>NW_027223753.1:108210629-118210629 GCF_028538775.1 Myotis yumanensis | reverse complement strand
TCAAAGGGAAGGTCGGGGGTGGGGGGTGGGGGTGGGGCGGGGAGTGGGGCGGGTAAGGGATCAACCAAAGGACTTGTATGCATGCATATAAGCATAACCAATGGACACAGTCACTAGGGGGGTGAGGGCATGTGCTGGGGAGGGGGGAGAGTGGTCTGGGAGAGGTCAAAGGAGGAAAAAAATAATATTGTAATAGCTATGTATGGGCCAAGGAGGGTACTTGAAATATCAGGGGGACCACTCTGTAAAGTATATGATTGTCTAACCACTATGTCGTGCACCTGAAACTAATACAATTAAACTAATAAAATTGAATGTGAACTATAATTGAAAAAAGATAGAAAATTGTATGTTATATGTTTTTCATCATAATAAATATATATAAACATATTAAAATATTTTGTGGTATCAGAATATTTGAAGAAGAAAATAATTTCTACATAAACTATATCATCACTTTGCTCTTAACGATTTTAAGCATGTTCCTGATTCCCAGACTAATGCACATAAGCAAATTTATTTTCTCAGTTAGATGAAAGAACACTTTTATAGCCTTGATCCCATTTACAAAGAGCCAACACAATTTACTAAATGGTGCCCCAGTGACCTGAAAGGTTAATTCAGATCAAACATGCAAGTAGTTTTTAATCTTTGTTGAGAAGTTGATTCACTGTCTAATATGGAAACTCTTGTGACCTGCATCAGGCCTGCTCATGTAGAATTATTTAAGTGTATCCAAATTCTCTTTAGTCATTCTCTCAAACTAAATTTGAGTCTAAATTCAGATCTAAACCTTATGAAACAAGGGACTGAAGCCAAAGTATGCAACACCTTGATAGGAATCTATCACAAAATTGTACATTTAAGAAAGGCAAGAGTTGACACAGGGTTCTGCTGAAGAAATTGAGGAGTAAGCCTATAAAAAGGTCTTGTTTTGAAATGTATATTTCTCCCATTTCTAGTCCATTGTTTCATATATTAGTCTATTACTCCAACAGGTATTTAAATAAAGAAACGTGAACTTTTGAGTGGTCTATATGTGCATGTCAGAAAACAAGAATTAGATGGATGCAGGACTATGAAGAGTTGGCAGAAAGAGCAGACAAAATGAAACTTCAGAAGCATTGCAGTATTATATGCAGAGACAATGTAAAAATTGGGGACTAAATATAAATTTCATGTCAAAGTTATGCAAACATTGTCATTCAGGGATGTTCTAATTCCCTTTATCATTTGAACATAAAATTACTGGTGAAGATTTCAAATGATAAAGATGATCACACCACCCACACTCCACCCAACTAAGATTTGAATTAATAGGTGGGCAGGAAGGCATGGGTATCTGCATATTTAAAGAGCAGTTCTTTAGGCAGTTATAAGGTATATCTAACACTGAAAACTGTTGCTTCTTTCAAAATAATACAGACCATATTAATATCAAGTTGTGATGTAATAATCTTGATTCCAGCTTGATGAATGACGTACAAAACTACTTCTTTAGCATTTCTCTCCACACCTGCTTGGTCTCTTTCTGCCTCGGATTACACATGCTCTTAATAAAAAAGTGCAGGCCCATCCCAAGTGGCTCAGTTTTGGCTGTTGTCATTAGCAACCACAGTTGAATGACCACAAAATTCACCACAGAATCAGTGGTTCTCAACTTTCCTAATGCCACGACCCTTTAATACAGTTCCTCATGTTGTGGTGACCCCCAATTTCATTGTTACAAATTGAACATAATTAAAGCATAGTGATTAATCACAAAAACAATATGTAATTATATATGTGTTTTCCGATGGTCTTAGGTGACCCCCGTGAAAGGGTCGTTTGACCCCCAAAAGGGTCTCGACCCACAGGTTGAGAACTGCTGGAATAGAGACTGCTGTCCACTTAAACATTGTTGGCTGTTGGATCCCCAGGAGGAAATTTTCCCTAATTATTACAACCAACATATAAATAAATACCAAAATAAGGGTAGGGTTCAAAAGATAAATGTTGGATTTGTTTGTTACAATATTTTCTTAAATTTGATGTTTATATGTTCAGTTGGAAGAGATTCAATAATTTAATAGATGTTTTACACCTAGCTTTGCTGTGAAACTAGTTATGCCACAAATAATCTCATTGCTTTCCTGCTAATAAGAGCTATTAAATATCAGCATGAATTTCTTGACCAGCTCCGAGGTTGAACACAAACTATTCCTTGCCAGTTCCCTACTCCTTACACACATAGAACACCCTTTATTAACTGGTGATAACTCTTATAGATTTAAGCAAATAGAATGAAATGACAGTTTTCTGTAGAGGTATACAATAATTCTGATTCAGCCTTCAAAAATAGCTTCTATCAATTAGAACTGGTAATATTTTTTTGAGAAAATATGAAATTCTACCATAGAAAATTATTTAATTTGGAAGTGTTAGGGTCACCGAAGGAGGAATGCATGAAGCCAAAAAGGGTGAAAAATTATGAATTTATTAAGTCATCTGGATACCCAAATGGGCTGAGCCCCGAAATGGCTCCCTCTTCCAAAGATGGGGAGGCAGAGGTTTTTAAAGTACTCTAGGTGAGCTTTTTCTTAGAGAAGAATTCTCTGTGCAGGTCCAGATTCTGGGAAGTCCGGAGGGGAGAGATAATGGTCTTAGCAAGTGGAATGTCCACTGTGAAGTGGCCTAAAGGTCAGCTCCCAGGGAAGGGGGTATCAATTCGATTATTTGATCAGATCTTACATTCCAGCCTTTTTGTTTTATGGAATAGGGACAAAGGTCATATCATCCGTAATTACTTCCTACTGAGGGGGGACATCAAGATCACAGGGGAATGGACTTTGATAGTAGTCGGCTGGACAAGGGGTCACAGCAGCATGATTTTCCCAAGAGACTGGTTGGTGAAGGCTCGAAAACAGTCCTGTTGAGTGAGTTGGGAGGTAAAAGCTGGTCCTGAGGCTGCCAGAGCCTCACTTGTCTGGTTTTGCTGCTTTTCTGGGCCTGGAGCTGGAATACAATTGTGGCCTAGATGTTATCTTTAGGGAGGAAAAGATCAAGGGTGTAAATTGCCTGACTAGTGATTTGAAAGGGGAGGATAGGTTACCCTGGGGTGAGGTACTTATCTTGCCAGTTTTGGCATCCATAGCTTTCTTATAGGTCCTGAGACAGGGTTTCAAAATATGGTAGAGCAGTGGTCACGCTCGCTCCCTATGCCAGTCCCAACACCTGCTGAGATACTGAGAGTTATGAGAAAAGGGATTATCTGGACTGCCCTTTTGTGTCAGATATAATGGGTTACAGATACAGGTAAAGACTGATTATGGGGGCTACATCTACATTAGGTGAGAGAAGAGAGTATAGATTCCTGTCCAGTTGGGAGGTAGATGTATGTGTTTCCCCACAGAGGAAGAAGGATCCCTGATCATGGAGACAAGCTGAAAGATGTAGGGAGAAGAGGTGGACTAAAGGGTATGAGGTTCCTTTTCCCAGTTCCAGGCTTCAAGCCAAGAGGGTAGTCACCATGGCTCTACTAATAAGGAGGCAGATGAAAGTAGGCAGGAATGCTAGAATGGGCTGTTACCCAGGGGAAAAGCAAAAGGGAAGGAAAGGAGCAATTGAAGTCTCAGGCCTGGATGGTTGGTTGCAAGCTGATGATGGGAGATGGCCTTGTATACATAAAATTATATTGCCCCGTGACCTTGTAAAGCATAAAGGGGTTGGGGTGATTAGTGGGATGTATAGAGTGATAGGACCTGTGACCGGGATGGAGGGAGGAGCTACCTTAGCAAGAGATTGGATATAAGAACGAAAAGAAGAGGGGCTTGATTTGCCAGGGCTATAGGATAATTATCTAAAAGGTCTCTGCCTTTTTGAGAAATATAGTTCCCTTTTCCTTTTTATAAGCTAGAGTGGTTTTTGTCTGATTCCATCTCTTGATTGATATAGGGATGGTGGCATATGCTGAAGAGGAGAGGGAAAGGCAGAGTCAGCAATTCCTGGCTAAGTCCAGATTAGTCTGGTTTAGGAGGGAATGGGTAAGGTTAAGTGTTCCTTTGAGATAAGTGAAGATGAGAAAGTTTCTTATGGGTGTAGGAGAGGAGTATTGGAATAGGATGAGAAAGAGAGCTAATTCACACTTCCAAGTTCAGGTTTGTCCCAAGGGGGGAGAGGGTATGTTTAGGATCTAGAAAGAAGGCTATCTCGTCCCATGGATAATCAAAGTCCCCTTGTAGAAGGCAGTCCCATGGAAAGGTGAGAATCCTGATGCAAAGGGAGAAGGAGCAGTAGCTAGCACCTGGAGGATTTGTATTGGAAGAGGAGGTGGGTTTTCAGGGAAGTTAGGGTTATTATGGTACATCGGGAGCACCTGCAGGAGTGCTCACTCATTCATCCTCTTCTTCTGGGATGTGGGTAAGGCGGAGTCTGGTGGGCCTGATCTGGTGGCTGTGATACTTAGGGGACTCCAGCTCATGTGATAGAGGTGTTCTGGGGATGGGTTTTAATCTGGAAATGTGGAATCATGGGGTGTGTCCTGATAGTTAAGCTGCAATTGGAGCAGTTAAGAGTACCTGATAAGAGCCTTGCCCTCAGGGCTGTAAATTATTGATAGATTTTCTTTAGGAGGAGTAGCGGGGATGTCTCCTGTAAAAGTTGAGGGAAGACCTGATCAGCATGTTCTTCAGTAATTGTATGATGAGATTTAAAACATAGTCTCCAAGAGCGGTCTCCGTGGAAGGTAAGTTTCCTAATAAGAAGGGCCTTCCATACAGGAGTTCAAAAGGACTAAGAAAAGAAGATGCATTGGGGAATTGCCCTGATGTGCATAAAGGCTAGAGGTAGGAGAGTAGTTTAAAGTTCTTTATTTTGGGAGTTAATTTAGTTAGGCGAAATTTAATTAAGAATTTGCCTTTTCTACCTTGCCTGAAGATTGGGGCTCGGGGAGAAGGTGGTTGCTGGTTAGGAGGGTTTGGGTTTGGGGAATCTACTACATGTGAGGGAGGGAATGTGTAAGGGGGTGGTGGTTGGTGGTCTGTGGGGTCAAAAGTAGATTCAGAATTAGAAGTGTTACGGGGTTTGCTGTTTTATGTGATGGAGAAGAATCTGATAGTTGTTATGCCCAGATTTCAGGATCCCCAAAAGACCACACCAGGGAGCCAGCCGAGTTCGATGCAAAAGCAGAGAGTCTTTTACTATCACAGACCCAGGTCTGGCTCCCCTACCCTCCTTACTGACACAGCAGCAGGTGGCAGAGAGAGACCTAGCCCGGCGTGAAGAGGAGTTTTATAGGGGGGTGGAGTCAGGGTAGGAGAGGGGACTGTGGGCCCTGCCGATTGGCCAGGTGCAAGTCGGTGTCTCGTTACACAGGATGTGGTCATCTCTATGGCGTGCACTTCCCTTGATTGTCATTGGTTAGTTTAAAGAAATCCTGGGCATGGCTAGCAGAGGCTTGGGCTTCTGGGAAGAAGGTAGCACATGGCTGCTGCCCCAACATGGGGGATACGGGGCAAGATGGAGGGCATAGCCCTCGCCCTTTCAATAGTTAGAGCAGGAATGACAGAGAGTCTCGAGACTGGAGGGTGAAAAGGCCTGGATGTATGGAATCTCTGATCATTTTCCATTGCAGTGACAGCAATTATCTAAATTATGCAATGTATTAAAATTGAAAGTGCTGTTTGTCCCACGAGAGAGGAAGGGTGAGTGACAGACCACAAATCCAAAGGTGACTGTTTAGGGCAGGCATCCCCACTGCTAAACAAATCACCACGAGAAATGAGAGGTGACCCTCTGGACTGGGCATCCCCAACCTAGAAGGACCCAAAGCCAAATGGCTTAGTGCTAGAACCTTCAAGATGAGAGACTTTTTGAGAAGTTAGTGAGAGAGAGTGGGAGGAAGACTCGAGACGAAGGATATTGTGGAACATCACTCACCTAGAGAAGATTGGCTGGTGTGGGATGGAGGGTCAACAATGGAGTGTCCTGATCCAGTGTCCTTGGCTGGTTTGGGAAGGTTCATAAGGGAGGCAGGCCTAATCGAGGCCGGCCATCAAGTTACCCAAGTAGGATTAGGAGATAAATCCAGGTTGAGCTGCCGCTGCCAATTGCTCTCTGAGTAGCAAACTTGGGGTGATCAAAGCCAGGACGATGGCTCCCCACCCCCATGGAACCCTCCAGAGTTTCAGCACCAAATGTTAGGGTTGCTGAAGGAGGAATGCACGAGACCAAAAAGGGTGAAGAATTATGAATTTATTAGGTCATCTGGATACCCAGATGGGCTGAGTCCCAAAATGGTGCCAGCCCCCAAAGAACGGCAGTCAGAGGTTTTTAAAGGACTCTAGGCAGGCTTTTTCTGGGTGGAGAATTCTCCGTGCAGGTCCCGGATTCTGGGAAAGTCCAGAGGGGAGAGGTGATGGTCTTAGCAAGTGGAATGTCCATTGTGAAATGGCCTAAAGGTCAGTTCCTACGGGAGGAATTATCAATTCGATTATTTGATCAGAATTTACAGGAAGTAATAGTAGTTGAAATTTCTTAGATAAAAATACGCTGGTTGAAATATAGACTTCCTAGCTTATTAATGAGAAATATTAATGTTGTAATATTCATAAAAATATCTGATAGTGAGTGACAAAAAGGGCTCTATATGAATTACTAGTATATGTTTGTGCAATAGTCTATGTTCATCTAGCGCTTATTGAACATAATCATCTTTAGTGCTAATTCTTGTCTTGAAGGTATGTTTGTACAATCTATTAATAAAATTATCACCTATAAATTAAGTATTGTTTTCAACTTTTGAGACTAACATCATACATAAAATTATATCAATGTTGGCATTATTTAAACACATCATTGACCTTGGAAGTACCTGTTCCCATTACCATTAATGAAATATGAGGTTAAGTTGCCTTGATGCATTTGACCCTGAGAATATCATGTTTCCTATTTTCAGAGAAAAAAGCACAACAATGTGCATTTTCCTCAATAGACAGACAGAATTGGTCTTATCACTATAACACAATGTGATCTAGTTTTTAGTTTCCTTTATGGAACAAAGAAGTGATACACAGGCAATTCATTTAGAAAATCTTGATTGCCCTGAATAAAAAGTAGATCAGGTAATAAAACATCTTTACCTTTTTACATTGCAGGCCAAATTAAATTAAAATAAATGAAAAAGAAAAACACCTGTTGGCAACCCTATTCCATTGGCATTTGTATTAATTTGAACAAAATTATTATTTAATTTAAATGTACACAGATATAAGCAACTGCCCATTAACATCATATTGCTATTTATGTTCATGTCCAGGGAGGGAGTCAAGCCTCCCTGCTCCTGTAGTTCCTGCTCACTTGTGTGATTTTTTGGTCTCTTGTTTTCTTCCAAAACATTGATTTGGTGGGCATATTGTTCTGGCCTCAGAAGAAACACAAATAACTTGCAAAGTGTCATTTGGTGACATAATATATTTCCTAGCATGTATATTGCAATTTTATGGTAATTTTTCCATGTTTATTCCTTAACCTTCTGTTTTCTACTCCTATCAAACCTGTTGTCAGTAAAGTCTAGAAAACAAAATACATGGGGCTGGGAAACAAAAAAAGTATATATACACTAGTTTTCCTATTATATCCTGTATAATAAAAGGCTAATATGCAAATCGACCAAACTGAGAACGACAGGTCGCTATGACATGCACTACCACCAGGGAGCAAACGCCCAATGCAGGAGCTGTCCCCTGGTGGTCAGTGTGCTCCTACAGGGCAAGTGCTGCTCAGCCAGAAGCCGGGCTCATGACTAGTGAGCACAGTGGCAGTGGTGGGAGCTTCTCCTGCCTCCACAGAAGCACTAAGGATGTCTGACTGACTGCTTAGGCCCGCGACCCCCAAGGGCTCCCGGACTATGAGAGGGTGCAGACTAGCCTGAGGGTACCCCCCCAAATGCACAAATTTCTTGCACCAGGCCTCTAGTATATAAATAAGTTTGTGAAAATGCTGGGGTTCAATCCCAGCAGGTCCAGGGGTCCCCAAAGGTGTGGACGGAGTCGGTGAAGAAGGAATGACACGAAGACAGCCTTCAGTTGATCAGCAGCCTAGTCAGGACCTATAGCCAGGATTTCCAGCCAAAGTTCTGGTCGGAGCTCTGGTTAGGAACTGATGAGGTTCTGATGTTTATTGTCTTGTTACATCCGTATTTATACCAGCCGATTTTAATCCTGTCAATTTCTATTACAAGGGTTAGGGCGTTTCTTATCTCCATTCCAGGGAGTAAAGATTATGTAGCTTAACTTCCCGCCTGGCACTTAATTAAGGGGTTGTATCCCCTCCCTAACCTCAGGGAAAGATCCCCACCTGGGGAAACAACCTTTCTCGGAGAGGTGACCTTGGTTAAAACACATGGCGCTAAAGGGAGCAAACATATTAAAAACAGTATGCTACATACGCCAGGTCCACTGAAACACATGCTGTGCAGATGTTTCTTTCCTGCAGCGACTGTGTCAAGCAGCAAGGATGGACCAGCCTCCGGCAAACTCCCCCTTTTTTATTTTTTAAATGATAGCGCATGCAAATCAGCGGCCACCTCTCTGATTGGGTTGCTTAAGACTCGGAAGAAGACTGGCAAGCAATGACAGTGAGCATAGCTATAAACATAGTGGATGGAGCGCACATGGAGCCTTGTTCCTGTAGAAGGTTGCTGGCCTCTTTAGTCAAGGGATTTCAGCTTTCCTCAAGTTGGTGGTTTGGTTGTCCTTGTTGATCTGGCTATGGGCAGCATCATTGGTGGTGTTTGTTTCCCATTTCTACCTTGGACCACAGGGAAAGGGGCAGCTGAAAGAAAGGGCTGGAGCAGGATGCTGCCTTCTTCCCTTTCTTCTCCTTCTTTTTTCTAAACACTTCCATGCCTTGTAGTTCTTTTGCTTTCTTTTCTTTTTCTCTCTACTACCCTCCATCCTCCATAACAGCTGACCCAGAGGACACAGCTTACTCCTCCTTGGACACCGACACCACCATCAAGCACGGCCCTGATGGACCCTTTGATGCAGCCCTTCAACTTGCTGACACGTCAGGAAGCCCGTCGCCAGTGATGCCGCCCGCTAGCCAGACCAACAAGGACAACCAAACCAACAACTTGAGGACAGCTGAAATCTCTTGACTGAAGAGGCCGGCAACCTCCTAAGGAACGGGGCTCCTTGTGTGCTCCATCCACTATGTTTATAGCTATGCTTGTTGTCATTGCTTGCCAGTCTTCTTCCGAGTCTTAAACAGCCCAATCTGAGAGGGTGGCCGCTGATTTGCATGCGCTATCATTTAAAAAATAAAAAAGGGGGAGTTTGCCGGAAGCCGGTCCATCCTTGCTGCTTGACACAGTCGCTGCAGGAAAGAAACATCTGCACAGCATGTGTTTCAGTGGACCTGGCGTATGTAGCATACTGTTTTTAATATGTTTGCTCCCTTTAGCGCCATGTGTTTTAACCAAGGTCACCTCTCCGAGAAAGGTTGTTTCCCCAGGTGGGGATCTTTCCCTGAGGTTAGGGAGGGGATACAACCCCTTAATTAAGTGCCAGGCGGGAAGTTAAGCTACATAATCTTTACTCCCTGGAATGGAGATAAGAAACGCCCTAACCCTTGTAATAGAAATTGACAGGATTAAAATCGGCTGGTATAAATACGGATGTAACAAGACAATAAACATCAGAACCTCATCAGTTCCTAACCAGAGCTCCGACCAGAACTTTGGCTGGAAATCCTGGCTATAGGTCCTGACTAGGCTGCTGATCAACTGAAGGCTGTCTTCGTGTCATTCCTTCTTCACCGACTCCGTCCACACCTTTGGGGACCCCTGGACCCGCTGGGATTGGACCCCAGCATGAAAATATGATTTAAATGTAGTTGCATTGGTATTTTGATCAGACATACTTTAAAAAATAAGTTTTATTGATTTTTTACAGAGAGGAAGGTGTTATGCCCAGATTTCAGGATCCCCAAGAAACCACATCAGGGAGCCAGCCAGTCCGATGCAAAAGCATAAGAGTCTTTATTCGAACTAGCTCGGCTCCCCCACCTTGCCGACGCAGTGACAGGAAGCAGAGAGAGAGATAACTCTGTGTGGAGACTGGTTATATAGGGGGAGTTGGAGTAAGGGGAGGAGAAAGGACTGTGCTCTGCTGATTGGCCAGGCACAAGTTGGTGTCTTGTTCCTGGGTGTGGCTAGCAGAGGCTTAGACTTCCGGGAAGAAGCTCCTTGCCAAACACGTGGCCAAGGTAAGATGGAGCCCTTGCCCTGGGGCAAGGTGGAGGGCATAGCCCTTACCCTGGGGCAAGGTGGAGGGCATAGCCCTTACCCTGGGGCAAGATGGAGGGCCTAGCCCTTACCCTGGGGCAAGGTGGAGGGCCTAGCCCTCGCCCTTTCATTCCCCCCTTTGTCTTGGAACTTCCGGCTCAATCATGAGACGGACTGCATTTCTATTCCACCGTTGCTAGAGGCCCGTACTGGGCATATCTTAACAAATGGTCTGGTGGAAGGGAAAGAAACCATTTTAGCTTTAACAACTTCTATTGAAATACGATTTTTCTTCTTAAAATTCCTCCATGGCTATCAAAAAGCCAAATTAAGATTAATTTATCTACTGTCCTGATGTTTGCATAAACACAACAAGAATGGTAACTGATTATCTTTGCTGGAATCTCATGGTTGAATCTTAATGTGCCCTGTAGGGCCAGGAAGCCACGCCACCCAGCTGCCATCAGGCCCGCCTGCAGTATCTGCTGAGTTAGGTGAATCCCTCACCTGTAGCAACTCCACCTGAGCCCACGCTCTAGGCTTTAAGCCCATCTCAGTAGCCCTCCTACTTGTTGCGGCCCAGAGTGTGTGGGGGTTCCACAGGAACGCAGAGGCATCCCTACTGCTCCCCTTCTACTCTTACCAACCGCCAATAATGGTAGGGCATGGGCCTGACGCTCCAGCGCCAGCCATCTTCAGGGCTTCCAAGCAGGATACCAGGCTTTCTTCGTGGCATTTTTACTGGCTTCAAGTCTTTAGAGCTCAGACAGGGCTCTTTAAAACATGATACTCCAGTCAAAGTTTTCCATTAATAAAACCACTATTAGGAACCAGTCTTATTGAATCTATGCAAAGAAATGTATTGCCATGACTTATTTAGCATTGCCAATATTTCAGAGGAATTATGTAAGGAGAAAAACATACTGATCTGCTCTAAGATTTTCTGATTTTTCCTTGCCAATTCCTTTTCATGGAGTTATAACAACACAGTAACTGTTGGCATTAAACTTTCTTTCTATGCATAACCATGCCTTAGACCTTCTATTCTAAGCAGGCCTTTTCCAGCTTACTACCCGTGACATGGGCATCGTCACAAAGGCCTGCAAGCAGTACACAGGCTTCCAACTATCAACTGTCTCTCAACAGAGACCAAAACCTGATGGGCACCCTTCCCTGCCCAGTTGGGCACCTGCCCTCTTGGCAGCCAGACACCCTCTACTCTTGGGGTTCACCCCACACAGTCCCCTTCCAGGACAGCCAACATACATTCAAACCTGCAAGAGAGTCAAAGGTCAATATAACATATCAATACAATGAAACATAATATTGGCATCATGGCCGCTTCAGGCAGCCAAATCCTACTAAAGTCTATTCTTGACCTTCCTATGAATTATCCTTGTCTCTTTGGAGCCATGTCCATGAAGATGCAGGCATCATCTAAGTCTATTACACAGTATTGTGGGGGCTCCCAGTAGCAGGAGTGATCGCGAGCAATGTTACCAGCATCAGGCAGGTCGAGCATGCCTTAGCTTGAGCTTGAGCGGGTTGCGTTGATCTCGATCAACGCTCCATTTGGTGACGAAGTCTTCCTGGATCACAGATGGACCCAGGTCGCGACGCCGTCTACCTTGAGAGCGGTGGGGGTCGTCAGCACCACAGTGTAGGGACACTTCCAAGGTGGCTCGAGGGTCTCCTGGCGGTGCCTTCTGCTGTAGACCCAATCTCCTGGTCTGTGCTGATGAGGAGGAGTTGGGGTTGGGCTGGTCTCGTACAGATTCTAGAGCCTGTTGCCTTCCTTTCACAGGCAGGGGGAAGGGCCCATGAAATCTCTGTCCTGAGGAACTGTGAGCCCCATCCTTAAATGTCCCAATCAGACTAGAAAAGCCACAGATACCTTTTAAATTTACCCCAGAATTCCAAAATCCCAACCCAGCACAGAATATCACATAGCAAATCAAAGTTCCCAGCAAACAAACAGAGATGCTTACAAACATCAAATAAACATTTACACTTACACCTTTTCAGTGAACAAGTATTTTTAGTCTTGGGCTCTTGAGCTGATAACAGGAACATCGCCCAAGTCCCCTGATGGGGGCCTGACAGGAACAGATGTGGGGGTCTTCCCTTTCCCACATTCCAGGACAGGATTCTTGACCTATGTCTCATTCAGATAGAAACGGTTTTCATCACAAACAAACAAACAAATCCAAAACCAGAAACCAAGAAAACCAAGGCCAAAAGTACCCTCTGATGTTTCAGGGGTACCAAGGAAGGAGAAGTTAGGCAGTGTCCAGCCCTTCTCACAATCCACCACCAGTGACCAGTTCCAGCTTACTGGCCTACCATCCATTCAAAATTTCTTTCCTCCCATCACACCAAAGCCATGCTTTTCAGTTAGTTAAAACTTTTAGCCTTAATTTTTAGGTGACATGTAAATAATTAACATTCCTCAGATTAACAATACATTCAAATTTAACAACAAGGATACATATTTAAGCAATAAGGACAGATTAATTTACAGAAGCAGAGACAGCATGCAATCCAAACCACAGCTGTGGGTAAACACATTATCTAGAGTCCTTGGGTAACCTATGTTAAACTTGGGCATATCCTGGGTCTCCCAAACACTGAGTTGCAAGTTAGCTGGAGCCCTCCCGACCCTGGGACAGCTGCACTGTCCCTCCCAGGCAAAGGAAAAATATGCCCTTGAATATCAGCATGAAACCACAGTCTCTATCTGACTTTTAGAAATTGGATTACTGCTATCAGTCCCTTTTAAAGACTTTGACATAACCTTTGATTGTCCTTAGTTTAAGGAAAGCAGGGTTTTCTAGATTTAAGAGATCAGCTTAAAAATAAATCCGTGAGGCAAGCTTACTACTGCCCCATAAAACTCCACCTTAAAGCTCCACCCCTGACTAAATCAGAGGGAGGGGCCTTTGCTGTTTCAAGATGGCAGCCCCCAGGGGAGCGGCAAACCATGCGGCCAACATGGCAACTGCCAAGTCATGCAGCCCAAAATGGTGGCTGTACCAATAAGCAAAGGCATTTAGTTACCACAATAACACAATTTTTCCCAATTCAATCCGAACCTTAAACTTTTAGCTGGCAAGTCAAAATATTCAGCATTTCTCAATCAGTCTAGAATCTAGCTAGCATCCGTTTTTTTCTTTGGGTAAATGATCAGTCTTGGGCTCCATCCTGCACATCTGCAAAGAGACTCTAGCTCAAAACTCTATCCAAAATCGGACAGTGCGCGCATTAGTTTTAAGCCAGCTTTTCTCTCTACACATGCACAGAAATCCCAGACGCATTTACTTGAGGAGGGGGTGACCTGTTTTCACAGATCCTCACTCAGATGCCCACCTGACCGAAGTCGTGGAGCCACACAAAGGAGGGGAGAGGGCAGGCCCCCTCCCTCCACACTCACACACTTTCACCAGACATTCACTCAGAGTTTAAACAATAACAACTTCCCAACTCCTGAGGGAGCTCTACAGCCTCCCCCAATCTCCTTGAAATGATCAATCACAATACCCAAAGGAGCAGTCTGAGTCCGTCCCATAACATCCGTCCAGTAAGTCCACAGAAAACAGAAAAACACAGACACAGACAAACAGAGGGCCCCAAAGAACAGCCTTCCAACTCCATGGAAGCAACTAGACGATGGCCTTACGCCAAACCGGCGGGAGCGACCCGCCTCGTCTCAGATTCTCAGATTGAGGGGGTTCCTACAGACCTTCCGACTCCGCGGAAGCAAAACTACACCCCTCCAGATGGAGGGTCGAGGCGTCCCCCGACTCCTCCCGCCCTTGATCCCCCTGTGCGTCCACTTAGATCATTGCGGGCGATTACAGATTTCAGAAGTGAGCTCACACAGAACAGATACAGAACAAGTCCCTGAACAGAGGCAGTAGAAAACTGCCTAGGAATGCTTCTCTTCTACCTTTTTTAAAAGATAGGCCAGATTCGAACCTTTAGCCAGTCCAAGTTTTGATGATGAGTACCATCTAGAAGCCATTCCTCCAGATACAGGATGAGTCCCTTAGAGATAACATATATCACACAGAACAGAATACACAACACACAGACACTTACCGCGGCCAGTCAGACTCTTCGAACTGGGGGTCCCTGGATGGTCTTGGGAATCCCAGACGAGCCCCCAAATGTTATGCCCAGATTTCAGGATCCCCAAGAAACCACATCAGGGAGCCAGCCAGTCTGATGCAAAAGCATAAGAGTCTTTATTCGAACTAGCTCGGCTCCCCCACCTTGCCGACGCAGGAACAGGAAGCAGAGAGAGAGATAACTCTGTGTGGAGACTGGTTATATAGGGGGAGTTGGAGTAAGGGGAGGAGAAAGGACTGTGCTCTGCTGATTGGCCAGGCACAAGTTGGTGTCTTGTTCCTGGGTGTGGCTAGCAGAGGCTTAGACTTCCGGGAAGAAGCTCCTTGCCAAACACGTGGCCAAGGTAAGATGGAGCCCTTACCCTGGGGCAAGGTGGAGGGCCTAGCCCTTACCCTGGGGCAAGGTGGAGGGCCTAGCCCTTACCCTGGGGCAAGGTGGAGGGCCTAGCCCTCGCCCTTTCAGAAGGGAGAGGGATAGTTAGTTAGAAACATCGATGAGAGAGAAACATCGATCAGCTGCCTCCTGCACATCCCCTACTGGGGATGTGCCCGTAACCAAGGTACATGCCCTTGACTGGAATCGAACCTGGGACCCTTCAGTCCGCAGGCCAACACTCTATCCATTGAGCCAAACTGGTTAGGGCGATCAGATATACTTTATCAGGAATAAAGAGACTCATACTGCATAGAGTTATATTGACCAAGAAGAGAAGTTGAATTAATTCTAGATCATGAATTTTTCTTTCATTAAAAAACTATGAAACTAATATGACTTATAAACTAACTCAGTAAACAATTGACAAAACTGATTTGAAAGGTCTTTCAGTATACTTTCAGTCAAATGGACAATATAAAGTAGATATGATTATTTTTTGACAATTTTTATTTTTACATAACTCAGTTTATTCAGAAGACCATTTTGGTATGGAATGGGGTAGAAAACACATCCTTGTGAGAAATTTTGTTTATGTTGATCAATGGGAGTCAGAGAAAAATCTTATCCTTATAGTCTAGATACGGATAAACTACAAAATTTCAAAAAAAATCACTTGAGATGTTTTTTCACCTATCTATCTTTTTAAACTTAATAGGTTGGCCTTGCAGAGGCAATTCAAGTTAATTTGATTTCATCTTCTGTTTGGGAATACTATTGACTATGGACTGCATCACTAGTATGATGACTTGTACCACATCCTGACCACCTATTACTTGCTCATACTGTAACTGTCCTTTTCTCAGTTATTTAAATAAACATATCTTCTTTTTTTCACCATGTTAGGCAAACTTAAAATTATATATATATATTAAATAGTTAAAATTAGAGAGAATAATGGTACATTCTACTTTTAACTCTGTGACTAGCAGGTTAAACCTTGATAAAATATTTTTGTTTTATTTTCCCTTTCTCAGAGGGAGAGTAGAAGACTGACAACATGAAACAAACTATAATAAGGTCACTAAATCTCTGTTCTGTACCTTGCTTTTTAGGTAACTTTATGGTCTAGGGCAAGACACTTGAACCCTTTTAAACCAGAGTGTTTTTTTTTAATGTGCTCAATGACTAGATTGAGTTAGTTGATTTCCAAAGCACTTTTTCTGATGGTTATATTTTATAACATGCAGTGTTAAGTGTACATTCATTAGAGGTGGAAAAAGCTTTTTCCACTAGTAATTTTTGGTTTTACCATCTATAATGGTTATATAAAACAAAAATAAACAAACAAAAAAAACCCACAACCTTAGGTAGCATTTGGTGTTTATGTTGTGATGGTTTGTTAAGATCATTGAATTGCAGAACAATAAGATCCATTCTAATTTAACAACTAACCTTTAATATCCTATCTAATAAAGAGGTAATATGCAAGTTGACCATCACTCCAACACAAAAGATGGCTGCCCCCATGTGGACACAAGATGGCCACCACAAGATGGCTGGCAGGGGAGGGCAGTTGTGGGTGATCAGGCCAGCAGGGAGAATAGTTGGAGGGGACCCATACCTGCAGGGGAGGGCAGTTGGGGGGAATCAGGCCTGCAGGGGAGGCAGTTGGGGGCAATTGGGCCAGCAGGGGAGCAGTTAGGCATCGATCAGGCTGGCAGGGGAGTGGTTAGGGGATGATCAGGCAGGCAGGCAGGCGAGCGGTAGGGAGCCAGCAGTCCTGGATTGTGAGAGGGATGTCCGACTGCCCGTTTAGGCCCGATCTCACTGGTATCGGGCCTAAACGTGCCCTTGGACATCCCTCGAGGGGTCCCAGATTAGAGAGCATGCAGGCTGGGCTGAGGGACACCCTCCCCCCCGCCCCGTACATGAATTTCATACACCAGGCCTCTAGTTTATTTATAAAACTAAACTTTTATCTGCCCATGACATTAATGGTAAACTGGATGTCTTTGAATAACTTTCTTTCAATGTCATTGTGAACTTTTAAATACTGTATAAAGTCAGAAGTAAAAGAAGAGAGGGGAGCACATCCAAACTCATCTTCCAAGTCAGCATTACTCTGATACCAAAGCCAGACAAAACTCTACAAAAAAGAAAATTCCTGATAAATATAGGTGTAAAACTCCCCCCAAATATCAGCAAACCAAATTAAACAATGCATTAAAAGTGAAACAGGTATTTTTAGGGGTGAAAAAGACAGGTTTTAGAAAATTTAGAAATTAAAGGGACCATGGAAGAAACACAGGGATGCAGAACAGCAGAAGGTATATTTCCATAGAATAGGGAAGCTGAAAAGCTGCAACAGGTACCTTTCCATAGAATGAGGGAACTGGGAACAGCAAAAGGTCTATATTTACAATATAAAGAGTAGGAAGCCCTTCTTCCAGAAGGAGAGGAAGAAAGCCCAAAGGGAACAGGAAAACAATAAGAAAGTAGGGGGGAAAACCTCACATGTCCCATGTGAGGTTGAACCTTTGAGCCCAGGAGTTACTATAGTAACCAGTCCAAGGAAATAGTGACCAATCAGAGGGGATATCAAGGCACCAAGATCTGCAGCCTTTAAAAGCCATAGGAAAGAGGAACTCAGTGGGACTTTTCCCCTCTCCCTATGTGGGAGTCTGTATTTGTTCTTCAATAAATCTCCATCTTTGCTATACCACCTTCTGTTCGTGGATTCATTCTTTGACTCCAGTGGACAAAGAATCTGGGTTCCAGTCCTAAAATTCTGCATCAAAAGAATCACACACCAAGACCAAGTTGAATTTATCCCTGAGGTATAAGGATGTTTTAATATATGCAAATTAATAAATGAGATAAACTGAATTAACAGATGAAGGATAAAAATCATATGATCATCTTGATAGATGGTAAAAAAGCATCTGACAAAATTCAACCTTATTTCATAATAAAGACTCTCAACAATTAGGTATAGAAGGGAATAACTCAACATAATAAGGCCATGTATAACTTGCCCATAACTAATATTATACTGAAAGGTGAAAGCTAAAACCTTTTTTAAGATGAGAAAAAAAAAAAAGGATTCCTCTGGCACTACTTCTATTCAACATAGTACTGGAAGTCCTAGCCAGAGCAATTAGGTAAATAAACAAACAAACAAACAAACAAACAAATAAATATCCAAATCAGAAAGAAATGATTGTGGTGATCATTTTACAATGCATACATCTATCAAATCATCTTTTACACTTTAAAGATATACAATTTTATTTGTGAATTCTACAAAAAAGCTGGAAAAACAAACACTACATAATGGAAGGTTTTATATTATTGTGTATATTATTCTGTAGGAATTGACAAATCAAATTTTACATCATCACAAAGAAATGATTTGAATCAAAGAGAACCACAGAGAGGCAAGAGAGGAGGTTGATGGAGCAGATAATGCTGGGCAGTGGATGAGTATTAACAGGCTCTTCAGATGCCTTGGTTTAGAACCTGTCAAGTCACTTTGTCTAAAGCTTTATAAGGCCTAGTGGTCATCATCTCTCCTGTAAAGCAGTGCACTAAAGTGCTTACATGGAGGACAGAACAACATCCTAGTGCTTCTCTGATTCTGGAGACATTGCTGAAGTGAGCATTGCAAAGCTGTCATTCAGAAAGAATCTACTAAGTTGGTCTTTACATAAAATTTTAAAGTCATTTTGAATTACAAAAAATATAAGGTTCAACACATAAAAGACACTGTTTACTTTTTAAATGACTTTTAATTGTACACATTCTTTTCCTACAAAAAGATATTGAATGCAAATAAATGCTAAATAAAATCATAGGACCACACAATAGTTTCAGGGATACTTAATACTGAAAAATTAAATTTCCATTAAAATGGAAAATGAGACTGAAATGATTGTGGAAATATAACTCAAATGGTATAAGGTAATGTGCCTAAAGAATTTGTTGGTTAAATTACATATTTTGTTACAATCTCAGGGCTGAGATTATTTTACAAAAAAAAAAATATATTTCATTACAACAGTACATGTCCTGATTTGGTTTCCTGAAGAGCAAATGTTTTCAGAGTAGAAAACATTAACATATTGCTTTAGTATGGTAGAAAAATAGACCATTTATCATCTTGTTTTAAGGGAAAGTTCACGGATCAGCTCTTGCATGCTGTTTGTGCGTATTTCCTACACTTTGCATTGCTAAATAATTGAGAACATTAGCTCCCAAACCATGAAAAATTTATTTTAACATGATGTATTATTTTTTTTTTTTTTTTTTTTTTTTTTTTTTTTTTTTTTAAATATTTTATTGATTCTTTACAGAGAGGAAGGGAGAGAGACAGAGAGTCAGAAACATCGATGAGAGAGAAACATTGATTAGCTGCCTCCTGCACATCTCCTACTGGGGATGTGCCCACAACCCAGGTACATGCCCTTGACCGGAATCGAACCCGGGACCCTTCAGTCCACAGGCCGACGCTCTATCCACTGAGCCAAACCGGTTTTGGCAACATGATGTATTATTAATCAATTTAATTTAAAATGATCTGGAAAGTTCCAATTTCAGTTGTGATGCTTGAAGATAAAATCAAGCAGAGGTTGGTACTTATTAAAATTGTGTTAACTCCTTGTTGCCCAATTTTTAATTTTTTTTCAAAAGTGGGTCAAACTCTAATGAAAACTGCATAAAAATGATAAGCTGACCATTTTAGTCTACAAGTTCATTCAAGTATGTATGACAAAAAGCTATAACAAATTTAGTCAGTCAACCCTTCAGTAATTAGCAATATTGTGCTTTTAAATCCTACATCGATACACACACACACACACACACACACACACACGAGTGTGTAATTTGAAAACTATGTGAAAATCTTCCTCTTTCTCCTCAGTGCTGACAATTTGATTTATGTTTTGCCTCCCCAATTTGATAGAATTGCAAAGTAATTCTTAAAAACATTCAGTGCTTTTGAATAAAGTTAGAAGACCAATGACTGCTCAGGTAGCTCCTGTGTCCCCAAGCAATAATAGTCTGAGAGTTAAAGTAGGGTCCCATGAACACAATATCCAGTTATTGTGATTTCTAGTCTTTCATAAAGAGTTTTGACATTTCAGAGAGTTGTACATGTCTCCCACATTTGGATGCTTGCAGAGGTCCCATTGCTTCAGAACTACCGATACAGGGAGCTCCTGAAGTACCAAAATTGCACTGGAGTCCACGTTGTGTTTCTGCAACCTTAATGCATTCCAAAATGAGGAAGATGGGAGATGCTAGTCTCTATTTTTATTAGGAAGACCAAAGACATACTGTTTGACTTATCACTTATGAAGGAGCAAGACAGAGAGAGAAAGTGCCCTGGCCCTGATAAGCCCATTGTCTTTTGTCCCATTCTCAGTGATAATACACATTCCATACAATAGCATTTGCAAATATTGCCAGTATGGGTAATAATAGAATGAAACACTTTTGACTTATGCGTCCTTCCTTTTTCCTGTAAATCACTTAATCCTGTAAATCACTGTTACTTGAATATAAATCAGAAATAGCCCTTGCAATTTTGATAACTTAAAATATATTTAAATGTTGGAGGAAGACTTAGGAATGTATGAACCTGTGTGGTAAAGGAAATGTGTCTTCCCTATAGAAGGTATTTTGCCTCAAGTATTATCACAGAAAAATAAAAGAGTTGGTTTCAACAAGTTTTAGTTGAGATACATTTAGGGAAATGAAAAATTTACTTGAAAAGGATAATATGGAATGGAAAAGCTGGGAGATCTTTTCTGTAAAATTTCTAACAGAAAATATTTTTCACTAGGATTTTATTGTGTAGGTTATTTCTATTTATTGTATACTAGAGGTCCAGTGCACAGAATTCATGCACAGGTGGGGTCCTTAGGCCTCACTGGCAATCAAGGCCTATTAGGGCCATCTTGCCCAGTCCTGATGAGGGCTGTGGTGGCCAGAACCTGCCAGACAGTACCTCCCAGATGAGGGGAGGGATGAAGGAGGGATTGCGGGAAGTTTGCCGGCTGTGGGGAGGGACTGGGGGAGGTTGGCTGGTTGTGGGAGGTTGGCTGTGGGAGCATACTGACCACCAGGGGGCAGCTCCTGTGTTGAGCATCTGCCCCTGGTGGTCAGTGCCCATCATAATGACTGGTCACGAGTTGTTCTGGTTGTTGTGGTTGTTTGGTTGTAATGGTTGCTTAGGCTTTTATATATATAGACTAGTGGCCCGGTGCACAAAATCTGTGCACATTAAAAGGGAATTAATTATATGAAATATTTTAATATTGCTATTTGCCCTTTCTGTATGATAGAAGTGTCAGAGATGAAAGAAAATTAGTAAAATGTATATGAAAATCTCCCTCCTGTCAGAGTCCGGGGCATGCTACCACAGGACCCAGAGTCAAGTCCCTGCCCACCTGAGCGCACCTCAAAATTGCGTGAGACCCAGACCCAGCTGGCCCCACCCCCATCAAGCCCTGCAGGGTGGGGGTGGGGGGGGGCGCAGCCTCAGGTCCCACATTAAGCCCCGCTGGGCAGGGGCGAGGCCTCAGGTCTCCTGTCAAGCCCCGCTGTGCGGGGGATGCGTCCTCAGATTCCCCAGGGCAGGGGGTGCGGCCTCAGGTCCCCCGGCGCAGTCTCAGGTCCCCCAACCCGGCCTCAGGTCCCCCGGCCTCGGCACCAGGATGGGGGGGCACAGCCTTAGGTCCCCTGTCCTGGCCTCCGATCCCCCAGTGCCAGGGCAGGGGGTACGGCCTCAGGTCCCCCAACCCAGGCTTAGGTCCCTCAGCCCTGGCGCCAGGGCACGAGGGTCCCAGGGCGTGACGACCATTTCATATTAGCTCTTTATTATATAGGATGCTTTGTTACTTCATATATTAAATTTATTTTCTTCTGGCATATATGTCTAATTTCTTTCCAGAGAGCAAGAACAAGGTCTTACTCATCTTGGTACTCTGCATGGCCATGGTAGAAGCCTTAATATATGTTTGTTGATTTAAACAACTCCAAAGCTTCATCTGGTTATTTGAATTTCTATAATTCAGCATATTAGCTATTTATCATGTGGACTTTTCTCATATTTAAAATCTTCTGAATTTCATTCATGGCCAGTAGAATTTGCCATCCAAAAGAATGACTCAACACAATGAAATGCCAAACACCAAGACACTGTTTATTCATGATAATCTTATCATCACTTGTTAAAACACCCACTTCTCTTGTCTTCTCTTAAGCAGAGAATTTGCCATACCCACTCTGAGTTGAGCTCTGAGCATAAATTTTCTTCCATTAAGGCTAAAATCCTATACTCTTACTAATTCAATTTTTAATGATTGCTCAGAAAAATTATATTTCACACATCTCATCCAATAAAAAAAATCACAAAGTGTTAATGAATGAAAATGGTTATACATTTCTGATGATAATATGTTCAAATCATTAACACCATGTATATACTTACATATTCCAGAGTTACCATTCTTTTGGGAAATAAATCTAGGATGTCACAAAAATAAATTAAGATCAAACTCAAACAGAAATAAAGCAGCTTGGTTTTACAGTCATTTATATTTATTTTGAGAACAAAAAAAGAAGAAATCTTTCTATAATTTCTAGCTTTGTTTTGATGATGTGATAATTATTTAACCCAAGGAAATCTCAGTAATAGGCAGATAAAAATGGCTTTAAATATGAAGAAAGTGTATGAAGTGTCAAAGGATAATGTAAGCATATATTTCAAAAATAAAAAAGAGAATAGAATTGGATTATGAGATAATGTAGCTATAAATATAGGAACAAAGTTTAATTTCAATATTAAATGGAGGACACAAATCAAAGAAGAGGATTTCAAGGGAAGTCAGTCTTTGCAATGACATGAGGATAATTTGTTTTGAGCTACTTTAGCAGTAATGAAACTTTTATTTTAAATTAAGTGAAAATTAAAACAAAACATGAAGGAGAAGAAAATGACCAAACGTTTGGTAAAGCTGCCCAGGTGTTGATAGCTTGAGCCCTATCAGTACAGTAAATGTTAGAATTACTATAATAATAATAAAAAAGTTAGTTTAGTATAGACAGTTAATAGTTTTTAATTGAGATCACCATATAAACTGCATTCAATTTCATTTGGTTTTCTATTACATGCTTTGATTTCCACTTGAAAGTCAATTTCTCTATTTGGATCTACCTGTCTCATTTCACTCACTGTGTACAGTCTATCTGTAGCTCAATAGCTTATATCCTGAATTAATTTCATCCTATCTAATAATAGACAAACAGGGTAATTGACCATAACTTCACTATGCTTCCCATTGGCTAATCAGCGAGATATGCAAATTAACCACCAAACACAGATGGTTAATTTGCATATGTAGGCACAAAGTGGTGGAGCGAAGACTGAAGGCGACTCCAGCCAGAGCAGCGAAGGCTTTGAAGGCGGCTCTGGCCAGAGCGAAGGCCTGGGTCCCTGGTGCCGAAGGAAAACTGGTACAGGCAGCCAGGGGAAGGGAAGGCCTATTGCACGAATCTTTTGGTGCAACAGGCCTCTAGTTTTATATAATTATATTCCTAAACAAGAAAATATTAAAGCACATTGCTTAATAGAAAAAAAAAAGGAAATGTTTGTATCATTAGAATGAAATACCATTTCTAAGGATCATATTATAGGTGAAATCAGATATGATAGGTAGGTACTTGGTGAAAAAAATAAAACTAGGATGATTACAGGTTATTTTTCTCTCTTTCATTCTGTATTAAATTAGTTAAAAGGAAAATAAAAATTTAATTCTTATAAGACCTAAAAGAAACACTCTAACTTTGCAATAGCTTTTTTGGTAGCTTAAAATAAACCTTGAGGTAAAGAAACCTTTATTCCGATAATCAAAATTTCATTCTCTCCTATATAACTGGACACTTAAACTTATTTTAGGCTATAAATGAACTAAGATTACTTGGATGGGAAGATAAGACATGAAAAAAATAAAAAATAAGGAAGTACTATGAGTGGCCTCAGCTTAGAAGGCAATTTAGGACCTAATCTGAAAATGTAGATCGAATATGTGAAGCTGTCCTCTATACATAAGTACAAACACATATATTTTTCTGCCACTAGGAAAGATATCCATTTCAATATGCTAAATATTTAAGTTTGTCTATTTCATTGATGAGGTCATAAAAGTTTTAAGTCAGAATCTTCATTATTTAATAATTTCATAGTAATTTAATAGTTGTAATCTTTATTGTTTAGTCTGATCCTTCGGATAGATAGCACACACTCTGTCTGCTCTACTGTGTGCTGTGTCTCATGTATTCTTAGACTAGTGAAGAGATCTGATGAATGGCAGAATATATCATCTAAATAATCACAAACAACAACAATGTTGTGCATAAGATTCCAAACCTTCAGGGCTTCACTGAATTTTAGGCAGAAAAAAAAAGTACAAAATTGCTAGAGCATTTTGCTTTTGACAATAAATTTCTAGTAGAAATAGAGAAGCCCCCTCACCCCCCAAAAATACACTGAATTAATGATTTTTGTCTAAACAGTGACAAAACACGGACATAAACACAAAAATTCTGTTCACTATTTTTCACTTTGGATAAACAAAACAGACTCCTCTCAGGAACTGATATAAAACAAGTAACTTAAAAACAACAAATTTCAGTGAACACATGTTTGAGGAGTAGTACTTTTGCTGGAAATAGATCTGTACTCTATCATATATCCTCATTGAAATCAAAGAATTAAAAAAAAATGAACTATTTATGTCATGTATATTCTTATCCCAGCACTGTTTCAACTTTGCTGTTGCATTTAATTTTTTTTGCTTGGTTTTTGATATAGACCTATTATTATACTAGTACACCTTTTACAAATGAGAACACTAAATTCAAAGGGTTTTGAAACATACTCAAGATTATAGTTTACTAAGTAATGGAGCTTAATTTGAAATTCAAGGTTGTCTGCCCCCCAGGTCTAGCCTAACATATCAGTTCCTGCTCAATAAACTATACTACTTCTGTATGAGCCTTATATCAGGTAAAAACTTGTACTGTAAGAGAGTTTTGTTTTGATAAATGAATAGAGAATTGTCTGATAAATTTCTCTTCAAAGTACTATTAAATATAGTAAATAAGTTACCTGATAAAGAAAAGGCTGTTTATAAGGAAACCATTTTTAGAAAAACAGTATTCTATGGGGCTTCCATCCAAGATACTACTTAAAATTAAAGACATTCTACTAGGAGATGTGGAAACTAAGAGAAAAACATGCTTCAGAAATTACTCATTGACAGCATTTGATATAATCTTTCAGCTAGATATGGTGATTATTCATCTTGAAACCTATAATATCATGCTCCAAGTGGATATACAGATTTCTAAGTCTTTAGAAGCTCTCACAGTTTCAATGTACACTTATTTTTTTGTATACCAAAAAGTTTTAGAAATTTCTACAATAAAAAATAAAACAAAATAAAAAACTATTATGTTTCAACGTAGTTTTCGATGCTCATTTGACTATAGGACTCTTCTCATTCGACACTCAGTCTGAGTGTTCAATCCAGAATTTGCTACAGCTTATTATATTAGAATTCATATTGAATCCCTACAACCTCCCAAATGTCATCCCAAACTGACAAATTGCATGAATAGTGATGTGGGAGAAAAAAACTTAGCAAACTCACAAAATTTTCTTCCAAATAATATTTATATATTTTTGAATACTTATAACACTTGAGATATTCTGTAACCACCTAATTTACATAAACTGAAGAAAGAGTGAATAGATTATTAATATACATTTATCTCTTTGATATCATTTTCTTAAATTTCTTAATTATCCCTAATTTTCACACTCTTATCATTGTCCTTTTTCCAATTAATCAATGATAAACTTACATATGAAATGTATTTGCCAAATATATTTACACATTGATGTATACAGCAATATGTTTCCAAGTTATGTTCTGCATTTTTTCTCTTACTGAAATAGATTTGCTTAAATATCTTTTGTTTAAAGCTTTGTTTAAAAGGATACTTTTTGCAAGCTTAATACTAAGCTAAATTAAAATGATTAAGAATTTATTCACTACCCTTGAACAAAAAACACAGGATGTTTTATAGGCTTGACATGAGTTGAATCTCTTGAAAACTGTCTGTGTGTGGAGCAAAAACAGGCAACTGGTGAGGAAAGATAAAATATAATTCTGTCCACAAATTTAATGGCAAAAAAAACAAAACTGTGTTCATGTTGTTAACCATGCCAGCTGAGCGCACATTTCTCAATTTCTTCCAACTATTACCAGTAGGAAGCTTAACAAGGAAGATTGATATCAGTGTTTGAATTAAGCAAAATGTTGATTTCATTGAGTCTGGTATTTGGAATCAAACAAAGACCAAGATAGAGTTTAAATGATATGCTTATTTTATCTCTTTGTTATACCTTTAACTATAGGAAAAATGCCTGTACCATCATATTATTCATTCCATATCAGTTTTTTTCTTAAAAGGGTCTCTGCTAATTATAAAATATAAAATGATCCTTTTATAATGCTTGGAAAATACCATACACAAATATTTGTGTACTAGAGGCCTAGTGCACAAAATTCATGCACAGGGGTGGGGGGGGGGGGTGCCCTCAGCCCAGACTACACTCTCTTGCAATTTGAGACTGCTGACTGCTAACCACTCACCTGCCTACCTGCCTGATCATCCCTAACCACTCTGCCTACCTGCCTGATGCCCCTAACTGCTCTCCTGCCTGCCTGATTGGCCCTAACCACTCGCCTGCCTGATCACCCCTAATCACTCACCTGCCTGCCTGATTGCTCCTAACTGCTCTCCTGCCAGCCTGATCACCCCTAACCGCCTCTGCCTCAGCCCCCACCACGGCAGCTTCATCCAGAAGGATGTCCTGAATGATGTCTGGAAGGTCGTTTGGCTGTCCAGTCTAATTAGCATATTATGCTTTTATTATTATAGATATGTATGAACAAGAAGACAACATAAAATATGGTTTCTAAGGACAAATATTATGACTAATTGTTTATAGTTGGAATAATATTTTCCCATCTATTCTCCTGATGATATCAATCACCTGATTTTCCTCATTCTGACACTAAAAATTTTTCTAATGCCCTCCATGTTTCTCATTAGCAGGGCTTGCAATTAAGGGAAGATGAGTCTTTTACCTATATTTACATGTGCATTTTCTTCTATCTTTATGCCACTGTTCAATTTGACTTAACATACTGTATGGATTCTTATGTGTCAAACAATTGTCTGGGCATGAGGGATCCACAATGACAAGCATAATGAGGATCATTCCCATTCCCATTCTTACTGAGAAAAACAATGCATTTTAAAGAGAAAGAAACACCTACACAATATGTTATCCTATATAATAAAGATGTAATATGCAAATGGCATTATGCAGTGAAGCGTAATGACCAACACATAATGACTGGATCACGGATCAGCAGGAGGGTGGAGCAGTGAGCTACAAGCGGGCAGCGAAGAGCTATAGGAGGGGGCAGGGCAGCAAGCTATAAGGGGGAAGGAACAGGGGGAGCTACAGGAGGGCGGGGCATCAGGTGGAGAGCTACTGGAAAGTGGCAGCAAGCTACTGGCCAGTTACTGGCACACGGATTCATGTGCAGGGCTACTAGTTTTCCATAAAAGGTTTTGATAGAAGTGACAGCTATGCAGAGAAGGCACAATGTTGTCAGAAAGTGATTGAAAGGTTATTTTAGATTAGGTAATGAAGAAAGGTCTATCTAGATGAAATATAAACTTTAGATCTGAGCATCAAGAATCAGTTACCATGCCCAGCTGGCATGGTTCAGTGGTTGAGCATCAACCTATGAACCAGGAGGTCATGATTCAATTCAATTCCCCATCAGGGCACATGCCCTAGGTTTCAGGCTCAATCCCCCGGGGGGGGGGGGGGGGGGAGGTGCAGAAGGCAGCCTATTAATGATTCTCTCTCATCATTGATGTTTCTATCTCTCTCTCTCTCCCTTCCTCTCTGAAAATAAAATTATATATATTTTTAAAGAATGAGTTACCATGTTAATAAGGATCAGAGAAGGAAAAAAATGGTCCAGGAGAAAGAAATAGTGAGGGCAAAATATTTGCTGCAAACAAAACAATCGCTTTATCTGAGAAACAGTAGCACCATAATTGGAACATGATAAACAAAGGGAAAAGTGGTTTAAAATAAATGAAAAGAACTGGGGATGGGCTGGCACAGTTTTGTAGGGTTTTGTAGGCCAGAGTCAAATGCAGAATTTATTATAAGTACAAGGTGAAGCTACTAGAAGATTTTAAGCTGTTTGGATGCATGGTGAATGATTTTTAAGGAAAACATTTTTGTCTATAAATATGCAACTTAACTACAGAATGGGATCTTTGCAAAATGTCAAAATTAGATAGGGCCCACAAAAAAGAGAAAATGTTTAATCTCTGTATTTTCACACAAATCCCTTATGGACATATTTGAATACAGGCAAACAAATGTTATTGTTTTAGTAGGGCTATTGACCAACTAGCTTTGGGCGAGGAATCTGAACATGGCTACTGGGATTTTCTATTTGTGCGACCAAGAGTGGATCACTTTCTAGAATACTTAGAAAAAGTGAGTGTCACACTGGCTCACCTTAAAAAATCCTACAAAATACATCCTTTCCTCTTTTCCTACCCCTCTTCAAGTCACTTACTTGTGGACCATCTTCTTAAGGAAAATGGAATGAAATCTACACTAATAAAAGACAAACATGAAAATTGACCATACCTTTGCTATGCCTTAAGCCACACCCACCAGGCAATCAGAGAGACTATATGCAAATTAACCCAACCAAGATGGTGGCCAGCAGCCACGGAGCTGGAGCAAGCAGGAGGCTTGGTTGCCCCAATGATGGAAGAAGCCTAGCTTCCCGCCTGCCTTGGAGGCTCTGAGCTCCACTCAAAGCAACAAAGTTTCAATTATAGAAGGTAAATAAACCCCAGATACCTGCTTTCAGCCGGCCGTGGCCACGGAGCTGGAGCGAGCAAGAGGCTTACCTCCCACCTGCCCTGGCCAGCTCTGAGCTCCTCTCAAGGCTACAAAGTTTCAATTATAGAAAGTAAATAAATCCCAGAATAAAAAAAGAAAAAGAAAAAAAGGAGAGGCTGTGAGCTTCCGTCGCCGGGGGGTGCTTGGCCAGCCTGAAAACGTCCCTCAGCCCCTCACCCAGACTGGCCAGGCACCCCAGAGTGGACCGCCCACCCTAAAGGGGGTGTGGCCAGCCTGCAAACAGCCATCAGCCCCTCACCAAGGCTGGCCAGGAACCCCAGTGGGAACCCCACCCTGATCCAGGACACCCTTCAAGGCAAAGCAGCCGGCCTCCACTCATGCACCAGGCCTCTATCCTATATAATAAAAGGGTAATATGCAAACTGACCCTAACAACAGAATGACTGGGAATGACTGGTCACTATGACACACACTGACCACCAGGGGGCAGACGCTCAATGCAGGAGCTGTCCCCTGGTGGTCAGTGCGCTCCCACAAGGGGAGCTCTGCTCAGCCACAAGCCAGGTTGATGGCTGCCAGTACAGCAGTGGTAGTGGGAGCCTCTCCTGCCTCCTCAGCAGCGCTAAGGATATCTGACTGCAGCTTAGGTTTGCTCCCCGCTGGCAAGTGGACATCCCCCAAGGGCTCCCGGGCTGCCAGAGGGATGTCTGACTGACAGCTTGGGCCCGATCCCCCAGGGAGTGGGCCAAAGCCAGCAGGTGGACATCCTCCGAGGGATCCCAGACTGCAAGAGGGCACAGGCCTGGCTGAGGGACACCCCCCCCCCAAGTGCACAAATTTTTGTGCACTGGGCCTGTAGTATAAAATAACAACAATCAGGGCTGTGCATACTTCTTGCTACTTTAAATAAGAAAGTCCCCATTCTCATCTATATTTGAAACTATAGGTACAGATTGAGTTTGGAAAAATAACTAATTCAAAAAGTAATTATCATCAAGAGAGGGTTCCTGTAGCATTAAAATTGTCCAGAAGATACTTAATTATAGATGTTTAGCAAAGCTTGCTTATTATAAAAGGTTGACTCTATCAATTCACTAAATCTATACTTTTTTATATTGTGCTACTTTGAAAAAAAATAATGCTGTGGGAAATATGACTAAATCAATCATCAAATGATTAAAATGTAAAATAAAGAAATGATTTGATTTTGGGTGGTGGATACATAATATAATATACATGTCATGTATCATAGAAATGTGCACTTGAGCCCTAGCTAGTTTGGCTCAGTGGATAGAGTGTCGGCCTGTGGACTGAATGGTCCCAGGTTCAATTCTGGTCAAGGGCAGATGCCTGGGTTGAGGACTTGATCCCCAGTCAGGGACGTGCAGGAGGCAGCTGATTTTCTCTCATCGTTGATGTTTCTATCTCTCTCTCCCTCCGCTCTGAAATCAATAAAAAATACATATATTAAAAAAAGAAATGTGCACTTGAATCTTATATGAGCCTATTAATCAATGTCACCCCAATAAATTTAATAAAAAGAAATAAAGTTTAAAAAAGAAAAAAAATGAAACTTTTTACTACTGGCATATAATTTTTTTTTTTTTAATGTCAGAAATGTTTATTACCAGATACTTGGATCAATTTAGTCACACCCATTTTTAAAAAGCATACAATATGAGCAAAACAAATTACTAAAGAGAAAAGACAAGATATAATAATTACATAAAGAATATCAAGAACCTACAATGTATTACAGAAGTATACCAAAAAATCATTTTCAAAGGCATGATTAGTTTCCAAATATAATTTGCCCATATGTACCACCTGGCAAAGCAATGGAAAGTGACTCCCCAAGCCCCCAAGCTCTTCTCCTATAGACTATCCTTATGAGTTCTTTCCTCTTCAAGGTTGCTTTTCACATTAAGTTTGTGTAAAGAAGAAAGTCAAATAACAAAAAAGAGATGAACATAAGGATTAGAGCCAAGGAACCCATGCTTTCCAAACCTTCCTGCTTGCAGTTCTTAATGATAATTTCTGATATCTATATGCAGTAATGACAATCTGCTGGTTTTGAGCAAAGAAAGAAAGCAGGTTGGAAGATTTTGTTAAGTAAAAGAGAAGAACAATAAACTGATTACTAGCTCTTCCAAATTTAGTCAACATTTTAGGGTAAACTTATGAATAATCTTTAGATATCTGAGCTTCATAATTTTCATCTGAAAAAAAAACTATATTTAAGTTCTTTGTACATTCCAAAATCATTTCTATCTAGAATGAATCATGAGCTAAGTCATATAATAAACAATTTTTGGCCTCAGCCTTTCTGCATGACTTCATCTTTAACCAAGTACTCTCTACCCTTCAGCCATATTGACCTTGCTCTTCCCGGAACAAGCAACCTTGTTCTCATATCAGAGCCTCAAAGCTTTAACTTCTGCCTGGAATATTCCCAAGGCTCATTGTTCAAATCTGTGGTCAGATGTCACCTCCTCAAAGAGGCCTTCCTCAATTACTTCACTAAATTAACTTTACTCTTTCATTCTTCTTAACATTTGTCATTATTAGCTGCTGATTACTGACCTCTTCCATTCTTATCAAAGTAAAAACTCCAGGAAGAGTGCTAAGTATTGCCATTTTTAATTCCATGCCAATGAATATTATCACATATATGAATATCCCATTAATGTTCAATAAAAACAGAATATGTATGCTTTATATCTCATTGTTATGTTAGACTTAGTACATTAAAAAAAATCAAAGTCTGAATTGTCTTTTAACTTTTTCAGTTTTCTTAGTTTTTTATATTAGAAGCCTTAGATCCATCATTTCTTTTTTTTTAAGCTCACCTTATCTCTTCAATTTATTCTACCGTTAAATGCTATGATAATCTCCCTACCAACCCATCATGCCTGCCTTTCTATACCAATCTTGAAACAATTTACATAATCCCTGACTTTTTGTCTGCCCTGAATGATAAAAAGGAAGTATGCCTAAGATTCTAGCTTTATGTTGTACCTTGCAACTATAAATAAACTAGTTTTTCTCCATAAGCCTAACAGATTCAAGCTAACCATATTAGTTGGCAAGGTCAGAGATCTTGTAGCCTTACATGTTCTAATGTATTTAGATCTGCTTTTATAAATCATTCATTTGGATTAACAAGTTATTAAATAAGAATATCCCTCAGGGTCTAAAGAAATCCTATGAAATAAAGAGGAAATATGCTAACTGACCCTCACACCATTGTAAAGATGGCAACGCCCACAGCCAATAAGGAGGGATATGCTAATTGACTGTCCTGCCCTCAAAGATGGCGGCTCCCACAGCCACAAGATGGCCAGCAGGGGAGGGCAGTTGGGGGTGACCAGGCCTGCAGGGGAGGGCAGTTGGGGGTGACCAGGCCTGTAGGGGAGGGCCGTTGGGTGGGACTAGGCCTGCAGGGGAGGACAATTGGGGGCAATCGGGCCAGCAGGGGAGTAGTTAGGCATCGATTAGGCTGGCAGGGGAGTTGCTAGGGGGTGATCAGGCTGGCATTCAGAAATGGTTAGGGGCAATCAGGCAGGCAGGCAGGTGAGAGATTGGGAGCCAGCAGTCCTGGATTGTGAGTGGGATGTCTTACTGCAGGTTTAGGCCTGATCCCACAGAGATTGGGCCTAAACCAGCAGTCTGACATCCCCTGAGGTATCCCAGATTGGAGAGAGTAAAGGCTGGTCTAAGGGGCACCTCCTCAGTGTACGAATTTTGTGCACCAGACCTCTAATGCTTAATAACATGACATAGCATGTGCATTCCCACAGAACATAATTTTGGCATTATTTAATATTTAAAAAAATTTTTTTGGATAAAAGTAAAGTCACAGCTCGCAAACACTAGTGTACACTGCATTCACCTGATACCTGAAATCTATATAATATAATCATCATGCAATAAAGACTCTGGCCCAGCAGGTGAGTATTGTTTAACAGACTCTGCAAGTAATTCTAATGATCTTGGTATTAAAATCACATCTTGATTTTAACAGTGGACTGCAGGTAACTTACCTATGCAATGGAGTGAAAATGATGGTTGAGGTAGATGTAGAGGACCCTGGGCATGTCATTTGCGGATATCATTTTGGAGAACTTAGTCAGGGTCAGTGTCATAGTTCTGAAGTTCAGCAACTGCTTTGAGAAATATGTCTCTGGCTCATAATCTCAACCAGAAAAAAAGACAAATGCTTTTCTTGTCAACAATTTTAAAAAATAGGCTATTTTGTAGTAATGGAGAGAATAAGTTAAATTTCAAGTAGAACAAATAACTGTCAGTTATAGATTTTGCTGAATTAAAACTTAAAAAGGGACTCCCTGGCATCATCTAATATCCTCATGCACAGAAAAGAATGTAAGGGAATCTTTTCACTGGCAACAAAGTAAATGACAAAAAAAAAAAAGGCACTGTCTGAAAAAATTGCTGAATGATCTCCCCTTGAGATACTCCTTCTATCTGATATATCCTACCAAGTCAAAATGCTTCTAAGAAACAAACTCCCATTGTCTCTTGGTACACCAAAGACATCCACAACCAAATTTCCAAAAGTTATAAATGTGTTATGATACATGTCAGGAGACACTCTGCAGATATGATCAGAGTTAAGAACTTTGAGATGTCAAAATTATCCTGGATTACCTAGGTAGGTTCATTCCAATTATACTAGTCCTTAAAAATGGAGGAAAGATTGAAGAACAGTGGGTCAGAAAAAGGCAAATTGAGAGAGACTTGGTGTCTGGTTTTGAAGATGGACAAAGGGGATCAGGAAAGTAGCAGGCTTTAAAAGCAGCTGATGGCTTGTAGTTTATAGCCAGCTGAAAAATGGGGACTGTGATGGTTAATTTTATATGTCAGTGTCACTAGGTTAAGAGATGCTTAGATCATTGGTAAAACTTTCTTCTTGGGTGTGTCTGTGAGGCTGTTTCTGAAAGATAGTAACACCTGAATCTGTACACTGAGTAAAAAAGATGGCCCTCACCAATGTAGTAGTCATTAACCAATTCATTGAGATCATAAATAGAAAAAGTTAGAGAAAGGGCATATTTGCTTTCTATGCTTTAACTGGGGTATCTATCTCCTCCAACCCACAGACATCAGACTTTAGAGATCCTGGTTCTTGGGCCCTCTGATTCAGACCAGGGATTACACCATTGGCTCCCCTGGTTCTCAAGACTTTGGGTTTGAATGGGATTATATCCCCAGCTTTCTTGGTCCTCCAGCTTGCAGGTAGAAGGTCATGAGACTTTCAGTCTCAATAATCACCTGAGTCAGTCCCCGATAGTAAATCCTTTTTTAAATATCTATCTTTCATCTATCTATCTATCTATCTATCTATCTATCTATCTATCATCTATCATCATCTATCTATCATCTTCTATTGGTTCTGCTAAAGAGAAAATCATAGTCCCCAAATGACATCACCTGTGCTAAAGCCCATGATATCAACTCTAGATTTAATACCTGACCTAATTGCTCTTTTGACTTATCCCAGAAACATCCTATATAACAAAAGACTATTATGCAAATCAACCGAACAGTGGAATGACCAGTCGTTATGATGTGCACTGACCACCAGGGGGCAGACGCTTAATACAGGAGCTGCCCCCTGGTAGTCAGTACATTCCCACAGGAGGAGCTCTGCTCAGCCAGAAGCCATGAGCCCAGCTGGTGAGCGCAGCGGCGGTAGCAGGAGCCTCTCCTGCCTCTGCTGCAGTGGGACATCCCCCGAGGGCTCCCGGACTGCAAGAGGGTACAGGCCAGGCTGAGGGATCTCCTGAGTGCATGAATTTCATGCACCAGACCTCTAGTAATCTTAATAAACAAGTCTGGAATTTTCTGGTCAAGGACCAGTAATCTGTCACATGGCTCCTCTCTGTCCCCGTGGAAAGAAGAGGCAATCTGTGAAATAAAAACCCTTGCCATTCCCTTCACCCCAAAAGAAGACATCCTGGTCTAAAAATAACATTTTCCCGGGTGTGCGTGTGGTGTTGTTGTTAATAGTTCCTTCATCCCACCCTTCTTCCTATAAAAAAACTTCCATTCTGTAAACCACTCAAACTGCCCTTCAAGTTGCTAGATGGAATGCTGCTGCTTGATTGATGATTCTCTTAATAAATCCAATTAGATTTTCAAATTTGCTTGGTTAAATTTTTTTCTTTAGCAGTTTGTTTATCTGATGAACCCTGACTAATACTGACACCTTAGTCCTATAAACTCACGTAGCCGAACTCTGTCAAAATTCCAAATGAGCAGAAAATGTATTCTTCCCTAGAGCCTCCCAAAAAGAATGCAGCCTGCTGACAATTTGATTTTAGCTGAGTAAGACTTGTAGCAGACTTGTGCCTTACAGAACTGTAAGACAAGAGACTTGCTGTAACATCATTGATAGGAAACTAACAAACAGACTTAATAAGGATGTTAGTAAAAGAGAGTTTGTGATTTTAACAGAAAAGAAAAAGAGCTGCCATGCCTGAATGCGCAATTATAGAAATGGCTTCAAGCATCATCTCCTACTCAATTGCTAAGTTAAGAATGTAGATCAACATATGGAAGCCCAGCATTTACCACTGAGGACATGAGGTTGATAACTGATTCTATTCCTTTAACTGAAAAAATAATTAAATCCAATACCAAGTCAGTATTTTAAAAATATATATATTCACTTGACAATTTTACACAAACATGAATAAATAAGGAAAATTCACAAGTAAAAAATAAATAAAATTGTTCTTAGCACATAAGAAAAATTGTTCTAAGTCTAAGGCTAGGTCCATTCAGTACAGTATTATCTTTTAGGGAAACCATGGTGTTTGTTTGTTTTGTTCAAGTATTGTTAACCCCAAAACTCAAAAAATTCAGAAGTTTCCCCCAGACAAATTATGGAAAAGCCTTCCAGGAATTCATATAATATTTCTGAAAAAAAAATTTGGTATTTTAGATATAATGATTTCATTTATTTTATTACCATTGTGTAAGCTCAAACATTTAAAATATTCTACTAGCCATGACTGGATGGGTCGGTTGGTTGGAGCATCATCCTTTATACCAAAAGGTCTCAGGTTTGATTCCAGTCAGGGCACATACCCAGGTTGTGGGTTCCAACCCCAGACGGGTGAGTATGGGAGGCAATCAATCAATGTTTCTTTCTTTCTCTCTCTCTCCCTCTCTCTCTTCTAAACATTATCCTCAGGTGAGGATTAAAAAGGAATAACAAAAATATTCTACCAGCTTGCTCTAGAACACGGAGATCTTGTATATATATATATATATATATATATATATATATATTTCATTTTAATTAGATTATTAATGATTTTGACCAGTTTTATCATAATAATATATTTTTATTCTTATATCCCCAGGGTAAATATTTAATTTTATTTTCTCATCTTTCATATATGGATAATGTAAATATCTACATTAGAAATTGATTGTGAGAATTAAATATTGGAGGCATGTAGAATAACTCTGGATATTTGTAACACTGCCATAAATTTAAATTCTTATTGTTATTGTTAATTGCTTATCCTAACTTAATCTTTTATTACTTTCACTGCCTTTTTAAAAAGCTCCTTTCCAGATGCTGTCCATCTATATTATATGTTACATTTTTTCATTAACCTATAACCTGTAGGTGTATGCTAGGTATTGAGATGATTTAAATACAGACTGTCCTTACTTTCAAAAGTGGGCAGCATATTCCAATTAGAATAGTAACTGAAGGTCACGTGGTTTAACTTTCAGACCACTGTAGGTAAACTGCAACAAGCAAACTTCTCCCAGGTCCCTGTATCTGAAGATTTAAAATATAAAGGTTTATTTCTTGTCCCTGCAAAGTTGACTGTGGGTCCTGCAAACCATGCAAGGTGTCAATGAAAGCTGAGTTTCATCTTTACAGAAACATGGGCTCAGGATCACTGTATTAGTGAAAGAGAAGAGATGGGTATATAAATATCTCTGCTCACATTTTATTGCCCAACATGAATGTCATGGTCATGCCAAATTCAGGAAGGTGAGGAATTATAACCTCTCCTGTGTCCAGTAGGAGAACCAGATATATTAGTGTGTATCATGAACATTTCCCTCCTATGTGTATACTGCTGCTAGGTAAAGTTGGAACCTTCTGGCATACTTGGTTTGTATGATTCATATTGGGGATCATAGAGAGAACACTGAATTGTCTAAACTATTTTATTTATTTATTTATTTATTTATTTATTTATTTATTTATTATCTATCCTCATCCAAGGATATTTTCCCCTGATTTTTACAGAGAGTAGGTGGAAGGGAAGGAGAGAGATGAGTAGAGAGAGAGAGAGAGAGAGAGAGAGACATCAATGTGAGAGATGGTTGCCTGGCGAACTTGCCCAAACTGTAGCCTGGATTAAGCCTGCAACTGAGGTATGCACCCTTGACCAGAATAGAACTGAGACCCTTTAGTCAGAGGGCCAATGCTTTAAACAATGAGCAAAACTGACTAGGGCTAAGTTACTTTAGAAATCGATAGGATTTCAGGTCCAGTGATGGCAAATAAGTCTAACAAATTTGATTTTACAAATAGCAAATATTTAATGGATATGTTTTATATCTTTACTGCACACCAAGTTTTATATTGTCATAAAAAGATGTATTCAATTTTTAATGATGTACTTTTTTAATATATTACTATAACACTGATAATTTTTCTCAAAATTAAAAATAACCATATACTTGTAAAAAAAACAATTGTTTTAAATAAACTTCTCTACACTATATGTTTTTATGATGTAATTATATTTCAGTGTTCACTCCAGTTACAGAATTTTTGCCCAACTCATAAATTTTAATGTTCTGCAATTAAATAAGGTGATAACTGTACTTAGAGCTTTTATATTATATCCCATTCAAATATCATCTTTACATGTAAATTATGTTCCCCTGTAGGATGGGGCACTTTCATACATCCCACCTCTGAAGAAGGAGAGAATCTACAAATATGAATTTCACCATCTCAGTGGCAGAAAACAAACCAGATATTGAGACAGCCTGATTTATCCAGTTCAATAACCCATTCTAGATATCCTGGGATAACACTTCGGTGTAATTTTATACTCAATTTAAAATATTCCAGTATGTATTTAAACTATAAACTTGTTTTAAACTCTTAAGGTACCATGGGTACCAGCTAAGCAGCAGCACATTGATGAAAGTTTGTTTTCAAGTTCTTGGGCTTCTATAATTGGTATGCTTCACAAATTAAGTCTATCTTTTATATAGAAAAATGGCTACACTAGTGTTAGCCATTTCCAACACCATGAGTTATGGAATGACATTAATTTAAAATGGATTCATTCTTGCTCAGGTTTGCTATCATTGACTGTGATATGATGATGCTCTATATACCAATCTCTCCACTCCAATAGCCTATAACCATTTAAAAACATATTATCAGTAGACTTAATAATGTGAATCTCTTCTATTATTAACTAATTAATTAAAATATAAAAATACTGAAATAAATATACCAGGCTAAATAGAGGAAGGTAAAAAAAGCTGGATTTTTCCCCATAAGGTAAAATCATGTTTGGAATATCTACACTAATAAAAGAGAAACATGGTAATTAGTGTACGACCGCTACCCTTCCCATTGGCTAATCAGCATATCCTTATGCAAATTAACTGTCAGCCAAGATGGCGGCCGGCAGCCATGCACTGAAGCGAGCAGGGAGGCTTGCTTGCTCCAGTGATGGCAGACTCCAACGTTCCCCACCTGCCGCTGCCGGCCTCTCAGCTGCAACTCTAAGCAACTATGTACTATGGTACAAATAAGAAAATAAACAAAACCCCAGAAACCAGCCAGACTGAAAGCCAGCCGGACCGCAACATTGTATCAATGTTTTCAGCAGCAAGGCTTCAGAGCTAAAGATGGCCCAGAATAAAAAAAAGAAAAAGAAAAAGAAAACAAGGAGCAGTTGGAAGCTTCAGTCACTCGCCAGCCGGAAACAGCCCTCAGCCCCTCACCCAGACTGGCCAGGCACCCCAGTGGGGACCCCCACCCTGATCCAGGACACCCTTCAGGGCAAACCAGCCAGCCCCTACCCATGAATCAGGCCTCTATCCTACATAGTAAAAGGGTAATATGCCTCCCGGCACCGGGATCAGCGTGATGTGGCAGCGCTCAAACCCCCTGATCGCCCTGCGGTTCTGTGAGTGACAGGGGGCGGGGCCACAACCTCCCTATCCGCCCTGCTCTGTTCGTGACAGGGGAAAGCGCCCCAACCCCCTGATCAGCCCTGCTCTGTGCCTGATAGAGGGGACCTCCCTAACCCCTGATCGCCCTGCAGCTCTGTGTGTGACAGGGTGCAGCGCTCCAACCCCCCTCTCCCCCACGGGCCCTGCTCTGTGTGTGACAGGGTAGAGCCATAACCTCTCCATCGGCCCTGCCCCGAGTGTGACAGTGGCGGTGCCCCAACCCCCTGATCGGCCCTGCTCTGTGGGTGATAGAGGGTGGCTCCCCAACCCCCCTCCATGGGCCCTGCTCTGTGTGTGACAGGGTAGAGCCATAACCGCCCCATTGGCCCTGCCCTGAGTGTGACAGGGTGCAGCGCCCCAACCCCCTGATCCGCCCTGCTCTGTGTGTGACAGGAGGCGGTGCCCCAACTCCCCTATTGTGCTTACTCTGTGAGTGACGGGGGGAGCTCCTCAACCCCCTGATTGGCCCTGCTCTGTGCGTGACAGGGGGTGGCGCCGCAACCTCCCCATTGACCCTGCCTTGAGTGTGACAGGGGGCGGTGCCCCAACCCCCCAATCGGCCCTACCCTGAGCGTGACTGAGGGTGGCATCCCAACCTCCCGATCCGCCCTGCTCTGTGCATGACAGGGGGTGGCGCCCCAACTCCCCAATCGGCCCTGCTCTGAGCCTGACCAGGGGCTGCACTTAGGGATTGGGCCTGCCCTCTGCCACCCGGGAGCAGGCCTAAGCCAGCAGGTCGTTATCTCCCGAGGGGTCCCAGACTTCGAGAGGGCACAGGCCGGGCTGAGGGACCCCCTCTCCTTCACCCCCCCCCCAGTGCACAAATTTTTGTGCACCAGGCCTCTAGTAATATTATAACAGTGAGCCTGAGTTTTCTAAAATGTTTCTATGATTTCACCAGTTTGTGCTCTTTAGGTAATGGGTCTACAACAAAACTTTCATGAGTGGAGAAATGTAGAGTTGGGAGTCATGAGCTGGTTCACTTTACAATCTATCAGTTACTCCTGGAAAAAGCCAAATTCCTACTTCCCAGGATTTAATGTTATTACCACTTTATCACTTCATGCAGAGCTTTTTGCATCTTTTTTTTTACTCTGACCTATTTTCCTGATCTCATTTTAAAAGTTGTTATCTTTGTGTATTAAATTGTTCAGAAATCCCCCAGGTCTGTCAGTTAATATGTTGAAAGCTCTTCGTGGTACTAGAAAAAGAAGGCGGTGTCATACCATTCCAAGGCAATGGGGTTCCTAGATACTTTAGCTTTAGGCCCAGATTCAACAATTAGGCAAAACCCTGCATCCATGTTGTCGTATATGTGAAAGAGTGGTTATGATTTCTCCCTCGCAGTGTTCCTCCCTTCAGGTGCTTACATGAAGAAAAGATGATCCACTTACAGAGAGACTAACAAAGCATCTGGCATGCAACAGACACTTGTCAAGAAACTTCCTTTCCTTTATATTTATTTACTACTCAAGACAGGTTGCAGGTTTGTATCTTTAACAAATACAAATTCAATTCTAAGAACTTTGGACTTTTATTTTTTTCATTTATGTTTCATCTCTCTGTGATATGACTTAAATGTTATAAATTATATTTTGCTTATGTGCTTAATATCAGCTAAATATTTTTTGTATATAATCAAAATGCTCTACAGGGCTATTTGCTAAAAACCATGTAAGTTATTCTTTGTGGGTCATTTAATTGCTGATAAGAGATTTTTGCCTTATATTATAACTTTAGCACCTAATCTTGTGTGGCTTGACGTTACCATCCAAAATGTTTCCACTTACACTTGCACACAGTATCTCTTCTAATCAGCCACCACATATTTGGACTATTCTCATTTCCATCACCTTGCACATGTTTCCTCTCACCTGAATACCATCTCTCTTTCCCTCTGCTTGGTCACCTACAATTTAAACACAATGAGACTCTTAACTATCACCCCCATCTTCATTGTTTATTTCACCTTTGAATTTCTCCATTTCCATTGCAAATATAACCATTTAATTAAACGTGGCTTTCTATAATTTACTGTTGTTTCATGTATACATTTTGCCTACAAAACTAGATTACAAACTTCCAGATGTTAGAGAGACATATCTTGAAATTCTCTTGTATACTAACTGATTAATAGACTAAATTACTAATTTAGGTCAAACCTACTAATATAAATAGCTTTAATTTCCTATTTTTCTTCTCCTATATATCCCTTATCTACCTGTATCCCTATTAGCAAATCCAAACATATCCTCACAATTTCATACTCACACGTCGCATAATAAAAATACAAGTAAAACCTGACACTATGTTACTAAGTGGAAAAAAAATAAGGTTGATGCTGAGGAACTGATGTGAGTATTAAAAACTCAGATACACTCCTCTCTCCAGAGGTGACTCACCAGGATGCACACCATTTGTTTCTGTAGGACATGTGATTTCAAGGAATCTCCCCACCCCACCCCACTGCCTTGGTGTTACTTTCTTACTAAGCTTTCCCTCTCCAACCTTCCATTGTGTTTCTCAACACAAGGACATCTATCTTTTACTTTAGAAGCTTGTATTTCCAATAAACACAGGGAAACAAATAAGAGTAGGTCAAAGTTCATAACACAAATGCTACAAAGCTTTCAATAATCAGATAAAGTTCTTCACAATGATTATTTAATTCCCCATACAACTGCCTCTGTTATTATTTTGGTGTCATATATTCAATTCATTTAAAATTTACATACTGAAAATTCATTCATAAAAAATAAAAATAAAAATATCAGAACTCTTTGTAAAGTATGACTGTTTCTAATGTGAAGACACTTTCCTACTTCACTGAGAAACTAATTGTTTTAGTAGTTCTGAAACAATTTAAAAAACACTTGGGCTACTTAACACAGAAAAGGTCCTTGGGTTCTCTAGAGATTTTTATTCAATAGGAATGAGATGTAGCCTGGACATCTATATTTTTAACAAGCTCCCCTGTGATTTCCATATATAGCAGGCACAAGACCTGGAAAGCATGGCATTTTACTGTTAGTATAGAGCAATAACTGTCACCTGTTTGACACTTGACAGGCCCCCATTTAAGTAGTCAGCTCAGGGGAGCTTCCTAATAGCACCTACATCTTCATGTCCAAATTTATGTTCCTAAAAATGCGTGCTTAAACCAAGCCTTGCTTCTATACCAAACTGAATTTAGCCCCAAAGCATAACTCTCTCTCTCTGATAATTTAGCAAGAATTGGGCAGCAGTGCTGTGATAATACTAGTTGCTTCATTCTTCACATAAGACAAATGTGTGTGAAGGTCATCAAACTTTAGTTCATTTGAGGTACTTTTTATCTTAACCTATATCACAAACAGAACTTCCTAGGTTTAATTTGCACCTGGTTGTCATACATTTTCACCCAGTGCTCTAGCACTTCAAGCCTATGTACCTTCTATAAATCATAAAGTGACTATTGCTCTTTATTAGTTTATGATGAGAGAAAACTGTAATTGTTGCTTCATTTAATAGTTTTCCAGAAGCTACTCAATCTCTGATGTGGTGAGCCATCCTTCTGTAGTAAAATGTACAAAAAAAAGCTAACATTTTATCAGATTATTGAAATAAGTCTAATACATATTCAGTCATGGTTCTCATTCTTTTAAGTAAAGAAGTAAAATGCATATATATATATATATATATATATATATATATATGGGGTTATTACTACCTCTTTTATCTCTTCTAAAACAAAATAATTTACATAGGTAGGTATCTGTACTGTATAATCATAAGTTTTTCAAGTTCACTATTCAATGTTTATGAAGAACAACTAAGTTCTAAGCCCCAATGCAGAGCTGTAGACAAAACTGAAAACAATTAAGGCAAAAGTCAAAATACCCAAGAGATTATTATCCAAATAATCCTACTTCATAGGAAGCCATTGTAATAATGCAGCTGAAAAAATACATCAAGTTTCTAACTTATAATTAAGATTTGAATTATTAATGCCAAGTATATTGTTAATAATTTGGCATAAGTATATACAAAAAAGGAAAATTTTATTAAATAAGTATATTTACATCTAGAAAAAAATTAATAATGCTGTGAAAAAATCTAATTAAGATTAGCCTATTCCTGAATAAGAGTACTGACATATATATTTTTACTTATCTATTTAGAGTGCTTAAATAAACTTGGAGTTCACTGTCTTCTAAACATCTATTTTATTTTATTATTTTTATTGTTTAAAGAATTACATATGTCTCCTTTTTCCTGATTGATCCCCTCTCTGTCACAACCTCCCTCTCCCCACGAGGGCAAGCCCCCACCACCCCAGTGTCTGTGTCCATTGGTTATGCTAATATGCGTGCATACAAGTCCTTTGGTTGATCTCTAATCGCCCGCTCTTCTGCCTTCTCTCTGAGGTTGGATGGTCTTCAGATCTTATTTTAAACTGCAGAATTGTATTATTACAACTTTTGTTTTAGTTTTCAAGGAACTATTTATTGTCACTATTTTTATTTTCCTTCCTAAAACAAATGCCTCTGTCTATCTGTTAAAATAGAAAGTAACAAAATTATGAAGAAAACTTAAAAATTTTTCAACTGGAAGAACACTGGATGTATCAATAATTTTTTTCAGACTAAAGAAACATTGTATGAGTTTATGTGTTATTTTTTCATTTTAAATAAGTACCTTTTCTACAGGTATATCGTATACATGGAATGCATACTGACTTTGTGCATCACAGATATTTGTAAAGTGAATAACACACTCATTACTCAGATTTAGTCTCAAGATAATTTTCAGCAAAATAGAATAGGCAGCCATTATTCATCAACAAGTGTTGGCAACTGTTTTGAACTGAAATCTAGAGTCTGTTATATGCATCCCATTTAATCACTGAGGCACGATTGCTCCATTAATAAAAATGAGAACCTACAACCAGGTCAATGTGCAAAAAATTAAGAAGAACATTTAATATTTACAATAATAAAACCAATATTAATTCATTGTTATTTACTAGGGACTATGATAAAGACATTAAATGGATTATTTAACTAAATTTGAATATTTTTTCTTATCCCTATATTTTTTTCTATATGGTTCAAATTCACACAATAATGGCAAAAATTACTCTGCTTTATTTGTTATCCAGACTTCACTTCCTGTGTTATTTGTTAGACTTTACCTATAGGCATTAAATAACATATAGAACCCATTGTTCTCTTAGATATTTTAATTTTGATTTTATATGGAAAATTCATCTAGTAGTGGCATGTGGAAAGGTTGGAAGAAAAAGAGGGACAAAACAAAAATTTATTTTCAAAAAGATAATAATCATTTACAGAGGAGGAAAAACAGACCTGGCTTCATACTTCAGAGGGGTAATAAGGCAAGTAGAGAGGATAAAAAAGAAACAAGGTAGGCTAGGGATATGACTTTAAGTTTACTATTTAATTTACATTGGATAACTTAGTCAAGATTTCATTGATAGAATTTTAATGTATCATTTTAGATGCACTGCCTAGCATAGTGGTAAAAATTACTGCTATAATTAACTTGCATTAAGAAATGGAAATTACCTCTTTAATACATATCTTATTTTCCCTTATGTTAAAATTATAAAATAAAAATTTTAAAACAAAAATTTTTCAAATCAGTTTCAAAATATATACACAAATACATGTAGAATACCTTACATAGTAACATAATTTTTATTATAATCTCAATATTTTGAATAGTTAAAGCATCAAAAAGCCTTAATATTATGAAATAAAAAAATAAGATATTATGATGATAGTGTTTCTGTATTTAAATATAATGCCCCTAAATAAACATTTGTTTTTGGTGAAGGGCACATTTTAATGTTTTCAATAGAAGTGAGCTATTATAATTGTTAAAGTACTAGCATCTGGCCTAAATAAATATAATAACTATCATCTTGGTGGGGGTGGGTGGGAAGAGATTAACCAAAGAATTTGTAAGCGTATATGCATAACCCATGGACACAGATAATAGTGTGGTGGAAGCCCTGGGGCAGAGGGCAGCTTTGAGTTAGAAGGGATCAATGGTGGGAAAAGGGGGGGGGGGGGCATCTGTAATACTTTCAACAATAAAGATTTTTTTAAAAATGAGTTATCCCTTATTTCAAGATAATTATTTTGAGCTCTATACCAATAGAAATTTGGTAGAACTTTGCTAACTTTATAAGGCATGTTTGAGCCCAAGTAAGAATGACTATGATTTGCTTTCAGTTTAGAATACTAAAAACAATAAGCTAAAATAAATCTATTATTTTCCAAGGTAAACACAAGCTATAACATAGAAATAATTTTCTTAACTTTGGAATCCATGTTTAAGTAGATTAAAGAGAGAGGCTAAAACTCATTGTTAGATGTAATTGATGAATATTTAATTTTAATATAGATGTATATAACAAAGGAAAATGGAAAGAGGAATTACCAAGTTACTTCATAAGAAGCTATATTATTGCTTGTATTTGTATGTTTCATACAAATCTCTGAATTTGAAAACAGCCTTGTCTTACAGGAATATTGTACACATTTTATTAGAAAGATATAGAGGCAAATAATTTATGGATTTTTTAATCTGCAATAATGAGTTAAGCTTTATAAATACAGAGAATATAGGCTGAAGAGTGCACATGCCATAATATATTTGGAAAAATTTATCTCAATATGAAATCATAGTTCAAGATGATATCTTCCTTTTGTTTTCAAATATCCTGTTCACAGGCAACAAATAATTTCCATTAAAAACTTATAATGGTGAATCAAATTTAGATTTTTATCATGATGCTAACACAGGACTCAGCCATTTTCTTAAAATATTCTATATTTTTATCATATCAATAGGTAGAATTTTCCCTTCAGAATAAGTTATTGCACACTGGTAAATGATTTCACTGCTACATTTTTGAAGAACTTCTCAAGATATTACTTCTGAGGATTTCTAATTTGAAATATCAGCTAATACTGCAGTCAATAAGTTTTTATTGCTCATATTTCAATATCAGTTTTCTGTGCATATCACACTCTGACCTGAACATCCAAAATAAATTTATAAAATACTAGAGGCCCGGTGCACAAAAATTTGTGCACTGGGGGTGGGGGGGTCCTCAGCCCGGCCTGTTCCCTCTCGCAGTCTGGGACCCCTCGGGGGATGACCACCTGCTGGCTTAGGCCTGCTCCCTGGGGAATTGGGCCTAAGCTGGCAATCAGACATCCCTCTGGCAGCCCGGCAGCCCTAGGGGGATGTCCACTTGCCAGTGGGGAGCAAACCTAAGCTGCAATCGGACATCCTTAGCGCTGCTGAGGAGGCAGGAGAGGCTCCCACCACCACCGCTGTACTGGCAGCCATCAGCCTGGCTTGTGGCTGAGCAGAGCTCCCCCATGTGGAAGTGCACTGACCACCAGAGGGCAGCTCCTGAATTGAGCGTCTACCCCATGGTGGTCAGTGTGTGTCATAGTGACCAGTCATTCCCAGTCTTTTTGCTGTTAGGGTCAGTTTGCATATTACCCTTTTACTATATAGGATAGAGGCCTGGTGCACGGGTGGGGGCCAGCTTGTTTGCCCTGAAGGGTGTCCCGGATCAGGGTGGGGGTCCCGCTGGGGTGCCTGGCCAGCCTGGATGAGGGGCTGATGGCTGTTTTCAGGCTGGCCACACCCCTTTCAGGTTGGGGGTCCCCACTGGGGTGCCTGGCCAGTCTGGGTGAGGAGCTGAGGGCCATTTTCAGGCTGGCCAGCGACTGAAGCTCCCAGCCTCTCCATTTTTTCTTTTTTCTTTTTTTTAATTCTAGGATTTATTTACCTTCTATAATTGAAACTTTGTTGCCTTCACTGGTGCTCCCAGCTCTGAGGCCCTGGCTGGCTGAAAGCAAGTATCTGGGGTTTGTTTGGCTTCTATAATTGAAACTTTGTTGCTTTTGGAGCTGTTGCTTTCGGAGCTTAGAGCAGGCCACAGCAGGTGGGGAACCTTGGCTTCCTCCATCACTGGAGCAAGCAAGCCTCCTGCTCGCTTCAGCTGCGTGGCTGCTGTCTGCCATCTTGGTTGGCAGTTAATTTGCATATCTCACTGATAAGCCAATAGGAAGTGTAGCGGAGGTATGGTTAATTACCCTTTTTGTCTTTTATTAGATAGGATAAACTCTGAATAAAATTTGAGTGAGTAAGATGTTAGTAAATTTTTTTTTTTCATTTTGAAAATGTGTTTTTTAACTTCAGGGCAATTAAATTTTTATGTATACTTTTGGAAAACATTTTTATATAGGCTAATTTGTTTGTTGTTGCTTCTTAAATTTTACTGGTACTGAAAAATTAAAATAGCCTTAGAAAAATAATAGTTTTAGATTTAAAAGTCCATTTAGATAAATGCACTTTTTAATAAAATGATGTAAATAACATTATATTATTTATTATTTATAAAATATAAAACATTTATTGAATGGATGGATATAAAGATACACAAAAATACTTGGCAGAACTGTCAAAAACTACGGTTATCAATCAACATTAACTTTCCTTTAAAAAAAAATGAAGAGGAAGATATGAAGCTAAGACACACCAAAATTAAGGCACAGTCTAAAAATTGCAAGTAGTTCCGTTTACCTAGAAAATCAACTAGGGTCAAAGCTAAGTTTGGGGGCAAAGAAAGTTTGAAGAAAGGGGCAGGGAGAAAATGCAAATTATATTTGATACAATTTGCACAGTCACTGGGTTTACACAGCAATCATCCTTTTAATACTCACCAAGGACATGTTTTATTGATTTTATTTATTTATTATTAGAAAGAGAGGAAGGGAGAGAGAGGGAGAGAGAGAGAGAGAGAGAGAGAGAGAGAGAGAGAGAGAAACACATGAAGGGGCTGCCTTCTGTATGTGCCTGAACCAGGAACTGAACCCGCAACATTTTTGTGTATGGATGATGCTCCAACCAACTGAGCTACACCGGTCAGGGCTGAACACATATTTGGTTGCTATTTATGTGCTACACAAAATTTTAGATGCTGTATATACAGAAGCAAATAAAATACAGGAATAATCTTTGCTTTCATGGGTTATAATTAATATAATTGGTAAATAAATAGAGGTTGCTATTATTAATAATGATTTTTCAAGACTTAGCTCAATCACACTTCCTTCCAGGAAACCCGCCATCACTCCTCCTAGTCCACTAAGGTGAACTCTCCCACCTGCTCTTTTTGTGCCCTCTGGTGTAAAACTTAACACCTTTCATTTTAAGCTATTATAACCTCCTGCAGCTGTCCTCTTATCCTTGAAGGCAATGACCATGGCTTATTTGCCGTTTCTTAACAGCTCCTAGCATAGAGTGTAGTCCACAGTTGGAGCGCAAAAGTTTTTGTGGAACAGTGGTGTATGCCATTTCAACACTGGATTAACAGAATCAACACAGACCTATTCCAAACCACCTGTACTTTAAACTCTGTTTTGATGCTGAAATACAGCCTTTTGTCCTAAATAATTATTTAGACTCAATGACACCTAAGAAATTACTTTAACATCTATCACTATAGGATCAACACTGAGGATATCTGCTACATGTTAAAGAAGAAACCAATATGACGTACAACCCTAAATTATGTATATTACTTTTATATACATGCATACTATCTGAATAAGGGATGCAATATTTAGGAGAGCAGAATTTTTTGCCTGTCTTATTAGTTGCTGTATCCCCAGAGCAATACCTGACATATAGTATGTATTCAATAAAGCTCTGTGGAAAGAAGAAAGGAATTATAGGTGGAAGGAAGGGAGGAGGAATATAAAGATTTTGTTTGTTTTATGAAGATAGCCTATGTTCTTCTTAGTATAGGTATACTGATCTACAAAAGTATACATATGTTAAATATAAATAGAACACATTTTAATTTTATATATATGTTATATTTAAATATATGATGACTTGTTATGACTTTTATTTAGAAAAACATTAGCATTTAATTTTTAAAGATGTACTCAATTAGGACTGAAAATCGAAGGTGGAAGAAAGTTTATTTTATTAAATCATCAGAGTACAGTTGAGCCTTGAACAACATGGTGTGAACTGTATGGGCCTACTTATATGAGGATTTTTTTAACGAATACTATAAATGTATTTTTTATTTCTTATGACTTTTTAAATAAACTTTTCTTTTTTCTAGCTTACTTTAGTGTAAGAATACAGTATATAATAGCATTAATTGACAGTTTATGTATCTGTAAGTCATCCAGCCAACAGTAAGCTATTAGTAGTTACGTTTTGGGGGAGTCAAAGATTAATGCAGATTACTATGTGGAGGGTCAGCACTCCAAACCCCTACATTCTTCAAAACGGGTCAACTGTAACTGGAATCAAATTGTTCATCTCCAGTCAACCTTACCCACATTTAGCTGGTAGTAGCTTATGTTCTGTTGGCTGTAAAAACTGACATATCTTTATGTCTAATAGATACAAATCTATAGACATGGGAAAATGAGCAGTCACACTGCAGAAGTGATATGCTGATTAATACATGTTGATAAACTAAATCTCTTCACTTACAGTAGTATTTCTTTGCTACTCTTCCTACACAGAGAAATTGACCCAACTAGATGAAAATCTATGTAAGGGAGATTAAACTGAAAGACAATAACATTTTGAGGAAGGGCAAAGATAAAATATTTTATAGAGACGTCCTTGAGTGACCCCAAGAGTGTTGGAATGGTGTATGACTTTAATAATTACGCATTTATGCAAATTATATTTTTGTATTGTATATGACCAAATAGTTTACTTATTAGTAAGCTTTCCATGTCAGTTGATAACTCTTGGATATCAGAAAGCTGAACAGAGCTCTGTGCCTCAAACATTAGTAGGGGGACAGGTAGGTAAGGTAATTTACTATTCAATAACTCCAATTTGATCACATCAGACTTAGACAGCTTCAGTCTATTTTCACCATCACAAATGCAGGTCCATTTTGCTAAGCATACAGATTTTGGGGGTGAATTTAAGAAACTTCGCTATTATATAAAATCTTTTATTTTTAAATATTTGAAACTAATTTAAGACAAAATGATAGAGTTGGAATAGGGTCTCTGGGCTGGACTATTGAATGTGCACAGACACACAAACACCAAAATTGGTGTTTCAATTTTAAGGTTGAATAGGCCCCTCTGATTTGAAGTATAGGTCTTATGGTTTTATTTATTTCTCTGCTTTTCTCCTCTGAAAGCTTTTCATGACAATAGTATAGCCTCAAAGGGTTGGTTCAGATGGTCTAGATGGCTGAATATGAGCATATATCCAGCAAGCCAATTATCTTGTTCTTGTCTATAAAGCGTGGACTAAAGTACTTACTGAGAATAAATAGCGTACTATGAAGCTAAATTAAGAAATATATGAACATATCCCTATGTATAATGTGCACCCAGGGATAGTTTTAGTAAAAATTACAATAAAATTACTTGGAAAAAAAAAACTTTAAGTATAATTCATTCATGCCAGTTGAAATGACTATGCAGTGAGCAGATAAAGCATTGTGTGCCCTTGATTGACATGGCAGTTTTATTTATAATCTTTCCACTGTAAACAAACCATTTGTTCTCTCCCTGAGCTTTATCAGGGATGCTCTTCTGCATTGCTGCCTGGCCTGTCTCATCACATGCTCTGACATCTGCCAGTTTTGTGGCAGACACTGCCATTGTGAAGTCTGCGCTTAAACCATTCCATCCTCTGGGAATTCTCTGAACAGAAATTTCTCTGACACTTACAAAATTCAAAGTCTCTAGTGTGAAGCCTTACACAGAGTTCACAAGATAACCTGCCTGTTTTTTGGTCACCTATTCTAATTTAACTGTATATTGTCAGATATTTATTTATTTTATTCTAATAGAATTGAGGGTGTGTTTTTTTTTTATTATGAATGAACCAAAATCACTATAAAGCCATCTGAACTGTTGGCAGTTTCTATAAATCAGATACTTTGTGTCTTTTCCTCTCTCATCACACATTAAAAGAAAAAAATATTTTTGTACATTCTTTGAAATAGAATATTGACAATTAATGAAAACACCATTCACTAGGAAAACCATATGAAAAGTTTTTAGTTCCAAATTAAATTGCTAAAAATGAGAATAACATGACTGTAAACTCAAGCATCTAACCAGTATCAAAAGCAGCAAAAGTGAAAATGAACCTGTTTTGATTTATGTGTGCCATTTGAAGTTTGGATGTGTTTGCTAAGCAGTCGCTACTGAATATATTCTTCACTTATTAACTGCTTAGTTGTATAATGGGGGACAGAGTTGAATAGGCAAAGCTATGTGTTCCACTTCTATGAACATCTATTAACATACAGTGTTCTTATTTCTCCAGAACATCTAATACCTGGGAGGAAGAAGGACAATACATGTTAATTGAGCTTTTAGAGTCCTCAAAAAGTCTTTATTCTTTCTTTTTTCTATTTTCAGAACATAAACACTGCTTTTTAAAAAAAAAAAAAAAATCTCTTCCTAGCTCACCTCAACTCATCACTTCCCACATCCTTCAGAATACTGCTCAATCAATTTTTTCCATGTGCTTGCAAATTCAAACTCTTTTTTATTTCATCTTCAGTTTGAAATAATGCTAAAGTTTGCCTATCTTCAAAACAGAATTCTCTACTCTTTCATTGTAACATCTTTTCTCTCTTCTTTTCCTTTAGCCTAAATTTGTTTGAAAAATAATCTGTACTTTCTCACTTCCCCTACACCCTCTAAGCCCCAAGTACAAACTAGAACCACCATTGAAGGCCATAGGAAGCTACATATTAGATGCACTGGCCTTTTTAGTTTGTAGATAGCACTGCCTTCCTAGAAAACACTCCTTTCTTGTTCTCTGCCTGTTCCTTGGGTTCCCTTCCTCCTCTGTCCAATGTAGATAAACATTCTGATCACAGCTGTATCCTCTTTATTTATTAGTATAATCATTCATTAGTATTCATTTTTCAGAGTATTCTTTATTCATTAGCATTCTCTTTGCTTGCCTCTCTTTAATGGGTTCAACAATCACAAATTATCTACATAATAAAAGCCTAAGCAACCCTTATGGCGGAACAACCAGAATGACCAGTTGCTATGATGTGCACTGACCCCCAGGGGGCAGACACTCAATGCAGGAGCTGCCCCCTGGGGGTCAGTACACTCCCACAGGGGGAGTGCCGCTCAGCCAGAAGCTGGGCTCACAGCTGGCAAGCGCAGCGGTGGTGGCAGGAGTCACTCCCGCCTCCGCAGCAGCGCTAAGGAGCAGCAAGCCAAGCGGTAAGGAGCAGTGAGTAGATGGGCGGTAAGGAGTGAGGGGTCCCAGACTATGCAGACTATGAGAGGGTGCAGGCTGGGATGAAGGACCTCCCCCCCAGTGTGCAAATTTCATGCACTAGGCCTCTAGTTAAGTTGATAAAAGCTCTAGATATGTTCTAGATATGTCTGGACTAATGACAAAATATAGCATTATGCTTGAGGATAAGCTTTCCAGCTTGATTTTAAACTTAGGCTTAAATTTCAGCATTGCCCCTTATTCATAGAGAGACACAGAGCAAAATGCTTAACTTTGTGTCTCAGTTTTGTCACCTACATAATAATAAAGCACTTTATTGTTGCAAGAATGAAGTAAGTATAAACAAAATGGTATAATCGTACAAGAATATTGTAAACTTTCAATCAGTAGTCTACACGTATGTTATATATGTCCTTCCTTCCAAAGTTGTCCTTGCCCCTCAATCTTGATTTTCTGTGGCCTAATTTAATTTGCCTTCTTCAGACTTAACACAGTAGCCAAATTTTTCATGAACATTAATTCACTCTCTTGCTTGAAAACTTCCAATAAGTTCTTGTTTCAATTAGAATTAAATCCAACACCTAAAACCTGATCTAAATTTTGCTACTACCTCCCTTTCCAAACTCATCTCTTCTCACTATTCTCTGTCCACTGACCATTTGTTGGGCAATGGAACTGGCTGCACTCATTCTTAGTAGATGGTCTCTGCATAGAGCAAATTTGGCACAAATCTATAAAAGGAGGTCTTCTCTTCATCTTCCATCTCTTAACTCAAATGGTACCTAAAGAAACTCTCTTCAACACACATTGTCACTATAATGTTCATTTTTCTTTAAATCACTTCAAAGAGTCTAAAATTATACTTGCTTAGTTGTTTTTAGCCCTCCCATATAGTCTATAAATTCCTTGAGAACTGGGATTCTACTTTTTCATTATGGTAGTCTGTCATGCTTAGAATGTTGCCTTACATATATAATAGAAGATCAAAAATATTGACTGGATATGTAAATAAATCACTTCATTATCTGATAGCAATAATCTTTACTTCATCAGTATACATTTTATATTTCTCACCTCCTATCTTATATTGAGGTTCTTTGTAAATACGTCTTACTTTTCCCATTAGACTCTTAAGCTCCTTGAAATCAGAAACCAAGCATTTTCATCTCTATAGATATTTTTGGCAGCTTTCAAGCACTTTTTCACATACTAAGTATTAACAAATGTTTGTGAACAAATGAATGCCAAATCTCTCTCTCTCCCTCTCTCTCTCTCTCTAGTGAAGTGAATATCTAATTGGCATTAAAATGTATTAGAATGCTTTCCTTACAGTTAAATATCTTCTAGGAATTAGACCTCAAAACACTCAGCTGTTAGACTTGAAATAAACCACTGCATTCCATAAATTTCACCAAAAATTTATTGGCCACCAAACACAGGATAAACATTAAATCTGCCCACTATTTTCCCCCCATTGGTACCAGAAATAATAACAGAAACATGGTATAAATACCTACACAACACAGAAATAAGGATAAAAAAAGAATGTCACGTAAATGAACAAAATAAAACACAAGCAGAAAAAAATGAGCACAAATGCTAATAGCAGTAATTCTTTAAAACCCAGAATAATGATAACATGCTAATGCTTGAAGTAATGTTGGCTGGGATAACCAGAAGCATTTTATTTAAAAAAAAAAAAACTTGAATAAAAAATAAATTGAAAAATCCTAAAGCTTCAATATAGGAAGTTAATTGACAAATACACATCATAAACATACCTTTAACACCACATGAAACAATATTCATCTACACAAACTTTCAGGTATTAGCTCAAATCAAACATAGTTGGAATGTTATTAATGTTCCCAAAGGCTATAATCTGCTTCACCAGAAGCATTGCTTTATATCATTGTTTATTTATCTTTAATGGAAAATAATGGAAAAATGAACTCCTACAAAGTATTTACAAGTATTTTTAAAAATTGTCATAAAGTTCATGTTCAGAAGAAACTACTTTAAAATAATGATAAGATTTTTAAATTTTATCTCAAAATAAGAGTATAGAATAAAAAATATTTATACTGATTTTTAGAGAGAGAGGAAGGGAGAGAGAGAGGTGAGAGCAAAACATGGATCAGTTGCCTCTTGCAAGTCCCCCACCAGGAATCCAACCCACTATCCAGGCATGTGCCCAGATCTGGAGTAGAACCAGCAACCCTTCAGAGCACAGGACTGTGCCCAACCAACTGAGGCACACCAGCCAGGGCAAATAAAGATTTTTTAATATGAGAAAAAATTTTTCTCGTAACATATTGTTTTTAGTGACAAGCTATTGCAAAGTAGCTGATTTGACTTATATCTCATGGCATCATTTGGTAAATATGTTAGACATGCTACAAGAATAACCCAAGAACTTTTCACCAAAGAAACAGAAATGAATATAGGGCATTAAGGATAAATTTAAAAACTCAGAATCATTATTCTACTATGTATAAAAACATTTTAAAAATTAGCAATGCCTTTCTTCTTATAAAAAATATTTTAAGAGCCCTGGCCAGTTTGGCTCAGTGGATGGAGCATCGGCCTGGTTTGATTCCGGTTGGGGGCATGCACCTTGGTTGCGGGCACATCCCTAGTAGGGGGTGTGCAGGAGGCAGCTGATCGATGTTTCTCTCTCATCGATGTTTCTAACTCTCTATCCTTCTCCCTTCCTCTCTGTAAAAAATCAATAAAATATATTTTACAAATATATTTTAAGATATTTTCTCATGTGATTATAGGCAAAAGTGTAGATTTGAAGAACGTATTAATTTCTCATTTAGTTTTTAGCTTAAAAACTTTTAGCAAGCCTATATGGAAACATTTTTTCTTTAAAAATGCAAATCTGTCTATTATGTATGCCATGCAACATAGAATACCTATTGCCACTTTTATTTGTACATCCCAGTTCTTTCCTAAAGCCGCAGCATCTCTTGTGTATGCTATTAAAACAATATCTTCATTTATTAATGTCTGCCTCAGTGTTCATTCTTCTATCTTTTCCTTATCATCTCCAGCCATTAAGCATAGTCTACTCAATGCTTATATTATGGTCTTCCATTACTCTGTAAAAGCATAAAATGACTTCTCACCATTGTCTGTACAGTAGAATGTACAGTCACGCACCTCAAACTAACGCTTTGTTTAATGACAAACCACTTATACAATGGTGGTCCCATAAGATTATAATGAAGCGGAAAATTCCTATTGCCCAGTGATGTCATGATGTCATAGCACAATGTGTTACTCATGTGTGTTTGGTGTTGCTGGTTTAAACTAACCTACTCTACTGCCAGTCCTATAAAAGTATACTACATAACATTATGTACAGCCCATAATATTTGATGACAATAAATATGATACTGGTTTATGTATTTACTGTACTATACTTTTAGTTATATTTTAGAGTTTAGTCTTTCTACTTAAAAACAAAGGTTGGAAAACAGCATGCCATGTTACAATGACAGCTGCTTCATACACCTCATGTTTACAATGTCTCTCGGTTGCATCATTTTCTCTTGTGCTTGATTTAATCTTATGTTGCTTTGTATAGTAACATGCTGTACAGTTTAGCAGCCTAGCTGTATCGTAGGGTAGGCCACCTAGGTTTATGTAAATGTACTCTATGATGTTTGCACAATAACAAAGTCGCCAAGGACACATTTTTCAGAATGCAACCCCATTGTTAAGCAGCACATGCTTTTCCACATTCTGGCCTCACTTTTTTGAAATGCCTCCCACCACTTATTGGTTTGGCAAAATGCTATTCCTAGTTTAGAACAAGCTGAAAATTGGATTTAACTGTCAGAAATTCCTTGATATATGTAGGCAGAATTGGTGGCTTTGTTCCTTGATATTCTAGAATATTTTGTAGAAAATAGCTTGTAATACTGCATGTACCACTCTGCACTATAATTATTTGTAGTCTTGTGCATCCTATCAAAGCCTGAACTCCTTGAGGTTTGATAATACATCTTACTTCTCTTTAGATGCTTGTTTAATAAAGATGCATGGATGACAATTGATGTTTGATTTCAAAGATTGTTACACATTTCTTATAAGTTAACATATTTTCAAAGATGGTTACACATTACTTATGAGTTAACATATTTTATAAAAATTAAATCATTAATAAATCTCTAACACTGTTATTACACCTGGGTACATCAACAAGTCCTAGAGCATTTGAAATAACAGACATTCTAGTAACTAATTCACTTCCTGATTTGCCATCATTATTGAAATCAACTTAATAATTTCCTTTGAAACGAATTTAGAGAGACACCCAAAAACAATGAGTGAAGAATTTTATTCTTTGTTTCTTTTTAAGGTTTATTTGACTAGTATCCCTTTCACCTAATAACAAAATAGTAGTTAACATTTCTTTAACTGTGTTTATGGTATTTTTATTTTAAGACATCTCAAATTATGCTATTAGCTGCCATAGTTGGTGAATTTTCTGTAGGTATATTTCCAATAAATAGGCACTGACAAAAATGGAGTGACAGAGGGTGACTTTAAAGTCAACCAGTCAGTCACAGATGTGCTCCTAGAAATAAATTAGTGTTCAGGGACAAAATTGCATGTCACTGAGTTAATTCATAACAAACTGATACTGGTAGTAATGTATTCAACTGGAAAAATGCTACCAAGTTGGGTTATCAATGATTCTTGGAATCATAATAGCAGCATATTTCCATTAGGAAAAATACATATATAAGATAGTATCCCTTTTCTTTATAGGAGGAAAATAACTCAAGCAGTTTGCTAGATATTTTTAGTATAACACTCTGTCATGCATGTGTTCGACAAGAGAATAATAAACAACCATGAACTATGGTCCTCAGTTTTTCTCACATAGGGAGAGCATTGCTGAAGTGTAAAAAGAAGAAAATAAAAATAACTTCAGAAAAAGCTGGAAGCAAGGAGGCCAAGAGATTAGCAAACAAAAAAAATTAAGGATTGAGGGAATGCCAACATTATAAGAACTCTTTTAGATGATATCAATTTTTCCTAGGTAATATTTAGCATCAATGCCGAAACCGGTTTGGCTCAGTGGATAGAGCGTCGGCCTGTGGACTGAAAGGTTCCAGGTTCGATTCCGGTCAAGGGCATGTACCTGGGTTGCGGGCACATCCCCAGTAGGAGATGTGCAGGAGGCAGCTGGTCGATGTTTCTCTCTCATCGATGTTTCTAACTCTCTATCTCTCTCCCTTCCTCTCTGTAAAAAATCAATAAAATATATTAAAAAAAAAAAAATATTTAGCATCAATTTCACAGAATTAGAACCCCAATCCTTCTTTCTGTGTGTATTACTCTTGCTCAGAAAGCAATAACTATTGAAAAAACAACCATCATGCAATCACTTTTGTCAATAAAAAGCAACAATGCCTAAAGCATGACCTCTAAATATGCCTTAAATCACTCATGCGGCTCTTCCATTAACAGTGCAATTTAGCCATAGCATGTTGTTCTGCGTCAACATTGTGGATGCATCATTTAATTTAAAATAGACATTGGGAAGCTCTCTCGTGAGTGATTTTATGACTATTCCTGCCACCAAAAGCTTGTATGTAATTCCACAGATATTACATTTCTGAATCTGGATTCGGAAATATGGTGCACATATATTTTTGGTGAATTGAATTTTCAGAATATTTTATCAGATTTGATGAACTGTTAGCAGACACTGGGAGACCACTGATTCTTGGACTTTCACAACTCTTGAAAAGTTGGGTAACTGAAAAACTTATACACTACATCTAACTGATAAAAAGCATATATATATATATATATATATATATATATATATATTCTGGTAATAAAAGAACAGTGGAACACAAATAATTTTATTTAAACAGATATTTAAAAAAATATCTGTTAATGATAATGAGCAAAATTCATGGTATCTTCAGCTAAGTGGCTTTCCATATTTGGACAAATCCTGATACAAATGGCATCGTAATAAGAACCTTGCCACTTCTATATATTTATAAGGCTTAGTATTTTTGTTGAAGTTATTGGGGTTAAGAAAGTGATTTAGACCTAAGTGAAAACTTTGTTTTAGTTCAAGTTTATTGGTTGGTATTATTAAGGTTTTGGGACAATGGAATAGGCTCACTAAAATGCAAGTAACTTAGTTTAAGACTAAGATTGGGAAGAATTAAGGTAATTAAGAAGGATTAAGAGAAAAGCATTCAGCAAGTACTTTTCATAAGGCACAGTCTTATTTTCAGAAATGAAATCAAGTAAAAATACAGATAGTAAGAAACCATATACAGAAGTCCCACTTTATCTTTAATTTTCTTTGTGAAGTTTCAGTTATCTGCAGGTATATGGTCTGAAAATATTAAATGGAAAAGTCCAAAAATAGACCATTCATAATTTGAAGTGGCACCCCATTCTAGGTAGAGTAATAAAATTTTGTGCAATCTCACTCTGTCCCACCAAGATATAAATCATTCCTTTGTCCATCGAATCCATGCTGTGTATGCTACGGGCCCATTAGTCAGTCAGTAGCTTCAGTTATCAGATCAACCAATAAAGAGCTTATGCTCAAGTAACTTTGTGTAGAAGCCTAACTCTACATCACAATGCCTACATCATTCACTTTATCTCAGGAAAAAGAAGGGTGAATACAGTACAATAAAGTATTTTGTGAGAGACAGAGAGAGAGGAGACCACACTTACATAAATCTTATTATAACATATTATTACTATAATTGTCCTATTTCATTATTATTTATTGTTGTTAATCTCTTAGTATGCCTAATTCATAAATTAAACTTTATTACCAATGTGTACATATAGAAAGAACATAGTATATATAGGGTTTCTTACTATTTGTGATTTCAGACATCTACTGGAGTATTGGAATGTTCCCCTGCAGATAAGCAATACAATATGAAAAATACTAGAAACTAAGTACATATGAAAGGCATAGGAGATAAAATACTCAAATATGATTTAGGAGGAGTACAGTGTGTGATATATTCAATAACAATGCCTATACAAATTAATACTTGGAACACTAGTAATTCTGACTCAGTAATGCTATACCTGAAAATATCATCATCTTCCCACTATAACTTATGCTTTATAAAACTGAATTGTACTTTAATTGTTCAAAAAGACTACATTATTTTCTACTTTTGTACTACTCTTTGCTTGAATTCTGCTTTATTTGTGAATAGTCATCATTTTTTTTATCTATCTTCTATGTTATCTCCCCTATTAATTCACCTCCAGCTCTCCAGATAATATTTAGTTACTTTCCCTGTATGCTACCAGAGAACTTTCTATTGATCTCCACTTCATAACTTCTCATCAGCTTACCTACAGGCTTACTTTATCAGGCATTATAATTCCTGAGAATAAGAATGTACTGCATTCTTCTCTGTAATTGCCTCAGTGCTTGATATATAGAAGGTTCTCAATGAATGTTTATTAGATGAATATGTGACTGCATGCATGGAAGTATCCAAGATTATTTAAGATCACTTCGTGACCTCCACAGAGTGATATGAAGGTTGTTACATTCATTCATCTGCCATTACTTAAATCCATCTTTCTTGGTCTTGAGGCTAGCCATCCTTGAACACTTTCTGAGAAAACTATCCAAACAGTGAGGATTTTATTAGAGATAAACAACTTTCTGAGACAAAGCAGAATGTAAAATTTAAGATAAGTAATGGGTTGTCAAAAACACATTTTATAAATTTCACAGTTTTCCTAAGTCCTAACACTGAAAACCACCTTATCTAGAATTTCATGTTCTCACTCACAATGCTTAGTGTTTATTTTAATAACATCCCTAATATCTCTTTATAGACATTATCAAATTCAATGATTCCAACTAATGTAGCCCCTGAACTCCTGAGGGTTTCTAACAATACTTGATGCTCCAGACCACCTGCTTAAAAAAAGGAGGGGGAAAAAAAGCTTATGATAGTCACACTATTGAAGAAGTTTAAAAGAATGGTCAAAGCTTTCTTTTGTTGAATCCACTTCAGAAATGAGCTATTATTATCTGAACTATGATCTTCTTAAGGCTGAGTGGAATCAAGACATAAAATAAAACTAAAATAAGCCATAAATGCAGGCTTGTACCAGGACACTGAAATTTCTAGTAGTTCTCAAAACAGATTTCTATAAGCAAGGATGATTTTTTGCTGAGAACTTCAATGTATACATCCTCCCCATGTAGGCAGAGGCTAAGTGGTTGTACAATTGTGATAACAGGGGGTGGGGGTGAGGTGGAGGGGAGCATTTTATAGGAAGTAACACTAGTAATTAGCATCAAAGTGGGTTTTTGAAGGGCCCAGACAAGACAAAAGAATTAATGATGTTGCTAATGTCACAGGGAAGAGACTTCAGATTTCATAGCAGTTTAATCTCTTTTGACCTCTACATGTTTTATCATTTATGGTAAATTTCAAAAATGACCACAATAATTAATTTGAGGCTCTTCCTGTTAAAATGTGAGAGCATAGGAGTTTTTCCCCCAAATGTTGAAAACAAGTTTGCCTTGTGACTTGCTTTGACTGACTGAATAAATGAATGAATCAGAAATGTTATTGATTTAAAAAAAATGTTATTGGGCCTTTAGCCTAGTCCAATGGTTGGCAAACTGCGGCTCTTGAGCCACATGCGGCTCTTTGGCCCCTTGAGTGTGGCCACGAAGTTTCAATCGCCCTGTATGTGCACACCGCAAGTGGTATTTTGTGGAAGAGCCACACTCAAGGGGCCGCAGTTTGCCGACCACTGGCCTAGTCCTTAAGAAGACCTGCAATTTCTATTAAGTTCTTAGAATCCCTAACATCTACTGCAATGTGAACAAGCTCTGCCTAGCGTGTTGGATGGTGAGAGACATATGTTGTAGTTACCCTCACTAGACCATTAGCTGTGCTAAGTGAAAGAAAGATACCAGACATTAGAATAAGACCATTTTGGATAACATAGCTCCTGGTCAAAACCACTACTGACCGCAGAAGCATGAATAAGCCCACCCAAGATAAGCCTAATCTTAATAGATAAGCAGAAATGCTCAAATGATTAACAGATTCATTCATGAACAATAATAATGGTTGCTGTTTTAAGCACTAAATTTTGAGGTGGTTTATTGCACATTGGAAATTGCCTAACGCATTCTCTAGTCTCACATTCAATATCTAATCTTCATAAAAAATCTCTGTGTCTCTAATTCATGGTCTAATATTTGGTCTTGTTCTGGGAGAACTTCAGGAGGCATGTTTGGTGTGGGAGGATGTTAGCTTTATCTAACCTCAGCCACTGTGAAAGGTTCTATTGAAGTCAGTGCTAGAGGAGCCAAACCTCCCCTGTCTTTCTCACTGGGTTTCTAAGGGGCACCACCTCTGGCTTCGGGAAGTGATGATAAAGCCATGTGCAATCACTGGTCTCAACCCACTCCCAACTTGTAATGAATACAGGGATAGTTATCTACCAACTCTGGCTTAATTGGTTTCACAACGATATAATTTTTTTGCCCAATATTTGAATTTATTTTCATCAGATAATTTAAAACATAAGCTATATTTTATATGTGTCAGTGTAATTTAAGAAAAGTGTTTTCTCATGAGTAAGATATAGTATGGGTATTTAATATTTCAAATATACTATCATATGGAAATAATTTTTCAAGCAAAAGATTAAGCCCTCCCAATTTATTTTAACTATGTTGAGCATTGTTTAAAGAAATTCACACCAACTTTACCTCGGGTTACCAGGTCCATATTATTGCTCAACCTTGGTAGCAATATTCTGTCAAGAGAGGTAAGCCTAAACTCCAGGGACTTTTTAGCTTTTTAGATCTGTATAAAATCTATATCAAATGAGGCACTAATATTCCTAGACTTTGCATATTTAATTTTTTAACATAAATAGCAAATATAATCACCTGTTTGACCACATCTGGATGTGGCAACATCACTCCTTAAGATATAAGTAAACAAAGCACAAATATAATTTCTCTAATTATTTTATATTTAATATTATTATTATTTTTTAAATAAATTTTTATTGATTTCAGAGAGGAAGGGAGAGAAAGAGATAGAAACAACAATGATGAGGGAGAACCATCGGTCTTCTGCCTCCTGCATGCCCCATACTGGGGATCGAGCCCGCAACTTGGGCAATTCCCTAACCAGGAATCGAACTCTGACCTCCTGGTTCATAGGTTGACACAACCACTGAGCCATGCCGGCTTGACACATTTAGTATTATTTTATATTAGTTTGATGTTATAGCATAATAGTTATACAATCATATACTTTACAGTATCCCCACCCATATTTTCAGTACCCACTTGGCACTATATATGGTCATATTATTAACTAATTTCTAATAGTCACCCCCATGACTATTTTGTATCTATCAATTCGTACTTCCTAATCTCTTCAGCAGTCCCTCAAACCCCCTCCTTTCTGGCAACCGTCAGTTTGTATCTGTGAGTCTGTTTCTGTTTTGTTTATCCATTTATATTATTGTTTCCACATATAAGTGAAATCATATGGTACCTTTCTCTGACTGACTTATTTCACTTAACATAATGCTCTGTAGGTCCATCATGCTATCACAAATGATAAGATTTTATTTTTATGGCTGAGTAATACTCTACAGCTTTTTTATCTAATTGTCTATTGGAGGGTATTTGGGTTACTTCAAAATATTTGCTATTGTAAATAACACTGCAATGAACATAGGGGTGCATATATTCTTCTGAATTAGTGTTTTGGGTTCATTTGAATATATACCCAAAAGTGAAATTGTTGGTCATCAATTCACCCAACTTTGCACAGAATGGATTAATGTCAAATACTTTTTAATATATAATTAAACTTGATATAAGTGAAAATAAGAATAACAAGTAAAATTACTTAATGACACTCTACTTAAATGTGTCAGCAGTTGATAATCAAAAGTCCAGTCTAGTAAGGTGACCTTCTTTTACCCACAATTTCTTCTAAGTAATCTCTTAGAGTACACATGCTATTAGAAAATTTTTATCTTATTCTTTAATAGTGAGATTATTTCCCCATATTATAGGAAAGCTACAGAAATCCTAATAACTTAATATAAGTTGTATACATTCTTTTTGTGTGTGAAATCTTCCTCATTATTCATTCTTTATTTTTAATTAAATTTTATTGGAATGACATTTCAATGTGAACATATAACTTTCATGTGTGAATTCCTAAGTTACAAAATCTGCATATATACATTCTTAAGTGAGTTTAGTAATATAGTAACTATTCTACTGCCTGGAGATGAACACAATTTAATATGGTCAAATAATCACCCAGGAACCAGGAAGGTTGATGTGAATCTTGTTTTGGGTGACATTGATATTTTACATAAACTTGAAGAAGTCACAGTAAAAAAAGTGAACTTGAAAAATGTATTTTTCAATGTGAAAAAATTGAAGCAAACATTTGATATGCAGCTAATTTCTAAGTTTCTTGTTTTGCTTTTTCTCACATCAGCAAATGTGCAGTCAATACTGTATGTGCAAAGCCTCAGAAATAATTATGTGTATAACATATTATAAATAGCCTTTAAATTTTTGATGATTTATATAGTTTTGTGTGCACAGAATATTCTGGAGCAAACACATGATAACCAAAGAAGGTCAAAGATAAGATCATCTTAATTTTAATGAAGCAATGTTCTTCTTGCATTACTAATCCTTGTGCTCAAATTAAATAGTAAACCAAAACATTACCTTAGCTACTCTCATAAATTTATAAACACACACAACACATTGTCATATGCTAGGGTTCATCATTTACTGTGTGTCATCTCTGTGCCAGTCTGCCAGGAAATTTCCAGCTTGCAGGGAGTATAAAGTTGATTAAGTACCTTGGAACTCATGGGGAGGCAGAGTCTCTCCTTAAGGATGAGTACAGTGACAGAAATTTACAAAGGTTACCATGGGGATTCTGGGGAAGAGATAAAACCCAACTTATTAGAGAAGAATTTGGAAGGAGATGTCATATGAGTCAGCAATCAGCCTAGTGCCTGGTTATTATAAATAGTAAATTATTTTTTGTCAACTAAGTTATCATTAAAGGTGTATAGAGCAGTTGCTTATAATAAAAATGAATCTTCATGCAAAATCAATTGTTGCCCCATTCCAGTCTTTGTTGCTGCCCCAGGAAAGAGTATCTTTGTCACCATTATTAGGGACAATTTTACTTAGTATTGTAATTATCTGTACTTTGTATTATGACCAAAGAAGAGCTCCTGGAAAATCTAACATGATAACTCCAATGTTCTCTATTATCTTATAGAGATGTCATCACTCTGTGGTTTCTTTTTAACCATATTTTTTGGCACTTAATTACTTTTTAAAAATTTATCTTTATTGTTGAAAGTATTACAGATGTCCCCTGCTTTTCCCCATTGACCCCTTCTAGCCTGCCCCAGGCCCCTGCTCCAAGCCTTTACCACACTATTACCTGTGTCCATGGGTTATGCATATCTAATCTAATAAAAGAGAAACATGCAAATTGACCATACATCTGCTACACCCACAAGCCAATCAGGAGCAAATATGCAAATTAACCCAACTAAGCCAGCGGCGGCCACGGAGCTGGAGCAGCAGGAGGCTTGGGTTGCCCCTGGCGATAGAGGAAGCCAAGCTTCCTGCCTGCCCTGCCGGCCCTGAGCTCCGCTCAAGGCTACAAAGTTTCAATTATAGAAGATAAATAAATCTCAGATACCTGTTTCAAGCTTGCGGCCGTGGCCAGCCTGAAAACGGCCATCAGCCCCTCACCCAGGCTGGCCAGGCACCCCATTGGGGAACCCCTACCCTGAATGGGCTATGGCCAGCCTGAAAACAGCCCTTGGCCCCTCACCCAGGCTGGCCAAACCCCCATGGGGTGAGGGTCCCCACTGGGGGGCTTTACCAGCCTGAAAACAGCCATCAGCCCCTCAACCAAGCTGGCCAGGCACCCCAGTGGGGACCCCCACCCTGAAGGGGGTGTGGCCAGACTAAAAACGGCCCTCAGCCCCTCACCCAGGCTGGCCAGGCACCCCAGCGGGACCCCCACCCTAATCTGGGACACCCTTTAGGGCAAACCAGCTGGCCCCCACCCATGCACCAGGCCTCTATCCTATATAATAAAAGGGTAATATGCAAATTGTCCCTAACAGCAGAAAGACTGGGAATGACTGGTCACTATGACACACACTGACCACCAGGGGGTAGATGCTCAATGCAGGAGCTTCACCCTGGTGGTCAGTGCACTCCCACAGTGGGAGCTCTGCTCAGCCACAAGCCAGGCTGATGGCTGCCAGCACAGCAGTGGTGGTGGGAGCCTCTCCCGCCTCCTCAGCAGCGCTAAGGATGTCTGACTGCAGATTAGACCTGCTCCCCGCTGGCAAGTGGACATCCCCTGAGGGCTCCTGGGCTGCCAGAGGGATGTCTGACTGCCAGCTTAGGCCCTATCCCCCGGGGAGCGGGCCTAAGCTAGCAAGTGAACATCCCCCGAGGGGTCCCAGACTACGAGAGGGCACAAGCCGGGCTGAGGGACCCCCTCAAGTGCACAAATTTTTGTACAACGGACCTCTAGTATGCATATAAGTTCCTTGGTTGATCTCTTCCCACCCACCCATAGATCTATTGTGAGGCTTAGTTTATTTAAATCTCATACAATATGACTCAAATTTGCTTCACTAGGTACAGACAACTTATCATAAACTGAAAGAAATCTAAAAAGTAAGAACATAATATTTAAATCTTTCAGTGTGGAGTAGTTTTTCTTCTCTATGGATACTTCAAACTTAGTAGATTCATGTGAATTGGACTACCTGACATACTGATTAAAGGAAGATACAAATTCCCATCTGTATATAGAATATAATAAAAGTTCAAGATTATATGTAAAGGGGATAGATTTTGTTTTTATTTTTATTCAATGGTAGACTCATAATTTTCACAAAACATTGAGAAAGGGAGTAGATTGACAAAGCATTCTCAAGAGTCATGTTTTTTTTTAACAATATTTAGATGAAACAAAGAGAAGTCTTAGGTTATACTGCTCTCCATTGGTGTATAATCTTGTGCACTGGGAATACCAATATTCTACTACTATAAAATAAGAAGAACCTTATCATTGCTATCTAGTATACGCACACACACACACATACACCTGACACAATCAAGTAATATACTCATTCTTACTAAATGTAAAGCTCTATAATTTGTATATAATATATTCTATTTTAATAAAAATATTCACTATGATATATTAAACTAATTGTATAATTTATTTATGGATAATTATCTGCAGTTGAAAGAATATTATTCTTGATAATGGAGAGACATTAAGTGTTAGGTTTTTAGGGTTCATTCTGGTATCTGAGTGAACATAAGACAAGGAAACAAATAGGAGGCAGTGGCATTGCTCCTATCAAAAACTAATGTTATTCATAATGGGGCAGGAATTTAGAAGAAAACTTTAAAATATAAAATATTTAGAAATTTGAATCAACAGGACTTACTAACTTAAGGACTATGAGCCGTTGGAGGGTTGGAAAGGGGTAAAGAAGGGAGAAAAACCAGGAATAAATTCCAGTTTTACAATATGATTGACCTAAAGAATGATAATATTGCTTAAAAGATACAGTAAATATCAGAGGATGATTAAGGTTAGACATTTTGAATTTGAAGTAGCTTAGGACATCTATTTAGCTGGCTTTTAGATGATAGTACTGAAGTTCTGAAAAGAGAATTAAGAAAGAGGTATAGCTATGTAAGTCATCACTACACAGTACCTATTTCCAAGAGTGAACAAAGATGAAATCACTTAGAGAGAGACTGCAGAATGAAAATAGCAGACCCCATTGGCAGAGCTGTGGAGAGAACTAACATGTACAGGCTAGACAAAGCAAGGAGTCTCAAGAGAACACGATGTGAAACTTGGAGAACCGGGAGTTTGTGATGACTCAGAAAGCCGTTGAATACTTTTCAGATGTAAGGATTGATTAGTGATGTTAAAGGCAGCAGGGAAGTCCATCAATACCTGAATAATGACTAATCCTTGTATTTGGAATTAAAAGGCCATTGATGAAAAGAGGGAGAGACATTTCTGTAAAACACATGAGACAGAAACCACATTGCTGTGGGAAGAGTTGGGCATAGAAACATTGCACGGCACTCTTGTGTTGTTTGTAGATGAAGGAAAGAGAAAAACAGACATACTATAGAGTAATATTGAATCAAGAAAGAGTTCTTATATATTTAATAGTCTGTTTTGTTTTCATTTTTGTTAATGGTAGACTAAGAGTTTTGATAATACATTGGGAAAGAGAATAAGAATGAGAAAATATTCTAAAGAATAATTGGGAAAGACATTTTTACATAACAGAATATATTGTCTCTACATCTTATGAATTCCTTTGAGAAATTTTTAGTATTAATTACAATTCCTGACTTATATTCAGATGCATTATGAAATTAGGGAAAATAAACATGACAAATTAAAGTTTTTTAATATTCTTCCTTTCAAAAGTTGTGGCCTATGTGGTTCTCCTTTGAATCTGAATGGTTGCTGGGACTTCTTTAGCCAATCTAATACAGTAAAAGAGAAACCATGCTGTTTTCTGATTCTAGGTCTTAAGAAACAAGGAGCTTCAACCTCCTATCTCTTGACATAGTCTACAGAGGAGCTTTTTTGCTGCCATGTTTGAAGTCCAACCACCCTAACAGGATCACAGAGTAAAAAATCAAACCCAGGTAAAAGCTCAGGCCTGTTGCAGCCACTGTGGTCAACTGGCCTGGCTGAGTCCCACCTTCTAGGCATTTCTCCACAGAATCAGACATAAGATTGAAACTGCTGTGACCTTTTATGCCAGCTCATCAGGCTGCTGAATAACAACTGCTGACATTAGTAACTGACACATGGAGTAAAATCACCTAAGTGAATCCTGATCCACAAAAGCACGAAATATAATATCATAGTTCTTGTTCTAAGCTTCTAAATTTGGGTATAATTTGTTATGCAGCAGTAAGTACTTGAAACACTATTTTAAAAGATGTATCTATGTCACACTTTCACTTATGACTAGTATTGACTAATTTTATTTTTAAAAGATGTAAAAAGGTACATAAATTATGTTCCATTCCGCCCTCACCTACTTTTTTGGCAACGTTTTTTTTTATCTTAACTCCTTTTTTTATATTCAGCCTGAAGGAAAACACAGTAGAACTTTCAGGATTTGATTTTGTTTCATTCAATAATGATACATGATAATTTTTAAAAAAATATATTTTATTGATTTTTTTACAGAAAGAAGGGGAGAGGGATAGAGAGTTAGAAACATCGATGAGAGAGAAACATTGATCAGCTGCCTCTTGCACACCCCCTACTGGGGATGTGCCTGCAACCAAGGTACATGCCCTTGACTGGAATTGAACCTGGGACCCTTCAGTCTGCAAGCCAATGCTCTATCCACTGAGCCAAACTGGTTAGGGCGATACATGATAATTTTATAAAAAGTTTCAAAAGCTAACCTTTACTATATTTAGATATGATGCCAAAAGAAAAATAATCACAATTAAATTAATGTTACTTTTAAAATTCATTATCTGCACTTTTAAGTAATGTTCCTTAATAAAGAATAATGAATATATATCACTGTGTGGGGGTAAATATTATCCATTATTAATAATACATACTCCAAGCAAACTGGTACAAAAAGATTGATAATGTAATGTTGCACAAAATCATAGTGAAACCTCATTACAGCTTCCAAACAATGCTACTTTTCACACAATACTCATTTTGAAAAAACAAACCCAAGTAAGAGCCTTGATGTTCAAAATAGGTAATTTAGATTTTTTTTTCTGATGGAAATGGAAGCCACTTGAACAATGTAAATTATATAAAAAGCTCCATGGAGTCCATTTTCTTTCATTTTGCATGGTTTCCTGCAGACTATAATAACCAATTGTTTTATGGCTTAAATAATGTTGAGTGTGAGCATTTTCACTGTGGTAAATTCAGGCACAAACCGCAGGAAGTAGTGATGCAGTAAATGGAATTTTCCCCTTTGAGTCAGTGTTATCTCTAATATCCTGCAGTTTGTTTAAACTCACACTACTGCTGGCATGAATTATTTTAGGGAAAGCAGCAAAAACAAATATATCTATTTCTTTACCTTCAAATTGTTCCCACTTCCCTACCACCATGATGATTGAAATTTGAGTATATTAACTGTAGGTAAGGGTTTTATAAATATCACCTGACATAGAGGTAGGTAGGTGGATAGCTAGCTAGCTAGATAGCTGATAGATAGAAGAGACAGTCCCTTTCCACACTGTTCAGAATGATTTATGAACAATGAAATTAGGAATTTTAACTGGTGACAGGTCAATTGATTATTTTATATGAGATATAATTAATATAAATAAATTAATGTCTATGCAACTATCTTCTTAGATCAAAGAGTTATTTTAACACTAAAAATAACTACTTTAGGGAATTAAATGTTCAAAGAAAGGAGAGTATGTAAAATTGCTTATGGCATATATTTATATTTCTGCTTAACTTCTATATTGGGTGCACTTTAATTTTGCTAACAATAATATGTCATCCTACTATTTAATTTACTATAGTTTAAAATAAAATATGTTTTTTATTGTAATTTTCATTGCTTGTATTGTAATTTTAAAATGCTAAAGTAAGTAATGCTATGTAAAGCAACCTTGTACAAGATGAAAACTAATTAATGTGAAGTACTATTTGAAGATATATTTTTATATAAAAGATCAGATATAGAATACTCTCTCAGTGCATCATTAGCTAAATAAAATCTGTGAAAACAAACAAATTTTCATAAAACATTGTTTGTATAGTAAAATAAATATTGGATTCCAAGGGATTATATAACATAAGAATATTTCATTAAAATTTTATATTATGCAAGTAATTTTGAAAATAGCATTACTGCATTACTGTAAAATGAAAGCTAATCTCTACTAATTCATGTAAAATTGCTCCTCTGTTACATTCGTGAATGTAAAATTAACTGATTTAGAAAAATCGCAAAGAAAAAGGATAATAGACTATTCAGTGGTCAGATATTTGTTGAGTGCCTAACATGTATCAGTGATGGAGTCATGAACAAAACTCCAAAGTATTTGCCCTTGTGAAACTTGCATTCTAAATAAAAAAATACAGAATAAAATTAACAAAATATAGCACATCAGATCGTAAGTACTAAGAATAGTAGAGCAGGATAAGAGATAGAACGTGATGGGTCTGGGGAGAGTAGTGTCCTATGTTAGGTAGTTTAATCAGTGAAGATCTCTCTGAATAGGTGCTCCTTCAGCAGAGCAGAATGAAATAAGAGAGGGTATCAGGTAGATATCCATAACAAAAATATTCTTTGCTAAAGGAACAGAGTATGCAAAGCACCTGAGAAGGGGGGAGGCCATATGGCATTGTCATGAAACATAAAGCTAGAGCCAAACAAAGAGGGAGAGTGAAAGCCAACAAAGGTAAAGAGTAGGGGTAGGGTAGGTGAAGCTCCTGCAGGACCTAGAAGCCCATGGTAAAGACTTTCAAATTAATTCTCAGGAAGATGGGAAGCCATCTTAATGTTTTGAGCAGAGAAGTGACATTTTATCTTTGGTTGTGAAAAGATCATTTTGACTGTTTTGCATAATTAGATACATAATATGAAATTATATTGGTTGTTGGTACAAAGAAAAGTAAATCCAGAATGTCTCATGTTATGAATTATTATAAGAGAGTAAGACAAATCTGGCTCAAAGGTTCAATTTAATAGGCCGTTTTCAAGATATTTTCAATGCATTTTATGGGTCTAATTATTCTCAATCTTGAGGCCTTATCATTATTATAAGCCCTAATGTCAAATATGAAAATTGGAATTTCTCATTAGGGAATTCTGAAAAGTTCTTGGGTGATCTTCCATTAGCCTCACTTTTACTTCCATTTATAGTCTTGCATGTCTTTCAAGGTCTAAATTACTATTAATCTAGCTCTCATCCTGCTATAAGTAATTTCTAATAGACACATCCCCAGTTAGCTTCTGCATAGCAAAAAGCATGTGATGTACTAATTGAATCTCAATTAGCTTACATCATGTCTCTTCCAGAATTTCAAAACATGATTGTTACCATATTAAAGGTTCAGAAGAAGAAGGACAAATATTTCTCTATCTGTATTGCTACAAAATAAATCCAACCACATGTACAGGACTCAGAGTTTTATTTATATTAAAATGTAAAAAGCTTATAAATTAAAAAAGGTATAAGGTGTCCTCTTTTATGAGCTGTCAGAGAATACCATAGAGCACAGGGTACATTTTTTTTAGAGTACAGGTTCAGGTAGTAGTACACACAGAAAGCCAAACCACAGACTCTCTTCTGTGCTCACATATGACACCATGACATGCTTCAGTTCCAAACTAATTAGAATGAATTGTGGTTCCTTATTCAAAAATTCCTCAGTTGGCTTACTTTAATCTCTCTTAGGGTTTGTTCACAAAGAAAACAACAGAGTGGCATTCTGGCTGACAATGGAACAGCCAATAAGTTGGGAGGAAAAATAAAGCAAAGCAAATCTCACTCATTTATGGAATATAATGAACAACATAAACTGATGAACAAAAAAAGATCCAGAGACAGAGATGCATCGATCAGACCATCAAACCGCAGAGGGAAGGTAGGGGAGGGTGGGGGTAAGGGGGAGAGATCAACCAAAGGACTTGTATGCATGCATATAGCCTAACCAATGGACACAGACACCAGGTGGGTGAGGGCATGAGTGGGGGCGGGGGGGGGGGGCAATGGGGGGATGACACAGATGTAATACCTTAATCAATAAAGAAAGAAATAAAATAAAAAAATTGAAAAGTTAGAGAAAATTAAGCATCAGATGATGCAAACTAATTGCAATTTACACAGTACATTGTACTCCCTATTAGAATTGATAGTTTTTTTAAAAAAAAGGTACTGTAAAAGGGGAATGTATTATTAAGCCCGGTAATCTAGAAAAGTTTAGGAATTCTTAAAGAAACGTGATATATAGGCCTCAAGATATTCTCCATTGTTTGCTCATCTCCCCCAAAGTTTTTGGTGAAGTGATGCAACATTCTATCTTGTATATGAACAATCAGACATTTCCCATTAATAAAATTATTCACTATCACAAAAATAATAAAACAAATAATAAAAATTCAGGAAGAATTTAAAACTAATTAATGAATAATAGCCTTATAAGTTAGTCAGGAAATGTGTGATGAAGAAAGGATCCCCTAACAACTACTTTGCAATTTAACTAACGTAAACATACATACATATATATTGATACTATTATTTGACAGGATTTATTCTGTTTTAGAAATACAGCTTTGAACAAGAAGCACTTGTTTTCATGAAGCTCATATCTAGTGCAGAGAGACATATTGTAAACAATTAAATAAATTGATGAAAAATATCTCAGAAAGAAGTGAATGCTACAAATAAAGTAAAAATAGGGAAAAGTGGTTGAGATTTATTGGTTTAATTAGGTCACACTTTATTTTATTTTTTAAAATATATTTTATTGATTTTACAGAGAGGAAGGGAGAGGGATAGAGAGTTAGAAACATCGATGAGAGAGAAACATCAATCAGCTGCCTCCAGCACACCCCCTACTGGGGATGTGCCTACAACCAAGGTACATGCCCTTGACTGGAATTGAACCTGGGACCCTTCAGTCTGTAGGCCGATGTTCTATCCACTGAGCCAAACCAGTTAGGGCTAATTGGTTCATACTTTAGATTGAGAAGTCAGAGAAGCAGTTTCTGAGATGTCAAGTCAATTGAAACTATATGAGGTCAAGATAGAGTCATCAAGTAGTATTTTAGGCAGAGGACATGGTAAATGGAAAGACCTAATGAGAAATAAAGCTTGAAGCAATAGTAAAAATTGATTCAGAAAATCTTAGCAGGGATCAAACTTGAATTTTATTTTAGTGTATGTGAAGCTACTGGAGGGATTTACTCTGAGGTGATATCTGATTTGATATATATTATTAAAAAGTTACTCTGTTTCAGCTCTGACTGAGGTTGGAATATAAGTTAGAAGATTAAGGGCACAGTCCAGATGAAAGACAATGATGTCTTGGGCTAAGAAATTTAAATGAAGTGTCAGAAGAAAACATCTATAATAATAAAAGTGTAATATGCTAGTTACACTGGACGTCCTTCCAGACATCCTTCAGGATGACCTTCCAGATAAAGCTGGGGCTGTGAGGGAAGCCCGGGACCAGGTGCCAGAGGGAAGCCGGTGCCAGCAGCCAAGGGAAGGAAGGCCTACTCTTGCGTGAATTTCATGCATCGGGCCTCTAGTTTTTACTATAATAAAGATTAAAGTATTTGAAAATCCCTTAAGCACTTTAAAAGCATCCCTAACACATGTACTGTTGATGTGCTAATTACAGATCATTCTGAGCTTTTGATTAATATTGACTCCATAAGGAATTTTATTAAGAAAATATTTGTATTATTAAAACAAATTGATTTTCTGTTAGGCATAGGCGTTAGTTCTTTTTACAAGCAAATACATCAAACATAAGAGAAAGATCATGTAATGAACGTTATCTATTACAGTTACCTAGATATCATCAGAGTCCTGGAAACTAGGAGAAAAACATACTGGGAGCATGATGTGAAATTACAATTACCTGTCCTTACTTTATCTTTAGTAATACTTAAGAACCTTATAATGAGCCGAAACCGGTTTGGCTCAGTGGATAGAGCATCGGCCTGCGGACTGGAAGGTCCCAGGTTTGATTCCGGTCAAGGGCATGTACCTGGGTTGCGGGCACATCCCCAGTAGGGGATGTGCAGGAGGCAGCTGATCGATGTTTCTCTCTCATCGATGTTTCTGACTCTCTATCTCTCTCCTTTCCTCTCTGTAAAAAATCAATAAAATATATTAAAAAAAAAAAGAACCTTATAATGATGTTGATGATGATAATGAATGATGAATATGCTGTTGTAGTACCTTTACCAAGTGCTACCCATTCTGGTTTAAAGTGTTAAGCATCTTAATTTTTGAATTGTTTTCTATTAGTAGTGATAGATTTAGGCCAATTCATGTATCACTTTATTATAGTCTCTGTTGTGCTAAATGGCAAGGAGTTTTGTGTTAGGAGTTCAAGATGAGGCCAAGGAGTAGAAGCATAAATTTAAAGGAGACCAGGACCCTATTGTGTGTGTGTGTGTGTGTGTGTGTGTGTGTGTACATGCACACATGTGAGCTTGCAGGTGAGACAAAAGGGAAAGAGGCTATAGAGATTTTACCAAGTGCTACCCATTTATACTATTTCTTCATCTACTTGTATCATTCAATCAGAATGAGACAGATCACATAGATTGCAAGCATATCTTCAACCCAAGGCCAAGTATATTATTTAGTGTAATTTCTATTCAAATTTTGGATTTTTTTAAAAGAAACAACTAAATAAAGGTAGGTAATGTGTCATCTTCTGATCCGCCTTATACTGTAATCTGGAGAAGGGCAAGAAAGCGTCAGCATACAAAAGAGTGACTGGCACAATAAATATCTGTTAAAAAGTTAACAGAATCAGCCCTCAGGCAAAAGAGAAGGAAGACTAGGGTGGTTGAGAGGGAACTAACCCAGTCTGGTTGCATACTAAAATCTCTTGCTAGCAACAACTGAAAAGAAAGAAAATCCACTCAACAATAGAAATAATTTTTTAAAAAGAAAGAAAAATCATAACCACTGGATTTTGCTGTTTCAGGTGAAAGGAGTTTTAGAGATAAAATAGACAGGTTTAGGGAATCTTAGAGAATAAAGAGAGTTCATGGGGGAGGAATGCATATGTGAAGGACAGGGGTATCTCTGGCCTGAGCATTCAAAGCAATTATAAAGTAGATCAAAAGCAGCCCTGACCTAAGCATCTTGGAGATGCCAAAATGCTTATTTTACTTGTACAAAGGATAGAAAAATGCCACAGGATAAGGGGGCAGGAAGACATACATTCACAGAGGATAAAGAAAAATCACAGGATGATGGGAAAAAGGAAACTATTTTCACAGAGAATAGAGGAATGTTTCAAGATAAGCGGGGAGAGAAAGAGGGGGGCACCAGGTGGGCTTTGGCCTTTGAAACTGATATTACATAACAAAATAACCAATGAGGAGAGCATGGGGGCTCTAAATTAATGAAAGGTCCAATTAGAAAGGGTCAGGTTCAAACAAAGAACTGCAGCATATATAAAGTGGAGACAAAGGGACATGAGGCAGGATTTTTTTTTATTTTTCCCAGAACAGGTTTTTCCCATTTGGGGGCCCCTCTCTAGGGGATCCCCTTTGGGATCCCCTTGCCCATATGGAGTTTGTATATGCTTCCAATAAACTTCTACATTTTTATTAAATAAATCTGTTAGTCCACGAATTTATTCTTCATCTTTGTTGAACAGGAACCCTTGAGAAGAATTCTGTACCCCAAAGCCCCACATTTCACAGGGATTATGGATCAGACACCATAAATGAAGTCTATCATTTCTTCAAACTATGATTCTTGGGTAAATATCACAAAATTTTAGATCTGGAATATGCTTGAAGCAATACATTTAACACATGTACCATCCTTTACAAATTAGAAAACTGTAGTCTAGAGATGTTATTCGCTTTACCAAAGCTAACACAGCTGGTTAGTGATACCTAGACCTCTTGACTTCAAATTAATAAAATACTGTTTAAGCTACTATAAGCAACCTTATAATCAATAAAATAAGGCATCTATAATCTTTACTTTCTTATATAGTGTGCTTATTGAGGCATTTAACTTATTTTGTAATTTTACAAATATAAAATACTCTAATACATTAAAAGAGAATAAATATCTTTGATTTTTAGCAAATAGTGAAGAGTAATTTAAAATCATCAAATGGCTTTACCAGTTTGGCTGAGTGGATAGAGTGCCAGCCTGCAGACTGAGGTTCCATTCCAGTCAAGGGCACATGCCCAGGTTGTGGGCTTGATCCCCAATAGGGGGCGTGCAGAAGGCAGCCAATCAATGATTCTCTCTCATCATTGATGTTTCTAACTCTCTCTCCCTTTCCCTTCCACCCTGAAATCAATAAAAAATATTAAATAAATAAATAAAATAAAATGATCAAAAGTCTACACTAAACAGTAATAATTATAACACTAAGTCTTTTTTTAAGTCGTAGGTTTTTAATTTGTCTATTTTACTCTTTTTAAATATTATGAATTGGCAGCCTTTCCATATAAAGACAGTTTACTTATATTAGCATATATACTTCCTTTGTATTTGTTTTGAATTTCAAGATAGAATGGTAAATTTCTTATGGAGATATTAATTTAGGAATTAGGATCCTATTATGTTAGGTATACAAAGGTTATGCATTTCTCTTACTATATTTCTGATATGAGATTAGAGATTGAACTAAAATGTTTAATTAATTAAGTGGTCTTAAGTAATTATTAATTTTTATGTATTTTTCCAAAATTATGATCATAGGCAATTTTCAAAAATGTTGCTTTCTAAAGAAAATACATTCTGCCTTCCTTTTTTACCTACTTTATCCACATTTTTTATTTGGAATTGTATTATATATCTACTTGCATTTCCAGATACAAATACAATGAAAATTTCCCCTCCTCTAGAACAGTTTAGATCTCCATGAATAGAAAACACTTAGGTACAGCCATGGCTACATTGGGGTGAATAGTAAGTTCTGTCATTTACTCAGCAATGCCTGACTGGAACTGTGCTCAGTGTTGGAAAATCTTAAAGCTGGAAAAGCACACGTGGCACCCAAAAGGCCTTCAGAAATCTTCCGTAAGCAGTGCTGCTCACCCACCACACTCCAGGAAGCAGACCATGCTGTGTTGGCTGGATGATATAGCATATCACTCAAGTGCATTGTCAGGGCTCACTTCTATTTACAGTCTGTGAGGCTCCTTTATCAAGATTAATTCTAGAATTTATTAAAACAATACATGTTTTCAACATATCAATAAAGTATATGAAAAAAAGTGTTATTGCTTCCTTATTTCTGCTGAGGTGGGTCAGCTGTACTATATTGTCTTAATCAGAGAGGGCTTATTTGCCCCTCAAGATAAAAAGAGTTGTGTCGCTGGCCAGGTGACTCAGTTGGTTGGAGTGAAATCCTGCACAACAAATGTTGTGGTTCAATTCTGATTGGGGTGCCGATGAGAGGCAATCAATTGGTGTTTCTCTCTCACATTGATGTCTCTCTCTTTCTCCCTTCCTTTATCTCTAAAAATCAATAAACACATATCCTCAGTGAGTCTTAGAGGAAATAGTTTAGACCTGATAGAGGAGTTTCACGATGTCATCACAGTGGCTCTTTTTTGCTTTTAACCTCACTCTCCATGGAGTTTAGTACTTATCCTCCTGATCACAAGACAGTTGCTCTATTTCCAAGCATTGGAAAACACAAGGGCAAACAGCAGAAAGCAGATTTTAGCCAACTCTTTCTCCTTTCAAAAACTTTGCTCAAAAATTAAAAATGGAACTGCCATTTGACCCACTGATCCCACTTCCAGGAATATATCCTAAGAAACCAGAAACACCAATCAGAAATATATGCACCCCTATGTTCATAAAAGTACAATTTACAATAGCTAAGATTTTGAAACATCCCAAGTGCCCATCAGCAGATGCGTGGATAAAAAAGCTGTGGTACATTTACACCATGGGATACTATGAAGCTGTAAAAAAGAAAGAACTCTTAGCCATTGATACAGCATGGAGGTGAATATTATGCTAAGCAACATAAGCCAGTCAGAGAAATATAAGTATCACATGATCTCACTCATACGTGGAACCTAATGAACAAAAACTGATGAATAAAATAGATCCAGAAACATAGAACCATAAAATAGACTGATGAATTTCATAGGGTAGGTAGGGGTGGGTAGGGTGGGTGGGGAGATATTAACCAGGGAATTTATATGCATACTAGAGGCCCGAAGCATGAAATTCCTGCATGGGTAGGATCCCTAGGCCTGGCCTGTGATCAGGGCTGATCTTCCTGGGCTGCCTGCAGCCAGCCCCGCCCTCTGTGTGTGGGACAACTGGCGGGGTGATTGGGGCCTCACTCACACCCGCCTTGGCCTGGCACCGCCTGCATCTGCCGCCACCCACCCCTGGTTCCCCGTTCCCCAGCAGGTGATCGGAGCCTGCCAGCTGGGGGGAGGGATTGAGAGATTGGTGGGCAGGCCCCGATTGGGACCTGTGGGCTGGGGGCAGCTCCTGTGTTGAGCGCCTTCCCCCTGGTGGTCAATGCACATCATAGCGACTAGTCATTCCGCTGTCCTGTCGATTTTCATATTATGCTTTTACTAGTGTGTGTATAGATAGGTAGATAGATAGATAGATAGATAGATAGATAGATAGATAGATATATGCATAGCCCATGGACACAGACATAGAGTGGTGAAGACCTGGGAGGGGCAGGTTGGGTGGAGGGGGGTCAATGGAAAAACAAACAAACAAACAAAGGGGATATCTGTAATACTTTCAGCAATAAAGATAAAACAAAAACCAAAACAAAACAAAAAAACTTTTGCACGAAGGCTCACCAAGTGACAACCTGTATCTTGTTTTCTAGAACTAGATCATGTGACTATGCCTAGTTTAAAAAATGTTTAAGAAGGTGAGCACTTAATGCCAACTTAAAAAAAAAAATCCCTAAGTAAAGGGAAATGGGGCAAATGACATTGACAGACAATTAGAATTTGCTGCCCCTTCCTCATTAGGAAATGTTTGTTTAAAAGGTTTTTAACTACTCCTTTGTTATAGAAATTTTTAATATTCCAACACATAGTTATTAGCAGACTTTTTCAAATCGAAAGTCAAGTATTTTACCCAGGACTCCCTAATGTTTTCCTTTCTCCCTTCCTTTATGTTCAGAGGCAAGGGCACCCCCACATCTAAAATAAAACTACTCAACAATCATCATGATTTCAATGTGGGGAGTAGGAATACACATTGGTGGAATGAAGAAAGGAACCCTTTATGTTTTCTCTCTTTGGGTCAATACAGGGTGGGCAAAAGTAAGTTTACAGATGTTCCTATGGAAAATATGGTAATTAATGAATAATTAATAATATAAAAATAAACTCAGTTTCACATCTCAAAACTGTAAACTTACTTTTGTTCCACCCCTGTGTTATTAAGCCTAAAAACAGGAGAGGATTCTAATCATGGCCAATCACATGGTTGGGTCAACTTCAGAAGTGTTCAGCTTCTCATCTGGAAGCTAAGTAGTTCCTGTGTGAGTGACAGAATGTGCAAGCTCCATCCCAGTTACACACATGCAACTTCATACAGAACTATGCTGGTCAGAAGTGGGGGTTAACCATAGCAAACTTCTCAACCAACTCAGTCAAACATGGGTAGCCATAGACTCATGAGCAGCATGCTTTGCACTTGTATGAAATTGAAAGTGGAGCTTACTATATGCAACATGTTTCTAGGCCACCTTCAGACTGAATATAAAGTCATAATTTTAGATAGAGATCCTTCTGTTTATAATATGCTGGCTTCTCAATATATTTCTTTGTGAAAGGTGCAGATTTTCAGGAGTTACTAGCATTAATATGCCAATGTATCTTTATCAGTGTGTTGATGATATTTTATAGAAAAGTCTCATTATATGTAACATATTAAGGAAGATGGTTGAGGAGTGTCATTAAAGTCATTCAGAACTGAGTTTAATTTTCGATGTGTCTACTTCAGTCAGTGCAAGCTTGATAGCTCAGTTTTCTCATTTTTTTTAAAAATATATTTTATTGATTTTTTTACAGAGAGGAAGGAAGAGAGATAGAGAGTTAGAAACATCGATGAGAGAGAAACATCGATCAGCCGCCTCCTGCACATCTCCTACTGGGGATGTGCCCGCAACCCAGGTAGATGCCCTTGACCGGAATCGAACCTGGGACCCTTGAGTCCGCAGGCCGACGCTCTATCCACTGAGCCAAACCGGTTTCGGCTCAGTTTTCTCATTTTTAGAGTGGCATAAAAACACTTGCCTCATTGTTTTGAAGCTTGAATAAAATAATAAACATAAATGCTTGAAGCAATGCTGGCATAGATTACATGCTCAATAAATGGTTGCTAGTATTAATAAACTAAACTGAATGGAAATAAGAAATGGCTGTCTTCCAGGATTTATCTATAGTCAGAAGAAATTAAAGTTTGGAAAATGATATTAAATATTATATGCCACATCATTCTTTTTAATGGTTTCTAAGTGTCCTGAATAAAGTCAGATGAGCAATTGAAAATACATAGTTGTATTTTATTCACAACTATGTCATAAAAGTATGCGTTATCAAGGCAAAACTAATTACTTTATTAGACACCCCCCCCCAAAAAAAATAAAAGTAGTTAGAAAATAAAGGAAGAAGATGGTTATCAATGAGTATTATCAAAGGAAACATGAAAACCAAAGAACAGTACATAATGTGGGAAATATCTTTCTTATGATATAAGCTTTGCTTAGGACAAAGCGATGTGAGCCTGAGAAATCTAAGAGTCAGGCATCTGTGTGCATCTTCCCATGGTGCATATCAAGAAGAGGGTTATGTGTGTGAACAGTAGAAAGCTTCAGAAAGCATTTGATGCTATAAAACAACCATTTATGCTTTCAGCTTTACTTGTATTTGCTATTATAGGACCATAATAATAGGAAACACCTAACAGAAGACAACATAATAGGCGCTGGTAATTCATAGCAAGAAACACCCTTACACAAATGAAACTCATTCCCTATTACATCTCAGATGAAAGTATCTTTCCATTTGAAAGCATTATTGCTAGCTAAAAAGGCTCATCCAATATTTGGAAAGCAACAACTTTCATCTGGAATAAACTGCAAATGCTAAAGCCTATTGTCTGAATCTAAGAGTTTCATGATTTGGGGGATATATTGGACAAATGTAATTACTCATTGTATATTCCTCTGTTGTCTCTTTCCAGATAACTATACTTTGAATCTAAAGGAAAGCTAAGTAACTGATTTTTTTTCAGTTGGAATAGATGATTATCATAATATGCTCTATTTATAATATAATTAGGCATATAAATATATATTTATTATAATTTCTATGGCAAAGATGAATTAAGAACTTGTCCCCTACCTTCTAGAAGCTATATTTTAGTGAGAGAGTGAGTCTGAATATTATGTTAGTATTGACATCTTCTATCCTAATAATAGCCTAAGGCTGTCATGACTGGATGGACAACCAAACACCTGGGTCCCGGCAGCGGCAGCAGGAGTCAGGCCTGGGTCCATCACCAATTAGAAGGCACCTCAGGGTGAGGACGATCACCTCAGCCAGAACTCAAGATGTTCACCTGGCCCTGCCTGGCCCCTCTTCAGAGGCAGCCCCTTTCCTCCATGTGCACTGCAGCGGACAGACAGGGATGCCTAAGAGGCTGGGGCCATGGTGCCCCATCCCTACCCTACTCCCCTGGCCTCCTTTACCTGTGGGCCCCACGGAAGGGTATGTATAAGAGCCCATCCCCTGCTACCTCTCACCACTGTCTCCAGCCATCCCTCAGCACACAGGAATATAGGCTTTCAAACTTGCCCTACTCACTTCCTCTCACCCGCTTCCAGGGCCTCTGCTCTGGATGGGGCCTTTGGAATCCAAGGCTCTGGGGTTTTACAACAGAGCTGGGGTGGGAAAGGGTAAACAGCACCAAAGATGGCTGATATGGCCACCCACCTCTGCCTCAGTTTGACGAATTAGTTCAGCCTCAGAACATGGCACACAGGGGGGATCCCTACTTCCCCAGCAACAGCTCTAGGGCCTCGGCCCCAGTATCAACCTCCTCTCCCCCTTGGCCGTCCCCATTCTGGTGCTTGATGCAGCTCCGTGTGCCTTACTTAACCACCCCTTCCTTCCCTGTTCATACAAAGGAAGCTGCATCTCTGTATGTTATATTCATATAAACTTTGTAACATTTTAGAAAAACAACAACAACAACAACAAAAACAATGATCAAGAGAATGCCACAGTCAATGCCCAGAGTCTGGCTCAGGAGAATGGAGAGAAGGGAGAATTCCATAAGTTGGCCGATGCAAAGATATTTCTGAGTGACTGCCTGGTGTGTGACAATTGTGTGACTGCAGAGGAAAGAGTCCAAGTTTCTTAGCAGAACACCAAGCACTTCTTCTGTGTTCTGAACCGTTGCTTTGGTTTTCAGAATTCCCCGCTCCCCATCTGTTGGCTCCCTCCCTCTGAGGGGCGCTGTCCTGGTCACATGGGTGCAACTGGAATATTGTATCTCGAGAGGAATGCCCTAATGTACCTATCCTTTTATTCGACGATGAAAAAATCCCAAAGAATAAGAATGGAGACAGACTACTGTCCTTTAGACTTAAAAAAAACAAAAACCCAGAAGTGTTCTGCAAAAAGCTGACTTAGTTCTGTCCATGCACCTCAGAGAGATTGGATGAGGAAATGGCCCGGGTTGGCCCTGACTTCACCCACTTATGTTGCTCTTGAAGGTGTTTTTGCCACAATGTGAATAAACTGCCACCTTTTGGAATAAGGGCTCATACCAAAGTCTGCATTCCCGACTTTTCTTGAAACAGATCTACGTTCTGCAGCTGTGGCCACCGTCCTGAGACCAGGTCCTGTCTGATAATCTGGGGGCACTGGAGTGGAGCCCCCCCTCCCTGTGCCCTTTTACATTCAGGAATTGACCTGAACTCCTCACTTTGGGGGAGGCCTGCAAGGGTGACAGGTGTCACAGATGGAAGGATGAAGAATGGAGAGGCAGACAACCTACCTACTTGGTCTCTCCCTGGGTGGGGTCAGGCAGATAAAGGCCGGCCAGCCTGCCCCACAATTGGGAAAGATAGCACCCTCTGTGTCCACCTCTCACCCCGTGGGCCCGGCCACTCATGCTGCTCACCCTAAATGAGAAGGAAGAGAGCAGTTGGCCCACAGACAACTACACAGAAAGATAGGGCTCACAGCTGGCGAGCACAGTGGTGGTAGCGGGAGCCTCTCCTGCCTCCATGGCAGTGCTAAGGAGCAGTGTGCCCAGTGGTAAGGAGCAACGAGCAGGCAGGTGGACATCCCCTGAGGGGTCCTGGACTGTGAGAGGGTGCAAGTCGGGCTGAGGGACCCCCCGCTCCAGTGCAAGAATTTCATGCACTGGGCCTCTGGTAAGTACTATAATGAAGGAATAAAACATAGGAAACTAGAATAGAAGAAAGAGCACATTCCTTAGGTATTCACAGGATTAGACAGGTAAAACAGATTGAAGATTTTCAGATTACTACAGTTTATTACCTGGAAGAATAAGAGACCAAGTAAGAAGAGACTTAGTCTAGAAGGCAGTGTCTTTTTGGAGTGGGGAAGAAGAAATAAAATCTCTAGAGTTATGGCAGTGCAAAACCCCAAGTAAGGAGGAGACTCTTGGGTAGACAAAGCAGATGCCTACTAGTAGAGAGAAGAGTGTGGTTATGTATAACTAGTCTCAAGGGGAGGTGGGCTATTGTACAATCCATTTGCAGACCTTTGACATAAACCTCAGGAAATCTTATAGCTACAGACGAGAAACACTTTTCATCCTAAACATTGAATTTACAGAACATTGGTAAAATAAACTATAAAGGGTTATTTCATCCAATAACCAACTAAACTATATGGGGAAACATGAATGTTTCCATTGTTTACCTTTTACTTCTATGTATTTTAATTCTATGTATATTTTTTAATTTGGATATGATTCATGTACAATTTTTTTCATTTGGATGTTTTAAATTTATTCAAATTGCATTTTTAATATTTATATTTTCTAATTATATAGCTTGATTATATAAATAGAATTACATTTGTTTACTGATCTTATATCCTGCAACCTTGATAAATTCACTCATTAACTCTAGTTGAATTTTTAGATAGGTCCCATTGAGAGTTTTTTAATCGCAACGATGTCATACATAAATAAAGACTGTTTTATTTCAGTTAATAAATGTTTTATTCAATGAGTTTTGACAATTGTACACATGTAGCAATCATGCAAGGTAAAATAAATAAATTTTTCATCACTCTAGAGAATTTCATTTTGCAACCTTCTGGTCAATCTCATCATTCCTGAGGCACTAATTATTCAGATTTGAATTACTGTATATTTGTTTTGTCTGTTTTTGGAATTCATATAAATCATACAACATGTCTTCTTTTGATTCTGCTATATTTTGCTTAACATTATGTTTTGGGGATTCATATATGTTGTTGCATATTTTAGGAATTAATTTATTTTGGGTTGCTGAGCAGTATTCCACCACAACTTGCTCATTTTCCTATTGACAGATATTTGGGTTGTTTCCAGTTAGGGGCTGTCATAAATAAATTACTACCTACAGATAGAATCACCTGGTCATAAGGTAAATATATATACTTGATTTATAAAAGATTGCAAACAGTCTTCCAAAGTAGATACACTTTTATATTTCTTGTCAGCAATGTATGAGCTTCCTAGTTGTTTTGTACCCTCTCTACTGTCAGCAGATAAAAAAATGGATGTCATTGTGGCTTTAATTTTCATTGTCCTCATGATTAAAAATATTGAGCAATTTTTCATACATTTGTTGGCCATTTTATACTTCACTTGTGAAATGTCTGCTCAAGTTTTTTAACCTTTTTTTCTAATTGAGCTGTTCACCCCTTTTTTATTTTTTATAAAAAGGATTTATAGGAGTTTTATGTGTTTTGAATGAGTGCTTTATTAGATATACATATTGCTAATAATTTCCCCTAATATGTAACTTACATTTTTTAATGTTGTTTAGATGAGAACAAACTTAAATTTTAATAAACTCCTATTTATCATTGTTTTCTTTTATGGTTACTAATCTTTCAATTCAATCAAGAAATCTTTGTCTACCCCAAGGTGATATGTATATATTTCTGTGTTTTCTTCTAGAAACTTTGTGGGGCTAGCTTTTGGATTATATCCATGGCCAATTGGAAGTTATTTTTTTTGCAAAAAGGGTGAGGAACAATCAAATTTCATGTTTTTATATAGATATTTATTTTGTTTAGCACCATCTGTTAAAAAGACTTTTGCTCATTGAATCGATTTGGTGCCTTGGTCAAAATCAATTGACTAGCTATGCATAGGTCTAATTCTGAACTCTCCATCTGTTGCATTGATCTCCTTCACATTCCTACTGCTGTAGCTTTAATAGAACTCTTGAAATCAGGTAGTGCAGGTCTTCCAAATGTTTCTTTACTTTGAAAATTGTGTCTCCAGGTAAATTTTAGAATAAGGTTATCCATTTCTTTAAAAACTCCAACTGGGATTTTGATTGGTAGTCTGTTCAACTCATATATCAATTTATGGAGAATGTGCATTTGACAATATTGATTCTTCTAATCCATTAATATTTAAATCTCCATTTGTTTCCATTTCACATAATTTTTCAGTCACTTTTGTTAAATTGATTCTTAAGGATTTAGGTAATTAAAATTATTGTTAATTAAATATAGAATATAACACTGAAGCCATGTGATTTCTAACATAATGATCAGATTTAGATATATGTTTTACATAATTAAATTTCTTGAAATGTATTGAGTCTTCCTTTATAGATAATAATATGACCTATCTGGGTGAACATTAACTACGATGTTAAAAAATGTGCATTTTGCAGATGTAGAATGGGGTGCTATGTAAATGCCAACAAAGTCAAGCTGATATTTATTTATTTATTTATTTACTCATTTATTTATTTATGGTCTACTTGTTCTACCCATTAGTAGAGAGGTGTGTTAAAGTCTCCAACTATGATTATGGTTGTGTCTATTTTTTTCCATTATTTCTCTCAACTTTAATTTCATGTTATTGAAATTTTATCATATACAAATGTACTTTGAATTGTTATCACTTCTTGATGACTTGATCCTTTTATCATTATGACGTGCCTCTCTTTTCTCTGGTAGTATGTATTCTGCTTAAAGTATATCTTATTTGAAATTCATATACTAGTAGCCACAATGGCTTTATTATACTCAGTGTTGTATGATATACTTTTTCACTAATGTAAACCCCTTTACATATTTATAGTAAAATTTTATTACACAGCACATAGCTAAATCTTGCTGTTTTACCCAATCTAGCATTTTGCTCTTAATTAACATATTTATTCCAGTTCTACCTAGTACAATTATTGATATTTAGATCTGTCATTTTATGTCTTTGTTTTCTATTTATTCCACATGTTCTTTACTTTTCTGTTTCTCCTTTCCTGTTACATTTTGGATGACACAAATATTTTGGGGTTTTTTTCTTTCACAGTTTGGCTATAATCTGTTGTGTTTTTTATGTGTTATTTTAGAAAACACAATATGTATCTTTAATTTATCACAATACACCTTTGATTATTTTTATACTACATTATAAAACAACAGTACACTTCCATTTATCCTGTTCCATCCCTGTGCACTATAAGTCTTATATTTTACCTCTCCTTATGCAATAAATGACACAGCTCGTTGTATTCTAAGCAAGGACACATCCTTCTCTTGTCAGGCTGCTGTTAATGTCAGGGGCAAATCAGTCTAATCTGGAGTTATACTAATCTGTGCTCTGCTGCAGCTGTAGCTCAGCAGAGCTCCAATATTACTTCTAAAACTAAGATGAACCTCTGAATATTATCCTTTGCATAAAATACATTTAAGGTCACTAAAATTTTTTTCAGCTTCCAAATTCACTTAAATGTTACTTAATAATTGAGCAAGAAAAACCCACAAGAGACATTTTTTATGTTGATGTGCTTTCATTTTAGTAATTTTTATTTAACTTTCTATTTACCCAATCATATTAGATTACTATGCAGGTATTCTGAGTGAAGAAACATAATCCCAATGACAGTCTTAGATAATTGTACCATACATAAATGTTAATGAGGAAATGAATGTATGCATTAGAGTATTAGTAAAATAAAACACTTAAGAGAATGCATTCTAGAATCAGTCAGTTTCTATCCTGATATTCACAATTTGATCTCAGCCAACTTCCTTAACACCTTCCAAGCCTCGGCTGCCCCAGCTGAAAATGAGGATTATTGGTACCTATTCCATAGTGTTGGCTTAATAATTAAATCATATACTAATACCAAACACTATTAAAATGTTAGCTTTTATCAGACAATGTGACTTATATATAACATGCTTGTGCTAATTTAATCCTCTTTATTATCTATTCATAATTAATATTATGCATCTAGTATATTGCCACATTTCTAAAAGACCAAAATAGTTTAGTTATACCTTCAATACCCAAAATATGATAACTTACTTAAATAAGTTAGAAACCACATCACATTCTTAGCCAGAGAGTAGTCAAATAACATAACATCACCAGCAAACATACAAACTATTATGCACTCACATACACATGCATAGTTAGTACAGCACATTCAAATGTCTAACAAAATATCTCATCTGATCCTATCAGCACTAAAAAATAGGGAAGCTAAATTTATAAAATTATTTTTAAATGAATAAATGAAGGCAAATCATAATTTACCAAAAATCTCATGAGAAATCCATGGCAGATATCAGACATGTAAACAGACATCTCTGCTGAGAAGTCTCCTTTCTCCTAATTACACCCAGCAGTTTTTCCTATATGAAGAAAACAATTTTCCTTCATAATTTATTACATTTCTTAAGACTTATCTAAAAATATCATTTGCCTAGAATGTGTGACAGTCATTGATGCCACTAAAAATTCATCAATTTCAGATTATTTTTTTCACTTTATATTAGAATGGAAATTAAGGTTTACTATTTTACTGGTTTTATATATAACTCCCCACAAATAAAGCAGTAATAAATTATTGTACAGTAATAATAAGCAACTGAGAGCTCTAAGTAATCATAAATAGTAATGACTATCTTCACTGTTAGCATTTGAATAATAATTTATAAAAACATAATGAAGTTCTAATGAATCAAAAGTACAGTATCAAAATAGTTATTTTGGTAAGGAAATACTTCAGCAAAAGTAGAAGTTATTGTTTCAAATTTTATAAAAGCATCCCCCAAATGTTTTTTTGTTATTTTTTTTAATTTATGAAAACGTTATGTGAATGTATCCAAAATTTTGGACATATTCTTACAAAGAACAGAAAAAAGAAACAGCTGGGATTCAAAACATTTAAAAGCGTATCTTAACATACATGAACTGCTCAGTTTTTGTCAAGTATTATAATGGTTCTCTATTTAAAAATTAGTTACTTGTAAAATGAAGCTACTGAATTTTTTATAATCATATGTCTTGAATAGAGAGTATGCTTATTCATTATGATTTAAAATGCTTCATCTACGTTGAGTTTTAAAACAAGTAGAGAAACAGATGTCAGACATCTAATGTTGCTATTCTCAATCAGAGATCATTTTTAGTTTAACTGTTCCTCCTCTCTGACTGCAATAAATGTGCTTTCACATGCATTTCTGGTCCCAAGAACTGCAACCCCTGGAAAATGTGAAGCAAGCTGAGATTTGCAAATGCCCCAGACATTGTTATGCAAAGAAGTCTCTGTCTCTCCTATAAGTAAGAATTTAGGTGTTAATTAGAAGTTTGTTTGAGAGTTCTCTAACTTCTACGAAAATACAATCTCTTAGAAGAACTCTTCTTGAAGCCATCAAATAAATGCAATACGGAGCTCTTCTAAAACTGTTTGAAAAACATAAAAGAGACATAGACAATCTTTTCGGTTTTTATTTCCATGTTTGATATATACATTTCATGAATTGAAATGGTACCGTTATAGTTAATTATTAATAATAGGACATGAGTAAAGGGAAGGCCAGACATTATAGGTATGTCAGTTAAGCAGCTTCACCAGGAAGCTGCAATTTTGCACTCCGCAGGGAATCACCAGCTTATTTCCTGCAAAACACTGGAGGAAAGGATCCAACAAAGGAAAGATAGATGCATGCCCAGTAAAGTTGGGGTGACATAGGGAAGGTACTCGTCTGTCAGTCACACCTGAGAACAGAAACAATTGACCAGAATGGGCATGTCCACTGCAAGACCATGGAAATATGGACACACATAATCTCCTAAACAAAGGAGTGATCTCTCTTGTGCTCTTGAATCTCTCTTGGTTTCCTTGCATTCACCTCTATAGCCTATGACCATGAGGACCCCACAGGCAATGGGTTATTGTACTGCAGCAGGGAAACACAAGCTAAGCTAGGCTGATGCTGCACTGGACCCAGCTCCAACATGGAAAGGAAACTCTGGACTCTGTCTCTGATTTTAGCTTTATTGAAGCCCCAGCTTCATTTCTCCAATGGCAGGACAAAGGAAAATGGAACTTTGGGTATAATTCCATGGAAATAAAGCCTTCTATTGTATCTCATCTTCCCATGTGAGTGTCAGGTAATTCCTTTTTTTGGGATATTACAAGAAATCCACTCCCACTCACAGTCTGAGAGACAAGACCCTCTCCCCTCCATTAACAAAATGAAAGGGATAATCTTTATCATCTGCAAACATCCTTTGATAGCTGTGTTAATTCAACTAAGGTAAAGAATGGGGGTCCAGTAAATATAAAAAAATGTTAGGTAATATAGTGGGTATGGCTGAATGTGCAATGCAGTTTTCAAATTCTTCAGGCAGATTCCAAGAAACTTTCTTTCTACTGATTTACCGCAACTATTTTCTAACCCACATGCAAGAAATGGGATATTAACATGTAAATAGTGTTTTCTTAATTCTTTCAAGTTTTGCATTTCTTATAAAAAATGTATTTGCTCACTCCTGATTAGCACCTAAAGTACTGTTCTTGTAACTATACAAAACCATACCTAACATAAAACATTACATAACACTATTCCACTCTCGGCATCTGCAAGAGAATTTAGTTACTGAGATGATAGAAATATCATATCAAGATAGTCCTGCCTATAACATCTGCATGAAACAGGGATCCAAAGCAATCTTTTACAATAAAGGCCTAGTACATTTTCTTCTATTTTAAACTGGCTTGTATTTATGTGCGTTTATATAAATCCATGCAAAATATGCAAAGTACACCAGATAACCACATGCTGACAGTGACTGTTAAGAATTGTATTTCAGGAGAGAAAAAGGCATGTTTTTGAATTCAAATATTGTTTTATATTTGCCAAGTTGTTCTACAGCTTTCTTGTATAACCTCTTATTGAAAGCCACCTGTGCCTTCTAACAATGGGGTAATATAATTTTTAATTATTTAGTTATAGCGATCTCTGGCAAACAAACTAGAGAGCAGCCTAGAATCAGGTTGAAGCACATGAGAGGCACAGTTTATTTATAACATATTTATGAGAAACTCAGTAGTAAAACTCAGCCTAATAAAGGACCAAAGTCAATGTCTTTGCAATCCACAGTATGTATTACACATAAAGGCCACTTAAGCAATCATTCATGAACACAAGAGAAAGACCCAAGTTTTCAAGTCCACTTTTTAAAAACTCATTTAATAAGGTGATAGTCATAAATAATCCTATCTAATAAAAGAGAAACATGGTAATTAGCCATACCTCTGCTACCCTTCCCATTGGCTAATCAGGGTGATATGCAAATTAACTGCCAGCCAAGATGGCGGCCGGCAGCCAGGCAGCTTGAAGCTAACAGGAGGCTTGCTTGCTCCAGTGACAGAGGAAGCCAACGTTCCCTGCCTGCTGCTGCCGGCCTCTGAGCTTGCAGTTTGAAACATTGTTACAAATATAGAAGCTAAACAAAACCCCAGAAACTTGCTTTCAGCCAGCCGGGATCTCAGAGCTGGAGTTGAAACAGTGTTTCGATTATAGAACCCAAACAAACCAGATACCTGCTTTCAGCAGCCGAGGCCTCAGAGCTGGAGCCAAGCCTCAGAGCTAAAGCTGGCCCAGAATAAAAAAAAAGAAAAAAAGGACAGGTTGGGAGCTTCAGTCACCTGTCAGCCTGAAAACGGCCCTCAGCCCCTCACCCAGACTGGCCAGGCACCCCAGTGGGAACCCCCATCCTGAAGGGGGTGTGACCAGCTGCAAACAGCTATCATCCTCTCATCCAGGCTGGCCAGGCACCCCAGTGGGGACCCCCACCCTGATCCAGGACACCCTTCAGGGCAAACCAGCCAGCCACCACCTGTGCACCAGGCCTCTATCCTATATAGTAAAAGGGTAGTATGCCTTCCAGCACCCAAATCAGTGGAGCTGCGAGGCCTCCCAGCACCGGAATCAGTGTGACAGGGGGCAGCGCTCAAACCCCATGATCGCCCTGCAGCTCTGTGTGTGATAGGGGGCGGGGCCACAACCTCCCTATCTGCCCTGCTCTGTTCCTGACAGGGGAAGGCGCCCCAACCCTCTGATCAGCAATGCTCTGTGCCTGATAGGGGGGAGCTCCCCAACCCCCTGATCGGCCCTGCTCTGTGTGTGACAGGGTGTGGCGCCCTAACCCCCCACCCCCATGGGCCCTGCTCTGTGTGTGACGGAGTAGAGCCATAACCTCCCCATTGGCCCTGCCCTGAGTGTGACAGGGTGCGGCGCCCCAACCCCCTGATCTGCCCTGCTCTGTGTGTGACAAGGGGCAGTGCCCCAACTCCCCTATCGTCCCTACTCTGTGAGTGACAGGGGGGAGCTCCTCAACCCCCTGATCGGCCCTGCTCTGTGCATGACAGGGGGGAGCTCCCCAACCCTCTGATCGACCCTGCTCTGTGCGTGACAGGGGGTGGTGCCGCAATCTCCCCATCGACCCTGCCTTGAGTGTGACAGGGGGCAGTGCCCCAACCCCCCAATTGGCCCTACCCTGAGCGTGACTAGGGGTGGCATCGCAAGCTCCCGATCCGCCCTGCTCTGTGCATGACAGGGGGTGGCGCCCTAACTCCCCAATCAGCCCTGCTCTGAGCCTGACCAGGGGCTGCACCTAGGGTTTGGGCCTGCCCTCTGCCACCCGGGAGCAGGCCTAAGCCATCAGGTCGTTATCTCCCAAGGGGTCCCAGACTGCGAGAGGGCACAGGCCGGGCTGAGGGACCCCCCTCCCCCCAAGTGCACAAATTTTTGTGCACCAGGCCTCTAGTCCTATATAATAAAAGCCTAATATCTTAAGTGTCCAGTCATCCAGTGACAGGTCAACTATCCAACCAAAGTGTAATATGCTAATGATATGCTAAGGCTGCTCAACCGCTTGCTATGATGTGCACTAACCACCAGGGGGCAGATGCTCTAACTGGTAGGTTAGCTTGCTGCTGGGGCCCAGCAGATCGGGACTGAGCGAGATGGGCTGGACATGCCCTCGAGCCCTACTGCAGTCTCTCCCCCACCCCGATTGTGCATTGGTGGGGTCCCTCAGCCTGGCCTGCACCCTCTCGAAATCCGGGACCCCTCGGGGCATGTTGGGGAGCCAGTTTTTGCCCAATCCCGCAGGCCCCTCCCCTAGGGAGGGCGCCAGATACAGGACTCACAGCTAGCGAGCACTGCTGTGGCCGTGCGAGCCTTTTCTGATAGGGACTGATTGGGCGCGAGCCCACAGCAGGCACAGTGGGTCCAGGATGAGTGAGAGTGTCAAGTAGGAGCTGCAGGTGGTGTTGGACTGCAGGTTTTGACCTGATCCTTTCAGGCCACCCAGAGGGACCCCACCCATGCACAAATTCATGCACCAGGCCTCTAATATACTAAATAAACTAGTTTAACTCATTTGAATCAAAATTTGAATAGGTGTGGGAAACTGATATAGGGTTGAGCCTCGGACTGACCTGCTGGCAAAGTCACAAACAACTCCCAGCTTAGAGGACACAGTACTCTTAGCATAATTAGGCTTGACCTTATAATACTCCTTAGATCTTATCTGGGAAGCTAAGGGGCTGAGGAAGTGCAGGAAGTGTAACCATGGTCAAAACAAGTGAAAGTCACAAGAACTGTGTAACTATGGTAACCACTATCTTGTTTACCTCTCACTATAAAAAGCTTGGTGAGGCCTGAGCACAGTGGAAGTCCTTCCTCTTGAGTTGGACTTACCCGCCTGGTTCCCCAGTATTTCCAAATTATCTCTTGTCTTTTCTATTTCATTTGTGTGCAGCTCCTCTTCCAGTTCCTGAACCCTGATCCATGCGGGACATGGGAAGGAAACACTCAACAAATAGGGAATTAAACATTAAACTGTAATCGTATAAACAACTCCATATAATTATTCCAGATCTGAGAAAAAATATTTTCAACTTGTTTTATCAAAAATTTCATCTAAACTTTAACTAGGATTCCACCCCAAATAAAACAAAAGATCACATTAGAATGAACACAAGCAAAGACAGAAAGCAGAGGAATGGAAAAATACCAATACGAACAAGACGTGTGCCTAACTTACCTCATTGAAAATTCTAATAGCTACTTCAACAACCTGAGGAGGTAGTTTTCTCTCAAGATGAAAGCATAGCCATTTAATTCTGCAGACATTGGATAATCTATCAATATTGTTCAAGAGACTAATACACACTCTTAACTTTAGGAGCAAAATTAGTCTACAGGTAATGAAATACTTCAATTTACTAGGTTGACAAATATAGTATATCCATATAAGGTCAGCATAATGATTGCAAATGAGATATAATAAATTTTTAAAATACATTATTTTAACACTTTGTATCTGATTATTAATGTGGTGTTTTGAAAAAATATAGATATAGCACTATGTAATTATTAAAATTTATTAAACATAAGCTATATCCCAAGCACTTTGATTACATTTGTGAATCAGACTTCACAACAAACCTGTGAGATTGCTAGCAGTACCCCCTTTAAAAACTGAAGAAACTGAGAGCCTTATAAGTTAAGTAATTTAATCAAAATAACATGGCTAATATTAGGTAAATGGGTCTCCCTACATGCCCATGAGGTGGTATGTATGTATGTATATTTATAACAACATGGCAAACAATAAAGGCATAATATAGAAACATAAGTCTGTGAAATATTGGTGTTTCTAGTTTATATACTAAAACACCCGAAAGATTATAATGTGGAGGCATGTAACGGAAACAATTCATAAATGTGTTACATAGAAGAAGGTCCCTTCTACATCAGAATCCTAATGGAGTTAAAGAAAATAAAATAAAAATTAAGATTTAACAGCCCCATTCCACGTACAGTGAATCAAAATATACCAAGGGCAGGCCCAATACATTTTAGAATTCATCAGGTGATTCTGATGTTCAATCTAGTTGGTGAACCACTTGAGCCAAAGCCTCAAAAGTCTGCTAGTTTCTCTATTTATTATATTCTGTGAGACTTCTATATTGATCTTCAACTTGGGTAAAATTAAGAATAGGAAAATAATTCTATTTTTAAGTTATCTTTTGGGAGAATAATGTGCAAAATTTATGAAGGTAGGGAATTATTTACCATTACCACAAAAAGCCAAAATTTAGGGCTCTTGACATATATATTGTGATTTATATATTACTTTCTTTTTTTTGCCATCAGATTATATAGAAAAGAATCCCATGACTGCTATTCAGCCACATGTGATATTAATACAATTATGTAAAATTTCTATACCTCATTTCTTTATCTATCAAAGAGAACTCATACTACATATATCACTATTTTATTGTGACAATTGAGGAAAAATTCTTGTAAATATGCTTTGTAAAATTGAAAGGCCCATGCAATAACAAATAATGTTATGATTATTGATTTATAATAAAACTAATGGCCCAGTGCACGAATTTGTGCATGGGTGGGGTCCCTTGGCCTGGCTGGCGACCAGGGCCAATTGGGGCCTGCCGGCCAGAGGGAGGGACTACAGGAGGTTGGTTGAGAGAGCACACTGACCACCAGGGGGCAGCTCCTGCATAAAGTGTCTGCCCCCTGGTGGTCAGTGCACATCATAGCGACCGGTTGTTCGGTCCTTTGGTCACTTAGGCTTTTATATATATATAGATAATAACATTAAAATATATTCCATTTAATTCATATTTCTAGGACACATTCTTATATGCCTACATCATCTCCTTTGGTCTTATAAGGTTATAAGGGGACTAAGATAAGAATACAGGCTTCTTCTGATAACAATAATATAATTTATTTTCATAAATCAATTTGTATAAAATTAAACAACAAAAAAAGATAGTGAGGCCCATGTTCCAACTGTGCAGCCAGCCCTGGATGCCCACCCACACTGACCCTCACCGAGGTGAGGGTCAAGTGCAAGGCAGCGGTTGCCTGGGAGGCTGAAAAGCCTCTCTCCATAAAGGAGGTAGAGGTGGCACCCCCAAAGGCTCATGAAGTTCGAATTAAGATTATTACCACTGCAGTGTGCCCTACTGATGCCTAGACCCTGAGTGGGGCTGATCCTGAAGGGAGTTTTCCCGTGATCCTGGGACACGAAGGTACTGGAATTGTGGAGAGTGTTGGCGTAGGAGTTACTAAGATGAAAGCAGGTGATACAGTCATCTCACTTTACATCCCTCAATGTGGAGAATGCAAAGTTTGGCTAATTCCTAAAACAAACCTTTGCCAGAAGTTAAGAGTCACTCAAGGGAAAGGTTTAATGCCAGATGGCACTAGCAGCTTTACTTGCAAAGGAAAGACAATTTACATTATATGGGAACCAGCACGTTCTCTGAATACACAGTTGTGGCTAATATCTCTGTTGCTAAAATGGATCCTTTAGCACCTTTGGATAAAGTCTGCCTCCTGGGTTGTGGCATTTTCACTGTCTATGGTGCTTCTGTGAACACTGCCAAGTGGAGCCTGGCTCTACTTGTGCCGTCTTTGGCTTAGGAGGAGCTGGATCGGTGGTTATCATGGGCTGTAAAGTGGCCGGTGCGTCCCGGATCATTGGTGTGGATATCAATAAAGATAAATTTGTAAAGGCCAAAGAGTTTGGAGTCTGCGGATGTATCAACCCCTAGGACTTAAGTAAACCCATCCAGGAAGTGCTCATTGAGATGACCGATGGGGGAGAAGATACTTCTTTGCGTGTGTTGGTAATGTGAAGGTCATGAGAGCTGTGCGGGAGGCCTGCCACAAAGGCTGGGGCCTCAGGTCGCCACTTGGACCTTTCAGCTCCTCTTAGGAGGCACGTGGAAAGGCACCGCCTTCTGAAGATGGAAGGGTGTAGAAGTGTCCCAAAGTTGGTGTCTTAATATATGTCCAAAAAGATAAAACTTGATGAATTTGTGACCCACAATCTTTCTTTTGATGAAATTAACAAAGCCTTTGAACTGTTGCATGCAGGAAAGAGCATCCGGACTGTTGTGAAATTTTAAATTCAAAAAAAGAAAATGTGTCCATCCTTATAACTGAATCATGTGAGCTCAATGGAGCAGCCAGGCAAGCTGGGAGAAGCTCTAACAAATTCACAGCCTCTTAGATGTTCGGTAACCCACTCCAGGGAATAATGTTTTCTGTATAATTAATATCTCTGATTAAGGACAAGGCTAATATAGCCATAAATCTGTTTTCTGGACTTTTCTTCTCATGAATAATTGCTAGCTCCTTAGGGAAATTTTTAACAAAATAAAAGTAATTTCTAAAGAAAAAAAAAATATGGTGAATGCTATCTCATCAGTGTTCCTATTTGCTTAACTTAAGTCTTGCCTTATTTCTCTTTGGCTTTGGACAGCAAGTCATTATTTGCAACACTTTTCATATTTATCCATATCTTAAATATCTGATAAAACATAAACTTCCATTAAAATAGTTAATACTATCAGACTTCCATGGTCTCTATCAACTTCCAAATCATTAAATATCATATTTTAAGATTGTTATTTATATGGAACATTATCAAATAGGTAAGAAGAAAAGACAATTTGAATTTATAAAGCAAACTGAGCACTGCTGCTATAAGTCATACTATAAAATATCACACAGTTTATGACACAAATAGAGGATGCTTTCTTCAACAAAGAAAACTTCAGTTATTACTGCAAATATATTTCAAAGTACAAAGCCTGGATATCCACTAAGGAAAATGTGATGTTCTCTATGTGTTAAAAAGAAGAAGAAGCAAGAATAGATCAATTGTGGAAAACAAATATAAACAATCTACTTATATAAAAACCATGGGTGGTGTTCATCACGACCAGAACAGAACCTCAACCAAGTGGAAGGAAGTCAGAGGTTGTCTTGGCAACGGCTGCTCCCTCCCCCAAGCTGTTTCCCAGAGCTGTTTCCTGTAAGGGCAGGGTTTGAGGCAGGAACCCGCCCTCAGAGTATGGAGGCAGATCTTTCTAAAGTGTGCCGCGCCAGCACGGCCAGGGATGAACCTGAGTGGGGGCGACTGAAAGGCTTAGAAAAGACAGACAAGATAATGCAAGCCGGGTCTTGGTGGGACGCTGCTTCTCTGAGAGACAGCGACCATGCCCACAGCCATGCCTTTATTTTATAGCAGATGCTACGAGGCAAAGTAAGGGCGTGACCAAGATGTTTACAACATTCTCCTTGGTTTTAATCCTACTCAACTACATGCACCTGAACTCTATCAAGCCTACATCACTCAGGTACATGGGGTCATGTGTTCGGACCATAGGTTCAAGCTTACAACTACAGCTGTTAGCTATAATTGTGCTGGGAGGGCCCTGCCCTCCAAGCTGGGACTTGCAAGTGGCAATGAGAGGACTGTGCCCTCTCATCAGTCCATGGCTTGAACCTGTCCAAAACACTGTAGTGGCTCCCCACAATAAAGTTTTAATTCTGTTTCTTTGTTACTAATGTTGTGGCCCCACCCCATAACAAAGGAACAATTTCAGGAGGATGAGGCCCAGGAATCAGGATTTTTAAAAGATTCACAGGTGATTCTAATGTGCAGCCAAGGTTGAGAACCACTGCTATAGATAATATTAAAAATATATCTAAACATGCAGTTCTTTGTCCAAAAAATGAGCATGTTCAAAATTAAATGAAGAAAATTTGGATATACTCGGAGATTTTCAAACATATTTGAGTGATGATTCCATTGATTCCACAGATGATGCTGAAAAGGAAAATTTTCCCATCAAATTTCTTAATAGTATTACTCCTTCGGGAATGCCGTGTCATAAATTAAAATTGAAAGTGGGTGCAATCATGCATCATGCTATTGAGAAAACTCAATAGTAAATGGGGTCTTTGTAATGGTACCAGATTTATTATCAAAAGATTACAACCTAACATTATCGAAGCTTAAGTATTAACAGGATCTGCAGAGGGAGAGGCTGTTCTGATTCCAAGAATTAATTTGTCCCCATCTGACACTGGCCTCTCATTTAAATTGATTCGATGATGGTTTCCCGTGATGCCAGCATTTGTGATGACTATTAATAAATCACAAGGACAAACTCTAGACAGAGTAGGCATATTCCTACCTGAACCTGTTTTTGCACATGGTCAGTTATATGTTGCTTTCTCTCGAGTTTGAAGAGCATGTGATGTTACAGTTAAAGTTCTAAGTACTTCATCATAAGGGAAATTAGTCAAGCACTCTGAAAGTGTTTTCACTCTTAATCTGGTGTACAGGGAGATATTAGAATAAGTTTAATCACTTTATCAGCCATTGCATCACTTTTGTTTTTATATCATGTTTTTGTTGTTTTCATATCATGTTTTTGTTGTTTTCATATCATGTTTTTGTCGTTTTTATATCATGCCTCTGTTGTTGTTATATCCTTTTGTTACTGTTTATTTATTAATAAATTTGTATATGATTTTCATATAAATTTTACTAATTTCCTTTCATCTCTCACACTTCTATTATAGAGAAAGGGCAAATAGCAATATTAAAATATCTCTGCTAATTCCCTTTTAAAAAATATATATTTTATTGATTTTTTACAGAGAAGAAGGGAGAGGGATAGAGAGTTAGAAACATCGATGAGAGAGAAACATCGATCAGCTGCCTCCTGCACACTCCCCACTGGGGTTGTGCCCGCAACCAAGGTACATGCCCTTGACCAGAATCGAACCTGGGACCCTTGAGTCTGCAGGCTGATGCTCTATCCACTGAACCAAACCAGTTAGGGCAATTAATTCCATTTTAATGTGCACAAATTTCGTGCACTAGGCTACTAGTCCAGTATAAATGACACAATGCAAAGCAATTACCTTTTGTTATATAAATTTTTTTTATTTTTTTTTTGGTGAATTGCAAAAAAAGAAAAAAAGATCCTTAGTAGAAAAGTTTAAATCCTTGTCATTTTTATGACAGTCCCATTAATAATGGGTTTTATTGGAAGATTTTTCTCCATGTTTTCTCAAGTTTCTGCATCATATCTAATAATAGAGGCACTGCATTCCCACCAGCAGTGTACTAGGGTTGCCTTTTCTCCACATCCTCAGCAACACTTATTGTTTGTTGATTTATTGATGATGGCCATTCTGGAAGGTGTGAAGTGATATCTCATTGTGATTTTAATTTGCATTTCTCTGATGATTAGTGACCTTGAGCATTTATTCATATGCCTATTGGTCATCTGTATGTCCTCTTTGGAGAAGTGTCTATTCAGGTCTTCTGCCCATTTTTTTAATTGGGTTTTTTATCTTCCTAATGTTACTTTTATAAGTTCCTTATATATTTTTGATATTAACCCTTTATCAGATATATCATTGCCAAATATGTTCCCCCATACAGTGGGCTCCCTTTTTGTTTTGTTGATGGTTTCTTTTACTGTGCAGAAGCTTTTTAGTTTTATACAGTCCCATTTGTTCTCTCTTTTCCTTTGATTGCCTTGCCCTAGGTGGGAGATATATTGAAAGAAATATTGCTATGAGAAATGTCTAAGATTTTATTGCCTATGTATTTTAGGATTTTTATGGTTTTACATTTTACATTTAAGTACTTTATTCATTTTGGGTTTACTTTTGTGTACAGTATAAGTTTGTGGTCTAGTTTCATTTTTGCATGTTCCTATCCAATTTTCCCAACACCATTTATTGAATAGACTGTTTTTACTTCATTGTGTGCTCTTGCCTCCTTCGTCAAATATTAACCATAGAGGTGTGGGTTTATTTCTGGGCCCTTTGTTCTGTTCCATTTATCTACATGCCCATTCTTAAGCCAGTACCGGATTGTTTTTATTGCAATGGCCTGTAATATAGTTTGATATCCTGTATTGTGATCCTTCCAACTTAGTTCTTCTTCCCCAAGATTTCTGCAGCTATCAGTGGCATATTTCATAGATCTAGGGAAAATATTCAAAAAAATTGCATGGAACCAAAAAGGACCTCAAATAACCTCAGCCATCAAAGGGAATATTTTAAAATTTGATTACATTGGTTTTATTTAGGTTCCTTGGCTTCAATGAATAGACTCATGCATGGTTTGAATCCTGGCCCCATACCCGTTACTAATGTAACAAAACTCTTACACAGTAAGTAAGATCATCAGGTTGGCCCAAAAGAAATAAATTTTGATAAGGATGCCATATGTATCTGGTTTATTGAGAAATCTCAACTCTTTGGGCCATAAACATAAACTAGTGACTTAAGTTGCTTTTAATGATGGTATATCAAAGCTCACTTTCTATTATTTTATGACATTCCACCAGACCCCATAAATTTTTGCACACTTTTAATAAATAGCATCACCCAATCATATAGCTAATTCAAAGTCTTCACTACTCATATTTCATAGCAATTTAGGTTTGTGGTTAGATGGAGTTTAGCTGCACCACACTTTTATGGGCAATATTTCCTAGTGGTAAAAGTAGGAAGGAGTAATGAAGAGGCAGCTATAGTACATAATTGGTTGTCTGTGGATATGGGATGTGACTCTGCTCTCTAATTTAGTCTAGTTTACCCTCATACTAATGGGTTCCTCATAGGTTATGCCCATGGATTCTTAGGGTAATCTAAAGCTTTACCCTTGCTTTTCCTGATGCTGAGGAACTCTCTTAAAAATAAGTACACTGATTTCCCTTCATTTTTTTTCTACTAGTAGAGGTCTCTAATTCTCCTTTTTGTTCAGTGGTTTGACAATTTCTGCATTTTAACCTATATACTTGAGATGTTAATTCAGATGTCACATTTTTTCCCTTTTTAAGGCATAATTTAAGTAGTTCTCCAAGGACAGCTCCCAGCCTCCTATCCGAACTTAACCAGAGCAGTTCTGGCCAGAAAGATAGCCTTTCCCCTCAATTACTATCCTCCCCACAGTGAATTCTATTTTATTTTCAAAATTTTATTTTCTTCCCCAGTCTTTACATAGACTCATATTGATTATGTGGGGTACTATCAAGTGATGGTGAATAGTGTTTAGGAATTTTCTATAAGTCTCTGAAGTCTCAAGGGCAGTGATTTGATGTGGGTAGTTTAATACTTTTTGGTTTTAGCTTTCTTCCTCGTCTATCATCCTTGAACATTTGAAAGAGTCCAAATGAACATTCTCTTACAATTATACCATATTAGTGATATAATAAACACAATTTTAAACATTAGATGGTATAATGTTTGAGCCTACTTTTGGAAAAATACAAATCTACAAAATGTTCTATTGCAAAAGGATTTTCTAATATTGTTAATTTTCCCATAATCAATGGCCTGTTATTGTGCTGTTCTTCCCTACTTGGTCCCAATGCACATAGCCACATGCCAGAACAGGGTGGGGTATAACAAAACATGCTATTTGTTTGTTTGTTTTTTACCGATTGTCATTTTATTTATTTTTAGCAGCAACAATAGCACATTTATTATGCATTTAATTCTATATATCATTTAGTCTTCATGCCAATCCTAGATACTATTTTCTTTCATTTTTTCCAGCAATATTGAGATATAGTTGGTATATTGCATTGTTTAAATTTAAGACATACAAGGTGATTTGATGTACACATATATTGTGAAATGATTATTACAATAAGATTAGTTAACACATTTCTCATCTCACATAGTTACCATTTTTTGTTGCTGTTGACGATTTTGCTATTTTGAATCCACAACTCTTCAAAAACTATAAAATAATTTTTGGTAAAATAAATAGAAAAAAACTTCCATTGAGTGTTTCACATTTGAATAGCAGATTTTATTATAACAGGTAAATTTCAAGCACACAAGTCTTTTGTTCTGAATTATCACATCACATTCTAAACAGGTTTGAATTTGTAAATGTTAAATACACCTCCTCATTATTTAAAAAAATGGAATGCACACCCACTTCTATACACCCACTAATGACAAAATTTCAACAGAAATTTTCTAAATACTTTAGAACTAACATAAATAGAATAAATAATTATTTTGTATTAAGTAAAAATGTTCTAATTACGATGTTTCTGTCTGTTCTTCAGTACCTAAGGCATTAATAAATCCTGAGGTAAAAGAAAATCTATGCCTTCTTAGAGTTTGGAAACATAGAAGGTGATAGGAAGGTTATCACAGTGAAATCAGAATATGAATCAGTACTTGGGTAGTTTATCTTCCACTTATTTTGCTGAAAACAAATCTAATTCCCAGCAAGGACTGCTAATCATAAAAAGATATAATCCATTTTTTTTTTTGTCTGAATGTTATTTCTCAATAGGTGTTCACCTACAGAAATCTATGAACCTTTGGTTCAAATGCAGCCACAGCATTCTTCCAGCTGTGTTTGTGTCTATCAAACTGCATCACCCTCACATTAGGGAGTATACCATTATGCGTTTATTCCAAATTGATGCAAAGTGGCCCTGTTGTAAAGGAGGCCACAAAGGGAGTTCGCAGAGTAATCTCTTTTGCTTTCATATTGTCACTCTGTGAGTGTATCAGGAAAATTCTTGCCTTTCTTATTGGTAAAGAGGTGGGTGAAAAATCAAATTTCTTAACTCCTTTAGGAGGATGTAAAATGTAGGTTAAATTCTCATAGTATAATTGACTTGAAAAACTTATCTGCAAACCCCAATGGAGAAAAGATGATGAATGAGTGTCTGTGAAACATGTAATGGTCTAAGTTATCTGGTAGCTCTGGACAATAAAATATGTCTTTTTTATACACATTGCCCACATTTCTAACTGCTATATTATGCAACTGTCAGCTACATATCATTAGACATGATTTTGAAAGCCAAAAGAGTAATATTTCATGAAATCAAAACCAGAAAGTAATTTAAAAGTCAATGACTCCCATTCTGAAAAAAGTCTTGACCTCAGCTTTCAGAAAAAATAAAAGGGATAGCTTAGACTTAGTCCCAATGCTCCCATGTACATTTATTGCCCATATTTTTTGTAGTGTTTTAAAAATTGTCTCAGTGAATTATAAAAGAATGTTAGTGCTAGTACCTTGGAGAATTAACATTCTTTCCTTCAGAAATTGCTAAATGCTTTAAAAAAAATAAGGAAACAAATACAAAGAATCCTTCTAATAGAGGTCCCAAGAGTGAAGTTTTCAGAAGGACAAGGCTGATCTTTCCTGTGCTTCTTCTTTTGTGTGATCAAAGCCTGAGTTAATTGGCCTATTAGGACAAAGCCTGATCCATCTTAGGACCCCTAGAGAGCCTGCCTTATGGAGGAGGGTAAATGGATTAAAGAGAAACTGAGATTACTTGGGAACAGAGAGTGACACTCTAAAAGGAGCACCTTTACATTTAAAATAATAAAGTACCTGACAATACAAACATAGAATTGGGCCTGCTTTGAAGTAGAAATGTTAAAGCAAATACAATTGATTAACAAAGAGTTACAGAAAAATAACTATGAAAGGAAATGTCATAAAACTTTCAGCAATTAATTTAAATTGAAGTAGGAAAAGGAGACATGGATGAAAAAACTTGTGTTTTTGTTCTGGCACTACCATTTACTTCTTTGATGATCTTGGAGACTCCAGAAATGATTTTTGGTATTAACCTCAGGGTAATATTTTAGTCCATGGAAGTTCTTTTTTTTTTTTCAATTAAACTAGGAAAGCTCAAATATATTTTATTCCTCAGGTATATTTTATGGGGAAATTTTTTTGAAAAACATCTCATTTTATCACATCTAGGGAGTCCAGTGCAAATTTTAGCACCAAAAATATTATCATTGTAATTGAACTAGAACTTAATTTGCTGTTGGAATACTTCCCCTGTGTTGAAATATGAAACTCTGCCCAGCCTAGATACACACTCTTCACTTATACACTTACATGAACCCACCTCACATTTGCATCACACATTTTGAAGAGTCTGGTCATAGAGAGTGAAGAGAAAAGTGTCTTTCCTAGGCTTTGCACAGGCCTTTCCACGTCTTGGTTCTCCTGAGATCCATGACTGATCCTGCTGGTTTTTCTGTCTTGGCCTCATTCTCATGGACTAGCCCTTCCCCACACAACTCCTTATATCTTCAATTCCTCTTTTCTTTTCTCCAAACCATGCTCATTATATCTGATTTCTGCTGCATTCAAACATAAAACTATCATCATAAGAGGTAGTAAAACTTGGGGATTAAGAGCATGCAGGCTTCACAGTTATTCAAATACTGGTGCCCAGTGCACAAATTTGTGCACCTTGAAAGGAACTGTGGTCCCTGAAGCTGCAATGGGCACAGGAGCAGGTCTTGGCCCATCCTCCATGCTGCCACCTGGCCCCTCCCACTGCAGCCCCCAGCCCCCTGTCTGCCTGCAGCCCCTCTCCCTCCACCACCACTCCCACATGCTGACAGCACCGGACCTGCTCACACCTGCAGATGTTGCAGAGCAATTGGGGCCAGTGCCAGCAGTGGGTGTGAGCAGTGGCTGCTGCCCCAATTGCCCCTCAAGAGCAGGGGGACGTGGAGAAGCCCTCAGGGGCGATCAGGGCCGGTGTGCCAGGTGTGGCTGGTGCCAGCAGCAGGTGCGAGCGCCGGGAGGGACCAGGGCACAAAGGAGCAAAGAGTCTTCAGTAACCACCAGAGGCTCACACCAATGACAGCGACCAGTGCCCCGCCTTGGTCTGCCCCCTCTCACCTGCTCCACCTTGCCACCACGGCCGATGCCTGGCATGTTCCACACACACATGTCATAGTGACCAGTTGTTTGGTTGTTCGGTTGTTCTGCCGTTTGGTCTATTTGCATATTAGCATTTTATATATATAGGTGAATTGAAATCCAAGTCTAACAATAATGAGTAGTAATTATTAAATTATTTAACTTCAAAAATTATCAATTTCATATATAATTATATGTATGAATATAGATATATATGTGGATACTTACAACATTATAATTGGTGTGCCTACACATCAATGTGTGAGAAATTCACATTTTGCTTTTGAAAATTTCTGGGGTTTTTCCCTACAAATATCTCTGATTTGTGGTTGGTTGAATCCCTAGATGTGAAATCCACAAATACACTGGACCGATTGTGTTAAACAATGTGCACAGAATCTAAAATATAAATGTTGCTTAAATAGCCATTGCTATCTCCCAAATCATCAACTTTAATCTTTCTCTCAAACCATTTTAACTTGAACACATTATTTCCTAAGTGACATTCACTTTCTTATTTTTTGGTTTCAGAAACTTTGAATGCATCTTTTCATCTTTCTTTTATCCTACATTCTTTCAACTTAATCAGTGACCAAGTAGTAGAGCATTTACTGAAACAAGTCCACATTTCACATAAATTACTATAAGTGCCTCCTACCTGCACTTCATATTTTGGGGATTCCTTGACTTTCAGACTTATAAAGAATAGCTCAAAGAGTATTACTACCTGGCTTGAATGGAAGTAGAGCTCAAAGGATATTACTAACTTGAATGAAAATTCTGATAACCACAATGACTACTGAATTTGAACAGATTGGAAGTTAATCCACATCTTTAAGATCTTCATGACATCTTTCTTCATTCTCTACACAGATAGACTCACTTCCTTACTTTTCTTAATTCATTTGCATCACACCTTCAATTCGTATATAATTTATTTATTTGTGCCAATAAATGTTTGGTGAATTAATTCAGTTGTAAAAGCTGAATTCTGATCACTCCTGGATACAAAAGTAACCTGAAATACCAGTCTATCAAATTTTAAAAGATCTTTAAGTCAAACAAATCAATTATCTTTCAATATGATTATCCTAAAAGTTTATGTAAGATTTTTTAAAAAGTAAAAAAGCTTAAAAAGTTCATCTATAGCAAAAATTTATGGAATTCACTGGCCTATTTTTATAAAAAAAGAAAGAATAGTTGGAAGGGGATGATATGCCCAACCCTGAAAACAGATTCAAGTATATCAAAATGCTAAGAAGTAAAATCCAAATTTATGCAGATTTAGACAACTTTTGGACGCAATGATATCATAATAGAAGTAATGAATCAGATTTTGCATTCTCATTTTTTAAGTGAATGGTATAAAATTACACCTTCCCCAGATTATCTCTAGAGATCTCAAGGACTTTCATTTACTTTTTTAATATATTTTTATTGCTTTCATAGAGGAAAGGATAGGGAGAGAGAGAGAAAGAGAGAGAGAGAGAGGAGAGAGAGAGAGAGAGAGAGAGAGAGAGAGAGAGAGAGAGAGAAACATCAGTGTGATGAGAGAGAATTATTGATCGGCTGCCTCCTATACACCTCTCACCGGGGATCGAGCCCAGATCCCAGGCATGTGCCCTGACTGGGAATCTAGTCGTGACCTCCTGGATCATATGTTGACGCTTAACCACTGAGCCATGCCAGCCCAGCTCAAGGATTTTCTTATTTGTACACACAGACACACACATACACTCACACACACATATCAATTTCCACAGATTCTCTACTACACTACTGGGTATAACAGTTTCTTCAAGGTTTCATTCTACTTCCAAGTTCCTGAGATCTCACCACACCAATATTGGGTGATCTATTGTCTTGCTTTGTCACTTAAATAGCTCTTCAACTATATACATTCCAATTATTTCCAAAGAACTTAAAAAGGAACTAGGCAGGAGTTACAATGCCCACCTTTCTAAAGGATCCCTCTATCTCAGATTTCTAGGTTATATTCTGCAATTTCTCACATGCAAAACTTCATTCTAGAAGGTCTCCATCCCACATGCAAATCAGCTTTTGCAGATCAACTGTGTGCTGCCAGTCACTCATTTTTCAGTCAAATACATTAATTCTTCACCTCACTCAGCTGGGGATATCCTGCTACAGATCAAGACATTGAACATTTTTATCACTTAAAGCAAAGACAAATGGCAGAATTATGCTTGCAACATGCCCTATAGACTGTTTTTATTGTGCTTCTTCTTGGATAGAAAGCACCAACATAGGTCATTTGGTATGTGAGAGTTTTATTGAACAGATATCAAAAGTAATGATTTGCAACCTTAGCTGAATTCAAGCTTGAACAAAATCCACAACTCAGAACTCCAAACTAGAGAAGAGTTTCTGGTAATTGACTACAATATAATTGATTACAAATTATATTTACTGAAAAAAGTATATGTACTTATCTGTAGGATAATAAAACTTGAATACCATTTAATAAAATTTGAGTCACAACTATTGCTGTTTACAAGGCAAAGAACCAAATTACATATTAAACCTATATAAAAATCAATGTTAATGAAATTTAATCATTCTGCATTGGCCTGGAAATCTGTGTCAATACTAAAAATCATGACATCAGTTTTCTCTCATAAATGGCAAATATAGATTTTAATTAGTTTACCCAAACCTTCTATGACATGTTGTCCCCAATACAGACCTGTGTATTTGCTGGGCACATTTTGAAAATGTGTAATCCAATGACAATGATGTCAGGGGAATGTTTTGTATGAGTGAGTCTCTTGTAACTTTCCCTGTCTTGGCAGTGTGGCACTGACTGTCCTTCATGAAAGACTATATTCATGAGGATGTTTATAGAGCAAACAGCCTTTGAATATATAGACAGCATTTCCCTCCAGTGCAAAGGGTATATTTCCTCATAGACTCTTCCCTCTAAAACTAAGAACAGGCATACCTACTGCCATTTATAGAAGAATTAGGTTCTCTAAACTCAAAGTTCTCCTGAAATACCACCCACTGTTTGTGCAATCATTTACTGGGCCAATTTGTGTCACTCCCATAGGACTTAGATTCAAGGGGAATCAATGTAAATGTGCATATTTTGTAATGTTTGCTCTGCTGTGAGTAACAGTTTTTGTTTTATGACCTAAAAGTCACATGTCTTCTGCTAAGATTCATTAAACTGTGACAGGTTTACTTGTTAGTTTGCAGAATCTAAGACCCTTCATAGTTCAAGACAGCTTTTTAGGAGGGGCTTTGGAAGCTGACAAACACATCCTGAAAAAGTATCTCACAGGCTGGATAACAAGATTTGAGTGGAATCCAGGTGGTTAATAGTGAACATGTTATTCAATTAGTTAAACAAGGAGGCCAGTAGACTCATTTTGCTTTGATGCCATGGTGGCCCACATAAGCAAACCAAAACTTAAGGCTGGAAATGCTTAAGGTTACAATGTCAATAAGCTAGCAACAGCTAATCACAAGCAGACAACTAGGCTTGTTCTGAGGTGGATCTCCTGTAGACAGCATATATATGGATCATGTTTTCTTATCCATTCAGCCACTCGATGTCTTTTGATTAGAGCAATTAGTCCATTTACATTTAATGTTATTATTGATAGTTACTTGTTTGTAGCCATTTCAATTCTTTATGCCTGTGTTCCTTTCTCCCTTTCTATTTCTTATTTTTACACCATTCCTTTTAGCATTTTTTGCATTGCTGGCTTAATAGTGATAAACTCCCTTAGTTGTTGTGTTTTTTGTTTGTTTTTTGTTTTGTTTTTTTGTTTTTTGTCTGCAAAGCTCCTGATTTCTCCTTCAATTTTGAATGATAGCCTTGCTGGATAGAGTATTCTTGGATTCAGTCCTTTGCTTTGCATCATTTTGTTTACTTCCTTCCATTCCCTTCTTGCCTGATGTGTTTCTGTTGAGAAATTATTTGATAATCTGATGGGGGATCCTTTGTATTGACTCTCTGTCCCTCTCTTGCACCCTTTAAGATTCTCTCTTTGTCATTAACATTTGTCATTGTAATTATTGTGTGTCTTGTTGTGGGTCTTATGGGGTTCATCTTGCTTGGGACTCTCTGTACTTATGTGATTTTTTCTTCCCCATAACAGGGAAGTTTTGTCATTATTTCTTCAAATAGATTCTCTAATCCTTGCTGCTCTTCTTGTCCTTCTGGCACCCCTATTATACATATGTTACTTCATTTCATGTTGCCCCAAATCTCCCTTAGGCTCTCCTCCTGCTTTTTATTTTTTTTCTCAAGTCGCTGTTCAGGTTGGGCTTGTTTCTCTACCTTACCTTCTAATTTACTAATTTGGTCCTCCCCTTCTCCTAGTCTACTGTTGAAACCTTCTATCACATTTTTGATTGCAGCTATATCACTTTTGATTTTTTTCCTGTTTTTTGCATGCATTGTTGATTTTCTCATCCATCTGGTTTATGACCCGTATGGCTACTCATCTGAATTCTTTTTCTGACATATCACATGCCTCCATTTCATTTAGTTACTTTCTTTGTGATTCCTCTTTTTCTTTCCTTTGGGGATTATTTCATCGTCTCCCTGTTCTAGCTATCACCAGAAGGTCCAAGTGCCTAGTTGCCGGGGCCTGAGCTATGTGAGGTGGGAGCATCACACAACCTGAGTGTCACTGAAGAGCTCAGACACGGAGATGTGTGGCTTCCGTAGGTGCGCACACCGAGAATCAGAATCCTCACATTCCTGCTCCAAGAATCTGAGTCACAGGTGCTCAGTAAGTCCTTGTGCATGTGCCAAGAAATAGGGTCCCCACATGCATGCCGAGAATCAGGGTCCCCATGCACATGCCGAGAATTGTAGTGTCTGGTGTTCCATGCAGCTTCGCTTGCATGCCTAGAATTAGGATCCCTGCATGCACTTGCTGAGAAACAGAGTCACACAAAACCAATTAGCACTATGTTTTTAAGAAATAAGGAATAGATTTCATTATTCATCTCCACCCTTCACAGCTTTTATTGCTACTTCTCTTTCTCATTTTTTTCTTTTTCTTATTCTATTGTCTTCTTCCACAGCCTAACTATTATGACTTCCTGTTAGTAGCATACATGCACTGAGATTTTTCCTATTCTAGGATTAACTTTACAAAACAGGTACAAATAATGTGATGCCCAATTATGCCATAAACAAATAAGAGAAAAGACAAAGTCTTTTTGTTATCAACAGATCTTCTTTAAGCACTTAAACAAAAGAAAGATTCATTTTTTAAACCTATAAACTATACTCATTTTTAGTTGCAGCCCATTGTTTTACAGCTTCTATAGATCTAGCAATTGAGTTCAAGTTGACTCTAAAAATCTTTACATATTGATACAACAAGGGAAGATTTCTTAAATGTTTTCTGATACATGCTTTAACTACAGATTCTGCCACCTGTGTTATGAAGAATATGTAGGAGGCCAAAAGAGCTTGATTAGGGAAGAGAGCAGGTATTGACCATGTTTTCAGAGGCTAACAACCTGATAAAGACAAAGGCTTAAAATGGAAAGGTCTGAAAAGATATGGAGGGATCTTAAATTCTTATTACTAAGTGAAAAAGCCTATCTGAAATGGCTACCTACTGTGTGATTCCTATTATATGATATTTTGGACAAGGTAAAACAATAGAGACAGTAAATAGGTCAGTGGTTGCCAGGGGTTGGGAATGTGGGAAGGGTAAATAGATATAGCAAAGAGGATTTAAAATTTTTAGAGCAATGAAAATATGCTGCATGATGCTATAATGGTTGATACCTGTCATTATACATATATCAAACTCATAGAATATATAACAGGAAGAGTGAACCCTAATGAACTTTGGTTTATAATGATGTGTGCACATAGGCCCATCAATTTTCACAAAAGTACCACTCTGGTGAATGATGTTGATTATGAGGGAGTCTATGCATGTGTGGGAGAAGGGGGTATATGGAAAACCTCTGTACCTCTCCATAACTGCTCTTTAAAAGGCTTAAAATGAAAGATCCACTTTATATCTCAAAAATTAAAATGCTCAAAGTCACCCAAGAGATGCAAATCAAAACAACAATAAGATATCACCTCAGAATGGCTATCATCACTAATTAACAAACAATAAATGTTGGCAGGGTTGTGGAGAAAAGGGAACCCTAGTTCACTGCTGGTGGGAATGCAGACTTGTGCAGCCATTATGGGAAACAGTATAGAGTTTCTTCAAAAATTAAAAATGGAACTCCCATTTGAACCAGTGATCCCACTTCTAGGAATATATCCTAAGAAACCAGAACCACCAATCAGAAAGGACATATGCACACCTACGTTTATAGCAGTGCAATTTACAATAGCTAAGATTTGGAAACAGTCTAAGTGTCCATCAGCAGATGAGTGGGTTTAAAAGCTGTGGTACATCTACACAATGGAATACTAAATGGCAATGAAAAGGAAGAACTCTTACCATTTGCAATAGCATGGATGGACCTGGAAAGTATTATGCTGAGCGAAATAGGCCAGAAAGAGAATGATAAGTATCACATGGTCTCACTCATCTGTGGAACCTAGTGAACCAAATAAACTCATGACCAAAAATAGACCCAGAGACATAGAAGCATGAACAGACTGTTGAGCCTCAGAGGAAATGGAGGAGAGAGTGGGTGGGAAGAGATCAACCAATGAACTTGTATGCATATATGCATAACTGTAGAACAGACAATAGGGTGGTGAGGGTCTGGGAGAGGGGGCATGCGAGCAGGCTGGAAGAGGTTAATGGGGGGGGGGGAGGAGGACCCATGTAATATTTTCAACAATAAAGATTTAAAAATATTAGATAAGGTCCTATTAAAAGTAAAACATCTCTTGCTTAATTTTTAAATGGTATTGCTAGGAACATGCTTGATACAAACAATTGCATTTCCACAGAAAGCAGAGATTGTATAGCATTACTTATAATTATATCCACTAACTTCTTTTTAGTCTATTTTAAGAAATTATAACCCCAGACATGAATTTTGATAATTTGACTTATATTTTAACTAGTTGTCAAATATACATGTGTGGGAACCATGTCAGAGTATGCCAGATGTCCAAGGCCACTCTGAGCATGGGAATCTTTATCAGGATGTCCAAGGCTAAGATACTACATACAGGTGCAAGAACACAGTAATCTAGACTGTGCAAGCCTGCCCTTCTATAAACCCAAAAGACTGAGGTCAGTATTTGGCAAAAAGCCTCATTTGTCTAAGTAGTATAAAGTATGGTACTGACCAGCAAGTAGCTACCTCAGATTATGGCCGGTGTGGCTGCTTAGAGAGGCTATAGCTCTAAGGATGGCTCTTATATAGTTCCTATGTTGGAGGCTACTATGTAGGAAAGATGTATTGTGAACCAGCCGGTGTGTGGCTACTCTCTGTATGTGACTCTGCTTTGAAGGACTGTTTTGTCTAGTGGCTCCATATAAGCAATGGCTACACGGCCTCTGGCTCCTACAATGAAGACTCTCTTATCTATGCACAACTTCTCACAACTTCTTCATCTACCACTCAGTGTCCAAGAAGGCCCAGCCCCTGGCAGAGGGACTCAGACCCAACAGTTGGCATAGTGAAGCAGGATAAGTGCACTAAGTTCCCAACAATGACCAAGCTGTTTGCAGATAATGAAACAAACAGCTGTTACACTTCCCTCTCAATGTCCAACACTTAGTATTTTCCTCAACTTAAGATGCCTTTCTCCTACTTGGGTGTTTAGTTCAAATGCTTTCTTCTCTGTGAAACCCAAGGAGATTTTCCTAAACAGACTTTTATTCACTTATTCATTCAATAAGTATATATTGACCAGCATATACATTCCAAACATTTAATGTGGCTGGAATTCAATGATAAATACAAGAGTTCAGAGCCTCTCTCATAGTCAAATACATGAGAAAACAAAAGATTAGAATGAACAAAATAACAAGCAGAATAGGGTTTTTAGAAAAATAAATGGGGATGTCGGAGATGAAAGTAGGCTTCTTTAAATTTTGTGGTTAGTGTAGTGGGTTTATTTTTGAGGAGGTAATATTTGGGCTAAAACCCGAATAACAAAAAAAATCCATTCTGGTTGAATGTCTTCTTGTATAAACAACTTCTTACACTAACTAGACTTTAAGCTTACCAAGATAAAGGACCAGGTGTTGTCATTATTGTACTCTCAAGAATGAGAGCAATATTTGCTACATATGCAGGGTAATTAATAAGGTTTATTGAATGCATCATATATGAGTATACATATGTTTTCTTAATTTACCAAGTGCTACACAAACAGAGAAACTTGAGGTAATATTTCTTTCTACTCATTTATTCAACATGAGAATCATGACACAGCAGGACATCTGCAGATGGGAAAGACAGTTAAGAGTTATTGCATAGCTAATGTATGCCAGATATTGCTGTTGGCAGTCTATCTACAGTATCTCAATTATTACAACCACTTTCTCAGTCAGGTACCACAATTTGCATTTGACAAACTCTGAAACACTGGTTCCAGAGAGGTTATGTAAGCTATCCAAGGTCATAGGGATCTTATGTGATAACTAGAGGACTTACGCACAAAAATTCGTGCACTCAGGGGAGTCCCCCAGCCCAGCCTGAACCCTCTTGCAGTCTGAGATCCCTCGAGGGATATCCGACTGACGGCTTAGGCTTGTGGCTGAGTGGCACTTTCCCTGTGGGAGTGCACTGATGACCAGGGGGCAGCTCCGGCCCCGCCCCCCATTGCCCCACCGTGGCTGCCACTGGTGTCTCCCCTCTGCAGGAGGCGACCAGTGGGGCAATTAGGGAGATGAGGCTGGCCACTTGGTCACCACCGTCTTCTGATTGCCATCCCCTCCCTCTGCCCACTGGCTTCCACCTTGGCTAACCTGGCACCGCCTGCTCACCAGTCCCACTCCCCACTGACTGGTCATTCTGTTGTTCGGTCTATTTGCATATTAGGCTTTTATTATATAGGATGATGCCAAGATTTTTGGAAAGACTCTTTACTCAAAGACCAACACTAATAAAACATTAGTTCTTAAAGTGTGTCTCCAGGACCAACAGCATCAGCATCACCTGAAAATTTCTTACATAGGCGAGCTCTTGGGTCTAACTTCAGACCTCCTGAGTTAAAAAATATAGGAATGGGCCCCAGTACTCTGTTTTGACAAGCCCTCCAAGTGATACGAATATTCACTGAAGTTGGAAAACCACTTCACTCTACAACAACAAAAAACCCACAGAATTCCCTACTCAGCTCAGACCTTCCTTCTATTATATAACTTATTTTTGTATCCAGTGTAATGTTTTACTATGTTCATTGTGTAAATATCATTTGTAATGCACTAACTATATTCTCAAGGGAAAAATTATATGTTTATGTGGCATAAAGAGGTGGAAAGTATTAAATTACAATTCTTGGATAGAGAGTACAGATTTCTCCCCACCCACATTCAAAAACAAAATTAATGTGACAGTTTTAGAAACTTGTAAACAGCTTTTACCCATCAAGATTATACTGTCTATAATAAAAAGAAAATCAGAAATATATTTCTTAAATTTTTTTTTAAATATATTTTATTGATTTTTTACAGAGAGGAAGAGAGAGAGATAGAGAGTTAGAAACATCGATGAGAGAGAAACATCGATCAGCTGCCTCCTGCACACTCCCCACTGGAGATGTGCCCACAACCAAGGTACATGCCCTTGACCGGAATCGAACCTGGGACCTTTCAGTCCGCAGGCTGATGCTCTATCCACTGAGCAAAACCGGTTACGGCGAGAAATATATTTCTTAAATTTTGTGTAAGATATAAATTATGATTAAATGAAACTTAGCAGTTTAAAAATATAAACCCATTTGAATTTTTTTAATGTTCTCCTTTATTGTATTACTAATACAAAATTTTAGACATAGAAGCATGGAACATACTGAGGAATCTCAGAGGGAAGGCAGGAATCTCAGAGGGGGAGGGGTGTGGAGGGAGATTAACTGGGGAACTTATATGCATACTAGAGGCCCAGTGCATAAAAATTCATGCACTCAGGAGGGGGGTATCCCTCAGCCCAGCCTGTGCCCTCTCACAGTCTGAGAGCCCTCAGGAGATGTCCTACTGACGGCTTAGGCAGGGAGCGGGCCTAAGCTGCAGGAGGCAACTAGACAGGCTGATCAGGGGACAGAGTTGGCCTGTGAGCAGCTGGCCCCACCCTCTGCTGCCACAGCCACAGCCACTGCAGCCGCAGCCACCACTACTGGTGGCCTCCCTCTGTGGAGGCAACCAGGCGGGCAGATCAGGGGACAGCAACAGTTGGTGAGCGGCCCGCCCTGCCCCCACCACTACCCCCTCCCCCCATCGCTGTCCCCTCCCTCTGCCGGCATGTTCCTCGGCTGGCCTAGTGCCACCTGCTTGCCAGTCGTGCTCCCCACCAACTGGTCATTCCACCATTTGGTTTATTTGCATATTATACTTTTATTATATAGGATATGCTTAGCACATGGACCCAGACGATAGTGTGGTGAAGGCCTGGGAGGAGTGGTGAGGGGTAGGAGAGTTTAATGGGAAAAAGGGGGAACATCTGTAATACTTTCAACAATAAAGACAAATTTAAAAGAAAATTAGAGTAATTTATAGATTTTTTAAAAATGCTGTTTTTCTCAATATAAACAGATGTTGGATAGTTTTAAATTTGGGGTCATAAAACACCTTTATAAATATGTGTGTGTGTGTGTGTATATATATATATATATATATATATATATATATATATATATGCATAATATGCTAATTAGACCAGACAGCCGAAAGACCTTCCAGAAGAAGCTGGGTCTGCAAGGGCCAACACAAGCCACTGTGGCTGCGAGGGCCGAGCCCCTTGCACAAATTTTGTGCATTATCCTCTAGTATACATATATATACATACATATACATATATATATATGTGTGTGTATATATATATATATGATGTATAGAAAATATGAAACAAATTATATTCTCTGGCTGAAACCAAAATCCCTCTTATGAAGTGACTCTAGGCAAAGAACAAAGGAATAATTTTTCTCAAAATTTCTTCATTCATGAAACACAAAGATAACTTCCCATTTTGCCATTTACAATAGGAATTAATGAGTCAAAATATAAATCTATGCCTTCTATTTCTATTTTTTTAGTGAATAAGATCATCTCAAGAGTTTTCATCATCCAGGCAATATAGAAATTACATCTAATAGTCTATTTGTTTAAATAATCCAGATATTATTTAAATTTCTCTGGATGTGAGATGCAGACAGAAGTTTGATATGGGATGGTTGATGCAAAATGTGTGGATAGCAACAAACATTGATCACAGGCTGACAATGTCAAATCATGGGGTTAAAACCAAGCAACAAGGAATCTAGAGACATAAAGAAAATAAGAGACAGATGGGATGAAAGTCCTCAAGAAATAAAATGAGATGGGATTAAGGCTAGACTTAGTAGCCGTGAAGTGAGGTTACATGCAAAAAGTAGAAGCTTGTGGTTGAAAGAGTTTCAGAGTCAAAGCTGCAGGAGTGGCTATATATAAGGATATAAGTTATTTATAAAAGCTGGCAACAAGATTCCTAAGGTAATTTTAACAAATGATAAATATTTTTAATTTCCCTTTATTTTAATCATTTTTTCTAAAACACACACACACACACACACATACCATGCAAATATTTAACTCCTATGTTTAGAACCAAAAAAAGTGTTATAGAACCACATTTTAATTTTATTCTTTAAGATAACTTGCTTAATATTTATGTTTTTACTGAATTCTCAGCACATTACCACCAGTGGACTCCAAATACTTATTCAAAAACCTTTCCTTAGTTATCCCATTTGAAGTGGTAGAAAAGCTTCAAACTGATAAATCCTACAGAAGGCGACTATAAACAACATTTGATTCATATATACTGAAAGTTGTAAGTAATGAATGATTTAGATAGAACACATTTAACACTGTCTAGCAATGAACATTTATTATTGGAATATCATGGCAGATGAGGCTGTGGTAGATAGTAAACCATAAATCAGATGCGATCCACAACAAATTGTACCTCATCAACTGCTTTAATATGTCACGAAGCTTCCAAATAGACATCACTAGTCCATTTGTTAAACCCAAACTACTTTTTCACTGACAAAGCAAAAGACATTTGGTATTTTCATTATATGTAGTATCAAAATGAATCGATGAGATCTAGTCATCCAAAATAGAATTTCTATGAGGATGGGCTATTGAAATTCATTCCTTAGTTTTTTTCACCCAAATGACTCTTTAGGATAGTCTTTTATTATATTTTTTACAAATGTTATAAGAATGAGTATTGCATTTAGATTCTGAAACTAAAAATATCAACATTATTATTTAAAAAATATGTTTCTATTTAAGCAGAATTGAAGGAAAATGTATTTTCCCTTTACATTTGTTATAAAACTAAGTATTAAGACATTCCCAAATGACACTGCAAAAAGAACAAAAAAGCTTGGTTGAATGCTCATATACTCATACAGGCATGATAAGTACACTATTAAGAAACTGTGCTACAAAAAATACTTCTTGCAAAGAAAATCATAACAAGTCTAGTTTTCAGATATTAAAAAAATCCTTTTTATTCCTTCTGTCACATTGATTATTCCTCCATCATGTTGATTAGTTATGAACCTTGTTTATCTCTGCAATTAATTGAGCTCATTTCTATCTCTCCTGCAAATATGCATAATTCTGTTGTACTTTGTGTTCTTCCCTAGACCAGAAGGTGCTTTAAGTGTGGACAGCCTTCCTCGTCTGGTTTCTGTTCCATACAGCCCCTCTCAGTTCAATGTACAATTCTTATACGCATTCTATTACTCCACAATCATTTTTCAAACATTTAAAAAAATCTACAGGGATATATGAAAATGTTGATAGTAATATTGTTTTAAAAGTACAATCTCTTTAAATTTAGTACTCAAATAAATGGTTTTGAAGTATACATTTTGCATGATACATTGGATTCCTGAAAGCCAGATCCTCTTGCTATTAGACATTTGAAAATGCTTCAGGTAGTCACAAGGAACACTAAGTTATAATGTCTTAAAGAAATGCATCACTGCTCCTGCAAAAGCAAGAGACCTCTAAAAGGATTTGGAAAAAAAGAGCTCGAGTGAATTTTTTTCCCCCAATTAGGAGTGTTTAACCTGAGGAAAGGTTCTTTTAAAATTGGATTAAAAGTTTCTATTAATTTTTAGACATCAGATTATCACGAACCCCATTTCATGTTAGTCCTTGCTGAGTCTGCCACACCACAAAACAAAACTCTCCCCTGACTCTGAGCTGTTCCTGCAGCAGGAAGCATAGGCCATTAAGAAGGTCAGCATGACTACCTGACTACCTTACAATGATTTGCTTCCCTTGTTAGGGGGACAGCATATTGGCTGTGTGCTTTAAGAAATGTGAGTCCCCAAACCTGGGTCCCTTTGCTACAGTATCATCTGCCCTGTTGTATCAATCTGTGGGGCTTGGGAGTAAAGGATATAGATATAGAACATTCACACCCAGGCTCTTGCTGTAACTGTGCTGTGCTGAGAGTGCAGTTTGTTAACTGGCTTGCTCTGATCCATTGAGACGTTTTTCTACTTTGGGGAACTGTGACATTCTGGTAAACCAATCTGCATGCTTGCTTAGTCATCTCTTTTGGGGTCTTGTTACTCATTGCCATTCTTTATTAGGTCAGGATTTTTCTATGGCAATTAATGGCATATTCAATAAAAAATAAAATGATATTTTATAACAGGAAACTAATACTAATTTAGAGAAAAGTTCTCAAAAATAATTAAAAAACCAAAAGCTCAATGGTTAGCAAATTTTCCAATTACTGTAATTATTACTTTTAGAAATATCTTTAAATGATTTAACAGCAAAATCCTGCTTTATTTCTATTTCGTATAACCATACAATCAGAAAGTCGGATAGGAACAGAGATAATCCCTCTTAATAGGTAGTCCTGCATACTCTCTTCCAACTTCTAGTGACAATATATATCAATTTCCACAAGACAGACATGTCATGCTCAGGAAATTCTAGCCCTTTGGGCAATATTTTTTACATTGATCAAAAATATGGAGCTTCTTAAAACATCAGTTAATTTAGCTAAGCATCTAGGGCAGGGGTGGGCAAACTTTTTGTGAGTGCGTGCCAAAACCAGCAAAATCTCTGACTCAAAATTCTTCTGTGTGCCAACCCTAATTTTTTGAGAACATGTTACGCCTACTTGATATCTCTTAAGGTGTACGTATGTGAAGAACCTTGAAGAAATAATAAAATTCATTCCAGCGACAAAAACACAGTATATGATGATGAAAAATACATTTATTTTTTAAGGTATGCATGTACACTGATAATCCAACAGAAAACTTTATGACTTCATTTGATATTATCAGTGGGACTTTTGCTGCTGCATCACTGGTGACAGAGATTTTACATCAGGTTTATATTTCGTGACCTTCAGAGATATGCATGAGCTACTACTTTCATCTGTCAGGCTACTCCTATTATGAGACTTAACAAAATTCATCACTGAGAACAAAGATTCTCAAGCGTATGTGGATGAAACCAAAACACTGGTCGGATCTAGGAAGGCAGCGAGAGTTAAGGCAGAGGCATAGAAATTGCTCTTCCCCTCTCTCGTCAATCCATGTCTATGGTCTTTAAGATAACTTGTTATGTAAAATTATTTATTTATCTAAGATGCACCTACACTGAATTCATCTGAAAAATAAAAAAGTCGATATTAAGAAAAAAATTGTAAATGGAAGATTATAAGAGAGGGTTTCGCGTGCCAGCGAAAGTTACTGGAGGGCCATGTTTGGCACGCGTGCCAGAGGTTGCCCACCCCTGATCTAGGGCATCTCTTCCCTTTATCTTTGAAGTACCAGATTACATTTTTCCCATCTCTCCATGTGACTCTGAAAAAAGTTATCTTATTCCTCATTTTTTAGGCTAATGAGCCTCTAACTTTTTAAAAACATTCTTCATAAGGATTGCAAATTTTCAGCACCCTATTTGCTATTGTCTATATGTTCTTTATTCCACTGTTTAAACAACAATGCATACAGACTATTTCCTTTTTCAAATGTGCATATATATGAGTATAGCCAAAATATGGATTTACCTTTCTCTTAATCTTCACATCACATTGCCTGTTTAAATTAGGATATTTTTCACAAAAATGATGTCAGTGATGTTTAAGCTATTCAGAACTAATCTAAAGGGTTTATATATTGATGTGGGAGAAATTTTTTTCATGTTGGGCTCTGGCCTTCATCATCTAATTTAAATGTATAAAATGTTCATATTAAATATTGATTAGAAAAATCAAGAAATGATTTACAATACATTTCTGCTTTTTATGGTATGAATTGTGACACTGCTGATCATCATTCTTAAATTTAAAAGCATGATTTTTCATGTAGTTAAATTGAAAATAAAATTGATAAAATATTTACTTCTAATATTAAATGGAAAGAAAATGTATAAAATGTACATTTGTATTACTAAGGAATATATATATATATATATATATATTTCAAATGTATTACCAATAAAATAAATTTTAATTAAAATAAGAGACTACTATATATTTATATAAAATTGAAAAAATAATTTTATACTATTAAAAGTATATCTCACTAGTCATTCAAATACAATTTTGTTCAGTATCTAAGTTGAAATTTTTTTATGCAATAAGCTTTGGCATTATAAATACAGAGCCTTAAAACAATCATACTTTTTGAGATAATAATACTACTTCTAGAAACCGGCCAAGAGAATGATCACACTTATGAACAAAGATATTTTTAACAGAATAATAGTGCAAAATTTGACATAATCTAAATTTAAGTAAAAGAAAGTATGATTGCCAAAACCGGTTTGGCTCAATGGATGGAGCGTCGGCCTGTGGACTGAAGGGTCCCAGGTTCGAAGATTAAGAGAAAGGGTCCAAGGGCATGTACCTGGGTTGTGGGCACATCCCCAGTGGGAGATGTGCAGGGGGCAGCTGGTCAATGTTTCTCTCTCATCGATGTTTCTAACTCTCTATCTCTCTCCCTTCCTCTCTGTAAAAAATCAATAAAATATATAAAAAAAAGAAAGTATGATACAAAATTATATATGTAAATTAATAATTCTATATATATATATATTATGCATTGTACACACACACACACACACACACACACACACACTGAGTGACCAGATTATTATGACCACCTGACATTTGTAGGCAAATTAGCTATAATTTCACGCTGAAGTTGCTAGAGGGCCAGACCATTATAAATAGGGAAGCAGGTTGTTTACCATGACAGTAGAAGTGATTTTTTTCTGAAGATATGGGTAAACAACGCGATTTAACAGCCTTTGAATGTGGGAGATATATATATATATATATATATATATATATATATGCCAGATTATTATAACTACCTTAAGTTTGTAGGCAAATTAGCCATACACTGCATCATATAGGATATGGAAGCCGAAGGTCTGTTCAAACACCTTTGCTATCTTCAGTGAACAAGATAAAACATCTCCAATTCACACAGGAACACAAAGATTGGACAGTTGAGCATTGGAAAAAAGTAATGTGGTCCGATGAATCACTTTTCCAGTTGCATCATGCAGATGGCAGAGTGAGAATTTGGCAGAAACAGTATGAAAGCATGAACCCCACATGCTCGTGCGGGCAGTGTTATGGTTTGAAGCATGTTTTCCTGGCATGATTTGGACCCTTTAATTCGTGTGGAACAATGTTTGAATAGCACAACATACCTAAGTATCGTTGCTGATCAAGTTCATCCTATCATGTTGATGGCATATCCCAATGGAGATGGCTTCTTCCAACAAGACAATGCGCCATGCCACAGTGCTCGTATTGTGCAGGAGTGGTTTCAAGAACATGAGGGAGACTATATCTTGCTTAGGTGGGCCCCACAATCACCAGATCTCAATCCAATTGAGCATTTGTGGGATGAAGTTAAAAGAGCCATCAGGCAGCTGCTTCCACAACCATCAAATCTCACAGAACTGGACAGTGCTATTCATCAGGCATGGTGTCAGATTCCTCGCATCACCTTTCAACAACTCGTAGTGTCAATACCAAGAAGAATTGTCACAGTATTGAAGGCAAAAGGTGGCCCAACGAAGTACTGATGGGGTGGTCATAATAATCTGGCCACTCAGTGTATATGTATATCCCACATTCAAAGGCTGTTAAATCACATGTTTACCCATATCTTCAGAAAAAAAATCACTTCTACTGTTGTGGTAAACAACCTGCTTCCCTATTTATAATGGTCTGGCCCTCTAGCAACTTCAGCGTGAAATTATAGCTAATTTGCCTACAAATGTCAGGTGATCATAATAATCTGGCCACTCATCGTGTGTGTGTGTGTGTGTGTGTGTGTGTGTGTGTGTGTGTTATATAACCTAACGTATCTGTGTACCAGTATGTGTATGTATATGTGGGTATGTATATATTTTAGTAGTTTTCTTGGCATTCAAAAGTACTGGGCAGGATTGAAGTGATTATTCTTAGGGAGAGGGGTTATAGTAATTTGGGTTTCTCTTAAACACTTTTCCCAGCATTTTTATGTAGATTGATGATGTGTTATTATGAAAATGAAAATTAAATTGACCTGAGGTTAAGTTTATCTAGGAACTAACCTCTGCTAAAATGCTATGATAATTACTAAAACTCATAAAGAACTCCTAGTTGCCAAGACTAGAAATTTCCAGAAATTGCAGAATATTCAGTGTCACAAAACTTCACCACCAAAATTTTTTTTCATGATTTCCAACATGCTTTGTCCTTAGTTGCCTAATGTTTCTGAAAGTCTTTAAAGACTGTGTTCATTTCTCAGCTGCTTAGAAATATATTTTCTACAATACTCTCAGATCAGAATAATTAAATTCTGCACAGTATTCTAATTGACCATACTTTAAAGCCACACAGCTTGTCTTGGCACAGTTAATACCATCCCTTTTTGATCAAGGAACAATAATGCTTCATTTTCAACATCTTTTCAAATGTTATAATATTTAAAAATCTCATGGGAACATGATTATTAACAGTATCACAACAAAGAATTATAAATATTTAAAATTATGTGTCTATGCCTTAAGTGGCATTCATGAACAGGCAGGTGAGAAACATTTGACATTAACTGCTTTGGTATATAGATTGACTAAAATACAGACAAAGGTATATATCATCCAGGCTACAACCAAACTCATTCACTAACACTGCTTCTATCTGACACTCCATACATTTGTAAAGTAGGATTAATATTACTTTTAATTCAAATTAAGGGACAATTGGGGAAAAATGGCATAATCATACTTCCTTCTCAAAGTATTCATAATTTCATTAATTATTTACAAACCTAAAATGCATATGTAAAAAATAGTATGTTAAGTTTATTTTACAATATAATGAACTAGAGGCCCGGTGCACAAAATTTGTGTGTGTGTGAGGGGTGTGTGTCCCACAGCCCGGCCTGCACCCTCTCCAATCTGGGACCCCTCGGGGGATGTCTGACTGCTTCTTGCAATCCGGGCCCACTAGCTCCTAACCGCTTGCCTGCCTGCCTGCCTGATCACCCCTAATCCCTCTGCCTGCCTGCCTGATCACCCCTAACCACTTCTGTTTGCCTGATCGCCCCTAACTGCTCCCCTGCTGGCCTGATCGCCCTTAACCACATCTGCCTCACCCTGCACTCGGGACTCAGGAGTCCCTCCTCCGGCCGGTCACAGGCACCCAGTACCTGGGCTTCCCTCCCCTGGCCAGCTGCAGGCACCCAGGACCTGGGCTGGCTTCACTCGGACCAGCCACAGCTGCAGGAGACCATGGGCAGGTGGCTTTTCCTGGGCCACAACTGCAAGCGCCTGCGACCACGAGGGGAAAGGCTTGTCCTTCTCCCGCTGCAGCCTGATCCCTATTCCTCTCTCATGAGCTCATTTGTGCCTGGCTAGTCCCCATTTGTATCTCACGAGCTCATTTGTGCCTGGCTGGTCCCCATTCCTCTCTCCCCAGTGTTGAGCGTCTGAGCCATTACTGTGTGATGGCATGAGGGTGTGATGACCATTTTCATATTAGCTCTTTATTATATAGGAGGATGTGAAATTCTGCTAACTGACTTCTTTTTTGCTTTGATACTATAATAGTTGATATTCATAATGATGACCCTGAGCCACAGTGATGTCTCAGAATATAAAAATATACACAAGTTAACAATGTAGTATTATATAAAATGTTGCATTAAAAGTATTTGAGGTTATTTTATAGGCTATCATATTTACAATGATTGATCTGCTTGTGATATTTCTATTAACATTAAAAATTTATTTACAAAAATGGGGGACGTCTGTAATAGTGTCAAAAATAAAAAAAAAATCATTTTCTGAAAACCACATTCTCAGACTAAAGCAAATAACAGAAAAATTGCATTTACAAGTGCATTTTTCCTCCTCAAGTAGATGGGGATGAGCATTTTTTTTTAAAAAAGATCTCACTTGAAATCAAACAAATTTTATTTTACCAACTAAAGACACTTGTTTTCATGTACTTCTTTAAAACTTCCAGATTCACCTGGACATTTAGGCATATTTTAAATCTGCAAACTCTATGTAAATTACTTAAAGATCTCTGCCTTAAATAATCAGCCCATAGTGAACATATTATTTGTTAATCAATTTAAAAGATTAAAGCAATTATCAATTCCTTAAATGAGAGAAAAAAATCCGATTTATTTTTCTGTCCCACCAAATTTTAACTCATACCCATTTATAGTGACATTTAGGAATCATCTTAACTTAGTAGTTGTGCAATATTTTAAGAATGAATTTTATTGTATATTTAAAGTGTACATAAGCAACCCCATGAATGAGTCCTGAATGGAAAAGAGCACAAAGCTTTATTTCAAATGGACCCCATATATTGTGTCTCCATAGAATTTATTCATCCCCTGAGGTTTCTGATACTATAAAAGTGACCTTTTTCTTTCTTAGTGTTTAACTCTTGGCAGCTCAAAGTGCTACCCATGTTTTCTCCTATAATTTATCCCTTTAAAATGGGTTCTGATAGGAGGGAAAAACATAATACATTGACATTGAGTATTTAGTATAAGTTTGAATGGCACACCAAACTCATCAATTGTGATGACAGGTAATTTTATTGAAGCTATGTTGCAATCCTCAGTAGAACTTCTCCTGTTTCTCTGTGTTTATGTTTTATTCAGACTAATAGTGACCCTGAAGTAGAAAAAGCTTCCTGCCTCTTAAAACTTTTATTGAGAGGAGTTCAAAATGCACACATTTAAGTGCTATTCTATGTGCATTTAATGTAGAGTAAAAAGCTGTTTGGTGCCCATTTTAGATTCACTGGCAACAAGACAGACAACAACGCATGTGCTAGGAGTCATAAAGATATATATATATGAAAAATTAAAAGTTTCAAATTAATTTGAACTTATAATGTAATGCACCACGTGGAAATCTAAAAATCAACTTCCAAATGAAACAGCTTGAAACTTTTTCTTGCCATCTGGTTTTGGACTGGGCTCATTCAATTCCAATTTTGCCCTTGTGAATGCTCCAATTTTATATATACTATATGGGAACGATGATCTACATGCCACCTAAGAATATCTTCTTGGATTTCCTAAAAATATAATTTTTTTCTACAGTATCAATATTTCCCAAATAACCTATTAATCATGGACATACTTTTCCTTATTTTAAGTCAGATGTGATATTAGTATTTTATTTATTGACTTGTTGAATGATTGTATTTTATTTGACTAAAAATTATATATATGTACATACACAGATACACACAACTAACAGTTTTACATATCTAATGAGTCTAAAATACAGATTGATGAATTCAAATGAGGAGAGAAAAAACAGATTTGGCTCTTTGAATAGCAAAGTAAGAGAAAAAGTAGGGCCTAATATATAGACATAGGATTAAATAAGATTATGCATGGAAAGCATTTATACCATTCTGCCATACAAGTAGTACTCAGTAAATGTTAGTGATTAACTTTTAGCTTTGTGTGTGTGTGTGTGTGTGTGTGTGTGCAGATAATAATAAATAAAATATTTGATCTTATTTAATTTGTATGGATAAAATATTTAGTAAAAATACTGTTAGTAACTTTAGGTATATTGTCTTATTTTTTCACACAAAATAATAGTGAGAATTATAGGAGTCAAACATAGCTAATAAATGGCAGAGATGTGGAGAAAAAATTGATTTATTTGTTATACCTTTATGACAAAATAAAGTTTAGTAAATGTGAGCAACCATACCATAAAGTTGTGTTTAAATATATCTGCAAGATATTAAAGCCAAGATTTTTGTAATCAAAATTACAAGAATTTAAGCTACAATATGTACATAAGAATGGATCTTCTCAGTTTTACTGATCATTTAGTTCTTAATAATCTAGTTAGGTCTAATTGAAAGTAAATGACATTACAAATAAAACTGACTTCCAGTATCTTTATATAATGCCTTTAAAATTAATTATTATAAGTTAAAATATTTTGATTTGGAAAAGTATTAAGTGATTTTGTGTTACGGCTATAATAAATTAGTCTCTGTATGTATATCAAATAAAGTTTAGCAAATGTGAGCTACCATACCATAAAGTTGTGTTTAAATGTATCTGCAAGATATTAAAGCCAAGATTCTGTACTTAACTAGTGCATCCAATCACTTGCCTAGATTCTTCAAACAGTTCAAAATCATGCTTTTCTATATATGCATAATGCATTTAAAATTATAAAAGTAAATCTTAAAGACCATCCAATAATTTAATTATGATATGAAGGACTTTTTTTTAGAAAACATAAATTGAGGCTTTAAGCTACATTTTTGAATCTCTATGAAGCTTCTGTTAAACAGTATGGGAGGAAAAGGGGACATACGTAATACTTTCTACAATAAGTATTTAAAAAATAATAAAAATATAAAATATATAACTTAAAATTGATAATTTACATAACCACATAATTTATACACACAGAGTTAAATGCAATAATTATAAAAGACAGAATATTTATATATAGGACTAGTGGCCCAGTGCACAAAATTTGTGCACTCAAGGGGAGGGAGTTCCTCAGCTCAGCCTGTGCCATCTCACAGTCCAGGAGCCCTCAGGGGATGTCTGATGGAAGACCTAAGCCGGCAGTTGGACATCCTTAGCACTGCCATGGACATCCCACCACCACCACTACACATATCAGCCGTGAGCCCAGCTTCTGACTGAGTGGTGCTCACCCTATGGGAGCACACTGGCAACCAGGGGGCAGCCCCTGCATTGAGTATCTGCCCCATGGTGGTCAGTGTGCGTCATAGCGACCGGTTGTTCCGTTGTTCAGTCGATTTGCATATTAGCCTTTTATTATATAGGATATTAACTTATAAAGATTATACTTTATTTTATAGATATACTCTCATATTTACCTATATATAATGTATATATTATTATACACACATACATACAGAGACTAATTTATTATAGTTATAACACAAAATCACTTAATAATTTTGAGAGAAAGTATTTTGAACTGTCAAATAAACCACTTGAAAAGATGATTTGATTTGCATAACACACTATGTATTAGGCACAGTTTTCAGTGAAAAATCTCAATAACAGTGACATTTTATATTAAACTCTTCACAGTGAGAAGACCACCATCACAACCTGAACTTTTATTCTAGTGCATGATTCTGTGTCACTGCTTTTGTTTTTAAGATACCAAATATATCTTGCAAATATAATGAGGCAAGCTTTCTACAGGGTTATAGTTATCGGCAAAATACCCAGGTAATCGGCACCATTCATTGTTCCCTAAATATTGCAGTCATCATATGACTTGTCTTACTAAGTCCTACAATGGCCCATTGTTCCCAAATTCTACAAATGTTAGTTCACTCTGCCTGATTCTCAAAGCCATACTTAACTTACTTAACTAATTCTGCTATTTCCCACTAATTTCCCACATGCTACTCATCAGCATCAGATTGATTACTTGACTATTCCCCAAATGTATCACACTGTTTGCCTGGGTTGGGTACCTGGCTCAAAAATATACCACTTCATAACTGCAATCAAGTTGTTACTCTCATATAACCAATGGAGATTATAAAAATGGAAGTATCTTTCACATAGGGTTGATGTAAGCATTATGCCACAAAATTTAAAGAAATTATATAACACAGAGCCTAGCACAGAGTATGTGCTTAAGAAATAGGAAAGAAAAGGAAGAGAATGGAGAGAAGGGAAGGGAAAGGAAGAGAAGGGAAGGGAAGCGAAGGGAAGGGAAGGGAAGGGAAGGGAAGGAAAGGGAAGGGAAGGGAAGGGAAGGGAAGGGAAGGGAAGGGAAGGGAAGGGAAGGGAAGGGAAGGGAAGGGAAGGGAAGGGACCCACTCTGCATATATATAACATACAGCTCTATATCACCATGTCCTTGTTATTATAGTTGTTATCATTTGAAATATATTTTATTTTTATATTTACCTATTCAGAGCCTTAAAAAACTAGAGACATATAATTTACAGTCATGCATTGCACTAGTTATTTTTCCACATGTATCTTTATGCTTCTCTAACCATTTAAATTATAAGTTTCTATTGGGAGCATTCCATAAATATTTATTTATTTGAATGAATATAATATAATATAATATAATATAATATAATATAATATAATACATTAGGTTTCCTACTGTATAAGCAAAGTATAGAGATATAGTTTATATACATAATTTTTTTCTAATAATACAAGAAATGTTGCACTTTGAATGTACAAATTACTGCCATAATCCCTTGAGGGCCTTGAGTGGAAATGCATGATCAGCAAATGTTTTCTACCTAACAGCGCTTCAAGTTTAACTCATCACACTTGGCAGTCAACAACCTCAGCCCCAAGTCCTTGCATGTGTCCCTGCACTGATCCGTGTAACCCCTAAACAGGAGTGGGACATTCTGTTAGATAAATGAAAATCTGCACGCAGTAGCCAGAAGTAATTCTCATATCCTTATGGATTGTGGAAGAGACTTCAGTTACATTCTGGTTGCCCTAAAATAAATTCTTTATGAGCTGCCAACTGTAACATTAGAGATTTCATGATGTGCCCCTGCCTCCAGAACATAATCTTGGACTTTGCCCAGATTGATAACTACTTCTTTGATGGCAGAGCTTTTGACATTGATATGACAGGGATTCTACCAACCATATGTAAGGTCTGTCCTAATAGTCTATGTGGTGAACTCGTCATAAATTGACAGAAAGAATTAATTTCCATACTTATTCTGGCAACATACCAAGAGCTATAAATTGGCAGTGCTGAATTCTGTTATTAATCTATTTTCCTCAATAATACCAGGCAAATATTTTTTCTATGTGAGAATACAGACTTTAATTTGGCAATTTGTACAAAGAATTTAAAATGCAACCATTTCAATAAATATTATTGGAAAATGTATACAAAGTTTTTTTATTGTTGTTTCAGCATACTACTGTTGATTGGATAATACCCTATTAATATCTACAAAAGAACTCCATTACAAAATGGAAACTGAAGCACACAGGGTAGACGTAATTTGATGTAAGGGAGAATGTTTTAGCAGCAAACTAGACTAGATTTCAAACGGAATCTGTTAAGTATAAACCACATCCTTCCTAGAAAGGTAATGGATTCACAACTACTTTCCCCCTGTGGTCAAAAACAGCTACTTTCCTTCAAATCCTGTATAGCCACGCCAGTCCTAATATAAACTATTTCCTAGACTATATAGTCATGCCTTTCCACAAACCAAAGATCCCAAATAGATTATTGAGATTTATAGGTTAAGGTGAACTGACACAGCTATCCCATAGCTAAAGGTACTTTGACATATCACATAAACAGGAATAGGAATGCTATTTGTACTTTAAAAGACAGTTATCTCTCATTAAAAAAAATTGCACAAATGGAAAAGACAAGACAAACTAAAAAAAAAAAAATTGGTGTGAATCATCCAGAAGTTAATAAGTGACTTTTAAAACATATTGAATGGAGCTAACCCAATTTTACTTTAAATTGGGGTAGCATTTATATAGCGGAAGACAACTTTAGAATATAATTTGGATATTTGTACATTATCTTCCAACCCCCAACTAGCACTAAGTCCAACTTTTGTTTTTAACATTACATTCACTTATTTCAGTGGGAGACATACCAGTTTAAGGGAAGAAATATCTCCTTCATCCCCAACCCTCACCAAAATGAAAGTCCTCACACTCATAGATTACAATTTCCAGGAGGGTAGAAAGCTGTATATATATTACATATATATATTTTTTAGTGTCCTTGATAGACTAAATTTTGAATACCTATTGTAATAAATGGCCTTTAAAACCTAATATGAAATCAGAAAAGAAATTCCTTTCATTTGTGAAGCTGTATATCATTTTAAGTTACTAGTTAAGGACTTTGGATCTTTGATTTGACTTTAACTATATAACTCTAAAATTGTGACTCTTTAGTTACATTTCTTAAATGCTATTCCTGGCTAAAGGCAGTCCTAGGGGCTAGTGTGGCTAAACGGCTGAAAGACGACTTTAGATGAAGCCATCGGCCCTAATGTGTTAAAGTCTGGTCTTGGAAAATACCAGTAGGATGGTCTTCCGATGTAATGGGCTTATTTTCTTCCGTTTTCAGGGAAATATTACCTCCTGTTTGGATGACCTTGGTTTCCTAATCAAACAAAAATCATTCACAGATAAAAGATCCCCAGCCTTGGCTGATCAAGGCCACTATTTAATTCACATAATATTCAATTGACTTAGACCTTATTACAACTCACATCTAAAATTTTTATTTTAAAATTGTAGTTATTTTGAAAATAACAAAGCCTGTAAACATAACTATATTTTACTTTATTTTTACACTTAAATAAGTTTGAAGGGTGAAGGTTTAAATTTGAAAAAAGAAAATGTTAGCCATGATCTATCCTGAAGCAAACATTTTATGATATACTTGCAAACTCTTTGAAAATACAGCTTATAACAGCAGTGCTAACACACTCTTACCTAAGGATTCATGAATCCCCTACACTAATATAGCAAGGGCATTTCATTACTGTCAATTTATCTCACTTTAAAAAAATAAACAAACTCTTTTAAAAATCTTTATTTCCACCCTAGCTGGTTTGGCTCAATGGATAGAGCATTGGCCTGCAGACTAAAGGATCCCGGGTTCAATTCTGATTAAGGGCACATGTCCGGGTTTCAAGCTCAAACACTAGTAGGGGGTGTGCAGGAGGCAGCCGAACAATGATTCTCTCTCATCATTGATGTTTCTATCTCTCTCTTTCTCTCTCTTTAAATAAATAAATAAATAAATAAATAAACAAGTCTTTATTTCCTTCTGAGTTTCTTAACAGTTATTTGTGTGTGGGATTTGGCTCTGACTCTTCGCTCTGAAGTGGAGATGGTGGAACTGACAGGCACACACACATACAGGAACCAGCACATGTACCTGATAATGGTGGCATGCATTTATATATGTTCATACCATACTTTCCACAGGCACAATCTGACTTTATAAAGAATACATAAACCCTCAAACTACATTCTTTAAAATGGTTCAGCACTTGGCTTCCTGAGCAGTTTTCCCCACTTTTTCAGTAATATTTATTGTTGACAGTATTACATATGTCTTTTTTTTCCCCTATTGACCCCTCCTAGCCCACCCCCAATCCCCTACCCAAGGCCTGTTCACCACCCTATTGTCTGTGTCCATGGATTATGCATATATGCATATAAGTTCTTTGCTTGATCACTTCCCACCCACCAACCCTCCCACATCTTCCTTCAGTTTTCTACACTTTTGATAAAAGTATTATTCTATTTGTAAGTTATATTAACAAAATAACTTCCTTTCACTTATTTTCTAATATAAAGAACACTTTAAAACTCTTCCATTTTTCCTCCATATGTCATCCAATAAAAATGTATTTTAGTTAAATATTAAATAAAATCTCAGGGTGTTTTAATTACAAGGCAACAAACACATTACATTAATAATAGATAACTAAAATGAAACATGGAGGTTAAATGTGAAATGGTGAATCTGAATAAAAAACAAAGTGATTATGGATAAGATATACTCAAGTCAATTTTTAACAGTAAGAAAAGTTCATTATTCTCAAAAACCAATTTTTCTTTTCTGAATTTATCAAATGTTATTTTTCATTAATACTAGAGAACATGCCTACATTCCACCACAGATTTTCATACAATTGTTAAGCATACTCCCTGATTTCTGCACCTAAAAAAAACACTTAGATAATCTTTTGACCCCCATAGGGAAGATATACTCATTTCAAACTTGAGTTGGAATTTACTCTTCAGTTGTAGAAAAGGTATTAAATCTATTATTGCATACACATAGAGATTAAATAATTTAAAGAATTGAAAAACAGAAATTGTGATTATACACAGCACAAATAACACACTATATTTTGCATGAATATTCATACAGTTCGGTTCCAGGTTCACAATCTCACATTATAAATTACTTTTGAACAGCATTGCTTTTTTTTCTTATTGTACTACTTTCTATATAAATCTGCCAGAATTTTCCAAGTTTTATAATACTATAAATACATTCATATTTTTCTACAACTAAGCTTGCAATTTAAATAATGTAGTAAAGTGTGGTAATAAAAATGATTTTCCAACATTAAAAAGATAAGATATAGCACCTATTTAGAAGTAAGAAATATGTCATTAACACCTAAAGTTATAGAATATTTTATAACCAGTCTAATTTTTTATAGACTTTACTTATTCATAAATTCATAAATTGCTGAGCATCTATTAGGTATAAGACTAAATGTTAACATATATAAATCAAGACAAAATTTATCTTCAAATAACTTACAAAGTGGCAAACAAATACACAATAGATACACTTAACAATAAAGTAGTAAGGACTGAAAAATGTCTCCTGATCTGAATGAAATGCCCTAGTCATTTGAGAGATGGGATATTGCTTTCAGCATGTCATTGAGGGGCATTTGATCTGGTAGTCAGAGCTGGTATAGTAGCAAAGGAGCATTCCAGAAAAAAGAAAAAATGATCCATTTATGTTTCTTCAAACCAGAAAATTGTAATTTTTTTTGGTGTCTGTAATATACTAAATCATCCATGTTCAAATTTTATTAATAAAAAACTTTATTTCTTACACAATAACAGGAATTTAAGATATTCGATTGTGTGAAGTACTTACTAAAACAAAGTAAAATGTTTTTTACTAGCTCATATAACTAGAAAAGAAGTCAGAAGCAATATTGTAAAAATGACACCAGCACATTTTTTTAAAACTTTTAAAGTAAAAGAAAAAAAGCTTCAGAAAATTTCAAAACAAACAAAAAATATCAATAATTATCAATATAGTATATGAGACCATGACAATTATGACATAAAATCTAACATGCCATTCTGGATATTCCCAACGGCAGTGATTCAATGCACCATGAAATAATACAAAGAGATAGCAGGTACTCATAATACCTTCTAACTATTCAGAGAGAGGGGGAGGTAACTGCCAGAGAGGTTTCCTTTGTTTAGCAAAAAGAGACATGAACAAGTGGCTGCTATAATTTATAAAAGGAAGCAAGTCAGAGTGTTGTGAAAGTATCTTCTGAATCGTCAGAAGTTTTAATAATGTCATGCTCTATTGACAGAATTTAACTCTTGTCATAACTGAGAAGTCTGAAAGAACTCAACAAACACTTCCATGGAATTTAAATGGAAGAGTGGGTGGGGCATTATTGACAGTCAGCATTGGCCCCTCCCCTTAGTTTGAGCAGTGGCTACTCTGATTTGTCACTGTATTACAAAGGTGCTTAATGTTTTGACTATCACCCTTAATGCTAGCCTTATCCTATCTTTTATTCCTATTTTACTACTTATACTCATTTATTGCCTATTTATACTTTTAATAGCAGCTATAAATATTAAAATTTTGCTTAAATTCTAACTTCTAATAATATCCTTTTTGTTACATATATTGATCACCTATAATGTAAACTTCTCTATAAAGTTATGCTCATTGGAATGGAGCTGTTTACATCTTTTAGATATTCTTCCCAATGAGCGTAATTAAATGCAAAATAATTAGGTCCTTCAATCCTAATGAAGATGGTTTCAGCAGTGTAGTTAGAATTTGTAGTTAGTTTGTCATGAATACAACCTTAGGATCACTTCTACTGCTTTAAACTAAGCAGATGAGACACCTGCTTTCCCCTAAGGAGTTCACATGTTGTGATTAAATGCAAAAGCATGTGCCTGAGGGAAAACTTGTGGGCCTATTAACCTATATTTGTGATTCATGTTCATTGATGAGCTTAAAAATCCCTTGGTATCCAACAATAATCAGTATTTTCACCAAATGCTCTAACAAGTCAGCTTACAGATACTTGTTTTGAGCTGCCTGGTCACATGCTGTAGGTACCACTCCTCACAGGCCCCAGCTATTCACTGGTCTATGATGCTACCACTCCCCAGCCCTGTCTCAATAACCCCTTCTCTCAGAATGGTGATTTCTGTTAATACAACAAAAATGTAAATTGTCAGTGTGGGCAGGTTGCCATATGGAGGTTGACAGCTGCTCAATCAGAATAAGACAAATGCAAACAGGCAATGGGAATGCAAAAAAACCCAAACCAAAACAAAACAGAAAACATTTCACAAGAAAACTCTGTTGTTTTGTTGTTATTACTTTTTCTAGGGTATTTAGAAATAGAACATCCACTTCATAGAAAATAAAGAATAGTTAAAGAAACCGTCTTTAAAATTTTGTTTTAAATCTTGTTCCTCTTTGCCTCTGGCCATTGTGTGTAATGTAAGTAGCCTCATTCACCATCTCCACCCCAGCCCATATATACATATACTTCTGCTAGGTAGTCTACAAAATAATAAAAAAGACTCTTACTTCCTAAAAAGAGAAAATAATGTTGAAAAATTATACTGCATAATATGCCAAGAAAAAGTAACAGCATTTTATAACCCATTGGAAAGATAACACACCACCATCAAATAGCCAAGCTCATGAATACGTAAATATTTAAACATATACATATACATATGCATATCAATGTAAAGCTACTTTGCAGAAACCCGGAATCTGTAGAAAATATTTATGCTATGCATATACAATGACAAAAAGAGGCACTGAAAAGGGAATAATTTTAAAGTAAAGAACAGCCAATACATTTAAAGTTTTCCAGTAACTTGCCTGACCTTTCTAAAATACACAAGACTTTGTTAACAGTAAATGAAATATGTTGCTATGACTGCCTCTTCCTGAACTTGACTGAGTCATATCATTGTTGCACAGCAGAGAGAGCAACTTTCTAGCTGAGCTAGTTAGAAAACATTGGAAAAAGTAGTCATGTGATCAAAAATGAAACCTTTCAGACCTGATTTACAAATAAAACCCAGTGCCTCTGTATTTCAAGCTGTGCAGAATGAATAAACGCCTAGGAACACATGCAATCATTTTGAAGTAAACCTTCTGACTAGGTTAACAATTTTTCTATAATCTTGCAGATATGCAACTTTTTCACTGGGTTGCTAGAGCTCCAAACTCCACTGCTAAAGTTTACCACAGCAAATCATACATGTTAGCAGTGCCCACTATCCTTAAAAAATTTACATAGAGAGTACAAGTTAAGACTCCTGACATCTCCTAGAGTTGATAACACCATATATCTCTAGATCCCAAGCTACCAAAATGCTGCCATGCAGACTAACATAAATAACAGCTTGCAGCTTGCAAAAAAAAAAAAAAAAAAAAAAAATCACTGATAACACTAGAAAAGACAGTAACGTAGTGACATGATTTACAAGGCCCCAAAATAATTTGCAGCTCCACTCCTTGGGGTGCATCTGCACCAACCATCTCAGCTAAGTGTCTGCTGGAAATTTTCCCTGGAAGGTACAGTAGGTGGAAGATTTGCAAGACCTTAATGCAACAAGAAGAGAAACAGAAAGATCAAACTGAAGGAGCCTGTGTATTTAGAAAATCCTGCAGAGATGCTGTGGAAAAATTATTAAAACTTCTTATTGCTGTACATGCTTCTCTTTAACCTCACGTCATAATGCTGACAGTAAAGCAAAGGTGGGAAGATCCAGGAAACATTTTAGAGCCAAGATCAAAATACTAGGGGGTCCGAGTCAGCTTGCTCAGAGTTGGTCCAGATGCTGTTGAAAGGATACTGCTGCACAGTAAAATCCTCAGATAGCTCCCATCAGGATTGTTCCCAAAACAGGCAAACACTGCCCCAAAAGTCTCCCCTGGGATATTTCTGCAGCCTCATTTTGGCTTACAGCATTCACAGAACAGAGACCCCGATAACATGTGTTTAGTAGAAACAACTGGCATTCAAGAAAAGCAGCATCAACAGAACTTTATAAAAAGGCAGGTTCAAAGTATCAAACAGCATCTCTCATCATAATTTTTTCAACAGCAGAAAGAAATGGATTATAGCACTTCAAATACTGAAAGGCTCAGTCTCTTTCAACAGATTTTTTTCAATAAAGTTAATGTGATTTATCTTTATTAACACATCAACATTGATAGAGTCGGCCAGAAAATCAGTGTTGATGGTACTGCTTTTCCTGACATTCCCCTTCTCACACATCCTTCTGATCATTTCACAAAATCTGCTAACAATTCCGAGATCTAACATATTCGGGACCCATTTCTTTTTTTAAATAATGCAGCTTCTTAGGAATACCAAACATATCCTTGAATTAGAGCAGCATGCATCTGGCCCCATATCCTTCCACTGGGGGAAAAATCCCTGTAATGCTTTGATAGCCCAGAAAATCAAATATTGGGAAAAAATGTATTTATATCAATAACAGAGGAAAACTCTTCTTCCCAGCCACCTGCAACACAGATTCTTTCCTGAAATAGGATCTGATTTCACACAGAGCAGTCTCTCTACCTTCAGCTGTCGAGTTACCATCGATCAGCCTGGCTAACTCCAATTAGATCTTTAACAGCAAACTTTCATCACTTACCCCCCTTCCAAGGCTTTCCTTTCCAGGGGGGCCGAGTCAGCTTGCTCAGAGTTGGTCCAGAGAAAAAGAGCATCAAAACGAAGAGAAGTTCAAGTCTAGTAATTTTCCCCACTTTCTCTGATGATAACATCTCCACAAGTTAATTTCACACAGTGTCTCACATCCTCTTCCCCCGGTTATTGAAATAGCGTTAATCATTGAAAAACCCGAGGCAGGTGCTGTTTTGCCATCTTTAACAGATGAAGGAGCAGCTCCCCGACTAGCCCTGAGCCAAGCTACATTTCTCACGGATCCGGCTCCTCCGGACGCAGCAGCACTGCTCCTGCTCCAGGGACTGTACAATAATTTCTGATCTCCACTTTGCTTTCCGTGGGAATATAGTCCTCAGCGTTCTGGGTGAGCTTGATTGCAAATGATAAAAACAGCAATGTCTGTGTCCAGCAGAAAAGAGAAAATATGTCAGTATCGTGTGAAAAAGATGAGCAGCATTTGTACTGACAGCTTTCAGGCTGCTGTGTGATCCTAATAGCCGTGCAACCAACCAAATTGCTCTTTTAAGAGTAATAAGGCTTCTGTGAAAGCCGGTGTCGCTGCCACTTGGGTGGGTAGTGCTGAGCTTGAAAATTGCCCAGGAACCTCCACAGATAACGACTGCTTCAGCCCCGCTTCAGAATATTAAGGCTGAGGAAACAGAGTATGCACAGAGGGTAGTTAATCTATTGTGTGGCTAGAGGAGGATTCCAGCAATATAGTAGGGAAAGGCACGGAACATAAAAGGCATTTTATTTTTCCTCTACTTCACCCCATGACGTTTAAAGGGGATTTTGTCTGTACTAATTATTCACAAAAGGGTCTGAAATATGTATTCGAAGAACACCAAGTGTATGATTTTTATCCCAGTCATAAAACAGGCAGGGCAAGTTTTCAATAGTTGCAGTTCTCTTCTGTGTTCAAGTCAGTTTCTTTGGGTGTTACCCGAATGAACCCACATGAGTGCTGTAAGCAAATTTTTGGACACCAACACAGACTCCACCACGGCTGTGCTAATCACACAACAGGGAAGCACATGTTTTATGTGTTTGTGTATATCACTATAGAAGTATAGAGCTCACTAAGTCAGTCTTTTGCAATTATATTTATGAAAACATTACTGATCACAAGGTGTAGTTATAGTCAACCTCTGGGTACAAGAATCCTCGGGTTGTGGGCTTCATCCCCAGTAGCCTGCAGGAGGCAGCCAATCAATCATTCTCTCTCATCATTGATGTTTCCATCTCTCTCTCCTTCTCCCTTCCTCTCTAAAATTAATAAAAAATATATGTATGTAAAAAAGATTATGTCCTTGAATGAAGAGGAGGTGGATGAAAGCAAATCATATCAAAGTAATTCGGTCTCTACTGCATGAAGTGAATTATCATGACTGAAACATTCTAGCCAATACTTGAAATCTGCCTGCATCTTAGTATTATTTGTATGGTCACTTATCCCTTTAATCAGTAAGCCACAATGCATGAATTATACATTTATGTACTTTAAAGTAATCAATTGCTATATAATGATAACCGCCAATTTTATGATGCTACCACTTTCAAAATGGGATAAATTGCTCTTTTCAAATCATGTTATTGAAAGAAGTACTTTCGGAAGAATAATTTATTTTGTGGAGATAAACTATAGTACATTTCAAAAGACAGTTATTAAAATATGTTTTAATATATAGAAAATAATATTTATAGATTGATGGGATACACAAAACAAACTCATAGATTATCCCCTGGTTTAGAAACAATAATCAATTTGCATTCAACTTTTAATTTGAAAACTTACTAGGGAAGTAAGAAAAGTTCATATGATGCTGATTTTATAACTAGTGAATTTAAAATTTTACATCTATATAACTTTAAAATGGTAAGTTCAATTTTTTTGGTTCATTCTCACCCAAGGACATTTTTCCATTGAGTTTTAGAGAGTGGGTGGGGAGAGAGAGAGAGAGAGAGAGAGAGAGAGAGTGAGAATCCTCGATGTGAGAGAGACACATGTATTTGTTGCCTCCCAGATGTGCCCTGACTGGGTTGGGGATGGAACCTGCAACCTAGGTATGTGTCCTTGACCAGGAATCAAACCCAAGACTCTTCAGTGCGTGGGCCAACGCTCCAACCCTGACCAGCACTGGCCCTGGGGCAGTAAGTTCACATGTAACTCAGAATTATATTTCCTCTCTACCAGCCATTCTTCATTTTGTTTACCTAATCCTCCCTTCTCTCCTTAAAAGAATGTAAACAGAAGTTGGTAAATTAATTAGCCAACTCCCTCACCATCACATTCTAAGCAAGATTCTAGAACCAAACATATTTACTATCTACTGGCTCCATTGCTCTTGAAAGAAACAACACAATCCTCCATAATTAGTGAATTACTTTTTGTAATTACCTGAGCCTTATGTGGAATAGGGAACTGACAAATAGATTTAGGCAACAGAAAGGATGTTGGTAGGGATGTCAAACTTTCCTGAAGGGTCTGACCAGAATGGGGTTAGTAGGAAAACACTCTTTTCTCAACATGGGATACAGTTAGCTAGGTTGACTCTTAAGAAAATTTCAAGTTTAGATTTTTTTTAAATTTTATTGATTTTTTACAGAGAGGAAGGGAGAGGGATAGAGAGTTAGAAACATCCATGAGAGAGAAACATTGATCAGTGGCCTCCTGCACACCCCCCACTGGGGATGTGCCCACAACCAAGATACATGCCCTTGATTGGAATCGAACCTGGGATCCTTCAGTCCGCAGGCCGACGCTCTATCCACTGAGCCAAACCGGTCAGGGCAAGTTTAGATTTTTAATATTTGATTTCTTTTGAGGGACTCCCAGTAAACACCAGGCCATAAATATATCTGGAAATTAAACAGGAATTAGAGGAACCAAATTATCATTAATAGAGGGAAGGCCAATCTCCTCTAGAACTCATCTGGCTGAGTGTAGTGCTACTCAAGGTTTCTAAATACTGGAAGAGATAAGAGGGTAACCTCAGATGGGGGAGTACCAAAGTGAATGAATAAGGGTGAAGTTTGAAAAAAATTAGAAATATTGAGTGGAGGGGGTCCACCTGAGACATATTTCTGCACAGGCATGAGTATAGAAATGCCTTCCATCCTAATTTAATTTGATAATAACAAATTAGCTAACTTTTTACAAATTTTACTTACTTAAGATGGATTAACTCATTCAATCCTTACAAAAACCAATGAAGTAAGAATAACAATCTCTATTTAGTACATTAAGAAACTGAGGCACAGAGAGTGTACGTCACTTACCCACAGTCATAGAACTCAAATAGCTCAGCTTTGAGCCTTAGCAAATCACTATGCTAAGCTCTCTACTAAACTGTACTCTCTGTACTCTTAACCCATCTGAGCAGCTTGCTTGACTTTTTTGTGAGGCAATATATTTATTCATTTATTTTATTCTTCTATTACAGTTGATGTTATATATTATTGTATATTAGTTTCAGGTGTGCAGTATAGTAGTTAAACAGTTATATAACTTACAAAGTGATCCCCCTGTAATTCAAGTACGCACCTGACACCATACATGGTTATTACAGTATTATTGACTATATTCCCCATGCTGCACTTTACATCCCTGTGACTATTTTGTAACTACCAATTTGTACTTCTTAATCCCTTCACCCTTTTCACCCAGCCCACCAACCCCCCTCCCCTCTGGCAACCTGCTAGCTTGCTCTTAAGTAACATCTTTATATAAAAGAATAGCAAGTAATGATAGCACACTCAGTGTGTGCCAGGTTTTAATTGCTTTTTGTATTTTAGTTATTTCATCTTCATAAAAACCTTTTGATGTGAATCCATTAGTAGTCATATTTTATGGATAATTACTTGTTCAATATCATATAGTGAGTAAATGACAGAGCCAGGATTTGAACCCTCCATATGTTCTCAGTGTTTGTCATTCTGCTTGTTTTCCAGAGTCTGGTGCAGGGATCTGGGAAAACCAGTTAGGGCTCCAGGATGGTTGGAAGGGTAAGAGATTTGGGTGTGGGGCTCTTATGGTATCTGTGATATAGAAACTTTCATTGGTTGTTGGCAGCTGCAGGGAGATACAGAACAAAGAAGGTACCAGTGAAGGCCCCCTGAGAGAGGCAATCAGAATAAACTTCACCACCTACATGTTCTGAAAGGACAACAGAAGGAAAGAGAAAAGCTCAGCAAGACCCCACTTATGGACAGTTGCAATACAACATACTAAACGCTTTAACGTAGGTCATACAAAAAAAGACTGAAAAGAACAAGAACTGTGAAGGTGGTACACACTAAATCAAAGTGCAGTGAACAGTAGGAGAAATACTTGGTACAGCAAGAATATTCCACACAGAGAAGATGACCTTTTGACTAAGAATCAAGTGATGCATATATATTTTAAAATAAGGTCAAATCAGGCAAAAAGCAGAGAATAATCTAGACTGAGGGAACAGCATGAGGATGGTCACAGAGATAAAAGAAAGCCTGACAACTCCCAAGAACTTCCAGAAGATAGCATGGTTGGGGTATCTGAGCCTATGGGTGAGTAGTGGGAGATGAGGTAGCAATGGCAGGCAGGGACTGGATTAAAAATTTTAAATATGTTTACCGCCAAAGGTCTTAGATTTTTCCTTTTGGGGACAGAGAGTTAATAATGTGAGTTTATATCAAGAAAATGTCATGATCCAATATTAGCTTTCTTAAAAATATATTTGGAAGCAGAAAACCCATTTAGAAAAAACAATATTCCAAGTAAGATATATTTGCAAACTGAACTAAAACAGTGGAATAGGAAGGGACTAAACCCTATCATCAGGATGATTATGTACTTAATAATTTGGTGACAAATAGAAGCAGGGAGCAATGGAACATTACTCCAGTGTTTCAGCTCCCTTCTTTAAATATGTGTTTATCAGTTAGGTTTTGTCTGACTTGCCAACATTTGCTCTGATTTTGACACCATTAAGCAAGATTAGGTATCTTAGCAATTATATTCATTTTTATTCTGATACCATTATTCACTCTATTCCAATGACACTCTCTAACATCTTACTATTTATGAACAATGAATATCATCTTATCTTTTATTTATTTTCTTAATAAGTACATATGTGATCTTACTAATCTCTGATACTAAGTAATAATGGCGTAAAGTGAGCCATGCTTTTAATGATGGAAAATATACAAAATGAAACCTCTTCTTATTAGTTTATAAGCAAAATTGTTGCTAAGCATTTGAAAAGAACTAGTTGATTTTTGTATCGATATATTTTTTAATCTCATAGATTATACTCATTTCATGAAATGTGGCTGCAGACTGAGCCAATCCCTTATCTGAAAACTCTGTGAATTTGGTCATTAAGTAACTAAGTGGTTCTTGGTCAAGGGCAATTATATTTTCTTCACAGAATGCCAAATGTCAGACATTTTTTTTGGTTGTCACAGTGGGTGTGGGTATGTGTGTGTGGGGGGGGGAAGGTGAAGGATGCTAATAGCATCTATAGTGGCTAAAGGCCAGAGGAATTTCCAAACATCCTATAGTACATAGGACAGCCCCCACAACAAAGAATAACCTGGCCAAAAATGTCAATGGTGCCAAAGCTGAGAAACTCAGGTATCTTCAGCTTGTCTGACCACAAGATGATGGTTCCTTCCTCTGGCCACTGTTTCACTTAGTACAGCCAAAACAAATGCTCTTGACTCAAGTTCACAGGAGAACCACAGAACACTTAACAGTGTGCTCCCCTCTGACTCCAAGGTAACATGTCCTATTTATATTCTTATGCTTTAAAGGAAGTCTCCTATTTCTCCAACTATAATTCACTGAAAGCAATCACTCATCTCCCTGAGCACCTTACGCCAGGCCAAGTGTCGGAGTACTGAAAGGGGCCTAATGACACATCTGTATATCGGTAAAAATCATTCTTGTCCACAAAGTCTCAGTGTCTCTCCATTACTTAAAATGCTAGAGAAAATCACCAGACACACTCAGCTCTCTGGATCTCTGACTGCTCACCCTTTTATTAACTACAATGATTATTCTCTACTAACTATAGGTTGTACTATTATTAATATATTTTATAGACTTTATTAGTAAGCCATCAGAATAAAATTTTAGCTGGGATTTAATCAAGGAGAGTTGTAAATTAGCCTTAGTATTAGCTTAATAACTCTTGAAATACCAAAGATAAGTTCATGAATATATGCATACAGACATACATACATAAATAGTTGTCATTATTCGCTTTGTTTTTACTCCCTAACTCTCTAGCATTCTATTTTGACTATGTAAGCCAAAATACAAATATGAATGTTTTGATGTTATATTAAAAGCACATTTTATTCTACTACCATTATTAGAATAAATGTTTTTTTCTTTGTTTTTATTATATTTTCTTTAAACAAAAACAATGAGGTCATCTCAGGTCACTCTAAATACAAGTCATTCTACAAGGTCATTAAGAGAAAGATCCCTGGTTTTTGTACAAGTTAAGGTAACATCTAGTATACATTCATTGTATTTCCAAAGTCAAATAGATATAGTTACATATGTACCATGTCAAATGTGTACCATATAATTATCTCAGTTACAGTATGGCTGAGAAATTAACTCTGGTTAATTGAAATACCTACTGAACTAAAAGAAAGGAATCATGTTTTCATTGTTATTGAGAAATATTTAGAAGTATTTTTCTTTTTTTTCTTTTTACCAGTGATTTCTATGGAACAAACATCTCTTAGTCCCAGTGATTTAAGACCCTGCACATGGCTGTAGGCATGCCAGTTTGCACTCTATTAGCCTGCATTTGTAAAAGATCACAAGGCAGAGCTGAATCTGTAAACATCAATGCAAACTGGTAAGTTGAACTTTCACAAGTCAAATGGAAACATATATGTCTTTATCTGAGGGCCCTTTTTATGGTTTTACTTCATAATATGATTTTAAAAACTTCCACTGGGCAAGGCAGCCTGATTATTTGCTCTCCCAAAGCTTGTTTTGAAGAGAGATTCTATTTGTATTTCTTAATAGCTCCCAGTAGTTGAGGGTGTGTCAAGATCTGTCAGTCTCCCAGAGGGGAGAATCTCAGTTAGCACCTAGATTCAGGCTAATGGAAAGCTATAACAAGCGATTGTAAATATTCATGGTCCATTTGAATCACCTGGAGACATTACGTGACCAAAGGTAGCTACAAAGAAAGCTGTAAAGTGGTGTCGTCATTCTGGATAGCCAGGTGACCAAGCTAAATTTGGAGGTTCCATTCCTTTGAGAAAAAGGACATTAGTAGGATACAGTTCTCTAGTTTTGCTTCAACAAGTCATGCATGGAGCTGGAAACATGTTCCAAAAAAAATCTCCATGTATCTCTGACAGGCACCCCTACTCCAGTGTTGAGTAACTCTCTTGAAAGGAAAAAACTTTTATCTGGGTTTGCTCTATAACACCTAGTCCATTATCTTTATATACATAATTGACAAAATTAGAGTCAAGTTCAAAAATTTTTTTTTTAAATATATTTTATTGATTTTTTACAGAGAGGAAGGGAGAGAGATAGAGAGTTAGAAACATCGATGAGAGAGAAACATCGACCAGCTGCCTCCTGCACATCTCCTACTAGGGATGTGCCCACAACCCAGGTACATGCCCTTGACCGGAATCGAACCCGGGACCCTTCAGTCCGCAGGCCGACGATCTATCCACTGAGCCAAACCGGTTTTGGCAAGTTCAAAAATTTTTGAATGGAATTTAGTGTTTGTGATTTCATGAAAAAAATTTAATTGATTTCTGACATATGTTAATTCATATTTAACCTAAGTTACAAATGATTACATGATTTTTCTGTGAAGGGGGAAGATGTTGGGTCCTGGAAAGATGTCCTATTGATTTCAAGCCTGGGAATCTATTCATACATGCCTGAACCTGTAAAACATATTTTTTCTTCATCTGAGATATTTTCTTGGGCTTATGTAAAGTTCATTTAAATACAGGGCAGAAAGCTTGCCATGGTCTACTGGCTATGCTATGTCAATTACATGGTCATGGAAAATATCAATAGGATGATTATTAAAGAAATATTTCTTTTTAATATTTTGTAATAAACTTACTCTAATGTGGGATATTCTTTTCCACAAAAATATAAAATCTAAAGGATCTTTTGAGCTAAATAGCTAGAAAGTCACTAAGTCATAGTGTTGCAGAGTCCTATGAGGGTATCTGTAGAGTATTTATTAATATATATGGTTGAATATGCTCTGGTTCTCCCCAGAATGATGTTGAGACCCCAGGAATACTATAATGTTGCTTCAGTTTCTGGTTAAATGGTAGATCTCCCAAGGAAAATATCTGTATTGTAAAGATGCCAGTTACAACTGCTGCCCAGCTAACTGGTTTTTTTTAAAGCAACTAAAGTAATTGTCAGATCATATAAGAGCTGTGAAATAGTGTACAATTTAAAGAAATTAATAGTAATGTTTAAGAAATGTGCGACATTATTTTTGTAATGTGTAACTACATCCTATGATGAATTCATTTTTAAAAATATATTTCTTTTATTGATTTCAGAGAGGAAGGGAGATGGAGAGAGAGATAGAAACATCAATGATGAAGGAGAATGCCCCCCACTGGGGATCGAGCCTGCAACCAGAGCATGTGCCCTTGGTTGGAATCGAACCCAGGACCCTTCAATCCATAGGCCGACGCTCTATCCACTGAGCCAAACCAGCTGGGCCCTATGATGAATTCTTATTATCAGTTAGGAATTGCTGTAGAAATAGCTTTAGTTTTATCATACAGTTATATATCATTGTAGAATTGAGTATACAGTAGTATAAAATTATTTATTTTTCTCTCATAAAAAATGTCTGGATACGGGCAATAGAGTTCTGTTTCACAAAGTTCTGAGAAATTCAGCCTCCTTTTTTTTTTCCTTCCCAACTTTACTGAAGTGTAGTTGACAACTAAAATTGCATGCTTTTAAGGTGTAAAACATGATTTGATATAAATATACACTGTAAAATATTCACCACAAGCAAGCTAATTAGCATATCCATCACCTTACATAGATTCTTGTGTGTGTGTGTATGTGTGTGTGTTTATGTGTGTATGTGCGCGTTTAGACTACTTAAGATCTATTCTCCTTCTATCTTGTTTCTTTATCAGTGATAATTTTTATTTTCAAGACAACTCAAAGTCCAAGAGTTTCTCTTCATATGCAGACATCATGTCAGCAGGAAGAAGGACAAAAAAAAGGAGGAAAAAAAAAGACAGGTGGTGTAGCTGGACATTTGTAAACAAGGATCTGAAGTCCTGCCAAGAAGAAGTGAATGTTCACTGTGTGACTTGCAAGCGAGTCACGCTGGGTCAAGATTGCACACAATCTTGAGTTACCTCCCTGAGAAAAGATAAGATTAAATAATCGTAGGTAGAGCAGAAAGGGAGTGCACAGCTGCAAGTTGCCTTCAATGCGCTATTGTGATATAGAACAAAACAAAATTTTGTTGATTAACTGCTGACGCACTAACCTCGTGCCAAACCCCAATAAAAGCAATAATTGAGGGTACAGAGTTGCTATACGCCTGAGCGAGCTGTAGCCCTCTACCTGGTATCAATCGCCTGTGTGCTCGTCTTACCTCTGCGTCTTCGGTTCATTAAACATCCCTCAACAAGGTGGAAGCAGCTCTCTCTCAGATTTAGGAAAATTGTCACATGTCAACTTTGCTCACAATACATTGACCCTATTTTTGTTTAAGCTCTCTATAAAGGAAGCTGTAAAGTGAAGTCTTTAGTCTGAGTAACTATGAGATAAGTTAAAATATAGGGTTCTATTCCTCTGAGGAAATGGGAGAAGTTTTGGGAAAAACTAGCAGTCCCAGGCATGGACTATTATAATAGACAGAAGATAGATCTTAAAAAAGCAAAGCACAAACAAACAAACAAACAAAAGTCAAAAACAACTTTAGTAGTAACTTTTATCTACTAACACAGTGACCCCTACTACTTAAGAGGATTGAAGAATCAAACATAATGAAATCAATTTATAATAAAACTTTTTTAATAGGCTCATAGAATCTGCATCAGATCAGTCTGAAAAAATTATATAGTCTGAATTGTATAGTTAAGTTTATGATTATGAAACAAAAACTGAGCAAGAACAAAAATTACTTTGTTTATATAAAACAAAGAGGAAATATTGATTAAAATAATTTTGATTAAATACTTCAAGTAAAAAATTCCAATTTTTTAGAAAGAACATTCTTGAATTTATCTCAAATGCTTTAGATGCTCTTAATTTCCAATCATTCATTATAACCCTACCCTTTTACATAATGGTAAACCAATAGTTTCTTTCTTCCTCAGGACAATTCTTTGAATATTAGGAAATAGCTGCTTTTTCTCCCTGAGTCTCACCCCACAGAGAAATCTGCTTTTCTTGAACACAAATTTCAGATTCATTATCATCAGAGTAATCTTCCTTTGGATTTCTGGATGCTATTAAGTATGTTAAAGTCAATCTTAACATCTGATTCAACAACATTTATTCATCCTAAAGTACAAGACATTCTTTCTCCTTCTTTCAATCCTAATTCAAGTTGAACTACGTATAAAAGAAATGATCCGGCAGCTATTCATAATCCCCTCCTGCTTCCCATCTCCACCTATCTCATTCACATCACTTAGATAGGGATTATGACAAAAGTGTGGCTCACAATTGCTTCTACGGTTCATTTGTCCTGTGAACTCTAGCATTAAGCCTAATGATTTTGACAAGAAAAGAGTCACCTGTCTCGGAGGGAGGGGAGTAAGAGATCAACCGAAGGACTTGTATGCATCCATATAACCATAACTAATGGACATAAGACACTGGGGGGTAAGGGAGGGCAGGGGCTTGTCAAGGGTGGGGGGGGGGGGGGAAGGACACTTATGTAATACCCTTTGTAATACTTTTAGCGAAAAAAAAAAAAGAGTCACCTGTCTCTATTTCCTTTTCTGTTGGATGTCAATTTAACATGCCCGTGGGGACTATTCATTATTAGCCTCTGAAACTTCCAGGAAGAGACAGTTTCTTTGTTTTTATTTTAAATCATTTAAACTATTTTAAAACCAACTGAAAATATTTTAAATAATTATTCCTATCAGTGCAATTTATATATACACATTATATATTAATATACATATATGCATATATGCGTATGTAAGCACTAATTCCTAAGTAGGAGAATTTGTTAATTAATCACCCTTAACAGCAAAATAGCTTCCCATTAGTCAAGCTTCAGGTTAATTAATTCACCAGAAGATAAGTGATATAAGTCTTAGTGCTTTCTCCTTAAGTACTTATATTCCATCTGCATGTGCTCAATATAAGTCTCGCTGAGCAGCCTAATTTCTGCTTTTGTGGATGCTGAATTTTAGCTCAGATCTGATCATCTTTTTTCTTGTAATAATATATATTGAAGGTAAATTTTCTTTGATGTAGGTCTATTTAAAGTGGTGAGTAAAGTATGCATTTAGGATTGACCAAATAGACATTTTAAGGAGCATCCACAGTCTGCTACTGAGGTTGGAGTAGATTTCTTATGCGACCAAAATTTCTAGGCCAAAAAAGAAATCCATTATCACTGCATGTATGACATTCCAGGCAAATATGCCCAAAAAAATAAATCACTAGGTGACAATGTCTGATAAAAAGTAGAGCTAGTGAATTAACCAATTTGTAAATAACTTTTTGTTATAATTGTTAGAAAATAGGCATCTTGGACATGGGGTTGTTGACCCATTTCAGAAATGGACATCAGGACTTGTTCATGCGAGGGGTGTGTGTGGATGTGTTCAATTCACATTGTGGTGATAACCACAGATGTGCGTGCATCTCTTTAGGCTGTGCTATAGGAATATGTTGTTAAGTACTTCAGTCAAAACTTGCCACCTTGCTAATATTTTAAATTATAAATCATAATTCTCTTAGAAGCATTATACTTTGTGTACTCTTGCTATGGAACATTAAGGGAATGCAGTATTTTAATTGTAACTTTGTGAATATCTTTTATCTAGAGGTCTGTTGCTATTTTTGTACTTTATGAAATTTTTGTCACCAAGAAAGGCAGGATTACATTTTCTTCCAGACTGAGTTGGTGTAGGGTATTCTTGGTTATCAAAATACTCATAGCTTTGGGACTTTGAAATGGTAAATATTCATGATGTGTGAGAAAGCATGATACATAACTATACCATCTTAATTACATAAAAATGAAAGCTTAGTTGTGTAGATACACAGGACTTAGAAGGACCTGTCAGACTGTAAACCGCTTGTGATTATGGATGGCTTTGTTGTTTGCTTGTATTTTTCAGTTTCGTATATATGCACATGTTAACTTTAAAAAAATAAATGTTACCTGGAAAGCCAAAAAAAAAAAAAAAAGAAAAAGAAAGAAAAGAAGTCACTGAAATGTTTCTTTTAGTTATTTATCTGGAACTAGAAATGTCTAACCTTGTGACAGATATTTGGCTGAGTGCCACCTAACAACTCACTCCCAGCTGCTTCAGGAGGATGTAGAGGAGATAGACTTCAAGGCTGTAAGCACCATCTACAAAACCTAGCTGACACCTCATTCCCAAATTTCGGATTCATTTATAGAACTGCCATTTAATATCAACACTTGGGTGACAATAAGGATTTTAAAATGACTCCCATGGTATACAGTACATTGTTTCATCCTCTCCTACTACCAAGGTCACTCCTGTGGTTATGTTCTTCTATTGTAAAAAGAAAGATTATCCAAGTGAAAGTGATATAATCCCAATAGATCTTTGAAAGCAGAGAGCTTTCTCAAGCTGGCAGCAGAAGGGGAGAGCAGATGGGTAAATCAGAGAGTTTTGAGGCAAGAGAATGATGTAATGGAACATTACTGTGTTTGAAGATAGATAGAGACATCATGAACAATGACTAGAGAGTGACCCCTCTGATACCAGCCAGCAAGAAAATAGGGAGCAGTCCTACAACCACAAGGCATTGCATTTTGTCAACAACCTGAATGAACCTGAAAATGGATTATTTCCCAGAGCCTACAGATAATAACCAGTTTGGATGAGGTCTTAATTTTGGCATTGTGAAACCCTAAACAGATAAATCATATGGACTTTTAAAAATGTGAGGTAATAATTGAGTGTATGTGGTAGAAAAAAATAATCTTTGAAAAACTTGTCACATCAGACCTTTTGTCAAAATTCTGCTTCACCTCACCATATAACTCAGAGTAAAAGTCAAAGCCCAGGCAATGACCTGGAATGTCTTTAATGACAGTGCCTCCCCCATTGACCTTGTCTTCCTAGTCTCCCCTTCAGTCATGCAGAATCAGTAATATGGGTTTCCTTAACATTCGAAGAATCTGGACACATTTGCCTTAGATATTTGTTCTAATGGCCCCTTTATCTCTGACTCAGCTTCATCAAATACCTCACTCGCATCAGGTTTTTGCTCAGATTTCACCTTCTCAATAGCACCATCACCCATGTAGCATGATCCTTGCCCTAATTCCTAGCACTCTAGATCCCCCTTATCCTGCTTGAATTTCTTTTTCATTTTTCCATATGTTTACTAATTTTCAATATGCTATCTACTTTATTTCTTTATTATTTTTGTATTATTTCCCATGACCCCCTAAATAGAATATAAGCTCCTTTAGAACAGGTATTTTTATTAGTTTTATTCAGTAATGTATACATCTAAAGCACCTGAATATTTCCTAACATACAGAAGAAGTTCAGTAAATATTTGTTAAACAAATGAATGTAGTGCAAGCATTGGGTATGCTGATTAAAGGAGGAGAACGCCACCTACAGCTCTAAGTTGCTTATCAGAGGCATATTCAAAGGAACAATGAATAATGATAGTGAAACTAGAGTTACCTTGAACACATCAGTCTAACCATAAACCAAATTTTAAAAACAATCACAAAGGTTAATACTGCATATTTCTTTGGGAATTTTCATGATAGGGATAAAGAGAATATGCATTCCTGGCTCTACTAGTTGACAGCAGTGGGAACCTGGTTATTTAATCTTTCTGTCTCATATTTATCATCTCTAAAATTAAGATGAGGTTGTTTTGAAGTTAAATGAGATAACAGATTGAAAGTGTCTGGCAGAGAGCATGACTGTTTCTCCCTTCTGTGCATCTCTAGCTACAGATCTTTATATATAAAACCCTAATATGCAAATAAACAGAACAGCAGAACAACTGGTTGCAATGACGTGCACTGACCATCAGGGAGCTCATGCAGAACATAGCGGGCGTCCACCATGGTGGGATGGTGGAGCAGGTGAGCGGGGGCGCCAGACAAAAGCGGGGCTCTGGTCGCTGTCATCTGAGTGAGCCTCTGGTGGTTACTGAAAATTCTTTGCTCCCACACGCCCCAGTCCCACCCAGCACTTGCACCTGCTGCTGGTGCAGCCCTGCTCACACCCACTGCCAGCACCAGCCTCAATCGCACCTGCTGCTGGCAGACAGGACCGGGGGCTGCGGTGGGAGGGGCTGAGCAGGGGTGTGGTGGATGGGTCGAGATCTGCCCCTGTGCCCACCACAGCCTTGCGGCCCACAGTTCCTTTCAAGGTGCACAAATTAGTGCACTGGGCCCCTAGTTGTTAAATAATTGCAAGGGGTTGAATATGTCTGAATGATGCCATCTGAACCCATGTTATTTATTTATAAAACTTTTTAAATACTCTCCATTATCCTAATTCCCAAATGTGGTCCCAGGTAAGGTTACTAAAGACAAAATTTAGAGACTTCATCACTAGAACCAGTGTCTTAATTTGGAGCCTCAAATTCCCTGGTTTATACTTGATCCAAACTCATACCATAGTTTACATTAGAGTTCACACTTTGAATTGTACATTCTAAGAGTTTGGACAAACATATAATGGTATATCTATCATTATAGTATCAGATTATTTTAACCACCCTAAAAATACTGTGTTCCTCTCCTTCCCCAACCCCTAGCAACCACTGATCTTTTTACTGTCCCCAAACTTCTGCCTTTTCCAGAATGTCACATAATTGGAATTATTCAATATGTATCCTAGAACTCTGTGTGTTTTTTTTTTAATGAATCAGGTCTGATGTAAATAAATTTTAAAATGTGGCAATTGTGTTTTAGATATATTTAGTTAGTTAACAAGTTATTAATGTAACTGTAGTTTTAAAATTCCTTTTTAACCTTCTCTCTTTTCCTGTCACTCTTAATCCATCAAGTCATCCACTCACCTAGTTTTAAGACACTGACTTCTAAGTAAGTAGCCAAATATTCAGGAAGTTAGTAACTGGTACTATATTTAATGGCCACATTCCAGCATTAATGGGTCACACTCCCATAATTATACAGGAAATATTTATGCAATGCTGACTCTATTGCAATAATCAGATAAGCACTGAGGCAGAATAGGAAGGTAATAGTAACTAGCAGAATATAAGAAGTGTTTTAAAGACATAATAACATGCCATAGGAGGAAGATGAAAGTGAGATGAATCATTGCTGAGGGTGGGAAAAAACAAAATGCTTAGGTAGGATTCTAACTTGTATCTCGAGAAAGGTAAAATGGGATTAACTAAGCAAAGACATACAGGTGTGCTAGTTTTCTGTGGCTGCTTTAGCAAATTATCACAAATTTTGTGCCTTAAAATAATGGAAATGTATTCTCTCACAGTTCTGGAGGAAAAAAAAGTCTGAAAAATAGGTACCAGAAGGGACCATATTCCCTCTGGAGGCTCTAGGGAGAATTCTTCCTTGTCTCTTCCAGCTTCTGGTAGCTGTGGGCACTTCCTGGCTTCCTCAGTTTATGGCTACATCACTCCAATCTCTGCCTTCATCACCACACAATTTTGTCCTCTGTGTGTCTGTTCTCCTAGGTAGGTCCTTCATAAAAACACTTTTCATTGGATTCGGGGTTCATCAAGATGACCTTATCTCAAGATCTTTAACTTAATTTCCTCTGCCAAGACCCTCTTTCCAAATAAGGTAACTTTCACAGGTTCCAGGGATTTGCCGTGGCTATCTTTTGGGGGGACCATTTTGTTTATAAGTGGCTATGTAACTGCGTTTGTATTGGGGTTGGCAGTGGAGTTAGGTTCATGGCCAGTAAGAGCAAGACACTCCTTGAAAGACCTTTGGAGTCCAGTAATACACTAGCATCTTTACCTTGATTTTCTTTTTTTGAAAATAAATTTTTAAGCTAAAGAAGTATGGTTATGGTTATGGTAGAAACTCAACAATTCATTTTTAATTTTTTTCAGTTGAAATGATATTTTATTTTCTATATGTTTTACTTAAAAAATAATACACTAATTAAATATGTGTATAACTCTTTGTCTTGTCCTTTTCTGTTACGTGTCTTAACTTTAAATACTTTTAATTTTTATTTTTTAATATATTTTATTGATTTTTTTACAGAGAGGACGGGAGAGCGTTAGAGAGTTAGAAACATCAATGAGAGAGAAACATTGATCAGCTGCCTCCTGCACACCCCCTACTGGGGATGTGCCCGTAGCCTAGGTACATGCCCTTGACTGGAATCGAACCTGGGACCCTTCAGTCCACGGGCTGACGCTCTATCCACTGAGCCAAACTGGTTAGGGCAATAAATTTTATTTTTCAATTAAAGTTGAAGTATAATATTATATTAGTCTCAGGTGTACAACCCAATGATTAGACATTATATAGTTTACTCAGTGATCATTCTGATAAACCTAGTACCCATCTTACACCATATATACCTTTTATAATATTATTGACTATATTCCCTAATATTATTGACTATATTCCCTAATATTATTGACTATATTCCCTAACATCCCCATGACTATTCTATAATTACCAATTTGTCCTTCTTAATCCCTTCATCTTTTTCATCCATCACCCCAATCCTCCTCCCATCTCACAACCATCAAAATGTTCTCTGTATCTTTGATTTTATTTCTGTTCTACTTGTTTGTTTATTTTGTTTTTTAGATCTAGATTGTCTGGTGTAAGCATTGTTATCCCAGCTTTTGTTTGTTTCCATTTTCATGAAATAAATTTTTCCATTCTTTTACTTTTAGTGAAGTGAGTCTCTTGTTGACAGCATATGCAAGGGTTTTGTTTTGTTATCAATGCAGTCTCCATATGCCTTTTGATTGGAACATTTAATCCATTTGCATTTAAAGAATTTGTTATTTGATAAGTATTTATTGCCATTTTATTATTCATATTTTTTATCTTTTATTGTTGTTCCTAAAGAAGAACCTTTAACATTTCTTATAATACTAGTTTGGTGGTGATGAAATCCTTTAGTTTTTTCTTGTCTGGGAAGCCCTTTATATGTTCTTTATTTCTAAATGATTGCTTTGCTGGGTAGAGTAATCTTGGTTATAGGTCACTGGTTTTTATAACTTTGACTATTTCTTGCCAATCCCTTCTGGCTTACAAACATTCTCTTGAAAAAATCAGCTGACAGTCTTATGGTAGTTCCTTACAAATAACTAACTGATTTTCTCTTACTGCTTTTAAGATTCTCTCTTTGTCTTTAATCTGATGTTTCTTGGTGTGGGCCTCTTTGGGTTCATTGTACTTGAGACTCTCTGCACTTTCTGGACTTGTATGTCTATTTCCTTCTCTAGGTTAGAGAAGTTTTCCATCATTGTTTTTTCACATGGGTTTTCAATTCTTTGCTCTCCTCTCTCTTCTCCTTCTGGCACCCCCATGATGTGAATGTTGGTAGGCTTGAATTTGTCCCAAAGACTTCTTTTATGGTCCTCATTTCCTTGGGTATTTTTTTTTTCTTTTTGCTGTTGTGATAGGTGTTTTCTGCTTTCCTAACTCCCAAATCTCTGATTTGATCCTCTGCTTCATTTACTCCTCTACTGATTCCCTTAGTGTGTTTATTATTTCTGATGGCTCTTTTTTATGTTTTCTATCTTTGTTTTTAATGTTTCCTACTTCTTTGTTGAAATTCTTGGTAAGTTTATCTACTCTTCCCCTACATTAATTGAGCATCCTTATAACCAGTGCTTTAAATTCTGCATCTAGTACATCGCTTCTATTCATTTTGTTTAGTTATTTTTCTGAAGTTTTGTTCTGTTCTTTCATTTGGGATATGATTCTTTGTCCCCTCATTTTGGTAACTGCCCTGTGTTTGTTTCTACATATTAGGCAGAGTTGCTATATCTCTTGGGCTTTTTAGAGTGGCCTAATGTAGCAGGTGTTCTTTAGAGTCCTGTGGCACAGCCTCCACAGGCACCCACGCTGGGCACTCCAGGTGAGCCTTCTTCTCATCACCCCCAGCCTTTTGTGGACTGTGTACATCCTCCTGTTGTAGTTGAGCCTTGATTGCTATGTGCATGTCAGTGGTATGGATTTACCCCTGGGCCTATTGATTGTGAGGACTGGCTGCCATCATGCAGTGGTGTAGGGGCGAACCCCACAGAGCAAGACTTACTTCAGAGTAACTCTGGTGCCCACTGAGTTCACCCCTTAAATGTGTCATTCATGGAGGTGGTTGGATGGTGCTTCAATGTGATCTGAAGCTGTCTACTAGGTACACTGGCTCTGGGTTCTTCCAGGAGGTCCAGGCCACCTCAGCCAACACGTGTGCCTTGTGTGGGGCCACCAGCATAAGCTACAAAGTGATCTTCAAATGGTGCTGTGCTTGGAGGTGCCCAGGAGATGCTAAGACAAGAACCAAGGCTGGCTGCTGCTAGTGATGGGCCTAGGGCTACTTAGTGGGAAGTATGTGGCATGCTAAGGCCAGATCCTGCTTGTTAGAGAGATTTTTAGGAAAGTCTGAAGGATGAGCCAAAACGGGCCCTTTGTATGGAAAAGCCACTGGAAACAACTTGAATGGGCCCACAAAGGGATGGTGCAGGGTCTCAAGGGATCACCAGCAGGTGGTGAACAATGATATTCAGGTTGATGGAGACTCAGATATGGCACCTGCCCAAAGCTCTTTGTGGAGAGGGTTTAGGGAAGGAACAATGGCATCCACCAGCACTTTTGTCTGGGAGAAAGCTCACCCAGCTCTTGTTCTGATGCCAGATAACACAGTTCCTCACTAGTGCCCCAGCGCTGGACTCAGAGTGAGTCTGAATAAGTCCATGTGTGAGACCTTTGAGAGGAATACGTGGGACTCCAGCAGACTTCTGTCTCACTCAGCCACAATTTAAGCCGGTTTTTATAGTCAGAAGTTATTAAGACTTATCTTCCTGGCACTGGAACCCTGTGTTGTGTGGCCTGATATGGGTCTGAGACCCCTCACTATTCAGGGGGAACCTCTGCCTTTGAGATATCCCTCCAGATGTTTATACAACACACATGGGTGTGGGGCCAGCATATTCTGTATCTCTGCCCCTCTTACCGGTTTCAATGGGGCTTATTTTTTATATCCTTAGTTCTAGTTCTTTTATTCAGCTAGATTTCAGATAGTTTGCAATGATGGTTGTTCTGTAGTTTAGTGGTTGTTTTTTGTTTGTTTGTTTGTTTGTTTTTGTTGTTGTTGTTAATCCTCACCCAAGGACATTTTTCCATTGATTTTAGATGGAATGGAAGGGAGAAAGGCAGGGACAGATAGAAAGAGAGAAACAATGATGAGAGAGAGGCACATTGATTGGTTACCTCCCACACATGCCCCGACCAGGGCGGGGATTAAACCTGCAACCCAGGTATGTGCCCTTGACCAGGAATTGAACCCATGACATTTCCTTGCATGAGGCAACACTCTAACCACTGAACAACATTGACCAAGTCTGGTTGTAATTTTTATGTGGTTGTGGGAAGAGGTGAGTACTGTCTTTACCTATGCCACCATCTTAAACCTCAAGTCTTCATTTTTTAAATGAAGTAACAGGCTCAGTAAGGTTATATAATTCAGTCAAACTCACATCAGCAATGTAGGTGTCACAAGTAACAAATTCAGAATCCAAATAAAAGTCATTCAATTTTGATTCCAAGATGGCAGCTGGGAGGATGGCAGTGAGGGAGAGTGTGAGAGAGTGAAGGAGCAAAAGGGGAGTGTGTGGACATGGGGTGTGTGTGTGTGTGTGTGTGTCTGTGTGCCAGCTAGATCTTGCAGGACCTTCGGGAGCTGGATTACTGGGCTCACATAGCCAGGCAGCCACTGTAATCTCTCCCATTGGGCCGGCTGTGCCGTAGAGCCTGTGCCATCATGAAGGGGAGAGCTGTTGTGACTGGGAGCCCAGCCTCACCTCTACCCAGGAGGCCCTCAGAAACCACACAGGATCCTACAGCCACTCTGGCCAAGGACCTGCTGCCTCAGCTTCTGGCCCACAAACAGCAGGACTCCAGCCTCCACAGCTGATGGCTCCTGTGAGTTCTGGAATGCGGATCCCTCCCGACAGTCAGATGCCTTAGTACCCAGCACTGGGACCATGCCAGCAGCTGCTCTGAGACCTTGTGAGGAACAGCCACAGCCTGCTACCGCCCAAGGAGGAGAGGTCCCACGACTGCCTGAGGAGCAGATTGCCTGAGGAGCAAGCACCACCCGCTACCACATGACCCGCCATCAAGCCCACGGCTGCAGCCACAGACTGATAATTAAGGAGGAAATTGAAGCAGTCATCAAAAAAATTCCAGCAAAGAAAATCCCATTGCCAGACAGTTTCACAGGGGAGTTTTACCAAACATTCAAAGAAGAACTAAAACCGATCCTTTTCTGACTATTCCAAAAAATTCAAGAGGAAGGCACACTTCCAAGTGCTTTCTATGAAGCCAGCATTACCCTAATCCAAAATCAGATAAAGACACTACAAGTTAAGAGAGTTATAGGCCAACATGCCTGATAAACATAGATGCTAAAATACTCAACAAAATTCTAGCAAATCGAATTCAGCATTACATTAGAAAGTTCATACACCATGACCAAGTGGGATTTATTCCAGAGATGCAAGGCTGGTACAATATCCACAAATCAATGAACATGATACATCACATAAACAAATTGAGAAAAAAAAATCACATAATTATATCAATTGATGCAGAAAAGGCATTTTACAAAATCCAACACCTTTTTCTGATAAAAACTCTCAGCAAAATGGAAAAAGAGGGATCATACCTCAACATAATAAAAGCTTATATGACAAACCTACAGCCAGCATCATACTCAATGGGCAAAACCTAAAACCACTTCCCTAAGAACAGAAACAAGACAGGGATGCCCACTTTCACCACTCCTGTTTGACATAGTACTGGACATGCTAGCTATAGTGATCAGACAAGAAGAAGAAATAAAAGGTATCCAAATTGGAAAAGAAAAATTAAAATTGTCATTATTTGCAGATGACATGACAATGTACATAGAAAACACTAAAGACTCCATCAAAAAACTACTAGAACTAATAAATGAAGTAGCAGGATACAAAATTAACACCCAGAAATCTATGGCTTTTTTTGTACACCAATAATGAACTCACATAAAGAGAAACTAAAAAAAATCCCATTTACCATTACAACAAAACAATTAAGATACCTAGGAATAAATTTAAACAAAGAGGTAAAGGACCTGTACTCAGAAAATTACAGGATGCTGAAAAAAGAGATAGAGGAATACATAAACAAATGGAAGAATATACCATGTTCATGGATTGGTAGAATCAACATCATTAAAATGTCCATTCTACCCAAAGTGATCTTTAGATTCAATGCAATCCCTATTAAAATAAAAAAGGCATACTTCAAAGACCTAGAACAAACTCTCCAAAAATTCATCTGGAATTTAAAAAAAAAAGACTGAATAACTGCAGCCATTTTGAGAAAGAAGAACAAAGTTGGAGGGATCACAATACTAGATATCAAGCTATGTTGCAAAGCCACTGTTCTCAAAACTGCCTGGTACTGGCACAAGAACAGACATATATACCAATGGAACAGAACAGAGAACCCAGAAATCAACCCAAGCCATTATGCTCAATTAATATTTGACAAAGGAGGCAAGAGCATACAATAGAGTCAAGACAGTCTCTTCAATAAATGGTGTTGCGAAATTTGGTCAGATACATGCAAAAAGATGAAACTAGACCACCAACCTACACCATCCACAAAAATAAACTCAAAATGGATAAGGGACTTAAATGTAAGATGGGAAACCTAATAGAAGCCATAGGTAGCAAAATAGCAGACATTTGTCGTACAATATCTTTACCAATACAGCTCATAGGGCAGCAGTTCTCAACCTGTGGGTCGAACGACCCTTTCACAGGGGTTGCCTAAGAACATCGGAAAACACATATATAATTACATATTGTTTTTGTGATAAATCTTTATGCTTTAATTATATTCAATTTGTAACAATGAGAATACATCCTGCATATCAGATATTTACATTACAATTCATAACAGTAGCAAAATTACAGTTATGAAGTAGCAACGAAAATAATTTTATGGTTGGGGGTCAACACAACATGAGAAACTGTATTAAAGGGTCCCGGCATTAGGAAGGTTGAGAACCACTGCCGTAGGGCAATGGAAACTAAAGAGAAAATAAACAAATGGGACTACATCAAAATAAAAAGCTACTGCACAGCAAAAGAAACCATTAACAAAACAACAAGAAAGCCCACTGCATGGGAGAACATGTTTGCAAATGTTATCTCTGATAAGGGTTTAATCTCCAAATTTTATAAGGAACTCATACAACTTAACAAAAGGAAGATAAACAATCCAATAAGAAAATGGGCAAAGGACTTAAATAGACACTTTTCCAGAGAGGACATACAGAAGGCCAAGAGACATATGAAAACATGCTCAAAGTCACTAATCATCCAAGTGATGCAAATCAAAACCACGATGTGGTACCATCTTACACTTTTCAGAATGGCTATCATCAACAAATCAACAAACCACAATTACTGGTGAGGATGTGGAGAAAAAGGTACCTTCATGTATGGCTGGAGGGAATGCAGACCTGTGCAACCACTGTGGAAAACAGTATGGCGTTTCCTCAAAAAATTAAAAACGGAACTTCCGTTTGACCCAGTAATCCCACTTCTTGGAATATATCCCAAGAAAACAGAAACATTGGTCAGAAAGGATATGTGCACCCCTATGTTCATAGCAGCACAATTTATAATAAGTTATAAATTGTACTCATCAGAGGATGAGTGGATTAAAAAACTGTGGTACATCTACACCAGTGGTCAGCAAACTCATTAGTCAACAGAGCCAAATATCAACAGTACAACGATTGAAATTTCTTTTGAGAGCCAAATTTTTAAACTTAAACTATATAGGTAGGTACATTCAACTTTAAATTCAACTTTAAATTCACAGTTTTTGTCTTCTGTTTTTCTTTCCTTCTTCTTTGTAGCCATCTCAAACAGGGCACCTAAAAAAATGTTTCATTTTATAATAATAAAGCCACCAACACAAAAGAATTACAATTCTTAAATTGATGACAAAATACCTGTAGGATTTGCAGCTGGTTGGAAAAATACAGGTAACTTTATACTTAGAGTAGGTATTTTTGTCACCCGAGCACGATTTGCGGATGCGACTAGCACTAACCACTGCACAATGAGACTGCTGACTGACTGGCTCACTCAAATCATGCATGAATCGCACGTGCCTCCCCCGCGCTGCGTATCCCACGGCCCCCCTGTGATGCGTCTCCCGTCACACAACCGACCGACTGACACCCCCCACTTCTAACGCCACTTCTTCAAAATAGACTTGCCCAGGCGGAAAACCAACTTCTGCGCATGGGCCACGAAGTTTCAATCACACTGTACGTGCGCGCCCACACATGGTATTTTGTGGAAGAGCCACAATCAAGGGGCCAAAGAGCCGCATGTGGCTCGTGAGCCTCGGTTTGCCGACCACTGATCTACACAATGGAATACTATGCTGCTGTAAAAAAACAAGGAATTCTTACCATTTGTAACAGCATGGATAGAACTGTAGAGCATTATGCTAAGCGAAATAAGCCCATCAGAGAAACTAAGAATCACATGATCTCATTCATTTGTGGAATATAATGAACAACATAAACTGATGAACAAAAATAGAACCAGAGTCATAGAAGCATCGAGCAGACTGTCCAGCCTATGAGGGAAGGCAGGGGGTGAGGGGATAAGATATCAACCAAAGGACATGTATGCATGCATATGAGCATAACCAATGGACACAGATGGGGGTGGGGGTGAGGGCATGTGCTGGGGCATGGGGGTGGCTGGTAAGAGGTCAATGGGGGAAAAAGGAGACTTATGTAATACTTTAAACAATAAAGAATTTAAATTAGAAAAAATAACCAAACTGATGAACAACAACCAAAAAGTCATTCAACTTTTATTGTATTCTAAATATGAGCTTTTTAACTATATTTTCTTTTCCCCATCAAGTTATTGAAGACATAAATCCACACACAGAGAATTCTAACAGAACTAGAGGCCTGGTGTGCAGATTTGTGCATATTGAAAGGAAATTAAAAAGAAGGTGGTTGACAGAGCTGGACTAGGCGAGATGGGCCAGACACGCCTTGGAGCCAAACTCCCATGGTCCCGCTCTGGCTGGCTGCACCTGTGGCAGCACCTGGGCTCGAAGGGCATCTGCAGAGTGAGCGGGGTCCCTCCAGCAGGTGGGGTCCCTCGGACTGGCCTGTGGGGATCGGGCCAAAAACCAGCTCTCAGACATCCCCCAAGGGGTCCCCGAGTGCCAGAGGGCACTCTGCAAAAGTTGCTTTCGCTCAGCAGCTCCTGCATTGAGCGTCTGCCCCCTGGTGGTCAGTTCGTGTCATACCTACCAACCAGTTGGCCAGTCAGCCAGTCGGCTGGTCACTTAGCCTTTTATGTATATAGAAAATGTATACTTATGAACAAAAATAGATACAGAGGCAGAGCTGCCTTGAACAAACTGTCAAACTACAGCGGGAAGGCTGGGAAGGGTTCGGGGGCAGGAGGGGGTGTAAGAGATCAACCGAAGGACTTGTCTGCATGCATATAAGCATAACCAATGGACATAAGACACTGGGGGTAGGGGAGGCCAGGGGATTGTCAGGGGCGGGGAAAAAAAGGAGACATATGTAATACTCTTTGTAATACTTCAAGCAATAAAACAATTTTTTTTAAAAAAGAAAATGTATACTTGAACTTCATCAATGGATCCTTAAGGCCAATTCACAAAGAATATTATTTTATAACTCTACTATGCAGAGATGACTTTTCACTTGTGGAAAACAAGGATGAACATACACAATAGTACAACAACATACTATAATTCTTTGTTTTATATCTACTTCAGAGAAATGAAAATTTCTTGAAGGCAGACATTATATAGTGGCAGTGACAAAGTTTGCCTCCATATGTACAACCCTTTAAAGAGCTGTCTATGAACCTACTCGTGGTGAGAGTTAGAATATGTGTGACTATTGCTCCCCATCCCACCTTACAGCTTGCAAACACCACTGACTGGACCAGATGAAGACAAGGAGAATTAATCTATGGGTTGAGATACACTTTTTTCAATTAGAAATTTAAATTGAAAACATTTAATCTAAGTTCTGTATGTGTCATGTTATTAGTGGTGTATATGAATTAAAGTCAGTAAATTCTTGTTATGAGTTCCTATAAGCTGCCCAAGTATCTTTCCTACATGCCTCTTTTTTTTTCTTTTAATCTTCACTGGAGAATGTGTTTCTATTGATGAGAGAGAGAGAGAGAGAGAGAGAGAGAGAGAGAGAGAGAGAGAGAGAGATTATGTAAGAGCAAAACATTGATTAATTGCCCCAGTATGTACCCAACCAGGGATTGAACCTGCAACCTAGATATGTGCCCTGAACAGGAATTGAAACTGCAACTTTTTGGTGTATTGGATGATATTCCAATCAACTGAGCCACCCATCCAGGGCTCCTAAGTGCCTCTTTTCACTTGAACTAGTAACTCAAACTTAACCTTATTAGGAGAACACCTCCCCATGTGCTGCATGAGAATGTCCTATCTGGATTAATGGCCTCATGAATCCCACCTCTGATCTTCAGCAAGAGAACAGTTTGGGAAATGTGTCCTAATTATAAATAACAGATCTTAGGGCACCATCACTCATTTGAGGAATAGGGCAAAAAACACTCTTCATTAAGACAAAATTTCACCTTTACATTATTTTTCCTAGAGAATAAAATTTATAACTAGGGTGCAAAGGCTTTTGTCCAGATTCACTTGACCATTGGCTATTACCTCTGAGGCTAATGACCAGGTGAAAATTCAAGAAAAGGTATTTCTAAGCATATTTACATTTTAAAAACAAGTGTTCCACCTGTCACAATATGCCACTTTTGAAAAACAAAAGCATTTCTATCTTTGCAGTCACTTTGCAATATTATGAAACATCACACCCTAATGTGTTAGAGCAGGTACTTTGAATTACTAATATGCAAAAAAAAAAAAAAATACAACAATCACAAAAAGACATCTGAGGAAATTATCTAAATGGGAAGTGACATCTGGCCAAAACCTATAAGGGATAATTGAGGCCATTTAAAGTAAGTAAATCCATCAGCCTAGTGAGGGCCCTCTTTAAGGTATTTCATCAGACAAATCCATCCTATTACAAAATATATTCTTATAGTCTCTTCCCAAAAACATCTGGTCTTCCTTGTGAGAAGCAATAATTTCATCAAATATTTCAGTTGTTCTCTACATTTCTAGGCCTTTGGAAGCTGGGTAAAGCCATATAATTAAGAATGGCCAGTGAAATATGAACTAAAGTAACTGACGTGCATCCATTCTGGACTGGGCAGTCAGGTGCATGTGTGGCATTCTATATTCTCTTTACCTGCCACAGGGAAAGCAGAGGCCTGGTTTCAGAGAACATGGCTGCAAGGTGGTGGGCCTTTGGCCATATTGGATCCCTGAGTGACTATGAATCAGAACCATCTGTACACCCTGCTCACATCTGACCTGTGTACCATAAGCAATATAATTTTGTTTTAAGTAACTGCAACTTTGAGTGCTTTCTTCTAAACTGAGTTGAATATGTAAAAGAAAAGCTGAGTCATGGGAAAAGAAAAACTATAATAGAAAGAATATTGGCTCAAAAACATAAAAACAAAAATGCGCATGTCCTTAACCTTGCAAATCCAAGGAAACGCTAACCCTACCGAAGCTTTGAAAGGTGATCCTGGGGTTATGGAAGTGTTTCTGCTAGCCTGCTAAAAGGGCCACTTCAGCAAAAGTCCCCATCCCCACAGATCACAAAAGCTACAATTGCAGCTAATAATCCTCCAACCAATCGATCAGGATCAATCAGAACACAGCCTCTGATCCCCCTTTGCGCACCTTCCTGGTCTTACTTTAACATGCATTTTTGTTCCTTCTCATTTTGGGGGGTTCAAAGCTCTACACACCAACTGGAATTGTTGCCTCTATTCCCTGTTGCATTGAACCCTCTTTCTAACCTCCTGCCATGTGGGCCTGAAGAGTTTCTGTTTCAATCTGGCCCCTTTGGCTTTTAGTGTCATTTTCCTCTGCCTGTTTTTATCCATCATTTGAGGGAATAGATTCAGTTACTTGATGAAACCATTTGATTTTTCTGAACATTTACTTTGCCCTTTAAAAGGGCACACTTTCTAATTCCCATAATAACACATGCTAGCAGACAAGAAGCCAGCTTGACTACTGAGACCTTTCAGGTCTCAGGATATTCTAGATTGTGTGTTATTGCTACCCCTGATTGCCTGGAGTTTAATATCCTTGTGCAGTTTCCTTTTCTCTGGTGAGAAAACTATAATACCTCAGGGTTGTTGTTTTTTTCTTCATTAAAAGAAGTTGTAACCTGAAAATTACTTTTAAAAAATTTAGTGTTATAATAAACCAGAAACAAATACTGTCTGAAGAAAAGTAAAGAAAAACAAACAAACAAACAAAACTACCTGAGCACTTCCTGCCATCTAACATTTAGAAATCTCATCTTTTAAAAATCACTTAATAGTATTTCTATTTATCATGATTATAGGTAACCAAGCAAGCTAATCAGATCATTACAAGGAAGTAAATTGAAATAAAAACATAATGTTAAGCTTTTTTTTGACATGTAAAAATAGAAAGTTAAAGGAGTTATATACTCTACTATACCATAAAACAATTAAAAATTATCTTCTCTATCCAATAAAAAATTATCTAAATTGCATAAAGGGCTTTTTCTTTATTGTTTCATGTGATTGTTAAGTCATTCCTTGTGCTTTCATTTTAAACTGAATACGTAAACCACTCATCTGGATAAAACACACTGTGAGCTCTGTCTGCAGCCACTAACAATGTAGCAGTCCTTCTCAAAGCACAGAGAGGGAAGTGGAAGGAGAGAATAGATGGACCAAAGAGCCTACATTCTGTATCTTAAATATTTTGTTTTTATCATGCTTGTCAGAATACCTCATCCATTATAGCCTCTTATAAACACTGACCTGAAACCTTCTCTAATCATGAAGAAAAAGGAAACGTAGCTAATTTCCTGATGGTTGACAATAGCATTCAGGTAGGTAGTGGAGATGGTCACCTTTCTGAGTTGATTTGTGTGGTGCTGACAGCGTTACCTACCTACTCATGTACATTCACTAGCCTTATTGCTTCCTGATCATTTTAACTAACATATTTAACTGGGCTACTGTTTAGAGCAGATCAATTAAAATATATATGTAGTATTTTCTGTGAGTTCTAAATTTGGATAATAAGGAAGAAAGACAGAGAAATTGATGGTCTGATCAAATAATTGAATTGATACCCCCTCCCCTGGTAACTGACCTTCAGACCACTTCACAATGGACATTCCCTTTTGCTTAGACCACATTACACTTGCTAAGACCATTATCCTTTCCCTCTGGGCCTTTCTAGGATCTGGACTAATCAGAGAATTCTCTGCCCAGAAAAAGCCTGCCTAGAGTCCTTTGAAATCCCTGACTTCCTGTCCCTGGGCGCCATTTTGGGGCTCAGACCATCTGGTTTCTAGATGACTTAATAAATTTATAATCCCTTACCATTTTGTCCTCATGTGTTCCTCCTTCGGTGACCCTAACATCTGGTGCCGAAACATAGGAGGGTTCCACAGGGAAGAGGAGCCATTGTCCTGGCTTCGGTGACCCTGAGTTTGCCACTTGGAGAGCAGTAGGCAGCAGAAAATCATCCTGGGCTTACCTTCGAATTCTAATTGGGTGACTCGATCGCAGGCCTCAAGTAGACCTCCCTCACTTATGGACCCTCCCAGACCAGCCAAGGAGGATGCCAGATCCCAGATCAGGAACCTCTCCTTCTCTGTTGCTGACCCTCCATCCCACACCAGCCAACTTTCTTTAGGTGAGTGACGTTCCACAATTTCCCTCATCCAGACTTCTGCCCACTCTCTCCCTCACTGACTTCTCAAGTCTCTTGTCTCAAAATTCTCTCATTTCGAAAGTCCTAGCGCTAGGCCAGAAGACTCCTCAGCCATTCGGCTTTGGGTCATTCTGGATTGAGGACACCCAGTCAGGAAGGTCACCTCTCGTTTAGTCCATCTCTTCTCCCTACACCTTTCCACTTGTCTCCATGATCAGGGAATTTTTCTTTCTCTGTGGGGAAAACACATACATCTGCCTCCTGACCAACTGGACAGGAACATGGACTCTCATCTATCTCTCACCCAATGTAGATGTAGCTCCTGATAATCAGTCTTTACCTATCCCTGTAACCCATCATATCTGACACAAAAGAGCAGTCCAGATAATCCCTCTCCTCATAACCCTTGGCATCACAGCAGGGATTGGAACTGGCATAGGGGGCTTAACCAACTGCTCTATTATATTTTGCAAATTCATGGGACTACTGGCTAAAGAATATAAATTGGTATACCTGGCTACTTCCCTTCATAGGATGATTAACATTTCTATTCCTCATTCTTGTTTTGGCCCATGTATTCGGCACCATTTTTCATCTTTCCTTTAGGACTGCTTTCGAGCCTCCACCAACCAGTCTCTTGGATAAACCATGCTGCTGCAACCCTTAGCTCCAGCCATGAAGAATCTGTACAGTGTTCCAGCCAACTACAATCAAAGTCCATCCTTCTATGATCTTGACATTCTCCCCTCAGCAGGAAGTAACTATGGAAGATATGACCTCTGTCCCTAGTCCATAAAACAAAAAGGATGGAATGTTAAGTCTGATCAAACATTGAATCGATACTCCTGCCCTGGGAACTAACCTTTAGACCACTTCACAATGGACATTCCCTTTTGCTTAGACCACATCCACTTTCTAAGATCACATTCTACTTGCTAACACCATTATCCTTCTACTCTGGACCGTCCTAGGATCTGGACCACCCAGAAAATTCTCTGCCTAGAATCCTTTAAAATCTCTGACTCCCCATCTCTTGGTGTTGGTGCAATTTTGGTGCTCAGACCATCTGGCCTCCAGATGACCCAATCGTATAGAATAAAAGGCTAATATGCAAATTGTCCCCTTGACCAGGAGTTCGACCAGGAGTTTGACCAGGAGGTGGGGACAGCCCACCAACTGCCCACAGCACCTCCCCACAGCCGGCCCAGCCTAATCGGCCCTGATCAGGGCAGGCTGGTCGGAACCCACCTGTGCACAAATTTGTGCACTGGGCCTCTAGTAAATTTATAAATCCTTACCACTTTGGCTTCATGTATTCCTCCTTTGGTGACCCTAACAGAAATGTAGAAAGAAACTTATCTCCTGTGGTTCAGAAACTTTGTAATAACTTATAATTATTTTTAGAAGTACATCTATTTTTTAAATATCGACAGCTAACTCTTGAGTACTTTCATTGTGGCAGGGACTGTTCTATTACTTTTTATACATAGACTTATTTAATCCTCACAACCCAAGAGTTACATGCTTTTATCATTCCATTTCACATAAAAAAAAATTAGGGCACCCAGCTGGTTAATAGTTGAGTGGAATTTTACTCCAGCCAACATGTTTCTGGTCCTCTGCACTACTATGCTATCTACACTCCACCACACTTGGAACATATAAATAAAAAGGCAGAACTTTCCTGGTTGAAGTAGAAGATCTCAGGCTAGAGCTTTGGGTGCTCTCTCTGTGGTGGAAGTTTCAAATTTAGCAGAGCTGACTTTGATAACCTGCTCTAGACTAGATCAGGTGGGTTCCCAGGGACAAGCAGCATTGTAGAGAGATGTGAGAAGCCAATAGTCAATGCCAGAAATTTAGAATACTGGATCCTTCAATAGGAGGAAGAAGCCCAGGAATAATAGAATAATTTTCAATATTTTTTCAGAGTATGCTTTATCAAAAGTTCTTTCTTATTGTAATTAGTCCATTTACATGTTTACATATCTTTGATCAAACTCCATTTTCAAAGAATTGTTTAGTCTTGAAGTAATTCTTCCACACCTTGTAAAAACCAGGTATGTACATTACTAAGGCCAATGAGCAAATCCAATTTTAAGACACATTTTTTATACTTAGATAAAGTAATCTCACTTTCAAGTAAATGCTAAAAAATATTTCAATAGAACAATTTTTTTTAAAGATAAGCCTGGGAATCTTTTCTTTCATTATTTTTTCTTACAGTCTCAAGGGAAAGTGAAATATCTTACAAGCATACCTCCCATCATATTCACCTGCTTTCTGAAAGGATTTAACTATGTATACAAAAATATTAACAGTAACATTACATGGCACTTACTATAAGCCAGGCACTCTTCTAAGAGCAGATATACATGTTACTTTAATTCTCACACATAACCTTATGAAGTACATTTTGATCATCCTTATTTTACAGATGAGGAAACTGAAGTATAAAAATGCTGAGATAAAGATCTGGGATTCAAATACAGCCAATATGGTTTTAGAGGACACACCATTAACCACTATGCAATGTCACTCCAAAACAAGTAAATTACCAAATAAAATAATTAAGCAGAGGAAGCAGACAAATGGAAATATGCCTTGTCAGTTCTCTAATGCCAGAAATCTAAGGCCCTTTTCAAGGCTCAGTCTCAACTTGTCCAAAACTGAATTAGTCATCTTTTCTTCAAAGCTTCTTTTTTGATATTATATTCCTCTGTATCATGATAGGTTAGATTATGGCACAGTAAGAAATGATCCAGGTAGCTCCATGGCTTAAAGGAAGAAAGTTATATATTTTGGCCAGTGAGGGCTTTATTGTATGCCCGCTTGATCCTGGGATTCAGGCAGATGGAGTAGAGTCTATTTGGAACATTGCTAGTCTCATGGTAGAAGGTAAAATAAAAAGCATTGTGAATCAAGTGCCTGCTCCTGGAGCTTTCTCCTTGCAGGGGAACTTGGCACTCCCTGTTATGCTTTATTATGCAAAGGAAGTCTCGTGGCCATAAGTGAATCAACAGGTCAGGGATATAAATTTATTGCAGAGAAAATAATAAATTTAAGTGAGAAGCAATATTTTCAATGAAAGTCTCCATCTTAATTAATTAGCATCACCACCTCCATAAGCTTGAAACCAGAAATTTATTTCTAAATTATATTTATATATTAACTTCCATAAGCAAACAATACCCAAGACCTGTTTAGTCCTCATTCTAGACCAGTGCTTCTCAACCTTCTGGCCCTTTAAATACAGTTCCTAATGTTGTGACCCAACCATAAAATTATTTTCGTTGCTACTTCATAACTGTAATGTTGCTACTGCTATGAATTGTAATGTAAATATCTGATATGCAGGATTGTCTTAGGCTACCGTTGTGAAAGGGTCATTTGACCACCAAACGGGTCGCGACCCACAGGTTGAGAACCTCTGTTCTAGACATTTGTCTCAACCATTCACTCTCTTCCATTCCCAGAGTTCTATGTCAGATCTCAAAAGCTTTCTCCCAGATTTAGCAATAGATTTCTAGTAGTTTTTCCATTCTCTATTCAGCCTAATCCCCTTTTGAACAACAAATGTGCTGTCACCAAAGTGAAGTTAAATAAAAATATAATAATAATAAAAATATAATAAATTCCCTTCCACCAATTACAATTCTATAATGATTTTCTATCTTCTACAGGATTAACATAAAAAACATCTCCTTGCCAAGACTGCTCTACTCCACCTCCCAACAGCCAACAAGATTTACACAGTAGCCCTCTACCTAACTTTTTGCAGTTCATTGAGCATATCATGACATTTCATGTTTTTGATCCTTAGCTTAGACTATCTTTCTACAGACTTGCCTGCGTCTGTCTCTGCCAGGTAAAAATCCACTTCAATAAATGTAGTGTGTGTGTGTGTGTGTGTGTGTGTGTGTGTGTGTGAAAGGTCTTCTCTCCTTTTCCAATGGTTGTTCCCAACTCTGCACTACAATATGCTCTGAATATGAAGTGACATTAATTAGGTCTGTTCACTCTGTCTATGATTTACATATTTTATATAGCAATTATTTCTTTGAATGACTATAACTTCTATTGGCTATGAACTATTTGAAAGAAATGTTAATGTATCATTCATTTTTGTATATGCAGTGCCTACCATAGTGCCCAGAATATAATACTACTCAGTAAATCTTAAGCAGTTAATGAGCTCTAATTAAATAATAATGAGAGAGAATTGAAATTGTGTGTGAAGACCATATTTAAACCAGAGAGGAATATACAAGGACATGGAAAACATGACAGGAAGTGGGTTTAATGAGGCAGGGAATAAAAAGTAGAGATGATTCTCCTTAAGATATGCAAATGAGAAAAAATGAAAGAAAAGGGAATTTGGGAGAAAGGTTAAGTTCAATGTTTGATTCAATTAGAGACTAAAGTATGAGTCAACAAGTTTACATTCTAATTTTACTTTCTGTAATATGGCAATTCATTTATTCATCATTCATATAAACACAGTCTCTTATTTCCATGTCCTTTCCATTAAAATTAAATTGACATAAAGTAAAGTAATATCTGCCTTGGAGTGAAAATAACCTGATTCTCTGGAATTTTTTTAGCTCCTGAAATAATTAACATCAAAATATTGCTTAAATGTTTATGTTAAATGTTAAATCTTTGTAATAATAAAATACATTATATTTTTTACTTTTGAACTTTCCCCCCCTCTAACTTATGTGCTCTGATGATAGTTTTGATATGTTATTCTTCTTATACATACATAAAAATAACATTTTCACTACTCTTTAATTAATCTGGTACCAAAGTACCACCATTATAATTAAGTCAATGTACTTAAATTACTTATATTTAGATATTTGCAATCAAATCATTTCATACAGAAACTAGAATAAGTATGGGTGAGAAGGCCTGTAACTATGAAAGCATTCTAATATATTACATGTATATAGCTCCTATTCAGTGAAGACCTACTTGGATTTTTAAATAGCATTAATAAGCAGGAAATAATTAAAATTTTGTTCTGAACATGAAAAGTTACCTTTGTTGTTAAAATGATCTCTTATTAAACTTGAATGTTATTTTTCAGACTTGTCTGTGGACTTAAATATTATTTCTCCAAACATAATCCTGGAGAAAGCATGATGTAATGGCTAGGCTTGTAGGGAAAAATTGATTTGCTAACAGCATTTAAAAGGAACAACAGATAAACAAAAGACCAGTTTTACCAGTGAGTGAGATTGGATCGTATTGTGATATAGCTAGAAAGAACTTAAGCCCCACCCCAAAGTCCAGTTATTTCCCTGCAATGTAACTGTTGCACGTTAGAAAGTGTGCCAGTTAAAACTCTGGGGAAATGGCAATTTGTATGATGAGTTGGAATTGGATAAATAACTGAATTTAAAAAGCCAATCTCTTTTAGAAAAAAAATTAAAGCTAAATTTAATATAATCAAGAGGTTTCTCTTTTTTTATCCACATGATCTGATGTGGGTAAATTATATTTTGAAAAAACAATTGAAACATTGTATAAAATTAGAGGAGTGTGTTTTTGCACACCGAGAGAAGCTGTGAATCAATGGGTCAATAAGGTGGAAAATGAATGCATAATAGTCTTGGCTACTTCATAAAATGAATGGGTTGTATCTATCAAATATATACTGGGAGATGCCTTTAGCAAGTTGAGATGATAAAGTTTATCTCAGAATTCTTTATAGCAGTAGTGTCTTCTGCAGTGCTCCATACTCTAAAGGAATGATCAGGAATACTATAAACATTGGGGAAAGAACAAGATCTCATCAGGATTATTAAAGTTGAAAGAGGCAAATTTCTCAATAGAAAAAACAAAACAAAAACCTCTCATCCCTTTATTGCCAAGGTAAAATAATCCTAAAATATTTTTCTCTGTTTATATACCATCTTGTCTCAAAAAGGTTTGAAAGGATATTAATAAGATTCCCAAACATACAAACTTATAAAACTTTTAAAAAGATAAAAATATACAGTAAAGGGAATAAAGAGGCAAGGGTATTATAGTGAATCTGAATGATGCTAATACAAATAGAATGCTTGAGTCCTTTAATTGGTTTTAAATTTTCTAGTGGTCAATGCAAAAAATGGAAAACAGCCATTATAAAATTCAGGTTCCATAAAATAAATGCTGAGCAAGTGCTCAGCACTGTTCCTAAGACAAGACAGGTACCTCTTTATAAGATTTTCATAAAGAAGACCCTTGTGTAATAAAATGAAAAACTTTCTCAACACCTTCAAAAGAAAGACAATCAAGTTTCATAGGGCTGTTTCTTATTTTAAAATAACTCTCTGCAGAGGCGGATGACATGCTAGGAAACTGTGTTTCAGTGTTCGGTGATAGAAAGGCCAAGAGTACATTTCAGCATTCTACAGTTCAGCATTTCTTGAGGAACAGGTGAACTGCACGTCCTCCAGGAACTCTGTCATAAATGATGCTTCTGTCTATTAAATTTTAAATGAAAACCGAGTGACAACAAATTCAGAAATGCATTCTTCTGAAAGTATCTCAAGTGTAACTATTTCATATTGCTAGATTAGTAAAGATCCATATATCACAGGTAAGTCTTATATTTAAGGCTGAGTTTATTTAGAAAAGCTGTTTGGTTTTTATTGAAGTTGGAACATCAAAATGCAACAGGGCCTAAGAGACAATGAGAGAAAGCAAGTAAATTTTAAATACTTATATTAAACTAGAGTTCAAAGAGCAAGATGCTGCATATGAGATTGTTAGGACAAATAATTGTTTCCTGAGATAATTCTTAGAAGGGGAAATAACAATGATTCCTTAATGTGTCTCTAAGTAACCTACTAATAAAATAGGTTAAGTATGTCCAAATGGATTATTGCAGTCTATCACCACCTCTTCAACAAGGATATGTTGCTCTATGGCAGGGGGTCACAATTTTTGTTTGTTTGTTTAATTTAAAAGGTTGTTTCAAGTTTTGTAATGAAACACCTGGGCTCAAATTCTGTTCTTTTCATAAAATGTCTCAATCAGGATTCCTTTCAATAAAATGAAGGTATAAAAGCTAGAATTCTACCTTATTATCTTCTCACCCTAAGGCTCACATCACAGTAAAGGCAGTTCTAGAAGCATAAGTATGTATGTGATATATATATATATATATATGTTGTTGTTGTTGATTTCAGAGAGAAAAGGAGAGGGAGAGGGAGAGGGAGAGGGAGAGGGAAAAAAACATCAATGATGAGAGAATCATCGTTTGGCTGCCTCCTGCATGCTCCCTACTGAGGATTGTGCCCCCAATCCAGGCATGTGCCCTTGACAGGAAGCAAACCCAGGACCCTTCGGTGTGCAGGCCGACGCTCCATCCACTGAGCCAAATCAGGTAGGGCTGTATGTTTTCTTACTGAGATTTTGCAAAGCACAGCATATACAAACCAGAGATGTAAAATAATCCACAGTGCCATTGCTCACTGATACTGCCATGAGGCTTAGAAACTAAATGTGGGATTTGACACCCAGCAAGACTTATCACTCAAGGCAGAACACTGGTATTAAAAATTGAAAAAAAAGTTGAAGACTTCCCAAGTTGCATTAGAATTTGTTTTAAATGAAAGTGCTAAAAATGATTTAGTTAGCACAGAGTTTAAAATTACAACGAGCAAGAAAATATGCATTGTAATAATCATAAAAAGTAAAGTAACTCTAAGCCAATTATTTTATAAACATCATGCATTTATAATGACTCATTATCTTTTAAGGAAATAAACAATTTCATAACATTATTGGATTTTACATGACATTGGATTCATTTAGGAGAATTTTGACAATTTACTATGATTCTTAAGTATATCAGCCAATTCAACTGTGTCACTCAAAAATTAAGAATAGCAGTCTAACAATGCCAAAATTATTACTTCTCATTTATATCTTCATGACTGACATTTTAAATGGCAAATATATTTTCTCAAGAGTAAAAACACAGGACCATATTATTAGATATTATTATAAAATGCAGAACAGGTTGGTTATACTTTGGGGAATAAAACTACAATTAACCACCAAGTGGAAATGCAATCACAGTTCGTATGTAGGCAAATAGTATGTAATCAATGTGCAAAATTACTTTTGAAGCATTTAGGAAGAACTCTTCACACTGTTCTTACTATACGTTCAATGCAACTAAAATGAGGATATGAAGATGTCAAGGCCATATCCATGAATGTTTACCACATAATGTTACTTTAAAGGCTGTTCTTGAAGAGCTTTCAGAATCCATTCAATTACATATTTATTGAATGCCATCTAGGGGCTTAACGTTGGGTGAACTCTGTAGGGGTACAGACCAGAGAACACACAATCTTTGAATTTTTGGACCAGCCTAGGAAATGATTCTTTGTGCTAGCAATCTCATGCACAGCAGGAAGGAACATTCATACTCTTCTTATTGTATTTAAACAATGTTTGATACTACAATAAAGTGCCTCTCTAAAAATGTGTCATAAAAGGCAGTTATACTTTTTGAGATTAGAAATTTTTGCAGAGAATAGTACTTGTGACTGCAGTCTGGATAATAGGAAGAATATAGTTAGGTATATAAGAAATGTTGTATTTCCCAGGAAAGGAAAGCAATGAAAACCAAGTCATCCTGTATAAATCTCTATGTTTATAGAAACATTATTTACAATAATCAAGATCTGGAAACAGCCCAAGTGCCCAAGCAGATGAGTAGGTAAAAAACCTATGGAACATTTACCCAATGGAATACAATGTGGCTATAAAAAAGAAGGGACTTTTACTCTTTGCAACAGCATGGATGGTCTTGGAGAGTATTATGCTAAGTGAAATAAGTCAGTTGGAGAAAAACAAATACCATATGTGTGATGTCACTAATATGTGGAATCTAATGAACAAAATAAACTGATGAACAAAATGGAACCAGAAACATGGATACATGGAACAGACTGCCTGGTGCCCAAGGGGGAGGATGGTAGTGACTGGATAAAGAGGGTGAAGTGGATTAGCTAAAGAAAATACATGCATATCCGACGGACACAGACAATAGTTTGGTGAAGGCCCAGGGAGAGGAATATGAGGTGGGTGGAAGTGGGCAAAGGGCTGAGAATGGGGGACATCTGCAACTATGTCAACATTAAAATTTTTAAATAAAAAAGGTAATTTAAAAGATTTGACTCCTCAAAACTGTCAAGGTCATGAAAAACAAGGAAAGACAGAATCCTTCACAGACCAGAGGAGACAGGCAGACATATTGCAATGTGGTCACCTAGAGGGTAGCATCGATCAGAAGAAGGATATGAGTAGAAAACCGGTGAAATCCCACCGAGTCTAGAGTTAAACTCATAGGAGTTTGCTGATAAGATTCTCTCAGTCTTGATTGATGTGTCATGGTTATGTGAGCTGGCCACATTCGGGCAAACTGAGATCTATCTCTATGTCCATAACTTTTCTACAGGTTTAAAATTATCCCCCCCGAAAGAGCAAAATTTAAAATAAAGAAAACATCTATATACACATGCAAAAGAATGTTGGAATATAGAATCACTGGAAGATATATTTTCAGAACATGATCCAGGAAGTGAAAGTCTGAGTAGTGTCCTATAGTAACATATTTTGAGGTGAGAGAAGGGAATTGACTCCTGCAGGAATGAAAGTACATTGTAATGGAGAGATACATACCAAAACTATATTTGGTTGACTGATCTATTCAGCCACAACTTATTTTGAAATATTCCTTAAACTTAATCAATCTAATTGAGTAGAGAATTTCAGGAAATTTTCCAAAATAAGGTAAGTTTGCAATGGTCATCCTATACACACACATGCACACACACTTATACATATATATAAAGACATGCATTATACACATGCACACACACACACCATATATATATATATATATAAAATATACACTGAGTGGCCAGATTATTATGACCACCTGACATTTGTAGGCAAATTAGCCGTACACTGCATCCTATGGGATATGGAAGCCGAAGGCCTGTTCGAACACCTTGGCTGTCTTTAGTTAACAAGATAAAATGTCTCCAATTCACACAGGAACACAAGGATTGGACAGTCAAGCATTGGAAAAAAAGTCATGTGGTCCGATGAATCACTTTTCCAGTTGCATCATGCAGATGGCAGAGTGAGAATTTGGTGGAAAGCTTGAAAGCATGCACCCCACATGCATGAGTACAACCCTTCAAGGTGGTGAGGTCAGTGTTATGGTTTGGGGCATATTTTCCTGGAATGATTTGGGCTCTTTAATTTGTGTGGAACAATGTCTGAATAGCACAACATACCTAAGTATCATTGCTGAGCAAGTTCATCCTATCATGTTGATGGCATATCCCAATGGAAATGGCTTCTTCCAAGAAGACAATGCACCTGCTTGTATTGTGCAGGAGTGGTTTCAAGAACATGAGGGAGACTTTACCTTGCTTAGGTGGCCCCCACAATCACCAGATCTCAATCCAATTGAGCATTTGTGGGACGAAGTTAAAAGAGCCATCAGGCAGCTGCTTCCACAACCATAAAATCTCACAGAACTAGACAGTGTTATTTATCAGGCATGGTGTCAGATTCCTCACATCACCTTTCAACATCTCGTGGAGTCAATGCCAAGAAGAATCGTCACAGTATTGAAGGCAAAAGTTGGCCCAACGAAGTACTGATGGGGTGGTCATAATAATCTGGCCAGTCAGTGTGCAAATATATATCCATGATATATCCATATCTCTACATAGTGTATATGTTATATATAGTGTATATATTATATATATTTAGCTATATGTATATATACATAATTAAATATACATTTATACTTTCTATACATGTGTTAATTTCAATAACATTATTAATTTTAAATGTATTATTATATAAGAGTGTATCTTGTTTTTAGTAAGCCCATAGCCTACACATTCCCCATGTTATCATCTTGATCTCCCAGGCATTGGGTAGGGATGGCTTAGAATGTGGAAGGGCTTATAAGTGTAGCAGCTCAATCAGTAAATCTATAAAAGGAGGATTAGTAGCATTCACATTCTCTACAAAATAAATCAGTGGATTTCCATCCTAATTCACCAACTGCATGTCTCCTCTTTCTCGCCACAAAATATCTATGACAGCCAGATCGTGAACACAGAAACAGAACTATTTCTGACACGTACATGTGTCTCCTTGTTCAGATTTATCATCACAGAATGACAGGTTCCAGGTGCTTTCTAACTTTTACTTCAGGGAAAATCTTTTAAAAATAATTCCAGGACAAACTTGTATTTTTCTCTGAGTATTATGTTATTTTTATTGGCTTGTCAAAATCTTCTGATCCCATGTCTACTGACTTGATGAGATGAAGCTTAGTAGTGCCTAAGAGACACTGAGGATATTTGTTAGGGAACAAATACATTAAAATTCTGTTTCAGGAACAATGATGTATACAAGTATAATTGCTACCATGAAAAACATCAGTACAGTAAGTTAGATGGAAATATAATTGTGATTTTTCCAGTTCATTAGAATGGAAAACTGCAACTTCTCAAGGTATCTATAAGATTCTGAATATTATGACTGCAATATTAAACTCCACCATTTATTATAAACTAGAGGCCAGGTGCATGAAATTCATGCATGGGGGGGGTCCCCTCAGCCTGGCCTGCACCCTCTCCAATCTGAGACCCCTGGGGCAGTGGTTCTCAACCTTCTGGCCCTTTAAATACAGTTGCTCATGTTGTGACCCAACCATGAAATTATTTTCATTGCTACTTCATAACCGTAATGTTGCTACTGTTATGAATTGTAATGTAAATATCTGATATGCAGGATGGTCTTAGGAGACCCCTGTGAAAGGGTCGCGAACCACAGGTTGAGATCTACTGCCTTGGGGAATGTCTGACTGTCTTGGGGGAGTTGGACATGCTTCTCACAATCTGGGACTGCTGGTTCCTAACCCCACGCCTGCCTACTTGCCTGATTGCCCCTAACCACCTCTGCCTGCCTGATCACCCCTAACCATCTCTGCCTGCCTGCCTGATCGCCCCTAACTGCTCCCCTGCTGGCCTGATCACCCTTAACTGCCTCTGCCTCAGCCCTGCACCCGGGATCCAGGATTCTCTCCTCTGGCTGGGCCACAGGCACCCGGGACCTGGACTTCTCTGCTTATGGCTGGCCCCAGGCACCTGGGACCCAGGTCAGCCACAGCCGCAGGGGACTGGGGGCAGGAGGCTTCACCTGGGCCGGCCTTAGGCACCCGGGACTGCGGGTGGGCGGCTTCTCTCTCTCCCGGGCCACAGCCACAGACACTGGTGCCCGGGACCGTGAGCGGGCAGCTTCGCCCGGGCCCAGCTTTGTGAGGAAAGACGTCCAGAAGGTTGTCTGGAAGACATCCAGTCTAATTAGCATATTACCCTTTTATTAGTATAGATCCGTGGTCTGCAAACCACGGCTCGCGAGCCACATGCGGCTCTTTGGCCCCTTGAGTGTGGCTCTTCCACAAAATACCAAATGTGAGCGCACACATACTGTGTGATTGAAACTTCGTGGCCCATGGCCAGAAGTCAGTATTTTGTGGAAGAGCCACACTCAAGGGGCCAAAGAGCCACATGTGGCTCACGAGCCACGGTTTGCTGAGCCACAGTTTGCCGACCACTGGTATAGATGAACAACCTTTGGAACTTGATCTTCGGATATTTCTCAAGCTATTCAAAATGATTTTCCTCATTTTTAAGGCTCAATTCTATTTGATTCAATTTCTACTTTCTTTACCCAATTACTATTGCTCTGTGGCAGATTTTATTAAACTATAAAAATTTAACTTTATCATTCATTAAAATGGATATCTGACAATATTAAATTTTAGCCTTTACCTCTTAATGATTAAGTTGATCTGTGCTTTGATCCAGTAATCTCCCTGCAGTATCAGTAAAAGACTGCACAAAACTAGGCTACTGACTGGTGATTATTAGAATCTGATAAGTTTCCTGTTATAAATTTAGCTTTCAACATGAAAGAATAAAAAAAATGGTTTGTACTTATCTATTTACTTATTTTTGTGGTCAGAATATTTATCCCAAGAAAGCTGGTGTTTACTTTTACTTATGTAGCTATTGATGGACTTAATCCTGTATAATAAAAGCCTAATATGCTAAGTGTTCAGTCATCTGGTCATCCATTCAACCAATCAATGGGTAATATGCTAATGATATGCTAAGGCTGCTCAACCACTTGCCATGACCTGCACTGACTACCAAGAGGCAGACAGTTGACTGGTCGACCAGTCTCTATGATGTGCACTAACCACCAGAGGACAGATGCTCTGACTGGTAGGTTAGCTTGCTGCTGGGGTCTGGCTGATCGGGACTGAGAGAGACAGGCCAGACATCTGGGCCGGGCACTCCCTGGAGCACTCCAGCAATCCCTCCCTGGCTGGCCAACCTCCCTCATCCCTCCCCAGTCCCGATCATGTACCAGTGGGCTCCCTTGGCCTAGCCTGCACCCTCTCACAATCCGGGACCCCTCAGGGGATATCGGAGAGCCAGTTTTGGCCCTATCCCGCAGGCTAGGCTGAGGGACCCCACTGGTGCATGAATTTGTGCACCGGACCTCTAGTGTGACCATAAAACCTATGCTATAAAAATAAAATTTCTTTACCTCAGGCATTCATTATTTGACTGAAGGTTATTTCCAGGGTAAAGAACATCATTCTATATACCAAGAGCATTGCTAATTTTATAATGATTTTATTATTGATGGAAGCACATTGACTTTTGGTAGTAGCATCCAGGGCAATTCCTTAAGGACTTTGTAATTTTCTAATATTTTCCTTATTAACAGTGGTTTTATCCACTCCCAGCTTCTTTCATTTCATACTAAAAGCCTTTTATTTCCACTCCTTAGCAACCAATATGTGGGTAGATATTAATTTAGGCAAAATAGACACAACGATCCCACTAAAGAAAGGAAATATCTTACTTTTACTTATTGTCTTACACACACACACACACACACACACACACACGATTCATTGTCACACACACCTCTTTTCCATAGGCCTTTTCCTCTTAGAACATTCCATTCCCCCTTTCCTGTGTTCTCACCTTGCATTTTCTGATCAATTTATATAGATTATTAAGGTATTAAATTAGACATTTCTTTGGAAGCCTTTATCAATACTAAATCCTGGGTTAATTTTTCCTCTTCTGTTTTTCCAACGGTTCTGAATGGGATTTCTGATGTAAAAATATTTTGCACACTACTGCATTTTCCTGTTTGTTTGTGTGATGTCCCAACTAGACTCGAAGTTCTCTGTGAGTGCACACAATGTCGTGCATCACTGCACCCTATCATCCGGTGCAGTACTGAGCATCTAACCTGTGCTCAATAAATATTGTTGAATAAATGAACAAATGAATGGCTCCTGATTGAAACTGTATATGTCTGTGTTGTTTAACATGGTAGTCATGAACCATGTGTCTGTTGAGTTCTTAAAATGCGACCAGTCCAAATGAGATGTACTTAAGTGAAAGGTTTTAAAGACTTGGTATGAAAAAAGTAAAATATTCCATTAATAATTTTATATGAATCACATGTTAAAATAACATCTTTGATGTCTTGGAATAAATACAGTGTAATACTAAAATTAATTCTACTTGCTTTTATTGCTTTCTTTAATAAGGATACTTGAAATTTTTAAGTTAAATGTATGGTTCATATTAATGGCTTGTATTGTATTTCAGTTGGGCAGTTGCAGTATAAATCACAGATTCCAGACACAAGAACATCATCAGCTTTTATTTTAGCTTCCTTGTCATTCAGTGTTCTGCATGGCATTGTCCCATTGTCAACGAGATGAAAAAACAGTTATATTTTAAATTTTATCTGCAAGTCTTTCTTAATTTCAGCACTCTAATTACTTAACACTCTGTTGCCTTTAATTAAAATAAATTAGATTATTGGAATGTTATGAATTGACTATAAAAGAAGTTTAAACAAATTTATTAAATTATAATTCCAATATGGAAACATTCAGAATATGTTCTATTTTAGAGTTCATGCAAAAGAAAAGAATGACTCTAGGTCGACACAGTGTTCTTTATGTGTACTGTTCAATAGAATAGCTGCTAACTACATGTGGCTATTTGAGCACATGAATATGGTCAGTGTAGCTGATTAAATTAATTTTTAATTTTAATTATTTTAAACAGCCACATGTTGTTAACATCTATTTTACTGGACTTTGTACCTCCCAGCGGTTCTCAACCTGTGGGTCGCGAACAATGAAAATACATCCTGCATATCAGATATTTACATTATAATTCATAACAGTAGCAAAATTACAGTTTTGAAGTAGCAACAAAAATAATTTTATGGTTGGGGGTCACCACAACATGAGGAACTGTATTAAAATGTCGCAGCATTAGGAAGGTTGAGAACCACTGTGTCCTACTTCTAGCAGTACTGAATTTTAAGTAATGTCCTATCTTGAAATACCATGTTGAGAATATTTCTATCACACTGAAATCATGAGTAACTAAAACATAAAATTAACAAACTTAAGTGGTTCAAACACTTTAGAAAGGCATTGCGAATTGTGTTTTAAGAGGTTTTTTTTCTTATGAAAGAAAGAGATGCATATTTTAGTTAGCAGCAAGATCTACTTATACATTAATTATTTGGTATCAGCATCCCTTTCTATAGTTAAAGTATATGTTTGATTTTTAATTAAAATTAGAGCATGCATTACAAAACAATTTAAAAATAAGCCTCCCGAGTTCCTTGCTTTTTTTTTCTTTTTCAAAACATTTTAGAACCACACTGCTTTTGAAACTATGTGAGTGATTAATTCAGGATAACCTAAACCTCTGGAAGTCATATGCAGGAGGGCTTTATTGTGTAAAAACAATTTCTGATTTGGAAATATGTTAAATGAGTTGGGTATTGCTGTGTATTTAAAATGCTGAACCTCATTCTTCCTATTTGTCTCCTGAATAATGTCCACAAAACAGGTCTTTAAAGAACATGATGTAATTAACATTCAATTTTATGTGCTTTAATTATGAGCTAATGTCTGATTGAATAGATAACATTTCTGTGTGTGGTTTTTAGCCAGAGAAGTATTAGAATCATAAAAAATCTTAGAATTGTACAAGGTTCTTGTCCAATTTTTTTTCATGTTGTAGAATAGAAATATTAGAGAGTGAAATGACATTGTGAAAGTCACAATTACACAGTAGAGACTGAGATAAACACTGATTTTTAGGAAATGGCAGAATAACTATTGTAATTTAAAATGTTATAATTTCCTTTGAGTAGTGTCTATGTAACATATCTGTATTCCATTACCCCAAAATGTCCCACAGCTGTTTGGTCACAGTAGCGAGGAAAGAAAACTAATCTTTCCCGGGAACCTGCTCTGGGTGGGGCATCGTGCCTGATGTTTCCACGCGCTGTTACTCCTTGTAATATTCCTATCAACCTTTCAGGGGGCAGGTGAAGAAATGAGGCGTCTCAGCAGTTCGGGAAATTTGCTCCTGCTCAAAAAACTGAGGTCACAATGGGGGGCAGGGACAGCAAGAGTGAAGTCTGCATTGGTCTAATAATGGTCTGTGCCTTTCCTTCCACATAACACTGATTCTTCTGAGAAACTCATATATTTTATAATCCTGACTAATTTAGACTTGCAGAAAAAGTGTAAGCTAACATTGCTTTTGGAAATATGTTTGGAAAATATTTGCTATCAAAAACACACAATGTCATTTATTTATTTTAAGGTTTTATACTTCTCCCTATTAAAATGTGATTGTTTTAATGTTAAATTAATTTCTCTTATTAAGTTAATTTAATATTAACATCATGTTACTAAACAAATTCAAAATCTTTTTTACTTTTGTTTTTTACTTTAAATTAAAATATTTTCTGTGGTGTTAAATAACTTCATTGATTGAGCTTTGTAGATGTCATAATGTTTTAGATATATGTAGAGTCCCTCAAAAATTCATATTTAATTTCAGTGAAATTGTGCATGGGGGAAAAACATGGTATTCAAATAATATGACATTTTGATTTTGGTCTTCTTGGTGAACCTCAAAAGAATGACTAGAACCAATCAATGGTTGAGGTACATATATGATAAATTAAAGATAGTAGATATGTTTCTATATTTTTCTCTGGATAACAAATCACATAAAAGAGAGTCAGAGATTAAGAGTAGTTTCTCAATTAAGATTGATCTGGCCTTGAATTCAGGTTTCTTCACTTACTTGAATTATAATTGTGGTTTTGCTAAACCTCAGATTACTCAAAATGGTAGCAGTATTTTAATTCACCTCACATTGATAGAAGTATAGAACTTAACATTGAAACTCTCACATAGTACTTTCTCAATTAGTTCAATTATTGCATCTATTGTTCAGCAATTGAAATACAGTAAGATAAGGCAGTTCTTTTTTATGCTATATAATAAAAGCCTAATATGCAAGCCTAATATCCCCTGGGGTGGTCATTAGACCAGGAGACTGGGAGTTCGGCCACTCGCTATGATGTGTGCTGACCACCAGGGGGCGAAGTGGAACATGGCGGGCATCGGTGATGCAGTACTGGCAGTGGGCAGCAGTGGAGGTGCTGGTGGCCCAGATGGGCCCCAATGAGAGCGGGTCCATGGCGGGATGGTGGAGCAAGAGTGGGCAGCACCAGGCCAAGGTGGGTGCAAGCAGGGACCAGATCACCCCGTCAATCACCCCACAGGTGGTGATCAGCGGTGGCAGCAGGGGAGCAGGGCTGCCACCTGGCTCCCAAGTGCTGAGGGAGCCAGGCAGGGGGCCTGGCCCCTATCGATTGTCCTGCAGAAGGGATGGTGGAGCAGGTGAGGGGGTGGTGCCAGGCCAAGGTGGGGTTCCAGGCGGAGCTGTGGGGCTGTGAGGCTGGGGGCACGATCTAGAGCTCGATCTCTGCAGGCCATCCTAGGGATCCTGAATTTGTGCACCAGGCCTCTAGTATTAAATAACTAACCAAATTGTATATCCAAAGAGAAGAGTATATGTAAGAATTCTTTTGTTTTTAAATATATTTTATTGATTTCAGAGAGGAAGGGAGAGGGAGAGAGAAACATCAATGATGAGACAGAATAATGTATTGACTACCTCCGGCACATCCCCTACTGGGGATTGAGCCTGCAACCGAGGGTGGTGGGGGTAATGTGCCATGGCTGGGAATCGAACTGTGACCTCCTGGTTCATAGGGCGATGTTCAACCACTGAGATGCACCAGCTGGACTGTAAAAATTATTTTTCCACTTCCAATGGCACAGGTCTTAGTATGTAAAATCACATTCACTAAATGTATGTGAACTAACTAGACAAAATAGTGTCTTTACTGTTATACTTACATAACATTAACATATTTCTTTAAACTTGGAGTGCTTGTTCTAGGAAAGACGGAGTAACATAACCTCTATTTCAGAGCAAATCATATACTAAATATTTTAGTGCATATACAAAATATTTTATAGATGAATGTACAATATACAAACTTCTTCAAAAAGTTTAAAAATGTGTTCCTTAACTTCAGACCTACTTTTGAAAATTATTTTTGTAACTAAATGAAAGTTTGAGAAAAAAAACACCTATATATATGCATGCTACTGCTAAAAGTACAAATAAAATGACCTACTCCTGAGAGTCATCATCTGCCTTATTTTAAGCACAGTAGCTGGAAAAACACATTATCCCCCACTGCTGCTCCCTTGCTGACATGTCAGAACTGTATTGAGTGAGTCTCTCTGAAAGGGTGTGCTCTAATTAGCTGGGGGCTCTAACACTAATCCCTGTGAAATTTTCAAAATTTGAGTTTCAAAATTAAAAAATATATATATTATTTGAAAATATTTTTGTAATAACTTCCAATGATTCAAAAATTTAACTCTTCTTTCCTCACATGTCTAGGTTACTGAGTTAATATAAATGGATGGCCCTACCAAGGCATAAAAAATAAAGAGATTGTGTCAAGTGTCATAGTGTTTGACAAATGCTAATTTACCTGAATAGCAGGACACAAATCATTTAATTTGAAAAATTTCTGTCCTTGTGAGTCAACATTCTCCTCAGTCATTGCAGTAAATACCTTACTTTTATGTTGGAACATTTTATATTTATATGGCATATACAGACTTTTAGAAAGCTCAACACTATTATTAGGAATATGGAATTTTTTGGAGAAGATTCTAATTTTAAATGACACATCTGAAAAAGAAACAGCTGGAATGGCAGATTAAAGAACTCCAGATAGATTTTGTACATAGAGCTCTCTCTCTCTCTCTCTTTCTCTCTCTCTCTCAAGACAAGCAAGTTAGTCACTTCAGAAATATTTTAAGAGCCAATATTTATTATTGAGTCTGATTTTATCATTAGGTAAAAAGATTGAGTAGTTTACATCAATGTTTATCTCAATGGAATAGAGAGAGAGAAGAGAGAGAGAGAGAGAGAGAGAGAGAGAGAGAGAGAGAGAGGAAACAGGGAGAAAGTATGCTGTATGTGTGCTGCCCAGTGTGTTACAGAGTTGACATATGTTAAGAGATGCATATTGTGTGTGGATACCTAATCGTATTGAACAGATTAGACAAAAAGAAAGGGGATTGGAGATTCTGCCTATATTAGGCAATAAATAGCAGCTCATTCACAGATTTCATTGATTAGGAATCACAGGCTTTCTCTGGTTCTGACAGTCTCTCAATCTTCTTTCATTCCTCTTGTATACAAGTTCTTACTGCAATATGGAGATATAGCATGCAGCAAGGAGCAATGGTTAAATATCAAATGTGTAAGTTAATGTTACTTCCTCCTTTAAAATAACAACTCTTGGTGCCAAAGAAAAACATAATTCAAAAAGTATTTCTTGTCATATTGTTTTTACTTTATATTTTTTGTTTACTCATATAGTTGGTTAATCTCTATATTACTATAAAGATAAATAAGCTTATTTTAAATAATTAGCCTGATAAACCACATGCCATAGCAATGACTATTCAAGATGCTAATAATAAAGAAAACAATTGTAACACTTTAATTTCCACAGGCGGAAAATCTACCAAGTGTTTCAAAGTAAAGCCTCAATTCAACATAATAAAAACCCTTGTAAAAAGCAGAGGAGTTGCTGTGATGTCTTTCCTGTTTATGAAACTGAGGTTTTCAGCTATAAAGGTAATTGATCACCTAAGATCTCCATCATTTTGAGTAGCATATCTGAAACCAGAATCCAAGTTTCTGTACTCTGAGTCTAGTATTTTTTTAACTGTTTCATATTAACTGGAGACTAGTAATGAAATTAATGCTATTTTTCTTCTTCCTTCTTTCCCTCCCTCCCCCTTTCCTTCTTCCTTCCTTGCATATCTTTAAATGATATATTTAGCATTGTTTATTCATTATTTAATTTATTCATATTTTCAACTTTTATTATGTGCTAGGTAGCACAAAAGGTCTCAAGTAAAATGCTCAATAAGACACAAACCTAAGCTGTGTCCATAACAATTAATAGAAACTCTTAAAAATAAAATGGGGGAGAGGGAGGACAAAGCCAACACATAGAATAATGGTTTCAGTCACAGTGTGATGTCTCCCTATTACATCATAGTCTATTATCAGTTCATGTTCTCTCAACTTGAGTGTGGGCAACTGTACAAAACCAGAGGGCATAATTTATATTTGCTGCCACCTATAACTGAGTTTATTTATGCAGATATGTTGTGCTTCTAAGCAATGTCTTTTATATTTGTGGTAATAAGGAAAAAAAAGAAACAGTGATGAGAACCACAGTGCTATACAGAGGAGAAATGTATGTTTAAAAGGTTGAGTTATATTAAATCTTCCCTTTGGCAGTCAACAGAGGTGAAACTCCTATGTGCCGTTGATCATCCCTTGAACCACTGCATCAATGTTTATACAAGTGAAGTGGAAATGACCTTTGAGAAATTACCTAGGACATATCCTGACTTCAATAAGCACTATTCTTAAATCCTGTCAGTAATTTGACAGTCAGTTCTATTTTTAACCACATCTAAGGAAAAGGATTGTGTAAAATCCAATAGTAGTCTTTTCTGCTTGTAGTACAAAAAATTTCTTGCAACCTCCTTATTACTATCTTTAATCATCTAACATCACCCAGACTCTGATTTTTCCCCTTTTCATCTCTGTGTGAATAGAGAATGGAAGATCAATCACTTACCAAGAAGCCCCAAATTGGACCATCATACTTAAGTTAATATTCTATGTAAATTTTCCAATACGGGAAGGACTTGCAGGTTAAGTGTTGATTCTAATATTTTGAATATAAGCAAAGTGTATGTATATTAGAGACCCGGTGCAGGGATTCGTGCACATTAAAAGGAAATTAATTAGAAAGCGGCCAGTGGGGTGGGACTGGGTGAGATGGGCCGGACATGCACCGGAGCTAACCTCCTGCGATCCCTCCCTGGCCTGCTGCACCTGGGGCAGCGCTGTGGCTCGAGATTGTCTGCAGAGTGAGCAGGGTCTCTCTGGAAGGTGGGGTCCCTCTGCCTGGCCTGTGGGGATTGGGCCAAAACTGGCTCTCTGACATCCCCCGAGGGGTCCTGGATTACAAGAGGACAGTTTTCGGGTGACCCACCCTGGAATCAGGCTCCCTCCTCTCTGGTTCTGGTGCATCACCCGAGAACCGCAGCTTCCAAGTCACCGCAGCTCAGCAGCTCCTGCATTGAGCGTCTACCCCCTGGTGTTCATTGCACATCATAGCTTCCGGTTGGACAGTCGAATGGTAGGACAGTCGCTTAGGCTTGTGTGTGTGTGTGTGTGTGTGTGTGTGTGTGTGTGTGTGTGTTAAATAGATCCTACAATCACATGAAAACTTGGAAACACTGGATTTTCCAAAAAGGTAAGGAGATTGAAAGCATTGTTTTTTAGGTCAACTGAAAGATACATGTGCTTTTAGAGTCATGGATTCATCAATGTATTCATTTATTTCATTTATTCAGTTTTTTTTGTGTGTTTTTTTCATTCAACCATGACTTACTGAGTATATGTGCTGAATAAAGTACTATGTGCTATGTGTTAGTGATATAAAACACAGATAAACCATCCTTCAAAAACTCACAGTCTATTGGGTGACTTTGGTTTACATATATTTGTATTAGATCAAATCTTTCAGAAGGGACAAATAACCTATGAAGGTGATATCATAAAGGTGAAGGCAGAAAGAGTTTCAAGAAATGAGAGGTGAACATTGTAAAGTTTCATTTTGAAAATGGGATACAGTTATTTCAATTTTCCATAAAGCAAGTAATATTAAATCTCTGATTTGAATTCTTGCCAACAGATGGCCGACATTAATACTGTAGCCAGTGAGAGCAAGAATATAAGTGCAGCTGTGTGAAAAACTTTATATGTGTATAGATTTCAAAATATTATTCCCATTTTTATAATTTACTATAAAGACTTAGGGTTACATGTTGCCTAACCAGTGAATAAATTGAACAGGCATTCCATTTGAAATTTATGCTTTTACAAAATTCTATTAAATTGAGGAGAAGATGAAATTATAAGTAATATTACTTTGCATTGTGGACTGTATTGTGTTCCCCCAAGTTTATGTTAAAATTCTACCCAACAATGAGACTGTATTTGGAAATAGGACCTTTAAAAGGGTAATTAGTATACAATGAGATCATAAGGGTAGGAATCTAATCCAGTAGGACTGGTATCCTTATAAGAGTAGAAAGAGATACCAGGGATGGATGCGCACAGAGTACACAATGAGAGAGCGGCATTCTGCAAACCAGGAACAGAGGTCTTACCAGAAACCAGCCCTGATGGGACCTTGACCTCAGTCTTCCAGCATCCAGCACTAGGAGAAATTTCTGTTTAGGCTACACAATCTGTGGTATTTTGTTAGGGCAGCTGAGCTAATACACTTTACTAAGGAAAAACAATACCAACAAGTACTATGTTCTTAGTGGTGATTGGTCATGTGTTTAGAACTTTATGAGTATAATCTCATCTCTTCCTCAGGACAGTCTGAGGAGATACATACTTTGGTGATGCCATGGTATAAATGTGAGGTACAGAGAGGTGCAGTGACTTGTCAAAGGTCAGCTAGCTAGTGAGTAAGTCATTGTTCTTGAGGGAAAGAGTACAGAATAACCATCATTAACATAACTTTTCTTTTGTAATATTATTCACATATTTTATTTAATATTAAAAATAATTAAAACTTTAACATTACAATGTAATCCCATTTTGTTACATTATAAAAGCAAACAAAATGCAGTTTTAATAGAATTTAAAATACTGTTGATAAAGGTAAATTTATAAACTTTATCAATTGCTGCAACTCCATTTTTTGAAAAAATGAAACATTGAACCAGAAGTGGGAGGAAGAATATTGCAAATATAAGTATTACATTTAATGTTTGATAGCATAATGTAATTGCAAAAGACTTGGTTACTATTTAAAGGGCAGATCATATAAACCCAACACTAAATTTTAAAACCTACAACATTCCCAAATAGACTTGCTAGTGATTAAAAAATATACATTTATGAGCATGAAAGCTTGAAATGTAATAAGGGCCCAGATGAGTTAGTGACGGCTGTCATAAAATCATCAGAGCATTTTATTTACAATTTGTAATAAAGCTGTCACACATTGAATTTATAAAAGCATTTATCTTAGAAAAATAAATCTGCTTGCCAAGGGCAAGTTAATAACCTCTACAGTTCATTTCAATATATGGACAAAGAGATAGTTTGAGTAATAGAGACTTATAAGACGTTCATTGGAGAAATGTATAGGATGCTGTGACAATGAAAATATCACTCAAAAGGATTCTATGCTGTGAATTAACAGCAGGAATACTTTCTACATCATCTGAAATACAAATCAATATTGTTAGCTACCAACCTAAAAGACATGAACACAGAGAAAAGTGTATCCATGTGTCCTATTTTCAAAAACAATTAAAAATATTTCAATTTAAGAATCAAAAGAACATGTGGATTTTTGAAATACCTAACTGAATGTGTAGCTATTTCCTAATGATTAGACGTCATTTGCTTATTTGAATAATCTAAGGGAAGAAAATGTTATTTAATACATGGAGTTTTTACATATACTTGGAAATGTAAACATATACAATTTTAAAAAATAGATTCCTTGAAATTTCAGGCAAGTTTGATGGAAGCACAGAAGACATCAGTTAGAAACTGTTTAAAATAAGTACAGTGATAGTATGATATAGTTGCAAAAGTCTCAATCCTCATCAGGAGGTTGAGCAAGTCACCAAACCTTTTTGTGGTTCATGTTCTTCAGAATGTTCATAAGGATTTCCAGTGTTACTTTGTATACCCCCTTGGAAATGCAAATATAATCATGAGTATACAATTTCAGGAGCATTTAGATGTGTGTATTTTCTCTAAATGTAATGCTGTATAAAGAGAGAGGACATGCAAGATATAAAACCTATAAAACCTTTTAGTTAGAACAGGGTCAGCAAATTTTTCCTTAAAGGTTAAATACTCAACTCCACATTGTAATTGGAAAGCAATTATAACAATATGTAAACAACTGGGTGTGGCTATGTTCCAAGAAAACTCTATTTACAGAAACAGTCAAAGAACTATAATTTGACAGCCATCTCAAAGAAAAAAAAAAAAAAAGAGCTTTATATTTTCTTTTTAAAAAGACACTGAAATTTTGCTTTGAAAATTATCAATTTTATGTTTGGTTTTCCTATTGAAAAAGTAAAGTTATATACATGAAGAATTTCCCATTGATCAGCATATTTTTCTTTACTTTTGATCATCCCATAAACTTGATACTGTTGTAATAAAGCCAGTTATTAATTAACTGGAAAGGAGCAAAGAGAGGGTCAAATAGACACATGTCCAGTAGAGTCTGGGTGACAAAGGGAGAGTACTTGTATGTCAGTCACACCTGGGAACAGGTCATTGTGCAGTGTAGGTGTGGCCACTGCAAGCATAAGATTTAAGATACTTAATCTCCTAAACAAAGTTCTCTCCCTTGGCCCTTTTGGTTCTCCTGACACTTTTGTTGCAGGGGATACGCTCTGTTGGCTCCCCAACATTTGCCCACATGGCCCACAGCCATGTGGACCCCCCACAATAGACTGATGGACTGTAACTAGCGTAATGCTAACTTGGAACCAGCTCTACCATGAAATGGAAACTCTGGGCACTGGCTTTACTTTTGGCTCTGCCCAATCTCCAGCTGCACCTCTTCCAGGACTGGATTAAGGGAAATGGGACTTTCTAAATCAAACAGTGTAATTCCACACAAATAAAAACCACTCATCTTCCCATGTGAGCCTCAGAAAATCATTTTCCTCTAGATATTGTAAGGACTCCACTCCCAGCACTCAGTGGGGAAAAGGATCCCCCAATTCTACTGGTGGATGTTCCACTTTCACTAGTAACAAACTCAAATATCCTTCCTAAGTTTTTGTTTGTTTGTTTTTATAAGTGATGAAACAAGAAATCCCACAGGTTGAAGAATTTGGACAGCAAATTGGTCCATTGGTTTTGTTAAAAATGTACTAAATTATTTTATGCACAAAGCACTTCTTTTGGCAACTCCTGGTTCAGATTCTAGCTCTGGATAACCATCTTTGTTTTCTCTTATATGCACCAGGACAGATAACAGTATTTACTTTACAGGATTGTTGTGAAGCTTAAGTGAGCTAATCCTATAAAATAAAGAGGTAATATGCAAATTAACCCTTATGCCCTCACAAGATGGCTGCCTATGAGTAGGCCGGCAGGGGGGTTAGTGAGAGGCAACCAAATGACTGAACAGCAGGCTGTGTGGGGCTACCAGGCTGGCGGGAGAGGGCCATGAGGGGCGACCAGGCTGGTGGGGGGACCATGAGGGGCGACCAGGCCGGCAGGGGTGGCAGTTGGGGGCAATTAGGCTGTCGGGGGGGGCAGTAAGTGGTGACCAAGCTGGTGCAGGGGGGGGGCAGTTAGGAGCAACCAGGCCAGCAGGAAGGGGGCAGTTGGGGGCAACCTGGATGGCAGAGGGGGGCAGTTAAGGGTGATCAGGCCAGCACCCAGAGGCAGTAAAGGGAGAACAGGCTGGCAGGTGGGGGCAGTTAGGGGCGACCAGGCAGGCAGGAAGGTGAGTGATTAGGAGCCAGCAGTCCAGGATTGTGAGAGGAATGTCCGAATGCTGGTTTAGGCCCGATCCAGGCCTAAACCGGCAGTCGGACATTCCCCAAGAGGTTCCGGATTGGAGAAGGTGCAGGCTGGGCTTAGGGTAACCCCCCATGCACGAATTTCATGCATCTGGCCTCTAGTGGGTATATAAAACTTTACAAGTTCACCAAATATAGAAAGTATACAATAGTAGACATTGTTATCATTGTAGTTATTAACATTAATAAATATCCCAGGTCTTTGAATAACTTATGTGCAGTTAAAGACAAGGAAAAAATAAATATATAAAATACCCCACAATGTAACAGAAACAAATATTTTACTACAAGCTGATATTTAAGGGTTAATAAGCAGGAAGTAGATCAATTAAGGAAGGTTGAGGGAAACAATGAAGATGATGTGTTTTACACTGGATCCTGAAGTAGGACATTGTCATTGGTAGGTATTTGGTGATGGAGCCCAAGAGAGGATGCTGTTCAAGCAGGCCCCAAAGCAGAGGAAATGCCTAGGGACTTGCTTGCCTCTAGGCCTCACTTTTAATGATTTCAGGCTGGGTTACAGCACCAGGAGCATTCAGATATCAGGCCATATCTGCTCACTAGAAAATACAACATTTTTGAAAATGTATATAAATTTTTTTCTATAGAATACTTGCCTAGTATTTCATCTCAAGATGGTATTTGCTCCTTAGAATAAAGAGTTTTATGAAAGGATCTTGCATGGGAGAGAATTATATAGAGAAGAAACTAAAGAACTGTTTCTTAGGGCAAGTATGGTAACAACAAATGCGGTCAGCATTCTAGATTTTAAATGTAGAGATAAAATGTTCTTGTGAAAAGAAAGAGCCACTGAAATCATTCTCAAGGAACTGGGAAAAGTTGAGAGAAGACTAGAAAGAGACAGAGCACTGCCACCTACTCCAGAGCTGGCTCCCTCTTGTCTTATAATCTCAGGTCATCATCATACCATCTTTATGTTTCAGGTTTCATCTCTGAAAGTGAAGAAAACACATTGAGTGACGGGTTCTCCTACCAGAGTCTATAACCATTTCATGTAGTCATGGCAAAAGAACGAAGCAGAAGTGTGCTTGGAACCAGAACTCTAACTGCACCCTTTTAATAGGGAAGGAACTTCTGAAATCATCATTTTAATTCTTGTGCTATTTAAAAGATTAAAGGACACAGATTTCAATTATTTCACATTAAGTTTTGTAGGCACGGAAATGTACTATAAATACAGAGCTAGAATCATGTGGAGAGGTACAGGGATATAAAGCTGAAAAAAAATTCTGTTGTGTTATAGGAGGACAGAAGACCGGCAGGAAAAATCAAAGAGTGATATAGATGATAAAAGTACTGTTATGTAATACCAATTTGGAATTAAGACTGTAGCTAATGATTTCGTTTTTGTAATCTACAAAGTACTTTATTATATGGTATCCCATTTCATCATAATAATGAGTAAGACAAAATTCATCCCATGAAAAATTTCAATACTGGCTCAGATTTATGAAGCCTAGATCTTTTGAATTCCAATCTGGTTGACCTCCTCAAAGGTAATCGGCAATCCCTGCAGCTAAGAAGCATGGTGCTGTGATTGAGCAGTATTTGTTGTTCATCTTTGCAGCCCTGTGAACTTTACTGAGAAAGGGGAAAGAAGGCATTTCACTGTTGCAATTATGTAGTAACCAGGAGATCAGTGCTTAGGGGACTGAACATGTGGAACTGCATGGATGACTGAAATATAGTGTTCAGAAACTTTCTTGGACCCTGGTCCTGGTGTCTTAGGCACTTTGAGTTTGGCATGCAGAGATTTAGCTTGTGAAGGGTGGCTACTGCTACTGTTGATATTAACTCTAAACCAGTTGTCAACATTTAACTGCCAGAAGATTTTGCATAAAAGTTTGAACTTCCAACTTTTTACATTTACAGATCTGGTATTAATTTGCTGGAAGTGGACAGTAGCTATAATAGCGCTCTCTTTGCCCAAGTTGTGATAATTTTTTTTATCATTTTTCTCTTTTCTTTTTTTCACCTGTAATTAACAGTACTATGTTGTATGCTTAAAATTTGCTAAGAGGATAGATCTTATGCTGTGTCCTTATTACAAACTTATAAGAAATAAAGTGGGCCAGAGGAAACTTTGGAGGTGATGAGTATGTTTATGTTATAGATCGCAGTGATGGTTTCATGGATGTGGACTAATTTCTAAACTTGTCAGTTTGTGTGCTTAAACATGTACATCTTTTTGTAGATCAGTCATACCTATGGCTTCTTTTTTTAAAAAAAAATTCTTTATTGTTTAAAGTATTACATATGTGTCCTTTTTCCCCTACTGACTTCTCCCTGACCACTGCCACCCTCCAGCATATGGCTTCACACCCCTAGTGTCTGTGTCCATTGGTTATGCATACAGGTCCTCTGGTTGATCTCTTAACCCCCCGCACCACCCTCCCCTGCCTTCCCTCTGAAGTTTGATGGTCTGTTTCATGCTTCTCTGTCTCTGGATCTATTTTTGTTCATCAGTTTATGTTGTTCATTATATTCGACAAATGAGTGAGATCATGTGATACTTATCTTTCTCCAACTGGCTTAGTTCGCTAGCATAATGCTCTCCATGTCCATCCATGCTGTTGCGAATGGTAAGAGTTCTTTTTTTACAGCAACATAGTATTCCATTTTTTAGATGTACCACTGCTTTTTAATCTACTCATCTGTTGATAGGCACTTAGGCTGTTTCCAAATCTTAGCTATTGTAAACTGTGCTGCTATGAACTTAGGGGTGCACATATCCTTTCTGATTGGTGTTTCTGATTTCTTGGGATATATTCCTAGAAGTGGGATTACTAGGTCAAATTTAACTTGATAGTCTTTATATATTTCATTTACCCTTCTGACCCCTGGAGACTTAAATTTTCAAGACTTGATTTATAATCTGAGGTTCTTGAAGACCATAAGAGTATTTTTTATCCTTTGTCTGCCATGAGCATTCCAATATATTGCATGTGGGCCAAGATTAGAAAAACTAACAGCCAGCCTTAGGGGGCACCTCAGGTATATAAAGAGGGAGAGAAAAGTTTACGAAATAGAGAGTAAGTGGTAGTCACAAAGTAAAAACACAGTATTCTGCTACCAAAGCCAGACACCTAACTGTATCAAAGCCAGTGAAAATAACCTTTTCCATTTTATGTCACTTGCGATTTTGTCTGTCCAGAAAAAAATTGATATCTGTCCCTCTAAAAGGTAGAGAGTTCATTGAAATTCAAAATTTTTTCATATGATATCAACCTTTTGGAATTATCTCAGAATAAACCACTTATGCAATGAATTAAAGAAGGAATAAGCAAAGTTAGATAAATTTTATTCATCACCAAACATTCATATTCTTTCACATAGAGTAAATTATAATGTGTAATATGTATTAAGTGTTGTGGTCTTAACTCTTGAATTACTGCCCAGTTCACTGTAGCATAAATTATAATAAAATGCTTCTAGGAGTAGTAGATGCAAAAGGGTCCCATTTGCCATGTTCTGATGATTAAAACAAGAAGATTTCCCTTCCAAGTGACAAGCATGTTCCGTGTAAAGCCAACTGAATGAAAATAACTTGTAAAACTATTTTTTAGATTTTAAAGAGGAATGCTATACATTCCTTCCAGTAATACTAGTTAAAGTGAATGCAAAAGAAAACTATCTTACCTATGAAATGTTTCCCTATTCTTTTCCTTACCAATTCTATAATGGTCATTCTCAACTACTACCTATGTCTATAAAATATAAATTATGTAGTATACCAGGCACTGCATTTTTATTTTACTTTTAAAATTTCTTTTTATTGTTGAAAGTATTACAAATGTCCCCCCCTTGACCCTTTCCACCCTGCCCCCCAGGCCTTCACCAAGGAACTGTATTTTTAAATAGGATATATTAATTCAACCATACATGAAAATCTAATATATACAACTAACTGAAAAAGAAAACCACACATAATATTTTTTCTACACTGAGGTGAGAACTTATTTAATATAATGACAAACAGGGTAATCAAAATACTTTAAGGCTCATTTTAATTTCATATTCTTTCATGTTAAAATATATTTGCTACTTTAATTTAAATTAGGCATGATTTATTAAATTTTAAATTATATTTCACCCCTATACATGTGGGAGTTAACTTGTTGTATATGACCCTTAGGTGAATTATACACCAAAATAAAATAACATAATAAACCCAATTTTGAACATAACTTCAAACTCTATGAGCAAGTATAGTTCAGAAAACTCTATGTGGTATGATCTAATGAAGAACAGAAATTTGCACCACCTTTACAATTACATAACATTTAAATTTGATTCTGAAAAAGGCCTCAGGAGTCAACTGTAAAGAGGTCAAGGAGAAGGACCCTGGAGTCTTTACAAAGCTGAGACCCAAACTCCCCTTATTAGTGATAGAAAATTCAGAATGAAAGTTGAATGAAATCCCAGTTTATATAATTGTTTAGCTGTTCCTTTACTAATTCCCATTTCAGTATCATTTTTAGTATGATATATTGCATAATTAGTCACAATACCCTATCTTTGATTTTCTGTACTCACTCTACTGTTTCCTTAGATGCTATCATAAGATAAACAGAAAAAAAAAAACTTGAAAAGATAAAGAAACTTGCTAGGAGTCCTTTCTAATGGCTCTTTCAGGTTTATCTCTACCTCACATTATTTTTTACTTGTTTTATAATTCTGTAAGTTTTAGATTTCTAATAGAAATGCAGATTTTATCTAATAGACAGGCACTTCATTATTGTCCTGTGGATATTGATTGCATCTATTTATAAATTCATTTCAGAATTCCACAGTGTTCCTTTGGAATCTCCTTTGAACTAGTTGTACCTTTTTTACCATTTTCTTCATCAATTAATGAATTAAATAAAGCTTTGATATGTGTCTATCTTATATTTATATCAATCATGATTTTATATTTATAAATAAATATTCTTTGACAACATTTATTCTCCAGTCCATTCCATTCATCTTTCCTGTTTTGACTACTGGAATGTCATCTTTTACTGTTTTCTAATTCTATGGTCACTACCGCTCATGACAAACAGTATCAGCCCCATGTAGATATTGGAATTTATATTTACTTTTTTGATTTATTAACCTTATCATATGTACCCCTTCCTCCCTCATGTCATGTACATCTAACTCATCAGCATTCATGTTCCATATTTACTAATCCTCATGCCTCACCTGGACCACCACCACACTTTTCTTCTTTCTATGGTTTCAACGATACACAGAAAACTGCTAAATATCTTTTCTAGCTCCAATATTTTTTTAGGAATCCAGATTAATTATATTATTTATTTTCATTATTAAAGTTCTCTGTTGTCTACCATTTCATACTGCATTGTCAAAAGCTATGAAAGGTTTACATTTTACTTTGCTGTTAAGCTATTAAGTTAAGCTGATGGAGATTCATGGATGCTGGAAGAAGACAGAGACTCCTGGGTCAGAATCAGAAACAAAGGACTTTGTTATTCATGACCTTCCTAATTATGTGGGTTCTGCTTGTTCCCTAAATCCCATGGGGGGAAATGTGGATGTGGGTCCAGCTTGATGCTGTGCGCACAGTGAGTGCATCACAGCTAAAAAGCCCCAAGCTTAGGAAATTCTTTTAGAAGAGACTGCAAGCAATCCTACCCAACATTTGTCTCAAAGAGAGACATTATTTTCATTAGTTTCATATTGAACAGTAAATACATCTGCCTCCTACTCAACAGAGACACTATTATTACAGTGGTTATTTAGTTATTAACAAAGGAAGGGAGCAAATGAAACCAGGCATTAAGCCTGCATGATTAGAAAGGGGCAGCTTCATAGGCTCCCAGGGACAACTGGCCCATTAGTCAGGATTACCAGGGGGAGGGATAAAACAATAGTTGGGGAATTCCTATACTGAGGCATGTGCAGTAGAAGCCAAGATAAGGACCATAAAGGGGAGGAGTCTAGCCTGGGAAAATCGGGTAAAAAGATCAGGTGGGATAAAGGCACAAAACTCTGGAAGATGCAGGAAAGGGTTTGGTGGAGAGAGGGTCTAGCGAAAGCCTGAGAAGAATTAGGAAGAAGATTGATTACTTTGAAATAAAATTTACCCCTTCTCAGGCCCAAGGTAATATAAACAAAGCTTAACAAAGGCTCGAGGTTCATTTGTTCACATGCTAGCAGCCTTGTGGGCCCAAGTGCAACATGGTTGGGGCCCAGACACTATGGAGCCTTGGCATCAGACATACAAATGGAGAAATGAGATGCAGAGAAGTCCTGCATCTCTGGTCGTGGCCTTTTGGGTCCTGACAGGTGTGGGTACGGGTCTGAGGTTCCAGAGGTTGGACTTCTTCTGCAGCAAGATGGAGCTGGGCCACTTGGTCATGGATGAGACATTGGGAACATAGGGGCAATCCTTCTTTTTTTCTGCAATAAATCTTCCCACTACAGCTCACATCCTCCTATGCGTGCGTCCCCGAAATGCTTTTCTTGCCACTCCATAGAAAGATCCTATGTCCATCAGAAACATTATCAGTGACTTCTACAGCTATTCACTACCTTGAAAGTATAGTTCAGAACAAAAGCCTTCAGTGCCTCTGTTTACAAGATGTGCCAAAAAAATGAGAGACCAGTGTAGGCTTGACTCTCAAACAAAGCCAAAAATCCTGAGATAAGCATTTGGGAGCTTTCAGAAACTTTTCCTCAGCTTATTTCTTTAGCATTGGTTCTGCCTCAGAGCATGCAGTGAATAAACTTTATACTCTATACATATGGGACTAAGTGTAGGGAATTTAATAAATGATTAATGACTATTAAATTGATGGAGAAGTGGAAGTTAGAATTAATTCATTATAGTTTTAAAATTAATTCATTATAGTTTTTGGTCCATGTTCTTTTAGTTAGATTTTATGATACACTCTAGTTGCTGTTTTTCCTGAAAGGAGAAATTTCAACATTAAAATACCAACAACATCCTCAGGAAACAAATGACAATGAGGTTAGGGGATCCCATCTGAGAATACAATAACAACTATTCAACTTTTACACAAATAGTACTCAATCTCAGTCACAGATAAGTAAATGTGCCTGATTTAATACTCCAGACACCTTACTGGGATAATGAGGGTTAGGAAAGAAGGAAAGTTGATAACATGTAATAATTTTCCACTTCAAAGTAAAGAAAGCATTAGTCATCACTTAAAATCCCAAGCCTACATTATACCTTACATTTAATTAAAGTCAGGGATTTATTAGTAAGAAAGAGTAAGGGAGAAATAAATCAAAGTAAGTCATGCAGACTAAGGAGAGATGGTTTTAAAAAAGTAATTTTTAAGACAATATAATGTATTCAGTTATATTTTGAGAAACGTCTCTGGTGAGGAAGACTATAATAGTCAAGCAGAAAAGCTAATGTAAGCTGTACATTTTGGAAAAATATCTGATGAAAGAAATATCATGTTTGCAAATAACAGCATGAATAACCACACATTATATCTCACATTTGTAATTTTTAATGTTAAAAAAACATTTTCTTTAGTTAAGGCAACTTTTATAATTTATTATGTTAGTTGAAAGCTTAAATTATATATATTTAATTTGACTATTCATTTTATTTTTTTCTTTTGCATTTCTTATAGAAAACAGTTACATAAATGACTCCAAAACATGATGCTCATGACTTTTTCCCCATAGTTGATGCTAAAAATAAGTTTTGCTTTGGAAGTATTTACATGAAAAGTATGACACTTTGCTAGAGAATATATAAGTATGATCCCATATGGAAATTGACCATTTTACCACCAAACCAAGTTTGTAAAATGAAAGTTGTGAAATCACACCATCTGGGTATAATTGTAGTTTTATATTAATTTCATCCAGGGCATAAATGTGATTATCTTTCATTTTTGCTATTCACTGGCAAAAGAAACCACCTCATCCCTTGCCTCTCCCATTTCAAGTTTCCTTCACATACTCCCTCAACTATCTGGAGATAGATTTTTTTTAATGTGGCATTGAAAATTATGAGCACAACAACAGTTAATAAGTCTTTCAGCCTGATGACAAATATGGTCATCCATCTTCAGTTATGAGAATACAATTATAGATGGTATTTAGACCTCAGCAATTTAATAAAAAGGCTTCAGGGGTAAGACAGGTGCCACTGATAAGAACTCTTTTCTTCACTTATATTGAGCTCAGCTACAATCAGTCAGGAAAGAATATGCTCTGAAGCCTGAAGCTGCAGTTGGATAGAAGCATAACTATCCTACTACCTCTATACTTTCTTGCATTTACATAGCTCTGATAATCCAGGTGACTTATAAGAATAGAAATGTATGTGCACAAATTCAGTAATGATTACAAAGTATCCATGCAGAAACTATAAACAAAACAAAAAAAACACACAATATATCAGGGGTGGGCAAACTTTTTGACTCGAGGGCCACAATGGGTTCTTAAACTGGACTGGAGGGCCGGAACAAAAGCATGGATGGAGTGTTTGTGTGAACTAATATAAATTCAAAGTAAACATCATTACATAAAGGGTACGGTTTTTTTTTTTTTAGTTTTATTCATTTCAAACGGGCCGGATCTGGCCCGCGGGCCGTAGTTTGCCCACGGCTGCAATATATGATATTCTAAAATATTGTAGACTTTGACCCATAGAATATGATTAAATAATGAATATCCAAACTCATTGGAGAAAATGAGAAACATTAAAAAGTAATTTTTAACCTTTCTTAATATTTTAAGTAATATTACTTAGCATTTATTTAGCACTTACAAGTTGCAAAGCATTGTTTCAAGCACTTTTCCAGATTTGTTACCTCATTTTATCTTTAGAGAATCTCTACATAATTCATTTTACCCATGAGTAAGAGCTAAGGTACAGGGAATAACTTGCCCAAGGCCAGACTCCTCTGAAAAGGCAGAATTAGGACATGTCACACTGGTTCTATGTAGACAACCTCTTCTGTATGCAAAACTAGTTATTAACTCCTTAAGCACTGACATTTCCCTGAAAATAGGAGGTATTTCAAAATGTCATTCATAGTCAGTATGACTTTTGTTCTATGATGAAAAGAAATCAAGTTTATACAAATATAATTTATACAATAAAGATGCAAAATGAGAAGACTATTCAAAACTAGGTGTTCTGTTTCCAAAAAGATTATCAAGTAATCCTTGTAAAATATTACTTATATCATGATACACAATTTTAAATGTCACTTGTTATAGATTTTTATTTATGCATAGTTTTGAAGGTAAAAACAAGTGAAGCTAGCTCTCAGCCACTTGGTTTGCCGTTGTGTCGCCTTATTCTCAATGGAACAATAGCTTAACTAACAGGAATCGAAGATGGTGGCATAGGTAAAACACCAGAGACTGCCGCCGTGGACAACCACTTCAAAAATACAACTAAAAGTCGGAGCGGACATCAACCAGAACCACGGGAAGGCTGGCTGAGGAGAGTCTCTTCAACTAGAAGCAAGAACAACAGCATTCCGACGCTCAGCGGAGGCGCAGTGTGGAAAATTTAAAGGTACGGCGGTGCGGTGGTGAGGGTGCGCGCGCAAAGCGGGCTGGCGGCTGAGGGCGCGATTGTCGTTTTCAATTAGGAGCGAATCTCAGACTCTGGGCTACAGATCCGGGCGAGTCTCTAGGGACCCAGACTCAAACGGGAGAAGCGGGACTGTCTGGCTACGGCCCCTCCGAGGTTTGCAGCGATTGCTGGGACAGAGAGGCAGAGCCCCTGGGGACGGACTGAGAGCGGCCATAGCTGCTCCCTCCCCCGCCCGCCCTGTTGAGCCCGCCCCGCCCAAACCCTGCGCACAACCATTTGCCGACCGCCTCAGGCAAGGGCTGGACTAGCACCTCCCCTGAGGACTGAAGTTTTCCCACAGCTGATTTCCACCGCCAGTCGGCCTGATGGTCAAATCCCTCTAGTGTTAACTACAACAATTAAGGCTTCGCTAGAACAAGACTGCGCACAGAGACCACAAGGGGGTGCACCAAGAAAGCATAAAAGATGCGGAGACAAAAAAACATGACAGAAATGGAGGATATGGAGCTAAGAATCGCAATTTTGAGGGCTTGCCATAAATTTGTGCAGAGCCTCATGAAAACTAATGAGACCCTCGATGCTACGATAAAGAAATTAGAAAGTAAGCATACACGGACTGAAATAAAGAATATTATACCCAATAGCAGACCAGAGGAGTGCAAGAATCAAACCAAAGATTCGACAAAAAACACCCAATTGGAAAAGCATAATGAAAAAAGAATCCAAAAGTGTGAAGACAGCGTAAGGAGCCTCTGGGACAGCTTTAAGCGGACTAATATCAGAGTCATTGGAGTCCCAGAAGATGAGAGACAGCAAGATATTGAAAACCTATTTCAAGAAATAATGGCAGAAAACTTCCCCCACCTAGTGAAAGAAATGGACTTACAGGTCCAAGAAGCGAAGAGAACCCCAAACAAAAGGAATCCAAAGAGGACCACACCAAGACACATCATCATTAAAATGCCAAGAGCAAAAGACAACGAGAAAATCTTAAAAGCAGCAAGAGAAAGAGGCTCAATTACCTACAAGGGAATACCCATACGACTGTCAGCTGATTTCTCAACAGAAACTTTGCAGGCCAGAAGGGAATGGCAAGAAATATTCAAAGTGCTGAATACCAAGAACCTACAACCAAGATTACTTTATCCAGCAAAGCTATCATTCAGAATTGAAGGTCAGATAAAGAGCTTCACAGATAAGGAAAAACTAAAGGAGTTCATCACCGCCAAACCAGTATTATATGAAATGCTCAAAGGTATCCTTTAAGAAGAGGAAGAAGAAAAAGGTAAAGATACAAATTATGAACAACAAATATGCATCTATCAACAAATGAATCTAAGAATCAAGTGAATAAATAACCTGATGTACAGAATGAACTGGTGACTATAATGAATCAGGGACATAGAAAGGGAATGGACTGACTATTCTTGGGGGGGAAAGGGGAATGGGAGATTCGGGAAGAGACTGGACAAAAATCATGCACCTATGGATGAACTCAGTGGGTGGGGAGTGAGGGTGGAGGGTGGGGTGGGAGCTGGAAGGAGGGGAGTTATGGGGGGAAAAAAGAGGAACAAATGTAATAATCTGAACAATAAAGATTTAAAAAAAAAAAAAACAAGTGAAGCTATAAATTTATTAATATTACATAATTATATTAAGTTATAACAGATTTCCCTAAAGTGAACTCCGCTATTCATTGGTCTCACAATAAACATGAGAAACTTTATTTGATTCATCCCACTGTTGGAAATTCACAACATACTTAACATATTTAAGGCTCTGAAATACTTTGAAGGGAAGGGGAGTAACTGTTTTAGATCATTTCACTCATTTAAAAATATATTTGAAGACAGACTTTAGCACAATATCTTGAAGTTTCCCAAGAAGCAATATTCTTCAAACATTTTTTCAGAAATAGTGGCCTACTTTGGAAAGCCCATTTTATCAAAGATTCTTTCTCATTCTACTTTCTTTTTAGTCAAATACATTTTATTTTTTTATTTTTTTTTTTTTTTAAATTTTTTTTTTTAATTTTTCTCTTAAAGTATTACAAAGGGTATTACATAAGTATTCTTTCCCCCCCCCCCCCCTTGACAAACCCCTACCCTCCCTTACCCCCCAGTGTCTTATGTCCATTAGTTATGCTTATATGCATGCATACAAGTCCTTCGGTTGATCTCTTACTCCCCTCCCTCCTGTCCCCCAACTCTCTCTGGCCTTCCCACTGCAGTTTGACAATCAGTTTGAGGCAGCTCTGCCTCTGTATCTATTATTGTTCAAAAGTTTGTAATGGTCTTTATTATCCATGAATGAGTGAGATCATGTGGTATTTTTCCTTCATTGACTGGCTTGTTTCACTTAGCATAATGCTCTCCAGTTCCATCCATGATGTTGCAAATGGTAGGAGTTCCTTCTTTTTAACAGCAGCATAGTATTCCATCGTGTAGATGTACCACAGCTTTCTAATCCATTCATCTACTGATGGGCACTTAGGCTGTTTCCAGATCTTAGCTATGGTGAATTGTGCTGCTATGAACATCTGGGTGCATATATCCTTTCTGATTGGTGTTTCTGGTTTCTTGGGATATATTCCTAGGAGTGGGATCACAGGGTCAAATGGGAGTTCCATTTCCAATTTTTTGAGGAACCTCCATACTGCCTTCCATAGTGGCTGCACCAGTCTGCATTCCCACCAGCAGTGCACAAGTGTTCCTTTTTCTCCACATCCTCTCCAGCACTTGTCGTTTGTTGATTTGTTGATGATGGCCATTCTGACAGGTGTGAGATGGTACCTCATTGTTGTTTTGATTTGCATCTCTCGGATGATTAGTGACTTTGAGCATGTTTTCATATGTCTCTTGGCTTTCTGAATGTCCTCTTTTGAAAGGTGTCTATTTAGATCCTTTGCCCATTTTTTGATTGGATTGTTTATCTTCTTTTTGTTAAGTTGTATGAGTTCCCTATAAATTTTGGAGATTAAGCCCTTATCAGATATGACGTTGGCAAATATGTTTTCCCACGAGGTGGGTTTTCTTGTTGTTTTGTTGATGGTTTCTTTTGCTGTGCAGAAGCTTTTTATTTTGATGTAGTCCCATTTGTTCAGTTTCTCTTTAGTTTCAACTGCCCTAGGAGCTGTATCAGTGAAGAAATTGTTTTGGCATATGTCTGAGATTTTGCTGCCTTTGTATTCTTCTAGAATTTTTATGGTTTCCTGTCGTACATTTAAGTCCTTTATCCATTTTGAGTTTATTCTTGTGTATGGTGTAAGTTGGTGGTCTAGTTTCATTTTCTTGCATATGTCTGTCCAATTTTCCCAACACCATTTATTGAAGAGACTATCTTGGCTCCATTGTATGTTCATGCCTCCTTTGTCAAAAATTAATTGAGCATATTGGTTCGGGCTAATTTCTGGACTCTCTATTCTATTCCACTGATCTATATGCCTGTTCTTGTGCCAGTACCAGGCAGTTTTGAGAACAGTGGCTTTGTAATACAGCTTGATATCTGGCATTGAGATCCCACCTACTTTGTTCTTTCTCAGGATCGTTGCAGCTATTCTGGGTCTTTTTTTATTCCAGATGAATTTTTGGAGAGTTCGTTCTAGATCTGTGAAGAAGGCCATTGGTATTTTAATGGGAAGTGCGTTGAATGTATAGATTGCTTTGGGTAGTATGGACATTTTAATGATGTTGATTCTACCAATCCAAGAACATGGTATGTTCTTCCATCTGTTTATGTCTTCCTCTATCTCTTTTTTCAACGTCCTGTAGTTTTCTGAGTAGAGGTTTTTAACCTCTTTAGTTAAGTTTATTCCTAGGTATCTTAATTTTTTTGGTGCGATGGTAAATGGGATTGTTTTTCTGATCTCCCTTTCTGAAAGTTCACTATTGGTGTATAGAAATGCCTCAGATTTCTTGGGGTTAATTTTGTATCCTGCTACATTGCCAAATTCATGTATTAAGTCTAGTAGCTTTTTGATGGAGTCTCTAGGGTTTTGTATGTATAATATCATGTCATCTGCAAATAAGGACAGTTTTACTTCCTCTTTTCCAATTTGGATGCCTTTTATTCCTTCTTCTTGCCGAATTGCAATGGCTAATACTTCCAGTACTATGTTGAACAGGAGTGGTGAGAGTGGGCATCCCTGTCTTGTTCCTGTTCTTAGGGGAAATGGTGTTAGTTTTTGTCCATTGAGTATGATGTTGGCTGTGGGCCTGTCATATATGGCTTTTATTATGTTGAGGTATGATCCTTCTATTCCCACCTTTCTGAGAGTTTTTATCAAAAATGGGTGTTGGATTTTGTCGAATGCTTTTTCTGCATCAATTGATATGACCATGTGGTTTTTTTCTTTCAATTTGTTTATGTGATGTATCACATTTATTGATTTACGGATGTTGTACCATCCTTGCATCTCTGGGATGAATCCTACTTGGTCATGGTGTATGATCCTTCTGATGTACTGCTGGATCCGATTTGCTAAGATTTTGTTGAGGATTTTGGCATCTATGTTCATGAGGGATATTGGCCTGTAATTCTCTTTCATTGTGATGTCTTTACCTGGTTTTGGTATTAGGGTGATGCTGGCTTCATAGAATGAGCTTGGAAGCGTTCCTTCCTCTTGAATTTTTTGTAGTAGTCTGAGGAGGGTAGGTTTTAGTTCTTCCTTGAATGTTTGGTAGAACTCCCCTGTGAAGCCGTCTGGCCCTGGGCTTTTGTTTGCTGGAAGCTTTCTGATGACTGCTTCAATTTCTTCCATAGTTATTGGCCTATTGAGGTTTTTAGATTCTTCCTGATTGAGTTTTGGAATGTTGTATTTTTCTAGGAATTTGTCCATTTCCTCCAGGTTGTCCAGTTTGTTGGAGTAGAGTTGCTCGTAGTATTGTTTAACAATCATTTGTATTTCTGTGGGGTCTGTTGTTATTTCGCCTCTATCATTTCTGATTTGGTTTATTTGGGACCTCTCTCTTTGCTTCTTGGTGAGCCTGGCTAGGGGTTTGTCAATCTTGTTTATCCTTTCAAAGAACCAGCTCTTGGTTTCATTGATTTTCTGTATTGTTTTTTTGGTCTCTATTTCATTGATTTCTGCTCTAATCTTTATTATCTCCTTCCTTCTGCTCACTCTGGGGTTTTCTTGTTGCTCTCTTTCTAATTCTTTGAGTTGTAGAGTTAGATGATTGACTACCATTTTTTCTTGTTTTTTGAGATAGGCCTGTAGAGCTATAAACTTTCCTCTCAGGACTGCTTTCATTGTGTCCCAGAGGTTTTGGATTGTTGTGTTTTCATTGTCATTAGTGTCCAGGACGTTTTTAATTTCTTCTTTGATGTCATCGGTAACCCAATCAATATTTAATAACATGCTATTCAGCTTCCAAGTGTTTGAGTATTTTGGGTTGGTTTTATTGTAGTTTATTTCTAACATTATGCCATCGTGGTCTGAGAAGAAGCTTTTTATGATTTCAATCTTCTTGAATTTGTGGAGACTTTGCTTGTGACCCAATATGTGGTCTATTTTTGAATATGTCCCATGAGCACCTGAGAGGAATGTATATTCCGCAGCTGTGGGGTGAAGTGTTCTGAAGATGTCAATTAAGTCCATCTGATCTAGTGAGTCATTTAGGATTGCTGTTTCTTTGCTGAGTTTTTGTCTAGTGGATTTATCCAGTGATGTCAGTGGTGTATTAAAGTCCCCTACTATGATTGTATTGTTGTCGATCTCTCCCCTGATATCTTCCAGAAGTTTTCTTATGTATGTGGGTGCTCCTGCATTGGGTGCATATATGTTTACCAGGGTTATATCTTCTTGTTGTATTGATCCCTTTAGTATTATGAAGTGGCCTTCCTTATCTCTGGTTATGGCCTTCACTTTGAGATGTATTTTGTCAGATATAAGTATTGCTACCCCAGCTTTCTTTTCCTTTCCATTTGCGTGAAAGATATTTTTCCATCCCTTCACTTTCAGTCTGTGTGAGTCCCTTCTAATGAGGTGGGTCTCTTGTAGACAGCAGATGTATGGGTCATGTTTTTTTATCCATTCAGCCACTCGATGTCTTTTGGTTGGAGCATTTAGTCCATTTACATTTAAAGTTATTATTGAAAGGTATTTGTTTGTAGCCATTTCTTTTTTGTGTGTGTGTATGTGGCTGTTTTCTTTCTGAGCTTGATATTTCTTCTTTTTACACCAGTCCCTTTAGCATTTCTTGCATGGCTGGCTTGGTGGTGATAAACTCCCTTAGCCCTTTTTTGTCTGTGAAGCTTCTTATTTCCCCTTCAATTTTGAATGATAGCCTTGCTGGATAGAGTATTCTTGGATTCATTCCTTTGCTTTGCATCACTTTGTAGATTTCCGTCCATTCTTTTCTGGCCTGATGTGTTTCTGTTGAGAAATCATTTGATAATCTAATGGGAGATCCCTTGTATGTTACTTTCCGTCTCTCTCTTGCAGCCTGTAAGATTCTCTCTTTATCCTGAACATTTGCCATGGTAATTATGATGTGTCTTGGTGTGGGTCTTTTCGGGTTCACCTTGTTTGGAACTCTCTGGGCTTGTGTGACTTTTTTCTTCCCCACCTCAGGGAAGTTTTCTGATATTATTTCTTCGAATAGGTTTTCTAATCCATGTTCGTCTTTCTGTTGTTCTGGCACCCCTATTATTCGTATGTTGTTTCGTTTCATGTTGTCCCAAAGCTCCCTTAGGCTCTCCTCCTGTCTTTTAATTTTTTTCTCCATTTGCCGTACAGTTTGAGTGTGTTTTGCTTCCTTGTCTTCTAATTCACTAATTCGGTCCTCCGCTTCTCCCAGTCTACTGTTGATACTTTCAATGGAGTTTTTTATTGAAGCTATGTCACTCTTCATTTCTTCTTGGGACTTACTTAAGTTGTTGATTTTTTCATCTGTTTCTTCTAGCTTCTTGCATAAGTAGTTGAGTTTTTCATCTGTTTCTTCTTGCTTCTTGAACATGTGGTGCATGTACTCTAGGAACCTTATTCTGAATTCTTTTTCCGTCATGTTGCATATCTCTGTCTCACTTAGCTGCTTTTCTGGGGAGTCCTCCTTTTCTTTCCTTTGGGGGTTTCTTTGCCTACCCATGTTTGATCTCGCTGACATATGTAGATGTTGAGATGTTCAGTGGCTGCTCCCTGGGTGGCAGGGGCTCCTTGGGTTGTGGTTGCTGCTCAGATGGTTGCGGTAGCAGCTGCTTTCCAGTTGGCAGCAGCTCCTCTGGTGGGTGTTGTTCACAGCTGTGTTGGCTCTTCTGGCTGGTAGGGGGAGGCTTCAAGTACAGTTGCTGTTCCACAGACAGAGGGTGTGGTGATCAGGAGGCTGTGGTGATCAGGAGGCTGCGGTGCTCAGGGGGCTGCTGTTGCTTGGATCTGCGGTCTGGGAAACGCTCCTCTCTTATGGGCACTGCATGGTCTGATCAGTTCCTCAGGATGCCCCCTTTAGTCTCAGTTCTCCGCAGTCACAAAATCCAAATCTCAAATCTCCTGGCGCCAGCAAACCCGCGGAACTCCTTACCCTGGTCAGGGTCTGTGTCTGTCCCAAGAGACGCGGCTGTCTGCCATGCGGTCTCCCTCCGACCCTCTGGGCTCAGGTCTGGCAGACTTTCCTGCCCAGATCCCTGGTTTTTAACCTTTCCAGGGGAGGTCTGCCCTTCCAGGCTGCAAGCCGTCTCACCAGCTGAGTAAATTTGCCAATTCGGGGTGGGTGTTATTAGTTTCAGCTGCTTACTCCGTTTGCTCCGGGACAAGACCTGGGACGCGTCTGCCTATATCGCCGCCATCTTCCAACCCTCCCCAGAGTCCTCTTTACTTAGCTAGTCAAATACATTTTAGAACATGTTTTGTCTCTCTTGCAAAAGATATAGTAAAATAATATTTTAGTATAGTAGTATTATTCTGTAGAAGAATTGTGACCGCAATCATCAAACATGACATAGCTAAAAGCAGTAATAATAGAAACCTCCTGTATCAATATGACTTTGTTGCTTGTATCAGGAAAGTTTTGCTTAGGAAAGGTGAAATTATAAATTAATAATAAGTAACTTTAATTTTTGCTTTGACAGTTCCTGCAGATTCAAATTTCAAAGATATAATTCTGGTCACCTGGATAAACAGTTCAGTTAATAACAATTGCATTATTAAAATCAAAAATATAATTATCAAAACTTTCGCTTTGCTATATCCATAAATCCTATACTGTTATGTCCTAAACTTTCCATTCCCAATCAGTTGCCTGCCTTGGAAAACCCAGCTAAACCACTTAAGTCCAGACACCCCAATTATGTAAATACCAACTTTGACTCCACACTTCAGAGGCACAGCTCTGAGTCTGTCACAGTGGTGTCTTCTCTAACTTCAGTAATCTAGTCCATTTAGCTTTGCTTTATTATTAAGGTATCTGGTAATATTTAGAGGGGTTCAACAAAGTTGAAGTATAATTATTAATTAATTATAAAATAGGGAAGACAATCAAACATTTGCACATAAAAATCACTAATTATTTCAAAGAAGTCCCAGTTTTAGCACCATTTAAAATTCCTTTTGTCTCCCAAAACACCAAATATATTTGCATCTTAATAATTAATCCTCTTAGGTAACTTACATTTAGAAAATTGAACACATATACCAGTAGGTGCTAAATACTGGGTGAACTTCATAGAGATAGTAAGTCCAGCACTTCCTGTAGCTTAGAAGTTGGTGGGATGACAGCTCTTTAAACGAACACATACAAAACACATATGAGGACAAAATTTAGCAGTGCCATGGCAATCAATCCAAAACAAAATAGGAAAAAATGACTGGAAGATACTGTTAGACTGTGGGAGTGTGAGATGAAAACCCTAAGGAAATAAAACAACATAAGAGTTGAAGAATGAGAGTCAGCCATTCTAAGGCTGATAAAAGAACAATGCAGCAAACAGAGCAGCATGGGTGGAGGTCTGGAAATTTAAGAACAAACAACAATAACAATAAGGAAACCCTGGTACATCGAAAGAATTAAATGAAGGTTAATGTATCCAGGCAGAGCATACAGATAGGACAGTTGCACATTTGTGGGAGATGGATTGGAATGGAAAGAAATTTGTATTAAAAAAATATTTTTGTTGAGATATTACAGATATCCCTTTTTTACCCTCATTAACCACTCCACCCAGTTCCTGACCTGCTCCAGGCCTTCACCACCCTATTTTTTGTGTTCATAGGTAATTCATATATGCATAAGAGTTCTTTGGTTAATATCTTCCCACCCTCTACTCTCCTCTTCCCTCTGAGATTCATCAGTCTGTTTCATGTTTCCATACCTCTGGCTCTATTTTATTCACTGGTTTATTTTGTTCATTTGATTCCTTGTTTGTTATTTTGATTTTTAGATTCAGTTGTCAATAGATATGCACTCATTACCATTTTATTGTTCATATTTCCTCCTCTTCTTCTTCTTCTTCTTCTTCTTCTTCTTCTTCTTCTTCTTCTTCTTCTTCTTCTTCTTCTTCTTCAGAATACTCTCAAGATTTCATGTAATACTCGTTTGGTGGTGATGAACTCCTTTAGCTTTTTCTTGTTTGTGAAGCTCTTTATCTGACTTTTAATTCTAAATGATAACTTTGCAGGGTAGAGTAATCTTGGTTGTAGGTCCTTGCTATTTATCACTTTGAATATTTCTTACTACTCCCTTCCAGCCTGCAAAGTTTCTGTTGAGAAATTAGTTGACAGTACTGTGAGTACTTCCTTGTAGGCAGCTAACTACTTTTCTCTTGCTGATTTTAGTTTCTCTCTTTGTCTTTAATCTTTGACATTTTAACTATGATGTGTCTTGGTTTGGGCCTCTTTGGGTTCCTCTTGTTTGGGAATCTCTATGCCCTGGACTTGTAAATCTATTTCTTTCACTGGGTATAGGAAATTTTCTGTCATTATTTCTTCAAATAGGTTTTTGATATCTTGCTGTTTCTCTTCACCTTCTGGCACCCCAATAATGTGAATGTTGGTACACTTGAAGTTGTCCCAAAGGCTCCTTACACTATCTTCATAGTTTAGGATTCTTTTTTCTTTCTGCTCTTCTGATTGGGTGATTTTTGTGTCCTTATATTCCAAATTGTTGATTTGCTTCTCTGAATCCTCAACTCTGTTGAATCCCTGTAAATTATTCTTTATTTCAGTTAGTGTATGCTTGATTTCTGACTGGTCCTTTTTCATGTCTTTGATGTTCTCACTAAGGTTCTTGAATTTCTCATTAAGATCCTTGAACTTCTCATGAAGTCTCTTGAGGGATTTCAGGGATCTTAATGAGAATTTCAAGAACCTTAGTGAGATGGCCAGTATAGCTCAGTGGTTGAGGCTCAAGTCAGGAACCAAGATGTCACTGGTTTGATTCCTAGTCAGGGCACATGCCCAGATTGTTGGCTTGATCCACTGTGGAGGGCGTGCAAGAGACAGATGATTGATGATGTTTCTCTCTCATCAATGTTTCTATCTCTCTATCCCTCTTTCTTTCTCTCTAAAAAAATCAATAAAACATATTTTTTTAAAAACAAAAAAAAAGGATCCTTGAGCAATCTTATTACCATTGTTTTGAACTCTGTATCTAGTACTTCGCTTGATTCCATTTCATTTAGTTCTTATTTTGGAGATTTCTTTCGTTCCTTCATTTGTGACATGTTTCTTTGTCTCCACATTTCGGCTGCTTCCTTGTGTTTCTATGTATTAGGTAGAGCTGCTATCTCTCCTGGAATTGGTAGAGTGGGCTTATGTAGTAGCTGTCCTGTAGGGCCCAGTATCTCAGCCTCCTCAGTCACCTGAGCTTGGCACTCTAGGTGCATTCCTGTATAGTCTTGTTGTAGTTGAGCCTTAATTGCTGTTGGCATCACTGGGAGGAATTGACCTTTGGGTCAATTGACTGTGAGGACCAACTACAACTACAGTGGAAAAACTTCTGTGCAGGAGACCTCCTATGGAGCAGGACTTGCTTCAGTGGGGCTTTGGTGCTCACTGAGTCTACCCTTGAGTGTGTCATCTGCTACTTGTGTTGGGCTTGGAAATGCCCAGGAGAGGCCAAACTGTGAAGCAAGGCAGGCTGCTGCTAGTGCTGGGTCTTGGGTCTGTTATTGATAGGTATGGGGCATGCTGATGCCAGCTGATGCTTGTGTGAGTAAGTTTGAAGCCTGAGCTAGGACAGGGTATTCATATGGAAAAACCACTGCAAACAGCTTGGGTGGATCTGAAAATTGGATTGGGTGAGTTCTTAGGGAATCATCAGGTCATAGTAAACAGTGTGAGCCAAGCTGAGCCAGGCTTATGGAAACTCTGGTATAACTACCAGTCAGATCTGGGATGAGAGAGGTCTCAGCATAGGAACAATGACCCTTGTGCGTACCCCTGTCTGGGATAAGGCCAACTCTGGGTTTTTGCTCCAATGTCAGACAATCCAATTCTTCCCCATATGGCCCTCAATCCCCCAACCTGCTGACCCAGCGCTCGAGCTCAGAGGGAGCGGATCTGAGTAAGTTAGCATGCAGGCCCTTTAAGAATAACTGCCTGAGTCTCCAGCAGCCTCTGTGTCACTCAGCCACTATCCCCACTGGTTTTTACTGCCCGAAATACAGGAACTTCTCTTCCCAGGTCTGGAACCCTGGGCTGGGGGTCCAATGTGGAATTGAAACACCTTGCTCCTCACTGGAGGCCTCCACAGCTGAGATATCCCTTCCAATTTAAAACATGCAACACATGGGTGTTGGACCAGCCTGTTCTATGCCTCCACCCCTGTCAGTTTTAATGTGCTTTCTCCTTTACTTCTCTAGTTGTGGGTCTTCCATTGAGCCAGATTTCAGATGGTTCTGAATGATAGCCATTCTGTATTTTGGTTGTAATTTTGATGTGGTTCTGGATTTTTTTTCAATATATAATGGTAAAATTTTGGTTATATCTAACAGGATGTTAACATAATGTGAATAATGTTTTCAATAGAAAAATATAGTGTTTGGGTAGATAATGAATTTTAGAATGCATGTGGGTAAATCAGTTAAGAGACTGCTAGAATTGCCCTAGAAAGATAACTGGCAGCTTTGACTAGAGCAGTTGCCAGGAATACAGACTAAAGTAGAAGAACTCCTAATAGATTGTATTAGACACAGATAACAAATAATGTGGTGTTGGGAAGGGGAGGAGAGGGCTGGGTAAAGGTGGGCAAAGGACAGGGGAGATTTGGGACATCTGTAATAGTGTAAACAGTAAACAAACAATAAACAAACAACAAACAGCATGTGGCAGTAAAGTGAACATGAACCTCAGAAAGAGAAAGAGGAAAGAATGATTCCATGTCTGAGTAAATGGATATATAGAAATATATGTTCCGCTTCAGTGAACTGACATAGGGGTCCATCACAAATCAGAGTTTGGTGCACCCGACAGCCTCTATCTGATGATGACACTTCATTTTCTTTCACCTATTCTCTGAGTAACCCTTGAGCACCATGGTGTGTTCCATGCCTGGTGATTTACATCCAAGATGCAATAATTTCCAGGGCCATCAACCTCATCCTGTCATCACAATTCAAAAAGTTTAAATTGCAGGAAAATAAAATCAAGGGTTTGGCTGAGAAATCAGTTCAGCTCTAATTATATAGTTTAGCTCTGTAAAAAGAAATAGAGTTAATATAGGGGCCATTAGAAACTTCACAGAGCAGTTAATTAAGACAGATTAGTTAAAAAAGAAGCTCTTGTCCAAAGTTTAGCACTCCCAAAATTTTTCCTCAAAATGAACCTTTCTTAATTAGGTGGGAAAATAATATGCACAACTGGGAATAAAACTAGATTAGCCAAAGTTTTCAGGCAATAATATTAAGGTAGTCTACTCCCTAACCATGACATTTTACTGGCAAAGTGCACAAATACAGTAATGATTACAAAGTATCCATGCAAAAACTATAAACAAAATCGAAATAAAAACTCATAAAACAGCCCTACTTGGCTTGGCTCAGTGGATAGAGCATCCACTTGCGGAAGGGTCCCAGGTTCAATTCCGGTCAAGGGCACATGCCCAGATTGTGGGCTTGATCCCCAGTAGGGGGCGTGCAGGAGGCAGCTGATCAATGATTCTCTCTCATCCTTGATGCTTCTAGCTCTCTCTCCCTCTCCCTTCCTCTCTGAAATTAATAAAAATATATTTTTAAAAAACAAACAAACAAAAAACAAAACAACTCATGACACATTTCATACTGAATTTTAACTAAAAATTCAGGAAAAAAAAGGTAAGTTGGAAGATGCTAAGGAACTGCCCATGACATGACAATTTTACTAATTATTTTGCAAAACCTGCATTAGCTTTTTTGTGTTCCAGTTAACTGATAAGGTATTGTATTATGTCTTCAGATTACAAGAAAGGATACAATTGAATTATACTCTGTGCCTTGCCTGGCACTTGGAAAGCCCTGAAATCATTTCAAATTAAATGACGAGTAACTCAGTCAATATTGCATTTACTGCTTCACAGCTGTTGCAATGGTGACTTTTGTGAGCTGATGTGCAGGAAATAGAGGTCAACCTCACCATTTCTTGAACATTTAATACAAATTTTATTTCTGGTTAAACAAAAAGTTATTCACTAACAAAATATGCATACCACATATCAGAATTGTTTTCCAACTGGCCCTTCCGTGTTGCTGACATATAATTATATAATATACAAACACATGAAAATAAAAAGCACGTATATTTCATAAACTTTAGTCTCTCCTATTACTAAATATGGGTATTAAATGCTCTTGGAACTATCCTAACTCTCCTTTTCTTTCAGAAGGAGGAAAACTGTTTAGAATATAACAGTTTAGCGTGGCTGGCGGGATGGAGATGAAACAACAGCAGTAGCTTAGAGTAGACTTGCCTATGAGTCTTAGAGGGTGAGCACCGTTCAGCAGATCAAAGGCAAGCAGTTGGATTCTTAGTCTCAAATATAACTAAAGAAAAGAGAATAATTTAGAAATTTTGATATATTGCACAGTAGATGTAGGACTTATGATGGATTCCTTGACCCTTTGAGAATAGAGAAGTTTAAATAAAAAATGGTGCAAGAAGATGAGAAGAGAATATTAAGATTAAAGATTGGTGATTATAGAAAATAAAACACAACAGAGAAAAAAATAAGCCAAAATCATTTATTTTTGGAAGGAAATAATTTGTATGTGACTAAATGGAAACTAATTTTTAATGAAATTAGTGTTATATGTTAGGACACTTTTTCCAGGGAACTTTTACTCTGGGTAGTTTCATCAATACTTGATGTTAATCATCTGTCACAGTGCAGTTATTACATGTATTCATCCATTCATTCACCAAACACAGATGGAATTTCTACAACATGGCAGGCTTGCTGCTGCACATAGAGAATCCAGCAGTAACTAAAACAGGTATTGGGCTTGTCCTCATGGGGTTATGCTCTGGTGGACTTTCACATTCAATCAGCATTCTTACATCAATGTCGATATTTTCCAGTATAGAAAACATTCTGTAAGGTTTAGAAAATACATAATATAAATGATAGATATATATTAAAATAATATTTTACCATTTTTGCAAAGGCAAATTTAAATTCAGAGCTTTTAGAGAAAATGCTTATATTTGAACTATTTATGAATCAATTTTATAGAACAATTTTGTTTAAGCAATTTTAAAGGTGATATTAGTCTTATACTTACCTAGATATAGAAGTCATATAATTCATTAAACTCTCCAAAACTGATGAAATAATATTGTCTGAGTATTTTTATTCATATTTAAAAATTATTTTTACAGTATTTTGCAATTATATTATTTCTATTCTAACTCATTCATTTTTCTATATTCGCATAATTTGTCTACAAGCATACATTTGCAAAAGTATAATTTCTAGTTTTCTGACCTCCTAATACCCAGCCCAATGCTTCTTCTAAGATATTATAACACTTCTCTGAATTATTGAATATATAAGGTCAGCTGGTTAGATAAGAGTCCCAAAAGAATATGGCTCAAGCCAAATAGAAGCTGTGTTTCTTTCATCTAAAAGTCTGTACGGTTCAGGGCTGGTAATACTGCTCCACCATTTTCTGTGAAGCTGGCTGCTCTTATGGCCTTTATGTTATATCTCTGCCATCTTCACATATTGTTTCTACATTTCTCAGACAAGTACTACAACTCAACTATCATCCACCTTTGGTGATGGAAAGTGGGTTGAAAAGATAGAGTGCATGCTTCTCCCCTTTCATCAGACAACTGCACACAGCACCGTCCATGGGTCAGACCCTCCTCACATGATCATTCCTCGCCACTATCCTCCGAAAGAGAAAAAAGACGTGATGCTCTGGACAGCTGGCTAGTCTTTGCTACATCTTCTGAACAGTTCTACCCCTGGCTTTACCTCTTAGTTGTGTAAACTAAATCTCTCTGTGCTTCAGTTGTCTTGTACCTATATAGAAAAAAATAGTAACACTTATTCTATAGTTGTGTTACATGGATTTAATAAGATATGATATGTAAAATGCTTAAAAGATTGCCTGGCAGAGTAAATACTTAAGATTATCAGTTACTACTTACTGTTATTATTATAATCAGGTAATGGAATCAGATCCTTCCCCAAGCCCCTCTTCCAAGTGGGCTCTCTCCCAAATTAAAAGAAATGTAAAGTGGCAATATTTGAACAAAGACCTGAAGAAAAGTAAGGACCAAAGTCTTGTCACTCCTTCTCACTGTAATTGATATCTACTAACTTGTCACTTCCTCCTAAACAACCTTTTCCACAGTAACACAAGGGTTATTTTTTTGTTACTTTTTAAAGGATGAGATTCATTCAGGTAATTCTTCTATTTAAGAAGCTTTGTCACCCTAACTGGTTTGGCTCACTGGATAGAGCCTCGGCCTGCGGACTGAAGGGTCCCAGTCAAGGGCATGTACCTTGGTTGCAGGCACATCCCCAGTAAGGGGAGTGCAGGAGGCAGCTGATCGATGCTTCTCTCTCATCGATGTTTCTAACTCTCTATCCCTCTCCCTTCCTCTCTGTAAAAAATCAATAAAATATATTTAAAAAGAAGAAATGCCTCATCTTGTTGTCTAGCTTGCTAATAGACATGAAATATACTGCATAGATAGACACACAAAATGTTGGTCTCTATTTCATCTTATGCACTTACTAATTTTAAGATATATATACCTAAACCCAAGGTTGGCAAACCGCAGCTTGCAAGCCACATGCAGCTCTTTGGCCCCTTGAGTGTGGCTCTTCCACAAAATACCATGTGCAGGCGTGCACGTACAGTGTGATTGAAACTTCGTGGCCCATGCGCAGAAGTCGGTATTTTGTGGAAGAGCCAGTATTTTGTGGAAGAGCCACACTCAAGGGGCCAAAGAGTCGCATGTGCCTCAGGAGTCGCGGTTTGTCGAGCAGCAGTTTGCCAACCACTGGCCTAAACGACCATTACTACCAGTTGCTATGACATACACTGACCACCAGCGGGCAGACGATCAACACAGGAGCTGCCCCCTGGTGGTCAATGTGCTCCCACAGCCAACCTCCTGTGGCCGGCCAACCTCCCATGGTCCCTCCCCTGGCTGGCCCCTATTGGCCCTGATCGGGACTGGACGAGACAGCCCCGATGGGCCCTGATCGCCGGCCAGGCCCAGGGACCCCACCCATGCATGAATTTGTGCACTGGGCCTGTAATATCCTATCTAATAAAAGAGAAACATGCTAATTAGCCGTACATCCGCTACCCTTCCCACTGGCTAATCAATGAGATATGCAAATTAACTGCCAGCCAAGATGGCGGCCGGCAGCCAGGCAGCTTGAAGGGAACAGGGAGGCTTGCTTGCTCCAGTGATGGAGGACTCCAACGTTCCCCGCCTGCCTTGCCGGTCTCTCAGCTGCAACTCTAAGCAACTATGTTGCAAATATAGAAGCTAAACAAAACCCCAGAAACCAGCTTTAGTCAGCCAGGCTTCAGCCAGCTGGACCACAACATTGTATCAAATACAGAACGTAAACAAAGGCCAGAAACCTGCTTTCAGCAGCCGAGGCCTCAGAGCTAAAGCTGGCCCAGAATAAACAAAGAAAAAGAAAAAAAGGAGCGGTTGGGAGCTTCCATCTCCCACCAGCCTGAAAATGGCCCTCAGCCCCTCACCCAGACTGGCCAGGCACCCCAGTGGGGACCCCCACCCTAATCCAGGACACCCTTCAGGGAAAACCAGCCGGCCCCCACCCATGCACCAGGCCTCTATTCTATATAGTAAAAGGGTAATATGTCTCCCGGCACCGGATCAGTGGAGCCGCAAGGCCTCCCGGCACCGGGATCAGCGTGACAGGGGGCAGCGCCCAAACCCCCTGATCGCCCTGCGGCTCTGTGTGTGACAGGGGGCGGGGCCACAACCTCCCTATCCACCCTGCTCTGTTTGTGACAGGGGAAGGCGCCCCAACCCCCTGATCAGCCCTGCTCTGTGCCTGATAGGGGGGAGCTCCGCAACCCCCTGATCCCCCTGTGGCTGTGTGTGTGCCAGGGTGCAGTGCACTAACCCCCTGATCGGCCCTGCTCTGTGGGTGATAGAGGGCGGTGCCCCAACCCCCCCCCCCCCCACAGGCCCTGCTCTGTGTGTGATGGGGTAGAGCCATAACTTCCCCATCGGCCCTGCCATGAGTGCGACAGTGGTGGTGCCCCAACCCCCCTATCGGCCCTACTCTGTGATTGACAGGGGGGAGCTCCTCAACCCCCTGATGGGCCCTGCTCTGTACGTGACAGGGGGGAGCTCCTCAACCCCCTGATCGGCCCTGCTCTGTGTGTGACAGGGTACGGAGCCCCAACCCCCCTGAAGGGCCCTGCTCTGTGAGTGACAGGAGGCAGCGCCCCAACCCCCTGATTGACCCTGCTCTGTGCGTGACAGGGGGTGGTGCCGAAACTTCCCTATCAACCCTGCCTTGAGTGTGACAGAGGGCGGTGCCCCAACCCCCCAATCGGCTCTACCCTGAGCTTGACTAGGGGTGGCATCGCAACCTCCCGATCTGCCCTGCTCTGTACATGACAGGGGGAAGTGCCCCAACTCCCCAATCGGCCCTGCTCTGAGCCCAACTAGGGGCTGCACCTAGGGATTGGGCCTGCCCTCTGCCACCCAGGAGCAGGCCTAAGCCAGCAGGTCGTTATCTCCTGAGGGGTCCCAGACTGCGAGAGGGCACAGGATGGGCTGAGGGACCCCCTCCCCCCCCCCCCCCGAGTGCACAAATTTTTGTGTACCGGGCCTCTAGTGTATGTATATAAAAGGCTAAGTGACTGGCTGACCAGCGTACTGGCTATGATGCGCACTGACCACCAGGAAGCAGACACTCAACGTAGGAGCTGCCGAGAGACAGCAACATTACAGAGTGCCCTCTCGCACTCCGGGACCCCACAGAGGATGTCAGACTGCCAGTTTCAGCCCGATCCCCGCAGGCCAGGCCAAGGGACCCCGTCTACCAGAGGGGCCTCGCTCACATGGCAGATTCCCCTCTAGCCCTGGTGCCGCCCCAGGTGCAGCAGGCCAGGGAGGGACCGTGGGAGGTTGGCTCCTGAGTGTGTTCGGCCCCTCTCAGCCAGTCTGACACCACTGGCCACCTTCTAATTAATTTCCATTCAATGTGCATGAATCCATTCACCAGGCCTCTAATTTTTATATAGAGTAATATTTATTTTGTTCTAAACAAATTTCTCACAAGTAATAAAAAATGAGGGCGAATATTACCTTAATAATTTGTTAGAAGAAGATAAACAATAGGGGAAATAGTAAACACCACTTTTCTCACCCATGAAGCATTCTGCCTGCAAGTGCAACTTCTGCTGATGACTCTCCATGGCTTTCACTGTTTCCGCACTTCCTGTGGGTTTTATCTCCCTCTATCCTGGGCTTAATGCTCGGAGAGTTGGGGTCTTCATGACACATTCTCAGAGTGAGTCCTGCTGCTTCCCAGCCTAGGATACTATATGTTCTCTTCAATTTATTTACATTGTTTTGTAATGTTTCCTGAAAGTAATCATGGAAGATCCACTCCCTTTTTTCTCTTTCCTTATATTTTACCAAAACAAAACAAAACGCCACCTGACCTCATCTTCCTCCTTCCCACCCACCACACATTTCCTAAGAGGTTAAGAAAGGTGTGTGTGGCAGGGTGCATGCTGAGCAGAACACTAAGAAAAACAAAAAGCCTGTAGTCCCGAAGAAGCTGAAGGCTGCAATGTAGAGCAATATACCAGAAAGACTATGTCATGGGCTGAAGGTGTCAGAAAAAATATGGAAGTCAATTTTGCAATCTGGCACCAGAGGTTCAAGTGAAAAAGTTAAGTAAGTGACTCAGGAGCAAATAGGAAATTAAGGAAATGAGAAACCGCAGGAGCTGCCTTTTGTTGAGTGGCAGGGGGGTGGGGGGGTTCTCCTCTTCTTTTTGTAAAGACACTGATCCCATCATCATAGCTCCACTGCCATAACCTAATTATGCCCCATAAACCCCACCTGCTAATACTATTTTATTGGGGGTCAGGGTTCCAAATAAATGGGGGCACAAACATGTAGTCCATAACACCCATGTTGAAACATGGCTATTGAAGAACTATTTTAGAAAGCACCTTCATAAAATGATTGCTACTTTTGGCAATAATGAAATGTATTCACCAAGATCCATTTCTAACAACCTAATAAAAAAGGAAAAAGTAATGTCTCAGACTTTTCAGAGCCATTTAGGAAAAAAACAACCATAACATTTCAGGGATGACAATGATAATATTTCATAGCGGCAATCAGTACTTTTGTTGCTCTACTCAACAGACATAATATCTGACAGCTCTAGTATCCCTTAAATAAGATTCTAATCTCTTCTCACTTTACCTCACATGTGAACATTTAATTATTCACAGTTCCACCATGAAAATTGTCCTAATCCATCGGAGCCAATGATAAAACATTATAAAAAGGAAAGGCCATTAGATTTTATAGCACCCAGGCAGTAAATTTTTTCTCTTCTCTAAAATGTATAATCATTTTTTACCACCGTAATTCACACAGAAGGAAGCAAAAGTATATGTTAGAGACACAATTAGCAACAATCTGCAAATTTTTATCACACACCATTTGTTTCAGGAATGCATTTGAAAGTTTGTGCGGAAACATATTTTTTATCTTCTGGGATTTGAAAGCTAAGGTGCTAATTGTAGTACTCTGTTCACTTAGTAATGTAACTGAGCACGAGCTTAAAGCAAAAGAGTTTTCCAATTCAAGAGTTTGAGCCACTGAAATTTATCTTGTAAAACTTTCAACGTACAAGTATGTAAGCTCCACGGGGCCAGGGACTTCTCTCAGTTTTCTTCTCTACTGTATCTTCTGCAGTGCCTAACACATGATACATACTCAATACATATTTGTACACGGAATGTGAGTGTGTTTATTAGTGGTTTTCACACCATCTTATGTTTGCACACTTCTTAGAAATTTTTTGTTAATTTTCATTTGCATTTTTCCTTCTTATCACATGCCCTTAAGATTCTAACAAGTCTATGGTGTATGTAGATAACAAAGTAAACATTCCAGAAAAAATAGTAGGATTGGCAATGCCTGTGAGTAAGGACTAGAAATATGCTATCATGTTAGAGAACCATAGTACCACAAAGCGACTATATTAATAAAATGTAAATTAATTGCTATTGGTAGAATTCTTTCTTTAAAAATCCCATAAACCAAAGCTAGTTGGATGAGGAGGGATTTGTCCTTCTTTGGAATTATCTTTGCAAATCCACTGTCTTCATAAGGGCCAAGTTTTTTCAATATAAAACAGATTTATCTACATATTAAAATATTTTTCTTACCTCATGAAAAGAATATATCCTTGCCATTTAAGTAATGACATTTTCAAGTAATTTGTCTCTATGAATACAAACCAAGGGTAATAAAAGTAACTTTTAATAATTTCAGAAATGAAATTCCATTTGTTGACTAATTATTAACATTTCTAACATATGTAAGTAAAGATGGTTTAATTAAAGTGTACAAAAAAAAAGATGGATACTTTACTCTTGTCCTCAAGGGGTTTATTTTTTTCCCAGTGAGATGCTTTTGCTACTGAATTGTAACTAGTTGGTATGTATACTGTTTTCCACTTCATTGCAATCTGGGTTGTTCTAGATGTTTCTTAAACATTCTTCCGCATTTCTTTTTATTTTAATGTATATGTTTTTATTGTTGACAGTATTACAGATATCTCCCATTCCCCCACGCCCTCTTTTCCTCTCTGCATAGCTCCTAAATCAATTTTGAATTTCAGCATCAAATCATGTACTCAATATAATACATTTAGCATGGAAATCCCCACTGAAACATTTTTAAACGCATCCCAGGAAAATTCCTTACCTCGCACTCCCATTAAGGGCCCAATCTTGTCCCCATCTCTCTACTGCAGAGACACAGAGGCTCAGTCTGGAATGGCCTGTGTGCTCTGCCTGATGACTCCTTGATCCTGCTCACTCACCCTCCTTCCTCGCAACCGCTGTTCTCCCTGTGAACTCCCTGTCTTCCTTCTGCCTATTTTCATGCCCATCTTTCCTTCAAAGCCCTGGTCACACTTCTGAGAACCAGGATGCCTTCTCTGACAACAGGCAGTCAGATTTTGTGTCTCTTGCTTTCTCAAGAATTTTCACTTCCTATTGGAACACTCATCTATTCCTTTTCACAGGAAACTGGTACCCCCTAAGTTGAATCTTTAGTCATTGTAGACACACTTTACATAAACCATTTGTTAAAAATATGCTTTAGGTAAGCATCAAAGTACAAGTGTTGTTATGAAAATTAAAGAATGCAATTTGCATTCTTGATCAGTTGGAAATCATAATGACTTCTCCCAAGAAGTGCCTTTAAATCAGTTAGCATGCTTCCATTTGTACTAAAATAAAACCACAGGTTATGTACCATAAAGCATAGTAGAGGGGCCATGTCAAGAAAATGCTGAATTCGGTCTTAACACCTGTCTATCTCTACATAATAGAGTCATTCCTACCAAATAATTGCTTGGTTAGGGCCTATACAAAATAGATTCTTTAAAAAAAATGTGTGTGTGTATTTGTGCATTATAGAGATACATATTATGTACACTTACACATACAAATATTAATCTGTATTATATACTATACACATATATAACCATTTATATTATGTAAAGTAACATTAGGTAATCTTGAATTTTTCTGTTGAATTACATTACATAGTAGTATCCATTAGAATAACTCTACTGCTATGGTTAACATTTGAGATTGCAGTATTTATTGTTGGACTCACTTAAAAAACAACACACAAAATCTATTTTAATTATCTTCATCTCTGTAACCACCATTGTTGCACCCAAACCTTCATTCCTAGATTAAAACTATGGTTCTCAAGTTTAGTGAGCATCTAAATTACCTGGAGGCTTTGTTAAACCATAGCTTAGAGTAATTCTGGAGGAGGAGAAAGGGTTGAAAATTTGCATTTCTAATAAGTTCTCAGGTGATGCTGACACTGTTGGTTCCTGGACCACATATTGAGAGACCATGAAATAGACTATTGTAAAAGATTCCTAATTCATCTCCCTGCTTCCATTTTTTTTTATTGCACTCTTCTGTAATCTTCTCTCTAAAAGCAGAAATTGAGATCTTTTACAAACATAAATAAGATTATTTTTCTTTATTGCTTGCAACCTTTCTTTGGCTTTACATTTCAGTGAGAATAACATCCAAACTCCTAAAATGGTAAAATAGAAACAAAACAAAACTATTTAAGCTTCACAAATTTTGTTGCCACAATATACATAGCAAACAATAGCACTTGTATGGCATCTTGAGATTAAAGAATCCCAGATCCAAGTCCCCAGCTGGTCCAGGCCCCCACAGGCCACACAAAGGCTGATTAGATACAAACTAGATGTGCCTTAAATCTCATTCCAGCCTCAAAGTTTTGGGGCAAATCACTATCCCAGAATATCTATTAACTGTTCCCAGAACTGAACTAAAACATGATCTTTAAGCACAGTAGGTAGAAATAGACCCACAAAATTTCTTTCCCTCTGAATTATACACATTTTGGGGCGGGGGGGCAAAATAAAATAAAAGGTGAAGTTACATGAGAAAATTCATGATGAGGACAAAATTTGACATAAGTAGATATATTCATAAAAGCAGATTAGTTAAATTTCACTATCATTCATCCTATTAAAGATTTAAAATGGTGTAAATGTTATGCTTTTAAACACAGAAGGGTATGTAGGGTTAATTATTATAATGCTAACTTTCAGTTACTTACATTCTGAAGCATTTATCCATGCTGAGTAGAAATAACCTGACAAATAAGATTAAACATAGACCAAGAAATAAAATTAAATACTTTTTCTAGTTCCCTTTATAATTAATAATGAATCCAAAATAATGAGAACAAAAAAAAATTAAGAACCTGACTTATTTGAATAGGCAATTAATCAAATAGGCCAGAAAATTAAGTATACTGGGTTGATTTTTTTTTTTTTTGGTGCATAGTAATGCATATGCTTCTTTATTAATTTATTAAATAAAAAGTTTTATCAGTAAATTTAGTAACCAATATGTATCAGTACAGTGATGCTTACAATTTGTATTTTGAGGAAACACGGGTGACAAATTACACATGCCTTTGATATCACTAAAACCCATTACTTCCACTTATAAATCAGGGAAACAACATTGATCAGGTAAACATCGGTGAAAATGAACATGAGCCTTTTCTCATTCAAGTTCACAGACCCTGTAAATTCTAACCCAGACTCCACTCTAGAACACTGCTCTAGAGTTATTTTCATAAGAAATGCAAAGTCTTGGAGGCCATTTCTTTCCTTAGCACCTTTCCTAAAAATGGTGGGGCCAGAGGTTCTCCAAGTTTGCTACTGGAAGTTTCTAGTTCAACTGACTTGTTTCAGAACTGGGAGGCAAAATGCTTCCTTTTTTTCTAGCTTCATATTTCTCAAACACGATGACCTATGACAATAATAAGAAATGCACCTTGCTTTAAGACTCAGTGCTCATACACACAGCAAACTAGATTTCATAGAAAAATCCCTACATGTATAGTATGCAGTTTGCTAGGGCTGCCATCGCAAGATACCACAGACTTTGTGGCTTAAATGGCCAAAATTTATTTTCCCACAGATCAGGAGTATGGAAGTTCAAGATCAAGTTCAGTGGTGGTCTCTTCTGAACTCTCTCCTTGACTTACAGAAGCTGGCTTCTCACTGTTCTCACACGGCCTTGCTTCTGTGTGAGTGCACCTGGGGTCTCTGTCCTAACCTCCTGGTATCATGAGGTCACCAATCCAAATGAGCTAGAAACCACCTCAATGCGCTCATTTTAATTTAATCACCTCTTTAAAGGCCCAATTTCCAAATACTGTTACATGGTGAGGTACTGGGAATTAAGACGTCAACATATTGAATTTGAGAGGATACAATTTAGCCCATAACATATAGAGTGAAAACATAACTGTATTCATATAAAATATTACTTATTAATATTTAAATGTATCAAGCAAATCCCCCCAAATTAGGAAAGGTTTTTAATATATTGCAATGGATGTGCTTCTTTAGTATAGTTTGAAACACATAAGACAATACAATATACACAGCTGATACACTGTCAAGCCTTTTTTAATTTCTATTTTCATCAGATATGAGTTGAAATTTGTAGTTTGAACTAATAAATCATTGAAAACAGTTATGACAATAATAATACATTCTTTTCACTTAATTGAATTTTTTTCTCATCCTATTCCATGTCTTATAGGCATCCATCAATGTAAATAAGAAATCAGGCTCCAAGTTTAATTCACTGATGGATGTTTTACCTAAGCACTTTTCTATTTTGTTCTTTTTAAAAAATAAATCCTTATTGTTCAGATTATTACAGTTGTTCCTCTTTTTCCTCCCCATAACTCCCCTCCACCTGGTTCCCACCCCACCCTCTGCCCTTACCACCCCCACTGTCCTCATCCATAGGTGTACAATTTTTTTCCAGTCTCTTCCTGCACCCACCACACCCTTTTCCCCCTGTGAATTGTCAGTCCACTTCCTTTCTATGCCCCTGATTCTATTATATTCACCATTTACTCTTTCATCAGATTTTTTATTCACTTGATTTTTAGATTCACTTGTTGGTAGATACATATTTGTTGTTCATAATTTTTATCTTTACCTTTTTCTTCTTCTTCCTCTTGTTAAAGAATACCTTTCAGCATTTCATATAATACTGGTTTGATGGTGATGAACTCCTTTAGCTTTTATCTGTGAAGCTCTTTACCTGACCTTCAATTCTGAATGATAGCTTTGCTGGGTAAAGAAATCTTGGTTGTAGGTTCCTGCTATTCATCACTTTGAATATTTCTTGCCACTCCCTTCTGGCCTGCATAGTTCTGTTGAGAAATCAGCTGACAGTCGTATGGGTACTCCCTTGTAGGTAACTAACTGTTTTTCTCTTGCTGCTTTTAAGATCCTCTCTTTGTCTTTTGCCCTTGGCATTTTAATTATGATGTATCTTGGTGTGGTCCTCTTTGGATTCTTTTTGTTTGGGGTTCTCTGCGCTTCCTGGACTTGTAAGTCTATTTCTTTCACCAGGTAGGGAAAGTTTTCTGTCATTATTTCTTCAAATAGGTTTTCAATATCTTGCTCTCTCTCTTCTTCTGGCGTCCCCATATTCCAGATGTTGGTACCCTTGAAGTTGTCCCAGAGGCTCCTTACACTATTTTCATATTTTGGGGTTCTTTTTTATTTTTGCTTTTCCAGTTGGGTGTTTTTTGCTTCTTTGTATTTCAAATCTTTCACTTGATTCTTGCTATCCTCTAGTCTGCTGTTGGATCTCTGTATATTATTCTTTATTTCAGTCAGTGTATGCTTAATTTCTAGTTGGTCCTTTTTCATATCCTCGAGGGTCTCACTAAATTTATCGGCGGTTTCTAGAAAATTCTTGAAAAACCTTATAACCGTGGTTTTGAACTCTATATCAATGTCCACTGACATAATATGAAATCTCCAATTTATTCATCTTTGCTTATACAACTTTTTTTAATAAAATGTGACTATGTCCTGCTGTCTTTTTTCTCCCCTCTTATCTTCCACCTTTTTAAAAACATCCATCTCAACTCTATAAAAATCCTTTACTAGCTATTCAGTTTATATTGATCTTGTCTCTCTAAACTGCTCCAACATTCTACCATGCCACTCTTTTTAACACCTACAATGATATTAGTAGCCATACAAATACCAACAGATGAACTAGTGAATTCTATAAAATAGCACATACATGATTTAATGTTAAGAAATACAAAGTTAATTTTCTGAATTTTCTCTCTAAGCAAATGTGACAAGTTATAAAACAAAGTTACACATTCAAGTGCTCTAAATTCAGAAGGATATCCTTAGGGTTGCTTTAAATTTTCATGTGTTTCTTTCAGTTGAGTTTCTTGTGTGTTTTTTTGTGTTTTTCTCATGGTACATTTGTTCAATATTAACTTTGAATGCACTACTTGGAATAGATCTACCAAAACCTACATTCATTTTTTAAGGCTTCGGTAACAAACTGGTGGCTTAAAATAAGTTTTATTCTCTCAGAGTTGTGGAGACTAAGATTCTGAAATTAAAGTGTTGGCAGGGACATGCTGTCTCTGAAAGTTCAGTGAAGAAGCCTCCTGGTATTTTCCAGCTGCTGGTGGCTGCTGGTAATCCTGGGCATCTCCTGGTTACATCACTTGAATCTCTGCCTCCGTTGCCCATTGCCTTCTTCTCTGTAAGTCTTGTGTCTCTGTGTCCAAGTCTTTCTCTCTTTTCTTTTATAAAGACAGAGGTCACTGGATTAGGGCCTACTCTAATTCAGTAAGAGCACATTTTAACACTATTTAACTCTATTACATCTTGTAAAGACCTCATTTCCAAATATGGTCATATTTATAAGCACTGAGAGTTAGAACTTGAACATAACTTTCTAAGGATACAATTCAACCCACCTACTGTTTGGCCCCCAAATCCATACCCTTTCCATGGGCAAACTGCTTTCATGACATCATGACATCCCCTAAAGTTAACCTATTTAATCATCAACTCTAAATCCAAATTATCTAAATCAGATATAGGCAAGATCCATCCTGGAGAAAATTTCCTCCTCATCTGTGGAGATGAGAAATTGGTAATGCATTATCTGCTTCCAAAATATAATGTGCAGGCCTTGGATAGACAGTACCATTCCAGAAGGCAAAACTGGAAGGAAAAAGGCGTCACATCTCAAGTAAGTTCAAAACTCAACAAGGCAATTTCCATTAGGTCTCCAGGCCCCAGAAGAATTCTCGATGGCTCAATGCTCTCACTTCTCAATCCTCAACAGTGACATTCTTGCTCTCTAGGCTTGTTAAGATGGAATAGTAACAGAAAAGCACTTACCTTGAATATTCCTTTAAACCAAGTCATTTCAGACTTAAAATGCTAGCACATTCAGATCAATATTTAATGAGATTAATACACATATTCATATGAACTTAGTGCTATGGAAATGTTAAGAATTAATAGTATACACTCTTTTAAATCAATATTGTCTGTTACTTTTAAATCTTGACAAAACTAGTAAATAAAATACAGGATTGAATAAGTAACAATAGCAATAATGAAATAGTCATAAATTAGATAATAGTTAAGTGATTATCTATCTGTAAACTGCAACATTATACAACCTTTAAAATAAATATCAATGAACAATATATGAAAAAATAATCTAGCCCTAGCCGGTTTTCTCAGTGGCTAGAGCATCAGCTTGTGGACTGAAAGGTCCCAGGTTTGATTCCAGTCAAGGGCACATGCCCAGGATGTGGGCTTGATTCCCCAGTAGGGGGAGTGCAGGAGGCAGCCAATCAATGATTTTCTCTCATCATTGATTTTTCTCTCTCTCCCTCTCCCTTCTTCTCTGAAATCAATCAATCAATTAATCAATCAATAAATGTTAAAATAAAAAAGCAAATAATCTAAAAAGGTAATTTTAGATAAGATAAAGTGGAAAGCAAAGCACATATGTATTAATAACATTTATCTTCAGTTTATGATGGTATGGGTCATTTACATTTTCTGTATTCATCTTTTATATTTTTCAGTTTTTGAACATGAACATTTATTTCACATAGGTGCAACTAATTGTGGGTGGCTCTTTAGAAGCCTGTTCCAGCCCATTGTACCAGCCAATTGTCCTTGTCTGCCTCCTGCTTATAGAGGCTATAAAAACCTGAAACTCAGTTCTAGTTCTCCAGTTTGTTGTAGTTAAATGCTGTCACTGTGACCAAGTTGTTTCAATTAGAGATGAGGGAAAATATGATGAGCATTCTTGAGAGAGAGAGAGAGAGAGAGAGAGAGAGAGAGAGAGAGAAAGGCTGCCTGTGCAACCCCTTCTCTCTCCTTTAGGTAGAGTTGTATGAAATGTGGTTTCTAGAACAGAACCAATGCCCTGACCCTAAGGATCTGCTGACCACCCAGAAATGCCTATTTCACAGCTGTACACAATAATTTATTATTAGAGCAACACGTATATATTTTTTTAAAAAAAACAAGCAAAATTAGGAGAGCTAGAATAGCAGTTGAGATCAAGGGTCACTGCTATTGAATAAACTTCTTTACAGAGAAAAATGAAAGCATTCCAATAATGTAGCCCCTATGAGTAATACCTAAACATTGCTATATGTCATTGTTTATTACAAAGGAACACTATTCACTAAGATAATATACAGCATCACTAGGACATTTTTACACCTAGGTGATTTCATTAATTGATCTATTCTTTCCTGGTAACAAATGGTCATCAAGTCAGTAATTCAGATCTGGGGAATGGAAAACTACCTATAGAAAGCTGAAGTCACTTTTATATTAAATGAACAAACAAATGAACAAGCAAACAAAAAACTACCAACCTATTACAAAATTCAGTGAAAATTTTTAAGTAAACATATTTTCTTCTATCATTAGAAATAATTCAGCTCAGAAGGTTTTTACTACATTTTTGTCTAATGACATTATTTTGTTTTCTGCTCAGTTAATATATATATTTATTTTGAGCACCAGTGATATACCGAGCATTTCATATATTGCTAGGACTAACAAATATGTGTGTCCTACATGCTGTTGAGTTTGTTCTGACTTCTGGAGACCCTGTGAGTGAGTGATGTCTACCATCTCTTGTATGCAACAGCCCTGCTCAGCTCCTGTAGACTCATGTCTATGGCTTCTTTTATGGAGTCATCCCATCTCATATTTGGTCTTCCTCTTTTCCTGCTGCCTTCTTTTTTCATATTATTTACTTTTCCAGAGAACCCTGCCTTCTCGTGGTATATCTGAAGTAGGACAGCTTCAGTTTTGCCATTTTTGTCTCTAGTAATATTTCAGGCTTAATTTACCTTAGTACTCACTTGTTTATCTTTCTGGTGGTCCAGGGTATCCAAAGAATTTTCCAATATTGGAATGTATTCTGAACATTTCCAATCTACAGGACATTATTTTATTTTTCATGTAAGAAAATGCACAAAATGCCTGCTTTTAGAGAATTTATACTCTCTAAGATAAATCAAAATATTATTTATATTGATATTTAATTCATTAAATAGGTAATTTTTGGTATGAAGATGCATGATTTAGGAAAAAGTAGGAGAGCTTATTCTAGTTTACAAGATCAGGATAAATAAATGACTGCACACAGTAGTACTCAATAATGTTGCTTATATCAAAAACCAAAGCTGAGAACTAAAAACGAGTGTGGTTGTATAAGTAAATAGTGGTAAGCATGGAGAAAAGAAGTATCAGTAAAGAGAAAAATTATAGATGAAAAGGGGCAATACAGTTGGTGCATAATAAGGGAGGAAGAGGGATAATAAGACCTGTGGCTGATTAAATGAGTCAAAGTATTGTAGGAATTTATAAGCAATAGAAGCTTCCAAAGAGTATTAAATGTGAGAGTGACATGATCAGATTTTTTTTTTTTGGTCTTGTCCATTCTATGAAGAGAAAAAAAAAATGACTAAAGCTAAACATGTATAATGGCAGAACATTTAATATACCGTAATCTTTGACATGATAATGGTGGGCTTGGACAGTTGGGTAACACACACAAAAAAAAATAAGAAAGATAAGAAAATGATATAACTGTTTCAATATGGAAAGTGAATATGAGGGATATTTTTAAAGTTCTTATATTTCTAGATTAAGGAAATGAATGAATGAATAAATGAAGGTGATGTTTATAGTTAAGTAGGAAAACTCTTAAAATAACCCATATTGGTTGGAAAGACCATGCACTGAACATTTTTATTAAACAAGCTTGCCATCCAAGTATAAGTATTAAGCACTTAATCTGATCTACATGATTGGATCTGAGAAAGAAGAGTCTAGGGGTTTAAAAGTGCAAGATATTAATTAGGGCCATTGGTGTAAGAAAATCATCAGATGCCCAGCCAGCGTGGTTCAGTGGTTGAGCGTCGACCTATGAACCAGGAGGTCTCAGTTCCTGGTCAGGGCACATGCCTGGGTTGCGGGCTCAATCCCCAGTGTGAGGCATGAAGAAGGCAGCCAATAAATGATTCTCTCTCATCATTGATGTTTCTCTCTCTTTCTCCCTCTCCCTTCCTCTCTGAAATCAATAAAAATATATTTAAAAAAGAAAATTATCAGAAAGAATATAACTTAAAAGATAACAAGTTTTGAAGCGAAACAATTAGAAATATCAAAGAATTGGTAAGAAGAGGCAGGCATAAAAGAACTTGAAATAAATGGCCAGAGATATGGAGAGGTATCTTTTGTTTAAAAAGAGTGTGTATTTACAAAGTAGGAACTATTTTGTTCCTATATAAATTTTAGTAATATGCTGATAATAAAAAGCAAAATCAGTAAGTTATACATAGATACACAGAAAGAGATTTTCATGAGGAACTGGCTCATGTAATTATGGAAGCTTAGAAAGCCCACAATCTCCTGTCTACAAGCTGGAGATGCAGTTTCAGTTCTGAGAACCAGGGAGCTAATGGTGTAAGTCCTGATTCAAGTCTGAAGCCCCAAGAATCAGGAGCTTCAATGTACAATGAAAGAAAAGATGGATGTCCCAGCTCCAGCAGAGATCAAACTTGTCCCTATTCTGATTTTTTGTTCTATTCAGGTCTTCAAAATATGGGATGATGCCCTCCCATATTAACAGGGTGATTTTCTTCATTCCCTCTACAAATCCAAATGCTAATATTTTTCAGAAATATTCTCCCAGACACAGCCTTAAAGAGTGTTTTACCAGCTATCTGGGCAGCCCATACTTCAGCCAAGTTGCCACATAAAATTAAACATCACAGTGGGGAAATAAGAAAATGAAGTATGTGAATTTAAGAACCTATAAACGTTTACCTTTGAATTAGAAAATAGAGATGAGACATGAATGCAGAAAAATTTAGAGTTAATATGTAGGTCGTTCTGTTTTATTTTTAAATAACAGAGACTAAAGCATGTGTACAGGCTGATGGGAAGAATTCAGTAGATATACTCCTATACACCAGTGTATCCCCACTGGGCTGTAAGCAGAGACCCTCTTCAACTGCACTGTATTAAATATCAGAATAATACCCAGCAGTGGAATTTAAATAAATGTATGAAAGAATGAAAAACAAAAGAAAGAGAGATAAAGATAGAGACAGAGAGGGAGTAAGAGAGAAGGAAGTAAAAAAGGAAAAGAAAGGAAGGAAGGAATTATCCAATAGAGAGAGTGAGGTTGAATTTGAATATGTTAGAGATACTAAAAATAAATGACACAAGATTTTCAAGAAAGCCTGCAAAGGGTAGATGACAGTCCTTCTTTTAGACAGATAGTGAAAGTGATAGATATATAAGTAGATGAGCCAAGTGAGTAGATGGTGGCTGAGCACAGAGTTATTTCCTCTGTGAAATAAAAGTCTGGGTGGTATAGTGAGTGGTAAAGGGTGAAAGAGAGTGAAAAGGTTGAAATCATTATAAAAGAGCTGGTCAAGCGAACACATAAGAGGAAAGCGATAGGATTAACAGTCAGTATTGGAAAAGCCTGGAGGAGATCTACAATCATGAAATATGTAAGAAGAATTAAATAGCATCAATATAATGTTAACAGCATCAACAATTAACATTGAGTTTCTGCTTAAGTGATCTTTGTGTGACCTCTGATTATGAAACAATTCAGAAACAGTAGTTGTTTCTGATAAGAGGGAATCGTTTATATTTGTAATCCATGCACTACTTGCAAATCTGCATCAAACTTGCCTTCATTTAAATAATATTTAGATATATCCTCCCATTCCGGGATGAAAATGCAAACAAATGTTTTCCTCCTGTAAATGACTACAGGTCCAATTATATTGCTGCTGTTGCAGCATCAGTTGCAGAAAGTGTCAAATTGGTCAATCTGCATTGAGCATGCCTCCAGACACTAAATTCATAGAATCTGGTACAATAGGCTAAGATGAATCCAAAATACCCTCAGTTATGGTCTTCTCATCCTCTAATTCTCAGATCTACTAGTCTTTATGAGCCACCTGTGGATGCATTAAAATCTAAGAACTATAGCAAAATTCTTAAAATTTTGCTAGTTTAAGAATCTATTTTTTTAAATTTCTCATTTTCTTGATGATGCCTCTGAATACTTCGTACCTACAGCTAGTCACTTTGTGGTAGAACTCAGACCACAACTTGGCTCATGATGCTTGGAACCCCCAGGCGCAATGTGGAATAAAATATTCATGATGTTAGCTGCCTATATTGAACAAGTTAGCACTTAACTCCATACATTTATTTTATTAATGAAGTCTCGCAATTGTTATTTTAAATCCTGAATAAAAAATAGCTAAAAACAAATTAAAATTGCCAAGTACTTTTATTGAGTCAATAAATTTCAGTATTGTTCCTAAAGGATATACTGATTTTGATTTAGAATTAATCTGTTTTACTACTTGTTGCTGCATAAATACCTTACATTATGTTACATATTTATTTATACACTATAATAACCCTTAACCTGTTATTGAACACCATACTCTTATACAAAAGATTGCCTCATTTTTGTTTCTCAGTCATAAAATCAGATTGCTTGAATAAGTACACAAGTCTTTATTGAATTAGAGTGAATAATAAAGTCACTAACTGCTCTAGGCCAGCAAATGTGTTAGAGGTGAAGGACGTAGAGATAAATAAACACCTTCCTAAACCCAATCTCATAACAGGCACAGACAGGAGATAGAAAATAAATCTGGGGATGGATGAGCAATTACAGAAGAGAGATCAAAGAAGTCATCAATGACAAAATGAAATCTGAACTGGCTTTTGTAGAACAAAAAGCAGTTTTCCTCTCTAGCAAGATTTAATGAGCATTATAGACAAAGTGATCAGTGTATGCCAAAATGCAGAAGGGCAAAATTCACAGGGATGTACTTCTGGTACATGAAGTAGTAGAAGGTTAGGGTAAGGTTTATGGTTAGGGTTAGAAGTGGAGGTGATAATCAGTGAAAGTGAGAGTAAGCAAGACATGGTTATAGAAGGCCTTTATGCATCATACTGAAAAGCTTGTGCTTCACTGAGTTACCTGAATTCTCAATAGAGATAGACAGCTGTGTATTAGTGTATTAGGGCTGTCATATATCATACCACTGACTGGATAACCTCAAACTACAGGAATTTACTGTCTCACAGTGCTGGAAGCTGGAAGTCTGAAAGCAGGAAGTTTGTTAATTCCTCATGATGGCAGTAGGTAATTTCAGATGGTAGTTAAAGACACAGAAAAGGGTGAGATCACAAAGAAAAGGTATAAAATGAGAAGTTAAGGGAGAAGGGTCATAGAAAGGACATCCACAGGTATACAGAAGAATACAGAGGAAGATAATTTGAATAGACATAAATCATCATAAGTAGGAAGAAGGTGATATTGGCTAATGTTTATGAAGAATAGAGAACTAATAAGACAAGGCTGAAACAGTCATTAATTTAACAACTAATAGACCATGTGTGGTCTTTATTGCTTTAAGTAGATGGCAATAGTAGTAACTCTGGAATGGGATATTGTGTTTAAGGAAAGGCATGTTGGGAATGAGAAATACAAGACCGTGAATATTTATAGAAAGAGAGGGACTTTGAAGCTATGGGATAGTGAAAGGGGTTGAGAAGGAGAGAAACAAAGTGCATTGGATTTCATCAGGAAGGAGACCTCATTTTTAGTGGTTGCAGGAAAATATGTGTGGACACTAAGATAAATTAATTATTGGGGGAAGAGTGAGAAGTGGGAGGGGGGGGGCTGACACCTAAAACATCATTCTTTGAACTTTAGGAAAAGACTTGATCATCTGCTAGAGAAAGATGTGGCGGTTGTTGGACAGTGTTTCATAGTGGTGTGCCAGCAGATTCAACAGTTCTGGTTTCCCCAAAAGGTGCTGATTTCCTTTGCACTTACCAAACACACTGCAGAAAGAGAAAAGAATTGTAATATTTTATGAAATTCCGTTTAAATGCTGACTCCCAGGCCTCCTTAATATCTTACTGAATGTGAAGTTGAGAAAAGATGTTTAGACCTGGATGGCTGCCTTCTGGACTACCATGGGCTCTCACTGCTGTGAGATTTATTTTTATAGGTGTTCTAGCAGATCACCTTCGCATTTAACGTTGCCAAATGCATGTGAGCAGTGGACCTTAATGATTTAAGAACATATCACTAAATTTGATTTTAAGCTACGATTGCTTTTCAGAGTTATCAGGGTCTAGGGCAAGTGGTTTGTTCACCTTCAGAAATAAAAAAATGAAGGAATAAAAATAAGTAAAAAGTGAAGGAGACACATGAAGACAGAAGAATCAAAACCAGTGTAGAATTAGAGATCACTGAAGGGACATCCTTCCCTTTGTCTAGGCCCAGCTGGGACTCAGTAAACTGATTTGAGAGAATGAAGACATGGTTGCTGATTTAAAAAAAATAACCAAGACTGTTTCAAACTTTGCCTAGAATTGTTACAATTGTAAGGTGCTTTAGAGAACATGCAGTTCCCCTTACTTAATTTTCAGATACGAGAAAAATATTTAGAAATAGATAAAAACTACTACCACAACATCCCCATCCCTTCACTACTACCCTCAAAACACAGGACACAGGCCAGAAGCTCACAAAGTACATACCAGCTCTCACACACACACACACACACACACACACACACACACGGCACACATCTCAGAACCCAGAAAATTATGTAGTACTAAAATTATTTCATTATTTGTTTAAAATAAATAGATTACATGTAAAGAATACCCATCATCCCTAAATTATTCCAAATATATCCATAATGTTTATGACACTTATTTGTCCCCATCTGACACTAAGTAGGTTTTTATACTCATGTTATAAATAGTAAAAATAATATGTTATAGTCTTCATTAAATTTCTCAGTATAAAGTTACTTTTTGGAAAAATAAAGGAATCTCAGGGTTTAGTAAATTTGCTTTAAAAGTTGTGCTCAGGGTGAGCTATTTATTTTAGAAGTTTATATTAAAATGTTTTTTATAATAATTCAAACATACTTTGGACAAATTTACTTTAATTCTACACTTAGACAATTTTAAGCACATTTTCAAGGTTTAGAAGAAATTTCCAATTTGCTCTTGGTCCATATTTGCCATATTCATAGAACTTTGAAATTGAAAAAAAATGAGTTTACATATCTTCAGATGTGTAGTTTCTGTTATTTGAAATTATAAACTTGAAAATTTGGATATTCTGAGATTCTATTTTAAATAATAAGTCTAAATTCAATTTTAGATGTAAGAAATAACAATGACCAGGGGAAAGGGGGATGAAAAGGAGACTGGATTTTGGGAACAGTGAAAATATTGTTTGAAATCATAATGATTGACACAAGCCAGTGTACATTTTTTCAGAACCATAGCCTGTGCAATGCCAACAGTGAACCCCAGAGTAAACTATGCACTTTGGCTGATTACGATGTGTCACTGTTGGTTCATTAGTTGTAACAAATGGACCACTCTGGTGGGGAATGCCAATAATGGGGGAGGCTGTGCATGTGTGGACACATGGGGTAGATGGGAAGTCTGTTCCTTCACCGTAATTTTGCTGTGAACCTAAAACTGCTCTTAAAAAAAATGTAAAAACTGAGCAAGAAATAAATCATTTAATGCAATATGTCATGAAAGTAATATGAGAGGAAAAGTTATTTTTCTTAAATAATGGAATATAACATAAGATATTTGCCTTGGTATAAAATCTAATTGTACTTTGAAATGTTATTTTAAAAATTTTGATAGGTCATTGAAAATTTTATTGAAGTTTAATACTTTCTTGACCTTGTGAAATGCACAGCCCCCACTATTTGTATTACAATATTTGTTGAATGAATGATACTCTATTAATGTCTCATTAACTGCTTAATTAAAAATAGCTTGAAAAATATAATTAGTATGGTTGCTTTCTGCTAGATGGAAATAGAAAAATTTACAAAATAGAATCAGTCAAAAGCTTATTACATCGTTTAAACCTTTTAGGATTGTGTCATGGACTCTGGAAAAGCATTGGAGGGAGTTAATATTTTGACAGTCCTGGTCAGGGAAGGAGGTAAAAGGCTGTGCATTATCTATCACCCTGATATTTAAGCCAAATTAATAAAAATGCCAGAATGATGAAGTATTTGTACTGCTGATATAAGGAATGTGATTGGAATGAAGGAGAAGTAGCTGAACCTAGATAAGAACAGAAATGTGATAATTTGGTGATCTTCAAGACTTTAAGAATGAATAGAATTGAGCCTTAGGAAAGCTATAAATTTGGTGACATAGGTCCATGTTATGAAGTGCTAGTCTAGGTCTTTTGTATTCCCTTGCTATTCTTATCTTTAGGTCAAATTAATAACCTGATAAAATAGGACTCAACATTCAAAATCAATCTTTAAAATCTAAGCTTGTTTTGAACTTACATCCCAAAGCCTGGTTTTCTATTTTTATGTACATTGTTTTTCCACATTTTTGCTCAATACAATGATGAAGTCAAAATATAAGCAAAACACAGTTATTATAATTTAAGAAAATATCTTAGTGCTTTATTTAAACATAGTGTGAATCAACATTATCATGACTTTCTTTAGAATACAAATTACAGTATTCTTGAAAATTATTTAACCTAATATATTGAATCATTCTAAATTTTATTTTAATAATACAAGGTTCAGAAACATACACTAAAAACATAGTATAGTTTTGGTAAAATAGTTATAATCATTTTAAAAATATATTTCCATAGTCTTCTAATTACCTTAATCCTACTTTATTAAAAACCTAGTTCAAGATTATATCACATTATTTCTTATAAATTTTTCCCCTTTTTTCTCTTACTCCAAATTTTCTTTTTCTTTGTTATTCTGATTATCTCTGCCAATAGCCCTGTTGAATGTTCTAGGTTTTATTGTTTTTTTATGGATATCACGGCCAACCATAAATCTCTTTCTCAAGAAAACTTTCTGCTCAATATCTCCTGAAATTCCACCCATCCCTTCCACATTCCCCTTTATGGTAGATTAATGATGGCTGCAAATGATTTGGCTCTCCTTCCATCAAGTAGTCAATCTGTGTCAGCCTTGTGACTTGTTTTGACTTATAGAAATGTAGTAGCAGAGACACTGTTTGCCTTATAAAGATAGTCCTTTAGATTTCTGTAGCATTCACCTTCACCATTTTGGATGCTCCCTCTTGGAAGTAAAATACCTCCTAAGAAGTTTAATACTCTAAAAACACTATGATGTGAGGAAGCCCAATCCACTCACAGAGGACCATGGGGGCTCAGGGAGAAGTGTCAAGGTGCCTGACATTTGAAACTCAAGGAAGTGATATTGAAGAATACAGGGATATTTCAGCCTAATGGAGAGGACTATAGATGAACAAAAGCAAGCACTGAATGGACAGGGGGGAACTTAGGTGGCAGGAACCTGACTTTAATGCTGAATCAAAGTTAATTACAGAGTAAATAAACTCTACTAAAAGTACACTTTACCCAGGGTTAATCCTAATCTTATCTCCTAATAAATGACACTGCTTAGTTCACATGTTAGAGTTTGGCAAGAGTGCGTATATAGCTTCAAAGCAAATAACTTTGGATGAAGAATTAGGAGAGTCACTAAAGTTGATATCAGGAGACTTAAATTAATTTCTTTCTTTGCCACTTATTACACAAGGTTAGTTTCAATACTTTAACCTCTTCAAGTTAATTTCTCATTAGCAAGTTCCAGGAATACTAACTCAGTGTTAAGCAGAGAATTAATTTGAAGTTGGAAGTACAATTATTATAAAATTTCAAATTATACACAATTGTTAGATTAAATAACTGCAAAAATTCATCTAGGGCTAAACATGAAAAATAAATAAGAATCCAGAATCCTATAGAGAGAAAAACAGGTTTAGATAGCATAATTAGATACTTTATAAGTGCTTGATTATGATATTAATCATACTGCCTAATGAAAATAAAGCAAATTTTTCTATTTGCTCTTCTTTTAATTTTTAAAAAGTAGATATTAGTCCTGGCTAGTGTGGTTCAGTTCGTTGGAGCATCAAACCTTACACCACAGGACTGCAGGTTTGATTCCTGATCAGGGCACATACCTAGATTGTGGGTTCAATCTATGCCCCTAAGGATCATGGGTTCCATCCGCAGTCAGGGTGAGTACTGGAGGCAGCCGATGGACACTTCTCTTTCATGTCCAAGTGTTTCTCTTTCTCTTTCCTTTCCTCTCTCTCTAGAATCAATAAAAAAGATCCTCAGGTGAGGATTTTTGATTACTAGGTAGAAATTTTAATCAAAACAGCATTTACTAACTATGTTTAAATATAGCACACAGAAGGAAGTTTTTATTCAGGCTAACAATAAATTTGCTATTGATTTGAGTCCCTAATCAAAGGAACAATATAACCTATTTTAAAATTTATTTATTTACTTATTTTTAATCCTAGCCTGAGGGCATGTTTATTGATTTTTTTAGAGAGAAAGGAAGGGTGAGACACACAGAGAGAGAAACATTGATGTGAGAAAGAAACATTAATGGGCTACCTATCATACTGGCCCTGAACAGAGATTGAAACCACAATCTAGATATGTGCCTTGATCGGGAATCGAACCTGCAGCCCTGTGGTGTAAGGGTTGATGTTCTAGCCAACAGGGTTTAAAAATTTTAAGCCAATATGCCCTAAAAGTTTTCAAAAACAATTTAAGCCTAGTAGACAAGCATAATATCAACAATGGCTCAATAATTTTACAATGACATATACATAATACTACTTTTCACATGACTAGAAGTTCGTGGGTTTTTGAGCTTTTTTTCATAAGTGGTTTAAAAGTTCAGATAGCTTACGAACAATGCAATATGCTTTGGAAAGGGTAAAGTACAAGAAATCTGTGTTGTTGTTTTCATTAATTTTGAGATTTATATAATATTAGGTTTATTAAAGAGTTGCTTATTATGAAAGCATCAAAATAAACACAAAATAAATTCAATATGATTTAGTCAGCTGATATAAATCAGCAGTAGCCCAATTTTACTGTTTTTAATTGGGGGTAATTATCATATCCAAAATGTAAATAGAATGGAAGGTAAAGTTTTTTATTTGTTATGTTATAGTGTGTAAATATCTATATTTTTCATTCTAATGGTTTAATGCTTCTGGCCTAGGCCAAATCATATCCCATCAATTCAACCTACTAAACTCTAGCACCTACTGCCTCTTTTTTACTACAACATTGTATCATCTAATCCATTCTTCACTGGATCCATAAAAAAATCAAATCTGATCATGTCACTTCTTGAATGACTGTACATTACATAGAGGATAAATTCTAAGTTCTCCAATACAAAAATTTTCATTGTCTGTCATTGGGCTACCTTTTCCAGGTTCATGGGTAGCTAACCACTTTTCTCCCCATGAACTGATTCCATAGGCATGCTATGCCTTTTCACACTTCTGTATTTATCACATCTCCATACAAGAATCCTGTCCTATTCCTAGTGTTGTTTGACTTCAATAATATTCAAATATAAATATAGCTGTTGCCCCTCCACGAAGCATCTGATTCACCTTCCTTGAAACTCTTAATACTCAGTACATACAATTATGATACTGTTAAATAACAATGTATTTTCCTCCTCAGCTATTCCATATCACATAGAGAAAGTGTTTGATATTTGTACCAAGTATATGCTGGCTGCCTCTAGTAGGGCTAAAGAAGATCTCACGAAAAGTGGTATTAATATTAAAGAATATTTAAAAACTGTTTAAAAAACTATTGTACAGATATAAGATAAACACATGTCAAAGATTTTATTTAACATATTAATTAATAAAAGAATTACTAATATTTTACTACTGGCTTAAAGGAGAATTCAAAGTACCATATATATTAAGGTCCTTCAACAAAGCAAAATGAATTCACCATAGTTAGAAAATTGGATTTTTCCAATTTGAGGGACATCTATTGCTCTCCATTTGCATGTCTATGAACAAGATCACAGACATTGTTATTTAATAATTTAGAGAGTTGAAATAGTTCAAAGACAATGAAAGTGGAGGAGAATCTGGAATGGTATATAAATATTCAGTAACATATATTTTTCTTTGCCCATTTTCAAGTATTTCAAAATTTTTCCTGAGGTGTTACAAAAAGTCTTGAATAAAACTCACATTATACAAAAAGTATACGTTAAGAGAATAAGGTGCAAGAGTAGGGAAATTAAGCTCTACCAAATGATTAAATTGCATTACTAACTGGGGACATGTAGGGAGATTTAGAATATTTCTGAGAAGTGTAATAAGTATAAGTTTCTCAGGCATAAATAGCTGTTTGAGAACATACTTTAGTGAACTTATTTCTAATAGATGATAATTAATCCTAAAGCCAACACAAGGCAAACAATAGGTTGTTTCCACCATAAGAGGTAAATTTCTCGAGAAATTTTATTCTAATCCTGAGCACTCAAGAACTTTATTCATTGTTAAGACCTGATGCCAGTATCATCTTTTTAATAAAACCTAACCTGTCAAATGCAAGTTACGTCATTCCTTTTCTCTGTGTGATCCATGTTGTCCCTGCCGTCACTTCTATAATAGCACAAATCTACTCTTTTTAAAAAATCATTATTGTTGAAAGTATTAAAGATGCCTTTTTTACCCATTGACCCCCTCCACTCTGCACCCATACCCCTACCCAGGCCTTCACTAAACTATTGTCTGTATCCATGGGTTATGCATATATGCATATACATTTTTTAGTTTTTCTCCCCACCCACCCACCCACACCCTGCTTCCCTCTGAGATTAGTCAATCTGTTTATGCTTCTATGTTTCTTGGTCTATTTTATTCATCAGTTTATTTTGTTCATTAGATTCCACATATGAGTGAGATCATGTGGTATTTGTCTTTCTCTGACTGGCTTATTTCACTTAGCATAATGATCTCCAAGTCCCTCCATGCTGCTTCAAAGGATAAGAGATCCTTTGTTTTTACTGCTGCATAGTATTCCATAGTGTAAGTGTACCACAACTTTTTTATCCACTTTTGTATCGCTTGAGCTGTTTCTGGATCCTAGCTATTGTATATTGTGCTGCTATGAATATAGGGGTGCATACATTCTTTCTGATTAGTGACAAATGCACTCTTAATCCCATTATGGGTTGCCTGTGTTGCTATTTTATACACAAGCTCCTTGAGGGTAGGCTCTGTGTTTAGTCCATTCTTATTTTCATTTATTTCACACATTTGTCAAACAGATGATTTTTTAAAAAAATGTTTGGTCCATATCTGAATAAAAGGGGATATATTAAAAAACGGAAAGATTCATCTTTAAATAGGTTAACTGAAGACTTCTTTCTTATTTTTGAATGAGGGGCTTAACATATCAAATTAACTTAAAGCAATGATACAAAGCAAAGAAAATACTAAAATTAACATAAATTCATGAGCTATATGTCCCTAATACTTCCTGTGTCTCTGAGGTCATCGAGGTCATGTCATGAATATGTTTTGTGTGTGTTTTAAGACGGTGTTAATCTACAAAAATGTGTCAATAAATAGTGTTTAATATTAAGATAAAACTGAACAAACTAGTACTTATTTAAAATACATCCCCTTCCTTAGTTCTCCACTTTGTATTTCAAAGCCATCACCCTGTGATGGCAAAATGTGCTTGCCTAAAGACAATCTTGAATTGATATGTATCTACATAATTTCCTCTTGGAAGTGAAAGTACTGATCAGTCATTGGTTAATCCTGCCAAACAGGAGCCTTAGAAAGAATCCATCCTTTTGGAAAGACCTACGTCAGCTGTACTGGACAAGGCCCTGTTAGAGCAGCTCCTTTCGGAGACCTCTGAATTCCCCTCCAAAAGTGGAAGGTTAAACAATCACCTGCTCCATTGGTTGGTATTTTCCTGAGATGCTTTTATTTTAAAAACAACCCATTCTTTCTCTATCATTATACCTAATCTCCCCAAATATAAGTTTACCTTTAAACCTTTTAGTAAACCTGCTATTTCAGATGATAGTGACATTTTTGCTCTATATTTTTTTAATTTTTAATAAAGTCAAAAGAAAAAGAACACATTATATTTTATATATTACATATAATTATAACTTACATATTTACATAATAATACTTACTAGGAGATAAACTATTTTCTTTATAGTCTTCATATTAGCTACCTGTCCTCTTACTATGAATAAAGTTCCTTAAATAAAATTAAACTGGGTTAAAGCTTTGTCTAGTTTACTACTATTTTCTGCTCAAACTCTGCATCTGGTAGAGTTCCTGAGCTAAAGTTATTAAGAGAATTATGACAAGTTATTTTGCATATTGATGGCTCTAATTGCTGCATCCAGATATTACATTAACTAAGCTCTCAGGCAAATGTCTCATAGGCATTTGGATTATGTTTCTTTGAGGCTGTGAATCTGTGCTGACTCTACAAATTAATATTGATGTTTAACAGGTTGACTAACACTAATAATGTGCTTAGTATGTGCAGCATTGATACCCATTCTTTCAGTATCTTATGGAGACGTACAGAGCACCCTTTTTTAAATGAGGAAAGTAAGGCTCAGAGAGATCAAGCACACCTTTCAAGATGAAACAGATGGTGAGTGCCCAACCAAGGTAAGCCCAGGACTGACTAATACTTTCACTTAACTAGGGAGGAAGGGACTGAGACTTTTGACACAAGGGAGTGACTATAAAGCACAGCATAAAGAAACTTGACTGCCTTTTAGGTTTTGCATATTCAAACTGGAGAAACAGCTTATGACAATTACTATGATAACTAATTAGAGATGGAAAGTTTCAAATCACCCATATAATGGAACACAAAATGGCAAGCACCACATGAGCCAAAATATGTATTGATTAAAATTAAAAATAGATAATTATGTTATAAAATTATTCAGAGAATAGGCAATAAAGAAGGATGATTATTAGATAATAATGTAAAACAATGATTTAAGTGAGAAGCCTTTGAAAAGGCTGCTGTACTCTAGTAGGCTGTAGGTGATGGTCCATTCTGAGAGTGGGACACTGGACACCCGTATCTGAAGAGGGCAGCGCAGTATCTGAACAATAACTGGGCTCCAGGGAGACTTGGGGTTGCACTAACCCTTTCTCTCTCTTTATTTTGCATCCCAGCTTCTAGAGCCAGACCTGCTGGTCAGGAGAGGTGCACCACCAGGGAGGTGAACAGGGCAAATTTGACTCGAGGCGGGCTAGCTGGTGTGCCCACTCCTGTAAGACTTATTGGATCCCTCATTGAGCAGTCAGAAAGGGATGGCATGCTCAGATGGAGGTGTTTAAAGAAAACTTAAAGAAGGGGTACCTCAGAACTGTGGGCAGAGAAATATCAAGCTCCCAGAGATGGTAGGATATTCCAGGAGGAAGGAGGGATACATACCTGGGGAGAGCTTGTGTAAGTTCCACTACACTTTGGGTGACAAAACTATTGTGTGGGAAGAAGCTGGGTAGTGAAAGACATGGCACCTGAGCAGGGCTGAGCAGCCTGCAGACGGCTGTAAGAGCATGCACAAGGAGTGGTGTCTGGAGGGCTCCTTCTTGCTTCCCAAGAGCAGGAGTGTGAATGCATCCTGACCTAGGAAGGGCCTCGAGGCTGCTCTGTTTGCTCACTAAAATTAAATTTAGAATAAATTTTCTATACTCCAAAAGTCTCTCATTAGCCTTTCCCACCACCATCCAAGCCTTATTCTTTCTCACCAAAAATCTAATCCTCTGGCTTGAAAGAGAAAGAGGCAGCGCTTTTGTTGAAGACAGGGGTAACAAATAACAATAACAGCTGTATTATTGTGTTAACAGAGTGTTCTATGCCAGGCACTGTGATAGGAGCTTTATAAGACTTTATCTCGTGGAATCCTTACTACAATCCCAGGAAAAGAATACAAGGATCATCTTCATGTCACTATCGGGTAAGGAGAGAGCTTAAAAACAAACAAACAAAAACAAAAACAAAAAAACAATAACATACATTCTTTGTCCAGGCTGTTAGTAAAGCTATCTAAAACTACAGGTGACTTCATGTCAGCATAATTTCCCAGTAAAGATTTTAAAAATTTCTTTTACATTATGCAAAAATTAGCTAACTGACCCAATATATTTCCAACTAAACTCACCTTTAGAATGTCTATCTTTCTCTGTCTTTTCCAGAAAGGCCTAAGCAAACCCTAATAATGCACACAGTTTTCATATAACATCTTGCAGCCTTTTTTATATGCTCATGACCATGCACTATGCTGTGGCACATTCCTGGATATCGACGGGATGACTCAGATTGTGATATGCAGCCAACAGAGGGCAAAAATGCCTAATTATGGGACACATAAAGGTACCACTTTCCCCACTGACTCACAGAGTTCATCTTGTCGCTCACGTAAATAGCAATGGGAGGGCAAGCACCTGCCCTCTGGAATATGAAGGTGTTCTGTTCTGAGAACAGCAGAATCCAATCCTATGCAGCTGGCCATTGAATCAGCTATTAACAACTGATTAGGAGGATATATTTCTGAATATTCTATTTCTCTCCAGTACAAAGGAAGGGCAATTTTAAACAGAACTCACCGCTCTGAATGTCTGACTCCATCAAGCCATTTTGTGAAATAGAACTATAATTCAAGCCTGTAAGTTAATGGAGGTTGACAGGAAGGTACACATTGCATTTTGCAAAGGAGCCTTGATTACTTTCTCTGCTTCCTATTGGCAATAAAGGCTTGACAGTTTCCATTTCTTAAAAGAACAGCTTTATTATTTTTCCCTCAATTCTAAGTACTTAAGTTGACTTTAAAATAGTTGCAAGTAAATGGAGTTCCTTTATTGAAAAGAAAAAAAAGGAGCAGGTAAGAGGAATTTCTTACCCAGTTTCGTTCAATCTTCTATCACGTAAGAAATTTAAAGTAACAAATTGGTGCAATTGAAATTGGTGCATTTTGAATTCTTTAAAATGTTTAAGCTATGGCTTAGAGACTCTAGCAGTCAGGGGCCAGGCAGAATGCCATGGCTTACACTCAAATTGGGTAATTTGAGGAGGCAGTCAAAATGTGTAAATTTAATAAAGACACTATTTACAAAAGTGCAGGCTATAGTGTAGGAAAACTGTAATGGATAGTTTAGTCTGCTGGGGCTGGTATCAGCAGGGTATCTCACTCTATTTAGGACTAACAAGGCAAGAAGAGAGGAGTCAGAGTTCTGGAAGCAGGGCCTGGAATCTTCACTTGAGGGCAGCAGTCAGCCTCACAGGGAAGGAGTAGGGGAAATTAGTGCCTGGCTTCACTTTCATTCCTCTTTCTGACTCTTTGGCAGTGGTCCACTTTGACCAAACCTACTGGAAGCCCATTGCAGTAGTCCATCTCAGTCAACCCAACACAGTACAAAGCACCATGGGAAAGGGTGGAGTGGATCTGAACAGGTAAGTAGAAGATATCCAGAGACACACTCCTTTAGGCAATCATTTAAATGGTTCAATTCACTAACCTTTGCTATGAAAAGACACATTTGAATCAAGACTTGATACCAACATGATGTAGGTATAAAGGCCCTTCGGTAGTCAAGTAGATTTCAGGAGGGAATGATTGATCCAGTCTGTGCTTGTGGACCATCATAGCTACTCAAGTTTTTCAGCAACATAAGAGAGCTGAAAGCAGGGTTTGATTTTCTAAAACAGGGCTGGGGCACAGCCAGCCCTGCCAAGGCATTAGGGGAGAGTTAATAAAATGGTTGACCAAATGTAGCAGGCTATTTTTAAAATTGATAATTTTGTATGGCCCGTGAATGATGTTATAAATATCCAGATGGCCCTGGCAGAAGACAAGTTCCCCATCCCTGGTAAAGAATCTAAGGAAGGTCAGAGAAGGCAGACCAACAAGTCCTCTGATACTTTAAGCAGAATAATCAACCCAGAGCATCACCCAATTCCAGAACAAATAGAATAAATGGAAATGTACTATCTTGTCCATAACTGTCACTGGTGAATTTCATCAACATTATCTACATGTATCTCATTTTCTTGAGCATAATGTACAGTAGTAATTCTGCAGAAATCAGCCACACCCTCTCCATGGACACTCCAATATACCACTGTCTCAATAATTACTCCACACTTTCAACCACTAGTTACAAAGTATAAACATTTGACCTTCTCTAGTCTCTGCATCTATGACACATTTAATAAATTCAACAAATATTTATCATGTGATAATGTGACAAGCAATGTTCCACATGCTAGAAATAAAGCACTGAAGTAAAGTCTCACCTACACATGGCCCATTAGTCAAAGCCTAAGTCACTTTTGCAATCATAACACCAAGCATCTCAGAAAAATGTATGATTTAGGATAAAAGTATCATTAAACAGTTGATTGAATAAGTCCATATTATAGTCATTGAATGGTGTTTTCTACATACTATTCATACTAGAGGCCCGGTGCACGGATCCATGCACCAATGGGGTCCCTTGGCCTGGCCTGTGGGGATCGGGCTGAAACTGGCTCTCCAACCTCCCCTGAGGGGTCCTGAATTGCGAGAGGGTGCAGGCCAGGCTAAGGTGCATGATCGGGTCCAGGGAGGGATGTGTCCAGCCCGTCTCGCCCAGTCCCAATTGGCCGGACCCCAGCAGCAAGCTAACTTACCGGTCAGAGTGTCTGCCCCATGGTGGTCAGTGTGCATCATATGACTGGTTGAACGGTTGAAAGGTCAATTAGCGTAGTAGGCTTTTTGTATATATAGATATTTCATATATGTGGAAAGTTATAGTTCTTGCTTTTATTTTTATTTTTGGCTATTGTGTGAATTTCTAAAAGAGTGGACACTGCTTCATTCAAGTGAGACAGAAGATTGCCAAGTGAAGTACAACATGATGTAGGTATAAAATATTTGGGAGGATGTACAGAATAGGAATGTAGACTTGCATTTTCTTTTTGTTTCACGGGAGAAGAGCTGAACTGTGTTGCGCACATGTTCGGTGCAGCAGTCACTGGCGCGTGAATGCTTCCCTCTTTGTTCCACTTTCACCCATGGCAGTGCCTTGGATCATGTTCATGCTTGGTATTTTATTAGCAGAAATGTAGCAGGCTGGTTTGAAGAATATATTTGGGGTTTCTTTAAATCATATTTTTTTTCTGTTTGACATTTCTCATTGTATTGCACCATGTCAAGTAAGCATGGACCAGTGTGTACAGTATATTGAATTTTCTTCAGTAGTTCAAGACAAATTAGTTCTCTGCCCACATATCACTTAAAGCACTAATCCCTGTGCAACCCAGCAAACTTTAGACTGTACCTGTTCAGCATTTAAAGTTAGGGCGGTGCATCATGAACACCTGTCAAAGTTTATAGCCATCTGCTGCCTCAAGAAATCTAAATTCTAATAATATAAAATTAACAGATGGGAAAGAGCTGTCACCTCAGCTCTGAAGAGGATAAATGTAACCTTAGAATGAACATTTTCTCCATTTTGCTTGTAATTGTTTTCAATGGCCATTGGGACACAGTTCACAATGATGGCCCATTACTGACATGCTTTGTTTCTATTCGGGGATGGTTTGGATAAGGGGTATTTCATAATGATTTCTAAAACTCCACATTAAGGTGAGTCTTCCTCTTCTCAATGAAGGCACAAAATAATAAAGATATAATTAAATGTGCTTCAACATATGACAGTCCTGAGGGAATGAAAAGATACCTTTGAGACTAGAAATGTAATGTCTTAAATAAGACATTAAAGTTAGTTAGGATCTACTTATATAAAATTAAGTACGAAAATTAGATATTGAGAGGAAATTCATAGCAAACTGTGTGTATTTCCAGGAACTAGAAATCCATATTCACAAATAATTGAGAAGACTCTTCTTACAAGAAGGATAATTAAAAAGAAAATTATAGACCTTAAGGTTTTGTTTTGCTTTGAAAAATTACCATGCTTCTGTGTTGTTTTCTATTTCTGATCATAAAAGTAATGCCTGCTCAATATAAATAATTCAAACCATACAGAGTGCTTAAAGTACAATGGGAGGTAGCCATGATTTCATGCTCCACAAACCTGAGGAACAAACATCAATAAATCTTTTTTATTTTTCCAATTAATGATTCAAGAACCCACATGCTAGTTTTGTAAGGAGTCTAATCTCTACTTCTTGGGGCTGGCCCCAAGCTATCCACAATTCATAGGAGCTACGTAGCCCCAGTCGTGGCTGATCCACAATGTAAAGACAGTACCCAAATTTGAACCCAGTTTGGTGCTGTGGGGCCTTTACTCCCATGTGTGGGTAAAGTGTGGCCCCCTCTTCACTGCCAAAGGGGTTAGTCTACATGGTAAAGATTCTCAGAGCTGTGCATCTCTGCATAGCCCACTGTAACCTTTCTTAATAGACCCTACCTGCCTGGACTACTGAGCTTGTCCAAGTGCCCCTCCCACTGCGTACATTAGTCTTCTATTGCTGCCATGACAAATGTGGAAATAAAAAAAAGACCATTCACATGAAAATTAAAAAAGGATATTTACCCAGAACTTGCCATAGTGAGAGGCTCAGCTCCATCATATGCCTTTGGCAGAGACTCTACTATAGGAGACTGTAGAAGCTTTATAGTGGAAAAAAAGGGGAGGGTTGACATGTGTTGATTGTAAGCTGTTGGTATGGATACCAGAGGAGGCTAATTAGAAGCAAGGCCTGTTTGGTGAAGGGAGCATATTTGGCTTTCACTGGTTGGTCCTAAGTTGATAGTGGGGGCTGGGGGGGGAGGGAGGATTTAAAAAGTTGGAAGTACTGATCAAGTCCTGGTGCTTTTGAGCTAATTTCTGCAGAGGTTGTTTGGTTTTCTAAACTGGTTTCTGGAACAGGTTGTGGGGATCAGATTTCTATTTTTTTTATCTGATCTGGCTATTTCCCATGTGTACACTCAGTCTTTCACCAAATTATCAAGTTTATACTTGGCGGCTTTTTGACAATATAAGGTTATTATACCACAGTTCTGTAGGTCAGAAGTTGAGTAAGGGCCTCATAGAGCGAAAATCAAGCTGTCAGCAGGGGTGTTCCTTTCTGGATATTCTAGTGGAGAATCCATTCACTCACATTATTGACTGAATTCAGTGGTTAAAGGCCCAGGTCCCAGCTTTCTTGCTGGCTGTGAACTAAGAGCAGTTCCCAGCTTCTAGAAGCCACTGCATTCCTTGGCTCTGGTCTTTTAACTTCAAAGCTAGCAATGGTGGCTTTCTGTTGTTTATGCTGTATGGGCCCAATGGGAAACTAATACAGATGTGAAAGATTAGTAGGGGTTTATTAGACGATTTGTGAATGTGAATACTTAAGGAGCAGAGGGGAGGGTGTTCAAATCAGAACAAAGAGCATGTGCAAAAACACTGAAGGGCAGTGGACATTGAGTAATTGAGAGATGGCTGGACCCTAAAGTATAAAGAACAGCACAGAACAAAATTGCAATGATCATCAAAGGTAAAGCCAATATACTTGTATTAAGATTTTTTTATTCACTTTGTGCAAAAGTACTGGCAAACCCATTGTTCACATATGTGCAACATGCAATTTCAAAACAGTCTAGCTTTAGAATTACTTAGAGGTGAATTCAAATTCTGTTTCTGCCATTCACCCACTGTATGTCAATTTACTTAACTTCATGAATTCTCCATATCCTCATCTGTGAAATAGAGATAAGTACACCTTGCATATATGTTGTGAGCATTAAATGGAAAAATATGCATCTTCACAGCTTAGAAAAAAAATAAGAATACTAGCATATAATGTTATTTTATACCTAAGATATATTACATCTAGTTCTAGATCTAAACCTAGAGAGAAATTAAAACGGTGGATCCTCACTCCCAGACAGGAGGAAGGTCATGTTGCCGCTCAGCTGGCCATGCCAGTGTAGCTATCAGCGTGACAACTGGCTAAGGTCACATTTCAATTTGCACCAGAAGTGTCCAAAACATGTTTAATGCACTGGAAAATATTATATGTATTTTTATTATTATATATGTATTGTTATATATATGTTAAATATGTATGTCCCCCAAAAGATACCCACCCAAGGTATAGCTAACTATACATTGGGAAATTACAATATCGATTCTCATATTGTTAAAATGGGTTTAAATTTCTTAGCATGGTGCCTGGTAAGTACAACATTCTTAGCATGGTGCCTGGGAAGTACAAAGTATTTGATTATCTTTGGACAATCTTATCATAATTGAGAGTTGGTGTCATCATTCTTACCATGGTGTTGTTGTTTTTTATCATCAGTAATCATTTCTTGTGTTAGGTGTTTAATTCTTTTGAACTAATCCTATGATGTTTTTCACTGAGATTAAGATAAGTTTCTTGAATAACATTTGCAATTGTAAACATTGGTCCTTCTCACCTGTGGGAGGTAAGAATCAAGTCACCCAGAGTAGCAAGGAAAAAGAAGCATTCTCAGTGGACTTTTGGCTACTCCAGGTCTCAGCTTCAAAGACTGAAGTCTCTAAGCATGCCTTGGTGGTGTCATAGAAGTCAGTGTATGGCTGTGATGTGAGTGGCACCCACTTAAAGCTCACACCCTTGCACAATGCACAACCTGAACATCTGTATTCTTTGTACCCTCACACTATGTTTTAAGCATCACAAGCCTTTTGAAATTCTTTAGGCACACAGCAGTCTTTTATGTCTCTGTGTTTCATGTGTGTATCTGCTAAGCATGCCCTTCATACTTTAATCTGCCTACTAAACTCTATAGACTTAACTTCTAATACACAGTTCAAGCATCTTCTCTTCTCTAAAGACTCTGCTGGTCTAACCTGGCAAAATTAATCATTTTTTTTAATCACCTCTGTAAATATTGTATGCAATTTTTACATTTATTCTTATGAAATTGCCAATATCCCACTTGTTTTTACCTAAAGAATTGACAATCTCACATGTCTGATCCTAACATAATTGCACTAATAAACTGTCTTTCAAACATTTGTTAAAATGTCAGCTAATCTGTGAGTCTCTCATCTACAGTGATCATGTCTTATTCAAAATACAGGCCAAGACAAAAGTAGGGTTACAGATCTTCATATAGAAAATAATCCAAAAATTAATAAATTATAAAGAAAGAATAGTGTTTCACACTCACAAATATAAAGGTACTTTTGCCCCACCCTGTATATAGCTATATTTTTAGTAGTTAAGATATGTTTTCAATAATATTTAGCTGTGACCTAACCTTTCTGTTTCTATTTCTCTTATCTGAAAAATGAAACAACACAATACTCATAAGTTTTTGCAAACATTAAATGAGGTAACTGTACTAAAGTTAAATTTTGTTTTCAAACTTTATTCATTAGGGGTTTAATTCTTTTCAACTAATCCTATGATTGTTTTTCAGTGAGATTAAGATAAGTTTCTTAAATAATATTTCCAATTGTAAACATGGGGCCTTCTTCAGAGAGAAAAACAAACACACTAATAATAGATTGAACTCAATATGGAAAAACTAGATAGCCTGATAACTAAACATCAGACAGTTAAAAATCACAGCAAAGTCAGATCCACAGTCCTTAAGATATTAACTTATTGTTTTGTTGTGTTTTGTTTTGTTTTGTTTTGATTCATAGTTTCCTACAGAAAATGTAAAAATATGTGTGGCCATGCATACAATAAGACTTTTGAACAATTGGTATTATTTTCTTAAATGAGTGCAGAAGCACTCATAAATATATATACAGATTCAGAAAAATATACACTAAATACACACTTGGAAATCTAAAATATACACTAAAATATAATGAAATTATGAAAGTGTTCTTTAAGCAGAATAAGAATAATAAGAATAAAAAGGGAAATGTTAGTCTTTAACGAAAAGAAGAAACACCACTATAATAAAATTAATATTAAATAAATGCAGAATTAACTTGTATTTTCATGTTAAATTTATCATTTAGTATTTTAATAATGTTATCTTAGAAAGTAGTGCTGCACATTAGAACACATGTGGGCATATAAGATGTAGTCAGAAATTAGTTCAAATTCTTATTCTACTTACTGGCTATATGAACTTGGATGTTTATCTTACTTGCCTAGAATTCAGTTTCCTCCTTTCAAAGTCTACTTTATAGAATTGTGATAAAAATTACTTATGTATAGCAATATTAATTCTAGAAGTAGAATATATAGTTCTTCAATAAAATAGTATAAGATCTGGCCATAATAACAAGAAGAAAAAATTTAAAAAATCACACAATCTATATAATAAAAGCCTAGGTCACATCATCACAAGATGGCCACCCCTACATCATCACAAGATAGCTGTCCCCACATCATCACATGATGACCACCACAAGATGGGTGGCAGGGAAAGGAAGTTGTGGGTGATCAGGCCAGCAGGGGAGGGCAGTTGGGGGCGATCAGGCCGGCAGGGGAGCAGTTAGGTGTCAATCAGGCCGGCAGGGGAGTGGTTATGGGGTGAACAGGCAGGCAGGTAGAAGTGGTTAGGGGCAATCAGGCAGGCAGGCAGGTGAGTGGTTAAGAGCAATCAATCCTGGATTGTGAGAGGGATGTCCGACTGCCAGTTTAGGCCTGATCCTCGAGGGGTCCCAGATTGGAGAGGGGGCAGGCTGGGCTTAGGAACACCGCCCCCCCCCCCCCAGTGCACGAATTTTGTGCACCAGGCCTCTAGTTAATTAATGATCTGAATAAAGATTAAAGGACAAGGCCAGCCCTGGACTCACACAGTATCTTCAAGGAAGAGATTGCAGATGTTATATGAGAGTTTAAAATATGTCTCATTGACAAATTGCTAACCTTTACTTTCATTAATAATAATTTATGAATAAATTTCTCTGTGGGGTTATACCACCAATTCAATGCAGAGTTTTATTTACTAATGGATTTTAAGAATGGAAAATAAATTATTAGATCAGAACAAAAATTTGCTCCTAACATGGAGAATCAATTGGAAGAATTAATGAGTTAACTATCATTTAAGCAAGAAATATTTATAGCTTAGAACAGGGTTAATGGCGGGGAACATAAAACAATATGCTTTGATGACAGGAATTTATGCCTTGTCCAAGCATCTGACTTGGATAACTGAGTGGATGGTGGAGGAATCATTCATTGAGAGAATGAGCACAGAGAAGAAAATTACTTACAAGTAAATTAACAGACCAAATTTCAGCTGTTTGATAAATAATCAAGTATTATATTCAGTAGCAAGTTGTATGTATGCATTGAAAAAAAAAGAAATATAGCTGAAAGTGGATATCACAAACTTTAAGGATATGGATTGAAGCTATGGCAGAGGATAACAGCCATTCCATGTAAAGACATTTAGGACAGAATTCTTATAGACACTGGAATTTAACTAATGGGTTAAGAAAGAACTTTCAAAAGGTTTCTGTGCAATGGAAAAAAATTACGAATAGATGGTGCTTTAGAAGTCAGTGCATGAGAGTGTTTCCACGAGAAAATACACAGTGTGAAATACTACAAATAAGTTAAATAAGACAACAAATGAACATGTTCATTGTATTTACAACAAATAAAGTAATAGTGGTTTGAGAAAGCAGATCAGTAGTCCAATAGGAGATGAAGGTAGATAGCACAAGTTGATCTATGAATGGATGTCAGAAATAAAAATAGCAAGTTTAAGTAGCTCTTATAAATGCTTGACTGCCAAGTGGAGGGGAAACACGGGGCGGGGCTGGGGGGGACAGAGCTGGAAGGAGATGGGATGAAGATTTTGATTATTTGTTTTGATAAAAGTTGTACATGAATAAATGGTGACTGGATGGTATCAATATAATTTATCCTGTGGGAAGGAATAATAACCAGATGTGGAGAAATTAGCCTTACCCAAGAAGAACAACTTCTAATTAGTAGAAGAAAAACAAAACAAAAAGGCTCTTAGGATTGTGTGTGGGGTGGAGAGGAAGTGGGAATGGGCATGAAATGCAGAGAATTCCTGAGGATTTTCTCTTCTCTGTGAATTAGAAATTAAAGTCATCCACTCTGAGCAGAGAGAGTGTGCTGGGAAAGGAGATTTGAAGAGAGTGGAGGTTTTAAATAGTTATCTTAGAAAGCAGGAGAGCACTAACTAAGAAGACAGGATTTCTATGCAATATTGCTGTTGGAAACCAAGAATTTTTCCAGAGTTTCAATCAACAGTCCAGTAACAGTCCTGAAGACGAAGAGGGATAAATTCAGAGTTGGAGTTTTGTCCCCTGCATACACTAGGCAGGCAAGGACAGGAATGAAAGTTATTGCCATGGAAAAGGTGGAGTCATGAACCATTGAATTTAAGTTCATTGAAGTGGAAATTAAAAAACAACAACAGTTTGACAGTTATGAAAACTTTTCAGAAAATTTATAAGGGTTTGATAAATGTACAGAAATAAATATTTGCAACAAGAAAATGACACATATACTTAATTCAACAATTAAAAACAAACAAAATACTAATTTCAGCAGGCTCTGAATCATGATGAAAGATGTAAGAGGGAAACAAGTCACAGGTAGATAATTGATATGTCTCCTGAAGAAAGAAAAGATTATGAAATGGACTTTCTAAAATAAAATAGAACCAAAGAGAGTAGATGAATGAATAAAACAGAGGAATATACTGCTGAGAGTTGTTCAATATCATATAATAAGTAAAGAGGGCTAAGAAATATTCTTCCTTACAAGCTTTAATAACAGGATGTCCAAGTTACACAGATGATTTAAGTTTGGGCTTGCTGGAAAGCAGAGAGATAGCAAGGTGACCTCTCAATGCCCTTCTCAATCCAGAAAAGCTTTGTATAGCTGCTTACCCTCTGCAGGTCTGCTGTCAATTGTGAGTAAACCTGGAACTCCTATTGGTCACAAAGAGACTTTCACACCTGGAAGATATGAGGCTATGCTGAATTAATATTTTTAACTATATTTTTATTGATTTTAGAGAGGAATGGAGAGGGAGAGAGAGATAGAAATATTAATGGCAAGAGAGACTCATTGGTTGGCTGCCTCCTGCATGCCCCCACACTAGGGAGTAAATCCACAACCTGAGCATGTGCCTTGACCAGGAATCGAACCATGACCTCCTGGGTCATAGGTCGAAGCTTAACCACTGACTCATGCAGGCTGGGCTGAAATAATCTTTTTAAGTGACACATGCATATTAAAATTTCAGTATGTAATATCTAAGCCTGAACTTATTTGTTAATTATCCAATTAATTTTACTTAATCACATGTAACAAAATTTGTATTTATACTTATAAATTCTTCTTGGCCTGTGGTCTAAACCCAATCATTAATAGCACTTAACAGTTGTTGAATAGAATGATATTCACTTGTTGCTATTTTGATACAACTATAACCCAATGTAACTCTTAATGTGCTACTCTAAACCTGCCCCAAAAAATATGTCTTAAAACCAAAATATGGAATGTTTTACATTAAAGTGTGCAAAATCTTTGTATGTCTACAGAATACTGTAAGGGATGAAAGTGATCAGGTTTGGAATATGTGCAAAGAACCTATGAATTAACTATCTGATGACTTGAACATTTGTATTTTCTCTCTGCAGTCAAGGTTCAATAATTAGTTAAACATTTGAAACTCAGATTAGGAAGTGAAAAAAAACTCTGGTAGAGCAATAGGAAGCATTTGACAATCTTAGAGATTTTATTGCCCATATACCAATGTTAAAATGGTAACATTCATGTATTTTATAATGTTATAGCAGGCTCTATCTTAAACATTAAATTAACCTGATTTACAAGGTATAAATATAGGCTAAGTTGGACAGGCACATTAAAATAGTGTCAAATGAATTCATGTGGACCATTTTAAAGTTATCTACCTATTGATTTAGATAATTTAAAGTACTAGATAATTGCACATACCAAATGCCCATGCTAACAATAATTGCTGAGTAATAGAATTTAAAATGCTTATAAAATCTGACTCAGCCCCAGTGCCACCTATTAAGGCCACCTAGAACAATACACACTTCATTTTTATTGCTACCAACTGTGGAAGGTATTAGGTTTTATTAGTGTCCAAATGCACACGTCAATATTTATGTACAAGAGATTCACTATTACCAAGCATCGCATTAGAATAGATACCACAAACAAGGAAATTGGAGATTTTGTTGCTTAAAATATATTTCAGTGATTTTGTTTGATTGATACTAAATTTTAGATGCATTATTTAAAATTATCAACAAAATAGAAATTGTCAGGAATATAGATAGGGCACTGTGGAATAAGCTACAAAGCCTATCATCAGCCTGTTAAAGTCAGTGGAGACATAGCTTATTACTACTCTGATAGTAGACAGTATTTTTATTGAGTATTTGTTTTTACTATTATAGATGGCCCCCATTTTCCTTAGCCAGATAATAAAACTTGAAAAATACAGCTTTGTATAAAACTGAAATTTTATTTTGGGCAATTGTTTTATACATCTATTTTTGCAGAGGTTATAGCCTGAGGCTCTGCAGACAGGCAGAACATAATTTATGCGAAATTTTATGTGGCTTTAGACAAGTGATTTCTATAAACCTCAGTTTCTCCATTTGTTTAAAGATATAAAATGCATGTATCTACTTATTTTATTTCAAAGAAAAATTGTAAAATGTATTTAAATACAGAATCTAGCATAGAATAATCACTCAATTAACATTAGCTCTTCTATTAATAGAAAATGACTTAATAAAAATAATTTCTTCATCCCTCTCCAGGGTTGAAATACATGACAAATTTAAAGTGAGAATAATATTGAGAACAGGAGCTTTACTAATATAAATGAACTACATATGGCTTAAGATAAGAAGATTTCACTTAAATATATTTTTTACATTGACTTGTATGTATAGAGGGAAACTTGTATCTGAAAATGTTTATAATCTAGTAAGGAAGATAAAGATATGTTTTAAAAAATCAAATGCAAAGCAAACAGCAACATAAAATTAACTCATTATGAGACTCCCCATGACACTTAGTGTATTTTAATCATTATTGTGTTTATTCTTATTCCTGAGTAAAAAATTTGCAAAGGTATTTACTCTTTATCCTTATTACATTTTTTTCAAAGTCTAGCTTTATAATAGCCTCATTCTCTCATTTCATTGAATACTTTATCTTCCAATCTAGAAGCCTGAGAGGTTTCTACTATCATTAATAAACAATAAACCTACCTTCGTATTTGAATAGTCTTTTACCATTTTAGATAGAGACCCCGGGGAAATCTAAGCCTCTGCTTTGTTACACCTCCTCTTTTCCCTGCCAACTTTCTGGAAAGGGCATGCTACACCTGCATCCTGCAGGTCTGCATTTCTGATTCTGTGTTTAGCTCTTACAGTTGGTTTCTACTACACCCATTTTAGTGAAACCAGTTCCTCAAAGGTCACCACCTGCTTCCACAAGGTAACAAAACCAATGCCCTTTTTTTGCTTCTGATTCCATTTTAGCATTTGACATTCTTCACAATTCTCTACTTAGAGCTGTTGTCTCAATGACTTTCCCAACACTCTGTGTTAGTTTCATGTTTACAGCAAAGAATGCATTGATTCTTGCATGCACATCAGGCAGAGAACTGCAGATATGAGTGTGAACATGGAAGACATGGTCCTTGACAGCAGAAGAAGGAAACTGCAAACAGCAAAATAGAAGCTGCATGCAAAGATTTCTGGTGTAATAAGGTTTGAAGAAAATACTCAATAAAAAGAAATCCAGGTGGGTGAGAGATTGGGGGGAAAGATGGCAGCCAAATAGGCACCTAGTCCTAGAGCAGATAGAAGGAGCAACTAAATCAAATAACATTCACCAGGAATTGGCAGATTAGACATAGCTGGTGAGACAGTTCGTAGCTGGGAAAGGCAGAGGACACCAAGAGAATAGTAGGATCGGGCATCTGGGCTAGAGAGAGTCGTGTGAACACCAGGCTGAGAGGGACAGAAGAAAGCTGCCCTGCACTAAGGCCATGTCCCTTGGGGACAGGCATAACATCCGACTGTGGAAAAGAAGTCCACAGAACTGCTGGTGGCTGGGGAATCTAGATCTAAATCCACAGGCATGAGAAGCTGAGCCCAGAAAGGCAGCCTAAAGAGCTGCAGGAGCCATGTGGTACTGGAGGGAGAGAAACTCGCAGTTGCATGGTTGTTTTGCCTCTGTTTTGTCTTTTCTTTTATTAGCTAAACCCAGTTCATAGGACCTTTCAATTACAAATGTTCACCAAGGCTGCGGTGCAGGTGGAGGTGCAGATTTGTGGAGTCTAGGAGAGGCTGTGGAGGAGAACAGGACAGGGAGAGGTGACCAGGAATCTGAAACTGAGACATTCCTGACCCTCTAAACTTAAGCAGCCATTTACCTCCTGTAGAGCCAGCCCCTCACAGCAGCCTCAGGACAGCTAATACAGCCACACCCAGCCTTCACCTTGAGTTCTGAAAAGTCCAAAAGAGCACTCGGGATGGGTTGAAGAGGGGCCGTTCAGTCCTAGAAAGAGAGATAGCACCACCCCCACCTAAAGCCCTGTCAGAAACAGATGCTTGAGTGGTTAAATTGACATCAGGCAGGTAGGCAAAGCTGGCAGATTGGTCCCACCTCCTTGCAGCTAAGACTGTGGAGACAGATACAAAGAGAGGAGTGGTGGATCGCTTGGAATTTCAACATGATGCTACCTAACAGGAAACTGAGAAGTGGAAGACAGAACAGATGAGTGGGGTCTTAAACCAGTCCCCATGGGGCATTAAAACTCATCTGAAGTGAAGAATTCATTTTTTAATTTTTTATCCTTTATTTAAAAAATAATTTTTTTGCTTTTTTTTGTTTTTTATCTTTTATTTTTTTGTATTATTTTTTCTTCATTCAAATTTTATTTTATTTTTTAAATATATTTTATTGATTTTTTACAGAGAGGAAGGGAGAGAGATAGAGAGCTAGAAACATCGATGAGAGAGAAACATCGATCAGCTGCCTCCTGCACATCTCCCACTGGGGATATGCCTGCAACCCAGGTACATACCCTTGACCGGAATTGAACCCGGGACCCCTCGGTCCACAGGCCGATGCTCTATCCACTGAGCCAAACCGGTTTCGGCTCAAATTCTATTTTTTATTGTTATTTTATTATATACTAGAGGCCTGGTGCACGAAATTCATGCACGGGTGGGGTTCCTAGGCTTGGTGGTCTATCAGGGCTGATCAGGGCCAGGCCGATCAGGGCCCAAAGGCCCTCGCGGGGTCTGGAAAGGAGGTGACAGTGGTGGGGCCAGGTGCGGAAGGATCAGATGCCAAATGCCAATGCTGCCCTCAGTGCCCTGCCACCCCAAGGTTCCCCACCTCCTTCTCTTCCTTCCCTCAGTACCATGCCACCACCAGGGGCCTGCTGGCCAGAGAAGGCATGGGGGGAGGGGCCAAGGGAGGTTTAGATCCCCAGTTTGGAATGTGCAGGAGGCAGCCAATCAATGATTCTCTATTATCATTGATGTTTTTATCTCTATTTCCCTCTCTGAAATCAATCAAATATATATTTTAAAATGCAAGGTTTTTAGAGGAAGAAAGGTAGGACAAAGGAGCTATTGACAGGGGGGCATTTGAGAGCTTGCTCACATTTCAGATACGATAACATAAGGTGGTCCTCAGGGGGTGACAGGTGAGGAGTGGCAGTGGGTGGAGCAGGGCACTGCGGGCTGAGGAACGGGCTGTAATGACTGAGAATGTCTGTGACAGTGACACCGAGTGTGTGTTGGGGCCATCACTGGGATCATTCATCCCCAAGAGGTTTTGTTTCCAGACAGCAAGAGAAACATGGAGATCAGGAGGCCTTTCTTAGCCTGGAAGGTGATGCGGGTGGCAAGGGAGGGGTGCCCTGCTTCCCTACAAATGTAAACATGAAGTTTAACTGCACGTTTAACTGCACATGGACTTCAGTCACACAGCCAAATCAATGCTCAATGTCGGGGGCGGGGGGCGCAAAGCCACACCCCCAAGTGCACTTAGTATGCTAAGGGGTGGGCAGGAAGCCATAAGCTGGAAGCTGGAGCTGACGCGGCCTGGCAGCTCTGCATCTGCCATGGAGCTGGACGGGGAGCAGCTGTCAGTGCAACTGGCTTTGGAGTTGGAGGGGCTGCACTTCCTGCAAGTCACCAGTGAGTCCCTGTGAGCCCTCAGCACACCAGCCAAGCCAGGCGGGGCCTGGGGAGGCCTTTCCCTCCTGGAGCCATTCTTCCCAGGGTGGCATCGGCTGCTTTTTTTTCCCAATTTATTTTTTTTAATTAATATGATAAATTGGACTTGCAGTTCCTGGGATCCCTGGGCCATAGCATGCGACTCCAGGCCTCACTGTGACCCATCACCCTCCTCCTGCATTGAGCATCTGGCCCCTGGTGGTCAGTGTGCATCATAGTGACTGGTCGAGCAGTAGTTCTGGTCATTATGCTGTTATGGTTGCTGGGCTTTAATTATATAGGCTTTTCTTTTTTTTCTGCTCACTTCTCCTTTTTTCATCCTGTTTTCCTTCTCCTGTCCCCACTTTAGTTTTTCTCTTTCTTTTCCTTTTTCCCCTTGTAAAAATTGATCTTCTTTATCTGCTTTATTGACGTGTTATTATTATTGTTGTCCCTGTTGGCTTACTCATATATTTAATTTCTCTCCCCTGCTCCATGTTCATTCACCCTTTTCTTTTCTCTTTCTTCCCTAGTCATTTCTGTATGCTTTTGTTATTCATTTTCTCTCTTGATCTCTTCTTCTCCTAATTGTTTAATTTCACTCACTAACTCAAGCCTCTCTGTTTTCTCCTCTATTCTTCTTTTCCAAAAATAAGCAAATAAATGGATAAATAACTTAAGAAAATTTTGTTCTTTTATTTACTTATTTTTTCTTCTTATCCACTCATTCTCTTTCTACCTCCTCTATACTGAACCGAGGTCCTCCCCTTATTCATTCAATTCCTTAACCTTACTTTCTATATATAAGCTCTGCCTAAACATATTCTGTGCTCCCTTTTTCTGGTGTTTGTTGTTTGCATTTTTGGTTTATTTGTTTGTTTTATAGTGTTTTCCTCCCATAAATTCTTTTTTTCTTCTTTTGTTTGTTTCTCTCTTTTCTTTTTCTTTTCTTGATATCAGTTTTGCTCTATTTTCTCACTCCTAATTCTCTTTTCTCTAGCGGTCACTTTTATTGGGGTTATTGGTGTCATGAGTACATTCACGTTTTGTTCCCTTTGTGTTGTGTCTGGTCGAGTTGTATTTTGTGCTGTTTGGTCAACATGGTAGAGAGCAAGCCACATAACCAGACACCCTGAGAGGAGACTTCATCTATGAATGGGACAATAACACTCAAGACCAAACTACATCAAGAGAACGCAAATATCTCAAGTAGGTGGCATGCCTAGAATGCCAAACCCAGAAGATGTAAGAGATTGCACCACTGGGTTCCACAAAACATCTATCTATATAAAAGGCCAATATGCTAAGTGTCCTTCCACCTTCCAACTGGTTGCTATGACAACTTGCTTTATAGCCAGGTGGAAACACTTTACACTGTAACCAAATGTCTGTGAAGCATTTCCCCTTGCCTCATCTCATTTGATTCTCACATAAGTTCTGGAGTAGGTAGATAAGAGACTCGGTGGAATCCTATTTTCTTTTCATTAGCCGAAAAATGGAGATTTAGAAAGCTTAGAAACTTGACCTGACTGAAAAGAAGAAATGGTAGACCTTGAAAATGACTTCAAGTTTTTTCAATGCTCAAAATATAGTCAAACACTGCTGTAGTTAAATATTTTATCCTTTGTTCTCCCTGCATGATCTACAATAATAATGTGCTTAATGTTGATATTTACTGCTGTGTTGTTGACAATTACCTGAAAGAGAAGTTGGGGTGCTTCACTGGGATAAAAAAAATTGAGCTAAATCAGAAATCAGGTTTAATTAAGCAAGTTTATTCTATATATATAGAAAAGGCTAAGTTGACTCACACATGCATGATACACATAGAGCTCTCGCTGGCGCCAATCACATGTGTGTTTTGATCTGTTATTGTCAATTGTGAATTTGATTTATTTATTTATTTATTTATTTTTTTTTATGGAACGCTTCACAAATTTGCCTGTCATCCTTGCGTAGGGGCCATGTTAATCTTCTCTGTATCGTTCCAATTTTAGTATATGTGCTGCCGAAGTGAGCACTGTGAATTTGATTTAAACTTCTATTATAGAGAAAGGGCAAATAGTAATATTAAAATATTTCTTCTAATTAATTTCCTTTCAATGTGCATGAATTAGTGAACTGGGCCACTAGTCAACTATATAAGACAAACACAAAAAACCTGGGTGGCATAGCAGTTTGATCTAATACATATAAACAATCACATAGGAACAGCAAAGATGGGGAGACAAAGTAACAACCCCCATACAAAAAGGAAGAATCACCAGAAAAGGAAATAAACGAAATGGAGACAAGCAATTTGTCAGAGAAAGAATTCAGAGCAATGGTTATAAGGACACTGAAAAAGATGGAAGGCGAATTAAACAAGTGTAAGAATCAAGAGGAAGTGAAGAAGAATCAAGAGGAAGTGAAGAAGAATCAAGAGGAAATGAAGAATGACATAGTGCAATAAAGAACACAATGGAAAGTTTCAACAGTAGACTAGAAGTTGAGAGCTGCATCAGCAAGTTACAAGACAAGGTAGGAAAGAACACCCAAGCAGAATAGCAACTGGAAAGAAAAAAACAAACTTAAAAATCAGGAGGAGAGCTTAAGGGAGCTTTGGGACAACACAAAATGAAACAAAATCCACATAATAGGGATGCCAGAAGGAGAGGAAGCAGAGCAAGGAATAGATAACCGGTTTGAAGAAAAAATGACAAAAAACTTCCCTGATATTGGAAAGAAAAATCTCACACAAGTTCAATTCCCCAGTTGCCAGCTGGAACAAACCCCCCAGTAGGGGGGCAGCTGACCCATATTTCTCTCTCTCACGCCGTCTCCTTTCCTCTAATGAACATAGATACTAAAATCCTCTACAAAGTCCTGGCAAATCAGATCCAGCATTACATTAGAAAGATCATACACCATGACCAAGTGGGATTTATCCCAGGGATGCAAGGATCATGCAACACCCGCAAATCAATAAACTGAGAGAGAAAAATCACATAGTCATATCAATTGATGCAGAAAAAGCATTTGACAAAATCCAATATCCTTTCTTGATAAAAACCCTTAGCAAAGTGGGAATAGAGAGATCATACCTCAACATAATAAAAGCCTTATATGACAAACCTAGAGCCACCATCATACTCAATGAACAAAAAATAAAACCATTTCCCTTAAGAACAGGAACAAGACAGGGATGTCCACTTTCACCACTTCTGTTTGATATAGCACTGGAAGTGCTAGCCATAGCGCTCAGACAAGAAGAAGAAATAAAAGGCATCCTAATTGGAAAAGAAGAAGTAAAACTGTCATTGTTTGCAGATGACATGATATTGTACAAAGAAAACCATAAAGATTCCATCAAAAAAGTGCTGGAACTAATAAATGAATTAGGCAATGTAGCAGGATACAAAATTAACACCCAGAAATCTATGGCTTTTTAAAACACCAATAATGAACTCACAGAAAGAGAAAAAAGAATCCCATTTACCATTGCAACAATAAAAAATCAAGATACCTAGGAATAAACTTAACTAAGGAGATAAAAGACCTGTACTCAGAAAACTATAGGATGTTGAAAAAAAGAGTTAGAAGAAGACGTAAACAAATGGAACAATATACCATGTTCATGGATTGGTAAAATCAACATCATTAAAATGTCCATACTACCCAAAGCAATCTATAGATTTAATGCAACCCCCCATTAAAATACCAATGGAATATTTTACAGACCTAGAACAAACACTCCAAAAATTTATCTGGAATAAAAAGTACCCCAAATAGCTGCAGCCATCTTGAGAAAGAAGAACAAAGTTGGAGTGATCACAATACCAGATATCAAGCTATATTACCAAGCCACGGTTCTCAAAACTGCCTGGTACTGGCACAAGAACAGACATATAGACCAATGGAACAGAACAGAGAACTCAGAAATCAACCCAAGCCATTATGCTCAATTAATATTTGACAAAGGAGGCAAGAGCATACAATGGAGTCTAGATAGTCTCTTCAATAAATGGTGTTGGAAAAATGAAACTAGACCTCCAATTTACACCATACACAAAAACAAACTCAAAATTGGCTAATGGACTTAAACACAGGATGGAAAACCATAAGAATGTTAGAAGAATCCATAGGCAACAAAATATCATACATATGTTGTAGTGATATCTTTACCAATACAGCTCCTAGGGAAATGGAAACTAAGTAGAAAATAAACAAATGTGACTACATGAAAATAAATGAAGGAAAACACATTTCAGGTTTCTGTATCAATAATTTAAATATGTATGCACTCAGGAATGTTACTGCAAAGCATTAGAGACAGGTTGTAATTGTCTAAATAAACAACTGCACAAGCAAGTACTATTGCTCTTTTTTTACCCTTTTAAAATATGTTAATTCCAGCTTTAGCTTGCTATTATTCAATTATCTAGCCATCTGATGTGTCCAACCCTTTTTTATTTTAAACTAAGCATGCCATACATGTCAGACACAGAAAACAAAAATTCACTCAATCTTTCCTTCTTATTAAAGCTGCCTGTCAGAAATAAAGAGACATACAAATACATGAAATTGAATCAAACATCTCCTTGACAAAAATACACATGGGTAAAATGGTCTGGGAACAAAGCTGCATAATAAAACGTGGCACACAGGGATTTTTTATGGAGTCAAACATTCTCCCACTACAGATGATATCATCTTTTTCTATATCTTTTTCTTTCAGGACATAAAAGGTCAAACATCTTATGATTGGTGCAGGATATTTTTAATCTCAGTGTCAAATGGCACTGAGGTTAAAAGCTAGCTAGAGAATGAGAAGAATGACTATTAAAAAGAGAATGGAAGTTTTTAACCTTTTCTAAATAGTGCAGTGGAACCTAAGTTATTATTTTAAGGGAAAGTCGTTGAAATATTTTATTTGAAGCATGGGAAATATCCCAAACACACACTAAGGAACACATTTCAGAAATGTACACAACTTATAACATTTCAGGAATACTTGGGTTGCATTTTAAAAACATGGAATTTGGTAGAGAGTTGTAGAGCTCTCATTTCCCATGATAGCAACATCTAATGTGCCCAATCCTTCTTTATTTTAATTTTTAATTTTATTTACTGATTGATTTTTAGAGAGAGATAGAGGAAGGGAGAGAGAGGGGAAGATTGATTTGTGGTTCCACTTATTTATGCTTCCATTGGTTTATTTTTGTATGTGATCAGACCTAGTATTGAACCTGCAGACGACGATTTAAGCAATTGAACTATCTGGCCAGGGCAGAATCTACTGAGTCATTTAAATTTCCTTTCTTTTCATTGTTATTAAAAGTAAATATATTCTTAGATACATTACCATACAAGTATAACCTAAAACAAATTAAAAATAATTAAGATTAAAAATATGAAATCTACTTAATTTCCTTTCTTACAAAAGTTAACTTATAATGTCTTTTTTTAAATTTATATAAGCTTGCTGTTCTAATTGTTAAATTTTTATCAATCAGGAGGACAAAAATGTCCATATACTACTGCTATTATTGCAACTACTATTTACTACTGAAAATTAAATATGTTGCTTTCTTTATTGAGCTTCTGCTATATGCATGGAAAACCTTGCCCTATGTGTTTTACATACACTATCTCAAGTCCTTACAACAAATTTACATGTTGGCTTTAGAGGGAAGGAAATTAGTAGTATGGCTCCAAATATTTCCATGACTTGCCTAGACCACAAAGTTATTAAGTTCCTCAATCAATATTCAAAGTCGGGTCTACTTTTCTATTGCACATCTTTTTATAATTATCTTAATTATTTCAATAAAATCCCTTAATTCATTCAGCAATTATTTAGTGAATGGCTGTGATAAGTAAAATTCTCTCATAGGCACTGTAGAAAATACAGACATTGCTCTTGTATGTATGAATCTTACATTTCATGAGTGCATCCAGGTAAAAAACAAGTAAGTGGTAAATAAAAATAACTGCAATTTGTAATAATGGCTATGAAGAAAATAAAGTCTTAGAAATTGAAAAGATGAAGGTGTCCTGTTTTAACTAGTATTGTCAGAGCAATCCAGAGAGGTTGACATTTCAGCAAGCCCTGAAGGAAGTGAAGTTGATGGTCAGGAAGAGTGTAGGCAAGGCACATTTCAGGCAGGAGTGACAGGAGAAAAGACTGGAAAAGGTTGACCTGTGCCAGGAGCTAAAAGAAATTCGGCGAGGCAGATGTAGGACGGTGGCTGTGGCTGAGGAGTGGTTTCACATGCTATTACATACCACAGAATGCCGGGCCTTGTAGCATTGCTGTGTTCCTTTTGTTCTCTGTTATATGGAAAACCACTGAAACTTTTGAAGCAACTGAGTTGCATGATCTCAGGTATGTTTAAAGACATTTTGTGCTCTGTAGAGTAAATGGATTGGTAAAGGGTGAAAGCAAACTCAGGAAGATCATTTAGGAAATTATTGTAAAGTGCCAGGGAAGAAATGGTGGTGTCCTATATAAGATGGTTGTAGTGGATATTTAAAAAAAATGAATTAAATGGTTGAAGAGAGCACTAAAAAGCTTGCTGTTAGATCTTACAGATGGAGTAGGGATGGTGAGAGAAAGTGAGGATCCAAGGATATGTAATGTCAAGGTCTCCACTTTAAAAAATGAATGGTAGTACCATTTAATGAGGGAGAGAAGATTTAGGAGGCACAGATACAGGTGAAAAAACAATTATCTTTTGGATATTTTAAGTGTGAGACTTTTTGGTTAGTGACATCAAATTAGGCAGTAGGATATGTGTGTCTGGAAGACACGGGAGATCTGTTTCTGCAAAACAGGAGTAAGTCAGAGTCAGCAAAACTGATTTCAGTTAAACAAGTTCTTACTGACAAGTCTCTTTATATAATGTACTCTGCACAATATTTGCTTTAAAGAAAATTACCACTGTGTGTTTGTGGAGGATAGATATTTGTATTGATGCTCAATGAAGGAGGAAAGTAGTCTGTTGGGTGGTAAATTCTAAACATGTTAGGAGCATTGTGGTAATCCTATCTAATAAAGAGGGAATAAGCAAGTTAACCGTCATACTTTCACAAAGATGGTGGCGCCCAGTCCCCTTAGCCCCACCAGAGTCCCCCAGTCCTTTCAACCCCACAGGGGGTGGGAGGCGGTGGCAGGTGCATGGTGCAGCCGGACCCACCCTCAGCCTCCCAGCCTCCCAGGGCCACCGAGGCTCAGGTAACCAGGGCTGACCGAGGCTTGTGCTGCCGGCAGTGGCAGCAGTAGAGGTGTGATGGGGGCGTCGCCTTCCCCTGATGGCCAGGTCGCCTCCCGCCCCTGAGGGCTCCCAGACTGTGAGAGGGGGAAGGCTGGGCTGAGGGACGCCCCCTCCAGTGCATGAATTTTCATGCACCAGGCCTCTAGTGTGTGGTAATGGAAAAATTCACTAACTAAGTACATTTGATCTTAATCTTGAATAATATATCTATTTAATTTAGGGAAAAGGTATAGATGGGAAAGAGGAATGCAGACATTCCACCCTGCAAGAGAAGCAGAAGAAATAACATGGAATGAATAAATAACTTCAAGACATTTCTATATATCAGTAACTAAATCATGTACTATTTTTAGAGTTGTGGGCAAAGGTGGATTTGGTCCCTGTCTTCAACCTTATAATTTAGTGACACAGACTGGTGTTCATCATTTTATGAAAAGTATAATCATTTTTTTAAAAAAGACAGTCAATGTATAATACCAAGTTTGGGTATTATATCTCTGAGAAACTGAGATTTTTAGCTGAAAACTGTAAAAGGACTACATATTAGCTATGCAAAGAAGAAAATAATATCAGAATATAACCTTGGTCAGAATTGGGAGACTGAACAAGAAGGAGGAAAATTGAATATGAGAACACAAGTCCACAGATTAAAATAGTGGTTTAAGTAAAAAATGAAAATATACTAAGATGGAGTCTGTGAAAACTGAAGAATTATCTGAAATTGAAAGTTACTTAGGAATTAGAATTAATGAGACTTAATGATTGACTGACAGTGGGAGGTGAGGAGGATGGAAAAGTCAAGATTACTTCAGCTTTCTGACTTGAGTGACTGAATAGATGATAATGCCACAGTGAAACATGGGACACTGGAGGAGGAATGGGCTAGCAGTAGGGGGAGAGAAGGATGATTACTTCAGTTTGGGGCATTTTACATTGTAATGCTTTTCAGGTCGGTAGGGAAATTGTGACCTGTATGGGAGAGCCCATGAAGCTGATAACCACTTTTATGTTGTTACCTCCCCACTGCCTAGAATGCACTTGATATCTAATAAGCCTTCAAAACCATGCTTTACTAATGGAGTGAGCTGCTCTGAATTATTTTGGAAAATACTTGGTTTCAAATATCTATCATATACATAATGATAATAATAACTTTTTCATTTAAAATATCCTTTATGTTTGAATAAATTTTCAGTGTGGACATCAAAGCTCTGAAAGGCCAGGGTCTTTTTGGAAGAACATTTTTTTCCCCTGTGACTAAAGTACAAATGCAATTGAGCCAAAATATTGCCTATGGTATTTATTGCAAAGAGTATTCCATGGATCACAATGTCTGGTAAAATTAGTGGTGTCCTGAGAAAAATTATTATCCATATTCCCTTCCTATTCACAATAATATGTAATGGGCTCTGTAAAACCCTATAGTATAAAAACCTGCCTAATATTGTTTTTCCAGGACTAATTTAAACTTCAGATTTCCTCACAGCCCTCTTTGCTTCCTGAGAGTAACTTGTGAACTTATTTCTGTGTAACATCAATTTGTCATTCAGTAGCCTATAGCATATTATATGTGATTTTATATAAATCAGCTGTGGAGTTAAAAAATATGGGTTTTCTAGCTGGCTTGGCTCAGTGGATAGAGCGTTAGCCTGTGGACTGAAGGGTCCCAGGTTCGATTCCGGCCAAGGGCACATGCCTGGGTTGTGGGCTCAATCCCCAGTGGGGGGTATGCAGGAGACAGCCAATCAATGATTCTCTCTCATCATTGATGTTTCTGTTTCACTCTCCTTCTCCCTTCCTCTCTGAAATCAATAAAGAAATATATTTTTTAAAAAAATATGGGTTTGAAGGCAACTTGCATGTCTGTGATCCATCAATCTCATCTTCAAATACAAATTTCCAAAAGGTATGACTGCTGTAGATCAGGATGCTTATAAATGGAAAGGAAAACTCTACAAATATTAACTAAAATAAATTCTTTCTTCCTTTAATGTTTTAAAAGGTCAAACCTTAATCTTCTTTTTGAGATGATTAAACAAATGTGAATTTCCCTGAATATTCCAAATGCTATTTGTTTTTTGGCAGATAATTCACAACAGGGGATTTTCAAAACTCAGTCATACCTTAGATATAGCACAACAAAGTAGAAATGTGCTAAATTACTCAGAAACAATTTGGAGAGCTAGCAAACAGGGCAGCCTACTGGTTTGTGAACAGTATAGATATTTTGCCATTCAACTCTCCTCTATTTGCCTCAATAAATTGTAGGGCACTTAGAATCCTACTATCTGTTATCCATCTGTCTGTATCTCTCTGCTCAGTCAGTGTCTGCCAGTGGAAAGACTTCATCCCGTCTGTCTCTTGCAGCAGGCAGGGAAGATATAAAATAAATCGGCTGACTTTGAAAGAGGAGAGGGCTTACAATTAGTATGTAGAACAGAACATCTCCTTAGTTGGCTAGGAGAAAAAGGTGATAAGCCTGAAGTAAAAATAGAAAGGAACATTAAGAAGAAACAGGATATAAATTACTCTACGGTCTCACCAGATGACCCAGCAGGGTGATCAGGCCTTGTATTTTCTAATCAACATATTCATAAACAAGATCTTCACAAAATGTCATTGACAGCTATTTAGCTCAAACACATCAACATTGCTCATCACACTACTTCTGCACTTGCCCTTCCTTTAGTTGGTAGTGAATTCTTCCAAGTCTGTATAAAATTTAACAGATAGAATTAAGTCCAGTTGTTCTTAAAAAGACAGGTTATTGTTGCATACCAAGACGTAACTTGTGTTCATTCCTTTTCTCCAGGTAAATAAATTGCACAGTCAAATTTAAATGTTTGTTTTACCCAATTTAACATACTTCTCAACATATGCTTCTCAACATATCCTTCCAAAGAATAAAAAGTACCTATTATATAATAATGGGTCACTTCCATAAATATTTTTGTAAAATATCTAAAGCATTTGAGAAATATATCTTGCATTAGAGATAAAAGGTAGCAAACAGTGAGAATAATTAGGAATACACACTAGTAATAATATAGAAATTAATAGCTGGAATTGCTTTTACTGAAAAAATATTTTTTATTGTTTTCAGAAATGTGTTGGAGAAGCAATATGTGTCATGGAGGACTGTGGTTTTATTACTTCCAGAAAGGACTTTTGACAGCTTACAATAAAATCAATGTGATTCAAACGCAGCTACTAAACACTATAGACAAAGAAAAAAATGAAGATCTGGTTGAGTGAGATTTCCGCATTTGAGGACATGTAATATCTCTGAGTTTTCTACTACAGAGGTGAAAAGAAAAAATAAATGGAATAGGAGAATTTTCCAGGCCTACCTAGGAAGCATACTAATTCATGAAGAAAACATGTTTTTGTGGCCCTAATTTTTGAGATGAATCAGTTGTGGAGGTATTTTTATAACAGTTTGGTAATAAAAACACCCAGGGTCGGTGTTTTCAAATGAATACAGACTTGTTTCACACAAAATTGTTCCTTTTATTGACAGTAGGTATAAATCAAAATATCAGATACAAGTCAGCTAAGAGCAAGTTTAGGGCCCTGAGCAGTGTGGTTTGGGAACAGAGTGTTCTGAAAACCTTATTACAGACATATGGTGCAGAAAATCTTCTCAGCAATCTTTCTCAAGATGAGTTCTCTGTAATATGTTGCTGTTAGCTTCATTAAAAAATGTACGGTCAAATAATTTCTTGAGAAAGTGCATAATATATTATCTCCTACATGCTAATTGTTTCAATCAAGCTTTAGACTAGAACCATAAATAATTTAAAATATAGTTTAGGAATAAGAAACTAAAAGTTAGAATTAGCATTTAGTTTATTCATTTTAGATATGCTTCACTGAATTTGATACTTTTATATATTTTATTCCATTTAATCTGCACAACAATTTATGAAGTGAACATGAAGAAACTTTGATTCAAATAATTTCATACCTTGTACATAATCAGAAAGCTAGATACGCTTGAAATGAAATGCACATAATCTCTACTGTAATATTCCTCAACTTTCCATTATGTAATCCTGCTGCCTTTGATGAATTTTACATAGTTGGTTCAGAGACCACTATTATGCATGCAGGATTTCTTTAACTAGGGTCCAGCCATCCTACCTTTGCTTGGAACTTTCTTTTTATTCATGTTTGTAAGATTCACTGAACTTTCCCTTTCTCAACTCCATTTTATTACTAAATCCACCCGGTGATTTTTAGAATTTTAGGTATTGTATTCTTCATACTAAAATTTCCATTTTTTTAAAAAATAGTCTTTTATTTTTTGGCTGAGAATTTTTAATTTTTTTAGTTGTTTCAAGAGTAATCACCTTTGCCTCATAAAACACAGTTACAGAAGCTGCTTTTAAGTCATTATCTGGTAATCACAACATCTGAGTTGTTCATGTGGCATCTGTTTATTGTCTTTTTCCTTGAGAATTGGTGACATTTTTTTTCCTTATTGTTAGTATGTTGAGTAATTATGGATTGTATTATGAACATTTTGATATTATGGAGATTTTGGGTCCTGTGAAATGTATGTGGAGAATGTTGACTTATTTGTTTCTTTATTTGTTTTAGCAGGCTGCCACTTGGTTGGTCCAGGCTGTAAGATTCACCTTCTATGAAAATTGGTTTAAATATCACTTTGGTTTTCAAAGCCCCAACTGTGTAGTTGTATCTGCTTATCACATGAGCCTCTCAGGAGTTGGCCTGGAACTCGGATGGCTCTTTACCGGTTCCTTCTTTTCTTAAAGTCTTTGCTATGATTTTTTTGGTGTCTTCTGCCCAAGAACGGCTTAGGAGCTGAGTTTGGGATTTGTGTTGGTTTATTCACAAAACTAGGGATCTCCTTCTCCAGCTCCTCTTCTTGTGAGTTTATCCTTCACTCTCTGACTTCCAGAGTCCCTTTTATCTGATTCATCTGGCCAAAACACAGAGTTCTTTCAGAGATTTACCATTCTACACTTTTGCACAGATCTGGACAACTAGTAGCAGAGCAATGAAACAAGAGAGAGAAAAAAATAATATGGATCCCCTGCCCCCACACAGCACAACAAGGGACCCTTTCCTTGGTTTCTATATCTAAAGGGGGTATTTCTGTTGGGTCTCATGCACCTATTGCACTAAAAATAATACAGCTTCATTACCAGGGCTTGTCTTGGGTCAGTGATGGGAAAGAAAAGAGGAAAAAAGTGAGGATTTCCTCTATAATCTAGAGTTCATTGAGTCCATTTCCCCTTGATCTTCTGTCCAGGTTTTGGTGACCATGATCATTACAACATACTTGATTTGGCTTGTCCTCATTTCAAAGACAGGAGATAAAGGAAGAAAATAAAACCCGAAGAAACACATCATCACTGTTAGTCAAATTTTGACTTATCTCTTCTATGTACTACTATTTATTTTTAAGAATCTTTATTTATTTATTTATTTATTTATCAATTTTTTATTTAGTCCAGTGGGATAGTTAAGCTGCAGTCAGTGGGCTTCCTTCATCCTTGTGAGAATCAGAAATCTATCCAAGGGTTTTAATAAGAAAACTTCTTAAGACTCAAATTTTCTATCATAAAACATTGTTACTAGGAGTCTGTGCCCTAAAAAAGTTTATGGGCAAATATATATAATAATAAACTATTAGGACTCTTGGAAGGCAGTGAAATATTATATCAAATAGACAGTTACATGAATTTCCTTTTGGGTCTTTACCAAACATCTCTCAGAGCAATTATCTCATCTGCAAAATTGGATAATGAACTCTACCTCACAAGTTTTTAGTGAGTAATAAGTGATTGAAAGTTTGAATGGACATGTAGGATTTAATAGAAATATATGACAAAGAACAGGTGCTCAATAATTATAACTACATTATTGTATTAATTGTTATATTAGAAACAGAATCAGTAAGATGATGGATAGATGAATAGATTAGATGATAGTTAGATGATAGATAGATGATAGATACATAGATAGATGATAGATAGAATTAGCATAAGGAATTGGCTCATGTGATTATGGAGGCTAAGAAATCCAACGATCTGCCATTTGCATGTTGGAGACTCAGGAAAGCCAGTGGTGTAGTTCAGTATTAGTTTGAAGGCCAAAGAACCAGGAAAACCAATGGTGAGTGGATTAAAAAACTGTGGTACATCTACACAATAGAATACTATGCTGAGGTAAGAAAAGAAGGAATTCTTACCATTAGCAACAGCATGGATGGAACTGAAGAACATTATGCTAAGCGAAATAAGCCAGTCAGAGAAAGATAAATATCACATGGTCTCACTCATTTGTGGAATATAATGAACAACATCAACTGATGAACAAAAACAGATCCAGAGACAGAGAAGCATCTATCAGACCATCAAACCTCAGAGGGAAGGTAGGGGACTGCAGGGGTAAAGGGGAGAGACCAACCAAAGGACTTGTATGCATGAATATAAGCCTAACCAGTGGACACAGAAACCAGGAGGGTGGGGGCATGAGTGGGACGGGGTGTGAAGGGGCACTGGGGGGATAAGGACACATATGTAATACCTTAATCAATAAAGAAAAAAAAAAACAATGGTGCAAATCACAGGCCAAGGTCTGAGCTCAACCATGAGGCAAAAGGAACAAATTGTCTCTTCTTTTTCCTTTTTCTCTCAACAATTGGATATGCCAACCCCCTTAGGGAGGGCAACTGCTTTACTGAGTCCTAATCTGATTCTGACATCCTCACAGACACACCCAGAAATAATGTTTAGCCAAATATGTAATCTAGTCAATGTGTTAATAATAAAGTTAATTATCACAATTATTATAGAAAAGTTAATTTTAGGAAAATCATATATTAAAGTGCTCACCAAGATATACACAGTTCAAAGTCAATATCTAGAAAAATACCTACCTTAATTTTCTACTAGCATTATTTGGCCATAATCTAGTATGTGATATATATGGCTATGTTGGCACCATATTACTCTCTTTAAGTGAATTTTCTTATTTAATTTCCCATGGCAATTCTGCAGGTCTAAGAACCATTACCATCCTCATTTTACAGGTGCAGACAAAGATTTAGATGCAAAAATTCTTAGGATGACTTGCCTAAGGTCACCCTAGCAATTAGAAAAACTGGCTTTCGAGCTTCAGAGTCAAAAGAGGTACCATTCCACCTTTTGCTTATATTTGTTTCACAGTAATTGATGTTTAAATGACCTGATATAATATTACTGGCCAGTTTTAATTATTTCTTAAGGAAACTTCTAGAACTGGAATTTAGGACCTCATCAATAATATATAAAGTATGTTTTGGGCTCCCAGATAGAAGAAATGTATTTAATATTGTGTCCTCAATTTTTAGCTAAATGTGAAAAGTTATTATAAATTAACTTTTACAACTAATTTAAGTATTTCAATAAAAGTCGAAGTATAAGTCTATTATTAACATACTGGACTATATAACAAATAGATTTTAATAGACAATTGACTTGGGTGGAATACATACAACAATATACAGATGATGTATTGTAGAACTGTATACATAAAACCTATATAATTTTATTAACCAATGTTACTCCACTAAATTCAATAAAAAAGAAACTAAAAAAAAAATAAAAAAATAATGCAAGTTTCAGTTTTTCTAGACCCTACTAGTTTATCAAATGAATGAATGTACCAAAGAAGTAGATCCTGTATTCTCATGCTAAATAACATCTAATATAAACATAATTTACCTTAAAATGGGCCAAATACTAGAATATGTGACAGTAAGCAAAACATAAAACACCTCAACAATAAGAATATCTAGCCTGGCTGTTGTGGCTAAGTGGTTGAGCATCAACCTATGAACCAGGAAGTCATGGTTCAATTCCTGGTCAGGGCACATGCATAGATTTTGGGCTCCCTCCCCAGTGGGGGGCATGCAGGAGGCAGCCAATCAATGATTCTCTCTCATAATTGATGTTTTTATCTCTCTCCCTCACCCTTCCTCTCTGAAATCAATAAATATATATTTAAAAATTAAGAATATCTAATATGAAAGAGCAGGAAGCCATTAAGAGATTATTAGTTTTTGTCAAATGAACCCACTATACTTCAATAAATTATTATTTGTTCTTAATGATATGACACACCTCCCTCCCCCCCCAAAAATGCAATAGAGTCTGATCAAGTGGCAGATACTTATGCATTGCCCTATCTGCACTAATAAAAGAGAAACATGCAAATTAGTGTCACTCTGCTACACCCACCAGCCAATCAGAACTGCTGGAGTCCAACCCCTGCGGGTCCAGGGGTCCCCAAAGGTGTGGACGGAGTTGGCGAAGAAGGAATGACACGAAGACAGCCTTCAGTTGATCAGCAGCCTAGTCAGGACCTCTAGCCAGGATCTCCAGCCAAAGTTCTGGTCGGAATTCTAGTTAGGAGCTGATGAGGATCTGATGAGGATCTGATGTTTATTGTCTTGTTACATCCATATTTATACCAGCTGATTTTAATCCTGTCAATTTCTATTCCAAAGCTTAGGGCGTTTCTTATCTCCATTCCAGGGAGTAAAGATTATGTAGCTTAACTACCCGCCTGGCACTTAATTAAGGGGTTGTATCCTCTCCCTAACCTCAGGGAAAGATCCCAACCTGGGGAAACAACCTTTCTTGGAGAGGTGACCTTGGTTAAAACACATGGCACTAAGGAGAGCAAACATATTAAGAACAATATGCTCTATACGCCAGGTCCATTGAAACATATGCTGTGCAGATGTTTCTTTCCTGCAGCGACTGTGTCAAGCAGCAAGGATGGACCGGCTTCCGGCACAGAATGACTATGCAAATTAATCCAACAAAGATGGTGGCTAATTTGCATACACAGGCACGGAGCGAAGACTGAAGACTGAAGACTGAAGATTGAAGAGGCTTGGCTTCTCCACTACAGCCGCAGCAGAGAACCCAAGCCTCGCTGCGGCCAGAGGGGAGAAGCCTAGCCTCGAGGCTTGGCTTCTCCACTGTGGCCAGACCAAAGGCCTGGGTGCCGGATGCCAGAGGAAAACCAGTGCCAGCAGCCAGGGGAAGGAAGGCCTATTGTGCGAATTTTCGTGCAACAGGCTTCTAGTATCTGGATAAAAATTTTATACTTTGGGAGGAAAGTTTATTTTCTTCTATTGAAGTACATAATCAAGGGCTTTTCATTAAGCAAGAAATTCAGATCATTGTCATAATAAGAAATTCTCATACTGCAAACATACTGTAGTTCCTCCTGTTGCTGAATGCCCTATGCCTGGTACCTGTATAACAGTGCAATTTAGAAACTGTCAACTGTTACCAGATGAGGCTAATGCCTCTGCTACTGCCACTTGTGGGGCTGGAGACAAATTTGCCAATTTTCATGACTTGTATTTTAAAGAGTAATCCAGGCAGACTTAAGAAACCTGTTTGAATGTCCAATTGTCTGACCCTTGGCAGCCTGTCCAGCCCCTATAAGTCTCAGTTTTCTTATCTCTTTAGTGGGAAAAGAAGAAAAGAGGGATGGCAGAATCTTGAAAAGGTGCTGTCCAAGATCCCTTCTAAATATAAAATTTATGTTTTCATCAATTTCCTCTATAGCACATATTGTAGAGTAGATTGCATGCTATCTCTCAGGATCTTTTCAGATTTTTAAGGAGAATGAATATGACCTATAATTTTAAAAATGCTTGAATAATAATTCTTATGGTCTACATTGCTAGTTAAGATGCTCATAGTAATTTTGAAATGTTTGTTTACTATGATTGACCCTCAGAAGTACTACTAATAAAGAAATATAGGTGATTTTAAGAGGATCCCTGGGTTTGTGAGGGTTAATGAGACCTAAGTGCAGTAAAGTAAGTTGTAGCCAGAAACTCTATTCTCCATGGTTTAGATTATAAAGAGAAAATGCTACTGAGAAGTGACAGTGACAATGCAATGCAAATAAAGATAAATACAAAAAGAAAAAAAGGCTAAGAAAGATAAAGTATTATTGGCAAAAATGAATCATAAAGTAGAAAAATAAACATTTTAAAATCCAGGATATAAAAATTATTTTTTCACAGATACTGCCTCCTCTATGAATATTACCCTTTAAGTTAAATATGTAGTGAATAGAATAAATTGTCAAATGTTATATGAAATAAGAAAATAAGGGCAGAAGATTCTTATATGTTAATTTAAGGGTTTGGCATTGAGATGACACAGGTTTACTCTAAATGCTTTGGAATTGTTCTTCAATAGTCAGTGACCTTAAGTTGAATTTCTTTCTCCCTAGGTTCCTTTCCTTTCAGCAGTTAATGAGTAGGTCGGCAATAAAATAAAATAAAATAAATAGAAAACAGCATGAGTTAGCCCAAGGTTGACTGGATCATCTACTTTGCCTAACACTGTAACCACATAACCAGCGGAGCCACAGGTGCTTCTTCCATCAGATTCAGAGCCTCTAGTATTGACTCCCAACCCACCAGGAATCCTCTGCTCACACACTGATGCAGAGAACAGCAGTGCTACATAAACAGAAAGAAAAAGCGAAACAAAAACCTTCACAAATTATACTTGTCAACCTCTCTTAGAATTTCAGTTTTCCTTATAACACAAACCTGTATAACACAAAAATATTACTACTATTAAGTAATATTTTCATTTTTATTTTTCAAATAAAATATGTAAAGAAAATAAACATTTTCAGAAACTCAATTATATTCATGTAAAAAAGCTCCAAATAATATCATAAAATGAGAACAATGCTATAAAGCAAAGGAGATGAATAGGTGCTGGTTTATAATCTAAACTTTCATTGATCCATTAATAATGAACATAACAGCCATTGTGTGAGGCACTGGCACCCAAAGATCAAAGATAATTTCTATCTTTGAGGTGTTCACAAATTAGTGGAAGATGCCAAGAAGTAAGCAGGCATGTATGAAAGGAATGACATGGTGGTATAAATGCTACAGGGTAAGGACAAAGCATATCATGGGAGAGCAAAGAAGATTGATTTAGCCCAAGGGCAGTGGTCAGGGAAGACTTCATATAACATCCAGTCTTAAACTAAGTTTGGAGGAGAGAAAGCAGCCAAACAGACAAAAGTGACCTCAAGGTTCTTTCAGGCAAAACAGACAGTATAAAGAGAGAGGTGTAAGCATGTAGGGTGGATTCAGAGAATTGCACTTAATTCAAAAATCTCCGGGTTTAGACCACTGAGACTGGTTAATTAATCAGGGCAGAAGTCAGGGCAATGAAGGATGAAAATGTTGAATTGCAGGTAAATTTATGGATGGAAAACAGTTAAAACGCTAGGCATTGAAGAAATATGCTCATTCATTCATTCAACCAATATACTGTGGGCAACTACTTTTCTATACGCTGGGGTACGATGGTCAACAAGAGTCAAACAATTCATGTCCTCCTTGAGTTTATACTCTAGTGTGTTCTGGTATGTATTATGCTATTTTTTTTTTGTACATTGCCTTGAAAAGTCATCTTAAGTTTGACTGGGAATTTCCTGAAGAGGACTATAATTGATTTTCAGTTGCCTAAGTATTAGAATTGGGTAATTGGTGTGAGACTAAATTTAGAGTATTTCAGGGGTTGAGGTATCTAGCTAAATATGGATGGGTAAGAAAATATAAAAGGTTGCAAAATTGGAATATAGTGGTTGATTCAAAGAACTAGAAAATCAGGTGATGATGATGAAGATAAAAGATCTGGTCTGAGAATAAAAGAAGTGAGGATTGTGTGGAATGAATGTAGAACTTGAAATGGATATATTGAAGCTCAAGATTTCAGAAGGCCTTTCAAATTGTAAGGACACTTTGAAAAATTTACAGTTCATATTGCATAAGGACACTTGGTACAATTTACAGTTCATATTACAAATGTGAAGTGATACCAAAGCCAAATAAAAATATTTTATATAATACATAGTATATAAATAATATAATTATACATTTGAATATCCAAGTAAAATTAAAATAATATAAATTAATTTAAATGCTATATTGTAATTATATCACATCATTATTAAGTATTATTAATAAGAATTCAGGTATTTTAAGATTTAGAAAATATCATATTGATGGGGGGCTTATAATCTAATAGAGCACTTGAATTAATATGAAAATTAATCATATTATTTTAAACCTTAGGACACACATACTTATGTGATTAGGAGGTTAAGTTTCTTATCTATGAATAGGGAGTTAAGTTTTTCTTAAAGTTTTCTTTTCAAGGCCTGTGCAGAGTGATTGAGGAAGTGACTCAGCTGTGAATCCACCAAGCAGAACCAATAACATGGTCACCCAACGCACCCGGAGTCAAAAAATCATCTCATCAACATCATCTCATCACTTGATGTCAAATTACAACAGCTGATGTCTGCAGACCCATAGACCTGCACACAGCTGCATTTCTCACCCCAGCCCCTTCCCCTTTATAATCCTGTCCCCTGAATCTTGCTCTAAGGAAGAATTTGATGCTTACAAGTATCCTGTCTTCTTGGTTGGCTAGACTTCTCAATCAACACCTGTGATTCAACCTTTTAGTTACTGGACACAGCAACAGACAGCCCAAGCCCAACAGGGAGTTTCCCAGTAACAATATCAATATGTCAAAATTCTCTAACCTAGATGGGAAACCATAAAAAATTTTGGAGAATCCACAGACAGCAACATATCAGACATATGTTGTAGCAACATCTTTACCAATACAGCTCCTAGGACAATGAAAACTAAGGAGAAAATAAACAAATGGGACTACATCAAAATAAAAAGCTTTTGCACAGCAAAAGAAACCATCAACAAAACAACAAGAAAGCCCACTGAATGGGAGAACGTATTTGCCAATGTTATATCCAATAAGGGTTTAATCTCCAAAATTCATAGGGAACCCGTACAATTTAACAAAATGAAGATAAACTAGCCAATCAAAAAATGTGCAAAGGACTTAAATAGATAGTTTTCAAGAGAGGACATACAGAAAGCCAAGAGACATATGAAAACATGCTCAAAGTCACTAATCATCCGAGAAATGCAAATCAAAACAACGAGGTACCATCTCACACCTGTCAGAATGGCTATCATCAACAAACGACAAGTGCTGGCGAGGATGTGGGGAAAATGAAACCTCTTTCACTGCTGGTGGGACTGTGGAAAACAGTATGGATTTTCCTCAAAAAAATAAAAATGGAACTCCCATTTAACCCAGTAATCCCACTTCTAGAAATACTAGTATATCCCATGAAATCAAAAACACCAATCAGAAAGGATATATGCACCCCTATGTTCATAGCAGCACAATTCACCTTAGCTACGATTTGGAAACAGCCTAAGTGCCCATCAGCAGATGAGTGGATTAAAAAACTGTGGTACATCTACAAAATGGGATACTCTGCTGTTATAAAAAAGAAAGAACTCTTACCGTTCACAACAGCATGGATGGACCTGGAGAGCATTATGCTAAGATAAATAAGCCAGTCAGAAAAAAGATAAATATCACATGATCTCACTCATTTGTGGAATATAATGAACAACATAAATTGATGAACAAAAATAGATCCAGAGACACAGAAGCATCAAACAGACTGTCAAACCTCAGAGGGAAGGCAGGGGAGGGTAGGATGGGGGAGGTAAGAGATCAACTGAAGGACCTATATGCATGCATTTAAGCATAACCCATGGACACAGACAGTAGGGGGGTGAGGACATGTGCTGGGGTGTAGGAATAACTAGGGAGAGGTCAATGGGGGAAAAGGAGACATATGTAATACTTTAAACAATAAAGAATTTAAATAAAAAATAAAAAATAGCATATGCCAATTTAAAATAAATTCTCTAACCTGATAAATATAATCTCTTGAGTCAATATCCAACAATAGATTTATGGATAAAAAATGTTCAAAGCAAATTAATAAGATGCAAAAACATTAAATATTATAAAATAATTATCACTGTTTTCAAACAATCTGATAATCCATGAAGAAAAACTCAAAACTACTTAAAAAATAGAATATTTCAGCAACCTTAATGAATTTGTGTTCTTATACTCAAGTCTTTTGAGACAAATATGTCATTATAAAGAATTAATCATAGATGTTGTCAAATATTATAAGCAAGTATGTTTTATAGCACTATGAAATAAAAATAAAAAATAATCTGGACAATCAATAATAGTAGAAACATAAATCTATCAACATATTTTTAAAGTCACTATAATAACATGAAGTAATAATATGGAGATGCTAAGCAAAAAAAATATCAATATGCAAAAATATATATATGTTCTTGCCCCAATTTTGGAATAGATATGTAATAGAAGAGGAAAAATATTAAATAGAAGAGGAAATAAATATTAAAAAATGTGAATAGTTAAGTTTTATTTGTGATATAAGATTATAAGTGATTTCTATAATTTCCAAACTTTCTATAATGAGGCAAAAACAACAAACACAACAAAGTACTCATGACAAAGAGGGAGGTCAAATCAAAGATGTTTCACCCTCCATGCTCTTGCAATAGTAAGAGTTTTTGTTTTGTTTTTGTTTTTCTACAGCTGTGGACACAGACAATAGAGTAGTGAAGGCCTGGGAGGGGCAACTAAAGGGTAGGGGGAGGTACAAGGGGAAAAACAAACAAAGGGAACATCGGTAATGCTTTCAACCATAAAGAAAAAGAAAATAAAAAAAGAAAGAAGTTTCACCCTTAAGATCTTGCTCTTAACAGCTGTGCTAGGTTAATAGTATACTACCTCACTCATTTTTCACCCCATACCTAACACTGCCTGACACACAACATGTATTTGAGAATTTTTTATTGTACATTTGATCTGTCAAAAAATAAAACACTTCCACCTAAATGCCCCCATGCATTTTCTGTCCAAATCCGTTAAAACTTAACATTTTTCAGAAGTATCTCAGGGTAGTAGAAACTCAACCCCACCAAATCAAAGATTGTACATAATATTATCAAGCCACAGTAATTATTATTGTCACATATATGATTATTTAAATGAGGTAAAATTAGATGAAAATTTAGTGAGAGACTTTAATAAAACTGCAAAGGTCACTCTTTTGTTATTGTCTAAAATTTTACATATGTCTCCTTTTTCCTGCTTGACACTTCCACCCTCCCCCCCACACACAGTCCAGCTATTCCCACAGCCCCAGTGTCTGTGTCCATTGATTATGCTAAAATGCATGCATACAAGTCCTTTGGTTGCTCTCTAAACCTCTCCTTCCCTGCCATTTGTCTCTGGATCTAATCTTTTTCATCAAATTATGTTAATCATTATATCCCACATATGAGTCAGATCATGTGATATTGATCTTTCTCCGACTGGCTTATTTCGCTTAGCATAATGCTCTCCAGTTCTATCAATGCTGTTGCAAATGGTAGGAGTTCCTTCTTTTTTACTTCAGTGTAGTATTCCATTTTGTAGATGTACCACAGTTTTTTAATCCACTCATCTGCTGATGGGCACTTAGGTTATTTCCAAATCTTAGCTATGGTGAATTGTGCTGCTATGAACACATGAGTGCATATATCTTTTCTGATGGGCGTTTCCAGTTTCTTGGGATATATTCCTAGAAGTGGGATCACTGGGTCAAATGGGAGTTCCATTTTATTTTTTTGAGGAAACCCCATACTGTTCTCCACAGTAGCTGCACCAGTCTGCATTACCACCAGCAGTGCAGGAGGGTTCCTTTTTCTCCACATCCTCCCTAGCATTTGTCTTTTGTTGATTTGTTGATGATAACCATTCTGACAAGTGTGAGATGGTATCTCACTGTTGTTTTGATTTGCATCTCTCAGAGGGTTAGTGACTTTGAGCATCTACACTAATAAAAGAGAAACATGGTAATTAGCGTACAACCGCTACCCTTTTCATTGGCTAATCAGTGAGTATATGCAAATTAACTGTCAGCCAAGATGGCGGCCGGCAGCCAGGCAGCTGGAAGCAAACATGAGGCTCGCTTGCTTCAGTGACTACGAACTCCACCGCGTCACTTTCTGGCCTCTCAGTTGCAACTCTAAGCAACTATGTACTATGTTGCAAATAAGAAGATAAACAAAAGCCCAGAAACGGCTTTCAGTCAGCCAGGCTTTAGCAACATTGTATCGATGTTTTCAGAGGCGAGGCCTCAGAGCTAAAGCTGGCCCAGAATAAAAAAAAAAAAGAAAACAAGGAGCGGTTGGAAGCTTCAGTCACTCGCTTCCGGAAAACAGCCCTCAGCCCCTCAGCCAGCCTGGCCAGGCACCCCAGTGGGGACCCCCACCCTGATCCAGGACACTCTTCAGGGCAAACCAGCTGGCTCCCACCCGTGCACCAGGCCTCTATCCTATATAGTAAAAGGGTAATAAGCCTCCCGGCACCGGGATCAGCGTGACAGGGGGCAGCGCCCAAAACCCCTGATCGCCCTGCGGCTCTGTGTGTGACAGGGGGCGGGGCCACAACCTCCCTATCCGCCCTGCTCTGTGCCTGATGGGGGGAGCTCCCCAATCCCCTGATTGCCCTGCAGCGCACCAACCCCCTGATCGGCCCTGCTCTGTGTGTGACAGGGTGCAGCGCCCCAACCCCCCCACCCCCCACGGGCCCTGCCCTGAGTGTGACAGGGTGCAGCACTCCAACCCCCTGATCAGCCCTGCTCTGTGTGTGACAGGTGGCAGTGCCCCAACTCCTCTATCGGCCCTACTCTGTGAGTGACAGCAGGGATCTCCTCAACCCCCTGATCAGCCCTGCTCTGTGTGTGACAGGGTATGGAGCCCCAACACCCCTGATGGGCCCTGCTCTGTGCGTGACAGGGGCAGCACCCCAACCCCCTGATCGGCCCTGCTCTGTGCGTGACAGGGGGTGGCGCTGCAACCTCCCCATCGACCCTGCCTTGAGTGTGACAGGGGGCGGTGCCCCAACCCCCGAATCGGCCCTACCCTGAGCGTGACTGAGGGTGGCATCGCAACCTCCCGATCCGCCCTGCTCTGTGCATAATAGGGGGCGGCGCCCCAACTCCCCAATCGGCCCTGCTCTGAGCCCGACCAGGGGCTGCACCTAGGGATTGGGCCTGCCCTCTGCCACCCGGGAGCAGGCCTAAGCCAGCAGGTCGTTATCTCCCGAGGGGTCCCAGACTTCTAGAGGGCACAGGCCAGGCTGGGGGACCCCCCCCCCTCACCCCGAGTGCACAAATTTTTGTGCACCGGGCCTCTAGTGTTATTATATGTCTCTCGGCCCTCTGTATGTCCTCTTTCAAAAAGTGTCTATTTAGGTCCTTTTGCCCATTTTTTGAATGGATCGTTTATCTTCCTTCTGTTAAGTTTTATGAGTACTCTGTAAATTTTGGAGATTAAACCCTTATCTGAAATATCATTGGCAAATCTATTCTCCCATGCAGTGGGCTTTCTTGTTGTTTTGTTGATGGTTTCTTTTGCTGTGCAGAAGCTTTTTATTTTGATGTATTTCCTTTTGTTTATTTTCTCCTTTGCCCTAGGAGCTGTGTCTATAAAGATGTTGCTATGACACATGTCTGCTATTTTGCTGCCTGTGGAGTCTTGTAGGATTTTTATGGTTTCCCATCTTATATTTAAGTCCTTTAGCCATTTTGAGTTTGTTTTTCTGTATGGTGTAAGTTGGTGGTCTAGTTTCAATTTTTTCATGTATCTGACCAAATTCCCCAACACCATTTATTGAAGAGACTGTCTTGACACCATTGTATGCTCTTGCCTCCTTTGTCAAATATTAATTGAGCATAATTGCTTGAGTTAATTTCTCGGTTTTCTGTTCTGTTCCATTGGTCAATGTGTCTGTCCTTGTGCCAGTATCAGGCAGTTTTGAGAACCATGGCTTGGTAATATAGCTTGATATCTGGTATTGTGATCACTCCAACTTTTTCCTTCTTTCTTAGGATTACTGTGGCTATTCAGGGTCTTTTTTTATTCCAGATGAATTTTTGGAGACTTTTTTCTAGATCTTTGAAATATGTCATTGGTATTTTAATGGGTATTGCATTGAATCTGTATATTGCTTTGGGTAGTGTGGACATTTTAATGGTGTTGGTTCTACCAATCCATGAACGCAGTATGTTCTTCCATTTGTTTATGTATTCCTTTATCTTGTTTTTCAACGTCCTGTAGTTTTCTGAGTACAGGTCTTTTACCTCCTTAGTTAATTTTATTCCTAAGTACCCTAAATTTTTTGGTGCAATAGTAAATGGGATTTTTTTGTTTGTTTGTTTCTCTTTCTGTGAGTTCATTTTTGGTGTATAAAAAGGCCATAGATTTCTGGGTGTTAAGTTTGTATCCTGCTACATTGCTGAATTCATTTATTAGGTCTAGTAGTTTTTTTGATGGAGTCTATGGGGTTTTCTATGTATAGTATCATGTCATCTGTGAATAAGGACAGTTTTACTTCTTTTCCAATTTGGATGCTATATATTTCTTCTTCTTGTCTGATCACTATGGCTAGCACTTTCAGTACTATATCGAGCAGAAGTGGTAAAAGTGGACATCCCTGTCTTGTTCCCGTTCTCAAGGGTAATGAGTTTAGTTTTTGCCCATTGAGTATGATGTTTGCTGTAGGTTTGTCATATAAGGCTTTTATTATGTTGAGTTATGATCCCTCTATTCCCACTTTGCTGAGAGTTTTTATCAGGAAATGATGTTGGATTTTGTCAAATGCTTTTTCTGCATCTTGATATGATTATGTGGTTTTTGTCTCTCAATTAGTTTATGTGCTGTATCACATTTATTGATTTGCCAATATTGTACCATTTTTGCATCACAAGAATAAATCCCACTTGGCCATGGTGTATGATCTTTCTGATGTAATGCAGAATCCAATTTGCTAGAATTTTGTTGATGATTTTAATATCTATGTTCATCAAAGTTATTGGCTTGTAGCTTTTTGTTTTGTTTTGTTTTTTGTTTTGTCTTGCTTTGTTTTTGTGGTGTCTTTATATGGTTTTGGAATTAGGGTAATGCTGGCTTCATAGAATCTACTTGGAAGTGTTGCTTCCTCTTAAATTTTTTTGAATAGTCCGAGTAGAATAGCTTTTGAATGCTTTGTAGAACTTCCCTGTAAAGCCGTCCGGACCAGGGCTTTTGTTTGCTGGAAGATTTGTGATTGCTGCTTCAATTTCTTCAGTAGTTATTGGCCTATTCAGGTTTTTTTATTCTTCCTGATTGAGTTTTGGGAGCTTGTATTTTTCTAAGAATATGCCCATTTCCTCTAGGTTGTCCATTTTGTTGGAATAGAGTTTTTCATAGTATTTTTTTATAATCCTTTGTATTTCTGTGGGATCAGTTGTTACTTCACCTCTTTCATTTCTGATTTTGTTTGTTTGGGTCCTCTCTCTTTGCTTCTTGGTGAGCCTGGCAAGAGGTTCATCAATCTTGTTTATCCTTTTAAAGAATCAGCTCTTGGTTTGTTGATCTTTTGTATAGTTTGTTTTGGTCTCTATGTCATTTATTTCCACTCTGATATTTATTATTTCCTTCCTTCTGCTTACATTTGGGCTTTTCTATATTGCTCTGTTTCTAACTCTTTGAGTTGTAGGATTAGATAATTTGTTACCATCTTGTTCTTGTTTTTTGAGGTAGGCCTGTGGAGCTGTGAGCTTCCCCCTCTCAAGACTGCTTTCACTGTGTACCATAGATTTTTGGATTGTTGTGTTTTCATTATTGTTTGTTGCCATGATGCTATTTATTTCTTCTTTGATCTCTTTGGTAACCCAATCATTGTTCAATATCATGTAATTTAGCCTCTAGGTGTTTGATTTTTTTCATTTTTTTATTGTAGTTGATTTCTAATTTTATGCCTTTGTGATCTGAGAAGATGCTTGATATGATTTCTATCTTCTTGAATTTGAAGAGACTTTGCCTGTGACCCAATATATGGTCTATCTTTGAAAATGACCCATGTGCACTTGACAAGAATGTATATTCTGTAGCTTTGGAGTGAAATGTTTTGAAGATGTCAATTAATTACATCTGATCTAGTGAATTATTTAGGATTGATGTTTCTTTGCTGATTTTTTGTTTATAGGATTTATCCAGTGGTGTTAGTGGGGTACTAAAGTCCCCTAATATGACTGTATTGCTGTCTATCTCTCCCTTAATATCCTTCAGAATTTTTTTATTTTTTGTATTTGGGTGCTCCTGTATTGGGTGCATATATGTTTTTCAGGGTTATATCCTCTTGTTGTATCGATCCCTTTAGTATTATTATAGTGTTCCTTATCTCTTGTTATGGCCTTAACTTTGAGGTCTAATTTGTCATATACAAGTATTGCTACCCCAGCTTTTCTTTTTCTTCATTTCCATTTGTCTGAAAAAAACCTTTTTCTTCTTTTCACCATCAGTCTGTTTAGTCCTTTGTTCTGAGGTGGGTCTCCTGTAGACAGCAGATATATGGGTTATGTTTTCTTATCCACTTCAGCTACGCTATGTCTTTTTATTGGGTTATTTAATCCATTTACATTTAAAGTTATTATTGATAGGTACTTGCTTGTCACCATTTTTATTCTTTATTCCTATGTTCCTTCTTCCCTTCCTATTTCTTTCTATTTACAGCAGTCCCTTTACATTTCTTTTTTTTTTTTTTTTTCGGAGTCGGCGAAGACTATCCACCCTCTTTCTATGGTGGAGTCCTATCCGTCCCGAGAGTGGGGCTTACCTAGGGGAATGGGGGGCTTACCTAAGGGTCCCTGTTCGGGCGCCATATGTTGGGGTCCAACCCCAACAGGTCCAGGGGTCCCCAAAGGTATGGATGGAGTTGGCGAAGAAGGAATGACACGGAGACAGCCTTCAGTTGATCAGCAGCCTAGTCAGGACCTCTAGCCAGGATCTCCAGCCAAAGTTCTGGTTCAGATCTCCAACCAAGTTCTGGTCAGGATCTCCAACCAAGTTCTGGTGCCATGTTCTCTCGCTAGGTTCTCCAGCCAGGTTCTCCAGCCAGGTTCTCCAGCCAGGTTCTCCAGCCAGGTTCTATCCAGGATCTTTTGCCATGTTCTCTCGCTAGGTTCTGTCTCTAGGTTCTGTCTCTCTCTAGGTTCTCCCCTTTACATTTCTTGCATTGCTGGTTCTGTGGTAATAAACTCCCTTAGGTTTTTTTTGTTTTTTGTTTTTCTTTGTGAAGCTCCTGATTTCACCCCCAACTTTGATTGATAGCCTTACTGGGTACAATATTCTCGGATTCTGACCTTTACTTTGCATGACTTTATATATTTCATTTTATTCCCTTCTGGCCTGATGTGTTTCTGTTGAGAAATAAGTCAATAGTCTGATTGGAGATCCCTTGTAGGTAATTTGCTGGCAGGCTTTAAGATTCTTACTTTGTCGTTGGTGTTTGCCAGTTTAATGATAATGTGTCTTGGTGTCAGACTTTTTGGGTTCATCTTGTTTGGGACTCTGTGAGCTTCTTGGACTTGTGTGAGTTTTTTCTTCTTTCCAATATCAGGGAAGTTTTCTGTTATTATTTCTTCAAACAGGTTTTCTATTCCTTGCTCAGTTTCTTCTCCTTCTGGCTCCTCTACTATGCAAATGTTGTTTCATTTCATGTTGTCCCAAAGTTCCCTTAGGCTTTCGTCATGTTTTTAAGTTGTTGTTGTTGTTGTTGTTTTCCAGTTGCTGCTCTGCTTGAGTATTTTTCCCTTGTTCTAGTTCACTGATGTGGTCCTCCACTTCTTCTAGTCTACTGTTGATGCTTTCTATTGTGTTCTTTATTGCAGCAATGTCATTTTTTATTTCTCCTTGGTTCTTCTTCATTTCCTCTTGGTTCTTACACATATTGTTGAATTTGTCTTCCGTCCTTTTCAGCATCCTTATCATGACCATTGCTCTGAATTCTTTCTCTGACATATTGCTTGCCTCCATTTCATTTACTTTCTTTTCCTCCTTTTCTTTCATATGGGGGCTCTTACCTTTTCTCCCCATGTTAGCTCCTCTCAGGGTGTCTGGTTATGTAGCTCTCTCTCTCCTCTCTCTAGGAGATCTCTAACCTTTCTGTCCATGGATTGCCTCACCAGCTGTGTTTAATTCACCAATTCTGGGTGGATATTGTTCAATTCTGCTGTTCTTTCTGTCTGTCTGTGAGAAGGCACAGGGTCCATCTGCATTTTCAGCACCACTTTTGTAAAATTCACTCTTTCATGTAATGTGCTCAAATGCATATGAAGTATCAAGAAGTGTGACCGATGCTGAGACAGTCACACTCCTGAGCATTTCATTGTCACTTAGGAGAGATGGAGACAAAGAACTCAGTGACATGTGATAAATCCTACAACAAAGTAAAACTACAGGCACATAAAAGCATAGGAAAAGCATCATGTGGGCTTCGATGAGAAAAAATTAGGGAAATGCACTAAAATGCCTGGGGAGAGGTTCAGGAAATGGTTATAAAATAGGTGTTCTTTGAGAAAAGGAGAGCAAGAAGAGAAAGTCAGCATCAGAGAGAGAAATAGATGTGCGTGATTCTCCAGTGCTCTTACTAACTGGCTTCATAGCATTTTCCTTCATGTGACTCACTGCACAGAGACATGTGATGTTAACCTGAAATATTAGACACTTAAGGCCACATTCAGATATGCTGTGTACAGTGGGAAATTGTGTATTTTAGAAATTTTACCAACTTAACACAAAATGTTCAATGATAGGCACAATAAAAACAAAACCATATGTGAAGACACAAGAAAAGTTAAGAATAAATAACATTATAACATTTTATAAAAATTTGCTTTGCTTGGCCAGATGGCTCTGCAGTCAAGTGCCAAACCATGAACTAGGAGGTCACAGTTCAATTCCTGGTCAGGGCACATGCCCAGGTTTTGCGATCCATCCCCCATGGGGGTATGTAGGAGGCAGCTGATTGATGATTATCTCATCATTGATGTTTCTATATCCCCCTTTCCTCTCTATGAATCAATAAAAAGATATATTTTTTAAAATTGCTTTTCTTTCTAAGGCACCAGATTTTATTAGAAAATTAATATAGTCAACTAAATTCATTATTTATTTGTCATCCTTTTATGTAAAAAAAATTACCATTTTTAGAAATATTGACTGGTCTTGGCTAAAAATAAGAAGTAATTCTAATACTACCAAAAAAAATATCTAACTCTGTTTTATGAAAAGATACACATGTGTAACTGCTATCATTAAAAAATAGAAACATTAGTATATTTTCCTTTGAATTTACTAAATTATCTGATGACATTAGTAATAGCATAGTCTTATATAAATTACATTTAAAAATAATTTCACATCTCTGAATCTTTACAAGAAAAGATTCACAATGAAATAAAAATATTTTATGTAAAACAATGCCAAATGTAGCTCATCTGTCCAAGAATTCACTATGGCCTTCACCTTGGTGAATTCCACATGTTTGCGAAAACTTCTCCCAGTTGGGGCATAACATCTGACATAGGCTTTTTAATACAACTTAATGTTCTAAAGTGGAGGATGCTACAAGTAACAATTTAAAATTTGCCTTAAAATGTATGAAATTTAATTCTTGTTTTCTCAAAGCCTATATTTTTTTCATGTTTAGGGCAAAATTCTATGTGCAAAATGCTTATGGACATTTAAACCATTACTCCTTCAATGTAAATATCATATTTCTGGAGGAGCATGTGAGTTGTGAAATAAGTTTTAAAGTGTTCTTCTTTGCCTGTATGGTTAATTCCACTTAATCTGACCATTTACAACCAATTATCTTAATGAAGGTTAAGGACTTGGATTTTATTTGATAAAACGGTAGAGTCCTGAAGCAACTTAACTAAAATTGAGTTGGGATTCTCATATCTGTATTTAAATGTTTGTGCCCCCCTCAACCCTCTCAAATTTATAAGTTGAGGCCTAATCCCAATGTAATAGTATTTGGAGGTGGAGCCCTCAAGATGGGTCTGGTACCCTTATAAAGGGATGTAGGGCACAGAGCTCTCTCCACCATGTGAGGACACAGAGTGATAACTGCCTTTTGTTAACCAGAATGAGGATCCTCACCAGACACCAATCCTGCCCCAACATTTAGAACTATGAGAAATAAATATTTGTTGTTTAAGCCACCCACTCTATAGTATTTCTGTTACAGCAGCCCTGACTGACAAAATCAGCTATATTTACATGGAAGACAAGCAGAATTTTTTATTCCTTCTTTTAGTCTATTTTAGCACTGCTCAAAGCTCATTGTGCATAAGAATTACTATACAGAATTTTACATATAAAACAATATAACATATACTGTATTTTATGGACTGGATAGTAAGTATTCTGGCCCTATAATCTAATTTTATAATAAAATTAGAGGCTCGGTGAATAAAATTTGTGCATGGGAGGGTTCCCTCAGCTCAGCCTGCACCCTCTCCAATTGGGGACCCTTTGGGGGATGTCTGACTGCCGGCAGTCGGACATCCCTCTCGCAATCTGGGACCACTGGCTCCTAACTGCTCACCTGCCTGCCTACCTGCCTGCCCGATCACCCTTAATGACTCTGCTTGCCTGCCTGATTGCCCCTAACCCTTCTGCCTGCCTGCCTGATCACCCCTAACTGCTCCCCTGCTGGCCTGATTGTCCCCAATTGCTCTTCCCTGATGGCCTGATCACCACTAATGGCTCTCCCCTACTGGCCTGATTGCCCCCAACTGCCCTCTCCTGCCAGCCTGATTGCCCCTAATGTTCTCCCCTGCCAGCCTGATTGCCCCCAACTGCCCTCTCCTGCCAGCCTGATCACCCCTAATGTTCTCCTCTGCCAGCCTGATCACCCCTAACTGCCTTCCCCCTCAGGTCTGATCATGCCCCCAACTGCCCTCCCCTGACGCCAGTTCACCCCCAATGGCCCTCTCCTGCCAGCCTGGTTGACCCAAATGGCCCTCTCCTACAGGCCTGGTCACAGGCCCTCCCCCTGCCCAAGTGCCCTTCCCTGCCAGTCTGGTCACCCCAAAATGCCCTCCCCTGCTGGCCTGATCACCCCCAACTGCCCTCCTCTTCTGGCCTGGTCACCCTTACTACCCTCCCCTGCCAGCCTGATTGCCCCTAACCCCCAGTTGGCCTGATCTCACCCCCAACTGCCCTCTCCTGCCGGCCTGATTACCCCTGACTGCCTCTGCCTCAGCCCCTACCACCATGGCTTTGTCTGGAAGGAAGTTGGATGTATGGAAGATGGCCGTTCAACTTGGTCTAATTAGTATATTACCCTTTTATTAGTATAGATGCCAAGAGTACATTGACACAGAAAATTACTCTTCTCACGAAAACAAAGAATCTTGGAGTCTCCAAACAAGGGTAGTTTATTTGTTAAGTCTTTCTCATGAAACTGCCAACTGCCAGAGCAGAAAAGAAAGAATTCAGGGCTTAAGCTGTGTGAAAATATAAATGTCTCCTCACTCATTTGCCAGCAAACTCTAAGATATTGTCCGCCACCCACCTCCATTCAAAGAAATTATCAACACTTGCTCAGTATATGTGATCATTTATCAAACAGTTTTGAAGAAGACTAAGTGGAAATAATTCAAATGCACTATATGAATTTATGAAGGTTTTAGGTTTGGTATCCGTACACAAATATGTGGACTTTGGTCTTTCCAAGTATCCTTCACCACAATTTGGAGACTGCTAGTAGGTCTTGAGACTGGATAGAAACACACAAGCCTAAAGGCAGAGAGAGGAGTTAAGAGGACTGAGCTAAGGCTGGAACAAAGAAGATGGAGGGGGAAAATAATGAGATGGAACAGACCAATTTGGGGAACAGGTTTGAAGAAATTATGGGGTAAGTGAGGTGAAATAGGTGACTCCAAGGTTTCTGGTTTAGATAATTCTGGGAGAAGTTCTCTCATAATCTTAGACTGAGTGTGTAATGTCTAATAATAGCCCAAACAATCCCAATATAAAGCAAACTTCTCACCTGTTAACTTTTGTTTCCCTTAGTCTTTAGATAATTAACACATTTTGACTGGGAAAGCATCTTTGAGTGATTATAAATATAGGGTGTCCTAAAAAAAAGTATATACACACTTTGAATAATTATAAAGGTAGTTTATTAAAAGACTTTCATTTTCAAAATTGAGCTATCAGTGGTTCAAGTAAGTACACATTTTTGGGAAACCCTGTATATAAAAATAAAAAATAAAGTAATTTTCTGATTTGGGGGGGAATGAATTTTATGTAAGACATGGTAGATTTGAGGCTCTGCCAGTCCCCAGGTTCTGGAATGAGAGCAAAGACAAAAACTCCAGTGACAAGAAATGCCTTTCTTCTAGGGGAATCTCTAACTTACAGATGGTAGTTAGATCTACCAGAGAAGAAACAAGGTTTACTTCACCAAAAAAATCATAGTTAATACTAAAAAGAAAAAAGATTCAAAAATTACGAAATGGCTGTTCACTGATTTTTTTAAAAATTAAAATTCTTTATTGTTTAAAGTATTACATATGTCTCCTTTTTCCCCCCATTGACCTCTCCCCAGCCACTCCAACCCCCCAACACATGCCCTCATGCCCCTACTGTCTATGTGCATTGGTTATACTTATATACATGCATACAAGTCCTTTCGTTGATCTCTTACACCCCCCAGCCCCCACCTCCTCTGCCTTCCCTCTGAGGTTAGATGGTCTATACTTCTATGTCTCCAGATCAATTTTGTTCATCAATTTATATTGTTCATTATATTCCACAAATGAGTGAGATCATGTGATATTTATCTTTCTCTGACTGGCTTATTTATCTTAGCATAATGCTCTCCAGGTCCATCCATGCTGTTGTGAATGGTAAGAGTTCTTTCTTTTTTACAGCAGCCTAGTATTCCATTGTGTAGAAGTACCATAGTTTTCTAATCCACTCATCTGCTGATGGGCATTTAGGCTGTTTCCAAATCGTAGCTATTGTAAATTGTGCTGCTATGAACATAGGGGTGCATATATCCTTTCTGATTGGTGTTTCTGATTTCATGGGATATATTCCTAGAAGGAGGATTACGGGGTCCAATAAGAGTTCCATTTTTAATTTTTTGAGGAAACTACATACTGTTTTTCACAGTGGCTACACCAGTCTGCATCCCCACCAGGAGTAAAGAGGGTTCCTTTTTCTCCACATCCTTGTCAGCACTTGTCATTTGTTTATTTGTTTATTACTGGCCCAGTACACAAAATTCGTGCATGGGGGGTGTTCCTCAGCCCGGCTTGCACCCTCTTCAATCTGGGACCCCTGTGGGGCAGTTGGACATCCCTCTCACAATCTGGGACTGCTGGCTCCTAACTGCTCACCTGCCTGCCTGATCACCCCTAACCACTCTGCCTACTGGCCTGATTGCCCCCAACTGCTTCCCCTTCTGGCCTGCTCACCCACAACTGCCCCCCTGCCAGCCTGATCACCCTCAACTGACCCCCTGCCAGCCTGCTCACCCCAACTGCCTGCCCCTGCTGGCCTGCTCACCCCAACTGCCTGCCCCTGCTGGCCTGATCACCCCAACTGCCTGCCCCTGCTGGCCTGATCACCCCCACTGCCCCTCCTGCTGGCCAGTTTTCCCCCAACTGTCCCCCCTGCCGGCTTATTTGCCCACAACTGCCCTCCCACAGGCCTAATTGCCCCCAACTGACCTCCCTGCTGGCCAGTTTGCCCCCAACTGCCCCCCCCGCCAGCCTGCTCGCCCTCAACTGCCCCCCACGCCAGCCTGATTGCCCCCAACTGCCCCCCCTTACTATCCTGCTCACCCAACTGTCCCCCCACTGGCCTGCTCGACCCCAAGTGCCCATTCCTGTTGGCTTATTCACCGCCAACTGCCCCCCCCCCCCACCAGCCTGCTTGTCCCCAACTGCCACCCCCACCCCACCCCCGGCTGGTTTGAGTGCCCCTAACTGCCTCTGCCTCGGCCCCACCACCATGGCTTTGTCCAGAAGATTGTCCGGAAGGTCTCCCAGTCTAATTAGCATATTACCCTTTTATTAGTATAGATTATAGCCATTCTGACAGGTGTGAGATGGTATACCTCATTGCCATTTTAATTTGCATTTCTTGGATGATTAGTGACTTTGAGCATGTTTTCATATGTCTCTTGGCATGGGCTCCTGGAAATTTAGTGCTGTGCTCACATAGGACAGATATCAAAATGAACCTGAAGGAGGGAATATGCCTAATTGACCCTGAAAGCACTTGTGTCATGTTAGGTAGAGATTCCTCAAATATTTAGAAATAGATTTCATTTGAAAATGGAATTGAGGTCCATTCTTGATTACATAGCTATAGATTACATGTGTTGTGGGTTACAATGTTATAATGTGTACATTCATTGTTTTATGTGTCACACAATACTCTATTTAGCCTGACTTTATGGCCTGGCTAAACTTACCCACAATCTCTTAGGTGCCCTAGAACCTTAGAAAAGATTTCTCTAAGCTAAATAAAGTATTGCATTAGAAAAGTTTGAACTAAAAACTGGAAGGTTTATATAAATCAGCAAAGAATTATTAACTAATGTTATTATAAAAGTTAAAGCAGACATAAGACCTTATCAATAAGTTGATAATACATAAGACATTAAAGAAACTCTACAAGAGTGGGGAATTGGATACCTGAGCAAAGAAAAATGACCAGTCCTTGGGGTCTGAGGATACTGATTCTCTCTGCTCACAAACAAGATAAAGATGTTAAACATGATCACTCACACAGGCAGGAGTACATTAATTACAGCTCTATTAAAAAATCAAAAAGCATATATTCTCTAGTTATGGAACATTGCCTGCTGAAGGCTGTTACTGAGCCCAAGGACTGATATGTAATATGATCTTTGCATTGACAAGCACATCTGTTCCTTTCACCTACCCCCGACCTTACAATAAGCACAGTTGGGGGTACAACTTATTTTTATATGCCTTGGTTACCTGAGTCAGGAACTGTTTTATACTCATTCTCATAAATTCCCATTCTGGAGTCCAGTTAAAATGGGCCTGTGTAATGGAGTCTACAACATGTCTGCAAAACTGTATCTACAAATATATTTTGTTCACTTTTGCACCTGCATGCCTACTTTGCAATTTGATAAATAACTTTACTGTGTGGCTAGACAAATAACTTCGAAATCCCATTTTTCTGTCAGGTTAAGCACAGGGAAGACATTTCCCCCTTCCTTTTTTATTTCCTCTTGCTTTCAGTAAGTAGTTCTCTTATGAGACCGTGGCTGCTCTCTTCAAATCTGATCTCCTTCTATAATATGTAATGCAACACTTAGAAGTTCTGATTCAGAAAAAGTAATCCTAAAGGATACTTAAGTTAAAGGCAAAAATGATAAGGCAGAAGAAAAAATACTGTAAAACTGACAGATCTGAAATTTAGAAGCTAGGAGATGAAATAGGCTGGGAGAAGCAAAATGGTACCATTTAGCCTCCTAGTAAAATCAATATGCCTTTTGGATGAAAAAGAAAATGTAAGCAACTGGTTTCTTTGACATGAAAAAGTAGAAATAAAAATTATCTGCAGAGAAAGTGGTTAAAAAACATCCAGGATTTTACGATTAGGTTTACCTTGCAATAAATTCAAGTACTCACTAACTCTACTCACATGTATCTTTGTTTAATGTTTCAGAGATTTTCAGATATTCTTTACAATAAATATTTATCACATGTGTTTAAATTTATTTTATTTAAAATAGATAAAGTAAACCACAAAAAAAGATATGTATATACTTGTAACCACAATTCACATCAAGATAGAACTTTACTCTTATCCTAGAAGCTGCTTCCATGGACCACATAGCCATTACAGTCCCCTTCCTCCAGCAGCAGTGGTCACTGTTCTGACTTTTATTGTAATTCCTCCTTCTTTTTATTTTTAAATAGATGTATTACCTGGATATAGTTACTTAGGCACTATTGTTATTTTTGCCCATTTAAAAATTTTATTACATTTTTAAGTCTTTTTTAATCAATAGTTTCCCTTCATTTTTTCTTTTCCAGTGGTATTTTCTATAGTCTGGATTTTTATAGTTGCAATCTCCGGGTGCAATTTAATAATTGTTTTCTGTTCTCTATATGCCTTTAAAAATGGAAGATATATCAGATTCAGGTTCTATTTCTTTTGTGATTTTAAAGCCATCAATCATTGGGCCTATCTCTATTAATTCATTGGAACTTGCAAAATGGTGATATTCTATTTTTACATTTTTAACGTATTACTTGTTAAATTTTTATAAAGAGACATTTCTCAGGTACTATTTGGTTAATGGTATAGTTCATATAGGAAAGGCAGAATAAATATTTCCCCGTCATTGTTGTTGTTTTACCGGTTTTCAGATATCTTTAATATGGCTTTTTGCAATCATTCAATTCAGAATTTTTTGTGTTTTCAATTAAGCATGACTTCATTCAAACTATCAATCATGATACTGAAATAACTACAACATGTATTTGTCCAGAGAGTATATTGCATAAAATCAACCAAAATGTCAACAGTTGCTGAAAACAAAATCAATATGTTGAGTCATTACTCCTAAAACAAATATTTATCTGACTGGAAAAATAAATGTTTATTTGCTTTAAAATAGAAGAGATGGTTGAATGTTAAAATGTTTTCAAAATGTTTCAAGACTAGTAGCAATTCAGTGGCATAATTCACTTATTGTCAGTGACCTACTAAAAGGCTGATTTTCTTTTTATATATAACTAGTAGCCCTGTGCACGAATCTGTGTGCCCTCCTGTAGCTCTCCACCCGCTGACCCACCCTCCTGTAGCTCCCCCCTCCCCCTCTCATAGCTTGTTGCCCTGCCCTCTTCTGTAGCTCTCTGCCTCCCACTTGTAGCCAATAGGTTGCTGCTGCCCTCCTGTAGCTCCCCCCACCCCCCTCCCTCCAGCTTATCCTCATAGCTTGCTGCCCTGCCCCTTCCTGTAGCCCTCCACAGCCCACTTGTACCTCGCTGGCCCACCCTACTGCTGATCAGTGATCTGGTCATGATGTGCTTGGTCATTACGCCTCAGGGCATAATGGCTAATTAGCATATTCCTTTCTTATTATATAGAATAGAAAGTGTGGAGAGTACCTTAAAAAATGAAATCAAATCTACTCTAATCTCAACTCCTCCACTAGTCTTTAATAATACAATCTGGTAATGGCTCAGCTTGTCAAAATAATTTTTAAATGGCTGTCTTCTCATTGGCAATGAGAACCTCTTAAACCTCTGTTTATTTTAGTTACAATAATATCAATTTGAAGTCCTTTTGGCATTAAATTGGTTATAGATATCATGCTCTTTGAACTTTTCTATCTAATCTTTCAAAGTAGTGCAATCAACGTAAAAATCACTGAAAGTTTGACTGACTCATTCCTCTAGTGCCTACATGGTTCCACAAATATATTAGACTAGAGGCCCAGTGCACAAAATTCATGCATGGGTGCAGTCCCTAGGCCTGGCCAATGATTGAAGTGAGAGCATCTGGCGTGGAAGGGCACGTCCCAGCTGACCTCTGGGCCCTGGGCAGCACCTGGGCTCCCAGGCCTCCGCATGCTCCCCTCCTTTTGAGTCATGGTGCCCAAGTCCCCACACAGAGATGGGGTGAGCATGGATGGACACTGTGGGCTGGGGTGCAGTGTGGGCCTCTGGGATGACCAGTAGCAGTGCATGGAAGCCAGGTGGGCAGCACTCTATCTCCCAGCTGGCCTCGCAGACCCGCTCCTGCCCGAAGCCTGGCGGGGGGGGGGGGGGGGGGGGGGCGGTTTCCTCGGCACACAAGCCCTGGCGTTCTGGGGGAGGGTACCAGGGGGAGTGAGAGCGAGCTTGTTGGACACCCTGCATTCTCACTGCACCTCCATCCCTGTCACCCCCACCCCCAGATAGCTGGTGAGAGGTCGCAGTTCCCCACCCGGCTGCCACAGGAGGTTGGTCACTGCCAACCACCCCCAATTCCCTGTCCAGCCCAGGGCCTGGCCCTAATGGGGCGATCAGGGCCTGCTGGCTGCTGATTGCTGTCTGCGGGATGATCGGCAGGGCAATCGCCCCGGCTCACACCCGCCTTGGTCTGGCACCACCTGCTCACCTTCTCCACCATCCCGCCTCGGTCCCACTCTCATTGGGGTCCATTGGAGCCAGCAGTGCCTCCACTGCCAGCGCTGCATTGCCGACACCTTCCATGTTCCATGCCACTCCCTGGTGGTCAACGCATGTCATAGCGAGCAGTCAGGGGACAATTTGCTTATTAGGCTTTTATTACATAAGATTAGCCTGATTACTTAAAATATATAGCTTTTATTCATCTTAGCTTTTTCCAAAGGTAATAAATCTAAACTATAAAAGAGAAGCCAAACCAAACTCACATTGAATTCTTTCTCTGTGAAGTTTCCTGATGCTTTTGGTCAATGTCACAAAGGCAATTTTCTGATTTAGAAATATATGTTTACATCTTTCCAAATTTCCCCCTATTTTTTTTTAAATATTTTCTTCCTCCAACTTAGAGCAAAATATAGGCATATGTTTTTTCTGTCAGGGCACTGTCTACCTACCTATTTCTAAATGCATTTCAGTGGTTCAGGTATGTGTCCAGTTTACCCAGGATCGTGTATTTGGTGCCTGGCAAAAGGAGACGTCTGTTAAATTCTTGTTGAAGTGTGGCACAGACTCAAAGTGCTATGCAAATATCCATATGCTCCTGTACAAGTACCCACTTCCTCTGCAGGCGGGTTGCATTGCAGCTATTTGATCAGGTTCTTGCCAAGGGGATGTGAATAAAGGTGATGTAAGCCATGTTCAAGCCTGACACTCAAAAATATACTACATGAATCCCAAGTGCTTCAGTCCTTCTTTGGGGATTTTGAAAGCCTGGGATCCAAATGACATAGCTAAAAGATGGAATTTTAGTCACTGTTTGGAAAGGAAAGATCTAATCCACATTGGAGTCAATGGGAGGAGAAAATAAACCTATTTTGTGCTAAGCCAAAATTTGTGCTGAGGTTTGTCTTTTCAAAACACCTAGCATCACTCACTCCAAATGAAACAAAGAAAATTGTTTAATATGTGCAATCTGTATACTAAGAAGAAATTCCAGGAGAAGTTTTGCATTAGGATAGATTTTTTGGTTATGTTTTTATCACATCTCCAAAATTAAAAAAAAAAACTAAACTAAACAAACAATAAGTAGTTGACTTTCCTAATTAATATTTGGCTCTCCATTCATTTGATTTCAGATGAAACTGAAGCCAAGTTTAAGTCATGCTTCTGCTATAAAAAAAGTAAGTGTGTAGAGGCAGGCAGGATGTGTTTGAATTACAGTTCTGTGTTTTTCCAGCTGTGCAGCTGTGGACAAGTTACTTAACCTTCAGGTACATAAGTTCTTTCCTGTACATTGGAAATAAAATATTTTTATTTGAGGATTATGAGCCCTATCAAGAGTATAATAATAGATATTATTTCCTTATCTCTCCTAGTTAGTCTTTATTTGAATATTAATGAGACTAAAATCTGCAAGATTCACTCACTACCCATAATACCTACTCATAGTTAACTAACAATGTATTCTAAAACCTGAGATTGGATTCTTATATTATAATAATTACTCTCCAGGAGACACATGGTACATTAAATTAATAGCAACTGTTCTATTTCTGGGATTTAGAATAACTCAGATGTAAATTTAAATACTGGTCTTGCTAAATAATGCTAGCAATTGGCATAAATTTGTGAGTTTCAGTTATCACAAATTAAAAATGTGGATAATAAAAAGTAATATTTACCTAAAAAATATATTGACTAAGTAAAATGCAACTTCCTGAGACAAAACAAAGGTTAGCCCCCTTCCTAAAATTTTATAGGTATTTATGAATTTTGAAGAGCTTCAGGAATCTTCCTTTTTCAATTTGTTAGGCCCTGCTAGTTTGTAAGAATTCATTGGGGACTTAAACTGATAAACTAATTCATCACAGAGAACCTTAATTAATCTTATACTTTTTCCAGTCTCAAGCATTAAAATAGATACATACATTAGAAAAATCCCCAAATCCCTATCTAAAATAGAAAAAAAGTTAAATAAATGGGTATTCATGAAACCTCCAAAGAATTACTCTGAAAGATTTAATAGTACATATCAAATATTCCATTTAATGTTACATTCTATGTACGACATATATCATTTGATTGACTGACTTTTAAGCTCTATTAATGCATACTACAATCAAAGTTTTAATGGAGTTTAAGGATCTCATCCAAATCTATAATAGCACATTCCCCTTAAATTAACTTATAACCCATGAGTTAATAAAATGAATGTAGCTACCATTTACCCAGGGGGAGACAAAATGCAGAACTCATCACCAGGTTGGTAGCCTAGTGGCTTAGCTTTCTTCAGTTTAACTCTGTAACCCTGGAGGTGCATTATGGATGCTCCTAAACCCCCATGCACCCTTTATTAAGATCATTGGGTACCAAAGAACTTAAATGGCATTTTAAAGCTCATAAGAAAATCTAGCAATTGTCCAAATTGAACCAAACTAATTTGTCTTACACTTATTTTAATCTTGGTATATAGTTCTTTACACTTAGAGATTTGATAATGTTTATCGAATAAATCAGTAAACATGTGCTACTTGAAATAAATTGTGTTAAGTAGTTAATTTACTAAAATCAGAATTCACAATAGACTTACATTTTATATTGCCCTCTCTGTATTAAAAATCCCCAAAATGGCTTTGCCCTCTCTCTTGAGTTAAGAAGTAATCAAGTTTTGGGGAAATGGGTCATTTGAGGAAAGTCTACAGAGCTAAATTTATTTACAACAGTGAACAGAAGGCTGACAAAGTGTATGGTGGAGGTGCTGGAGGCTGAGGGATTTACAATTTTTAACTATATAAAGCAATAGCATATGGGAGGTGTTAAGCAGCTGTTCTATTTTTGCACAGGAAACAGTTATGCTCAGGAGCCCCAGCTAGCTGAAATAGGACCAATGGATCAAAGTTACAGCCAGGTAAATATTAGCTCCTCATAAAGAGAGAATTTTTAAATTAGAGCTGTTGGAAATTGAAATTGGCTGCTTTAGGAGGTAGCATGCCCTGGTGGTTCCGGTAGCTTATTGAGCCTTGGCATAATTCTATTATAATACTATCCTATTTTAGAGTGAAAAGAAAAGACAAGAGAGAGAAAGAAAGATTAAGATTTTTCACAAAAGCATTATAGGAGACCAGCATAATCTCTGCTGGGTGGAAGATTTTTGTTTATGAAGGTATTTTTGTTTGTTTTGTGTGTATGTGTTTTTTTTTAACGGGGTGTTTTAGTTGTATATATGAGGGCTTCATTACCTAGTCTGATATGCTAAACAATTTTCTAATAAGGTTTCAGGAATTATGATTTTTTTCTGATTGTTGCACAGAGGAAAGAAGAAAGACAAATGGAGATGAGTGATGATTCAAGAGAGGGAAGCAGAGCGCCAGCAACAAGTGAGGTCAGGAAGCTTGGAGGAACATGGCCTTGAATGTTCAGAAGCAAAGTAGTATGATTTCAAGTCAAAGTAGTTTCCTATTCTATGCTGTGTTAACCTCTATTATTTATTCAATAAATATTTACTGGTTACCAACCATGACGCAGGCAGTTTTTATGGTATGAAAATTCAGAGAAGACCAACACATCCTCATAGATTTCATTTCTGTTTGTGAAGACACACCACAAACAAGTAAACTGATTAATATATAATAAAATTGAAAATAGAAAAAAAAAAAGTGCCATGAAGAAAAATATCAAAATTGGTAAAAGGATAGAGTGCCACTCAGTGGAAATTGGTTTTTGACATCTACTTGGGAAAAGATTTCTCTGATTATGTGGTATTTGAGCAGATGCTAGAGGAAAGTAGTAATTAGCTACGTAGTGACCTAGAGCCGTGGTCGGCAAACTGAGGCTCGCGAGCCACATGCGGCTCTTTGGCCCCTTGAATGTGGCTCTTCCTAAGCCTTAGGAGTACCCTAATTAAGTTAATAACAATGTACCTACCTATATAGTTTAAGTTTAAAAAATTTGGCTCTCAAAAGAAATTTCAATCATCATACTGTTGATATTTGGCTCTGTTGACTAATGAGTTTGCCGACCACTGACCTAGAGGATGTGTCCTTCAGAAGGAGGTAACAGCAAGTGCAAAGGCCCTAAGGTACAGATGGATTATATGAGTTCAAGATTGAAGTTGAGATCAAGGAGAAGAGAGACAGGAGCTGAAGTCACCAAGGCAGTCAGGAGATGGATCCTGCAAGACTACTGGTCTTGCATTTTATTCTAAGTTTGGGATTAAGCAGAGAAGAATAATGTTCAGACTTACATTTTAAAACTATCAAGCCTTAGGCCTTTAGGAAAAAGAGTATGGAGCTTCAGACTAGGAGGGAATTTGTGGAGCTAGAGAGCATTTATCATACCCAGAGTCTATTTTAAGGGAGCATTGACAAACTTTTGATACATTGGACATATGGTGGAAGAAACAGAATCAATATTTTTATCACAAGAAATTAAGTGAATGTTAATACCACTAAAAGATATAAGAAACAGATGTTTAAGGGGTCAGAAAATCAAGGTTCTGTTTTAGATGTGTTAAAACTGGAACTCAGGGCAAGAGATAAATATATATGGATGTTATCAGCATTTAAATGGTACTTATAAAATAAAAGTAACTGAAATAATTTAGAGAGTGAGTACACATAGAGAAGTGAGAAGAAAGCCAGGCACTGAACCCTATAGGAATATAACTTTAAACAATCAGAAATAAAGTAGAGAATCTGGCAAAATAAACTGGGAGAGCCATGGAAATATAAGGACATGAGAAAATGGGGTGTCATGTAATTCAAGTGAAAAATATGTTTCTTAGGATGAAGAAATCAAATAATTACTTCCTCATTAAAATAAGGTAGCAAGTTCAAGTAAAGCAAGTCTGAGGATCAAACAGTGGGGCTTGGCAAGATAGTTCTCAGTGACTGAAGAGGAAGATTTTAGAGGGTTGGTGGAGATAAAAGTCTGGTTGGCCTAAACCAGCAATTTTTAACAGGTGTGCTGCAAAAATTTTAAAACATGCAATACCTATTTAGTCGGGGCACTGACCTCTTTTCCCTTAGGCTGTCAAATTTTTAAAAAATGACAACCACCAACACAACAATATCCATCTTTATGAATGAATCAAAATTATACCTATTTTTTATCAGGTCAGTAAAAAATAGAATAAACTTTTTGGTGTGCCGCAGAATTTTAGTAATTAATGTGTGCCATGAGATGAAAAAGGTTGAAAATCGCTGGCCTAGGATAACAAATGAGATTGGCAAACTAAACAAAACTGTATTTGGGATTCTTTTGAGAAATTTTGCTATATATTTCATGGAATAGCAGAGTGTAATAAAAAGAAAAGCTTGCCTTTGTTTTTTTTGTTGTTTATATTGGGAGACATTACATCATCCAGGAATATTAAGAAATGTATCCTGTACAGAGGGAAGAGGTATGCTTTAGTAGAGTTCTGAAGTAATTAAAGGTCTGGAGTCTTTCAGTAGATGCCGGGGCATGGGAGCAAGTGCACATGTGAAAGAGCTGTCCTCAGAAGGAACAGAGGCAGCACATCCTTAAAGGCAGGTAGTTTTGTGGTTTGTTTGTCTATCTGTTTGCTGTGGAAGGGGAGTACAATTTTTTACTCAAAATTTGTATCTTTATCTTGGCTATTGGGTGTCTATGATAAGAACAAGCTCTAAATTAGTACCAAGATTTTCACTCCTCCCTCACACACTTACTTCCTATGTAATTCCCTCTTCTTCAATGGGAATGAGGACTATGAACGTAATAGGTTATTACTTCCATTAGGCTACCCTGCTAGGCAAAGGTAAAGGGATTTTGTAGATGTATAGCCTCTAACAAATTGACTTTTATCTTAGGAGTATTACCTAGAAAGGTCTGGTCTAGTCAGGAGAGTTCTATAAAAAGAGCTCAGAGATATTTGAAGTACCAGAGACACTCTTGAGATTAGAGAATTGGAGAGGAAAAAAGATTAATTGACAGCAGGAAGTATGAGGACCTTGAGAAAATAATTGGGGTACAGAGGATTTTGCTGTTGATAGAACCTTATTTCCAGAAAGTACAGTTTGAGGAAAGAAAATGAAATAGTTACAAGGGGAGGAATAATATGAACCTGCAAAAAAACAAAACAACATTTGAAGTCCATGATCACGAATTTAAAGTAAAAGCAGTCAGTCATGTTGAGTAATTACTTTAAAGAAATATTTTATTGTTAGGGTATAGTTATGGAAAAGTAAGAGATTGAGTATATCTAGAGTTGTAACTTTGCCAGTAAGAAAGATATAGAATAAAGAGGCAAACCAATGAGAATGATTATAAGGGACTGATTACAGTAAGTATGAAATCTAAACTGTTTATAAACCAGGATTTAATCCTGGTATAAGCCAGGATTAAAGCTGATGAGTAAGGAGAAAGAAATAGTGGCATCAATGGAATTAGAGTTTCAATTGGTTTAAACACTTTTTTTTTTTCAATAGAAGTCCTTGAGTGAGAATATGACAATGCAGACATCACGTTATATCCAGCTCTGAGGTAAGAAAGGCTAGAAGGGGTAACAGTTTTTATATGGGAAGGCTACAGGGTTCATTATGATGCCAGGAGTTCAAGCTAGCATTCAAATAATAGATTGAGACTATAGAAGAGCTTGCTAGTCACAAAATTTTCAGAACCTACATAAAATGGTGGGGGAGGAAGAGAGTGGGGGAAGGAAAGGAAGACAGGATGGTATTATCCTAGTTGTTCTTTACTTACTAATTAGGAAATGGAATTGTCAATAATTTTTGTCCTTTGTTATCTCTGGTAAATTATCTCTGGTTCAGTCACTGTGCCATAATCTGACGGTACTTTTATCACACTCTCTTTGGAGCATGGTCTTCTCTGTGTAACTCTGTTCTAGGTAGTCTGATGCAGTAGCCTTGGTTTAAGTATTTAATTATAATGTTAGGTATTTAAATGCATTAAAGTAGACCTTTCATTTTCTTCCTTGTATCTAATTTAAAGAACCATTAAATAAGTTTTTAGAAAAAAATATGATATTTTATCTAACAGGACAAATAGAATGATAGGTATGTCATAGTCTCATTCTCAGAAAACTTGATAAAGATACAGGAAGTCCTGTGCAGACAATTAATTGACTATCCTCCAACTTTCCCTCATAATATGTTAATGTTCTAATTAACACAATACTTATTTTGGTATTGTGACAACAAACCCAACACCAAAACATGGCTAGTGAATCTTAACTGAGGGGATGGAAATGTTTTTGGCCCTCTGTCTCCCAGTACAATGTCTAGAGACATCCTGGGTTGTCACATTCGGGGAGTGGGTGGGCAAGGAAGGGGTATTGATAGCTTTCTATTGACCTCTACTAGGTAGAGGCCAGGGATGATCCTATGCATCATAAAATGCACAGTCAGGTCCCACAACAACGAATTATCCAATCACAAATGAAAAATCCTGGTGTGAGTCACACATGGCATTCCTGATCTCCTTCCTTGTAGCTAACCACATGTAGGTAACCACATGTTGTGAACTGAACTGAGTCCCTTCAAAATTTATATGTTGAAACCCCAACCCCCAATCTATATATATAGAAGGCTAATATGGAAAGTGTCCCCTTGGGAGTTTGATTGCTCTCTATGATGCACACTGACCACCAGGGGGTGGTGTGGAACAAAGGAAGGCCCTGGCCAACAGCCAGGGAAGGGAGGCCCTGGCCCACAGTGGGAAGGCCCTGATTGGCCCTGATAGCAGGCCAGGCCTAGGGACCCTACCCATGCATGATTTTGTGCACCGGGCCTCTAGTGTTACTATATTTGAAAATAAGGCCATTAGAGGAGTAATTAAGGTTAAATTAGTAATGAGGCTGGGACCCCACCCCAAATCTCTCTTTTTGTGTCCACACCAAGGAAAGGTTATGTGAGGACACAATAGCAAGAAGGTGGCCATCTGCAAGCCAGGAAGAGAACTATCACCAATCTTGGTGGTACCCTGATCTTTAATTTCTAGCCTCCAGTCTGTGAGAAAATGAATTTCTATTGTTTAAGCCACCCAGCCTGTGATATACTATTATGGCAGCCCTAGCAAACAAATACACCATATAACCCATTCTAGCACTGGAGATGCAAGGATAAGGAGAGCTCTTGCTTTTTTTCATAAAAGAGGATGAATGTGTCTGGAACTTCTTTTTGCTTACCCCCTTTCCTATGGTGTTTTAGCAGCCATCCTTCATCCCTGAGTTGACAGGATGTCGAATCTCAGAAAACTGAGACATCAGCTCTGCCATTGTTATATCTCTAAACCAATGCCAGGAACTTATCACTGAACTTTTTTTTTTTTAAATAGAAAAGAAAACTAACCTTTGTTTGAGTTGTAAAATTAGCCAAAAACAATTCCTAATACATGATTTATCTTTATTCAAGGAAATAACCAAAGAGTTTCTTGTTGAGGTGCACTCTGAAAATATCCAAGAAATAGCCAGTGGATCTTCAAACTGAAATATCTAATTTCCAGCTCTGAAAATTACACCAGGTAGAAGAAAGAATCAAGATATTGAAGAAAAACAAAACTATTTTCTGTATTTCTGAAGAAAAAATGTGTTCTGTGTTATGGTTTAGGAAAAACATGAAAGCTATTAAGTCGAATTTAGTTTGATTTCTGTCTACAACAGGATTAGAGGGAGAAGTTGAGCTTCTTTATTACAGGTTTTAACTCTTAGTTTTTAATTTGACATTCTTCTTTATATGCACTTTTTATAAAGTTTATAAGGTAATTCTAATGTGTGCTTAGCTCATTTAAAATGGTATTTATGATGATATGTTTCTTTCTGACCCTTTACCTATGACTATATTTTAATATTTTTATTTTCTGCTAATGAAATTTCAAATCTATCCTTTATTTCTTTTGGAATTCTTCAACACAGATCAAATTTCCTAAGTTAACTTGAGCTTCAGTTTGGCTACTTGGAGCATTCACTGCTGAATATATTCATATGTTGAATGTCTAATTAAATTTTTCCATTCCTTAAGAAAATAAATGATGAAAAGTTGATAGCTGGACTATAATTTTTTCATTGGTCATATTTACCAATGGTAATGGCAGGGAGACAAAGAGAAATATTTAATAACATCCAACACATAGGGATTCAAAACATTATGATTTGTACTTTTTTTTAATGTGTTTTATTGATTTTTTACAGAGAGGAAGAGAGAGGGATAGAGAGTTAAAAACATTGATGACAGAGAAACATCGATCAGGGCAACCAAGGTACATGCCCTTGACTGTAACTGAACCTGGGACCCTTAAGTCCTCAGGCTGAAGCTCTATCCACTGAGCCAAACCGGTTAGGGCAATGATTTGTACTTTTTAGTCACAAAGCAAGCCTGATGACCGAGAATTAAGAAGACCAAATGTTTTTTTGAATTGTTTGTTAGAAACTCAGCCATTACTGTTTTTATTTTGACTTAAAAAACTGCTGAAGTCTTTGCTGAAGAGAAACTGGCTTAAAATTAGGTATCATCTCACGAAGAGGCTACATTACATTGGGACACCTAAACTTCAAAACATTTATATGTCCCTCATGGAACTGGCTACAGGCAGCCACCACTTATTTTAATTCTATCTTCCATCAATAAGTTTATAGCTCTTTATATATATGTACTTAACCAAATCTCAGTACCAAAAGTGGATATGATTGATTATATATATATATGTAATGCACATATAAAGTTAGACTGTTAGCCTCTATAAATTTTTAAAATGGTATCAGAATTTAGCTAGTTATGAATTATAATAATCATAGTTAATAGTTGGTTATTTACAGTACTCACATGTACCATAAGTCTGTTACATTTATGAGCTTGTTTGAGCCTCATATAGTCTTATTAAGTTGGTATTTTTATTATACCCAGTTTACCCAGAGTAGAGTTGGGATTTAAAACAAGGAGTCTTATTCCAGAGTCTGTCTCCTAGCAACTACATTCATTACCTCTTGGACAACACAATTTGAGAGTTATACAATAGCTGCAATAGCTAAATAATTAAAGACTTCCTAAGCACATGCTGGTGAAACCAAAGCTAAAATCCAGGCCTCCTCCATTTCTATACACCAATAGTGAACTTTCTGAAAGAGAGATTAGAAAAACAATCCCATTTACCATCGCACCAAAAAAATTAAGATACCTAGGAATAAACTTAACTAAAGAGGTTAAAGACCTCTACTCAGAAAACTACAGGACGTTGAAAAAAGAGATAGAGGAAGACATAAACAGATGGAAGAACATACCATGTTCTTGGATTGGTAGAATCAACATCATTAAAATGTCCATACTACCCAAAGCAATCTATAAATTCAACGCACTTCCCATTAAAATACCAATGGCCTTCTTCAAAGATCTAGAACGAACTCTCCAAAAATTCATCTGGAATAAAAAAAGACCCCGAATAGCTGCAACGATCCTGAGAAAGAACAAAGTAGGTGGGATCTCAATGCCAGATATCAAGCTGTATTACAAAGCCACTGTTCTCAAAACTGCCTGGTACTGGCACAAGAACAGACATATAGATCAGTGGAATAGAATAGAGAGTCCAGAAATTAGCCCGAACCAATATGCTCAATTAATTTTTGACAAAGGAGGCATGAACATACAATGGAGCCAAGATAGTCTCTTCAATAAATGGTGTTGGGAAAATTGGACAGATATATGCAAGAAAATGAAACTAGACCACCAACTTACACCATACACAAGAATAAACTCAAAATGGATAAAGGACTTAAATGTACGACAGGAAACCATAAAAATTCTAGAAGAATACAAAGGCAACAAAATCTCAGACTTATGCCAAAACAATTTCTTCACTGATACAGCTCCTAGGGCAGTTGAAACTAAAGAGAAACTGAACAAATGGGACTACATCAAAATAAAAAGCTTCTGCACAGCAAAAGAAACCATCAACAAAACAACAAGAAAACCCACCTCGTGGGAAAACATATTTGCCAACGTCATATCTGATAAGGGCTTAGTCTCCAAAATTTATAGGGAACTCATACAACTTAACAAAAAGAAGATAAACAATCCAATCAAAAAATGGGCAAAGGATCTAAATAGACACCTTTCAAAAGAGGACATTCAGAAAGCCAAGAGACATATGAAAACATGCTCAAAGTCACTAATCATCCGAGAGATGCAAATCAAAACAACAATGAGGTACCATCTCACACCTGTCAGAATGGCCATCATCAACAAATCAACAAACGACAAGTGCTGGAGAGGATGTGGAGAAAAAGGAACACTTGTGCACTGCTGGTGGGAATGCAGACTGGTGCAGCCACTATGGAAGGCAGTATGGAGGTTCCTCAAAAAATTGGAAATGGAACTCCCATTTGACCCTGTGATCCCACTTCTAGGAATATATCCCAAGAAACCAGAAACACCAATCAGAAAGGATATATGTACCCAGATGTTCATAGCAGCACAATTCACCATAGCTAAGATCTGGAAACAGCCTAAGTGCCCATCAGTAGATGAATGGATTAGAAAACTTTGGTACATCTACACGATGGAATACTATGCTGCTGTTAAAAAGAAGGAACTCCTACCATTTGCAACAGCATGGATGGAACTGGAGAGCATTATGCTAAGTGAAACAAGCCAGTCAATGAAGGAAAAATACCACATGATCTCACTCTTTCATGGATAATTAAGACCATTACAAACTTTTGAACAATAATAAATACAGTGGCAGAGCTGCCTCAAACTGATTGTCGGACTGCAGTGGGAAGGCCAGGGAGGGTTGGGGGACAGGAGGGAGGGGAGTAAGAGATCAACCGAAGGACTTGTATGCACCCATATAACCATAACTAATGGACATAAGACACTGGGGGGTAAGGGAGGGCAGGGGCTTGTCAAGGGCGGGGAGGAAAAAAGGACACTTATGTAATACCCTTTGTAATACTTTAAGCGAAAAAAAAAAAAATAAAAAAAAAATAAATAAATAAAATCCAGGCCTCCAATCCAGGTACTACCATCTTTCCTTAGAGAAATGCCTCAATATAGAAATATACTATGTAAAAATGCAACTTGACTCTAATCCATTATGAGCACTATAAATTGAACAACAGCATTATCTGATGTCTTCAAATTCATGCAAGTCTAATGATGGTGTGGATAATCCATGCCTCTAAAAAGATGTTTTAACTAAGCATTGTTTTCTTTTTGATAAAATTTCTATGAAATAAAGAGATTATTAAAGCCTTCAATTGAACAAATTGGTGTGGTTGAACTGAGAAATAAATGAACAACAATAATGGCAATACATAAGACTAACCAAGGAGCCATTTATTTTTTTCCATAATCTTAATATTTCCAACAAGCATGTGAATGTTAAAAGTCTAATTGTATCTAAAGCCTATAATAATTCATGTGGGAATGAATAGACAAGTCTGAATAAAATGACTGTACCTTAGTTTCTTTTTATATATCTGATTGAAATGAGCCAAGAACTTAGTGATAAGTACAAATCTATTTTTGTACATTTTAAGACAAGTTTTTTAATCTGATGATTATTCATTCTTGCTGTAATATATTCATAAGTGAAGGTTCATGAAATTCATAAATATATTAAGTACTTCCAATATTGAGGCCTATCAATTTTCTCTTAAGGTTTCTAACACTTCTCTCCCTCTTCTTTCTATTTATAGGTGATTGGAAATGTCTTTTTAAATCTATAAAAATTGTGTGTGCTATTACTAATAATTGTCTCTACTTCCTCACCACCCAATGACTCTAACTACTTGCATTCAAATTCCATTTCCCACTTCTCTATACAACATGCTTTCTCAAAGGATACCACTGATATCACAATTGCTAAATCCAGACATCCATTCTCAGTCTGCATTTTGTTAAGCGTTAGAAGCATTCACCTTTATGAATTTAAGATCCAGAGTCATAAAAAAACAAGATTTTAATTTCAATCAATTCCCTTATCAGCTTCAGATAATAATAGATTCTTTTGAAGATTAAATGAAACAATGCACATAGAAAGTGACAAAAAAATGGGAGATGAGGATAAATCATTTATTTTTTTCTTGAAAATGTCTTGAGATTTTTGGACACAAGTTATTCCAATTATGTTGTCTCTCTAGCCATTATTTTTCTGTCTCCTCCTTGTTTTACTGTTCCTTCAATGTACAAATTTCTCAGAATTAGTTTTTTAGTTCTTTTTTCATTCTACATTCTATATCATTATTCCTTAATGATCTCACTTGTTTGCATGGGTTTTATATAGGCCTTGTATTAATGACCTCCAAATCTATACCACAAGCTCTGGATTGTCACTCCTGAATTTAAATCTTACATTTCTCACATGTAATTTATCTGTAGATGTCCCACAACAGCCTCAGCACAGCATATTAAAAACAGAATCCACCTCTGTCCCAGAAAGATGGTTTTTCTTATTTAGTTGATGGCATCAGCATAGTATGATTGTCTTTGATCTTTACCATGCTCTCATCATTACATCCAATTAGTGGTCAAATCCCATGGGTTCTACCCTCCCAATCACTCCTGAGATCCTCAATAAAGCCCTAAATACTCTCATTGTCTATGGTCTCTTCTGCCACATACAATTCATCTACTACTTTAACCGTATAATCTTCTTAAGCTACAGTTAACAATGTGATTGCTGTTTTTTGGACTAAGTTTCATATTATTCCTTAATTCAGGCAGTATTTCTTGAGTGCCCATTATGTGCCTGACATAATGCTGCTTGACAACTATCTGATCAGATTGGTTATTTTTTAACTTGTCTTTTCATTGCCTCTTTTCTGAACATTACACTGAATCTATTTTTTTTTGTCCACTTGTATCTTACGTCTGATCACCTGAACTGTTAACCTATAAATACCCCTCTTGTATATGTGTTTATTTAACCAATGCTCAAATGTGTTTATTTAACTCTTGACCATCTCAGTCATTCATTTACTAGTAGCTAAGGCATATTAGTACCTGTTCTGGGATTAGGGAATGAAGATATAAAAGTTGGTGAAATTAGTAATGTCTCTGCCCGCAGAATGCTGACCTTATAGTGGGGCTTACATCCTCACACATAATTCATATCAACTTCTTTTATTTATTTTCTGAATGTAACATCTTATAGGAAAAAGCGGGATTGCACAAAGTTACTCGCCCCCCAATCCACTTCAAACCAGTCCTGAGATGCTTCATAACCAAAGCTGATCCGCACTGGTATCACTCAGATACCGCTTAACACTAAAAACTGAGTGCATCCTCCTGCTTATCACATAAAGCTTAAAACACTTGTTTTAAGTTCTAAATTTAGGCATAACTGCATGTAAATTAACTTGCATTGAAAATTATTTCCTACTATTCTCTTCCCCTACTTGGGTTTTTACTGAACCATACTACTTGTTCTTCCTCAAGCTTTTTATACATGGTTCCCTGTGATCTGAGTTTCCTTCTTGCCCATTCTACTGTCACAATTATACACATTTTAAGGCTCAAATTGGCTATTGCTTCTTTTATAAATCATTTCATGGCCAGTAAAGCATAAAGAATGTTTTTTTTTTTAATGTCTTATATATGTACTAGTCGCCCGGTGCATGAAATTCATGCATGGGGGAGGGGGTGTTCCTCAGCCTGGCCTGCACCCTCTCTGTAGCTGGACATTTGTAAACAAGGATCTGAAGTCCTTCCAAGAAGAAGTGAATGTTCTAACAGGAGCACAGCGTGACTTGCATGAGAGTCACGCTGGGTCAAGATTGCACACAATCTTGAGTTCCAGGAACATTTACCTCCCTGAGAAAGGCTAAGATTACTCGTGGGTATAGAGAAGAAAGGGAGGGCACAGCTGCAAGTTGTCTTCAATACGCTATTGTAATAATATAGAACAAAACAAGATTTAGTTGATTAACTGCTGACGCACTAACCTTGTACCAAACCCCAATAAAAGTGATGGTGAGAGTGCAGAGTTTGCTACATGCCTGAGCGAGCTGTAGCCCTCTGTCTGGCATCAATCATCCTGTGTGCTCCTCTTACCTCTGCATCTTCAGTTCATTAAATATCCCTCAACACTTGGCGCCCAACATGGGGCCCTTAAGGTAAGTGCGGGGAATGCACAGGACAGAAAGGGAAACAGTCTGCGACTGTTTATGCAAAAGTTTCGGCAAGCCAGGCAGAGAAATGGGGAACTCCCCGATGGCAGAGAGTCAATATATGACTCTGCTGTGTTCAGTGCTTAAAAGCACTGGGGTTAGTGTGTCTCAAGACACTTTTAGGAAATTAGCTAGAGAAATAAGAAGGCATTGCTATTGGTTTGAGCCGACAGGCAGAAATCAGTTAAATCTAAAGGTTTGGAAACAGGTTGTTCATGCGCTACAGTGCGCTTATCAGAATGGAGATCCTATAGGACATGAGGTTTGGTCCTTGTGTACAAATGTCCAGCTACACTCTCCAATCTGGGATCCCTCGAAGGATGTCCTACTGCCAGTTTACAGGGATTGGGCCTAAACTGGCAGTTGGACATCCCTCTCGCAATCTGGGACTGCTGGCTCCTAACCACTCACCTGCCTGCCTGCCTGATTGCCCCTAACCACTCTGCCTGCTGGCCTACTTGCCCCCAATTGCCCCCCACCGCCAGCCTGCTTGCCCCCAAATGCCCCCCACCAGCCTGATCACCCACAACTGTCCCCCTGCTGGCCTGCTCACTCCAAACTGCCCCCCCCCGCTGTCCTGATCACCTCCAACTGACCCCTACTGATGGCCTGTTTGCCCCCAATTGTTCCCCCTGATGGTCTGCTTACCCCTAACGGCCCCACCCCCCACCAAACTGATCACCCACAACTGCCCTCCCCTCTTGGCCTCTAACCACCTCTACCTCAGCCCCGCAACATGGCTTTGTCCAGAACATCCGGAAGGTCTCCTGGAAGGTTTCCCAGTCTAATTAGCATATTACCCTTTTATTAGTATAGATAGAGGCCTGGTGCACGGGTGGGGGCCAGCTGGTTTGCCCTGAAGGGTGTCCCGGATCAGGGGCAGCCTGGGCTAGGGGCTGTGGTGGTTTGCAGGTCGGCCACACCCCTATGGGGTGTGGGTCCCTGCTGGGTGCCTGGCCAGCCTGGATGAGGGGCTGATGGCTGTTTGCAGGCTGGCCACACCCCCCAGAGGGGACCCTCACCCCATGAACACGTGGTCAGCCTGGGTGAGGGGCTAAGGGCTATTTGCAGGCTGGCCACAGCCCTGGGCAACCCAGGCTCCCAGACCCTCCTTGAGCGGAGGCCACAGAGGCTGGAAGCAGGTATCTGGGATTTATTTATCTTCTATAATTGAAACTTTGTAGCCTGAGTGGATCCCACATCCAGCCAGGGCAGGTGGGAAGCTTGGCTTCCTCCATCGCCAGAGGCAATGTAAGCCTCCTGTTCGCTCCAGCTCTGTGGCCATCTCCATCTGGTTGGGTTTTTTTGCATACTCGCTCCTGATTGGCTTGTGGGCATGGATGCTGGGCATGGCTTGTGAGTGTATCAGAGGTACAATCAATTTGCATGTTTCTCTTTTATTAGACAAGATATGTCATATATATATATATATATATATATCTTTGAGTCTCATAATAAAATAAAAATAATAACAACATGGTTTGAGGATTAAATTAGTTATAAAAATAAATCAAATGAAATTGTGCCTGAAACATAGTAACATAGCTATGATTAATAATTTACACTGAAAGTTGTGTAGTTTATCTTAGATTTTACTATTTATTCAGCTCCTGTACTCCAATGCAGTAATATAAAAATAGAATTGGTTTGTTTCTAATACTTTACAGTCAGGCACATCATAATTGCTCTATGTAAATGCAGTTCAGCTTTCATTTATGTTCCCCAAATTGAGATTCTTTTGGAGGCTTGCTTTTACTTGATTAGTAAATGTCAGCTGATATAGTAAAAAACTGCCTGATCAGGGAACAATAAAATACAGCTCTTGTTATTAGTAGGGGTAAACCACCAAAATGATGGAGTACTTGTTGGCTATAAGTAGCCAACTTTTATTGATCAAATAAATTAGAATTAAATTTAAGAAAACAGACATGTAGTATTTTACTCTTTAATAACCATGAAGAAGAATCAATGATGGTAGTTTCATAACAAGTTTTTAAACCTTGGATATGTATCCCACTGATGCTTGGAATAATATAGCCATTTCCATTAGTTCTAATCAAAGTTTAGAAACAAACTTCTCAATTTTTTACCTGACATTGTTCTTGTTAAATTTAACAGAGAAGTAATAAACAATATTGGTTCTTCGGTGCAGAAAATGCTTTAGGGACTCTTCATCTTTTATAACTCAAGAAGTGTTCTAAAGTTTTTATAAATGCTTTTACTTCACAGGTGCTTGAAGCTGGAAGGAATCCTGAGAGGTCATTACCCTGCCTTAAGGCAGAGTGAACCTTACCCTCCCAGAGAAAAAGATGAAGAATTTAAGAAATCTTCTACTCCTCTTTAGGACTGCCCTCCTTGACTCCCTAATTCCCCAAAGCAAGCCCAACTCAATCAGGGATGCACATAGGAGCAAAGCTCTTTGTTTTTTCTTTTTTTAATTGAGGCATAACCTGGTTTAGGTACAACAATTAATTTAAATGTAGGAAATAATTCTTAATAGAAAAAGTTAGTCTCAATATTTTAATGCCTATTATTATTATCATCATCATTAAATTCAATTATTAGTTTTCAATCATTATTGTTTAATTAGGTTTAAATATTTGTGCATTTTTCATTAGTAGTAATTCTTTTGAGCAGTGTTGTCCTCACTTTATTTCCACAAGAAACTGTTGCTTAGAAATAAAGGAAGACAAAGGCCTAAAAATTCATCTCAAAATAGAATGGTGTTAGCCTTGGGCAGGAGTGTGGGGAGGGTGTCTAGAAGGTTTCAATGGGGGGAAAAGGAGACTTAATACTTTCAACAATAAAGATTTTAAAAAATTCTTCTCGAAAACATATTGTAGTAAATTATAATATCTAAAGGTATGCTTGATGTGAAAACTCAGTGAGAAAAGAACTGTTTTCTATTAGCTTTAACAGCAGGGTTTGTTATCATTTAAATACACGCTCTGACACACTTAGTGTTTTGTGCTACATTTAACAAGATTAAGTGAACACACACTGTTTCAACTCAAATTTTTATTGGAAATCAGAGACAAGCCTCATTTCTTGCCTAAACATTCTCTAGTGGCTCATTCTTGGAGCAAATTCCGCATAAGTAAATCTGTTTACCCGGTGGACCATTGATCAACTAAAGAAAATTTTTTTCAGGTACCTTTTTGCTTTACTGAACCTTGAAAACTTTATTTGAAAATTCTAAAGAATAGATGTATCTGAGAAGTGCTTATAGCCATAATTACAAACCATAATTTGTAATAAAATAAAAATGGCATTTGAACACAGAAAATTGGAAGGACTGGCAGTCAGGGTTCTTACAAGATTTCATTGTAATGCTACAAATAATTTGATCCTGAGAACAGGTAGTGCATACTAGATGGCCTCCCTAAAAAACACATCAAACTGTCCCACACATTAATTTTTACCCTTTGATTGAAAAATTTCTAACTGCCTGAACTAAGCTCCCAAGAATATTACTAAGGGGGTGCCTGCATATCAACTTTCAGATAATCTTGTTGAAAATTCTAACCTGTCATTCATCCTACACATCAAATTCTCTTTCAAAGCATAACACCTTTTTAGTTTCTTCCATTTTATATTATCTTATGTGGTGTTCCTCTTTCCATTTCTATGGTAACTGAAAGTATATATAATTCAAATATAAACCAACATATTCCTACATTTTATAAAATATTTTTATATTTTATTCTAGCACAACTTCAATAGATATTTACAACTCTTATTGTTTTTAATTTTTACATTTATAAATAATATGACTGCATAATACAAAAAATGAACATACTTTTGCTATACTTCTATATGTTTTGTAGGTACTTTTAAAAATCCAGTTATTCGGGCATTATACTTCTTTCTTTTTTAAAAAATATCTTTATTGTTGAAAGTATTACATATGTCCCCGTTTTCCTCCCATTGATCCGTTATAGCCTGCCCCTGCCATCCCCATCCCCCAGGCCTTCACCACCCTATTGTCTGTGTCCATGGGTCATGCATATATGCATACAAGTTCTTTGGTTGATTTCTTCCCACACATCTACCCAGCCTCACCTTCCCCCTGAGATCGGCATCATATTTCTTTCTTTTTTAAATATATTTTATTGATTTTTTACAGAGAGGAAGGGAGAGGGACAGAGAGTAAGAAACATCGATCAGCTGCCTCCTGCACACTCCCCACTGGGGACGTGCCCACAACCAAGGCACATGCCCTTGGCCGGAATCGAACCCGGGACGACTCAGTCCACAGGCTGACGCTCTATCCACTGAGCCAAACTGGTCAGGGCTGGCATCATATTTCTTGAAGAGTCTTTCAGCATTTTCAATGGATTATAGTTCTCTATAAAAGAATAAAAACTTTTCTAAATGTACCACAGCTTTTTAATCCACTCATCTACTGATGGGCACTTGGGGTGATTTCTGTAATTTCTCTTCTGTTCCATTGATCTACAGGCCTAGTCTTATGCCAGAACCAGGCTGTTTTTATTTTAACGGCTTTGTGATATAGTTTGATATGCGGTATCACCAAATTTCTTTTTCTTTGTTTTCCTTTGCTGTGGATATTTGGGGTCTCTTATGGCTCCATACATTTATACAATGGAATACTATCTATATCCTATCTAATAAAAGACAAAAAGGGTAATTAACAATACCTCCGCTACGCTTCCCATTGGCTAATCAGGGAGATATGCAAATTAACTGCCAACAAAGATGGTGGCCGGCAGCCACGCAGCTGAAAGCGAACATGAGGCTTGCTTGCTGCAGTGATGGAGGAAGCCAAGGTTCCGGGCCTGCCGTGGCCCGGCTCTGAGCCCTAAAGCAACAATGTTTCAATTATAGAAGCTAAACAAACCCCAGATACCTGCTTTCAGCCTGCCGTGGCCTCAGAGCTGGGAGCACCAGTGACAGAAACAATGTTTCAATTATAGAAGGTAAATAAATCTCAGAATAAAAGAAAAACAAAAAAAAGAGAGGCTGGGAGCTTCAGTCGCTGGCCAGCCTAAAAACGGCCCTCAGCCCCTCATCCAGACTGGCCAGGCACCCCAGTGGGGACCCCCACCCTAAAGGGGGTGCTGACAGCCTGAAAACAGCCATCAGCCCCTCATCCAGACTGGCCAGGCACCCCAGTGGGGACCCTCACCCTGAAGGGGGTGTGACTAGCTGCAAACAGCCATCATCCCCTCACCAAGGCTGGCCAGGCACTCCAGCGGGACCCGCACCCTGATCCGGGACACCCTTCAGGGCAAACCAGCCAGCCCCCACCTGTGCACCAGGCCTCTATCCTATATAGTAAAAGGGTAATATGCAAACTGACCCTAACAGCAGAAACACTGGGAATGACTGGTCACTATGACACACACTGACCACCAGGGGGCAGATGCTCAATGCACGAGCTGACCTCTGGTGGTCAGTGCACTCTCACATGGGGGAGCTCTGCTCAGCCACAAGCCAGGCTGATGGCTGCCAGTACAGTGGTGGTGGTGGGAGCCTCTCCTGCCTCCTCAGCAGCACTAAGGATGCCTGACTGCAGCTTAGGCCTGCTCCCCACTGGCAAGTGGGCATCCCCCGAGGGCTGCCGGGCTGCCAGAGGGATGTCTGATTGCCATCTTAGGCCCAATCCCCCGGGACCAGGCCTAAGCCAGCAAGTGGTCATCCCCCAAGGGGTCCCAGACTGTGAGAGGGCACAGGCCGGGCTGAGGGACCCCTGACCCCTGAGTGCACAAATTTTTGTGCACCGGGCCTCTAATATATATATATATATATATATATATATATATATATATATATGCCTAAGCGACCGAACGACTGGTCACTACGATGTGCACTGACCACCAGGGGGCATATGCTCAATGAAGGAGCTGCCTCCTGGTGGTCAGGGAGCTTCCACAGTGGGAGCACCGCTCAGCTGACTGACCAGTCATGGTGGCCCACCAGCCCAGCAGCAGCCTCTCACTCCCTCAATAGTCCTGCAGGTCCAATCTCAGGAGAATGGGCCAGGCACTCATGGACCAGCACCGCTGGCACAATCCCGACAGTGATTTTCATCTGGAATAAAAAAGAGATCCTGAATAGCTGCAGCAATCTGGAGAAATAAGAATAAAGTAGGAAGGATCTCAATACCAGATATCAAGCTATATTACAAAGCCACTCTTCTCAAAACTGCCTGGTACTGGCACAAGAACAGACATAAAGACCAATGGAATAGGATATAGAACCCAAAAATTGACCCAAACCACTATGCTCAATCAATATTTGACAAAGGATGCAAGAGCATACAATGGAGTCATATTGTTGGTGCTCTTGTCCCAGCATCAAGAAGGGTCCAGGAATCTGGAGAAGGGGCTGTGCATAGATAGCATAGAAATCCAGAGACTAATAAAGAGTCCAGAGACAAGATATAATTTTGAAAAGCATTGGGGGTCAGAGGACCTTCAGCTAAAGAAACTGAAGAGTTCCTCCTTGTCTAGGACCCTTGCTTTTATTAACACAATTTGTCCTAAGGCAAGGTGGAGATAATACACTTCAAAGGGTAAGGTTTCAAAGGGTACAGAAGCATTATCAGTTTGGGGAATAGCCTACGGCTGTTCAGGTGTTTGACCAGTAGGAGGCAATAACATGTAGATTAAGATGCCCTTTAACTGTCTGGCAGCCACAATCAGTTTCCTATTTAGGTTTGGGGAAATGCCTTTAGCCATTCCCAATAGGTGACTACATGTGTGACTCAACCCTGTTGAGTCCCCAAGTCTCATCAACCTTTTGATGAAACTCTTGAAATTATGACAAACCTCAGAGGGAAGGCAGAGGAGTTTGGGGTGGGTGGGTAAGGGATCAACCAAAGCACTTATATGCATGCACATAAGCATAACCAATGGACACAGACACTAGGGGTGTGAGGGCATGCCCTGGGGCATGGAAGTGGCCAGGGAGAGGTCAATGGGGGAAAATGGAGACATATGTAATACTTTAAACAATAAAGAATTTTTAAAAAGAAAATTAACTCAGTTGTAAACATGCTAATTTTCTTATACATTTTTCTTTATATTAATCCAGGTTGTTTTTTAAATAAGGAAAAACTATCTCATTATCCTTAAAGCAAATTACATTAATAATTACTTTTATTCATTGAACATGTTTTTGCTAACAGGTACAATAGATTTAATCATTTCAGCATAAATAAGGATTTCTAAGAAGTCAGCCAGAATGTATCAAGGAAATTTAAACAAAATAGAAGGTCATTTAATATTTTGGGAAAACGTAGAACAATCCACCCCTCTCCTCACATAGGAGAAATTTTACCAAAAGCAACTGGAGTCAAATAGGAAAAAGTGTAGTAAGAAGCTAATATATCAGAGAATATAACCTAAGCATGTAGTGTCTCAGAAAGAGAAAGCAAAAATGAATCCAGTTAAGGGCCACTTCAGGAGGAGCAAATTCAGCATTATTTTTTTGAACAGTGGAAAAAGTACTATACTGGCAGGTAGCAGGAGAGTACTGAATTTAGTTTAGTTCTGAGAAACAGGAGGTAAGGCTAAATAAGAATTAATAGATAAGTCATCTTTGCAGGAGCCAGTTAACCAATTTGTCATAGTGATAAGCAGAAGAAAGAGGAACCTTACCATTATAAATATAAAAATAAAAAAAAGCAATGAAACAAAAATAGGAAAAAACATATTCCCATAAAGTTGTGTAACTCTTTGGTTGTGGAGAAGTAAAAGAAAATTAAATTTACGTAAAAGATCTCAGGGTTATATTTGAAAAAATCAATTCATCTTGAACCCAACTTTAACCACTTCCTAAACAATAACTGATCCATGAAAATATATATATATATATATATATATATATATATATATATATATATATATAAAATTGAACAGGATACAAAGATATTTTTTAAGGAGCTAAAGAAAAAAACATAAAAAGAACATATAAATTTCCTAATAGAAAAATGTTATTAGGGTGCAGATAAAAATTGTTACCATATTTTTTCACCATGCGTTAAAAAGTATAATTGCTTCAAAGAATACTTTTGCAAAACATAGAAAAATCCACCCCTCTCCCCACATAGGGGAAATTTTGCCAAAAGCAAGTGGGATCAAGTAGGAAAAGGTGTAGTAAGAAGGCAAAATGCCAAGAGTACAGTATATAAATGACAAAACAATTGGGAGAGATTTAAAATCTGAGCCATGAGAATTTGATTTTTTTTTTAAAGGAAGAAATTATAAAAACATCATAGAAATAAGATGATTCTAAAAGGAGCACAGGAAAAAATATAATGGCTAAATTAATAGGAAAGGACAAAGGATACGAGAATTAAAAAATAAAAGGAAAACAGATATAGGAGGAAAAGTGAATAAAATGACAGATATTGACAATAATCAAAGGAAATCTAAGGTAAGCTCAGTTGATCTCTGTAAAAAATAAAATAAAAATATTGGGATAGAAGAAAAATGTAAAAATACCATACAAGAAATTTCAAAAACAAAAGAAGGCATTATTTCTAAAATTAAATAAGTGCCTATTGATCTCAGAGAAAACTGAAACATATCCTAGCAAAGGGGCATATATTTAAATGAAAGATCCTTTGTGGGGGAAGGCAAATCTACTAAGAAGGAAAACTCTGATCAGTCTCAGGTTATCTGACATCATTCAGATGTCAGAAGACAATGGGGAAACATTTTGAAAAGACTTTTTTCACCATTTTTATATATTTACTAGGGGCCCAGTGCACGAATTCATGCACCTTGAAAGAATCTGTGAGGCTTGGTAGGCACAGGGGTGGGTCTTGGCCCACCCTCCATGCCCCCGCCTGGCCCCTCCTGCCATGATCCCCAGTCCCCTGTCTGCTGACAGCCCTGCTCCTGCCGCCACGCCCCCCGCCCATGTGCTGACTGTCCTGGCCCCTCTCACACCTGCTGAAGGTGCAGAGTGATTGGGACTGGCGCCAGCAGCGGGTGTGAGTGGGGCCAGTGCCATCAGCAGGTGCAAGCAGCAGTTGCTGCCCCAATCACCCCTCAGGAGCCAGGGAAGGTGGAGAAGCCCTCAGGGGTAATCAGGGCCTACAGCTGCTGCTCACACCCACTGATGGTGCCGAGCAATCAGGGCCAGTGCCAAGCACCAGCAGTGAGTGTAAGCAGCAGCTCCAGCACTGGCAGCAGGTGCAAGAGGGTGTGAGTGGTGGCTCCGGTGCCAGGTGCAGTTGCAAGCAGGGCCATCACAGGCAGTGGGTGCAAGAGGCGGTTGCCAGGCCTGATCTCCCCTCAGGAGCAGGGTGAGGTGAAGAAGCCCTGAGGGGTGATCAAGGCTGGCAGCTGCCACTCGCACCCACTGACAGTGCTGAGTGATTGGGGCTGGGGCCGGGCACCAGCAGTGGGTGTGAACAGTGGCTCCAGCACTGGCAGTGGGTGTGAGCAGGGCTGGTGCCGGCAGCAGGTGTAAGTGCTGGGCGGGATACAGCACACAGGAGCAAAGAATTTTTCAGTAACCACCAAAGGCTCACCCCAATGACAGCTACTGGCACCTTGCCTTGGTCTGGTGCCCCCACTCACCTGCTCCACCATCCTTCCATGGCTGATGCCAGCTGTGTCGATGCATGCTTCCCTGGTGGTAAGTGCACCTCATAGTGAACAGTTGTTTGGTTGTTCGTTTGCTCTGGTTGTTCTGCCGTTTGGTCTATTTGCATATTAGGCTTTTATTATATAGGATTATATTTATTGAGATGTAATTGACATATAACATTGTGTAAGTTTGAGGTGTAAAACATATTGGTTTGATACATTTATATATTTCAATATGATAACTAAAGAAGTGTTAGCTAACACCTTATCACCTACATATTACCTTTTCCTTTTTGTTTTGAGAACAATTAAGATTAGTCTCTTAGCAAATTCAAGTTTATAATATAGAATTTTGGTCAATTTCTACCTCCCTCCCTCATCTTTCCTCTGAGATTCATCAGTCTGTTCCATGCTTCTGTGTCTCTGGATCTATTTTGTTCATCAGCTTATTGTGTTCATTAGATTTTACATTTGAGTGAGATCATGTGATACTGTCTTTCTCTGACTGGCTTAATTCTCTTTGCATAATACTCTCCAGGTTCTCCATGCTACCTCAGATGGTAAGAGATCCTTCTTTTTTACAACTGCATAGTATTCCATGGTGTAAATGTACCACAGCTTTTTACTGACTCATTTACTGATGGCACTTGCACTGCTTCCAGATCTTAGCTATTGTAAATTGTGCTGCTACGAACATAGGGGTGCATATATTTTTTCTGATTAGTGTTTTGAATTTCTTAGGATATATTTCTAGAAGTGGAATCACTGGGTCAAATGGCAGTCCCATATTTAATTTTTTGAGGAAACTCTATACTGTTTTCCATAGTGGCTGCCCCAGTCTCCATTTAATTAGTATAATGCCTTCAAGTTTTATCCTTGTTGTCATAAATGAGAGAATTCCTTCTTCCTCTTGGCTGAATAATAATCTGACACCTTTTTACCTATTCATATGTTGCCTGGCACTAAGATTGTTGTCATATCTTGGCTATTATAAATAATGCTGCAATATATATGGATGTACATATGTCTCTTTGAGAAGCTGATTTCAATTCTATTGGACAGATATTCCTATGAGTGAGATTGCTGGATAACAAAAACACAAAGTGACTTTACAAAGCTGATCTGTGTTCCAAGTACAAAATACCAGGCATTCCTTTTGAATATGCACACTATTGATATAAATCATTCTTTAGGAATATAGAGGAGGCCAAACTGCAAGGATTCCAGGAATGACTAGAAGTCTTATGACAAAGAACTCTGTTTAGGGTTAACATATAAAGTGCAAGGTTCCTAATATTCAAAATGTTATGAAAATTCCTATATTAAAGAAAATAAATTCTGCATTTATTTGAAATTTTAATTTAAGTGGGTGTCTTTTATTTCCTAAAATTGACAACTCTAACTTCAGTTAGAGAACATTGAATCATTTCAACTATATCAATAATTGAAAGAAATGTGGGTAAAAGTGTTTCAAAATAGAATATAAATATTTTATCGACTGGAATTTTTGGTATGGCAAAATAGAAAATGAGAGGGAAGAGAGGGAAACAAGGCAAAAGAAAAGTATGTTCACAAATTCCCTAATCTTTAGTAGCTAAAGTAAAAATACACAATAAAAGTTAACATGTAAGAAATAGATGCATATTTAACTATACAACTGTGCACACTAAGGCAATTAATAACATTGACTAAAATCGGATGACATCAAAGGAGAAAAACAGAAAAGAAAGAGAGGTATATTAATATTTATAGATTCTCAGGTAGGAAGAAACATTATCTAAAGAAAGAAAATAAACAATTTACATATAGTTCTATAACATTTAAGTGATAACACTAAACATTTGAACAGAATTATAATGCTTCAGCAGGAAAATAAAAACCTAGATAAAAATACTATACAATATACAGTAATACGCTGGAAATAAAATCTAACATGATTGTCACACAACAAATGACTCTCTTATTTGTTTTCCCAAAGTAAGGGTCTATGAGAAATACACCTTAGACAACCTAATTTAGAAAATTAAAAACCAGGATGTCAGTTTACAAAAATACATACATAAAGAAATCTAGGATTGAGATCTTTTATCAGGCAAACATTAAGTCAGGCTGCAAAATATTAGACAAATTGGAAAAGCATATATTTTTGTTTTAAGTTTCAGTCCATAACGTTACAGCCTTAATAGGCATAAATCAAACTAGAGAGAATATACAGGGAAGATAAATTCATTAGTCTTGTCTTTCCACTCATGAAAATTAAGGAGACAAAATAAGTAAATACCTAGGATATCTACAGTACATAACTAATAAACAGCCAATAGTGTACACCAAGCTCTGTATCTTGAAAAAAGAATAGCATGCAATCTGCTTTCAAGTACCCATTGATTATTTATAAGGAGTGGAAATATTTTTAGGCAGAAAGGAATATTTAATTAAATTCTAAATGTAGAAAAAATACAGAGTGCATTCTCTCCTCACTCTGCAAGTAATTACAGTAAGAATCACAGCAATAACAAAGCCATCTGAAAATAAAAAAAAAAACAAAACAAAAACAGAAATCTCTCTTCTTGGGTCATAGAGAAAATCCTGTGTAAAATTGGAAAATATCTGAAATAAATTCAAAATATCGTTTTAGACATAATTCACAAATAAACTCCTAGAATATGATATTGTTTCCCTTATGTTACATGTGGTAACATTTGAGATATAAAAATCCACATAGCCACATAGCCAGTAAGGAGAAGAGTTGAACTTAAACTCTTGATTGATTTCAAATTTGTTCTACATTGCTCATTAATGCCTTTCAAAGCATCAGCATCTTTCTTCCTTCATTTGAAAATGAAGGACTTGAATTATAAAATAATAGCTAGTTATATATTGCTTACAATAGGGCATACAGCATTACAGATATTTTCCATGCATTAACATATAATCTTCATATAAATTCTATGAGATAAATATTATTATGATGCCTGATATAGAATGAGGCAAAAGTAGGTTTACAGTTGTTAGTATGGGAAATAATACAATAATCTATATATATATAAGAGGCTAATATGCTAAGTGTCTAATCATCCGACCAGTCGCTATGATGTGCACTGACCATCAGGGGGCAGATTCTCAACGCAGCAGTTGCTGAGCTGTAGTGGTTCTTGGGTAATGCATTCTGGAACCAGAGAGAAGGGAGCCTGATTCCTTGTGGGGCCACGGGATTCTACCTTCGGCCGTGGGTTATGTTGTTGCTGGGGCACTGTTGGCCACGAATATGGTTTACTGCACACTTGTGCTTGCATTCTACACCCTGTACTACAGCAACTTTGCAGAGTGCCCTCTCTCACTCCAGGACTCCTCGGGGGATATCGGAGAGCTGGTTTTGGCCCGATCCCTGCAGGCCAGGCCGAGGGACCCCATCTTACAGAGGGACCCCATTCACTCCACAAACGCTGGGGAGGGACCACAGGAGGTTGGCTCCAGGCATGCTCAGCCCATCTTGCCCAGTCCCGCCCTGCCGGCCACCGTCTAATTAATTTCCTTTCAATGTGCACGAATCCGTGCACCAGGTCACTAGTTAATAAATAATAATAAAGAATAAACTCTGTTTTGTGTACTCACAACTGTAAACCTGCTTTTGCCCCACTCTATATAAAGGAAAATAAATGGAGGCACAGAGTTACCTAACTTACATAGCTACTTAATAGTCAAGTCAAGGTCTGAACCCAGAGAGTCTGGTTGTTAGCGACATTTTAGAGGTCGTCTGCTTCCAAGGTACCTTCTACTTCTAGAGCTCTGTAAGACACATACCTTTGTATTGACTACATGAAGTTAGTTTATAAATGAAATTGTACAACCTCAATAACAAATAACTGTGAATCTGCTTAATAATCATTTTTGTACCATGTTTAGAACAGAGTACTAGAATTGTATTCCCTGATTATAAAGAATTTGGAAATGAATCACACAGTTGCTTTGCTACTTACAGTTAAAAATTATTTCCTTTCTTCTTCCTTACTATCTATAATAATACAAGCATAATATGCTAATTAGACTGGACGTCCTTCTGGACAAAGCTGGGGCTGTGAGGGAAGCCCGGGTCCCGGGTGCCGGAGGGAAGCCAGTGTGGCAGCCGGGGGAAGGAAAGCCTACTCTTGCACGAATTTCTTGCATCATGCCTCTTATCTAATAATATTTCTTTATTATTTTGAACCTGAAAAATTGAACCAGAAAAGGTAAATCTAAGTCAATATATTAAAGACAGTAATCACAGTGATAGCCATCAACATTAACGGAACAAAAGAAAGAAAGAAAAACAAGTGGGTCATACATGGTCTTTAAAAATCCCCCCTCTGACCAGAGATTATGGCTTATGATATCTACTCCAGAGTCTCAGAGTATACTGGTGTAAAGTAAAGCTGGCTCTTATTTTGAATGTCATTTTCTTCTCATGATAATATGACATTTCCAAATGTTAAAAGTACAACTGCTTACTGGTGCAGCCACTATGGAAGGCAGTATGGAGGTTCCTCAAAAAATTGGAAATGGAACTCCCATTTGACCCTGTGATCCCACTTCTAGGAATATATCCCAAGAAACCAGAAACACCAATCAGAAAGGATATATGTACCCAGATGTTCATAGCAGCACAATTCACCATAGCTAAGATCTGGAAACAGCCTAAGTGCCCATCAGTAGATGAATGGATTAGAAAACTTTGGTACATCTACACGATGGAATACTATGCTGCTGTTAAAAAGAAGGAACTCCTACCATTTGCAACAGCATGGATGGAACTGGAGAGCATTATGCTAAGTGAAACAAGCCAGTCAATGAAGGAAAAATACCACATGATCTCACTCTTTCATGGATAATTAAGACCATTACAAACTTTTGAACAATATTAAATACAGTGGCAGAGCTGCCTCAAACTGATTGTCGGACTGCAGTGGGAAGGCCAGGGAGGGTTGGGGGACAGGAGGGAGGGGAGTAAGAGATCAACCGAAGGACTTGTATGCACCCATATAACCATAACTAATGGACATAAGACACTGGGGGGTAAGGGAGGGCAGGGGCTTGTCAAGGGCGGGGGGGGAAAAAGGACACTTATGTAATACCCTTTGTAATACTTTAAGCGGAAAAAAAAAAAAAAAGTACAACTGCTTATTATAAAGTTAACCCCAAGTTTGCCTCTGAATTCCTATAAGTGGTCTTTACTTGATAATTATATAAAAACTTTAATATTTTATTGGGTTGCAAAACAATTATGTACTTTAATTAACCTATTATTCTGACAAGATAATCTTAATTTTCAGTAATTTGCATGGGTTGGTGAAAAAATTTAGAAATATTTGTAATATTGGCATTCTAGTCATAAAGATAAAAATATTTTGTTAACTAAATTATAGTAAAAATATTTTATGAAAGTTATTTATAGAGCAAAGTAATGTTTTATATATTGTGTATGCTTAATTTGAAGAATGAACAAGCCATTATAATAGTGCACTATTTAGTTCATTTGACCCATCCAAAATTGATTTGGTGCATGAACCAACAGTGAATTCACTTATTACTTTAGAAAAGCAATGTTAAAATTCTATTTATTCATGAATGGAAACACTTCTATTTACATAAGCAATTTAACACAGTTCATTTTGTTCAGGTGTACATGGTGAGAAACAATTTATAAACATTATATTTCTCTCTCTAGACACTACATTCCCATATTGTATTCATTTCCCAAAAGCAGTTGCTTAAAAAAAATCATCTTAAGGAGATTCATTTTCATTTTCCCCATAGCCAGATGGTTTTCTAAGCAAAGACATATACTAACATAAACAGCTTTTGCCCTACATTTTGAGAGTTCAAAAAACCTGGCATTCTATATATGACACAGAAACTGCCACAATCTTTTTAGTTGAATGAACAGTTTTGAACAGTATTTACAATACTGTTGTTATTGATATTTGTACTAGAAGTCTTCATGATAATAGTAGTAAGAGTATTTGTACTTGACATTTCTTTACATTAATCACAAATTCCTCCTGCTAAGATTAGAAAATAGTTACATTTTTCAGAAATATGTATAGTTCATATGTGAGGGAAGTTAGAAAAAAAACAAGTTGATAAAATTCCTAGAGATGAATACATTGAAGGTTTCCTACTTTGCTATAATTGAAAGGGCTGGCGGGGCACGTGGCCCCGAAGGCGTCCGGCAGGGAGGATGACTGGCCAAGGGCCCCTCTCAGGCCTGTGAGATGCCCTGGCGCTGGGGGGCCGCATCGTGGCGCCTCCTGGCGCGAAGGGCGCCCCGGAGCCGCGAGTTACCGCGGAGACTGCAGGCTGACCGCCCGCCGATGCCTGGGGGTCAGGGGCGCGTCTTCCCGCCCGCGGTGCCGGGCAGAGCAGGAACACGGGCGGAAGGCGGCTCTGGACAGGCCGCGCTTCGGGCGAAGCTCGGCCTCCTGGAGTGGCATGGAGGCCGGTGAGGACGCCCACCGGCGGGGCACATGGCTCGGATGCAGCTCGCGGCCACCGGGCTGGGGCTCCGAGGCTGAGCGGCTCCACTCTGCCTCCACCGCCTCCAGCGCACCGCGCCGGCCCGACAGGCCGCTGAGAGGAGCTGCGAGGGAGGGACGGGCAGCCATGGCCGAGGCAGTGCCTGACCAGATAGGCGCAGCCCCGCAGACGCCCAGACGGACCCGGGCCGCCCTCCTCGGCCTCCGAGTCACTTTCGGGCCGAGCAGCGGGCGACCCAAGGGCCAGGCGGGGTGGTGGGCGGCCCGCTTTCCAGTGACGCCCATGGCGGCAGGCCTTGCATGGGAGCCGAGTGGCCGGCTTCTCATCCATTAAGGGACCTCCATTTTGTACGGAACCATGTGCTCAGTGAAGGCTCCTTCCCCCCCCCCCCCCAAGGAGCCTCTGCTAGCCACACCCACCATTTCTCTGGACTAACCAATGGTAATCAAGGGAAGTGCACGCCATTGCTATGACCACATCCTGTGTAATGGGACACCAGCTCGCACCTGGCCAATCGGCGGGGGGCACAGCCCCCTCTCCCGCCCCTACTCCAACCCCCTATAAAACCCCTGGTTCGATCAGACTGCTTTCTCTTTGCCATCTGCTGCTGCGTCATTAAGGAAAGTAGAAGAGCTAAGCCCGGGCTTAAAATAAAAGACTCTTTGCTTTTGCATCGGACTGGCTGGCTCCCTGGTGGCTTCTTGGGAATCTTGAAATCTGGGCATAACAATAATCTTATTGTGCATCCAAGAAGTGTGCATCTAATAATGAGAGAGGTTTTACCATAATCCTTGGCATTTTCAAGTTTTACCATGCTTCCTCATCTTAATGTTTTTGAAAGAGCCTGAAAATCTCATTTCTATCAGACTTTTATCAGTCTTTCTCATCTAGGGAAATAGTACATAATCTTGCCATAGTAAATATCTGAAGGGGCTCTTTCTAGCTATAGAATTCACCTCCAACACTAACAAATAAACTTGGATTTTGATACACATCTTAGAACCCACAATGGAATAAAATTCTCTAATGATCCATTTCCATCATTAACACAGGAGGTATAACAGATAACACTTGGGAACCAGTGCTACAAATAATGAGTATTCTCCAAGCAGTATTCCATTGTATCTGTAGTTGAAGACTCTCTCTCTCTCTCTCTCTCTCTCTCTCTTTCCTTCACTCCTTCCCTCCCCCCCCCCCCACTCCCAATCTCAGCATAGCTGGTAGAATGTGAAGAATAATTTCATTCACTTTTCTATTTATTTATTTCTATGAAAAAAAATGCTTTCTTGTTGCTCTTCTTCGGTTTCAGGCAAACTTTCCCTGGCCACTGAGATTATATCAGTTTTTTTAAGAATAAAATTTATTTATCAAATATTTAAGAAATTTATACAGTGCTCATATAATAGTTTTTATTTAAAATTTGTCCTTTTCTATTGACATCTATCTTCCCCACTAGAATGCACCATCTCGGACAGCAACAAACATAGAATTTGCTTACTACTGATTTAAATTGCAAAACCTAGTATGTCACCTCAGAGAGATTGGCTATCAGAGTCTATAGCTTCTGATACTAAGCTACAAGAAGTTGTTCCTATGGATTAATTATAAGACAAGAGCGAAAGTGTTAAATTGGACTTGAGCTCCTTCTCATGGCTAGTTCTGCCATTAGGGAAACAATCAAGATTTTGTTTGTTACTTTAAAGTTTTCTAGATCAATGCTAGAAATACTAATATTAATGATATTAATAATCATATTTACTTTGATAAACTTTACACATGTGATTACATTTGCATCTCATAATAATCATATTAGGGGATCTATTTATATACTACTTTTACACACCAAACAGCTGCAGATGAAACCATAGATTTTCCAACTCACACAGCTAGTAAACATTAGACTCAGGACTTGAATCCTCAAAGTCTATTCGAAACTCCTTTCATGGTGATAAGGTTGAAATATTTCAGATAATTAGAACAGAAGAAGTAAAAAAGCAGAACTAATTGTTGTATTATACAAAGTGGATTTGAATTGTTATCACCTCTTGTCACCTTTTTTCTTCTGATTGGTACCTATAATTATGCAAGAGAAGGGGGTCTCCCTACAATAAAAATACTAATGGACATGGGCTTGGAGTTAAACAGGCTATAACTGTCTCACTAGTGGCATTTCTGAAAAAGCAACTTAAGTCAAATTTAGTGTTCTTATTCTTTACAGCCAGTCATGATTTACTCAAAGTTGAGGCTCCTAACCATAAGAATATGTATTAAAGATCTAGTTTACTGCTACTGCAGGTAAATCTTTTCTTTCAAAATGGGATTCTTAAAATCTTTTAATTGTACATCTACTTGTAAGGACCACTGGATAACAAAAATTGCATGTGTAGGTCACATTTAAAGCCCCAATATTCCTTCATACAGAACACACCACTCCAATAAACAGCTTCTAATATGAAGGCTGCACATAACGCTTGTGCAGAGAATGTTCATAAGTGGGTTAGTGCACACAAAATCACCCTGCAGGAACAACAGTTTCTAAAGATGTACACTGATTCTTTGCTGGAGGCACGAAGTAGGAGTGCACGAACATGTATCACATTGAGAGAATAAGTCATTTAAAATCCATTTGCATGAAATCTAGGAACTAGCACAAATCATAACCTCACTGAACTGCAAGTCACCTTGATTAGTCACATGACAGCAAAGCACACTTAGGGATGGTGTCACACCCAGAGTGTTCAAGCAAGTTGCCATTAGATACTTCAGTATCTGTGGTAGCACTCACAAATGATCACGGTACTGTTTTATAAAAGTTGATACTGTGGGGCAATTATGTTTCAAGATTTCACTAATCATGTTTCTCAATCTTGGCAGAAGATACTCTGTAAATTTTTAGTATAATAAATAAATAAACTAAAAATAACATAGGCACTAGATTATCTGGGTCTTATCTTCAATTTGCACTCTTTCTAGCTAGGTGACCATGGCCATATCATTTAACCACTTTAATAATCATTTTTTTCATCTGCTGTGAAGTGTATGAAATAATGAAATAAAGAATTTAATATTTTGACATAATCTAAGCAGGCATTAAATATTACTTAATGTTGATGTGGTTGCTATTATGAATATCACTTTTATTAATATTGCTCCTCCACTGAAAGGTTGTAACTAGGGATCACAAAAATGTGACACCAGTTTTTCTTGGATAGAATTCATTCATTCTACTAGTAATACTCAAGGTATCAATATCATGAAAAGCTCTCACATACTTTAAAGTTTAGATGTTCCCAAATTACTTGGGCCTCAAGGTATTTTTATCTGGATACAAAATTAAAATTCACTTTAAATTAGAACTATACCTTTTTTAATTGGAAAAAATAAAATTTAAACACTTCATCAAATGAAGTAGTACTATCAGCTCATTGCTGTGAGCCATTCACATTCAGCAAAGAAATTGAATTACTGAGTTATGACTAGGAAGATGGTCCAACTTGCCTAAAATCCACAACACCATTGTGCATGGCAATTTGGAAATAAGAATTAAGAAACTTAAATATTTTTGCATGGTTTAGATCTAGCAATTAAATATTTTCATATTTGTGCAAAGAAAATAATCTTGAAAGTCTAAATATAGTACAGAGTGTATCATTCTAAAATTTCATAAAATAGTCCAGGACAGAGAAATGGTCAGATAATTAATGACAGTTATTTAATTTATTGTAACAAATAAAAAGCAATTAAAATTAAGTAGTAACTTGAAAATTGCAGTATAAAAGAGCTGTATAAAATTATTATCATTATTAAAATTTTTAAAAAGATGCCTAGAGTTAATGACCGAAAGGGAACATAACAAAACAGTTACCTTTGGTAGTTGCTCTTTTTTTATCCTTTCAATTATTCTTAATTTTTTATTTTTGTAATGTGTTGTTACTTAACAATGAAAGCAAGTAATTTATAAAGTTATATCAATCCTACCCTTAAATTAGACTTGAGATTACAGAGAAAAGTGGACACATGTTGCATGTTGCTTTATTATACCTGCTCTACCTATTTCTCCTAAAGAAAAATCTTTATTATTCAAGTGGTGAGTGTGTGTGTGTGTGTGTGTGTGTGTGTGTATTAACCAGCTTTGAAGACTATATCTCTGGTTTGCAGTTTATTTGCCATAGAACTGTGTTATCACCTCATGTGGATGAAAGTTTGCAGTAGACAGTGCAGAGGAATGAGTGTGTAGATACTACCACCCAAACACTTGTCAATAATAAAAACTAAAGGAAGCATTGATTCTTCTCTGGTGAAAATAACTGCAAAGGTGTCCTATTAGTCAAGTATAACATAAAAAATAATTTAGCACAAAAAGTCTTCCTTGGTTAATGAAAACATTTTAGCAATAACAAACATAATTTTTAGGGAAAAAGCTTAGAATAAAATTTTAAAAAATTAACAGTCTGTGTGACTTTATATTGTACTCTTTTTCCAACTTAACTCTCTTTTAACTTATTTTATAAGCACACATTAATTTTAAAATCATGGAAATACAATTTTTAACATCAAGTGCTGTGATTTTCCTATGACCCAGTCTTAATACCTTCATTACTTTTTAGTTACTGTTGACATAACTTTGAGGGCGAGATCAGCAGAAGGGGCTGTTGCTATGATTCTGGTCATATATTCACTGCTAAGGTTTCCGTGTCTTTGAATAATAATGTCAAAGACCTAAAGACAAAGGCCTTTGCCTTCAGTAAAATCTTGATATAATAATATTGATAATTCTTCTTAGTATAATTCCAAATAGTAATCTAAGATTTTTATACAAATTGATCTTAACCAACAGCATTGTCTTAAATATAATTTTCAGTCAGATATTTAGAATTCAGCTCTTTGGGCTACTGTTCATCTTCAATAATACCTTTCACTTAAATGTAGCCAATAATGTTGCAAAAAGAAGTATGGTGCCAGGTAAGTGCTTGAAATATTGAGGAGGGACCACTTTGCAAAGTATATAATTTTCTGACCACTATGCTGTACACCTGAAACTAAAACAAAATGATATTGAATGCAAACTGTCATTGAAAAATAAAATAAAAACCAAACATTTTCCTTATATCCATTTATTGGCCATAACAAAGAATAATAATCTATATCCTTAATAATTAATGCTGTTTTTCCATCAAGAGTAAAAGTTATTTTTCAAATTTTTATCTTTAATTCATTTTTAAATTCATGAATATGGCAACCCAGCAAACATATAACATTTATATTATTTGTGGACATTATTTCACTAGATTTATATGCAAGTTAATTCTACTGATAGAATTATGCTGCACATATACTTATTAAACAGGAAATTTCTTAAGTCAATCATAGTCTACTGAAAATGTATATAATTTTATTAAATTTTAAAAGAAAATTTTGTTGAGGTAACATTGGTTTACAACATTATGTAAGATTCTATAATTCAACGTCTGTATATACTACATCATGCTCACCAACTAAAGTCTAGTTTTACCACACAATTATCCCCCTTTATCATTTCACCCTCCTTCCATCTTGTTCTGCTCTGGTTGCCTGCCTTTATGAGTTCATTTTGTTTTGTCTATTCATTTATTTGTTTTGTTTCATATTTCACTTAGCATAATACCCTTGATGTCCATCCATGTTGTCATAAATGGCAATATTTCATCTCTTTTATGTCTGAGTTGTGTTTCATTTATACATTCATCCATCAATGGACACTTAGAGTGTACTATATCCATATTTTGACTTATAAATAATGTTTCAATGAACATAGGCATGCATATAACTTTTAAAATAAGTGTTTTCATATTATTTGCATGAATATCCAGAAGTGGAATTGCTGGATCATGTGATAGTTCTATTCTTAATTTTTAGAGGTCTTGTCTACTGTTTTGGTTTTTTTTTAGTGGCCGTACCAATTTACATTCCCATCAACAGTGTACAAGTGTTCTCATTTTTCCCCATCCTCTCCAACACTTGTTGTTTCCTGTCTGTTTTATGATAACCATCTTAACAGGTATGAGGAAATATCTCATTGTGGTTTTGATTTGTATTTACCTACTAAATAGTGATGTTGAACATCTTTTCATGTGTCTGTGGCCATCTCTATGTCTTTGGAAAAATATTTATCTGCCTATTTTTTAAGCAGGTTGTTCATTTTTGTGGGTTCTTATGTTGCTGTTAGGTTGCATGAGTTCTTTATATATTTTGGATATTAACTTCTCATAAGATATCTGATTTGAAAATATCTTTCCCCATTTAGTAGGTTGCCTTTTGTTTTCCTTTGCTGTACAGAAACTTTTTGTTTGATTCAGTCCCGTTTGTTTATTTTTGCTTTTGTTTCCCTTTCCTTTGTAGTCAAATCCAAAAAAATATTGCTACGACTAATGTCAGGGAGTTCCCTGCTTATATTTCCTTCCATATGCTTTATGGTTTCAGGTATTACATTAAAGTCTTTAACCCATTTTGAGTTAATTTTTGTGAATGGTGTGAGACAGTGGTCTTGTTTCATTCTTTTGCATGTGGCTGTCCAGTTTTCCCATCACCATTTATTGAACAAACTTTCCTTTCTTCCCTTTATATCCTTTATATCTGAAGAATAACTTTGCTGGATACAGTATTCTTGGCTGGCAGATTTTTATCTCAATATTTTGAATATGTTTTTTCACTCTCTCTTGGCCTGTAGAATTTCTGTTTAGAAAACTGCTAATAGTGCCTTAGTAGGTTACTGATTTTCCCTCCTGGCTTCCTTTAAAATTATTTTTTTATCATTGCATTTTTAAAATAATTGAATATATATATATATATATATATATATATATATATATCTTGGAGAAAGTCTTTTTATATTGAGATAATTAGGTATTCTGTTAGCCTCTTGTGCTTGTATGTCCAGTTTCTTCCCTAAGTTTGGGAAGTTTGCTTCTATTATTTCTTCAAATAAGTTGTGTTTCTTTATCCCTTTATTGTCTTTCTGGGATACCCATTATCCTTATGTTGCCTTTTCTGGTGAAGTGAAATTGTTCTTGTGGAGTTTCTTCATTTAAAAAAAAAATAGTTCTCACTTCTCTTCCACCTGAATTATTTCTAGATTTCTATCTTTGAGCTTGCTATTCTCTCTCCCATAGTTTATGCTCTATTTCCAGTGCTTTCTAGTGCATTCTTCATCACATCTATTGAGTACTTCAGTTCCAGAATTTCTGTTTGCTTCTTTATTAGAGTTCAGTCTCTTTGGTAAAGTACACTTCCTATTCATTAATTTTACTCCTGAATTAATTGAACTGTCTTTCTGAATTTTCTTGTAGCTCCTTGACTTTCTTCACCAAGGTTATTTTGAATTATCTTTCAGCTAGATCTCAATGTTTCATTAATTCATGTTTGGTCTCTGGAAAATTGTCACTTTCGTTTTGATACCATGTTACCATGATTTTTCATGGTGCTTGAGGAGTTGTTCCTTTGTCAGCACATTTGATGTAGCAAAAATCTCTTAAGTAAGACTTCATTTACTGAATCTAACAGCTCAACACATTGGTAATTAGAAGCCTTTCTTTTGTTTTCTAGTAGTTGGTGCAATAGCACAAGTTTTTGGTTTCTCTTAAGTTGCCTCTTTTAGAGCCAGCATTTTCCACCCTCAACTGCCTCTGCCAGGGGTTCCTGCTTGTGCTTTGGAGGTTGCTGGTGTCCCGCTACTGCTGGTGTCCCTGTGGTCATGGGCATCGCCACTGGAGTCAGATGGCAGGTGCCTCTCCAGTGTCCAGGGTCATGGCCACCTTCATTGTGGTCGGGGCGAGGGGGAGAGACACAAGTGCAGCTGAGAGGACATGGGTTGTGATGTCTGCCACCACTGCTGCCCAGTTCCTCGTGGCCTTTGACTCCACTACAGCCTGGAAATTAGAGTTACATGCACTCCAATCTCAGCCTGCTATTACAGTGTTCTCTCCTTCTGTGTTGCTGTCTTTACAGGGCTGTCTGCCCTCTGTGTTTCTTTCTCTTCTTCTTATAACAACACAGTCATATTGGATTAAGCTTTCACCCTACTTTGATGTGACCTTGTCTTAACTAATTACACCTGCAATGACCCTATCTTATCTAATAAAGAGGGAATATGCAAATTGACCATTGTGCTGTAATGGTCAAGATGGCTGTGCCCACAGTGGAAGCTGAGTTCCCGTAATAAGCCTTAATGAGCAATCAGTAGGGACCTGAGGCTGTGCCCCCTGCCTGGTGGGGCTTGACAGGGAACCTCAGGCCACTCCCCTTGCTCCAGCACCAGGCTGGGGGACCTCAGGCTGTGCCCTCTGCCCTGGCACAAGGCTGGGGACCTCAGGTCATGCCCCCTGCTCCAGTGCCAGTCTGGGGGACCTCAGGCTGTGGCCCTCACCTGGCAGGGCTTGTCGGGGTACCTCAGGCTGCAACCCCTGCCTACATGGCTTGACAGGGAACTTCAAGGAGCACCCCCCAACCCAGCCCGGGCCAGGGGACCTCAGGTCTCGCACCCTGCCCTGGGCTGGGGGACCTGAGGCTGCACCCCCCGCCAGGTGAGACTTGACAGGGGACCTCAGTCTGTGCCCCTTGTCCTGATGCCAGGCCAGGTGACTGAGGCTGTGCCCCGCACCCGGCAGGCCTTGATGGAGGTGGAGCCAACTGGGTCTGGATCTAGCCCAATGGGGGTTGAGCCGGCTGGGTCTGGGTCTTGCACAATTTCAAGGCACACGTGGGTGTGCAGGGACTTGACTCTGGTTCCCATGGCGTGCCCCAGACTCTGACAGGAGGAAGCTTTTCATATACATTTTACTAATTTTCTTTCATCTCTGACACTTGTATTATAGAGAAAGGGAAAATAGCAATATTAAAATATTTCCTCTAATTAATTCCCTTTTAATGTGCATGAATTTCATGCACCAGGTCACTAGTTTCCAAATAATGTCACCTTCTGAGGTACTAGGGCTTAAAACTTCAACATATGATTTTTAACACACAAACATAACACTAGGTAAACCAAAAATTTGGCAAAACCAACAGTATTTTTGCTTATTTCAGAGTTTGATTGGCTGGCTAGAAGATTATGTCTAGTCAGTTTGAGATGCTATAACAAATATATCATACATAAGGTGGCTTAAAACAAACAAACAAAAATAAGTCTCACAGTTTTGGAGGCTGGGAAGTGCTAGATCAAGATGCCAGCAGATTTGGTCTGGTGGGTGCTCTCTTCCCGGTATGTTTCAAGTGGTAAGAAAGGAAAAGAAGCAGCTCTCTTGCCTTTCTTTTTATAAGAGCAATATGAAGTGTCTAAACTAATGATCTATTACCCCTCCAAAGGTCCTACACCAAATACAATCACAGTGGGAATTAAGATTTCAAAATATGAATGTTGGGGAGACAAACATTTAATTAATAGCAGACTACATTAAAATAATATTTTTTCTTCAATAAAAGTTGAAAAGTCAAAAAGCAATGTGATGTTTTAATGTTTATCAAAGTGAGCAAGGTTTAAATGTAGTATTTTATGATTAAGACTATTTCAAACCAAGAAAAGTGATAAAATTATTAATTTTTATTTCATTATTTTTTTAGCTTTCTAAAGCATACAACATTTTTTCAAGTAAAATTTGTATTGTGGCATACAATATTATAAGATAACAGCTGTATTTATAACTGAAAATATTATACCAGAACATATAAAATATTTATGAATTTTGTATAATTTCTGAATTTTTTATTGCAATGATAAATATCATATACAAATATGACCTAAAAAAGTTAAACATTACTTTTATTTGAAAGATATTTCCCATGAAATTTAATATATTAAATAAGTTTAAATAAATTACCTCAATATCAATTAACTCAATTTCAATAAAATCCAATCATAATTAACACATTTAGAGATGGTTCAATAAGACTAAAATAAATCTTAACTTTGAATACCTAAGTTAGCCTCATAACTTCTTTTTCTTCTATATTTTCAAAGTATTATTTTATCCTAATACCACACTACAGAAAGATTTAAAAAGTACTTTCACTCTCTCAAATTCCTATAATTCGTAAAATTTATTTTCCTGTTTGGTCTTTAATTCTAAGGAATCAATGTCATATTATTTCTATTTTGCATTTAATTTGTAAAATTCATTATACCAAACACAGTCATTATACTATTCAAATTTTATTTCAAGTTAAAAAATTGTTCTAAGCAGAAGTCAGGCCTGGTGTGGTGGTTAAGAAAATGATCTGAAGCCAGAATGCATGGGTTCAAATCCTTGCTCTACTATATCTTTGCTTTGTAATATTGGTCATAATATTAAAGTTTCTACACCCCATTTTCTCATCAGTAAAAAGGTGATAATAATAATGTCTACCTGGGAGAGTTATCCTTAAGATTAAATGAGTTAATGTACTTAAAACATTACAAATTTTTTGGCAAGTTGAAACTGGTGTGTAAGAATAAAATATTATTACTAATATATAGACTGCCTTTGAAATACGATTTTTAAGAAGCTTTCTCATCTACCTAATTTAGGATAGATGGAATGGGAACCTGGGAAAGGATCCTGTTTCTGATACTTAGTAGCTATGTGAGCTTAGACTAGCTCTGGAAATTCTGCAATCCATACTCAATTTCATGTCCTGCAAATTAGAACTAGTCTGTCGCACAAGGGTTGAAAAAAAAAATGGATAAAGGGCTAAGAGAAGTATTTGACAAATGACAAGCTTGCAATTCTAACTTCTCCCCTCTTTCTTCAAGTTCAACTTTGGGTGGTGAGAAAAAGAACTGGAAATATAAAAGGCTAGGAGACTAGGAAGCTGCTGCACTATCAATAGTAACATAAGAAGAGAGCCAGATAGTCAATAGCAAGGAGAAATAAAAAGTATAGAAAATAGGATTCACATTCTTGGTAAATGACTAAATGGAGGCATGAGTGATGACATAAAGGCTTCTGCAAAATAAGTTCTTTAGGGTGATAACACTTCACTTTGCATATTTTTTTAAAAAAGCACTTTTTATATGTTTTTATTGATTTCAGAGAGAAAACATGAAAGGGAGAGAGAGATAGAAACATCAATGATGAGAATCATCCATCAGCTGCCTCCTAGATGATCCCGACTGGGGGTCAAGTCCCCAATCCAGGCATGTGCCCTGACTGAGTGGAACCATGACCTCCTGATCCATGGGTCAATGCTTAACCACTGAGCACATAGTCCAGGCTGCTATGCATATTTTATCACACAAGTCACTAGTACCTGAAATATAGCATTTTCTTATCCTTCTAAATCTTCAAACCTCATACTTCTCTAATTTTAAATTTTCTTTATTTTTATTCCATTATTGCTCCTAAATTTGTTCCTACCAAGCAGTCATGGTTTTCTCTGCAACTTGAGAGAAGCATTCTAATATAGCTCTAAAAAAAGCATTTTCATCAGGGAAATGCTGTATCAGATTTTATTATACTGTGGGCTCTGTTATGCTTATGAGTTTGACTATGGGTAGTAAGATAACCCTCTGGCAATAATTTCAATATTTCCAGTTATTTGAAAATCAGTGTCAGCATTATTAATGATTTTGGAGAATATTTTATCCATGTTAGTTATTACTTATGAAATAATGTACTAAGAAGTGATTGAAAATCATAACACATATAAGTAGCAACAATTACTAGTATATTATCTAATATAACTAAAATCAATTAACAAAATGCATAACTATATATAACATGGTCTGACTTTTAATTCTATTTTAAAAATAAAGACTTACAAAATGTAAATAAACACAAAATTCCAATCTTAAAATTAGTTAAATTCTATTAACAGACTTTGATTAGAAACATAGCAATTTGTATCCAACGAATGATTTTTGTTTTGAACAAAAATTATTTATAATTTATTTATAAATAAGGAAATATTATGTTATTATTATTACTTCCTTGGCCGTGAAGATTTGTTGGAAATTTGGGCTCTTTTAAGACTTTACCTCCCACTTTAAGTAATTCAAAATACAGAAGGATAAGAATACAAAATACATAAGGTTAAGAACATCTTGACAAAAACTTTATAGAATAAAATCTAAGATCTAAATAAAACAACAAAAAATGTTGATATAAATACAAGAAACAGTGATTATGTTAAATGCAATCCATCAGTGAGATTTGAAATTCAATTTTTCTATGAGATGAAAAGATAAGTTATACTAAATTAAAACAACTAGACCAGTTTTTCATTAAATGATTTCAGAGTCTATAATATAAAGAGAGCAGTTAAAAGTCACTGAAGTCTCAATTTCAAACTATCAGATTCTAAACCCATAATTTACATTCCTAATTTTGTGACTAGCATGGTAGTTCTAAACAGAACCCAGCAGATGGCAGTAGGCTATTATAAAGTTACATTGTCAATATTACATATGTACATAGAGAATTTAATAATAAATTATGCTATCCTTTCTAATGTAATACAGATACCACATCCCTAAATGCATTGTATTATGTTCTGGTTTTGTGATAGTAACTCAAATATTTCAGAGTATTACAAACACATAATACTTTTCTCATATTAGATGGCAACAATTACTCTAAACTCAAATCTCAGTAAAATCCAGTCATAATTAACAAGATGGTTCAATATAAGTAAAACAATATTAACTTTAAGATCTCTAATTCATTCATCTCAAGTTCTATATACATAAAATAAAACAAGATATAAAAGTAACTCTAAAACACTATGCAAATATAAGATTATTTTTCTCACATAGATGTCAAAGACAAGAAGTTTTAAGATGAATATCTAGCCCTAGCTGGTTTGGCTCCGTGGATAGAGTGCCAACCTGCTGACTGAAAGGTCCCAGGTTCTATTCTGGTCAAGGGCCCATACCAGTTGTGGGCTCAATCCCCAGTGGGGGCCTTCAGGAGGCAGCAGATCAATGATGTTCTCTCATCAATGATGTTTCTATCTCTCTCTCCCTCACCCTTCCTCTCTGAAATCTATACTAGTACTTTAAAAACAAGATGAATATATATTCAAAAGCATCAAATGCTTCAGTATCATTAAATAAAATGAAGCCCAGGAGAAAAGTCACTAGGTTTGGTGCTTTTAGCATTTTTTGAGAGTATATCTTGAATAAAATGGTAAATGTGTTTTGAGCTGGATGAAGAATTGCCTTCCCATGGCTTCTATTTTACAGTGTAGTGGTTTTGCACACTGGTTCCAAAGTCAGACCACCTGGGTCCATAACTCACTTTCCAGTTGTGTAACCTTGAGTAAATCACTTAAAACTCTGTGCCTCAGCTTGTTCATTTCTATGAAGAGGGTAATAACAGCAACTGCCTTAACTGGAAAAACTCCCTGTCATTGCCTCCTCTGTAAAATGAAGGCAACATCTCATTTTATTGTGAACTTCAAATGAGAGAATGTATACAAAAGCTATCCTATATTATAAAAGCATAATATACAAATTGACCAGACAGCAGAATGACCAGTCGCTAAAATGCACACTGACCACCAGGGGGCAGATGCTCAATGCAGGAGTGGCCCCCTGGTGGTCATTGCACTCCCACAGGGGGAGCGCTGCTCAGCCAGAAGCTGGGCTCACGGCTGGAGAGCACAGTAGTGGAGGCAGAAGCTTCTCTCGCCTCCACAGCAGCGCTAAGGGTGTCCGACTGCTGGCTTAAGAGTGGGCCTAAGCCATCAGTTGGACATCCCCTGAGGGCTCCTGGACAGCAATAGGGCACAGGCCAGCCTGAGAGACCCCCCGCCCGAGTGCACAAATTTCATTCACTCGGCATCTTTATAAAGATATAATGCAGTAATTTTTCCATTGACTGATATTTCAGTTTGATTTTGGATTAATTATGTTACATATTTTGTCTTATAATGATAAATACATAGCAAGGTATATTTGCACCCACACAGAAATGATAACTAGTTAGATAATTCTCAGATACCATATCCAAGAATAGCCATCAGGTAGCAACAGAAATCCCCCTGTAGTAGCAAACAAAGGATGAAACATATCTGGAACATAGCACACTCTTTAGTATTTTCCCCATTCCTTGAACAACAAAGGATTTTCCCTTTATCCTTCCACCACAAGTAAGTCAGAAATCCTCACAGATAGTTCACAATTCTGTCATTATTCTAGTATCCTGTTTCCAATATGTGAATGCTGTTATATTTTCCTCAAAGCTTACAGATTCCTTGGTATCATCTTATACTTTCTCATTCAAATTATGATTTGAAATGGTTTATCAATTTTAAGGTATAACCTGAGGCCATGGAAGAGAATCTATTTACTTGGTCTATATGGAGGTAAATAAGTCATGACTCAAATTATACTTCAGTAGCCATGTTAAACTGGGAGGGGTCTGGAAACTGGGAAGGTAAGCAAATATTCAAATAAGTATGTAGTGGTAAATTAGGACATATACTTATATGTGTACATGTTTTTTTGAATTAATGCACAATCTATATGAATACAGATATTCTTATTCTGAATTATAATATACAAATATATACTTTCAAACAGATTAAATTTATTTTGTTTTTAGGTTTGTCTAATTGCTTTTGTTGCAAGACATGCATATACACTGAGTGGCCAGATTATTATGACCACCTGACGTAGGCAAATTAGCTATAATTTTGTGCTGAAGTTGCTAGAGAGCCATACCATTATAAATAGGGAAGCAGGTTGTTTACCATGACAGTAGAAGTGATTTTTTTCTGAAGATATGGGTAAACAACGCTATTTAACAGCCTTGTCCAACTCAGATTAATGAATCCTGTCCCTACAAGTGAAACAGGATCCCCTCAGTTCACTAATCTTGTAATATAACACTATCTCAAAAAATATTTTAATTTTGGATTTTCTGAATATAGGAAAGAATGATGATGAAGCCTATAACCTCAAAGTAAACCTCTACTAAAAATGTATTATACATAAACTTATGCAATAACTAAAATTATTATACAGCAAGGCTGTGAGATCAACCTTTTGTTCCTCCTTACTGGAAGTAGGTGGTGATAACCCTCCTTAATTATGGACAAAGGAATTCACTGTTGAACTCCATTTATTTACTTGGCTTCTGAAAGTATTCTGCACTATGCTCTTTTGTCTTAGCTGCACACAGAGATACCGGTAGATGCATTTTGGTCTGCTCCTGTGGGAAGTATCATTCACCTCCACAGGAGAAGGTTTACAGGTGTCCTGCCCTTCGAATGAATAGGTTACTCTATTCTGGATTTTGGAATTCAGGAGTTCACTGTTGGTGTACAACTAAGCCTGTACTCTTTAGGCCAGCAATCACTATCTAGCTACCTGACTTAATCTATTTCTCAAGTGGTTCTGAACCTAAGCAAATAAAACAGTTGCTATTTGTTAAACTCCATCAAATTCCAATAATGAAAAAAATACAAATATTTTATTTAGGGATTCATAACTATGTAGTAGAAATATAAAAGTAAAGGAATAATGTATTCTAACCTTGGGCATTATAAAGACACTAGAGGCTCATGCACAAAATTCATGCACACGAATGGGGGGTCCCTCAGCCCGGCCTGCACCCTCTCCAATCCAGGACACCTAAACCGCTGTCAGACATCCCTCTCGCAATCTGGGACCGCTGGCTCCTAAATGCTCACCTACCTGCTGGCCCGATCCTCCTAACTGCTCTCCCCTGCTGGCCTGATCCTCCTAACTGCTCTCCCCTGCTGGCCTGATCCTCCTAACTGCTCTCCCCTGCTGGCCTGATCACACCTAACTGCCTCTGCCTTGGCCCCACCACCATGGCTTTGTCCAGAAGATGTCCAGTCTAATTAGCATATTACCCTTTTATTAGTACAGATTAATTCTGTTTATAATGTTAAATTTCTTTTTTTTTCTTTTTTAATCCTCACCCAAGGTTATTTTTCCATTGATTTTTAAAGAGAGTGAAGAGAGAGGGAGAGACAGAGAGAAACATCAATGTGAGAGAAACACATCGATTGGTTGCCTCCTGCACATGCCCAGACTAGGGCCCAGGCCAGGAGGAGCCTGCAACAGAGGTACATGCTCTTGGCCAAACCCAGGACTCTTGGGTCTGCAGGCTGATGCTCTATCAACTAAGACAAACTGGCTAGGGCTAATGTTCCATTTCTTAAACTAAGTAGTAGATCCACAAAGATTTGTTAAATTATTCTTGAACACATTGGTGTAGTTTCTTTATTTTAAAATTGATTTTTAGAGACAGAGGGAGAGAGAGAAACATCACTGTGAGAGCAAAACATCGACCAGCTGCCTCCTGCACTCAAGTCAGCAACCTGGGTATGTGCCCTGACTGGGAATCCAACTGGCAACCTTTCAGTGCACAGGACAACACACAACCAACTGAGACACATGAGCCAGGGCTGCAGTTTATTTAACTAAGCTGAGTGCTCTAGCTTGATTCTGTTTTCTCTGCTTTTGGCAGTTCTCTGTCAGTGTGGAGTGAGAGGATGGCTTATATCCAGCAAAAGCTGGCAAAAAAGAGAATAGTGTTTTTTTTACACACTGAAAAATGGATTTTCCTTTGCTCAGCACCATGAAATTTCCTCATTTAAATTGGCACAGGCTGTTAACTGTGTAACCTTTTAACAGCTGATATTGAGAGTTTGTGATCTACCTAGCAGCTAGATCTCTTCCTTTTCCCCTTAACCTAACAAACATATCAATATATCTCTTAGAGTTAGGGTCATCATTGTTTCAGTAAGTTGGAAAGGTGTTCTGGGGTAATGTATGAGCACTTACTGGGTCCTTGAAAAAGGTTAATCTCTTTAAATCATTCCCATATGAATGGGAATGATTCAAATAGCAGCCAAATGTAATAAGCTAATTATGAGAAAGATTCAAGTGTCATTTCTTATTAAATCAAACTCCTTCCTAATAAGTTTCCTAATAAGTAGACATGTACAATTAGCATCTAATTAGTCATTCACTATCCTTTATGTTTTTAAAGGAAATTCAAAGAGATTTCTCTCATAATTATTTCACTGAAAATGTGCGATAGTGTCCATCTTCACTTACGTATCCATTGTTTGCTATCTAGTCGCCTACTTGGTAAGATGATTTAAAAAACACAGAAAACCTATTAATTGGAATATTCCAATATTATTCAAGAATATCATTATTTTATGTCTCCAAATGATTATATTGACAATTCATTCAACCAATTTACTTTATAGATGAGGACATTGAAATTACTGGGTGTTTAACTTGTTGAAAAACCACCGTTGCGTAGTGAAAGGGTGAGTATTTAAGACCAGGTCTCAAAGTAATGTTCCATCTAGCCACCCTTCTTCCCATTATAGCTTTGAAAGAGCATTTTAATGCATTCAATCTACTTCACAAGATCACTGAGTTACCTATTCCTGTTATTATGTGAGCACAATTACTAATATGCATGTTTTTTTCCACATTCTATCTGGTGTTAGCAAATCTGAATAATTTAGTAAGTAGAAGCTCAGAATTTAGAGTAAGAATACCTGGCAGCAGCACTTATTAACTGTGAGACTTTAAGTCAGTTTCCTAAAGTCTCTGTACCTTTAATTCCTCATTTCTGAAATGAAGATGATAATGATGCTGCTTCTGATGATGATGATGATGATGATGATGATGACAGGATCTATCCCAAAAATTGATTTTGGGGTTAAATAAACCAAGGACCTAAAAGATTATATCAGTCTGTGGAAAACTTGAGAGCTCATTGACTGGTATCTATTTATAATATATCATCTCTCAACTTTTCTTTTATTTCCTCCAAATTCATTTTCTTTTTTTTATTTTATTGTTTAAAGTATTACAAATAGTAATACACATGTTTCCTTTTTTCCCCATTGACCTCCCCGCAGGCTCTCCTACCCTCTGGTGCATGCCTTCACCCCCCCACCCCCTGCAGTGTCTTGTGTCCATTGGTTATGCTTATATGCATGCATACAAGTCCTTCGGTTGATCTCTTAGACACCCCCCCGAACCTTCCCCTGCCTTCCTGCTGTAGTTTGACAGTCTATTCAATGCTCCTTTGCCTCTGTATCTATTTTTGTTCATCAGTTTATAATGTTCTTTATATTCCACAAATGAGTGAGATCATGTGGTATTTATCTTTCACTGACTGACTTATTTCGCTTAGCATAATGCTCTCCAGTTCCATCCAAGCTGTTACAAATGGTAAGAATTCTTTCTTTTTTTTACAGCAGTGTAATATTCCATTGTGTAGATGTACCACAGTTTCATAATCCACTCATCTGCTGATTGGCATTTAGGCTGTTTCCAAATATTAGCTATTGTAAATTGTGTTGCTATGAACATAGGGGTGCATATATTCTTTCTGATTGGTGTTTCTGTTTTTTTTGGTATATATTCCTAGAAGTGGCATTACTGGGTCAAATGGAAGACATTTGTCATAGCAATATCTTTACCAATACAGCTCCTAGGGCAATGGAAACTAAGGAGAAAATAAACAAATAGAACTACATCAAAATATAAAGCTTCTGCACAGCAAAAACAAAAACAAACAAACAACAACAAAACAACAACCCAAAAAACTATCAACAAAACAATGAGAAAGCCCACTGCATGGGGGAACATGTCAATGTTATATCCAATAAGGGTTTAATCTCCAAAATTTATAGGGAACTCATACAACTTAACAAAAGGAAGATAAACAATCCAATAAAAAAATGGGCAAAGGACCTAAATAGACACTTTTCGAAAAAGGACATACAGAAAGCCAAGAGACATATGTAAACATGCTCAAAGTCACTAATCATCTGAGAGATGCAAATCAAAACAATGATGAGGTACCATCTCACACCTGTCAGAATGGCTATCAACAAATTCAACCAATGACAAGTGCTGGTGAGAATTCAGAGAAAAAGGAACCCTCCTTCACTGCTGGTGGGAATGCAGATTGCTTCAGCCACTGTGAACAGTATGGAGTTTCCTCAAAAAGTTAAAAATGGAACTCCCATTTGACCCAGTAATACCAAATTCATTTTCTATTAGACAATGAATACACTTTCCTACAATGGAATGAGAACACTGTTCAGACAACACAGTTTCTGTACTTTGTATGATCCCACCATGTCTATCTAAGACCAACAGAAAAGATGCATTACCAGGAAAAGTGGAACATGCACTAAGTGAGGGAAGGGGAAAATGAAAAAAGTCCACCATTATGTCATTTCCAACCATTAGGCTGTTCTCATGTTCATTCAGGCTTATAGAGAACTTGGATTTGGTATACAACATTGACATTTGCATGATTTCAAAAGCAGCAGCTTATCTATGGCACATTCTTAAAATGGAAAATTACCAAAAAGCAACAACAACAAAAAAGTTAACCTAGTTAGGGCCTGAAATAAAGTTATAATGGATAACAAGAAACCCAGTAATACCAACTGCCTAGACTTGAAGGAGTATGGAGGGAAGGTGACTCAAACATTGTTCATTACTTTTTCATTAACCCTATGACAGGGTCTGCCCTAGTGTTAATATATTTCCCTAAAGCTTCTTAGCTTCCCTTGGTTCTGGACATCCACAGAGCATACAGTATAGTATGTACATCTGAAAACACAATCAATGTGTAAATATAATGGTACTAATATCCCTCTCTCCTATCTTCCCATTCTACAGTAGAAATTCCAAAAATTCTATTCTCATTAACAAACATTTCACATTTAAGAACTGTTGATTGTGGTCATAATCTGCATAGCAAACTTACACATATTTAAATATTCAACATTTGTGTTTTCTTTAGATACTAAATTTTTTGAAGCTGTATTAGATATGAAACACTTCATAGTAGATGTTGAAAATTATACAAGAAGAAGAAATAGTTCCTATTGTCTTGGAGCTAGAGTTTAATGATATAGACAAATAAACACACAGTTATTTAAAATGTGATGAGTATTCAGGTAGGAGGTTTTTCTTACTCCACTTCACAGAATCTATATATTATTTATTTTTACTTTCTCCTGTATCTGAATTTTTCCCTTATTTTCTGAATGACTCTCTTGGCTTTCAAATATGTTCAAATTTCTCTATACTAAAACATACCCCTTTATTCCATGTTCCCTTTATAACCTAACTTTTAAGATTTGTCTGTCCCCTAAACTCCAAATTTTTACATTTTCATTCATAAACATTCAGACAGATAGCTTTAACTTACCATTCTCCTATAAAATAAATGTCACTACTGTCCTAAAAATTCCAAGTCACTAAATCTAATGCACACTATCAATCTGCATCCATATCTTTTATGACTTATGAGCAACATTTAATAGAGAACCTGTCTCTTAAACATACTTTTTGCTTTTAAGTATTATTTTTCTCTTACTTCTCCAATCATTCTTTCACAATATATTTTGCAGCTAAGCATGCTCTAAGACATTAAATATTTTATTTTCTCAAAGCTCGAGTGTAGGCACTTTTTTCCCCTCACTATACCATCACTATCCAGCAGAAGTATAAAGTGAGTTACAAATGGCACATGCATAATTTTAAATGTTCAGTAGCTCCATCAGAAATGTAAAAATAAACAATTGAGATTAACTTTAATAACCCAATATATCCAAAATATTATCATTGAAGCATGCAACCAATATAAGCAATTGTTATTATTTTTGTTAATCCTTACCTGAGGATATTTTTCCATTGAGATTTTTAGACAGAGTGGAAGGGAGGGATAGAGACAGAGAATCATTGATGTGAGAAACATGGATTGATTGCCTCTTATACTCACCCAGGAACAGGGATCTAGCCTGAAACCAAGGTACATGCCCTTGACAAGATTTGAACCTGGGACCCTTCAGTCTGCAGACCAATGTCCTACCCACTGAGCAAAAAGGGCAATATAACCAACTAGTTATTCCTATATTAAATGGTTCAGTTTTAGTATTTTAAGAGCTATATAACACCTTCCATCCCCATGTCTTGAATTACTACTTCAGAACCAAGATTTCAAAATATCTATCTTCAGCCCAGACCTCTTCTGAGTTCTGTATGTTTGATATCTTCCCTTAGCTGTTTCAAATTCTCCTCAAATTCAATGTACTTATGTCCAAAAACATGATCTTCAACTCCCTATTTGAACTTGTTCCATTTTCCCTTACCTTAATAATTCCACTACTATCTATATAGTTTTGCAAAATGAAAACCTTGTTGTTGCCTTGCTAAATCCCTTTCACATCTATGATTATTCTGTTATTATATCTATATCCAATTTAATAGTAGACGTTGATAATTTTACTTCCTTTGAGAAGTAATCTTATCACCCTTTCCTCCTCCCCAGCTCAAGTTAATTTTCTCTCAAGCATAAAATAGGGTTTGACTCTCTGGATAAGATTTGGCTCCCTGAATATTTTCCTTGAGTCCCTTTATAAATAGCACTAATTACAATTTATAATTAAAATGTGTTAACTTACTGACAAATTGCTAAATTGTAAATTGAATGAGCAAGAAACATGCTTGTTTGGCTCACATTTGTAGCCCACAATGTTTAGTAGGTTCCTGGTATATCATAGGCACTTAGTAAATACTTGTTAATTGAGGAGCACCTAACCTAGTATGAGAGGATCAGGAAAAATCAGGAAGTGCTGTCCTCTTTGCTGGGGTGTACAAATTGGGCATAAGGCAATTTAGGTCTTATCTTTCTAAGTTAAAAGTGCATTTGTCTTTGATCCAAATGCCACTTCTAGGATTAGTAATGACTCACATTGCTTCAGGGCATATGTTATGCCAGGAAAATCATTTTACCTGTATTATTTTACTTAATCTCCCTAACTATCCTACTAAATAGATATTTTTTCACCATATACAAATAACAAAAATAATATTCAAGTTTAAAAAGCTGACTCAATTTACATACTGAGTAGTGAAGCCACTAATTCACTAAGGCAATTAGACTTCAGAAGTTGTTTTATTTATATTTTTTACAACTCCTGCCTCAAGTTTATTTGTACAAATAGCACAGAAGGACACCAGCTCCATGCACACAGCAGCCATGTTCTATCCTCACATTGGCAGACAGAGGCCTGTACTCTGGAGCCTTCATGGGAGTTTGGGAACTTTTCGGAGCCTGAGCCTTAGATAGAGCCTGAGCGTAAGCTGCAGCCACAGTCTGGGCCTTGGATTGAGCCTTGGCCTTAGCCTTGGCCTTGGACTTTGGCTGGCAGAGCCTGAGACACTTGGCAATGTGGCATGAGCACGTTTCCCGAGCTAGGAGTGAGTGCTGTAGGCAAGTCGATTGAGCTTGCAGTTGCCACCCTTTGGGATCTTGAGCTTGATCTGCTGGGGCTTTGGGAGGGCCTTGATAGGCTCAGCACATGCACCCACGGCTCAGTGGTTGGCTGATATCTTCTTCAGGCCCTTCTTGTTGTGCTTCTTGGCAAAGGACATGTTTCTCAGGAATCTGAAGTCTACTTCCCTTTAAGGGACTCATATGTTTGTGATCACGGTGTCATGATACTGTTTCTGTGCCATTTTGGGGACTGGCTGTGCATGGTGTGGTTCTTGGACTTGGGCATTTCTGCAGCTCCTGAAGTGCCTGGCACTGGAAGCTAGAAATCTTTTTTTTTTTTTTAATATTAACCTACATTACCTCATATCATATATAATAACTAAATATTTCCCAGCTGAAATTTCACAAGTAGAGAAATGTCTCAATATTGTATACCATATTCATGCCATAGAAGAAATGTAGTAATGTCATAAAACAAAAACACTGAAAAAAATACAAAAGTATTACATCCACGAAAATGTTTCAAAGACATGTTGCTATATCTTATTTTTTAAAGCAATTTGAACACTAACTGAAGAGTGGAGGCAGAGTTTTGTTTTGTTTTGTTTTAACATTTTATTGATTTCAGAGAGAAAGGGAGCAAGAGATAGAAACATCAACGGTGAGAGAGAATAATGGATCAGTTGCCTCCCGCACACCCCACACTGGGGATGAGCCCGCAACCCAGACATGTGCCCCCACCGGTAATCAAACCCTGACCTCCTGGTTCATAGGTAGACACTCAACCACTGAGCCATGCGGCCGAGCTGGAGGCAGAGTTTTGACCTCCATGATCACCTCCCACTGGTGTTACAACCATAAACATGTGTCCTTACATGGCAAGAGACCTTGCAGATGTAACTAGTGCCACTAATCAGGTGCCCTTCAAGTAGAATGATTATTCTATATTATCCAGGTGTGTCCAATGTAATCACATATGCCACTAAAAGTAGAACTTTCTCCTTGCTGAGGGCAGAAGGGAAATAAGAGCAGGAGAACTTGACAGACCACTGCTGCTGTGTAGTGGGGGGGGAAATGTCAAAAGATGTGGGTGGCTTTCAGTAGCTGAGGGCAGCCTTTGGTCACTAAGATCTCAGATCTGCAGCTACAAGGAACTGGATTCTGCTAACCACCTACGTGATCTTAGCGGCAGATTAATCCTCCAAGCCTCCATGGAAGAAGTAAGCCTGGCCAACACCTTAATTCCATTCTTGTGAGACCCAAAAGAGAGAACCCAGTGGAGCCATGCCAGATCGCAGATCTAGGTAATTGTGAGCTAACAAATGTATTAGTATAAGCCATTACATTTGAGGTAATTTGTTAAGCAACAATAAAAAATTAATATAGCATGCAATATGATACTATTTTTTTCAGTAAGCAATAGTAGCTATGTGTGCAATTAAAATTTATAAATGCACAGAATTAGAACTAAAAAGGTAAACAAAATATTGAAAAAAATATTTAACTCCAGAGCATTGGGAGGTTGCAGATAAACAATGGATTTCACTTTCTTTCCATATAGACATTTACTGGTTGACTCCTTTATCGGCATAATGTATTTATGTATTATTTGTAAAATACAAATACAAAAGATGATATTTTAAAATGTGGTTATTCCATTAAATTAGAAATCAATCATGATTTTTCTCTTTCAAAATTGTATTCTAAATCAATCAAGACATACAATATCATCAGTCAGAACCTAGACACTAAAACAAATCAAGCTGAAAACATTGCTCAGGGATTCATGGGTTTCAAGTAACTGAATGATAAACAATTATAGAAATCTGTTCCAGTTCATCTTCACAATACTCCTTCCAGTGGTTAAAAGACATTCATGATCCCATGAACCCAATGCTGTTTGTGAGCCCACATAATCTGTATATTTAGAAAAAAAAAATTAGAGCCATCATCTTTAATCCTCTTTCTTACCCACCCTGACAAGATTGCTGAAAATTTGGCCAATGTATCAGTGAGAATCCATATCAACATGACCAAAGGCTATAGAAGCTAAGCAATTTCTGCACTTAAAATCAGCCATCCCCAAGAGCCCCTTCCCTTTCCTTCTCTTCCTTCCTTCCTTCCTTCCTTCCTTCCTTCCTTCCTTCCTTCCTTTCTTCCTTCCTTCCTTCCTTCGATCCTTCTTTCCCTACTATATCTGGAGAATCATTTAAATGCAAAAACTCATTTATAGAAAAACAATAAAATATTATTACATTTGAACAAGTAAAATATACTTCTTGGTATTAGTATGAAATGCACAGAATCTTATAATATAGAGTTCATTAAAGATATATATATATATATATATATATATATATATATATATAGTTAGTCATTTTCTCCAAGCATTTTAACATTTTAACTTCAATATGAAATATCCACTGCTTTTCAGTCAAAATCAGCTGACTTCAATTTGAGACATTCTCTATAATTTAGTTTATTCATATTTTAGAAAATCTTGCAAGTAGGAAATATGTGACTTAGGAAAAAATGAACCCGCAGCAATTTGGTAATTACATTCTTTCAGCACAGAATGCAGATCTATGGTCTTCACTTAAAACATAAGATGGGTGTTCAAAAGTCAAGGAATCCACAGAGACACCACAGGACTAACTATATTGTTCTTGAAAACTAATTCTGTGATTTACAATTCAGAACCAACTCCTTAAGTAAAGTGACAGATTTTCACACTGTCCCGTTGAGAGGCATAGGAGGGAGAAAGGCCAGGCTCACATCTGTCTCTGCAGCCAAGGAGCCGCAGTCACAACCAACTTCCTAGTGACTTGCTAAAATCACCATTTCCATCTGTGTTTCTTTAAAGCACCTCTTTTGAAGAAAATCCACATATCATTTTACTTTACTGGATGATGGAATAAAAAATAGATGCCCACTGCCAGCCAGCTATATTGATTACAAGTGAAAATGCCATTTTGCATTGACTTGCCCCAGAGCATTGCGTTCCATCAAAGCGGCAGGAGGAAATTAATGCTTTCATATTGTGCCAAAGAAAAATGTGAGATGGTGTTCACTTTGCCCTCTGGACAAAGAGGTATATGCAATAGCTGAAAGGTAATAGCTTTCAGAACAAGAACTCTAAACTTTTATTAAAATCATTATTTAATGCATAAAAAATAATGAACCCACTGCCATGGCATTTAAAGCAGTCATTTGTAGTCATTACTTCTTAGACCATAAGGTTTACTTTGTTAAAATCCAATAATTCTCAAATTAAAAGTATGCCTTGCTCCATCTACATCATATGTCTCAAATGATAACTTTTTGTATACACATATCAATCAAAGAGTATAACTGTAAAAATTGTGAATTAGTCATGATAGGAATTATTATTTGCTTATATTTATGTGACTTCTATTTTACCAAAAAGACTAATAATCTTACTAGTCTTCAAAAGACAACTATCTTGAGTGCAGCACATATATTTAAATATATTTGGATCAATATAAGTTGGCTTGCAAAATGACTTTAATATTACATTAGTGGTTACTAGAATATAGGATTTCACTTAAAAATAATGCAAAGCAATTGCATTACTATTTTAAAAACAGAGTTCCAGCGCTCACTGCGCTCACACTCCCTGGACTTCATATTCACCATCCCCTGTGTTCTGCATTTGATTCACTCCCTACCTTTTTCAGGTATTTTAGAAAAAGTTAGCTTCTTTGTATTGAAGACCCATAGCTGGCCAGCAAGACAGCATCAGGAGCTCTTCTCAATAGGAGTCCTTGCAGCAGTTTCTAAAATAGTCCTGACAGCTGTCCAGGGGCCTTTCAAATGTAAGAAAATGAGGTACAGGGTCTTCCTAGCTGGATAGCCTAATAGGCTAGAAACCAGGATTTCTTTTAACAACTCTGTAGCAACAGAATATGGGATTCACACCAATTACATGCCCCTTTACAAGTCATTATGCTCTGGAAAGTCCAAACTATGGCATCCCCATGATAAGTTTATAGCTTTTTCATATTTTCTACCAGTTCAGATGCGATTGTCCATGCTGAGGTTATTTTTATCATAAGTAATGCTTTTGAATTATAGAGTGGATTATCTATGCTATGAGGTTTCTGGGAGGCAGAATAGAGTGCTAGCCAAAGATCAGATTCCTATGTAGCAAAAAAAAAAAAAAAAAAAAAAGAGTTTTATTAACTTTCTGGCCACAATTATTTTATTCTAATGAGTTTCTCAAACACTGCAAGTATCACAAAGGCATGGATGTTCATCTATTTTGTTCATGCTGAATGCTGATGAATCAGTCTCTATAATAAGCATGAAACATAGTTGAATTGGCATGTAAATGAATGTCTCAGTTTTCTTTCCTATAAAATGAGGATAATAACAGTACCTATCTAGCCAGGTTATTATAAGGATTAAATGATACAAGATTTATAAGACACTTAGCACAGAGCCTAACTTATTGCCAATGTTCAATAAGTGTCAAATGGTAATATTTTTTACAATTATTGTCAGTAACCTATGGAAATTCAAACAGAAAAAATATAAACAAGTCAATAAACCAAACCAAAATAAATAAATAAATACGTCCAAATACATTTGTTTCTAAACTGAGTTATGTTGAAAATTCTCATATATGTTATTAACTTTTTGATGCAGGTAACTTTAAAAATCCTACATAATAAAACCTTAATATGCAAATCGACCGAACAGCAGAATGACAGGTCTCTATGACGCTCACTGACCACCAAGGGGCAGAGACTCAATGCAGGAGCTGCCCCCTGGTGATCAGGGCGCTCCCACAGGGGGAGCTCTGCTCAGCCAGAAGCCGGCGTCACAGCTGGCTAGTGCAGCTGTGGTGGCAGGAGCCTCTCCCACCTCTGCTGCAGGCAGGCAGTAAGGAGCAAGGGGTCCCGGACTGCCAGAGCCCTGGACTGCAAGAGGGATGCCTGACTGTCGGCTTAGGCCTGATCTCCAGGGATATTGGGCCTAAGCTGGCAGGCAGACATCCCCTGAAGGAGGGAGCAGGTCGGGCTGAGGAAGCCCCACTCAGGTGCACAAATGCTGTGCACTGGGCCTCTAGTATAATATAATATCTTTCTAGAATAAGTTAATTTGCCCATTAAATACGTCTCTTTGGGATAGATTTATTTTTGAGGATTAAAAATATTTTATTTATTTATTTCATTTTTTAATCTTTATTGTTGAAAGTATTACATGTGTCCCCTTTTTGTCCTCCATTGTCATCTTCTAGCCTGACCCCAACCCCCACCACAGGCTTTTACCACCCTATTGTATGTGTCCATGGGTTATGTATATGTGCATACAAGTTCTTTGGTTGATTTCTTCCCACCCAACCATCCTCCTCTGCCTTCCCTCTGAGATTAATTAGTCTGTTTCATAATACTATGTCTCTGAAATTACCAGGTGTACTGGTTAATAATGCAGATTTTTTAATCAAAGAAAACACTATAATTTCAAGAGAAACATCAAAAGTGCTTTATTCAAAGTAATGTCCATTACTAGCTACACATTTCCCCCATCTTTCAGGTAATTTGTGGATACCATCCCAATAAAACTTTTCTTGTTTTGAGGCAAACTATTTAGAGACCCAATTTTCCACTTCTTCATACGTTTTGAAGTGCTGCTCAGAAAGTGCATGTGCCATCGATCAGAACAAATGGTAATCTGAAGGAGCAAGGTCTGGTGAATACAGCGGGTGGGTTAATACTTCCCAGGCAAGATCTTTTAACATGTCTTTAACTGGGTTTGAAGTGTGTGATGGTGCATCATCATGAAGCAAAATTACTTTGCTGTGCTTTCTGGCACATTCTGGTCATTTCACAATCAAAGCGTGGTTCAAATTGGTCAGTATTAATGGTTCCACCTAGTTTTAGAAGCTCATCATACACCACACCTTCCTGATCCCACCAAAGGCAGAGCATTGTCTTCTTTCCGAAGCGATTTGGCCTTGTAGTCGATGTTGATGGTTCAACCTATGATTTTGTGCATTTGGGATTCTCAAAATAAATCCACTTTTCATCTCCAGTCACAATTCGATGCAGAAAAGACTTTCTTTCGTGCTGTTGAAGCAACATTTTACTGATGACTTTTCTGTTTTCCATTTGTCTTTGTTTACTTCTATTTAGTTTCCTTAGTCCTAGGAGATGTATCCTTAAACACACTGCTGTAAAAGATGCCTGAGGTTTTGCTGCAGGCATCTCTTTGTTTTTTTCTAAGATTTTTATGATTTCATGACTTACATTTAAGTTTTTTATCCATTTTCAGTTTATTTTTGTGTATGGTGTAAGTGTTGGTCTCGTTTCATTTTTTTTTTGTGTGTGTGTGTGTGCATGTACCTATCCAGTTTTCCCAAGGCCATTTACTGAGGAGACTGTATTTACACCACTGTATGCTCTTGCCTCCTTTGTCAAATATTAATTGAGCATAATGGTTTGCATCAGTTTCTGGTCTCTCTATTCTGTTACATCAATCTATAAGCCTGTTTTTGTGCCAGTAACAGGCTGTTTTGAGTGCAGTGGCTTTGTAGTATAATTTGATATCTGGTATTGTGACTCCTCCAACTTTTTTCTTATTTCTCCAGAGTGCTGTGGCTATTCAGGGCCTTTTTTTTCTTTTTTGTTCCACATAAATTTTTGGAGTGTTTGTTCTAGATCTGTGGAATATGCCATTAGTATTTTAAGAGAGATTGCATTGAATCTATAGATTTATTTGGGTAGTTTGGACATTTTAATGATGTTAATTCTACCAATCCATGAACTTGGTATATTGATCCACCTATATCATTCCTCTATATCTTTTTCCAATGTCCAGTAGTTTTCCAATATTCACTTTTACTTCTTTGGTTAAGTTTATTCCTAAGTAATTTAATTTTTTGTTGCATTGGTAAATGGGATTATTTATTTGGTTTCTCTTTCAGAGAATTTGTTATCGGTGTATGAAATTGTCATCGATTTCTGGGTGTTAATTTGTATCCTGCTACATTCCCAAATTCATTTATTAAATTTAGTAGTTTTTTTGTTGAGTCTTTAGGGTTTTCTATGTACAATATCATGTCATCTGCAAATAATGAGACTTTTACTTCCTTCTCTCTAATTTAGATGCTTTTTATTTCTTCCTCTTGTCTGATCATTATGGCCAGGACTTCCAGAACTATTTTGAACAAGAGTGGTGAAAGAGGGCATCCCTGTCTTGTTCTTGTTCTTAGGGGAAATGTTTTTTTTTTTTGTTAGTTTGTTTTTCCCATTGAGTATAATGTGGGCTGTAGGTTTGTCATATATGATCTTTATTATATTGAGGTATGTTTCCACTCTGCTGATATTTTTTATCAAAAAAGGGTGTTGAATTTTGTCAAAGGTTTTTTCTGCATTAATTGATATGATCATGTGATTTTTGTCTTCTAATTTGTTTCTGTGCTGTATCACATTTATTAATTTGTAAATATTGTACCAGCCTTGCATCCCCAGAATACATCCCACTTGGTGTATGATCTTTTAAATGTATTGCTGGATCTGGTTTGCTAAAATTTTGTTGAGGATTTTAATGTCTATGTTCATCAGGAATATTGGCCTGTAGTTCTCTTTCTTTGTTGTATCTTTATCTGGTTTTGAAATAAGTGTTAAGCTGGCCTTTTAGAAACAGTTTGGAAGTGTTTCTTCCTTTAGAATTTTTTGGAATAGTTTCAGGAGTAGAGGTGTTAGTTCTTCTTTGAATATTTCCATTTGCCTGAAAAATATTTTTCCATCCCTTTCCTTTCAGTCTTGTTCTGAGGTGGGTCCCTTGTAGACAGCATATATATGTATCATGTTTACTTATCCATTTCAACCACCCGATGTCTTTTGATTGGAGCATTTAATCTATTTATGTTTTAGGTTATTATTGATAGGTATGTGTTTTTAGCCATTTTTATTTTTTATGCCTGTGTTCCTTCTTTCCTTTCTAGTTCTTCTTTTTACAACAGTCCCTATAACATTTCTTGACTTGCTAGCTTGGTAGTGATAAACTCCTTTAGCCTTTTTTTTTTTTTTTTTTTTTTTTTTTGTCTGTGAAGCTCCTGATTTCCCCTTCAACTTTGGAATGATAGCCTTGCTGGATAGAGTATTCTTGGATTCAGTTCCTTGCTTTTCATCACTTTGTATATTTCATTCCATTCCCTTCTGGCCTAATGTGTTTCTGTTGATAAATCTAATGATAATCTAATGAGGGACCACTTGTTGGTAATTCTCTGTCTGTCTCATGCAACCTTTAAGATTCTCTCTTTGTCGTTAATGTTTGCCATTGTAATGACTACATGTCTTGGTGTGGGTCTTTTTGGGTTCATCGTGTTTCGGACGCTCTGTGATTGTGTGACTTTTTTCTTCCCCTATTCAGGGAAGTTTTCTGTCATTATTTCTTCAAATAGATTTTCTAATCCTTATTCTTCTTCCTGTTCTTCTGGCTCCCTTATTATATGGATGTTGTCCCAAAGCTCCCTTAGGCTCTCCTCCTGCTTTCATATTTTTTCTCCAATTTCTGTTCAGATTAGGGTTTTCTACCCTGTCTTCTAACTCTAATTTGGTCCTCCACTTCTAGTCTACTTTTGAAACCTTCCATTTTGTTTTTTATTGTAGCTATATCATTTTCATTTCTTCTTGATTCTTACATAAGTTGATTTTCTCATCCAGCCAGTTTAGGAACTGTATGACCCATACTCTGAGTTCTTGTTCTGAAATATTGCATCCTCTGTTTCACTTAGTTCTTTTCTGGCTATTCCTTCCTTTCTTTCTTTGGGGGTTGTTTCTTTCTCTCCCCAATTTTCCTCTCACCAAAGGGTCCAGGCACCGAGTCGCACAGGGTCTATAGTTGAAGCAGTAGGCTTGGCAGGTCATGTCAAGACTCACCAAAGGCCCAGGTGCCGAGTAGTGCGGGCCTGTAGCTGAAGTGGTGGGTTCAGGGGAGAGGAGCACACTCCGGGGCTAACAGGAGCCTGCAGCTGGGGAGGCTGGAGTTCCGTTGACTTTGGGTCTGCAGATGAGGTAGCAGGTTTTTGGCTGGAGTGACTGTAGGGTCCAGGATGGTATCTGAGGCCAGTCTGGGTGATGGTAAGACTGTTCTTCTAGTCACAGCAGCTCTCTCCTTTATGATGGTGTGGTTTCTGTGCCAAAGCTGGACACCCTGGGAGTGCTTGCAGAGGTAGCAGGGGTAGATTCCAGTCTGCCAGCCCCTGAGACTCCTGCAGTATCTAATTGTCACACACACACACACACACACACACACACACCACACGTCCACACACTCCCCTTTCACTTCTTCACTCACTCATACTCTCTCCCTCACAGCCGTCCTGCTGGCCACCATCTTGACACCCCCCGCCCCCCCAATGTAAAATATTTTTTAAAAGAAAATTAAAGTAAAAATGAGAATAAATTGTTTCCGGGACTGTTATTTAAATAAGGTGAATGAGGTTTATCTATGTAAAGTGGCAATATTTGAACAAAGACCTGAAGAAAAGTAAGGACCAAAGTCTTGTCACTCCTTCTCACTGTGATTGATATCTACTAACTTGTCACTTCCTCCTAAACAACCTCTTCCACAGTAACACAAGGCTTATTTTTTTTATTTTAAGGATGAGATTAATTCAGGTAATTCTTCTATTTAAGAAGCTTTGTCACCCTAACCGGTTTGGCTCAGTGGATAGAGCATCGGCCTGTAAACTGAAGGGTCCCAGGTTCGATTCTGGTCAAGGGCATGTACCTTGGTTGTGGGCGCATCCCCGTGGGGAGTGTGCAGGAGGCAACTGATCAATGTTTCTCTCTCATCAATGTTTCTAGCTCTCTATCCCTCTCCCCTCCTCTCTGTAAAAAATCAATAAAATATATTTTTAAATAAAAGAAGCTTTGTCACCTGTAGCATAGAATGCATCCTCTTTACCTTGGCTGTTTACACTCTTGTTCTTGCTCTTCACTCCCCACCCACTATGCATCCTATGCTCACATCATCTAAATTTACCATTGTTCTCTGACTACATTATGCCCTTTTCTGCCTTTCCACAGCTGATTTGTTGGGGGTTTTTTTTGTTGTTTGTTTGTTTTTTGTTTTTTTTATCTAAATGGAACTTTCCACTCTCCTGCTTATTAAATATCTGTGTAACATTCAAGGATCTCCATTAACTCAGACTTGCGTAACTTCTAGTGATGACAATAGTCACACTATCTGTTACACCTACTTTGTCATGGTATGTAACACAATAGATTCAAATTGTTTATTTTTTACATCAGTATACTTTTAGAGTATGGGCAGCTTTAACTTACTTAAGCATATGGCACAAGGTTAGATATGTTAATAAAATCGATATGTGTTCTTTGACCAAATTAATCAGCTTGGGATGAAGAAACTAGCTCAGTTATCTTTGCCAAACCCAAAAACTGGTGGCTTGATTCTAATTGTATTAGAAAAATAAAGTGTGTTTTATATGCATCGGTATTTCTCTCCATTTGAGATTTTTTGTTATTATTCTTGAGGTTTTCTTTTATATTTTCTTTTAGTTTTCTGGTGTGTGTGTGGGGGGGTGTATCTGTGTGTGTATGTGTGTGCATGTGTTCTCACCATGGTACCATTTTCTATTCTGTGGCAGCAAAGTTCAGATAGATGAGAATAAGACCTGTGAAAAGAAGAACCTAAAGGTCCAGCAGCCTCAGATTTGGGTTGTTTCCTGATGACACATTTCTGTGTATGGGTGAGTGGAGAAGAAGCATGCCCAAAATATTAAATTCATTTCTGCTTCTGCAATGTAGATGAATTTTTATTTTTATTCAATTCTAGGGTAAGTATTCAGGCATATGGCTATAATAAACAAATAGTTATCAATAATAATTATTGCCCTAACCTGTTTGGCTCAGTGGATAGAGTGTCGGCATGTGGACTGAAGGGTCCCAGGTTTGATTCCGGTCAAGGGTATGTACCTTGGTTGCGGGCACATCCCCAGTAGGGGGTGTGCAGGAGGCAGCTGATCGATGATTCTCGCTCATTGATGTTTCTAACTCTCTATCCCTCTCCCCTCCTTTCTATAAAAAAATCAATTAAATATATATATATAAATTATTATTATTACTAATTAATTATTATTATTGCTACCACAATTTATTCATCACAACTTTATGAGGTAGAACTTAGTTCATAGTATCAAATACTTCTGTTTCCAAATCTCTTTGTTGAGGCATAGTTGTCCCCATTTAAAGAATAAACAGAATAAAAAGTTTGGTTATGTGACCATTCATATATCTATTAAGAAGCAGAGCTGGAGTAAAATTTAAGTATCTACATTAACTTTTGGAAGTATAGATTGTTAATTTCCATTGAGTAAGAATCTGAGTAATATCTGCCTAAGAAAGAAATTAGCTTGTACATATTATAAAATGCATCTGTATGGGTATATGTCATGTTATGAAAAGTATAAAACAATATTTTTATAATTCTTATGAACTTGCACTTAAAGTGTTTTGAAAGGGACTGCTAATGCATCTTGTTCTCCTGCCACAGAGTGCTAAAAAGGCTTTATTTTTTTATTTTTTTATATATAATATGTTTTCATTTTCTTTTCTTTTTTCTTTTTTTTAATATATTTTATTGATTTTTTACAGAGAGGAAGGAAGAGAGACAGAGTGTTAGAAACATCAATGAGAGAGAGAAACATCGATCAGCTGCCTCCTGCACACCTCTTACTGGTGATGTGCCCGCAACCCAGGTACATGCCCTTGACCGGAATCGAACCCAGGACCCTTCAGTCCGCAGGCCGACGCTCCATCCACTGAGCCAAACCGGTTTCGGCAAAAGGCTTTATTTTTAAAGAGAAGCTATAAATCTCATTGAATTGCTAGTTTTTTCATAAACAAACCAATCTCTCTAGTATTAGAGAATATTTTAAAAGAATATTAATAGATGAACAATAGTATGATTATACATAATATTTTTAATATATTTTATTGATTTTTACAGAAAGGATGAGAGGGATAGAGAGTTAGAAACATCGATGAGAGAGAAACATTGTTCAGCTGCCTCCTGCACAACTCCCACTGGGGATTGAGCCTGCAACCAATATACATGCCCTTGACCAGAAGTGAACCCAGTACCCTTCAGTCTGTGGGTCGATGCTCTATCTACTAAGCAAAACTGACTAGGGCTAATTATATGTAATATTGATAAAAGCAAGGGATTAGAAATATTCTCTAAGGATACTTTAAAATATGGAAATTACAGCACTCCGAAAAATCAAAGAAACAAAAATGACCTGTTTTCTCTACTTTGTTTGCATACAGAATTTTATATATAGACTAGAGGCCTGGTGCACAAAAATTTGTGCACTGGGGGCGAGGGCTCCCCCAGCCCGGCCTGTGCCCTCTCGCAGTCTGGGACCCCTCGAGAGATAACAACCTGCTGGCTTAGGCCTGCTCCCGGGTGGCAGAGGGCAGGCCCAATCCCTAAGTGCAGCCCCTGGTCAGGCTCAGAGCAGGGCTGATTGGGGAGTTGGGACACCGCCCCGTCATGCACAGAGCAGGGCGGATTGGGAGGTTGCGATGCCACCCTCAGTCACGCTCAGGGTAGGGCTGATTGGGGGGTTGGGGCACCGCCCCCTGTCACACTCAAGGCAGGGTCGATGGGGAGGTTGCAGCGCCACCCCCTGTCATGCACAGAGCAGGGCTGATCATGGGGTTGGGGAGCTGCCCCCTGTCACTCACAGAGCAGGGCGCATCAGGGGGGTTGGGGCTCCATACCCTGTCACTCACAGAGCAGGGTCGATCAGGGGGTTGGGGAGCTCCCCCCTGTCACACACAGAGCAGGGTGGATCAAGGGGTTGGGGCGCTGCACCCTGTCACACTCAGGGCAGGGCCAATGGGGAGGTTATGGCTCTACCCTGTCACACACAGAGCAAGGCCTGTGGAGGGGGGTTGGGGTGCCACCCTCTATTACCCACAGAGCAGGGCTGATCAGGGGGTTGGGGCACCGCCACTGTCACACTCAGGGCAGGGCCGATGGAGAGGTTATGGCTCTACCCTGTCACACACAGAGCAGGGCCCGTTGAGGGGGGGGGGGGGGGGGGTTGTGGCCCTGTCCCCTGTCACACACAGAGCAGGGCCGATCAGGGGGTTGGTGCGCCGCACCCTGTCAAACACAGAGCCGCAGGGAAATCAGGGGATTGGGGAGCTCCCCCGTATCAGGCACAGAGCAGGGCTGATCAGGGGGTTGGGGCGCCTTCCCCTGTCACGAACAGAGCAGGGCAAATAGGGAGGTTGTGGCCCCGCCCCCTGTCACACACAGAGCCGCAGGGTGATCAGGGGGTTTGGGCGCTGCCCCCTGTCACGCTGATCCCGCTGCCGGGAGCCTCACTGCTCTGCTGATCCCGGTGCTGGGAGGCATATTACCCTTTTACTATATAGGATAGAGGCCTGGTGCACGGGTGGGGGCCAGCTGGTTTGCCCTGAAGGGTGTCCTGGATCAGGGTGGGGGTCCCCACTGGAGTGCCTGGCCAGGCTTGCTGAGGGGCTGAGGGCTGTTTTCCCACTGGCAGGTGACTAAAAGCTCTCAACTGCTCCTTGTTTTCTTTTTCTTTTTTTTTTCTGGGCCAGCTTTAGCTCTGAGGCTTCGCTGCTGAAAACATCAATACAATGTTGCGGTCTGGGGCTCACTGAGGGTTTTGTTTAGCTTCTTATTTGCAACATAGTAATAGTTGCTTAGAGTTGCAGCTGAGAGGCCAGCAAGTTAGGCAGGAAACATTGGAGTCTGCAGTCACTGGAGGAAGCAAGCCTCCCTGCTCGCTTCAGTGCAAGGCTGCCAGCCGCCATCTTGGCTGACAGTTAATTTGCATAAGGATACGCTGATTAGCCAATGGGAAGGGTAGCGGTCATACACTAATTACCATGTTTTTCTTTTATATCTTACCTGCATATCCTTGGCATATTTAGATCTATTCTAGATGCTTAAAACTGAAATTTGACAGATAACTTGTCCCTCAAATAGGTGAAAGTAATGAAAATGCAAACTGATATCCCTTCTTAAAACACTTTTACTTATAAATGTGACATCTGAATAGACAGTGAGTAGACTTATATGATCAAAAACTCTGTAAGCAACTTCTCAGAGCAATTTTATGGTAATTTGATTAACAAACAAGGTAGATATGATACCCAACATTTATGGCAGAAATTAGCATATTTTACAAGAAAAAGAAGATAGATTCTTAGGAAAGTAAGCTCTACCATAAAGGCTGAGATGCTTTTATTGTAATATAATATAGCCCCCAGTCCTCCTCTCCACCTAAAAGCCTCGCACAAGCTGGTTTCTTTGTTTATCTATCTGTTTATTATTTATTTGTTTGTTTATTTATAAAAAGAGCTCTATTTATCAGCATTCTGGCCAAGGTGTGCCAACCCCAATCAGAATAGCTGTCCTCATTAAATTGCTTGTTAGCTGATGGCTGAATCATGTGCTTTCCTCTGGCTAGATTTTATCTCACCATGAACGTGATAAATAAAAATGTGTCATGTTTCTATACCAAAGAGAAACCATTTAGACATCAATGCTTATGTGAAGATCAAACTATGTGACCTCATTCTCTACTGCATTCCTGATGCAAAATATCTGAAGGCAATAATCAGGCATATATCGATCCTATTCCCATTATTTCATTTTCCTGAGGACAATGTTTTTGGTGAAGACAATTTTGAGGATTTTCACAGAAATTTTATTTTATGGTCAGTCCGCTCTTTATAATGTGAGCAATCTTAGCCATACCTTACTTTAAAACTGAATTTAGATCAACTAATATTTTATGTAAACTCTTCACAGTTTCATTTAATTGAATGTAATTCCCCAAACTAAATTTCTAATCATAGTAGAACATCATTAAATAATGATTCCTAAATGAAAAATCATTTATATGATACAATTCTTCAAATAGAATTACTAAAGCTGCAATTGAATATGAAATATAAAGATAAAATGTTTACCTGTCGCTAAAATAGCTCAAAGTTATTTCAGAATATATTGTCTATTGCAATTACATAGTCCAAAATATTTGTTTTCTTAACCCTTAATACAATATTACACCAGTTAAGTTATTAAATAAACCAATAATTTTACGGCTGACTCAAATGTAGGATTCTATCGCATAAAAGATGTCTCAAATCCTTCAAATACATCCATTTTATATTTTTATAAAATAACTTTATGGTTTATGTAATGGGACAGTTTTAAAATATCAACTCAGGCACATTAACAAAAGAAAATGACTGAACTCAGAACCAATAATGAAAATATAGGCTGTAACGATACTATCATGTGAGGGTTCTTTTAGTTTTCTAAACTTTTCTAATCTCAATTAAAAACATATTTTAGAGTATTAATTTCAAAAAATAAAGCAATGTTCTATGAAGGGAGAGTGAAGGTGGAAAAAAAAAGTTATTAGTAGTAAATCTTCATTGGCGGTTCATTCTCAGAAATGGAAGAATTATGATCATTGTTTTATTTGGGGGAGAAGCAAGTATGATTATCAATGAAAACTGGTAACTAGTATTTTTCTTTAATTTCAAAATAATTTCTATTTAAATTCATTCTCTCCCATGCCAATCAACTTTCTTGATTATTTCTTTTTCTATCTTACATTTTATTATTACATATTAAAATGTAATGTTATATCAATATTTACCTATTTTTTCCTTACATATAAGAGTCTCTAAATATTAGTGTTTCATAAACATATGATTTTCCTAGTCAGTCATTAGCATAATGAACCTATTTTTAAAATAATTACTCAGGCAAAATAATACCCAAGACATATAAAGTAATTAATTTAGTTTTTCAAAAAGAATCTTAATTTTGAAAACTTATAAAATTTTAAAACATATTATTAAACTTACATAAGATTTTAAAGTGGCATGTTTTGCTTTTCTATAAATAATGGAAAATATTTAAAACATAATCACTTCATTCTTGGACTTAATTATTTAAGTTGCCATCCATATTGTATTTATCATGTACTACAAAAAAATTAAGTTTTTAAAGTAAAAATGTAGTTTATTTTCCACTGCCAGAAAAGAAAACATAGTAGGATCTAGATATGACAAGAATTAAACAGATAAATATCTGGTAGTGAAAATATAGTTAATACTCCAACTTCAAGATAGATTCAACTTAGATGTCAGAGTTTACATAAAAGACCAAAATAACATTTATAATTTACCAAGGCTAGCTTGACAGTGCAATGGTTAAAATCAGTGAAGTTGTAAAAAGACAATGTATGGTATCTTTTTAATAAGAGTTTAAATCTGTTCATCTAGATGCAGTAATAAACTGAGAAACACCAGGTTATATGCTCTTTGGGAAGGCAGAGATTGCACATAATACATATGGTACTTTTCAATTCAAAGCCTGATTCTTGGCTCCTGCTCCTGAAACACAATGTTTCATTATCATGAAAAATGCATTACTGTAGTAAGATAAGGTCATCAGCTGTTAAGTGCAATGCAATTTCTGTAATAAAATTAATTTTATAGCCTGCATAAAAGACTTTACGTGGGTTAAATACTTCAAATTACAAGCTAAATTTTGTTTCTTAGAATGTGTAAATGAAGCACTTTCACCCTCCATAAAAAGGAGGCATACGCTATAAAATATCCCAGGATTCTTTCTAACTTCAATTCTTTGTGTTTTGCTAAAATTCCAGCCACAGTAAACTGTGGGCTACTAAAGCCTTCTTTGACCACAGGGACAGGTATCTACTTGCTGGCTTGTCAAGACTAAAAGCAGTTGTGCTAGTAAAAGTCCTAAGCAGTTCCCTTACAGATCAGTTATTTTTCAAAAACAATTCAGGCCAGTGACAGTTTAGGGTGATGGAGATATAGTGGTGAATAAACAAAGTCTGATTAATACAGTTTACTCTTGATTCAAAAATGGTGGGGGAGTGAGTGGAAGCTGCACTGACATGCTCCCAAGACCAAACTGGAATTACAACTAAAACACAGAAAAACCATCCTGAATAATCAACTAGCTGGAGAGAACCCTGATAACCAAGGACAAAGTGGAGACTGCATAGAAACTGGTAAGAAGTGTGGAGGTGTGAAAGAGGTGGCCAAAATCCCACAGCCAGCAGCTGAAGTTCTGGAAGGATATCTCAGCTGTGGGGAGGGCCCACTGAGAACTCTGAGGTCTAAACCCCAAGCTGGGCCCCACAGGCCAAAGCACCAGAACTGAGAAAGATATCCATAGATCTGGTGTGAAAAGCAGCAGGGTTGCTGTCTACCAGGGAAAGATGGTTGGAAATGCAGGCACCCTCTTAAAGGGTCAATGGACAAAATTTACTGTGCCGCTACTCACCTTGGGCTCTGGCAGAGGGAGGGCAGACTGGACTGGAGCTGTGTGTGCAGAATCCAGGGTTGGGAACTCTGGGGATAGAGCTCAGAAGGCAGACACCCTGGTTTCCTGCGCTGAGTCATTACCTCATACTGCAGAGGATGTCTTTCTCCCACAGACCTTTACCATCCACCCACATTTTGCTTGTGGGGGAAGACATCTTGTGACTACATTGTGGCGGTCATCTTGTGACGATGTTGCATGACACCACCTAGGCTTATATTTTATAGGATTATATTTCACATATTAATGAGATCATATGGTATTTGTCTTTCTCTGACTGGCTTCTTTTGCTTAACATAATACTCTCCAGGTCCCTCCATGTTGTCTCAAAGGGTAATATATCATTCCTTTTTTACAATTGCATAATATTCTATTGTTTATAAATGTACCACAACTTTTTTATCCACTTAACTACTGATGGACACTTGATCTATTTCCAGATATTGGCTATTGTAAATAATGCTGCTATGAACAGAGGGATACATATGTTCTTTATGATTGGTTTTTCTGGATTCTTTATATATCCTAAGAATTATATTGTTTTTTATTTTAAGAATAGTATATTATATTATAGCATACTAGAGGCTCGATGCATGAAATTTGTGCAAGGGGTTCAGCCCCGGTCACCACCACTGTGCCGCCTCTGCCTCTGCCCCTGCTGCTGTGGCTTCGTCCAGAAGGTCATCTGGAAGGACGTCAGGTCTAATTAGCATATTACACTTTTATTATTATAGATTTTCAGAATAACAGTTTAAAACATAATTTGAAGTTTTCCGATACCAGGGTTTACAAAAATAAAACTTTAATTTAGTCTAGATTACAGACACCTATTTAATAGAAATTTATAAAATTCCTAGGTTATGGTACAAATTTCTAAGTTGTCTTCTTTCTTTATTAATAAAAATGATTAGAGTATAAATAAAACATATTATTGAATAGACTGTTTAATATATATCTAAGTTTTGTTTTATATAAATCCTAACATAAAAAGAAAATCAACTGAGAAATGAGGTATTAGCTATCTTTTGAAACAAATAGGGGGGGAAATGAAAAAGGTTCTTACACAATATTTTAAATAATTTTTTCTTTATATTTGATGTACCCCAAGAAAAATCTAAGATAGACCATTAGCCAGCCACAGAGATTAGATTTAAAAGCCAAGAAAAACTTTCTGAGATTGTAGTATTATAGAGCAAACTGATCTTTAAATCCACAGAAACACCCCTAGAATGCTAACACATAATGTGCATGAATAAACCTCAAGTGATTTGAAAAACATCAATTTTTTTTATGTCCTAAACCACTGGTTTTTAAAGTATGAAAGAATGTGGTAGAACATAGATTTGAGAATATATTCTGTAGAGTTTATTATTAACAAACTTTTTGACATTGACGTATGTTCCTAAAATAGTTTTTTTTTTCCTGTGTGAAGAAAATGGACAAAACTAAACTGAACTACAAGACTGAGGTAGCAGTTTGACATTAAGAATCTAAAAGTCTATATTTATTTTCACTTTTAAAAATTAGCTTTTCATTAATAACTAGAGGCCTGGAGCACAAAATTTGTGCACGGGGGTGGGGGGGAAAGGCCGTGTGTGTCCCACAGCCCAGCCTGAACCCTCTCCAATCTGGGACCCCTTGAGGAATGTCCGACTGCCCATTTAGGCCCAGGGGGATCAGGCCTAAACCAGCAGTTGGACATCCCTCTCACAATGCAGGACTGCTGGCTCCCAACCGTTCACCTGCCTGCCTGCCTGATTGCCCCTAACCGCTTCTGCCTCCCAGCCTTATCACTCCCTAACCACTCCCCTGCCAGCTGGATTGATGCCTAACTGCTCCCCAGCCAGCTTGATTGCCCCTAACTGTCCTCCCCTGCCAGCCCGGTCGCCCCCAGCTGCCCTCCCAACTGCTCTCCCCTGCAGGCCATCTTGTGTCCACATAGGGGTGGCCATCTTGTGTGTTGGAATGATGTTCAATTTGCATATTACTTCTGTATTATATAGGATAAAAATGATAAGTACTAAATATATATCATGTCCTATTTTTATTAAAGCATTTTGGAGTTTTTACTAATCTTATAATTTATTACTACTTTCACTATCAGTGTCTTCCAACTCAGTGAATTTAAATTGCAAGAACATTCCTTCACTTATCTATAATCTTAAGAGTTGCATTAGAAAATTGCTCACAAGGCTGATATAAGTCAAAGCAAGAACTTTAATTTGAAAAACATAAAATCTTGACTAAAATAAGAAAACTTAAAAATGCAAATATATTCTAGATATCACAAAGCACATACCCAATTGAAATATCAATTAAAAAGTGCAATTACAGAGCATAAAGCCAGATAACCTAACTAGTTCATAATATTTTATAGTAATATATTATAAGTGAGATAGTTACTAATGAGATAATGGCTTTTGTAGGAAAGTAGGTAATAATTCAGTAGGATGCCAAAGCAGCAAAGAGGTCAAATTAGTTTCAAAGTTCTTCCATTTATCTTTAAAAATGATGGGGGAATTCCAATTACAAAAGTGTTTTATGAGAACCTAAAGAACAAATTTTGACAAATTTGAGATCTTAAGAAAACATTTATGATGAAACAACTTGAAATAAACAATAATAGTGAATTATTAGAATCTAAAGAATTTGAATGGATTAAAGTATTATCACCTAATTGCATGTCCTAAAAATGCAATTGTGAATGAAAACCAGTTAAATGTTATGACCAAATTAAAAATTTTAGCAATGTAGAAATTATAAACCATTATGCTGCCTTTGACCCAGGGAATGCAACACTTAATTTGGTGGATGACTGAGATACTTACAAACTTTTCTTTATTCAGAATCCAACTGCTTTTGTCACATTAAGATTCTCAAAGAATTCTATATCCAAATAAAGCTATAGCCCTCTTCTCTGTGAATTTAGCTTAGACATTCTGTTACCTAACACTCTGAATTTATCCTTTGTTCTTGAGTTAGAGCTCACCATTGAGAATCATCCATATTAAGAAATGTCTCTTAAGATTTCAGATTGGTTTTTTTTAATATATTTTACTGATTTTTTACAGAGAGGAAGGAAGAGAGATAGAGAGTCAGAAACATCGATGAGAGAGAGAAACATCGATCAGCTGCCTCCTGCATCTCCTACTGGGGAGATGTCCACAACCCAGGTACATACCCTTGACCGGAATCAAACCTGGGACCCTTCAGTCTGCAGGCCGACGCTCTATCCACTGAGCCAAACCGGTTTAGGCATCAGATTGTTTTTAAGGGCCATAAAGAACATAGTACAGGTACTTTCAATGAGATAGCATAATTTATAAGTTAATTATATAAGACCCATATAATTATAATAATCATTTCAGAAAGAAAAAACTAGCCATAAACCTATCTATGTTCCTCTGCTCTTGATTAAGAGACTCAAGTAAAAGAAGACTATGACAATATTCCATTGCGATTCAATGGTGGCTTGCACCAATGTAGTATCAGCGTGCAATGACTTCATTCTATATTCAATTTAAAAGTAGATCTGAAGGATTTCATGATGGATTGAGTTTGGGACAAAATACAAATAACAGTTAAGGATGACTTGATGGGTTTTGCTTTAAATAACCAATAAATAAAATTCATTTAATAAAATGGGCAAAACTGTAGGAGTACCAGGTTTGGGGGAAGATCAGAGGATCAATTTTACAAATAATAATTTTTAGTTACTTATTAGATTTCAAATAGAAATATCAACCTTATAGTTAAATATACAATTCTGGAATTCAGTGGAGCAATGAAGGATGGAGATAAAAACTTGAGTTTCAATAGAGGAAATAGGGTCAGAATTTAGATCTGTTGTGCTGCGATTTAGAAACCAGGAAGACAGGGATCAGCAAAGAAGCTGAAGAGGCAGCAGTTAATTTGGTAGCTAGAACCAAGAATATACAAGAATATACTGTCCTGGAATCCAATTGAAGATAATATGTGTTGTTGTTTTTTTTTTTGTTAATCCTCACCTGAGAATATTTTTTCCATTGCTTTTTCAGAGAGAAGGGAGGGAAGGAGCGAGCGAGAGAGCAAGCAAGGGAGAGAGAGACATCAATGTAAGAGAGACACATCAATTGGTTGCCTCCTGCACATGCCCCGACTGGAGTGGGGAATGAACCCACAACCCAGGTACGTGCTCTTGACCGGAATCAAACCAAAGACCCTTTGGTGGGCAGGCTGACTCTCTAACCACTGAGCACACCAGCCAGGCCAAAGATAATGTTTAAAAGAAAAGTAAATGATTACCCACGTCAAACATTAAGAAAAGGATTGAGAGTTGAAGAATACAGAAGTTAATGCTATTCTTGGAAAAAACGAATTTTGTGAAGTAGCAAAGGAGAAGACAAATTGAAGTGGAACCTCAAAAAACTATAAAGAAAGTATATGGAAACAATGGAGATTTGGAAGCAATGTGTATAGACCATTACTGCAGTTTTGTTCTGGGGATAAGAGAAGGAGGTAATACCGGGAGAGGGTTGGGTGATTTGGAAAGGTGTTCTGTTTTAAAAGAAGAATAATTGTAGCATGTTTTATATGAAAAAAAAATAATTAAAAAGAGGAGAGCTCTAACCGGTTTGGCTCAGTGGATAAAGTGTTGGCCTGTGGACTGAAAGGTACCAGGTTCGATTCCGGTCAAGGGCATGTACCTTGGTTGCGGGCACATCCCCAGTAGGAGGAGTGCAGGAGGCAGCTGATCGATGTTTCTCTCTCATCGATGTTTCTAACTCTCTATCCCTCTCCCTTTCTCTCTGTAAAAAAACAATAAAGATTTCAAAAAAGAGGAGAATTGATGATGCATAAAAAAGGGAAAAGTTGGTGGAATAATGTCTCTGAGTTACGTGAGAGATGACAGGATCTAGCCCATAAGTAGAAGGCTTGGTGTTTTCTATGAACAAACCATGGACTCTCACAGACTCTTATCCATAGCAGCCAGAGTGATCCTTTATGATATAAGCCATGATACATGTCTAGTTAAAAACCCTTCAGTGGCCTTCCATTTCTTTCAAAGTAAAAGCCTGAGCCCAGTCGGTGTGACTCAGTGGATTAAGCATCATCCTATGCAACAAGAAGTCCCTGGTTGGATTCAGGGCCCATGCCCATGTTACTGGCTCAATCCCCAGTAGGAAGTGTGCAGGAGGCAAGTGATCTATGTTTCTCTCTCATCTCTCTCTCTCTCTCTCTTCCTCTCTCTCTCTCTCCCTCTCTCTCTCTCTCTCTCTCTCTCTCTCTCTCTCTCTTTCCCTTTTTCTCTCTTTAAAATAAATAAGTACATATTTTCCAAAGTAAAAGCCTACAAGGCACTGCATAACTTGGCTCCATTATCTCTCTATTTCCTTCTATTCTCACTGTCCCTCTGGCTCACTGCAGCCTAGTTATACAGAACTCCTTGCTCTTCCACATGCACATCAGGCTCCTGTAGATTTCCTACATGCAAAGGTGTGCTCTAAATCACTGCGGTATGTTGCATGAGCTGTCCTTTCTTTTACTCTGGGTTTTTCCTTGAATATCACTCTTAGTGACTCCTTCCCTGTCCATAATATTTAAAAATGCAACCTGTATCCTTCTATCTATCTCTATCTATCTCTATCTATCTCTATCTCTATCTCTATCTATCTCTATCTCTAGAATCTAGAGTCTAGAGTCTAGATCTATATCATCATCTATATAGATATAAACATTTTCCCCTTAGCACTTATGCCATATGATATATTATGTGTTTTACTTACTTCATGACTGTCTTACTACACTAGAAGATAGGTTCTAAAAAGACAAGGATTTTTGTCTATTGTTAAGTGTTGTATTTCTAGCATCTAAATCAGTGTCTGTCACATAATAGATGCTCATTATGTTTATTAAATAAATTTTAAAAATATGAGCTTAGAGCTTAACCCAGAACATTGGCTTTTCAGTTCTTTGGAAATTCTGAACTTACCTAAGTGTAAAAGTCTTAAAATACTGTGTGCTTAAATAATATTCAATTATGGTATTAAGAGACTGTATGCTGATTATATATATATGATTAAGAGACTATATGCTGATATAGGCAGAGCTTTTGCTCTAATACCAAGTGCAATTAAATATTACCAGATAAAGAAGAATTTAAAGAAAAAAATTATGTAAATTGTATGTAACCTAAAGTACTTATGGGTCTTTAAAATAAACCACCATTCTTTGCAGTAATTCCAAGGATCTAGCTTGCTTTACTGCTAGGGAAAGCAAAGAACTAAGACATTCCTAAGTCATTTGATTAAATTTGGTTGTCAAACTTGACCATGTTTTCCAAACATTCAGTAAAACAGATTCTTCTTGCTCTCTATTATTATTATGAATGATAACTACTACTTATTGATGTTTATTATGCAGATATTGTTCTAATTGTCCTCTGGTCCTAACATTAATTAATTTAACCCCCCAACAAATCTATGAGCTGTACTATACTATGCATTATCTTCATTTTTAATAAAAAGGAAGCGATTGAGAGGCTATATAACAGATAACTTGCCTTTGGTCACATTTCTGATTTGTGGCAATTCTGGGATTCAAACCAAAACACCAATTAGAGGATCCATGCCATTAACCACCATACTCAACTACTGCCTTGAGCTTCTAGTTACAGCCACACACCTTGGGTATCCTAGAGTCATGCTGACATTGTAAGTTGGAGATAGCTATGGGAAGCGTGTCAGTCGGTTGGGATGCTATAACAAAATACTATAGATTGAGTGGCTTATAAACAACATAAGTTTATTTCTCACAGTTCTTGAGCATGGAAGTTCAGGGTGCCAGCATGACCCATTTCTGAGAGCCCTCTTCTGCTCTGCTGGTTGCTGACCTCTCATTGTATCCTCACACAGCAGAAGGAATGCAAGAGAGCTCTCAGTGGCCTCTTTTATAAGGACACTAATACCAGTCCTGAAGATTCCACCCTCATGACTTAATTATCTTCCAAACATCCTGCTTCGTAATACACATTCCTGGGTAGAATTTCAACATATAAATTTTGAGGGGACAAAGATATTTAATCCATAGTGAAAGTGTCTTTGATTCAGAAAATTTTATGAAGAAAATATTTTAAAGCAAAAAGAGAGATTAAAATAAATGTTTACCCTCAACTACACAGCCAAATAATAGCAGTTGGACTCGAGGAGATCTTGCTACCATCTAGGCTAACTTGATTGATCATATATATCAGCTTGATTATTTTTGGTATTTACATAAAATATTAAATCAGCAAAAAAGAATTTAGTATAAAGCAAAACTGAAATAAGTGTCTGAAAATCCAATTTATTATATTACTTCTTAGGCAGTCTGATTACATTCCTTAACAAGTGAACCTGTTAATATAATTTCTTATCTATATAAAAAATTAAGCCATATTTCTGTATTTTTGTGGATGTTAATTATAAAAAGAGATTTTTCTCCCAATACATTCTTGCTAACAGGAAAAGTATTCATCAGAGATCTCTACAAAGTTTTATTAATCTTACATTAATTGTATTACTCTTAAAATAACTATTTATAAGAAATAACTATTTAAATTAACCCCAAGAAATCTGAGGCATTTCTATACACCAATAGTGAACTTTCAGAAAGAGAGATTAGAAAAACAATCCCATTTACCATCGCACCAAAAAAATTAAGATACCTAGGAATAAACTTAACTAAAGAGGTTAAAGACCTCTACTCAGAAAACTACAGGACGTTGAAAAAAGAGATAGAGGAAGACATAAACAGATGGAAGAACATACCATGTTCTTGGATTGGTAGAATCAACATCATTAAAATGTCCATACTACCCAAAGCAATCTATACATTCAACGCACTTCCCATTAAAATACCAATGGCCTTCTTCAAAGATCTAGAACGAACTCTCCAAAAATTCATCTGGAATAAAAAAAGACCCCGAATAGCTGCAGCGATCCTGAGAAAGAACAAAGTAGGTGGGATCTCAATGCCAGATATCAAACTGTATTACAAAGCCACTGTTCTCAAAACTGCCTGGTACTGGCACAAGAACAGACATATAGACCAGTGGAATAGAATAGAGAGTCCAGAAATTAGCCCGAACCAATATGCTCAATTAATTTTTGACAAAGGAGGCATGAACATACAATGGAGCCAAGATAGTCTCTTCAATAAATGGTGTTGGGAAAATTGGATAGATATATGCAAGAAAATGAAACTAGACCACCAACTTACACCATACACAAGAATAAACTCAAAATGGATAAAGGACTTAAATGTACGACAGGAAACCATAAAAATTCTAGAAGAATACAAAGGCAACAAAATCTCAGACTTATGCCAAAACAATTTCTTCACTGATACAGCTCCTAGGGCAGTTGAAACTAAAGAGAAACTGAACAAATGGGACTACATCAAAATAAAAAGCTTCTGCACAGCAAAAGAAACCATCAACAAAACAACAAGAAAACCCACCTCTTGGGAAAACATATTTGCCAACGTCATATCTGATAAGGGCTTAATCTCCAAAATTTATAGGGAACTCATACAACTTAACAAAAAGAAGATAAACAATCCAATCAAAAAATGGGCAAAGGATCTAAATAGACACCTTTCAAAAGAGGACATTCAGAAAGCCAAGAGGCATATGAAAACATGCTCAAAGTCACTAATCATCCGAGAGATGCAAATCAAAACAACAATGAGGTACCATCTCACACCTGTCAGAATGGCCATCATCAACAAATCAACAAACGACAAGTGCTGGAGAGGATGTGGAGAAAAAGGAACACTTGTGCACTGCTGGTGGGAATGCAGACTGGTGCAGCCACTATGGAAGGCAGTATGGAGGTTCCTCAAAAAATTGGAAATGGAACTCCCATTTGACCCTGTGATCCCACTACTAGGAATATATCCCAAGAAACCAGAAACACCTATCAGAAAGGATATATGTAACCAGATGTTCATAGCAGCACAATTCACCATAGCTAAGATCTGGAAACAGCCTAAGTGCCCATCAGTAGATGAATGGATTAGAAAACTGTGGTACATCTACACGATGGAATACTATGCTGCTGTTAAAAAGAAGGAACTCCTACCATTTGCAACATCATGGATGGAACTGGAGAGCATAATGCTAAGTGAAACAAGCCAGTCAATGAAGGAAAAATACCACATGATCTCACTCATTCATGGATAATAAAGACCATTACAAACTTTTGAACAATAATAGATACAGAGGCAGAGCTGCCTCAAACTGATTGTCAAACTGCAGTGGGAAGGCCAGAGAGAGTTGGGGGGCAGGAGGGAGGGGAGTAAGAGATCAACCGAAGGACTTGTATGCATGCATATAAGCATAACTAATGGACATAAGACACTGGGGGGTAAGGGAAGGTAGGGGTTTGTCAAGGGCGGGGGGGGGGGGGAAAGGACACTTATGTAATACCCTTTGTAATACTTTAAGCGAAAAATAAAAAAAAAAAAAAAAAAAAAAAAAAAAAGAAATAACTATTTGACATTGACATTTAATATTTTGTACAATTAAATAAATTTGCTTCGATAAAATGTTATAAAATAATTAAATCATTTTGAGTTTCCATCTGCATTAACCATTCAAAGTACAAAGTTGTGCAAGACTATAGATTTAAGAGCCTATATGCTGACTCATCATTTTGACACAAGTTGGCAAATAATAATTTCAACACTCTAAAATAAAGTGATTTATTGGTATGTCATGCTATTTTTTGTATGATATGATACATATGATTCACCATGACATTCTATGAATATTGCAATGGATTATTAACGTGATAAAATCCAGTGGCAGAAATATAAGATGTCACATTTGTTTAAAAGCTAGATGATAAATTGTGCCTTCTATAAAGGCTGCTTATAGGGCACGGCTATAGGGTTATGCCTCTGACTGACCCGTTGGCACAGCCACAAAGTCCCAGCTTAGAGGGCACAGTCCTCTTATCATAATTAGGCTTGACCTTATGATACTCCCTAGATCTTATCTGGGAAGCTAATGGGCTGTGAGAGGTGCAGCAAGTGCTGCCAAAACAAGTGAAACTCACAAGAACATTGTAACTATGGTGACCACTACCTTGTTTACCTCTGACTATAAAATAAAGGCTCAGCTTGCCTGTGGATCTCTCTTTGTGGCCTCAGCCAGGTACAGGAAGATCCACCTAGACCAGCGGTTCTCAACCTGTGGGTGGTGACCCCTTTGGCAGTCGAACGACCCTTTTACAGAGGTCGCCTAAGACCATCCTGCATATCAGATATTTACATTACAATTCATAACAGTAGCAACACTACAGTTATGAAGTAGCAATGAACATAATTTTATGGTTGGGTCACAACATGAGGAACTGTATTTAAAGGGCCAGAAAGTTGAGAACCACTGACCTAGACCCAGCTTATTCTCTTTGTCATTTCTTCATCCTTCACCGCCCTCACACAGGCTTTCAAATCCTTGGCTGAGCTGTCTTGGCCTAGCTGCTATAATCTTAGAAAGGATCAAAAGGAGCATACAGAAAGAAAAAAATCCTAAATCTAATTTAGAGTTCAATTAAAAACACTTATTAAGAATACTTGTTGAAGCACAGACTAACACAGAAATACAGAATGTTCATATTTGGGCTCTTTTGTGATGAACATGTTGTTTTTCATTGTAAAGACTAGTCCTTGAATAGTTAGTCAAAATATTTACAAACAACATTGGAGTAACTCTTCAAATGAATCAACATGTCTAAGTAAAAGCTCAAATATGCATCATATATCTAGACAAATACATTTAAATTAAAAATTTGTATGCATATGAAAATTAGCATTAAATCACAGTTGTATGTTGTCAAAATATTACTTTGTTAAATAATTTCCATTTATGCCCTTATACTATTGAAAATATATCACTTTGAAGGAAAGCTTATTATTATTTTTTTTAATCCTCACCTGAGGACATGCTTAGAGAGAGGAAAGGAGAGAGAGGAAGAGAGAGAAATCAATGTGAGAGAGAATCATCAACCTGTTGCTTTCCCTACACACCCCAACAGGATGGAACCCAGAACCCAGGTATGTGCCCTGACCATGAATTCAACCAGTAACCTTTTGGTGCCCAGGATGATGCTCAACCAACTGAGCCACTCTGGTTGGGCTGAAGGAAAGCTTATTATTTAGAGAAATTTCATTCCCTAAATAGATGCTTGTTAGGTTTCTGATGCTTTTATACATATGATATCCTATATAATAAAAGAGAAACATGCAAATTAACCATCCCTCCTCTATACTCAAGCCACACCCACAAGCCAATCAGGAGCATGTATGCAAATTAACTCAACTAAGATGGCGGTGGCCACGAAGCTGGAGCAAGCAGGAGGCTTGGGTTGCCCCCGGTGATGGAGGAAGCCAAGCTTCTTGCCTGCCCTGGCAGGCCCTCATCTCCACTCAAGGCTACAAAGTTTCAATTATAGAAGATAAATAAATCCCAGAAAAAGAAAAAAAAAAGAAAAAAAAGAGAGGCTGGGAACTTGGGTCACCAGGGGGCTTGGCCAGCCTGAAAACGGCCATCAGCCCCTCACCCAGGCTGGCCAGGCAACCCAGTGGGGACCCCCACCCTGCTGTGGTCTTGGCCAGCCTGAAAACAGCCCTCAGCTTCTCACCCAGGCTGGCCAGGCACCCAAGCAGGACCCCCCACCCTGATCCAGGACACCCTTCAGAGCAAACCAGTTGGCCCCCACCCGTGCACCAGGCCTCTATCCTATATAATTAAAAGGTAATATGCAAATTGACCCTAACAGCAGAACGACTGGGAATGACTGGTCACTATGACACACACTGACCACCAGGGGGTAGACGCTCAATGCAGGAGCTGCCCCCTGGTGGTCAGTACGCTCCAACAGGGGGAGCTCTGCTCAGCCACAAGCCAGGCTGATGGCTGCCAGCACAGAGGTGGTGGTGGGACCCTCTCCCGCCTCCTCAGCAGCGCTAAGGATGTCTGACTGCAGCTTAGGCCTGCTCCCCGCTCGCAAGTGGACATACCCCAAGGGCTCCCAGGCTGCCAGAGGAATGTCTGACTGCCAGCTTAGGCCCGATCCCCCGGGAAGCAGGCCTAAGCCAGCAGGTGGACATCCCCCGAGGGGTCCCAGACTGCGAAAGGGCACAGGTTGGGCTGAGGGACCCCCCAGCTTAAAGTGCACAAATTTTTGTGCACCGGGGCTGTAGTATTGTTTGTAATTGAGAATATGGGAAAACTAGTGGCTATTTACCTTTATACAGATGCTATTATTCAACGAAATCTTTATACCTTTAAAAATAGTAATAATAGCTTAATCTCTAGTCAGGACACATAAAAATCAACCAATAAATGTATAAATAAGTGGAACAACACCTCTCTCCCTCTCTCTCTCTCTCTCTCTCTCTCTCTCTTTCTCTTCCTTCCTCTCTAAAAATCAATAAACAAAATTTTTTTAAAAATTAAAAGCAAATATTTACCTGATAGTGGCATAATGTTTTTGATATAAGATTTGAAAAAAATAAGTTTCAATGAGTACATCTTTCTTTAAAATATCATAGATCTACTAGTATATGCGATTTGATATGTATGCTATTTTGTATTGACAACAAGCTTCAAAACTTCATATCTCAAATTTGCTGAAGGTGTTAACATCATAGATATTTTTACACTTAAAAATGTCGAATTTTGTGCCAAAAAAAGAGCATTTGCGGGAAGTTTTAATTCATTATTGTATTTTGAAGAAAAGTGCTGCTGAATACTTCGGGAAGCTTATGGTGAACATGCTACATCTCAAGATACTTGTGAACGCTGGTTTAAATGCTTTAAAAGTGAAGATTCGATGTGAAAGACAAAGAATGTTCAGGTCAACCTAAAAAGTTTGAAGACCAACAATTATAAGCATTATTTGATGAAGATGTGTGTCAAACTCAAAAATAATTTGCAGAAAGATTAAACGTTGCTCAGCAAACAATTTCTGAGCATTAATAAGCAATGGGAAAGATTTTAAAGGAAGGAAAATGGGTGCCACATCAACTGAATGAAAGACAAATGGAAAACTAAAAAGTCATCAGTAAAGTGTTGCTTTAATGGCACAAAAGAAAGTCTTTTCTGCATCGAATTGTGATTGGCAACGACAAGTGGATTTATTTTGAGAATCCCAAACACACTAAATCATGGGTTGATCCAGGTCAACCATCAACATCGACTGCAAGGCCAAATAGCTTCGGAAAGAAGACAATGCTCTGCATTTGGTGGGATCAGGAAAGTGTGGTGTATTATGAGCTTCTAAAACCAGGTGAAACTGTTAATAATGATTGCTACCGACAACAAATAATCAATTTGAACCATGCTTTGATCATAAAACGACCAGAATGTGCCAGTAGACATGGCAAAGTAATTTTGCTTCATGATGACGCACCATCACACACTTCAAACCCAGTTAAAGACATGTTAAAAGATCTTGCCTGGGAAGTATTAACCACCCGCCGTATTCACCAGACCTTGCTCCTTCAGATTACCACTTGTTCCAATCGATGGCACATGCACTTTCTGAGCAGCACTTCAAAACGTACAAAGAAGTGGAAAATTGGGTCTCTGAATGGTTTGCCTCAAAATAAGAAAAGTTCTATTGGGACGGAATCCACAAATTACCTGAAAGATGGGGGAAATGTGTAGCTAGCGATGGACATTACTTTGAATAAAGCACTTTTGAAGTTTCTCTTGAAATTATAGTGTTTTCTTTAATTACAAAATCTGCATTATTAACTGCTACACCTAGTATTGTGTTTTTTTACATTGTATTATTATTTCTGACCAAAAAATTATATTTTACATAAAAAGAAAATCTGCTTAAAATTGAAGGACCAGATTCAGATGTTCCTATATTTGCAAATGGTAATGGTTAGAAAATTATTCTTATTATTTTTAAAAGGTGAGAGAGCTAGTTATACCTTAGTATTTAATTACATCTAAGTCATCAATAATTCACCTTTAAATTTGGTCATCAGAGGATTAAGCTACAATTTCTAATGCCAGTGGTATCACTCAACAGCCCTGCCCAGTGTGTGAGGAGCCTATGACAGTTCTCCTGGACTTGTTCATTGCTAGTTCTTCTGACCTAGAAGCAATGATTCAAATAGGAACAATGAGAGGCTTTGTAGTCAGACTTCATGAATAAAATTATTTCCTCAGCCCCTTGACAGCTGCGTGACCTTCATCATGTATATTAGTTTCTCATTCTACATAACAGATCCCACAGCGTAGAGGCTTCAAATAACCCAAACCCATCACCTCAGTTTCCATCCGTCAGGAATGCAGGTGTGACTCACTGGATGCTCTATTCAGGGACTTGCAAAACTGAAATCAAGGTGTCAGACTCTGCAGTTCTCATCTGGGCCTAGGGGTCCTTCCCCAAGCTCCTTTAGGTTCATGACAGAATTCAGCTCCTAGAAGTTGAAGGAATACAAACCTCCATTTCCTTGTGGGCTGTCAGCAAAGGCTGCTCTCAACTCTCACAGACGGCCCTCAGGTCCTAGCCATAGGGTCCTCTCAAAATGCAGCAGCTCACTTCTCTGAAGCGAGAGGAGGAACTAATCTGCTACAAAAGAGTCTTATATAAGTTATCACAAAAGGACTGTCCCAGTACCCTTGCCTTATAACTGGACTTAATATGTTCCCACAGACCCACCCCACCCAAGGGTAGGGTATTAGGTAGGATGTGTACAGAGGGGTAAATATTGTTTGTTAGGAGAACTGTGGCTCAGTAATGGATCCTCAAACAATGAACCAGGAAATCAAGGTTCAATTCCTTGTCAGGGAACATACTGGGGTTTCAGGCTCGATCCCCAGTAGGGGCTACAGAAGGCAGCCATTCGATCAATGATCCTCTCTTATTATTGATGTTTCTATCTCTCTTTTCCTCTCGCTCTCTGAAATCAATAAAAAAAAGTATTTTAAAAAGATTGTTTGTGTAAAATTCTTCACCACTCTGCCACAAGTATGCTGTGTGATTTTTGACAAGTTATACCTCAGTTGCCTTATCTGGGTAATCATGGCGCCTGTCTCAAAAGTCTGGTAAGAAGAAGTTAGCATAAAAAGAGTTCTTAAAACAATACCTATGCTAATGGCTCAGTGAATAGCAGCTATTTTTAGACGTTTGCCCTGGTAACTCAAAGGTCCCATGACCTCTGCAAGATTACTTTATGCTCATGATTGATAGTTGGAAACTTGCATAGATTCCAAATTAGATCACTAATTTCCCTTTTGAAAAATACACTTATAATTACCTGGTATAAACATAATTACAAATTATATTCTCAATGTTTAAATAAGCCTATACATGACAAAATATAACCAGGCTTCTAGAATGACTAAATCTATGCTAATCAAAAAATGACAGCAACTGATTTCTAACTTGAGGATAGAAAATCACTTAATTGAACTCAGATTATTTTTTAAAAGCCACAGACACATATTATTATTATCATGTGGCATCAACTTCTCCTTACCCCATTTCTAAACAGTGTAATTTTTATAATTTTGCATCTCCTCTTTACCATCTAAAACTACATTAACTTGTGGACCAGAAGCTACTATCTGGGGGGAAAAATTATGATTTTCCAGGTCAAGAAATAATGTGGATCTGACAGGCTTACAGGTAACATTGCTTATGCTTTTTTAACTGTACTGAAATACTTTGTCTGGGTCTGGGAAAAACAATTTACCTTAGAGCCTTTAGAGTCAGGAAAACCTGTAGAAGAGCTCTCATGTTCTACTCTGCCATTACCCAAGTCAGGAAGACATCACTTACAGTGTCAGTTAATTTCATTATAGACCCTAACAGGAAGGGACTATCTTGCACTCCTAAATAGGATAGTGCAATTACTTTTACTACTTCAGCAGGAGGAGGGAAATTTTTCGTGCCCCAAGCCCAGCTGATAGGAATGCCACAGCTCAGACCATGAAAAACACTCACCTGAACACTTACTTCCCCCAGTTAACTTTATTTTTCCTTGCTGATGACTTTCTTGCTCCTCCCTTCTTTCTGTAAAAGCCTTCCATTTTGGACAACCCCTCAGAGTTTCTCTCTGCTTGCCAGATGAGATGCTGCCTGACTCATAAGTTGTTTAATAAAGCCAATTCACTCAGTTAAATTTCGTTTTAAACATGCTTCTCCACTAGAACAGCCTGGTGGTGAGGTTTGACACTGTTTCTAGGTGCACAACCTCCAGACCTACTTCTTTGTACCAAAATAAATTTTGTGGGATCTCCTAATATCCTTTAATATTTTTTTTTGTCTAAACTAACTGAACTTATATAGGGTAACTGAGAACCTAAAATGAAATAAGCTCCCAATGAGGTGATCAAATCATTTAAACAAAGAAGATGCTCAATATAGTAATATCTATATGTTTTTGAGACCAAATCTGTGTATGAATTGATAGGTGGGGAAGAGATAAAGGACCTATGCATGAACTCTAGTCCTGGTATAATACCAATATGAGCCTAGGTAAGTTTCTCCATCTCTCATCTTCTGTAAGTCTAGACTATAAAGCATGACCTAAAAATTGTCAAAGGTTCATTCCAGGTTCACAAATCTATGGATCTAACTTCAGACATCAAAGCTAGCAATCCTATATAATAAAACCATAATATGCAAACTGACTTAACGGCGGAATGACCAGCAGAATGACTGGTCTCTATGATGTGCACTGATCACCAGGGGACAGAAGCTCAAGAGGGAGGGGACCGGCAGCAGTGATTGGGGGGCAAGGGCCACCGGCAGCAATTGGGGGTGGGGCCAGCCAGTGGGTGGCACCAGACCGCCAGCCAAGGTGGGTACCAGCAGGGTTCCCCTGACCGCCCCACCCGCCAGTCACCCTACAGATGACCCTGATCACCAGCCAGGCTTAGGGACCCTACCCTGTATATTGGGAACAGTCTCTTAGATTTAAAAATTAAAACCTGGCAAGGCTACTCTAACACTAAAAAACAGGATGATGCAGCAATGACATGCATGGACTCTAGCTTGCACATTTTGTGGTCAGCCCTGATCCTGACACTATAACTGTGTGACAAAGCCAATTACTTAACTTCTCTGTGCTTCAGTTTTTCTACCCATAAGATGGGGAAAATAGTACTACTGCCTCAGAAGGATGTTATGTGCTACTTTTTATAATCAGGGCAAAAAAAAATGTAGCTGCCCATACAACAGCAAGATGCCTTTCACCTGTATGAAAAGGATAGTCACTGGTGCATGCAGCATCCCGGATTGTGAGAGGGATGTCCTACTGCCAGTTTAGGCCCAAAATCCCCTGAGGGGTCCTGGATTACGAGAGGATGCAGGTAGGACTGAGGGACACACCCCCATGCATGAATTTTGTGTACTGGGCCTCTAGTATAAGTATATGCTGCTAATCATCTACACTAATAAAAGAGAAACATGGTAATTAGCGTACGACCGCTATCCTTCCCATTGGCTAATCAGCATATCCTTATGCAAATTAACTGTCAGCCAAGATGGCGGCTGGCAGCCATGCACTGAAGCGAGAAGGGAGGCTTGCTTGCTCCAGTGACTACGGACTCCAATGTTCCCCGCCTGCCGCTGCCGGCCTCTCGGCTGCAAGTCTAAGGAACTATGTACTATGTTGCAAATAAGAAGCTAAACAAAACCCCAGAAACTGGCTTTCATTCAGCCAGCCGGACTGCAACATTGTATCGATGTTTTCAGCAGCGAAGGCCTCAGAGCTAAAGCTGGCCCAGAATAAAAAAAAAAAAAAAAAGGAGCAGTTGGGAGCTTCAGTCACCCGCTTCCAGAAAACAGCCCTCAGCCCCTCACCCAGACTGGCCAGGAACCCGAGTGGGGACCCCCACCCTGATCCAGGACACCCTTCAGGGCAAACCAGCCAGCCCCTACCCATGCACCAGGCCTCTATTCTGTATAGTAAAAGGGTAATATGCCTCCCAGCACTGGGATCAGCGGAGCAGCGAGGCTCCCGGCACCGGGATCAGCTTGACAGGGGGCAGCGCCCAAACCCCCTGATCAGCCCTGCTCTGTGCCTGATAGGGGAGAGCTCCCGAATCCCCTGATCGCCCTGCGGCTCTGTGTGTGACAGGGGGCGGGGCCACAACCTCTCTATCTGCCCTGCTCTGTGTTTGACAGGGTGCGGCGCACCAAGCCCCTGATTGGCCCTGCTCTGTGTGTGACAGGGTGTGGCACCCCAACCCCCCCACCCCCCACGGGCCTTGCTCTGTGTGTGACAGGGTAGAGCCATAACCTCCCCATTGGCCCTGCCCTGAGTGTGACAGGGTGCAGCGCCCCTACGCCCTGATCTGCCCTGCTCTGTGTGTGACAGGGGGCGGTGCCCCAGCTCCCCTATCGGCCCTACTCTGTGAATGACAGGGGGAGCTCCTCAACCCCCTGATCGGCCCTGCTCTGTGCATGACAGGGGGTGGCACCGCAACTTCCCCATCAACCCTGTCTTGAGTGTGACAGGGGGCGGTGCCCCAACCCCCCAATCGGCCCTACCCTGAGCGTGACTGAGGGTGGCATCGCAACCTCCCAATACACCCTGCTCTGTGCATGACAGGGCTGCGCCCCAACTCCCCAATCAGCCCTGCTCTGAGCCTGACCAGGGGCTGCACCTAGGGATTGGGCGTGCCCTCTGCCACCCGGGAGCAGGCCTAAGCCAGCAGGTCGTTATCTCCCGAGGGGTTGCAGACTGCGAGAGGGCACAGGCCGGGCTGAGGGACCCTCCTCCCCTCCCCCGAGTGCACAAATTTTTGTGCACCGGGCCTCTAGTCCTATATAATAAAAGGATAATATGCAAATTGACCCTAACAGCAGAAGGACTGGGAATGACTGGTCACTATGACACACACTGACCACCAGGGGGCAGACGCTCGATGCAGGAGATGCCCCCTGGTGGTCATTGCTTTCCCACAGGGGAGCTCTGCTCAGCCACAAGCCAGGCTGACGGCTGCTAGCACAGCGGTGGTGGCACAAGCCTCTCCCGCATCCTCAGCAGTGATAAGGATGTCCAACTTCAGCTTAGTTCTGCTCCCCGCTGGCAAGTGGACATCCCCCGAGGGCTCCCAGGCTGCCAGAGGAATGTCTGACTGCCAGCTTAGGCCCGATCTCCCGGGGAGCAGGCCTAAGCCAGCAGGTGGACATCCCCAGAGGGGTCCCAGACTGTGAGAGGGTACAGGCCAGGCTGAGGGACCCCCCTGAGTGCACAAATTTTTGTGCACCGGGCCTCTAGTAGTTTTAATAAAGAATGCCTGGTAAGGCTGAGTATTATATAATAGTCATCTTTGAATCCTCCTTCACATGAATACCATCTCCCTGGTAGAAAAAGAGAGAAGCTTGGGTTTAAAGTTACTTATTTCTAATTGACAAAACCTGGTACATATTTCACTAATGTTCTGAAACATTTTAGTTACTCTTATTCCTATCATTCTTTTGGGGTAATATTAATAAATTAGTGTGACACAATAAATACTGTTAGAGTTTCTGATAGAAAATTGTGCATCAATTTAAATATTTTAAGTTAAATTTTATTTTCCACCTATTTTAGAGTTGGTTTTGATTATTTTATTAATATTTTAATTTTACTATTGCATCAAAAAGAACAGGCTTTTCAAATTTTATTGTAAAAGTTGGCTCCATTCTTGTCATAGTCAGAATAAGGCTATAACCCCCCTCTCCCCATACAATGTGATGTCCTTAATCCTAATCTTAATCCTAAAACCTGTAACTATGTAGGATGACATGACCAAAGAGAAAGAAGATAATTTGAGATAATCTTCTCAGTTGACCTCAAAATGGGAAGATTATCTCAAATTATCTTAGTATGTACAGGGTAATCACAAGAATCCTTAAAAATGGAATGGAGGAGCTGAATAAGAGAATCAGAGAGAGATATGACCACAAAAGAAAGATACAGAAAGATGCAATGTTGCTGGCTTTGAAGATAATCCAGGGCCATGAGCCAGGAATGGGTGGTGTCTAATAACTGGACAATATAGAAATGCAGCCCCGCTCATTCCTTTATTCTAGCTCAGTGAGCCCCGTATTGGGCATCTAATCTATAGAACTGGGAGGGCATAGACCTTTGGGATTTTTTTTTTTTTAACCACTAAGCCACTAATGATAGCTACAGCAGCTATAGAGAACAAATACAATTCTTCAGTGTGATTTTATTTTGTCTAGGGAAACATTTTTGATGCTTCAGATTGTATATTTAAAATTTGGGGGGCCCTGACCAGTTTGGCTCAGTGGATAGAGCGTTGGCCTGCAGACTGAAGGGTCCCAGGTTCGATTCCGGTCAAGGGCATGTACCTTGGTTGCGGGCACATCCCCAGTAGGGGGTGTGCAGGAGGCAGCTGATCGATGTTTCTCTCTCATCGATGTTTCTAACTCTCTATCCCTTTCCCTTCCTCTCTGTAAAAAATCAATAAAATATATTTTAAAAATAAATAAATAAAATTTGGTGGCATATAGATATTCTAAATAAAGAGGTGTTTTTACAAATTTTATCAGAACATACCTTTAGTATTAAATGAATCTGTTAAACATTAATTCTGAATTAAATATGGAAAATATAGGCAAACAATAACCTATTTTATTTCTGTGTTCACAATTAATCACATAGACAACAATGACTATAGACTCATTTAAAAATAAAATTTTTTAAAAAAAAACTCCAAATGTGAACAATGAAGCTATCCTTAAAGAAATATAGAAAATTCAGATGGAAATGTAATATACATTGCTTATTTATTAAATTGGTTGATGAACTTAAGAGGCAGGATGAAGGTGCTAAAAGGAAATATACACTTTATCTGAATTTATTCAGTAGAACAATTCAAGTTCATAAAACTAGCCTTAGCAGCAATCAATAATGATAAATTTTTAAAGTTTGACTTAATACGTTGATGAGGATTTTTATGTATAGCCACCTTGATATTGAAGTTTGATGACTTTGTAAACGAGAATAAAATAAAAAATAACCATGGCCTTTTCTAGGTGACTGCAAATCATGCTAGCAGGAATATGCCCTCAAATATCATGAAGTTTTCTAATAATCCTGTTCTTGGGTAAAACTGTAGCAAGAACATTGTTCTAGAAGTTCTGGTATTGAAACATTAGATGATGGACAAGATAAGAGCACATTAAATCAAACTCCATAGTGGGGACAGGAATGCTCACGAGACAGCAAATTTGAAGATTTTTTATTCTCTGTTCATAATAAATTAGTTTCCCAAGATAGGAATCATAAACAAGATCTTTTAATTATGTTTCATCTAGAAGATGAAACTTGAAAAAGCTGAACTAGTCAAAATCTATGGTGATATGACACATGACCTCACTCATATGTGGGATCTAATGCACAAAATAAAGTGATGTGACACTTTAAGCAAAAATCTTGGAGTTACTATTTAAAGTTGTAGAGGGGCTCAAATTATCCAGGACAAGTCAAATTTTACTTATGCTTCCTGTTAATGGGGATGACAATGTTCGGTGACAGCCAGAATAGCTGCCAGCCTCAAAATAACCACCTTCTGGGAAGCCAATTTTCTTCCAAAAAACTGAAGAATTCAAACCAAAATGTTCATCCTAAATAATAAAGAGGTAATATGCAGATTGACCTTCATGTCCTCACATCATCACAAGATGGCCACCCCCACATTGTCACAATATGGCCAGCAAGGGAGGGCAGTTGGGGGCAACCAGGCCTGCAGGGGAGGGCAGTGAGGGCAATCGGGCCAGTAGGGGAGGGCAGTTGGGGGTGATTGGGCCCGCAGGAGAGCAGTTAGGTGTCAATCAGGCTGGCAGGGGAGCAATTAGGGGGTGATCAGGCTGGTAGGCAGAAGCAGTTAGGGGCAAGCAGGCAGGCAGGCAGGCGAGTGGTTAGGAGCCAGCAGTCCTGGATTGTGAGAGGGATGTCCGACTGCCGGTTTAGGCCTGATCCCTATGGATTGGAGATTGGAGGGGGTGCAGGCAGGGCTGAGGGACAAACCTCCCCCCCCAGTGCACAAATTTCATGCACTGGGCCTCTAGTTGCTAATAAAAATAAATCACTCTTGCATAATTTTATAAAATTTAGAGAACTGCAACAAAAAAAAGTTTTATCTTATACTGAAAAGTAAGTTATCTGTTAAGGCTATGGCTATATTATGCTCATTTGTTCCCGCACTGTGTGTATATCCTATATAATAAAAGGCTAATATGCAAATAGACTGAACGGTGGAACAACTGAACAACCATCACTATAACATGCACTGACCACCAGGGGGCGTGTGCAGAACATGTCAGGCTTTGGTCGTAGCGGGATGGTGGAGCAGGTGAGCAAGGGTGCCAGACCAAGGCAGGGTGCTGGTCACTGTCATTGGGGCAAGCCTCTGGTGGTTACTGAAAATTCTTTGTTCCTGTGAGCTATGGTCTTGCCCAGCGTTTGCACCTGCTGTCGGCGCTGGCCCCACTCGCACCCGCTACTGGTGCCTGGCACTGGTCCCAATCACTCAGCACCATCAGTGGGTGTGAGCAGTGGCTGCCAGCCCCAATCACCCCTGAGGGCTTCTCCACCTCCTCCTGCTCCTGAGGGGTGATCGGGGCAGCAGCCACCGCTCGCACCCGCTGCTGGTGCTGGTCCCAATTGCTTCACGCCATCATTGGGTGTGAGCGGGGCCAGCGCCTTCAGCACATGGGAGCGGGGGCAGCGGGAGTGGGGCTGCCGGCAGACAGGGGACTGGGGGCCATGGTGGGAGGGGCTGGGCAGGGGTGCAGAGGATGGGCTGAGACCCACCCCTGTGCCTACCGCAGCCTTGTGGCCCATAATTCCTTTCAAGGTGCACGAATTTGTGCACTGGGCTTCTAGTAGTAACATAATATCCATAGAGTTTTTTCTCTGTTTCTCATGTACGCAAAAATATATTTGACTCTGAGAAAAACAAAAGCTATTTTATTTAAACATGAAAGAATATATAGCATGGATATGATTACTAATAACCATCCTAAAGATGGTTTTCCAAATGTAAGTTCAGGGACAGGATTTATAGTCATGCTTATTGATAATATTAAACTATTTAAATCACATGGTCTTGTAAGAAAATTTGTTTTTAGCTTATTGTTTTGGAAAACACACCTAAATATTTTGATATGGTGATGTTTTAATCATATGCAATATAAAAGTGTTGCTGCTTTTTCATCTGTGATATTTTATATGTAATACTCTCTAACAAGTTCAACAAGTAGGTTGTAATATATTTTATAATTATAAATGAGGTGCTTTATACAAAAAGGCAATGTTACATTTATAGTATAAGTTATTAGAAGCTTTAAATACACTGAATAACAATGGCTACAGGATCTGTCTTCCCTTAAAAAAAAATTCCGTACAATTCTGAACTTTTAATACTTCCCTTATAAAACAATCTTATGAGATTTACTTTTCTACCTCACACGTTTCCTTTCCAATCATATCCCTTCACAAACACATGGCAAATTCAATGATTTATTGTACTGAATTTTTAGCTACCTGTCTACATTTATGTTTTGCTATTAAATCTATCATTCCAGACAAATATAGCTAAAGCAAAATCATTTGTGTAAGGTATGAGATTGGGAACAAAACCTGAGAAAAAATGATTTAGAATAAAGAACAATCTGAATTTGTAGACAGGAACATCAAATTGAATTGTTATTTCAACAAGACAAGACAAAGGACATTTGGTGAATACTAGGGAGGAGCGGGGGAGGCTAGTCTCTAGTCTCATTGGTCGACAGTAATGATCTACAGCTCTGCATGATAGGCTTCCAGCTCTATAAATCTGTTCTGCTGTGCAGTCCTTTCCTGAGGAAGTGATATATTTCTAAAAGTTCCATCTAAATATCACCCTGAAAGCTCACTAAACTGAAGATCATTCCCAGTGCAGAAGAGTGAAGTATACTCTTTTCCAATGGACCCAATACTAACTTAGATATCAACCTAGAAAATGGTTATAAAGTGAATACGAAGTAAGTAAACATTTTAAGGGAATGGCTGTCTCCTTAAAGGAAACTCTAACTTTCAAAGCTTCCAAATGCTAACAGCTCTAAAAACAAGTCTTTGTTTCCACTGAGGGATCAGTGTCACAGGGACTGAATTACTTGAGCAAAAAACATGGAGTGTAAACTAAGAGTGGGTAATCCTCATGCATTTATGGAACCCCTGCTGTATCCCATACATTGCTTAGTGTGAAGGATACACAAATGAGTAAGCCTGCATAAATCCAATACTGTATCGGATTCAGGTAAATATGAGGAAAGGAAGATTATAGAAGCAGAGAGGTGATAAAACCTTAAAACCTTACACACAGTGAAAGGGAATCCAGATTTAGCAAAATAGGTTTTTAAGATCTCATCTTGATTTTCACTGGTCTTTAGAAGATTAGGGAAAACCCAGAGATAAATAGGCAGAATAGTAGGATCAATTAGTTTAAACACACACACAATTAGGAAGCTATAATTTTTATCTTTTTGTTTTGTTTTAATTGGGAGGTTAATACTGTCACTCCTAACATAATACAGGATATTCCCACAAAATGTATACACAATTTAACAGCTGATGGCTCAATTTTGAAAATTAAATATATTTTAATAAGCACTGACTTTATAATTATTCAAAGTCTGTGTATACATTTTAGGACACCCTATATATGTCCAAGAATTGCTATGTCCTGCACTTGATGTTACACTTTCCTCCTCTATAGTCTAGTCTTAAGTGAATCAATTTGCAGATTTTAATTGTTTCCATTACCACCTCCTAATTTATATTTTACTTATGTATGCTTAGTTTTTCACTTGTTAAGTTATTAACCCTACCATTATAGCTGTCTTCCAGAATCAAACAGAGCTAACTTAAGCGTTTGATAAACCTATTAAAGGCAACTAACTACTTCAATGCGAGATACATTTAAGAACTTTTTCCTTGTACTTTCTAACCACTCCTATAAAAAGGCAATGAGTGGGGGACATCTGTAATACTCTCAACATAAAATAAAGTAAACAAACAATAAAACAAGATCTTGAAGAGATATCTGAACTCCTGTGGTCATTACATCATATTTACATCAGCCAAGATATGAAAACTACCTAATTGTCCTTCAACAAGTGCCTTACTAAAGAAGTCATATACAATAACTAGTGGCCTGGTGCTTGAAATTTGTATACGGGAGGGGGGGTCTCTTCAGCCCAGCCTGTACCCTCTCCAATCCGGGACCCCTTGAGGGATGTCTGACTGCCAGGATCAGGCCTAAACCGACAGTTGGACATCCCTCTCACAATCCTGGACCGCTGGCTCCTAATTGCTCACCTGCCTGCCTTGTTGCACCTAACTGCTCCCTGCCCCCTGCCAGCCTAATCACCCCTCACGGCCTCTGCATGCCAGCCTGATTGCCCCTAACTGCGCCCCCTTCTGGTATGGTCACCCCTAACTGCCTCCAGCTGCCAGCAAGATCGTGCCCTACTGCCCCCTTTCTGCTTGCCTGGTCACTCCTAACTGCACCCCCGCCAGCCTGGTCACCCCTTCCTGCCCCCCCCACCGGCCTGGTCACCCCTAACTGCCCCCCTGCTGGCCTGGTTGCCCCCAACTGGCCCCCCTGCTGGCTAGTCGCCCCTCACGGACCCTCTGCCAGCCTGGTCATCCCATGCAGCCTGCTGTTCAGTCATTTGGTCGTCCCTCACTAACCCCCCTGCCAGCCTGATCATAGACAGCCATCTTGTGAGAGCATGAGAGTTAATTTGCATATTACCTCTTTATTATATAGGATGATTCACATTATATATATATATATATATATATATATATATATATATATATATATATATACTAGAGGCCTGGTGCACAAATTTGTGCACCAGTGGGGTCCCTAGGCCTGGCTTGCGAGATTGGGCCAAAGTTTGCTCTCCGACATTCACTGAGGGGTCCCGGATTGTGAGAGGGCGCAGGCCAGACTGAAGGACCACACCGGTGCACAATCAAGGCCGGGGAGGGATGTAGGAGGTTGGCCAGCTGGGGAGGAACCACAGGAGGGCTCCAGGGCATGTCTGGCCCATCTTGCTCAGTACCGATTGGCTGGACCCAAGCAGCAAGCTAGCCTACTGGTCCAAGTGTCTGCTCCCTGATGGTCAATGCATGTAATAGCCAGCGGTTGAGCGGCCTTAGCATATCATTAGCATATTATGCTTTGGTTGAATGGATGACCGGACACTTAGCATATTAGGCTTTTATTATATAGGAGGTATCCTATATAATAAAGAGGTAATATGGAAATTGACCATCACTCCAACACACAAGATGGCCGCCCCCATGTGGTCAAAGATGGCCACCACAAGATGGCCGGCAGAGGAGGGCAGTTGTGGGTGATCAGGCCTGCAGGGGAGGGCAGTTGGGGGTACCATGCCTTCAGGGGAGGGCAGTTGGGGGAACCATGCTTTCAGGGGAGGGCAGTTGGGGGGCACCAGGCCTGCAGGGAAGGGCAGTTGGGGGCAACCAGGCCTGCAGGGAAGGGCAGTTGTGAGCAATTGGGCCAGCATGGGAGCAGTTAGGCATCAATCAGACTGGCAGGGGAGCAGTTAGGCATCAATCAGGCTGGCAGGGGAGCAGTTAGGGGGCGATCAGGCTGGCGGGGGAGTGGTTAGGGAGTGATCAGGCTGGCAGGCAGAAGCGGTTAGGGGCAATCAGGCAGGCAGGCAGGTGAGTGGTTGGGAGCCAGCAGTCCTGGATTGTGAGAGAGCTGTCCGACTGCCTGTTTAGGGATTCCAGATTGGAGAGGGTGCAGGCTGGGTTGAGAGACACACACACACACACCCCTGTGCACAAATTTCATGCACTGGGCCTCTAGTATATGAACATTATTCAGCCACAAGAAAGAAGAAAATCCTCTCATCTGAGACAAATTGATGAATTTGGAAATTTGAAGGGTACTCTGCTAAGTAAAATAAAGACAAATACTACATGATATTACTTAACATTGCACTCAGAGAGACAGAGAGTATAATAGAGGTTGCCAGGGGCCAGGTGTGGGGAAATGGAGAGAGGTTGATAAGTTTCAGTTATAAGATGACTACGTTCTGAGGATCCATGCATAGTATGGTGACTTCACTTGATAATATTTTTTTTTTTTTTTGCTTTCTTTGTAGTATATATTTTACTTTATTGAATTTATTAGGGTGACTTATTATATAATTAAAATTTGCTAAAAGGCTCTTCAACATTGTCATAAAAAAATCTGTTGATGAACTTGATTTGGGGAATCCTTTCTCAAATATACATGCACATATCTGAAATCATCACATTGTACATTTTAAACACATTACAATTCTATTTGTCTAATGTACCTCAATAAAGTTGCCAAAAATAAAACACTTATTATCACCAGGGGAATCTGGATGATACATATAAAACACCATACAATTTTGCAAATTTTTGAAAGCCTTAAACTATTTCAAAATAAAGAGTTATGTTTTATGTGGTAGGTTTATAGCTCCTTATCTGGGTGTGGAGTGACAAACATAATGTATTTCTATGTGAGGAAAGTAAAATTCATAATAATAGAAATGATGTGATTAAAAAAAAGAGGCAATGAACCTTCACTATTTAAAAGTGCAAGTCCTTTTTCAATTTGATGTTAGAGACTCCACTAGAATATAGTTAAAACAAACATACCAGACGTGATTCTTCCTTTAAAAATAACACACATTTTTAAAGAAAATGCCATATACTTTAAAAAATATAGATTTTATATTAAAGAGTTAGAATTAGAACTATACCATATGTGCTGATGATGTCTGTCTAACAATATCTTTTGCTTTGGACTGTCTAATATATGTTTTTAATCCCAAAATGTCGATTGAGTCACCAAAACCTGAAACTCATTAGTAAAAGCAATTGATTAAATTTGTTTTTAAAAGCTGGTGATAAAAATAATAATAATAATAACAATAAATGAGGTAGGCTGTTTCAAATTGATAATCAACTAAAGAATATGTACCCAGGTTCTTCACCTTCCCAATCTTTGGCTCAAGAAATTAAGGACACAGGACATGTGAAGTAGCAACCTTATGCAGAAGGAAGCATAGCAAGATGACCGCTAATGACATGTAAGCTCCTCCACACATTTAATGATGAAATTTGCAAAAAAAAAAAATGCATTGTAAAATCCCATGTTTGAAATCAATTTCAAAATAGTTATTATGGATCTACACTCATAGACTCTTAGGAACTAAACTAAAAATGAGAGGCAACTAATCTCACAGAGAAAACAACTAGAAGTATGTATGTTAATTTTGATAGAAAAATGAACATAATGATAACAGTGAGTAACAGGGATGTAATTAACTTTAGATGACCATTTCTGAATTTCTGTATAAATTCACTCGAGTTTATTCATCAAGAGAAGTGACTTGTTGGTAAGTAGATGTTCAAGTACTAGAGGGGGGAGTGGGCAGAAGAGGACACCCAGGAATGTGGAGTGGTGTAGTGTTAATTTCATAGCATTGGGGAAGCATTTAATCATGTTTATTCCCACCACCCGCCCCCCCCCGACCCCCAGAAGAAATCCTGTCTTTAGGGGGGAAATGGTTACATCTAATACTGGTGAATATGTCATTATATTCATTGCAATTATTTTAATGGTTTACAGGAAGAAATTTTGTGTTATATATTAAAAACTAGAGGCCTGGCACACGAAATTCATGTGCGAGTATGGTCCCTAGGCCTGGCCTGCAATCAGGGCCATCTTCCCCAGCTGCCCCCAGCCAGCCCTGACCCTCACCGCCATCCACCCCCAGTTCCCCGTTCACCATCAGGTGATCGGTGCCTGAGGGCTGGGGGAAGGGACAAAGAGGTGGTCAGTGCGGGTCACAGTGACTGGTCCAGTGGCTGTTCTGGTCATTCTGCCATTAGGGTCAATTTTATTACCCTTTTATTATATAGGATAGAGGCCTGGTGCATGGGTGGGGGCCAGCTGGCCTGCCCCGATCAGGGTGGTGGTCCCTGCCGGGGGGAAGGGCTAGCCTGGGCTAGGGGCCAGGGGCAGTTTGCAGGCCGTCCACGCCCCTGGCTTTGTCAGGAAGGATGTCCAGAATATGTCTGATCTAATTAGCATATTACCCTTTTATTAGTATAGATGCGACTTTAAAAACTGGATACTCAATAAATACCACCTTTTGTGAGTCGAGTTTGGAAACTGTAACCATTGCTGATAATAAATTATTTGTTGTAATATGTTTCCCACATTATTTTTCATTGTTGTGATTCTCATCTTTATCAATGTTTCCTGTAGAGAAGAGTTTTGGAAATATTTCAGGGAAAATAAATACTTTAAATAAGGGTTTGTCTTACAAGTTAGCTTCAGACATGCCCATAGGCACTAACTGTTCTTCTGGTTCAGCACTAATGATTTGATTTTGATGATACAGTTATGGTAACACCAATATATTGTCACTACACCAATCTTTCAATTCCAGTGGACCTCACTGTAAGCACTTGGATTTTCTGGGCCACATGTCTACTTTGTGGAGATAACTTTAGACTATAAACATGGGTTGAAAACATCTGAATTAAGTGTCACCTACACCTGGGAGTTACCCACTAAGAGGTTAAGAATCACCCTGAGTCATTTCCAGGCTTTCTCTACCTAGCCTATGGAAGTAAATTCAGATAACTTATTTTACATCAATTTAAACTAATACATTTCACTTGACCAAATCAGTATTCACTTACTATGAGGATGATTGCCCTATTACTTTAATTAATCCTAATGCTTAAAAATTCAAGTGAAAAAATGTCAATCAATTACTGAAAGACATGGCTCAAAAATATTTACATGAGGATATAGAACTTAAAATGTCATATCAGGATGTTTGTTAATGTCTTTAGCAGATATAGTTTTAAATAGATTTTTAATTTTATATTTAAATAAATTATTTAAGTAGTTAAAATATTACACAGTTGATACAGGTATGTCAAAGCAAGGCTATCCACCTTATATTTAGAATGCTTGCAGTATATTTTTGGGAAATGTTTGTTAAATTGGATATTCCTTTTGCAAGTTATAATCTATCCATTAGCTCATTCAATCTACATCATTCAGAATACAAAATAAATAAAACAGGATTTCAGTCTTCTCTTACTACTGTATATAAAATTAGTTTCCAAAATAAAGAAGATGGTATGAGAGGTTAATGAACCCATTCATCCAAATGTGTAGTAAGTGCACTGCTAAATGCAATACATTGTATTTTATTTGCTAATCTCTACCGTATCTTACGTTATAGCAGATAAATTGTTCTTTCATAGTATCCTATAACATCTCTCATGACTTCTATTTGCATGAAATAATAGTTTAATTATAAAGTACTTTTACCATGTAGAATGTATCTAATGCTAAAATATACATGCTTGTCATTATTCTCACCACAGCTGTGACAATATTTTGCTTATTAGTGAATATATACTTTCAAAATATAAAAAAAAAATTTGTCTAGATCCTTAAATAAAACTAAAAGAACATCTACATTGTAATTTTATTCCTCTTGATAGCTATAAAACAGTCTTAGACTTTCTTTGAAAGGCATTTAAATTTTACTTTAGAAACAACTTATAATCAATTTAGCTATGTAAGTATAGTTTACCTTTTCCTTACAGGCCAAATGTAACCAAAGACCAAGATGATAGATTTAGCTCCAAGATATCTTATTAAAAAACTAGAGGCCCAGTGCATGACATTTGTACACTGTGGGAGGGGAGAGTCCCTCAGCCTGGCCTGCACCCTCTCACAGTCCGGGACCCCTCGGGGGATGTCCACTGGGCGCACCAGCTGTGAACCCGGCTTCTGGTTGAGCAGCGCTCTTCCTGTGGGAGTGCACTGACCACCAGGGGGCAGCTCCTGCAATTGAGCGGCTGCCCCCTGGTGGTCAGTGCAGGTCATAGTGAGTAGTTGTTAGGTCGTTCAGTCGATTTGCATATTAGGGTTTTATTATATAGGATAACAAAACCAACCCTAGTTGGTTTGGCTCAGTGGATGGAGCATTAGCCTGCAGACTGAAGGGTCCCTGGTTCAATTCAGGTCAAGGGCACATTCCCAGGTTGTGGGCTAGATCTCCAATACGGGGTGTGCAGAAGGCAGCCAATCAATGATTCTCTATGATTATTGATATTTCTATATCTTTCTCCCTCTCCCTTCCTCTCTGAAATCAATAAAAATATATTTAAAATATAACAAAACCAAAATGAATTGCAGATTTCAATTTAAAATATAAAACTGAATTTAAAAATTTGGATGGGTGGCATGATTGTCAATATTCTAGTTGAGATATTTCAATATAATTTTATAAAATATTACCACTGACAGAAACTGCTTTCCAAAGATAAACTGGTCAAACCATGAATTAAGTGTCTCTGTATTTTATCTGATAACTGTGTGTGAATCTATAATTATCCAAAAATTAAAGTTTAATTTTTAAAAACAGGTTTATTTCAAATATAGATAATGAAAAGTTCTATTTCTTGAAGCAGAATTCAGACATTAACAAGTTCACTCTTAAAATTTCCACAGTCAATTTAATATAAGATATGACCATTAGCTGCTTCAAAAATAATGACTTTTTATCCACTTGTCCACAAATATTGAATAAGCTTTATAAACTATCACCTGCAAAGAGATAGTTCAGTTCATCATATCAGATTTGAATATATGAATGTCATATATTCCAGGACAAATTTTAATTTGAAAATCACAAACAATGATAATAGTAAAACCTCCTTTAAAAAGAAGTCAATATTGTAAAAGATTAAATAAGATTCTGGTTTCTATAATTTGTCCTATAATGCAGCACTCTTTGCATTATTACCGAGAAATCTTTAATAAGAAAATGAGAAGGTAATTTAAATTTTGAAAATAGTAAATGCAAGATGTGCATCATGCTGACAACCTAACTTAGAAATCTCCAGAACATGAAATAACTGGGATATGTATTGCATGATCAAACTTTACCAAGCGGGAATAATCTAGCATTTCTTCACTAGAGGGTAAACCGTAGATCTGTCATTATCTTGTTCCACCTAATGAATGTATTATGGAAAGAAACTTCTTGTCCTCTAAATCAGTGATCTGCTACGCTTGGGCAGTATCACAGAGCTAAGAAAAAGGCACACCTTTTCATCAGTTTGTCATAAATTGAGGTGGGAGGCGAAAGGAAAGAGCCCCGCCAGCTGGCCTATCATCAGAGATGGACTATAGGCTGGAAATGAAATGTTACAGACGCCATCTGGGCCTAGGAAAACACACACCTCCCTTGTTAGATTAAAAAATTACAAGAATTAAAGGACACTGGACAGTAACTTCTATGAATTAAGTTCAGAGAAGAATCTGTGGAAAGAATAAAACAGGACTAGATAGCTCTATAAGGTCAAAATAATTTCCAACTTTTTCCTTTGGAAGTGTTGAAAACACATGTACATGATAAATGTGTAAGGTACAGATTAAAATTAAATACAGCCCCATGTGCACACCATCCAGCTCAAGGTAAGAAACTGCCAGAACCTTGGAAGCTCTCGGCAGTGCGGCGTCTGGCCCCATGGACCTCACCTACAGAAGTTACCACTGTTCTGCATCTTGTGTTTTTATTCCTTTCTTCTTATTAATAGTTTACCATAATATCTACCCCTAACTAATAAGTTGTTCAGTGTTGTATGTTTTTGAACCTTATTTACATGGAGTTAGGACTCTTTCTGCAACGTGATATTTTCATTCAACATTATGTTTCTGAGATTCATCTTGCTGACTTTTCTAGATTGGACACTCATTCACACTATTGAGTAGTATTTCATTTTGTAAACATAGCAGGTCCTCGAATAACATTGTTTCGCTCACTGTCATTTCATTATAGAATGATGAGATGCCATAAAAACTTAACTCTTATCTATATACAGCCTATGGTAAAATTGGTTTTACTATACGTCATTTTGCTTAAAGTTGCAGAACCTATTGATGATATTAAGTGAGACCTTACTGTATACTGATTTGTCTATTTTGTGTGGCTCAGCTCTGTCGCTGCAGGCATAGCTACCATGGGCACTCCTGTGCATGTATTCCCACCCAGGCCAAAGCTCAAGAGAAACTCTTCCTGCCTGGGTGACGTTGCTGGGATGTAGGGTGTGAGCATCTTCACATTTATAATTCCAAATTGTTTTCCAAACCTGCTGTGACCACTGAGAACCTCACTAGCAGAGTTTAAGTGTTGTGGTTTTCTCATGCTCAACTTGTTGCTTACACAATAAAAAAACACACACATCTACTAATTCCTTATTGTTTACTGCATTAGCTGAAACTGTTTGCAGTTTACACACAAACTCACTTCTTTGGTTTAATGCTCTTTGTGGTCTGCTCTGTAACATAAACCTGAGTGCCCATCATAAATTATGCCTCTCATTGCATGAAAGAGTCACATTTTTCAAGTCACACAAATACAAGTAATTTTTATTCCATTTACCTAAAAATCCATGTTTTCCATCAGAATTGCCCTAGAACTAGCAGAAGAAAGAAGTTTACAGAATCCCACTGACCAGAGGCAGTGTGCAAACTGGTTAAGAAATGTGAAGGCAACAATTTTAATCATCAAAAACCTGTTGTGATACAAACACATTTCTCAGTTATCATTTATGTAAAGTTGGCAATGCATTCCATCATATGATTTATAAAAATTAAATGAGATAATAGATGGGATACACCTAATTTAAAAATGTTCATCATAAAATGGACATTTAATACATTTTAGCTATTGCTTTTCAAAAGCGACTCGTTGATCAATCAATGTTTTAGAGCCACTTTAATGAATAGCCTACAGCCATAATATAGCCATGTTCATGGAACAAACATATTCCTACATGTTAGACTTCAATGTCATTAAATATTTTAGGTAAGGTTACCTTATTGGTACTGAAAATCCCAGGAATTCTGTTCTGATGACAGAATAGTAACCTGCAGAATCTATTATTAGGTCACGGACAAAAAGAGCAAAGCTCTTAGTAGCAGTAAACTGAGGTCCACAGATGCACACACTTTCCAGACACTCATGCACAGGCATGTTGTCTCTGGTCTCCGGGATAAATTCAATGCTAGAATGCTGGACCACTACAACATATAGGTCTTATTAAGTTATGTTTATGTGAAGGTAAAGCATTGTAAAATAATTATCGCTGAAGCTCATCACCACTCACAATCCCAGAATGAGCATGTTGGACAATACACTAAGCCACAGATGCAGATCCTAAGTATTAAGCACAACTCATTTCCACCCACACACAGTGCAGGTCCCATCGTCACCGATGGAAAGCTCCATGTCACAAACAGGCACCGCTGTCACAAGCACATGCTTAGTGCAGTCCAGAGCCTTCCACTTCAGAAGAGAGAGGGAGGGGAGGCCTGCCAGCTCTAACTACGAGATGTCCTGGATCAAATGTTATCCAACAAATAATATTTTTATTCTTTTCAATTTATTCTTAATTTTCTCCTCTCCCTCATTTAGCAATATTTTTCATGGAGAAAAATCAGTGCATCAGTAGTCTACATGTTCAATCTTTCTAAACTGACAAATAGGATTAGTATGGTTTTTAATCCATGTTATTTGGGGAGAGGCTTCAGTCCTTGTGGAATTACAGTGCATTTTGTTCTAATTCTTATTTAAGTTATGGACTGCTTAGCCAGGAGAAAAAAAATAACTAAGTATAGCATCAGTAAGATGCTATGGTTATTTATAAATAATTTTGGTCCAAAATGCTTTGAAGTTGCTTATAGATGCATACAATCTAGTGAGATAAAATATTTAAACTCTTTAAAGAGATCCTTTGGAAAACGAAAGCAAGATGGTGTCAGGCAGGTGGTTAATGAACAAATGCGTCCTTGTGCTCTCTGTGCAAATCGCTGCGGGCTCCACCCGATGCCCTGTGGCGTCTCATGTTGCAGCCCTGCATTGGGCAGGCCCATTCGCAGCTGTGGGCCCATTTGGCGTCATAGGGTGTCTCGGTGCCCCGCCTCTCCCCTCACTGGCCAATTTGCCGTTTCGGGGCGGCTTTAAGCCGGGGTGCCAGGCACGAACAAATGCGTCCTTTACAAATTATGCACTGAATCAAGGTAGAACACAGATTTAACACTGAGCTTGTATTGATTTGTAGAAAGCAAAAGTATAACCAGTAATAAGAATGTACATAAAACAAAGCAGGTACTTGGGACACATGCTGATATGATGCCAGGGAAAATAATTTCCTATGGTTCCATGTAGAGAATATTTGATGACGATAGTAAAGCACTGCTCAGAAGGAAACAATTGCGTGGGCCAGTGTGCAGTCCAGTTAAGAAGCTCTCTGAAAGTCTCCCTTAATTGTGAAACAGATTTTAGACTATGAGGAAAAATGAACGGCCGCATTTCCTCTAGGCCATCTTCCATAAATCTTCCACTTATCTTAGCTACGTGTATGGAAGGCATTGTGCTGCAGTGAATTGAGATTATGGTCCCTGTCAAGCACCAGGAAAACTGTAATTCTGTTTCCATTTACAAACAGAACCATACACTCTAAAAGTCAACTAAATTGTATGAATCATAAGTTAGTCATATGGAAAGATGGGCCTTAATTTCTGGCTAAAAATGTGTATGGACAGTATTGGCAGTCAGAGCTCAGAATCTCCTCAGAAACAATTCGGGGTCTCCTCCAATGCAGAGTGTAATGCATGGTGGCAAATGATTTTGTTGAGAACACTTGTAGTGAAAATGGCGGCTTGAGAAAAAGAAAGGGAGGGAAGGAGGGGGCGAGGGGATGGGAATGAAATATGAAGAAATGGTGTCTATAGAGCATCTAATTTTGAGCAACAAAACTTCCTGAAATACTTTCATAATAAACCTGTGGCAAAATATTGAACTTGGAAATAGATGTGTGAAATAATAACTTATAAAATAGTCACATAAAGGATATAAAGCATTTATTGTTTTGACAGAGAAATTAATCATCTCCACTGCCTTAAAGTAGAAATTTGGGGACAGAGACTGAAAAATATAAGTGAACTGTAGGCCTAATTATTTTGGCATTCTCTGTTTATAAAATAAATATATATATATAACTGAATGTCTTTTCTAGAGCTTGTGTCTTTTAATTCCCCATGGCCCTTACTTCACCCTATTGCATCAGATCTGGTGTGGCTTCACTCCTTTTCTCTTAATCTGCTTGCCTCCTGAAACCATTCAAGTTCCTGCTCCCCATGCCTGGCTGTTTCACGGTGGAATGTGGGAAAATGGTGAAACATAAACTCAATGAATAAATAAATAAAAATTATTTTTATATTAGACTCTGATTAATAGCAGCTAGAGGTGACGCAGATTAACTGAAAAATGTGTGCAAGAATTTTACTAAAAACGTGCTTTAAAACTTCACATCAGAGTGTGACATGTAGTTCAGCAGTAGGCCACACTGGGGCAGTAGATAGCTTTCTGAAATGAAAATGAAGTGTACAAGGAGTTCATGAAAACAAGATTTTGATGAAAACAAAATTATGGTCTCTCAAAGATGACATAGAATATAACTTCATAAATATATCCAAAACCCATATTTTAGTTTGTAATAAAACTGATTGCTTGTTTGACTTTTGCTCTCCCATGGAGTCTACTTCCAACCTAGTCCCTACCAAGTTTTCAAACAGCCTAGGAATTTTCCAATTTAAAGGATTTTGCACATCCTGCTTGTCTTTTCCTAGAACAGTGGTCGGCAAACTGCGGCCCCTTGAGTGTGGCTCTTACACAAAATACCACATGCGGGCACGCACGTACAGTGCGATTGAAACTTCGTGGCCACACTCAAGGGGCCAAAGAGCCGGATGTGGCTCTGGAGCTGCAGTTTGCCGACCACTGGCCTAGAATATTCTCCTGGCCCCACCCTAATATTTTAGTCTCAGTTTATATGTAATTTTCTTAGAGAAGTTTACCTAGACACCTTTTCTAAAGCAAGTCTCTCTCACACAACATGAACTTTTTTATGTAACTTTTATTTTCTTGTGTATTTCAGTCATGGCACTTAGTCCAATGTATAAGTATTTTATTTATTCACTTTTCTATTTAAGTTTGTATATTTCCCTCAGTATGCTTTGAGCTTCATGAAGCTAAAATCCTATCTCTCTGGGTTGCTTGTTAATTCCCAGAGCCTAGTATAGTGGGGCATAGGAGAAACTCGAAACTACTTTTGAATGAATGAATGAATGAATGATGAATCCCTGATTGAGGCTATTTTCCTTCACCCATGACTTCAACCAATCACCACACTCCTGTAAAATCTTTAGCGTAATGAGAACAGCAGACCTGAAAACTGGTCTAGAGGGTATAGCAATTAAGGATAGTTCTAATACCCCCTTGATTAAACACTGCTTCTCTTCTGTTTAGAAGCATGTCCTTCTTTGCAGAGGGTGAGAGTGCAGAGGCTTAGGAGGAAAGCAGGTAACTGAAGGAAGAATGTTACACTTGTCCACTTCATTACACCTTTGTTAGAGCTTTTAGTCCTTGCTCTCAGACCCCACATCTTTTGCCTTGCTCTGCATGTGCCCTTGTTAAGGCAGAAATGCAGAAAATGGATTACAGAAGAGTTTAATGCTGCCTTTCCCACCTACACTGAGAACAATAGATATTAAGGCTAAAAAGAATGTATATTAAGGCTAAAAACAGGATTGCTAAAAAATCTAAATTTTGTGAAAGTCAAATAAAAAACACTTAAGCAGATATGAAAACTGCATATGTACAATGCAACATTAAAATACTTCTTCAGTGGGGCACAGTCTTTCAACAATTTTTCCAGAGTAGCATTGATTTTCTGTTCATTCTATTTAATTTATGCTATTCATACATACCTCTTCACACTTGGGAAAAATCTGGTACTATTTTTTTAAACAACAACTTTCATCAAAGTGCTTACATATGTCTGCATATCATGCATTAAAAATCAAGTCTTTTGCTCATTTTACATCTTTAAAGTTATGTTACTGTACTAATCAGGTATTCTATTTTTCCTTTAACCTGATCTTCCTTTACTCAACTTTCTCAAAAGTACAAAATGACTATATTTAAAGTTTGTATGAAAGCAACTCATCTTCAATATCTTTAATTTATTTCTGGCACTTTAGTATATTCTGGGGTGTTTTTCCTTTGTGTTTTCTTTTTTACTCTGTGTGTGTGTTTGTGTGCACATGCATGCATACCTTTCTTCAAGGTTAGTTAACTTTGGAAGACATTCATCAATTGTTACTTGCCAAACATTTTTTTTAGTGGTTTAAAGTCACAGAAAAAATTAGATTTGTTCTCTCTCTCTCTCACACACACACACACACACCACCACCACCACCACCACCACCACCACCCCTAATGCTGACAACTCTAAGGATTCAGATAGTTAAGAAACACAAAAGCATTACCTGGACATCTTTTAAAGTTGATATACCCTCATCTATCTATATAAAACCCTAGTATGCAAATAGACCAAATGGCAGAACAACCAAACAACCGGTCACTATGACATGCCTGACCACCAGGGTGCACGCGCAGAACATGGTGGGCATCTGCAGAGCATGGAACATGGCTGGTGTCTGCTGTGGGGAGATAGTGAAGCAGGTGAGCGGGGGCACCAGACCAAGCGCTGGTCGCTGTCATCAGGGTGAGCCTCTGGTGGTTACTGAAAATTCTTTGCTCCTGTGCGCCACAGTCCTGCTCAGTGCTTGCACCTGCTGCCAGCACCAGCCCTGCTAGCACCTGCTGCCTGTGCCTGAGCTGCCGCTCGCACCTGCTGCCAGCGCCTGGTGCCAGCCCTGATCACTCGGCACCGTCAGCAGGTGCGAGCGGCGGCTGTTGTCCCCGATCACCCCTCAGGGCTTCTTTACTTCCCCCTGCTCCTGAGGGGCAATCAGGGCTGGCAGCCGCCTCTCGCACCCACTGTTGGCAATGGCCCCGCTCACGCTCACTGATGGTGCTTGCCCCACTCACACCCACTGCTGGTGCCAACCACAATCGCTCCATGCCGTCAGTGGGTGCAAGCAGGTGCCATCAGCATGTGGGAGCGGCAGTGGCAGGAGCGGGGCTGCTGGCAGACAGGGGACCGGGGGCTACAGTGGGAGGGGCTGGGCGGGGATGCAGAGGATGGATCAAGACCCGGCCCTGTGCCAACCGCAAATTTGTGGCTGAGAGTTCCTTTCAAGGTGCACGAATTCGTGTGCTGGGCCCCTAGTCCTATCCTATATAATAAAAGCCTAATATGCAAATCGACCAACTGGCAGAATGACCAGTCGCTATGTCACACACTGACCACCAGGGAGAGGCGCTCAATCCAGGAGCTGCCCCTGGTGGTCAGTGCACTCCCATAGGGGGAGCATTGCTCAGCCAGAAACTGGGCTCACAGCTGACGAGTGCAGTGATGGTGGTGGGAGCCTCTCCCACCTCCGCAGCAGCCCTAAGGAGCTGCAAGCAGGCGGGTAGTAAGGAGTGAGGGGTCCCAGACTGCGAGAGGAATGTCCGAATGCCGGCTTAGGCCTGATCCCCACTGGGAGCGGGCTTAAGCTGGCAGGCAGACATCCCCTGAGGGCTCCTGGACTGCTAAAGGGCATAGGCCAGGCTGAGGAACCCCCCTTAACACCCATGCATGAATTTCATGCACCGGGCCTCTAGTATAATAAAAGCCTAATATGCTAAGTGTCGAGTCAACCAGTCGGCCATTCAACCAATCAAAGCATAATATGCTAATGATATGCTAAGGCCACTCAACCACTTGCTATGATGTACACTGACCACCAGGGAACAGATTCTCTGACCGGTAGGTTAGCTTGCTGCTGGGGTCTGGCCAATCGGGACTGAACAAGACAGGCTGGACATGCCCTGGAGCCCTCCTGCATCCATCCCTGGCCCCAATCATGTACCAGTGGGGTCCCTCGGCCTGGCCTGTGCCCTCTCACAATCCGGGACCCCTTGGGGGATGTCACAGAGCTAGTTTTGGCCCAATCCCGCAGGTCAGGCTGAGGGACCGCAGTGGTGCATGAATTCGTGCACCAGGCCTCTAGTATATCAAATAAATGACCATGTGTTTTGGTTACTACAAGTAAAATTAGAGTATTCTTTATTTCCAAATACCAATAATGTAGGAATCTATCAATATAAAATTTCAGAAGCAACAATTAACTAAATGTTAACTGAATGATCTTATAATATTAAGACCAAGTCAGAAAAAGCTATGATATATACAAATTTCAATTCATATGATATTATCTGTGTTTTGTGGTATGAAAGAACACAAAATTCCATCTAGTGCAAAGTTCTTTCAAGGTAGATGGAAAGGTGTTTCTTGAGATTCCAACAAGTTTTAAAATTTGTTTGGAAGGACATATACATTTCCTAAGAGCTAAAGTAATTCATTCACTATAGACACAGTGAACAATGTAGTGGGCAGGCAACACTCTGTGATTGGTCAGGTGACTCAGGAAATCTATGCCAACTGAGTCCAGGGGCTATGATATGCAACTACCTCCTTGAGGTTTGGAGTCTCTGACAGAAACTGTAAATAGGTGTCTTTTAGGAGCTAAAAAAAAAGAGTCAGTATCTTGGTCATAATAAATCACAGTCATATAGTATGACATTATCTTCCTGAGCAGAAAGATTTAGAATTAAGTACAGGGTATGCTTAGTAGCTTCAGTTTCCCAGATGGTTATTATATTCCTAACTAGAGACCCGGTGCACAAAAATTTGTGCGCTGGGGGGGAGAGGGGGTCCCTCAGCCCATCCTGTGCCCTCTTGCAGTCTGGGACCCCTCAGGAGATAATGACCTGCTGGCTTAGGCCTGCTCCCAGGTGGCAGAGGGCAGGCCCAATCCCTAGGTGCAGCCCTGGTCTGGCTCAGAGCAGGGCCGATTGGGGAGTTGGGGCGTTGCCCCCTGTCATGCACAGAACAGGGCGGATCGGGAGATTGCGATGCCATCCTCAGTCACACTCAGGGTGGGGCCGATTGGGGGGTTGGGGAACCGCCCCCGTCACACTCAAGGCAGGGTCGATAAGGAAGTTGCGCAACCACCCCCTGTCACGCACAGAGCAGGGCCGATCAGGGGGTTGGGGCATTGCCCCCTGTCACTCACAGAGCAGGGCCGATCAGGGGGTTGAGGAGCTCCCTCCTGTCACGCACAGAGTAGGGCCGATAGGGGAGTTGGGGCACTGCCCCTTATCACACACAGAGCAGGGCCCATCAGAGGGTTGGGGCGCCGCCCTCTATCACCCACAGAGCAGGGCTGATCAGGGGGTTGGGGCACCGCCACTGTCACACTCAGGGCAGGGCCAATGGGGTGGTTATGGCTCTACCCCATCACACAAAGAGCAGGGCCCTTGGAGGGGTGGGGGGTTTGGGGCGCCTCCCTCTATCACCCACAGAGCAGGGGATCAGGGGGTTGGGGCGCTGCACCCTGTCACACACAGAACCACAAGGCGATCAGGGGTTTGGGGAGCTCCCCCCTATCAGGCACAGAGCAGGGCTGATCAGGGGGTTGGGGCACCTTCCCCTGTCACGAACAGAGCAGGGCGGATAGGAATGTTGTGGCCCCGCCCCCGTCACACACAGAGCCGCAGGGCGATCAGGGGGTTTGGGCGCTGCCCCCTGTCACACTGATCCCTGTGCTGGGAGGCATATTACCCTTTTACTATATAGAATAGAGGCCTGGTGCACGGGTGGGGGCCAGCTGGTTTGCCCTGAAGGATGTCCTGGATCAGGGTGGGGGTCCCCACTGGGGTGCCTGGCCAGTCTGGCTGAGTGGCTGAGGGCCATTTTCAGGCTGGCAGGTGACTGAAGCTCCCAACCACTCCTTTTTTTCTTTTTTTCTTTTTATTCTGGGCCAGCTTTAGCTCTGAGGCCTCGCTGCTGAAAGCAGCTTTCTGGCCTTTGTTTACTTTCTGTTTGATACAATGTTGCAGTCCGGCTGGCTGAAGCCCAGCTGACTGCAGCAGGTTTCTGGGGTTTTGTTTAGCCTCTATATTTGCAACATAGTTGCTTAGAGTTGCAGCTGAGAGGCTGGCAAGTCAGACGGGGAACAGTGGAGTCCGCCGTCAATGGAACAAGCAAGCCTCCCTGTTCGCTTCAGTGCCTGGCTGCCGGCCGCCATCTTGGTTGGCAGTTAATTTGCATATCTCAGTGATTAGCCAATGGGAAGGGTAGCGGCCATACGGCTAATTACCATGTTTCTCTTTTATTAGATAGGATGGATATATGTTTTCTCCCACTCAAGAGAATTTATAATTAAATATAGAAATATTTAAAAGATTTAAAATGATGCAAGGTAGTTTTACATTGGGAAGAAATAAATGTATACTTGGAAATATATTTATTTGCAATATTTAACAAATCCTAGCCATGAGAGTAATAGTTTAAAGGTGGAAAATCAAAATGCACAATTGAGTACTAGATATAGATGTTTGATTTTAAATTTGTTACTATTATCAGAAGTAATATTGGAATATTTGCAAAATTTTGGGGTTGTCTATATTTATTGTTCTTATAAGAATAAAATTCTCAGGAAATTTTTGTTGATATAGAAAAAGCAAAAATAAAAAATGAAATAGAATATGTTACATTTAGAAATTCTAATGAATTAGAATGATAGCTTCATAAATTTAAATTTAAAACATGTAATTAATTGCTTAACTTAGACATAGAATTTTAAGTTGATATCTTACTAATTATATGTTGTTTTGTAATACCTAGAAGAAATTTTGTCTCACTGTATTTGTTAATTGGATTTATAAAAGTTATTTAGATACTCAAAGAATTTTACTGTCAAAAAATTAATGCATTTAAAAACAAAATAAATTATGTAACTTTATTAATAAAGTTTTACAATTTTGGAGGTGTTTTGCATTTGTTAAAAGATTAAATATTATTCAAAACCCTAAAAATAACTGCTAAACATTTACAAATTTATAAATTAAATAAAGTTAGTAATACAAAGCATAAGGATGAATAGTTTTCTAAATCTATAAAAGTATTCAATTCAATGCCAGAGTTAAACTCCAGAAGATTTATTTTCCCACAAAAGATGACAACAACAAAAAATCATAAGAAGATTACATTCATTTTAATTAAAATAAGATGTTATTTAGGAGAGGACTAATATGTCACCTTCCATAAACTTTATAGAATCTAAAGAAACATCAAGATGGTGTGTAGTTTATTTCTGAGGCAGAATTAGATCAACCCTGCAGGTGATACTGATTAATCTGAGCCACCCATCCACCCACATTCTCTATGGAAATACATTTCTTGAAGCCGTTCATTGCATTATACAAACATTCCTTCTCTTCATCAGTCATATTGTGACTACTAAGGCTTGATGATAAATTTAGACTGACAAGATATGTTTCTATAACTTCAAAAATAACTCCTTTTTACTTATTAGTCAAAAATGTTCCTTCCTTTTGCCCTGTAGAGAGGTGTAAGGGTAAGACTCATTAGGAAGTATTCTCCAACAATGAAATGTTTGTGTAGGCTTATTAGTATTCTTTTTTTAAATAAAAGATAATTGAAATCTTCTTTGAATAGCTTTTTCTTAAAGGAATATAAACAAACAAACAAACAAAAACAGATGTTTTTATCACAAGCACTATTTACCGAGCAACCCCAAATGTGAAGCATTTATATTAGAGAAGGAAGAAAGTAGAATATTTGATTGCTTAAATTTGTACCAGTATATATTCATTACTATTGTTCTCAACTGGACTTCCCATGCTGCCTAGCAAAAAAAGATCACTGTTTTTCTTTCTCGACAATTATCACTCTTCCAAATGACTATTTCAATCGTTCCTCATATACACAATCCTCTCAATTGCCCTCTATTCCCCTTAATCTTTCCTTCTTTCTTCCTTGAGACAAAATAATCCATGGACAGAAAACTGTTACATCCTTCTCTAAGCCAACCTAAAACCAATGTATACTATGACTACTTCCTCCATCTGCTCAGGAATATTGCAGAATCAATTATCCAGTTTCTTAGACCTTTGTTACGCATGTACCTCACATTCTCCTGAATCCTGTTTTGCTGTTAAACTTTTCAATAGGACTGTCAATATTTCTGATCCTAACTTTTCATTTTTTATCCATTCCTTACATAGTCAAATCCCATTCCTGCTTTCATGACTCAGCTTAAATAGATGTATTCATTATTGAGCCAAAGAGCCACTCACCATTTCCTTTCCCAGACAGCATTTCTTGACTATGAGATTACTAGACACAATCTAGCATATCCTCTTTCTTAAAATATGTATTGTTTTCCATGCGCTGTAGGCTGGGCTACCTGGGAGATTTCAGGCTTGGTTTCAGGGTTCCTTGGGAGACTTCAGATGCATATGAGCAGGAAGGGCATCTTTTACAGGACTCCCCTGGGAACAGCAGCCAGGATAGCAGGGGAAGAAGCATGATAGAGCAAGGGAAGAACCTAGGCTGTATCCAGTTTCAGCCTATGGAGATACCTGGGGCTGGGATAACACTTCAGCGGTTTATAACTGTCCAATACAGATTGGGTCAAGGGACAGGGCCTCACCACGCTCCCGCCCCCGCCCTGCCCACGTTAACCAATTGTTGGTTGCAGGCCACCTCTGGAGAAGGTGCAACCTGATGTGAGGCAGGTGTTTTTATTCCCCAAAGAGAGATGCTAGCATAGCATCCGCCATAAACGGAACCCTAATCTCAGGATGCTCTCACACCCAGATAAACCTGCTTCTAGATAGGTCTTTACCAGATCCTCTGCTGGAGTCCATTCATTGTCTTCACTAGCTGAGTTTAGACAGAGACCCCCAAAAGCTAGTAGCCATTGAAAGTCCTAGTAAAGGTCAGGGCTTGAAATTCCTAGCAAAGGTCAGGGCTGTGCACCACCCAGTTAATCTAGGAACCACTCAGTTAATTTAGGTAATAATAGTTGAAGCATCCCCACCTTAGTTCCCTTAATTCCTTAGATACTTATGTAGATCCTTGTTGATTATTGTTAATCAGATACTCCTGGAAATCTATTGATGAGTTAATCAGATACTTTTGTCTACTCCTGGAAATTGTCTGCTGATCTGTGTGTCATTGAAACTTCCTTACCCTAAGGGCTACTCCAGATCAATAAAAGATTGGAGCAGCCTGAGCATGGGAAGGAAGTCCTTCAGGACTTGCCCGCCTGGTCCCCCAATATTGCAAAATTATCTCGTGTCTTTTTCTCTCATTTGTTGTGCGGCTCCACTTTCAGATACCGAACCCTACTCCACGCAGAACGTGGAGGGAGTGTTACTCGACAATCCTCCTTCTCTACTCTGCTTCTAAATGGTGAAGTACTTTATGATTCCTTATTCGTCCCTCATTTTATGATATACTCTCTCAAGGCAATCTCTTGTACTCTGATACATCCTTTGAAAAATTACAGGTTGCAGTAACTGAAATGTTTATCTATTGCAGCTGTGTCTCCCAGACTTAGACATATATTTGCAAAACCTACATGTACAATTCTACACATGACTCCTTCTGCCTGCTGCTCTTTCCCAAGCAATACACTTCTTTCTAGTCCCCCACACAGAAGCCAGATGTTATCCTAAAAAAGGAGATCATGTTACTCTCTGGCTGCAACTTTTCTTTGCTTCTTATTTCCCTCCAGAAAAAGGTAAAAAATCCTTAAAATGACACTTCCACAACTTCGAATATTTTCACCCACCTTTATTCCCTAACTTCATCTCCAACTGAATTTTATTTACTCAAGCTTTCTCTCAAGTCCTTCAACAAGACTATTTTTTAAATTATGTTTCAAAATATTTTTTTATTGATTTCAAAGAGAAAGGGAGAGGGAGATAGAAACATCAATGATGAGACAAAATCATCCATTGGCTGCTTCTTGCATGCCCCCTACTTGGGATTGAGCCCACAATCCAGGCATGTACCCTGGTCTAGAATCAAACCATGATCTCCTGATTCATAGGTTGAATCACTTAGCAACACCAGCCAGGGAAATTTTTTTATTCTTAAAGTCTCAGCTTAAATAACATTTCTTTTTAAAGAATAAAATATTCCTTCATTTTTCTGAAGTAGTTTCAGGGACTTGGTCTATAATTTCATTCCATCTTTATATTTATTTTAAATAGAAATTAAAATAATTTATATAATTATTTTTGTTTAATTTTTGTTTCCTGCTTGACTATAACTTCCAAGAGGGCAAGGGAAAAGTCTGTATTATTTTTCACTCTATCCCTAGGGTTTAGCATAAATTCTGACACACAGAAAACGGTACAAACATGTATCTGCTGAATAAAGCAGCATGATGCAAAGAATAAGTTATTCAATAGGATTAGTTTCATATGCCTATTGGAATACAATGAAGAGGAGTGAATGCCTATACCTGAAGGAAGAAGAAAATCTTATGGAAAAAAAACCCAGAATAGAAATAAAAAGATATTACAGAACAGAAAACCCATTTGCTTTTCTGAAGCGGTCTAAAGGACTGAGTAATAAAACAAGCCTGGCTAAGTTCATCATGACAAAATATCTAAATACCATGAAGCAAATGGAAGCAAGGTGTATCTTGACTTTCTAGGTGAACGGAGGTATGCAGAAATACAATATCTTTTGTAGATGTGAAAGCAGATGTTAAAAAAAGAAAGTAAGTAACTTGTCCCAAAACAATTGGCTAAAAAGCATAATTGAAATTTGAACTGCATGATTTATTTTTGACACCTAAAGGCACAGTTTTCTACTATGCCAACTCTACCTCAAAGAAATGTGAAGTTTTTTTTTTTTTTAATAATAGGTATCAACTGATTTCTTTTCTCAGTCCCAGGATTAACCACCTTGACTCTAGCTTTAGAAATTTGAGTAGAAGGAAAAGGAAGAGAAAAATAGCTTTGGAGAAAGTAATCCATTGGAAGATGTTAGGATAACAATGGTTTGGTGGTTTTGTATTTTTCTGTGAAAGAGGGAAGCTAAATTTGTGATAGAAAGTGAAGGAGACATGTATTAAAAATGTGTCAGTGTGATTACCAGAGGGAAAGGGGCTGGGGGCGGTAGAAGAGGATATAGGAGGATAAATGGTGATAGGAGACTTCACTTGGGCTGGAGAACACACAATACAAATACAGCATACAGTCAATGTATTATAGAATTGTATACCCAAAACCTATATAATTTTATTAACAACAGCAACAAAAATGTGCCAACGCTGTGAGCCTTAGATAGAACTTGTAAGCTCAAATGAAAAATTCCATTCAGGATTATCACTTTGGATGACATTGCTTCCAACCAATGATGAGCACAGACCTGGAAATGCAGATGGGGGTTATGTGACATGTCAAGGTACAGCCTGTGAAACACACCCAGTGCAATATGGCTTGTGGGGTCACCAGTCCTCTAATTGCACTCAACTAACGTATGCCTTAGAAAGCAAGTACATCAAACACTGCGTCTTAACAGATTTGTGAAAGGAATTTTCTTCTTGCTCTTAAACAATCTGCTGATTAATTTATGGCATCCAAGATATAATCTAGCCCAGCACATCTTCTGGCTGAACGCATGTATTTTCTAATCATACTTCAAGTCGTGATAAAACACACAGCATCATACATGAGCAATTTCTTCTGAGTCATATTGAGATAATACCTGGTGAGTTAGTACTTGTGTGTCTGCCTTGGGATGCATCTAGGGGAGGCTGCTGTCAAAAGCATTCAGTATAGTTTGTTAATTTAAATACTAAATATATGCCAGGAGTTGTCTTAGAAAGAGAGAATTCACCAATTAAAGGTATATTGCATGTTGTCCAGCAGAGGAAGACAAGTAAACAATTAAATGCAATAAAATGCAGTTGCTGCAAAGATAGAAATGTATGGAAGCCTGGAACTTGGCACGAAGTGACTCAAATACAGTCACTTCAGCAGAAGAAGAGGCATTTCTAAGGAGTGTTCAGTTAAGAGTTAATACTTGAACTAAGGCTAGAAGGAGTAGCAGTGTCCTTGGGGCACAATTTTTGGGGGAAGGGAAACTGAAACAAGTCAGGGGACCAAAGAAAGATGCTTCAACAGGGACACTTTAAGTAACAAAGGATTTGACCACATTCATAACTTTTGGGGAGACTCACAGGCAGTTAGATTGGCTAGGGTGTAGGCCAAGAGATGGGGTGTAATGAATCACACCGGATAAGGTCAGGGCTTTCAGAACCACACCAAGGAATTTCACTTTTTTCGATCTACCACGGAAGAATTGAAAGGGCTTTACCTGAGACAACAACGCAACTTCACATAAGCATACATTCAAGTTGGTGAGACAAAAAAGTTACTTTATCAGATACATTAGTAAGTAAAATTGCATAATTTATCTCCAAATTAAGTATTTCTCTTTTCTCCTGCCCCTCCCCCCAAAACATTTCAGCAAACAGAATTGATACTGCTTGTTAAATATGCAACATTATTCCCTCTGCAAGAGGGGACTTCCAATTTGTTCTTTTAGTTCTCAGTGTGTCTATTTCCAAGGAACTATAACCCAAATCTCCACATCCTATCTTGTAAATCAGTACAAGTGACTTATCTCAAAAACGGAGAGAAATGCAATAAGAACAGAAGCTTTAGTTCCCCTGAAATAACCAGCTGAGTTGTCTGAGAAGACTGGATTGAATTAACATTATAATCACAAAGAAGCAGAGTTTCTGTGTTTCCTTCTTGTTGTTGTTGTTTGTTTTTTCAGGAAATCATGTAGAAAAAACTTGAAGTTCATGCACTGCCTTGCTCTAAGGAAGATGCTGTCAAGCACAGCTGCCCCCCAAAGGCCACTGCCAATCACCTGAATGGTGTGTAGCGTTAAAAGCGACCAACCAATGAACACAACTAAGCTCCTTAGTAAAGTGTTTCCCATTCCTGCTTCCAGAGGTGACGTCTATTTCCCTACTCAATCTGGGCTGCCCGCGTGGCTTGCTCTGACCAGTGGAATGTGATGTCTGAAGCCCAGGTCCCTCACCTCCTACTTTCCATCTTGAAACCCAACTCCCACCTAAAGAAATCCAAGTTGTCCTGATGAGGACAGCGGACACATGGAGAGCCAGGCCCTGCAGCATGAGGACCACAGGTTGGGAAAGAGTCCACAGAGGACTGTGGCATTCCAGTGGCAAGCCCCCAAGCACCAGTCATGCAAACGAGGCCACAGGAACCCACCAACTGTCCAGGCAAAACCGTGCCAAGCACAGATGAATTATCCTGCTTGGCCCTGCCCAAATTGCTGCCCCACAGAATCACAAAATGATAAAATGGTTGTGGCTTCAAGCCAACAATATTGCGGTGGCTTGTTACACAGGAACAGATACACAATACAAGTGGAAACATGTTTCCTGCTACCTTTTCAGAGAAAAATCCCAGTGGCAGACCATGCTTCCATGTAGGCGATAGCTAGGGGCTCAATTAGCACAAAAATGTCACAGCCTGTGGGACGCAGAGATAAAACCACAGTCTCAGGCCCTGTGCACAGCAGGAAGCACAAGAAGTCAATGTCACGGAGCTGCAGGTGAGCCGAGGGCCTTTCCAACGTGCACACAGAGAAGCAGCAGCAGCAGCGCCCTGCAGCCCAGAGGGTACTGTGTGTATGCTCGCCACGGAGGAATCGGACCAACCAGGCCAGACCAAGCAAATCGTGGCCAGAGAAAGACATGAGAAAACCCATGGAAAACACTGGGTTTAGTTTTCTTTAGATGTTTGTGACAAGTATAATAAACAATGTGGGTTTTTAAAAATATTCCCTTGAGAAAGCAAAGAAAAAATAATACCCCTCCCTCTTTTTTCCCTTTTACATCCACTTTATTATGTTTTGGAAGTTTTGTTTATTCCCACTGTTTGTTCTCACTGTGAAAACCCACGCAGAATGTGTTTCTGTTATTTCTGTCTTTCTAAAGCTCTAACACAAAAGTTTTACAATGTCACATATTGTGATATTAAAACACTACCTTTCCTTAACAAGCAGTGTCAAATTGTCACACTGAAACTCACCTCAGTGTGTGATGTGAATGTCCCTTTTTGGAAAACATTATGGTCTGTTTGGAGTTTCCCAGGATGTAATTATTTAAGTATACTAAAGCGCTTAAAATGTTTAGATATTAGAAATTTTAAAAGTGCTAAATTATAGATTTTCAAATATTTCTGGACACTAATAAAAGCCAATAATTCTACTAAACACTTACTGAAACCAGCTGACCAAGAAAAATAGAAATTATAAAGTTTTATTAATTTGCCAGGATAACTTCTATTTTTATTTTCATTCTTTTCTAGCTTCAAAATAATGAAAATTTATTCCTAAACAAAACCTACATTTATAAATTCCTTGTTAGTGTTCTTTTACTCTAAATAAAATCCTGTCTCCTATTTTTAGTTAAGCTACCATCAGAATAATGTTTCTTATGCAGTAGCTTGGTATTTCAGAACTATATAAGCAAAATGCATGATTAATTTCAATCCTTGATACTTAATTAACCATAATGGTGGTCTTCAGAAGATCTGGCAAGTAAACATCACAGCATCACTGCCAGGAAGTGGCCCTCAAATGTCACCATGGCAGAGCTAGGATGCTAGTGTCTGACTTTAGTTCCAACCACTCATGTAGAGTTATAGACCAAACACAGTGACCCAGACCTTTCTCAATGTGAAAACATTTTATAATCATTGTTCTTTTTCTCATGCAGTTTCAATCTAGTCAGCTGCTTATGTGAAGAGAGTCTAAGGTCTTGACATAGTAAGTGACCTTTGATAGAAAGGTGTTCATTTGTGTCTCTTTGTAATAAATCCACAATCTTGAAGACATTGCTGTTTGAAATTGTATTCCTTGAAATACCACTGCAACCTTGTATATTAGTTAAACGTTTCTGTCTGAATTTTATTATATTGCACCTTCCTCAAAACTTCCTTGATGTATGTCCTCGTTCTCTGGAGGCTTTCTAAGTCTGTTGAACAGCTTTTCTTATTCATTAACAACTTCCCTTACAATCTAACAAGTCTCTTAAGACCCTGGGGCTCTGTCAGACACCATGTTTCTTTTTAATGTCTTTATCACATATTTGGGAATAATTCTGTTACTTTTCACTTCGTTTATGGGCTTAATGACTTTTCTTGCATATATGACTGCTAAAAATTTTATGTAACTCTTAATTGCATCTACATCTTCTCTCATGATGGTATCTTAGGCCCTCCGCAGATCACAAGTCTGCTGATTTCCAGAGAAAAAGACCTAGTTTAGCTTCCTGTGGTTTTATTCTCTCTCATATTTGTTTTATTAGAGTATATTTGACAGTTTAATTCTATAGCATATGCTTTATCTCTCCCACATGGTTTATAGTGCTTATGCTTGGCTTTCTTCTCTGAGAAAGAATTAATTTTTCTAATTTAAGTTTATTTTAAATAAAATCACAGCTAAAAATATACTTTTTATTTCTCTAAATGCTACCTTACTTTCTTTTGTTTTTCTTGAAAAATACTCTACCCAAACTCTTTATACAGCTGCCTAAAATATTTAGTCCTAGAGATCTATCTTCTCAGCTCCTTGGCTTTGATTGATGGACTCACAAAAGTAGGTCACAGGAGTTTTCCAGAAGGCGCATCTTACTCTCATATATGCAAAGTATTTTTTACATATGATTATTGGACCTAGTAAGTAAAATTACAGATCGATCACTAAAATTTAAATTTCACATAAACAACAAATATTTTTTTGGTATAAGTGTGTCCCCAATTATTTGTGGTTTATCTGAAGTTCAAATTTAGATGGATGTCCTGTAATTTATCAGGCAAACTTATCCTAATGGGGTAAGTCTTTCCCTGTTAGCTTTTGCCATAAACCTTAATTGGGCATCTTCTGAGAACATTATTAATTTCATATTCAGAAGCAAAAATCTATTACCAGAAGAGGGAAGGTTTTATTTTATTTTCACATACTTGATTTTTTTATTATACTACAACTGGGATCACAGGAACAGCCTTGTACAGCCATCAATAGTGGCTTTCTCTCTTGTTCAGTGAGCCCCCTGGAAATTAATTCATTCATTCAAAGTATAAACATTGCATACCTACTCTAAGACAAGAATTGTAATATTAAGAAATCCAAAAACTATTAGCAATACTTGTCCATTAGAAATTTTAAATCCAGTAAATGGAACAAAAAAAGATATAAGGATGTGACCATTTTATTGATATTAGTACCTATACTTATGCCTTTTGATTAATCCATACTTACCTATAAATTATGCTCTCATTTTTTAATTTTAAATATTATTTTTATTTTTCAGTTACAGTTGACATACAGTATTATATTATTTTCAGGTATACAACCCAGTGGTTAGACATTATGTAACTGACTAACTGATCATCCTAATAATGCTGTACCCGTCTGACACCATACATAATTATTATAATACTAGAGGCCTGGTGCACAAAATTTGTGCACATGGAGGGGCGGGTCCCTCAGCCTGAACGGCACCTTCTCGAACCTCCATGGAGCAGGCTTAAGCCATCAGTCGGACATCCTTAATGCTGCCATGGAGGCGGGAGAGTTTCCCATCACCGCTGCTGCGCTAGCCAGCCATGAGCCCAGCTTCTGGCTGAGAGGCGCTCCCCCTGTGGGAGCATACTGACCACCAGGGACAGCTCCTGCATTGAGCATCTGCCCCATGGTGGTCAGTGCGTGTCATAGCAACTGGTCATTCTGCTGTTCTATTGATTTGCATATTAGCCTTTTGTTATATAGGATAATGTCTTATTATGGGCAAGGCCTCTAATTCAATTTTTTTTAGGTAGTTAAAGGGAGGGGCAGAATTTTCACTTGAGCCTGAAGCTAAAGTTGCCCTTCGCTCAAAAATCTGCATACCACTGAGACACATCTTGGTGAGGCTCATTCTAAACCCATACACTGTTCTATTATGTGTATAAGTATTGGGAGCCATCTTATCTCTTTAGTGAAAGGAACCTTTTGTTATGTTACAATAACTAACTTTATCTCATGAGTTGTGTTTTGGCTTCAAGCCTGCAAGTATCCATGCATCAACTTTAGCGCATCTGTTCAATATTTACCTGGCATATCTTTTATTTTATTTTCTCTAAATCTTTCTAGAATTTTATGTATTAGATAGGAATAGCCCATGGACACAGACAGTAGTCTGGCAAAGGCCTGGAAGGAGTGGGTGCTGGGTGGAGGAGATCAATGGGGGAAAAAAAAAACTAAAGCAAAGGGACATCTGTAATACTTTCAACAATAAAGATACATCTACACTAATAAAAGAGAAACATGGTAATTAGCGTACGACCGCTACCCTTCCCATTGGCTAATCAGCATATCCTTATGCAAATTAACTGTCAGCCAAGATGGCGGCCGGCAGCCATGCACTGAAGTGAACATGAGGCTTGCTTGCTCCAGTGACTGGCGGACTCCAAGGTTCCCCGCCTGCCGCTGCCGGCCTCTGAGCTGGCAGTTTGAAACTTTGTAACAAATATAGAAGCTAAACAAAACCCCAGAAACCAGCTTTCAGTCAGCCGGGCTTCAGCCAGCCTGACCGCAACATTGTATCAAATACAGAAGGAAAAACAAAGGCCAGAAACCGGTTTTCAGCAGCGAGGCCTCAGAGCTAAAGCTAGCCCAGAATAAAAAAGAAAAAAGAAAAAAAGAAGCGGTTAAGAGCTTCAATCACCTGCCAGCCTGAAAACGGCCCTCAGCCCCTTAGCCAGACTGGCCAGGCACCCCAGTGGGGACCCCCACCCTGAAGGAGGTGTGACCAGATGCAAACAGCCATCATCCCCTCATCCAGGCTGGCCAGGCACCCCAGTGGGGACCCCCACCCTGATCCAGGACACCCTTCAGGGCAAACCAGCCGGCCCCCACCCGTGCACCAGGCCTCTATCCTATATAGTAAAAGGGTAATATGCCTCCCAGCACTGGGATCAGCGTGACAGGGGGCAGAGCCCAAACCCCCTGATCGCCCTGCAGCTCTGTGTGTGACAGGGGGCGGGGCCACAACCTCCCTATCCACCCTGCTCTGTTCGTGACAGGGGAAGGCGCCCCAACCCCCTGATCAGCCCTGCTCTGTGCCTGATAGGGGGGAGCTCCCCAATCCCCTGATCGCCCTGCAGCTCTGTGTTTGACAGGGTGCGCGGCGCACCAACCCCCTGATCGGCCCTGCTCTGTGGGTGATAGAGGGTGGCGCCCCAACCCCCCTCCATGGGCCTTGCTCTGTGTGACAGGATAGAGCCATACCCTCCCCATTGGCCCTGCCCTGAGTGTGACAGGGTGCAGCGCCCCAACCCTCTGATCCGCCCTGCTCTGTGTGTGACAGGGGGCGGTGCCCCAACCCCCTGATCTGCCCTGCTTTGTGGGTGACAGGGTGCAGTGCCCCAACCCCTTGATCTGCCCTGCTCTGTGTGTGACAGGGGACGGTGCCCCAACTCCCCTATCGGCCCTGCTCTGTGCATGACAGGGGGGAGCTCCCCAACGCCCTGATCAACCCTGTTCTGTGTGTGACAGGGTACAGAGCCCCAACCCCCCTGATGGACCCTGCTCTGTGGGTGACAGGGTATGGAGCCCCAATCCCCCTGATTGGCCCTGCTCTGTGAGTGACAGGGGGCAGCGCCCCAACCCCCAATCGGCCCTGCTCTGAGCCTGACCAGGGACTGCACCTAGGGATTGGGACTGCCCTCTGCCACCCAGGAGCAGGCCTAAGCCAGCCGGTCGTTATCTCCCGAGGGGTCCCAGACTGCCAGACGGCACAGGCCGGGCTGGGGGACTCACCCTCCCCCCCCCCCCCCCCCCGAGTGCACAAATTTTTGTGCACCGGGCCTCTAGTTTTAAATAAAGAAAAACATCTTAGTTGAAAAGAGTTTTATGTGAAATAAGTAATTGCTCTACACTGTACTTTACATTCTCAACTCCTCTCAAAGAGATATTAATTGACCCTATGTCACTTAATATTAACTGACCCCATGTTCAATGACTGCAGGACTGACTTCCACCACACCGACCCAGCACTGACTGCCATGGGGCTGCGATCAGACCCTGCTTTTTTCTCCCTGTCTGTTCCAGGCCGAGGGTTCCGTCTCCGTGAAACCAGGGTCAGTCTTTGCATTGGGCAAGTGGAATCACTGAGGCCTATTTGAGAGTCGCCAAGGCTGGGAGCGTGATCTCAGAACAGTTAAAAACATGTTCGTGAAGGGATGCTATGGATTCTCATTAAAAAGCCCCCATGTGTCTGTGCTACACCAACAGGGTTGCTTTAACACAGAAGCCTCCATCCGCAAGCCCACCGGCTCCAGGAACGGGCAGGAGGTTGAAAGTGGTCGTGGGTAGATGAGGCCAGTGCCAAGCGACCTGGCAAGAGTCAGCGGCTTGGCCATCTGAGCCCCAGGCACAGGGAGATAGGCTCTGACGTCACCACCGAGCGGAGGATTTGACAGCAGCGGCTTCAGAGCTTGTTGCTATTTTGTTTTATTTATATCTCCTTTTCCCTTTAAACCTCTAGGTTGCCTTTATTGGAGAGAGGAACAGCCTTTGCAGCCTCCTCGGTGGAGAGCAGGCCTTCGATCTGGGTTCACACGCAGCGAGACAGACTCCTGTTTGGAAACACATGTAGGTCTTGCATTATTTGCTCTGTTACCGATAAAGAGGGTTTTAGATTCTGGCACATAAATCTATTTCCTGCTTATCCACGACGGCAGGAGGCCGAGCGCAGCCACAGGCATAGCCACATTCTTTACTCCTTCGCAGGCCTACGTCCAAGGGCGGCAAAGCAGGCACCTCACACACGGAGGGCGATGGAGAGCAGGTGGGCCAGCCCTGCTTTTCCCAGACCTGCTGTCTCAGTCCCCATCTTCCTGCTCCAGGTCTGTAGCGTCTTCCTTTTGAGGCGGATTCAGGCGTCTGGGGGACATGATGTTTATCACACGCTGTTTTCCCTATGGATGGTCAGCATGGGGGTTCCTGAATCAGGATTCCTTTGGCATTGCAGTGGGGGTGGGGAGTGGAGACAGCATGAAGGTGCAAACACAACCCATGGGGACTTCTCGCTGAGCACCTTCTGTATACCTTCTGTATACCTGGTGGGCGTCTCCCCTCAGAAAGGGCGCTCCCTGTGTCTGAGACCAGTAGGTGTGCGTGTGTGTGTGTGTTGGGGGGCGGGGGGGGGGGGGCGGATGAGGCTGGTTGGCTGCTGCAGTGCCCTCATAGCCAGTGTCAGCGGGTGGGGCAGAGTACCTGGGACCCTGGATTCCCTCTGGGGTTTGCAGAATCGCCCCCTCCCTTTGTTCTCCCATTCTCCACGGAGGAGGCGGCTGTTGGCAGACGGCCGGTCAGATAGATCTGCCATCAGACCTACCGCCCGACCTCCAGGGAGGTTTCCTGACCCCACTGTGTCCCCCGCTCACCTGAAGCCCCTAAAATAGTCGGGGTGCCCACTGCTCAGAGGCTCCCGTGAGCTCATGGAGGTGGGCCCTTGGTCATTGGTTTTTATTTTTTTATACATTTCTTCCGTGTGCAGTGATCACACTTCATCTGGAGCAGGGCGGGCTCAAGTGACCTTGTGGAGCACCTAGGGAGGGGAAGCAGCTGCAGTGCCATGGTTGTCAGTGCCTGCAGCTCTGGACCACCCCACTTGGTTTTAAATGCAAACCCACCTTGGACAGGCCTTCAAGGTCTTTTTTCCTTCTGTCTGCTCACATTCAAGTGCTGGCAGTGCTGGTCCCTTGGTGCCTGGCCTCTCCTCTTCAGATTCAACCTGCAGGACTACTAAGGGAGCCAGTCCAAGGGATGGGAAGCAGCCTCAGTGCCGATCGCGATCACGGGGTGCAGGCAAGGCGGCACCTCCGATTGTGATCACCGGCTGGGGGGCGGGAAAAGGCGGCCAGGTTCTCCCATCCAGGGCTGGGGGGCAGGGCAAAGGCGGCCCTGGGGGTTAGCCAATGGGAAGTGTAGCGAAGGTACGGTCAATTACCCTTTTTGTCTTTTATTAGATTAGATTACAAGAGGCCCAGTGCTTGGATTTGTGCATCAGTGGGGTCTCTCGGCCTGGCCTGCGGGGATCAGGCTGAAACTGGCAGTCTGACATCGAGGGGTCCCAAAGTGTGAGAGGGCACTCTGCAAAGTTGCTGTCGCTCAGCAGCTCCTGCGTTGAGCATCTGCCCTCTCCCCGCCTCCCGCCCCCCGTGGTCAGTGTGCATCTTAGCTACCCGCCAGCCAGTCAGCTGGTTGGCCGCTCGCTAAGGATGTTATATATATAGATTGACTATATTCCCTATGCTATACTTTACATCTCCATGAATATTCTGTAACTAACAATTTGTCTTAATCTCTTCAGCTTGTTCACCCATCCCCCCAATCTGGCAACCATCAACATGTTTTCTGTATCTATAAGTCTATTTCTGTTCTGCTTTTTCATTTATTTTGTGTTTTAGATTCCACATATAAGTGAAAGCATATGGCATTTCTCTTCCTCTGTCTGACTTATTTCACTTAGCACAGTATCCTCTAAGTCAGTGGTTCTCAACCTGTGGGTCGCGACCTCTTTGGGAGTCGAATGACCCTTTCATAGGGGTCATCTAAGACCATCAGAAAACACATATATAATCACATATTGTTTTTGTGATTAATTACTATGCTTTAATTATGTTCAATTTGTAACAATGAAAATGCATCCTACATATCAGATATTTACATTACGATTCATAACAGTAGCAAAATTACAGTTATAAAGTAGCAACGAAAATATTTTTATGGTTGGCGGTCACCACAACATGAGGAATGTATTAGGGCACGGCATTAGGAAGGTTGAGAACCACTGCTCTAAGTCTATGCATGCTGTTGCCGATGGCAAGATTTCATTTCCTTTTTATAGCTGAGTCATATTCCATTGTATATATTTACCACTTATTTATTAATTTTTCATTTACCAAGTAATGATGTAATGAACATATGGATGTATATGTCTTTTTGATTTAGTATTTTGAGTTTATTCAGATAAATACCCAGAAATGGAATTGCTGGCCCCTTTTTTTTTGTCTCTTGTTATATATCCTTTGTTTTAAAGTCAATTTAGTCTGGTATAAGTATTATTACCCCGGATTTTGTTAGTTTCCATTTTGATGAAATATCTTTTTCCATCCCATTACTTTCAATCTGTGTGTCTTTTGATATGGAATCTCTTGTAGACAGCATATTTAAGTAAGGGTTTTGTTATCCATTCAGCCTCTATATGTCTTTATCGGAGCATTTAATCCATTTGCACTTAAAGTGATTATTGATATATATGTACTTATTGCCAATTCATTTACTTTCTCCTTCTTCTTCTTCTTCTTCTTCTTCAAGACCCTTTAACATTTCCTCTAATAATGGTTTGGTGCTGATAAACTCTTTTAGCTTTTTCTTGTTTGGGAAGCTCTTTGTCTGGCCTTCAATTCTAAACAATAGCTTTTCTGGGTAGAGTAGTTTTGGTTGTAGGTTCTTACTTTCCAGTACTTTGAATATGTCTTGCCAATCTCTTCTGTGGATAAATCAATTGACAGTCTTATGGGAGCTTCCTTGTAGGTAACTAACTCCTTTTCTCTCATTGATTTTAAGATTCTGTCTTTGTTTTTTACCTTTGTTATTTTAATTATGATGTGTCTTGGTGTGAGTCTCTTTGGGTTCATCTTGTATGGGACTCTCTGTAATTTCTGGGCTTGTATATCTACTTCCTTCATTAGGTAAGGGAAGTTTTCCTTCATTATTTTTTCATATAGGTTTTCAACTCCTTGATGTCCTCTCTTTTCTCCTTTTGGCACCCCATTGATGTGAATGTTGGTATGCTTGAAGTTGTCCCAGAGGCTCTTTATACTAGTCTCATTATTTTAATTTTTTTTTTTTTCTTTTTGATGTTCTAATTGTTTTCTGCTTCATTATTTTCCAAATCTCTGGTTTGACACTCTGCTTCATCTACTCCTCTGTTGAATCCTTTACTGTATTTTTCATTTCCATTAGTTTATTCTTCATTTCTAACTGGTTCTATTTTATATTTCTATTTCCCTTTATATGTTTCCTATGTCTTTGTTGAAGTTCTCACTAGGTTCATCTACTCTTCCCCTAAGTTGGTTGAGCATCCTTATAAGCAGTATGTCGACCTTCACATCTAGTAGATTGCTTGTATTCATTTTGTTTAGCTTTTTTTCTGAAGTTTTATCTGTTCTTGCATTTGGGACATGTTTCTTTGTCTTCTTATTTTGAGAGCCTCCCTGTGTTTGTTTCTATCTATTGGGTAGGGCTGCTGCATCTCTTGGGCTTTGAAGAATGGCTTTATGTAGTAGGAGTCCAATAGGGTACAATGGCACAGCTTCTCTGACCACCAAAGCTGGGTGTTCCAGGTGTGTCACCTACCTGGTGGCTGTGTACACCTTTCTGTTTTAATTGAGCCTTGATTTCTTTTGACACCTCAATGGAGGGATTTACCCCTAGACTCATTGGCTATGAGGAGTGGCTATAACCTCCATGGAGGATCAGCTGTGCAGAGGCCTACTCCACAGAGCAGGACTTACTTTAGTGGGCCTCTGGTGCCTGCTGAGTCCCCTCCTTGAGTGTGTCTCCTGTGGAGGTCTTTAGGGGGTGGTGTTTCAACATGGTCTGAAGCTGTCCACCAGGTATGCTGGCTCTGGGGCCTCCCAGGAGGTGCATGCCAAAGTGAGCTGCCACCTATCATGAGCTACAAAGCTACCTGCAGATGGCTGCCACTTGTGCTGGGCTTAGATGTGCCCAGGAGGGGATAAGCTGGCAACTCAGGCCAGCTGCTGCTAGTGCAGGGCTTGGGCTGTTCTGCTAGAGGTATGGGGCATGCTGAGGCCAGATGCTGCTTATTTGAGAGATTTTTTTAAAAAGTCCAAAGCATAAACCAAGGCAGGCTGTATATATATATATATATATATATATATATATATATATATATATCACTGGATAAGGCTTCGGTTGGGCAAGCAAGTTGGGTGAGTTAGGGCCTCAGATAATATCCAGGGTGGGGCAAACAGTGTGAGTCAGTTTGATGGAGACTCACTATGGTGCTCGCCTGCCCACTGTGTGGGGAGGACCCAGAAAAAGAAATAAAGGCCTCTGCCAGCACTTTTGTCTGGAAGAAAGTTGCCCCTCCAGCTTTCTCCTGATGCCAGGAAATTCAGCTCCTCCCCACATATCTCTAGTATCTTTGAAGCTGTTGCCCCAGTGCTGGAGCTCAGAGCAAGTCTAAGTTTGTGTGTGGGCCCTTTAAGAAGAACTGCCTGGGGCTCCAGCAGCCCATTGTCTCCCTCAGCCTCCAGCCTCCCTGGTTTTTACAGCCAGAAGTTATGTGACTTCTCTTCCTGGCTCTAGATCCCTGGGCTGGGGGGCCTGGTGAGGGGATGGGGCCCCTCACTGCATATCACTTAGATATGCAGTTGACTATCTTGACCGGAACCCCTGCTCTCGTTATTTAAAACATCTAATGCTATAACATAGGCATATACATGTATGGCTTTCTTTACAGTCTACAAAAAGATTAAGTCTGACCCTGGGAGGATACATTTGCTGACAAATGGAAAGTTGAGATTCACAAAAGATATTTCCATAGAACTATAGAAATGGTCTAAATATAATTTTATGGCACTTTCTTCGCTTCAATAATTCAAACATTGGGCTTTCATAGCTCAGTTCTCGCACATTTCTTCTATAATCAGTTGCTAGGTCTGAGATTTTTAAGGTGTGGTCTTGAGATCCCAGTGGAACCTTGAGATCTTTTGGAGGGATCCAAAAGGTCAAAACAATATTTATAATATGTCATTTCCTTTTAACTGTTTCATTCTCTCTGAGTTACACAATTGGGATTTCCAAAGGCAACATGGCAAATGGTATCTCAACAGACTGAAAGCTGAAGCAGGGATGAGAATCCAGTTGTCTTTTATTAAGGAAGTCTTTGAAGAGATATGTGTAAATGGAAACAAACACTTTTTCTCTCACTACTATTTTGTTTTGGAAAATATAATTTGTTTTTATAAGTATCTCATTCACATTTATTATTTTATCACTTGATTATTTTAAATAAATCAATACGTACACATTTTGAGACTTTTGTTTTAATTTCAAATATAGTACATATTAATAGATAAAACCCACAAAAGCAATAGTTTTCAGAGCCTCCCCTTCCAAACAATCTTCTTCAACTGGGATAATTGCTAAAAATTACTCATAGCCTCCTAATATCCTCTAAAGCCCTCATAATATTTGAATAAACTATTAATTTTGAAAATGCCTTAGAATTTCAGATTTGATTATAAATAATATGATGACATTAAAATACTTAGGATAATTTAACATCCATTTTCTGTAATAATTTCTTACAGGAGCATAAGAACAAGAATTCATGTGAAAGAAAGTAGAATTTTATTCTTTTTTCTACATGTTAATTAGCTAACATTTTATAAAGAACCATAATTTCATAGCATGAGTTATAGAATGAGTTCTTTTAAGTTTAAAAAAAAAAAAAAGAAAAAGAAAAAGAGAGAGACACTCCTTCATTCCTTGCCAGGAATGTATGGTAGCCATGGCTTGGCAATTGCTGAAAGCAAAATGCAAGAGTTCCACCAAGTGGCCATACAGAGACATGGCAGTTCACATTTCACCAACACAAAGGGGAAGCAATTTCTCCAAAATCGAGTTCAGAGAAACATTTTTAACTGAAATTTGAGTGGTTATTAGCAAAAAAAAAAAAAAAAAGTTTGGTTATAATCTTAATTTGTCTGTTAGTACTCTGTTTAAATCATTTAGCAGGTATATCACAAGTTATATTAAGCTAAGTATTGGACTAGGCTGAAATTCAAAAACCAACCACATGCAAATGAACTAAACATTTAAATATAGCAGATTTTGAATCAAAAGAAAAATCATCTCAGCACTTTTAAAAAATAAAATTGGTTATAAAACTACCTCTCTATTTCAGAAAAGAGACTCAAAATAATACCTCTCTATTTCATAAAAGAGACATGACTCATTTTAAGGCTATAAATGCTACTTTTAATATTTATTTCTTACATTATCAATCAGTACTTCATTTGAGCAACCATGTATAGTGTTTAATTAACCAAAATTTTCTGACTATATGCAGTGTTTCAAACATTGTGTGGAAAAATGCATATTTTTGTGACAATGTTAAAAGATATTTTTATATTAAACCTATGATGTATTACCTAAACATAATATTAAAGTCAGCGTGTATGATTAGGAACATGGGTTTTGGAATTAGAGAAATTGGATTTGAATCAAATCTCTGCCAATGCTCGCTGTTTTACTTGGAACAATTATGCCTTCAGGTATACAAGAAGAGGAAAATACTACTACTAATGTGGATATTATAGAAATTAAGTCATACACTTTATATTAATCACTTAGATATGCAGTTGACTATCACTAACATGAATAACACATTTTGGGGGAAGAATCCATTATTGTGTCTTATCATTAGTGGGTGAAAGTGGTGGAACATTTTATATACATATTAATTGGACTTAAGAGATTAAAAATGTAAACTAAGGAAACAAAATAAAAGAAGGCAAATGTTGCTGCTATAGTGCTAATACTTTTGTCTCTGTGAACTTCCTCCAATTTAGGTAATCTTTAGAACCTGTTTTTCCACATCTACAAGAAGCTAGAGGATAATTCTCACATAATGACAAGAACAACCCTTCAGATAAACATGGTAATAAAATTGATGCTAAAAACAAAGAAAGAATGATAAACTACACTTAGTAAAATATAAACAAACTAGAGGCCTGGTGCACAAGATTTGTGCATGGGGTGTGGGGGGGGGGGCGGTCCCTCAGCCTAGCCTGCACCCTCAGGGGATGTCTGACTTCTGGTTTATGCTCAATCCCTGGCATAAACTGGCAGTTGGACATCTTTCTTGCAATCTGGGACACTGCATGCACCAGTGACCATACTTTTCATACAGGTGAATGGCATCTTGCTGTTGTATGGGCAGCTACATTTTTCTGCCCTGAGTATAAAAAGTAGTGCATAACATGGTCCTTCTGAGGGAGTAGTACCATTTTCTCCATCTTATGGGTGAAAAAACTGAAGCAGAGAGAAGTTAAGTAATTGGCTTTGTCACACAGTTATAAGTGTCAGGATCAGGGCTGACCACAAAATGTGTAAGCCAGAGTCCATGCATGTCATTGCTGCATCATCCTGTTTTTTCAGTGTTAGAGTAGCCTTGCCAGGCTTTAATTTTTAAATCTAAGAGCCTGCTCCCAATATATAGGGTAAGGTCTCTAGGCCTGGCCAGTGATGAGGGCTGATCTGTGGGGTGACCAGTGGGTGGGGCAACCAGGGGGCCCCGCTGGCACCCACCTTGGCTAGAGGCCTGGGGCCACCTGCTGGCTGTCCCTGCCCTCCCCCCCACCCCCCCCGATTGCAGCCGCTGGTCACCTCCCTCTCAGGTAGCAGACGCTCAATGCAGGCACTGTCCCCAACTGGGGGCAGCGCCTGCATTGAGTATCTGCCCCCTGGTGGTCAGTGCATATCATAGTGACCGGTTGTTCTGCCAGTTGTTCTGCCATTCAGTTGATTTGCATATTAGGGTTTTATTATATAGGATGGGAATGTAGGTATAGAGTACATAGGAATTATTTGTACTAAAATCCCTTGTAAATAAATTAAAAGTGAGTAAACTTATGACCAACAGATCCTTAACTCAAAAAAATACATTCTGATGTTATTTTTGCATGATGAAAAATAACCACAGAAGAAAAATTGGAGATGCAAGAAAAAATGTTCAGCAAAGAGAGTGCAAACATGTCAATTAATTTAAATACACACAATCTGTGTGAAACAACAAAAATACTTAACGTGTAGAGAATGAAAAGAGGGTTAAAATATGGGACAACAAATAAAATGAGACAGACTGGGATTTGATTTAAAAGATTAAGGTCTATGTGTTATACGAAAGGGAGTAAAGATAGTGTTTAACATAAACTTTAACTTGTTAAAGTTTTATTGTAACTACTAAAAGAGTATAAGAAAGAAATTGAATTAAAAAATAAAAACCACTTAATGTAAGGGATGCAGAAAAGGTGAAGTAATGAGATAGAGATGAAATATGCAAAATAAGAAATAAGATGATAATGAATCCAAAATAACCATAATCCTAATAAATATGAATGTCAATTTTACAGCTAAATGTAAAAAACAACAAAAATGCATTTAATGTTATTTTTGAGACTTAGTTAGTTGATGCATATAGAGGCCTAGTTTACTCCTTTAAAATACTACACAGTAGTCCACAGAATAAATTTTACATATCCGTCCCCTTGTGCTGTCTAGGAACAACAGTTCAGTGCACATCAGGATCTTCCTGTGATCTGTGTTACAGGGACTCTGCAGTGAAGTTATGAGTTTTTAAGAAAGAGGCATGCCAATTTCCCCGAATGTCAACAAACTAATTATTTAAATGGTATTTCAGGACTTTATATTTTATTCAATTGGAATAATCTCCTCCATAAACACCTTGAATCATACCTCATTTTTCAAGAAACTTAAGCTTTTTGAAATGTTATACAGTTTTGCTCTACTTTCCTTGACTTTTAAAAGCATTTATTCCTAATTAGGTTGCTATGACATGTGTGAGCATGTACATGTGACTGGCATGTCACTAGTCATGTACATTATACAAACATGGTGACACATGTGGACCCACCGCCTTAGCAGACAGTATCCTGATAAGTGCAGGTGGCAGAGGTGGTGTTCAGATGTTATATCATACTGACCTACATTACAAAGTTCATTCCCTCCATGTTCAAAAGTTATAATTTGACATTTTGGGTATAGGAGATAGATAAGCTTTAGTTATGATGACCATAAAATTTGTTTGACAAATCTGGACATTTCTTGGAGTAAAATGGACCTGAAGAATAAACTAGGACTTTCTTTAGACAACTTATATGTCAAATAGGTAGTCTTCTGGTTTCAATAGTGAGAAACATACCATGAGTTGCCATGAAGTTGGTAGGCTTTGGTCTCCAGGAGATACTGTGTCTGTCTTTTGCACAGTGAGAGGGATTGTGGTCCCCTTTCTGTACATTGTGATTGTTAAGAAAGTGACATTTGCTGAAATGAGCCAGGACCTGCTACTATAGAAGGTGCCCTAAGGATGAATATGACACAAATTGCTGCATTTGGCTAAGAACCAGAGGGAAGATGGAGATCAGGAGAAAGTTTCTTTCCCTAATTCCTCATCCACATCTTAACACACAGTCTGTCCAGCAGTTGCTCATGCAGAACTCAGGCTGTTGTCTTTTGTTCTGAAACCTCATGTGACGCATGGCATTTTAAGTGAGCTTTAACACAAAGCGCCTCACACAGTGCCATTCCGCACCTGCCTTGATCCACTATGTGGCTCCCTCTTAAGGCATTTAGACTTCATCCCCGCTTTCCACTGTAAATTATTTTAATAAAAGAAAAAAGTGAACATTGTTGAAAATTACTGCCTTCTGGGACATCTTAAGATGCGAAAGGTGTTCAGGTGAAATGGAGATCCTGGTAGGAGAGATGAGCCCTTCTTACTATATTGGCATTACATTTCAGTATTTACCATTTTTTTTCAACATGGCATTAAGAGTTTCCATAACATTCCAGTTTACTATGCTTTTGTAGGAAATTGAAATAATGCTAACACAAATTAAAATAATTAATTTAATTATGAACATGTTACGCCTTCCTCTTGAAGCCAATATAGAACCATCACTCTTTCATCAGCTTCCTCATTTAAAGTATCTTTACCAAAAAGAAAGACAGATTGCAAATAAATGCTTGATGTTGGAAAATGCCAAATATTTTTCTTTTGCTTTAACACCTCAGCTAGGCATCAATATTTAAAATATATTAATAGTTACATGCCAAATCTCATTCATGTACTGTCCATGAATAGATTCAGTATTTTAGTACAAAGATTTTAAATATCAAGTTCAATTGAGTTCTGATATCATGGTTCTGTAGATATTTATACTGCAGGATAAAGTTGTGCATCTAAAAAGCACAGTCTGTCCCAAGCAGATGCATGCCATAAAGAAAAAGAAAGAAAAATTCCATGAATTTTCTTCTTTTAATTTTCTGCTAGTGTAATGCATAAATCTATGTTACTGTAGTAATCGGCAAAACTAACAAAATAGGGGATAATTTTGTAATTATCCTAGTTGCAATACTACTCATTTTTGATGCTTAGTAATGGCTAACCTTATGCTTTATTTAAACCATGTGTTATGTTTAACATCTCTGCAATCTTGGGAAAATTGCCTACTGCAAGGAGTTATTCTCTCATTTTTGCTGCCAATCTAGCCTGTTAAGAGGAAAAATAAGATTATATATGTGACACTCCTAAAAAACTGAAAGTGTTAGAGGAGAGTAGATTTTTAAGGTTGAGAAGATAAATATTTATAATTATTAATAGTGAAATCTTGAGACTTGGATTAAGAATGGCTTCTTTAGTTGGAAGCCATCTTCTAGATCAGGGGTGGGCAACCTTTTTGTGAGTGTGTGCCAAAACCAGCAAAATCTCTGACTCAAAATTCTTCTGCATGCCAACCCTAATTTTTTGAGAACATGTTACGCCTACTTGATATCTCTTAAGGTGTACATATGTGAAGAACCTTGAAGCAATAATAAAATTCATTTGAGCGACAAAAACACAGTATATGATGATGAAAAATACATTTATTTTTTAATGTATATATGTACACTGATAGTCCGACAGAAAACTTTATGACTCCATTTGATATTTTCAGTGGGACTTTTGCTGCTGCATCACTGATGACAGAGATTTTACATCAGGTTTATATTTCGTGACCTTCAGAGATATGCACGAGCTACTACTTTCATCCATCAGGCTACTCCTATTACGAGACTTAACAAAATTCATCACTGAGAACAAAGATTCACAAGCGTATGTGGATTAAACCAAAACACTGGTCGGATCTAGGAAGGCAGGGAGAGTTAAGGCAGAGGCATAGAAATTGCTCTTCCCCTCTCTTGTCAATCCATGTCTATGGTCTTTAAGATAACTTGTTATGTAAAATTATTTATTTATCTAAGATGCACCTACACTGAATTTATCTGAAAAATAAAAAAAGTTGATATTAAGAAAAAAATTGTAAATGGAGGATTATAAGAGAGGGTTTCGTGTGCCAGCAAAAGTTACTGGCGTGCCATGTTTGGCACGCGTGCCAGGGGTTGCCCACCCCTGTTCTAGATCTTTATTCCCAAGTTGTGTGAAATTTGAAAATGTCTTAGATAAAAACTGCTGCCTAACTTGTCACCCAGTTTTCTTCCGATGCACAGAACAAGAAGCCTTTCAACAAATGATTGTGTGCACCATCTGTCCGTTTTGTGTTGCATAGTAAATTTTCTACTAAAAATGTCCTTTGCTTCCCACATCAGAACACAAGAAATTTTCTCTTTCTTGGTCTCATAAAAAACTTAATTTAGTCTTTCATATAAGTTGTTGAAGGCTAGAGTTGTATAAAAGGTAGTTATACATAAACTCTAATTTAACTTAAAATTCACAAAATCTGTCATTCTATCAATAAAGAATAGCAAGTATTTCTGAGGTAGAATTTCAACCACTTTTTGATGTCTTTTTTTTTTTTTTGCTATTTGCAACCTCAACTATGTGTGTAACACAATTGCAAACTCTAAATTTTTTTTTATTGCTAAAAGTATTACAAAGGGTATTACATATGTGTCCCCCCCCCCGCCCTTGACAATCCCCTGGCCGCCCCTACCCCCCAGTGTCTTATGTCCATTGGTTATGCTTATATGCATGCATACAAGTCCTTCGGTTGATCTCTTACCCCCCTCACTCCTGCCCCCCAACCCTCCCTGGCCTTCACGCTGCAGGCAAACTCTAAATTTTATATTCTAAGTCTTTTAAATGAATATGATATGTAAACATATACACATTTTATATCAGTTTGGATATAAATACATATAGGTTCCTCTAAACTTTTAAAAGCTAAACGTCTCAGGAAGCTGTATTTTATATATGTAGCCATTTATAAAATGGTCATAATGCAAATATAAATCTGAAAATTACCACAAAACAGTTAAGAAAAAATAATTATGCAGTGCTATTTTTATCATAATCTAATGGAAATATGCGATGTATACCCCAGCTAGGCATCAATATTTAAAATATATTAATATGGTTTTATGTCAAATCTAATTCATATATTGCCCATGAATAGATTCAGGAAAGGAAGCCCAGAACAGAATATAAAAGATAAACCAAACAGCTTATATGCTTACAGGCATAACTCATGGACATGGGCAAATAGGGTAGTGAAGACATGGGGGTGAGGGTGGGTAGGGCCTGGGAGGATAGGGGTAAAGCGGGGCGGGGGTAAATATCTGTAATACTATCAACAATAAAAAGATTATTAAAAAAAGATTTAGAGGCTATGAGTATACAGAAAACACAATGTATAAGGACCCAGGTTGATATCAGCTCAAGTTACTAACTATCTACTATGTGCCAGTTGCCCTTATACACTGCATTTAAATGGAAACTAGTTACTCTTACCAATGGAAGAAACTGGAGATTTGAGAAGTTTTACTTTTCTAAATAATACTACCTAATTTTTTTTTAGGAATTTAGGCATTTGTTTATTTTCTTATTTTACTTACATAAAATAACTCTTACACTTTTAATAAATCACATCCTCAGGCACAAGCATCATGATTCATGACCTCAGAGCAAAATCAAAGATACCCGGTATGCCCTAGCCGGTTTTGCTCAGTGGATAGAGCATCGGCCTGCGGACTAAACTGAAAGGTCCCGGGTTCCATTCTGGTCAAGAGCACATGCCTAAGTTGTGGGCTTGATCCCCAATGGGGGGCGTGCAGGACCAGGCAGATCAATGATTCTCTCATCATTGATGTTTCCATCTTTTTCTCCCTCTCCCTTCCTTTACGATTAAAAAAAAATACTATTTTTTTTTAAAAAAAAGGCTACCCAGTATCAGCAAAATGCTTTGTACGCAGTAGGTTATCAATAAATGTTCATTGAATTAATTAAAATTAATCTGAATATAACTGATCTTGACAAATGTTTGTAAATTTTACTTTATCAAGTTTTTTATTAATTGATTGATTGCTTGATTTGAGAGAGAGAGAAAAACATCAATTTGTTGTTCCACTTATTTCCTGGTTGATTCTTGTATGTGCCCTAAATGGAGACCCAACTCGCTACATTGGTGTATCAGGACAACATTCTAACCAACTGACTACCCACCCATGGCTTATTTGATCAAGTTTTGTTGTGAATGAACCAAAGAAGACTTGTATATTAAAAAATTGTTTTTCTTGCAAGAATTTATACATAAAATATTATGTAATAAATCACATTTTAGTATACTAGAAACCATAGTTACAATTTTCCTTTAAACATGATTTCAACCTTAATGATATAGCAAAATATTTTATTCTGCAAGTATAATATAGTTTATATTTATAATTGCTAAAACATGTCACTTCCTAGAATTATGAGGAATAATTCCTTATGCACAAAGGCTTTACCTTAGAGTAAATAAATGTTAGCCATCATCCTAATTTATGCCTCCCGAGAGAGTGGTTCTTTGCCCCTAAGATATTAAATAAAATCTAGTCTTGATGAATTCAGGTTCCTTGTTTGGCAAGAATTGTACTGCTACTAATTAATTAAAATAGAAATGAAAGAGTCCTGGATTTAAAAAACAAACAAAACAAAACAAAACAACAACAAAAAACACTTTCTAATAGAACAACTGAGCTTTGAATCAATCTAAAACTATTTTCTTAGAAGAGAACTGGTGATGTCCTAACACCAAGTCACTGGGCTCTAGTGCTGAAAAGGAGGCCACTGGGAACAACACCACATTCTTAAAATTTCAATATCTGCACATATGCCACTCTGGGATTCCTTCAGGGATTTCTCTATCTTTGTTTTTCATTATGCTAAATTCATTTCTCCCCAATTGTAAGTCCCCCCCACCCCCTTGCTTTCTCTTATACTTCCCCTGAACCTATATTTTCTGTGTTCTTTTACAGAATCCACCTAATAAGTTGGGGCTCTATTCCAAGTATCCCCAAGATCTAGGATGCACTTGGGGTAACATTTTGAACTAATTTTATCCTTTAAGAAAAGCTATGAAACCCAAAGGCCAAGGTGTGCCATATCTGTTTTATTTCCTTCATGATGTTTATATCAATTGTTACATTGCCAATTTCTCAAAACTATAATTTCAACAATCTAGATATCTATACTTATAACATGACAACTGTAGTTAAGTTCATTCCAACACTCTTTTCCAGCAAGGGATGACATATATTCATAGGAATTGACAATGGGAAGTGACTTCAGTATCCTCCTTCAGCATCTTGATAGGACAAAGTTAACTATAAATATAAAACTGTGTTTCGATTTTTAAAAATTATTTGGAACATACAGTCAAGGTGAATATACATATGTGCTCAATATAGTAAATGAGATATGTTTAGGAATGGAAGCAAAACATTTGCAATTTGCCGAAACCGGTTTGGCTCAGTGGATAGAGCGTCGGCCTGCGGACTGAAAGGTCCCAGGTTCGATTCCGGTCAAGGGCATGTACCTGGGTTGCGGGCACATCCCCAGTGGGAGATGTGCAGGAGGCAGCTGATCGATGTTTCTCTCCCATCGATGTTTCTAACTCTCTATCTCTCTCCCTTCCTCTCTGTAAAAAATCAATAAAATATATTTAAAAAAAAAAAAAAAAAAAAACATTTGCAATTTATTCCATATGATTTTCAACCTAACAGGGCCAACTTACTATGTTCAGTGACCTTGGGAAATCAGGCTGTTTAGAGGTCATGAATGTTAACTTGAAGCCTCTAGGACAGTGACAAGAAATTTGCAGTGATGCCAAGAGGAGTCATTCCTCCACATGAGTGGGTAAATCCCCTTCATCAATGAAAGAGGGTTGTTCATTTTGACCCTTTGCTCTGATTTAGCAACAAAGGGACAGACAGAGCTAACATTGCTACATTTACAGAGCAGGCAGTGTGTTTGGGTCCTGTCACTTTCTTTCCAAACACCCCACTGGTTCTCATCATAATTATAAAATCCAAATTGCTTTTCATCGTCTCCCTGTTTGATCTGACCTGGAGCCTCTCTCCTCTGCACACAGTACCAGGCATGATAGAATTCTAATTTGATATTTTAGTAATTTTTGAAGACAGCTTTATAGAATTTTTTTTCAAATGAACAAGTAGCTACTGATGTCCAACTCAAATAAACTTTCAAAGCATTTTCTAGAGTCTTGAATATCAATGAAAAATTACAACAGATATAATGGACATAAGAGAAATTAATAATCAGTTAACAAAAACAAAAATGTAAAACTAAATCTTAGCAAGTGTACCAATTTTTAATAAACAACTCAAATGAAAAACTAATATATTCATTGAGAAATTACTGTAATGCAGAGTCAAAGATTAAAATGTTGAAAATAAATTTTCTTCTTTTGTGCCAACCCTTAAAAAATATTCATAAACATTTCTGGAATACAAATGCTTCAGCAATCAGCACTCTTATACACTCTTATTTTCCAAAACAATATAAATATGATGAATAATTTCTTTAAATATTATCCATAAATAGAAATCAGATAAACCATGTGAAATTAGCTTGTATGTTTTATGTGAAGAATTTCCTAGACCTGATATTCTGAACAAAGCAGAAATGACTATTCTCTTGATGTTCCACAATTTTCTTTGCTATTCAGAAAATTTACAAAGATGTAAGACAGCTTTATGTTAGACATAAGTAGGAGGTGTTTTCAGGGCAATAACAAATCTGTGATTAGCATCTGGGTAAGAAGCAAATTGCCTTCTGTTAAGTGAAAAGAAAACAGTAAACCGTAATATTCTGGGAACCAAGTATCTCACTTCCTGAATTAAACTGCTCTTCTTTCTTCTTCCAAGCTAACGGAAATATCATACTGTGTGCCCTAACTTCCAAAGTCAAGGGTGAAAGACAAAATGAGCACACCTAAAAGTCTGGACAACTGAACATCATCAGCTTGATGTGGAAGCAAATGAGTTTGGTAGCTTTCTCAAAAGCTTGGTAGATTTCTGAGATAAATACACCTGGACACATTATTTTATATGCTCATAAGTAAGAACTCACAAAAAAATGTTTAATTTTTTTACCACAGGCCTCCAATGTGATTGTAGGTGTGTCTTCCTCTCTAATAATAGGCAAACATGGTAATTGACCATACCTTCGCTATGCCTCCCATTGGCTAATCAGCATGATATGCAAATTAACCTCCAACAAAGATGGCGGCTAATTTGCATACTGCAGGCAGGGCGGGTCAGCACGCCACCAGAAGCCCCAGAAGCCTGCCTGCCTTGCTGCCCGGGACCGGATCCGGTCATGGGCAGCAAGGCAGGCCGGCCCCAGAAGTCCCAGAAGCCACCTGATATGACAGTAACTCTATCAGTAAACAATCTGAAAGTCAGTGGCATAAATGCACCAATTAAAAGACAGATTATGAGGATGAATCAAAAACAAAACCCACTTTAAATATAAAGACACATATAGATTAAAAGTAAATGAATTAAGCTGAAGCCTGTTTTGCTCAGTGGATAGAGCATTAGCCAGTGGACTGAAGGGTCCCAGGTTCGATTCCAGTCAAGGGCATGTACCTCAGTTGCTGGCTTGATCCCCAGTCCCTATCAGAGCATGTGCAGGAGGCGACCAATCAATGTGTCTCTCCCTTTCCCTTCACTCTCTCTAAAATTCGATGGAAAAATATCCTTGGGTGAAGATTAACAAAAACAAAGTAAATGGATTAAGTAACATTAAAGAGATTATAAGAAAAATATATTCCAAATTTTGTTAGTTGTATAATGGTTATGTTTAAATTATTAACACCTAAGAAATTGGGTGAAGGGTACATATAATATGCTGTAGTATTTTATAGTTTTTTTACATGTATGAGATTATTTCAAATTAAAATATTAAAAAATTAAAAATTAATAAAATATTAATTGAAATGTGTATGCATTACATGAAAAATCTCCTAATTGCTTCTAGCATAATTCATTAAATTGTGCTAAAATTTACAAGGGTTCAATTAAAAAATATCTTAATTCTAAATGATATAATAGAAAATATATAATAGTGCAGTTATAAGTACTTATCTGAAAATAAAAATTTAAAGAAGTGAATTTAAAGAAGGGATTAGCCAAAGAAAATATATGCACAACCCATGGACACAGACAACAGTATGGTGATGGCCAGAGAGAAGTGGGGGGCAAGAGCTGGGTAGAGGGGGCAAAAGGGGGGGAAATAGGAACATCCTATATAATAATAATAAAAGGCTAATATGCACATTGACTGAATGGCAGAATGACCAGTTGCTATGATGTGAACTGGCCACCAAGGGGCAGACGCTTAATGCCGTAGCTGCCCCCTGGTGGTCAGTGCACTTCCATATGGGGAGTGCCACTCAGCCAGAAGCTGGCTCATGGCTGGCCAGCGCAGTGGTGGTGGCAGGAGCCTCTCCCACCTCTGTGGCAGCACTAAGAATGTCCAACTAACGGTTTGGACCTGATCCCTTGGGGGCCTAAGCCTTTAGTCGGACATGCCCCGAGGGCTCCCTGGCTGCCAAAAGTATGTCTGACTGCAAGCTTAGGCCTGATCCCCTGGGGAGTGGGCCTAAGTCGACAGGTGGACATCCCCCAAGGGGTCCTGGACTGTGAATGGGCACAGGCCGGGCTGAGGGACCCCCTCCCCCACCGAGTGCACATATTTTTGTGTACTGGGCCTCTAGTCTTAGATATAAAATCAGAAATTTAAAATCTAAAGAAATGCTTGAAATGTTTATGTTCAGGTTATTTGGGGGTATTTTGGTTCTCCAACTGCCTGTTGTATTTGCCCTCAAGAATGAATCTGAATTGCAAGACATTTCACAAAGTCTGGTTATTTTTTTCACACTAAGTGCAATATTGTGCATGCTAAGTAGCTGGCGATAGTAGAGTCAGTACCTAGTCTTTGCAGTTGACCTCTAACTGTACCATAAGAAGTCAGTCACCTCACCCACATAGCTGTCAATTCCTGTAAAAAGTACAATTCTTTATTAAAAAGAAAAGTACAGTTTAGACCAGTATGAATGGAAACTAGTCACAACCAGAAGTGTAATTAGTAGCAGTTTTAAAAGTTATTGATGCATTGCCATATCTTTTTAATTTGCCCTAATTTCCTTGATTGATTATTTTAAAGCATTCTTAGAAATTAATATGATCAATATGGCTATTTGCACAGATTTCTTAAAAGAATACTTTTATAATATAGGCATTATCCATATTTATTTTACTATCTTTTTCTTGAGATAAATTACTTCAAAAATTTAAGTATGAAACACAGCTCCTATTTGAAGCAAACATTTTCATTTTTAGTTACTTTTAAGATGTTCTCATTTATCTATAATACCATACATTTGTATTAATTTCCTCTACTTACCTCTTAATGTCAGAGTCAGTAATATGCTTAGAAATGGCACCATTAACCTCTGGCTTTCTATTTTAGCTATTTAAAATTATCAGACTCATGAAAATATACATTTAAGATTATCTCTGTAGAAATACCTGTTTTTCATTCATCTTAAAATATAACAAAGTGTAATTTCAGTATGATTTGGATAAGCAGTTATTTTGAGGCAAATCATTTGCTAAAACAAATTATGGTGTTATATTTTTATTGATTTCAGTGAGGAAAAAAGAGGGATAGATGATAGATAGATAGATAGATAGATAGATAGATAGATAGATAGATGATAGATAGATAGATCAATAATGAGAGAGAATCATTGATTGATTGCCTCCTACACACCCCACACTGCAGATCGAGCCTGCAATCTGGGTATGTGCCCTGACTGAGAATTGTACCGAGACCTTCTGATTCATAGGTCAACACTCAATAACTGAGCTATCCCAGCCAGGCAAAAATCAATTTTATAAGAATAATTTTTAAAAGAAAAATGGCAATCCCTGAAAAATAAAAGAATTTCCTTCTATAGGATTTTTAAAAAAATCTTCAATAGCTGAAACTGGTTTGGCTCAGTGGATAGAGCGTCAGCCTGCAGACTGAAGGGTCCCAGGTTCGATTCCGGTCAAGGGCATGTACCTGGGTTGTGGGCACATCCCCAGTGGGAGATGTGCAGGAGGCAGCTGATCGATGTTTCTAACTCTCTATCTCTCTCCCTTCCTCTCTGTAAAAAATCAATAAAAAATATTTTTAAAAAAAATCTTCAATAATCTTTATATATAACCTAAATATGCAAATAGACCAAACAACAGAACAACTGAACAATTGGTCGCTATGACATGCGCTGACTACGAGGGGGCGTGCAGGGAACATGGCGGGCGTTGGCAGCAGGCGGTAGAGCGTGGAACATGGTGGGCATTGGCTGCAGCTGGATGGTGGAACAGGTGAGCAAGGGTGCCAGAACAAGGTGGGCACCAGTCTCTGTCATCGGGGCAAGCCTCTGATGGTTACTGAAAATTCTTTGCTCTTTTGCGCTGTGGTCCCGCCCAGTGCTTACACCTGCTGCTGGTGCCAGCCCCAATTGCTCTTCACTGTCAGCACATGGGAGCAGTGCTGTGCCCACTGCACCCTCACAGCCCACAGTTCCTTTCAAGGTGCATGAATTCATGCACTGGGCACCTAGTACAATTAATAACAATACATAAAAAGAATATATTTAATAACAATGGATACAATAACAAATCAATTCAGATAAAAATGTGAAAATCATTATCTATGGTTTTTGACACACTTCATGTACTAGAATAATTATCTGAATAATGTCAATTATCAAAACACCTCACTACTTGCTCCCTTTTCCCTTAAAATGGGTAATTTTCAGCATTCATATAATGCATATATGTGGTGTGTCTTAAACTGAGCATTAACAATTTTTGTGCTCTTTTTCTAAAGATTTTATGTCTTTTATTCAAAATCACTATGACAATTGTGGAAAAGTGATTTTTTTCCATTGAAATATTTAATTTCTGATATAAGTTTTAATAAAGGATAGTATATTTTAGATAACACAAAAATACATTTTAGGAAGCTTTTTCCAGTATCAGAACAACCCATGTAGTAGTAATAATGATAAGTCTAAGTTAAAATAGAAGTAATTATCATTAAATGAGTACCTACTACATTTCAAGCACCAATCTAGATTCTTAATGACACTTTTAAAAATATTAATATCCACCCCTTAAGGTATGAGCTACAATATGCATTTTAAAGTGTGAAAACTCAGACTTTTAAAAGTAGGTAACTTGTTAAAAATCATGGAGTTAATGCATTATCAACCTAGAATTTGAACTTGAACCTTGTTTTATCTGCAGAGAAAAAACACACACAAAAGAATGGTGTGTTAATGGGGGAAGATAACAATATTTAAAAAAAATTACTCCTGAAATGACAAATACTAAATTACCACATTTTAAGAATCTATTGATCCCCAGATAAGTCACAGTAGCTTTCATTTACTGAGTGATAAGTATGTGAGTTCTCATTCATCATCAATATAACTTTGCAAAATGTTTATTTCCACATTACAAATGAGGAAATTAATGCTAAAGATAATGAGAAACATGTCACTGCATTCAGGTGACACAGCTGTAACTGGAAGGTCTGCAATTTGAACCAACATTTAGCTGTCCAGAATTCCTCATTTAAAAGCACTCACCCTATCTACTCTTCAAATAATAAATTTTAATAAAATTACTACAAAGTTGAATCTAACCAGAAAATGCAATTTAAAATACTCAAGATATATGTTCATTGCAGCATTATGCACACTGGCCAAGACATGCAGACAACCAAAGTGTCCTGCAAGATAGGACTGGGTAAAGAAGATGTGGTACATATACAAGATGAAATACTACATATAAAAGACAAAATAGTGCCATTTACAACAACATGGATGGACTTTGAGAATATTATGCTAAGTGAAATAAGTCAGTCAGAAGAAGCTAAGAGTCATATGATTTTACTCATATGAGGGATATAGAACTGAAACTCAAGGACACAAAGAGCAGTGTGGTGGTTGGCAGTGTGAAGGGGATGAGGGAGTGGAGGGGGCCCAGTATATGATGACTAAAGGTGGTTCGATTTGGGGTAGCAGACACACAGTGCAATATATGTACATTGTGTACATCTACAACTGAAACCTATATGATCCTATTAACCAATGTCACCCCAATAAATTTAATAAAAATATAAAAAATACTCAAGAACACTGAAGATAACAATACTAAAAAACAAACAAACAACAATAAAAAAACACAAACAAACAAACAAAAACACTAAATGACAAATACTAAATGACCACATTTTACTCCAGTATTGATCTGTAAAAATGTAGAAGGCTAGATTTTTTCCCACAGGAGATGATTTCCTATGATCTTTTTGTTTACATCCCCCTCATTTATCACTCATGACATTTCCTTCTGTAATGCTGCTTTTTCCCATAACACAGCACAGGCTCAAATCACTTTAGTTGAAGCCTTATATCTGTTCTCAGAAGGTGAACAATATTAACCTAGAAGTCGAATATTATAATTGTCTTTTCTATATAAGTTTACTAAAAGAATTAAATGCTATCTTTTATTTCAAATAGTTGCTAAAAATAAAATTATAGATATAAATATTTTTCATTTGCTGCTTTATACTGTCCCCAAAAAGAAGAGGATGCAAAGCATAATGATTGCCTACACTCATTCATTTCTAAGGAGTGAAATCTCAACTCTAAGTTTAAGTTAACTTAAAAACCTGAAATACTTTGACTTTTCCGTATTCTAACCATTTCTGGATTTATCAATTATCACTAAGGTAAATCTCAGGCATGTGCCTTATGTTCCAAGCTTGGCATACATACATGAGACCACTCCTGAAACATGCATCCTCTTATCCAGTGGATAACTGAGAACTCACTTATGAATATGTAACCTACTTCTGGTAACTCTTCAATGCATTGTCTACAGTCTCCTTTCCTTCAGAAATCTGGCTTGATCATCCCTCCAAGCAAGAGAATATCTATTTGCCTCAAATCTACCAAGGATCTCTGGATCAAATCCCATGTTTCTTGTGCTCCTAAAATAATAAGGGCAAATATTCTTGAGGATTTTGAATGTGTCAGAGACATATTTTTACATATTGTTTAACCCCATTTGTCTTTTTTTATTTTAACTCTTTGTCTTCAAAACAATGATGATAATGAGTCTTAGAGAGTAACAAGTTTGCCTAATGCATATAGTTAGAAAGTAGAAGATGTGCGATTTGTACCCATGCTATTCATCTTCAGAACCTGTTTGATTGATCACTACCTTCTACCACCTGCAAGGAGTTTCTCTGTATAGGATCTGATGGCATAGTGACATTCATGGCTAAGATCAATAAAAGGCTAGAGAAATGTAGTCGATGCTGAACAAAAAACTGTTCTAAGCCAACTCCAATTAAAGTTTGACTCAGAAGAAAACTTACAAAATGCTATATTAGTATGTAACAGCTTAAAAATGGGGAAGCTGAGGCAAAGCTAATAAATCACTTGCATCATTCAATATTACAATAAATCTCAAGGTCCAGCTTTGGTTCTTCCCTCCAAGGCACTGTAGTGTTTGGTGATCTCTTGTCTCAAAAGTAGAACAAGCTATGCCTTAATCTTTTTATCCCTAAACTTTAATTAATTGCTAGACTTATTTTGTTGCTGACTGACTGAAGTCTAAATTGAGTAAAAAATATTTGTATTGTTTGTGCATTCTTCTAAGCAGTGGTATTTTTTTACTTAATTTCTTTATGACTGAGGTGAACATTATTCTAATTGGTATTCATTTCAGTAACTGTGAACTCTACCAAGTGACAAATATGCATAATAGCATAATGACCTATTTAAGTCATTTATCTGTTAAACATTGATCCCTAGTACCTTGGATCTCCAACATCCCATGCCCTTTGAACTGAAATGATAATAAATTCACAAGAAGCTAACCAGATTATTTATATTATACTTACCAAGAATCAGTTAAATTTTAATACATCTCAATTAATTTTTTAAATGTATCTTTATTGTTGAAAGTATTACAGATGTCCCTTTTCCCCCATTCATCTCCTCCACCCTCCTCTTGTCCTCTCCCCAGGCTCTATACATACAATTTATAAAAAAATTATCTTCTAACCTTTATAATACATATCACAGTATTTTCTGAACAGCCAATATTGCCTAATGAGATCATTGTGTATATTAACCTCCTGAAAAATATTATCTATAATTTCTCCAGTTTCATGTTATCTATGTTTTATACCAACTTCCACACATATTTTTTTTAAATTTGAAATCCATTGCCATTAAGCATATGCTTATTTTTATTAGAACACAAACTACATCACCATGGCTCATGGAGGCCTTCTTCTCTCACCTTAGAAAATTGTAATCTGCAAGATTTTACTAGGTCAACCTTTTAGTATAATCCCTAACAACTACTTTGTAGCTACTTACTTTTTAAATGTATACTTATTATGATAACAGCTGGAGTATAAAAAAAGCTGGAATTCAGTTTTTTGTAAGCAACACATTTTTTGAGCAGATGGCCTGAAAGGCAAAGATAATTTTTAAGAGAGAGAACATATCCTAAATATTTATATATTTAATCATGTTATATTTGAAAAAAACATATTTGGAAAGTAGAGTAGATACTTATAACAACATTAATTTCCATCAGCATGCAGCACCCATACACACTAGCACAAAATTAAATAAATACTTACTAGTTATTATACAGGTGACACAAATTCAAAGATGTGTTAGAGAAAATATAAAGTGAAATAATGAGTGAAGACTGCATAGGAAGAATACATATTAAAGAGTAAGGAAATTTGGGTTAGCAGAACAACAAGAAGTGAAACAGGCATTTTACACAAGTTGAGAAATAAACCCTCCGAGCTCAGGCCAGCGTGCACACTATGAGAAACAGGTAGAGTCCATTGAAAAGTCCAAAGTACCAAGCACATGCACGGAGGTCCTTGATTTCCTGATTCAGGAAGACAAACAGAATGGCAGTGCTTTAATTTTATCAATCTAAAATTGGCATATAGATCAAATTGAATGGTGAGAGGCAGGCGTTAGGAAGGTGTGCAGGATACAGGCATGGACACTTGGACCTGGCTTAGTCAGGACCTTGGCTAAGGCTTTGGCACTGAGATCAAAGAAGTGTTTTCAAAAGTCTTTTTTTTTTTCATCAGATACATATTTAAGGTATCATTATATATTGAAGAACTTCCATGTTATCACAATAATCAAGAATGTCTAGAGATGACCTTTGATAGATAAGAAATTTATAAATAAAACAAGCTGCCAAATATTCCTGATTTTACACTTTATATGTTCAAAGTATGCAAACACTTACTGAGGATATTATTGAAGAAATCACGAAACAGAAGTACTAACAACTGTGCTAAAAATTAACTTCAATGCATATTAGAAATACACATTTCAAACATTATTTGGAACAAATGCTTATATTGATCAAGCCTCATTATGTGATGTTCTACATTAAAGCTTAGAGCAACTATGTTACCATGGAAAATGGTGGACAAAAGAGATGACATAATCTTACATAATAAAAACCTAATATGCTAAGTGTCCAACTGTTCGACCATTTGACCAGTCACTATGATGCATACTGAACACGAGGAGGCAGATGCTCTGGCTGGTAGGTTAGTTTGCTGCTGGGGTCCAGCCAATAGGAACTGGGCAGGATGGGCCGGACACGCCCTGGAGCCCTCCCACGGTCCCTGCCTGGCCTCAATCATGCACCGGTGAGGTCCCTTGGCCTGGCCTACACCCTCTCCAATCTGGAACCCCTCAGGGGATGTTGGAGAGCCGGTGGTTTCAGCCCGATCCCCACAAGCCAGGCCGAGGGACCCCACCATTGCACAAATCTGTGCACCGGATCTCTAATTAGATCATAATTTCTTTAACAGTTCTACTTGTATAATTTCTTTTTTAAGGCACTTTTGTAAAAATGTATCAATAAGATTAAACACTCCAGAACACATTTATTTGTAAGCAACACAGTGAGCATAGGACATCAGCTAAAATGGAATATGCCTGTAAACAAATATCTTAGGGGAGGTTTATATGTGGTAACATACAATTTCTTAAATGAGCCTGAAGGGAGAGTGAAAAAACAGTGATGAGATGATTGCAGAACTGGCTTAAAATACTAATAAATAAGAAATTTGTCAAGGACCATGTGGTATGTGGAAAAATGATGGAACACACATAACAGAACAGAATATTCTGCATGTAAGGAGGGAAAGGTACTATATTAAGAAAAATTTCACAGTACATAATGTCAGATGTTGGGTAAGATTATAGCTGAATTATTACAAATGTTTTAAAATATTACACATTATGGTTTGTTAAAGATATATAGAAGGTCCTAAATCAGTGGATTTATAATGATATCGTAGTCACTAAGATCTATTTAAAATAGGTTAAAAAGTCTCCAGAGTGCTGAGATTTTTAAAATTACAAAAGTAAAATAAGACAAAATCAAAAGTGGAATTTGAATAAAGGGGTCCAGTTTGAAAAAAGCTGCTCCAGTTACAACTCCTGATTAATGTTGATGTGGGTCCCTTAGGTCAGGTTCAAAGGCAAACAACTTGTGCAGTTGCAGGCCTCTGAGCTTAGAAAAGTCCTACACTTGGTTTAATTTTTCTTGCTGTTGCTAGCTTGATATTTTTTAAAAATGGCTCCATATTTTCATGTAGCTGCTCCTGTGTATTCAGTTATTATAACAAAAAAGTAATTAGCAAATAAAGTAACTATCATTGCAAACAAAGCAACATGCACACAAATGTCACTTCGTAGAGTAAGTTTGGAAGCAATTTAACAAGAAAAGTGAGAAAGTATAAAGAAGAAATTAGCTAGTAAATCAACAACAACAAGGAACCCTGCATGTTTGTTTCCTCTCATCGCCAAGGTATAAATCAGTATAGCAAGCCAAAGGTTTAGAGGCCTACATTTTCACACAGTGTCCTGACTACCACCATTGCTAATGACAAGAAGCCCTACAGGAAGCAAGGTAGTGTGGTTAACAAGCAAGAGAAAACTCTGACCTAGAATTTTGAATGTTAGAAGGATGTAGAGACTCATGCTATGAATTCATTACCTGCCATCATAAATCTTTTCTTTTATAACCGTAGTGACAGGCAATGCACAAGAAAATGGATGCCTATTTTATTCTATGATTTAGTTTAAAGTATAAATGAAACTCCTACTTCAACCTCCATAGTGATATTCCAACCCAACTGTTCCTCAAACTGAAAACAATTCAATTACTTACATCGATGTTAGCGATGGATCACAAAAAGACTAATCTATTTTACAATATTTTACAGGGGAAAAAACACTATTTAGTTAGTTAACCTCAATTGGAACTAAATAGAGCATTAACACACCCCATCTCAATCCAGCCTCATGAACTATCTTTATAAGACAATTCTTTATAAATATTTTCCTCAAAAGCTTTCTCATTCTAAAAAACTGCCCAGGGTTCCAGAGCCAGAGTCCAACAAATACACAGACAAACTTGAAGACATACTGACACAGAAAGTAGAAGGGTGGTTGTCAGGATCTGCGGGGAGAGGGCCATGGGGAGTCATTGCTTAATAGGTATAGAAATTCGGTTTGCAAGATAGAGTTCTGGAGATGGATGGTGGTGATGCTTATACAACAATATGAGTGTACGACTGAACTGTACATTTAAAAATGGTTGACATGGTAAATTTTGTTAATTTCATTTTACCTAAAATATTTTTTAATAGGCCTGACATTAGAGAGTTTTGCAAAGTTACCATTTCTATCTCCACTTATCATTGCCTGTTCTAGGCTGTTTGGCCAGCCTGAAGCAGAAGAGAACCATAATAGAGTGAGTAGGGAAGTTTGACAGATGAGCAGAAAGAGTCTCACAGAATTTACTATTGACACATTATAGGAAACATTTCCATGATTTGTTACATAAAAATAATTTTCAGATCAGTAGCTACATTTTCCTATTAATGTATATGAAAATAAAAACAGTGCATGTTTGTATATGTATTTTATACAATTGAAATAAAGATCTCCAAAAACATGCAGATATCATCAGAAATTAGAAATTTTTGGTAGGAATGATGTTTACTTAAACACATCAATATTATTCTGATGTTTCAAGCTTGTATCATGCTTGTAAAATACACCAATGCCATATATAAAATAAGTCATTAAAGCTAAAATCACTGTAGACAAATTCTAATTTCTTAGAATAGCAGTATCTTAAAATAATAAGACAGACTGAAGTCAGATTGCTTGGGTTGGAATCCCAGGTCTACCACTTACCAGCAGTGCAAAATGGCCAGTTAACTTCTCTCTGCCTCATAAATTTATTGTGAGAGTCAAATGTGTAAATGCATGTACAATATAGTATACACATGAACAAAAGAGCTTATAGCATATAGCATGCAGAAAAATATTAGCTTTATCATTATTATTATTATTATCTTCCTGAACTCTATACAATAAGATGAATTGTGTTCAACCTTAGGTAAATGACTAAAGTATGAACATATAATTGTGTATGCTACAATTTTTTTTAAACTAGTGGCCCAGTGCATAAAATTTGTGCATGGGGGGGGGTCCCTCAGCCCAGCCTGCACCCTCTCCAATCAGGGACCCCTTGGGATATGTCCGACTGCCAGCAGTTGGACATCTCCTCACAATCTGGGACTGCTGGATCCTAACTGCTCACCTGCCTTCCTGCCTGATCGCCCCTAACTGCCTCTGCCTGCCTGCCTGATTGCCTCTAACCCCTCTGCCTGCCTGCTTGATCACCTCTAACCTCTCTGCCTGCCAGCCTGATTGCCCCTAACTGCCTCTGCCTGGGCTCCCCACCACCATGGCTTTGTCCAGAAGGAAGTCAGACATCGGAAGATGGCTGGTGGACCCGGTCTAATTAACATATTACCCTTTTATTAGTATAGATAGATTATATAGGATAGGATTGCTTAAATGGGGGGGGGGTCTTTTTCAGCAGGAGGAGATACTCTTGACAAACAAAAATACGTAATTCCTATATCTGGACTGATAGCCAGCCATATGCACTATACTGCCAAACTGGTCATTAAAAAATTGAACAGCTTTCTTACACCTTACACCAAACAGCTGTTGCCCTTAAAACCCCTCCTCAGCCCCCACCTTAGGTTCTGCCTTCATAGTTCACCCAGGTTAGGTTCTGATTGGTTGGTTTCTATGCCAGTCAGCATCAAAAGCTCCACCTCCTAGGCAGCCAATGGCTCCTTGCAGTTCACCCAGATTTGATTCTGATTGGTCGGTTTCTATGCCAGTCAGCATCTTTAGGCCTATCTCCGGGCCTAATCAGAGAGGTGGGTCTAATCAACAGCCACCCCAGGCTGCTGGTAGTGGGCTGAACTGCTGATCTCTTGAAGAGAGAGAGGAATGGCTGCTGGCGAGGCCCAGAGAGAGAGAGAAGCAGGGGCTGATCCGCAGCCTGCTTCTCTCTCTCTCTGGGCCTCGCCAGCAGCTACAGTAGCCGCTGATCATCCTCGCCTCTCTCTCCCCCCAAGAGGTCAACTGTTCAGCCCACTAGCCAGTCCTTGCCCACCAGAGCCTGCTGTGTGCCCAAGCCTAGCATTTGGTTGAGCCTTCAGTTGTTTTGGATGTTACAGACCCTGGGTTTTTATATATTAAGATGCTATGCTTTCCTCATAGTACTGAGTATTCAAATACTCTCATCTTTTCTATCTAATGTTACATATTGATGTAACTTGAGATCCTATTCTAATAATTTTTCTAATCAAGCTTCTAAAAACTCAAATAAAGAAGAAGTGTCACTGTAGGTTTCATGCAATTAGTAAAAATAAAATCAACATGATGGGTGATTCACTCTTATTATACTGCTTATTACAAAAAAACTAAAGTGAAAGAGAAATCAACTCAATAATTGGTTTGATAGCTCCTTTCAAGCACTGAGTTTTTGAATATGCATATGTAGCTGCTCAGCAATGCACTCTGTTTTTAGTTGATCCATAAATCTTGGAAGGATATATCATATCTATCCAATATTGTATAATATTTGCAGTAGCCTTACCAAAATATGAGTTAATCAGAGTCACCATACCAGTGATCAAAGAATCAGGCATAGTTATTGTGTCTAATTAGAGTAGCCACACCAAAAATAAGACAAAAGAAACTGACTATAGGAGAATTGTTAATAAGTAATTAAGTATCTGTGTTTTATAAACTTTTGGCAAATAAGTTTGAATGGTTTTCATATTATGTCATTGCATCTCACTAGGTGCTCATAAAGAACTGAGATTAACTATTTAATGAATAATTTAGCAGACTTCAAGATGTCTACTATTGTGATGATTAGAATTTAGTTGATTTCAAACATGTATTTGGGAAATCTAGGAAGTGCAGTAGTGAGACTGATCAGGGTTTCAGTGGGCAAGAAAGCAGCTAATATTAAATTGTTTTAGATGGTCTTCATTGCTATCTTATTCTATGACAACTTGTATAAGTTTATTATAAATTTACTGCAAAGCTAAAGCATATTTTTATCTATTTTGGGATGCTTTTACACATTTAGTTGTGCCAATCTATAATGTATACTTTTCTTTCAGAAAATGTATTTTAATACACTGCCAACCAGTAAAAATTACCATCTGGTTATGTTAAAAGCAGTTCTTCTGTCTTTTTCATTTAATTTCACCCCAATCCACTCAGGATCAGATTCTTCACAAAGTTTTGACTCAAGGTCAAAGTGAAGTAAAATATTGCACTTTATTTTCTAAGTAATAAGAGCTGAGTTGTGTATACACTACACTACTGTATACTTAAGCTTTCTTGTTAAATTAAAAATTGGAGTCTAAAACATCCAGGACAACCTTTTCCTGACTACTGATGACAAACTGATTTTGTTTGACTCATTGCATTTTTATTGCATTAGAAATGTTCTGCATACAGCCTTCCTCACATCATTGGCTCTAGTCTAGGAGCTGATTTTAAGCTGGAAAACATTTCAATCAAATTGCAGCTTAAATTAAACTCGTTCTATCATTTCCAGAGCAAACACCGAATACCACTTCTGAAGGTCATAAAATCTGCTTTTCTTTCTTAATCTTAAATTCTGATGACTTCCATAAGGACATTAAAATGCTCTTAAGCTGATTGGGTTTGCTGGCAAGGTTGAAAGGTGACTAGCAGACAAATTCCCAATCAAGTATCAAAAGTGCAATCAAACTTTTACCTTCATCCTAGAAAAAAGCAACACCAGTGACTTATGCAAAACACAAGGTGTGTTTGACATTTCAGAGGTTAAGATAACAAAATCTTGGTACCTGTATTCTAGTACTGAAAGACTGGAATGTTAGGAATTTAAAAAAATAAACATTTTATGTGATGCATTTTTACAGTATTTTAAAATATTAATATAAATATTAATAAAATTTTATAATTTATATAAAATGTAGTCCAAGCCTATTACACATAATAGGCACCCAATACCTACAGTCTGCTAAATTATAATTTGTGAATAATAACAATAAAAATGGTGTGTTGAGTACACACTATGAAACTAACACTGTCTTTTAAGATTTGTATCATATTTTAATATTTACAATAACTCTATGATGTATATATTGGATATCAAATGTAGATATTATTCCCTTTTTACAAATGGGGAAATTAAAAAACTAAAGCATTAAATTATTTATTCCAAGTTCAATTGTATGATTCCTTGCCCTGGCTTTTTACCCCGATGAAATCTTTCTGAAATGTTGCTGAAAAGCACATAGGCCCTTGCCTTCAATGGACTTATGTCCACTGAAAATAATGCTGCATTATAACACATATAACCTGTTCATTACATTCTGATATTCAAATTGAAAAGTATGGCTAATATTTGAGTTAGTTTAATGTTATATCAGAGTATTAATCATCATGTTTCTATTACACAAAGTAATATATCATTTGAATACTTCAAGTGTTGAACATAGTTGTAAATAATCTATATAATAAAAATATGAATATTTATTTAATATATTTTTATATCAGTGACTATCCTAAATATCTACACTAATAAAAGAGAAACATGGTAATTGGCGTACGACCGCTACCCTTTTCATTGGCTAATCAGTGAGTATATGCAAATTAACTGTCAGCCAAGATGGCGGCGGCAGCCAGGCCGGGATCATCGGAGCCGAGAGGCCTCCTGGCCCCAGGATCAACGGAGGCGGCCGGGATCAGGGGAGCCGAGAGGCCTCCCGGCCCCAGGATCAACGGAGCCAAGAGGCCTCCCGCCCCGGGATCAGCGGGGCCGAGGGGCCTCCCGGCTGCCTGGATCAACAGGGCCGAGAGGCCTCCCGGCCCCGGGATCAGCGGGGCCGAGAGGCCTCCCGGCCCCGGGATCAGCGGAGCCGAGAGGCCTCCCGGCCCCGGGATCAGCGGAGCCCAGAGGCCTCCCGGCCCGGGATCAGCGGGGCCGAGAGGCCTCCCGGCCGCCCCGATCAGCGGGGCCGAGAGGCCTCTCGGCCGCCCGGATCAATGGGGCCGAGGGGCCTCCCGGCCGCCCCGATCAGCGGGGCCGAGGGGCCTCCCAGCCCCGGGATCATCGGAGCCGAGAGGCCTCCCGGCCGCCCCGATCAGCGGGGCCGAGAAGCCTCCCGGCCACCCGGATCAACGGGGCCGAGGGGCCTTCTGGCCGCCCGGATCAGCGGGGCCGAGGGGCCTCCTGGCCGCCCCGTTCAGCGGGGCCGAGGGGCCTCCCGGCCGCCCCGATCAGCAGAGCCGAGAGGCCTCCCGGCCCCGGGATCAGCGGAGCCGATGGGCCTCCCGGCCCCGGGATCAGCGGGGCCGAGGGGCCTCCCGGCCGCCTGGATCAACAGGGCCGAGAGGCCTCCCGGCCCCGGGATCAACGGGGCCGAGAGGCCTCCCGGCCGCCCCGATCAGCGGGGCCGAGAGGCCTCTCGGCCGCCCGGATCAACGGGGCCGAGGGGCCTCCCGGCCGCCTGGATCAACAGGGCCGAGGGGCCTCCCGGCCGCCTGGATCAACAGGGCCGAGAGGCCTCCCGGCCCCGGGATCATCGGAGCCGAGAGGCCTCCCGGCCCCGGGATCAGCGGAGCCGAGAGGCCTCCCGGCCCCGGGATCAGCGGAGCCGAGAGGCCTCCTGGCCCCGGGATCAGCGGAGCCGAGAGGCCTCCCAGCCCCGGGATCAGCGGAGCTGAGAGGCCTCCTGCCCCGGGATCTGAGGAGCCTGATGGAAGCCCTGTGTGTTCACGCACCCTGGGGGTGCAGAGGTCCTTTCCTAGGCAGAGGCCTATGGCGAAAATTTCGACTCTAAGAAGCAGCCTACGGCCTGGAAGGGGGCTCCCCTGACCTCAGTGCTGGAGAAGACCATTAAGCAGAAAACTAAAGAAACCGATTTTACATCATTTCCCAGGTGGAGAACAGTTGGCATGTAAGCCCCTGACCAGTGCCCAGCCTCTCCTCTGTCAGTCTATCTCACTCTTAGGTACCATGTTCTTTGTTCTGTCTTAACTGCAACTCATTTTTAAACTAGATTGCTTTTAAAAGAAGACTAAATAAAGTTTCCCTTAAGTTATTTAGGTGGTGCTGGGGCTGCTGGGGCTGCTGGGGGCCTGATAGAAGACACAAACATGCAATGGGGGGCCTGTACCCAGCAGCCCCAAGGCCCGCTACCTTGGTGCTGGGACTGCTGGGGGTATCAGAGACACAAACCCGCAGGCCCGGCACCCAGCAGACCCAAGGCCTTCGTGGCAGAACTAAGGAGCAGCAAGCCAAGCCGTAGGAAGCAGCAAGCAGATGGGCAGTAACAAGGGAGGGGTCCTGGACTGCAAGAGGGCACATGCTGGGCTAAGGGACCCCCCACCCATCCCCAGTGCACGAATTTCGTGCACCGGGCCTCTAGTAGGTTTATAATTTTCTATCTCATCAGTAATGTTTGTCTCTACACTTTATAGCCTACCTTTCTTAAAACAGTGAGAGGGGTAGAAAGGGAGCACTTATTGAGAGGAAATCAAGAAGAACCAATACAAATCCCTATGTGGCACTGGGATGCCTTCTTTTCTTACATCAGAAATGTACATGCTCAGCCACAGCCAGTTTGGGTTTAAGTATATAGCTATGCTTTGAGCCTTCCAGTTATCACTGTAATCGTGCTCTGTACAATGCAGATCACCAGTTAAGTGCAGCCCAGCTTTGTTTAACTTTGAATAGAGTTATGTTCATCATATTTCATGTGAATATGAACCACTGCTTCTTCACGACCTTGAGACCGATGCTTGGAATATGCTAAAAAACAAATATGTAGAAAATATGTGATGAAACTCTTTGTCATTCACTTTTATTTGTTGCGCCATGGTGATTGTAAGCTCAACAGTAAGTATGACAATGCATACTGAGTGGGAAAAAACTTTTAAAGTAACACTTTGCTCCTACTAAAAATCAAATTAAAACATGTTCATGAAAGCATGCAAAAAAGGTTAATGAAATAAATAGTAATTGATGGATCTGGACACTCTAACAGTAATTACATATTTTTACTTTTCAAGGAGGGACATGGTTCTGGAAGCAGAAGAGAGAGGGAAAGGCTATGTTCCACATACTCCTGAGTGTATACATTCTAGGATTCTGAGATTTCATTTCACAACAGAAATGTAAGTCCTTCCTTTGTAAAATCATAAGTCCATAATGACAAAGGCTTTTGCCCTATGTCATTAGGAAATTTGGGGAAAGAAAATTTCAATGGATACTACTTTTAATCTGGCTATTAGTAACATAAAAATATCTACTGTAACTGCTAGACAAGTTTATAAAACTTTAAAAACTTGTCACAGTCATTTATTGTTTTAAATTTTACTATTAATATAATTTAGTATTGAGAGCATTTTCTAAAGTTCCCATGAATGTTTTTAAGAAATAGAATTACTTAGAAAACAATTTGAGAAATAAAACTATGCAACTCAAGTTAGGATTAAATGACATACATTCCAAATATTGGATTAAGGTTATCAACATCAATCTATAAAATTTCTACTTTAGACAATTAGAAATTCGGTGAAAGTAATGTATAGCTTTCAAAAATTAAGAAGTAAAATGTATGTTAGTTGTCATAATTTTAATTTTAAGATGTTAGGGATTTCAAAACAGAGTGGATATAGAAGTTGAGATAGAAAAGAAACATGGGAAGTACCCACTTTCTTTTGGATACCCAACAGGCAAGGCTTTTTACACATATTATGTCCTTGGTCTTCATCAACAACTCTAAAGATCATATATTAGAAGAGAATTTCAACAAGTTCCCATTAGATTACAGGGTACAGGAGCTTGTCCTCAGAACTATTCTCCATTTATAGTCACTTACTGGATGAATTTATTCAATTTCATGGGTTTCAACAACCTATCTATATGCTGCCTATCCCTACTCTTGAATCATATTTTCTCTTGTCTGTTCAAGGATCTTGTTCCAGCATTTCTCCTGCTTTTCCTGTGAATAATTAGCATACAATTAAATCTGGGAATCCATTATCATACATAGGTATAGGTATAGGTATAGGTATAGGTATAGGTATAGGTATATCTATCTAAATCTGTGTGTGTGTTTCACTCATCCTTTTCTCCCTTTCCAGCCACTGCCCTCATTTCTCCTATCTTTAGATTATTATTTTGGAAGTTTCATCTTTTCACAGCTCCATTCCCTGTGCTATTGTTCATTTGAACCCATTTTTCCAGTCTGCCTTAACTTTTCTATTCCATTGAAACCTCTTTTATTAATGTCATTAAATACAACTACACTGCTAAATCAAGTGTCACTCCCAAGTCCTCATATTACTAGATTTATCAACAAATGACCTGATCAGTTAATCGTGTTCTCCCCCTTGAAATATTATCTGAATATCACCTATTTGCTTCCTCTTTGGCCATTTCTTTTCATTAGTCTCAGCTAAAACTACTATTGCTGATTTTGTATATAGCCTTATAAACTGTTTTTATGTGTTACATCAGTATTTTTTAAATATTGGAACATGTCACATAATATTGTGTTACTTGCTGTGCTTTAAAATTCCTTTACATTTGGTCATATTTCCACAATGTTGGTACTAACATAGTACCTCTAACTGACAAATTCAATGAGAAAATATTAAAGCAACCATGATAATTGGCTCATAGCTTTCAGAGGCTTTCGGGTTGTATATGAGAACTTCTCATTGCTTACAAAAAATATAATAAACAGGAAAGAGTGGAAATAGTCACTTATATGTGAATTTTTTAAAAAAATGTATTTTCTCTACCTTAAGATATTTCTAATAAAATTTTATTCTCTCTAGCCTACTTTATTATAAAACTCCAGTATTGCAATACTGTATATATAACACATATAACATACAAAATATGTGTTAATCTACTTTATAACGTCAGTAAGGTTTTGGGTTAACAATAGGCTGTTAGCAGTTAAGTTTTTGGTAAGTCACAAATTATACATGGGTTTCAACTGGAGGGGGGTGTTGGAGGTTTATGCCTCTAACTCCTCTGTTGTTCAAGGGTCAGCTGTATAACATGATCCATCTTTGTCACTCTTTATCTTTTTTATATCTTTGAAAAGAGTCCAAAGTACCAGCTGAAGTGTATATATCAATTTAACAACTTCACTATGTCAAATGTATTCATCATGAATATTTATAGATCCGAGTTATATTGCAACTAGCATACCTCTACACATTTCTTTTTTACACATTTCTTTAAATATATTTACTTTATTAAATTTTAAGTGACCTTCAAAATGTCTCTAAGTGGTAAAAAGTACCATATAGAGGCTTGCTAATGATAGAAAAACATTTTTAAGTATTTTCAAAAGGGAGAATTTTCTATTCTGAGTTAGAAAAAGTTTGGTTCTCCATCTAATTAGCTGAAAACCAGCTACAAATATGCAGCTTAACACTTCTACATGCAATGACAATCTTTCATTAACTATTCACTGAGTGATTTGAGCTCATTAATTCTCACAAGCACAGGCTATCTCAGTTCATCGGGTAGCTGTTTAACTCATGTTTGAAGCTCTATTCTGAGCTGCGGTACAGCTGTATCATCAGAACCTAAATGTCTTTTATGTTGCTGGGCAGTGTTGTAAGACAGTGATGTCAGGCAGGAATTAGTTTTATTAATTTTTCATCCATTGTTTATTAACTTGTTTTTAAATGATTGTTTATAACATATCATACATTTATAGGCACAGAAATAATTAGCAATTCTTTATGAGCACATGAAATTATTTAATGCAATATTCTATTCTATAAAGAGAGCGGGGATCATTTTCATGGGATGAAAACTCTAAGCAATTTGCTTAACATGTAACATAAGTTCACATGCAACCAACTAAAAATAAAATACACCATTACAGCTAATAAGACTTTGATTAGTCCATTCTATGGGGTGGAGGAATACTTTCCACAGGTGTGTTGCTAAGAAACATATGAAGATATGCTTTGTCCTTCTGGTCATATATGGATTTTGTCTTTTATTGTAAATTTCCATCGATATATCTTGTCTTACAATGGTTTTTGTCACAATGGAAACTTCCTTAGATGAATTTTTACTGTGAATTACTGACAACTCTCATTCTTTCTCTGTAACAATTAAAATTTGATTATTAACTTTTTATTGATGTAAAATATATTTGCAGAAAGTGAACGTATAAGTATATAACTCAATGAGTTCCACAAACTGAACACACCCATGTAGTCCATAGTCAAATTACAAAATGAAATATTACCAGTGCCTTGGAAGATCCATTTTTGCCACTTCGAGTCATGCAAGACCTGCTTTATAGAACTGGAATTAGTGTACAGGATGCATGCTTTATATAATTGAACTTATTACACAGATGCATGCTTTACAGAATTGGAATTAGTGCACAGGATGTATTGTGTATCTAGCTTCTCTTCATCAACATTCTATTTTCAAGATTCATTCATGTTGTTGCCTGTGGTTGTAGTTCATCTTTATTGCTCAATAGTATTGCGCTGTGTGAATATGCAATTATTAATTTATCCTACTTTTGTTGGATTTTTGGGTGGTTTCCAATGTGTCTATTATGAAGACTGCTGACAAAAACATTCCAATGCATTTTTATATTGAACACATGTACACATTTCTCTTTGATTGCTAAGTCAGAACATATGCATATCAACCTGTACCTTTTAAGTACAGAGTTGAGTTTTTCTAATTATTAACATTCACAATGTGTGTTTCTGCTACGCCCATTTGTACAGATCTTGAGACTAACCCCAGTTCTCCAATGAAGACTCATAGGTGACAGCAAAAGATCCCATTGCCTTGGCAATGGTGCTTCTGAGTGATATACATTCAGACCGACCACTCACTACCGATTTTCAGATTGCATATCAGCATTTAACATTTTTGGTTCCTAGTTTTTCAGGTGTTCTTTATCCCCATGGTCTCCAGCATGTGCTCAACAAGAAAAAAGCCTCCCTTTGATTTAGAAATCAGGTTAATACAACTTCCTGTCTTATATTATCAATTATCTCTTTAGATAATAGTCAGATGGAATTTTGCTGGGTAGCTATTTCATTCTAATAAATTGTTGGTCACAGATTTATACATAATCTTTACTTCAATCTTCACTCACTAATCTTATAGTCATCTAAGCATCACCTCTTTATTGAGAAAAATAAGTCAGAGAGGATAGCATTTTTTAAGGCACACTGTTAATTAAATGTTGTATATTTTATATTAGGGGTCATTTTACTTGAAGAAAATAAACATTAGTAAGCAGCAGCAGATGAGTAATGGGAAAAATTATGTCTAAAAACCAGAAATATTAATAAAAATAATTTTAAATCTAAACAAGAACTTCTAAATTTATTAGTAGTTACAAATAAAGGGTAGATTTTACTCTTCAATTATACAAAAATGTTAATCATTTGCATATAGAATTCATCATCCTATATAATATTCAAATTGACCGTTGCGCCCTCACACAAGATGGCCACCCCCATGTGGGCACAAGATGGCCGGCAGGGAAGGGCAATTGTGGGCAATCAGGCCAGTAGGGGAGGGCAGTTGGGGGCAACCAGGCCTGCAGGAGAGGGCAGTTGAGGGGGACCAGGCCTAAAGGGGAGGGCAGTTGGGGGTGATCGGGTCGGCAGAAGAGCAGTTAGGCATTGATCAGGCTGGCAGAGGAGTGATTAGGGGGTGATCAGGCTGGCAGGTAGAAGCAGTGAGGGGCAATCAGACAGGCAGGTGGGTGAGCAGTTGGGAGCCAGCAGTCCCGGATTGTGAGAGAGATGTCAGACTCCCAGTTTAGTGGGATCGGGCCTAAACCAGAAGTCGGACATTCCCCGAGGGGTACCAGATTGGAAAGTGTGCAGGGTGGGCAGAGGGATAACCCCCCTCCAGTGCACAAATTTCATGCACTGGGCCTCTAGTTATATAAATAATTTAATAAAGTATTTGGTTTTACAAAATTAAGGAAAATCCAACAAATTATTAAATGGGTATAAATATTCTTTAATTAAATTGGTATCTATGTCAAATCTTATTTACCAAATTTGTCAATGTTCATTTATCATATCCAATTAGAAAACAAAACAATCTATGACAGTGCTATGATCTAATTATGTTCCCCCGAAATCCATATTTTTCAACTCTTAACCCCCAAAGGTGATGGTATTAGTAGGTGTTGCTTCGGGAGGTTATTAAGTTATGAAAGTAGAGCCCATTTGAATGAGATTAGTGTCCTTATAAAAAAGGCCTCAGAGAACTCCCTCGCTACTTCTGCCACATAAAGATACAATGAGAAGTCTGTGACTCAGAAGAGGGCCCTCATCCAACCATGCCAGCTTCATAGCCTTAGACTTCCAAACTCTATAGCTATGAGCAATAAATGTTTGTTGTTTATAAGCTACCCAGCCTGTGGTATTCTGTCATAGCAGCATGAACAGACTAAGATAAACAGTTATGTTCCTCTGGATATGTGCTAAATATTGTAGAACTGGCCAATTCTAAGCCAAAAGTATGTATCATTTTTTTTAGATGTAAAACATATATTAAGAGTCTTAAAAATTACTCAATGTTTTCAGCTATTGTGGAAAAGATTATTATTGACTCATTTTACTTGCTATTCTTTATATTTTGAGAATATGGTCAAGAAATATGTTAAGCTCAACAAATATAAATAAAGCTATGTCCAATTTATCAGATATCCCATCGGTATATTTTTAAATATACGTATGTTTTTATTAATTTCAGAGAGGCAGGAAGAGGGGGAGAGAGATAGAAACATCAATGATGAGAATCATGAATCTGCTGTCTTCTACATGCCCCTCACTGGGGATTGAGCCCAGTACATGGGTATGTGCCCTGACCTGGAATTAAGCCTTTATCTCCCAATCACTGAGCCACACCGGCCCAGCACCATCTGTATATTTTATGAGATCAATATACTCTTTCCTATTGTTATTGGATAATATTACACAGAAGGTCATCAGTGTGGAAAGCCCCAGGTGCCCAGCAATGGACATTCATTGTAGGGTGGTACCTTGCCCCTTGGGTGACTTTCCCTCCCCTAGCATATCATTGGTCATATGATTTGGACCCCCTGACCTTTCCTCCTTAGAGATAACATCTAGGCCTCAGTTGCATTTTGGCTCCAGGCCCAGATAATCAATATTATCTAGGCTGCCATCAGGACCAGCTCCATTGAATAATGACCCCTGCCCTGGCACCGACCAATTAGTGGAGATCACAACCCTGAAAGAACACACCTGGAAAGTTGCTGAATATTCTATTAAGATTTTTCCTTGGGACCGCCCCTAAAATCTCTGCCCTTAAAACCCTTCGGATGGAGGACTCAGTGCGCTCTCCCTCCCAGGAGCATGACCATCCTTTCCCTTTCTCTTTGCCTTTTCCTTCCCCTTTACGTGCCCCTTCTCCCACCCTGCACCATTAGCTTCCCCACTCCCAAGCTCCAAGGGCTCTTCCTTTACCTCCATAACTCATTTCCTAAGCTCATTTCTTGTAGAAAATTATTCAACCTCTGTGATTTATCAAATAAATGTTAAAGCAAATATACATACAGTATATTAGCTTCTCAAAAATAATTGTATAGCCCTAGCTGGTTTGGCTCAGTGGATAGAGCATCAGCCTGTGGACTAAAGGGTCCAAGGTTTGATTCCAATCAAGGGCACATGCCTGGGTTGCAGGCTCGATCCCCAGTAGGGGGTGTGCAGGAGGCAGCTGAACAACGATTTTCTCTCATCATTGATGTTTCTATCTCTCTCTCCCTCTCCCTTTCTCTCTGAAATCAATAAAAATATATTTAAAAAATAATTGTATTATATGGAAATGGAAAACACACTAAACTTTTCAAGAAGTCATTTTTGAAATTAAACTCAAAGAATTAAAAAGTATTGCAAATATTTACATAACAGAGTAATTGTTCCCACTGTAAAGTTTAAAACATCTCTTTGCCAAATTTACATTTAAATTAGTATATGGGATTACTGGAGCAAGCAATAGAATTTGAAAATTAAATTATCTGTTGATGCCAACAGTACTTTGACTAATTTTTAGTAAGTTTTTTTTATTAATGGATTTAAATCTCAATAATACTATCACTACTTCAAAGTATAGCTACTCTCAATTCCTCAAAAGCATCCACCATTCAAAGTACTGGGAATGTAACATTTTCTCTTACTATATTGATAATAATTTCAACAATATATATGATTTCCCTTTCCGATTGCCTTTAAACCAAAAATAATATTTTATCTGAATCTATTATTTCTTCCTTCCACATACTTTTATATCTATTTTCACCCACTGAATTCTACATTTACTAAGTAAACTTATCTCTTATGTTTAAACATGTTTACAGCCCTTCTTTCACCCTCTGTATTCTGCATTCACCAATAACTTCATATTTTACAATAATAATGAGCTCACAATGACCAATCCTGATGGCTTTTCAGTTCTACCAACTATTGAGTACACATTGCTCTTTTCCCTCACTTTCTCCTTTAAAACAGTGTCCCCTCTCTTCTGCACTTGCCTCCTGGTACACTACCGTATTACCTCTATTTTCTCCTCCCCACCCCCTTACTTTACACACAGCCCACACTCACCATCTTTACTGGTTTCCCCTTTACCACTTTTTTCTCTAAACTGGAGCACTTCCACTTAATCTTCTGCCTTTAGATTTTCTCCTTTCTTCCACTTCTGAAATCTCAAATGTTATTTCTATGTAATGACTCAGATACCACTCTATCTAGAACTTTGTATCAGTGCTTCCATTCTGCTGCATAGCTATTTTTATTTCCCTGTCCTGCTTTCCTGTTTTCACTTTTTAAAACAGCCTAAATAGAGCACAACATTCTCTATATAAAATTAGTATTCCTTATTACTCTCCTGTTTTGTAAAATTTTCACAAATTTCCAAGATATCATTTTGACTACTGCTTTCCCCTTACATTTATATTTAGGTTATAGGTTCTACCAGCTTCTTTTTTTATAAGGTCTCCTCTCCTCTCCTCTCCTCTCCTCTCCTCTCCTCTCCTCTCCTCTCCTCTCCTCTCCTCTCCTCTCCTCTCCTCTTCTCTTCTCCTCTCTTCTCTCTCTCTCTCTCTCTCTCTCTCTCTCTCTCTCTCTCTCTCTCCTTCTCTCTCTCTCTTTCCCCATCACCATTCTTTCCCTTTCTAGTTCCTTGAATTGTGTAGTCCCATCTCTATTTCCAGTTGTTCATTACACAAACACTTACCATATTGTTATTCCCAGAAGTCCCAGTTCTATCTTTACACTCCGACTCCAGATGTCCTAGCCTTAATCACCAAATCCCTTGAGAATCTGTCCAAGATCAACTTTTCTAGACTCACCAAATAGCAAACAAAAACAAGTCTGTCATCACAAGTGGCCTCACTCTACACAACCCTGTTTGAACAACCCCCAGTATTTTCATGCTTTGCATGAACCATATCTCTGCATGTAAATATCTTTGCTCTCAATTTTACTGTAAATCATCATAGGGCCCAAGATATATCATTCAATGCAAATTCATCTTTACTGAGCTACTCTAGCTCTTATTTAATTGTACACTTATATAACTCTTTTAGGGGCAGCTTTATGTTGTTATTCATATCCTAGAAAGAGAATACTATCTAAACTGTATATTAATGCTTCTTTTTATTGGAAGAGTAGTTATTATATTTAAACATTTTTAGATTCAAATATTTTGATGATTGTAAACTTAATGAATTTTTACACTTTATGAAGGTAAAATAATTATTTTGGATATAATATTCATTGAGTAATTATAACACTAATCGCCCTTTTAACCTCTATACATAGTTTACCTCATTTAATCCTCATGTAATATAAATGCTAATTAATTACCATTTTATAGATGAAGAACCTAAGGCTCTAAAAAGCTAAAGTACTTACTCAAGTTCACGCAGTTAGGAAGAGATGGGGGCAAGATTTATACGAGGTAGCCAGGCTTGAGAGACTACTCTGATAAACACTTGAATTATAATATATTAAAATGATAATAATTAATATTGGTTTATTATTATTACTATTGCGTAATTGCCCATAGACCCATCAATGTGGGATAATCTTTATATATCACTTTGCTCTTCTATTTTTCCTATTCATGTATTTTATTCTATTTTTTTATTCCTTTTTTATTTAAAACAAAGTTGACCATTCTAGGTACAATTTTACATCTTGCTTTTTGGTTTTATAATTTTTATATCTATCTATATATACATGTATATGATAATTGAATTTAAGATAATTTTTCCTTGATTTTTGAAAATATAGGTGTGTTCAATGATATAGTACTTGTAAAGTACTTGGAATAGTGCCTAGAACAGAATGAGGATTTTCTAAAGCAATAAAATACCTCTTGTTGTTGTTGTTGTTTTAATTTTTTTTTATTGACAGTATTACAGATGTCCCTAATTTTCTCTCATTTGCCCCCCTCCACCTGGCCCCTGCCCTACCACAGGCCTCACTGCACAACTGTCTGTGTCTATGGGCTATGCATATATGTTCTTTTGTTAATCTCTTCCCACCTCCTGCTTCACTGCCCCCCCCCCCTTCCCTCTGAGATCTGTCAGTCTGTTCCATGGTCTCATGTCTCTGTACCTATTTTGTTTGTCAGTTTATTTTGTTCATTAGATTACACATATTAGTGATATCTGTGGATTTGTCTTTCTCTGACTGGCTTATTTTGCTTAACATAATATTCTCCATGTCCATCCACACTATTGAAGAGGTCCTTCTTTTTAACAGCCACATAGTATTCCATTGCATAAATGTACCACAGCTTTTTTATCCCCTCATCTGCTGATGAACCAAAAGGTTGTTTCCAAATTTTGGCTATTGTAAATAATGCTGCTATAAGCATATACTCTTTCTGATTTCTGTTTCAGGATTCTGTCTCCAAGGGCAAGGGAAACTCAAGAAAAGATAAACAAATGGGACCAAGATAAACAAAAGGTTACAAGCTAAAAAGCTTTTACACAGTAAACAAACAAACAAAAAAAACATTGACAAAATGAAAAGAGAACCCATGGTATGGGAGAATATATTTGCCAATGATACATCCAATAAGGGATTAATTTCTAAAATATATAGACAACTTATAAAACTGAATGCCAGGAAGACAAATAATCCAATTTAAAAATGGGCAAAGGACTTAAATAGACATTTCTCCAATGAGGACACACAGATGGCCAATAGACTTGAAAAAAATGCTTAAAGTAACTAATCATCAGGGAGATGCAAATCAAAACTACAATGAGGTTATCACCTCATACCTGCCAGAATGTTTATCATCAATAAATAATTAGATAACAAACTCTGCTGAGGATGTGAAGAAAAGGAAAACCTTGTGCACTGTTGGTGGGAATACAGAATACATTTTTTTTAAAAACTTTGAGTTGTGTCTTCTAGTCAGAACACTTAAAATTTGATTATCCTATGGAACTTGTTTTATATACAAAGTCATATCCTCTCATTTGTCTTTCTTTCATCTGTCATTAGATTGTAGATAGAATGAACAGCGTTAGCGCTGCAGGAGTCACACGTATGGTCTATCACAGCTAGTGCCAGGCAGACTTAGAGAGTCTTGAGTTGTTTGTCCACATCAGTGTTTCTCCACCTCAAGTACAATGAAGTTACCTGGAGGACTTGCTAGAAGAGGTTGCTAAGACCCATTTCCTGAGTGTTTGATTCTGTAGATTTGGAGAAGCATCCAAGAATTTTTGTCTCAATGTGACACTGATGCTATTGGTCTAGGTACCACGCTTTGAATACCACTGGTCTACAAAATTTAATTGAAGAAAAATTATAATGGACTCTGAGTATCTCTTTAATGCAAGTTTCTCTCCAGGTAATCCCTAACATAATGACATGGGGTTTCATTTCTATAGAATTTTCTTATAAGAGTAACAAATCAAACTGGTATTACAAATACAACTTCTTTTCCTCTCAAGAGGTCTTTCCTTTTCAGGCATTTGCTTGTTTGTTTTCTTTACTTTCGCTCAACATGATGTCCAGTGTTCCTGCCCCACCACTACTCACTATTGTTCCCTTCACTGAAATATAGTTATGGCCAAAGGCCAAAAAGCATTTCCAGACTCCACACTCACCCCAGAATACTTTTTAATTGTGGGACTCCTATAACAATCTGGTACACCACGTGTGTGGTACTGCACTTAGAACATTTGCTTTTTATTGATCATTTCTATGCATATTTTATAACTCTCCTACAAATGCCTAAATGTGTCTGAATCATTTTTTTCTAAGACATCTTACTCAAAATAGCCTTTTGATAAGCATTTATTCAATAAGCTTATATTGGTCCCACAGGGGACTAGGGAAAAGGAACACAGAGCTGACTTAGCACCATTATCCATTTCTATGAGGGAAAGAAATCACAGAAAATCGTGCCAGAAATATCATTTTTATATGAACAAAACTATTTTCCTTAATTTGCACTGCCATAAGCCTTGTTTTCAAAACATAAGCAATAGAAAAATAACAGAAATGTTTATTTCAGGATGCTATCTTCTATTGTGTACTCTGAACAAGTGTGACTTTTCAATTATGTTATTTTTTTTTCCAATTAGTAGCTGACTGAAGGATTTCTATTCTTATATGTATCAATCTCTTTGTGAATGCATCTTCTATTAAACTTAATAATCTCTAAAACTTTACAAGAAAATATTAGCACATCAGTGCATGCATACTGTATTTCTCCATGATTTGTTCAAAGAGCTTGAAATTTTCCAAAGTTGGACAAGGTAGATTTATGAAATTAATTCAAATTTTTATTTCAAGACAAAGAGCTAAATTTTAGACATTTTTATGAACCTAGCTTGTTAAGTAACTATATGCCATAATAACATTTATAAAGTTATGCAGTTTTCTCACAAAAATTTGACAAAGTAGGGTGAATTCAACTATTCATTCTTTAAAAATGAAGAAAATGAGAAAAAGAGATTGTTTGTCTAAGGCAGGGGTGGGGATGGTCTGGCCCGAACGCCATATAAGGCCCTAGAAATCATTTTGTCTGGCCCTGCCAAGGAATTAGGGGTAGTTAATTAAATGTTTGGCCCATTAAAGCAGGCTAATTTTTAAGTTGATAATTTTGTATGGCCCACATATGATGTTATAAATATCCAAATGGCCCTTGGCAGGAAAAAGGTTACCCACCCCTGGAAGGTTTACCACCAGCTACTGAACAGTTATTCGGGCAGTTATTATTCCACTTCAAGCTCTTCATTTGCTCCAAGTTTGTGGTAGCTTTTTCTCACTCAAATATTATAAAAAGAACTATGTTGACTTCTTAAGATGGTGTTCAACAGTCTCTAATTGAGATGACAGTTTATTATTATATTTTGATGTACAACACAATTGTGTTTTTTTTTTAAATTTAGACTTATGATCCAATCAAAATGATCTCACCAGAAAATTCTTACAAGTTTTTCCCCCCTCTAAACCCCAAAATCTAAGTATGTATATTATACTGCATTATCTAGTGATCAAAATCACATCGAATTTTTCATGAGCTAAGCATTAGAAATATAAGGATTCTTTGACTGAAAGAGTAAATTTTTTTTTCATCTCAAGCAGACATCTTAAATATCCTTCAATAAAAGTTTTTTAATTTATTGTCAAAGTTGCTTGTGGAATGAAGTTCAATGTACATAAAAATGTTTCAGTCAAAGATTTTAATTATGATAGAGTATTCAAAAATAAATTATATATTAAGGTTAATTTCATATCCATAAGAATAGCTATAATTTCTAAAAGGCATATTTGATGAAAACGTGCAACAAGATATGAGACAGGCTTTAGGTCTTTAAATGCTAAAAGAATAATGAAAAGTAAAATTGGCCTTACATTTCATATGTTATTATACATGTTTTCCTCCAGAATTGGCATTCCAGATGAAAAGAATGTGTGCTTTAACCTTGGAAATAAATAATGCATTTACTTATTTGATTAGATTGCACAGTAAATTTAATAAAGATAATATAGTACCTTCTAATGTAATATAAACTCAATTTTATACTTACAAACAGCTTTAAGACACAATTTAGAAGAAACATTCTTTAGAAAATTGTCTTTTCTTCCCTCAGAAATGATTCAAATAGACCACATATAATGTTTGGAATGCTTCATTTCAGCTAGATATGACACTCTGTTGGCATGTCTTCTACATTATAAAAAATGTAGGGAAGTAAAATCTTATCATAAAAATGCTGGGTATCCTCAAAGAAAAAAAAAAACATGAGTTGCAGGTTTTTATTGAACCTAACAAATGCTTCTTAGCATTTATTATGTGTCCAGAATATCCAAATGCATCAAGAATGGCTTATGTAGCAAGATAGACTTTGTTTTTATTCTTGCCAACCATCTTTTTGATTGATATGCCTTTTAAAAGTAGAGTTTTGAGTGAGAAAGAAAATACAGAACACTTGGAGAATAAATAGCAAGGTAATTTAACCAAACCTAGGTGGCCTCCAAGAGCTGCCTGTGAGAGGAGCATCTGCACTTATACTTGAATGAGGAGCTACTTCATAGGAAATGGGGAGAGAACAGAAAACAGTCCCTATGAAGAAGTGGTAGTAAAGGTCTGTCTCTGAGAGGATATTCATGGAATCTGTGCTTGGTACAGATTCATGGAATTTGACAATTTTTCTTGACTATCTGGTGGTTAAAGTCATGGGAATAAAGATATTTTAGGCAGAGTGCATAAATTAAGCCCTAATGAAGACTCAGCATTAGGTGTAGGGAATAGGAAGAGGAAGAAATAAGATCAGCATGGAAAAGGGGCTGAGAAAGCATGGTCAGTCAGGGAAAACAAATGCTAAGAGACTGTGGGCATTCAGGAGTATTTCTAGATGAGAGGTGTGGTCAAAGTAGTCCAGAGCTGCAGAAGTGTATGTAAAATATAGAATGATGAGTGCCATCCTTCAACAATACTAATGTTACTGAAGGCCTAGGGAGGGCAGTTTCTTTGGCATTCTTCAAGGATTGAGGAGTCCAGGAAAGGGAATCAGATGGAAATGCTTTAATGAGTGGTAAGAAAGTGAAGAAAAGACAAGACAGACAAACTAGGTCCCAAACACATGGAAAAAAAAAAAAAAACTAAAGTGAGATAGAAATAACATGGATTTAGACCCCTCCATTCACTCACTGTTTGTTTCTCACATAGTTAACTTATTCAGTTGTAAAATGTTGGTAATAGACACAATTTCAAAGTTTATTGCAAAAGTTTATAAAATAATATAGGGAAAATAATAGTACAATTCATGAATAGTGGTAACATTAAATGCATTAGAAAATTCTGGTTGATATTATGATTAATATATTATTATCAACTTCTAATATAGAGAATAGGGAGAGAAAATAAAGAATGGCTTTTGTTTTGTTGATTAAAATAGGAGGCATTTACAATTGTTTTAACATGAGATTAGGAATGATGAAGATAAAGAAGAGAAAGATAATAATCTATGAAGCGGATGAGTACAATAATAACATCTGCAGTGTTGACAGTCAAATTATCAAAGGGTTTGGCTTAAATATGTTGCTGTTTCAACATATGAAATAAAAACAGAACAATAAGTATTGATTCCAGTATTTATTGTCCCAATTGATTGCTTTTCTGATCATGCATGTATCACACTGGTCATCATTTAAAAAACAACACTACTGTGTATTTCTTGTATATATGAAAATATCACATGAGATTTATATTTGAAGTTTATTTGTTCAAGATTCTGGCTATCTCTTGAATTTAAAAATAGTTAAGTTGTTTAGCATGTTCTAACTGAGTACGTACTGCATGCCAGAAACACTTCTGGGTGCTGGAGGTACTTCAAGTCAAGAGTACTTCAAGGCAATTATGGGATCTTAAATACTGTTTTCATTAATACTCACTTCCAATCTCTCTTGAAAATTGACATTTTAAAGTGATTTTTAAAAATCTGTCATGCTGCTTGCATTATCTCTAATAATTTATTTAGAGAGTCTAAAAATATCCTTGCTTTTTAATGCATGGTAACTAAGATAATGGAAAATGCAAGATTACTCCATGCACTTTTAATTATATTATTTCTACTTGGGCACTTCTTTACCTTTAGAACAAATTATTATGATGAACATGTATGCAACTTGCGTAGTAAGAAGCACAATGTCTGATGAATCTGAGTGTCATGTATTCATTTTAAATTCTAGGTGTTATTTTTATTATTGTAGTTGCTGTAGTATCTTTTTTTGGACTGGTATATACATATTATTATCCAAAAGACACCTAGGATTATTTAAAAAGATAGGTCACTTAAGCCTATGTTATTTTAAAAATTGACTTTCATACTTCTAGTAGTCAAGTCAAAATATCTGAACAGAATTCACTTAGATACAAAGGAAAGCTCTGCAAGTAACTGAGATTTTTCTCTAGATTGGCATATAGACAATTCTAAAAAAAGTCTAGTTTAAGAACTATCTCAAGCTGGCAGTGTATATTGGCATGTGCCTCATCCTGCTGACAGTCATTTCATTTTGAGATCTACACAGAAAAGAGGGAAAAAGGAAAGTATAATATGTTCCAAGTTTAAATAATATTGTTGCATTCCTTTGAAGAAAAGTTAGGACATTATTTTGGAGTAAAATTGTAGTTATAATTTTCTCCCCCTTTTCCACCTACTCAACAGACAAACAATACAGCATATGAACACACACACACACACACACACACACACACACACCATAGAAATAAAACTCAATGGTAGTGAATAATATGTGGATAAAAATCATCTGCAGAGATATGTGGTCTGTCAAATGAACTGTATGCCTGATAATATCTAACTCCCGAGACTCAAGAAGATAAGGAGGTAAAAGTTACTAGATTTGAAAATGTTGATTTCTTTATTTTTCGTCAACAGAAAGTGTGAAGTAGAAAACTGTTTTCTAATAAAGCTGTTTTTATCATTTGTTATGTGACAGGTACTGTGCTTTACATTTTAAATAAATTATCTCATATAAGCAGTACATTATACACTATGATATTTCTATGTCTATTTTTTATATGAAAAAAACCCACAATGCTTTAAGACTTAATTTCATTTATTCCATATTGGGTATTAGTTGAGGTATGGTTCAAATCCAGACATGTCAGTTACACAAACTATATCCCATCAATTATGCAGCCACTGCCTTTCAACTACAGATAAATACTATAAAGACTGAATGGAAGTCCAATAACATAATCTAGCATTAACTTAAAAAAAAATGCTGCCAACAAACATTTATTTTACAACCTTTAGTCTATCATTATTTTGATTGATACTGTGACGTATGAGGATCATGCACAAATTAGTTAATTATGCATTCATATTTTTTTTTGCATGTGAGGCATTTTTTCAAAAACAATTCTTTAGGTAAAGTGCTAATGAGAAGCTATTTTGCCTTCTTGAAATAACATCTTATGATTTTACCTAGTCAATTTCAACCATAGTCTCTCTATCTTAATAGGATTACTTAACTGCCCAGTCATAGAATGAATGGGTGACTGATTGTTAAGGTGACTAATTAAACTCCTATCTCTATAATAGCAAAGTTAAGATGGTCAGATTTGTGAGCTCATGGAGAAATAATTAAGATTCTGCACTTTAAAGAGCAACAAAATATGAGGACATAAATACGAACATTATTATACTACAATATTTCAGGATAGACTCACTTTATTATTTCTATGACAAAAGGTAGAGCATTAGAGTCTTCTTCAAAGTACCATTTAACCCTAGAGAATAAGATACTTAACATACTTCTTTAATTTCTTGATTCTTTGTTCATTTTTCAGAAGCATGCAGAAGAAACAGTTTGAAAGGTATGGGTCGGGGAATAAAAACATGTCCATGTGGTAAAAACATTATATTAACAGTTTGGACTTTAGAATGTAAAAGAATATATTTATAACTGGACTAAAGCTTGGGATAAAATTTTCAATTGCTTAAGATGAGCAAAGAGTAAGGTACGTGTAGATGAAAAATAAGTTAACAACTGAATAGAAGTATGTCTTCATATAATCCCTAGTTAGAAGACAAATATACTTATAATGAAATATTTAGAAATATGATTTAATAATGGAAATATATATGTATAAAGTGGAAACAAAAATATAAACCTTGATCTTACATGTATAATAAAATTTAGTAAAGTGCAAAACGATGGTGATGTTTTTGTGAACCATCATCAAAATGATCAGGAGATTCAACAATAATACAAAAAATATGCTCACTTTCTCTGTTGTTCTTTGTGAAGATATGTGTTCTTTTATTTCAGTTTCTGGGCAAAATGTGTTACTTAAACTGGGAGGACTGTGCTTTTTCTCTGTGGTTAAGATATTTTCACATTTGGAACACAATCACCACAGAATTATGGGAGTGGGGGGAATCTACACTATAAAGAACAAAGAGAAAAATATTTGGAAGTGAAAGGAGTTTTGGGGGGTAAAATAGGAATTTTGGGGGGGTGCAATAGGCAGATTTAGGAAAATTTAAAAATTAAGGGATCCATGGGAAAAACACAGGGCTACAGAGTTGCAAAAGGGTATATTTCCATAAGACAAGGGAGCTGGGAGCAGTTACATTTCCATAAGTTAAGGGAGCTGGGAATAGCAAAAGGTACACATTTACAGATAAAGGGAAGGAGGAAAAAAGCCCAGAGGGGAATAGGGAAACAATAAGGAAGGAGGGGAGGAGAGCCTCACCGTGTCCCAGGTGAGGTTCAACCTTTGAGCTCAAGAGTTGCTATAGTGACCAAATCAAATGGGGATAGTGACCAATCAGAGAGGATATCAAGGCACACAGAACTGCAGCCTTTATAAAACACAGAAAAAAGGGACTCGGTAAAATTCTTTCCCCCTCCCCACACTGGAGTCTGTACTTGTTCCTCAATAAATTTCCACCTTTGCTATACCATCTTCCATCCGTGGCTTCATTCTTCCACTCCAACGGACAAAGAGCCTGGGAAAAGCCATCCTGCCCAGGGAACACCGCGCATTGCAGTCCAAAATTCCCCGTATGAGAAGGAAGCTCATAGAAATATAGCATATTTAGAGATCAAACATTTCAGTGGCAATTTCAGCTCAATTATTGCGCATGCAAAGAAACAAGGATTTATAGAGGGTTTATGTATTATCCATAATTAAACCTGGACCTAGAACCTAGGTCTGGTTATATTCTTTCTGTCTATCATGTCTTATCCCCCTTATTTAAAAATGTGTTGTTTTTCCCTTTCATGTGGTCCTACACTGGCTACAATGTCAGTAAAATAGATGGAACAGAACACTCGCATTTTTTCTTTTAGCACTGTGGATACAGCCGACCCCAAAGCTGCCCAATTTCCCTTCTCAGTGCTCCTCAGTCCCAGACAAACCATCAGCAAACTCCTAATCATCCTTCACTCCTCTACATTTTTTTTTCTCAGAGTGCAACATTTTCCTTCATGAGCATATATTCTGCTTGTATTTATAGTTTTGTTTTGGGGCTTTATTATCCATCTCTCCTACTAAAGTGTAAGCTCCCCAAATGCAAGTATCTGGTCTGAAATGTTGAAAACATGCTTTAAAGAGTGTTGGTCTAAAATTCTGCACCAGAGGTGCAAAACGTGGCTGATATTGCAGCATTTCCACTGTGCTTATCATCCCTAGTTCTCTGGTTTTATAGGATAAACTGGCAAGTTTAATTGGTGAAACTTGTTGAGTCTTTTCATCTGCCTTGGCCTAAAGCCCTGCCCTTTGCATTGCTTAACCTGAGAACTATCCCTTTGGTAAAATCATTACCAAAGACCTATGAGACTAGATTAGGAAATGCGTAAACTTGACTTATTAAGGAGACCTTATCACTTACTGCAAAGAACTTACGAAGGGTCTGGAAATTAATGCAAGCTCATACAGCACTCTTTCCACAGCAAGCTCCTGGGAGAGAAAGACAGCTAACACCATGGCCTACAACTGGGAGATACAGTCTGTTAAAAAAGACATCTGCATAAGACTCCCTCCAGCCTCCCTGGAAGGGACCATGCTAGATATTGTTAACTAATACCTGACTTGAAAAATTAATTCATCAATTTCTATTTTTTCATTTAAAAAGGCTCCCACACTTGCACCTCATTTGCCTACAGACCTCAAATGAAAATTATATACAGCAGAGAACCTTTCAGACAAAGAGCAGGTGGCACTGGGGCACTCAAAGTAGATGGCTTTTCCCAGCAACTGGGGCTGGGCCAGTAAAGTCACCTCCCTGCAACCCCACATCGAGGAATGTCAGTCTGTTCCATGCCTCCCTGCTTCGGGTCTTATTTTGTTGGTCAATTCATTTTGTTCATTAGATTCCACAAATACGTGAGATCATGGATGGACCTGGAAAATATTACCCTAAGTGAAATAAGCCAAACTGAGAAAGACAACCTCAACCTCCTGATGACAAGCTGATAACTTTTTCTATGTTTTGGACTGTCTGTTGTGATTACTGAATGTATGAATGAGATCCTGGGCTTGGACAGGGAACTAAATTACATCATATAAGAATCACATTGGAAATATAGGATTTGTGGCAATGAGGTACTAAAATTGGTTTACAGTCTAATTTCTAAATTAAACTGTTTATGTTCAGAAATATGGTGTCACCTTTTCTCTCAGTTGCACTCTAACAGGATGACACATGCAAGTCATTAATGTGACAATTTTTATTCTTTTTATCTTGAAAATTTTATATAAATTAAAATTCTTGTATTCTTAATAAGAAATACTCTCCTCAGTGATTACAGATGTGAAGGTGGACAAATCTGCAATTTAAACAGGTGATTAAAAAGTTAAGCTGAAATTCCATTTGTGCGGTCCATAAACTGAACAAGATTATATATAGCAATTTAATGAGAAATAGAGGCAGAATATTAAGCTCAGCATGAAAGTTTAGCTAGCAATCCAGGATGGATAAGGGAGGGCAGGAAGATGGGCAAAGATCAAATGAATTATTTCAAGTTGTTCTCCAAAGATGGGACAAAAGTCCCTTTCACCAATCTTTTTTCAAATATACTTTCTGGAACACATCCTATATAATAAAGAGGTAATATGCAAAATGGTCATCACACCCTCACACAAGATGGTCACCCCCATGTGGTCACAAGATGGCCACCTCAGGCAGTCGGACATCCCTCTCACAATCTGGGACCGCTGGCTCCCAACCGCTCACCTGCCTGCCTGCCTGATTGCCTCTAACTGCTCTGCCTGCCAGCCTGATCACCCCTTAACCACTCTCCTGCCAGCCTGATTGATGTCTAACTGCTTCCCTGCCAGCCCAGTAGCCCCCAACTGCCTTCCCCTACCAGCCTGTTGGCCCCCAACTGCCATACCCTAACTGGGTACAGGGAGCGAACCTGCAATTAAGGTATGTGCTCTTAACTGGGAATTGTACCTGAGACCTTTTGATGTGCATGCTGACTCTCTAACCATGAACACTGGCCAGGGCTGTAGATACACTTTCTGATGATGTTTCTATTTTGCATATGATGTTACATAGCTTTTCTCTAATGCTATTGAAGAAAGTAAGAAATTGCATATAAACTACAAACTCCATTCTTAACAGTATTGACAGTGATATTGACAGAAATACTAACTGTATTGGAGAAGAGTTTAATTAGATAATAGAAATCAAATTTGTATTTCCTTAAAAGTCAGAAGGCTTTACTTCTAATAACTTAGTAGCTTATAATCATAAAATAAAATCACTCAATGGCATGGACTTTAAGGTGGACACTTAAGTAGGAAAACTTTCTGTTTAAGAGTATATGCAAAACAAAACAGAAGCTAACTCAGAAGCAGAGAGCAAATTGGTGATTGCCAGAGGGGAAGTAGGCAGGGGAGGGGTAAAATAGGGGAAGTGGATTATTGAAGTACAAATTTCCTGTTATAAAATAAGTCATGGGGATATAGTGTAAAGTATAGACAACAGATTCAATACCATAATAACTATGTGTGGAGACAGATGGGTACTAAACACTGTGGTGATCACCTTTTAAGGCATATAAATGTTGGTTTTTTTAAAAATATATTTTTATTGATGTCAGAGAGGAAGGGAAATGGAGAAAGAGATAGAAACATCAGTGATGATAGAGAGAATCATTAATCAACTGCCTCCTGCATGCCCCACACTGGGGATGGAGCACACAACCTGGGCATGAGCCCTAACCAGGAATCGAACCGTGACCTCCTGGTTCATAGGTCGATGCTAACCACTGAGTAAGGCTGGCCGGGCAGGCATATAAATGTTGAGTCACTATGTTGTACACCTAAAACTATTATTATTTTAATAACAAATAAATTAATTTTTTTAAAAGTATATGCAGTAAATTATGTGAAGAGCTTCACATAAACATTCATACAAAAATTATCTTTGTACAATTCATTAAATCATTAAAATATAAATTAGGGGCAAAATTATTACAGCTAGGTTTTTCTTTTCTTCTGAACATGCATCTTATAAACTGGTAAGGTTATTAGGGTAATAATTTCAAAAACAGAAACAAAGAAGCTAAATTTAAAATGTTATATGTATGTTAATTATTATTTGTAATTCTAACTTAAATATGCTTCATTTAAAAATATTTTAGTGAAAATGCACTCATTTCACCCAGTATTGGGTGAAAGAGGTAAAGGGATTAAGTAAAAATCGGTAGTTACAAAATAGTCATGGGATGTTAAGTACAGCATAGGAAATATAGTCAATAATACTGTGATAACTATATGTATGGTGTCAAGTGGGTACTGGGAATATTGGGGGGGATGGACACTTTGTAAAGTACATGCTGTAAAACTGAAACCAATACAAAAGAATACTGAAAGTGAACTGTAATCGAAAAATGAAAAATAGAATAAAATAAATGCTCTCTTTTTTTCAAATTAGTGTAAAATAGGTATTATATTTATAAATAGATCTTAAACACTCATTAAATTAATTAGTTCTATAAAAATAAATTATTTAGTAGTAAAATGAAAACTTAAATCGTAGCGTTATTAAATCAACTGTAGGCTGTTTAATATTTTCTATTTTGTGGCTTAAAATATCATCAAGGCCATGATATCTATCAATATGCCCAAAGTTATAACTATAAAGAAAGAAAGAAAGAAAAACCTATATTCTGAGAAAAACTCAATGTATATTGTCCAATTCCCCCCCCCCAACAAATTAGGCCAATCCTAGTGAGAGTCATTGGTGTTACCTAGAAGACTTGACAGTCAATATCCATTCAAATGATGAATATTGAGGTGACTAATATGTGCAGTCATTGTTCATTAAGCAAATAAGAATCCTTGCCCTCATGAAGCTTTTAATTTTGTTGCTTTATATCCTAGTATAGAATATATCAAAAATAGAATGCCAGCAATATTAATAACATTATCAAGATAATCTTTAATGATGCGTATTTCCTCTTCCCTCACTGATCCCATGTAATCACATTTCAAGGAAAACACTAATGAATTTGAACATCCCCAAACTGAAATGTAATATTCACAATATTTATGGTAGAATAAAATATTCTCACAGGAAACTAAAAATTACATTTCAATGTCATTAGGACAACACATTTTTATCTGCAACACAAAAGGCTAATAATTCAGGGAATGGTCTCATAAATTTCGTTGAGGAAGAAGGCATTGCAGAAAATACCATTATTTATGTGTCAGTTTCCAACAATACTAGCCTTTCCTAATATATCCATATGAAGTCACAAACCATTTTATTTATTTATTTTTAACATATTTTTTATTGACTTCAGAGAGGAAAGGAGAGGGAGAAAGAGATAGAAACATCAATGATGAGAGAGAATCATTGATCGGCTGCCTCCTGAATGCCTCACACTGGAGATCAAGCCTGCAACCCAGGCATGCGCTCTGACTGAGAGTCAAACTGTGACCTCCTGGTTCCTGCATCAATGCTCAACCACTGAGCCATGCCTACTGGGCAGGTCACAGCCCATTTTAGAGATGATAAATCTGTTTCAGATAGTTAAGGAAAGGCCACTGAGAGTGAGCAGCACAGGATGGGTGATAGGGTTTTCTGATTGGGGACGTGTGCTCTAAAGCCCTATAAACATTGCCTCCCACATCAGAGTAACAAACTCAAAGTCAGATCTGAATTGCCAGCAAGTGGTAGTCTGGTAAACCCAAAATGTCAACAATAATAAGGTTATGGAGCATGGTCTGTGTGTGCAAAATATATTTCCTGGCATTAACTTTTATGACCTTTACAACCACACTGTAAGGCTATTCCCTGTTTTAAAAAGTAGGAAATTAAAGTTTGTAATGGGGTTACATTGACATTAAACTGCTCTCAGACCCATGTATACAACTATTTTTCTTACAAAGATATTTGTATTCCACTCATATCCTTATTTTAAAATGAACTCTGGAATTTAATTAAAAATTCATGTTGAAATCAAGAACATAAGTGGAAATTCCTCACTGGAATTCATGCAAATAAATGAAATAACAATGTTAAACCTGCATCTAATCTCTTGTACATATTGAGTGCCTGCAATAGCTATTGCTAAGTTGTACATTCATAATGACAAAACCATGAAATAAATTTGCTTCTATTTGTACCAGCCTAAAACTAAACATGGAGAGAGCAAAGGGGTGAATTTATAGTGTTTTCCCATTAGTTCCTTCTGCTAACATATCCACTAGCATTCCTTTCTTTAAATTAGAGTTTTTCTATGCTTTCTTAATTTTCAAACTTTCTAACACCTCTCCTAAGCAACAACAAAAATAAAATGGATCTATTAGTAATACATTTTTTAAAAAATTCGCTCATCTTGTTACATCAAATTTTGCATATGCCATATCTAAACTATTGCTTAGAACACCCATTTTTCTAAGTTCTGTTACATTAACTCAGTAATAGTCCTCACAAATGTTTAAACAATACTGGGTAAGTAATAGCAAGGAAGTTCCTTTTAATAGATTTTTTGGAGTTTACTGTCCACAGCAAATAATGAAATTTAGAGCAGAAATATAGTACACAACTTGTCCTAAATTTATCTGTTTTTCTTAGAAAACTGGGCTGGAGGAGAGAGGACATATATTGACAGTAGTTTGGAAACTTCTCTGCTAAAACAAATTTGAGGAGAAAATGGGAATAATAATATAGGTTTCCCTTGTCCGTAACAAATATTTTAAATGAAGGTGACTTATAAATCTAATTTCGTCCTTTAAGTAGCAGGAGCGGATGATTTGGGAGCTTTGGGTGGAGACACATTGGCATCCTAGACCTCTCTATGTTTCTGCCCTGAGTCCTGCATAAATGAAGATCTAGATAGTCTCACCCTCCATGTCCTACCCTTGTCCTGGCAGCCCAAAGGGTTCTGATGAAAACTCAGCTTCCCAGCTGTATCGAGCACCCATGAATCTATCGAGGCCGGAGAATACAACTTACATGCATGGTACAAAAACAACAGGATGAAGTTCAGACATAGTAGTAAATGTAGCATCTTTTCCCTCAGCCCAGCAAATTATTTCGTGCCTCATTTCTCTCAACATGCTTCCTTAATGTTAACTGCTGAAGACAGAAGGGTGTAGGCGTTGGAGTGTGTGGATGAGACAAGTATATTTATAACATGCTTGGCTTTAATAAGTCCATGTAAATAATAACATTGTCCACACTAGAGCAAAGCAAGGGAGAATGGGAAAAGCTAAAAAAATATACTTAGTTGAATTTTTAGAAAGATTTCTCATGTATGGCTATTTACAAAAGGTTCAATGTAGATCAGAATCAAGGTGATTTGCTAACTGCCATAAGGCATTTCACTTCAAAAAGAATATCTTTTTGTTGCTTATACTGCTCAGTGATTTGGTCTTGAATGAAAAAAAAACAAAAACAAAAAGCTAACAAATAGAATCAGGAACTGAGTCAATTTTTTTTCTCTGTTTTTTATTTCCTCATTTTTTAATGTTAGAGCTTTTAGACTCAATGACTGTCTAAAAAAGGCCTACATAGTATTTGTCTGAATATTAAATTATCTTAAAATTAGAAATAATTCTGTATTTCTGGGTTAGAATTGTTTTCAGAAAATAATTGATGAGAGTTTTCATTAAAATAAAAATAAACTGCTCTGCAAATGATAGTTAAGAAAATGAAAGTACAAGGCACATAATGGGAGAAAATATTTCAAAACACAAGGCCTGGTATATAAAATATAAATAATTCTTGCCCTGGGTGGTGTGACACAGTTGGTTGAAGCACCATCCCATCCCCCAAAAGGTTGTAGGTTTGAATCTTGGGCAGGGGCTGTGTGGGACACAGCCAACTGATGGGATGTTTCTCTCTCAATTAATATATATCTCTCTCTTTCTCTCTTTCTCACATTCCTCTCTTCCTCCCTACCTCCCTCTCTCTGAAATCAATTTTTAAAATGGACTCAAAATGCAACAGTAACAAAATATACAACTGAACTAAAAAATAGGCAAAAGATCAGTCACCTCACCAAAGAAAATACACAAATGGCAAATATACACATTGAAAAGATGTTCAACATCATATGTCATCAGGAAATGCAAATTAAAACAATAGTGAGATAAGTATTAGAACACAAAATCCAGAACGCTGGTAAGATTGGGAGCAACAGGAACTCTCATTCATTGCTGGTGGGAATATAAAATGGTACAGCTACTTTGGAAGATGGTTTGGTCATTTCTTACAAAACAAAATATATTCTTACCATATAATCCAGCAATCATACTCCTTGGAATTTACTAAAATTAGTTAAAAAGTCACATACACACAAAAACTTCCCATTAATGTTTATAACAGCTTTATTCATAATTGCCAAAATTGGAAGAAGCTAAGATGTCCTTTCTAGATAAATGGATTAAAAAATTAAAAACAAAATAGAAATAGAGGCATGGGATACATGGAATAGACTGTCAGCTGTCAGAGAGGCGGTTGGGGAATGGGGACCGGATGAAAGAAGGTGAAAGGATTAGCCAATGTACACATATGCAAAACCCATACACACAGACAACAGTGTCCTAATGGCCAGAGGAAAGGAGGGGCGGGGACTGGATGGAGGTGGGCAAATGGGGGAGGATGGGGACATCTGTAATAGTGTCAACAATAAAAATAAAGAAAAAATAGAACTAAATAAAAACAAAGAAAAAGACTAAATATGGCCCAAAAAATCCTAAAACATTTATTATCTAGTCCTTTATGATAAAATGTTTGTCAAAAATGCACATCTTACCTCAAAAGGACTACTCAATTCCAAACATTTCAAAATTAAGAGATAAACACACATTTTCTTCTATTTAGTATGGTGTGTAGCCTAATAAGATTTCCCACTAATATATTATTAACCCACCCAGAAAACACATAGAAACAGAACTACACCATAACTGTAATTTCATATACTATTGACATCTTTATCTTTTTCTCATATTTACCTATTAAGATATAGCCTTGTATAAGTAATATTTCTGTTTTTCAGCATGGCTAATGCTAATATGTTTTCTCCTTATATGTGCTCTAAATTTAAAATAAGTGTTGAGATATGGCTATGTGGGGAGGGCAGAGAGGAAAGAAAGGGAACTGGACAGTTGCAAGAGAAATCTGACCTCTCATTATTTCTTGAATTTCTTGTTCTCTTTAATTTTTTCTTTCATTGCACAAATGAGAAGTTCTACAAAGAAAACCATCAATTTTAGGATAAAAATTTTATAACTGGGGTGATAACTGAATGCAGACACAATATGATTTAAAGATTTTATGTCAATTTTCTCAAAAAAGTTTTTGTGATAAAATTGGGTGGAACAGGGAGGAGGAACCAAGATGGCAGCATAGGTAAATACATGTACTTGCTGCCTCTCACAACCACATCAAAACTACAACTAAAAGACAAAACATTGATCATCCAAAACCATGGGAAAGCTGGCTGAGTGAGAGTTCCACAACTGGAAGGAAAGAAAAAAGCACATTGAGACTGGTAAGAGGTGCAGAGGTGCAGAGGTACAGAGGCACATGCGAAACGAGCTGACAACTAGGTGCGCTGTTGTTTTTTCAATCGGAAGGGAGATACAAGCTCCCGATTGCTCTGAACTACAATTCTGGGCAAGACTCTGGGGACCCAGACCCATACAGGGAGAAACTGGACTGTCTGGCATTGGCTGGAACGTGAGTGAGACTTTCTCTCAGAGGTACTCACAGAGATCATTGCTCCTGCCCAGGGGTGCAGATCGCAGAGACTCAGGGACCTCTCCGATGCAGGGCTGACTGGCAGCCATTGCTCTTTGCTCCGCCCTGGTGATTCCCAGAGACCCTACCCCACGCAATTTACAACCCAACCCAAGCTGTGCGCAGTGGCTTTTGCATATGAATGGCCCACCCTTTTGCAGCATAAAACCTAACAAACAGCAGCTGGGGCAGAGAGCTCCAAAGCTTCCAAAAGAAGGCCCAAGGCTAAGCAGCAGCAACCGGCCTTGCTTCACAGTTGTGCCTCATCTGGGCACTTCCAAACCCCAAACAAAGAGGAGGAATCTGCAGATCTCTCTGTAGCTCCTGCTGGGTGGCCACAGGCAGTGGCTGACTTAGCACTTCCTTGGATATCCAAGAACCAGTGTACCCAGTGGTCAGTGTGAGACCATATCAGATTATAACTCTTCACATCCATAAGCGACACACTCAAGGGGCAGACTCAGTGAGCATCAAAGCTGCACTGAAGCAAGTCTTGCCCTATAAGGGTGTCTCCAGCACAGCAGTTCTTCTATTGTAGACACAGCTGATCCTCACAGCCAATTGGCCTGGAAGTTAATTCCTGCCAATGATACCAACAGCAATCAAGGCTTAACTACAATAAGACTGTGCACACAGCCCACAAAGGGATGTACCAAGAATGTCCACCTCATATGACTGGGGAGGCTGAGCCACTGGGCCCTATAGAACACCAACCACACAAGGCCACTCTATCAACACAAGGAAGCAGCCAAAATGTGGAGACAAAGAAATAGGTCACAAATGAAAGAAATGGAGGAAAGCAAACTACTGGATATTGAGTTCAAAACCACGGTTATAAGGTTACTCAAGAATCTTCTAGAAACCTCTGAGAAATTTAGTGAGACCCTCAAGGATATGAAAAAGGACCAATAAGAATAATATACAGAGATGCAACAGCAGACTAGAGGATTCCAAGAATCAAGGCAAAGATTTGAAATATGAAGAAGCAAAAAACACCCAACCGGTAAAGCAAAAAGAAAAAAGAATCCAAAAATGTGAAGATAGTGTAAGGAGCCTCTGGAAAAACTTCAAGCATACCAACATCTGATATGGGGCTGCCAGAAGAAGAGAGAGAGCAAGATATTGAAAACCTATTTGAAGAAATAATGACAGAAAACTTCCCCTACATGGTGAAAGAAATAGACTTACAAGTACAGGAAGCACAGAGAACCCCAAACAAGAGGAATCCAAAGAGGACCAGACCAAAACACATCATAATTAAAATACCAAGGACAAAAGACAAAGAGAGAATCTTAAAAGCAGCAAGAGAAAAACAATCAGTTACCTACAAGGGAGTACCCATATGACTCTCAGCTGATTTCTCAACAGAAACAATGCAGGCCAGAAGGGAATAGCAAGAAATATTCTAAGTGATGAATAGCAAGAACCTACAACCAAGATTACTCTACCCAGCAAAGCTATCATTTAGAATTGAAGGTCAGATAAAGAGCTTCACAGATAAGGAAAAGCTAAAGGAATTTATCACCACCAAACCAGTATTATATGAAATGCTGAAGGGTATTCTTTAAGAAGGGGAAGAAGAAGGAAAAGGTAAAGATGAAAATTATGAACAACAAAGTGACAACAAATACATATCTATCAACAAGTGAATCTAAAAACCAAGTGAATAAAAAATCTGATGAACAGAATAAACTGGTGAATATAATAGAATCAGGGGCATAGAAAGGGAGTGGACTGACAATTCTCGGAGGGAAGGGGGTGTGTGGAGTGTGGAAAGAGAGTGGACAAAAATCTTACACCTATGAAGGAGGACAATGGGGAGGAGTAAGGGCATGGGGTGAGGTGGGAACCAGGTAGAGGGGAGAAATGGGGGGGGGGGGAAGAGGAACATCTGTAATAATCTGAACAATAAAGATTTATTTAAAAAATAAATAAATAAAAATGAATAAAGGTAAAAAAAATTGGGTGAAATAGACTCTATCTATGTACCCAAATATATATCCTATATAATAAAAGCCTAATATGCTAAGTGTCCTGTCAACCAGTCAGCTGTTCAACCAATTAAAGTGTAATATGCTAATGATATGCTAAGACTGCTCAATTGCTCACTATGATGTGCATTGACCACCAGAGGGCAGATGCTCCAACTGTAGGTTAGCTTGCTGTTGGGGTCTGACTGATGAGGACTGAGCGAGACGGGCCAGACACGGCCTGGAGCCCTCCCGCGGTCCCTCCCCAGCCCCAATCGTGCACTGGTGGGGTCCCTCGGCCTGGCCTGTACCCTCTTGGAATCCGGAACCCCTTGGGAGATGTCAGAGAGCAGGTTTTGGCCCAATCCCATAGGCCAGGCCGAGGGACCCCACTGGTGCACGAATTCGAGCACCAGGCCTCTAGTATAGTAATAAAGCCACTGGTACAGAATCCTAGCTGGCACTCAATGTACCTTCACTCTGAAACTCTTTAAAGAACAATCCATTTATTTACAAATGATTTAGCATGCAAAAATGAATAAACATGGTAACAAATGCATTGTACATTACATTCAGATTACCAATGAATTGAAGTTATACAAACACAACTTCAATTTATAATGAATTAACATAGCTTTCAGAAGAGTCAGCTTCAGAATGTGGAGGTTGGTCATAGCAGCACTTTCCAGTCCAGTGAGCATGTGAGCCTCATGCAGTACCATGTGTGCTCAACTTTGACATGCAAAGCTGGATGACAAAACCTATTTTACCTGAAAAGAGACCACTGCCCAGGACACTGAAAGTAAATATTAGTTTCTGGATTTTTATAAAAGGCAATGTAACATTTAAGAAAGAAAAAATCTTTCCACCACTCCATGTTGAGCAAACATTTCAATTTATGTCAAAGCAAAAGTGAGAAGACACCCTGTCTTTGAAGCTTTGTGTTAGGTAAAATGTTAAATTGATATCATCAAAGGGACCTCTGAGAAACTGTATGTAAAAGGTACACACAAAATGCTTTACAGATAAATTCACAAACCAAATGGAAAAGAGCATCTATGCCTATCCAAGAAATGGAGCAATTATATGAAAACAACAAAACTTCCAAAATAAAAGAATTCCCAAAGTAAAAGCATACCAAAAAACAGAAATAGGGAATGGGGTATGAGTTGGGACAGACAAGGGGAGTGGCACATAGACATACTAGTATTAGCAAAAGAAAGGATCCAAATATTGTATGTTATTATTTCAGTAAAATGTGTAAACATGTCCATACTGAGAAATATGACTTGGGACCAGTTCATTAAGTAAGTAGAAACACAAATACATAACACTCAGCTTTTTCTTTTGATAAGTGATATTTTAGATACAGAAACCTAAAAATATTATCTTTGCAGAAGAATTACACATTTATCATTCAATCCTCGTTATACATTATTCCTAACAAACATTAATCATTTAAAAAACAACAACAAAGATGATAAATACTATATGAAAAGAAATATCCATACAAGTGACCACACATTAATCTTCACACTTTCACTGTTAGATTTAAAGATGTTTGGAGATAGTTAAAATTTGTTTTTATAACTTAGCTAAGCAGGGTGATATTTAAATTAGAATATATATTCAAAATAAAAGAACATTTTTAATTATTTGAATATTGTTACACCTCAAGGAAGGCATGAAATTTGAGGACTCCTGGAAAGGCCACACTCCTGTGAGGGTTATGGATCCGTGGCGTAATTACCATATAATGTGGTAGCTCTACTATGAGAGCAGCACGTCTTCCTAGAGGTGAGACCCAGAAGGCAAAGCAGGCAAAGCCATACTCCATGTTCGAGCCATGGAAAATGAGGATGGAAGGATAAACTTGAGCTCACTGAATTATGGATTTACAGGGGCTAGGGCAAAACTTGCTGATTAATATAAATATGAAAGATGTATAAAATATTAAGTATCAGAAAAGTATTTCAGTATCATTAGGACCATGTTTAGTTTTCTATTCACCAGGAGAGTTTGAAAACAATACTCAGCCCTACTCTATACTTCTGAAATTACATTTTCCAGGGATATTTATAAACCTGAATTTAAAAACTTGAGAATTTCTTATTTTGACCACCTATATATTTTACACAGTGATAAAACTTTATTGAACATAAAATCTAGGTCTTTATTGAATTCACTCTTTACATTAGAGTATGAAGTTTGTACCAAACCTCCCCTTGCCATGTTACCTGGGGGTTTTCACTAGGACCAATGAACAATCTTAATTCTCCATTCATCATGGCTTCTTTCAATCATAGCTGCATATATAGCCAGAATGATCTTTCCCCATCAGATGTGATTTACTCTCTCCTCTTACATAATTGCACACCTAAAACGTATATAATTTTATTAACCAATGTCACCCCAACAAATTCAATAAATAAAAATATAAAAATAAAAAAGAATGCTTTAATGTCCTTTTTCTCTAAAGATCACTAAAAGTCTGAAGTATTTGGCCTCTCCTTAAATCTCCAGTGAAATTTAATGACATCCTCGAGTTTGCTTTCTTTGCTTAAAGAACTTTGGCTTCTTCAGGTCATCAAGCACAACACACTTCCTGTCCAGGTGCCTAATGTGATCAAATGAATGATCTGACAATGGTATTTCCTTTGTGCCTCAAAAGTTTTCATTGATCATGCTGATAATGAAATTATTGTCTTTTAAGTTTTACCCTCTATTATACCTAGGCTAAATTTTCTACTCCATACACTATTGCTGACATCATTTTAATTTCCACAATTACACTGCTCTCTTTTTTATGATTATAAAGTGAGTATTTATTAACAGAGTACATTTTCAAATTTTAAAATAATTTACAGATATGAATAATTTTTTTTCATATTTCTCTTTTCTTTTTTCTTTCTTTTTAATGTTTTAATCTCTATTGTTGAGAGTACTACATATATCACCCCTTTATTCCCCCTTTCCCCAGGTCTTCACCATCCTATTGTCTGTGTCCATGGGCAATGCATATATGCATAGTTATTTGATTAATCTCTTCCCATCCCCTTCACCCCCCTTCCCTATGAGATGTGTCAGTCTGTTCCATGATTCCATGCCTCTGGTCCTATTTTATTCATCATTTTATTATCTTCATTGGATTCCACATATAATTGAGATCATGTAATATTTGTCTTTCTCTGACTGGCTTTTTTCACTTAGCATAATCATCTCTAGGTCTCTCTATGCTGCCTCAAAGGGTAGTAGATCACTGGGTACATTTATACAACGAAGTATTATGCAGTTGTAAAAAGAAGGATCTACACTACTCTCTTCTTTATAAATACTTCCTTCCTACAGTTTCATCCAGCCTAAGGGTGAGCAAAAATTTTGATAGAGTCAGAGAGTAAATATTATACAATTTGTGTTCTTAGTGGCAAATTTGGGCAACTGTCTTTGTCACAAGACAAATAGTCTTGTATGTTTTACATTTTACACTTAAAAATGTAAAAACTATTTATACTAGGTAGCTCAATGACCCACACAAAATCAGGCAGCAGAACAAATTTGGTTCCTGGTTTATTGTTTCCAAAATTCTGACATAGACACATGACTTTACTAGTAAACATGATCTACAAACCTATGATTATCAAACTGATAATCAAGTATTGAGTCATCTTCTTGATGCTACTTGATATTTCCACTTGAATTCTAACAGATATCTCAATTTAATGCAAAAATACAATTCAATCAATCACACAGACTACCTACACCTCTGCCACTGAACTCAAACCTGTGTTATCAGACCTTCCCCATCTCAAGAAAAGACCGTATGTCCCTAAGCCCAAACACATTTGTGTGATTCTTCATCTTCAAATCCTATCAACTTTATCTTCAAAACAACTTCTAATCTCAACCAATTTTCCCCAATGTTATTGTTACCATCTTAATCCCAACCACCATCAATCCTTTACCTGGACAGGTGCAATAGTCATTTGAATCTGGATCCTCTTCATCTACTGTTATACCTCTCCCTAATAGTACAACCTCTATACTGGAAATAGAAGGAACTGCATAACAGTAAATCATATATTCCATCTCTATCTTAAACCTTTTGACTTTTTTTGGATCTAAACATTGCCTTCAAAATCATAACTAATCTGTTCCCTGAGAGCCCCTCTCCTCATGTCCCTTCTGTGCCCTTCCTTCATTCCAGACAAACCAGTCTTCTTCCCAAGAAGATATCAAGCTTATTTCTATTTAAGAACCTTTATATTTTCTCTTCTTTCAACTCATACACACCGAATCTTCAAAGTACCTACGTCTCTTTTCATTCCAATCTCAAATGAAACATCACTTCCTCAGAGAGAGTTCCCTGACTTCCCTGTAGATGGATCAGTGCCTTGCCACTTGCCAGTTATACTGAACCACATTATCACATCTAATCTTCTTCATGGTAGGACACTTGATAGCCCTTCATAGCACTGATCTGTTTATATATTCGTGTATCTATTTCTTCTTCTCTCCTTACTACATTATAGCCACCTGAGTCTCTGCCTTCTTCATTGCTATAAACCCAGTGCCTGGCATATAGCAGGCACTCTATATATATCTTTGATTTCCTTGTTGAATACTATGCATATGCTAATCCTTTTTTAAGTTTTATTTTTCAATTACAGTTTACATTTAATGCTATTTTGTATTAGTTTCAGGTGTATAGTATAGTGGTTAGACAATCATATATTTACAAAGAGGTCCCCCAATATTTCAAGTATCCACCTGGCACTATATATAGTTATTACAATATTATTGACTATATTTTCTATGCTGTACTTTACATCCTTGTAACTATTTTGTGACTACCAATTTCTAATTCTTAATCCCATCATGTTTTTCACCCAGCCCCTCCGCCCCCCCTCCCCTCTGGCAAATAATATTTTTACACTATATCTTATTTCCCTGTCTGTATTTTTCCCTTCATATCTCTCCTCTGACTATATATTCAATTTTTAAATGTATGTCATTTTGTGTCCTCAGAATTTCTTCTTTCAATATATTGTGAGAGCTTAATTTTCTCAAAAAACGAAACACCTATTTTAGGCAAAAAAAATAAAAAATAAAAAAAAATAAAAGAAAGAAAGAAAAAGAAAGGCACGAGCACAGAACAGAGTAAGTATTTGCTTGGTATAAGGTGATACTTTCCTACTAGAAAGACAACTATACCAGGAAACAAAAAAACAAATATTTCTGGTTATTCCTGATTCCCAGATTTTGGATCCAGTAAATTTTCCTACTTTCTTGACCATGGTGATAGAAGAGATGCACTTATAGCCATTAACACATTACCACTGTCTACAGTTGGCTTCCAGAAACACAACTTAATATGGTATCAATTGATATGAAAGTACTTCAAAAGCAATTTTATCAACATCTTTCAACAGAACAAATGACCTTTCTAATTGGTATCTTCAATTAAGTACCTAAAACTGATGAAGAATAAGCTATGCTAAAGTTTCATTGGATCACTATTCTAAAAAGCTTTCAAATGAATCAAAAAAGAAATATTCAGTAGTAGAAAAGAAAAGAGATAAAAACCTTACTTTAATCAGTTTAAATAGAATTTAACAGTTCTTTAATAGAGTAGTTTGTAGTTGATTGCAAGAGTAATAAAGCAAAAGTATTGAGTCCTAAGTAGTGATCATTGTATCAGCTGAAAACTCAAAGTGAATTACCAGAAAGAAATCTCAATATCCTCCAATAGCTTCCCATTTCATTCCAAACTAAAGCCAGTTATTACAATAGCCATTAAAATTACATAATCTCCATCCCTTCCCCCCTACCCTGTTACTCTTGGATCTTTAAGTTCTCCCCACCATGTAAGCTTTGCTTGAGTACAATAGTTTCTTTGCTGTTCCTACAAAACACCAAACACACTTCTGCTCATGATTTACATACCTGTTGTACTCTTGCAGGTAATGTTCTCCTACCAAATCCCTGTGCTATTCAGGACCTCACCTCCTTGGACTCTCAATTGTCATCTTCCCTGTGAGGTCTTTCTAGACTATCTAATTAAAAATAACCCTCTCAGGGTGGGTACCTATATAGATCATGTATCACAGAAATGTATACTTAAAACCTATATAATCTTATTAACCAATGTCACACTAATAACTTTAATTTTTAAAAAATGATGGCCACTATAATTTTTAAAAATTATCCCCTCAGAATTTTCTGATCCTCATCACAGCATTATTTCCATCATTTAACTATTTAACTTGGCATATTTACATATGTATGCTCACTATTTATCACGTGTCCCCCCACATTAAAAAGCAAGCTCCATAATGGCAGGACTTGTGTCTTTTTTGTTGTTGTTGCTGTTACCTGCTCTATCACTAGTATCCAAAATGGTTCCTGGCCCAAGATAAATACTTTATAAACTTTTGTTAAGTAGATGACTCTGAAGTCTAAACCATCAAGGAGCTTATAAATAGTAAGTAAGACACAAATGAACAATTATAGTGCATACTGAGAATTATAGATAAGGTGGTGTGTGAAGAGCGGCTACAGTGTTTGGCCAGGTTCAAGCCTTGGACTAATGAGAGGGCACAGTCCTCTCATGGCCACGTGCAAGCCCCAGCTTGGAGTGCAGAGCCCTCCCAGCACAATTATAGCCAACGGCTATAGTTGTAAGCTTGAACCTATGGTTGTGTCCCCACGTGCCTGAGTGATGTGGGCTTGATAGAGTTCAGGTGCATGTAATTGAGTAGGATCTAAACCCCCGAGAATGTTGTAAACATTTTGACCACGCCCTTATTTTGCCTCGTGGAATCTGGCTATGAAATAAAGACATGGCCTGTAGTCCGTGGCGCTGTCTCTCTCCATCAGAGAGGGCAGCATCCCGCCTAGACCCAGCTTTCTTCTCTTGTTTGTCTTTTCTCAATCCTTCACCACCCTCACTCGGGCTCACTGAACCTGGCTGAGCTGGTGCGGCACATAAAGCGCCCTTGGGCTGAGTGTGCCATGGCCGGGCCAGCCCGCCACCGTTGTGTATGGGGAGTTTTGTAAACTACAAGATGTAACATCAAAATAATAAGTGGAATCAGCAGAGACATATTAGGTGGTATCTGAGTTAAAGGAAAAAAGGAATATAGCCAGATGGAGAGAGGAGAGAAAGGAAGACCTTACAAATGAGCATCAGAAGTTACTTCAAGAAAAATCAGTTTAAAAATCATCATTAGAAAAAATGCATCCCAATTATTGTATCACAGATAATTAACTATAAAATCCCCAAACAGTTTAGGCTTTGATAAAGTTACAGGTCATTTTGTGACATAATTATATATAAATCTCAGTGCTTCCTAATTTTTGAGGAAAAGCTTTTAGGTAAGATATATGATAATTTAAAAAAAGCGAAGTTGCAGATGATCAGTCACATGTCCCTTAAGACAATACCTAGCTTGTGAACACTGTGTACAGCCCTTACAATAAAAAGGTTGATATTTTTAAGTCTCCTAGAATCTAAATTGACAACTTTGAATTTCATGTGTAATTCATGAGCTTTTTAAAGGAAACCTAAAAAGTGACAGAGAAGTGATTCCGATGTATGTCTTTATGGTGAGATAGATATAGCACTGCAGGTTGGAGAGGTACAAAGAAACAAAAAGAATTAAGAATAAGCAGTAATTTCTACCAAAAATGGAAATACCCAGTCTCACACATGAGGCTATTTTGAATCTCTCAATTCAAAAGTCTAGATTCAGTGCGCACAGAGTTAAGTTGCCTATAAAGGTCGATGAGCCACCTTCCCGAGCCTCTTTTCATTTTATGTCTGCTTGTGTAAGTGTGTGGGGGGGGGGGTAAAGTCCCACTAAAAACTTCATATACAGATTCATTTTTAAGAATTTACATTATATTTTATTAATATTATCATATGTTAGAATATCCTAGCTTATGACACTTCTTCCTTTTTCCCCCTGTATGTGCCATTTCCATTCCTCTTTCTATCTCTAGCTATGTAGGGTCTCTTCATTCCAAATTTAACTTCTTTTTTTTTTTTCTCATATTTGTGGCTGGGGAGGGAGATGAGGCTAGTATATCACACAGAAGATAATGTCTAGTAAATTTACCTATTCTTCAAGTCAATTGACATAACAAATTCCAAACACAACAAAACTCCTCAAATAAAAGTTAAATATAAAACAAGCACTGACACAGTCTCTAAATATGTGAAAACAGAACATTAAAGCTCAACTAAAAATGTTATAAAGTCACTTGGAATGGTGTTTAAAATATTTTTTTTTTCTAAATAAACTTGATTGTTAAGGGAAAGAGAACCTTCTAAAATGAGATTTATCTTAAAGGACAAATTAAATAGGAAGTAAAACACACTTTATTACATTGCATGGTAATAGTACCTTTTAAAATATTGTGAATGAATGGCACTTAAAAATTGGAAGATGTAGTGCAACTTCAGTAAAAAGAGGTATCAATTACCATGTTTTCCCTATAAAAATGGAATATTCTAAGACAGCCTTTTTTTCAATGCCAATGAGTCGGATGATCAGGAAGACAGTTTAAACCACTAAACAACAAACACTATACAATGATTTCATTAAGCATTATATAAATTATGAAAAGGAAGTCTTTTTGTGGAAAAAAATATTTTTAATAGAGCACTCCAAACAGAGTCTTAACTGCTCAGCATTTTATGGTGTCACCTTTCTTACTTCATGGGCTTCAATGCACAATGCATAAAAGGACTCCCAGTGACTTCTTTAGGAATACAGCCTCAAATGTTGGGGCGGAGGGGGAGTCACAGATAGTTTTCACAAGAATCCAAATTTTGAAGACAAGTTATTCAAAATATGTATTTAAAATAAATCCACTGGGGTTCTTATAATATAAACCTTTTAAGCTATAGAAATGGTACATCACATCAATTTCTAATAGCTGACTTTTTCATAGGAAAAAAAAAAACCTGTTAGAAATTATTGTTAGGATTTTAAATGTTGTTGGGGTAGGTATCTATGGGGGTTTTAAGTACTGGATAGTTGCATTCATATTTTAAGAAGCTTAAATCAAAAACTAAAACTGGACATAAGTAACATAATTCCACCACAAACTAAAATAACTCCACCATATATATGTGTATATATACACACACACACACACACACACACACATATTCTTTTCTATCACGATGGAAAATTTTTTACATTTGAAGAAGAATGCTAGAAACATTAAGACTTCTGCTGTGCAGCAGAATTCAATTTTACCATTACTTAGCTTGATGGTATTTTAAGGGCAGGTCTCCTGGGATACACAAATAATCATTCAATATTCACTGCCAAATGTCTGAGCTCACCTCTCTTAAAACAATATTCAATTACAAGATGAAAGTAATTTATCCAAACAAACTTGAAAAACATAAACTTTAGATGGCATTAAGGTCCTTCAAGGTGAGTATTCCTCACCAGTAGTGATACTAAGATATTAAAAGTTATAGATCACATGATTTGAATTCTAATTGAGGAACTGTAGCTATAAACTTTTAACTCAAAGATAGATACTATCTTCATTTACTGAGAGAATTATACAATCACTTAAATTTCTTAAATGAAAGAGAAAAAAAGGGAAACAAAAATAATAGCTCTGGCACACACTGGGAAAAGATTTTGAGGGAGAAAGAGAAAGAAATCAATCTCTCTCTCTCTCTCTCTTTCCATCCACCCAACCTTTATTATCTTTTCCCTAAATTATCTGGACAATTAAATGTAAAAAAACAACTGATTGAATTAGTATAATTAAATATGATTCCAAAACAATATAATTGAAGAACTTGCAAAATAGAACAGCCAAATTATACACTTTTTCCAAAATTTTCCCTTAACTAAAATATAATTTCACAATGGAGATCATGGAACTGAATATTATAATTGTGGATATTATCAGATTTTAATTTGGAATGTTTAATATGTGACCCAAAATCTAGTCATAGAAAAGGAAGATAAATTGATTTGTCCTCAATATTTAAGTTTGCTACATAAGTGATGTAGCTCGCTTCTTCAAAATTTCGTATTTTCTTACAACAGCATCAGGGTTGCTCTCTGGAATTTCATTTTAGCATGTAAATCATGAAAGCCAAATTGATTAAAATTATCTATGTATTCATGATAACATATTAAAAGTATTACTATATTTATGCTATAAATTAGTTACAAAAATCAGTAAACTAGTGGTAATTCGAACGCTTTGACAAACTTGTTTTTGAGAACAGACTGACATATTCATTCTATTCTTCTGTTAGAGAAAAATAACACCTTTATTGTATAGCAGAAAAAAATAGCCCTCCTTTAATAAAAACCATTAATATAGAAAGATATTCTTAAGAATTCCTAACAATATTTCTGAATGGTATATTTGCTTTTTCCCCCTTAGAATAGGCTTTTATTTTTATTTAATTTATTGGGGCTTATTTGTTTTTTAGAAGTAAAAAATCAGCATCTTTATTTTTAACAATCATTCATCTTAATCCAAAACTTCCTCATACTGCCTTTATATTCATACACATCTTTTTCTTAAATGTTTATATAAATTATACTTTTGTCTTAATACATATATTATTACTTCAACATATTGTTGTGAAACTAAAGAAATGAAATTGCGGAGTTTGGAAATAATTTCTCAGTTCTGAATAAATAACTGCTACCTGCACTCTCTAGAACCCTGCAAAGCCAGTGGGCTCTTCAGTGCCTCTCGTAACCCTTCTTCCTGCCAACATCCTCAGGGTTGTGTCACAAATCACACCCTTTAGATAGTTCATTTTTATCTAGATTAGCTCCAAGGTCAATGACTAAGTCAGTATTCAGAAATGTACTAGTATGTATACCTTTGTATCTATCCTGTGAGAGTTACTTTAAAGAAAAAATAAATCTGAACATTTATGTTACTTGTTTTATTTGCGTGGTAGGCATATTTTCTTTTCAAAAATCATGCGTATTCTACTTTATCTTAAAGATTAGCTTTGCTTTCACTTATTAAGCAGTTTCTAATGTGCAAACAACCTAAGTAGCATAGAAACTGGCAGAGTCCAAGTCAGGAAATGCTACTGGAAGGATGAATATCAGTGTGTAAGTCAGATGTCAGGGAAACAGATGTCCTCAAGCAATGTTCTTCTTGACAGACATAAAGAAATTGACAAGAGACAACTACCTGAGTCCAACACACTGTTCTTTTTAGGCTTTTGATTTGACTATGATGCCCCCAAAGGAACTATCAGCCAACATCCTTATTTAGAACTAAGAATGAATTTCCAGGAACATTTTTTATAAGTGGTGGTGGCACACAGTTGAATTAATACTGAGTATGAATTTTCATGTACCTTCTAGAATAAGTAGATTTTCTCCTCTGTCCTTACAACTTAATGACCATTTCTAACATGGGTTTTATGGGAAATACCATCCAGATTTCCCAATGATGTACAAATAATCATAATATAACCTACTAATAAATATGGAGCACTTTTATAGAAAATATAAAACAGCTTTGCTATCATACTTAAAAATTTTAATTTATGTGAAAATAAGTGTGTGTGTTTTTTTATTTTTTGCAGGCACATTTGCTACAAGAATCATACCTTATTGATACATAATTACAACAATGGATGCTGGAGGTCCCAATAATCAAAGTTTAAAGTTGTAAACTTAATATAGAGAAAACAGTATCCATAGATTTTAATGAATTATTTTGTTATCAATAATAAAGTACTATGTGATTTTCATTTTAATAGATATCTAGTAATATAAATTTTTAATTTTAAAGCATTTATTGTCAAATTCTGCCTCATTGCACACCCAGAAGTGAAATGTTTAATGAACCTTATTGATCTAAATAATAATGGGCAGCTTACAGTGTATTTGAAATGATAAGATTTTCTTACCATGCTTAAGAAATCTGCTTTATTCGACCTAGTGACCATATAGGAAGCAAAATTCCCTTAATCATAATATTAAAGCAGTCCATTATTTTTCTATGAAATTATTTTGTCCTTAAATCATTGGTATTTTGAGTTATTCTTTTTAAAAGAAACTAAATTAGTTGCATTTATTATTAGAAGTTTCACTATAGTTAAGCTTGGAATTAATTCCAGGCCATGATTTTTTTTATTAGTTTTTTTATAAGTGATGGTCACTGTCAAAATAGATAATACCCAAGCAATCAATATTGAGGAAAGAATAAAGGGTTTGGTCAAATAAGAGATAACAATACTTATTTTTCTTCAAGTTTATAACAGCTATTATCCTTTGAAAACAAACCACAATCCCTAGAAATGATGGCCACAGAAAGGGTCTGGCAATCTCGTGTAATACCAAGTGTACTGTTGGATCAGTATTGCAGAAACAGTTGTCCCACTGCCTTTCAGTGATCCGACACATTGCCAGAGGAATAAACAACTCTCTCAGCCAACAGAAAGGCAGAGTAGCTGCTGTCTGCGGATTCTTGTTTTAGATATTTGGTGAAAAAATATATGTATTAAATATGATTATCTTATGTTATTTTTTATCAGAAAGGAAAGAAAAATGAGACCAAATAGATAGTAATGTAAATTCTTAATGGTGTGAAAGAAAAACTTTAGAAACCAAAGCCTAGTCATCATTAAAATTGATTATCTTAATATATGCATATATGCCTATTTACATACAAACACAAACATACATTTTCAGTTTTAAAAACATCTTCATGTTTCATTTCTGAAATTCATTAAAAAAATTCAAATATGGTAAGCAAACAATACTCTTTGTAAACAATATTGAAAAGTTAATAAACTTACTTGAATATACACAATGTTTATGGGATATTTTGAAAACCAAGGGACTAGTAAAAGCTCAACTTTATCACGATTATGTAACACTGCTATCCACCTTCAGTTTATCTAGAGTCATATGCCTGCCCCTATGATTTCCTGCTCACAGATTTCAAGTCTTGACAAATGCAAAAACAATGTCAAAATGTATCCTCCTTCAAAACGAAAAATTGAGGGTCATGTCTTCCTTTTATCATATAAAATATTAAATTGCAATTTGAATATGAGAAGGCAACACACTTCCAAAAAAAGAAAAGCAATGCTTATAAATAAACATATTTCATAGACACTAGCTTTAGCATAAACCACTTCATACAGCTATTGATCAAATCAGTATATTGAAAACCCTTATTACAAAATATATGGTCCCTTTCTACTCTGCAAAGGACACCTCAGGACACCACAGACTTGCAGCTCTGTTCTATCATTAATTTCCTCCAAATAGACTTGGTAGGGCAATGAAGAACATCAAATTTTTCACTTAACTTCTGAAGAAAACACAACATTTAAGGAACATGTTCTTGAAATTAAAATTTTTAAAACATAAAAGTCACTAAAGAAAAAAACATAGATCTAAACACTTCTCTTAAAATATATAAAACCTTTAATTAATAGGTTCTTGCTATTTAATTAGTAGGTTACACACACATACAAACATATCTATAAACATGGTATCTAATACAACAGAGCAAAGCTAATTTTGAAGTGGTCTTTCCAAATTTGATACACCAGCTCACACCTGATTCTAGCTTAGCTGAACTGATTTAAAAGCTTTCTAGTGCACTTTAACAAAAACCTTGAGGAAAGATTACCACAAATCACTTCAAACATCAAACCAAAGGTCCACCTAATTTCAAAATAAAGTGAAACTCACAATCCAGCTCTTAGAATATTAAAGCATGCTTGCACCTACCTTGGCCTTGTCCATTCCCCTGATGACTCCAAAGGGTCACAATCAGCATCAGTAGCTCCGGAGTCCATGGCCACATTCTTCTAGTTACACTTCCTTGCCTTCTGGCCATTGCATTTTAAACTCTGCATGAAAAGTATTATAAATTACAATCTTAATGAATGTTTTATAATGCAAATCCCATATCTAATATGCATTGTGTATATTAGATTATCCTGATTACAAGATACAAATTATCCTGGCTACAAGAAAATCATGCCTCTCTTTGGGATTCCCATAATGATGACTAACGTAAAATCTCATTCATCTTAGCTTGCATTCTAAACATTCATCTGAATGATATTTTTCAATATTAGTTTTCAAAATACAATATTAAGCTTACAAATGCTTAAAAAGCACTTCCAAAATACCTATCAGAGGTCAGTTAGACAAAACATTTTACATGGACACTATTTATAACTTGTTATTTTAGGTAAATTGATGCATTAAAAACACCATGCCATCTCTATAAACATACACAAATATAGCATAAGTATTTCATAAATTATTTTCTAGTTTTCAGGTAAATTGTACTTTAGTTGTATTAGTAACTTTATCTGCATAAAAGATTTATCACATACACAAAACTAATCTTGTGTACTTAAAATTGAAAGCAAAATTAATCTTAGAAACCATAAAATATTTGCAATTGTAATTCCAGATATATGTAATAAACCATAAAAACTCCCATAAAATATATCACATATGAAAATATACCTGAAAGTTCATTTTGACACTGTTTTTAATAATAAGTTAAAATTCATAAATGTCCACCAAAGGAATGTAACATATTCTTACAGTTGAATGATATATTGTAGTTAAGATACATACATTAAAGCCACATGTACCAACATGGACAAATGTCAAAAATAAAAGGTTAAGCAAAAATAGCAAGTTGCAGAATCATTATACCATATTAAATTATGCCATATAATATTATACCATATTTTACATGTAAAAATAGTTAAAACTGTACATTTTATATGTGCATAAATGTGTAATACAATATACTAATGCATAAGAATGATAAATACCATGACCTAAATTAGGAAATTGCAAGACTACAATTTAAATAGTTATTATGAAAAATCTTCAAATTCCAACTTATCCACAGTTGACAAGTTATGGAGCTAAGGAAAGTAAATTTAATAATTTAATAATTTCCAAAATAAACCCTGTATTCAAAAATACTACATAATCATAATTCTAGTAAACTTGGAAAGAAATTTTGGCACCCAGAATTTCTCCTTCTCCCTTTCTTTTATATCAAGAGAAGAGGATTTAATTGTTCATTTTGCATTATGTCATTTCCAACATATAGTATCTGAGATTAAGGGAAATTTAAGGGCCATCTAATCCATCCTCCTCATTTTAAATGAACAAACACACCAAGAAGGTTGTGATGATATTTTCAAACTAATGTATAACAAAAAAATGATGATGATGATGCTGATGATGACAACAATGACGACAATGATAATGACAGTCTTGCTACTAATAAATATTTCTTAAAAGTTTATTATATTCAAGGTCATTGTACTATGTTAAAAGCCTTATATCTTTTATCCCATTTAATTCTCACAGAAATCCTATAAACTAAGCATTTTCAAAATCATCATTTCACAGCTGAGAAAATAGGATTGTGTACAGAAAAGCTACACAATTCCCAAGTCATGTGATTAGTTGGTACCATTTTCATGAGTTGAGCTAAAACAGAATGACTTCAGAGTCTATGCTCTACACAATTCAACACTACGCAGGACTAATTCCTGCATCTTTCAACTACAGTCAAGTAACCATTCCAGAAAAGATTCAGCAAAAAGGGAAAAGCTAGTTTGCATATAGCACTTGGTGCATTTATCCCAAATAAATATCTTCAAATTGGAAATCATTAAAATGTATGGCCTTTGCATTATCACAGTTAATCCCTAAAAGCATAGACTCTTTCCAGAGTAACTTGGGTTGTCCTGGGCAAATTTCAGTCCTTCCCAACACACACTATCATTACTAATAATTTTACATTAAAGAATAAGATGAGTGACATTACAAAAGAGTAGTGGTGATACCTAATTATTTGTTTAGGGATCAGGAAACAGGTCAGGAAATTGTTGCCAAAGACTCACTCTAGTAATATGCATCTATGTATGTGCGTGCGTGTGTGTGTAAATTTTTTTTTATTTATCTTTTTTGTTGAAAGGGGGTGATGGAGGTCCTAATATAAGGTGACAGGAGAAGATTTGACTTTGGGTGGTGGGCACACAGTGCAATATATAGATCTTGTAACATAGAAACCCACACATGAAACCTATATGTTCATGTTGACCAGTGTCATCCCAATCAATTTAATAAAAATTTTTTAAAGTATTACAGATGTCCCCCTCGCCCCCCCCATTGACCCCTTCTAGCCCATATCCACCCCCTGCGCCTGGCCTACACCACACTATTGTCTGGGTCCATGGGTTATGCATATCTCTATATATAAAGAGGTAATAAGCTAATTGGTCCTAATGGTGTCCCAGTCATGACTGGTCAACAAGGTGGGCAGAACTGTGGGACCGCAGGGTGGGACTCCAGGTGGTGTGTTATTTCATCCTGCCCAGGCAGACTCCCCTGGGACCCCGCAGCCAAATCCCGAAGCAGACCCGAGGTTTACTAAACTATACTGGAGCTGCTCCCCACACCCACACCCCCTGCCCCAGGACCACGCTGCCTGGAGCAGGGCGCCCCAGCAGCCTCCTGACAGGTAGGTGGCCGGGGAGAGCCAAGTGAGGTGGGAGCATCAGGGAGCCATAGAGGGGTGGGGTGGCTGGAGCCAAGTTCCCGGGGTTCTGAGGAGAGCGCCTGACAGGAGCCCAGACTGCAAAGAAGGAAGAGGAAGTGGGCACGGGGAGCTCTTCCAATCCTCCTGCACCACCGACACCCTACTCCAGCCCCCTCACCTTCGGGGGGACGGGAAGGCTGACAGGACCTGGAGAAGACCCAGCCTTGGGGGAAACTGTAGCCCGTACCTCCAACTCCCAATCTCTTCCCCCTGCCACCCCACAACAATAGCACGCCAGCGATGACCCATCAGTGCCCCGAGGTACCTGGGGCCTGTGGCCTGCAGCTGCCGGGCCCCCTCTGCTGGGGCCAGGCACACCTCTCCTCCCTACAACTCCAGGCCCAGGTGGAGGCAGGCCCCAGCGGCCCCCCAGGGTCAGATCCACCCCCCCCCCAACCCCAGACAGCAGAGGCACTGTCTCTGCAGCAGAAGCACACTGAACCTTGCTGGGGGCCGCAGCTAAACCCGCCCTCCTAGCCTGCCTGGCCCCCACCCTGGCCCAGCACTCGCCCTGCTCCAGGAGACCGGAACCCTGCCCTGAGCACTTACAGCTGTGAAACAGCCACATTTAAAGGCACCAAGCGGGGAGGTTTGACAGTTACTCCCCCTTTGGCCTTGCTGCCCCCCTAGCGCCCCCCACCCCAGCACCTCTGGGAAGACCATTGCTACAAAGCTGCTGGCCAGAACCTGCTCCTCCGAGACCTGCCGAACCCTCTGCAAAGTTTCGAAACATACAGTCCCAGGAAACAATCATGCCCTCCTCCCCTAATCAGCATCTGCTACCTGCGAAGGTACCTATGGGCAGTTGGGGCGAGCAGGCCAGCAGGGGGGGCAGTTGGGGGTGAGCAGTCTGGCATGTGGGCAGTTGGGGGCAGGCAGGCCAGCAGGGGGGGCAGTTGGGGGTGAGCAGGCTGGCAGGCAGAGTGGTTAGGGGCAATCAAGCAGGCAGGCAGGTGAGTGGTTAGGAGCCAGTGGTCCCGGATTGTGAGAGGGATGTCCAACTGCTGGTTTAGGCCCGATCCCCAGCAGTCGGACATCCCTGGAGGGGTCCCAGATTAGAGAGGGTGCAGGCCAGGCTGAGGGACACTGGGAATTTCGTGCACTGGACTACTAGTATGCATGTAAGTTATTTGGTTAATGTCTTCCCACCCACTCACCTACCCACCCCCACCTTCCCTCTGAGATTCAACAATCTGTTCCATGCTTCTATGTCTCTGAATCTGTTATGTTCATCAGTTTATTTTGTTCTTTAGATTCCACATATAAGTGAGATCACATGATACTTATCTTTCCTTGACTGGCTTATTTTACTTAGCATAATACTCTCCAGGTCCCTCCATGCTGTCTCAAAGGTTAAGAGGGCCTTCGTTTTTACAGCTGCATAGTATTCCATGGTGTAAGTGTACCACAGCTTTTTTATCCACTCATCTACTGGTGAGCACTTGGGCTGTTTCCAGATCTTAGTTATTGTAAATTGAGTTGCATGGGATGCATATATATTTTTTTCTGATTGGTGTTTCTAATTTCTTAGGATATATTCCTAGAAGTGGGATCACTGGGTCAAATGGCAGTCCATATTTATTTTTTTTGAGGAAACTCCAGACTGTTTTTCATAATGGCTGTGTTAGTCTGCATTCCCACCAGCAGTTTATGAGGATTCCCTTTTCTCCACCTCCTTGCCAGCAGTTGTCCTTTGTGGATTTGTTGATAGCCATTCTGACAGGTGTGAGGGGATACTTCATTGTTGTTTTAATTTGCATCTCTTTGATGATTAGTGACTTTGATCATTTCTGCATATGTCTCTTGGCCTTCTGTAAGTCCCTTTGGAGAACTGTCTTCTTAGGTCCTTTGCCCATTTTTAAATTGGATTTCTTTTCTTCCTTTTGTTAAGTTGTATGAATTTCTTATATGGTTGGAATATTAACCCCTTATCAGATGTATTTTTGGCAAATATGTTCTCCCAGTTGGATCCCTTGTCAGCACACACTCTTTTAACCACTAATGGATAGATCTTTGTCCCCTCCTAATCACTGCGTAAACATTTTTATTTGGTACCAAAAATGTCAAAATTCACATTTAAAAAACCCTTTAATGGATTTCTTTTGAATATTTTTTATTTACTGTTTTCTTAGCTTCTGCTAACCTACACAAAGTACTCATTTTAAATGTCTTTTTTGGGTGTTTTTGGGTTTTTTTTTGCTATTCTATAGAGAATTAAGGCAATGTTTGAAAAACCTTGAAATATGCTTCAGAAAAGGATTAGCATAGAAAACATTGGTTCCAATACATATTTTACTAAACAACAGATATATTTCAAATTGTATTATAATCAAAGAAAATGTAACCTTCCTCTCTGATTTAATGTTTATAGAAAACTAATATTTCATAAATGGCAAGTTTCTATGACAGATTATCTATATGTTGTTCCTGACACTCTATAAATATGAAAATATAACTTTCTATGAAATGCCTATATTAATCAACAACTATAATTATATAAAGTAAAACCAATTAAAAAATTTAGGAAAGAGAAAACAAAATAATTGTAAAGTTAAAAGCTAGTTTATCCAGAACACAAAGAGATGCCATGGGCTCTATAAGTATTTTTTAACACTCCTTTTATGCATATTAGCAAAAAGAAAATGAGAGATATCTATTTTATTTTATGTACTTTTACTTGTACCTGTTACTCTTTAAAGACTGGGATAAATCCTAAAACATGAATAGTTGAGTCCATTGTGCTTTTCTGCCCATAACATTGATTTGATATTCATTGAGCAGAGTAGACCTAGGACTTCAGATTGATAATGACTATATATGCACATCTTAACTCAATATATTCATTCACTCTTTTAATTTTAATGGCACCAAAGAAAAAAATAAACCTTAACATTGTATAGTGTATTATAACTTGTCAAGCATAATAGCAAAATTAGTTTGGTTATGCAAGAACTTTGGAGTAATAGCACTATGAGATGGTGTCATGAAGTACCACAGTTCCACAGTCTATCTCCAGAATGTTGCCCTTACAGGAAGAGCCCACAGTGATAACACCTGGAGGTGCCAACTAAGAACAATCCTGAAATTAACAGTCCTGGTTGCCAAAACCTATCATCAATCCAAGTTGAATCTTCTAGATATCAGTTACTTCTCCTACAGACCATTTGTGGCCTATAGTGCAGCCAACTTCAAACATTCTGCCCTCTCCCTATAGTTCCACTTCTCATGAGGATCTTCTAGATATTTTCTTCCTCCCCAGCCACCAGGCCCAACCAACCAGCCTGGGTTATATGATTAGATAAAGTTAGTTCTTAAATAAAATCTATTTCTGCATCTAGATTAGTAACACCTTTAGATTTGCTAGCCCATTGTGATCTGTAGAGTAGTTCTAGTCAGCTTCTAGTATTAAGTTCTGAAAGCAACTTCTTTAAAAAAAAAAAAATTTCTGGAACAAAGTTTCCTTGCAGGTCTTTCTCTTGGCATAGTTTTCTTTATTGAAGTGTTTCTCCAGTGAGAGCTGGGCTGTGCCAAGGAGCCTCCAGGTTGATACTCCTTTTGCTCAACTCCATTATGCAGCAACCTCTCTGATCACCCTTTTAAAACTAAAGGCCAAAGGATCAAATGGGATCAGGAAGTGACCATAGCTCACAGGGCATCAATTCCTCTTCTCAGCATATTATAGGAACACAAGCTAAGCCAGAAAACATAGCAGAGCCCATTACAGCTCTCAAGTTCCAGTTATCAACATTGATTTTTTTTAATGGGAAATTTGCATTAGAAGTCATCACATGACTTACATTCACTAATAACTTAGATTAAGATAAATATTGGAACCTCACTGTAACATTGTCCTTGGACGAAGTGCTCTATAGTCATTTTTAGAAAGGGTCTTTTTCATGTAAGTAAATCCTCATAGGTAGGATCTATCTCAATCCAAACTGCACGTGGCATTCAACAGTGATGGTCAAAGTCCTGCAATATCCACATTAATATTACAACAGGTATAAAATATACACATAAATATAATATATTAATATATTTATACTTATTTATTTTATTTATTTTTCATCAGGATAAAACTTAGAGACTGAAAATGTTATTTTAGGCCACCATGATTTAGATTAAAGAGCACAGGCAATGACAGCATATTTGGATGTTGATCCCATTTAATATATTTGACAGATTAATTCATCTCTTCAATATTCACTCTCTATTCATGTGACAAATTAAAAAAAACAACTAAAAAACATTAAAATGATATTTTGTCACTAGTTGAAGGTAACCTGATAAATCACTTGCCAACTGGCATTATTAAAAAAAAAACATTTTGAAATGTAACATTACATGTAATCTGTCCTAAAGTGTGATCCATAAATGTTCTCCCTCAGAATAATCCAGGATTTCTGGTAAAATATCTAGCTATAGCTATCACTGTGGACCTGCTGAATCAGAATCTCTGGAGATGAGGCCTTGTAATATTCATTGTAGTAAGTCCTTCATGTGGTTATTTTTATCAGGAAGTTACAGGAAGTATTATGATACTTAAAGTAAAATTATAGATAAGTTGATATTATATAAATCTATAATCCTTATCATCTTAATAAAAAAATATCTATATTCAGACTGAATTTTATGGTGAAATAGAATATAAAATAATTAGTCATCTATGTATAATTTTAAATGGATAGTTCTAAGAAACCTAAAGCAACAAGTTTAGCAGTAATCACCCTAATGTTTGAGAGCTCAATGGAGCCATAAGTGCCTAAAGTATTTGCAGAGAGGAAGAATAATTTATCCTCCGAAACACTGTGAAATTACTAAAGCGCAAAAAGTCATTCCTATGCATCCTGATATTCTCTCAAGTGGACTTAAAGATGAGCCATCCTGACCAGATTTCTGACCCATATCTTATTTGTTAAGGTAGGGAGAGGAACCTTTGAACCTTGGAAATTATAGGAAGTTAATAGATTGTGAACTCCACTGGTTCTAGTTGTCTTAAGTTGTATTAATTTGATCAACAAATATTATTAGACATTATACTAATTACTGAGCTATAGTCATGAAGAAGAAAGCCAGTGTCCTCTTAGGGCTTAAACTCTAGAAAAGAAGTCAGAAGCAGAATCCCAATTAAACAGAAAAGAAATCATTATAAAATGTGTTCACATGCAAAACCAAAAAAGGAACTGAATGCACATCAGGGTATTAGAGGGAACATCAGTTAGAATTGACTTTAATCTTTCTTTCTAGTGACACTATTTAAGTTTAGATATGAGAATAACAAGAGTTAGCTTTGCATATAGTGAGAAAAAGTCTTTTAGGAAGAAAAACTAGAATATTCAAGAGTCCTGCTATAAGGACAATCTTGGCATGTAGAAGAAATTAAAAACTATGAATCTGGTTTGAGTAAAGCAGGGAGAAAGACCTATGAGATGTGACTGAAAGATAATAAGATGTGAAACTGTGCAGGGCTCTATTGGTAATGGCAAAAAAAAAAAAAAATGTGGGCTTTAGTCCAAGTACATTGGAAAAGTGGAGAGATATGAACTGGGACATTTTAAGAGATCATTTGGCTTATTGTAGCTTATAGAGTATAGGACAGGGGTGGGCAACCTTTTTGTGAGTGTGTGCCAAAATCAGCAAAATCTCTGACTCAAAATTCTTCTGCATGCCAACCCTAATTTTTTTAGAACATGTTACACCTACTTGATATCTCTTAAGGTGTACGTATGTGAAGAACCTTGAAGAAATAATAAAATTCATTTGAGTGACAAAAACACAGTATATGATGATGAAAAATACAATTATTTTTAATGTATACATGTACACTGATAGTCCGACAGAAAACTTTATGACTCTGTTTGATATTATCAGTGGGACTTTTGCTGCTGCATCACTGATGACAGAGATTTTACATCAGGTTTATATTTCGTGACCTTCAAAGATACGCACGAGCTACTACTTTCATCCATCAGGCTACTCCTATTACAAGACTTAACAAAATTCATCACTGAGAACAAAGATTCACAAGCGTATGTGGATGAAACCAAGACACTGGTCTGACCTAGGAAGGCAGGGAGAGTTAAGGCAGAGGCATAGAAATTGCTCTTCCCCTCTCTTGTCAATCCATGTCTATGGTCTTTAAGATAACTTGTTATGTAAAATTATTTATTTACCTAAGATGCACATACACTGAATTTATCTGAAAAATAAAAAAAGTCAATATTAAAAATAAAATTGTAAATGGAAGATTATAGGAGAGGGTTTCGAGTGCCAGCAAAAGTTACTGGCGTGCCAGTTTGGCAAGCGTGCCAGGGGTTACCCACCCCTGGTATAGGAAGTTAAAAATGAAATTAGGTAGACTAGTGGTGGAGATAAGATAATAGATTAGGTAATAAAACTAGATATTTGGATTACATATTGGGAAAACAAGGAGAGGACACAAAAATGACCTGAAGGCCTCTGGCTTTTTTTTTTTTATCTGAATGGTTGGTGGTGCCATTTACTTGGACATGTGTTACCTGAAGTATCTATGTGCTGTTGTTAAGTGAGGCATGGACTCTCAGTTTTTTATTTTAACATATATACTATACTCAAGCAGTTTCATAAAGTTATAAGCTCATTAGAATACTTTTTAAAAATTATTTATTGTTTAAGTATTAAATATGTCTTCTTTTCACTCCATTGACCTCTCCCCAGCCACTCCCACCCCCTAGAACATTCCCTCACCCCCCTAGTGTCTGTGTCCATTGATTATGGTTATATGCATGCATACAAGTCCTTTGGTTGATCTCTCTCTCTTACCCCCACCTTCCCTTGCCTTCTCTCTGAGGTTTGACAATCTGTTCAATGCTTCTCTGTCTCTGGATCTATTTTTGTTCATCAGTTTATGTTGTTCATTATGTTCCACAAATGAGTGAGATCATGTGATATTTATCTTTCTCTGACTGGCTTATTTCACTTAGCATAATGCTCTCCATGTCCATCCATGCTGTTGCAAATGGTAAGAGTTCTTCCTTTTTACAGCAGGTAGTATTCCATTGTGTAGATGTGCTACCTCATCTGCAGACCCACAAACACTGGGACTCCAGCCTCCTTGGCCACAGGCTCCTGTGAGCACTGGAGTGCACTCCCCTCCCATCAAGCCTGCCACTTCAGCCACAGGCCCTGCACTACCCAGCGCCTGGACCCTTCAGGGGGAGCAAAAATGGGGAGACAAACAACTCCCAAAGGAAAGGACTCATCAGAAAAGGAACTAAATGAAAAGGGGTTATGCAATATGTCAGAAAAAGAATTCAGAGTAAAGATCATACAGTTCCTAAAGCAGCTAGATGAGAAAATCAACAACTTAAGAATCAAAAGGAAATGGAGAATGATATAGCTACAATAAAAAACACAATGGAAGGTTTCAACAGTAGAGTAGAAGAAGTGGAGGAACGAATTAGTGAGTTAGAAGATAGGACAGAAAAACACACCCAATCTGAATAGGAATTGGAGAAAAAAAAATCGAAAGCAGGAGGAAAGCCAAAGGGAGCTTTGGGAGAACATGATTCATTAGATCACTTTAATATGGACTCTACAGAGAGAATGGTGACCTCTCTCTTTTTACTCCCCTCTTCCAACTGCCTTGAGTGCCCTGAACTTTTATTCACACTCAAAAATCAGAATCCTATCTGAAAGAACTTACTCAGATGAGAAATAATGGTAATTTCTCAATAACAGTGTTGAATAATAAAAGCATTTCTGGTCAAAGCAATTGTATGTTGGAAGTAATGGTTTCCCAGATGATGAGTAGGGATTGTGACTATAACAAGTTAGCATATGATATCTGCCAAGTTCAACTCAGCTTCATTTTAAGAGCCTTCTACTAGGGCCAAGAATAATGACTCAAATTAATGAACTTAAAAATTGTTTTAAAATGTTTAATGGAGGCATTTCAAGTCATGATCTGAGATTTGTTACTGTTACTTTTGCTGAATTCAATTTGCTGCTGAGATTTAATCAGATTTATCAGACACCATAAACTGTGAAATACACTGTTCCTTACAAATACCTTAAAACTTTTAAATAAGCCAAACTTGGATATATGGTTTTACTAATAATTAACAAGAAAGGGTTCATGGGTTTTATTTAACACTAGTGGCCCGGTGCACGAAATTCGTGCATGGGGAAGGAGGGGTCCCTCAGCCCGATCTGCACCCTCTCCAATCTGGGAGCCCTCAGGGGATGTCCTACTGATGGCTTAGACCTGCTCTGCTCTCTGCGGACCTGCCTGCTTGAGGCCACCGTAGGCCTGGTGTCTGCTCTCTGTAGGGGCCTGCCTGTCCTTCGCCGCTGGGGTCAGGGGCAAGCAGCGCCCTGCTGTCTTCTCTCTGGCTCGCCACTGCAGGGGCAAGCAGGACCCTGGTGTCTGCTCTCTGTGGGGGCCCTGCAAGGGACTGCTTGCCCCTCGCTGCCACGGCCAGTGGCCAGCAGGGCCCTGCTGTCTGCTCACTTGCTGCAGGGGACATTCCCACCCCCTTCCTGGCCGCTTGGGTGTGCGCCAGCTTGGAGTGCCTGGGTCCTAGGGATGTTCCCACCCCAACCCCAGCCGCTTGGCACCTGCAAGCTTAGGCCGGACATTCCGGACTTCAGCCGCTCAGGGCCTATGCACAGGCCTACAGGCTCAGAGCGGCCTGGCTCCAGAGGACGCTGTTCCCTGTGAAAGGGCTGTGGCCAGTTTCCCCTCCTGCTCCCAGCCACTCCTGCTGGGTTTCCCTCCCGCTCCCAGGGCACTCAGGCGGGTTTCCCCTCCCGCTCCCCGCTGCTCAGGTGGGTTTCCCTCCCGCTCCCGGGCGCCATGGCGGGTTTTCCTCCCGCTCCTGGGCGCCTTGGCGTGTTTCCCTCCCGCTCCCGGGCGCCCTGGCGGGTTTCCCTCCCGCTCCCGGGCGCCCTGGCGGGTTTCCCTCCCGCTCCCGGGCGCCATGGCGGGTTTCCCTCCCGCTCCCGGGTGCCCTCGTGGGTTTCCCTCCCGCTCCCAGGTGCCCTGGCGGGTTTCCCTCCCGCTCCCAGGGCACTCAGGCGGGTTTCCCCTCCCGCTCCCCGCCGCTGAGGCGGGTTTCCCTCCCGCTCCCGGGCGCCCTGGCGGGTTTCCCTCCAGCTCCCGGGCGCCCTCGTGGGTTTCCCTCCCGCTCCCAGGGCACTCAGGCGGGTTTCCCCTCCCGCTCCCCGCCGCTCAGGTGGGTTTCCCTCCCGCTCCCGGGCGCCCTGGCGGGTTTCCCTCCCGCTCCCGGGCGCCCTGGCGGGTTTCCCTCCCGCTCCCGGGCGCCATGGCGGGTTTCCCTCCCGCTCCCGGGCGCCCTGGCGGGTTTCCCTCCCGCTCCCGGGCTCCTTGGCGTGTTTCCCTCCCGCTCCCGGGCGCCCTGGCGGGTTTCCCTCCCGCTCCCAGGGCACTCAGGCGGGTTTCCCATCCTGCTCCCGGGCGCCCTGGCGGGTTTCCCTCCCGCTCCCGGGCGCCATGGCGGGTTTCCCCTCCCGCTCCCAGGCACTGCCCATTCCCCTCTGAGCCACTGCCCCTCCTTGCAGCCGCTGTGGCTGGGCTTGCCCTCCCACCTCCCACCTCTGCAGCCTTGGGTCTATTTCTGTCCTCGAGGCCTCTACTTAGCTTTCTTCTGTACCTCTTGGCCTCCATGTTGTCCTCAGTCTTCCCTCGCAACTGGTATATGCAAATTAACCGCCATTTTTAGCTTCTATAATTGAAACATTGTATCTTTTGGAGCTGTTGCTTCAGGAGCTCAGAGCTAGGCGGCAGCAGGCCTGGGAACCTTGGCTTCCTCCGTCACTGGAGCAAGCAAGCCTTATGTTCTGCTTCAAGCTGCCTGGCTGCCGGCCGCCATCTTGGCTGACAGTTAATTTGCATAGGATATGCTGATTAGCCAATGGGAAGGGTAGCGGTCGTACACCAATTACCATGTTTCTCTTTTATTAGTGTAGACTAGAGGCCCGGTGCACAAAAATTTGTGCACTTGGGGGGGAAGGGGGGGTCCCTCAGCCCGGCCTGTGCCCTCTCGCAGTCTGGGACCCCTCGGGAGATAATGACCTGCTGGCTTAGGCCTGCTCCTGGGTGGCAGAGGGCAGGCCCAATCCCTAGGTGCAGCCCCTGGTGGGGCTCAGAGCAGGGCTGATTGGGGAGTTGGGGCGCCGCCCCCTGTCATGCACAGAGCAGGGAGGATTGGGAGGTTGCGATGCCACCCTCAGTCATGCTCAGGATAGGGCTGATTAGGGGGTTGGGGCACCACCCCCTATCACACTCAAGGCAGGGTCAATAGGGAGGTTGCGGCACCGCCCCCTGTGATGCACAGAGCAGGGCCAATCAGGGGGTTGAGGAGCTCCCCCCTGTCACTCACAGAGTAGGGCCGATAGGGGAGTTAGGGCACCGCCCACTGTCACACACACAGCAGGGCGGATCAGGGGGTTGGGGCGATGCCACTGTCACACTCAGGGCAGGGCCGATGGGGAGGTTATGGCTCTACCCCGTTACACACAGAGCAGGGCCCGTGGGGCGGGGGGGGGGAGGGGGGGGCGCCACCCCTTGTCACACACAGAGCAGGGCTGATCAGGGGGTTGGGACGCCACACCCTGTCATACACAGAGCTGCAGGATGATCAGGGGGTTTGGGCGCTGCACCCTGTCATGCTGATCTGGTGCCAGGAGGCCTTGCGGCTCCGCTGATCCCGGTGCTGGGAGGCATATTACCCTTTTACTATATAGGATAGAGGCCTGGGGGGCGGCTGGTTTGCCCTGAAGGGTGTCCTGGATCAGGGTGGGGGTCCCCACTGGGGTGCCTGGCCAGTCTGGGTGAGGGGCTGAGGGCTGCTTTCAGGCTGGCGGTTTTGACTGCTTTCAGGCTGGCGGGAAGCTCCCAACCACTCCTTTTTTTCTTTTTTTTTTTTTCTTCTGGGCCAGCTTTAGCTCTGGCTCTAGCTCTGAGGCTTCCGCTGCTGGTTTGTTTGCCGTTCTATAATCGAAACAATGTATAACTTCAGCTCTGAGATCCCAGCCGGCTATATTTGTTAGAATGTTTCAAACTGCCAGCTCAGAGTCCGGCAAGTCAGGCGGGGAACGTTGGAATCTGCAGTCACGGGAGCAAGCAAGCCTCATGTTCGCTTCCAGCTGCCTGGCTGCCGGCCACCATCTTGGCTGACAGTTAATTTGCATAAGGATACGCTGATTAGCCAATGGGAAGGGTAGTGGTCGTACGCCAATTACCATGTTTCTCTTTTATTAGTGTAGATAGTTGGTTAGAGAAGTTTTTGACAAAGGAGACTTGGGAAATTTGGGAATCATCTTTTTTTTTAAATCTTCTAGAGCAGCGGTTCTCAACCTGTGTGTCACGACCCCTTTGGGAGTCGAACGACCCTTTCACAGGAGTCGCCTAAGACCATTGGAAAACACATATATAATTACATATTGTTTTTGTGATTAATCACTATGCTTTAATTATGTTCAATTTGTAACAATGAAATTGGGGGTCACCACAACATGAGAAACTGTATTAAAGGGTCGTGGCATTAGGAAGGTTGAGAACCACTGTTCTAGAGGGAGTCCTTAAGTTACTAAAAAATAACTTTAATTTATGAACAGATGCCATTCATCAGAAAATAAAGAAATTGTAAACTTTATGGGAGATAATATTTGTTATAAAGTTGTACTATTAATTTCAATCATATATTTTCCAAATTACAGGGAAATGTGAAGAATTTCATTTCTTGGCTAGCAAAGCCTCTACTCCCTGGATAAACTCTCAACAGACTTAATGATCAGCATATCTGTCAATTTTATTTTCTGATTTCCTGTGAGCAGTTTACAAAAGATAAAGAAAAATCAAACCCAAAAATGCACTATATTTTAAAACTTTCATCAGATGATGAAATAGTACCATTTGGGAAAATATTGATGAATCTTGAGAATATCATAGTAAACAAAATAAGATAGAGAGAAAAAAATAAGAACTCATATATGGAAATGAAATCTGAAAGCAACAAATGAACAAACAAGAAAAACAACCAAACAAAAACTCAAAGACTCAGACACAGTATGGCGGTTACCACAGGGAAGAAAGGTGGGGGTGGGGGTAATAAAGGGTAAAGGGGGTTCAAATATATAGTGACAAAAAAAGATTTGATTTTGGATGGTGGCCAGACAATGCAATGTACAGATGATGCATCATAAAATTGTATACTTGAACCTATATAATTTTATTAACCAATGTCATCCCAGTAAATTTAATTTAAAAAACAAATCTTGTTTGGCATATGCCCATGCTCAGTGCTTTAGTTCTGTTGAAATATGCATTCTCAGTTCTATGTGCTTATTTGAATGTTACCATAACACAAAAATCTATGCCTTTATTGCTTTGAAATAAAGCAGAATCTTTATTTCCTACAAAATATAAGAAAAAAAACATTCTTTGAGTTTAAAAAAAGACTAACTTAGTTTTTTTACCTATTATCAAATTAGAGATCTTGAATGAATTCAACTTCATAATTGTATTTACTTTTAATCCTGTTGTTCTAGAAAGCCGTCAGATATCACCAATTTTTTAACTTCACTCATCCTGAACAGGTTATCTATCACTATCACTGTTTCTACCACTAGACTCTGCCTGCATTACTTAACATAATGTCCTAAACTAAATGATTTAGTGAAGATTTTATTAGAATGGATAGTAGAAGTTGGATTATCAATGGATATCATATCGCTTCATATTCTGGCATTTAATTCAAATAATTCAAGCTGCTCTCATGATCCTAACCTTCACTGGGAGCATAGGTCCAAGTGATCCCGGATCATGGCACTCTTAAGTTAAATTTCTTAATGACTAGAGTGCCATAAAGATGGTTATCCAACAAAACCCTTAAATGAACTATCCAAATCTCATATAATCACAGGACACTTAATTAGCCTTCAAAAGACCCCCTTTTTTTAAAAAACCCACATAGTGTTTGCTTGTATACATCATTATTCTTGAATAGAACAGTTTCACTTCTCTACCATTCTAATTCATCTGATAAGAAGGACTGTCTTAAGAAAACTCTAATTTTTCCTGGAATGTTTAACTCAATTTTATAGCAACTCTTCTATAGCAAAAATGTAGTTTAAATGTGTTACTATGTAATTGCTACTATAACAAATTAATACAAACTCAGTATCTTAAAAAAAACACTTTTTTTTTTCTTATAGTTCTGGAGGTCAGAGGTCCAAAATGGGTTTTACTGAGCTATACTCAAGTCTTCATCATGGCTGTGTTCCCTCTTGAAACTCAGAGAGAATCAGTCTAGAGGCCTGGTACATTCCTTGGCTTCTGGCCCCTGCTTCCATCTACCAAGCTTATCACTCCAACCTCTGCTTCAGTCATCCCTACCCTATAGTAGTATCTTTCAGCCTCTCTCTAATAAGTCACATGTGATTACATTGGGCCCACAAAAATAATTCAGAATAATTTCCCCATTTTAAAGTTAGATGATTAGCAACCTTAATTCCACCTGCTATCTTAACTCCCTCCCTTGCTGTGTAACATAACATATTCACAGCCCCTGGATATTAGAATATGGGCATTTGGAAGGCCATTATTCTACCTACTACACTAAGAAAAAATTTAAAAGGTAAAATCCTATATAATAAAAGGCTAATATGCAAATTTCCCTGTCAACCAGGAGTTTGACCAGGAGTTCAACCAGGGGGCGGGGCCAGCTGGCCAACTGGCCATGGCCCCTCCCCCTGGCCAGCCTGGCCTGATGGCCCCGATTGGGGCGGGCTGGCCAGAACCCACCCATTCATGAATTCGTGCACTGGGCCTCTAGTTATGTATAATGCACCATTAACTGTGGCAATGAAACACTACATTATATAAATATTTCTATCACATACTGTTTTAAAAATCTTTTAGCTACTAGACTATTGATCAAAGCTTTGGTATATTCTTGAAAAAACTCATATCCTTGATGTTAAGTCATCAAATATAAGAAGATAGTCTTTTTAAAATTAAAAAGGAATATTAAAGGCTACCTAGACAATAGAAAAAGAACTTTAGTTGCTATGCCTCAAAAGGCCTGATTTCTGCATATGTTAATACCCCTGGTAATATACATATGTGTCAAGTTATTTCATGTATATGCTATTTCCCCCATGCTTTGCAAATGCCTTTATTCTTATCACTACTTACATTAAGCCTATTTATTCAAGCTTTCCTTCATTATTTTCTTTTAATCAACCTCCCCTAATTTTTGTCTTCTGAACTCAATTTCATTTCTTACATATTCCATATCATCACTACTTGGTTATGCTCTGCTTTACAATGTTCCTTTGTTTTATACAATTTCCCCCCACATCAGTTGCTTTATCTGCATGACTTACCATCTTAGTATTCAGTGGTAACAACACCTGCTTAGGCTCTGTCTCCAGCTGGGAATGTAGTATCTTTCAATTTCTAGTTTAACTTAAACTTCTTAATTAAGCAAAGCCTCCATTTGAGGTAATAGGAGGATTTCTGCCTTGAACACTCTGTGTAATGTACAGAAACACATTTGGGAACATAATTGACTTTTATATACAGAAGCCAGATGCATTGCATGCCTCTGTGTGCTTATGGAAGCAAGTTCATCTCATATATCACAATAAGCATCTGTTCTACTAAATTTCACTGCCGGATACTCATCATGCTTAGGCAACAAAACACTTAAGGAAGTAAAGGGTCTTTCCAATAAAAAAATAAAAAAAGGAACATGAGAATGCTTTGTTTAAAAAATAAATCTTCCTCTATCAGTTCAACCCCAAGTAGTAACTACCAAAAACAAACAAACAAACAACTAACAAAAAACCAAGTCATTATTGAAATAGTTTCTGATAAGGCATTTTGATCACTATCCTGTATAAAATTTAGAGAAAATGATATATGTGTTGATATTTAAAAGGTTGATTTCAACAGTACAAGGTGTGTTCTGAGGTTTGAATAAAATTAGAAAATGCAGAAGTTTAAAAAAGAACAGAAAACAAATTACACAAATATGAACATCCTAATAGTTTAATAGGTATATGTTTTTGTTTATAACATGAATATATCCATAACATATGTTTTGTTAAAATATTATTAATAATTTCATATAAATACTTTTCTGTCTTGTTTTTTGCATTTTGTTTATGGACAATAGAGATCTTAATACATTTAGTGTCCATATGAGGCTCTTAATGTTTCCTGCCAATGTACTTTGTCCATTTTTCTATTGGACTACTAATCTTTTCTTATTGATTTGTTGGAACTATTTAAATGTCAAATATGTCAAATGAATTATATTTTTTTCTGATCTGACATTAGCTTTCTGTATTTGCTTATGGTATCATTTGAAATTTAAAAATTTTCTATTTTAACAGAATCTAATCTATAATTCATTTTCTTATTTTTTTCTATCAAAATAAACTTAGGAATGTTGATTTTGCTCTACTAATACAAATAATATTTGCTTGTGAGTGTTTTATTTCCTTTTAAATTGAGGAGTTAACTTGATACTCTGGAATTAAATTTGTGTATTTTAATTAAAATATAGTTATTATACTAGTATACTACTACATTAGTTTTGGGTTTACAGCATCATTATTTAACATTTATATACCTTATAAAATGATCACCACAATAAGTCTAACAACCACCTGACATGGTACAAGGTTATGTTATTGACTATCTTCCCTATGCTGGACATGATATGCCATGACATTAATTTTATAACTGGAAGTTTATATCTCTTATGCCCCTTCACCTTTTTCATGCCCGCTCCCAATAATACCTACCCATCCAGCAAATCCTCTTCTGGTATCTATGCAAAGAAAATAAAACACTAATTTGAAAAGATATATGAACCCCTATGCTCATTGCAACATTATTTACAATAGGCAAAATATGGAAGCAAAATGAGTGTCCAGCAATAGATGAATGAATAAAGAAGATGCTGTATGTGAGTATATGTATATATACACACATATATATGTATATATACATATGTACATACATATATACACAAAATGGAATACTTTTCAATTAAAGAGCACAAAATGTTACAATTTGTGACATGAATGGACCTAGAGAGTACATGCTACGTAAAATAAATCAGACAGAGATAGTATTAATTTTTATGAATGATGCAGTATAACCTTCTGTGACTATAAATAACATATATTCAATAGCTTCAGTATCATTTTATGAATGATTTATCATTTCCCTCTGATTTGAAAAACCATAATTATTATAAATCAGATAAGTTTATTGAAATTATGGAATAAAAATTTATGTAAGTTCAAACGTAACAGCCAGCCTTATTTCTGCACCACTATTCCCCTGAGAGCTGGATGGAGGAATTGCTTTTCTATGGTTTAGGTGTGTGAGTAACATAGCATGGTTTAAATAACATTTGAACTACACAGAAACTTTCATTTCTGTGCTGAACCATGTTCCAGCTTGGTTCTGCACATTTGCCTTTGAGAATAGACACTGAATTTTATTTATGGCTATATTTCTACTACTCAAAAGAGTGTCAGGTACTGCAAATGGGCTCAAAAATATCTGTTTAATTATCAGATGGACAAGTATCTGATTTTCCATTGCATTGATGCACCTCTCTCTGAAAAAAATTTTTTTTAATCCTCACCCAAGGATATTTTTTCCATTGACTTTCTTACAGAGTGGAAGGGAAGGAGGAGGGGGGTGAGAGAGAGAGAAACATCCACATAAAAGAGACACATGAATTAATCTCCTGCACATGCCCTGACAAGGGGTGGGGAGTGTACCCGCAACTGAGGTAGGCGTCCTTGACCAAGAATTGACCCCTTGGGCCGATGATCTAACCACTGAGTGAAACCAGCCAGGACATTTTCTTTTTATCTTCACCCTTGATTTTTTTTTTTTAATCTTTTTTTTGGAGAGAGTGGAAGGGAGGGAGGAGGTGAGGTGAGAGAGAGAAACATTCATCCAAGTGAGAGAGACACACTCATCCCAATGGGGGCTGGGGAACCTGCAGCCAAAGTACATCCTCCCTGACCTGGAAAGGGTTCACAGGCCTATGCTCTAACCACTGAGGAACAGCCAGGGACCTCTGCATAATTTCAACCAGCTTTTTTCTGTCAAGGATAAAACATTCATTCACATGATTTTGCCCCTACTCATGTGCACACACATGCACCCTTTACAAAGGCACTGCTTTAAAATATCAACAACTATGAAGATATGTGTTAATTCTAGAGGTCTGGGCTCAAAGAAAATAATAATAGAAAACCATAAGCGTGAATCTGAAAGAGAAGAATATGAAAGATAATAATGCCAAAAGAAAATCTCTCCTTATATTGTAATTTGTTACTATTGAAGTGAGAAAAGTAATAGACATAAAAATGAAACTACATAATATGTGTATATATCTATGTACCCATTTTCATGATGTATATATGTAAACAGATGAGTGTGAAATATATATGGTAAATAATGTGTCATCTCTTTTGTATTAAAAATCACATATATGTATATACATAAACAATATATATGGATATTTGCCTAACTATTTCATTTCTATTCATTTCCTCAGCTAAAAACTGAAGGGAATTTAAATTATTTATCTAGAGTTGTTTTTAACCATAATCTCAACGTTTCTCCTCATTTTTATACTTTCTTAGATTACCATTTTGTGACTATTTTTCTATAATTTATAAATACTTGCAACAGTCACTTTAAGAAATTCGCTCTTTGGCCAAGATCTCGAGGACTGATTGCATATAAATATATGTGTGTGTGGAAAAACACATGTGATAAAGAAAGGTCAATTGTAAAATAAATGTACATACCTATCAAAAAGAATAACAAAATCTCTGAGCAAAATTATCTGTGCATTTCTTTGTGTTTATAAAATTAATAGAGTATATTTCTTGGGAGTAAACCTATTTGTTTTTTTTTTTTCTATTTGATTCCATGTGAACTGCAATATTGGCATAATACATTGGTAATTTGATACTTTGTCACAGTAAATTATGGGGCGCGGCTACAGTGTTTTGGACAGGTTCAAGCCTTGGACTAATGAGAGGGCACAGTCCTCCCGTGGCCACGTGCAAGTCCCAGCTGGAGGGCAGAGCTTTCCAAGCACAATTAGCCAACAGCTATAGTTGTAAGCTTTAACCTATGGTCCGAACACGTGGCCCCTCATGCCTGAGTGATAGAGTTCAGGAGTATGTAGTTGAGTAGGATTGAAACCAAGGAGAATGTTGTAAACATCTTGATCATGCCCCTACTTTGCCTCGTGGCATCTGCTATAAAATAAAGACACGCTTGTGGGCACTGGCGCTGTCCATCAGAGGAGCAGCATCCCACCGAGATCCAACTTTCATTCTCTTGTCTGTCTTTTCTAAGCCTTTCACCACCCCCACTCGGGGTCACTGAACCAGGCTGAGCTGGCATGAGTATGCCATGGCTGTGCTGGCTCCCCATAGTAAATATAGAATGATCCAAAAATAAAGAAATAAATCAGTGAGTGCCCATAAAATATGTTTTTTGAAGGATTAGATCATTGAAAATCATCAGTCAGTGGTACAACAAGGTGAAAAAAGGATGAAAACTGAAGTTCTTGGGGCCGGTGAAAAACAGTAGTGATGCTTATTCTGTGCATCAATCACCATTACCACGCATCTTTGATACCTGTATTGCCAAATACTTCACATACAGCCTTAATGGTGATTAATAGACAGGCCACAGTACTGAAACTGAAATGAGACTATAGAGCAAGTAATATTCAAAAGCATTTCAAAAATGTATTATTTCTACAAATGGAAATACTGCTTTTGTCAATATTACCTATACAAATTTTTATTTAATTTATCCATGATTAGCAAATTCAGTTTTAGTGAACAATTTTCAGGTTTGCCAAATGAAATACGTGAAAGAACTGTGTGATCATAAAAGAAATCTACAACTCTTCTTATACAAATTTGTCAGTAGTGGCAACAAAAGTTACCGTGGGTGTGATGTCATTGCTTTCCCCACAACGCTCTGCAGCACCAACCACTCTTCTTTTTAGATGATTGGTGCATATTGTCTAAATCAAGTCCTGTGCTCAGGTCACCTCAGCCCTGCCATCTAGCCTGGCTCCCAACAGGAATGTAGTTCAAAAGCCCCTCTTTGTAGGAGTTCTAGAGCCACCACTGAAAAGTACAGACTCACTGCAGGTGTTGAAATGCCTCACTCTGCAAATTCAGAGCTCCAAAAAAAATGAATCTGATTTTTAAAAATTGATAACACTGTAACTCTAGGAAATAAATTATGCTGGATTAGATGACTCTCTTCATTTCATGCAGCCTATCTTCTCATTTTTTTTCATTATTTTCCACATAGTCACAACTAACAACTGCTTCATTGTTAAACTTCATTAAATGATTATTCCACAATAAATTATCTCAATGGCATTTTGTTGTCTCTGCTGTTCTGGTTCTATCCCTGTACTCCTGATTGAGTTTGTTTTTTTTTATTGAAAAACAATAGGCTAATAATCTAAGCCTTGTAAAAGTCATCATTTCTTCTATGCTTTATAATAGCAAATATCTCTTAGGTCTGTGATCAAAGTAGAGATAAAGTTAATTATATTATTTTCATATCAATTAATAATAGTAATGTCATTTGCCATCCTAAAATCTAGTGCTACGGGTGATAAATTACTGCCAAGAAATAGTTGGTTGCACGAACAATAGCAGGGAGATAACCAGCAGTCTTATACCCACACGAGGCATGTCTGCACACTTGCTTCCACAGCCAAAGCAATGCCACATGTCCTCAGTGATGTGGGTGGACTAAAGTAACAGTTGCCTTGCTAAAGAGGACCAGAAGTGCAGGCAACCTATCACACTATTATTTTTACTTATGGTTGGTGAAAACTCAGTTGAAACCCTTGCCGGGATGAATAGTATGGCTGAAGAAGATGTAGAAAAGGACCATCGATAGTGAAAAAAGACCGCTTATATGTGTTGTACAATTACTAGATCTCTGGACATGGAAGCTAAAAATATTTTTGTGCATTATGCTTTGCATTAAGAATTATTTAACATCAACAGAGTTCTTTAGCCCAATCTCACTTTTCCTCATTGTTTTTTCATTAAATACAAAGTGGTGGATGTATAGTCCCATGTCAAAAATGACCATTCATAATTATCCTTATTTAATTCCATATTAAACAAACATCTCTATTTTTAGCTGATCATTATAAAAATTATATTGTTCCCTGACATTAAAGAAAGTGAAAAACACTTAAAAACTTAAATTATTTGTATAATAATTTCTGGAGAGCAAGTAGAGCACTAAGACAAAACTGCATTCACACACATTATATTTTACAAGGTAAAAGAAAAACATGGATTTGGGATTATTATAACAGCATTATATGTATATCAATAATGATTTCCTCTGGAATTTCCACAACTGCAAATATTCAGCTATTGTATTAATGATAAAATGTATAGTTTTAAGGGCACTCTTAATACTGTGATCAGCACAGCTGGCATGGCTCAGTGGTTGAGCATCAACCTATGAACCAGGAGATCCTGGTTCTATTCCTGGTCAGGGAACAGGCAGGCCCAGGTTACAGACTCGATCCCCAGTAGGAGGCGTGCACGAGGCAGCTGATCAGTAATTCTCTCTCATCCCTGATGTTTCATCTCTCTCTCCCTCTCCCTTCCTCTCTGACATCAATAAAAATCTACATACAAAATACTGTGATCAATTTACTTTTCTCTTAAATTCTTCTTTTTGACAAATGAGAGAGTATTTAGGAAGGACAATGTTCCCAGCACAACAACCAGTAAAGTATATCATATCCATTTACAACATAATTTTAAGAAAAATGAAGGACAAACTTGTGAGGCAGCAAAAATTCATTTGCATTAAATTAATGTGAACAGGGCATTTCAAGTTCCCTTTGGCAACAATGGTTTAGAGGGGAATGAATTCATCTTATGAAACAGTCCTTTTTGGGGTTAAAAAAGATTTTAAAAGCTGACATGACCATCATTAAATTTCTCCTGGAAGTCTGCAATTAGTATATATAGTTCATGAGATAAAATATTTAAAATGCACACATTTGAGAGGACCAATTATTATGGAACCACTATCTGACATCTCCTTGAAAATTATGTCCTACAAAGTGTAAAAAATGAACCAACATTTCTGTGATTTTTTATATGGTTTTGGCTTTGTAAACAAAAGATAAACTTCATAAATAAGAACTGTTCTAAGAACTGCTTATAAATAAGAAATTAAAGATATTACTCTATATAATTTAAACCTAAGTAATCTAGGTGCAGCCTTGATAGATAATTGATTTAATATTTTGATAAGTGCAAATAATCCCACATTTTACAAAAACTAGATTTAATAAATTTAAAGGTATTCAATTGATCAGCATCTTTGTGAGTTAGGAATATTCTCCTCCAATATCCTATACAATAAAGAGGCAATATGCAAATTGACCATCACACCCTCGCACAAAGATGGCCACCCCCATTGGGCACAAGATGGCCAGCAGGAGAGGGCAGTTGTGGGCGATCAGGCCAGCAGGGGAGGGCCATTAGGGGTGACCAGCCCTGCAGGGGAGGGCAGTTAGGGGTGACCAGGCCTGCAGGGGAGGGCAGTTGGGGGCAATTGGGCTGGCAGGGGAGCAGTTAGATGTTGATCAGGCTGGTAGGGGAGTGGTTAGGGGGTGATCAGGCTGGCAGGCAGGCGAGCAATTGGGAGCCAGCAGTCCTAGATTATGAGAGGGATGTCTGACTGCCGGCAGTCATACATCCCCCAAAGGGTCCCAGATTGGAGAGAGTGCACCAGGCCTCTAGTTTTCTAATAAAAAGAAACTGATATCCCCAAATATACTCTGGTTTTCCCTGAGAAAACAAACACATTAATTTTAGGGTATCAGGGCACAAGATATTATCACCATTTGTGATAGGCTAAATAATAACTCCCAAAGATGTTCCCCTCCTAATTGCCAGACCCTGGGAATGTTTTAGTTTCCAGAGTCAAAGGGAATTTTCAGATGTGGTTGAGTTAAGGAGTTGCGATGGAGAAATTATCTGGAATCATCCAGATGATGCCAATGTAATCATAAGAGTCCTTGAAAGAGGGATGGAAAGGGATTCAGAGTTAGAGGAAGAGGAAATAAGAGGACAGAAACAGAAATAGGAGTAGCATATCTTGAAAATGAAGGAAGGGGCCATAAGCCAATGCATTCAGATAGCAACTAAAAGCAGAAAAAAAGAAGGAATTTTTTTTAAATGGTTCTCCCCTCAGAGGAACCAGCCCTGCAGACATCTTGATGTTAGCTCAGTGAAACTAATTTTAGAATTCTTACCTCCAGAAGTATAGACAGTAAATTTGTGTTAAGCCATTCAGTTTGTGGAAACTAATATACCATTGTAATAAGCAAAAGAAAGCAAACAAAATAGTGATGAATTTGAGAGATCTCTGGGGAAAAAAATGTTAAACTCAGTAATAGGATTTATCTTGGTAACTGTATTATATGTTACTTATTTACATGTGAAGTCACACTATTAATATCATTATCATAACTACCAATCAATATGAATACACTAGTATATCTAATTTAGAGATAAGAATTTCTGTTTCAGCCACCCTATAATCCCCTGCAGATGTCCTTGAGCAACACTATATCTGATGGAGCTAATATCTTCATGAAAGAATCTTCCTGTTTTGCAGTGAAGTTACATCTGAAATTAAATCTATTAAGCAATACCTAGAAGATTCAGATTTATTTTTAAGAACAATACTAAGACTGAGTTTGTGACACTATCATCACCAACAGAATCAAAGTTAATTTGAAAAATTTTAAAGCAATATTTAAAACATCATGTCCATTTTTTTCTCTTGTTAAAAATAAATCATTCCCAACTCTCTTTTATATTTATGCTAACTGGATGAAGTCCAGACATGAATTATGCTACCACAAATAGAAAATTATTTAAATAGACAAATTTCACTTATTGCTGACAGAATGACAGTACAAAACTGTCATAACTTTGAAGAAATAAGTGCTTTGTGGGAAAAATATTTCCCGTTCTTTATCAAAACTTGTCCTGAGACCTAGTTGCCTTCTCTTCACATGACTATGCACAGTAAAAGTGTAAAATATTCCTTCTACTTTTGTAGTTTAATGGTTACAGGACATCAGAAGTAGGATATGGGAATGGTCTGTGCAATATTGTCATTGAATTTGAGGAAGAAAATTTAAAATTTGGAAATAAGATGTAGGATTTTTCCACAGCAATATGCAGGGAACAATATATATATACATATATATTGATTGTCTATCATGTGCTAAAATCCTTACATAAAATGGTTTCATCAAATCTCCCCAATGTACCAACAATAACTCTTCAAAATTGGCATTTTAATCAGTTTATAAAATAAAGAACAAGACTACAGAAAGGGAACTTGTTAAACACCACACAGCGGCTTGAGGGCAAAACAAAGGCAAAAGTAGGATGAGTATAATAGCAAAAATAAAAATAGCAATCTTATCCTGATTGGACGTGGAACTACACTAAGAACAAAAACATGAACAAAGAATCTCTAAGTTAGAACTGTTAATCTCCCATTTCAAGAAGAATGAACTTAAGTAAAGAAAGGCTATACCATTTGTTTCAAGCTCAGACAACTAGCAAGAGAAAATTTTAAACCCAAGTCTGTAACATACTTTATTATTCTAAGATGCATATGCATTATTTGCAGGATTAGCTGAGATAATTCTTGTCAATGCTAAGTGAGTGTCTGACACTTGAAAACTGTTCTAGAGTTTATCCTTATTATTATTTAGTTTGGAAATCATTAAATTTCTTCACTGTCTTTTGAAATTTCACTGCTTACTCATATTTCAATTCTCTAGGAAAAATAAAATTCAACATATGCATCCCTTTTGATTGCAAATTTTGGAGCTCAAGTAATATGTAGCACATCACATTAAACTGCTATTTATTTTGGAATAAAAAGGAAATGTTTCATTAAGTAAAAAATAATTGGATTGTATATTTTATATTCATAATGCAGCTTACTAAGGGTAATTTATATAAAAAGCATAATTTTCTATAAGTCTTCCAAGTGCTTAATAATACATTTAAAGGCTTGGTTCAATAAATCAGAATAATCTGAATTACAAATGACAAAAATTTGTTCAGCGACTTCTGCTTTTTATTTCCTGTAATTTAGTCCATATTAAGATTTAAAAACCTATGTTAAAGTCAATATTGCAGGACTGATCCCTTTACCTTTTCTTAGTTACTCTTAAGTTATGAATAAAATGTATTTATCCAAAGTTACCTAGGCATTGAAACAAATGCAGTAAAAATTGTGGTTGCCAACCACGTCCATTGTTCATATGTCCTACATTTTTATGCATTAAACTTGCTCTAATACTCCCTTGTGCCATCAGTTTCACCACAAAAGGGAATATGAAAAGAATCTCATAATGAATAAATATATATACACTAACACTTACGATGTTCAGTCATCTCCCTAGTATCTAATGCCCCCTCTGAACTATTCATTAAAATGAACAACTAAGTAAATACAGCACTTTTAGGAAAACAAAGTCCAAAATCGAATTCATACCTCTGCAAATTTTTATCCAGGAAAGCATGACCCAATGGGCATCACAGATGTGGAAGAAACAACTCACTTTTATCAATGAATATTCATGATACTCCAGCAGCATGAATTGTTGCTGCCCCACCAATACCTTTTTAGCACTCACTATTCTCATCTTGTGGGTCAGACAACATCCAAGACTAAGCAAGGACTCTGTCCAAAGGCTTTCTCGAGTCACCAGAGCTATGCACAGGATTGTCCAGAAATTCTAGGGCATTAATGGCCCTCCTCCCTGTGCCTGGAGCAGCCCTGAATTAATGATGGAAATTTATGGAAGAAACTGCCCTGTTCCCTTGCCCCTCAGTTGGGCTAACTCTGGTGCATATTCTGCACTGTGCCCCATCGTGCTCTGACTGAGCCCTACTTGCTCCTTGTATTTCTAACTCACTATATACAACAGAGATGATTGTAAGTCGATTACTATAACTACTAGTTATTTTACTGCAATGTGTACACAAATCTCTATTAAACAGGAATGTTTATAGATAAATATGTCTAGATAAAGATATACAGTGTCTCCCATTCTTTCCTGAGGGATAAAACAACAAATCTCCTTTTCCTAGCCTCCTCTCTCCCTCCTTCCTCACTCAGTTTCTACCTGAAAGAATTGCAAAGGAAGAAAAATAAGGCTTTGGGCAGCACTCTCAAGGGGACCCCTTCTCTCAGAAGAGCTATAATGATGGGGAGCATCACATATCCTGTGTGAACTATTCTATAGGATCTGAGAGAAGAGATTTTGAGATTCCAGAAACATCATTTTAAGCCATTCTTTTAATATCAGGTCCTTAAAGGAACTGGCCAGATGGTCAAGAGCCATAGAGCTTATGACCTGATCACTCACAAATACCTGAGCCATGAGTGAATGGAGAATGCTGCGATGACATGCAAAGTTGCATGCAACATTCTTAGTTCCCAAATGCAACAATAAATGTTATGTATATGACGTGAAAGAAGTTACAAACTGTTTGAGGCTCCTACCTAGTATTTATTGCTCTTGCTTACTCTCTGCCCGTACAACTAAACTCTCTGCTGAGTACATGCATGCACACACCAGCATGCCCTCCCAACCCATCCCACCTGCCAAAAAGGAATCTCAAACTGCCTTTGAAACTCAAATGGGCTCCAAAACATATTTTTACCACTTAAGAGTGAAAAAGAGTTAAAAAGTTTAATCAATATTATAAAGTTTTTTCTCTCTCAAATTATAATAAGCTTGTTTTGAATCAGTCCATATCAAAACACCAACGCATATATATCAAATAAATGTGTATGAATGTGGTCAAATATTACAAATAAAAACATTCAGTTTCTAATTCTCTCCCTATATTAAACATACATTATCTTCCAATGTTCTCAAGGAATCTTAACAACTATTCACTCTGAAGTCTGGCAGTTCACTCTGAAGGCAAGTTGTAGCTGTGTTTCATGTTTACACTAAGCAGTTTTAAAATGCATCTAATTATGGGTTGCCTTCTATCTTGATTGTAAGACATAAATTATTCCCCAAAATAATAAATATTGAGTCTGTCTTTCAATCCGCTCTTATTAAGGAGGACACATGGCCAGCTGTTAGTTGTTTAGAAGTTATTTGAGGAGCATATGCTACTAACTCCACGCAATTATATCAGAGTGTATTCCACATAAAAGAAGTAAGATCAGTCTTAAGAAATAATCAGCCCTAACCAGTTTAGCTCAGTGGATAGAGTGTCGGCCTGCAGAATGAAGGGTCCCAGGTTCGGTTCGGGTCATGGGCACGTCCCCAGTAGGGGGTGTGCAGAAGGCAGCTGATCGATGTTTCTACCTCTCTATCCCTCTCCCTTCCTCTCTGTAAAATATTAATAAAATATATTTTAAAAGGAAATAATCAGAAAAATAGTAAGGAATATTTTAAGGTATTTTTACAAAAGGCATATTCAAGTATTACTAATACAATAATTTCAACTAAAAGCAGCCATGCAATTTTTGGGGAAAAGAAATGAAGTTAAAAAGCCTGAGCTAAAATTTCTGTTTTATATCATAACAATTTAAAAATTTAGGAAAGTGAATCCCTCTATGTCACAGTCTCGTCACCTGAAAAATAGAACTAATATTACTACTCTGTAAAAATTAGAAATGGAATATGTATGAAAGAAATTGGATTACAGTAGTAGATAGTCAAGAAGTACATGTTGAATCCAAACTGATGTTAAAAAAGAGCAAAGTAAAATATTACTTTTTAATTACTAAAACTGTATGTGCATATATCTCCATTTGAAAAACCAGTAAGTCCTCCAAGGCATAAAATGACACTGGGTCTTGTAGAGACCTTCGTAAATATTTAAAAGATATTTCAACTTCATCCCCAAATTTGGTTCTGATATTTATTTGTTAAATTTATAATTTGTATGCTTCACTATTATTAAAATGCCCATATGGCTAATAGTATGCCCAAGACTCATTCTACTGTAAAGCATACAGCAAGGTTGATGGAGTAAGTATTAAATTCAAACACAAAAATAGTTATCCCAACCATCTAAAAGCAAAACATTTAGACCATTCTTGTGACCATGATGATTACAAGCTAGTGTTACTAATATGAAAGCAACTTCTAAATCAAATAAATTCATAACACACTTAGGAATTTAGCCTCTCGCATATACACACATTAGATAAAAAAAAATTGAAGCAAATGTGAAAAAACATTAAATTAAGGAAGTTCTGTGGGAAATATCCATAATTTCATCCCCAGAATTTTTCTATCAATTCCTTTCCCCAAAGTCCTTTGAGGAGGATAGAGTTGCTTTCCTCTCAACATGAACTCATTTCTCACATAGTGTTTTCAGAAGGACTTGTCAATCAGACACCTGAAAGTTGTGCTGTTGAAGAAATCCGAAATGGTAATAATTTTGGAACAAAGGATGGAAAGGAGATGAGTAAATCAACATGGCTTTTAACCTAAATTGCTGTCACAGTTCAGAGCCTACCTAAAGTGCCTGAAGTTCCTTCCCTGCCTTTAATAAGCTATGAGGGGGATAGAGCAAAAGAACCTCTGGTCACTCAGAGGGAGGGCTACCCCCTGGGAAATCAGGGAGAGAGAAATACCGCTCCCCACTTAGAAGGCAGGCTTGCCTGCCCGCTGTACGCTCAGACTCCTTACTTCCACTCCTTTCAAACCCTTTGACTTAGCTTGGAAAATTGGGCATGAGCCAAGGAGAAGGAGGGACAGAAGGACAAAATAGGATGCCAGAAAAACAAACGACTGTCCAGAAAGCTTATATATAAACACATATACAATGCGTACATTTGGGGAACTTTCCTAAAACCCAGTCACTTCAGCTGAATTCCATTTGAATCCAGTGGTCCTTGCAGTGAGGATCACACCACCCACTGCCCATCCTCCCATCCCCAGCCATTGCAGCCACAGCTAAGACCCGTCTGTATGTCCGTGACTTTGGTAAAAATTTAAAAGCCAGCCGCTCTCAGGGAGCTGAGCAAACTCGCCAGTTCCAAAGCTCTCATTGAGACTTTTCTGTCCAGCTCCCTGTTTAACTCACCTGGAGCCGGGGGTCTAGAAGCAGCCCCAGCCCAGAGGGACTGGGAGGGAGCCCCCGGGAGCTCAGCTGCGTCTGCCTGAATGAGGGAGGCAGGGAGCAGAGCAGCTCCCGTCCTGCTGCTCAGGCGGCTCCCAGATTTCTTCCGCTCCCCACAGGGAGCGTCCTTCCTTTTCTCTCCTCTTCCTCCTCCTCCTGCTGCACTGGCTCCCCTCCCCACCCCCGCACCGCGCCCCGCTTGGCGCAGAGAGCTGGTTCCTCCTGCCTCCCGCCCCCTTCTCCATCCAGGCAGGGAACTGTCCACGCTTCTGATGAGGCTCCCGGCTCCCCATGGGCAGGCTGTGCTCACCAGTCCCCGCGGTGACACGGGAGTCCCAGGAGCAGAGCTGATGATAAAGCCTTGTGCGGCCGCCTGAGAAATGTGCTGGAGGAGGAGACCACCTGGTCCCCGAGCATCTAACACTCTCTTAGAATGAAAAAATTGATAACCTGACTTCTTCCCAAACATCTCCAGTGATTCACAAATGCCAAAAAGTAAATGAGGGGTTGAGAATACACCTGCATTAGTATTATTCTCTATACATGGAGAAACTCGACTAGATTCTAGGACTGAAAAGTCCAAGAAGTGATGTAAGATTCCGTCTAGTGATTTTGACACAGTTGGGTGTTCTTGGGGGCTTCTTACCAAACCAGCAATTTCTTACTCAAGACAACACAGATTTCCAAGGAAAGATACTGATACTTACTAAATGCCAAGCTCTTCATTCAATAGCCACCTTCCCCCTACTCTCAGGAAATGTTCATCACAATTCTATGAGGTACTATTACCAACTCTACTTTCCATTTTAAGAATTAGAGATGGAGTAACTTGCTCAAGGTCCCAGAGATTCTGTTTCTGAGACAAAATAACAAGTGAAATCTGTATGTCCCGCAGTCCATACCCGTGTACAATGCCTTGCAGCATCTTAGCTGATACTGTGCAATTGAAGCAATAAAAATAATTTATCGGGAACCTGATGAACTGAGAGTCATAATGAGACTTATGGAGTCAAGCACTGCAAGTAACAATAGTTCAAATGCATGCTAACCATGGTGATTACTTATAAAAAACAACAATTAGAATTAGGAAAGGCTGCCCAAAAGGGGGCTCAGTTGGCTGAGTGTTGTTCCCATGGACCAAGAGGTCACTGGTTTGATATCAGTTCAGGACACATGCCTGGGTTGTGTGCTCCATCCCCAGTGGGGTGTGTGCAGTAGACCGCTGATCCATGTTTCTCTCTCTCGTAGATCTCTCTCTCTCTCTCTCTCTCTCTCTCTCTCTCTTCCTCTCTTTCCAAAAATCAATCTAAGCACACACACACACACACACACACACTTAAAAAATAGAATTAGGAAAGGCAAATAATGTTCAAAATATTCAGAATCAATTTGCAGCCACATGTGAGTTGAATTTCTCATTCTAAAAAAGAAATCAGATATTGGCTCTTCCAAGAAGCCTGCAATTGTCTTTTGCAGCAGAAGCAGGCCTAGTAAAGAAACAACATGTTTATTTCCATTAAGAATATACAATTACTGATTATTATAAATTTTTAAAATACCTTCATTTGTTTCAACTAATCTTATATAAAAAGTTCATTGCCTAGAATATTAAACAGTATCAAAAATAAAAATTATTTAACCTATAGAAATAAGAGTTAGCAATAACTGATTCATTGAATTATTTACTAATATGTCATAATGTATTTATTTCTCAGATAAAGAATAAGATTTTCTTCTGTAGTATAATATGAGTGTTATATTTTTCTTTGTAGAGATGGGAGCATTAAAAAAAAGTACAGTCAGATTTCTTGTAACCAAATCTATCCTGATTATTCATTCTATGCTCCACTTCAGAAATTATTCAAGGAGGGCCTTATTTCTTCTATTTTTTTAAGTCAATTCAGAGGCTTAAAAAAAGAGGTAATTGGTTCCCAAAAGGTGAGCACTTTTTTCTTTTTTTGATTTTCAGAGGGCGGGGGGGAGAGGGGGAGGAGAGAGAGAGGGAGATATCAACTTGTCCACTCATTTATTCATTTATTATTGGTTTCTTGTATTGGTTGTTTCTTGTATGGGCCCTGACAGACTGTGGATTGAACTTGCAAACTTGGCATATCAGGATGATGCTCTAACCAACTAAGTTACCCAGCCAGAGGCAAAAGGTGAGCACTTTTAAACCACTAACTAATTCAGAGTAAAATTTGTTTTTCAATAATCATATAAGACTATGTTCAATTATGACTAACTGCCTTCTAGTCTCTTAATATTACTACTCTTAACTGAATTTTTTTGGCATAATAATATCATACCGTCTTCCATTACTTAGTACACATGTACCCATAAATCATTCTCTGATTTGCCTAGCCAACAAAAAAATTTTTCTTCTTAGAATGTTAACACTCTATTTGTTTCTTCTTTGCAATACTTACACTCAATTTTTTCCTAGTTCTGTTCACATATAAACTCTCCTACCAATTAGCATTATATAAATAGTACATTTTTTTATAAAATGGTTGAATAAATGGGCAAAATATTTATGGTAAATTTTCATATACTTACAAAGGCCTAATCTTTTCAAGTAGACAATCAGCTTCTAAAGGAGAGGAATTTTGTCTACAAATTTTAGGTTTTTCAAATATTAATAACCTAAAGCTCTGGATCAGAGTTAGGAGCAAAGCATTTGGTTAAACTTAGATTATTCATTCTTCATTTACTTGAAAAATATGAGCCCATGATAATGTTTTCTGAACCCCGTGCATGATATGGAGTATACAATGATGTTCAAACTAAATATGGTCCTTGACAGCAGGGATTTTACAGTGTAGTAATGGAAAAAATAATAAATTTATAGATTCTTATTGAATGAATGAAAAGTCTATCTGAACTCCTTGGCTGAGGCCATAAAATGAAAGCGAAAGAGCTGTCTGCTTGAAGACACTAAAAGTACCTTTCGGGGGTCTCTCTTTTGAAATAGTACATTTTACTATGGAAATAAGAGAAAAACAGGCAACTGTGCAAATGACCGCACACATGCATCTTTGTAGTTTGTGACCTTTAGCTTCCTCAACACAAGACCACAAACCTTTCAACACCATGAATCGTATCAGTCTTGCACTTTACTCTCTTTTATTCTCAAGCGATCTTAATTTTTAGTTGAGTCCAATGGCTTTTTTGGTGAAAATATTTTGTATTGAACAATGGTCCAGAGAAGGCTGCTTTTTATGTGCCATCCTCATGCTCTGCCTCATTCCTCTAATGCCTGTTTGTCTTCTGTTTACAATGATACAAACCTTATCTACTTTGTTTGGAAACCATCACATAGTAACACATGCATCCACATGTTATTGGATTTGAGTTTGCAAGTGTTTGCTTTTATATCAGAAAAGGAAAATTAGAGGAAACACGGGATAAAGATGCTGCGAAGATTATCTAAAGAGCTAGCACCATATCTCAGAAGAGGATCTTTTTTAAATATTAGAGAAGAGACAGAGAGATAGATCCTAAAATGGCTGAGGCATCTCACATGTGAACATAATTTATGACTAAAGTTTTCTCCAAAAAATTAAAAATATTATAATTTTATCTGTGTATAGGTATTCATGAAATGGAGTTAGGGGAGGGAGTATAAACTGGTAATCAGTTTGGAGAAATATTCCACAAATAACAAAAAGTTTCCAAAAGAGAAAAAAAAATCTGCCTGGTTTGAATTGATTTGAAAAAGCTCATCTACACTAATAAAAGACAAAGATGCTAATTGACTGTACTTTTGCTATGCCCTAAGCCACGCCCACCAGCCAATCAGAGTGATTATATGCAAATTAACCCAACCAAGATGGTGGCCAGCAGCCACGGAGCTGGAGCAAGCAGGAGGCTTGGTTGCCCGGGCTATGGAGGAAGCCAAGCTTCCCGCCAGACTTGAGCCGGCTGTGGCCTCTGCTCATGGCAACAAAGTTTCAATTGTAGAAAACAAATAAATCCCAGATATCTCTTCCAGCCAGCCTCCACTAGGAGCTTCGGTGGCTGGGGGCCAAGGCCAGCCTGAAAACATCCATCAACCCCTCACCTAGGATGGCCACACCCCCTTGGGGTGAGGGTCCCCACTGGGGGGCTTGGCCAGCCTGCAAACAGCCATCAGCCCCTCACCCAGGCTGGCCACACCCTCATGGGGTGAGGGTCCTCACTAGGGACCTTGGCCAGCCTCCAAGCAGCCATCAGCCCCTCACTCAGACTGGCCAGGCACCCCAGCAGGACCCCCCACCCTGAAGGGGATGTGGCCAGCCTAAAAATGGCCCTCAGCCCCTCACCCAGGTCGGCCAGGCTCCCCAGTAGAGACACCTACACTGAAGGGGCTGTGGCAAGCCTGCAAACAGCAATCAGCCCCTCACCCAGGCTGGCCAGGCACTCCTATATAATAAAAGAATAATATGCAAATTGACCCTAACAGCAGAAAAACTGGGAATGACTGGTCACTATGACACACACTGACTACCAGGGGGAAGATGCTCAATCCAGGAGCTGCCCTCTGGTGGTCAGTGCGCTCCCACAGGAGGAGCTCTGCTCATCCACAAGCCAGGCTGACGGCTTCCAGTACAGCGGTGGTGGTGGGAGCCTCTCCTGCCTTCTCAGCAGCGCTAAGGATGTCTGACTGCAGCTTAGGCCTTCTCCCCGCTGGCAAGTGGACATTCCCCAAGAGCTCCAGGGCTGCCAGAGGGATGTCTGACTTCCAGCTTAGGTCCAATCCCCCAGGGAGCGGGCTTAAGCCAGCAGGTGGTCATACCCTGAAGGGTCCCAGACTGCGAGAAGGCACAGGCTGGGTTTGAGGGACCCCTCCGAGTGCACAAATTTTTGTGCACCAGGCCTCTAGTAATTCATAACTCTATACATTGTCCATGAGCTTAATCATGTAGAAATAAAGGTAGCAGATAACTTAGAGAAGGATCTCTACTGGATCTAATCCTTAAAAGTTTTCCATACATTTTTAAATAAAACAGGCATGCATTTACATATCAGAAAATAAAATGTATTGTGTTATCAACATGTAAGAGAAAGAAAGCACACCTTAGTGTTATAAAAGGGAGTTGTCACTAGAACATGACCCATGACTTGGCATCTTCCTCACCCACAGGCTAAAATTTCCTCTCTGGAGTGATGCCTGTGAATTTGGCAGAGCATTGCTACTAAAAGCAAATAGGTTTGCCCGGCTGGGGTTTCTCAATGGTTGTGCCTCGACCAATGAACCAGGAGGTCAAGGTTCAATTCCCAAACACTTCTGGGTTGTGGACTCATCTCCAGTAGGGGGCGTGCAGGAGGTAGCCAATCAATGATTCTCTCTCATCATTGATGTTTCTATCTCACTTTCACTCTCCTTTCCTCTCAGAAGTCAATAAAATATCTTTAAAAAAATAAAAGCAAACAGGTTTGCCCTAACAGTTTGGCTCAGTGGATAGAGCATCAGCCTGCGGACTGAAAGGTCCCGGGTTCGATTCCAGTCAAGGGCATGTACCTTAGTTGCGGGCACATCCGGGGGTGGGGGTGTGCAGGAGGCAGCTGATCGATGTTTCTCTCTCATCGATGTTTCTGACTCTCTATCCCTCTCCCTTCCTCTCTGTAAAAAATCAATAAAATATATTTTTTAAAAAAAGAAAAAAAAAGCAAATAGGTTTGGTAGAAAAGTAGATAAATCTTGAAAACTTAACATGCATTTATATATTTACCTATTTATTTCATGTAACAAAAATATTGGAGGATAAGCTATGCACAAAGAAAGTTGGGATCATCTTGCAAAATAGAGAGAGGTTACTTGAAAAAATGGAACTGAGAGGTAAAGTCTGATGGTGGGAACCAGAGCAAAGCAGGAAGGGACTTCAAGAAGAATAGGCCAGTAGAGTCATTACAATTGGGGAGAAGGGAAACTTACCCAGTGAAGGCTGATATTTTACAAACTTGAATTTAATGACTGATTCTCAGTTTCCTTGTCTCTAAAATGAGAAAAAATAATGTTAATTACTTCATAGCTCTTTGTGATTAATTAATGTATGTAAACAAAGCACACAGAATAGTTCATGACACACAGTATGCACTTGTTTTTTATTATTGTATAAAAAAACCTAAGAACTTCCAGAAATAGAAAGATATGACAATTAAAGGCAAGATATGAGGAAGGCTCAAAGTTCACTTTTTTTTCTGATAGTTTTATTGAGAGATAATATATATACTATAGAGTTCACCCATTGAAAATGTATACTTCAATGGTTTTTAGTGCAGTCACAGTTGTGCAACAAGCAATTTAAATCATTTTCAACCCCAAAAGAAAGCCTATACTTTTTGCAGTCACCCCATTCTCCTCTTTCCCTTAGCCCCTAGAAGCTGCTAATCTACTTTCTGTCTCTATAGATTCATCTATTCTGGGCACTTCGTATACTGTTACTGGAGTCATACAATGTGTGTTTTTGTTTGGTTTGGTTTGGGGATGTTTTTGGAATTCAGCAATTTATTTTTTTAATCTTTATTGTTGAAAGTATTTGTCCACAATTTGTCCCCTTCTTCCCCCATTGACCTCTCCCACCCCTGCCCCCTACCCCAGGCCTTCACCAGCCTATCATCTGTGTCCATAGGTTATGCATATACACATATGAGTTCATTGGTTAATCTCTTCCCACCCACCCCCCTCACACTCCCCTACCTTCTCTCTGAGGTTTGACAGTCCATTCGATGCTTCTATGTCTCTGGGTCTATTTTTGTTCATCAGTTTATGTTGTTCATTATGTTCCACATATGAGTGAGATCATGTGATATTTATCTTTCTCTGACTGGCTTATTTCACTTAGCATAATGCTCTCCATGTCCATCCATGCTGTTGCAAATGGTAGGAGTTCTGTCTTTCTACAGCAGCGTAGTATTCCATTGTGTAGATGTACCACAGTTTTCTAGTCCACTCATCTGCTGATGGCACTTAGACTGTTTCTAAATCTTAGCTATTGTAAGCCATGAACATAGGGGTGCATATATTCTTGATGTTTCACTCAGGCCTGCCTGATAAAGAAAGCTCAATTAATGTTACAAGCAGATATTATTTTCCATTATTCCCACCTACTCTGAATTCCTCTAGCACTTTGCCTACATGTTTTATTGCATTTTCAGTTTCTCTCTTGAATTATGGTATTCATGTAATTTTTTATGTTCCTATAAAAATAAGTTTGTAGTGAGATAGATGCTTAAGAGCTATCTCAAAGTCATCTTTCCATCTCCTACAGCAAGCAACACAGTAGTAGTAACCCAATGTTTGTTGAATGAATAAACTTAGAAAAATTATTTCTATTGTTTTCTTTGCTGGATTTTTAGTCAAAATCATATCATTGATGCTGAGAGAGAAATGATAAATGGTGAGAATATATAGATTAGTATTTAAATCTATAATTCTGTATTATTTGATAAATTGACAGATTTCCACTTCTGATGAAATATGACATGATAGATAGATAGATAGATAGATAGAGATAGATGATAGATAGATGATAGATGATAGATAGATAGATAGATAGATAGATAATAGGTAGATAGATTTGCTACCACACGAAATATGGTCTGTGTGTGGAGGAACAGCACCAATGTCCCCTGGAGCATCTCAGAAAACACACCTGCTGAATCACAATTTGCATTTTGAAAAGACCCAGGTTATTCATATACACATTTAAGCTTGAGAAACATCATTTTATAATCCCTTTAATGTTCAAATTGCATTTTTAATGAAAGAATCTGTACTAATAATAGGGTAATATGCTAATTAGACTGGGAGACATTCCAGGAGTCCTTCAGGACGTTCTTCTGGACAAAGCCATGGTGGTGGGGCCATGGCAGAGGTGGTTAGGGGTGATCAGGCTGGCAGGGGCGGGGGGCAGTCAGGGGTGAGCATGCCAGTGGGGGGGGGGCAGTTGGGAGCGAGCAGGCCATCAGGGGGGGCAGTTGGGGGCAATCAGGCCAGTAGGGGGGAAGTTGGGGGTGATCAAGCTGGCAGGGGGGCAGTTGAGGGTGACCAGGCCAGAAAGGGGTGCAGTTAGGGGCAAGCAGGCTGGCAGGGGGTGCAGTTGGGGAGAAGCAGGCCAGCAGGGGGCAGTTGGGGGCAAGCAGGCCATCAGGGGGAGGCAGTTGGGGCGATCAGGCCGGCATGCAGAGTGGTTAGGGGCAATCAGGCAGGTAGGCATGTGAGTGGTTAGGAGCCAGTGGTCCCAGATTGTGAGAGGGATGTCTGACTATCGGATTGGGCCTAAACCGGCAGTCGGACATCCCCCAAGGGGTCCCAGATTGGTGCAGGCCGGGCTGAGGGACACATCCCCCTGTGCACTAATTTTGTGCACCAGGCCACTAGTATACCATAATAATGGTAATATTAACAATAATGTAACTAACATTTAGTAATCTTATAAATTTATTAGAGGTGGGGCCACTCGGCCTGGCCTGTGCCCTCTTGCAATCCTGGACCCCGTGGGGAATGTTGGACTGCTGGTTTCAGCCCAATCCTCACAGGCCAGGCCGAGGGACCCCACTGGTGCACAAATCTATGCACCGGGCCTCTAGTATGCATATAAGATCTTTGGTTAATCTCTTCCTGCCCTCTCCCTTCCCCTCTTCCCTCTGAGATTGATCAGTCTGTTCCATGTTTCCATGCCTGTGTGTTGAGTGTCTTCCCCCGGTGGTCAGTGTGCATCATAGTTACTGGTCGAATGGTCAGTCACTTAGGCTTTTACATATATACTAGAGGCCCAGTGCACAAATTCGTGCACCACTGGGGGTCCCTCAGCCTGGCCTGTGGGATCAGGCCAAAACCAGTTCTCCAACATCCCCCGAGGGGTCCCGGATTACAAGAGGGTGCAGGCCAGGCCAAGGCACCCCACTGGTGCACAATTGGGGTCGGGGAAAGATGCAGGAGGTTGGTCAGCTGGGGAGGAGCCACAGGAGTGCTCCAGGGCATGTCCGGCCCATCTCGCTTAGTCCCGATAGGCCGGACCCCAGCAGCAAGCTAACCTACCAGTCAGAGCGTCTGCCCCCTTGTGGTCAGTGTAGTCATAGCAAGCGGTTGAGTGTCCTTAGCATATCATTAGCATATTATGCTTTGATTGGTTGAACGGACAACCAGACCCTTAGCATATTAGGCTTTTATTATATAGGATAGATGATCTTGCTCTTCCAGATGCTCAGTGAAGTCTTCTATATAATACCTTTTACAATTCTATGAAGTTACCATTAAAGCATCTACTAAACTGAAACTCAGAAGTTTTAAGTAACTTTCCCAAGGTCACAAATCTAGTAAATATATCACAAAAAAAGATTTTTAAACTCTGCCTGCCTCACTCCAAAGCCCAATCTCGTTTTAACTCATCATTAATACATTTGCGTCCACCTTCTATTTCCTGTGGTTTTATTTCTATTTCATTAACTTTATTATATGTGACCAATTTTTTAATCCTCTCCAATAATTTTTGGAACACAGTATATTAGAGATTAGAGCAATATCAAATATAATTTATGAGAAACTGTGATGCAGTAGCTCCAAAATATGCAAATACTAAAGTGATTCAATTAAAAAAAATCTTATTGCAACACATTTAGCATAAAACAAGGTATTCTTTCTACTTAGAATTTTTACCATGTATTTCTCAAATGTAATCAGGTTATTATTTGACAAAATAATTCCATAAGTAGCCTAAAAGTTAAGAATAAAAAATTCCTATATAAGGAAAGAAAAAGAGCATAAGTATGCCACATGAATGACATGTGTAAAAATCATAGGACTTCTATCTGGTATTTTATATGTAATTCTATCTACAGTATGATCACAAAGAAGTGCCTACATGATTCACTGTGCATTATGGGACAATAAGTCACCTCACTAGATTTGGAGATATGTAAGGTTTTACAGTCTAGGAAAGTCTAGCAGATATTTTCACTTATTTCTTACACTATACCACACCTAGCATTCCTCCTTTCCTATAGGAAGCTGCACATGAAAAGCATTGACTTTTTTAAAATTTAAATTCTTTATTATTTAAAGTATTACATATGTCTTCTTACTCTATTGACCTCTCCCAGCTGCTCCCATGTCCCAGCACATGGCCTCATCTCCCTACTATCTGTGTCCATTGGTTATTCTTATATTCATGCATACAAGTCCTTTGATTGATCACTTAGTCCTTCCTTTCCCCTGCCTTCCTTCTGAGGTTTGACAGTCTGTTCAATGCTTCTATGTCTATGGGTCTATTTTTATTTTATTTTGTTTAAAGTATTACAAATAGTAGTACATATGTCTCCTTTTTTTCCCTCCATTGACCTCCCCTGAGCCTCCCCTACGCACCCGCACATGCCCTCACCCCCTGCCCCCAGTGTCTTGCATCCATTGGTTATGCTTATATGCATGTAGACAAGTCCTTTGGTTGATTTTTGTTCATCAGTATACGTTGTTCATTAATTCCACAAATCAGTGAGATCCTGTGATATTTATCTTTCTCTGACTGGCTTATTTTGCTAGGCATAATGCTCTCCAGGTCCATCCATGCTGAAAAGCATTGACTTTTAACTCATCAATGAGTGTTATTTCTGTGTACCCAGACATTTTAAAGGGAAAATTGGCTTCTAAAATGGTAGCATTATGACCTTGGTCTTTTTGTTGGAGAGAAATATTCCCTAGCCTTAATCTAATTTGCCCAAAGCACACTTGTGTTGGTTTTCTTTTATTCCTGGCTTATCACATAACCCTTCCCCCTCTATCAATTGGTTTCTGAGGAAACTGCAAAAAATCCCCAAAGGAAACTGAGAAAAAATGCAAAATATTACACAGCAGCAGAATTCCATGTTGTTGTTAGTTAATATTTTCATGTGGAATTCAATCTTTATATAAAGACACTAGGATTTACTACCTAGAGTACACATTCTAGAATCTTAAAAGTAGAAAGGCCTTAGAAGACCTAAAAAATGAGATTTGTCAAGGCTGTCTTATTAGAAATGAAGGTGCTAAGGTCTGTACTCAGCACAGAACTTGCCTGAGGTCACATAGCTAGCTAAGCTTCAGTGGAATTTTTTTCTCTTTGACATATGTTATTTCTTTTTAATTATCTCAGTGTATTTCTGGTCCATAATGAGGAGGCAATCTCCATTTCAAAGGCTTCATTTTCTCTCTGAATTCCCTTTATATGTCCAGCTTTTTAATACCACTTTGGAGTATTACATAAAATAGTCAGCAGCATTTAAATGAATATATATATATATATATATATATATATATGCGCTTTAAAATATCAATGATTAAGAAACAAAAAATAAATATCAGATAAAGAAAAGTTATATTTAAACTTCTATGTGACATAAATGTCAATTTATATAGTTGCACTTTGTACATCCGTGTATACAATATACATATTTTTAATTTTCAATATGTAAAATGTAAATATGCAAAGATGAGGAATGAAAAAAGTGAAAATCAGGCCAAAAACCAGCAGTGTCATCCTCAGATCATAAAAGGATTCTCACCGTGAAGAAGCTGGAGAACTTGAAGATATATTGCCACATAGTCACATCATAAAACAACCATAATTTGTAGACAATTTTCAGAGAAAAAGTAATACCTGAAACACTTTTTATAAATTTTCATACCTAATTAATATGTTAATTTTTATTTGTTTGATGGACTATACTAAGTATGTGTAAGAAGTACTTGTAATTAGCAAGAGGTCTTCAGAAATATGTGTTAACTGCACATTTCAGTAACAAAATTCCACTTTTCAAGACCTTCCTCTATAGACCAGATTTTTTAAAATAATTGATTCTCCATGAAATCTTCACTATAAAATCATTGAATATGAGATTAGGCCATGATGAAACTGAGATGAATGGCTCAGGTCCCATCAGTTAAGTACTTAAACTTACTACCCCAATGACGTCCTGAAGCTACTATTCACTTAAAAGCATCTTTATCTAATAATTCAGCAATGATAACATAAATTGTATCAAATTGGTTGTATTGAATTACACTCTTATTTTTCTGCTTATACTATCATAAAGGGAAACATCAATTAAAAAGGCTTAAATCAATACTTTAATACTGTGTCTTTAAAGAGGGCAATATTTAAATAATGATAATAACATTAATAAGAGACCTTATTCAGAAACTTTACTGGTTTGAAATAAAAATATTAAATATCTACCCCTCTTATCTTTTTTTTTTTTTTTTTTTTTTTTTTTTTTTTTTGTGCTTCTACCAATTTAGTTTATTGTTATTGTTTTGTTTGGTGGGGCTAAGTTTGGATTTTTTTTTTTTTAATTTTTTTTTTATTTTTCGCTTAAAGTATTACGAAGGGTATTACATAAGTATCCTTTTCCCGCCCCCCCCGCCCTTGACAAACCCCTACCCTCCCTTACCCCCCAGTGTCTTATGTCCATTAGTTATGCTTATATGCATGCATACAAGTCCTTCGGTTGATCTCTTACTCCCCTCCCTCCTGCCCCCCAACTCTCTCTGGCCTTCCCACTGCAGTTTGACAATCAGTTTGAGGCAGCTCTGCCTCTGTATCTATTATTGTTCAAAAGTTTGTAATGGTCTTTATTATCCATGAATGAGTGAGATCATGTGGTATTTTTCCTTCATTGACTGGCTTGTTTCACTTAGCATAATGCTCTCCAGTTCCATCCATGATGTTGCAAATGGTAGGAGTTCCTTCTTTTTAACAGCAGCATAGTATTCCATCGTGTAGATGTACCACAGCTTTCTAATCCATTCATCTACTGATGGGCACTTAGGCTGTTTCCAGATCTTAGCTATGGTGAATTGTGCTGCTATGAACATCTGGGTGCATATATCCTTTCTGATTGGTGTTTCTGGTTTCTTGGGATATATTCCTAGAAGTGGGATCACAGGGTCAAATGGGAGTTCCATTTCCAATTTTTTGAGGAACCTCCATACTGCCTTCCATAGTGGCTGCACCAGTCTGCATTCCCACCAGCAGTGCACAAGTGTTCCTTTTTCTCCACATCCTCTCCAGCACTTGTCGTTTGTTGATTTGTTGATGATGGCCATTCTGACAGGTGTGAGATGGTACCTCATTGTTGTTTTGATTTGCATCTCTCGGATGATTAGTGACTTTGAGCATGTTTTCATATGTCTCTTGGCTTTCTGAATGTCCTCTTTTGAAAGGTGTCTATTTAGATCCTTTGCCCATTTTTTGATTGGATTGTTTATCTTCTTTTTGTTAAGTTGTATGAGTTCCCTATAAATTTTGGAGATTAAGCCCTTATCAGATATGACGTTGGCAAATATGTTTTCCCACGAGGTGGGTTTTCTTGTTGTTTTGTTGATGGTTTCTTTTGCTGTGCAGAAGCTTTTTATTTTGATGTAGTCCCATTTGTTCATTTTCTCTTTAGTTTCAACTGCCCTAGGAGCTGTATCAGTGAAGAAATTGTTTTGGCATATGTCTGAGATTTTGTTGCCTTTGTATTCTTCTAGAATTTTTATGGTTTCCTGTCGTACATTTAAGTCCTTTATCCATTTTGAGTTTATTCTTGTGTATGGTGTAAGTTGGTGGTCTAGTTTCATTTTCTTGCATATATCTGTCCAATTTTCCCAACACCATTTATTGAAGAGACTATCTTGGCTCCATTGTATGTTCATGCCTCCTTTGTCAAAAATTAATTGAGCATATTGGTTCGGGCTAATTTCTGGACTCTCTATTCTATTCCACTGATCTATATGTCTGTTCTTGTGCCAGTACCAGGCAGTTTTGAGAACAGTGGCTTTGTAATACAGCTTGATATCTGGCATTGAGATCCCACCTACTTTGTTCTTCCTCAGGATCGTTGCAGCTATTCGGGGTCTTTTTTTATTCCAGATGAATTTTTGGAGAGTTCGTTCTAGATCTTTGAAGAAGGCCATTGGTATTTTAATGGGAAGTGCGTTGAATGTATAGATTGCTTTGGGTAGTATGGACATTTTAATGATGTTGATTCTACCAATCCAAGAACATGGTATGTTCTTCCATCTGTTTATGTCTTCCTCTATCTCTTTTTTCAACGTCCTGTAGTTTTCTGAGTAGAGGTCTTTAACCTCTTTAGTTAAGTTTATTCCTAGGTATCTTAATTTTTTTGGTGCGATGGTAAATGGGATTGTTTTTCTGATCTCCCTTTCTGAAAGTTCACTATTGGTGTATAGAAATGCCTCAGATTTCTTGGGGTTAATTTTGTATCCTGCTACATTGCCAAATTCATGTATTAAGTCTAGTAGCTTTTTGATGGAGTCTCTAGGGTTTTGTATGTATAATATCATGTCATCTGCAAATAAGGACAGTTTTACTTCCTCTTTTCCAATTTGGATGCCTTTTATTTCTTCTTCTTGCCTAATTGCAATGGCTAATACTTCCAGTACTATGTTGAACAGGAGTGGTGAGAGTGGGCATCCCTGTCTTGTTCCTGTTCTTAGGGAAAATGGTGTTAGTTTTTGTCCATTGAGTATGATGTTGGCTGTGGGCCTGTCATATATGGCTTTTATTATGTTGAGGTATGATCCTTCTATTCCCACCTTTCTGAGAGTTTTTATCAAAAATGGGTGTTGGATTTTGTCGAATGCTTTTTCTGCATCAATTGATATGACCATGTGGTTTTTTTCTTTCAATTTGTTTATGTGATGTATCACATTTATTGATTTACGGATGTTGTACCATCCTTGCATCTCTGGGATAAATCCTACTTGGTCATGGTGTATGATCCTTCTGATGTACTGCTGGATCCGATTTGCTAAGATTTTGTTGAGGATTTTGGCATCTATGTTCATGAGGGATATTGGCCTGTAATTCTCTTTCATTGTGATGTCTTTACCTGGTTTTGGTATTAGGGTGATGCTGGCTTCATAGAATGAGCTTGGAAGCGTTCCTTCCTCTTGAATTTTTTGTAGTAGTCTGAGGAGGGTAGGTTTTAGTTCTTCCTTGAATGTTTGGTAGAACTCCCCTGTGAAGCCGTCTGGCCCTGGGCTTTTGTTTGCTGGAAGCTTTCTGATGACTGCTTCAATTTCTTCCATAGTTATTGGCCTATTGAGGTTTTTAGATTCTTCCTGATTGAGTTTTGGAATGTTGTATTTTTCTAGGAATTTGTCCATTTCCTCCAGGTTGTCTAGTTTGTTGGAGTAGAGTTGCCCGTAGTATTGTTTAACAATCATTTGTATTTCTGTGGGGTCTGTTGTTATTTCGCCTCTATCATTTCTGATTTGGTTTATTTGGGACCTCTCTCTTTGCTTCTTGGTGAGCCTGGCTAGGGGTTTGTCAATCTTGTTTATCCTTTCAAAGAACCAGCTCTTGGTTTCATTGATTTTCTGTATTGTTTTTTTGGTCTCTATGTCATTGATTTCTGCTCTAATCTTTATTATCTCCTTCCTTCTGCTCACTCTGGGGTTTTCTTGTTGCTCTCTTTCTAATTCTTTGAGTTGTAGAGTTAGATGATTGACTACCATTTTTTCTTGTTTTTTGAGATAGGCCTGTAGAGCTATAAACTTTCCTCTCAGGACTGCTTTCATTGTGTCCCAGAGGTTTTGGATTGTTGTGTTTTCATTGTCATTAGTGTCCAGGATGTTTTTAATTTCTTCTTTGATGTCATCGGTAACCCAATCAATATTTAATAACATGCTATTCAGCTTCCAAGTGTTTGAGTATTTTGGGTTGTTTTTATTGTAGTTTATTTCTAACATTATGCCATCGTGGTCTGCGAAGAAGCTTTTTATGATTTCAATCTTCTTGAATTTGTGGAGACTTTGCTTGTGACCCAATATGTGGTCTATTTTTGAATATGTCCCATGAGCACCTGAGAGGAATGTATATTCCACAGCTGTGGGGTGAAGTGTTCTGAAGATGTCAATTAAGTCCATCTGATCTAGTGAGTCATTTAGGATTGCTGTTTCTTTGCTGAGTTTTTGTCTAGCGGATTTATCCAGTGATGTCAGTGGTGTATTAAAGTCCCCTACTATGATTGCATTGTTGTCGATCTCTCCCCTGATATCTTCCAGAAGTTTTCTTATGTATGTGGGTGCTCCTGCATTGGGTGCATATATGTTTACCAGGGTTATATCTTCTTGTTGTATTGATCCCTTTAGTATTATGAAGTGGCCTTCCTTATCTCTGGTTATGGCCTTCACTTTGAGATGTATTTTGTCAGATATAAGTATTGCTACCCCAGCTTTCTTTTCCTTTCCATTTGCGTGAAAGATATTTTTCCATCCCTTCACTTTCAGTCTGTGTGAGTCCCTTCTAATGAGGTGGGTCTCTTGTAGACAGCAGATGTATGGGTCATGTTTTTTTATCCATTCAGCCACTGGATGTCTTTTGGTTGGAGCATTTAGTCCATTTACATTTAAAGTTATTATTGAAAGGTACTTGTTTGTAGCCATTTCTTTTTTTGTGTGTGTGTGTGGCTGTTTTCTTTCTGAGCTTGATATTTCTTCTTTTTACACCAGTCCCTTTAGCATTTCTTGCATGGCTGGCTTGGTGGTGATAAACTCCCTTAGCCCTTTTTTGTCTGTGAAGCTTCTTATTTCCCCTTCAATTTTGAATGATAGCCTTGCTGGATAGAGTATTCTTGGATTCAGTCCTTTGCTTTGCATCACTTTGTAGATTTCCGTCCATTCTTTTCTGGCCTGATGTGTTTCTGTTGAGAAATCATTTGATAATCTAATGGGAGATCCCTTGTATGTTACTTTCCGTCTCTCTCTTGCAGCCTGTAAGATTCTCTCTTTATCCTGAACATTTGCCATGGTAATTATGATGTGTCTTGGTGTGGGTCTTTTCGGGTTCACCTTGTTTGGGACTCTCTGGGCTTGTGTGACTTTTTTCTTCCCCACCTCAGGGAAGTTTTCTGATATTATTTCTTCGAATAGGTTTTCTAATCCATGTTCATCTTTCTGTTGTTCTGGCACCCCTATTATTCGTATGTTGTTTCGTTTCATGTTGTCCCAAAGCTCCCTTAGGCTCTCCTCCTGTCTTTTAATTTTTTTCTCCATTTGCCGTACAGTTTGAGTGTGTTTTGCTTCCTTGTCTTCTAATTCACTAATTCGGTCCTCCGCTTCTCCCAGTCTACTGTTGATACTTTCAATGGAGTTTTTTATTGAAGCTATGTCACTCTTCATTTCTTCTTGGGACTTACTTAAGTTGTTGATTTTTTCATCTGTTTCTTCTAGCTTCTTGCATACGTAGTTGAGTTTTTCATCTGTTTCTTCTTGCTTCTTGAACATCCGGTGCATGTACTCTAGGAACCTTATTCTGAATTCTTTTTCCGTCATGTTGCATATCTCTGTCTCACTTAGCTGCTTTTCTGGCGAGTCCTCCTTTTCTTTCCTTTGGGGGTTTCTTTGCCTACCCATGTTTGATCTCGCTGACATATGTAGATGTTGAGATGTTCAGTGGCTGCTCCCTGGGTGGCAGGGGCTCCTTGGGTTGTGGTTGCTGCTCAGACGGTTGTGGTAGCAGCTGCTTTCCAGTTGGCAGCAGCTCCTCTGGTGGGTGTTGTTCACAGCTGTGTTGGCTCTTCTGGCTGGTGGGGGGAGGCTTCACGTACAGCTGCTGTTTCACAGACAGAGGGTGTGGTGATCAGGAGGCTGTGGTGATCAGGAGGCTGTGGTGATCAGGGGGCTGCTGTTGCTTGGATCTGCTTGTTGATTTAAAGGCACAAAATACAACAGAGCAAGGCACAACGTACCAGGCACTGAACACAAGTATATTCACAATATTAATAACCCCAAATAAAGGTGACCACCCGAATTAAGAGAATTAGGGGATAAGGGAGAAAGAAGAGAAGAAGATAAAAGAGAGAACAGAAAAGAAAAATAAGAAAAAAAACAAACAAAAAAGGAGTGCAAAAATAGAATTGGGAAAAAAGAGGGGGGAAAAAAAGAGAGTGAAAAAAGAGAATGAAGTAGAAGCGGGGAAGAGACTATTGGTATGAGGAGCAAACTCCAATAGAACTGCCACTAATCTCAACAAATTCCAGCAACAGATCCCTGGAGATGAATGCAAACTACAAACCACCAATAATATCCAGAGGGGTAAGGGAAAACAGAAGCACAAAAATAACCGGGGTGGGGTGGGGGAGGGAAGGGAAAAACCAGCAGAAAAAAAAAAGAAAGAAAAAGAAAAAGAAAAACGACCTCACAACCAGTCCTAAAAAAGAAGAAAAAACACAAAACAAAACAAACAAACAAATAAAAAAAAAAAAAAAAAAGCCCAATATATTCAACAATCAAGAAAACAATAGAAAGATAAGAGAGAAAAAAATGTTTGGAAAGTGAAGAAGGATAAAGAATAGGTGTATAAGGATTTAGAGCAGTAGATTGGAAATAGGATATATAAGTAGGGTGGAATTAGACAGGGGGTAAAAAGAGGGAATTGGGAAAGTCTGGAGCAGGAATAGGGTAAGAGAAACAGGACACCAAAAGGGGAAAAGTAAGGAAGAGGGTTTTAGCAAAGAGGTGGAATTGAGATAGGGAAAATTAATGCTAAAGGAACGATGAAAATAGAATGGAGAACACTAATCCCAAAAGAAAATAAAGAGAAAATAAAATGGCACTTTAAAAAATGGTAAAATGGTAGCAGTAATAATACTGGTTAAAAATAAAAATGTGGTAATTGAAAGGGTAAAATCAGGTGATGGAAAAAGAAGAAAAAGAGAAAAAAAATTGGTTTCTTAGTAAAAAGGTGAAAAAATTGAAAAGAAAAAGAAAAAGAAAAAATTTGCAGTAGTGATGGTCTTTCGGTTCTTCTACTCTTCAGCCTGGTTCACCTTAGTCCTGCCAGGTATTTAGGAGAGTGTTAAATTTGCCTGCATTTCACTGTTCCTCTGTGTTGTAAATCACAGTCCTGATTTTAAAGCAGGCCGTATTTGTGATCCAGTCTGCCTTAATTTGTATTCCCCTAAGAGTCAGTTTGTGGCTCAGCCTCTGGGTGGCAGTGTTTTTGGGTTGGCCTCTGAGGCTATACAGCTTCTCTATCCTTTTTTAATCCTTACCCTGCTCTGTGTTGTTGGTGGGACTGAAAATCCCTCTATAGGCCAGACCCTGGTAACTCCCAGGGACTAATCAGCTTGTTTTAATCCTTTATCTCATACAGGGTGGAATCTGGGTGTGGCTGTGCTCCTTGCCTGGGGGGCTGGGGGGAGGAATTCCACCCTCTGGAGGAATGGCTGCCCCAGTCCTGGGCCCAGGGGGGTCTCAGCACTCAATTCGCTGCCACCTCCTCCGGCTCCCCCTCTTTCCTCAGCCTCTCCCCAGATTCCCCTCGTCTGCACCTTCGCCCTCTCTTCAGCACAGGTGAGTGTCTGTATCCGAACTGTCCTATGAGCAGGGTTCAGTGAAAACAAAGAAACAGACAAACGCCGGCCGGCCGCGGAAACGCTCCTCTTACCGGTCTGGGAAACGCTCCTCTCTTACCAGCACTGCATGGTCTGGGAAACGCTCCTCTCTTATGGGCACTGCATGGTCTGATCAGTTCCTCAGGATGCCCCCTTTAGTCTCAGTTCTCCGCAATCACAAAATCCAAATCTCAAATCTCCTGGCGCCAGCAAACCCTTGGAACTCCTTACCCTGGTCAGGGTCTGTGTCTGTCCCAAGAGACGCGGCTGTCTGCCATGCGGTCTCCCTCCGACCCTCTGGGCTCAGGTCTGGCAAACTTTCCTGCCCAGATCCCTGGTTTTTAACCTTTCCAGGGGAGGTCTGCCCTTCCAGGCTGCAAACCGTCTCACCAGCTGAGTAAATTTGCCAATTCGGGGTGGGTGTTATTAGTTTCAGCTGCTTACTCCGTTTGCTCCGGGACAAGACCTGGGACGCGTCTGCCTATATCGCCGCCATCTTGCTTCTCTACCCCTCTTATCTTACAATAAACAGAGCAGAAAATAAGCAAATATGATACTGAAAGATTATTGCATCATTCTGTGAAGGTATCAACCTCCTAGAAAGTTGCTGAAGGAACTCTCTTTCAAAGTTAATAGGAGCTGGTTAATTTATTCATTCATATATCCTCTCAACAAGCATGTTTTAAGCTTCTACTAAGAGTCAAATATCAGACTAAGTAATGTTAACTCAGTAACTTCCCCTCCTTCCACAATATGTTACGCAGCACTGTTTTTTGACTGAAATGATGTAAGGTTCATTTGAATTACATTTGACAGTGACTCGGATATTGAGTTTGAGAAACATTAAAATAAGGAAGATGGCTCCTTATTTAGCTTTTATAAACATGATTGGAAAAATCAATAAATGGGCTTCGAACATGAGCAAACGTGGTTTTCAATTTCAACCCCACCACTTAAAAGTAGAGCAATTTCAAAAGTTACTTAAGCCCTAACCGGTTTGACTCAGTGGATAGAGCGTCAGCCTGTGGACTCAAGGGTCCCAGGTTCGATTCTGGTCAAGGGCATGTACCTTGGTTGCGGGCACATCCCCAGTAGGGAGTGTGCAGCAGGCAGCTGATCGATGTTTCTCTCTCATCAATGTTTCTAACTCTCTATCCCTCTCCCTTCCTCTCTGTAAAAAATCAAAATATATTTTTTTAAAAAGTTACTTAACTTCACTTTTTCATGTGTAAGCAATGTTAAAAATGCCTGTTTCTTAGTTTGTGGTAAAGATTAAATGAATTATGTGGAAAATTCTAAGTCCACTAACTTAATATAAGAAATTATCTTGATAATTATGTGTTGTTTTTTTCTGGTTGTCGATCACTTAACAATAGCCACCCTAATCTTAGTGGCATAAAATAGCAAAAATTTTATGATTCTCATGGTCCTGTGGATCAGGAGTATGAGCAAGAAACAGAGAGGAAAGCTTGTCTCTGCCCACAAAATCTGGGGTATCAACTGGAAAAACTCAAGTAGCTGGAATTGTCATTCACTTGTTTGACACCTGGGTTGGAATTGGTCAAAACCAGAACTATCATCTGGAGAACCAATGTGTTTTCTCCATGTGATTTGGGCTTCCCACAAGGTGAGTATACCCAAGATAAGCCATTCCAAGAGTAAGCATTCCAGAAGAACCAGGTAGAAGCTGAAGCCTTTTATGACCTAGCCTCAGAAGACACATGGTGTCACAAGTCCACCAAGATTTCAATGGATAGGGAACATAGACGATACTTATCAGTGGGAAAAATTGTCAAAGAATTTGTGGAGGACAGTTTATAAAATTATCACCATTCTCATTCTCCACTATAGGTTAAACAAGCTGATCACTGTCGGTGCTTTCTGGAATCACTGCTTAAAAGTATTTTGCAACCAGATGAGGACATCTTCTTAGTCACAGCTATTAGAAAAAGTTTGACCAGGTCAGTCCTAGGAAATGTGATTATTTTTGATCCTGAGCCATATAGAAGTGAATGCCAGCTGCTTTTAAAAGGGACTTACTATTTTTAAATGGCAATGCTTTCATTTAAAATTTTTTTCTCTATAATTTTAAACAATGAAAATTATGTCTCATTCACAGTATCTATACTAATAAAAGCCTAGGTGACCATCACGCCCTCATGTCATCACAAGATGGCCACCCTCACATTGTCACAAGATGACCACCACAAGATGGCTGGCAGGGGAGGGCAGTTGGGGGCGATTGGGCCAGCAGGGGAGCAGTTAGGCGTCAATCAGGCCGGCAGGGGAGCGGTTAGGGGGTGATAAGGCTGACAGGCAGGTGAGCGGTTAAGAGCCAGCAGTCCCGGATTGTGAGAGGGATGTCCGACTGCAGGTTTAGGCCCCATCCTGTAGGGGTGGGGCCTAAACCTGCAGTCGGACATCCCCTGAGGGTTCCTGGATTGGAGAGGGTGCAGGCTGGGCTGAGGGACACCCCTCCGCCCAGTGCATGAATTTCGTGCACCAGGCCTCTAGTATGTACTAAACATAGGGTCTTAACAACCACCATGTGTACTTTTATGAATTAGAATTTGTAAGAAATTGAGTACTGCATTTTGAATTTCACTGATTTTTTAAAAATATCCACTGCATTAGAATGCCAAGTATTATGCAAAACATGGAATAAATTTCCAAATTTTAACAATTCAGTTAGCACAATAAAATTATGGATTCCATGCAACAAGTCAGCATTTTTTTTTATTTCTTAGTGAAAACATAAGGCTTTCATATTTTAAAAGTCACTAAAGTTATAGTGGTATAAAATCCCTACTATATGTATTTTATAAAATATAATTTGAAAATTGCTGATACTAATCTCATTATTTTTAACTATTTTCACTTTCTGTTATGAAAGTGAAAATGATTTTCTTCTGAAAGGCACATTGGCATGATTGGCTAGTTCTGCCTTATTATCCAAATGATGAGCATCTGGTGGAGATGTTGCCAACTGGTGAAACTGTAGGATGCCTTACACTATTTGAGACTTGGAATCTTAAGCTGTTGCCATTTGATGCAGTAGTAGCTAAATAATCTTCTCATTATTTGACTTTTGCTCATTTTTTAATCTATCTTTATGTTTTGTGCCTTTTAGATGTGTTTCAACTCTAATGTAATGGTAAACAGCTGCTTCTTTTTCAAGGACTGTAGTTTTCTGACGATATAGTTATGTAGGCAACACAAGACTGATGGAATTTTCTAACCTATCTTAACTAATTGTGGCTTTCCTCTGATCATTGGTTTCTAAGAGCACTGGTGCTCCTTGTTTGGTTTAGAATGTCATATCGATATGCTGAAATGGCCAGCACCTAATCACTTTGATGTAGAACTTTGTTGTTGAAGGTGAGTGAGGTAGGCAGAGGAGAGTGATGAAGGGTGCCTAGACCTTAATGTGCTCCTAAAGATATTAAAGCCACAAAATGTTTCTTTAAATTATTCATTTATTCTGACTCAACCCACTGTGTGGAAATGGCATCTGATCTGGTTCTTTCTTCCTTATGTTTTCCCAAGGATGCAGCAGTAGGTCCCCTTCAGATTCTGTTTCTTCTTTGTTATTTACATTCTTAGTTTGCTAATTTGAAATCATGGCTTATAGCTATATTATAAGGACAAATCTTTTTCTAAAGGCTAAAATAATGCAAAAAAAGAATTTTTAGTATGCATTATAATTTCTCCTTAGAATTTGACTGTTAGGTACTTGGTCTATGTGACATCTCTACATGGTCATGTAGTTAAGCATGTAGTTAAGGATGGTGTTTATCGTGTTTGTGGTTTGATCATTGTTAATTGCTATAAGACCAGCACTAATTTTTTCTCCTCAATTACATCATTCCCCTGCTTCTTTTTTAACTCACTTACTTAACAGATAGAAATTTTTAAAGTGTACAATTTAGTTTATATCTGATGATTGCGTTCTAGGTTGCCAGTTACCTGAGGACCTTTGGAGAGGTTCATTAATTTATTGGCAACATTAAACTATAGTTTATATTTACTTCCACTCATAAGGTATTTTCTTATAGTCAACAAACCCCATCTGAAGTGATGGATCCTTGTGGAGTTAAGATAAAGAACTAAGTTTGGTATGCTCATATCTTCATGTCTTTTTTCTGACATATTGAATTTTTTAGATCTTAGAATCTATTACTTCTGGTCTTAATGATGTCTACCCAGTAACAACAAATTCTACACTGTATGTTTTTAATCTTGTAAGGTCATACATCGTGATATGTAGTTAGGAAGAAAAAAAGTACAGGTAAATTTAGCTGTAACCGGGTTTCATTTATTAGCATCTATTATTGAAGCCCAGCTAGTCTTAAAATGGTCTCAGATGGCAAATGAGTCATTTACTTTAAATGCATAGCCTAGATCAGCAATAAACAGGGCTTACTAACCTTATTTTACTAAAGCCTTATGAATGAGAAATCACCATTTAAAGAAAATAAGGATGAAGAATAAAATATCATGTAGATTTATCTTTGTGTATGTTTTAATGGTTTAATTTTCTTTAGTGGGTACTAATCAAATGGTATTAAGACTGGACTTTTTTAAGATATGTTTTTATTGATTAGAGAGAGAGGGAGAGGGAAAGAAATAGAAACATCAATGATGAGAGAGAATCCTCAATCAGATCAGTTACCTCCTGCACGGCCCCTACAGGGGATGGAGCTAGCAACCTGGGCATGTGCCTTACAGGGAATCAAACTATGACCTCCTGGTTCATAGGTCAATGCTCAACCACGAAGTCACACTGGCCAGGCTAGGATTGGGCTTTTGAAACTATTTTGAGGGTTACAACTTTAATCTGAAAAACTATAGACTGTTTCAGAAAAAAACTGAAAACAATATAGAGGTGTTTTGTTCTGACATCAAGTTTAGCAGTAATTTTCCACTCTACATACAATTTGAAAGTCATTCAAAATTTAAATATAGTCTTTCTCTTAGTTGCTTGGGCCATAGCTCATATTGACTAGTACCAAGCAGGGTTCCTTCAATTTATCAGTACTGAAAGCTTCCACATGGTTCTTTGCAAACCCTTACTACTTTACAGTGTGTAGAATGCCAACATTCACACATGTATACTGAGGAAAAATTACTGCCAGAAAAGAGAAATGTTATATAAAGATATTTAAGGTATTCTTTTTAAGGTGGACTTCTAGAAAGTATTAACTATATGAACCTTTCAAAGTTACTTTATAGGTTCTCAAGGCAAACACCCCCACAAAGTGTAATCTCTGCATCACACAAGCAGCCATGCAATTATGGTCTGTGAAATTTGCACGCCAGTTTATTTCTATTGTAAGTAACTAGAGGCCCAGTGCATGACATTCATGCACTGGGGGTAGGGGGTTCCTCAGGCCGACCTGGGCCCTCTCACAGTTCAGGACCCCTCGGGGAATATCCGCCTGCTGGTTTAGGCCCGCTCCCCAGGGGGACATCCCCTGAGGGGTCCTTAGCGCTGCTGCAGAGGCAGGAGAGGCTCCCGCCACCACCGCTGCGCTCGCCAGCCATGAGCCTGGCTCTAGCTGAGCGGCACTCCCCCTGTGGGAGTGCACTGACCACCAGGGGCCAGCTCCTGCATTGAATGTCTGCCCCCTGGTGGTCAGTGTGCATCATAGCGACTGATCGTTCCACCATTTGGTTGATTGGCATATTAGCCTTTTATTATATAGGACTAGAGACTCAATGCATGAATTCATGCACCTTGAAAGGAACTGTGGGCCACAAGGCTGCAGTGAGCACAAGGGCGGGTCTCAGCCCATCCTCCGCGCCCCCACCTGACCCACCCTGCAACAGCCCCCCGTCCTCTGTCTGCCAGCAGCCCCGCTCCTGCCACCACTGCTCCCATACACTGACAGCCCGCTTGCACCCGCTGACAGCACAGAGCAATTGGGGCTGGCATCAGCAGTGGGTGCAAGTGGGGCCGGCACTGTCAGTGGGTGCAAGCAGTGGCTGCTGTCCCAATCACCCTCAGGAGCAGGGAGAAGGGGAGAAACCCTCAGGGGTGATTGGGCCTGGCAGCCATCACTCACACCCGCTGATGGCTCCGAGCCATCGGGACTGGCGCTGGGTGCCAGCAGCGGGTGTGAGAGGTGGCTCTGGCACCAGGGTGCAAGTGCCACTGGTGCTGGCAGTGGGTGAAAGCAGCAGGGCCTGACCCAGCAGTGGGTGTGAGCAGTGGGGTCAGCCCAGCAGCGGGTGCAAGTGGGGCCATTGCTGGCAGCGGGTGTGAGCGGGACCAGAGCAAGCAGCAGGTGCGAGTGCTGGGTGGGACCACAGCACGCGGGAGCAAAAAATTTTCAGTAACCGCCAGAGGCTCACTCCAATGACAGTGACCAGTGCCCTGCCTTGGTCTGGCGCTCCCACTCACCTGCTCCACCATCCCATTGCAGCCAACGCCCACCATGTTCCACACTCTACCGCCTGCTGCCAACATCTGCCATGTTCCTCGCACGCCATCTGTTGGTCACACACATCATAGTGACCAATTGTTCGGTTTTTCTGCTGTTTGGTCTACTTGCATATTAGCCTTTTATTATATAGGATGAGAATGCTGCTAGGAAGCAGTGTTTTAAAAAATGCATATAAACAAATTTGTTAAGATCTAGCCTGTCCAGAATGGCTCAGTGGTTGAGAGTCAATCTATGAACTAGGAGGTCACAGTTCAATTCCTAGTCAGGGAACATGCACTGTCTTTTGGCCTCCATCCCCAGTGTGGGGCGTGCAAATCAATGATTCTCTCTCATCACTGATGCTTTTATTTCTTTCTCCTTCTCCCTTCTTCTCTGAAATCAATACAAATATTTTTAAAATAAAAATAATTGTTAAAATCTGGAATAAATTCATGGTTATTGCTTTGATAGAAACACTTAAATGATGTGTGCTAGTATGTCTATAATATTTTAAACCTAGAAAATTAGCTACATGGTCTCATCTTAAAATCTGCCAGAGGATCAAGCTTAGATTGGTGAAAAGAAAGTACCACTTAACATTCTATATTACTTATTATATGCTAGACATTGGTCAAAAAAGCTTTAGATGTGTTATTTTTTTAAATTTTATTAAATTTATTGGAGTAATACAATTAAACAGGTTTCATGTGTCCAATCCTATAATACATCATTTGTATGTTCACCACCCAAAGTTACCAATTATTACCCCCTTTACCTTATTTTACCTTCCTCCAACCCCCTTCCCTCTGATAATAATCATACTATTGTCTGGATCTATGAGGTTTTTTTTTTCTTCTGTTTGTTTGTTTTTCTTAATCCCTTCACTTTTTTCACAATGTCCCCAACTCCCCCTCCTCTATGACTGCTGTCTCTGTTCTCTGTAACTATGAGTCTGTTTCTATCTTTTTTGCTAGTTTATTTTGTTCATTTGATTCCACATATAAGTAAGATTATATGATATTTATCTTTCTCTGACTGGCTTATTTCACTTAGCATAATACTCTCCAGGTTTATCCATGCTGGTACAAGAGGTAAGATTTCCTTCTTTTCACAACCGAGTAGTACTCCATTGTGTAAATGTACCACAGCTTTTTTATCCATCCATCTCCTGATAGGCACTTGGGTGTCTTTCAAATATTGGCTATTTAAATAATGCTGCAATAAATATAGGGGCACATATATTCCTTTGAATTAGTTTTCATATTTCTTCCATTATGCTCCTAGAAGTGGAATCACGGTCACAAGGAAGTTCTATTTTGTACTTTTTGAGGAAACTCCATATGGTTTTCCACAGTGACTACACCAGTCTGCATTCTCACCACAGTGCACGAGGGTTCCCTTTTCTCCACATCCTCACCAGCTTTTGTTGTGTGTTGTTTTATTGATGGTAGCTATTCTGACAGGTATGAGGTGATATCTCATTTTGGTTTTAATGTGCCTTTCTCTGATGATTAGTGACACTGAGCATCTTTTCATATGTGTGTTGGCCATCTGTATGTCCTCTTTGGAGAAGTGTCTATTCAGGTACTTTGCCCATTTTTTAATTGGATTATTTGTTTGTTTTGGTGTTGCATTGTATAGATGGCTAATAGACATATGAAAAGTTGTCCAATGTCACTAATCATCAGAGAAATGCAAATATATTGTGTTATTTAACAGAATGACAAACATAATATTTTTCAAGATCAGCTAAGTAATTTTAACCACCAAGCAGCTGGTATAAGAATAACTTGTTATAGCCCTACCCAGTTTTGTTCAGTGGTTAGAGCATGGACCTACATACTGAAGTATCAAGGGTTCAATTCCCAGTCAAGGGTTCAATTCCCAGTCGAGGGCATGTACCTAGGTTGTAGACTTAATCTCCAGCCTTGGTCGGGGCCATGTAGGAGGCAACCAATTGATGTTTCTCTTTCTCTATCTCTCCCCTCCATTCCACTAACATTTTACTCAGAAGTAAATGTTTGCCTGTTATTGGTGTGGTAAAAACAGCAGCGATGATATGACACTTGAGGACATGTTCCAAGTTTTATTGAGCTTTTCACTAGTGTAATTTTTTCAAGAGTCTGATCATGACACTACACATGTTGCTTTTTATAAGTTTTCTTCTTGGTATATCAAGAAGAAAATGCTGAAAATCACTAATCATCAGAGAAAACCAAATTAAAACCACAATGAGATATCACTTCACACCTGTCAGAATGGCTATCCTCAACAAACAATACATGCTGGAGAGGATGTGGAGAAAAGGGAACACTAGTTCACTGCTGGTAGGAATGCAAATTGTTGCAGACACTATAGAAAACAGTATGGAGTTTCCTCAAAAAATGAAAAATGGAACTTCTGCTTGACCCAGTGATCCCACTTCTGGGAATATATTTTCAAAAACCGAAAATACCAATCAGAAAGAATTATGCATTCCTATGTTCCTAGCAGTGTTATTTATAATAGCTAAGATTTGGAAACAGCCCAAGTGCCCATCGGTAGATGTATGGATAAAAAAGCTGTGAGACATTTACACTATGGAATATTATGCAGCTGTAAAAGGATGGATCTCTTACCTTTTGGAACAGCATGGAATGTATCTGGAAAATATACTAAGTGAAATAAGCCAATCTGAGAAAGACAAATATCACATGATGTTATTTATTTGTAGAATCTAGTGAACAAAATAAATTGACCAACAAAATAAGACTCAAAGCATAGAGGCACAGAACAGACTGACATACCTCAAGGTAGAATTGGGAGGAATGAGAAGAGATAAATCAAATAACTTATATACTTATATGTATGGCCCATGGACATGGGCAATAGGGTATTGATGACCTGGATGAGTTAGGTAGGGGCTGTGAGAAGGGGGGAAGGTGGGGTAATGGGAGATATCTGTAATACTTTCAATAATGGAAAAATATATTAAAAATTCTAGGAGCCCATGCAAATGCTATTATTTTTTGGACAGTTGATGCATTGAAAGTATTTAGAAACAGATATAAAAATTCCTTGTGCTTTCACATTATTTTGGCCAAAGCTAAGTGGTTATGATTTGAAAGGGAATAGAGTTGATTCTTATGGTAGTTATTTCTCAATGGAAACTAATAATTTTGTTATTAAGATATCTTTCCCAAATTTGCATACATATTTATTAGTGTGACTTTCTTAGGGCCTGATTAGCTCTAGGCCCTCAAATAAAAAGGGAAAAGACCAGGTAATGCAAAAAAATTATGTAATACTGCTAATTGGCCCATCTTTTGCTCTGTCTTAAAATTTATACAAAAAAAAAAAAAAACTAGTCTGTATTCTTAAATGAGAAATTAAGGTATTAAAAATTTACCAAGATCAAAACATTATGGAATATGGTGAAGTTTAATTACGTGTGTGGGGAAAGAGGAAAGGAAGGTAATAAAGACAAATAGAGAGGAAAATGTATCTTAAAATTTGACTTGGAGATGGGAATAATACTAAAGCGATGATATTCTTAAGACAATGCCTTTGATAAGAGTTTGAGTTAAACAGTTAGCTATTGATTACATTCAACCTGAATTCAATATTTTTCCCAAGTCTGATTCTGTTTCACCTGAATAATTTTTCTATTAGAATGAGTTAGTCTGAGGGAAGCTGGTACAATTTAGAGTTGAGATATTTTAATAAAAATGAAACTAATTTAATTAATACCCAACTTAGTGGTGTACTTAAAAATTCTTGTGTTTTTGAATCTATGTAATATCACAGTATTTCAGACAGTTAGGTTCTAGGACTATGCTCAATTCAGAGACAAAGAAGTAGAGAAATAGAAAAACCCTATAGTTGAAACAGATAGTAGGGCCAAAATCAAACCCTGGCAACCTGACTTTCGTGTACATGTTCTTAGTCACAATATTGTATGGCCTCTTGATGACCTGGTAAATAACCTTTACCAGCTCACAGTTTGGCTTTTTGAAAAACCTCTGTGGCAAACATTATGGATGATTTGGGTTAGACATGAGATCTATAATGGTTGCTATTAAGGAGAATTGATTGTCTGATGCCTTTGTCATAGCCAACTGTTATTCAGCAACTAAAGTTCGTCTGTGTGCAAATACCCTAGTGACCTATTTATAATATTATTCTTAGTGCTGTACATAAATATTTTATACTCTATTGTAATGTTTTTATGCTCAATATGATGAAATAGTTTATCTCTAATATATTCTAAATTAAAGTTAACTTCTTATTTTATACTGAAAATATTGAACTAAATTGTACTATTTTTCAAAGCGTGCACTTTTTAGATTAAAAATGCTACAGTAATGTTGATAATTTTATGAGTAAAAATGGAGACTATTTAATTTGAAGTTAAGTAAAATAATTGAGAACATGTGCATGCAGAGGTGGCTTTACACACATTATTTTCATAGATTTAGCTTCTGACATGAATGCAGGTGTTAGCACCCAGTTTGTATTGATATATCTTGCATCATTATGATTAGAAATGGGTTACGTATGAAATTTGTGTATAAAAATCTAATTATCTTGTGTTTTTCTTATATGTATGCTTTATTTTAATTTAGTTTGTATTTATAATTGATTTTATCAAGTCATACTAGTTAAAAATAATTACCCTGCCCCTTAACTAATATGAAAGAAGAAGCCTAATCATGAGTTGATTATATTTTCAGTGGTAGATATTTCAAAGCATTTTGTCATTATTTATGACAGATACTCAAGTGCTCCTGTACATTCTTTACCTGTTAATTTTCATTAAATTGAGCTTTTTCCTTTTGAACTTCATATTTGTGGTAGGTAGCCAGATGTATCTTTTTCAATTGATTGTTTAGCAGGAGATAGTTTCACCCACACTCCTTCTGTTAGCATGATGATATACCAAGAAGAAAACTTATAAAAAAGCAACATGTGTAGTGTCATGATCAGACTCTTGAAAAAATTACACTAGTGAAAAACTCAATGAAACTTGAGGATAGCCATTTTGAGAGGTGTGAGGTGATATCTCATTGGGTTTTAATTTGATTTTCTCTGATGATTAGTGACTGAGCATTTTCTCACATGTCCCTTGGCCACTTGTGTGTCCACTTTGGAGAAGTGCCTATTCAGGTCTTCTGCCCCTTTTTAATTGAATGTTTGATTCTTTTTGTTGAGTTGTATGAACACTTTATATATTTTGGATATTAACCCCTTATCAGATATATCACTGGCAAGAACAACTTCTGCTCTACATGCTTCTATAGCAGGAGTCCTTTTCAGGCTGAAAAGGGAATTGTATATTTAGAAATTGTGCCTTTATACCAAGCCTTTTCAACCACATACAGCATAATCAGCAACCATAAAAATGAGTTTTGAGGAACTCAAAAACAGAATTTTTCTTGATTTCTCTCTTTTGTTCCTGTTCCCTACTTTATGCCTATGTTTAACTGCATACTTTCCTTTTTGCTAAGATTTTAATTTCATTCATAGCACTTTGTTATATCATTTAACCTTGATTATAAGTTTAATTTTTCTAGTATTCACTCTCTGTACCTTCCATAAGTAAAGATTAATACTCGCTCAGGATGATCTATCCATTCCTATCCACACTGGAGTATATCCCATACTACCTGACCCCAATCTTCGACCCCAATCAATAATATCTAGTTGATGCCATCTCTTGCCCAGAAATGAGATTTTCCCAGGTGCCTTTGAAGAAACATCAGAAAGAATGAGTCCAAGTCAAAGCAGGTTGATATATCTAATTAAAATTATAGTCATGTAATTTTAGGTTAGCTGATTCAGACAACACACCTTCATTGAGAATCTACTAAATGCCAGGTTCTAGGCTGCTGCATTTACATTCATTATGCATGAACCACTAGACACTAGAGCAGTGATTCTAGTTTTATTTCATTAAAACTATTTTAATGAAATAGTTTTATGATTTTGTTCCTTGTTTATTATATATAATTTCTAAGACATCTGAAATACTGTGTGAATGTTGATACTATGGAGAGCCATGACATTCATTGAATAGATTCCTCAGAGACTTACTGTCAACTGTATAAACATTTCTTTTTATAATCAATGTTTCAGTTCATTGCCCACAACATCAAAGCCCCAAGATCAGAGAGAATGCAAAATAGTTTTTAACTGATACTTAAGAAGAAAAAAATACATTCAACCCCTTAGAGTGTCTTTGAAGAAAAATAAATTACTCAATGTTTTTTATCTTTTTATGTCCAAACAGTAAAGTCCTGTGGTTAACTGTCAGTTAAACTAGTTACCTAGCAATTAATTTGATTCCTTGGTGAACATTTATTTTTCTTGTCACTATTATCATATGATAAAATATATAAAGTCACCTACCTACAAAAGCAAAAAGAATTGGTAGTATGAATCCAAGGGACTTCCTGGAATAAATCATGAAAACTAAATACATTTGCATACATTTGACTATTTAGTGAAGCAGATCAATTATACAGTTCCCAAAAGGCAACTTAGTGATAGAAAATTATTTCAAATAGTTTTTAGTTTATTAATTACTAGAGGCCCGTTGCACAAAGAGATTCGTGCAATAGGCCTTCCCTTCCCCTGGCTGCTGTCACCGGTTTTCCTCCTGCACTCGGGACCCAGACCTTTGCTCCAGCCCAGAGCCTTCTGTCTTCTCGGCTCTGGCCTGGAGCCTTCTGTCTTCCCTGGGCTCCGCAGCTTCGTGCCTACGTATGCAAATTAACCGCCATCTTTGTTGGGTTAATTTGCATACTCTTCTGATTGGCTGGTGAGCATAGCGGAGGGATGGTCAGTTTACATGTTTGTCTATTATTAGGTAAGATGTATGACCCTGTGATAGCAGTTTGAATTTTAGTATAAATTGAAAAGTAAAAGAAAAAAAACTATAAGGTATGTTACTCAAAAGAGCAAGTATATGGAGGACTACATACACAATTACTTATTCCATAATAGTGAAAATCCATTTGAGCAACTGCACAGTACATTCATTGTTTCATATTTCCAGACATTTATTTTAATCTGCAGAACTAAAATCATCTGTATCAATTGGGAGGAAAGACTGAGTAAAAAGCATATGATCACCTTAAAATTCAAAGTAATTTTCACCCAGAATGACTTAACATCAAGATATATATTTAAACAGTACAAAGAAAATAGTTAATTCCTATGCTTGATTTTGAGTTATGCACTAAGAAGTAAACTCATTTGACTTCCTGGGTATTTTTATGCCTTTTTCAGCTTTCATTATCTCTCTGCTCTGGAAGTAGTTGTTGAGGAGCCAGATTCTACTTTTGAATCTCATTTGCAAAAGGAATTAACCTCTTTTCTTTACCTCACAAGACTCAGCTCCACCATCATTCTATCCTTTTCTTGTGACTCAATTTCTACTATGCTTTGTTTACCTTGAAGGAGTTAAGGATATAATAACTGTTAAAAAGCAGACAAACAAAAAAGACAACAGGCCCAAAAATAGGGTCACTTATGCTAAGCCCAATATCACCAAACCAAATCTTAATTGCAGTTTTGGCTCTCCCCAAAATAGAATCTTAAACCAGTAAATCAGGAATTGCCTGATTTGTACTAGTTAGGTAATCTGCCTGATAGGCCCCTGCAAGACCCTAAAGGAAAGTATCCTTGCAATAATCAACCTGATTATTGGCTGACTATAACTTCCCTGTTTTCGTTTCCTCTGCTTGTAGATGTCTTTTATCTTTTCAACTCCCTGGAGCTCCTTTCTTTCTGCTAAATTGGATGCTGTCCTTGTCTGGGATTTATACCATTAGGTTTTCTGGTTCTCAGGCCACAGACTCAGGCTGGGATGACATGACCGGTTTTCCTGGATCTTCAGTTTGCACACAACAGATGGTGGGACTTCTCAGCCTTGATGTGTCACACGAGCCAATTCCTCATCATAAATCCTTAATATCCCATTTCATATATCCTATTTGTTCTGTTTCTCTGGAGATCCCTGATACATCTGCCTTATTGGAGATATATGTCTTAAATAGCCTTGTTCTTATTCCTTTTCATCTTAGAGAGAGATTTCTATAGCATCTCAGGGTGCTACTTTCCTTTGGATTTTGCTTATTCATTTTTTTATCAATGACATGGACTGCAATTATATGTTGGATTATTTAATTCAAGATCCAAAAATAAGATGTCAAAGTATATAAAACCAAATTTAGTAGAAACAAGTAACAATTTCTATATTTAGGTTTATGAAATGTATTTTTTGAGATATACAAAGTCTACACATGCCACAGTGTTGTGTAAGTTTTGGTTTATCTGTCTTGTGCTCCCTCTATATGGTAAGTATAAGATTGTTATATCCTATATAATAAAAGAGAAACATATAAATTGACCGTCCCTCTGCTACGCTCACCAGCCAATCAAGAGCAAGTATGCAAATTACCCCATCTTTGTTGGGTTAATTTGCATACACAGGCACCAGAGGAGAGCAGAGCAGTAGAGCCGGTGGAGAGTGGAGCGGCTTCGGGAACCAAGACGGAGAGCAGAGAGGGAGAGCTGGTGGCTTGGAGGACTTGGCAGAGTGGGAGGCCATGGGACAGAGACAGAGCAGGAAGGGAAAACCAAGATCGCAGGGAGCACCAGGAATTCTGGGAATCGTAGTTCTGGTGGCAGACAGATCTCCTAGACACTAGAGCAGTGGTTCTCAACCTGTGGGTCGCGACCCCTTTGGTGGTCAAATGACCCTTTCACAGGGGTCACCTAAGACCATCCTGCATATCAGATATTTACATTACGATTCATAACAGTAGCAACATTACAGTTATGAAGTAACAACGAAAATAATTTTATGGTTGGGTCACAACATGAGGAACTGTATTTAAAGGGCCAGAAGGTTGAGAACCACTGCACTAGAGTAAAGTGAGCCTGGAGCAAGCTACTGTTGCGGTGGGGGATGAAGGGAAAGCAAAGGTGAGAGACATAAGTAAAATCAAAATGTCTAGGAAAAATTAAAGGGAAGATATCCTAAAACTTCCAGGAAATCTCCACCAATGAAGCAAAGAAAAAAAAGTGCCTCTATTATTCTGTGAGCAACAAACCAAACTGAGTTGGGGTCTCAGACAATTCGTTCATATGATTGCAAAGACAGACAGAAACTCCCGGATTGGAGAGGGCTCCCCTGAGGGCTCCCAGATTGGAGAGGGTGCAGGTCTGGCTGAGTGACCCCCACACCCCCCAGTGCACAAATGTTGTGCACCGGGCCTCTAGTTAATATATAAAATTTTATATAATATATAAAATCTTACCAGTCGACAAGCCTAATATTATGATTGTTTTCTGAGCCTCTCCTTTCAAGAAAGATGCTAACACAATGCAGAGCATCAAGAATATACTGTAAAATATGATTAGTGCTTTGAAATTCATGACAAATATAGATAAAATTAGGATATTCCATGTTTAATTAAAAGAAAAAAAAAGTCCTTGCATGTTTAAAAGCTGCCAAAGAGAGGTTAAATATTTTGTGTTCTTCCAGCGATCTGAAATTTTTTTTTAATTGGGGGATAGCATCCCCGAGTTTATTAACTTGCCAACATCTCTGTGTAATGCCCCATGTCTCTGATTTTACGTCATTATTTGGATGCTTATGACATTTTTTTATCCATGACCTTCCTTTATTTTAAAAAAGTTTCTCCCAACAGCTTTTTAAACACATTCCTTTATTTACTATAACCACCTTAACTACCTGTGTGTCTTCATCTTGTAAGATAGGACCAGGTCGAGGTCCAGTCAGTTTATTACTAAATGTTATTTTTGCTAAACTGTAAAATGTAGCACAATATTTTGCAGCTACAGCTACAACAGATTAGCTTGACTGGAACCATGACCAGGTAAGTTTAGTCAACAGCAAAGAAGAAATCAACATCTAGTGAACCAAATAATGGAATGGCTAAGCCTTCCTTCAGAGAGACAGAGCATTGGGTGTGACTCCCCTGTCTCCTGTACTTGATGCAAGTAAATTCGTGCTGTGCCACATTGCTTTTATGAAAAACCTATACCAATATCTGTTTTTGCTAACCAAAACAATCAGAAGAGAATTTTCACTTTTAAGGAAAAAATCAAAAAGCAAAAAATTTTACAGTGAGCTGTTACAGAGACAGTGTATACCCACAGTGGCAAGAGTGGCACTGCTTTTATATATTAGTGTTATTTTACGTCTTATGTGTTATTTGTTATGATTTAGTAGATTATTTTGAGGCCAAGAATGCTCAAGTTTTTCATATAAATTAATGGTAATCATTCTTCACTATAAGCCATTTCAACTTACAAAAGTTTTTCATCTTTCAGATAGCTTGGGAATCTAGTCTTTTTAAAAGGGTAAAGGAGTAAACGGTAAAATGGTTCTACTAACTGTGTATGGGTAGGACTAACTGAAAGAAAGACTGAAGATAGAAAATTAAGTAGTAGCCACAATTTCTTGAGTGAATATTTGAACATAGCACTGGGCTCACATTATGGAGAGGTATAGTACCCATGTGTATAAGGTGAGTACATACTAGTTGAGATAGAATATGAGATTAAATGCCAAATGATATAAAAATAATTCTAATTATTTCAAATACCAGGTCTGATTTTTTTATAGTTTACTAACATTAGTCAGTAAAGACCAAATAAGGGTTAATAACTTTCATTGGGTTAAGATGGTCAGAAAAATATTAAGGTTTTTGAAACAGAAATGACTGCAAAATGCAGAAGATACTGCATGACACACAGCAAGTGCTCAACAAAGCACTAGCGGTTATTACCATTATTGTAGTGCTTTAGGAAATAGGTGACCAGTGCAAAAAGTGAACAATAGAAAAAGCAAAGAAAGAAGACTAGAATAGACACTTGGTAAAGAGAAGTGAGAAAAATGACCGATTGAAAGTTAAGGTTTAAGAGGTAAAAAAAATAGTTAAAAATAATAAAACAAGCACACAAAATCCAAGTAACCAAGCAGAAAAATCAAAATAGTACTGCTAGCAAATGGTAAATGGACATAACTTCCTTGCTCAGTAGTCACAATGCTAGGACTTTGCTAAAGGGTGTGCTCAAAGTAAATACAGAGTGAGCCTAGGAATTGGTAAGAGGAACAGTCTAAACATTAATCTGAAAATGTCAGTTACTCACTAGGCATTGTTGGAAGTTCCTGTGTGAGTGACATTAATTTATCAGAAAACTGAGACCAGAATTTTTTAAACCAATGACAGTAAATGCAAATGAATAGCATTCTCAGAGGTAACAAAGCAAGATGGCTCAGAGATCAGTCAAAAAATAAAAAAGAAAGAACATGTGAGCAGGAAGTAGGAACGAGGAAAATGTAATACAGTGAAAACAGAGGTTTAGTGTTTCTAAAAGAAGGAAATGGATGCGCATACCAAGTACATGACATAAAATAATTTTATTTCTAATGCACTAATATTTTTTAGTCTACCAAAGAAGCAATGCTGACTTCCTCTCAAGGACATGCTCTAGAAGTTAATGGCATTTAAATCCTTGAGAAGAATAAGGAAATACATTGAGATAGTTTTGAAAAAAATAGAGCTATAGACATCTGATATTTACATCAATATTAATTTTGCTTTAAATCAAAGTATTAATATATAACTCTTCCCAATGAATAAAATGATTTATGATGAACATAGTGTAATGAAAATGAGCAAAGAATTGTTCATCTATAACCAGTGAATATAATTAGAATAGTGAACCAGAAATTAAATTCCTGAAATTTCAGTCACCTTTATTCATTTAACTTATTTAATTTATTGAGCACCTATGTTGGGGCCAACATTCTTCTCAAGGAGCTTACATTCCAAAGTAGTTGTGAATGAATGAATGAATGAATGAGAAAGTAAGGAAACAATATAAATAAAATAATTTAGTATAGTAAGACATTTCATGGAGAAAATAGAACAGAAATAGAGATACAGTAGAAGAGACTATTTTCAATAAGGTGATTAAGGAAGGCCTCTCTGAGATTGCAGTTGAACAGAGATGTAAATGATGTGAATGAATGAGCCATTTAAATATTTAGAAGTAGCACCTATAAGATACCCTAAACAAAGGCCTTGAGATAGAAGTGCATTTAAGTCTATGATCAGTGTGCTGGCAGGAAGCAGGTGATACACATAAAAGGGTTAACTTAGAGAAATTTAATGAAAGGGCTATTTGTAACTAACAAGGTTTGGTCAGGGACACCAGGTACTGAAAACCATGGAAGACATTTTACACTCTAAATCTAACAATGTATGAAGGAGAACTATGCCAGTGGAACCTAGTGAGAGTAGGTGGCTTAGATGAAGAGTTTCCTTCAGAAACTGTAGCTATAAAGCAATGCAGCCATGCCAGGATGAGGTTAGGGAAGATAAGTAGTGAGGATAAATAGCCCAGGTTCTCTCCTGTCCAGTCCTCCAATCTCCCACCTTGGCCTCCTATTTCATGAACTAAGAGGAAGCCAGAGGGCAAAGGAGCCCAGGCACTTGGATCAGAAAGTACAGCCAACAAGGCAGAGAAGGGAGAAAATTGTAATGTACGTGGGAAAGGGGATGATGAAGCACCATCATCACAGGGAGTATAAAGAAGTAAATGATAGTGTTGCTGCAATTCAGTGAGCAAGGGTAATCCTCTCAGGAATTAGCCAAAGAAGAACCTGAACAACATAATGAAAAGTCACTGGAATGGTTCATTTTAAATGATTACTCTTCTATGGTACCAAGAAAAGATTTCAAATGGACAAGAATCTGAAAGGAGCTGACCAGTTAGGAGTCTGTGAAGGGAGGGTAGCAAGGGAAATGGTAAGAGGAGGGTTGCATTTTTGAATTATTTTGACATTATCCAACCATAAACAAGATCAGATACAGTATGATAATACCTTAAAGTCCATCTAAAATTTGTTGTATTAGTATCTACGCCAGGGGTCCTCAAACTTTTTAAACAGGGGGCCAGTTCACTGTCCCTCAGACCGTTGGAGGGCCAGACCATAGTTTTTAAAAAAAAAAACTATGAACAAATTCCTATGCACACTGCACATATCTTATTTTGAAGTAAAAAAAAAAAAAAAAAAAAATGGGAACAAATACAATATTTGTATTTGCATGTGGCCCGCGGGCCATAGTTTGAGGACCCCTGATCTACGCTGTTCCAGGCAATGGGATAGAGTGAGGATCCTCAGCGCAAATTAATACACACCCCTTTGTTAAAGGAGCTTGCAACCTAGCAGAGGAGACCGAACAAATTTAACAATTACAATAGAGTGTGTATGCTGCAATATTAAATTAGAGAAGGCAGGGACATTCCAGAGCTTCATTTGAAGGTGTGTAAATTATATTGACTTTTCAGCTGTTTTCAATACAGTCTAGCAGATTACTAAGGACAGGGGCTAGCGGTGGGGAGAATAAATGAGAAGAAAGGGTATGTTGGGCAAGAATCATGCGTAAAAAGTCATAGGGGCCTGAGCAAGTAGAGCAGGAGAATTCAGGAGGGCAGGTGAGAAAGGTAAGAAAGGACTAAATCAGAGGTGTTAAGATTTTTCTTCTCCATAGTATTTAGAACCCTTGGGTGTTTTAGAAATACTTGTGCAGAACCCTAGCCCAACCCAATTAAATCAGAATTTCAGGGACAGTGGCCAGGGAGCCTGTGTCTTTAAAGCTGGGGTGGGGAACGTCTGGCCTGTGGGCCACAGAAGGCCCACAAAATCATTTGGTCTGGCTCTGCCAAGGAAACACAGGCAGAACTCGAAATTCAATAAATCAAGAAGCTTTTTTCATAGCAAAATAAATTTATATTAAGTGAATGATGTTATAAATATCCAAATGGCCCTTGGCAGAAAAAAGATTCCCCCCCTCCCCTGCTTTAAAGTATCTTAGGTGTTTTGGGTATAAAACCAAGGTTGATAAGCTGCTATGTCTAAACCCTAAAGTGCTTGCATTTCAGAATAAGAGCCTTGGTTTTATTCTGAAGAATTGAGAGACATCCTATCTAATAAGAAGGGAATATGCTAATTGAACCTCACACTGATGCAAAGATAGTGGTGCCCACAGCCAATAAGGGGGGAATATGCTAATTGACTGCCACGCCCTCAAAGACGGCAGTGCCCACAGCCACAAGATGGCGGCACCCAGTCCCCTCAGCCCTGCTGGGGCGGCAGGCACATGGCACGGCAGGGCTCACCCCTAGGTGGGCCCGGCCACTCCACACGCCTGCCTCCAGAGTCCCCCAGTCCCCTCAGTCCTCCAGCTGTTCAGAGCCGGCCCGAGGAGCAGACAAGCCTCAGATGGCAGCTGCCCAGCCTCCCAGGGTTGCCCGAGGCTCAGGTGAGCAGGGCCAGCTGAGGCTTGCGCTTCCAGCAGTGGCAGCAGAAGAGATGTGATGGGGCATCTCCTTCCCCTGATCTCCGGGTCGCCTCCAGCCCCTGAGGGCTCCTGGACTGTGAAAAGGGGTAGGCCAGGCTGGGGGAACCCCCCTCCAGGGAATGAATTTTCACGCATTGGGCCTCTAGTAGCAGCATAAAAGAAGACAGATTTTTGAGGAGTAAAAGAGTAAAAGGGAAGCAGATCAACTAAGAGAGATATAACATGGTCCAGCTGAGAGGCAATGAGGGATGTACCAATAAGAAGAGGAATGAGAATAGACAGTGATGAAAGCTTTCAGAGTTAAAATCAAGAGGGTTTGGTGAATTGTTGGATGTAATTGGGGCAGGAGGTTTGATGAACGGATAGGGAATAACTATGAGCTGAAATGTCTGGCTTTGATGGCCAGTGTGTGGGATCTCAATGACCAGCATATGGCAAGCAGGAAGAAGATAGGTTGGAGCGGAAGGCTTGGACAGGAAGTGGAGATGAGTTCAGTAATGGGCATAGTGAGTTTGAGATCACTACAGGACTTCCCCCTGGAAAGACCCAAAAGGGAGTCACTTGAGTATCTAGTTAAAAAGAGATTTGAAAACATGGGTACAGATTCAAGAGTCATAAAATTCAAGGGGTTTTGAATCATGATCATAAATAAAAGCAATTAACAGGGGTATATTTTATAAGAAAAGAGAATGGAGGACCAGGTCAGGGGTTATGGAGGACAATCAGAATTTAAGAGTAGATGAGGAAAGAGAAGACTAAAAAGAATAATGTGTGACTTTAGAAACATAAAGAAGCCAATCAAAGGGAGCCACAGAAGCTTAAAAATGAAAGAACTTAAATAATGAGTAACCAACATTGATTTATTTACTTCAGAAACAAAGAAAAACATAAATTTGAGTTTGTAAACAAATGGAGTCAGAAATCAAGTTAGGTGAATATCTCAAAGCTGGCAGTAGGCATCTTGGGAGGTACAATGTCCACATCAGTTGCACTGTGCCCTGCATTACAGTGCACACAGGGTCAACTTCAAGCAAACTGAGGTCAGTGATTGTGGATTACTCATTTTTCTCTTGCTATTTCCCCAAATATACCACAATACCCAACATAAGGCGAGTGATTAATACATCTCTATAACTTCTGTTTTTCAGTGGCAGAGTGAAATGCCCAGTGGTCGGCAAACTCATTAGTCAACAGAGTCAAATATCAACAGTACAATGACTGAAATTTCTTTTGAGAGCCAATTTTTTTAAACTTAAACTATATAGGTAGGTACATTGTTATTAACTTAATTAGGGTACTCCTAAGGCTTAGGAAGAGCCACACTCAAGGGGCCAAAGAGCCGCATGTGGCTCGCGAGCCGCAGTTTGCCGACCGCAGTTAAAGGATAGTTTCAACATACCAGTCACATGAGCAGCTAAAATTAAGTTCATTCTTTTGTCCTAAGAAACTTCTTTGGAAATTTCAACTAGGGAATAATTTATTCCTGGTCCTCGATATCTGAAGAGATGGTAAATAGATTTACTTTCCTGAATTGCAGAGTGTGCTTTTTTCATATGGAAGAGGGAGTAAAGCAAGTTTTCTAATAAAATTTGAATAAGCAATATAGCTCATAATTTTATATAAAACAAACTGCTCTAAAGATTCCTGGTAAAATTTTAAATCTCTGATTTCTTAATTTGAATTCACTGACAAATGAAGAGAACAATTCTCTCATACCCATCAGAAAAATGACTTTTGTATAAGGCACTCTTTTGAAATTCTACTATCCAGTATATTTTCAGAAAAATTTAGCACTTAATGGAATGCTATGAAAGCCATATTTGATAGCATGAGGAATTTATTTGTCATGTGTTTTTGCTTTTGTCTTTTTTTTCTTTTACCTGTTTGTGTATGAGTAGTTACTATTTGTACTTACTTTTAAAAAAGATTGCAAATTTTGCATGTAAAAAGACTTCATCAATCCATATAAATTGACAGGTTTGGAATATCACAGTTAAAAATATAAGAAATAAAGTGATCATTTATCTGCTGAATCTTCTTACAAATAAAAGAACAATAAATCTTATGCTGTTGTTTAATATATGAGCTGGAGAGTGCTTCATGTGCCTTAAATAAAATGGTACCTCAAATTCAAGTTATAATCCATAACAAAAGTCTCTTCCCAGATTCAATGGCAGGATGCACTCTCATTTATATATTCTGCATTTTCTGATTCAAGTAATTTAGCAATTCTAAAAGAGAAACAGAATAATTATTACAAAATAAAACAAAAAGAAATTGAGGAAGATAATTGAGCAGCTTACTCCTCAGCAACCAGATTTTTTAGAAATAAAAAAAAAAACGCACTGAAAGTACTGTCTAGTTATTTAAACCAGGCTAAGATCTGAGTGTATGCCCTATATGTGTGTCATAGAGAAAAAAAATTACTTTTGGGAGAGCATGGTGGTTAGATTTACAAGATTTATTGTTTAACCTCAGAAAGACTTTCAGTTACATTGTACAAAATGTATACATTTAATGGAAGGCATGCTATGCTTCTTATGAGAATTTGTTCCAAGTCTTTGTGTATAATTAACGGCTTGCCTACATATTTTTTCAATAAAACTGTTCATGCAGAATTTCAAGTAGGCATTTTCAATACGAGGATGAATATATCTTTGTGAAGATACCATTTATCTACCAGACATCCAAAGCATAATAAGGAGACTTTGATACTCTGCGGATTTAGAACCGACTTGAAAACAAAGCCTCAAAACTGTCCTATCAGCACCAAAGAAATAAATTCATCACAGCATGTCAAGATTTAAATTTACAAACTTACCAGCAATGAAATTAAAGTGTGTTTTACAAGTTTTTTGATTCCAGATCATCAGTTAGAGAATTTATTTCCTAATCAGGAAATTGATGTATAGAAACCTGAAGAGTTTTGCCTTTTAATTAGACACACTACAAGCAAAGAATCATTGAAGCAGTAATAGAGAGCCATCTTATTTTTGCTATTCTCTATAAAAACAACTTTTAGAATTTATTTTTATAACATAGAGCAGAAATTTTCAGATATTTACTTAATTTAACTTATGATTTTGTACCTTGATAAAATTATTAAAATATGAAAAGAAAAATTTGCTTTTTCAGTATAGTAGCAAGTAAAAAGTTCTTTATTCACATTGTCTGACAGAAATGACATGGACTATAAAAGTAGATAACTGCCCTAGCCAGGTGGCTCAGTTGGTTGGAGCCTCGTCCCTTATACCAAAAGGTTTCAGTTCAATTCCTGGTCAGGGCACAAACCCTAGGTTGAGGATTTGATCCCTGTCGTGCATGTAAAAAAGGGAAGCAATCAATGTCTCTCTCTCTCTTTCTCTCTCTCTCTCTCTCTCTCTCTCTCTCTCTCAAGTTAATTAGCATATTTTCGGATGAAGATTAAAGAAAAATGTAGCTAACACCCTAGCCAGTTTGGGTCAGTAGAGTGTCAGCCTACAGACTGAAGAGTCCCAGGTTCGATTACGGTCAAGAGCACATGCCCTGGTTGCAGGCTCAATCACCAGTAGGGGGCATGCAGAAGGCAGCCAGTCAATGATTCTCTCTCATCATTGATGTTTCTTTCTCTCTCTCCCACTCCCTTCCTCTCTGAAATCAATAAAAATATTTTTTTTAAAAATGTAGCTAACTAGTCATTGGAATTGATCATTTACTGCTGAATCTTTTACAAAATCATATATAGTTCTTGAAACCAAATTAACATTTTATGTGGTGTGCTTCAGGAATAAGAGGAGAATGCCATTTGGAGACCAATGCTTCTTTCCTGTGACAGTTATTAACTTTCTCTGAGTAAGTGCAGTAGTTAAATATCTGGTTCCCAAATTATAAAAGCCAAAATGTTGATAAGTTATCATCTGTGAGTTGTAATGTCTGAACCCTTTAAATTACAAGTATACATAGAAAGAAAATTCTTATACAGGGATCCATGGGTAGAACCACAAAATTTTGTCAAAATCTGTATACAAGCTTTTTTTGTTTAAGGGTTATAGATTCAATATATGCTCAAATATATCTGTGACCATTAATAAACTTTAATTAATAACCATTATCAGTTTTGTGCTGGAGCTGACTTGTATTGGCCTGTACCAACTTGTGTCAGCTGATTAATAAATTTTTAGACATTTTATGAGCTGGTTGTTGAGCTGCTGGTAGCTTGAAATTGGCCATGGTGATAGGATTCACACCGTAGAAATGGCCAAGCTCCCCATACCAGAGCTTGTCCCCTTTCTCCACCTGCCTCCTCAGTCAGTTTTCTAGCACACTACTTATTTTCAGAAGAAGAAAAAAAGATGTCTAAGAGGAATAAAGGTAAATTATATACTTTTATTTCATGCTTTTATTTCACTTAAGCTTACCGTGTTCTAATATCTAACTGAATACATTAACATTAAGATGCTACTAATGACAACACATCTTTTTAATTTATTTCCCCTGGGTTGGGGAATAAAAATATTGCACCAATGGTTGCATAGAATGATAAAGGAATGTCAGTCAACTCACCAGAAATTTAAGATATTTTTTCAGGAATTTATACACAAGATTTTAACCTATAAATAAATATCTCACAAAAAAACAAGTTTTTTTAATTATAAATAAACCATTCCATTCACCAAGCTGCTGAGACATTTTACTTTCTGGTATTTGAAATAAAAGCAAAACATAAGAATGTGTTGAAGCAAATGAAAATCAAAAGGGTACAGACTTTTGCAAGTATCATGAGCTAAAAATAAAATAAAAAGTTTGAAGTCTTAAAAACAAATCTGGAACTAAAAGCCTAGGCAGATAGAAATGCAATAAATTTTGAAAAGTTAGAAAAAAAAAATGGAAATGACAAAAAAAAAAGTAAAAATCTTCCATAAAACCAAAAAATTTGGATGGCAGTCAAGAACTACAAGAAAAAAAAAACTTTATAACATGACAGACTGTAGAAATGTATCCTCTGGAGAAATATAATAGAGTTGTGAACTAGTGAAGGTGGATAGACAATGCAAGACTTTAGGCAGCGAACGGCTGTGAATATAATTATAACAATGGGAATTCTGTAGCTGAAGATATCAAGTCTGAAATATGATGTAGTAAAAATCAGTGTTATTCCTACTTTATGCAACTAGTTTTCAAGAGTTGATTAAAGTAAAATTTCAGTATATAGAGTTCAAATTTTCTATTAGTCAACCAATCTATTTTTATTAAGTATTTTGTAGTAACTAGACTAAAGAGCCACTAGAACATAATAGACATTCAGAGCTTCCACTGTGCATTAGCTGCACATCATCTAGATCAGTGGTTCTCAACCTGTGGGTTGAGACCCCTTTGGCGGTAGAACGACCCTTTCACAGGGGTCGCCTAAGACCATCCTGCATATCAGATATTTACATTATGATTCATAACAATAGCAACATTACAGTTATGAAGTAGCAATGAAAATAATTTTATGGTTGGGTCACAACATGAGGAACTGTATTTAAAGGGCCAGAAGGTTGAGAACCACTGATCTAGATACTTTATCAGGGTTTAACCAAAGTCAGAGCCTGTGTAATATTTTAAGAGACAACTAGGGAAGTATTTATTTAAAGATTAGACCATATATATCCTATATAATAAAAGCCTAATATGCAAATTGTCCCCACGACCAGGAGTTCTACCGCTCACTATGACGTGTGCTTACCACTAGGGGGAAGCACAGAACACGGCGGGTGTTGGCGACATGGCAAGAGCAGCAGGCAGCAGTGGAGGTGTTGCTGGCCCCAATGGGGCCTGACAAGAGTGGGATTGTGATGGGATGGTGGAGCAGGTAAGCGGGTGGTGCCATGCCAAGGCAGGTGCGAGCAGGGCCTGATCACCCTGCCAATTGCCCCACAGACCAGTGGAGACCAGTGGAGGCTGGGGGGCGGGGCTGCCGCCCAGCTCCCAGGCACTGACGGAGCTGGGCAAGGGTCAATTGACTCAGGCATAGGGGGGTGCATGGGGGCTCAGGTGTCCAGGTGCTGCCCAGGGCCCACAGGACAGCTGGGACCTGCCCTTCTATGCCAGATGCTCACACTTCAATCACTGGCCAGGCCTAGGGACTGCATCAGTGTACAAATTTTGTGCACCAGGCCTCTAGTATGTCCTATATAATAAAAGCCTAATATGCTAAGTGTCTGGTTGTCTAGTTGTCCATTCAACCAATCAAAGCATAATATGCTAATGATATGCTAAGGCCACTCAACCACTCACTATGACGTGCACTGACCATCAGGGGGCAGACAGTCGACTGGTAGGTTAATTTGCTGTTGGGGTCTGGCCAATCAGGACTGAGACAGGCCTAACACACCCTGGAGCCCTCTGGCCAAACTCCCATGTCCCTCTCCAGCCCCGATCATGCACTCATGGGGTCCCTCGGCCTGGCCTGCACCCTCTGGCAATCCAGGACCTCTCAGGGATGTCAGAGAGCTGGTTTCGGCCCAATCCCGCAGGCCAGGCTGAGGGACCCCACTGGTATGCAAATTCGTGCACTGGGCTTCTAAAAAAAAAAAATATATATATATATATATATATATATATATATATATATATATTCAAATCTTTTAAAAGTATCTTTAAGATACTTTTTTCTGAAATTCAGTTCAGAGTCTGGGTTTAGCTACATTTGCCATTGTAAAATGAAATCAAAGCAAAATCATAAGCCAATATTTATAGTGGCATTGTCATGGAGCAAACACATTGTATAAAGTTACTTATATGTAGAAAAGTTTGATAATATTTAAATTGACAATTTTAGCCTTTTAACAATTTCTGGAGAACACAATGAGTACATTTCTCAGAAACAAAGCTTTTTGTTAAACTACTGTTAAAAATGAGCATATACATTTTATGAAATATTACTGAGCACATTGACAGATGTGAATGACAACCTTATTTTCATACAATCATCAATAGTTCCTGCATAGCCCTGACCGGTTTGGCTCAGTGGTTAGAGCATTGACCCACGGACTGAAGAGTCCCGGGTTCAATTCTGATCAAGGGCATGTACCTTGGTTGCGGGCACATCCCCAGTGGGGAGTGTGCAGGAGGCAGCTGATCGATGTTTCTCTCTCATTGATGTTTCTAACTCTCTATTCCTCTCCCTTCCTCTCTGTAAAAAATCAATAAAATATATTTTAAAAAAATAGTTCCTGCATAGTGGGGAAGGTCCCAGGAAGATGGCGGCATAGGTTAATGCGGGAGTTTGCTGCCTCGAACAACCACTTCAAAAATACAACTAAAAGACCGAACGGACATCATCCAGAACCACAGGAAGGCTGGCTGAGTGGAAGTTCTACAACTAGGAGGAACCGAGAATCAGAGGAGGTGCAGTGCTGAAGTAAAATACTAAAGTGCGGAGTGCGTGCAGCGCGGGCTGGTGGCTGAGGGCGCGGTTGACTGTTTCAATCCGGAGGGAGCCTCAAACTCTGAGCTCCAGATCCGGGTGAGTCTCTAGGGACCCAGACTCAAACGGGAGAAGCGAGACTGTCTGGCTTCGGTCCCTCCGAGGTTTGCAGCAGTTGCTAGGACAGAGAGGCAGAGCCCCTGGGGACGGACTGAGAGCAGCCATAACTGCTCCCTCCTCCGCCCTGTTGATCCTGTGGGACCCGCCCTGCCCAAGCCCTGCACAGAGCCATTTGCCGGATAGCCTCAGGCAAAAGCTAGATTAGCACCTCCCTAGAGGACAGAAGTTCTCCCACTGCAAACACAGCTGATTCTCACAGCCAGTTGGCCTGGAGGTCAAGTAGTAATTACCTACAACAATCAAAGCTTGACTACAAGACTGCTCATAGAGACCACAAGGGGGTGCACCAAGAGTGTCTACCTCAGGTAATTGGGACACTTAACACGGAAAGCCACTCTATCGACACAGCGAAGCATAAAAAAATGCCAAGACAAAGAAACAGGCCACAAAGGACAGAACCAGAGGAAAGGAGGCTACTGGATATAGAATTCAAAACCACACTTTTGAGGTCTCAAGAGGCTTCTAGAGGCTGTTGATAAACTTGATGAGATGTACAGGAAATCTAATGAGACCCTCGATGGTGTGATAAAGGACCAACTAGGAAATAAGCATACATTGACTGAAATAAAGAATATTATACAGACTCCCAACAGCAGACCAGAGGAGCGCAAGAATCAAGTCAAAGATTTGAAATGCAAGGAAGCAAAAAACACCCAACCAGAAAAGCAAAATGAAAAAAGAATCCGAAAATGTGAAGATAGTGTAAGGAGCCTCTGGGACAGCTACAAGGGTACCAACATCAGAATAATAGGGGTGCCAGAAGATGAGAGACAGCAAGATATTGAAAACCTATTTGAAGAAATAATGGCAGAAACCTTCCCCTACTTGGTGAAAGAAATAGATTTACAAGTCCAGGAAGCGCAGAGAACCCCAAACAAAAGGAATCCAAAGAGGACCACACCAAGACACATCATAATTAAAATGCCAAGAGCAAAAGACAAAGAGAGAATCTTAAAAGCAGCAAGAGAAAGAGACTCAGTTACCTACAAGGGAGTACCCATACGACTGTCAGCTGATTTCTCAACAGAAACTTTGCAGGCCAGAAGGGAATGGCAAGAAATATTCAAAGTGATGAATACCAAGAACCTACAACCAAGAGTACTTTATCCAGCAAAGCTATCATTCAGAATTGAAGGTCAGATAAAGAGCTTCACAGATAAGGAAAAACTAAAGGAGTTCATCACCACCAAACCAGTATTATATGAAATGCTGAAAGGTATCCTTTAAGAAGAGGAAGAAGAAGAAAAAGATAAAGATACAAATTATGAACAACAAATACGCATCTATCAACAAGTGAATCTAAGAATCAAGTGAATAAATAATCTGATGAACAGAATGAACTGGTGATTATAATAGAATCAGGGACATAGAAAGGGAATGGACTGACTATGCTTGGGGGGGGGACGGGGTGTGGGAAATGCAGGAAGAGACTGGACAAAAATTATGCACTTATGGATGAGGACAGTGAGTGGGGAGTGAGGGTGGAGGGTCGGGTGGGAACTGGGAGTAGGGGAGTTATGGGGGGAAAAAAAGAGGAACAAATGTAATAATCTGAACAATAAAATTTAATTATTTAAAAAAAAGTTCCTGCATAGTATTGACATTTTATCAAAAAGGTTAAAAAATTAGTTTATTTTCTATGTCTTCAACCTTCCTTTTCTGAGCCCTTTCCTTCCATGGGATATAAAATTTTCCTTAGCAGGTATCTGGGAAATCTCTGGGTGTTCTCCACTTCTACCACTGATAGAGATAGCAATTGATCAGATAGCAGGCAATGATTACAGTTGCATTTGAACAATGAAATGTTTTAAATTCAATTTCCTTAAGATAATGTGCCTGGTAAGCATTTCATCTCTAATTTCTGAGTGAGAGTAATTGTTCATTGACCCTTGATGAACTTTGAAATCTCAAACCCTAGTCAGCTTCCTCATTTGGCCCAAATGAGAATGCTGATGATCTATTTCAAGGGGCTCATAGAATTAAACGTGTGTTTGCTTAGTCAGCCGCTTCATTCATTCCAGCCCTCTGATTTTGAACCCCAGCTTTGGAAACAGACTCTGTAGATGTGAATCAAAGCTATAACTCCATTCTCACTACTTTCAACTGTAAAATAAGGATCATCAAAGAATGCACAGATAGGGGTCTGATAATAATAGAGAGAAGGCAAAGTATATGGGTGCAGATATAGTAAAGTGGGGAAAAATGGTTCTAGGAGTCCATGAAAGTTCTCTTCTGGTTGACTCAGTGTTCTCAGGGAAGTAGAAACCGAAACAAAAATTATTTCTGGGGAGGTGTTGGAGGTATAAGAAGAGACAGAAGAAGTAAAAACATTACCTAAGTGACTTAGAAAGTGAGTGGATGGGAACATATATAGAAGTCTGCACTCTTTATCCCAGAATTTTGCATCTGCAGATTCAACCAGTCATAGATCTAAAATATTTGGAAAAAAAACTTTTACATTGTTGCTGTCCTAACTGTAGTTAGGCCTACAGTGGTTGCATCTGTCCTGAACATTGAGCACGAAGTTAAAACTTCCATATTTTTTTCAGTTGCCATATTTTATATAATTGAGCAAGCTGAATTGTTAACCAGACTGCCTGGGGAATAAAGTCCTCTGTTCAATACAATTTTCTTACTAGTTAGACAAGATCTTTGCTGTTGTAAATCTTAATCTTCCTTTGATAATTCAGCTTTCATAGCCTGATATGAATGATTCATGGAACTCTCATTAAATGCAGCTGTACATATAATTTAGGAACTATGAGGGAGATTTTGGTCAGGTGTTCATAGCAATCTTATGTTACTATGTCACTGAACGTATATCCCAGGTACCAATTTATTACTTTCAAATGTAATTTTGAGTTGAGGTTTTGCGACCCATTTCACCTTCAAAGTTTAAAGATAATTCATTTTTTCTGATTGAAATTTTTTTTTTTGTTACAAAAGAGTTTAGTTTTTTCTTCTCTGTTCAGTATGAGGATACAACAGCATTTGACTTTTGAAGCCTGACAAACTTGATTTTTACTGTGGTTTCTTTCTGTTGTAAACTATGAAATATACAGCAAGTTAGTGAACCTTTCAAAGCAGGAAACAATAACACTAATTGTAAATTGTAAAAATGAGTGTGATAATTTAAAAAAAAATATCAATACAATCTCTGGAATATAGTTCTTATAAATGTTAACTTTCTTATATGATTCAACATCTAATGATCTGTACCCAATACTGATGTATGAGTTTTTTGCCCCTACCAAGCAATGCTTTTATGCCAGCTGGGTGTCCTACAATTCAACTTAATCCTGACATTTTACAACAAAGATTGACCACTGATTATCAGACCCCACAAGATTTCTCCTACTTCAGATGCTAATCACAAGTCCAGTTGTTACATGTGCTTTTTAAAAATTGGCTATAAATTAAAACTTTCCAAGATTTCCTCCATGTGTTTGATTAATTTGCTAGTGCAGCTCACAGAACTCAGCAAACCAATTTATCCACTAGATTATGGGTTTATAAAAAAGGATACAAATCAACAGCCAGATGAAGGAATTCAGAGAGCAAGGAATAGGAAAGGGCACTGAGCTTCCATGCACTCCGAGTGTGCTACCCTCCCCAGATTGCCACATGTTCAGCTACACAGCAGCTCACCAACACACACTTCTTTTTGGGTTTTATGGAAGCTTCATTAAAGAGGCATGATTTATTAAATCATTGGCCATTGGTGATTTATTCGGCCACCAGCCCCTCTTTAATCTCCAGAAGCCACAGGGTAGGACTGAAAGTTTCAATTTTCTGTTCTTGGTTGGTTCCCTTGGAAACCAGCCTTGCACCAAATTTAAGGGATTTCCAAAAGTCAACTCACTGACAAACTCAGGTGTGGTTGTTGAAAGGCACTTATGAATAACAAGACACTCATTTCACCCTTACAGCTCTGAAGTGACTTTAAGAACTGAGGAAGACCAAATACTGTAACAAATGAAGTGCCCATTGCTCTTATTGCTCAAGTCATTCCAAGGTTTGCAGTAGCTGTGAGCCAGGAAGTGTGGGAAAAGATCAAAGTATATATTTATTATAAATCACAATAGCTCACCATCTAAATAAAAACCAGCTTGCAGTTATAAGATATTAATTAGTAAGATGATAAAAGAAAAGTTTGTTGGCAGACCTTCAACCATTGAGACCTTACTTTATAAGAAGTAAAATGAACCAACATTATCCTCAAACCTACACAAACTCGAGTCTAAGGAGACAGGGAGAAAGCGTTCCCACAAGAATGGAGACAGTGTTCTGTGTACTCATAAGGGAGAGAAGAGGAATAGGAGAGATGAGTGGTTTTATTATCAGGTGCTCTCCTTTTACTGGCAATAAGATATGAAGAACTTAAGGGCATATGAAATAGACTTCAAATGGACTTAAGTGCTGAGAAATTTTTGTCAGTGTGTTTTATTTCTTCTATGGTAAATCTGGGAATGACTAAAATTGCTTTGATAATTCATTATGTTCTTACTAAGTGAAACTATTTATATACTAAATTTTATGGATAAGCTATGCTTTTGCATTAATAATTATGACTGAAGGTAAATGATCTCCTTAAGTAACGTAAGTGTGAAATGTTGTAGTAGTGTTGTACCATGATTACAAAGAAATCACTTAAAAGGGAAAATAAGTGTGTAGGTTATTTACACCTCATTTTTTGAATTGTACCTGCAAAATTAAGCCTTTCTTTTAAGGACAAATTAAAGTTGGTTGTATATATGGAGTATAAATTGGTAGTATCTATATTCTACTATAATTATTTAAAGAATAATATGTAATTCATACTTCAAATTCCTGTTATAAATTAGCTGTATACTATGCAGTTATTCAGAAGTGTCAAAATTATTGTCATTAATTATCAAATAGGCCTTTGGCTCATTAGAATAAGATGTGCCTATGATCCAAAGTTGACAGTTAAAGACAGATTTGGGGCACTTTAATCTTTTGAAAAATCAGCAGTTCTAATAAGAGCAATATTTGCAGAATACTATTGCTACTCAAGCACATTTTTATTTATCATGCACTTTTTAAATGGGAAGGAGAACAGAGTAAGCCATCCCAAAATGTACCACTTTGGCATGTAAATTATTTTGAAATAGAGGCAATAAAGACCCTGCAGACTCAAGAACTGTTACCTCTCTCTTAAGGACCTAAAAAATTTTAGATAGGGGAGCTGGCCCAGAAAGACAGCTTTCGCCAGAGATAACTTTTTTATCTGAAAGATTATTTGCATGGCAGGGTAAACATCCTAGTACCAAATATCTGTTCTTATCTTCTCTGATATGCCCTCCTTCCTCTTGAAGCCCGACCCCTATCCATTTCTTAGCTCAGGATGGCATATAAGTCTGAATTGCCAACTTGCGTTTGAGTCTCATATCTTTGGAGGTCCCATATGCATGAAATTAAATTTGTTCTTCTCCTGTCAACCTGTCTATGCCAATTTAATTATTAGACCAGCCAAAGAACCTAGAAAGGAAGAAAGAAAATTTGTTCTACCCCTATGAAAGTTAACCATAACAAATGCTTCTGACTAACATTACAATTATATACACTTTTCCAGGGATAAATTAAAAGTGCCAATTGAAAGCATTTAAGGGTCACAAGAATAAATGTTATTTCAGGATGTATTATTCTATATTTGGGTATCATTTTTCTTACAGAAAAAAAAATACCTTGGATGTCTAGTTATCAAAAGAGAAATATTTGAAGGGATTATTATTTTATAAATAAGCCATGTGTGTAAATTAAGAGCATAAAACCTCTACATTTAACATTGTCTTAAAGAAAAAAAAAGTCAACATATAGGAGTGGGCAGTAGGTTATGGATACCATTATAAGACTAGTGTGATGACCTAGTAACAAGAGGATCTTTGGTACTAAAAAACCCTAACTAACCACTTGCACCATGAAGACCATCATTGCTGACATCAGTTTTTATTCACAAAGGCAGTTGGTAAAGATAGAGAGTGATGTAGTATCCCATGTGTATTTAAACCAAAAATTTACCAATTAGCACTTAAAGCCAACTTGGAAGACGCCATCTAGGGGTTGAAAGATGTGGCCTTCTTCTGGAGAAGCTTCCGTTGAAATAGGCAGTTCTAAGGCCCCTCTGGAGATTAATTTACTAGTTGGGGTTTTAGGGCAGTTTCCTCTTAAATCTTTGGAAATGATACGCATTCTTGAGAGACCAGAAATTATCTTTCTTGGTCTATTGTAGATTTCATATTACGCAGTTCAAATGCCATGTAGGTTTACCCTTATGGCTTAACACAACAAATTAGCTATTGTTTCAATATCAAAATTTGGTATAACTCCTGACAGGTAAAGAGATGTTCCACAGTTAGGAACAGGCTTTCAAAGTTGATGATTGGCAGTATATAATATATGAACTAAAGATGATGGTATGTAGACTTTCACTGAATAACCTCATTTTATAAAACACTATTAGGTGAAAATCAACATTGAGTGATTATTTGTAATGATAAACTATTACACAAAAAGAGAAAAGTATCCTTTATGGACAAGAAAAAGGAACATAAATGTCTCTCACTATATGATTCAGATTTTAAAAGACAATTTAAAATTATTGCTTTTTTATTTTCAAGAAGCCATAGAACAGGTTCAAAAAAGCATCTAGATAATTTGGCAAATAGGAAAATAAAATTAGGAATGCAGAATTAAGTAGTGATCAAACTTGTAGATTTTAAATTATAAGTTTTAAAGTCCTATAATCTCTATATATAAAAGGCTAATATGCAGTGTCCCCTTGGGAGTTCGACTGGGAGACCGGGAGTTCGATCACTTGCTATGATGTGCTCTGAACACCAGGGGACAGTGTGGAATGAAGGAAGGTCCCGGCCGGCAACTAGAAGGCCCCCATTGGCCCTGATCACTTGCCAGGCCTAGGGAACTCTACCTGTGCACGAATTTTGTGCATAAGGCCTCTAATCTTAAATGAAAGGGACACTTTCCTAAAAATGTTAAAATGCTTGAAAATTACCAATACTTTCCTAAAATGCAAACTATCTATATACTAGTATATAAAACCCTAATATGCAAATAGACCAAAAAGCAGAACAACCAAATAACCAAGCAACTGGTCACTATGAAGTGCGCTAACCACCAGGGAGTGCACACGGAACATGGCAGGCCTCGGCAACAGGCGGTAGAGCGCAGAACATAGTGGGCTTTGGCAACGGCAGGATGGTGGAAGAGGTGAGTGGGGTCACCAGTCCAAGACAGGACGCTGGTTGCTGTCATCGGGGCGAGGCTCTGGTGGTTACTGAAAATTCTTGCTCCTGCACACTGCAGTCCCACCAGGTGCTCACACCTGCTGCTGGCACCGGCCCCGCTCGCATCCGTTGCCAGTGCCGGAGCTACTGCTTGCACCCGCTGCTGGCACCTGGCACTGGCTCCAATTGCTCAGCACCATCAGCAGGTTCAAGTGGCAGCTGCCGGCCCCAATTACCCCTCAGGGCTTCTCCACCTCCCCTTGCTCCTGAGGGGCAATCACAACAGCAGCCGCCACTCACACCCACTGACAGTGTCGGCCCCGCTTGCACTCACTGCTGGCACTGGCCTCAATCACTCTGCGCCATCAGCAGGTGTGAGTGGCAGCGGGTGGAACAGGGCTGCCAGTAGACAGGGGACCAGGGGTAGTGGCAGGACGGGCCAGGCGGGGACACAGAGGATGGGCTGAGACCCGCCCCTGTGCCCACCGTAGCCTCATGGCCCACAGTTCCTTTCAAGGTGCACAAATCCGTGCACTGGGCCCCTAGTCTAGTATGTTTATAGCAATAATTCAAAAATATAGTTTTACATACCATATGGAATTTATACTTTCACTGATTTTAAGTAAAGAATATATTGCTAGCTATCAAAGGAGAATAATAAACTCTCATCAGAATTGGTTTGCACAAATGCAGCTTAAAATATAATTGATGTAGAAATCAAACAATATATTTAGCCCCAGATGTATGAAGAACAGAGAAATTTTTCAAAGGAGTTGGGAACTAAATTCCTTCCCCAAAAGATCTTTGAGTCAAGATAGCTTCAGCCATTACCTATGCAGCGGTTCTCAACCTGTGGGTCACGACCCCTGAAAATACATCCTGCATATCAGATATTTACATTAGGATTCATAACAGTAGCAAAATTACAGTTATGAAGTAGCAACGAAAATAATTTTATGGTTGGGGGTCACCACAACATGAGGAACTGTATTAAGGTGTCGTGGCATTAGGAAGGTTGAGAACCACTGATTTAGAGTATCATGTCCCAAATCACATTCTACTGTGGCTCTATAATCACCATACATTGAAAAAGAAACAAGCAATAAAAGATCTGGGTAGGTGGTTATGGTGAGGGAGGTCCATCCACAGGTGAGTTGGCCATGGCAGTGGAAAGAGTGAACCAAAAGATAGGCAGGATATTAGAAAGAAAAAAAAAAGAAACAGATCAATAACAGAAGCCCAGTTATAACTGGAGGCTCAGTATATTACATTGGTTCCTTGCTTTTCTTAGTTAGAAGCTGGGGTTTTAACTTTCTCCATAGTTTAGGGCTATGCCTTAAACTTAATATTTTTTTCTTGAGTAAATGAATAATTAACAGTGACTAAAATCTGACCATAGGTCATGTGTGGTACTGAGAAGGGACTTCAGCTATTAAGGCATCAGAATTTATACTTTCTAAAAAGCTGCTAATTAATTATTGATATGCATTGCTCACAATTTCACTCTCACAAGGTAGAGAAGGCAGTGAGTTACCTGGCCTCTTGGCTCCTCTTCTTTTGCGTTCCACAGCCCTCTCCCCTGGTCCACACAGGGGCACTCTTGTGGCTCTCAATTGGTAGAACTTCTTTCCATCCTCCAGCGCTACCAACTTGTCCTCTGGCCAGCGTTCACTCAGGACAACAATCAGCAAGAAGAAATCGCACTCTACATGACAAAAGGGAAAGGAGCATCATTTGGGCCAAAATGACTATCCTCTATGCTCCAATGGATATTCCTGCTGGATTTCACAATGTTTACATTTAGCCCTCCAATATCAAATTGGCCCTGAGTACAGGAATAAAGATGGCAAGTTGTATATCCAAAATTTGCCTAACTTAACTACTAAGCCAAACAAATCAAAGGTTCATCGCATCATCCTTTGTTTCTCCCTCTCTGGGTGCTTGATGATGTTGAAAGCTTGATTCTTAACAACCTATAGTTTAAAAATCTTAACTTTGCCCAATCTTTTTCTCTCCTGCTTTACTTACATCTGAAAGCAACCTCCCAGCACCTCAGTTTAAGCCCAGCTGCCCAGTCATGCATCTCAGACGAGCTCTCATCACAGCCAACTTCAATTATGACCAAATAGACCAAACTAGAGGCATGCTGCCATTATAGTGGCAAAAAATGAGGTGGGGGGGGGGGGGCGGGGGGGAGATTTTGGCATCTAGAAAAGCTGTTATGTAGGCAACGCCCAGTAAAGATAATTTATGATATCATCAGGACCATATACCTGGGATCGAATTAGGCTTACATTTAAAGGGGCTAAAATTATTTGAAGAAAACAGTGATAATTAATTTTACACAGGAACTTTTTTAACATATTGCTTTCCTTGTGTTTTTCTTTTCCTTATATCTTTTAAATTTAATGATTTGTTGCTATGATGTTATCTTTTCTAACAAAGTGTGCTTTTTTTTAAAAAAAGGGGAATGGAAACACACTATAATATTTATATCATCAAAGCTGTACAAAGACTAGCTGTATGTCTCAGAAGCCTCCATCATCTACCTGGTGGCCATTTACCTGAGCTAAAACCTAAATACCAAACAAGTAAATAAAATTTAAGTTGCACTGGCCTGATAAGCTTCCAAGCAAAAATCTATAAAATGAGGAGAGACTTCCTAATTACATGTAATTTGCTCTGTGGAATCGAAACAGATGGATTATAAAAATGATTCCATCATAAACAACTAAATGTGGTTACTACCTTCTGTGCTTTCTTGGTTCATATTTTGGTTTTTTTCTTTAAAATAAATAATACTTTTTGTCAGTAGCAGTGCAAAATTTGCAGCTGCATTGGAAATGTCATAGTATTTTTTTATCTTGAGTATAGGTGTCTTTAAAAACATAGAAAAATAAAGCTTGCAAAGAAAAAATGAACAGTGTATTTTTTAAAAAAATATTGAAAGAGAGCTAGTTAATTAGATTAAGGTTCTTTTCTAGTTGCCCATTTTTTAGAAGATACTTATTGATAGAAGAGAAGAAAGAAGGGTATAAAAAGAAAATACCTAGGTGAGGTGATTTGACAATCTCATAAAAGCATAACTGACAATGCACCTTTTCCAACATTAGTCAGCATAGTATTATGTATATGTGCATTGCAAAGGAAAGTTAACACACATTGTTGGATGGTTGATCAAATCATGATTCTCAGAACAGAAACAGATACTGACTCTTTTCCTCTTGAGATTCCATAATCTTAATATCAAAAATCAAAAACTCAGATGAAATTGAATATTTATAATTGTTTCTAAATTTTGCCTCACAGTCAATACTAAAGAACATCATAGATTTAAACAATATTTCCATAGATAATATAATCTAATATCGGATGTATAATATGTCCTTGCTTTTCAAACAAGAAAATTGATCTTTGATGCAATTATCACGGGATAATTTTGCAGGTCAAAAAAATAAAAGATATTGTGAAGTAAGATAAGATCAAATATGTTTATATTCAAATTGCCTGATCCTAAACAATATCATTATCACAAAGAGATAGCTGTACTCCCATGAACACACATAAAAATAAATACATACATACATACATACATACATACATAAGGAAAGAGCATTCTCAATTTAAGATACTTTAACAAAAGTTTATTGACAAAAAGACTACTTACAAAAACATATGGGAATAGGAGTACAGGAGCCATAATAAGTAGCACTGTAATGCTGGGTTAGCAGCAGCAGAGAGGATCACAGAGAATAGATCACTTTAAAAGAAGAAGGAAGCACTAACCTTATGAGAGACACAGAGTGGCCAAGAAGATCTAGTAGGAAACAAGTTTTGGAGATAATACCTAACCCTTTTTCCTCCTTACCTCCAATATTTTGCACACAAACATAAGCCAAGAGTGCGGGGGCGGGAGGAGGGGTTTACTGATATATTCAACAGAAGCCATTCACTTGGATAAAAACAGGTTATAGGCTGGAGTACAACTGGGGATGAGGGACAAACAGAAGATATCCACAACATATGACAGTCCAAATCAATCATATCGACCATATCGACAATGGGGGTGGCATGTTCAGTATTTGAGCTCTCCAGTAAAACTCACATGCATTGCTGTACTAGTAAAATTATTTCCTCTTCATATTACTAGTGGCATTATAATATTTTTAATTACTTAAATACATACATTATGCTTTCACTAACATTTTAGAGTAGTGAAGAGGCCAGTAAAGATTCCGTTATGAATTACAAGTATTGGATGAGAACCATTGGCTTAGAGTTGTCACAATATCTTCTGAGGCAGAGGAGGGCCTGTTAAAGCACATGGTGTCCAATTCCTATAGGGAGTGGGAGTTCTGCTAATCAGAGAAAGAGAAAATGTCTCTTGTGAGCTAACAAGTGTGTCTTCTATGGTTTATAACAATAATAATTATATTAATTAACAATCACATAATTAAAATTTAAAGCCCCATAATGTGGAAGATATTTGATAAGACTTCAAAGCAAAAAATATGCTCCCTCCTTTCAAGTAGTTGGAGGTCTGATTGCTGATATAAAGTAACAGGCCTTCTGAAAAACATTGAGCAGTCAGAATGTAAGAAACTCTCCCCTAGAGCAGTGTCTGCAGTGTGGCCTTACTGCGCATCCTGTTAAGGGAACATTCATATGATCTAATATTAACTGAGAGTAGAGCAGCCTAAAGGAGAGTATACTATTTCACTTATGAATTTATTTATTTACTAAGCAATATAAATTTCTAGATGAAAAGTACTATCCTTTCTGGGACTGGCCCGAAGAGAAGCTGAGGGTAATTTCAAAGGGCAATTATAGCCCCACAGTAACTTTACCCTGGAAATATTCAGATTATCTATCCCTAATGTCTGCTTTTTTTCTATCAGGTAACAAGGTCATAGAGGTAAGCTTGGCACAAGTCACTATAGAGAATCTCTGCTGCCAACTTTTCATCCTAAGTGCTCTCAAAACACCATTTAATGGGCCTTCCTGAAATTCTACACAGGATCAATATGAAGCACATGGATATAGCATTTTATTAATTTACCATGTGTTCCTTTATTATACCTGGGATCGTTAACCTATCTTCAGAATTTTAACATTTTAACCTCTTTTCATGACTCTCTCAAAACCATCAATATTATTTCCAACACAATTCCGAGAAGATTTTTTAATTGAGTATATTTATGTGACACTTGAACTCTGTCAGAACAATGCAAAACTAATATTGTCTCCTCCTCCAACCTAAACTCACAATTACAAATTCTGGATCATTTTTGAGGACCTTATTCTCTATACCAGAGATCTCTTCTTTTATAAAGTTTAGCTTTAGAAATTATTTCTATTAGCATCTGTATGAATTTAACTGAAATCCTGCTATTGCCAGAGTGACGTAATATAATGGAGGCTAAAAACTGTCCAATTTTGTGATTAGGCTCATTTGGAAATAGAAATATGTTTTTTCCTCCATTTTTCATAGTTAGGCAGAGATCCTGATTTCTCATGAAAAAAATACGAGCCGATTTAAGCATTAGGCTCTGAGATTCTGAGAGACTTGATACAACAAGCGGAGTTTATCTAAATAGTTTCTAAATTATAATGCAGACATCTATAATAATAAAAGAGTAATATGCTAATTAGACCAGACAGCCAAACGACCTTCCGGATGAAGCCTGGGCTGCAAAGGCCGAGCCCCTTGCACAAATTTCGTGCATCAGGCCTCTGGTGTGAACATAACAGGGGAAAACTTCAACTGCTGACTTGCTAAACATTGCCTTTATGATATCCAAAGGAAACCATGTGGCCTTATGCTTGGACTCACAAAACAAGAACATTCAGCTTGTTTAGATGTCACCAGTGTAGACTTTTGTAATTATTAATAGAATTCTAACATATTTAAGCTATCTTGTGAGTAGCACATATGGGGAAAAGAGCACATGTAAAGCTCATTATTTTTTGATTTGGCATTCTTCTGGATTAAATTTAGTACTTCTCTTAAACTCTCTCCTTTGCAGATCATCTATATTATAAAAGGCCAGTGGCCGTAACACTGTAACGCCAGAACAACCAAACGACCGTCACCAGGAGGTGCATGGAGCACCTCTCAGTCCCTCCCCCCAGCCAACAAGCCACTCATGACAGCAGGGCAGGGCTCGCGGCTCACGTGGGCTCGCAGCAGCAAGCTACTCATGCATGGTGGGAATGGGGTCCCGCCAGAGCAGCGGGTCTGAGACTCGTGCTATTTCGCATGCTGGGCCTCTAGTGTGTGGTAAATATCCATCCTGCCTTCTAACTGTATGTCAAGAGCTCCTTTCATAGGAAGAGGTGAAGAGCCCTGCACCCAATAGGGATTATTATGCTTAATTCTGCTCAGCTAGATCACTTTATAAACATGTGTCCTCCAAACAATGCTCTTCTGGATTCAGATTATTCACTCAAATGTGCCCTGAAAAATCTGATCACTTCATGGCACTTGCAAAGCTAAATTAAAAAAGTCACAAGTCTAGCATTCACAGACTTCAGATTCTGGCCAAAAGTAATAGTAATAATTCTGTATTGCCTTGCTGGCATGGTTCAGTGGTTGAGCATTGATGTATGAACCAGGAGGTCACTGTTCCAGTCCCAGTCAGGGCACAAGCCCGGTTGTGGGCTGGATTGCTAGTGTGGGGCATGCAGGAGGCAGCAAATCAATGATCCTCTCTCATCATTGATGTTTCTATCACTTTCTCATTCTTCCTTCCCCTCTGAAAACAATAAAAATATATTAAATAATAATTATTATTATGTATTGAATTTAAAAAGAGGGTTTTTGTTTTATTTTTCTTTACACAGTCATGTGCTGTGTTACTAACTGCCCTCTGGAAAGTAAAGTCATACCCATCACAAATACATACCCTAAAAAGAGATATTTATTATTCTGCTATGAATTCTATTTCTTATTATGCTTTAAAGATACTGTAAATGTGAGCCATTACTATTTAGATGATATTTCTAGCAGGCCCCCAAAATAACATTTTATGAGATTTCAAATGCCATGATTATAAACCAGTAAAAAACTTAAGGAAATAAAGAAAAACACAGTATATGTGCAAAAGGTATTAAGATACAAATTTGCAATTATGAAGATTTATAAAAAGGAGAGACCTTTATTCTAAACACCAATTAAATCAGAACCACCACACAGGAAATAAAAGAACTATTAAACCATTGTGCCAACAATAAAAAAAACTCTTTCTCATGCATGACAGAATTTAGCATTTGGGGAGTGCAGGTGCAGGGTGAAGGGGGTCAGAGGGGAAAAGGGGGATATCTGTAATACTTTCAAAAATAAAGATAATTTTTTTAAATGCTCATGCGAATCCTTCTACCAATCTTAAGAAATGTATACACTATTGAGAACTTAAGTCCCTGCCCCCAAAAAAGCACTATATATATATATATATATATATATATATATAATCAATTAAATAACTACATTTATTAATGTTATATTAATAAGTTTCATGTTACTAATATTCAATATTATCATTAACATTTCATTTATTCATTGAGCCAAGCTCGCTTAACATTAACTATACAGAACATTGATAGACTATTGAGAAAATAAGAGCTTATTATCTTCTCGTTCTTTCCACCATCTTTACATGTGATATTTTGTGCAATTTTTCCAAGAAATCTATGAGGTTTGTACTGACTTTATCATTTTACAGAGAAGGAAATTGAGTCATATAGAGAATAAATTGTAATGATACCCAGATAATCAGTAGCATAATTGAGATTTGAAGTCACTGACTAGTAGAGTATAATTTAGGGAGGCAGTACAAGTGATGGCTGAAAGCATGGGCTCTTATCAAATGCTGGGTCATCCCATTAGTAGCTGTGTGATTCTGTGATTCTTACCCCTCTGGGCCTTAATTTTCTATAGGAATCAATTTTTACCTTTCTAATGACCTGGTGAATATTATAGTAGTCTATGCTTGTAGAACACTTAGAACAGTACCTGACTCTTAATAAATATTAGCCATTTTATATCATTTTCTTCACCTGAGTAGTTCATGACCTGATTAAATCAATGTCAAAATGGATAAGTATATATAAAGACAACAGGAAGAAATATAAAACCATATAAACAACCCCATTTTACTGGAAAATATATTTGAAAGTATGCTAAATTGAGAGGAGGAAGGGAAAGTCTCTAAGGATGAGATCACAATGGTGAATCAATCAGTGACTGGAAACTGTTGAGTGCCTGGAATGTTCTGATGGAGACCCTGAGAATTTAAAAAAGTTTTGAGAAAATGAAATGTTGAGTATGACCCATAGATCTTGGATGACTCAGTGGCTGGTGGCAGCTTTCACTAAGGATTGAGAAATAACAACCAGAAAAGTATGGGAAAAATAACTACAGTGTTATATTTCCTTTTTAGTAGAAATCTAAGCAATTCTTACCAAATACTTGATCTTTTAACTGACCACTACTTATTGTTGGCTCTGAATTAACATACTTTTCTGCCTGAAAAACTACTACCCACTTATGGCTGGCTTGTTTCTTGCTATTATAACCAGACATTTCTGCTACCCCCAGCTAAGTTATAGGTTTACCAAGGTGCTAAATTGTTCCCCACCATATATACACTATTTTCTCTTATCATTATGCACACAACATTTAATTAAATATTATGAACACCAATAATATGAATGTAATTGGTAGTAAATGTTGTGATGATTAAATTGATGCCTTTTCAAAGATCGCCACATATTCAATGCTGGCTTTGGAGGATGTGTTTCTAATATATGGACGGTTTGTTTTAGTCATTCTGACACATGATTTTAATATAGGAGAGAGGCTTCAATCTTGCCCTGAAACTTAAAAAACATAAGAAGAGTGAATAGTGGCTCAGAATCTGCACCACTTCAGCATAAAACACAATTTACTTGAGTCAAACATTGCTAATTTATGGTATTGCACTTATCGGTCAATATTTACAATTTACAATTTCAAAAGAAAAACATTGGTTTCAGAAAATTACCATTGCATATATAAATGAATGGAGGAATCTACTTGAGCAAAGCAATTCTAATGATTTCCTTCATCAGTGGTTCCCAAATGCAAGCCTATGGAATGTCTACATAGGATAATTTTGAAGGACATGCAAAAGATATACATATGACCAGATCCCTAACCCAGAGCTCTAAGAGAAAGGTCAAAATCCTGCCAAATCAGAGATAGATAGGTAGATAGATAGATAGATAGATAGATAGATAGACAGATAAGTATCTTTATATATCTATTACTATACAGTGTTGTCAGTGAAGATCTCTAACAGTGACTCTTTTTTTAAAAGTAAATGTTATTGGAGTGACATTGGTCAACATGCACTTATAGGTTTCATGTGTGAATTTCGAAGTTACAAAATCTGTATATAACACCATGTGCCCACCACCTAAAGTCAAATCTTCTCCTCTCACTTCATATTAAGATGCCCTTTCCCTCGATCCCTCTCCTTCTAAAACTACCACACTATTGTTTGTGTTCATAAGTTTCAACTTTATATCCCACATATGAGTGAAATCATATGTTTCTTAGCTTTTTCTGTTTGACTTATTTCACTTAGCATTATGTTCTCAAGGTCCATCCATGTTATTGTAAACTATAGGCCCGGTGCAAGAAATTTGTGCACGGTTAGAGTCCCTAGACCTGGCAGGCGATCAGGGCCAATTGGGGCCTTCCAGCTGCCAGCTGGAGCCTCCCTTCATTCTGCACCACACCCTGGTGGTCAGCACATGTCATAGCGAGTGATCAAACTGCCAGTTGAACTCCTGAGGGGACACTTTGCATATTAGCCTTTTATATATATACTAGAGGCCCAGTGCACAAAAATTTGTGCACTCAGGGGGCGGGGGGAGAGGGTCCCCCAGCCCAGCCTGTGCCCTCTCACAGTCTGGGACCCCTCAGGAGATAACAACCTGCTGGCTTAGGCCTGCTCCCGGGTGGCAGAGGGCAGGCCCAATCCCTAAGTGCAGCCCCTAGTCAGGCTCAGAGCAGGGCCGATTGGGGAGTTGGGGCACCGCCCCCTGTCATGCACAGAGCAGGGCAGATCTGGAGGTTGGGGTGCTGCCCCCTGTCACTCACAGAGCAGGGCCCATCAGGGGGTTGGGGCGCTGCCCCCTGTCACTCACAGAGCAGGGCCCATCAGGGGGTTGGGGTGCTGCCCCCTGTCACTCACAGAGCAGGGCCGGTCAGGGGGTTGGGGCGCTGCCCCCTGTCACTCACAGAGTAAGGCCGATAGGGGAGTTGGGGCACCACCCCCTGTCACACACAGAGCAGGGCGTATCAGGGGGTTGGGGCGCTGCACCCTGTCACACTCAGGGCAGGGCCAATGGGGAGGTTATGGCTCTACCCTGTCACACACAGAGCAGGGCCCGTGGAGGGGGTTGAGGCGCCACCCTCTATCACCCACAGAGCAGGGCTGATCAGGGGGTTGGGCGCCACCACTGTCACACTCGGGGCAGGACCGATGGAGAGGTTATGGCTCTACCCTGTCACACACAGAGCAGGGTTGATCAGGGGGTTGGTGTGCTGCACCCTGTCACACACAAAGCCGCAGGGCAATCAGGGGGTTTGGGCACTGCCCCCTGTCACGCTGATCCTGGTGCCGGGAGCTTCGCTGCTCCGCTGATCCCGGTGCTGGGAGGCATATTACCCTTTTACTATATAGGATAGAGGCCTGGTGCATGGGTGGGGGCCGGCTGGTTTGCCCTGAAGGGTGTCCTGAATCAGGGTGGGGGTCCCCACTGGGGTGCCTGGCCAGCCTGGGTGACGGGCTGAGGGCTGTTTTCCGGAAGTGAGTGACTGAAGCTTCCAACCGCTCCTTGTTTTCTTTTTTTTTTTGTTCTGGGCCAGCTTTAGCTCTGAGGCCTCGCTGCTGAAAACATGGATACAAAGTTTCGGTCCGCTGGCTTTCAGTCCAGCTGGTTTCTGGTGTTTTGTTTAGCTTCTTATTTGCAACATAGTACATAGTTGCTTAGAGTTGCAACTGAGAGGCCGGCAAGTGAGGCAGGGAACGTTGGAGTTCTCAGCAAGCAAGCCTCATGCTCGCTTCAGTGCCTGGCTGCCGGCCGCCATCTTGGCTGACAGTTAATTTGCATATACTCACTGATAGCCAATGAAAAGGGTAGCGGTCGTACGCCAATTACCATGTTTCTCTTTTATTAGTGTAGATAGATGATGCTATTTCATCCTTTCTTATGTCTGAGTAGTATTGCATTGTGTATATGTATCACATATTCTTTATCCAGTCCTCTATTGCAGGGCACTTTGGTTGTTTCCATGTTTTGGCCACCGTGAATAATGCTGTTGCAATGAACATATTGGTGCATATGTGTTTGTGTTTAAGTGATTTCGAGTTTTTTTGGGTATGTATCCAGGAGTAGGGTTGCTGGGTTGTATGGTATCTCTATTCTTTTTTTTTTTTAATATATTTTATTGATTTTTTACAGAAGGGAAGGGAGAGGGATAGAGAGCTAGAAACATCGACGAGAGAGAAACATCGATTAGCTGCCTCCTGCACACCCCCCACTGGGGATGTGCCCGCAACCAAGGTACATGCCCTTGACCGGAATCAAACCTGGGACCCCTCAGTCCGCAGGCCAACGCTCTATCCACTGAGCCAAACCGGTTTGGCATGGTATCTCTATTCTTAATTTTTTGAGGAATTGCCAGACTGCTTTCCATAGTAACATTTGATTTCACTGGATTTGACAATTAAAATGCTGGGAGATAGACTCTCATAACTGACACTTACTGTTTACATCAAATACTAAAAGAATATTTCCAAAACTAAATATTGTCTTTTTTGATAAATAGGCAGAAAATTATGACCCAAGTTTAGTCCATAGCTGCAGAAACATTCAAGACAAACACACATTCTGTTTAGTGATTAGTAAGAAAGCACATGTCCTTATAAGGAAAAGTTTTGCTTCATTTGATACCAGGTGATCTTCATTTATTCAACAACAGAGAATTCCAGGATTTATAAGAGATTCCAGATTCTCAGGATGCTGCAGTATTTCAACAGGACAGCCATGAGAGCAGGCAGGAAGTCAACTTTCATTTCAAGTGATCACAATTAAGCAAACATCTTTCTTTTATTTAAATTACAATGGACACTTCAATACTATCATTAATTAATACTTTTATTAGATAACAACTTAGGAACTTCATAAGAAATGGACATTATAGCTTCAAATTGGAGCAACAAGGTCTTGTATATGATAAGAACTACATGAAAGCACATTTTCAAGATCACACTTCTTCCAGATATTTTACTTAGATCACAAACTGTTTGAACAGCTTTCTCGAAGTTTCACTTGTTCACATTGATGTCGTCATTTTATCAGTTGTTAGAGAAGTGTATAACATCAGCTTTCCAATGACTGTTTTGTATTATATAACTGTTGCCATCTTGCAACAAAAAATAGAGCTCGTGCAGTGAGATGACATAGATGCTGGCCAGTGAAGTCTTACTATGATGGCACTGTTTTCCACCAACACCAAGGCAGACATACCTACTGCCATCTAGAGACACTGAAAAGGGAGAACCCATAAATAAAACAGCAGTAATGAGTGGCTGATGCAGAATAAATGGGCTACCCAGCCTCCTACTTAACCTGAACCCAAATAGATTCAAAGTGCTTATGCCATTTATGTCTCTTCAACAGTTCCAAATCTATTGATTTTCTGGGCTGCACCTCCACTGCTAAGGCTGCTAAATGTATGGAAAATACCACTGACTATTTATAACCTGGTTCTGTGCCTTTGAGTACCAATGATATAACTTGTGTGTTCCAGTTATCTAACTTGGAGTTGACCTTAAATTGTACTTACCTTGATAAGGTAGAGTTGTTAAGACTGTTTGTTTCTTGAGTATTGTTATACTGATAATCGAGTTATTGAATTCTACAATGAAACTGATAAATTTCTTGCTAATAAATAAACATGTCTTATAACTGAGACACATTTTAACCAGATATGTTCCTTTGTTTTGCTATGTACAAGAGTGTAGAGGTAGAATGACCTGTAACATTGTAATTGTCACCTATGAGATTGATGGGTATTCAGGCTACTGAGGCTTGTTTATGCATGGCACATTTCCCACTAGCAATTTTAGAAAGTTCATAGATCTTTTGATATGTGGGTTACCTCTGAGAGAGAGAAAGAAACTCAGATACTGTACAACTTTACTTAGAGCTGGACCTATTCCAAAACTTTTGCATAAACTTGCTTAATCAGCAAATGTTGTTCATTGACACATTTACTGTACAATACACACAAGAAAAAAAAGAGAGAGAAAACTCATTGACATGGACAACAGTGTGAGGATTGCAGGATGGGGAGGAGAGTTGGGGGAAGGTAGAGGAAGGTATGGGGGTTGGGAAATGGTGAAGGAAGGAGACTTGACTTGGAGTGGTGAACATACAATCAGTGTACAGATTATGTATTATGGAATTATGCCCCTGAAACCTGTATAATTTTGTTAACCACTATCACCCCAACAAATTCAATAAAAAGGAAAAACAAAACAAAACAGGAGACCAAATTTTATATGTTGTGTTTTATAAAATTTAATAAAAATGTATTTAAGCTTCTTATAAACACTGTTCTTAGACTTTTTTAACTCTAGGATGTACCAATTAGAAAATTTGTTCCAATTTTATTTAGCCAGCCTCTTACAGGTGGACTAGTTAGTTATACATGACTAGAGGCCCAGTGAATGAAATTTGTGCATGGGTGGGGTACCTCGGGGTGGCCTGCAACAATCGGGCCCTAGCTCGCACCCCAAGCCTCACAGCCCCAGCTTGCACCCCTAACCTCGCAGCCCCGCAGCCCTGCCTAGCACCCTGCCTCGGCCTGGTGCTGCCCCCTTGCCCTGCCCCCTGCCAATGCCACTGGTCACAGTCTGTGGGGCGATAGATCAGGGCCGGGGGATGGGGGGAAGCCCGGAGGGCCTACCCAGCTCCCTCAACACCAGGGAGTTGTGTGGCAGCCCCACCCCCCACCACTGCCACTGGTCGCTGTCTGCGGGGCGATTGGTGGGGCGACTGGCCCCCGCTTGCACCTCCCTTGGCCTGGTGCTTCCTGCTTACCTCCTCCACCATCCAGCTGTGGTCCTGCTCTTGTCAGGGCCCATGGGGCCAGCAGCACCTCCACTGCCGCCTGTTGCCAGCGCAGCATTGCCAATGCCCTCCATGTTCCATGCCACCCCCTGGTGGTCAACACATGTTATAGCAAGTGGTCGAACTCCCGGTTGTGGGGACAATTTGCATATTGAAATTAGGCTTTTATTATATAGGATGGTTTTATTGGTGGCCATAGGTCTCACAAGAAAGTCTCAAGAATGTTGCTCCACCTACAAAGGCATAAATGAAGATACTCATTAAAAAATCAATTATTAAGAATGAAGAACTATGGTGGCCTACCTTTTCACTTGTAGGATCCAACTAATTTTACTAATATTTTAGCTTGGTAGACATTCATCTTATAAAGTTGTAAAAATAGTAGAATTTGAAACTTGCTGAAATCACACTAATTTAAATGTTTTATAGACTTTGATGGATGTCACTCTTTGGAGGTTGGCAATTAGACACCCAAAAAAACCTGATGGAGAATTTTTTTAAATCATTACATCCCCTAAAATCAGGGTTACTGTTTTTAACATAAATATAAATAACTTATCCACTATCAGCCACTTTGAAGACATCAGTAAACAGCTTTTAGTGCCTGTTGTGCTGGCATGATCCACACAAATAGGTGATCCATCATCTTCTGTCACACCTTTAGACAGAAGGTAAAGTCAAGTTTTAAAATTACCTCCAATCTGATAATTTTCTCATAACAACATTTCCACTTAAAGGCTTGTTTCTATTTGCTCCTCATTTTCACATTCACTCCATCCTTTGTCTCCTGCCTCTACCTCAGGATCAGTTCCCTGCAGCATTGCATATTTGTCAAAATCATTCAACACACAGATATTACATGTGGAAAATAAAATATCTCTATCAAACTTTGTTTTATTCACAGATGTCTTTGCCTACTTACCTATACATAACTATTTATAAGTTCCAAGTGCTGTTAATCCACATGCACTTTTAAAAGACTTTTCTTCAAAAGCAAAATTGTGCATAATTTAAATTCTGTTATTGTTACTATACAGTGCTTCCATTTGTGTTTCACAATTTATGAATTGAAACAATCAATGTCTAGTTACATAGGATTTATAATATAAGCTCAAAGTTTGCTACAGAAAGCTTTATAGATGTGTCTGGCTGCTGTTTATATGATTTCATATATACCAGTAACTCTGGAAGCCTGGAGGGATAACTATATTAAACAAAGGAAAGGTTGCTCAAACTTCAACAACCAGCTAAACTCAGAAGCTCACCCATTTGAATAGATCACACACCATAAGCCTTTAAGAATTAAACATGTGCCCTAACTGGTTTGGCTCAGTGGATAGAGCATCGGTCTGCAGACTGAAAGGTCCCAGGTTCGATTCTGGTCAAGGGTATGTACCTTGGTTGCAGGCACATCCCCAGTAGGAGGTGTGTAGGAGGCAGCTAGCTGACTGATGTTTCTCTCTCATTGATGTTTATAACTCTCTATCCCTCTCCCTTCCACTCTATAAAAAATCAATAAAATAAAATTTAAAAAAAGAATTAAACATGTTCACTGATTTAAAAATAATGTAATCATCAAAGTATAAGGAAAAAGTGAAATAATCCATTTTAACTTTTGCAATTTTTTTAACCAGAGAGTGCTTATAGCTTAATTTCCTTAGTGTCCTTTGAAATTAAAAACAACTTTTTAATAATCCAGATAAATTAACTTTGGCATTTATATGAGGCACTCTTTAACCTCTTGAAAAATATTTTGAGAACTCAGCCACAGATTGCCATAATGCAGTCTAGTTATAAATGGAAATAATGAGTTCATTTTAAAGTTTAAACCAATGATAGCATGATTAGGAATTTTTGTTACCCTAGAATGCACAATTAGTTCTAGAGGTGAAATTAAAGACAAAATCACTTCACATATTTGTAAAAAGCAAATGAGAACATAACTTCATAAATCGCTACTGGTCCTTTGTTATTAAGAATCAATGAGCATGATTCCAAGAGACTTCTGTATGTCCTCTTTCAAAAAGTGTCTATTTAGGTCCTTTGCCCATTTTTTGATTGGATTGTTTACCTTCCTTTTGTTTAGTTGTATGAGTTCACTGTAAATTTTGGAGATTAAACCCTCATCTGAGATAGCATTGGCAAATACATTCTCCCACACAGTGGGCTTTCTTGTTTTGCTGATGGTTTCTTTTGCTGTGCAGAAGCTTTTTATTTTGATGTAGTCCTATTTGTTTATTTTCTCCTCAGTTTCCATTGCCTTAGGAGCTGTATAGGTAAAGATATTGCTATGACATATGTTTGATATTTTGCTGCCTATGGAGTCTTCTAAGATTTTTATGGTTTCCCGTCTTACATTTAAGACCTTTAACCATTTTGAGTTTGTTTTTGTGTATGGTGTAAGTTGGTGATCTAGTTTCATTTTTTTGCATGTATCTGACCAATTTTCCCAGCACCATTTATTGAAGAGATTGTCTTGACTCCATTGTATGCTCTTGCCTCCTTTGTCAAATGTTAATTGAGCATAATGGCTTGGATCTATTTCTGGGTTCTCTATTCTTTTCCATTGGTCTATATGTCTGTTCTTGTGCCAGTATCAGGCAGTTTTGAGAATCATGGCTTTGTAATATAGCTTGATGTCTGGTATTGTGATCCCTCCAACTTTGTTCTTCTTTCTCAGGATTACTGCAGCTATTAGGGGTCTTTTTTTTATTTCAGATGAATTTTTGTTTTAGGTCTGTGAAATATGCCATTGGTATTTTAATGGGGATTGCATTGAATCTATAAATTGCTTTATGTAGTATGGACATTTTAATGATGTTGATTTTACCAATCCATAAACACAAACACGGTATGTTCTACCATCTGTTTGTGTCTTCCTCTATCTCATTTTCAGTGTCCTGTATTTTTCTAAGTACCGGTCTTTTACCTCCTTGGTTAAGTTTATTCCTAGGTATCTTAATTGTTTTGATGTGATGGTAAATGGGATTTTTTTTTAGTCTCTCTTTCTGTAAGTTCACTATTGGTGTATAAAAAAGCCATAGATTTCTGGGTGTTAATTTTGTATCCTGCTACATTTGCGAATTCATTTATTAAGTCTAGTAGTTTTTTGATGGAGTCTTTGGGGTTTCTATGTACAATATCATGTTATCTGTGAATAATGACAATTTTACTTCTTCTTTTCCAATTTGGATGCCTTTTATTTCTTCTTCTTGTCTGATCACTATGGCTTGCACTTCCAGTACTATGTCAAACAGGAGTGGTGAGAGTGGGCATCCCTATCTTGTTCCTGTTCTTAGGGGAAATGGTTTTAGTTTTTGACCATTGAGTATGATGCAAAACAAAAAGCAATGAGGTACCATCTCACACCTGTCAGAATGGTTATCATCAACAAATCAACAAACGACAAGTACTGGCGAGGATGTGGAGAAAAAGGAACCCTCATGCACTGCTGGTGGGAATGCAGACTGGTGCAGCCACTGTGGAAAAAAATATGGATTTTCTTCAAAAAAAGTTAAAAATGGAGCTCCCATTTGACCCAGTGATCCCACTTCTAGGAATATATCCCAAGAAACCAGAAACACCAATCAGAAAGGATACATACACCCCTATGTTCATAGCAGCACAATTTACAATAGCTAAGATTTGGAAACAGCCTAAATGCCCATCGGCAAATGAGTGGATTAAAAAACTGTGGTACCCCTACACAATAGAATACTATGCTATTATAAAAAAAGAAGGAACTTTTACCATTTGCAACAGGATGGAACTAGAGAGCATTATGCTAAGCGAAATAAGCCAGTTGGAGAAAGATAAATATCACATGAACTCACTCATATGTGGAATATAATGAACAACATAAACTGATGAACAAAAATAGATCCAGAAACAAGATAACACTGAACAGACCATCCAACCTCAGAGAGAAGGCCAGGGAGATTTTTAGAGATCAACCAAAGGACTTGTATGCGTGCATATTAGCATAAGCAATGGACATTGACACTGGGGAAGTGGGGGCTTGTCCTGGGGGGTGGGAGTGGTGTGGGGGAGGGCGGAGGTCAATTGTGTAAAAAGGAGACATATGTAATACTTTAAACAATTAAAAAAAAGAAACAACTTTCAAAACTCATTAATCAGTGAGTAAAGGTGAATAATTTAATATGCATCATAAAAAATAATCCCATCCTGCTGTAAGTCCATATTTAAGGCAGGTCTATTTCACAGCTTTTATCAGCCCCAAACATGGCCCTGCCTCATGAGCTGTATCTTGGAACTTTGTGGGGAAGATTTAGCTACTGAGAACCCAGCTGGGGGCAAAGGAACGGCCTGGCTCTGACATAAATTCACACAAGGAGTGGGATACTAGCTGTGACACTGACCGCCCTCACTTCCAGATTTAGTAAAGAAGGTCCTTGCTACTGGGAAGTAATAAAGATTAAACTATTTCAATTGCATGTAATATGAATTGATTGGCAATGATGTCTAAGATGAAAATGTAAGTTTAAAATAGTCAGTACTTTGAAATTTAGACAGAAATTGGACCCCTCGCTAGACTGAAACTAGCAAGAAGGAAGGTTTATAATTCAAATACTCAGAAGAATACAAAGCAGAAGGCTGTATTCTGGGGTTTCCAGGCAGTGAGAACAACTGGATTACTGAACCAATTACCGAAATAGAAATTTAGGAATAGGATTTGGGGAGGGTGGGCAAGAGCTTACTTACCAAATCACTGAGGTAATTATAAGGAAGACAGTTGTAGAGAAGAAGGTCATAGGACAGGATACAAATGGTTTAACCTCATGATCACAACCAGCATACTCCATAACTGTCAGAGGTGATGCAGAAAAAATTTCAAATGTGAGCTCTTTCAACAACTCTACCATAGTCAGATTGGTCCTAGAGACAGGGAGGCAAGTATAGACTACAGTTAATTGTGTGTTAGAGGACAGAGTTGGACTTAAAGGACAAGGCTGTGAATAGGAGAGAGGCATTAAAGCTGAAAACTAGACGCAGTCTTTAAACCACACAAGGGGATTTGGCCTTTGTTGCTATCTGCCAGTAGCTGCCCATAGTTCTCAATCAGAATCTCCTGGAAGGATGGTGAAACCACAGTTGTCCAGTTCAGTAAGGAGGGAAACACAAATTGCAGAAAGGTGGGCAAGTTGGGGCCAGGCATTTACCATGCCACTGACCTCTCCTAGAAAGGGATCATGAGTCTGGGAGAGGGAGCTCTATCCAGCTGTAAAACAGACCAAGACCAGCCGTGCACCAATACATCTTGCAATTTACTCATCATCAATATGTCCAATAGCAACGTGTCTTTTTACACACTTCAAAAGTTAAAAATTAGAAACATGCAATCTAATGACATTCATTTGCCCTTGGCTAATATATCAATCTGGATGCTTCCAGCTTGTTCTTGCTTGGTTAGAATTTTGAGTAGATCAGAGAATTCAACTTTGGTCATGAGAAATCTTAATGCACTCTACTCAGCCATTGACCTACTGGCTTGATGTTTAAAGCACAATCTATTTAAACACACCTTTCTACCTGAGACAATTCTGCCCTTGTTTCCTTTATGGATTATAAATAGTATTTGGAATAAGTAATGCAAAAAAAAAACAGCATACATAATACCAAACATCTGTTTGAATGTTTTGTGTTGCTTTTATTCTTACTGAGTTGTGTGAATTAAAGTAACTGTCTAAAATTGAAGGAATGCCTACAAATTGAAGAACAATTCTTGTTAAAAGGCTGCCCTCTTGTGACAATTATTGTATGTACTACTGGAAAATCAGCCTCATACCTTCTTGAATCAAACTGATAATACTATTAAAAAGAAGTAAAACCTTGATAAAGTTTTTAATTTAAAATGTGTATATCTTACTTATATGGCAACTTTAGATAATGAATAGTACTGATTAGACAGATGTTCCAGGGATCTGAAAATTTAAATACATCTCAGTATTTAACTCACTTAATTTATTTCTAACATATACAACTCACTTCTCTGCTCTTAACAAATTAGTCAAATTTCTCTATATATTTAGGTGACATATATCATAAAATGTAATAAATTAAGTTGTCATCTATGTTATCATAACTATGAATGTTACCCTCAGAGTGAATAATTAAACAATAAACATTACTAATGGAAAGATAAATAGTATGTCTTCTGGCTTTGAAGAGCTCTTGGTCTGATGCAGGAGATAGCTGATGTAACCAAACACTTACAAAGAAGAAGTGTAAATGCTATAGTACAGATGGATATACTACTCCTGGAAACATAGAAGAGAAAGCATTTCGCTTTGCTATAGAGAACCAGGGAAATTCACTAGGGTAAGTTAACACTGGGGATATTATTAAAATTTTAAGAAGACACACAATTTATTATATGCTAAGTACCCTCTAGAATTTGAGGATATCTTAATGAAAATATTTAGTCCCTACACTTAATGAACTCAGAATAATGGAGAAACCATACTGTAAACAATGTAAATGCAATGTGATAAGGGTTAAATGTCATGGATTTTCTCCCTTTATTATCTCCTGAAACTTCCCCCTTCTTTTCATTTCATCACAACTTCACAGTATAAATACAGTGACTACAATGTCTTCATGATAACTTTAGGTTCCCTTTTTTCCTTCCAGTACTGTACTTACCTAGGTCTTCTTCTCCAGTTCTAGGAGAAAAACTATTCTGGGCTCACTGATTTAGAGGAACAGAAACAAAGCATTTCATAGAAAGGAATAGTAACCTGCAATTCTTTCTGACTTTTGTTTTTTAGAATGTGACGCCTTTGGGAGAATGTAGAAGGATCATGAAACTGGTGGAAAGAAGTATTTTGCAGTGTGAAAAACACTGTATAAATGTGAAAAAGAAAATGTTTTTCCCCAGGTTAGGAAAAAATCATTTTCCATCCTTCCACGTCATTGAGAGAATGGAAAACAAAGGGGCCCCTTGGTGAACAGTAGAGACCTAGGAGCAGTTATCTAGAAACATTCCAAGGGATGTAAAGATCCCAGGAAAAAAAATAGCTACAAGGTTGCCTAGGTATACGGGGCCCTGGGCAAACTCGTGATAGGATTTTTGCACTCCAAATATGATAAAGAAGTATGAGAGAGCTCCTGAGCCTAAATGGACCACACAGGGGTGAACAAAGAAGAGGCCAGCAGCAGATTGTGTAGACAGATGGCTAAGCACTATATGCCTACCCATCGTTTGTCCCCTAAGTTCTAGCACCGCTTACCAAGGCTGCGTTCTGCCACCCAGATGCCTTCTTCAGACTGAAGCATCTTTCTCCCAGCTTCTGGGAGTGTTGACATAATGCCCACAGCTGAATAAAATCATCTCATTCAAGTAGGTTCACAACCCTTTCCCAGTGACAGCCTATACCTAAGGACTGGTCAATGTGGGCATATAAAGGCCTGGCTCCTTTATCCCAATTCAGGACAGTTTTAGAACAAAGAGAGTCCAGCTACAAAAAAGGAGAAAAGTGAATTTATCAAAGATAATAATTATTTCTAATTATTATCAAAATTGTAACTAAACATGTCATTTAATGATTATTTAAAATTAATAGTTTAACTCCAGTGGGATACGTAAGAAATTGGTAAGAGCAAAAGCAAAGTTCATGCTTTATGAAAATCCGGCCCTCTAATGTGGCATAATGTGATTCCAAAGCAGGAAACACTGGATATTATGTCCTTTTAGTGCATTTTGATGCTGCATCTTATTGAAAGAAACCCTTAAATAAGCAATTAGGAAGATCCCTGGACAACATTAGATATAGAGATTCTAAAAGTTCTATAATGCAGACAACTTCAATAGACATGAAGATTATAGTCTAGAAAACCCTGTCAGATAACTCTAAAGGGAGCTTAATTGATAAAAAGACATTTATATAAAAATGCATTTGAAGAGTTTGATTAAATTGTTTAATGAAATGTGATAATTTCTAAATCAGTATGTCATAAATAATTGATATAATTAATAAATATAAGTAGATAATTGACTTTATTCAAAGCACAACTTATACATTTAATTTTGCTCACCTGAAAACTTAGATTTTCTCAATGGGAAATTTGAAAGATCTCTAACCTATTTCCCTTCACCCACCCAGAGAGAATGAGAGAGAGAGAGAGAGAGAGAGAGAGAGAGAGAGAGAATGAGAGAGAGATGATTTTTTCCAGGAATAAAGAAAAAGAAAAATGACATATTGAAATGTTTAAAGTGGGCTGGGATCATGCACCTATGACATGAGCCATAATGTATCAGAAGAGATTTTATTCCAGGCACCAAGCCTCTCTGCTGATTTAAGGCTCAGGTCCGTCCTTGGTTCCTCCCATGCCAGGTGTCTTCTGGTTATCTGAGCTATGCTGTGCTCAAGGCTACAAGCTTTCTGCAAGATATCTGCTAAGCACAATAAGTTTTTCTCTGCCCCGTTTTATTCTCTTTAATCCTTTCACATATAAGTTCTCTTATCATGATCTCTCTTTAAAAAAATGAACAAACAAAAAATACCCTTATTCTGGAGAAGGAATGGCAGAGATATGCTGTAGTTTGGGCCTAGTGAGTATGGGTCTAACTCATTTAGGATATATATGTTTGGCAGGCATGAATTTTAAAACCACTTCTACTAGCAATCCTTCAAAAACATGTACTGTGTTCTGTAAAATAAACCCCATACAATTTTCAAGTGGATGGTGAGCAATTCTTAATTGTTTCTCTTGTGTTGCCCCTTATTCCACTTGAGACCACTTACAGAACCTCCACTAGGTTTTCCCTTTGATGGAGTTGGAATGGAGGTGAGGATCTCAACATGTTTTAGGGAAGGGATGGAGAAAATTATGCCACATTAGAGGGCCACATTTTCATAAAGCATGAACTTTGCTTTTGCTCTCGCCAGACTGTTGTAGCAAAACTTCAGCACAAAACTTCAGCACATCATCTATGTCCTTACTTACCTAACATTTTTTATCTTCCTTCCTTGGCATGTCCAGGACTCTGGCAGAGAGGTTATTAATAACCTTTCCAGTAAGGTACATGAGAGATATCTATATATATAAAGAGCCAGGGTCTGTAACATCCAAAATGATCTAATGGATGACCGAACACCAGCAGTCAGTCCTGCAATCAGTGCTGGGTCGCCAGCCCTGACTGCCAAAGGGGCTGCGGATGAGGCCCAGAGAGAGGCCCGGAGAGAGAAGCAGGGTCTTATCCACAGCCTCTGTGGCATCTATTGATCAGCCCTTGCCTCTCCTTCTCTCCAGGCCTCACCAGCAGCATGGGGGCTGCTGATCAGCCCCGCCACTCTGATCAGGCCTGGAGATAGGCCCAAAGACACTGACTGGCATAGAAACCAACCAATCAGAACCAAATGTGGGTGAACTGAGAGGAGACAATGGCTGTTTAGGAGGTGGAGCTTTTGATCCTGACTGGCATAGAAACCAACCAATCAGAACCTAATGTGGGTGAACTGTGAAGGCAGAACCTAAAGTGGGGGCTGAGGAGGGGTTTTAAGGGCAATAGCTGTTTGGTGTAAGGTGTAAGAAAGTAGTTCAATTTTTTAATGACCGGTTTGGCAGTATAGTGAATAAAGCTGGCTATCAGTCCAGATATAAGGATTGTGTATTTTTGTCTCCCAAGAGCATCTCCTCCTGCTGAAAAAGACTCCCCCCTGCCATTTTAAGCAACCCTATCCTATATAATCTATCTATACTAATAAAAGGGTAATATGCTAATTAGACTGGGTTGACTGACCATCTTCCAGATGTCCAATTTCCTTCCAGACAAAGCCATGGTGGTGGAGGCTGAGGCAGAGGCAGTTAGGGGTGATCAGGCCAGCAGGGGAGGGCAGTTGGGGGTGAGATCAGGCCGGCAGGGGCTTAGGGGGAATCAGGCTGGCAGAGGAGGGCAGTTAGGGCAATCAGGCAGGCAGAGGCAGTTAGGGGTGATCAGGCCAGCAGGGAAGAGCAATTAGAGGCGAGATCAGGCCAGCAGGGGAGGGAAGTTGGGGGCGAGGTCAGGCAGACAGGGGAGGGCAGTTGGGAGCAAGATCAAGCTGGCAGGGGAGGGCAGTTGGGAGCAAGATCAAGCTGGCAGGGGAGGGAAGTTAGGGGCAATCAGGCAGGCAGGCAGAGGCAGTTAGGGGTGATTAGGCAGGCAGGCAGTTGAGCGGTTAGGAGCCAGTGGTCCCAGATTGCGAGAGGGATGTCCGACTGCTGGCAGTCAGACATCCCCAAAGGGGTCCCCAATTGAACAGGGTGCAGGCTGGGCTGAGGGAATCCCTCCCCCCCAGCCCCCGCCATTCACAAATATCATGCACCGGGAAACTAGTATCTTTAGAAAAATCACAAATATGCCCTGTCCTTACACAAGAATGTTAAATACCCCCTGACTGGAATAATTCATTTTCTATGACAATACAGAAATCACAGAATCTGACCTGCCTGCATCACGTCTTCCCTTCTTGCCTCATAGTCTGCAAAGCGCACCAAGATATATTTTTCTATATATCTCTCCTTGCATATGCTAATCCCTAAACATTCAAGATCAATGTAATCATCTCTATTATCAGTCATGCCTTCCCTAACCTCTTCCACTGCAGCTGATACTCAGCTTTTTCCACACCACACCTTAGAATAATAATTACTAGTATTTCTGCAAGCATCACACAGTATTGCAGCATATTCTATATAATAAAAGGCCTGCCACCATAAGCCTAACAACTGGAATGACCAGAGACCAGAACCACCACGGCCCCTCGCTAGACTGGCCCTGCCCCCAAACAAGCAGTTAGTGGTGATCAGGCAGGCAGGCAGAGTGGTTAAGGTTGATTAGGTTAAGGTTGGCTATTCCTTGAAACATTTTTTAGAGTATATCTCTGAAGACTTGTAGGCAGACCAGCAGTTAGGGATGATCATGTAGGCAGAAAGTGGTTAGGGGCAATCTGGTAGGCAGGCCAGAGGTTAGGGGTGATCAAGTAAGCAGATTGCCCCTTGCAGGGCTGGCCCTGACCCCAGCAAGCAGTTAGGGGTGATCAGGTAGGCAGGCAAGTGCTTAAGGGTGATCCAGTAGGTAGGCCAGTGATTGGGGGTAATCAGGTGGGCAGACAGCCCCACCCAGAGCTGGCCCTGCCCCCCAGCAAAGAAAGAGGGAGGCCCAGGGCATGTGCTGCCAGCCAGGGATCGCCCAACAGAGGGAGGCCCAGGCCATCCAAGCCATCACACCCCATTCCTGTTGCCTGCAGAGGGAGGCCACCATTGGCAAGGGACGGCGGGGGGGGGGGGGGGGAGGGGGCGCAACACTGCACAGATGGCAAGCAGCGGCAGCGGTGGGGGTGGGGCCAGCTGCCTGCATCCAGGGCAGGAAAGCCCTGATAGGCCCTGATCTCAGGCCAGGCCTAGGGACCCTACCCAAGGGGTCCCAGATTGTGAGAGGATGTAGGCTGGGCTGAGGGACTCCCCTGAGTGCATGAATTTTCATGCACCGAGCCTCTAGTGTTTATATGGTAGCTCTCTTAATACAACACAAGTTCCTTGAATTAGGAATTTGAACTTTTCCCATTTTGTATCCCAAGAGATTGATTGCAATATTTAAGTATACAGTAACCCCACTTCTTTTAAGGAGATGCATGATGAATACTTGAGTGTCTGCAAAATATTTAAAAAGCAAGTCTTCAGCGATATATTCTAAAAAATGTTTCAAGGAATAGCCAGCACAAGATAGAAGATGAACAAAGTTGGAGGACTGACACTACCCAAATTCAAGACTTACTATAAAGCCATAGGAATCAAGATAGTGTGGCAAAAGAATAGACTAATAAATCAATGGAACAGAATAGGAAATCCAGAAATGGACCCACGTAAATATAGTCAAATGATTTTGACAGAGGAGCAAAAACAATACAATGGAGAAAATGGTGCTGGAACAACTGGACATCCATATGTAAATAAAGAAATCTAGACAAATGCCTCACCTGTCACAAAAATTAACTCAAAAGAGATCATAGACCTAAATATAAAATGCAACACCATTAAACTCCTCCAGGATAACATAGAAAGAAGCTTAAATGACCTTTGGCATGGCCATGACTTTTTAGATACAACACTAAAGGCATGATCCATAAAAGTAATAACTGACAAGTTGAACTTCATTAAAATTAAAAACTTTTGCTCTTTGAAAGGCAATGTCAAGAGAATGAAACAAGCTACAGACTGGGAGAAAATACTTGTAAAAGATACATCTGATGAAGGACTTATCCAAAAAAGAATTCTTAAAACTCAACAATAAGAAAAAAAAAATGAAAAATGTCCAAACACCTTAACAGACACTTTACCAAAAGGTGGCAAATAAGCATGTGAAAATATGCTGAACATTATATGTCATCATGGAAATGCAAATTAAAAGATCAGTGATATTCCACTACACATCTATTAGAATGACAAAAATTCAGAACACTGACAACACCAAATGTGGGTGAGGATGTGGAACAACAGGAACTCTCATCCACTGCTGGTGACAATGCAAATGGCAAAACCATTTTGTAAGACAGTTTGGAAGTTTCTTACAAACCTAAACATACTCTTATCATATGATCCAACAATTGTGCTACTTGGTGGTTATCCAAAGACATTGAAAACATGTGTCTATACAAAAACCTACACATGGATGTTATAATAGTTTTATTCATAGTTTCTAAAACTTGGAAGCAGATTAGATGTCCTCCAGTAGGAAAATATATAAATCAACTGTGATACATCTGGACAATGAAATATTATCCAGTACTAATAATAAATGTTTATTTTCTTGACTTGGTCATCCAGCACTGTTGGTGGCCATCATATCTCTGGGGAGTCTTCCAAATCATTTTGCTTTACCCAATATAAAACTGTGTTTATATACAAGTGTATAAATTAATCAAGGGTTATTTTTGGTACAGCTTGTTGGGGGGAAAGGTTGAAATAAGATTGTTCCTATATGTTCAATAACTCACTATTAACAGAAACTGTATGTTGTCTTTTAGAAGGACAGTTTCTTGGGGACAGTATCTTAGGTCATGTGGTTCTGAGAATACATTTAGTTTGATCATTAGAATAAAATATATTCTTAATAAATTCTAACTTTCTCTCTTTGTCTCTCTCTCATCCTATATCTCCATACTTAAATATTGTCTTGATAAGAATAATCCTACTTTCTAGTTCTCCATTTGCCATTCACTTTGACAACCCTTATCTTGAAAGACATTTTCCCAATTAAATATGTCTATCAAGGGTAACAGGTAAAACAACACTAACAAATATTGGAGAGTAAAAAAAAAATGAAAAACATGACAACTTCAACTGGAAAAATCCAGTGATTTCAGAATCTGGGCCTGCAGTAGACTTTTTAAGAAAACCTTTAAATGGTCTCTCTACCCAGAGAGTTATTAAAGCAAGACCTGAAACTTAAAATTCTTCCATGTGTTTAGAGTATAATGATATAGTGGAAGAATTTTTTTAAATTTAGTTCTAAATGAAAAGTATTCTTAAATACTATATTAAAATCTGGTTTTACTTAATTCTTAGAAAAGAGCTTAAGACATAGATAATTTTTAATTTGTTGTGCTAGGAGAGCTCTCTGATCTCTAACCAGAACCACTTTTAACATTTTGTTCTTCTAAATAGCCTGCACACACTGGTCTCTGCCCACTCTTCCCCAAGTAAGCTAAGAACTTACTGTTCTGCTTATTTAATTTTTTTCATTTATCATTCAACATGTTTTTATGGAGCCCCTGAAATAGGCCAGTCATTCACATGGACCCTGAAAATACAAATATGTATAATACAAAACTTCCTAATCTCAGGAAAATTCCATTCTTGTGATGGATACAGACAAGTAAGCCCAGAGTTTTAATGCCTTGTGCTGTAACAGATATAAAATGCCATCTCCGGGAAACAGAAGAGGAGGCAAAGGCAAAGGAAGGAGTGACACTGGGAGAGATAACAAGTTAACTATGGAAAAATGCAAGAAAGGGCCCAAGAGAGAAGAAAAGTGTGAGTGCAAATTATGAGTTAAGAACTGGAAGGAGCTGATGGAGATAAAGCATAAAGCTGGAAGAATATTCTATAGGGTCCTAGTGAATCTGAATGAGTTATCTGTTGTTTCAGTCTTCAAACACTGTCTGTAATATTATGTTACATTTTAAGCACTTTGTCATTACTGCTAGTCTATATGCAAATGTATTCCTCCATGTCCCTGTGAGATATAATTCAAATCCTAGACAAGAACCTAGGATTCCAAAAATGTCAGCCATGATAAGAAATCCAAATTCAATTCATCAATACCATCTGAATCGCCAGCTATTCACCTCCATTCCCATATATCCTTTTTTCATGTACCACGTGTTTATAGGAACAAAGAAATTATGAATGAAAAAGTTATCTGTGCTTTGAAGTCCTACATTTTCTAGCTCCATATTTATTCCCCTACTATTTCCTAACAATGTTGTTTATGCCACCAGGAGAAGCAGGTTGTAATGTAATTTCTTCTTTGATCTCTTTGGTAATCCAATCATTGTTTAATAGCATGCTATTTAGCCTCCAAGTGTCTGATTTTTTCATTGTTTTTATTTTAGTTGATTTCTAGTTTTATGCCATTATGATCTGAGAAGATGCTTGTTATGATTTCTATCTTCTTGAATTTGAAGAGAATTTGCCTGTGTCCTAATACGTGGTCTATCTTTTAAAATGTTCCATGCACACTTGAGAAGAATGTATATTCTGTAGCTTTGGGGTGAAATGTTCTGAAGATGTCAATTAAGTCCATCTGATCCAGTGAGTCATTTAGTATTGCTGTTTCTTTGCTGATTGTTTGTCTAGAGGATTTATCCAGTGGTGTCAGTAGGGTAATAAAGTCCCCTACTATGACTGTATTGCTATTGATCTCTACCTTTATATCTTCCAGAAGTATTTTTATGTCTTTGGGTGCTCCTGTATTGGGTGCATATATGTTTACCAGAGTTATATCTTCTTGTTGAATTGCTCTCTTTAGTATTATGTAGTGATCTTCCTTATCTCTTTTTATGGCCTTTACTTTGAGGTCTATTTTCTCAGATATAAGTATTGCAACCCAAGCTTTTTTCTCATTTCCATTTGCCTGAAAATTTTTTTCCATCCCTTCACTATCAATCTGTGTGAATTTTTTGTTCTGAGGTGGGTCTCTTGCAGACAGCAAATGTATGGGTCATGTTTTCTTATCCATTCAGCTACCTTATGTCTTTTTATTGGAACATTTAATCCATTTACACTTAATGGTATTATTGATAAGTACTTGTTTGTCATCATTTTTATTCTTAATGTTTGTGTTTCTTCTTGCCTTTCTGTTTCTTCTTTTTACAGCAGTCACTTTAGCATTTGTTGCATTGCTGGCTTGGTGGTAATTCTCTCTTAACCCTTTTTTGTCTGTGAAGATCCTGATTCCACCTTCAATTTTGAAAGATAGCCTCGCTGGTTATAGTATTCTTGGATTCAGTCACTTTCTTTGCATCACTTTGTATATTTCATTCCATTTCCTCTGGCCTGGTGTGTTTCTGTTGAGAAATCAGTTGATATTCTAATGGGAGATCCTTTGTAGGTAACTTCAGTCTCTCTCTGGCAGCCTTTAAGATTCTTACTTTGTAGTTGATGTTTGGTAATTTAATTATGATGTGTCTTGGTGTTAGTCTTTTTAGGTTCATCTTGTTTGGGACTCTATGTGCTTCTTGGACTTGTGTAGTTTTTTTCTTGCCAATAACAGGGAAGTTTTCTGTCATTATTTCTTCAAACAGGTTTCCTATTCCTTGCTTTGCTTACTCTCCTTCTGGTACCCCTATTATGTGGATGTTGTTTCATTTTGTGTTGTCCCAAAGCTCCCTTAGGCTCTCCTCTTGCTTTTTAATTCTTCTTTCCAGTTGCTGCTGTGTTTGTGTGTTTTTTCCTACCTTGTCTTCTAATTAGCTGATGCGGTCCTCAGCCCCTTCTAGTCTACTGTTTAAGCTTTCCATTGTGTTCTTTATTGAAGCTATGTCGTTCTTCATTTCCTCTTGGTTCCTTTTCATGTGGGTGACATTCTTATTCAGCTCCTTATAATTCTCATTGAGTTGTGTGTATTTGTTATCCAGCCGTTTGAGCATCCTTATAACCATTACTCTGAATTCTTTCTCTGACATGTTACTTGCCTCCATTTCATTTTAACTTCCTCTCTGGTGACCTTTTTCTTTCCTTTGGGGATTGATTTTTTGTCTCTCCCTGTTTTGCTGTAGCATTTTAATTGTTTCTGTGTCCTAGATCCGACTGCTTTGCTACCCAGGTTCTTTTGGGGATGGTGCTCCTGGTGTGATCTCTCAGATCTCCTGGGCTTGGTAACCTAGCATAGCTCCCTACTTGAGCTATTTGGGTTCTCTTGATGTAGTTGGATCTTGAATGTTAGTTTCTTATTCATGGATGATGTCTTGTCACGGGTTAGCAAGGTGACTCACCCCAAGCTTCATTGTGCAAGCAGTTTTGGATATGATTGTGGTTCTGGCTCTTGTGGAAAAGTTTTTCTGAGGTCTCACTGGTATGTGTTTGCTGTGGATTCACAGGGTCCATGGCCTGGGAGGAAGAAGTCTTGGGGCCTGAGACTCAGGAACTGTGACTTTGGCTGGTGTGGTGTGACTCTTGCTGGATTAACATCACTCTGCAACTCACTATGAGGGGCCCTGAGCCTGTGACAGTGAGGGGCAGGTGTCTTGTATTCTGTGGTTGAAGCAGTGGGACTCTGGCCAAAGTGATTTCCCTCTCTGAATCACAAAGTGGTTCAGGATCCAGCAGCAGGCTTTCCAGAGGTAGGTAGCCGTGAGGGGGATGTCCTGAATCCTACTGAGGAAGCCATTCGCCCTTGGTTGGAGAGGCACATGCCCAGTGGCAGCACACAGAGGGGTGCAGGAGCTGTCTGCAAGGGGTGTGTGCTTCTGGAGCCCACATGCTGGATCAGAGTGATTGTGGTGTGCCACCGGCCCCATGGAGGGAGAAGTCCCAGTTTCTGCTTTGGGGGATATGTGCCCTTGCTTAAATATGGATGCCCAATGGCTGCTTACAGAGGTGCCCAGGAGCCGTCTGCTGGGGCAATGGGCTCACGGACCCCTTGTGCTGGAGTGGTACTACTGCAGGGACTGGATGCCAGCAGCTAGGATTGTGCCTTTTGGCAGCTCAAGAAGTACCCAGGGTCCGCTTGCTGGGGCAGTGGGCTCAGGGGCCTTGCACGCTGGATCAGTGCTACTGCAGTGACCGGAGGTCAGCAGCTGAGGAGGAGGAAGTCCGAATTTCTGCTGCCGGGGCCTTGAGCCCTTAGCGGGATATGAGTGCACCTAGTGGCAGCTCACAGAGGCACCCAGGAGTGGCCTGCTGGGGCGGTGGCCTCCAGAGGCATTCGTGCTGAAACCACACGACCACAGTGTCTGTGGGCATGCAGCTGGGAAGAGGGAAGTCCAAATTTCTACTGCCAGGTCATGCGTCCTTGTTTGGATATGAGCACATCCATCCAGGGCTCAAGGAGGCACCCAGGATCCACCTATAGGGGCAGCAGGCTCAGTAGGCCTGCATGCTAGAAAGGCACAACTGCAGTATCCAGAAGTCAGCAGCCTGGGAGGGGGATGTCCCATTTTTTGCTGCCTTGCACCCTTGGTTAAAATTGCGCATACCCAGTGGGGGCTCACAGAGGCACCCAGGAGCCATCTGTGGGGGTGGTGGGGCTCAGGAGACCTGCACTCTGGAAAAGTGCGACTGTGCAGGTGTGTTTGCCAGCGCAGTGTACTGACCCATTCTGAGGGGCCCTGGCACTGACGTCATGCAACCAAGGTGTCTGTGGGTAGGTATCCAGGAAGAGCGAATTCAGAATTTCTATTGCTGGGGCAGTGCAGCCTTGTTTGTATAAGATCACACCCAGCAGGGGCTCATAGCGGCACCCAAGAGCTGCCTGTGGAGCAATGGGCTCAGGAGGCCTGTGCACTAGAAACGCACAACTGTGGTGTCCAGAGGTCTGCCACTGGGGAAGGGGGAAGTCACACTTACTGCTGCAGGAGGTGTGTACCTTTGGAGGTGGAGGTCCTAGGCTCTGCAGGCCTGCAGGTGAGGCAGCAGGATTTTGGTTGGAGTGGCTGCAGGGTCGCAGGCAGTGTGCAAGGGCTGTCTGGGTGGTGGTGCTGATGAGTTCCTAGAAGAGGCCGCTCTCCCCTTCAAGATGGCGTAGGTTCCGTACCCAAGTCCCACAGCCTGGAGAATGTCCGCAGTTGTGGTAGGTTCTCCCTGTCCAGTAGCTAGCCCCTGCTACTCCTGCCAGATTTAACTGTTACACACACACACACACACCACACACCACACACATCCACACAATCTTCTTTCACCCCCTCACTCGCTCATATCCTCTCCTCACCTCCATCCTGCCAACCACCATCTTCTATTCCACTTTTCATCACTTTATATACTTCATGCCACTCCCTTCTGGTTTGATGTGTTTCTATTGAGAAATCAGTAGATGTTCTAATGGGAGATCCCTCGTAGGTAACTTTCTGACTCTCTTTTGCTGCCTTTAAGATTTTCTTTGTCTTTTACATTTGCCAATTTAATTATAATGTGTCTTGATGTAGGTCTTTTTGGGTTCATCTTGATTGGGACTCTCTCATTTTGGCTATCTCTTTGAATTTGTTTTTATATAATTAGTAGATCTGCCACTTCTCCCAGTCTTGGCAGAGTCGCCTTATATAGTAGTGTCCTGATTGGTCCAGTGATTCATTGCTCCTGGTCACCTATGCTGAATTCTCTAGGGGTGTCTTTTGTGTGGGTTATATGTACTCTCCTGTTAGAGTTGACCTTGATTGCTGTTTGCACATCAATTGGTGGGACTGACCCTCAGGTCGACTAGCTATGACAATAGCAGAAAAGCTACTGTGTGTGTGATGACTCCATAGAGTGGGATTTGCTTTAGCAGGTCTCTGGTGCCTGACAAGCCCACCTTTGGCATGTGCTATTTGTGGATCTTATTAGATAGTGCTCTGGTGTGATCTAAAGCTGGCCAATGGTATGTTGGTACTGGGACCTCTTTGGAAAGGCTCTGGTGAAGGCTAAGATTAGCGGCTGCCTATGCCTGCCTGTGGTCATCTGGTAAGAGCTTTAAACTTATCTGTGGTTGGTAGCTGCCTGTGCTGGCCTTGGAAGTGACTGAGGCCTGCTGCTACTGGTGCCAGACTTGGGGCCACTCGCCAAGAGTTACCAGACTGCTTGTTTGGGATATGAAAGTCTGCATTTTGGGACCAGGTAATTGCTATAAAACATCTGTGCTTTAGGTGAATTAGCCTCTGAAAAAGATTTGGGTCGGGTGGTTAAATTGGGTCAGTATCACCAGTGTGGGGCGAGAGTGGCTTTAGCCAGATTAATGGAGAATCAGATGTGGTGTTTACTTGCACCTGCCAGCTGTGTGGGAAGGGGTCAACAAAAGCAATGGCGCTTGCCAGCCCTTTAGTTCAGAGAGAGCTGCCCCTCCAGCCCTCACCCTGAAGCCAGACAATTCAGTTCCTCTACTGTCCCAGGCTTTTTGGAGCTGTCTCTAGAGTTTAGGGCTAGTGTTTGTAGACACCTGGGTTCACAGCAGCCCTGTCTCACTTGGATGGAGACCCTGCTGGCTTTCACAGCCAACTGTTTGGGGGAATTCTATTTCTCACACTGGTACTCCAGGCTAGGGAACCCAGTTTGGGACTACTACCCCTTTCTCCTCAGTGGGGACATGTGCAGCCAAGATATCCCTCCTGATTCACATCTCTGTCCTTCCTTACCAATCTCGACATTGCTTATTCTTTATATCCTTAGTTATAGGAGTTCTGTTCAGCCAATCTTCACATGGTTCTCATGGGTGGCTGTTCTGTAATTTAGTTGTAATTTCAATGTGGTCATGCGAGGAGATGAGCACAGCATTTGCCCACTCTGTTATCTTGACCTAAAATCTTCAAGCTGCATTTGTGAAGGAACTTTTAAAGACCGTGTTGAGTTGATTCTGTGACCTGTGCCAAGAAGACATTCTTAAGGATAAAGGTTTTAAACACCTCATCTCTCCACTTTCTTTGTATCTGATCCAGAACTTCATGTCTTCAAAGCAGCCTGGAGTAACATATTTTGCAAATAACAGCTATTTGTTCTCTTTGTTGACCAGATAATTGCTATAGAACAGTAATGGTGAACCTTTTGAGCTCGGCATATCAAAATTTTGAAAAACCCTTACTTAACTCTGGTGCCGTGTCACATATAGAAATATTCATAAATTTTTTTTATATTTGCAACCATAGTAAAAAAAAGATTTATATTTTTGATATTTATTTTATATATTTAAATGACATTTAACAAAGAAAAATCAACCAAAATATTTATCAAGTACTTTACCTCGACTCAGCCATCTCACATTATTGAACATCAGTAGTCCACTGTAGGTTGAATCAACTTCCTATAAAATGAACAAAAACAAAAACAATGGACATTTAGGAAAAAATAATAGTAAAAACAATGATAATCAAATGGTATGAAAACTAGAAATTAGTGCCTTTTTTGGTGCTGAAGTTTGTCTGCTAATTCTTCGATTGCAGGTTCATACTTGGTGCACATCAAGGCCAAGCAAGCGCCACTAACTTCATCTGTTAGCCGGTTTCTCTTGTTTGTTTTAATATTATTTAATGCTGAGAACAAAGTCTCACAAAAATATGTTGATGAAAAAATTGTTAGCAAAGCCATCGCTAGATTTTTTATGTTGCTAAAAGTGTCAGGTACTCTGTTCCAAGCACTCAAAATTTCTTGTTCGTAGTTGTACTCTTCTTCATTATTCAAATGATTTCGTTCCAGATTTTCAAGTTTCGACCTTAAGTCAACAAACACATGACTCCAAATGCTACCTTGAAAATCTGCAAGTTGCATCTCTAAATCATCAATTTGCATCCATTGGAAATCCTTTAATTCCAAAGTATTCTAAACAACTACTTCCAGATACTTAATTATTTTAATGGTCTGTTCTAGGCTTCTAAATTGGTTGAATCTTTCGCTGAAATGTTCAAATAACGAGTTTACTATATTCTGGTATATAAATATGGACTCCATTACACTCGTTGTAGTGGCCTTCTCAAAATACTTTTTTATCCAAGGAAAATACTTACAAGTTTTAGTTTCAATATCTCGCTTGAAAATTTTGTTTACTTTCAAAAGATTTGATGTATCCAAACATAACGTCAATACTTTTCCAAAACCTTGTAATTTTAAGTTCAGTTCATTCATATGAACAGAGAGATCTGTAAAAAACATCAAATTGCTGACCCACTTATGATCATTGATCTGAGGAAAGTTTGCCAGATCCTTATTCTCAATAAATACCGTAATTTCTTCAAAGCACTCCACAAATCGCTCAAGTACTTTACCTCGACTCAGCCATCTCACATTATTGAACATCAGTAGTCCACTGTAGGTTGAATCAACTTCCTGTAAAAGTGCAGAAAATTCTCGCTTGTGAAGGGGTCGAGAAGCTATAAAATTCACAATTTTGTTACAACTGACATTAAATCATTCAATTCTGAGAATCCCGATTTGGCACACAACACCTCCTGATGGATAATGCAATGAAAAGGTACAAGTGGATGTCTAATAGCTTCCATAAACAATTTCAGGAATCCCACATTTTTTCCCACCATATTTGGTGCCCCATCTGTCGTGACTGACACAATTTTAGAGATATCAATGTTTAGGTCACTGAATGTTTTTATAACAACCTTAAATATTTTGTTTCCTGATGTACTTATTGGCACTGATTCTAACTTTATCAACTCTTCTCTCATCGTGAGACCATCAGAATATCTAGCAATAATGGCCAACCGAGCATTTGACGTAACATCAGTTGTTTCATCAAGAGAAATCAAAAAATATTTACAACTATTTAAGTCTTTTTTTAATTGATGTTGTACGTTTTTGTTAAGATCTATTATTCTGTCTTTGATAGTATTTCTACTGAGTGGTAACTCAGAAATTCTTTTAATAATATCATCTTTATTTTTCATATCGTGAAATAGAGCTGGTGCACATTTTAGAAATGTTTCCTTAATAAATGCTCCATCACTGAGGGCTTTTCCATGCTGAGCTATGGAGTGAGAAATACAGTAACTTGCTGATGTCAAATTTGTAGAGCATCTTACAAATTTAATGATGGAATTTGATTGACTTTTATAGAGCTGTAGCTGCCTGGAAATGTATTCCTTCCTTTCATAGATACTTTTTTCAAGAGCTGACAATGATTAGTTTCAAAATATCTCTTTACATTCCACGTTCTGCTTACTACCGTTTCATTACACAGTATGCACAATGATCTGTTGTTTCTGTCGACAATCCCATACATCTCGGTCCATATGTCTTGAAAGGGTCGGCTACTGCTACTTCCACTTCCTTTATCATTCAATTTTGTTTTTTTATTTTTTTTATTTTCCATCACAAGGCTGCAAAAATAAATAAATATAAATCACAGCTTTTTTTTTATAAAAAGTTGATAGGTTTCTTACCTATTAACTTTTTGCAGTGTTGTTGCACTGACTCCTGGTGCAAAACAATTCAAAGATAGCATGTATAACCAAGAAATATATGGTGCTGTAATCAATTATCCGACAGGCAGAATGTCTGTTGCACTGTATATCTTTTTCTTCTAACCCTCCCACTCCTGTCTCCTAACGAACATGGCGATCAAGTGCGTCCGGTTGCCAAATGCACCCGAATGCACGGGAAGCTTACCGGAGGCACATGTTGACAATAACGAGGCCGTTTCCAGAATTGGGCATTTTGTCACTCGAGTAAAAATAAAATGTCATGAGTAAAGATTATAGTGCAATTCTTAACCTTTAGAGTGCAATTCTTAACCTTTTTATATTAATGTCAATATTGGAACAATGTATCTTGGATGTTTTCACTATGTATCTTTGCTACGCAACACCGATGTACATGTTTACATCCGGTTTTAGAATTGCATTATTGATCATGAGTAACGTGAGTAATAATATTACTCGAGTGATGCCCAACTCTGGCCTTTGTGAGAGACAAATATTTGAATTATGCAATTTTTTGTCTCTGTCGATGCATGTCACCCAAAATGAGTTCACGTGTCACCTCTGACAGATGTGTCATAGGTTCGCCATCACTGCTATAGAACATCTGTACTTCTTTATGGGCCTCTGGAAAATACATATTTTTCTTCTTCTTTTTTTGATCTCTGATCTCCACAAATTTCAGAAAAAAATAAATTTGATTAAAATATTCCTAGAAGATTATAAACTTGAGTGTCAGAGTTTATTTTTCTCACCACCAAGACAAGTTCCAAGGCTTCCTTCCCTTGTTAACTTTTACCTTGAAAAAACAAACAAACAAAATAAAAGTGTAAATAATTAGGATACCGAAAACCTAACAACACTTTATAAGTTTATATCTTCGAGTTATCCTTGAAAGCTTCTATCACCCATGTCAAAGAACTTTCATTATGAGGGTTATGGAGTCATTTAATATGTTGGAAGACAAGTTGGCTACTGATTCTCTGTTATCAAGAGGCTACTAGCAACATACGTATAATGCTTTTTTTCCCCCATTTTATATGTAATTAATGTAACTGACTGAGATTCAAACATTTCTGGGGATATTTGCCAAGAAATTGGGTGGGAAGGGATTATAAAAGTGAAACTACCTAACATTTCTTGGTTTTGTTTAATAATGTGGGAAATTTGTGAGCAAATGCCTAAGTGACAGAGGTGATAGAGAACGTGTCTCTGGGGTCTGGAGTCGGAGGCCTGAAGTGAATGGCTGTAGTTACAACTGAAGGAGCTCTTTTCAATGACTGTCAGACAGTAGAGGTGCAGGCAGCATTGCCAATGAGTCATAAAAGGTATTATGGGCTGAACTATGACCCCTCCCCAAATTCATATGCTAAACTCCTAACCCTCAGTATCTCAGAATGTGACTATATTTGGATAGGGCCTTTAGAGGTGACTAAATTAAAATGAATTCATTGGGGTGGGCCCTACTCTAATCTGACTGGTGTCCTTATAAGAGGAAATTTAGAGACAGCATGCACAAAGGAAAGACCATGAGAACACAGCAAGATAGTGGCTATTGCCTAGCCTGTGTGGCTCAGTGGTTGAGCTTCCACTCTTGCACCAAAAGGTCACTGGTTTGATTCCTGATCAGGGCACATGCCCAGTTGCAGGCTCGATCCCCAGCAGGGAGTGTGCAGGAGGCAACCGATTGATGTTGTTTCTTTCTCATCAATACTTCTATCTCTCTCTCCCTTCCTCTCTCTAAAAATCAATAAAAACAAATTATTTTTTTAAAAGATGGCTATCTGCAACTCAAGGAAAGAGGCCTTAGAGAAAACCACACCTGATGACACCTATCTTGAACTTCTAGCCTACAGAACTTGAGAAAATATATGTTGTTTGGGCCACTCTGTCTGTGATAGTTTGTTAAGGCAGCCCCAATAATTCCCCTTAATAAAGGAGGAATTCGGAAGCTTAGAGACTAAGTTGATAGATTGGTTTAAAACATACATAAAAGAAACCTTGGGAGCATTCACACATAAGTGAGAGACCTGAGGCCAGGGATTCCTGGACTGAACAGGTAAAAAGGACAATGCCAAGGACATTTACATTATTTACTCTGAAAGTAATACTTGTAAATATAGCTACTAACATATTAAACTGTGGAGAAACATATATTATAGGGTTTAAAAATATGGACACATGACCCACACTTTTTAGCTTACAATTCTGGTTTTGTTTATGATCCTGGGTAAGTTAGTTAACATTTATGTGCCTCAGTTTCTTTATCAGTGGAGATAACAAGGCCAATTGCATAGGATTTTTGTAACAATTAAATGAATAGGAATATAGTAATGTATGTGTTATCTATCATTTTTATTATTATTATTATAAGCAGATACTAGTCAAAGTATTGAATCAATCTTCACAAAAATTCTTAGGTGACTGAAACATGGTGAGGTAAATTTAATTACTTATGATAACACCATCAGTAGTAGTGGACCTAAGATTTGGCCTTAAATATTTGGACCCATAGATTATTATGCTCCATAGGAACAAAATCTTTATGTACAAAGCATCATAAAAATTCTAAATAGACCACTAAACAGGTGTATTTGTGTTTATAAGATTTGCATTAATCCGACAGAGACCACAAGGGAGTACACCAAGAAAGCATAAAAGATGCGGAGACAAAAAAACATGACAGAAATGGAGGATATGGAGCTAAGAATCGCAATTTTGAGGGCTTGCCATAAATTTGTGCAGAGCCTCACGAAAACTAATGAGACCTTCGATGCTACGATAAAGAAATTAGAAAGTAAGCATACACGGACTGAAATAAAGAATATTATACCCAATAGCAGACCAGAGGAGCACAAGAATCAAACCAAAGATTCGACAAAAAACACCCAATTGGAAAAGCAAAATGAAAAAAGAATCCGAAAGTGTGAAGATAGTGTAAGGAGCCTCTGGGACAGCTTTAAGCGGACTAATATCAGAATTATTGGAGTGCCAGAAGATGAGAGACAGCAAGATATTGAAAACCTATTTCAAGAAATAATGGCAGAAAACTTCCCCCATCTGGAGAAAGAAATGGACTTACAGGTCCAAGAAGCGCAGAGAACCCCAAACAAAAGGAATCCAAAGAGGACCACACCAAGACATATCATCATTAAAATGCCAAGAGCAAAAGACAAAGAGAAAATCTTAAAAGCAGCAAGAGAAAGAGGCTCAATTACCTACAAGGGAATACCCATACGACTGTCAGCTGATTTCTCAACAGAAACTTTGCAGGCCAGAAGGGAATGGCAAGAAATATTCAAAGTGCTGAATACAAGAACCTACAACCAAGATTACTTTATCCAGCAAAGCTATCATTCAGAATTGAAGGTCAGATAAAGAGCTTCACAGATAAGGAAAAGCTAAAGGAGTTCATCACCGCCAAACCAGTATTATATGAAATGCTGAAAGGTATCCTTTAAGAAGAGGAAGAAGAAGAAAAAGGTAAAGATACAAATTATGAACAACAAACATGCATCTATCAACAAATGAATCTAAGAATCAAGTGAATAAATAACCTGATGTACAGAATGAACTGGTGATTATAACAGAATCAGGGACATAGAAAGGGAATAGACTGACTATTCTTGGGGGGAAAAGGGGTGTGGGAGATGCGGGAAGTGACTGGACTAAAATCATGCACCTATGGATGAGGACAGTGGGTGGGGAGTGAGGGTGGAGGGTGGGGTGGGAGCTGGAAGGAGGGGAGTTATGGGGGGAAAAAAGAGGAACAAATGTAATAATCTGAACAATAAAGATTTAAAAAAAAAAAAAAGATTTGCATTAATCCAATTGACTTATCCAAGTGACAAATTTACAATTTAAAAATATTCATTTATTTTACCACTGCAGTCTGAGCAGTGGAGAATGTTTAGACTGTGTATTGGAACAATGTTTCTCTTTATTCTAATGACATTATCTATTAACTAGAAGCCTGGTGCACAAATTCATGCATGGGTGGGGTCCCATGGTGGGGACTGATCAGGGGTGGGGCCAGCCAGACCCCAGCAGCAAGCTAACCTACCATTCAGAGCATCTGCCCCCTGGTGGCCAGTGCACATCATAGTAACTGGTTGACCAGTTGACTGTCTGTCCCCTGGTGGTCAGTGCACATCATAGTGAGTGGTTGAGCGGCCTTAGCATATCATTAATATATTACACTTCAATTGGTTGAATGGATGACCAGACGACCAGACACTTAGCATATTAGGCTTTTATTATATAGGATAAGCAGTTAAGGGAAAATTAGATGATAAAAAGTTGATTGAGGTAAACAGAAATAAACAGCTTTTAGTATATATTCAGAATGTTTTGCCATATGCATTTTTAAGAAGTAGAAATATCTGAATCCCAGATTGAACAGTACATTCTAAAAAAAATACTGATTACACTGTTCCCATTACAACTTCTTTACTTCACAAACAAGTTGTTACAACTGATGGAAGAAGGCATGCTATATTTCCTCTGCTATACAGGTGTGTGGATTGAGAAATACCTCCTCATTTTCTCTAAGTACAATATCGTACATGCAGAGTGGTGGTCTGTGAGAGAGAAAGAGAAAGGAATAAAAACTCTTGGTAAAACGACAAAGTTTATTTTCTTGTCATAAATATTAGAATATGTTATGCCTATAACCAACTAGTTCTCCAAATGCTGGGCATTGGAACATGCCTATGTCATGGTTTCCACTCTCTTATTGGGCTATACTGGGATAAAGTAGACACATGGGGCAGGAGGGGAGATTCTGTGTGTTTCCACTTATCTCTTTGCTGCTTCATTGGAATATTTACAATGTGTGGTAGATATTGTTGGATACTCAGATAATTGAATAACTGAAACCTGAACTCATCTCAATAGTCAGGCCACCTCTTGCATCACTGATAGTCACTATGGAAGAGTTAGGTTGAACAGCATAGACAAATGTTGCAATATGATTTAATCAATTATTTTTGCCACCCACTAAAATGGAAGTAATGTGTAAAGTATTCTATATCTTGGAGAGATTGTGTAGTTGGTATTTGAAGATTTCTGAGAAGTCAAGTAAATCAGGCATCTTGTCTAGTTATCTTCTTGTTAATATCTTGAAAACCTTAAAAAAAGTAATTAACTGGAATAAGACAAGATTGGCAAAGGTTCAGAAAAGTAGCTAAAGAAAAAAAATGGTAGCAATAAATACAAATTTTCTGTATCAGCAACAGAACTTAGTCAAGGAAAATGGGGTAATTCAACTTCATAGGTGCTGGTAGTTCACCTTAAATGGTCATTTGCACTTATCTAGTTCAGGAGACACATTGCTCCCAGTCTTCTTCTAGCTTGGTTAAGACATCATTGAATAAAGTTTTAAAATATTCAACAGGTAGGTTAAATTATTCAATTTTTAAATAAAGCTATTTTCTATTTCTGCTAATATATTTGAAAATGATAAAATATAGACATTCATATCTAATTATAGAACCTGATATACAATACTACAGTATTTTACATTTAAAATAATAAAGGTATGTTAAAACTTTATTGTTAACTAGAGGCCCAATGCACGAAATTCATCCGAGAGTAGGCCTTCACAGCCTCGATCCCTCCCTCACAGTTCCGGCAGCTGCCTCGATCCCATGGCTGCAGACCCAGCTTCATCTGAAAGATCATCTGTAAGGTCGTCTAGAAGAACGTCCGGAAGTCATTCCAATATTCAGCCATTTGGTCGATTTGCATATTTCGCTTTTATTATCATAGATAATATAGCAGTAAGTGTAAAATGATAGTATCTTAATCTCATAAGATTTTTTAGATTTAGCAAAAATATCTTTTTATTACATTACTAGAGGCCCAATGCACGAAATTCTTGCAAGAGTAGGCCTTTCTCCCCCCGGGTGGTGACACCGGCTTCCCTCTGGCATCCAGGACCTGGGCTTCCCTCTGGCCGCCGACAGGCACCCGGGACCCGGGCTTCCCTTGCAGCCCTGGCTTCGTCTGTAAGGTTGTCTGGAAGGATGTCTGGTCTAATTAGCAAATTACACTTTTATTATTATAAATTAGAGATCAGAATATCATTGAAAAATCAGATTCATCCTTTCTCCATTATTAAGAATTAAGTAGAGGAATGACTTTATCATTCCCCCACCCAAATTTATATCAATTATTTATTCTGCTACATCCCTTATTCACTGAATGTGCCTTCAGTGTTCTGGATCTCCCTCCACCTCATTTCTTTAAAAATTCTCATGTGATTATGTTTTTTTAATGGTTTTAAGACAGACAGAGAGAGAGAGAGAGAGAGAGAAAAACATAAATGTGAGATACAAACAGTGATCTGTTACCTCCAGTATGTGCCCTGATTAGGCTTTGAACCACAACTTAGGTATGTGCCTTGACCAGGAATCAAACCTGCAACCTTTTCTTGTACAAGATGACACTCCAACCAACTGAGCCACCCATCCAGGGCTCCACCTCATTTTTTAACTTGCCACAGTAGGACAACTATGTCATTAAACTTACTAATGGATAAATTACCTCTGCCATTAAGTGATTCTGCTATTCACATATCTATAACTTATAAAAGGATAATATGCTAATTAGACCAGACATCTTCCAGACGACCTTCTGGATATCCTTCTGGACAAAGCCATGGTGGCGGGGCCAAGGCAGAGGTGGTTAGGGGCAATCAGGCTGGCAGGGGAGAGAAGTCAGGGGGATCAGGCCAGCAGGGGAGAGCAGTCAGGGGGATCAGGCCAGCAGGGGAGAGCAGTCAGGGGGATCAGGCCAGCAGGGGAGAGCAGTTAAGAGGATCAGGCTGGTAGGGGAGAGCAAATATGGGGATCAGACCAGCAGGGGAGAGCAGTTAGGAGGATCAGGCCGGCAGGCAGGTGAACGGTTAGGAGCCAGAGGTCCTGTAGTGTGAGAGGGATGTCTGACTGCTGCAAGGGGTTCCGGATTGGAGAGGGTGCAGGCCGGGATGAGGGAGTCCCCCCCCTCATGCATGAATTTTATGCATCAGGCCTCTAGTTTATAATATAATATTAGAATTACCAAACATGCAAAGAAGCAAGAAAATGGACCCACATGATGGTCAATCAATTGAAACTAACCCAAAACTAGCACAGATATAAGAATCAGCAGGCAAGGACCTTAAAAGAATTATTATAACTGTATTCCATGCATTCAAATAGTTAAGTAGAGACATAAAAGATTAAAAAATCAAGCCAAATCCAACTTCTAGAGGTGAAAACTACAATGTCTGATATGAAAAGTACCCTGGATGAGATTCATGCCTGATTAGACATTCTAGAAGAAAAGAATAGTGGTCTTAAAGACATAGCAACAAAATATATTCAAAAGGAAGTAAAAGAGGAATCAAATTTAAAAATTAACAGACCATAAGTGAGCTGTGGGATAATTTCAAGCAGCCTAATAAACTTGAAATGGTCGCCAAAGGGAGAGGAGAAAGAAAGGACACAGAAAAATATATTCCAAAAAATAGTTACAAATTTTAATAAAACTTGATGAAATCTATAAGATCATAGACCCAAGAAGGTCAAAAACTCAAAACACAAGAGGTATGAATAAAATTACATGTCACATAATCAAACTCTTTAATATCAGTGATGAGAAAAATCTTAAAACTAGCCGGGGGGGGGGGGGGGAGGAGAAGCATATTTTCTTTATAGGAACAAAGGAAGGATAGTAACAAATTTCTCAATTGGATAAATCCATGGTAAAAGACAGCACAGCAACATCTTTAAAGTCAAATGAAAAAAAATCTGTCAAACTAGAATTCTATAACCAGGTAAATTATCTTTTAAAAGAAGGCATCAAAAAACTTTTTCAGACAGAAGTCTGAAAAAAAAAATAACAACTAGCAGACCCATACTACAAAATCTTAAAGGAACTCCTTTAGTCAAAATATAAATTGTACCACATAAAAGTATACATCCACATAAGGTTTAGAAGTACACCAGAAATGATAACAAAGTGAATAAATATATGAGTTTTCCTAATTATTTATAATATTTTAATAGTTTTACTCTTTAAAAATATGATACATTGCATTTTGGAATTTTTAGCATATGTACAAGTAAAATGTATGCCAACAACACAACAAAAGCTAGAATGAAAAAAGTGGAATTATATTATATACAGTTTTTATGTTATATGGTAAGTGGTAACATTCACTTAAAGGTAGACTGCAATAAACTAAAGATTATAATAGAAATCCCCCCAAAAAACCTCTAAAATAAATTTTAAAGAGTTATAGATAATAAACCCACAAAAGAGAAAATGAAAGCATAAGACTACTCAATGTACACAAAAGAAGGCAGACAATGAGAAAAATGGAAACAAAGAACAGATAGGAAAAATATGAAGCAAAATAGCAAGATGATAAATTGAAACCCAACCACATAACAATCATATTACGTTAAGAGATGTAAATACCCTTAATAAAGTGGCAGAGGTCATAACATAATTTGTCATTAGAGAAATGCAAATTAAAAACACAAAGAGATATCTTAATACCTATTAGAATAGTGAAAACAGAAACAAAACAAACAATAAATCTGGCAGAAGTATAGTATTGGGTGCAGGAGAACAGTGGAATTCTGACAAATGTCAGTGGGAATGCAAAATGTACTATCACTTAAAAAACAGCCTGGCAATTTCTTATAAAGTTAAACATATACTTACAATATGACCCAGCAATCTCACTGATATATATTTATTCAGCAAAAATAAAAACTTATATTAACATAAAAATCTGCATGCAAATATTTATGTTGGATTTATTCAGAGACAAATATCAAAAACTGTGAACAAATCATATGCCCTCCAACTGGTGAATGGATAAATTAACTCTGGCATATCCATACATAAAGTACTATTCATCCAAAATTTCCATGGATATCAGAAATAATATGGGTACATTTTAAATATATGAAACTAAGTGGAAGAAGCCATACTTAAAAGGCTACAACTATATGATTCCATTTATATAATGTCTTGAAAAAGGCAAAACCAGGTACAGTGGTTGCCAGGGAGTAGGAGTGGGGAATGAGGTTGAAAAAAAGAAACAGCACAAGGCAGTTTCTGTGAATGATGGAAATGCTCTGGATCTGGATGGTGGTGGTTGGTTATATGACTCAGTGAATTTATCAAACTCATGGAACTCTATGCCTAAAAGAGTACGCTTTACTGTTAAGTTTCTAAAGGTAACTTTAGTCCAACTTTTCGCAGGAAGTTATACCAGGTCCCTCCACTGTGAATATCCTTCTCAGTCCCTACATTCGAAGGCACTGCTCTCCTGGAAAAACCTAGAAGAGAACTATGTTGCAGTCTCTATCACAGTCTGTTGCAGAGAGATAATTACTGGTTGAGTGCTTAACAGTTTAATCTGTACCATAAGGCATTGCATTTTTATTACACATGTTCCCAATAATTTAGCAGTGCTAATTCTCATTAATTGCACATTATCTGTTTGGACAGATCTAAATAGGAAAAGCAACTAAATTGTTATGACAATTATCTAGGTAATTAAACTTAAAGCGTACATTTTGTCTAAGCATCTGTTAGCATCTCCAGCCAGCAGGAAATAGTAAGAGTTTTGCTAAACAGTACAATGTATTTTAGTTTTTTTCCCCCTGGGTAGAAAATAATTGTACTTATATTTTATAAATTTAGTAAATATTCATAGTCTATTAAAATTACAATGCATGCTACCTTTTTCTCTGTGGCATATCCCTATGACTTCACCCTAATGAATGCATTATATATAATGTCTCTACATAACCCATAATTAAGAAGATAATGAGTCAAATATAACAGTGGTCACATCTGTCTGCCTTTCCTTTCCCTTATAATAAGTCACTTAAAAAAGATAAGTGCTTAGAGAAAGCAATAGCTGTCTATTAACTCACCAACTTTCTGTATCAAAAAGAAAGCATCATGAATTGAGGGGGAAGATTTGAAAAGGTTCTCCCGCCGTAACCGGTTTGGCTCAGTGGATGGAGCGTTGGCCTGCAGACTGAAGGGTCCCAGGTTCGATTCCGGTCAAAGGCATGTACCTTGGTTGCGGGCGCATCCCCAGTAGGAGGTGTGCAGGAGGCAGCTGATGGATGTTTCTCTCTCATCAATGTTTCTAACTCTCTATCTCTCTCCCTTCCTCTCTGTAAAAAATCAATGACATATTTTAAAAAATAATGAAAAGGTTCTCCCACCTTGATATTTCTTTTATGAATATAAAACAAGGAAAGTGTTCAAAGTGCAGAGAGTTGTCTATGCATAGCCTTTGTTTCTGATAAGCAAACATTGAGAAAAAATAAAGTATCTATACTAATAAAAGTGTAATATGCTAATTAGACCAAACAACCTTCTGGATGTCATTCTGGACAAAGCCACGGTGGCAGAAGCCGAAGCAGAGGCAGTTAGGGGTGATCAGGCCAGCAGGGGAGCAGTTAGAGGTGATCAGGCTGGCAGGGGAGCAGTTAGGGCACAATCAGGCTGGCAGGGGAGAAGTTAGGGGCCATCAGGCTGGCAGGCAGAGGCAGTTAGGGGCCATCAGGCAGGCAGGGGAGTAGTTAGAGGCATAGGCCGGCAGGCAGAGGGGTTAGGGGCAATCAGGCAGGCAGGCAGGCGAGTGGTTAGGAGCCAGCAGTCCTGGATTGTGAGAGGGATGTCCCAAATTGAAGAGGGTGCAGGCTGGGCTGAGGGACACACATACCCTCCATGCACAAATTTTGTGCACCAGGCTTCTAGTCCAACAATAAAGGAAAAACTAAGTTGAATATTCCACAAAAGATGGCAGCAGTTTACTTATAGTTAGAAAGAGAAAATTGCTTATAATCAAATCTACAATGTTGCAAAGCTTCAGGGACATTATGGTCATATTGTTATCTATATGACAGTGACCCTTGAAGCTACTGCAATGAATAAGCTTCACGATTCTACAAAGATTTAAATAATGACAAGAGTATCCAGTTCTAGCATTTGCCTAGATACACATGGATGGATTACCTTTGGTTCCTTTCACTGTTCACATGTATAGAACTAAATGTATCTTTCTCATTAAAGCTTCTATGTTGTTTTATGTAGAGATTCTAGCTAAATGTCTGGTATCTGGCCAAGATTTACATTATATGTTTCTTCTACACTATGGAGTTATCTTTTTTGTTTCTCTTTCCATTTATGATATACTAGTATAGGAAGAAGACTTTATTCCTGGAATAAACAGAAACAGAGAATGATAACTATAGCCTCTAACTTCACTCTTCACACTTGGGTTGCGGGTGAATTTCCCGCCAAAATATAAGATGGCGCGTTAAAATGCCTATATCTTTTGAAGTATGGGTTCGATTGAAATGAAATATTTGGTAATACGCAGTTACAATCGGCCCGAGTTTACACGTTTCCCGCACTCCACCGCAAATCTATATGAACCGAGTTTAAGACGGCTCCCGCGAAGTACGCGCAATTCACGCGAGCCGACTTAACTCGTTTCCCGCAACCCAAGTGTTCATACTCACCTTTCTTTTTATTTATGGATATTTTTAATTATTTAATTTGTTGGGATGACAGTGTTTAACAGGGTCATATAGGTTTAAAGTGTACTTTTTTTTTAATAAAATATCAGTATACTGCACTGTGTGCCCACCACCCAAAGTCAAACCATCTTCTGTCACCATATATTAGGCATACTCACATTTCTTATGCTCACAGAAGTATTAATGGGGGAGAATAGGAAAATATGATGGTGCAACAACCCTGGCTTCTTTAAACCTAGTTTTGGGGGATTATAAAAATACAGTTGTTCTTGAACAATGCAGGGGTTAGGAGTACAGATCTCCTGAGCAGTCAAAAATCTGTTTAACTTTTTTAAAAAAATGTTGATTCTTAGAGAGAGGGGAAGGATAAGGGAGAGAGAGAGGAAAACATTGATCAGCTGCCTACTGCACACCCCAACCAGGGATCAATCCTGCAACCAGGAATGGAATCAGCAATCTTTGGACACATGGCTTCATGCTCAAACACCGAGCCACACCCACTGGGCTGTGTTTAACTTTTGACCCTCCTAAAACTTGACTACTAAAAGCATACTATTGACCAAAAGCCTTACTAATAGATAATGTGAACAGTCAATTAACACATATTTTGTATGTTATATGTTTTATATACTGTATTCTTACAATAAAGTAAGCTACAAAAAATAAAATATTAGAAAAATCACAAGGAAGAGAAGCTATTTACATATATATGCATTCATGACATACTTAACTTTTAATTTTTTTATTTCTAGGCTATGTGGTTCATCTGCAGTTTTTCAAATTGTCACAAATCTTCAAAAATTTTTCCAGTGTATTTATTTTTAAAATAGTACCCATATATAAGTGAAACCATGCCATTCAACCCTTTAGCCCTTCAAACATGACCCTATAACCCCCTCCAATATACTTTGTCATGGAATGATGTTGCTAATATTCTTAAGAATATTCATATATTTTTATATTTTTGTAAGTATTTAAATCAAAGAAAAAGGACAGTAAAATTATCCCAAGATTTTTTCCATTATAATTACATCTTATTTATTGACTTTTGAATGACAAATAATCTTCTACCAAAAGTTACAAAATAACTTACTTTTCAAATAATTTTCCCAACTCCCCTCTGCTGATATGAATGTCAACTAAATGAATATTTTTATTATTGATTATTCAAAAATTCTTATTTACTAAATTCAACATTCATAGAAAGACATTTAGGAATTCAAATATATCAACACAGAAATATACAGAGACATAAAGTTGAAGTGCTGCAATCAGCTAAAGAGGAGAGATTTCTAGCAATCCAAAAACCTGTCTTGGTTGATGCACAGCATTAGAACAATTCATATATTCATACTGGCAGCTGATCAACTCATTAAAGATCTCTCAGTAGTTCTGAGTGCTTCACATGGGTGTTTTTCTGGAAATACGGATTCTGCCATGGCGAACATGTGCATATACACCAGGTGGACAAGGATAGTGGGAAGACCTCTTTGGTTGTGAGGACATGAAACCAAGAAGAACATATTAAATGATCTTAGAAAAATACCAATAGAGTCTCTTGTCTTTAAAAAATGGTACCCGCACAGTAATGATGGTGTCACAATTTTAGGAATGAAGATATTTGTGATATTTCTGACAAGCCAAGACAGGTGACTATAAAATTAGAGTGTAAAGTCAGATTCGCCTCATGCTGTTATTGTGCACATGCTAGAGTCTCACTCCTGTCAGCATATTCTTTGGGTTGAATCTCCAGCAAACTGTAGAATCTTATATACAGAAGATGAAAATTGACATTTTTCTCTTCTCAAATAAAAAGTTATAAAGTTAGGCAAAAGAAAAGATCATTGAAAATCATGATCATTTACATCTACTGTAACCATGTCTTATTATAGAGTTTTTAGCCATTGGACCTCATCTAAAGGATTGTATTTAAGAACTCTAAACCACTCTAAATACATATGCAATTATAAGAAATTATTGATAGCCCTAGCCAGTTTGGCTCAGTGGATAGAGCGTCGGCGTGCGGACTCAAGGGTCCCAGGTTCGATTCCGGTCAAGGACATGTACCTTGGTTGTGGGCACATCCCCAGTGGGGAGTGTGCAGTAGGCAGCTGATCGATGTTTCTCTCTCATCGATGTTTCTAACTCTCTATTCCTCTCCCTTCCTCTCTGTAAAAAATCAATAAATATATTTTTTTTAAAAAAAGAAAGTATTGATAAACTTCTAAGGCAGACATTTGTCTTACTTTTTTCATTTTTGTTATGTCTTATGAGATAATTGTGTGTGTTTTCCCTCACTTGGATAATGCAATTCCAATGAATCTCATCCAAATAAAAAAAAAAAAACAACAACCAGAATTCATTTTACACCTTTCAGATACATCTTGAAATACACAATAAACCGATATTTGAGTACAGGAATTCTTAACCATTTTTTAGCAAGCCAATATGTTCAAATTTAAAAGATGACCTATTTAAATAAAATTTTAATGTTCTTACCTTTCTGGATATGTAAGTGATTTTAACATGAGACGCTGGATGCTATATTGGCATGTGCAACATTGCTGATTAGAGTCCTGATAATATACCAAACCAATGCTTGAAATATTTACAACATCATTTAAAAACTGAGCAAGAATCTTGGCTTCTTGAAGTTTATAAAATAATTTATTCTTCCTAAACAGAAAAATTTATATACTCAGCATATTAGTAATTTGAAATATAATTTCACTCTAAGATCAATATAATATTAACAATGCAGGATAGAAAAAGGCCAATTTTTTAGGAAAAGTCCAAACAATAAGTGTTTGTTAAAGTATTTATTAAAATAATTTATACAGTAATTTAAAACAAAATAATAACAACATTTACATCCCCATACACAACATTTGGAAATACTTTTTTGGGGTAAATTGGGAAATTTTATCTTTCTGACTAGATGGTTAGATTGTTCATTTGTCTGAAATTAGAGAAGTCATCTTATGCTTCTTTTTATAGACCCCTGAACAGCTATCATGGAGTGGATATTCAAATAATAATCCTTTGTTGTTCTCTGCTACTTTATCAAATATTTGTAAATAATTCTAAAAGCCTGATATTCAAAAGAAAAATAAATTTAGTATTTAATAAGTACAATTTCCTGAGCATTTATAATGTACCCAGAACATTAATCTAAAGGATACCTTCCCCAATACCTACCTCTCATTAAAAAAAAAACACATTAAATTTACAAATTTCCTCACCATTTTAAATTGCACCACTGCCTATTGCCCAAACCAGACAACTAGGGTTCATTTTTGATATTATCTTCTCTTTCAATCCCTCCATCAAATCTATCATAAATTCCTACTAACTTTACCTGTGAAATCTCTTGAATCTGCTTTGAATTCATCCTCATTTCTCCACCTCCACTACAAATCCTCTATCTCAAGACTGTTTCTTGCCCATATTTTTGTAACAGTACCCTGTCTTTCCTGCTTCCAATCCACGGTAGCCAAGCTGTTTTTACAAAATAAAAATCCAATCCTGACCCAACCAGATTGCCTCAGTTGAAACATGAGTGATTTTCATTTTCCCAGTGAATAAAATATAAATCCTGAAACATGTCCTACAAATCTAGTTCCTACAAAACCTAGGTGCTCTCTCTCTACCTCTCTCCCTGCCTCCATTTGCAGACATAATGCACTTCCTTCAGCCCCTGAAATGGCCTATGATCCCTCCTGCTTCAAGATCTTTGTCTGTATCAGTCTCTGCCTGGAATACAGCAAAGCTGACTAACTCTAGTTCATCATTTCATCTTAACCAATAAATGTAAAATACCCTTAAAGAAACTTTTAGTGGCCCCACTAAATAATCCTCATCCCCAATTTTATGTTTCCTTACACATTATAATGTTCCTCAAGACATTTTGAATGAATAGATTATATTAACATATTTTATTATTTCATTATATTTATAGCCTTCATTAGGCTGTAAGCTTAATGAGGGTAGGACCATATCTATTTTTCTCATCACAGCACTAGAGGCCCAGTGCATGAAATTTGTGCATGCAGGGGAGTCCCTCAGCTTGGCCTGCACCCTCTTGCAGTCTGGGAGCCCTCAGGGGGTGTCCCACTGATGGCTTAGGCCGGCTTCTCGCCACTACACTCACCAGCTGTGAGCTCAGCTTCTGGATGAGCAGCACTCCCCCTGTGCGAGCGCACTGACCACCAGGGGGCAGCTCCTGCATTGAGCGTCTGCCCCCTCATGGTCAGTGCGCATCATAGTCACTGGTTGTTCCGCTGTTGGGTCAAAACCGGCTCTCTGACATCCCCTGAGGGGTTCCAGATTTCGAGAAGGTGCAGGCTAGGCTGAGGGATCCCACTGGTGCACAATTGGGGCTGGGGAGGGACGCAGGAGGTAGGCCAGCTGGGAAGGGACTGCAGGAGGGCTCCAGGGTGTGTCTGGCCCATCTCACTCAGTTCTGATCGGCCAGACTCCAACAGCAAACTAATCTACTGGCTGGAGCATCTGCCCCGTGGTGGTCAGTGCATGTCATAGCAAGCGGTTGAGCAGCCTTAGCATATTATTAGCATATTACACTTTGATTGGTTGAACGGCCAACTGAATGACCAGACACTTAGCAAATTAGGCTTTTATTATGTAGGATCCTCAACATTTAGCACAGTGCCTACATCCATGTGGATATTCATTAAAATTCTTTGAATAGAAAAATGATGAACATAATTTTATTTGTACTATATATTTGTAAAGTCTATCTGTTGTACTAGACAAGTTATGCAAAAAAATTCTAATTTGCCCAAAATTTTACCCCCAATTTTTAGTGCAGTTCCTGTCCTATAGAAGCTCTCAAGAATTTTTATTGATTAAATTGACTCCTTTCCATACATCTCCTAGCTCAGTGAATGGCACCATAATTTAAATAGTCATAAAGATTAAAACTTGAAGTCACTCTAGATTGGTTTATTTCCTTCATTTTCACATGTTTAATCATAAAAATAGATCTATTTAAATCCTAAAAACCCATTTCTATTTACTGGGTTTATGACCCCATCATATCAATTATTACAATAGTCACCTCTCTAATATTGTTCCACTCTAATTGCCCCATTACTCATCCAGTGGGTATTGTTCCAACCTGAATATCCATTATTACTATCCCCTGTTTAAAATCCTATATTGGCATAATAATATATTTGGTACTATATTTAATGTATGTGATTTTTTAAAAATATGTTTTTATTGATTTCAAAGAGAGGAAGGGAGAGGAAGAGAGTGATAGAGACATCAATGATGAGAGAGAAACATTGATCAACTGCCTCCTGCACGCCCCTTACTAGAGCTGTAGCCCACAATCCAGGCATATGCCCTGACCAGAAATCTAACCATGACTTCCTGGTTCATAGGTTGATGGTTAACCACTGAACCACATTGGCTGGGCTAATGTATGTGATTATAATAACATAGAGAAGTGATCACACAATAACGCTTATATAAAAATCAGGATGCAGAACACATTTGCAATAAAATCGTAATTTTGCTAAATAAAAACATGTGTGTGCACAAGGGTATGTATAAGAAGATATAAGAGGAAAAAGAGGAAGTAAAGAAGGAAAGGTGTAGAATTTGACTATACCAGTAAACCAAATGTAAATCTAAATATCCCTAGGTGATATAATTATAGATGATTCTAATTTGCTGCTATATAATAGGACATGCTTTTTACAGCAAGAAAATATTTCTATTTTAATTTTTAGAGATAAAAATTGAATTTTTAGAAATAAATATAATTTAGAAATAAAAAAAATATTTTTATTTTTTATTTCTCAAAGGAGAAATAAAAGATCATGTAGAAGTCTCTTACTTCCCTGGGATCTAAAACAGTTTAAATCCCAAAGCATGACTAAATTTATTAGCAAATAATTGTTAATAAAAACATAAATTAATTGGCCAGGTTTAGATGGACAGATTTACCATAGGTAAGTGTTCCACATTTTATATTCTGTTATTTTAAAATGCATGAATTCAAGTATTTGAGTAAAACACATTAATATTTCATGGTGTTCTGCACAGAACATGATGTTTTAAAGGTAATCAAGACTCACAATTTATTTGACTTCTGAACAAGTGTGAAACAACTGCTCTAGGACTATAGTCTGTGTGTTATTATTGAAATTAGGAACATTCCTATCTCCATGCCTTTGAAAGCACCCTGCATAGAAAACCCACACTATTTAGATTATCTTCCAAATTGGATGCTCGAAAAAAACCAAACATTTAATTTATGAATAAAAATAATATTAAATTATACTTACTTATAGAGCCATGGTTCTTCAACCCTTCCAAGCTGGTTTAATAATTTAAATGTAATATAGCCATCCATCGTTGTGTTATCTACAATTACACTGAGAACAAAATAATAGGCTACAAAACAAAAATACAAAAGATAGTTCACATTTTTAAAATAAATTGTTTTGGCACATACACAGATACACATGTATATATATAAGCACATAAGAACATATTATATATGTAAATAATGTCAAGAGGCACTTATTTGGTATATGGATAATATATTTTACTTCTTATCAATTTTTAACTAATCATGAAAATAAGAAATGACAAAGCCTGCCAGACATCATGGGTATGGTAAAGGGGTGAACAAATAATTAGTGAATACTAACTCTTCTGCAAACCAAAAGTTTTCAGAATTTAGGTCAATTAAACTATTTTTTAAAATATATTACCTATTGCCCTGACTGGTTTGGCTCAGTGGATAGAGCCTCAGCCTTCGGACTGAAAGGTCCCAGGTTCGATTCCGGTCAAGGGCATGTACCTTGGTTGCGGGCACATCCCCAGTAGGGGGTGTGCAGGAGGCAGCTGATGGATGTTTTTCTCTCATTGATGCTTCTAGCTCTCTATCCCTCTCCCTTCCTCTCTGTAAAAAATCAATAAAATTTATTTTATATATATATATATATATATATATATATATATGACCTATAAAGTAAATATAGCATTCCCTAATTATCAAATTAATAGTCCTAGCTAAGCTTGCTTGACAAATATAATTCCCAATTTCACTGGTTGTTTAGGATTGACTATGAAATTAAATAATCATAGGTAGAGTAAGCTCATGGTAGTTCTTATTCAAAATGCTCCTTTTAAAAATTGATACACTATATCTTTCAGAGGCAAGGATTCTGAACTTACCACTATAGTCTATACTGACTGGGCTAAACAGAAAGTTCTGACTCTGTGAGTTTTCCCAAGTACTGAACACCGTGCCCTAAAGACAATATATAAACAGGACATGGAATGCATGAAATTTTCTTGTGAGAAATACATGTAATTTCTTGTCTGATACTTATTACTACCTCAAATAAGGTGATGGATTTATAATTGGACCTCATCCATTCCTAACACAAGAGGAATGCTTCTTACTTTGAAGTGACTGCCCAACTTTAGACAAAATATTTTGGTCCACCTCACCCAAAAAAGGTAGGTGTTCAGACTTGCTCACGTGATTTCTGGCAGCATAATATACTGAGATATTACAAAAAGACTTCTTTCAGTTAAAGCACATACTAATAGACATTTTGGATGTACAATCCATAAATTAAATTACAACAAAGCTCAGATGAAGAAGAGGAATATTAGGAGGCACTTAAGAACCGGGTGTAGCTTGAAAACAGAGGCTTAAGTGTCACCTTCCATGCTGGAACAGAAGATGTGATGTTAAGTAACATGAAAAACATGCTTACCTGTCTGAAGTCAATTAAGGACTCAGAGACACAAAGGCAGCGAAAGCAAAACTTTTAATGGCGGTCTTGCAAGATCGGGTGTCTGGTGGAGCAGGCACACCCTTTTGAGCAGTTACCACAAGCAATTTATCCCTAGTGCGCAAGAGTCTCTCCCCAGGTTCCTCATCCGCTGAGTACTATGGGTTAACATTCTCCCGCGAATGTCACCTAGGTCTTACTGTTTTCCATTGGGTTATTCAAAAAGTAGGCTGAGGACCTTTCTAGCTGTCTCCACCTCCCTGTGCTGGGAAGGTCTTCCTGGAATAGGTGCTGTTGGTCACATACACATTTCCTTGTTCTTATTACAGTTTGCCCTGGGACTTTATTTGTGTAAGCCTGTGGTTCAGTAACTGGCTGGTAAGCATGCTGCTAGTATATTTCCACTGAAAGCTAACTACACTGAAGATGGACCACAGAGGCTTATTTTCTACAGGTAATAAGGCTAAAATAAAAATCCCTGCACAGTATTTTATATTAGGGTCTGAGGTTAAGTAAAAAAAGACACAATTATCTGACACTAAAGAAAACAGACATAATATGGAATTTACATTCACCACTTGGTGAGACCCCTCTCCCCAATCGGTATTAAAAATGCTCCAGGATTATGGAATGTATATTTTGGGTGGAAAAATCTAACTTTCTCTTATGTGAGAGATTTTGAAGAAGAGCTGTTAAGAATTTTCTGTAATAGAAGAAGATATGGATTTTTATTTTGATAGTATAAATATTTTTCTTTCCTTTTGATAGAGACTGATCATTAAGACTAGAAAATTATAATAAATCATGTCTAGATGAATAGATAGGCAAATATAACCAAAAGAAAACCACAGATTTCTGTATAGAACAATTGCATTGACAATAAATTTAAAAATAAATAAATTTATCTGAAAAAAATAAAATTAATATCTTCAAAGTGCTTAGCAAAAATAACTCTCAATGTAGAATTCTATCCTGAACTAACTTTATATTGCAGAGTAAGAGAAAGATAAGGTCATTTCAAGAAAACACAAAACAAAAACTGAGAGGGACTGCTAGTGAAAAGTCACTAAGGATCTATTTCAGCAAGATAGAAGTTAGACCCAGAAGAAAAAAGTGGGGGAAACAGGGTAAGATAAAGTGTAAAAAAATGAAATTATCAAATATAAGTGAGCATTTGATATAGTAATAATATTCATAATAAATATTGATTGTTAGATAAGAAGTGAAATAAAATAATACAGAATATAATATAGAAGATAGAAAAGAATACACACAATTCAAAAGCTCTACGAGGCAAATTCTTGTGACAGAATCCAATAAATAGTTTTCGAGGCAAGATGCATTCTTATATGTAAAGCAAAAAAGAAGCAAGTTGCCAGGGAAATATAACAATCCTGAACCTTTATACATTTAAAGAATTACATCATCAGAATGCATAAGCAAAAACTTAAACAATGTGACTGCCTGCTAAAAAAGAGGTTTAAATATAACTCAAAATCCTAACATAATAGACAAAATTTCCAGGATGTGATTGAAAATTATCCATTATACTTAGAACAAAGACAATCACATCTTTGGTGAGAAAAGACAATCAACTATTGCTAGCACTGAGATGACTCAGATGTCAGGATTATCTGACAAGAATTTTAAGGAAGCCATCATAAAAATACTTCAAAGTCAGAGTCTTTTAAAAAATAAAAGAATAGAAATTTCTCAGCAAATAAATAGAAGCTATAAAAGAAAACAAAGTAGAAATTACATAAATAAAAAATAAAACAACATAAAAAAGTCACTGGATATGCTCATTAGTAGAGTGGAGATGACACAGGATAGAAATCAGTGAACTTGAACACAGGTAAATCTGCCACTTATTCTGTACAACAGAGAAAAAACAGACTAAGAAAGAAAAATGAAGTCTCAGGGACTGGTGGAACCATAACAAAGATGTAATATGTGTGTTAGCAGAGTGTAAGAGGATGGAAAAGAGAGTGGAACTAAAACAATATTCAAAGAAATAATATCTGAAAACTTTCTAAATTTGGTAAAGAAAAAACCCCCACACAGATTCAAGAAGCTGAGTAAAACAGAATAAACCTAGAGAAATCCTCACCAAGATATATCATAATTAAAGTTTAGAAAATTACAAATAAAGAATATAATCTTGAAAGTAGCCAAAGAGAAAAGATGAATTACCTACAGGAGAACACCAATTTGAGTCACAAAAGATTCCTTACCTGAAACCACAGAAGCCAAAAGGAAGTGGCACAATATTTTTAAAGTGCTAAAAGAAAGAATATCTTATATCCAGCAAAACTATCCTTTAAGAACAAAGAAGAACTAAAGACAATCTTAAAGAAAAACTAAAAGAATTTCTCATTACCAGACCCATTCTTAGTTATTATAAGAGTGAATTTCTTCAAACATAAATTAATTGGTAAAATAAATACTCTTGGAACATAAGAAACAAAAAGGGAACAATGGAAAGATAAGATATATGTGTACATACAATAGATTATTCCTTTTATCATGAGTTTTATAAATCTCATTTGATGATTACAACAAAAATTATCATACAACCTAATACTAAGACAATGATATTTAAAAGTGAAGAATGTAAAGGTACCTAAATGGAAGTGTGGTTCCCACATTTCACTAAAGTGGTAAAACGTTGATAACAGTAGATTGAAAAATCACATATGCATATTCTAATAGTGGTATACATCCCCAAATATGTCATGTCCTAATCTCTGGAACTTTTCAATATATTACTTTACTAGTAAGTGCCAAAGGATAATTAAGATAGCAAATGTAATTTATGTTGCTAAACAACTGGCATTAAAATAGAAAGATTACCCTAAACTACCCAAGTGGGTCCAATGTAATCACAAGAATTGCAATCACAAGACCTTAAAAGCAGAAGAGGAAGACAAAATAAGAGAATCTAAAAATAGATGTGATACAGAAGAGTCAAAGTGAAACAGTGTGAGGAATCAATCCAATATTTTAGAAGATGACGCCACAAACCAAGGAATACGAATACAGACAGCCTTTAGAACAGCAGTTCTCAACCTGTGGGTCGCGACCCCTTTGGGGGTCGAACGACCCTTTCACAGGGGTCGCCTAAGACCGTCAGAAAACACATTATAATTACATATTGATTTTGTGATTAATCACTATGCTTTAATTATGTTCAATTTGTAACAATGAAAATATATCCTGCATATCAGATATTTACATTACAATTCATAATAGTAGCAAAATTAAGTTATGAAGTAGCAATGAAAATAATTTTATGGTTGGAGGTCACCACAACATGAAGAACTGTATTAAAGGGTCACGGCATTAGGAAGGTTGAGAATCACTGCTCTAGAAACTTAAAAAGTCAAGGAAATAGATTCTCCCACTTGAGCCTCCAGAAAGGAACTCAGTCCTGCTGACATCTTGATTTTACACAGTAACACTTGTTTTAGACTTCTGATCTACATAACCATCCTATATAATTCCTATATAATAAAAGCATAATATGCAAATTGACCAAACAGCAGAACGACCACTAGGCGGGGGGGGGCGGGGGGGGCGGGGGGGGCAGGACCAGCGAGCAGGTGGCACCAGGACAGCCAAGGTGCATGCCAGCAGGCAGAGGGAGGGGACGGTGATGGGGTGGTGATGGGGTAGAGGCGGGTGGCAGTGACCAGCGGCGGGGTGATAGGGGCTGGCATCATCCCCTGGTCACACGCCTGGTCACCTCCCATAGAGGGAGGCCACAGGTGGTAGTAGCGGTGGGACGATTCAGGGTGGGGCCAGCCACTCGCAATCCCCAGATAGGCCCGCCTGGGTCGCCTCCTATAGAGAAAGCCCACTGGTGACCATGGTGGGGCGATTCGGGCAGATAGGCCCACCCCCAAATAGGCCCACAGAGGGAGGCCAGACTGCCATCAGTTGGACATTTCCTGAGGGCTCACAGACTGCAAGAGGGCACAGGCTGAGCTGAAGGACCCCCCGCTGAGTGCATGGATTTTTGTGCACTGGGCCTCTAGTCCTATATAATAAAAGCCCAACGACCAAATGGCAGAACAACCAGAATGACCAGTCGACCAGTCGCTATGACACGCACTGACCACCAACGGGCAGACACTCAACTCTGGAGCTGCCCCCAGGTGGTCAGTGCACTCCCATAGTAGGAGCACTACTCAGCTGACCAGGATGAGTGGTACCCCCACAGCAGGAGCAGCAGCTCAGAGGGTGGGTCCACAGCCACTCAGCTGACCAGATGAGCAGTGCTCCCACAGCAGGCAGATCCCCATAGGCCACGCCCCCACCAGTGCACAAATCCCATGCACTGGGCCTCTAGTACAATAATAAATTTATGTGCTTTTAGCCACTGAAGTGTGTGGTAATTTATTATGGCAGTGATGGAAAATAAATACCAAATTTGGTATAAAAACTGAGATGGTGTTACAACACCTGAAATGAGAAATTCTCAATGAGCAGAAGCTTAAAGAATTTTGAGGAGCATGACATAAAAAACTAGATAACCTTGATTAAATTATTAGTAAAAATGTAGATGTTAATAATTCTACTAGAGAGGACTTAGAAAGAAGAGAATAACATGTTATTGGAAATTGAAGGAAAAAGAATCCTTGCTATACAGTCACAGAAATAGCTTACCAAAATTATATCCCAATATTATGTGGAAAGTAGAAATTCCAAATTTAAAAAAAAAAATTGGACATTTAGCTGAGGGGATTGCCAAAGGATTGAAAGTGTAGCCTTATTTGCTATTAGTGTTTATGGCTAAATATAAAGGAAAACATAAACTGAAATAAAAGTTTTAAAGAGAAGCAAACCCTATCCTGTGGATTTGAAAAATGATTATCTTACCAAGTTTGGAAAGATACCTTAACTAAAAGATTCACCATCAGAAAACCATGCTCTAGAGAGAAAATGCTAGAAATGTAGCTGGACAATCTTTTGCCTTTAGAAAGATCAAAAAGCAATACAAATGTCTCTGAAAAGATTAGTGTGTGATTCATAGATTCCCTCAGCCACTTCTAAGCAGAAGCAAAAAAATGTAGAAAACATATTTTCAGGAATCTTTTGTCTAATTGAATGCATTTCTGTGATATATATGGAGATCTACAAGGTTTCTGAGAATGTTTTAGCAATATAAATACTGCCAGCTTGAAGTGAAAAGTGCATAGACACTACAAAATGAAAGAAGATATAGGACTCCCACAAGTCTACAGGCAAGAAATCTACATATATATAAAAGCCTAAGCGACTGTTCAACCCTTCAACTGGTAGCTATGATGCGCATTGACCACCAGGGGGCAGACGCTCAATGCACAGGCATGGAAACATGGAACAGACTGATGAATCTCGAAGGGAAGGGGGAGCGGAGAGGGCAGGAAGAGATTAACCAAAGATTTTATATGCACACTAGAGGCCTGGTGCACATGCACCAGTGGGGTCCCTCAGCCTGGCCTGTGGGGATCAGGCTGAAATTGGCAGTCTAACATCCCTGAAGGGGTCCCAGATTGCGAGAGGGTGCAGGCCAGGCCGAGCGAGGGACCCCACTGGTGCACAAATCCATGCACCAGGCCTCTAGTAGGCTAATAGAACTATTTGGATGGAATTATATGCCACCACTCATATAAAAGTAAAAAAATAATGAAGGATAACTCTTAGAGCCTAGAGTATGGACTTGTGAAACCAAAGGGCAGAACCAGGGTGAATGAACCAAAGGGGACTATTCGCAGGCCTTGAAACCAAATGAAATTTGTCTCACTGAACTGTAAAATTGCTTAAGATCATTGACTGCATTTTCCTTTTATTTTTTCTCTTTTGAAAAGGAATGTCTATAACTAGTTTCCTTTGCCTACTTCACCACTCTATTTTGGGAGCAAGTAACTTAATTCTTCAATTTCATAGGCTCACAAGTGGAGACAAATTTTGCCCAAAGATAGAAACTATCTAGAGTCTCACCCAAATCTGATTTACATTTAGAATTAAATTATAAGATTTGGACTATTTTATCTTATGAGATTAAATGAGATTTTTGACTTTGAGTTGATAATGTTTGAGACCGACCAACAAAATTTTATTGATATATATAGACCATTCCACCCAACAAAAGCAGAATACACATTAATTTTAGGTGCCTATGAAGCATTCACCCAAATAGAGCATATTCTAGGCTATAAAAAAACAACAACACTGATTTAAAAAAATTGAAATTGTACAGTTCATTCTCCAACCTTAATGACACCATATAATAAATTAAAAACAGATAACAGGAAAATCTCTATACATGTGAAATTAAACAACATGCTTATTTTTAAAAAAACCATGGCCAAAGAAGTGTCAAAAAGAAATATATAAAACTAAGTGAAAATGAAAATACAATCTACCAGAACATGTGCAATACAGCTATAAAGTGATTGGAGAAAAATTCATAGTAATAGAAATGAAATATCTCAAACCAACAATCTAAGATTCTGCCTGAAGACAAAAAAAAATTAAAACTATTCCAAAAAATGTAGGAGGAAGGATATAATAACTAATAAAACAGAAATCAATGAATTAATTCTGAAAACAATATAAAATCAATTAAACAAAAAGCTGGCTCTTTGGGGGTGGGGGAAGTAACAGAATTGATTAACTTCCAGCAACATATACAAAAATAAAAACAAAGAAGACACAAGTCACCGCTATCACCAATGAAATAGAAGATACCACAGATCCTGTAGTCATTTAAAATATAATAAAAAAATAGTACAAACAAGTTTATCCTCATAAATTTGATGCCTTAGAAATAATGGGCCAAATCTTGAAAACCACAAACTACAAAAATTCAACCAAGATGTAACTGATAATCAGAGTAGCCTTATATCCATTAAAGAAATTCAATTTGTAGTTAAAAAGCTCTCTCAAAAAAAAAATCTTGAGGCCCAGATGGCTGTCCTCAAAATTCTATCAATTATCTAAAAAAGAATTAACACCAACTTTGAACAATGTATGCCAGAAAATAATAAAAGAGAGAACACATACCAACTCATTTTATGAGTTTATGTTACTCTTGTATAAAGAAAACATTGCTCTCATGAACTTCAACACAAAGTCCTCAACAAAATATTAACAAACCAAATCCAACAACGTATAAAATATTTTGCTATAATCAAATTGGATATATTATAGGAACACAAGATAAATTCACATTCTATAATCAATGTAATCCATTATTTCAATAAATTAAAGGAAGAATTTATATGATTAAATTAATAATCCCAAAGAAGCATTTGAAAAAATCCAAAACACATTTATTTATGAGAAAAAGTTTTAACAAGTTAGATACAAAAAGGAATTATTTCATCTCTATAAGTATCATATACAAAAATCTTATAGGTAACAGCATGCTTAATGGTGAAATATTAAATGTTTTTCCCCTAAGATTAGGAAGAAGGCAAGATGACTTCTCTCACTGTTCTTATTCAACACAGTACTGGTAGTTTTAGCTACTAAAGTAAGTCAATAAAAATAAATAAAAGGCATACAGATTAGAAAGAAAGAAAATAAAAGTCTCTATTTGTAGGTGACATGATCTTACCTAATAATAGACAAACATGTAAATTAACTGTCCCTCTGCTATGCTCACCAGCCAATCAGGAGAGTATGCAAATTAACCCAACAAAGATGGCGGTTAATTTGCATACATAGGGGCGAAGCGGCAGAGCAAAGACTGAAGGCTCCATCTGGAGCAAAGGCCTGGGTCCCAGGTGCCGGAGGAAAACCGGTGCCGGCAGCCAGGGGAAGGGAAGGCCTATTGCACAAATCTCTTCGTGCAACGGGCCTCTAGTTATTAATAAAAGTTCCAAGACATTTATTTTAAACTAGAGGCCCTGTGCACGAAATTTGTGCACTGGGATGGGGGGGGGGGGTCCCCTCAGCCCAGCCTGCCCCCCTCTCACAGTCCAGGAGCCCTCAGGGGTTGCCCTAAACCACAATCTGGCCTCCCTCTGCAGGAGGCCACCAGGCTGATCAGGGGAAGGTGGCACCCCCATCATCGCGCTACTGCTGCTACTGCCGGCTGCCACAGACACCAAGGTGTTTTCACGGACTCCAGTCCCTTCACCACAAAAAAATAACAACTTTCTTTAGGCATTTTCAAGATGTCTCTTTCATAGGATATGACATTTCTTTCTTTCCTTTTTTTATCCTCACCTGAGGATATTTTTCCATTGATTTTTAGAGAACATAGAAGAGAGAGGAAAAGACAGAGAGAAACATCAATGTGAGAGGCACACTTCGATTGGTTGCCTCCTGCATGAGCCTTGACCTGGGCCCCAGCCAGGGAGGAGCCTGCAACCTAGGTATATGCCCTTGATCAAAATCAAACCTAGACCCTATGGTCTGCAGGCCAAGGCTCTATCCACTGAGCAAAACCAGCCAGGGCAGGATATGACATTTCTTAGCCCCTCCAACAGCAGACCTTCATTTTTTCCTCCAGGAGTGAGGTGGAAAAACTCTAGATCACCTTCTTGGATTCTTATTACCCAAGTTACCAAGAACATTGCAAGTGGTGTACAGGGAGCTTAGCCAATGAGCATAAGAAAAGGTATTTCTTCTGTAGCTCATGTGCAGAGGCGGGACTGCTGGCGCGCTGCAGCTGGCAGGCCCCCTGTGTGTGTCTCTGCTCCGGGCCTGCCCCCCTGTGTGTGTGCGTGTGTGTGTGTGTGTGTGTGTCTCCAATCCAGGCCTGAAACAGCCCCAGCCACACCACTGGGGCTGGGGCTGGGGCTGGGGCTGGGCTGGCCCCCCTGTGTGTGAGTGTGTGTCTCCACTCCAGGGCCCCAGAGGCCTTGCTGCAGGCCACTGGGGCCAGGGACAGGCCGGCCAGTGTGTTGTGTCTCTGGCTCCGGGCCCATGCCCAGCCCCTCCTCCTGAGTCAGTCATGACTCTTAAGGCACCCTGGCCTAATTTACATATTATATATGTGTAAATATATATATATTTATCTCCAAGAAATTATAAGTGAATTCAGAAAGATCCCAGGAAACAAGTTACAAACAAAAGATTCAGTTCCATTATTATTATTTTTTTATCTTTGACTTTCAAATTCACTGATGGTGTGTCTTGAAGTAGATTTCTTTTCATTTTGGCATTCACTCAGCTCTTTCCATGAGTTGGGTAAATTTTGTTGTTCTTTCCACAAGGTCATGGATTCTATCTTCTGTTATCTGTACTGTATTCTATCCATATCAACACAAAATCAAGAATGGTAAAAAGTGAAACATTAATAAAAGGTGTTGTTCAACTAATATTTGACTGCAAAAAAGATAATGCATCTATGGTAAGGTAAATTATGTTTCTGAGAAAAATGGAGGCCAAATAGGCAGACCTGTCATGTACCTTGTACCAGGGCCAGATGGGAAATACAACTAAATTGGAGAACTTTCACCTGGAATTACCAACTGAGATCCAGCTTAGGAGGAGACATGTATCAAGGAAGGACACAAAACACCTGGAGACCGGTAAGAAGGGTGAGGTCTCAAGAGGAGCTGACCCAGCTCCCAGGGGCATCAGGCTGGTGGGCCAAGAGTGAGAAGGGAACTCCCAGCTACGGGGGAGTCTGTTCCCTCAGAAGATAGAGGCCTGGAACCCAGGCTGGACTCCACAGCACAGAGCACCAGAGCTGAGACCCAAAGCCTCCATAACATCCAGCCAGGAAAGGTGGAGGGCTGCTGGCCACAGCAGAGTCTGGAGCCTATAGACCAGAGCTGGATGGAAAAAAAGCCGCAGTTTTGTTTTTTTGTTTTGTTTTTCTCTAAACCCAGAGCCTAGGAGTTTTCATTTGCAACTACTCATCTGAGACTTTGGTGCAGGGAGGGAAACATGGACTCAAGGTGCTTAACGAGAGGTTGGAATGGGAAGCATTGCAGGGAGACTTGGTGGAACAGCAGCCAGGATCATTTAGTCATCCCCCAAACCAAACCAAACCAAAATGGGCATTTTTCCTGAGGGAAGCTAGCTGCTCCCAGCAGCCAGAGGGCAAGTTAAAGGAAAAAGCCCCTCCCTAGGGCTATAGCCTGTCTCACCCACAGGTGCCCTGCATTTTGAGCTTTTCAGAGGAAACAAAAGCAGAGGTCAAGCTTATGGGTTTGAACAGTGTCAAGGAGCCCTCGGGGACTGGATTGGGGGATGGGCCATCTGCCCCACTATCCTGGGAACTAGACTGATATTTTCCCTGAAAGGGAAAAATGATAAAAGCTCCAGGTTTCCAGCCAATCCTGTTGGTCTCGATACAAGGATCTCTGTCCAACCAAGGACAGAGTAATATTTTGGGCCACTTACAGAGGAGTAGCTCTGAGCCAGGAAACACACCCATCATATTCCCTGAAAGCTAAACAGCACCTCTCCTGCCTAAAGCCCTTTCAGAAACAGGCTTTTGAGTGATTAAGATTGACAGCAGCTAGCAGCCAAAAGCAAGCAGGGGTGGAGCCCCAGGAACCAGGGAAAGTCTCCTGGGTATCATGTTGCTAAAACACCTACTTTAGAGGAAAAATTGTCCCCTCCTGTTTGCAGCCAAGGCCTGTGGAGACAGACACAAGCGGGTGGATTGGTGGATTGCTTGGGGCTTCAAGCAGGTTGCTGAAAGCCAAAAGAGAATGTCAGACAGTGGTTAGCACCTAAGTTCCTAAGACAGCGGTTCTCAACCTGTGGGTCATGACCCCTTTGGCGGTCGAACCACCCTTTCACAGGGGTTGCCTAAGACTATCCTGCATATCAGATATTTACATTATGATTCATAACAGTAGCAACATTACAGTTATGAAGTAGCAATGAAAATAATTTTATGGTTGGGTCACAACAGTTGGGAACTGTATTTAAAGGGCCAGAAGGTTGAGAACCACTGACCTAAGAGGAAGCCCAGAATTGTCTGACAGAATGAACAGAAGGATCCAAAGCAAACTTCCATGGGGCATTAAAGTAGGCTGAAATGAGACACTTCACCTTTTCCTTTTCTTTTTTCTATCATTCTTTTCTTTTATCTTTTTTTCCTACCTTTTTTCTTCTCTTTTATTTTTTATTTCTTTGCTTTTTTCCCAGTTTTTAAGTTTATCTTCTTTATTTATCTGCTTTATTGATTTTTTTATTATTCTAGTCTATTATTCTGTTCATATATCTAATTTTCTTCTGCCCATTTCCTACCTTTTTTTTTTTCTTTTTTCCATTACTCGTTTTGTTTCTCTATTTTCTTTTTCTCCTGCTTTCTTGTCTTTTTTTTTCTTCCTTTAGGTCTATCTGCTTTCTCCTCTATTATCTTTTTCAAACCTTTTTCTTATCTTTTCATTTATCTTCCCCCTCCTTTATTTTAAAACATTTTCCTTCCCCTATTCCTCTAACTCTTCATTCTTATTTTCTTTATTTCAGCTCCATATTTAGATATTCAAACCCTCTTTGTTGTTTTTTGTTTGTGCTTTTATTGTTTGCTTATTTTGTTTTGTTTTCTCCTAGTATTTTTTCTTCCTTTTTTTTCTATCATTCTTGCTCTCTTTCCTCTTTGCTAGTTCTCTCTTCTCTGGTGGTTGCTTTTGTTGGTGCTGTAGGAGTCTTGTGTACAATTTTGTTTTCATTCTTCTGTTTCATGCTTTGTTTTGTTGTGTTTTGTTCTGTTTGGGCAGCATCTCTACAGCAGCTCACACAACATGATAGGGGGTAAGCCACATAGTCAGCCAGCCTGAGAGGAGATTCCATTCACAAAAGGGACAGTAACATTCAATACCCAGATACAATAGGAGAACCCAAATGACTAAAGTAAAGGGCTTTCCTAGAGCACCCAGCAGAGAAGATCTAAGAGAATGCAATAGTGGGTCCCACAGACCACTTATTACTTAAGACCACCCCACAAAATCCGGAAGGCATAGCAGTTTGATCTAATACATAGAAACAAATACAAAGGGACAGCAAAAACAGGAGACAAAGAAACAACCCCCAAATGAAAGAAAAGGAAGAATCTCCATAAAAGGAACTAAATGAAATGGAGGCAAACAATTTGTCATATAAAGAATTCAGAGAAATGGTAATAAGGATGCTCAAACAATTAAGTGAGAACTACAAGCAACTTAATGAGAATGATAAGAAAAATAATGAGAATATTAAGGGACTTAATGAGAGATACACCAACATGAAAAGAGCAGGTAAAAGAATAAATAAGAATCAATTGTAAATGAGGACTGACATAGCTGAAGTAAAGAGCATCTTGGAAGGATTCAACAGTAGACTAGAAGAAGCTGAGGACTGAATCAGTGAATTAGAAGACAAGGTAGAAAAAAAAACACCCATTCAGAGCAGCAATTGGAATGAAAAAAATTAAAAACCAGGAGGAGAGTTTAAGAGAGCTTTGGGATGATATAAAATCTGACAACATTCACATTATAGGGGTGCCACAAGGAGAAGACTCCAAGCAAGTAGTAGAGAACCTGTTTGGAGAAATTATGGCAGAAAATTTCCTTAAACTAGTGAAGGAAAAAATCATTCAAGTTCAGGAAACACAGAGAGTTCCAGCTAAGATGAGTCCCAAAAGACCCACACCTAGGCAAACATTAAAGACAAAGAAAGAAACTTAAAGGCTAAAAGACAGGGACAGAAAGTTACCTTCAAGGGATCTCCCATTAGACTGTCAGGTGAATTCTCAATAGAAACACTTCATGCCAGAAGGGAATGGCATGGAGTATACAAGGTAATGAAAACCAAGGGACTAAACCCAATACTACTCTATCCAGCAAGGCTATCAGTCCAAATCAAAGGTGAAATAAAGAGCTTCTCAGACAAAAAAAGGCTAAAAGAATTTATTATCACCAAACCAGCACTATAAGAAATGCTAAAGGGACTGGTGTAAAAAGAAGAAATATAGAGAAAAAGAACACAGACATAAAGAGTAAGAATGGCAACAAATAAGTACCTATCAATAAGAATCTTACATTTAAATGCCTTAAATGCTTTATCAACATATGGTAGCTGATTGGATAAGAAAACATGACCAACATATATGCCGTCTACAAGATACCCACCTCAGAGCATTAGGACTCACACAGAATGAAAGTGAAGGGTTAGAAAAAAAAAACTTCTGGGGAAATGGAAATGAAAAACAGCTGGGTAGCAATATTCATATCTGACAAAATACTCTTCAATATCAAGGCCATAACAAGTGATAATGAAGACCACTTCATAATACTAAAGGGATTGATACAACAAGAGGCTATAACTCTGGTAAACATATATGCACTCAATACAGGAGCAAATATATAAGAAAACTTCTGGAGGATATCAAGGGAGAGATCCACAGCAATACAATCATTATAGGGGACTTTAATGCCTCACAGATATCACTGGATAGATATTCTAAACAAAAAATCAACAAGAAAATAGTGATCCTAAATGACACACTACATCAGATAGAATTGACATTTTTAGAACATTTCACCCAAAGCTGCAGAATATACAGCTCAAGTGCACATGGAACATTTCCAAAGGTAGACCACAGGTTACGACACAAACTAAGTCTCTAGAACAGTGGTTCTCAACCTTCCTAATGCAGCGACTCTTTAATACAGTTCCTCATGTTGTGGTGACCCCCAACCATAAAATTATTTTCGTTGCTACTTCATAACTGTAATTTTGCTACTGTTATGAATCATAATGTAAATATCTGATATGCAGGATGTATTGTCATTGTTACAAATTGAACATAATTAAAGCATAGTGATTAATCACAAAAACAACATGTAATTATATATGTGTTTTATGATGGTCTTAGGCAACCCCTGTGAAAGGGTCATTCGACCCCCAAAGGGGTCACGACCCACAGGTTGAGAACCGCTGCTCTAGAAGTTCAAGAAGATTGAAATCCTATCAAGCATCTTCTCAGACCACAATGGCATGAAATTAGAAATAAGTTGCCCTAACCGGTTTGGCTCAGTGGATAGAGCGTCAGCCTGAGGACTCAAGGGTCCCAGGTTTGATTCCGGTCGGGGGCATGTACCTTGATTGCGGGCACATCCCCAGTGGGGGATGTGCAGGAGGCAGCTGATCGATGTTTTTCTCTCATCGATGTTTCTAACTCTCTATTCCTCTCCCTTCCTCTCTGTGGAAAATCAATAAAATATATTTTTTTAAAAAAAGAAATAAGTTACAATAAAAATGCTCAAAAACAAACACATGGAGGCTAAATAGCATGCTATTAAACAATGAATATGTTACCAGATTTAAAAAGAAATAAAAAACATCCTGGAAACAAATGAAAATGAACACACAATAACCCAAAATATATGGGACTCAGTGAAAGCAGTCCTGAGAAGGAAGTTTATAGCACTACAGGCTTACCTCAAAAAATAAGAAAAACAGTTAATAAGTTATCTAACCCTACAAGTTATAGAATTAGAAAGAGAAAAATAATAAAAGCCCATAGTAATTAGAAAGAAGAAAATAATAAAGATCAGAGGAGAAATAAATGATATCGAGACTAAAAAACAATACAAAAGATCAATAAAACTAAGAGCTGATTCTTTGAAAAGGTAAACAAGATTGGTGAACCTCTAGCCAGATTCATCAAGAAAAAAAGAGAGTACCCAAATAAACAAAATCAGAAACAAAGGTATGAAGTAAAAACTGACGCCAGAGAAATATAAAGATCATTTTTAAAAATACTATGAATGATGACATTCCAATAAACTGGACAACCTGGATAAAATGGACAAATTCCTAGAAAATTAAACCCTTCCAAAATTCAATCAGGAAGAATCAGAACACCTGAATAGGTCAATAACTACTGATGAAATTGAAGTAGTAATCAAAAAACTTCCAGCAAACAAAAGCCCTAGTCCAGATGGTTTTACACGGGTGTTTTACTGATTATTCGAAGAAGAACTAATATTTATCCTCCTCAAACTATTCCCAAAAATTCAAGAGGAAGGAACACTTCCAAGCTCTTTTTATGAGGCCAGCATTACCCTAATTCCAAAACCAGATAGAGACACTACAAAGGAAGAGAATTACAGGCCTATATCCTTGTTGAACATAGAAGCTAAAATCCTCAACAAATTTTAACAAAACAGAACCAGCAATACATTACAAAGATCATATACCATGACCAATTCTGATTTATTCTGAGGATGCAAGCCAGGTATAATATTTGCAGTGATACAGCACATAAACAGTTTGCAAGACATTAATCATATGATCATATCAATTGATGCAGAAAAAGCATTAGATAAAATCCAATGCACATGTTTGATAAAAACTCTCATAAAATGTGGGAATAGAGGGATCTTACCTCAACATAATAAAAGCGACATATGAGAAACCTACAGCCAAAATCATACAAAATGGGCAAAAACTAAAACCATTTTCCCAAAAACAGGAATAAGAGAGGGATAGTTTCTTTCACCACTCTTGCTCAACATAGTACAGGAAGGCCTAGCCTAGTGATGGTGAACCTATGACACGCATGTCAGAGGTGACACTCGAACTCATTTTGGGTGACACGCATCGACAGAGACAAAAAATTGCATAATTCAAATATTTGTCTCTCACAAAGGCCAGAGTTGGGCATCACTTGAGTAATATTATTACTCACGTTACTCATGATCAATAATGCAATTCTAAAACCGGATGTAAACATGTACATCGGTGTTGCGTAGCAAAGATACATAGTGAAAACATCCAAGATACATTGTTCCAATATTGACATTAATATAAAAAGGTTAAGAATTGCACTATAATCTTTACTCATGACATTTTATTTTTACTCGAGTGACAAAATGCCCAATTCTGGAAACGGCCTCGTTATTGTCAACATGTGCCTCCGGTAAGCTTCCCGAGCATTCGGGTGCATTTGGCAAACGGACGCACTTGATCGCCATGTTTGTTAGGAGACAGGAGTGGGAGGGTTAGAAGAAAAAGATATACAGTGCAACAGACATTCTGCGTGTCGGATAATTGATTACAGCGCCATATATTTCTTGGTTATACATGCTATCTTTGAATTGTTTTGCACCAGGAGTCAGTGCAACAACACTGCAAAAAGTTAATAGGTAAGAAACCTATCAACTTTTTATAAAAAAAAAACGCCGTGATTTATATTTATTTATTTATGCAGCCTTGTGATGGAAAATAAAAAAAATAAAAAAGCAAGATTGAATGATAAAGGAAGTGGAAGTAGCAGTAGCCGACCCTTTCAAGACATATGGACCGAGATGTACGGGATTGTCGACAGAAACAACAGATCATTGTGCATACTGTGTAATGAAACGGTAGTAAGCAGAACGTGGAATGTAAAGAGATATTTTGAAACTAATCATTGTCAGCTCTTGAAAAAAGTATCTATGAAAGGAAGGAATACATTTCCAGGCAGCTACAGCTCTATAAAAGTCAATCAAATTCCATCATTAAATTTGTAAGATGCTCTATAAATTTAACATCAGCAAGTTACTGTATTTCTCACTCCATAGCTCAGCATGGAAAAGCCCTCAGTGATGGAGCATTAATTAAGGAAACATTTCTAAAATGTGCACCAGCTCTATTTCACGATATGAAAAATAAAGATGATATTATTAAAAGAATTTCTGAGTTACCACTCAGTAGAAATACTATCAAAGACAGAATAATAGATCTTAACAAAAACATACAACATCAATTAAAAAAAAGACTTAAATAGTTGTAAATATTTTTTGATTTCTCTTGATGAAACAACTGATGTCACATCAAATGCTCGGTTGGCCATTATTGCTAGATATTCTGATGGTCTCACGATGAGAGAAGAGTTGATAAAGTTAGAATCAGTGCCAATAAGTACATCAGGAAACGAAATATTTAAGGTTGTTATAAAAACATTCAGTGACCTAAACATTGATATCTCTAAAATTGTGTCAGTCACGACAGATGGGGCACCAAATATGGTGGGAAAAAATGTGGGATTCCTGAAATTGTTTATGGAAGCTATTAGACATCCACTTGTACCTTTTCATTGCATTATCCATCAAGAGGTGTTGTGTGCCAAATCAGGATTCTCAGAATTGAATGATTTAATGTCAGTTGTAACAAAAATTGTGAATTTTATAGCTTCTCGACCCCTTCACAAGCGAGAATTTTCTGCACTTTTACAGGAAGTTGATTCAACCTACAGTGGACTACTGATGTTCAATAATGTGAGATGGCTGAGTCGAGGTAAAGTACTTGAGCGATTTGTGGAGTGCTTTGAAGAAATTACGGTATTTATTGAGAATAAGGGTCTGGCAAACTTTCCTCAGATCAATGATCATAAGTGGGTCAGCAATTTGATGTTTTTTACAGATCTCTCTGTTCATATAAATGAACTGAACTTAAAATTACAAGGTTTTGGCAAAAGTATTGACGTTATGTTTGGATACATCAAATCTTTTGAAAGTAAACAAAATTTTCAAGCGAGATATTGAAACTAAAACTTGTAAGTATTTTCCTTGGATAAAAAAGTATTTTGAGAAGGCCACTACAACGAATGTAATGGAGTCCATACTTATGTACCAGAATATAGTAAACTCGTTATTTGAACATTTCAGCAAAAGATTCAACCAATTTAGAAGCCTAGAACAGACCATTAAAATAATTAAGTATCTGGAAGTAGTTGTTTAGAGTACTTTGGAATTAAAGGATTTCCAATGGATGCAAATTGATGATTTAGAGATGCAACTTGCAGATTTTCAAGGTAGCATTTGGAGTCATGTGTTTGTTGACTTAAGGTCGAAACTTGAAAATCGTTTGAATAATGAAGAAGAGTGCAACTACGAACAAGAAATTTTGAATGCTTGGAACAGAGTACCTGACACTTTTAGCGACATAAAAAACCTAGCGATGTCTTTGCTAACAATTTTTTCATCAACATATTTTTGTGAGACTTTGTTCTCAGCATTAAATAATATTAAAACGAACAAAAGAAACCGGCTAACAGATGAAACTAGTGGCGCTTGCTTGGCCTTGAAGTGCACCAAGTATGAACCTGCAATCGAAGAATTAGCAGACAAACTTCAGCACCAAAAAAGTCACTAATTTCTAGTTTTCATACCATTTGATTATCATTGTTTTTATTATTGTTTTTTTCTAAATGTACATTGTTTTTCTGTTTTTCTTTATTTTATACATATTTTGGTTGATTTTTCTTTGTTAAATGTCATTTAAATATATAAAATAAATATCAAAAATATAAATCTTTTTTTTTTACTATGGTTGCAAATATCAAAAAAAAAATGAATATTTCTATATGTGACACGGCACCAGAGTTAAGTTAGGGTTTTTCAAAATTTTGAAACACCAAGCTCAAAAGGTTCACCATCACTGAACTAGACTACCAACTTATACTATACACAATATTAACTCAAAATGGATAAAAGACTTAAATGTAAGTCTTAAAACCATAAAAATCTTAGACACCCTGGGCAGCAAAATCTCAGATATCTCTCGTAACAATATGTTGACCAATACATCTCCTAGGGCAAATGAAACTAAGGTAAGGAGAAAAACAAATAGGATTACATAAAAATAAAAAGCTTCTACACAGCACAAGAAACCATCAGCAAAATGACAAGTGAAACCAGTGCATGGTAGAACTAATTTGTCAAGCAGGAGGCTTAAGTTGTCCCCAGCAGTGGAGGAAGCTAAGCTTCCCCCCTGCTCTGCTGGCCCTGAGCTCCACTCAAGGCTACAAATTTTCAATTATAGAAGATAAATAAATCCCAGATACCTGCTTCCAGCCCAGGGCCATGGCCAGCCTGAAAACAGCCCTCAGCCCCTCACCCAGGCTGGCCGGGCACCCCAGTAGGGCACCTGACACTGAAGAGGCTGTGGCCAGCCTGAAAACAGCCCTCAGCCCCTCACCGAGACTGGCCAGGCACCCCAGAGGGACCCCTCACTCTGAAGGGGGAGTGGACAGCCTGCAAACAGCCATAACCCCCTCACCCAGGCTGGTCAGGCACTCCAGTAGGAACCCCCACCCTGAAGGGGGTGTGGCCAGCCTGAAAACGGCTCTCAGCCCCTCACCCTGGCTGGCCAGGCAAACCCTGCGGGACTCCCACCCTGATCCAGAACACCCTTCAGGGCAAACCAGCCGGCCCCCACCCATGCACCAGGTCTCTATCCTGTAAAATAAAAGGGTAATATGCAAACTGACCCTAACAGCAGAACCACTCGGAATGACTGGTCACTATGACACACACTGACTACCCAGGGGTAGATGCTCAATGCAGGAGCTGCCCCCTGGTGGTCAGTGCACTCACACAGGGGGAGCTCTGCTCAGCCACAATCCAAGCTGATGGCTGCCAGCACAGCAGTGGTGGCAGGATCCTCTCCTGCCTCCTCAGCAGCACTAAGGATGTCTGACTTCAGCTTAGGCCTGCTCCCTGCTGGCAAGTGGACATCCCCCAAGGGCCCCCGGGCTGCCAGAGGGATGTCTGACTGCCAGTTTAGGTCCAATCCCCTGGGGAGCGGTCCTAAGTCAGCAGGTGCACATCCCCTGAGGGGTCCCAGACTGCAAGAGGGCACAGGCCGGGCTGAGGGACCCCCCCCACAAGTGACAATTTTTGTGCACCGAGCCTCTAGTCAATAATAAAGTTCTTTTAAAAAGATTCATTCCCTTTTTTTATTTTAATGATGAACATGAAGTTAACAAAATTTTAAATATTATTTACCATCACTTAGAAAAATGAAATATTTAGGTATATATGTAACAAAAGTTACAGAGAATCTGTATGCTGAAAATTACAAAATGCTAATGAAATAAATCAAAGATTGATAGCAAATGGAGATATATCAAATGTTCATGAATCAAAGACTTATAATGAAGATGTCAATCTTATCCAAATTGATCTATAGGTTTAATGTAATCCCTACCAAAATCTCAGTCACATTTTTTGTACACAAAATGTATATTAAAAGGCACATACTTTTGAATATTTAAAATAATCAGTACAAAAACAAATAAGTAATAAATAATAATTCTACCTGATAATAAGGCTTACTACATACCTCTAGTAATTAATACAGTGAGGTCTAGACATATAAATCAATGCAATAGAATAGAGAACATAATATTGACCCAGTAGACATAGACCTAAGCAAATATGCTTAATTTATTCTTTATAAAGGTGCAAAAGCACTTCAATAAAGTAAGGATAGCCTTTTCAACAAATGGTGCCTAATAAAAAGGTTCATCTTTAGGCAAAAAAAAAAAAAAAAAAAAAAGTTAACTTTAATCTGAATCTCAAATATTATACAAAATTTAAACTAAAATGGATTACAGACTTAGATATAACACATAAAACTTTAGAAGAAAATCTTCAGGACCTAGGGCTAAGTTTGACATCAAAAGCTTGTTCCATTAATGGAAAAAATGATAAATTAAACCTCATCAACAGTAAATACTTTTGACTTTGCAAAACCCCTTGTGAAGAAGATAAAAAGACAGTCAAATTACAGACAGGAAAAAAATATTGGCAAACCAATTATCCATCAAAGGATACTATCAAAAATATATTAAGAGCCCTGAACGCTCAACAGTTTAAAAAATCCAATTGAAAAATGGGCAAAAGACACAAACACTCATTACACTGAAGAGAATATATAGAAAATATATTCAATTGTCAGGGCAACAAAAAAATAAAAACTGCACTAAGGTATCATTATTTGCTTATCAGAATGAATACAATTTTTAAAATTATGGTAACATCAAACATTAGTAAGAAATCAGAGGAATTGAATCACTTGCTGAGAGGAATGTAAAAGGGTACTGCCACTCTGAAAAACACTGTACATTTCTTATAAAGTTGAATCTGCAATTAGCTTCTGACCCCAGCCAGCAATTGCATTCCTGGACTTTTATAAGAGACTAGAGGCCTGGTGCACAAATTTGTGCACCAGTGAGTTACCTCAGCCTGGCCTGCAGGATTGGGCCAAAACTGACTCTCTGACATGCCCCAAGGGGTTCTGGATTGCAAAAGGGTGCAGGCCAGGCCGAGGGACCCCACTGGTGCATGATCAGGCTGGGGAGGGACTCGGGAGGTTGGCCAGCCAAGGAGGGACTGCAGGAGGGGGGCGTGTCTGGCCCATCTTGCTCAGTTCCCATTGGCTGGACCCCAGCAGCAAGCTAACCTACCAATCAGAACATCTGCCCCCTGGTGTTCAGTGCACATCATAGCAAATGGTTGAGCAGCCTTAGCATATCATTAGCATATTATGCTTTGATTGGTTGAATGACCGACACTTAGCATATTAGGCTTTTATTATATAGGATAAATAAAAATTTAAATTTACACAAAAACTTAAACAGCAGCTATATTAATAATAGCCAAAACCTAATGTTCTTCAACAGATGAATGATTAAACAAACTATAGTACACACATGCCATGGAATACTACTCAGCATAAAAACAAATGAATTATTCATACATACTAAAACATGGATGAACCTCCAGAGAATTATGCTGTGTGGGGGGAAAAGGTCAATTAGAAGGTCTCATACTGAATTATTCCCTTTTTGTAACATTTTCAAAATCTAATTTTAGGAATTTATTGATGGATAATAGGGGTTAGGAACAGCTGATTGGAGGGAAGATGTTGTATGTGGTTATAAAAGTGCCACCCAAGGAATACTTGTGATAAAACTATTTCATATCTTTAGTATGGTTGTAAATACATAACTCTATATGTGTGAGCTAAACACACACACACACACACACACACACACGCATATTCTTTGCAGAAATATAAATAAGATATATGGATTGTATCAATGTCAGTATCTTGGCAGTGATATTATATTTTACAGTGTTATGAAATTTTACCATTGAGGAAAACTGGATAAAGTGTACACAGGGTCTCTCTGTATTATTTCTTATATCTATATGTAAATCTAAATTTAACTTGATAAAAATTTAAGTTAATAAATGCACAGGTCCAATTCTGGATGATAGAAGACATCACTAATGTTTAAAGAATTATAATACTTATAATGAATAGCAACTGTGACTACAAAACATTTACAACTGACCTAAACATATGTTTAAATATGAGAATCTATTTTAAATATTTATCCCTCAATAACCAAAGTCAATGACTGTGACTAGAAACTTTTATTTATAAACCACTTCAAGCTTTTCATCTCTAAACAGAATAATTTTGCTTTCTTATCTATCACCTTATAAATTCATTATGTAATACATTTCTAAAAGATTCTCTCTTGTTCTTCAAATTTTTCCTCTTGTGTAATTATAAATATGTTGGGAAAATTATTATTTACTTGCACATGCCCAGGTTATGGGCTCAACCTCCAGTGGGGAGCATGCAGGAGGCAACCGATCGATGATTCTCCCCATCATTGATGTTTACATTTCTCTCTTCCTTCTCCTTTCCTCTCTGAAATAAAAAATATATTAAAAAAACATTTTTTACTTACTACAGAATGGATTTATGCCAGTAGTATCCAAAAACGCAGTCGTCCTAAGAGATCTTTTCATTCTTTCTTCTAAAACATCTTTCCATAGCTCAGCTTGATAACCTGATATTTGAGAAAAAGAACATTAGAAATTGGACTTCCATCAAATAGCATGTAAAAACTTCAATTTCCTAAAGAAACTAAAGCATCAATGTATATTATTATCATTATTATTATTATTATTATTGCTATTATTATTCATGGATTTTTATAACTTAAAACTTTTCAAATTTCACATATTTTAATTACAATAATAAGTCTTAAATTGAAGACTTACAAATAAATCCACTCCCTGGAAATCTTATCAGAACTTAATGTACTCCATATGTCTACAGTCCATTTGTACAAATTTTCATTATTGTATTACAAGTTCAGAATCGTACCTGTAACTCTTTTTAGTAAAGTTATCAGAATAAATCAATTAGATAAGACTTTAACACTAAATTTAGCTCTATGAGTACTGCCCCCAATACTTCTACATATACATTCATATAAATACAGTATGCCTATGTATACATTATATATAATATATAGTATAGGTAGCATTGATATGCACTATATATTATGTAAGTGATATATATTGTAGATACATACATTATGAGGAACATGTATTATACAAATAGGTACATATTAAAATGCTTCTCACTTCTTGTATTTATCTGTTTCCACATTGCTACCTCTAAATTTGAGGTCTGAATATAGTAGAAAGGATACTTAACTGGGAATTCAGAGGTTTATTGCTAGTTCTCACTTGTACCCTGAAGCAATCCATATGTTCACAGGAGGCTTCTTATTTATATAGAAAAGCAATGGGACCAGAGAAGCAACCCCCAAAATAAGGTATGAAGAAACTAATTCTACAAAACGTCTTGTGGACTGACTACGAGAAAATAAAACTGGCAAAGCTTGCTTATTTCCTATCCCTCCATAGCAATTCTCTGTACCTTAGTGTAAACCTCCTGCTAAAGAAAATTGGGGGAGGCTGTTCAGTTCAGCCTTTGTAATTGCTGCCCATTCAATTGAGCCCTTTGGCTTTGGAAGCATATCTGGCAGACCTTGTCATGATACTGATCAGATGTTGACATGCTCATGACACGCTTGGGTTTTGCTATTCTCTTTAGAATCTCTGAACAAACAGACTTTGAGATTCTTTCCAGCTCTAACATTCTATTTTTATGTGGAATCTTTTTTTCACCAAATTTCCCACTGGCAGGCTTTAGTTCTCAGAAGTGGCAACACTTAAATGCTCTTACCAAGCTTTATCACTTCAGAAGGTGTGAACCATGTATGAGTCATGTCTACTTGCTAATAGCAAATGAAAAGCTAACTATGATTATGATTCACACCTCTTCAATTGCTCCTAACACTAAAAAACATCTCAGTGCCACTAAGAATGCACCAGTCTCTTTCTTTAGTGGAAATATACTAGTAGATGGATGACAAATAGATAATGAGTCCTTTTGAATATAAAGAACATGGGTCATCATGAAACCACCAAATTTTTCCACTCTATTGAGAATAGAAAGGCAGTTGATCAAGTTCCCCTCACTACACATATTAAAAATATTTAGTAAAAAGTGAACTATTTTTTTCTGGTTACTACACAGATAATTTTTCCATAAAATGTTGACATACAAATAAATAGGAAAGCTTGAAGCAGCAAAATACTAATACAATTATGCTATACATTTCCCAAAAAGAATTATAGTAATTATAATAATCTCTCTTACCTAGCCTAGGACATGATTTCTTCTTAAAGTTGTCACAATCCATACATGAACCAGTCTTGTAATCTTTGTATGAATGACAAGGAAATGAAATAAAATTGCAGTTTGTTTCCAAAGCTGCCATGAACAAGTGGATTGCTCTCTGGTGGTCACATTTAATAAATTGCATTCCTTAAGTGTTAAAAATCAAGCAAAAGAATTATAAATGCATTAGACTGAGTTCAAGAAAATTGGAGAAAAATTAAAAATTAAGTTCTACTCAATACTGCTTCATGAATATTAAAGTGTTGACTACAATGCAGTGTTATTGTGAGCAACTAAATAAGTCATACAAATTAAAACTTAAGTTTAATATTCCTTTTACATCATATTTATAAGAAATTTTCCTAATCATTAACAGCAATTTTTTAATTTCAATAATTTAACAAACTCAAACATGGTGCTATCTACACTAATAAAAGAGAAACATGCAAATTGGTGTCACTCCGCTATGCCCACCAGTCAATCAGATGAGTATTCAAATTAACCCAACAAAGATGGCGGTTAATTTGCATATGCAGGCACAGAGTGAAGACTGAAGACAACATAGAAGGAACCCAAGAGCTGCAGAAGGGAGCGAAGCTGCAGAGAAGCAAGGGGGGTAGTGGAGGCAGGAGGGAAGCAAGCAGGGCGGCGGAGGCGGGAGTAAAGCCTGCCTTGGTGGGTTTCCCTCCCTTTTCTGCTTCGCTCCGGCCGCAGGAAGCCCTATTCTTGCAGGAATCTTCCTGCAACGGGCCTCTAGTCATACTTAATGACTAGTATATACATCTTTTTTCTAACCCCACACTCTTAACATTTCTACTCAATGTCAAATATGACTATGAAATACTAAAGCTTTATCATGTCCCATTCTGGCCAGGTGGCTGAGTTGGTTGGAGCATCGTCCTGTACACCAAAAGGTTGCTAGTTCAAGCCCCACTCACATATGGGAGGCAACTGATCAATGTTTCTCTCTCACCTCTCTCTCCCTTTCTCTTTCTCACTTCTTCTCTCTAGAAAAATATATTCACAGGTGAGGATTATTTTAAAAACATTATCATGTCCCTTTTCCTTTGCCAACTTTTCACGTCCTTATCCCTTTGACCAAACTTCTGTTGCTGCAGTGGCATCTAGCAATGTGTTCCTAATCACTGTAGAACTTAGAGCATTACTCTCTAAGGCTTTGAAGTTAGCCCAATCCCATACATGGAGAAGTTTCTAAGCTATTTATGTACAAAACAACAAAGTGCAAGAATTTATAAATCTGTGTTTATACAATATTATGGTGACAGTAAAGATTAAATTGTGAGGCCAGACTTGTGGTATATGATACTTGGCTGGCTACATGTGCACCTTCAATGACTTAAAACTTTTCCCAATGTTAAAATTAAGAACTAAAACTGCTAAACCATAGTGTACTAGTTCTCATCCATGATCATATAGTATATCTACTGGTAAACTTTACAAACTAAGAAGGATAAAACTTAACCATTTTTCACCAATAACTCCGGATTCATGGCAATAGTGATCAAAATTTTGCCCCACAGTTTAAGAGGAGAAAAAAAATACTGATTTCCTTTCATCATTTTGAATCATATGTAATTCATGTGAAAATACTATTTGTATACCTGAAAATATTGTTGTAGGACAGCCAGGCTGCTTTTCTCCTCCATTTGGATAAAAATCTATATGTCCCAAGGGTTCTAAAATGCCTAAACCTAAGAAGAAAAGCACCCAAGAATCACAAAATGCATATAATCAGATCAACAACACCTGTGTAAAATAAATTCTCCTATAAATCTATTGAAGGAGACTTTTAAAAATTTAAATTGAAAATAAAATAAATGCAATTTTTAAGAAGATGAGTTTTTCTGTTACTAATTCCTCAAATGAATTCCTCATGAAAAGTATGGTTCATCAATTCAATACATTTACCAGTCACCAGTTTACTATGGGTCCATCATAATTCTTTGTGCTATGAACATAAATGAAAAAAATTGGAAATGACAGTGGAAGTAAGACATAAAAAAAACCCAAAATACAGTATGTCAGATAAGTGCTATAGAAAAAATTAATAGAATAAGGGAACAGTAAGTAACTAGTGGAAGTGGTAGTTTGCACTTTTAAGTAAATTAGTTATAGAATTTCCCACTTAGGAGTTAAGAGTTGAGCAAAGAGCTGAAGGGTATGTGTGAGGCAATGAGCCAAGTAGACAACTGTGTGAGCATGCCCAGGGTACTCAAAGAAGCCAGGTTAGCTACAGTATAATGTGTAAGAAGGAGCATTGGAAGAAATGAAGGGTAGTCATATAGGACCTTTTAGGCAAGTGTGATGACTTACTCTTATTCTGGATAATAATGCATGGGACTTGGTGCTGGATTCACAAATTGGAAAAAAAAATCGAAAAATGCTGTTTAAGGTGGAACAAGTTGTGCCAGAATGACATGAAATATGTAGCTGTGATTTAAGGGCTTCTGCACATCTGTGGATCCTTGGGGTACTAGGAAGAGTACAAATTTTGGGTCCATTACAAAAATGGAGTCTATAACCCAGGTCTATAAAGAGGGTAACAAGTTCACAATATTCAGAACGGTAATTGGATATAAACTTTGCTGCCAAATAAGATAGTAATGCTTTGGCTTCAGGTGGAAGAATTATCCTACAACTTAATGAATTCTTGAAAGAGATCAGTAATAAATTTAGCATAACAAAGATAAATACTAAGGTAGATAGTAAGGGTTAGATGACCCTCTAGAAAATGAAAAGGACACCATTCCTGAGTGGACAAAACATTAGATCAAACATTGCCACCACAGACCGCCCAAGAAAAGCTCTTCTATAATAATAAAAGCGTAATATGCAAATCGACTGTGCCAGAGGCTAAAACCAACAGTAGTTAGCATATTGATGCAAAAAGACCCATTGGAAGGCCAATGGACTTTGATATTCAGCAGGGCTAAAAATCAGCATAATATTGCCCTGCTGTGGACTCAATGGTTGAAGGCAATTCCCTAACCTGATAATCCTTTTACTGTTTACCAAACTTTACCTTTGATATGCCTGTATGCATTGCTAAAGGGCAAATGTGTATTCAAGTAAATAAAAAGCAGACTGGCTAGAAGTTGGCGTGCCTCTCCTAGAGAGAGGTTTCCACCTGGCCCCCGTGCCTTCTAAATTCATATTTCTTGTATAGTATTTTCATTTGTGCCTCAGCCCCTCCTTCAGATCCTGAACTCTGCTGCAAAGGTTGTGGCAGACTGAACAGCCAAACATCAAAATGACCATCCGGATGACCACACTATGACATGTACTGGTACCAGGCCAGCCAAGGCAGGTGTGATGCAATTGGTCAGGGGGGCCAGGCCATCACCCCATGATCACCCCACAGAGGGAGGCCCAGGCCACTGGCTGGCGGGACAATCAATTAGGTGGCTCCATGATTGCCCCAAAGAGTGAAGCTCAGGCCACCCTCTGTGGGGCCATTGATCAGGGGGCTCTGGGAACTGGGGAACCGGGGGTATGTGGTAGTGGACATGGGCAGCATCAGGCCAAGGCAGGTTCAGGGCGGGGCTGGGGAGTGAGGCCATGAAGCCAGGACCAAGAAGCTGGCAGCCAGGGAAAGGTAGGCCTACCATTGCACAAATTTTGTGCATCGGGCCTCTAGTTTCATAATAAACTTGCAAAATACTGTAAGCTTTAATATAATTTCTTAGGGACTTTTAACATTTATAAAGTGCTGCTTATAGTGAAACATTTACTGGGAGACATTATTGTGAACTAAAAATAAATTTTGGGAAATGTTTTCACAAGCTGTTAATAGTAATAAAAAAAAATTTTAAGATTAAAAAAAATGTAACAACTTGATTTAATTCTAGTATATCACAGAACAAAACAACAACTAGTGAGGTGTCCCCAGGGCATGAGAACACTGGGCATGTGCATTAAAGGACAGGAAATCAGTATATAAGGAAAGAGACAGCATGATTTAGATGCTTTATTAGAACCTCTTAGAAGTCCGTGAATCATTGTGTCATTTGATTGTGACAGTGGAAAAGGTATACTAACCAATCCCTCTTTACATGCCATCATCTGCTTAACTTGTGGAATTTAAGCAAGGATGAACAACCTCCTAAATGTGGCCAAAAAATGTCCAATAGTTTGTGAGATCTTTAAAATTTCCTTATATCTGAGCTCAACATGAAACTCCAAGAGTAAGGGTTCCAGGTTTAGAGTCATAATTTTCTCCAATCTGCCACTGAGGTAGAGTCAAACCAAGAAGACTGCTCAGGAATCATGGAGAAGCAAAATATATTTATTATTAACTTACAAGCAGCCAATTCAGGCATATTATGTCCCTTTTATCATATGGAGGGGGCAGGGCAGCATGGTCTGCTCAGGTCATTCATTCACTTGGCTTCAGGGTGGGGAGAGCAGATGTGGGTTTTTAATGCTCTTTTATTATATATGTAACACATAAATACAGGAAGGAACATAGAACGTGATGCTAGTGATAATTATAAAGCCAGTAGCCACTGAGCCACTTGATGCCCATGTCAAGAAATAGTAACTTAGAAGCCCCTAGTGTACCCTATCCAATCACCAGTTTTTCTTTCCTCTAAAAAAAAACATTTTTTTCCATTTATAAAATCCTTCATTTTGATATTCTTTATTATCTCAGCTTACCTCATAAAACACTACAATTTAGATTTGGCCATTTTGAAAAAATACATAAATTGACTCATACTCCATGTATTATTTTGTGCCTGGCTTCCTTAGACTATTAGTGTACAGGGTGGGGCAAAAGTAGGTTTACAGTTGTTCATATGGAAAATGATACAAAATTTAACAAATAATGACACAAGAATAAACTTTGTGTTTCATGTACTCACAACTGTAAACCTACTTTTTCCCCACCCTGTATTTCTGATATCAATCCACATTGTCAGGTGAATATGCAGTGTCAAAATCTCTGTTCCTCCCTGACCGGTTTGGCTCAGTGGATAGAGCGTCGTCCTGCGGACTCAAGGGTCCCGGGTTCGATTCCTGGTCAAGGGCATGTACCTTGGTTGCAGGCACTTCCCCAGTGGGGAGTGTGCAGTAGGCAGCTGATTGATGTTTCTCTCTCATCGATGTTTCTGACTCTCTATCTCTCTCCCTTCCTCTCTGTAAAAAATCAATAAAATATATATTAAAAAAATCTCTGTTCCCCATTTGTGATTGTCATAAAAAGATTACCAAAGATACCAACTCTGTGGCATCTAGTGATAACTAAGATATGACCAGCTTTTCATCAAAAGATGCTGAGTACAGTTGGCTCACCATATCCATGGGTTCCACATCCATAGACTCAACCAACCACAGATCAAAAATATTCCAAAAAAATACGTTACATTGTTTCTGACATGTGTTATGTAGTTAGGCCTATTTTGGTTGCAACTCTACTGAACAGTTCAGACTTTTTTCTTGTCATTATTCCCTAAACAATACAGTATCACAGTTATTTACATAACATTTACAATATATTAGGTATTAGTAAGGTAGAGATGATTTAAAGTATGTGGGATGATGTGTGTAGCTTATATGCATATACTGTGCCATTTTATACATGGGACTTCAACAGCTGTGAATTTGGGTATCTGAGAGGGTCCTGGAACCAATACCCATGGATACCAAGTGATGACTGTATATGACAATCCAAAAGAGTTTATTAGGAAAAGTAAGATATGCAAACAAAAATAAGAAAAAGAATATAGAACTAATTCAAAAGGCTGTAGGCAGATTAGATATTGGGATTTCAGGAAGAATAGTTCAGACAAAGAACTTAAGAGTAATTGGGCAACAGGTGTGCTGTGTGTAGGAATGTTAAGCTGATATACAGAGCTAGAGATAAAGGTGACTTGAGATGTTGGGGCTATTGTACTCAGAGTATGAAACTTTGGGTACTGTAGGTGAACTTAGATTCCAAATAAGGAGCAGAATTGCTCCCACTATAGTTTCAGTCCATTGGCATATAGACATAGAAGCTGAAAAGTTGTTATCAATGGCATATATGGCATTTATATTCCTCACAAAGGCATTGCCACAAAGCACATTCAGAGTAATATGGGAGCAAATAAATTACCTGGACCAACGAAAAAGAAACTTGAGGAAACAGGGAAGTATGAGCAGTCCAAGGGTCACTTTCTCCTGTCTCTGTCTTAACACCATTTCCTCCCCATGACCACAACCACAACACACCTTAATCAGAGCAACATACTAGTGAAGTGTAGACTCTGTAATCAAAGGTTTCATTTTAAATTCTGCCTCTGCCACTTGCTGGTCTTGGGACTTGACCCTAGCTTCCCCATTGGTAAAACATGAATGATAGTGTTTACTTATCTATAGGGACCTAGAAGAAGTCCATAATTAATTCACATACACCTAAAGCATTGCCTGATGTATAGGAAATGTTCAATAAATCTATATGTATAAAAGGCTAAATGTCGTCCTTCCCTCCAACCGGAAGCTATGATGTGCACTGACCTCCAGAGGGCAGACGCTTAATGCAGGAGCTGCCATGATGTGCACTGGCCATTTAAAAATAAACGGCACTATGGGCCTGGCACCGACAAACCAACACTTGGCTTCCCCCAAGTGAAACACAGGCCCTGCCATCACCCTGGAGCAACACCCCACCTAATTGCACTGGACACTTCCAAGACTCCATGGTGCAAAATGTGGCCCACAGCCCAGTCCAGCCCGGAAACAGTCCCTGTGGGCGCCAGGTAATGACACCATGTATCAATGCCCGGCTTCCTCTCCCTAGCGACTAGCCTCCTTGGAGTTTCTTCAGCCCAAGAACATGACTTGCTTTATAGCCAGGTACAAACATTTTACAGTTTAACCAAATGTTTGTGAAGCATTTTCATGTGCCTCATCTCATTTGATCCTCACAGAAGTCCTGGAGTAGGTAGGTAGGAGACTCAGTAGAATCCTATTTTCTTCTCATTAGCTGAAAAACAGATATTTGGAAAGTTTAGAAACTTGACCCAAATGAAAAGAAGTAAGAAATGGTGGACCTTGAAAATGACTTCAAGTTTTCTCACTGCACAGAATATAGTCAAACACTGCTACAGTTAAGTATTTTATCCTTTGTTCTCCCTGCATGATCTACAATAATAATCTGCTTCGTGTTGATATTTACTGCTGTGTTGCTGACAATTACCTGAAAGAGAAGTTGGGGTGCTTCACTGGGCTGGAAAAAGTTTAGCTACATCATAAAGCAGGTCTAATAAAACAAGTTTATTCTATATATATATAAAAGGCTAAGTCGACTCTCACATGCACAATACATATAAAGCTCCCGCTGGCGCCAATCACAAGCATGTGTTTCGATCTGTCATTGTCGATTATAAATTTGGTTGTTTTTGTTGACATTCTGAAGCCTAAAGAAAGTGGCATCACTGACGGAATATGTCTGAAGACCAACTTTTGCCACACGTACCTCTGAAGCCAAAAGAAGCTGGCATCGTTCATTGTAAACAGGATTTCAATAATCCAAATGTCACTAAAATGAAACAAATCAGGATCCTGTTTCCTACATTATATGCAATGACGTGTCCTATTCTTTTTCACCTGGTGAAAAAGAACGGATATTGCATCAAGACTCAGAGATGACAGTGTAATCAACAATAATACTAGACAAGCCCTAGCCGGCTTGGCTCAGTGGATACAGCGTCAGCGTGCGGACTGAAGGGTCCCATATTCAATTCCAGCCAAGGGCACATGCCTGGGTTGTGGGCTCATTCCCCAGTAGGGTGTGTGCAGGAGGCAGCCAATCAATGATTCTCTCTCATCATTGATGTTTCTATCTCTCTCTCCTTCTCCCTTCCTCTCTGAAATCAATAAAGAAATATATTTTAAAAAACAAAAAAATGAAAGGAGATCCACGGGATTCCTGGCACCGGGGGATTTGAGATCTGGGTTCTGCGATCACGGAGGACTGAGCCTAAAGGAGGCAGCCTGAAGAGCTGACCAGACCACGCAGTGCCACAGATCAAAGCAACAGCAGCCTCCTGAGCACCACACCCTCTGTCTGAGGAACAGCAGCTGTACGTGAAGCCTCCCCACACCAGCCAGAAGAGCCACCACAGCTGTGAATAGCACCCACCAGAGGAGCTGCTGCCAACTGAGGAGCAGCTTCTACCGCAACCGCCCGAGGAGCAACCATAGCCCAAGGAGCCACTGTCACCCAGGGACCAGCCACTGAACAACTCAATGTCTAGATATGTCAGTGAGATCAAACATGGGTAGGCAAAGAAACCCCCAAAAGAAAGAAAAGGAGGACTCACCAGAAAAGCAGCTAAGTGATACAGAGGCATGCAACATGACTGAAAAAGAATTCAGAATAAGGGTCCTAGAGTGCATAAACCGGATGGAGGAAAAAATCAATAACTTATGCAAGAAGCAAGAAGAAACAGATGAAAAATCAACTACCCATGCAAGAAGCAAGAAGAAACAGATGAAAAAATTAATAACTTATGCAAGAAGCAAGAAGAAACAGATGGAAAAATCAATAACTTACGGAAGAAGCAAGAAGAAACAGATGAAAAAATCTATAAATTATGTAAGAACCAAGAAGAAATGAAGAGCGCGATAGAGCTGCAATAAAAAACAACATTGAAAGTATCAACAGTAGACTAGGAGAAGCAGAGGACCGAATTAGTGAATTAGAAGACAAGGAAGCAAAACACACCCAAACTGTGCTGCAATTGGAGAAAAAAATTAAAAGACAGGAGGAGAGCCTAAGGGAGCTTTGGGACAACATGAAACGAAACAACATACAAATAATAGGGGTGCCAGAACAACAGAAAGATGAACAAGGATTAGAAAACCTATTCGAAGAAATAATATCAGAAAACTTCCCTGAGGTGGGGAAGAAAAAAGTCACACAAGCCCAGAGAGTCCCAAACAAGGTGAACCCGAAAAGACCCACACCAAGACACATCATAATTACCATGGCAAATGTTCAGGACAAAGAGAGAATCTTACAGGCTGCAAGAGAGAGATGGAAAGTTACATACAAGGGATCTCCCATTAGATTATCAAATGATTTCTCAACAGAAACACATCAGGCCAGAAAAGAATGGACGGAAATTTACAAAGTGATGCAAAGCAAAGCACTGAATCCAAGAATACTCTATCCCGCAAGGCTATCATTCAAAATTGAAGGGGAAATAAGAAGCTTCACAGACAAAAAAATGCTAAGGGAGTTTATCACCACCAAGCCAGCCATGCAAGAAATGCTAAAGGGACTGGTGTAAAAAGAAGAAATAAAAAGCTCAGAAAGAAAACAGCCACACAAAAAAAGAAATGGCTACAAACAAGTACCTTTCAATAATAACTTTAAACGTAAACGGACTAAATGCTCCAAACAAAAGACATCGAGTGGCTGAATGGATAAAAAACATGACCCATACATTTGCTGTCTACAAGAGACCCACCTCATTAGAAGGGACTCCCACAGACTGAAAGTGAAGGGATGGAAAAATATCTTTCAGGCAAATGGAAAGGAAAAGAAAGCTGGGGTAGCAATACTTATATTGGACAAAATAGACCTCAAAGTGAAGGCCATAACAAGAGATAAGGAAGGCCACTTCATAATACTAAAGGGATCAATACAACAAGAAGATATAATCCTGGTAAACATATATGCACCCAATGCAGGAGCACCAAAAAAAATAAAAAAACTGCTGGAAGATATCAAAGGAGAGATCAACAACAATACAATCATAGTAGGGGACTTTAATACACCACTGACATCACTGGATATATCCTCTAGACAAATTATCAGCAAAGAAACAGCAATCCTCAATGACTCAAGAGATCAGATAAACTTAATTGACATCTTCAGAACACTTCACCCCAAAGCCACAGAATATACATTCTACTCAAGTGCTCATGGGACAGATTCAAAAATAGACCACATATTGGGTGACAAACAAAGTCTCCCCAAATTCAAGAAGATTGAAATCATACCAAGCATCTTCTCAGACCACGATGGTATAATATTAGAAATAAACTACAATAAAAACAACCCAAAATACTCAAACACTTGGAAGCTGAATAGCATGTTATTAAATATTGATTGGGTTACCGATGACATCAAAGAAGAAATTAAAAACATCCTGGACACTAATGACAATGAAAACACAACAATCCAAAACCTATGGGACACAATGAAAGCAGTCCTGAGAGGGAAGTTTATAGCTCTACATGCCTACCTCAAAAAACAAGACAAAATGGTAGTAAATCATCTAACTCGACAACTCAAAGAATTAGAAAGAGAGCAACAATAAAACCCCAGAGTGAGCAGAAGGAAGGAGATAATAAAGATTAGAGCAGAAATAAATGACATAGAGACCAAAAAAAACAATACAGAAAATCAATGAAACCAAGAGCTGGTTCTGTGAAAGGATAAATAAGATTGACAAACCTCTAGCCAGGCTCACCAAGAAGCAAAGAGAGAGGACCCAAATAAACAAAATCAGAAATGATAGAGGCGAAATAACAACAGACTTCACAGAAATACAAATGATTGTTAAAAAATACTATGGACAGCTCTACTCCAACAAACTAGACAACCTGGAGGAAATGGACAAATTCCTAGAAAAATACAACATTCCAAAACTCAATCAGGAAGAATCTAAAAATCTCAATATTCCAATAACTATGGAAGAAACTGAAGCAGTCATCAAAAAGCTTCCAGCAAACAAAAGCCCAGGACCAGACGGCTTCACAGGGGAGTTTTACCAAAGATTCAAGGAAGAACTAAAACCTATCCTCCTCAGACTACTACAAAAATTCCAAGAGGAAGGAACACTTCCAAGCTCATTCTATGAAGCCAGCATCGCCCTCATACCAAAACCAGGTAAAGACAACACAATGAAAGAGAATCACAGGCCAATATCCCTCATGAACATAGATGCCAAAATCCTCAACAAAATCTTTGCAAATCGGATCCAGCAGTACATCAGAAAGATCATACACCATGACCAAGTAGGATTTATCCCAGGGATGCAAGGATGGTACAATTTCTGCAAATCAATAAACGTGATACACCACATAAACAAATTGAAAGAAAAAAAACCACATGGTCATATCAATTGATGCAGAAAAAGCATTTGACAAAATCCAACACCCATTTTTGATAAAAACTCTCAGCAAGGTGGGAGTAAAAGGATCATACCTCAACATAATAAAAGCCATATATGACAGGCCCACAGCCAACATCATACTCAATGGACAAAAACTAACACCATTTCCCCTAAGAACAGGAACAAGACAGGGATGCCCACTCTCACCACTCCTGTTCAACATAGTACTGGAAGTACTAGCCATTGCAATTAGACAAGAAGAAGAAATAAAAGACATCCAAATTGGAAAAGAGGAAGTAAAACTGTCCTTATTTGTAGATGACATGATATTATACATACAAAACCCTAGAGACTCCTTCAAAAAACTACTAGACTTAATACATGAATTTAGCAATGTAGCAGGATTCAAAATTAACCCCAAGAAATCTGAGGCATTTCCATACACCAATAGTGAACTTTCAGAAAGAGAGATTATAAAAACAATCCCATTTACCATCGCACCAAAAAAATTAAGATATCTAGGAATAAACTTAACTAAAGAGGTAAAAGACCTCTACTCAGAAAACTACAGGACATTGAAAAAAGAGATTGAGGAAGACATAAACAGATGGAAGAACATACCGTGTTCATGGATTGGTAGAATCAACATCATTAAAATGTCCATACTACCCAAAGCAATCTATAAATTCAACGCACTTCCCATTAAAATACCAATGGCATACTTCACAGACCTAGAACGAACTCTCCAAAAATTCATCTGGGATAAAAAAAGACCCCGAATAGCTGCAGCAATCCTGAGAAAGAAGAAAGTAGGTGGGATCTCAATACCAGATATCAAGCTATATTACAAAGCCACTGTTCTCAAAACTTCCTGGTACTGGCACAAGAACAGACATATAGATCAATGGAATAGATTAGAGAGCCCAGAAATTGGCCCAAACCAATATGCTCAATTAATATTTGACAAAGGAGGCAAGAACATACAATGGAGCCAAGATAGTCTCTTCAATAAATGGTGTTTGGAAAATTGGACAGATATATGCAAGAAAATGAAACTAGAAAATCAACTTACACCATACACAAAAATAAACTCAAAATGGATAAAGGACTTAAATATACAACGGGAAACCATAAAAATTCTAGAAGAATACAAAGGCAACAAAATCTCAGACATATGCCAAAGCAATTTCTTCACTGATACAGCTCCTAGGGCAGTTGAAACTAAAGAGAAAATGAACAAATGGGACTACATCAAAATAAAAAGCTTCTGCACAGCAAAAGAAACCATCAACAAAACAACAAGAAAACCCACTGCATGGGAAAACATATTTGCCAATGACATATCTGATAAGGGCCTAATCTCCAAAATTTATAGGGAACTCATACAACTTAACAAAAGGAAGATAAAGAATCCAATCAAAAAATGGGCAAAGGACCTACATAGACACCTTTCAAAAGAGGACATTCAGAAAGCCAAGAGACATATGAAAACATGCTCAAAGTCACTAATCATCCAAGAGATGCAAATCAAAACAACAATGAGGTACCATCTCACACCTGTCAGACTGGCTGTCATCAACAAATCAACAAATGACAAGTGCTGGAGAGGATGTGGAGAAAAAGGAACACTTGTGCACTGCTGGTGGGAATGCAGACTGGTGCAGCCACTATGAAAGACAGTATGGAGTTTCCTCAAAAAACTAAAAATGGAACTCCCATTTGACCCTGTGATCCCACTTCTAGGAATATATCCCAAGAAACCAGAAACACCAATCACAAAGGATATATGCACCCATATGTTCATAGCAGCACAATTCACCATAGCTAAGATCTGGAAACAGCCTAAGTGCCCATCAGTAGATGAATGGATTAGAAAACCGTGGTACATCTACATGATGGAATACTATGCTGTTGTAAAAAAGAAGGAACTCTTATCATTTGCTACGGCATGGATGGAACTGGAGAGCATTATGCTAAGTGAAATAAGCCAGTCAATGAAGGAAAAATACCACATGATCTCACTCATTCATGGATAATAGAGACCATCAAAAACTTTTGAACAATAATAGATACAGAGGCAGAGCTGCCTCAAACAGATTGTCAAGCTGCAGCGGGAAGGCCGGGGAGGGTTGGGAGGCAGGAGGGAGGGGGGTAAGAGATCAACCAAAGGACTTGTATGCATGCATATAAGCATAACCAATGGACATAAGACAATGGGGGGTAGGGGAGGCCAGGCGATTGTCAAGGGCGGGGAAAAAAAAAGACACATATGTAATACCCTTTGTAATACTTTAAGCAATAAAAAAATAAAAATAAAAGAGAACAAAAAATGCAAAAAAACAAAAACAATAATACTTGACAAAATGTAAGGACACGAGTCACACAAATGCAGTGTTATGGATTTCATCTCTCCATCTGGGACACATTCAACCCTATTTTAAATGTTGTTATATCATGCTGTTATTATTTATTTATTAATCAATTTATATATTATTTTCATATACATTTACTAATTTTCTTTCATCTCTGACACTTCTATTATAGAGAAATGGCAAATAATGATATTAAAATATTTCTTCTAATTAATTTCCTTTCAATGTGCACGAATTCATGCACCAGACCACTAATATTATTATAATCAGTGTCAAAGGTATCAGATTTCAATGAATATCTAAATTATTCATTGAAAGTGTCTGTCCAATGTATTCTGGCCAAAACTATCAATATTCTATTAGACATTTTCAGGAAGAATAAATAAATTATTTTCCTACCAGTAGGGAAAGGTATTCCTTCCCTATGCCTGAATTGCTGTGCTCAGTTCCAGTTGATAAAACTAGAAAATGAGTGGAGAGAATGGTAACTTAAATACAATATGCATGGAGGAAACTGTGATCAAATCAATAAAACTCTCAATAGAATAATCAAGATGAAATATTTTTTATAATTTTTAATATTTTTTTTGGATGAAATGATAGTTCTTGAAACCTGAAGGAGGGACACTGAAGGCAAAGAGTGCCAATAGAAACCACAGGATTTCACTAACTCCAAAAAATACAGCTTGTGGAAAATACAGTCACTACACATAGTTACAGATGTATCATCACTTTATCTCCTACTCTTTCTCTTCTTAGGTTCTCCTTTCTAAGTGTCTACATACCTTTTTTATTTTCAAATAATTAATCAATAAATCCTGCATTGTTACCATTAGTATCAGAATGGATGACATCCACAAACTTTGCATCAGTGTAATGTAATCTGTCATTTGATGGTTTTCCAGAGAATTTTGGCCCAGCAGGGTCAAGTCCTGAAAGTCAACAAAGAAACTATAAATCTATTATTCAAGTTCTACTATAATGTTCACCAGATCATATGCTTGCATTATTATTACATCATAAATATTAACCTGTATAGTTTTAGCTTAAACCTGTCTAAAAACAAATTTAAAGATAAATAAAATTGGATGAATAGCAAGTATCTTTACTATGTTAATAACTAGAGGCCCGGTGCATGAAATTCGTAGGCCTGTGCCTTCTCAAAGTCCGGGACACCTAAGGGGATGTCCGCCTGCCAGGTTAGGGGATTGGGCCTAAACCAGCAGTCAGACACCCCTTTCGCAGTCCAGGGCTCTCGCAGTCTTGGACTCCTCTCTCATTACCGCCTACCTGTAGCAGAGACGGGAGAGGCTCCCACCACTGCTGCTGGGCTCACCAGCCATAAGCCCAGCCTCTGACTGAGTGGCACTTCCACTGACCACAGGGGACAGCTCCTGCCTTGAATGTCTGCCCCCTGGTTGTCAGTACTTGTCATAGCGACTGGTCATTCCACCATTTGGTTTATTTGCATATTAGGGTTTTATTATATAGGATACTTTTATCAATTTTCAGAGTTTATCAACAATACAGTATTAAGTATCACTAGAGGTGCCTCAACAAAATATTGTAGGTTTTAGCAATTTTATTTAAGAAGTAATTAGGAAAAAATGGTAGAACTTTAATAATAAATAACTACTACAACTTCTGAAGGGGGAAAAATCAATCCCAGTCCTGCGCATTATTAGTTCATCCTGGATCTATCTATAGGTCTAAAATAATGTTAGGCATCAGATGTAATTTGGGCTATGGGATACATTTTTTACTGTTTATATTTAAATAAACATTTATCATTTACTTCTCACAAAAGTTTACCACACACATAATAAAAATATATTAAAAGTTCCATGAAATATGAATACATTTCTGATATATTTTAAATTCTGAGTAAAAAGTCTAGGCCAGTGATGGCGAACCTTTTGAGCTCGGTGTGTCAGCATTTTGAAAAACCCTAACTTAACTCTGATGCTGTATCACATATAGAAATTTTTTGATATTTGCAACCATAGTAAAACAAAGACTTATATTTTTATATTTATTTTATATATTTCAATGCCATTTAAAAAAGAAAAATCAACTAAAAAAATGAGTTTGCGTGTCACCTCTGACATGCGTGTCATAAGTTCACCATCACTGGTCTAGCCTCATGATCTTCTGGATAGTGCCAAAAAAAGGAGGGAGGAGATAAAAGTCAATGCCTTGATAAAATAAACACAATGGAAGACACATCATCTTAAAAAGAGATTTTTAAAGTAAAATATAATGTTGATTATCTCAGGCCCTTCTATTATTCTTGTTTATTTAGCCCACTTACTGAATAAGGCAGAAAATTCTCTCTTCCTATAAGTGATTCTGATGTAGAAGCACCACATTTCCTGGACTTGTAAACTTTCATAATTGCTTGACATGTATAACCTTTTAAATTGGACTAATATGTGAGTAAACACACCTTAAAATAAAGTAGGTTTACCGCCAGTTGAAACTGAGTTAGCATGGCGATTGAAAAATAATATGGGCTTTGGCTGCTAGAGACCTTCATGTAAATTCTGGTTTAGCTGTTGCTAACTTTTTAACACTTTCACATTCATTCAATTAACCTCAGTTTTCACATCTGTATAATGAGAATGACACTAAAACTGATCAAGGTAAGGAAGGTATAATAAAAGCTTGTAAACATCCTAACAATCTGTACTAGTTATCCACTCCTCTCCCCCTTTGCTTAACTTCCCTAAAAACTCTATTACCTTTTATTTACACTTGAAATTATTAAAAATCTTCTATAGACATCAATCTCCTTAACTCTTAAAAAGCTAAACTGGTTGGGGAGGGATAATATCCTACCAGTTCTCAAGTCACCATTATTCTAGAGGCAGGTGAGTACTAGAATTATTGGAGGAAGTCACTTTGAAATGATATAGCCATCTAACCACTATACTGTATACCTGAAAATTATATAATTGTAATTGAAAAATAAACATTAAAAATAATAAAAAATTAAAATGAAATACTCACTGACTGGCATTTAGGTCAACTGTGAGGTCTGGAAAACCACTTGGACCCCTAGACCACTTGGTGATGAGAAATGGGGCCTTACTGGCTGGATGGCATCACAGGCAGGGAGAGAAACTGGATACCACCTTCCAGTAACAACTCTACACTAACGGAGTAGAAGCATGTTGCCCTGCCTGCTAAGCCACTTCTGTCACTGTCCCCAGAAAACTGATACATGCTTGTAGAAGATGGCAAGCAGAGAAAAAGAAGCCCTGCATTCAAATTCAGATTCTCTCACTAATTAGGTTACACCTCAGAGGTAGGAAGACCAGATGGCCCTGATTCTCCCATGATGGGTGGCTGTGCTGTGTGGTTGTGGACTCAAGAACTCAAGGGAGCACCATTTCCATCGTATCCTACAGATGTACAGAGCTCAACCAATGCAGCCATGCTCTGTGGCCTTATGGCCAATTCATCCCTACCATAAATGGAAGTCTTCCAGTACAAAAAAAATCTATAATTCTAAAAAATTTCACCAGCATTGCTAAAGGGAAGCATGAAAATCCATGTCAGCATTATTTGGTAATCAAGCTTACTGGATGAGGTAACTTTGTTATGAAAATATGAGAGGATCTGGAATCCCTTAAATTTAAATACCAACTCCCAACTCTCCTATTGTTCAAGTAAAATTTTTAAAAGAATTTAAATACATCAAATTTTCTGAAATTAAATATAGCACATTTTTATATTTTTAGTTTAAAAAAGCTTTATATTTAATGGAACAACTTTTTCTTTGTATTGTTATAACGTGTTTTTAAAATTCAAATGGGGCTGCAGAAGTTGATCTGATTCTTTTCAATACTATAAGGGTAATATGTTCATCTAAGAACCAAACAAGACTTTTAAATCTAACTAAAATAAATACTAACATTTGAATATAATATAGAAAAAATAAATATTTGTGCATTATTATTATGGCTTAAATATTATATCTATTAAAGTTTAAATAAAGTAACTTCTGATGCTTAAATATATGCGAACACATTAATTTTATTTAAAAATTTTTACCTGTTATTCTTCCAAGTTGACCTTGAAATATCTTTCCAACAAATCCACTAATATGAGCCCCTAAGCTCATACCTATGAAATGAAAATTATCAAGAGATGCTCCATGTTTCTGCAATAGAAAGTGCAATGTTACAATTTTCATTTCATAAAATCACAAATTATACCTTTTGCATCAATATTCTAAAATTTGTTATTTTTTGTAGTTTAATCCATTTCTGAAAGATAGAAAATAAGATTTTATAATTTTAAAACAACTATCTTTGTTCAACTTCTTCCATGAAATATCTGATTTTTCTCTACACATTTTTAATAATTACATTAAATTTTTATTTAAAAACTAGAGGCCCGGTGCACGAAATACATGCACAGGTGGGGTCCCTAGGCCTGGTTGGCGATCAGGGACAATTGGGGCCAGGCCGATCAGGGCAGAGCCAGAGAGGAGGTGATGGTTGCCTGGCTGGGCGTGGAAGGAACAGATGCTGGACACAGATCATCAGCTCCTCGCCACTGTGCTGTACCCTGCCTCCCCCCTCCTCCTTCCCTCGCCACCACACCACCACTGAGGCGAGCAGGCGGGTCAATCAGGGTCTGCTGGCTGGGGGCAGGGACAGGGCACAGGAGGTTGACCACTGGCCCCAAGGAGAGAGCTGGCCCTCAGCCCCCCTGGAAAAGGGGCTGAATCCACCGCCACTTGCCCCCAGTTCCCTGTCCCAGCCTGGGGGTTGGGGGAAGGGACTGTGGGAGGTTGGCCAGCCTGGGGAGGTTGGCTGTGGGAGCACACTGACCACCAGGGGGCAGCTCCTGCATTGAGTATCTGCCCCCTGGTGGTCAGTGCACATTATAGTGACTGGTCATTCCAGTCGTTCTGGCCACTTAGGCATATATATATATATATATATATATATATATATATATATATATAACCTCTGCTATCTATTATCTAGAATAATATATGTAAAATAACACATTTAATTAGTAAATCATTATATAACAATAATAATTAGACATTATTGGGGATTTACTTTGTACTAGCTACCTTGACAAGTGCTTTATAAATCTCATATTTGATATTCTCAATAGCTCTGTGAGTCATTTATTGTTATCCTATTTTTCCTAGAATGTATAAATGCAGAGTAAATATCATTTGATCTTAAGTTGCCCAAAGCCAAATGTACTATTTCTAAAAGGGAAAAATGTGTACTTCTAGTCCAAGTCTGTTTAACTCCAAAATATATTCTCATCAGATTGTGTCAAATATTCTTGGAAGACTGAACAGTGTGTATCATCATCCTCATTTCAGAGATGATAAAATGAGACTCATGGTTTTTGAGTGATTTCCCCAGATCACATCAAAGAACAATGAAATCTGATCTTTCCAGCCCAAATTTTAGACTCCTCTCTGAGCTTCAAACACCCCTCCTTGGTGGGAGAGGAGGCCAATTAAGAGCTTAAATGAGGGAGAATTTCTTCCCCCAAGTTCTCAAGAAGCAAGTGAGGGTCCATTTTACACAGTGACACATCCGATGGCTTATTGAAGATATAGAGCATTTACTTCTAATGAGAAGTTAGATGTAGGCTTTCCAAGCTCAGGGTGATCATTTTCTTCAAAATTTTCAGAGCAGTGCCCAGAAACCTGAGGGAGTATCACTTTCAAGTTTAGCACTACTGGTCCTTTCATCTCTTCCCCTTAAGATGAAGCTTTTGCAAGCAAAGCCACTCTTAGAAAAATATCTAAAACTACAAATTTTCCTAAATTTCTCTATTTCACATTCACATTTTCCATACTTTAGAGTACATGTTAATTAAAGAGCACTGCTGTAAGGAAAAAAATTAATTATGAAATTCATAGACTATCCATAAAAACAGGTGCATCAATTACCTCTCTCTAGAGGGATGGTTTGGGTTTGTCCACATTTAAGTATATAAATATTAATTAGGATAAATGATTTTTGCCAATGATTATTATATAGCAGGCACTGGTTAAGAATTAATTTTATTTAAAAGTTAAATATTGATATAAAGTCTTGTTATTCCAAATGTATAGCTAAGGAAATGAGGCAGAGAGGTTAAGCAATTGCTCAAAGTCACACAGATGATGGGATGGATTGGGTCTTTGAAACCCTCCAGTCTAGCTCCTAACCACTGCATGTAACTTCTTGGATGTGACATGCGTGCTCAATTTGAGCAGAGACTTGGAAGTTAAGCACAACACAATTCAAAGGCAGATTTCAAAGCTATGAATGTCCCCCAAATCAAATATCATCCTTCTTTCTCTCGAGTGCCCATCACCACCACCTATCTCTGGAACAGACATGGATCTCCATATGGATTGACTTAGTAAAGGCAGATGACCTAAAATTGTCCTGAATTTATTTCACTCACCCCAACCCTGGACCCTAAATGCTGGACAAATATGAATGAAACTAAGACCTGCCTCCAAGTTTGGCAGAAATAAACTACTTTTCAGTTGTTTTTCTCTATTTTTTACCAATTCACACTTGATTAGCTATAAACTATAAACATACTAGCCATGCATTAGAAAAACTATCTAAAGTATCTAATGATTATACAGTTTATTCCCTATGTCTATATAGAACCATTACTTTATCCTGAAATCTGTATAGAGTTAACAAGTTAAAATCCTAAAAGATAAAACACAATAACTTAGTCTTTAACATATTTTTTTTAAATTAAGACAGGTCATGTCTAGGCATAAAATTATCCATTTACATAAACAAAAAAGAATGGCTGCATACATTAGCACATCAAGCAGTAATTCTGAATTCTGAGAAAAAGGCATTAAGCACTAAAAGTATGAAAAAAGCATTCTTTAACAGTTTGTAGTCTTGAATAAGACACTGTATATTGTATAACGTATATAATACATAACATTCCAGACTTACCAACAGCTTCTGAATGCACTCACTCAAACTCACAGCAACTTTTCTGGTGTTTTTAACGGCTCTACTGTAAATTAATGTTGTAGCACCCCGGATCCAGTTCACTACAACTATATTCACATCATGATGATTCAAAATCCTTAGAAAGTTCTGAAGCCATGATGGAATGGAGCCCAGTGGTCTGTATCCATGAATAAGCCAGACTGTTTTCTTACTTGTGTTGAACTTAACATTAAGTGAATTATCCCGCTCCAACAGTGGCTCAGGGCAGTTTAGGTTGTTCTTTGTATACATTAACAAAAACATCTCCACGTGGGGATTAAACAAATCACTGAAGGAATCCTTTATTGATAGCTTTGTAAATTTAAGGCATGGTCTTTTATTCTCTGAAAAAAAAAAAATCAGTCAAGCTGAGTACTGATATAGTATTGGATTCCATTCCCATTGCTCTTGCAAAAAGCAAGATTGAAATTGAAGGGTGGGGAGAATTTAATTTCATTAGCACTTCAACACAATTTACTGAGTAACTACAATGTTGATTTGCTGATTATGTAAAATGAATTTTTGAACTAGAAGTATTTAAAATTTACTATAAAATATAGAAATAAATAAAATTGATTAAAATTAAGAATTATTTTATCTGTACAATATACTAGTAGCAATAGTTTGAGTAAAATTATTATTATTAATAAAGTGTGAACAGCAATAAAAGTAGATAAGTTGATTATGAGCTTTAACTATTATTCTGCAGAAAATAGTTACATACAGATAAGCATTAGAAAAAATATATTTTAACTGACTAGGGATCAAATAAATACAAATAAAAACAATAAGTTATCTTTTTCTTCCTACCAAATTAAGCAATAGTAGAAAAATCATTTTAATACTCAATATTTGTGAGGATAAATGTAACAAATATTCATTTACATGGATACTGATGTATAATACAGCATCCTTTTGACATTTTACATGTGTGTGTATATCACACAGATGATCTTAAAATATTTATTCTTCCTGATTTTCTTTCTAGGATTTATATTAATAAAATAAGCAATTATATTAAATGTAAAGTCATTAATCACAGGGTTAAGCATAAGCACACCAAAATTTAAGACACTTTAAATATCCTCTTATAAGTCTTCTCATGCATATGTTCATCTTATCTATCCTCCTACCTACCTATCTACCTATCCATCTATCTATCCAACCTAGAAGGAAACAGGGCAGAAAATAAATTACTAAGCCAAATCAATAGTAGTAGTCATTGCTGAGTTATGAAACAATGGCTGCTTTATATTTTCTTTTTTATAGTTTTTCAGAATTGTAATTATTTTTCAGAATAAGTATATAATACCAATTTTTAATAAGATTATATGCTTGTACTACTCTGAAAGTTTAACTTGGTAAGAAAATGTGAAAAAAACTCTTTCTTAATATATAAAAAATTCACAGAAGTGTTAATATACTTTATCAAAGTAATATCACTTTTTTAGAGATTTTCCCAAGAGTCCCCACACACATTAAAAAATTAACGAATATAAGTTATTTCAAAACTAGAGAAATAAAAGTTATATAAATGCCCAAATAATAATTTGATTAAGTGAAATATATATATACTAGTGGCCCAGTGCACGAAATTCGTGCACGGGGGAGGGTATGTTCCTCAGCCTGGCCTGCACCCTCTCCAATTTGGGACCCCTCGAAGGATGTCCTACTGCCAGTTTACAAGGATCGGGCCTAAACCAGCAGTCGGACATCCCTCTCACAATCCAGGACTACTGGCTCCTAACCACTCACTTGCCTGCCTGCCGGCCTGATTGCTTCTAACCACTCTGCCTGCCAGTCTGCTTGCTCCCAAATGCCCCCCCCCTGCCAGCCTGATCACCCCAAACTGCCCCCCTGCTGGCCTGCTCGCCCGTACCTTCCCTCCCCGCTGGCCTGCTCATCCCCAACTGCCCCCATGCTGGCCTTCTCACTCCAAATTGCCCCCCCGCTGTCCTGATCACCTCCACTGACCTCCACTGATGGCCTGCTTGTCCCCAACTGGCCCCCCTGCTGGTCTGCTTACCCCCAATGGCCCTGCCTCCCCACCAGCCTGATCACCCACAACTGCCCTCCCCTCTTGGCCTCTAACTGCCTCTACCTCGGCCCGCCACCATGGCTTTGTCCAGAAGAACATCTGGAAGGTCTCCCAGTCTAATTAGCATATTACCCTTTTATTAGTATAGATGAATTATTTTATAGAATGGGCATTTTATTACAGGTGGTTTCCCATGGCATTTTTTCTAAAGAAGTAAAAATTACTTTAAAAAATGTTTCAGGAAGACTTTGAGAAATTTACAGTATCTGCTTTTCTTCCAAGAAAGTTGTCACTTTTATGCCAGAGTGAGAATTATTTGTATGCTTTGTATGTCAGCATTGGGCCACTGTGACTGGGGAGCACTTAGCTTGACTTGAGAGTAATTATCTTGCTCACTGGCTGGGAGGGAAGGTGTGTGGCAGAGGAGATAAATACTCGGTTCTGGATTATTCATAGATTGCTGACTTTCTGGATTGATTGTGCAAGCCCCTCCTTTTATTGATGTCCACCTTCTATTGACAGTCATCTACCCTGGGAGAGAAATGAGATGAAAATCTCTTTCTTTTCATTGTAAAAAGCATTTGAATTCCTAAGATGTGATAAGGCCTCCCAGCCATCCACAGTCAAGGTACACATTTTCATGGAGGATGTTCCCACTCTTCAATAAATCAAAACAATTTTTTCCTTTTAATTTAAACTTTCTTCTATAACTGTTTTCTTGTTACTTAAAAGCTAGTTTTTTTGAAACTACTTCCAAAGCTTTTCAAGCTCTATATGTCCTTGGAATGAATTTATAAATAAGAATTGAGCCTGGCCAGTGTGACTCAGTGGTTTAGCATCAACCTATGAACCAGGAAGTCACAGTTTGATTCCAGGTCAGGCCACATGCTTGGGTTGTGGGCTTGGTCCCCAGTATGGGGCGTGTAGGAGGCAGCCAATCAATGATTCTCTCTCATCATTGATGTTTCTTTCTTTTTTTTTTTTTAATATATTTTATTGTTTTTTTACAGAGAGGAAGGGAGAGGGATAGAGAGTTAGAAACATCAATGAGAGAGAAACATCGATCAGCTGCCTCCTGCACGCCTCCTACTGGGGATGTGCCTGCAACCAAGGTACATGCCCTTGACCGGAATCGAACCTGGGAACCTTCAGTCCGAAGGCCGACGCTCCATCCACTGAGCCAAACCGGCCAGGGCTCATCATTGATGTTTCTATCTCTCTCCTTCTCCCTTCCTCTCTGAATCAGTAAGAATATATTTGAGAGAGAGAGAGAGGAGTATATATATTTGTAAATAACAGAACATGTATTTGATGCTCTTAGAAAGTCTTATTTTCTTTCATTAAAACTTGTGCAGTATAGGGAACTCCATAGATTCTCTTAATTTGAAGAAAGTTAGAGGGAAAGATACTAATTCAGAGTTCCTTGGGAAAATGTGTCACATATATTTTTTATGTTTATTTATTTAAATAAAAAACTGAAATATTTTCTATTCAGAAAATATATTTGGATCTAAATATCTTCTATAATTTTAACCCTAAAATATCAATTTAAATATTTTAAAAATGGTTGGGATGTTTGTTTTTTTAAAATAAGTTAGGTTACTGAAGTTCTACATGTTACTGGATCACCTGGGGTAATTTTCTGATTGGAAAATTAAGAATTATAGTCAGAGGGGAGGACATGAGAATTTTTAAAGAACATATTCAATTTACTTTAGAAGCCGAACCTCTCTTATCATGTGACTTGTTTTGTATGTTTGTTAAACTATATTATCACATAAGCATTGCTGCTATTGGGACAAACAGTGACAGTTGATTCGGGTCATTTGAATGTCCACTGTCTGTTTTAATTTGTATGTTTGTTTTGACTGTCATATGGTCAATCTTCAGTGGAAGTCATGAGAACCTATTATTTTTGCCTGCTCCCTCCTTTACGTTGGAAATATTCTTTTTTACTCAGAGGGACCTTAACTTTGATGTAATGGATTGTTTCCGTTGCCAACTGTTTTCTTCCTTGCCAAGTAAGAGAGTTGTTGTGAACTCTTTAGTGATGCCTTCCCCAGGATATTTGCAGATGTGGTTGGGAAAAGTCATTTCATCCCCGACCTTTGCATGTCAGGTGCTGCGGTGCCCGGGTGCCGCTATGCCTGCGCCCCCAGCCCTCCCTTTGTGATCGCAGATCAGGGGGCTGCAGGCATGGCTGCACCCTGGGGCTGTACGAGGTGCCCAGGGTGCTGCCGTGCCTGCTGCCCCCCCCCTCCCTTCTCGATTGCAGATCCGGGGGCCGCAGGCACGGCTGCACAGGGGGATCGGGTGCAGCCATGCCTGCAGCCCCACCTCTCCTTTCACGATAGCAGATCAGGGGACTGCAGGCACAGCTGCACCCGGTGCCTGGAGTGCCCCCACGCCTGGGGCCCCGCCCCTCCCTTCGCCATCACAGATCAGGGGGCCACAGGCCAGCTGGCACCCCTGGCCCCAGGGGTCCTGCACCCCGGCTCTCTCTTCCTCCGATCGCCATGGCGATCACCAGCACCCCTGGTCAGGCAGTGTCGCCTGGCCTGCTGCTGGGCTTTCCAATGGCGATCACTGCCCCCCAGCTCTTGCCTGCCACCATTCTTCCGTCTTTCCCCTTTTGCCTCCCATCATTGCGCCTATGTATGCAAATTAGCTGCCATCTTTGTTGGCGGTTAACCGCCATCTTTGTTGGCAGTTAATTTGCATATTGCCCTGATTAGCCCATGGGAAGGGTAGCGAAGTTATGGTTAATTACCATGTTTGTCTATTATTAGATAGGATATACATATATATATATACACACACACACACATACATACATACTAGAGGCCCAGTGCATGAAAATTCATGCACTTGAGGGGGGGATCCCTCAGCCTGGTCTACCCCCTCTCACAGTCTGGGAGCCCTCAGGGGTGGGAGGCGACCGAGCGATCAGGGTAAGGCAATACCCCCATCACTCCTGTGCTGCTGCCACTGCCGGCAGCACAAGCCTCAGCAGGCCCTGGTTACCTGTACCTCGGGCCAGCCCTGGGTGGCTAGGGGGCTGAGGAGACTGGTGGACTCTGGAGGCAGGCGCCCCCTGTTGGTCTGAGGGAACTGGGCTCCATCTCTGGCTGTAGGCGCCGCCATCCTTGAAGGCATGGCAGTCAATTAGCATATTCCCTCCTTATTGGCCTCGGTGTTGCCATCTTTGATGGTGGGTCAGTCAATTAGCATATTTCATCCTTATTGGCTGTGGGTGCTGCCATCTTTGCAATGGCATGAGGGTCAATTAGCATATTCCCTCTTTATTAGATAGGATATATATTAGGTGCCTGGTGCATGAAATTCGTACACAGGGGTGGGAGGAGTCCCCTCAGCCCAATGTGCACCCTCTGTCATGTTCCGGGACCCCAGCCGCTCCGGGCCTAGGTGCGGGGCTACAGGCTCGGGGTGGCCTGGCTCCTGAGTATGCCTGTCCCAGGGACACAGGCCTTTTGGCGCTGGTGCCTGCTCCTGCACTCCAGGCCCTGCCCCCAGCTTCCACACACGCTGCTCTGCTCCTGGCTCCCCAGTGCCAGTGCGCGAGTAAGCGGCCACAGGACCAGAACTTTCCCAGCAAGGCCATGGCTGCCAGGTGCTTGTGTATGCAAATTAACCTGCCATCTTTGTCAGGTTAATTTGCATACTCACTCTGATTGGCTAGTAAGCATAGCAGAGGCATGGTTAATTTACATGTTTCTCTTTTATTATATAAGATATTTGATAACTATAAATATCCTATCTAATAAAAGACAAAAAGGGTAATTAACCATACCGCCACTACGCTTCCCATTGGCTAATCAGCAAGATATGCAAATTAACTGCCAACAAATATGGCAGCCAGCAGCCAAGCAGCTGAAGCGAGCAGGAGGTTTACTTGCTCTGGTGATGGAGGAAGCCAAGGTTCCCCACCTGTCATGGCCCAGCTCTAAGCTCCGAAAGCAACAGCTCCAAGAGCAACAAAGTTTCAATTATAGAAGCCAAACAAACCCCATATACCTGCTTTCAGCCAGCCACGGCCTCAAACCTGGGAGTGCCAGTGACAGCAACAGAATTTCAATTATAGAAGGTTAATAAATCCCAGAATAAAAAAAAAAGAAAAAAAGGAGAGGCTGGGAGCTTCAGTCGCAGGCCAGCCTGAAAACAGCCTTCAGCCCCTCACCCAGACTGGCCAGGTACCCCAGTGGGAACCCCCACCCTGAAGGGATATGACCAGCTGCAAACAGCCATCAGCCCCTCACCCAGGCTGGCCAGGCACCCAAGCAGGACCCCCACCCTGATGTGGGACACCCTTCAGGGCAATCCAGCCGGCCCCCACCTGTGCACCAGGCCTCTATCCTATATAGTAAAAGGGTAATATGCAAACTGACCCTAACAGCAGAACCACTCGGAATGACTGGTCACTATGACACACACTGACTGCCAGGGGGCAGATGATCAATGCAGGAGCTGCCCTCTGGTGGTCAGTGCACTCCCACATGGGGAACTCTGCTCAGCCACAAGCCAGGCTGATGGCTGCCAGTACAGCGGTGGTGGTGGGAGCCTCTCCTGCCTCCTCAGCAGCCCTAAGCATGTCTGACTGCAGCTTAGGCCTTCTCCCTGCTGGCAAGTGGACATCCCCCAAGGGCCCCTGGGCTGCCAGAGGGATGTCTGACTGACAGCTTAGGCCTAATCCCCTGGGGAGCAGGCCTAAGCCAGCAGGTGGTCATCCACTGAGGGGTCCCAGACTCTGCAAATCAATAAATGTGATACAACACATAAACAAATTGAGAGGAAAAAACCACATAGTCATATCAATTGATGCAGAAAAAGCATTTGACAAAATCCAACACCCTTTCTTGATTAAAAAAAAAAACAAAAAAAAAAACCCTTGGCAAAATGGGAATAGAGGGATCATACCTCAATGTCATATAATAAAAGCATTATAAGACAAACCTGTAGGCAACATCATACTCAATGGGAAAAAAATATAAACCATTTCACCTAAGAACAGGAACAAGACAGGGATGCCAACTTTCACCACTGCTGTTCAACATAGTTCTGGAAGTGCTAGCCATAGCAATTAGACAAGAAAAAGAAATAAAAAGGTATCCAAATGGGAAAAGAAGTTGTAAAACTGTCCTTATCTGCAGATGTCATGATACTGTACATAGAAAAACCTAAAGACTCCATCAAAAAATTATTAGACTTAATAAATGAATTTGGCAATGTAGCAGGATACAAAATTAAAGCCAAAAATTCTATGGCATTTCTACACACCAATAGTGAACTTACAGGAAGAAAGACTAAAAAGAAATCCCATTTACCATCGCACCAAAAAAATTAAGATACTTAAGAAAAAACTTAACTAAGGAGGTAAAATAACTGTACTCGGAAAATTACAGGACACTGATAAAAGAGATAGAAGAAGACATAAACAGATGCAAGAACATACCGTGTTCATAGACTGGTAGAATCGACATCATTAAAATGTCCATACTACCCAAAGCAATCTATAGATTAAATGCACTCCCCATTAAAATACCAATGTCATATTTCAAAGACCTAGAATGAACTCTTCAAAAATTCATCTGGAATGAAAAAAGACCTAGAATAGCTGGCAGCAATCCTGAGAAAGAAGAACAAAGTAGGAGGGATCTCAATACCGGATATCAAACTGTATTACAAAGCCACTGTTCTCAAAACTGCCTGGTACTGGCACAAGAACAGACATATAGACCAATGGAATAGAATAGAGAACCCAGAAATCATCCCAAACCCACTATGCTCAGTTAATATTTGACAAAGGAGGCAAGAACAATGGAGTCAAGACAGCCTCTTCAAAAAATGGTGTGGGCAATACATACACACACACAGTGTACATGTAAAATGAGTGAAATCTGAATAAGCTCTGAATTGTAACAATATCAACTTCCTGGTTTTGATATTGTACTATACCAGTAGTTAAGTTACCTAAGATGTCAACATCAGGAAAAAGTAGCTGAAGGGTCACAGGACCCCCTGCACACTTTTTTTTTTTTGCAATTTCCTGAGCATCTATAATTATTGTAAAATAAAAGTTTAAAAAGTGGAAAAAAAATGGTGTGGGGAAATTGGACAAATACGTGCAAAAAAATGTAACTAGACCACCAACTTACACCATTCACAAAAATAAACTCAAAACAGATAAAGGACTTAAATGTAAGACAGGAAACCATAAAAATATTAGGGGAATCCACAGGCAGCAAAATCTCAGACATATGCCAAAGCAATTTCTTCACCAATACAGCTCCTAAGGCAGTGATGGCGAACCTTTTGAGCTCAGCATGCCAGCATTTTGAAAAACCCTAACTTAACTCTGGTGCCGTGTCACATATAGAAATTTTTTTTTATATTTGCAAGCATAGTAAAACAAGATGTATATTTTTGATATTTATTTTATATATTTAAATGCCATTTAACAAAGAAAAATCAACCAAAAAATGAATTCGCGTGTCACCTCTGTCACGCGTGTCATAGGTTCGCCATCACTGTCCTAGGGTAATGGAAAAAAAGAGAAAATAAACAAATGGGACTACATCAAAATAAAAATCTTTTTGTACAGAAAAAGAAACCATCAACAAAACAACAAGAAAGCCCACTGCATGGGAGAACATATTTGCCAATGTTATCATCGATAAGGGTTTAATCTCCAACATTTACTGGGAACTCATACAACTTAACAAGAGGAAGATAAACAACCCAATAAAAAAAATGGGCAATGGACCTAGATAGATACTTTTGAAAGAGAACATAAGAAATGCCAAGAGACATATGAAAACATGCTCAAAGTCACTAATCATCCAGGAGATGCAAATCAAATGACAATGCAGTACCATCTCACACCTGTCAGAATGTCTGTCATCAAAAATGAACAAATGACAAGTGCTGGCGAGGATGTGGAGAAAAGGTGGGAATGCACTGCTGGTGGGAATGCAGACTGGTGCAGTAACTGTGGAGAACAGTATTGAATTTTCTCAAAAAACTAAAAATGGAACTCCTATTTGACCCAGTGATCCCACTTCTAGAAATATGTCCCAAGAAACTAGAAACACCAATGTGAAAGGATATATGCACACCTATGCTCATAGCAGCAAAATTTACCATAGCTAAGATTTGGAAACAGCCTAAGTGCCCATCAGCAGATAAATGGATTAAAAAACAGCGGTACATCTATACAATGGAATACTATGCTGCAGTAAAAAAAAAAAAAAAAAAAAGGAATTCTTACCATTTGCCACAGCATGGATGGACCTGGAGAGCATTATGCTAGGTGAAATAAGCCAGTCAGAGAAAGATAAATATCACTTGTTCTCACTCATTTGTGGAATATAATGAACAACATAAACTGATGAACAAAAACAGATCCAGAGACAGAGAAGCATCAATCAGACCTTCAAACCTCAGAGTGAAGATAGGGGAGGGTGGGGGTAAGGGAAAGAGATCAACCAAAGGACTTGTATGCACGCATATAGGCCTAACCAATGGACACAGACACCAGGGGGGTGAGGGCATGAGTGGGGGGTTAGGGGCCAATCAGGGATAAGGACACATATGTAATACCTTAATCAATAAAGAAAAATTTTTTTAAAAGTACACTAGATTAAGATGAAACATGGAATAATGAGAAACTCCTATTAGGAAAAAGTAAAAATACAATTGCATACATTAGAAATATTAAAACACTGTACATTAGGCAAATAACAAAAAAATAAATAAACTAGGAAAATAATTTTCTTTCTTTTCTCCCAGTGTACTTTGTGCCAGTTAAAATGTTCTGTGATGGATATGCTGCTACAGTAGTTTTCAAAGTGAGGTTAGCAGGGGAAACACATCAAGATGCTTGTTAAACTTGTTTTAAATCTTTATTGTTGAAAGTATTAGAGTTGTACTCTTTTTATCCCCATTCACCCCTTTTAGCCCACACCTGCCCCTTGCCCCACACCTTCACCACAGTATTATCAGTGTCCATGTGTTATGCATACATGTGTTGGGGTCCAGCCCCAGCAGGTCCAGGGGTTCCCAAAGGTGGGGACGAAGTCAGCAAAGAAGGAAGGAGACGGAGGCTGCATTCAGTTGATCAGCGTAGTTGGGTTCTCTAGCCAGGTTCAGTTGATCAGCATAGCAAGATTCTCCAGCCAGGTTCTATCCAGGTTCTGCAGCCAGGTTCTGTCGCTAGGTTCTCTAGCTAGGTTCTGTCCAGGTTCTCTTGCCATGTTCTCTTGCTAGGTTCTCCAGCCAGTTTCTGTCGCTAGGTTCTCCAACCAGGTTCTGTCTAGGTTCTCTAGCATTCAGTTGATCAGCATAGTGAGGTTCTCCCTCCAGGATCTCCAGCCAGGTTTTGTGTAGGATCTCCAGCGAGGTTCTATCCAGGATCTCCAGCCAAGTTCTGGTGTTTATTGTCTTGTTACATCTGTATTTATACCAGTTGATTTTAATCCTGTCAATTTCTATTGCAAAGGTTAGGGCGTTTCTTATCTCCATTCCAGGGAGTAAAGATTATGTAGCTTAAGCGTGATTGTTTGTAGTTAAAGTGATTAACTGCCTGCCTGGCACTTAGTTAAGGGGTTTTATCCCCTCCCTAACTTCAGGGAAAAATCCCTACCTGGGGAAACAACCTTTCTCGGAGAGGTGACCTTGGTTAAAACACATAGTGCTAAGGGGAGCAAACATATTAAGAACAGTATGCTATATACGCCAGGTCCCTTGAAACATATGCTGTGCAGATGTTTCTTCCCTGCAGTGACTGTGTCAAGCAGCAAGGATGGACCAGCTTCCAGCATACATGCATACAAGTTCTTTGGTCAATCTCTTCCCACAAAGCTTCCCTCTGAAATATTTTCAAATAAAAGGTAGGGAAGAAATTAATATACTTATGTATAAGATACTTTGAATGAAAGCAAATACCCCTATTGAACACAAAGTGAATGACAATTTTACAAAATAAAATATTGCTCATAAACTAAAAGGTACCTAACCTTCTTAAAAGTCAAATAAAGATGAATTAAACAATATTACCATGTCATTTTACCATTATATACATTGACCATCAACACCATGTATCACAAAATTTTTAATAGTGCACATTTAGAAATTAACTAAATATATGGTAATGAGAAACTAGAAACATAAATTATGGTATATCTATAGATAGGAACTATATGCAGCAATTAATAGTTCATGTATACAGTTATAATGTTATCAAGAGTGTATGATATTTATACAGTACTAGAAGCCTAGTGCACAACATTCATGCACTGGGGGTGGCGGGCGGGGGGGGGGTGGGAGAGTCCTCTCAGCCTGGCCTGCACCCTTTTTCAGCCCAGGAGCGCTCTGGGGATGTTCGTAGGGAGCAGGCCTAAGCCGTCAGTTGGACATCCTTAGTGCTACAATGGAGGTGAGAGAGGCTCCCGCCACCACCACTGGGCTTGTCAGCCTTCAGCCCGGCTTCTGGCTGAGCGGCACTCCCTCTGTGGGAGCTCAATGCAGGCAGCTCCTGTATTGAATGTCTGCCCCCTGGTGGAAAATGAACATCATAGCGACAGGTCGTGCTGCCATTTGGTCAATTTGCATATTACCCTTTTATCATATAGGATTATATAGTATACTATATACACAGATACATATTTGTATACATACACACATATTTATTGTAATAGGGCTGGTAGGAAATAAAACAATTACTTTATTGTTATTTGTAATGATGGTAATATTAATGAAGATGTTTTATGTTTTTCTCTATTTTGTTTTCTGTATTTCAATATTTTCTGAATGTTCTGGATCTAAATTATTTATTAGTTTTATAATGACAAAAGTTGTTTAAATAGACTTCAGGTATTTAAAAATGATAACAAAAATAATATTAGCAAAAAATTAAAAACATCTAAAACAAAAAGAAAAGTATTGATTCTTTAAATCCTGTTTGAAAACTAAGACATTGAGAGTCTGGGAATTAGACTGAGTAACTATATTGTAATTAGAAACTCAGTAAGAGGGACCAAATATTGTATTTCTTTGCCAAGTATGTAGGAAGATAATGACTCTGAAAAGGAAAATGGGGGCGGGTGGGCGGGCTTGCAACCTAGTTCAGTATCTGGTTAAAACTGTAGTCTTACTTCCCCACTCTCACTGACTTGGGCAGAGCTGTGGACCATGACCCCAAGGCCCCCCAAGACTGACTTGGATGGAGCTGTGGGGACCCTCAGGGGCCCGCCACAGGAGGAGATATATAGGTCAGAGCCTCCCCACTAGTTCAGTTCAGGCTTTGGATCTAGAATTCCCCTGGACTAGCAGATCTGCGAAATAAAGGTTAAACTTTCCTTCCTCAGAGTGCTGGCTGATCGTTGTCCTGTGTATTCTGCCACAACAACTCTAGCAATATTTCAACACAGAGATACACTGAGAGAGAATTCTAAAAATCTTCCGAGGTTTTGGCAGTAAACTGTTAAAAATATAAAAGACATATGGTGATGTTAGGAACAATCATTCTAAGTCATTCAGCTGTGTCCCTGAAATATATTTCCATTAAAATGAGAATGACTGTGAAGAGGACAAGGAGATCGAATGGACAGTTTCGATGTGTGGACAGTGTGTTAGACATGGGGAGCTATGACCCAAGAGTCTCTAGCTTCTCTCAAACATCTCTTATGACTTAACAATTTCTCTTTCTCTCCTCATCTCTGAGCCTTGGTTTCTTCAAATAACTCATGTTATTCTAACTTTCTTTGATTTCAAACCCAATCTTAGTGGTGGTAACCTTCAGGCACAAGTTAGCCTGTCTTGCAACTTTCAGCATTGACCAAATCAATAACAGAGAGGTCTCAAAACTCAGCTATAAAAAGCTACCAATCCTGAAGGGGAAGATGGATGCCGACAGGAAGGCAGACTGCAAGATAGTGTGAGAGGGAGAGAATAAAAGGAGAGCATGGGGATGTATGGGGGTGTATATTTGTGGGTGAGGGACAGCTATACTCCAAGGGACTGTTGGGGACTGCTGAAATGGGCTCCCCTGACCAGGCAGCCTCCACTGCTGCTGAAATCTCGCCAGAGCGACGAGCTCTGCCATAGAGACCACGCCACCTTGAAGGGGAAAGTGGCTGTTATTAGAAGCCTATACAGCCCGGTCTCTACAACCACAATACCCAGCAACCAGCTATGAACCCAGGAACACAGGGTCTCTAGCAGCTCGAATACATGGACTCAGATGAGCTCTGCACCTTCTCATGGAAAGGTAAGATTTTGCCTAGGGCAGTGGTCAGCAAACTCATTAGTCAACAGAGCCAAATATCAACAGTACAATGATTGAAATTTCTTTTGAGAGCCAAATTTTTAAAACTTAAATTATATAGGTAAGTACATTGTTATTAACTTAATTAGGGTACTCCTAAGGCTTAGGAAGAGCCACGCTCAAGGGGCCAAAGAGCTGCATGTGGCTCGCGAGCTGCAGTTTGCCGACCACTGGCCTTAGGAAAAGTGAGGTCTGCAATATAGGCAGGAGAGGGAAATTCGAGAATGGGATCTAGAGGTTTGGGGAAGTCTGTGCCCCACAAAATCCGCGGCCGTTGGGGCTAGCGTGATCCACGAATGTGGAAGGGGATTCGCAGGGCTTCCGGCAGAAGGGAACTAAAAATCAACCCATAGCAGGGACTGGGAGCAAAAAGGCACCCTGAAATTTTACCAGTAAATCAGCTGCTTAGTGCCAGTGGAAAAAAGGGCACAGTGCCAGAGAGTAAAAGTCGCGAGTTCACGCACTTACTCTGGCTCTTTTTTTTCTCATTAAATCCTTGTTTTTGATTACTAAACCCAGTACATAGGATCACCCAACTGGGGACACTCTAAGAGACCGCAGGAGAAAGTTGTTTCTGTGGAACCTGGGGATCAGAGTGGGGAGTAACTATCAGAGAACCAGTCTGCGCAGTCCAGTCTCGGAAACCAGTATTAAGTGCGACAGGGAAAACAAAAGCTAAACACCAGCTAGAGAGGACTTATAGCTCCGGAGGTCAATCCAGAAACACTGCCACCCAGGGGTTGAATCACAAATTGACCCTCGTGTAAACACAAATAAAGGAGTCTAAGAAAAAAAGAAATAGTGCCTGCTTGAAAATCAGGACTGTGGCTTACAATACAGAGGAGCAGTAGAACGCAGGGAACTTCAATACTGTCCTGAGTACCTACAGGAAACAGGCATGCCAAACAGAACAGTAGAGGAAGTGAATGACTTTCACTACTGTGCATTTTTATTTTCTCCTCCTTTACTTAAGAAACTAATTTTTTTCTTTTTTCCCTCACTTGATTTCACCTTTTTAATTATTATATTTTTATTTTTAATGTTAATCAGTATTTTTTAAAGTGTCATTTTATTTTCTCTTTATTTTGGGATTAGTGTTCTACATTCTATTTTCATTTTTCCTTTAGCATCATTTTACTCTATCTCGACTTTACCTTTATGCCAACACTCTCTTCCTCACTTTTCCCATTTTGTTGTTCTGTTTCTCTTACCTTATTCCTGCTTTAGATTTTACCTATTCCTTATTTTTACCCCCATTAAAAAATCATCCTACATATATATCTAATTTCTGATCCCTTGCTCTAAGTCCATACACCCCTCTCTCTTCTCTTTCTTCACCACCCAAAAATTTTTTTCTCTTTCCTTTTTTGGGTGTTTTTTTTGTTTGTTTTTTTGTTTTTTTGCTGTTGTTGTTACTGTGTTCTTGTTTTGTTTTGTTTTGTTATAGGTTTTTGTGTTTTATTTTGTTTTTTTTTTTTGCCTTGTTTTCTCTCTGTCCTGTTGTTGTTTGCTTGATTATTGATTAGATTGTTTTTTTATTGTGATTGTGAGATTGTTTCTCTTTTTTATGTTTTTGTTTCTGTTTGTTTTTTGCTTCTGTTTTTCTTCTCCTTGCTTTTACTAGTTGTTGTTTGCATTCATCTCTGGGTGTTTGTTGTTTGCATTTTGGGGGATTAGTGGTTGTTCTATTGGAGTTTTCTCCCCATATAAATAGTTTTTTCCCCCATTATATTTTACTCTCTTTTCTCTCTTACTTTTTCCCCTTTTCTCAATATCATTTTTGCAATCCTTTTTAATTTTTTTCCTATACCCTAATTCTCTTTTTTCTGGTGGTCACCTTTATTTGGGGTTATTAATATCGTGAATACATTTGTGTTCAGTGCCTTGTGTGTTGTGCCTTGTTGTGTTGTATTTTGTGCCGTTAAGTCAATGCAGGAGAGAGAGAGCTACATAACCAGACACCCTGAGAAGAGAGATCATGAGGAGACAAAGAAACAGCCCACATATGAAAGAAAAGGAAGCATCACCAGAAAAGGAAGTAAACGAAATGAAGGCAAGCAATATGTTAGAGAAAGGATTAAGAGAAATGGTCATAAGGTCACTGAAAAGAATGGAAGATAAATTCAGCAATATGTATAAAAACCAAGAGGAAATGAGGAGGAACCAAGAAGAAATGAAAAATGACATTGCTGCTATAAGGAACTCAATAGAAAGCATCAACAGTAGACTAGAAGAAGTGGAGGACCACATCAGTGAGCTAAAGACAAGGTAAGAAAAAACACCCATGAAGATCAGCATCTAGAAAAAAAAAACTTAAAAAAAAGGAGGAGAGCCTAAGGGAATTTTGGGACAACACAAAATGGAACAACATCTGCATAATAATGATACCAGAAGGAGAGGAAACTGAGCAAGGAATAGAAAACCTGTTTGAAGAAATAATGACAGAAAATTTCCCTGATATAGGGAAGAAAAAACTCATGCAAATCCAAGAAGCTCACAGAGTCCCAAACAAAATGAAGCCCAAAAGACCAATATCAAGGCACATTATAATTAAATTGGCAAACACCAATGACAAAGTAAGAATCTTAAAAGCGGCCAGAGAGAGACACAAAGTTATCAACAAAGAATCCCCCATCAGACTAGCAACTGATTTCTCAACAGAAACACATCAGGTCAGAAGGGAATGGAATGAAATATACAAAGTCATGCAAAGGAAGGGTCTGAATCCAAGAATACTTTACCCACCAAGGCTATCAATCAAAATTGAGGGTGAAATCAGGAGCTTCACAGACAAAAAAGTTTATTACCACCAAAAGTAGTTTATTACCACTACAGAAGTTTATTACCACCAAACCAACAATGCAAGAAATGCTAAAGGGTCTGCTGTAAAAAGAAGAAATACGAAGCAAAAAAGGAACACAGGCATAAAGAATAAAAATGGTGACAAACAAGTACCTATCAATAATAACTTTAACTGTAAATGGATAAAATGCCCCAATCAAAAGACATAGGGTAGCTGAGTGGATAAGAAAACCAGACCCACATATCTTCTGTCTACAGGAAACCCACCTCACAAAAAAGGACTCACGCAGACTGATGGTGAAGTGATGGAAAAAGGTTTTTCAGGTGAATGGAAATGAAAAAAAAGCTGGGGTAGCAGTACTTATATCTGACAAATTAGATCTCAAAGTGAAAAACATAAAAAGAGATGAGGAAGGGCACTTCATAATACTAAAGGGAGCAATCCAACGAGAAGAAATAACTCTGGTAAACATATACGCACCCAATACAGGAGCACCCAAATACATAAAAATACTTCTGGAGGATATCAAGGGAGAGATTGACAGCAATACAGTCATAGTAGGGGACTTTAATACCCCACTATCACCATTGGACAAATCCTCTAAACAAAAAATCAGCAAAGAAAGAGCAATCCTAAATGACTCACTAGATCAGATGGACTTAATTGACATCTTCAGGACATTTCACCCCAAACCACAGAATATACAATCTTCTCAAGTGCATAAGGGTCATTTTCAAAGATAGACCATATAATGGGTCACAGGCAAAGTCTCTTCAAATTCAAGAAGATAGATATCATATCAAGCATCCTCTCAGATCACAAAGGCATAAAACTAGAAATCAACTACAATAAAAGCAATAAAAAAATCAAACACCTGGAGGCTAAATAGCATTCTATTAAACAATGACTGGGTTACAAGAGTGATCAAAGAAGAAATAAAAATCATCATGGCAACAAATGACAATGAAAACACAACAATCCAAAATCTTTGGGACACAGTGAAAGCAGTCTTGAGAGGGAAGTTCATAGCTCTACAACCCTACCACAAAAAACAAGAAACAACAGTAATAAGTTACCTAACTCTATAACTCAAAGAGTTAGAAAGAGAGCAACAAGAAAAGCCCAGCATAAGCAGAAGGAAGGAAATAATAAAGATCAGAGCGGAGATAAACGAAATAGAGACCTAAAAACCAATACAAAAGATCAACAAAACCAAGAGCTGTTCTTTGAAAGGATAAACACGATTGAGGAACCTCTAGTCAGGCTCACCAAGAAGCAAAGAGAGAGAATCCAAATAAACAAAATCAGAAATGAAAGAGGTGAAATAACAAGCAATCCCACAGAAATACAAATGATTATGAAGAAATACTATGAACAACTCTACTCCAACAAAAAGGAGAACCTAGACGAAATGGATATATTCTTAGAAAAATACAGGCTCCCAAAATTCAACCAAGAAGAATCAAAAAACCTGAATAGGCCAATAACTACTGAAGAAATTTAAGCAATGATCAAAAATCTTCCAGCAAACAAAAGCCCTGGTCTGGATGGCTTTACAGGGGAGTTCTAATAAGCATTCAAAGAAGAACTAAAACCTATCCTCCTCAGACTATTCCAAAAAATTTGAGAGGAAGGCACACTTCCAAGCTCTTTCTATGAAGCCAACATTACCCTAATCCCAAAACCAGATAAAGACACCACCACACACAAAAAGAGAGAGAGAGAACCACAGGCTGATATCCTAGATGAACATAGATGCTAAAATCCTCAACAAAATTCTACAAATCAGATTCAGCAATACATTAGAAAGATCATACACCATGATCAAGTGGGATTTATTCCAGGGATGCAAGGATGGTACAATATCCGCAAATCAATAAATGTGATACATCACATAAACAAACTGAGAGACAAAAATCACATAATCATATCACTTGATGCAGAAAAAGCATTTGACAACATTCAACACCCTTTCTTAATAAAAACTCTCAGCAAAGTGGGAATAGAGGGATCATACCTCAGCACAATAAAAACCCTATATGACAAACCTACAGCCAACATCATACTCAATGGGCAAAAACTAAAACCATTTTCCCTAAGAACAGGAACAAGACATGGATGCCCACTTTCACCACTCCTGTTCAACATAGTACTAGAAGTACTAGCCATAGTGATTTGATAAGAAGAATGAATAAAATATATCCAAATTGGAAAAGAAGTAAAACTATCCTTATTTGCAGGTGACATGATACTATACATAGAAAACCCCAAAGACTCCATCAAAAAACTACTAGACCTAATAAATGAATTTGGCAGTGTACCAGGATACAAAATTAATTCCCAGAAATCTATGGCCTTTTTGTACACCAATAATGAACTCACAGAGAGAGAAATGAAAAAAAAAACCAATCCCATTTACCAATGCACCAAAAAAATTAAGATACTTAGGAATAAACTTAACCAAGGATGTAAAAGACCTGTACTTGGAAAACTACAGGACATTGAAAAAAGAGATAGAGGAAGACATAAACAAATGGAAAAACATCCCATGTTCATGGATTGGTGGAATCAACATCATTAAAATGTCCATAGTACCTAAAGCAATCTATAGATTCAATGCAATACCTATTAAAATACCAACGGCATATTTCAAAGATCTAGAACAAACTCTCCAAAAATTCATCTGGAAAAAAACAACAAAACTAAAACTAAAACGAATAGCCACAGCTGTCCTGAGAAAGAAGAACAAAGTTGGAGGGATCACAATACCAGACATCAAACTATATTACCAAGCCACAGTTCTCAAAACTGCCTGGTACTGGCACAAGAACAGACATATAGACCAATGGAACAAAATAGAGGATCCAGAAATTCAACCAAACCATTATACTCAATTAATATTTGACAAAGGAGATAAGAACATACAATGGAGTCAAAACAGAATCTTTAATAAACGGTGCTGGGAAATTTGGTCATATATATGCAAAAAAAAAAAGAAAGAAAGAAACTAGATCACCAACTTACACCATACACAAAAGCAAACTCAAAATGGCTAAAGGACTTGAATGTAAGATGGGAAACCATAAAAACCCTACAAGACTCCATAGGCAGCAAAATTGCAGACATATGTCATAGCAATATCTTCACAGATACAGATCCTAGGGCAAGAAAGATCAAGGAGAAAATAAATAAATAGGACTACATCAAAATAAAAAGCTTCTGCACAGCAAAAGAAACCATCAACAAAACAAGAAAGCCCACTGCATGGAAGAACATATTTGCCAATGTTATCACTGATAAGATTTAATCTCCAACATTTATAGGGAACTCATACAACTTAACAATAGAAAGATGAACAATCCATTCAAAAAATGGGCAACGGACCTAGACACTTTTTGAAAGAGGACATTCAGAAAGCTAAGAGACACATGAAAACATGCTCAAAGTCACTAATCATCTGAGAGATTCAAATCAAAACACCAATGAGGTACCACCTTACACCTATCAGAATGGCTATCATCAACAAATCAACAAATGACAAGTGCTGGAGAGGATGCAGAGAAAAAGGAACTCTCCTTCACTGCTGGTGAGAATGCAGACTGGTACAGCCACTGTGGAAAACAGTATGGCATTTCCTCAAATATTTAAAAATGGAACTGCCATTTGACCCAGTAATACCACTTCTAGGAATATATCCCAAGAAAACAGAAACACCAATTAGAAAGGATATATGCACCCCTATGTTCATAGCAGCACAATTTACAATAGCAAAGATTTGGAAACAGCCTAAGTGCCATCAGCAGATGAGTGAATTAAAAACTGTGCTACATCTACACAATGGAATACTATGCTGCTATAAAAATGAAGGAATTCTTACCATTTGTAGCAGCATGGATGGAACTGGAGAGCATTATGCTAAGTGAAATAAGCCAGGAAGTGAAAGAAAAACACCACATGATCTCACTCATTTAAAAATAATAAAGAACATTATAACATAATGAACAAAAAGATAGATACAGAGGCAGAGAAGCATCGAACAGATTGTCAAATTACAGCGGGAAGGTGGGGAGGGTTGGGGGGGGCGGGGTAAGAGATCAACTGAAGGACTTATATGCATGCATATAAGCATAACCAGCCGTGGCTGGTTTGGCTCACTGGATAGAGCGTCGGCCTGGGGACTGAGGGGTCCCGGGTTTGATTCCAGTCAAGGGCATGTGCCTTGGTTGCGGGCACATCCCCAGTGGGGGGTGTGCGGGAGGCAGCTGATCGATGCGTCTCTCTCATCGATGTTTCTAGCTCTCTATCCCTCTCCCTTCCTCTCTGTGGAAAATCAATAAAATATATTTAAAAAAAAAAAAAAAAAAGCATAACCAATGGACACAAGACACTTGGGGGGTGGGGTGTAGGGGAGACTGGGGGAAGGTCAATGGGAAAAAAAAGAGACATATGTGCTACTATTTGTAATACTTTAAACAAGAAAATAAAATTTAAAAAATAAATTAATAAATTTTAAAAAAGCTACCAATCTTAACACATTCTGAAAAGATTTAACCCTTCTTCCTCTGTTAATCTTCTCAAACCCCACTATCTTCTCAAAAGCCACATGAAAACCTCCTTCCTTCTCTTTCCTCATTTCTGAAAACAAAATGTATTTGCTAACAGTTGTACCAATCAATCAACAATAATAATGGTATATGATCATTAGCAATCATTCCATGTTAGGCACTGCACTACTTTATGTTTGCTATCCTTTCCCTCATTTTATATATAGAGCAAGTGAGGTTTTATGAGCTTAAACAACCTGCCCAAGGTCACATAATTAGAAGCAAGAGGACATCTCTGGGTGAGATCTGAAAAGCATAGACATATTTATGGCACATGTCATTATGTAAACAGTTGAACAACATAAATGAGACTATCAGAAATCCACTAGTTTAGTTGTTTATTCATGTGTAGTAAAAATGAAAATCTTTTGGGGCCAGCAGAATTCCAGGTACAAGCAATTGACTGACTTGATGCTACAAAGGCAGAGGTTTGTATGGCCATAAAGCCTGTTAAGGTGCAAAACTGTAGGTAGAACTTTAAAATCTCGGAAAGCTAGTGGCAGAACACAAAATCAGATGATGTAAAAATATACTTTTCTAGTTCTGAAGCAATCAAAGTGCATTTAGAATATATATAATTATTTAACATTCCTAAGAAATCGAGATTTTCAACCAGTAACTAATTCAGCTGGGCAACATGTTTGGAAAGCTGTTGAAAATGAAGCTGACTATGCAAGCAAAATAAAGTAAGTCTTTAGAGCAGGAATTCCTAAATATGGGTTTAAAAATGAGTGTAAAGTGACTGGGAAAGTCATTGAAAATGTAGCTTCCTGGGGCTATTCCCAGAGTTTCTAGATTAAAAGCTACATCTGCATTTTTAAATGCATAATCCAGGAGATCCTAATACAGGTGGTCCACAGGCCACAATGGCAACACCTTACACCTGAATATTGAGAGAATAACAGAGAACGTGGACATGGAAGAAAACAGTAATTTATACTGCTTTATAATTGACCAAATCACATATTTATGTTATCTCCTTGGAGCTTCACAGGACAGAAAAAAAGAGTACTATGATTTTACTTCCATTTACAAGTAAGAAAACTGAGGTTCAGGGAGGTTAAATGATTTGGCCTGGGATAACAAGCCACCACTACTTCAATCCCATGTTCTTTCACATTTTCCAAATTTTCCAGAAATTTGGTAGAGTAAATTAATGAATTTTAAAAATAAATTAATATTATTTGTGGCATCTGATTCAAGTAAATCAACTGAAATAAATTACTAGTCATATCAAAAATATTTTTATGCATTTTAGAGAAAAACAATGAAGAATTTGTTGAGACAATGGGCTCAGAATTCCACAAGTTTTTAAAAGATCATTGCCCTGCAAACAGCCTAGGAAATAAGGTTCTACAAGTTTCTAAACTCTTACCACTACTAAAAGTGTGGTTCCCATACCTTGTATTAGAATTCCAAAATCTTGGGTTGCACCTCCCACCAATAGATGAGAGTCTGTATTTTAAATATGATTCTAGATGTCCAATATCACATATTGTAAGTTCTACCATCTTAGAAAAATGACTCTATTTTTCTGAATTTCACTTTCTTCAACAGTGAAATGAGAATGAATTAATCTATTTTTTACATCTCTTCCAACTTACTGAAACACAAGAGTTGGCTAAGTAGGCCTGTGGGCCAAATTTGGCTGGCAAGCTAAGAATGGTGTTTATATTTTCAGGTAATTAAAATAATATTTTATAGCAAGTAAAATTATAATAAATTCAAATTTCAGCATCCATACAAATTTTTCAGAACCCAGCCACACTCCTTTCTTTACAAATTGTCTATGGCTGTTTTCATATTACGATGGCAGAGTTGAATAGATGCAAGAGACTGGCCCTCAAGGCCTAAAATATGTATAAATCAGAAACTATACTAAGAATATATATATACATATGCATACAATTTTGATGTATATTCATACATATTTATATACAGTTTGTTTAGTTACCACTTCACTCCCCTTTTATTCTATTAAATAAATGAAATTTTAAAAAAACACATTTGACTAATCTGTTTTTTAAAGTATTTTTCCTTTTTTAAAGGCAGACTGGATAAAAGAAGATGAAGGGATTTGCCAAAGAACATATATGTGTAGTGCAATGCCCAACACACAGACAACAGTGTGGTGAAGGCAGGGTGAAGCGGGGAAAATGGGGGCCATCTGTAATAATGTCAACAATAACAAGAAAAAGAAAATGCAAGGAAGCATAAGAGTTTGCATAGGTTAAGAGTGATTTTGGGAATCACTGAAATCTTTAATTTCCTTATTTCCTATTAATAACTAAAAGGTCTACTATTCTATTTTAGTCAATAGTCAGAAACACGCTTAGTAAGTATATCTGAGTTTTTCCAATTGAAAATATAGGCAACTGTTTAGCAAGTAACAAAAATAATAATAATCTCAGAAAGTCAACCATATAAATTTGGTGTAAAAACTGTGATATTAAAATGATATAAATCTTGATATGATACAAGCTTAGGAGCCTAAGACTTCATATTTCTCTGACTTTCAAGTAAATGTGCTACTATTATACATTACAGAAACATAAAATACTGTCAAGAAACTTCCAATTTGATGATAAACTCTATATTAGTACCATTTAAGTCCTGTATTTGAATTTTGGAAGTGTAGACGAGTGATTCAGATGTCATTCTGTGGTATTCAGATTGCTTGAGCTAAACACAATCAAGATGCTATAGGCTTAATGGAAACTTCTGCCCTCTCCCCTTAACTATCTAGAGAAATTCTAATTAGGGGCCTTACCCATAATAAGAGATTATCTAGAGATATTTTTTTAATCTATCTTCCAATTGCTAAACACCTGCTCTTGTCATCCTGGCTTTCCTCCCTCCGAAGCCCAAGGTGCCTTACCTCATCCTTAGCTTAGAATGTCATATATACTGCTTTCTCTTTTGCTCTTTGAATCTCTCATGTATGCAAAGAAGGTTCCCATGCATATGCATGTATTAAATTTAGCTATGTTCTCTTGTTACTCTGTCTCATGCCTCTGTCATTATCAGATCAGCTGAAAGAAACTTGAGGGTAGAGGAAAGTTTCCTCCTCCCCACAGAATATAAAAAGCAACCATTTCTAAAATTTCTGATTACCTGAAATATCTAATGGAAGAGAAACAAAAAATAACTTGAATTTTTAGGTTATATTTTTAAGGAGATTCAAGTATGCAGTGAAGAATTTTAAAGAAATCAAAACAAAGGGGAAAAAACCTGCTTTCGTAAAATCCCAACAAAAAACTATTCATCATGAATTTTAAATTTACTTTTCTTATTATCATAAAGTGGAACAAGTAGTTCTACTTTATTGCCATAAAGTAATAAGTGATATTATTAAAAATAGTAAACTTTATTACCATAAACTAGTATACCAGGAGAAGAAAGTTCTGTTTTATTACCACAGATCAGTTTTAGTTTTACTTTAGCATAATAGGATAAATTTTTTTTTAAAAAAAAAATGAAAATTGTAGTATATTTACTTTGTTTGTTTGGCAGTTGACAATATATCTACATAAAAATTTAATTATTCTAATTTCTCTTGAACATTTCTATTTGTTCTCTATTTATGTCTTTTTGTAAAAGGTTTTCTAGTTACTATTACCTGGAAAGGAAAAACAAAATATGTATTTTACCAAAACACACTATATATATTCTTCATAGTAATCTGTTTGATATCATTTGTATCCATAATCATAGTATATTTTTCATATCATGTCTGCAGTCTATATCCCACAATACAGACCATACTGATTATTTTATACACAAGTTTTAAAGATAATACAAATTATCAAGTTCTTACCAGATCTTGCCCAGCACATCAAACAGAGAAATATATACACTCTCATTTGGAATCTGATAAAAGAAGCACTTAGATTCACCAGAAAAGAAATTGTGATAGTCAGTGAGGTTTCTCTTTGGTAGGACTGTTACAGTCTACTAGGTTTTAATGTAAAAGATCCCTGACCTTTGCTCCACCCTGCTTGTTGAAAAGGTGAGGTAGATTGTTTCTACCCAATTAGCTTGTGATTGTGAGAAAGACTTTTAAGTCAAAGACTTCGTAATAAGTCACAAACATTCAACCATACAAGTTGGATTTAAGGGAAAGAAAAACCTAATTATATCTTTCTTTATTCCTCTTAACCTCAGGATTTCAGAAGTGGTTAGGAAGAACGTATTTGTTGAAAACCTAGAGCAAATGTGATGTTAACAAATGCTAGAAATGGAAAGAGTCAGAAAAAGTTGGGTTTTATGTTAATTTTGATTATAAACTATTTTGTCTTTATACACCATAAAATCAATAATGAAATTCATATCCATAAAACTATCAAGTATAAAATATGGCTTTTTCATGTTTGTCACTATGTAACCCAAACTCAGTGGCTATTTTAAACGTTAAAATGCTAGCCTGTCTCTCTAAATCTATAATTTGAAAATGTAAAATATTTTTTAGTATAGCAAACATATTTTTCAATTATTATAGGTTTTATTTTCACACATTTACTTAATTTTTCTCTTATTTTCCTTCCAGCAATGAACTTCAGTAGGCAAGGAAAATAGAGAATTGTTCTAAATACATGCATTACAAGTTCAAAATTAAACTTGTTTTTTTTTTTTAATTTAAGTCTGTAAATTTCCAAATATACTTTACAAAAAGAAGTGTTTAAATTATTTCCTTGATCAACAGAAACCAGTCTGCAGTCTGGGGAGGTGTTTCATTGGATTCACAAACAGAATGGGTTATTCATTTAAAAATAATGAAAAATGTAATTGCTGCTGAAGCCTCATCATTATTTTGTGAGACTTCATTTTTAAAAGGGTGTCACCATTAACATTTTTGTATTGTTGACATTATTATAGATGTTCCCCACCCCTTGCCCCTACTTTGTCCCTCTCCAGCCAGCCTCGCCCTCCCTTCCCTCTGGCTCTAACCACTTTGTTGTCTGTGTCCATTAAAATTTCACTGAAGACCACCAAATAACCTAGGTCCTTTCATATTATTTAGCTGTATCAACTGCACTTTCCTAACCAAGGTATAAATAGACAACATCATTTCAAAATCTGGGAAGAAAAAATACATAATTGTCATACATGTTAAAAGAGATTTTTCTTAACCAGAGTATATGCAAATCAAAAGATATGTCTTTCCTATTTAACATAAATTATCCTTTTGCTTTGTGTTTTCGATGTGACAGGGTAATATGAATCTTGCACGTTATTTTCCAGATTACAATAAAACCTGAAGATACACTTCCCAGGTAAGCAGTGCCTGAAGGGAGTTAATAAGGAAATATATTGGTTTGGATAAGATTTATAAGGTAAATGAATTTTTAAAAATCAATAGGTGCAGTCATAATAGAAACTTGCAAGTATGCATTCATTTGATGAACATGTATTTGTTATACACTTATAACATGCTAGTTTCCTTCACCCCTTTCTACCCTACTATAATAATGTTGATGACAGAGGAAAGAAAGAACAAATGCAGACAGGATTTATATTATGATATATCAACTGAAGGTGATTAGTAAAGTTGCTGGCACACTATTTTGTATTTAAGTATGTCTCTCCCATTATGCGGTAAGCTTCAGGAAGGCAGATCATTATACTTACTTGTATTTCCCAAGGATTAAAGGCAGTGCCTGGCACATAACAAGCACTCAGAAAATACCTTTTAAATGAAGTAATTATATTAGTTCATTCAAATTAAGAAATAGAACTTGAATTCCAAAAAGTAAATTTACTTATCTAAAATCATAAAATTAAGTCCCTGGTCAGAGCAAATACAAGAATCAACCCATGAATGGGTAAATAGGTGGAAGAAAAAAACCAATGTCCATCTCTTTCTCTCCCTTCCTTTCTCTCTCTAAAATCAATCAATAAAAAATTTTAAATTAAAAAAAAATAAATAAAATAAAATTAAGTAATGTCAGAGTTCAATTAGAAATCAGGGTTCCAAAGATGTGTCTCTTTTCATTTGAAGAGATTATTATTTATTTTTATGTTTTTATTTTTTGGTCCACCAACCAAGCAAAAGCATGCCTTGTCAAATCAAAGTGAATTCTCTCCATGCCTACCTAATGGCCAAATGGTATCCTGATTACTTAAATGATACTAACATAATGATTTCAGGTTTCTATGTGGACATATGGTATCTTCAGAAAGGAAGCCAAGTTAACAGATAATTGCCTTACCAAAATACTGAGATTCTAAGTTTTCTTCCCCCTTTCTTTAAATTATCTTTATTATTTTTTAAGACTTTTAAAAATCTTCCTCAAGTAGGAATCAATTCTTTATTTCCCCGTTTATATTTACTTTATTTCATTCATATTACTTTTAAAACATACATAGTATAGTACTAGTATCTTATCAGCTTATAAAATATACATTTGCAAAATCTATATATATAAAAGCCTAAACAACCATCCGACTGTTCGACTATTTGCCCGGTAGCTATGATGCACAATGACCACCAGGGAGCAGCCACTCCAACCAGTAGAGGAGGGAGGCTGATTCCTCACGGAATTGGCCGTGGGTTAGGTTGCTGCTGGGGCACTGTTGGCCCCGAATCTGCTTCACCCACACCCCGGACCCTTAAGGGAATGTTGGAGACCTGGTCCCTTGGCCTGGCCTGCACCCTCTCGCTATCCGGAACTTCTCGGGGGATGTCAGAAAGCCAGTTTCCACCCAATCCCCACAGGCCAGGCTGAGGGACCCCACCAGTGCACAAATCCGTGCACAGGGCCTCTAGTTACTATATAAAACTGTTTGGAGACCACTTCTTTATGCAATACTGATGTCAAATAATCCTGGCAAAAGATGTAAGGAAAGCATGCTGAAGATGTGTTCTATAGTCCATGTACCATACCACACTGCTTACTTGAAGTAGGTACTTAAAAAATAGAATGGAATAATTTTCCAAGGCTTAACTTATTCTTCTTGATTATCTACTTGACAAATGAGTTTGGCATCTTAAAATATTCCTATTTGTGTTTTTTATGTATATTTTTTGCTGTTGATAGTATTACAGATGTCTCCCACTTGCCCCCTTTACCCCTGTCCTTCCAGCCCTTACCACCCGCCCCCCATGTCTTCACCACCCTATTGCCGGTGTCCATGGGCTACACATATAAGTTCTTTGGTTTATCTCTTCTCGTTTCCCCAAACCCACATCAAGGTATGTCAGTCTGTTCCATACCTTCATGCTTTGGGTCTAATTTTATTGATCAATTCATTTTGTTCATTAGATTTCACAAATAAGTGAAATCATTCTTTCTCAGACTGGCTTATTTTACTTAGCATAATATTCTCCAGGTCCATCCATGCTGTCCCAAAGGAATCAATTCTCCACACTGGGACACAATATACAAAGTACAGTCCTAATACAAGGTACAAATATTGTATCCTGTTACAGTGCCCAGCAGCCATTCTCAAGAATTCTGGCTTCAGTCACAAAACTTGCTATATACACTTTTCTAGTATTCCTTGGTATAGGCTGTTTTCTCAAGTTCAAATGCTTTCTAGTGTCCACCTAAAACCTCTGCAGCCATTTTCAGACTTTTCTAGGAAATGCTATCTAGGTGAATAAACTTTAGTTTTAGTATTCTATTGTAGCCAAATCCATGCATACATGCACACATTCATTCTTTCAAAAAAGAATTTTATAAAGAATATAATTTTAAAATCCTAATGATTCATTTACTCTTTGGCAACTGATTTTCCCCCATTAGCCTGACAGTATAAGGCAGTGATGGCGAACCTATGACACGCGTGTCAGAGGTGACACGCCAACTCATTTTTTGGTTGATTTTTCTTTGTTAAATGGCATTTAAATGTATAAAATAAATATCAAAAATATAAATCTTTGTTTTACTATGGTTGCAAATATCAAAAAATTTCTATATGTGACATGGCTCCAGAGTTAAGTTAGGGTTTTTCAAAATGCTGACACGCCAAGCCAAAAGGTTCGCCATCACTGGTATAAGGTAAGCTCTATAGAAATTTTATATAAAATGCTGGTTGAATAAATCTAGAATCAATGAATAATGTTGTGCCCAGAAATATTGCAGGCACTCCACAAGCAGCAGGGCAAACCCCTTCCACACTGGCCTTACTTATTCCCACCCCCCCCCCCACCTGCCCCCCACAGTCCCAGCCAGTCCCGGGCGGGTGCAGCGCTGTGGGCTGGCTCCTCAGGCAGAGGGGGCGTGGCTTCCCAGCCAGGCCCCGCCCCCGCGCGGCGCTCCAGTGCCCCCGCCCCTTGCCCGGGCAGCGCCGTGAAGCGGCTAAGGAGGGCGGCGTGTGGGCATCTCCTCAGTCCTCCGCCAAGACCGGAGGGATGTTCCCTGCTCAGGAGGAGGCCGACAGGACGGTGTTTGTGGGGAATTTAGAGGCCCGAGTGCGGGAAGAGATCCTTTACGAGCTGTTCCTTCAGGTACCGTCGGTGGGGAAGGGGCGGCGGAGGGGGCGGGGCGCGCGCAGCCGGAAGCGCAGCCGCAGAGGCGGGGCGTGCGTGGACCCTTGGAGCCCAGCGCCCTCTCCGCCCCAATCTTGGCGGGGCTCTGGTTTGGCTCCGCCCGGCGCGCGTCCCCAGGTGAGCAGCCGCGGGGTGAAGTGGCGCTGGGTGCGCCCCACACCGCGCCGGGCAGTGATGGGCCCGCCCTGGGCGAGGGCTGCGCGGAGGCTGCGGGCCTGCGCTGTGCTCGGCGAAGGCAGAGCACCGCCCTGTCACTGCTTCAGGCGATAAAATAGCGTCCTCACGCCTCACATCCCGCGAAATGGGATTTGTAAACGGTTCCCCACCCGTTACTTTATCCGCAGGCCCTTTTACGTGGAGGTGTCTGATAAGTGAGATTTGAGGTGATCTGCTCAGCTAAGTCATGACTGTGAGCAATTAATTCCCTGGTCGGTTCCTTTTATCTCATGCCCGGAAGACCCAGAAATATTCCAGACCTGCTGCCTCCAGGATTGAGCCTCTTGCCTCCTGTAAACACCTATTCCTCTTCTGTACACCTGGTTCTCACTTGCGAAAGGGATATACTCATTCAGCCGTTCATTCCGTCGTTTAAAGACCCAGAATTACATGGCAAACGCTAAGTGAGGTACTAAGCATACAGTTTAAGAGGTAGACTTTGGTCTTTTAAAAAGGGAAGACAAAATTAATTGCCAGGATTTGGGATAATCGACAGAAGAGCGGATAGATAGTATAGCCAAGTTTTTCGTTTGTTTGTTTTTAAGTGTGAGTTCTGACGTCAGCAATGTGACCTTGGGCAAGTAACTGAATATCAGTGCCTCGATTTCCTGAAATGTTGCTCGGGCGCAATAGTATCTCCAATATGATGTGTGAAGATTAATAAATGCATCCAGGTAAAACTACTGAGCCTGGCACTCACTGTGTGCTGCTGCCACCACTGCTGACAGTACTGCTAATGCTACCATCAAGAGAAATCAGGAAAGAGGGAGTTCCCCTATCGGAATAAGGACAAGTTCCCATTGAGACAATAGCAAAACCTGAATTTCCATGAGTAAGTATGAGTAGCAGCCAGGAAAAGGGTTCTTCATTTAGTTTTTGAAAGGCCCTTTGCCTCTGAACTAAAGTTCCCCTCTGTTAATTATACTAGTAGATACAATTTGATAGAGACAGTCCCTTCCAGGAATACAGTTTCCTGTCCTGGACATAAACCTTTTTAATATTTGAAAAATATGAAGTATAAGCCTTTTAAGCTTATCCTTCCAATAACTTGCCATCTTTTAAAACTTGCTTTTTAAAATCTGCTCTAATACTTGTCTTTTTCCTATAGTTATACCCCCCCCCCCCCAATATCATTAGAACTTGTCACTCTAAAAAAACAGAAGGAAAGGAGAGGAAAGGGAGGGAGAGAGGGGGGTTGGGAAACTTAATCGTTCTTTTTCTCCAGAAGGCTTTTTTATGTTGAGCCTCCAAAAACAAAGGAGGGGTGGGAGGAATAAGGCATGAAGGCCCCCATGCACATGTTATTTCTACTCAGTAAGGACTGGATCTATAGTCTCATTTTTTATGTCTACCCAAACAAAATATTCATCTTTTCTAATGATAAGGCAACCAAGCATATGTTTTTATTTTGCCTACGTCCTTTTCTATTCTAGAACAGCGATTTTCCACCTCTGCCACAAGAATTTTAAAACATGCAGTGCCTGACAATTTAGTCAGGGGCACTGACTTCTTTCCCCTTAGATTGTCAAATAAAAAAATGACAACAGCCAACACAACAACAGCCATCTGGTGTGAATGAATCAAAATTATAACAACTTTTTAAATCAGATTGGTAAAAAATATATTTTTGGTGTGTGCACAATTTTAGTAATTAGTTTATGTGTGTCTTAAGAAGAAAAAGGTTGAAAATCACTGTTCTAGGAGAGGTTGCTAAAGTGAGGTATCTTTTAGAAAGGCTTCAACCCAGCCAACCAGCAAATCTTGACAACTACAACACTATTAATGTATTTTATTTCGATAAAAAGATTAAGCTAATGTGATTGTTGCTACAAGCACATCTCTTGTTGAATTTTATCTTTCAACATGCTTTGGCATCTTTGAATTTATAAAATTCAAAGCATTTAAGATATTCTGTCCCTTTGTGATTTCATATATTTAATACCAGTGGTAGAAAAGTACTGATTAAAATTGGTTTTGTTACAATGCATTTATCTTTTTACTAGTGTCTTTCAAATTTCTGATTATCCTTTGAAGTGAGAAAGTAAGCTTTAATATCTTTGTACTTTTAACTAAGGAATGGAGTATAGATTTCCAGGGGAAAGATAATGAATTAAGTTTCAAAATGTTGAGTTTGAAGTACAATCACATGGAAGTCTCCAGGAGACTGTCTCTTAGAAAGAGGCACAAAAGAAGAAAATCAGTAGGAAAAAAATAGATTTTTTGATGAAGTGATCCTTGAAGCCAGAAGGGAGGACGAGCTAGTTCATGAGAAAGCAGAGAATGAAAAGAAAACTGATTCCTAAAATACAGCATCATTTGAAAGATGATAATTAACATTTTTCTTCAGATTAAAAGCAGTTTCTTACTACAATTATCCATCTCTACAGAGAAAAGCAATCAGTTTTAATTATGGTACAATTTAAAAGTTTGAGCCCTTCTTTATCAAATCTTAGCTGTTTATGTATTTCCCTCCTCTGATCATTACCATGGTGATGCAAACTTTTTCTTAGTTACTAGTATAATTAACAAAATTATTTGTTTTATAATATTTGACTCCACTTTTTTACTCCATATTTCTTATGACAGGTTCAATATCACATATTGAATATGTCCATATATGATCCTATCTAATAAGAGTAATGTGTAAATTAACCATCACTCTGCGACAAAGGTGGCAGTGCCCATAGTGGCCGGGGCGGGATGCTGGCAGCGTTGCCCTGGCAACGCGAGCCCAGTGTCCGTGCCCCAGCAGCGTGGAGGGAAGGGGTCCCGGCTGTGCGGATTGAGGGGAGGGGAGGGGCCTCGGGCCGGAGGCCGGGGCAAGGGATGCTGGCGTCGTTGCAGGCCAGGCTGAGGGACCACCACCGCCACCACCACCCCCCCCCCCCCACCGCCCCGTGCACAAATTTTGTGCACCGGGCCTCTAGTATTTTAATAATGCACCACAGAATAACATTCTCCAGTTGGATTTAGAGCCTTTCTGATTTTTCACTAATTATAAATAATCCACTATATATTAAAACATTTCTTGATGAAAAAACTTCTTACAGAAAAAAATTAGGCTGTGATAAATTTTTACTAGTTTTGTTTTTTGTCATAACTCAACCAATATTGGGTTTGTCATTTCATTTTTTAGTTATACACTGGTAAATGCTCTCTAAATTGTTTTATTAAACCTAATTGAAGGGTATTATAGTATTCCTTTCAAAATTTAGACCTATTACCTAGAATTTCCCATTACCTATAATTTCCTATTTTTTTATAGATATTTAATTGATTTTTTACAGAGAGGAAGGGAGAGGGATAGAGAGTTAGAAACATCGATGAGCGAGAAACATTGATCAGCTGCCTCCTGCACGCCCCCCACTGGGGATGTGCCCGCAGCCAAGGTACATGCCCTTGACCGGAATCTAACCTGGGACTCTTGAGTCCGCAGGCCGACGCTCTATCCACTGAGCGAAACCGGTTAGGGCAATTTCCTACTCTTAACACCATAAATGTTTTTTGATGAGCCAGAAAGTACCAAGAAAGTGTGATGAAGTGTAATATTAATTGTTAAGAAAATCTATTATTAGCAGAACTACATAAAGCTGTTATTGCTAACAGATTTTTTAAAATCTAAAACTAAATGTACTTGAGTTATTTGTGAAAAACATCTTTAGATTTATGAGAAAATAATTTTTAAGTTTTTTCTAGGCTGGGCCATTAACCAAAGTGACTATATGCAAAGACAGAGAAGGAAAGCCGAAGTCCTTTGGATTTGTCTGCTTTAAACACCCAGAATCAGTGTCTTATGCCATAGCTTTGCTGAATGGAATTCGTTTATATGGAAGACCGATTAATGTGCAGTATCGATTTGGTAGGTCTATCCAAGTGAGTTTTATTATTGTTGGTGAGTTCAGAAGTGTAAGCATTTTGTTTTCTATATAGCAAAGACCAAAAAAGTGCTCCCATAGTCTCTATTAAATTTTCTCAAAACACATGTTTAATTCATAATAGTATGTAATTACTAGTAATTAGTATTGCCAATTACATTGCCAACCCTATTGCATTGCTTCTGTATTAAAAATTTTAATATTCTATTTTAGTATCAGCCAGCAAATATCTATGATAGTTGCTATTGGCTATTATAAATTAGGCAAAATTTAAATGAACTGGAGACACACAATTCTAGCTTTTATATAGCAAAAATATTTGCTCATCCTTTTGTCATTGCTAATCCTATCTAATAAAAGAGAAACATGGTAATTAGCCATACCTCTGCTACCCTTCCCATTGGCTAATCAGGGCGATATGCAAATTAACTGCCAGCCAAGATGGCGGCCGGCAGCCAGGCAGCTTGAAGCGAACAGGGAGGCTTGCTTGCTTCAGTGACTGAGGACTCCAATGTTCCCCGCCTGCGCTGCCGGCCTCTGAGCTGCAAGTCTAAGAAACATTGTAACAAATATAGAAGCTAAACCAAACCCCAGAAACCTGTTTTCAGTCAGCCGGGATCTCAGAGCTGGAGTTGTAACAAAGTTTCAAATACAGAAGGTAAACAAAGGCCAGATCCCTGCTTTCAGCAGCGGAGGTCTCATAGCTGGAGCCGAGCCTCAGAGCTAAAGCTGGCCCAGAATAAAAAAAAAAAGAAAAAAAGGAGCGGTTGGGAGCTTCAGTCACCCGCCAGCCTGAAAACAGCCCTCAGCCCCTCACCCAGACTGGCCAGGCACCCCAATGGGGACCCCCACCCTGATCCAGGACACCCTTCAGGGCAAACCAGCCGGCCCCCACCCGTGCACCAGGCCTCTATTCTATATAGTAAAAGGGTAATATGCCTCCCAGCACCGGGATCAGCGTGACAGTGAGCAGCGCCCAAACCCCCTGATCGCCCTGTGGCTCTGTGTGTGACAGGGGGCGGGGCCACAACCTCCCTATCTGCCCTGCTTTGTTCGTGACAAGGGAAGACACCCCAACCCCCTGATCAGCCCTTCAGCTCTGCTCTGTGCCTGATAGGGGGGAGCTCCCCAACCCCCTGATCGCCCTGCGGCTCTGTGTGTGATAGGGGGCAGCGCCCCAAGCCCCTGATTGGCCCTGCTCTGTGTGTGACAGGGTGCGGTGCCCCAACACCCCCCACGGGCCCTGCTCTGTGTGTGACGGGGTAGAGCCATAACCTCCCCATCGGCCCTGCCCTGAGTGTGACAGTAGCGGCGCCCCAGTCCCCTGATTGGCCCTGCTCTGTGGGTGATAGAGGGCGGTGCCCCAACTTCCCTATCGGCCCTCCTCTGTGCGTGACGGGGGGAGCTCCCCAACCCCCTGATCGACCCTGCTCTGTGCGTGACAGGGCGTGGCGCCGCAACCTCCCCATCAACCCTGCCTTGAGTGTGACGGGGGCGGTGCCCCAACCCCCCAATCGGCCCTACCCTGAGCGTGACTGAGGGTGGCATTGCAACCTCCCGATCCGCCCTGCTCTGTGCATGACAGGGGGCCGTGCCCCAACTCCCCAATCGGCCGTGCTCTGAGCCCAACCAGTGGCTGCACCTAGGGATTGGGCCTGCCCTCTGCCACCCGGGAGCAGGCCTAAGCCAGCAGGTCATTATCTCCCGAACGGTCCCAGACTGCGAGAGGGCACAGGCCGGGCTGAGAGACTCCCTCTCCCCCCCGAGTGCACAAATTTTTGTGCACCGGGCCTCTAGTATATGATATAAAATACCTACTATTTGGAAGATATAGTAGGCAACAGTCCTTCTTCTTGGAACTAGGGGAAGGAATCATGTTATGTATATTGCCCTGGATCTAAGCCCCTTTAAGAGCAACTGACCAAATCCAGCTCCAGAGTGACCCTTTATAGTGGTGGAAGAAAGCTTCCTGACATGAATAGCCTCGAGTGCCTTCTCCTATACACATGCCAAGAACTGATCATCTTTTATTAGATATCTCGAGAACACTACTAATACTCTAGGCCTTTTATGTTCGAAAGGACTGATAGAGGCAATGCTTGCAATGCTTCTGTTGCTTCTCTCCCCTAAATGATTCAGGCTTATTGATATATCTCTTGTTTGTTTGTTTGTTTGTTTTTATTTCTCTTCCTATGCAAAAACAAATAAGAATAACAAAACAATGCCTTGTTGCAAAGGAAAAGTGCTTCTCTTTGCATTTCATTCTGTTAATTTCTTTGCAAAGAAAATTGGCTGCATCATGCTCTCAGCACTGTCCCATTCTACCAGCTTTTAATTAATAAAAGCTGGTGGAATGGTCCAGGACATCATGTTCTAACACTTCCCTACACAGCTGCTTAGCATCCTATGTAAGGTTGCATTGGCTTTGTCAGTGCAGTTTAAAGAACTCATGCCGTATACATGGGAGGCAAATAACACTGATGAGTTGCCATTTTTAGTTTACAGGTGTATAGAACAAAACAGCATGTATCTTATATGGTCCCATGTCAATATAATTTTATTGTAGAGCCATTGCTTTCGACAAAGCCTGATTATAATTTAGTCATTTATAATAATATAAACAATCTGTAAATATTACTTGAGAGACCAATAACATATTCATGTATCTTATATGAGTATAGAATTTTACTTAATACTACGTCCATTTTGGTTTGGAGGGTTTTTATGGTTTTATGTTAGAACTCAAAAAAATTATACAATGAAGTAATCACCATGTTATTCTATTTCTTTTAAAGGGAGTTCTCGCTCTTCTGAACCAACTAATCAAAGTTTTGAGAGCTGTGTTAAGATCAATTCACACAGCTACAGGTAATTAAAATATTTTTTCATGAAGGTAAAGAAAATAAAGATGTTCTCGTGACAGGAAACGTTTTGGATTATTGTAAACCTTACCATTTAGGCATACAATAAAATTAAGGAATTCATTTTTTCTGAAACCATGAAAAGTGACAAGATATTTTCATTTAACTTCAGTCATACTATTTTCAGTAGCATGTGGTGTAGGGAGTTATATCTGTATATTCTTTACCGTTCATTATGCTCTTTTCATAGCTGTTAATCATTTAAGCATCCAAGGCCTCGTTGTGATGGATCAGTTAGCCTTCTGTGGTACTACTCTCAACACTTACAATTGGGATATACACCTATTCATCTGACTGCCTCTACCTGCCTGTGTTAATTGCACTCTTCCCAAAGTATACTTTCTGTCGCAAGGATTATTAGTATTAACATTAAAATTGTACAATACTCTGGAGCAAGTAGACTAATGAAGACAAGCTATAGATCTAGCCAGTTTTTGTAACTTAATTTTTTGAACATCTCCATAGAAGAAAATAGTACACTTTGAAATGAAGCTTTACACACCACAGTTTTAAATTAGCAGTTTTTATTACTATATGAATGTGTAGAAGAAATCAGCAGCCCTGACTAGTTTGGCTCAGTGGATAGAGCGTCGGCCTGCAGACCAAAAGGTCCCAGGTTCGATTCCGGTCAAGGGCATGTACCTTGGTTGTGGGCACATCCCCAGTAGGGGGTGTGCAGGAGGCAGCTGATCGATGTTTCTCGCTCATCGATGTTTCTAACTCTCTATTTCTCTCTGTAAAAACTCAATAAAATATATTTAAAAAAAAAAAGAAATCAGCAAATACGTGTTCATGTTAACATCAGTACATTTAGGAAAGAGCATAATTTATATAAACAGTGAATATACATTCAAAAATAAATTGAGAAAAATGTCTACATTTTTTTGACTGTTCAATATCTGTAAAATATTGAATTTACCCTTGATAATTATTAATGACTTGCTCTGCTGTCTTCATATCTAAGTGTTCTTTTTCTTTATAAAATTAACATTGCTTACTATTTTCCTATCAAAAAGCCAAATGTGACTCTAAACACCAGGCCTGAGCCCGGCCAAGGCCGGTTGCTGAGCCCCAAGCTTGGGCCAGGGCCTGCACTGCGGGGTTCGCATACATTTACCTTTATTTCTCCCGGGATGGCGTCCTGAACTCCAGGCTACAGTTAGAGAGTTCACTCAAGTTGAGCAGGTTGTCCCGGTCCCGGTTAATTAGTGAGAGAGTCAAGATTAGAACTCAAAGTTCATGCTCGAGCACTAGGTCCCATCCGGCATGTCTTGAGTATGTGTTAGGAGTGACTGCCATGGACCAGCCCTAACCGCCGTGGCTGTGAGCCTCATTCAGTGTCTGTCTTTCCTGGGGGCTATGGTCTTGGAGTCACTTTGCCTCCCTTAGAAAAGATCACTATATGGAAAATCATCAGTTCAAGTTGGCACTGAGTTTTGGAGAAAAAGTATTGGAGTAAGAAAGCTGGTTTTGGTTGTAGTTCCATACTGAACAGTAGGACTTAAATTCACACATTTGTCTCATCTCTAAAGTGGGGATAAAATTTAGCTCACAGGAATGAAGGTCAAATTTATATGAAAATACTATGTAAAAAAAAAATAATAATAATATGGCATACTGAAATATTGAGATTTCAGCATGTAGCTATTAATATGACTTAAGGTGCTGCTATACCTAATTAACTGATTATTTGTATATGTATGTTTACAGTTAATTGTTCTTAACCACATTCTCTTAGAGGAGCGCTCTCTCTCTCTCTCTCTCTCTTTCTCTCTTTTTAATTATAAAGAGCTGTGGTTTTATTTTTAAGAAAAATGGACATTTGAGGGTTGGAATTTTAACTTTTTATTATTTTCTTTTACCTTTCCAAAGAAATGAAGAAGCCATGGGCAGTTCTTTCTTTCCCATGCAGTTCTTTCCAACTAATAATGCAGCTTTACCTCAAGAATATTTTTTCTTTCAGAAGATGGTAAGTTTGATATGCCTTTGGTTCAATATATAATGTGATGCAAACTGTGAAGAATATGAAAACTATTGGGAGCTTACAGTGCTCAAATCTAATCTTGGGACAAAGTCAGCAGCTTCCCAGAACACTTTCCCCCAATGGCAGAGGGCTCTAATACAGTTGTCTTAAGTCCAGAACATAGTACCTACCTCAGCAAACAGCCAGCATGTCCGTCGAAGAGTAGATGAGAGTGATGATGCACTGTGGTCCGAGTAAAATTTGAGTAGAGTTGTCATTTAAGTGACGTTTTGTTTTTTGTTTTGTTTTGTTTTGTTTGTTAATCCTCACCTGAGGATATTTTTACATTGATTTTTAGGGAAAGTAAAAGAGAGAGAGAAAGAGAGAAGCATCCATGTGAGAGAAACAGAGATTGGTTGCCTCCCACATGAGCCCCAACCAGGCCGGGGAGGACCTTACAACCAAGGTACATGCCCTTGATCAAAATTGAACTCGGGATCCTTTGTTCTGCATGCTGACACTGTCCACTGAGCCAAACCGGCTAGAGCTTACATGGCTGTTTTAAAAGATATTTTTTAGAATTGAATTATTTTATTTGGTGAATTGTTTTTACATAATGTAAACATTAATCACAAATATATTGCTTTTGGACTTGGATTAATTTAAGAATATTTTTTTTTAACTAGAGGCAAAGATTTTTAATGTAATAAAATACATTATTTCCAAAGACTCTCAAAAAATATGGTTTTGGCTTAGAAATCTTAATTATGATCTTTATTATTAAAGGGGAACTTGGGAAATTATTTGTTTTTCCAGCTCATAATTTTATACATAATAAAATTGAGGTCCAAGAATATTGATAAACAAGCCCAAGATTGTACTTGTTACTGACATATGTGGGACTATAACACAGGTATTCTGATTGACAGGGTGGGGTTTTTACAAACATCCAGCATACATGTGAGCTTCAGATTTTAAAATAGCTGTTTTCACTTTTGTAAAAAAGGAAAATTGGTAATTTAACTTCTGGAAAAAACTTTTCTTAGCTATAGTGAGCTACTCGTAAACACCAGTTCTCATCTGAAGCTGTCAATATCTTTTTCCCAGCATTTTTAATCTTTGGTAGATCTGAGAAAAACATACACATACACTTACTCACTCTCATGTTATCTCTAGTAATCTTTAATGTACTTTGAATAGTTAGAAATTTGAGTTAAAAATTACTTCAAAAAAAGAAAGAAGTGTATATCATAACCATTGACAACGGTGCTATACAATATAGTGGCTATTAGACACATGTGAAACCAAAAACTGTATCACTGTGTTATTTATACTGTAACCAATATAAAATTTAAAATGTTATTAATTCAGTTACTGGAAAACTTTTACTTATATTTGAAAGAACTTTGATATGTGTATCTACTTTCTCAAATGTACATTTTATGTAACCTAAATTTAGATCAAGTATTTTCTATGAAAATTTTCATCGGAATTGAGATATACTGTAAGTATAAAATGTATACCAGATTTTGAAGACTTAGTATGAAAAAAGAAAGTAGAATATCTCATAATTTTTTATTGGTTACATGTTGAAATGATAATATTTTGGATATTTTGAGATAAATAAAATGCATTATTTATTGCACTTGTTTTATATATATTTTATTGTGCCTACTTGAAGATTTAAAACTACATACTTAGCTTGCATTTTATTTCTATAGGACAGAACTAGACTGTACTGTAGTAAGCTGTATACTACTTGAGTCTTTGTTAACTATTTAAGGAAACTACCACATCTCTACTTTACAAAATCATTGCCTTTCTTATACTAATACACAGTTTGATTTTCTTGTAGTTATTTGTATAATGCATGTAAACTGTAAACTTTTTTAACATTTTGGTCATGTTTTGATAAATGAATGTGTTTTTTTTCCCACAGCAGTGGCATGCATGTAATCCAGCGCTGCAGCTTCCTTACTGTGAGATGACAGCACCACTTCCTAAGAACACAGCTATGCCTCCTTCACTAAACCATGTTCCAAATCTAGAGGCTGGACCCAGCTCTTATGAATGGCCTCACCAACAACCACATGATCCTGACCTTTACCAAATTAATAAACGAAAGAGGCAAAAACAAACTAGTGATAGTGATAGTAGCACAGAAAACATTAGAGAAAGTGAATATAGCAAAAAGTTCCGAAAGTGTAAGAAGAAGAAAAGATATTAGTATTACCTTCAAATTAATTTATCTACACTGGTCTTGATGCTTTTAAAAGGAAAAAGACAAAAAAAAAAAAAAAAGCCTGTATTCTACCAAGTGACAAATGTTATGGCTTTCTTATGTACTTTGATATATATAACTAGTGGCCCAGTGCACGAAATTCGTGCACGGCAGGGTAATATCCCACAGCCTGGCCTGTACCCTTTCCAATCTAGTACCCCTTGGGGAATGTCCGACTTGGGACATCCCTCTTGCAATCCGGGACTGCTGGCTCTTAACCACTCACCTACCTGCCTGCCTGATCGCCCCTAACCACTCTGCTGGCCTGCTCACCCCCAACTGCCCCGCCCCTCCTGCCCCCCCCCCCTGCTGGCCTGATGGCCCCCAACTGCTCTCCCCTGCCAGCCTTATGGCCCCCAACTGCCCTCCCCTGCTGGCCTCATGGTCCCCAACTGCCCTCTCCTGCAGGCCTCATGGCCCCCAACTGCCCTCCCCGGCTGGCCTCATGGCCCTCAACTGCCCCCCCTGCCGGCCTGCTCTCCCCCTAACTGCCCCCCTGCTAGCCTGATGGCCCCAACTGCCCACCCCTGCTGGCCTGATTGACCCCAGCTGCCCCCCTTGCCAGCCTGCTTGCACCCAACTTCCCCCCCTACCACCAGTCTGTTCACCCCCAACTGGCCCCCCTGCCAGCCTGTTCACCCCCAACTGCCCTCCCCTCCTGGCCTGGTCGCCCCTAACCACCTCTGCCTCAGCCCCGCCACCATGGCTTTGTCCGGAAGGACGTCGGGAAGGTCTCCTGGTCTAATTAGCATATTACCCTTTTATTAGTATAGATAATATGGCATCTGATTTGCTATTGAAATTTTGTTTTCAATTACAAAAATTTAAAGATAATATACTACTACTTGCTTTGGTAATGGTATTGCTAACACATTGTCAACAAGAAATATACTTTTGAGTGATATATTTTAATAGTGATAATGAAATTTCACTAAACTGTCAATCAAAAGCCACTTATGGATAAGGCACCATGCTTTCCTAGAGTGTTGCCTATATGGAATGGTAGATTTTCTAAGTGAAACTAGTACACATATTTAAGAGTTACATGTTGTTGTTCCTAACAAAAATGGAATAAGCAAGCTTTAGTTTTCTTTGCTAATATCATTTTTTTATTTGTCAATATGACATTCTCAGCCTTATGCTCCTGCAGGTTTACTGTATTTCATAAAATGAGGATATATGGCAGTGATACCTAAGGAAAAATGATTAATATGGAGCTATTTTTTGCATCATTCCCTTTTTATACAGCTGTATATAAATATGAACATCTGCCTGTTCTCACTTATTTCATGAAAATTAGTTGGCTATGTCTGAATTTATCATCAACTTCTTTTACCAACTGGGTTTAAGAGGGTATATTTAACAAGTAAATCTTGATAATAATAGACTATTTCATTAATGTATGATATTTAATATTTATTTTCAAATCAAGTTTCCTATTTCTGGCTTGTTTATTTAACATGTAAAATTAATGGTTTATTTGGACATTTTTTTCATGTTTTGGCTCACCATAAACTAAAACAATGGAAATATTTATTTATTAAAGCTAATTGAAAGAATCATTGGGAGGTCCCCACCCATTTCAGTAGGAAAAGCCATGCTTGGATAGTTCTTTTTCATGTTGAATAGTATTCTGTAGATCTTTATTATTTAAAATAATAAAGATGTTTTTAGCAAAGTGAGTAACTGAATTTAACTTTTAGTTATAAGTATATAATGCCTTATATTAGGCTTGTATTAAATCTGAATATTAGTCTATTTCCATCTGGTCCACATGAAAAACTAAATTCTGCTTATTGTAGGTTGACATGTATACTTTCATGTTCCTAACTATTCACACTAAAAAAAAACAACAACAAAAACCCACATTTTTTTTTTCTTTTTAAGTTCACGTTTTTTGCAATTTAGAATTATGCCAAAGGGAGAATATATTTCTATGTAAATAGGGAAAAAAAACCTTAGCCCTAAATTATTTCAATGTGTTTGGCATTGTAGGGGAAATTTACAGGCGAAATGTCTCTTAACAAATAAGAGTAGCATATTTGTAAGAAAATTATCTTGAAATACTGTTACAGTAACTAAAATCTTAGAACTCCAAGGAATTCTTGCATCTTCTTTCAGGCAGGAATTAACTCAATAGCAACTTCAGCAAGTCAGCCAATAAGAAACAACCAGAAAGCAAATTTACCTCTTTACCTAGTGTCTTTCGTTAGAAAATATAAAACTTCTCTTAAAATGTTAATAGTATCTACAATCCTATGTAATTTTAAATTATCTATTTTCCCAATACTATATTTTAGTTAAAATTTAAATTATTTGCCTTAGAGTGTTTTGTTTTTCCATTTTTAAGTCTCCACTCTCAAAATCTATTTATTTTTAAGTATGTATACATTCTACTTCAATTGTTAGATGAAACATTAAATTTGAGAACAAAATCAGTCTTTTATTCTCATACTGACTAATTAATTTTTTCAAAATTTGTTTATATAATGTAGTGGGGGGAAAAAACCAACAATAGATAAAGTAATTAGAATTAAAATTGGTCCAAAAGATGAATGCAAAACACACCCTTGAAATATGTAAGTGTGCATATTCTACCTCATGTTTTCTATTTCTATACATCCTAGTAAACCCAGTTAAATCAGAATTAAGGGTCTGTTTTCTCATTTTTTTTCCCCATTGAGCAAAATGAATTAAGAGCCTGAGCTTGATTTTGGTAAATATGAGCATTATTATATAAATCTCAATAGAAATATTTACAATTTAAAGCTAAAAAAAAAAAATTTAACAAAAACTGATACCTGCCTTTCCACTTCAAGCCCAGGGAAGGTGAGTGAGCACAACCTTTCTAGTTTTTACTACGCAGTAATTGCTGAGGTTGTTAGTGATGATTTTATTCTGCCTGAGCAGAGTGAGTCCTACAAGTTCACATGTTGCCCCAACTGTGGGCTAAGTAAAGTTTTCTTATTCCCAGTCATGACCAACCTGCAAGAATCACTTCATGTGCATACAAAAATTGCCCTAGCAAGTGAGGAGCAGTGATCTAGTATCTGATTCTCAGTTTATCTGTTTCCTGGTAAAATTTTCTTTTGAGCTTCCAATACCATCTTTTTATATCAACAGGTTATATAAGGATTAAGAAATACATATGCAACTGAAATTGTAAATAGATAACATAACCAGTATAAAGATGTAAACTAACATTTTTTCTGAGTTGTAAACCCTGAGAAAGATTAAGCCCAATAACCCTACATAATATCATCTACTGCAAGGAGCCTGCCTCTAACAAGAAATTGGCTCAACTACTTGACCTTGTTTGGGGAGCTTAATATATGAAAACATTCTTTAAATGAATAGTGTTAATCTAATACATTATTTGAATCCTAATAATTACTGTCTTTGCTTCTATATCTATACAATAAAAATGGTAATATTCTGTTTAGGAAAATGACCCTCACTCCACCTGCTTATCTCATGCTGACAAATGCTCATTGATTTTAACTTGCCTCCAAGTTAATCACAAGGGAAACATGCAGACTCTCCTATTTGCTAATCAAAACCCTGGAAGTTATTCTAGACAATTCCCTTCCCTTTATTTCTAAGTAACCACTGTGACCTTGTTCGGGTTTTCTTCATTTCCTGCTTGGAGTATTCATTAAGAAAATCAATCAACAATGAATATCATTCTAAACACAGATTTTGGTGCTGAGACTACATCACTGAAAAAGTATGGTCCCAACATTCAAGGAGCTTATGATCTAGTGGCAGAGATGGACAGTTAGAAAGGCGATTTCAGGAAAATGTTGTATCAGAGGTAAACACAGTTCAATGGAAGTGCATTAGAGTCTCCTTTCTTCAAGAAAATAATCCTCGGAGGAGGAGCCAATCACTTGAATACACAGAATAAAAAGAAGGAATCTAAGACTCCCCCCTTTGCACATCTTCAGCCAAGTTTTGGGCCAGTAGAAGTAAAATGTCTTGCCTCTTGTCAGTATCACTTCATTCTCTCAAGGATACAGGGTCTTGGGATATGGAAATAAATTAAAAAGATAAAATATCCTGATCTCATGGAACATTCTAGTAGAAAGATAAAATAAATAAAGACATGTTTAGGAATTAAAAAAAAAAAAAAAGAACCAGGAGAGGAAGTAAACTGTATGGATATCTGAGGGAAGAGCTGGAAGAAACATACTTAGAAGAAAGGGAAGGAAGTCAGTGTGGTAGATGAAGTTGATCAAGGGAAAGATGAGATCAGAAAATAATGGGACCTTATCAGCCATTGTAAGCACTGACTTGTAGTGGAGATGTTTTGTAAATGGGTAAAAGTGAGGACGTGAAAAGGGCAAAAATATTGAGCCTATTGAAGTTATACAGGCAAAGAAAAGGTTTCTTAGATCAAAGTTGTAGCCATAGAAGTGGTAAATGGTCAGATTATGGATATATTTTGAAGGTAGAGCTGACAATGCACCACTAATTCTATTGGAAAAGAGAAAATGAATGGAGTCAACAATGTCTCTGAGGTGTTTGGTCAGAGTAACTGGAGGAATAAAGTTACATTTATTGATATGAGGAAAACTATGAAGGAGCAAATTTTGGAGAAAGATCAGGAGCAGAATTTTGGACATGTTAATTATGACTTAGATACCATAAATCTAATGGGAGATCAAGAAGTTTGTACACAAAAGACTGTGGTAGAAGTCTAGGTTGAAGTCTTAAACATTTAAAATATTGCCATAGCAATGGTATTTCAAGCTTTAAGACTGCATAAGAACTCCTATGAAGTATAGGTACATAGAAAGGAAAGGGAGTATAAGAAATCTTAAAGGGTCTTCTTTAAGAAGATGTAAAAATATATCAAAAATATGAATAACAAAATGGCAATATCTATCAACAATTACTTTAAATGAAAATAGATTAAATTATCCAATTAAAAGACATGCAATGGCAGAATGGATAACAATGAGACCTTTACATAAGCTGTCTATAAGAGACTCATTTCAAATTGAAAGACACACACACACTAAAAGTGAAAAGGGAAGGACAAGTTATTTTATGAAAATGAAAACAGGAAAAAAAATCTAGGGTAGCAATACTTATACCAGACAAAATAGACTTTAAAACCAAGGCTATAACAAGAGACATCAAACAACCCAGCAGTTCCACTTCTGGATAGTTATCTGGAGAAACTCAAAAAACTGAATTGAAAAGGTATTTGTTCATTGCAGCATTGTTTACAATAGCTAAGATATGGAAGTAGCTTAAGTGTCCATCAATAGATGAATAGATAAAGAAGTGGTGCATATATACAATGAAATATGACTCAGCCTTTAAAAACAATAAGAGAAAAAATCTTGCCATTTGCAACATCTATGGACCCAGAGGGTATTGTGATGAGTGAAATAAGTCAGAGAAAGACAAATGCCATGTTTTCATTTATATGTGGAATATAAAAAACAAATTAAACAAACAAGCAGTCAAGAAACATGCTCATAGATACAGAAAACATTTTGATAATTGCCCAATGGGAGGGGGGGTAAGGTTGGCTTGAAAAATGTGAGGGGATTATGAACTACAAATTGATAGTTACAGAATAGTCATGGGGATGTAAAGTACAGAATAGGGAATAGAGTAAATAATATTGTAATAACTATGTATGGTGTCAGATGGGTACTAGATTTATGAGGGTAATCACTTCATAAATTATATAAATGTTTAATCACAGGGTTGTACACCTAAAACTAATATAATATTGTAAATCAACTGTAATTAAAAACAAAAAAAACTATTTCCAAAATGAAATTAAACAAACAAACTCATAGATACAGATAACAAAATGGTTATCAGGGGGAAAGGATGGTGGTGGGGGAGACAATGAAGTTTGTGGGGGATCAAATATAAGATTATGGAAGGAGCCTAGACTTCAGTGATGAGCACATAAAGTATACAGATGTTGTATGAGAGAGAGAGAAAGAGAGAGAGAGAGAAGAGAACCCTGATAACTAACCAAGGATGGAAAGCGGAGACCTCATAGAGACTGGTGGGAAGTGCAGAGGCATGAAAGGGCTGGCTGGGCTCCTATAGACAGCAGCTGAAGAACTGAGAAAAGTGTCCACATAACATCTGTCAGGGAGAGATGGCTGGAAATGGAAGCACCCTCTTAAAGGGCCAACACACAACATTTTGACTACAGCAACTCATCTTGGGCTCTGGCAAAAGGAGGGCAAAGGGGACTGAAGATGTGTAAGTATAAACCAGCATTGGTGGACCAGGGGTTAGAGCTTGGAAGGCAGACACCCTGGTTTCCTGTGCTGAGTCATTCCCTCATGCTGTGGAGATCATCTTTCACAAACCTTTGCTATCCTGCATTTTTGTCTTCTGGGAAGACAGTTGACCCACCCTATTAGAAAGTCCCTTGACCCACCCTGTGGAGTTTCTAAGGCCCATTAAGAGACTGAGAATAACAATTAGCCTACAGGCCAAAGCAATTGTCCTACCCTATTGGAAACCCTCTCCCCCGACCTGTGAACAATTGCTAAAGGATACTCCAGACTGAATTCAATCAGTCTCCCAGCAGAGGTGGTTCTGTGGAGGCTTTGAGACTTTGCATGATCTAATTAGTCAGAAACAGCAGTTTGGGTCCCCGGCCCAGGCACCATTGTGGACAGGTCAGCTAGGCAAAAACCAGTGGGACCCCAGGAGCCTGAAACTGCCACCTGTGAGACCAGCTCTGAGGGGAAAGGAATACAGCTCAGAACAGGGTTATTCAAGGTATGAGACTCAAGGCAGACTCTGGGCTAAGGAGTTTCTGACAACAGGACAGGTGGCAAGTGAGTTGAACCTCACTGGCAGCAAGTCAGAGGGGAAATTCCTCCCACATATGGGACATCAACAATCAACTCCCAATTACAACAGGCGAGCCCAAACAATGCACCCAAAGGGCATTCCTAGAGCATCCAGCTCAGGTGAACAAAGATACTGAACCACTCGATCCCGCAAGACACTTTCTACATAAGGACATCACACAAAGACTGGGAGGCATAACAATTCTGTCTAATAGATAGATGCAAATACAAAGACACAGCTAAAATGGGGAGACAAAGAACAATCCCCAAAGAAGAGAAAAGAAGGAATCTCTAGAAAATAACTAAATGAGATGGAGGCAAGCAATCTACCAGACATAGAGTTCAAAGAAAATGGTTATAAAGATGCTTAAGGAACTTAGTGCAAATTGCAACAACATGAAAAGGAAGATAGAGGCCATGAACAAGAACCATACAGAAATGAAGAATGATATATCAAACATCAAGAATATTTACAGAATATTTCACACCAAAGCAACAGAATATACATTTTTCTCAAGTGGAACATTCTCAAAGATAGCCTCCATGATAGGGCACAAAACAAGTCTATACAAATTCAAGAAGATTGATATAATGCCAAACATCTTCTCAGATCACAATGGCACAATCAACTATAATAAAAAAACTGAAATAAATGGAAATTAAATAGCATAATATTGAGCAACAAATGCTTTACAATGAGAGTAAGCAAGAAATTAAAAACTTCCTGAAAACAAATTAAACTGAACACACAATGAACCAAAACCTATGAGAAACATCAAAAGCATTCCTGAGAGGGAAGTACCTAGCACTAAGGCCTACCTCAAGAAACAAGAAAAAGTATTAATAAACTATCTAACCCTACCACTAAATGAATTAGAAAGCTAACAACAAGAAAAATCCCAGAGGAAATAGAAGGAAGGGAATAATAGAGATGATAGCAGAAATAAAGGACACAGTGACAAAAAAAAAAAAAAAAAAGAAAGAAAGAAAAAAGCAGTACAAAAGATCAATAAATCCAAGAGCTGGTTCTTTGAAAAGATCAACAAGATTCATGAATGCCTAGCCAGGCTCATCAAGAAACAAAGAGAGAGGACCCAAATAAACAAAATCAGAAATGAAAAAGGTGATATAACAATGGACACCACAGAAATACAAAGGATTGTAAGCAAATACCATGAACAACTATATGCCAACAAACTGGACAACCTGGGCGAAATGGACAAATTCCTAGAAATGTACAATCTTCCAAAATCAATCAGGAAGAATCAGAAAACCTGAATAGGCCAATAACAACTGATAAAATTGAACCAGTAATCAAAAAACTCCTAGCAAACAAAAGTCCTGGACTGGATGGATTTACAGGTGAATTTTACCAAACATTCAAAGAAGAACTAACACCTATCCTCCTCAAACAATTTCAGAAAATTCAAGAAAGTACACTTCCAACTTCTTTTTGCAAAGCTAGCATTATCTTAATTCCAAAACCAGATAAACCCACTATAAAGAAAGAAAATTACAAGCCAATATTCCTGATGAACACAAATGCAAAATCCTAAACAATATATTAGCAAATCAAATTCAGCGATATATTTTAAAAATTACACACCATGATATTGTACATAGGAAGCCCTAAAAACTCCACCAGGAAACTACTAGACTTAATAAATGAATTTGGCAAGGTAAAAGGATACAAAATCAACAGCCATAAATTGATGTCATTTTTATACACCAGTAATGAACTCTCAGAAAGAGAAACTGAAAAGCAATCCCATTTACCATTGCAACAGAAAATAAGATAACTTGGAATAAACTTAATGGAGAAGGTAAAAGACCTGTACTTGGAAAACCATAGGACATTGAAAAAAGAAATAGAGGAAGATACAAACAAATGGAAGTGTATACCATGGTCAAGAATTGAAAGAATTTACATCATTAAAATATCTATACTACCTGAAACAATCTACAGAATCAACGCAATTCCTATTAAAATACCAATGGCATACTTCACAGAGCTAGAAAAGATACTCCAAAAAATTATATGGAGCCATAAAGGACCCCAAATAGCTGTAGCAATCTTGAGAAAGAAGTATGAAGTAGGAGGGATCAAAATACCGGATATCAAACTATACTACAAAGCCAGTATAACAAAGCCATTATATCTTAAACCAGCAGGTGGACATTCCCCGAGGGTTCCCAGGCTGCCAAAGGGCACAGGCCAGATTGAGGGACACCCCCCCACACAAGTGCACGAATTTTCGTGCATCGGGCCTCTAGTATAAAATACTCACATAACTCAACAAAAGGAAGACAAACAATCCAATTAAAAACTGGGCAGAAGACCTGTATAGACATTTCTCCAAAGAAGACATATACATACCCAAGAGACACATGAAAAAATGCAGTCACTAATCATCAGAGAAATGCAAATTAAAATCACAATGAGATATTACCTCACACCTGTCTGAATGGCTATCATCAAAAAATGAACAAACAGCAAGTGCTGGTGAGGATGTGGAAAGCAGGGGCATCCACTATGAAAAACAGCATAGAGTTTCCTCAAAAATTTAAAAATAGAACTTCCATTTGACTCTGAGATCCCACTTCTGGGAATATATTCTAAAACCTCCAAAACACCAATCAGAAAGAATAAATGCACCCCTATATTCATAGCATCATTATTTACAGTAGCTAAGATTTGGAAATAGCCCAAGTGCCCATCAGTGGATGAATGGATTTAAAAAAGCTAGGGGATATTTATGAAGGGAATTTTAGGGGTAAAATAGGCAGGTTTAGGGAGTTTTAGGAATAAAGAACGTCCATGGGGGAAGAATGCATTGGCAAGGGCTTGGAGCCACCAGAAGGCATACATTCACAGATAATAAAAAAAGTGCCACAGGATAAGAGGAGAAGAAGATATACATTCACAGAGGATCAAGAAAAATCACAAAAATATGGGGAAGAAGGAAACAAATTTTCAGAGGATAGAGAAATGTCAACAAATGGCAGAAAGAGGAAAACAGATTCTCACAGGAGATATAGAAATGTTACAAGATAAGGGGGAGAGAAAGAGGTGGGCACCATGTGGGCTTTGGACTTTGAAGCTGATATTCCACAAAAAGTGACCAATTAGAAGAGCATAGGATCATAAAGTAAGGAAGGGGACCAATTAGAAGAGGGCATAAAGAGACAAAGAACTACAGCCTTTATAAGCCCTAGCAAAAAAAGAGCTTAGTGGGTTACCCCTTGGGGACCCCCTCCCTACATGGGAGTTTGTATTTGCTTCTAATAAATTTCCACCTTTTTCATCTACCACCTTTTGTCCATGGCTTCGTTCTTTGAATCCATCTGGACAAGGACCTGGGAAAGAAATCACCCTTGCATCCTGCTCAGGAAAACAACCCAAATCATTTACACTATCTATAATAATAAAAGGGAAATATGCTAATTAGACCAACGTCTTCTGGATGTCATTCTGGACGTCCTTCCTGACAAAGCTGGGGCCGGAGGGAAACCAGCCAGATCTCAGGTGCCTGCAGGCAGCCTGAGGGAAGTCAGCCCAGATCCTTGGTGCCTGTGGGTGGCCAGAAGGAAGCATCCCAGGTTCCGGGTGCCTGACAGTGGCTGGAGGAGGGAAGCAGCCTGGGTCCTGGGTGCCTGCTGGTGGCCGGAGGAGGGAAACAGCTCAGGTCGTGGATGCGTGCTGGTGGCAGGAGAAGGGAAGCCTGAGTCCCAGGTGCTGGAAGGAAGCTGGTGCTGGCAGCTGGAGGGAGGAAGGCCTACTCTTGCACAAATTTTTGTGCATCAGGCCTCTAGTGAAATACTATGCAGCTGTAAAAAAGAGGGATCTCTTACCCTTTTGGACAGCATGGATGGACCTGAAAAATATTATGCTAACTTATATAAGCCGAATTGAGAAAGAGAAATATCACATGATCTCATTTGTTTGTGGAATCTAATGAACAAAATGAATTTACTGTGGACTTGGTTGGAAAGTTTGTAAGGAGGAATCTCCAAAAGATCGGGGGCCTCTAGGGGGACCTGGCCAAAGGCGACTGCCCCTGCCTTGACTTTTTCAAACAAGTCTAAGCCCCAGGTGTTTTACTGGAATCTTTATGCTTAGTCTTCAGACATTCTTGCTTAAAGGACACTACAGACACATATGTCTTCTCAAGGATGCTTACCCTACTGATAGTATCTAATAGTTAATTTTAGTTCAAGCTATTCATATATATAAGCCTAATATGCAAAGTGTTCCTGTGGAAGTTCGACCAGGAGACCGGGAGTTCTATCACTTGCTATGATGTGTGCTGACCATCAGGGGGCCACACAGAACAAGGGAAGGCCCCAGCTGGCAGCTGGGAAAGGTAGGCCCTGGCCGGCAGCTGGAAGGCCCTGGTCGGTCCTGATCACCGGCCAGGCCTAGGGACCCTACTCATGCATGAATTTCGTGCACCAGGCCTGTAGTTGTTACAATGAAAGCCTAAGAACGAAGGCAAACGGGCTGTTTGGTTCCTATAGCCAAGCAGTCCCTTAACCCTCTCTTTCACAGAAACGTGTGTCAGAGTAATCATTCATCTGTCACTCAGGGCCTACTGGTCAGCCCTGGCAATTGACCAACAAAATAAGACCCGAAGCAGAAAGGCCTGAAACAGACTGACATACCTCTATGTGGGGTTTGGGGGATGAAAAGAGATAAACCAAAGAGATTACATATTACATGTGTAGCCCATGGACACAGGGTAGTGAAGACCTCGGGGAAGTGGGGAGAAGGGGGGAAAGGGGAGAAAATGGGAGATATCTGTAATACTATCTACAGTAAAAAATATATTTAACATAAAAAGAGGAAAGGAGATGAGGTCTATGGACTGTGCCCTAAGAATTCTCAGTATTCATAGTGGATTACCATAGAAATTCATTTCTTAGGGAAATGAGGAGAAACAGCCAGCAAAGTAGAATGGCAAGCAAAATGTACAGAATAGGAATCCAAGTGAACAAAGTGTCTCCAGCAGGAAAAAGTGATTAGTTGTTAAATACTATTAGTATGTCAGGTAAGATGAGGACTCAGAAGTGATCCTTGATTTAGCAATGACATGACTTCTAGTGAGAATAGAGGAAATAACTGAGATACTGCAAGAATGATAACTTATTGAAGTATCTTGCTGTCAAACAGAGGGGAGAAATAGGGCTATACCTCAGAAAATGTCTGATTAATAGAAAATTGTATTGTATTGGTTGGTTTTCATAAAGATCTAAAGAATGTCTAAAATTTTGCTGTTGTCTCTTTTCACATTCTCTGTGGCTTAATACTTACTATTTTTAAAAGTTCTTATTCTTGCTTAATCATATTTTTGGAGGAAGAGAAGATAAAATTGGTCTCAATAAGTCATGATTAAAAGGAAGTTGTTTACTGATTAAAATCATTTTTATCTTAAGAAAATTAATTCTTTTACATATGTTTCAGCCCAGCTGTCATTGCTCAGTGGTTGAGCATCAACCTATGAACCAAGAGGTCACACAGTTCAATTCCTGGTCAGGGCACATGCCTGGGTTGCGGGCTTGATCCTGAATCATGCAAGAGGCAGCTGATCAATGATTCTCTCTCATCATTGATGCTTCTATCTCTCTCTCCCTTGCCCTTCCTCTCTGAAATCAATATAAAAGAAATATACATATGTTTTATATTTTCTACTTTATTTTTTCATTTTCTTTCCAGAAGATTTAATTTTCTGACAGTTTGTTCAAGTAAACGAGTATCCAGTGAAAACCATCAACTCAATTGTGTATGAGGCCAGCTCAAACAATAGACTTACAGGTACTATGCCTGTTTTCTACCCTATGATTCGTGTTTTTGTAACAAACAACCCTTTTAGATCACACAATACAAAAGAGTCACACAAACATCAGTGACAAATGGACCAAAAAGTTTCCTCCTGTAAATCTAAATGATGTATATTCCTTTTAGAAAAAATCAAGGAGAGGTTGTTACTGCCCTTGCTTGACCAAGAACTGAGCAGATATCCAGGAGTCAGACTGGTAAGAAAGCTTACCTTATCTGGCATGGTCAGAAGTCTCAAAATCTTAACTGCTGCCTTGAGAGTGAGTGGGGAGAAAAACTTTTCCTCTACCACCTATTATCCAAGTTGTGGGGGCCTATGAATTAATTGAAGACAGATTAACAGGATGTATTAATCAGAGTTCTCTAGAGAAACAGAACCAATAGGATTGATTAGGGGATTGATTGATTGATTATAAGGAATTTGGCTTACATGATATCAGAGGCTGACAAGTCCTAAGATCCCAAGATCTGCAGCTAGTGAGCTAAAGCCAACAACATAGTTTCAATTTAACTTTGGCATCTCCAAGAACAAGGAGAGCCAGTGGTGTACCTCCAGTCTGAAAGTAAATCACTGTCCCAGCTTGAAAGTAGCTCTCTTATTCAGGGAGGAATCATCTGCTTTTAGACTTGTCCAAAAAGACCCTCACAGAAATACCAGAATATGTTTGACAGAATATCTGGGCACCCTGTGGCCCTGTCAAATTGACATAAAACTAACCATCACATTGGAGAAAAGTGTAATTCACATGCATGTGTGAGTACTCTGTAAGGAGTAGCTCTTCAAGCTGCCAAGGATAATGGTCATCAACTTACCAAAAGGGTGGGGAAGTGGTTTAGGACTTTGGTGGGAAAATAGGGAAGGTTCTGTTAGGCTTACTTAAACAGTTTTTCATCCAGGAACTGATGGGCAGTGACCCCCTGGCTGTGACCCCCCCACACACACCCCTCACCCAAAAAAGGGTGACTTAAGGCAGGTGAATTTTAACATCCCAGTGTTAAGGATCAGTCTTCTCCAAAACAGGTAAACCCTTCAGAGGTGTGTTATGGCTCTGCTTAAGTCAGCTCAGGGAAGTTTAAATAGGTTTCTTTCTGAGGCTGCTGTTTATTTATTCAGAAGTTTTCAGTTTAAAGTAATCTTTATACAATTCTGGTGGATTGCTGGTCCCTTTAATAGCAAAAACACTTGCCTGTTTATATTTACATCAGGCAACTGATACATTTTGAAAAAAAAAGTCTTTCTTTTTTTTTCTCTATTCTCTTCTTTTTTATTTTTGGAATGCAGAGCCCATTTTTTTAAAATATATATATTTTATTGATTTTTTACAGGGAGGAAGGGAGAGGGATAGAGAATTAGAAACATCAATGAGAGAGAAACATTGATCAGCTGCCTCCTGCACACCCCGTACTGGGGATGTGCCCGCAACCAAGGTACATGCCCTTGTCCAGAATCGTACCTGGGACCCTTAAGTCCACAGGCCGACGCTCTATCCACTGAGCCAAACCAGTTACGGCAAGAGTCCATTTTTTTTTTCAATTAAATTTTATTGGGATGACATTGGTCAACATGAACATATAGGTTTCATGTGTGGATTTGTAAGTTATAAAATCTGTATATAGCACCATACGCCCACCTCCCAAAGTTAAATCTTCTGTCATCTCAAATTAAGCCCCCTTCACCTCTCACCCCTCCTTCCTCAAGCAATCACCACACTGCTGTTTGTGTTCATGAGTTTCAGTTTTATATCCCACATATGAGTGAAATCATATGGTTCTTCGCTTTTTCTGTCTGACTTATGTCATTTAGCATAATGTTCTCAAGGTCCATCCATGTTGTTGCAAATGATACTATTTCATTTTTTCTTATGGCTGAATAGTATTCCATTGTGTATATGTACAACATCTTCTTTATCCAGTCTCTATCGAAGGCCACTCTGGTTGTTTCCATGTCTTGGCCACCGTGAATAATGCTACAGTGAATGTAGGGGTGCATATATCTTTGCAAATAAATGATTTTTAGTTTTTCAAGTAATTACCCAGGAGTGGTGTTGCTGGGTCATATGGTAGCTCTTAATTTTTTGAGGAATTGTCAGACTGTTTTCCATAGTGGTTGTACCAGTCTACATTCCCACCAGCAGTGAATGAGGATTCCCTTTTCTTCACAACCTCTCCAACACTTGTTACTACTTGCCTTCTTGATAATGGCCACTCTAACAAGTGTAAGGTGGTATCTCATTGTAGTTTTAATTTGCATTTCCCTAACTGCCAGTGAGGTTGAACATCTTTTCACATATATACTATAGTCCCAGTGCACAGAATTTGTGCACTCAGGGCCTCAGCCTGGCCTGTGTGCACTCACAGTCCCGGAGCCCTTGGGGGATGTCAGACTGATGGCTGAGGCCAGCTCCCCATGGGCCTAAGCCATCAGTCGGATGTCCTTAGCACTGCTGCAGAGACCGGAGAGGCTCCCGCCATCGCCACTGCACTCGCCAGCCATAATCCCAACTTCTGGCTGAGCAGCACTCCCCCTATGGGAATTCACTAACCACCAAAGGGCAGCTCCTGTATTGAGTATCTGCCCCCTGGTGGTCAATGCATGTCATAGAGATCAGTCATTCCACAGTATGGTCAATTTTCATATTAGCCTTTTGTACCTGTGGGATTGGGCCTAAACTGGCAGTTGGACATCCCACAAGGGGTCCCAGATTGGAGAGGGTGCAGGCCAGGCTGAGGGACACGCCCCCCCATGCACAAATTTCATGAACTGGGCCTCTAGAGCTATATAATAAAAGCCTAAAATGCTAAGTGTCCAGTCATCCAGTAGTCCATTCAACCAATAAAAGCATGATATGCTAATGATATGCTAAGGCCGCTCAATCGCTCACTGTGACATGCACTGACCACCAGGGAGCAGACACTCTGACCGGTAGGTTAGCTTGCTGCTGGGGTCCGGCCAATTGGGACTGAGCGAGACAGGCTGGACAAGCCCTGGAACCCTCCCCAGCTGGCCAACCTTCCATGTCCTTCCTTGACTCCAATCGTGCACCAGTAAGGCCCCTCAGCCTGGCCTGTGCCCTCTCGCAATCTGAAACCCCTCAGGGGGTGTCGGAGAGCCAGATTCGGCCCGATCCTACAGGCCAGCTGGAGGGACCCAATGGTGCACAAATTCATACACCAGGCTTCTAGAGTTGAATAAGAGTTGTGAGAGTGGACATCCTTGTCTTGTTCCTGATATTAGGGGAAAAGCTAAGGAAGAAAAAAGATATATAGAGACAAAAAGATATAGAGAGACAAACAAGAATGAGTATCAAAATTTCTGGTATGCAACAAAAGCAGCAATAAGAGGGAAGTTCATATCATTATAGGTCTACCTCAAGAAACAAGAGAAATCCCAATTGAACAACCTAATGTCACATCTTAAAATACTAGAAAAAGAAGGACAAAGGCAACCCAAAGTTAGCAGAAGAAAGGAAATAATAAAAATTAGGGCAGAATTAAATATAATAGAGAAGAAAAAGACTATACAAAAAATCAATAAAACAAAGAGCTGGTTCTTGGAAGAGAGCTGTTTCTTTGTAATAAAATAGACAACGCCGTGGCTAGACTCACTAAGGAAAAAATAGAGAAGACCCATATAAACAAAATCAGAAATGAGAGAGGAGAAGTCACCACAGACATCACAGATATACAAAGAATCATAGTAGAATATTATGAAAGATTTTATGCCACCAAATTCAATAACCTAGAAGAAATGGATAAGTTCCTAAAATATATAATCTTCATAGACTAAGTCATAAAGAATTGGAAATCTAAATAGACCAATCAGCAGTGATGAAATTGAAACAACCATCAAAAACTTCCCAAAAAACAAAATTTCAGGACCAGATAGCTTTACCAGTGAAGTCTACCAAACGTTCAAGGAAGAATTAAAACCTATTCTTTTCAAACTCTTCCAAAAAATTGACAAAGAGGCCATACTTCCTAACATATTCAATGAGGCCAATATAACCCTGATACCAAAACCTGGCAAAGATAACACACACAAAAAGGAAACTACAGATCAATATCCCTGATAAATACAGACAAAAATCCTAAACAAAATACTAGCTAACTGAATACAACAGTATACCCCAAAAATAACATATCATAATCAAGTGGGATTCATTCCAGGGGCACAAGAATAGTTCAACATTCACATATCAATCACGTAATACACATTACAAAAGAAAGGGTAAAAATCATATGATCTTGTCAATAGATGCAGAAAGAGCATTTGGTAAAAAAATGTCTTAAGTGGTAAAAATTCAGTAACCCTTAAACTGCATTTAATATGAGCTAAGCATTTTTGTTTCAACTGACTTATGTCTTTGTATTCATGTCAAGATATGCATCATACTTTTTTAACTGCTCAAATGCCTGTGAAATATTTGGTTTGAAAAATTGGCATGTTTCCTTTTTGTTCTCTGTGGCGTTGGGTGGCGAAGGGTGGACAGGGACTTGGCTACTTCACATCCCTTCCCAGGCAGCAGGCTGCCTCTGGGGCAGGAACAGGGACTTGTTCTGGCACAGGGATGCCTGAGCAGCCCGATCCCCTCTCCCAAACACCATCTCCGCATGTTTCTTTAAACAGAGATTGCTAAATTACTAATTATATTGCTTTAAAATTCAATTAACATCTTCTAAATGTAAAACCTCACCCCTTGGCAGTGGCAAAGCTCAGGGCCATGTCACAAGACTTTAAATGGCAAAACAGACCAGCCATTTATCCTAACTCTCTCCCAAAGAATACGTACACACAGAATCTGATTACATAAATATAAAATTCAGAAAATAAGAAACTCCAAAATGTCAGCCTGTGAAAATGGGAGAGAGGTTGTTACAAGCCATTACTTTGATGAAAATCTCAGGTCTGTCTTTTTCATAAACTGCTACCACCTCCACTTTCTACCCACAGATTCTCCAGTAGTTCACACAACAGCTTCTTCCCTTCTTGTCCCCATCAAAGTCACAGTAAGACAATTATTCCGATCTGCTCTACCCTAGAAGTAATTGGAAACCTTATTAAAGAATTGGCCATAATGTACTTTTCTAGAGAACATTGAAGATAAATTCACTGAACTGCTTCAAAGAACTAAATTTTCAGGCAACAGTAAAAAAGAACATTAATCATACTGTCTTTGTTTACCACTTGAAATGTTCATTACCTGATTTGGGGAGTAGGAATGAATTATTAAATGTATAAATGAATGAATGAGTGAGTGAGTGAATGAATGAATAAACAAATGATGAACTGAAACTATAAAAAGTTAAAAATTATAGCAACTACTATTTATTCAGGCTACTACATGCCAAATATTAGTCCTGAGTAAAACACCCTACAAATGTGGAAGGTGCATTCAGTTGCCCAAAAGTACACATCTTTTTTTCAGCGGAGTAAGCTAGAATATATGTCTCACAGAACCTGACCCAGTGCTATAATAATATTACCACATTGTTAGTATTAAAGATTTGCTTGCAGGATCGATACTTTTGAATGAAAATTTGCATAATATCATAAGTGCCTCTTCCAAGAGTTGATTTCATTATCACTTCTCCTAGCTATAAAGCTGGGCCTAAGGGTCAGTGTGACTGAAAATAAGACCCTGTGTAAGGATTCTAACTTAAGTAATTATAAATTTTAAATGTATTTAAACTTACTTTGGATAAATTAAATGGAGGTTTTCCTACAATATTCTGTGTAGGAAGCATTTTATGACAAAACTGCTTTTTTTTTTAACCCTGAATACCTAATCATCTTATTTCAGTTCCATATTTCCCCAAGTATCTATTGTCTTTTCTACACATAATATGCACTATTTAAGAAATATAAACGAGAGAAATTTTAAAAGGACTATTGAAGTGTGTGTGTGTGTGTGTGTTTGTGTGTGTGTGTATAAGAAGTATTAGTAGCAAAAAGCTAACCAAAAAAACATAATTTAAGAGATTTAAATGTGGAGATAAAAAATTTTGGCAGAGTAAGTGGATGCTGCACAGACATGCTCCCAGCAATAAACTGGAATAACAACTAATATACAGAAAAACTTGTTGAATAATCAATGGAAAATTTGCAGGAGAGAATCCTGATATCCAAGATCTGAAAGTGGAGACCACATAGAGACTGTAGGAGGGACGGAGGCTCAAAAGAGCTGGCCAGGTTCCCACAGACAGCAACTGAAGTTCTGGAGAGATATCTCAGTTGTGGGGGGTTGCCACTGAGAACTCTGGGATCTAATACCCAAGCTGGGCCCCCCAGCAGAGAGCACCAGAACTGAGAAGGGTACCCACGTAACATCTGGCTGTGAAGAGCAGTGGGGTTGCTGTCTGCCAGGGAGTGACTGCTGAAAATTCAGGCACCCACTTAAATAGCCAATGCACAAAATTCCCTATGGAGCCACCCACCTAGTGCTACAGCAGGGGGAGGGCAGAGTGGACTGGAGCTGTGTGAGCAGAAGCCAGGATTGGGGACTCAAAGGTTAGAGTTCAGAAAGAAGACACCACAGATTCCTCTACTGAGTCATTCCCTCACACAGTGGAGGACATCTTCCTCACACAGACCTTTGCCTTGCCTGGAGGGAAGACAATTGATCCACCCTATTGGAAAACACTTTGCCCTAAGGCAGTGGCTCTCAACCCCCTGATCAGCCCTGCTCTGTGCGTGACAGGGGATGGTGCTGCAATCTCCCCATAGACCCTGCCTTGAGTGTGACAGATGGCGGCGCCCCAACTCCCCAATCGGCCCTGCTCTGAGCCCGACCAGGGTCTGCACCTAGGGATTGGGCCTGCCCTCTGCCACCCGGGAGCGGGCCTAAGCCAGCAGGTCGTTATCTCCCAAGGGGTCCCAGACTGTGAGAGGGCACAAGTGGGGCTGAGGGAGAGCGCCCCCCCCCCCCCCCGCCAGTGCACAAATTTTTGTGCACCGGGCCTCTAGTTCTATAATATGCTTATTATATGTGGGAGCAATTATGTGTGCATAATATAATTCATATATAAAATAATATTAATATACTGCTTTTTAAATGATAGATTGGAATGTGCTATTTTTAGATGATTTTAGTTTTCATATTAACTCATGTTCTAAAATGAGTTATAAACAAATTATTTTGATTTGTTAAGTAAATTATAAATTCTGATAGCAATACGATATAAGCACCTCTGTCTAATCTGCCTCATGAAAAGTAATTACATAATTTGCACATCAAGATTAACTTGGGGCCGAAACCGGTTTGGCTCAGTGGATAGAGCGTCGGCCTGCGGACTGAGGGGTCCCGGGTTCGATTCCGGTCAGGGGCATGTACCTGGGTTGCGGGCACATCCCCAGTGGGGGATGTGCAGGAGGCGGCTGATCGATGTTCCTCTCTCATCGATGTTTCTAACTCTCTATCTCTCTCCCTTCCTCTCTGTAAAAAAATCAATAAAATATATTTAAAAAAAAAAAAAAGATTAACTTGGGGAGCTTTTAAAGGAGTTCTATTGCATTGTTCTGAGAGTAAATGGTAAAATTACTTTACTTTTACATTGTTTTGTTTTATTTTTGACACTATTGCATATTTCCCTTCCCTCCCCCTTTGCCCACCTCCATCCAGCCCCTGCCCTCCCCTTCCCTCTGGCTATCACCTCACTGCTGTGTGTGTCTATGGGTTATACCTATAGATTATTTGGCTAATACCTTCATCTTCTTTCATCCAGTGCCCTCTCTGCTCTCCCTGCTGTCAGCTGTCAGTCTGTTCCATGCTTCTATGCCTCTGTTTCCGTTTTGTTCATCAGATTATTTTGTTCATTAGATTCCACATATAAGTGAGATCATACGATATTTCTCTTTCTCTGCTGTTCTTAATTCACTTAGCATAATAATCTCCAGGTCCATCTATGCTGTTGCAAGAGGTAAGATTTTCTTCTTTTTCACAGCTGCAAATATACCACAGCATTTTTATCCATTCATCCACTGATAGGTACTTGGGCTGTTTCCAGATCCTGGCTATTCAATATATAAAAGTCTAATATGCAAATAGACTGAATGGCAGAACAACCGAAAAACTGAACAACCGAACAACCAAACAGCTGGTCGCTATGACATACACTGACTACCGAGGGGCGCACATGGAACATGGTGAGCGTTGGCAGCAGGTGGCAGAGTACAGAACATGGTGGGAGTCAGCTGCGGCAGGATTGTGGAGCAGGTGAGCAGGGGTGCCAGACCAAGGCGGGGCGCCGGTCGCTGTCATCGGGCAAGCCTCTGGTGGTTACTGAAAATTCTTTGCTTCTGCATGCTGCAGTCCTGCCCGGTGCTTGCACCCACTGCCAGTACCCAGGGCCGGTCCCAATCACTCAGTGCTGTCAGCGGGTGTGAGCAGCAGCTGCCAGCCCTGATCACCCCTGAGGGCTTCTCCACTTCCCCCTGCTCCTGAGGGATGATCGAGGCAGCAGCTGCTACTCACACCCACTGACAGTGCCGACCCTACTTACCCTGCTGCTGGCGCCAGCCCCAATCACTCCACACCATCAGCAAGTGCGAGCAGGGCCAGCACTGTCAGCATCTGGGAGTGGCAGTGGCGGGAGCGGGGCTGCTGGCAGACAGGAGACTGGGGGCCACGTGGGAGGGGCCAAGCAAGTGGCATGGAGGATGGGCCTAGACCTGCCCCCATGCCCATTGCAGCCTCATGGCCCACAGTTCTTTTCAAGGTGCACAAATTTGTGCACTGGGCCCCTAGTTATAAATAACTGCAATGAACATAGGGGTGCATATATTCTGTTGCCTTGGTGTTTCAGTATTCTTAGGTTATAATATCAAAATGAGGTTTTAATTTTTAAAAGTTGTCTTTGTTTGATTGCCTTAATTTTTGTATAATCTAACAAAAAACAGTCTACTTTGTACTTGCTGTTAAATACCTTTCTAAGTTAAATAATGGGTGTTAATATACAGTGTATGTACAGGTACTGTGTGACAAGATATAAAATACTAATGCATTCCCTTTGGAAATCCATTTTATTTGTGTATTTTATTTAATGTATTTTATACAAATTAATTTACTGGCCAGATGTTTCTTAGAGCAGATTACTGACAGCATATATAATACAGATGATTGCTTTAAATGTCAGTGAGAAGAAAAGGGAAATTCAATACAATTAACTGTATGAAATACTAGATAATTTCATTGAATTGATCATAAGAATTTTATAATTTGCTTTTATTAAATTTTACAGCATTTTAAAAATTAACAATGAAAATATTAAGAGACAGGGTAAAATAACATCTTGCACTTTTATTGTATAGAAATGAATATTTATAATCCAGAACATAGACACCAATCTCATTAGGATGTTTTCTTTTGTTATTTTTATTCCTTGAATTAACTGTATATTTTTCTTTTGTACAACAGCAATTAAAAATTGGTATATTTTTACAGAAAAGTTGTTCTAATTATTCTGACTTGATACTATTCAACATTGCATTATAGTTTTAAAATGTTGAAATCTATGTGAGATTAAATAATGAACCCATAAATCACCATATTCACTAGTGGGTTCATTATTTAATCTCACATAAAGATTGCTATTTGGCTCCAATTGCAGTACTTTTAAAAAATGTATTACATAGACGTACTTTAAAGGAAAATATTAGGATTCTATCTATTTTTCTAACTTACTTGGCTGTGAGATCATTTAGATATTCTTGCTAGATTGTGCTTTTATAGAAAGACAATATATAGGAAAAGGGAAACTTAGATTTATTGACTAAAACAATATGAATATAACATCCAACATTATCAAGTAACTTAATTAATGAAATAAAAAATGTAACATAAGATTAGGGAAAATTCTAGCCTGTTTTTAAATGTATATCTTTAAATAAATCATGTGGTATGTCTTATTCAATAATTGAATATACCTCTTTATCAAATAATGAAACTTATAATTTGAATATTTATTTTTAAATATAGAATAACTTACAAGACATTTCATTAAAATAATATAGGTAAGCCAAATATTAGTATCTGCAGTTTATGACAGCATAAACTGAGACCCAAAATACTAGATTGCTTGATCCGGGTCAACTAGGGAGTTAATATAAAACTAGGACTGGAAACCTGGGTTATTGGTGTCTGTGTCTAAGGACTAAGCTTTCAAGATTGTAGACAATAAATATATATATACAATGCTTAATTTGGAGTAGCAAAATTATACTATTTTATTCTGAACACATACTTTAAAATATTTATCTTAGTTCTTTATTTCCTAATTGTCTAGTAGTAGATTCTTACCATTTAGGTAACTTATGTATACTACTGAGACATATCATAATAAATATTTTAGTCTCAACTAATGAATATAAAAACCAATCCAACTAGTTGTCATTATAATATACAAAGTAACCAGTTGACTGCATGCACTTTCATGTAGTATCCCATCTTGAATAAAAAACACTAGGTTTTATAATACGTAATTACTATGGATTTATCATTCTAACTCCTCAATTAAAGGGTTTACTTTAAAATCAGATGTTCCATAAAACTTATGAGAAAGTCTATATACAAGATTATATGTGTTCACATGTGTATGGATAGTGTGTTTATATACTATGTATGATATATATGGTAACTTGTTATGTATTTTATGTTATATATCTTACATATGTATCACATACACAGTTAGTGGTCAGATTATTATGAACATCTGATGTTTGTAGGCAAATTAGGTGTAATTTCACGCTGAAGTTGCTAGAGGGCCAGACCATTATAAATAGGGAAACAGGTTGTTTACCATGACAGTAGAAGTGATTTTTTTCTGAAGATATGGGCAAACAACGGGATTTAACAGCCTTTGAATGTGGGATGATTTTTGGTGCTCGGAGCTATGGAGCGAGTATCAGCAAAACAGCCGAAGGCCTGTTCAAACACCTTTGCTGTCTGCAGTTACCAAGATAAAACTTCTCCAATTTGCACAAGAACACAAGGATTGGACAGTCGAGCATTGGAAAAAAGTCATGTGGTCCGATGAATCACCTTTCCAGTTGCATCATTCAAATGGCAGAGTGAGAATTTGGAGGAAACAACATGAAAGCATGCACCCCACATGCATGAGTACAACCCTTCGAGCTGGTGGGGGCAGTGTTATGGTTTGGGACATGTTTTCCTGGCATGATTTGGGCCCTTTAATTCATGTGGAACAACATCTGAATAGCACAACATACCTAAGTATCATTGCTGATCAAGTTCATCCTATCATGTTGATGGCGTATCCCAATGGAGTTGGCTTCTTCCAACAAGACAATGCGCCATGCCACAGTGCCCATATTGTGCAGGAGTGGTTTCAAAAACATGAGGGAGACTTTACCTTGCTTAGGTGGCCCCCACAATTACCAGATCTCAATCCAATTGAGCATTTGTGGGACTAAGTTAAAAGAGCCATCGGGCAGCTGGTTCCACAACCATCAAATCTCACAGAACTGGACAGTGCTATTCATCAGGCATGGTCAGATTCCTCGCATCACCTTTCAACATCTCGTGGAGTCAATGCCAAGAAGAATCGCCGCAGTATTGAAGGCAAAAGGTGGCCCAACGAAGTACTGATGGGGTGGTCATAATAATCTGGCCACTCACGTTCAAATATATCCCATGTTCAAAGGCTGTTAAATCGCGTTGTTTGCCCATATCTTCAGAAAAAAATCACTTCTACTGTTGTGGTAAACAACCTGCTTCCCTATTTATAATGGTCTGGCCCTCTAGCAACTTCAGTGTGAAATTATAGCTAATTTGCCTACAAACGTCAGGTGGTCAAAATAATCTGGCTACTCAGTGTATATCTCATATATATGCACATACCTCTATGTGAATGAAATTTGTATGTATCTAGATATACTTACATACATATTGTTATGAATATTTGTGGTCATTAAAGACCTATCTATAATAATAAAAGCGTATATGCTAATTAGACTGGAAGTCCTTCAGGACGAAGCCAGGGGTGCGAGGAAAGCCCAGGTCCCGGGTGCCAGAGGGCAGCTGGTGCCAGCAGCCAGGGGAAGGAAGGCCTACTCTTGCATGAATTTTGTGCATCGGGCCTCTAGTGTAATTATATAAGCTCACTTTGCATACAAATTAATGTACATCATTGGTTCTTAAACTTTAATGTGAACTAAAATCACCTGGAGGACTTGTTAAAACAGATTTCTGGGTCTTACCCACAGTTTCTAATTCAGTAAATTTGGGGTGGTTGTGAAGAGCCCAAAATTTGCATTTTTATCAAGTTTCACTATTTTTGGTACCACACTCCAAGAATGACTGATACAGTTAATATATTAACCACGCTTTGTAATTACTTAGTACCAGGGACTTTGCTAAATGAATGATTTCATTTATTATCCACAGACTTTCCATTTAGATAAATATACCATCAAAGAGTTCATTTTCTGTTTTCAATTGAAAAATTTTTAAGTAAGTGCTTTGTATGGAGCTGGATATGACTGTCTTCTTGGAGTTCAGCAGTATTTCATCTGTACTGAATTAATAAAGCAGGGAGAAAAGTGCATTGAAAATATCAGTCTATCAACAAACCATGTCTGAGGTATCTGGTTCAGCCTGCCTTTACTGTAATCTCCAGTTGCTATAGGCCAGTGATGGCGAACCTTTTGAGCTCGGCGTGTCAGCATTTTGGAAAACCCTAACTTAACTCTGGTGCCGTGTCACATATAGAAATTTTTTGATATTTGCAACCATAGTAAAAAAAAAGATTTATATTTTTGATATTTATTTTATATATTTAAATGCCATTTAACAAAGAAAAATCAACCCAAAAAATGAGTTCGCGTGTCACCTCTGACACGTGTGTCATAGGTTCGCCATCACGGCTATAGGCTCTTTAGATACTACAACAAGTAGAAGGCTGCTAAAACCACAGGGAATCCAAAGAAGTGAGTTCCTTTGCCCTGAGATTTTCTCAGTTAAATTTTTTACATGTTAGGTTTGGGTTAAATGGGCATTCCCCATTGAATCCTTTACCTTAAGTTTGGATTCATAAGCAAAGTAAATCTCTGTTTATTGTAACCAGCGCTTTAATCTAAGAACTTTATCTTTGAATTTTTAAATTATTTGAATAAAGTGTAACATAATTATGTAGTAAATACCAATTAAGCCATTTTGCTACATCATGTCTTTTTCATATTATTTTACTAATAATGGCCAATAGAGGGCATAGAAGTACTATTGCTTTGATGCTTATAACCGGTTTCACAGCACACTTCTCTTCAAGAAAATATCTTCTTAGAGAAAGAGTTTTGTTTTGCTTTTGAAATTAGAATCTAGCTAAAGGTCTGGTAATTCAAATTGTTCTCCAGCTCCTAGTTTTATACTACTGCAATAAATAAATAAATAAATAAATAAATAAATAAATAAATAAAGCAAGCAAGCAAGCAAGCAAGCAAGCAAATGAAGGAGGAGGAGGAGGAGGAGAAGGAGAGGAAGAAGGGAAAGAAGAAAGACAGAAAACCAGCCTAGCACACTGATATGATGCACTTGGTAAACAAAACTTCAAGCCCTAACCAGTTTGGCTCAGTGGATAGAGCGTCAGCCTGTGGACTCAAGGGTCCCAGGTTCGATTCCGGTCAAGGACATGTACCTTGGTTGTGGGCACATCCCCAGTAGAGAGTGTGCAGAAGGCAGCTGATCGATGTTTCTCTCTCATCAATGTTTCTAACTCTCTATCCCTCTCCCTTCCTCTCTTTAAAAATTCAATAAAATGTATTTTTAAAAAAACAAAAAACTTCAGTACATCTTATGTGATAATAATAGATGTCTCCTATCACAGAGTGAATAAAATAGTACTAGAGATTTCATACAAGTTCATGTAAGTCAGTTTCAGGAAAAACTATTTGTTTTATCCTAACTGTGCCTAAACATTTTATAGTGATTTTACTATAACCAAATGCTATTATTGCCCAAACTATCATTTTGTTTATACTAAGAAGTATAATTCATTCAACAATCCTGACATTGCTTTTAAAATTAAGTTTCTCTATAATTATTAATTTGTTTATATGACTTCACTAGAGTGTTGCTGCATATATGACATTTATTTTGATCTTTGATCCTTGAAACTGTGCTTTCTCTATAGGCATGAACTTATTTATAATATTAAAAATATTCAAACTGTGGTTACTGAATATCTATATCAATATATTCAATTTGCATCAAAATGTTAATGATTCTGTAAATCACAGTAAACTCTTTTTAGTTTAAGTTTTGCTGAACCTCAAAAAAAAAAAATCCATCTATGTTTATTTTGATAGACAAGAACAGCATTGGGTTGTGTGAAAGGCTTTCCTTACACCAAGAAGCTTCTTCCTCACAATGTTGAAACAAACTACATAGGCAGTCAGGAGATCCTTTTTGCGTTCAATATTTATTTGACCTCAGGATTAAAGAGAATTGGTTTTAAAATGCATAACTGTGTTTATTTATCTTCCCAGATTATGCCATTGGTATTACAAATGCCTCCTTCTCCTAGGATAAAAAAGAAATATCAGTGCTAACAGAGCAAGTCATGGTATGGTTTAGAAAAAATGTTTTAAAAAATGTTTTTTGCATTGAATTCTATAATGCCTTATTTTTTTATTTCAGAGATATTTTTAAGCAGAAGGTGAATATATTTTTACAAGACTTTTTTAATGTGTCAATGTATCTTTCATTTTTATGGTTGTTTTATGCTCTTCCTTTTAATTCATTTCCTCTATCTCCTCAGCAGCATTTTGCTGTTTGCATTTTTGAAGGTTGGGTGTTCATAGAATAAGGTGAATAGCAGCCAGCAATTTTAGGGATTAAGCTCAGTACTGTGATACAGTGACTTGTCTAGGAATATACATTAAAACCAATTATAACAAGGACTAACCATATTGTCTCTGTCCTTTTCTTGTCATGCATCTTGAATATAAAGATTCCAAAAGAAGCGTTAGTGACTCTTGTAGGGCAAGTTGGATCTGGAAAATCATCTGGGCTTTCTGCTCTTCTAGAAGAAGTGGAGGAATGTACAGGAGTAGTCCAAAGGAAGTTAAAGCCAACAATAGATTCTTTCCACATCTCCCACTATAATGGGCTACAGCCAGCAGGTCATTAGTGTCAATAAAAATTTATGATTGAATTGAAGATGCAAGTATTTAATGGACATTTCCAGTTTGTAACAAACATTTCAATATCCACAGAAATTAATTAGCTATGGATGGATTAGTAACAGCATTCTGTCTTCTAAATACTTTAGCAAATCATTTATGAACGCTTATGATAATTGTTTGATGATATTAACTAAACTGCAACCAATTATAGAGAAACAAATGTGATTGGTACTATAACTTGATTAGGTTTTTAATTATCATTTATTGCAAAGTTTCCTAAGTGATTAACAGCCATTCTATTTATAAGAAGTCTTATAGTTTCTCATGGTTGGCTCTTTGACTTAGAAAAACCTCATAGAAATAATAATATTAATAGCTTACATCTAAGTTTCAGCCTTTAGACTCTGGAGAGGTCTACTCCCAGCCATTTGTTCAATTCTTAAAGGTCAATAGCAATAAGCATTCAATAAATTTTTAATTAGCTGATTCTTTTCTAAAACACTGGACTATCTAATGAATTTTTTCTTAGACCTAACTAACTATTTGTTAAATACTAGACTATCCCTGCTTCTCACTTTTGACAAGATGGAGAAGATCTATGGAGCTGAGATCAGTTTCTTTACAGTTCTGCCCCCCACCCCCTTGGAAAAATCAGCTCCAGAAAATGAAAAGACAAGCCACAAACTAGGAGAAAATATAATATGTATCTTATAAAGGGCTGTATCTAGAAAATATAAAGAACTCTTATAATCAATATTTAGAAGATAAGCAAATAGTCAAAAATAATGGGTAAAATATTTGAACAGACACTTCACTAAAGAAAAGATTTAGATGGTTAGCAGATACTGAAGGATGCTTAATTATTAGGAACTGGAAGATTGAAATAAAAAAATACCACTAGACCCTCACTAGAATGATTATATTAAAACCTGGCAAATACAATGTATAGGATATTGAGGTCATTTCATCCCTTTAGGACACCTGCTGGTGGTAATTGTTTACCCAAATGACTACTGCCCAGATAAATTTAGCAAAATTTTAAATGTTTAATGCATTTTGATTCATTGTTTGTTACATGTGGATAAAAATTTGCCTGCTAAGTTCCTTTCATTCAAAAACGTAAATTTCATATGAGGGAAGTTCTGAAAGTCCAGAAGCTTGTTTCCTGCTTCTTCAATCTCATCCCTGTCTACATTGTTGTAGATGCCAACAGGAATCTGGACCACCACAGTATCTCGAAAACAGAATTTTAGAGAACTGATTGAACCCTAAACCTATTAAGTAAAATACTTTCCCATTCCCTTTTCTAAATGTAGTTTTTTAAAGTAATGTACATAAATTAGAATATGTTTCAAAGTTCAGCAAAAAAAATAATGAATGTAAGAAAATAATAATTTGAAAATTCCAACTCCTTTTACTTTTCTACATAATACTAGAGGCCTGGTGCATGAATTCGTGCACGGGTGGGGTACCAGCGATTGGGGCCGTCATGCCCAGTCCAGGGGGAGGGACTGCAGGAGGGTGACCAGCTGGCTGCGGGGAGGGACTGTGGGAAGTTGGCAGGCTGTGGGAAGTTGGCTGTGGGAGCGCACTGACCACCAGGGCACAGCTCCTGGTGGACTACTATCATAAGGGTTGCTTAGGCTTTTATTTATTTTATTTTTTTATTTTTTTCTTTATTGATTAAGGTATTACATATGTGTTCTTATTCTCCAATTCCCCCCTCCCCATTCCTCCCTACTCATGCCCTCACCCCCCTGGTGTTCTGTGTCCAATGGATAGGCTTACATTGCATGTATACAAGTCCTTTGGTTGATCTCTCCCCCTTACCCATCCCCTCCCCTACCTTCCCTCTGAGGTTTGACAGTCTGTTCGATACTTCTCTGTCTCTGAATCTGTGTTTGTTCATTAGTTTATGTTCTTCATTATATTCCACAAACGAGTGAGATCATGTGATATTTATCTTTCCTCGATTGGCTTATTTCTCTTGGCATAATGCTCTCCAGGTCCATCCTTGCTATTGCAAATGGTAAGAGTTCCTTCCTTTTTACAACAGCATAGTATTCCATTGTGTATATGAACCACAGTATTATAATTCACTTATCTGCTGATGGGCACTAAGGCTGTTTCCAAATCTTAGCTATGGTAAATTGTGCTGCTATGAACAGAGGGGTGCATATATCCTTTCTGATTGGTGTTTCCAGTTTCTTGGGATATATTCCTAGAAGTGGGATTACTGGGTCAAATGGGAGTTCCATTTTTAGTTTTTTAAGGAAACTCCATACTGTCTCCACAGTGGCTGCACCAGTCTGCATTCCCACCAGCAGTGCACGAGGGTTCCTTTTTCTCCGCATCCTCGCCAGCACTTGTCATTTGTTGATTTGTTGATGATAGCCATTCTGACAGGTGTGAGATGGTACCTCATTGTCATTTTGATTTGCATCTCTTGGATGATTAGTGACTTTGTGCATGTTTTCATATATCTCTTGGCCTTCCTTATGTCCTCCTTTGAAAAGTGTCTATTTAGGTCCGTTGCCCACTTTTTGAATGGGTTGTTTATCTTTCTTTTGTTAATTTGTATGAGTTCTCTATAAATGTTGGAGATTAAACCTTATTGGTGATAACATGGGCAAATATGTTCTCCCATGCAATGGGCTTTCTTGTTGTTTTGTTGATGGTTTATTTTTGCTGTGCAGAAGCTTTTTATTTTGATGTAGTCCCATTTGTTTATTTTCTCTTTGGTTTCCATTGCCCTGGGAGCTGTATCAGTGAAGATATTGCTTTGGTATATGTCTGAGATTTTGCTGCTTGTGGATTCCTCTAAGATTTCTATGGTTTCCCCATCTTATGTTTAAGTCCTTTATCCATTTAGAGTTTATTTTTGTGTATGGTGTAAATTGGTGGTCTAGTTTCATATTTTTTTTGCATCTATCTGTCCAGTTTTCCCAACACTATTTATCGAAGAGGCTGTCTTGACTCCATTGTTTGCTATTGCCTCCTTTGTCAAATATTAATTACTATCAAATATTAATTAATAGTGGTTTGGGTCAATTTCTGGGTTCTCTATTCTATTCCATTGATCTATATGTCTGTTCTTGTGCCAGTACCAGGCAGTTTTGAGAACAGTGGCTTTGTAATGCAGCTTGATATCTGGTATTGAGATTCCCTCCTACTTTGTTCTTCTTTCTCAGGATTGCTGCAGCTATTCGTGGTCTTTTTTAATTCCAGATGAATTTTTGGAGAGTTCATTCTAGGTCTGTGAAATATGCTGTTGGTATTTTAATGGGGAGTTCATTAAATCTATAGATTGCTTTGGGTAGTATGGACATTTTAATGATGTTGATTCTACCAATCCATGATCACCGTACGTTCTTCCATCTGTTTATGTCTTCCTGTATCTCTTTTTTCAGTGTCCTGTAGTTTTCGGAGTACAGGTCTTTTACCTCCTTAATTAAGTTTATTCCTAGGTATCTTTATCCTTTTGGTGCAATGGTAAATGAGATTGTTTTTTAATCTCTCTTTCTGTAAGTTCACTATTGGTACATAAAAATGCTATAGACTTCTTGACATTAATTTTGTATCCTGCTACATTGCTGAATTCATTTATTAAGTCTAATAATTTTTTATGAAGTTTTTAGGGTTTTCTATATATAGTATTGTCATCTGTGAATAATGAGAGTTTTACATCTTCTTTTCCAATTTTGATACCTTTTATTTCTTCTTCTTGTCTGATCGCTATGGCTAGCACTTCCAGTACTATGTCGAACAGAAATGGTGAGAGTGGGCATCCCTGTCTTGTTCCTGTTCTTAAGGGAAATGGTTTTAGTTTTTGCCCATTGAGTATGATGTTGGCTGTAGGTTTGTCATATGCGGCTTTTATTATGTTGAGGTATGATCCCTCTATTCCCATTTTGCTGAGGGTTTTTATCAAGAAAGGGTGTTGAATGTTGTCAAATGCTTTTTCTGCATCAATTGATATGAGTATGTGATTTTTATCTCTCAATTTGTTTATGTGATATATCATGTTTATTGATTTGCAGATATTGTACCATCCTTGCATCCCCGGGATAAATCCTACTTGGTCCTGGTGTATGATCTTTCTAATGTAATGCTGGATCCGATTTGCTAGAATATTTTTGAGGATTTTGGTACCTATGTTCATGAGGGATATTTGCCTGTAATTCTCTTTTATTATTTGTCTTTATCTGGTTTTGGTATTAGGGTAATGCTGGCTTTATAGAATGAGCTTAGAAGTGTTCCTTCCTCTTGAATTTTTTGTAGTAGTCTGAGGAGGATAGGTTTTAGTTCTTCCTTGAATGTTTGGTAAAACTCCCCTGTGAAGCCATCTGGCCCTGGGCTTTTGTTTGCTGGAAAGTTTTTGATGACTGCTTCAATTCCCTCCATAGTTATCAGCCTACTGAGATTTTTAGATTCTTCCTGATTGAGTTTTGGAAGGTTTTATTTTTCTAGGAATATGTCCATTTCCTCTAGGTTGTCTAGTTTGTTGGAATAGAGTTTTATTTTTTAACAATCCTTTGTATTTCTGTGAGGTCTGTTGTTATTTCACCTCTTTCATTTCTGATTTTGTTTATTTGGGTCCTCTCTCTTTGCTTCTTGGTGAGCCTGGCTAGAGGTTCATCAATCTTGTTTATCCTTTCAAAGAACCAGCTCTTGGTTTCATTGATCTTTTTTATTGTTTTTTTTTTTTTGTCTCTATGTCATTTATTTCTGCTCTGATCTTTATTATCTCCTTCCTTCTGCTCACTTGGGGCTTTTCTTGTTGCTCTCTTTCTAATTCTTTAAGTTGTAGAGTTAGATGATTTATTACCATTTTTTCTTGTGTTTGGTGTTGTTGTTGCTGTTTTTAGGTAGGCCTGTAGAGCTATAAACTTCCCTCTCAAGACTGCTTTCATTGTGTCCCATAGATTTTGAATTGTTGTGTTTTCATTGTCATGCATTTCCAGGATGTTTTTAATTTCTTCTTTGATCTCTTTGGTATCCCAATCATTATTTAATAGCATGCTATTCAGCTTCCAAGTGTTTGAGGGTTTTTTTTATTGTTTTTATTGTAGTTCATTTCTAATATTATGCCATTGTGGACTGAGAAGATGCTTGATATGATTTCAATCTTCTTGAATTTGAAGAGACTTTGCCTGTGATCCAATATGTGGTCTATCTTTGCAAATGTCCATGTGCACTTGAGAAGAACATATATTCCGTGGCTTTGGTGTGAAATGTTCTGAAAATGTCAATTAAGTCCATCTGATCTAGTGAGTCATTTAGGATTGCTGTTTCTTTGCTGATTTTTGTCTAGAAGTTTTATCCAGTGATGTCAGTGGGGTATTAAAATCCCCTACTGTGATTGTATCATTGTTGATCTCTCCCTTGATATGTTTCAGGAGTTTTTTTTTATGTATTTGGGTGCTCCTGCATTGGGTGCATAAATGTTTGCCACAGTTATATACTTATATATTTGCTGATTCCAGTCCTTTAGTGATTATTTTATTTTTTCTTTTCTCTCTCAGCATCACTATTACTTAGTTTAGGATAAGGTATGACTTCTAAGACTTTTTTTTATGTGATTACATTTAACAAATACCACTATCTTTTAACATTAAGTATACTAAGATCCCCTATTCTTCTCAGTATTAATGGCTTACACCAAGCACCATTCATGTGGAGTGCTCAGTATTTAAGGTTCTTTGATGGAACATCAATTATTTGGAGACCATTTTTTGAATTAGTAAAATTTCTGTTGTAGTTTTATTATTAAGTATAAAATGAGCCCTAACTGGTTTGGCTCAGTGGATAGAGTGTCAGCCTGTGGACTGAAGGGTCCCAGGTTCGATTCTGATCAAAGGCATGTACCTTGGTTGTGGTCACATCCCCAGTAGGGGATGTGCAGGAGGCAGCTGATTGATGTTTCTCTCTCATCAATGTTTCTAACTCTCTATCCCTCTCCCTTCCTCTCTGTAAAAAATCAATAAAATATTAAAAAATAATGAAATGAAACAAAAAAAATTTTATTTGTATATGAACGGCAAATAATAATTATAACAAAATAAAAGGAAAATTTTACATCTGTGTGAAAATTGAGCAACTTTTTTTCAGGTCCTCTGATACCAATACATTGAGTCCATACCTCTCAATGTTGTATTCTGTTTTATATTATACTAGAGGCCCGGTGCACAAAAATTTGTGCACTCGGGGGGAAAGGGGGTCCCTCAGCCCATCCTGTGCCCTCTCCCAGTCTGGGACCCCTCGGGAGATAACGACCTGCTGGCTTAGGCCTGCTCCCGGGTGGCAGAAGGCAGGCCCAATCCCTAGGTACAGCCCCCTGGTCAGGCTCAGAGCAGGGCCGATTGGGGAGTTGGGGCGCCGCCCCCTGTCATGCACAGAGCAGGGCGGATTGGGAGGTTGCAATGCCACCCTCAGTCACGCTCAGGGTAGGGCCAATTTGGGGGGTTGGGGCACCGCCCTCTGTCACACTCAAGACAGGGTCGATAGGGAAGTTGCGGCGCCACCCCCTGTCACGCACAGAGCAGGGCCGATCAGGGGGTTGGGGCGCTGCCCCCTGTCACACACAGAGCAGGGACCATCAGGGGGGTTGGGGCTCCGTACCCTGTCACACACAGAGCAGGACCGATGAGGGGTTTGGGGAGCTCCCCCTTGTCATGCACAGAGCAGGGCCGATCAGGGGGTTGGGGAGCTGCCCCCTGTCACACACAGAGCAGGGCCAATCAGGGGGTTGAGGAGCTTCCCCCTGTCACGCACAGAGTAGGGCCAATAGGGGAGCTGGGGCACCGCCCCCTGTCACGCACAGAGTAGGGCCAATAGGGGAGCTGGGGCACCACCCCCTGTCACATACAGAGCAGGGCCCGTGGGGGGGTTGGGGTGCCACCACTGTCACACACAGAGCCGCAGGGCAATCAGGGGGTTGGGGCGCCGCCCTCTATCACCAACAGAGCAGGGCCGATCAGGGGGTTGGGGCGCTGCCCCCTGTCACACACAGAGCCACAGGGCAATCGGGGGGTTGGGGCGCTGCCCCCTGTCACCCTGATCCCGGTGCCGGGAGGCCTCGCGGCTCTGCTGATCCCACCCGGCAGGGTCACAGATCTGGGTCTCAGACCGCAGACAGCCTTGCCTGCTGCCGCCCGCCTTCAGTATGCAAATTAGCTGCCATCTTGTTGCTTCAGGGTGGGGGTCCCCACTGGGGTGCCTGGCCAGTCTGGGTGAGGGGCTGAGGGCCGTTTTCAGGCTGGCGGACGACTGAAGCTCCAAACCTCTCCTTTTTTTCTTTTTTTTATTCTGGCATTTATTTACCTTCTATGGCTGTCACTGGAGCTGAGAGCCGGCTTTCTCTCTGAGGCTCGGCTGAAAGCAGGTTTCTGGCCTTTGTTTTCTGTATTCAAAACAATGTTGCGACTCCAGCTCTGAGATCCCGGCTGACTGACAGGAGGTTTCTGGAGTTTTGTTTATCTTTTATAAATGTTACTATGTTTCCAACTGAAGCTCAGAGGCCGGCGGGGAACGTTGGAGTCCACAGCAAGCAAGCCTCCTGTTAGCTTCCAGCTGCCTGGCTGCCGGCGGCCATCTTGGCTGACAGTTAATTTGCATAAGGATACTCTGATTAGCCAATGGGAAGGGTAGCGGTCGTACGCTAATTACCATGTTTCTCTTTTATTAGTGTAGATGCCATTTTTATGCTCTTGAGTCTCTTTTCTTCTGTTTTTCATCCTGTATTCTCCTTATCTTGCCTAATATATAGCAAGTGTTCAAAATCTGTCACCCAAGGTCTGATTTAATATGTTAGTCTAATAAAATACTATTCAGTAGGCAAGGCAATTCAAAAGCAATTGCCACCCAGATACCCCTCCTAGAAAAGGCTTACCATTGGCCATGGAAGTACATTCAGCAAGTCATCTTCTTTAGGGTTGGTCTTGGCTGCATAGAGTGGACTGACTGGGGTCCCACTCTTAAAGGCCAGGCCAGTTCAGTCTACCAACAACTCTGATGGGTGATGCTCCCCCAGAGCTCTCTGGAGCGTTGGCCAACACTTTTTTTGGATTTGAATCACTGTGTGACTTCTCTCTTTAGCCAAGCCTCCTTCTTCCTTTCCTCCCACAGGAATTGATACCAAATAAATAACTTGCACCCTAGAATCACTGTTATGGGCTGAATTAAGTTCCTCCGAAATTCACATGTTGCAGTCTTAATCCCCAGTACCTCAGAATGTGACTGTATTTGTAAAGTGGATCTTTAAAAGAAAGTTAAGTCAAAATAAGGTCAGTAGGGTAGGTCATAATCCCATATCCTTTATAAGAAGAGTACTTACGGCACAGACATATATAGGGAAGGCCATGTGAAGACTCAGGAGAAGACGGCCATCTACAAGCAAAGGAATGAGGCCTCAGAAGAAACCAACCCTGCTGACACCTTGATCTCAGACTTCTAGTTTCCAGAACTGTGAGAAAATAGATTTCTGTAGTGTAAGCCAGACCATGATACCAGACCATGTTACCTTTTTAGAGCAGCCAGAACTGACTAATATACTCAGCATCTGCTTCCAGATGAATTGTCTTTACTAATTCTATGAGGTACATAATTTGAGCAAGAGACCTATCTCTCTGCCTTCAAGGGATTTGCAGTCTAGTGGATCTCTATCAATGATATGAATTGTCTTTACGAATATTTATTAATAACCTCGTGTGAGACACCATCTGTGTGCTGGAAATGCAAGAATGAGTTAGATGGGAGCTTATAGACTAGTGAGAGAGACTGGCATGGGTATTGCCATTTCTAGCAATGGGATGAATAAACAGTACTGCGAGACAGGAAGGGAGTGATTGAATCACTTTACTTGGAACACTGGGAGGGTAGAAGACTGCTTTCAAATAGAACTTTTTAAAATGAGTAGCTTTTGAATTGAAAAAGGCAATATGAGCTTCCAAGCAGAGTGAACAGTCTCTGCCAACATATGTCAGGGCAAGGTACTGTGATTGACACACCACAGTCATTTGAGGGCAGCCTGGGGATAGTGGTTGAAAGATGAATTAGTATTAGTATAGAAATATCTTAGATTTATACTAAGAAATTTTATATTGATCACAGATAAGGGGAAGAGGGAAATGTGGGCATTCAAGGTTTTTAAGCAAGATGACATAATTCAGAATAAGTAATGACAAGGCAGAAAGGTTGGGTTGGAGAGAGGAGAGATTGAGTGACAATAGTTAATGCTAATTGTGCCTATACTCAGTGTTGCATTTGTCCTAAATATTTTACATTCATTTTATTAAATGCTCATGAACAACCCATGACCTGGGTGTTCTTATAATCTCACTCAAACACTCCAGATACTCACATATATATGTATCATGTTACTTTATAGTATATATTTTTCCATTCTTGTCTGCCCTGCCAAACTGTGACTTCCTCATGACAGAGACTCAGTTTCATTTATTTTTGAACCTTAAGTGTTAACATAGCAACCAGAATACAGTTATATACAGTTATACAAAGAAGATAATTTGTTAAGTAGTAGAATTAAAAGAAACATAGGCACTATATCTACCATGATACCAGAGGCCTGGTGCACAAAATTCATGCATAGGTGCGGTCAGTAGGCCTGGCTGGCGATCAAAGCATGAGCATCTGGTGTTGAAGGGCAGGTCCCAGCTGTCCCCTGGGCCCCCGTGCATCCCTCTCTGCCTGAGTCATGGAGCACAAGTCCCCACGTGGAGATGCAGTGAGCGTGGCTGGACTCTGCGGACCAGGGTGCAGAGTGGGCCTCTGGGCCACCCAGCAGCACCACACGGGAGCTGGGCAGGCAGCACGCTCTCTCCCAGCCAACCTCACAGACCGGCTCCTGCATGAACCCACAGGGAGCCCGACCGGCCCCTGTGGTCCCGGCACCTGCAGCCTGGCTCTCCCAGAAGATGCTGCAAGGGTGTGGGGTAGGCTCCTCATGGGTGCTCAGCACCTGAGCACAGGGGCTTCCCCTGTGTACAAGCCCTGGAGTCCCAGGGGAGGGTAGCAGGGGGAGTGAGAGCTAGCTTGGCGGACACCCCACATTCTCACCACACCTCCATCCCCATCATCTTCACCCCCAGAGGTTGCAGCCCCCTGCCTGGGCGCCATGGGAGATTGGTTACCACCACTCACCCCGAGTTCTGAATCCCAGCCTGGGGCCCGGCCCCAATCGGGCAATCAGGGCCTGCTGACCACTGGTCACCGTCTGCAGGGCCCCCCGGCTCAGCATCCTAAGTGCCTGGGAACCAGGCGGCACCCCCGCCCACCACCGCCACCATTGGTAGCTGTCTGCAGGGCAATCGGCAGGGTGATTGGGCCCCCGCTCGCTCCCGCCTTGGCCTGGTGCCACCTGCTCACCTGTTCTACCATCCCACCATGGTCCCGCTCTCATTGGAGCCCATCGGGGCCAGCAGTGCCTCCACTGCTGCTCACTGCCAGCACCACGTGGCTGACCCCCGCCATGTTCTGCACTGCCCTCTGGTGGTCAGCACACATCATAGCCAGCAGTCAAACTCCCAGTAGAGGGGACAATTTGCATATTAGGCTTTTATTATATAGGACTAGGGGCTCAGTGCATGAATTCATGCACCTTGAAAGAATCTGTGGGCTGTGAGGCTGCAGTGGGCATAGGGGGGAGGTCTCGGCCCATATTCCCTGACCCCTCCCACCACAGCCTCCAGTCCCCTGTATGCCAGCAGCCCTGCTCCAGCCACCACTGCTCCCTCATGCTGAAGGTGTAAAGTGATTGGGGCCAGTGCCAGCAGTGGGTGCAAGCAGGGAGAACGAGCGGCAGCTACTGCTCCAATCACCCCAAAGGAGCAGGGGGAGGTGGAGAAGCCCTCAGGGGCTATTGGGGCCAGCAGCCGCCACTCACACCTGCTGACAGCACCAAGCAATCAGGTCCAGCACCAGGCGCTGACAGCGGGTGTGAGCAGCAGCTCCGGTACCGGCAGCAGGTGAGAGCAGGGCTGGCACTGGCATCAGGTGTGAGCACCAGGTGGAGCCACAGCACATGGGAGCAAAGAATTTTCAGTAACCAGCAGAGGCTTGCCCCGATGACAGCGACTGGCGCCACACCTTGGTCTGGCGCCCCCACTCACCTTCTCCACCATACCAATGCAGCCAATGCCCACCATGTTCTGCACTCTGCCACCTGCTGCCAATGCTCACCATGTTCTGAATGCGCCCCCTGGTGGTCAGCACACATCATAGCGGCCAACTGTTCGGTTGTTTGGTTGTTCTGCTGTTCAGTCTATTTGCATATTAGGGTTCTATATATATAAATTGATTTCAAAGAGGAAGTGAGAGAGAAAATTATCAATGATGAGGGAGAATTGCTGATCAGCTGCCTCCTGCTTGTTCCTCAGAGAGAGATGGAAACATTAATGATGAGAGAGAATTGTTGATTGGCTGCCTCCTGCACGCCCCACACTGGGGGTCATGACTGTAACCTGGGCATATGCCCTTACCGGGAATCAAACCATAACCTCATGGTTCATAGGTCAGTGCTCAACCACTGAGCCACGCTGGCCAGTCTCTAGGCTAATTCTTACCCACACTACTAATACTGATGATAGCTAAGAAGTCTTGGGTATTAGTTATGTCAATATATTCAGAAGTTTTACATTTACTTAATCCTCCCCCCAAAAGTCCTGAGACTTCATGGTCCTGATTTTACAAAGAGATTAGATATCTTGCACAAGATAAGACAGATTGTGTCAGAATTTGAATCCAGTGCTGTTTCATGCCAGAGACTAACCAAACTCTTAAATGTTATATGAAACCACATAAGCAAACAATGCATAGAACAGAGAAATACTTTTTAATGTGGGAACAACTACATTGACTTAGTGTGAAAAGAACAAGAGGCAGGATGCAGCTCTGCTCAACTTTCTCTCTCTCTCTCTCTCTCTCTCTCTCTCTCTCTCTCTCTCCTCCCCCCTCTCCTCTCTTAGATAGCTTTGGATTTCAGACAAGTCAATCATCTTATCTGCGTTTTATTTCGTCTTGCATAATATTCTGTTTATTTGGTTGGCTCTTTTTCAGTGCTCAAATTATGTAATGCATGTGAAAGTGTTCTAATCATTGTAAATATATAAATTTAAACATTATTAGTATAAGCTATAAATATGAGGATGTGCCTTAGGTAGGAAGATGCTGAAACATCTCCAAATTGAATTTTCATTCTGTGAGACATGGAATCCCCTGTTTTATAGAGGTAGTTGATGTAAATTTGATTATTCCATTAAGGGCTAGATGCTTACTTCTAGAAACATGAAAACATAGAATTCATATGAGACCTTAGAAAACTTCTAATCTGATCCCTTCTTTTGAAAGATGAGAATTAAAATTCAAAAAGTTTAAGTATCATACAGTGAAAAAAAATATGTTTAGCTCTAAATTCACTAACAGTAACTTGAACCTTAAGTCTTGTAGTTCTCGGTGTCTGACCTTGGCATGTGTGACCGGCTTACTTCCCTGTACCTCAGTCTTCTTACCCCAACATAAGGGGTATTTTTCTGACTTGTATATCTTTAATTATATTTCTTTTTGTTCTATGTATTGTTTGCTTATATGGATATAAAAGTCCTCACCATCTTCATCTCCAGCTCATTCTTTAAAATGAGTCAGTGTAATCAACTCTAGAAATATACTGAAAGACCAAATCCTGGAGCAGACTTATAGCGAGTATTAGGATAATAGCAGACTGACTAGGATTATGAACTAATTAATTACATTTTTAACTTTTTAAATGCATTCTATAAAAAGTATCTGTACATTATAATGGATATGAAATATACTTAGTGGTTGTTAAATTTTAAACTATGAGTTACAATGTTGTGTTTTAATTTGTAAGTGAGATGAATGTGACTTGATTTGGAAAACATATTCTCATTAAACTCTCTGTCATTTCTAGCCAAATTCTAGTAGTATAAATCTACTCCAATTTTTCTTTTTTTATATGTGTGTGAGCTAGAAACATCCCAACCCATAGTCTTCATAAATACTATAGATGTGAATGTGAAAAACAGACTGTAGACATGAAAAGTCTGCAATGGATTGAGATGATTATCAGCCAGGATATGTGGCCTAGAAATGTAGATTTGATGTAAGGGTTAAAGAATCTGTTTAGAAAAACAGAAGGGAGGGAGGGAGGGAGGGAGGGAGGAAAGGGGGAAGAAGGGAAGAAGGACAGAGAAAGGAAGTGAGAGAAGGATGAGAACAAGTGAGAAACAATAAAACTTTGACCCTGATTAGATTTTGTTATATTATACTTTTTGTAAGTGACTAAAATGAGTAATAATTGAAGCAAAATAGCCTAGTTAATTATTTCCCCCAGCAGTTCCAGACAGGAGACTGAAAAAAGGAAACAATAGAAATAAGAAAATTAAAAAGTATGTGGCTAAAACTATAGGGAGCAACAACTGGTCAAAATGGCTAAAATGGAGAATTGGAATGAATCACAGGGAATCAAGCATCTCAAGATCCAATAAGACAGAATTTTGGATATTTGACCTTGAATAAAAGAATGAACCTTGAGTTTATTTTTTGTGAAAGACTGAATATTCCTAAGGATATGTGGATGATGTGGATGTTACAGGTTGGAGCTTTGTGTATTTACCAGATTTAGCCAACTCAGTAAGTCAACAAAATCATTCCTCTTTGATCTTAAGGACCTTGGACTGCTTCTCTACTTTATTGTCTTGTGTTGCCATCCAATTTCATGATTTCAGATACTTTCTATATGCAAATGCCTCCAAGTGTATATGCCTAGCCTGACCTGTCCTCTGAAGTCCAGGGTTGGTCAGCCAGCTGATCCTCCTCCTCTTTGTTTTCCCACACCACACAAAAACCTACCCCTGGCGCAACTTATCAGCCAATGGCAACACTGTTCTTCCAGTTACTTAGATGAAAATATATTGCAGTCACCCTGAACTCTCTCTTACTCCACATCTAATCCATCATTAAATCTCATTGGCTCTATCTTCCAAATACATCCAATAATCCAGAACTCAGCCACTACTCACCACTTTTACAGCTGTCCTTTGTCCAAATCACTATCATTTCTCACCTGGATTATTGTAATAGCCTTTTTACAAGTCTTCCTGCTACCATCCTTAACTTGTATAGTCTGTTTACAACATATCATCCAGAGTGGCTTATTATACAAATACTAGAGGCCCAGTGCACAAAAATTTGTGTACTCAGAGTGGGGGGTCCCTCAGTCCAGCCTGTGCCCTCTTGCAGTCTGGGACCCCTTGGAGGATGTCCACCTGCTGGCTTAGGCCCACTCCCTGGGGGATCTGGCCCAAGCTAGCAGTCAGACATCCCTCTGGCAGCCCAGCAGCCCTCAGGGGATGTCCACTTACCAGCAGGGAGCATACCTAAGCTGCAGTCGGACATCCTTAGTTCTGCTGAGGAGGCTGGAGAGGCTCCCACCACCACCGCTGTGCTGGCAGCCATCAGCCTGGCTTGTGGCTGAGCAGAGCGCCCCCTGTGGGAGCGCACTGACCACCAGGGGACAGTTCCTGCATTGAGCATCTGCCCCCTGGTGGTCAGTGTGTGTCATAGTGACCAGTCATTCCCAGTTGTTCTGCTGTTAGGGTCAATTTGCATATTACCCTTTTATTATATAGGATAGAGGCCTGGTGCACGGGTGGGGGCCGGCTGGTTTGCTCTGAAGAGTGTCCTGGATCAGGGTGGGTGTCCCGCTTGGGTGCCTGGCCAGCCTGGGTGAGGGGCTGAGGGCTGTTTTCAGGCTGGCCAAGCCCCCCAGCGATGGAAGCTCCCAGACTCTCCTTTTTTTCTTTTTTCTTTTTTATTCTGGGATTTATTTACCTTCTATAATTGGAAAACTTTGTAGCCTTTAGTGGAGCTCAGAGCCGGCCAGGGCGGGGCGGGAAGCTTGGCTTCCTCCATCGCTAGGGGCAACCCAAGCCTCCTGCTTGCTCCAGCTCTGTGGCTTCCGGCCGCCATCTTGGTTGGGTTAATTTGCATATAGTTGCTCTGATTGGCTGGTGGGTGTCGCTTAAGGCATAGCGAAAGTACGGTCAATTTGAGAACCACGGGAAGGCTGGCTGAGGAGAGTCTCTTCAACTAGAAGCAAAAACAACAGCATTCCGACGCTCAGCGGAGGCGCAGTGTGGAAAATTTAAAGGTACGGCGGTGCGGTGGTGAGGGTGCGCGCGCAAAGCGGGCTGGCGGCTGAGGGCGCGATTGTCGTTTTCAATCAGGAGCGAATCTCAGACTCTGGGCTACAGATCCGGGCGAGTCTCTAGGGACCCAGACTCAAATGGGAGAAGCGGGACAGTCTGGCTACGGCCCCTCCGAGGTTTGCAGCGATTGCTGGGACAGAGAGGCAGAGCCCCTGGGGACGGACTGAGAGCGGCCATAGCTGCTCCCTCCCCCCGCCCTGTTGAGCCCGCCCCGCCCAAACCCTGCGCACAACCATTTGCCGACCACCTCAGGCAAGGGCTGGACTAGCACCTCCCCTGAGGACTGAAGTTTTCCCACAGCTGATTTCCACCACCAGTCGGCCTGATGGTCAAATCCCTCTAGTGTTAACTACAACAATTAAGGCTTCGCTAGAACAAGACTGCGCACAGAGACCACAAGGGGGTGCACCAAGAAAGCATAAAAGATGCGGAGACAAAAAAACATGACAGAAATGGAGGATATGGAGCTAAGAATCGCAATTTTGAGGGCTTGCCATAAATTTGTGCAGAGCCTCACGAAAACTAATGAGACCCTCGATGCTACGATAAAGAAATTAGAAAGTAAGCATACACGGACTGAAATAAAGAATATTATACCCAATAGCAGACCAGAGGAGTGCAAGAATCAAACCAAAGATTCGACAAAAAACACCCAATTGGAAAAGCATAATGAAAAAAGAATCCGAAAGTGTGAAGATAGTGTAAGGAGCCTCTGGGACAGCTTTAAGCGGACTAATATCAGAGTCATTGGAGTCCCAGAAGATGAGAGACAGCAAGATATTGAAAACCTATTTCAAGAAATAATGGCGAAAAAAAAGGATAGAGAAGCTGTATAGCCTCAGAGGCCAACCCAAAAACACTGCCACCCAGAGGTTGAGCCACAAACTGACTCTTAGGGGAATACAAATTAAGGCAGACTGGATCACAAATACGGCCTGCTTTAAAATCAGGACTGTGATTTACAACACGGAGGAACAGTGTAATGCAGGCAACACTCTCCTAAATACCTGGCAGGACCAAGGCGAACCAGGCTGAAGAGTAGAAGAACCGAAAGACCATCACTACTGCAAATTTTTTCTTTTTCTTTTTCTTTTTAATTTTTTCACCTTTTTACTAAGAAACCAATTTTTTTTTCTCTTTTTCTTCTTTTTCCATCACCTGATTTTACCCTTTCAATTACCACATTTTTATTTTTAACCAGTATTATTACTCCTACCATTTTACCATTTTTTAAAGTGCCATTTTATTTTCTCTTTATTTTCTTTTGGGATTAGTGTTCTCCATTCTATTTTCATCGTTCCTTTAGCATTAATTTTCCCTATCTCAATTCCACCTCTTTGCTAAAACCCTCTTCCTTACTTTTCCCCTTTTGGTGTCCTGTTTCTCTTACCCTATTCCTGCTCCAGACCTTCCCAATTCCCTCTTTTTACCCCCTGTCTAATTCCACCCTACTTATATATCCTATTTCCAATCTACTGCTCTAAATCCTTATACACCTATTCTTTATCCTTCTTCACTTTCCAACCATTTTTTTTTCTCTCTTATCTTTCTATTGTTTTCTTGATTGTTGAATATATTGGGCTTTTTTTTTTTTTTTTTTAAATTTGTTTGTTTGTTTTGTTTTGTGTTTTTTCTTCTTTTTTAGGACTGGTTGTGAGGTTGTTTTTCTTTTTCTTTTTCTTTTTCTTTTTTTTTTCTGCTGGTTTTTCCCTTCCCTCCCCCACCCCACCCCAGCTATTTTTGTGCTTCTGTTTTCCCTTACCCCTCTGGATATTATTGGTGGTTTGTAGTTTGCATTCATCTCCAGGGATCTGTTGCTGGAATTTGTTGAGATTAGTGGCAGTTCTATTGGAGTTTGCTCCTCATACGGGGAGTCTCTTCCCCACTTCTACTTCATTCTCTTTTTTCGCTCTCTTTTTTCCCCCCTCTTTTTTCCCAATTCTATTTTTGCACTCCTTTTTTGTTTGTTTTTTTCTTATTTTTCTTTTCTGTTCTCTCTTTTATCTTCTTCTCTTCTTTCTCCCTTATCCCCTAATTCTCTTAATTCGGTTGGTCACCTTTATTTGGAGTTATTAATATTGTGAATATACTTGTGTTCAGTGCCTGGTACGTTGTGCCTTGCTCTGTTGTATTTTGTGCCTTTAAATCAACGCAGCAGTTCCAAGCAACAGCAGCCCCCTGATCACCGCAGCCTCCTGATCACCACAGCCTCCTGATCACCACACCCTCTGTCTGTGGAACAGCAACTGTACGTGAAGCCTCCCCCCACCAGCCAGAAGAGCCAACACAGCTGTGAACAACACCCACCAGAGGAGCTGCTGCCAACTGGAAAGCAGCTGCTACCGCAACCGTCTGAGCAGCAACCACAACCCAAGGAGCCCCTGCCACCCAGGGAGCAGCCACTGAACACCTCAACATCTACATATGTCAGCGAGATCAAACATGGGTAGGCAAAGAAACCCCCAAAGGAAAGAAAAGGAGGACTCGCCAGAAAAGCAGCTAAGTGAGACAGAGATATGCAACATGACGGAAAAAGAATTCAGAATAAGGTTCCTAGAGTACATGCACCACATGTTCAAGAAGCAAGAAGAAACAGATGAAAAACTCAACTACTTATGCAAGAAGCTAGAAGAAACAGATGAAAAAATCAACAACTTAAGTAAGTCCCAAGAAGAAATGAAGAGTGACATAGCTTCAATAAAAAACTCCATTGAAAGTATCAACAGTAGACTGGGAGAAGCGGAGGACCGAATTAGTGAATTAGAAGACAAGGAAGCAAAACACACTCAAACTGTACGGCAAATGGAGAAAAAAATTAAAAGACAGGAGGAGAGCCTAAGGGAGCTTTGGGACAACATGAAACGAAACAACATACGAATAATAGGGGTGCCAGAACAACAGAAAGATGAACATGGATTAGAAAACCTATTCGAAGAAATAATATCAGAAAACTTCCCTGAGGTGGGGAAGAAAAAAGTCACACAAGCCCAGAGAGTCCCAAACAAGGTGAACCCGAAAAGACCCACACCAAGACACATCATAATTACCATGGCAAATGTTCAGGATAAAGAGAGAATCTTACAGGCTGCAAGAGAGAGACGGAAAGTAACATACAAGGGATCTCCCATTAGATTATCAAATGATTTCTCAACAGAAACACATCAGGCCAGAAAAGAATGGACGGAAATCTACAAAGTGATGCAAAGCAAAGGACTGAATCCAAGAATACTCTATCCAGCAAGGCTATCATTCAAAATTGAAGGGGAAATAAGAAGCTTCACAGACAAAAAAGGGCTAAGGGAGTTTATCACCACCAAGCCAGCCATGCAAGAAATGCTAAAGGGACTGGTGTAAAAAGAAGAAATATCAAGCTCAGAAAGAAAACAGCCACACACACACACACAAAAAGAAATGGCTACAAACAAATACCTTTCAATAATAACTTTAAATGTAAATGGACTAAATGCTCCAACCAAAAGACATCGAGTGGCTGAATGGATAAAAAAACATGACCCATACATCTGCTGTCTACAAGAGACCCACCTCATTAGAAGGGACTCACACAGACTGAAAGTGAAGGGATGGAAAAATATCTTTCACGCAAATGGAAAGGAAAAGAAAGCCGGGGTAGCAATACTTATATCTGACAAAGTACATCTCAAAGTGAAGGCCATAACCAGAGATAAGGAAGGCCACTTCATAATACTAAAGGGATCAATACAACAAGAAGATATAACCCTGGTAAACATATATGCACCCAATGCAGGAGCACCCACATACATAAGAAAACTTCTGGAAGATATCAGGGGAGAGATCGACAACAATACAATCATAGTAGGGGACTTTAATACACCACTGACATCACTGGATAAATCCGCTAGACAAAAACTCAGCAAAGAAACAGCAATCCTAAATGACTCACTAGATCAGATGGACTTAATTGACATCTTCAGAACACTTCACCCCACAGCTGCGGAATATACATTCCTCTCAGGTGCTCATGGGACATATTCAAAAATAGACCACATATTGGGTCACAAGCAAAGTCTCCACAAATTCAAGAAGATTGAAATCATAAAAAGCTTCTTCACAGACCACGATGGCATAATGTTAGAAATAAACTACAATAAAAACAACCCAAAATACTCAAACACTTGGAAGCTGAATAGCATGTTATTAAATATTGATTGGGTTACCGATGACATCAAAGAAGAAATTAAAAACATCCTGGACACTAATGACAATGAAAACACAACAATCCAAAACCTCTGGGACACAATGAAAGCAGTCCTAAGAGGGAAGTTTATAGCTCTACAGGCCTATCTCAAAAAACAAGAAAAAATGGTAGTCAATCATCTAACTCTACAACTCAAAGAATTAGAAAGAGAGCAACAAGAAAACCCCAGAGTGAGCAGAAGGAAGGAGATAATAAAGATTAGAGCAGAAATCAATGAAATAGAGACCAAAAAAACAATACAGAAAATCAATGAAACCAAGAGCTGGTTCTTTGAAAGGATAAACAAGATTGACAAACCCCTAGCCAGGCTCACCAAGAAGCAAAGAGAGAGGTCCCAAATAAACCAAATCAGAAATGATAGAGGCGAAATAACAACAGACCCCACAGAAATACAAATGATTGTTAAACAATACTACGAGCAACTCTACTCCAACAAACTGGACAACCTGGAGGAAATGGACAAATTCCTAGAAAAATACAACATTCCAAAACTCAATCAGGAAGAATCTAAAAACCTCAATAGGCCAATAACTATGGAAGAAATTGAAGCAGTCATCAGAAAGCTTCCAGCAAACAAAAGCCCAGGGCCAGACGGCTTCACAGGGGAGTTCTACCAAACATTCAAGGAAGAACTAAAACCTACCCTCCTCAGACTACTACAAAAAATTCAAGAGGAAGGAACGCTTCCAAGCTCATTCTATGAAGTCAGCATCACCCTAATACCAAAACCAGGTAAAGACATCACAATGAAAGAGAATTACAGGCCAATATCCCTCATGAACATAGATGCCAAAATCCTCAACAAAATCTTAGCAAATCGGATCCAGCAGTACATCAGAAGGATCATACACCATGACCAAGTAGGATTCATCCCAGAGATGCAAGGATGGTACAACATCCGTAAATCAATAAATGTGATACATCACATAAACAAATTGAAAGAAAAAAACCACATGGTCATATCAATTGATGCAGAAAAAGCATTCGACAAAATCCAACACCCATTTTTGATAAAAACTCTCAGAAAGGTGGGAATAGAAGGATCATACCTCAACATAATAAAAGCCATATATGACAGGCCCACTGCCAACATCATACTCAATGGACAAAAACTAACACCATTTCCCCTAAGAACAGGAACAAGACAGGGATGCCCACTCTCACCACTCCTGTTCAACATAGTACTGGAAGTATTAGCCATTGCAATTAGCAAGAAGAAGGAATAAAAGGCATCCAAATTGGAAAAGAGGAAGTAAAACTGTCCTTATTTGCAGATGACATGATATTATACATACAAAACCCTAGAGACTCCATCAAAAAGCTACTAGACTTAATACATGAATTTGGCAATGTAGCAGGATACAAAATTAACCCCAAGAAATCTGAGGCATTTCTATTCACCAACAGTGAACTTTCAGAAAGGGAGATCAGAAAAACAATCCCATTTACCATCGCACCAAAAAAATTAAGATACCTAGGAATAAACTTAACTAAAGAGGTTAAAGACCTCTACTCAGAAAACTACAGGACGTTGAAAAAAGAGATAGAGGAAGACATAAACAGATGGAAGAACATACCATGTTCTTGGATTGGTAGAATCAACATCATTAAAATGTCCATACTACCCAAAGCAATCTATACATTCAACGCACTTCCCATTAAAATACCAATGGCCTTCTTCACAGATCTAGAACGAACTCTCCAAAAATTCATCTGGAATAAAAAAAGACCCCGAATAGCTGCAACGATCCTGAGAAAGAACAAAGTAGGTGGGATCTCAATGCCAGATATCAAGCTGTATTACAAAGCCACTGTTCTCAAAACTGCCTGGTACTGGCACAAGAACAGACATATAGATCAGTGGAATAGAATAGAGAGTCCAGAAATTAGCCCGAACCAATATGCTCAATTAATTTTTGACAAAGGAGGCATGAACATACAATGGAGCCAAGATAGTCTCTTCAATAAATGGTGTTGGGAAAATTGGACAGACATATGCAAGAAAATGAAACTAGACCACCAACTTACACCATACACAAGAATAAACTCAAAATGGATAAAGGACTTAAATGTACGACAGGAAACCATAAAAATTCTAGAAGAATACAAAGGCAACAAAATCTCAGACATATGCCAAAACAATTTCTTCACTGATACAGCTCCTAGGGCAGTTGAAACTAAAGAGAAACTGAACAAATGGGACTACATCAAAATAAAAAGCTTCTGCACAGCAAAAGAAACCATCAACAAAACAACAAGAAAACCCACCTCGTGGGAAAACATATTTGCCAACGTCATATCGGATAAGGGCTTAATCTCCAAAATTTATAGGGAACTCATACAACTTAACAAAAAGAAGATAAACAATCCAATCAAAAAATGGGCAAAGGATCTAAATAGACACCTTTCAAAAGAGGACATTCAGAAAGCCAAGAGACATATGAAAACATGCTCAAAGTCACTAATCATCCGAGAGATGCAAATCAAAACAACAATGAGGTACCATCTCACACCTGTCAGAATGGCCATCATCAACAAATCAACAAACGACAAGTGCTGGAGAGGATGTGGAGAAAAAGGAACACTTGTGCACTGCTGGTGGGAATGCAGACTGGTGCAGCCACTATGGAAGGCAGTATGGAGGTTCCTCAAAAAATTGGAAATGGAACTCCCATTTGACCCTGTGATCCCACTACTAGGAATATATCCCAAGAAACCAGAAACACCTATCAGAAAGGATATATGCACCCAGATGTTCATAGCAGCACAATTCACCATAGCTAAGATCTGGAAACAGCCTAAGTGCCCATCAGTAGATGAATGGATTAGAAAACTGTGGTACATCTACACGATGGAATACTATGCTGCTGTTAAAAAGAAGGAACTCCTACCATTTGCAACATCATGGATGGAACTGGAGAGCATTATGCTAAGTGAAACAAGCCAGTCAATGAAGGAAAAATACCACATGATCTCACTCATTCATGGATAATAAAGACCATTACAAACTTTTGAACAATAATAGATACAGAGGCAGAGCTGCCTCAAACTGATTGTCAAACTGCAGTGGGAAGGCCAGAGAGAGTTGGGGGGCAGGAGGGAGGGGAGTAAGAGATCAACCGAAGGACTTGTATGCATGCATATAAGCATAACTAATGGACATAAGACACTGGGGGGTAAGGGAGGGTAGTGGTTTGTCAAGGGCGGGGGGGGGAAAAAGGATACTTATGTAATACCCTTTGTAATACTTTAAGAGGAAAATAAAAAAAAAAAAAATAAAAATAAAAAAATAAATAAAAAAAAAAAAAAAAAAAAAAAAAAATAATGGCAGAAAACTTCCCCCACCTAGTGAAAGAAATGGACTTACAGGTCCAAGAAGCGAAGAGAACCCCAAACAAAAGGAATCCAAAGAGGACCACACCAAGACACATCATCATTAAAATGCCAAGAGCAAAAGACAACGAGAAAATCTTAAAAGCAGCAAGAGAAAGAGGCTCAATTACCTACAAGGGAATACCCATACGACTGTCAGCTGATTTCTCAACAGAAACTTTGCAGGCCAGAAGGGAATGGCAAGAAATATTCAAAGTGCTGAATACCAAGAACCTACAACCAAGATTACTTTATCCAGCAAAGCTATCATTCAGAATTGAAGGTCAGATAAAGAGCTTCACAGATAAGGAAAAACTAAAGGAGTTCATCACCGCCAAATCAGTATTATATGAAATGCTGAAAGGTATCCTTTAAGAAGAGGAAGAAGAAAAAGGTAAAGATACAAATTATGAACAACAAATATGCATCTATCAACAAATGAATCTAAGAATCAAGTGAATAAATAACCTGATGTACAGAATGAACTGGTGACTATAATGAATCAGGGACATAGAAAGGGAATGAACTGACTATTCTTGGGGGGGAAAGGGGAATGGGAGATTCGGGAAGAGACTGGACAAAAATCATGCACCTATGGATGAACTCAGTGGGTGGGGAGTGAGGGTGGAGGGTGGGGTGGGAGCTGGAAGGAGGGGAGTTATGGGGGGAAAAAAGAGGAACAAATGTAATAATCTGAACAATAAAGATTTAAAAAAAAAAAGAAAGTACGGTCAATTTGCATGTTTGTCTTTTATTAGTGAGGTTAAGTCAGATTATGTTACTCTTCTGCCCAAAATCTCCAAAGGATTTAAATCTCAGAGTAAGATCCCAGGTCATTTTACAATTACCGCTAAAGCCTTGTAGAACCCTACACTGTTTACCTTTCTTATCTCACAACCTCCTAATGCTCACCCTTACTACTCTGATCCAGCAACACTGACTCCTTGCTTTTTCTGAATCAACCAGGCATACTCCTACCTCAGAACATTTGTACTATTTGAGGCTTAAAGCATGCTTCTTCCAAACATCTATATGGTTGGCTTACCCATCTTCTATAGGTCTTTACTCAAATGTCAAGTCATTAATGAAAACTTGTTTAGTCACCCTATTTTATATCAACACTTTCTACCTCCTTCTCAGATTATTTTTTCCATAATTCTTTTTTTTTTAATATATTTTATTGATTTTTTACAGAGAGGAAGGGAGAGGGATAGAGAGTTAGAAACATCGATGAGAGAGAAGCATCGATCAGCTGCCTCCTGCACACCCCCCACGGGGGATGTGCCCACAACCAAGGTACATACCCTTGACCGGAATCGAACCTGGGACCCTTCAGTCTATAGGCCGATGCTCTATCCAGTGAGCCAAACCTGCTAGGGCCATAATTCTTATTAATTTTCAGCATACTAGAAATTTTACTTATTTACTCTTATTTTTGTCTTTTTGTCACTTCTATGTTATAAATTTTGCAAAAGTAGAAATTGTCTATTTGTTCACTGTTTGTTCTATTCCCATCTAAACAATAAGTTTCAACTAAATAGCAAAAAACATATACCTGGTGTTCAATACATATTTGTTGAATGGATGAATAAATAACTAGAGATTGAAAGAACACTTGAGTCTTTTACTTCATCACTTATTTTCTTTTATTTTTGGACATTATAATAATAGCTTTCATTTAAATGAGTGCCTCTTTTGTTTTTTTGTTTTTTTCTTTTTAATTGATTTTTTACAGAGAAGAAGGGAGAGGGATAGAGAGTTAGAAACATCGATGAGAGAGAAACATTGATCAGCTGCCTCCTGCACACCTCCTAGTGAGGATGTGCTAGCAACCAAGGCACATGCCCTTTACCAGAATCGAACCTGGGACCCTTCAGTCTGCAGGCCAACACTCTATCCACTGAGCTGAACCAGTTAGGGCTGAGTGCCACTTTTGAAGGATCTCCAAGAAAAGCAAATCCAGAAGCAATGAAACAGACTTTGTGTGCTGTAAAGCAAGCATGTCAAACTTGCGGCCTACGGGCTGCATGCAGCCCACAATGAATATTTTTCAGCCCAGCCAATATAACAGTATGTAAGAAATGTTTTAATAAAAATTTTGTAACTTAACTTTTACAATATCCTGTTATACATAATTATTAATAACAAACTACAATGTTCGCTAATGAGTGATTACTATAATCGTGTTGTATTCATTTCCCTTACACGCCTTATGCGCAGGCGCACCATTTCTCTCCACTAATACTAGCAGTGAATATTTTAGCAGCCGATTGCCACATCAATAGTCTCGGACTGACTTGTTTGGTGTGAGCAACAGGAAATATTTCGCTTTTGAAGAACAAGAAAAATAGGTTTATTTGCGTTACACTTATTAATTTGTGCAGTTATTCGGTGTCTGGTAAGTTAATGTTCAAGAAAAATATTAATTTTTATTAAAATGTTCTATTATTTTATGTTAACAATTACTCATCTCAGTCCTTTGTATTCAGCATGTCTCTATCAAAACAAACCTAGGTTTTTATGAAAATTTAAGCTTTTGTTTTTTTTGCAGCCCACATAAACTTAAATCTTATTTATTTGGCCCATGTTAGCCTTTGAGTTTGACACTCTTGCTGTAAAGTATACACATCTCTAAACCACAAAGTGAGTCTTCACTTGTGTATAGTCTCCCCGGGCTCTCAACAAGTTGCTTGCTTAAAAGCTTAAAACTTAAATAATCACTTAAGTATTGCTGTAAAATTAACATACCATTCCCTCTATAATAAAGCTGTTTTACTTATTTATAAAACCACTGTCAGTCATAGTATCTAATTTGAACCCTTCTGAAGTTTCTGTAAACCATCTTCTCCTTGAAAAAGAAACCCAATCCCTATAACATTTTATTTACAGAATTATTTTCTAAACATTTCTCAAGTTGTAGAGGCTCAAACTGTACCCAGTATTTTGAAACTTACTTCTTCCATGAAGAGTACATTGGGAAGATTGCTTAAATTCCAATGTCATATTTTTGACAACACAACTATATGTAAATCTTACTATTTAGTAGCTGTAATAGAAGTGTCATTGGAGATCCATGAATCTCCCATACTTATCTTTTCTAGTTTTTGATCATAGTAATTAAATTATTTTATCTTATGTTTCAGAGACCAGAAACCTATTCGAATGTTTCCAAAGCATGTATATGTTTGCCTATTTTCTATGCATTTCCTAGCTTGTTACTTTCTATGCTATTCCCTATTCTTGCTTTCATTTTTATCTACTTTACCATTTAGTAAGATAATATTACATGGATCAAAAATTTTGCTGGCTTTTCAACCTAATTTTCCATATTATCCAATTAGTGCAGGATTAACATAGATTATAGATTGGAAGCCACAAGCAGGCAGGAACCTTACAACAGAGACTCTGTACAATGGAGCGCATTGAGCTAGAATACAATGAGTGTTTCTCCTGGAAGGGCTCTTGGGGAACCTGGCTAACTGCCTACCAGGAGGAAGGTGGAAAGGAAGGGACTTTGACCAATAATGTCTGAGAATCCCTCCCTCTGAAATTTAAAAATTAAAATTTCTTTATGACATTACTTCAGTTTTATAATAGGGATTAAAATAATTTGAACTGTCTCCAACTTTTATTTTGTATCTTAATTTATATGGCATATATTGATTATTTTAGTTCCTAAAATATGTATTACTATTTTCTCTGAATAAAATAAACTGGGGATGTTTTAGTTTCTAGACTGCCCCCTTCTGGCTTTCATGTCAAACTCTGTAATCCTCCCAAATATACTCTATACTTTGCAACACTATGCTCAATTCAGGGATAATGATTTCAATATGTTAATTTTATATCCTTTATACAAAAATATACAGATGAGTATTGTGCCACCTTTCCTGGGGGTTTCTGAAGGAGCAAAACTCATTTTTAAAACTGCTCTACCAGCATAAAATAATTTATTCTTTTAAAATTCAAATAAAACAAGTACAGCAAAGGGCCCAGAACCAAATGCAGTATTTTTGTGGGGGAAAAATACATAATGTTATAGCTGGGAAAAACAATAACCTCCTGTATAATGTCCAGTAAATTATTTGTCTTTGCTACTTATGTCTAATTAGGATGCTTTAATTCCTTTTAACAGTTGGGTTTCATAGCATTTAATATATTAAGAATTAATTTTTTGGCTTGACATCAATGCTCAATTTGCTTATCCAAACAGAAGCCATGCCAAGAGCTTGAAAGAAACTGACATTAATTAACCCAACTCATATACCAGGAACTATTCCAAAGAAACTGTTTGCAAAATAGTGCATATTTTCCTGATGGTGGAGCTGATCTTACAAGGGGCATATACTGCAACCTCTCACAGAAAGTTTCATGACACTCATGCTAGAGCCAGGAAGGGAACTACCGGACTAATCAAATTAGGCATTGCTCATTCTGAGAAATAATGTGGAAAACATGGAGAAATGGGGGCATGTATCTCAGTTCAATATTTCTTGAGGTCACTTTGATATTAAATATATCAAATGACTTAGAATTTAGTATACCTCATGCTTGCATGTCCCTACAAAGGACAATGAGACACATGTAAGAAGAATGGTCCTTACACCAATAATTAAAGTAGGAAACACATAAGAAGTATAACTACTACGCCGAAACCGGTTTGGCTCAGTGGATAGAGCGTCGGCCTGCGGACTGAAGGGTCCCAGGTTTGATTCCGGTCAAGGGCATGTACCTGGGTTGCGGGCACATCCCCAGTAGGAGATGTGCAGGAGGCAGCTGATCGATGTTTCTCTCTCATCGATGTTTCTAACTCTCTATCTCTCTCCCTTCCTCTCTGTAAAAAATCAATAAAATATATTTAAAAAAAAAAAAAAAAAAAAAAAAAAAAAAGAAGTATAACTACTGATTTTGTTAAATAAATCTTAATATAGCAAAATGATAAAATACTATGTTGCCATATGATAAAACATAATGCTGTTATAGAATAATAGTTAAAGTTCATTACATATTGAGTTATAATAATCATCTATAAAAGTGTTTAGAAGTTAAAGATCAGTTATAAAGCAGCATTTTTATTATGATACCACATGCATGTAGAGGAAAGCAATATTCACAAGCATTTAACACCAAATGTCTCTGGAACATAGGATTATGAATCTGTGGGGGTTTTAATTTAATTTTTTATTGTTGACATTATTGCAGATGTCTTCCATTCCCCCTCTCTTTGCCCACCTCCACCCAGTTTCTGCCCCACCCTGCTCCTCCCCACACTGTTGTCTGTGTCCATGAGCTATGCATATATGCTCTTTAGCTAATCCCTTCGCCTTCCTTTATCTAATCCTCCCACACCCCTCTCCTCTGACATGTGTCAATCTGTTCCATGTCTCTGGTTTTATTTTGTTTATTTTATTCATTAGATTCCACATATTAGTGAGATCCTGTGATATCTGTCTTTGTCTGGCTTACTTTCTCTTAGCATAGTAATCTCCAGGTCCATCAATGTTGTTGCAAAGGGTAAGAGATCCTTCTATTTTACAGCTTTGTAGAAACTGTTTTTCTTCTGCTTCTCTTTTCTCCTCTGTTTTCCTTCTCCTTCTCCTCTCCCTATCCCTCCTCCTTTTCTTCCTCTGCTGTCCTTACTCTTCTTCATGTCATTCAATATGTTGCAAATATTTCTTCCGTAATACAGTTCCAGAGGAATTGATGAGTACTTGGTGACTGGTTGGAAATGTGCCAAAACAAAGACAGAGGAAGTGTTGTGGCCTTTATAAAGCCAGGGAAAGTTTTAGAGGAAGTAGGAAAATAACTGGTCTAGTTTAGGGTGTGCATGACATGAACAAGCAGAGAGATGAAGTAGATGGCAAATGAATATTTCACTGTATGGATCTGGAGCTTAGGGAAGAGATATGCACTAGAGAAGTCAATTTGAGAGTCACTCACAAAGAGGATTATTGAAACTGTGGGAGTGGCTGAGATTGCTTAGGAGAGAGTGGAACATACATAGGAAATGATACTATAACTGAGCCTCAGAAAAATAGACATTAAAGGGAAAACAGAGAAAGGAGCCTGGGAAAAAAGTTAAATGTGTGGTAGTAAGGAAGTAAAAGGAAAGGTCCCTTAAAAAAGGGAGCAGTCAATTATGTTAAATGTCATGAATAATTTAAGTGAAATGATTTTCAAAGTATCCCATGGATATAGCAATAAATATATTACTTATTTCATCAGGGCACAGTTAATGGAAACAGGTACCAGAATGTTTGAGAAGGAAAAGGTGATTTGGCAGGAAAATGTTTGGCTACAAAAGAAGGGAAGAAGTAGGATGGTAACTGAAGGGGGATATAGGGTTGAGAGATGGATCATTTTTTGGTGATGGTATTGATTTTAAGATGAGAAGAATGTATTGATCTCTATGGAGTGATGGGAAGGAGTCAGTAGAAGGGAAGAAGCTAAAGATTAGAAAAGAGAGGGAACAATTCAGGGTTTCCTAGATTTGCCCTGATATAAGAATCCCTTGCCCAGAGGGTGTGGCTCAGAGGTTAAGCATCAACCCATTAACCAAGAGGTCGCCAGTTTGATTCCTGGTCAGGGCATATGCCCGGATTGCAGGCTTGATCCCCAGTAAGGGGCATGCAGGAGGCAGCCAGTCAATGATTCTCATCATTGATGCTTCTAGCTCTCTCTCCCTCTCCTTTCCTCTCTTAAATCAATATATATATATATATATATATATATATATATATATTTTTTTTTTTTTTAAGTCCCTTAAATTGATTATTTAAAAGACAGATTTCTAGAGGGGAAATCTTATAATTTGTATTTTTAACGAGTACTGTCAAGATACTCATTGAGCCCTAGCTGGTTTGGCTCAGTGAATAGAGCATTGGCCTGTTGACTGAAGGGTCCTGGGTTCTAGTCCAGTCAAGGGCACATGCCTAGGTTGCGGGCTCAATCCCCAGTAGGGGGTGTGCAGGAGGCAGCTGATCAATGATTCTCTTTCATTATTGATGTTTCAATCTCTCTGACCCTTTCCCTTCCTCTCTGAAATCAATAAAGATATATTTTTTTTAAAAAGATACTCATTGATAGAAAATTATGGAAACACTATAGTTAATAAATATACTTTGGGAAAATGGGACAGAATGGGATTCAGATCTTAAGGTTATTCTTAGATCTGAAAAGATAACTCATTTGTTACAGGAGAGAATTAGCAAAAGCTGAGTGGGGAAGCAAATAAATATAGAGGTTTGGTGACTGACTTCCCTGACTGCTTCTACTTTTTCCATTAAGTAGGATGTTAGTCCCCCTCTGAGAGTGATGCAAGAATTTCTGGGCACTATTAAGAGCTCAGGTGGAAGGAAGATATTGCAGGACAAATTTGCAGGGTTGGGTGATTTTTTTGAAGTAGCATTCCACATGTGGGGAGCAAGTGTGACAAGACTGCCATGTGCATTCTAATATGAAGGTTTAATGGAAAGATAGCAGGGCCTGAGAATTCAGAATATTACAATTTAGATGAAATGGTAGTCATGGAGTATAGGCTGGATAATGAAGGGAATAGAGAGAAGACATGGATTTGTCTGGATCTGAGCACTTCCTGGAATGGGGACAACCAATGCTAAAACCAGGAATAGTCCAAGTAAATTAGGATCTTTGATCATCCTAAAGGGCAAAGATCATAGGAAGTTGGATTTGGGAATTTGTGGTCTAAATGAAATAAAAAACAAATGTAGTGAGAGTAATTGAACATACGATTTAGAAATAGAATAGGTATGGCCAGTTCAGTTTATAGGGGTGGATTAGTTCCAGGTAATAAGGTTCATGGCTTAAGGTCATGAATGTTGATGGTCAAAGTAGAATGCAGATGAAGAACACCAAAAGTATGAAGGTCATGAAGTTGAGAAGGGATTGAGTTTAATACAGTTGCTCATGTAAGTTATGACATCATCCAAAATGGTAGCAGAATCAGATGATGCCAGTCTTCTGATAGGCCAAGAGGCAAGTGGATGAGAAGGCATAGATTATGGTACAGCCAGAGACATTAACTTAAACAATATAAGGATTTGGCTCAAGATAGAAGGATAATTATTAAAGTAGTGAAAAAGCAGACAATATGCTCTGGCCCTAAAACATGTGGAGTATGGTAAAATAAACATCTCCCTTTGAGAATATTAAAGGAGAAATGTTGTCAGAGAAATCAGGTTGCTTTAGGTAGTAAAAGAATATGCAACAAATGGTTGATAATGTGTAACTTTTAAAATGTGTGATTGATCTAAAACCTAAAAATGCCAATTGTCTTTCTTTATCAGGCCCTCATTGGACAGAGGGAAACAGTTTTCTGTAAGAAAAGAAAAAAGCTGTATGGGCAAGCACCAGACTAGTAGTTTTTTCTTATTAACCACTCTAATATAAAAGGTTATACTGCATTATTAATAAATGCCATACATATTTCATTGAATTTGAGGATGGTTGTTGTATAATAGCTTGAATTCAATGGAATTGTTGTATACTATAGTGTTTATTTAGTATTATATATTATTTAGCTATGTATATTCTTGCTTACTAATGATAGTAACTAACATTATTTGAGCATTTATTTTTTTAAGTGCTCAGAACTTTGGCAGCATTTTTCATGTACTTATAAGGTAGCTACTGTTATTTTCCTAATTTGTAGTTGAGTAATCTGAGGGTTAGAAGAGTTAACCCTCTTTGAACAATACCACAAAGCTTAGGAAATGTGACAGTAGGCTTTAAATCTAGCTTGTCTGACTCTTAAGTACAGTAACCTAATTTTATATCAATTCTGCCTTCAGGTGAAGTTCTTAATCATTCTGAAATACCTCCAAGCCTTTGGGTGGGTCTGTGCAGGGTTAAGTGTGGCAGAAGTTGCTGAGTATTAGAAAGTATCTATGGCTTAGTTTTGGGGCAAAAGAAGCAAAACACATGAATGAGTTTACAGAATGGAAGCCAGTTAGAAGCCATAAACTTAACATCCATGGATTACTGGGATTAATGCAAGGTTAAAAAAGAAAGTCTAGCTGCTTCTCTTTCTAACCTAATTGATTCAAACACAAGCCTGTTGCATAATTTTATTTCAAATAAAAGCTATGCCATAATTTTCAAACATTTTGGGATCATTCAAATGCATGCTTTTAATTTACAGCATTTGAGAGAGTAAATCACAATTTGTATGTGTCCACCCATGGCCCTCACTAAGTAATTTATTATTCTTATTTAATCTTGACGATAATTACTTCAAAATGTGTTATTATTTCCATTTTACAGCTGAGGAAACTGAGTTCATATGTTAAGCCATTCAGAACTTAAAAGTCTTCACTACATGGCTACTCACTGTATGTGTTATGCTTGTGATTGATGTGAAGGTCGACAAGTGAGTCTGTTAAAAACTACATTATAAGTAAAGTTTAAAACTACAAGGCAAGCAATCTACACTAATAAAAGAGAAACATGGTAATTAGCGTATGACTGCTACCCTTCCCATTGGCTAATCAGCATATCCTTATGCAAATTAACTGTCAGCCAAGATGGCGGCTGGCAGCCATGCACTGAAGCGAACAGGGAGGCTTGCTTGCTCCAGTGATGGCAAACTCCAACGTTCCCCGCCTGACTTGCCCACCTCTCAGCTGCAACTCTAAGCAACTATGTTGCAAATATAGAAGCTAAACAAAACCCCAGAAACCGGATTTCAGTCAGCTGGGCTTCAGCCAGCCGGACCGCAACATTGTATCAAATACAGAAGGTAAAGGCCAGAAACCTGCTTTCAGCAGCGAGGCCTCAGAGCTAAAGCTGGCCCAGAATAGAAAAAGAAAAGAAAAAAAGGAGCAGTTGGGAGCTTCAGTCACCCGCCAGCCTGAAACCGGCCCTCAGCCCCTTGGCCAGACTGGCCAGGCACCCCAGTGGGGACCCCCACCCTGATCCAGGACACCCTTCAGGGCAAACCAGCCGGCCCCCAAAGGGTAATATGCCTCCTGGCACCGGGATCAGCATGACAGGGGGCAGCGCCCAAACCCCCTGATCGCCCTGCAGCTCTGTGTGTGACAGGGGGCAGGGCCACAACCTCCCTATCTGCCCTGCTCTGTTCGTGACAGGGGAAGGTGCCCCAATCCCCTGATCAGCCCTGCTCTGTGCCTGATAGGGGGGAGCTCCCCAACCCCCTGATCTCCCTGCGGCTCTGTGTATGACAGGGTGCAGCACCCCAAACCCCCTCCCCCCCCCCCCGCCCCACAGGCCCTGCTCTGTGTGTAACAGGGTAGAGCCATAACCTCCCCCATTGGCCCTGCCCTGAGTGTGACAGGGTGCAGCACCCCAACCCCCTAATCCGCCCTGCTCTGTGTGTGACAGGGGGCGGTGCCCCAACTCCTCTATCAGCCCTACTCTGTGAGTGACAGGGGGAAGCTCCTCAACCCCCTGATCGGCCCTGCTATGTGAATGACAGGGGGGAGCTCCTCAACCCCCTGATGGGCCCTGCTCTGTGCATGACAGTTGGCAGCGCCCCAACCCCCTGATGGGCCCTGCTCTGTGAGTGATAGGGGGCAGCGCCCCAACCCTCTGATTGGCCCTGCTCTGTGCATCACAGGGGGTGGCGCCGCAACCTCCCCATCGACCCTGCCTTGAGTGTGACAGGGGGCGGTGCCCCAACCCCCCAATCGGCCCTACCCTGAGCGTGACTGAGGGTGGCATCGCAACCTCCCAATCCGCCCTGATCTGTGCATGACAGGGGGCGGTGCCCCAACTCCCCAATCGGCCCTGCTCTGAGCCTGACCAGGGGGCTGCACCTAGGGATTGGGCGTGCCCTCTGCCACCCGGGAGCAGGCCTAAGCCAGCAGGTCGTTATCTCCCAAGGGGTCCCAGACTGCGAGAGGGCCCAGGCTGGGCTGGGGGACCCCCCTCCCCCGCCGAGTGCACAAATTTTTGTGCACTGGGCCTCTAGTCCTATATAATAAAAGGCTAATATGCAAATAGACTGAACAGCAGAACAACCAGAACAGCCGAACAACTGAACAACGGAACAACCAGTCACTATGTGACATGCGCTGACCACTAGGGGGTGTGTGCGTAACATGGCAGGTGTTGGCCGTGGTGGGATGGTGCAGCAGGTGAGAAGGGGCACCAGACCAAGGTGGGGTGCCAATCTCTTTCATTGGGGCGAGCCTCTGGTGGTTACTGAAAATTCTTTGCTCCCACGTGCTGTGGCTCCATCCAGCACTCACGCCTGCTGCCAGCGTTGGCCCTGCTTGCACCCACAGCCAGTGCCAGAGCCACCACTTGCACCCACTGCCATTGCCCAGTGCCAGTCTTGATCACTTGGCACCATCAGGGGGTGCTTGCAGTGGCTGCCAGCCCTGATCACCCCTGAGGGCTTCTCCACCTTCCCCTGCTCCTGAGGGGTGATCGGGGCAGCAGCTGCCACTTGCACCAGCTGATGACTCCAGCCCTGCTCGCACCTGCTGCTGGCGCCATCCCCAATCGCTCTGCACCCTCAGCAGGTGTGAGCAGGGCTGGTGCCATCAGCATGTGGGAGGTGGCAGGAGTGGGGTTGCTGGCAGATAGGGGACCAGGGGCCATGGCGGAGGCACAGAGGATGGACCAAGACCCGCCCCTGTGCCTACCAGAGCCTTGCAGCCCACAGTTCCTTTCAAGGTGCACAAATTCATGCTCTGGGCCCCTAGTAGTGATATAAAAGTAGTAAAAGAAAGCACTGTGAGGACTCAGAGCAGGGGAAAGCCACAATATTTGAATGAGAGTTTATGGCAGTTCCTAAGGAATAGTTGGCACTAAATATTTGAGGTGACACTAAATGGAGGGATTGAATTTTTTCAGATTGAGATCACAGCGGAGAGAAGGTGATAAATGCAGAGATGAAGATGTGAGTAAAGAGAAGGATGAAAAATTAATGAGGATGTAGGCATGAGTGATGGTGCCAGTTTGAGTGGTCTTCAGGTTACTGGTAGGACAAAAGGGGCACTAGAGGCTGGGAAGGTAGTTTGGAGATGATAGTTGGAAACAGAAATGGAAAACTGAGAATCTGAGGAAACAGAAGTGACAATTTACCACCCCCCATAACTGCTCATTTATTTTTAGCAGTTATGGGGCAAAAGGGGAACTTCTATTGGAGGGACTAAAGTGAGAGACCAGGGAGATGTTGGGATTGGAGGGAAGAAATAATTAAGCATCTCCAGGAGTCTAGCTGGAGGATAATCTAGTATAGAAAGATTTCTTATTTGACCTCTCTCTGTGTAACACAAAGCATCTTGTTCAGTGCTAAACAATGGGTAAGAAACAGAGGAGGACTGAATAAATAAAGGATGAGTGAATGAATGAATGAACATTAGAAGGCTGCAATGCAATTGTAGGAAAGGGTTGGATAGAAAAGACATTGCAGTGAACACATATATAAGAACTAGTGGCTTGGTGCATGAAATTAATGCACATTAAAAGGGAATTAACTAGAGGAAATATTTTAATATTGCCATTTGCCCTTTTTCTATAATAGAAGTGTCAGAGATGAAAGAAAATTAGTAAAATGTATATGAAAATCTTCCTCCTGTCAGAGTCTTGGGCGCGTCGCAGGATCCAGAGTCAAGTCCCCACCCATCCGCATGCACCTCGAAATCATGCAAGATCCAGACCCGGCTGGCCCCACCCCCATTGGACAAGATCCAGACCTGGCTGGCCCCACCCCGATCAAACCCTGCTGGGTGGGGGGGTGCAGCCTCAGGTCCCCCGTTGCACCCTCAGGTCCTCAGGCCTGATGCCAGGCCAGGGCGGCAAGGCCTGATGTCCCCCATCAAGCCTCATGGGGTGGGGGGGCCGCAGCCTCAAGTCCCCCACCCTTGCCTGGAACCACACAGCCTCAGGTCCCTGCTTATCGCTAGTTATGGGTCATTACGGGAACCCCTCCTCCAATGTGGGCACAGCCATCTTGTGATGGCGTGATGGAGTGAGGGTCAATTTGCATGTTACCTCTTTATTATATCGGATTGGTAATTTCAGGGTAAGATGTCAGTCATGATTTTGAAGTTGAGTTAGGGTAACTGGAAGAACAAAAATGACAAAAAATTTAAAAAAAACAGGAGGGAGTCTTAGTTGATGGGGCACAGTAATGGTGAATTTAATTTTGGTCACATTTAATACAAAGTATAGATATGTTTTTCTGCTGTTTTCCCCCACCTGAGTAGGCAGCTAAAATTCATGACTAGAAGTTTGGGGACCAGATTTTATTTCTCTGTAAAATGAATGGCTTAGACAAGGTAATATGTTTATTTCCTCCAAGATCTAATAGTCTAGAGTTCTGTTTCTACTGAGACTTGGAGTTATTCTATAAGACATAAGAGAAGATGTGATCACCATGAATGTGGAATAAGAGCCACAAAGATGAGTGACAGATTCTTGGAGAATGCCATCATAGAAACAATTATGAGATAGCTTCAAAGAATATAAGGAGAGATAAGTTCCTAACGATAGGGATAAAAAGAGATAAAACAAGAACCACAATATCATGAACACTCTGTTCTGAGAAACCCAAAGTATTTTAGTTATAGGTGTTGAACCAAATGAAATTGCCAATATCTTGCCTTTTATAAACCACAAAAATGGCAGTTTCATATGGTTTAAGTAATTAATCAATTCTTTACTATACATTCTAATGAGTGACACATTAAATTTCATGTTACTTAAACTTTCAGTTGAATCATTTATATAATACTAGAGGCCCGGTGCACAAAAATTTGTGCACTGGAAGGGGGGGCTCCCTCAGCCCAGCTTGCCCCCTATCACATACTGGGAGCCCTCAGGGGATATCCTACTCCCTGCTCCCTGCTCCCCTTGGGGAGCGGGCCTAAGCCACAGTCTGGCCTCCCTTTGTGGGAGGCGACCAGGCTGATCAGGGGAAGACACCAGCCCCATCACCTCACTGTTGCAGCCACTGCCAGTCACCACAGCCACCAAGGTGTTTTCATCAACACAGACTCCAGTCCCTTTACCATGAAAAAATGACAACTTTCTTTAGGCATTTTCAAGATGTGTCTTTCATAGGCTATGGCATTTCTTTCTTTCTTTCTTCCTTCTCTTTCTTTCTTTCTTTCTTTCTTTCTTTCTTTCTTTCTTTCTTTCTTTCTTTCTTTCTCTCTCTCTCTCTCTCTCTCTCTCTCTCTCTCTCTCTCTCTCTTTCTTTCTTTCTTTCTTTCTTTCTTTCTTTCTTTCTTTTTTATCCTCACCTGTGGATACGTTTCCATTGATTTTTAGAGAATGTGGAAGAGAAAGGGAAAGACAGAGACTAACATCAAAGTGAGAGGAACACTTTGATTGGATGCCTCCTGCATGAGCCCTGACCTGGGCCCCGGCCAGGGAGGAGCCTGCAACCGAGGTACATGCCCTTGGTCAGAATTGAACCCAGACCCAGCAGTGGGCAGGCTGAGGCATTATCCACTGAGCAAAACCAGCTAGGACAGGATATGACATTTCTTAACCCTCCAGCAGCGGACCTTCCTTTTTTTCTCCAGGAGTGTGGTAAAAAACCCTAGATCACCTATTTGGATTCTTATTACTCAAGTTACTAAGAATATTACTAGTGGCATACAGGGAGCTAAGCCAATGAGCAGTCAGAAAAGGTGTTTCCTCTGTAGTTCACACCAATTGCTGGCGTGGCCCCTGCCCAGGCCTAATGCCTCTGGCTGAGACATTAGCCCTGGGAAGGGGACCTCCAGCTCCCTCAATCGTCTGCTCAGCCCCTGTGCCCCATGATGGCTGGCTCTGCCCCTGCTCCCCGCAATTGCTGGCCCTGCCCCTGCACAGGCCTAATGCTTCTGGTCAAGGCCTTAGGCCTGGGCAGGGGACCCCCAGCTCCCACCATCGCTGGCTCCACCCCTGCTACCCCCGATTGCTGGAACCACCTCTGCCCAGACCTAACACCTCTGGCCCGGGGCATTAGGCCTGGGAAGGGGACCCCCAGCTCCCTGCGATTGCCGGCTCTGCCCCTTCCCAGGCCTAATGCCTCTGGCCAAGGCGTTAGGCTTGGGCAGGGGACTGGGCAGGGGACCAACAGCACCCCACGATTGCCGGCTCCACCCTTGCCCAGGCCTAATGTCTCTGACTAAGGCATTAGGCCTGGGCAGAGGACCCCCAACTCCCACCATCGCTGGCTCCGCCCCTGCTACCCCTGATCGCTGGCACCACCCCTGCCCAGACCTAAAGCCTCTGGCCGAGGCGTTAGGCCTGGGTAGGGGACCCCCAGCTCCCGCGATCTCCTGCTTCACCCATGCCTAGGCCTAATGCCTCTGACCAAGGCGTTAGGCCTGGGCAGTGGACACCCTGCTCCCCACAATCGCCGACTCCGCCCCTGCTCCCTGCGATGGCTGGTTCCGTCCCTGCCCAGCTCCCCACGATTGCTGGCTCCACCCCTGCCCAGGCCTAATGCCTTGGTCAGAGGCATTAGGCCTGCGCAGAGGACCCCCAGCTCCCACCATCGCCAGCTCTGCCCTTGCTACCCGTTATCTCTCGCACCGCCCCTGCCCAGACCTAAGTCCTCTGGTGGAGGCATTAGGCCTGGGCAGGGGACCCCCAGCTCCCTGCAATCACAGGCTCTGCTCTTGCTCCCCACCATTGCTGACTCCCCCGCCAGCTCCCCACCATCGCGGCTCCGCCCATGCCCATGCCTAATGCTTCTGACCGAGGCGTCAGGCCTGGGCAGGGGAGCTCTCAGCTCTGATTGCAGAATCCGAGAGCCGATAGCCGCTGGGCGCCTACGTATGCAAATTAACTGCTACTTTTGTTGGCAGTTAATTTGCATATCATGCCGATTAGCCAATGGGAGGCATAGCGAAGGTATGGCCAATTACCCTGTTTGTCTATTAGGATAGATCATTACTATCCAAATATTGTTCCACTGACTAAATTAGACAATATATGTAGAGCATGTAAAAAAGTGCTGAGTTTATACATACCAAGAATGCAATAAATGTTAGCTATTACTTCACAATGGAGAAGATAAGTAATATGCATAAAGTCCTATGACTAGGAAGTGTTAGAGCCAGGATTTGGATCCGTGTCTACCTGATTCCCGAAACTTTGTTCTTAACCACTTAACTAATATTTCCTAAAGAGTTTTACATGCTCCACAAGCACAGGGTTCTATACACTAACAGATCTGGTAAACAGAAAACTATATTTTTCTGTGCATCTGAGATCTTTTTTTTTCTTTAAAGGGTTTGAAACATTCTACAGTAAACTGACCTGTTTCATTTTATTCAACCCAATGTTTTTCAAATCCATTTGAACATGGAAATTGTTTTTTTGTGTGTGTTGCCTGTTAACATCTTAAGAAACTTGTGTTTCATAGAACGTACTTTGGGGAAGTCCATACTATGAGATGATGCCTTCCAAGTGAAAAGTATGATGTAACAAAAGCATACAAAGCGGGCGGGGTGGGGGGGTCGGGATAGAAGGAGTGTTTCAAGAAAGTTCGCAATGGTTCTAAAATGCTGTAAAAATGTTTAAGAGAAAAAAAATGGAGGAAAAATCCCTGATTGTAACATTGAGAAAAATATCCCATCAAGAAAGGGTGGGAAAAGTGTAGAGATTGCCGATAGTTGAATAACAGTTTGATAATTAAGGAGTAGATGCATATTGTCCTTTAAATAAGTTAGGTGATTTGAAAGAGTAAAACGGATACTAAAAAATATAGTACAATTAAAGAGATTTTTTAAAAAATAGAGACAATTTATATGTGTGTATTTATAAAAAAATAAGGTACTTTAGAGAGAATGATAGCAAATTCAAATATGAAAATGATAGAGCCATCTAGGTTATCTACGTATATTCATAGGGAAAACAGAAGAAGAAATATGCTCCTGGTAAAAGAACATGAAGATAAAATAAAAAATATGAAACTTAGGTCTTCTCTTGAAACTTGCTTCTCTTCTCTCCATCTTTTTTATTGATTGCTCATTTTTTTTCATTGAGTACTTACTATTTCCATCAAAAAGTAAGGAAATCTTGTGAGACAGATTTATGTTTGTTTTGTCATCTTCTTAGCAACATTTATTGGGGAAGAGATGTTTCACTGATATCTAAAATAAAAGAATTATCTATAGGTATGAAAGAATAGGACTAAACAACGAGTTTGGTTTGGAATCAGTCAGAGTGAAGTTGATCGACTGGCAGTTTGTAACTCAGTGAGGAAAGAATAGATATAAAGGTCAGGGGTTACCACTGAGAACTCTGGGATCTAATCCCCAAATTGGAGATACCAGAGAGCACCAGAACTGAGAAAGACACCCATGTAACATGTGGCTATAAAAACTAGCAGGGTTGCTGTCTGCCAGGGAGAGATAGCTGGAAATGCAGGCGCCCTCTTAAAGGGCCAATGCATAAATTTCAAGTAGCAGCTGCTCACCTAGGGCTCCGGCACAGAGGGGTCAGAGTGGACTGGAGCTGTGTAAGCATAAGCCAGAGTTGGGACCTCTGGGGTGGTCATCTTTCTCAGTCAAAGCTTTGCTATTGAGGTGGTATTTGCCTGGGAGGAAGTCAGTTGACCAACCTTATTGGAAATTCTTTTGTCCCACCATGTGGAGTTTCAGATGCCCATTAAGAGACTGAGAATAACAATTTGTCTCCAGGAAGAAACAATTGCTGCAACCTGCTGGAAAACCTCTCACCCCACCCATGGATGATTGCTTGAGGCTATTCCAGACTGAATCCAATCAGTCTGCAGTCAGAGGTGGGTCTCTGGAGGCTTTGAGACTTTGCCAGACCTAATTAGTCAGAAACAGCAGTTTGGGTCCCTGCTGCAGACACTACCCCAGACAGCACAGGGAGGTGAATGCCAGCAGAACCCTAGGTAACTACACCTGACATCTGCTGGTCCAGCTCTGTTGGGGAAGGGAGTACAGCTCAGAATATGGAAAATCAAGGTGAAAAACTAAATGTAGACCAAGCCTCTAGGTTTGGAGTCCCTGACCACTGAACTACTAGGAGATTCAACCTCTTGGAACTCAATGTGGTTGCCCATGGCCAGAAAGGGAGAGTGATTCACATTCACCTGCATAAGAGAAGCTCCTAGGAAACCCAGGATAGACACACCAAGGGACCAGATTCAACAGCATCAAAGAAAAATCCAGCAATCCCCACAAAGAGCGGACCCAAAGCACCTGTATAACACCTGGCACAGCAACACTGGGGTTGAACTTCACTGGTAGCAAATCAGAGGGGAGATTCCTCCTAAACATGGGACATTAACTATCAAGTCCCAATTACAACAGGAGAGCCCAAACTTCACACACAAGGGATATTCCTGGAACATTCAGCTGAGGTGAACAAAGAGAATGCCATTGAACCCTTCAAGACACTTTCTATATAAGGCCATCCCACAAAGACTGGGAGGCAAAAAAGTTCTATCTAATACATAGAAGCAAATACAAAGAGACAGCTAAAATGGGGAGACAAAGAAACAACCCCCAAATGAGAGAAAAGAAGGATTCTCCAGAAAAAGAACTAAATGAGATTGAGGCAAGCAACCTATCAGACATAGAGTTCAAAGTAATGGTTATAAAGATGCATAAGGAACTTAGTGCAACAGCATGAAAAGGGAAATAGAGGCAATGAATAAGAACCATACAGAAATGAAGAATGATATATGTGATATAAAGAACACACTGGAAGGTATTAAAAGTAGATTGGATGAAGCAGAGGATCAAATCAGCTATTTGGAAGACAAGGTAGAAATAAATACTCAATTAGAGCAACAAATAGAAAAAAGAATTATAAAATAGAAAGATAGTTTAAGGGAGCTCTAGGACAACATGGAACATAACAATATTCACATTATAAGAATACCAGAAAGGAAAGAGGGTGAGCAAGAAATAGAGAACCTGTTTAAAGAAATAATGACAGAAAACTTCCCCACTCTAGTGAAGGAAAATGTCACACAAGTTCCAGAGGCACAGAAAGTCCCAAACAAGACAAGCCCAAAGAGACCCACACCTAGACATGTCATAATTAAATAGCAATAGTTAAAGACAAAGAAAGACTCTTAAAGGCAGCAAGAGAGAGAGAAAATTACCTACAAAGGAGTTCACATTGAAATGTCAGCTGACTTCTCAATAGAAACACATCAAGCCAGAAGGGAGTATCATGAAGTACTCAAAGTAATAAAAAGCAAGGGACTAAATCCAAGACCATTTATTGAATGAGGGTACCCTTTAAAATTGCAGGTAAAATAAATAGTTTTCCAGACAAAAAATAGTGAAAAGAGTACATTACCACTAAACCAGCAATGCAAGAAATGATAAAGGGACTGCTTTAAGAAGAAAAGGAGAGAAAAAGGATCATAGGGATAAAGCAAATAAAAATGGCAATAAATAAATAAATAAATACCCATCAATAATAACCTTAAATATAAATGAATTAAATTATGAAGTCAAAATGGATAAGAAAACATGACCCATATACACTGAGTGGCCAGATTATTATGACCAGCCAGATTATTATGACCACCCCATCAGTAATTCGTTGGGCCACCTTTTGCCTCCAATACTTTGGTGATTCTTCTTGGCATTGATTCCGCGAGATGTTGAAAGGTGATGCGAGAAATATAACACCATGCCTGATGAACAGCACTATCTAGTTCTGTGAGATTTGATGGTTGTGGAACCAGCTGCCTGATGGCTCTTTTAACTTCGTCCCACAAATGCTCAATTGGGTTGAGATCTGGTGATTGTGGGGGCCACCTAAGCAAGGTAAAGTCTCCCTCATGTTCTTGAAACCACTCCTGCAAAATATGAGAACCGTGGCATGGCGCATTGTCTTGTTGGAAGAAGCCATCTCCATTGGGATACACCATCAACATGATAGGATGAACTTGATCAGCAATGATACTTAGGTATGTTGTGCTATTCAGACGTTTATAATGGTCTGGCCCTCTAGCAACTTCAGCGCGAAATTATAGCTAATTTGCCTACAAACATCAGGTGGTCATAATGATCTGGCCACTCAGTGTATATGCTATCTACAAAAGACCCACCTCAGAACAAAAGATACACACAGACTGAGCGTGAAGGGATGGAAAATATATTCCATGCAAATGGAAAGGGGAAAAAATCTGGGGTAGCAATACTCAGATCAGACAAAATAGACTTCAAAAAAAAAGGCCACAACAAGAGACAAAGAAGGCAACTTCATAATACTAAAGGGAATGATTCAACAAGAAAATATAAACATTTTAAACATATATGCACCCAATATAGGAGCACCCAAGTATAAAAAAATAAACAAACAAACAAAAAAAAAACTCTTGATGGACTTGAAGAGAGAGATTGACAGAAATACTGTCATAGTATGAGTCTTTATCTCTCCACTGACATGACTGGATAAATCTTCCAGACAAAAAATTAACAAGAAAACAGAGGCCTTAAATGGCACAGTAGATTAGATGGATCTAACCAATATTTATAAAACATTTAACCCCAAAACAACAGAATATAAATTCTTCTCAAGTGCACATGAAACATCTCAAAGATAGCCCACATGGTAGGGCATAAAACAAGTCTATACAAATTCAAGAAGATTGATATAATATTAAGTATCTTCTCAAATAACAATGGCAAGAAGTTAGAAGTCAACTGGAATAAAAAACACTCAAATGCATGAAGGCTAAATAGCATGTTATTAAACAATGAATGGGTTACCAATGAGATCAAGCAAGAAATTAAAAACTTCCTGGAAACAAATGAAAATAAACACAACCACCCAAAACCTGTGAGACATGGTGAAAGCAGTCCTGAGAGGAAGTTCATAGCACTACAGGCCTACCTCAAAAACAAGAAAAGGATTATTAAAATATTTAATCCTACAACTGAATGAATTAGTATGAGAACAGCAAGAAAAGTCCAGAGGAAGTAGGAAGAAGGGAATAATAAAGATCAGAGTGGAAATAAATGGCATAGAGACTTAAAAAAAGTACAAAATATCAATAAATCCTAGAGCTGGTTCTTTGAAAAGATAAACAAGATTCATGAACCCCTAGCCAGACTCATCAAGAAACAAAGAGAGAGGTCCCAAATAAATAAAATCAGAAATGAAAAATGTGATATAACAACGGACTCCACTGAAATACAAAGGATTGTAAGCAAATAATATGAACAACTATATGCCAACAAGCTGACAACCTAGATGAAACTGACAAATTCCTAGAGACATACAATCTTCTAAAACTCAATCAGGAAGAATCAGAAAACCTGAATAGGCCAATAACAACTGAGGAAATTGAAGTAGTAATTTAAAAACTTCCAGCAAACAAAATTCCTGGGCCAGATGGACTTACAGGTGAATTTTAACAAACATTCAAAAAGAACTAACACCCATCCTCCTCAAACTATTCCAAAAAATTCAAGAGCAAGGAACACTTCCAAGCTCTTTTTACAAAGCCATCATTATTCTAATTCCAAAACCAGATAAAGCCACTGCAAAGAAAAAACACAGATGCTAAAATCCTCAATAAAAATTAGCAAATCAGCTGTAACCGGTTTGTCTCAGTGGATAGAGCGTCGGCCTGTGGACTGAAAGGTCCCAGGTCCGATTCCGGTCAAGGGCATGTACTTTGGTTGTGGGCACATCCCCAGCAGGGGGTGTTCAGAAGGCAACTGATCAATGTTTCTAACTTTCTATCCCTCTCCCTTCCTCTCTGTAAAAAATCAATAAAATATATATTTTTAAAAAGAATAACGAAGCAGGAGGGATCACAATGCTGCATATTAAACTATACTCCAAAGCCATTATAACCAAAACAGTCTGGTATTGGCACTAGTACAGGCATATAGACCAATGGATCAGAAGAGAGACCCCAAAATTGACCCACACCATTACAGTCAATTGATATTTGACAAACAAAGCAAGAACATTCAAGGGAGTAAAGATAGTCTTCAACAAATGGTGTTAGGAAAACTGGACATATGCAAAAACATGAAACTAGACTACCAACTTACACCAAGAATAAACTCAAAATGGAGAAAAGACTTAAATGTAAGGCATGAAACTATAAGAATCTTAGAATAAAACATAGGTAATAAAATCTCAGATATCTCATGTAGCAATATGTTTATGGATACATCTCCCAGGGCAAAGGAAACTAAGGAGAAAATAAACAAATGGGACAACAAAATAAAAAACTTATGCACAGCAAAAGAAACCACCATCAAAATTAAAAGGAACCCACTGGATGGAAGAACATATTTTCCAATGATACATCTGGTAAGAGGTTAATATCCAGAATATATAAAGTACTCATACAACTCAACAAAAGGAAGACAAACAATCCAATTAAAAAATGGGCAGAAAACCTGAATAGACATTTCTCCAAAGAGGACATACAAATAGCCAAGATAATGAAAAAATGTTCAGTCACTGATTATCAGAGAAATGCAAATTAAAACAACAATGAGATATCATCTCACATCTGTCAGAATGGTTATCATCAAAAAACAAGTACTGGCGAGGATGTGGAGAAAAAGGAATACTGGTTCACTGCTCGTGGGTATGCAGATTGGTGCAGCCACAATGAAAAACCATATGGAGTTTCCTCAAAAAATTAAAAATGGTACTTCTGATTGACCCAGAAATCCCTCTTCTGGGAATATATCCTAGAAACCACAAAACACTGATCAGAAAGAATTATGCACCCATATGTACATAGCAGCACAATTTACAATAGCTAAGATCTGGGAATAGCCCAAGTGCCCATCAATAGATGAGTGGATAAAAAAGCTGTGGTACATTTATTCCATGGAATACTTTGCAGCAGTGAAAAATAGGGATCTCTTACCCTTTGAGACAGCCTGGAGGGACCTCGAGAGTATCATGCTAAGTGAAATAAGTCAGAGAAAGAAACATATCACATGATCTCATCCATGTGTGAAATCTACTAGTCATTGACAAAATAAACTGATAAGCAGAGTCAATCCTGAGACATTAAAGCATGGAACAGAGTGAGGAATCTTGGAGGGAATGCGCGAGAGGGTGGGTGAGTGGGAGGTAATCAACCAAAGACCTTGTATGCATATATGCATAACCCATGAACACAGACAATAGGGTGGTGAACGCCTGGGGCAGCGGGCGAGGATGGGCTAGAGGGGGTTAATGGGGGAAAAGAGGGGATATATGTAATACTTTCAACAATAAAGATTTTTAAAAAAATGGATCTCCTGTTTGACTCAGCAATCCCACTTCTGGGAATATATCCTAATAATCCCAAAACACCAATCAGAAAGTATATATTATCCCTATGTACATAGCAGTGTTATTTACAATGGCTAAGATCTGGAAATCTCCCAAGTGCCCATTAGTAGTGAAGTTTAGTAACCTCCATATTGTATAAAAACTGCTGTTTGAAATTCTCTGCTATTGTTAGATAGTCCCTTGTTCTGAAAACTCTGTCATTTTTTAGACTATCTCTTATTCTGTAGAATAACTGTTTTAGTTTGAATAATAGAAAAAGATAAAAAGTTAACTGCCTGACCTTGCAAGCTAGCCATCTAACGTAATGGACTAATACTGATAATAATTCCCATATTCTTATGCCAAATGTTTGTTCTTTATGTATCCAAGATTACAAACTGTAACAATAACTCACACAGAGCCCTTTGTAAAATCTGTAGACAGAGAGCCCGAAAGGTATAAATATGGGAAACTTCCTCTGTGTCTGGGCTCAGAGATTTGGAAGAAACACCTCCCTCTGGGCCGTGCGCAATAAATGAGTCCTAATTAACTGGCTCTAAGGCAGTGGTTCTCATCCTTGGCTGCACATTGGAATCACCTGGGAATCTTTAAAATCCTGATTTCTGGTCCTCATCCTCCCAAAATTCTGTTTCTTTGTTACTAATGTTGTGGCCCCACCCCATAACAAAGAAACAGAATTTTTGGAGGATGAGGCCCAGAAATCAGGATTTTATTTTTATTTTTTTATTTTATTTATTTTTTTAAAAAATATATTTTATTGATTTTTTACAGAGAGGAAGGTAGAGAGATAGAGAGTTAGAAACATCGATGAGAGAGAAACATCGATCAGCTGCCTCCTGCACATCTCCTACTGGGGATGTGCCCGCAACCCAGGTACATGCCCTTGACCGGAATCGAACCCGGGACCTTTCAGTCCGCAGGCCGACGCTCTATCCACTGAGCCAAACCGGTTTCGGCCAGAAATCAGGATTTTAAAAAGATTCCCAGGTGATTCTAATGTGCAGCCAAGGTTTAGAACCACTGCTAAGGCGTCTTGTATCTCACTGGCTGATTTACGATACAACAATAGATGAGTGAATAAAAAAAGCTGTGGTACATTTTTACAGTGGAATACTATGCAGTTGTAAAAAAGAGGGATCTTTTACCCTTTGAGACAGCATGGATGGATCTACAGACTCTTATGCTAAGCAAAATAAGCCAGTTAGAGAAAAACAAATATCACATGATCTTACTTTTAAGTGGAATCTAAAGAACAAAATAAACTCGTGAATGAAATATGTCCAGAGGTATGGGAGCATGGAACAGAATAACGAAACTCAGTGGGAGAGGGGTTAAGAGTAGGGGACAGGAAGAGATTAACCAAACAACATATACTAGTATGCATATATGCATAACCCATGGACAGAGACAATAGCATGGGGAAGGAGACCTGGGGTGGGATAGGAGTTGGGTGGTGAGGGGCAAAAAGGGAGAACATGGAAGACATCTGTAATACTGTCAACAATAAAATAAGATAAAAAATAAAATTAATAAATAATCATGTAGGCAATGTGTAAAATTAGTTCATAAATTGAAAAATGTTTGTGAAAATTTTGAAAAACCTCTGCTCCAAAACATTTAGAAGTGACACATGCATTCTTTTTTTTTTAAAATATATATTTTATTGATTTTTTACAGAGAGAAAGGGAGAGGGATAGTTAGAAACATCGATGAGAGAGAAACATCGATCAGCTGTCTCCTGCACACCCCCTATTGGGGATGTGCCTGCAACCAAGGTACATGCCCTTGACCAGAATGGAACCTGGGACACTTCAGTCCGCAGGCCGACTCTCTATCCACTGAGCCAAACCAGTCAGGGCAACACATGCATTCTTTATGTGCCAAGGGAACTGACATAGGATCAATTTTTTAATTCATGTTTATAAAACTCATGTCATTATTACTACACTTGTGAATAATTTTTGGTTTATTGCTATTTTCAACTCATATACATAGTAGAAAATGTAATGTGATCAGAGAGTGAGCCTAAAATGATGATCTGGAATGTGTGAGGGTGGAGTTCAACGGGAACTAATCATACATATTAATGCAACTTCAGTCACTGCTGATTTCCTCTGAGCATCTGCTTCTCGTTCTCTCTCCTGAGCAATAGTACAACCTTTTCCAGGTATTACAGAATAGCCTCCTGCTTTCCTGTATTGTCATATCTATAATTTTGCAGCAGTAATAGACAAGAATTAATGTTTGTCACGAATGTGTATGGTCTTGCAAACTTGTTTTATATATTATCTGATTATTTAGTTGGATTATTTCCTTTTTATTCCATCTTGGATAGAAGCAGAAGCTCAACAAATGACAATTTAACCAAATTATAACCACAAAATTAGGGTCAGAAGTTTAAACACGGAAGGAAGAAAGCCAAACCAAACAAAAAAAGAAATGTAAACAAATAAGGGGCTTATTTTCTCAGGTAGAAAGAAGTCCTAAGGTAGAGAGGACAAAGTTGGCTAGAGTAGCTCCATAACCCCACTGGGCTGCTTCTATCCTTTGCTCCACCATCCAGAGCATGTCTGCTGGTTGGTCATTGCAATCTCATTGCTTTATCTTACAGCATCATGTCTGCATTCCAAGAAGAAAGGAATGGTGAGAAGATGTTTGTATTATCCAAATGTGTAAACTTAAAAAAAAAACAAACCCTATGGTTTCTACCCAGTAATTTATGCTTATATCTCAGCAGTCAGAATTATGTCATGTAGCTATACTTAGTTGCAAAAGAAGCTGGGAAAGAGTTATAAAGAAGTAGATTGTTCCTGCTCCAAAAAAACTGGGTTCTAGAAGAAGGATTAGAAAATATATTGCAATAGCATTTAGCAGGGTCTGCCAAAACTACTTTTTGCCACAAAGTCTTTATTATTGTGACAATATTATATTAGCAACTTAGGAGACAAAGGAGGGTTAGTCCTTACAAGTAATAGCACATTCAGTTTCCAGTTTCCATTACTATATGATCCATGTTAGAAAATTTAATGTGACCGGATGAACTCAACAGGAAAAATGTGTCTTTATGTGCTTTATATATAAATAAATATACAGTAACATATAGTTATAAAGTTACAAGTACTATATAATTTGAAATATTTTAGGTAAACCAAATAGTTAATGAGTGTAAAACATGCTCCATTTGTTCCTGCTTTGACATCCAAAAAACTTAATGTGAGGCAAACTATTTCTTCTTTACACAAGTAAATAAATGTTTTACCAAGTCAAATTTATTTTCTTTCATATTTTATCAGGAGAATTCTCAATAACTTACAGAAATTTTAGACCCAGGGAATCAGGATCTTGAGAATATCGTAAAATATTAACCAATTTTGTTCTGGCATTTTCTTACAATCCCATGAAAAATTGGCAAGTCACTGAGCTTCTTTGTTCATTTCCTTATCTTTCTACCATTTCCATCCATTTGTAATATTTAGCATTTTCTATGTGCCAGATACTCACAAAAACCCAACAAAGTAGTACTATTATCTCTATTTTCTATTTATAAAATCTTTGCTTGTCAGAAATGGAAAGGATTAAATAACACTAAACCTTCAATTTTAACATCTAGTAAATGAACGGTCTTTCATGGATACCATCCAACAGTTTAGTACTGAACAGAAAAAGTACTATAGGAGTGTATTATGGATTGTTTAAGGAAGCACAGTATTGGGGTTAAGCACTGACTGGAAATGAATCATGATTCTACTTATTAGCTGAATAATCCTAGGGAAATTAGATCCATGCTTTTAATTTCCCTATCTGAAAATGGGGATAATAATAGCATCTACTCATGAATTTGTGAAAATAAAACGAAATTGGTTAGTATTACTAACATATTTAGAACAGTCTTGGTACATAGTAAACACTCTATTATCTATTGCTGAAAAACAAATTAATAAAATAGTAGCTTAAAACAAAAATGTATTATGTTTACATGAATTAGGAATCTGGAAACCACTTAGCTAGGCGATTCTGCTTTAAGATCTCTCATGAGATTACATTCAAATTTCAACTGTGGCTGAATCATCTGGAGCTCTGCCTAGAGAGGGGTCAGGCTCTCACATAGCTGGAAGGTGGTATTAGCTGGGTGCCTGTTCACATACATATGACTCTCATATTCCAGGGCTTCTTCCCTGTCTGTATTCACCAGCAGAATAGCCTGGTCTTCTTTACAGCAAGCTAGAGTGCATGCGTCCAACAGAGAAACCAGTCTTATTATAATCTAGTTTCAGAAGTGACATCCCAAGCACTTCTGCCCTATTCTGATCATTAGCAGTGAGTCGTCAAATCTTGCTGGGAGGTTGGGTTCATGAGAAGCCTCATTAGAGGCTGCCTATCCCAATGAGGAACTGTATACGTGTTAAATGAAATAAATACGAAAATGTCCCTATATTTCCTCATATATTTGAGTAATGGTAGTTAAAATAACCATGAAGGAATCACAGGAATTAGCAATGAAGATAGTCAAGTCTACTATATTTAAGGGCTCACTTGAAAAGACTACAGTAATCTAATAAACTTCTCTAAAAAATAGTTTTTTTTGTACAAAAAATGATCAAACTTTATTCGAAAATTATAAGTATTAACCATCAACCAAAGGATTACAGTAGCCTACCATACAGGATTATTTATTAACCAATTAGATTAGTTTAGGTGTTGGCTCCACTACAGTTAGGACTCGTGAACAGGTATTCAGAATTATGGACAGTGTTTATATAATATACTTCTAAGTCAGGGAAATAAGCAGAAAAGCAAGCAGTTGCAGAGACAACCAGGATGCAGGGAACTAGGAAACAGCTGTTGAGGTCACATGCCAGGTCAGCTCTAACCCCACTTCCTTTCTTATTTATATACCTCAGAAAAGGACTCAGGTCTAGTCCTAAATGGAAAAAATAGAGTATAGCTTAAAACAAACTGCAAAGTCATATTTATTTACATTAAAATATGAATGACCTGTATACACACAAATTTAAGAGGCACAATCTGTTATGTACAATACATGTTACACAGTAATATCCGTAGATACATCAGTGGTTTGAGTGAAAACACAGTACCAAAACATTCCTGATACAAAATAAATTACTCATTCACATAATCTAATTATACAAGACATCTAATATTTTAAAAGTTATATACCTCAAAAAACACTAGCTAGTTGTATAGCTAAAATGTAATGTTTATGAAGAATGTCTTCAGATTGTTATACATAAATGATCACTTTCAGAATCCATTTTTATCTTTTAAATAAGCTACATTGATGTCGTCTATATATAGCCTGCTAAAATGACTGAAGACAGACATTACTTCATCTTTTAAAGTTGAAACTATACTAGAGAATATGCTAAACTATTGCCCCAATTCCAACACTGCCATCATAATTTTCAGACACAATCAAGTTATTTAAATTCCAATTTTAGAGTATGAGATTCATTGCCCTATTTTGCAAATTGTTTCCTCTAAAAAAATATTATCAGATTGTCCTAAACTATCTCTTATTTTGGAGAAATTCAAGTTTTAAAAATATCTTAAAATGCTTTAGGTTAAAGCTGATTCTGTATGTAGAGATTTTGAGAAATTGAACACTTTAAAGAGCTGCATAAAAAGATTGTTTTCAGTTTTAAAATCTATTAAAGATTTATATGAAGTCCAAGAGAACACTTGAATATTTTCATAATGCAGTGAAGGTTTCATCTTTGGCATTTCTCCATTAGTTCTAAAATAAAATACATCAACAAACATTTTATATTTTTCTATCTACTTCAGACATTTTCTGTACACAAAGTGTTTGAAATTTCATTGCTAAGGAAGTTTTATAGATCTGCAAAAAAGTGTTAACATTTAGCTTTTTATTGAGAAGTTGAAATGTTCTGATGTTCCTGAAATGAGTTTACTCAGTTCTTTTTCAGTAACTGAAAATTCAACATCCTGTCAAATTCAACAATAGATAAAGCAGACAAAATTTAACAAAAATATTGACCAGAATATAATTTTTTCATAATGATATGAAGGAAAAAATATGAGCATCACAGAAACAAAACTGCTATATTTTCTTTCTTGGTCCCTGTAGCTTTCCTAAAAGGAAATAGACCAAAACAAAACTGCTACTAATGCTGATTGGTAGAAATTTTTCACATTGCCTTCCATATTAGATTTCCACATTACTTCCAATATCCATGGATCTTTTTATCTTTTCATACACTAACCTTAAGGCTAAAAATTGTCCAAGTGTGACTATTTTAAAATGACAGTAGGAAATAATAGCAAGGTTTTTATAAGTGAGCATATTTTTCCTCATTCAAAACTAAATATGGGGAAAAATCTCAGTAAAACTGAATCGGATACCAGCTACATTACCCAGGACTAACTGAAAATAAGCAAAGAATCAAAACAAAAACATAAAACAAATACTGTAGCTAATTCCTGCTATTTATCAATGCCTGCAAAAATCTTGAATAACAAAAACTGACAGTAACGATGGTTTTGTCACATGAATGTATTTTAAAAAGGCTATTAAAAACTCCCCATTGTTTGCTAACCAGGCAGAATCATGGAAATCTAAGCAGCGAATGATGCACAGCAGATAAAGGAACTAGAATATATAAATTGGGTATTTTCTACTATCTAGTATTGGAACATTTGAATAAATCTATAGCTATTTCAGAAAGAGAAAAATATCCAGTGAATATATTTTAAAAATCTGGAGAATGCAGATTACATGAATAGATACATAATGGGGTACTGAATCTGTGAAAGTAATTTTGTTATATAATATGGCAATTATTGAATATCACATATATAGCTTATATTAATACTTCTATCTCCCAGCCAATGCTAATACCTGACATCCACACTGTCCTTCAAGTATAGTTCAAATTATTAGTTACATGTGATAATCAAGTAAATTAATTGGCAGTAGACAATGTTCACAGAAAACAATTTTAAGTGCATATGGTTATCTACTTCCACAATCCAGAAAATATAGCCATCCATGCTCCTCTTCTATCATTTTAGAAGTATTTCAGGAATGGGACCTCTCCAAAATCAAACAGGATCAATATGGTCACATTAAATCTTAAAACAAATGTTATGTAAATTTTGTATATCTAAATGTTGCCTTTTAGGTAAATTTTTGAGATAGTTTAGACACTTTTTTTTTTGAGGAGGTGGTCTGATAAGATCACAAATAATCATTCTTCCAAAATTCAGTTGAAATTGGTCTTTTGTAAATGCTTATTGGGAATTTCTAAAGCACTGACTTGAAGAGGCCAAGAACCTCCATCAATCCCTGCTTGGATAGCCACTCCCGTCACCACTGCCAGGTCAGGGTCTACAGACGTGTTGGGATCCTTTCCAAAGAACTCCTGAATGACTTGACGGATTCGAGGAATACGAGTAGAGCCCCCAACCAAAACCACCTCATCAACTTCAGTCTTTTCCAGGTGGCCTTCTTTCAATACTTGCTGAATGGGTACCAGTATTTTCTGGAAGAGATCTTCATTTAGGGTGTCAAAGAGCTCCCGTGATATTTCTGTTTCAAATAAAACCTGACTTTCTCCACTTTTCTTTTCAGAAAGGCCAGCTCCAAACATGCTGCTCACATGGTGGCCATCTGCTGGGGACAGTCTGTCCTTTGACAGTTCAGTGTCACTACTCGGAGTTTCCTTCTTGTCCTTTTCCTCTACCGTTAGTAACACTGACATTTGAGCAGATTGATGAAGAGTCAGATTTAATTTGACCATTTCCACAGCTTGTCTTAATCTGTGAATTTCCTCTTTCCTAGAGGGTAGGAAGCCATATGTTTGATAGATCTGTTTATATAAGTACTGAAGCAATCTCTGATTGAAGTCCTGTCCTCCAAGTTTATTGTTTCCTAAGTTAAAAATAAAAGTTTATATTATAGTTATTCATATATGTGTATATACATGTACTTATTCAGCATGTATGTATAAATATAATTTTATTGGAGTAACAAAGTCTGTATTGAAGATATTAAGATTTTATTCATACAAAGAATGATTAAAAATAACAGGGTTGAGATGACTTTAACTCGAATGCGTACTATGAACAAAACAGTGCAGCCATGGCTGATGTAGAGCAATGTTCTGTACATCAGAAAGTGGCGGGTTCCATTCCCTGCCCCAGTCAGGGCATGTACCCAGGTTGCAGGTTCGATCCCTCGTTCGGGTGTGTGCAGGAGGCAGCCAATTGATGTTTCTATCTCACATCATGTTGTTTTTCTCTCTCTCTCCTTTCCTAAGAACAAAAAAAACAAAAAACAAAAAAAAACCCTCTATGCCTTTCCACATCCCAGCCCCAGGAAATTACCAATACTCTCCTTTGGCTATATTCCTACTTATAAAAAAAACAAAACCCAAAAACAAAAACAAAAAACAAGAAACAACAACAGTACACATCTGGGTTAATTTTTTTAAATGATGTAAAAGGAAGTATCTCTTAATGATATGAAATAGTTTTTTCAGAAAATAGATTGAGAACACAGATAGGCTTTTAAGTAACAATTTAGAAACACTTCCTAAGAAGAAAGTCCTTCTTATAATTAAAACGTACCAACAGGCATTTTATCTTAAAAAAAAAAAAAATCCTTTGCTTGTATGGTTAAGAGCTGAAAAGCAGAAAAAAAAATAACTTAAAAAGAAAAGAGTAATAGAATATAAATCCCCAGCACTAAACTTCATTCTAAAGAGAGTCCAGTTAGGAGGAAGTCAAATGCAGAAGTTAGACTACTTATAACTTACAGCTCCACTTTTCAAACAGGCTTATTCATCCCTTATGCTAAATTAAAACAAAAACCTTTTAAAAAGATTTAGAATGCAAAATCCTATCACTTCCTAAAGAATACTAAAGATATCTATTTTGTGAAACAGATTACCTAGTGAAATCAACTGATCACACTTCATTTTAAAAGAATTTCTTTCCTTCTGTTCCCTTTACCATAGCCATGAAAAGCGTTGGCTCAGTGAGCTACCACTGGCAGTCTATTCATCTGACTTATAGGATGCACAGTCAAGTTTTGTAAATACATATAAATGGAGGCATAAAATTACATATACAGATTACCAAAATAAAGTCAAAGAATACTGAAAAAAAATTAAACACTTCACACATTAGATATGCTAATGTGTCTAAACCTCTTTAACTCTCTCTATATTTTTCTTACCTGACATTGCCCTGGTTAGAAACATTCCTCCTTGTTTATTCAGTAATGACACATCTAGAGTTCCTCCGCCCAAATCTATCACCAAGACGTGAAAGACATCAGCCTTGTGGAGACCATAGGCCATAGCTGCCGCTGTGGGTTCATTTATTACCCTTAAGATCTTCAGTCCTGTAAGATGCGTTGGAGGAAAGAATAGCTCATGAGAAGACACAATTAAGAAATTCAATCTCACTCAACCTCACGTTAGTGTCTTCTAAAGATCAAATTCTGCTGGTACAAAAAACTCCACTCAGTAATACTGAGAAAGAACAGTCATAAACCCAATAAAACTAACATAATGTTATTGTTCCTCTAAATAGGTATCATTAAAATTATTCTAAAAGATTATAATAGAATAAAATAAAGACCCAGATTCAGTGGAATATATATTCTATTCTTAATTCATACTTCATTTAAAAAAAATTCTGAGGCTCTTCTCATTGTCATATTTTACTTGGGAATTTATGAGCAATAAAACTTTAATCATTATATATCATAACAAACTGCTATGGAAATGAGATAAGTTTACTGTGCTCTTCTGTTAAAAATGAAAGATGAATAAACAGAAAATAATTTTAAAAATCTAGATGAGATGCTCTAATAGCTATAATTATACTTTTAAAGAGTACTTAAAATATAAGACCCTCAAATGTGAATCTAAAAAATACAGCTAATCTGATTTTGATTTGTTGTCGATGTGCAGGCAAAGGATCAGATTTCCTTGAGCAAAATTCCTGCTTTAAACTAACTGCCACACGAGTGGTCTGGAAAGTAAGAAGGCTTTCTGTATCAAGAGCCATAAAACTATTCAGACTCTTCAGAATTTATTCAGAGATCGTAATACCCTTCACCTTAGTTCTCTGACTTCATCACTCACTCTGTCCTGGCCACACTGGCTAATGTACTATCTTCTTAATAGCAAATTCCCATTTTGTGGCTTCCCCACTGGCCATTCACTCTCTCCTGCAACATACTTCCCCTATTTCCTTGGCTATCTACCTTGCTTCTCTTAAATCTGCTTAAATGTTATTTTCTCAATGAGGCTTACCTGACCATTCTCTTTAAAACCTGCAAGACCCCCTATTCTCTAACCTTTTTTATTTTTTTCCCCCCATAGGATGTTACTTTCAGATTTTTTTATCTAGGTTTCCTACCAGAGGCCAGTTTACTCCTCCAGGGACATTTGGTAATATCTGGAGAAAAAAAAGATTGTCACCCCTTAGGTGGTGAGGGTTCTATTAGCATCTGGTAAGTAGAGGCTAGGGATGCTGCAAAATATCCTATAGTACATCGGACAGTCCTCCACAGGAAAGAATTATCCAGCTCAAAACCTCAATAATGCTATAGGTGAGAAATACTTAACAAGTATATTAAGTACCCCATAATATACTTACCTTTGTGCTGATTTTGAGTTTCCCTCTAGTAGAATATAAGGTCCACGAGCACTAGGATTTGTCTGTTTATATAGTTCAGATTTATATTTATATAAGGGATATAACTTTTCAATATAAATTCCATGAGAACAGATACTATATATATTGAGACACTCAGATTTGTTGAATGGTGTTAAATGAATTCTCCCCCACCTCAAGACTTTTAAAAAACATTACATTTGTCTTAACATTAAAGAAAGTTTAAAAGAAAAAACTCGTTTCTAACATGTGTCCACGGTATCTTGCAGCGTTTGTCATGTGCCTGACTGGTTGTTGTCAGTTATATATTTTATATTGTCCTATAGACTTTCTTAATTATCATTTGCAAACTTATATCAAAATCCATCTAATTTACCTGACATATAGTTTATGTGCTTAGTTAGTTAGGTGGTTTGCAAAGGGATACATCTTACTATAGAAAATTTTCAGCCTCAGAAAATTTTGATAAAAATGTAACTCAGGCAAGGGTAATATTACCTGCAAGGTTAGCAGCTTCAATTGTTGAATTTCTCTGTTTTAAATCAAATTCTGCTGGTACAGAAATAACAGCGTTGGCAACTGGCATTCCAAGATATTCCTCTGCCATTTCCTTTAATTTCAATAGTAGTCTAGAGCCAACATATTCTGGGGAAACGGTGATGGTCTCATTACTTGTCACAGAAAACTCAACCATTCCATTTTTGTTTAAAACCTGTGAATAATAGGAATAAACTTAACTAAGGAGGTAAAAGACCTGTACTCGGAAAACTACAGGACACTGAAAAAAGAGATAGGGGAAGACATAAAGAAATGGAAGAATATACCATGCTCCTGGACTGGTAGAATCAACATCATCAAAATGTCCATACTACTCAAAGCAATTTACAGATTCAATGCAATCCCCATTAAAATACCAATGGCAGCCTGGCCAGTTTGGCTCGGTGGTTGAGCGTTGACCGATTAACCAGGAGGTCACGGTTCGATTCCCGGTCAGGGCACATGCTGGGGTTGTGGGCTGGATCCCGATTTAGGGGCATGCAGGAGGCAGCTGATTGGTGATTCTCTCTCATCATTGATGTTTCTCTCTCTCCCTCTCCCTTCCTCACTAAAATAAATACAAATATGTTTAAAAAAATAAAACTCTCTACATCTTAAAAAATAAATAAATAAAAATAATAAAATACCAACGACATATTTCGCAGGCTTAGAACAAACTCTCCAAAAATTCATATGGAATGAAAAAGATCCCAAATAGCCACAGCAATCCTGAGAAAGAAGAACAAAGTTGGAGGGATCACAATACCAGACATCAAGCTATATTATAAAGCCACTGTTCTCAAAACTTCCTGGTACTGGTACAAGAACAGACATATTGACCAATGGAACAGAACAGAGAACCCAGAAATAGACCCAAGCCCTTATGCTCAATTAATATTTGACAAAGGAGGCAAGAGCATACAATGGAGTCAAGACAGCCTCTTCAATAAATGGTGTTGGGAAAATTGGTCAGACATATGCAAAAAATGAAACTAGAACACCAACTTACACCATACACAAAAATAAACTCAAAATGGATAAAGGACTTAAACGTTAGGCGGGAAACCATAAAAATCTTAGAAGACTCCATAGGCAGCAAAATATCAGACATATGTCATAGCAATATCTTTACCGATACAGCTACTAGGGCAATGGAAACTAAGGAGAAAATAAACAAATGGGACTACATCAAAATGAAAAAGCTTCTGCACAGCAAAAGAAACCATCCACAAAACAACAAGAAAGCCCACTACATGGGAGAACATGTTTTCCAATGCTATCTCTGATAAGGGCTTAATCTCCAAAATTTACAGGGAACTCATACAACTTAAGAAAAAGAAGATAAACAATCCAATCAAAAAATGGGCAAAGGACCTAAATAGACACTTTTTAAAAGAAGACATAAGGAAGGCCAAGAGACATATGAAAACATGCTCAAAGTCACTAATCACCGGGGAGAGATGCAAATCAAAACAACAATGAGGTACCATCTCACACCTGTCAGAATGGCTATCATCAACAAATCAACAAAGGACAACTGCTGGCGAGGATGTGGAGAAAAAGGAACACTCCTGCACTGATGGTGATGCAGACTGGTGTAGCCACTGTGGAAAACAGTATAGAGTTTCCTCAAAAAATTAAAAATGGAACTCCTACTTGACCCAGTAATCCCACTTCTAGGAATATATCCCAAGAAATAAGAAACACCAATCAGAAAGGACATATGCACCCCTCTGTTCATAGCAGCACAATTCACCATAGCTAAGATCTGGAAACAGCCTAAGTGCCCATCAGCAGATGAGTGGATTAGAAAACTGTGGTACATCTACACAATGGAATACTACCTGCTATAAAAAAAGAAGAAACTTCTACCATTTGCAACAACATGGATGGACTTGGAGAGCATTATTCTAAGTGAAATAAGCCAGTCAGAGAAAGATAAATATCACATGATCTCACTCATATGTGGGATATAATGAACAACATAAACTGATGAACAAAAATAGATCCAGAAACAAAGAAACACTGAACAGACCATCCAACCACAGAGGGAAGGCAGGAGAAACGCTGAACAGACCATCCAACCACAGAGGGAAGGCAGGAGAGGGTAGGGATGGGGGGGGGGAGGGGTAAGAGATCAACCAAAGGACTTGTATGCGTGCATATTAGCATAACCAATGGACAAGGACACTGGGGCAGTGGGGGCTTGTCCTGGGAGTGGCCAGGGAGTGGTCAATTGGGGAAAAAGGAGACATACGTAATACTTTAAACAATAAAAAAACCCTGTGAATAAGATTTGCAAAGAGTGTAAAAGCATATATACACATACATACATATAAACTTACACACACACACACACTGGACTTTAATCAAAACTTACCTTTACCTTTACAAGGTCACAAAATTCATTTGTAATGTACCAAGTACATTTATTATAATTAGAGGTTATAAAGTTATACTTTAAAATCTATAAAATTAATCCACATCATAGTTTTTTGATAACAGAAAAATAACATTCATCACTAAGCACATAGCTGGAACATAAAAGATTCTCTCTCTCTCTATATATATATCTGTTAAATTAAAGAAAAAATGGATGATGAAATATAAGGAATAATAGTTGCTAAATTATGTATGTGACTAAGGATCTTTTTTTTTTTCTCTTAAAATTAAGTTGTTCCAAAATTAATAGATAACTGAAAGAATGTTCTGGTACATATCAGCAAGAATAATTTTAGTACTTCATTATGTTCTTAGCCAAAAATCAAATATCAGTTACATTCTTGTATCCATGAAAATATGTATTAGCTCAATATCCCTGCTAATGTAGTTTCCATTTAAAAAACTAGATTAATTCTAAAACATTCTATCCTAGATTCACCAAGAAGACTGCACTAACATCAACAGTAAAGAGAATTAGTCTGTTCTGAGTTATAAGAGTATTAACCCCAGTGATTCTAGACCAGCGGTTCTCAACCTGTGGGTTGCGACCCCTTTGGGGGTCGAACAACCCTTTCACAGGAGTCGCCTAAATACATCCTGCATATAAGGTATTTACATTACGATTCATAACAGTAGCAAAATTACAGTTATGAAGTAGCAACGAAAATAATTTTATGGTTTAATACAGTTCCTGATGAAGTAGCAACATGAGGAACTGTATTAAAGGGTCTCGGCATTAGGAAGGTTGAAAACCACTGTTCTAGACTATATATCTAGGTTTCAATCAAGAAACCTATATGATGAATACAAAAGCAAGCTACAGACACTATTAAAATTAGGTTCAAAGACACCAGTACTGTCAGAGCCCACATGAAACAGAAACAACAACAGAATCAGATTACTTAGAAACTCATGGACAAAAAATGAAAAAAACGTAACTATTGATCAGTAAATAATATACCTCAAACTATAACTTAGAAGAAAATTTATAGTTTTATATTATTTTATCATTGCATAAGATTATAAATTAATAAAGTTTCCTAAGAAACTAAAAAAGAAACTTAAGAAATGCATGGAGAATTTTTTCTACTTTGAAATAGATTGAAAAATTGAGAATTTTTATGGATGGATTCAAATAAGCAATACTGATATAACTATCTAGTATTTAAAAACCTATCATTTAAAATCCCACTTTGTATTACATATACAAGAAAAACACTACATGGAATAAACATTTCAATGTTTAAAAGAAAAAACCCCCAGCAAAATCCAAACCTAAAAAATACTCATATAGAAGTATTAGAAAAATAAATAAATAAAAGGATAGGATTGGAAAACCATTGTAAGCACAATAAGAGTACAAAACCATTTTAACACATTAAGAGACAATTTTACTACATAAAAAATTGATACTCTTAACTGCTCAAAAACAAAATTATGTCATCAGGAAAAAAGGGAAAAACTACTGAAAACATATCACAAATGTATTTCATGACATCAGAAAAGATAAAACACCCTCCACCCCCCCAAAATAGGACAAAGAACAAGAAATGGGTCACTAAAGAAAATAAAAATGTGAAGAAAGTAATTTTTAACTCTGACCTCACTAGAAATAATAGGAATTGATGCAAGCTATCACTTTTTACTTTTCTATTGGCAAAGATTAAAATAACTAGTGAAGATACAGGCACTCTATAAAACAGTAGTTAAGAGCATATAACCTTTTCGGTGCATAATTTGTCAATATAAATCAAAAGCCTCAACACATGTGTGCATTTGACCTATCAATTTCTACTTCTAGAATTCAAATTTAGGAAGTTATCAGAGAAATGTAAAGAGATATATATAAAAGGATACTTACTGAAGCTCTAACATTAGTGGGAAACCAGGGAAAAAATAAAATTTATTCTGATAAAAACTGGGTAATTAAGTACTTGAATGGTCATTCCATGAAACCATGAAGGATAATGATGTGAATGTATTGACTAATTGGCCATGACATGTTGATAAGTTTCAAACAACTCATAAAACAGAATGCCTAATTTGATATTTTTTACATATACAAGTATGTATACACTCAATATGTGTATAGTTATGCAGAGAATATAACCATCCATCCACATGGTACATGGGGCTTCCTTAGCCTTCCTGCTACAATGAAAGACTTAGGTGACATTCTAAGGATGGCAGAGCAAGAATATAAGATGCTAAGTCTTTGACAGCACTGTGGAGCCACTGAATTAACTCACCCTGGAGCTGCCATGAAATTGCTTGTTATACAATAACTTCCATGCAAATTGAGTCAGTTGAAATAAAAAGTTTTATAACTTGTTGCCAAAGCATATGTTTGAAACAATAATCTGATCTAAAATTAAAATAGATTTTAGCTTAATTACTTACCTTAAATGGGTATCTGCCAATCTCAGCCTCCAGCTCTTCTGGGGTAAAAATCTTGCCTATGAATCTTTTGGCATCATATATTGTGTTCTGAGGATTTGAATCTGCCAGCTCTAAGCTTTCATATCCCACATAAACATCATGGTCAGTGAAAGACACCATGCTGGGTATGCTGATATGGCCATTTTCATCTGGAATGACCTTTACTTTGCCTGTGCCAGGAAAAAACACCCCAACAGAGCAGTAGGTGGTGCCAAGGTCAATGCCAATCACTTTAGGAGTAGGCAATGGTAAATACTGTTGTGACAAATAGCCAGCCAACAGGAGAGTCAAGACAGCTGATCCTGAAATACAAGCAGATTAAAATATATGTCTTATCAAACTGGTACAATAAGCTAAATTATTAAAGTCCCTTTAATATCTCTCTTTGAAACAAGACTAAAAAATACACTCTCAAAATATTTTCTTTTATAATACTAATGGTAACACTTCTCTCAAACATCAAGTTTTTCACACTGTAAATTGACAGCACTTAAAAGGAGGTAAAAAGAAAAACAAAAAAACTTATTCGTCTATTTCACATGGGTGGATAAAAGGAATAAAAAGTAAAAACATTTCAATAACAATTGTACTGACACTGACAGGAAAACTCATTCTTCTGGAGCAAATTAGATATAATCCAATTTCTTGGTCAACTGATACTTGATTTTATAGCTTTATAAAATTAGCTTTAGTTATCATTATTAAAAAGAAACTCCATTATTAAAATTTCCACAGCAAAACCTCTCTTATTATAAGGCTAAAATTATTTATCCCTGCACTAACCGGTTTGGCTCAGTGGATAGAGCATTAGCCTGCAGACTGAAGGGTCCCAGGTTCGATTCCGGTCAAGGGCATGTACCTTGGTTGCAGGCACATCCCCAGTAGGAGGTGTGCAGGAGGCAGCTGATCCATGTTTCTCTCTCATTGATGTTTCTAACTCTCTATCCCTCTCCCTTCTTCTCTGTAAAAATCAATAAAATATTTTTTTAAAGTATTTATCCCTTTATCTCCTTTTTTCTTTAAACAACATGAAATCGATAAATTGGAGAAAAACGGTTTTGAAAGCTGCTTAGAGATTAAGCTGTCAATTCATAACAGAACATAGTGAACTTTCTCTGGGTTGAAATATCAATTAAGAACACACTTCTATCAGAAGTAGCATTTAGAGAAGAAGCATCAAAGTGTGTCCTGTGTCCTGTAAACCTGATGGCAACATAAGCGGAAGCTCCTTGCAGGCAGGTTTTGCTCACTGTTGTATCTCCTACCCCAAGAACGGTTCCTAGCAAACAGCAGGTGTTCAGTAATTACTAACTGATGAGAAAAACAAGTATGGACAAATGCCTGATGAAGAAAGGTGTCACTTCGGATATTACAATTGAGTTATTTGGTTTCAGGATGCTATGCTAACCTCCTGTGTCGTCATGTTACATAGGACCTAAAACGTCAATCTGTAGGAGTCTGTTTTTACTAATTGTTAGCTCATCCTCATGAACACATAATTCAACCAAGTGAAACCAAGTGCCCAGCCCACTTTCCTCTCGCTCCTACGTGCAGAATTTCAGAAGCACTTCATCCCCTTTGTCCGGGGAGGGGAATTCTAACCAGGACTGGCAGAACGAGCACAGCGCGGCGCATCGCAGAGGCCTGGCTCTCCAACCCCAGCCGCGCTGGGGCCCACGGCCCGGCGCAGCGGGCTCCTCCTCCCACAAAGGGGAGCTGGAGATGCACGTCCGAAGGCCCCAACTCAACGTACGATTCAAAATCGACGTTGTTTTGGAAAGAACTGCTCCCAGGCCTGATGTCCCTGGGATGGACGCAGAAGGATGCCGCCCGCCCTACGTGGTGGGCCTACCGGGTCTGGGCCATCCTAGAGGCGACTCCTAAGCGGCTCTCTGAACAGCCCCAACCCGCCTCTAAATCGCCTTTTCGGCGCCATTCCTGCTGCGCAACCTGGATCTAGAGGGTGTGGCCATCACCCCCACCCACCCGGCTCCCCACAAACGCTCTAGTCAGTGCCCACACCAGCGACAGGGACCCCGGAGCACTGACCTAAGATCGTCATCTCTCCGGCCATCACAGTCCCGCCGAAGAGGTTTGGGATGACTGTACCAGACGGGAGGCGCCGCCCCCACGCCGCCGGGCGGCCCGCTGACCCCTGGGAAATGTAGTTCTCTTGCTCTGACGCGGCCAGGGAAGCTACGTGTCGGACCAGAGAAAGGACTTTCTTTACCATGAGGTCGCGAGGCTGAGAACCTCCATTCAACTGCTGCCAGGGACAACAGAACCGCCCTCCCACGCAAGGACTGCCGAGCCAATTGGGCTGAGGAGGAGGAGAGTCAAGTAGAGGGGCTGGACTTTACTCATCCAACCGGAAGCACCTCGGGCCACCGGAGGTATGAAGTCTCTCTAGCACCGCCCTACCGCTTTCCTTTCTGGGAAGTGTAGTTTGGGCTTCCCCCCGTTCGCCGGAGGGGACAGAGAGGACCGCTAGCTTATTGTGTGTGTGCGGGGGGGGGGGGGGGCGGGGGGGATCTGTGGGGGTGTAGGGGTGGGGAGTGTTGGGGGGAGGGGCCTAAGGCCAGATTCCCGCCTTTGTGCGGTCCACCTTTAAAGCGCGCTCCTTCCCCTGCGATGTAGATTCTATCTAGATGGTCTTTCCCCAAACGCTGCGTAGCCTCCCTAGGATCCCTGCGCAGTCGGCGTCCTGAAACTCCAATTAAGATGATCAGCTCTGCCTTTTTTTGTTTTGGGCTAAATAAATTCAAGAAATTTTCAGGTAAGGCGATTTATTCAAGGGAGCAGGGACACATTTCCTCTATTGCTAACGCTGAAGTAGGCCATTAAAAACAAAAAAGAAAAACAAAACACCTTAGCTTTCTCTTGAATTCAGTCCTAAGCTACAGGAATAGCTTTCAGAGACGAGTTGAAGTGCTTTTCAGGTTCTAGTCTATGAAAGACCTGGTTTTTCTCACCACGTGGTCACAAGTAATGCGTCATGGCTCCTTTTCAGAGTGTTTGGCTGTTCAGGTCATAAGAACTGTGATCCTGGAGAACTGAAATTTATTTCCTCACCTGAGATCAAACCAAACAGTCCCTGCTGACAACAGGTCAGCCGGCTGGGAGAATAAACTGCCACAAGCTTACTGGTTGACTTACAAATGTATAACAAAGTGTTGATGGCTATTGAAGCAGAATTATGGTTAGTGGGGATTCATATCTACACTAATTAAAGCCTAAGTGGTCCTCACACCCTCGCTGGGACGTCCTCACAAGATGGCCCCACGCGCAGCGGAGGCGGGCCCTTGGCTGCTCCACACAGTGAGGCCTGGGGGGTCCTGCGGTCCCGTGATGTGGAAGAGGCTGGAAGAGGCCGGTCTGGTGTCTCCTCCACCTCCCACGGAGGAGGCTGGCCATGGCAGGGGAGGGCAGTTGTGGGTGATCAGGCCGACAGGGCAGCGGTTAGGGGGCAGTCAGGCTGGCAGGCAGGGGAGCAGTTAGGAGCCAACAGTCCCAGAGTGTGAAAGGGATGTCCAACTGTCAAACATCCCCCAGGGGTCCCAGATTGGAGAGGGTGCAGGCCGGGCTGAGGGACACGCCCCCCCCCCACGTGCACGAATTTCATGCACCCGGCCTCTAGTATATAATTATCTCTCCACTTTTATGTATTTAAATTTTTTTTATAATGTGTTTACAATGAGTACTATTCAGTATAATTTCAGTATACTTATAAAGAAGGCATGATTCAAACATTTAGTGTCTTAAACCAACATAAATATATTATTTTACAATTCCATAGATTGCAAATTTGGTACATGTCTTACTGAACTAAAGGGGAGAATTGTTTCCTGCTAATTTGATTTTCTGGCAGAATTTTTTTTTTTTTTTTAATTCAGAACCCACTTTATTTTTTTTAATTATTAAATCTTTATTGTTCAGATTATTACATTTGTTCCTCTTTTTTCCCCCCATAACTCCCCTCCACCCAGTTCCCACCCCACCCTCTGCCCTCACTCTCCACCCACTGTCCTCATTCATAGGTGCGTGATTTTTGTCCAGTCTCTTCCTGCATCCCCCACACCACTTTCCCCCCTAAGAATAGTCAGTCCATTCTCTTTCTATGACCCTGATTCTATTATAATCACCAGTTCATTCTGTTCATCAGATTATTTATTCACTTGATTTTTAGATTCACTTGTTGATAGATGTGTATTTGTTGTTCATAATTTGTATCTTTACCTTTTTCTTCTTCTTCCTCTTCTTAAAGGATACCTTTCAGCATTTCATATAATACTGATTTGGTGGTGATGAACTCCTTTAGCTTTTTCTTATCTGTGAAGCTCTTTATCTGACCTTCAATTCTGAATGATAGCTTTGCTGGATAAAGTACTCTTGGTTGTAGGTTCTTGGCATTCATCACTTTGAATATTTCTTGCCACTCCCTTCTGGCCTGCAAAGTTTCTGTTGAGAAATCAGCTGACAGTCATATGGGTACTCCCTTGTAGGTAACTGACTTTCTTTCTCTTGCTGATTTTAAGATTCTCTCTTTGTCTTTTGCTCTTGGCATGTTAATTATGATGTATCTTGGTGTGGTCCTCTTTGGATTCCTTTTGTTTGGGGTTCTCTGTGCTTCCTGGACTTGTAAGTCTATTTCTTTCACCAGGTAGGGGAAGTTTTCTGTCATTATTTCTTCAAATAGGTTTTCAATATCTTGCTCTCTCTCTTCTGGCACCCCTATAATTCGGATATTGGTATGCTTGAAGCTGTCCCAGAGCCTCCTTACACTATCTTCGTATTTTTGGGTTCTTTTTTCATTTTGCTTTTCCAGTTGGGTGTTTTTTGCTTCTTCGTATTTCAAATCTTTGACTTGATTCTTGCGCTCCTCTGGTCTGCTGTTGGGAGTCTGTATAATATTCTTTATTTCAGTCAGTGTATGCTTAATTTCTAGTTGGTCTTTTATCACAACATCGAGGGTCTCACTAGATTTCTTGAGGATCTCACTACATTTATCGGCGGTCTCACCAGTCTTTTCGAGGGTCTTACTAAATTTATCTGCGGCTTCTAGACAGTTCTTGAAAAACCTCAAAAGTGTGGTTTTGAACTCTATATCCAGCAGCTTGCTTTCCTCCATTTCTGTCATTTGTGTCCTGTTTCTTTGTCTCTGCATTTTTTATGCTTCCTTGTGTTGATAAAGTGGTTTTCTGTGCTAAGTGTCCTCTAGGGCCCAGTGGTTCAGCCTCCCCAATTACCTGAGGAGGACACTCTTGGTGCTCCCCCTTGTGGTCTTTGTGCACAGTCTTATTGTAGTTAAGCCTTGATTGTTGTAAGTAACACTGGGAGGGATTGACCTCCAGGCCAATTGGCTGTGAGAATCAGCTGTGTCTGCAGTGGGAGAACTTCTGTTCTGGAGCTCTAGGGAGGTGCTAATCTAGCCTCTGCCTGATGCTATCCAGCAAATGCCTCCGTGCAAGGCTTGGGCGGTGCAGGTCCCAGGGGATCAACAGTGCAGGCGGAGCGAGCAGTTATGGCTGCTCTCAGTCCTGCCTTCAGAGGCCCCGCTTCTCAGTGTCCCAGCAATTGCTGCAAGTACCTCCGAGAGAAAGCTGCCCTCGAGTTCCGACTGATGCCAGACAGTCCCACTTCTCCCGTATGAGTCTAGGTCCCCTGAGACTCACCCGGAACTGGAGCTCAGAGCCTGAGACTCCCTCCCGATTGAAAAAGACAACCGCGCCCTCAGCCGCCAGCCTGCTTCGCGTGTACCTCTGTACCTTAGTATTTTACTTCCACACTGCACGTCCTCTGAGTCTCAGTATGCTTTTCTCTTTCCTTCTAGTTGTAGAATTCCCACTCAGCCAGCCTTCCTGTGGTTCTGGGTGATGTCTGTTCCGTCTTTTAGTTGTATTTTTGAAGTGGTTGTGCGAGGCAGCAAACTCCGGTGTTTACCTATGCTGCCATCTTGGTTTCCTCTGATTTTCTGGCAGAATTTATTTCCATGTGATTGTAGGATTAAGGTGATACCTGAATCAGTGAGCAGGAATTCTTCCTGGGGTCATTTCTCACAGATTCGAAGAATGAAGCCACTGACCAGAAGTGTTCAAACAAGGCCTACTTAGAGGAATCAGGACATTTAATAGCTAGTTGCTGCATAGTCATATAATTTTATGTTATAACTGCTTTAAAGAAAGATTTACCTTGGTGGAGACTGGGATTTATTGATATTATTTTATCTTTATTTATATGCACTTCCATGTATTAAAGGGGAATGTTCACAGCCTATTTTTTACTCAAATGAAAGTAAGAATTTTAATTGATAATAGGCAAAATTTTCTATACAGAAAATAATACTTGTAATGCAGTCTACTTAGGACTCTTTTAGGTTAATTTTAGGATTGTTTTAAATATATTGTTAGCAACATTAGCTGTCTATTTTCCTAAAAATTGTCTTTTACAATATTCTAGGAGATAGCTTTACCTTTATTCACTGCCATCTACTTTAAGAATTTTAAATGTTAGAAATGAGTTGCTTTATTCATGCAGATGATGACCTCAGACAACTAGGTGTAATATACTGTGCCCAAAATTTCTCCTTTTTTATGTGATTTTTTTCTAAATTTTTAGGCCAGCTGAAAACATTTTCTTTATATAGCTCATAAAATATTTAAACAATGCAGTAGTATGTAAAATTAGAAAGAAATCTTTTCCCTTTCAAACAATCCAGTTTCCTCATGTGGTGTGTTTTCTTGAATTTTTTCTGCATAGACATATATAACAGCTATAAATTTTTACTAACAGAAATGTGCTCATATTATATATATATTGTTCTGTAATTTGCATATGTCCATTAACAACCTATATTGGCTATCTTTCCATGTTGTTATATATAATTCTGTTCCAGTCTAATAGTTATGTAGTTTTTTAGTACACTAATATACTATAATTTATTTAAACATTGAGTATTTGTGTACTGTTGGACACTTGTTATTTCTAGTTTTTTGCTGTTATTATTCTGCAATGAAATTCTTCTACATCTGTCCTTTTTCCTATAATCATTTTCTAGATGTCAACAACTTTACACATTCAGAAATTTGATAGATATTGCTAATTTGCCCTCCAAAAAGTTGTACCAATTTGTACTCCTTTATGTAAATATTAGGGGCCCAGTGCACGAATTTGTGTACATTGAAAGGAACTGTGGGCCATGAGGCTGCAGTGGGCACAAGGGCGGGTCTCAGCCCATCCTTTGTGCCCCCGCCAGGCCCCTCCCATCGTGGCCCTTGGTCCCCTGTCTGCCGGCAGTCCTGCTCCTGCCACCACCACTCCAACGCATTGACGGTGCTGGCCCCACTCGCACCCACTGCTGGCACAGAGCCATTGGGGCTGGCACCAGTAGCAGGACTGAGTGGGACTGGCGCCGTCAGCAGGTTCGAGCAGAGGCTGCTGACCCGATCGCCCCTCAAGAGCCAGGGGAGGTGGAGAAACCCTCAGGAGTTATCTGGGCTGGCAGCCACCGCTTGCACCCACTGATGGCGTCGAGCGATCGGGGTTGGTGCTGGGTGCTGGCAGCCGGTGCAAGTGGCAGCTCTGGCGCCAGCAGCAGGTGCGAGTGCCGGGTGGGACTGCAGCATGCGGGAGCAAAGAATTTTCAGTAACCTCCAAAGGCTCACCCCCAATGACAGCAACCAGTGCCCCACCTTGGTCTGGTGCCCTGGCTCACCTGCTCTACCATCCGCCGTGGCCCATGCCCACCATGTTCCACGCTCTGGGGTCTGCTGCCGATGCCCGCCATGTTCCACACGTGCCCCCTGGTGGTCAGCACATGTCATAGTGAACAGTTGTTCAGTTGTTTGGTTGTCCCGTTGTTCAGTCTATTTGCATATTAGGGTTTTATATATATAGACTAGAGGCCCAGTGTACAAATATTCATCCACTCGGGGGTTCCTCAGCCCAGCCTGCACCCTTTTGCAGCCCAGGATCCTTCAAGGGATGTCCACCTGCCAGCTTAGGCCCGCTCTCTGGGGGATCGGGCCTAAGCTGTCAGTCAGACATCCCTCTGGCAGCCCGGGAGTCCTCGGGGGATGTCAGACATTCTTAGCGCTGATGAGGAGGCAGGAGAGGCTCGTGCCACCGCCACTGTGCTTGCAACCGTCAGCCCGGCTTGTGGCTGAGTGGAGTTCCCCCTGTAGGAGTGCACTGTAGGAGGCTCGTGCCAGGGGGAAGTTCCTGCATTGAGTGTCTGGCCCCTGGTGGTCAGTGAACGTCATAGTGACCGGTCGTTCCTGGTCTTTTGGCCATTAGGGTCAATTTGCATATTACCCTTTTATTATATAGGATATGTGCCACTATCCCTCCTGCCTTGTGGCTAATGCTGCATATTGTCAAGCATTGCTAATCTCATAGGGGGATTACATCAGTTTCTTTTTTACATTTATAGATTTATTAGTGATGTTAATAATTTTTGTTAATGCTTATAATTTATGCTTATTTTGTTTCTATCCTTTACTCATTACGTTGCTGGTCATTTTATTTATTGTTTTATAGATACTTATTGGTATTCATATCAAAACTCTCAATTATATGTTGTAGTGGCTTTTACCAGTATTTCATTTTATTTTTATTTATGCTGTCTTTTGTCACATTTAAATTTAAAATTTTTACATAATCAAGTTTTCAATTTGTATTTTTACTTATTATTATAATTACATTTCAATTACAGTTTACATTCAGCATTATTCTGTGTTAGTTTTAGATGCACAGCATAGTGGTTATAAATCATGTACTTTACAGAGTGGTCCCCACAATGTTTCAAGTACCCACCTGGCCATATATGTTGTTATTACAATATTATTAACTATATTCCCTATGCTGTTGAATCTTTACTTTTATGGCTTCTAAGGTTGATGTCATGAATTGAAAGACCTTCCCAAGTTAAGATTTAAACAATGCTCCCATTTTTTTTTCTTACATATTTATCTTTATATTTATATCTTACAGTTAGCAGAAATTTATAGTAATGTACAAATGTGGGAAAAAGTACCAACCATCATTACCTAAAAGATAAATCATAAGTAAGGCTATGAAATAATAATAACAACAATAATAAGACAAATAATACAAATAAATAATAATACTAACTAAATAATAACACAAGAATAAACTGTTTCATGTACTCACAGCTGTAAACCTACTTTTGCCCACCCCTGTTGTGAAATTTATTTCCTATTCTATTTCTAAACATACAGGCAAGTGTTAAAATAATATTTACAAGTGAGCTGTCTTTTTCACTGATTTGAAATGCTTCACTTACCAAATAAAAAATGCACTTGGGTCTTTCCAATTAGTAGAGGTCCTTTATATATTTTTAATACTAATATTTTGCATGTTATACATATCATAAACATCTCTGTGGCTTATCTTTTGAGTGTCCTTTAATGACAAATTTTAATTATATAATGTGATCAATTTTATCAATCTTTTATGATTAGTGCCTTTTGTATCTTATTTAAAAGCACCTAAGCTACTCCAAGGTCATTGTTATATCCTTCTGTTAGCTTTGTGGTTGGGTTTTACTCAAAATGGAATGGATTTATGATAAGGATCCTACACCATTTTTTCATATGTATAACACTTAGAGCCCAATATTATTTATTGAAGTGTTCATGATTTCTGTAATGTTTTGCATGGCCATCTCTGTCATATATCAAGTTTCAATAGGCATAGGTCTGTTTGCAAGCTGTCTATTCTATTTCACTAATCAACTGACCTAATACTCTTTTTATTATTATAGTTTTACTAGTGGCCCGGTGCACAAAATTCATGCACGGGGGAGGGGGTGTTCCTCAGCCCAGCCTGCACCCTCTCCAATCTGGGACCCCTCGAAGGATGTCCTACTGCCAGTTTACAGGGATCGGGCCTAAACCGGCAGTCAGACATCCCTCTCGCAATCCGGGACTGCTGGCTCCTAACTGCTCACCTGTGTGCCTGCCTGCCTGATTGCCCCTAACCACTCTGCCTGCCGGCCTGCTCGCCCCCAACTGCCCCCCCCCCCCGCCAGCCTGATCACCCCCAACTGCCCCCTCCGCTGTCCTGATCACCTCCAACTGACCCCCACTGATGCCCTGTTGCCCCCTACTGGCCCCCCTGCTGGTCTGCTTACTCCTAATGGCCCCACCCTCCGCCGCCTGATCACCCACAACTGCCCTCACCTCTTGTCCTCTCACCACCTCTACCTCGGCCCCACCACCATGGCTTTGTCCAGAAGAATGTCTGGAAGGTCTTCTGGAAGGTCTCCCAGTCTAATTAGCATATTACCCTTTTATTAGTATAGATAGAGGCCTGGTGCCCGCTGATTTGCCCTGAACGGTGTCCCGGATCAGGGTGGGGGTTCCCTTGGGGGGTGGGGTGGCCTGGGTGAGGGCCCTGTGGTGATTTGCAGGCTGGCCACGCACCCATGGGGTGAGGGTCCCCACTGGGGGGCGTGGCCAGCCTGGGTGAGGGGCTGAGGGCAGTTTTCAAGCTGGCCACACTCCCTTCAGGGTGGGGTCCCCGCTGGGGTCCCTGGCCAGCCTGGGTGAGAGGCTGAGGCCCGTGTTCAGGCTGACCACACCCCCTTCAGGGTGGGGGGTCCCTTGGGGTGCCTGGCCAGCCTGGGTGAGGGGCTGATGGCTGTTTGCAGGCTGGCCAAGCCCTCCAGTGGGACCCTCACCCCATGAGGGTGTGGCCAGCCTGGGTGAGGGGCTGAGGGCTATTTTCAGGCTGGCCACGGCTCCAGACAACCCAGGCTTCCAGACCCTCCTTGAGCAGAGACCACAGCAGCTGGAAGCAGGTATCTGGGATTTATTTATCTTCTATAATTGAAACTTTGTAGCCTTGAGCGGAGCCCACATCTGGCCAGGGCAGGTGGGAATATTGGCTTCCTCCATTATCAGGGGTAACCCAAGCCCCCTGTTCGCTCCAACTCTGTGGCCACCACCATCTTAGTTGGGTTTATTTGCATATTCGCTCCTGATTGTCTGGTGGGTGTGGCTCATGGGTGTGGCTTGTGGGTGTAGCGGAGGTATGGTCAATTTGCATGTTTCTCTTTTATTAGATAGGATAATAGATTGTGCTATGGATTAAGGCAGTGATGGTGAACCTATGACACACGTGTCAGAGGTGACATGCGAACTCATTTTTTTAGTTGATTTTTCTTTGTTAAATGGCATTTAAATATATAAAATAAATATCAAAAATATAAGTCTTTGTTTTTCTATGGTTGCAAATATCAAAAAATTTCTATATGTGACATGGCACCAGAGTTAAGTTAGGGTTTTTCAAAATGCTGACACGCCGAGCTCAAAAGGTTCACCATCACTGGATTAGGGTATTGATTTTCAACCTTTTTTTATTTCATGGCACACATAAACTAATTACTAAAATATTGCAGCACACTGAATAATATATATATATTTTCCCAACCCAACAAAAAGATAGGTATAATTTTGATTCACTCACACTGGATTGCTATTGTGTTGGCTGTTGTCATTTTTCTTCTTTGATAATGTAAGGGGAAGGAGCAATGTAAGTGCTCCTGACTAAGTAATCGGGTATTGCATATTTTAAAAATCCTTTCAGCACACCAGTTGAAAATCGCTGTATTAGGGCAAATACCTTCACTTTACTCCTCTTATTAGGAGTGTGTTGGCTATTTTTATTCCCTTTATTCTTTACATAAATATTAAATTTATTTTGTGAATATGAACAAACTGATTCTAAAGTTTATATGGAGAGGAAAAAGACCAAGAATAGCCAACACAATATTGAAAGGGAATAAAAAGTTGGAGGACTGAAGCTACCTTACTTTAAAAGTTTCTATAAAATTTCAGAAACAAAGCCAGTGTGATATTGGTGAAAGAATAGTCAAATAGATCAGGGGAGCAAAATAGAGAACTCAATAATAGACCCAAATAAATATAGTGAACTTAAAGGATCAAAGTCAATACAATGGAGCAAAGAAAGTCTTTTTAGCAAACATGCTGTAACAATTGGACATCTTTATACAGAAATGAATATAGATACAGACCTTACAATTTTCACAAAAGTTAACTCCAAATGGACCATAGACCTAAATGTAAATCATCCTATATAATAAAAGGCTAATATGCAAATCGACTGAATGGCAGAATGACTGGTCGCTATGACGTGCACTGACCACCAGGGGGCAGATGCTCAACACAAGAGCTGCCCCCTGGTGGCCAGTGTGCTCCCACAGGGGAGTGCCGCTCAGCCAAAAGCCTTGAGCCGGGCTCATGGCTGGCGACCACAGCAGTGGTGGTGGCAGCCTCGCCCACCTCCATGGGGAGTGGGCCTAAGCTGTCAGTTGGACATCCCCCAAGGGCTCCCAGACTGCGAGAAGGCACAGGCCAGGCTGAGGAACCCCGCTGCCCCCAAGTTCATGAATTTCGTGCACCAGGCCTCTAAGATAACATAGGAGAAAGCCTGGGTGAGGTTGGGTGTGGTAATAACTTTTTAACACAACACCAAAGCCATGGTCTGTGAAGTAATTGATAAATTGGACTTCATTAAAATTTAAAACTTCTGCTAAAGAAAATATCAAGAGAACAAGAAGACAAGCTACAGACTAGGAGAGAATATTTTCAAAATACCCATCTGATAAAGGACTGTTATCCAAAATATACAAAGAACACTAAAACTCAACAATAAGTAGACACACAATGGGAAAATAAAATTGGCCACAGATCTTAACAGACACCTCAACAAAGAAGATTATACAGATGCCAAAAAATCATTTGTAAAGATGCTCTACCTCATATGTTATCATGGAAAAGTACATTAACCATATGATACCACTACGCACTTATTATAATGGCTGAAATCTAGAACACTAACAACACCAAATACTGGTGAAGATGTGGAACAACAGGAACTGTCATTTGCTTGTGGGAATGCAAAGTGTTACAGTCACTTTGGAAGACCATTTGGCAGTTTCTAGAAAAACAAAATATACTTTTACCATGCAATTCAGCAGTCATGTTCCTTGATGTTTACCTAAAGGAGTTGAAAACTTATGTTTACACAGAAAATTGCACATGAATGTTTATAGCAGCTTCATTCATAATAAAACTTTGAAATAACCAGGATTTTCTTCAATAGGTGAATATATGAATAAACTGTGGTATACCCAGGCCCTGAAATACATGGAGTAACCCTTAAATACATATTACTAAGTGAAAGCAGTTAATATAAAAAAGGATACATACTGTATAATTCCAACTATATGACATTCTGAAAAAGACAAAACTATGGGGATAGTTAAAAGATCAGTGGTTAGCATAATTCTCTCCAGTTCCATCCATGCTGTTGCAAATGGTAAAAGTTCCTTCTTTTTTATAGTGGTGTAGTATTTCATTGTGTAGATGTACTACAGTTTTCTAATCCACTCATCTGCTGATGGGCACTTAGGTTATTTCCGGGGGGTTGGGGGGAGGAGGGTGTCAACCAGGGAAAAAGGAGACATGTCATTATACATTTATCCAAACCTATGGAAATACTTCAAGAGTAAGCTCTAATGTAAACTATTAACTTTTGGTGATAATTATGTATCAATGTAGTTTCATCAATTATAAAAAAATGTACCATTCTAGTGGGAGATGTTGTCTCTACATGTGTGGGAGCAGGGGCTATATGGGAAATCTCTGTACCTCTAACTTCCAATTTTACTGTGAACCTAAAACTGCTCTAAAAAATAAAGTTTTTGTAAAAAAATTTTAAAAAAGCAACAACTTATGAAATGATACACTTTGATCAGGACAATATATCTGAGTCTTCTTTAGTCTTGTCCAAGGCCCCTGGTTAAATCCATGAGTTAGTTTTAGGTTCATTTTCTCTATCTTGCTACTGGCCAAGATTTAGAGTGATAATTTTGGCATTTTCCTTCAGGGCACGTCTGCCTCCTGAGGATTCATTTTCTTGGCTTTTCATTTGAGTTTCAGCAAAATTTTTAAAAAATATTTTAGTCCCTCTAATTTTCAGGAGCCCAGCATGCAATAAAAATAACGTTTTATAGAAGCTCTTATTTTCAGTAGTTTACTATTCGAAACAGGGTTCATTTTTGTATTGTTTATTGATTAATGTATTATTTTTCATACAAACAACTATAAACCTACATTTGCCCCACCCTGTACAATTCTTTCACAAGTGCAGGTCCTCCAGATTTTTCATGTTGCAACCTTAAAACTCTGTGCTCAAAATGCCATGTTTTCAATTGACTAATGACCTTTGAAATGGCAATTTTAAAAATATATTTTTTATTATTGATAGTATAACAAATTTCTCCCATTCCCCACTCCCTTTCCCACTCTCCTCCCAGCCCAAACCCACCCACTCAGGCCTTCTAGTGCCCGTGTCCATGAGCCACACATATCTATACTAATAAAAGGGTAATATGCTAATTAGACCGGATATCTTCTGGACGCCCTTCTGGACAAAGCCATGGTGGCGGGGGCCGAGGCAGAGGTGGTTAGGGGTGATCAGGCTGGCAGGGGAGGGATGTTAGGGCTGATCAGGCCGGAAGAGGAGGGCAGTTAAGGGGTGATCAGGCTGGCAGGGGAGGGCAGTTGGAGGGGGGTTAGGCCAATGGGGGGGGCAGTTAGGGGCGATCAGGCTGGCAGGGGAGCAGTTAGGGGCATTAGGCCAGCAGGCAGAGGTGGTTAGGGGCAATCAGGCAGGCAGGTGAGCAGTTAGGAGCCAGTGGTCCCGGATTGCGAGAGGGATGTCCCAGATTGGAGAGCGTGCAGGCAGGCTGAGGGACACCACCCCCCCCCCCCCCCCGCCTGAATTTCATGCACTGGGCCTCTTGTAAGTATGTAAGTTCTTTTGTTTATCTCTTTTCATCGTCCAACCCCTCATTAAGGTATGTCAGTTTGTTCTGTGCTTCCCTGCCTGAGAAAGATAATCTCTGCAGTGTGAGGGAATTTCTCAGCACAGGAAACTGGATTGTCTGCCTTCTGAGCTCTAATCCCAGAGCCCTCTGGCTTAGGTTTATACAGCTTCAGTCTACTGTGCCCTTCCTCTGCTGGAGCCCAAGGTGAGTGGATGCATTCAAAATTTTGTGGATTGTCCCTTTAAGGGTGTACCTGCATTTCCAGCTATACCAGGCTGGCAGACAGCAACCCTGCTGCTTTTCACAACCAGATGTTATGTAGGTACCCTACTCAGTTCTGGTGCTCTCAGGTGGGGGGCCCAGCTGGGGGATTAGACCCCAGAGTTTTCAGTGGCAACCCCCCACAGCTGAAATTCTCTCCATAACTTCAGCTGCTGTCGAAACCCAGCCAGCCCTTTCATGTTACCTTCCTTACCAGTCTCTATGCTATCTCCCCTTTCTGTCCTTGGTTATCAGACTTCTTTCTAGCTAGTCTTCAATTGATTATCCAGGATGTTTTGATTTTTTTTGTATTTTAGTTGTAATTCCAGTTTGGTCCTGGAAGCATGTCTGTGTAGCATCTACTTACTCTGTTCCATTTGAAATGGAAACTTTTACTTGTTAATTAGGTCCAATAAAAATTGACCAAACACCTGTTAATCGATAGTCATTGGCACCAATTGTACACCAACAAGAAACCCCAATTTGGGGTGCAGTGAGGAAGGAGACTTTATTCAGTGAAAACTGCTCAACACTGATACAGTATGGTGGTGAAAACAGCACCAATGTGGAAGAGCTCTATATTGCAGCTGTGAGAATAGCATGGCCTTGGAACAGCTCAGTTTGATGCAGCGCCGATGCCCATAGGCAGATCTCTTCAGCTAGGCAGATCTGCTCAGATCTCTAATAGTCTGCTCCGCTCTGCTCTGATGAGAAATATTCCTTGTTTCAGCTCTAGCCAGGGAAAGGCAATCTTCTGTCTTCAGTGACAAGTGCACTCTGTCAGCCAGATAGCTTATATGTACAGAAGTCCCTGCCCCCAGTTTCTGATTGGCTTGTCCTCATGCAAATTAGGATGCCAAATCATTACTTTTTGGTCCAAAACATACTGTCCTGATTGGTCATAATAAAGCCGCTCTAATTGGTCAGATCTATGTAGCTCCAATTGGATGGGAAAAGCCTCAATCCTATTGGTTATAAATAGGTTTCCATGTAACCTTTATAACGGCTGATTTATATGGCAGAAACACAGTGCAGACAGGCAATTCAATGCAGAGAAGGCAGTTCAGCACAGAGGCTTCTCTATGAACTGCAGTTTGTGTGAGAGGCCCTTGTGCAGAAATGCTGCTAGACTTTTTTTGTGTTTGTTTGTATGTTTTTAATTTGAGCCCAGTTAGTCACCAAGAGCTTTTCTTAGTAGGTGTTGTTTTTTTCCCCCTCAGAGTTTACATACCTTAACTTCTGTCATTACAACCAATTGACCCAGGCCCGTTTTCTCTTTCTTTATTGTACACTAGAGGCCCAGTGGACGAAATTCATGCATGGGTAGGGTCCCTAGTGGTTGCCGGCTGCCGGCCGGGGCCTCCCTTCCCTGGCTGCTGGCCACTGATCAGGGCTTTCTTTCATTCTGTGCCGCCCCCTGGTGATCAGCGCACATCATAGCGAGTGATTGAACTCCTGGTCGGTTGAACTCCTGAGGGGACACTTTGCATATTAGGCTTAAGCTAATATGCTAATTAGACCAGACATCCTTCCGGACGAAGCTGGGGCTGCAAGGGAAGCCCAGGTCCCAGGTGCCTGCTGGTGATTGGAGGGAAGCCTGGGTCCCGGGTGCCTGCTGGCATAGGAGGGAAGCCTGTGCCAGCAGCTGGGGGAAGGAAGGCCTACTCTTGCACGAATTTCGTGTATGTATGTATATATATGTATATGTATGTATATGTGTATGTGTGTATATATATATGTATATGTATGTGTGTGTGTGTGTGTGTGTATATATATATTATTATGGAAGTTGAAAAGAACTGGGGTAGATAGCTAACAGCCCTTAACCTTCTTTCTCTTTTAAAACAGAGATTATTTGTTCTTGAAATAGGGACTATACCATCAATAATAGTGAAAAGTTGTGCATGCCAAAATGAGAGAGACCGTTAAGAAAATCTTAATGTCAATTATTTATTTTAAGAACTTTAATAAAAAACAATCCAGGATGTAGATATGCCTGAATGGTATTCCCCAGAACTAAGTATCTGAAACAAGCAAAACTAGAAGATTATTATGTTACCTCTTATTCAAATTCAATGTCAGGCTTCATTATGACTCTAGGACACTTCAAATTAATTTTGAAAATATGAATTGGAAGTCTGCCACTTAGGTTCTTAGCAGACCTTGCTACCTGTACTCATGCTTTCTATGATTACTGCAGTGTAGGCCACTGCCATTTTGCCATATTGGCATGCTATAATTTGGATGTAGTTTGAAATGGCCTTCAACTTTGCCTTTTAGCTTTATGAGAATGAACAGGGACAAGAATTATATTAGTGTTTCAAGTAGTGTCCTTACCCAACAGACTGGATAGGATCATGCTGAGAGTACAAGCTTTGGAGCCAGACAGACCTGACTTCACCTATAGTATACAATCTGAAGGAAGTTCTTCCATGTGCTGTGAGTCTCAGACAACCCAGGTGCAAAGTGGAGATCACATTTCCTTCTTTGCCAGGGTTGTGAGAATGAAGTGAGATATGTATTTTATGAGTGACAAATAATAGGCACTCATTAATAGCATATATTTCCTATTATAATTATTGGTGTCTTACATAATTCAGGACAAATCTATTTTTTTCTAAAGAGGCTTAGATAGTAAACAGAGAATAATAATTATTCCTTTCTATTAAGCAATATTTATCCTTTACTTGGGGAAAGGAGCAAGGAAGGTAGAGGAAGGTGGCATGGAGTTCTCATTTACTAGGTTGGTCATCAATTTGAAACTAATTTATTGCTTAACATTCTTCCTCATTTATTATTGTCATGGACAACAAACAATTTAATCATAATATAGAATGTATGAAGTTATATATGAACTGCCTTCCCTGTAGCTGAAGTTTGGATCCAGATATTATTAACAAAGTAACTCAAGTGGAGCCAATCTATTTTAGACCACTTATGGTGAAGGTTGCTGCCAAACTAATCTTCCCCAAACAGTGAATTTATCAAGTTGCTCTCTTTGAATTTATCAAAACTCATCTTACTTAAGTCCTGATGCATCAAATCTAAACTTTCTGCCAAGCTTTTAAGACTCTCCCTACACTGGCCCCACACTTTTAAGCCAAATATTTCTTGCTATTCTCTCAGTCCACTCTTTAGGGAGGCCTACTCCTTGTCCATGAACAAATTCTTACCAGGCTTTCCTCCCTTTCCATTACTCATATTGTTCTCTTTGCCTGAAACAAATTTTACTAAAACTTCTGCCTTCTCAAATCCAGCCCAGTATTCAGATAACCAGTCAGTGCTCATTTCTACAATGAACATTTCTCTAACTTGTCTCTAACTATCCCAATATTCTTGCAGGAACTTTTACATGACTTAATTTAGTTCATCATCACTTAATTCAGCTCAATTAAATGCTGACTTTTTTTGTACAATATTGTTTCATGTGAAATAAAGTAGTGTATACAATTAGAATAGTGTCCTTAAAACTAGTCTGTCTTACATTTCTATATCTCTTAAAATCATTAGTATTTAACATAGAGGGTTAATAAATGTCAATTGATGAGCTAATTAATTATAATTAGCACATTTATATTTGCCCATACTTCAAATTTAGCCATGAACAATATCTAACTTACTAACTACATGCAATTTTAGATACTGATTGTAATTATTGGTTTTTGAAATATATTTTTTAAGTCTTTCTTTTAACACCTGAAATCAGAGGTTGCTAAAAGCAAATTATATTTTGTTTGCTAAAGCATATTTATTAATATCTTAATTAATCTGAATTATTTAAGAAAAAGAGATATATTCTCACTGAGTCAAAGTTCTCCTAGAAGAACTAATATATCAGTCACAATCAGCTGATTAATATTTATGTCTTATGTCTTTTAAGGATTGCGTTAGTTGATATGCTACCTGTCTTGATAATTTTATAGCAGTGAAGAAAAACAAAACAGTTTTTTTAGTGGATTATATTCATAATACAAGGTGAGGAAAAAGTAGGTTTACAGTTGTCCATATGGAAAATCTACACTAATAAAAGACAAAGATTCTAATTAACCATACCTTCGCTATGCCCCAAGCCACACCCACCAGCCAATCAGAGCGACTATATGCAAATTAACCCAACCAAGATGGCAGACGGCAGCCACGGAGCTGGAGCAAGCAGGAGGCTTGGTTGCACGGGAGATTGAGGAAGCCAAGCTTCCCGCCAGACCTGAGCTGGCTGTGGCCTCCGCTCATGGCAACAAAGTTTCAATTATAGAAGACAAATAAATCCCAGATACCTGCTTCCAGCCAGCCTCAACTGGGAGCTTGGGTGGCTGGGGGCCATGGCCAGCCTGCAAACAGCCATCAGCCCCTCACCCAGGCTGGCCAGGCACCCCAGCAGGACCCTCCTCCCTGAAGGGGGTGTGGCCAACCTGAAAATGGCCCTCAACCCCTCACCCAGGCTGTCCAGGCACTCCAGCAGGGACCCCCACCCTGAATGGGGTGTGGCCAGTCTGAAAACGGCCCTCAGCCCCTCACCGAGGCTGGCCAGGCACCCCAGCAGGACCCCTACCCTAATCCAGGACACCCTTCAGGGCAAACCAGCCAGCCCCCACCCATGCACCAGGCATCTAGGCTATATAATAAAAGGGTAATATGCAAATTGACCCTAACAGCAGAACAACTGGGAATGACTGGTCACTATGACACATACTGACCACCAGGGGGCAGACGCTCAATGCAGGAGCTGCCCCCTGGTGGTCAGTGTGCTACCACACGGGGAGCTCTGCTCAGCCACAAGCCAGGCTGCCAACTGCCAGCACAGCAGTGATGGCGGGAACCTCTCCTGCCTTCTCAGCAGCGCTAAGGATGTCTGACTGCAGCTTAGGCCTGGTCCCCGCTGGCAAGTGGACATCCCCCGAGGGCTCCTGGGCTGCCAGAGGGATGTCTGACTGCCAGCTTAGGCCTGATCCCCCAGGGAGCGGGCCTAAGCCAGCAGGTGGACATCCTCCGAGGGGTCCCAGACTGGGAGAGGGCACAGGCCGGGCTGAGGGACCACCCCCCCCCAAGTGCACAAATTTTTGTGCACTGGGCCTCTAGTAATATAATAATTAATAAATAATAGTACAAGAATAAACTGTTTTGCATACTAACAATTGTAAACCTACTTTTGCCCCACCTTGTATAAACTTTTAGTGTTTCTTCACAATCATGACTTACATTTCTTTTCTTTTTTTTTTTTAAATTATATGTTTTTTATTGATTTCAGAGAGGAAGGGAGAGGGAGAGAGAGATAGAAACATCAATGATGAGAAATAATCATTGATTGGCTGCCTCCTGCACACCCCCTACTATGGATTGAGCCTGCAACCCAGCATGTACCTTGATCAAGAATCAAACCATGACCTCCTGGTACATGGGTAAACCTTGAACCACTGACCCACACTGGCCGGGCTTGCATTTCTTTTCTAAGATAAAATCCTAATCTGGTGTCTTAGACATAATTGTTTTAGAGAATTTTTTTTATCTTTGTCATGCATACTATTATTATGTACTTCTCAAAAGCAAAACTAGTTATTTTTTCGGTAAAGGAGAGTTGTATGATATACTTTAACTTTTAGTATCATATTACATTACACAAAATACGCCTAATGTAATTATAATAAAATGATATTAGCAAAGTTGTCTGGCTAGCACAGATTTTCCCCCAGATTCAAAATGAAAAATACATTCCATTGTTTTAATAATATTTTTTAGATGAATCTCTCATCACATTCATGCTGTAAATTTTCAATGGTATAGAGACTATTGGGGGTGGGCAAAGAATATAGAGTGAACAAATATATTTTGAGGGTTTGAACAGTGAAATATATAATGACCAGCAGGTGTCTCTGTTATACAATGTAGCTGAGATTCTGGAAGCTTGTCTAGCATTAACTCTATTTTATATCTAACTAAATTCTCTTCAATTTTTACATTTAAATTTATTTTCTTCTTGCAAATCCTTACTTCTTTTATAGTGTTAATGATGGCTCTGCCTTTTATTTTCCTTAAAATGCTGTATCCAAAATTATTTTCTAGTTCCTGGCTTCTACCTTTTTTCTCTGAGTTTATCTTGCTCCATATTTTAGAATGAGGGCTGGATTAAGATATTTTAAAGCCCTCAGCAACTGGAAAGATTGTGATAACACTTCGCATATGTAATTAAAAAATATGGTAAATTGTAAAGTAATGGTAAAGGAGTTTGACAAAGTTGTTTTCTTAAAATTTAATTAAAAGTTAAATAATAACTATGACAATGTGGCAATGTTTCCTAAACATATCAAACTTCTTAAAATTTTAGGGAAAAAAAATCTGATGATCTATATTGAGAGATTTCTAAATTTATTCTCCTTTTTGTATAATCTGTTATTGTGTAAAAGATAGTGCCAAAATTAAATGCAGAATTATGCAAAATACCCGTGCCAGGAATATAAATCATAGACCATACAGGAGTAGATGAAGGGGGCTTAGGGACAGTTGAAGTAAACAGAGGAGTGAACGAGTGACTCTGGACATTGCCAGTGGTTGTGTAATTTGTACACTCTCTCTAATAAAAATCCAACGTTTATTGATAGCTAATTATGTGCTAAACTTTGCAGTTATTATCTCATTTTTCCTCACCATAGCCCTAACTGGTGTTTTGATTAATCTCATACCAAAATGAATAAACTGAGGCTCAGAGATGAGTTTCATTAGGTTAACAGTAAGAAGTTGGCTAATATTCTTAACCTCTATGCAGTATTTTTAGAAGGCAGTTTGACACTATATATTTTTTTAAATTAAAATTTTGCATACTTTTTGGCCTAGCACTTCTAAGATTTAAAGAACTAATAATGGGTAAGTGCAAAAATATATCTATAAGGTTTTCATTAGAGACTTTTATAAAATTGAAATTCTTAGTTAATGCTACAGAATCAGACTCCCATAAACGTTTACTACAAACTTCCTTTGGAAGAATGAGAAGCTGATTTAATGAGGATCAAGTTATCAAGAAGGAGGAGGAAAAAAGGAAAGTTGTCTGGTAGCTAGCAGATCTGGTTTGGATGCCCTCATAACTCTAGCAGACATTACCTGTTTGGACGAGTGACCTATAACATTTTTCTTTTGTTATTATGTGGAACCTTGGTTTTCAAAATTAATTCATTCTGGATGGCTGTTCGAAAATGGAATCATTTCCTATTAGAAGTAATGTAAATTGAATTAATGTGTTCCAGACCCCCAAATGATTCCCAATTTTAACCTTTCTTATATACATTAACTGGAATTAAACACTTTAAAAGCAAAAAGAACATGAAATATAAATGAAAATTTAATAAAAGAAAATAAAATGTATAGTAAAAAAATGAACATTTAGTACTAATAAACAACAACAAAAACAAAAATGAAAATATTCATAGCTCACTTTCCTGGATGTTAACAATGTGAGATTTAGTGGTAAACTGACTCATACTCATGCATTCTCTCCTTTGTTGCCCTAGAGACGCATACAAGTATGTTCAACATACAGGTATCAGCATGAAAGGGTTGTAGAGCTGAGAGGCGAATTGAGATGGGAGACGTTTGAGAACCAAGGTTTGACTGTAATTCAAAGCTCCAGTTTCTAAGTCGCAGGAGAGGGCCTCCAACTGGCCAAATTTAGGTTCAGTGATAACACCTGGAGGTTGAACCAAGCGAGAGCATTTTTTTCCCTTTGGCTTCTGTAATAGAAGGCAATCTCCCAGAAAATTTCTCCCCCAAGACTTAAAATAATGTAAAAGAGTGAATTTCCTAGTTGGAAGTTAGAGTGCTAATACAGAGAGGAAATGAAGCTGGAAAGACTGAAAATAAAAAAGAGGCAAATGACCACTAGACTACTTTAAAATAGGTATATCCAGCAATGGAGGATTAATGGTCTAATCATGCCATATCAATCTAATACAGCGGTTCTCAACCTGTGGGTCGAGACCCCTTTGGCGGTTGAACGACCCTTTCACAGGGGTCGCCTAAGACAATCCTGCATATCAGATATTTACATTATGATTCATAATAGTAGCAAAATTACAGTTACGAAGTAGCAATGAAAATAATTTTATGGTTGGGGTCTCAACATGAGGAACTGTATTTAAAGGGCCAGAAGGTTGTGAACCACTGATAGAATACAAATGAAAAATTAAAAATAACATCGTAAAAACCATTTCTTGACATTAAAAGATTGGGATATACTCGTAAAATAAAACTATATGTAATGTATGAATCCTTTCTTGTAAACACAGTCGCAAATATGCATTCCTTTATGTGGGGTTAGGTAATGGTAATTTAATTAATTCTTAGTGGAACTAAGTACTTTCCTAAAATTGCCTGACAGCTTTTTCTTCTTAACAGTTTCTTCCTTTCCTCATGACTTCTTTACTAAGTCTCTCATTATCAGTTCTAGTTCATAGAGAGGTGTTGTATGTGTGTGTACATGTGTGTACATGTGTGTGCATGTGTACATGTGTGTAACCTTCTAGAATTTGAATTTTCCCTCTTGTTTGTTTTGTGTGTAAATGTACGTGTGTAAACAGGTGCAGAGGCTGATTTAAGTTGCATGGATTAAGTCATGAAGTGAAATCATTTGAGAGTTATTGAGTAAGAATGATCATCACTTGATTTGAAATCATTGGAAAATGGGTGGTTTTCATTTCTTTGCTTACTTTTTGAATTTACATTACTTTTTCTATGAGAAAAATGCAATCATAGTGTTTACTGAATTTATAGGAACACTGAGAAAATGTATTAAGTGATTTAGGCAATTCCTATATAATAAGAGCATAATATGCAAATCAACCAAACAGCGGAATGACTGGTTGCTATGATGCACACTGACCACCAGGGGGCAGATGCTCAATGCAGGAGCTGCCCTCTGGTGGTAAGTGTGCTTCCACAGGGGGAGAGCCACTCAATCAGAAGCTGGGCTAACGTCTGACGAGCGTAGCGGCGATAGTGGGAGCTTCTCCCACTTCCCTTGAAGGCGGGCAGTAAGGAGCGAGAGGTCCCAGACTTTGAGAGTCCTGGACTGTGAGAGGATGTGCACCTGCCGGGGATCGGGTCTAAGCCGGCAGGCAGACATCCCTTGAGGGGTCCTGGACTGGAAGAGGGTGAAGCCCAGGCTGAGGGACCACCACCCCAACCCCCCCATGCACTGGGCCTCTAGTTTTATTGTAAAAGCATTAGATAGTAATAATAAGATTTCATTTATAAAGATTGCTAATTTTACTGCCTCTAATTTATAGCCTATTTTTTTTGAAATATCATCAGATCTTGAAAAAACATCTGAAAAGGGCTTGAGACACAATCTAACAATGCATGTGGGATTATGCTGATGCTTGTCGAATGGTTCTTAAACAGTCCAAACTATTAACCACTGACATGCCTTATCATTTAAGTATTGTCCTGCATCTAACATGTGACTTGTACTTGTCTAGGTTTCTGATTAGTGTAAAGAATTATTTGTTCAGACTAAATGTAATTTTGAATCTTCCTGCTCTCCCTGGTCAGCTGAGAATAATCGAACTTACACAGATTTTCTCAGTGCACACAAATTGTTCTAGAAATCACAGCTGAGCATATTTTGAAGTTAGAGTATAATGTTAATGAGGCCACGGAGATGGGTTTCATCCAGCAGTCACTTTTGCTGTGTTCCTAGTCCCAGTGCCTTAACACCAATTGTTTGTCAGATACATATTGCAGGAGAACTGGGTCAAAGTGTGTCTAAAGATTGTAGGTACAAGTGGAAATCTTGTACCTATACTGGAAAAAGGTGTCAAGATTCACATCATCTTCCTCATGTGAAACTCAAATCATTTATGAAACAAACTATTTAATAACTTTGAAAAATATTCATTTTTTTTGCAAAATGAAATATAGGATAAGACATGGTAATGTATTAATTAAAATAAATTGTCAGAACATATTAGAAAAGATATAAGAATAAAAAAAATCTAGGAGTGTCTGAAATCTCATCTGGTGTCTGCCAAGTCTTCCCCTTGAGTGTGTTATTTGTGGAGGTGGTTGGGTGAAATGGTGCTCTAAAGATGGCTACCGGGTGTGTTGGTTCTGGGGCCTCTTGGAAGGTTCAGGCAGGCCAAGGTCATCTGCTCCCTGTGCCTTGCCCAGGGCTACCTGTATGAGCTACAACAAAGTGATCTGCAGATGATCACTTATGCTGGGCTGGAGGTACCTGGGAGAGGCTAAGCTGCAAAAGGAGGCTTGCTGACACTAGTGCTGGACTTAGGGCTGCTGAGCAAGAGGAACAGGGCATGTTTAGGCCAGATGCCGCTTTTTGGGGGCTTGTGAACCTTTGAGAGATTTAAGGAAAGTTCACACCATGGGCCAAGACAGGCCATTTTCAGGGAAAAGGCACTGGAAGAGCTTGGAGTGGGGGGGTCTTAGTGTATCACCAGGGCAGGGCAATGTGTTAACCAGGTTGATGGAGACTCAGATATGGTGCCCACATGCACCTGCAGGGGGACAGCTCAGCAAAGGAACAATGTGCTTTGCCAGCACTTCTGTCTGGGAGAAAGCTATCCCTCCAGCCTTTTCCCTGAAGCCAGACAATCCTGTTCCTCCTCTTATGTCCCTGCTGCCTTTCAAGCTCCTGCCCCAGCATTGGAACTCAGAGCTAGTGAGTCTGGCAGTGAGTAAGCTCATGTGCAGGCTCTGTAAGAGGAACATTTGTTTCAAATCATAAGAATTCCTTCTTTTTTACAGCAGATTGTATTTCATTATGTAGATGTACCACAGCATGGATGGAACTGGAGAGCATTATGCTATGCAAAATAAGCCAGTCAGAGAAAGATAAATATCACATGATCTCACTCATTTGTGGAATATAATGAACAACATAAACTTATGAACAAAAATAGAACCAGAGACATAGAAGCATCAAACAGACTGTCCAACCTATGAGGGTAGGTGGGGGCCGGGGGGAAAGAGATCAACCAAAGGATTTGTATGCATGCATATGACCATAACCAATGGACTCGGACAGTAGTGGGGGCAAGGGTGGGGAGAGAGCATGTGCTGGGGGGTGGGAGTGGCTAGGGAGAGGTCAATGGGGGAAAAAGGAGACTCATGTAATACTTTAAACAATAAAGAATTTAAATTAAAAAATAAATTAATTTAAAAAAGAGGAACATCTGAAATTCCAAGCAGCCCTCTGTCTCACTCAGCAACAGTTCTCACTTGTTTTCACAGTGGAAGTTATGGAGAATTCTCTTCCTTTCACTGGAACCCTGGGCTGGGGAGTCTGGTGTGGGGCTGTGACTCCTCACTCCTCAGGTTCTACCTGTGAAGCTGAGATATTCCTCCCGATTTTTAACCAACACAGCTGGTTCCTCATCTCTGTTCTCCTACCAATCTACACATGGTTTCTTCTGTACATCCTTAGTCATAGAATTTCTATTCAGCTAGATTTCAGGTGGTTCTTAATGATGATTGTTCTGTACTTCAGTTGTAATTTTTTTTTTTTAGTTTAGTTGTAATTTTGATGTGGTCATGGGATGAGGTGAGTACAGGATATACCTATTCCACCATCTTGACCCCAAACCTGCCAACACGTTGGACTTTTAGCCTCCAGAACAGTGAGAGATTAAATTCCTGTTGCTTAAGCAACCTAGCCTGTGGTATTTTGTTATGGCAGCCCTAGCAAACTAATTCAGACTAAATCACTGCTAATGTTCTCTTATGACCTAAAATTTTATTGCTGTTTATAAAAGATGGCTATTATTTCCCTTGAGAGTGAAAAGTGCAAATAATGCTGATGGTTCAGGGTAGTCTTCAGGAACTTTTTATATCCTGTTGGTTTATCTTCTTCCTCTGCCTCAAGATATTTGCCACATATTGGTGGAATCCCACGAGCTGACAGTGTAGAACTCTAATATCATACGTCATGAAACTACTCACTGGGATTTGTGTATATTTATTCATGAATATATTTGGTGTTTCAACTCAGAACCAGTGCCTGAGGATTAAAATATGAATTTTTCTGACCTTTATATTTTCTATGACTATTACTGTTAAAATATTGATAAGGTCTGTATGATAAATCTTCAAATGTCACATTTTGTTTCTAAAATTACTCTCTCTTCAGGTTTCCAGTGCCTTCATTATCAGATACTCCTCATTTCACCTTTTATACATATAATTTTGATAAATTATTAAAATCTTAATGCATTTGGTTTTATTATAGATTAAATGACATTTTCAAGGTGCATAAGGAAACATATATTGCATATTTTCATGATGACATAAAAAACTTATGATAACCAGGACTCCTTGGAAAAATGGTTGATTGTAGAACTGGATTAGGAAATATACAAGATATGCCTGGACCATCTCCTACTTCCAGAAAATAAGGAAATGCTCACAAACAAAATCCATATTGATGGGAGTGTGTCAGGTGGACACAAGGGCCACAAGTGAAAGAGCTCTCAATGTCATAGCGGGAACAATTTAAGCAATAAAATAAAGTAGTATTGGATTATAACCCAAAGTATAAAATAAATATGCATGTGTCCAAACTGATAGAATATCAATATGATAAATGATTGAATAAATAATTGTAGGAGAAGGAATGAATCTCCCATGTACAAGAAGTCTAAGTAATTTATGTAGCTACTTTGTCTTTAAGGAGAGGGAGTGTAATTCACAGCTCCTTAAGTATGAGCTGCACATAGTGACTTCCTTCCAAAGAGGACAGTATGGAAAAAGGGAAAAGAGTAACTTTGGAGTGGAGACCCTAATAACTAACTCAGCCAGGTGATCAAGAACAACACCAATAAAAGGAAAGGAGAAACTGTCTAGGAACTCCATGTACTATCTTAACTTTTTTGTAAACCTACTAGTAAATCAATTTTAAAATATAAAGTCTATTTTTTTAAAAAAACTGAAATCAGCCCTAGGCGGTTTGGCTCAGATGATAGAGCATAGGCCTGTGGACTGAAGGGTCCCAGGTTTGATTCCTGTCAAGGGCACATGTCCATTTTGCACATGCCGGGTTTGCCAGCTCAATTCCCAGTAGGGAGCGTGCAGGAGGCAGCCAGTCAATGATTCTCTCTCATCATTTATGTTTCTAGCTCTCTCTCCCTCTCACTGAAATCAATAAAAATATGAAAAGAAAAAACCCAAAACTGAAATCATTCTTCAAATCTAGGGATTATGACAATATCCTATCTAATAAAAGAGTAATATGCAAATTAACCATCACTCCATGACAAAGATGGCGGCGCCCAGTCCCTCTCAACCCCACTGGAGTCCCCCAGTCTGGGGGAGGGGGCAGCCGCTGAGAGCCGGCAGCTGAGTGGCCTGACAGAATGCTGCCCAGAGGCCCTCCCTGACCCTTTATAAAACAAAACAAAACTAATTCACTTCCCACAGACTGATTCTCCCTGCCACACACACACTGGCAGCCTCAGGGTCTCAGCCTCGGCCCCCACGGAACGATCACCTCCCAGTGGCAGCCTCGGGGTCTCAGCCTCGGAAGCGCCTGAACCCCCATGGAATGATCCCCCCCTACACACACACACCTGCAGCCTCAGGGTCTCAGCCTCAGAAGCGCCCGCAACCTCCCCCCCTCCCCCCCCCCCCCGGAGCGATCCTCTTCCAGCAGCAGCCTGGGTTCTCAGCCTCGGAAACATGCATGTCCCCACGGAGTGATCTCCCCCCCACATACACCTGCAGCCTCAGGGTCTCAGCCTCTGAAGTGCCCATGCCCACACCCCTCCCAGCAGTAGCCACCGAGTCTCAGCCTCGAACCTTGCACACCTCCACAGAGTGATCCCCCCCCTCACACACACCTGCAGCCTGAGGGTCTCAGTCTCGAAAGCATCTGCACCACCCAGTGAGTGATCCTGCCCCACTGGCAACCTCAGGGAGTCAGTCTTGGAACTTCCCTTGCCCCCAGCCGAGTGACTGGAGCGGGAAGGGGGGGGAGGGGGCACCATCACCTATGTGGGTTAACAGCATGTCTCTTTGACCCAGATGCTGTTTATCTGGAGACAACTCTATTGTAACCTCAGGGGCGTGATGCATAGGGGTGAAGGGTTACAGCTCTCCTTGCAGTAAATAGCTAATTTTGTCAATAGAACCATGTTCTGTATGATAGCTGAAAGATTTCTTTTTAATAATACATTCAGGCCATATTTCCAGGTTATGAATCTAATTCTTTTTAATGACTGGACAGTATTTCATTCTATAGACATATTATGATTTGTTTAATTACTTCCTAGTGGATTTTAAAGTTGTTTTGAGTGATTTGCTATTGTAAAGAAAGTTTTGACTGGATATTCTCGCCATATTTTCTTTTTAAAAAATCTTTATTGTTTAAAGTATTACAGATGTTCCCCCTTCCTCCCCCATTGACCCCTTGCCATTATTTTCAAAGAATCCTATCTAATAATAGACAAACATGGTAATTAACCGTAACTTCGCTACCCTTCCCATTGGCTAATCAGGGCGATATGCAAATTAACTGCCAACTAAGATGGCGGTTAATTTGCATATGTAGGTGCAATGCTGGGAGGCGAAAGGGGAAGGACAGAAGAAGCCGCCTGCCGCTGCCCGTGACCGGAAACCAAGGAGGCAGCCAAGAGCCAGGGGGCATGATCGGAGAACCGGGTGCCTTTGCCCGCCCCCGGCCAGTGATCGCGGGAAGCAGGGGAGGAGCCAGCAATGGGAGCTGGGGGTCCCCTGCCAGGCCTAATGCCTTGGCCAGAGGTATTAGGTCTGGGTAGGGGTGGAGCTGGTGATGGTGGGAGCTGGGGGTCCTCTGTCCAGGCCTAATGCCTTGGTCAGAGGTATTAGGTCTGGGTAGGGACGGAGGTGATGGTGGGAGCTGGGGGTCCCCTTCCCAGGCCTAATGCTTCCGCCAGAGGCATTAGGCCTAGGCAGGGGCAGAGCAGGAGATCGTGGGGAGCTGGGAGTCCCCTGCCCAGGCCTAACGCCTCAGTCAGAGGCGTTAGGCCTGGGCAGGGGTGGAACCAGCCATTGCGGGGAGCAGAGGCGGAGTCAGTGATCGTGGGCAGCTGGGGGTCCCCTGCCCAGGCCTAATGCCTTGGCCAGAGGCTTTAGGCCTAGGCATGGGTGGAGCCAGCCATTGTGAGCAGGGGCGGAGCCGGCCAAGGTTGGAGCTGGGGGTCCCCTGCCCAGGCCTAATGCCCCAGCCAGAGGTGTTAGGTCTGGGCAGAGGCGGTTCCAGCAATTGGGGGTAGCAGGGGCAGAGCCGGCGATGGTGGGAGCTGGGGGTCCCCTGCCCAGGCCTAAGGCTTTGGCCATAGGCCTTAAGCCTGTGCAGGGGCAGAGCCAGCGATCATGGGAAGCAGGGGCTGAGCCAACGATTGAGGGAGCTGGAGGTCCCCTGCCCAGGTCTAATGACTTGGCCAGAGGCATTAGGCCTGGGCAGGGGCCAAGCCGGCAATTGGTGTGAATTACAGAGGAAACGCCTTTTCTGACTGCTCATTGGCTTAGCTCCCTGTATGCCACTGGTATTATTCTTAGTAACTTGGGTAATAAGAATCCAAATAGGTGATCTAGGGTTTTTTATCACACTCCTGGAGAAAAAAAGGAAGGTCCACTGCTGGAGGGTTAAGAAATGTCATATCCTGTCCTAGCTGGTTTTGCTCAGTGGATAATGCCTCGGCCTGCCCACCGCAGGGTCTGGGTTCAATTCTGACTAAGGGCATGTACCTAGGTTGCAGGCTCCTCCCTGGCCTGGGCGCAGGTCAGTGCTCATGCAGGAGGCAACCAATCAGTGTTCCTCTCACTTTGATGTTACTCTCTGTCTTTCCCTTTCTCTTCCACATTCTCTAAAAATCAATGGAAACATATCCTCAGGGGAGGATAAAAAATATAATAAAGAAATGTCATATCTATGAAAGACACATCTTGAAAATGCCTTAAGAAAGTTGTCATTTTTTCACGGTAAAGGGACTGGAGTCTGTGTTGATGAAAACACCTTGGTGGCTGCGGTGACTGGCAGTGGCTGCAGCAGTGGGTGATGGGGCTGGTGCCTTCCCCTGACCAGCCCGGTCGCCTCCCAAAAAGGGAGGCCAGACTGTGGCTTAGGCCCGCTCCCCAAGGGGAGCAGGGAGCAGGGAGTAGGACATCCCCTGAGGGCTCCCAGTATGTGATAGGGGGCAAGCTGGGCTGAGGGACCCCGCCTCCAGTCCACAAATTTTTGTGCACTAGGCCTCTAGTAAATTCTTATAAGTATGATTGCTGGGTCATAGTTTAAATGCAACATTTTAGCAACTTATATTCCCATAGAAATATATTGGATTGTCTGTTTCTCCACTTTTAAACCAAATCTAATCTTTTTAATTTTGCTAAGCTGATACTATTCAGTGTTTATTATTCTTTCTCAAAATTTTCTTAGCTTTAGTATATACATGTCAGACTTCAGAAACAAAAAATGCAAGCTTCTGTTTGAATGTTATTGTATAATTGTTTTATATCTGAATGGGGCTAAGTCTTTTCATCTAGGAAAATGCTATATTTAGCCTGGTTGATGTGGTTTAGTGGTTGAACATTGACCATGCACCAAGAGGTCGCTGGTTGGATTCCAGGTTAGGGCACATGTCTGGGTTGCAGGTTCAATCCCCAGTAGGCAGGGTGCAGAAAGCAGCCAATTGATGTTTGATCTCTCTCTCTTCCTACCCCCCTCCGTACAAATCAATAAAAACATATTTTTAAAAGTGGTATGTTTCTCCCAGTATGTTCTTTAGTAAGGCTATGTAGGTTTCTTTTTATAGTTTTTACAAGTTTCTGCCCAATGGGAGAAGTTTGCTGAGCAGCTTTGCCCAGATACTCCCCCCTCCCCCCCTTTCCTGCTCCAATCACTGGGCTGGGGGTAAGGGAAGTTCCGAGGCTGACTCCCTGAGGTTGCCAGTGGGGCAGGATCACTCGCCGAGGCGGGCGCGGATGCTTTTGTGACTGAGACCCTGAGGCTGCAGGTGTGTGTGGGGGGGGATCACTCTGTGGGGATGCACAAGGTTCCGAGGCTGAGACCCGAGGCTGCAGCTGGGAGGGGATTGCTCTGTGGGGGCCGAGGCTGAGACCCTGAGGCTGCAGGTGTGTGTGTGGGGGATCACTCCTGGGGTGTGAATTTGTTTTTGTTTTTTTATAAAGGATCAGGAGGGCCTCTGGGCAGCATTCCATCAGGCCGCTCATGCTGCCAGCTCTCAGTGGCTGCCCCCTTCCCCGGACTGGTAGACTCCAGCAGTTGAGAGGTACTGGGTGCCGCCATCTTTGTCCTGGAGTGATGGTTAATTTGCATATCACTCTTTTATTAGATAGGATTATTTTCTTGTTAAATTCATACTGAGGAGTTACCAAATTTGTTGCTAACATAAATTTGATATTATTCCTCATTTCATTTTCCAACTTAAAAAATGTTTATTCAGAAAGAAAAACTATTGATTTTTGTGTATTTTCTTATATGGAACCACCTTATAGAATTCAGTTATTAGTTCTAAAATTATTTTAGCACAGCAAAGGAAAACATCAACCAAATGAAAAGGTAACCTACTACTACACAGGAGAAAATAGTTATAAACCATATATCCAATACAGGATTAATATACAAAATATATAAAGAACTTGTTCAACTCAATACTAAAAAGTAAACAAACAATCCAATTTAAAAATTGGCAGAAGATCTGAATAGACATTTTTACAAAGAAGACATACAAATGGTTAACAGGCACATGAAAAGGTGCTTAACATCACTAATCAGGGAAATGCAAATAAAAACTGCAGTATTACCTCACACCTGTTAGGAGTGCTGCTATTAAAAACAAAACAAATCAAAACAAGAAATAACAAGTTTTGGTGAGGATGTGGAGTAAAGGGAATGCTTGTGCACTATTGGTAGGAATGTAAATTGGTGCAGCCACTATGGAAAACAGTATGAAGGTTCCTCAAAAAATTAAAAATAGAACTACCACAAGATCCAGAAATTCCACTTCTGGGTATTTATCCAAAGGAAACTAAAAAGATATGTGCATCCCCATGCCAATTGAAGCATTATTTACAATAGCCAAGACATGGAGGCAACCTAACTGTCCATCAATGGATAAGTGAATAAAGAAATATGGAATATACATACATACATACATACATACAATGGAATAAAAAAGAATGAAATATTGCTATTTGCAATAACATGGCTGGAGCTTGAGTGTATTATGATAAGTAATATAACTCTGGTGGAGAAAGACAAATACAATATGATCACTCTTATATGTAGAATCTACACTCCCCACAAAACTGAACTCATGGATACAAATTGGTAGTTGCCAGAGGTGAGGGGTGGAGGAGTGTGGGTGAGATGGGTATATGCCAACTAAATCTCAATATAAAAAAAATCAAGCAGCTGTGAGGATAATTGACTATAGGAGAAAGAATGGAGCTATTGCAGTAATCCAGGCCAGACATGACTGCAGCCTGCATTAAAGTGGTTGTATTGGAGATAGAAGTAGACTCACCATCCAATAAAACTTTGGACTTTCATATCTCCTTTATTTTTGCTACATGCAATCAATTGTGAAATTTTATAGAAACTTTACAGTTTCTCATACATGACACCCTCTTTCTAAAAAAAATAACAATTATTTGTTATTTCTTTTGGATCCCCAAGTAATAAAATTACATTATGCAAATAATAATAGTTCTATCTCTCTTCTTTTCTAAAATTTAATCAGTTAGCAAACTCTTTTCTGAATTTATTACATGAGCTCCACTCTCAAACTATTGGTGACTTTCTGTTATTCTATCACGCCCCTGGCTTAATTGGGGATGCTTTTAGCATGTCACCTTTTAATATTTTCTGTTAATTTCTAATAAGTACTACTTATAATATTTAGGAAATTATCTTTTTCTATTTTTATATTAGAAACATGCACACACACACACACACACACACACATATTTAATCCTCACCCGAGGATATGCTTTTGTTGATTTTTTTAGAGAGAGGGGAAGGGACAGAGAGATAAAAAGAGACATTGATGTGAGAGAGAAGCATGATTGGTTGCCTCCTCTATGGTCCTCGCCTGGGGATCAAACCTGCAACCCAGCTATGTGCTCTGACTGGAAATCAAACCCAAAACTTTTTGCTGCACAGGATGATGCGCCAACCAACTGAACCACACTGGCCATGGCAGAAGCATATATATATATATATGCTCTATTTTAAATGAGAAATATCTGCTGCATTTTATAATGTTTTCTCTCTCAGAGATTAGTAACAATATTATGTCAACTGGGGAAATACATCTGGCCTGCTTGAATTTTTATCTTTGTGCCTTGTATTTCTCTTGTCCCATTATGTTCATAAGTGAAATGTCTACCTACTTTTTTTATCATTACTGTTTATTTTATGCATATGTATTCAATCACAGTGCATAATGTACTGAATCTTTCTCTACTGAATTGTTTTAGAAGACCCAATTTTGTCCAAAATCTCACCAAATGCTCTCTCTGGCCATGTGATGCTGTGAATTTCTCTTATCTCTCTGTCTTCCATTTGGATCTATGTTCTCTTTGGCAACTCTGTTTGCTCTGTGGTAGCAGAAACCTCAGTGACAATGGAAGAGGATGACATTTTACATCTTCTGTGGCAGGAATAAACACTTCTGCATGGTATCTACAATGAAATTAAATTGCCCCCTGTGCAGAAATATGGAAGTCACAATAATCCTGGTGAACATTTTAAATGCTCTCCCTGCAGTCATGATTTTGGGTGTTATTGTTTTATAATATGATAGGAGTAACATTTCCATGAGACATTGAATAATTTAGCAGTAAAATACAAATTGTTTATTCTGTAATGTCTATCTTTATTTTGCTCTGTTTAACTTTAGCATTTATTAGCATTAAGGGATGATGTCTAGGCTATTTGCATCTTTATATCTGCTGTTCACAGGGGGTAAAAAAGAACATAAGTGACTTGGCATTATGGATTATTACAGTTATGATCCTCAAGTTAATTCTTAAAAATGGCTGGGTGAGGCTGGCTAGGAGGGTCAATGGGGGAAAAAGGAGCATGTGTAATACTTTCAACAATAAAGATTTTTAAAAATTCTTAAAAATGGGACCTTTTGCACGCAGCTAAAACTGGATAGTTCATGTGTTGCTGTGTTTTTTCTTTTGTAACAATAGATCCTACCAGTAAGAACTTTAATGCATGATATTTTGTCCTTTGCTTGCTATGCATAATGGTTCTAAACCTACTATCTATTTTTCCTTGACCTTTTACCGTACTTTGTTTTGTTTTTCTCATAATAAAGATTGCCCCATTCTTTCAGCCCTTATTTATTTACTATTCTTTTTAATTTGATTGCTGTTCTCTGAATTTCTCCTTTTTTTTTTTTTTTTTTTTTTTTTTTTTTTGGTGTACTTTAACAAAGAAAAGTCAGAACCTGAATGCTGAGGGCTTTTAAAGGCAAGTAGGGCAGGACATTTTTTTTACGTGGGACACTCTTATTAACAACAGTACCATGCAGTGTTTATTTTTCTGGCAAGAATGTTCATTATTTACTCATCTTTTCTATTATTCTTCTTATAACCTTGAAAGCAATACATAATGAACTGAAAATGAAACATAAAGCCCTGCCCGAATGGCTCAGTGGTAGAGCGTCAACCTGTAAATGAGTAGGTCGTGATTCAAGTCCTGATCAGGGCACATGCCTGGGTTGTGGGTTCGATCCCTATTGTGGCCTGTGGCAGCTAATCAATGATTCCTTCTCATCATTGATGTTTCTCTCTCTCTCTCTCTCTCTCTCTCTCTCTCTCTCTCTCTCTCTCTCTTCTTTCCCTTCCTCTCTAAAGTAAATAGAAATATATATATTTTTAAAAAGAGTAAAGAAACATAAAGCATGGAACAGATTTGGGGGAGTTATAGGAAGTTGGTATTATGGTATCTCAAAATTAGCTTAGCCCTTGTGATGTTTGCTAGGCAAACTCTGGGATTAAAACGACAGTTTATTGTCAATTATACAAAGTTTAAATGCCCCCTGCGTCTATCAGACTTCAGCAGCAATGTAGATAGAATCATGTTAAACATCCTTATTGCTGGTATTGTCATAATTTTGATTTAGTTTAAGAAGTTTTCTAGATTTTATTTTTATACTTCCAACCAATAACTTCATTTATCATTTCACTTTTATTCCAGATAAAAGTCCATTCTTCCTGATCAGAAATATAAATTTAAGTATGTTTTAAAACACTTGACAGTTTGTCAAAAGCTTTCATGTGTATAATATCACTTGATCCTACAGCCTTATTGGGTGGTCATAAAATAAATTCTTTGCTCCATTTTACATGTGAAAAATCAAATCTCAAATTGCATAACAAGCTGTATAATGAGTAAATGTCATTGTTAACAGGGATGCTCACTAGTAGAACTTGTCTAGTGCATAGGCTCTTTGATTCCTGGTCAATTGCTTGTACAAGTACCCAACTCTACAGGAAAAGTTTAGCTGTTATTTTAACTTCATTTCATCAATGAGCTTAGACTATGTCCACAACATATCAATGACAGTATTCAAAGGCAGATGGAATGAATGTGAGTCACAGAAGTTAAGAGGGAAGGAATAAAGTAAGTCAAGGGAGGAGGTGGAGAGAGTAGTGTCAGACCAATTGGCTGTAGGCACTCAGTGGCATGGTTGTCATAGGACACCAATCCAAATTTCATTTTCAGTCTATCTCCGCCATTCAGTACTAATTATGTAAATTATGCCAATGAGGGCATCTACGGATATCTGGTACTTGTGTAATTAATCCAAGTTTGTGCGTGTGTATGACTTGAGCTTGTGTTTGACTTCTGCTTGTGTTTGCAATAATAAAAAAATTAACCACTGCTCTACCAAATCTTTCACTAAACCCTAGACCTCAGAAACTCTATTTCTCCTTTTCTTGAGCCTCACCCTCACCTTGCTGCTGCCATGAGAGCTGTTTCTTCCTTTAGCACTGGCATGGGTGCTGTTCTGCCCATGTGGCTTCATTGTCATTTGATGGGAAGTTCAGCCCCCCACCCACACTCGCCCACAAACACACACACACACACACACACACACACACACACACACACACACCTGCCCCCACCCATAGTCTTTCAACTTACTTTTGTCTTCCAGATTTGTTGTAAATTTGGGATTGAAAAAAAAATCATGACTCATGCCAGGTATCATTCTTATTTTTAAATGTGTTTCCAGATCTGAATCAAAAAGTCAAATGCAGAGGTTTTCCTGCTGGTAAGTTGCAAAATGCAATAAAAAAAACTCTAAGTGTTTTAACTTTTCTCTCAGTTCTGCTTGACTTCTCATCCTATGATGATTCTGTCAGGATATTCCGGAATTGTCAATGCATCTAATCCATTTCTTTTGTACTAACATTCTAGCTTTGAGTAAGTTATAGTAATGGTCTCTGTAGCATAAGACAGAGATTCACGCTCCCAGTGTTGTTCTGGCTTCTGTTTCTGGCTCACTGCCACTCCCTCCTGTGGCAAAGACCCAGAAGCCTGGAATCAGGAGAAACATACTATCAGTTCTCATCCCACCTCCCTGGCTCTGTGCCACTCTGAAAAATAACCAGGTTAGCTGCCACTTTACTGGCTTGGGGAAAAGCAAAAAGCCAAATGGGCACAGTATTCCTGATTTAAACTGCATTCAGTGTAATCCTTCACATCTTTTTGAAAGCACACTCTGGGGTTGGCACAAAGCACACAAACGTATAGTGTTTGCTTCAGATGAGGCAGATGCTTACAATATATTGTGACATGGGACTTTCAGTTGTGTGTACAAATAAGCAGTAGTGCCAGGGAGGCATTTATCACCCCAGTGAGAGGATCACTTTCCCGTCCACATGAGACCTCTCAGCCCTTTTCTATGTCATGGGACTCCGAGTGCTCTCTGCAGCTCCACAGGGCACTAGGACACCCGTGGGAATCAGTGGACTGTTCTAATAGTCTTGCTCTCTGTAGTGGCTGACAGCCAATGGCATTAAAGGTATTAAAGGTCTAACCCTCTTAAGTTGTGGATTGGCAGGGGACCATTTTACTAGTTAGTTCAAAAATCCACCAACACAAAGACTGTTTAAAAAATATCAATAGCAAACTGCATTAAAAGCTGTCATGGCAATAAGCCGTCCTTGTAGACCAAGGGACACAGTAAGTAGCCTGAGAAATTATTGAGATAATATTGTACTATTGAACTACACCAGGGGCATTTATAAATAATGACTAATTAATTGTTGCAGAAACTTTGACAGTAAATCAATAAAAATCAGAGAAAAAGATCTGGGTGATTAGATAAGTCTGTTCAGGTGTCTAGAAAGTCCTGCTAGTCCTCTGCAGTCAGAAATGATGGTATATTTTCAGTCCTTCCTGCCAGAAGCCTTGAGAAGTTATATCTCCCTCTTATGACCCAGGGTGGACCCTTCTGAATACCTGTGCTTCCTTCTTTGCTCATTACTGAAGCCTTAGAAACAAGGCTGACAAGTAAAAAGAAACTGGTAGTAATCCTCAGGGGAAAATAATTACCCTTTAATGTTTATTTTGTTTGAGGAAACAACCAGAGGATCGGCGCGGCAAACCGTGGCTCGCGAGCCACATGTGGCTCTTTGGCCCCTTGAGTGTGGCTCTTCCACAAAATACCGGCTCTTCCACAAAATACCGACTTCTATGCATGGGCCACAAAGTTTCAATCGTACTGTACATGCGCTCCCACACGTGGTATTTTGTGGAAGAACCACACTCAAGGGGCCAAAGAGCCGTATGTGGCTCGAGAGCTGCAGTTTGCCGACCACGGGTCTAGATGATCAGGATGAGGGAGTCTATTGGTTTGTAAGAGTGACCAGGAGAGATCTCTTTCTCTGTTTCCTACTTAGCACTTTTGCCATTTGCATTTTGCTTTTCTCAAGATGCAAACAGCACTCATTGGCTTCTCTGACCCTTCATCTCTCCTGTCATTCCTGTGGTCATGTTGAGAAAATGACATCTGCACAAAACGCCAAGTGCTTGTCATGTAAGGAAACGACCTTACTCTTTCTCAGAATTATAATCTAGAGATATAGAGGTGAAAAGTTAAGTTATTAAATCCTTCAATTGAGTTTATTTATTTTAATCACAAGCAATGAATCCACTTTACAGATTCTTTGAATTAGGTGGAGGCAAATCTTTTATGGAAGTTTTCATTCTTGTTTCCTCTTGTCTTCCCTTGACTCCTTAGCAGGCATGTGGAAGTCTAAGCAGTTCTCTTACTGCTTGAAGTTGTCTTCAGGACTCAGTGAAATGATGAGGCAGCCATTTCAAACAAGGGAAAACCAATAGTGCCTTCAAAGACATGTGCATCTAAGGGAAAATGATGATTCAAAATTAGCCAATTACCACCCTTCAATTTTCTTCAACTCCCAACTGGTATAAAGATACTTTCTGGGCAATTTAGAAAGACTGGGAATTGTTTTCAAATGTTTATTATTTTATCTATCTTTGTCATAATAACAGTTTACATACATATAATACTTCCTATGTGCACCTGACTTGCATTGTCTTATTAAATGCTGACTGTGAACTTGTATGATGGATTTTTTTTTTTATCACTCATTTTACTGGTAAGTTGACAATCCCTTTACCTCCTATTCACATCATCACCTATTGATTCTCCTCCCAGTACACAACTCAAAGAGTTCACTTAGCTTCATATTCAGAGTCAACTTACTAGTTCAAAACACAATCATCCTTCTCTTAGCCTCCTGCAATAAGGGTTCTCTCTCCATTCTGGTTCCCATCCAATCTACAAATAGCCAGAATACCTTTTAAAAGTGTATATTTGCCAATGTCATCACTGATAAGGGTTTAATCTCCAACATTTATAGGGAACTTATACAACTTAACAAAAGGAAGATAAACAATCCAATTAAAAGTGGGCAAAGGACCTAAATAGATATTTTTCAAAAGAAGACATTCAGAAAGCCAAGAGACATATGAAAACATGCTCAAAGTCACTAATCATTTGAGAGATGCAAATCAAAACAACAATGAGGTACCATCTCACACCTGCAAGAATGACTGTCATCAACAAATCAACAAACAACAAGTGCTGGAGAGGATGCAGAGAGAAGGGAACACTCATGCACTGCTGGTGGGAATGCAGACTGGTGCAGTCACTGTGGAGAACAGTATGGAGTTCCCTCAAAAAACTAAAAATGGAACTCCCATTTGACCCAGTGATCCCACTTCTAGGAATATATCCCAAGAAACCAGAAACACCAATCACAAAGGATATATACATCCCTATGTTCATAGCGGCACAATTTACCATAGCTAAGATTTGGAAATAGCCTAAGTGCCCATCAGCAGATGAATGAATTAGAAAATTGTGGTACATCTACACAATGGAATACTATGCTGCTGTAAAAAAGAAGGAATTCTTACCATTTGCAATAGCATGGATGGAACTGGAGAGAATTATGCTAAGTGAAATAAGCCAGTCAATGAAAGAAAAATACCACATTATCTCACTCATTTATGGATAATAAAGACCATTATAAACTGATGAACAAAAATAGATACAGAGGCAGAGCAGCATTGAACAGACTTTCAAACTACAGCAGCAAGGCCAGGGAGGGGTGGGGGTTACAGTTAAAGTTCTAAGTACTTCATCACAAGGTAAATTAGTCAAGCACTCTGAAAGTATTTTCACTCTTAATGTGAAATAGTTCTTAAATGAATGGAATAACTTGCAGGAGGCTACACACAGCAGTTGGTAATGGAGCCAAAATTTGAATCCAGATATGCATGTGATTCCAAAGGAGATTATATATATAGCATTATGCTAAGTAAAAAATATATATATTTTAGAGGTATATATATATAGCTGCAGCAATCCTGAGAAAGAAGAGACATATGAAAACATGCTCAAAGTCACTAATCATCCGAGAGATGCAAATCAAAATAACAATGAGGTACCATCTCACACCTGCCAGAATGGCTGTCATCAACAAATCAACAAACAACAAGTTCTGGAGAGGATGCAGAGAAAAGGGAACACTCTTGCACTGCTGGTGGGAATGCAGACTGGTGCAGCCATTATGGAAGACAGTATGGAGTTTCCTCAAAAAGTTAAAAATGGAACTCCCATTTGACCCAGTGATCCCACTTCTAGGAATATATCCCAAGAAACCAGAAACACCAATCACAAAGGATATATGCATCCCTATGTTCATAGCAGCACAATTTACTACAGTGAAGATCTGGAAACAGCCTAAGTGCCCATCAGCAGATGAATGGATTAGAAAACTGTGGCACATCTACACAATGGAATACTCTGCTGCTGTAAAAAAGAAGGAAGTCTTACCATTTGCAACAGCATGGATGGAACTGGAGAGCATTATGCTAAGTGAAATAAGCCAGTCAATGAAGGAAAAATACCACATGATCTCACTCATTTATGGATAATAAAGACCATTATAAACTGATGAACAAAAATAGATACAGAGGCAGAGCAGCATCGAACAGGCTATCAAACTACAGTGGGAAGGCCGGGGAGGGTTTGGGGGCGGGAGGAGGGGGGTAAGAGATCAACCGAAGGACTTGTATGCATGCATATAAGCATAACCAATGGACACAAGCCACTGGGGGGTAGGGGAAGCCGGGGGAATGTCAAGGGGAGGGGGAGGAGACATATGTAATACTCTTTGTAATACTTTAAGCAATAAAAAATTTAAAAAATACCGCCCCCCCCCCCCGCCAAAAAAATAACATGTGGCAATGCCCTGACCTAGCCACTGAAAGGAAGCATGCTCTAGAAGGTTCTCTCTGTGATTTCTGACTAGTCTAATTCAGTCATGGTACAAAAGCTATTTTTTAAAAAATTAGTTTTTATTAACAATTTATCATTGGTAACTCATTTATTTATACATGTATTTATTTGTGATGATTCTCAACATCATTTGCTAAATCATAAGTAATATATTTCTACGGTATACTTGCCCACCAATTGAATGGTTTTGGTTAAAAATGAAATATATGATATTAGAATATTTGGAATGTACTGGAAAAAGGTAAATATTATTTTTAAAATATCCAAATCCTGTGGATAGCCACGATTGCTATTTTGGTGTGTGTCTGTATAGTTCAGATGCATTAATGCTTGCCCATACTCCTGCTATAAGTTGTGAGAAAAGTAGGGCTGCCCTCTTCTATAGAGCATAGAAATAAATTTTAGGACACTAAAACAAAGAGTTTCACATGCCTTTTATTCCATGTCAAGTGCAATGCTCAATCTCAACCCAAAAAATAACCTGACTGGAGTTACCGTGATGGCGGCCTTCATTCTGCTGTGGCAAGGGCCAGCAGGTGCGCTGAAGACTATGCTTCTAGAAGGACAAGTGTTTCGAGGATTGTGTCTACGGCTTTTCTCTCAGCAGAATCAGAAAAGAGTGACAAGGGACTGCCACCGAATTTCAAGAAACAAAGTCCACCAAAAATATGGTGGAGCCAAAAGAGAGGGGCAACCTACTAACCACTTCAACAGCAGTTGAATTGTCTAAAAACTTAACTTCACCCAGTTCTTACTCATCAGTTGTGAATCTAGGTGGGACAGTAGCTAGCCCTAACCCTGGTGACAACGTGCTATTCACAGATGAAGGGGTTGCAAAGTTTTTGTCAAGAAAGACTTTGGTCTTTATTATCCATGAATGAGTGAGATCATGTGGTATTTTTCCTTCATTGACTGGTTTATTTCACTTAGCATAATGCTCTCCAGTTCCATCCATGCCGTTGCAAATGGTAAGAGTTCCTTAATAAAGACCATTATAAACTTTTGAACAATAATAGATACAGAGGCAGAGCTGCCTCAAACTGATTGTCAAACTGCAGCAGGAAGGCCAGGGAGGGTTGGGGGGCAGGAGGGAGGGGGGTAAAAGATCAACCGAAGGACTTGTATGCATCCATATAAGCATAACCAATGGACATAAGACACTGGGGGGTAGGGGGGCCAGGGGATTTTCAAGGGCAGGGAAGAAAAAAAAGGACACCTATGTAATACCCTTTGTAATACTTTAAGCAATAAAAAAAGAAAAAAGAAAGACTTTGGTAAGCGGCCCGCATCGCTGCGCCTGAGCTCTGCATCAGTCACCCCCCCCCCCCCCCGCCCCCGCATGGGGAGAGCTCGCACGGCAGGCGAATGTGCAGCAAGAAGAATGGCATAAAAATGAAAAAAAAATCAGCATGTGGCAAGATAAGGGCTGCTGTTATAATTGCTTGAGATCAGGAATTTACATTGGAAAGAAATGTAGATGTCAATTTTAATTTTTAGTTCTAATAAGCATCTTTTCTTGGGAACTGGAAATTTCCAAAAAAGATTCCATATATAAGTGAAATCATATGGTATTTGTCTTTTACTGACTTATTTCTCTGAGCATAATACCCTCTATGTCTGTTGATACTGTTGCAAAATGGAGTCCTCTGAAGAAAAATGTGCTGCTTAAATAAATCCCAGCTTCTCCTTTATACTAAGAACTCTTAAGGATGCTAGCAGAGAAGAAGCAAATGAAACTGAAAGCTCACCTGCAGCTCAGAAAAATAAAGACATGGAGTTTTGAGAAGTGAAGGTAGCATCGTGTTAGCCATGGGTGATCAAGACACAGCCAGATAATGTGGATCAGTTTCTATAAACTACGGCTTTTCTGCTGTCTGCTTGCAGTGTTGACGGTGGTGGTGCTGGTCATCGATGTTACTCAGGTAGAGTTCCAGGAGATTTGCTGACCTTCAGCCATAGAACTAGGATGATGTAGAACCAGGATGATGAAGACCAGGATGTCACACACTAGACCAGTGATGGCGAACCTTTTGAGCTCGGCTTGTCAGCATTTTGAAAAACCCCAGCTTAACTCTGGTGCCGTGTCACATATAGAAATTTTTTGATATTTGCAACCATAGTAAAACAAAGACTTATATTTTTGATATTTATTTTATATATTTAAATGCCATTTAAAAAAGAAAAATCAACCAAAAAAATGAGTTTGCGTGTCACCTCTAACATGCGTGTCATAGGTTCGCCATCACTGCACTAGACCATCACTTGACTAGATTCAGGTCCTTATTGGAATGGACTGTGCTGGCCTGCACATAGAGAACTTTTCAATCCCCTCCCCTTGATTTATTTGTTCTGTTTTGCCTCTCCTTCCTTATAAAACCCTCTGCCTGCATTGAGATGTTGAGATGGATTTTGTGACAAGAATCCCATCTCAGGTGACTTGAATAAAATCACTTCCTTTTCCTGCAAAAAAAAAAAAAGAAAGAAAGAAAGAAAGAAAGAAAGAAAGAAAGAAAGAAAGAAAGAAAGAAAGAAAGAAAGACTTTGGTAGAGTTCCTGAAAAAGTTCCATCTTCATTCATAAAATAGGGCTCCGCTTCAGAAGCTCTTCAGAAGAGCAAAAGAGTGACAGACAGTTCTTCATCTTCGTCTTCATCTTCATCCTCCGATTCAGAGTCTAACAAGGAGAGAGATGGCTCAGAAGTTGATTCCCAAGTGAGCCCGCACCATCCGCTGCACCACCCGCCGCTCCTGCCGAGCCTTTTGACAACACCACCGACAAGAATCTCCAGCATCATGACTGCACCGTGTACACCTTCTTAGACGTGAACCTGGACCTCTCAAAACGGAGGTTGCTTCAGCCCTCTTCTGGCCGAGAGTCACCTCACCACTGAGAGCTCAGTTTAATGAGCACCCTTATGTTGTCTGTTGGGTTTTTGCCTGCAAAATAAAGTCTGCTCAAGTAAAAAAAAAAAAAAAAAAAAAAGGAACCTGACTTTACCTGATTCTCCTGGTCTTTGATTGGATAGATGAAATTTTCACTGGATGAAGGGGTGCTCTACCCCAAAGCTGCTGTCTTCACAGTGATAGAGGTGATGCCAGAGGAGTCTTGCTTATAGTTGAGTTTCTACAGACTACCAGGCTAGAAGTGTTGTTACAATTCTTTGTTACTTTCCTCTGGGTCAAGATTGTGAGCCCATTTATAAAATCATGTAATAATTACTCTTGCCATTATTTTGCAGTCACAAGATTCTCCTTTAATTATTCAAAGGTATAGACTTAACAGAGCAAAAAAAAGAGAAAGATTTCCAAACAAAGGGGATTTAAGCAAGTGATATGAAGACACTACTCATTTCTAAGTTCAGGGATACAGCTTATATTTTTAAAAACCTATAATTGCTTTGTTTGATTTTCCTTATGACAAAGTCTTTTTCCTTTTATCTTGAGAAAGTAAAAACAAAATAAATGCCCATAGTAATTTATAGAAAACATTTTACCAAATTTAATTCTTATGGCACACTAAGGTTACATAGTATATAAATCTGCTTGGACTCTCACAACAAATACCACAGACAGTGTGGCTTAAACAGCATAAGTTAATTTTCTCATAGTTCCGGAGGCGGGAAGTCCAAGCAAGATCAAGATATGACAGGGTTGGTTTCTTCTGAGGCCTTTCTTCTTGGCTGTAGATAGCTGTGTTCTCCCTGTGTCTTTTCATGGTCTCTCTTGTGTACATGCCTCAATCCTAATCTCCTCTTCTCATGATAGCAGTCATATTAGATTAAGGTCCATCCTAATGACCATGTTTTAGCTTAATTACTTTAACTCAATCTTTAAAGACCCTATTTCCAAATGGAGTCACATGACTTCAACATATGAATTTGGGGGGAGGGGGCCACAATTCAGCCCATAATACATACATAGTAAATTAAGGTTCTGAGGTTTAAACAATGAGTTTTCTGAGTCTGAAGTCTAGATTTTTCTACCACACCAAAGCTGCCTCTGTGTCTAATTCTCTTCTCCACTGCCTTAATTCCATCTCTTTAGGCAACTCTACTTCCTACCTTTTTAAGGTGCTGCTACTTTCTAGTAAGATTGTAAGGATATTAAAATCCTTCTTCTCTTGAGAAGATAGTGTGTGAACTGTAAGGAAAAGGGGCACCAGTCATGGAGTGAAACGCTTGAAATATAGTTAAAGAGGTTGTACAGTTATATCTGATAAAAGACATTTATTGAATACATATGGGTTATTTCCAAATAAATATTAGACTAATTGGAATTATCCTCAACTAGTGGGAACTAGATAGAAAATAATAGAGGATACGTAGGTCTATCTGATTTTTGTTGCATTTGTTATTCACCATAACCCTGGTAGGTGAACAGAGTTCCTTTATTTTTTATCATTTTAGATAATAAGGAGATGAAGCTTTAAGAGTTTGTCTAACTTGTGCAAGAGGTAAAACTAGGACTCCAGCCCACTTCTTTTGACTCAGAGTGAAGTGATGTTTTGCTTATACTGGCCACCTCCCTATTTAGTGCACCCACAGGATGCCATGTGAAGTTCTGTGGTAATTTGCAGATTTACCACCAGACACGCTCTCAGAGAACTTCCTTTGTGAAAGATCAAAATACCATACTCCACATCTTCTTCACTCTGCACCCCTTGAAGCCTGTGAGCACACCAGTGGCTATGCATACCCACACTCGCTAAGTCCTATCATATGTTACACTGATAGGAATGTATTTTCTGAAAATGCAATTTACCCAGAGGGGTGTGGGCAGTCAAACCCAGTATGATTGAGAAGTTCATAAGCTCATATCTGCTCTCAGATTCTCTCTTTATCTGTCTGCCAAGATGCCATACTTCCTCCTCTGAATTGATTCTAACACCTCATCTGTAAGGAGAGCGACAATTGGTTAAAAAAAAGTAACTTAGCCGTCACTGTAGCTGTGTTTTTCAGTAGTGAACGGTGAAATCAATTTTGTGGGTCAATATCATAATTTCAAATATGAAGTAGAATAAAATAAAATAGAAAATATCAGAGTGCACTTCAAAAATTAGAGGAAATATTGTTTCGTGAAACCTCTGTTTCCATTTTTTTTCTCTCTGTGTGAGCTCACATACTGGATCCTTTTTTTTTTTTTTTTAAATATATTTTATTGATTTTTTACAGAGAGGAAGGGAGAGAGATAGAGAGTTAGAAACATCGATGAGAGAGAAACATCGATCAGCTGCCTCCTGCACATCTCCTACTGGGGATGTACCCGCAACCCAGGTACATGCCCCCGACCGGAATCGAACCTGGGACCTTTCAGTCTGCAGGCCGATGCTCTATCCACTGAGCCAAACCGGTTTCGGCACATACTGGATCCTTATGAAAAATGTATTTCTTGATCAATGGCAGTGAAGAAAAGATTGAAAAACAATCTTTAAAAAATACCAGCTCTTTATACTTTTAAATTAAGGATTCTTTTGATAATATAAAAGTTACAATTCCTCTCCCAAGATAAATGCACACATTCATATACCTATGTTTTTGGTACAATTTTGAAGGGCTTCTCTCTCTCTCATATGCTCTCGAGTCTAAATAATTTAATGATTCTTAAGGATCATTAGATATAATGAATATTTATTGATTGGTAATTATCAATGTTCATTGATTTTTAGAAAGTGGGAAAGGGAGATGAGAAGGAGAGAGAGAGAGAGAGAGAGAGGAACATGAATGTCATATGCTAGTCTCAAGTTCAGAGCACATGATCTAGCTAAATGGTATGTTTTCCCTGGAAAAGGGAGCGATAGCTCTACAGATTTCTTTAGGGCCCCTTTCTTAATATTTCCATATTATAGCCTGAATACCTTTAGTGTTTTAGACCTAAGAGCCTAGCCCAGTGGTTGGCAAACTGTGGCTCACAAGCTACATGCGGCTCTTTGGCCCCTTGAGTGTGGCTCTTCTACAAAATATCGACTTCTGCTCATGGGTCACGAAGTTTGGATCGCACTGTATGTGTGCGCCCTCACGAGGTATTTTGTGGAAGAGTCACACTCAAGGGGCCAAAGAGCCGCATGTGGCTCGCGAGCTGCAGTTTGCCGACCACTGGCCTAGCCTAAAGAGGATGAAATAATTTATTCAAGATTTTAGTTAATGACTTTTTATTGAATGAAATAAAGTTGTGAAGATAAGGATGTTCAAGCCATATCAAACCAGCTCACCTGAGCTTAAGTTCTAAAAGGGGAAAAAAGCATTAAGAAACTAAATGAAGTAATTTCAGATAGTTTAAGTGTTTTAAAGGAGGTAATTGTGGTGATGCAATAGAATCAACTGGAGAACAGGTGGGATAGGGTAAGGAAGGCAGTTTATTTGGGGTTGGGGATCAGGCAGTGTGTGTATTTTTTTTTAAATCCTCACTGAGGACATGTTCATTGATTTTTAGAAAGTGGGAAAGGGAGACGATGAGAGACAGAGACAGAGAGAGAGAGAGAGAGAGAGAAATATTGATCTGTTGCCTCTCCAACATGCCTGATCAGGGATCGAACCTGTAACGTGGGTATGTGCCCTGACTGGGAATCAAACCTGCGACCTTTCGGTATATGGGATGCTGCTGCATCCAATTTAGCCACACTGGCCAGTGAAGACAGTGTGTTCTTTTATTAACTTGGATTACTATACTAATATCTGTGGCCATGCCTCCCCTACTAGATTACACATAACAAAGTGCTTTACCCTATTTCAAAGCACTTAATGAATATTTATTGATTGGTAATTTTCTTTAATTTTTTCAGAATAGATGGAGAAAATGTTATGTCTAAGCATATAGATTTTGGCATCAGATTGCCTGAGCCTGAATCTTTGTCTGCCTTTTCCTAGCAATGTGGTTGTGGGCAAATTACTTAAGTTCATTAAACTTCAGTTTTTTTCAGGCTTATCTCTAACATGGGGCAAATTAGATTATTATGAGGATTAAATAGGTTAATAATGTAAAGCAATTGCTTGCATATTTCATTCTCTGATGTTCATCCCAGTAGCTAGTAGCTTTGAAAAACCATCATTTTATGATATCTCACAATTTTGTGGGTCAAGAACATGTGCAGATCTCACAGGGAAGTTCTTCTGCTTCATCAACTGAAATCACTCGTAGTTTTTAGCTGGCAGATGAGTTGTGTAGCTGTGTGTGGTGGGGCGCAAGTGGCCTCATTCACTTGTTGAGCATGTGGTGGAGGTACGTGCAAGGCTGGAACTGTAGACCAGAGCTCCCAAATGTGACATATTCAGTAGATTCTCTCAGGATAATCAGACTTCTTATGTGAGGCCTCAGGACTTCCAGAGATAGTGTTCTAAGAGGAAATTAAAGCTGATGGCTTCCTGGGGGTGGGCCTCAGAAACTAACACAGAGAGACTCTTGCTTTATTCAACTGGTTAAAAGCTATCACAGAAGCAATCCAGATTCAAGGAGTTACAGACCCCATCTTTCCATGGGAGAAATATCAGAGATTTGTAGCCACCTTTAACCTGCCACACTATGCATCGTACCTAGAAAGTACAAAGGAAATCTAGGTTGTAATTTTTATGTTTATGTTATATCTTTAGAAATTCTGGTTGTATATTTATTCCAGATTGTTATAACAAAAACAAGCTTTAGCCTGTTACTTTCTTTACCTTTTTATACTTTTTAAAATAGGCCTCATCAGTAGGTAGCAGCTTGAGATTTAAAACCTGGCGTACCCCACCCAGGCCATTGAGAATTATCTGTGGGAATTTCTCTCCCATGATAGTGATGGTTTTTATTGATGTCACAAGTCATACAGAACTCAGTTTCCGTTTATTCATTGGTAGCCCATAACCTCACCAACAACCTTCACACAGTCGTTGTGCTTCCTCTCCAGAGGCAAAGGACTCAGGAAAAAGGTGATGTCTGAATACATTAAAATTCACTGGCAAACAATCAAATTTTCCTTGACCCATATGCTGCTTGACTGAACCCTCAGGCTCTTCTTTTCCCAACCCTCCCAAATCTCCCAAATTAAAAAAGCAGAAATAAAAAGCCACAAAAAGAGTTGAACACATTTACATTTTAAAGCTTCTTGTAAAAGACTGATGATTATGGGGCATTAATCTAAACAGACATTTCCTGTAACCACTTCTGCCCCATAAGGGGCAGCCCAGTAGGGATTCTGCATTATTATCTATTGGCTTGGCAGGGTCTAGCTGAGTATTTATTTGCTTTGGCCAACTCTGCCCATCCCACCTTCCTTTTTATTTAATCTTTCCAGATTTAATACGGCCCTGAGGCACACAAATGCTCTTTTTGGTTTGTGCAACTCAAGGTCAGTTTACAGGCAGGTCCCTGGAGAAGTGAGCATTTGTGGCTGGATCATCTATTTCCCTGAGTCTGTTACAGCTTTGAGATATGTGTAAGGGAGAGAAAACAGATAAGCCAAATTGGTTTTGAGACAAGGGGCACCTACAAATGGAGCACTATTGACCGTGAAATGTAAGCATAACTTTTTAGAGAAAAGTTGCATTTGATCATTTTCCCTTTATTTTAAAACGAAAATGTCTTTTATTAAAAACAGTTATCATAATGTAAGGCATTTCTACCCCTTTTCTGCCACACCCCCACCACCCAGCTCCAGTTCTGTCTATTAAGTAAAAAAACTGTTTGAGGTCATTATTTTTCCCAAGTTTCCCAGAACGACTGCTTTCCCTCCCTAAACTGTTTTAATTTGTGTATCAAGCTTACTTCAGAAGGGATATTTGCTAAGCGGAGTATTGATTCAGTAATGGAGTTGCAGTTCAAGTGTGGTGACAAGACGCCCGATTTTTTTTCCTTAAGGATCATCAAATTATTTAGACTCGAGAGGATATAATTTGTACATGAAATCACTTTATTTTACTTGTGCCATTTTTTTTTCTACTTAGGCAATACACTTGCCTTAGTTTGCTGGAAGTTCACACATTCACACCTTTGAATAGCTTTTAAAAAGTAGGCCCTCATTCCCTCTTTGGAAGAGAAAAATCGTCTTTTAACAGGTGGGAAGTTGATATTCCCTGGAGACCACCTGTCTCCTCATGTGTGACTTTGTTCCCACTATCATACTGCACTCTCACAGGCTTTCCCTGTGCACAGTGCGGTGAAAAGAGCCTAATTAGGAGCCGCAGGGACCAGCTTTGATAAGCTCTTCTGCTCTTCCCTAGCTGCTTAAATTGGACCATACTTAACCTTTCTGATCATCCTCTCTCTCTCTGCCATTTAAAGCAAGAATGAGGAACTATGTGATTTCATGGGGTCCTTTCAGTTCAAAAGGCAAACAAAGGTATAACAAGCTTAAAATATTTAACTTTGGTATGAATTTAGAATGGGCAGTTTCAAATGAAACTTTTAAAATCTTTTTTGTTTTAATGTACTCTTTTTTTTTAATAATTAAATCTTTATTGTTCAGATTATTACATTTGTTCCTCTTTTTTCCCCCCATAACTCCCCTCCTCCCAGTGCCCACCCCACCCTCCGCCCTCACTCCCCACCCACTGTCCTCATCCATAGGTGCATGATTTTTGTCCAGTCTTTTCCCGCATTTCCCACACCCCTTCCCCCCCCCCAAGCATAGTCAGTCCATTCCCTTTCTATGTCCCTGATTCTATTATAATCACCAGTTCATTCTGTTCATCAGATTATTTACTCACTTGATTCTTAGATTCACTTGTTGATAGATGCGTATTTGTTGTTCATAATTTATATCTTTACCTTTTTCTTCTTCTTCCTCTTCTTAAAAGATTCCTTTCAGCATTTCATATAATACTGGTTTGGTGGTAATGAACTCCTTTAGCTTTTCCTTATCTGTGAAGCTCTTTATCTGACCTTCAATTCTGAATGATAGCTTTGCTGGATAAAGTACTCTTGGTTGTAGGTTCTTGGCATTCATCACTTTGAATATTTCTTGCCACTCCCTTCTGGCCTGCAAAGTTTCTGTTGAGAAATCAGCTGACAGTCGTATGGGTATTCCCTTGTAGGTAACTGAGTTTTTTTCTCTTGCTGCTTTTAAGATTCTCTCTTTGTCTTTTGCTCTTGGCATTTTAATTGATGTGTCTTGGTGTGGTCCTCTTTGGATTCCTTTTGTTTGGGGTTCTCTGCACTTCCTGGACTTGTAAATCTATTTCTTTCACCAAGTAGGGGAAGTTTTCTGCCATTATTTCTTCAAATAGGTTTTCAATATCTTGCTGTCTCTCATCTTCTGGCACCTCTATTATTCTGATGTTGGTACCCTTGTAGCTGTCCCAGAGGCTCCTTACACTATCTTCACACTTTCGGATTCTTTTTTCATTTTGCTTTTCTGGTTGGGTGTTTTTTGCTTCCTCACATTTCAAATCTTTGACTTGATTCTTTCGCTCCTCTGATCTGCTGTTGGGAGTCTATATAATATTCTTTATTTCAGTCAGTGTATGCTTACTTTCTAGTTGGTCCTTTATCACACCATCGAGGGTCTCATTAGATTTCCTGTACATCTCATCAAGTTTATTGACAGCCTCTAGAAGCCTCTTGAGAGACCTCAAAAGTGTGGTTTTGAATTCTATATCCAGTAGCCTGCTTTCCTCCGGTTCTGTCCTTTGTGGCCTGTTTCTTTGTCTTGGCATTTTTTTTATTCTTCCCTGTCGATAGAGTGGTTTTCCGTGTTAAGTGTCCCAATTACCTGAGGTAGACACTCTTGGTGCACCCCCTTGTGGTCTCTGTGAGCAGTCTTGTAGTCAAGCCTTGATTGTTGTAGGTAATTACTACTTGACCTCCAGGCCAACTGGCTGTGAGAATCAGCTGTGTTTGCAGTGGGAGAACTTCTGTCCTCTAGGGAGGTGCTAATCTAGCCTTTGCCTGAGGCTATCCGGCAAATGGCTCTGTGCAGGGCTTGGGCGGGGCGGGTCCCACAGGATCAACAGGGCGGAGGAGGGAGCAGTTATGGCTGCTCTCAGTTCGTCCCCAGGGGGCTCTGCCTCTCTGTCTCAGCAACCGCTGCAAATCTCGGAGGGACCGAAGCCAGACAGTCCCGCTTTCCCGTTTGAGTCTGGGTCCCTAGAGACTCGCCCGGATCTGGAGCTCAGAGTCTGAGGCTCCCTCCTGATTGAAACAGTCAACCTCGCCCTCAGCCACCAGCCTGCGCTGCGTGCACTCCGCACCTTAGTATTTTACTTCAGCACTGCGCCTCCTCTGATTCTCGGTTCCTCCTAGTTGTAGAACTTCCACTCAACCGGCCTTCCTGTGGTTCTGGATGATGTCCGTTCAGTCTTTTAGTTGTATTTTTGAAGTGGTTGTTCGAGGCAGCAAACTCCGGCGTTAACCTATGCCGCCATCTTGGTTTCTCCTGAATATCTTAATGTACTCTTAATGTTGACTTACGGTAACTAATTTCTTTCCTCTGAGATTTTTCACCAAGGTGGCCCTATTCTCCTTACTTCTCCACATGAGGTACTCGGAGAACCCTGCACAGAGTGTGACTGCGGAATATGTGGAGCAGATTTCCGAGTCCCAGTCACCCAGTCCACACGGCAGCATTTCCAATCAAACTCACGTTCACAGTTCTATTTCTGGCAGCAAACTGCTTGGTCACAGGATTTGTATAATTTCTCTTTTTTTTCTCAGCACAGCACTTTCCCAGTTCATGTAAACTCTTAATTATTTTGGCTGTTAGCTGAGGAAGAAGAAAAGCTCACACTTGCTAGATCAAGGATGACGAAGTGGATCCAGAAGTTCTCTCTCTACAAAATGGTTTACTCTCTGAAGCTAATGCAGACCCTCTCTTTGCCTCAATGTGTTGCTCACAAATATTGATTTATCATTTTTCTTTATTAGCTTATGTCCTATTGGTAGTAGAATGCCTTTAGCTTTTCATGTGTTCCAGGAGAAGGGAATGCTATAAACCCAGGCTGACACTGTCAGCAAAAGTATTCCAGCAGTTTCTAGAGGTTGGGGAAACAGGTAATTAATGTTAGCCTCCTCCAATAAAAAGTATAAATGTCAGAGAGTGGTGGTGTTCTTTCTCTCCATATCCTATGAGACCCTGTGCTGTGGTGAGGCAGGAAACACTGTGGTGAAGTCTGGAGATTCTAACTCTTCTGTTAGCTCTCTAGACAACGCTTTCTGTGCACGTTAAAGAAGGACCAGAGGCCATGTCTAGGATGTGCACAGCTGCCAGAGTAACATAAGTGTCTGGGCAAAGGAGAGACTCTGCATGAGGTCTTTCCCTCCCACTGCTTAAGGATTGTGTACTTTTTGGTGCAAAGGAGAGATCTGAGCTGCCTTTTTCGGTCCCGGTTGATAAGCACAGTTTTAGCAATCAGAACTCGCTGGCTTCAAGTACAAAAGGAGCTGAGTTATTTTGCACAAAGAAGAGGTGCTTCACAGAACCAGGAACTGACATAAGGACTCAGACTTTATCTCTTAGCATCTGTTTTCTTCTTCTCATGTTGCACATTGGTTTTGTTATTTTGTCATCACTGTGGGAAAGATAGACTCCTCTCAGTCCCTAGGATCATATAGTCTTATTTCAAAAAATGGATCATACCAAGCTGAGGGTCTCTAATCCTAACTCCAAATCAAGGAGAGAGAGGTTTGTCTCAGCTCATGTCAGATGAGCACTCTTCCTTGAATTAACTGTGGCAAGGGAATTTGTGAAGAAAACACATACTTGGCGGCTGGGAAGGTCTTCCCACCACTTCTTCACCTCCTCCACTACTATGAACCAGGGAAGTCAGTCAAGTACAATTACCCAAAGACTTTTGGCCATTGTCAAAGACCTGAACTTTCATAGTCACACCTAGGAAAGCAAAACCCTGTATTGAATACAACTGATCTGCCTTTTATGTGCTTGTTGAGAGGGCCTTTCCTTTGTACCAAAATAGGAAGTAAGGTCCAAAGCTAAGGATGACGCACATTTACTACTATTTCTTTGAATTTTAGGCACCATCTGTTGACTTTCCACTTAAGAGGGGGAATTTTCTCTCTTTGACACACAACCATCACTACACCAACATACATGCTTAGTCCCCCTCCCCCTTCCAGCACTCTCTCAAAGCACATTTTCTTGGCTTGCCATAAAGTTATATCATAATTTTGGATAGAACAATAATTATTGTTTTTATATTACAAACCTATAAATTTTATTTACAATAGAACCATATAAAATATTGTGTCAGCCTTAAGAGATGAATCCATATCACAGTAATGAACAATGTCAGAATTCCAGTGGCTTTTGCTTACACAAAGTTTATTCCAGGATCAAGAAACTCTCCTGGGCAGTTGTCCTTTATGAATTGACCCAACAGTCCAGAATGTCCTCATCCTGTGGCTGTACCAACTCAACAGCAATCTCTAAGACAAAGGACAGAGAACGTGGTGAAAAATCCAGGGGCTTTTCACTGCTTCAGACCAGAAATGGTTATGTACCATTCTTGCTCACATTTCACTGGCCCAGACTAGTCATATGGCTTTGTCTAAACTGCAAGGGTGTCTTCCAGAAAGAAAAGAAAATAAGAGAATGGGATATTAGTTATATAAGATTACTCTTTAAAAGTTTTTCTTTTTAAACTTTCTTGTTCAAATTCTATTTGTTTTGTTATTCTGTGTGCTTATATAGGATATGCCAGTTTCATACTGACAATATTTCTTCCTTAGCATTTTAATCAGCTCCAATATGTACTGGTTTTCTGGATATCAGTTTTACAGTTTTAATTTTTTTCTTGGAATTCTTTCTAATTCTCACTTACGTTGATTCCAAATATTCTTTTTTTTGGGGGGGGGGGGGGTTATATCCTCATTCTAGTGGAACATGTTTTCCAGTGATTAAGAAAGAATACATTGGAGGTAAATTGTTTAATAACTTACATGCCAGAAATATCTATTTTACTTCATTTTATTGATAGTTTGGTTAGGTATGCAAATCTAGCTTGAAAATATTTTTTTCACAGAGTGTTAAATGGTCTTTGTCTTCTTATATCTAATGCTTCTGGGGAGAAGGATAAAGCATTGTTATTCCATTTTTTAAGTCATCTTTTTTGGGGGGAATTCTTGTAGAATCTTCTCTTCATTCCTAGTATTCTGATAATTCACAGTGATATGTAATGTGTGTTTATCCATTATGTTGGCCACTCAATGGGTCCCTTCAAGTAGAATCTTAGATCTTTTGATGCAGGAAATTTTACTGAAAAAATAGTTAATGTAATTCCTTATTTTTCTCTGTTCAGCTTTTGGTATAGGATAGTGTACCTCCTATTTTGGTCCTACAAGTTTCTTATCTTTCCTATGTTGTATTTAGTTTTAAAATATCCTTTAACATTTTATTTCATTTTCAATTTATACTGTAATATGTTAAATTTCAAAGGTCTTTCTTGTTCTCTGATTATTCTTTTTGTAGAGGTGGCAGTTCTTATTTCATGAATGAAATGGCTCCTCTTTTTTCTCTGAAAATATTGATGATCTTTTCCCCTCTCTCCCTGCCTAGATACTGTTTCCTTTAAGTTGCTTTTTAATGTTGGTTTCTCTTTCATGTTAGAGACTTTCCTCAGATGTCTGGTGATTTTTGGATGTATGGTCATATATAAAAGTTGGGCATATAAAAAAAAACTGATTAGAGTATTTGTATATGTATTTGTATGTGTGTTTGTTGATTATAGGTTCAATTGTAAGGTATTCTTATTTTGCTGTCCCCTTGGGGATCTTAAGTAAATATTTTAGATCTTCTTTTATTGTGATTAGTTCAGAATTCTTCAGATGAAAATCTTCTCCTGTGTGGGTGGTCTAAACCTGGCTGCCAGCATCCTCAGAGATAAGAGGGAGAAAGAACTGGGGATTTCTTAGTTTCTCAGTTTTTTGTATAGACTACTGTAATCAGATGCCTGGTAAAGAAATCGCCCAATGAGATCTCTGTTGTTCCGCAGGGGTGAAAATGACAGGTTAGCATCATGGAAGAGGAAGTCTTAAAGTCTAATTGCTTCTCAAATGGACTTTCAACCAATCTTCCTATTCTTAGTTATATTGATGTATACTTGCACATGTAAATGGTCTCACAACTTACATGTTTTTGAGAGTAAATGGAGCAAATTAAATTGTTTTTCAGATTTGCTCACTGCTACCTTAGGATTTACCTTCCTGGGTTCTGTAAATCATTTATTACTCATTCTACTTTTCCAAATTTTGTGATTATAAATTTTTTTCTTGTACTGTTTTTCTTGTGAGTTTAAGCTTAAAATTTTTTATTTGACACAAAAATGTTATGGAATCTTTAAACATGTACAAAAGTACAATAATAATAGTACAATAATCCTCCATTACTCATCATCAGCTTCAACAAATACTAGCATATTGCCAATTTTATTTTAGCTCCCTTCTCTTAATACTCTAACTCCCCACTGGAATATATTAAAATAAATTCTGGATTTATATAATTTATAATATTTATAAATATTCTTCATGTTAATCTAATAGATGAATTAAAATAACTTAAAAACAATTATTATATCGAACCAAAATAACACTAATCCTATATAATAAAAGCATAATATGCAAATCAACCGAACGGCTGAACCATGGAACAACCATCTGGATGACCATCTGAGACCATGCTATTACATCCACTGGTGCCAGGCCAGCCAAAGCAGGTGCAATGCAATTGGTCGGGGCCTGGCCATCGCCCCATGATCACCCTGCAGAGAGAGGCCCAGGCCACGGGCCAGTGGGCTGCGGTGGGTGAGCAGGGCCTCCCTCTGAGAGGGAAGCCCAGTCCTGGGTGCTGGCGACCAGAGGGAAGGCCTACTCTTGCATGAATTTCGTGCATTTGACCTCTAGTTACTAATAGAATCTAATGCCCAAATCTATGTTAAATTCTCTCTGGCTATTACAAAAAGTTATTCTTTTACTTTATTCTTTTATTTTTCTTTAATCAGAATCTTTACATTATCTGGTTGAGCAGTAAGCATGCATAGTTTGACCCAGTTATCAAACTATGCTTAGTCATATTTTTAAATAGTGCATGAGGAAATATGACTACACTATTTGTGCCCATTTCTGTGGAGAGTGGACAGGTAGTCATGACCACATATTCATGATTGTTTTAGACAGCCTTGGCTTAAGCCTTCTATATAAACACTTATTAATAGTGTCATCAGTTATGCTCATAGTGTCCTGGTTTGGAAAAGAAATTATGTGGTCACCTAGGTATAGAGACAGGTCTACCACCAAGGGAGGGCTCTGTAAGGAATTGCAATCTTTTAGGGTTATTTTCCTTACAAATCTAAGGTCCTCAAAAGGCTTTACTTGTTAAAAATGGGCTCAGAGGATCACTCTTTGTGCTGGTTTTCCTCCAGATTTGATTGGGGATTTCACAGCAAGGTGACTTTCCTTTACAGTGGGTGTAGCTTGTTCTTCAAGGTATCAATCAACTTTTTTAGCCCAGAAGTTTAGTGTGGGCCTGGAATTCTCATTCTCCATCCCTGCACTTGGGGAAACTGAAATTCGGTTATTTGAGGGTGGAGAGGACTCCTAGGACAGCTGTTTTATCATTCTTTAATCAATTACCTGGACAGCTCCTTCTGCCAGCACCATCTCCAAGGCCCTGCTCCTTTTGTTCTTTATGTGATTTGATGCTTGAAAACCTCATCTATTTTGAGCTCCTTTTTGGCTATATGGGATTTATAGTTTCTCAGCTTTGTTAGGTTTCATTGTCAAACTCTTCCCACTCACTTTATATTTTCTAGGAATCCTTTGCTTTCCTGGTTTACACCCCCCTCTCCCCCCCACACACACACAGCTTTCAAGTGTTGTTACAGGTTTAATTTTATTGTTGTTGCCCTGACCGGTTTGGCTCAGTGGATAGAGCGTTGGCTTGAGGACTGAAGGGTCCCAGGTTCGATTCCGGTCAAGGGCATGTGCCTTGGTTGCGGGCACATCCCCAGTGGAGTGTGTGCAGGAGGCAGCTGGTCGATGTTTCTCTCTCATCGATGTTTCTAACTCTCTATCTCTTTCCCTTCCTCTCTGTGGAAAATCAATAAAATATATTAGAAAAAAAAATTTTATTGTTGTTGTTTTTTATTTATCATTGCAAAAGGAATTTGAGGAAGCAGGGAAGCTGAATTCAAAAGTATTTGGTAAGCCATCTTGAATGAAAACCTGTATGTCTATTTTACTTCTTATTATAGACTTCTTGAAATACTTTCCTGTTTTTTTTCTATCTTTTTCAAATGTACTTCTTAAAAAACACTTGAAGAGATAATTTTACATTGGAGAATCTACTGAATATGGCAACAGATGTGCATAATCAGACCTAATCCATAACTGCTAAAATCCCCCACCCAAAAAAACGGACACATGTCTTCCATAGGGGTGAGTTTAATTCTCCATGACTGTGAGGAGCAGTTCTTCCAGAATACTAGAGATCTACTCCTGGCATGACAGGTAAAACTGATGCAAGGCAGAAAAATGCAAATATAAATAGTAACAAAGTGCCACCACACCCTTGCCAGATGGCTAAAATGAAAAGGACTGATGTTATCAAGGGTTGGCAAAGAGGCAGAGTAGCTGAAGCTCCTCTACCAGATGGGGGAGTAAAAACTGGTGAAACTGTTCAGGAAACTGTCATTCAGTACTTATTTTGAGAACACAAGCCTTATGACCTGGAACATTCACTTCTAAGTGCATATCCAAGAGAAATGCATGCACATGTACACAAAAAGACAATTAAGAGAATGTTCATATTAGTATTATTTTAGTAGTCCCAAGCTATAAACAACATACTGTCCATTATCCAAATAAGGAGAACCCAAACAGGCCCACATATTAGTATATACAGCATAGGACTACTATACAATGATGAAAATGGCAAAATGCTGCTTTATACAACAGAGATCAATCTCACAAAGGTTAATGTGAGCAAAAATAAGTCAATTAGGAAAGATATATCGTATGATTCCATTTAGAGAAGGTTAAAAGGAAGCAAAACTAATCTATGGAAGGAAGAAGGAGAGTGAGTAACTGGAATAGGTGTAGAGTGCGACTTCAAAGGCTGACAATGTTCTGTTACTTAGCTGGGTGGGAATTTCATGGATGTGTTCACTTTTTGATAGTTTATCTAGTGGTACACTGGTTTGTGCACATTTCTGAATATATGTTATACTTTGGTTCAAACCTTTTAGAAGAAGCCCTGGCTGGTTTTGCTTAGTGTGTAGAGCATTGGCCTGCAGACTGAAAGGTCCTGGGTTCGATTCTGGTCAAGGGCACATGCCTGGTTTGCAGGCTTGATCTCAAGTGGGGGACATGCAGGAAGCATCCAATCAATGATTCTCTTTCATCATTGATGTTTCTATCTCTCTCTTCCTCTCTGAAATCAATAAAAAATATATTTAAAAAAAAGGTTTCAGAAGAAACAGACCTGCCTACTTGAAACAAGTAAATTCCATTATGTCTATTATACATAATCAACCTAATTTCTAAATTATATTTCTGTAAGGATACTGATATTCTTTATTTTTACAGTGTTTGGTAAGTTTCAGAGAACTGTCAAGTAAATTGTCTCATTTAGGTTTATGGTATTACTAGAGGCCTGGTGCAAGAATTCATGCAAGGATGGGGTGGAGGGGCCGCGGGCAGTTGGCCAGCCAGTCCCACCCCCGATCAGGATGGAGGGGCTGATTGGAGGTGGGGCCAGCCAGGGGGAGGGGCCGCAGGCAAATGGCCAGCCAGCCCCGCCCCCAATTGAGGTGTTGGGGGCTGAATGGGGGCCAGGCCAGCTGGGGGGGAGGGGACCTATCGGGGCCCAGATCAGGCTGGTTGGATGCTGCAGTGCGTGTCATAGCCACTGGTTGTTCTAGTCATTCTGGTCATTCTGCCGTTTCAGTTGCTGGGATTTTATATATATATAGATAGTAAAACTAGAGGCCTGGTACACAAATTTGTGCACAGGTGGGGTCCCTTGCCCTGGCCAGCGATTGAGGCCTATTGGGGGGGCGGGCAGCAGGGGTATGGGGCTGTGGGAGGTTGGCTGTGGGAGCTCACTAACCACCAGGGACAGCTCCTGTGTTGAGCATCTGCCCCCTAGTAGTGTGCATCATAGTGACTGGTTGACCAGTTGTTCCGGTTGTTCTGGTCATTTGGTCATAACGGTCGCTTAGGCTTTTATATATATGGACTAGAGGTGCATGGTGAGATCCCTAGGCCAGTGATCATGGATGATTGGGGCTGTCTCGCCCAGTCTCGATCGGGGCCGGGCTGATAGTGGCCAGGCTGATAGTGGCCAGGCTGATCGGGGTCTGCCGGCCGGGGGTAGGAACCACGGGAGATTGGCTGGCCATGGGGAGGGATTGCAGGAGGTTAGCTAGCCTGGAGGGAAGGACAGCGAGAGGTTGGCCGGCCACGGGAGGTTGGCTTTGTGAGTACACTGACCACCAGGGGGCAGCTCCTGCATTGAGCGTCTGCCCCCTGGTAGTCAATGCACATCATAATGACTGGTCAACTGGTCATTCCAGTCATTCCGGTTGTTCAGTCATAAAGGTTGCTTATGCTTTTATGTATATAGATATTCTGCAAATAATTTAAAACTTGTTGAAGAAAGTAAAATAACTTAGAGAGCTCTCCTTTGCAATTTTTGGCAAGTAACAGAGTTGGTACTGGAAACAGAGGCCAGTGACTCTTCACACAGCTTTCTTTCACTGTACTTAATGGACTCCAACCTGTAACCTCAGAACCTTGGAGAGGTGTTTTTTTTTTTTTGTTTTGTTTTTTGTTTTTTATGTTTTATTCCCTAATGAATCTTTCTGTCTCATAGCTTTCCTAAGAAACTAATCTAGACAATTTGTGAGTGAATGCTTGAGTTAATTATGTTTTAAAAGGAGCTGCCTTGAGAGATTTTCTTACCCACAATGAGATCAGGCACCATGGCAGTTTGATCACAATTGTGGGGAATGCTTTTTTTTCCTATGTTACATTCAGATATGTGACCTTAATATAACATTATAATAGCTAATTAATATGTTATGTGTTTGTTTGAAGGGAACAAATGAAGGAATGTATTTATCATTCTGAAATCTAGAATTTCCTGATCTCTTTCATGCCAAAAGCACAAAATATAGAGATTAAAAATAATAATTAGCCTCCAGGCAGAAGCAACTGCCCCACCCTGTCAAAAAAAACTCGCACCACACCTTAGGACGATTGCCTTGGGGTAATTCAAGCCGGAATCTTATCAGTCTGTAGGCAGAGGTGGTTTCTGGAGGCTTTGAGTCTTTGCCTGATCTAATTAGTTAGAAACAGCCTTTAACACTGTCCTGCATTAGAGGTTGAGAGGTATAAAGGATCTACCTAATGCATAGTCACAAACCCAAACAGAAAGCCAAATGAGGATACAAAGAAAAAAACCCCAATGAAAGAAATAGAGAATTCTCCAGAAGAGATAAATGAAACAGAGATAAGAAATTTATCTGAAACAGAGTTCAGAGTAATGATGGTAAAGATGCTCAACAGCATGAAAAAAAGATATAGTAACTATGAAAAAACAGTCTGAGATAATGACATAACACAAATAAAGAACACATTGGAAGGAATACACAGTGGATTAGGGGAAGCTGAGAATTGAATCAGTGAATTAGAAGACAGAGTTGAAAATATTACTCAATCAGAAAACCAAAAAGAAAAAAACAATTAAAAAAACAGGAGGACAGCTGTGGGACAACCTGAAATGTAACAATATCAGAATAGCAGGTGTGCCAGAAGAGGCAGAAAGGGAGAAAGGCATAGGGAAGGTGTTTGAAGAAATAATGGCAGGAAACATCCCTAACTTGGTAAAGGAAAAAGTCACAGAAGTTCAGGAGGTACATAGAACCCCAAATAAGGAGAACCCAAACAGGCCCACACCCAAACATCGTAATTAAAATGCCAAAAATGAAAGGAAAAGAGAGAATCTTAAAGGCAGCAAGAGAAGAGAAAACTATTACCTGCAAAGGAGTTCCCATAAGGCTGACACCTGATTTGTCATCATAAACTCTATAGGCCAGAAGGGAATGGCATGAAGTACTCAAGGTAATGAAAAGCAAGGATCTGAGATCAAGATTACTATATCCAGCAAGGCTATCATTCAAAATAGACGGTCAAATAAAGAACTTCCCATACAAAAACAGGCTAAAGGAATACATCACCACCAAGCCAGCATTACAAGAAATTCTAAAAGGACTGCTGTAATGAGAAGAAGAAAGAGAGAAACCTAACCATTCAGAATTAAAATGGTACCTATCAATAATAACCCTAAATGTAAATGGATTAAATGCTCCCAACAAAAGACGTAGGGTAGCTGTATGGATACAAAAATGACTCAACTATCTGCTGTCTACAAGAGACCCACCTAAAAACAAAAGACACACACAGGATGAGGGTGAAGGGATGGAAAAAAATCTTTCATGCAAATGGAAAATAAAAAAAAAAAAGCTGGAGTAGCAATACTCATATCCAACAAAATAGACTTTAAAATGAAGGCCATCAGAAGAGACAACAAAGGTGATTACATAATACTAAAGAGATAGATCCAACAAGAGGATATAACTAACCATGGTAAACATATTTGCACCCAACATAGGTACACCTAATACATAAAAAAAAAAAAAAAATCTTCTAGAGGACTTTAATGGAGAAATTGGCAACAATACAGTCACAGAGGAGACTTTAACACCCCTCTTACTTCACTGGATAGATTTTCCAGACAAAAACTTAACAAGGAAAAGATACTCTAAAGGACACACTGGATCAGATAAATTTAATTGACATTTATAGAACATTTCACCCCAACACAGCAGAATATACATTCTTCTCAAGTGCAGATGGATCATTCATAAAGATAGACCACATGATAGGACACAAAATAAATCTCTACAAGTTCAAGAAGATTGAAATCATATCAAGAATCTTCTCAGATCACAGTGGAATGAAATTAGAAATCAACTACAGTAAAACCACCCCAAAACATTCAAACACATAGAGGCTAAATAGCATGTTATTAAACAACTAGAGGCCCGGTGCACAAAAATTTGTGCACTTGGGTGGGTCCCTCAGCCCGGCCTGTGCCCTCTCCCAGTCTGGGGCCCCTCAGGGGCCCCTTCCCCTGGCTGCTGGCACCAGTTTCCCTCCGGTGCCCGGAACCCAGGCCTTTGCTCTTCTCTGGGAGGGGCCGGTGTGGCGGGTGAGGGGCTTGGCTCCTCGCTGCTTGCTGCGTGGGCCCCGGGGGCATGGCGGAGGCCGGTGTGGCGGGCTTCCCTCTTTGCTCTTTGCTTGCCACGCCGGCCTTCACTTGCTGCTCCTGCCCGGGGCCAGCCGGCTTCGCTCCGTTGCTTGGCACCTACATATGCAAATTAACCACCATCTTTGTTGGCGGTTAACTGCCATCTTTCTTGGCAGTTAATTTGCATATCACCCTGATTAGCCAATGGGAAGCGTAGTGAAGGTACGGTCAATTACCCCTTTTGTCTTTTATTAGATAGGATGAATGCATTACCAACAAGATTAAGAAAGAAATCAAAACTTCCTGGAAACAAATAAAAATGAACACACAACAACCAAAAATCTCTGGGACACAGCAAAAGTAGTCCTGAGAGGGAAATTCATAGCACTACAGGCATACCTCAAAAAACAAGAAAAATCAGCAATAAATTATTTAATCCTACAACTTAAAGAACTATAAAGGGAACAATAAGAAAATCCCAGTGTAAGTAGAAGGAAGGAAATAATAAAGATTAGAGCAGAAATAAATAACATAGAGACTAAAAAAATATACAAAAAAATTAATGAAACCAAGAGCTGGTTCTTTGAAAGGATAAACAAAATTGATAAACCATTAGTCAGATGCATCAAGAAACAAAGAGAAAGGACCCAAATAAATAAAATCATTAACAAAAGTGGAGGAGTAACCACTGACACAACAGAAATACAAAGGATTGTAAGAAAATACTATGAACAACTATATGCCAACAAGCTGGACAATGTGGATAAAATACACAAATTCCTAGAAAAAGACAATCTCCCAAAACCAAATCAGGAAGAATAAAAAAACTTGAATAGGCCAATAACAACTGGTAAAATAGCAGCAGTAATAAAAAAAAAACTCCCACCAAACAAAAGCCCAGGTCCAGATGGCTTCACAGGGGAGTTTTAATAAACATTCAGAGATGAACTAACACCTATACTCCTCAAACTATTTCAGAAAATACAAGAGGGAGGAACATTTCCAAGCTCTTTTTAAGAGGCTAGAATTATCCTAATTCCAAAGTCAGATAAAGACACAAAAAGAAAGAGAATTACAGGCCAATATCCCTGATGAATATAGATGCTAAAATCCTCTACAAAATATTAGCAAATCACATCCAGCAATATATTAAAAAAATCATACACCATGATCAAGTGGGATGTATCCAAGGGATGCAATGCTGGTACAATATTCACAAATCAATAAACATGATACATCACATAAACAAATTGAAAAACAAAAATCACATGATCATATCAATAGACACAGAAAAAGCATTCAACAAAATCCAACACCCATTTTTGATAAAAACTCTCAGCAAAGTGGGGATAGAGGGAGCATATCTCAACATGATAAAGGCCATATATGACAAACCTACAACCAACATCAGACTCAATGGGCAAAAACTAAAACCATTTTCCCTAAGAACAGGAACAAGACAGGGATGACCACTTTCACCACTCCTGTTTGACATAGTACTGGAAGTGCTAGCCATAGTGATCAGACAAGAAGAAATAAAAGGCATTCAAATTGGAAAAGAAGTAAAACTGTCATTATTCATAGATCACATGATATTGTACATAGAAAATCCAGAAAGACTCCATAAAAAAGCTATTAGACTTGATAAGTGAATTCAGCAATAGAGCAGTATACAAAATTAACACCCAGAAATCTATGGCTTTTTTATATATCAGCTAGACGCCCAGTGCATGGATTCGTATACTGGTGGGGTTCCTTGGCGTGGCTTGCGGGGATCAGGCCGAAACCAGTAATCCAACATCCCCAAAGGGATGTAGTAGTGCGTGAAGTGTCAGGTGGCCAGGGAGGAGCCGGAGCCTGGGCCTCGTGCTACACCGCTCCTGCTCACTCCAGCCCCATGTGTCTGCCACCACCACTGCTAGGTAGGCTCACTGCCGCTTCATTGCCATCTTCGCATGCCCATCATAATGTGATAACGAGGCACCCATGACCAAAAGTGGCCATGGGCTTGTGCCCAGTCAGCCCCGATGCCAGTCTGGATCCGGGTCCAGGTCAGGATGGGGGAGGGGCGCATAGGGGGAGTATCCATGGGAGAGGCTTGAGCCATGGCAACTGTGATTGCCTGCCGTGAGCCAGTGTCTGGTGCCTATAGGTCAGCTGAGTAGCGCTCCCACTGTGGGAGCCACTAATCACCAGAGAGCATCTCCTGGGTCGAGAGTCTGTGCCTGGTGGTCAGTGCGCATCATAGCGACTGGTTGAATGGTCAGGTGGTAGCTTAGGCATAGCTAGCTAGCTAGCTAGCTAGATAGATAGATAATGAACTCACAGAAAGAGAAACTAAAAAAACAATCCCATTTACCATTGGAAAAAAAAAAGATACCTAGGAATAAACTTAACTAAGGAGGTAAAAGATCTGTACTTAGAAAATGACAGGACATTATAAAAAAGATAGAGGAAGACATAAACAAATGGAAGACTATACCATGTTCACGGAGTGGTAAAATCAACATTATTAAAATGTCCATACTACCCAAAGCAATCTATAGATTCAATTCAATCCCCATTAAGATACAAATGGAACATTTCACAGACCTAGAACAAGTTCTCCAAAAATTCATATGGAATAAAAAAAGACCCCAAATAGCTGCAGCAATCCTGAGAAAGAACAAAGTTGGAGGGATCACAATACAAGATATCAAGCTATATTACAAAGACACTGTTCTCAAAACTCCCTGGTACTGGCACAAGAACAGACATATAGGCCAATGGAACAGAACAGAGAACCCAGAAGTTGACCCAAGCCATTTTGCTCAATTAACATTTGACAGAGGAGGCAAGAGCATACGATGGAGTCAAGATAGTTTTTTCAGTAAATGGTGTTGAGAAAAATGGACAGAAACATGCAAAAAAAATGAAACCAGATCACCAATTTACACCATACACAAAAAGTAACTCAAAATGGATAAAGGACTTAAATGTGAAATGGGAAACCATAAAACTCTTAAGAGAATCCATAGACAGCAAAATAACAGACATATGTCATAGCAATATATTTACCAATACAGCTCCTAGGGCAATGGAAACTAAGGAGAAAATAAAAAAATGGGACTACATCAAAATAAAAAGCTTCTGCACAACAAAAGAAACCATCAACAAAACAATAAGAAAGCCTACTGCATGGGAGAACATATTTGCCAATGTTATCACCGATAAGGGTTTAATCTCCAAAATGTACAGGGAACTCATACAACACATCAAAAGGAAGATAAACAATCCAATCAAAAAATGGGCAAAGGACCTAAATAGACACTTTTTTTTTAATATATTTTATTGATTTTTTACAGAGAGGAAGGGAGAGAGATAGAGAGTCAGAAACATCGATGAGAGAGAAACATCGATCAGCTGCCTCCTGCACATCTCCCACTGGGGATGTGCCCGCAACCCAGATACATGCCCTTGACCGGAATCGAACCTGGGACCTTTCAGTCCGCAGGCCGACGCTCTATCCACTGAGCCAAACCGGTTTCGGCTAAATAGACACTTTTTGAAAGAGGACATATAGAAGGCCAAGAGACATTTGAAAACATGCACAAAATCACTAATCATCTGAGAAATGCAAATCAAAACAACAATGAGGTACCATCGCACACCTGTCAGAATGGCTATCATCAACAAATCAACAAACAACAAGTGCTGGCGAGGTTGCAGAGAAAAAGGAACCCTCATGCACTGCTGGTGGGAATGCAGACTGGTGCCAACACTGTGGAAAATAGTATGGAGTTTCCTCAAAAAATTAAAAATGGAACTTCCATTTGACCCAGTAATCCCACTTCTAGGAATATATTCCAAGAAAAGAGAAACACCAATCAGAAAGGATATATGCACCCCTGTGTTCATAGCAGCACAATTTACAATAGCTAAGATTTGGAAACAACTTAAGTGCCCATCAGCAGATGAGTAGATTAGAAAACTGTGGTACATCTACACAGTGGAATACTACCCTGCTGTAAAAACGAAGGAACTCTCACCATTTGCAACAACATGGATGGACCTGGAGAGCATTATGCTAAATGAAATAAGCCAGGTGGAGAAAGATAAATATTCCATGATCTCACTCATTTGTGGAATATAATGAACAACATAAAGTGATGAACAAAAATAGAGCCAGAGAAAAAAATCATTAGAATATAATAGAAATAATCCTATCATTTGCAGATTTTTAATATTTCCCACATCTTTTGTGATATTATAATATGCTAGTACGGTTTTGGTAATATTATTATATTTAAAATCATTTTTCTTGAAATATTAAAAAAAACACTATCTACCTTGTGTGATATTAAAATTATGATCCAAACTTAAAAAAATAAAATAGATGGGCTCATCCAGGACATATGGAGCACTCACCAAGACCTATATTAGGTCCTTTAGAAATGAGCTTTAAGGAGGGACACATCTGACATGTTATTATATCTCCTCAAATTAGGTGTGTGTTTTGGGGGCCCCTGAATTGATTGTCCCACCTATAATATTTGTGTTTATGAATGTTTATAACTGCTACTTTTGGGTGGTTGAGGAGACTTTGAAGCAGTAATCCACATGAAAAAGGGAAGAACTGAAACAAACCAGATAGTGTTCAGGGAATGAGTAAAGAGATGAAGCAAGAGTGAGTCGATGGATGTAGGAGGATTGGTGAGACCAACAGAGCATACTGAGACCAGGATTAAACAAGGGATTCAGAGGCACAGAAAAGGGGGGAACTGGAGTCTAAGCTGGGCTGGGATAGGAAGAACAAAACAAAATAACTTGCTCACAGACTTGTTCCCATCAATGCTCTCAGCTTATTTTGTTAAATTCACTGTGTTCCTTGGGATAATTTTATTTGGGTAGATATATTTAACCTCTCATTTCAGGCAAGGGTAGAAAAATTGCTCATTTTCTGATAACAGATTAGTGCTTTGAAAGTTAAGGAAAATAAGTTCTGCGATGTAAATGGGGATGAAATGACTAGGAAATAAGAGAACTAAAAAGCAATATTGTATTTATTGTGATTTTATTAAAAGCCACTTTCCACAGAACCTTTAACACATGGTGTCTCATCTACAGATTCTGACTTAATTATGAAAGAATTTCTACTTTCTTCGTTCCCATCTGCTTATTCTTCTTTGGTGGCTTATAACATAACTTTATTTTTAAAATGAAAGATGGTTGGCAAATTTCCCTTTGGGGATAATCCAATTCCATACTACTACTTGAGATAATGGGAACTGTCCAGGGTGTCCTGGGAATTCCCCATCTACTTTGTCTACTTCACTGGAGACTTCATATCCTTTCAAGACATTTTGCTCACATATAAATTTTGGCATGAAAAGATGACTGGCAGGTCATTGGATGGCTCTGCCTAAGTGGACCCTTTGAATGGGACTGTTGATCAGTGGGGGCTTTGCAGGCAATCAGGCAGCGCTGCAGCCCTCAGCAACCTGCAAATGATACTAACATCATGAAAGATGTCTCCAAAGACAGGCATTTTCAATTAACCAAATTACTCTAACGGGGCATAGCTCAGGAAGATTTAAGGCAGCGCTAGTTGCTGTGCCAGCCAAGAGGCCTGCTCTGCCAGTTGAAAGCCAAGCACATCCTTCCCTGCCAGCATGCAATGAGCTGGTTCTTTCAGTGATAGCGGATCTACCATGGACATTTAATTTAAGGTCCAGGATTACCATTATCTTTGTAATTATCATTGGGAGATAATTGAATCCTAGGAAAAGTATGGGTCTCACATGTGAAAATCCAGCAGCCTAATCAAAATGCAGCATGTTGTAGAATGAATCCTTCTTGATGTTTCACCTCTTTTCAACCAATTGCTCTTGGTTTGAGTAAAACTGTAGCACAGCTCTTTGCCAGTAATTATGATTCATTTTCACTTTGCTAATCAAAATGTTGTTTCACAAGCCTCTGATGGTGTTTAAGACACCGTATAAAGGTACGATTTTTCTCTGAGTTGGCTGGGGTAGGTCTCATATTTCACATGAAGCAGTGGGAAAGATTTGTAAAGCCTCCTTTGTCTTATAAGTTCTCTTACTCTGGGAAAGCACTCACAAGGATTCTACAAGGCAAACATCATATTGCTAATGTTTTTTTATTTTGCTGTTACTTAAAACTAATGACATCTAGACTACTTTTTTTTCCTACTTAGGGACCATATGTTATTGAGGAAATAAAAATTTCAGAGGATTTTTAAGGGTAAGAAAAATTGCTTTTTCTTGATGAGCCATAACTTCAGTCAATAATATTATGTTAAATATCCAACTTTGCCCAATGCTGTGTTCCACCCATGGTGAATTTAGCAGCATGGTGTGAAAGAAAGAAGCCTGAGCTTAATTACATATTATCTCAGTGCAAATCTAAACTCTTTTTATTTGTGAACAGTGGATAAATCTCTTCAACCCATAGGCCTCAAATCTCTTTTACAATATGATGACATTGGAATAGACCCTCCATATTTGACATCTAGGATTCCATGAAGACAGGAGTCCCTCCTCTTAATGAATTAACTATCAGCATCCAGGCATTTAGTATATCATTTTGTAAAAATAGTTATTTATGACACTCAAGTGATTAATATTTAGGAACTATTTTCTCCCAGGATTTTTTAAAAAAATATATTTTATTGATTTTTTTACAGAGAGGAAGGGAGAGGGATAGAGAGTTAGAAACATCGATGAGAGAGAAACATTGATCAGCTGCCTCCTGCACATCCCCCACTGGGGATGTGCCCGCAACCGAGGTACATGCCCTTGACCAGAATTGAACCCGGGACCCTTGAGTCCACAGGCCGATGCTCTATCCACTGAGCCAAACCGGTCAAGGCTTCTCCCAGGATTTTACCCCTTATATTATTGCAGATGATGGACATCTGGGGAATTTGAAATTTTAGTAGGATACATTAGCATCATTCCCATATTCATAGACTCATTGTTAGAATAGGAATGGCTTCTTTTGATTTGAGGACTATTATAATACCTAAGTCCAATAGACTTATTCAGCCTTTAGCATAGGCACACTTTGTCTTATTGTATTATATTTAAGTCTTGAATTTCCAGCTAGATAATAATGCTCTGAAGGGCTTGGAGTATATTTGGAGGTTCTATATATCCCTAGCACCTACCAATTATAATTTAGCACCACAAATAATCACTTAATATGTTATGTGACATGACTTTCCTTTTGTAAGTAAAGCTTATGGGAAAATTCCATAGGCTAAAGATTCTTCTTAATCTCTGAAATGTAAATAACTTTCCACAAAACTCAAAGTAAAGAGAGTGTAGAAATGAATAATTTGGTCTACTATGGTAAACTGAAATGTATTCTGGTGTAATTAATTTTTATTTTTAATTGATAACTTGGGGCTCAGTGCATGAATTTGTGCACCTTGAAAGGAACTGTGGGCCATGAGGCTGCGGTGGGCACAGGTGTGGGTCTTGGCCCATCCTCCGCACCCCTTCCCTGCCCCTCCCGCCATGGCCCCCAGTCCCCTGTTTGCCTGCAGCTCTGCTCCCACTGCCACCACTCCCACCTGCTGATGGTGCTGGCCCCACTCGCACCTGCTGATAACACGGAGTGATTGGGGTCAGCGCCAGCAGCGGGTGCAAGTGGGGCTGGTACCCTCAGGGGTGATTGGGGCTGGCACCTGCCGCTCGCACCTGCTGATGGCTCCGAGTGATCAGGACTGGTGCCAGGCATTGGCAGCGGGTGCGAGCAGCAGCTCCAGCGCTGGCAGCAGGTGTGAGTGGGACTGTCATCGGCAGCGGGTGTGAGAGGTGGCCTCCTGCCCCAATCACCCCTCAGGAGCAGGGGAGGTGGAGAAGCTTTGAGGGGTGATCAGGGCTGGCAGCTGCCACTTGCACCCACTGACAGTGCCAAGTGCTGGCAGCAGGTGTGAGCAGCAGCTCTGGTGCTGGCAGTGGGTGTGAGCAAGGCCAGCACCAGCAGCATGTGTGAGTGCCAGATGGGACCGCGGCACGCGGGAGCAAAGAATTTTCAGTATCCACCAGAGGTTCGCCTTGATGACAGCGATCAGTGCTCCGCCTTGGTCTGGCACCCCCACTTACCTGCTCCACCATCTCACTGCAGCCAATGCCCACCAAGGTCCACGCGCACCCCCCGGTGGTCAGTGCTCATCATAGCGACCAGTTGTTCAGTTGTTCGCCATTTGGTCTATTTGCATATTAGGGTTTTATATATATGGATACCTCTCATAAGTCATATTGTATACTGGAGGCCTGGTGCATGAATTCGTGCATGGATGGGGTCTGGCCAGAGGCCCCCATCAGCTGGGGGAGGGGCTGCAAGCAGTTGGTCACCAGCTGGCCCCTGATCAGGGTGATGAACTTCTTTAGCTTTTTCTTGTCTGTGAAGCTCTTTTTCTGGCTTTCAATTCCAAATGAGCTTTGCTGGGTAGAGAAGGGCATGGCAAGAAATATTCAAAGTGACCAAGAGCAAGGACTTGCAGCCAGAGTGACCTTCCTTTTGGAAGGACATGTCTGCTCTGGGCCGAGGGTTCGGTCTCTGTGAAACCTGGGTCAGTCTTTGCATCAGGCAAGTGGAATCGCTGAGGCCTATTTGAGAATCGCCAAGGCTGGGAGCGTGATCTCAGAACAGTTAAAAACACGTTCGTGAAGGGATGCTATGGGTTCTCATCAAAAAGCCCACACGTGTCTGTGTTCCACCAGCAGGGTTGCTTTAAATGGAAGCCTCCATCCACAAGCCCACTGGCTCCAGGAGCGGGCCGGAGGTTGAAAGTGGCCGTGGGCAGATGAGGACGGTACCAGGCGACATGGCATGTGTCAGCGGCTTGGCCATCTGAGCCCCAGGCACAGGGAGACAGGCTCTGGGCTTGGACGTCACCACCGCGTGGAGGATTTGACGGCAGCAGCAGCGGCTTCAGAGCTTTTTGCTATTTTGTTTTATTTATATCTCCTTTTCCCTTTAAACCTCTCCAGGTTGTTCAAGAGAGGAGCAGCCTTTGCAGCCTCCTCGGTGGAGAGCAGGCCTTCATCTGGGTTCACACGCAGCCAGACAGAGTCCTGTTTAGAAACACGTGTGGGTCTTGCATTATTTGCTCTATTACCAATAAAGAGGGTTTTAGATTCTGGCACGTAAATCTATTTCCTGCTTATCCATGAGGGCAGGAGGCCGAGCACAGCCACATTCTTTACTCCTTCACAGGCCTCCGTCAAAGGGCAGCGACGCAGGCACTTCACACACGGAGGGGGATGGGGAACAGGGTCGGGCAGCCCTGCTTTTCCCAGACCTTCTGTCTCAGTCCTGATCTTCCTGCTCCGGGTCTGTAGCGTCTTCCTTTTGGGGCAGATTCAGGCGTCTGGGGGACATGATGTTTATCACACGCTGTTTTCCGTGTGGGTGGTAAGCATGGGGGTTCCTGAATCAGGCTTCCTTTGGCATTGCTGTGGGGAGAGGGGACAGCATGAAGGTGCAAACACAACCTGTGGGGACTCCTCGCTGAGCACCTTCTGTATACCTTCTGTATACCTGGTGGGCTTCTCCCCTCAGAAGGGGTGCTCCCTGTGTCTGCGACCAGCAGGTGTGTGTGTGTGAGGGGGGCGCGGATGAGGCTGGTTAGCTGCGGCAGTGTGGTGATAGCCGCAGTGTCAGTGAGTGGGGCAGAGTACCTAGGACCCTGGATTCCCTCTGGGGTTTGCAGAACCGCCCCCTCCCTTTGTTCTCCCATTCTCTGCAGAGGCAGCTGATGGCAGATGGCAGGATGGATGGATCCACGATCAGACCTATGGCCCGACCTCCAGGGAGGTTTCCTGACCCCTCTGCATCCCCTGCTCACCTGTGAGCTCGGGGAGGCGGGCTCTTGGTCATCGGTTTTTATTTTTTTTTACTACATTTCTTCCATGTGCAATGATCACACTTCTTCTGGAGCAGGGCAGGCTCAAGTAACCTTGTGGAGCGTCTAGGAAGGCCAAGTTCCAGGAGGCCGGCAGGGCAGCGCTGTTGGGTTCATGCCGGCAGTGCTGATCCGTTGGTGCCTGGCCTGTCCACTTGAGATTGAACCTCCAGCACTACTAAGGGAGCCAGTCCCCAGTTCTGCCCCACCTCCACCACCGATTGATTGGAGTCTGAGAGCTGGGAGGAGGGACCAAGAGGCCTGCCTTTCAGCCCCTCCGCCAGTCACTGCTGCCACTGATTGATCAGCTCCTGCTCCCTCAGCTCCCTAGCCTGGTGGTCCTTCCAGCCTTCAGTTGTTTTGGACGTTACGGACCCTGGGTTTTTATTTATTAGGATAGCTAAGTAGTTGCTACTTCACAAATAGCTTACCTACTAGAGATGATTATACACTAGGTATCTGTCTTGTTCTTCCAACCTCACCTCTTAAAATTATAAATTGAGAAATAATATCTGACTTTCTCATAATACTTCGGGATATTTTCCTTCTGTGAATTCCACAGCTATGTCTTTGTTCTGTTGGTTTGGCACTATGCTACATCTTTTGTTACAGGATTGTGCTGCTATTACAGTCTTTGGTATTTGCCCTCTCTCCCAGCTATATAAAAACTTGTTGAGAGAAAAGACATGTATCTTATGTTTCTGTATTCCAAGTTTCTAATGGACATTTACTTATCTAGAAAGTGCTCAATTAATATTTGTCTGAATCCTGTAAGTAGGTTAATAGACACATTACCTGTTGCAAGCTCACAATAAAATCAGCAAATGCAAGTTTAATTTATGAAACAACCTTAATTCAAAAGTAGCTGTTTTTTTTAATGGTAAATTAACTACTCAAAACTTTTGTTATTCTGTTTTCCTTATATCAAAAGACATATTTAGGTCTTTTAAATCCTGCCATAGAGTTTAGTCTAAGTAGGAGCAGAATATTTCAATATTTAAAATGCCTTTAGTTAATCTAAAACAACAAACTTGCTGGGTAACTGAATTTTTTCTTTATCAACATTGCAGTGCACATTAAAATGTGAGGCAACTTTCCAATTATTGAAAAAGTAGATCTTTATTAATAGAAATTTATGTGATGACTGATTCATTTCCCATAAATGCACTTATAAATAACCCTTAAATTTACATCCTTTGCCTAGGTTTGGAAGAATTTGGAGACTTTTCAGGGGAAACAATCCTAGACTTCTTAAAGCAGAGTAAATAAAACATTTATGAAGGTATTCTAAAGGGGACACTCTAGGAAAGTCGATATAAATCAGGGTCCCTGGAGTCCTTTTTGAGATTCAGGATAAGGAAATAATTTCTGTCATTAAACTCCCTTGGTGTGAGTATGCTAGTTCAATAATTCACAAATATTTAATAAATTATTGTTTCCTACAACTTAAGAGTGTTTGGACAATTGATGCTTTGTTTGGAATATTATGAGTATATGTTTGGCTGTATGGGGAAATGGATGCTTGACACTGTATCTTGAGAAAGTCTGGGGAAAATAATTTCTAAGTCTTAGAGAGGGCAGGAAGGATGTTTAGTGGGACTCTATATGGTATACATTTGAAAGTGCCTGAAGGGAGTGCTTCTTTAGTCTTAAATCTTAAATTATTATTATTATTATTATTATTATCACTAATACAAGTAATGAACCTGACAGATGTTGCAGAAATCATGCTAGGTGCCTTACTTGTTTAAGCTTGTTTAAGCTACAACTCTGCAATGTTGGTATTAACATCTCTTTTACATTGAAATAAAGTAAAGCTTAGATGCTTAATAAGTTGAAGCAAATAAGTATTGAAATTAAATCTCTCACATTCCAAAAAAATCCACACTCTTAAATTGCATCATGTTTATTTCCTGTGCTAAGGAGAAGTTATTTTCCCTTTTGCTACCTAAAGTATAGGTAGTTCTTTGCATACTGGTTCTGGCACAGTTCATGCAGGAGCTTCCAATAATGGCCAGTCACATGGTGACAATTATGCTTGATTAAGCAGATCCAGTAAGTACTTGATCAACTTCTTCCCATAAGTGCTGACATTCTGCAGCCAAAGGGAAAAGAACACTTGCCATTATTCTAAGCACTCTGCCATCTCCCGTTGTCCCTCTCAACAATAGCAGGCCCTGGGGTTCCTAAGAATAGTGTTCCCAGCTTCCTAGACTCAGCCTGGATTCCAACGTTTATAACAATTACTCACTTGGGTAATATGAATTTTTCAGATCTGTCAGTTCTACAAGCAGACACTTGACAACTTTTGAGAGTTGAGGGGATGCTTGGAAAAGTGTCACTTCTGTCATTCTTTCCTTGTTAATTCATTACTATGGATTTTGAAGTCTTTCTAATGTTCTAGAATTCTCTAAAAACACACAGGAAAGAGTGCTTCCAAAATTGTAAATGTATGCTATTATGAAAATGTGAACAACCCCATGAGATAATTCCATAGGCTTATAGCCCATTGAAAAGATGACTTTATTGAGGTATATCAGAATCACTCAATAAGCTTGATACCGCTCTGGGCCTTATGCTTCCTGCCTCAGACTATCATACTCTCAAACCCAGAGTATTGGGATAATATAAATGGCTTAAGGAAACAAAGTTTAATTTTATGTGGCACTTGAATGTGGTCAAGCAGCATTCCTGAATGACTGTCCTCCAAAAATGACTTGGAAATTCAGGCTTTTCCTGTAGTGGGCTCCAGAATTCAAAGTTCTTGCTTCCATCTATTTGGGCAAAAAGATGGGGAAGCAAAGGAAATAGTAAGGACACCTTTGTGAGGAAAGGGCATGAACCTCAAAGGAGATCTTATTGGCGAGGCCCCAATTTTGGACAGAACTGGTCACATGGACCCAACAGAATGGGAGAGGAATGATGATGATATGCCCAAGAGGCTAATAGACACAGTTTGGTGAACACTTAGCATCTTCTCTGCATCCCAGGTTATGTAAGTAAGGCTGGATAGAGCAGAGAAAGGCAAAATCCAGTCAGCGAGAGACATACTGATCCTAAGAGAATTTTAATGATGTCCAATAATACTTTTGTTAATATAGGCCTGTGCAAAGAATATGTGACCATAATGTAATTTTTGAGCAGGTTGTTTTCATTTTTATAATCTTACTAGAGGCCCGGTGCACAAAAATTTGTGCACTCGGGGAGGCGGGGGTCCCTCAGCCTGGCCTGTGCCCTCTCACAGTCTGGGACCCATCGGGGGAGGACCATCTGCTGGCTGAGGCCTGTTCCCCAGGGGATTGGGCCTAAGCTGACAATCAGACATTCCTCTGGCAGCCCGGCAGCCCTTGGGGGATGTCCACTTGCCAGCGGGGACCAGGCCTAAGCTGCAGTCGGACATCCTTAGTGCTGCTGAGGAGGCAGGAGAGGCTCCCACCACCACTGCTGTACTGGCAGCCATCAGCCTGGCTTGTGGCTGAGCAGAGCTCCTCCATGTGGGAGCGCACTGACCACCAAGGGGCAGCTCCTGCATTGAGCGTCTGCCCCCTGGTGGTCAGTGTGTGTCATAGTGACCAGTCATTCCCAGTCTTTCTGCTGTTAGGATCAATTTGCATATTACCCTTTTACTATATAGGATAGAGGCCTGGTACACGGGTGGGGGTCGGCTGGATTGCTCTGAATGGTGTCCCGGATCAGGGTGGGGGTCCACGTTGGGGTGCCTGGCCAGCCTGGATGAGGGGCTGAGGGCTGTTTTCAGGCTGCCTGCACCCCCTTCAGGGTGGGGGTCCCACTGGGGTGCCTGGCCAGCCTGGATGAGGGGCTGAGGGCTGTTTTCAGGCGGGCCAAGCCTGCAACTGAAGCTCCCAGTCTCTCCTTTTTTTCTTTTTTCTTTTTATTCTGGGATTTATTTACCTTCTGTAATTGAAACTTTGTTGCAGCTCCAGCTCTGATGCCAGCTGTCTGATGCAGGTCTCTGGGGTTTGTTTCGCTTCTATAATTGAAACATAGTTGCATTTCAGAGCTGTTGCTTTCAGGCTCAGAGCCAGGCACAGCAGGTGGGGAACCTTGGCTTTCTCCATCGCCTGGGCAACCAAGCCTCCTGATCACTTCAGCTGCGTGGCTGCTGGCCGCCATCTTGGTTGGCAGTTAATTTGCATATCACCCTGATTAGCCAATGGGAAGCATAGAGGAGATATGGTTAATTACCATGTTTGTCTATTATTAGATAGGATAGTGTGGTCCTTGGGAAAATCAAAAGGTGCACTATTGATAAGGAATATCTGAATGCAGGGCTGGTATGTTCCTATGTTGTTACACAGAACTCTGCTCTTATAAAGGCTCCACCCTTGGTTTAATGTTCTGCTGTTGCTGTTTTAAAATTCGTAATAATTTTGAACAAGGAGCTCAGCATTTTTATTTTGTTCTGGGCCAGTACCATAAGTACTCTGGCCAGCTCCCATTATGTTGCTGGGCTGCTTGAAACTCAGAGACTAAAACTGGGCTCAGTGATAAAAAGAAGATACAGTCTTTAAGATGCAGTAAGTTAACCATGGCCAGTGGTGCACAGTGGTTAGAACATTGCCCGCACACCCAGAGGTTGCAGATTACATCCCCAGAACTGGTCTAGGTGTGTGTGGGAGGCAATCAATGGGTCTCTCTCCCTCTCTTTCCCTCTCTCTCCCCCCTCACTTCCTCCCTTCTACTCTCTCTAAAAACTAATGGGAAAATATCCTTGGGTGAGGATTAACAACAATAACAAAAAGATGCAATAAATTCTAATTGACCTTCTAAAGAAGACAGGTTACAATAGGAAAGCTGCATATGTGTGTGTTTATGTTCATACACTTGTATGCATATGTTACATGTGCCCATACAGGAATATATTTTTTAAGGCAAAATTTTATTGGGAATAATTTATTTTCACTGATATTTATTGAGACTCATTTTATTGTTTATTGTTAGCTACTCATGTGAAGAGTTGGTTGATACAGATAGCACCAACATTGTGTCACATAAATGGGAGCTTCAGTTGGGTAAATTTTAATTAAGCAATCTGTATTATACACATAGTTGGTTTGAAACCATGAGAATTTTGTTATCCAGAATTTGAAAAAGTTGACTCTTGTCCACTATAACTTTCGATATAATTTTGGCTATAAAAGTCCCAAATATTTGGCAACTAAAGAATAAGAAACTTTTCCAATGTAATGCGTTAAATTCTATTTTTACTACAAATACCTAGGCACAATTTACCTCAAGCTCATAGAATCATTTGATTTTTAAATGAATTATTTAGTTTTAAGCCTTGCTTCTACACCACTTGCCTGTATCACTACTCTAGCATATCACATTTCATAGGGATTTATTTATTTGCACATTTGCCAAAGGAGCACACTAACTCTTAACTCCTTGAGAACAGGTGTTATTGCCATTCATCTTGATATTCCCACAGCCTAGTAGAGTTTCTAGGTACCAAGAACATGTTCAATAAATATTTGATGAAAGAATAAATGTTATAATAAAAATACCACTTTTCTTTCAGCAAAATATGTATTTCCACGCCTTAAAGGAAACGTTGGTTCTTAATAATGCCACAATCAGGATGTTTTGCAAGAACATTTTAAACTTGCATTATGTTCTTTAGTTCATAACAGCTATTGCTATTTTGTTCTGGGCCAGTAGTATAAGTACCCTGGCCATCAAAGTGGGGATGAAAGAAAGCATACTCTTATTAAATGAAATTTAAAACAACTGAAGGATGAAAATAGTGTACCTCTATCTATCATATTCAGAAATTCATTATTTTATTGAAGGAGCTTTTGTCTTGTTAAAAAAATTTGAGTCCCTTGAATACAGTCACACAACACATGTATAAGTAATGAAGAGCAATATACATAGGTTTCAAAGGGTAGATATGTTGATATACTTTGTATTAAACTTGCTGCTAATACTATATTTTTTCCATGGTACTAGTAATTACCATGAGCAGAGGTCACTATCCTTTTGTTTAAGGTAGGAAATGGTTTATTTACTGTATTGGTGGCTTGAAACAACTGTAATTTATTCTTTCCTAGTCTTGGAGGCCAGAACTCCAGAAGCAATATCACTGGGCCAAAATGCAAACCCTGTCTGCAGGGCTACTCTTTCTCTAGAGACTGTAGAGGAGAAGCCATTTATTTCCTCTCCCGGATTCTGGTAGCTGCCAGCATTCCTTGGTTTACAGACATATCACCCCAATCACCAAAACCAGCCAGCATCTTCAAATCTCTCTTTGCTCTGTCTTCACATTGTTTTCTCTTCTCTGCACAGAATCTCTCTCTCTACCTCTCTTACAAGGACATTTGTGATTGCATCTAGGGCCCACCCAGATAATCCAGGATAATTTCCCTATCACAAGATCCTTAATTTAATAACATTTGAAAAGACCTTTTTCCCAAATAGGCAACATTTATTAAGTTCTACAGATTAGGATTTCCTGTCTTCGGGGGCAATTGTTCAGCCTGCTACATTTGCCTAGCTTTCTTTGGCAATATGACTAAATAGTGTGATTAGATGATGTATACTAGTATACTTTCCTTGCTGCTCACTGACACAGGAGTAAGGGTGCTGTATAATAAGTGTGTGTGGGAGAATTATAAACTAAATGACACTCTAAAGGAAATCCTTCCTAAAGAAGCAGGCTTTGGCAAGTAGGGTTCACAGAGGGAGCTCATAACTTCATGATAATACCAGACATAAATTAGAATGATGTTAATTGTCTTCCCCAAAGCATGGCCATTAAGTAGTTTATTGCTCCTACCTTAATTTATTTTGGCATTTCTACCTTTTCAATGGTATTTTACTTTTTACCCAGTGGGGATATAAGCACCTCCCTGACAGTCCTTTCTGGTATATTTCACCTATAAGTATAACAACAGGAGAACACAAATGACCACATAGGTTCTGATAAATTCTGCAGCAATCAAAGACAAAAGGCTTTAGAAAGAACTCAGTGGGTGAAGCTTCACTTTGAAAAACAGTTCCTAAAATTGGAAAGGATAAATGTCTATATCCCTTATTTATGAACAGCTAAATTGTCAGTGACCTTGTAACTGACTAGGAAGGAATTTTATACTTATTTTTTCCACTATGTTAAGGTAAAACCATCTGCACCACAGCTTCATTTCTTCAACACATTTTTATTCATCTCCTACTATGTGCCAGTTACTGTATGCAAAGCATTGCTTTCTTTCTCCCCGCCAATAGCTTTTCATGTAATTTTTGAGCTCCTAAACACTTTGCAAAATCCTATTCTTGATCATTTACAACTGAACCAAGGTCATAAAAGGACAGCTTAGTTGAATGTGAAAAAAAAGGAGAAAAAAAAAGAAGAACACTAAGAAGTTGCATAAATGTTCTCTAGCACATTCCCTGTTTTGAGGGCTAATGTACTGTAGCAATTCATCAGTCATTCTAATAGTCTTTTAACTTCTGTCAGAAAGCCTACTAAATGCTAACATTTTAAATGTTTAATATTCTAAAACATATTTTCATTAATCATGCAAATTATCTGGGCGTTCATATTATACAATAACCTCTTTTGAGATGAAGAGGCCCAAGGCTTTGTGTTTGAGAACACCATGTTAGAGACTGATATTGTAGTTGAAATATAACTTAGAATTAAAGAATTTTAGAAATAAGAAGTTGCTAGTAAAATTCCAGTATTTATGCTCTACACATTTATAAAAAATACCAGAAAGATATTAATGTCAGATACTTCTGATTAGGTAGAAAGCAGCTAAAATATGTACTTTATTCTATTTTATTACATAGTTGGTGGATGGATATTAATGCTGATATATGGTGTATTGTCTCAATAGAAATGACCCTGTGTTATATAGCAGAGTGGACTGTGGAGTTGGTTGTTAGCAAAAGATAGAATATGTGTTTCTTGCAGTTAGGTTAGCCTGAACTGCACCATGGAAACCTCCATTTATATGCTGCCACTCATCCCAGTTCCAGAAAATCTTAACTGCTTGGAACAATGGGAAATATGTGGATGTGTCCCATGAAATGGACAAAGAATTGAAAGGGTAAAGGGCATGAGTTTTGGTAGTTTTAGTGGTAGTGCTTTACCCTGAAGCTATCTGATTACCAGTAGGGATGGAGCCTGGTAGTGAAATACATAGAAGTGGCTTGAGACCGTGTAAATGTAGTTGTATTGGAGTCATAGAACAGTGCTCATTGGACTCATGGATATGACCCAAGTAAGTGGAAGTCATGGAGTGGAAGTTCTCAACAGGAAACAGATGGCACAGTCAAATTAGGATAATCCAAGGAAGGCTTATTATAAAGGGACTAATTACAAAGAAAGATGTGGGCAGGGCAGAGGGTAGGGGAACCATTAAGAACTGTGCAGGTAGTGAGCGCTAACAGCCACAGAGCTGGTATTTAATTTAGGCCTGAAGAGGTGAGAGAAAGGAGCAATTATCAGAATTTGTAGGAAAGAGAATTGTGTTAAAAAGTCACCTTTAGGGGAGTAGTGACCTTTGGTTATAGGAAACAGTCTACACAAGGTGATTCCATAGACACACAAATGCCCTGACCTCACTCCCCTCTTTTCCTCCAGTTTCCTGATGGGGCTTCCCATTCATTGACTCCAACAGGAACCTGAAGTCACAGGTCAAGGATGGTCAGCTCCCTGAGGCGATACCAGGGCTTCATATGTGAAGAGTGAATCTGGAGGGAGACATAGGGTGTCAGAACCTAAAATTTATTACCACCCTTTGAATGATTTTCTGTTTTTTTAAAAACAATTTCTTATAATGTCTTTTATGTTTAGTTTATTTGACAATATATCCTGATGCTGTATTCATTGTCTTAACATTCTTAGTAGAGATGTTCCTTCCGCAGTACATGTGCATGAACCACCTTAGCCTCTGAGTGATCAGATATTAAACACACACACACACACACACACATACACACACACAGCTAAATGCCATCCAGACAGTTCATTATTCTCCCTATGTAGTTTTTTTTCTTTTCAGTAAAACAGTGTGCTTTTAAATGTTTGTAGTCTAAAGGAACACTGAAGTCGTCTAATTATATTTCTCTAGTAAAATATTTAACTCGTATTTCCTGAGTCATAGATTCTAAGGTGCAATACAAATCCAATGTATATTGATGTTATACAGAGATTATTTCCAGAGCATTTTTAATGATTGCTGCATGAATTTATGAGTAACGGTTTCAAGAATGAATAGCTACAGAAAGCCTACTTTCTGTTGTAGCAGTTCACGCAGCCCCCGGGTACAAGTATTTATGTATCTCCTTTTGTTGAGTTCTCTATTTTTCTATGAATATGCACATTGGGGAAAAAACTTCCATCTGCTCTCTTTTAGCTGATTCTATCACATTTCTGAGCTGTACATCATTATAGAGTTTCAGAAAAAGATGATCATTTACATTACATATGGATATAAAGGAGAGAAGGAGTTGATGAATTGCAAACAAGTATAATTTATGTGGACAAAGTGTGCCAGAAGTGCTTTTTCACCCCACTTTATTCTGCAAATAAAATGATTCCTGCCCATTCATTTGGCCTCATGCCCAAGAACTCAGAGAGGAAAACCATCCCGTACACATCAGGATTCCACTCCTTCCCTATGAAGAAATGGTGCTGTGCACTCAGGCCCACCAGGGACCCCAGAAGGTCAAAAGAAATCTCTGAATGGACTAATGTCATTTTTTAGAATCTTCAGTCATGGCTTCTTAATGTATATTATATATCACACAGATACTTGTTAATTCAAATGTGAGAACTAGCATGATGAAGAAGAAAAGGGGAAGTAATGAAAAGCTCACATTTTCCTGTGGCCTCTCTCTGAACTTTGATTTCCCATGAAACATTATTTGCCTAAATGCCCATAAGCTTTATAAATTTATAAATTACTACATGCAGGGTGTCTTCCTAAGGGTTTCTCTGTTGGCAATAGCGCTAACAACTATGACTCTATATTGTAAAGACTTGGGCCCAAGGTGATGTAGTAGCAGTAAGAAACCCAAACCCTTTATTGATTCATTCATTAATATTGGCATTTATTTATTCAATCATTCAGTCTTCAAAAATGATTACTATTATCTTGTGCCAAGGGTAAGGAATCAAAGCTAAATACAATACAGCCTCTTCCTAAACCATCAGGAGTAAACAAAGAAATACTCTGTCATGACAAAATGATTCTCTCTCATTGCTAGGCCCTCAGACAATTTATGTCTGGAAACTTTTAAATTACCACAAGTCCCTAGCCTTGTTGTGGCAGCATGTACACTGCTTGCATTTTATGTTCAGGTGTCAGTTTTTGTGCACATATTGCATGCATTGTGCTGTGTGCTTTGTACACATTATCTCATTTAATTAACACAGTGATATGAAATAATCAGATATAATAAAGAGGTAATATGCAAATTAACCCTTACACCCTCACAAGATGGCTGCCTACAACCAGGCCAGCAGGGTGGTTAGTGAGGGACGGCCAAATGACTGAACAGTGGGCTTTGTGGGGTGACCAGGCTGGCAGGGGAGGCAGTTGGGGGCAATTAGGCTGGCAGGGAGGGCATTTGGGGGTGACCAGGCCAGCAGGGGGAGCAGGTCGGGGGGAACCAGGCCAGCGTGGGGAAGAATTGGGGGTGATGAGGCTGGCAGGGGGGCAGTTAGGGGCGACCAGCAGGCAGGCAGGCAGGTGAGCGATTAGGAGCCAGAGGTCCAGGATTCTGAGAGGGATGTCCAACTCCCGGGGATCGGGCCTACACCGGCAGTTGAACATCACCCGAGGGGTCCCAGATTGGAGAGGGTGCAGGCTGGGCTTAGGGGGACCCCTCTTCCCCCATGCAAGAATTTCATGCACTGGGCCTTTGGTAGTAACTATAATTATTTACATTTCGTAGAGGGAAAAAATTAAGCTCAGAGCACAAGTGACTTCCCCAAAGTCACACAGTCCTCAGACCAGGACCTCTAATCTTTGTGTGCAGGTCTAAATTAGGTGTGATCAGATGAGTAAAATAAAAAGTAGCATAAAGTGGAGTTTACTTTGATCTTATTTCTGTAGTCCCCCCAAACTGGTCAAATTTACAAACTGTTCTTCTGCCTATATTTAGTACTTATTCATTTTGCTTTCAACTTTTACATAATTTAGCATAACTTCCCACTTTATGAAAGTGTACTTGTAGTCTGCATGCTGATTAGTTATACAATTTTCTTTGCCCATGGTAGGGGGATGGAAGTGTGTGCATGTGTAGGATGATGGATTATCTAAAATTTCTTCATATTATTTTTCTGAGAACTTATGCTTGTAACGGAAGTTTCTCAACATAAAATGTCATCAATTTGGCCTCACTCAGGAAGTTGCGAGGTGCCTGACTGTAACCTCAATGAACTGGATGTTCTCTAAAAGATGATAATCTTTAGCTGCCTATCATTTCCCCCCAACATTATCCCCCCTATCCCTTTTAAAGTTTTAAAAGTTGTTTTATTTCTTAACTAATTCTTTTAGCAATTTAATTGATTAAAAAACTGCTGATAAAATATTTCAGGGTAAAGACATATTTGTGTTTATATTAGCAATAGAATGGGGGAGGGACTAGAATTTAAATGATCTGATTTTTGCCTTTATCCAAGAAGTATTATGAGGATTTTATTGATTTACCTGGAATAAAATTTCTCTAAACGTATACCATCACAACAAACCTCAATGTGTAAATATAAGATATCCCTGGGATCAGAATAATCATTGCATCCCAGAATGGTTTTACAACCTTCCTATACTGAAAGACTGAACTGGTTTTATGGAGAGGCTGTGGGGAAGTTCTAATGCAGATTATCTGATCTGAAGGGCCTTTGTTGGCACAATCTAGGCCAGCATATATGTTCCATGCCTAACTATTGTGAATAAATACACAAATAAGACTAGGACACTCACCAGGTTTTAACCTATAAACACAAAGTCAGTGTAAGTATCTCTAAACATTAAAGTCTCAACCCCCTGGCCACCTTCACATCCACTCTTAAAAGGCTCAGACTCATGCCTCTCTCACTATTTTACAACCTTGGCTGAACTAGCTTCTACCTTCCCACTCCTCGTTATCCAGCCCACCAGGGGCAAGAGAAAAACCTAAGGAAGGTGAAGCTAGAGCTGCAGGAACCAGTAGGTACAGTGAAGGGAGCAGCGCTCCTGGATGTGATACACTTTTGCTCCACGTGTGTCCTTGTCAGTGTTGTGTTCTGTGATGTGGCCATGTTTCCACCAACTTTAACCTCATTGTGTCTCCACTTTGCTCCCTCCCTTCCTCTTTTCAGGAATCTGATCTCACTTCTTTTGCTTCATCTCCTCGAGGCCTCTGTACCACTTCTGCTCAAAAGCATTTGCCTGGATCCTTGGCTGCAAACCAGATCCTCCTTTTGAAGGGATTGAAGTTGTGACTGAGTGTGTGTCACAGGAGATTTCCACCATTTGATAATCAAGCAATTCTTTAGATGCTTTTCAACCTACAGTTTCCTGGCATCTTCATAAATAAATTGTACTCTGTTGACCTCCCTGAGGCAGCTAATTGAGTAAAGTTTAAAAATTATGGTCATATATCCTTTCTGATTGGTGTTTCTGGTTTCTTGGGATATATTCCTAGAAGTGGGATCACTGGATCAAATGGGAGTTCCATTTTAGTTTTTTGAGGAAACTCCATACTGTTCTCCACAGTGGCTGCACCAGTCTGCATTCCCACCAGCAGTGCAAGAAGGTTCCTTTTTCTCCATATCCTCGCCAGCACTTGTCGTTTGTTGATTTGTTGATGATAGCCATTCTGACAGGTGTGAGATGGTACCTCATTGTCATTTTGATTTACATCTCTTGGATGATTAGTGACTTTGAGCATGTTTTCATATGTCTCTTGGCCTTCTGTCTTCTTTTGAAAAGTATCTATTTAGGTCCGTTGCCCATTTTTTGATTGAGTTGTTTGTCTTCCTTTTGTTAAGTTGTATGAGTTCCCTGTAAATGTTGGAGATTAAACCCTTATTGGTGATAACATTGGCAAATATGTTCTCCCATGCAGTGGGCTTTCTTGTTGAAACACCAATTAGAAAGGATATATGCACCCCTATGTTCATAGCAGCACAATTCATCATAGCTAAGATTTGGAAACAGCCTAAATGCCCATCAGTATATGAGTGGATTAAAACACTGTGGTACATCTACACAATGGAATACTATGCTGCAGTAAAAAAGAAGTTCTTACCATTTGCAACAGCATGGATGGAACTGGAGGGCATTATGCTAAGTGAAATAAGCCAGTCAGAGAAAGATAAATATCACATGATCTCACTCATTTATGGAATATAATGAATAACATAAACTGATGAATAAAAACAGATCCAGAGACAGAGAAACATCAATCAGACCATCAAACTCAGAGGGAAGGTAGGGGAGGGTGGGGGTAAGAGGGAGAGATCAACCAAAAGTCTTATATGCATGCATATAGGCTTAACCAATGGACACAGACAACAGGGGGGGTGGTGAGGGCACAAGTGGGGGATGTGTGGGGTAATGTGGGGATAAGGACACATGTAATACCTTAATCAATAAAGAAATTTAAAAATTAAAAGAAAATTATGGTCAGTGGCTGTGGTATGTCCAGTAAGTCCCTAGAATAATCTATTTGGAGTAGTAGCCATTGCAGGAGTGGGAGGATGATGAAGGCAGCATGTTGGAAGTTTGAAATTGAAACACTATTTCCTGCTGTGGAGAGGGAGGTAGGCATGTGCTTCACTTGTGACCTGGGCACTGCGTATGGGACTAAATCTCATGGACCTGGAAAATACTTTAGAGAGGAACAGTGTAATGTTGTTCCCCAGCATTTGAAATAACACTTTGTGTTTCCTTATTTTTTTCTAAGGCCTTATGATTTATTTATTTAAAAAGCTTTTATGTCACTTTGGAAAGTATCTACCTATAGGTTGAGTAAGTTGATTTAACTATAGATAGGGAATGTGTTATATGGGAATCATTGCTATATTCAAGGTACTACAGCAAACGTTTTATTTTATTTTTTTTAAAAATATATTTTATTGACTTTTTACAGAGAAAAAGGGAGAAGGATAGAGAGTTAGAAACATCGATGAGAGAGAAACATCGACCAGCTGCCTCCAGCACATTCCCTACTGGGGATGTGCCCACAACCAAGATACATGCCCTTGACTGGAATCGTACCTGGGACCCTTCAGTCTGCAGGCTGACACTCTATCCACTGAGCCAAACCGGTCAGGGCAACAGCAAATGTTTTAAATGCTCACTCTGTACCCAGGCTTCAGGGATTAAGGAGGCTCTTCCACAATTAAGGTCACAGTCTCATGGAAGGGGAAGTGTTATACAAATAGATAAAGTATAATATATAAGTGCTATAATCAACAGCGATACAGGTTGCTCTGGACAGATGAAGAGGAGAACACCAAAGGAAATCCTAGAAGGGCTTCACAGAATAACTTCTGTGAGTCTTAAGATGGGAAACAGGGGGAGGCTTCTGGATGTAGAAAATAGTAGGAACCCTTCCAGAAAAAATAAATAATGTAAAAAAATCACAAAGAGAATCATAAATTGTCAGGGACAGCAAGAGCACTGCACAGCTCTGCTGCTCTGAGTGGCTTTGAGTCCATATATGCTTCTACATTCTCTCATTTGACTATCACAAGCACAGGACAGGTGACTTCTCAAACCCTGCCCACTGTACTAACTGTTGGGAACTTAGTCCAAATTCCTCCTTTATCCTCTGCTCACTAGTAACAGGTGTTGAGTCCGAGCCCCTCTGCCTGGGACTGGACCTCCTAGGATGCTAGGTCTTAGATGGAGAAGCTATGAGAAGTTGTGGGTGTATACGAATGAGTCTTTATTGCAGAAGCCAGTGTCCACACAGCCATCAGACAAAAACAGTCCTTATAGCAAAGTCCATACAGGCAGGCAGCCAGACACTGGCTGGTAAATACCTATCTTTCCCATAAAAGCAGCATTAGTGTCTGTACTCACAGCTATTATCTGAGCAGCCGCACGCTGCCCCTAAACTCATTGCCTCACATCATAGTGGTATCTCAGCTCTCTGGCTCAGCAGCTTCTGCTGCCCAGCTGCTCTCTCCTATCCAGCACACTGGCTGGTTAACATGGTGACTATATCTTAGCTCTCTATGAGCTCTTAGCATTGTAGCAGTACCAGCTCTCAGCTCTGTCTGAGCTCTCTAGCCTCTCCTTCACACATAGGAGCTACATCCTCTGTGCCTATCGCTTCTGCTTTTCTGAGCTCTCTCTAGCCTCTACTCAGCTGTTCTCTCTCTCAGACTCCTGGTCAGTAACCGGTATATTACTCCAGAGACAAAGAAGGCTAGTTGCCAACAGTGCCATCAATCTTATGGGTTACAGAAGGGCACGGTGTACCCTGGGATCGCTGTGGCTTTGCAGCTGTTCATGGTATTTAGGCCTTGGGCATCCCAATTAGGCTCATACTCAGAGTGGCCTTGGCCATTCTGGAGTATTGACAACAAAGCCTCTGTGCTCCTATTGGCCTTGAGTATTCGGGGACCCTGGCAAGGTTCCCACATGAATTTAAGGAATTTTTATGGCTGGATAGCGTAAAGTGAGAGGTGTGGGAAGAAATATATGACTCATAGGTGTGGGTAAAAAATAGTTGGGGAGGGTCTTATGTATCCTGGAAGAAAGTTTAAATGTTATACTGAAGATGATGAGAAGCCACCAAACAATTTCAAGTTGGGAAGTACATGACTTGATTTGCATGTTGGAAGATCTTTCTAGAGGCTCTGTGGAGGACGGGTTAAGAAGGAGGACACTTGTGGAACAGATCAGTTGGAAAGCTATTGCACTATTTTACACATGAAATCCTGAGGTTACAAAGCAAGATTGCAACCATGGGAATGGATAGAAAGCCATAAATACAAAAGCATTTCTACAGGTAGGACTCATAGGGCTTGATTACTTATTGAATCTATATGAAGAGGATATATGTGAAATGAAGTGAGAAATTATTTTCTTCTTTGCATAACTGGCTGAATGTTGGTACTATTAAAGAGAGGTAGGTTGGGAGTAAAAATGAAGAGACAAATTTGTAGACAAAAGCAAAGATTTGGGTATGTTGAGTCAAAGCTTCTTAGAGTACTATGAACTAAACTATGCCCTGCCACCCTTCCAATTTATATGTGAGGCTCTAACTCCCAACATATGGTATTTAGAGATGGGGCCTTTGGGCCATAATTGTTGTGAAGGTGCGGCCCTCATGATGGGATTAGTGTCCTTATAAGAAGAAACACCAGATAGCTTTCTATCTTTCTGCCATGTGAGAACACAGTAAGAAGGTAGCTCTTTGCAAGCCAGGAAGAGAGCTCTCACCAGAACCCAACCATGCTGGCCACATGGTCTTGGACTTCTAACCTTTAGAACTGTGAGGAAATAAATTTCTATTGTTTAAGCCATCTAGTTTATGGTATTTTGTTATGGCAACTTAAGCTGGCTAATACATAGAAGTATTCAGGAAGTTAGATAACAGATCTGGCGCTCAGGAGACAGAGTGAGGTGAGGTAATTGATTTGGGAATTATATATACTAGAGGCTGAGTGCATGAATTCGTGCACCAGTGGGGTCCCTCAGCCTGGCCTGAGGGATTGGGCCAAAACCAGCTCTCTCACATCCCCCAAGGGGTTCTGGATTGTGAGGGGGCACAGACCAGGCTGAGGGATCCCACTAGTGCACAATCAGGGCCAGGGAGGGATGCGAGAGGTTGGCCAGCAGGGGAGGGACTGAGGGAGGGCTCTAGGGCATGTCCGGCCCATCTCATTCAGTCCCGATTGGCCAGACCCCAGCAGCAAGCTAACCTACTGGTCTGAGCGTCTGCCCCCTAGTGGTCAATGTACATCATAGAGAGCGGTAGAGCGGCCTTAGCATATCATTAGCATATTACGCTTTGATTGGTTGAACGGATGACTGGATGACCAGACATTTAACATATTAAGCTTTTATTATATAAGATATATATAGTGAGGACTGACTATAAAACCTTGTCTGGTAGGAGATATTTTGTCTGAATGTCTAATATGAAAATGCCTAATATGAAAGTAACACTAATCTGGAAAATACCAAATGCACATAGTTCATTTTATTTTTAAAATTAGGACATTTCAAAATTTAAAGTATTTACACTTAAAGGTGAAACATCTGTGCAATTATTACAATTTATTTCACTAAATCAGAACTAACAGTATATTGTCTATACTTTTATACCATGTAACAGTGAAGAAATCAACAAAAAACAATGAAAACACTGTGGATCAAATGTCTCCAATATTAACTTGTACTTTATAGTAGGTATAAAAATGAGTGTAAATACTGCTTGGGTAATTGGTTAAACAGACACAGGCTCCACTGCTGGAGTAATAGACACAAATTCAAAACTGGCAGGTATGAAGAAATGGGATTTTGCAGAATTTATCATTTTGCACTTGCAAAATAAAACTTATGTCACACATACTAAAGACTTATATTACACCTTTTCTAATACTCTCATGTGAAATATTAACATGTAGCATTTAAAATAATAAATATACATATTATTTACAGTAATTAGAAATGTTAGAGATATAAACTTTTATGTAAAATAATTCAGAATAAAACATCTTAACTTTAGATTGTTATTTTCAAATACTCTCTTTCTTTCCTATTTGGCCTTTTAGCTCTGGAAGAGTTACACGGGATGCAGATGTGGGTATAGAGTTGAGAATGTGTTCAGTCACTTGTTTCTGCGATAGTCATCTTCTGTACCATGTCAGACAGATTTTCAGATTCCAGGTCTTCTTTGCTATTATCAGAATTTTCCGATGAGATGTAACAACCAGAGTCCCTTGGACAGTCATCTAGCTGTGACTTATTTAAGGAGATGTCTGGGCTTAAGGATCGGGGCACAGATTCATTTTCTTGTTCTTGAATAGCTGTAAATGGAAAAGAGGGCAGCTGTTACGCAGATCTAAGAAAAGTTTTATTCATGTACTCATTCATCTTTGAGCTATTTTAACTGTTCCAACCTGGACTTCATTACAATGGGAACTTCTGTAAGTAAATGATATGTTTGTTTATTATAAAAAAGGTATTTACACTCAAATATTCAAACCACTGTTTTCTTAGAAGACAAAGTGAGCAAACCACTGTTGCTCTCCTGCAATGTCATGGAATTCTTGCGAACTGCCTGCATAAGCAAAGACCAATATGGACTCGCATTTTACATTAATGTTGCCAAAGAAAGCAGATTGTATCCACAGTGTGACTGACTCCTTGTCCAAATACTCCTTAAAGTAACATTAGAAAAAGTCATTTGCGAAGTTTAAATGTAGAGTCCACATTAATAGTGATCTTCGTGAGCGATTTTGAATCATGATAATGCAGATTAATGAATAAAAGATCACTATGGACAATAAAGTGGGACTTCAGTTACTTAGAATTTAACTCATAAAACATACAGTATTCAAAAATATTCATGGGGATGTAAAATACAGCATGGAAAATATAGTCAATGATGTGATAACTATGTATGCTGCAAGATGGGTACCGGAAATATCAGGGGGACACTTTGTATAGTATATGATTATCTAACCACTATGATGTACACCTGAAACTTGAACAAAATAATATTGAATGTAATTAAAAAAATACTAATAAAAGAACAGAGTATTCAGGATTTTCCTATGTGTGCATTCATTAAAAAATAGACATAGAAATCAGGTTGCTTTAGGTAGTAAGCTACCACCATCGAGTCTGCTTTATTTAGTTTGTCTTCCATATCTTTGTAGTTCTGAATAACAATTGTTTATGTTCATATTGGTAATGTGTCATCAAATCTGTATTCTAGATTCAACTGGAATTATATGTTAGAAAAAAATTAATATTAGAGATGTAACAAAAGGTATTTCTAAAGAACCTAAGTAGCCCTATAAAGATTTACTTTTTCTCAAGAATTCTTCAGCATCAGTATTCTTTCTGTTACTGTGAGGATTGTTTCTTTCCCTTTCTTTGCACCAGTGAACGGGTAATTCTCTGCATTATTACAGTGAGTTCCTCACAGAGGCGATGCTCTTAGCCCATAGCATGTTCCGTTCTTCCCCCTTCTAACCTCAGGGCTCCCCCATTGTCAACATTTGAGTAGCCCAAACTGGAAGAACAAAGCATACTTTTCAAGACCTCTGCCTTCAGATGCTACATACTTCCTTCCATTCTTGCCAGAAGAACTATAAATCCCACCTTCAAAATCTTTGGGAGAAGGATATTGTGTAATTTTCCTCGATAGACTCATATAATGCTAAGTAATTTATCTTTAAGAAATTCACCCTTTATTCTAATCTACACATCTGCTTTATAAATGCATTTTTTAGGCTATAGATATCTTGCTGACATTAGCTTATGGTTCACTGTGTATCCACTTGTTATCAACCTCCATTGTAAGAGAGAATTGAGCCCTGGCGCCCTAAGGCAGCCTTATATGTAATGGGTAAACTTCTCTTCAATGTATCTAGAATAATACTAGTTATGTCCGATCCATGGAGGAGTTGAAAAGTCACTTAAATTATTTTCAGTATTCTATAGTTTAGATGAGGAACACAGATTGAGAAAGTCTGAAAAAATAATAAAAATCATTTCTTAACTATACTCATCTTCAAAATGAATCATAACAGCCCTTTTAACTTTTTCCTCCAAGGTTTTATTTGCAACAATGAAACCAAATTTATGTCATTTTCTGAATTTTTTCCAGGTTTGCCACAACTTTAATTACAGATTCAATTATCAGATATTTAAATCCAGTGATGTTATAGCTGGTTCTAGGTATAAGGAGCTTTAATTTCAATATGCACCTATTATAATTATTTTAAAATTTTAGCTACCATGAAGCATTTTTTCTTTATTAGTCTTAACAACCTTTAAGTTTGGGAAAATCTACTTAGTCTTTATGAGACTCTGTTTCACTTTTGTTTCCAAGCCCCCTTTTTTTGTGTGTGAAAAAGCAGGTCTGAAAGTGGAACCTCATTCTCTGAGGAAGAGATGTCTCCCTGCCTCTGCTTGTCTATCGTTATTGCCACTGAAGTGGATGAGCCAGGTCTGAATTCCACGATCCGAGTGTCTCTGGAAAAGACCAGAGGAACGAGGTCTGGTGTGAGCTTTCTGCCACATCAGCAATGATCACCATATTTAGAATGTGATCCTCTTAGAATGGTTGTGAGGCTATTTCCCTAGATTATATTAGAGCCTATCACTTCATCGCAAAATTAAAATTACTGAGTTACTTCCCTTCAGACTGACATCTATACAGGGCTTGACACAATAAAAACTGCTCTCAATACCACGTTCTATTTAGGTTGATTACTGACTGTGGGGTTCTCTTAAAGATAAAACTTAGGCTTAAAGTACTATGATTTCCAAAATTAGCTATTTTCCTTTAAAAATAAGTACTTAGCTTGTTATTTTACCCTCAGAAACCTTTATGTATCATCTCAAAGGGAAACAAACAAAATAAGTGAAAATCTGACTTTAACAGAGGATATATTTTTAATATTAGTAATAAAAATGTATTTGTTTATATTCCCATATGAGAAACGGTGTGTCACATTCTCTAAATTCTAGAAATTGGTTTATTTTAAATACATATTATTTATTGTGGTAATCTTTTATCTGCAATTTTTATAGAAAAAGGAAATAGTTTCTCAGTATGAAAGTCATGCAGCACAGTAATTTACAGAACAGCAGTAATTTGCTAAATGATTTCCTAGTGAAATGAAAACATGACTATGCTTCCTCAAATGCTTCCCACCAGGCCTGCAATAATTTCAGGCAGGTGATCAGCTGGAGCCCCTCAACTATAACTATAAAAAGAAAAGGCAGGTCATTATATTATATTATGGAAATGAGAGCTACATAGCATTAAATTTTTGTATTGTGAGGGTCAGGATTTCCTCTTTGGTTTTTCTTTTTTCTTTTTTTTTCCATCCTGACACTAATGACTTTGGGATTGGCACAAACCTAGCACTGGAGCTGTGGGTGGTTTTCCCAGCAGAGGGGATGAATTCACAGTACTGCACCCACATTTCCTTTCTAAGTCATTTAGCCCCTCCATGTGACCGTGAAACAGTGTAAAGCTGTAACTGACCTACCTACAAATTGAAACTATAACCTTCATCAGTTTTGTCCTATGGTCCAATCATCTGAGCTAACCAGGCAAGTAACATTGGAATAAGAAACAGTTTGCTTCCAAAATTACACCCTTGCCATAGGATGTCTGAGTGCATCTGTTTCATACCAAAATGTTTGTGACTTGTTAATTTATTTCTAATACTTTATTTCAGTATTTCTAATTTATGTATTCTGTTATAAACGTTATATAAACACATAGACATATGCATATAATTTACAAATGAAAGAATTAAAGTTTTAGATATATTTCCTCTATCCTCCTCAGATCATCTACAGTGTTTTATATTCTATCTATAATAATAAAAGCATAATATGCTAATTAGACCAGATGACCTTCCTGATGAAGCCGGGGCTGCAAGGGAAGCCCAGGTCCTTGGTGCCTGCTGGCGGCCGGAGGGAAGCCTGGGTGCCAGAGGGAAGCTAGTGCCAGCAGCCGGAGGAAGGAAGGCCTACTCTTGCACGAATTTTGTGCATTGGGCCTCTAGTTTTAATAAAAATTAAAATGATACATTTTTACTATAAAGCCCCTGAATGGTTTTCAAACATTCTAAAGGCTATACATTTTCAAATCTGAGTATATTGGAAATTATTAAATAATTTGAAAAAGATGTCCTTTTTGCTTTCAGCTAACAGCAGGTATAATAGGAAGTCAGGGAAACATCTCCAAACTGTTCTGTACTCTATGTAATAAAAAGGAAAACATAATTATAAGAAAAAAATATTTAGATAATATTTTGTCATGAGGTACTAATTTGAATATTAAAATATTTTATCCTCATCAATATTTTAAGATAGTCATCAATGGGGATACAAAGCAGCATGGTGATTAAAACAAATGACAGATAATACAATTATTCATGAAATAATTATATCAGAGTTGTGACATTTAATTAATTAAGTATAGGCATCTCAATTATACTAGAAGTGAAGAAAACTTTAAGGAAATCAAACTAGGTCCTAATTATGGTAAAAAGTTTTCAAACCTTAAGGAAAGAAATCTGTCCAATATTCACATTGAGAAAGTTAAGGATTCACTAAAAATGCAATTTTTGTTTGACTTTCCAGGTTTCTTATGCAAATATTTAGATACTGACTTTACTTTGTTGTTTGCCTTAGGTCTGAAGCCTCTAGTTCTTTGGGGCAAGTACTATGAAATAACGTGATCTAGAGAACATAGGAAGATGCCTGGCCAACAAAAGTAACCAATAAACATTTTTTTAAATAAAAAGAATGTGATTTTTAGATTAATTAAAGGAAATATGAACTAAAGAAGATCAAATAAGGAATTTTGTTGAATTCAGCTCTGAATTCTCTCTCCTGGTGCCATCTCTAAAGAGGAAAACAGGGATATGCATCTTAGGGTGGCTCCAAACCTCAACCTCATGTTGTAGTCACACTTGAGTGATTCACACCAAAACTCAGTCATTCTCCAGGTAACTATAGCTGTGTTTATCTGGCCAGAGGTGGTGGTGTCCAGGGAGGAATATTCAGTAGACAAATGGCACAACTCTTAGTAATTTCAATTTCATCTTAAGCACATCCTTAAATCACTTAAACACTTTAATTTTTTAATTATAATGAATATTTGGTATTCATTTCATTTGAATATTAACATGCCCTTTGAAAAATCAAGAACAAATGAAAAACAGGAATCCCTTTATGAACAACCAACCAGTTTCTGTTGTTTTTCTGAAGCTATGAGAGAATATGGAGCTGAAGTGACTCTCCTTTTGTTTGCACATATTTCTTTTTAGCCCAGCATCATAGTCTACCCTCTATCGACATGTGTGCAGAAAAGGAAATGTTTTCACTCACATCCACAGCAGCCTCCACTTGCACTGTGCTGACTGCTTCAGTAAGAACCTAGAGGGACACTCACTCAAGATCACAATCACTGGGCACCAACTCGGGCGGCACCACTCGGCTGCCACAGTGCCCAGCATGCACACCCATATTGGACTGATTATTTTGATAATGATCAAGTAATTTTAAAAACTATAATTTTATATTGCTTAATTTGGGACTTTGGGAAATCAAGTTTATATTTCTTATAGGTTAAATTAATCCTATTTACTTGATATGGTAAAAATTAACCTAATTTCTTTGTTTTAAAAGTTATTATTATTTCACACAAACATGAATGTCCTGCATATTTCTGATCCAGAAATCACTTTTACAATTCAATATGCTTTAATCATCTTTTTATGTCAGTATGCATTTTATTCTCTTAACATCTTCATACTGCTTTATTGTTTGTATATATCTTAATTTATTTAAAAGAATTAATGATGGAAGTTTATTTTAGTTTTAAACTAAAACTAGTAGTAGTTTAATTAGTATTTTATGTATTTGTATGTTGAGGTTAAATTAACCAAACAAACTCCTAGAACTGAATTCCTGGGTATAAAATAAAAGTATGCACATTTTAAACTTTGATAGGTTTTACATTATTGCCCTCTAGAAAGTACTCATTTACATTTTATCATGGACACATGCACACATGGTTAACACATGCATAAAACAAATCTTGACAATGCACACCAACTCTTTCCTGCCTGTTACAAAAACTTTTATGTATGCTGTGGGGTTGTGGGGGACTTTAAGTATTATAACCAAAAAAAGTCTTGCTTACTATTTGAAGATCTCTTTACTCCTGCACTCAACATTTATTAATTCTACAGGCATTGTTAACAATCCTCTTAATGCAAGCACAGAATTGGGGACATCGGGAAGGCACATGGTAACAGAGGATTCAGTCTTGTTTGGCCAGGGTAATCATCACAAAGTCATGCCCAGCACACAATCACAGTGCAATCTAACAAGAACAGGAGTGCCCTGCACGCACAGGCAGTACAAGTTTCCTAGGTGACTGACATGAAATCTTATGAACTCCCTTCTCTCAGAATTGTTCTCTGGTAGAAGAGTATAAATGTTTATATTTCATTTGACTGATTTGTGTTTATTGTATTACATAAAACATGGCATCTATTATAAATTATAAATTAAATCTTAGGAATAAACCCCCTCCCCAAATCTGAAGAAATTAAATTGTCAAAATTAATATAAGGCCAAATAGCTATGACTAGAAACAAATATGAAAAGCATATTTATAAACACAGAATAGGAAAATGCCTACATGCCTGCTCTACTCTGTATATATGGATGGTTAGCATATCTTATTTTTTTAAGTTGTATGTATGTTTCTTGACTCTAGATTGAAATCATATGGCAAGAGGGTTGGAAACACCAGGTACACATGTCAGGGGCTAGAGCACCAGCCTGCCCTGGCACGCTATCAGGCCAACTGCTGGACTGCTCCTTGGCATAACTACAAGTCTCCCCTGCTGGCAGCTCATGTTCCAGGCTCCTGGCTGGGCCTTACCATTTGCCCTGCATCATTTTGGGCAGGTAGGCAGACAGGAAGGCACAACTGGGGATAGTTGAGCAATGAGGGCTGCTGTGACCACAGCTGGTGCCAACAGCCTGTCACACAATCCACCCTTCCCCCTTCCTCCTCACTGAGCACTACAAATAAAGTTTGCAGGTATCTACAATATACACAGATGCTGATACAGTTTGTTTATTCAGTTACTAAGTTGTTGTTTTTTATTTTAAAATTTAATTATCCCTGTGCTAAAGGGAAGACAAGATATTTCCATCACCCATTTCCCCCCAGGACAACAGTACACATTCTCATAGACACACTTTTAAGACACATCAAAGTGTTTCTAAATGTGAGAAAATAATAAGTTCAGAATAAAGAGAAAATATTTACTATTAACAACAATTAACTTATTTTAAAGAGACATTTCTCAGCAAGGCAAAGGGGTCTTGAAGGCTGTCTTTAGGGAACAATGCACACACAAACACTCACACACATATATTCTTTACTCTTTTTTACTTGCTGGGAATATTTATTCTAAGTGAACAGACCATTTTAAAATTCAGATGATGAATAGAGAAACCCTAATGTGCACAAAATAAACAGATTCTGATCTTTTGCTCCTTTAAGAGCCGTCTAACCCCGATTTTTCTTCTCCTTCTAACCTGGTCTGGATTCCCAGCTGAGAGCCCGTGACCTGATCTGCTCAGTTCTAATGCAGCACAGGAGTGAGTTCAGAATATCCCTGTGCCAGCCTTGCTGGGACTGCAGAGCCCGAATTGTTCTCCTCCAGAGGTAACCCTGTGATCAGTCTAGCACCACTTGCCAGCTCTTCCATCAGCCTGATGGAGAAGCATCTCTACCTCCTGTCAAGCAGTAATCTACAAAGTTTAATTTTGTTTACATCTTCAAAGTCAAAGAGGGTACAATGCTATCTCTTTTGGCCTAAAGAGAAAAGGAAAAGTGCTTGCTTTAAGTGTTAGTTTTCTGTTTTTGTTCCTGCCCCAACCCCCATTCTCTTGGTTTCTTTAGATATGTTAAAGGCTCACATGAGACTGTGGTCTTTCTACATTATCTCAAAGTTTTTATTCTCGTCCTCAAAATAGGTGCCCACTCTGCTCAGTTTTTATATTGAATGGTTAGCAAAGCAAAACATTCCAATTCCCAACCTAAGAAAGAACAAAGCTCTAAACTAGAAATTTATTGACGTTCCCAAACCGACATTATTCAATGATCAGAATAAAATACATACATAAAATCCTGGCAAATTTGCATACCCCATTCTTCTACACACATACAAAAAGCTAACTATTTTTAACCTGTGACATGTATTTGTCTTAGTTTTATTAAAACCATATATTCAAGGTCTTTATCACTGAAGGTACATGAAGGTTGTACATTTAATCTTTAGCATGGTTGTAGGAGATATGATTCACAGAGTAGAGAATAGATAAAAATAAGCATATAGCAGCATGGTGCCGAATCATCAGAACTCAACATCTTATCAACAAATAGAAGTCATTCTTCTTTATTTCTTGAGCAAAGAAGTTTCATGTAAGATAAATAGCTTTCAGTCAGTATAGCCTAATATGCAATATGCATCTTTTTGACATGTATATTCTAATAGTACTTTTGACCGTAAGATTAAAATAAGAAAAATCCCTGTGCTGTGTGTTTACAACAAACACTAGTTGAATCTGCATTTTTTCCATTTTTCATCTCCCAGAATTGGGCTCAGTGTATGTATGTTTGTACATTACTGGCTATTATTAAATGATCAACTTCTAGTGACCTTCAAGTACCATTTTCCAAAGTTTTACAAGGGAAATAATTTGGAGGATTTGTACTTTTTTTATAGCAAACATTGCATTTCACATCATGCTTTGGAGATATTGTGCTTTGTTTTCAGAGATCAGGGTATAGCAGTATGTGTTTCTAATATCTGGATTTAGTAGATGAGTTCTAGATACATGACCTTGAGAAAGACACCTACTCTAGTTTTACTTCCTTCATGTTACAAAGGAAGAATTTGGGTAAGATAAATCATCATATGTTTTTTGTTGTTAACAGAGAAAGTAGATGGGTGATAAGGGAGTTGGAATGAAAAATTGCAAGTGGACACTGCAAGTGGCTCAAGCATTTGGTACTGGGCTGATCTTCCCTCTGTGGGTCCTCGCTGAAAACTGCTCTACAGCTGAAAGCCGGATAATTGGGGCCTCTCAGGCCCCTTCCATTCACAAATCTTGTTGCAGTGCAACCACAGCAGCTCCCACCTTTCAGGGAGTCAGGCTGTTATAAGGTTTCCATTCTCATCTAAATACTAGCTTCCACTTTTTGAGATAGAAAACTGAACTTAAGCTGCTGAAAAAATTGGAAAGTAGTAGTAATTTTAAGTTTTTAAATATTCCTTGTTGTTTTCATACTTATCAATTTGCCTATGTGGAAGGAAAAATGTGGGTTTTTATAGCATACTGCCTTTGATTGAAACCCTAGCTCTGCTACTTATCTAGCTGTCCGGCCTCTTTGAAGTTCATCTCTGAAATATTTTCTTATCTGCAAAATTGACAAAATACCTACATGGATGGCATTGTAGAAGAAAAGCAGTTTTGTGCAAGTGTCCAAAAAATACTGTCTTCTCCTTCCCTCTACTTCAATGTCAAATTAGTTTGAAGAGTATTGACAATGATATTGAACATTATCAATTATAAAAAATCTACAGAATCTGTTTCTTAGCCTAACATTGCTTACAGAGGAGACATATTTTAAAATGACAAGATGTGACAAAAAACTGCCTCATTTACATGAAAGATACTGCTACATCAATTTAAGCTGATCAGTTCTGTTTGGGCTTGGACTGTTGAGTACACTGGCTACTTAAGTTTGATCTTTGTCTGCCCCTGTGACCCTATCCCCTCTCTTTGCATCTCCTAGCTTCCACAACTTCAAAGAATGCACATAAGCACATAGGCCTAAGAGTGAAATCAATTCTGCAGGTTTCAAATTAGTCATGCATTTGAAAGCTTTTTGAAAAGGATGAAGATCTATGCAAACTCAAGACAGCAAGTAAAAAAAAAGTAAAGGTACAATTTCTTAAAAAAATGAATTCCTTTTAGATAACAGGCCAGTATTTATAAATATGTGCTGTGCAAATATGCCCATTTGGGGGGATATAAGAGAGAGGATGTAGGGAAGCCCACGAAGGGACAGCCAGGAGGCCTGGGTCCTAAGTGCACCTTTCCTCCTTACTCTGGGCTGTCATTTGTAGTGTTAGAAAGTACAGCACTGCATCACAAACACTGGTCCTAGTTTTCCAATTTGCTAGGTATGTGAGCTTGGACAAGTTCCTTATCTTCTCAATTTCTCATTATAAAATGGGGGCAGTACTATCTTACTCACAGAGTTATGGAGAACATTGCAGAAGGCAATAAATGTGAAGAACCTGGCTCAAAATTGTACTCAGAACATGTTAAAGAAGTAGTTAATGCTTATTATTATTATTACTTTTGCAAGAGAAGATTGGATTAGATGATCTAAGTTATTCTTCATCTTTAAAATTAGGTACTTCTTTCCTTTTTTCTAACAAAATATTCCTTGCAGAGCTTGGCATGTTCTGAACTCAGGGTTCTGGGAGCCTGACCAGATTTAGTAAGAAGAGTGTTCAGACTGAGCGATTGTAAAAGCAAAAGATAACCTACCTCTACAAACCCAGTTGGTATAGCCAGTATTCTGGCACAAGTAAATCTGCATATATTCCTCCATCTTCAGTTTATACTCACAAACACCCAGAGCCATCTCAGATAATACCATGGAGTGCTGAATATTTTTGCAAGCTATTTTAACATGTTGAAAGAACAGTATAAACACATACAAGATGCGACTATATGGTAATAAAATGAATCTTGTGTGGCATGAAGGTTTGTTAGTTTGGAGCCAAGCTCTGGGCTGTTCTACAGGAGTTGCTTATGACATTTCTCACTAATGGCTCATGCTGCCACTAAATGTTTGCCTCTATCTGCTCCAGCCTTTGGGAATGCAGACATGCACTTGCATGTAAATTAATAACTGCAGAATCTAAATGAGGGACCCAGAAAAGACCTATCATTTTCTGAGTCCAAAAGGAAAAAAAAAGACCTCTTTCTAATTGTATATTTGATCAGAGTTGTTGTTTACAAATGTATAAGAATACACTTATTTTATGGGAAAGAATGCTTTATATGATTCAAATTAAATTGGGCCTTTGTTTTTAATGATTTCACTATTTACATTAAACTGTTATTATCAGCTAGGGAGAAAACTAGGTGTGGAAACTTACTTTCTTCATCAAGGAGATTTTCAGCAGCTGATAGTAACCTCTTCCGGTCTTCTGGGTTTTTAATGTTTAATTCAATGAGATGACTCTCTTTTATATCCTTTAAATCTTCTAGGGTCTCATAACCATTGAGCAAAAGTGTTGATGAGTATTCCTGTGTGGGAGAAAAAATTATGTATAATATGAGTTAGTTGGATTTAAATACTTTTAATTCTCTGTAGATTTATAGAAAGTGTAGAAATGCTTATGGAAGCCAATAAAACTTTTGCTTAACTTTATTTTACTTGTACTAGTTTTCCACATATAAACTCTAGGGCATTTAAAAGAGTTGGAGGTATAATTCTGACATTCTGGAAGGACAAACATAGAGAAGAAATAATTACCTTACGCTATACAATGCTAGATAATGGATCAATTAAATAGCTGGATCAGTCATCCTATTTGGCACTTTTTCACTTCTCAAATTGCTAAATTGACAAAACTAGAGTGCCTTAAGTTTATAAACAAAGTGCTTTTTTAAAAAAATATATTTTATTGATTTTTTACAGAGAGGAAGGGAGAGGGATAGAGAGTTAGAAACATCAATGAGAGAGAAACATCGATCAGCTGCCTCCTGCACACCCCCTTACTGGGGATGTGCCTGCAACCAAGGTACATGCCCTTGACCAGAATCGAACCTGGGACCCTTCAGTCTGCAGGCTAATGCTCTATCCACTGAGCCAAACCGGTTAGGGCAACAAAGTGCTTTTAATAGAATATATTAAAGTAATATTTTTGAATCTACATCTCTTATTTGCTTGATTGCAAAAAACAGCTACCCTCATTAATTTCTTGGGGTAGGGTAAAAATAAATTTGAAATAGATGCAATTTAAAAGTGGACTTAGGCCCTAGCTGGTTAGAGTGTCAGCCTGACAACTGAAGGGTCCCAGGTTCTGTTCTGGTGGGTGGGGGGCGTGAGGCCCAAGTTGCAGGCTTGATCCCCACTGGAGGGTGTGCAGGAAACAGCTGATTCTCTCTCATCATTGATGTTTCTGTCTCTCTCTTCCTTTCCCTTCCTCTCTGAAATATATATATATATATATATATATATATATATATATATATATGTAAAAGTGGACTTAGGATTTTGGTTATAAACCGAAGGAATCCAAGGCTTTCTATTTAATTAAAAGTTTTATTAAGCTTTACAAAAGTACTGTGGTTGGAAAAAGTATTGTTTCCTTTCCTCAGCACATATATCTTGTCCATCATTTGTACCAAGATATACTAGTTTAAAATTCCTGGGCTTTTGATTTCAAAATCTGTATTTTATTTATGTAACCTCTGTTCTAACAGCATAAAAATTCAAAGTGAAGTTTAATGCTTTTCAACTTTCTCAAAAATTCCTCCCATTTTATTTGGTTATTATTTCAATATCCTTATTTAGTTATTAAAATCGAATAAGAGGAAGTATGAAAGTTTTAGGTAATCAGAAAAAGCTTATTACTAGCCCTTTAATGTTAAAAAAACCCCACAAACAAACAAACAACAACAAAAAAAACAGTAGCAATTCTTTTAAAAATATCCTAGAAGGAACACCGAATTAGGACAGAGAAAACAGAAATTCCCATTCTGATATAACCAACTAACTGAGGGTTCATGACTAAGTTATTTCACTTCCTTAGACCTTGGTTTTCTCATAGGTCATGATAAAAACAAATAGGGAAGCAGGATTCAAACTTGTACTTCTTCCAAGGAGCACCCAATTTGGGGCACCAGTAGTAATGTAGGAAGACCTAGGCAGTGTGTCTACAGACAAGATTGTAACTAGATAATTCAGGACAAACAATTAAGGAAAGTTCAATTAGCTATTGCCTTAATGAATTTCAAAAAGTATCAAAGTACTACTGTGTTAACTTTTAAAATGGATTGCAAAACAGTAAATTGAGTGAGGCTAGGTATATTGTATATATACACTATTTAACACGGTAGATATTTTGTTAATATATGAGAAAATAATTTTATTATAAATATAGACAACACAGTTTTTTTTTAATGCAATTATTATGCAGGCTTAGATCACTATTTCCTAACAAATTAGTTTTAAAAGAGTTATATTTACTTATTTTCCTTTGACTTGCTTTTGATCTCTGCTCTAAAGAAACTACAATTTTCATTTTTTTATTTCAAGTTTCTGGTATCATTGTAATTAGCTAGTTGCTAATATTAGGAAAGAAGCATAAGGGAGACCAGACATTATAGGCCTGTTAATTGGGCAGCTTCACCAGGAAGCTGCAACTTCACACTCCCCAGGGAACCACAGGCCCATTTCCTTGCAGCTTATTGGGGGATGGAATTGGACAAAGCGGAAGATGAGTGCATGCACAGTGAATTGGGGTGTCACAGGGAAAGTGGCTGTCAGTCAAGCCTGGGGAACCATGAATTGACTAGAGTAGGGCAGGGCCATTGCAAACCTGCAAAAATTTGGGACTATACAATCCCCTAAACAAAAGGAGTTCATGTTCTCTCTCGGCCCTCTTGTTCCTGCTTCCTTGCATTAACCTGTGTTTCCTACATAGCCAACGGCCATGTGGACCCCACATGTAAGGGACTGATGAACTGTATCTGGGAGCACAAACTAAGCTAGCCTGATGATGGATTAGACTGTGTCTCAACCTAGAATGGAAACTTGGGATACTGGCTTTGATTTTAGCCCTGCTAAAAGCAAAATGGACTTCTTCTGAGGAGGCTAAAAGGCTAATTCCAATGTAACCCTGATATTTGGGGTGGGGGGGGGGGGGACTAGCAATCTAAATCTATGCCAGCAAGCTCAGTGTACATTCTTGATAACCTATAATTAAGTCACTACCTCTTTCCCAGAAACTGGTTTTGCAGAACCTGTTACAGAGGCCATAAAACTGTGAACAGTGCACTGCCCCGGAGGGAGGGTTATTAACGCTGGCGCCAGGCCAGACCATCAGATATGGCCTGGAGACCCCCAATACCTGGGGGCCTTCTTGCAAGGCCCGTGAAAAGGATCAGAAGTATAATCCATATTTGCGGGAAAAAGACTCCAGGAAGATATAAAAGAGAAGCCCCCTGCATGTTACTTTCCTCAGATTTGGAAAGTTATTCCCTGAGTCCACCGGCATAAATAAACAGTGTCACTCCTTTTCTCTAAAGCATCGCTTGGTTTTTCTCTAATCTTCTGCAACACTTCCTTGGAAGGACAAAGCAAAAGGGGACCTTGGAAACTCAGGTGTTTAATTGATCAGAAATAAAGCTTTCTACAATACCACGTCCGCCCCTGCAAGTCTCAGAAAATTCTTTTTCTGGGGATATCACAAGAAACTCATTCCCACTAGCAACCTGTAGAGATGTGGAGATCTTTACATTGATAACATCTGGATTTTTATTTTCATTCTTTATACTTTCTTTATGATTCTCATTTACATGTTTCCTCTGGGTCATTTATTCTCCTAGCTATTTTTTTTATTTTTCACTACACTTTCTCAACATTAATCTCTACAGTCATTGCTGAGTACCAATAGAGTTTAGTCCAAAGGATATTATATCAAGAACCATTCTAGCATAATAAAAGTGATAAAGAAGAAATAAGAACTGTTCTTGAAAAACAGATTTTCCTTTGCTGTAAGTCATGTATTTTTTAACAATTCTGTTCAAACAGTAATCTAGTCTCTTTAATTTTTCTGTCCATATGCCAAAAAAAATCCAATAGGCCACATGTTTGCTAACCTGAAGGTGAATCCTCTCTAAGAATTCCTGCAGGGTCTTGGATTTTTCTCTTCCACTCCTTCGGCGTGTCTTTATTTTCCTGGGGGCTGATTCCTCTTCTGAGATGACATCCACATAAATAAATTTGAAGTTTCCCACCTTATTGTTTAACATTCCTGTCCACATCCCCATTGGTGTTTTGCAGATGATGTCTATGATGTCACCTTTCTGAGGACAAAGAAATATGCAAATCAAATTTCAGAGAACTCTGGTGCTATTGTAGAAAGAATGGAATAATAGAAAATAGAATAATGAGGGCATTATGCTAAGATGATTCCAAGATAACAAATAAGTATAAGAGGAAATTTCTTTTAAAAGTTTGAGAAAGCCCAGCTGGTGTGGCTCAGTGGTTGAGCATCGACCTATGGACCAGGAGGTCATGGTCAGATTCACAGTCAGGGCACATGCTCAGGTTTTGGGTTTGATCCCCAGGGTGGGGCATGCAGGAGGCAGCTGATCAATGTTTCTCTCTCATATTTGATGTTTATATCTCTTTTCCCCTCTCCCTTCCTCTCTAAAATTAATGAAATATATCTTTTTAAAAAAAGTTTAAGGAAACTATTTACTAGTGACAACGAAGAAAACAACATGTTGAAGAAAATATCCTACATGCATTTGATGACATGTTTTTGTGTTTGGTATCCTATCAATTTGTCAACTTTTATTTGTAGAGCACAATGTAATTTGCAAAACATTTTTGCACAAATGAAGTCATTTTATGCCCACAACACACATCTTAGTACATATACAAGGTGTCATTGTTTCTATAAATATTATAGAAAAATAAACACAAACATTAAATAACTTCCCAAGAGCTTATAGGAATTTAATGGCAGAACCAGAACTCAAGACTAAGTTGTCTGAACTAAAAAATGATGATCTTTTCACTCATCCTGTTAAAGTACTATGTATGTAGCAAAACTCAAGCTGCCATTCCTGGAGGGTCTCCCATATTAGGGAAAGGAAGAAAGAGAAATCTGTGATTCAGTTTGTGCCTCTAGTAACTGAAATACTCATCCACAGTACAAAATAAACACACCTAAATTATTGCATTCATATAACATAATGATAGTGTTCAGAACTTTGTACATACCAAATACATAATAAAAGTATGTATGCACTAAGGATAAATTGTTACTTAATTATTCTAGAGATGACAATTCTTAGATCAAGCTCGCCTACAAAGTTTGGGTTGAAGTATCAATGAAGCACATTGGGATAGACAAAGAAATTGGTCTTTTTCTTTATTCGAATATGATACTATCTGGTTACACGCTGCCAGTTATTGGAAGAGCAGAAAACCCCACAGGGGTAATTATTTGTAAAGAAAATGGATATCTATGCAAATACAGTGTCTACATTTAAGAGAATAGTTATCTCTTGAGATATAACTTTCTTTCCCAGAGAAGACATTATAGTTTCTGATAGTTTTGCCATATTAGGGATCTACCCCTAAATAAACAAAGCCTTTAGTCGGCTACGAAGAAAATGTTTTTCTGCTGCTCTGTGAATGTATATTCTAACATCTAAAACACAGATTTTATTTGTGAAGTAGAATTCAATATGATTAAAAGATCTGGGCTTTCTGATTTATAACTGTCTGCCTCTCTGACCCTATGAGCTTTCATCTAGCTCTTTCCTGCCTTTCACTATAAGGGCATCAAATCTTAGGCTCGATGGGATCAGCTAACCAGTCCCAGAAAATCTCCAGAAGCTCTGAAGGGAGTTTCTAAGTATGGCAGCCCTCTGCCGCATCCTTCCTAGTATCTTTAAAACTTGTAAAAATTGTACATTCCAGGAAAGGTCACCAAGCAAAGACTCAATGTCATTTTGGATAAGACCCTTTTGGAAACATTAGTATTCAATTTTCAGTGGTAACTGGGATTCTTATTGTGTCTTACAAGTTTTCTGCAAGCATCACCTTGGGCAGCACCAGAGGTAGTGAACTGTCACAATACTGTAGGGATGGTGAACAGCTATCCTGAATCAAAATGTGTTAATTTTATTCCCTTCTACTCCCCTCCTTTCCCCAAAACAGGAACTAAGAAATGACTAAGGGGCCAATTGCAGAGAATAATGCTTTCTTCCTCCTCCAACTGAGCTTGCTCAGATTTGATACCACAGGATGGACAAAGAGAAGAGTTGTGTGCCTTGAATGTTAAATGATAATATCAATACTTCATAATTTATAAATATTGGTTAACATTGGCTTGGTGCTGACAATATAAAAATTCATAAATTCTGTCCTTTTAGCTATATAGCACTTTGTGTTACTAAAAGGAATAATTTGACATCTATAAAATATTTTAGCACTAAGCCTTCTTCTATTTGTGCTGTTGCAACCAGCTCCTCCCCTTAAGTATAAGCAGGATAATGAAAATGATGGATTTCTCCCCTGTGATTATGTTGTGTTACATGACAGAAGGGACTATACAGATGTAATTAATGTCCCAGTCTAGTTAATTTTGTAATTATCTGGGCGTTTCTGACTCAATCTGGTAGAAGCTCTTAAAAATAGAGGTGTTTGAAGCATGACTGAGTGTTTCTCCTGCAGAACTTGCTATAGAGAGGGCCGCGGCCGGCCGCCTCCAGGAGCTCAGGATGACCCGGGGTGCTTTCCAGGAAGAGAGCATGAGACTCACTCCTACAACCACAAGTAACTGAATTCTGCCCGCAGCCAGTGAGCTTGGAGGATGACCCGAGCTAAGGCAAGATCACATTTCCAGCTGGCACCTGATTTCAGCCCAGTGAGACCTTCAGCTGATGAACCATGCCCCAATTATGACCTTCAGAACTATGAGATAATAATACATCTGTGTTGTTTGAGGCCCCAAAGTTTGTGGTAATCTGTTACACAGTAATAGAAAATGAATACAGAGGATAAGGGTAGGAAGAGGGAATTCAGGAGGGAATATCACTGGTAGGAAGATGTTTGGTTACTCAGAGTAACCAATTTAAGTACTGAAGTTGCCCCAGACAAGTCTGGTTCCCAAGGCCTTTGCTCTGCTGGACTCTTGCCTAATATCTCCACCTTTTCTCCCTCTCCTTTGCTTTATTATTTTCACTTTAGGAATGATCAGGCAGAGCTGGGCACCTGCTTTCAGGAAAATGTACACAATCCTTTCTTCTCTGATAGGCTTTGATTATGCATTATCTACATAACAGCAGCTTATGCTAATAGCCCCAAGGACTGATCCCAACTCTGCCTGGCATGTTATGTTTAAACTCTTGCCACAGCAATCTGGTCTCCAGTTCTACTGTTGGGAAGAACAGACTCACATCCCCTCCCCCCAGTTCTCACTGCTTGCCCTTGAGAAACAGATCACACAACCAGCACTGGACACACCATACAGAATGCAGATGTGTGCGCACACACCTTGATTTTGAGGGAGTCAGTGTCATAGGGGCTTGGCGTGAAGTCGGTGTGCACTCTGGCACGGCCACAGAATGGTCCAGAGTAGGGGCCCTCATCATCGAGTCGAAAGCTGTCCCGGTTACTTGTGCCATCTGAGCAGCTTGTGATTCCACCTGAAGAAGGCAAAGCAGAGGTTAACAATTCTCATGGAAAGTTCATAACATTCTGAACCATCACCTGGAACCACTAAGCAGGGACAATGCTGAAACATCAGATGCCATCCTCCCTCAGAGGTTCCAAGGACCCATCCTGTTTCTGCCTCCCAGTCACTCTCCATCAGCGACCTCTGTCCTCTGAGCCACTTTGGACCTTTCTCCAGCCAATCCGACCACTCTTTCCTCAACCACTAACCCAAATATCATCCGACTTGGGACAGTGTTTTGAGTATGGGTACTTGTTAAAGAAGCAGATAGTGTAAACTTAACTCCCTGTACAAGCCAAATAATTAAGTTTGTACATATGGCTTTCAAAAATGTTCTAAACTGGACTTTTTAAAGCTGCTCTAAATCCTTGCTCTTTGGTCTTCTTCCTTTATGACTTTGAACCTCAGGGGATTAAGAGGAAAGTGATTCTATTTTGATGTGTGACTGGGGGCAAGGATTCTTTCCAGTGGAAGTCACTCTTAGTGTCCCCCTCTCAGTTGTCACTTCACTTTCTCCTTCAGTGGGCCTTTGGGTGCTCAGTTCAATGACCGACAGCCTCAGTTTCTCAACCATGAACAACAATAATTGTGGAAACAAGGTCAAGACCCTTATGGATGCTCCATATTGTATATGAACTGATGTAGAAGAAGGGTAGTTTCTTTTAATTACAGAAGTAAGTTGTACGTAACAGCTAAGTGAGCCGCCGTCTCCCCACACCTCCCTTCCATGACCACCCTGGGCCCTGGTTTTCCCTGGTACGTTCTAGGTAATAAAATTCTTCCCACATTCAGCATCACACTTCAGAATTTTAAAATTGCCAGCAGAAATGAATACTAATGATATCTGAATTTCACACATGCAAAAATATAGCCTTCAAATGTTTCTGCAGTTGCTTTTTTAACAAAATAACTGTTGAACAGCCAATAGGAAAATAGGAATAAAATTCAGGATATTTGAAACATCTGGTCTTTGCTATCTAAATTCAAATAACAGAAGAAGCTGATTTAAAAGGAAATGAAAAATAAACTGCAAAAACATTTAAAGGCCCTTACCAGATTAGAGGGATGTAAAGCAGTGTAAAGTGGCCTGCAATAGCAGCAGTTCCCAAATATTGTAGCAGGATATGTGACTGAATCCCGAGTGATTGATCTTCTTAGGAATATATCAATGTTTTAAGAAAATCCTCTTTGATCATGTGATGATTTCTTTTTGTCACCCAATTGGTGATATTCCTACTTTTTAATATTTACATATTACTGTACTCTTTACCCACTAATGCTGGAGGGGAACTTAAATGTCAGAATTGATGTAAATGTCCTGCTTTATCCAGAATTTTTTAAGGAAAAAAATGGAAAGGAAGGAAAAAATGAGAGAAGACAGGAGAAGAGAGGAGGGGGGAGGAGGAAGGGACATGGGAGAGACAAAGAGAGAGTGAGAGAAGAGAGAGAGAGAGAGAGAGAGAGAGAGAGAGGGAGGCAGCAAGGGAGGAGGAAAGAAGGAAAGAAGAGATAGAGAACAGGATTTTATTTATCTGAAAACTGTAAGTCATTTTAAAAATACCGACTCAATATAACACTAGTTCTCCCCAGCATATGTTTTTATTTTAGGGATGCAGATTTAATTACCCAACATGATCTTCTGAGGCATATCCCCAAGGACACTTCTGACAACAGTGTTAAACGTTTCAAAATAGTACATAATTCTATCTAATATATTAAGTAACATTTTAAACAATAGCAACACTTTAAATTCAACACATCAAACATTTTTTTACTATTTATCTTATCAAGTAGCTGGAACCTTGTTGCTAATCTGAGAAACCAGTCCCAGAGAAGCAAGTCTATTGTTTTCAGTTAATTTAACCCAGACCTCCCATCAGGAACTTGTTCCTGATTCTGTAGCCTTACTTGATGAGCTCCACCCACTGTAGAGACTATCCATGGAATCGCTGGCTTTGAGGGAGAGCTTCTCTGTGTGAATCCCAATAACCGGGTCACTGTTCCGATACGGGAGGGCATCCTCTCCATCATCCTCATCCTTCAGAAAAACATATCAGAGGTTAGGGTAGATCATTGCTTTCCCTGGAGATGCTCACTGTGCACATTGGTTTAACAAACAAGATATAGTTCAGCAATAAAGGACTTAGGAATACATCAATGTGAAATATGAGTGTCATTAATCTTAATTTCACTTCTTGCAAAGAAATGTATAGTATTCTTTAGATAGAACATTTCTCATTATGGAATTCAACTTAAATTATAATAGTGCAATTTGTAAATCAGGATGAATATTGTATCAAGATTATTTAACCAGAAATGTTATATTATTGACATCTATGCTCTTTCTGTTAAAGACTTTTATTTCTTTATGTATGTGCTCTTTATCCCCTATTTACCACTATTACTAATCCTTTGAGATCTGACATTAAAAGTTTAAACTCTGCATAGTTATTTCATGTCAGTGTTTGCACCCCATGAGATCACTAGATATGAATAAAACATGCACACTTCACAATTTTAAAGCAAAGCTTTACAAATCTCATACCATGCTTGCTACCTAGTCAAGTGAAAAGCAAATCTTGCATAAATTTAGAAAGACAGACAATTTCAGAATAAATTACATCTGCTTGAAAACATCTCAAATGTTTTCCATATTTAGATAGTTTGGACAAAACCTATAAATTTCTTAATATTCATCAAAATGTAATTTAATAATCCTAATTTTTGAGCATTTCTAAACATTAATAAAACTTCAGAATATACATTTGATTTATACTCAGTTTGATTCTCTGTTTTTATCCATTCATTTAACCTTTTGTTCAGTCATTCAACCCACATTTATAGAACAGTTTCTAAGTACCTGGCATTGTTTTGGGAACTAGGGATACAGTGTGAACAAGGTAACAGGATTATTGCTCTAATGAGGTACATTTTAATGTCAGACAGTGTGTGTGTGTGTGTGTGTGTGTGTGTGTGTGTGTGTACTGTTTGGGGGAGGCACGTGTAAACATAATAGGGAAGAAAAAATCAGAGAATAAGTGCTATAAAGGACATAAAACTGGATGATGCTGGGAGATTAGCTACTGGACTTAGGGTTGGGGAAAGTTCAGTTAATTTAGAAGGAGCAGCCTCCAGAGACCTCCTTCATAAGGTAATATATGCTCTGCATTATTGACCTGAATGATGAGAAGCTATAACTTATGTGAATATTTGAAGACAGTTTTTCAAGCAAAAGGAACAGTGAGATCCAAATAAATATACTCAGAATTAACTTGGGTTATGCAGGGGGAAACAACAAGAAAGGAGAGTGTGAGAATATGATCTAAGAGAAGTAGACTGGAGGCAGAGCACCACATGAGGTGGCCATGGAAATGTGCCACTCAGACCTCTTGCTGAGGTGCCCTTCTTTACTGACAGCCCCAGCTGTTGCCCCTCTGTCCCACCACTGTGTTTGCATGGAGCTAGCTCCCTACCAACGACTGAAACAGTGGGATGAGTTGAGTACTGGTTGAGTCCATTCTGGTGGGATGTGAGGGCTCCTCTAATGGAAATCTATAGCTCAAGGAGAGAAAGCAGAGCTAATAAGGGAAGTTATGAGAAATAAGGAAAGCCAGGAGAATGCCTAAAAAACTACAAGGAAAGAGAATCTTTCATATGTAATGGAATCACCACAAAGTGAAATGCATCTGAAAAGTAATGTAAGAAGAAAGAAAATTGGCCTCGGCAGCACAGAGGTCAGCACTGATTGTGACAACTGTCTTGGGAGTCCTATTGAAGGGGGCTCAACAGAGAATGGATTAAACATGTAGATTAATGGAACAGAATTGGGAGTCCAGAAATAAACCCATATATTTAGGATCAATTGGTTTTCAACAAGAGTGTCAAGAAAATAAGTAAAATGGGGAAAAATTGTCTTTTTAATGAAGTGTTGGGACAACTGGATATACACATTCCAAAAAATGAAGTTAGATTCCTACCACACACCATGTAGAAACATGAATGAATTATACACTAAAATTTAACAGCTACAACTAAACAACTCCTAGAAGGAAACATAGGGGTAAGTCTTTTGAAATTTAAACAATGATTTCTGAGATACAATGCTAAAAGCACAAGTGATGAGAGAAAAAATAGATACATTGCACTACATCAAAATTGTAAACACGTGTGCTGCAAATTATACCATCAAGAAAGCAGAAATAAAATCCACAGAATGCAAGAAAATGCATGAGATTGCAAATAAGATATCTGATAAAGGACTTGTATCCAGAATATATCTTAAAATACTTAAAAGTCCATTAAAAAGACAAGCCCATTAAAGAGTGGGCAAAAGATTTGAATGAACCTTTTTCCAAAGACAATATATAAATGGCTAATAAGCGCATGAAATTATTTTTAATATTATTAGTCTTCAAGGAGGTGCAAATTAAAACCACATTGAGATTCTACTTCACACCTACTGGGATGGGTAGTATAGAAAAGACAGACAATGACAAATGTTGAAAAGCATGTGAAAAAATTGGAAACCTTATACACTGCTAGTGGGACTGTAAAATGATGCAATTGCTTTGGGAAATAGTTTTCCATTTACTCAAAATATCAGAGTTGCCTAAGAGAATGCAAAAAAATATTTCCATGCAGAAATTAGCAAAAATCCTGTATAATAAAGAGCTAATATGCAAATGGTCATCATGCCCTCATGCCATCACACCGTAATAGCTCAGACACTTAACCCTGGGGAGAGAGGTATGGGGAGCAACCGGCACAAATGAACTCACGAGGGAGGAATGGGGACCAGCCAGGCTGTGGCCCAGGCAAGGGACAAGCCACCCACCCCGCAGTCCCGGGCACCTGCAGCTGTGGCCTGGATGAAGCCACCTGCCCATGGTCCCCTGCGGCTGCAGCTGGTCCGGGTGAAGCTGGCCCAGGTCCTGGGTGCCTGCAGCCAGCCAGAGGGAGGGAAGCCAGGGTCCCAGGTGTGGGGCGAGGCAGAGGCAGTTAGGGGTGATCAGGTCAGCAGGGGAGCAGTTAGGGATGATGAGGCTTATAGGGGAGCAGTTAGGGGCCATCAGGCAGGCAGGCAGAGGTGGTTAGGGGCGATCAGGCAGGCAGAGGTGGTTAGAGGCGATCAGGCAGGCAGGCAGAGGGGTTAGGGGTGATCAGGCAGGCAGGCAGGCAAGCGGTTAGGAGCCAGTGGTCCTGGATTGTGAGAGGCAGTCAAACATCCCCTGAGGGGTCCCAGATTGGAGAGGGTGCAGGCCGGGCTGAGGGACCCCAGCCCAGCATAAACTTCATGCACCGGCCTCTAGTATATTTATACATTATATTTAATAGCCAAAAAGTGAAAACAACCCAAATGTCCATCAACTGATGAAAAGATAACTTGTGACTTATCTATAAAATGGAATATTATTTGTCAATAAAAAGGAATGAAGTACTGTTTTCTATAACATAAATGGCATATGTTTCTCACATACTACACATGTGATCTTTTTGAACTTCAGTTTTCTCTATTAAAATGGGAGTAATAATACTTTCTTCCACCTAACTTATGAGCACAATTATTGAGGAGAAATAGATGTTGAAGTCCTTCATAAAGCACAAGCATTTCTATATCTAGAAGTACATGCTAAATGTTTTAAGAAAAGTTTAATAGAAAAATACAAGTGATTAGCAGAGTACACTTACCTTTTCCTCAGAAAGGGCTTTGATGTACTTTTTACCCACTTTTTTCTTCATTGTCCAGGAAATGCCTCTCATTTTTTTGCCTAAACCTCCTCCATGATTTGAATTTTTATTTTTTTCTCCACTTTCATTTATAGGCTCCCCCTCAAACACCTAGTTAGAATTGTTTGCAAAAGACAAGATAATAAGCAATAAAAATCATTTTCTGAAATTACTATATAACACAACATAAGACAATGTGACAGTATAATTAATATATTTTATAATGTAATATACACCTACAATCGGCCCCCCAACCCCAATCGGGGGCAGGGCCCGCTGGCCAATCACCTGTGGCCCCTTGCCCCAGTTGGCCCAGAACTGATCAGGCCCTGATTGGGGCGGGCTGGCCGGACAATCTCCCGCCATCTCCTCCTCCCGACAGGCTGGCCTCGATCTGCCTATTGGGGCCATGCAAGCTGGACCCCACCCCTGCACGAATTCATGCACTGGGCCTCTAGTATATCTATAATTATATGTAAAAATATATTACACTGTAGTATTTACAATTATGTAAATGTTGATAGAAAATATAGCTATATACAAGTTTACCTATAAGCACATATATATAAATATATAGATGTATAAAAGGGGATATGTATAATATATATGTATAAAAGGGTATATCTTATACACACATGCATGTATAGAACTAATAGAGATTTATGAAGTCATAAAAGGTGTCACTTTATTTTCATTTTTTGTCTAGAATATCCATTATTGAAATTAACATATTTTAAAATATTATAGATAGATGTATATGAGAATCTAGAAAGTATTTTGAGAAATTATATCCAAAAAAGGGATCTAATTCTATATAGAAAACAAAGAATACAGATACACTAGTTCGAATGAATAATTAAGAAGTGAATAAAATCTGAAACCTATTGCTTTAAAACAAATGTATCACATGCAGTAACATAGGAAGCTTTTCTTAAGCTACATTTAAAGTGTTCATGATTTGCAAATGCATATGGAATGGTCACCTCTGAGATATTTCAGTGCCGATGGCAGAAGTGTGAGAGTGTAATTGAGTATCCATATGCTTTCCTTAACAAATTTACTATTAAGCTATTTAACCATCTCCTAAATTAAAGGAATTAGAACTTAAATAAAATTTAAAATATATATTGTTTTATGGTGGAACTGCTCAGAAAACTTGGGACTGTCTGAGTCACATTAGTGCCTAGCATCGTGCTGGGAGTAAAGAACTCCCCAAAAAGCCTAACCGGCCATTGGGAAGGCAGAACGAGAATTTAAGAAGAGAATTATAACTTAATGTAATAATGTTTGTTTATTTATCACCAAAAACATGGAAGGCTATTTTAAACATATTTGTGTTTTACTATACTTTACAAAAGTGTTGTTGGCTTTATAATGTTTGTGTGTTTGCATATAAAAACATAATAAATACCTCAGTGGAATCATCTGGTTTTGATACGGAATTATTCCGAAAACGATCAAAGCTCCCGAAGCTGCTGCTGCGCTAGAAAATAGAAAATGAAGGAAAAGGAAAGGAAGTTTAGGATTTGTGACTTTCACTGATAAAAGTGCAAAATATAGTATGGTTTGGTAAGCATCAGTTATATACTTGAAACCGGTATAATGTTATTAACCAATAAATTCAATAAAAAGGAAAAAATATCTCTGGAATAAGGACATTGAATGTATAACTATTATTATAATTGTAGTTGTACATTTGATCAATTATCTTCATAGGTTTTATGTTATAGTGGTACACACCTTGGAGAAAATCTGTTAATTTTTTATTTTATAGTGTTAATTTTGCTCATATGAATGGCATGTATTACTAACCCACCAAACAACTAATAAACAACAAAACAAAGAAAACATCTGAGTAGATACAACATTATGCTTCATGAAGATCATATTAGTCAAAAAGCAAAATGAAAATAAGCACAAATATATTTTCCACTTCTAACTCTTGCTAAGTTTAAATTCGCTACTTGATGTCAGAAAGAGAAAGCATACACATAGACCTATAAATAAACTGAAAACAGCACTTAGTTATGCACAGCCTAAGGTTTGAAATAAACCTGAATTTTCCCACATTTAACATGGAATTACAATGAGATCTTAAGTCAATTTCATTCACTGGCTGTGAGAAAAAACTCAATATGTTAATAAAAGACTTGTTCCCTTGGCTACTTTTTGTCCTGTGAAGATAAATGTTTATTCTTACGCAACTCATTTTAGGAAGGTAACTATAAATAGTTTCTGATATTCTCCTAAACATATTTACAAAAATCTTTAGTCATTGAGTCAAAAAATTGATATTTCCTCACTCTCTGTTTAATTTTGTACATTGTTTGAGAAGGTAGATATTTAATACTGTGTCCTTAGATATCCACAAATCCTAAGAACATGTTCTGTCTTAAGAACTCCATCTTATTTCAAGCTTATATTCTCAAAATAAGCTGGTGGTACCAAAACATAATCTGGTGATTAGAAAAGTTAATAATGGGAACCAGTAACCTAGAAAACTTTGTCCTTTCAGATGTCACAGCCCACTTTAGTTCAAATGAGCATCACAGACTTTTAGTCCTTACAAGCACTCTTATACTCATCTCTCCCTAATAGTTATCTTTAAAACTCTTTGTTTCCATTTTAAATGAGCTGAAATAAAAAGATCCTGACATGTGGCAAGGGGTTAGCCCTTTTGCTGACTTGCCACCCCTGCTGAACGAGCCCTTCAGCTTATGGCAGGAGGAGAAGAAAAAAGGGCTGAAACTGAGAACCACACTGGAAAATACAGTCTTCTAATGCAGAGCTTACTAACCTAGAGTGACTTCCCAAAGTATTAATCACTCTAGCGTGCCGAGTAAGTGTTTCCACCAGGCTATCATTGTCCAGAGATCAGAAAAGGGAATTGATGTAATGTTGTACAGCTTATAAACTATTTCAACACAGGGAAATCTGTTACTCTTTTATATACTTGAAACATTCGTATGCATTATTGGAGCCTATGCTTAGGGTACATTTGTAGCCTACATCCAGCCTGCATCCTGCCTATTAACTATTAATGAGGGTTACAGCATGGTTTCCACCATGGATAATGGGGTTATGTGGCCCAAGAGGGTACGGAATAGGCTCACTTCAGCATTTCTCTACACTATCTTCTGCCATTAAGTAATCAATAGTCACCACCTTTTAAAATTAATCCCCCCTCATTATATCAATAAAGAGAAGCAGGTTTAGGAGTAGTGGTTTAAGAAAGCTTCAGGACTATTACTTTGGATGTGTCAGTCATCTTATTATGATTCACTCAACAGTTTTAAGCGAGAGGAGTATAATAGCAATCCATGCTAAGATATCCTTAAGAAGCAAATCTATGTATTTAAAATGACATTTTAAAAATTTTATTATTTGATAAGTCTGAAAGTTGGTAACTTTCTGAGATGGTTTCCTGATGTATAGGTTATGGTTTATAATAAAAAAGGGCTAATATCTACATTGAGTTATGGACAATGCATAAATTATCATTTCCATTCCTATTAAGTTTCTGATGAAAAGGTGAATAATGTGGAAGCAAGTTGGCTTCATAGATAATAGTCCTTTGTAAATGAGAATGTACTGGAATATTAATAATGGTGCATGGCATAATTGTAATGGATTAGATTTAACAAATATTATCCTGTGACAGAAGCTCCCATCAAGACAGAACTATCTACACTAATAAAAGAGAAACATGGTAATTGGCGTATGACCGCTACCCTTCCCATTGGCTAATCAGCATATCCTTATGCAAATTAACTGTCAGCCAAGATGGCGGCCGGCAGCCAGGCAGCTGGAAGCGAACAGGAGGCTTGCTTGCTGCAGTGACTGCAGACTCCAACGTTCCCCGCCTGCCTTGCCGGCCTCTCAGCTGGCAGTTTGAAACATTCTAACAAATATAGCCGGCTGGGATCTCAGAGCTGAAGTTATACATTGTTTCGATTATAGAACCGAAACAAACCAGATATGAAGCCTCAGAGCTAGAGCCAGAGCTAAAGCTGGCCCAGAATAAAATAAAAAAAAGGAGCGGTTGGGAGCTTCAATCAACAACCGCCAGCCTGAAAGCAGCCCTCAGCCCCTCACCCAGACTGGCCAGGCACCCCAGTGGGGACCCCCACCCTGATCCAGGACACCCTTCAGGGCAAACCAGCCGGCCCCCAAGCCTCTATCCTATATAGTAAAAGGGTAATATGCCTCCCCGCACTGGGATCAGCGTGACAGGGGGCAGCACCCAAACCCCCTGATCGCCCTGCGGCTCTGTGTGTGACAGGGGGCGGGGCCACAACCTCCCTATCTGCCCTGCTCTGTTCCTGACAGGGGAAGGTGTCCCAACCCCCTGATCAGCCCTGCTCTGTGTGTGACAGGGTAGAGCCACAACCTCCCCATCAGCCCTGCCCTGAGTGTGACAGTGGCGGCACCCCAACCCCCTGATTGGCCCTGCTCTGTGAGTGACAGGGGGCAGCACCCAACCCCTTGATTGGCCCTGCTCTGTGCGTGACAGGGGGTGGCGCTGCAACCTCCCCATAGACCCTGCCTTGAGTCTGATGGGGCGGTGCCCCAACCTCCCAATCAGCCTTACCCTGAGCGTGACTGAGGGTGGCATTGCAACCTCCCAATCCGCCCTGCTCTGTGCATGACAGGGGGCAGCGCCCCAAGTCCCCAATTGGCCCTACTCTGAGCCCAACCAGGGGCTGCACCTAGGGATTGGGCCTGCCCTCTGCCACCTGGGAGCAGGCCTAAGCCAGCAGGTCGTTATCTCCCAAGGGGTCCCAGACTGCGAGAGGGCACAGGCCAGGCTGAGGCCCCCCCCTTTCCCAACCCCCGAGTGCACAAATTTTTATGCACTGAGCCTCTAGTCTATATATATAAAAGCCTAAGCAACCATTAAAACGGAATGACCAGGATGACTGGAACAACCAGAATGACTGGTCACTATGATACTCACTGACCACCAGAGGGCAGATGCTCAATGCAGGAGCTGTCCCCAGCCTGAAAGCTCCAATTGCCAATGGGGCCTCCTGGTCTCTCCCCTCTGCCAGCAGGCCCCATGGCTTGATTGGGGCTGGGCCCCTGGGCTGGGGTGGGAAACTGGGGGTGGGTTGCAGCAGATTCGGCCTCTTTCCCAGGGGGACTGAGAGACAACTCCCTCCTCAAGGCCTCCTGGGTCCCTCCCCGTCTTCCTCCGCCAGTCAGGAGGTGCCAATTGGCCCACTCCCCATCCACCGTGGTAGCAGTTGGCCCCTCCCCTTGACCCCTCCCTCACTTCAGGTGAGGCCAACCTTCCAGTCCCTCCCCCTGGCAAGCAGGTCCCAATCACCCAATCGGGGCTGGGTCCTGGACTGGGATGGGAAACCAAGGGTGGGTGGTGGTGGACACAGGCATTGAGAGAAAGAGGAGGGGGGGAGGCAGGAAAGTGGGGAGGCAGGGAACTGTGTGATGGTGGAGCGTGGACGGCGAGAGAAGGAGGAGGCGGGGAGGTGGAGAGGCGGGGAACCTGATTAGTCCCAATTGCAGGCCAGGCCTAGGGACCCCACCCATGCACAAATTTTGTGCACTGACTACCAACAGAAGAGTAACAAATAGAAATGCAATTTAGATCTTAGATAGTTCTTTGTTTCTGTTGACATTAGATCATATTTAGTCTTTAAATTGACTCTATAAATCTATAGTCTTTTGTTGTCCAATTAAATATGTTTGTAGCCCTGGCCTAAGTTGGTGAGGTGTCATCCTGTGCACCAAAAGGTTACAGATTTGATTCCTGGTCAGGTCACATGCTTGGGTTTCAGGCTCAATCTCCATGCAGTAGGCAGCTGATCGATGTTCTCCTCTCACATCCATGTTTCTCTCCCTCCCCCTTCCTCTCTCTCTAAAAATCAATAAAAATATTTAAACATGTTTGTAAACTGGCACAATAGCTGTGGAGGGTAATTTGTCAAACTATCAAGATTGCTTTTGTATTTGCCCCTTAACCCAGCACTTCCATTTCTAGACATCTAAACAAGAGATACACTTGTACACAAACTGACTTACACATCCACATTCATTGTAAAACTTTTATATTATCAAAAGCTGTAAAAATCAATGTTCATTGAATAATATATGGTGAAACAAAGGAATTGTGTGCTGCTGTAAGAAATTGAAATATATCTATTTATACTGCTATGGAATGATCTTCAGAATACAGTGTAAGTGAAAAAAAGTCCAGTGAAGAAAATCATATGTAGTATGCTGCAATTTTTCTAAGAGTGGAAATGTATGAGTGTGTTTTAATATGGCAAATATGTATTTTTCTTCTTAGAGAAATGGGACAAAATAAAAGAGGAAAGAAAATAGACTTATCTAAATATACCTTGTTTTGTAAATTTGATTTTAAAATAATGTAACTATTGCACATATTATATTTTATATATTTATAAACAATATGAAGTAAAAACCAACCTTAAAAATTCCAGATAAAAATGAAAACAAATGAGCCTAATTCCATATTTAAGTGGTGCTAAGAAAGAAGAATTATTTTAAGTGATATTAAAAAACAGTAATTTGACAAAAAAAGATGGCAAACTAAATTTTAACCTGTTGTTAGTAATCACCTTTTCATTCATAATATCTACACTAATAAAAGAGAAACATGGTAATTAGCGTACGACCGCTACCCTTCCCATTGGCTAATCAGCATATCCTTATGCAAATTAACTGTCAGCCAAGATGGCGGCCGGCAGCCAGGCAGCTGGAAGCGAACATGAGGCTTGCTTGCTCCAGTGACTGCAGACTCCAACGTTCCCCGCCTGCGCTGCCGGCCTCTGAGCTGGCAGTTTGAAACTTTGTAACAAATATAGCCGGCTGGGATCTCAGAGCTGAAGTTATACATTGTTTTGATTATAGAATGGCAAACAAACCAGCAGCAGAAGCCTCAGAGCTAGAGCCAGAGCTAAAGCTGGCCCAGAAGAAAAAAAAAAAAGAAAAAAAGGAGAGGTTGGGAGCTTCAGTCAACAACCACCAGCCTGAAAGCAGCCCTCAACCCCTCACCCAGACTGGCCAGGCACCCCAGTGAGGACCCCCACCCTGAAGAGTGTGTGACCAGCTGCAAACAGCCATCATCCCCTCACCCAGGCTGGCCAGGCACCCCAGTGGGGACCCCCACCCTGATCCAGGACACCCTCCAGGGCAAACCAGCCGGCCCCCAGGCCTCTATCCTATATAGTAAAAGGGTAACATGCCTCCCAGCACCGGGATCAGTGGAGCCGAGAGGCCTCCTGGCACTGGATCAGCGTGACAGGGGGCAGCGCCCAAACCCCCTGATTGCCCTGTGGCTCTGTGTGTGACAGGGGGCGGCGCCCCAACCTAACCCCCACACCCACAGGCCCTGCTCTGTGTGTGATGGGGTAGAGCCATAACCTCCCCATCGGCCCTGCCCTGAGTGTGACTGTGGTGGCGCCCCAACCCCCTGATCCGCCCTGCTCTGTGTGTGACAGGGGGCGGTGCCCTAACTCCCCTATCGGCCCTACTCTGTGCGTGACAAGGGGGAGCTCCCCAACCCCCTGATGGGCCCTGCTCTGTGCGTGATGGGGGGGGGGCAGTGCCCCAACCCCTTGATTGGCCCTGCTCTGTGCATCACAGGGGGTGGTGCCGCAACCTCCCCATTGTCCCTGCCTTGAGTGTGATAGGGGGCGGTGCCCCAGCCCCCCAATCAGCCCTACCCCGAGTGTGACTGAGGGTGGCATCACAACCTCCCAATCTGCCCTGCTCTGTGCATAACAGGGGGCGGTGCCCCAACTCCCCAATCAGCCCTGCTCTGAGCCCAACCAGGGGCTGCACCTAGGGATTGGGCCTGCCCTCTTCCTCCCAGGAGCAGGCCTAAGCCAGCAGGTCGTTATCTCCCGAGGGATCCCAGACTGCGAGAGGGCACAGGCTGGGCTGAGGGACCCCCCTTTCCCCCCCGAGTGCACAAATTTTTGTGCACCGGGCCTCTAGTTGGTTTATAATAAAAGGTTTAGGGACAGTGCAAACAAGTAATGATGTCAATTAAATTTGGAGTCAAGATTCTTAGTCAGAATCCTCACAATTCTCATCTTGTCACACCATAAACAAAGAAAGCTTTCAAAGCCTACTGGGGCCAAAGCAACACAGTGATCATATTGGAAATGTTTTCACTGGAGTAGACTGTATCAAAAGATGGAGTAATTGTATTACAAATAAGAATAATACCTGAACTCTATTAAAATATCTCAAAATTCATGAGTTCATGATGATATTAAAAAGAGAAAACCCAGTAGTTACCTTTGCAAATGTTACAGTTATATTATTAGAACTGGCAAGTAAAGGTAAAGACAAACATTTAATCTGTCTTTCTTGTATGAAATATATTTCAGAGTAACTACATACATAATGAAAAAAATCTGTTTCTCTCTATGTATGTTTATCCCAGCTAATCAATTAAGAATGATGAAATTACAAAATTACTATTTTGTAAACACCTACTGCAATAATGGATCCAGAAAATAATTATCAATGGCTACTAAAATCACAAAAAGAGAGGACTAGAATATATACTTCATAATAGAAGCACCTAATTCCACCAATGAAATATTCTTTAAAAAAAGCAATTATACCAACTTTATGTATCTTATTACTAGATTAAATAGGGAGACAGAGGATCATGTTAAATGACATGAAGAGAATGCAGTTGACCATAAAAATCTAGACAATGTGAAATCTACAGGACAAGTAGCCTGGTTATTTAAACTTATCAATAGAAATAAAAGAGAAAAAATAAAGTACATATCAAGAGCTTTTAAGAATGGTTCAAATATAGATCAAAGAAATTACTGTAACTAAAACATTCAAAAAATAACTGAGGAATTTTTAAATAAGTGGCTATTTGATGATATTAAGGAAGTATCATTTTTTATTTGTAATTTTAAAAATCCAGTGAAGGGCAGCAAGTGTGTGAAATATGTGGGCATAAAGAAGAAAACATGATTGGTCATTATTTAATGATTAACTGAATGGTGGATATATGGGGTAGATTGTGCTACTCTCTAATTTTACATATGCTTGAAATTTTCCATAATAAAATGTTGGATTAGCAAAAAAGAAATGTGCATATATAAAAGCTAAAAATTAATTAATAATGTGTGGACATGGGGTATATGGGAAAACTCTGTACTTTCCTCTCAATTTTGCTGTGAACCTAAAACTGTTCAACTGTTCTGAAAAAATTAGTCTTAAATTAAAAGAGTTAATGCAGGTGCCTCTGAGAGAGAGAGAGAGAGAGAGAGAGAGAGAGAAAGATGGTAGATGGTATTGTAAGTTTCTAAGCAATCAGATTGTAAAAATATCATTAGTATTACTTAGTTCATAGTTGTTTAGAAGTACTAGTACAGTTGTATTTAAAGAGAAAATAAAGTGTTGCTTTGTAAATTTGTGTTAGTATAACTAACTTTTTGATATAAATATATGTTTTTGAATTTCCTTTAGAAGACTATCTGAGTTCACATGGTAAAGATTACTTTTTTCCTTACTGTCTACTTGGTTTCCACAAAAGTAGAGCTGATCAAATCATTTAGGTTTTGAGCACGTTTGTGTGTGTGTGTGTGTGTGTGTGTGTGTGTGTGTGAGTGTGTGTTTCTACACAATGCAATGAATAGTTAAAATAATTTAGGAAGATTCACTTTATTTTTTGCTAGTCATATTTCCTCTCTAGTTTTCTAACAATTCTAATTACAGATGATATAAAGCTGGCAGAGTTCTTAGAAATCATCTAGTTCAACTCAATGAGAAAACGATTATAGGAACCAGAACTTTTAAAAAAATACTTTTTTTTCAACTCTCCACTATGTCATTCCATTACAAAGTTTTGATATTTTCTTTTACTTTCAAAGAAACTTGCTATCTGAGCAGGATGGAAAGTGTGGAAAGACTTGTTAGAAAGAATGGAACTGAATAGGCTTCTTAGAACAATGACCAGCCTAAAATTATCAACAGCAGAAAAGAATAAGGAAGTCTCCTTTTGAAAATGTAAATCATCCTTTTGACCAACACCAGAAAAAACTTGACCTTCATTTTCATTTCTTCACCACTCACCAACTTTGGGTCTTCATGTAAAATCTTACCTCCAGCTTGACTTAATATTTGTGTAAGGCACTGGTGGAAAAGTTTCAGTCTATTTCAAAGAAAACATTTGCATATGTGAGTCAGACATCCACAGTATTTTGAAAATACTGGAAAATTAAAAATTACACACACTTTTCCAGTGAGTTCTCACATAATCTCAATATTGCACAGAGAGCATTGGTTAGTAATATGCTCTAAAAGATAGAAATTGTCTCGGTGTATGTGGGTATATGAATATTTTATAATAATAGTATGTTAAATCTCAATAAGCTTATCAGCCTTTATCCAAAGACATTCGAGGTTTTAACTGTTCTAACAAACTCAGCCATAGAAATGTTTTGAAGAATGTGAAACAAATTTAACTGACTTAAAATAATCTGTTAGGAATGCTTCAGTGTTAAATAATTACACTATCATGTGGTGCCAATGGAAGATAGTTGTTTGGGATGTCAGGGGTGCTGAGGCTAAAAGACAACTAGAGCTGTGAAACATGGCCTTGCATACTTAATATTTTAACCTTGGGTAAACACAAGCCAATGCTCACATACATGTCAATGCTATAAATAATTTTAATGTACATCTGGACTCTTAGAACCAGTTAGTCTACTTGATTCGTCTGGCTCACTATCTTTGCCATCAGCTGCAAAATATCTAAAGGAAGTGCAGATTCTGACTCAACCATAGTATTTTAAAATTGTGTCAAAATTTCCATGGTAAAGCTTTACTTACAGAAGATGATGTGTCAACGAGATGTTTTCTGCAAATTGAAACTGCTTCAAAGAAAATTACCCAAAGGAAATAAACTAGAACTTAAAAAAATTAAATCAATGCAGAATCTCTAACCTGCAAAAGTGTTTATTCACATTCATATCAGCCTATCCAGATAAACTGATGATCAAACATAGACCCAGAGTCATAGAAGTATGAACAGACTGTTGAACCTTAGAGGAAGACAGGGGAGGGTGGGTGGGAAGAGCACAACCAATGAACTTGTATGCATATACTGGTATCATAACCCATGGACACAGAAAATGGGGTGGTGAGAGCCTGGCGGGGGGTGGGGGGAGGACAGGGCAGACTCAAGAGGTTAATGGGAGGAAAAAGGAGGACCTATGTAACATTTTCAACAATAAAGATTTTTAAAAACCCCACAAGTTTTGAGAGTAAAACAGACTCAAAACATTTGAAATTCTCAATTGTACCTCTGCATGATTTATCACTGTATCCTATAATTTGCATTGCAACAATAGACTGTAAGTCATGCTGCACTTTCAGGAATGGAATAGAGAGTAAGATATTCTCTTTTAGTTGAAAGGAGTTTTTAAAATAAGTAGTATGGTTATATCTTAAAGATCTCTTATTTTTAAGGTAAAAAGATAATTTGGCAAAAGTTCAGTCACTTGATATCATTGATTCTTACAAAATCCTAGAGAATATAAAGGAAATGAAAAGCTCTTAAAAATGTGACCATGATCAGGCAGGAATCTATCCTGGAGGAATTTACACTTTTTTGGTGCCATCAACCAAATAACTTCAGTAGATAAGAGCTACACAGAGCCACATTCAAATGAATGGTATATGAATATAGAAGCAATTGCTAAAAGCAGATACTTATAAACAAAAAATGAAATGAATAATGTATAATAGATGTCAACTTGGAAATTTATATTCCCCCATTTACAAGTACTAATTTGTATTGACTACTTAGTACATGAGAGGCATTTTGTGTTTATAGGTCTATGTACATAATTTATAGTCAGTCTAAAGAAAGGCCCATTAAAATGATCACATTTTGGAAGTGAAATTAGGTGAAATCAATACAATTTCAACTTTCTTAACCATCTTCAAAAATTACTCTAAGAGGTTGTGAAGTTATTGACTGGGAGACTCTTTAGAAATCACTAAATCCAAAGATGGTGATTACTAAAGTGGTAGTAAAGTAGCAAAAAGGTGAGGAACCGTACACTGTATATCAAAAGGAGCACTGGGTTAAAAAAATGTGTCTAATATAATTATCTCCTTAACTCTTCAAGGGAATGAAAGATTGTCCTTAGTGAATATAATCATTTTATGTTGTATATTAGATACAAGAATATTTCACAAGGATTATCCATTTCTGGATGGTCTATCACTTGAAACCAAAATTGATAAGAAATTTTCAGCTCTTGCACCACATGGATAATTTTTTAAGACCTTCAAGGAGAGCAGTGTTGGAAAGGACTCTGACTAATGATATCATTATTAACCATGTCCATCATGGTTATAGAAGATAGTGTGTGTTTAGGGAAGATAGTGGGAGAGAAATTAGAAATTACAGATAACATATTTCAAGCATTTGCTATCCCTACTCTAAGATAAATTATTTCCCTGATTAAATTTCCATTACTAATTTTTTTCTACCAGTAGGTAGCTTGATAGAAAGAATAATTCAGATATCCAGTTATAAGAAATACATATTATCTTCCCATAATTTAGAAATTTACTCTTTATTATGTGCATATTGATTTTTTCTATTTATAATCAACCATTAAATAATTTTTAACTTTGATCACATTATTATCAACTATTTTAATCTTATAACTAAACTTCAAAAACAATAAATAATTCTTAATAAATAATTAACAAAAGAAGATAATATTGAATATTATGTTAAAACAAAGCAACAATTATTTATTTTATGTTTTTTTTTTAAATTGAATTCAGAGAGGAAGAGAAAGGGAGAGAGAGAAACATCAATGATGAGAGAGAATCATTGATTGGCTGCTTCCTACATGCCCCCCTCTGGGGATGGAGCTGCAACCCAGAGACGTGCTCTGTCTGGGAATTGAACTGTGACCTCCTGGTTTGTAAGTCGATACTCAGCCACTGAGCCACACTGGCTAGGCAAAGCAACAGTTATTTAGAACAATAACTTTGAAGAATTAATCATAACAGGCCTTACAACATTAACCATAATCTTAAGTATCAAATATTCTGTGTGTTTTTTTAAATAAAGGCCTGATTCTACTATTTGTTCTACATAATAATGAAATTATATGTATATGTTATGTATAGTATCATTAATCTAAAAGATAAACTATTAAAATATAAAAGATATTGTCTATTCAATTTTATCAAAGGCATTTTTAAAAAGCAGGAAGAACTTACTATCAGAAAAATTAAACTGAACATTCTTTTTAAAGATCTTAGACTTAGGCCTTTATTTCTTCTCAGTAATCAGAGAAAGAAAAAGTCTTGAAAATTTTTCACTAGCTAACACATGGTGGAAGAACATACAGTACTTTTAAGTCCTTGAGATACTTTTTAACATATGTAATTGTTGAATGTGTTGACTCAAACTCATGTTCCTGAAAAATATCCTAACAAGTTCACCAGTCAAATGTTTATCCCACTAAATCCATTTGCTTTGGCTTTAAAATAAAAAATAAAATTATCACAAAGAGGCAAACATTCACAGTACCTCCTGCTTAGAAATCATGGTTAAATAAAGGACTAAAAATGAATTATAAAAAATTGAATTCATTTAATAAACTTTTCCATCCAATTCTCTGGAACAAAAAGTTTCATGCATCATAGTTACTTCCATTAGACTTAATGTCCTCTGCATTTCATTGGCCTCTGGGTATATAATAACTTTTCTAAAGGTATCCCCAAAGAATATTTCAGTCATGTAGTAATCTCCTTGAACACAAGTAATGACAAACAACAAGCTAATTCTCAAAAAGCTTTTTAAGCCATTTTTACTACTTTTAAATCAGTGTTTTTGATGCATGATTTGGGTCCCCTGATTAATGGTCATTGCCAGCCCAGCTTCTGGAGTTGTAATGTCTCCGTGAGCTTCCCTCCAGCAGAGCTCGACCATTAATCCAGTGGCATATGTCAGCTCAGCAGAGCAAGGTCACTCTTCTGCTTCAAGGGGAACCATTTTATAAATAATAAAACTGACTTTTTTGCATGCTTTATGCCACCTGAGGTTGAGTGCTGCAGTTAATATCATAAAGCTTATAAACATTCTGCTCTCAGGCAGTACCCACTGTCACTATACTTAGGAATTTAAACGTTTTTCTATTAGTAAGAACAGACATGTTTATGTGGGGCAAATATATGATATGTAATCCCAAACAGGGAAAGAATAGGTGGGAAAAAACTGTAGTAAGTTCATGCTGGAATATTTGGAAGAGAATTTTGAGTTCTCTAACTTCCTCATTTTATTTACATTTTTATTACATTTATTTTCCTTTCAGTAAATTTAGATTTGGCTATTTGAATATTTCAATCTAATCAAGAAATAATAGTGGTAGTGAAATGTAATAGTAGTGGTAGGAATGAACTCAGTTTATGATAATTCCTAACCAACAATATAATGTCTGATAATTATAGAACATTTTTCTTTGAAGGAATTTTATTTTTTAAATTATAAACATTTGTTTCATTGATATTGGTTGATTCAAAATTGATAAATAATTATAGTGAGATACTCATAATTTTAAAGTAATTTGAAATTTATAGATGGCCTAATTTAGAAAAGATGATGGTAGCTTTATAATAACTAACACTATAAGGTATATATACCTATAAGAATTATAAAATTTATGCTTAATTATCTATTTATTACTTTAAAAATCAAAGTTGCATAGCTATTGCCATGTGAAATATTCAGAAAAAAAATTTAAACAAATATCCAGACTGTCATATCACTCTGAATTATAAAATAGAATTTGATACAAGGAAAATCTGCTTTGAATCTTATTCTAAGAAATTAACTTATTAAAAATCACAAAAAAATGTAGAAAAAGGTTCATTATTTCCTTGCCTTCCTTGTATGTATATAGAGAAAAGGTAGAGCCAATGGCAGCCCAGGCCAGTCCTTCTAGAAAACTAGTTCTGTGGCCAGGTCTCCATGTCCAATATCAGGTCTTCATTTTGATAAATATACACACTTTCTTTTTTAGGCTTGTAGAAAGAAACAACCTTAAGGGGAACTGAGTCATAAACTAAGCTGATAAGATACCCAAACTGGCAATACCATATATTGATTCAGTATGAGAAATTCAACTGCCTTGATCAGTCAAAGGATTGTCTCCCCTGGAAGAAATACTATATGGGACACAAAATCATGTTGGGAGTTTGTTGTGTTTGGTATAGTAAAGTCACAGTAGAGTGAAGTAGGTGATATTAAGGGCTACAGAGACAAATTTATAACAGCCAAAAGTTCCTACCTCACCTAAGTGAACAAGTCTGCTGAGCCAAGTAGAATATTTGCTTATGCTGATCTGGATGTTTCTTCATACCACAGTGTCAAATTTATACTTTCCCACTCCTTTTAGGCTCTGTGAAAAGTAACACCCTTTGAAAATGCTTTTTTCCCCTTTTCAGACAGATTACATTACAATTTTTTATTATTATTTTGTTTTACTTCATTCTATTTTAAAAATGCTTACTTTGTTTTATGTGGATGTGTACCAGATCTTTATCAGTGCCCTGTTTAAAAACTGTGCCTTGAAGTAGGTTATTTCTTTAGATGACTAATATTATCCATTAATCATTCTACTCTTACGGTACATATATTGAGAAGTCATGACTACATTCCATATTACAAATGCTTTGATGGTAATCAAAGTATATTAGAAAGCACATGGAGTCTGAACATCAGATAGAGTTTAATTCTCCTTATTTCCCAACAAAAACTGCAGGGATACAAATACGAATAAGATACAACCCCTATTGTTGATGGTTACTCTAGTTGGAAGGACATATTGAATGAACTGTGGTAAGAGAAACAATACAGGTGTGGAACACAGTCTATTAAAAATAGAAAGGAGGGAGAGATTATTAATCAAACATGTACTATGTGCTTTGAAATGTACATGTGGTAACTAACTTAATTCTCACATCAGTCCTATGTGACATGTTTTAACACATTCCTTTCTTTAGACAGCACAACAAACCTCAAAAAGGTTTAATGAAATGTTTTAAAAAATGTTAAGACATCCCAGAATAAGACCTCAAACCCATGTCTATAATACTTTAGTTCCCTACTGCTCTGCCCTCTAACGCACTGCCTTAGCTAACTAGTGGAGGCTTTCTTGAGGTATTAAAAGTTATGAGTTAGTTCATGATTTGGAAAAAGTGGGTAAAAGCATTCTAGGCTAAGGGAAACAGAGACAGGAAAGCATGACAGTGGTCACAGCCACTCAAAGATGAGATTTGGATACACAAAGAAAGGCATCAGGAAGAATGCTCATGCCCAGAGGGTCAACCAAGAAAAAAGGCAGCAAGTGGTGTCCATCTGCAAGTCCTGGAGAAAACCTGGAACAGATCCATCCCTCATGGCCCTCAGAGGAAACAAACCCTGCCAGCACTTTGAATTTCCAGACCTGAGAGAAAATAAAGCTCTGTTCTTTAAGCCACCAATTTATAGTATTTTGTTATGGAAGCTCTAGAAAACTAATACAGACTAGGCGAAAAATTCCAAAGATCTTCATATGAGGGAAGAAAGAGGACATAGCCAGCTGTGTTGACAAATGGCTCTATCTATGAAAGAACCACTTCATCTACCACCAGGGCCAGTTTAAAACCCTTCTCTATTCTTATTAATCAATTCTTAATGGAAGACATTTTTTTTTTTCTCTACCGAGAAGCTAAATATGAAATGTCTGATTTCTAGAAATTCACCTAAATCCTTAACACTAGAAAGAAAGAGAAATGGATCAGTTTGGTAATGCTAAATTTGGAAACTTAGATATGTAGAATATGGACTTAATTCCATTAGAAAAAAATAACCAGCAGGGATAATGAAGCCATTTATCTCTAAAGCAAGGCAAGAAAAAATTAAAGAGGTAAGTGTCTCATTAAATTGATTTTTAACAAATCCAGTGCATTGGTAGTCAGAGTAGTGATTTTGTATTTTTATTCCAGGATATAATATCCAAATTTCCAAAGGGGATTCTGTACTTCCATCAAATCTCTCAACCATTTGTCTCCTGAATTTTCCATATGGTGTCTGGGCACTGTGCTTTCTTCAAGTATAAGCAATCTATTTGGTCTCAAACCTTTTGCTAATTGCTTGAAAAACAACTTTGTTATAGATTTATATTGTGTATAATAATAGGAATGCTAAAATGAATTTGTGCTTTTTTGGGAGAGTTTTCAAGGCTAAAATTATTTAAGTTTCAAATAATTAAACATGGTAAAATGAGGAAATTGTTAGTTTGTCTCTTCCTATTTGAGGTGTCCTAGAAATGAAAATTAAGTCCAAGGAAAACCTGTGTTTTGAAGGAAAAAGCAGAAACCTTTCTGAAGTGGCACATCATTTTGGCAGTGAACTTCTGCTGGCTATGAGCAGAGGAATGAGGTTATCTCTCCTTGGAATGTGGCACCAGCTGGAAGCAAGACCAGTGCAGGGCAATGGCAACCTTTCTGTTTACCATCTTTCAAGCACATGTGGTAAGTTTCTTATATGTTTTCAAATGTATACAGTATGTACAAATACATCTCAACATCTCTCAATATCCACCCTGCCACTTCCCTTGTCTGAGCCAACACCATCTCTTTCTGAGTTTCCGTAATACCTTCTAATGTATCTCATCTTCCTGCTTCCTTCCTCACTCCCCTCAATATATTCGAAACACAAAAGACAGAATAAGTCTACTAAAATGTAAGTGAGACCCTTTTCTTCTCAGTCTTTCAATACTAGGCAAAATCCTTACAATGACTACAAGGCCTTCTGTGATCTGGCTCTTAGTGACAGACCGCTCGTTCCCCTGTGTGCTCTGCTTCATTGTTTCCAAACACACCAGGGACACTCCCACACCAAGGCTTTGTACTAACTCCTCCCTCTGCCTGGAATAGATTTCCTCAGCCAGTCTCATGGCCAGCTCCTCTTTTTCCTTCGGGTTCTTTTCCAAACATCCCATTCTCACCAAGTCTTCCCTGGTTCTCTATATTTCACATCCCTCCTTCCCTTCTTAGAATTTGTCATTGCATAGCATGCTATATATTTAACATATTTATCTTGTCGTCTGTCATCCCCAGTAAATGTAAATCCTATCAGGGCAGGGATCCTTGTTTTATTCACCACTGTATCTCCAGCCTATGGTCTGGACTCAGTAGATATTTGTTACGTTGAAGAATTAATGAATGGATACATGAATTAATGAAATAACTTCTAAGTCTTTTGAAAAGACTAGTTGGAAAAAAATGGCTCCAGATTGTAAAACTTTAAAAATTCTAGATGCTCAGGCATATTCTATATAAGTAAATCAGAATATCTGAATATGGAACACAGTTATCAGTATTTTTTAAAGCTTTTCAGCAGCCTAGGTTGAGAACCATCCATATGAACATAGTTTTCAAACTTTAAAGTGCTCACAGAACTCTTGGGTATCTTATTACAAGGTATGTTCTGATTTAATAGGCCTGCATAGACTTGAGAATCTGCATCTCTCTAAACAACTCTTGGAATGGCAACGCTGCTGTTTATAGGACCACACTGAGGAGCAAGTACTTTTACCCAATGTTAACTCAACCTTGATGGCCCTTTGACACCGTTTATTGTGGTCTATGCTTTGTTTTCTCCTTACTTGTCTTATTTTATTTTAGGTTTGAATCATAATTTACTTTAAATATTTCTTGGAAAATAAATATGACATAAACACCTACTAAATACATAAGAGAAGAGAACATCTTGAGAGATATTTGGCTGCAGAGGGAGGTCAGCAAACAAACAAAAAAATAAACATTTATATACATTCACCATTTTTTAAATGGGAAAAATAAACTTAAAATATTACCTATATTGTATATCACATATCTTATTTGATATCACTTTGTTTAAAAAACCAAAACATTCAACTGAATTCAGATCAATTGAAGTCTGAAAATTATACCCCAGATGAAGAAGCCAAAAGAAGCAGTAGGGTAGAAGCCCACAGGATTAGAAGAAGAAAAACTGTCTCATATAATCCCAAACCAATTTCTTTTTTACTAGCTGTCATGTCTTGAGCTACAGGACTGTTTTATTTCCTGTAAATTACAGGGAAAAGATAATGCCATAAGCCCTTGTGCAAATGCCTTGCCTAAAGTACGCAGCAGAGCATATACGCTTCTCTTTTTTCATACTTGGTTAGATAAGAGTTAAAATATATCTGCACAGTCTTGATAGGAAAAGCAATGAAAAAAAGTCTTTAATGCCACAACTATGTGTCATCCTTGTTCAGGAGAATAAATTTGCCCAGCAGGCGGTGCAGTGAAAACTGTTCATAATCAACTCCTCACCTCCTAGCATTGCTAGGATCAAATGCAAGTGGAAGGAATGCCACTTCAGTCATTGCTGGTAAAAATTAGCATCTGTGACACTAATGGTATCTCATTTACTAAGTATTTCAGGTTTTTAAAAATGGTTAAAAAATCTATTTCCAAAACTGCCATCATTTCAGTGTTTTCCTTTAAAACAACAATGGTATTTGAATCTCTTTTACTTAAAGAAAAACCTCAGTTAAAATTTACTAACACAGATCATTAATCCCAGCCAAATAAAGCCCGACTGATTCAGTTGAAGAGTTTTATTTATGGGATCTATTTCTTTTCCATATTTGAATTTTCTACCATATTCCCTGACCTGGAACAAAGTTCTACTGTGACATAATGACAGGCCTTTCTAGGAGTTTTGCACAACATTTGCAGTGTTGGTGCTCTTTTTAAAATAAAATTTAACTATGAATTAGTTATATTTATACATTTACATACAAAGTTTCTTATGTACATACCATCAGAGCTGATCCAAGAATAATGAAAGTACATAACACTAGTAAGCATCCAAACTGGAACCAGACTATACAGTAGACTCAAGAAACTTGATTCAGTTTACCAATATTTATTAAGAGCCTACTACATGGAAGATGTTATGCTAGGTGCAGGAAGGAGATACATGGTTATACTTACTTCAATCTTAGGTTGATTTTTCTTGAACAATGTGAATATAAAAGAAGCTGTTATTGTTGTTTTTCAATAGCTGTTGAATTTTGTAGGTGGAATTCTTGCATTTAATCAGAGATAAGAATGGAGAATCTCTAAATTCCTATCCAACCTACAGAGGCTCTTATAAATATGTTCTGCCGAGTTTCATTAAAATGTAGCTGGTAATTAAGACAATTAGAAATAATATCTACTGTTCCTATACTTGTAATGGCAGCATTATATTTAAGAACAGGAGTACTGAAAATTGACATATGCATTTCATATCACACAGTTTTATTTTTTACCTATGTGTCTTTGCTCAAGTTAATTCACCTTCTCTATGCCCTCTCCCCTGTGAGGCTAACTAAGAGATTCCCTCACAGAGTTGTTACAAATATTAAATCAATTAGTATATGAAAAGCTCTGAACACAGCAACAGGTATGGAAAAAACTCACAATAAATATAGAAAACTAAAAATAATACATTTTAGTTGAAAAAATAGTCAAGAAAAATTCTGTTCTATAATGTAAGCATTTATAGAGTGAAATTATATATGTTATTAAATATGAATCCTGGGTATGCTTAAATTTTTGAAAAATTATATCTATAGTGGACACTCATGATAATAAAGTAGAAACAAAATCAAAGAAGGGAAGTACAGTACACTTCCTTGCCTGTATGTTAACCAAGGATATTTTTGATTGACTAAAGGTAGAATACTGCACAAGTATTTATCAAATTCCTTTCTTAATTTGGAATGTATCTCATCACCATAGAGGGTTCTGAGTCACAAATTGAACCTGTTGGAATTTATTAACATTCCAGTATACATAATGGGTTTCTTTTCTAATAATTTCCCAATGCTGTTTTAGTTTCCCTTATAAAATATCTCTTGTCTCTCCCTCTTAACCTGCATTATGAATCTCTTAAAGTAAATATGAACACTATTGTTCCTATTTATGAGCTATTTGAAAGAAAGAACTCATACCCAAAATGGAGAAACAAAAAAATAAAGGGTGGAAAAGAGGACACATTAATGATGAAATTATATATGGTACACTGTATTTTAATGTGTGTTTTGACCTATTATTTTTGATTGATGGACATGTTATCAATAAGTCTTGAGAACATAAGAAAATAATAAATTGTTTTAGAAATACGACACACAATTTATTGCTACATTTTATATCCATGAATGGTTTGAATTCTTCTTACAAGTATAAGACATTTAAAAATACTAACAAAAAAGTCTTCTTCCATTTATTTCCTATTCAAATGATCAGTTTCATAACTTTTATTTGAGGTATAATATGCATCCACCATTTGAATTGGGTACTATGTCACCTGAAATAAAACCTATAGTAATTAACGTGAACCAAATGATTAAATAATATTTCCCTAATTTTTAATGTTGCCCATTACTTACTTCAGTATCTAAATTATAAAAAGCCACTGGCCGTAACACTGTAATGCCATAATGACCAAACGACCTGTCACCAGGAGGTGCATGGAGCACCTCTTGGCATGCCATCACCTCCCCCTCTCCCCCGCCCCCCCGCCCTGAGGCCCTCGAGCAATGGCTTTCGAGTGCGGTGGGAGGCGAGGCACCTTGTGCAGCGTGGTGGAAGGCGGGGCGCTTTGCACAATTTCGCACGCTGGGCCTCTAGTTTACAATAAAACACAAGGAAATCTCTCTCAAAAATTCTGAAATAGTGCAGCACAATGTGTGTATGTTTCTGAGTATGTAGTTAGTCAGTGTAAATAGTGATTTCCTATACTTCAGACAGTTTCCTTGATGGTTCTATTTTATCTTTCTAAAAACATGCCCTGTGTTCCCTTCTAGTAGATGAAGGAATTTGCACTCCTCATTTTACCACCTATGTATTTATAGGGATTGTCATAACATTATCTGTGCCATCTCTAAGGATTCTGGTCTTTTTCCATTAAATGCTCAAAAATTACCCAGAAAAATAAATGCTTATAAGGCATAATTATAATATTTGCAAAATATTAACTCCATATTAAAAGGAAGTAATTTAGTTAATGTGAAATGTATGAAACATACTTGTACATATATACTCACAAAACTCTTCCAATTTATATAGAATGGAGAAAGAAGATGAGGTGTATATATGCAGTGGAATATTACTCAGCTAAAAAAAGAATGAAATTTTGTCATTTTTGACAACATAAATGGAGCTAGGGGTTTTATGATAGATGAAATAAGTCAGATAAGTATCATATTATGTTATTCACATGTGGAATCTAAGAAACAAAATAAATAAACAAACAAAAGAGAAACAAACTCATAGACACAGAGAACAAATTGATGGTAACTGGATGGAAGGGGGGGTGAAGAGATGGGTGCAAAGGGTGAAAGGGATTAAGAAGTACAAATTGCCAGTAATGAAAATAGTCACGCATAGGGAATATAATAAATAATATTGTAATAACTATGTATGGTGTCAGATGGGCACTGGACTTATTGGGGTGATCATTTTGTAAGATATACAAATATCTAATCACTATGTTGTACATATGAAACTAGCATAATTTTATATGTCAACTGTAATTAGAAAATTAATTTTAAAATTTATATGGAATAAAATTATTTATCTCAAGAAAGTGGAAATTCATTTACAACAAGAGCCAATGTTTCCAATGTGACTATATTCTGAAATATATTTTGTTACCAGATATGCAGTTTATCAAGATATTTTTACTTTTATGAATAACAAAGTCAATAAGATGAACAGCACTCTATTTGTATTACAATAGTTTCTGGAATTAAGGCAATTGATAATTGACTGAGATACCATTTTGGAAATAGTTTAATTACATATTAACTTACTACATAATACAGTCTTTATGAAATATTTTAACTTTAGATTTTAAATTCTTGGAGGAAAACTACTGTTCTTCCTAAACCTTCTATTGTAATCTTCCTAAACCTACTATTATAAACTCAATGTTATTTCATTTAATCAAGTAAATTTTATATACAATTAATCTTAAATATAAAGGTAAATAATGCTTTTAGAAACTTTTCTGTACTTTTTGGAAAATGTTACTTTGAATGTTTATTACATTAGGAAAAAAGACAGAAATTCTGATATGTTATTAGCCATATTTTTCAGTGAAGATACTTGTCTATCCTTTATCAGATCTTTGAGTCAGTAAGAATTAATATTAAAAATCATTTATTCCAAAGATTAGAGATCATTTAATTTTAGTTTATTTCAGGGTGGTTGTGTGTAATTTGCAAGGAGTTTTCAAATGTTGATGATTATTCAATGCCACATCAAGTCAAAAGTTCACAATTCCCAAATCTTTTCTCTGAGAATGGGTGTCAAGTACATAAAGACCAATAATAGGTAATAAATCAGTCCTTTAAAAAATACTGGAACTCAGCTATTATTTATTCACAAACAGAATTAAAATGTTATTTATATAACAAATTCAAGAATGTACAAATGTTAGAAAAAGTCTCTATACCAGGATTTCATAAATCAATAACTAATATAGATTTCTACAATAGAACCTAAACTTTGCTACCTCTTGCCCTACTTTTTTAAAAAATATATTTTTTATTGGTTTCAGAGAGGAAGGGGGTGGGAGAGAGAGAGATAGAAACATCAATGATAAGAGAGAATCATTGATCTGCTGCTTCCTGCACATCCCCTCCTGGGGATCAAGCCTGTAACCCAGCATGTGCCCTGAATGGAAATCTAACCAAGACCTCCTGTTTCATAGTTGACTCTCAACCACTGAGCCACACTGACCAGGCAGCCCTACTTTTTCTTTTAAGTGGCAATTATTGTCAAGATAAAGACTAGAAAAACATGCCAAATAGAATCAACTTGTCAAATCTATTAATTTATGGGGTTTAGATGCTTCCAAAAACACAACCCAATTCTCTCCTTAGTTCAAAAAACAGAATAGAAAAATAATATGTACAACAAGCTGTCATATTATAATATTAAAAATAAAAAATATCAAATATTTAACCAAAATATCTATTTTAAAATCTTCTCATAATTAAATTTATTGTGAAGACCTGAGCACTTAAGAGGTAAAATGCATTCAGTAAATTGTTAAATAGACATTGACAAGTCTACTGTCATTAAAAATGTGAAAGAAGATTTTATAATATCAATCTTTCAAACAGAGATCACCAAATTGATTTCCAGGAAGTTGATAATCTGTGCTCAAAGTTCAGTTACAGATATAAACAATAAAATATTACCTATAAGTTAAATTACAAAGACCATATATAACTGTCAGGTATTATTTAACATCTAACTTTGTAATGCAATTTTTTTTCCATATTTGCCATGAGACATTCAGCCCTATGGTTGAATTTATGTATGACTGGCAGATAAGAATTCTCTCTCTGTGTGTAATTATATTAAGTGGTTTAGTTTTGTTTGACTATGTATAAAATTGCCTTACCTTTGGCTTTTGATGTTTCTCCTTCTCTGAAACATTGGATGGTTTTCTCTTCAGCATTTTGAATTCAGACTACTCCAAGTGAGTGCACTTTCTGTCGTTACAGAAACAACTGAAGACAGCAGTGCTGTCTATGACAGCAGTAAGTCTGAGCCCTGTGACCTGCCACTTCCTCCTTTGGTCAGGATATGATGTCATATTTACATGGGTAAAGTTTCTTGGCATTTTTTATAGTGGTTCTTTAGTAACTCTTTAATGTTCTGTTTCTTCTATATTCTATGAGGTAAATTCCTAAATGTCACACTTTGACATACCTGCAGTTATTATCAGAACCATAAGGATTTCAAAATAACACTTATTATTTTAAGTTATATAAAATAAAAATCTATAACACAATCTATGGGTAAAGGGAAGAAAACATCTGAGCCAATAAATAAAATTTTAGATGTGGGTTTTTTAGTACCAAAAATTTAAGAAAATACTCAGTGTAGTCAATTTTACATTTCTAAGTAAACTGTTGGAAGATGAAATTAACTAGACTTTATACAATAGTAATTCTACGTAAAGCATGTATGCATACTTTTAAAATAGAGCATGGGTGAAATTCATATAAATATAAATGGGAATTTGACTCTAAAAGTAAGTGATTATGCATATTGTTACTGTTTTAACATATTACTATGTTGTAAAGTCCTGATTAATATGGAAATCAATTAAACAGACCCCTCAATTAAACAGACACTTTTCTGCTACTAACTACAATGCCATACACTGATTATTGCTGTTCTGGTGATGATCCAGTGGATCAACCATACCTTCAAATGAAGCCTCCAGTGTCCCTATTTAATAGGTCTATAGGTCTGGAATAGAGCTAATATGGGTTTCAATTTTTTATTATAATGTCAAAACCAAGATACCCAGGAAGTAAAAGCAAGAAGCTCAAGCTTTCTTTAATTAGGGATTTACTAAAGGGAGACGTGGAATAACTGAAACTCCAGTTCTATAGTTTTGGAAATTAACCTAGATTTCTGTCTATAAAACCCCTGGTTGAAAAGCAGTGGTGCTATATTCTAACACATCAGTTTCTCTAGATAACAAATCAACTGACTATTTCTCAGTCTTCCCTCACATCTCTAAGCCCCTTCTCACTACAACCCAGTTCCAGTGTTGAAATTTTGCTAATTGTTTAACAAATATTGAATTGAGTATTTATTGCATGCTGTATGACAATAATATCAATCCTCTTGACGTGCTAAAATATTGTTTTTATCATATAATAGAACTGAAGGAATACACTTGTCAAGATTGTGGTTAATATGCTTCTACTAGATATCAAGAGGAGATTTATATTTTCAAGAATTATCAGGCTGATATTTGTAAGTTAATGACACAAAGGATAACACTGAAAATTCTCAGGACTTTGAGTTTGGGTAATCACCTAGAAGTATGCCTTCTTTCAAACTTTCTGTTTGGGTTTAGGTTGAATTTGTGGCCTAAATAAATTTTTTGTTTCATTTCCAGAAATTGAAAGTCATGAAGAAACATATGTCTTAACTGAAATATCTGCACCTCTGTTTCCCCATTTCTTCAATTCAAATGTAAGTTCAATCAATAATATGGTAATGCTAACTTACTTATTACTTGAGAAGGTTTTGGTGAGGATAAGAAAATACCAATAAAAACATACTTATTATATGACATAATTTAAGTAATGCTGTATATCAAGAGATCTTTGTAGATCTAAAAGAAGCATGAGGTTTCAAATAGTTTTGTTTAGTGTGGTGTTTGCTATTGATTATATTTCTGTAATAATAACTAAAGAACAGAGACTATAACTGGAGTACATGTAGTTTTAAAAAGTATTACACTCAAGCAGTTTATATAAAATCCCAATGTATGATCTCTAGGAATTTTATGATCATTAACACTATAAAGAATATTGAAAATATAAATAAAACAGGACTCTTTTCCTTCAGAATTACAGATGAGAGAAACAATTTTCTAATCTTCTACTCAAGAGTGATGTTTCCTGGAGATTAAAAGACCTGACATTTGAGATCCTATTACAATCTGCTTTTAACTCCTTGATACTAAAAATATCTCAGGTGGCAAGGTAGAAACTATTTTATCAATTATCTATTTTATGAAATTCTGGGTCTGCTGAGATATTTAATAAGTGACCCACAGCGATCCAGCAAATTCAGAAGTTAAAGGTCGACAGTACAGGAATGAGGTAGAGAGTCATTATAGAGCACACCTAACTCCTTATCACTATTCAACCACTAAGCCACATGTTGCTTAAGACATGTTCTGAAACAGGGAAATTGCAAAAGAGCTGTCTCCATGGACTGCTTTACATATTACCTTAATGGTTTTTTACTCAGGAAGTGAAACAAGGCTGGGACTTCGTGGCATATACATTGGTTACTATTTCTGCGTCATACAGGGTGAGTCAAAACTTTAAAGAGATTGCAATTAAATGATAGGTACTGTGATGTGTTTAATGATAAAGAAAGGTTGAGATAGGAAAGAGTTGTTTCAACAGTGCAACAAATATTGAGTGGTATAAAAAACAATCAAATTCAAATCATAGGTGTCAGAATAGTATAGATATGAGAAAATGCTGTCTGATGTCTTTGATTCTGACATCTTGATTACTTGATGACATCTATCTATATCTCTTTGCTTCCAGTCACCAAGTTGAATGATAAAATTACATAGTAATGTTTGGGTTAATCCTAATCTATATGTTATTTCAAGACACATTTGTTCAATGGATTGAGGGTTTTCAAACCAACTCTTTAAAAATGGGATTAGGATCTCCATACTGCCTTAATTTTTACAACTTCTCCAACAAGAGGGATTGGTCACAATAAATCTAACACTTCCATGTATTTTGGGGCAGCCATGATGAAAAAGCTATTTTAGTAGCTATAAACCTAAACTACTTCTGACCTCACATCAAATATATTGTTGAAGGAGGAAAACAGAAAGACATCTTTCAAGAACTTGAAAAATAAGAAGAATAATATTGTTATCATGGAATACAATTTTGAAATTAACATCTATATATATAAAAGGCTAATATGCAAATTTTCCCCTTGGGAGTTTAACCGGGAGACCAGGAGTTTGATGGCTTGCTATGATGTGAACTGACCACCAGGGGGGAAGTGTGAACAAAGGAAGGCTCTGGCTTGCAGCTGGTAGCAGGGGAAGGGAGGCCCTTGCCAGAAGCCAGAAGGTCCCGATTGGCCCTGATTGCCGGCCAGGCCTGGGAACCCTATCCATGCACTAATTTCATGCACCAGTCCTCTAGTTTAATATAAGAAAGAATAATTATAAAAAAGAATAGATTTTATTCCATTCTGTTCTACATAATTTAGTCACTTATCATAAAGAAAAGGTGGAGTAAATCATAAAAGACCTTAACCTTGATAGTTCCTCTTTTCTTTCTGCCCCTTCTAAGTAGGCTTTTCTCTACAGAATGGGAAAGTTAATCTTATAGAAAGAAGTCCAGTGGGGGTATGAGTTCTTGCCTGTTTATGGCTTGCTGGAAGTGGAGATCCTACACTATAATACAAATCTAACCCTACTCAGGATTTCTAATGAAATTCTATGTAGTTCTTTACTCAATAATTCAGATGTTAGTTTCAAAACCATATAGCCATATACAACACATTGGGTACTATCCCTCCTCTAGATATCTAGCTTATTCTTACCACATGGTAGATAAAGCACCTCCTTGTTTAGATGTGGGGGTTTACAGAGAAATGGTGGGATGGATGTTCCCCCAAGCCTACAGGAAGATTTTGGGGATGGTAGCTTTCTTGTGAATCTCTTATATTTTCTAGCTTTCTGAAATCGCTTACCCATTCTTTGCCTCTGGAGTCTCTATTTAATCGTTTTCAGTAAGGAACCCAGCCCATCCCCCAAGCTTTTGAAATTTCTTCTAGTGTCTTACTAATTGAAAAACTATATAGTTTGCTCTAGTGACCTGCTTTAGGGAGTGATGAGCTCAAGCTTTAAGGAGAAAGTTGGAAGAAGAAATAATTCTGATTCCACTAACTGGGTGTGTAAAGAAGTTGGGAGCTATCAAGGTTTGTTTTTCCCCAAAGACTTGAAATTAAGCATATTTATCATAGATTAATTTTCTTTTAAGGACATGTATCAAGTCTACATAAAAATTACTATATTATTATTATTTTCTCCTTGTGATATGGTGCCTTGCCTTAGTTTTACTAAAGAGTCTTCATACATTTACTAGCAGTGATAGGGTTAATGCTCAAACCACTTAGAGACGTTGGGGGGTTGATCATTTTTCCTACAAAGAAAAAAGAAAGTAACAGAGGTAAATATTGATAGTATCCACTCAAGCTGCTTAGTTCAAGAAAGAGAGAGCTTTAGTCAACCTTTAATGTCTTAATTCTCCTGACAAGATGATTCATCATGTGGAGAAGGCTGCATCAAGCAATTTTAGCTGGATTTTAAACAACAAAAATGACTAACTACTTCTGTCTATTTTTATTTTAAGCCTAAGAATAACCTTCTAATGATGACTTGGCTCTTTAGGTAGCTCTTCAGGAGGAGAATGCATTGTTCGTATGGACATCAAGTCCCTTAAACCCTGTAATTTATATTTCTCACTATCCTATATAATAAAAGGGTAATATGCAAATTGACCCTAACAGCAGAAAGACTGGGAATGACTGGTCACTATGACACACACTGACCACCAGGGGGTAGACGCTCAATGCAGGAGCTGCCCCCTGGTGGTCAGTGTGCTCCCACATGGGGAGCTCTGCTCAGCCACAAGCCAGGCTGCCGGCTGCCAGTACAGCAGTGGTGGTGGGAGCCTCTCCCGCCTCCTCAGCAGCACTAAGGCTGTCAGACTGCAGCTTAGGCCTGCTCCCCGCTGGCAAGTGGACATCCCCTGAGGGCTCCCGGGCTGCCAGAGGGATGTCTGACTGCCAGCTTAGGCCCAATCCTCCGGGGAGTGGGTCTAAGCCAGCAAGTGGTCATCCCCCGAGGTGTCCCAAACTGCGAGAGGGCACAGGCTGGGCTGAGCGACCCCCCTGAGTGCACAAATTTTTGTGCACCAGGCCTCTAGTAAAGTAATTAATTGCCATGGTTGTTAATTAGAGTGTATCTCAAAATAAGGGTCCACTCTGGGTGTGCCCAAATCATGATGCTTTAGAGAGAGGAAATAGGCTGGTCAGGCCCAACATATCTTGGGATGACTCTTGGGAGGAAGCCTGGCCCTGCAACATTATTCTTATTTTAAATTCCTACAGAGATAATGTGGCACATTATCTCCATTATCTTAGAGAGAGAGAAAATAAGGAATTGAGGTAAATAACAAGGACCAATGGTCTAAGATGAATGGTGAACCTAAATAATCATACAGGAAAAACTATCTAGAAAGAGATAAAAAAAACTTCTCACATCATATCTATGCATGGAAAGATGTTTGAAAACAATGTTTGTGAAGACTTCATAAACAAAATACAAGGAGCACAGTTCAAGAGTGATTAAAACAATTAGGGGAACTGAATAAATTCTAAGTAAATACAAATTACTCAAATTATTTCAGTAAATTCTAATTATATACTAAGTGGTTGCCACAATAAGTAATGATGCAATTTTACCCATTTCTGATTAAAAGTTACAAGATTATTGAAATAATCTTATTCTCAAAGGTAATAATAATAATGACTATCCTTTTAAGTGCTTATTATAAGCCTGGCATTGTGCTCTATGCTTTATACATGTTTCCCATGTAATCTTCACAAAACCTTCATGTTGCTAATGTTATCATTCTTACCTCCAGGTGAGGTGAGGTAATGCGTCCAATTTGCACAGCTGGGAAGTGGTAGAGTCAGGATTCAATCCAAAGCCTCAGCACATAAATATCCCTCTATCTCATCGTTATGCTTTGGCATACACAAAGACCTGGCATAAAATGGAAGTGGTTTACTTGGGTGTTAGAGCCAGGAATGATAAGGGCTGGGTCCAGGGTAATGCTGAGCTCCTGGTTCGAGAGAATGTTTCTTTCAATCATTAAGTGTGAATAAAAAGTTGAAACCAGTAAGTCTGCAACTAATCTAGAACCCTCTTCTTTAATTCAGACTCAGTACCACAGTACTTCATTTTCCTTTTGCAACCCAGGCTACCTATTTTGTGATTCCAAGAAGAGTCAAGAGCCTTTTAATACTAGTTTAAATAATAATTTTCTCTAATTTCATGCCTATATAAATCAGGGTAGAATCACAGATTAGACTTTTCCACACTTTATTAAATTGCTTAGGTCCTGAAGTTTCCTGCTGATGGCTTTTTGATAAGGTAATCCATCTACGAATAATATTATCTGTGAAGTTACTATTATAAGCATATTTTATTTCTTCCTTTATCTGGAGTTATAGCATCCCAATTTATGTTTTTTAAATGTATTTATTATTATCTCATCCATTAACTATTAATTTTACCAGTTTTTCTTGCTTTAAGGTCACATCCAAATTATGGTCATAATCTTTACATTTCTATAATACATTTCCCTTCTGCACTTCTAAATAACATTTTAACTTTAAAAAAAAATGCTTACCCTAAAGGATTAAAAAATTGAAGCTCCCTGTCATATTTTTTTTATTCCCAGACTTCCTATTTCAATTCTTTTCTGATACCGCCAGTATTAAAATCATTTTTCTCATTTGTTAGATTCATTTTTCTATGTGATAGGCTTGTACTTTCTTGACTTATGTGTTAGTTATTATCTAATGATTCCTGCTTTTCTCCTTGTAAATTCTTTACTTTTTTCATCTTCCAACTCCCTTATAATTATTCAGTTAAACTATTACTCATTATTATTATTTTGTAAATAATGTTGATTTGATGGATAAGTCAAATTGTGCTTAGTGCTTTATGTTCCCTTTGTTATCCATTTTTTGGAGTTTATAATTGCCTTCCTTTTTATGGTTGATTCTCTATGTGTTGTAATGTATCCCAGATAAATGCCCCATCAAATCTAACAACTTATTTGTTTTGAGTATTTAAGTTCACACATTATAATTTCAAATGCTCAAAATTTTCAGATTTTTTTTCTTCTAATGTGGTTTGGTTATTATCTAAGTATGCAGTGCTAAGGCTGAAATGGAACTGGAACTTCTCAATCTTGTCTTGGTTTGGATTCTCTCTGACTTGAGTCTTACATAATCATTTTTGTCTACTCTCTCATTTGCAGAAATACACCTCCTTAATGAAAACATTTTAGATGTACATTTTAGAATCTACATTCTTTACAATTCTTTGAATGGTATTTTGACATGAAATAGAATCCTAGCCTCATTTTCCCTCAGAATTTAGGGGGCCTCTCCATTGTCTTCCAGTTTCCAGAATTAATGTTGAAAAGTCTAATGTCATTATGATTCCTGGTTTATTTGTACATGGTTTTCTCTCTCTTTCTTTCCGTCTTTGTAGTTTTCTTTTATGTTTGATATGGGTTATTTTTTTTCTTTCTCTGTACTGCTCACTCAATGGCTCTTTTAAAGTGGAAACACACCTTTGGGTTTGGATTTCTTTGATAAATTCTTTATCATTTTTCTCTGTTTTGTCTTTCTGGGATATGATTAAATCAATCAATGTTAGACATCATTGATTGATACTGACATTGTACTATATTTCTCTGTTTTCAATGTATTTATTTATTTATTTATTTTTCTGTTTTATAAATAACTAGAGGCCCGTTCAAAAAATTCTTGCAAGAGTAGGCCTTTGCAGCCACGGCGGTTGCCTCGATCCTATAGCTGCAGGCCCGACTTTGTCTGGAAGGTTGTCCAGAAGGACGTCCGGATGACTATTTGGTCAATTTGCATATTATGTTTTTATTATTGTACTAGAGGCCTGGTGCACGAAATTCGTGCACTGGGGATGGGTGGGGGGTCCCTTAGCCCAGCATGTGCCCTCTTGCAGTCCGGGACCCCTCCCTTGTTACTGCCCACCTGCTTGCTGCTTCCTACGGCTTGGCTTGCTGCTCCTTAGTTCTGCCACGAAGGCCTTGGGTCTGCTGGGTGCTGGGCCTGCGGGTTTGTGTCTCTGATACCCCCAGCAGCCCCAGCACCAAGGTGACGGGCCTTGGGGCTGCTGGGCACAGGCCCTCCATTGCGTGTTTGTGTCTTCTATCAGGCCCCCAGCAGCCCCAGCAGCCCCAGCACCACCTAAATAACTTAAGGGAAACTTTATTTAGTCTTCTTTTAAAAGCAATCTAGTTTAAAAATGAGTTGCAGTTAAGACAGAACAAAGAACATGGTACCTAAGAGTGAGATAGACTGACAGAGGAGAGGCTGGGCACTGGTCAGGGGCTTACATGCCAACTGTTCTCCACCTGGGAAATGATGTAAAATCGGTTTCTTTAGTTTTCTGCTTAATGGTCTTCTCCAGCACTGAGGTCAGAGGAGCCACCTTCCAGCCCGTAGGCTGCTTCTCAGAGTCGAAATTTTCGCCATACGCCTCTGCCTAGGACAGGACCTCTGCACCCCCAGGGTGCATAAACACACAGGGCTTCCATCAGGCTCTGCTGATCCCGGGCCAGGAGGCCTCTTGGCTCCATTGATTCTGGGGCCCAGAGGCCTCTCAGCTCCATTGATTCTGGGGCCAGGAGTCCTCTCGGCTCTGCTGATCCCGGGCCGGGAGGCCTCTCGGCTCCGCTGATCCAGGCGGCCGGGAGGCCTCTCGGCTTCATTGATTCCAGGGCCGGGAGGCCTCTCGGCTCTGCTGATCCCGGGGCCGGGAGGCCTCTCGGCTTCATTGATTCTGGGGCCCGGAGGCATCTCGGCTCCATTGATTCTGGGGCCAGGAGTCCTCTCAGCTCTGCTGATCCCAGGGCCAGGAGTCCTCTCGGCTCCGCTGATCCCGGGCCGGGAGGCCTCTCGGCTTCATTGGTTCTGGGGCCGGGAGGCCTCTCGTCTCCGCTGATCCAGGCGGCCGGGAGGCCTCTCGGCTCCGCTGATCCCGGGGCCGGGAGGCCTCTCGGCTCCGCTGATCCCGGCCTGGCTGCCGCCGCCATCTTGGCTGACAGTTAATTTGCATATACTCATTGATTAGCCAATGAAAAGGGTAGCGGTCATACGCCAATTACCATGTTTCTCTTTTATTAGTGTAGATATTTTATTCATTAAAATATTTTATTCATTTAAAATGTTTATATATTCTCTTATATTACTTTTTGCTTTAGAATATCTCCTCCAATTATTTGGTCCCCTACATAGTTTTATAATTACATGTACAACAGTTATTAAACCAACTCTATATTTAACTGACTCAAGAACTTATTGCCAATCTTTTGAGTAATGATTTCCTAATTTGCAAGTTCTTTTTGTTATTTTATATTTTATAATTTTTAAATTACAGTTGACATACAATATTATATTAGTTTCAAGTGTACAACATAGTGATTAGACATTATATAACCTTACTAAGTGATCACTCAGATAAATCCAGTACCCATCTGACACCATACATAGTTATTACAATATTACTGACTACACTTCCTATGCTGTACTTTACATCCCCATGACTATTTTGTAACTATGAATTTGTACATCTTATTCTCTTCACCTTTTTCACCATCCCCCAACCATCAGGTAACCATCCAAATATTCTCTGTATCTATGACTCTCTTTCTGTTCTACTTGTTAATTTATTTTGTTTCTTACATTCAATTTTTGACAGACATGTATATATTGCCTTCTTCTTCTTCTTCTTCTTCTTCTTCTTCTTCTTCTTCTTCTTCTTCTTCTTCTTCTCTTCTTCTTCTCCTTCTCCTTCTCCTTCTTCTTCCTTTTTTTTCTTCTTCTCCTTCTTCAAGAAGACCCTTTAACATATTTTTTATCCTCTTCTTTTATTTTTATTATTTTTTAATTTAAATTCTTTATTGTTTAAAGTATTACATAAGTCTCCTTTTTCCCCCATTGACCATTCCCTGGCCACCCCCCACCCCTGGAAGCACATGCCCTCCCTCCTCCCCCCTGCCCCCCGTTTGTGTCCATTGGTTATGTTCATATGCATGCATACAAGTTTTTTGGTTGATCTCTTCTCCTCTCACCCCCTGCTTTCCCTTATAGGTTGGACAGTCTGTTTGACGCTTCTATGACTCTGTTTCTATTTTTGTTCATCAGTTTATGTTGTTCATTATAGTCCACAAATGAGTGTGATCATGTGATATTTATCTTTCTCTGACTGGCTTATTTCATGTATCATAATGCTCTCCAGTTCTACCCATGCTGTTGCAAATGGTAAGAATTCCTTCTTTTTTAAAAAATATATTTTATTGATTTTTTACAGAGAGGAAGGGAGAGGGATAGAGAGTTAGAAACATCGATGAGAGAGAAACATCTATCAGCTGCCTCCTACACACCTCCTACTGGGGGTGTGCCCGCAACCAAGGTACATGCCCTTGACAGGAATCGAACCTGGGACCTTTCAGTCTGCAGGCCGATGCTCTATCCACTGAGCCAAACCGGTGGTGAATTTCTTCTTTTTTATAGCAGTGTAGTATTCCATTATGTAGATGTACCACTTTTCTAATCCACTCATCTGTTAATAGGCACTTAGGCTATTTCAAAATCTTAGCTATTATAAATTGTGGCATTTGACAAAATTCAATACCCTTTCTCGATAAAAACTCTCAGCAAAGTGGGAATAGAGGGATCATACCTCAACATAATAAAAGCCTTATATGACAAACCTAAAGCCAACATCATACTCAATAGGCAAAAACTAAAACCATTTCCCCTAAGAACAGGAACAAGACAGAGATGCCCACTTTCACCACTCCTGTTCGACACAGTACTGGAAGTGCTAGCCATAGCAATTACACAAAAAGAAGAAATAAAAGGCACCCAAATTGGAAAACAAGAAGTAAAATTGTCATTATTTGCAGATTACATGATTTTGTACATATAAAACCCTAAAGACTCCATCAAAATACTATTAGAACTAATAAATGAATTCAGCAATGTATCAGGATACAAAATTAACACCCAGAAATTTATGGCTTTTTTATACACCAATAATAAACTCACAGAAAGAGAAACTAAAAACAAAACAAAACAAAACAAAATAAACCCTTTCACATTTTATGTGATGCTGGTTTGGTGGTGATGAACTTTTTTAGCTTTTTCTTGTCTGGAATTTTTTAAAAGATTTTCTTTAATTCTATATGATAGCTTTTCTGGGTAGAGTAATCTTGGGTTGTAGGACCTTGCTTTTCATTACTTTGAATATTTCTTGCCACTCCCTTCTGGCCTGCAAAGTTTCTGTGTTGAGAAACCAGCTTATAGTCTTATGGGAGTTCCCTTTTAGATAATTAACTGCTTTTCTCTTGCTGCTTTTAAAATTATCTTTTTCTTAACCTTTGGAATTTTAATTATGATGTGTCTTGGTGTGGGCCTCTTTGGGTTTATCTTGTTTGGGACTCTATGCACTTCTTGGACTTGTGTGTCTATTCCGTTCACCAGGTTAGGGAAGTTTTCCATCATTATCTGTTCATATATGTTTTCATTTCTTTGCTCTCTCTCTTATCCATCTGGCACCCACATAATGCAAATGTTGGTGTGCTTGAAATTATCCCAGAGATTTCTAATACTATTCTCATTTTTTAAAAATTCTTTTTGCTATTCTGATTGGGTGTTTTCTGCTTTCTTGTCTTCCAAATATCTGAATTGATCCTCTGCTTCATCTATTCTACTGTTGATTCCTTGTAATGCATTCTTTATTCCAGTTGATCTTCATTTCTGACTGGTTATTTTTTATGCTTTCTAGCTCTATATTAATGTTTCTTATCTTTTGTTGAAGTTCTCATTAAGTTCATCTACTCTTCTCCTAAGTTCATTGAGCATCCTTATAAGCAATGTTTTAAACTCTGCATCTAGTGGATTGCTTGTCTCATTTTATTCAGTTCTTTTTTAGGGGTTTGTTTGTTTGCTTTTTCTTACATTTGAGGCATGTTTCTTTGTCTCCTCATTTTGGCAGCCTCCCTGTGTTTGTTTCCATGTATTAGGTAGAGCTTATACATCTTCTGGACTTGGTTGAGTGGTCTTATATAGTAGGTTTCTTGTAGAGTCCAGTGGCACAGACTTTGTGATCACCCAAGCTGGTCACTCCTGCTGCATCCCCTCATGTGAGCTTTTCCACCCTCCTGTTGTATTTGAGCCTTGATTGCTGTTGGCACATCAATGGGAAGGATTTACCATCAGGGCAATCAGCTGCAAGGATTTGCTATGACCACCAACCACCATGGAGGATAAGCTATGCAGGGGCCCACCACATGGAGCAGCACTTACTTCCATAGGGCTCTAGTGCCCATTGAGTCTGCTCCTTAGTGTGTTGTTTTGGAGGTGGTTGGGTGGTTCTTCCATGTGATCTGAAGCTATCCACCAGGTATGCTGTCTCTGGGGCCTCCTGGGAGGTTCAGGCCAAGCTCAACCACCACCTGTGTTCTACTGTAAGCCATCTGTCATGTTACAAAATGATCTGCAGATGTTTGCTACTTGTATTGGGCTAAGAAGTGCCCAGGAGAGGACAAGTTGCAAACAAAGGCAAGCTGCCACTTGGGCCACTTAGTGAGAGGTACGGGGCACACTGCTTGTTTGAGAGATTTAGGAAAATCTGAAGCATGAGATAAGGCAGCCTTTAGTATGAAAAAGGCACTGGAAATAGCTTGGGTAGGCCTGAAAACTGGGTGAAGTGATGTCAAAGGTAATCACCAGGGCATGGCTAACAGTGTTAGGCAGGTTGATGGAGATTCAGATATGGTCCCTGCAGGCTCTGTGGGGAGGAGGGCTCAGAAAAGGCACAATGGCCTCTGCTAGCACCTCTGTCTGGAAGAAAGCTGCCCCATCGACCTCTCTCCCTGATGCCATAGACTTCAGTTCCTCCCTGTATGTCTTTGGTGCCTTTCAAGCTGCTGCCCCAGTGCTGGAGTTCAGAGAAAGTGATCCTGTGTAACTCCCTGTGTGTGCCTCCAAGAGGAATGCCTGGAACTCTAGTAGCCCTCTGTCACACTCAGCCACATTCTCTGTTGGTTTTTACAGCCAGAAATTATAGGGACTTCTCTTCCTGGTGGTGGAAGCCTGGGCTGGGGCACCTGGTATAGGGCTGGGACCCCTTGCTCTTAAGGGGGAACTCCACACAAGATATCCCTCCCAATTTTTAACCACCACACATGGGTGTGGGACTCATTCTGAGTTTCCACCCTCCTACCAGTCTCATTGTGGCTTCTTTTTTATATCCTTAGTTGTAGGACATCTGTTCAGCTATATTTCAGGTGTTCTGAATGAGGGTTGTTCTGTAGTTTAGTTGTAATTTTGATGTGGTTGTGGGAAGATGAGAGTACCACATTTACCTATGCCACCATCTTGACAGAAAACCTTACATTTTTGTTTTGTTTTTATTTTTAAGAAAATTCCATTAGTTTTTCTAATTATTCTAAAAATATTTTTTAATATTTTATTTTTGCAACAGTTCTTTCTTTTCATGAAGAGGGTTTTTAAAATAAAGTAGTAAAATTAATGAAATCAATTGCCATGCATCAATATGGAAATAAAATATTAAGTGAGAAGAAATTCCAAAATAATTAAATATAGTATGATGGTTTTTAAAAGAACACACCCACATTTACAGCTTTTTAAAAAGTCAAACAAGGGAGTAAGGAACACTGCATTTAGTATAATGATTTCCCTGAGTAAAGGGTGTCAGGGGATGGGATGGGGGTTCTGCTTGGATGGCTGTAGGTTATTTTTGAGGTTTTAAGCCTTTATTTTACAGATAGATTTTAAGATGTTAAATATCTCAAGGAGATTTCTATGAGGATTAAGATACTCTTATAAAAATGTGCATGGCATATACTAGACTCTAAGAACTAAATAAATACATAAAATATGTTTTCTTTCTAAGGTTATTAGTTATAATTTTTATAATTTTACTTTGGTGTTTTGCATTCCCTTTTTTTTCTTTCTGATATCTTTCTTTTGTTTGCTCTGATCTTTGTCTTTCATATTTGAGGCTTTCTTCAAATGTCTAGTGATCCTTGGCTGTTGATACATCAGTTAGGACATGTTATGAAAATCCTCTCTGGAACCACTGTGTAAATGGGTGGGCTGGTAGGGGGATCAGCAGCAAGGAAGCCTTTTCATCAGAAGACCCTCAGATGGCAATTTCTGGAATTCTATTCTCTGAGACCATTCAGGGTCTTCAGGTAATAATCCCCTCATGTTCTGGGAAGGATGTGGAGTAAGAGATTATATTCATTGCAGTCTTCAAATGCTGAAGTTCTCAGGGGGTCTGTGGTACACACTGACTCACTTCAGTGCTGCATCCTTTTCTGCAGGTTTTGAGATTGCCACTTGCTCCAGTTCTCCATTCACCTCCATCGTCCCATAGACTAGTTAGCATGCACCTCTTCTCCTATCCTTTCATCATATATGTCTTTGTCTCTGTAAATGTATGTGGATAATCCTTTATAATAAAGAGGTAATATGCAAATTGACCATCACTCCAACACACAAGATGGCCGCCCCTATGTGGACATAAGATGGCTGGCAGGGAAGGGCAGTTGTGGGCAATCAGGCCAGCAGGGGACAGCAGTTGGGAGGGGAGGGACCAGGCCTACAAAGGGGGGCAGTTGGGGATAATCTGGCCTGCAGGTGAGGGCAGTTAGAGATAACCAGGCCTGCAGGGGAAGGAAGTTGGGGTGGGGGGGAACCCAGGACTGTAGGGGAAGGCAGTTTGGGGCAACCAGGCCTGCAAGGGAGAGCAGTTGGGGGTGACCAGGTCGGCAAGGGAGGGCAGTTAGGAGTGACCGGGCCAGCAGGCAGGTGAGCAGTTGGGAGCCAGCAGTCCTGGATTATGAGAGGGATGACTGACTGCCCACCAGGATCGGGCCTAAATGGCAGTCGGACATCCCTCGAGGGGTCCCAGATTGGAGAGGGTGCAGGCTGGGCTGAGGGACACCCCCCCACCATGCACGAATTTCATGCACCGGGCCTCTAGTGTACTATATTGGAGCAAAATATAGTTTGGTCAACTATATTTCTTCACATTTTTATTACCTCTGACTCTTTTCTTTCACTCTGCCCTTTAAAATGTTTGCATCTCATCCTAACCGGTTTGGCTCAGTGGATGGAGCGTCGGCCTGTGGACTGAAGGGTCCCAGGTTCAATTCTGGTCAAGGGCATGTACCTTGGTTGCGGGCACATCCCCAGTAGGGATCGTGCAGGAGGCAGCTGATCGATGTTTCTCTCTCATCAATGTTTCTAACTCTCTATTCCTTTCCCTTCCTCTCTGTAAAAAATCAATAAAAATAAATAAGTGAAATATTTGCAACTTTTATCATATTTGCTAAACTCCAAATTATATGGAAGATATAGCTAATTAAATAAAACTGATCTCTGTCACCACCACATCTACCATACAATTTTTTAAGATTGATGTAGGACTGGCCTGTCCTACATAAATCTTAATATAGACATAAAGAATTTACAGGGAAGCTCATTCTCACACTTAAGTAATTGTGCTCTCTCCACATTTCTTCTCAGAAGCTCAGAAATATAGTATCCTGTGAAATAGTTTGCCTTTTCATTTTTATAGATAGTCTACACTAATAAAAGAGAAACATGGTAATTAGCGTACGACCGCTACCCTTCCCATTGGCTAGTCAGCATATCCTTATGCAAATTAACTGTCAGCCAAGATGGCGGCCGGCAGCCAGGCAGCTGGAAGCGAACATGAGGCTTGCTTGCTCCAGTGACTGCGGACTCCAACGTTCCCCGCCTGACTTGCCGGCCTCTGAGTTGCAACTCTAAGCAACTATGTACTATGTTGCAAATGTAGAAGCTAAACAAAACCCCAGAAACCAGCTTTCAGCCTGCCGGGATCTCAGAGCTAAAGTTATACATTGTTTCGATTATAGAACGGCAAACAAACAAGATACGAAGCCTCAGAGCTAGAGCCAGAGCTAAAGCTGGCCCAGAATAAAATTAAAAAAAGAGAAAAAAAAGGAGTGGTTGGGAGCTTCAGTCAACAACCGCCAGCCTGAAAGCAGCCCTCATCTCCTTATCCAGGCTGGCCAGCCACCCCAGTGGGGACCCCCACCCTGATCCAGGACACCCTTCAGGGAAAACCAGCTAGCCCCCAGGCCTCTATCCTATATAGTAAAAGGGTAATATGCCTCCCAGCACCGGGATCACCGTGACAGGGGGCAGCGCCCAAACCCCCGATCACCCTGTGGCTCTGTGTGTGACAGGGGGCGGGGCCACAACCTCCCTATCTGCCCTGCTCTGTTCGTGACAGGGGAAGGTGCCCCAACCCCCTGATGGGCCCTGCTCTGTGTGTGACGGGGTAGAGCCATAACCTCCCCATCGGCCCTGCCCTGAGTGTGACAGTGGCAGCGCCCCCACCCCCTGATCGGCCCTGCTCTGTGGGTGAGAGGGGGCGGTGCCCTAACTCCCCTATCAGCCCTACTCTGTGCGTGACAGGGGGGAGCTCCCCAACCCCCTGATGGGCCCTGCTCTGTGCGTGACAGGGGGCAGTGCCCCAACCCCGATTGGCCCGGCTCTGTGCATGACAGGGGGTGGCACCGCAACATCCCCATTGACCCTGCCTTGAGTGTGACAGGGGGCGGTGCCCCAACCCCCCAATCAGCCCCACCCTGAGTGTGACTGAGGGTGGCATCGCAACCTCCCAATCTGCCCTGCTCTGTGCATGACAGGGGGCAGCACCCAAACTCCCCAATTGGCCCTGCTCTGAGCCCGACCAGGGGCTGCACTTAGGGATTGGGCCTGCCCTCTGCCACCCAGGAGCAGACCTAAGCCAGCAGGTCGTTATCTCCTGAGGGGTCCCAGACTGCAAGAGGGCACAGGCTGGGCTGAGTGACCCCCCCTCCCCCCCAAGTGCACACATTTTTGTGCACCAGGCCTCTAGTATAAAATAATAAAAAACTTACATTTGTATTAAAAGTGTTCAAAGTAATTTTTAAATTAAGAATGCAATTCAGTACCACCTGAAACATGCATGAATCCTTTTTCATTAGGCTGAAAAAAAGTTCTGTCCATGGTACAATACTGACAGAACAAATTGAACTAACTTTGGAAAAAAGTGTTTTTTCAATTAATGTCTATCTGAACACAGTATACTCCACATGTGCTATTAAAATCCCCTGCTTAATTAATACTTCTTTCCCCAGAAGCATAAGAGGAAGGTAGACTGGGCTGATCAACAGACCATGATTCCTGCCTTTGCTTACTGAAGAAAAATGTAATTAATAAAACATTGCTCAAGAAAAGCTATTTTTAAACAGGAAGAACAAAATAATTTCTATATCTTTTCCACCTTCACTAGTCAGAACAATTTATAATAGATTCAGGAGTGACCAGATTGTTTTTTCAGACCTTACTGTTTGAAACTATGCTAATGCTGAAAACCTATAAGATATAGTAATATATAGCCTATTTATTTAAACAATCAAAACCCCTAGGTGATCTTAATCCCATCAACATTGCTTATAATATAATTATGAAATAAAATACTTTAATTGCATAGCAGTTCAATGAATAAAATAAATAACCAAAGAAATGAATAAAATATGATTGGGGTTGAATTTAATATATATATATATATATATATATATATTTTTTTTTTTTTACAGAGAGGAAGGGAGAGGGATAGAGAGTTAGAAACATCAATGAGAGAGAAACATCCATCAGCTGCCTCCTGCACACCCCCTACTGGGGATGTGCCAGCAACCAAGGTACACGCCCTTGACTAGAATCAAACCTGGGACCCTTCAGTCCACAAGCTGACGCTCTATCCACTGAGCCAAACCGGTTAGGGCTGGGGTGGAATTTTAATGTAAAAATGTTTACCACAGCAAAGTCAAATTTTATAATGTCATATTTATACACACATATCACATATATATGCATATATGTATGTATGTATGTGTATATGCATATAAATGTGTGTATATATATGTTTGTGTTTATTTAGATGGAATATCATCTTTTCCTTTTCATACAAAGGGTAATGAAAATCTTCTTAGAGACCAGGTATGTTTTAAATAGGTACACATCGCCCTCCCCAACCCAACACACATGAAGTGAGGTTTACACATAAAGCGTGAAGCCACAGTGAGGCACAGCTTCTTGAAAACACTCCTGTATTCTAAATTTATTGCATTTGTATTTGTCATTTCTGGAAAGGGAAAACTCAGGCGATCACTTACAGCATTTTATAAGGATATTACCTACAACTCAATTCTATTTTCTTTTTTAATAAGAAAATATTCCATAACTTTTGCAGCTATACTGTGAGAATGAAAAAAAAAAGTCAGTTTTTCTTTGTTAATGAAGTAGTATGGTGAGCCAAATAGCCATTTACATCTGTTTCCAGAAGCTCAAAAAAACTAATGTATTAATGAGAAACTAGTATCTACTTGGAGAGAAATCAAATCTCCTCTCTTATTTTTAAGGGCATAGAATTCTAACCAACCAAAGTGGTCCCTACAGCAGCTAACACATTCTGGTGACTAGTCCTTTGCTGAGAAAGCCTAGTTTGGGTCTCCTTTTCCTCCTGTCACCCTTGTAGGTCTTCTTGTGGGATTAGAGTGTAAGGACTTTGGAGGACTGACATAAGTTTGAGTTCAGTCAAGCTATATAAACTTGGGTCCAACATTTGACCTCTTGAGTTTTTCTCCTCTGATGAGAGGAGAAAATAGTATTTTCTCATCTGATTGTTGTTGGGATTGAATAAGACCAGTTCTACAAAATTTCTAATATAGAGAAGGTCTAACAAATACTAGTTTCATCCACCTCCTTCAAATACAAAAGTAAAAAAGTTTGAGGTATCTAGGGATTCAAGTAAGACCCATTCTCATGTAGGATGTGGTCATAGTGTGACCCAACTTCCTGGTAGCATGTCAGCCCTCTGATTTCTGCACATATACCATTTCTAGTTTAATCTGATATTTTCTTATTGTCTCATGTTATAACGGCATTTGCATATTATGTTTATTCCAAGCCACCAGCTACGAGAAATTTCTACAGGGAAATTCAGTTCTACTTTCATTTAGATTTGGTAATATGCATTTAACTGTGGATTTGCAGTTGCTCTTAAAACAAACTCCACACTCTTTCCCATGACCAGGAAGACCTGAATTTCTGGCCTTTCCAGTCTTGCCACTCTCTTTCTTTCTTTCTCTGCTCCCATCATGCTGGTCTTTTCTCTGTGCTTATAAACCATTCAGTTCTTGTCTGCCTTGGGCGTTTGGCCAAACCCTGTCTTGTGTTTGAGTGCTCTTCCCTTCATTTTTCACATAGCTGGCTCCTTGTCATCCTTAAGGCATCAGCCTTCATGCCACCTGCACAGAGGGCCTTCTCTGACTGAATCCATATAAGTGCTTGCTAGTTGTTAGTGCTCTTGATTGGTTGTTGGTTTGATTACCTAGAAGGCAGAGTCCAGGCCTATTGCTAGCTCTAGCCTAGACCATGGCACAGAGAGAGGCTCAGAATGTGTTTGTTTAGTGGGGGAATAAACTCAACTCTATATATTTGCACATAATCTTCTTGAATTAATAAGTATCAGCATCAAAACCTCAGAATTCATACCCTCAAAGCCAAAAAGAATAAGGTAGGCAGAATGAATGTTTAACTAGATATTATAAAAAAATATTTAAAAAAAATTTAGGCACCATAAACCACTTTAAAAAAATACTTTTTCCTTTATGAAGAAATCCATAAGAAATGTCAACATACTTTCCTAATGATGATAATGATCTGTTATTGATAAATCATTTCACCCTAGCATTTTTCCTATGAAGTATTTATTGTAGTTTTATTCAGATGAGAAACTGACTATTTGAATTTCCACTTTTAGCAACTCAGGTCCTGATTACAGGACTTCTAAGGCTGAGCCTGCAAAGCATTCATTAAAATGAAATATCTCCTTACCTATTGAAAAAAAATTATATTATCCCTATGTCCACTAAAACTCTGGCCCTATAATTCTCTCAATATTAGAACTTGACTTGAACTTACCAGCTCATCTTCCTACTTTAGAAAACTAACACTTCTCCTTTAAAAGAGAAAAGAAACTTTCTTTACAAAATGATAAACAATTAGGGGGAAAAATGTGGATTCTTTTTTCTAGTTCTTGGTACAACCAGTAAGTATGTCATATGGTTCATGCAAAGCCAACTTCTTCATTTCAGTCAGCAAAGGTCATCTCCTCAGCTGGCAATTAGTGGGTGAACAGAATCCACTCAGTATCATCTTTACAAGGTACCCATTTGGAAACTGTAGAAGTCTGTTGCTGGTCTTTTAGTCATCACAGCTCTGGCCACCAGATTGGAAAACCTTAAAATTCTTTAAGGCTTTTCCTGTGACTGCTTTGCACTGATGAGGAGGACTTGGCCAAATCACTCTGTTAGTCATGCAGAGAAGACTGGGCAGGACCTGAATGCCCACAGGCGCATGTTACTGTTTCTGGGCTCTTCTCATTCTTGTCATATTCCAATATATGGGGAAGGAGTCCTATCTTATTTTTTTAACAAATATTTATTGCCGAAACCGGTTTGGCCCAGTGGATAGAGCGTAGGCCTGCGGACTGAAAGGTCCCAGGTTCGATTCCGGTCAAGGGCATGTACCTTGGTTGCGGGCACATCCCCAGTAGGGGGTATGCAGGAGGCAGCTGATCGATGTTTCTCTCTCATCGATGTTTCTAACTCTCTATCTCTCTCTTTTCCTCTCTGTAAAAAATCAATAAAATATATTAAAAAAAAACACACAAAAAAACAAAAAACAAATATTTATTAAATGTCCACTGTGGGCCTGTCACTTTACCAGGTATCTAAAGATGGAGAGGCATGGATAGTACCTTCCAAGAGTTATTAGTTTAGTGGGAAGAAAGGCAAATCAATAGACTGTAGGAATCCAATGTAATGTGTTCTGTATCAACCCAAGGTGCACGAGCAGGGTAGGAATAGAGGGTAAATTGCTATTTTGTCTGGAAAGATATAGAAATCCTATATAATAAAAGCCTAATATGCAAACCCAGTTTGTGTACCTTATTATTGTTGCCCTACTAAATAATACATGTAAAGTAGTATGGATTTAAATGTAATAGGAGTGTACATTTGGATGGGATGGTAACTATGGAAGAACTGTTGCCAAAGCAAGAGAGCAACACGACCAGATTTGCGTGTTAGATAAAAGGTTTGGCTGAACTGTGGAGCATAGATTAGAGATGTGGAATGGGGAAAATCTGCAAAAGTTTTAAAACTTATTGACCTCTCTACTTCCTCAGTATCTCCTCACCTATGAAACAACCAAAAAGGAGGGAGCAAAGATCACCTTCTCTTCTCAGCTTGTTCCAAAACATTATGCCAGACCTCTCCTGTCTGCATAATGTTACCTGAATAATAAAAGAGGCATTAAATTCAATCCTGCCAGAATGCCTTATTTAGTGATGGAAATGTCACAATGAAAAATGATAGTACTATAATAAAAGCAATTACAATGATTTTGATATTGATATTATGATACTAATTTAAAAAATAAGTTGAAAATCTCATAACCATGAATTAAATAAAATTAATTTCCCAGTAGCAAGCTATCTGAGTTCTAAGACTAGTTTTTCTTGATCTTTATCTTCATTGGAAAAATTGGTCTATATCTGTATCTTGAAATGTCTGTTCCTATGCAAGTAAAACACTTGTTAAGAAACATACTATCTCTTAGACCAATACTAAGGATCCTAGAGGATAGCTGTTACTTCTGTTATGTGTATTTCCAGGTAAGGTCATGAAATGTGAGGATAATTGTCAATTCTCATGCAAGCAAATGTCTTCTTTCTAATGGGGTAGATGGCATTCAAACTTCGGACACTCTAAAGCTACATACTTTCTGGATTTTTCTAATCTTGAATAGTTTAAATAGATTCCATTATAAATACAGAAGATGAGTATGTTTTCAGTATTTCAAGCAACATAAATGCATGCACACTTTACAAGTCACATATCTTTACTAAAGTGATAGGACTCACACGAGAGCAAGAAGACACAGTTAAAGCATTCTGCTTCCTGTTCTGCAACTTCATCATAATCTCCTGAGACATGACATGTTGTACTGGCACAAATTAGTAAATGATTTGATGAATGTAAAACATGTCTAATTTACTGAAAACTGTAACCAACAATGTTACCAAAATATTAGTTTTATGGCATAACCAGATATGTAAAGTATATGCTTCTAATTGTTTTAAATATGAAGTACACAATATAATAAATTCAAACATCAATGAGGTTATTAAATTAAGATTATTCCTAAATAAACATGAAAAACTCTTGTATACAGATGTCTTGGACACTGATACGTAAAATCACAGAATTAATTTTGGAAAGTTAAGGCTCAGAGATGAAGAGGCTTGACTGAGGAAACTGAGGTAGCTGGGGCAGCACTGGATCTAGAGGCCGAGATTTGTTTTGTGTGGTGCAGCCTTCTACTGTCATCATGGAAATTCTTCCACAGCGATTAAGCTGTGGCTACACAAACAGCAGGAGTTCTGAACTTAGTGGTCCCTACAAAATGACATTTAATACACATTAGAAGCCTTAATCAGTATTGTATGGTAGTTTTTTTTTTTTTACCATGAAAACACACTTTCTCCAAGGAAGAACATATGTGAAATATTTGGGAGGGATCATGGACATGTATATTGATAGTGGGTGCCCTGTCTCTCTGCAATGGACATTTGTGTAAGTATCAGTAGTGGTAGAATTACCAAAATAGGAAAAGTCTGAACAAATAATATGGCACAATTAAGAATAGTAGCAAAGTTAAACAAAAAAATACCCTATATCTGCATGGGGTGGCTGAGTTGGTACACTTACTGTGGGAACCACGCCAGAGAAGCCTGATAGTCAAGGCCAATTAAAGGACAGAGGCCTGTCCAAGGCCACTCTGTGCCTGGGCTACTGTAAGGCCACAGCGATCTCATGGTAAGCTGTGCCCTTCTATAACCAAATGATTGATGTCACTGTTGGCAACTAGCCTTCTTAGTCTCTGGAGTAATATACAAGTTACTGACCAGGGAGTAGGCTAGAGAGTAGAGGCTAGAGAGCTCAGATGGAGCTGAGAGCTGCTGCTGCGATGTAAGATGAACAACAAATACACATCTATCAACAAGTGAATCTAAAAATCAAGTGAATAAATAATCTGATGAACAGAATAAACTGGTGAATATGATAGCATCAGGGGCATAGAAAGGGAGTCGACTGACTATTCTCCGGGGGGGAAAAGGGTGTGGGGGTGCAGGAAGAGACTGGACAAAAATCGTACACCTATGGATGACAGCGGGGGGGTGGTAAGGGCAGAGAGGGGGTGGAAACCGGGTGGAGGGGAGCTATGGGGGGGGGGGAAAAGAGGAACATCTGTAATAATCTGAACAATAAAGATTTAATTTTTTAAAAAGCAAACAGCTCATAGAGAGCTCAGAGGTAGTTACTGTGTGAGGCTACAGAGACCAGCCAGTGTGCTGGGCAGGGGAGACAGGAGAAGCTGCTGAGCCAGAGAGGCTAGAGAAGCTGCTGAGGCAAAGAGCTCAGGTACCACTACGATGTGAGGGTGTGAGCCTAGGGAACAGCAGGCACCTGCTCAGATAATGGCTGTGGGTGCAGAGACTAATGCTGTTTTGTGGGAAAGATGTACACGTTAATCAGCAGGTGTGTCTGGCTGCCAGCCTATATAGGACTGCTGTAAAGAACTGTTTAGTCTAATGACTATGTGGCCACTGGCTTCTGCAATAAAGACTCATTCTTATGCACCCACAACCTCTCATGGCTTCTCTGTCTAAGACCCGGCATCCTAGGAGGTCCAGCCTCAGGCAGAGAGGCCTGTACCTAACACCTGTAACTAGTGAGCAGAGGATAAAGGAGGAAGTTGGGCTAAGTTCCCAATAGTTAGTACAGTGGGCAGGGTTCAAGGAAGAACCAGCCCTGGCCTAGTCAGGAAGAATTTAGAAGAATATATGGACTCAGAACAACTCAGAGTAGCAATGCTGTGCAGTCCTGCTGTCGCTGACACTTGGCTCATGGCTTCTTCATCTGTCCGGCCGCCGAGAATTGACCTGTTGTCGCTGACACTTACCCACCGGCATTCATTCATTTTTCCACTCTTCCCTCCAAGCACTATGTTTTAGCTTTACTATGTGCCTAGAATTGAAAAATATCTCCATTTAAAACATGTCTGATTTGCATAAACTATCTGGATGTTAGAAGGAAGAAGATGACTACTTCTAACCCAGGCAATTGATTTCAAATCAGATACTCTAAGAGAAGAACTTAGATATTCCCAAAATACTGACTCAAAGGAAGAGTTGTTTGGATATACAGTCAGAGAATGTAGCTTTTATGTTAGGAAGCCAGCATTCCCCACATCACATACTTAGTTTCGTTCATTTGTAAAGTATAGAATGAGACAAGAAGAGAGATTTCTTGGAATAGGAAAATGAGCACACATTTGTTGATAACTTGCTACAGATCACTGCATATCATTTAATTCTCTTGCCAACTGAATACAATGTTATTGTCTCTTATTTTATAAAGAGGAAACTGAGGCACAAAACAGCTAAGTTGCCTAACATAAAAAAGCTAACAAGTAGTAAAGACTTGAACCCACGCCTGACTGACTCCACTGTAGCACATGGCCAAACCTTCTGTGCAGAATAAAAATTAAAAGCAAATTAGGGAGAAAACTGCAAGCCAAAAGCACCCCACTCAGGAGTTAGTAATCACTGGAATATATAAACTTTGGTTTTATCACTAGAGGATGTGCCATCCCTTCTTCTGGGATCCTGTCTTTTTCCACTTTCTCATTTTCTATGTATTTTGTAATTCTTTTCCAAGGCCTCACTACACTGTCACTTCTTCCAATGACTCCAAAAGAGGATTTTTTTTTTTTCAATCGAAGTCAGAGAAGGAAAGAAGGCAGAGAATGGTAACCAAAAATCAACCCTGGAGAAGTTGTAGCAAGCACACACTTACCAGATAGTGTGCAAACTTTGAAAGGACTGAAAAGCCAGTGGAGAAGTAATTGAAATTGAGTGGAGGTGAGGGCTAGACAAACAGAAGGGACACACCACAGAGCATATGAAGCTGAAAAGGAACCATTAGATTTGTGTATATCGTAGAGAATTTCTCAAAGGTGTATGGAAATTATCTATATTCATTAACCTATTGCTAATGTTAACATTTATACCAGGCAAAACCAGACAAAAAGTTCTAAAGCAAGTCAATGAACTCACTAAAATGTTTCGTTTACACCCGAATCTATAAATGCCTCACTGGTTTTGAGTTGCAGCTTTCTAAAATACGTGTATTTCTTTCCTTTTATCACTGGTTCTTGGGGTTCTCAGCTACCATCTATGTGTGCCAGGCAGAGAGCTAAGTACCTTTTCATAAAAGATCTTTTACCCTATAACAAGGAGTCTCGGGGAAAGGCTCTGTTTCCACTGCCACACAGAAGCAGCTAGGCATTAGACCGTAATGTGAGTGAGTGTGCCATGGATTCCAAATTCAAACTCAGGACTTCTTCCTTAAAAGTCTTCCTTATGCCACACCGCATAAACTTCTAAACATCATAGTAAGTACAGCGCTAGCCACACTAAAAATTCAAAAATGTTCTGTGAATACCAGGGGCTTAATATATATTGATAACTGTCATTATATTGGTAATATATATTGATATGTATAATTTCAAAATACAAGCAATGGGGTGGAGGGTGGGAGATATATCTACACAATGGAAAGAAAAGACACATACAGGAAACCCTCGATTTCATGGACCTCGATTTAACAGACTTCAGATTTAACAGATAACATTTTTGGTTCATCTGTCATATGTAAAAAGTAACACCCTGTTATTTTAAAATGCTTTTAACCAAGATTTGTTTATAATTAAATGAACAGGTTTTTTTTTTATTAATTTAGTTATTTTAACAAATTTTACTGAATAGGCCATAAGTTGGAAAAAAAAAAAAACATTAGTTATTTTGCCGACGTAAATAAATGCTACTTATCTACAACATATTTAAATACAAGAGTCACCACTCAGAAAAAATGTTCCATGAATGATTAGCACGTGATCACCTCGCGTGACTTCCTACAGCAGTTTTGACTCCTGCTGGGTGATGTTCCTACATGAGCTAAGCCAAGCACCATCCATGTGCATTTATTTACTCTCAGTGACTGGTGAATGCACACATTTACTAGACCTATTCAGTATAAATTTAAAATTTCTGTAATACATATAGAAAACTTTTATGTGAAATTAAACTTTTTATTCCTACTTAATTTTAATTACACAAACATGTCTACATAAGTAAAAACAGGTAAACTAACCAATTTGTCAATTTTTTAACATAGTATTCGGAAAACTTACTTTATTATATAACAGGCTTTTGGCTTTATTGGACACCCTTTTGCCTGAATTAGTCCATTTTGTCAAGGTTTTACTGGTCATAATTTATTCACTTGACTGACTTTCTTACTGTATTAGTCTGTTTCTGTTACCGGTAAAGACTTAACATTCCCTTTCTAACAAATTGCCCAGATACAAAGGCCAAGCTATTGCTTTGGTTGACAAGGGCAGTAACCACATTTTCATTATAGTTCCCATGAATTGAATTTAAGTTCAGTTGTATTTTAGTTGAAGGAGACACTTCATCATTTTCATCTGCACTAAATTAATGCACAATAAATAAACCATCAAAATTTCTAATTGTGGTGAATATGGATATCCAAAGGTTGCAGACTGTTAGGAAAACCACAAAACAGAAGGTAAGTACTCAATTTCAAAAAGCCTTTTAGCAGAAATATTTCAAAATCATTGTGTGTATGTTTTTTTTGGTTTTGTTTTGTTTCATTTTGTTTTTTACCATTTAACACCAATGATCTTCATTTCACACAATCTAGTCTGACACTTAAAGGAATATTTTAAAAAATGTATTGCATCATACATAGCTACCACCAAATAAAGCCACTTAAAATTGTTGCTTTAGAATAAAGATAAGGGCAGAAGAAGTTTGGCAATGATTAATCAAATTAAAGCTTTTTCACATTTTTAAGTTATATTAATGTTATCTGATGCAAAGAAGCACATACTCACAAACACACTATCTTGAGATCCCTTTCAAACACATTGGCTTGGTTCAAATATGTTTGGACCTAACCTTCATGACTAAATAATATTGGGAACTCCTACTAAAGTAATTGAGCTGAATAATTATCAAAATTGTGTATTTTCATTGACCCTCTGACGGAGGGAATGACTTTTGCTCTTCAGTGATGGGGTAGAATGCTGCATTAGGGGCCTGAGCTCACACAGAGTGTTTCCAGAGAATTCCATGGCTACTGGGACTATAGGAAGACAATCCACTAAAATATCCTTACTAATGAGGAGTTAGCAGAAGAGAGGGTTGAAAAACGGCAGTATAGAAAATAAATGAGGCTCCCCTAAATTGAAGAAAGTTGCACAAAGGAGTCAGATAAATTAATTTTAATCCAGCTTGAATGTTAAGCCTGAAAGAACCCAACAATGACTCACTAAAGAAAAATCAGGTTCTATTTTTACAGTTACTAAAAAAAATAATGATAATGTTATTACTAGAGGCGCAGTGCACGAAATTTGTGCACAGGAGAGGGGTATCCCTCAGCCCAGCCTGCACCCTCTCTAATGCAGGACCCTTTGGGGGATGTCCAACTGTCCGATTGGCAGTTGGACATCCCTCTCACAATCTGGGACCGCTGGCTCCTAACCACTTGCTTGCCTGCCAGCCTGATCTCCCTAACTATCCTTCCCTGCTGGCCTGATCTCCCTAACTGCTATCCCCTGTCGGCCTGATCACCCCTAACTGCCTCTGCCTTGGCCCCACCACCATGGCTTTGTCCAGAAGGACATCCAATCTAATTAGCATATTACCCTTTTATTAGTATAGATAGAGGCTTGTTGCATGGGTGGGAGCCGGCTGCTCTGCCCTGAAAGGGGTCCCAGATCAGGGTGGAGGTCCCCTTGGGGGGTGGGGCCAGCCTAGGCGAGGGGCTGATGGCCGTTTGCAGGCTAGCCACGCCCTCATTGGGGTAGGGGGTCCCCACTGGGGGGCATGGCCAGCCTGGGCGAGGGGCTAAGGGCTGTTTGCAGGCTGACCATGCCCCCATCGGGGTGAGGGTCCCTGCTGGAAGGCGTGGCCAGCCTGGGCCAGGGGCTGAGGGCTGTTTGGGGGTGGTTTGCAGGCTGGCCAAGCCCCAGGCTTGGTCGGGGGAAGGATACCCTGAAGGTCTCCTGGTCTAATTAGCATATTACTCTTTTATTAGTATAGATAATCCTAAGGGCTATTTATATTCAAAAGCATTTTATAAAGTCTGGTAAGTGGTCTGGTGGTTTACCTGGGGATTTTTCTACTCTGTGATTTGTCAAAAGTCCCAAAACATTCTGTGATGGGAGTTTAAATAAGTCAATTTGGAAAGCACAGAACAATCTCTGGGGATTTATCAGCTGCACCTAATAAAGGCTCTGTATACTTTTGTACAGGCTGATCATAAGGGCCTTGAGTACTGAGAATTCCTGAGGGCTGCCAAGTACATTTCTTTGTAGTGTGGTCAGTGTGAGGTCCCTAAGGTGACGATTATTCTATAGGAATAGAATTCAGAAGCCTTTGAATAAAATCCCAGCTTCCTCAATCTTCAGAGTCCTATGGCATCATTTGAAAAATTGAAAAATTGAATTATCTACTTTATAGGGTTGCTGTATTTATTAGATTAAATAACTTGTGGAGTGATATATATATATATATATATATATATATATATATATATAATGAAGAAAACTTCTGGATAGGTGAAGATGAAATTGAAAATCAGGGAATGATGAATAGCTCTCTCTGATTCAGACGTGATTCTCAAACTTTGATAAAATTCTGATTCAGTAAGTCTGGAGTAGGCAGTCCTTAGTAACAGATGCCTTAGGTGCTTCTGTTGGAGTTGGTTCATGGAATCACACATTGACAAATACAGTTTCAGAACATAATATTCTAACAAAACTGTGAAACAGATTGTTTTATTTGGAATCAGCAGATGTGTTGTAATTCTTTCTTCCAACGTTGTTTCTTTCCTTCAAATTTTCAGGCTTCCAAAGGCCTCTGATTCTCATTGAAAATGAGCTCCTGAGTTCTCCCTTATAAATATAACTATGTCAGCCTTTCACATCCAAGCAGGATTGCATTCTAGTGAGTGTGCAATGGCAAGACATCCAAGTCAGAAGAACACTACACATTGCCTCTTGTCTACTTATTATAAAATATAGATAATGAAAGGTATTCAACAATTTATCTCTTAAAATGTAAGTCTCTGAATCTGAAAATATTTTCATAGGAATCAGGTTCTCCTATCCCCCCAGATGATGGCTTAGTATAATCCACAACTGCTACTTATTCCTTCACAAAGTTGATTCATGAATATTTATCCCTGAAAAGGTCTATGGCCATCTAGACTTATCTATTTATTCTATAGACTAGAGGCTCTGTGCACAAAATTTGTGCGGGGGGAGGGGGGGCTCACCCTCCCTCCATGGGCCGGGGTACATGGCTCGCTGGGGCTTGTGGCTGGGGTGATGCCGCCCCAGCATCCCGTGTGCCCCAGCCAGCCTCTGGCCAGAGGCCCGCCCTCCGGCGAGGCTGAGGAGACTGGGCGCCACCATCTTGTGGCTATGGGCACTGACATCTTTGTGACAGAGTGACAGTTAATTTGCATATTAACCTTTTATTAGATAGGATAAGAAAATTATAACCTATACCAACTGACTTGTCCTTTAACCCAGCATCTTCACAAATGAAGAAGTTTCCCCTCCAATGGAAATCCAATTGAGAGCCAAGTCTACACTCAGAAAAATGTCCCCAATGAAGCAAACTCTGCTGTCCAGTGTCGGAGGAATTCATTGTCTTAAATTATGGTAATAATTTCTTCCTATAAAAAGGATGCAGAACCTTTGGGTTACTTTCCTTCAGTGTATCTAGCTCATGACATAAGTAGCAAGATCACAGATTCATTACACAAAGGAAAACGCTCCTCCAACAACACTTTTTACTTCAAGTGTTAAACATTTAGCATTAAAATTACTTTCTCTGAAGAGATTCTCTGCCACATTCCATAGTAAAATCTGAATGCCTTTTGGATAATTGCTGCTTTGGATTATTGCTTCATTTTCCTTCCAAGTATACATCAAATTTAAAGGTGAAAATAAATTTTTATTTTAATCCTCAACTGTTGTGTTCATAGATTATTTTTGCATTTCTCAGAATGTTAACCAGGCCCACAGAGCTAGCAAAGCTCCATGGAACTCTTGCCTCTAATTTTCCTCTTCAATCCTATAAAGCTCTGAAAGATATTGATTCAGCAAATAGGAAAAAACTAACTTATCAAAAATAGCATACATAAAGTGGGAACTGGTCAAAGAAACTCTAAGAATATTGTTTTAACTGGAAATTGTACCATTAACTGCTAAAACATATTGTATTCCTGTTACTGCTCTTTTTGATATATTACCACTGTATGGGAACAGTTTAATCTACTCCATAGAGAGAGCTGTAGGAGTTCTCAGTGGCCTCAAAATATGATGGCCCTTCCCACAAGCAGCTGATCTAAATTTCTTGCAGGTGGCGCGTCTATATTTATTTTCTAAAAGGAAATAACCCTCTCTACAAGTCAATTTTGTTTTTAAAGCTGCGGTGTCTTTAGCCACTTCTTTTTCCAGTTTTTCAGTTGACACCTTGAATGACTTACAGTGGGTTGCATCAGTCATTCCAGGTTCTTACAGAAAATATTTGGGGTGGTGACAATCACATGTTAGGAACGAAGTGCCCTTTGCAGATGGCTGTGCAGGTACCTCTGATTTCTCGCCAAATCATTCAGAATGCCTCAAATCCATTAGATCTCTCCAGGGAGGAAAATTTTCCGGCATCCTAGAGAGGGAACGAGTTCATTTCAATCATCACAAATGAAAGCCACCCTTAATATTCATTAGATATTTTATGATGGCAATATGCATTATCTATCCGTATGCCCCTTTGAAAGGCCAATTTCCTTTGAAACTTGCATGGCTCCAACCCACTCTTTGTAGAAAGTGGCCTATATCCAAGAGGAGTCTGGGGAGGCAAATGGATGACATTTCCTTATCCATTGGAAATGATCATTAAGCCACTGTGGTGGCTACGAGCTTCTAAGTTTTAAAAATTAAAGAACAGATTTGGAATGTGCAGCGAGGTCATTGTGTCACTTCCCTGCTCTCTCCTCTGACCACGTGTCCTAAAGTGAGTGGGACTCTTTGGTTTGCATAACAAAAGATGACTCAAAACTGACCTTTCTCTCATTTGGAGAAGCCTGTATGTTGGGGACAGAAGTTTATGAGCCTGAGAGCTTTTAATTAATTTGTTCTTCTTTCTACCACCATAGTTCATGTCACCTTGCATCTATTTATCCCTTCCAATCTATTGTCATCACTATATGGAGAGTGATCTTTTTAAAATATACATGTAAGCACTTATCTTATAGCCTCAACAAATAAAAAAGAAACAAACTAACAACAAAAACAGGCCATTGTCTTAAAATACTTCATACATAGATTCCCTTGCTTTTAAGAGCCACAACACAACACAACTTAGCATAACATATAAAGCCATAAATGGTCTGATTCCTTTCTCAAACTTACCTTATACAACATCTCCTTGTTTCTCTCCCAGCATTCAGACCATTTTCACATTCTCCTGAGTTTGGACTAGTTGCTCCCTCTCTTTCATCAGATTTGAGCTCAATCATCATTACACACGAAAGTGTTTCCTGACTCCTAAGTAGATCAAATCTGCCTATTCATGGCCTTCATTAAACCATGTAGCTCCCATAGATTTTATTAAAGTATCATTTCATGTTTATTTCTGAAATTATTTCTATCTTTGTCCCTCACTGGACTATGAGGTTCACAGTGTCTGTTTCTGCCCAAGATTATATTCTCCTTACCTAGACCATTGTAAATACTCCAAAAGAAATTGTTGAGTAAACAAACAAATAAGTTCTTGAACTTCATCCAGTTTGTGCCCTGGCTGAAAATCCCTTTCTGTGGGTGAGATGTGGACTTTAGTTTGGGTTGGGCTTGCGGTGAGCTACAATAAGGCCATATCCTAATCCAATTATTCATTGGTGTGGTTGTATTTAATAGCTTGGAACCATGAGATGCATAAAGATCTCATATTGAATTTTAATAAGTGTTTTTAGGCTGGGAACCAGTTGCTTTACATCTCCTCAGGAAAGAGAGGGAACATAAATTTATTTCTTTCATTTTTGTTCTCTTCTGCAAAAGGTGTGTTATGCCTGCATTATATTCTGACTCTGAAATAAAATATCACAAAATGAATATTTAATATGTATATGACAAAATACATAAAAGGATTTTTAAAAGGTAAAATCACTTTATATATGTAAGACACTGCTAATTTGGGAAGTGATAATTTGGAAGGTTAAAAAAGGGCAATGGTGAGCCTAGCACATGGACCCCCACCCCTACCTTCTTTTTGTCTGCATGCCTCAGAGATCACAGGTGTGGGGTCACTGGTACACGTCCAGGAAGTTAAAAGCAGAATCTTACCCTACCCTCACAGTGAACAATTGAACTAGGTAGTTATGACTTTTTTTTATCTCCAGAGAGAAAATTACATAAACTATATTTTAAAGTCTTAAAAATTTGTGAAAACTAGTGATGTGCATTTAATACAACAATATCTCATATGATACAAAAATGCTAAGAATTGTCGATGATGCGACCCTAATGCCAAGCATGTGTCTTGATTAACTTTTTGGCCCCACAGACTGAGACACTATGCCGTTGTTAATCAAATGAGAGATAAATAATTATAAACACATATATAATTATAAATTATAATTAAGTGGTAATAATTGTTGCTAAAAATAGTAGCTCTTCTTCATTAAGTTCCAACGGGTTATCACGTAAACACTTTACATTCTTGCAAGAACTCTACCACAAAGTATGAATTTTGTCCATTTAATAGACAAGAAACTGAAATTCAAAGAAATCAAGTAACTCAGTTGTCACACAGACAGTAAGCAGTGAGGCTACAATTGAAGGCCAGACTCATTTGGCTCCAACACTCATGGAGTTTCTACCATGTTCTGCTGTTTTGTTTTATTTTGTTTTGTTTTGTTCTGCTGTGTTTTATTTGTTGTTGTTTTTGTTTGTTTGCTTTTTGTTTTTTAACACCATGTGTATTTATCTTTCTGGTGAAAAGTTAAAGACAACTTAGTGATTAAAAAAAAGTCTGGACTGAGAATTAGAAGTTTATGTTAAGTAGCCTCCCTGCCATTATCTGCTGTGAGACCTCAGGTGTCAAGAGGTATTTTATATCACTTAATCTTCACATGCCTCAATTCCTCCATCTTTAAAATGGCAATAATGTTTTGCCTACTTCAAGAGCTAGTACAAGATAAAATGAGAGACAAATTACATTGCCCCTAGAAGTCAGGGTCTCCATTTATTGAGCTATTAAGCCAGTACCACCTTGAATTGGCACATTCACAAGTATCATTTCATTATGCATTTCAAGTTAGAAACTGTCTTAATTTTTACAGGTGAGAAACACATAGTTACTAGTCTAGTCTCAAAAGTTATAAAGCCATGATTTTTACAAGATTGAACCTAAAATCTAGATCAGCACTTACATTGCATAAATTATTTGACCTCTTTGAGCTTCAGATTTTTATCATTAAAATGGGGAAAATAATATCACCTTCCTGAGTTATGGCACAAAGATAGCATATGTAAAAGCAACTAAATTATAGTCAACTTCTAATTAAGTCAAAGAAGGACATGGTTATCATTATATCAATGTGTCTGCATGATCAGAGCAAGTTCTCAAAGGCCTGCAGCATGCAAGGCGGCACCTGTTGTGAGTGTGTGGTGGGCAATGGTGGCAAAAGCGGCTGTCTCACTCCAACCCAGCGCTCTTTATACTCCATAGTCCCGGTTCTTCTGCCCACTTTGCTATCTTAAACTTCACCCACTCATTTTCAAAGCAGAATGCAGTCCTCTGAAATGGCATTCAAAATTATTTTTTTAAATTTTAAAACACACTAATTCATTTTTTTTGTAGAGAGAATTTTCATTTTCAAAGTGTATTTTTCCTAGATTCTTTTTAAAATATATTTTTATTGTTGGTAGTATTACAGATATCTCCCATTTTCCATTTTTAAAAGTAGTTATTTTTGAGTGGAAGGAACCTTCTGATCTCCCGAGAATGTAAATGTAAACATTTTGGTTCATGGAGAAATTTTTTATGACCCTGAGAACTTGCATTGATGCAAAGTGAAAACTCTATTCATATATATCACTGCTAGTTCAGAACAGAGGAAGTAAAGTTGATAATGAAAAAAACAAACCCCAAACCTGAAATAGCTTAGGTAAAGAAAACAATGAGAAATAAGGTCAACAGTGTTCATCTGAAAAGTGATAAAAGAGCTGCTTTGAAAAAGCTGAAAGAAAATCCTTAAGTATTAATCTTTATTTGCTCATGGAATTTGTCTTCCTCCAGTGTGTCCTTATAGCCAAAACTATTGATAATAAAAGGAACCTTAAATATCATTGATAGCTCTCCTTCATTCTAAAGACAAAGCAGTAGCCTTGTCGAAGTGGCTCAGTTGGTTGAGTGTCCTCCTGTGCACGGAGAGGTTGGAGAGGTTGCTCATTCGATTACCAGGATCTGGCACATATGGCACATATGGCCCCATCTCTCTCTCTCTCTCTCTCTTTCTCTCTCTCTTTCTCTCTCTCTCTCTCTCTCTCTCTCTCTCTCTCTCTCTCTCTCTCATCCTCAGGTGAGGATTAGGAAAAAAAGATGAGGTAGAAGACCATGAAGATTAAACAACCTGCTCCAAAGAGATCCTAGTAAGTGACAGTTGACCTCACACCTGACTTGTCTAACACAGCCTCTGACACACCATGCTATGCACTAAAAATATAACTTTGCCTTTAGCATGCTAGCATTATTTTACTTATGAGCCATTTCTCTGCCACACACACACACACACTCTCTCTCTCTCTCTCTCTCTCTCTCTCTCTCTCTCACACACACACACACACACACACACACACACACACATCGACCAATAATTGGTGTATTTTCCAAGCCTCATTACATAAAATGTTCTAACATTCAAGCCTCTCTCCTCACAAAAGTCAACGTCCAGCTTTGGTGATTTGTTGTACTCTGTTGAACTATGCAAAAGAGTTAGTTAGGCTTTAAGTAAGTAGGAGCTTTAGATCTCCCATGATCATGAGCATAATTGGGCCTCTTTCAGATTGACATTCTTTGTCCTCTCCTTCCATTTGAGTATCCAATGGAACAAGTTTCAACTTTCTTGTGGAAGCCAAAATATAGTTATAATTGATTATCCTGAGTCTTATTTCATTATCATAAGAACTATTCTAAATGACAAATACTTAAAATGACTTTAGAAGGATTTTATTGTGGAGAGTACCAATTCAACTTTCTCCTTATTTTGATGCACTTGAATAAACAAGTACAGATTCAAAACAAAAACAAACAAAAATACAACTAGAGAAGAGGTGCAAAACACTTAAAGCAATTCATGAAACAGAGGTGTCTTGGTTTCTGGAATAGTTCTAGAATGAGATCACAGTCTGTTATTCTCTGACATGCATGAAGTTTGTGTAATTAGGTAAAGTCAAACATCAACCCAAATAATTAGACTGGCTTGTATTCTATATTGCTCTGCCTATGAAGTCTAATTTAATAATACCCTTTAATCCTAAACTTTCAGAATACTACTTCATACAGAGCAATTACATTTTCTCATTTTATCTTTATTTTTATTATACAAGACTTAATGAGAAAATGCATTTAAGCATTTTATACACATTTACTTTCCTCACACTCAACCTAAATAATTTTCATAGCCCTAGCCAGCCCTGGGTTCAATTCCAGTCAAGGCATATGCGACAGGCAACCAATTGACGTCTCTCTCTCACGTGGATATTTCTCCGTGTGTTTCTCTCCCCCTCCCTTTCACTCTCTCTAAAAACCAATGGAAAAATATCCTCAGGTGAGGGTTAACAACAAAATAAATAAACTCCATAAATCTGATAATTTACTCTATTATCCTCAAAATTAAGTGTTTCTTCTATAAACTATTTTAACCTAAAATACTTTTATATAAATGGTCAGATATTTTCCAGGATTATTTTATATATATGTACTGTAATGTGTTTGCCATTGTAATGAAATTTTTATTAAGAATTATGATTACTTGCTCTCCCTTTTTACCTTTTCCTTTTAATAAGACCCATAAATTCTCATTATAAATGTGAAATGGTAGATTGTCCTCCACCCCCCCCCCCCCACACACACACACACAAATACCTCTAGGCTCCCACATTCATAGACTGAGTGGCTCAGGCAGAATTTTATACGAGTTGATGAATGGATGAATGAATGAACAAAGGAACAAATAAGTTATTGCAGCATCTCTTATTTTTCAAATTCTCTTGAGCCAATGTTAATTCTTCCCCCATCAAGCATGCTGTCTATAATTAAAAACTTCTCATGTAAAATATTTATAACTAATTATTCTTGCTCATTTAAGTTCTTAAAATTATTTTTAGAATCTCAATTCTCAAGTTCACTAATCTCAGTAAAGAGTATAGTAAGTAGAGATATCTTTTGGTATTTTTGTATCACATTTTCATTTTCTCTTATGAATTTCTTAGTCCGGATTATCATTCACTCTGCCTTTCTTTTCACAAGTCCAAATCTATTCATTTAAATTTGTTCTGTTTCTATCCCACCACAATTCCAATGTAAGCAGATAGAAGTTTAAGCTATTCTAACCAATGGATTTTGCTGTCCAAGTTGAACACAAGGGCATTAAACTATGAGGAATTGACAGTTCATAATATGCCTTCCTTTGGGTGGATATGCAGCAATCTTTTTCGTATGTCTTGTCTTATTCATTGGGCCAGAAAGAAATATCTCCATCAATGGGATACAGAGGCTTCTTGGCAGGAGTATAACATTACTGATGTACAAAGAAAATAATTACAGAATCTATCAAATAATTTTGCAATTATTTTAAACCATGTGTCTTCTTGCCCTCTTTTTATTGGTTCTCTCAATCCTCATTTCTTTCCATATATTTCTTAAAAGCATACAGCAGAATTCTTACTCATCATATACTACCATTCATCATATAGGTAGAGAAGAAAGAAAGGCTAAAATGAGGAAACAGTGAAACAAAACCGGTAAATTGCGGTGGGGCTGACGGCATCATTGAGTTTGGCAAAAAGGATGGTATTTGCTTTGCCTATAACAGAGTGTGTGTAAAAGAGACTTTGCGGCATCTATGTAGTAAGAGAGAAGGTTAGGTGAATGAGTTTGCATTTGATGCTGTAGGTGCCAGGGAGACATTTAAATGGTTGTGAGGAGGGCAGTAACATTATAGGTTTGAGCTTTAGAATAATTAATGAGGTAGCATTAATCAGGTAGATGAGTCAAGTAAATTAATCTGGTAGATTAATCTGGTAATGATGTGTCATGTTGATTGAAGGAAGTAGACTAGGGTCAGAGTCATGAAGAGACTGCCAAGGTTGAGACTAGAGACACAAAGTGGAGGACAGGCACGCATAGCTTATCCTGGTTTTGTTACCTCTCTCGATAGAACAGTAGTTTCCTTGGGAAGTTTTAAAATTCTTATACCACTTAGAAGTTGGGCTATGTGTCCCAAGAGTATTTTCCTATGTTAATAATTAGAGTATCCACTACTCCCCATTTGAAGTAAAAGATTAGTTGTAAAATCTTTGTTCTATATTTCTTGGTTGACATTAGCACATATCCTCTTCCTCTCACTGAAACAGTTCCATAAAGACATTTTCCATTATCCATGTTTTCTCTTTTCGCACAGTTTTGACAGGTTTATGTAATACTCCAACAAGACCTTCAATTCCCATTTGTATAATCCTCTTCTTAGGCACTTTAAAAAGATTGAAGTAAAGCTTTTTTTACTTTTTCAACTTGAGAGTCACTAATTTTTCTTTGATTTTATGTGATTTGGTTTCTCAACATCATTTTTCTACCTCTACTGCAACTGAAATCTTCTCTTCTTGGGTCTCTATTTTTCTCTTTCAGGCCTTTGATTTTCCAATATATAACACTACTTTAAGAAAATGAATTTCAAAATATTTTAGACACTTGAAGGGAGAAATGGATATTTGCTCTCCTTTTGTATGCTAAGATTACTTCTATTTCTTAACATTATAAAAATTTATCCTTCTTATAAATCTGAAAAATTGTTCCAGATTTTGAAAAATATATTTATCATAATATTATATCATGGTACTAATCTAAAGGATCTTCTTTGTAACACGAATTTTATTCATTCTTGCCCTTATTTCCAACCAAGCTTATGGTTCACTTCCTCTTTATGTTAAGATGTTTCAAGCTCTTAGCATATAAAGCTTCATAAGTACTCTTCAGTCACTCATCTTGTAAATTGATTCTAAACAGTCGACTTCAAATATTATTTCTGGTTACTTCCACTCTTACCTTTCTTAAGATGCATCTGCAATCCCCTTTCAACGACCAGACACTCTGATATTAGAAAAGACCCACATCCTTAAGTAGTTTTTGCTCTCATACTTCTCTTATGGAGTATATGCCTTCATAAATCTGACCTTTTACCTTTTTATTTATATTATTTCCACAATCATATATCTTTCCCCATTCTTCAGACCCATAGACCTTACAAACAACTAAACCAAACATTAAACATCTGTGTGTCTTGTTCTCCTGTTAACTTCTGTGAAAATCCCTTCACAAATAATACGTTTTCCTGTCTACATTCAGTCTATTTATGGTATCTTAACTGAATAAAATACTTATTTCCAAGACTAGCACAAGCCTCTGGATTCTTTGATTGGATATAAATATTACCTGCTGAGTTTTGACACCACTTTATTAAATTTGCCCACCAGCCCTGCATGGTAGATATTGATCATCTTTTTTTACATATGGAGTATTTTTAGTATGTAAAGAGTCATTCAGAGGAAAAAGGATAGGTAGGATCTGAAGCTAATGTGCAGAATTGGAACTAGTGGGTTAAAGAGGGTGAAAAGATTGCCCACACTGATTCTGCTGGTATTGTCAGAGCTGGCATTGAACACAGCTCCATCAGAACCAGCCTTGAATGAGGACTTTCTGGAAGACAAGTCAGTTTCAGAACTCTGATTTGATAATGGGTTCAAAGTATCTGGAATCTACTATTGCTGAAATTCTGGAAATCAAAGAGAAACTAGTGTTTGTGGATTGGTTTGATTTCCCCTGAAATGTGGGAATTAGGACCAGCTCCAACATATATGAAAATGTTGGGACATTTTAAAAATATATACATATATATGGTTATACTTTCACTCTTTAAAATTGCAAAAATGTCACCTCTGACTACCTGTCATTGATAGTATCACTCATTTAGAAGCACATCTTTTCCTTCAACACTATCTGCCTTCTGTACCTTCTACAGAATGAAAATTAAAGTATGACCCAAATAATAACATTGCAATAACTACAGAAAAAATGCCAGCTATTCTTAAATGAAACTGAATATTTTCACTTGTTATTATTATAGAATATATGTGTAGAATGCACTCAGCCAACTTTTTTCACTCTTTGTTTCAAATCCCTGAGTGTAAGTAGTCTCATTATGTAAACAAATTGAACTCCAACATACGCTTGAACCCTCTCTTTAAATCCACTGAGGTTTTCCTGTCACAAATGCTAAACATTATTATCTGGAACTCTGAGCATTCTGCAGATATGTTTGACCTTCTGCACATAAAACTCACTTAATTATTGAGTTATATATTAAAATAGACAAAACTACCTAAGTAAAAAAGAAAAGAATTACCATTGTATATATTCCTAAATCTACACATGCATCCACAAACACATACACATAATAACTAGTTTATGTATAATTGAATTAATATAAGGACAGTTAGAAGGATGAGAAGAAAATTTTTATCTAGATCTATGAAAATGAAATCTATTTATTTTTAAAACTCCATTTATTTTTTTTTAGCAAATGTTACTCAAATATTTATTGAAAAACCATAAGATTCTAGGGACTATAGAGGATACAAAGATAAATTACTTATAGCAAATAAACAAATGCCCAATTAATTCCACTACAAAGTGAAGTATGTAAAGCTTATTAAGATAGGGGCAGTGTATGTATTGTTTAACTCTGTATCGTCAGTGTCTAATATTGTGACTGGCACACAGTAGATGCCAAAGTATGTTTGATGAATGTATAATGAAAGAACAATGCCTTTAAGTGATCTAGAAGTTCAAAGGAAGGAGATATTACTTTTATCTGGCATGTCCCAGGAAGTCTTCCTAGAGGATAAGGTATTTGATCTGAAGTCTCAAAGAATGGGGTATTGGTTTTAAAGAAGAGAATAACATAACAGGCAGAGGCCAAGACACAAACACAAAGATAGAGAGGCAGGAAAGTGCAACAGAGTGATCAGGAATAGCAAATCATTCAATTTGGCAGTTGAGCATAAGAAATCTATAAAGAAGCAATAAAGCCCTGGCCGGTGTGGCTCAGTTGGTTGGGCATCAGCCTGTGCACCAAAGGGTTGCCCATTCAATTCCTAGTCAGGGCACATGTCCTGGTTGTGGGCTCAATCCTCGGTAGGGAGAGTGCAAGAGGCAGCCAACTGATGTTCATTCTCACATCGATGTTTCTGTCTCTCCCTCTCCCTTCCCCTCTCTCTAAAAAATATTTTTAAAAATCTTAAAAAGAATGAAAGAAAGCTAAAAAGTTAGACTGAGGCCAGATTGCTGAAATCCAGAAATGCTCAGTTAAGGAGTCCAGATTTTATTCTCAAAGTAAGCTCTAAATATTTGTGTTTACATTATTGTACACCAGCTTTGCCACTTGCCAAGTAGCCATTATTCTTGATCCTGATTCTGAAGCTGTCAGGGAGAGTCTTCAGAAGTAGTTCCTAATTATATTACAGCCTCCCTCTATGAAACTGCTCCAAGAAGCTACAAAGTCTAGCAGCCCCAGAACAGACAAAGGAAGAAGGAGAGGGATTTCTAAAAATATTTAATGCTGGGCAGTTTCATTAGTTCCGAAGCTGCTACTAGATACCTACAATATTTAATGTGGCACTTTGGAAACAGATTAACTTTAACTCTAGTTTGCAAAGAACTAAATTAATACACAAATCCTAAAAGGTGAAAAGGACTCCAAGAGAGAATCAGCCTCTTCAGAGATCTCTAATGTACCATGAAATACAGCCTTTGTCTAATGAGATACTAGTTCTTACAGCAAAATAGTATAGAGTAGGGTTCCTGAATACACAAGGTTATTCCATTTATTAACTACAAGCACAAACATCCATGAACTGTAGAGAAATAAAGGTATAATACATGCCTTAAGAAACTGACAAGCTAAAGAAAATTAACCACTCAAGTTCCAGAACAGCTGTGTCATTTTAGTTTCTCAATTACCTCATGAGTTTAATATTAATAAAATTTCCATTTTATAATTGAGAGGGTTAAGATCAAAGGCTTTCAATAAATTTCTCAAACTACACAAATAGCATAGCTTGAATCCAAACCAAATTTGTCTACCTCCAGAGTTCATACTCTTTGTCTTGCACCATAATGGGCTTAGGGCCTAGCTTAATAAATGGGAAGCAACACAATATGTTAGCTAAAAGCAAGATCCCTAGCATAAGACCATCCAGGTTCTAGATCTTGGCTTCACTTCATGTAAGCTCGGTGATCTTGTACCTTCTAATAACTTTTTTGTGCCTAATGTTTTCTTAATTGTAAAATGGGGTGGAATTAATATTGGAATAACACATCATACCTTACAGGGTTGTTGTGAGATATAAATGAAATAATACATGTAAAGTGCTTAAGAGAATGGCAGTCCAAAGGAAACGCTCATTTAAATTAGCATTATTTGTTAGTGAAACATCATAAAAACAGCAATAATTTAGACAATTCAGTTCACATTTTAAAATCTGAATCAACATCCCAAGCCTTCCTTCAATTAAAAAAACACCCTTGAAAAATATCATGCAGTAGTTTCTTTGAACACAAAGGGGTCTATGCAACAGTAACACGATAGTAAAAGTTGCAAGAGCTGCATTGGTATTTGGGAAGACAACTCTAGCTCTGCTAACTTCCTGACACTGATATATTTGACTGGTTATCAGTTTTGTTATCTCTTTCTTTCCTGCCAGTACAAACATCTAGATAAGACAATACATTTCTGTAGTTTACAAACTTACCCACGAATGTGGGAGATCCATATCTGTACAAGAAGACTTAGACGTGGGTGATGGTTACAGTGAAAACAGTTGTCCCCAGGGACCAACTTGGGCAATTTCCAAATAAACACATGTCCAAAGTGTGTTTTCCGGAAAAGGCTTCCAACTGTTGTACATCTGAACTTCACCTTCATTTTGAGATAACATTTCTGCCAAGTTGCCTCCAGTTGAAGTGATCTAACCATTGATGCAGAAATGCAATCTAATCTCCATTTCCTCCATCTTCCTTGTGCTAATATTATTAACTTTCTTTTCTTGAGATTTAGCTAATTTTATACAGGAAATCAATGTTATATCTCCATCTTCTGAGTGATAAAGAAAAAATGTTAAAAAGTAAGTCTATTAATTTTGTACATGTAGAAATTATAAGTATTATGCTTCCTTTTATATAATGTAAGTAAATGAACACCAGAGGATAAACCAGAAAGTCATTTAACTTAACAAAATTCTTTACAATAGCATTTCTTTAATGAATAAATTTTTTGTATATTATTTTTTCTGTAAAAAAGATTTATTTACCTAAAAATATTGAACCATATTTAATGATTAAAGTTATTTTGATTGGAAATACTAAAAGCCACGTGAAAATAGTATATTGCATGATGTTTGAGAAACATTACAGTTTCCAAAATTTCCCACATCTTCTCAGCATGATATGGTGTGCTTCTATTCTGGAAGATACTTAATTTTTGGAGGTCATGAGTGTAAGAACAACATAAAGCAGCAAATGAGATCTTTGCTTTTCTTAAAAGAATGAAATCTCAGTGGTATGGGCTGCAATCTTACTGGTATTCTGTAATTTTCTATTTTAATATCAATCTGCAAAGAGATTTATGCAGACAGTATGTCTCAGTAAAATCTTTTGGAAAAGTCTGAACAAGACTGAGAAAACAAAATAAAAGGATATTTCTTTAATACTATAAAGTTAATTAGTGAGATTTATTTACATGTGGTGAAAGATCTGATGAAAATTCTAGTAATATGTAAAAGAGTTCTAGAAAATAGAATACATATTACCCATAGTAAATTGAACCAGGCCATCAACTTTTTTTATGTTCGAATGTTTAACTGGTGTAAACAAAATAATGATTAATAGGGTATTATTAAAAATGAAAAATAAAATTGCATGTTTTGACATTTCAATTCGCTGTACTCACATCAAAATTGAAAAATACTGTTTTCTGTGGCTAAGAGATAAGAACAGTGGTCACTACTGACCCCATTGCCTTGCTGATTACAGCCATAGCTTTCTTTCACTCTATCTCTCACCTGGTCCTGAAAGGAAAGAGAAATGAGGTGGGGCAAAGGTTTAAGGTGAAATTCAGGAATAGGGTGAGGATATATTTCATATATAATTTGGTAATTAAAAATAAACTCAACATTTAATGGTTACTGTAAGGCTGTATAAAGATGGCCTTCGTTAATATATGCTACTCCAATTCTTCTGCAGAGTTTTTAGCAGCTCATTGAATTCTTACTTACGGAGATTTATTAATGGAGGTTTCATCTGATCCAGACTTGGGATCCTGGGTTTTTTGGTCCAAATTCTTTTTTGGAGTCTCTTTAATGTCCCCATTCATTCCACTGGGTCACCACTTAATTTTGTGGCCTAGTACAAACACAGCTCAAAGTAAAGCCAAATTTTTCTTCACAAAAGATTAAATATAACATGTGCAGAGATCATAAATATGGAAAATTAATAATGTTCCCTTAAAACCTGTACCCTCACACGATTTAAACAATAGCTTGAAAGCACACCACATTTTTTGGGTTAAAACTTGTATACTAAAGCATGGTGTTTTTACTTTTCTTATATACTTCAAAATGCAGCAAAATGGATTAAATCCAAGCCATCTATAAATGATTCGCTCCTGCTCCATGTGAAATAGTAAAAAAAGAGCAAGGTCTTTGTTTTCAAATATACGTTTTTAAGTAGCTTCTTCCTCTCTAGAAGATACAGTGAGCAAAACAGCTTACTACATTTTAGTATATAAATGTCACTGTTTTATTATGGCAAAATATTGATAAAAGAATTAGCATTGCATTAATTACTCAAAGTTTTATTGGAAGATTTAGAAGTATCTCACACTAGTTTAAATAGTGCTTTTATTTATTTTGTATTTATAGTGCTTGTATTTATTTTTTAAAAGATATCATACTCTTAAGGATTTCAAAATATTTTGGAAATTGATACTTTATGTGCCAAATTTTATAATAATTGGTAAAAGTTTTATTCTGTTCTATTAACTTTATGTGAAGTAATACATAAAGGAATATTTCTTTTTCATCCATAAAGCTCTGGACTCACAAGTATTTCTCCCTCTACTTCTGCCTCATTCTTTCTACTAAGCAGCTGATAAATGGTATGTAAATATATATAGCAATTTTCAAAAAGCAAATGATATGCTTCCTCATTAATGCTTAAATGAAACGTATTTATAAAAGTGTGTTCCACTCCTTTGAGAGAGACTATAAGCCCAAAGAAATGTTTGGAAGAAAAGAATCTCAGGCATGCAAATATTTCCGATCATTATTTTCAGATCTTTTTCTATTTTTAAATATATTTTAACTAGTGGACCAGTGTACTAAATTCATGAATGGGGGGGGCGGGCAGTGATGTCCCTCATTCAGGCCTGCATCCTCTCCAATCTGGGACCCCTTGGGGGATGTCTGACTGCCGGTTTAGGCCCAATCCCTGTAGATCGGGCCTAAATCGGTAGTCGGACATTTCTCTTGCAATCCGGGACTTCTGGCTCCGAACGACTCACCTGTCTGCCTGCCAGATCACCCCTAACCACTCTGCCTTCCAGCCTGATTGCCCCCAACTGTCCTCCCCTGCAGGCCTGATCACCCCTAACTGCCTCTGCCTTGGCCTCACCACCATGGCTTTGTCTAGAAGGTCTCCTGGTCTAATAGCATATTACCCTTTTATTAGCATAGATTGATTTTAGAGGTATAGAGAGATAGAAATGTCAATGAGAGTGAAACATTTATTGGCTAACTCCTGCATACTTCCTACTAGGGATCAGGCTCAGAACCTGGACATCTGTTTTGACCAAGAATAGAACCATGACCTCCATGGTTCATGGGCCAACACTCAACCACTGAGCAACACCAGCTGGGCATCAGCTCTTATTCTTGATCTTTAAGAAAGACTTTGAGGGAGATTCAAAACAGTGACAGGCTAAGGAGATGTTGCACCCCCAGGACAAAACTAAAATGCCATTAAAATATACAACAGTCGATCCAAATAACTAACTAAAGACTAGCTGAACATATTTTATAACCAAGAATTTACAGAAACCACATTGAGACTAGTGGGAAGCGGGGAGACCTGAAAATGGCTGGCCCTGTTCCCACAAGCCTGGGTTGAGATCCAGGATGGATATCAATCTGCAAAGATTACCCCTGAGAGAGGAGTCTCAGGCCCATGACAAGCTCCTCATCCCAAAGCCCCTGAGCCGAGAAGATGTGTTCACATAACAACTGGCTATGAAAATCAGCAGAGATTCTGTCTTCTAGGGAGAGAAAGAAGTCTGCTAGAGACACAGGTGGCCTCCTAAATAGCCAATGCACAAAATGTCATTTGAAGCTACTTACTCTGGGCTCCAGTGGAGGGAGGGCAGAGCAGACTGGCATGTGTGAGGAGAGACTGGGGTTCATGACTATGGAGAGAGAGCTGAGGGTACAGCCATTGAGACATCTGTGCTGAGTCACTCTCCCACACTGCAGAAACCATCTTTCTTAGGTTGAACACTTCCCTCCTTATGACATCAGCCTGGGGAAATGCAATAACCTCACCCTCTGGACTCCTGCTCCAATCAAAAGACAAGGGGTGGCTGAATGATAAGAAAAAACAAACAAACATTTATATGCTGTCTACAGGAAAACCACCTCAGAACAAAATATACAGATTAAAAGTAAAGGGACAAAAAATATATTTCATCAAAATATATTTTAATTTTTTTGAAGTGGTATCTCATTGTTTTTTCTTTTTTACTTTTTTTTTTCTTTATTGATTAAGGTATTACAAATGTGTCCTTATCCCCCCATACCCCAACTCATGCCCTCACCCCCCTGGTGGCTATGTCCATTGGTTAGGCTTATATACATGCACACAAGTGCTTTGGTTGATCTCTCCCCCTTAGCCCCACCCTCTCCTACCTTCCCTCTGAGGTTCGATGGCCTGATCGATGCTTCTCTCTCTCTGGATCTGTTTTTGTTCATCAGTTCATGTTGTTCATCATGTTCCATAAATGAGTGAGATCATGTGATATTACATTTCTCTGACTGGCTTATTTCACTTAGAATAATGCCCTCCAGTTCCATCCATGCTGTTGCAAATGGTAAGAATTCCTTCTTTTTTACCACAGCATAGTATTCCATTGTGTCCATACCTTCATTTTCAGTCTGTGTGTGTCCCTTGTTCTGAGGTGGGTCTCTTGTAGACAGCATATGTATGGGTCATTTTTTTTTACCCATTCAGCCCCTTTATGTCTTTTGATTGGAGCATTTAGTCTGTTTATGTTTAAAGTTATTGATAGGTACTTGTTTTTTGCCATTTTATTTTTTGTGCCTGTGTTTCTTCTTCCCTTTTTATTTCTTCTTTTTACACCAGTCCCTTAGCACTTCTTGCATTGCTGGCTTGGTAGTGATAAACTCCCTAAGCCTTTTTTTGTCTGAGAAATTTCTTATTTCCCTTTCAAATTTGAATGATAGCATTGCATGATAGAGTTTTCTTGGATTTAGTCCCTTGCTTTACATCACTTTGGAAATTTCCTTTCATTCTTTTCTGGACTGATGTGTTTCTTTTGAGAAATCATTTGATAATCTAATGGGAGATCCCTTGTATGTAACTTTCTGTCTCTTTCTTGCAACCTTTAAGATTTTCTCTTTGTCCTGAACGTTTGCCATCATAATTACAATGTGTTTTGGTGTGGGTCTTTTCGGGTTCATCTTGTTTGGTACTCTCTGTGCTTGCGTGACTTTTTTCTTCCCCACATCAGGGAAGTTTCCTGACATTATTTCTTCAAATAGGTTTTCTAATCCTTATTCCTCTTCCTGTCATTATGGCATCCCTATTATTCATATGTTGCTTCATTTTATGTTGTCCCAAAGTTCCCTCAGGCTCTCCTTCTGTCTTTTAATTTTTTTCTCCAATTGCAGTTCAGTTTGGGTGTGTTTTGCTTCCCTGTCTTCTAATTTGCTAATTCGGTCCTCCACTACTCCTAGTCTACTGTTTAAACTTTCCATGGTGTTTTTTATTTCAGCTATATCACTCTTTATTTCTTCTTGATTCTTACATAAATTGTTGATGTTTTCATCCATCTGGTTTATGAACTGTATGACCTTTATTTTGAATTCTTTTTCTGACATATTGCATGCCTCTGTTTCACTTAGCTGCTTTTCTGGTGATAGCTGCTTTTTTGGTGATACCTCCTTTTCCTTCCTTTGGGATTTGCTTTGTCTACCCATTTTTGTGCTTACTGGAAGATTTAGGTGTTGAGTTGTGCAGGGGATGCTCCTTGGGTGGCAGTGGCTCCTCAGGTGGCGGTGGCAGCTCCTTGGGCAGTCACATCAGCGGCTGCTCCTCAATTGGTGGCAGCTCCTCAGGTGGGCGCTGTTCACAGCAGTGGTGGCACTTCTGGCTGGTGGGGACAGGCTTCTTGTGTAGCTTCTGCTCCCCAAACACAGGTGGGGTGCTCACGTGGCTGCTGATCCTCAGATGGATGTGGGTTGTGAGCAGCTGCTGCTCCTCAAATGGGGGTGGGCTGCTTACAAGCTGCTGCTCCTTGGATAGGTGTGGGGTGCTCGTGGGGGCTACCTCTCCTCAGAAGGGGGCAGGCTGCTTATGAGGCTGCTGCTTCTCGGATAGAGGCAGGTTTCTCACAGGGCTGCTCCTCCTCAGATAGGGGAGGGCTGCTCCTCAGATGGGGGTGAGCTGCTCACAGGTCTGCTACTCCTCAGATGGGGGCAAGCTGCTTGCATGGCTGCTGCTCCTCAAATGGGTGCAGGTCACTCATGGAGCTGGGGCTTCTTGGATGGGGATGAGCTGTGCACAAGGCTGCTGCTCCTTGAATGGGGATGGGCTGCTACTACTCAGACAGGAGTGTGCTGCTCACGTGGCTGTTGTTCTCATGGTTTCAGTGCCCTGGGCAGCTGTGTTTACTTTGCCAATTCAGGGTGGATGTTATTCAATTTAGTTGCTCATTCTATATGCTCCAGGACAAGGTTCAAGACATGTCTGTCTACTCCGCCACCATTTTGTCTCTCTACCCAAAATAGACTTTAAAAGAAAAATTATAGCAAGAGACAAAGGACACTATGTAATGATAAGGGAGTGATCCAACGAGAGAATATAACCCTGGTAAACATTTATACAACAATGTCAGAGCACATAAATGCATAAAGCAAATCTTGATGGACATAAAGGAAGAGATCAAAAGTAGTCTCTATGTATAAAACCCTAATATGCAAATAGACTGAATGATGGAACAACTGAAGAACCCAACAACCCGTCACTATGATGTGCGCTGACCACCAGGGGGCGTGCACAGAGCATGGTGGGCTTCGGCAGCAAGTGGCAGAGCATGGAACATGGCTGGCATTGGTTGTGGCAGGATGGTGGAGCAGGTGAGTGGTGGCACCAAACCAAGGTGGGGAGCTGCTCACTGTCATCAGGGTGAGCCTCTGGTAGTTACTGAAAATTCTTTCCTCCTGTGCACCATAGTCTTGCCAGGTGCTTGCACCTGCTGACAGTGTGTCCCCCACTCGTACCCACTGTTGGCACCAGAGTCGCTGCTCACACCCACTGCCAGTGCCCAGCAGTGGCCCTGATAGTTTGGTGTCTTCAGCGGGTGCAAGCGGTGGCTGCTAGCCCCAATTGCACCACAGGTCTTCTCCACCTGCCCCTGCTCCTGAGGGGGAATTGGGGTCAGCAGCCACTACTCGCACCCACTGCTGGCAATGGCCCCACTCACATCTGGTGCTGGTTCTGGAGCCACCGCTTGCACCCACTGCCAGCGCTGGCCCCACTTGCACCCACAGCCAGTGCCAGAGCCATTGCTCGTACCTGCTGCCTGAGCCTGGTGCCAGTCCTGATTGCTCAGCACTGTCAGCAGGTGTGAGCAGTGGCTGCTGGCCCTTATCACCGCTGAGGGCTTCTCCACCTCTCCCTGGTCCTGAGGGGTGATTGGGGCAGCAGCCGCCACTCACACCTGCTGATGTTACCAGCTCCAATCACTCTGCACCAGCAGCAGGTGTGAGCAAGGCTGGCACTGTTAGTGCATGGGAACGGCAGCAGCGGGACAAGGGCAGTAAAGGCAGACAGGACATGGGGAGGGGGGTGGGTCGTGGCAGAAGGGGCTGGGCAGGGGTGCAGAGGATGGGCCGAGACCCGCACTTGTACCCACTGCAGCCTCGCAGCCCACAGTTCCTTCAAGGTGCACAAATTAGGAGCCCCTAATACAGTCATAGTAGGGGACTTTAAAACCCCAGTTAACATCAATGAATACATATTCTAGACAGAAAATAAACAAGGAGACAGCAGTCTTCAGTGACACAGAAGATCAGATGGATTTCATTGATATCTTCAGAGAATTTCACCCCAAAGCAGCAAAATGTACATTCTTTAATTTTCAAGTGCATATGAAACACTTTCTATGATATACCATATGTTAGGACACAAAACAAGTCTCAATAAATTTAAAAAGATTGAAATCATATTAAGCTGCTTCTCTGAGTATAATAGTGTGAAACTAGAAATCAATCACAAGAAAACAACTGAAAAATTACAAAGACATGAAAAATAAATAACATGTAATTCAACAAAAAAATGAATTAACAATGAGATCAAGGAAGCTACCTTGAAACAAAAGAAAATGAGAACATGAGAAACCAAATCTATGAGACACAGCAAAAACAGTCTAAAGAGGAAAATTTATAGCATTACAGGCCTACCTCAAGAAACAAGAAAAATCTCAAATCTAAATGTGCACTTAAACAAACAAATCCAAAATGAATAGAAAAAAAGAAATAATTAATATCAGAGCAGAAACTAATAAAATAGAGTCTAAAAAATTACAAAGATCAATGTAACTAAAAGCTGATTCTTTGAAAATTTTAACAAAATTGACAAACCTTTAAACAGATTCAGCAAGAAAAAAGAGAGAGGACCCAAATAAATAAAATCAGAAAAGAAAGAGAAGTAGCAACTGACTCCAGAGAAATTCAAGGGATTGGAAGAAAATATTACAAACAACTGTATGCCAACAAATAGGACAATTTGAAAGAAATAGATAAATTTCTAGAAACATACAATCTTCTAAAAGTAAATATTAAAATCCAAGTAGACTGATTACAACTAATGAAATTGAAGTAGTAATAAAAAAACTCCCAACAAACCAAAGTCTTGGGCCAGGACTTTAAGATGGATTAAGCTCTAGCCAGTTTGACTCAATGGATAGAGCATTGACCTGCAGACTGAAGGGTCCCTGGTTGATTCTTGTCAAGGGCATGTACCTCAGTTGCAGGTTTGATCACTGGCCCTGGTCAGGGCATGTTGGGAGGCAACCAAGTGATGTGTCTCTCTCACACTGATGTTTCTCTCTCTGTGTCCCTTTCACTCTGTAAAAAAATCAATAGAAAAAATATCCTTGAGTGATGATTAACAACAAAAAAGATAACTTCAAAAGTGAGTATTACCAACTATTTAAACAAGAACTAACATGTATCCTTCCCAAACTGTTTCAAAAAAATTCAAGAGTTGGGAACTCTCTCAAGCTCATTTTATAAGGCCAGACTTATCCTAATTCCAAGACCAAATCAATCAAAGAACTTGTGTGCATATATATGCATAACCCATGGATACAGACAATAGTGTGGTGAAGACCTGGGGTTGGGGGACAGGGGCTGGCTAGAAGGGATCAATGGGGAAAATAATGAGACATACGTACTACTTTCGACAATGAAGATTTTAAAAAATAACACAAGAAAAAAAATTATAGGTGATATCCCTGATGAACATATATGCTAAAATCCTCAACAAAATATTAGCAAACTGAATCCAGCAATACATTTAAAAGATCATTCACCATGATCAATTGGGATTTATTCTGGGGATGCAAAGTTAGTATAATATCCACAAAACAATAAATGTGATATACCATGTAAACAAATTGAAGGATAAAAATCACATGATCATATCAATAGATGCAAAAAACAAAAAGCATTTGCTAAAATTCAGCACCCATTTATGATAAAAAACTCTCAGCAAAGTGGGAATAGAGAGAACATACCTCAATGTAATAAAGGTCATATATGACAACTAGAGGCCTGGTGCATGAATTCGTGCACAGGTGGGGTCCCTCTGGGTGGCCTGCAGGGATTGGGCCGAAATCCACAGTCCAATGGTGCCTGCAGGTCCTACCTGCTGCTCCTGCTCATCTCAGCCCCACTCTGCCTGCGTGGGCTCGCATCCAATCAGCCCCGATCAGGAAAGTCTCCCCTGCATCGGGCGCCTTCCAAAGGAGAGTGGCCTGTGGGATCAGGCTAAAAGTGGCTTTCTGACATCCCCTGAGGGGTCCCGGATTGCAAGAGGATTCAGGCTGAGGGACGCCACCAGTGCCGATCGGGCCAAGGAGGGACCGCAGGAGGGCTCCAGTTATGTCTGGCCCATCTTGCTCAGTACAGATCGGCTAGACCCCAGAAGCTAACTAACCTACTGGTTGGAGCATATGCCCCCTGGTGGTCAATGCACGTCATAGTGAGCTGTTGAGCAGCCTTAGCATATCATTAGCATATTACGCTTTAATTGGTTTTTGGTTGTTCTGCCATTCAATCTATTTGCATATTACCCTTTTATTATATAGGAGGATCCCACAACCAGCATCATTCACAATGGCAAAAATCTACAAGTGTTCCCCTTAAGATTAGGAACATGACAAGGATGTCTGCTTCACCACACTTATTTAATGTACTACTGGAATTCCTAGCCACAGTAATCAGACAAGAAGAAGAAATAAAAGGCATCCAAATTGAAAAAGAAAAAGTAAAACTGTCATTATTTGCAGATGACATGATACTATATGTAGAGAACTCTAAAGATTCCACCAAAACAACTATTAGAACTGATAAATAATTTGGTAAAGTAGCTGGATACAAGTAAATATCCAGAAATCAGTTGCATTTTTAAACACGAATAATGAATTCAGAAAGGAAAACTAATAAAAAAAATCCTATTTACAATTGTATAAAAACAATAAAAATAAAATACCTGGGAATAAATTTAAACAAAGATGTAAAAAACCTATACTCAGAAAATTATAAGACACTGAAGAAAGAAATTGAAAAAGATACAAAATAAATGGAAGCATATACCATGCTCATGGATAGAAAGAATTAACATAATTAAAATGTCCATACTTCCCAAAACAGTCTATTAAGATGCCATATTTCACAGAACTAGAACAAATATTCCACAACTTTATATGGGCCACAAAATATCCTGAATAATGACAGCAATCTTTAAAAAGAATAACAAAGTTAGAGGAATCACACTACCTGTTATCAAACTATTCTATAAGGCTATAGTAATCAAAACAGCATGGTACTGGCATAAAAAAATATATAGGTCAATGGATCAGAAATAAACCTGATAAATATGGTAAACTAATATTTGACAAAGGAGGCAAGAACATACAATGGGGTAAAGATAGTCTATTTAATAAATGCTTTGAGGAAAATTTGACAGATATGTGAAAAAAGAAATGAAACTAGACTACTTTCTTATAACATACATAAGAATAAACTTAAAATGTATTAAAGAATTAAATGTAAGACTCAAAACCATAAAACTCCTAGAAGAAAACATAGACAGTAAAATATCAGACATTTCTCCTATCAATTTTTTTTCTGGGCAAGGGAAACAAAATAAAATAAGTAAATGGGACTACATGGCAGCAAAGTGATTTTGCACAGCAAAGGAAACCATAAACAAAATGAAAAAACAACCCCCTGAAAGGATAGACATATTCACCAATGATACATCTGATCAGGATTAATATCCAAAATTTATAAAAAACTTAATATAACTCAACACCAAAAAAAATCCAATTTAAAAAATGGACAAAGGACCTGAATAGATACTTCTCCAAAGAGGACATACCAATGGCCAATAGACACAAGAAGAGATGCACAATGTCACTAATCAGAGAAATAAAAATTAAAACCACAATGAGATATCACCTTACACCTGCCAGAATGGCCATCTATAAATAAAAAAGCCTAAGCTACCATTTGACTGTGGGACTGTTGGACCATTCGACCATTGGACCGTTCGACCAGAAGCTATGATGTGCACTGACCACCAGGGTGTAAATGCTCAATGCACAGGCATGGAAACATGGAACAGACTGATGAATCTCAAAGGGAAGCGGGGAGGGGAGAGGGCGGGAGGAAATTAACCAAAGATCTTATATGCATACTAGAGGCCCGGTGCATGGCTTCTTGCACCAGTGGGGTCCCTGGGCCTGGCCTGTGGGAATCGGGCCAAAACTGGCAGTCTGACATCCCCTGAGGGGTCCTGGATTGTGAGAGGGTGCAGGCCAGACCGAGGCACCCTGCCAGAGCACAAATCCGTGCACCAGGCCTCTAGTCATTAATAAATCAACAATCAACAAGTGTTGGAGAGAATAAGGATAAAAGGGAACCCTTATGTATTATTGGTGGGAATGTAGATTAATGCAGACACTGTGAAAAGCAGTATGGAGTTGCTTCAAAAAAGTAAAAATAGAACTGCCTTATGACCCAGTAATTCCACTTCTTGGAATATATCTGAAGAAACTCAAAACACTAATTCAAAAGAATATATGCACCCCTATGTTCATTGCAGTATTAATTACAATATCCAAGTTTTGGAAGCAGCCCAAGCGCCCATCAGCAGATGAGTGAATAAAAAAGCTGTAGTGCATTTACACAACGGAATACTACTCACCTTTAAAAAATAAGAAAATTTTACCTCTTGTGACAGCATTGATAGATCTGGAGAGTAATATGTCAAAGTGAAATAAGCCAGTCAGAGAAAGACAAATGCCATATGATTTCACTTATATGTGGAATCTAATTAACAAAATAATCAAACAAGCAAAATAGAAACAAACTCAGATACAGAGAATAGACTGACAGCTGTCAGAAAGTTGGGGATTTGGGGGTGGGGTGAAAAAAGTAAAGGTATTAAGCAAAAAAAAAAACCCAAAAAACCTTACAAATAAACACAAAACACAACTCAAAGACACAGACAATAGCATGGTGATTATCAGAGAGAAAGGGGAGGTTTGGGGAGGTAGAGGAGGTTAAAGAGGATAAATAGTGATGTAGGATACTTGACTTAAGGTAGTGAACACACAATACAATGCAGGTGATGTTTTATATATAATTGTACACCTAAAACATATATGAATTTATTGACCAATGTCACCCCAATAATTCAATAAATTTTTTAAATAAAGGTTAAAACAAAAAGAAAAATAAATGATTTTGAGCAACCAATATAAACTTGCTGTTCTATCTCCCCATAATAGCACACAAGTAGGAAATGTGATGTTTGTCAGAGCAAGCCATACCTGTTTGCACTAAATAAATGAGAAAATATCGAGATCATTTTAATCTTTCAGACAGCACTTGTGATAAGGTATTCTTGGAAAATGCATGATTTTCCTTCCCTTTCCAAAGGTCATGCTTGGTTCAACACAATTTCTATTGTTGTTCATTTTTTTATTATTTTCTCCTGTGTTGCTTTTCAGTGTTTTCTGAGTTACTTCATTTTACACATTCCTTACAACGTAGGAAGAGCCATTTTCTAATCTTTAGCACCTTCCAGAAATAATAAGCTGACATTGCACAATCTTTGAGCATGGTATTTTTCTTTGCTATGCCTCTTTTCTTATGGCAACCTCCTCCTGTTTCAACCAAGGCTTAATTGCTTCATTGAAACATTGGCACCAAATATAGCCTCCTCTCTTTCTTTTTCTTTCTTTCTTTCTTTCTTTCTTTCTTTCTTTCTTTCTTTCTTTCTTTCTTTCTTTCTTTTCTTTTTTTTTTTGTAAAAAAGACTCACTTAATTTGAGGAAAGGGGTTATATTCCAGATAACTGAACTTTATATTAATTATGTGCCACAAGAAGAAATAGAAGCCTGGGTATACTGCCTAATTCAGATGAATATGATCTCATTTCACAGAGGTGTTAAACTGAACCCTCATTATTTGTTCAAACTCTATAAAATTTTTAAAAACACAATATGCTTACCATTTGAATCTTTATTCACTCACTCATCTTTGAGTTAATGGAGATTGGTCTACTGTATTTTGTTAATTTTTAATTCTATATGCCTAAGGCAGTGATTTTCAACCTTTTTTTAATCTCATGGCACACATAAATTAGTTACTAAAATTCTGCAGCACTCTAAAATTTTATTATACTTTTGTCATTCTGACAAAAAATAAATATAATTTTGATTCATTCACACTGAAGGGCTATTGTTGTATTGGTGTTGTCATTTTTGAATTTGACAATCTAAGAGAAAAGAAGTCAGTGCCTCTTACTAGAGTCAGATATTGCATATATTAAAAATTACAGCACAGTGTACCTGCTGTGGCACACCAGTTGAGTATGGCTGGCCTGGGGTAATGCATGGCTTAATACATGTTTGCTGAATATAAGCATACTTGATTTCATACATATGTTGTATTTACCAAGTGAGTTATCCACAGTCACATTTTATGTTAGATTGGCTACTTTCTAATAGCAAAGTGTTTCTGGAAAGCCTTCTCTTGCTATTAGGTAGTACATAGCTGAGGGATGAAAGTTAGAGTTTAATCCTATATAATAAAGAGCTAATATGCTAATTAGACCGGATGGTGAAACGACCTTCTGGAACCACCAGTGGGCAGGGCTATGGGGCTGCGAGGGCCTACTCTTGCATGAATTTTGTGCATCAAGCCTCTAGTATTATTATAAGAGATATAGAATCATTATCTATTAACAAAAAATCCTCTTTCAAAATAGTAATTATATTTACTATCGCCTTACTTGTTACCTGTATACTTGTACTGAATTTGATTAAAATTCATAATAGCATGCCTTTAATTTCTATATGTTAGACATTAAATTGCCTTTTAATTTATGGGTCAGTCTACAAACTTTTATTGAGCATGTACTATATGCCGATCAGTATTACACATTCTGGGGATGTGGCATTGATATGATGAGACCCCTCCTTTCATGAAGTCTACTTTCTATAGAGAAGTAACATATAATATATAAACAAGCACATAAATAAGAAAATGTGACATAAGTGCTATGCTAAGAATTAACAGGGTGATTGGGTGGGCATGTGAGGGTGATGTTACTAATTTCTTAGAGTGATCAGGGTTTTCATTGAGGGTACTGAAACTGAGGCCTGAATAAGAAGGAACCAGACATCTGAAAATTTGGAGAAGGTTTTGGATTCAGAGGTGGTCAGGAAGAACATTCCAAATGAGATGTGAATGACAAAAAGAAAGTCAACCAGGAAAATAGAAGAGGGAACACAATTCCTGAAAGAGGATACAGCTTGTACAAAAATTCTAAAGCTAGAAATTCATGGAAGAATTCTTAGTGTAGGACCAAGGAAGAGAAAGATGGGAAGAGTGTCATGAGATGAAGCCGCAGACTTAATTAGGGGCTTTCAAAGAAGGCTTTTGTAGAGCAGGCTGAGGAATACGTGTTTATTTGAATCAGGGGAACAACACAACTTGCTTTATATTATTATTCATCTTCCCTCTGTATTGAATTTTGATAATCTTCCTTTTTAAAAGACTTTTCCCACTAGCATTCAAACATGCTCTGATCTCATCCATTCTTAATTCACAATTTTATTTACCACTCTATCTAATCCCTTTCCCAGGCATGCTACTCTTAAAAGTTAACCATGTATACTTCCTTTAATTTAATTCCTTTAATTTCTCATCTTTCAACGACTTCATGTACTCATCAATAAGCTTTCATCTCTACTATTCCATTTAAATTGCTTTTGTGGTCCAATGCACCATTTTCAAATTCCATTACTACTTGATATTCAAAAATATTGACCATGATGACCTTCAGGAAACATTTTCTTTCCTTAGCTTCTGTGATACCATGTTTCCTGGTTTTCCTTTCACCTTTTTTGACTGTTCTTTTTCTAACTCCTATTGGCTGACACCTCTTTTTCTCTCAAAACTGAATGCTTAAATACCTATACAACTTTTTATCTACACACACACACACACACACACACACACACACACACAGCTTTAATACCACTTATATGATGATGATTGCTAATTTATTTATCCAGGGCTCTCTTCAGAGCTTCAAACTCACATATCCAACTGTCTATTTAAAATAATTTAGAAGCAAAATCAAGATTGAACTATAAACCCTCAAAATGACTCTAATCTAGTCTTCAACCCAGTGAATGCCATCTTCATCCACAACAAATCAGATTACCACCTTTACCTTTTACCTCTCCTTTGCTTACTTATATTTATTCCATTACTGTGTTTGGTCTGTTCCATTACTGAGTTTGGCCTATTCTCCAAAATGTATTTTAAATCTGTTTCTGTTTCTTTTTCTCCATTTCCATGTTACCACCTTAATTTTTTCTCACTGAAAATATTGCCAAGTCTCTAACTGTTTTTTTTTTTAACTTTTGCCCCTTTTCAATTTATTCTCAATATATTGTCTCTTTAAAAGGGCTAGAAGAAGTCAATGGGGGGTTAGGGGGGCTGGGAAGGGGACATATGTAATACTTTCAACAATAAAGATTTTTTTTTTAAAGATGTAAATCTGATGATGTTGCTATCTTGTTTAACTTATTGCAGAATTTCTCAGTGTTCTTTAACTATAATCCAAAATACTTAACTGGGTCTATGAGGCTCCCTCCAGGCACAGGAGGGGCAGACATTTAGATTCTCGATATCCAGAACTCTTTTCTTTCTCGGTGTTTGTGTATGCTGCTCCCTCTCCTTGGAATGCTTATCCTCATTTTTTCTTACCTGGTTAATTACTACTCACTCCTGGAGCTTTAGCCTAACTGTCATTCTATATTTTCAGAGAGATTTTTTTCTGACACACAAGTTCAAATTAGACATGATTCATTTATTTTCTTGGCTTTCACCACAATTTCAGATGTATATTTTTATATTATCATTGCTTAATGTCTTTCTGCAGTAGACTCTAAAATGAAGGAAGGTAGGAACCATAGAGGTTCTATATGTATGTAGTATATGTATTTACTATGTTTGTATATAAATATGCATATTTTAGTTCATTTTGTTCACATTTCTTAAAGAATGTAAAAGTTTTGTTAGAAATATTCTGACACTTTGCTTGACAATTGGGATGAATAATTTTTGGAAAATAGCATCAATGAATTATTGAACTGGGTTAGTCCCACAATCCTATTTTATGAGCTGGGATGAAACTTATAGGACATCTAGTCTACTAACCTATTTAAAAAATGAGAAAACCCAGAGAAGCTAAATAGCTTATTCAAGGAAAGAACGTTCATTAACAACAGAGCTAGGATGAGAATCAAGTATTCTGACTTTTAATCCAATCTATTGTTCTTATAAGATTTTTAGAAGCCAGAATAATTGCTAGTTATCTTGTATTGACTTCCAAATTAAGACCAATCAAATTCAGGGTATTGATTTGAAAGTTACACATGATTCTTAATATAGAGCTTAAGCATCAGGTAGACATGCTCAGATTCATACATGTATGTAGCTTTATAAATGTACCCTCTGTTATATTGATCTTTATTTTTAAACTAGCAATCTGGTGCACAGATTTGTGCACATTGAAAGGAAATTAATTAGAAGGTGGTTGGTGGGGTGGGACTGGGCTAGATGGGTTGGACACACCCTGGAACCAACCTCTCGCACCTGAAGTGGCCCCCTGACTCTGAGTGAGCGGGGTCCCTCTGGAAGGTGGGTCCCTTGGCCTGGCCTGTGGGGATCAGACCAAAACTGGCTCTCCGGCATCCCCTGAGGAGTTTCAGAGTGCAAAAGGGCACTCTGCATAGTTGCTGTCGTCCAGGGAGTGGAATGCAAACACAGTGTGCAGTAAACCAGATTCGAGGCTGACAGTGGCCCAGCAACAGCATAACCCACGCGGCCAGGAATCAGGCTCCTTCCTCTCTGGTTTCAGGGTGCGTTACCCAAGAACAGCCGCTGCCAAGTCACTGCAGCTCGGCAGCTCCTGCACTTAGTGTCTTCCCCTTGGTGGTCAGTGCACATCATAGCTACCAGTCAGACAGACACTTAGCATATTAGCCTTTTATATATATGGATATTTAATATGTTTATAATATACTGGTACATGCATATATATCTCCTTTCATACATATGTCACTACAAAAGACTTAAAATGTCTTTTAATTTTATCCTTTGGTTCTACACAGGAAAAACTTAAGCTTAAGGAAACTAACTAAATTCAAATCACCTAACTGTCCAAATTACATTCTCTTTATTTCACTAATGAAAAGGAAGTTTAAAAGTAACATTACAGAGCTCAGTAAGATAATTTCCATTTTTCTTGTTCTTAATTTTCTGATTTAGAAAAGTTTCCTCTCTAGTAGCCTTTTAATGAATATTCAAGTAGAAAAAGCTTGATCACCTGATGTCTATTTCATATCATTTCTTCAACAGAGGAAATAGAGATTTTTTTAAAAAGTTAATACCTTGGTTTATTTTAATTTTTTAAATATATTTTATTGATTTTTTACAGAGAGGAAGGGAGAGGGATAGAGAGTTAGAAACATTGATGAGAGAGAAACACCGATCAGCTGTCTCCTGCATGCCCCCTACTGGGGATGTGCCCGCAACCAAGGTACATACCCTTGACAGGAATTGAACCTGGGACCCTTGAGTCTGCAGGCCTATGCTCTGTCCGCTGAGCCAAACTGGTTAGGGCTACCTTGGTTTATTTTAAAAGAAAGCTGTAATAAACATCGAGTGAAACTTCAGATATTTTCAAGTATATTGCATTGACAATTTTCTCTGAGCTTCCTAGTTTCATGACTCTTCATTTAGGTACTGAAGACTTACCAATTCTTGGGGCTTTAGAAATATATTTTTATACTTAAAATACACTATTAAGTGAAATCAGAACTGATTTGTAAAATGTGTAAATACCACTCTAAGTTTTCTTAGATTTCTCTGCATTTTCCAAGTTTTTTACAATGAAGATATAATTGGGAGATGGCTACAATTAAAAAAAATGTATTTAGAATACAGGTTGTAATCAAATCTAATTCTGCCAAGCAGGATAGCAGTACCCAGTAATTCTACTGTGAATTTGTTCCCAGACAGTTGAATAGAAGGTTTCCTAGAGACAGGATAAAATGGAGAGAGTTATTTGCATGGTTAAAACAAAAATAAAGACTTAGCTTTAAATGGTGAGATTATTATAACCCCAAAGCTGTATCTCCATTCTCTTCTATGTAAAAGTGACTACTCTCTATTTATAACCTAAAACATTCTCTGAAAAGCTAATTTAGGCAGTCACAATGGTCAATTAACACTTAGTAACTCAATGCTGTAATAAAACCAAGAGGATTATGAACCAGAGTCAATCAATGAAAGAACATTTTAAAAAATAGGTTTTATTTTAGAAGTTTCTTTTATTGTTTCCTCAGAACTACAACTAACTAAAAAGAAAACTTGAAAATAATTCATTTATGAAAATGAAATATTGATTGTAGAAGTAATTGGCAGAAAATTACTATGTTGATGTCAGATATTGTTATATAATTGCAAATTTTATTTTATTTTTTCAGTGATAGAAATTGAAAGTCAACTAAGGCTGGACCTGCACTTAAAATAGGGCTGGACACAATAAAAAACAGTCATTGAATAAATATGCAATTAAATGAATTAATTAATGAAATAGAATATATTCTCCTATTTATTAATTTAACACCCATTTATTGAGCACCTAATTTGTGGGAGATGCGAAGGAGAATAAGACATTTTACCTGCCTTGTGATACTTATTGTTTAATATGAGTGATTAAAAAAAGTTATCTGTTTCTGTGCCTGTCACCTCTACTTGAAGGTGAGCTCTTTGGGTGCCAGAAGTGACTTGCACATCTCAAATTTAGTTTCTAATATGCTCAATAAATATATGTGAGCTAGACAGTTGCTCAAAAATACATCTGGAGGAAATGGTTAGTGTGTGTCATATAAGAAGTACAAATAAAATGTTATTCACAGGAGAGAAAGGTTGCATCAGGTATAGTGAGGAAGAAAAATGCACCCACCTAGAGGATTAGCAGGCATTTGAACAGCTGTGTAGTATAACTAGGTTGTGATTGTGGGTTTGATCCCCATTAGGGGGCATGCAGGAGGCAGCCAGTTGATCAGTGATTCTTTCTCATCATTGATGTTTCTCTCACTTCCTTCCTCTCTTTGAAATCAATAAAAACATATTTTTAAAATACAATCCTTATATCTAGGAGTTATAGTTTAATATACACAGGAAATATTTAATTTTAAAATACAATCCTTATATCTAGGAGTTATAGTTTAATATACACAGGAAATATTTAAAAAGTCAGGAAAGCCCTAACCGGTTTGGCTCAGTGGATAGAGCATCGGCCTGCAGACTAAAGGGTCCCAGGTTCGATTCCAGTCAAGGACATGTACCTTGGTTGCGGGCACATCCCCAGCAGGGGGTGTGCAGGAGGCAGCTGATCGATGTTTCTCTCTCATCGATGTTTCTAACTCTCTATCCCTCTCCCTTTCTCTCTGTAAAAAATCAATAAAATACATTTAAAAAAATAAAATAAAAATAAAAAGTCAGGAAAACCAGGTTTACTAAAACAGCCTGGTTCTCAGATAAGTGACTGCTCTGCTGTGATGCTCTGCTTTATGACTCATCATGTGAATTACAGCAAATCACTTTTCTACACTTCCATAAAGTGAGGAGTCAGAGTACAAGAATTCATGATTTCTTAACTAAGTTTAAGGGCATTTAACTAAGTAAGTATCTCCTTTGTTACTTTATATATATATATTCCTGGACCTCAGAAAAATATCAAGAAAAAAGTGTAGATGTGCTATTATTAATCACAGACTATTAGAGTTTGAAGAAGTCTTTGTAATCATTTTGTCCAATACCTTACTTTAAAAATAAGGAAACTGAGGCACCGGAATGTAAATTTAATAGCATAAAAGCACAGTCAGTGGTAGCTCTAGCTATCTCAATTTATTTCCCTTGATTCTGCTTCTAATTAAGTTATTTGCTAGTACTCCCAAATTCATAGCTTTTTTTTTCCTACTGGAAGTCCCTTTGGCATTCATTGAGATCCAATTATTTTTCCCACAGCTCTTTTAAATTTAACTGGTTATTAAAACCTGAGAATGCAATGGAGACAGCAAGGGCAGAGTGCAACAATTTTCAGGGAATAGAAGTAACATATAAATAGTACTTTTTCATCTCCTCTTCCTATCTATCACAGCTATTACCTCTTAGGCAAAACAAACAAAAAACTACTGTTAAGAATATGAACATATACATTTAGATGTTAATATGTTAATTATCTTTGGGAAGAGAAGACCAAGAATGGAGGATCTCAAAACTATTAGATTCATGCCTACACAAAGGACCATGATTTGTTGAAGGTAGTTGTTTACCACAAAACCTATCAATTTATATTATACTAAAGGCCTGAAATTCATGCAAGAGTAGGACTTCCTTCCACTGGCTGCCAGCACTGGCTTCCCTCTGGCACCCAAAACCTTGGCTTCCCTCCAGCACCTGGGACCTGGGCTTCCCTCCGGCCGCTGGCAGGCACCCAGGACCTGGGCTTCCCTCGCAGCCCTGCTTCATCTGGAAGGACGTCCAGTCTAATTAGCATATTACTCTTTTATTTTATAGACTAGAGGCATGGTGCATGAAATTCGTGCAAGGGAAGGGGGTGTCCCTCAGCCCAGCCTGCACCCTTTCCAATCTGGGACCCCTTGGGGGATGTCTGATTGCTGGTTTAGGCCCAATCCCTGCAGGACTGGGCCTAAACTGACAGGTGGACATCCCTCTCACAATCTGGGACTGCTGGCTCCTTACCACTCACCTGCCTTCCTGCCTGATTGCTCCTAACCGCTACTGCCTTTGAGCCTGATCGCAACCTAAATGCTCCCCTCCCGGCCTGATTGATGCCTAACTGAACCCCTGCCAACCTGATGGGCCCCAACTGCCCTTCACTGCTGGCCTGATCGCCCCCTACTGCCTTCCTCTGCCAGACTGATGGCCCACAACTGCCATCCTCTGCTGCGACCCTCCTCCTCTGCCTGGACTTGCCTCCTCTGCATGAGGCGGCAGAGACCCCAGGACTGGCCTCCTCTGTGATGCATGGAGTTGTGGGACCCCCAGTCCTCACTGCATGGAGTGGCCACCGGGCCCTGCCTCCACTGTGCGCGCAGCCATCTTATGATGGCCATCGTGTGACAGCTATCTTGTGACGACATGAGGGCATGGTGCCACCTAGGCTATTATTAGTATAGATTTTGAAAAACAATAATCAAATAAATTTGTATAATTTAGCTTGCACTGCACCCAAAAGCCAGTGGAGAAAAAAATACTGCAAAGAGGGCTTGCAGTTTCTTCAAGTTCCTAATATAAGTGGTGTCAGAGGAATGGCAGCATGAGAGATCCCTTTGGCCATCCCCCCTAAAGTTTCAAAAATTTGAACAGCTATAACTCAACAAAGGATTCCCTGCTCATTGCACAAGCACACCTGAGAGATCCATGCATTGAAACATCTGAAAGTGGGCAAGTGGGAATAAAGAGGGAAGACACTAAGGAAGAAGGGCTGAAATGAGCCACAGGTGCAACATTGTAGCTGGGAGATCATGGTGGCAGGGCTCAGTCCAGGGAAGGGAGAAATCTGGTTGTGGCTGGCACTCCCCTCAGCTGGGATGAGCATAGAGATTCGGTGGGCATTCCTGCAGGAGAGAGCAGTAAGAACTGCAGCTGAGCTCAGAGGCCTGGGAAGATCTCTCTTTCTCTTTCTCTTTCTCTCTCTCTCTGTCTCCCTCTCTCTCTCTCTCCCTCTCCCTCTCTCTCTCTCTCTCTCTCTCTCTCTCTCTCTCTCTCCCTCTCTCTCTCTCTCTCTTCCTTCCTCCCTCTCTCTAAAATATATATATAGATCACATAAATATAAACTGATGATACATATAAATTGAATTGATGATATATATATTACTGAATTGATATATATGAAACAGAGTAGACCAGATGGAGGAAAGAATCAGTGATATTGAAGTAGAAATCTAGAAATGAAACAGAGGGAAGTTGAGAGAGACTTGAGCATTAAAAAATATATAGAACTCTATAAAAACTACCTGACTCCATCAGAGAGATCAAAATAAAAATAATAGAGTTATTAGGCAGAAAAAGAGGAGAGGGAGAAAGGAGCAGAGAGCCTATTCAAACCAATAGTGGATGAGAACTTCCCAAACTTATGAAAACAGCTAGATCCAAGAAGCAAGTTGAACACCTGGTTACCTCAATCCACAGAAGCCCTCTTGGATTAAGACAAGGCACATTGTATTAAAACTGTTAAAAATCAGTGACAACCCTGGCCAGATAGCTCAGTTGCTTAGAGTGTCATCCTGATACACCAAAATTGTGGGTTCTAACCCCAGTCAGAGAACATACAAGAATCAACCAATGACTGCATAAATAAGTGGAACAAAAAATCTCTCTCTTTCTAAAAATCAATAAATAAATATGTAATTTGTTTACAAAGCCATGGGGCTGGTATCTCAGTTACAGCGTCATCCCAATATGCCAAAGTTGCGGTCCAATCACCAGTCAGAACACATGCAGCAGTCAACCAAGGAATGCATAAATAAATAGGACAACAACAATAAAAAATGTATCTCTCTCTCTCTCTCTTAAAAAAAATCAATATTTTTTTAAAATTAAATACAAAGAGCCCTGGCTGGTGTCCTGTGCACCTAAAAGTTGCTGCTTTGATTCCTGGACAGGGCACATGGCAGGGCTGTGGGCTCAATCCTAGGTGGGGGTTTTGAGGGAGACAGATAATCACTGTGTTTGTTTTGGTTGTTGTTGTTGTTTTATCATGCTTCTCTCTCTCATTCTTCCTTCCTCTCTCTCTAAAAATCAATAAAAATATATTCAAATAAAATTAACGTCAAAGAAAGAATTCTCAAAGCAGCCAGGAGAAAGAAGAAAGTAGCCTGTAAAGCAGAGCCCACTAGCGTATCATTGGGCTTCTCAGCAGAAACTCCACAAGCCAGAGGAGAGTGGAACCAAATAGTCAAACTATGGGAAGAATTACCATCCAAAAGTAATATATTTAGCAAAGTTATCCTTTAAATATAAAGAAGAAATAAAGACTTTTTCAGATATATTGAAGCTGAGGGCATTTATCACCAAAAGATCTCATTGCAGGAAATACTCAAGGGATAATTTTTTGACAATGAAAACATAAAAGGGGAGGAGGTAAAGATCTGAATTGACAAAGGAGGATGGAGATCAGATGCATTCAAAAGAAAAAAAATACTGTCTTTATAAAAATTTCTTTCTCATTAACCTAATGGTAAACACACACACACATACCCTGAAACACATAGCTTAAAAAAAGAGGAAAGAGAAGAAATAAGTATGGAATACCACCAAACAAAAACAAAAGACAGAAACACAAAGAAAAAGAACAAAGCTGCCATAAAACAAAAGGTAAAGTGGCTATAGGAAATCCTCATACTTCAATATTTACCCTAAATGTAAATAAAATGAATTCACTGATAAAGAGCACAGAGTAGCAGACTGAATCAAAAAAACAAAACCTGACCATATGCTTCCTTCAGTAGACACAACTAAGCTGCAAAGACAAAGTTAGACTCAAAGTGAAAAATGTAGAAAATAATTCTCTAAGCAAATAACATCACGGAAAAGCAGGTAAAATTATACTTACATCTGACAAAACAGATTTCAAGATAACAAAGGTAACAAGAGAGAAAGATGGACATTTTATAATGATAAAGGTGACACTACTTCTTAATATTTACGAATCCAGTCAGGGAGAACCGAAATATATAAATCAACTACTAACCGAACTAAAGGGAGAAACAAAAACAGACTCATAGTTGGAAATATTTATACTCCATTGACAGGTATAGAGGATCATCCAAACAGAAAATCAATAAAGAAATATCGACCTTAAGTGACACATTAGACCAAATGGACATAGTTGACGTTTACAGAGCTGTTCATCCCAGAACATCAGGTTATATGTTCTCCAGTACACATGGAACATTCTCATATGTTGGGTCACAAAACTAGCCTCAACAAATTCAAGGAGACTCAAATTATACCAAGCATATTCTCTGACCACAATGCTTGAAATGAGAAATCAACTGCAAAAAGGAAGTGAAGAACCCCACAAATATGGGGAGATTAAACAATGTACTATTAAAAAATGACTCGGTCAAAGAAGAAATAGAATGTGCAGCATGGATGGACCTGGAGAGCATTATGCTAAGTGAAATAAGCCAGTCAGAGAAAGATAAATATCACATGATCTCACTCGTTTATGGAATATAATGAACAACATAAACTGATGAACAAAAACAGATCCAGAGACAGAGAAGCATCGATCAGATTGTCAAACCTCAGAGGGAAGGTAAGGGAGGGGGAAGGTAGGGGGTACGGGGGAGACTTATATGCAAAGGACTTATATGCAAGCATCTAGACCTAACCAATGGACACAGACAACGGGGGGGGGGGGGGTGAGGGCATGAGTGGGGGGAAGGGGGGTAAAGTGGGGATAAGGACACATATGTAATAACTTAATCAATAAAAAAATTTTAAAAAGATATATAGAGAAAAATGAGAATTACAATATGACACTTCAAAACTTCTGGGATGCAGTGAAAGTAGTAATAAGAGGGAAGTTTATATTATTATAGGCCTATCTCAAGAAACAATAGAAATCCCAAGTAAACAACCTACCATTACATCTTTAAGAACTAGAAAAAGAACAAAAGAAACCCAAAGTCAGCAGAGGAAAGGAAATAATAAAATTTAAAGCAGACTGGAATGAACTAGAGAACAAAAAGGCTATATAAAACATTAATACAACAAAGAGCTGGTTCTTTTAAAAGATTAATAATATTGACAAACCTCTGGCTAGACTCACTAAGGAAAAAAAGAAAAGACTCATATAAACAAAACCAGACATGAAAGAGAAGTTACCACATACATAACAGATATACAAGGGTCATACTAGAATGCTATGAAAGACTATATGCCACAAAATTCAATAACTTAGAAGAAATGGGTATGTTTGTAGGAATATATAAGCTTCTTATACTGAATCATGAAGAAATGGACAATCTAAATAGACCAGTAAACAGTGAGGAAATTGAAATAACCATCCCAACCCTTCCAAAAAAATAATAATAAAACACCAGGACCATAAGGCTTCACCAAACATTCAAAAAGATTTGATACCTATCATTCTCAAACTCTTCCAAAAAAATGAAGAATGGGCAATATTTTTAAAACATTTTATGAGGCCAACATAACTCTGATATCAAAACCTGGAGAGGATGACACAAACCAGTATCTCTGATGAATACAGATACAAAATTTCTAAATGAAACACTAGCAAACTTAGTACAATAATACATTAAAAATAATATGTCACAATCAAGTCCAGTTCATTTCAGGGGCATACGGATGGTTCAATATATGCAAATTTATCAATGTGATACACAACATTAACAAAACAAAGAATAAAATCATATAATCTTACCAATAGATGCAGAAAAAGCATTTGATAAAATACAACATTCATTTATGATTAAAATGCTCAATAAAATGAATAGAGAAGAAAAGTACCTCAACATAAAAAAGGCCATATATAACAAACCCTCATCCAATATCATACTCAATGGTGAGAAACTGAAAGATTTTCCTCTAAAATCAGAAATAAGAGTGTGGCCACTATCACACTCTTATTCAACATAGTGCTGAAAGTCCTAGCCAGAGGAGTCAGTTAAGAGAAAGAAATAAAAGGCATCTAAATTGGGAAGGAAGAAGTAAATGTGCCACTTTTTGCAGATGATATGATTCTGCATGTAGAAAATCCTAAAAACTTCACCAAAAAATTAGAAACAATAAGCAAATACTTTAGTAAAGCTGCAGGATACAAAATCAATATACAAAATCCACTACTTTCCTGTATACTAATAATGACACTTAAGAAAAAGAAATGGAAAAAAAATTCCTTTTGCATTTGCAACCAAAATAATAAAATACCTAAGAATAAATTTAACAAAGGATGTGAAGGACCTATATACTGAAAATTACAACACATTATTAAAAGAGATTGAAAAACACAGAACAAAATGAAAAAAAAAATATTCTGTTTTCATAGATTGGAAAAATCAACATAGTTTAAATGGCCATATTACCCAAAGCAATACACAGATTTAATGCAATCTCCATCAAAATCCCAATGTTGTTGTTTTTTTTAAAGAAATAGAACAAAAAAGTCATCAGATTTGTTTGGAACCACAAAATACCTGGAATAGGCAAAGCAATCCTGAGAAAAAAGAGCCAAGCTGGAGGTATCACACTACCTGACTTCAAATTATACTACAAAGCTATGATAATCAAAACAGCATGATATTGGCAGAGAAACAGACACACAAATCAATGGAACAGAACTAAGAGCCCAGAAAGAAAACCACACATATATGGGCAGATAATTTTTTTTATAAAGAAGCCAAAACACACAATGGAGAAGAGAAGGCCTCTTTAAGAAATGGTTCTGGGAGAATTAGAAAGCCACATGCAAAAGAATGAAACTAGATTATTTAAGACCACCAAAAATGTGTCTGATGAAACCTAATAAGGGGACCTGCTTTTCCTCCTTGTTAACGGATCACAGAAGTTCTTCCCCAGTCACCTAATGTAGTGACCTCAGTTAAACTCACCAAAAGGCAATCCCACTTTGATCCAATCTACACACCTTTCCCAGCATGTTGTGTTGCACTGGAGACAGTTTTAAGTCTGTATATAGCCTATAGTTTATCTGTTATTAATCCAATTATCAGCCTATGAACTAAATGACTAACAATTCCAGATGCTGATTCCACTGCATAAGAACTGAAGGAGGCTAATCTAAGGCTGCACAATCAGAGCTGTGTCTAGACACCACCCAACTCTGTGCCAAATTTAATCTTTCAGCAGTTAGAGTTCAGCATCAAAAATAGGACAGTTCTAAAAATAAAGTCCATCAGTTAGGACAACATCTATCTTTGAGGAACAGAAAACCCAACAATAGTGGCTTAAACAGGTATGGGGCTTATGTTTCCACACAATAAGAATCCCAGGTTTAGGCAGTCTGGTGCTGGTGCAGTTATTCAAGAATGTCATTGATGAAGTAAGCTCCATGCGACTGCCAGCTCTGCTATCCTCAACATGTGCTCATTGCTCTTAAGGTTGGAAGACAGCTGCTACCTCTCCGGGAATCCTGTCCCAGCTCCAGGAAGGAAGGACAAAGGACAAAGCTTTCTCCTCAGGATGCTTTGTTTTTTCTTTGTTTTTTGTTTTCAGATAAGAAAGACTCCCTAGACATTTCTGACAACATCTCATTGGTCAGAATTGGACCCCATGACCACCCTGAAAGGCAAGGGAGAGTGAAAATTCAAATACTTAACCTACAGTCCCTATAGAAAAGGACATCACAAAAAATTGTTTGAAATGTGTGTGGAGTGATCTGATTCTTAGTACTTTAATTATCTGCCACAGAAGGGCACCTAAGGTAATATAATTTTATATTATGTATATATGTATGTATATATGTGTATATACTATAGGTATATATATCCTATATAATAAAGAGGCAATATGCAAATTGACTGTCACACCCTTGCACAAGATGGCCACCCCCATGTGGCACAAGATGGTTGCCACAAGATGGCCAGCAGGGGAGGGCAATTGGGGGGGACCAGGCCTGCAGGGGAGAGTAGTTCAGGGCGACCAGGCTGGCAGGGAGGGCAGTTTTGGGGGACCAGGCTGGCAGGGGAGGGCAGTTAGGGGTAACCAGGCCGGCAGGGGAGGAAAGTCAGGGGCAATCGGGCCAGTAGGGGAGCAGTTAGGCATTGATCAGGCTGGCAGGCAGGTGAGTGGTTGGGAGCCAGCAGTCCTGGATTGTGAGAGGGATGCCCTGTGGGATCGGGCCTAAACCGGCAGTCGGACATCCACCAGGGGGTCCCAGATTGGAGAGGGTGCAAGCTGGGCTGAGGGACATCCCCCCCAGTGCACTAATTTTGTGCACCAGGCCTCTAGTATACACACACACACACACACACACACGTATACATATATACATTTTTAAAAATTAAATGACTCAGCAACATTTCTTCCACTGAAAGAAGCTCAGGGAGAAAAGGTTTGGTGCAGTTCTGTGTGATGTGTTTGACGGTGCCTAATATCGCAGCACTGAAAGTAATAAATGTTATCCCTCTTTTCTCTCATGAATATGAATGATGCTCTGAAGGCTGAATGCAACCTAAGAATTTATGTGAGAAATGAGGCATGAACCATTTTTGAAAATATATTAATTCAAAGTCTGTATTACACATATTTTATACCCTTTCCAATATGCTACCAAAGGTTTGAGCCATCAGCTGAGTGCTGCCAGAAAAGAACAATTAAGAACAAGGGTACAAAAATAAATGCTGGAAGTCAAGTTACTCCAAGATGTTCTTTATGGTTGGTATAATGATCGCAGCACCAGCAGTCTGCTTTGCTTCAAACTCTCCCCATCAGCACTTCTCCTGCAAGCATGGTTTTCCAGCAAGTTTATCCCAGGCCAAGTAGTCAGAAATATTCATGGTGCATTTGGTGTCTGAGAAAGCAGCCATAAACATTTTCTGCTGCCCTTGCCACTTGGTTCCCTGTACCTTTTCTACATCTAAGATCTTTCCTTCCCTTTTGAAAACATGTAGGAAACATGCCTGGTTAAATATTTTCTGATTGGAAATTGAGTTAATAATTTATATATTTTTCAATTCTGAATGTTTTTATTGTTCAAAATTTATTTTGTAGATATGGTCATTTGATTATTATTATGTCTTACATCTTATGAATTGTATCCCATGTTAATGATATCCAGTAAATGTCAGCCATATGAAAATATTTATCCTGTTATGATACTGCTTGTTATTTTAATCCTTTCTACTTTCACATTGTTTTTAAAAGTTCAATAATGAATGACCATCATTCCCATAATATGGAACAAAACTCAACTTCAACTTTTTTAAAAATATATTTTATTGATTTTTTTACAGAGAGGAAGGGAGAGGGATAGAGAGCTAGAAACATTGATGAGAGAGAAACATCGATCAGCTGCCTCCTGCACACTCCCCACTGGGGATGTGCCTGCAAACAAGGTACATGCCCTTGACCGGAATCGTACCTGGGACCCTTGAGTCCGCAGGCCGACGCTCTATCCATTGAGCCAAACCGGCTAGGGCTCAACTTCAATTTTTTGAGGGGCTGTTGTCTTCCCAGGCCAGACCTGAAACATTTCAGGCTTGTAAAGTGAAATGTTTATAAGGGGGCAGCATGTTTGTAGACAAGTGTCACTAATTGTCTGATCCCAGAGAGTCTCATGTACTAAACATGTCCTGGGAACTTTTACAAATATATCCATTCCTGAGCTCCAGACATGACAATTGAGTTGGATAGAAGTGTTGCTCAGAAGTCTGAATTTTTAGCAAACACTCCAAGTGGTTCTCATACAGATGTTCCCCGGGCCACTCCTGGAGAAATAGTGCTCTGATAAGTCATTTGCTCTGTGCCGAGGTCCACTCTTACACCCTCCTAGATTCCTGTTCCCATCAGAACTGTTTCTTTGAGAAATGACTCCCTCCGTGCCCTGTCTCTCAAAGGGTTAACTGCTTCTACTTTTCCTCAGTCACAAGGAGGCAATCCTATCTAATAATAGACAAACATGGTAATTGATTGTACCTTCACTACACCTCCCATTGGCTAATCAGCATGATATGCAAATTAACCCAACCAAGATGGCGGCCGGCAGCCAAGCAGCTAAAGTGAGCAGGAGGCTTGCTTGCTCCAGTCATGGAGGAAGCCAAGGTCCCCTGCCTGCCACGGCCCGGCACTAAGCTCCAAAAGCAACAAAGTTTCAATTATAGAAGCTAAACAAACCCCAGATACTTGCTTTCAGCAGGTTGTGGCCTCAGAGCTGGAGCGAGTAGGAGCTGGCTCTCAGCTCCAGTGACTGCAACAAAGTTTCAATTATAGAAGGTAAATAAATCCCAGAATTAAAAAAAAAAAAGAAAGAAAAAAAGGAGAGGCTGGGAGCTTCAGTCGCCGGTCAGCCTGAAAACGGCCCTTAGCCCCTCACCCAGACTGGCCAGGCACCCCAGTGGGGACCCCCACCCTAAAGGGGGTGTGACCAGCTGCAAACAGCCATCAGCCCCTCACCCAGGCTGGCCAGGCACCCAAGCGGGACACCCACCCTGATCCGGGACACTCTTCAGGGCAAACCAGCCCGCCCCCACCCATGCACCAGGCCTCTATCCTATATAGTAAAAGGATAATATGCAAACTGACCCTAACAGCAGAAAGACTGGGAATGACTGGTCACTATGACACACACTGACCACCAGGGGCAGACGCTCAATGTAGGAGATGCCCCCTGGTGGTCAGTGTGCTCCCACAGGGGGAGCTCTGCTCAGCCACAAGCCAGGTTGATGGTTACCAGCACAGCGGTGGTGGTGGGAGCCTCTCCTGCCTCCTCAGCAGCGCTAAGGTTGTCAGACTGAAGCTTAGGTCTGCTCCCCGCTGGCAAGTGGACATCCCCCGAGGGCTGCCGGGCTGCCAGAGGGATGTCTGATTGCCAGCTTAGGCCAAATCCCCCTGGGAGCAGGCCTAAGCCAGCAGGTGGTCATCCCCCGAGGGGTCCCAGACTGCGATAGGGCACAGGCCAGGCTGAGGGACCCCCTCCCCCCTGAGTGCACAAATTTTTGTGCACCTGGCCTCTAGTAAGTTAATAATTTGCATAACATTTTAGAATACTTAATAATACTGTTACAACCAAGTAATTTTGTCAGACAGAAAAATGTCTCGAAAGTATTTAAGTTCAATTGGATGCTTATTCTGAGTAAGAGGGAAATTAAAGGTGGGTAAGACCACCCCTTACTCCCTTACTCCCAAATAAAGGATTCTATATTAGAGAGGTCCTGCTTATCTGTCTCTGAGTATGACCTTCTTCAGCTAACCTTAAAGAGACAAACTACATAGCATAATGGAATGGTTGCTATTCTAGAAGGATCATTTCTTGGCCAATTAAAATGTGCAGAAAGATTGGTGTTAGAGCGAAGACTGATCTTTAACCCTTTCTTCTAAGAACTTTCTACATTTTTTCTTATTTCTAAGAGATGATTCTATTTTTCTACTAAAAGCCTAAAGAAGGGTTTCTCCTGGTATAATGTATGTCTGGGGAACTCTTTCTGTAAGCCCGTCATTAGTTTTTCCTGCTATCAGACAGGGTTTCACTTAGATACTGTATCAGAGGCCTCATCTAAATTTTGGAGCATGAGACTGCCTATTTCAGAGATAATCTGCCAGCTGTGCTTGTGAAAGTGTCACAAAAGCAGTTGCAAAGAGCAAGAGAGCGGGGAAGGAGAGGAAGAAGAGAAGAGAGGAGCCCTAGTGAGAATAACTGGACTTTTTAAGGCACCTCCCCAATGCCAGCCATGCAGCTAAGTACTTTAACCAATGATCTCCCTTAATTCTGACAGCCAATAGGTTCTTTAGAGACTGATTTTACAGATGAGGAAAAATGATGCAGAGAGAGATTAAGAAATTGCCCAAAGTCACATAGCTACTAAGGGCCAAACTAAGATTCAAACATAGCTGTCTCATTTCAGAGCTCTCAGTCATGCACTGCAAGAGAATCCATGGCTGGCTAGTGATCAGGCATGTATAGCTGTGCACAGCCATATACAGCTGTGTGCAGTGTGTACAGTGTGTTCAGCTGGCCTCAGGAGCACAGTTCTAAAACTCCAGAGGCATCAGAATGGACAGCAGAAATGTAGTTGATCAAAAGTTACGGTCCACTGTTTAATTTATCAGAAGGCCTTGGACAGCCTCAGAAGTCAGGCTGGATTTAGGAATTTGAGCTCTCTTTCCTCACTACATCAGCCCCTCACACAATTCATATGCTATCTACTCTCTGCTTATTGATCAATCTACTGCACCAAGGAAAGTCAGTTCTAAATTTTCTAGTAAGACTATCAGAATGATTAAAGTGAAACCCATAGGTGTCAGAAAAATATAAATAATCAGTATAATGCCTGGGTTGGCCCTATTGACATGCACACTGTATTTTGTTACAAGATGAATAGCAATTATTTGGCTATTATGCTGTTGTTGTTGTTATTGTTATTATTATTATTATTATTACTAGAGGCCTGGTGCATGAAATTCATGCACTTGAGAGGGGGGATCTCTCAGCCCAGCCTGCCCCCTCTACCAGTCTGGGAGCCCTCAGGGGAGGGAAGAGACCCGGTGATCAGGGGAAGGTGATGCCTCCATAACACCTCTGCTGTTGCCACTGCCAGTAGCGCAAGCCTCATCCAGCCCTGGTTACCTGAGTCTCAAACAGCCCTCGGACAGCATCTGAGGCTTGCCTGCACCCCAGGCCAGCCCTGGGCGGCTGGGGGGGCTGAAGGGACTGGGAGACTCAGGAGGTAGGTGTGTGGCAAGGTGCCTGCCTGGGGGCGGGCCCAGCTTTACTATGCACCTGCCCCCTGGCGGGGCTGAGAGGATTGGGAGCCACCTTCTTGTGGCTGTGGGCACTGCCATCTTTGAGGGCATGGCAGTCAATTAGCATATTCCCTCCTTATTGGCTGTGGGTGACACCATCTTTGTGAAGGTGTGAGTGTCAATTAGCATATTCTTTCTTTATTACATAGGATTATTATTATTATTATTATTATTAGGAAGGCCCAAGGTTCAGACAATCTTAATTGCTTGAACTCTGGGCTAATTAATGAAATTTTTAAAGGGATATGTCAGAATCACACTATGTTTTTATGTCAAATGTTAAAACAAAAAAGGCATGTACCCCATGCTGAAGGTTGCCAGATAGTTCTAAAGCACTCAGCATAGTTCTTATCAGAGAAAATCCCAGTATATTAATTTAGCAGCCTCAGAGTTACTTATCAAAAGGCTATAGTACATGATGCTTTTCATAATCAAAATGGTTTATTAAGTCAAGTCATCCTTTGATTTTTTTCATTCATATTCCAATTTACAGGGACACAGGCATATCAATTACAAAACCTACAATAACTAAATACAAAGTAACTACAAGGAGTTACTTGGTAGGCAGTTAGACCTGAGCAGAGCAAGGATGATGGGCCAGGTACAGAAGGTCACCAGGGCAGAAAGCTCCAGGTGCCCAGCAATGGACAATTGTACCTCACCCCTAGGGTGACATTTCTGCCCCTAGCATATTTCTGGTCAGGTGGCTTGGGCCCCCTGACCTTTCCTCCCTAGAAATAACATCTGGGCTTCATATGTATTTCAGCTCCAGGCTCAGATAAGCAGCAAAACTAGATCAATGACCCCATGGCTGACCTAAGGACCAGCTGCATTGGATACTGACCCTCTGCCCTGATGCCCACCAATCAGTCAGTAGAGACCACACCCTGAAAAGACACACCTGGAAAGCTGCTGAATATTCTATTGATCTTCCTGGGACCTCCCCTAAAATCTCCACCCTTAAAACCCCTAGGATGGAGGTCGCAGTGTGCTCTTCCTCCAGGGAGCATGTCTGTGCCTTTCCCTCTCTGTCCCACCCCCTCCACCCCCCAGGTGCATTACCTTTAGCTTCCTCACTCCCAAGCTCCAAGGGTCCTTCCTTTACCTCTATAATTTGTTTCCTAATCCCATTTCTTTTAAGAATTACCTCTTCTACCTATATAATTTTATAAGTAAACTAGAGGCCTGGTGCACAACATTCGCACCTGGGGGGTGTCTCTCAGCCTGGACTATGCCCTCTTGCAGTGTGGGAGCCCTCAGAAGATGTCTGACTGACAGCTTAGGGAGCAGGCCTAAGCCGGCAGTCAGACATCTTTGGTGCTGCCGCAGAGGCAGGAGAGGCTCCAGCCACCGCCGCTGCGCTTGCCAGCCGTGAGCCTGGCTTAGGGCTTCTGGCTGAGTGGCGCTCCCCCTGTGGGAGCGTACTGACCACCAGGGGGCAGCTTCTGCATTGAGCGTCTGCTCCCTGGTGGTCAGTGCGTGTGATAGCGACCGGTCGTTCTGCCGTTTGGTCGATTTGCATATTAGCCTTTTATTATATAAGATGTTCTCTTATAGTTTGGGTTTTGACTCTGAATTCTTCCCTAGCCAGAACACAAGTACCACGGTTACTGAACCCAGGTCCAGTCTGACTCCATCAGTCTAACACCTGGTGCTGTTCCCTCTGCCTACAACATAAGTATTGTATACTATGCTAGCATATTATACAGCTTAATACAGGGGTGGGCAAACTTTTTGACTTGAGGGCCACAATGGGTTCTTAAACTGGACCGGAGGGCCGGAACAAAAGCATGGATGGAGTGTTTGTGTGAACTAATATAAATTCAAAGTAAACATCATTACATAAAAGGGTACACTCTTTTTTTTTTTAGTTTTATTCATTTCAAACAGGCCGGATCCCGCCCGAAGGCCATAGTTTGCCCACGGCTGGCTTAATAACAACATGATTTTCACAAAACACCACATAAATGTTGATAGGAAATGGCTTGTAGTTTTTCTCCTTGAAGGGTATGTACATTATTACTCAAATGAAAATCATCATTTATTTGTTTATTATATATATATTTTTTAATCCTCACCCAAGGATATTTTTCCATTAATTTTTTATTTTATTTTATTGTTTAAGGTATTACAAATAGTAGTACATATGTCTCCTCCCCCCCCACCCCACACCCCGGCACTTGCCCTCAACCCTCCCCCCGCCCCCCCCCCCCCCCCGCCGCCCCCAGTGTTTTGCGTCCATTCGTTATGCTTATATGCATGCATACAAGTCCTTTGGTAGATCTCTTAGCCCCCAACCCTCCCTGCCTTCCCACTGTAGTTTGACAGTCTGTTTGATGCTTCTTTGCCTCTGTATCTATTTTTGTTCAACATTTTATAATGTTCTTTATATTCCACAAACGAGTGAGATCATGTGATATTTATCTTTCACTGACTGGCTTATTTCACTTAGCCTAATTATCTTCAGTTCCATCCATGCTGTTGCAAATGGTAAGAATTCCTACTTTTTTACACCAGTGTAGTAATTCATTGTGTAGATGTACCACAGTTTTCTAATCCACTCATCTGCTGATGGACATTTTAGCTGTTTCCAAATCTTAGCTATTGTAAATTGTTCTGCTATGAACATAGGGTGCATATATCCTTTCTGATTGGTGTTTCTGTTTTCTTGGGATATATTCCTAGAAGTGGTATTACTGGATCAGGTGGCAGTTCCATTTTAATTTTTTGAGGAAATGTCATACTGTTTCCCACAGTGGCTGCACCAGTCTGCATTCCCACCAGCAGTGCATGAGTGTTCCTTTTTCTCCGCATCCTCTCCAGTGCTTGTCGTTTGTTGATTTGTTGATGATAGCCATTCTGACAGGTGTGAGATGATACTTCATTGTTGTTTTAATTTGCATCTCTCAGATGATTAGTGACTTTGAGCATGTTTTCATATGTCTCTTGGCTTTCTGTATGTCCGCTTTTGAAAAGTGTCTATTTAGGTCCTTTGCCCATTTTTTTATTGGATTGCTCATCTTCCTTTTAAGTTGTATGAGTTCACTGTAAATTTTGGAGATTAAACCCTTATCGAAGATAATGTTGGCAAATATGTTCTGCCATGCAGTGGGCTTTCTTGTTGTTTTGTTGATGGTTTCTTTTGCTGTGCAGATGTTTTTTATTTTGATGTAGTCCCATTTGTTTATATAGGTTATAAGAAATTATAGGATTTTAGAAGTTTGAGTGTAATTAAAACTCATATTTTTCTTTAGTCTATTAAGGTACTATATTGACTAGATCATAAGTGTTTATTTTCTTAAAAATGTAATTTTTGCTAGAAGCAGAAAAAATAGTAACTAAACAAAATAAAAATGAAGTCACTGATCAGCTATGTACCTACACAATCCATGGAATCTCTCTGGCCTCAGTTTCCCCATGGGTAATAAAAAAGTAGCACATAGAAACTAAAGCTGCTTCTAACTCCCAAACCCTATCATTCCATGAAGTTATCACCTCACCTATTCCTGTTAAATGAAACTTTCAGGTTCATTAACTTATGTCTTCTCAACATGAATTATTTAAATTGGAGTTATTCTGTACATGTTTTAGTAAAAGCTTTGGAATGTGCATCTGTTTATTTGCAGCTAAATGCAAACTTTTCAAAGGGTAGTAGCATTTCCCTTTCAAGCCCTGTAAAAGGGGTTCCATTTATTTAAATATGGAATATACAGTGTGCTACCAGAGGACAGGACTTGATGGATCACTTAATGCAAGCTGCATAGTTTACAGATGAGGATACTGGAGCCCACCAAAACCACCTGGCCACCAGGACACTGACTTTTCCTTTCACCTGGATACCTTTTCACTTGCAGTTATTACTTCAGTTTTCCATGATTCCTTATTCTTACACACTTCATGTTCTATAAAAAAATACATGCAGATTTTTTTTCATCTCCCCATCATAGGTAATGGTTAAAAGATATGTTAAATCCACAGCTCAGTCTCATATTTATTTATACCAATCTATATATATAAAAACCCAGTGACCAGAAAGGTGGAATGACCAGAATGACTGGAACAACCAGTGGCTATGACACACACTGCGGCAGCTAACTGGCCTGAACTGGACCCCAATTTCTAGCCGGCCCTGCCCAGCCCCCGATTGGCCCCCAACACCCCAATCAGGGACGGGGCCGGCTGGCCAACTGCCCGTGGTCCTGCTCCCCTGCCAGCCTGGCCTGATGGGCCCCCATTGGGTGGGCCAGCTGGACTGACCCTGCTGGTGCATGACTTTGTGCACCAGGCCTCTACTTCCTTAATATTTAAACCAGAGTAATCACATTACACGATTCTAGAAAGTACTTACATTTTAAAATGAGCTGGTTTTGTGACCTGGCTTTTTGAAGCAATAACTTGCATCACAGGGCCAGGATGGTAGAAGCAGAATTAATTTTGCAGCTTGATGATGATGGTGATGATGATGATGATGATGATGATGATTAGTTTCAGTATTTAGAAAAGAAATTCTTTCCTCCACTCCTTTATTCATTTCCATCTCTTTCCTTATTGATCCCTTTAATGTGAGTTTTAGAGAGCTTCCTCTCTAATTAGTCTTCTGGGTACAGGTAAAGAACAGTAAAGTGGTTGAGGAATATGTGAGACATCACAGATATAATAATGCAAGGCGGTGAAATGAGTGATTCAGATGTTATTATGGGAAGAGTTCACTGTTGCCCAGAGGACTTGTGGAAGAGGCAGGGTCCAATCAATCAAAGCTTGAAAAAATGGATATAGTTTGGAATAGTACAAGAAAAGTAAAAGTTACAAATATAGTGACAATGCTTTGAACACTGGCCTATGGTGTAGACTAAGTAGAATATGTTCAATTAAGTGTAGAGATTGAGATGGGCCTGCAATAGGCAATTCTGAACATAGCATAGGAGGAGGTAGGGCTGGGAAAGTAAGGCCAAATTTTAATGGGTCCTGAATGCCAGGTGGAGAAATTTGGACATAACCCACTAAACCTACAAATACAGAAGTTAAAAGGATAATTTAACTAAATGAAGTGAATTTTATCAGGGAGACAATGAGAGGCATATGGTAGCTGAAGGGCCATCATTGCTAAAGGGCAGCCATTGTTCTCAGCTCTCTCAACTGGAATTACTCAGACTTTGAGTCCAGGATTATCTATGTTCCTCTTGTTTTTCAAAAGAGTATAAATATATGTATTTAAATGTAAAATTTCCTGATTTTTACAATACATATAGTCTAAATAAGCTTTCTCTCAGAATAAATGCAGTTAAAGAGCTACCAGTTTGTGGCATCTTCTGTAGGAAATGGAGGGCCTTTGAGCATTTTGGACTAAAAAAGATCTACTAGGAAAATGGCATTTTATGAAGATTAGCCATTTGTTTTGTGGTTTTATACATTTTTATTTATCTGTAGTCTCCCAAATATTACCTTGCAAGAGAACATTTATAAAGACAAAAGCAATTTGGTCCTAAGGGGCAACAAAGTTTAAATATTTGATTTAGACAATATGCAGGTTTTTTTCCAAAGATGTTCCTTAATACATATTCTGCAAGATGACCTTTGCACTCCTCCATTAGGAAGTGGAGTTCAAGTCTCCTCTTATTGAATCAAGCTTGCCTTAGTGACTTGCTTGTCACAGTAGAATTTGTGAACTCCAAGTCTAGGTCAGGAGAAGCCTTCAGCTTCCACCTTGATATTTTGGGATGCTCCTCTTCAGACACTTCCTTGTGTAATGTGTGCAGTTTCCTCTCACTTCCCTCCCTCTTGAAACCTAGCCCATAGTCTGGAAGAAGCTTAAGTAAGATGGAGAGAAAACATTGGTTTTCTAGTTGAAAGGCCCAGCTGAGCACAGCTTGAAGCTATCCCAGAACAGGTACCAGACATTTAAGTGAAGAAGCCTCTGGATAATACCATTGACCAGACAGTTAAGTCCTCCCCAGTCACTCAGGTCTCCCCAGAGGAAGCCTTGGACATCATGAAGCAGGGCCCTGGCTGAATTCCTGAGCCTCAACATCTGTGAGACTAATAAAAGGTTGTTTGATGTCATGAAGTTTTGGGATGGTTTTCTTGAGGCAATAGATTGTCAGAACATGCATAAGCTACATAAATGGGTCACAAATAAAAGTGTACATAAAAATGCACCATACAACGGAAACATTCTGACTCCAACTGCCCCTCAAAAGCAGATGCCAAAAAAATGGGATTAAGTAAAAACAAAACAAAAACAATATTTCTAATCAGCTTCTAGATTATTCTAACAAAGATACTTCTGATCATACTCGGGTAACTATATTCCTAGGAAAGACTGCCCTAATGAATTGAATTAATCCCAAGATTCATTTGTATGAAACACTAGAACTCTGAGTTTTCTTATCAACTCAGAAGGCCTTCCTTGGAAATAAGAGCCCTTCTAGCAAGCAGCCTTTGCTCAGGGAATTTATTCCCAAATCATAAGCAGAACTTCAGGTGTGAAATAGCACTTTTCTCTGTCATTACTATCTAAGTCCAGTTTAACCACACTTAAGTCACATGCTCTTGGGAAATAATTTTTGAATTAAATTTTGGTTCCTGAAAATTAAACAGAATCTACACTAATAAAAGAGAAACATGGTAATTAGCGTAAGACTGCTACCTTTTTCATTGGCTAATCAGGGGGATATGCAAATTTACTGCCAGCCAAGATGGCGGCCGGCAGGCAGGCAGCTGGAAGCGAACATGAGGCTTGCTTGCTTCAGTGAAGGAGGACTCCAACGTTCCCCTCCTGACTTGCCGGCCTCTGAGCCGGCATTTGAAACATTCTAACAAATATAGACACTAAACAAATGGCCGGGATCTCAGAGCTGGAGTTACACATTGTTTCGATTATAGAACGCTCAGCAGCAGAAGCCTCAGAGCTAGAGCCAGAGCTAAAGCTGGCCCAGAATAAAATTTAAAAAAAGAGAAAAAAAAGGAGCAGTTGGGAGCTTCAAGTCAACAACCACCAGCCTGAAAGCAGCCCTCAGCCCCTCACCCAGGCTGGCAAGGCACCCCAGTGGGGACCCCCACTCTGAAGGGTGTGTGACCAGCTGCAAACAGCCATCATCACCTCATCCAGGCTGGCCAGGCACCCCAGTGGGGACCCCCACCCTGATCCAGGACACCCTTCAGGGAAAACCAGCCGGCCCCCAGGCCTCTATCCTGTATAGTAAAAGGGTAATACGCCTCCCAGCACTGGGATCAGCAGAGCCTCGAGGCCTCCTGGCACTGGATCAGCGTGACAGGGGGCAGTACCCAAACCCCCTGATCGCCCTACAGCTCTGTGTGTGACAGGGGGCGGGGCCACAACCTCCCTATCCGCCCTGCTCTGTGTGTGACAGGGGAAGGCGCCCCAACCCCCCCCCCCCCAACAGGCCCTGCCTCTGTGTGTGACAGGGTAGAGCCATAACCTCCCCATCGGCCCTGCCCTGAGTGTGACAGTGGCTGCACCCCAACCCCCTGATCAGCCCTGCTCTGTGGGTGACAGGGGGCAGTGCCCCAACGCCCTGATTGGCCCTGCTCTGTGCATGACAGGGGGTGACGCCACAACCTCCCCATCGACCCTGCCTTGAGTGTGACAGGGGGCGGTGCCCCAACCCCCCAATCGGCCCCATCCTGAGCGTGACTGAGGGTGGCATCGCAACCTCCCAATCCGCCCTGCTCTGTGCATGACAGGGGGTGGAGCCCCAACTCCCCAATCAGCCCTGCTCTGAGCCCAACCAGGGCTGCACCTAGGGATTGGACCTGCCCTCTGCCACCCAGGAGCAGGCCTAAGCCAGCAGGTCGTTATCTTCCGAGGGGTCCCAGACTGCGAGAGGGCACAGGCCGGGCTGAGGGACCCCCCTCACCCCCCGAGTGCACAAATTTTTGTGCACTGGGCCTCTAGTAATAAATAAACTTGTGACTTTATAAATTTGCCATCTTGAAAATGAGGGTATAGCCCAGTTGGTGTGGCTCAGTAGTTGAGCATCGATCTATGAACCAGGAGGTCATGGTTCAATTCCCGGTCAGGGCACATACCTGGGTTGCAGGTTTGATCCCCAGTGAGGGGCATGCAGGAGGCAGCCAGTTAGTGATTCTCTCTCATCATTGATGTTTCTATCTCTCTCTCCCTCTTCCTTCCTCTCTGAAATCAATAAAATTATATTTTTTAAAAAAGAAAATGAGAGTATCAAATATGAAATAATAATAATAATGTCTGAAAAAATTAAGCAAAAATATTTATATATCTACTCTGAAGAAGGTGGTCAAATAATAATAGTGACTAGAAAGAAGGTTTTAAGCTAATGTCAATTCAAATGTTAAACTGGAAAGTCCTAACAACATTTCTCCTGTACCAGTATATTATAATGCATCTCATCAAAACCATATGTAAATAAGATTTACTTTTAAATAATTTTGAAGCAGTATGAATGAAGTTAATTCACTACTAACATGTTCCCTGACCTTATTCAGACGCTACTTCCTTTACTAACATGTACATTTTTTTGCATATTTTCTGTTTTATGGAATAGTCTATTGCAGTCACATTGTTTGAAAAAAGTCTCTAAATCTCCAAACATGCTCTGTTACGTTTTCAAAAAAATTTTTTTAATTTTGCTTTGTTTTTATTCTTGGTACTTCCTGGAATAAAATATGAAAACCCTGTTTTTTTTTTTTTGTTTTTTTTTTTTTATTATTTTTTTTATTTTTTTTTATTTTTCGCTAAAAGTATTACAAAGTGTATTACATAAGTGCCCTTGACATACCCCTGCCCTCCCTTACCCCCCAGTGTCTTATGTCCATTAGTTATGGTTATATGGATGCATACCAGTCCTTCGGTTGATCTCTTAATCCCCTCCCTCCTCCCCCCCAACCCTCCCTGGCCTTCCCACTGCAGTTTGACAATCAGTTTGAGGCAGCTCTGCCTCTGTACCTATTATTGTTCAAAAGTTTGTAATGGTCTTTATTATCCATGAATGAGTGAGATCATGTGGTATTTTTCCTTCATTGACTGGCTTGTTTCACTTAGCATAATGCTCTCCAGTTCCATCCATGCTGTTGCAAATGGTAAGAATTCCTTCTTTTTTACAGCAGCATAGTATTCCATCGTGTAGATGTACCACAGCTTTCTAATCCATTCATCTACTGATGGGCACTTAGGCTGTTTCCAGATCTTAGCTATGGTGAATTGTGCTGCTATGAACATCGGGGTGCATATATCCTTTCTGATTGGTGTTTCTGGTTTCTTGGGATATATTCCTAGAAGTGGGATCACAGGGTCAAATGGGAGTTCCATTTCCAATTTTTTGAGGAACCTCCATACTGCCTTCCATAGTGGCTGCACCAGTCTGCATTCCCACCAGCAGTGCACAAGTGTTCCTTTTTCTCCACATCCTCTCCAGCACTTGTCGTTTGTTGATTTGTTGATGATGGCCATTCTGACAGGTGTGAGATGGTACCTCATTGTTGTTTTGATTTGCATCTCTCGGATGATTAGTGACTTGGAGCATGTTTTCATATGTCTCTTGGCTTTCTGAATGTCCTCTTTTGAAAGGTGTCTATTTAGATCCTTGGCCCATTTTTTGATTGGATTGTTTATCTTCTTTTTGTTAAGTTGTATGAGTTCCCTATAAATTTTGGAGATTAAGCCCTTATCCGATATGACGTTGGCAAATATGTTTTCCCACGAGGTGGGTTTTCTTGTTGTTTTGTTGATGGTTTCTTTTGCTGTGCAGAAGCTTTTTATTTTGATGTAGTCCCATTTGTTCAGTTTCTCTTTAGTTTCAACTGCCCTAGGAGCTGTATCAGTGAAGAAATTGTTTTGGCATATGTCTGAGATTTTGCTGCCTTTGTATTCTTCTAGAATTTTTATGGTTTCCTGTCGTACATTTAAGTCCTTTATCCATTTTGAGTTTATTCTTGTGTATGGTGTAAGTTGGTGGTCTAGTTTCATTTTCTTGCATATATCTGTCCAATTTTCCCAACACCATTTATTGAAGAGACTATCTTGGCTCCATTGTATGTTCATGCCTCCTTTGTCAAAAATTAATTGAGCATATTGGTTCGGGCTAATTTCTGGACTCTCTATTCTATTCCACTGATCTATATGTCTGTTCTTGTGCCAGTACCAGGCAGTTTTGAGAACAGTGGCTTTGTAATACAGCTTGATATCTGGCATTGAGATCCCACCTACTTTGTTTTTTCTCAGGATCGCTGCAGCTATTCGGGGTCTTTTTTTATTCCAGATGAATTTTTGGAGAGTTCGTTCTAGATCCTTGAAGAAGGCCATTGGTATTTTAATGGGAAGTGCATTGAATGTATAGATTGCTTTGGGTAATATGGACATTTTAATGATGTTGATTCTACCAATCCAAGAACATGGTATGTTCTTCCATCTGTTTATGTCTTCCTCTATCTCTTTTTTCAACGTCCTATAGTTTTCTGAGTAGAGGTCTTTTACCTCTTTAGTTAAGTTTATTCCTAGGTATCTTAATTTTTGGGGTGCGATGGTAAATGGGATTGTTTTTATAATCTCTCTTTCTGAAAGTTCACTATTGGTATATAGAAATGCCTCGGATTTCTTGGGGTTAATTTTGTATCCTGCTACATTGCCAAATTCATGCATTAAGTCTAGTAGTTTTTTGATGGAGTCTCTAGGGTTCTGTATGTATAATATCATGTCATCTGCAAATAAGGACAGTTTTACTTCCTCTTTTCCAATTTGGATGCCTTTTATTTCTTCTTCTTGTCTAATTGCAATGGCTAATACTTCCAGGACTATGTTGAACAGGAGTGGAGAGAGTGGACATCCCTGTCTTGTTCCTGTTCTTAGGGGAAATGGTGTTAGTTTTTGTCCATTGAGTATGATGTTGGCTGTGGGCCTGTCATATATGGCTTTTATTATGTTGAGGTATGATCCTTCTATTCCCACCTTGCTGAGAGTTTTTATCAAAAATGGGTGTTGGATTTTGTCAAATGCTTTTTCTGCATCAATTGATATGACCATGTGGTTTTTTTCTTTCAATTTGTTTATGTGATGTATCACGTTTATTGATTTACGGATGTTGTACCATCCTTGCATCCCTGGGATAAATCCTACTTGGTCATGGTGTATGATCCTTCTGATGTACTGCTGGATCCGATTTGCTAAGATTTTGTTGAGGATTTTGGCATCTATGTTCATGAGGGATATTGGCCTGTAATTCTCTTTCATTGTGTTGTCTTTACCTGGTTTTGGTATTAGGGTGATGCTAGCTTCATAAAATGTGTTTGGAAGTGTTCCATCCTCTTGGACTTTTTGTAGTAATCTGAGGAGGATAGGTTTCAGTTCTTCCTTAAAAGTTTGGTAAAACTCCCCTGAGAAGCCGTCTGGTCCTGGGCTTTTGTTTGCTGGAAGCTTTTTGATGACTGCTTCAATTTCTTCCATCGTTAGTGGCCTATTGAGATTTTTAGATTCTTCCTGATTGAGTTTTGGAATGTTGTATTTTTCTAGGAATTTGTCCATTTCCTCCAGGTTGTCTAGTTTGTTGGAGTAGAGTTGTCCGTAGTATTGTTTAACAATCATTTGTATTTCTTTGGGGTCTGTTGTTATTTCTCCTCTATCATTTCTGATTTGGTTTATTTGGGACCTCTCTCTTTGCTTCTTGGTGAGCCTGGCTAGGGGTTTGTCAATCTTGTTTATCCTTTCGAAGAACCAGCTCTTGGAAAACCCTGTTTTTAAAACTAACTTTTCTTAAATCATAACTTGATCTTAGGTGAATTTATAAATCCAATTTATAGATTTCAAAGATTATTTATTCAGGCTTTCCCCCCATAAAACTAAGGCCAAAATAATGTAAATGTTTTAAAATTGATTTTAATGTATTAAAATGAATATTATGAATATTTTCCACTTAGGATGTTGAAAATTTGATGATTAATATGAATTACAGATTAGTTTTTTTTTTTTGATATCTAAAATATTTCAACTTTTCAGTTATAAAGTTCTGAGCACACGATTTATCTTACTTTTTTTTTTTACAGATGTAGTCTCTTATAATAGTACAGATATGGTTTTAGATAAAGTTCTTTTTAGAGGAAGGAAATGGGCTAGATAAATTAAAGATGTTATGCTTCTGGCACTCAATTTGGTCTGATAAATTTTGTTTAAACTGGTAAAACACAGTCACATTACCAAACTATGTGAACCAGCACAAATTATTGTCTAAACATAGCCTGTGGAGGTTTCGTTCATCAGGCCCCAATATTCTTTAGGACAACAATGATGTTAACATAATACATGTCATGTAGAAATACAATTTTGAAATTAAAATGGAAAGAAATGGACTTTTTTTTTATCTTGGAGTTTGCAACAAATTTGTTAGGAGTTAATGTCACTCTTACCATTTATTTCCCTATTATTTTCTTCTGGTTTATTGAAGCTGTCTTTACAATTTCATTATTAGTGTTCAATAAAATCATGGACTGTGGATGACAGAAATAATATACCTTCAGATTTCATCTTACTGAAGTTCACAGACTGCCTGTCCTCAGGCATTGTAAACCACTCTTAAATAATTATGCAATTCACAGTTAAAAAGTAGTGTTTAAAATGAGAAAAAAATATTATGGGTTGATATGTAGGGCACTAATTGCTTAGAAATACTCTGAGCCTTCCAAATGAAGCCACTACCCCCATAAAATTTAAATCTACTACTTATGGCCTTCCCTCCTGCACTGAATTTCTCCCTTCAATTTACAATGGCATCAACAGCCTTGGTCTCAGGCCATCAACTCTTCCTAGCACAGCATTAATCCCTAGGAAATGTCCTGTGACTCAGCTGCCACTGCTGAAATGTCAGTTAAACTTCTTAGGCACACATACAGGCACACATACCAAACACACAGCCACCTGAGAATCTGAGAAATATCAAAGCTGAGAAGGTTTCTGTAAAGCCTTTCTTTCTTCTCTGACAAAACAGAGACCACTAATTCTAAACACCTCACCTAAAGTCCAAGATTTTTTTTGCTGCTTTGTCAAAGTAGCTATAACAGAATTACTTCCTATTATTCGTAAATGCAAAAATAAAAGTTTACAAAAAAGCACTTTCAGAAATTAGAATACTTAAAGAGATTTATTGTTGAACTTATAACTAAAAATAATCTACATTAATAAAAGACAAAGATGCTAAATGACTGTCCCTTTGCTATGCCCACCAGCCAATCAGAAGAGTATGCAAATTAACCCAACAAAGATGGCGGTTAATTTGCATACACAGGTGCCCAGCGAAGACTGAAGACAGTGTAGAAGGAAGCCAAGCACTGCAGAAGGGAGCCAAGTGGCGGAGAAGAGAACGGATCGAAGGTAGCAGAGACAGGAGCAGAGCTGAGGCAGCGGACAGGGGAGGGAGTGAAGTGGTGGAGAAGGGAGGGAGCGAGGTGGCCAGGAAGGGAGGGAGCCAAGGGGGCAGGGAAGGAAGGGAGCTAAGTGGCAGGGACAGGAGGGAGCGAAGCCCAGCCTGCCTCTGGCTTCGCTCCCTTCTCTTCTTCACTCTGGCCTCAGGAAGCCCTGTTCTTGCAGGAATCTTCCTGCAACAGGCCTCTAGTCCTTAATAATGTAATCTTCTTTACCCATAGATCAATATATAATGCTCTAAAAATAACATGTTTATTAAAGGAATGGATGGATAGATGTTTGACTATCCTACTGAGAGTGAGTGAAGATAGCTGACATCCATGAGGTGAAGATAGACTCAAATAAAAACATGATATTATTAAAACTTTTCCTATGTTCAAAAGAAAATATTTAAAACAATCCCAAGTGTTTCACTTATTTATGTATTTATAAGCAGGAAACTTGTAAATATTTTAAAAATTCATTTTTTTATTGATTAAGGTATTACATATGTGTCCTTATCCCCCGATTGCCCCCCATCCCTCCACTCATGCCCTCATCTACCTGTTGTCTGTATCCATTGGTTAGGCTTATATGCATACATACAAGTCCTTTGGTTGATCTCTCTTCCTTACTCCCAACCTCCCCTACCTTCCCTCTGAGGTTTGACGGTCAGATCGATGTTTCTCTGTCTCTGGATCTGTTTTTGTTCATCAGTTTATGTTATTATATTCCACAAATGAGTGAGATCATGTGATATTTATCTTTCTCTGACTGGCTTATTTCACTTAGCATAATGCTCTCCAGTTCCATCCATGCTGTTGCAAATGGTAAGAATTCCTTCTTTTTTTACAGCAGCATAGTCTTCCATTGTGTAGATGTACCACAGTTTTTTAATCTACTCATCTGCTAATGGGCACTTAGGCTGTTTCCAAATCTTACCTATGGTGAATTGTGCTGCTATGAACATAGGGGTGCGTATGTCCTTTCTGATTGGTATTTCTAGTTTCTTGGAATATATTACTAGAAGTGGGATCACTGGGTCAAATGGGCATCCCATTTTTATTTTTTTGAGGAAACTCCATACTGTTCTCCACAGTGGCTGCACCAGTCTGCATTCCCACCAGCAGTGCACGAGTGTTCCTTTTTCTCCGCATACTCGCCAGGACTTGTTACTTGATTTGTTGATGATAGCCATTCTGACAGGTGTGAGATGGTACCTCACTGTCATTTACATTTGCATCTCTCAGATGATTAGTGAATTTGAGCATGTTTTCATATGTCTCTTGGCCTCCCTTATGTCTTCTTTCAAAAAGTGTCTATTTAAGTCCATTGCCCATTTTTTGATTGGGTTGTTTATCTTCCTTTTGTTAAGTTGTATGAGTTCCCTGTAAATGTTGGAGATTAAACCCTTATTGGTGATTCAGTGGGCTTTCTTGTTGTTTTGTTGATGGTTTCTTTTGATGTGCAAAAGCTTTTTATTTTTATGGAATTTGTTTATTTTCTCTTTAGTTTCCAATGCCCTGGGAGCTGTGTCGGTGAAGACATTGCTTCGGCATATATCTGAGATCTTGCTGCTTGTGGATTCCTCTAGTATTTTTATGGTTTCCCATTTATGTTTAAGTCCTTTATCCATTTTGAGTTTATTTTTATGTATGGTGTAAGTTGGTGGTCTAGTTTCATTTTTTTGCATGTATTTGTCCAATTTTCTCAACACCATTTATTGACGAGACTGTCTAGATTCCATTGTATGTCCTTGTCTCCTTTGTCAAATATTAATTGAGCATAGTGGTTTGGGTTGATTTCTGGGTTCTCTGTTCTATTCCATTGATCTATATGTCTGTTCTTGTGCCAGTACCAGGCTGTTTTGAGAACAGTGGCTTTTTAGTACAGCTTGATATGTGGTATTGAGATCCTTCCTACTTTGTTCTTCTTTCTCAGGATTGCTGCAGCTATTTGGGGTCTTTCTTTATTATAGATGAATTTTTGGAGGGTTCATTCTAGGTCTGTGAAATATGCTGTTGGTATTTTAATGGGGATTACATTGAAGCTATAGATTGCTTTGGGTAGTATGGACATTTTAATGATGTTGATTCTACCAATCCATGAACATGGTATGTTCTTCTATCTGTTTATGTCTTCTTCTATCTCTTTTTTCAGTGTCAGTTAAAATTATTCATCAACATGTGATATAATATTAAATAAAATAGAAATATTTCAAGGGGAATGATTATTTTCATAAGTAATTACTCTTTAAAGTTAAGAGTTCTATTTAGAAAGACAAAATATGAATAGATATAAATATGCACTGTAATTCCCTTTGTCCTAAGACAGTGGTCGGCAAACCACGGCTCGCGAGCCACATGCAGCTCTTTGGCCCCTTGAGTGTGGCTCTTCCACAAAATACCACGTGCGGGCGTGCATGTACAGTGCGATTGAAACTTCGTGTCCCATGCGCAGAAGTCGGTTTTCGGCCAGGGCGAGGTTATTTTGAAGAAGTGGCATTAGAAGAAGTGGGGGGTGTCGGTCGGTCGGGCAATGGGAGACTCAGCGCGGGGGAGGCGCGCACGCGAGATTCATGCACGAGTTGAGTGAGCCAGTCAGTCAGCAGTCTCATTGTGCAGTGGTTAGTGCTAGTTGCGTCCGCAAATCGCGCGCAGGTGACAAAAGTACCTACTCAAAGCATAAAGTTACCTGTATTTTTCCAACCAGCTTCAAATCCTACAGGTATTTTTGTCACCAATTTAAGAATTGTAATTATTTAACTGGATGCAATCTTCCAATAATCTTAATATTGCAAGTTTTGTGGTTAGTCAAGAGATTGCTAAGAGAGGAAAACCATATACAGACGGTGAATACATAAAAAGTTGTTTCATAAATGCATCCGAAGAGCTATTTTGGAATTTTAAGAACAAAGCAGATATTCTAAAAAAAAAAATTAAAGATTTACCATTGTCTGCTAAAACAGTGAAAGATAGAACAGTTAAAATGTCTTCGAATATAACCAACCAGCAAGTCGAAGATCTTAAATTGGTTTCAGCTTTATCAATAGCAGTTGACGAGTCTTGTGACATAAATGATACAGCGGAAGTTTCACTTTTTGTACAATTTATTTCATCTACAGGTCCTAAAGAAGAACTTTTAGGATTATTGCCACTCAAAGGTCAAACACGTGGAGAGGATATAGCAAATGCTGTAATTGAGTGCATTGAAAAACATCATATTCCACTCGATAAAATGTCTCAATTTCAACAGACGGGTCAAAAAGTATGACCGGCGTAAGAAACGGGTTTGTTGCTATTTTGAAAGAAAAAATTAATCACGAGATACTTACTTACCATTGCATCATTCATCAAGAAGGGCTTTGTGCACAGACATTTCTAGAAGAAATTTGCAAAGTTATGGAATTGGTGATTAAGATTATCAACTCCATTATAGCTAAAGCTCTTAATCATCGCTAATTTAAAGAATTTTTAGTTGAAATGGAGAGTGAGTACGTAGATCTGCTGCATAACAAGGTATGTTGGTTATCAAGAGGAAACATTTTGAAACGTTTCGCTTCCTTATTAAGAGAAATCAAAGCATTTCTCCTTGAGAAGGGTGTTCACTATCCAGAACTAACGAACAATCAGTGGATCCAAAAGTTTTATTTCATGGTAGACGTTACGTCTCATCTAAATCAGCTTAATCACAAACTACAGTTTTTTCGATGTTAGAAGAAGTTATTTCATTTGAAAACAAATTATCCCTTTTTGCTCAAGATTTTGAAAGAATAACTTTGATTCACTTTCCAAGCCTGTTGAAACATCGCCAAGAAAATAATTCTGATATTGTCATTTGCTATTTCAAAACAACAGTTTTAAATATGAGGGAAGCTTTTCTCAACAGGTTTCAGGAATTCAGAAACAGCAAAGCGACGTTAGCCTTTGTTAAAAAAACCTCTCAATGCTACTGTAACAGAATTAAATTTTTCTCCCTTTAATATTGACATTGGCAACTTTGAAATGCAATTGCTGGATTTAAAAAACAAAGAACTGTGAAGCTCGAAATTTGAATGTCTTTGTACTGATATAGAAATATTGGAGAAAAACAAATGTGAACTTAGTTCACAGCACAAGTGGTCTGCTTTGAAAGACCTGGAGAAGGAAGATATGTTGATTTTTAACACCTGGAATGGTATTCCTGACTCATATAATCAACTAAAAAAACTAGCGTTTGTGGTTCTTTCCTTATTCGGGTCTACATATTTATGCGAACAATCATTTTCAAGCATGAACCTTATCAAGAGTAAATTGAGAAGTCGTTTTATTGATGAGAACCTGGAATTGTGCCTAAAATTAAAAACAACAACATACAAACCTGACTTACCCAAACTTTCCAAGGAGATGCAAGGCCATTGTTCACATTAGTGTTTGTCATTGTCATAATTTAATTTTATGGATATTGTAAGGTAAATTGTAAGGAATTTAATTTTATCAATAAATAATATTGTTATTAAGTATGATATCAAGTTTTATTCAACATACCTATAGTTTAACTAAGACTTAAAACTTTAAGTAAAGTTTATTAAGTTAATGTTAGGGAATATGGAGTGAAAGAAGATGTAGTGTCGAGGATTGAGAAAGGTATGTTGAGATGGTTTGGACATATAGAGAGGATGAAAGAAAGGAGATACATGAAACAAGTATACAAGATGAGTGTGGATGGGAGAGTTGGAAGGGGTCGACCTCAGTGAACGTACCTCAATCTGATTGAGGACGTTTTTAGCAAAGGTCAGTTTAGGAGTACCCTAATGAAGTTAATAACAATGTACCTTCGTATATAGTTTAACTTTAAAAAATTTGGCTCTCAAAAGAAATTTTAATCATTGTACTGTTGATATTTGGCTCTGTTGACTAATGAGTTTGCCGACCACTGTCCTAAGATATTAAAAATATTTTATAGTTAAAAATCAGAAACTCTTACATAATCAATAATTAACATAATAAAATATTTCTTGTTCAAGTAACATTGGAGAGAGAATAACAATTAAATAAACTTTTTATGCTGTTGTTCATCTTTGTGAACTCTGAATACTTTTTGTTTTAATCATTACCTTCTCAAAGTTAAGTAATTTTAATTTTGAAGTCACTTTTTTATTAATAAATTTTTATAGCTGGCTGCTAATTTGCTTTTGGGAATTTTTAAATTATAAGGTAGTATAATTGCCAGGCTGGCATGGCTCAGTGGTTGAGTGTCAACCTATAAACTGGGAAGTCATGGTTCAATTCTTGGTTGGGGTACATTCCCTGGTTGTGGGCTCCACCCCCAGTGTGGGAAGTGCAAGAGGCAGCCAATCAATGATTCTCTCTCTCATCACTGATGTTTCTATCTCTCTTTCCCTCTCTGAAATCAATAAAAATATATTTTTAAAAAAATAGTATAATTTTGCATTGTAATCAATGTTATTTCTCTTAAATTTTTAAAGAAAATTTAAGGTAACAACTATTGATATGTTGATGTTATATTTAGAGGCATTTTTTCATGTGCTGATTTTTAACACATTTTAAGTTATTTTAGACATTAAAGACTTTGAAATATTATTTCCACTTGATTCCTTGCTTCAACAAGCAACTTAATTAGATTCCACTTTCTTTCTGTATGTCTCTGTGTATCTACACATATACATACACATTCCATTAATTATATATATATATATATATATATATATATATATATATTCCATCTCTTTATCTCTCCTTTTAAGTAGACCATGGTGTCCTTCTTATTTTAATGGAGAAAGATGTAAATTTTTCTTACCTGCCCTTTAAACTACTTTGGGAAAAATGCAAAGTCAGCAGAACTAAATTTAGCAATTACCTTTTAGCTGACAGAGTCTCCTGATGTGGGAATTGTTCTCAGGCTGTCTGGATTCCTGCCAGATTGTGTCATTGACTGTTTTCCTTTCTGAGGTAAAGCAGAGGATTGGTTAGCAGAATACACAGTGAGTGCACGAAATTTGAAATCAAATCAAATTCAGCACATGATTGTAAGTTGGTGATAATGAGAGCTCTGTGGTCCATTCTAGGGAGTTATAGTCCCAGATGGGCACCCCCAGATGTCACATCGGCTCTCATTTATTTCCATGAATTACATTAGGACTCAAGCATATATGATACAATGCTGCTACTAAAATACCTTTTGATAGATTATGGCTACATTACTATTTGGAGTATTTTTCTTGAATTAATAAACATTTATTTTTATACAAAAGTTAAAGTTTTCTCATCTTCCACATTGTTTTTAACAAAATTATTAAGTGTGTTGAGAGAACATTGAGCTATGATAGGTTAATGATATTTGAATGGAAGGGCCAGGATTTGGATTTGCTCAGTCTTGTGTCCCAACACTTAGAGCAAGCCCTGGACATGTTGTGAAGAACTAAAATGCACAGAAATGAAGTATTGGTTTCACTTTTGCAAGTAATTTTATTCAATGAATACAGAAAGAATTATGAAAATTTAATACAACCATTGTACTCTCCCTAAAATAATCTATCTGGGCAATAACCACAATCACTGTTAAAGCCTTTAACTGAAAAGCTGGTGTCTAACTTTGTACTGGATGGATCAACCTGATACCAACTGAACCCACTAAGCCAGTGGTCAGCAAACTGCGGCTCGGCAAACTGAGGCTCGCGAGCCACATGTGGCTCTTTGGCCCCTTGAGTGTGGCTCTTCCACAAAATACCGACTTCTGCGCATGGGCCACGAAGTTTCAATTGCACTGTACGTGCGTGCCCACACGTGGCATTTTGTGGTATTTTGCAGAAGAGCCACACTCAAGGGGCCAAAGAGCTGCATGTGGCTAGTGAGCCGCAGTTTGCCTACCATGGCACTAAGCAATTTCAGTCATAAAAATAAGGACAACCAGATATAAGACTTTCAGTGTAAAGCAACAGGAAGTAGATGGTCACTGATAACCTACTTAAAATGTGCATATGTAAACTTGAATCTTATCAAGCCTTGAGATCTAGCTAAGATTTTATAGAAAACGTAGAGGATAAATGAACATGCTTTTAAAAAAATATGTAAGGATAAAATCAGCAAAATTAAAAAAGGGGGAAATTCCTTAAAACAAACATTCCAGTATGAAAAAGTAGAAAAAGAGACATGAACCAAATATACTGCATGTGTCTTATTTGGATTGTGATTCAAATTAACCATAAAAAATTTCTTGAGGCTATTAGAGAAATGTTAACATTCACTGTATATTTGGTGATATTATGTAATTTTTTTGTGCTTATGCTGTAGTGGTATTGTGCTTATGTTTTTTAAGTTCTTTTTTTTTAAAGATATATATTGAAACATGAAAATATATATCTGAGATATGCTTTAATAAAACCTAGCAGTGGTTGAGGGGAGTGTGGAGTTGAATGGGTGGAGATGAACTAAGATTGACTCTAGGTTGATACTTGTTCAAGCTTGATGATGTGAGTTCATCATTATCTCTTCCTCTGTGCAAAATAACATTTTCCATAATAAAATGTCCAAAACAGAAACAGAGGATAGGACTGTGCTGACTCGATGAATTTATGTGTTGGGAGAACACACATATTCTTTACATATAACTAACTTCGTTAAAGCTTGAATGTATTCTACTGTTCACATTCTTAGCAGTCATTAAGTTAAAGCCAAGTTCACCTTTTTTTTAAAACTCAGGGTTGTTAACAAAGAACAGCATAAATAATGGTTCTTCTTTGCTTAACCATTTTATTTAGGCTTTCAAATTTTTTTAAATACAAAACACTTAGGACCTTTCTTGGCAAATAGAAAGTGTTCCCAAAAGCATTTTATAATGTTATAGAGTGTGGTAGGTGCATAACAGCATGAGATGTTATTCCCTTCAGGGGCAGTGATGGGCAAAAAAAAAATTTGAGGAACTTAAAAGAGTCTTCAATTTTGTTTTAACTGGATGGAATCTGAGGAGCATAGTAATGGACTTGGTTTATGTTTAAAAATCAATTCACTCAGCATCAGGTACTTTCTCTTCATTCATTCTCATCCGCCCCTCCACATGTTGGTATCATCAAATCTGTGGAAGCATGGATCATAAGCCAATAGCTATGATTTTTTGTTTAAGGTTTTGATTTGGTATTAGTAAATTTCTTATCTGTGGGTAGAACAAACAGCTACATAGTTGGTGTGATTTAGAGCCTTGGGGGGGCAGCTTTTTTTACTGAAGCTCACATTTAAAATGTCATTGTTATAGTTTAAGTAGTTAACTGTGGCAAAAATATTAAAATACAATTATCCTTGCCTGGAAGGTGCTCTATCTAAGCTGTTAATCATGCAATCACCTACTTACAATGGATACATTTTATATCCTTACTGGGAGAAAGCTTTGAGCAGGAGTTGGAGGAAAGAATAAGAAAGCACACTGTGCTTTGGGGAGCAGGGACAGGGAGAGGAAGGGCTTTTTGCGGGGATGGGACCCCATCCAGAGGGAATTTCACATATTAACAATTTGGTCTCAGACCATTCTGAATTGCAAGGAAGCCATTCTTCTGTACCATCAGCAACCAATCTGAAAATTTCCTTGTAAACCAACTTCCTGCCTCTATTTATTTCCTGCTTATTAGTTATAATCTCATTATTTTATGCAACCTGTGTGTGTCACATCCCCTGGGGGCTTGATCTGCTGAATATAAAGCCAAGCCTGACCTAAATAACCCAAATCTCTTTGCAAACACATTTTTACTTGGATTAGAACTCTTCAGAAGATTAATAGGTCACCGATAAAACATGTTTTCGAGTAGGCTCCCAGTTTAATCTGAGCCTACATTAAACATGTTTCTTTTTCTGAAAATTTAATTTTTGAATCCTTGTCTACAGGAATGCCACAGCATAGGTTTCATATGCATCAGCATAAACAGATACATGTAGCAGAGTAAAACATACTTAGATTTGTACATGAAAATTTTAAAACACACTTTTACAAAAAATCATTAAATATTCCATTCATCATTATAGAACTAAGAGAACACAAAATTTTCAAAGTAAATTTAACTTGCTTTATTTTTGGTTTTACATTCTCAAAATTAGCAACTTTCTGTAAAATAAAATAAGAAGTAAGATAAAAAATACTACCTCAAAAAATCAGAAAAGGAAATCAAAAGTTTATCTTCAAGTATAGCTTAGTTCTAAGTCTTTGCCAGTTAATAAAGTAAGTCTTTTAAATAAAAATATGCAATTAAATCCTCAACCTCAACATTCCAACCCCCATTAACCCTCCAAGACCAAGGGGAGAGATACATACCAGAATATGTTAGTTACACTATACAGAACCTTCTCTTGAGAAAGATGGAAAATATTCTATTATAATACCCCAAGTTGTATTGAAATATGCTTGATTCATCTGGCCTTTTTCTTTAGAGCACTGATCATTGTGAAAAATCCCTTATGCTTTTGGGGGAAGAACATGTTATCACATCTTCCACCTTTCAAGAGCTTAAACTGCTACCAGGCACCTTTAAGAACTCTTTCAATTCTCTAGTTATCATTCATTCACTCATTCATTTAAAAACCATTTATGTTTTTGATGTTCAAAGTGCTTTTTGAACATTTACCTTATGATAGACAACAAACCATGTTCTGGAGAAATTTGTTTGGCATTTGTAGTGAAGAATATTGAGGCCAATATTCCACATAGGGGAAAAATACACTGTAAAGGCTGGAAGGAGTGGTGAATGTAAATCAGAATAAGAAAAGTTGATTTTATTATTCTAATGGTTGATCATGTTTGTTTGAGCACTGTCAAATCCAGGATAACCTTTCCCCTACATAGTAACTGAGGGAGTGATTTCTCTAACCTGTATGGTGTTGTTTATTTGTGTTTGTTATTAAATCTTGAGTTAATCAAGATTTAACTCTCAAGGACAATTTGAATGACCTGTTTCAAGCTGTTCGGTAGAGCATCACTGAAACCCAATATGCTGAAACAGTCAGTCCTAGAACTTGAGGGACAAGTTTTGCCAAGTCCTGTGGACCATCCAGAGGAGAATGGCTAATAGGAGTCTAGTGTGGGAATCATGAACCAATCCCTGAGAAGAGCTGGGATATCAAATGAGTTTTGAGAAGTTAAAGATCAGACTAACCCATTCTTCAATCCTCTCTGCTTTGTTATCAGATGTCCTAAAAATAATCAATCTCTATTCATGGCCTTATGCAATTCTTTTCCTCTTGGTTTAGATGTCTCCAACCTTAGGCCAGAACCTAATTGCACCCCTTTCACAAAACCAGCAGCCACAGAAGCTTTGTGAGGGTCATGAAGAAAGAGGATGGCCATTCAACTTTGTAGTAACATTTTGCTGTCATATATATATGTGGATCTAGTGAACAAAATAAACAAAGAAAATAGAAACAGACTCATAGATACAGATAACAGACTGACAGCTGTTAGAGGGAAGGGTTTTAGGGGTTTGGTGAAAAAGGGAAAGGATTAAGCAAACAATTCCACAAAAATCCACAGACACAGACAACAGAATGGTGATTATCAGAGGAAAAAGTTTTTGGGGGAGGGAGAAGTTAAAGGGGAGATAAATTGTGACAGAAGGAGACTTGACTTTTGGTGGTAAACACACAATATAATATGCAGATGTATTATACAATTGTACACCTGAAACCTATATAATTTTATTAACCAATGTCACCCCAATAAATTCAAGAAATTTTTTAAAAAAGAAACAGTATTTCAACTTCTGGTTGGGAGTATGCATTGTTCTTTTCCATTATATATAAGGGACTTTAGCATCCTCAGATTTGATATCTGTGGGGGATCCTGGGACCAATCCCCTGCCACACCAAGGGCAGACTATATTTTAGTTTTGGGGGAGTCAAAAGTTATACATAGATTTTTGACCATGTATAGGGTCAGCACCTCTAAACTCCATATTGTTCAAGATTCAACTGTAGTTCATATCAACTTATTATTTCAGTGATTCATTGTTTCTGCTACCGACTAGATTAATTCCAGATGACTTACAAAACTTGTGCATCATTGAGCCCCAAGTGTTTGAATTGGGGCTGGGGACATGTTATTCAAAAACAGTCCTCTGCTTGACCTGAGCATAGCCTTGGCTAAATTAATGCAGTCAGGTGTTGAGCCCACACTAAACTGGTTAAATATGTGTGGTTGTCATTATAGTGAAAGGGACACAGTTGGCTTCTCAGCAAAGGTTTGGAGACATCTGAGCCAAGACTGAAAGAATTTTATACGCCCATAAATAGAAAGTGATTATTTTTAGGACATATAGGGGTGGGCAAAAAAAGTAAGTTTACAATTGTTCATGTGGAAAATAATGCAATAATTAATAAATAATAATACAAGAATAAACTCAGTGTTTCATATACTCACAATTGTAAACTTACTTTTGCCAACCCCTGTATTGTCAAAACATTCTCTATGGACTACCTACTATGATCTCCTTTACTGGAATTCAGGTCACCCAATTTTTCTTCTAATGAATTAATTTAGGTTTGGGATTTTTTTATTGAAGTATATTCTTATAATAAATACTTTGAAAACTATTTTGAGCTAAAACTATTTTTTAATCCCTATTAAAATAAAAGAGTCAATGTAGTTCACTTTAGGCAACCGCTTCCTACAAGAGGGTAGGCAGAGTCAAGCACATTAAATGCTTGACTGAAGTGCAATTATATGAAGCAAAGCGATTAATCAAACAGGCAACCTTTACTTAACTATAATAATAGGTCTGTTCCCTATTGTTGCCAAGTTGTAGATTACTACTGAACTGGTTAAACAATTTTTAGTACTGCTTGTGTAGAATCAAAGCACCTGTTCTTAAATTCTGACTTCTGCTTCTATAAGCAGACTGTCAGGTTCCTCAGAGTTCAGACCCCAGCTCTTTATTCCTAGAGGGGCAAGTCAAAGGAAGACTCTATGCAGCTTTATTTTTAGAACTACATCTCTGTGTGTGTGTTACTCTGAACTCCAAAAAGAAGATCCCATTTGAAAAAGTCAATGAAATAATTCTGTCTGGTTCATTAATTTGACACTTGCCATAAATACCAGACAAAACTTGTTCCTATTAGCCCTCATTTCATTATCCCCTAAATCAAGCACTAATCATCTGTCTTACCTTTCATTCACTATGGACTTTGTGGCTTAATTTTAACTCCTGGAAATTATTAGGAAAATAAGAAATGAAATGTAGACAAATTATTATGAAGGGGCTGGTAGAAACTGAAGAGTATGTCCAACCTGTGTTACTTTTCAGGTAGATAAGAGTAGGCTCTAGGACAGTGATGGCGAACCTTTTGAGCTCGGTGTGTCAGCATTTTGAAAAACCCTCACTTAACTCTGGTGCCGTGTCACATATAGAAATTTTTTGATATTTGCAACCATATTAAAACAAAGATTTATATTTTTGATATTTATTTTATATATTTAAATGCCATTTAACAAAGAAAAATCAACCAAAACAATGAGTTCGTGTGTCACCTCTGACACGCGTGTCATAGGTTCGCCATCACTGCTCTAGGAGCAAAGCATTTTCACATAGTCATGAAACAAGGTCAAATAAAAAACAATTAGAAACAAAGAAAGAAATGGCATTTAAAGGAGAGAGAAATTTTGGATACCACATGCCATATTTCTATTATCATGTAGTAGTTGCAGTCAGCTGTCCTTTGGGGTGACGTCTCATATGTTCCTGTTCCCTGTGCTATTGGTATTTATTTATTTATTCAAATTTTTATTGAATTAACTGGGATGACATTGGTTAATAAAATTATATAGGTTTCAGATTAGAATGCTATAATACATCATCTATATATTGTATTGTGTGTTTACCATTCCATTGGGTTATTGGTTTTTAAGTCTTACTTTCAAATCATAAAGTCTAAAGAAAAAATGAAGTGAATATGTCAGGCATTGTTGTTGCCTTTCTAATGGAAACATGAAAGCTGTTTCTGCATCAGAGAAAACTGATTGGCAGTAAATGGTGGTGTAAAGCCCATGGTGAGTTTTTAAGACTGTAGAGCTGATAAGATCTGACCTTTGAGTTGCAAATGAAAAAACTGAGGTCCCAAACAGTAAATTGACTTGTCTAGGGCCATGCATATAGTGCTTTCTCCTGGTTAAATGCTAACCATTTTATTCATTCTAATATATTCTTTCAGAATTATATAATTCATTTTTCCTGCATTCAAAGTTCAGTCAACAAACATTTATTGAGTGTCTACTATTATGACACTATTTTAGATTCAATAAAGAATTACAAGTAGTCCTTCTTACAGGTATCCACCATCAATGACTGCTGATCATAGGATCCTGTTGGTCTCCATGATTTTCTTAACTTTGAAGATTAAATGAGCTTTATAAAATCCTTATATAATTCCAAACACAGTAAAGATAATTAGAGATGTTATTTCTCATTAGATTATTTGTATTCATTAATAGTACATAGAATCCTAGTATTGAATTCTATTCACTTGCAAGAATAAAGATTATTCATTTGTATAACTAGAATGGTTTTACTAATATTAAAATACAATGATTCCAAGAATGCCACATTCAAACAGAATGAATCTGTTTTTTACATTTCTTAGACTGAAATGCTTCAATAAATTGCCCCAGATATCCAAAAAAGACATGGAAGTTCATATAAGTTTCTTTTTTAAAAAAATGTGATAGACATCTGGCAATGACAGTAATTATCATGCTTCAAAGTTAATAAAGTAGACTCAAACTACAGTGGACCTAAAGCCACTGGAGAGATGAAAAATATATGTGCCAAGCTCTCAGCTCTGTGCTCAGAACAAGGAGGATGTTTGTGTGACTGGATAACTATCACCCTTGTAAGAGTCCTACCACCTTGCCTCTACACCTGACTGTGTGGAGAAAAGGCCTATGCAGAAGTCTCCCAAGTTATCAAATAGATAGCACAGCAAACAGGAATAGTATCAAGTACAGCTAGTCTAATAGAGCAGGTTAAAGCAAGTTGCTAAAATTCGAATACTTTGACTCTTACGGCTTTTCTAATTTTTTGCTTTAGCACATTTGCACAGTATGAATGGCAGAACACTCATGTATTATTAAATACAGTTATAAATTCTTTACATGAAGTAGATAATTTAATCCTCACAACAAGCCTGTAAGGTTAATTACAATAATCCTCAATTTTCATATGAGTAAACTGAGGCACAGAACAGTCAAGATTCTTACCTCAGGTCACATAATGAATAGTTGGTATTCTACTCCTGAGGTCTTAACTAGAACACAATACTACTTATATACTTGACTGCAGACACAGAAACCACCTGTCATCCTGGTCAGAGATTTCACAAATCAGAACTTTTGGCCAGAAAAGAGAGTGGCTGTGAAAATACAGAGAAATGTATTACTAGTGGTACATTAAAATGTACCACTATTTTAAAAGCAACTCAGAAAGCACACCCTTATCACAGCACTGATACTAATAATTTAGTGTTATTTGAAGATGGAATATATCAGCACATTGATGTGTTTTAAAGTCGTTAATCATTTTGTGGATGCCATCATCATCATCATCATCAAAGCATGGCCAATAATTTATGAGAGCCCATTTAATTAAAATGGGCACTTCAAGAATCATTGAATTCAGATGACAGTCTGCTCACTGGAGGCCCCCAGTATAGTGCAGTAATAATGTCGTGGTTCTCAGGGAAAAGAGATTTCAACCCCCATGAGAATACAGCAAAGAAAAAGCAACATCAGCTCATCCTGACGGGAAAAGTCAACTCTTGTCCAGCTCCTGTCGGAGAGTGAGTACCCTGTACAGCTAATGCATTCTGGTTTCCCCAAGAGCAGCAGGTGGTATATGGCATCCCCACATGGCTCATCGTCTCAGTGCAGACTGTATAGCTTATAGTGCCTGGGGAATGCACAGAAACCATATCTAATCCATCAGGGCAGAGCTGGTAAATGACGTGTAGCTTTGCCATTTGCCTGCTAGTATGCCAAATGAGTTTTCTATTAATCCTAACCTAACAAACTCCTCTCACAGCACTATAAATATACAGGATGACAAAACTGGTTACCTAGCGGATGGCTATTTGCCTTTTAAAGATTCTTCCTTTCCAAAAAAATGGTTTTCTTCCAGACTTCTTAAAATAGAGAGCTTTCTTAAATAACCTTAAGCGTGTTATGGTTTATGGAATCGGATTTACACAAGGTTTTAGAAAGGCGAAGGACAGCTAATGTTTATTAAGTTTCATGTTTGATGTCAATTATATCATTATCTTATTTAATCCTCATAGCCACAAATGGAACATGAGCCAAACAACTTGCACAAAGTATGATGGGAAATAAGGAGGGTAAAAATATCAAATTCCATCCTTACAATGGAAAAACACTGCACTGGCACTCAGACCTGGCTTGCTTTCCCAGGTCTGCTACCAAACTGGGCAGGATCCAAGAACCCTCTCAGAACCTCCATCTCTGCAATTATAGAATGAAGGCTGTTGAACAAATACTTTAAAATCTCTTCCAATAGAAACAGTCTGTGATTTCTTATCCACAATATTTCAATCCAAAGTCAGTAGGGTTGACAAAAGCTTTTAAAGTTGAATAAGCTTTTTTCTTTACAGCTTCTTCTTTAAAACATGATTAAAGAGATAACCATGGTTTTAATTAGATTCAATTAGTAATCGTATCATAAGTTTAGGAAATACAAAGGACAATGGGGCATAATTAACTTTTAATCTATTTCATTTTATTTTAGCATAAGTCTCTATTTAGGGAGGAAACTCATTAAAACCACCATAAAATGTTCACATATGAATTGGTGGCAGAAGAATACTATAAGTGATCATAGGTATGATGGGTAAAGAAATAAAAATGAAAGAAAAGTTCAGTCTTTTTAATGAAGGTAATCTATGTTTTATGTCAGTTTGTTGTGAGTCATTTTACAATTTAGAAATCAAGAAAAGAATTACCTGCACTATTTGGACACTGATTCCTCTAGTTCATAGTTTGACAAAGACCTCATTAATGGAATACCATTGTTAATCTCATTTTCTCCCCTTAGTGTCTATGTTATTAATAGCCATGTCAATGCTGATGCTAATATGGAGACAGAACAAAAAAACAAAACAAAAAAAATTTGTAATAGTTTGCAGGCAAGTAAGAAATGCAGTTGTGTGGTTAGAATACCAACCTGGGAGTCACCTACTTTGACCCCTTCATTACTCACATACTCTAAGATAACATGTCATATTTCAATGTATCCATTTATAACACACTTGGCGTTAAGTGCTTTTTAAGGACTTTTGTGAAAGATGCTAGGATAGTGTATAATAACAATGTTTTAACCATCTTCCTTTCACAACTTTTAACTCTAGTTCTTCCATTTCAAGCCCAGTTTGAATCTTACCTTCTCCCTGGAACTTGCATTGTTAAACCACAAACCACAGTTATGTTCTTAGTGATAACACCCATTATTATTTATTTTGTGTCAGCCACTGTACTAATAATGTTACATTGCCACTTTTTATTCTCAAATGATAAATAAGAGTAACAGTTTCCTCATTTTATAGAAGAAGAAATACAGCTTGAAGAGTTTAAGGAACTTGTCCGAAATCACATAACTGGTAAATTTCAAAGCTGGGATTTTTATAGTGTTTGTTTGGCATCCCCTCTCCCCCATCCCCATGTTGTGTTCCTGACAAATACACTATATTATTTTTTAAAATTCCTTCTGAGGATTCTTACAGAACTTGAGCTCGATTCTTATAACACAGCATTTACTTTTGTAGTTACTTATGTTACTCTCTAGATATTTTGGGCATACATATTTTTTGCTGTAGTCAACATGTTTAGAAGAAAGGAGAAAAAGGAGAAATGATGGGGGGAAAGAAGGTAAGAAAGAAGGGAGAGAAGGAAAGGGAAGGGAAGGAAAGAGAATGAGGGAGGGAGGGAGAGAAAAAATGAAGGAAGGAAAGAAAAAAGAAGGGAAGGAAGGAAAGAAGGAAAGAAAAAATGGGAGGAAGAAAGAGAGAGAGAGAGAGAGACATAGATTTCCCTTCTTACTAGAATAAGATACTATGTGGTTTAGGTCCCATCCATCACATGCATCATCTGGAGACACTGATACAAAACCTATTAACATAGGGGAAAGGACAAGGTGTGGGCATCCATTTTTCTTCAAATATGTTTGTATTGATATTTTAGAGAGAGAGAGGAAAGGAGAGGGAGGGGTGGAGGGAGGGGGAGTGAGAGAGAGAGAGAGAAAGAAACACCCATTGTCTGCAATTATACACCCCCTTTTGCACACCCCCTACTGGGGATCAAGCCTGTAACCCAGGCATGTGCTCTGACTGGAAATTGAAATGGCATGGGATGACACTCAACCAACTGAGCCACATGGTCAGGGCTGGGTATCCATTTTTTGGGGGGAGGGTATCCATTTTTAATGTAATAAATCTCAGCAGAGACAGCATAGTTCCGTTGCTCTGATGATGGCCTCTATATTTGGTCACTGCCTAATTGTGGCAGAAGCAGCATCTCTCCTATGGCAAGTTCTGGAGTGTGCTTTCTTTGAGGAATTCCTACAAGCTCAGCTGCAGGATCTCTCTTCAAATTCCCAAAAATCCCGAGCTCTCCTTTACCTGTAATATATTCCTTTCTGTTTAAATTAGCTAGCATAGATTTGGTTATTTGCAAATAACCTAATCAATAACTTGTCAAATTAATTTCAGTTCCTATATAGTTATCTATTGCTGTGCAATAAATTAGTCCAAAATCTAATGCCTTAAAACAATAGATATTTATTACTCACTAGAGGCCCGGTGCATGAAATTCATGCATGGTGGTGGTGGAGGGGTGTCCCTCAGCCCAGCCTGTACCCTCTCCAATCTGGGACCCCTCGAGGGATGTCCGACTGCTCGTTTAGGCCCCATCCCCATCCCCATCCCTAAACGGGCAGTTGGACATCCCTCTCACAATCCGGGACTGCTCGCTCCCAACTGCTCACCTGCCTGCCTGCCTGATTGCCCCTAACTGTTTCTGCCTGCCAGTCTGATCACCCCCTAACCACTCCCCTGCCAGCCTGATCAACACCTAACTGTTCCCCTGGTGGCCTGATTGCCCCTAATTGCCCTCCCCTGCAGGCCTGGTCACCCCCAACTGCCCTCCCCTGCAGGCCTCGTCACCCCCAACTTCCCTCCTCTTCTCGCCTGGTTTCTCCTAACTGCCCTTCCCTGCCAGTCCAACTGCCCCTAACTGCCCTCCCCTGCCAGCCTGGTTTCTCCTAACTGCACTTCCCTGCTGGCACGGTCACCCCCAACTGTCTTCCCCTTCTGGCCTGGTCCCCTCCCAACCACCCTCCCCTGCAGGCCTGATCGCCCACAACTGCCCTCCCCTGCTGGCCATCTTGTGACCACATGGGGCGGCCATCTTGTGTGTTGGAGTAATGATCACTTTGTATACTACTCTTTTATTAGATAGGATATGCTGTAGGTTAAGAATATGGGTATGACTTAGATAGGTCTCTCATAGGGTTGCAAACAAGCTATTAAAAGGTCTGAGGTCTTATCCAAAGGCTTAACTGAGGAAAGGATCCTCTTCCAAGTTAGTCATAGATTGTTAGTAGAATTCAGTTTTTGAGGGCTGTTGAAAAGAAGGCCTCAGTTTTTTGCTGTCTGTTGACTGAAAGCTGCTCTCAGTTCTTTGCCACATGGGCTTGTCTAAATGGGCTCTTACTTCATTGTAATGTTCAAGCCAGGATGACAATGGAGAGAGTAGGTTAGCAAGACAGAAGTCACAGTCTTTTGTAGCCTAATTATGGAAATCACTTTCTACCACTTTTGCCAAATTCTATTGGAATCAAGTCACAGGCAAAGGTGAGGGATTATTAATACCAGAAGGCTGCCCTAGATGGTTTGGCTCAGTGGATAGAGTGTCGACCTTCAGACTCAAGGGTCCCAGGTTCAATTCCAGTCAAGAGCACATGCCCAGGTTGCAGGCTTGATCCCCAGTGGAGGGCATGCAGGAGGCAGCTGATCAATGATCCTCTTTCATCATTGATGTTTCTATCTCTCTCTCCCTCTCCCTTCCTCTTTGAAATCAATAAAAATATATTTTAAAAAAATAAAAAATAAATAAATACCAGAAGGCTGATGTGAAGTTAATTTTTTAAATTTTTTTATTGCTAAAAGTATTACAAAGGGTATTACATAAGTGTCCTTTTTTCCCCCCCGCCCTTAACAAGCCCCTGCCCTCCCTTACCCCCCAGTGTCTTATGTCCATTAGTTATGGTTATATGGGTGCATACAAGTCCTTCGGTTGATCTCTTACTCCCCTCCCTCCAGTCCCCCAACCCTCCCTGGTCTTCCCACTGCAGTTTGACAATCAGTTTGAGGCAGCTCTGCCTCTGTATCTATTATTGTTCAAAAGTTTGTAATGGTCTTAATTATCCATGAAAGAGTGAGATCATGTGGCATTTTTCCTTCATTGACTGGCTTGTTTCACTTAGCATAATGCTCTCCAGTTCCATCCATGCTGTTGCAAATGGTAAGAGTTCCTTCTTTTTTACAGCAGCATAGTATTCCATCGTGTAGATGTACCACAGCTTTCTAATCCATTCATCTACTGATGGGCACTTAGGCTGTTTCCAGATCTTAGCTATGGTGAATTGTGCTGCTATGAACATCGGGGTGCATATATCCTTTCTGATTGGTGTTTCTGGTTTCTTGGGATATATTCCTAGAAGTGGGATCACAGGGTCAAATGGAAGTTCCATTTTTTGTTTTTTGAGGAAACTTCATACTGTCTTCCATAGTGGCTGCACCAGTCTGCATTCCCACCAGCAGTGCACGAGTGTTCCTTTTTCTCCACATCCTCTCCAGTGCTTGTCGTTTGTTGATTTGTTGATGATAGCCAGTCTGACAGGTGTGAGATGATACCTCATTGTTGTTTTGATTTGCATTTCTCGGATGATTAGTGACTTTGAGCATGTTTTCATATGTCTCTTGGCTTTCTGAATGTCCTCTTTTGAAAGGTGTCTATGTAGGTCCTTTGCCCATTTTTTGATTGGGTTGTTAATCTTCCTTTTGTTAAGTTGTATGAGTTCCCTATAAATTTTGGAGATTAGGCCCTTATCAGATATGACGTTGGCAAATATGTTTTCCCACGCAGTGGGCTTTCTCGTTGTTTTGTTGATGGTTTCTTTTGCTGTGCAGAAGCTTTTTATTTTGATGTAGTCCCATTTGTTCATTTTCTCTTTGGTTTCAAGTGCCCTAGGAGCTGTATCAGTGACGAAATTACTTTGGCATATGTCTAAGATTTTGTTACCTTTGGATTCCTCTAGAATTTTTATGGTTTCCTGTCGTACATTTAAGTCCTTTATCCATTTTGAGTTTATTTTTGTATATGGTGTAAGTTGGTGGTCTAGTTTCATTTTCTTGCATATATCTGTCCAATTTTCCCAACACCACTTATTGAAGAGACTATCTTGGCTCCATTGAATGTTCTTTCCTCCTTTGTCAAATATTAATTGAGCATATTGGTTTGGGCTGATTTCTGGGTTCTCTATTCTATTCCATTGATCTATATGCCTGTTCTTGTGCCAGTACTAGGCAGTTCTGAGAACAGTGGCTTTGTAATACATCTTGATATCTGGTATTGAGATCCCACCTACTTTCTTCTTTCTCAAGATTGCTGCAGCTATTCGGGGTCTTTTTTTATTCCAAATGAATTTTTGGAGAGTTCGTTCTAGATCTGTGAAGTATGCCGTTGGTATTTTGATGGGAAGTGCGTTGAATTTATAGATTGCTTTGGGTAGGATGGACATTTTAATGATGTTGATTCTACCAATCCATGAACACAGTATGTTCTTCCATCTGTTTATGTCTTCCTCTATCTCTTTTTTCAACGTCCTGTAGTTTTCTGAGTAGAGGTCTTTTACCTCTTTAGTTAAGTTTATTCCTAGGTATCTTAATTTTTTTGGTGCGATGGTAAATGGGATTGTTTTCTAATCTCTCTTTCTGAAAGTTCACTATTGGTGTATAGAAATGCCTCAGATTTCTTGGCATTAATTTTGTATCCTGCTGCTTTGCCAAATTCATGTATTAAGTCTAGTAGTTTTTTGATGGAGTCTCTAGGGTTTTGTATGTATAATATCATGTCGTCTGCAAATAAGGACAGTTTTACTTCCTCTTTTCCAATTTGGATGCCTTTTATTTCTTCTTCTTGTCTAATTGCAACGGCTAGTACTTCCAGTACTATGTTGAACAGGAGTGGTGAGAGTGGGCATCCCTGTCTTGTTCCAGTTCTAAGGGGAAATGGTGTTAGTTTTTGTCTGTTGAGTATGATGTTGCCTGTGGGCCTGTCATACATGGCTTTTATTATGTTGAGGTATGATCCTTCTACTCCCACCTTGCTGAGAGTTTTTATCAAAAATGGGTGTTGGATTTTGTCAAATGCTTTTTCTGCATCAATTGATATGACCTTGTGGTTTTTTTCTTTCAATTTGTTTATGTGATGTATCACGTTTATTGATTTGCGGATATTGTACCATCCTTGCATCCCTGGAATAAATCCTACTTGGTCATGGTGTATGATCTTTCTGATGTACTGCTGGATCCGATTTGCTAAGATTTTGTTGAGAATTTTGGCATCTATGTTCATGAGGGATATTGGCCTGTCATTCTCTTTCATTGTGTTCTCTTTACCTGGTTTTGGTATTAGGGTGATGCTGGCTTCATAGAATGAGCTTGGAAGTGTTCCTTCCTCTTGAATTTTTTGTAGTAGTCTGAGGAGGATAGGTTTTAGTTCTTCCTTGAATGTTTGGTAAAACTCCTCTGTGAAGCCGTCTGGCCCTGGGCTTTTGTTTGCTGGAAGCTTTTTGATGACTGCTTCAATTTCTTCCATAGTTATTGGCCTATTGAGATTTTTAGATTCTTTGTGATTGAGTTTTGGAATGTTGTATTTTTCTAGGAATTTGTCCATTTCCTGCAGGTTGTCTAGTTTGTTGGAGTAGAGCTGTCCATAGTATTTTTTAACAATCATTTGTATTTCTGTGGGGTCTGTTGTTATTTTGCCTCTATTGTTTCTGATTTTGTTTATTTGGGTCCTCTCTCTTTGCTTCTTGGTGAGCCTGGCTAGAGGTTTGTCAATCTTGTTTATCCTATCAAAGAACCAGCTCTTGGTTTCATTGATTTTCTGTATTGTTTTTTTGGTCTCTATGTCATTTATTTCTGCTCTAATCTTTATTATCTCCTTCCTTCTGCTCACTCTGGGGTTTTCTTGTTGCTCTCTTTCTAATTCTTTGAGTTGTCGAGTTAGATGATTTATTACCATTTTGTCTTGTTTTTTGAGATAGGCATGTAGAGCTATAAACTTCCCTCTCAGGACTGCTTTCATTGTGTCCCATAGGTTTTGGATTGTTGTGTTTTCATTGTCATTAGTTTCCAGGATGTTTTTAATTTCTTCTTTAATCTCATTGGTAACCCAATCAATATTTAATAACATGCTATTTAGCTTCCAAGTGTTTGAGTATTTTGGGTTGTTTTTATTGTTGTTTTTTCTAATATTATGCCATCGTGATCTGAGAAGATGCTTTTTATGATTTCAATCTTCTTGAATTTGGGGAGTCTTTGCTTGTGACCCAATATGTGGTCTATTTTTGAATCTGTCCCAGGAGCACTTGAGTAGAATGTATATTCCGCGGCTTTGGGTGAAGTGTTCTGAAGATGTCTATTAAGTCCATCTGATCTAGTGAGTCATTTAGGATTGCTATTTCTTTGCTCATTGTTTGTCTAAAGGACTTATCCAGTGATGTCAGTGGTGTATTATAGTCCCCTATTATGATTGTATTGTTGTCGATCTCTCCTTTGATATCTTCCAGGAGTTTTTTTTTTATGTATTTGGGTGCTCCTGCATTGGGTACATATATGTTTACCAGAGTTATATCCTCTTGTTGTATTGATCCCTTTAGTATTATGAAGTGGCCTTCCTTATCTCTGGTTATAGCCTTCACTTTGAGGTCTATTTTGTTCGATATAAGTATTGCTGCCCCAGCTTTCTTTTCCTTTCCATTTGCCTGAAAGATATTTTTCCATCCCTTCACTTTCAGTCTGTGTGAGTCCCTTCTAATAAGATGGGTCTCTTGTAGACAGCAGATGTATGGGTCATGTTTTTTTATCCATTCAGCCACTCGATGTCTTTTGGTTGGAGCATTTAGTCCATTTACGTTTAAAGTTATTATTGAAAGGTACTTGTTTATAGCCATTTCTTTTTTTGTGTGGCTGTTTTCTTTCTGAGCTTTTTATTTCTTTTTACACCAGTCCCTTTAGCATTTCTTGCATTGCCAGCTTGGTGGTGATAAACTCCCTTATCCTTTTTTTTGTCTGTGAAGCTTCTTATTTCCCCTTCAATTTTGAATGATAGCCTTGCTGGATAGAGTATTCTTGGATTCAGTCCTTTGCTTTGCATCACTTTGTAAATTTCTGTCCATTCTTTTCTGGCCTTATGTGTTTCTGTTGAGAAATCATTTGATAATCTAATGGGAGATCCCTTGTATGTAACTTTTCGTCTCTCTCTTGCAGCCTGCAAGATTCTCTCTTTGTCCTGAACATTTGCCATGGTAATTATGATGTGTCTTGGTGTGGGTTTTTTCGTGTTTATCTTGTTTGGGACTCTCTGTGCTTGTGTGACTTTTTTCTTCCCCACCTCAGGGAAGTTTTCTGATATTATTTCTTCTAGTATGTTTTCTAACCCTTGTTCCTCTTTCTGTTGTTCTGGCACCCCTATTATTCGTATGTTGTTTCGTTTCATATTGTCCCAAAACTCCCTTAGGCTCTCCTCCTGTCTTTTAATTTTTTTCTCCAATTGCAATACAGTTTGGGTGCATTTTGCTTCCTTGTCTTCTAATTCACTCATTCGGTCCTCCACTTCTCCTAGTCTACTGTTGTTGCTTTCAATGGTTTTTTTTATTGCAGGTATATTGCTCTTCATTTCTTCTTGGGTCTTGCATATGTTATTGATTTTTTCATCTGTTTCTTCTTGCTTCTTGCATAAGTAGTTGATTTTTTCATCTGTTTCATCTTGCTTCTTGCATATGTTGTTGATTTTTTCCTCCATCCGGTTTATGCACGCTAGGACCCTTATTCTGAGTTCTTTTTCTGTCATGTTGCATGTCTCTGTCTCACTTAGCTGCTTTTCTGGCGAGTCCTCCTCTTCTTTCCTTTGAGGGTTTCTTTGCCTGCCCATGTTTGATCTCACTGACATATCTAGATGTTGAGTCATTCAGTGGCTGCTCCCTGGGTGGCAGTGGCTCCTTGGGCTGTAGTTGCTCCTTGGGTGGTTGCGGTAGCAGCTGCTCCTCAGTTGGCAGCAGCTCCTCTGGTGGGTGCTGTTCACAGCTGTGGTGGCTCTTTTGGCTGGTGGGGGAAGGCTTCACGTACAGCTGCTGTTCCTCAGACAGAGGGTGTGGTGATCAGGAGGCTGCTGTTGCTTGGATCTGCTGCATTGATTTAAAGGCACAAAATACAACACAACAATGGACAATGTGCCAGGCACTGAACACAAATGTATTCACGATATTAATAACCCCAAATAAAGGTGACCACTCGAATTAAGAGAATTAGGGGATAAGGAGGAAATAAGAGAAAAAGATAAAAGAGAAGAAGGAAAAGAAAAGAAAAATAAGAAAAAAAAACAAAAAAGAAGTGCAAAAATGAAATTGGGAAAAAAAAGAGGGGAAAAAAAGAGCGAAAAGAGAGAATGAAGTAGAAGAGGGGGAGAGACTATTTGTATGAGGAGAAAACTCCGATAGAACTGCCACTAGTCCCAACAAATTCCAGCAACAGATCCCTGGAGATGAATGCAAACTACAAACAACCAATGATATCAAGAGAGGCAAGGGAAAACAGAAGCACAAAAATAGCCGGGGGGGTGGGGGAGGGGAGGGAGGGGAAATACCAGCAGAAAAAAAGAAAAAGAAAAAGAAAAACAACCTCAGAACCAGTCCTAAAAAAGAAAAAAAAACACAAAACAAGCAAAAAAAAAAAACAACAAAAAAACACACCACAGACAAACAAAAAAACAACAACAATATATTCAACAATCAAGCAAACAGCAAGAAAACAATAGAAAGATAAGAGAAAAAAAAATATTTGGATAGTGAGGAAGGATAAGGTATAGGTGTATAAGGATTTAGAGCGGTGGATTGGAAATAGGATATATAAGTAGGGTGAAATTAGACAGGGGGTAAAAAGACGGAATAGGGAAAATCTAAAGCAGGAATAGGGTAAGAGAAACAGGACACCATAAGGGTAAAAGTGAGGAAGAGGGTTTTAGCATAGGGGTAAAATTGAGGTAGGGAAAATTGATGCTAAAGGAATGATGAAAATAGAATGGAGAACACTACTCCCAAAATAAAAAAAAAAAGAGAGAGAAAATAAAATGGCGCTTTAAAAAATGGTAAAATGATAGCAGTAATAATAATGGTTAAAAATAAAAATGTAGTAATTAAAAGGGTAAAATCAGGTGATGGAAAAAGAAGAAAAAGAAAAAAAAATTGGTTTCTTAGTTAAAAGGCAAAAAAAAAAATTTGCAGTAGTAAAGGTCTTTCGGTTCTTCTACTCTTCAGCCTGGCTCACCTTAGTCCTGCCAGGTATTCAGGAGAGTGTTGAATTTCCCTGCAATACACTGCTCCTCCGTGTTGTAAATCACAGTCCTGATTTTAAAGCAGGCCATATTTGTGATCCAGACTGCTTTAATTTGTGTCCACCTAAGAGTCGGTTTGTGGCTCAGCCTCTGGGTGGCAGTGTTTTGGGGTTGGCCTCTGAGGCTATACGGCTTCTCTACCCAGCAGCAAGGGTTTATTTTTTTCTATTGCACTTAAAACTGGTTTGGGGAGGGCAACTGCCCAGAGCTGGTTCTTAAATAAATGTTACCCTGCTCTGTGGTGTTGGTGGGACTGAAAGTCCCTCTATAGGCCAGACCCTGGTAACTCCCAGGGACTAATCAGATTATTTTAATCCTTTATCTCGTACAGGGTGGAATCTGGGTGTGGCTGTGGTCCTTGCCTGGGGGGTGGGGGGAGGAATTCCACCCTCCGGAGAGAATGGCTGCCCCAGTCCTGGGCCCAGGGTTATCTCAGCACTCAATTCGTTGTCACCTCTCCCGGCCCCCCCTCTCTCCTCAGCCTCTCCCCAGATTCCACTCATCGGCACCTTCTCCCTCTCTTCAGCACAGGTGAGTGTCTGTATCCGAACTGTCTTATGAGCAGGGTTCAGTGAAAACAAAGAAACAAACAAATGCCGGCCGCAGAAACGCTCCTCTCTTACCAGCACTGCATGATCTGGTCAGCTCCTCAGGCTGCCCTCTTTAGGCTCAGTCCTCCGTAATCACAGAATCCAAATCTCAAATCCCCCGGCGCCAGGAATCCTGAGGAACTCCTTTCCCCAGTCAGGGGCTGTGTCTGTCCCAAGAGACGTGGCTGTCTGCCACGCGGTCTCCCTCCGACCCTCTGGGCTCAGAGGTCTGGCAAAGTTTCCTGCCCAGATCCCTGGTTTTTTACCTTTCCAGGGGAGCTCTGCCCTTCCAAGCTGCAAACTGTCTCACCAGCTGAGTAATTTCGCCAATTCGGGGTGGGTGTTATTAGTTTCAGCTGCTTACTCCATTTGTTCCTGGACAAGACCTGGGACGCATCTGCCTATATCGCCGCCATCTTGCTTCTCCTGTGAAGTTAATTTTATGTGTCAACTTAGCTAGGCCACAGTACCCACATAGTTGGTCAAACTCCAGCCTAGAAGTCACTGTGAAAGTATTTTTTAGATGAAATTAACATTTAAATTAGGAGATTTTGAGTATAGCAGATTACCTTCCATAATATGGGTGGTCTTATCCAATCAGTTGAAGGTCTTAAAACAAAAAGATTGTAGTCCCCCAGGGAGAGTGAATTCTGCCTCTAGGCTACTTTGGACTCCAGTTACAACATCACCTCTTCCCTGAGTCTCCAGCCTGCTTGCATGCCCTGCAAATTTCAGACTTCCCAGCCTCTATAATCACATAAGCAAATTCTGCTCATTTCTTTCTATATGTATCCTCAGCTTATTAATTCTGTTTCTCTACAGAATCCTGGCTAATACAGCAGGGTTCATTATAGGCTATCTGACAAGACTGTCCTCTATGGTTCAAAGGGATAATAATAGTGTTATATGTCAGACAACACTCTCCATTCCAATTAATTTAAAATATATTCATGGAACCATTTAAGAACAAGAGGTCTTAGACACTATCTAGTCTAACACTACTACCTTATAGAGGTGGAAACTGAAATCCAATTCAGTGTTATATAGGAACACAGCAAAGGGCAAGAACCATTTTCTCAATGCTCTTACCACTGCCCCATGAATGATCCTAAGTTGAAAGCTGAGAATCTCACTGGTGGCCTGAAGTTTGCTTATAGTGAAGGAAAATTTTCGTGGAAATGAACTACCGTTATCAGAGTTGTTCTTCCCTCAAGTTGCTTGTCTTATAGTGGGTAATGGTTTTGTGCTGGTGTCTCCTTCATCCTCCAACCCAAATTCCTTAATTATCAATGGCGAGCATAACCAAGACAGTGGGCTGGTGTCATGGATACTGCCAGTGGCTATGGAACATAAGCAAAAATATCTGTCCATAAAGGGATTAAACCCCTGACCTTGGTTGGCTCATTAATGCTGAGCTCAAACCAACTGTTAGACACATATCATACTCTTTGTTTATAAAGCTGTGTTGAATTTGCTGTCTTATTCTCTCATTAACATCTAGTAGCTAAAAGCAATTTAATTGATTTCTTCCGTGTTCTTAATCAGTACTGAATGTTTATCAGTGATATATAAAATAATTAGCCTAGCCTTTAAAAATCTTTTTCGTTAAAATGGACCAAAAAAGCACCCTGAAATATGAATTAGGTAAGCAAGAGGTACTGTGATGGATTTTTTTATTTACTGTTGTCTACACATGGTGGGATATCTAGTGCTGAATTGTCAAAAATAGCACTCAACCTGGGTGTTCATGATTTGAGGCAATTTGTGGAGATTGAAATTTTAGGTTTTCTAATGCACATCAACTATAAATCCAGCTGCTGCTTCTTGCCCAGCCCAGTAAAAATCAATGCTTTTAGGTGAGGAGCGTTGATAAATTATTTTAAGCAGTGATTTTAAAATGACATCCAACCTCCAGTGAGAGTTTGACTTAAACACGCTTAATCAAGGGTATTGAAAGGATCACTCTGCCCTGGTGCGATAGGGTGCTGAGGAAAGAAAACAAACATTAACATGCCTTAAGCCAGCTACTTAACAAGTGTGTGATAGCATTTGATCGTCACTGCAAACCAAGAGATAGACATTTTTATCTATTGCTCAGAAAACTTAGAATCAGAGAAGTTCAATAACATTTTCAAGGAGAATAATAGTTCTTAGCTGCCTGGAGATCAGGAGTAAAACTCAAATCTATTAACTGCATTGCCCATCTCAAGTGCTTTCTGCTATGTCCCCTATATCATCAGATTATATTTAGCATATCTGTTATAAAGACAAAATCTTTATTCTCCTATCTTTCTTTCCTCTTCACTTCTCACTTCCCAAAAACATACTCACCCACTCACCCCTGTCCAAACTCTTGTGTACACACACATGCATAACACACACACACACACACACACACACGTGTGTGTGCACGCGTGCACACCATGCGCACATGGTTGTGGCAAAGCAGCCAAAAACATGACTAGTATTTGGGAAGCATGGTCTCCAGTCCTGTCTCCATCTGTCTCCTCAGACAAATCACTAATCTCAACTTCTTCATTGGTTAACACACCTGTTCCCTGTGGTTTGGTGTTGTTTTTTAAGTATATATCAAATTGTTTATCAAGTATTGTTGTACTTTAATATCTATACTCCCCTAAGTGAATGGGAGCATAATGTTGTCTGGTTACTTTGATACCTCAATCCTCCCAAAAATTTTAAGCCTCTCACCGTACATTTCCCAATACAGAATCCATTACTAGATCATGGGGGCTATTGAGCAATTGGTATATAGCTGGTAGGACTGAGAAAATAAATTTTCATTTAATTTATTTAAAAAACAAGCTGGGTAAAAAATACACAATCTGTATTGTTTTGCTAGGCCTGGACTTCATCTTAATCATGGAAACTTCAGCATTTGAGATGTATGAAATATACAGCAGATTTCAAAGTCTTAGTTTAAAAAACAAAAATGTAAAATATCTTATTAATGTTTTATATTAATTATATGTTGATAAAATATTTTAGGTGAACTGGCTTAAATATAATATATTATTAAAAATAATTTCACCTGTATCTCTTTTTAAAAATTGTCAGGGCCAGCCTGACAAGGTTGAGCCGGGCTGAGGCAGGGAGGTGGGAATTGAGAAAAGAAAAAAAGACAGGAAAGCGGGATTGGGAGGACTCCAGTTCTCTCGAGGAACTGAAGCAAGTTTATTAGCTATACAATCCTATTTATACACAACACACTGAATAGGAGGTCTGTCAAGAGGAATGTATTCTTTGTTCCTCTTAATCTCTAAGGGAGAGACACAGCAGAAGGACAAGTTCTCAGTACAGCATATCTCAGTAAATAGTTACAGACTTCTTGGTAAGTCATGAAAAGCTGTTCTCATTCTACTGATAATCACCATCCAAACAAGTCTGGGAAAACTGTGTGGGTAAGGGTCCCAGCCTTGCTAGCCCCTTCAGGTGCAAGGACCTTGCCAGCTTACATCTGGCCCCCAACAAAAAATCTCTTTGAGAGTACTAGAAAATTTAAAATTACATCTTTGAGTTGCATTATATTTCTATTGGACAGGGATGCCTTAGTTCCTCTTTACTGATGTAGCAGGTCCAGAGTGGGATCTGGAAACCCATATATGCAGGTGGTCCTGAAGTCCATCACTGTTGAAAATGACTGCCAGGACATCATCAACAAATCAACAAACGACAAGTGCTGGAGAGGTTGTGGAGAAAAAGGAACACTTGTGCACTGCTGGTGGGAATGCAGACTGGTGCAGCCACTATGGAAGGCAGTATGGAGGTTCCTCAAAAAATTGGAAATGGAACTCCCATTTGACCCTGTAATCCCACTTCTAGGAATATATCCCAAGAAACCAGAAACACCAATCAGAAAGGATATATGCACCCCGATGTTCATAGCAGCACAATTCACCATAGCTAAGATCTGGAAACAGCCTAAGTGCCCATCAGTAGATGAATGGATTAGAAAGCTGTGGTACATCTACACGATGGAATACTATGCTGCTGTAAAAAAGAAGGAACTCTTACCATTTGCAACAGCATGGATGGAACTGGAGAGCATTATGCTAAGTGAAACAAGCCAGTCAATGAAGGAAAAATGCCACATGATCTCACTCTTTCATGGATAATTAAGACCATTACAAACTTTTGAACAATAATAGATACAGAGGCAGAGCTGCCTCAAACTGATTGTCAAACTGCAGTGGGAAGACCAGGGAGGGTTGGGGGACTGGAGGGAGGGGAGTAAGAGATCAACCGAAGGACTTGTATGCACCCATATAACCATAACTAATGGACATAAGACACTGGGGGGTAAGGGAGGGCAGGGGCTTGTTAAGGGCGGGGGGGAAAAAAGGACACTTATGTAATACCCTTTGTAATACTTTTAGCGAAAAAAAAAATAAATAAAAAAGAAGAAAAAAAAAAGAAAATGACTGCCAGAAGTTACCGAGTCTTTTAGAGCAACCCTTTTATTTATGATTCATTTTCTAATGTAATAGTATTAGATAGTCTTGTGCTTTTTTCCCATTCCTCTCCATCTTAATTTTTTAAAAATTAAGTCTTAATTTATCAGTACTTAATGAGGCTCAAATATTACAGAAGAGTTGTGATAGCCAACTCACTTTAAATCTTAGCATACAAATTGCCCCAGCTGGGTGGCTTAGTTGGTTGGAGCAGTCGTCCCAGACACCAAAAGGTTACAGGTTCAATACCAGCTCAGGGGACCTACAGAAGGCAACCAATCAATGTTTCCCTCTAGAAAAAAAAATCAATGAAAACATATCCTTGGGTGAGGAATAAACAAAGTTAGCATAAAACTATAAGCCTGGGGTAGGGCTGATATTATTTTCTATAGAGACAAAGGGGAGCCACCTCCAGAAAGACAGACCTCCTCGCTGATCACTGAGAAGTTCTAGAGGTGAGAATGCGCAGCTCTTATTGTTTATTTATTTTTATTTTTTTGAGAATAGTGATGCCACTATAGTAAGGAAAAAAAAAGACTAGGAGGGAAGGGTCATAGACATAGCAGTTAACACTTAACATCTCCTCATTTCCTCCCGGTTTGCCTTCCTAGATCAGAGGCCAGAAGGCTAAAAACCACTCTCATCAATTCCCTGAAGCCTGGATGACAGGCATAAGTTAGGTTTGGCAGAACATAAGCATCCACGTGACATGTGAAGGCCACCATCTAGTAGCCATGTTAAAGAGAGAATGAAATTCCATTTAATCTAACATTTCTCAACTATTCCCATTTAAACAAATAATCAATGTAAAAAATTTAATAATCTGTTTCATACTCTTTTATTTATACCAAGTCTCTTAAAAAATGGCATATATTTTACTCTATTGCATCTGCATTTTGACTAGTCACTCTTCAAGAACTTGTTTGTTACCTTTGTCAGTATGGCACAGTGCTAGAGCAGGGTCAGCAAACATTTTCTGTGAAAAGCCAGAGAGAAATATTTCAGGCTTTGTGGGCCACCTACAGTTTCTATGGCATAGAGTCATTATTTTTATTTTTGTCTTTGAACAACTTGTTTAAGTGTAGAAGCTCTTCTTACCTTCTGAGCCATACAAATACATTCCACCTCAAGAATTCTGCGCTAAATCCTTCCTGCCTCTGGCAGCAAGAGGAGATGCCCTTCTCTGCAATGGAACTCGGCTGAACCTATACACAGCTCTGTTCTCCCCATTCTGCAGAGAGGGCACTGAGGTCTAGAGAATTAGAGCAACTTTACCATGTCAAATAGCTGGCAGAGCTAGAAGGAGAATTAATATCTAAAACTAACTCCAAAGCTCATGCTTTTAGACACAGCATCACACATTCTCCATTTCTTTAGCATGATAAGGGAGCCTTCACTGACCCAGCCAGCGTACAAATATATACTGAATGAATACTTGAGCAACTTCACAAATAACATGTGCAACATATAATAGTAGGGACATTGTCCCTACCCACACTTAAGCTCATATTTGAAAAGGCTGGACTTTCTTATCAATTTAAGTTATAAGATACAAAATGAAGTGGAAATTGACAATAATTTGCTTGCTTCAATTAATATAGAGAACAAAACAGATCGCTCAGGAATGATCCATTTAACTCCAGATTGGCAGAGGCACAAACATTTCATGTTCTCACTCTAAGTCAAGATCTCTTATTAGCTACAGGCATTATAAAGAGGTACTAAGATAGATAGAGAATCAAGGAGTAACAGCCTACATTTTACTAATATAATAAGCAAGTAGTCAGCCCTTAGACTAATATATTAGTACGTTTTCTTTCAGCATCTCTATTTACTTGTGTAATTATTCACTCTATAAAACTTTTATCCACTGGTGTGGTTGTGTGTGTGTGTGTGCTGGGGGGAGGGGGTGTGTGGCAGTACTCTTCCAAAATTCTCTGGCTTTGCTATATACATGTGGATCACTTATTATTCCGTCTTACAAAATTTAATAAAATCTCACTTTAAATCGATTTCTCTTTGGACCAGCTCTCCATTACAAAGCCTTCCTGGAATTGCAATTAAAATGCAAGCTGGGTATTTCTATGTCCCTTATTTAAATCCTCCAATAAACTTTTCTTTCAATACCTTTTCTACCCTTAATGATCATCCATGTAATATCCCTCCTTGCTTATAATAGTATTTTTATGTAGTAAAACTCCTAATAAGCAGCATAAATAAAATATATTTAAGGGAAACCACGAAGCCTAGGACCTTTTTCTTACTTGGATTTTTCCTTTCAATTCATGTGGAAAATGACATTATTTTCAGTGTGCATTGTAATTTCCAGTGTAACAACTACATGTGCTGTCATACTGGTTGCAAAGAGTTTGGGTTTGGGAGCACCTCTCCTCTAGGGGAAGGTCACAAATACTTTTGGGTGGAGGACTGGGAGTTTAAGGCATAAATTCATTAGCTCTAGGAGTGTCTTTATAGTATTTCTATAATATGATTCCAAAAAGTATAAGCTTTTTCTAATGCTGTAAAAACTGGTCCAAAATGCTTTTTCCTTCTATTAGGAAAAAAATAAAATGAGAATACTTGGAGGCAAAAAATATCCATCCTTCAGAGTCTTAAAGGGAAAGTCAGGAAAGTTCTAAATCTCTAAATTTCATTATTAAAAGGTGGGCTTTATTTTCTCCAAGCTTTAGAATCATTTTCATAGGAATAAAATAAGTATCAATGATAATTTGATAGGATTGAATAATTAAAAAATTAAGTAGTGGAATCATGGTTGAGGTATATAAGTATGGAGACATCTATATATATGAGATATGTAGAGTAAAAAAATATATAGCTATCTATAATAATAAAAGCATAATATACTAATTAGACCAGATGGACGGACGACATTCCGGATGACTTTCTGGATGAAGCCAGGGCTGCAAGGACAGAGGCAAGCTGGGGCTGCGAGGGATGAGCCCCTTGCACGAATTTCGTGCATTGGGCCTCGTGTGTGTGTGTGTGTGTGTGTGTGTGTGTGTGTGTGTGTTTATATATATATATATATATAGAGAGAGAGAGAGAGAGAGAGAGAGAAAGAGAGTTGTAGCAATTGAAATCCTGTATTTATTATTCTCATCTACTTTCACAATGTGAGTGAAGTTTGATGAAACTTCTAGCAGACTGGTTGGCCATGAACTTCTTTATGTTTCATGTATATTTATTAAACTCACACATTTAAAGAAATATCTTCAAGCTCTTCAGCTTATTCAATTTTTCTTTTTAATTATAGACTAAAAATGCCTATAAACATTTTGCAATGTCAATTGACAGTTTCCATGTAAGTGGGTATGCTCTCTTTCACATTAAGATGTAAAATAACTGTATTTTTACTCTTAAGCATTTCTGTCAATATCAACATTTCATGGGTATCAAAAAGGGTAGGAAGTTGAGGACAGAGTTTCCCCTGAAGTAAAAATATTTTGGGTTATTTTTAGCTATTGAGACATATGATTGAACTTGTTTTCTAACATTACATTGCTTTTTAGTTTATCTAAGTTTCTGGGAAACAGAAGCATTCTGTAAGCGATGTAAATAAGAAGTGTTTAATGTCCCCAAAGAATAAAATCGGTAGATATAAAACTCAGAAGTATATTACTGTAACCCTTTCTCTAGAGCAAAGCAAAACAAACAATAATATGTGAATTTGAATCCTGGGTCACCTTTCTTTAACTGGAATAGTTATTTAACCTCTCTCAACATTTCTAAAGATCTTACAAGGATCACTACAAATGATTTCATATATAGCATCACCTAGTACAGTGCCTTACAAAAACAAATCACTGAATAAACTAATAGTTAATATTAATTTTTGTTGTTATCAAGGAGGTGTGATTATAAGGCTGGGAGATGACATCTAAATTTGTAAGTATAAGAAAGTTCAATATCTGCAGCAGACATAGGATGCTTTGTATCGTCCTAACCACAATAGAAACAAAGTAAGTTATTAGTATGGGGTTACTTTAAGTACAGCACAATTGACTAAGAGAATAGCTAGCACTGTTAAACAGGGACAGGACCAATTTTGCAGAGCACAGAGAATTCTATGCCTCTAGTAATTATAAAGATAATTCACAAAAACTATTTGCATTTGCATTCTAGCAATACTCATGTTTTGTACGTTGATGGTATGTGTCCATAAATTTAATAAGCAGCTCACTAAGTGTTTAGCACAAACTTTATAGAAGCCAGTGGTGTTGTGGAGTCAGCACTAGTGATAATGAATAATTTTTTTAAATATATTTTTTATTGTTGGTAGTATTACAGATATCTCCCATTGCCCCCCCTTCCTCCCAGCCCCTCCCCACCTCCCCATGTCTTCACTACCTTATTGCCCATGTCCATGGGCTATACATATCTTCTATATACATATATAAAAGCCTAAGCGACTGTTACGACCGAATGACCGGAATGACCTGAATGACCAGTCGACCAGGTGTTATGATATGCACTGACCACCAGGGGGAAGACACTCAACACAGGAGCTGCCCCCTGGTGGTCAGTGCGTTCCCACAGCCAACCTCCCATGGCCAGCCAACCTCCCCTGGTCCCTTCCCCCAGCCAGCAAACTTCTTGCGGTTCCTTCCCCCATCTAGCAGGCCCCATCCGGCAGGCCCCGTCCAGCAGGCCCCATCTGGAAGGCCCCCGTCCAGCAGCTGGAAGGCCTCCAGGCCCAGATCAGGACTGGGCAAGATGGCCCCAATAGGCCCTGATCGCTGGCCAGGCCTAGGGGCCCCATCCATGCAGGAATTTCATGCACCGGGCCTCTACTACATATATAAGTTCTCTAGTTTACCTCTTCTTGTCCCCCAACCCCCACATGAAGGTATGTCAAGTCTGTTCCATGTCTCCCTGCTGCATGTTTTATTTTGTTGGTGAATTCATTTTGTTCACTATATTCAACAAATAGGTGAGATCATATGATATTTGTTTTTCTCAGTTTGCCTTATTTCACTTAGCATAATATTTTCCAGGTCCATCCATGCTGTCCCAAAGGGTAAAAGACCCCTCTTTTTTATAGCTGCATAGCATTCCATAGTGTAAATATCACACAGCTTTTTTATCCATTCATCTACTGATGGGCACTTGGGCTTTTTCCAAACCTTAGCTACTGTAAATAACATTACTATGAACATAGGGGTGCATATATACTTTCTGATTGGTGTTTTGGGGTTTTTAGGGTATATTCCAAGAAGTGGGATTGCTGGGTCAAATGAAAGTTTCATTTTTCATTTTTTGAGGAAATTCCATACTGTTTTCCATAGTAGCTGCACCAATCTACATTCCCACCAGCAGTGAACTAGTGTTCACTTTCTCTACATTCTCACCAGCATTTGTTGTTTGTTGATTTTTTATGATAGCCATTCTGACAGGTGTGAGGTGATATCTCAGTGTGGTTTAAATTTGTATTTCTCAGATGATTAGTGACTGAGCATTTTTTCATGTGACTCTTGGACATTTGTATGTCCTCTTTAGAGAAATGTCTATTCAGGTCTTTTGCCCATTTTTTAATTGTTTGTTTTTTGTCTTCCTTTTGTTGAGTTGCATTAGTACTTTATATAATTTGGATATTAAACCCTTAAGGGATGTATAATTGGCTAATATGTTCTTCTATACAGTGGATTCCCTTTTTATTTTGATGATGGTTTCTTTTTCTGTACAGACATTTTAATACCAATGTAGTCCTACTTGTTTATTTTCTCCTTAGTCTCCTTTGCCTTAGGAGATGTATCCATAGACATATTGCTACATGAAATGTCTCATATTTTACTGCCTATTTTTCTTCTAAGATTTTTATGATTTCAAGCCTTACATTTATTTAAGTCCTTTATCCATTTTAAGTTTATTCTTGTGTATGGTGTACATAGGTGGTCTAGTTTCATCTTTTTGCATGTATCAGTCCACAGGCTGACGCTCTATCCACTGAGCTAAACTGGTCAGGGTTCGTTATTCTTTCTCAACATTGTTGCAACTATTCGGTGTCTTTCGTGGTTCCATATAAATATTAGAGCATTTGTTTTGTAAAGTATGCCATTGGTATTTTAATAGAGATTGTGTTGAATCTGTAGATTGCTTTGGGTAGTATAGACATTTTAATGATATTGATTCTTCTGATCCATGAACATGGTATGTGCTTCCATTTCTTTGTATCTTCCTCTATTCTTTTTTAAAAATGTCCTATAGTTTTCTAAGTACAGGTCTTTTACCTCCTTGGTTAAATTTATTCCTAGGTATCCTTTTTTATTGTTGTTGCAATGGTAAATAGGATTGCTCTTTCAGTTTCTCTTTCTGAGAGTTCATTATTGGTGTATAAAAATAACAACCCATCTACTTTTAATCCCTCCCAGTGTTTTCTTCATGTCAGATATATCATTCTTCATTACTATCTAGTTTTTATTAATGGCCTCCTTTTCCCTTTTCATGCTGTTGTAATTTTCACTAAGTTATTTAAGCATCTTTATAACCATTATTCTGAACTCCATATCTGATAGGTTGCTTTCCTCCATCTCATTTAGTTCTTTTTCTGGAGATTCCTTCTTTTTTCTCATTTTGGAGTTGTTTCTTTGACTCCCCATTTTAGCTGTCTCTTTGTATTTGCTTCTATATATTAGATAGAACTGCTGTACCCCCCAGTCTTTGTGGGATGGCCTTATGTAGAAAGTGTATTGAGAAGCACAGTGGTGTAGTCTCTTTGTTCGCCTGAGCTGGATGCGCTAAGAATGCCCCTTGTATGCATTGTTTGGACTCTGCTGTCGTAATTAGGACTTGATAGTTGATATCCTGTTTGTGGGAGGGATCTCCCTTCTGACTTGCTGCCTCTATTGTTCAATCCCAGTGTCATGCCAGCTTTCCAATAGTTGGTAACTTCTTAGCCCAGAGGCCGTGTATACCTTGAGTCTTACCACCTTGATTGACCTTGTTCTGAGCTGTCCTTCCTCCCCTCATGGAGCTGGTCCTGCAGTTATCAGCTATAGGTGCTTGGGGTCCTACTGGCTTTTGTTTTGCTGAGCATTCTTGGATCATGTCATGCGGGGTGAGGACCCAATCTGCTGTTTCTGACTAATTATATTGGCAAAGATGCAAAGCCTTCAGAGATCCACCTCTGCCTGCAGAATGATAGGATTCTGTCTTGAATTGCTATCAGGCAATCATACACAGGTGAGGTGAGTGGTTTTTCAACAGGGTGGGACAATGTTTTCTGCCTGAAGGTTAGTTATTATTTTCAGTCTCTTTATGGGCCTCAGAAACTTCACAGAGTGGGATAATGGATTTTCCAATAGGGTGGGTCAACTGTCTCTCCCCCCAGGCAAAAACAGCAGGATAGTTGAGGTTTGCCTGAGAAAGATGTCCTTCGCAGCATGAGGGAATGACTCAGCACAGGAAACCAGGGTGTTTCACTTCAGAGCTCTAACCCTGGATCCCCCAATCCTGGCTTATGTTTATACAGCTCAAGTCCACTCTGCCCTCCCTCTGCTGGAGCCCAGGGTGAGTGGCTGCACTAAAAATGTTGTGTGTTGGCCCTTTAAAAGGGTGCCTGCATTTTCAGCCATATAACCCTGGAAGACAGCAACCCTGCTATTTTTCATAGCCAGATGTTATGTGGGCACCTTTCTCAGTTATGTTGCTCATTGCTGGGGGGCCCAATTTTGGTATTAGACCCCAGACTTCTCAGTGGCAACCCCCCACAGCTGAGATATCTCTCAGGAACTTCAGCTGCTATCTGTGGGAACCCAGCTAGCCCTTTCTTGCTTTCGCCTTTTCTACTAATCTCTATGTGGTCTCTGCTTTCGATCCTTGGCTGTCAGAGTTCTCTCCAGCTAGTCCTGAGTTAATTTTTCAGGGTTATTCTTTTATATTTTAGTTGTAATTCCAGTTTGGTCCTGGGAGCATGTCTGTGAGCTTCCACTTACTCTGCTGCCATTGATAATGAATAATTAAATATTCAGGTATTGTAAGCCTGTTCTTCAATCATTGGTAGCTTGAAATTGACCATGATAGGATTACTTATGAGTACACCACAGCAATTGGCAAATGCTACAAATCCAAGGTTGTGCCCACACCACAGACCTGGTTTACCAGTAAACTACTGATAAACTACTGATGCAGATACATATATATTTAATTGCCAACTTTAACATTTAATAGTTTATAGCCTTTAGCAAACTTTCCTTTCCTGAAATTTCCTCATTGAGAAAATCCTATATAATAAAAGGCTAATATGCAAATAGACTAAACAGCAGAACAACTGAACAACTGGTCGCTGTGACATGCACTGACCACCAGGGGGCGCGTGCGAAACATGGTGGGCATGGCAGCAGGTGGCAGAGTGTGGAACATGGCGGCAGGATGGTGGAGCAAGTGAGTGGAGGTGCCAGACCAAGGCGGGGTGCTGGTCAGTCATTGGGGTGAGCCTCTGGTGGTTACTGAAAATTTTTTGCTCCTGCTTGCCACAGTCCTGCCCAGCACTCACACCTGCTGCTGGTGCTGGAGCTGCTGCTCACACCCACTGCCAGCACCCAGCACCGGCCCTGATCACTTGGTGCCATCAGCGGGTGCGAGCAGCAGCTGCCAGCCCTGACCTCCCCTCAGGGCTTCTCCACCTCCCCCTGCTCCTGAGGGGCAATAGGGGCCAGAAGCCACCTCTCGTACCCGCTACTGGCGATGGCCCCGCTTGCACTTGCTGCCAGTGCCAGAGCTGCCACTCGCACCCACTGCCAGTGCCGGCCCTGCTTGCACCTGCAGATGGCACCGGTTCTGGTCCCAATCACGCAGTGCCAGCAATGGGTGTGAGTGGCGGCTGCCTGCCCCTATTGCACCCACTGACAGCGCTGGCCCCACTTGCACCTGCTGCTGTCAGCATGTGCGAGTGGGGCTGGTGCCATCAGTGCATGGGAGCAGCAGCAGCAGGAGCAGGGCTACCGGCAGACAGGGGATCAGGGGCTATGGTGGGAGGGGCTGGGCAGGCACATAGAGGATGGGCCAAGACCTACCCCTGTGCCCACTGCAGCTTTGCAGCCCACAGCTCCTTTCAAGTTGCATGAATTCGTGCACTGGATCCCTAGTATTATAATAATTTCTTTGTCATAAAGTGGCTTTGAGGATTGAGTTATCTTATGTAATCACTTAATATATATTCTATAATAAATAGTTTATAAGCCAAAATCATAAAAGTAACAATAATGAGGAGAAAATTAGGAAATAAAAGTAAATAAAGAACTTTCTGGGAACAATGGATTTTTGCTGTATTAATGGCTCTCATTAAGCAAGTGATTCTAAAGTTATAATAGACAAGCAATCCAACTCAAGGCTTTGCTTACCATAAAAAGAAATGTTGTGTGCTTTTCCACTCTCCCCAAACTATGAGATGAGAGAACCTATTCTACCAGAGGCACTTTCTTCATTAGCATGTTGCTCTGGGACTGGCTCACATAAGCTGTCCATAGAGCCCCCCTTTAATAAAAAGATTTATGTCAAGAAATAGCAAAATGATAATTTTCCTTGAACTGTCATGTAAGAGGAAACTTGGGGGACATCTATAACACTTTCAACAATAAAGATAAATTTAAAAAAGAAAAAAGTCATCTAACCTATCTACCCACCTTTATGTAGTACTCTATCTAAACTATCGTTGGCTTAGAGATGAAGAGTTTATGGTATGCTGGTTTTCAACAGAAAGCAAGACAGTAAAGAAAGGCATTCTTGGCTCTTATTTCAGAGCCAGAAATTCAAACAAGACTCTAAGTGTTGGAGAGCCATGAACAAAATGAGGCAATTTCTCAAGAAGCATGATGAAGACATCAAGTTCAAGACACTAAGTAAAGTGTCTGGATTTGGATATCCATAAGCTGTGTTGGGTGTCAGGTGTTGATTTTACATATGCCTCTCATTAGTTTTGTGCCCTTGTATAAGAAACACAATCTGTTGTACTTCAGCTTCCTCAAGTGTAAAGTAGCAATTGTTACCCTATAGAGGAACAGTCAGGATTGAATGAGCACAGTGTATGCTTTGGAACAACAAAGTATGTCATAAGTACAATTAAGGCATTAACATTAAATTATAAAATTTTCATATTAAGAAATAATACTGCTTATTTATTTTTTATCTTTTATGGAATAATGAATTTTAAAATGTATGAGTTGCATTTAAAACTATTGCGAACTCTATCATAAATCTTTCTATTTGTGAAACAAACTTATTAACTGAATTGACTTGTGGATTTTTTTTTGTTTGTTTGTTTTCTTTTTGAGACAGAATTGCTCTAGTTATGGCATCATCTAGAACCAGTCTTAAAGGAGAGAGGTATGCACTAAGTATATTGAGATTTTCTAGATATGGTAACTGGTTATACTGATAATGCTATCATCAATATTAAAGTCACTTGGATTATGAAAAAGTTATCTTGCTTGAAACAATGTGTAAAAAGTTATAGTGTTGAACTAATATGGTCTTATTTTGAAAAAAATTATTTTGAGATACAAGCAAAGTACAAACTGAATTGCTTTTGATAGGTCTACCTTTACAACATTCAAACAATGACCTCTACAATTTGAAATTTTAAGTAACCCCAGCTCCAAACACATGGAAAATTATTAGGAAAATCAAAAACTCTAAATAAGTGTTGGGTGTTTCCTTCCCACGTCCCGCGTGGGTCAGGGTTCAGGGTCTGGAAGCAGAGCCGCACACAAATGAAAATGAAAAGACAAGAGATAATTTGAAATATTGGAGGACCAGGCGGGCAAGTCCAACTCAAGGGGAAGGACTTCCACCCGTGCTCAGGCTTCACCAAGCTTTTATTGATCTGGAATGCATTCATAGCATAGCCCTTAGGCAGGCGACCCCCCATTAACAGGCAGACTAGCCCATCAGCAAGGATTTACATAATAATAAATGGGGGAGTAGTTTCAGCTACCACTGTCGGTACAAACAGGTGGCGCCTAGCTCCAACCTTTGTTAGGGCTTCAAAGGCACCCAGCCTTGGGGGGGTGGGGGTGGGGTTTTCTGTCTATGCTTATCAGATAGTGAAGGCAATAAACAGTTTCCCACAATAAGACCTAAAACATTGTGTTCTAAAATACATAAATATGTAGTGAAACAGAAAACCTAACAGAAACACAAAGTGGTGAGTAAAGGTAAAGCTTTGGAGCTGTTAAGCACCCATTCCCAAACAAGTAGCACTAATCAGATTTGGGGCCTTGTGGGGAAACATGCATTAGACACACATCCTTCATATAAAGCAAACTCCATGCTGAAATCCAGGGGCTACAGCAGCACTCACAATGAAAAGAGCCTGAGAAAAGGTCCTTCCAACAATTGAGGCTTTTGGTTCTAAGAAGCTGCAGACCAGAAAAGCAAAATTCAACAACACAGCCAGCATTCTGGATGAGATTTCTGGACCAGCAATACAAGCCTTGATGCTGAAAGGGCGAGGGCTAGGTTGCCCCAGGGTAGGGGCTACGTCCTACTCTGCTAGCCACACCCAGGCGGCAGAGCACAGTTCTTTCTCCTCCCCTTACTCCAACCCCCCCTATATAACCGGTCTTCAGGTGGGGTTCGCGCACTCAGCCACTTGGTTTGCCTTGGTGTCGGTGAGCCTGGTGGATGGGGAGCCCAAGTTAGCTTGAAATACAGATTCTTATGCTTTTGCATCGAATTGGCTCCCTGATGTGGTTTCTTGGGAATCTTGAAATCTGGGCACAACATTTGGGGGCTCGCCCGGGGTTCCCAAGACCATGTAGGGACTCCCCCAATTCGTAGAATCTGCATGGCCGCGGTAAGTGTCTGTGTATTGTGTTTGTCTGTTCTGTGTGCTTTATCTGTTCTGTGTGAGCTCACTTCTGAAATCTGTATTCGCCCACATTGACCGTGGACGCACATGGGGGTCAAAGGGCGGGAGGAGTCGGGGGACGCCTCGATCCTCCATCTGTATCTGTAGGGGTGTAATTTTGCTTCCGCCGAGTCGGGAGGTCGGTAGAAACCCCAATCTGAGACGAGGTGGGCAGCGCCACCGGGTTGGCATAACGCCATCTGCTTCCATAGAATTGGAAGGCTGTATTTTCTGGCCGATTTAGTTTTCTATGTTTGTATGTTTCTTTCTGTGAACTTACTGGACGGACATTATGGAATGGACTCAGACTGCTCTTTTGGGTATTGTGATTGATCAGTTCAAGGAGATTGCGGGAGGCTTTAGAGCTCCCTCAGGAATTGGGAAGTTGTTAGGAATTGAATGGATTGTTTAAACTCTGAATGAATGTCTGGTAAAAGTATGTAAATGTAAAGGCAGGGGAGGGATCCCCGCCTGCCCGCGCACATCCCAGGCAGGGAAGGTGAGCTGGGAATCACTGTGCCTCGGGCCGCAGGAGAGGAAAGATGCGCCTGGATGCGGAGGCTGAAGCCGGCGTGCAGAGGCTGAGGCCAGCGCACCAAGGCTGCTTGCTGCGCAGTAGGGGCGGGCCCCCCGGGGCAGGTGTGCAGGAGCGCAGCCCTTGCCCTGGAGCCCGGCTGCGCCGCGGGCCCAGGCAGCTTGGCTGCAGCTGCGGGCGGGCAGCGGCCCCCGGGCGTGTGGCAAGCGAGTGGAGCCCGGTGGAGTGCAGGGGGGGCGGGGCCGGCGCATCGCTCACGGGAGGCGGGAGCGGCGAGGCCCCTGGCGGCGTCGGGTCTGGGGGGGAGGTCGCCCCAGCTAGATCATAAAAGTTAAATATAAAAGTTTTAAAATGCATCCGGGATTTCTGTGCACGTGTAAAGGGGAAGGGCCAGTTTAAAAACGAGTGCGCATAGTTTTGAGCTGAACCTGACTTTTGCTGTGTACAGAATAAAAACCCAAGACTGTTTTGGCCTTAAAAAGATGGTCCTAAAGAATGTGGTCAATTTACATCTGAAAAGACCAGGAAGGCCAGAATCTGTTTGCAGGGCTCAAATGTGGTTTTCCAGAGCCCATTGGAAGTAAAAAAAAGCAAGCAGTTTACTCTAATTTGCCTCATGAGAAATCTAAAGAACAGGTTTAAAGTAAAAAAAACTGCTAATATTTGACTTGTGGGCTCTGAAGGTCAAAATATGTTACCCATTGGTCTGATTAAAAAAAAAGGGGGGAATTAATTTTAAGATCTCAACTGAATTTTTAATACAAAAACCAGTTTAAATTTACAATTATAAAAGGTATAAACAGTTAATAAGATTTCTGTTTGTCTACAATATAATGTTGGCCATCTATCTTTTAGGGATTTTGGTTTGCTCTTCCCTTGTTTATTGTGAGAATAAAGAAATCATCTTTTCTGTCAGAGAACAGTTTAGACAGCCACAATGCTGAGCTGCGTGACTTAGCAGCCACCACGTTGGCCGCATGGTTTGCCGCTCCCCTGGGGGCCGCCATCTTGAAACAGCAAAGGCCCCTCCCTCTGATTTAGTCAGGGGTGGAGTTTTAAGGCGGAGTTTTATGGGGCTGCAAGCGTGCTTGCTTCGCGGATTTATTTTTAAACTAATCTCTTAAATCTAGAAAACCCTGCTTTCCTTAAACTAAAGACAATTAAAGGTTATAGCCAAGTCTTTAAACGGAACTGATAGCAGTAATCCAATTTCTAAAGTACGATTATTTCAGGTAGAAACTGGTTTCTGTAAATTGATCTGTCCTTATTGCTTAAATATATATAACTAGTAAAATTTCTGTGTCTCTTAAAAATTTTGAATGTATTACTAATCTGAGAAATGTTCATTATTTACATGACACCTAAAAATTAAGGCCAAGAGTTCTAACTGGAAGGCATGGCTTTGGTATGAATAAATGATAAGCCAGTGAGCTGGGACTGGTCACTGGTGGATTGTGAGAAGGACTGGAAGTGGCCTAACTTCTCCTCCCTTGGTACCCCTGAAACGTCAGAGGGTACTTCTGGCCTTGGTTTTCTTGGGTTTTGGTTTTGGATTTGTTTGTTTATTTATTTGTGATGAATGCCATTTCTATCTGGATAAAACATAGGTCAAGGACTTGTTCACTGAAAGAATGTAAATATAAATATTTATTTAATATTTGTATATCTACTTGGATATAATTGTTTGTTCATATACATATGAAGGTCTGAAAAAAAAAAAAGAAAAGCACACGCTTGACTTCTTAAGGCTGAGTGCTCTGACCGATAGCAAAGCACCCTGAGCGGCCATTGGGATCTTTCTCCAAGGGCGCTTGCTCCCTGCCAGAGGTGGAATCGGCCCGCCTAACTAGTAAACATCTCTATCTGTTTGTTTGCTGGGATTTGCTATATGATATTCTGTGCTGGGTTGGGATTTTGGAATTCTGGAGTAAACTTAAAAGGTATTTGTACATTTAAGGATGGAGCTCACAGTTCCTCAAGGCAAAGATTTAATGGGCCCTTCCCCCTGCCTGTGCTGGATTAGATAAAACAGGCCAGTACTGATTAAGAAAGACAATGGGCCTTGGAATCTGTAAAGATAGGAAGCTGGTCTAATGTACTGAAAGGGTTTGGTCATGGAAACTGGCGGGGAATGGGTGGCTCTCCTATCATGTTTGGCAGGCCCCACCCCCTATCATTCCTGACTTTCTTGCTGCAAGAATTGTCTCTTTTCTTGAGAGGGCTCCAGAGGGCGCACGAGGACATTTGGCTGCGCCTCGGCGCCACCCAGGAGACTGGCCCAACCCCAACTCCTAATCAGCACAGACCAGGAGATTGGGTCTACATCAAAAGGCACCACCTGGAGCCTCGATGGAAAGGTCCCTACACCCAACTCCGTGGTGCTGACGACCCCCACTGCTCTCAAGATAGACGGTGTCGCGACCTGGGTCCATCACATCCACATCTGGTCAGCAGCAAGCTACGGCGTGCTCGACCTGCCTGATGCTGGTAACATTGAATAGACTTAGATAATGCCTGCATCTTCATGGACATGGCTCCAAAAAGACAAGGACAGTTCATAGAAAGGTCAAAAATAGACTTTAGTATCACATGTTTAGTAGCAGAAGATGTGGCTGCCTGAAGCGGCCATAATGCCAATATTATGTTTCATTGTATTGATATGTTATATTGACCTTTAGTTCTCTTGCAGGTTTGAATGTATGTTGGCTGTCCTGGAAGGAAACTATATGGGTTGACCCCCAAAAGTAAAGGGTGCCTAGCTGCCAAGAGGACAGGTGCCCAAATGGGCAGGAATGGTGCCCATCAGGTTTTGGTCTCTGTTGAGAGACAGCTAACAGTTGGCAGCCTGTAATACTGTCTTGCAGGCCTTTGTGACCATGCCCATGTCAGGGGTAGTCTGAAAAAAGCCTGTTTAGAATAGAAGGTCTGAGGCATGATTATACATAGAAAGAAAGTTTAATGCCAACAATTAAAAGGAATTGGCAAGGAAAGTCAGAAAATCTTAGAGTAGATCAGTATGTCTTTCTTCTTATGTAATTCCTCCAAAATTTGGCAATGCTAACATGGCAATACGTTTCTTTGCATAGATTCAATAAGACCGGTTCCTAATAGTGGTTTTATTAACGGAAAACTTTGACTGGAGTATCATGTTTTAAAGAGCCCTATCTGAGCTCTAAAGGCTTGAAGCCAGTAAAAATGCCACGAAGAAAGCCTGGTATTCTGCTTGGATGCCCTGAAGATGGCTGGCGCTGGAGTGTCAGGCCGATGCCCTACCATCACTGGCGGTTGGTAAGAGTAGAAGGGGAGCAGTAGGGATGCCTCTGCGTTCCTGCGGAGCCCCCACATGCTCTGGGCCGCAACAAGTAGGAGGGCTACTGAGATGGGCTTAAAGCCTGGAGCGTGGGCTCAGGTGGAATTGCTACAGGTGAAGGATTCACCTAACTCAGCAGATACTGCAGGCGGGCCTGATGGCAGCTGGGTGGCGTGGCTTCCTTGGCCCTACGGGGCACATTAAGATTCAACCATGAGATTCCAGCAAAGGTAGTCAGTTACCATTCTTGTTGTGTTTATGCAAACATCAGGACAGTAGATAAATTAATCTTGATTTGGCATTTTGATAGCCATGGAGGAATTTTAAGAAGAAAAATCCTATTTCAATAGAAATTGTTAAAGCTAAAATGGTTTCTTTCCCCTCCACCAGACCATTTGTTAAAATATGCCCAGTACGGGCCTCTAGCAACGGTGGAATCAGTCCGTCTCATGATTGAGCCGGAAGTTCCAAGACAAAGGGGGGAATGAAAGGGCGAGGGCTAGGTTGCCCCAGGGTAGGGGCTACGTCCTACTCTGCTAGCCACACCCAGGCGGCAGAGCACAGTTCTTTCTCCTCCCCTTACTCCAACCCCCCCCTATATAACCAATCTTCAGGCGGGGTTCGCACGCTCAGCCACTTGGTTTGCCTTGGTGTCGGTGAGCCTGGTGGATGGGGAGCCCAAGTTAGCTTGAAATACAGATTCTTATGCTTTTGCATCGAATTGGCTCCCTGATGTGGTTTCTTGGGAATCTTGAAATCTGGGCACAACAATGCTAAATTGGGGCCTCAGACAGACTTGAGATTTTGACTCACAACTGGATGGAGCAAAAGGAAGAGGCCAGGAAGGAGAGAGAAAAAAAAAGAGGGAGAGAGGGTAGATGTTGGAGGGAGGAGTGGGAGAGGGAGAAAAGAGTCAGAGACACAGGGAGAGGGACAGAGAAGAGAAGAGAAAAATAAGCATATGAAAATGAATATTTAAAATTTTAATGAGCTCTACACTTCTCAAAAAAATTAGAAAATGCTGAGGAGTTCTCATCAAAGGTGTAGAATAGAAAGATAATACATAACACACATGACATTCAGGTAGAAGTAGAAGTATGGAGGCTATATTGAGATACTAGGACATAGAATTAATAAGAATTCTAGAAAAATAAAATGACATAATTTTTTTTTCAATTCAAGAAAATTATAGACCAGTTTTACTTAGGACATAGTTTTTAAAAATCCCAAATATCATGATAAACATTAAATTTAATAATGTATATAAAAATATATCATGACCAATCAGTATTTGATATCCTACAAATAAAAGCCTAATATGCTAAGTGTCTGGTCGTCCCGTTGCTGTTCAACCAATCAAAGTGTAATATGCTAATGATATGCTAAGGCCGCTCAACCACTCGCTATGATGTTCACTGACCAGTTGCTATTACATGCAATGACCAGGAGGGGACAGATGCTCTGACCAGTAGGTGAGCTTGCTGCTGTGATCTGGCCAATCAGGACTGAGAGAGATGGGCCAGACATGCCCTGGACCCCTCCAGCGGTCCCTCCCCAGTGGCCAACCTCTCACAACCCTCCTCAGCCCCGATCATGCGCCAGTGGGGTCCCTTGGCCTGGCCTGCACCTTCTTGCAATCCAGGACCCCTGGAGGGATGTCGGAGAGCCAGTTTTGGCCTTACAGCAGAATGACTGGTCACTATAATGCACACTGACCACCAGGGGCAGATGCTCAATGCAGGAGCTAACCCCTGGTGGTCAGTGCGCCCCCACAGGGGGAGCACTGCTCAGCCACAAGCCAGGCTCATGGCTGGCGAGCACAGCGGTGTGGCAGGAGCCTTTCTTACCTCCGTGTCAGTGCTAAGGATGTCCGACGGCTCCCGGACTGTGAGAGGTTGCAGGCCAGGCTGAGGGACCACCCCACCCCACCCTGAGTGCTTGAATTTCATGCACTGGGCCTCTAGTCTATATATAAAAAGAGGTAATATGAAAATTAGGCCAGGACGCTATAACGGTCACAACCAGCTCAGGAGGAGGGCCCGGGCATGGGCCTGGAGCTGGAGAGAACAACATGCAGGGGGGCCAGAGCAGAGACACAAACCTGGTTCTCAGCAGCCCCACAGCCACAGTTTTGGGCTCCTGGGGGCTGGAGCATAAACACAAATCTGGCTCCCAGCAGCCCCGTGGTTCCCGAAGCAGAGACACAAACCTGCAGAGGGGCCTGGCCCCCAGCAGCCCTGCAGCCACAGTGCTGGGCTGCTGGGGGCCAGAGTGGAGACACAAACCTGCAGGGGGGCCCAGCCCACAGCAGCCCCATGGCCGCGGTGCACCAGCAGTCCTGCCTCTGCTTGGAAGCTGCAGAGGAAACACCTTTTTTGACCTCTCATTGGCTAAGCTTGCGGCATGCCACTTTCTTGGGTAATAAGAATCCATGAAGGTAATCTAGGGTTTTTCCACCTCACTCCTGGAGGAAAACACGAAGGTACACTGCTGGAGGGGCTAAAAAATGTCATATCCTGCCCTAGCCAGTTTGGCTCAGTGGATAGAGCCTCCCTGCATTCCGCAGGGTCTGGGTTCGATTCTGATCAAGGGCATGTTACCTAGGTTGCAGGCTCCTCCCTGGCCAGGGCCCAGGTCAGGGCTCATGCAGGAGGCAACCAGTCAAAGTGTGCCTCTCACATTAATGTTTCTGAGTTTCCCTCTCTTTTCCATGCTCTCTAAAAATCAATGGAAAAATATCCTTAGGTGAGGATAAAAAAGAAAGAAAGAAAAAAATGTCATATCCTATGAAAGAGACATCTTGAAAATGCCTAAAGAAAGTTGTCATTTTTTTTATGGTGAAGGGACTGGAGTCTGTGTTGATGAAAACACCTTGGCAGCTGTGGCAGCCGGCAGTGGTAGTAGCAGCAGGGTGATGGGGGTGGCGCCTTCCCCTGATCAGCCTGGTCACCTCCCACAGAGGGAGGCCAGACTGCAGCTTACGCCCGCTCCCCCCTGGGGGAGCGGGCCTAAGTTGTCAGTAGGACATCCCCTGAGGGTTCCCGGACTGTGAGAGGGGGCAGACTGGGCTGAGGGACCCGCCTCATGCACTGGGCCTCTAGTCTATATATATAAAAGCCTAAGCAGTCAAATGACTGAACAACCAAATGACCAGTCGACTGGTCACTATGACACACACTGACTACCAGGGGGCTTACGCTCAATGCAGTAGCTGCCCTCTGGTGGTCAGTGTGCTCCCACAGCCAACCTCCCATGGCTGGCCAATTTCCTGCAGTCCTTCCCCCTGGCCGGCTGCCCAGATCGACCCCGATCCTGACTGGGCAAGATGGCCAGGCTGAAGGACCCCACTGGTACACAAATTCGTGCACTGGGCCTCTAGTAGGAATATAAAGGTGTTTCAACATTTAAATACACATTAGAATATTAAAAAGAAAGTTTACTGTTTCAATAAATATTCTAAGGCATTTGAAAAAGTTATTATTCATTCATAATAAAAATTTTAGCAAATTGCAAAAAGATAGAACTTTCTTAACCTTGTTAGCTTTATTTATCAAAAACCTTTGGAAGACTTAAGTAGAAGAATTACATGGACATTAGAAATAATACCAGAATGATCTCGTTCAACCCACCCACTCTCCCCCGCCTTCCCTCTGAAATTTCACATTCTGTTCTATGCTTCTATGGACCTATTTTGTTCATTAGGTTCTACATATGAGTGAGATCATGTGATCCTTGTCTTTCTTTGACTGGCTTATTTCACTTACTACAATACTCTCCAGGTCCCTCCATGCCATCTCAGAGGGTAAGAAAGAAAGAAACATCAAGTACCCATCGGTAGATGAGTGGGTAAAAAAGCTGTGTTACATTTACACCATGGAATACTATACAGCAGTAAAAAATTTGGACTTTTTAAACATTAAGCAACACATGAAGATTACCACTAAGGAAAGCCAGTGAAAGAGTTAAACATTCTCTTATTTATGTATGGGGGGGAAGTGTAAATCTTTTAGTAAATGGGGTTTTTAAGAGAAATATAAGACAAATTTAATGAACTACCCATTCTGAACCAAGAATACTATAAATAATCCATTAAAGGTGATAGCTATTTCGGATCTATAAACTAAAAAGGAGGTCTATCTTTTGAAGGGAAGGCAGGAACATCCTTTAGAGATTAGCCAGTTGGATAAGATAGAGAGTTCAAATAAAGATAGAGACAGCATTTCAAATGACTGAAGAAATGATGCCCAGATAATTGATTGGTAATCTTATGCTCAATAACTATGTGATGAGTTCAACAAAAAATAATCTTGCTTCTAATGAACAAACTTTAAGCCTTACCACAGTGTAAAACTCTAAGAAAAATTCCAGAGTCAAAAGGATGTTCCTGCCTTCCCTTCAAAAGATAGACCTCCTTTTTAGTTTATAGATCTGAAATAGCTATCACCTTTAATGGATTATTTATAGTATTCTTGGTTCAGAATGGGTAGTTCATTAAATTTGTCTTATATTTCTCTTAAAAACTCCATTTACTAAAAGATTTACACTTCCCCCCCATACTTAAATAAGAGAATGTTTAACTCTTTCACTGGCTTTCCTTAGTGGTAATCTTTATGTGTTGCTTAATGTTTAAAATCACCTCTACCCTAGGGAGTTAAAGGTCAAAATATCTATAATAATAAAAGCGTAATATGCTAATTAGACTGGATATTCTTCTGGACGACCTTCTGGATGAAGCCGGGGCTGCAAGGGAAGCCCGGGTCCTGGTACCAGAGGAAAGTTCTGGTCCCGGGTGCCAGAGGGAAGCCAGTGCTGGCAGCTGGGGGAAGGAAGGAGTACTCTTGCACAGATTTCGTGCATTGAGCCTCTAGTATATTCATATAAGCCTCCACTTTATAATGCTGCAATCCTTCTTTCCACTAAATCAGTGGTTTTTAATCTTTTTAAAATGCAGTGTCCCATATGTTTACATTCATAGACAAAGTAAAACATGCTTTGAATTATGCACAATTCCTGGCAAAAGTTGTAACTCCAACCCCTTTTCACAGTTCATAACAGCACAGTGGGGTATCATAAGACCCTGAGTGAAAAGAAGGAATACAGAACACCTAAATGGTTCTGATTTTTTCCCAAGTACCTTGCAGACATTTTCTTATTGAAGCAACTTATTTTGATAATATATAAACTTTGGAATGCTTGGACAAAATAATTCAGTGCTTGTGATGGTTCAGTCTGATCCAGTATGTTTCTGAGCAAGTAATTTTTGAGGATAACTTTAAAAGAAAAAGAGCTACAGTCAAATTGAATTTATGAGGCATGACTTTAAAACAATCCTGTTTGAGTATTTGTTCCTTTCCCTATATCACAGGGAAAGGCAATTATGCTCATTACATGGTTATATGTCTTTAGTAGCAGGATTACAAATGTATGCCACACTATTCCAAGCTATGCTATATGATAGAAACATTAGCATACTGATTATAGTACCTTCCACAGTGATTTCAAAACACAGTCACCTCTGCGACCACACTGCCTATTTCCATGGAAGTATATTCACATAAAACCACATACAACTTTTTTAGATCAACTAGAAAAGAATGCACAATACCACTTAAATCACCTAAAATGAGATTTCTTCAGTCAGATTTATATAGCGCAAAGCAAAGTTGAGCGCTGGCAGTTACTTTGTAAATTGGGACTCTCTAGGCAACCCGAACTCGATGATTCGGCCGCCACAATTCACAATTGCATTTTATTTTTCAAGATGCTCTAAGATTAAATCTCTCATCTGGCTTAAAATGCCTCCTGTTTAGATATTACAGCCGATGTCAGTGCCATCTCTAGCACTTATGTTAATCTTATTTGCAATGTAGAAAAACAAACGTCAATGTAAACCATTTTATTTCCCCAAATGACAGGGGTCTTCCATTGACATCTTGAAAAACCAATGAATAGGCATAGTGCCCTGCTGTAAGCACAGGTAGAAATGAATAAAATTATTTTTTGAAATCCAGTTTTAGCTTTGGCAGGTGGTCACAATTGCAGGTCAAAATTAGAAAGTATTTTCACATCTATGACTACCTGCTAACTTTCTCTGATCTACTTCAAGCTAAAGAAAAAGAAAAGTAATAATGTAAAATAGAATTGGAGCAGTGCATGCACCCTTGAATGAGCACATTTGCAGGACTGGATTAATCTTTTTTACCTTGTATTTACAGTGCTGTGTAATTCAGAACGCTGCTCCATGGTAGTGTAACCAAGCCAACATTGAATGGAATTTATTTCTCAAATAATGAAGAGATTTTTATTCCTAGGATGTTTCAAAGCAGCACAAGCAACCCACAGGCAGCATATTTTGAATTTTTTTCTCATATTTATAATACATAGAAGAAAATACTTGCTCAAAAATACAACTTACATACATACTTACAAATTCAGCATCAAAATGTTAAACAACTAGTAACTGTTGTAGATAAATGTCTCTTTTATTTGTAAATTACTTGCCTCTGAATAGTGTTGGCTTATGTGCTTTAATGAAAACATCCTTTCTCTTCTTTACCATGTGGACTTTGTTACCAAATCCTAAATGTTTTAATATTACCATGTAGGAAGTATGGGTATACCCTAATTTCATTTTTTTAGTTGACACAATAAATACAAATGAGAATATAAATGGTGCATGTAAAGAAACTTACCAGTGAAAAGCAGAAAAGATTCATTTTTGTCAGCTTCAGTCCCTTGCTACTTAAAAAATACGACTGTCCCTTGTAGCTCTCTCTTACCTTCACAGCTGTTTGGACAGTTCTCATTGGAGATTGTTACAAACTAAAATCCCTGCCACAATCCAGGGGATTCAGAGACCATTATCAAATGAGATAGGTCTCTATTGAACAGTTTCCTAAATTAATGAGGATCCCTAACTAATAAAATAAGAGAATGAAACTTACCATGATCTGTAGAAACAGATTTCAAAGGTAGTGATAATATTCCTAAAATCTGCAGAAAAAAAATGTAATGAAAACAACCGTAGGCCTAGCTAACTAAATTGAAAATATGAAGCAAACCTTAAAAATAAACATATCATTTTTCCTTCCAAAGGTGGTAGGTCAAGGCTCTGTCTCATCCCTATTTTCTCTTGCATTAAGAAAAATATTGGCTCTCTTATATGGCAAGATACTAAGATAAGCACATTTTTATGGTGGTAAGATATGCATAATATAAAATTTACCATTGTAACCATATTTAAAAATACAGTTTTGTGGCACTGAGTATTCATATTATTGCACAACCATCACTACTATCCATCTCTAGAAATTTTCATCTTGTAAAACTGAAACTCTCTACCCACTGAACACTAAATCCCCTTTAGTCCCGCCTCCATGCCCTGGCAATCACCATTCTACTTTCTGTCTCTTTGATTTTTGCTAATTAAATAGGTACCTCATGTAAGTGGAATCTTATATTTATCCTTTGGTGATTGGCTTACTTTACTTAGCCTAATGTCTTCACCGATGGTACAGAACGTGTTAGAATTTTCTTCTGTTTAAGGCTGAATAATATCTCTCTATCTACAGTAATAAAAGAGAAACATGGTAATTAGCGTACGACCGCTACCCTTTTCATTGGCTAATCAGGGCCATATGCAAATTAACTGCCAATTAAGATGGCGGTTAACCACCAACAAAGATGGTGGTTAATTTGCATATGTAGGCACAATGCAGGGAGGCAAAAGGGAAAGCAGAAAGAAGCCCCCTGCCACTGACAGTGATCAGAAACCCAGGGGGGAGCTAAGAGCCAGGGGGCAGGGCAAAGGCGGCCCTGGGGGCCACCTTTGCCCTGCCCCCAGCCATCATCAGAGAATCGGGCACCTTTGCCGCCCTGGCCAGTGAAAGCGGGAAGTAGGGGTGGAGCCAGCTATGGGAGCTGGGCACTGGCGAAGCTGGCAGTCCCGGGAGCTAGGGGTCCCTTGCCTGGGCCTAAAGCGGAGCCTGCGATCGCGGGGCCGCTGCAGCTGTGGGTCCCCGCTGCCCGGGCCGAACGCCTTGGCCAGAGGCATTAGGCCTGGGCAGGGGCAGAGCCTGCAACCGTGGGGAGCTGGGCGTCCCCTGCCCAGGCCTAATGCCTTGGCCAGAGGCGTTAGGCCTGGGCAGGGGCAGAGCCTGCAACCGTGGGGAGCTGGGCGTCCCCTGCCCAGGCCTAATGCCTTGGCCAGAGGCGTTAGGCCTGGGCAGGGGCAGAGCCTGCAACCGTGGGGAGCTGGGCGTCCCCTGCCCAGGCCTGACACCTCTGCCAGAGGCCTCAGGCCTGGGCAAGGGGCTAATCTGGTGATCGGCGATCAGAGGGTGATGAGGGTCAACTCCTCTGGCCGAGGCATCAGGCCTGGGCGGGGGGCGGAGCCAGCAATCGGAGGGGGCTGGGGGTTCCCTGCCCAGGCCTGATGTCTGGGCCAGAGGCATCAGGCCTGGATGGGGGGGCGAAGCAGGTGATTGGGGGGATATGAGGGTCCCCTTGCCCAGGCCTGAAGCCTGGATCAGAGGCGTCAGGCTTGGGCGGGGGTTAAAGCAAGCGATCAGAGGGAGATGGGGGTCCCCCCTGACCAGGCATGATTCCTGGGCCAGAGGCATCAGGCCTGGGTGGGAGTCAGAGCCAGTGATTGGGGGGAGATGGGGGTCCCCTGTCCAAGCCTGACACCTCTGGCGGAGGCGTCAGGCCTGGGCAAGGGGCCGATCAGATGATCGGAGGGTGATGGGGGTCGATGCCTCTGGCTGAGGCATCAGGCCTGGGCCAGGGGCAGAGCCAGCAATCTGAGGGGTCTGGGGGTCCCCTGCACAGGCCTGGCTCCTGGGCCAGAGGCATTAGGCCTGGGCGGGGGGCAGAACCAGTGATCGGGAGGAAATGAGGGTCCCCTGCCCAGGCCTGACACCTCTGGCAGAGGCATCAGGCCTGGGCAAGGGGCCGATCCTGCTATTGGAGGGTGATGGGGGTCAACGCCTGAGGGCTCCCAGTATGTGAGAGGGGGCAGGCTGGACTGAGGGACACTCCCCCCCCACCCACCCAGTGCACGAATTTTGTGCACCGGGCCCCTAGTCTACACTAATAAAAGAGAAACATGGTAATTAGCGTACGACCGCTACCCTTCCCATTGGCTAATCAGCATATCCTTATGCAAATTAACTGTCAGCCAAGATGGCGGCCAGCAGCCAGGCAGATGGAAGTGAACATGAGGCTTGCTTGCTCCAGTGACTGCAGACTCCAACGTTCCCCACCTGACTTGTCGGCCTCTGAGCTGCAACTCTAAGAAACATTGTAACAAATATAGAAGCTAAACAAAACCCCAGAAACCAGCTTTCAGCCGGCCAGGATCTCAGAGCTGGAGTTATACATTGTTTTGATTATAGAACACAAACAAACCAGATACCTGCTTTCAGCAGCAGAAGCCTCAGAGCTAGAGCCAGAGCTAAAGCTGGCCCAGAATAAAAAAAAGAAAAAAAGAAAAAAAGGAGCGGTTGGGAGCTTCAGTCAACTGCCAGCCTGAAAGCAGCCCTTAGCTCCTCACCCAGACTGGCCAGGCACCCTAGTGGGGACCTCCACCCTGAAGGGTGTGTGACCAGCTGCAAACAGCTATCATCACCTCATCCAGGCTGGCCAGGCACCCCAGTGGGGACCCCCACCCTGATCCAGGACACCCTTCAGGGAAAACCAGCCTGCCCCCAGGCCTCTATTCTATATAGTAAAAGGGTAATATGCCTCCCAGCACTGGGATCAGTGGAGCCGAGAGGCCTCCTGGCACCGGATCAGCGTAACAGGGGGCAGCGCCCAAACCCCCTGATCACCCTGCAGCTCTGTGTGTGACAGGGTGCAGCACCCCAACTGCCTCCCCCCCCCTACATGGGTTCTGCTCTGTGTGTGATGGGGTAGAGCCATAACCTCCCCATCGGCCCTGCCCTGAGTGTGACAGTGGCGGTGCCCCAACCCCCTGATCAGCCCTGCTGTGTGTGTGAAAGGGGGCAGTGCCCTAACTCCCCTATAGGCCCTACTCTGTGAGTGACAGGGGGGAGCTCCTCAACCCCCTGATGGGCCCTGCTCTGTGCATGACAGGGAGGAGCTCTCCAACCCCCTGATTGGCCCTGCTCTGTGCGTGACAGGGTACAGAGCCCCAATCTCCCTGTTGGGCCCTGCTCTGTGCGTCACAGGGGGTGGTGCTGCAACCTCCCCATCGACCCTGCCTTGAGTGTGATAGGGGGCGGTGCCCCAACCCCCCAATCAGCCCTACCCTGAGCTTGACTGAGGGGGGCATCGCAACCTCCCAATCCGCCCTGCTCTGTGCATGACAGGGGGAGGCGCCCCAACTCCCCAATCAGCCCTGCTCTGAGACTGACCAGGGGCTGCACCTAGGGATTGGGCGTGCCCTCTGCCACCCTGGAGCAGGCCTAAGCCAGCAGGTCGTTACCTCCTGAGGGGTCCCAGACTGCGAGAGGGCAGAGGCCGGGCTGAGGGACTCCCCCTTCCCCTCTGAGTGCACAAATTTTTGTGCACCGGGCCTCTAGTATATATATAAAAGCCTAAGCGACCAGCCGACAGGCTAGCTGGCTGACCAGCCAGTAGCTATGACACACACTGACAACCACGGGGCAGACGCTCAATGCATGAGCTGCTGACGGACAGCAACTTTGCAGAGTGCCCGTAGGATGTCACACTGCCAGTTTTGGCCTGATCCCCGCAGGCCAGGCCAAGGGACTCCACCTGCCAGAGGGATCCTGCTCATTTCGAAGACGCCCTTCAAGCCACGGTGCTGCCCCAGGTGCAGCCAGCCGGCTGGGGATAGACTGTGGGAGGTTGGCTCGAGGGCATGTCCATCCCATCTCACCCAGTCCAGCCCAGCTGGCCACCTTCTAATTAATTTCCTTTCAATGTGCACGAATCCATGCGCCCAGCGTTCAGTTTATTATATGTATATATGCCACCTTTTGTTTATTCATTTGTTGAGGAACACTTGGGTTCCTTCTGCCTTTTGGCTAATGTCACTAATGTTGCCATGAACATGAGTGTGCAAATAATCTATTTGCATCCTGCTTTTCATTCTTTTGATCACAGACCCAGAAGTAGAGTTGCTGGAAAGTTAAACTCAGATCTTGCAAATATGTTTCTTCTTCAGCTGGTTCTAGACTTAATTTTCCTTTAAAGAACATTTATTTCTAATACCTTTGGAAAGAGCATCTGAAGTGTTCCAAGTTCTTTAATTATATATTCCTTTTCTGGAAATATATCAAACGAATATATCAAAAATATATTAAAATATATCAAAAGGCTAGTGAAGTCAGAGTCATGGCCATTGTCTGCAAATGTCCTTCCTTCCCCTTCATGATCTGAAGATGGACACACAAGCTTGAAGCATTAAGTCCTCACCCAGCTGCTTTCAGATGAAAAAGGACCAAGGTCAGCACCAATGTCAAGCAGCCCTGTGTTTGCCTGCCTTTTTGTCATTCCTCCCAACAGCTTCATCAGCCTGTAACTTCTGCTTCCTTTCCCAAGTTAGAATTTCTGGGCGGTATTATTTAAGGTACATTTTGAGCAGATGTAATATTGAAATTTTATTAAAATCAAAACCAGATAAAATAGAACATCAAGTCTCTTCCTTTTGTCTCTTTTAGAAGCTACATTATTAGTTCAAGTCCCAATATTTTAAAAAATTGATTATAAATTTTCAAACATACTCAAATATAGAATTCAATAATCCCTCTATATTCCATCACCTTTATTTAAAAAATCAAGATTTTACAACAGTTTCCCTCATCTATTCCATTTTATCTTTATTTTCTTTCCTACTTCAGTATTTTATACCCCAGATGTCATGTCACTTCTCTCTTACACACTTCACTTTGTATCTCTAAATTTTTTGACATTTTCATACATTATCGGAGTGCCATTGCTACACTTAAAGATTATTCCTTGGTAACTTCGAATACCTCCCTTTACTCCTCCCACAGAGAGATGGAGTCTATCTCTCAGGCCCTTGAAAATGGGCTGAAGCTGAGACTGCATTGATAAATGGAATATAGCGGGAGTATTGTTGTGCTAGATCTAAGCCTTGCCTTTCAGAGGACTGCCAGCTTCCATTTTCTCCTTGGGACTCAATGGTCCTATTGTGAGGTAGCCCAAGCAGCAGATGAAAAGACCTAGTTACAAAGCATCCCAGAGCTCCGCCGACAGCCCAGCTGCTCTCTCAAGTTGACAACCAGTGTGCTCACCCTGAGTGAGGCCTTCTTGGAAGTATGTCCTCAAGTCCCCGACGAGCCACCCAAGATATGTTGATGGAGCAGAGTGCTGTCCAGAGGCCTGGACTACCTGCAAAATAGTGAGAAAATAAATTGTTGTTTTAAGCCACTAAGTTCTGTAGTCATTTGTTACTTGACAAGATAGTTAAAATACTTTCCATAGTAAAATTCTCCAATAATCTTTATTTTAAAAGTATTTTTTCATTTGTTATATTTGTATCAAGATCCAAATAACCTCTCTCTCTCTCTCTCTCTCTCTCTCTCTCTCTCTCTCTCTCTCTCTCTCTCTCTCTCCCCCTTGCCACGAACTTGTTGCAGATATTAGTTCCTGTAAAATGTATCACATTCAAAATTTTCTGTGGCTTCTTTTTATCATTTGAGTTAATCTTCCATCTCTGGTATTTCCTATAAATGGAAATAACTTTTTTCTATAAATGAAAATTGGTTAGATTCTGAATCAACTTTTTAGAAGAACATTACATAGGTGATGCTGAGTGATGTATTTTATCATATTATGGGGCACTCAATTTCTCATTTTTGCTGATATTAAGATAGTTCCATCTATTGATTACCCAAACAAATACTATTTCATCAGAAGCTACAAAATAATGTTTTTTTTTAATTGTATGCCATTCCACATTAACTAGTAGAAACATTTTGTGAAGTGAAAATTTCTCTCATCAGGTAGTGTTACGGTTAACCTAAACGAGAGCACCCAGATGGAAAGGCATACATGACAATGTCGGAGTGAGAACTTAGTGCTCTAGTTATTTTTTCAGTGGCACCCCATGAATTATTGTTTTTCTCCCCACTCCTCCTCTCCCTCCTCCTGTCCTTTTTCTTTCTCTTTCTCTTTATTATGACATTAAGAGCCTATAGAATTTTATATATGCAATGTGCTTCAGTTAATGCTTTCATATTGTTTTGAGGCACAATCTGTCCTATCTCAGTCATTGAGAGCCTTCCAGTGAACATGCTCTAGCAAAGAACAGCTTATTGTTCTTTGACTTGTTTGAATTCCAGCACAACAGGATGTCCCTGGCTCACTTTGTACATTTTCCTCCTCGGATCTAGATTCAGCCATTCATCTAAGAAAAGGCTAACATATTGTAATTATTTCTGGAAGGCCAAGTCTATGGGCCATGGTATTTCTCTGTTTTTTTTTTCCTCTTTGACTCTCATTTGCTGGTTTTAAGAAACCAGTTATTTCCTACATACCCAACCCCATATATAATAATAAAAGTATAATATGCTAATTAGACTAGACGTCCTTCCAGATGACCTTCTGGACGAACCCAGGGCTGTGAGGGGTCCTGGGTGCCAGAGGGAAGCCGGTGCCGGCAGCCAGGGGAAGGAAGGCCTACTCTTGCACAGATTTCGTGCACTGGGCCTCTAGTGTATGTATAATGATTAGGGAACTTGTTTCTTCAAACCACCTATTGGTAGTAAAATTTAGGGCCAATGATACTTTAATTACATGGACTCCTGTCATTAGGGAGGAGGTGGCTACTGGGAGAATCTAAAGATAATATCAGTATCCAAATTTTAAAATCTTTGTAAAAATTTGTCTTTATTCTTCACCCTGAAATTTTCCTGACTCCTGTGCCTGGTAGAAGCAATAAAAACAAGAAAATATCCTTTTTTCAAAGGTCTCTGAGGTTTTTTACATGATACCAGGACATCCACTCCTCAAAAGCCATTGTTAATTCAAAGAAGATAATAGATCCTGGTAGGCACACAGCAAATGCCTCCATTGCCTCCCCTCACACCCGTCTCTCCTCATTTACTGAAAATTAACTATCTTTTAACTACTTCCGCTGAAGGCAAAATTTCTGTACATTGTAAGCTGACCATTACTTTTTATTCCAATAGGTACTTAATAGGCTAGTGTGCAAAAATCATACACTTTTGAGCCAGACAGATTTGCATTTTAATTCAACAACTTACTATGAAATTTAACAAGTCACTTCACTTCTGTGAATGCCAATTTCCACTTCTACAGAAAAGTGATGACAGAATCTGTGTTAAAGGCTTTTTATGCAAATTGATACCAAGGCATGTAAAAATAATTCCAGGAAGAATTTAGCAAACTGTTATTATAAATTAATTTGATCACTTCTTCCAATTAAAGTGCACACCAATAGCAGCCACACTGACTGTTACTGTCTCTCAGAAAGAAGGAAGGAAGGGTGTCAGGGCCAAGTGCACTGGAAGAGAAGCCACAGGATCTGGAATCTATACCCAGCCCCCAAAAGAAGGAACTCTCTGACCCGCCTTCCACACTCAGAAACTTTTCAGCTTCTTCATCCACAAAGCAAGAGACATAGAATATGTCTCTCTTAACATTTTTCACACAGCAGCACAATAAATGAATGGAAGTTTCCTTGAGGTGCCTTCAAGTTTCCTTTATCCTTTAAGTTCAAAGGAGATGATATCTCGACAGGTTTATAGCCATTCCTTACATACAAGCATGCCACCACGCACCCGATTGGAAATTCTGGTCTAGAGGATGTCTGAAGTTCTAACTCATGAAACTCATGCTGGATACTTCAGAGCCCAAAAAGTGGTATTAGAGTGAGGAGAGGAAAAACATTCAAGTTAGATAGAAGTAAACCTAACCATTATGTTCACATCTTAAAGACTGCTGTATGAAATTACAGTACAGACCCCAGCCTATGCCCAGATGGTGCTTCCTTAAATTAAATGGGAATAACTATAAATCTTACAGTCCTTTTCATTGCAAAGACATGTATTAGCCTAATGAATAACATTTATTATCTTAAGTCCATTTTTAAATATTCATAAATAAAGGACAGATGGGGAGTCATAAATTTTGAAGAAACATTCATTAGAATAGTGGAGTACAAAAATACCTGCCATTTTGGAAATAATTCATAGAGATGATTACCACTATATACCTTAACTGGTCAATCCAGATAACATTATTTTCCCAATTTTTAAGCATCTGGTATCAAAGGAAGAGAGACAGGGAAAGAGACAGAGGGAAACAAAGAAGTCTTTACCTATTTCAAATGAATATGTTCTCCATGTTTTATTCTAGAAGCTTGCTTGTTTTAGCTTTCATGAGCAGTGTCTGTGACTCCTCTCAAATTAACTTCTGTGTTTGGTATGAGGTAGGAGTCCAGGTTGTTTGTTTGTTTGTTTGTTTTCTCAGTGATACGTCTACTTGCCCTAGCACGATTTACTGAGAAAACCATTGATTCTCTGCTGAAGTGCAGTGGCATCGTCACATCTGTTTCAGAGTGGATGTGTTTCTGGAACCTCTATCATATTTCATTGCTTATCTTTGTGCCAATGTTACACTTTGCTAATTACTATGGCTTTAGAGCAAGTCTTGCTATCTGGTAGTGGATGTACTCCAGCTTTGCTCTTTGTCTTTAATGGCTATTCTAGGTTCTTCAGGATATATTTTTTAAGCATTAGACTGAAAACTTAGGGAGAAGTTTAAGTTTCATCTTTGCACTAAGACCTTGCGAAAGGCATTTAACCTCCCTCTCTCAGTTCCTCATTTGTAAAATACACAAGGCTTGGGCTAGACAAACCTAAAGATCTCTGCATTTGTGATTTTTTAGCCCAATTCACATAGAAAGGGAATATAATTAATGTTCATAAATAAAACACAGGCAACCTCCCTTGGAGGATGATTGATTACATGCAGCCAAATTTTCCTTTCACAAATATTATTTTAGATAGAAAATAACGTATTTGAAAGTGGGTTTAAACACCACTTTTTAAATATAATATCAAGAATTTACAAATTTATTAAGTTCCTAACTTGGCCATTTAAGAACGTCATAACAAAATGTGTAGCTTTTATTGAAAATGAAATTTGGGTAATGTTAGAAACATTGGCTTGCATATATTTCTCTGTGATTAAGACAAGAATTTAAATCTGCAGTACCTGGCACCATTTTCCTTCTCTAAACACAATTTTTAACCTAAAACACATTCTTTCCATTTTGTCAGACTAGTACTACAATGCCACACTTCATTTTGTTCTCAGGTATTTTCCTATGTAATTCTCAGCACCTAAATATTTGGAAATTTTTACCAATTCTATTTGTTTCTTTAAAAAGTACTACCATCCTAACCAGTTTGGCTCAGTGGATAGAGGGTTGGCCTGCTGACTGAAAGGTCCCAGGTTCCATACCAGTCAAGGGCATGTACCCTGGGTTGCGGGCACATCCCCAATAGGAGGTGTGCAGGAGACAGCTGATCGATGTTTCTCTCTCATTGATGTTTCTAACTCTCTATCTCTCTCCCTTCCTCTCTGTAAAAAATCAATAAAATATATTTTTTAAAAAGACACTACCAATTTGTCTTTCTTGAGTAACACTATTTTATACTCCTCAGCTTTTCACAATACATTCATCCATCTGTACTGCATTTTCTATGTTATGTATGTGCACAAATTGGATTAAATATTTCATCTTTATCTCCCTAATTCGATTCTAAACTGCTTTTATTTTGAATTGTCAGGTTTGGAGTATTGGGCTTAGTGTTACACAATCATATCCAGGTTTTTGGGAAGAGCTGCTAGGTTGTGAATTCCTCCTATGTGCCAGTAATATGCGTTACCTATTTCACAGTGACCTGGTGAGGTAGTCAGAATCCTTCTCATTATATAAGGAAGAGGCCATGTTTATTATGATGAGGTAACACTCTCAGGTCACTAAGAGTGGCTGAGCCTCTTCTTCCACCAGGGAGATGGAGATGGCACAAATTGGCTTAGTGGCAAAGCTAGTTGGTCAAAGGTGATGGGTAGGTCCTGAAAGGCACAAAGTAGGAGTGAGGTGTTCTTACCAAAGAGAAGAGACACTGGAGCTAAAGAGAACACTGAGAGAGAAGTGACAGGATGCGGTCAAGGCCTAGGTGAGAGATCCAAGCTGGCTGCCTGAACCCGAGGGGCAGAGTGTGAAATAGACATTAGATGGAGCAAAATCTGATTTGAAACATGGGACTGAGACTGAAAGGAAGGATGTGTGGCAACAGAGAGGAGAGCAAGTATTTGATAAGCTTTGGCTAAATACATAAACTAATAAATACCTGAATAACTTGTTGGGATAAATGAAGGAAAACCATCAAAAACTTATTTGGAGATTTGAAACCTAAGTAACTGGCAAAACATTTGTACAGTTTAGTAGAATTAGGGAAGTCAGGAGAAAAATGAAAACTTGGGTGGTGCACATTGAGATATTTGGATGTGGAACATCTAGCAGAGAAAGTTCAATAGGGCAATTGAAAATGTGTAAGTTCAAAAGAGAAGTAGAAATTGGAATATGCAACTGAAAAATGTTTTACAAACTTCATCTTATTTTTTAAAAAAATACCTAACTAATAAAGAAATTGGGTTTAAGAGGAGTTAAGTGACTTGCCCCAAGTGATACCACTAATGGATAGATGATCTAGAATTTGAACTCAGGTTTCTAATTATAAGACCCAGAACTCATTTTATTACATTACTAGAGGCCCAGTGCACGGATTCATGCACCGGTGGGGTCCCTCGGCCTGACCTGCACCCTCTCTCAATCTGGGCCCCCTCAGGGGATGATGGAGTGTCGGTTTTGGCTGGATCCCTGCAGGCCAGGCCGAGGGACCCCACTGATGCAAGAAGCTATGCACCGGGCCTCTAATATGCATGTAAGATCTTTGGTTAATCTCTTCCCGCCCTCTCCCTTCCCCACTTCCCTCTGAGATTCATCAGTCTGTTCCATGTTTCCATGCCTGTGGTTTCCGCTCCTGCATTGAGCATCTGGCCCCTGGTGGTCAGTGCGCATCATAGCTACCAGACAGTGGGTCAGTCGGATGCTTGGATGGTCACTTAGGTTTATATATATATTTTTTTCCCTCAGATAAGAATGAGTAAATATCCAAAATAAATAGAAAATTTCAGATAACATTATTCCATTCAGGCCACAAATATGATAATACCTTATGTGAATGTACATGGCTTTGGATGACAAAAAAACAAAGAAACAAAAAAAAAACAACACGGAAATTTATCAAACACAGCAAGCAGACCCCTCTTTGGTTAAATATATTTTTATTCATTCCAAGAGTTACTTGCTTATTATAATTTGCCTGCTGGTATGAACATAGCTGACAGCATAACCTGCCTGCCAAAAAAATAAATGTGCTAGAAGCTGTTAAGTGGATTAAAACTTTGTGCCACGAGTAATGCCCAATAGCATAGTAAAAAATTTCACTTCAGCCCAAGATGTTCCTAAAAACTCAAAAACAGAAGAGGAAAGAACATATTGAGGAAACTTCCTGAGGTAGATGTAAAAGGAATTACACAATATACAAGCAAAGTAAATTTGAAAATTTACCAAGTAGTAGGAAGCAGGAGTAGAGGGGAAAAAAATCTCTCTGAGTACTGCTGATTTTCTAGATCACCCTTGAGAATTTTTTAAAAGTAAAATAAAATAAATTATGTATTAGTTATTTATTGCTGCAAACCTGGCACCCTTATTTCTCCTGCATCCTATCAGCCAAAGGAAGTCACGATGCAAGCCCAGGCTCAAGGTGTGAGGAAATAGATGCTAACTTTTAATGGAAGAAGCTTCAAAGTCACATTGCAGTGGACACAGACACTAGTGTCAAGTACAATTTTAAATATTTTCAAATGGTAACCTCTGTTGGCCTCAGTTTCCTTATCTCTAGAATTTTTTATACTTTTCTCTTTCTAATGCAATGATTTCCAAAACTGCCTTTAAGGCAAATTGGAGGGGTTTTAGTTAACTCAAAAAAATAATAATAAAAATAAAAAAGGAAAGGAAAGGAAAGAAATTTACAAGCAAATGGCATGTAGTTGCTGAGCAAAGTATAAAGTCACTTATTAAAATGCAAAAATGCTATATAGAATATAGAAATGAAAGATGTCATAAAGTTAAACATTATAGCATTGCAAGTTGGAAAAGATTGAAAATGGCTACTTTAGCCATTTGCAATACTAATATAAGCCATCTAGGGGGATTAAAACTACAAATGTTAGAAATTGAACTGTCCACTTTATGTCCTAAATGACCCAGCTTGGTACTGGCTCATCACCAATATTCTACTTTATAGATGTGACTTCATCAATAATTCAAGGTGTGAAAGTGCCCAGTGTTAGAATTACTTGCATTGACTGTTAACATAGTTTAAATTAAGTGGTTAATTGCTTCATCTTTTATTTCACTTGAACCATAAAGATTCCATCAATTTTATCAAACCCAAACTTTAGCTAAGCAGATACTAAGAGAAAGAAGTCAGTCAGCCAGTCAAATGGTGCTTCCTGTTTTAATGTGTAGAGAAGTAGTGCACTCCTATTAGAATCCCCAACTGCAAGAGAAGACTGAATGCTTTACTTTTCTCAGATTGATGAAGAAACAATGGCTAAAATACCAAGTATTATTGTGCAGAAATAATAACAAGCCTTCTTTGAATGCTAAAAATGGTGGAGGCGTTAATATTTTCTATTGGTTTTATTTACAAATTCTGTATGTGTTGTTTTCTACAGGATACACAGTTGAAATGTCCAACTACTGAAAAAAGGAGATTACTTTGATTAGATCTTGCCTGACTTGAAGCAGGCTAAAGAAAGTAACCCCACCCCAGCAGTAAGAAAACATGTCTGAATTTAGCACAGATTGCAATTTATGAAGCTCTACAGTCAGGCAAGAATGAGGAAATGCTCACATCTAAATGGAGCTGTTTTTGTAAGGAAACCACTTCCTTCATATCTGCATGTTCATCGTCTTGGTTCTCAGGCCTCAGACAGCTGTTTCTTGGACTTTAGGAAATTAGACACCAAAAAGAAGATCTGAAACACTAAGACCTGCTAAGTCTGTACACAGCAGACGGAGGTCAGGAGAGCTATTTTTAGGATTAATGTTAATAAATCTGGGGTTTTTCTTGTTTTTGTTTTTTTTTTTTTTTTCAGGGAGGGACAGATGTTAGACCGATCAGTATACTAGTACACATCTTAGGTAGAATTTAGAGAAGTTAGTAAGTTGGTGTAAAGAAGTAATAACTTTCTTATTGAAACCTAGAGCATTCATTGACTTGCTTACTGCTGGAATGGTGAGTAGTAATCCACACACATGATGCAGCCTTTTTATTTCTAAGAAACCCACACAATTTAGATCACAGTAGCAAGGGGAAACGGCAAAACAAAATAAAAATGCATTTTAGAAATAAGTTCATTTTTTGCATTCTTTTTTCCATTGTTTCTGAATATGTTTGAAAATTATTAGCAGCATAAACCTTACAGTTCCATTTCCCAAATTGGCTCCCTTTTACTCTCACTCACAGTTCTTGGTTATACTTACCACCTTATATTTTTGTAGCACACAGCTTAAGACCCAGGGTTGCATCTGCAACAAACATTCTGAGTTACTTCAAGAATATGAATTTTCAGGAATGCCTATCAAAAAAGAAATAATTTTGAATACTAAATCCCTCTTAGCAGCTTCCTGACTTCCTTCACCCCTTCATCTGTCTGGAATATAAAAAATTTCTCTTTAACTTGTCAATGTAAGGTTAAGCTCCTGGCTATGCTCATGCTCTCATCCCCTCCCCAGCATCTCTTTTAGACCCATGACCTTATACTACCAGCTGATGTATTGCCAGCCTTTTCATTTCTCCTTGTTCGTTCACAGCATTCTGCACATCAAGTTATACCATCCCTGCCTTTAAAATCACTCTCTTTCTTCTTCCTTTCATAGCGAAGTTTTTCCAAAGATTGGTTAATAATCACTTAGTCACCTCATTTATTCTTCAATCTGCTACAATAAGAATTTTGTCCCCATTATTCTAAAGGTGTGGGAGATTATTAATGATTCAGTGTTTCCCAATCCAATCGTCATTGCAATGTCGTCTCTGTAGCTGCTGCCATAGTTGATAGCTGTCTCCTTCTGGAGTGGATAACCCCTTCTCCTGGTCTTCTGCTATTTTTTGACCACTCCCTCTCAGTCTTCCTTAGGGCCTCCACTCCACAGCTCCTTGTCTACCATCACATCTCTCTGGTGCATATACCTCCACTCTCCAAACCCTGGTCCCCAGCTCAGACTTCTCAGTCTTCCCTTAGACTCCATCAATTCTCTCCTCACTGGTCTCACTTTCTTCCACCTCCACTTCATCTATCCACTTGCTATCAATGTGGTTCTCAAACTTACTTTTATCTGAAACCTTCGAACTCCTTCCTAGCACTCCTTACCATGTTGCTTTAGCTTAAATTCCCCTAGGAGCACACCTGATAGCTTATTTTGGCATATAAGGAATATCAACCAGAAAGGAAGTGGAGAACTGATACAGAAACAGGATGGCTTGGGCTTACTCTTGCTGGAATATTCAGGGAAATGCTACAAAACCTGTGTCTCTAGTTATCCCACTGGAGAGGGAATATATATATAGTATATATCAACTCCAGTCAGTAGCTTCCGGGAGGTAGGGTGCTCTTACTTCCCTTGGCACTTCTGGCCTGCCATGAATGACCAGGATGACCTTCTACAAATCCAGCAAAACTCCCAGGCACACCTTGAAGTTGGCACTGGAGCACAGTGAACTGGTCAAGGTACAAAGAGATATGGGTGAGGTTCCGACAGCATCTGCTATAAATGGCTTACAACTATCATTTGCTTTCTTTATAGCACGTTTTCTTAGCCAATCTCTGTGGCCTTTTTCTTGAACACAATGCTTGCACCATCACGAAAAACTTTGATCTTGTGCAATATATTTTGCTGTTCTGGTCTATGCTCGTCTAGAATTCCCTTCTTCTCTTTGCTTGGGATGTATGCCTGGTAGTTTAACACCCTCCTCAATCGTTACCTCTGTCACTAAGCCTATTCTGACACTCCCATAGGTAATACCAATGCTTCCCTTGAATCCCCACTGTGAACTGTACAGTTATGAATCCTGCAACCTTGAATACTTCTCTGCAGGGTATATGTTTGTCTATGCTATTAAATAAGCTGTTCGAACCAGTGCCATAAATCCAAGTCACAGAACTACAAATCTAAAATAAGATCATTTATTTTGGTGAGTATTTCCAAAATTATTTGTAATGAAATTGCCTGCGATATAGATTTCCTTGTTTAACAAGGTAAATTTCAGTATATATGGATGACATTCAAAGGTCTGAGTGTCAAATGATAGGCTTGGACAATAGAAGAAGGGATCCATTGTAAGAGATAAAACATTTTATAAAATTTCTAATGCTATCTTGCCTTTTGGAAACACTCACTTTTACAAAGTAATAAGAAAACGGAAACATAGAAAATGTTGGAAAAACTACCCAGGCCCCACCCCACCCACACCCACCCACACGACATAGCCCAACATGGTAGTAACAGCTCAAATGGAACTCATGGCTCTGGGGCAGCCTCACCTATCAGCGGCTGGCAGTGTTCCATAGGCAGGTGATGGCAGCAGTCTCTGCTTGTCATGCCAAAGATGGAGTAGGGGTGTCCTGTTAAAATGTATGAAAACACGGGTTGTGCAAATTTGAATGCTGCACTGCAAGGAACACTTGCACCGTATTAAGGAAGAGTCTCTAGAGGTGAAATGCTTGTCAACTTAGTACTGTCAGAGCAAAGAGATCAACATGACCTCTTGCAGCCAAAATAAAAGTCATCAATTTGAGAATAACTGGGCAATAAAATAAAAATAAATGTTTTCATTGGATTGCCTCATTTGCATGTTGGGAGGACAGAGTTGGAGCTAATTTTATGGACTCTCAGGCATTTTGAGGTATAATAGAAAGAACATAAGCTTGCAGGAGAAGACCCTGGCACCTACTTCCTGGCATGTCCTGTCAATAAACAGCATAATACCTGCTCTCTTAGGAACTGGCCAAGAATCTTAATTTTAAATAGTCTTTCATCAATTTCCTGTCTCCATCCCAATCAAACTGAATGCTGGCTATTGGATAGAGAGAATGTTGATACTGAATAGGGAGAGGGTAAAGCAGTGCTATGCAGTCCTCACTGTGCTTTAGTGCCACCTGGGGAACTTTTAAACCCTGCAGTGACTTGGACTCATCCAAGACTAATTAAAACAGACCAGACCTAAGAGTTTAAAATTTCTTCCAGGTGATGCCAATGTGCCTCTGGGTTGAAAATCACTGACCAGCAGCATTGTTATCACCTGAAAAATTGTTTAAAATGCAAACACCCAGACACCATCCCAGACTCCATCAAAACAGAAATTCCAGGGGTTGGGCCCAGAATGTGTGTTTCAACAGACCTTCTAAATGACTCCAATGCTGGCAAAAATTTTAGGACCACTAGTCTAACCATTCATTTCTACTGATTCTTATCTACAGAGTTCTTTGTTAAGCTGGGCTCTACCTTCCCACAGAAATAACATCACAGAAATATTACTCCTAAATTGATACTTTTACTGAAGTCCAATATAGCTGCCTCTCATTAAAAGGGAAGGAAAAGCCATTTTTGAAGCACATGGATTTAGAATTTAGCCATAGATTCCAAATCAGCATTATCTACTTACTAGAGTTGTTGGCATTGAGCAAGTACTGAAATCCTCCAAGTTTTCCTTTCCTCAACTTTAAATGGAAAAGTAGTACCTATCCTATTAAGTGGTTGAGAGGTGTTAACATAAAAACAAAAAGCCAAAGGGGAAGCAATAAGCATTTATTTGAGATAAAAAAGAATAGCTATTCCAAAAGTATTTGGGTGGAAGCCCAAATACTGTTCCCATTAGAAAGCAAAGGCAATGGGTATTAATAAAAAAGGGAAGGGGAACAATTACATCAATAGAAGGAAGGCATTTCTATTGGTGCAAATAAAGTAATAGTGACACTAATTCTAAACAATGTTTTTAATGTTCAGTTCCAAAGTTATCAGTCCCGTAATAATAATATTTGCTTTCTTATTGCCCTTGCAAATAGTTCTTTGGGACACAGTGTTGCTTTAGGCCCAGTCCAAAGGTTACTTTACCCTGTTTTAACATCCCAAATATTTGAGGCATAAAATAGGCAAGGCAGTTCATCTGGAATGGCAGCACTGACTCCATTTTAAAGTAGCTCCATTTATTATTTCTACAGAGGATAAATTAGATATCAGTGTAAAGCTCTAATATAGTGACTCACACATAATAGCATTCAGTAAAGGATGACTCTTAAAAAGAATTTTTAGTCACCCACCCCAGGGGTCCATGGGGGTCAGAGGTGAGTCTTGCTCAAACTGCAAAGGGTATGGGAGTGGAAGGATGTGGGAGAACTGGGTTCTAAAGCCAATGGCAGGAGAAGCTTTCCTGAGAACAAACTCTCCCTCCCCAGAATGCAAATGTACATTAAAAATGAAATAATTGTTCTCTATAAAATCAGGGTAATTTTTCCCTATAAAATCTACCTATGGAGAAAAAAATGTACAAAATGTAAAGAAAGGAAGGAAGGGAAAAAAAGGAAGGAAGGAAGGAAGAGAGGGAAGGAGGGAGGGAAGAAGAGAGGGAGAGAAGAAAGGTTTTGTCAATAAAATATTGTTCTCCAGGTTTAAGACCAGAAAACATCTTGTCCATGGGTGACCATGGGTGGGTTATGAGCCTTAGATTACTTATCTGTCTAATGGAATAATAATAGTTCCTTGATGGCTTGCTATAAGGATGAATAGAGTTATTATTAAAGTGAAGTTCTTAGATCAGTTCCTGGAGCATCATACTTGTTAGGTAAATAGCCCAATCCGGGGAAGAGAAGGTGAGTCATTGACTAAACCACACCGTGATAGTGAATAAAGAAACACTTCTGGAATGCCAACTGTGGGCTTTAAACATGTTTGCTCACCCTCCTTGGTAATACCAACAATGACACTGTGAGAACAGTTACACTACTATCTTCACCCCAAAATGATAAAAAATAGATCACGGAAAAGCTAGGGGCTGTGTTCACATCTCACATCAAATCAGAGTTGGAGCTGGGCTCATTCAGACCCAGCATTCTGACTCCTCACTGAATCTCAGGGCCCTGCTCAGATCCCTGCTCCTCATTCACAAGCAACTCCTCCAAGACTCCTCCTCATGCAGCTTCTCTTTCTACCAAATGGAGACCTCAGTTTCCATCCTGAAGTGTGTGAACTGAGAACTAAGAACTAAGAACTTAGTTCACTGAGAACTAAATGAATCATAGAAAGGGGATTGGAAAGAGTAGTGGAGCTCCTAAAACCCTACACTGTATTTATTTTTCAGATAAGGAAACTCAAAGAGAGTTTAAGGAACTTGATCAAAGCCATATAATTTATTTAGTATCAGAGCCACAATGCAAACACATTTCTCTTAGCTTGGCATTCTCCATTGCATTCATTTTATTATAGCAGTTTTGACAGGAGAGCATAGGAAGGGCTAGGAGGTCAGAGGACCCTTTAGGAACATCAGGGAAATGCTAGACACAGCTTTGCCCACCAGTCTGCTGCCAGAAGCCAATTCCAGCATGTCAGCAGGGCTGAATCATCTGGAGGTGGCTGAAGACATTTCCCCAAACCTGAAAAGGATGCATTAAATGATTGCTTGCTGCCAGACAGCTCAGGGCATTTCTATCTACATGTTATTGCCTCCTACTGGCCAAACACCTGAACAGTCATAGGCAAATTCCTCCAATCTGACAATACTTCTGTATACAAACCCTGGCCTTTGATGTATATCTACGTAGCCTTAGGACAAATTGTGTTAATAAAAAGCAAGGGGTCCTGAGATGAGGAGAACTTAGTTCCTTTAGCTAAGTCTTCTCTGTCTCCCCAATATGCCTTTCAAAATTATCTTTCATCTCTGGACTCTTATTTAATTTACGCACAGCGCCTTCTCCAGATTTCTGAACCCTTCTAGATGCTGAATCAAGACCACCGGGGTTAGTTTGCCAATGCATTCTAGATTGACTTAAGTAAGTTACTTTTCAACACTTTCCAGCTGTAACAGCTAGAACATTTTAAATACATTATCTTAGCTAATCCTATCTAATAATAGACAAACATGGTAATTGACCATACCTTCACTTCGCCTCCCATTGGCTAATCAGCACAATATGCAAATTATCCACCAACAAAATGGCGGCTAATTTGCATACTGCAGGCAGGGCAGGACAGCTCAGCCGCCAGCGAGAGCCACCATCCAGGGCCGCAGGCCCGCCCCAGAAGCCCCAGAAGCCCCAGAAGCCGCCCAGAAGCTGGTGATCGGGGGTGTTTTAGGGTCCCCTGCCCAGGCCTGACACCTCTAGCGGAGGTGTCAGGCCTGGGCAAGGGGACATTCTGGCAATCGGAGGGTGATGGAGGTCGACGCCTCTGGCCAAGGCATCAGGCCTGGGCAGAGGGCAGAGTCGGCAATCGGAGGGGTCTGGGGGTCCCCTGCCCAGGCCTGACGCCTCAGCGAGAGGCATCAGGCCTGGGCGGGGGGCCGAGCTGGTGATCAGAGAGAGATGGGGGTCCCTTGCCCTGGCCTGACACCTCTGGTGGAGGCGTCAGGCTTAGGTGGGGGGGCTGAGCCTGCAATCGGAGGGGTCTGGGGGTCCCCTGCCCAGGCCTGACACCTCTGGCGGAGGCATCAGGCCTGGGCAAGGGGCCAATCCGGCGATGGGAGGGTGATGGGAGTCCCCTGACTAGGCCTGAAGCCTGGGCCAGAGGCGTCAGGCCTGGGGGGGAGGGGGGGGCAAGCCGGCAATTGGTGTGAACACCTTTTCTGACCGCTCATTTGTTAAGTTCCCTGTATGCCACAGGTAATATTCTTAGTAACTTGGGTAATAAGAATCCAAAAAGGTGATCTAGGGTTTTTTACCACACTCCTGGTGAAAAAAACGAAGGTCCACTGCTGGAGGGCTAAGAAATGTCATATCCTGCCCTAGCCAGTTTGGCTCAGTGGATAATGCCTTGGCCTGCCGATGGCAGGGTCTGAGTTCAATTCTGACCAAGGGCATGTACCTAGGTTGCAGGCTCCTCCCTGGCCGGGGCCCAGGTCAGGGCTCATTGCAGGAGGCAACCAATCAAAGTGTTCCTCTCACTTTGATGTTTCTCTCTGTCTTTCCCTTTCTCTTCCACATTCTCTAAAAATCAATGGAAACATATCCTCAGGTGAGGATAAAAAAAATAATAAAGAAATTATTATTATACTAGAGGCCCGGTGCACAAAAATTTGTGCACTCGGGGGGGAAGAGGGGGTCCCTCAGCCCAGCCTGTGCCCTCTCGCAGTCTGGGACCCCTCGGGAGATAATGACCTGCTGGCTTAGGCCTGCTCCTGAGTGGCAGAGGGCAAGCCCAATCCCTAGGTGCAGCCCCTGGTCGGGCTCAGAGCAAGGCTGATTGGGGAGTTGGGGCGCCGCCTCCTGTCATGCACAGAGCAGGGCGGATTGGGAGGTTGCGATGCCACCCTCAGTCACGCTCAGGGTAGGGCTGATTGGGGGGTTGGGGCACCGCCCCCTGTCACACTCAAGGCAGGTTCAATGGGGAGGTTGTGGCGCCACCCCCTGTGATGCACAGAGCAGGGCCCATCAGGGGGTTGGGGCACTGCCCCCTGTCACTCACAGAGCAGGGCCAATCAGGGGGTTGGGGCACTGCCCCCCCCCCTCATCACGCACAGAGCAAGGCCCATCAGGGGGTTGGGGAGCTCCCCCCTGTCACGCACAGAGTAGGGCCGATAGGGGAGTTAGGGCACCGCCCCCTGTCACCCACAGAGCAGGGCCAATCAGGGGGTTGGGGCGCCACCACTGTCACACTCAGGGCAGGGCCGATGGGAGGTTATGGCTCTACCCCGTCACACACAGAGCAGGGCCCGTGGTGGGGGGGGGGGGTTGGGGCACCACCCCCTGTCACACACAGAGCTGCAGGGCTGATCAGGGGGTTTGGGCGCTGCCCTCTGTCATGCTGATCTGGTGCCAGGAGGCCTCGCTGCTCCTCTGATCCCGGTGCTGGGAGGCATATTACCCTTTTACTATATAGGATAGAGGCCTGGGGGCTGGCTGGTTTTCCCTGAAGGGTGTCCTGGATCAGGGTGGGGGTCCCCACTGGGGTGCCTGGCCAGCCTGGATGAGGGGATGATGGCTGTTTGCAGCTGGTCACACACCCTTCAGGGTGGGGGTCCCCACTGGGGTGCCTGGCCAGTCTGGGTGAGGGGCTGAGGGCTGCTTTCAGGCTAGGGGTTTTGACTGAAGCTCCCAACCTCTCCTTTTTTTCTTTTTTCTTTTTTCTTCTGGGCCAGCTTTAGCTCTGGCTCTAGCTCTGAGGCTTCCGCTGCTGGTTTGTTTCGGTTCTATAATCGAAACAATGTATAACTTCAGCTCTGAGATCCCAGCCGGCTATATTTGTTAGAATGTTTCAAACTGCCAGCTCAGAGGCCGGGAAGTCAGGCGGGGAACGTTGCAGTCTGCAGTCACTGGAGCAAGGAAGCCTCCCTGCTCGCTTCAGTGCATGGCTGCCGGCCGCCATCTTGGCTGACAGTTAATTTGCATAAGGATATGCTGATTAGCCAATCGGAAGGGTAGCGGTCATACGCCAATTACCATTTTTCTCTTTTATTAGTGTAGATGAAAGACATCTTGAAAATGCCTAAAGAAAGTTGTCATTTTTTCATGGTGAAGGGACTGGAGTCCATGTTGATGAAAAAACCTTGGTGGCTGCAGTGACTTGCAGTGGCTGCAGCAGCGGGGTGATGGGGCTGGTGCCTTCCCCTGATCAGCCTGGTCGCCTCCCACAAAGGGAGGCCAGACTGAGGCTTAGGCCCGCTCCCCAAGGGGAGCAGGGAGCGGGCCTAAGCCATCAGTAGGACATCCCCTGAGGGCTCCCAGTATGTGAGAGGGGCCAGGCTGGGCGGAGGGACACCCCCTCCCCCAGTGCACGAATTTTGTGCACCGGGCCCCTAGTAAAGTGGTAATATGCAAATTGCCCATCATGCCATAATGGTCAAGATGGCTGTGCCCAATGCTGAGGCCAAGGCCAAGTTCCTGTAAAGAGCCTTAACGAGCAATCAGCAAGGACCTGAGGCTGTGTGGCGCTGGGCTGGGGCAGGGGACCTTAGGATGTGACTCCCACCTGGTGGGGCTTGCCATGGGACCTCAGGCCACGTCCCCCACCTGGCGTAGCTTGATGGGGGACCTTAGTTAATGCCCCTCACCTGGCAGGACTTGACGGGGGACCTCAGGCCATACCCCTATACCCCAGCGCCTGGCCTGGGGACCTCAGGCCATGCCCCCACTCGGCGGGCTTGACTGGGGTGGGGCTGGCCGGGTCTGGATCTAGCCCAATGGGGGTGGGGCCAGCCGGGCCTGGGTCTCGCACAATTTCGAGGCGCACGTGGGTGGGCGGTGACTTGACTCTGGTTCCCATGGCGTGCCGTAGACTCTGACAGGAGGAAGATTTTCATATACATTTTACTAATTTTCTTTCATCTCTGACATTTCTATTATAGAGAAAGGTCAAATAGCAATATTAAAATATTTCCTTTAATTAATTTCCTTTTAATGTGCATGGATTTCATGCACCGGGTCACTAGTTTAGAATAATTTAATTGGTAAGAAAATTCATTTACATTTAAATTAGCTAAAAGTAACCTACATAAAAACTCAGTATTCAAGCTTTACAATTTGAAGACACTAGGAACAAACTCTATAGGAGTGTGTTCATTTTCTTTGTTGTTAAAATTTGCCATTGGGGATTCTTGAGGTGGGTCCAGTTTATTTACTCTAGGCATCCAGCATAGCACACAGTATTTTGTGAGCATTTTTATTTACTACTGAGTGCAGATAGGCCCCTTAAACTTTCCTGAGGATGAGAATCACTTAGGACAGGTCATTAAGAAGTGGAATCCTGACTGCAACCCCCAGAGGGGGCTGACCCAGCAGGCTTGGGGGCATTTCATAACAAGCTCCTCCTGAATCTGAGGGAGGCAGCCTTACATAATGTTCAAATTAAAAATATAATAATAGCCCAGATCAATTTGTCATCTTCCTTCATTACTTTATCCAAACATCCTCCCCACCTGTGCACCCCTCACAGAGCTCTTACAAGTGCTCTCTAACTCACAAGCCACAGGGATCCCTTCAGCACCATCATTTTTCCCCAGTCAGAATTATAATAAAACTTCAGAGCAGTATTCTCATCATGCCATCTTAGCTCCCTCAACTACTGGTTATTTTTGCTATAGAGAGTTGTTTAGAGAAATGGTGAAGGGCTAAATGTGACATTTTCAGCACAATGAAAAATTTTTGGCCTCTTCAAATAGAGAGTTAGATAATATATCCTCAAGTCTGCCTTTTTGCTTATTTTCAAGCATTTTAAATTAGTACAGTGATCTCAGAATCAGGCTCACACCCTGAGAGATAGGGAGAGAGCAGAGCAATTACATGACTAATGCTAGTCCTTGAGGGCGGGCTTCCACCAACAGGTTGTTTGGGGTCAGTGTGAGACATTCTGAAAAAAAAGTGGGTTTTACACATCCTCACAGATACATGCTTGGGCCTAATTCTTCATATCTAAAGTAAGGTCTCCATGGTCTCAGTGCACTGCTCTTGGAGCATTTTGCCAGTAGATCTGGCTCTCACAGCAAATAATGAGATCATGGCTGAAAAGAGTGAAGTTTATGAGGAAAGTGCCATCATTTGCAATGTGGTGCTTATTTGCTTGCTTGCTTACCTTGGAAACATTTGTTAAAGAAATGTATTTGGTGGTTTATTTATCCTTAATAAGTAATTAAGAGAGACTGAGAACATAGCACCACACTAGGACTTAGACACCATAAATTAATCATGAGAAAAGTGATACTTCTGGAAGCTTATACTATAAACAATATAGCAGACACATTGGTTACTGATTAGTATGTGAATAAGAAAGAATCGAACATGTACATAAACATGGGTCAGGTGATTATTGGGTGGGTGGAAGATGAGAGGGCTGTGGGTCTGCTACTTAACTACACTGTCCAGGCTTTCTGAAGCAGACCTAACACACCCAAAGCCACCTACTGTGTGCTTAGAGGGACACTCCTATTGTCATTTCAAAGGAAACATGTTCAAACCTGAGATAGAAACTTGAAGAAAGAGAAATGGGAAAGGTTACTCAGAGAACAGAGTTGTGCAGTCTTCCCAAGCTTGAGTGGAGAACAAAGGAGCATGGGATTTACTGGTATGTACATGCGACCGAAATCAGCTGACACTGACAAGCCTTGCACTGAGATAATGACAAAAAAGAAGACAAGAGGACAGAGCTCCTGTCCTTAAGAAACTCAAAAACTACGGGTGGACAAAAGAAAACATAGATGTCCATGAGTTGAAAATAGTATCAGAAACAGGTACAGACACACAACAGAAGACAGTTTCAATAAAGTTATAAAAGTTAAAGTTCGGTCAGAAATAAGTAGCCCAGTTTAACGGAAAGGGGTGTGTATTAGGACAATAACAAAACTTAACGGAGGAAAATAATCAGGGAAAGAGGGTGGCAGAGTTTACATCCAACTGCAGAAGAGAGGAGAGCAGTGTGCAAAACAAAATAAGAACAGTAAGATACAGGAAGAGAGTCAGAACATTTTATTTTGAAGCAAATTAAAGCTAGGAGTTCTTTTCAAGTTATTTAAAGAGAGTGACATAATCAAAAGAATAATTGCAGAAGACCATTCCTTCTACTTTCAGTGGAGAAAAAAAAACCAGTTGAGGTCTAATGACCTTTTTAATCATTAATTTTAAAGCATACACAGAGAACAAACTTACACAAAAAAACTGGAGAGTTCACGACATTTCATCAGATGCCCAAGAGTTCTTGGCAGGAAAAGTGAGGCCACCTCTGCACTAGACCATGTCGCCTGATTTAAACACACACACACACACACACATACACACACACACACACGAAAAAAAAACACTCTTTCCATGGAAACAAATAATGTGCTCTGCTCCTGCCAAGGTCATTCTGCTGATACAGATGGCTTAGGTGGCTCGGTGTAGTTAACTCCTTTGGCAGAGGAACACAGATTTCCATCACATCCTTCCCCTGCTCACTGATATCTGGCCCCCAGCCTGCTTGTTCATGACACTTTAAAACAACTGTGTTGCATTGTTTGTTGTTGTTGTTTCTCTAATTCTAATATCTTCTGTAGCAATTTCTAGTGGCAATATGTAGATGAAGCCAATTCAGTGTTGCTTCAAAGAGGTAAGGTATCTTTATCTTTGTCTCAATTGCCAAAGTTATATAGTTGAGGAAAGTCTGTTAACACAGCTCTCCTTGGCTAGGATTCACTCCAGTGTTTGTAATTTCTCCGAAGACCCATTGAGAAGTCTGGCCTGAGTTTGAATTTGTGCAAAAAAGCCTCTAACCAGGTGAGTCGCACATTGTTTCCAGCTCATTAGAGATGTTTTGGACAACTCTTTTAATGAGGTTTGACATTTGACTACCACCGCATATGTGACTTTCTCCACCATGTCACCCTCCCCCTACCCTCTGGTTCCTTTGTTCTTACTCATTTTTGTGAGTGAATCATCTGATCTTGTCCCTTTTATGACCATGCTCTAGTTTGATTAATCTCTCTCATCAACCCTCCTTCCTGAATCCTCTGATTAAATCTAATCTCCGCCCTTCCCCCTCCATAATGCATGGGACCTCTTAGCAGCTATTAATTATTTTAAAGAATGTTACTTTCTATCATGCTTAAGTTAGTCACTACAGTTTTCTGTCTACCATATGGCTTATATTAGAAATTATTGAACTTAATTAAGAAAAGCTTTCAAACACCACATTCTAAAAGCTATAAAAATATTCTTTTTCTATCCCAGTGACAAACTCGCTAGGTTGGAGGAGGAAATAGACACAATATGTCTGACCAAAATACATCTCTTCATCCTATCCTAAATGGCATATGGTGCTCACCAACAGATTGAGGAAATGTGATTTAAATCAAATTGTCAGCAGGGGACTGTAACACTGCTAGGGGTCATTCCCAAGGAGGAGTTTTTCCAGTGGGTATTTCTGCTTCCAGCAGTCCAAATTCTGGTGGCATTCCACCTACATTAGATTTTTATACACTATTAATTTTTTTCACTAACGATCCAGCACAATTATTGAGAAGTGACACAAAAAATGGATCAGTTGTGTAATTCAAAAAAGCCAAACAACTGACTGGACTGACTTTTGGCCGATTTGACTGAATTCAGTGGAAGTCTGGTCATGGTGTAGATAGGATCTTCAGTGAAGCTGCTCTCTAATGCATTTTCTGATGGCTATGAATTAGCTGAAACCAACTGAAATAAGACATGATCTTTATAAGCTGAAATAGCCTGTGGGTCTAAATAGGATGAAGTAATAACACGGTGCCAAGTGCAGCTCATATCAGTTAGGCAGGAACATATCCAGGGAGAGGAGACTGATGCGTCTCAGCCAGAGAGACATTTGAGGTTGAAACCTGCACTGCAACTAAGAGAAGCACAATTTGTAGCTGTACTAACAGAAGGAGAGTATGTCAGGAAACATGAAGAAATCTTCATTAATAGTTCCCAAGTGGAGTTGATAGGCAGCTAGTAAGCATCAGAGTGCCCTACGGGCAAAGGTGGTCATGCCAATTGGTTAAAGCCCTTCAGTGTTAAATATTTAACATCTGTAATGCTGTGGTTATGAGGGTATTATTTTGATACTGATTAAAGGGAGAGAATAATCACTTTACAGTTTACTGAAAATATGGACTTTAAGTCTTTCTACCCTTAATTAGAGCCAAGTGCTAGTTGTAACTATAGTCCTTTGTTCTGATACTGAGAGTTATACTAAACTAGAGGCCTGGTCTCTCAGCCTGGCCTGTGCCCTCTCACAATCTGGGAGCCCCATGATGGATGCTCCACAGAGGGAGGCCCTGCCCACCTACTGCAGCCCTCTGGTCGGTGGCCTGGGCCTACCTCTTTGAGATGATCATGGAGTGATGGCTAGTCCACCAACCAATCACATAGCATATGCCTTGGCTGGCCTGGTGCCATTGGGTGTCAAGCATGGTCGTCTGAACAGTCATTCCGCTGTTTGGCCATTTAGTCAATTTGCATATTATGCTTTTATTATTATAGACTAGAGGCCTGGTGCACAAAAATTTGTGCACTTGGGGGCGGGGTCTCCTCAGCCCGGCCTATGGCCTCTTGCAGTCTGGGACCCCTTGGAGGATGTCCACCTGCTGGCTTAGGCCCACTCCCTGGGGAATCGGACCCAAGCTGGCAGTCAGACATCCCTCTGGCAGCCCGGCAGCCCTCAGAGGATGTCCACTTGCCAGTGGAGAGCAGGCCTAAGCTGCAGTCGGACATCCTTAGTGCTGCTGAGGAGGCGGGAGAGGCTCCCACCACCACCACTGTACTGGCAGCCATCAGCCTGGCTTGTGGCTGAGCAGAGCTCCCCCTGTGGAAGCGCAATGACCACCAGGAGCAGCTCCTGCATTGAGCGTCTGCCCCCTGGTGGTCAGTGTATATCATAGTGACCAGTCATTCCCAGTTGTTCTGCTGTTAGGGTCAATTTGCATATTACCCTTTTATTATATAGTATAGAGGCCTGGTGCATGGGTGGGGGCCAACTGGTTTGTTCTGAAGGGTGTCCTGGATCAGGGTGGGGGTCCTGCTGGGGTGCCTGGCCAGCCTTGGTGAGGGGCTGATGGCTGTTTTCAGGCTGCCCAAACCCCCTTCAGGGTGGGGGTCCCCACTGGGGTGCCTGGCCAGCCTGGGTGAGGGGCTGATGGCTGTTTTCAGACTGACCAAGCTCTCTGGCGACTGAAGCTCCCAGCCTTTCCTTTTTTTGCGCGTTTTTTTAAAAATTCGCTCCAGCTCCGTGGCAATGGGGACTGGAAGCAGGTATCTGGGGTTTATTTACCTTCTATATTCTTCCATCGCAGGGGCAAGCAAGCTTCCTGCTCGCTCCAACTCCATGGCCACGGCCTGCTGAAAGCAGGTATCTGGGGTTTATTTACCTTCTATAATTGAAACTTTGTTGCTTTCGGAGCTCAGAGCCGGGCCGTGGCAGGCAGGGAATCTTGGCTTCCTCCATCACTGGAGCAAGCAAGCCTCCTGCTCACTCCAGCTCCGTGACTGCTCGCCACCATCTTTGTTGGCAGTTAATTTGCATATCTCGCTGATTAGCCAATGGGAGGTGTAGTGAAGGTACAGTCAATTACCATGTTTGTCTATTATTAGGTAAGATAATATCAATGATTACTTCTAGCTCTAAAATTCTGACTTTAAGAAATGTCTCTAGATTTCTCAAACTAAATACTTTGATATCAAATTAAAATATGAAATAAGGTTTATGCCATTTATACAAAACGTGTCTAAAAAATACCCCAGAATTTTAGATATTTAAGAATATTTTAGTTTTTACATTATTTCTATGTGTATATGTGTGAATTATATGCCTTTCCATAACAATAAAGATATAAGTAAAATAAAACTTATTGTTACTTAATAAACCAAGACATTATTTGAGAGCATTAATGTGAACATGTAGTTTTCCTTTATTTTCTTCTTTTTATCAATATTTATTTGTTTCATTAAAGAGGTTGTGTGCTTGGGGGTGGGGAGGGATGGATACACTGGTTTAGGTGAAGAGAGGGAAAGAAGTCACCTAAAGTGAATTTTTTAAAAGGCTTTAAAATATATATATATTGATTGATTTCAGAGAGAAAGGGAGAGGGAGAAAGAGATAAAAACATCAATAATGAGATAGAATCATTGATTGGATGTTTCCTGCACACCCTCTACTGGGGATTGAGCCCACCATCCGGGCATGTGTCCTTGACCAGAATCGAATCTGGGACCCTTCAGTTTGCAGGCCAATGCTCTATCCACTGAGCAAAAACATCTAGAGCCACCGAAAGTGAATTTTACAAAAAAAAGAATTACCTCTTTACTTTCTTGTTGTTTAAATGATCATTCTCTATAATCCGTTTATCATATCTCATGCAATTATACAGGAGAAGATGCAAGATTGATGCCAAAATTGAACAGATTTTGGTCAGAACCTTTCCTGCAAATGCCAAGCCACACATCATTATTAGTGTAGAACTAATTAAAAGTATGTAGAACAGATTTTTTTAGAAAGGGAAATGAAACCTCTGCAGGATGCTCCTCCAGTGCAGCTCATCTGCAAAGCAGAACAAAAACCCTGGTTGGATGCCTTCTCAGGCATTGTCCAAGCAGGGCCTGGCCTCAGAGCCATGTTGATATAGAACGCTTACTCAGCTAATTGCTTTTTTAAACAGGCACATCTTTCAGTATAAGAAATGGAGAGTGAAGTCAATATGAAGAAAAATAGTTTCTATGATAAATCTCTGGCAAGCAAACTGATTCTCCTGAGTTTATTCATTCATTACATCACACACACACACACACACACACACACACACACACACAAACACACAATGTGATGTAGAAGATCAAGTGGAAAGAAACAAAATAAAAAATCAATCTGGTTAGTAAATATTCACATTTCTTTGAGTGTTTTCTTTTTGATATGAGAAGAGGTGAATGTGGGGAGGTATAAGACATTTCCTCCTTAAGAATGAAGAACTACTGAACATGGGGGATTTATTTAATGTGCAAAGTCACATTATTGAGATTAGACATCGTCTTTTCAAGGTGCTCCTGGGAGATAATGGCTCTCAGACCTATAATTCAGTGAAGGCATTGGTTTTGCCTGGTAACAAAATGGGCCTGAGGACTGCAGTTAACACCTTCATCTCTCCACAGCACATATGATTTTAAGAATAACTCTAGGGCATATTTGTTCTTTTATATTAACCTCATTTCTAAAATTTTTTCTTAAGGAGTAGACTCTTAAGTATGAGTATGTTTGCTTTGAAATGTGGTAAATTCTAAGACAAGAAAACATGAAGCATTTTCTCCATTTCATGAAGGAATAATTTATCATACCATTTTATAAATAAGTACAGTCAGGGCAGGAGAAATTGAAAGTCTGGCATGAAATGGGCAGCAGAGTTGGAAAGTAATTCTTCATTTGTATAATAATTATACCTTGTATAACTATTTGTATAAAATCACACCTTATTTTAAAATAAGAAAGCAAGTGATTTTTAACATTCATATTGACTACACTACATATGCTCATCCCAGGGAGAATGAATAGAAAGAAAAAACTGTTGATTCTCAAAAAGTAGATGCTGAGCATACTCACCTCACCTTTGAATAAGGCATGACCTCATCAGTGAAGTTCTCAGCCTCTGCTGTTAAATTTAGCACATTACAATCTCATTTTGTACCTTCACTGCACTATAATTACAACCAAATTTGTACCTCCTCAATCTGATCTCTTCATGGTCAGGGAGTGAGTTCATAGGTTCTTTTGGCTCTTGCTCCCAGCTCAGAGTCCTGAAGTCTAATACAGTGTGATTAGGACACCTGTCCCAGATACCCTAGTGCACAGTGTACTGCCCCATCTGAAGACAGTGTGCAGGTTGTTCAAAGTCTACTCCTTTCTCAGGACTCAATTCTAATTCCACTTACTCCAAAAAGTTTCCCCAAATTTTCCCATCTCAGAATGTCTGCCTTCTCTGAATGCACAATACTATAGATTCTGTGCATATAAAAGTTATACTGCCTTTTGCTATCTAGCAGGTGGTAATTTATAGTGTTACATGTGTTTTACATTCCAACCTTGCAATTAGATTTATGATTATCACAGTTGCCATTTTTGAGTGCCTACATGTTTAGGAGCATTTATGTGTTTATAGTTTTACATCAAACTTGCACAGCAGTCACTGCCCTTGTTTTACATATGAATAAATGAGACACAAGGGTTAAATTACTTGCTTAGGGCTATATACTAGTAAATACTATATACCAGACCTGAATTGGAGTCTTGAATATTTAGGAGGCAGATATTATTTTTTAAAATATATTTTATTGATTTTTTTACAGAGAGGAAGGGAGAGGGATAGAGAGTTAGAAACATCGATGAAAGAGAAACATCGATCAGCTGCCTCCTGCACACCCCCTACTGGGAATGTGCCTGCAACCAAGGTACATGCCCTTGACCGGAATTGAACCTGGGACCCTTCAGTCCACAGGCCAACGCTCTATCCACTGAGCCAAACTGGTTAGGGCAGGAGGCAGATATTATTGTTGAAATTCTTATATATCCCCTTGACCACTTTTACAGTGCTTTACCTATATTAGATACCAAAACATTATTTTCTAACTGATTAGTTTTAAGCACTGACTTAAAACTGCCCAGGTTATCATAAGTAATGTTCTACAGACAAAAACTAATATTTATTGCTGTGTAACAGGGCACAGAGTAAACTGGCACTAGGCCAATATAATCAGTGGATGATAAGAAATGTAATTCTTGAAGAGAAAAACAAATACTTTCATGGAACCATGATCAGGTTTATATGCTATAGAAATAAGCCACGATTTTGTCCAAGACTGCTCTTTTAAATGCTAAAGAACTGAGGCATTAAGATAAGAATCATGAAAGAATATGAGAATATTCTCTTTAGATTCTAACAGCAAGATTCAAGCACGTCTGCAATAAAGTAATTGATCAATAAAAGTGGTTCTGAATAAGGATAATATGAAAATATTTAACAAGTAGGAGACCATGGGCATGTACCAATCAGAACAGTAAGCATCAGAATGGACATGAACCAAGGACAACTGGTCTAGCCATCCTGGTGCATGTTGCTTGAGCATCAGTCATGGCTATGAGGTAAGAACTGGCTAAAACACTCATTGAACAAATGTGTCTTTCATCCCAGGAGTCTGCTGTGTTTGTCATATTCCCAGAATTATCAGGCCCTACTGCCAGGGTACTTAGATCATTGTGATTCATTCAGCAGATGTTTATCGGTTACCTATTTTTAACATGCACTGTATTAGACACTCAACAAACATAGACAAACCAAATACCATTCTTGCCAGGAAGTGTTCAATGTAGCTGACTCTTCACCAAAAGTTATCCTTGGTACAATGCTGGGACCTGTTTTAGCATGAAAGGATGAAGATAACATGCTTTCCTAAGAAATCTGTATTTTCGTTAGGTTCTCTCTAATAGTAGACCCTGAGGCAAAGATTATGTGCAAACTTAGCTGTGCTGATCAACAGGTATCTCTGCTAGCAATCTAGAGAGTCACCACCAACAACTCACCAGTAAATTCCTCATATTCTACATACTTTAAGCAAAACCAATTTCTGTTACCTGAAAACAAAAAGTTACAACTAAATCATGGCAATGATCATACATGTTTGAAAAGTGTCATTTTTGTGTATAACCTGCCGCATATAGGTGGGGAGTAGAGAGGTGATAGAGGAAAAGCAACCAATAAAGGTTGCATTATTAAGCCAGTTACTATACTGAATGACTAAAATTTAACTCTTCCCCCTCCATATGTGGGAGTCTGTACTTGTTCTTCAATAAATCTCCATCTTTGCTATACCACTTTCTGTCTGTGGATTCATTCTTCAATTCCGGTGGACAAAGAATCCGGGTTCCAGTCCAAAAATTCGGTATCACTATGTCATCATATTTTACATTATTTAACATTAGCCTCAACCTGACAAATTTTTGTCTTCCAGAAATTGACAGTCTAATTTTATAGGACAAATTGTAAACAAATGAAGCATGTATGATAATGTGTGAAATAATTAGCAATTTTTACTTGCAGGCAACAGAATTTAGTTTTATCTTATTTATCCCCAAAATAAAAAATGAATTGTTGGTTGTTTACTAGTGTTGACTTTTGACTCCCCAAATAGACCACCAGAAAAACATGTTGATCAAGCAAAACTAAATTTATTGAAAGGAGTTTTGGGATATATTCCTAGAAGTGGGATCACAGGGTCAAATGGGAGTTCCATTTCCAATTTTTTGAGGAACCTCCATACTGCCTTCCATAGTGGCTGCACCAGTCTGCATTCCCACCAGCAGTGCACAAGTGTTCCTTTTTCTCCACATCCTCTCCAGCACTTGTCGTTTGTTGATTTGTTGATGATGGCCATTCTGACAGGTGTGAGATGTTACCTCATTGTTGTTTTGATTGCATCTCTCGGATGATTAGTGACTTTGAGCATGTTTTCATATGCCTCTTGGCTTTCTGAATGTCCTCTTTTGAAAGGTGTCTATTTAGATCCTTTGCCCATTTTTTGATTGGATTGTTTGTCTTCTTTTTGTTAAGTTGTATGAGTTCCCTATAAATTTTGGAGATTAAGCCCTTATCAGATATGACGTTGGCAAATATGTTTTCCCACGAGGTGGGTTTTCTTGTTGTTTTGTTGATGGTTTCTTTTGCTGTGCAGAAGCTTTTTATTTTGATGTAGTCCCATTTGTTCATTTTCTCTTTAGTTTCAACTGCCCTAGGAGCTGTATCAGTGAAGAAATTGTTTTGGCATATGTCTGAGATTTTGTTGCCTTTGTATTCTTCTAGAATTTTTATGGTTTCCTGTCGTACATTTGACCCTGTGATCCCACTTCTAGGAATATATCCCAAGAAACCAGAAACACCAATCAGAAAGGATATATGCACCCAGATGTTCATAGCAGCACAATTCACCATAGCTAAGATCTGGAAACAGCCTAAGTGCCCATCAGTAGATGAATGGATTAGAAAACTTTGGTACATCTACACGATGGAATACTATGCTGCTGTTAAAAAGAAGGAACTCTTACCATTTGCAACAGCATGGATGGAACTGGAGAGCATTATGCTAAGTGAAACAAGCCAGTCAAGAAGGAAAAATACCACATGATCTCACTCTTTCATGGATAATTAAGACCATTACAAACTTTTGAACAATAATAAATACAGTGGCAGAGCTGCCTCAAACCGATTGTCGGACTTCAGTGGTAAGGCCAGGGAGGGTTGGGGGACAGGAGGGAGGGGAGTAAGAGATCAACCGAAGGACTTGTATGCATCCATATAACCATAACTAATGGACATAAGACACTGGGGGGTAAGGGAGGGCAGGGGCTTGTCAAGGGTGGGGGGGGGAAAAAGGACACGTATGTAATACCCTTTGTAATACTTTTAGCGAAAAAAAAAAAAAAGGAAGGAGTTTTTAGGGGTAAAATAGGCAAGGCAGGTTTAGGGAGTTTTAGGTAATTAGGGAGTCCATGGAGAGAACCGCAGGGCTGCAAATCTGGGAGGAGCAACCGGGGGGAGGGGGTTGTGCTGGGAGCTTCGAAAAGGCATACATTCGAAGAATAAAGGGAGAGGAAGACACTCATTCACAGAATAAAGGGGAAAGCCACAGGGAGTAGAAAAACAAAAGAGAGAAAAGGACAGGGACCCCACTGGTGGGGTTTGAGCTCTGAAGCTGCTATAATGACCAATTAGAGGGGATATCAGGACACAAAGAACAGCAGCCTCTATAAACCTTAGGAAAGAGGGACTTAGTGGGTCTCTCCCCCTCCCCACTTGGGAGTCTGTGCTTATTTCCCAATAAATGCCCACCTTTTCCTATGCCTTTTGTCTGTGGCTTCATTCTTCGAATGCACCTGGACAAGGACCTGGGAAATCACCTTTGCATCCTGCCCAGAGGACAATGCGTTTCAGCTTAATTTCCGCATTTCATTATTATACCTACTGTGCTAAAGAAGGTCAACATTCATAGGGTTTTAGGGCCTGGATATAGAGATTGTAAAGCAAGTCAGCAAGGCAGGGAAACTATTTGGGCAGAATTTATAATATAATAGTTTAGATTAAGTGAGCACAGTGAGGCTAGGGCCTTGAAATGAATCTTGGTGAGAAGCTGTTACTCTTGATTTTAATTGGTTCACAATCTTATCTTCAGGCACAAGTATATTCTGGAACAAATAGCTAAGCATTATTTGCTGGATCTAAGTATTGCCTAGCCCAGGGACAAGAAATTATGTTGGCTTTAGTTCTCATTAAATAGTTCACAGATTCAAAGGAACAACCAGATCTCCCTAAGAATAAGACCTAGGACACTTTCCATATTTTACTGCATATTTAATTAATATTTTTGAATAAGTTCTTTAAGAATTTAGATCCTAGGAAAGGCCCCCTTTATCTTCCTTGGTTTAAGAAATAAGATCACCTCTGTCTACAGAGCCTAGCAATCTGCATTAATGACTTAACTATCTGTTGCAGGAAATTCTTGCCTAAGCAGATAAGGTTATTAATCAGTAAATAACTTAACTGTTTGCTTTAGAAAAACCCCTCAAACTGTTGTAATGTACCCCGAGAATCACACAAGGATGCCTCAAGAAGTCGGATTAAGGAGTCACATTTATTGCCAATCCTGGACTACGAGGGGGCATTTTGCTCTCCAAATCTCTCAGTCCTAAAATGGCCGCAACACCAGATTTATATAGGCAAAAATCACAAAGGTATAGATTACATCTTTGGGTTTGGAATGAGGAACCTGGTTTGCACAAAGCAGTTACAGAAGCAAAATTGAGCCGATTAGGTATCTACAAAGATTAATTATAGTTTTGGGTCTTCGGACCACTGAGTTGACAGAAACACATTTTCTAGAGCCCTTGGGTCTTGGGACCACTGAGTCAATGGAAACACATTATCTGGAGTCATCCAGGCAATTTAGAGTGATTGTGCTGTCCTGGTCTTGGGACCACTGAGTCAACCGGAACGCATTATCTGTGGCCACTGAGGCAATTTAGGATAATTGTGCTGTCCTGGTTCCCAGGTACAGAAGAATGTGCATTCTAAAACCAGTATGACCACAACCAATGGGGTATTCACATTGCAATCAATAGGGTATTCAATCGAATACAATTCAGAAAATCAAAATAATTTTCCTATTATTTTAGCTAGCAAATAATGACAGAAGCCAAGTCAGCAGGGTTAAAATATTAAACAGCAATTCCCACCAAGCATGGTTGCCACCATGCTTCAAGACCAACTTATCTGGGCAAATACTTTGCTCTCCTATCAGCACAATAAGTTGCTCACCTGGACAAACAATTCACTTATCAAACTTCAGTTTATTTATAAAGATTCACTTCAAGACCCTGCCTCTTAAGTCTGCCAATACTATTGTGTCATAAATGTTGCGCAGTCCCAATCAGTTCCCCACCTTGAACCACCCACCCTAAGACCTACTTAAACCCAGACTCCAAGACCTATAAACAGCATCTTTTGACATTTGCCTTCTTGAGACACTACTAAAACTCAAAAAGTTAGTGTTCTCCCTTACTCTACCAGGTTAATCAACTTAGCTTTGTTTGACAACATATTTTGTGTTTGTTTTTTTAGAAGTTGATACTTGATAGTTAATTTAAGGACTATGACAAAAAAAAGTGGGGACAAATTCATGAAATTAAGTATCCCTTGGTGAGAGCTAAGTTTCACCTTTCTAGTTCTTAAAGGCTTTTCAAGAACTTAAAAACAGGTGAACAATGGTCTGGTGTTTTGTAACACAATGTGACATTTTTGCATCACAATGCAAGGAAAGAAGACCATTATTAGCCTTAGACACTGTCAAGGCCACAAACAAGGTCAGCTGATTCTGGAGTTCAATCATGTAAAGATTTTCAAACTATGATGTGCATCAGAATCTCAGAGGGGGTGCCTTGGCTGGTTTTGCTCAGTGGATAGAGCATCAGCCTGTAGACTGAAGGGTCCTGGGTTCAATTCCCAGTAGGGGGCGTGCAGAAGGCAGTCAATCAATGATTCTCTCTCATCATTGATGTTTCTATCTCTCTCTCCCTCTCCCTTCCTCTCTGAAATCAATAAGCAAATATTTTTTAAAAATCTCAGAAGGGCTTATTTGAAACTTTGATAAAGGCCCAACTTCCAGATATTCTGATTCAGAAGTCTGTGTGGCAGGGCTCAGGTATCTACACAGCAAATAAGTTGGCAAGTGACTCTAGGCAAGAGGATCTCTGACAATCTTAGAATCCAGAGCAGTAGTTATAGTCCAGTCACCTAAAACCAGTTCTACCATTGGCCAATTCCCTCATCTAAAATTCAACTTCTTTTGACTATTTTTGTATTAATTTTGCTGTTCTTTCTTTTCATCTTTTTAATACTTTAAGAATTTCAAAAAGAATGGAGGGAAGTAGGGAAAGCAGGAGAGAGGGAGGAAGGGGAGAAGATAGTTATTTTACCAACTTTAATGTTTCTGTTATCACATTTTCTGTATTTTACAAATGATGATGATTTATTTTCATCTTGCATATTGAGTTTTTGAGTTTGTATTGAAAACTTGTTTTAACAAGGCTTTTGGAAGATTTCTAGCAATATTAATTTACTGATAATATGTAAAATATGGATGACAATCCATTGTCATGCAATATACATAATTATCTTTGAAGAAAATGTAGTAGATTTTTTAAGTATTAATTTGGTTTTAGGATATGTTGTCAATTAACTAGCTTATTGCATGGATGTTAGAAATAGCTTTTCCTTTCCTATAACAAACCTTTGATTTTGCATAAGAAATAAAGAAAAATAGATCCTCTACCCCAGATATACACTGAGGGCTAGAATGGAAGTGAAGAGAAGGGAAAAGGTGGGCAGAAACTACAGGTTAGTGAACAATAAATTTTCCTTCTTGACGGTTTGCCTAAGGCCAGCTGTGAGCCATGCTTCTTCTTCTTCTTCTTCTTTTTTTTTTCTCAGCTCTTAAAAGCAGTTCTTCTGAACAAATAATACGGGATGGTGAATAACTTCAGGAACATTTTTTCTTGCAAAAGCCAATGCCTTAAGTTGTTCATCCTGACAAATTCAAATACATATATATGATAGTACTTTTCTCTCAAAGCAGTGTCTCTCCAAATACCTATTTCAACTGCTTTGGGTGAAATTTTTATTATCAAGTTTCTTGAACATCAGCTTTCCAGGAGCATATCCCATTTTATTCATTCAACAGAAATTGTACCAATCAAACTTGCAATACAACTTTTTGCATTATGGTTGGATTTTATGGCTGGTTTAAAAAAATTATTTTCTAGCTTTTATAACATATAAACCAGAAAAATTGTTAATGCTTTAGAACTCTCTAGGCTGTGTGAATGATGGAGATTTCTGTGTTATCCCTGATAAACTTGAGGATACAAAAACAGTTTTAATCCTATTTTTATACTATGCCTGTCTGTGGAACAAGTTCAGAGCCTTGCTATATAGTAGGAACAGAGTCACAGACTTAATTTTCAAAGCCAAGTAATATTATGTGGTCACATATTTTTAATCTATTTAAAATATAGAATAAGTAAATAAACTGATCAAGGTAAAGTAACTGTTATACTTAAACAACAAATAAGAGATTTTTATAGGTTGAATTTAGGCCAGATGAAATTTTCAATTACTGGCATTGTTACTGTGCAAAGTGTCAACATTTAGTAAAATTTTAATCTTTCATTAAAAATAAATCACTATTTTTTATACAAGAAGAGACTATGGTATATACATCCAGAGCCAATCTTTTCATTGTCTTCACTTCAGCTTTATGCTTTAGACACTGGGTTACTCTTTGAAGGATATCGAAGATTCTCAGCCTTAGGTATCTAACTCACTCCAGGACATGTTATCGCCCCCTTTCTGCTGCACTCACATTATTTAAGGCATAACTGAACACAGGCAACTGTTTTGTTTTCAATCTCAGATTATAGTTCATGGGAGGCTTCTGTGGTTATATGGCTTGTCTCCCTTTCTTCACTCCATCCTCTCCCATAAGTATACATTCTAGGGTGCTAATTACATGTCTTTGGATATTAATGTAGTAGAGGCCAGGTGCATGAAATTTCGTGCACTAGGGGAATACCTCAGCCCGGCCTGTGCCCTCTCGCAGTCTGAGACCCCTCGCTCCTTACTGTCCGCCTATAGTGGAGGCGAGAGAGACTCCTGCCACCACCGTTGCTGCGCTCGCCACCCAGGAGCCCAGCTTCTGGCTGAGCAGTGCTCCCCTTTTGGAAGTGCACTGACCACCAGGGGGAAGCTCCTGCATTGAGCGTCTGCCCCTTGGTGGTCAGTGCACATCATAGTGACCTGTCATTCCACCATTCGGTTGATTTGCATATTAGGGTTTTATTATATAGGACCCTTGTAAAATGCAGTGTTGTACGTGTGACTATCCTTCTTATATATATGATATTGTGATGTTAAAAAAATGTAGAATGAGGCATTTTTTTGGAATGGAAATTCTATTGAATCAAACTCAGTTATCTGTCTTGCTTTTGTAAGTAGTTTCTCTTCATTTTTATTTTCTTACACTTTATGGAATTGTGCATCTGCTTGCAGATCTTTTTCAGATGACCTTGAGGCATTGTGTTTACAAACTAATCATGCATAGCAAGGTCATCTGTGCCATTAGACCCCACTCTCAGAACAGTGAAGATTTCCTTAAGGGCATGATGACAAGTATGCCCTACATAACCTGTTGGCAATGTTCATAGAAATAAAGCATTACTAAAAGAAACCAGTTTCTCTGTCATATGGATGAATGACATTCAGAGGCATCCATTATGTAAAGGAAGTATAAAGGCAAATAAATCTTTCTGTCCACACGCCACCCACCCCCCGACCCCAAGTTACCTGCCCAGTGTCATATTCCTTCAGAGACCTGAGGGATAATTCATTTGCTAACTTCTTTTCACCTTACTTCTCACTTCCTGGTGTTTTGTTTTAAATCAGTGTTTGCAGCAAAACATCACCTGGAACTTGTTAGAAATATATCTCTTGTTGATATGGGTTCTATTTCAAACCTATTTAATAAGAATCTGCATTTTAATAAAATCATCCAACTTCTATGAGGACATTAACATTTGAGAAATTCTGAGTTAAACCTCATAAAGCCATAGTCTAACTAGTTATCCTCTAATTAAACACTCTAATTGGAAACACTGAGAAAAGACTCCTCATAATCATGTACATTTCTGCATTTCTGAATGAGATCTGACCTCACCTTTTCTGATTCTTCATTGTGTCTCAAGAGTCCAAGATTATCTCAGTGTCTTTTCCTGATATGGGCAGTTTTTTACCACAAATGCATACCTCTTCCACAATGATGAGAATTTTGGACACAAGGTAAGGGATAAGGAAGGATTTTTAAGTCACTCCTTAAATCATATCATGAAAACAATAATCAAATCCATCTACATGTGAGGAAAGTCTTGTTCCCATATACTTTCCTTGTAGAGGAAATAAGTGTCATAACTCATAGCCAATTATTATATTACTAGAGGCCTGGTGCATGAAATTCATGCATGAGAGGATCCCCTCAGCCTGGCCGGAACCCTCTTCAATCCAGGACCACTCGAGGGATGTCCGATTGCCGGTTTAGGCCCAATCCCGCAGGGAGTCAGACATCCCTCTCGCAATCTGGGACCGCTGGCTCCTAACTGCTTCACCTGCCTGCCTGCCTGATTGCCCCTAACCGATCTCGCCTGGTGGCCTGATCGCCCCTAACTGCCTCTGCCTCAGCCCCCGCCACTGTGGCTTTGTCTGGAAGATGTCCAGAAGATGTCCATTCTACTCAGTATAATTAACATATTACCCTCTTATTAGTATAGATTGGCTAGTCTGAACAATATATTTCAGAATCTTTTCTCCATCTACATTTTCATTGAGAGTAGCCCGGATCTCTCCGTTTTGTGTTGACTCTGAAATTCTTGATTGAATTATCTTTTATATTCTTAGATCAAACAGAGCTTTGATCCTCAGAAGGCCAATGGTTCTTTTTACTTATGAAAAGGACACATAATTATTTATTAGAGCAGAGAAAATAATTATGACAAGAGCAATTAACTCTCACTTTGCCCAAGCTGAATAAATATAGGCAACACCATAAACCTCCTCAGCCTTAAACCTCATGATCATAACAATAGATGCAGATAAAAAGAGAATTCGATAAAATCTAACACATTTTTGGTAAAAACTCTCAGCAAAGTGGGAATAGAAGGATCACATACCAACAAAATAAAGGCCATATATGATACACCTACAATGAAGATCATACTCAATGGGCAAAAACTAAAACCATTTCCCCTAAGAACAGGAACAAGACAGGGATGCCATGTTCACCACTCTTATTCAACATAGTATTGGAAGTCCTCACCATAGCAATCAGACAAGAAGAAGAAATAAAAGGCACCCAAATTGGAAAGTGGAAAGTAAAACTCTTAATATTCACAGATGGCATCATATTGTACAAAACCCTAAAGACACCACAAAAAAACCTACTAGATTTAATAAATGAATTTGGCAATGTAGCAGTATATAAAAATAACACCCATAAATCAATAACATTTTTATATAACAACTAGGGACCTGGTGGGGGGGTCCCTCAGCCAAGCCTGCCCTCTCTCACATACTGGGAGCCCTCAGGGGATGTCCTACTGACGGGAGGTGACCCGGCTGATCAGCCCCATCCCTGCTGCTGCAGCCACTGCCAGCCACCGCAGCCACCAAGGTGTTTTCATCAACAAGACTCTAGTCCCTTCACCACGAAAGAATGGCAACTTTCTTAGGCATTTTCAAGATGTGTCTTTCATAAGATATGACATTTCTTTCTTTATTTTTTTTATCCTCACCTGAGGATATGTTTCCATTGATTTTTAGAGAATGTGGAAGAGAAAGGGAAAGACAGAGAGAAACATCAAAGTGAGAGGAACACTTTGATTGGTTGCCTCCTGCATTAGCCCTGACCTGGGCCCCAGCCAGGGAGGAGCCTGCAACCTAGGTACATGTCCTTGGTCAGAATTGAACCCAGACCCTGCGGTCGGCAGGCCGAGGCATTATCCACTGAGCCAAATGGGCTAGGGCAGGATATGACATTTCTTAGCCCTACAGAAGCAGACTTTTGTTTTTTTCTCCAGGAGTGCGGTGGGAAAAAACCCTAGGTCACCTTCTTGGATTCTTATTACCCAAGTTACTAAGAATATTACCAGTGGCATACAGGGAGCTTAGCCAATGAGCGGTCAAAAAAGGTGTTTCCTCTATAGTTCACACCGATCCCCGGCTCGGTCCCTGCCCAGGCCTAAAACCTCGGGGCCTGGGCAGGGGACCCCCAGCTCCCTCCGATGGCTGATTTGGCCCCTGCCCAGGCCTAAGGCCTCTGGCCTAGGCGTTAGGCCTGGGCAGGCGACTCCCAGCTCCCTCCAATCGCCAGCTCTGGCCCTGCCCATGTCTAACGCCTCTGGCCGAGGTGTTAGGCCTGGGCAGGGGACCCCCAGCTCCCTTCGATCTCCGGCTCTGCCCCTGCTCCCTCCGATCCCGGGCTCTGCACTTGCCCAGTCCTAACGCCTCTGGAAAGGGCATTAGGCCTGAGCAAGAGACCCCCAGCTCCCTCCAATTGCCAGCCCCACCCCTGCTCCCTCTGATCGCCGACTCCGCCCCTGCCCAGGCATAATGCCTCTGGCCAAGGCATTAGACCTGGGCAGGGGACACCCAGCTCCCTCCGATTGTGGCTCTGCCCCTACCCAGGCCTAACACCTCTGGCCGAGGCTTTAGGCCTGGGCAGGGGCCCCCTCGGCTCTAATCGCAGGCTCAGGCCCTGCCCAGGATCCCCCTGCCTCAGGCCCTTCCTAGGCTGCTCAGGGCCCACATAGGGCCTACCTCGGAGCGACCTGGGTGCCCGATGATGTTCCCGGGACCCAGGCCCCTGGGCGCCTATGTATGCAAATTAACTGCCATCTTTGTTGGGTTAATTTGCATACCCTCCTGATTGGCTGGTGAGTGTAGCAGAGGGATGGTCAATTTACATGTTTGTCTATTATTAGGTAAGATAATGAATTCTCAGAAACAGAAAATAAATGAACAACCCATTGACCATTGCAACAGAAAAATAAGAATCTTAGGATGAAACTTAAACAAGGAGGTAAAAAACTTATACTCAGAAAAATATAGGACATTGAAAAAATATATAGAGGAAGATATAAACAAGTGGAAGAATATTCTGTGTTCATAGATTGGTAGAATCAGCATCATTAAAAGGTCCATACTCCCCAAAGCAATCTACAGATTTAATGCAATCCATATTAAAATACCAATGGCTTATTTTACAAATCTAGAGAAAAAGCTCCAAAAATTTATATGGAACCAGAAAAGACTTCAAATAGCTACAGAAGTCTTGAGAAAGAAGAACATAATTGGAGGGTTCACAATACCAGTTATCAAGTAATACTATAAAGTTACTATAGTCAAAACAGCTTGGTACTGGCATAAGAACGGGCATATAGACCAATGGAACAGAACAGAGAACCCAGAAATAGACCCAAGCCATTACCATAATTAATATTTGACAAAGGAGGCAAGAGCAAACAATGAAGTCACAACAATCTCTTCAAATGGTGTTGGAAAAAATGGACAGATACATGCAAAAATATGAAGTTGGACTATCAACTTAACCATACACAAGAGTAAACTCAAAATAGATAAAAGACCTAAATGTAAGTCATGAAACCATAAAAATCCTAGAAGAAACCATAGGCAAGAAAATCATCTCTCATAGCAATATGTATATAGACACTTCTCCTAGGGAGAAATAATAAAGGAGAAAATAAACAAGGAGACTACACACAAAAAAAGCTTCTGCACAACAAAAGAAACCAGCATTAAAATTAAAAGGGAACCCACCGTATGGGAAAACATATTTTGCAATGATACATTTGATAAAATTTACTATCCAAAATATATAGAACTCATAAACTTAAAAAAAGGAAGACAAATAATCCAATCAAAAAATTGTCAAAGGACCTAAATAGATACTTCTACAAAGTGGACATACAGATGGCCAAGAAACATGTGAAAAAATGCTCAAAGTCACTGATGATCAGAGAGATGCAAATTAAAACAACAATGAGATATCATCTCATACTTGTCAGAAGGGCTACCATCAAAAAGTCAACAAATGGCAAGTGCTGGCGAGGATGTGGAGAAAAGGGAATCCTAGTACACTGCTGGTGGAAATGCAGACTAGTGCAACCATTATGGAAAAAAGTATGGAGTTTCCTTAAAAAAATAAAAATGGGCCCTAACCGGTTTGGCTCAGTGGATATAGAGCGTCAGCCTACAGACTCAAGGGTCCCAGGTTCAATTTCAGTCAAGGGTATGTACCTTGGTTGTGGGCACATCCCCAGTGGGGAATGTGAAGGAGGCAGCTGATCGATGTTTCTCTCTCATCGATGTTTCTAACTCTTTATCCCTCTCCCTTCCTCTCTGTAAAAAATCAATAAAATATTTAAATAAATAAATAAATAAATAAATAAATAAATAAAATAAAATAAAAATGGAACCCAGTGATCCCACTTCTAGGAATATATCCTATGAGACCCGAAATACCAATCAGAAAGAATGTAGGCATCCCTATATTCATAGCAGTGCAATTTACAATAGCTAAGATCTGGGAAAAGCCCAAGTGCCCATCAGTAGATGAGTGGATAAAAAAGCTATATTACATTTACAACATGGAATACTATGCAGCAGTAAAAAGGCAGATCTCTCACCTTTTTTAAATTTAAATTCATTATTGTTTAAAGTATTACATGAGTTTCCTTTCCCCCTCATTGACCTCTCCCCAGCCAACCCCACTTCCCAGCACAAGCCCTCACCCTCCTGTTGTCTGTATCCATTGGTTATGCTCATATGCATGCATACAAGTCATTTGGTTGATCTCTTAACCCCTCACCCCCACTTTCCCTCATAGATTGGACAGTCTGTTCAATGTTTCTATGACTCTGGGTCTATTTTTGTTCATCAGTTTATGTTGTTCATTATATTCCACAAATGAATGAGATCATGTGATATTTATCTTTCTCTCTGACTGGCTTATTTCGCTTAGCATAATGCTCTCCAGTTCCATCCATGCTGTTGCAAATGGTAAGAATTCCTTCATTTTTACAGCAGCATAGTATTCCTTTATGTAGATGTACCACAGTTTTCTAATTCACTCCTCTGCTGATGGGCACTTAAGCTGTTCCAAACCTTAGCAAGTGTAAATTGTGCTGCTATGAACATAGGGGTTCATATATCCTTTCTGATTGTTTTTTCTGTTTTCTTGGGATTCATTCCCAGAAGTGGGATTACTGGGTCAAATGAAAGTTCCATTTTTAATTTTTTGAGGAAACGCCATACTGTTTTCCACAGTGGCTGCACCAGTCTGCATTCCCACCAGCAGTGCAGAAGGGTTTCTTTTTCTCTGCATCCTCACCAGCACTTGTCATTTGTTGATGATAGCCATTCTGATAGTTGTGAGATTATACCTCCTTGTTTTGATTTGCATCTCTCAGATGATTAGTGACTTTGAGCATGTTTTCCATCTCTTGGCTTTCTGTATGTCCTCTTTCAAAAAGTGTCTATTTAGGTCCTTTGCTCATTTTTTGATTGTATTGTTTATCTTCCTTTTGTTAAGTTGTTTGAGTTCTCTATAAATTTTGGAGATTAAACCCTTACCGGTGATAACATTGGCAAATATGTTCTGCCATGCAGTGGGCTTTCCTGTTGTTTTGTTGATGGTTTCTTTTGCTGTGCAGAAGCTTTACATTTTGATATAGTCCCATTTGTTTATTTTCTCCTTAGTTTCCATTGCCCTAGGAGCTGTATCGGTAAAGATTTTGCTACAACATATGTCTGCTATTTTGTTTCTTATGGCATCTTCTAAGCTTTTTATGGTTTTCCGTCTTATGTTTAAGTCCTTTATCCATTTTGAGTTTATTTTTGTGTATGGTGTAAGTTGGCGGTCTAACTTCATATTTTTTTTAAGTATTGTTCAATTTTCCTAACACCATTTATTGAAGACACTATCTTGACTCCATTGTATGCTCTTGCCTCCTTTGTCAAATATTAATTGAGCGCAATGGCTTCAGTCAAATTCTGGGTTGTCTGTTCTGTTGCATTGGTCTATATGTCTGTTCTTGTGCCAGTACCAGGCAGTTTTGAGAACAGTGGCTTTGTAATATACCTTGATATCTGCTATTGAGATGCCTCCGAGTTTGTTCTTCTTTCTCAAGATGGCTGCGGCTATTCAGGGTTTTTTTTTTTACTCCAGGTGAATTTTTGAAGAGTTTGTTCTAGGTCTTTGAAATATTCCCTTGGTATTTTAATAGGGATTGGATTGAATCTTTTGATTGCTTTGGGTAGGATGTTGATTCTACCAATCCATGAATATAGTATATTCTTCCATTTGTTTATGTCTTCCTCTATCTCTTTTTTCAGTGTCCTGTAATTTTCTGAGTACAGTTCCTTTACCTCCTTGGTTAAATTTATTCCTAGGTATCTGAATTTTTTTGTTTCAATGGTAAATGGAATTGTTTTTTAGTTTCTCTTTGTGTGAGTTCATTATTGGTGTATAAAAAAATCCATAGATATCTGGGTGTTAATTTTGTATTCAGCTACATTGCCGAAGTCATTTATTAAGTCTAGTAGTTTCTTGATGGATTTTTAAGGTTTTCTATGTACAAAATCATGTGGTCTATGAATAATGTCAATTTCACTTCTTTTCCAATTTGGATGCCTTTTATTTCTTCTTCTTGTCTAATTTCTATGGCTAGCACTTACAGTACTATGCTGCACAAGAGTGGTGAAAGTGGGCATCCATGTCTTTTTCCTGTTCTTAGGGGAAATAGTTTTAGTTTTTGCCCATTGAGTATGATGTTGGTTGTAGGTTTGTCATATAAGGCTTTTATTATGTTGAGGTATGATCCCTCTTTTCCCACTTTGCTTAGAGTTTTTATCAGAAAAGGGTTTTAGATTTTGTTAAATGCTTTTTCTGCATCAATTGATATGATTATGTGATTTTTGTTTCTCAATTTGTTTATATGATGTATGATGTATCACGTTTCTTGATTTGTGTATATTGTAGCAGCCTTGCATCCTTAGAATAAATCCCACTTGGTCGTGGTGTATGATCTTTCTAATGTAATGCTGGATCCGATTTGCTAGAATTTTGTTGAGGATTTTAGCATCTATGTTCATCAAGAATATTGGCCTGTAATTCTCTTTCTTTATAGTGTCTTTATCTGGTTTTGGGATTAGGGTGATGCTGGCTTCCTAGACAGAGCTTGCAAGTGTGCCTTCCTCTTGAATTTTTTGGAATAGTTTGAGAAGGATAGGTGTTAGTTCTTTGAATGTTTGGTAAAACTCCCCTGTGAAGCTTTCTGGACCAGGGCTGTTGTTTGCTGGAAGTTTTTTGATTGCTGTTTCAATTTCATCAATAGTTATCAGCCTATTCAAGTTTTTTTCTTTTGTTATTCCTGATTAAGTTTTGAAAGCTTGTATTTTTATAGGAATATGTTCATTTCGTCAAGATTATCCAGTTTGTTGGAGTAGAGTTGTTCGTAGTATTTTTTTTTTTTTTATACAATCCTTTGTATGTCTATGAGGTCGGTTGTTACTTTAACTCTTTCATTTCTGATATTATTTATTTGGGTCCTCTCTCTTTGTTTCTCGGTGAGTCTGGCAGCAGTTCATCAATCTTATTTATCCTTTCAAAGAACCAGCTCTTGGTTTTATTGACCTTTTGTGTGTTTTTGTTTTTGTTGTTGTTGTTGTTGTTGTCTTTTTTGTCTCTATGTCATTTATTTCTGCTCTGACTTTTATTATCTCCTTCCTCTGGTTACTCTGGGATTTTCTTTTTGCTCTCTAATTTTTTAGGTTGCAGGGTTAGATAATTTATTACCATTTTTTTCTTGTGTTTTTTTTTTTTTAAATATATTTTATTGATTTTTTACAGAGAGGAAGGGAGAGAGATAGAGAGTTAGAAACATCGATGAGAGAGAAACATCGATCAGCTGCCTCCTGCACATCTCCTACTGGGGATGTGCCAGCAACCCAGGTACATGCCCTTGACCGGAATCGAACCTGGGACCCTTGAGTCCGCAGGCCAACGCTCTATCCACTGAGCCAAACCGGTTTCGGCTTGTGTTTTTTTTTAAGTAGGCTAACTTTTCTCTCAGGAGTGCTTTCACTGTGTCCCATAGATTTTTGAATTGTTTTGTTTTCATTGTCATTTGTTTCCAGGATGCTTTTTATTTGTTCTTTGATCTCTTTGGTAACCCAATCATTGTTTAATAGCATGCTATTTAGCCTCCAACTGTTTGATTTTTTTATTGTGTTTTTTTGTAGTTGATTTTCTAACTTTATGCCGTTGTGATCTGAGAAGATGCTTGATATGATTTCTATCTTCTTGAATTTGAAGAGACTTTGCCTGTGTCCTAATATGTGGTCTATCTTTGAAAATGTCCCATGTGCACTTGAGAAGAATGTATATTCTGTAGCTTTGGGGTGAAATGTTCTAAAGATGTCAGTTAAGTTCATCTGATCTAGTGAGTCATTTACGATTGCTGTTTTGTTGCTGATTTTTTGTTTAGAGAATTTATTCAGTGGTGTTAATGAGATATTAAAGTCCCCTACTATGATTGTATTGCTGTGGATCTCTCCCTTGATATCTTCCAGAAGTTTCTTTTGTGTGTGTGTGTGTGTGTGTGTGTATGTGTGTGTGTGTGTGTGTATTTGGGTGCTCCTGTATTGAGTGCATATATGTTTACCAGAGTTATGTCCTCTTGCTGAATTGCTCCTTTAGTATTGTGAAGTGGCCCTCTTCATCTCTTGTTATGGCCTTCACTTTGAGGTCTATTTTGTCACATATAAGTATTACTACCCCAGCTTTTTTCTCATTTCCATTTGCCTGAAAAAATTTTTTCCATCCCTTCACTATCAGTCTGTGTGAGTCCTTTGTTCTGAGATGGGTCTCTTGCAGACAGCAGATATATGGGTCATGTTTTCTTATCCATTCAGCTAATCTATGTCTTTTGATTGGGGCATTTAATCCATTTACGTTTAATGTTATTATTGATAGGTACTTGTTTGTTGCCATTTTTATTCTTTATGCTTGTGTTCCTTCTTTCCTTCCTATTTCTTCTTTTTACAGCAGTCCCTTTAGCATTTCTTGCATTGCTGGTCTGGTGGTAATAAACTCCCTTAGCCCTTTTTGGTCTGTGAAGCTCTTGATTCCACCTTCAATTTTGAATGATAGGCTTGCTGGTTATAGTATTCTTGGATTCAGTCCCTTGCTTTGTATCACTTTGTATATTTCATTTCATTCCCTTCTGGCCTGATGTGTTTCTGTTGAGAAATCAGTTGATATTTAATGGGAGATCCATTGTAGGTTACTTTCTATCTCTCTCTGGCAGCCTTTAAGATTTTTACTTTGTCATTGATGTTTGCCAATTTAATTATAATGTGTCTTGGTGTTGGTCTTTTTGGGTTTATTTTGGTTTGGACTCTGTGTGCTTCTTAAACTTGTGTGAGTATTTTTCTTCCCAATATCAGGGAAGTTTTGTGTCATTTTTTCTTCAAACAGGTTTTCTGTTACTTGCTCTGCTTCCTCTCCTTCTGGTACCCTTAGTATGTGGATGTTGTTTCATTTTGTTTTGTACTAAATCTCCCTTAGGCCCTCCTCCTGCTTTTGAAGTTTTTTTTTTTTGCTGTATTTGTATGTTTTTTCCTACCTGGTCTTCTAATTTGCTGATGCGGTCCTCAGCCTCTTCTAGTCTACTTTTTAAGTCTTCCATTGTGTTCTTTATTGAAGCTAGGTCATTCTTCATTTGCCCTTGATTCCTTTTCATACTGGTGACATTCTCATTCAGCTCTTTACACTCTGGTGTCGGGTGAATTTCCCGCCACAATATAAGCTGGCGCGGGCAATTATTTAGGTTTTCCGCGCAAAATCAGAGTTAGTTTAAAATTCCTATGTCTTTTGAAGTATGGGTTCGATTGAAATGGGTATGAAACGGTTCGCATACGGAGGTAGGTATCTTTGAAACAAATATTTGGTAATACGCAGTTACAATCGGCCCGAATTTACACGTTTCCCGCACTCCACCGCAAATCTATATGAACCGAGTTAAGACGGCTCCCGCAGAGTACGCGCAATTCATGCGAGCCGACTTAACTCGTTTCCCGCAACCCAAGTGTTTATAATTCTCATTGAGTTGTGTGTATTTGTCATCCAGACGTTTGAGCATTCTTTTAGCCATTACTCTGAATTCTTTCTCTGACAAGTTACTTGCCTCCATTTCATTTAATTTCCTTTCTGGTGATTTATCTTTTTCTTTCCTTTGGGGGTTCTTTTCTGTCTCCCCATTTCTTGCTGTAATTTTAATTTTTTCTATGTCTTAGTTCCAACTGTTTTTGCTACCCAGGTTATTTTGGGGATGGTGCTATGTATTTGGTGATTTTTGGGACCCAGTGGTGCAGTCTCTTAGATCCTCTGGGCTTGGTGATCTAGAAAAGCCCCCTATTTGTGCTATTTGTGTTCTCTTGATGTAGTTGGGTCTTGAATGTTAGTTTCTTATTCATGGATGAAGTCTCATCATGAATTGGCAATGTGACTCATCCCCGGCTTTGTTGTGCAAGCTATTGTGGATGTGATCATGGTTCCATCTTTTGTGGAAAAGGTTTCCTGAGGTCTCACTGGTATGTGCTCACTGTGAGTTCCCAGAGTCCATGGCCTGGAAGGAAAAGGTCTTGGGGCCTGGGGCTCAGGTACTGTGACTTTGACCAGTGTTGTGTGACTCTTGCTGGAGTAGTGTCACACTGCAACTCACTACGAGGGTACCCCATGACAGTGGGGGGCAGCCATCCCATAGTCTGCAGTTGAGGCAGTGGGAATCTGGCCAAAGTGATTTCCCTCTCAGAATCAAGAGGGGGTTCAGGAGCCAGCATCTGTGTGAATCTCAGAGTCTGTGGCTGAAACAATATGACCTTGTCTGGGGAGGCGGGTCCTCAGTAACTCACCAAGGTGTCTAGAGGTAGGCAACTGGGAGGGGGATGTCATGGATCCTTCTGAGAGAGCCATGTGCCCTTGGTTGGAGAGGCATGTGCCCAGTGGCAGCTCTCAAAGGAGTCCAGGAGCCATCTTCTGTGGCTGTGTGCTCATAGGGCCTACACACTGGAGCAGCACTATCGTTGTGTGTGATTGTGGTGTCCAGACACTGGCCCCAGTGAGGGAGAAGTCCCAATTTCTGCTTCGGGAGCTTTGCATCCTTGGTAGGATGCGCACACCCAGTGGTGGCTTACAGAAGCACCCAGGAGCTGCCTTCTGGGGCAGTGGGGTCAGGGGACCTGCATGCTGGATGTTGGCAGCTGGGGTTGCATCTTGCAGTGGCTCAGAGATGCACCCAGGAGTCTCCTGCCAGGGCAGTGGGCTCAGAGGGTCCACAAACTGGATCGGTGTGACTGCAGTGTTTGGAGGTCAGCAGCTGAGGAGGGGGATGTCCGAGTTTCTGCTGCCAGGACCTTGCACCCTTGGTTGGATTCACACATGCGCACCTGGCAGCAGCTCACAGAGTCACCCAGGATATGTCTGCCAGGGCAGAGGACTCAGGGGGCCTGTGCACTTGATCAGTATCTGGAGGTCGGCAGCCAGGGAGAGGAAAGTCCCACTTACTGCTGCAGGAGCCATGGGCCCTTGGAAGTGGATATCCTAGGGTCTGAAGGTCTGCAGGCGAGGCAGCAGGACTTTGGCTTGTGTGGCTGCAGGGTCCCAGACATTGTCCAAGGCCAGTCTGGGTGGTGGTGCTGATGAGTTCCTAGAGGAGGCCACTCTCCTCTTCAATATGACATGGGCCCCATGCCTGAACCCCGTAGCCTAGGGAGTGCCCGCAGCAGTGGTATGGGCTCCCTGTCCAGGAGAGCCTGGTCTGCCAGCCCTTGATACTCCTGCCGGATTTAACTGTCCCTCACTCACTCGCACACACACCACACACGTCCACACACTCCCCTTCCATCCCCTCACTCACTCACACCCTCTCCCTCACCTCCATCCTGCCAGCTGCCATCTTCCTCCTTCTCGATCTCTCACCTTTTGAGACAGCATGGAGAGTCCTGAAGAATATTATGTAAGCCAAATAAGCCAGTTACAGAAAGACATGTATCACATAATCTCACTCATATGTGGAACCTAATTAACAGAACAATCTGATGAACAAAATAGATTCAGAGACATAGAAGCATGGACCAGACTGTTGAATCTCAGAGGAAAGGTGGGGGGTGGGTGGGTGGATGGAATGAGATCAACCAAAGAACCTATATGCATATATGTATAACCCATGGACACAGACAATAAGGTGGTGAAGGCCTGGGGCTGGAGGGTAGAGGAGGCTAGAAGAGGTAAATGGGGGGGGGGGGCATATGATATACTTTCAACAATAAATATGTAAAAAACTTAAAGATAAAATATTGTAGAATCCTTTTTAAAAAAAGAAAGAAACTTCTACTTTTCATTCAAGATGGCAGTATAAACATAATACTTTCCTCCTTGTACAATCACATCAAAATTAAAACTAAGTTACAGAATAACCATCATTCAGAACCACCTGAAATTGAGCTGAATGGAAGTTCTACAACTATGGAATTAAAAAAGAAGCCACATGGAGACTGGTAGGAGGGGCAGAGATACAGACACACAGAACTGGCTGGTCCCACACCCATGTGTAGTGGGTTAAAACATGGAGGGAAGTGCCCTGTGAGGAGCAAAATGTCTCAGTCCCACTCCAGGTCCCCCAGCCCAGGCTTCCAGTGCCAGGAAAAGAAGTCCCCATAACTTCTGGCTATAAAAACCAGTGGGAATTGAGGCTAGGGGAGAAAGAGGCAGCTGCCTGGAATTTCAGGTAGTTCCTCTTAAAGGAGCCACACATGGACTAACTTGGACTTGCTCTCTTTGAGCTCCAGCACTGGGGGCAGCAGCTTGAAAGGCACCAGGGACATATGGGGAGGAACTGGAGAGTCATATTTCTCCCAGAAGAGGCCATTGTTCCTTTAATGATCCCTTCCTCCAAAGAGTTGGCAGGCAGATGCCATATTTGAGACTGTTATCAGTAATGTTTCCATATAAATGAACTGCCTTAGCTCATGCTTCAGATTTTGCTAAAAATCTCTCAAATAAACAGCATCTGGCCTCAGTGAATCCTGTACCTCTCACTAAGTGGCCCCAGGTCTTACATGGCAGCTGGCCTTGGTTCCCAGCTTGGCCTTGCCTGGGCACCTCCAAGATCAGCACAAGCAGCAGCTATCTGCAGATTACTTTACAGCTCATGTTGGGTGAACCCATTAAGAACACAGGCAGTGGCTGAACTTAACCTGAATCTTACAGGAGTCACCAGAGCCAGCACACCAAGTGTACAGTTTCAGATCACATCAAATCACCACCACCCAATAACCTCCACAAGCAATACACTCAAGGGGCAGACTCAACAAGTATCAGAGCCCTGCTGAAGTAAGTCCTGTTCTGTGTGGTGGGCCCTTGCACACCTGATTCTCCACAGTGGTCAGAGGTTGGTGGTCAGTGGTTACAACTAGTCCTTGCAGCCAATCAGCCTGAGAGTATATCCCTCCCATTTATGTGCCAACAGAAATCAAGGATTAACTACCGGAGGAAGATGTACAGTCCACACAGGGGGCACACCTCGATTTCCCATCTTGAGTGATCAGGAAGGCTGTGCCACTGGACCTACAGGACACCTACTACATTAGGCCATGCTACCACGCCTGGGAGACATAGCAGCTCTACCTAATACATAGAAACAAACACAGGGAGACTGCCAAAATGAGGAGATAAAGAAACATGGCCCAAATGAAAGAGCAGAACAAAACTCCAGAAAAGAACTAAACAAATAGAGACAAGGAATCTACAAGATGCAGAGTTCAAAACAATGGTTATAAGGATGCTCAAGGAACTTAATTAGAAAATCAACATCATAAAAAAAGGACCTGTCAGAAATGGATAAACTAACTGAAATAAATAATAATTTACAGGAAACTAACAGTAAAGTATATGAAGCCAAGAATCAAATCAGTGATATAAGGAAGCAAAAGACACCCACTTAGAACAACAAAAAGAAAAAAAGAATCCCCCCCAAAAAAGGATAGTGTCAGGAGCCTTTGGGACAACATCAAGCATACCAACATTTGCATCATGGGGGTGCCAGAAGGAGAAGAGAGAGAGCAAGATATTGAAAACCTATTTGAAGAAATAATGACAGAAAACTACCTGGTGAAAGAAATAGACTTACATGTCCTGGAAGCACAGAGAATCCCAAACAAGAGGAACCCAAAGACGCCCATACCAAGATGCATCATAATTAAAATGCCAAGATCTAAAGAGAGAATCTTAAAGCAATAAAAGAAAAGCAGTTAGTTACCTACAAAGGAGAGCCCATATGACTGTCAGCTGATTTCTCAACAGAAAATTTGCACCACCGGAAGGGAATGGCAAGAAATATTCAAAGTGATGATAAGCAAGGAACTACAACCAAGATTTTTCTGCCCAGGAAAGCTACCCTTTAGAATAGAACAGATAAAGAGCTTCCAAGTAAGGAAAATGATAAAGGAGTTCATCACCACCAAACCAGTAGTATGTGAAATGTTAAAGGGTCTTCTTTCAGAAGAAGAAAAAGATAAAAATGTGAACAATAAAATTGCAATAAATACATATTTATCATTAAGTTGAATATCAATATCTATACAATAAATTGAAACTAAAAAACAAAATAAACAAACATGCTGAACAGAGACAGACTCACAGATACAGAGAACATTTTCAGGGTTGCCAGATAGGAGGGCAAGTGGAGGGATGGTCAAAAAAGGTGAAGGGTTTAAAAAGCACAAATTGGTTATTACAGAATAGTCATGGGAGTATAAAGTACAGCATAGGAAATATAATCAAGAATCTATACTAATAAAAGGGTAATATGCTAATTAGACCAGACACCTTCCGGATGTCCTTCCGGACAAAGCCACGGTAGCAGAGGCCAAGGCAGAGGTGGTTAGGGGCAATCAGGCCAGCAGGGGAGGGAAGTTAGGGGTGATCAGGCCGACAGGAAGAAGTGTTAGGGGTGATCAGGCAGGCAGGCAGGTGAGTAGTTAGGAGCCAGAGATCCTGGATTGCGAGAGGGATGTCCAACTGTCGGTTTAGTCAGACATCCAGCAGTCAGACATCCCCCAAAGGGTCCTGGATTGGAGAGGGTGCAGGCCTGGCTTAGGGACCTCCCCCGTGTACAAATTCATGCACTGGGCCTCTAGTCCTATATAATAAAAGCCTAATATGCAAATTGACCAATCGGCAGAATGACCTGTGGAACAACCGGTCGCTATGATGCACACTGACCACCAGGGGGCAGACGTTCAATAGAGAAGCTGCCCCCAGCCCGCAGGCACCAGGCCAGCCAAGTCAGGTGCCAGCAAAGGCCTTCCTATTGCCCCACTGGTTACCCTGCAGAGGGAGGCAACTGGCAGCAGCGGCAGGGCGTGGGGCCAGCAAGCGGGCGGTACCAGGCCAGCCAACACGAGTGCCAGCAGGGGCCCCCGGATCGCCCTGCCGGTCGCCCCACATATCAGCCCTGATTGCCAGCCAGGCCTAGGGACCCTACCCAAGCATGAATTTTGTGCACCGGGCCTCTAGTATTCTAATAATTATGCATGCCGTCAGATGAGTGCAAAATTTATTGGGATGATCACTTAAGTTATGTAATGTTTAATCATTAGGTGTACAACCTGAAACTTATTTAAGAATGTATGTTGTCCTGGCCAGTGGGCTCAGTTGGTTGGAACATCATCCTGTACACCAAAAGGTCAGAGCACATACCTAGGTTGCAGTTCAATATCCTGTATTAGTCAGTTTGTGTGGGACAAGCAACTGATCAATGTCTTTCTCTCTCTCTCCTCATTTCTCTCTGAAAAAAATAATCAATGAACATATCCTCAGGTGAGGGTTTTTTAAAAAGTATTTATGTCAACTGTAATTGCAAATAAAAAAAGTTTTACTAAACTAAGGAGAAACTTCTGCCCATCCCCCTTAACTATCTAGAGGAATTTGAATTAGGGGCTTTGTCCATAATAATAAATTAACAAAAATATAACCTTTTTTTACTTAATCGATATGCCAGGCCAAACTACTAATTGCTGAACATCAGCTCATCTTATGGTCCTGCAATTACCTTCTGAAGCCCCAAGGTGCCTGACTTCATCCTTAGCTCAGAATATCATCTATACCTTATTTTCCCTTTTTATTTTTGAATTTCTCATGTAGACAGGGTCTCCAACTCACTCATGTATGTGGGGTTCCCAGGCATACAAAATTAAATTTGATTTTCTCTTGTCAAATTATCTCATGTCAATTTGATTCAACCAGCCAAAAACAAAACAAGCAAACAAAAGCACAGAGAAAGGAAGAGGGCATTTTTCTCTTTTCCCACAAAGCAAAGAGGGAAAAGTAGTTAGATGATATTGGAAGTTGTTTTAGAAAGTTGCAGTAGTGGCTCTCCAGAAATTAAGTCAGGTCCCAACCTAGCCTAAGTGATGAAGCAACAAATACCTCTAAATAATAACAAACGTATTTTGAATAGACATGTCCTTGCCAGCTTCTGTAGAACAACACTTTATACATTTCTCACAACACCAAAGATACTGGCTCTGAATAGAAGTTAAATATGTGCAGAATGAATGAATGAATGTTCTTTATTTTACAATATAATTTGAAGCTTTCAGAATTGTGACTTCTCTGATATATTAATTATGGAAAATGGTTTAAGCTTTATTGAAATACTATTGTTAAGCACTGTTATACTGACTTATGTAGGATGAAATAATTCAAGAAAAGTACACAGTACATAAACTGCCTTTTCACTGAGTGGGATGGCTGGCATTTAAGCACTATGGTTTTTATGTTCTGTGCCAATTGTCTGCCAGAGTCTAGCTGAAATTTAACATTTAATAATGTTAAGTATGTGAATTTGGGGGAGAATTTGCATTTATATCTCAGATGGCTTGTTACCCAAGCAGAATTGAGTGGCTACATTTTTCTATTTTTTTTTCATGCCTTATTTTGTTAATCATTCCAATCATATTTGTTCCATTCCATAAAAATGAGAAGCTTACCTTCCACCTTTGTGAAATTATTGTTAATCATTCTCTAATGTCTGCATTATCCCATTTAAACCATCCCCCTGTGGTTTTACAATTCCTTCTGCTCACTAATCCAACAGGAGAAATAATGTGCAAACAGGCAAATATAGGTCTTTCTTGTAAATCATCATTGTCTCTTCAGCAACATTAGAGTTTCTCAAAGTGTTATTTAAGAATCAAATAAATCTCTAGATAGAGCATCCAAGTCAAAGGAGACATAAGGTTGGAAAAAAATAGAAAATGATCCACACGCACTGCACCCAGCCTTAATCTTGACCAATAGAACATTAATTTTAAAATTTGATCATGATGAAAGAATAATTGGAAAGAAGAGACATATAATGGAAAATGAAAATATATATAATGTCCTAAGACCCATGTCCTTCTTGCTACCCAAACTTATCTTAGATGTAAAGGATTTCATATCTCCACATACTTGTTGCATGAGTAAATACATCAATAAATACTGCCAAATATCTGCATCGAATACAAAAATATACAACTAGTTAGCTGGATATTTCTGAAATATCTGGATATTTGGTGTTATATAAGTAAAGTATCCAGATATGTAACCAGAAATTATCATTCTCATGTGCGTATTTCATATTTTATACAAAAATACCTGAATATGTATTTTGGGTCATTATTTTTATCTGGCTTTATGGGATTATCTTACCGAATAATAAACAAACATGTAAATTGACTGTACCTTCACTACACTAACCAGCCAATCAGGAGAGTATGCAAATTTACCCAACAAATATGGTGGTTAATTTGCATACGTAGGCTCCAAGCGGCAGATCAAAGCCTGATGGCTCCGGGGCCAGAGCAGCGAAGCCTGATGGAAGACCTGTGTGTTTATGTCTCCCATCAGGCCCCAGCAGCCCCAAGCCCCACCACTTCAGTGCTAGGGCTGCTGGGGGCTGGATTGGAGACACAAACATGCAGGGGAGCCTGGCACCCAGCAGCCCCAAGCCCCCTGAGGCGGTGCTGGGGCTGCTGGGGGCCGGATCAGAGATACAAGCATGCAGCCTCAAGCCCTGCCATCATGGTGCTGGGGCTGCTGGGGGGATCAGAGACACAAACCCACAGGCCTGGCACCCAGCAGCCCCAGCACCCAGCAGATCCAAACCCTGCCATCACGAGCTGGGGATGCTGGGGGCAGAATCAGAGACACAAACCTGCAGGGGGCCCCTGAACCCAGCAGCACCAAGCCCCACCACCACAGTGTTAGGGCTGCTGAGGGCAGGATCAGAGACACAAACCCTGCGAGCCCTGCACAGGACAGGTGCTCTGCTCCAGGCGAAGTGCTTTCCCTCCGACCCCGCTCTCCCTGGGAGTCCGGTGTGGAGGGCACTCTCCCTGGGAACCCAGAAATCCGCCTCTGGGGCAACTGTGCAGCAGCCACGCCTGGCGAGCCACAGAGAGGGTGACCTACCCATGCGGATGTGTTCGCTGGCAGAGGCCACACAGCTGCCATAGTTGAAGTCGTCCTTGACGTAAGAGCTGGGGTAGCGGGGATCAGAGTCGGCGAGGTTGGCAATGGAACCCCAGCTCTCCACCAAATGACTAGAGCACACAGTCCTCAGTCACTTCCTGAGCAGTAGTCAGCCCTACCGGGGATCAAACCCGAAACCTAAGTAGGTGCCCTGGCAGAATGGAACCCAAACCTTTGCTGTAGCAGCGGAGCTCCAACCCACAGCAGGGCCAGGGCAGCCAGAGGGGTTTTGTTAAGGGGCCCTGACAGGCAGCCCGCAGCACAGTGGGTTAGAACCTCCTCCCGATACAGCAAGGTTGCGGGTTGGATCCCTGGTCAGAGCACAGACAAGAAGCAACCAAAGAGAGCATAATAAGAACAACACACTGGTGTTTCTCTCGCTCCCTTCCTCTCTCTAAAATAATCAATCAATAAAAATTAAGATAAAAAATAAACCCTCTGGCTTGCAGAGTTGCTAAAAAAGTTAGAAAGTGAAGTCTCATCCCTTCCCGCTCATTCAACAAATACTTCATATGCTCCTTCAATAATCACACTGGGGATGGGTGTTGGTTGGTTTGTTTTGGTTAATCCTCACTTGAGGACATTTTTGCATTGATTTTTTTTTTTTTCGGAGAGTGGAAGGGAGGGAGAAAGAAACTAATGTGAGAGACATCAATTGGTTGCCTCTTGCTGAATCACCGACTAGGGTTCGAATTGAGCCAGCAACCCAGGTACGTGCCCTTGATTGGAATCCAACCCGGTACCCTTCAGTCCACCTGCAGAAGCACTATCCACTCAACCAAACCAGCATTTTTTTTTCTTTTTAAATCCTCCCCTAAGGATATGTTTTTTTCATTGATTCTAGAGAGAGAGGAAGGGAGAGAGAAAGTTCCCCAAGAATTCTGACAGGGATGGAACCCACAACCTGTGTATGTGCCCTCACCTGGAATCGAACCCATGACCCTATGGTGCATGGGAGGACACTCTAACTACTGATCCACACTGACCAGGACCTGGAGGTACACTTAAAAATTTTTTTCAGATCTGCCCTGGCCAGGTGGCTCAATGGGTCAGAATCTCAACCTGTACACCAAAGGATTTCCTGTTGGATTCTAGGTTAGGGCACATACTTAGGTTTAGGTTAGATCCTAGTGGGTCAGCAGGTGCAGAGGCAGCCTACTGGTGTTTCTCTGTCACATGGATGTTTCTATCTCTAAAAATCAATTTTAAAAACATCCTCAGGTGAGAATTAAATATATATATTATAGGCCTGGTGCACAAAAATTTGTGCATTTGGGGCGGGGGGGCCCTCAGCCTGGCCTGTGCTCTTTCGCAGTCTGGGACCCTCGGGGGATGACCACCTGCTGGCTTAGGCCCGCTCCCCGGGGGATTGGGCCTAAGCTGGGCAATCAGACATACCTCTGGCAGCCCAGGAGCCCTCGGGGGATGTCCACTTGCCAGTGGGGAGCAGGCCTAAGCTGCAGTCGGACAACCTTAGCGCTGCTGAGGCGGTGGGAGAGGCTCCCACCACCACTGCTGTACTGGGAGCCATAAGCCTGGCTTGTGGCTGAGCAGAGCTCCCCCTGTGGGAGTGCACTGACCACCAGGGGGCAGCTCCTGCATTGAGCATCTGCTCCCTGGTGGTCAGTGTGTGTCATAGTGACCAGTGATTCCCAGTTGCTCTGCTGTTAGGGTCAAATTGCATATTACCCTTTTATTATATAGGATAGAGGCCTGGTGCACGGGTGGGGGCCCGCTGGTTTGCCCTGAAGGGTGTCCCGGATCAGGGTGGGGGTCCCTGTTGGGGTGCCTGGCCAGCCTGGGTGAGGGGCTGATGGCTGTTTGCAGGCTGGTCAAGCCCCCCCCCCCCCCCCGCCAGTGGGGACCCTCACCCCATGGAGGTGTGGCCAGCCTGGGTGAGGGACTGATGGCTGTTTTCAAGCTGGCCATACCCCCTTTAGAATAGGGGGTCCCCACTGGGGTGCCTGGCCAGTCTTGGTGAGGGGCTGAGGGCCGTTTTCAGGCTGGCCAAGCCCGTTGGCAATGGAAGCTCCCAGCCTCTCCTTTTTTTCTTTTTCTTTTTATTCTGGGATTTATTTACCTTCTATAATTGAAACTTTGTTGTCTTCAGGGGAGCTGAGAGCCGGCTCCTGCTCGCTCCAGCTCTGTGGCCACGGCCAGCTGAAAGCAGGTATCTGGGGTTTATTTACCTTCTATAATTGCAACTTTGTTGCTTTTGAGTGGAGCTGAGAGCCGGCAGCAGGCTGGCTTCCTCCATCACTGGAGCAAGCAAGCCTCCTGCTCGCTTCACCTTCGTGGCTGCTGGCCGCCATCTTGGTTGGGTTAATTTGAATACAGTCGTTCTGATTGGCTGGTAGGTGTGGCTCAAGGCATAGTGAAGGTATGGTCAATTTGCATGTTTGTCTTTTATTAGATTAGATTAAAAATTTTCAGATTTAAAATTTTATTTGTTTCTTTTTTAAATTTTATTTTTCATTTACAGTTCACATTCAATATCCTATCCTATATAATAAAACCCTCATATGCAAATTGACTGAGTGGTGGAATGACTGGTGGCTATGAACTGACCACCAAGGGGGAGACACTCAACACAGGAGCTGCCCCCTGGTGGTCAGTGTGTTCCCACAGAGGGAGTGCCACCAGCCAGAAGTGGGACTCACAGCTGGCGAGTGCCGCGGAGGTGGCGGGAGCCTTCACAACAGCACTAAGGAGCAGCAAGCTGAGCGGTAGGAAGCAGCAAGCAGGTGGGCAGTAAGGAGGGAGGGGTCCTGGACTGAGAGAGGGCACAGGCCGGGCTAAAGGACACCCCCCCATCCCCAGTGCACAAACTTTGTGCACCGGGCCTCTAGTATAGTATATAATTATGTATCCATGATCATGTCATAATTATTTATTTTTAATAAATACTGCAACTTGTCAGATTCATCAATTAAATGTTCAGGTCCACACTGACCCTGTTTACATGCTAAACTAGTATTAACTTTTAAGAGTTCACTAGAGCCAGGGAAGGGGGTAGACAGGAACTCTTACTGGGTATACATCTTATTTACTCATTTTCTTTCCAAATACCTTCTGAGATATTATAGGAAATATGCAAAGATAATAAATCAGGAAGTTGATTACCAAAATTACCAATACTACATTTAAACCTTGAAATGAAACTTTTCTCCATCAATTAGGACACACGCAACTTTTTTTTTTACCTTAATAAAGAACAGTACTCTTTTTATGCCACAATTTTAAATCTTTCCTTTTCATGACTAGGATCCTTTTAGTAATGTCCACACTATTGTTATGCTAAAGTGTGTGAGTAGGAAGTTAGGATATTCCCTATCTCTTTCTCCTTGCCTTGTGAGAAGTCACAGAAGGATGTCATGCCTCTTCTAGACAGCCCACTTGACTGCCATCATAGGAAAATGTGATCCAAACATGACATATACTACTGTTAATTTTCACTGTCACTGTATACTCAGTATAAACACAAGATAAATAAATAAACTAAAGTCTCCTTAACCTCTGATGGTGACCTTAATTCTAATGTTCTTTTATAATTTATAGCACCATTGACATAAACTCTTATAAACCTGCTCTTATCTCTACTAAAGTCTTTTATAGACTACCTTTTTCTATGACTTACACCTCATTATAAAAATCATTGGCTGTCACAAAGAAAGTGAGTGCAGTAAGCTGGGAACTAGTTCTTTGACATATTGAGATGGTATATCAGTCTGGAGGTGTAATTCTCAAAACAGAAAGTTGGAATTATAGATACCACCCACATTAATTCATAAATAGAAGAAATAATGTTGGTACAGAATAGTGATTTTCAAGTTATAGTGCAAACGAGTCAAAATAGTATTTTAATTAAAAAAAATTGATTTATGACTCAATATATCAAAATTCACCAGGACTCATTTCTTTCATGTATTATAAATTAATATCACATACATCTTATTTGAAAAAAATAAAGATATTGATGATTTATAAAATGAAATATAGAGGTTCAACTCTCTTCAGAAGGAAGATCTAGCAGTTTTCTTGAAGCTCTCTACTGATCTGATAACAATAGTTATTTTTGCTATTTGAACTTTAATCTGCCCCTTTGATCCATTTGCTATAACTAATTATGAATTAAAGTTTCTCAAAGCATTTACATAAATTTGAGTCATGTTTAAAGAACTAACAATTAGACTAATGAGTTTCATAAGTCATTTCTTCTGCATCCACTATTTACTCATGCATCCATTTTTTAAAAGAATCATGCATTTTTTTTTTTACTCAGCTCCCTACACTCATTCTCTGACCATCAGCATCTAACGTACTGCTTTCACATGTTCAGTAAATGTATGTAATGAATTTATGTGTCTATTAGTGTATGTGTGTGTGTGTTTCTTTCCCACTAATAAGAAAGGGTGGAGCGGTCCATCCCTGGAGAGTTGCAGGAAGTGAATAAAACCTGTATTTTGTGTGATGCATTATTCCCCTCAGGAGCCTGGGACAGATGATCTCTTAAAGTCATTTTTTTGATCTATAACTAAATGATCAGTGAGCCAGCTTCAGGTTGCCCTGTACTATTTAACTCATAGTGCTATTACTCAAGAGTACTAAATAGTGCCCCTGGGCTCTGAAAAAAATTAATGCACAGCCCTTAAGGTCAAAATTACTGCCAGGTAGTGATTTAAGTAATGGGAAATAAATCCCATTAAGATATAGCTAAGTAGTTAATCAGCAAGTAAAATAATAATGATAATAATGAAAAATAAGGAGTTAAATTTGTTTTCTCATTCTGCACTCCGTGGACAGAAATAACTGTTAGGTGTGTTCCTCATAGAAATCTTTAATAAAAAGTAGTGATCAAAACTTCCCATGGGTTTCTCATCTCTAAACTAAATATGTCCTATCCCTTTCATTTTTACGCATAGTATTTGTTTTCATCCCTTTTATTTTCTTTGCTTTTTCAATGTCCTCTTCAGTCTTATCACTCTGTATCGATGTGATGACCTACAATATTAACCTAATAAAAAAATGAGAATTTATTGTAAGAAGTGCTCCATTTTGCCTATATTTTAAAATATTTCCTTAATCTCATAATAAACACCAGCTTTATAAATGGCAGATCTGTTGTTTTTGTAATGAACTGCTGCAATCATGGGTAGCATTCTTGCTGGTTCTGAAGATACCTAAAATATCCTTGGTTTATGTACTAAGCTTATGAACCAGGCTCTGTTTAAAAATAATAGTTTTGGCAACAAAGTATTTCATTAGCCACAGAAAGGTAAGGAGATTCATTTAGTAATATTAGATGATTTACTGTGGTGGGACTGTAAAAACATGCATACAAGTCTTCCAAGTCTGAGAACAATGATTGATGCCCAGCATTATCAAACTGCTCCCTCAATAACTCTACTGATAGGAGAATACTGAATCTAATGAAGAAATATACAATCATTTGTGATTTATGTTTTTGTGTTAGTGTGGTAACCTCTGCTTAGTACTTCTCACCTTTTTATGACGTTATTAAATAATTTAGCCAATCAGTATTTTTGAAAATAGCCACTTTAACAGTGATGGTAGAAGGAGTCAAATGTAAGAGAGAGATACCATAACATATTCCTGGTTGTTTTTTTCTCTCCCTTGAGCTAGCAATTTCTTGAAAGACTGGGAATACTAGTCATCTGAACATATCAAGTCTCCCTAACCAAAGTGAAAAGGAAGTATATGCCCTGTAAACCATTGCCTAAGGTTGGGACTTAGTATAAAATTTATCAAAATCTGTTCATTTTTTCATTTGTGAGAATTAGTTATACTCAAAGTCTTATGCTATCTTACACAAACTCTTTCCAAAGGAAAGAGTTAATTTTAAGGTTGTATTATCACTTAGCTCAGTTATTTTGAAAGATAGTTCACCAAAACATGACCTCACTAAATTTTGCCATTGGTAAAAGAAGAAAGGAAAGGAATCCAGTAAATAAAGACCAAAAATATATGGACTCAATTCATGTATCTTTTGTGACATATTTTCTTGTCTTTCCAAAGTAATTATATCCTATCTATTTGAGCATAGTAATCTCAATAGCTCCTTTAATTCTTGAAGGTATCATCTTCACCCAAGTAAGGAAGAACTTGAAAAACCATGGTCAGTCAAATGAGAGAAAGTTCTCAAGCCTACATCCACAACGCTGTGTATGACACCACTAGTTTTATTCACATGAGGATAATGGATACTTCTTAGAGGAATGGTACAGAACACTATGGAGAATATTTTATTGAGACTCTAAAAAAGAAGATAAAAGCAATCCTTAGCCTATGAGAAAAGTAACTCAGATGGTAGGTGAAAAATCAAAGGGATTGGTCATAATCCTGGGGTATCAGGTGTAGTCAGATCAGACAGGTATTATTTAGATGTCACTGAGGGAACATTCAGATGTACATATGACTTAGGCTTGAGGGACTTCAAGGTTTTCCTTAGGGAATGTATGAAATGCTCTGAGATCCTTTTGATAACAGACTTTACTTCCATAATAAGATCAATAAAAGCAATGCAAGTATGATTGGCAATGTTAGATATACCACAATCAAACTGTTGAAAGAAAAAGATACTTGAAAGTAACAAGAGAAAAATAATTCATCATACATAAGAGATTCTCATTAAAATGAACAGGTAGCTGACTTCTTATCAGAAACCACTGACGCCAGAAATCAGTGGGATGACATGTTCAATTTGCAAAAGAAAAGGACTCTCAACCAAAAATTACATATCCAACAAAACTACCTTTCAACAATAAGGAAAACATTAAGACATTCCCAGATAAATAAAAATTGAGATAATTCATCACTACTGCTACAAAAAAACACTAAAGGGAGTCCTTAAGGCTGAAATTAATGGACACAAGACAGTATTTAATTCACATAACAAAATAAAGGACTGATTAAGACAACTGTATAGGTAAATATAAAAATGTGTTTAATTATTTTAACTGAATAATTATTTTCTTCTACCTAATTTAAAAGCCAACTGCATAAAGCAATAATATAAAACTGTGTTGATGGGCTTATCTATATATATAAAAGCCTAAGCGACCAGCCAACCAGCCGACCAGCCAACCAGCCAGTAGCTATGACATGCACTGATCACCAGGGAGCAGACACTCAAAGCAGGACAGCAACTTTGCCGAGTGCCCTCTCACACTTTGGGACACCTTGGGAGATGTCAGACTGCTGGTTTTGGCCTGATTCCTGCAGGCCAGGCTGAGGGAACCCACCTGCTGGAGGGACACCACTCACTCCGCAGATGCCCTTCGAGCCCTGGTGCTGCCCCAGGTGAGGCCAACCAGGGAGGGACCGTGGGATGTTGGCTCCAGAACATGTCTGGCCCGTCTCACCCAGTCCCGTCCTGCCAGCGACCTTCTAATTAATTTCTGTTCAATGTGCAGAATCCGTGCACTGGGCCTCTAGCAATTTATAAAGATGTAAGTTGTATTACAGTAATAGCACAAAGGGAGGGGAGAGAATAGAACTATATAGAAGCAAAGATTTTTAAAATTAATATAGCATTAATTTGAAATAGATTGTTATAAATTAAGTTTTCATTTTATTTCTGGGACAACAACTAAGAAACTTTAAAAAAATAATGAAATAAATGACAAGGCAGTTAACATATACAATAGAAAATAAAATATCTATTTAACACATAAAGCATAATGGAGAATAGAGGAACAAAAATTATATAAGACAGAAAACCAGTATCAAAACTTAAGAAATAAATTCTACCTTATTGCCCTAACCGGTTTGGCTCAGTGGATAGATCATCGGCCTGCAGACTGAAGGGTCCCAGGTTTGATTCCAGTCAAAGGCATGTACCTTGGTTGCAGGTGCATCCCCAGTAAGGGGTGTGCAAGAGGCAGCTGATTAATGTTTCTCTCTCATCAATGTTTCTAACTCTCTATCCCTCTCCCTTCCTCTCTGTAAAATATCAATAAAATATATTTTAAAAAATTCTACCTTATTGATAATTACATTAAATGTAGATGGATTAAGCACTGTAATCAAAAGACAGATTGACAGTGGATAAAAAAGATCCAACTATCTACTGTCTTTTGGTTCAAAGACACAAATAGGTTGAAAATAAAAGCATGGAAAAAGATATATTTCTACACTTCACTGGAATTAGTAAAATGTAAAGTCTATTACATTATGATAAGTTATATATGTATATTATAATATCTAGAACAACCACTATATAAAATATACTAAAAAACTAAAAATAAATCAAAATAGTACCCTAAAAATTAACTCACAGAAAGGCAACTCACAGGAAGACAAGAAAAGAGAAACAGGGATATGAGAAAGAGAAGGAATAAACAGAAAAACAACATGACAGACTTGAAACCTATTTTGTAAATAATTAACCTTCAATATTAATGATCTAAATATACCAATTAGGAGACAAAGTTGGCAAAATGGATATTAACAAGGCCCAATTATATGCTATTTATAAGAAATTCACTTCAAAACAACATAGATAGGTTGAAAGCAAAATAAGCCCATCGAAGAAAGCTAAGAACCATATGATTTCATTCATATGTAGGATATAAAACTGAAATTTATAGATACTGACAATAATATGATGATTACTGAAGGAAAGGGGTGGGGAACAGTAAAAGGCAAAAGGAGCCAAATATATGGTGACAGAAAATGATATGACTTCATGTGGTGGGGGAATGTATCATAGAAAGGTACACTTGAAACTTATATAATCTTAGTAACCAATGTCACCCAAATCAATTTAATAAAAAAAGAAAGTAAAAGAATGAGATATGGTATACTATGCCAATAAGAATTTTTTAAAAGATTGGAGGGAACTCTTTGTACCTTTATTAAAACACTCATGGTGTTCCAATACTCTATTACATGGTGGGGCTCAGTCTTTATGAAATTGATTGATGACTACAGGTATGTAGCCTTTCTTACATTTTCATGAACCAGATTACTCAAGTATTAAGTCAAGATCTTACTAATATATAAAAAAGAGTAGTAACTAAAAGACCTTCTAAACCAGCACACTGATATGAAATAGCTGGTGTGAGGCTGCTGGTGGGAAGAGCAGCCAAAGCTAAAGAAAACACATATGCAGCATCAGTTAAGTAACTGTGGGCCCAGGTTCGTATTTTACATTGGAAAGAAAGTTTTCATGTATCACAAAAATAGCAATAGAAGAGGGTCAAGTGGAAAGATGATTTTTATTCTCAGTTCTCTGATGTGGTTTGTGGTTCTTCTTTCAACATCTGTCAGTCTCCATCAATATATACCTGAAAAAAAATCAGGCAATTATTATTTGAAAGGTTATAGAATTGTCCACATTGTGAATTTCACCTTCCTAGTTGTCACTTCACAGCTAGGTTGCTAACTTAGATCCCAATAAAGTTAGCCTTGAGTAAGATACTTTAACATTTACTTTTAGAAACTGCCTGGTACACACATCCCTTTGGAGAAACAGGAGCCTCATCCAAATGGACTTGAAATACTGTGGACCAGACTTGACAGCCACAGTCCACTGAAATGCTGGAAGCCTGGAGAAAAACAAATTCTTATCCCTTGCTTTCCCCTTCCTCTCATAGGCCATTGTAGAAAAGTAAAGCGTTTTGTGTTTTTTTTATGTGAAGGGAAATATACTAGACTTTCTACACTTCAATCAATTTTAGGATGTCCTGTGGGATCTAGAACCACTAAGCTCTATCCTGAACCTAACTCACTTGTTAACACTCATAAAAATTGCCACAGATTTATAGATGACACTGAACTAGGCCCTCCATAATTTGATAAGAGGAGCTACAAGAGAGTTAAGTATGACATTAGAATGGAAATAAAATATGATATTCCTACAACCCTCATGCAATCTTTCATGGTGAAGCATCATTCTCGTTATAAATACTAATTTAAATATTTAGTCTGAGGGCAACCTTTTATCTCTCAACCACATTCTCTCCCATCCAGATGCAGTAAAGAGGCATGCTCTAGGAACAGAATGAGCAGTAAACTGATTTCATATTTCTAACACCAGATTATATTATGACCTCACAGAGGGATAAGAATGATGGGCTTGAGTCATCTTTGTGAGGATTTTTGAATTTCTTCTTTCAACTCATTTCAATTCTATTCAATTCAACTTGACAAAAATGTACTTCACAGTGCCAATAAACCAGGGGAAAACTACAAGAAGTTGTCAATATCATAAAAGCATATCTATATATGTAAAAGCCTAAGCAACCATCTGACCGTTTGACCATTCAACTGTTCGACCTGTAGCTATGATGCCCAATGACCACCAGGGGGCAGATATTCAACTCACAGGCATGGAAACATGGAAAAGACTGATGAATCCCAGAGGGAAGGGGGGAGGGTGAGAACAGATTAACCAAATATCTTATTTGCATACTAGAGGCCTGGTGCATGGATTCATGCACTGGTGGGGTCCCTCAGTCTGCCATGCAGGGATTGGGCCAAAACTGGCAGTCCGACATCCTGCAAGGTGTCCCGGATTGCAAGAGGGTTCAGGCCAGGCCGAGGGACCCCACCAGTGCACATATCCATGCACTGGGCCTCTAATATTAAATACAATGACAACATCACAAGATAAATCCCTCCCTCTTTTTTCCTTTTATTCTCTTTCTACCTTCATTTCCTTCCTTCCTTCTTTTTCTTCTAGATTTATTAAGCTATAATTGATATATATCATGTAATTTAAGTTGGATAACATGATGATTGGATACATGGATATAGAGTGAAACAATTACCACAATAGGGATAGTAATACATCCATTATCTCACAAAATTACTATTGTGTGTGTGTGTGGGGGGGGGGGGGGGGGGTGAGAACATTTCTTTCTAAGGCATTGTCTTCCCAAAGACAAATGCTGATTTTCACCTATCATTTCTCTAGCTTCTTTCACTCACCAAAGACATCAATATCTTTCTATAGTATAGACCATAAAAACAGTCACTTTCTTTGCAGTGATCTAGAGAGCAAAGAGGACTTCTCAAGGTCACTCATTACTTTTCCAATGCACACAAGGCAAGCACCAGCACCTCTGCTCTTCACAAGGGGCATCTCTCATGCTGCAGTTTTCTGTCACCAACTGTAATGCACTACCTGTGATTTTCATCTACCTCTATATGAAAACATGATAGAATGCCCCTCTTCCGTGGGTTATTTCCATAGCTACTGTATTTATTATATTAATGTTTATCTCTTGGATGTCATTTAATGAATGTCAGCAGGGAGGAGGGAGGAGATAGAATATTTACGGAAAGAAGCTGTGCCATTAATTCAAAATGGATGGTAAAGACAAGTGTGCACATTCCCGTGGCCACATGGGGACTATTTTAAGGCACTGAAGCAGTTAATTTTGTTTTAGATACATGATTATAGATAAAATAGATCTTTTCAACTTCGTTGAAAATTGAAATTATAACGCATACAAGGCTTCAGATCAAAATGCTATATAGTCTCCCCTCCCCACCTTATCTAAGGAGTGTAATGCCCTTACAATGGCCCACTTCTTGAACTCTTTCCAATTTCAGATATTTCCTATCTCTTTTAATACCTCATTGCTTTTGCATCAATTACAGCCTGACCTAAAGCTGCACTGGAAGTGGAAGTGATATATAGTGGAATCCATTTAAATGAATTTCTGATGAAAGAATAAAACTGTTAAAAGAATAAATTTACTGCACAAATTTATACAAATCCTGTATATGCTGTGAAAACCTCTTAAATGAAAACTGATGAAAGATTAAAATATTAAATTAATTAAAATCCACCATACTGATGATTTAACCTACTAAATAAATGTCTAAAACAAAGATATAATTTTGTAGTGCTCAAGTGTATGTCAATTTTATTTTACTTTTTTAAAAAATATATTTTATTGATTTTTCACAGAGAGGAAGGGAAAGGGATAGAGAGTTAGAAACATCGATGAGAAAGAACCATCGATCAGCTGCCTCCTGCACGCCCCCTACTGGGGATGTGCCTGCAACCAAGGTACATGCCCTTGACCGGAATCGAACCTGGGCCCTTTAGTCTGCAGGCCGACGCTCTATCCACTGAGCCAAACCGGTTGGGGCTGTATGTCAATTTTAAATGTGTGGTGAGCTAGCATAACACAAAAGTATGGCTGTCGTTATTCTTTGTTGAATCAGCCATTATTTAGAAACAGTTGTATTGGTTCTTCACATGATAAGAAAGGCAAAATATCCTGTTTCTCATACAAGGTAATGTTGTGCATTAGCCTCTTCCTTTTTCCTAATCCTTTATCACTTGAACTCTCTAGGTTATATGTTAGTTTGCATAGTGCCTAAGAGGTGGATAAAAATTGGGTATCTCCCACAGCCATTTCTACCCTCTAGTAGGGTTCCTTAAAAAAACAGAACTTAAATCTTGCTCACAGAATATACCTTTGCCAAAAGTTAATATTAGAACATAAATTTTCAGTGAGACAAAGCAATTTCTATTAAGAATTACTACTCTGCCCATCTAATTCTCAATTTAACATTAAAAAAACCAATAACTCTGTTGTAAAGTTTCTAGCAATTAAAATAAGTACAAACTAGTTTCTTGCCCAGAAGAATTAGAGTTTCTGACTCAGTTTAGAGTAAAGGTGACATGTGGTTTTTGGTAATACACAAGCTTTGGTCACTCAAAAACAATACTCCCTAATTAGACACAGTTGAAACTGTTTGATTATTGTCAGGAAAAACAAAAATTCAATTGCACTATTGAAAACTTCACCCAGCTGTCCTCTGATCCCTGTTCATATTACAGTATTATAGTCATTGCAATTATTGCAATTAGAAGTCATGGCCAGGAAGAGGTCATTGGCAACTGGTAGTGACCAAATATCTGGGCATATGGCCAAATGCATGTGACCATTAATTCAAATGAATTCTACTGACCATCAGATAAAATATAACTTGTCTTAAAGGACCAAGAAGGAAGGGGTTTCTATGCTAATTAGTTATGGCCAATCCTAAAATTGATTTTAGGGAGAAATAGAAAATTGCTTCTAGTGAGCTTTTGATTTTTTATCAACCCTAGATATTTTGAGGGGCATAGTGGGAGGGATTGTCCCAACCTTCAATGGAATTCCTGAAGAGGTGGGAATCTCAAGGCATGGTTAAAAATGATCCAGGGTGGTCTATGGTGGTAGTTGGCATAGCCTTGGGCACTGCAGCATCTTTTAAATTACTATTGTCTAAAAGGTGAAGTGTTTCACCTTTAGTGGATAATCTTGATGTAATTTGTCAACTGCAGTAGTTGCCCAACATCTCGCAAATGTCCTAAGAGCAAGAACTGAGTCTTGGTTTATCTTTGCAATTCTAAGGAAACTCATGGCACTCAGTAAATATGTGGTGAAGTAAACTGAAGCAGTCCATAGCAATCTTACTCTGGCTGAATTCATAACTAAGTAAGACTTGGGGCTTTAGCACCCCCTGGGGGATGCTATACTTGACTTCCCTTATAGTTTTTCATTCTTCCTGAATATTTATGGAGTGCCTCTGATGAGGTGTTCACTACTGGAAATGGGATACCTATCTTTAGGAAGCCTACTATCTGTCAGAAATGCTGAAAGGTCCTAATTGTTGTCCAATAATTATTTATAGAGCAACAATTAACCAGGCACAGAGGTACAGTAGTAAACAAGGTATACTTCCAGTCTAATGGAGTGCTGATAAAAAAAGAGGCAGTTACAATTGAGTATGAAAAGTGTTCTGAGACAGGTAGGAAGGCAATGGAATAGAGGAAATACTATCTAAACTGAAACCTGAAGGATAAAGTGGCTATTAAATAAGAGGGAAGCTAAACCTACGAGATTATTCATTTTGTGGATTCCATATGTTCCCATATTTGAATTTATAGATTCTTCATTAACAAAAAGATATTTTCTTTTTTCAAATAGATAATTAGACAGAATATTTAACTTTGCCAAGTGTTTGATACTTTTTGGATAGCTGATTAGTATCCATAGCTTATTTTTATAATTTCTTTTTGTACATATATTTACCAAATAGGTCAGGTGTTTTCATGTAACATTAAATACTTATTGGCATCACTGTTATCATTAATGCCATCTTAGAGCTTCAAGATATCCAGCACTTACAATGGTCAGAGTGAAAAAGAATTTTGATATCACAAAGTTAAATACAGTGAAAGTGATAGGGAACTCAAGAAGTTAAAAATGTTTAGCTTTAGATATACAGTTTATAGGCTTGGCAATTAATGCATGTGCAAAGCTTTCGTTCCAGGGGCTGGAGTGTATGACTGGACCTGGCATGACTTCAGGAGACACGCACGCAATTCGACCGTTGTGCCCCAGGAGGACTGCAAGTGACCAAAATGGTATCTGAGCTATTGTGCTCCAGGGACAGAACCTCCAGCAGCCAGGACGTACATAAAGAACCACTGGTCAGCAGATGAAGGGATGGTTGGAAAATCACTGGGCTGCAGCTTTTATCTGATTAACCTTTTCGTCTGAATTCCAAACCCCTTACCTACTTTTTCCCTGAATTCCAAACCCTTTACCTACACTTTTCTTCTCCTTATAAAAATGGTTGGCTTGAAGTGAGATGTAAGACAGTCTTTAGGGTATATAACTCACCATCTTCTCAGATCACCAGCCTTCTGAATAAAATGCCCATAAAGATTTAACCCTTGTCTCTGCTTGTTGGTTCTGATAGTGATGGGCAGCACAAACACTGACTCTTCTGGTTTCAGAAGTATACTAAATTGCTAAGGGTTTTTAAAAATCTACTTATATTATTTAAATTGTAGCTAAAAATATGCATAAAAACTATTATTGTTTTTAGAGCTATTAATTGAAAATGAGGATATATCGTCACATGATTTTAATATAAAATCTAAAGATTAATTAGAATTATAGAACATAATTTAAGTAAAGAAAATATATGTAAATAAACATTAAAATCAACATGAAAGACAACTAGGAACATCTTAGAAGTTATTTTGAACATTATAGAGACTTTTTCTCAAGACATTCTTTCTTGATTTCTAATTTAAATATATTAGGAATTGAAAAACAATGCCTATCTGAAATTCCACATTACAGACCAAACTGCTGAACATCCACTTTGCATGCATTTAATCCTTTCTAGACTGAAACTTGGTCTAAAGTGAGCTAAAAGCAGTATGAACACCTGGTTCACCTGCTGGTGACTCAGACTTCTCAGCGTTTGTGAGCTCTCCCTGATCTGTGTTTAGAACCATCACTGGGGAGTCCCCACAAAGCAGAGTTTCCAGAGAAGTGAGTCTCTGATCACCTATATCAGAATCACCTGGAGAGCTTGAATTTACAAAGTGCATGATCCTTGCCCAATGTCAGGTCTATTGGATCAGAACTGGGTGAGGATGGCTTGAGGAAATTATTTTTAACAATAAAAATTTAACAAAATTAATTATTATGTGTACGTAAGTTTTTAAAATGGTGAAACCTGATAGAAGGTAAATCTTCAAATTATGAAACTTTGCAGTGCAGCTCAAAACCCAAATTTCCATGTTGACTTGAATGTGACCAAGAATAACAGAAGAATTGAAAAGAAGAAAGAAAGAAAGAAAAAGTCCCTGGTAGCATCTAGAGAAATTGCAGGGGATCACAATGGTGATAAGAAAGAAAAGTGATTTTTCCCAAGCAAGAACCAGCAGTGCTCAGGAAGAACTGCAGCTCCCTTAAGGATGGGGTATAAGGACGATAAGAAATCATTAGAAAACATCAGTGGGGACAGGGTGTACTCCCTGGAGCTCTGGCAGGTATCACACATGCTCTGGGGCAAGTACAACATAGGCCCTCATCAAATTTTGGTGGGATAGATGGATGGACGAATAGATTGATGGAGGGATAAAAGGAAGGACGGGAATTCTTGAGTGTCATTTTTAGTATGGCAGTATATTGGGAACTTCAATTGCAGAGATTCCAAGAAAATAGGTGTCGGGTCCAAGTCCCTCTGCCAGGAGCTGGACCACCTGGGATGCTGGGTATTCGATAGAGAAGCCATGAGAAATTGTGGGTATATAAGAGAGTCTTTATTGTAACCCAAGTGGCCATTGCTATGACAGGAGCTATTAGACAAAGCAGTTCTTCAAAATAAAGTCCCAAACAATAGCTGTACACCAGCTAGGTAACAATACATCTTTCCCACAAAGTAGCTGTAGCCTCCAACATAGGAGCTATACAGGAGCCATTCTTAGAGCCACAGCCTCACTAAGCAGCTGCCTCCAAGCCCGCAGCAGCAGACTGCTGGTCAGTAACATACTTCAATACTAACTTAGACAAACGTGGCTCCTTTCCAAATAGTGACCTCACTATTTTGGGTTATAGAAGGGCATGCTTGCACAGTGTACACAGTCAGATTACTGTGTCCTTGCTTCTTGCACCTGCATATAGTATCTCAACCTTGAACACTTTTATAAAGATCCCCACACTCAGAGTAGCCTTGAACATTCAGCATACTCTGAACAGGGCCTCCACACTCCCATTTGCCTTGATCATCCAGCATACTCTGACAGGATGCCAACGATAGGATTTTATGTATTTCAATTAGAAAGGTATTCTGAAAATTGAATTGTAAATTACTGTTAGAATGCTTACAAGTGTGAAATGCTGGACTTCTCATAAGGCATTTCCCTGGATACCTATAGGAGACACACCAAGTAATATGGATACTTTGTGCCATGACCAATCTAAAGCAAGGTTTCCAAGTATAAATCAACAATTGTGATTAGATCATGTTTACTAGTACTTGACAGTAAATTTTGACAGAATGTATCAGACAGGCATCATTTCACCGGAAGATTAATCTAGGACTTAGTATGTAGGTCAAGACTATCATTTTAGTTGGGGATTAAAAATAGGCAACAGATAATTTTACTGGCAAAATGTTAAAATTTAAATGCCTATGGATCTGGAAAACAAGATTATGGCACTAATTCTGCCACTAATTCACTGTACAAATTTGGACAGATTATTGTATACTGCTTAATAAAATAAGAAAATTAAAATATAATTTCAAAGGCCTAGTCCAGGTGTAATCCGTATTGTGCTGGTAGTTAACAATGGGATCTCCTGGAGAGAGGTAAAGAGCCCTTATTTGTATCATTTTTAAATTTATATGGAATAAATACTCCCATTGTATTTCAAGATGATGTCACTGAATGCAGAGTTGAGAAGAGATGCACATAATTCTTGCAAGCTGGTTGGAGATAGTATTCTATGGTAACAGAATGCTATTTTATGTACCTACTAGAGGACGAGTGCACGAATTCATGCATGGATGGGGTCCCTCGGGGTGGCCTGCAGAGATAGGGCCCCAGCTCACACCCACAGTCTCGCAGCCCTGCAGTCCCACTTGGCACCCCACCTTGGCCTGGCGCTGCCTCCTCACCTGCTCCACTATCCCGCCTGTGGGGTGATTGATTAGACCCAGGCCCCCTACCCAGCTCCCTCAGTGCCTGGTAGCCAGGCAGTGGCCCCATATCCCACCACCACCACTGGTCGCCATCTGCAGGGTGATTGGCAGGGTGATTGGGCCCTTGCTCGCACCTGCCTTGGCCTGGCACCACCTGCTCACCTGCTCCACCATCCGGCTGTGGTTCTGCTCTCGTCGGGGCCCATTGGAACCAGTAGCACCGCCACTGCTGCCCACTGCCAGCACTGAGTCATCAACGCCCGCCATGGTCGCATCGCTTCCTGGTCATAGCAAATGGTTGAACTCCCAGTCAAATGACCACCCGAGGGGACAATTTACATAATAAGCTTTTATTTTATAGGATTCCCCAATCTGAATATTTGCTCTATGTTCCATTTTTGCTCTTCTTTGTAAATATTTAGGTTCCTAGAATTAAAATGTCTGAGTCCCATCCCCCAACCACATTGTACGTTCTCATATGTAATTTTTTTAAAATTTAAGTTCTTTATTATTTAACACTAGAGGCCTGGTGCACAAAAATATGTGCACTCGTGGGGTCCCTCAGCCTGGCCTATGCCCTCTTGCAGTCTGGGACCCCTCAGAGGATGTCCACCTGCTGGCTTAGGCCCGCTCCCTGGGGGATCGGGCCCAAGCTGGCAGTCAGACATCCCTCTGGCAGCCCAGCAGCCCTCGGGGTATGTCTACTTGCCAGCGGGGAGTAGGCCTAAGCTGCAATCAGACATCCTTAACGCTGCTGAGGAGGCAGGAGAGGCTCCCACCACCACTGCTGTGCTGGCAGCCATCAGCCTGGCTTGTGGCTGAGCAGAGCTCCCCCTGTGGGAGTGCACTGACCACCAGGGGACAGCTCCTGCATTGAGCATCTGCCCCCTGTGGTCAGTGTGTGTCATAGTGACCAGTCTTTCCCAATCGTTCTGTTATTAGGGTCAATTTGCATATTACCCTTTTATTATATAGGATGGAGGCCTGGTGCACGGGTGGGGGCCGGCTGGTTTGCCCTGAAGGGTGTCCCGGATCAAGGTGGGGGTCCCGCTGGGGTGTCTGGCCAGCCTGGGTGAGGGGCTGATGGCTGTTTACAGCTGGTCACACCCCCTTCAGTGTGGGGGTCCCCACTGGGGTGCCTGGCCATCCTGGGTGAGGGGCTGAGGGCCGTTTTCAGGCTGGCCAAGCCCCGTGGTGAAGCTCCCAGCCTTTCTTTTTTTTTTATTCTGGGATTTATTTACCTTCTATAATTGCAAATTTATAGCCTTGAGTGGAGCTCAGAGTCAGCCAGGGCGGGCAGGAAGATTGGCTTCCTCCATCACCAGGGGCAACCCAAGCCTCCTGCTTGCTCCAGCTCCATGGCCACGGCCAGCTGAAAGCAGGTATCTGGGGTTTATTTAGCTTCTATAATTGAAACTTTGTTGCCTTGAGTGGAGCTCAGAGCCGGTCTCGGCAGGTGGGAAGCTTGGCTTCCTCCATCACTGGGGCAACCAAGCTTCCCTCTTGCTCCAGCTCCGTTGCTGCTGGCCTCCATCTTGGTTGGGTTAATTTGCATATAGTTGCTCTGATTGGCTGGTGGGCGTGGCTTAAGGCATAGCAAAGGTACAGTCAATTTGAATCTTTGTCTTTTATTAGTGTGGATACTACATAAGTCTCCTTTTTATGTCATAAGTTAACATGAAAATGTATTTTTTATTTTATTATATATTTTTCTGTTCAGTCTAACAAAAATGGAAATAACTTTTTATGAGGCCTTTAGCTTCTAGCTTGAAACTTGTCTGTTAAATTACTATTTTTTAATGATGTGAGAGGTGTTGTTTTATTAATTCTTTTTTCTCTGACCTTGAAATATAATAGACTACTTTAAAGGTCTCAATGGTATAAGTCATTAGGAAGATAAAAATATATGTGATTAAAGTAAAACATGATAAGACTTAAATTAAGTAATGATGTTAATAATCTTACTTTATGAAAATGGGTTATGTGATAAATTTTAATTATCATTATAATCAGGGTTTATCAACTAAAAATGGTTTAAGTTTTTTAAAGTGAATGAATATTTAAAAGTTTACTAGAGAAAATATAGCTGTAATTCAAAATTATTAAATGACTTCACTGCAAAAAAATATCTAACAATTTTAAAAATAAGAAAAATTTTAGTAGCATTTACCAAAAAAATATAGTCTATAATGAATATTCAAACACTGGAAAAAAACAGCAACATAACACATACTGTCACTATAGGTAGTGTACACATAACTTAGTACTTGTATTTCCTAGCAAAGTAAACAGTGATTTGCCAATTAAGGCCATTTTTCTTCCAAAACTTGTTATTTCTCTGAATACCACTCATTGGATTTGTATAAACTCTATTTTTCATACAAAATTGTTAATATTTTATGTAAGCATAATTCACTTTTAGCAGCTAGACAGGGACACATACACATGCTTACCACATGGTCAACACCTACAAGTTAGATCTGGGTCAATTCTTTCCTATGCATTCCTCCTCTAGTTCCTGGAAATGTCAATCTTGACTTTTTATCTTATGTGTTAGTAAATTTCTTGGATCCAGTAATGTCTCTAAGTTAGTTGTTAAGTTTTAATCTCACAGAAGAGTTATAATACTTTCTTGCATTTTCCCAATTTCTTAACTGATATTTTTGGTGATTTAAGAGTCAGAAAAGCATATATTTTCTAAGTAATGCTGGGAAAAAGTTCCCACATGTGCACACTACCTGAGCTATACCTGCTTTCTCCATTTGTGCTTAGAGAAAAGCCTTGTAAAGTCAGCCCTATAATGTGACATATGCATTCCTAAAAAATCACTGTTCTGTGCAAAATCACACAAGAAAACACCACAGGGCTTTTGTGGAAAAATGGGACTAGTGATATAACACATAAAAACTTCATCAGTAACACATAAAAGAAAGATAAGAGGCAAATAAAAATGGTAGTACAGTTTCATAAATAATTAAAGAATAAAGACATATGTAAATACCGCAATAAATATAACACTTTACTTCAAAAAAAAATCTGAGTCAAAGGTAAATGTAAACATTTCTGAAGTTCTTGATCAATACTGCTAAAATATGTCCAGAAAAATCATACTAATTTATGTACCCACAAACAGTGAGAAATGAATGTCTCACAAAACAATGGCCAACAAAGGGCATTATTAAAAAAACAAACAAACAAAAAATAACCAGCTTTTTAATCTGGCAGTTTAGTTTCTGAATTTACATTTTTAACTAGATAAGTATGTAAATATACTAATTAACAATTTATACTTCTTTCTTTGAAAAATGTTTATTCATGAGCTTTGTCATTTGTCCATTTATTCTTAATGGGTTTCTCTAATTAATATTTATGTCTATAACCCTTTGTTAAGCTATTGCAAATATATAATTATAAAGTTAATGTCCAGAAATATTACATCTTTAATAATTAAATCTGTGGATGTTTTTTCCATTTCTTCTCCAACTTTTCTGGCTTGTTTTACATTTAATAATTTAAACCACCTTAATTTACTTTGAATATAGTATGAAGAAAGAATCTATGATTTTCCTCCCCTGCCCCCCAAATTTAGTTAATTTCCTCCTATCTCTTTTTCAAAAAATCTCTCTCCTTTCAACCTATTTTATACTGTGATTTGCATCAAATGTGAAATTTTATATATAGGCATCTCTTTTTGCCCATGTATCCTTATCTATTGATCTGTTTATTCTCATACAAGTATATTCCTATGATAATATATACCCCATTGCAATCAATTTCAGTATCTAACTAGTTCAGTCCCTACTAACTCCTTTACTTTTCTAAGTTTTCTTAACATTTTTATGTTACTTATTGTTAGAAGGGTTTTAGCATGTTTCTTAAAAACCCAACAGGGTTTTTATGTCTATTTTATTAAACAAATATTATTAATATCTCTATAATATAAAACTATTTGTCTTTTATTTATGTTCCCTGATAAACACTGTGGTTTTCTTTATGTTTTTTATTGAAATTATTAGTAGACATGTAATGCTTTTACGCTATTACTAGAGGCTCAGTGCACGAATTTGTGCATCAGTGGTCCCTCGGCCTGCCTGTGGGATCAGGCTCAAACAGGCTCTCTGACATCCCCTGAGGGGTCCTGGATTGTGAAAGAGTGCAGGCCAGGCCAAGGGACCCCACTGGTGCACGATTGGGGCCAGGGAAGGACATGGGAGGTTGGCCAGCTGAGTAAAGATTGTGGGAGGGCTCCAGGACATGTCTGACCTGTCTCGCTCAGTCCCGATCAGCCAGACCCCAGCAGCAAGCTAACCTACTGGTCGGACCATCTGTCCCCTGGTGGTCAGTGCACATCATAGTGAGTGGTTGAGCGGCCTTAGCATATCATTAGCATATTACACATTGATTGGTTGAACTGCCAACCAGACGACCAGACACTTAGCATATTAGGCTTTTATTATATAGGACTAGAGGCCTGGTGCACAAAAATTCATGCACTGGAGGGGTCTCTCAGCCAGGCTTACACCCTCTCACAGTCTGGGAGCCCTCAAGGGATGTCCTACTGATGGCTTAGGCCTGGGGGGAGTGGGCCTAAGCTGCAGTCTGGCCTCCCTCTGCGGAAGGTGACTGGACCAATCAGGAGAAGGAGCTGCCCCCATTACCCCACTGCTGCTGCCACTGCCAGTTGCTGTGGCTGTTGGGCCTCGGCCCTTGCTTCTTAGTGCTGCCCCCTCCTCCAACTGGAGCCAGGCTGGCTGGGGGAGGGACTGTGGGAGGTTGAGGTAATGCATTCACACCCTGTCCAGACTCTACAGAAGCTCTGGGACTGAAGTGCTGTGGCCTCTCCCACCACCACCTCTGCAGGAGTGGCTGCAGCACAGGTGGAATTGGACCAGGGCCCATGGTACCACGGCCTCTCCCGCCACTGCCTCTGTGGAAGGAGGGGCCACAGCATGGGTGGGATGGACCTGGGCCCGTGGCACAGCTGCCTCTCCCACCGCTACCTCTGCAAAAAGGGCCATGGCACTGGGACTGGCCCTTAACCCATGCAGCCACTGTGGCTTTGTCCGGAAAGACGTCCAGAAGATGTCCAGTCTAATTAGCATATTACCCTTTTATTAGTATAGATAAGTAGAATCTGTTTTCGATCTATTTTCCGGTACATATGTTATATCTATACATTTTGTAATGTGTCAATGATAAGTACAAAAGTCATTGATTTTTATATATTTATGAGAGGCCTGATGCACGAAATTCTCGCAAAAGTAGGCCTTCCTTCCCCTGGCTGCCAGCACCACTTTTCCTCGGCACCCGGGACCTAAGATTTCCTCCAGCTGCTGGCAGGCACCAGGATCTGGGCTTCCCTTGCAGCCCCGACTTCATCCGGAAGGTCATCCGGAAGGACATCTGGAAGAATGTCTGGTCTAATTAGCATATTATGCTTTTATTATTATAGATCACAAACTTATTCACAGAAATTTTTAGATTAATCTTGGAGAGTTATATTTATACTTTATGTAAATAATGACTTGTTTATTTTTAGTTTTACATCTTACTGTACTGGCCATGAATTTCAAGACAATAATAATGTTAATGATGAGCATAATTTTTTTCTTCTTTGGTTTATATTTATTTAGAGAAAGTTGTCAATTATATGCAACTAGAGGCCTGATGCACGAAATTTGTGAATGGGGGTGGGGCGTTCCCTTGGCCCAGCCTGCTCCCTCTCCAATCCGGGACCCCTCGGGAGATGTCCAACTGCCAGTTTAGGCCCTATCCCTGGGATCGGCAGTCGGACATCCCTCTCACAATCAGGGATCACTGGCTCCTAACCAATCACCTGTCTGCCTGCCTGATTGCCCCTAACTTCCCCCCTGCCAGCCTGATCACCCCTAACCACCTCTGCCTGCAGGCCTGGTCACCCCCAACTGCCTCCCCCCCTAGCTAGCCTGGTTGCCCCTTACTGGCCCCCCTGCCAGCCTGGTCACTTCATGCAGCCTGCTGTTCATTTGTTTGGTCGTCCCTCACTAAGCCTCTGATGGCCTTGTTGCCCCACGCAACCTGCTGTTTGGTCGTTACTATTACTGTGATGGCATCCTGGACAATTTGCATATTCCTCTATTATTACTATAGGTAGGGAAATTTGTATATGTGTGCATCTTTACATATTTTGTTAACTCTTTGTTTGAAATACATATTCTTTGAGTTACGAAGCATATTTATATTTCTAATATTTTAAGAACATTTTTGTTGTTATATTTTTAATTGTTTGCTTTTGATTAATTAATGAATATTACATTTTACCAGATAGATTTTTGAAATTTATTGATATGACACATATGGGGTTTTATTTGACCAATTAATTTTTGCTATCATAGGCTTTTCTATTTAACAAGGTAGAGATTTTTCTTGTTTAGAAAGAACTGACACTTTAATACTGCTAAATTTGATTTGCTAATATTTATTTAGAAAATTTATATTGATATGTATAATTTTTCCCATTCTATGCTAGAAATTTTATTCAGATTTTTGTGTAAAAATCTAAGATTTTAAAAGTACATTGGGTGGTTTTGGAAATTTTTGGTAGAGCCACTACAGATAACATGGCAATACTCTTTTACTATAAAATTCAAAAGAATGCATCTATAAAAACTAGATGAGTCTTTTATATTGAAGTAATTCTTTGATTGTGCATGTCTGTTTTATTTTTCTAATTGATATCTGTAAAGTAAGTTTCAGTCATGTAAATTTTTGTATCTCTAAGTGATAATCACTATTTCTAATTCAATTAGCATAAAATTATGAATAGTATTTTATAATATTTTTTCTAAATTTCAATCTATGGAATAAATAATGGATTCAAATTTTCACCACTTTGCAACTGCTAATGAATTGACAGATTTAGGCATTTATCATTTTCAGTTTGGATGGCTCTATTTTCCCTTGCATAAATTTACCAGGAATTTATGTTTTATTGTTATTCTTTTAATAGTTCTGTTTATCTATGTCTTATTCAATAATTTCTATTTTTATCTTTAATTATTTATCCCCATTTACTTTAATTATCTTTATGGTAAGCTAGAGGCCCGGTGCATGAAATTCGTGCACTCGGGGGGGAGGGGTCCCTCAGTCCAGCCTCTCCCCTATCACGGTCCGGAAGCCCTCAGGGGATGTCCTACAGACAGTGTAGGCTCACTCCCCGTGGGCATAAGCTGCAGTCTGGCCTCCCTCTGAGGGAGGTGACCAGGATTATCAGAGGAAGGTGCCACCCCCATCACCCTGCTGCTGCTGCCACTGCTGACCGCCACAGCTGGCAAGGTGTTTTCATCAACACAGACTCCAGTCCCTTCACCATGAAGAAATGACAACTTTCTTTAGGCATTTTCAAGATGTCTCTTTCATTTCATTTTTTTTATCCTCACCTGAGGATATTTTTCCATTGATTTTTAGAGAGTGTGGAAGAGAGAGGGAAAGACAGAGAGAAACATCAATGTGAGAGGCACACTTTGATTTGTTGCCTCCTGCATGAGCCGTGACCTGGGCCCCAGCTAGGGAGGAGCCTGCAACCTAGGTACATGTCCTTGATCAGAATCAAACCTGGACCCTGCAGTCCACAGGCTAAGGATCTATCCACTGAGCCAAACCAGGTAGGGTAGGATATGACATTTCTTAGCCCGTCCAGCAGTGGACCTTCATTTTTCCCTCCAGGAGTGAGGTAGAAAAACCCTAGATCACCTTCTTGGATTCTTATTACCCAGGTTACCAAGATACCTTAAACAAAAAAGAAGTTTATTTCTCAGAAAAGTATAAAAGAAAATCCATATGTAGGAGGCATTTGGTTTCTTATAGAGAGGGTCCCCCAAATTGTCAGAGTACCTGATTCCTTCCATCTAACAGCTCTTTCAACTTTCTATTTGTAACCCATGGAAGTTCCTATATATGAATATCCTGTTGATGCTATAACTGTACAGATAGAATGTTTCTAAGAGGGTTTTAAAATGTGTTAGTTTATATGTTCCTGGTGGTATAAATCCTAAGGTTGAAAAGATCTTACTGTAAAGGGCCTGAATAGATACTTTTCTAAAAAAGGTATACAGGTGGCTAATAAATATATGAAAAGATGCTCAACATCTTTCCTAATCTTCAAGAAAATGCAAATCTATACCACAATGATATGTCACCTCATACTTATTAGGATGGCTATTATTAAAAGACAAGAGATGAAGGTGGGGGTGGGTGGGTGGGAAGAAATCAACCAAAGAACTTGCATGCATATATGCATAACCCATAAACACAGGAACTAGGGTAGTGAAGGCCTGGGGTGGGGGTTGGGGTGAGGTATAAGGGGTTAATGGGGAAAAATGGGGACATATGTAATACTTTAAACAATAAAGATTTTTAAAAAGACAAGAAAGGAGAGAAAAAGAAGGTGATTGGCAAGAAGATAGGGAGGGAGAGTGTGTGAGAGAGTGAGGGAGCGATAGAGGAGTGTGTGGATGTGTTGGTGTGTGTGTGTATGAGCTAGGGACAGTTAGATCCTGCAGGTCCTCCAGTGGGCTGCCAAACTGGGCAGTCTTAGATGGTGAAACCCCGCTGCCACCATGGACACTCTCGGGGAAGCCAGTGTGGGCACAGAGACCACACCATCTTGAAAAACAGAACTGCTTGAGACTAGGATACTAGCCTCACCACTACCCAATTGGATCTCAGACACAAACTGGGACCCTACAGCCACTCAGGACAAAGACCTGCAACCACAGCTGTAGACCCACAGACACCAAGAATCCAGACATCCTGGCTGCAGATTTCTGTGAGTCACAGAGCCCATCCTCCTCCCCTGCAGGCCCGCTGCAGCAGCATAGGAACAGCTAGACCTGCTCATCACAGGCAGGCCTCCTGCCCACATAGGGTGGATGCGCTACCTGACTTTGAGCCTGGGCACACGGACACGGGGAGTCTGTTTCCCACAGCGTGCACTCATGCAACCAGACCGTATGCCCACACAGGGCCGCTGTGCCACGTGACTTTTATTCTGGGCAAGAGCACAAGGAAGTCTGTTTCTTGCAGCTCAGGAGTGGACCTCCCACCAACTCAGGCAGCTGTGCAACCCGGTCCCCCAAGCAGACCAGGGACCCTGATTCTCCGCGTGAGAGGCAGCACTGAGCACCAGTGACTTGACTCTGTTTCTCATCATGCGTGCCTGGGATCCCTGAATCTAAGAGCACACTAAGAGCCAGTGACTCCAATTCTCAGTGCATGCGCACACAGGAACCTTAATTCTTGGTGCAAGGCCACAAGAAGCAGCAGAGACTTTGATACTCAATTCTTGGTGTGGACACAGGGGGACTCTGACTCCTGGCATGCAATAGGGGACTCTGATTTTCGGTACATACCAGCAGGGTCTGTTTTTCAGCATGGCACAGGTGGGGTCCCTGATTCTAGCTGTGTGCATGAGGCCGCACTGAGCACAGGTGACTCTGATCTGGGGTGAATGTGGCCCCCACCAACCCATGGAAGCCACACGTCTTGATGTCAGAGCTCTTCTGTGATACTCCGGTGGTACTAAGCTCCCTCTGCACACAACCCAGGCCCCTGCAACTCAGCATTTGAGCCTTCTGGGGATAGTTAGAATGGGGAGACAATGAAACAATCCCCAGAGGAAAGAAAAAGAATCGCCAAAAAATGAAATAAGTGAAACGGAGACATGCAACATGAAATAAAAAGAATTCAGAGTAATGGTCATACCGTGCATAAACTAGATGGATGAGAAATCAACAACCTTGCAAAAATAAGAAAGAAATAAAAAGTGATATAGCTACAATAAAAAATGCCATGGAAGGTTTCAACAGTAGACTAGAAGAAGCAAAGGATGAAATTAGTGAGTTAGAAGATAAGGTAGAGAAACAAGCCCAATCTGAACAGCAACTGGGGAAAAAAATTAAAAAGTAGGAGGAGAGCCTAAAGGACAATAGGAAATGAAGTAACATACATATAATAGGGCTGAATAGGAACAAGACAGGGATGCCCACTCTCAAAAGAAGAGCAGTAAGGATTAGAGAATCTATTTGAAGAAATAATGACAGAAAACTTTCCTGATATGGCAAAGAAAAAAGTTACACAAGTAAAGAGAGTCCCAAGCAAGATGAATCACAAAAGACCCACACCAAGACACATCATAATTACAATGGCAAATGTTATGGACAAAGAAAGAATTTTAAAGGCTGCAAGAGAGAGACAGAGAGTTACCTACAAAGGATTCCCCATTAGATTATCAAATGATTACTCAATAGAAACACATCAATCTAGAAGGGAATGGAATGAGGTATACAGAGTGATGCAAAGCAAAGAACTGAGTCCAAGAATACTCTATCCAGCAAGACGGAATAAAAAAAGACCCCGAATACCTGCAGTAATCTTGAGAAAGAAGAACAATGTTGGAGGGATCACTATACCAGATATCAAGCTGTACTACACAGACACTGTTCTCAAAACTGCCTGGTAATAGCACAAAAACAGACATATAGACCAGTGGAACAGAACAGAGAACCCTGAAATCAACACAAGTCATTATGCTCAATTAATATTTGACAAAGGAGACAAGAGCATATAATGGAGACAAGACAGTCTCTTCAATAAATGGTGTTGGGAATATTGGTCAGATATATGCAAAAAGATAAAATTAGATCACCAACTTACACCATACACAAAAATAAACTCAAAATGGTTAAAGGACTTACTTAAATGTAAGATGGGAAATTATAAAAATCATAGAAGATTCCATAGGCAGCAAAATAGCAGACATGTCATAGCAATATCTTTACCGATACAGCTCCTAGGACAATGGAAACTAAGGAAAAAATAAACAAATGGGACTACATCAAAATAAAAAGTTTCTACACAGCAAAAGTAACCATCAACAAAACAACAAGAAAGCCCACTGCCTGGGAGAACATATTTGCCAATGTTATCTCAGATAAGTGTTTAATCTCCAAAATTTACAGTGAACTCAAACAACTTAACAAAAGGAAGATAAACAACCCAATCAAAAAATGGACAAAGGACCTAAATAAACACTTTTTGAAAGAGGACATACAGAAAGCCAAGAGACATATGAAAACATGCTCAAAGTCACTAACCATCTGAGAGATGCAAATCAAATCGACAATGAGGTACCATCTCACACCTGCCAGAATGGCTATCATCAACAAATCAACAAACAACAAGTGCTGGAGAGGATGCAGAGAAAAAGGAACCCTCCTTCATTGCTGTTGGGAATGCATACTGGTGCAGCCACTGTGGAAAGCAGTAAGGTGTTTCCTCAAAAAATTAAAAATGGAACTTCCATTTGACCCAGTAATCCCACTTCTAGGAATATATCCCAAGAAAATAAAAACACTAGTCAGAAAGGATATATGCACCCCTACATTCATAGCAGCACAATTTACAATAGCCAAGATTTGGAAACAGTCTATGTGCTCATCAGCAGATGAGGTGATTGGAAAACTGTGGTACATCTACACAATGGAATACTATGCTGCTGTATAAAAGAAGGAATTCTTACCATTTGCAACAGCATGGATGGAACTGGAGAGCATTATGCTAAGTGAAATAAGCTAGTCAGTGAAAGATAAATACCTCATGATCTCACTCATTGTTGGAATACAAAGAACATTATAAACTGTTGAACAAAAACAGATAGAGGCAAAGAAGCATTGAACAGACTGTCAAACTCAGCGGGAAGGCAGGGGACAGTTGTGGGAGTAAGAGATCAACTAAAGGACTTGTATGCATGCATATAAGCACAACCAATAGATGCAAGACACTGGGTGGGTTGAGTGCAAGTGCAGGGGGGTAGGGAGGCCAAGTGGAGGTCAATGGGAAAAAAAAAAGAGACATATGTACTACTGTTTTTAATACCTTAAACAATAAAAATATACAAGAAAAATATGAATAAATAAAATAAAATGATTTAAAGCCACTTCCTATAAATATAGTAAATATAACAATGCTAGTAGTATGATATTGCTCCTTTTAGATTGTTTTCTGGGTAATGTGGGATAAAGCAAAGAAGATAAAAAAGTGGTATTTTATTTCTAGCCTTTCCAGTATGACGAAAAATTAAGATTTTCTGTGCAGGAGAAAAAAACAAGTAGGGTAGGATAGGTTAAGTATAATCCTGTAGTTTTGGTTTTGAATTAGAATTAGAATTAATAGCATGAATTTTTAAAGCATTTTGTCATATATATATATATATATATATATATATATATATATATATAATAGTTATTTCTACTGGAATAACCTAGAAAACAATGACCAACCTGGTAGCAATAAATCCCCTATTATGTTCTCTGTATACCATTTCCCACTAGCTTATTACAAACCACACAGGGTGTAAAAATACAAGAAGAGCCTGGACATCATATAATACCATAAAGCAAGGAAACTATTTCATATTACTAGAGGCATAGCAAAAGCACTCAGAAGCTGACTTCAAAAGGCTCCCACAGGCCAAAAATGATTAGTTACCCAAGATTAAGAATAATAATTACAGTGAATAGAAATATAGAAAATATCTTTATTCAGGAGTATTAAATGATTCTAAATCATGCACACACAGAAAAAGACAAAGGGAACAAATATCTAATGGGTCATCATCTAGGGAAACAAGGCATTGTTTTGGAAATTGATAAATACAGAGAAAGGATTAAACATTTATCTGTCTCTCCTACATAAACTATACAACTGGATAATCAAATGAAACAATAACATACATTTCTCTGTATAAAAATATTCTAGCCAATAAATAAAAAATGAATGATAAATCAGAATTTCACAATTTTGTAAACTCTAAAGAACTAATGGAGTAAGACACAGGAGGAATCCCCAGAAAAAAGAGATATGTGAAAAGAATGCAAGGAAATTATCATGTAGAGAGTTCAAAGTAATAATTAAAAGGATGCTCAAGACCTTAGTGAGAAATACAACAGCATGAAAAAGGACATACAAACCATAAAAAAATAACCCACTTGAAATAAAGCATAACACCAAGCATACACTGGAAGGAATAAAAAGTAGATTAGATGAAACAGATGATCAAATCAGTGACTTAGAAGACAAGGTAGAAAAAAACTGACACAATCTGAGCAGAAAAATGAAAAAAGAATTTTAAAAGAATGAGTTTATGGGAAGTTTGGGACAACATAAAATGCAATAACATATGCATCATATGGATACCAGAAGGAGAAGAAAAGTGAGCAAGTGATAGGGAACTTGCTTGAAGAAATAGTGTCATAAAACTTCCCTAACTTGGTGAAGGAAAAAAACCACACAAATCCAAGAAGCACATAGTCCCAGTCAAAATGAAGCATAATAAAAATGGCCAATGCTAAAGACAAAGAGAGAATCTTAAATGCAGAAAGAAAGAGACAGTTATCTACAAGGGAGTTTCCATAGGCTGCTAGCTGATTTTTGAACAGAAACACTTAAGGCCAGAAGAAATTTGTCATGAAGTATTCAAAGTAATGAAAGCAAGGACCTGCATCCAAGAATACTCTATTTAGCAAGGCTATCATGTAAAATTCAAAGCAAAATAACGAGCTTCCCAAATAAAAAGAAGGCTAAAAGAGTTCTTTAGCACCAAACAAGTATAGCAAGAAATGTTAAGGGTCTGCTTTAAGTTGAAAAATATATAGATATATATAGAGAGAAATATAGGTATAAGGAAAAAATGGTAATAAATAAGTACCTATCAATCATAAATGGATTAGCCCAGTCAGTGTGGCTCAGTGGATTGAACATCAACCTAGGCACCAGAGGTAACAGGTTCGAATTTGGTCAAGGCACATGCCCAGGTTGCAGGCTCAATCCTCAGTACGGGTCATGCAGGAGGCAGCCAATTGACATTTCTCTCTCATCGATGTTTCTCTCTCATCAATGTTTCTCTCTCTCTTTCCCTTTCCCTCTCTCTAAAATCAATAAAAAACATATTTAAAAAATAATAATAAATGGGTTAAACGCTCCAATCAAAAGACATAGGATAGCTGAATGGATAGGAAAATATGACATATACATATGATGTCTTCAAGAGACCCACCTCAGAATGAAAGATTCACACAGGATGAGAGTGAAGAGATGGGAAAATTTTTCCATGCAAATGGAAATTAAAAAAAATAAAAGCTATGGTAGTAATACCTATATCTAACAAAATAGAATTCAAAACAAAGACCATAAAAGAGACAAAGAATGTCACTATAGGGATCAATCCAAAAAGAGGAAATAACCCTTATAAACATATATGAATCCAATATAGGAGCACCTAAATAAACATAATAATAATATTTGGTGGGCTTTAAGGTAGAGATTGACAGCAATACAGTCAGAGTAGGGAACATTAACACCCCACTGTCATTAATGGATACATCTTCCAGACAAAAACTCAACAAGGAAACTGTGACAAATGGCCAACTAGATCAGATATTTAATTGATATTTACAAAACATTTCATCCCAAAGCTGCAAAATATACATTTTTCTCAAGTGCACATAGAACATTCTCAAAGATAGACTACATGGTACAATACAAAATAAGTCTTAACAAATTCAAGAAGATTGAAATTATATCAAGCATCTTCTCAGATGACAATGGCATGAAAATAGAAATAAACTACAATAAAAAACCCAGAATTCTTCAAACAAATGGAGGCTAAATAGTGTTATTAAACAGTGAGCAGATTAGCAATGAAATCAAGGAAGAAATAAAAAATTACCTGGAAACAAATGAAAATTAACACACAAAAACACAAAATCTATGTGACAGAAGAAAGCATTTATGAGAGGAAAGCTTATAGTACTACAGGCCTACCTCAAGAAGCAAGAAACATATCTAATAAACAATCTAATCCTACAACTACAGGAACTACCAAAATGAAAAATAAACAAATTCTGGAAGGAAGGAAATAATAAAATCTGAGCTTAAATAAATTACATAGAAAAACAATACAAAAAAATCAATGAAACCAAGAGCTGATTGTTTGAAAAGATAAAAAAGATTTATGACTAATCAAGAAAAAAAGAGAGAGGACCCAACTAAATAAAATCAGAAATAAAAGTGGAGAAATAACAACTGATTCCAAAGAAATACAAAAGATAGAAAGAAAATACAATGAATAACTATATGCCAGAAAATTGGACAACCTGGGTAGAAACAGACAAATTCCAAGAAACATACAACCTTCTAAAACTGAATCAGGGAGAATCAGAAATCCTGAATGGACCAATAACAACTGATGAAATTGAAGCAGAAAAAAAAAATCCCAGCAATCAAAAGTCCTGGACTGGATGGCTACACAGGTGAATATTACCAAACATTCAAAGAAATAACACCTCCTCTCCTCAAACTATTCCAAAAAATTGAACAGGTGGGTAAATGTCCAAGCTCTTTATATGAGGCTTGCATTCTCCTAATTCCAAAACTAGATAAAGACATTCCAAAAATGAAAATTATAGGCCAATATCCCTGATGAACATAGATGCTAAAACACTCACCAAAATATTAGCAAATCAGATCCAGCATTACATTAAAAAGATCATACACCATTATCAAGTTGGGGATGCAAGGTTGGCAAATCAATAAACGTGATACATCACATAAAAAATTAAAAGACAAAAATCACATGATCATATCAATAGATGCAAAAAAAAGCATGGGACAGAATACAATATCCATCCTATCTAATAAAAGAGTAATATGCAAATTGACCACCACTCCAACACACAAGATGGCCACCCCCATGTGGTCAAAGATGGCCGGCAGGGGAGGGCAGTTGGGGGGAACCAGGCCTTCAGGGGAGGGCAGTTAGGGGTGACCATGCCCATAGAGGAGGGCAGTTGGGGGGAACCAGGCTGGCAGGGAAGGACAGTTGAAGGGAACCAGGCCTGCAGGGGAGGGCAGTTAGGGGTGACCGAGCTGGCAAGGGAGGGAAGTTAGGGGTGACTGGGCCAGCAGGGGAGGGCAGTTGGGGGCAACCAGGCTGGCAGGGGAGGACAGTTAGGGGCAACCAGACTGGCAGGGGAGGGCAATTAGGGACAATTGGGCCGGCACGGGAGCAGTTAGGTGTCGATCAGGCTGGCAGGGGAGTGGTTAGGGGCAATCAGACAGGCAGGCAGGCAAGCAGGTGGGAGCCAGCAGTCCTGGATTGTGAGAGGGATGTCCGACTGCCTGTTTAGGCCCAATCAGGCCTAAACGGGTAGTCAAACATCCCTTGAGGGGGCCCAGATTGGAGAGGGTGCAGGCTGGGCTGAGGGATACCCCCCATGCATGAATTTCATGCACCAAACCTCTCATTTTTAATAAAAATTCTTAGCAAAGTGGGAATAGATAGAACATACCTCAAAGTAATAAAGGCCATATAAGACAAAACCACAGCCAACATCATATTCAATATGCAAAATCTAAAGGCCTTTCTCCTAAGATCAGAAACAAGACAGGGATGTCCACTTTCTCCACTCTTATTCAACACTAGAGGCCTAGTGCATGAATTCATGCATAGGTGGGGTCCCAAAGGGGATGGGGAGTGGGGGAAAGGGGCAGGATGTTATCAGCCCTCCTGGCAGGAGGTGACACACCCTTGCTGGCCCCGGATCTGGATCCATCCCACTGACGTTCTCGCCGGTTGTTGGGAGCCACCTGGTGGCCACTTTATATCCTTTCTTCCTTGCAGAGTGTCTAGGGAGGGGAAGCAGCCATGGTACCCAAGGCCAACTTCCAGGAGGCCGGCTGTGCTATTGGGGTCGTGCCATGGAACTGGTCCATCAGTGCCTGGCCTGTTCTCTGAAGATTGGACCTGCAGGACTACTGAGGGAATGAGTGGCTGCCACCAGGCTGGTGGGCTGCTGGAACAGGTGTGTCAGCTGAATGGCACTCTGACTGTGGGAGCACACTGACCATCAGGGGGCAGCTCCTTCACTGAGTGTCTGTCCCCTGGTGGTCTGTGCGTGTCATAGTGACTGGGTGTTCTGGTCATTCTGGTCATTTGGTCATTCGGTTGCTTAGACTTTTATATATATAGATAGTACTAGAAGTCCTAGACACAGCAATCAGAAAAGAAGAAGAAATAAAAGGCACTGGAAAGAAGGAAGTAAAACTGTCATTATTCTCAGATGACATGATATTATACATAGAAAACAGTATAGACTCCACCAAAATATTACTAGATCTAATAAATGAATTTGGCAAATTAGTAGGATATAAAACAAATATTCAGAAATTAGTGTCATGTTAATACACCAATAATGAACTATCAGAAAGAGGAACTAAGAAAACTATCCCATTTATGATTGCAACAAAAACTAAAGAAGGTCCATAGGAATAAATTTAACAAAGGAGGTAAAGGACCTAAACTCAGAAAACTATAGGACATTGAAGAAAGAAATTGATCAAGATTCAAATAAGTAGAAGCATCTACTGTGTTTATGGATTGGAAGAATTAACATCATTACAATGTCCATACTACCCAAAACAATCTATAGATACAACTCAATTCCTATTAAAATATCAATGGCATACTTCACATCTTTAGAACAGAAATTTCAAAACTTTATATGGAAACAAAACAAACAAACAAAAAACAAATAGGCACAGCAATCTTGAGAAAAAAAACAAAGTTGGATGTATCATACTACCTGATATCAAACCATACTGCAAGGCCACTGTAATCAAAACAGCCTGGAACTGGCATGAAAACAAGTGTATATCAATGGAACAGAACAGAAAGCACAGAAATCAGCCCAGGTTTCTATGGTCAATTAATATCTGATGAAGGAGGCAAGAGTATACAATGTAGAAAGACAGTCTCTTCAAGTAATAGTGTTTGGAATATTGGACTGGTACATGCAAAAAATAAATAAACTAGACCACCAACTTACACCATACAGAAGAATGAACACAAATGGATTAAAATACTTAAATGTAAACTGTGAAATCATAACAATCATAGGAGAGGAAATAGGAAGTAAAATTTCAGAAATCTCTCACAGCAAAACTTTTGCTGATATATATCCTAGAGCAAGGAAAAAATAAACAAATGGAACTATATCAAAATAAAAAGCTTCTCTACAAGCAAAGAAAATCTCCAAAAAACTAAAAGGGAACCACTATATGGGAGAACATATTTGCCAATGATACATCTGATAACGGGTTAATTTCCAAAATACTAGTATTTTCTACAGCATGTATGGGTTTGGAGATTATTATGCTAAGTGAAGTAAGCCAGAAAGAGAAAGACAAATACCATATGATCTCACTTATATGTGGAATCTAATGAACAAAATAAACTGATAAACAAAATAGAACCAGAGGCATTGATGGGGATGGGATGAAAGTAGGTGAAGAGATTACTAAAGAAAATATACGCATAGCCCATGGGCACTTACAACTGTGGTGATGGCTAGATGGGGGGTGGGGGGGAGTATAGAGGACCTCTGTAGTAGTGTCAAGAAAGAAAGAAAGAAAGAAAGAAAGACATTCACAACCAAATATCAATTTCCTTCATATGCAGAAGACCAAATACCCATTAAACATATCATGGGGGAGCCACTAGCCAAATATACATGCTGGTAAACTCCACAAACAACCTGGTTATTTTAAACAAATAAATCATAAGAATTAAAATGTATAGATAGAGAACAAACAGATTTTTAAAAAAGCTTTACTCATCAAATTGTACACTTTAAGCAGATGCAATTTATTTAAAAGAAATTAAAAAAAAATATATCAAAACATCTAATGCGTGGATCTTAATTGTGTCCTGATTTTTAAACATATAACAAAAAAGAATCCAAAAATGTCATTTGGAAATGTCATTGGAAATTTAAACCCTGGATAGTTGAATTAAACATTGGATAGCTGAATTTAATATTAGGTGAAATTTTAATATTATGATAATCTTAAATGAGTTCTTATCATTGAAGGGACATAATATATATTCATGGATAAAATATGTTTCCTGGAATTCTGTTCAGAATAACAGGAAAGAGGGAAATGAAAAGAAGTATAAAAGCATCAGATTGGCCTGAGCTTGGTGCTTATTGAGGCTGAGTGACGGAACTTTACTATGCTATCTATTTTTATGTATGATTACAAATCTCTGTGTTAAAGGATAAATGTTAAAAAGGGTATAATAATGACTTTCATAGACTATAAAATGAACATATATCAAAGATTGTAATATTAATTAATGAGGACACCAATAAAATGTTACAATTAGTACAAAGATATTACTTATTAGTACTTACTACTTATCAGTATTAATGCTGAAATAAATTTATAAAACTGGCTTATTCCATGGGTAATGCAGTGGTGATAACTGTATGGGGAATCAATTGTATTTTCAGCAAACAAAATGTATTTACATGTCTATATTCAAGATTCCTCTGCTTGGTATCAAGTTACCTGCAATTTATAGAGTTGTTTAAAAGTTTAAAGGAATTGAAAGCTCAAGAAATGCCATAGAATTAGATAACCCAAAAGAATATGCTAAGACAACACTTAGTTTTCAAAAAAGATAGCCCGTAATCTTTTTGGATAATTTCAAAGTTTTTCATACATCTTCCTTTAAGTTACTGTGGCAGGCAGAATAATAGCCCCCAAAATGTCCATGTCCTAATCCCCAGAGCCGATATGTTGCTTATATGTAAGAGATTGTGTTTATGTGATTACATTGAGGATCTTGAGGTTGGGAGATTAGCCTGAATTATTCCTTATAATGAAAGAGTCAAGAGAATTAAAATTAGAGAAGATGTGATGATGGCATCAGGGGTTGACAGTGCAACTGCTTGCTTTGAAAATGGAGGAAGGAGGCCATGAGCCAAGGAATGCAGGCAGTGTCTACAAGCCACCAAGGCAAGGAAACAGATTCTCCCCTAGGGTCTCTAGTAGAAATGCAGGCCTGCTTACATCTCTATCTTAGCCTGGTGTAACCTATTTCTGATTTCTGACCTCAGAACTTTAGGGTAATAAATTTATGTTGTTTTAAGCCACTAAGTGTGTGATTATTTTACAGCAGCAATAGGACATTAATTTGGTCTTTAATCATCCTCCCCCATTTTAAGATCATAATTATCTCAAAGAAGGATTATTCTTGATCACAAAAAAGGCTGGTCCCACTATTTTTGGCCTGACTATTTGCACAGAAGCAGCAAGAATGTTAATAAACCCCTCTGAGTTGTTTTGCAAATCTAGAACTGTACAGTTTCAAACAACCATTGAGGCCTTAAAGTTAATTTCTTTCTCAGTTACCATCAGAAATCTCTGATTAGACCTTTATTAACATCTCATTTGTTTTCTTAAAGCTAGAAAATCATGCCCAAGAAAATATGTACTACATACTTAATCTTCAGTGCCTTATAAATTTGAGTGAATTTCTCTAATCTAAGGGTTTCCAAATTTTTAAGGCTTCTACATCACAAGAAAGTGAACATCTTACCACCTATAAGACTGGAACCCCATATAACAATATTTCTTAGAGGGTTTTGTAGCCCTTGGCTCCTTATATAAAATCAACTTTAGTTTCTTAAAAGTGACTTGTCATACTTATTAAATGTATATTATTTTCAAAAATGATATTTAAGGCAGGGAATTGGTTGCATAACTGACTAGTCCAACTACCTATATTTATCAAAGCACAGCAAATGGAACGGTAGAATGACCAGAATGACCGGAATGACCGGTACTATGACATGCACTGTGGAAGCCAACCAGCCTGATTCAGGCCCTGATCGGCCCACACCCCCTGGCTGGCCCAGCCACCGATCAGCCCCCAACCCCAATTGGGGGTAGAGCTGTCCCCCAACTGCTTGCAGCCCCTCCCCACAACAGGCCTGGCCCCCAATCGGCCACCAACACCCCAATGGGGGATGGGGCCATCCAGCCAACTGCCCACAGACCCTACCTCCCTGGCCTGGCCCAATGGGCCTCCATCTGGGTGGGCTGGCCAGACCCCACCCATGCACGATTTGTACACCGGGCCTCTAGTAATCTCATAAAACAAAGGAAAGATTCTTATTGAACCTATACACATAACTATATTAGCATCAAAAGTGAAGACAAAATCACAAATCATCAGAGAGATGCAAATTAAAACTACAATGAGGTTTCACCTTACACCTGTCAGAATGGCTACCATCAACGAAACAACAAATAACAAGTGCTGGGGAGGATTAAGAAAAAGAGGAAACCCTAATATACTGCTGGTTGGAATGTAGCCACTATGGAAAACAGTATGGAGTTTCCTCAAAAAATTAAAAAATGGAACTGCCATCTGACTCAGTGATCACACTTCTGGGAATATATCTGAAGAAACCCAAAATACTAATTTAAAAGAATATATGCTCCCCTATCATAGCAGCACTATTTATAATAGCTAAGATGTGGAAACAGCCCAAGTGCCCATCAGTAGATGAGTGCATAAAAAAGATGTGATCTACACTAATAAAAGAGAAACATGCTAATTAGTGTACGACCGCTACCCTTCCCATTGGCTAATCAGCATGTCCTTATGCAATTAACTGTCAGCCAAGATGGCGGCTGGCAGCCATGCACTGAAGTGAGCAGGGAGGCTTACTTGCTCCAGTGAATGCGGACTCCAACGTTCCCCGCCTGACTTGCCGGCCTCTCAGCTGCAACTCTAAGCAACTATGTACTATGTTGCAAATAAGAAGCTAAACAAAACCCCAGAAACCGGCTTTCATTCAGCCGGGCTGGCACAGCCAGACAGCAACATTGTATCGATGTTTTCAGCAGCGAGGCCTCAGAGCTAAAGCTAGCCCAGAATAAAAAAAAAAAAAAGGAGCGGTTGGGAGCTTCAGTCACTCGCTTCCGGAAAACAGCCTTCAGCCCCTCACCCAGACTGGCCAGGCACCCCAGTGGGGACCCCCACCCTGATCCAGGACACCCTTCAGGGCAAACCAGCCAGCCCCCACCCATGCACCAGGTCTCTATCCTATATAGTAAAAGGGTAATATGCCTCCCAGCACCGGGATCAGCGGAGCAGCGAGGCTCCCGGCACAGGGATCAGCGTGACAGGGGGCAGTGCCCAAACCCCCTGATCAACCCTGCTCTGTGCCTGATAGGGGGGAGCTCGCCAATCCCCTGATCGCCCTCCGGCTCTGTGTGTGACAGGGGGCGGGGCCACAACCTCTCTATCTGCCCTGCTCTGTTCATGACAGGGGAAGGCGCCCCAACCCCCTGATCAGCCCTGCTCTGTGCCTGATAGGGGGGAGCTCCCCAATCCCCTGATCGGCCCTGCTCTGTGGGTGATAGAGGGTGGCGCCCCAACCCCCCTACACGTGCCTTGCTCTGTGTGTGACAGGGTAGAGCCATAACCTCCCCATTGGCCCTGCCCTGAGTGTGACAGGGTGCAGTGCCCCACCCCCTGATCCACCCTGCTCTGTGTGTGACAGGGGGGAGCTCCTCAACCCCCTGATCGGCCCTCTCTGTGCGTGACAGGGTACGGAGCCCCAACCCCCTGATTGGCCCTGCTCTGTGCGTGACAGGGGCTGGCGCCGCAACCTCCCCATCGACCCTGCCTTGAGTGTGACAGGGGGCGGTGCCCCAACCCCCCAATCGGCCCTACCCTGAATGGGACTGAGGGTGGCATTGCAACCTCTCGATCCGCCCTGCTCTGTGCATGACGGGGCGGCGCCTCAACTCCTCAATTGGCCCTGCTCTGAGCCTGACCAGGGGCTGCACCTAGGGATTGGGCCTGCCCTCTGCCACCAAGGAGCAGGCCTAAGCCAGCAGGTTGTTATCTCCCGAGGGGTCCCAGACTGCGAGAGGGCACAGGCTGGGCTGGGGTAACTCCCTCCCCCGAGTGCACAAATTTTTGTGCACCGGGCCTCTAGTATACAATGGGATACTATGCAGCTATAAAAAAAGAAGGATCTTTTACCCTTTAAGACAGTATGGAGGGACCTGGAAAGTATTAGGATAAGTGAAATAAGCCAGTCAGAGAAAGATAAGTATCACATGATTTCACTTACATGTGGGACCTAATGAACAAAATAAACCAATGAACAAAATAGATCCAGAGACATAGAAGCATGGAACAGACAGATAAATCTCAGAGAGAAGGTGGGGGTCGGCGAGTGGGGGAGGGAAGAGATTAACCAAAAAACTTATATGCATATATGCATAATCAATGGACACAGACAAAAGGGTGATGAAGGACTGGTAAGGAGTGTACTGGGTAAAGGGGATCAATGTGGGGGAAAAATGGGGCATCTATAATTCTTTCAAAACTAAAGATAATTTTTTGTAAAAAAGTGAAGACATTAAAAGCTTTGGAATTCTAGAAAGTCTGTGAGAATCAGTTAATTTTTTTATTGTTTTAAGTATTACATGTCTCTTTTTTCCCTGATTGACCACACCCCTCCCCCCACCACCACTCCCACCCTCGAGGACAAGCCTGCTGGAGGCTAATTCCAGCAGGTAATAATTCTTCAAGAAGTTCATCAAAAGGTTGATGAACCTTGGGACTTCAGCAGGGCTGAAGATCTGCATGTTATTGCCTACTGCCAGACAGCTGAGGGCAGTTCCCCCAACCTGATAATACTTTATTGTTTACCAAACCTTGCCTTTGACATGTATATTTGCTTTGCTATAGGGAAAAATGTGGGAATAAAAAGCCCTGGGTGTGGAGATTCGAGGAGCTTAGTTACTAAAGCTAAGCCTCCCCTGGCTTCCCCAAAATACCTCCCAAATTTATATTTCATGTCTAGTCTCTTTATTAATTTATGTCACAACCCCTTCAACATATTCTTGAACCCTTCTAGATGCAAATAAGACCCCAGCACAAGCCCACACCACCCAGGTATCCATGTCCATTGGTTATGCTATATGCATGCATACAAGTCCTTTGGTTAATCTCTAACACACACACACACACACACAGACACACACACACACACAGCCTTCTCTCTGACGTTGGACAAACACTGACAATCTGATCAGCGTTTCTTAGTTTCTGGATCTATTTTTGTTCATCACTTTATGTTGTTCATTATATCCAACATACGAGTGAGATAATGTGATATTTATCCTTCTCCAACTGGCTTTTTCGCTTAGCATAATGATCTCTAGGTCCATCCATGCTCTTGCAAATGGCAAAAGTTCCTTCTTTTTTATAGCAACATAGTATTCCATTGTGTAGATGTACCACAGTTTTCCAATCACCTCATCTGCTGATGGGCATGTAGGCTGTTCCCAAATCTTAGCTATTGTAAATTGTGCTGCTATGAATGTAGAGGTGCATATATCCTTTCTGACTGGTGTTTCTGTTTTCTTGGGATATATTCCTAGAAGTGGTATTACTGGGTCAAATGGAAGTTCCATTTTTAATTTTTTGAGGAAACACCTTACTGCTTTCCACAGTGGCTGCACCAGTCTGCATTCCGACCAGCAGTGAAGGAGGGTTCCTTTTTCTCTGCATCCTCTCCAGCACTTGTTGTTTGTTGATTTATTGATGATAGCCATTCTGGCAGGTGTGAGATGGTACCTCATTGTCGATTTGATTTGCATCTCTCAGATGATTAGTGACTTTGAGCATGTTTTCATATGTCTCTTGGCTTTCTGTATGTCCTCTTTCAAAAAGTGTGTATTTGGGACCTTAGCCCATTTTTTGATTGGGTTGTTTATCTTCCTTTTGTTAAGTTGTTTGAGTTCACTGTAAATTTTGGAGATTAAACACTTATCTGAGAAAGTATTGGCAAATATGTTCTCCCAGGCAGTGGGCTTTCTTGTTGTTTTATTGATGGTTTCTTTTGCTGTGGAGAAGCTTTTTATTTTGATGTAGTCCCATTTTTTTATTTTCTCCTTAGTTTCCATTGTCCTAGGAGCTGTATCGGTAAAGATATTGCTATGACATGTCTGCTATTTTGCTGCCTATGGAGTCTTCTATGATTTTTATAATTTCCCATCTTACATTTAAGTAAGTCCTTTAACCATTTTGAGTTTATTTTTGTGTATGGTGTAAGTTGGTGATCTAATTTTATTATTTTGCATGTACCTGACCAATATTCCCAACACCATTTATTGAAGAGACTGTCTTGTCTCCACTGTATGCTCTTGCTACCTTTGTCAAATATTAATTGAGCATAATGGCTTGGGTTGATTTCTGTGTCTCTGTTCTGTTCCATTGGTGTATATGTCTGTTCTTTTGCCAGTAACAGACAGTTTTGAGAACAGTAACTTTGAAATGTAGCTTGATATCTGGTCTTGTGATCCCTCCAACTTTGTTATTCTTTCTCAGTATTGCTGTGGCTATTTGTGGTCTTTTTTTATTCCAGATGAATTTTTGGAGAGTTTGTTCTAGGTTTGTGAAATATGCCATTGGTATTTTAATGGGGATTGCATTGAATCTATAAATTTCCTTGGGTAGTATGGACATTTTAATGATGTTGATTCTACCAGTCCATGAACATAGTCTATTCTTCCATTCGTTTTTGTCTTTCTCTATCTCTTTTTTCAATGTCCTGTAGTTTTCCACGTACAGATCTTTTACCTCCTTAGTTAAGTTTATTCCTAGTTATCTGAATTTTTTTGTTGTGATGGTAAATGGGATTGTTTTTTAATTTCTCTTTCTTTGAGTTCATTATTGGTGTATAAAAAAGCCATAGATTTCTGGGTGTTAATTTTGTATCTGGCTACATTGCAGAATTCATTTATTAAGTCTAGTAGGTTTTCTATGGAGTCTTTTGGGTTTTCTATGTACAATATCATGTGATTGTGAATAATTACAGTTTTACTTTTTCTTTTCCAATCTGGATGCCTTTTATTTCTTCTTCTTGTCTAATTTCTATGGCTAGCACTTCCAGTAGTATGTTGCACAAGAGTGGTGAAAGTGGGCATCCATGTCTTCTTCCTGTTCTTAGGGGAAATAGTTTTAGTTTTTGCCCATTGAGTATGATGTTGACTGCAGGTTTGTCATATAAGGCTTTTATTATGTTGAGGTATGATCCCTCTATTCCCACTTTGCTGAGAGTTTTTATCAGAAAAGTGTGTTGGATTTTGTCAAATGTTTTTTCTACATGGATTGATATGATTTCGTGATTTTTATCTCTAAATTTGTTTATGTGATGTATCACTTTTATTGACTTGTGGATATTGTACCATCCTTGCTTCCCCAGAATAAGTCCCACTTGGTCATGGTGTATGATCTTTCCAATGTAATGCTGGATCTGATTTGCTAGAATTTTCTTGGGTATTTTAGCATCTATGTTCATCAGGAATATTGACCTGTAGTTCTCTTTTTTTTGTGGTGTCTTTATCTGGTTTTGGGATTAGGGAAATGCTGGTTTCAGAGAAAGAGCTTGGAAGTGTGCCTTCTCTTGAATTTTTGGAATAGTCTGAGGAAGATAGGTATTAGTTCTTTAAGTGTGTGGTAGAACTACCCTGTAAAGCCATCTGGACCAGGGCTTTTCTTTGCTGAAAGATTTTTTATTACTGCTTCAATTTTATTATTAGTTATCTGCCTGTTTAGGTTTCTTTATTCTTCCTTATTGAGTTTTGGAAGCTTGTATTTTTCTAAGTATATGTCCATTTCGTCTAGGTTGTCCAGTTTGTTGGAGTAGAGTTGTTTGTAGTATTTTTTTTATAATCCTTTGTATTTCTGGGGTCTGTTGTTACTTCATCCCTTTCATTTCTGATTTTGTTTATTTGGGTCCTCTCTCTTTGTTTCTTGGTGAGCCTGGCTAGAGGTTTATCAATCTTGTTTATTCTTTCAAAGAACCAGCTCTTGGTTTTATTGATCTCTTGTATTGTGTATTTTTTGGTTTTTGTTTTTGTTTGTTTTTTTTGTTTGTTGGTTTTGATTGTTTTTTTTGTTTTTTTTTTTGGTACTCTATGTCATTTATTTCTGCTCTAATTTTTATTATTTCTGTCCCTCTGCTTACTCTGGATTTTTCTTGTTGCTCTCTTTCTAAATCTTTAAGTTGCAGGGTTAGATAATTTATTGTAGACCATCTTCTGTTGTTTTTTGAGGTAGGCCTGTAGAGCTATACACTTCCCTCTCAGGACTATTTTTACTGTATCCCATAGATTTTGGATTATTGTGTTTTCATTGTTGTTTGTTACCAGGATGCTTTTTATTTCTTCTTTGATCTCTTTGGTAACCCAATCATTGTTTAATAGCCTCCAAGTGTTTGATTTTTTTCCATTGTTTTTATTATAGTTGATTTCTAGTTTTATGCTATTGAGATCTTCTCAGATGCTTGATATGAGTTCTATCTTCTTGAATTTGAAGAGACTTTGCCTGTGTCCCAATCTGTGGTCTATCTTTGAAAATTTCCTGTGTGCACTTGAGAAGAATGTATATTCTGTAGCTCTGGGGTGGAATGTTCTTAAGATGTCAGTTAAGTTCATCTGATCTAGTGAGTCATTTAGGATTGCTGTTTAGTTGCTGAATTTTTGCTTAGAGGACTTATCCAGTAGTGTCAATAGGGTATTAAAGTCCCCTACTATGATTGTATTGCTGTGGATCTCTCCCTTGATGTCTTCTAGAAGTTATTTTTGTTTGTTTGTTTGTTTGTTTTTTATGTATTTGGGTGCTCCTATATTGTGTGCATATATATTTACCAGAGTTATATGCTCTTTTTTTTTCTCTTCTACTCAGAATGTATACAGAGTTATATGCTCTTGTTGAATTGCTCCCTTTAGTATTATGAAGTGGCCTTCCTTATCTCTTTTGAGGTCTATTTTGTCTTATATAAGTATTGCTACCCCCCATTTTTTTTTTTCACTTCTATTCGCCTGAACATTTTTGTTTTATCCCTTCACTATCAGTCTGTGTGAGTCCTTTGTTCTGTGGTGGGTCTTTTATAGACAACAGATATATGAGTCATATTTTCTTATCCATTCAGCTACCCTATGTCTTTTGATTGGAGCATTTAATCCATTTACATTTAAGGTTATTATTGACTTGAGGCCTGGTGCACCAAATCTTGTATGGGTAGGGTCCCTCATCCTGGCCACAGATTGAGGCCATTCAAAGCCCTGGGTAGTTGGCTGGAGGTAGGGACCATGGGAGGTTGGCTGCCTGGCCTGTATCAGGCTGGCCGGGGAGCGGGGGCGGGGGGGGGGGCGGCGGGTGCGGGGCCATGGGAGTTTGGCTGGCTGATCAGATCAAGGCCATGGGACCTGCCAGGTTGGGAGGGACTGCGGGAGTTTGGTCAGCCGGGGGTGGGGGGGGTGGGGGGGCGGGGAGGGAGTGTGGGAGGTTGACCAGCCCAATCAAGGTCATTGGTGCCAGCTGGCCGGGGGGAGGAACCTCAGTTGGCTGGCTGGGTGTGAGGGGCCATGGGAGGTTGCCTGGCCATTTGATTGGGGCCATGGGGCCAGCCAGCCTGGGGGAGGGGCTGTGGGAGGTTGGCTGGCTGGCCAGTGGGAGGGGCCATGGGAGATTGGCTGTGGGAGTGCACTGACCACCAGGGGTCAGCTCCTGTGTTCAGGGTCTGCCCCCTGGTGGTTAGTGAGCATCATAGAGACTGGTTGACCAGTTGTTCAGTCATTTGGTCGTTTGGCCATTCAGTCCCTTAGGCTTTCATATATAGAGATGGGTGCCTGTTTGTTGCCATTTTTATTCTTTATGCCTATGTTCCTTCTGCCCTTCCGATTTCTTCTTTTTACAGCAGTCCCCTTAGCATTTCTTGCATTGCTGGCTTGGTGGGAACAAACTCCCTTAGCCCTTTTTTTCTATGAACCTCCTTATTTCACCTTCAATTTTGAATGATAGCCTTGCTGGGTATAGGATTCTTGGATTCAATCCCTTGCTTTGTATCACTTTGTATATTTCATTCCATTCCATTTTGGCCTGATGTGTTTCTGTTGAGACGTCAGTTGATAGTCTAACAGGAGATCCCTTATAGGTAACTTTCTCTCTCTCTCTGGCAGCCTTTACTATTCTTATTTTGTTTTTGATGTTTGCCAATTCAATTATGATGTGTCTTGGTGTCAGTCTTTTTGGGTTCATCTTGTTTGGGACTGTGTGCTTCTTCAACTTGTGTGAGTACTTTTCTTCCCAATATCAAGGAAGTTTTTGTCATTATTTCTTTAAACAGGTTTTCTATTCCTTGCTCTGCTTCCTCTCCATCTGGCACCCCTATTATGAGGATGTTCTTTCGTTTTGTGTTGTTCCAGAGCTCCCTTAGGCTCTCCCCCTGCTTTTTAAGTGTTTTTTTTTTCAGTTGTTCCTCTGTTTGGGTGTTTTTTCCTTCCTTGTCTTCTAGCTCACTGATGTGGTCCTCAGCTTCTTCTAGTCCAGTGGTCAGCAAATTCATTAGTCAACAGAGCCAAATATCAACAGCACTTCTTCAAAATAGACTTGCCCAGGCCGAAAACGGACTTCTGCGAATGGGCCACAAAGTTTCAATCACACTGTACGTGTGCCCGCATGTGGTATTTTGTGGAAGAGCCACACTCAAGGGGCCAAAGAGCCGCATGTGGCTCACGAGCCGCAGTTTGCCGACCACAGTTCTAGTCTACTGTTGATGCTTTCTATTTTGTTCTTTATTGCAGCGATGTCATTCTTCATTTCTTTTTGTTCTTCTTCATTTCCTCTTGATTCTTACACATGTTGTTGAATTTGTCTTCCATTTTGATTACTTCTTTTTCTGGTGATTCCTTTTTTTCTTTTGTATGGGAGCTGTTTCTTTGTCTCCCCATTTTTGCTCCTCTAAGAGTGTCTGGTTATATGGCTCACTCTCTACCACTTTGACTGGAAGGCACAAAATACAATTTGACAAGATATGTCACAGCGGAAACAAAACACAAATGTATTTCTGACACCTATAACCCCAATAAAGGTAACCACCAGATAAAAGAGAAGTTGGGAGAGAAAAGAGTGCAAAAAATGATATTGAGAAAAGGAAAAAAGGTAAGAGAGAAAAAAAGAAGGGCAAAAATATATGTATGTAAGGCGAAAAATCCACAAAACAAACAAATAAACCAAAAAATGCAAACTACAAACACCCAGGAAAAAGGGAGGGAATAGAATCTGAAGAGGCAGAGCTTATTTCCAGAGGGTAAGCTAAAGGAATTGAATGAGTGGGGAATGGCCACAGTTCAGTATAGAGGAGGTAGAAAGAGAATGAGTGGATAAGAAGAAAAGTAAAAAACAAAATAATCAATCAATAAAAAAATAAAATAAATAAAAAATTTCCCCTTTCTTTAATCTATCATCTATCTGTCTATCATCTATCTGTTCATCTATTTTTGGAAAATAAGAATAGAGTAGAGAGCAAATAGGCTTGAATTTGGTGAGTGAAACTAATTAAGCAATTAGGAGAAAAAAAGAGAAAGCGAGAAGAAAAACAAAAGCATAAAAAAATGGCTAGTGAAGAAAAAGAGAAGGGTGCATGGACTTGGAGCAGGGGGGAGGAAATTAGATATATGAGTAAGCCAACAGAGACTACTATAATAGTAATGCGCCAATAAGGCAGATAAAGAAGATCAATTTTTAACAAGGAGTAAAAAGAAAGAAGATAGAAAAACTAAAGCAGGAACAGGAGAGAAGAAACAGGATGAAAAAGGGAGAAGTCAAGAAGAAAAGGTTGGCAAAAAGAAAAAAATGAGATAAAATAAAATAACGATAAAAAATAAAAATAGAATGTAGAACACTAATCCAGAAAAAAAATAAAATGTTAAAAAATAATAATAATAATCTACACTAATAAAAGAGAAACATGGTAATTGGCGTACGACCGCTACCCTTCCCATTGGCTAATCAGCGTATCTTTATGCAAATTAACTGTCAGCCAAGATGGCAGCCGGCAGTCATGCACTGAAGCGAGCAGGGAGGCTTGCTTCCTCCAGGGACTACAGACTCCAACGTTCCCCGCCTCACTTGCCGGCCTCTCAACTGCAACTCTAAGCAACTATTACTATGTTGCAAATAAGAAGCTAAACAAAACCGCTTTCAGTCAGCCCCAGACCGCAACATTGTATCCATGTTTTCAGCAGCAAGGCCTCAGAGCTAAAGCTGGCCCAGAATAAAAAAAAAAAAAAGAAAACAAGGAGTGGTTGGGAGCTTTTAGTCAACTGCCAGAGGGAAAACAGCCCTCAGCCCCTCACCCAGCCTGGCCAGGCACCCCAGTGGGGACCCCCACCCTGATCCAGGACACCCTTCAGGGCAAACCAGCCGGCCCCCACCCGTGCACCAGGCCTCTATTCTATATAGTAAAAGGGTAATATGCCTCCCGGCACTGGGATCAGCAGAGCAGCGAGGCTCCCAGCACCGGGATCAGCGTGACAGGGGGCAGCGCACCAACCCCCTGATCAGCCCTGCTCTGTGCCTGATAGGGGGGGAGCTCCCCAATCCCCCGATTGCCCTGTGGCTCTGTGTGTGACAGGGTAGAACCATAACCTCTCCATCGGCCCTGCCCTGAGTGTGACAGTGGCGGCGCCCCAACCCCCTGATTGGCCCTGCTCTGTGGGTGATAGAGGGTGGCGCCCCAATCCCCCTCCACGAGCCTTGCTCTGTGTGTGACAGGGTAGAGCCATAACCTCCCCATTGGCCCTGCCCTGAGTGTGACAGGGTGCAGCGCCCCAACCCCCTGATCCGCCCTGCTCTGTGTGTGACAGGGGGTGGTGCCCAAATTCCCCTATCGGCCCTACTCTGTGAGTGACAGGGGGTAGCTCCTCAACCCCCTGATCGGCCCTGCTCTGTGTGTGACAGGGGGCAGCGCCCCAACCCCCTGATTGGCCCTGCTCTGTGAGTGACAGGGGGCAGCGCCCCAACCCCCTGATTGGTCCTGCTCTGTGTGTGTCGGGGGTGGCACCGCAACCTCCCCATTGACCCTGCCTTGAGTGTAACAGGGGGCGGTGCCCCAACCCCCCAATCAGTCTACCCTGAGCGTGACTGAGGGTGGCATTGCAACCTCCCGATCAGCCCTGCTCTGTGCATGACAGGGGGCAGCGCCCCAACTCCCCAATCGGCCCTGCTCTGAGCCTGACCAGGGGCTGCACTTAGGGATTGGGCCTGCCCTCTGCCACCCAGGAGCAGGCCTAAGCCAGCAGGTCTTATCTCCCGAGGGGTCCCAGACTGTGAGAGGGCACAAGCTGGGCTGGGGGACCCCCCCCCCCCCCCGAGTGCACAAATTTTTGTGCACCGGGCCTCTAGTAAATAATAATAAAAAGAAAAGAGAGAATTTTTTTTTCCTTTTCTTTCTTAAGTAAAAGATAAAAAGTAAAAATGTAAAGTAGTGAAGTGTTGTTCACTTCAGCTGAGTTTTAATGTCCCATGGGGGCTGGTTTAAGACCCATCTCTAGTCCTAACCAGTTTGGCTCAGTGGATAGAGCATCGACCTGCAGACTCAAGGGTCCCAGGTTTGATTCCGGTCAAGGCCATGTACCTTGATTGTGGGCACATCCCCAGTAAGGGGTGTGCAGGAGGCAGCTGATCGATGTTTCTCTCTCATCGATGTTTCTAACTCTCTATCCCTCTCCCTTCCTCTCTGTAAAAAAAAATCAATAAAATATATATTTTTTAAAAAAGACCCCTCTCTAGTGCTTTGTCTTCCACCTCTCAGCTTCCTGTTAGGTAGTCAGCACCATGTTGAAGTTCCCAGACACTCACCCCTCCTCTGTATCTATCTCCAAGCCTTGGTTTTAGGCAGGGGGATCAATCTGCCTACTTTGTTTTTCTGCCTGCTTTCAGTCATATTTACACAAGCATCTATTTCTGACATGGTTTCTAGGTGGGGGTGTTGCTGTATTAGTTTCTGGGACCAAATGGCTCCTCACTCAGTTCCCAAGGGCTCCCTGGGGGTATTGAGAATCTTTGTTCCCTGCAGAGCTTGAGGCTGGGTGCAGCTGCACTGCTAGGAGGGGCTGGCTCCTTCAGGAAAAAAAAAATGGCTGTTTAGGTTTGGAGGAACTGGACTGTCCCAGAACTGGATTCCTGGTCACCTTTCCCCACTTTGTTACCCAGCCTCCACAAAGTCACCTTCACCTGCACTGCAGCCTCAGTGAGTGTTTGTAATTGAAAGATCTTATGTCCTGGTTTTAGTGAGTTGAAGCAAGGAAAATATAAAGACAGAGCTACCGTGACCCTGCATGTTTCTCTCCCCCTGGCACTGCATGGCCAGTGCAGAACCTCAGGCTGTCTTTCTGGGTGCAGCCTCCCATGGCTGTGGACTTAGATTCAGAGTCCCCAGATACCAGCAGCCCTGTGGACCCCCTTCCACAGTCGAATGTTTTGCGCATCCCAGAGGGACATGGACTTGGTGCAGTGCAGTTTCCTTCTGACCCTCTTGTCCCTGTGGTTGTGTGTCTCTCTCTCCAGCCCAGATGCCCGATCCTACCATTTTCCAGGCATCCTCTGTCCTTTCAGGCTGTGGATTGTCTCACCAGCTGTGTATAATTTGCCAACTCCAGGTGGATGTTATTTGATTTAGTTGTTTCTTCTTCTGTTCCATGAAAAGGCACAGGACACATCTGCCTATTCGGCTGCCATTTTGTCTCGCCCCAGTGGCCATGGAGGCTGGAGTCTCCCCATTTCAGCTGCTTCCTTGTGTTTGTTTCTATGCACTAGGTAGAGCTGCTATGTCTCCTGGAATTGGTAGACTAGCCTTGTGTAGTAAGTATCTTATAGGGCCCAGTGGCTCAGCCTCTCCAGTAACCTGAGCTTGGCACTCTAGGTACATCCCTGTCTGGGCTGTTTATACAACCTGTCTGGGCTGTTTACACAATCTTGTAGTTGAGCCTTGATTTCTGTTGCTGTCACTGGGAGGAATTTACCTCCTGGCCAATTGGCTATGAGGACTAGCTGTGACTACAGTGGGAAAGCTGCTGTGCAGGAAACATCCTGAAGGAGCAGGACTTGTTTCAGTGGTGCTTTGGTGCTCACTGAGTCTGCCCTTTGAGTGTGTCACTTACGGATGTGTAGAGTTGTAATTTGCTGTGGTCTGAAGCTGTCCACTGGGTGCACTGACTCTAGGACCTGCAGGGAGGTACCAAGTCAGTCACTGCCTGGGGCCCCCTGCAAGCGCTATTTGCATTGGGCTTGGAGGTGGCCAGGTGAGGCCCAGCTGTGAAGCAAGGCAGGTTCATGCTAGTGCAGAGTCTTGGGCATTTTCCTGATAGGTTTGGGGCAGCTGGCCCAGCTGCATCTTGCTGAGAGATTTTAGCAAAGTCTGAATCCTGAGCAAGGACAGGCTATTCATATGCAAAAGTCACTGCACTCAGGCTGGGTGGAGCTTTAAATTGGATGGGGCAGGGTCTCAGGGAATCACCATGGCAGAGAAAACAGATATGGCTGCCAGTCAGCCCTGAGACCAAGGAGGTCCAAGCACAGGAACAATGACCCTTCCAACACCTCCATCTGGAAGGAAGCTGCCCCTGAGTTTCTGCCTCGATGCCAGACAATCCAGTTCCTCCTCATATGTGTGTCTGGGTCCCTGAGAGCCTCACCCTGATCCTGGAGCTAAGAGGAAGCAGGACTTTATAAGTTCAGTTTGTGCAGCAGTCCTTTTAAAGGAACAGCTAGGTCTCTGGCATCCTCCAAGTCACTGAGTCCCAATTCCTGCTGGTGGTTGCAACCTGAAGTTATAATGACTTCTCTTCCCAGCTCCGGAAGCCTGGGCTGGGGGTCTGGTGTGGCGCATCTCCGCAGAGATGATCTCCCTCCTGATTAAAAGAACATCACACATAGGTGCTGGCCCAGCCTGTTCTGCACCTCCGCCCCTCTTATCTGTCTCAGCGTGCTTTCTTCCTTACTTCTCTAGTTGCAGGACTTCCATCCAGCCACATTTCAGGCAGTTCTGAATGACAGTTGTTCTGTATCTTATTTGTAATTTTGATGTGGTTGTTGGAGGCAGCAAGTGCAGGCATTTACCTATGCCACCATCTTGGTTCTCGAGAATTAGTTATTATTTTAAAATATATAATTGAATTTATAAATGCAGTATTGACAAAATTTTTGTGGGTTATAAATGCTTTCAAAAACAGGCTATACTCATATATACAGAAAACAGAAAAATAAAACAACAATGTTTAAAAAATATTAACTATAATAAAAATGTTTTTGTTAGTTCACTTAGACATCTTTAATTATTATTCTGCTAGATATTAGATTACCAGTTTTATAAAGCATCTACTTTTTGACAAAAGCAGTTGTGAAAATCCAGACCCATCTATCGGTATAGCCTGAGAGCAAACTTTTTCTGTAAAATCTTAGATGGTAAAAATTTAAGAATTTTGAGCCAGATCTGATACAACTATTCAACATCACCATTGTAGCAAATAATCATCTAGAGACAACACATAAATAACTGGGCATGACTGTGTTCAATAAAATTTTATTTACAAAACCAGGCAGTAGATATTTTTGGTCTGCTTGCCATAGTTTGCTGACTCTTGCTGAAAGCAATGCAAGATCAGCCTTAATATGTCAACAGTTTGAAGTACAGTACTTTTCCTTGATGTTTTTAAACTTTCCTTCTTTGTTGAACATATAAACTTTTTCCTATAGCTTATGGCAAAGCCCCCATGTAAGCATCAGAGTAAAACACATATTAAATGCAGATGACAGAGAATTAACGGCAGTGGTTAATTTATTACTGATCATTTTCAAATGTGAAGAAATTATGAGGTTTCTTGCTTCTAGTCAAGATAATAAATGTGGTACTCATATCTTCCCACAACCACATCAAAATTACAGGTAAACTAAAGAATAACCATCATTCAGAATCACCAGAAATCTGGTTGAACAGAAGTCCTATAATTAAAAATAAAAAAAGAAGAAGTCACATCGATATTGGTAGAAATGGCAGAGACTCAGAAAAGGCAGGTCCCACACCATGTGTGATGGTTAAAAATCAGGAAGTATATTTTAGCTGCAGAGGTCCCCCCGAAGAAGGGAGGGGTCCCAGCCCTTCATCCTAGGGTTGCAAAACAGAGAAGTCCCCATAATTTCTGGCTATATAAAACCAGTGGGGATTATGGCTGAGAGATAGAGGGCTGCTGGAGTCCCAGACATTCCTGTTAAAGGGCATGCACACAGACTTAGACTGAATCATTCTGAGATCCAATGCTGAGGCAGCACCTCAAAAGGTGCCAGGGACGTACAGGAAGCACTGAATTGTCTGGCTTTGAGGCAAGAGTTGGAGGGTTAGATTTTTTCCAGACAGAAATGTTGGCAAAGGCCATTGTTTCTTGGCTGAGCCTTCTCCCTGCAGAGCTGGCAGGCAGGAACAACATCTGAGTCTCCAGCAACCTGACAAATACTCTCTCCCTTCCCCCACCCCTCCAATGATTCCCTAAGACTCCAACTTTTGGGCCCACCTATGCCATTTCCAGTGGCTTTTCCACACAAACATCTTATCTTGGCTCATGCTAAAGACTTTCCTAAATTCTCTCCAAGGTTTACAAATCCCAAACAAATAGTATGTGGCCTCAATGTACCCCATGCCTTAGGCTAAGTGGCCCCAGGCCTGGTCTAGTGACAGCCAGCTTTGGTTAGTATCTGGCCTCTCCTGGGAACCTCTAAGCTCAGCATAAGTAGCAGCCACCTGCAGGCCACTCTATAGTTCATGCCCGGTGGCCCCAGGCAGAGCAGAAACAATGGCCGACCTTAGCCTGCACCTCAGTGAGAGACCCCGGATCCAGTAAATTCCTCCCATTGACATGCCAAAGCAATCAAAGCTCAACTACAATAGGAGGTGCATATAGCACACACTGGGGCACAGCTAGAGTGCCCCACTCTGGTGACTGAGGAAGCTGTGCCACTGGGCTCTACAGGACACCTACTATATAAGGATGCTCTACCAAGACTGGGAGACATAGCAAGCTCTACCTAAAACATAGAAACAAAAATAGAAAGGCAGCCAAAATAAGGACACAAAGAAACATGTCCCAAGTGAAAGAAGAGAACAAAATTCCAGAAGAAGAAGAAAACAAAATAGAGACAAATAATATACCAAATGATTATTAGGATACCCAATGAACTTAGGGGCAGAGTAAATGAACTTACTGAGAACTTCAACCAGAGAGGAAACATAAATATAGAAATAGGAACATAAAAAGAACCAGTCAGAAATGAAGAATGCAACAACTGAAATAAAGAATACGTTACAGAGAATCAAGAGTAAAGTAGATGAAGCAGAGGATCAAATAAGTGATTTAAAATACAAGAAAGCAGAAAATACCCAATCATAATGGCCAAAAGAAAAAGAATACAAAAAAAAGAAAAATAAGATAGTAAGATAGTGGTAAGGAGCCTCTACAGTGGTTCTCAACCTTCTGGCCCTTTAAATACAGTTCCTCATGTTGTGACCCAACCATAAAATTATTTTCGTTGCTACTTCATAACTAATGTTGCTACTGTTATGAATCGTAATGTAAATATCTGATATGAAGGATGGTCTTAGGCGACCCCTGTGAAAGGGACATTCGACCGCCAAAGGGGTCACGACCCACAGGACTCTAGGTGGGCTTTTTCTGGGTAGAGAATTCTCAGGTCTGGATTCTGGAAAACTCTGGAGGGGAGAGATTATGGTCTTAGCAAGTGGAATGTGGTCTAAGCAAGTGCAATGTCCGTTGTGAAGTGGCCTGAAGGTCAGTTCCCAGGGGAGGGGGTATCAATTCAATTGTTTGATCAGACCTAACATTATGTTCACATGCAATTCATTCATGATAGTTGTCATAAAAGAATAAATTAATGTATTTTCAAAATTTATCTTTATTGTTGAAAGTATTACAGATGTATGCTTTTATATCCCCATTGATCCCCTCCATCCTGCTCCCATTCCTTCCCCAGGCCTTCACTGCACTATTGTCTGCCCATAGGTTATGCATATATGCATATAAATTCTTTGTTTAATCTCTTCTTGCCCTTCCCCCTTCCCTCTGAAATACATCAATCTGTTGCATACTTCAATATATCTGGATCTATTTGTTCATTAGTTTATTTGGTTCATTAGAAGAATCAATGATTATTTTTAAAATGTCTGTTTTAATTCCTATTTCTAATATAGCAAATGTTGATATTTATAACTTACCTAAACAAAACCTCTTTGGGATTCTCAATGAGTTTCAAGAGTATGAGTATAATGAGTTCTGGAGATTTAAACAAACAAACAAAAGGCCTGAGAACTGCTAACAAAGCATTCTTCTTCTAAAGTACATGCATAGTCACATTTCTCTGCCACCATTGTTTCCCAGTATTATTTCAGTCACTCATATTGATTACAATCTATATATATATAAAAGGCTAAGTAACTAAAAGTTCGTCCAACCGACCTTCCGACTGTCCAACCGGCCGACCGACCAGCTGGTACATATGACGCAGACTGGCAATTTAAAAATAAATGTTGACTTGCACATGCACGATACATATAAAGCTCTTGGAATGGATATTATTGAAATCCCCTGTGAAATGATTTGTAATGGATCTATTATTGAAGCAACCTTTGGAAATAGTAATATCTGTAGATAACATTGGAAATATATCTAAATGTGCAATTCTTTGTGCTAAAGATGAGCACGTTCATAAATTAAATGAAGAAATTTTGGTTACACTCAATGGAGATTTTCACACCTTTTGAGTGATGATTCCATTGATTCAACGGATGATGCTGAAAAGGAAAATTTTCCCATCAAATTTCTTAATGGTATTACTCCTTTGGGAATGCCATGTCATACATTAAAATTGAAAGTAGTTACAATCATCATGCTACTGAGAAATATTAATAGTAAATGGGGTCTTTATAATGGTACTAGATTTATTATCAAAATATTGAGACCTAACATAATCGAAGCTGAGGTATTAACAGGATCTGTGGAAGGAGAAGTTGTTCTGATTCCAAGAATTGATTTGTCCCCATCTGACACTGGCCTCCCATTTAAATTAATTCAAAGACAGTTTCCCGTGATGCCAGCATTTGTGATGACTAGTCATAAATCAAAAGGACAAACTCTAGACAGAGTAAGAATATTCCTACCTGAACCCATTTTTAGACATGATCAGTTATATGTTGCTTTCTCTCGAGTTTGAAGAGTGTGTGATGTTAAAGTCGTAAATACTTCATCACAAGGGAAATTAATCATGTACTCTAAAAGTGTTTTTATTCTTAATGTGGTATACAGGAAGATATTAGAATAAGTTTAATCAATTTATCAGTCATTGTTTTTATCAATGTTTTTATATCATGTCTTTGTTGTTTTTATATCATGTTTTTGTTTTCATATCATGTCTTTGTTGTTGTTACATTATGTTGTTATTGTTTATTTGTTAATCAATTTACATATTATTTTCATATACATTTTACTAATTTTCTTTCAGCTCTGACACTTCTATTATAGAGAAAGGTTGAATAGCAATATTAAAATATTTCTTCTAATTAATTTCCTTTCAATGAGCACTAATCCATGCACTGGGCCACTAGTGTTGAATAAACAATCAGAGAAATAAGAACTGTCTCAAATACAAGCATTTTAGCAGATGAGTAAAGCTCATGGACACAAATAAAACAACTTTATACTGCCACACAAATATCTTTTGCACGTTCTTAAAGTGGCAAAAATGAACACATTTATTAATGGGCACCAAAGATATAGCCTCTAGGTAGCATATACAAATAATAATAAAGTATATAAGCTTAAAAATATGCTTAGTGACCAATAACTATATCACTTAAGATTTTTCTAAGTCACTCAATTTAATATCAATCCAAAATTGCAGTTAGCTATAGATTTTGGAAAATTTCTTCAAACTGATATATCACAAGACATAAAATTACTGTCAAAATAAATTTTTGTCAGAAAAATTAATTTAGGTAAACACACATTTACTAGTACTTTTCTCTATAATCCTAAACATTATATAATAGTAACTAGTAGCCCGGTGCACGAAATTCGTGCACTGGGGTGGGGGGGGAGGAAAGGGGCCCCTCCGTCTGGCCTTCACCCTCTCCAATCTGAGACCTCTCAGGGAATGTCCAACTACCTGTTTTTGCCCACACTTTTAACAGATAACAGCTCCATTGTTGTTTCTTTCTTATGTTTAAAACCATTGGAATTAGTAGGTATTCAAAGTGTGTATACATTTTAGGGGGATACCCTGTATATCTCTAGTCAGCGGTGAAAGAAACCAACAGCAGATTTGGAACCCCCAGACAGGGAACCTCGCTCACTCCCCACATGTCTCCCCACTTCACTTTCCATCTTCGTGGGCAGCAGGAGAATCAACATTTTCTCTCATTAATTTGGAAAAGCACGTCCTGTCACCCGCTGCCCGACAGGAGTGCGCTAGGCCCCAAGCAAGCCTCAGTCAGGGCAGCCTTTGCTCATGGGTGCTAGCACCCAAAGTGCACATTCCTCCTCTACAGTCACCCCAACTATCCCACTGTTTCACTGAGAGGACGGAATTCCTCTCCCCCTCTGGGTTCTTGATCTTGAATGTTGACCGAAGGCACCTCAGTGAGGGCCGCCCGTGCCCACCAGGTGTGTCTATCTACACCTGCTCCTGCCTCAGCACCTGCATTAACCCCCCAGAGGTGATCTTGTAGCTGCACTGGCCTCTGTGGGAACAGGGCATCACCACTCCGCCCTCTCACTGTCATCTCACAGGCGCCCACTCTCAGCACCCAGAACACCCAGACACTTTCCAAAGGACGTGAGCGCATCAGAGGGGATGTGTGCACATCCTGTGGGGGTGTTAGGCATGCCGGGTTGATGGAAGTGCGGTGGAGAGGCAGGGGGAACTTGTGCACGCCTTGGTTTGCAACTGTTGCAGGCATGGGAGGGTGACAGTGTGCTGTGGGATGTTCGCACGCCAGAGGGGATGTGCACACCGGAGGGCTCTGGCTTTGCAGATCCACAAACCCCCATGGTGCGGCCAGGAGGACCTCAGTCTGGCCCACCACGGTGGCTGTCCTTGCGATCCTGCACCTTCTGGGCCAGGAGGCAGATCTTGTGCAGCCACTCCTGGGTGCTGATGGCCTGCAGGTGCTACTTCAGCTCAGCCTGCAGGCTCTGCTTGGTGTGCTCACAGCTGTCACCACTGCCATGTGGGGAGTACAGGCCGCCCTCCGCCGGCCTGCTTCCCCTGTCCAGAGGCTCTCTGTGCTGCTCACCTGCCCAGAGTGACTGGGGCTGGGCAGAAGCCAGGGGTCCTGCCCTGACCAACCCCGGCCAACCTGCCCCTGTGCGAGCTGCCGCCCCGCTGGGAAGGGTCATGGATCCGGGTCCCGGGACTACGGACAGCCTCAAGCACTGCCCCCCACCTGGCAGGGTCACAGATCCGGGTCCCAGGACTGTGGACAGCCTTGCCCGCTGCTGCCTGCCTTCAGTATGCAAATTAGCCACCATCTTGTTGCTTCAGGGTGGGGGTCCCCACTGGCGTGCCTGGCCAGTCTGGGTGAGGGGCTGAGGGCCGTTTTCAGGCTGGCGAGTGACTGAAGCTCCCAACCTCTCCTTTTTTTCTTTTTTTCTTTTATTCTGGGATTTATTTACCTTCCATAGCTGACACTGGAACTGAGAGCCAGCTTTAGCTCTGAGGCTCGGCTCCAGCTCTGAGACCTCAGCTGCTGAAAGCAGGTATCTGAGTTTGTTTGGCTTCTATAATTGAAACACTGTTGCAACTCCAGCTCTGAGGCCCAGCTGGCTGAAAGCAGTTTTCTGGGGATTGTTTAGCTTCTATAATTGCAACATAGTTGCTTAGAGTGCAACTCAGAGCCCAGCAGCGGCAGGCGGGGAACCTTGGCTTCCTCCTTCACTGGAGCAAGCAAGCCTCCTGTTCGCTTCAGCTGCTTGGCTGCCGGCCGCCATCTTGGTTGGCAGTTAATTTGCATATAGCCCTGATTAGCCAATGGGAAGCGTGTCGGAGGTATGGTTAATTACCATGTTTGTCTATTATTAGATAGGATGCTGGCTTATTTGGTCAGTAACCCTATATAAGTTTAGGAAAAAGGAAACTAAATAGAATAAAGCCTAAATATAACTTAAAATTATATTATTTTAACAATGATAAATCAGAAAATGATAAATCATTTGTTATGCTGATTTACTAAACCAAAATTATTGATCTAGTCTCATTTACAAAAGATTTACTTTTTTATGTAAACTTGATTTCTTAAAATATATTCATGTTAGTTTTTATAAGAATTTTTGTTTGCCAAATACATTTAAAGCATCAGCACTTTAGTACTTATAATTTTTCTAAGAATTTTAGCAATATTCAATTTATGTGTTAATAATTTAATCAGAACAAAGCTCACTGAACATATGATATATTCTAATTTATTAAGTATCCTCTGGGGAAATACTCAATGTTAACACATGAGGTAAAAGACTTTCTGAATCATAGAAATATAGACACACACGCTGATAAAGTGCTTATACCTTCAAATGTAAAACTTTAGCTACAAGTTAATTATAAACCGAGAACACAGAAATCCCAACAGTCTGAATATGAAAAAAAAAACTATATTTTTCCTTAGTGAACATACTATTCTTAAGTAATTTGATCTGGAAAAAATAAATCAACAAACAAAAAGATTAACAAGCTAGACTCTCTTGTCTCTTACTCAATAGAGAACAGATCTCTATCTATGATCTACAGAGATCACAAATATCCAGATTATACAAGCAAATTCCCAGTAATTGCTGCCACCAATAGTACATAACTCACATTAGCCATGTGCAAACCAGAAGCAAAAATGAAACACAAAATCACTATAAAGAAAATAAACTACCAAAAAGAGAGAGAGAGACAGAGAGAGAGAGAGAGAGAGAGAGAGAGAGAGAATAACCCCTAGCAGGTGTTGCTCAGTTGGTTGGGTGTCATTCCTTGCAGTATAAGGTTGATGGTTTGATTTCCCCATCAGGGTACATGCCTGGGTTGTGGCTTCTATCCCAGAATGAGGGGCAGCTCTCACATCAATATTTCTCTCTCTCTCTCTTGCTTTCTCTCTCTCTAAAAATCAATAAAAGCATTAAAAAAGAAAAAGAATACAGTTCTATTGCCACTTGGAATTCACCTCTGGGGTCAAGAAAGAATTGTCTGGGTTTAGGCTGCTTATGAGACACACATCTTCAGCAATGCAGATTACCAGACTATGGCAGGTGAGTCCATTTGGGCTTCTTGGTGGGACCTCCAAAACTGTTATAGGGTAATTTTTAAAAGATGACACAGCCATGGCTCTCATACAAATATAAAATGAACACATCAAAGATTTTATTTAATTATTAGTTAATGAGGGAACCAGGAGGATATTATAACTAGTCCAAAGAATTAACCAAAGAACCACACATGTAAAAGCAGTATTACTGAAAGAAATTTAAAAATAGATGGAAAACTGGATAATTCTGTGGGAGGGATGAATGAAGACAGGGAGATCAATTGTATTTGCACTGGGAAAAATTCACTTGTCTATCAGGGACAAGAATTATTTGCATAGCTATTATCTACAATTGTAAGATAGCTCAAAGATAACAAAAGGCACAGAGAATGTATGGAATCATAGAATATGATAACCCAGAAGGATGTGCTTAGACATAATCTTTTTGACCCATTTTAAAGTCTTTCATGATTTCTTTCTATATTCATATGAAAAAAATAAAACTATCATTCATTTATAAGTTTGTTATATTTTAGAAGCAAAAATGATCTAGAAACTACAACAAATTATTTAGAAAGGAGTGATCTGAATAAGAAACTATAAGATTTCTGAAAACAGAACCAACTCTCAGGTGGGTAATAAGATTCCTGTAAATGAATCCATCTTCTTTTTGTCTTAAAATGCATTGTACTTATGATTTGTTTTAATTCAGTTATAGGAAGACCCAATGAAAGTAATAGTAACTGAAAGAATCTAAAAGCTAGTAGGTTATATAAATAATCTAAAGCAAAAATGAATTTGAATAACTTATTTGATTATTATATTATAATAGAAATGCTATTTGCTCTAACAAACACCCATTTATTAGTGCTAAAAAAATGCAGTTTTATTTCCTGCTCAGAGAAAGTTGTTATGCTTTGGGTGGCTGCCATGGCTATCTCGTCTTTAAGTGATGACTCGGGAATCAGTTCTTTTTGTTCTATGGCTCTGCCATTTTGGACTCTTTCACTTCCAGACACACAGAGAAAGCAAGTGAAGGATCTCACAGGGGATTTTAGGTACTAAACCTGGAGTTGCTTCTCAACAGCTTTACTCACATTGTCTTTGTCTGAACGAGGCACGTGGCCCCAAATTAATGGCAAAGAAAACTGAGAAATGTGTTCATCTTGTGTGCACAGGGACAAGAACAGGTTTCTGAGTAGCTAGCCAGTCACTTCCATAGTCCGTATGACGGATTTAATTAACTTCCAGTTAAAAGTAATTATAAACCATAACAATTGATTGTATTTGTCTATTTTAAATTCTTTTGATTTTTTAAATCTCTATTACTTTATAATCAATAGAAAATTGTCCAGCTCCCTGACTTGTCACTCTGAAGACCCAATCTGGAAAAAGAATATTAACAAAGCAAAACCTGTATCACATATCACGTTTGGAAGAGGACAACAACATGGAAATAAATGAACAACAAACCCAACAGGGGTATCAATGTGTGTTTTGGTGTTTCGTGCATCATCAGCTATTTATTTCAATACTTTATAAGTGTCAACAGCTCTTTGACAGCTCCATTTGTTCACTTTTCATACTTCTTTTGTATAAATAGTACATCTAATAGTTCCTTTTTAGAACAGCACATTAATCTTCCCTGTTAAGGGTTGATTTGTCCTCAGACTTATCATTACACCTCTCTTGTGATATGACATCATCTTTTCATTTGCTGAGATAAATGCCAAACAACAAAAAATCACATAGGCATTTGAATTTCTACATTCGTCTATTTGATTTGCAGCACAACTTAAAAACATAGAGAAAGAGCCCTAGCTGTCTTGGCTCAGTGGATAGAATGTAGGCCTGTGGACTGAAGGTCCCAGGTTTGATTCCAGTCAAAGGCATATGATGGGGTTGCGGGCTCCATCCCCAGTGTGGGGGAAGGGGGCGTGGAGAGGGAGGTGTGCAGAAGGCAGCCAATCAATGATCATTTCTCATCATTGATGTTTCTATCTCTTTTTCCCTCTCTCTTCCTCTCTGAAATCAATAAAAATATATTTAAAAATATATACATATATAGGGAAAGAGGAACAACTGGTCATTGACAAAGATATTTTTTTCTTGGCACTTTTATATTTTCTACACTGTTTGTACTCAATACTAAGAGACTCTAATAGAACTAAGCCAATTGGGTGGATTGCCCAGTGGGTTAAAACAGCCATGCCAGGACAGCCAAACATACACCCATCTATAGCACAGTGGAGTGGCAGCAAGTCTTCCTTGCCTTCTGCGTCCATGAGAAACCTGTCTTCTGGAGCACTGAGTAATAATAGCCATAAGTCAATGGCTGTATTTAAACCAGTTCTGGAAGTTTCCTTAAAGAAGATGAGACATGGAAGTTGTGATTCACTTATAAATAATATGAGTTACTAGTAAGTCCTGTCCAGAAGGTAATGCAGAGAGACAATAGAAAGGACATTCAGCAGCCATGTTTACTACAAGTTAAGCACTATCATTAAGTTCTAATCAAAATCTATTTAGATTTTAATTTACTATAATAGCTTTGGAAATTTTACCTCTAACTCTCACCCTTCTTATTTGTGATCTTAGCTTTGAATTTGATTACTGGAAAATATTAGGAAAAGTTGCTAAATTTAACATTATTATACTCACTATGAAAGATATGTTGAAACTCAAAAAAATACATTTCATTTAATTTGGTTAACTTCCATAAAACCCCTAAATGATGGGGTTTCAAGATCTTCCATGTTGGTGAACACTTCCAGGTTCCTGGAGAATGGCACACCTAGAACAGGCATGGAAGTTCTGTACCTGTAACTGTTTTCCTGAACTCGGTAAGCCCTTAGAAAAAAATTATTGAACCTGAGGAAGGGGTTGTAATAACCCCCTTAATTTATTGCCTGTTGATTAGAAGTATAGATGGAAACCTACGATTTACAACTGTTATCTGAAGTAGAAGAATCTTATGTGACTAAGCCCTGAACCTTGTATGACCTGTGATAATTCTGAGTTATTAGTGTAAGAATTGAATTGAATTATAGAATGCTCTGTGATGTCCAGAGAATCATAGAATTATTGTTGGGTGGAGGAAAAGAAAATACCCATTTGGTGCAGAAGTTATGTGAGTAGAAATACTATCTGACCTAGCTACGGACAAAAGATATTTGCACATTAAAAAGATGACCATACACAATTTCAGATGCATATACTCCAAATACTATTTCTTACCAATAATATTTCTGGAGTCCTCAGGAAAATTTTCATGGAAGATGAAAGATATTGTGTATGAGGAAGAGTTAATTAGGAAGAAGACTATGAAGAATGAGATCCATGTCCATAAAATCATAATGTTTATACTCGCACCAGAAAGTCACCTCCATGAAGACAGGATCATTTATTGTATTCAATGCTGAATCACTAGTTGCTGGCAGAGCATAGGTAATCTCTATATAGAATGGCTTTGATGGATGGATGACTGACATGCCCTGACACCCAGGATACTAGACATAAAGAACACATAGACATATTTACAAGTTAGTAATGTACTTGATATAGTGGTTATCAACCTCACAGAACTCTTTCTTCTGAAATAAAGATACAATAGATATTTGAGGTTTAATATTTGTAGCTGATAAATCGACAGTGGATAGAGAAAGGGAACTTAAGAGTATATCTGAGAAAGCAATTATTTTGAAACCTTGATGCTTTTATAAAAAAATTTTTTAATGAAGTGACAATAACAACAAAATCTAGACCGCTTCAGAATTAGTAAGCCTAATAAAAAAACTTCTTAGTATATACTTGTTCTGAAGTAGGATGAAAAAAGAACAGAAACAGAAAATATTAATATGTTTTAAATTGCCGAAACCGGTTTGGCTCAGTGGATAGAGCATCAGCCTGCGGACTGAAAGGTCCCAGGTTCGATTCCGGTCAGGGGCATGTACCTGGGTTGCGGGCACATCCCCAGTAGGGGGTGTGCAGGAGGCAGCTGATCGATGTTTCTCTCTCATCGATGTTTCTAACTCTCTATCCCTCTCCCTTCCTCTCTGTAAAAAATCAATAAAATATATTTTAAAAAATAAAAAAAAAAAACAAAATATGTTTTAAATAGTTCTATGTGTCTTAAACAGAAAGGGTGGGCCTCAGATTCATTTGCAGGCACTATATCACAAGATCAAACAAAAGATGAAAAGTCTAAAATGACCTGGCCAAGATGTATGTCCACAGGATGCCCATGAAACCAGATAGTTTGGTGCATTAAGTCAAACAACTGCAATTTCAATTAAAAAATCAATCTGGTAATGACAAAAGTTTATTTGTGGACTGTCTTTCTTATTTCTTGTAGCTATTGCTCAAACAGCACACAGACTTGAAATTGCATGCACTTGATGATTAAAAGATATAAGATGTATAAAGCACTTTGAAATCTACTATTACTACGTTCAATAAATACTGACTACTCTGTTAAAGTAATACGTATATTTATAAATACTTCTGCAATTTGATTTCAAAAACTTTTTTATTGTACGTATGAAAGCTTCTTCAATGCCATATCTTAGTTTAACCATGGCTTCACATTACCCTATCATGAAATCTACCCTTTACCCTGTATCCCAATGAGGGGTTCTTGCACCAGAATGCACTTAAACCAAAGCATCTGAAGCATGCATGTTGATGAAAATGTCTACAGTGAAGAATAAGCAGGACTTACGTAATTTGGTCAATGTTCAATTTCCCAGTGTATGTTCTTTGGCTTCTGTTGATCCCACTATCTGCTGTTCTGTTCTATTTATATCTTCATCAAATGATAGCACCAGCAGGAGAGTTGGAGGTAGCGGTTAAGAAAGAAATCTTCAGCCTGTCATAAGTGGCTTTACATGATCAATACTAATAGGAGGTTTGTTACAAGACTAAAAACAGTGCATAAATATTCATATAAGAATCAGGAGATCAAGGCAGAGTCCAAATGTTGCCACTAAGTATCTGGGTGACCTTGGAACTAGTTACTTAACTACTGAGACTGCAACAAACTATTTAAATTAGAAAATCTTCCAGATTCCTTTCAATTTTAAATTCTATGATTCATTAATTCTGACTTTCCCAAAATATTCAAGAATCTCCTATAAATCATGCTCTCATTTCCAAATTGTGCAATTACTCTCTAATTTTTAAATAAAATCCTTTAGAAAAGTCAATGATTCCTCCATTACTCAGCGTGAACAAAAGAGCCATATTTATTTTTTGTCTAGAAATATTTAAATAAACATGTGGTATGGTGACAACAGCCATAGACCCAAAAGATATGGGACTAAGCTCTGATTCTACCACTTACTAGCAGTTTTACTGTAAAATGACCTCAAAATTATAGTATTGGCAATTATCATAGAGATTTTGTCTTTGATTTTACTTGCTTTAGAGAAGAGCACACACATCTTGTGGAGACATTATGAAAACCTAGTGTGGTGTTTTGTTTGTTTGTTTGTTTTCAATATTTCAAAACCAATGGTAAGAAAAAGAAATTTTAGCAACAAAAAATGTTCCTCACATAAAATCCAATGTGCAACTTTTATATGTGATCAAATCAAAGTGACGCCAGAGCCTTAAGGCCTTCTGTTTGACCACTTCACAACTTCCTTTACAGTCCCAAGGAAGTAACAACTCTGAGTCCTAGAACTTCCAAAGCCCCTCCTCAAAGTGGCCACCAGCATCACCTGGGAGCAGAGTAGTAGCGCAGAATCTCAGGCCCCATCTCAGACTCATTGAATAGAATATACCATGTGACAAGATCCCGAGGTGGTGTGTGCACATAATAAGCTTGAGAAGCACTTATGTAGAATACAATTTAAAAGCCATCAAATTTCCCCATGCTGCTTCCCCTAATTAAAATCTCTGGCTTAGCCTTCTTATTGCCTACCCCATAGCGTTCGTTGTTGGGACCATGAGCATAAACTAATTTTTTAAAATATATGTTTTATAGGCAAAAGATCTTCTTATTAAGTTCCAAGTTCTTAGAAGCCCATTCTATCTTACTGCTTATGTTCTAGATAAAATATCCTAGAAATTTCCACTGCTAATTATCCCCATATCTTATCAGCTAATCCATAGGAAAAAATGCTTGATTTGATTATCAAATTTTTGTACAATAAATAATTTTACCTGTGCTTTTCCTCCAATCTATTATTCTAAGTCACTTCTGTTGATTGAAATAGTTTGTTTTGTACTGTTTCACTGTATACAGATGCGCTTCATTTGATAAGTGAATGAGTGCTTGTGGGAACCATCCCAGGTCCCTGGATAGTCAAGGCCGGTGGGAGCACAAGGCCTTGTTATCAATACACCAGAATGATCAAAGGCCACTCTGGGCATGTGCCTAAATGGAATGTTCAAGGACTCTGAGCCTGGGAATCCTAATCAGGCCAAGATACCATGAGCGGGTGCAAGGACACATGGTCCACTGTGCCCTTCAGTAGCCAATATGATTGATATAACTATTGGCACGAAGCCTTCTTTGTCTAAATGGTATAAAAGTAGGTTACTGACCAGCTAGTTGGCTGGAGCTAGGTGGAGTAGGTGGGAGTGTGAAGAAGTCTGCTGGAGAGAGCAGGTGGGCAGGAGAAGCTGCTGAGCCAGAGAGTTCAGGTACCACTATGATGTGAGGTGGTGAGTCTAAGAGGCAGCGTGCGGCTTCTCAGATAATAGCTGTGAGTACAGACACTAATGCTGCTTTATGGGAAAGATATATGTTCACCAGCCGGTGTCCGGCTGCCTTCCTATATAGACTTTGCTGTGAGGACTGTCTTGTCTGATGGCTATATGGCCACTGGCTTCAGCAATAAACTCATTCGTATACACCCACAATCTCTCATGGCTTCTCCTAAGACCTGGTGTCCTAGGAGGTCCAGCCCCAGACAGAGGGGCTCGGACCCAACACCTGTTACTAGTGAGCAGAGGATAAAGGAGGAACTTGGACTAAGTTCCCAACAGTTAGTACAGAAGGCAGGGTTCAAGCAGGAACCAGCACTGGCATAGTTGAATAGGAGAATTTAGAAGAATACATGGACTCACAGTCACTCAGAACAACTCAGAGCACCAGAGCTCGTGCAGGGCTCCTGCTGCATGCCCTGACAGTGCTTTATCCAGTTATCATACTTAAATCTCACCTTCAAAATAGTGCATCATATCTCAAATATTTGAATAAAGTAAAATCAATTTTTAAAGTTTAATATAGATAAAAATACAGACTGAGAGGTGATTAATAACAAATAGACACTCAAATAAATAGACTGAATGACTGAATGAAAAAAAATTGAGTAGAATGCAAATAGGTTCAACATATCCCTCCCCTACATATCCCTCTCCTATCACTTTGTATTTACATCTCTTGTTTTTAATCTGAAAATACATTTCAAAGAAGTAATTCCTTAGTGCTAGATTTTGCTAACTGATAATGTGATGTGTAGCAATATATTTATTTTAATAAGTTTCCCACAAGTTCATACTATGCAATTAACTTGAGTTTGCCTTAAAGAGATTCAACCTGGTATGCTTTTCTTTCTTTTTTAAAAAACATTTTTAATTGATTTTTTTTTTTTTTTTAAGAAAGAGAGAGAGGGAGGGGGAAAAGAAAGAGAGAAACATTTATGTGATTGAGAAACATCAATTGGTTGCCTCCTGTAGGTGTCTCTATCGGGGATCAAACCCGCAACCTGGGTATGTGCCTGCTTTGACACGTAATGGAACCTGTCACCTTTTTGGTGTATGGGACAATGTTCCAACCAACTGAGACATAAGGGCTGGGGCCATTATGCTTTTCTCAAATGTGTCTTCACTAGTCAACTAATTTAAGAAAGAAATCCATTTATATTACTGAGCTGTGAAGTGACTGGATAATATCACAATTCTTTCATCCCTTGATTTTCTTTTACTTGATTATAAGACTCATAATTAGAATATTAAAAGCAAAGACTAGTAGAGTGTGGATAGCTTTTTCTCTCCTTTTAATTTCTTCTCTTCCATTATAACGCTATAGATATATACACCTACTGGGTGGGTGGGTGGGGAGAAAATAGAGAAAAATTTACTCCCTATCTATACTAAATTTTCCTGATTAATGCAAGATATATAATGTCTCTAATCACCTGTCCTATACATATTACACTAAATCATGAATTTTAGAGTTAGATTCTTAGAGATTACTCTTAATCCACACTCATACTTATTTTCTTTCCAACCTATTTTCATTTACCTTTTTATGTCTTCATATTATTTTATTTTTGCTTTCTTTTTCTCTTTTTACAGTACTCTAAAATTTTAAACTATAGTAATATAGCATTAGGTTTATAATTTTAAAATGCTGGAGATGAGCAGTAACAAAAGGTTTCTTCAAACAATACCATGTAGAATTTTTAAAAATTAGAAGAAAACTATATACAGCATACTTTCTTACATACAAGTCAAAGAGAAAGAAAAGTGGATTACATACCTTTATTTGTCCCTAAAAAGAAACACTTTTAAAAAGCTGTATAGAACTTGTTTTCTAGAATTCAGAACCATGAAAACAGTATTCTTAAACTCTTAAATGCAATATATTTGTTGTTCTTTCATAGACACTTTATCCAAATAATCAATCCAAATATCCAAATTTAATCCAACTATGCATATAATAGATTTTACTCTATCAAAATCTTAAATGACTAATACTATCAGATTCACAAGGAAGCATGAAAAAAAAATACGCATCTATCATTTAAGTCTTAATTGGCCATGCTTACCATCATGGCAGGTACGATAACTGGATAACAGAAAACCTTCCAAGAAGATAACATTGGGTTACTCTGCCACTTGTGATCTGCATAGTCTGAAGGAGACTGTGGTTTAGTTTTAAAAACAACATTCATTAGAGACAATCAGAACTATCAGTGTTCCAGAACTTGAGACTCTAGATCAGCTTGATGCTGTTTGACAATATGTTGAGTGGTCTAGTTGGAGGAAGGCAAAATTTATGCAGAAAAGCTGCTGAATTTGCTAATAATTTTTCAAATAATTTGATGGGAGTTTTTATAACTAGAAAAAAATAGTATATGCATGCTACTTACAGAAAGTATATAAAAAAGAAAAATTAAAATCACCCATAATAATCCACCACCAGAGATAATTGCTGTTAATAGTATATTTCCTGGAGAATCACTGGAGAATCGAAGATGGCAGCATAGGTAAACACCGGAGACTGCTGCCGCAAACAACCACTTCAAAAATACAACTAAAAGACTGAACGGACAACAACCAGAACCACAGGAAGGCTGGCTGAGGAGAGACTCTTCAACTAGAAGCAAAGACAACAGCATTACGAGGCTCAGAGGAGGCGCAGTGTGGAAAATTTAAAGGTAACGAGGTGCGCAAGCAAAGCGGGCTGGTGGCTGAGGGCGCGGTTGTCGTTTTCGGTCGGGAGTGAGTCTCAGACTCTGAGCTCCAGATCCGGGCGAGTCTTTAGGGACTCAGACTCAAACGGGAGAAGTGGGACTGTCTGGCTACGGTCCCTCCAAGGTTTGCAGCGGTTGCTGGGACAGAGAGGCAGAGCCCCTGGGCACGGACTGAGAGCAGCCATAACTGCTCCCTCCGCCAGCCCTGTTGAGCCCGCCCCGCCCAAGCCCTGCCCAGAGCCATTTGCTGGATTGCCTCAGGCAAAGGCTAGATTAGCACCTCCCCAGAGGACAGAAGTTTTCCACACAGCTGATTCTCACAGCCAGTGGGCCTGGTGGTCAAATCCCTCTAGTACTAACTACAACAATTAAGGCTTAACTAGAACAAGACTGTGCACAAAGACCACAAGGGGGTGCACCAAGAAAGCATAAAAGATGCGGAGACAAAAAAACATGACAGAAATGGAGGATATAGAGCTAAAAAACGCAATTTTGAGGGCTTGCAATAATGTGCTAGAAGCTGCCAATAAACTTGATGAGAGCCTCACGAAATCTAATGAGACCCTCGATGCTGTGATAAAGAACCAACTAGAAATTAAGCATACACTGACTGAAATAAAGAATATTATACAGACACCCAATAGCAGACCAGAGGAGCGCAAGAATCAAGTCAAAGATTTGAAATTTGAAGAAGCAAAAAACACCCAACCAGAAAAGCAAAATGAAAAAAGAATCCGAAAATACGAGGATAGTGTAAGGAGCCTCTGGGACAGCTTCAAGCGTACAAACATCAGAATCATAGGGGTGCCAGAAGATGAGAGACAGCAAGATATTGAAAACCTATTTGAAGAAATAATGGCAGAAAACTTCCCCCACCTGATGAAAGAAATGGACTTACAGGTCCAAGAAGCGCAGAGAACCCCAAACAAAAGGAATCCAAAGAGGACCACACCAAGACACATCATAATTAAAATGCCAAGAGCAAAAGACAAAGAGAGAATCTTAAAAGCAGCAAGAGAAAGAGACTCAATTACCTACAAGGGAATACCCATACGACTGTCAGCTGATTTCTCAACAGAAACTTTGCAGGCCAGAAGGGAATGGCAAGAAATATTCAAAGTGCTGAATACCAAGAACCTACAACCAAGATTACTTTATCCAGCAAAGCTATCATTCAGAATTGAAGGTCAGATAAAGAACTTCACAGATAAGGAAAAGCTAAAGGAGTTCATCACCACTAAACCAGTATTATACAAAATGCTGAAAGGTATCCTTTAAGAAGAGGAAGAAGAAAAAGGTAAAGATACAAATTATGAACAACAAACATGCATCTATCAACAAGTGAATCTAAGAATCAAGTGAATAAATAATCTGATGTACAGAATGAACTGGTGATTATAATGAATCAGGGACATAGAAAGGGAATGGACTGACTATTCTTGGGGGGGAAAGGGGAGTGGGAGATGCGGGAAGAGACTGGACAAAAATCGTGCACCTATGGATGAGGACAGTGGGTGGGGAGTGAGGGCGGAGGGTGTGGCGGGAACTGGAAGGAGGGGAGTTATGGGGGGGGGAAGAGGAACAAATGTAATCTGAACAATAAAGATTTAATTAAAAAAAATAAAAAATAAATTTAAAAATAGTATATTTCCTGTCATTCTCTTTACCATGTATCAATATATAGATAAATGGGTACATGCATATACACATATGATTAGTATATGCATGTTAGGTTTAACACATGTAGATACATATATCTATGTATATGTATATAGATGGCTAATTAAACAAATTTGAGGAGAACCAAGATGGTGGTGTAGGTAAATGCCAGTACTCGCTGCCTCCTTTAACCACATCAAAATTATAAATAAATTACAGAACAAAAATCATTTAGAACCACCTAAAATCTGGCTGAATGGAAGTCCTACAACTAGAGAAATAAAGAAGAAAGCACACGAAGACTCTAGTAGAAGGGATGAAGGTGTGAAACAGGCATGTCCAACACCCACATGTGGCATTTTTTTCAATACAAAATTATAAGTATCTCTCACCATAAAATAGTCTCCGAAATAGTTTTTAATAGTTATAGTATATTCATTGAGTAACAATTTATTTAACTACTAGAGGCCTGGTGCACAAATTTGTGCACAGGTGGGGTCTGGCCGGCCCCGCCCCCGATTGGGGTGGGGGGACAATGGAGGTGGGGGTGGCTGGGGGAAGAGGTGGTGGGTCATTGGCTGGCCACCCCGCCCCCTGGTCGAACTCCTGGTCAAACTCCCAGTTAAACTCCCTATTGAGGGGACAATTTGCATATTAGGCTTTAATATATAGGATTTAGATAAATATTTTTTTCAAACTTTTTTATTATCTTTTAAGGATTTAATTTTAGAAATAGGTTAAAAGGATATATATATATATATATATATATATATATATATATATATTTCTATTTTTTTTAATCTCACCCAAGGATATGTTTTTCTTAATTTTTAGAGAGAGGAAAGGATAGGGAGATAGTAAGAGTGAGAAACATAGATGTGAGAGAGAAACATTGATCAGTTGCCTTACATGCATATCCTAACCAGGGATCAAATCTTCAACCTGTGTATATGCCCTGATCAGGAATCAAACCCTCGACCTTTTGGTGCACTGGATGACACTCCAACCAACTGAGCTGTACTGGCCAGGGCAGAGGGTATGAATTTTTAAAGAATTTAATAAATAGTTCAAAATTGCTTTCCAGAAAATGTTAAATAATTATTGTAAATAAAATATGCACGTGAATTTAAGTAACTAAATTTATTAACATACTAAATGCCCGGTGTACGAAATTCATGCACGGGTAAGGTCCCTAGGCCTGGCTGGTCGATCTGTGGGGTGACCAGCAGGGCAATTGGGGGTCCCCGCTGGCACCTGCCTTGGCTGGCCAGGTGCTGCCTGTTCACTGGCCCCGCCCACTGCCGCCACTGGCACCCACCTTGGCTAGCCTGGGGCCTGCAGGCTGGGGGCAGCTCCTGCATTGAGCATTTGCCCCCTGGTGGTCAGTGCGCATCTTAGTGGTCATTCAGCCATTCAGTAGATTTGCATATTAGGCTTTTATTATATAGGATAATTACTATAAACTTTCTTTAACTGAGTTTGAAGTGTCAAAACAAACTTTTTAAGTTGAGAATGAGTTTTGAAGGCATCCTCTATGGGTTTAATTCCACTCTGCTATTTTCTAATTTAGAATTATGTTTTTTGCTAGAGCCTCCATAACAGATTAGTACATGGTATTCTGGGGAGCTTAAACAACAGAAATTTATTTTCTCAGAATTCTAGAAACTGGAAGTCCAAGATTATGCTGCTAGAAATATTGGTTTCTAGTGAGATCTCTCTTTGGATTGTAGATGGCTGCTTTCTCACTGTGTCCTCACATGGCCTTTTATCTGTGTATACACATTCCCAATGTCTCTTCCTTTTCTTATAAAAACACAATTTGTATTGGATGAGGACCCCCTTTATGACCTAATTTAACCATACTTATCCCCTTAAAGATCCTATCTCTATATAGGATCACATTAAAGTTAAACCATCAACATGTGAATTAGGGGGAGACACAATTCAGTTTATAAGATGTATGTTTGGCCAAGTTACCTGATGTTTGCATATCTGAGTTAGCTCATTAGTAAAATGAAGATGATAATACTTACTTAATTGGCTGTGATGAGAATAAATGTATTATTATACACAAATCATTCAAAACAGTGCCTAGCAAATGTTAAGTATTTCATAAATAAATAGTTTCATATTTAAAAAATGAAGGTTTACATGAACACTGTATACATTAATCATGATACAAAATTGAAATATAGTTTTTACCCAGCCCACCTCCTCAGTAGCAGAGAGCGCAGCCTGCCCCAACCCTTCTATACCTGCCTCCCTGACCCAGCATGCCTGACACCTGCCCCAGGATGACTGGCCCCAATACCTTGATGAGACATGACCTGACACCCCCCGGAGGCATGGACCTGTCATAGCGACACAGTTTGCCTAACCCAGTGCCACCAGAAGATAGGCCAATTGCTGCAATTCTGTGCAACAAGTCACCTCTGGGTGCATGGACCCACCTCCATGGACCCACCTGCCTCATCCAGCACCTCGGACTACCGGACTGATAAAATGGGAAGACCATGAAATAGCCCACAAATGGAAGGAAAGAAGGAATTGCTAGAAAAGGAACTAAAATAATGGAGGAAAGCAATTTGTCAGATAAGAATTCAAAGTAATGGTTATAAGGATACTCAAACAGCTTAGTGAAAACTACAAACAACTTAATGATAATTTTAAGGAGCTGAATGAGAACTATACCAACATGAAAAAATTGGTTCAAACAATGAATAAGCATCAAGCCCTGCCCAGTGTGGTAAGGTGGTTAGAGCATCAGACTGCACACCGAAGGGTCTTGGGTTCAATTTCCAGGCAAGGGCACATACTTTGGTTGTAGGTTTGCTCCCCATCCACAGTTGGGGTGTGTGCAGGAGGCAACCAATCAATGTGTCTCTCTCACATTGATGTTTTTCTCTTTTCTTCTCCTTTCCACTCTCTCTGAAAAGCAATAGAAAAAAATAATCCTTGGGTGAGGATTAACAACAACAACAAAAAGAATCAAGTGGAAATGAAGAATAACAAGCTGAAATAAAAAACACCCTGGAAGTATTCAACAGTAGACTGGAAGAAGCGGAGGACTGAGTCAATGAATTAGAAGACAAAATAGAAAAAAAAATCCAATTCTGAGCTGCAAATGGATAAACTTTAAAAAACAGGAGGAGAGTTTAAGGGAACTTTGTTACAACATGAAACATAACGATACCTGTACCATAGGAATACCAGAGGAGAAGAACCTAAGGAAGAAATAAAGAACCCGTTTAAAGAAATAATGACAGAAAACTTCCCTGACCTGGTAAAGAAAAAAGTCCAGGAAACACAGAGAGTCCCGATCAAGATGAACCCAAAAAGACCACACCAAGACACATCATAATTAAAATGGCAAACATTGCCCTGACCGGTTTGGCTCAGTGGATAGAGCATCGGCCTGTGGACTGAAAGGTCCCAGGTTCGATTCGGGTCAAGGGCATGTACCTTAGTTGTGGGCACATACCCAGTGGGGAGTGTGCAGGAGGCAGCTGATCGATGTTTCTCTCTCATCGATGTTTCTAACTCTCTGTCTCTCTCCCTTCCTCTCTGTAAAAAATCAATAAAATATATATTTTTTAAAATGGCAAACATTAAAGACAAAGAAAGAATCTTTTTTTTTTTTCGCTAAAAGTATTACAAAGGGTATTACATAAGTGTCCTTTTTCCTCCCCGCCCTTGACAAACCCCTGCCCTCCCTTACCCACCAGTGTCTTATGTCCATTAGTTATGCTTATATGGATGCATACAAGTCCTTCGGTTGATCTCTTACTCCCCTCCCTCCTGTCCCCCAACCCTCCCTGGCCTTCCCACTGCAGTTTGACAATCAGTTTGAGGCAGCTCTGCCTCTGTATCTATTATTGTTCAAAAGTTTGTAATGGTCTTTATTATCCATGAATGAGTGAGATCATGTGGTATTTTTTCTTCATTGACTGGCTTGTTTCACTTAGCATAATGCTCTCCAGTTCAACCCATGCTGTTGCAAATGGTAAGAGTTCCTTCTTTTTTACAGCAGCATAGTATTCCATCATGTAGATGTACCACAGTTTTCTAATCCATTCATCTACTGATGGGCACTTAGGCTGTTTCCAGATCTTAGCTATGGTGAATTGTGCTGCTATGAACATAGGGGTGCATATATCCTTTCTGATTGGTGTTTCTGGTTTCTTGGGATATATTCATAGAAGTGGGATCACAGGGTCAAATGGGAGTTCCATTTTTAGTTTTTTGAGGAAGCTCCATACTGTCTTCCATAGTGGCTGCACCAGTCTGCATTCCCACCAGCAGTGCAGAAGGGTTCCTTTTTCTCCACATCCTCTCCAGCACTTGTCGTTTGTTGATTTGTTGATGATGGCCATTCTGACAGGTGTGAGATGGTACCTCATTGTTGTTTTGATTTGCATCTCTTGGATGATTAGTGACTTTGAACATGTTTTCATATGTCTCTTGGCTTTCTGAATGTCCTCTTTTGAAAGGTGTCTATTTAGATCCTTTGCCCATTTTTTGATTGGATTGTTTATCTTCCTTTTATTAAGTTGTATGAGTTCCCTATAAATTTTGGAGATTAGGCCCTTATCAGATATTACATTGGCAAATATGTTTTCCCACGCAGTGGGCTTTCTTGTTGTTTTGTTGATGGTTTCTTTTGCTGTGCAGAAGCTTTTTATTTTGATGTAGTCCCATTTGTTCATTTTCTCTTTAGTTTCAAGTGCCCTAGGAGCTGTATCAGTGAAGAAATTGCTTCGGCATATGTCTGAGATTTTGTTGGCTTTGGATTCTTCTAGAATTTTTATGGTTTCTCGTCATACATTTAAGTCCTTTATCCATTTTGAGTTTATTTTTGTGTTTGGTGTAAGTTGGTGGTCTCGTTTCATATTCTTGCATATATCTGTCCAATTTTCCCAACACCATTTATTGAAGAGACTATCTTGGCTCCATTGTATGTTCATGCCTCCTTTGTCAAAAATTAATTGAGCATATTGGTTCGGGCTAATTTCTGGACTCTCTATTCTATTCCATTGATCTATATGTCTGTTCTTTTGCCAGTACCAGGCAGTTTTGAGAACAGTGGCTTTGTAATACAGCTTGATATCTGGCATTGAGATCCCACCTACTTTGTTCTTTCTCAGGATTGCTGCAGCTATTCGGGGTCTTTTTTTATTCCAGATGAATTTTTGGAGAGTTCGTTCTAGATCTTTGAAGAAGGCCATTGGTATTTTAATGGGAAGTGTGTTGAATTTATAGATTGCTTTGGGTAGTATGGACATTTTAATGATGTTGATTCTACCAATCCAAGAACATGGTATCTTCTTCCATCTCTTTATGTCTTCCTTTATCTCTTTATTCAACGTCCTGTAGTTTTCTGAGTAGAGGTCTTTTACCTCTTTAGTTAAGTTTATTCCTAGGTATCTTAATTTTTTTGGTGCGATGGTAAATGGGATTGTTTTTATAATCTCTCTTTCTGAAAGTTCACTATTGGTGTATAGAAATGCCTCAGATTTCTTGGGGTTAATTTTGTATCCTGCTACATTGCCAAATTCATGTATTAAGTCTAGTAGTTTTTTGATGGAGTCTCTAGGGTTTTGTATGTATAATATCATGTCATCTGCAAATAAGGACAGTTTTACTTCCTCTTTTCCAATTTGGATGCCTTTTATTTCTTCTTCTTGTCTAATTGCAATGGCTAATACTTCCAGGACTATGTTGAACAGGAGTGGTGAGAGTGGGCATCCCTGTCTTGTTCCTGTTCTTAGGGGAAATGGTGTTAGTTTTTGTCCATTGAGTATGATGTTGGCTGTGGGCCTGTCATATATGGCTTTTATTATGTTGAGGTATGATCCTTCTATTCCCACTTTGCTGAGAGTTTTTATCAAAAATGGGTGTTGGATTTTGTCAAATGCTTTTTCTGCATCAATTGATATGACCGTGTGGTTTTTTTCTTTCAATTTGTTTATGTGATGTATCACGTTTATTGATTTACGGATGTTGTACCATCCTTGCATCCCTGGGATAAATCCTACTTGGTCATGGTATATGATCCTTCTGATGTACTGCTGGATCCGATTTGCTAAGATTTTGTTGAAGATTTTGGCATCTATGTTCATGAGGGATATTGGCCCGTAATTCTCTTTCATTGTGTTGTCTTTACCTGGTTTTGGTATTAGGGTGATGCTAGCTTCATAGAATGTGTTTGGAAGTGTTCCATCCTCTTGAACTTTTTGTAGTAATCTGAGGAGGATAGGCTTTAGTTCTTCCTTGAAAGTTTGGTAAAACTCCCCTGAGAACCCGTCTGGTCCTGGGCTTTTGTTTGCTGGAAGCTTTTTGATAACTGCTTCAATTTCTTCCATAGTTATTGGCCTATTGAGATTTTTAGCTTCTTCCTGATTGAGTTTTGGAATGTTGTATTTTTCTAGGAATTTGTCCATTTCCTGCAGGTTGTCTAGTTTGTTGGAGTAGAGCTGTCCATAGTATTGTTTAACAATCATTTGTATTTCTCTGGGGTCCATTGTTATTTCGCCTCTATCATTTCTGATTTGGTTTATTTGAGACCTCTCTCTTTGCTTCTTGGTGAGCCTGGCTAGGGGTTTGTCAATCTTATTTATCCTTTCAAAGAACCAGCTCTTGGTTTCATTGATTTTCTGTATTGTTTTTTTGGTCTCTATTTCATTGATTTCTGCTCTAATCTTTATTATCTCCTTTCTTCTGCTCACTCTGGGGTTTTCTTGTTGCTCTCTTTCTAATTCTTTGAGTTGAAGAGTTAGATGATTTACTACCATTTTTTCTTGTTTTTGGAGATAGGCCTGTAGAGCTATAAACTTCCCTCTCAGGACTGCTTTCATTGTGTCCCATAGGTTTTGGATTGTTGTGTTTTCATTGTCATTAGTGTCCAGGATGTTTTTAATTTCTTCTTTGATGTCATTGGTAACCCAATCAATATTTAATAACATGCTATTCAGCTTCCAAGTGTTTGAGTATTTTGGGTTGTTTTTATTGTAGTTTATTTCTAACGTTATGCCATCGTGGTCTGAGAAGATGCTTTTTATGATTTCAATCTTCTTGAATTTGTGGAGACTTTGTTTGTGACCCAATATGTGGTCTATTTTTGAATATGTCCCATGAGCACCTGAGAGGAATGTATATTCCGCAGCTGTGGGGTGAAGTGTTCTGAAGATGTCAATTAAGTCCATCTGATCTAGTGAGTCATTTAGGATTGCTGTTTCTTTGCTGAGTTTTTGTCTAGCGGATTTATCCAGTGATGTCAGTGGTGTATTAAAGTCCCCTACTATGATTGTATTGTTGTCGATCTCTCCCCTGATATCTTCCAGGAGTTTTCTTATGTATGTGGGTGCTCCTGCATTGGGTGCATATATGTTTATCAGGGTTATATCCTCTTGTTGTATTGATCCCTTTAGTATTATGAAGTGGCCTTCCTTATCTCTTGCTATGGCCTTCACTTTGAGGTCTATTTTGTCGGATATAAGTATTGCTACCCCAGCTTTTTTTTCATTTCCATTTGCCTGAAAGATATTTTTCCATCCCTTCACTTTCAGTCTGTGTGAGTCCCTTCTAATGAGGTGGGTCTCTTGTAGACAGCAAATGTATGGGTCATGTTTTTTTATCCATTCAGCCACTCGATGTCTTTTGATTGGACCATTTAGTCCATTTACATTTAAAGTTATTATTGAAAGGTACTTGTTTGTAGCCATTTCTATTTTTTTTGTGGCTGCTTTCTTTCTGGGCTTTTTATTTCTTCTTTTTACACCAGTCCCTTTAGCATGTCTTGCATGGCTGGCTTGGTGGTGATGAACTCCCTTAGCCTTTTTTTGTCTGTGAAGCTTCTTATTTCCCCTTCAATTTTGAATGATAGCCTTGCTGGATAGAGTATTCTTGGATTCAGTCCTTTGCTTTGCATCACTTTGTAAATTTCCGTCCATTCTTTTCTGGCCTTATGTGTTTCTGTTGAGAAATCGTTTGATAATCGGATGGGGGATCCTTTGTAGGTAACTCTCTGTTTCTCTCTTGCAGCCTTTAAGATTCTCTCTTTGTCTTGTACATTTGCCATCGTTATTATGACGTGTCTTGGTGTGGGTCTTTTGGGGTTCATCTTGCCTGGGACTCTCTGTACTTGTGTAACTTTTTTCTTCCCCATATCTGGGAAGTTTTCTGTCATTATTTCTTCAAATAGATTTTCTAATCCTTGCTGCTCTTCTTGTCCTTCTTGCAGCCCTATTATGCGTATGTTACTTCGTTTCATGTTGTCCCGAAGCTCCCTTAGGCTCTCCTCCTGTTTTTTAATTTTTTTCTCCAGTTGCTGTTCAGATTGAGCTTGTTTCTCTGCCTTATCTTCTAACTCACTAATTCGGTCTTCTGCTGTTGAAACTTTCCATGGTGTTTTTGATTGTAGCTATATCACTTTTCATTTCTTCCTGATTCTTGCATAGGTTGTTGATTTTCTCATCCATCCGGTGAATGAATTGTACAACCATTATTCTGAATTCTTTTTCTGTCATGTTGCACGCTTCAACTTCATTAATTTCCTTTCTTGGTGATTGCTCATTATCTTTCCTCTGGGTGTTGTGTCGTCTCTTCATTCTGATTATCTCCTGATGGTTCAAAGGTCGAGTTGCGTGGGCCTGGGCCGTGTGCAGTGGGAGGCTCCCACCACCCTAGTGTCACTGAAGAGCTCTGACACTAAGATGTGTGGTTGTTGTTGGTTGGTGGGAACCAGGCTCGCTCTGTGTCAGTGTTGCCAACACTCAATGTGGCCTCGCACGTGCCCTTAGAATTAGGGACCCTGGCTGCACTGTGCTGAAATAGAGGCCCCCCTGGAGCGTGTTGAAAACCAGAGCAGAGCCCCCTAGCTTGCGCCAGGAGTCAGAGTTCCCCAAGAGTCCAGTATCAGAGTCTCTGTTGCTTCACGCGACCTCACCTTGAGAATCAGGGTCCCTGTGTGCCCTTGCACCAGGAATTGGATTCACTGGCTCTTAGTATGAATGCACAGGAAATCAGGATCTCAGGCACAGGTGATAAGAAACACAGTCAAGTCACTGGTGCTTGGTGCTGCCTCCTGCCCTGAGAAACAGGGTCCCTGGGCCTGTGCTAGGCGGACAAACTCTGGTTAGCGGGATTGCTCCCAGCCCAGGGCTCCGATGCCAGCAGTGCGTGCAGGATTAGTTCCTGGTGGTGTGCGCGCTTTTGCTCCCAGCCCAGGGCTCCAAAGCCCACAGTGCGGGTAGGATCAGTTCCTGGTGGTGCGCGCACTTATGCACCCAGCCCAGGGCTCCGAAGCCCACAGTGCGCGTAGGATCAGTTCCAAGGTACTCGCGCACTTCCAGGCCAAAGTTCCTGAAGCGCTGAGGCCCCGGCAAGGGCTAGGTCTATCAGTTAGTTACTCTGGCGCTGCCCGCGAGCCTGGGGGAAGGGGGGATGGGCTCTGGTACTCACGGATCTGCCGCAGGGATTTCTGAACTTTTGGTGTCCGAAGGTCTGTAGCTGTGGTCGCAGGTTTCTGTCCCCAGTAGCTGCAGGGTCCTGGTATGCTTCTGAGATCAGACTGGGTGGTGCTGAGGCCAGGATCCTAGTCTCAAGCAGCTCTGTTTCCCAAGATGGCGTGGTCGCTATGCCTTTGCTGGCCGCCCAGGAGTGTCTGCGCCAGGAGCGGGACTCCGCCGCCTAAGACTGCCGGGTTTAGCAGCCCCTTAGAAGACCTGCAGAGTCTAACTGTCCCTAGCTCATACACACTCACCACACACGTCCACTCACTCCTCTATCACTTCCTTGCACTCTCACACTCTCTCCCTCCCTACCTTCCTGCTGGTCGCCATTTTTCCCCCCAAAGAAAGAATCTTAAAGGCTGCAAGGGAGAGACAGAAAGTTACCTACAAGGGAGCACCCGTTAGACCAGTGGTTCTCAACCTTCTGGCCCTTTAAATACAGTTCCTCACGTTATGACCCAACCATAAAATTATTTTCGTTGCTACTTCATAACTGTAATGTTGCTACTGTTAGGAATCATAATGTAAATATCTGATATGCAGGATGGTCTTAGGCGACCCCTGTGAAAGGGTCGTTCGACCGCCAAAGGAGTCGCGACCCACAGGTTGAGAACCACTGCGTTAGACTGTCAGGTTATTTCTCAATATAAACACTTATGGCCAGATGGGAGTGGCATGAAATATACAAAGTACTAAAAATCAGGGGACTGAATCCAAAACTACTCTACCCAGCAAGGCTATCATTCAAAATTGAAGGTCTTCCTGTGAAATTAGGAGCTTCACAGACCAAAAAAAAAGGGGGGGGTGGGGACTTTATTTCCACCAAACCAGCGATATAAGAAATGCTACAGGGACAGATGTAAAAAGAAGAAATAGAGAGAGGAGGAGAAACACATGCATAAAGGATAAAAATGGTAACAAATAAGTACTTATCAATAATAACTTTAAATGTAAATGGCTTAAATGCTCCAATCAAAAGACATAGGGTAGCTGAGTGGAAAAGAAAACATGACCCATATATATGCTATCTGCCAGAGACCCACCTCAGAACAAAAGACTCACACAGAATGAAAGTGAAGGGATGGAAAAATTGTTTTAATGCAAATTGAAATGGAAAAAAAAAATCCTAGGGTAGCAATACTCCGACCTGACAAAATAGACTTCAAAATGAAGTCCATAACAAGAAACAATGAAGGCCATTTCATAATACTAGATGGATTGATACAAGAGGATATAACTCTGGTAAACATATATGCCCCCAATACAGGAGCACCCAATTATATTAAAAAAAACTTCTAGAGTACATAAAGGAAGATATTTACAGCAATACAATCCTAGTAGGGAACTTTAACACCTCACTGATGTCACTGGATAGATCTTTTAGACAAAAAACAAAACAAAACAAAAAAACATCAAAAAGGAAACTGCAACCCTAAATGACACATTAGAGCAAATCAATTTAAGACATTTATAGAACAGTTCACCCCAAAGCTGCAGAATATACATTTTTCTCAAGTGCACATGAAAAAGTCTCAGAGAGAGACCACATGTTAGGACACACACAAGAAAACTACAAGTTCAAGAGGACTGAAATCAAGTCAAGCATCTTCTCAGATCACAATGGAATGAAACTAGAGATCAACTACAATAAAAACATCCCCAAACATTCAAATACATGGAGGCTAAATAGTATGTTATTAAACAATGAATGGGTTACCAATGAAATGAAGAAAGAAATCTAAAATTTCCTGGAAACATAAAAATGAACACACAACTCTCCAAAACCTATGGGACATAGTGAAACCAATTCTGAGAGGGAAGTTCATAGCACTATAGGCCTACCTCAAAAAATAAGAAAAAAAATGGTATTAAATATCTAACCCTACAACTTAAAGAACTAGAAAGAGAACAAGAAGGAAAACCCAGAGTAAGTAAAAAGAAGGAAATAATAAAGATCAGAACAGAAATAAATGAAATAGAGACTAGAAAAATAATACAAACGATCAATGAAACCAAGAGCTGGTTCTTTGAAAAGATAAACAAGATTGATGAACTTTTGTCTCTGGATCTGTTTTTGTTCATCAGTTTATATTGTTCATTATATTCCATAAATGAATGAGATCATGTGATATTTATCTTTCTCTGACTGGTTTATTTCACTTAGCATAATGCTCTCCAGTTCCATCCATGCAAATCTTGCCAAATAACCAGAAGGGGAATATTTCCATTGGAATGACTCAGGCTACTCCCCAAATAATTACACTTCCTTTCACGCCCTTAACTCTGCAATGAAAAATTTGTGAATTTGGAGATATTCCAGAATCATATAAATCCCCCTATTTTTAATTCAAAACCAAACCTCATGAAAACATCAGGAACACCGTTTATAAATGTCAGAAGATAAAGATATTAAATAATAATTTAAAAAAACACAAGATTGATGAACTTTTACCCAGACTCATCCAGAAACAGAGAGAGGACCCAAATAAATAAAATAAGAAACAAAATAGGTGAAATAACAATGACACCACAGAAATACAAAGGGTTGTAAGAAAGTACTATGAACAACTATATGCCAATAAGCTGGATAAGGTTAATGAAATGGGCAAATTCCTAGAAAAATACAATCATCCATTAACTAAATCAGAAGAATCAGAAAACCTGAATAGGCCAATAACAACTAGTGAACTTTCCCAGCAAACAAAAGCCTTGGCCTGGATGGCTTCACAGGGGAGTTTTACCAAATATTCAAAAAGAAAAGAAAGTAGATCACCAACTTACACCATACTTAAGAATAAACTCAAAATGGATAAAATATTTAAATGTTAAGTCTTGAAACCATAAAAACCCTTGGAGAAAACAGTCAGCAAAATATTGGACATCTCACATAGCAAAATTTTCACTGATACAATATCTAGGGCAAAAGAAATAAAAAAAATAAACAAATGGGACTACATCAAAATGAAAAGCTTCTGCAGAGCTAAAGAAAACAGCATTTAAAAAAAATGAAACTAGACTACCAACTTACACTATACACAAAAATAAACTCAACATGAATAAAGATCTTGCCCTAACCAGTTTGGCTCAGTGGATAGAGCATCGGCCTGCAGACTCAAGGGTCCCAGGTTCGATTCTGGTCAAGGGTATGTACCTTGATTGCAGGCACATCTCCAGTGGGAGTGTGCAGGAGACAGCTGATGGATGTTTCTCTCTCATCGATGTTTCTGGCTCTCTATCCCTTTCCCTTCCTCTCTGTAAAAAAAAAACAAAAAACAAAAAAAAAACAACCCAATAAAATATATTTTAAAAAAATGAATAAAGGTCTTAAATGTAAGATGGGAAACCATAAAATCCTAGAAGAAGCCATAGGCAGCAAAATAGCAGGCATTTGTTCAAACAATATCTTTACCAATACAGCTGCTAGGACAATGGAAACTAAGGAGAAAATAAACAAATGGACTACATCAAAATAAAAGCTTCTGCACAGCAAAAGAAACCATCAATAAACAACAAGAAAGCTCACTGCATGGCAGAACATATTTGCCAATGTTATCTCAGATAAGGGTTTAATCTCCAACATTTATAGGGAACTCATACAACTTAAAAAAGGGAAGATAAACAATCCAATCAAAAAATGGGCAAAGGACCTAAATAGATACTTTTTGAAGGAGGACATACAGAAGGCCAAGAGACATATGAAAACATGCTCAAAGTCACTAATCATCCGAAAGATGCAAATCAAAATGACAATGAGATACCATCTCATACCTGCCAGAATGGCTATCATCAACAAATCAACAAATGACAAGTTCTGGTGAGGATGCGGAGAAAAAGGAACCCTCCTTCGATGCTGGTGGGAATGCAGACTGCTGCAGCCACTGTGGAAAACAGTATGGTGATTCCTCAAAAAACTAAAAATGGAACTCCCATTCTACCCAGTAATCCCACTTCTAAATATATCCCAAGAAAACAGAAACACCAATCAGAAAGGATATATGCACCCCTATGTTCATAGTAGCACAATTTACAACAGCTAAGATTTGGAAACAGCCTAAGTGCCTATTAGCAGATGAGTGGATTAAGAAACTGTGGTACATCTACATAATGGTATACTATGCTGCTGTAAAAAGAAGGAATTCTTACCATTTGCAACAGCTTGGATGGAACTGGAGAGCATTATGCTAAGTGAAATAAGCCCATCAGATAAAGATAAATATCACATGATCTCACTCATTTGTGAAATATAATGAGCAACATAAACTGATGAACAAAAATAGACCCAGAATCATAGAAACATCAAACAGACTGTCCAACCTATGAGGGAAGGCGGGGGGTGAGAAGGTAAGAGATCAACCAAAGGACTTGTTTGCAGGCATATGAGCATAACCAATGGACACAGACAGTCAGGGGGTGAGGGAATGTGCTGAGGGGTAGGAGCAGGCAGGGAAAGGTCAATGGGGGGGAAAGGGGACTTATGTAATACTTTACTAGTAAACAGTAATGAGTTAAAAATGAAAATGGAACCCACTGTTTGGGAGAACATATTTGCCAATGATACATCGGATAAGAGGTTAATATCAAAAATATATAAAGTACTCAGACAACTCAACAATAGGAAGATAAACAACCCAATCAAAAATAGGCAGAAGACCTAAATAGACACTTGTTCAAAGAGGACATACAAATGGCCAAGATACATATGAAAAGATGATCAAAGTCACTAATCATCATTAAAACAACAATGAGGTACCACCTCATACATGCCAGAATGGCTACTATCAACAAACAACAAGTGCTAGTGAGGATGCAGAGAAAAAGGAATCCTAGTACACTGCTGGTGGGAATGCAGACTGGTACAGCCACTATGGAAAACAATGTAGAGTTTCCTTAAAATAATAAAAATGGAACTGCCATTTGATTCAGTGGCCCCACTTCTAGGAATATATCCTAAGAGGCCTGAAACCAATCAGAAAGAATATATGCACCTCTATGTTTGTAGCAGTGTTACTTACAATAGCTAAGATCTGAAAACACTCCAAGTGCCCATCAGTAGATGAGTGGGTAAAAAAACATGGTTTCACATTTACATAATTGCACAATGTGCAGCTGTACAAAAGAAGGATCTCTTATCCTTTGAGACAGCATGGTGGGACCTGGACAGTATTTTGCTAAGTGAAAGAAGTCAGTCAGAGGAAGACAAGTATCACATGACCTCACTTACTAGTATATGTGGAATCTAATGAACAAAATAAACTGACAAGGTAGATCCAGAGTCATGGAAGCATGCAACAGACTGAGGATCCTCAGAGGGAATGGGTGGGGGAAGGGAAGAGATCCACCAAAGAACCTATATGCATATATGCATAACCCATGGACACAGACAATAGTGGGATGAAGGCCTGAAGAAGGATAGGGTGTGGGGAGGAAAGCGTCGATGGGTGAAGTAAAGGGGGAGACATCTGTAATACTTTCAACAATTAAGATAATTTATTTTTAAAAAGTGATAATATTGAAGTAAAATAATAGTTTCTATAGTTAGAATTTTTAAATTAGCTATAATCATATTAAGATAAATTAGTATTTAAACACACAAAGCAATATACAGATGATGTATGATAGAATTTTACACTTGAAACCTACATAATTTTATTAACCAATGTTACTCCAAGAAATTTAGTACAAAAGTTGAACATAAAAAAAGAAAAATTAGTATTTAATAGAAAATAAAAATATAAGCAAACCGTCTAAGATCATACAATAAACTGACAACACAATGAAGAATAAAAACAATGTTTCAATCAAGGTACAACCTTTTAATTCCTTCAAAATTAAAATAATTGTCTGGAAGAAGTCATCATTTTTTATGATGAATATTAATTTCAGCAAGTGAAAAAAAACAAGACTTATGTCATTTGAAATATTTGTTTTATTTATTTAAAGTTTTTCAAAGTGCTTCTTTCACATAGAAAATAAATCTTCCAGTACAACTCTTCCCAATATAGTTTATAAAATGCTAAAGAATGGGAAATATAAGTACCCAAGGCTTACTATCTCACTTCCTTACTGAAATAAACTTATTTGAAAAATCAAACAACCCACAAATATTTACTGAGTTGCATTGTGTGATTAGTAGTAGTCCAGGTATCATGGGAAATGCAAAAGAAGTTATGGCACATAAACAGATAATTGAGACAATACAGATATGCACAGTTTGGAGTATAGCTGAGGACATCTATGCATGACACAGGGAGGTTGGACAGGATTATCAGTATCAGAATGGCCAGGCCAGAAGAAATGGCGAATATGACATTAAGCAGCAGAGGAATAGCAGGTGGCTGGCAATGGGGACAGATGAAAGGGAAGATCAGCCTGGCAGGGAAAAGAAAGCCTCCATGTAAACAGGACCACAGGACCAAAGACATAAACATGAGGGAAAACTTGCAGAAAACTTCAAGTGGTCACTGTTGCTGAACCTGAGTGCTAGGCAGTGAACAGTAAGAAATGAAGCTGGATATGTAACATCATGGATGATTTGTATACACTGTCAAAAGAGTTTGTAATTTAGTCTATATGTAATGGGAAGCTGTAGAAAGGTTTTGTAGCTGCTTGATTTAGTATTATTGACATCTTAAATAAATCTCTTCAGCAGTTTCAAAGAGTATGGGCTTTAAAGTGACAAAACTAGAGGCATATAGACTAGTAAGGAGACTGTTTTGATCATCTTGCAAGAATTGATATCCTATATAATAAAGAGGTAATATGCAAATTAACCCTCACACCCTCACAAGATGGCTGCCTGTGACCAGGCCAGCAGGAGGGTTAGTGAGAGATGACCAAATGACTGAACAAACAGGCTGCATGGGGCAACCAGGCTGGCAGGGGGGGGGCAGTAAGGGGTGATTAGGCTGGTGGCATGGGGGGCAGTTGGGGGCAACCTGGCCTGCAGCGGGGGGCAGTTAGGGGCAACCAGGCAGGCAGGCAGGTGAGCAATTAGGAGCCAGTGGTCCAGGATTGTGAGAGGGATGTCCGATTGCCAGTTTAGGATCAATCCCTGGGATTGGGCCTAAACTGGCAGTCGGACATCCCCTGAGGGGTCCCAGATTGGAGAGGGTGCAGGCTGGGCTGAGGTGACCCCTCCCCCCCATGCACGAATTTCATACACTGGGCCTCTAATAGTGGAGATAAAAGAGAAAGGAAAGTCAAGAGGCACTTAAGCATTAAACTGGTCAGAAACTGTGGCTGAGTAGATATGAAACTGTGGCTGAATAGATATAAAACTTTGGGAAAGAAAGATGACTAAACAGAATGTTTAGGTAGAGGAGCAATTTTGAGAGATAACACATTCAGTTTGCAAAATATTAGGATCATGGTGATGATGAGTGGTTGACAGATAGCTGGATATATGAATCCAGAGCACAAGGATGTAACAGTTGAAACAAAATAGTAGACAAAGAGTGAATATTTAAAAGGATAAATGATTTGCCCTGGCTGGTGTTTCTCATTGGTTAGAGCATCAGCCCATGCACCAAAGAGTCATGAGTTTGATTCTCAGTCAAGAGCACATACCTGGTTGCAGGTTCGATCCCCGATCCCCTGCCAGATGGGTGTGGGAGGCAACCAATCGATATGTCTCTCTCACATTAATGTCTCTCTCTCTCTCTCTCTCTCTCTCTCTCTCTCTCCCTTCCCTCTCTTTTCCCTGCCCCCATGTCTTTCTCCCACACCCTCCCTTCCTTCCACTCTCTCTAAAAAAAAAAAAAATCAACGGAGCCCTGCCAGCATGGCTCAGTGGTTGAGCTTCAACTTGTGAACCAGGAGGTCACAGTTCAATTCCAAGTCAGGGCACATGCCCGGGCCGTGGGCTTGATCCAGGAGGGGGCGTGCAGGAAGAAGTCAATCAATGATTCTCTTGCATCACTGATGTTTCTATTTCTGTCTCCCTCTCTGAAATTAATAAAAAATCAATGGAAAAAATATATCCTCAGGTGAGGATTTAAAAAAAAAAAGGATAAACGATTCAAGAATAGGAACCTGTTAAACAACAGCATTTAAAGGATGAGCCATGAAAAATAAATAAGCCCATGAAGGAAGCAGAGAAGAGATGTGAGAACCAGCATGCAACTGGGTTAGAGAAGACAAGTGTGCCAAGTTTTGACAGATGGCACCTTCTGATGAAGACCCATTGGATATACCAAACAGAATGTTATTTGTGATATTAGAGTTGTCAATGTATGTATTGTGGGGAACTGGAAAAATGAAAATATTACAGTGAGTTTCTTTTAGTAAGAGACGGATGTCTGAAAAGACCTTAGCATCTTCCTTGGTTTATACAGGGAGGAGGTAATGTCCTATCACCTAAGATAATATCCTATGAGGTGAAGCAAACAGAGAAACAGAAGTGTCTAAAATAAGCACCGTGCAGAGACTAGACAGAGAAGTCTGGCCCAGATATAGGATTATGTATGCTTTAAGACTAAGATCTTAGTCCAGTCTAATGAAATGTCTTTACTTGGGAGAAAAGCAGAATTTCAAATGAAAAACTGGTCACTGGAAAAAGAAAAGGCATTATTATTAGAAATTGGAAGCAAAGGAACCACAAACAAGACTAGCAGTAGAGTTGACTTTTTTGTCATGTCTTGTTAGTTACTCAAGAAAGATTTCTTAGATACTACAGACTAAGGCCAGATCAATTCCCAGAGAATGTTCTGGGCTAGATTGTGCAAACAAGCTCAGGTGACTCCAATAAATGCAGTAGAGTTTGGGGATGAGGAGCCAGGGAAGCATAGGGAGGGATTAACAGGGAGAAACATGATTAAAGTGTTCAACCTGGCAGAAATATACAAGGACACTGTAACTAAATGCTAAAACACACAAAGTGAAAAAAGTAAGTTATCCCAAGAAATAAAAAATAGACAAGCCAAGAAAGATTCATACTCAGAAGTAAAACAAAAAAAAAAAAAAAAAAAAAAGTGAGAACATCCATCCCTGGCACACACAAATTACTCCAAAAATATTTGTTGAGCCCTGACTGGTTTGGCTCAGTGGATAGAGCATCGGCCTGTGGACTGAAGGGTCCCAGGTTCTATTCCGGTCAAGGGCATATACCTTGGTTGCAGGCACATCCCCAGTAGGGGATGTCCAGGAGGCAGCTGATCCATGTTTCTCTCTCAACAATGTTTCTAACTCTCTATCCCTCTCCCTTCCTCTCTATAAAAAAACAAACAAACAAAAAACAATACAATATATTTTTAAAAATATTTGTTGAATGTAGAAATAAAAGAACAAATTAGTGGAACAATAATAACTGAGGAGATTGGTAACAGTTATATTCTGTTGCACTTCAAATTAACATGGCTAAATAGTATCCATTCTTTTTATTTTTTTGGTGGGGGGGAGGGGAGGGAAGAGGAAGGGGTTGGGGAGTATGAAATGGATAGACCAGAAGAGAGGCTGGACACAAACCTAGTATTTACCAGCAGTTAGTAGAAAATAAAAACCATTTCAAATTTTTTAAACAAATTAAAGAAATGGACTTAGGAAACAAGTTAATAGAGATAAAGGAAGGGCCCTTGGAGCTTGAGAGTGAGGCAGCTAATGGTAACATGCCTGGGGCAAGGAGTGGAGTGGGGGAGGGGAAAAGGGAAAGACATGGGTGTGCTCCTGGGAGGGAGAGCACCAATAGTATCCATTCTTCATCTAAAATCTCCACTCTTTAAACTGTGTGTGAATCATCCCACACATACACCCAAATTTCTCGACAAGAAGTATTTTATAAAAGTAATAATTTTTCTCCTGGAAAATTAAATAGAATGAAAGCCATTGATGAAAAGCACTTGTAAACATTAAGAATTTGTTTTCCTCCACTCTTGCCTATTTCTCAATGTCCTCTCTCAGTAGGAAAGGCATTAATCTGTTCAGTTTTATCCAAAAGCTATGTTTTTACATTTAATTAAAGATATAACACATGCACAAACCATACCTTCAAAAAAGGGCATACCTTAATAAACACAATGCAAAATGCTTTTATAACTTAGCAAGGTCAACCTATAAAAATAATAAATTAAAAGATAATTGAGTAACTGTTACAATAATCTGAGAAGATGAGAAGAAAAATCATGTCTGGAGTAAAAAATAATAGAAAAATAAATATAAGATGATGAGGTCATAAGGTATATCTTCAATTTAATAAAATGGTAAAAGAACTGGACTTTGAGTCAGAAGACAAGGGTTCTTATTCTGTTGACTCACTTTGTAGCCTAGGAGAAAACATTTAATATTTTTGTGCTTGAGTTTCCCAGTTTTTGCTTCCATTATTTGCCTTCTTCATTTGCTATGCAGCAGCCATGAGAGCTTTTAAAAACATAAATCAAACTTTATTACTTCCTGGCTTAAAACTCTCCAAACAGCCCTAACCGGTTTGGCTCAGTGGATAGAGTTGTCGGCCTGTGGACTGAAGGGTCCCAGGTTCGATTCCGGTCAAGGGCATGTACCTTGGTTGAGGGCACATCCCCAGTAGGGGGTGTGCAAGAGGCAGCTGATCGATGTTTCTCTCTCATTGATGTTTCTAACTCTTTATCCCTCTTCCTTCCTCTCAGTAAAAAATCAATAAAATATATTTTTTAAAAAAAACAACTCTCCAATCATATCTTGTTAAAATCTAACCCATTCCCCATGACCTTCATTGCTATACCTGAACGGAATCCTGCCCACCTCTCTAAATTCATTCTTTCACTTCTCCTCTCATTCACTGTTCCTAGCTTGCTCTGTTCCTCATACCTACATAGCTCATATTTGATATTTGTCTCTGAGCCCCAGGTCCTCCTGTGGTTGGTTATGTCTTGTCATATACTTGTCAGCTCAAATGACACTCTTCAGAGATATCTTATTTGACTTTCCATAGAACAATAGCCACTGATCTCTATCATATAACTATGATGTTTCTTTGTAAAACTTACCACTACTAAAAAGTACATCTTTTTACTCTTTTTTAAAAATGTATTTTTATTGATTTTAGAGAGGAAGGGATAGAGAAAGAGAGACAGAAACATCAATGATGAGAGAGAATCACTGATCGGCTGCCCCCTGCATGACCCCGCTAGGGATCCAATTGTGACCTCCTGGTTCATAGGTCAACGCTCAACCACTGAGCCACGCCAGCCGGGCATCTTTTTACTCTTTATGTGTTTCTATATCATGTGAGTCCCCTATAAAACATCTCCTTGCCACTAAAATCTCTGACTCTACAAGTTTTTGTAGGGGGAAGGGAAGAAGGAAGAAAGAAAAAACTGAATAAATAAAGTATTTGGGGGTAAAAGTGAGAAAAATGGGAAAATATATGAAAATAATTTCACAAGACATTATTTAGACATGACACTATGCTTTTATTTAAAAATCACATATTTGCAATGATGTACAGGAAATGCATATACTATTGTTTACAATTTCTTGATATTTCAGTGAGCCCTGACAGTGCAAATATTTTTTGTGCATATGTGGGGGAGTGGGTGTGGATATGTGTCTTAATTTTCATGCCTTATTTGGGTGAAACTAAGATGTAAGAAAACATGAGAGAGCACACTCAAGATGTCAGCATTCGCAAACCCATGTGCAACTCTCTAAATTACACTCCTCCAGCTGGCTTGGTTAATTTTGAAGTGGATGAGCTAACAGTGCCAGATCACACCCCAGCAGTGTAAAACTGTATAAGAACACAATAAAACAGTGATCAACAATAGATTATTTCTGTGGCATATGGCAGATACAGTCAAGCCAGCCTCAAATAAAACCTTTGGATTCTGTTTAAAAATCAGTGTCTAAATTATAATTTAGCATTCAAGGCACTCCTTATAAGCGGTAAGTAATTATTTCAAAGAGGAGGAAGGGAGGGTCAGGTAAAAGAGAAAAAGAAAACCCAGTTGTCATTGGGAAAGGAAGATAAACTACAATATGTGGGTGGCCAGTATATGTATAGCAATCTACAGGGGAAAATATAAAATGCATAAAAGCATTCAACAGAAAGAGATGGCAATAAGTAGACTGATAAACATGAAAGAAAATAAATATAGAGACTACTGGGGGGAGAAGAAGAGTAAAGAAGAAAGAAGAAAATACAAACACAATAAAAATTCCTGCCCCATACTATCTTGGGAAAAAAAGCGCATTTTTTTTTTTTCACCTGAAATGAAGGCCTAATCACATGTTGCTAATTAAAGGGTTAAAAATATGTCCCTGAAATCCTGTCTACACCATTTCTAAGTAAAAATTCCCTCTCCAGACCATATTTTCCCCATTACCTCAATCCCCAACCATCTTCTGGGGAAGGGATGCTTCAGGACAAATTACTAGAGAGGGAAAGGGGAATGGGGGAAAAGGTAAAAGAAGATAAAGAGAGGGGGGAGGTTAATGATGATGAAAAGAGACTTGAGTTGGGGTAGTAAATACAAAATACAATACACAGATGATGTATTGTAGAACTGTATACCTGAAACCTGTATAATTTTATTAACCAGTGTCATAAATTCAATTAAAAAGAACAAATTGCTAGTCACTCCAAATTGATGGGATTAAAGCTTACAAATGAAGAAGCTAGAGTGCAGTCCACTTTTTACTTCAGAATATTCTATGTATGAACTGCATTTCAATGTGAACAAAACATTTCCGGTATCAAAAAATAAAATAAAATGCATTCCCAGTATTAAGAACAGCTAGACACTAGTAATCAATAATAATTTTTTTTCCAGGAGAGCAGGATTTTAACTGTTGATGGCAATGTCTACCCACATGTTTTCAAGTCAGGGTCTTACTGATGAATAGTTTCTAAATGACACAGAAATCTGAATAAAGTTAATTATTATCATATTGAAAACATTTCAAAATAATTTGTAATCGAGTGATGTCACAAGATGACCAAGCCCATGTTTATCCACAGAAACACTGACTTAACAATAGTATATGGACCAAAATAATTTTATGAGAATTTCTGAAGCCAGTTAAGAACGTGCAGTGCCATAGGTGAGAACAGCAGCACCGAAACAAGTAAGAAGAACAACTTCACTTCACCTGCATCACCTCTCTACCAAATCAGCACAACTCTGCCAGGAGAGAATGCCTCCATCTGTGACTATTCCCTCAGGGAGAAGCTAAGAGTGGATCGTGCCTCCAAAGTTCTGGCTTTTTTGGAGACCTGCCTGAAGAACTGGCTTCTGTTTCACCTCACTTGGAGGACTGACAAATTTCAACTAGAATAAATCCAAAGATGTCCAATCAGAGATATATCTTAATTAAACTGTCACAAGTTAAAGACTAACATAACTTTGCAAGCAACAAGAGAAAATAGACTCATGCATGAGAACCTACATAAAACTATAAGTAAATTTCTCAGCAGAAAATTTGCAAGGCCTGGAGGGCCTTGCAAAGTTTAGTTATGGTTATAATTAGTTGTAGTTGTAGTTGTAGTTTTATAGTTATAGTTGTAGTTATAGTTATTGTTACAGTTGTTATAGTTAGTTATACAATGCATATAAAGAGCTTTAAAAAACTGCCAATCAAGAATACTACACCTGGCAAAGCTCTTCTTCAGAAATCAAGAAGAGATAAAGACATTCTCAGACAAATGAAAGCTGAAGCAATTCAACACCACTAGATCTGCCTTACAAGAAATGGTAAAGAGAATCTTTCAAATTGAAATAAAAGGCTGCTGAATAGCAATGCAAAAGTATGAAGATTGCTTGCAAGGGTACACGTATCAACAAATAGAGAACACTATAATACTGCAGTGGTTGTGGGTAAATCAGTTTTAATTTTGGTATATAGGTTAAAAGACAAACTATCAAATATAACTATACAAAACAAAATGAATATAGAAGGAGCATACCTCAACATAATAAAGGCCATTTATGACAAACCCACAGCAAAGATCATATACAATGGTAGAAGACTGAAAGCTTTCCCTCTAAGATCAGGAACAAAACAAAGGTGCCCAATCTCACTACTAGAAGTCCTAGCTAGAGCAACTAGGCAACATAAAGAAATAAAAAGCATCTATATTGGAAATGAGGAAGTAAAATTGTCATTATTTATAGACAGCCTTATGTATAGAAAATCCTAAAGACCCAACCAAAAAATATTGTTGGAACTAAACAAATTCAGTAAAGTTGTAGAATATAAAATCAAAATACATAAACCAGAGGCATTTCCATACACTAACAATAAAACATCTGAATAAGAATAAAAAAAAATATCATCCCTGCCTGGTTGGTGTGCTTCAGTGATTGAGCATTGACCTACGAACTAGGATGTCACGATTCCGTTCCTGGTCAGGGCACATGCCAGGGTTGCAGGTTCAAACCTCAGTAAGGTCATGGAGGAGGCAGTTGATCAATGATTCTCATCATTGATGTTTAGATCTTTCTATCTCTCTCCCTTCTTCTCTGAAATCAATAAAAACATATTTTAAAAAATATCCCATTCATAATAGCATCAAAAACAATAAAATGCTTAGTAATAAATCTCACTGATGAAGTAAAAGATCTGTACAATGAAAACAACAAGATTTTAATGAAAGCAAGACTTTAATGAAAAAGACACAAAAACATGTCTCATGTTCATAAATCAAAAGATTATTATTGTTAAATGGCCATATTACCCAAAACCATCTATAGATTAAATGCAAACTTTATCAAAATTCTAATGGCATTTTTCACTAAATAAAAATCTTAAAATTTGTATGAAACCACAGAAGACCTTGTATAACCAAAGGAATTTTGAGAAAAAGAAAAAAGCTAGAAGCATCACATTCCTCATTTTAAACTACACTACAAAGCTATGATAATTAAAATAGTATGGTACGAGTGAAAAAAAATAGGCACATAGACCAATGGAACTCTTATATTACACTATATACAAAAATCACCTCAAAGTGAATTAAAGACTTAAATATAATACCTGAAACTATAAAAATCCTAGAAGAAAACAAGGAAAAATTTCATGATATTGATCTTGGCAATGATTTCATGGATATGACACCAAAAGTATAGGTGACAAAAACAAAAATAAACAAATGGAACTACATCAAACTGAAAAGCTTCTACACAGAAAAGGAAACAATCAATAGAGTGAAAAGATAAGCTACAGAATGGGAAAATATATTTGCAATCCATATATGTGATAAGGGGTTAATATCCAAAATGTATTATGAGTGAGAATGTAAAATAGTGAACCACTATGGAAAACAGTCCTTCAAAAAATTAAAAATAGGTCTGATTCAGTAATCCCACTTCTGAATATTTATCCAAAAATTTCACCCCCATGTTTATTGCAGCATTATTCACAATAGCCAAAACATGAAAACAACCTAAATATATACTGACAGATGAATGCATAAAGAATATGTGATATAAATAAACAGTGGAACATTATTCAGCCACAAAAATAGAAGGAAGTCCTTTTACATGCAACAACATGGATGAATATTAAGGATATTATGCTAATTGAAATAAGCCAGTCACAGGAAGGCAAATAATATATTATTGCACTTACAGCAATGCATAACTTAGTGATGTGGATTTGTTCTAAGAAATGTGCCATTAGCCAATTTTGTCATTGTGCATTTTGTCATTGTGAAAACATCATAGAGTGCACTTACACAAACCTACATGGTTCAGCCTACTACACATCAAGACTGTATGACATCGTCTATTGCTACAAGTCTGTATATCATGCTGCTGTACTGAACACTGTGGGAAATTGCAATGCATTGTGCTATGGTATTATAATGGCTACAACATCACTAGGCCATGGTAGTTTTTCAGCTCCATTTTAATCTTATGGGACCATCATAGTACACGTGGTCCATCATTGACTGAAACTGTTATGTGGTGCATGACTGTATATGAAATGGAGTCACTTACATGACTAACCTAAAATAGTCAAATTCACAAGACAGAAAGTAGAATGTTGGTTGCAAGGGGCTGGTGAGAGGAGAAAATGGGGAACTGTTGTTCATTAGGTTTAGAGTTTCAGTCATGCAAGATGAAAAAGTTCTAGAGACCTACTGTACAAAATTGTGATTATAGTAAATGATACTGTGTTGTACACTTAAAATTGTGTAAATAGGGTAAATGTCATTATCTGTTTTTTTAACCATAATTAAAAAATAATATTTCATAACATTCAACAAAGATTTCCTTACTTTATTTATGGATGTGATATAACATTTTAATTTATAATTTATTTTTTATTTATATACAGTTCAAAAACAAAAAGTAACCATTATAAATTGAATCACCTTGACAAATGTGGCTATTTCCAGTAGGAAATATTGATCAGCACATACTAACTGAAAATAAAGATTTCAAAATTTCAACTTCCTACTCTCTAATAAGACTATAAAATTATAAATTAAAACATTCAATTCCCAACAGAAGCATGAAATTCCAGAGTCACTCCATATTGGTGGGGGGGGGGGTGTATGTGCTTAAAACTAAGATTCATATTTCATCTCCTGAAGGAGCTTCTGTCCTCAGAGAGAAAACTCACCACAATATAAAGCATAATACAGTGATAATCAAAGACTTCTACAGATTAATGACATCCATTGCATTACCTCTAAATTGCCCTAGCCCAATGGATAGTAACCCAAAAGTGTATGTGCACTGCAGACCATTATACTTATAAAGTCAAATATGTTTCCTTCATATTTTAAAATGTTGCTACTGGCCCACCAAACATGAGTCCACTGTCCACTTCTCTCATAGAGCATTTCACACAACATAAAATATTCAATTTTGGCATTAGTAGAATCTTCCAACCAAATAAAATTGTGACTTGCTCACATATCTACTTTTCCCATATGATCATAACAAAATGAGATATGGGCAAATAACTGGTAAGTTCAATTCACCACAGACTCAATAAAATAGTGAAGAGACAGGAGTCTGTGGTTCATGGGAAAAAACATTAAGAGTTCAAGGTTAGGCTGATAAAAAATATTTATTTATTTATCTCCATAAGGTCAGGAAACGCTGCCATTCTGATCTTCCCTGTGTCCCCAGTGCTCTGTAGGTGTTCAATAAAAAGTATTTGAATGGATGATGGACAAATGATTCAAGGTTATACGGATTCAGTGGGAAAGGGTAATTAAACAAAAGTACATGCCTTGACAGTATATTAAAATACTAAGCAAACAGTTCTTTTATAGCTTTTCTGACTTCTATATCTTTATGATGTTCAACATTATGGAATCTACATATCTGAATCAGTCTCAGTCTATTAAATTTATTTAAGTATTCACATAGAATTTATTCACTCATTGTTATTGGTGTTTTTGTTTGTTCCTTTGTTTCATTAAGGACAGTAAAACTTGTTAGCTGGATCAGAGAATTAAGGACAATTTCCATAATTTTACCCTCATGACAAAGTCCTCATTGTACAATGGTACAACTACCAATATAATATTGAGACAGAACCTTAAATTTCATGGAGAAAGATACAGGAATATCTGAGATTGCATAATATACAGAACAGGTAGTCAACTTTGTTCTGAATAATCTACAAAAAAATAGATTTGTGTTTTAAGTTTAAACCCTAATCTTATCAAAGATTAAATGTATCTAGTGGTCCAGTGGCTTATGATCTAAAAATCTTTCTTTAAACCACCTCAAATGAATAAATTCTCACAATTCGTGCATTGTTAGGATTGTCCAGTATTTTCATCTCAGATAAATAACCATATTTATTCATGCCAGTAGCTGTTACAAGCCGTTACCATTCTTCCTTAAATCACTTAACTGGACTCACCCACTCATTCTTAACAGAAGGCCTAGCTTCCTATTTCACAGAGATAATAGTAACCATTAGTCATAAACCACATCTCCTATATTATCCACATCTTCCTCAGTTTTCCTTCTTCCCTCTGACCTGGAGGATGCCTTGCCTTTCTTCTAAAGGTAACACCTTTGTCAATATTCTTTATTTCATTTTTCTCTCCCCTCTTTTCTTTCTTCTTGCTGTGTTCCTTCAATAAATGTTTTTCAAGTGCCTTCTAGTGTCAGGATACTCTAAACCTGGGGACACAGTGTTAAACAAGACAGATATGTTTCTCTCCTCATTGATTTTTCATTCTATCCTGTCTCCTTCAAGGCCTTTTTAATGTTCACCTCCTTTTTTATCTTCAATATATCTTCTCTCATTGGCTTGTTTCAGCTTACAAATATGTTTAACTCATCCTCTTACTTAAAATGCATCTGCATTTTGCTGACCTCGAAGGCATGTGTCTCCCCCTTTTATTGCTCCAGTTCTAGAACCAGCTGCAGATTCTGTTTTTACTTTCACTACCATTTTTATGCCTCACTGCACAGCAAGTTTACTTTGTTCTCTATATTCTAGTGAAACATTATTTAATCTCAACCTTTGACATGGTTTTCTTCCTTTGAATTCTCATGAATTCTAGCAGGGAATGGAGTTTATTCTCTTGACCACACTTTTTGCTGCTACTTCTTTCTCCACCTGCGCCCTTACATTCCCCAAGATTCCTACTCATTCTACAACTGCTACCTTCCTTTCTCATTTTACCCATTTGCCCTTGAACATTCTTTCCACATCCGTACTTTCAACTCCTACCTATGTACTAATGACCCGAAAATTCTGAATATGCAGACCCTTCTGAATTCCTTATCTACATTCTCAGGTACCTAAAGACATTCTCACTTAAATGCCCACCAGCAGTATGTGCTAAGGAGATGGTACTTGTTGCCACAGAGCAGCATAGAGAAAAATATTATTAGCTGCAGTAATAGAAAAGCTCTGTGGTTAAACGTTCTGTGGTTTCTATCTCACATAAGATCCAGTTGGTGGTGGTGATGGTAGTGTGGTGTGAGGGTGGAGGTGGAAGTGTTTCTGGGACCAAGCTTTGTAAAGACTCTAGTTTGTTTGTTTGTTTTTCATTATTTGGCTTCTAAAGTCATCCAGGAGGGTTTCATCCAGCCAACAAATAGAAAAAGAATCCAGTGGATGGTGTGCACCAATTCTGAGGGTGGTATACTTTACTTTACCCATACTCCACGGAACAGAATGAAGTCATATGGTCCCATATAGATGGAAAGGGGCTGGGAAAGTTAGACCATGACTGAGCAGCCTCTTCACAGCAACCCCTGCACCATCAAGGGCAATGGAATCTTCAATAAACAGCTGGAATTCTCTGACACAGAAATCAAGACAGGTTTTGGCAGACACAGACTTTTGCCTTTGGTCTGTTGAGTAAGGGCTGGGAAGTATGAAAGTGGAGACTATCAGGTTATTTCTCTTTCTGGAAACACAATCATAGGATACAGTTATGAAATTAATGTTCATGGTGTTATCATCATAACTATCTAGCTTATATTAATAATAAAGACAGAGCAAAGGGGAGGCCAGACATTATAAGCATGTTCATCTGGGCAGCTTCACCAGGAAGCTGCCACCTCATACTCCCCAGGGAAGCACTAGTCCATCCCTGTAGGTCACTGGGGGAAGGGATTAAGCAAAAGGGAAATGGATGCATGTACAGTGAAGTCGGGTTGACGTAGGGAAGGTACTTGCCTGTCAGTCTAGCCTGGGGAACCATGGATTGACTAGGGGTAGTGGAGCCACTACAAGCACACAAAATCTTGAAAGGTTAAAATTTGCAGTCACTGGCTTTTGCTAGTTCACTCTTGGACTAGTGTTTCTCACTTACTCCCTTGCTCTGTCTTCTCTCCATAGCTATGTGGACCCCACACTCAATGGACTGCAACTGGGAACATAAGCTAAGCTAGCCAGATGCTAGTCTGGACTGGACTTAATATGAACAGAACCTCTGGGCAGTGCCCATAATTCTGACTCTGCTGAAGACAAGATTGTTTTTTTTTCCATGGTGATATGGAGGGAGATAGGACCTGGGAAGGTAACCCCTTGATTTTACATCATCAATAAAGTCTCCCACAATATCTCATTCTTCGTGGGGGCCTCAGAATATTCTTTCCCCAAGAACTTCACTTCCACCAGTAACAGGTAGGAACACAGAGGGCACCCCTCCAATAACAATAGAACTACTAAAGGAAAGAAAATGCTTGGAAAGCAATTAGTTTCTCTGCCTTCTATCTTTATTTCTTTTTCTCCAAACTTCACATAATCACCAGAATGTCATATTTTTTTGTTGTTGTTTTGTTTTCATTCCTATTTTTCTTCTTTAAATTAATGAAGTTAGTTTTCTGGTAATTTAAGATCAAACCCAGTTAATCATTTTACTCGTTGCATTAAAACATGCAACAATTTCTCCAATACTAAGATAAAGTACATATTATATTATATTATATTACATTATATTATATTATTATATTATATTATAGGCCCAGTGCATGAAAGTTGTGCAGGGGGGTGTGTCCCTCAGCCCAGGCTTCACCCTCTCCAATCTGGGACCCCTCGAGGGATGTCTAACTGCCAGTTTAGGCACAATACCACTGGGATTGGGCCTAAATGGGCAGTCGGATATCTCTCTCACAATCTGGGACTGCTGTATCCCAACTGCTCGCCTGCCTGCCTGCCTCATTGCCCCTAACTGCTTCTGCCTGCCAGCCTGATCACTCCCTAACCACTCCCCTGCCAGCCTGATCGACGCCTAACTTCTCCCCTGCCAGCCTGATTACCCCCTAACTGCCCTCCTCTGCTGGCCTGGTCACCCCTAACTACCCTCCCCTGCAGGCCTGATCACCCACAACTGCCCTCCCCTGCTGAGCATCTTGTAGTGGCCATCTTAGACCACATGGGGGCAGCCATCTTGTGTGTTGGAGTGATGGTCAATTTGCATATTACCTCTTTATTATATAGGACTAGAGGTCCGGTGCACGAAATTCATGCCGGGGGGGGGGGGGGGCCCTCAGCCTGACCTGCACCCTCTCCAATCCAGGAGCCCTCAGGGGATGTCCTATTGATGGCTTGGGCCCACTCCCCGTGGTTCTCTGCTCTCTGCGGGGCCTGCCTGCTCTACACTGCAGCAATGAGCAAGTAGGCCCTGCTGGGTGCTGCCTGCGGGCCACGCTTGCCTGCTTGCAGGTTGCCAGGGCAATGCCTGCTGGGCTCACGTTGCCGGGGTGATGCCGCCAGTGTCCTGCCCCAGCCACTATGGGCGCCACCATCTTTGTCATGGAGTGATGGCTAATTTGCATATTACTCTTTTATTAGATAAGGTTACTAGGGGCCCAGTGCACAAATTTGTGCACCTTGAAAGGAACTGGGCTGCAAGGCTGTGGTGGACACAGGGGCAGGTCTCAACCCATCCTCTGTGCCCCTGCCCAGCCCCTCCTGCTATAGCCCCCGGTCCCCTGTCTGCTGGAAACCCTGCTCCTGCTGTTGCTGCTCCATGTGCTGATGGCGCCAGCCCCACTCTCACCTTCTGACAGTGTGGAGCGATTGGGACTGGCACCAGCAGTGGGTGCAAGCAGGGCCGGAGCCTTCAGGGGGTATAAGCAGTGGCTGCTGCCCCAATTGCCCCTCAGGGGCAGAGGGAGGTGAAGAAGTCCTCAGGGGCAATCAGGGCTGGCAGCTGCTGCTCACACCTGCTGATGGCACTTAGTGATCTGGACTGGCACCAGGCACCAGCAGTGAGTGGGAGCAGGGACGGCACTGGCAGCAGGTGTGAGAGCCAGGCAGGACCACCGTGCGCAGGAGCAAAGAATTTTCAGTAACCACTAGAGGTTCACCCTGATGACAGCGACCGGAGCCCCGCCTTGATTTGGTGCTCTCGCTCACCTGTTCCACCATCCCACCACAGCCGACGCCCACCATGTTCCACACATGCCCCCTGGTGGTCAGTGCACATCATAGTGACTGGTTGTTCGGCTGTTCCAGTTGTTCCGCTGTTCAGTCTATTTGCATATTAGCCTTTTATTATATAGGATTATATTATACTAGAGGCCTGGTGCATGAAATTCATGCATGGAGCAGGGGTCCCTCAGCCCAGCCTGCACCCTCTCCAATCTGGGATTCCTCGGGGGATGTCCGACTGCCTCTCGCAATCCGGCACCGCTGGCTCCTAACTACTTGCCTGCCTGCCTGCCTAATCACCCCTAACCCCTCTGCCTGCCTGCCTGATTGCCCCTAACCACCTCTGCCTGCCTGCCTGATTGCCCCTAATTACCTCTACCTTGCCCTGCACCCAGGACCCAGGTTTCCCTCTCTCCGGCTGGCTGCAGACACTCAGGACCCGGGCCAGCTTCGCCCGGGCCAGCCGCAGTCACAGGGGACTGTGGGCAGACGGCTTCACCCAGGCCACAGCCACAGGCACCCAGGACCACAGGGCGTGCGGCTTGTCCCTCTCCCAAGCAGCAGGCGCAGGCACAGCCATTGGCTCCCAGGACCGTGGTGTGGGTGGCTTGTCCCTCTCCCAGGCTGCAGCCCCAGCCACTGGCACCTGGGATCGTGGGGCAGGCAGCTTGTCCCTCTCCCAGGCCGCAGCCTATCTGGTCACCATTCCTCTCTCGTGAGCTCATTTGTGCCTGGCTGGTCCCCATTCCTCTCTCGTGAGCTCATTTGTGCCTGGCTGGTCCCCATTTCTCTCTCCCTAGTGTTGAGTGTCTGAGCCTTTATAGCATGAAGGCAATGAGGGGCATGATGACCATTTACATATTAGCTCTTTATTATAAAGGATTAGCATTATGATAGGACTCCAGCCAGCCTTACTTGTCTGCCACTGAGCTTGCTTGTCTCCCATTAATTCAGCATCACTCTAGCCTCTTTGAGGTCTGAAGAAGCTAGGAACAAAGAGAATGCTGGAAATATACTTCTCCCTGTGGCTCTGAGCTTGAATATCATGAAAAGCCTCACAGAAGATTTGAAAAGTAAAAATAAAAAGATGGCATTATCCCTAGATATTACAAGTAGATGCTTGGTTGGTCAATAGCTTTGAAGTACCTTCTGAATGGGCTCATGAAAATCGCCCCATAGATGTTCTGCCCTGAGATACCTAAATTTTATCTTTCAACAAGTATAGGCATCTAATTCCCTGTTAAGCATTTTGAACTTGCAATATGTAGAGTGGCTGAGGTTTTCCTGAACAAACTGTCAGATATACACGCCAATATAATATAATGCTCCCTAAGTAAATACACACATCCTATGCTCCAGCCAAAGCAAAATTCTTGCCATGATCAAAATCCAATCCATTGCTTTGATACATGCTGCTCTCTTCAAATGCCATGCCCTTTCCTTGACTTTTCTGCCTGAAAAATATTCTTGTTCATCTTTCAAATTTAAATATCACCTTCTAACTGAGGCTTTTCCTAATTCCCCAAATTATTGACACCCTCTTCTTGGGGAGCCCATAGCATCCTACTCATACATCTTACATGGTAGTTATAACATCATTTATATGCCCTCACATTGTCAAGGGGAAGAAATCATGTTTTATTACACTTTGTGGCCTCAGTTCCTAATACAAAGATTGTCATATAGTCAGCATTCAATAACATGTGTAAGACAAATAGTCCATTTTGAAATAAAATGTCATTAATATAAATGAACATTTTCTTCACAGCATACTCTCAAAATCAGGAGAGTAAGCCTGAGTGTTAGGAGTGCACCTAAGGCTAATTGAAGCATCCCAGCAGTCCCTCTCTCCAGGAGGATGTACGGACGTGAACATGAAGAGACAGATACCAAAGGATGGGAAGGAGCATACATTATCCTGCCTCTCCCTTGCCTTTCCCCTCTCAATCTCTTTATCAGTCACACATTTAGTCACTCCATATAATGGTATCCTAGGAAGCAGGTTTTATCCCAATTTCTAATGCGGACATCCTCACACATTTCTCGTCCTGACAATCTGCTGTAGAGGAGAGGGCTCCTCAGTGTTGTCACATCTACGGCGCAGTGTGGCTGACCTTCCTGCAGGAGCTGCCCTGGTTGCCCAGAGGAGTGGCACCACCTGCTGTCGCAGCAGCAGCCTGAGCGCAGTGGAACATGCTCCTGTCACAGTGGTCAGGCAGCTGCTCCACAGCCCCAGCTGTGACATCAGTCTTCCTTCATTAACACTGGGTCAAAATGACTCTGGTAGTTAAAATGGCTCCTCTTTAATTAAATTCATGCCAGCTTCTGGGTCTTACCCTGTCCCAGGAATTTCCAGTCTGCTACTTAAGGCAGTCAGAGAAAATAATAATCTTATTAGATCTTTTGCTTGGGTATTCATTTTCATGAACAGCTTCATTCAAGTCCAGTGCTATTAAACACAAGTTACTGACAACCATACATTCAGTAAATATAGCATTTATTGGGTATACTTGGTCAGGGTTGTCCTGGAGACTAGAGTAGACAGATAAAATAAGATAAGCATGTTCCTTGCCCTCTTGCAGCTTCCAGTCTGGGTTTATTGGGGGTGGAGAAAAAAATAAACATAAAACAAGTGTGCAATATACTATAAGAGTAAGTGCTGTAAACAAAACAGGGTATAGAGGGCTGGTGGGAGAAGACAGGACACACTCTTAGCTGGTCTGGTTAAACAACTCCATTGTAATGAGGAGTCTTCTGTGTCTAGATCTAAATTTAAAGTGAGGGAATAAGCCATGAAAGTGTCTATGGGAAAGCATCTCAGGCAATGAGAATCAGCAGATCCTAGGGCAATGGAGACTGGAGCATTCAAATAACAGCAAGAGGGTCAGTGTGCCTTCCTCTGAGAGGTAGAGGTGACCTGGAAAGGTGGGCACAGGCCAAATCAATTAGAGACTTGTAACTGGAGTGGAGACTTCAGTGAAGGTCAAAATTACTATGACACATGACAGGACTTTAATTAGGGCCATGCTCAATGTTCCTTACTCCTCTTGAGGGGTGAAAATAAATTAGTCAATCTAAAATGAGTAAAACCATAAAAGTTATTCCTGGTACCAATTGTTCTGTTACTTGTTATCCTATGTATTTTCTAAAATAAATAACCTTGTTGAAACATCTAATTTATTTACAACCAAAGGACTTTGCATAAACTGAAGTTAAATGGGTGTGAATGTTTTTCCAAAGTTGAGGGAAATTACTTCTTGGCCTGAAAAAGGTGGGGAAGATTTTGCCAATGTCCTTGTGAAATCCTTTTAATTTCTTGGGAATGCTATCATGTCTTCAGACTTACTAGGAGAATAAGCTTTTGAGACGGTCTATCATTTTACATATGAAAACATTGTACTTTTGCAAAAGTCACCTAGGTGGCATATCCAGTCAGATTTTAATGACAGCTCAGTGTATAGAATTGGCTTTGGAGGTAGATACACCCAGACTTACAATCCATTTATAACCTTTCTTCATAGTGATTTAAAGTGTACATCACATGCACGTTACACAATATTTCTGGCTTTTAGTAACAGTTGTTATATCTCATAAAACTGCTGAAAAAATATTGCTATATTTCTCTGCAGAATATTCCCTATAGCATATTTTATTTCCTCCATTCACTTTCTCCTTCTCTTCCAACATCACTTAAAGGCTAAATCAGTCTAAAAAGAGCCCTCCTTTCTGCCCAACCATAACTACCTTCAAACTGGTATGGGCTTCTGATGTAACCAGGAACTGTGCCACATCAATGATACAACAAAGAGGCCCTTCTGGCTCTCTGAGCAGCACCATGGCAGTGGGCAAGAACAAGCACCTTATGAAAGGCAGCAAAAAGGGAGCCAAAAGGAAAGTGGTTGATCCACTTTCTAAGAAAGATTGGTATAATGTGAAAGCACCAGCTATGTTCAATATAAGAAATATTAGAAAAATACTAGTCACCAGTACTCAAGGAACCAAAATTGCATCTAAAGGATCATGTTTTTGAACTGAGCCTAGCTGATCTGCAGAATGATGGAGTTGCATTTAGAAAATTCAACCTAATTACAGCCTAATTTTGGCTGTTCAGGGAAAAAACTGCCTGACTAATTTCCATGCCATGGATCTTACCCGTGACAAAATGTGCTCCATGGTCAAGAAGTGGAGACCATGATTGAAGCTCATGTTGATGTCAAGGCTACCAATGGTTATTTGCTTTGTCTGTTCTGTGTTGATTTTACTAAAAAGTGCGACAATCAGGTTCGGAAGACCTCTTATGCTCACCATCAGCAGGTCCACCAAATCCAGAAGAAGATGATGGAAATCATGACCGAGAGGTGCGGACAAATGACTTGAAAGAAGTGGTCAATAAATTGATTCCAGACAGCATTGGAAAGGACATAGAAAAGGCTTGCCAATCTATTTGTCTGCTCCATGCTGTCTTTGTTAGAAAAGTAAAAATGCTGAAGAAGCCCAAGTTTGAATTGGGAGAACTCATGGAGCTGGTGAGGGTAGCAGCTCTGGAAAAGCTACTGGGGGTGAGACAGGCGCTAAAGCTGAACGGGCTGATGGATATGAGCCCCCAGTCCAAGAATCTGTTTAAAATCCAGACATTTAATGGTGACAAATAAAAAATCTTATTTGTGTTATTTTATTTCTGATTATTTAAAAAATAATCTTACAGCTTGGTGAATTATGTTCTGAATTGATAATAATGTGAACTTTTCTGTCCTGTTATGTGGATTTTATCTATTTACCTAAGTAGCTGAGAAATGATAGTGATTATTTTAAGCTGTAGTTATCTGGATGTTTTAGAGATGGTCAATAAAATAAATCCGTTTCTTAAAAAAAAAAAGATACAACAAAGCAATGAATCATAAACCTAGCAGGCAGGACTTCAATACCTATTTTGGGCCCTTCTATTTTACCTCACAGACCCACATGCTGCCACACTTCGAAATATGTTTGTACACATGCAAATTTATCCCTATTGATGGATCAGCCACTTACTCTCAAAATATGGTATATGAGTGTTGTCTAGTTCCAGGTTCCATGGTAGCAGTTTGTAACTTAAGGAAGAAAATATAGAGTAGCATCAAGCAGGTATTTGCTCTGGCTTCTTATGGGATAAGACTCACTGTGACTTTGGCCATGCTTTGAGCTTCTGAGCTCCCAAGGAAGCATCTTTAACCAAAAGCAAAACAAAAAGCAACAACAAACTTGCTAAATGTGAAGGAAAATTATTGGTTTTGTTATTCCAGAATCCAAGAGTCATTAGGACCTGAGGTAAACCCAGGGTTTACCACCTGGCAATTTTGTTCATTTGTTCCAAATTCATTGTCACTATTCCATAAAAATGACCTAATCTATGCAGGAAATAGACCTATCTGCCTCTTCTGTCATGAACTGTCCCAGGAAACCAGAGCCTCAGCCATTGGCTAGGCTACATAGTAATTTTTGGCATTCCTCCAAGGTCTATTCTTGCCACAAACTCATATTATAAATCATTTTCATTTTTTTAACTCAAAATACATATATAAAAATTTTAAGTGTTAGAACTGCATGTAGACACTAGAAATTTTTTAACAACCTCAATGTAAAAAACCCATTTGCCCTCTCCATGGCCTTAGGTGCTCTTCCTTCTGAACAGGCATGCTCAGGGGAAATTGATGGGGGGAGAGGGGTGCAAAAGTTGGTTTATAGTTGTTTGCATTGAAAATAATACAATAGTTAATAAATAATAATACAAAAATAAATTCTGTGTTTCACACACATACTCACACCTGTAAACCTACTTTTCCCCCACTCTGTATTTGAGAGTCAGATTTCCTGGATTTCAAAGGACTCCACATAGAATGCTGGAAGTATTGAGGAATTTATTTTCCTGCTTTTGCCATCTGGGTTCTAAGAAGCTGGCAGATTCACTGGAGCTATACTAAAGAAAACAGATCAGAGGAGAGAATTAGAGATTCCTGTGATATCATTGAGGAAAAGAAAAAGTTACCTTTTTCACTGACTTTATCGTCTTCCTGCTGGGGTCTGCAAATTCCAATGAGTGGCACACATGTGAAAGCTCTCCTTTTGTAGCTTCCCAACTCTATTTTGATTTAAGTCTCTGTTACAGTAATAAGTCTAGTGAGTATAAGATAGTATAATCAAATTTCATTTCTTTATTAGAATGAATTTTAAACTTTACTTAGAAGTGAAACTTAACTTGTGTGTGTGTGTGTGTGTGTGTGTGTGTGTGTGAGACCCTGATAAGTAACTTGTAACGCCCTGCACGTTAACTCCTGACAAATAACTTGTAACTCCTGACCAACAACACCCAGCATGTTAACTCCTGATAAGTAACTTGTAACCCCCTGCGTGAGTATCCTGATAAGCCCAGAAGGCCACCGGAGCACACTGATATGAGACACTGAAGAAGCCTGTTATAGTAATAAGTTTAGTTAGCATAAAGTAAACTCCATTTTGTATTAGCATAAGTTAGCATAAAGTAGACTCCATTTTGTATTAGCATAAGTTAGCATAAGTAGACCCCATTTTATTCTTAGACCAAAACTTGTAAACAACTCCAAAAATAAGATGTATGTATGATTGATAAGCTTTGAACATGGTCACAACTTTCCCGCCTGAGTGTATACCTAGATAACAGGGCAGCACCCGTGTATGGCACCCGATATGAGACACTGAAGATGCCCAGCTTCAAGTATTTAGGAGAGCAAATCTGCTGCGGTTCAGACGCTTGTCTGCCCTCCACAGACAGGATGCTCTCCTCGCCCCCTGGAAACTGCCAAACTGCGAAACTGCCATTCTTGCTCTGCCTGAGCCCAAACTGCTAGAGGCCTCTCTTCGAGTCAAGAGACCGAGCTCCTTGCTGCAGCGTATTTTGACGACCTCCGTGTGTCTCCTCTGTCAGCGAGTGTCTCCGGGTGGCCTGCCAAGGACTGAAACCCATCAGCTCTCTGGTAAATAAACCTGTGTGATTTCCTGCATTGTTTATCTCCTGTCTCTCTCTCTCTCTCTCTCTCTCTCTCTCTCTCTCTCTCTCTCTCTCTCCTTAGTTTTTGGTTAAGCTCGGCCATATTAATTAATAGTAAGTACCCTTTGACGTCTGTATTGGTATATCCAAATGAGATGCTCTGGGTCACCTGTGCATAGATAATTGGAACAGTCTCTTCTGTTCATTTTCAGTCCCCAAAGACATCAGGACATCAGTCCTTCAACTGCAAGAAATTAAATTCAGAAAACGACCAGTGAGCTTGGAAGCAGATTTTCCCCAAAGCCTCCAGGTAGGAGTCCAGGCCAGCTGACACCTTGATATCAGGCTGTGTAAGGTGCCAGTCTGAGAGAACTAGCTGAGCCACACTATGCCCAGATTCTGACTTCATGGACTCTGAGCTAATGAATGGGTGTTATTTAACCTGTTAAGTTTGTAGTGATTGTTATGCTAACAACAGCAAACAAATACTGGGTGTTGACTTAAAATGTTGTTACAGTCATCCCACATTTTGCAATGAACCTACTGTTTTTGACAGCAGAACTAAATGGAAATTTATTATTCAGAACATGAGGTCTTCACTAGTAAGGTTTGGTAATATTCAGAATAGCTGGGCTATTCCTTTGGCTTTCTAAAGGCAATCACTACTTTAGTACATTTGTCTTGTGGGCATTCACTTTCCTTGTAGGCTAGACAGCAGCATCTAACATTCATATGTCAATCTCTAGAGACTAAAAAGAGGTACCTGCCTCTTTTCTTTGTTCTCCTCCTTCAGAGAAATCTTTCTATGTAAATGAAACTTAGTTCACAAAGTTCAGGAAAGAGCCGCAGGTAGCCCCATTGTCATATCTTAGTGGACTTAGTGGATTTATTGTCAAACTGCAGCACTGAAAGGAAAACAGTCTTTTCAATGTGACTTCTGTTCAGCCATGTTTCACTTTGTGGACATTGAATTCTTTCTATTAAGCAGAAAGGAGCTTATGTCTTTCCATTAAGCAGGAAGGAGCTCAAGTCTCCAAGCTAACCTGGAGACTTGAAGCAAAGGTAACCAGTGCTATATTAATGTTTGCTAGGGCTGCTGTAACAAGGTACCACAGACTTGGTGATTTAAACAGGAATTTATTTACACAGAGTTCTGGAGAGCAAAAATCCAAGATCAAGATGTTGGCAAGCTTAGCAATATCTGAAGGCCTCTCTCCTTGGTTTGTAGATGGCCATCTCCCCCCAGTGTCTTCATATGGTCTCCCCTCTGTGTGTGTCTGTGTTCTAATCTCTTCTAACCAGGACATCAGTCATACTTGATTAGGGGCCCCCCTCAACAACCTCATTTAACCTTAATTACCATATTAAAGTCCCTGTTTCCAAATACAGTCACATTCTGAAGAACCAGGGATTATGACTTCAACAAATGAATTCTGGGTGGACATAATTCAGTCCATATCAGGTGGCATTAAGTTACTTATGCCAGGAGTGTAGCCTCCTCTATGCATGGCTTCCAGTGGTCCTTCCAGGCCATGCATTATAAATTGTCTCCCTGCTGTCAGAGGTTTATCCCCCATGTAAGGCAAGAGAGAATAATAGGTCTAGCTGCAAAAATTGGGTGATAGGAAGTGACAGAGCCATGATAAAGCAAAATCTCCTCATAGAAAGCCCAGTACTGATAGTACTTATTGCATTGTACTATCAGTGCCAATTTACAGAAAAAAGCTTCTCAAGAAACCATATGTATTCTGTTAGTTACTAATACTTTCCATTAAATTAGAAAACCATTAGCATTTATCCATTCAACTGTTTATCTCTTATACTCCATGCTTCCTGAAAGATCCATACAATTGAGATTATAAATTTTATTTAATTTCTTATATTTCTTTCACTAAACATAAAAGCTAATTATAATTATCCTTGACATTTATTGAGTCGAAATGTAGCATATGTTGTACGAAGTGGTTTACATACATTATCTCATTAAAGTCATACTAATCATATGAACTAAATACTATCATTATCCCAATATTACAGAAAGAGAACTGAGGTTTGTATATTTAATATCTTGCCAAAAGTCACACAACCATTATATAACAAAGCCAGATCGATCAATGTCTACCCAACTGCCTTTCTGATAGTAATTAGCTTCAAAATATAATAGGCAAAACTTCTATCATAGAATCAAGAAAAATGACATCATTATTCATGAGTTCCCATTTATAATGCAAAAAAATATACTGACAAAAGGTAATTCACTAATTGCATATCTATATAACATAAGCTCTGGCTGTTAACCTGACATTACAAAATTATGGTGTTCCCGTGTATGAAACATCTTATGGGTCTTTAGAGGTGGAAAACTTCTTTTTATTTCAAACTCAATTATAAAATTATCTAGAAATAAAGCATTACATTCACATATCTAAAGTTAAATTAAAATAGAATAAAGCTTCAGACAAATGACAAATCACTCTGGTACTTGGGTCAAAATCATTAAGATAATGGCTATGGCTGCCTACTTCTGAGATAATATTTTAAAAGAATGGGCATTTTCAAGAGAAAAAACATTAACATCAAGCACAGACCTACATAGAAAGCAAACCTATTCCAATCAATTCTTTCCCAGAAATTAAAATTAAGCCATAATTAATATTCAAAAAGATCTTGCTAGAAAAAGAAATCAATATTTGAATGACACTACAAATTTCTGTTGACCTATTTCAAGTAAATCATTACCACTTGTTAGTAATATTTGTATCTAGTATTTATCTAGCAATCTGTGGAGAACAACTGTTCTCTTTTCTTGTCAAGCCTTGAATTGAAACAAATCCTTCTGCAGATCCAGTGCCATGACCAGGAGACCTGCAGCTCTCTTGAGAGCCTAGAGGTCTGCTGGAAGTGCCTCAACAGCTAGCCTCATCTCAAACTGTGCAGTGGCACATCACTCTCTGCTGAATAAAAGTCTGGGGCCACAGCATAAAAACCCTTCAATAAAGATTCCAGATACAAAGATAATGCTGCAAAAATTTTTCACTAGTATGTCTGCACTAGAGGAAATAATAAAGAAAAATTTGGGGCACAGGAAAATTATATTGGATGGAGACTTGAATCTATCCAAAGGAATGAAGAGCATCAAAATGGGAAATGTATTAATAAATATAAAAGAAAATTGTTCTCATCTTTAAGTTACTTAAAAGATAATTGTCCCTTTGCTCTTTCTTGTTCCACAAATAGCCACATGTTATCATACAATGTCAACACATTTCTAAGACCTGATATTTAAGGTCAGAGTAAACAGATTTTTCCATATTGGGTTCGCAGATGCCACTAGCTGCTTTTAATTCCAACAAAAAGGAGACTGTCATCATTAATTACTTCTTCATTGCATAAACTACATGGTTTCCATGTTCCAGTGTGATTTAACACATGGCAACTTCAATGGCATAGTCAAAGCTGAGAACCTGAAACTTGTCAACAATGGGAAGACCATCTCTGTTTTCCAGAAGATGGTCCCATATCAAATAGAATGATGCTAGTACTGAACATGTTATGGAATCCACTGGGCCTTGAGCCTACTTGAAGGATGAATTCAAAAGGGTCATCATCTCTGCACTTCCAATGTCCACATATTTTTGGTGTCCAACCTCAATACAGTTCTCTGAACCATTAGAAGTATGACAACATCCTCAAAATTGTTAGCAATGCCTCCTGCACCACCACCTGCTTTGTCCTCCTGACAAAAGTCATCCAAGATGACTTTGACATCGTGGATGCACCATAGTCCATGTCATCACTGACAGAAGACTGTGGATGGCCCATCTGAAAAACTGGCATGACAGCATGGGGCTACTCAAAACATTATTCCTGCACCTAATGAAGCTGTCAACATTGTGGGCAAGGTCATATCTAAGTTTATTGGGAAGTTTGCTGGCATGGCTTTCTGTGTCCCCACCTCCAATGTGATGGTCATTGATCTTACCTACCATCTGGAGAAAGAATGATGTCATCAAGAAGGTGATAAAGCATGTGTCAGAGAGCCTTCTCAAGGGTGCCCTAGGCTACACTGAGAACCAGCATGTCTCCTATGACTTTAACAATGACACTTACTCTTCTAACTTTGATGCTGAGGCTGCCATTGTCCTCAGTGACCACTTTGTCAAACTTATTTCCTGATATGATGATAAACTGGATTATAAAACAGGGTGGTGTATCTTACAGTCCAGATGGTCTATAAGTAGTAAGAATTTACTGGACCACCAGTTTCAGCATTAGCAAGGGAGGAAGAGAGAGGTCTCCAGCAGTTGGGGAATCCATGCCCCAACTCAGTCTTCTAACACACAGAATTTCCAAGCCTCAAACCAGTTTCCATCTCAGACTCCCTAAAAAAGGAGAATGGCTTAGAGAGCCCTATGTTGTCACATACCATCAATAGAGTATACTGTACTCCACAAAAAAAGATAATTAATGGTTCAAAGTGAAAATAAAAACAACACGCTGATATGGCAGGGTAATTGTGACACAAATAGCATCAGGAAGAGTATGGAGGAATAGCAGTACTGTCAAAAAATAGAGAAGCCATATAATATTATCTAAAACTAAACTGTGATTATATATCCTATATAATAAAAGCATAGTATGCAAATTGTCCCCTCAACCTGGAGATCGTCCAGGAATTTGACCAGGGGGCAGGGCTGGCCGGGGAAAGGGAGGGATGCCCCAGCCGACAGCTGCTAGGGACCCTACTAGTGCCTATAGTGTGTGTGTGTGTGTGTGTGTATTAAAAACTTACACAAAGAGAAATACCTAAAAAATAGTTGATCATAAGTCAATCAATACATCATAATTATTTTAAAAATACCCAACCAAAGAGATAACAGGAAAAAAAGAAAAAGGAAGCAACAACAAAACCCCAAAACAAATACACAACACAGAGCAAGATCATAGATTTAACACAATCACACTGATAGTTATAATAAAGGCAAGTAAAAAAAGAACCAATAAGAACCACACTTTAAATATAAAGACACAGATAAGTTCAAATAAAAGGATGGAAGGGCCCTAACCGGTTTGGCTCAGTGGATAGAGCATCAGCCTGCAGACTGAAGGGTCCCAGGTTTGATTCCGGTCAAGGGCATGTACCTTGGTTGCGGGCACATCCCCAGTAGGGGGTGTGCAGGAGGCAGCTGATAGATGTTTCTCACTCATCGATGTTTCTAACTCTCTATTCTTCTCCCTTCCTCCCTGTAGAAAATCAATAAAATATATTTTTTAAACAAAAGGATGAAAGGAAAAACATATTATGCACTCACTAAGTATGAGAGTTGGAGTGGCTATATTATCAAAGTAGACTTCAGAACAAGAAATATCATTAGGGGGATAAAGGAATCTTGCATGATGATAAAGTAGTCACTTGTGAACAAGGCATAACAACCCTAAATGGACATGTACCCAAGAACAGAGCTCATTGAAACACTAAACAAGGGTAGAATTGAAAAAATAAGTAAAAAAATTCTGCAATTTTAGCTAGAGATTTCAAAGTTCCTCTTTCAGTAATTCATGAAACAACTAGAAAGATCAGCAAGAATATAAAAGACTTTTGTAACATTCTCAATGAATTAGACCTAATGATAGTTACCAAACACTCTAGCCAACAACAGCAGAATACATAGAATATACATTGTCCCTGGAAAAATTACCATAGACCAAGTGTACTAAATTTCGACAATTTTCTTTTTTAAAATATGTTTTTATTGATTTCAGAGAGAGGAAGGAAGAGGGAGAGAGAGAGAGAAATATCAATGATGAGAGAGAATCATCGATCGGTTGCCTCCTGTATGCCCCCTACTGGGGGTCGAGCCCACAACCCAGGCATGTGGCCTGACTGGGAATCGAACCATCACCTCCTGATTCATAGTTTGATGCTCAACCACTGAGCAACACTGGCCAGGCTCAACAATTTGAAACTGTTCTTAAACAGTTCCAAAACAGTAATAAAGCTAATTTTATTGTAGTAAATAAATGTAATGTAAAAGTTACCATTTTAACAATTTTTGAATATATAATTCAGTGGCATTAAATATATTCACATTGTACAAATTTTAAAATATTAAAATAAATCAACATATGATCTCTGACTACAATGGATTTAAATTAGATATCAATAACAAAGAGATATCCAGAAAGTCCCTCAATATGGGAAAATTAAAGTAAATACTTCAAAATAAATGATAGGTCACAAGGAAATTTAGAAAATATTTGAACTAAAAACAATAAAAGCATAACTTATCAAAACCTTAGTTGCAGCTTACTTTCTCTCTAAACCTTGGAGAGAAACTGATAGCTTTAAAATGCTTGTATAAGCAAAGAAGATCTAACATCTATGGTTTGAGTTTCTGTCTTAAGAAGCTAGTAAAGAAGAGAAAATTAAACTTGAAGAAGCAGAAATAAGAAAATACAAAGGTAAGAGTAAAAATCAATAACACAGAAAATGGACCAACAATAAAAAATATCAATGAAAGCAAATGCTGAATCTTTGAAAACATCAATTAAATTGATCTAACTAAGCCAATAAACAAAAATATACAAAAATATGTTATCAATATTTTGTACATTAAAGAAGGAATAACACTGCAGAAGCTACTGATGTTAAAAGGGAATCATAAGGGAATATTATGAAAAATTGTATCCCAATAAATTTGGCAACATAAATAAAATTATTTGAAAGATATTAATTACTGAAACTGACTCAAAAAGAAATAATAAAATTAAGCATGCTTATATTATTTATAGAAATAGAGTTTGTAATTTAAAATCTTCCCACCAAAAGAACTTCAGTCCCAGAAAAATTCTGAAGAAAATATGAGCAAATCATATCCAACAATACTAAAATATACCATAATTAAGGATAATTCTTTCAAGAATTTAAGGTTGATTAACATTCAAGCATAAATATAAAGTAATAAGATTTTTAAAGTATATGATCATTTAAATAGATGCAGAAAAAGTATTTGTCAAAATTCAGCACTGTGATTAAATAAACTTAAAAAAAACTTAGAAAACTAGGAATAGCAAGGAATTCACTCAACCCAATAACGTAACTTTTGGAAAAAACCCATAGCAAACATGCTTAATGGGAAAAAAAACACAACTAAGTATTTTTCCATAATACTAGAACAAGGCAAGGATATCCCCTCTCACCACTTCAATTCATTGTTGTACTGTAAGTTCTGGTATGATAACATAAGATATATAACTGTCTATTTGCACATGACTTAATCACCCATGTAGAAAGTTCAAAAAAGCTAATATGCAAATGTTAAAAGAATTCAAGATGCAAGGCAAATATATAAGTCTACTGTATTTCTATATGCTAGCAATGAACACTTAGAAAATAAAAATTTTACACCAATACATCATCCACAATAGAAAATATTTAGAGAAAAATCTGCTAAAATATTGTAAAACCTGTACACTTAAAACTATAAAAACATTGCTCAGAGAAATTAAAGAAGTCTTAAAGGGAGATAGAAGCTCTGTTAGTTCAATAGTAGATTTAAGATTGTTAAATTGTCAGTTTTACCCAAACTGATCTAGAGATGCAGCAAATCCCAGACAAAATCCCAGAAGGTTAATCTGTAGATATTGACAAAATAATCTTAAAAAATGTTATGGAAATGGAAAGAAATTAGAATGGGCAAACAATTTTGGAAAACAAAGATGGAAGTAGAAAGGCTAGATCTACAATAACTAAGACAAGTAGTATTAGAGTAAAAAGAAATATATCGATCAATGAAATCTACACTAATAAAAGAGAAACATGGTAATTAGCGTACGACTGCTACCCTTTTCATTGGCTAATCAGTGCTTATATGCAAATTAACTGTCAGCCAAGATGGCGGCCAGCAGCCAGGCACTGAAGCGAGCATGAGGCTTGCTTGCTGCGGACTCCAACGTTCCCCGCCTCACTTGCCGGCCTCTCAGCTGCAAGTCTAAGCAACTATGTACTATGTTGCAAATAAGAAGCTAAACAAAACCCCAGAAACCAGCCGGACTGAAACCCAGCCAGACCGAAACATTGTATCGATGTTTTCAGCAGCAAGGCCTCAGAGCTAAAGCTGGCCCAGAATAAAAAAAATAAAAAAAAGAAAACAAGGAGCGGTTGGGAGCTTTAGTCACTCGCCACCCGGAAAACAGCCCTCAGCCCCTCACCCAGACTGGCCAGGCACCCCAGTGGGGACCCCCACCCTGATCCAGGACACCCTTCAGGGCAAACCAGCCAGCCCCCACCCATGCACCAGGCCTCTATCCTATATAGTAAAAGGGTAATATGCATCCCGGCACTGGGATCAGCGGAGCAGCGAGGCTCCTGGCACCGGGATCAGCGTGACAGGGGGCAATGCCCAAACCCCCTGATCGCCCTGCGGCTCTGTGTGTGACAGGGGGCAGGGCCACAACCTCCCTATATGCCCTGCTCTGTTCATGACAGGGGAAGGGGCCCCAACCCCCTGATCAGCCCTGCTCTGTGCCTGATAGGGGGGAGCTCCCCAACCCCCTGATTGCCCTGGGGCCCTGTGTTTGACAGGGTGCGGCGCCCCAACCCACCCACCCCCACGGGCCCTGCTCTGTGCCTGATAGGGGGAAGCTCCCCAATCCCCTGATCGACCCTGCTCTGTGTGTGACAGGGTAGAGCCATAACCTCCCCATTGGTCCTGCCCTGAGTGTGACAAGGTGCAGCGCCCCAACCTCCTGATCCGCCCTGCTCTGTGTGTGACAGGGGGTGGTGCCCCAACTCCCCTATCGGCCCTACTCTGTGAGTGACAGGGGGGAGCTCCTCAACCCCTTGATCGGCCCTCTCTGTGCATGACAGGGGGGAGCTCCCCAACCCCCTGATGGGCCCTGCTCTGTGTGTGACAGGGTACGGAGCCCCAACCCCCCAGATGGGCCCTGCTCTGTGAGTGACAGAGGGCATCGCCCCAACCCCCTGATTGGCCCTGCTCTGTGCATCACAGGAGGTGGCGCCACAACCTCCCCATCGACCCTGCCTTGAGTGTGATAGGGGGCGGTGCCCCAACCCCCCAATCAGCCCTACCCTGAATGTGACTGAGGGTGGCATCGCAACCTCACAATCCACCCTGCTCTGTGCATGACAGGGGGCGGCGCCCCAACTCCCCAATCAGCCCTGCTCTGAGAACGACCAGGGGCTGCACCTAGGGATTGGGCCTGCCCTCTGCCACCCAGGAGCAGGCCTAAGCCAGCAGGTAGTTATCTCCTGAGGGGTCACAGACTGCGAGAGGGCACAGGCCGGGCTGAGGGACCCCCTCTTCCCCCCCGAGAGCACAAATTTTTGTGCACCGGGCCTCTAGTAGAATATAAAACTCAGTTACAAATTCATAAATACATAGTCAACTGATTTTCAGTGTAAATGACAAGCTAACTAAATGGGGCAAAAAAAACTTTTTTAAATATGCTTTTATTGATTTCAGAGACAGAAAAGGAGAGAGGGATAGAAACATCAATGATGAGAGAGAATCACTGATTGATTGCCTTCTGCACGGCCTACTGGGGATCAAGCCTGAAATCTGAGCATGTTCCTTGACTGGAATCAAACCTTGACCTCCTGGTTCATGGGTCAATGTTCAACCACTGAGCAACACCGGCCAGGCAAGAAAACTTTTAAACAAATGGTGCTGGAACAACTAAATATCCACATGGAAACAGTTGAAATGCAACCATCTTCTGACACCATACATAAATAATCATTCAAAATGCCAGAAAAACCAAGATGGTGGCATAGGTAAACACTGGAAATTGCTACCTCCCACAACAACTTCAAAAATACAATGAAAAGACAAAACGGACATCATCCAGAACTATAGGAAGGCTGGCTGAGTGGAAATTCTACAACTAGAAGGAAAGAGAAAAGCACACTGAGACTAAGAGGAGGTGCAGTGCGGAAATAAAGTGCAGAGGTACGGCTCGAGCACGCGCGGAAAGGGGCTGGCACCTGAAGATGCAGCTGTCTTTTTAAATCGGGAGGGAGTCACAAGCTCCCAACTGCTCTGAACTCCGATTCCGGGAAGTCTCTGGGGACCCAGGGCTCATACAGGGAGAAACTGGACTCTCTGGCAGCGGGCAGATCTCGGAACTTGAGGGCGGCTTTCCCTCAGAGGTGCTTGCAGCAATTACCGGGACACTGAGACGCTCGGCCCTTTAGGGCAGGGCTGAGGATCAACCATAGCTGCTTGCTCCGCCCTGTTGATTCCTAGACCCCGCCCCACCCAGGATGCAGCAGAGGCTTTTGCATATGAATGCCCTGGCCTTTTTCAACCTGAAAATTACCTAACAAATTGCAGCTGGGCCAGACAGACCCAGAACTTCCAAGAGAAGGCCCAAGGCCCCACAGCAGCTTGCATTGCTTCACAGCTGGGCCTCATATAGGCACCTACAAACCCCAACAAAGGAAGAGGAATCTGCAGATCTCTTCGTAGCTCCTGCTGGGTAACCTCAGGCAGAGGCTAAATTAGCACCTCCTTAGATCCAAGAGCCAGTGTACCCAGTGGTCAGAGTGGAACCATCCAGATTACAACTCCTCAGATCCATAAGGGACACACTCAGGGGGCAGACTCAGTGAGCACGAAAGCCCCATTGAAGCAAGTCTTGCCCCAGAAGGGTGTCTTCAGCACAGAAGTTCTCCCACTGCAGACACAGCTGATTCTCACTGCCAATTGGCCTGGAGGTCAATTCCTCCCAGTGATACCTACAACAATCAAGGCATAACTACAACAAGACTGTGCACAAAGCCCACAAGGGGGTGCACCAAGAGTGTCCACCTCAGGTAACTGGGGAGGCTGAGCCACTGGGCCCTATAGGACACCTAGCACACAAAACCACTCTACCAACACAGGGAAGCATAAAAAATGTGGAGACAAAGAAACAGGTCACAAATGACAGAAATGGAGGAAAGAAAATGACTGGATATAAAGTTCAAAACCACATTTATAAGGTTTTTCAAGAATTTTCTGGAAAATGCTGATAAATTTAGTGAGACCCTGGAGGATATGAAAAAAGACCAACTAGAAATTAAGCATACACTGACTGAAATAAAGAATAATATACAGAGATCCAACAGCAGACAAGAGGATCCCAAGAATCAAGTCAAAGATTTGAAATATGAAGAAACAAAAAATACCCAACCGAAAAAGCAAAAAGCAAAAAGAATCCAAAAATATGAAGATAGTGTAAGGAGCCTCTGGGACAACTTCAAGCGTACCAACATCAGAATTATAGGGGTACCAGAAGAAGAGAGAGGGCAAGATATTGAAAACCTATTTGAAGAAATAATGACAGAAAACTTCCCCTACCTGGTGAAAGAAATAGACTTACAAGTCCAGGAAGCACAGAGAACCCCAAACAAAAGGAATCCAAAGAGGACCACACCAAGACACATCATAATTAAAATGCCAAGAGCAAAAGACAAAGAGAGAATCTTAAAATCAGCAAGAGAGAAAAAGTCAGTTACCTACAAGGGAGTACCCATATGACTGTCAGCTGATTTCTCAACAGAAACTATGCAGGCCAGAAGAGAGTGGCAAGAAATATTCAAAGTGATGAATAGCAAGAACCTACAATGAAGATTACTTTATCCAGCAAAGCTATCATTCAGAATTGAAGGTCAGATAAAGAGCTTCACTGATAAGCAAAAGCTAAAGGAGTTCATCACCACCAAGCCAGCATTATATGAAATGCTGAAAGGTATTCTTTAAAAAGAGGAAGAAGAAAAAGGAACTCTTACCATTTGCCACAGCATGGATGGAACTAGAGAGCATTATGCTAAGTGAAATAAGCCAGTCAGAGAAGGATAAATACCACATGATCTCACTCATTTGTGGAATATAATGAACAACATAAACTGATGAACAAGGACTGATCCAGAGACGGAGAGGCATTGATTGGACTGTAGGGCCTTGGAGGGAAGGTAGGGGAGGGTGGGGGTAAGGGGGAAAGATCAACCAAAGGACTTACATGCAAGCATATAGGTCTAACCAATGGACACGGACAATGGGGTGGGGCGAGGGCATGAGCGGGCGGGGGGGTAGGGGGTAACGTGGGGATAAGGACACATATGTAATATCTTAATCAATAAAAAATGTATTTAAAAAAATGCCTTACTAGGCCCTGGCTGGTGTGGCTCAGTTTGTTGGAGCATCATCCTGTACACCAAATGATGTGGGTCCAATTCTTGGTCAGGTCACATGCCTAGGTTTCCCATTAATCCCCAGTTGGGGTGTGGATAAGAGGCAACCAATCCATGCTTTTCTCTCACATCTGTTTCTCTCGCTCAAATCAGTAAGCATGTCCTCAGGTGAGAATTTAAATAAATAAATAAATAAATAAATAAATAAATAAATAAATAAATAATAAATCCAAAAAAGTCAGAAATCTTTGCAAGCTTGGAAAAGGCAAAGATTTGTTATAGACTACAAGCAAAACTACAATAAAATCTTTATGTATGTGGGTATATTGACTTCGTTAAAAATAAAACTGCTCTTTAATAAAAGCTATTAAGAAATGAAAGGACAAGCTATAAATTAAGTAATACAAACATCTGACAAAGGACTTATATAAACTCAATGTTTATAAAGAGCTCTTAAATTAAAAAAAAAAAAAAAAAAAAAAAAAAGAGCACATGCTTGCCCTGATCAGTGTGGCTGAATTGGTTACAGCATCATCCCATACATCCAAAAGTCATAGGTTCAATTCCCAGTCTCAGGGCACATACCCAGGTTGCAGATTTGGGAGGTAACTAAGTGAAGTTTCTCTGTCTCTCTCTCCCTCTCCCTTCGTCTCTCTAAAATCAATAAAAACATATTTTATTTTATTAAATTTATTAAGGTGATATTGGTCAACATGATTATATAGGTTTCAGGTGTGTGTTTCTGTTACAAGATCTGTATATTGCACTGAGTAACCATCACCCAAAGTCAAATCTTCTCCTGCCACCCTTCCTAATATATAAAAACCCTGGGTCTGTCACCGGAAGCTTGACCAACCCAAAGTCAGCCCTGGCAACCCAGCACTGACTGCTGAGGGGGCTGCAAATCAGGTCCGGAGAGAGGCCTGAAGAGAGAAGCAGGGTCTGATCCATAGCCTCTGTGGCAGCTGTTGATCAGCACTTGCTTCTCTCTTCCTCTCCAGCAGCCACGCCTCCATTTCTCTCCAGGCCTCCACCAGGGCTGCTGATCAACACCGCCTTTCTGATCAGGCCCCATTGATGGGCCCAGGGACGCTGACTGACAGAAACCAAACAATCAGAACCAAATCTGGGTCAACTGTGAGGAGCCAATGGCTACCTAGGAGGCGGAGCGTTAGACACTGACTGGCATAGAAATCGAACCATCAGAACCAAATTGGCCAGCAGAGGAGGGCAGTTGGGAGCTAAATCAGGCTGGCAGGGGAGGGCAGTTAGGGGTGATCAGGCAAGAAGAGGCAGGACTGTGAGAAGGGGCAGGCCAGGCTGAGGGACAGCCCCCCACTTCCAGTGCATGAATTTTCATGCACCAGGCCTCTAGTACTTTAATAAAATTTGAAGGGAGATAAAAAAATACACACAAAAACCTGGACTACTTTATCCAACATATTTGATTATCTAATCTCCTCTTCTTAGTTCAATTCCCAGAAAACTCCTACTCTTCCCTCTCATGTCCCTAATATTTGCCTTTTGACCTATTTTCTTGAGAAGCCACTCCCTTCCTCTAATCTGAGATCTTCTTGTTACCTCCACTACCCTGACCACAGATCATTTTGGAAAGTAGGATATGTACTTCTCAACTTTTTCCTTACTACTTTTGTGTTCCCATTATTACTAGACTTTACTACAGGGAAAGAGAAGTAAATAATGAGAACCAAGAATGAAAAAAGTTACCTACTAACCAAAATTTTCACAGGATACTATAATATACTATCCATTCTACAGTTTATGTGATCTTAAGTAATCAAAGTAAGCAAGATGCTAAATATTTACCTTTAGAATCAGTCTACACAATTAGGAGTACCCTAGATGTTAGAACAGGTAATTAGATCTTGGTCTTTCTGTAATATCTGGTATATTCTGCTATAACTGGTAAATCCTTGCTTCATCCAATATCAAGAAGTAGTAAAGAATTTAAATTACTTTAAAGTAACACATACCTGAGGTTACACATTAGTTCTATCACTTATGTACATGACTCATAGACAAGTACCTTCAGATCTACAATGGATGAGCTGCCTCCTTAGAGGAGAGCAAGATTACCTTTCATGCTTGCTAAAATTTCAGATAGTCCATTATGTCCTTCCTATCCTCTCTTACTCTTTATCCATTGCAGGTTTCCATGTCTTTACACTGGAAGTCTTACCATAAATCTTGGCATCATATTATAGAGACGCTTCCAATGAGGTGCTAGATTAAGAACTGATAAACAGGGAATTAAGAAATGACTTAGTTTCTAAGCATATAGGTAAATAATGAAAGAAAAATGAACTAAGATTACTTTAATTTAATTTAATGAGATCAGAATTCTCCAAGAAACACTCAGTTTGATAAGGCTCCTAAGTAACTATCTATTTTCATACTAGAGTCCCAATGCACAAAATTCGTGCATGGGTGCGGTCTCTAGGCCTAGCTGGCGATCAAAGCATGAGCATCTGGCATGAAAGGGCAGATCCCAGCTGACCTCTGGGTCTTAGGCAGCACCTGGGTCCCTCCACCTGAGTCATGGTGGCTGAGTCCCCATGTGAAGATGTGATGAGCACGTCAGACGCCATAGGCCGGGGTGCAGCATGGGCCTCTGGGGTGCCCAGCAGCGCCACAAGGAAGCCGGGCGGGCAGCGTGCTCTTTCCCGGCTGGCCTCACAGATTGGCTAGCTCCTGCGTGAAACCATGGGGAGCCCAACCCCTGAGGTCCTGGCGGCTGCAGCCTGGCTCACCCAGAAGATGCCATGCAGGTGTTGGGCGGGCTCCTTGCGGGCACCTGGCACCAGAGCATGTGGGCTTCCCTGGAGCTCCAGCCCTGGTGTTCTGGGGGAGGGTAGCACAGGGAATGAGAGCGAGCTCGGTGGACACCCCACATTCTCACCTCACCTCTGTCCCCATCAGCCCTGTCCCCGGGTAGCTGGCGAGAGGTTGCCAATACCCGCCATGTTCTGTGTTGCGCATGTCACAGCAAGCAGTCAAATTCTCAGTCTCCTGGTTAAACTCCTGGTTGAATGACCGCCGGAGGGGGGAAATTTGCATATTAGGCTTTTATTATATAGGACTAGAGGCCCGGTGCACAAAACTTTGTGCACTCGGGGGGGTCCCATGGCCCGGCCTGTGCCCTCTCACAGTTGGGACCCCTCAGGGGATGTTCACCCACTCCCTGGGGTATTGGGCCTAAGCTGGCAGTCAGACATCCCTCTGGCAGCCCAGGAGCCATTGTACTGTCAGCCGTCAGCCTGGCTTGTGGCTGAGCAGAGCTCCCCCTGTGGGAGCGCACTGACCACCAGGGGCAGCTCCTGCATCGAGCGTCTGCCGCCCTGGTGGTCAGTGTGTGTCATAGTGACCAGTGATTCCCAGTTGCTGTGCTGTTAGGGTCAATTTTCATATTATCCTTTTATTATATAGGATAGAGGCCTGGTGCATGGGTGGGGGCTGGCTGGTTTGCCCTGAAAAGTGTCCCGGATCAAGGTGGGGGTCCTGCTGGGGTGCCTGGCCAGCCTGGGTGAGGGGCTGAGGGCCATTTTCAGGCTGGCCACACCCCCTTCATGGAGGGGGGTCCTGCTGGGGTTCTTGGCCAGCCTCGGTGAAGGGCTGATGGCTGTTTGTAGGCTGGCCACAGCCCCTTCAGGGTGGGGTTCCCTGCTGGGGTGCCTGGCCAGCCTGGGTGAGGGGCTGATGGCTGTTTGCAGGCTGGCCAAGCCCCCCAGTGGGGACCCTCACCCCACGAGGGTGTGGCCATCCTGGGTGAGGGGTTGATGGCTGTTTGTAGATTGGCCACAGCCCCCAGCCACCCAAGCTCCCAGTGGAGGCTGGCTGGAAGCAGGTATCAGGGATTTATTTATCTTCTATAATTGAAACTTTGTTGCCTTTAGCGGAGGCCACAGCCAGCCAGGGCAGGCAGGAAGCTTGGCTTCCTCCATCACCGAGGCAACCAAGCCTCCTTCAAGCTCCAGCTCTGTAGCTGCCGGACGCCATCTTGGTTGGGTTAATTTGCATATAGTCATCTGATTAGCTGGTGGGCATGGCTTGTGAGTGTAGCGAAGGTACGGTCAATTTGCATGTTTCTCTTTTATTAGATAAGATTGTGTTTTTTAGAAAAGAGGAAAGATAGAAGAAAAACATAGAAAACGTTAAATATACTACCTGTTGTTGCCATATATATATATCTTTCTAGAGTAATAATAGTTATATATGCTCTTATTTGAAATATTTGGTGCTTCCCCATTTGCTATGTTTCTCTTTTATTAGATAAGATTGTGTTTTTTAGAAAAGAGGAAAGATAGAAGAAAAACATAGAAAACGTTAAATATACTACCTGTTGTTGCCATATATATATATATCTTTCTAGAGTAATAATAGTTATATATGCTCTTATTTGAAATATTTGGTGCTTCCCCATTTGCTATACTAATAAATCAAAGTCTGAATTCAAATGTCTGACATTCAAGGCTTTTCATACTCTCACCTGAGCCTGTTTTCCTCCACGTGTCTTCTGTTGCATTAAAATTAAAATGCTCATTGTTTTTCATAAACACTCCATGCTTTTCCATCTCTGATATTTTGTTCATGAATCTGATCTCCTGGAATGTCCTTTCCCCCATCAAAGTTCATAATATAAATCAAACTTTCCTTCCTTCTAGATCCAATTCAAATGTCACTTCCAAATGACTGACTTCCCACAACTTCCTGAAACCAGAAGTTTGAACTCTTTCCTCTGAATTCCCATAACCCTTTGTATATTTTCTGCTCTAAAATCCAATAATCTGCCTCTTTAATACCTTCCTAGTTCTCATGGATGTATGAATGAGTGAATACGCCATGGTTCTTCTAAATAGGCACTTTACTGTGAACTTCTTCATGACAAACTCCTGCAATAGTTCGGAACATGGCTGCTGGCAGGACTGAAGTGAAGAAGAGAGTGTAAGTGAGGGAGTGAGAGGACAAGTATGTGGACAGAGCAAGTGTGTGTTTAGCTTTGGGGGTGGGCAATCGGACTCTTCTGGCCAAAGAGCCCCTGCTACCACCACAGACACTCTCCAGGCTGGGTTCTGTCTTGGAGACCACGCCATCTTGAAGGGTTTACAAGGTCCTCCTTGGGAGGAGGCTGCGGAGCAGCAGCAACTAGGCACCCAACCTCACCACCACCCAGACTAGCCATAGGCAGGACCTGAACCCACAGGAAGCCCTGTCCCGACTCAATGGGCGCCCTTGAGCACCCCAAGGACACAATCCTTGGTCCACGTACTTAAGCAAACAGTAGCAGCAGCAGAGAGAGCCCGAGCACACTTGCCACAGACAACTCCTGGCCCTGCACCTAATGGGCCACCCTAGAACATTCAGCTCAGGTGAACAAAGAGAGTCCACCACTATATGCCTCATGACACTTTCTACATAAAGCCAGCCCACAAAACTGGGAGGCATAATAGTTCTATCTAATACATAGAAGCAAAAACAAAGGGATAGCTAAAATGGGGGGGGGGGGGGAGAGACAAAGAAAAAAATACCCCAAATGAGAGAGAAGAAGGAATCTACAAAAAAAGAACTAAATGAAATGGAAGCAATGAACCAATCAGACCTAGAGTTCAAGCAATGGTTATAAACATGCTAAAGGAAATCAGTGATAATTACAACAGCATGAAAAAGGAAATAGAGGCCATGAAAAAGAACCAGACAGAAATGAAGAATGATATATCTGACATCATGAACACACTGAAAGGCCTTAAAAGTACTTTAGATGAAGCAGTGGATAGAACCAGCGATTTGGAAGACACAATAGAAATAAATACCCAATTATAGCAGCAAATAGAAAAAAGAATTCGAAAACAGGAAGATAGCTTAAAGGAACTCTGGGACAACATGAAATGTAAAAACATTCAAATTACAGCTATACCAGAAGGAGAAGAAAGTGAGAAAGGCACAGAAAACCCACTTTAAAAAATAATGACAGAAAACTTCCCCAACCTGGTAAAGGAAAATGTCACACAAATTAAGGAGGCACAGAGAGTCCCAATCAAGATGAACCCAAAGGGAACCACACCTAGACACAATATAATGAAATAGTAAAGGTTAAAGAGAAAGACAGACAGCAAGAGACAGACAGAAAATTACCTACAAAGGAGTTCCCATTAGAATGTCAACTGACTTCTCAGTAGAAACACTTCAGGCCAGACGGGAGTGGCATGAAGTAATCAAAGTAATGAAAAGCAAGGACCTAAATCCAAGACTACTGTATCCAGCCAGACTATCATTTAAAATCAATGGTGAAATAGAAAGCTTTCCAGATGACAAAACAAGTTAAAGGAGTACATTACCAGCAATGCAAGAAATGTTAAAAGGACTGCTTAAGGAAAGAAGAGAGAGAGGATCATAAGCATAAAGAAAATAACAATGGCAATAAATAAGTACCTATCAATAACAACCTTAATGTAAATGGATTCAATGCTCCAATTAAAAGAAAAAGGGTGACTGAATGGATAAGAAAACATTACCCATATTTTTACTGTCTACAAGAGACCCAGCTCAGAACAAAAGATATACACAGACTGAGAGCTAAGGGATGTAAAATATATTCCATGCAAATGGAAAGGGAAAAAAGCTGGGGTAGCAATGCTCATATCAGACAAAATAGACTTCAAAACAAAGAGACAAAGAGACAAAGAGACAAAGAAGACATAATAAAAGACAAAGAAGGCCACTACATAATACTAAAGGGAATGATTCAACAAGAAAATATAACCCTTGTAAACATATATGCACCCTATACAGGCATACCCAAGTTCATTAAAAAATCTCTTGATGGACTTTAAGGGAGAGATTGATAGCAATACAGTCATAGTAGGGGATTTTAACACCCCACTGACATCACTCAATAGACCTTCAGACAAAAAATGCCAAGGAAACAGTGACTCTAAAGGAAACACTAGATCAGATGAATCTAACTGATATTTATATAATACTAGAGGCCCAGTGCATGAAATCATGTGCAAAGCGTCCCTGGTGCCTAAAAAGTTTGTCCAGGGTGAGACAAAGCGGCACCGAGTACACAGGCAGGCCCTGCGCCTTCTCACAGAGCAGATAGAAGGAACAGCTGAATCAAACAACATTCACCCAGAATTGGTGAATTAAACACAGCTGTTGAAGCAATCCGTGGATGGAAAGGTCAGATATCTCCTAGAGAAAGGTGAGATCTGGGAAGCAGGCTGGAGGGAGAAAGGCACTCAGCGGGGACGAGAGTCTCAGAGGGAGACTGCGCTCTACCAAATCTGCAGCCCTTGAGTTCAGTGTAGTCCTCAAATGTGGAAGGCGGTCCACAGGGCTGCTGGCAAAAGGGGACTCTAAGATATAAGCCCACAGTCGTGGGAAACTGTGCCCAGAAAGGCAGCCTAAAGTTCTATAATGGCCACACAGTGCTGGGAGGAGAAAGATGCAAGGTGGCGTGGTTCCTTTGTCTTTTTTTTTTTTTTTTACCTCCTTGCTTTTGCTTGCTAAGTCCAGTACATAGGATCTTCTAATAATAAACACTCACCAAGACTGCAGGGGAAAGTTGTTTTTGTGGAAACTGGGGATCAGTCATCCCTCCAACCCAGAATTAAGTGTGGCAGGGAAAGAAGAATCTAAACACTGGGTAGAAGGGCCATTTAGTCCCGGAAATTAATACAGAAACACCGCCACCCAGTGGTTGTGTCAGAAATTGACTCTTGTGTAAATACAACTGAAAGCAGGCAGAGAAACAAAGTGAGCAGAGAGATCCCACCTGCTTGAAAACAAGGTTGTGGCTCATGACACAGAGGAGCAGTGGATCTCAGGGAATTTCAACACTATGCTGACTACCTGACAGGAAACAGATGTGCCAGGCAGAACAGTAGCAGAAGTGAATGAACTTCACTACTTTACTTTTTTATCTTTTACTTAAGAAACTGAAATTTTCTTCTCAGTTGATTTTACTTTTTTATTATTATATTTTTAATTATCATTACTTCTATTATTTTCCTTTTTAAGTTTTATTTTATTTTTTCTTTATTTTATTTTATTTTATTTTATTCTGGGATTAGTGTTCTACATTCTATTTTTCTTTCTTTTAGCATTATTTTACTCTATCTCATTTTTTTTCTTTATGCCAACACCCTCTTCCTCACTTTTCCCCTGTTTTGACCGGTTTCTCTTACCCTGTTCTTGTCGTAGTTTTTCTCTATCCTTTCTTTTTAAAAATTGATCTTACTCATATATCTAATTTCCTCTCCCATGCTCCAAGACCATGTACACTTCTCTCTTCTCTTTCTTCACTAGCCAATTTTTTTCTTTTTTTCCTTTTTCTTTATTTCTGTCTTATTGTTTGTTTATTTGTTAGTTTGTTTTTTCTTTTTGTTCTGTTTTTGCTTCTGTTTTTCCTCTCCTCACTTGTTCTCATCTTCTACTAATAGCTTAATTAATTCCAATAGCCAATCATCCGAGAGATGCCAATCTCAACAACAATGAGGAGCCATCTCACACCTGCCAGAATGGCTATCATCAACAAACCAACAAATGACAAGTGCTGGAGAGGATGTGGAGAAAAAAGAACCCTCGTGAACTGCTGGTGGGAATGCAGACTGCTGCAGCCACTGTGGAAGACAGTATGAAGTTTTCTCAAAAAATTAAAAATGGAACTCTCATTTGACCCAGTAATCCCACTTCTAGGACTATATCCCAAGAAAACAGAAACACCAATCAGAAAGGCTATATGCACCCCTATGCTCATGGCAGTATAATTTACAATAGCTAAGATTTGGAAACAACCTAAGTGCCCATCAGCAGATGAGTGGATTAAAAAACTGTGGTACATCTACACAATGAAATACTACGCCGCTATAAAAAAGAAGGAATTCTTACCATTTGCAACAGCATGGATGGAGAGCATTATGCTAAGAAATAAGCCAGTCAGAGAAAAATAAATATCACATGATCTTACTCATATGTGGGATATAATTATCAACATAATTTGATGAACAAGAATAGATCCAGAGACAAATGGCAGGGGAGGGGGGGTTAGAGAGCAACCAAAAAACTTGTATGCATGCATATTAGCATAACCAATGGACACAGACACTGGGGTGGTGGGGACTTGCCCGGGGTAGGAATGGCTGGGGGTTGAGGGGTGGTCAAGCAGGGAAAAAGAAGCCATATGTGAAACTTTAGACAATAAATAAATAAATAATAATAAAAACTTAATGAAAATTACTTGTAATGCTAAAATATAAATAAATAAATAAATAAACACAAAGATGTTCATTAAAAAAAGAAAATGATGACATTTTTATACATTAATAATGAACTCTTCAAAAGAGAACCTAAAAAGAATCCCATTTACCATTGCAACAAATAATAATTAATAATAATAATCTACACTAATAAAAGAGAAACATGCAAATTGGCGTCACTCTGCTGCACCCACAAGCCACGCCCACCCGCCAATCAGGAGCGAGTATGCAAATTAACCCAACAAAGATGGCGGTGGTCATGGAGCTGGAGCAAGCAGGAGGCTTGGGTTGACACCGGCAATGGAGAAAGCCAAGCTTCCCGCCCTCCCTGGCTGGCCCTGGCCTCCGCTCAAGGCTACAAAGTTTCAATTATAGGAGATAAATAAATGCCAGATACATGCTTCCCTCCGCTCAAGGAGGCGCTGAAAAAAAGAAATAAAAAAGGAGAGGCTGGGGGCTTCAGTCACCAGGGGGTGTGGCCAGCCTGAAAATGGCCATCAGCCCCTTATCCAGGCTGGCCAGGCACCCCAGTGGGGACCCACACCCTGAAGGGGCTGTGTCCAGCCTGCAAACAGATATCAGCCCTTCACCCAGACAGGTCACACTCCCCCAGCGGGGAACCCCACCCTGAAGGGAGTGTGGCCAGCCTGCAAACAGCCATCAGCCCCTCACCCAGACTGGTCACACACCCCCAGCAGGGACCCTCACCCCATGCGGGCATGGATGGCCTGCAAACCACCAGAGGCCCCTCGCTCAGGCTGCCCCATGCCCCAAGGGAACCCCCACCCTGATCCAGGACACCCTTCAGGGCAAACCAGCCGGTCCCCACCCGTGCACCAGGCCTCTATCTATACTAATAAAAGGGTAATATGCTAATTAGACTGGGAGACCTTCCAGGAGACCTTCTGGATGTTCTTCTGGACAAAGCCATGGTGGCGGGGCCGAAGTAGAGGTGGTTAGAGGCCAAGAGGGTGGACAGTTGTGGGTGATCAGGCTGGTGAGGGGCAGGGCCATTGGGGGTAAGCAGACCAGCAGGGGGGCCAGTTGTGGGCAAGCAGGCCATCAGTGGAGGTCAGTTGAAGGTGATCAGGAAAGCGGGGGGGACAGTTTGGAGTGAGAAGCCAGCAGGGGGGAAGTTGGGGGCGAGCAGGCCAGTGGGGAGGGAAGTTGGGGGCAATCAGGCCAGCGGGGGGGCAGTTAGGGGTGAGCAAGCTGGCAGGGGAGGCAGTTGGGGGTGATCATGCTGGCGGGGAGGAGCATTTAGGGGGAAGCAGGCCAGTGGTGGGGGGCAATTGGGGGTGAGCAGGCGAGCAGGTAGAGTGGTTAGGGGCAATCAGGCAGGCAGGCAGGCAGGCAGGTGAGCGGTTAGGAGCCAGCAGTCCTGGATTGTGAGAGGGATGTCCAACTGCCGGTTTAGGCCTTAACCGTCAGTAGGACATTCTTCAAGGGGTCCCAGATTGGACTGGGTGCAGGCTGGGTTGAGGAACACCCCCTCCCCTGTGCACGAATTTCATGCACCGGGCCACTAGTAATAATAATAAAAAAATATCTAAGAATAAACTTAACCAAGGAGGTGAAAAATCCTCTACTTGAAACACTATAGGACATTGAAAAAAGAAATAGAGGAAGACACACAAAAAATGAAAACATATATCATGTTCATGGATTGAAAGAATTAACATCATTAAAATGTCTAAACCACCCAGGCAATCTATGGATTCAACACAATCCTCATTAAAATACAAACAACATATTTCACAGAACTAGAACAAATACTCTAAAAATTTATATGGAACCATAAAAGACCTCAAATAGCTGCTGAAATCTTGAGAAAGAAGAACAAAGTTGGAGGGATCACAATACAGCCTGGTACTGGCACAAGAACAGACATATACAGCAATGGATCATAGAAACCCTAGAAATTGACCTACACCATTATGATCTACTAGAGATCTGGTGCACAAAATTCATGCACGGAGGGAGGGGGGGTTCCCTCAGCCCAGCCTGCACCCACTCCAATTGGGGAACCCTCAGGGGATATCCGACAGCCAGTTTAGGCCCGAGGGATCGAGCCTAAACCGGTGGTCGGACACCCCTCCCACAATCTGGGACCGCTGGCTCCTAACCACTCACCTGCCTGATTGCCCCTAACCCCTCTGCCTCCCTGCCTGCCTGATCACCCCTAACCTTTCTGCCTGCTTGCCTGATCACCCTTAATCTCTCTGCCTGCCTGCCTGATCACCCCTAACTGCCTCTGCCTGCCTGCCTGATCTCTCCCAACTGCTCTCCCCTGCGGCCTGATCTCACCCTCAACTGCCTCTGCCTGCCTGATCACCCTTAACTGCCCTCCCTTGATGGCCTGATCTCACCCTCAACCACCCTCCCCTGCTGTCCTGATCTCGCCTCCAACTGCCCTCCCCTGCCAGCCTGGTTTCCCCCAACTGCCCTCCCTTGCCGGCCTGATCTCACCCTCAATGGCCCTCCCTGCCTGTCTACTATCACCCCCAACTGCCCTTCCCTGCAGGCCTGATCACCCCTAACTGCCTCTGCCTGTCTGATCATCCCTAACTGCCCTCCCCTGCCAAGCTGATCTCACTCCCAACTGCCCTCTCCTGCAGGCCTGATCTTGCCCCCAACTGCCCTCCTCTGCCAGCCAATTTGGTTCTGATTGGTCAGTTTCTTTGCCAGTCAGTGTCAAAAGCTCTGCCACCTAGGCAGCCATTGGCTCCTTACATTCACCCAGATTTGGTTATGATTGGTCAGTTTCTATGCCACTCAGCATCTCTGGGCCTATCAACAGGGCCTGATCAGAAAGGCAGGGCTGATCAGGAGCCCTGGTGAAGGCCTGGAGAGAAATGGAGGTGTGGCTGTTGGCCAGGCCAGGAGAGAAAGAGAGGCAAGTTCTGATCAACGGTTGCCACAGAGGCTACGAATCAGACCCTGCCTCTCTCTCTGCAGGCCTCTCTCTGGACCTGATCCGCAGCCCCCTAGGCAGTCAGTGCTAGGCCGGGGCACCCACAGCGGCTCCAGTCAGTGATAGATCACCATGGCAACCCAGCACTGACTTCCGGTCTGGTTGAGCCTTCGGTCGTTAGGACCCTGGCTCTTTATTATATAGACTAGAATCCCGGTGCACAAAAATTTGTGCACTGGTGGGGGGGGTCCCTCAGCCCAACCTGTGCCCTCTCACAGTCTGGGACCCCTCGGGAGATAACCACCTGCTGGCTTAGGCCTGCTCCCCTGGTGGCAGATGGCATGCCCGATCCCTTGGTGCCTGCCCCGTCTCCCCTGGTCGCAGATGGCAGGTCCAGATCCCAGGCTGGGGCAGGTGGTGGCTGGGTGGGTGGCGCAGCGTGATCTGCCTGTAGTATGCAAATTTAATGACCATCTTTGTTGGGTTAATTTGCATACTCTTCTGATTGGCTAATGAGCGTAGCGAAGGTACGGTCAATTAGCATCTTTGTCTTTTATTAGTGTAGATTAATATTTGGAAAAGGAGGCAATAAATACAATGGAGACAGCCTCTTCAACAAATGGTGTTGGGGAAACTGGATAGATACATGCAAAAAGATAAAACTAGATCGTTACACCATACACAAGAATAAACTCACCCCTATATAAATGCACCCCTATGTACATAGCAGTGAAATTGACAATAGCTAAGGTTTAGAAACAGCCTAAGTATGCATTAGCAAACAAGTGGATTAAAATCCTGTGGCACATCTACACAATGGAATACTACGCTGCTGTAAAAAAGAAAGAACTCCTATCATTTGCAATATCATGGATGGATCTAGACAGCATTATGTTAAGCAAGATAAGCCAGTCAGAGAAAGAGAAGTATCACATATCACATGATCTCACTTATTTATGGAATATAACATAAACTGATGAACAAAAATAGACCCAGAGACATAGAAGCATGGAACAGACAGTCAAACCTCAGAGGGAAGGCAGGGAACAGTGGACGGAGGGATTGTGGGGGGGAAGAGAACAACCAAAGAATTTTTATACATAGAAGCATAACCAATGGACACAGACCATGGGGGGGGGGGGGTGTTGAAGGCCTGGGCTGGGGGGGGGGCGGGTAGTCTGGAAGAGGACAATGGGGGGAAAAGGGGACATATGTAATACTTTTAACAATAAGAATTAAATAAATTAAAAAGAATAGTGGTTTGGGGAATGAAAATAATGCCTATCACAATAAAAATTTTATCTTAAAAAAACAAAACAAAAAACAACAGAATGGCTATCATCAAAAATTCAACATACAAAAAGTGTTGGTGAGGACGCAGGGAAAAGGGAACACTACTTCATTGCTGTTGGGAATGCAGACTGGTGCAGCTACTATGGAGAACAGTATTGAGTTTCCTCAAAGAATTAAAAATGGAACTTCCATTTGACAAAGTGATCCCACATCTGGGAAGATATCTTAAAAATTCTGAAATACAATCAGAAATAATATATGCACCCCTATGTTCATAGAAGCATTATTTACAACTAGAGGCCTGATGCACAAAATGCATGCAAGAGTAGGCCTTTCTTCCCCGGCTGCTGGTACAGGCTTCCCTCTAGCACCCAGGACCCGGGCTTCCCTCACAGCCCCAACTTCGTCCCAAAGATTATCCTGAAGGACGTCAGGAAAGATGTCCGGAAGGAGGTCCAGTCAAATTAGCATATTACACTTTTAATATTGTACATAGCTAAGATTTGGAAACAGCCCAAGTGCCCATTAGTAAATGAATGATAAAAAAGCTGTGGGACATTTACTTAATGGAATACTATGCAACTGTAAACAAAACAAAACAAAAAAGAGGATCACTTACACATTGGGATAATATGGACAGACTTGGAAAATATTATCCTAAGTGAAATAAGCCAATCTGAGAAAGACAAATATCACATGATTTCACTTATTTGTGGAATCTAATCAACAAAATATATTGACCAATAAAATAAAACCCAAAGAATGAAGGCATGGAATAGACTGGCATACCTTGATGTGAAGTTAGAGCAATGAGAAGGGATAAACCAATGAACTTATATACTTACTAGAGGACCGGTGCACAAAAATTTGTGCACTGGGAGGGTCCCTCAGCCTGGCCTGTGAACTTTCGCAGTCTGGGACCCCTCGGGGGATGACCACCTGCTGCCTTAGGCATGCTTGCCAGAAGATTAGGCCTAAGCTTGCAGTCAGACATCCCTCTGGCAGCCTGGGAGCCCTTGAGGGATGTCCACTTGCCAGCGGGGAGCAGGCCTAACTGCAGTTGGACATCCTTAATGCTGCTGAGGAGGTGGGAGAGGTTCCCACCACCACTGCTGTACTGGCAGCCGTCAGCCTGGCTTGTGGCTGAGCAGAGCTTCCCCTGTGGGAGCGCACTGACCACCAGGGGGCAGCTCCTGCATTGAGTGTCTGCCCCCTGGTGGTCAGTGTGTGTCATAGTGACCAGTGATTCCCAGTCGCTCTGCTGTTAGGGTCAATTTGCATATTACCCTTTTATTATATAGGATAGAGGCCTGGTGCATGGGTGGGGGCCAGCTGGTTTGCCCTTAAGGGTGTCCCGGATCAGGCTGGGGGTCCCCACTGGGGTGCCTGACCAGCCTGGGTGAGGGGTTGTGGGCCATTTTCAGGCTGGCCACACCCCCTTCAGGGAGAGGGGTCCTTCTGGGGTGCCTGTCCAGCCTGGGTGAGGGGCTGATGGCTGTTTTCAGGATGGCCACTGCCCCTTCAGGGTAGGGGTCCCCACTGGGGTGCCTGGACAGCCTGGGTGAGGAGCTAGGGGCTGTTTTCAGGCTGGCCACAGCCCCTTCAGGGTGGGGGGTCCTGCTGGGATGCCTTGCCAGTCTGGGTGAGGGGCTGATGGTTGTTTGCAGGCTGGACAAGGCCCCCAGTGGGGACCCTTACCCCATGAGGATGTGGTCATCCTAGGTGAGGGGCTGATGGCTATTTGCAGGCTGGCCATAGCCCCTTCAGGTTAGGGGTCCCCGCTGGGGTGCCTGGCCAGCCTGGGTGAGGGGCTGAGGGCCATTTTCAGGCTGGCCACACCCCCTTCAGGGTGGAGGGTCGTGCTGGCGTCTCTGGCCAGTCTTGGTGAGGGGCTGATGGTTGTTTGCAGGCTGGCCAAGCCCCCCAGCAGGGACCCTCACCTCACGAGGCTGTGGCCATCCTGGGTGAGGAGCTGATGGCTGTTTGCAGGCTGGCCATGGCCCCCAGCCACCCAAGCTCCCAGTGGAGGCTGGCTGGAAGCAGGTATCTGGGATTTATTTATCTTCTATAATTGAAACTTTGTTGCCTTTAGCGGAGGCCACAGCCGGCCAGGGCAGGCAGGAAGCTTGGCTTCCTCCATCACCGGGGGAACCAAGCCTCTGGCTTGCTCCAGCTTTGTGGCTGCCGACCACCATCTTGGTTAGGTTAATTTGTACATAGTTACTCTGATTGGCTGGTGGGCGTGGCTTGGGCATAGTGAAGGTATGGTCAATTAGCATCTTTGTCTTTTAGTAGTGTAGACTAGAGGCCCAATGCACAAAATTTGTGCAAGAGTAGGCCTTCCTTCCCCCAGCTGCCAGAACCAGCTTCCCTCTGGAGCCTCAGACCTGGGCTTCCCTGTGGCCACCAGCAGGCTTCTTCTAGAAGGTCATCTGGAAGGACATCTTGTCTAATTAGCATATTGTGCTTTTATTATTGCAGATATGCATAGCCCATGGGCACAGGCAATAGGGTAGTGAAGGCCTTGGTGGGGGGGGGGGGAGAATTACGGGGAAGGATAGGGATGAAAGGGAATAAATGGGAGACATCTTTAATACTATAAACAATAAAAATATATACATATAAAAATACTTTACAATATACTGGCATGTACCACACTTCTCTTTCTAACCTTGAGCTGTTCACCACCATCTAATCTAATAAAAGAGAAACATGCAAATTGACGGTACCTTCACTATGCCCCAAGCCACGCCCACCAGCCAAACAGAGCAACTATATGCAAATTAACTGAACCAAGAGGGCAGCCGGCAGCCACGGAGCTGGAGCAAGCCAGAGGCTTGGTTGCCCCGGTGATGGAGGAAGCCAAGCTTCCCACTTGCCCTGGCTGGCTGTGGCCTCCGCTAAAGGCAACGAAGTTTCAATTATAGAAGATAAATAAATCCCAGATACCTGCTTCCAGCCAGCCTCCACTGGGAGCTTGGGTGGCTGGGGGCCGTTGCCAGCCTTCAAACAGCCATCAGCCCCTCACCCAGGCTGGACAGGCACCCCAGCAGGAACCCCCAGCCTGAAGAGGGTGTGGCCAGTCTGAAAACGGCCCTCAGCCCCTCACCCAGGCTGGCCAGGAACCCCAGCGGGACCCCCACCCTGATCTGGGACACCCTTCAGGGCAAACCAGCTGGGCCCACCCATGCACCAGGCCTCTATCTTATATAATAAAAGGGTAATATGCAAATTGACCCTAACAGCAGAGCGACTGGGAATCACTGGTCACTATGACACACACTGACCACCAGGGGGCAGACACTCAATGCAGGAGCTGCCTTCTGGTGGTCAGTGCGCTCCCACAGGGGAGCTCTGCTCAGCCACTAGCCAGGCTAATGGCTGCAAACACAGCAGTGATGGTGGGAGCCTCTCCCACCTCCTCAACAGTGCTAAGGATGTCTGACTGCAGCTTAGGCCTGCTCCCCGCTGGCAAGTGGACATCCCCCAAGGGCTCCTGGGCTGCCAGAGGGATGTCTGACTGCCAGCTTAGGCCCGATCCCCCCAGGGAGTGGGCCTAAGCCAGCAGGTGGACATCCCCCAAGGGGTCCCAGACTGCGAGAGGGCGCAGGCCGGGCTGAGAGACACCCCCCCCCCAGCCCCGAGTGCACAAATTTTTGTGCACCGGACCTCTAGTCTTTTATATATAGAGAGAAAACATACATTTATGGATATTCTTCAGTTGAAAGTTCTATTCCTAATTTCTTTCACATGTGTGAAATAATGAATGGTGCAGCAAGTCCTTTCCCTCAAAACATGCAAGGAGACAGCCTGTTCTATAGTTAGTAGTCAGGACATGTGCTTACACAGTTCATAACAGGACATGATAATTTCAGTTATATAGTATATTAATCATATTTGATTATAGAAACAACTCTAAAATTTAAATATTTTGCAACAATTAATGTGCATTTCTCACTCAAAGGTCTGAGAGCTGCCACAACACTCTGCTCAGCTCAGCTCAATATATCTTATTGTTAGACCCAGGCTTATGGAGAGCATTTTTGCTATTGTACAAATTAAGTCACATTTCCAAGCTACCCAATGACATGGTGAGTATATTCTGCTAGTAGAAGGCAGTCACATGGCAAAAGGTCTGGATGCATACCTCTTGAGGAGGGAGCACATCGATGAGAACAATGGTTAAATATGCTGAAAAAGTAATCCCATTATTCAGAGCCAAACTATTCTCTGTCCTGATACTCTTCTCAAGCCATCTATAGCTTAAGGTAGTAGAAAAAGCAATCATCACTTCCTTGATATAGTTGTGTAAGCACTTAAGTTCAACTCCAAAATGCAGGCTAAACTACATATGGAAAGAGATACTAAATCCGTTAGAAAAAAACCAAAACCCTGGTGTTGTGGCTTGCCTGCAATTCATCAGATGCCCAGAATCAATTACACAGCAAGCACTGGAGCCTGCATAACCAGAAAAAAAAATCTAGTTGAATCAGGAGGAAAGCCTAAATACTCTTTCATTCATCTATTCTGAGTAAAAAATACACACAATTTAAATGAAACAAAATTCCTCCACTGGCCAAGTGTGATAACTTGATAAGCCACTGATTGATATGTTAAACTTAATATTTCACCAGGTCTTCAAATCTTATTACATATGTCAACTGGTCATACAGATAAGCCAACTGCAACCTTCCTTAAACAATCTATTGGAAATTATCCCAGTTTTAGCCAATTCCCTTGTTCACAAAAGAGAGCTAAGGAGTCCTAATTTTCAAAAGAACTCTCTTAAGACCCAGCCTTAGCTGCAGATGAATAGCCTAGATGAACTCTAGAGATAAAATGCATAAAAGGAATTCTAGTACCTTATGTGAATATCTTTAATAAGGCCACCTTCCAATTTGCTTTATAGAGAGATTTTGACTTAAAGGGCTGTCCAAACAGGCTAAATGTGTTACGAAAAAAAAAAAGAAATTCCCTTAAATGTGTTAAGAGAAAAAATAAGTAAACATCTGCTTAAACTAGGGCTTTCTGCCTTTTATATTAAACTAGAGGCCCAGTGCACAAAAATTTGTGCACTCGGCGGGGAGAGAGGGACCCTCAGCCCGGCCTGTGCCCTTTCGCAGACTGGGACCCCTAGGGAGATAATGACCTGCTGGCTTAGGCCTGCTACCAGGTGGCAGAGGGCAGGCCCAATCCATAGGTGCAGCCCCTGGTCGGGCTCAGAGCAGGGCCGATTGGGGAGTTGCGATGCCACCCCCAGTCACACACAGGGTAGGGCCGATTGGGGGGTTGGGGCACCGCCCCTGTCACACTCAAGGCAGGGTCGATAGGGAGGTTGCAGCGCCACCCCCTGTCACACACAGAGCAGGGCCCATCATGGGTGTTGGGGCTCCATACCCTGTCACGCACAGAGCAGGGCCCATCAGGGGGTTGGGGCTCCGTACCCTGTCATGCACAGAGCAGGGCCGATCAGGGGGTTGAGGAGCTCCCACCTGTCACTCACAGAGTAGGGCCAATAGGGGAGTTGGGGCACCGCCCCCTGTCACACACAGAGCAGGGCAGATCAGGGGGTTGGGGCACCGCCCTCTATCACTCACAGAGCAGGGCCAATCAGGGGGTTGGGGCGCCGCCACTGTCACACTCAGGGGAGGGCCGATGGGGAGGTTATGGCTCTACCCCGTCACACACGGAGCAGGGCCCATGGGAGGGGGGGGCGCACCCTGTCACACACAGAGCCGCAGGGTGATCAGGGGGTTGGGGAGCTCCCCCCTATCAGGCACAGAGCAGGGCTGATCAGGGGGTTGGGGCACCTTCCCCTGTCACGAACAGAGCAGGGTGGATAGGGAGGTTGTGGCTCCTCCCACTGTCACACACAGAGCTGCAGGGTGATCAGGGGGTTTGGTCGCTGCCCCCTGTCACGCTGATCCTGGTGCCAGGAGGCCTCGAGGCTCCGCTGCTCCCAGTGCTGGGAGGCATATTACCCTTTTACTATATAGGATAGAGGCCTGGTGCACGGGTGGGGGCTGGCTGCTTTGCCCTGAAGGGTGTCCTGGATCAGGGTGGGGGTCCCCACTGGGATGCCTGGCCAGCCTGGATGAGGGGATGATGGCTCTTTGCAGCTGGTCACACCCCCTTCAGGGTGGGGGTCCCCACTGGGGTGCCTGGCCAGCCTGGATGAGGGGATGATGGCTGTTTGCATCTGGTCACACCCCCTTCAGGGTGGGTGTCCCCACTGGGGTGCCTGGCCAGCCTGGAAGAGGGGATGATGACTGTTTGCAGCTGGTCACACCCCCTTCAGGGTGGGGGTCCCCACTGGGGTGCCTGGCAAGCCTGGGTGAGGGGCTGAGGGCCGTTTTCAGGCTGGCAGGTGACTGAAGCTCCCAACCTGTCCTTTCTTTCTTTTTTTTTTTTTTTATTCTGGGCCAGCTTTAGCTCTGAGGCTCGACTCCCGCTATGAGACCCCCGCTGCTGAAAGCAGGTTTCTGGCCTTTGTTTGCCTTCTGTATTTGAAACAATGTTGCGGTCCTGCTGGCTGAAGCCTGGGGTTTTGTTTAGCTTCTATATTTGTTACAATGTTGCTTAGAGTGCAGCTGAGAGGCCGGCAAGGCAGGCGGGGAAGCTTGGTTTCCTCCATCACTGAAGCAAGCAAGCCTCCCTGTTCGCGTCAGCTGCCTGGCTCCCGGCCGCCATCTTGGTTGGCAGTTAATTTGCATATCTCACTGATTAGCCAATGGGAAGGGTAGCAGCCGTATGGCTAATTACCATGTTTCTCTTTTATTAGATAGGATTATTGACTATATTCCTGAAGGGGGTGTGACCAGATGCAAACAGCCATCATCCCCTCACCCAGGCTGGCCAGGCATCCAAGCAGGACCCCCACCCTGATACAGGACACCCTTCAGGGCAAAGCAGCCAGCCCCCACCCGTGCACCAGGCTTCTATCCTATATAGTAAAAGGGTAATATGCCTCCCAGCACCGGGATCAGCAGAGCAGCGAGGCCTCCCAGCACTGGGATCAGCATGACAGGGGGCAGCGCCCAAACCCCCTGATCGCCCTGCAGCTCTGTGTGTGACAGGGGGCATGGCCACAACCTCCCTATCTGCCCTGCTCTGTGCGTGACAGGGGGCAGCGCTCCAACCCCCTGATCAGCCCTGCTCTGTGCGTGACAAGGGGTGGCACCGCAACCTCCCTATCGACCCTGCCTTGAGTGTGACAGGGGGCGGTGCCCCAACCCCCCAATCGGCCCTACCCTGAGCGTGACTAGGGGTGGCATCGCAACCTCCCGATCTGCCCTGCTTTGTGCATGACGGGGCAGCGCCCCAACTCCCAAATCGGCCCTGCTCTGGGCCTGACCAGGGGCTGCACCTAGGGATTGGGCCTGCCCTCTGCCACCCGGGAGCAGGCCTAAGCCAGCAGGTCATTATCTCCGGAGCAGTCCCAGACTGCGAGAGGGCACAGGACAGGCTGAGAGACCCCCTCTCCCCGCTGAGTGCACAAATTTTTGTGCACCAGGCCTCTAGTAATGTAATAACCATGTATGGTGCCAGGTGGGTACTTGACTTATCAAGGGGACCACACGTAAGTTATAGAAATGTCTAACCACTATGCTGTACTACTGATCTATATAATATTGAATGTCAACTCTGATTGAAATAAAATAAACGAATAGAACTAAAAAGAAAGATATGCAAATCCACAACCATTGGTGGAGATTTCAACAGAACTTTCTCAATAATTGATAGAATAAGTAGACAAAATCACTAAGGATCTAGAAGACCTCAATAACAATACAATTATCTTAACCCAACAACAGCAGATTAAACATTCTTTTCAAGTAGACATGGAACATTCAGCAAGATAGACCATAATACGTCCCATAAAACAAACCCAATCAATGGAAAATAACTGATACCAATCATGACAAATTAAATTACCCATCAAGCTCTGGCCAGTGTTCTCAGTGGTTAGAGCATCGGCCTGCAGACCGAAAGGTCTCAAGTTCAATTCCCAGTCAAGGGCACATACCTCAGTTGTGGGCTGGATCCCCAGAACCAATCAGGGTGTGTGTGGGAGGCAACCAAACGATGTATCTCTTTCACATTGATATTTCTCTCTTTCTTTTTCTGTCTCTCTCTTCCCCCCTTCTCCCTTCCTTCCACTCTCTCTAAAACTCAATGGAAAAATATCCTTGGGTGAGGATTTTTTTTTTAAATTAGACATCAATAACAGGAAAATATTTATAAAACTCTTAAATGTTTGTAGATTAAATAAGATACTTCTAAATATCCCTGGGTCAGTGAGCAAGTTGTATAGAAAGTTAGAGCATATTTTGAATTGAATAAAAATAAAAATACAGTGTATCAAAATTATTGGAATGTGCTAAAGCTACTCTTGGAAGGAAATGAATAGTGCAAATTATTTGTTATGTTGTCCCACACTGTTTGCAACCTCCCCTCCTGTCTGCTATATTTCTCTCTTTCATGGCCTCCAATTTCCTCTTCAACTTTTGGAGCATCCTCCAGAATCCTGGATCTGCTAGTTTCTTCTGAGAAATCTCCTCTTCTGACTCTTTGGTGTGCTCAGCACCGCCCCCTCCACCCCCTGACCCCCAGCCCCCGCCCCTTAACCTGCTACTTTATGACATGAGCAGACATGCTGGCTGGCAGAGCACCTCATCCACTGGGAGATCCCTGTGTAAGGCATCTTGTAAAAAGTAGGTGCTCAATAAATACTTATGGAATAAATGAAAAAAAAAAGATAATGTTAGACAAAAAGGAACAGTTTTGAATGAATCATCTAAAAGCAGTAACACCTGTTCTCTCTTCCTCTCAATCATAGTGGATTACCTTTAAGGAAAGTATGTACTATGTCCAACAGATATATTTTTCAAATACATTCATGTACACTTTGAAACCAGACATTATAATCAATTAAGATGCATTTCTAGAACATCTGGTCATCATTCAGGCATCCAATTTATGAAATTTCACTTTAAGCATTAAATGCAACTGATTTCAAAAACATGTTTGCTTCCTTCTTCCTTTGAAAACAGAATGTTTACTTCAAAACTATAATTTTATAACTCAAAGAAAAGTTTACATTATTATGTATTACTTATTCTTACAGATGAAGATGGAAGCACATAAACACAATAGGAAGGTATAAGTAATATCTATAATAATAAAAGCATAATATGCTAATTAGACTGGATGTCCTTCCGGATGACCTTCCAGATGAAGCCCGGGTTGCGAGGGAAGCCCGAATCACGAGTGCTAGAGGGAAGCCCGGGTCCCGGGTGCCAGAGGGAAGCCGGTACCGGCAGCCGGGGGAAGGAAGGCCTACTCTTGCACGAATTCTGTGCATTGGGCCTCTAGTGCATATCATAAAATGATGTATCTATCTCTAAATCCCCAAGTTCTATCAACTGACACACATACACGAATGTGCACACAGTGGAATTCTGATACAGAACAATTATCTATTTCATTCCTGCTGGTAGGTTCATCAAATTTCCTTCTTTTCCATCCTGCCTCCCTCACACCCACTGCCTTAAAAACACACATACACACATTCATACACACACACACACACACACACACACACACACTGGTACCATAAAGGCATCTTTCCCTGTGCATAAAAGCAACAGTAAAAGAGCAAGCAATTTAAACAATAGTGGGTTCACCTTAGAGGAATTCTACCATCTTATAGTCAAACATAGCTCTAAAGAAAGCTCAGGCCACATTAAGTTTATGATTTTATTTATGTATCCTCTCCCCACTCAACATTATTGCCAGGGAAGTTCTATAAATGTTAGTACTATACTTATTTAAAACATTGTATTATTACATTGTTTCTCTGTTGTAATGGTCTATGCAGCAGAGCACTGAAATTATACGTCACAGTTAATATATTAGACCCAAGGGAGCATGCTGGCTTCACATGGGACATGGCAAACTTCCCAGAGTCACTAAATGGACTATTTGGGAAAGACCATGCCCAGAAAAATGGTCCCTAGGAAATACCCAGTGGGTTTATTTGTACCCTAGGCTCACCTTGGCAATGCTTTTAATCTTTCAGCTTAGCCAAGATTAGACATTAGAAAGTGATATCTGAGTTTTTCAGGAAGAATTTTTCTTTCAATCTCACAAAAAACTCCATGGATTTATATTGATCTGCTTTCCTCACTGGGAAATGAATTTGGAGGACATCTACTATTCTTTATTACTATACTAGAGGCCTGGTGCACAAAATACGTGCATGGGGAGGGGTTCCCCTCAGCCCAGCCTGCACCATCTCCAATCTGGGACCCCTCGGGGGATGTCGGACTGCCAGTTTAGGCCCGGCAGTCAGACATCCCTCTCACAATCTGGGACTGCTGGCTCCTAACTGCTCACCTGCCTGCCTGATCACCCCTAACTGCCCCCTCTGCCAGCCTGGTCACCCCCAACTGCACACCCTGCCAGTCTGGTTGCCCCCAACTGCTCCCCCTGCTGGCCTGGTCACCCCTAACTGCCCCCCCCCCCCCCCGCCACTGACTGGCCTGGTCACCCCTAACTTCCCCTCCCCTGCTGGCCTGGTTGCCCTTTACTGCCCCCCTGCTGGCCTGGTTGCCCTTTACTGACCCCTGCTGGCCTGGTTGCCCCAAGCAGACTGCTGTTCAGTCATTACTGTTACTATGACAGTGTCCCAGACAATTTGCATATTCCTCTATTATTAGTATAGATTCCTAAATATAATAAGGATGTTCTTCTTAGGTTGTTTGAGATAATAGTTTCCACCTCTATTGTTTTATTTGGCTCAAATAAACATTATTTTCCACTTCCCCAAACCCATCATTTCTGAAGATAAACATGTAAAAAAAGGCGGGGGGTTGGGGGGGGGGGGTGGTTTGGGGCATATCAGGAGAGACTGCCAGAATCTGAAAGCTATTACCTGGTTCTTAATGGATAATCCCTGTGCTTGATAGTTATCTGAAAGGTAAAGAGGATTGAAATAAATTTATAAGTTTGCAGAGTTTTATAGTATACTAGAGGCCCGGGGGTCCCTCAGCCCAGCCTGTGCCCTCTCGCAGTTCTGGGACCCCTCAGGGGATGTCCACCTGCTGGCTTAGGCCTGCTCCCCGGGGGATTGTGCCTAAGCTGGCAGTGATACATCCCTTGGGGGATGTCCACTTGCTAGCGGGCCGAAGCTGCAGTTGAACATCCACAGAGCTGCTGAGGAGGCAGGAGAGGCTCCAACCATCGCCAATGTGATGCCTTCAGCCTGGCTTGTGGCTGAGCAGAGCTCCCCCTGTGGGAGTGCACTGACTACCAGGGGGCAGCTCCTGCATTGAGCATCTGCCCCCTGGCGGTCAGTGTGTATCATAGTGACCAGTCATTGCCAGTCGTTCTGCTGTTAGGGTCAATTTGCACATTACCGCCCTAACGGCTTTGGCTCAGTGGATAGAGCATCGGCCTGCAGACTGAAGGGTCCCAGGTTCGATTCTCGTCAAGGGCATGTACTCTGGGTGCATACACATCCCCAATAGGGGGTGTGCAGGAGGCAGCTGATCGAAGTTTCGCTCTCATCGAGGTTTCTAACTCTCTATCCCTCTCCCTTCCTCTCTGTAAAAAATCAATAAAATATATTTGGGAAAAAAAATTGCATGTGCATATTACCCTTTTATTATATAGAATAGAAGCCTGGTGCACGGGTGGGAGCCAGCTGGCTTGCCCTGAAGGGTGTCCCAGATCAGGGTGGGCAGGGGACCCCCAGCTCCCTACGATCGCCCACGCCGCCCATGCAGCCTCAGCCCACAGCTGCAGCCTCCCCCAGTCGTGGACTCCGCCCCTGCCCGGGCCGTACGCCTCTGGCCGAGGCGTTAGGCCCAGGCAGGGGACCCCCCAGCTGCAGCCACCCCCAATCGTGAGCTCCGCCCTTTCCTGGGCCTAACGCCTTTGGCTGAGGCGTTAGGCAAGGGCAGCGGGGAGCCCAAGCTGTAGCCACCCCCCCTTTCGTGGGCTCCGCCCCTGCCCGGGCCTTACGCCTCTGGCCGAGGCGTTGGGCCGGAGCAGCGGGGACCCCCAGCTGCAGCCGACCCTGCCCCGGCCTAACGCCTCCTCTGGCCGAGGCGTTAGGCCCGGGCAGGGGACCCCCCAAGCTGCAGCCGCCCCCAATCATGGGCTCTGCCCCTGCCTGGGCCTAATGCCTCTGGGTGAGGCGTTAGGCCCAGGCAGGGGACCTTCCAAGCTGCAGCCGCCCCCCTATAGTGGGCTCCGCCCCTGCCCGGACCTCACGCCTCTGGCCCAGGCGTTAGGCCCAGGCAGGGGATCCCCTAAGCTGCAGCCACCCCCGGATTGTGAGCTCTGCCCCTTCCTGGGCCTAACGCCTTTGGCTGAGGCGTTAGGCCCAGGCAGCGGGGACCCCCAGCTGCAGCCGCCCCAATCATGGGCTCCGCCCCTGCCAGGCTGCAGCCACCCCCCGATCATGAGCTCCGCCCCTTCCTGGGCCTTTCGCCTCTGGCCTAGGCATTAGGCCCAGGCAGGGGACACCCCAAGCTGCAGCCGCCCCAATCGTGGGCTCCGCCCCTGCCCATGCCTAAGCCTCTGGCCGAGGCGTTAGGCCCGGGCAGCAGGGACCCCCAGCTGCAGCCGCCCCCCCAACCCAGCTCAACTGCTCCCTGATAGTGGGCTCCAGGCAGTGGAGACAGACAGCTACAGCCACCCCAGGATCGCGGGCTCCACCCCTGCCCAGCTCCCATCGCTGGCTCCACCCCTACTTCCCACTATCACTGGCCAGTGCAGCAAAGGCCAGGATTCTCCGATCATGGCTGGGGGGCAGAGCAAAGGAGGCCCTGGGGGCCACCTTTGCCCTGTCCCCCGGCTCTTAGCTCCCCCCTGGGTTTCCGATCACTGTCAGTGCCAGGGGGCTTCTTCTGTGCTTTCCCTTTTGCCTTCCTGCATTGTGCCTACATATGCAAATTAACCGCCATCTTTGTTGACAGTTAACCGCCATCTTGGCTGGTGATTAATTTGCATATCTCGCTAATTAGCCAATGGGAAGGGTAGCGGTCGTACGCCAATTACCATCTTTCTCTTTTATTAGTATAGAAGAAGAAGATTGCTAAAGGTCAAGCCACGCCATGGGACAATTATTTTGTCCTCAAACATTCAGGTGGCATCATCAATATCCAGGTTACCACCAGCAATACTGGTAGGAGGATAATATTTTGGAATTCTTAGTAAAGTCCAACTAATCTTGCTGGGGTCCAACCTCAGCAGGTCCAGGGGTCCCCAAAGGTGTGGATGGAGTTGGCGAAGAAGGAATGACACGAAGACAGCCTTCAGTTGATCAGCAGCCTAGTCAGGACCTCTAGCCAGGATCTCCAGCCAAAGTTCTGGTCGGAGTTCTGGTTAGGAACTGATCAGGATCTGATGTTTATTGTCTTGTTACATGCGTATTTATACCAGCCGATTTTAATCCTGTCAATTTCTATTACAAAGGTTAGGGCGTTTCTTATCTCCATTCCAGGGAGTAAAGATTATGTAGCTTAACTACCCACCTGGCACTTAATTAAGGGGTTGTATCCCCTCCCTAACCTCAGGGAAAGATCCCCACCTGGGGAAACAACCTTTCTCGGAGAGGTGACCTTGGTTAAAACACATGGCACTAAGGAGAGCAAACATATTAAGAACAATATGCTATATATGCCAGGTCCCTTGAAACATATGCTGTGCAGATGTTTCTTTCCTGTAGTGACTGTGTCAAGCAGCAAGGATGGACCGGCTTCTGGCATAATCTGACTTCACTAATAGGAAATTTGTGATAATCCAGACAAAGACTGAGTTGAACTTTAATTTTGTGCTCTGAATGAGAAATGAAAATATATTTATACTTTAAGTAAAAATATTAACCTATTCAAACTAAATGTAAATTGTTTAAGTACCTTATGACAGTATTGGCAAATTCATAGAGACAGAAAGTAGAATAGTGGTTACCAGAGGAGACTGAAGGGAGGGGATGGTTGGAAGTTATTATTTAAGGGTTAGAGAGTTTCAATTTGGGATGATGAAAATTTTCTGCAGAGGATAGTTGTGATGGATAGATGGTTGCACAACAATGTGAATGTATTAATGCAACTGAACTGCATACTTAAAATGGCTAAAGTGGTAAGAAAGTAGTAGTAGTAAATGCAAATAATTACTTCAAATCTTAGTTTGGCTATTATATTTTTCAAAGTAGAACATGTACACCTTAAAATATATACTCTAATTTAAACACATCCTACAATTTAATTCTACCCATCGCAAACATTTATTCCCAGGTAATCTGAAATATGCATAATGAGCCACCGGACTGACTTAGCAATCAGACTACCCAGACTGATTCCTCACTTCACCAGTTTCCAGGTGTGAGGTCAGACAAGCTTCCTAATCTCTCCCTGTCTCACTTTTCCCCTCTAGAAAGTGATTCCAATAACAGTGACTACTTCTTAGAATTATTGTGAGTAAATATGTGAGTAATATATAGAGAGCACTTTACATACAATGAATGAAACTAGATTACAGTTTGTCCCCTTGTACAACATTTAATTCAAAATGGAGCAAAGATCTAAATATAAGATCTGAAACAATAATGTACATATAAGAAAACATTAATACTAAATTTATGGACCTTGGTCATCCTATCTAATAATAGACAAAGATTGAAATTAACCGTACCTCTGCTACGCTTCCCATTGGCTAATTAGCAAGATATGCAAATTAACCACCAACAAAGATGGCGGCTGGCAGCCACACAGCTGAAGCGAGCAGGAGGCTTGCTTGCTCCAGGATGGAGGAAGCCAAGCTTCCTCCCTGCTGCAGCCGGGCTCTGAGCTCCACTCTAAACAACAAAGTTTCAATTATAGGAGCTAAACAAACCCCAGATACCTGCTTTCAGTAGGCCGTGGCCTTGGAGCTGGAGCGGCAACAAAGTTTCAATTATAGAAGGTAAATAAATCCCAGAATAAAAAAAAAGAAAAAAAGGAGAGGCTGGGAGCTTCAGTCGCTGGTGGGCTTGGCCAGCCTGAAAACCCTCAGCCCCTCATCCAGACTGGCCAGGCACCCGAGTGGGGACCACCACCCTGAAGTGGGTGCGGGCAGCCTGAAAACAGCTATCAGCCCCTCATCCAGGCTGGCCAGGCACCCCAGTGGGGACCCCCACCCTGAAAGGGGTGTGACCAGCTGCAAACAGCCATCAGCTGCTCACCCAGGCTCACCCAGGATTAAAAATAGCCTTTGCCACTTTGCCAGGCACCCAAGCGGGACCCCCACCCTGATCTGGGATGCCCTTCAGGGCAAACCAGCTGGCCCCCACCCGTGCACCAGGCCTCTATCCTATATAGTAAAAGGGTAATATGCAAACTGACCCTAACAGCAGAAAGACTGGGAATGACAGGTCATTATGACACACTTTGACCACCAGGGGGCAGACGCTCAATGCAGGAGATGCCCCCTGGTGGTCAGTGTGCTTCCAAGGGAGAGCTCTGCTCAACCACAAGCCAGGCCGATGGCTGCCAGCACAGCGGTGGTGGCGGGAGCCTCTCCTGCCTCCTCAGCAGCGCTAAGGATGTCTGACTGCAGCTTAGGCCTGCTCCCTGCTGGCAAGTGGACATCCCCCGAGGGCTCCCGGGCTGCCAGAGGGATTTCTGACTGCCAGCTTAGGCCCAATCACCCAGGGAGCGGTCCTAAACCAGCAGGTGGTCATCCCCCGAGGGGTCCCAGACTGCGAGAGGGAACAGGCTGGGCTGAGGGACCTCTCCCCCCCCCGAGTGCACAAATTTTTGTGCACCGGGCCTCTAGTATAGAATATTTTATGAATTTGACCCCAAAGCCAAGGGAAGTAAAGGCAAAAATAAATGAACAGGACTATATCAAACTGAAAAGCTTTTGCACAGCAAAAGAAACAGAGAAGAAAACAAAAAGACAACCAACTGAATGGGAGATGATATTTTCAAACAATGGCTCCAGCAAAGGGTTAATATACAAAACATATATATAAAGAACTCATAAAAACATGAGACAAACAAACCAATTTTAAAATGGGCAGAAAATTTGAGAAGACACCTCTCCCAAGAATACATACAAATGACCATCAGATATATGAAAAGGTGTTCGATTTCACTAGCTATTAAGGAAATGCAAAATCAAAACTACAATGAGATACCATTTCACACCTGTTAGAATGGATATTATCAACAAGACAGATAATAACAAATGTGGGAGAGGTTGTGGAGAAAAAGGAACACTCATTCACTGGTGGTGGGAACGTAAACTGGTACAGCCACTATGGAAAATAGTCTGGTGGTTCCTCAAAAAACTAAAATTACAGTTACCATATGACCCAGCTATACCTCTTCTGGGTATCTACCCAAAATTTAAAAAACAAAACAAAACATTTATTTGCAAAGATATATGCACCCCTATGTTCATTGCAGCATTATTCAAGATGGCTAAGACATGAAGACAACCAACAGAGGATTGGATAAAGAAGATATGGTACATAAATACTATGGAATACTACTCAGCCATAAGAAAAATTAAATACTGCCATTTGTGACAACATGAATGGACTTTGAGAATAAAAGAAGTCAGTCAGGAAAATCTAAGAACCATATGATTTCACTCATATGTGGGATATAAAACTGAAACTCATGCACACAGATAATAGAATGGTGGTTACCAGGAGACAGTGCGTGTGTGTGTGTGTGTGTGTGTGTGTGTGTGTGTGTGTGTGTGTGGCGGGGGGGGTGGGTGTTGGAAAGGGTAAAAGAGGCCAAATATATGGTGACAGAAGACAATTTGACTTTGGGTGGTGGGCACACAATGCAATATAAAGATCACGTATCTTAGAAATATACACTTGAAACCTATATGACCCTATTAACCAATGTTACCCTAATAAACTTGATTTTAAAAATTAAAATAAAATAAAGGAAAAAATAGAGAGAACACTTTGAAGAGTTTCTGGCATATAGAAACCATTAAAAAAATGTTGGCCAACATATTCTGTAATGGTCTAACAAAAAAATTAAGCTTTATTTACATGGTAATAAAGTAAGGATGGACATTTTAAAAATAATATACAAAGAAAACTATTGATAACCAGCAAAGAAAATATGCAAAAGAATTTGCAAAAAAAAAAAAAATCTAATAAAACTATTATAGTTGTGTATGTTTAAAGTTTTATAGAGGATTTTTTTTTATTGTACAATAATTCTACAACTCAGAAAAAATATTTATGTACATATGTCCCCTAAGCAATGCCTGCAAATGTTCTGTTAACATTAAGATCACCAGAAGCCATTAGTTTACTAGTCAAATTACATCTCTCAGCAGCATTTAGATAATGATCTAGGAATTATCAGCCCATTGCCAAATATAAATGAAATTTTAAGAAGTATTTTCCAGGTACTTCAGACATAGATTAAGAAAGTGTTCTAGAATATACTTAAGTACTAATTTGTTACAGGATGAGACTTTAACTTAAATGTAACACATTCTATACATTTTTTCCAGGTGTGAACAAGGTTTTCATAGCACTCTGGCTTCATTAAAAGACAGCTTTCAATTATGGAAAGTCTTCAGTATTTGGCTCAACCTTCTAATTATGTGCCTATTGCCAGGTCCACATTTTACTTTGCCTCCCATGCTATCATTCCACACCTGTATTTTCCCATGTTAAAGTCTACTCCTTCATTATTATCTCAAGAAAAACCTACTAATAGCCATTTCCCTCTCTGCAACTCCATTTGAAAATGCACTCCATGGATGAATTATCTCTGAATAGCAAGAAGGCAGAGCAACTTTCTCTTATCCCTGTTGTTAAACACTGTCAATAGACCCTGATCCACAAAAGGAAGGTACTGTATCTCTTTCTTGTTTTACAAGTTTAATAAATACTTGCATTATTTAAACTTACATTTTAAAATTATGCTTGTTATTATTATTTTTTTTGTATCAGATTACAAACCAAACACTATCAAGCTCTTTGCCTGACTTGGCATAAAATCTAGATCATCACCAGATACCAAGATGCACTGAACAAGATCTGTGCAAATCATTATGTACAAAATTTGATAAGCATAATAACCAACCTGGCTAAACAAAATACTTAAAAAGTTATGTTCTTCAACATCAGTGATTTCTTCAACTGAAGAACCCAACTTCCTTATTTTTATCTTTACCTGAGACACATCCCTGATTGATAGATAAGCAATCTTTTGCTTTTAATGTCAAAATCAAATGAACTACATGACAACCTGAACAATAAGGCAAAAATTGATCTTTAAAGCTAACAAAAAAATCAACAAAAAATAGATAAATTTAATCATCAATTGTGGACAAGGCCATCACATGCAGTTCAAAATTCAACTACATTTGATCTAACAACCAAGCAAGAGGTCATTTTTTTCTTTCTTTTGTCATTTGTTAAATTTTATTCACCCAGGCTCTCTTAACTCAATTTTAACAATATTTTAAGGCAATGACAATAATAACATAGCATTTATTGGATTAGAAAATAATTCTGATTTAGAAAATATACCATGGCACATTTTTATTGGTTTTATTTTCAATAGAAATGAGCTAAAATATAAAAGCATATTTTACAAGTGTAAACTCCTCAGACTCTGAACACATCACAAAATAAAATACTCTTTCCAGATTTGCCGATAGACAGTATTAAGGAAGAAGTCAAATGAAATGATTTGAATAATCAAGCAGCTGAGCTCATCACTAAATAGAATCCATAAGAATGATAGGTCATATGCTACAATGGTTATTTTTGGCAAGCTGAACATGGCAATATTATAAGATGAGCCTTATTCAGTTTCTCTGACTGATGCTTCACAAAAAGGCCAGAAACAAATGAAGGCTTGGAAAAACTTCTCAAAAGTTAGGTGCTCTGTGAATTTTATAGCAACTGCAACTTTTCAATTATACACACACACAAAATAAATTTTTTTTAAAGAACCAATAATGAAGTACTAAAAAAAATGAAAGTTCAAATAAATATTTGTTCCCTGCCCCCGTCCCTCCCCCACCCCACCCCCCCCAAAAAAAATTCAAAGTTAGACAAAACAAGGAAATAAGCAGCCTGGAGAAAATACATGGCATGAAGCCTGTGCTATAAGCATAATAACTGATTCTGAAGCCAGACTTAATGGGGTCACATTCTAGCTCTAGCACCTTCTGGCTGAGTGTCTCCTGCCTCTCAAGTGATAAATAAGGAGAGAAACAGTACCTACCTCACAGGTTTCTGTGTTAATATAGTTACAGCTCTCAGAACAGAGCTGGGCACATAAAAAATTCTCTCCTATATAACAAGCCCTAATATACAAATCAACCGAATGGCAAAATGACCAGTTGCTATGACGTGCACTGACCACCAGGGGCAGACACTCAACACAGGAGCTTCTCCCCAACCCCACAGAGGGAGGTGACTGGCGGCGGCGGCGGCTGGGGGTGGGGCCAGCCAGCAGGTGGTGCCAGGATATCAGCCAAGGCAGGTGCCAGCGGGGGACCCCCAATCGCACTGCCTACCAGTCACCCCACAGATGGCCCTGATCGCTGGCCAGGCTTAGGGATCTTACCCTATATACTGGGAACAGTCTCTTAGATTTAAAAATAAAAACCTGGTAAGGCTACTCTAACACTGAAAAAAGAGGATGATGCAGCAAAGACATGCATGGACTCTAGCTTGCACATTTTGTGGTCAGCCCTGATTCTGACACTTATAATGGTGTGACAAAGCCAATTACTTAACTTCTCTCTGCTTCAGTTTTTCCACCCATAAGATGGGGAAAATCTGCCTCAGGATCATGTTATGTACTACTTTTTATAATCAGGGCAAAAAAATCTAGGTGCCCCTACAACAGCAAGATGCCTTTCACCTGTATAAAAAGTATGGTCACTGGTGCATGCAGCATCCCAGATTGCAAGAGTGATGTCTGACTGCCGGTTTAGACCCAACATCCCCCGAGGGGTCCCAGATGGCGAGAGGGCACAGGCTGGGCTGAGGGAACCCCTCCCATACACAAATTTTGTACACTGGGCCTCTAGTATAAGATAATGATGGTGATGATGACCACTCAGAAGCTTTCATGTCACTAGTGCATTTTCTAAAGGCACCACCAGATTAGTTTATGTTTTTTTCTTTCATTTGAGGTTCTTTTGGCCAAAAGAAGTAAGTAGCTGCTTGTTTTCCCATATCCCTAATGGGATGAAACTTATCCAGTAAGTGAAGCATTCTTTTTAGAGGAGTTCTTAAAAAGTTCCCAATATAATGAGTCCTTTGGGATGAAAAATGGTCTTCAAGTGAAAATTGAAGTTAAAAATAAATTTTAAAATATTAAAAGAACTATGATAATAACTTTGAAAATTAAAATAATTACAAAAGGTGAGGATGGCAATTTCTAATATGGCAATTATTGTTTAAAGTGAGTGCTAGTTAAAAGTCACAGGAATCTACAAAAGACTAAGTATTCTATTATACATTACTAATTAGGGTAAATAGGGATGACAACATTTCTACACAAATTATGCAAAGAGAACATAATGCAAATATATTTCTATAGCTATGTTTCCCATCTTACTACTGCGTGTCTAAGGGACAGGGCAATCCAGTCTTTATTATTAGCCTACAGACTTGGCATTTGTTTTATAAAGGAACTGTCAATAAAGAAACGAGGAGCTCCCAGAAGTTATCCTTTCCACTAAGCAGCTCATTTACTATTGACACATGAATTTAAAAATTTCTCAACATGAAATCAGAAGCCTGTATCACTCTAGACATGGGATGTCAAATGGTCAACTAGGAGTGTCCTGGCAGTAAATGTATTTTGAACAAGAAGACATTTCAAAACATTTTTTGTTGTGTTCTAATACTGTTTCAATCACTTTGCCCTAATATTCCTACCATGTAAGCATTCTCCCACTGGGATGAACTGGTCAAAGATATTTCAAAAGAGATGTATAATTTTAAGGAACCCATTCCTATTGGTCCCTAATCTTACAAGCTTTTCTTTCAAACATTCTAACAAGCTGGCTATTATCATACTTGGCTACTATTTACATATCTATATATATATAAGCCTAATATGTAAAGTGTCCCCTCAGGAGTTCGACCAACCAGTAGTTTGATCACTTGCTATGACTTGCTCTGACCACCTGGGGGCAGCACGGAATGAAGGAAGGCCCCAGCCGGCAGCCAGCAGCCAGCAGCTGCTAAGGACCCTACCCATGCACAAATTTCATGTACTGGGCCTCTATATTTAACATAAGAAAATATAATAATGATAACATACTGTCATCATTATTCAATTCTTTTCTGCAGGGTCAATTGCCATTATGGAACATTACTTGGCAAAAAGCACAATACCCTCCAGCATCACTTCTGCTGTAGCTTTCTAGAAACACCAACTGCTGCAAGCCTTGTGGAGCTGAAAACAATTTTGCAAATACGGATGAGTGCTTCATTTGGTGCTTTGTCACTTAATGGTCCTCAACAGAACCACTTCTGCACTGATTATTCCTGATGCTATTCTATTTTGAAATTATTCCTCTGACCAAAATTTATGTTGAAAAAAATCACAAAGACTGACAAATGCTACCTGTTCCCATAATACGCTCTGTAATAGCATTTTCTCCAAGGGACAGGCCAATCATTTTTCCTCTGGAACATTCTTCTTATGAAAGGTTATTGTAGATATGTAAAGGTACTATTTGCTAAATTAAATATGATAGGATTTCTGTGAAGAAGCTAAGTTGCCTATGTGAGAATCACTGTTTCAGATTTTGCAGGGATTTTGGAAACCTACTTTGAAATGAAATTCAATAGAAGAAGACATTATGGCCAGGATCACTCTAGCTAAATGGAAAAGTGAAGCAATTATTTCCTACAGAGAGCATTTAAAAGAAACCAGCTATAGTCAATTCTCTAGATAACATATAAAAATAATGTCTGGAGTTTGATTTACTTAGAAAACCCTCACCTTTCTTTCAGCTGTTTGATTTTATAGACTTGACCTTACATAACAGCAGAAATATAGACTTCAGGTAAATGAAACCAAATTAGCACATGAACATTTAGTGTTTCCAATTCTAATGATTTCTTGGTTAACTAGATTTTACTTCACTTTCTCTGATGAGAAGAAAAATAATTATTAGTAATATATTAATAAATTATCTTCAAAATCATGTATTTGACAGTTTAAGATAAAGTTTATGCTACATAAGTTCAAATTTTACTGCCTTTTTTTAACAATTTATAAACCATGTTGACACTTTTAAGAAAAATGTCCATATTAACTTAAGTTCAAATTTTACTGTTTTATTATCTCTATTATGTATTTTGAAAATGGGAATCTTTTTGCCTTAAAATAACCAGGTAATAAAATAAAGTAGTAAAAGAAATTGAAAAGCTATGTATCTGACTCTCTATTTCAAACCATTAAGATTAAAAATCAGAAAAAAAAATTGACTTCCATTCATAACCAATAAAAAAGGAAGAAAACCCTCTTTATCCTAAAAGTGTTTAGGTAGATCAGTATAAAAAATGAATAAATTCTGGTTAGTGAATATAATGGGTAGTTAATGATGCACTGATATTTGTAATAGCTTAACCCAGATGGCAATACATTTCTTTGTTTTATGTTTACTAAAAATTTTTTTACTAAACTTTTTTCCCAAAGAGTGCTTATTTTTTTTTTTTGAAAATGCTACATTACAAACACTGTAGCATTAAAAAAAATAGGAAAAGATAATTACCTCCACCTTTGAAATCTCAATAACATTCTAATATTAACAATGATCTGCTTTCCCCTATATCAGTGGTAACACAAATATTAAAAAATCCTGTTTGATAAAAATTCAACAAGAAGCTGAGGTAACATGCCAGAAATATTCAAAATACATTGTGAAGAAAAAAAAACTACAAAAAATTATAAGAACCCTCTACACAATAAATCCCTAATGTTTTAGCAGAGGCTTTGTTATTGGCACTCATAATATTCCAAAATTACTACGTTGTCTGTTAATCATCACTTACTAACTAAAATTGCTAAGGACATAAGTGATACCCATTCCAATGAAAATATTCAGTTAAGGATTTTAAAATTATTAAGATCTTATTCTTAATATTACTTGTTATATAATAAATATAATGAATGACATAGAATTCTGATCCTGAGACATAACTACTTAAAATATAAAAATATCACATCCAAATGTATTTCTGCTTTGTGCTCTTATTCCTCCAACTCTGCTACAGGTACAGTTCAATCTGATTTAAACATATCAAACTTTCCATCTTTGTAATTTGGATACTATTTATCTTTTCTTCTTTCTGATCACTGTGACTAGGACTTCCAGTACTATGTTGAATAAGAGTGGTGAAAGCACACATCCTTGTCTTTTTCCTGAAGCATATACTGTGTTCATGGATTGGAAGAATTAACATCATTAAAATGTCTATACTACCCAAAGCAGTCTATAGATTCAATGCAATCCCTATTAAAACACAAACAGCATATTTCACAGATCTAGAACAAATATTCCAAATATTTATGTGGAAACAAAAAAGACTCCGAATAGCCACAGCAATCTTGAGAAAGAAGAATAAAGTTGGAGGGATCACAATATCAGATATCAAAGTATACTAAAAGCCATTGTAATCAAAACATCCTGGTACTGGCACAGGACAGGCATGTAGATCAATGGAATAGAATAGAGACACCAGAAATCATTCTATGCCATTATGGTCAACTAATATTCGACAAAGGAGGCATGAAAATACAATGGAGTCTTTACTCCACAGTCTCTTTGCCTGCCCGGTGTGGCTCAGTGGTGGATTGTCAATCTATGAACCAGGAGGTCAAGGTTCCATTCCCAGTCAGGGCACATACCATTGTTGTGGGCTCAATCCCCAGAGTGGGGCATGCAGGAAGCAGTTGATCAATGATTCTCTTTCATCATTGATGCTTTATCTCTCCATCTCCCTTCCTCTCTGAAATCAATAAAAAAATGTTTTTTAAAAAAAGATAGTCTCTTCAATAAATGTTGTTGGGGAAGTTGGACAGGCATATACAAAATGATAAAACTAGAGCACCAACTTACAGCATAAACAAAAACAAATTCAAAATGGATAAAAGACTTACATGTAAGTTGTGAAAACATAAAAATACTAGAATAAAATATTAGCAGTGAAATCTCAGACATCTCACATAGCATAATTTTCATAGATATATCTCCTAGAGCAAGAGAAACAAATGAAAAAAATAAACAAATGGGACTATATCAAACTAAAAAGTTTCTGCACAGCAAAAGAAACCATCAACAAAACAAATAGGGAGCCCACTGTATGGGAGAACATATTTGCCAATGATACATCTGATAAGGCGTTAATTTCCAAAACATATAAAGAACTCATATAACTCATCAAAAAGAAGACAAACAATCCAATTTTAAAATGGGCAATGGACCTCAATAGACACTTCTCCAAAGAGGACATACAGATGAGAAATTCTCAATGACACTAATCATCAGAGAGATACAAACTAAAACTACAATGAAGTATCACTTCACACCTGACAGAATGGCTAAATCAATACATCAGCAAAAAACAAGTGTTGGCGAGGATGTGGAGAAAAGAAAACCCTAGCACACTGCTGGTGGGAATTCAGACTAGTCAGCCACTATGAAAAACCATATGGCCAAAACCAGTTTGGCTCTGTGGATAGAGCCTCGGCCTGCGGACTGAAAGGTCACAGGTTCGATTCCGGTCAAGGGCATGTACCTGGGTTGTGGGCACATCCCCAGTGGGAGATGTGCAGGAGGCAGCTGATCGATGTTTCTCTCCCATCGATGTTTCTAACTATCTATCTCTCTCCCTTCCTCTCTGTAAAAAATCAATAAAATATATTTAAAAAAGAAAAAAGAAAAAGAAAAACCATATGGATTTTCCTCAAAAAATTAAATATGGAACTCCCATTTGACCCAGTGATCTCACTTCTGGAATATATCCTAAGAATACCAAAACACCAATCAGAAATAATATATGCACCCCTATGTTCATAGTAGCATTATTTACAATAGCTAAGATTTAGAAACAGCCCAAATGCCCATCAATACACGAGTGGATAAAAAACCTGTGGGACAATTACACAACGGAATACTATATAGCTGTAAGAAAAGAATCTCTTACCCTGTGAGATAGCATGGATGGACCTGAAGATTATTATACCAAGCAAAATAAGTTGGTTATAGAAAGATAAGTATCACATGATCTCACTTATTTATGGAATCTAATGAACAAAATAAACTGACTAACAAAATAGGTCCAGAGGCATGGAGCAGACTGACTAATCTCAGAGAGAGAGGATGGGAAGAGATTAACCAAAGAACTTATATATTCACTAGAGGTCCAGTGCACCAAATTTATGTATGGGGGGGGGGGGGTCCCTCAGCCCGGCCTGCATCCTCTCCAATCCAAGACCCTTCGGGGGATGTTCAACTGCCGGTTTAGGCCCGATCCTTCAGGACATCCCCCTCACAATCTGGTACCGCTGGCTCCTAACTGCTCACCTGTCTGCTTGCCTGATCGCCTCTAACCCCTCTTCCTGCCTGCTTGATCACCCCAAACCCCTCTGCCTGCCAGCCTGATCACCCCTAACCGCCTCTGCCTCAGCCCCCACTACTGTGGCTTTGTCCGGAGGAGGACCAGAAGACCGGAAGACGTCTGGTCCCAGTCTAATTAGCATATTACCCTTTTATTAGTATAGATATGCATAGCTCATGGACACAGTATCTGGGCACCTTATAGCCTAGTCAAGTTAACACAAAATTAACCATCATACCCATCATGTTTCCAGATTGAATAACCCCTCCAAGCTGGTGATAATTCTGTTCCACCTTTTCACAATTATTTCACTAATATAGAGGCTGATCCTTTGCTCTCAAAAATGGCAGTTCTCAGAGTGACTACAATTCATATTTGTGCTTTATCCCAAACAGGCAATGAGCAATCAATACCTACTAACATATTCAGTGGCTCCAGTGTCTACCTCTAATTTGATTTCTGAAGTTAAGCCAACCAATTTCTTTGAAACTACTGCTACTTCTTTTACCCAGAAGTCTGTAAGAGTGATATTTTTCACTAAAAAGTGTGTTTCATTGGGTATTTCAAGAAATATAATGGTAATCCCATGTGAAAGCTCCATGAAGTAGCCAATTAGATATAATGCTTAAACTCAACCTGGTCATATGTCCAATCCATTAAATTTGTAACATAGAAAATAACTGCACACTTGTCACCTGCCTTTGTCATTTCATTTTTATTACTATTATTAACAGAGATGAAAGGACCCAGGAGTGGCACATAATAGCTAGAGAAGTTGAATAAGTCTTAGAAGCCCTTTATGGTATGCCTCTAGCATAGAAAATGCACCTTTATAGTTAGTTGTTCAGATTGACTCATAATTAAATGTCATCTTAAAGGCAAAATATATGTATTTCCTAGTGAATAAATGGATATCTTATGAAAGATGGACTAATGGCATATACTTCAGTGAGATGTTATCATGGATATAACTGATAAAATATAACCTTATGTATTGGAGAAAATTTTTGAAAATATTCAGCTATGTCCATGAGCTTAAATAATTCATCCCAAGTTATTTCCCTCACAAGCATTCAGGTTATTCTACTCCCTGGAGACCATATTGGAATCAGGAGGTGAAAGTCAACAACTTTCAGTTAAAATTTCGGAAAGGCATTTACATGAAGGAATATAATAGTCTCTTCTACATTGATATTACTTACTTGTATTACCTTCAACAACAACACAAGTTACAAGTCTCATTGAAAAGTGATGGGATCAGTAGATGAGTGGATAAAAAAGCTCTGGCACATTTGCACCATGGAATACCATGCAGCAGTAAAAAGAAAGATCTCTTACCCTTTGAGACAGCATGGAGGGACCTGGAGAGTATTATGCTAAGCAAAATAAGCCAGTCAGAGAAAAGTAAGTATCACATTATCTCACTCATATGTGGAATCTAATGAACCGATGAACAAAATAGATCCAGAGACATAGAACCATGAACAGACTGAGGAATCTCAGAGAGAAGGCAGGGGAGGGTGGATGGGTCGGAAGAAATCAACCAAAGAACTTGTATGCATACATGCATAACCCACAGACACAGGCTATAGGATGGTGAAGGCCTAGGGCAGGGACGGGGGTGAGCTAGAAGAGGTCAATGGGGAGGGGGGCAGGGGACATATGTAATATTTTCAACAATAAAGATTTTTTTTTAAGTGATGGGAAAATATTTGAAAAGTATAGCTACATAGGAATGTGTAGCTATCCATACAGATTCCTTCTTGCTATAAAAAGTCCACTTCCAAAAAAACACATTAGGCACATATACTCAGTGTCTAGGATGCACAGTACTTTTAGAGGCTCGTGAAAAATGTCTGATTTTTTTTAATCAGAAGAAAATAATAAAGTTAATGTCAAAGAAAAATTTCAATATATAAATATATTCTTCATATCAATACAATCACAAAACATATTTTTAAATAATTTTTAGGGATGATGAAGCCCATGAAGACAAAAGGGCTTAGAGCCTATAAAAGTTATAATGTAGCCCTGCTCCCAAAGCCATATTCACCCTATAGAGCCCTGCTTCCCTGGTCATAGCTGATTGAAATATGGATAAACACTTGGCCTATGCCAGGTCTATCAGATTGTCTCCTATGAGTATAAAATTGAGATTTAAACGTATCAGTATTTGTTCTGTTTGTGGAAACCTGTACCCTTGTAGGCTTTGGTGCAGTTATGTCTGTGAAAAAGTGAAGAATGCCTACAAAAGTAAAAAAGAAGAGAGATAATATGGCCTGTGAAAAAGAAGAATGAGACTTGGAGATGTTGCCTGAGTTCTTGGTGGTCTCCAGTCTCTGTATATTGAAGGCTGTTTATACAGACTGTCTCAGATTCCATGAGATGCCCCATTATCCTTTCTTAAATTCCATGATTTGGCCGCACTATTTGAAATGATTTTCTGCTAATTTTAATCCAAGAGTACTATATTAGTTTGCTGAAGCTGTTATAACAAAGCGCCACAAATTGGGTGACTTAAACAATAGAAATGTATTGTCTCACAGTTCTGGAGACTAGAAGTCTGAAATAATGTTATCAGCATGGTTAGTTTCTTTTGAGGAAAAGCTATGTTGCCCACCTCTCTCTTTGGCTTGTCAATGGCTAGCAGCTCTCTATATCTCTTCCTATTGTCTTTCCTCAATGTGTGTTTGCATCCAAATTTCCTCTCCTTACAAATACAATAGTACTATCGGGTTAGAGCCCACACTAATAAGCTCATTTTCACTTGATTACCTCTCTAAAAACCCAATTGCCAAAGAATGTTACATTCTGAGGGGTTAGAACTTCAACATGTGAATTTGTGGGAAGACACAATTCAACCTATAACAAGCACTAAAACAAGAGGGGCAATGTATATTATATTGTAGAGTGTCCATGGATTATTGTCATTGATATTTTTAAATATTACTTATCTTTTTATTGAATTTTAATTTTTAAAAGGCACTTTATATATTTTCTCCTCCTTTTCTTAAACTTGGCTCCCATGAACTGAATTTAAATTTCCAAAACATGAACAATATCTCATAATGGCAAAGAACATGTATTCTATAGTCAGACTGTCTGTGTTCAAAGCCTGCCTCTACCACTAAAGCACCGTTGTAGGCAAGCTGTCCCATCTCCTTGTGTCTCAGTTTCCACAACTATAATGTAAAAATTGAAAGAATATCTTACTCCTGGGGACGTTATGGAGATTACATTAATTGATGTATGTAAAATGCTTGGCATAGAGTGAATGCCAACTAAACCATGAACTCTATATTTGGCAAAAGAAATGATGTCATCATGAAAACCATTGGCCCACTCACTCCACATCAGTATAAATCCTTGCTGAGGCTAGAGATTTACGTTTTCAGTTTGGCCTTCCTTTTCATTACTGGAGACTTTGATTTCTTTTCATTACTTGGGGTTCTCTCATTTTCTTTCTCTACTTTCAATGTTCTCCATATATCACACACCTGTATTTGTCTTTGATAATGGAAAAAAAGACTCATCACTTTCAATGCTCACTCAACATTCCTTCATTATCTTGGGAATATCTTCACCAAAATACATTAAAATGTCACTAGAGAAAAATGAATGCATACAGAATGTCTGAATATTGCTGGGCTAGATCTATATCTCTATCTCATTAGTTAGCATGCAGCCTTCTAGATTTCAAACCCAGCAAAAATAAAAAAAACAAATGGATTTGAGAACATCAGGCACAAATAGAAATGGTCCTTTCTCTGATTGTATTAATGTTCTACCAGATATTTATCAATTTATGTCTTTTTCTTAATCAATTTTTTACATCATACTCAAGTAAATTTCATTTGCTTCTTCACTCCACAGATATTTTTTATTGTGTACCTTCTATGTGCCAGCAGCTACTATAGGCCCTGGGAACAAAGAATGAACAAAACCAGTAAAGTCCCACTTTCATAAAGTTTACATGTTAGTGGGAGGTAAGAGGCAATAAGCAAATAAATATACAGTATGTCAAATGAGTGGTAAGAACTAAGAAAATAATACACGAGAGCTAGAATGCATCATGGGGGCAGTCAGGTTGCTATTTTATCGAGGTGATATTTGAGTAGAAACTTAAAGGAAAATAAAGAAGTAAGTCACATCTATATCTGGGAAAAGAGCACCCCTGGCAGAATATGGAATATAAAAGAAAATTCTTTGCAATATGAACTGATCAGGACTGGCTTAGATGAAACGTCTTCTCCCAAATAATGAGCAGGTCAGAATGAAAAATCCTTTCAAATATTGTATACCATGTTATTTTCTAAAAATTTTGCAGAAGTTCTCTAAATATGTTATTCATTTAACCCTTACTTATACTTTCTAAATTCTTACAAGTTTGTATTACAAAATCAATGTCTCTAAACTAAACTTCAGCTCTCTAAGGTTTTCTATTTTTTTAACAATGGAGGGTAAGTTAGTGAGGTTATATTGTACTGTACAGTTGTTTGGTTACTTGCTAAGAAAACTTTCTGCAAGTTTCTAGACTGTGGGAGTAGAGGGAGGACAAGGAGTATGACAAATATCCTCCTTCTTATTTAAGAGCTTAGATTTCAAGTGACACATGTATATTTCTAATATAGGCTGCTGCTGCTCATAGTAGTATGTATGTTTCCTATAACAAGATGCTATACTCATTGAAAGTGAAAGAAAATCCCTATCCTCACAGGCAACCTCCAAAGGCAGTCTGATAAATGCATTTAGATGTTTGAACATAAGCAGGATAAAAAGAATACTTACCAAATGGAGCAGAATACCAAATGAATGAGTGCAAGCTATTTTATTTTTTGAGAGGAATGAAATGCTTCATAGTTATTCCTTTTCTTTCATGTTTGTACCCAGTAAATGGTTCAATTAACATTAGGCATTTAGACATAAACATTACACCTCTTTCTTTGACCATAAGACCAGCAGGAAGATGAAGGAAACAGTAAAGATTTCTAGAGGTTCAAACTGATAAGAGTGAAAATGAGAGATGACACTCTCATCACTGGCTTTAAGCTCTTTCAGCTTCAACATTGATTTTTCTCCACAAGTAAATATCTTATGTGCAGGAACAGCAGATGAATTTACACACTGTAGAAATAATTTAGAATGCTGATTCCGTAATGTTTATCCCAAAACTAAGAAATATTGACCAAAACAATAGGAAAATTCCCATCCAAAATAATGTGAGCAGTTTGAAATTTTATTTTTGTGTCTTGCCTTTATTCTCAGTACCTCCTATAAAGAGCTTAGTAGTCACTCTTTGTCATTTATCTTCTCAGTGTTTACATGTATAAAATAGTAAAGAGAAAAATAATCATTTTTAATGACTGAGACAAAGAGAGCTTAGATAAAATGTTAAAGAGCTCAGTGGATTATTGAAGCAGTTAAGCAAAGAATTTATGCAAAAATTCATAGATATTTATTTGGAATAAACATGTTTTTTTTGTCAGGCTTTAGGCCTATATATTTCAAATAATCACTTTGATTCCTTCTTTACGCTTTATGGAGAGACACAGGCTAAGTAATCTGCATAACATATATTATCTATATGCTGCTTTCAGTATCATCATCTGCTTAATCAACATTTATGCTTACTTAACTTTTTTAATTTAAAAAGGAAGATTTATTTAGCCATTAATTTCTGATCTAAAAGTATAAGCTTCTACCTTGCCAAACAAATAACTAGCACTTGCAAATGACTGTGATTCCACTTGACTGATTTTTAGTGACAAACTGGCATAGTGACTTTAAAAAGGATAACATGATACTAAGGTAGCACAAAAATTTATCAGAAAAATGTTTATTAAAAAAATAGAATACAGTATTGCATCTCTGCTTTCATTAAAACCATGTTAAAAGTAAGACAAGGAATGAATGGAAATAAAGAAGATATATTATGGGTTAGTTTGTTACCATCATGAGTAGTTAGGTTTAATCATATTTATATTCAACTGAAATTTCCTACTACGTACCCAGCACTATGCCAAGTTCTTTCATCCTTCTTTATCTCGTTATCTGTCATCAATTCCATTATGCTATTATTATCCTCATTTTATATAAACAAAAATAAACAAAAAAACAACAACCCAAGTTTCAAAGAAGAGACTTTAGATTATACAACTTTGTATGAAACTGGATATAAACCAGGGTTTCTAATATCTTCATGTATTTCCAACAGCACATAGTGGTTTTGATATAGTAGGCAGTTAGACAGACATGAGCAAAGTAAGAATGATAGGCCAGGTACTGAAGGTCACCAGAGAGGAAAGCCCCAGGTACCCAGCAGCCAGCAAAACTGCGGTGGGAGCTCGCCCCCAGGGTGACCTTTCCTCCCCTAGCACATCACAGGCCATGCAGTTTACACCCCCTGACCTTTCATATCACTGGTCATGTGGTTCAGACCCTCCCCTGACCTTTCCTCCCCTCACATGTTTCTAGTCATGTGGTAGAACCCTTAGGGGAGGAACAAGGGGGCCAGAGATTAGCCTCATTTGACTCCCATGCAAGACCCTACAGAACTGCTCTTTTAAGCATTCAGGACTAGAGATAACATCTCAGGTCCAGGCCCAAAAAAGCAGAAAGGCCATGCAGGGCAATGCCCAGGCTGACATAAGGACAAGGATCAGCTGCAATGACTAATGACCTCCTGACCTGGCACTAACCAATCAATGAAGACCACAATCCTGAAAGGATACACCTGGAAAGCTAATGAATATTCTATTGGGATCCTCCCCAGAGATCTCCAGATAAAAACACTCAAGACAAAGGACTCAGTGCCTCTCCCTCCCTCCCTCCCCCCCTTGGAGCATGCCCCTTTCCTTCCCCCAGGCGGGTTTTCTCTGCCTTTCTTTCTCCTAAGCTCCAAGGGCCCATTTTTGGGCCTCTGTAACTTGTTTTTTTCTACCTCTGTGGCTTATAAACTTTTGTTTGTATTTGAGTTTCTTGGCTCTGAATTCTTTCCCAAACTCAAAAACCAAGGTCTAACATCTGGTGCCGTTCGCTGTTAACAGTTTGTTGATGTAATAAACATCCAAAGCTGCAGAGAATTTTTATAAGAGTTTATCTGTGCCAAACTGACAATTGCTGGGAAGCAATATCTCCAATGGCCTGGAGAATGACAGTTTTGCAGTTTCTTTGGAATTAAGGAGAAAACATAAAGAAGATGACATGAAGATGGGAGAAAGTAAGGCAGGGATTGGATTACATAATAATTACAAAATTATGTGCTCTCTTGAGTGCTGTTAAGCTTCTGAGATGTCTGAGAAAGAGACATTTCAAAGGTGTGTTAAGCTAGATGCACAGAAACAATGAAACAGGGCTTGTTAAACAAAGATAAACCTTTTGCTAATGCCTGGGGCATGCTCCCCACCATGGCCTGCCCAGTTCAGAATTTATCATCAAATCACCCTGTGAGGTCACTTTCAGTTAGAATATAGTGCTCCTTTTTTATCCACAGTTTAAAAATAATACGTATATTTTAAAACTTGATTATTTCAACTATCCAGTAGTTTAAAAGATACACAATATATGCCATATTTACTATACCAGGCCTCACCATCATTAGATATGAGGCTTTGGGGAATTACGTCTCACATTATAGAGCAGGGCAATTATGTAAGCCAAGGTGGATAGTAGTTTCAATAAGATTGTGGTAAAGAGATCCAGAAAACACCACTGTGAAGAGTCAGTTTTGGAACTCCCTTATCTGCCTAAAAGCAGAGCCTCCCAAAAGAATTCAACTCTCATAAATCTCTTCTGGAGAATTTTATGGCCTTGAGGAAGATGGAAAAAGACCACTTGCAGCTGCATAACATTGTTCCAAACTTTCTTATCTCCTTTTTGTTCCTCTAAGAACCCCTTTATTTTTCCTGAAGAAACAATTTTTTTTCCCAGAAGCCTTTTCTCTCCCCTCCCTTTCCCCTTTTAAATTAGATAGATAAGACCCTAACTTTAGACATGGAGTGAGATACACTTCTTTTGTGTGCTCCATGTCCATGGGAATAAACTTGGTGAGGTTATTTTCTCTTGTTAATCTCTCCTTTGTCAGTTTAATTCACAATTTTCAGTCACTTAACCTAAGTAGGTGGAGAAAATTTTTTGCCTCCCTGACAGTTTGGTGATGGACTCCTCGATCACTTTGGAGGCTGCAGCAAAGATCTCAGGACCACAAAGCAAGCAAAGGTGAATTTCTTTGCTCATGAGACTACTTGATCTCTATGCAAGGGTCTGGTAGAATGAGGACAGTAAGAGTCTCTCCTGACTTTTCCTTCCAAGATTTAGATTAGCAGGAGGAAACACTTGAAGAAACTAATTCTTTAAGCATTGAGACTCGTTTGAGTACACTTGTTATAGATCCTTTCCTTCTCAGGAATTGCCATTCTGTCATGTTTGTTCTGTTTTGTATCCTGAGAGCTTGGCTTGGATCTAGAGAGAGCATTCTCTCTCTGGTTTTATGCCTGCTGGGTCTGCAATCAAAGGTGGCCAACCATTAGATTGGGGAGGGAACCCAATAATTTATAGTTGACTGTACAAATATGTGGATAGCCTGAGCATCCCATTTGCAGATGGAGTCCTACAGATAATTTTCAGCTCTCAAGGAGTTCATCTAAGTCTCTTTTTTTCTCTTTGGCTATCTTTGGAAATTACTTTGGACTATGGGGGCTACATCTTTTGTATCCTCCTGGGAGATGCCTTTTGTGTCCATGGTTAAGTTATAAAAGGACTTCTTATTGTTGAGTCACATTTATGGAACAATTATATCTTTGGTGATCCTAAATCATCAATATCCTGATGACATATCCTTTGATTTGGAAATGCTTTTATATTTAAAAGGGATTTTAGAGAGCTCTAATCCTAGACAAATTTCCTATGGGTACCTATAGGAGGATCAAATTGAAAGAACAGCTATGTTGTGCCTAGTTTAAATACTCACTTGACAAAATTAAAGAACAGAAATCAGATTTAGTACAAAAATTAAAATCCAAAACCCACCATAAACTCTCTCAACCACAATTGTGTTGTAGTCATGTAAAAAGTCAGATGACCCATGAAAACATTCCTCTTCACCAAGATAACTAATGGGCAGACCCTCTTCCACACCCTCCTGTAAATGATCAGAAGTTGGCTCAGGGAGGCCAGTATAAAGAGCCTGATAGTAGCTATTTTATGTCTTCCTTCCAAATGTTAATTGGGCTAAAATGGAATTATGTACTCATAAGGAAAAAATATATCCTAAAGGCTTTGTTAAACATCCTATATAAACATTCCAAAGGCACATAGCTCTAAATCCAAGAACACCAGAACACAGAAATCTATTCATGGCTTGGTTTGAAATTTTCATGATGTTAAAAAAAATAATAAACAAATTCAAAATAATGTGATTGAGTGGGTGGGTCAGCTCTTAGAATTATCAATGAGGCTATTACCAGTTCTGTGAAAATAGCTTGCAAGAAAACAATAAAAAGTAGGAATTAAAATTAATAATTCTCACCTTAAAAATCAAGTCTTTGCAGAAATGGAAATATAACTCTAGGAGTAAAAAAGCCCACCCATTTTTCTTACAAACCACAAAGTTTTTCCCACTTCATTCATCTCAAGACACTTGAAGATACTCTAAAAAGCCAGAACCATGGAAAAAGGACTATTTTGCACTTAAAAGAAAGGAAAATGACAATTTCCTTAGGTCTCAGCTTCCTTAGTCTTAATTAGGTCTCAATCTGGGCCTATAAAAACTGCAGAGTCGATATAGCCAGTTAGCCTGGAGGTCAATTCACCCCTAGTATTGCCGACAACAATTAAGGCTTAACTACAACAAGACTGGCCACAAAGACCACAAGGGGGTGCACCAAGAAAGCATAAAAAATGCGGAGACAAAAAAAGCATGACAGAAATGGAGGATATAGAGCTAAAAAACGGACTTTTGAGGGCTTTCAATAATTTGCTAGAAACTGCCGATAAACTTGATGAAAGCCTCAAGAAATCTAATGAGACCCTTAATGTTGTGATAAAGAACCAACTAGAAATTAAGCATTCACTGACTGAAATAAAGAATATTATAAAGACACCCAACATCAGACCAGAGGAGCGCAAGAATCAAGTCAAAGATTTGAAATACCAAGAAGCAAAAAACACCTAACCGGAAAAGCAAAATGAAAAAAGAATCCGAAAATACTAAGATAGTGTAAGGAGCCTCTGGGACAGTTTCAAACGCACCAACATCAGAATTATAGGGGTACCAGAAGATGAGAGACAGCAAGATATTGAAAACCTATTTGAAGAAATAATGACAGAAAACTTCCCCCACCTGGTGAGAGAAATGGACTTACAGGTCCAAGAAGCACAGAGAACCCCAAACAAAAGGAATCCAAAGAGGACCACACCAAGACACATCATAATTAAAATGCCAAGAGCAAAAGACAAAGAGAGAATCTTAAAAGCAGCAAGAGAAAGAGACTCAATTACCTACAAGGGAATACCCATACGACTGTCAGCTGATTTCTCAACAGAAACTTTGCAGGCTAGAAGGGAATGGCAAGAAATATTCAAAGGGTTGAATACCAAGAACCTACAACCAAGATTACTTTATCCAGCAAAGCTATCATTCAGAATTGAAGGTCAGATAAAGAGCTTCACAGATAAGGAAAAGCTAAAGGAGTTCATCACCACTAAACCAGTATTATACGAAATGCTGAAAGGTATCCTTTAAGAAGAGGAAGAAGAAGAAAAAGGTAAAGATACAAATTATGAACAACAAACATGCATCTATCAACAAGTGAATCTAAGAATCAAGTGAATAAATAACCTGATGTACAAAATGAACTGGTGATTATAACAGAATCAGGGACATAGAAAGGGAATGGACTGACTATTCTTTCGGGGTGGGGGGGGGGCGGATAGGGGAGTGGGAGATGCGGGAAGAGACTGGACAAAAAAAGTACACCTATGGATGAGGACAGTGGGTGGGGAGTGAGGGCGAAGGGTGCGGTGGGAACTGGGAGGAGGGGAGTTTTGGGGGGGGGGGGGGGAAGAGGAACAAATGTAATCTGAACAATAAAAATTTAATTAAAAAAAAAAAAAACTGCAGAGTCCTGGCTGGGTAGCTCACTTGGTTAGAGCATCATCCCCATATGCCAAAGTTATGGGTTGGATCCCTGGTCAGGGCATATACAAGGAGCAACCAAAGAATGCATAAATAAGTAGAACAACAAATAGCTTTCTCTCTCTCTCTCTCGTCTCTTTCTCTCTCTCCTCTTTCCCTCTATCTCTCTTTCCCTCCCTTTCTCTCTTTATCTAAAATAAAATGATTTTTGAAACTGCAGACTCCCAGCAAAAATCATTTTTTCTTCCTTCCCCATGCCAGTTTTTTAAAAAATTATAAATTGTTTTTTAAAACTCAGAAATATAAAAACTAACTGAAATATTGTTTAATTCCTGCAGTTTGGAAAAATCTTTAGTAACTAAGATTTTGCTAGTATTGGTTTATAAAAACAATTTGTATTCGGTGTTGTCAACACTAAATAAAATGCAGACATACAATTCTTATTCTACCTGGGTTTACTAGCCAAGTAAGCTTGTGACATATCTAATATATGTTTAAGATTATAGAATTTATAGATTTTATTTTAATCAAATTGAGTCATAGTTGTTATAGACTTTATTTCAATAATAATTGTGTTTTATATTTACTTAGAAGTAGATTCCAATTGAGATCTTATGCTCAATTAAGGATAGATACTCATTGAATATCTATAACATGTCTAAATAAAATAAAATACGGAAACATTAATTATTAAACATAAATTTTATACTTTTGGCTTCTTATTTTTATAGAGAGAGTAAAGATATTTGGATTTGTTAATAAATATGTTCTTTTTGCCACATTAAGAAATTATACTATAAAGAAGCTTATGTGAGTAGAAAACATGAAATGGTGTATTCATAAACTTGCTAACCCACTACAGATTACTGATTTATAACATACAGTTCACATTGTTTATTTCCTCTTTTTCTCTGGAAATTAAGATTACTAAGGATTAAGAATTTTAATTAACATACGTAAATGAAACTACTAAAAATAATAAAGAATGAAGGAAAAATCTCTTAAGTAAAGTATTTTAAAAATGTAGGGTATTTTTACTAACTTAAAGAATTATATAGGGACCGATAAGAAAAGCCAAGCGTAAGTAGAAGGAAGGAAATAATAAAGATTAGAGTGTAAGTAAATGACAGAGACTAAAAAAACAATACAAAAAAATCAATGAAACCAAGAGTTGGTTCTTTGAAAAGAAAAACAAGATTGGTGAACCTTTAGCCAGACTCACCAAAAAACAAGGAGAGAGGAACCAAATAATTAAAATTAGAATGAAAGCAGTGAAGTAACAACAGACATCACAGAAATGCAAATGAATATAAGAAAAATACTATGAGCAACTTTATGCCAACAAGCTGGACAATATGGATGAAATAGACAAATTCCTAGAAAAATAAAATCTTCCAAAACTGAGTCAGGAACAACTATCATTCAGAACTGTCTGAAAACTGGGTGAATGGAAGTTCTACAACTAGAGAAGTAAAGAAGATAGCGTTTGAGACTGTGTGTGTGTGGGGGGGGGGGGGGGGGGCGTAGAATGGCCTGGTCTGACACTCACATGTGATGTTTAGTATCCAAGGAGGTCACCCATGAGGAGAAAGGGATCCCAGCTACACACCAGACCCCCAGCTCAGGATTCTAGAGTTGGGAAGAGAAGTCCCCTTAACTTCTGGCTGTAAAAACCAGTGGGGATTTTGGCTGAGTGATAGAGAGGCTGCTGGAGACCCAGGTGTTCTTTTTTAAGGGCCAGATCATGAACTTACTCAGACTCAATCCCTCTGAGCTCTTGTACAGGTGGCTTTGGGGGACCCAGACACATGTGGGAAGAAGCTGGATTGTCTGATATCAGGGAAGGAACTCGGGGGCTACTTTCTCCAAGACTGCCAGACTCTGGTGCTTGCATGTATCATTTTTCCTGCGTTGGGACCTCCCCAGTCACAGGGCTGACTGGCAGCTATATCTGAGTTTCCATCAGCCAGGCTCACACTGATTGCTCCACCCTGGTGATTCCCTGAGACACCACCCATCCAATCTGTAACCCCAACCAAGCTGTTTGTAGAAGCTTTTCCATATGAATGGTTTGTCCTGGCTCAGGCTTCGGACTTTCCTAACATATCTCAAACAAGTTGCTGCTGGTGTCATTGTGCCCAAACCTATCAATAAAAGGCTCAAGAGCATGCACTATCACCAGGTCTGCCTTGCTTCACAGTTGATACTTGCATGGGGACTTCCTAGCCCAATACAAATAGCAGCAATCTACAGATCTATCTGTAGCTCCTGCTGGTTGACCCCAGGCAGTGGCTGACTTGGCACCTCCCTAGAGGCCCTAGAGCCAGTGCACCCATTGGGCAGCTTCAGACCATAGTAAATTACAACTCTACACATTCACAAGCCACACACTCAAGAGGCAGACGCAGTGAGCACCAAAGCTCCACTGAAGCAAGTCTTGCTCCACAAGGGTGTTTTCTGCACAGCAGCTCTCCCACTGTAGATGCAGCAGGTTGTCATAGCCAATTGGCCTGGAGGTCAGTTCCTCCAGTGAGGCCAACAAAAGTTAAGGCTCAACTAGAAAAAGACTATGCACACAGCCCACACAGGAGTGCACCTGGAGGGCCCAGCTCAGATGACTGGGGAGGCAGAGCCACTGGGCCCTACAGGACACCTACTACATAAGGCCACTCTACCAATTCCAGGAGACATAGCAGCTCTAGCTCTACCTAATACATAGAAACAAAGACAGGGGGAAAGCCAGAATTCAGAGACAAAGAAACATGTCACAAATGAAAGAAATGGAACAAGCAAACTGCTGGATACAGAGTTTGAAATCATATTATAAAGTTATTCAAGGATCTTCATGAGAGCTTCAAGGGACTTAGTGAGACTTTCAAGGACCTTAGTGAGAAGACAAAGATATAAAGAAGGAACAGTCATAAATTAAGCAAACACTAACTGAAATAAAGGATTCAACAGTAGAGTAGAGGTTTCTGACAATAATAAACAATTTGGAATATGAAGAAACAAAAAACACCCAATCACAAGAGAAAAAAAATCCAAAATTATGAAGTTACTGTAAGAAGCCTCTGGGACAGCTTCAAGCATTCCAACATTCACATTATGGAGGTGCAAGAAGGAGAAGAGAGTGAGCAAGATATCGAAAACCTATTTGAAGAAATAATGACAGGAAGGAAGATGGCGACCGGCAGGAAGGTAGGGAGGGAGAGAGTGTGAGAGAGTGAAGGAGCAATAGAGGAGTGTGTGGACATGTGTGGTGTGTGTGTGTATGAGCTTGGGACAGTTAGATTCTGCAGGTCTTCCAAGGGGCTGCCAAACTGGGCAGTCTTAGATGGCGGAGCCCCGCTCCCAGCGTGGACACTCCTGGGCAGCCAGCGCGTGCACAGAGACCATGCCATCTTGAGAAACAGAGCTGCTTGAGACTAGGATCCTGGCCTCAGCACCACCCAGTCTGGTCTCAGACGCAAACTAGGACCCTGCAGCCACTGGGGACAGAGACCTGCGACCACAACTACAGACCCACAGACACCAAGACTCCAGACATCCCCATGGCAGATTTCTGTGAGTAACAGAGCCTATCCCCCTCCCCGCAGGCTCGTGGGCAGCACCATAATAACTGATAGACCTGGCCCTCACACATCGTGCGCCGCTGAAGGAATTTGAGCCTGAGAACTTGTAGACACTGGGAACCTGTTCCCCGCAGCACCTCTACAGGAACTTGAGCCTAAGAGTGCTCAAACACTGGGAATTTGTTCCCCGCAAGGCAATCGGGTGCAAACAAACCTGAAGCCCATGCAGGGCGGTAGTGCCACCTGACTTTGATTCTAGGCAAGCACTCACTGAAGTCCCCCAAGCTGACCGGGACCCCGATTCTCCAGGCGGGAGGCAGCACTAAGCACCAGTGACTTGACTCTGTTTCTTATCATGCATGCCTGGGATCCCTGATCCCCAGTGCATTCACACTAAGAGCCAGTGACCCCAATTCTTGGTGCATGCACACACAGGGACCCTGAATCTCAGCGCAAGGCTGAGATACTGGATTCTTGGGGAACTCTGAATCCTGGCACACGCTATGGGGCTCTGATTTTCAACACACGCCAGGGGGTCTCTGTTTCAGCGTGGTGCAGGCGGGGTCCCTGATTCTAGGTAAGCACATGAGGCCACACTGAGCACTGGTAACACTGACTCTGAACGAGCCTGGTTCCCACCAACCCACCACAACCACACATCTTAGTGTCAGAGCTCTTCAGTGACACTAAGATGGTGCAAAGCTCCCACTGCACATGGCCCAGGCCCACACAACTCGATGTTTGAATCTTCTAGTGATAGTCAAAACGGGGAGATGACACAATACCCAGAGGAAAGAAATGAGGAGTCGCCAAGAAAGGAAATTAGTGAAATTGAAGCATGCAACATGACAGAAAAATAATTCAGAGTAATGGTAGTACAATTTATTCACCAGATAGATAAGAAAATCAACAACCTATGCAAGAATCAGGAAGAAATGAAAAATGATATAGCTACAATCAAAAACACCATGGAAGGTTTCAACAGTAGACTAGAAGAAACAGAGGACCGAATTAGTGAGTTAGAAGATAAGGTAGAGAAACAACCTCAATCTGAACAGCAACTGGAGAAAAAAATTAAAAAGCAGGAGGAGAGCCTAAGGGAGCTTTGGGACAACATGAAACGAAGTAACATACACATAATAGGGCTGCCAGAAGGACAAGAAGAGCAGCAAGGATTAGAAAATCTATTTGAAGAAATAATGACAGAAAACTTCCCAGATATGGGGAAGAAAAAAGTTACACAAGTACAGAGAGTGCCAAGCAAGATGAATCCCAAAAGACCCACACCAAGACACGTCATAATAACGATGGCAAATGTACACAACAAAGAGAGAATATTAAAGGCTGCAAGAGAGAGACAGACAGTTACCTACAAAGGATCCCCCATCAGATTATCAAATGATTTCTCAACAGAAAAACATCAAGCTAGGAGGGAATGGAAGGAGATATACAAAATGTGGCAAAGCAAAGGACTGAATCCAAGAATACTCCATCCAGCAAGACTATCAATCAAAAGTGAAGGGGAAATCAGGAGCTTCGCAGACAAAAAAGGGCTAAGGGAGTTTATCACTACCAAGCCAGCAATGCAAGAAGTGCTAAAGGGAATGTTGTAAAAAGAAGATATAAAAAGGTAAGAAAGAACACAGGCACAAAAATAGAAATGACTACAAACAAGTACCTTTCAATAATAACTTTAAATGTAAATGGACTAAATGCTCCAATCAAAAGACATCATGTGGCTGACTGGATAAAAAGACATGACCCATATATATGCTGTCTACAAGAGACCCATCTCAGAACACAGACTGAAAGTGAAGGTATGAAAAAATATCTTTCAGGCAAATGGAAAGGAAAAAAAGCTGGGTGACAATACTTATATCTGACAAAATAGACCTCAAAGTGAAGGCCATAACAAGAGATAAGGAAGGCCACTTCATAATACTAAAAGGATCTAAAGGGATCTATACAACAAGAATATATAACCCTGATAAACATATATGCACCCAATGCAAGAGCACCCAAATACATAAAAAAAAACTCTTGGAAGATATCAAGGGAGAGATTGACAACAATAAAATCATAGTAGGGGACTTAAACACACCACTGACATCATTGGATAAATCCTCTAGACAAAAAAGCAGCAAAGAAACAGCAATCCTAAATGACTCACTAGATCAGATGGACTTAAATGACATCTTCAGAACATTTCACCCCAAAGCCACGGAATATACGTTCTTCTCAAGTGCACATGGGACATTTTCAAAAATAGACCACATATTTGGTCACAAGCAAAGTCTCCCCAAATTCAAGAAGATTGAAATCATACCAAACATCTTCTCAGACCACAATGGCATAATATTAGAAATAAACTACAATAAAAACAATCCAAAAAACTCAAACACTTGGAAGCTGAGTAGCATGCTACTAAATAATGATTGGGTTACCAATGAGATCAAAGAAGAAATTAAAAACATCCTGGAAGCTAATGACAATAAAAGCACAACAATCCAAAATCTATGGGACACAATGAAAGCAGGCTAAGGGAAGTTTTAGCTCTACAGGCCTATCTCAAAAAACAAGAAAAAATGGTAGTAAATCATCTAACTCTACAACTCAAAGAATTGTAGAAAGAGAGCAACAAGAAAAGCCCAGAGTGAGCAGAAGGAAGGAGATAATAAAGATCAGAGCAGAAATAAATGACATAGAGACCAAAAAAAGCAATACAAAAGATCAATGAAACCAGGAGCTGGTTCTTTGAAAGGATAAACAAGATTGATGAGCCTCTAGCCAGGCTCACCAAGAAGCAAAGAGAGAGGACTCAAATAAACAAAAACAGAAATGAAAGAGGCAAAATAACAACAGACCCCACAGAAATTCAAAGAATTGTTAAAAAATACTATGAAAAACTCTACTCCAACAAACTACACAACCTGCAGGAAATGGACATATTCCTAGAAAAATACAACCTACCAAAACTCAATCTGGAAGATTCTAAAAATCTCAATAAGCCAATAACTACGGAAGAAATTGAAGCAGTCATCAAAAAGATCCCAGCAAACAAAAGGCCAGGGCCAGACGGCTTCACAGAGGAGTTTTACCAAACATTCAAGGAAGAACTAAAACCTATCCTCCTCTGACTATTCCAAAAAATTCAAGAGGAAAGAACACTTCCCAGCTCATTCTATGAAGCCAACATCACCCTAATACCAAAACCAGATATAGACAAAATAACAAAAGAGAATTGTAGGTCAATATCCCACATGAACATAGATGCCAAAATACTCAACAAAATCCTAGCAAATCGGATCCAGCAATACATCAGAAAGATCATACACCATGACCAAGTAGGATTTATCCCAGGGATGCAAGGATGATACAATATCCGCAAATCAATAAACGTGATACAGCACATAAACAAATTGAGAGATAAAAATCACATACTCATATCAATTGATGTAGAAAAAGCATTTGACAAAATCCAACACCCTTTCTTGATAAAAACTCTCAGCAAGGTAGGAATAGAAGGATCATACCTCAACATAATAAAAGCCATATATGACAAACCCACAGCCAACATCATACTCAGTGGTCATAAACTAAAACCATTTCCCCTAAGAACAGGAATAAGACAGGGATGCCTCCTCTCACCACTCCTGTTCAACATAGTACAGGAAATACTAGCCATTGCAATCAGACAAGAAGAAGAAATAAAAGGCATCCAAATTGGAAAAGAAGTAAAACTCTCCTTATTTGCAGATGACATGATACTGTACATAGAAAATCCGAAAGACTCCACCAAAAAATTACTAGACTTAATAAATGAATTTGGCAATGCAGTAGGATACAAAATTAATGCCAAGAAATCTTAGGCATTTCTTTATACCAATAGTGAACTTACAGAAAGTGAGATTAAAAAAGCAATCTCATTTACCATTGCACCAAAAAAATTAAGATACCTAGGAATAATCTTAACTAAGGAGGTAAAAGACTTATATGCGAAAAAATACATGACACTGAAAAAAGAGATAGAGGGAGACATAAACAGATGGAAGAACAAACCGTGTTCATGGATTGGTAGAAACAACATCATCAAAATGTCCATACTACCCAAATCAATCTATATATTCAATGCAATCCCCATTAAATTACCAAGGGCATATTTCACAGATCTAGAACGAACATTCCAAAAATTCATCTGGAATAAAAAAATACCTCGAATAGCTGCAGCAATCCTGAGAAAGAACAAAGTAGGTGGGATCTCAATACCAGATATCAAGCTGTATTACAAAGCCACTGTTCTTAAAACAGCTTGGTACTGGCACAAGAACAGACATATAGATCAATGGGATAGAATAGAGAACCCAAAAATTAACCCAAACCACTATGCCCAATTAATATTCCACAAAGGAGGCAAGAGCATACAATGGAGTCAAGACAGTCTCTTCCATAAATGGTATTGGGAAAATTGGACAGATACATGCAAAAAGATGAAACTAGACCACCAACTCACACCATACACAAAAATAAACTCAAAATGGATAAAGGACTTAAACGTAAGACGGGAAACCATAAAAATACTAAAGGAATCCACAGGCAGTGAAATCGCAAACATATGCCGAAGAAATTTCTTCTATGATACTGCTCCTAGGGCAATGGAAACTAGAGAGAAAATAAACAAATGGGACTACATCAAAATAAAAAGCTTTTGCATATCAAAGGAAACCATCAACAAAACAACAAGAAAGTCCACTGCATGCGAGAACATATTTGCCAATGATATCACCGATAAGGGTTTAATCTCCAACTTTTTTTAAATTAAATCTTTATTGTTCATATTATTACAGTTGTTCCTCTTTTTTACCCCCATAGTTCCCCTTCACCCGGTTCCCACCCCACCCTCTGCCCTCACCCCCCCCCCCCCCCCACTGTCCTCATCCATAGGTGTACGATTTATGTCCAGTTTCTTCCCGAACCCCCCCACACTCCTTTCCCCCCCCGAGAATAGTCAGTCCACTCCCTTTCTATGCCCCGATTCTATTATATTCACCAGTTTATTCTGTTCATCAGATTATTTATTCACTTGATTTTTAGATTCACTTGTTGATAGATGTGTATTTGTTATTCATAATTTGTATCTTTACCTTTTTCTTCTTCTTCCTCTTCTTAAAGAATACCTTTCAGCATTTCATATAATGCTGGTTTGGTGGTGATGAACTCCTTTAGCTTTTGCTTATCTGTGAAGCTCTTTATCTGACCTTCAATTCTGAATGATAGCTTTGCGGGGTAAAGTAATCTTGGTTGTAGGTTCTTGCTATTCAGCACTTTGAATATTTCTTGCCACTCTCATCTGGCCTGCATAGTTTCTGTTGAGAAATCAGCTGACAGTCATATGGGTACTCCCTTGTAGGTAACTGACTTTTTTTCTCTTGCTGATTTTAAGCTTCTCTCTTTGTCTTTTGCTCTTGGCATTTTAATTATGATGTGTCTTGATGTGGTCCTCTTTGGATTCCTTTTGTTTGGGGTTCTCTGTGCTTCCTGGACTTGTAAGTCTATTTCTTTCACCAGGTAGGGGAAGTTTTCTGTCATTGTTTCTTCAAATAGGTTTTCAATATCTTGCTCTCTCTCTTCTTCTGGCACCTTCATAATTTGGATGTTGGTACGTTTGCAGTTGTCCCAGAGGCTCTTTACACTATCTTCATATTTTTAGATTCTTTTTTCTTTTTGTTTTTCCGGTTGGGTGTTTTTTGCTTCTTGGTATTTCAAATCTTTGACTTGATTATTGCGATCTTCTAGTCTGCTGTTGGAACTCTGTATAGTATTCTTTTTTTAAAAAATACATTCTATTGATTTTCTACAGAGAGAAAGGTAGAGAGACAGAGAGCTAGAAACATCGATGAGAGAGAAACATCGACCAGCCGCCTCCTGCACATCTCCCACTGGGGATATGCCCGCAACCAAGGCACATGCCCTTTGACCGGAATCAAACCCGGGACCCTTCAGTCCGCAGGCCGACACTCCACCCACCGAGCCAAACCGGTTTCGGCTGTATAGTATTCTTTATTTCAGTCATTGTATGCTTAATTTCTAGTTGGTCCTTTTTCATAACCTCAAAGGTCTCACTAGATTTCTTGAGGGTCTCACTAAGTTTATCGGCGGTTTCTAGAGAATTCTTGAAAAACCTTAAAAGTGTGGTTTTGAACTCTATATCCAGTAGTTTGCTTTTCTCCATTTCTGTCATTTGTAACCTGTTTCTTTGTCTCCACATTTTTTTATGCTTCCCTGTGTTGATAGAGTGGCTTTCTGTGCTAGGTGTCCTATAGGGCCCAGTGGCTCAGCCTCCCCAATTACCTGAGGTGGACACTCTTGGTGCACCTCCTTGTGGGCTTTGTGCACAGTCTTGTTGTAGTTAAGCCTTGATTGTAGTTGGTATCACTGGGAGGAATTGACCTCCAGGCCAATTGGCTGTGAGAATCAGCTGTGTCAACAGTGGGAGAATTTCTGTGCTGGAGACACCCTTCTGGGGCAAGACTTGCTTCAGTGGGGCTTTGGTGCTCACTGAGTCTGCCCCCTGAGTGTGTCCCTTGTGGATCTGAGGAGTTGTAATCTGGATGGTCCCACTCTGACCACTGGGTACACTGGCTCTTGGATCTCTAAGGAGGTGCTAATTTAACCTCTGCCTGAGGCTACCCAGCAGGAGCCCAGCTGTGAAGCAATACAAGCTGCTGTGGGGCCTTGGGCCTTCTTTTGGAAGTTCTGGGTTTATCTGACCCAGCTGCAGTTTGTTAGGTAATTTTCAGATTGCAAAGGGCCAGGCCTTTCATATGCAAAAGCCTCTGGGCACAGCTTGGGTGGGGCGGGGTCTCTGGGGATCAACAGGGTGGAGCAAGCAGCTATGGCTGCTCCTCAGTCCTACCTTAAAAGGCCCCGCTTCTCAGTGTCCCGGTAATCGCTGCAAGTACCTCTGAGAGGAAGCTGCCCTCGAGTTCCGACCGATGCCAGACAGTCCATCTTCTCCTGTATGAGTCTGGGTCCTCAGAGACTCGCCCGGAACTGGAGTTCAGAGCAGTCAGGAGCTTGAGACTCCCTCCCGGTTGAAAAAGACAACCATGTCCTCAGTTTCTAGCCCTTTCCACATGCGCTGCGTCCTCAGCTGCCAGCCCTTTCCATGTGCGCATCCATACCTCTGCACTTTACTTCCACACTGCACCTCCTCTGAGTCTCAGTGTGCTTTTCTCTTTCCTTCTAGTTGTAGAATTTCCACTCAGCCAGCCTTCCTGTTGTTCTGGGTGATGTCCGTTTTGTCTTTTCGTTGTATTTTTGAAGTGGTTGTGAGAGGCAGCAATTTCTGGTGTTTACCTATGCCGCCATTTTGTTTTCTCCTAATCTCCAACATTTACAGGGAACTCATACAACTGAACAAAAGGAAGATAAACAATCCAATCAAAAAATGGGTAAAGGACCTAAATAGACACTTTTCAAAAGAATACATACAGAAGGCCGAAAGACATATGAAAACATGCTCAAAGTCACTAATTATACGAGAGATGCAAATCAAAACAACAATGCGGTATCATCTCACACCTGTCAGAATGGCTATCATCATCAAATCAACATACAACAAGTGTTGGAGAGGATGTGGAGAAAAAGGAACCCTTCTGCACTGCTGGTGGGAATGCAGACTGGTACAGCCACTGTGGAGAGCAGTATGGAGTTTCCTCAAAAAACTAAAAATGGGAACTCCCATTTGACCCAGTGATCCCACATCTAGGAATATATCCCAAGAAGCCAGAAACACCAATCAGAAAGGATATATGCACCCCTATGTTCATAGCAGCACAATTCACCATAGCTAAGATCTGGAAACAGCCTAAGTGCCCATCAGCAGATGGGTGGATTAAAAAACTGTGGAGCCTAAGTGCCCATCTGCTGACTCCAGTTCCGGGCAAGTCTCTGAGGACCCAGACTCATACAGGAGAAGATGGACTGTCTGGCATTGGTCGGAACTCGAGGGCAGCTTCCTCTCAGAGGTACTTGCAGTGATTACCGGGACACTGAGAAGCGGGGCCTCTTAAGGTAGGACTGAGGAGCAGCCATAGCTGCTTGCTCCACCCTGTTGATCAGCCTAAGTGCCCATCAGCAGATGAGTGGATTAAAAAAGTGCCCTTCCATCACCCTGTTGATCAGCCTAAGTGCCCATCAGCAGATGAGTGGATTAAAAAAGTGCCCTTCCATATAGGTACATCTACACAGTGGAATACTATGCTGCGGTAAAAAAGAAGGAATTCTTGCCATTTGCAACAGCATAGATGGAACTGGAGAGAATTATGCTAAGTGAAATAAGCCAGTCAGAGAAAGATAAATATCACATGATCTCACTCATTTGTGGAATATAGAGAACAACATAGACTGATGAACAGTGACAGATCCAGAGACAGAGAAACAGTGATCAGACTGTCAATTCCCAGAGGGAAAGTAGGGGAGGGTGGGGGTGAGGGGAAGAGATCAACCAAAGGACTTGTATGCATACATATAAGCCAAACCAATGGACACAGACAACAGGGGGATGAGAGCATGGGGGGGGGGGGTGGTTGGGAGTTAATGGGGGGATGAGGACACATTTCTAATACCTTAACCAAAAAAAAAATTAAAGACAAAAATAAAAATGAAAAAAAAAACAAACACAAATACATTTCCATAAGAAAGGTGTAATTCAGTGAAAAGCTCCATATTTTAGGTCCAAAAGCTTGCGTTATAATTGAAGAGAATTTTTCTAATCCATCTGATATTGCCCTTCCATATATTCCGGAATAACATTTCCTCCAGTTCTACAGTTTAGGACTTTATTTCCAGTAGTTTTGAGAGGTCAAGAATTAAAACAATGTAGTTGTTATATATGAAAGAAATCAATTTGAATTGCAGCTTGAAATCAATTGAAAAACAGGCCAGTTTCTAGAGCAGGGGTCCTCAAACTATGGCCAGCAGGCCACATGCAAATACAAATATTGTATTTGTTCCCGTTTTGTTTTTTTACTTCAAAATAAGATATGTGCAGTGTGCATAGGAATTTGTTCATAGTTTTTTTTTAAAAAACTATAGTCGGGCCCTCCAATGGTCTGAGGGACAGTGAACTGGCCCCCTGTTTAAAAAGTTTGAGGACCCCTGTTCTAGAGGGTAGTTGTAATGTGCTTTTCAAAGCTAACCACTCAAGCATCAAATGCAACTAAAATTTCAGCACACTAAATGAAGCTTTTCCATTGCACAAGAGAATAATTTCACATGAATGGCAATTTCTGCAATTCAATACATAGTTTAGCCTTGACAAAACCTTTAACCTTAAATATAAAGCTAATCAAAACAGTCTCAGGCAACACTGTTTATTATGATACTAGAGGCCTGGTGCACACTGGGGGGGGGGGGGAGGGGCAGGGAGGGTCCCTCTCCAATCTGGGAACCCTCAAGGGATGTCCGACTGCCCATTTAGGCCTGATCCTGGTGGGATTGGGCCTAAACGGGCAGTTGGACATCCCTCTCACAATCCAGGACTGCTTGCTCCCAAATGCTCGCCTGCCTGCCTGCCTCATTGTCCCTAACCACTCCCGTGCCAGCCTAATTGACACCTAACTGCTCCCCTGCTGGCCCAATTGCCCCTAACTGCCCTCCCCTGCCAGCCTGGTCGCCCCCAACTGCCCTCTTCTGCAGGCCTGGTTCCCCCTAACTGCCCTCCCCTGCCAGCCATTTTGTGTCCACATGGGGGTGGCCATCTTTGACCACAAGGGGGTGGCCATCTTGTGTGTTGGAGTGATAGTCAATTTGCATATTACTCTTTTATTAGATAGGATTATCTGGTAACCATGAGTAGTTTGTCAATACTCAGGTACTTGGGCTTTTATATAATTTAGGACTCAAGTCCTCAACTCTAAAATATGGAAGATTTAGTAGTATGAAGCTGGAGGAAATGTAAATCCCCAGCCTCGATTTTCCCATCTCTAAAATGGGAAGTCTGGAACAAATGATACTGTATCAATCTGTGATTGCGGCATAACAAAACACTCCAAACTTAGTGGCTAAAGACAATAACCTCTTATTCCTTTCTTTCAACCAATGGGTTGGTAGGTCTCAGGTAGGTTCACTCATACATCTGCTATGAGCTGGCTGGTCAGCTATGGTTAGCTAATCTAGATAGCATCACTGGGGAAACCCAGTTCTCCTGTGCTGGACTCCTCTTGTCTGTCCTGCAGGCTAGGCATGGCATGTTCTCATGGAAGAACCAGGAGCCACAAAAAGAAACAGAAATGCATAAGTGAGCTTCAAGCTTCTATTTGCATTAAGTCAACTATAAGCCCATTAGCCAAAGCAAATCACACAACAAAGTTAGGATCAGTGTGGGAGCTCACTACTGCAAGGCATGTGACAATTTCCCATGGACAATTGAAGACACTAATACAACCAATTTACTATAATCTTTACAGTATCTTTTCAATAATTGAGTCTAGGGTTGTTTGTTTGTGTGTTTTTAAGAGACGTGCAGCACAAACTACAGAGAAATACATTGAGGGTAAAGAGGAAATAAAAACTGCTCCTTTTCTTTAACAATAAGGCTCCATGTAATTGGATATGACTAGCCTATACCTGAGAAAAGATTAGACATTTTAGTTATTTTAATTAAAAGTTAGTGCCATACAACTGACTGATCTACCTTTCATTCTCTTTCCTCTTAATATTTTTCTGTCAGTTTTTAAAAATCAATATAGTAACTAGGCAAGAAAAATTCAAAGAATAACCATGTTCAATGAATGCATGATTACATACATTTTCACTTTTCATTCCCATTCACAGGCCAAAAAAAGAGAAGACAAAGAAATAAAAAGAAGGGGAAAGGGATATAGTATTTTTTAAAAGAAAAATTAGTGGGAGGTTTATTTTTGCACATTTACTTAAATGCTCATTGAAGTCTTCTTACAATATCAAATTGCATCTTTTTCTTGGGATAGTAATACAGGTAGATATTGAGGAGTAAATTGGATCAAGTAAGTTACATTGTGATGTCATTCCCAGGAATTTACAAACCACAACCAAATAAAAGAATTCTTTCTTTATTGACCTCTTCTTTTAGGAACAGAGAGGGAATCTATTAAATTTCAGGCTCAAGTCATGCCTATAGACAGTCTTAAAATCCAAGGCTATAAGTCATAATCTTGGTGACTGGTTAAATCATCCAGTAATAAAAATGCATTTCTTCCTTGTTTTGAAGGGTAACCCTGAGAACTAAGGTATGGTAGAGGACAAAGTTTTGCAAGCACATATAAATCATAGTTATGTTTTAGTAATAGTTATGATATCTGCTTCCAAGCTCTCTCTTTTTTTCTCTCAGGTAGATCCCAAGACTTTGAACAAACACACTTACAGTAGTGTTTATACCTTTACCCATACAAATGGGTTAAGGCAATAAATATTCAACTCTAAAATGCTAATTTTCTAACACTTCCTCAATTGGGTTAAAAGCTGTGACCAATTTCACATTGTAAAGTTAGCTGACGTCAATCATTCAGTATGGCAAGACAAGAAATCTGATATTTGGCTTCCAAAGCATTTAACTAATATACCTGAGGGTGGGGAATAGGAATCATCTATAGTGGGCCTTTTCGTGTTCAAAATTTCTTAAAAGCTCATGTTTTATCTTGAACAAATCATTTTAATTTTACAATCTACTTCATAACATGGCTCTGTTAGGTGGTATAAAAGTACAGTGTGGGGCAAAAGTAGATTTATAGTTGTTTATATGGAAAATAATGCAATAATTAATAAATAATACAAGAATAAATAGTTTTGTGTACTCACACCTGTAAACCTAACTATGCCACACCCTGTATTTAAACTGTTAAATTGTTTATCTTCTTTCATTACAAATCCCTGTGTAACTTGGCACAATAGGACGAAGCTGCAAGCTCATCCTGTGTTTTCAGTGACCCATGTCCCACTCCCAGGTGTCCCAGTTTGGGAAACACAACTCTAGGTCAGTTTGGTGCAGTATCTGTAGTGTCCTGATGATTAAAGTTTCATTTTCTCTAAGTTAAACCAAATCCTAATATAAGGCTGTGCGTTGGGTATTGAACCTGAAATTTCTGGCTTCAGTCATTACAGACACCATGCTTGCCTCCTCTGTCAGGATCCAATTCTTGTTTGAAGAATTACATGAGGTTGATTCCAATTTCTCTGCAGATTTCACTTGGATAACACAAATTGCTACTTTCTGATTTACTATCTGATGAATTGTTCTGCCCTATCATTATAGTTATTGCACCTATGGTTATAAATTGAGCCCCCAAAAGGAGGTAGAATCGGTAAAACTCTATGCCAGTCAGAAAGTATCAGTGGAAGATTGGAACTATATTCCAAAAAAAGGTCAGAATCCACCTACTAGTTCTGGGAAACACAGATTCTTTTAAAATGTCACATAACACCATCAGAAATTACCTGTCACACTACTAGGCAAGCCCATCATTTCAGAAAGTCCTTCCCAAATGGTTCAAGGTAAAACCAAGTTTCCTCAACTGCCATTTAGATCATCAAACCAGAATATACTTCTTTGCTTTTAACTTAATTTTAATTTGTGTCTGGTGGGAAGCCCATCAACCCAATCCCCTCCACCCGCCCCCCGCCCCCCAACCCCCTGGGCAATTTTCAAAGACAGAATTTGGATTGGGTTGGGGCAGAGGTGGCAGTGTCCAGCCCAGGGAGCAGGGTCACATGTTACAGGTCTTGAGAAAGAATAATGGTAAGGAAATAGGAAAAGGAATAAACTGGAGAGAAGAAACATGTTTTGTTGAGATTTTATTTCTTATTTATAAAACTGAAGAGTGAAATATATTTTCAGCTTATCTCTTCATTTAAGGGAGAAGGAAAGAAACCTAAAGGAAGCCCCCTGCTGGCCACTCTAATTTCTATCCTATTTGCTCCTGTCAAAATAAATAAGTAAAAATCTTTCTTTACCTATATTTAAGGCACAATTTAATCTTCTATTATTATTTTTATCTATTATATCTCTCTTTAATAAAATAAATGCACATATAGCAATATAAATTTCTAAAGGCAATTTGGTAACTTGTCTCTCCATCATCATAAGAAAATAATTAGTGTAGAAATATATATTTAATTTTAAAGTTGCATTTAAAAATGATATCACCAGTATATTTCTTTTTGTTATTTATACATTAGAGCAAAAATATTTATGTTGATTATATCAAACTTATGGAGGTCTTTAAAAATAAAGCAATAATTCAGAATTTCATTCAAAATATTGATAATAACTTTTTTTGTCTTTTCTAGAAAATTAACAGTACTATGCATAGCAAAAATCCTGAGGCTGGAGAATAAAAATGGTGGCAGAGTAAGTGGATGCTACATAGATATGCTCCCAAAGTGGAATTACAACTAAAATATAGAAGAACAACCCTGAAAAATCTACTGAGGAATAGCTGGAGAGAACCCTGATAACCAAGGATGGAAAGTGGAGACAGCATAGAGACTGGTGGGAAGGGTGGAGGCATGAAAGAGTTGGCCAAGCTCCCACAGAGAGCAGCTGAAGTTCCAGTGAGATATCTCAGGTGTGGGGGGCTCCCACTAAGAACTCTTGGATCTAAATCCCAAGTTGGACCCCCCCCAACAGAGAGCACCAGAACTTAGAAAGGTGCCCACATATCTGAAAGGCAGCAGGACTGCTGTCTGCCAGGGAGAAAGAGCTGCAAATGCAGGCACACTCTTAAAGGGCCAACACACAAAATTTCATGTGTAGCCACTCACCTTGGGCTGCAGCAGAGGAAGGCCAGAGTGGACTGGAGCTATGTGAACAGAAGACAGAGTTGGGGACTCTGGGTTTAGAGCTCAGAAGGTAGATATCTTGGTTTCCTGTGCTGAGTCATTCTCTCACACTGTGGAGGTCATCTTTCTCAGACAGACCTTTGCTATCCAGGCAGTATTTGCCTGGGGGAAAGACAGTTGACCCACCCTATTGGAAAGCTCTTTGGCCCACCCTGTGGAGTTTCTAAGGCCCATTAAGGGGCTGAAAATAGCAATTAGCTTCCAGGAAAAAGCAATTGCCCCATCCTCTCATCCCACCTGTGCACCATTGCCTGAGGCTTCTCAAAACTGAATCCAATCAGCCTACAGGTAGAGGTGGGTCTCTGGAGGCTTTGAGTCTTTGTCTGATCTAATTAGTCAGAAACAGCATTTGGGTCCATGCCACAGACACTGCCACAGATGGTACAGGGAGGCAAACAGCAGTGGAACCTTGCATGCACCACCCAGCTGAAGACGCCACCCTCAACTTCACAGTGAAGCAAAAGCCATCAAGACCCCAAGCACCTGAAGCTGACACCAGTGGAACCAGCTCCATGGGGGGAGAGAGTACAGTTCAGAACTGGGACAATCAAGGCATGAGACTCAAGGCAGACCTAGCCTCTGGACTAAGGAATCCCTAACCAATGGACGACTAGGGACTTCCAGCTCTCAGACCTCAATAAGTTTGCCCAGGGCCAGAAAGGGGCAGTGAATCATATTCGGCTGCACTAGAGAAGCTCCCAAGAGACCCAAGGTAGACACATGAAGGGACCAGACTCAACAACATCAGAGCAATATCCAGCAAGCCCCACAAAGAGCAGACCCAGAGCACCTGTATAACAGTTGGCACAACGACATTAGCGTTGACACTGGCAGCAAGTCAGAGGGGAGATCACTCCAATGAATGGGACATCGACAATCAAGTCCCAATTACAAAAGGGGAGCCAAAATAATTATCACAAAGGGGCAGTCCTAGAGCATTCAGCTCAAGTGAACAAAGGGAGTGCACCACTGGACCCCTTAAGACACTTTCTACATAAAACCATCCCACAAAGACTGAGAGGCATAACAGTTCTATCTTATACATAGAAGCAAATACAAAAAGACAGCTAAAATGGGGAGACAAAGAAATCATCCCCTAATGAGAGAAAAAAAGGAATCTCCAGAAAAAGAACTAAATGAAATAGAGGAAAGCAATCTATCAGGCATAGGGTTCAAATCAATGGCTATAAAGATTCTTAAGAAACTTAGTGCAAATTACAACAGCATGAAAATGGAAATAGATGCCATCAATAAGAACTAAACAGAAATGAAGAAAGATATATCTAATATCAAGAACACACTGGAGGGATTAAACATAGATTGAATGAAGCAGAGGATCTAATCAGCAATTTGGAAGACAAGGTAGAAATAAATACCCAGTTAGAGCAGCAAATAGAAAAAATAATTAAAAAGCAGGAAGAATGCTTAAGGGAGCTCTTGGACAACATGAAATGTAACAACGTCCTCATTACAGGAATACCAGAAGGGAAAGAGGGTAAGCAAGGAACAGAGAACCTGTTTAAATAAATAATGATAGAAAAATTCCCCAACCTGGTGAAGGAAAATGTCACACAAGTTCAGGAGGCATAGAGAGTCCCAATCAAGATGAACCCAAAGAATCCCATACCCAGACAATCATAAATAAATGACAAATGTTAAATACAAAGTAATAATCTTAAAGGCAGCAAGAGAGAGACAGAAAATTACCTACAAAGGAGTTCCCATTAGAATGTCAGCTGACTTCTCAATAGAAACACTTCAGGCCAGAGGGCCGTGGCATGAAGCACTCAAAGTAATGAAAATCAAGGGCCTTAATCCAAGCCTACTGTATCCTTGTAAAAAAAAAAAAAGGCTATCATTTAAAATTGAATATGAAATAAAAACCTTTCCAGACCAAAAAAAAAAGTTAAAGAGTACATTACCACCAAACCAGCAATGCAAGAAATGTTAAAGGGACTGCTTTAAGAAGAAAAAAAAGAGAAAGGATAATAGTCATATAGAACAGAAAATTGGCAATAAATAAATACCTATCAATAATAACATTAAATGTCAATGGATTAAATGCTCCTGTCAAAAGACATACAGTGACTGAATGGATAAGAAAATATAACCATTATATATGCTGTCTACAAGAGACCCATCTCAGAACTAAAGATACACACAGACTGAGAGTGAAGGGATGGAAAAATATATTCCATCCAAATAGAAAGGAAGAAAAAGCTGGGGTAGCAATATTCATATCTGACAAAATAGTCTTCAAAACAAAGGTCATAACAAGAGACAAAGAAGGCCACTACATAATACTAAAGGAAATGATTCAACCAGAAAATATAACCCTTGCAAACAAATATGCACCCAAAATAGGAGCACTCGAGTACATAAAAAAAAACTCTTGATAGATTTTAAGGGAGAGATTGACAGCAATACATTCACAGTAGGGGACTTTGACACCCCCTGACATTATTGGATAGATCTTCCAGACAAATAATTAACAAGGAAACAGAGGCCTTAAATGACACAGTAAATCAGGTGGATCTAACCAATATTTACATAACAGAATATATATTCTTCTCAAGCACACATGGAACAGTCTTAAAAAAAAGATCACATATTAGGGCATAAAAAAATACTATACAGCAGAAACCGGTTTGGCTCAGTGGATAGAGCGTCGGCCTGGGGACTGAAAGGTCCCAGGTTCGATTCCGGTCAAGGGCATGTACCTTGGTTGCGGGCACATCCCCAGTAGGAGATGTGCAGGAGGCAGCTGATCGATGTTTCTCTCTCATTGATGTTTCTAACTCTCTATCTCTCTCCCTTTCTCTCTGTAAAAAATCAATAAAATATATTTTTAAAAAAATACTATACAGATTTAAGAAGATTGAAATCATACCAACCATCTTCTCTGATCACAATGGCATGAAGTTAGATATCATCTACAATAAAAAAAAAAAAAAACACTCTAAAACACTCAAATACATGGAGGCTAAATAGCATGTTATTAAAGAATGAAATGGTTAACAATGCCATCAACCAAAAAATTAAAAATTTCCTGGAAACAAATGAAAATGAACACAAAACCACCCAAAACCTATGGATCACAGCAAAAGCAGTCCTGAGAGGGAAGTTCATAGCACTACAGGCTTATCTCAAGAAACAAGAAAAAGCACTAATACACTATCTTACTCTACAACTAAATTATTTAGAAAGACAACAGCAAGAAAAACAAAGAGGAAGTAGAAGGAAGGGAATAAGGGAATATAAAGATCAGAGCAGAAATAAATGACATAGAAACCAAAAAAAAAAAAAAAAAAAGTAAAAAAGATCACTAAGTCCAAGAACTGGTTCTTTGAAAAGAAAAACAAGATTGATGAACCCCTAGCCAGACTCATCAAGAAACAAAGAGAGAGGACCCAAATAAATAAAATCAGAAATAAAAGAGGTGGTGTCCAATATAACCATGGACACCACAGAAATACAAAGGATTGTAAGCAAATAATATGAGCAACTATAAGCCAACAAACCAGACAAACTGGGTGAAATAGACAAATTCCTAGAAACATACAATCTTCTAAAACTCAATCCGGAAGAATCAGAAATAGGCCTATAACAACTGATGAAATTAAAGTAGTAATTAATAAATTTTCAGCAAATGAAAGTGATGGGTTGGATGGATTTGCAGGATAATTTTATCAAACATTTAAAGAAGAATTAACACCTATCCTCCTCAAACAATTCCAAAAATTCAAGAAGGAAGACTTGCAAGCTCTTTTCACAAATTTGGCATTATCCTGATTCCAAAACCAGATAAAGACACTACAAAGAAAGAAAGTTACAAGCCAATGTCCCTGATGAACAGAGATGCTAAAATCCTCAACAAACTGTTTGCAAATCGAATCTAGAAATATATTAAAAAGATCAGATACCATGATCAAGTGGGATTTATTTCAGAGATGCAAGGCTGCTACATTATTCACAAATCAATAAATGTGATATATCACATCAACAAATGAAAACCATATGACAATATCAATAGATGGAGAAAAAGCATTTTACAAATCCAGCACACGTTTTTGATAAAATCTCTTAGTAAAATGGGAATAGAGGGCTCATACCTCAACATAATAAAGGCCATATATGACAAACCTACAGCTAACATATTACTCAATGAGCATTTCCCTGAAGAACAGGAACAAGACAAGGATGTCTGCTTCACCACTGTTGTTCAATGCCAGGGGCCTGGTTCATGACATTCGTGCACTGGGAGGGGTCCCTCAGCCTGGCCTGAGACCTCTCACAGTCCAAGACCCCTTGGGGGATGTCTGACTGCTGGCTTAGGCCCACTCTCCTTGGACATTGAAAAAATAAATAGAGGAAGATACAAACAAATAGAAGCATATACCATGTTTATGAATTGGAAGAATTAACATCGTTAAAATTATATCTCCCAAAGCAATCTATAAATTTAACATAATCCCTATTAAAATACCAATGGCATACTTCAAAGAGCTAGAACAAATACTCCAAATATATATATATAGAACCATAATAGATCCTAAATAGCTGAAGCAATATTGAGAAAGAAGAATGAAGTAGGAGGAATCACAATACCTGATATCAAACTATACTACAAAGCCATTATAACCAAAACAGCCTGGCACTGGCACAAGAACAGACATATAGACCAATGCATCAGAACAGAGACCCCATAAATTGACCCACACCATTATGGTCAATTAATATTTGACAAAGGAGGCAAGAGCATACAATGGAGGTAAGACCGTCTCTCCAACAAATGGTGCTGGGAAAGCTGGACACACACATGCAAAAAGGTGAAACTAGACCACCAACTTACACCATACACAAGCATAAACTCAAGACGGATAAAATACTTAAATGTAAGGCATGAAGCCATAAAAATCTTAGAGGAAAACATAGGCAGTAAATCTCAGACATCAAACATGTTTATAGTTACATGTCCTAAGGCAAAGGAAACTAAGGAGAAAATAAATAAATGGGACTACATCAAAATAAAAAGCTTCTGCACAGCAAAAGAAACCACCATTAAATTGAAAAGGGAGCCCATTTAATGGGAGAACATATTTGTCAATGATACATTTGGTAAGGGGTTAATTTCCAAAAAATATAAAGTACTCATACAACTCTATAAAAACAATCCAATTAAAAAATGGGCAGAAGACCTAAATAGACATTTCTCCAAAAAGGACATACAAATGACCGAGAGACATAAGAAAAAAATGCTCAAAGTCACTAATCATCAGATAAATTCAAATTAAAACCACAATGAGGTATCTATCACCTCACACCTGTCAGAATGGCTATCACCAACAAATCAACAAACGACAAAGGCTGGTGAGGATGTGGAGAAAAGGGGACACTAGTTCACTGCTGGTGGGAATGCAGATTGGTGCAGCCACTATGAAAAACAGTATGAAACTTCCTCAAAAAATTAAAAATAGAACTTTCATTTGACCCAGCAATCCCACTTCTGGGAATATATCCTAAAAAGCCCAAACACCAATCAGAAAGTATACATGCACCCTTATGTTCATAGCAGCATTATTTACAATAGTTAAGATTTGGAAACAGCCCAAGTGCCCATCAGTAGATGAATGGATTAAAAAGCTGTGGGACATTTACACTGTAGAATACTATGCAGCTGTAAAAAAGAGGTATCTCTTATCCTTTGGGACAATATGGATGGACCTGGAAAATATTATGCTAAGTGAAAAAAGCCAATCTGAGAAAGACAAATATCACTTATTTGTGATCTCATTTATTTGTGGAATCTAATGAACAAAATGAAATGACCAACAAAATAAGACCTGAAGCATGGAAGCATGGAACAGACTGACATACCTTGATTTAAGGTTGGAGGGACGAGAAGAGATAAACCGAACAACTTGTATACAAATTCGTGCACCTTGAAAGGGATTGTGGGCCATGAGGCTGTGGTGGGCACAGAGGGGGGTTTTGACCCATCCTCCGTGCCCCTGCCTGGCCCCTCCTGCCACAGCCCCCAGTCCCCTGTCTGCTGGCAGCCCCACTCCCACTGCCGCCGCTCCCATGCACTGACATCAACAGAGCGATTGGGGCCAGCGCCAGCAGCAGGTGTGAGCAGGGCCAGTGCGAATGGCAGCTGCTGCCCTGATCACCCCTCGGGAGCAGGGGGAGGTGGCGAAGCCCTCAGGAGTGATCAGGGCCAGCAGCCGCCACTCACACCACTGATGGTGCCAAAAGATTGGAACCAGTGCCGGCCGCCAACAGTGGGTGTGAGTGGTGGCTCCAGCACCAGTTGCGGGTGTGAGCAGGGCCATCGCTGTCAGCAGATGCTAGAGGCAGCTGCCAGCCCTGATCACCCCTCAGGAGCAGGGGGAGGTGGAGAAGCCCTGAGAGGCAATTGGGGCTGGCGCCGGGTGCCAGCAGTGGGTGCAAGTGCCCAGCAGGACAGCAGCACACAGAAGCAAAGAATTTTCAGTAACCACCATAGGCTCGCCCCAATGATACCAACTGGCACTCCACCTTGGTGTGACACCCCCACTCACCTGCTCCACCACCCCACCATGGCTGATGCCCACCATGTTCTGCACTCTGCCGCCTGTTGCCAACGCCCGCCATGTTCTGTGTGCTCCCCCTGGTGGCCAGCACATGTCACAGCGACCAGTTGTTTGGTTGTTCAGCCATTCTGTCTATTTGCATATTAGGGTTTTATATATATAGATATGCATAGCCTGTAGACATGGACAATGGGGTAGTGACAACTTGGAGGCTTTGGTAGGAGCTTGGCAGAGGGCAGTAAATGGGGAGAAAATGGGAGATATCTGTAATACTATCAACAATAAAAAATATTTTAAAAATAAATAAATAATTTTTAAAATCCTGAGGCTGCTTAGCCCAGCTGGCATGGCTTGGTGGTTGAGCACCAACCTATGAACCAGGAGATCATGGTTCTATTCCTGGTCATGGCACATGCCCAGGTTGTGAGCTTGATCCCCAGTGTGAGGCTTGCAGGAGCAGCCAATCAATGATTCTCTCTTATCATCGATGTTTCTATCTCTCTCACGCTCTCCCTTCCTCTTTGAATTAAAAAAAAAAAAATCCTGAGGGTGCATTTATTTCATGCTGTAGCTTGAATCTCTGATTAAGTAATTTCATAGCCTTATTCTTTAGAAAATAGAACTCCTAAGGGCAGCCTGACCCAAGATTCACAGAAATGTAAATAACAAAACTATTTCTCTCTTTACATAAAACAAATATTTTACTACATCGCCTACTACAATAACCTTTCTCAAGTCCAACACAGAAATATTAACATCTATAAAATATGATTAATACTCAAAGCCTACTTATAAAGCAAAAGCAGCAGGGGCAATGACACCCCATAAATTTAGTTACAGTTTTGATAGAAAGCGTGATAATTGAAACAGAAGTATTCCCATGAAGAATCTGTGCCCTGTGATAGTGATAATTATATCAAAACAAACTTCTTATAACATTTTTCTTCATTTAGCTCCAGTATCTTCTGAATGAAGCTTTTGGGTATCTGAAAAGTGCAGAGAGACTGACAACTTTTTTGGTATTAACTTGACCCTTGTCCAGGCTTTCTCTTACATAAATGATCCCTTCCTTATCCCTGCTGTCATTGGTTTTGAAGAAGTGCATGGTTGGGCCATTTGACATCTTGTCTCTTAGATCAGGAATGAGTCAGTTACTCACAGCCAAGTTCATGAGTCAATTTTTATAACATTACTATTCTACATGATACCCTTGACCTCTCAGATTGGTGGTGTGAGCAGAAAGGTTAAGTTTTTTCTGATACAGAGTCTAGTCAACAACTTTATGGCAGTCCTTTTGGACTAAGCTTTGCCTAATACCTACAAGTTGGTCATGAGGTAGTCAAGGGATTAGAAATGTATCACTTGACAAGTTTTTCAGGTTAGTAGCAAGAGAGTAAACAACTGTGTCATCTAGGAGGTTCCAAAGTCCAGGGTCCATTCAGGGCAACTGCAGTAGCTTCCCTTTCCTAAGTCTAGGAGTTCTACCAACAAGAGCCCAGTAAGGAGCAGCTTCCCAAAGCTAAACCTTGAAGACCATAGCCTGCCCAGCTAACAGCCAAATGAAAAGGCAAGGTTGCCCATGAGTCATAAGACAGTTGGAAAAGTCCTTGCAGCTGGCACATACCATAACAGAAAGTGCCTCATGGCCATGTGGAAATGACATCAAGGAAGAATGTGGGGGTTAAGCCAGAATCTGCGCATTAAATCCGGGAGGATTTGTTTGGGCCTCCTGTTTAGATAGAGAACAATGGTTTCTCTATTGTTTCTGTTGTTTTGTTATTTTGTTTGCAAAAAAATAAGAAATTCTCTCTCTGGCCTGACCTCATCCTGCTCTTGAAATTGCTGGATGGTCATTGAAACCTTCCATTGCAGATACTTCTGATGGAGGTGCTATTGAAACTGGTTAGGGGATGGATTTTCTCTTTCTGGCTGTGACTTCCCTGTGCAAGACACTATAGCCTTCACAGATAGAAGAACATCTTTGTCCTTAAAAGGAAAACTGCCAGAACACTTGAGAGTTGGACTGAGCCACTGAAGCAGTCCCTGAGAAGAGTGAGGTCGTCTTTAACAATTCCTGTTTACTTTCCTGAAGAGAGATTAGGAGAAGGAAATAAGACTGCATTTTTACGTAGTTTTCATGTTGCAAGTTATCAGCTGAAACCAAATATTATTCTGAATCAAACAACCTTAAAGTTATGCACAATTCTAATATCTGTTTAATTAATCAACATATTCATTAATAAATAATAAACCATTTTATTTGTTTTAGAGTGTACATATAGACTATATACTCATAAATATTTGAATATAGGCAGTATGCTTGGCAGAGAAAAACAAGCTTTTCAGAGGTCTTTGTTATCTGAAAGTTTGGAGGGTGAAATAAAATTTTAATAAACATATTTTTACCTAGTCATAGAAAAAGCAAATAAAATGAGTTTCTAAATTCTGAAAGAAAAAGAGATAGATTATAAACTGTAAATGTCTTTCTCACTTCAGACCTCCATTTTATGACAGCATTGCCTGTGTAATATTGCTAATCTTGAAATAATAAGAGGATGGTGAAATTGATATAGTTACATATACATGTATAAATAGGCATTGGCAAAAGTAGGTTTACAGTTGTGATTACTCAAAACAGTTTATTGTATTATTATTTATTAATTAATTCTTTTTTCTTTTTTTATTGTTTAAAGTATTACAAATAGTAGTACATATGTCTCCTTTTTCTTTTCTTTTTTTCCCAATTGACCTTCCCCCAGCCTCCCCTACCATTAATTAATTCTTGTATTTATTGTTATTGTTAACCTACTTTTGCCCACCTCTGTATGTAAAATTATATCTAGAAGCTAATAAGCCTATATCATTATTAGTATATTAATACTGATTGAAATAACTTAGGAGCTTATATTAATAGAAAATATATTCTGATGTACTAAAATTTTAATAACTATACATATAAATATACATCCTATATAATAAAAGGGTAATATGCAAATAGACCGAACAGCAGAACAACCAATCAAAGCATAATATGCTAATGATATGCTAAGGCTGCTCAACCACTCTCTATGATGTTCACTGACCACCAGGGGGCAGATGCTTCAACTGGTAGGTTAGCTTGCTGCTGGGGTCCAGCCAATCAGGACTGAGTGAGATGGGCTGGACATGCCCTGGAGCCCTCCTGCAGACCCTCCCTGGCCCTATGTGCCCTGGTGAGGTCCCTCAGCTTGGCCTGCACCCTTTCACAATCCGGAACCCCTCAGGGATGTCAGAAAGCTGGTTTTAACCAGATCCTGCAGGCCACTCCCCTTGAGAGGGCGCCAGATGCAGGCCTCATGGCGAGCACTGCTGTGGCAGTGCTTGCCTCTCCTGATCAGGACTGATTGGGTGTGAGCCCACAGCAGGCACAGTGGGGCCAGGATGAGTGGAACCAGCAGGTAGGAGCTGCAGGCAACGTTGGACTGCAGGTTTTGGCCTGATCCCTGCAGGCCACCCAGAGGGACCCCATCCATGCACAAATTCATGCACCAGACCTCTAGTATACACATAAATAGGAGGAATGCCATGTGATAGCAAAGGCAGAGGTTGGAATGATACAGCTACAAGCCAATTAAAAACCAAAGATTGTCGGCAAACCACCGGAAGGAAGAGGCAAGGAAGGATTTGTTATAGGATCCAGAGGGAGCATGTTCTTGCCAACACCTTGATTTCAGGCTTCTGTCCTCCAGAACTGTGAACAAAATGTTTCTGTTGTTTTAAGCTACCCAGTTTATGGTACTTTGTTATGGCATCTCTAGGAATCTAATATAGATACTACTGACAAAATATTTAGTATTTCCTTACCACATTTTCTTAAAATACTCTTGGCCACAGACTTCTGTACACCACAGTATTCCAGAAGACCTGCTACACAATTCACAGGACTCCTTGCTGCCCCTCACATTCTGATGTCCTTTGAGAGACCTCAATAATTCCATTGTATCAACTATCATTGATATGTTAGGGCCTCTCAAGTTCATATCTACAGTTTGAACTTCTCTAAAGCTCCATGAGCCAACCTATGGCTAACTTTTCGCACAGCACACCAAACTCTAATATTCATTAGCCTTACTGATCCTTTGAGATTCACCATTCTTTCAGCCATGTCCCCTGGGAGTCCTGAGTGAGGCTGACACTCCTCTGGTTTTATAATGTTCTTAAGAACAAGAAATACATCTCTGTGAAGCCTGTCCTAAAGGTAAGTTGGAAAAGTCTTAAACACTCTGACTAATTTGGCATGTTTTCCTTCCCTTCTCTGTTGCTCTCAATGCCTTGCAGTGAAATATGACATCTCCTACCCCTTAGGATTGCTTCCAAATGGGCCTCGATATGGAAATAAGATTTGTCTCTCTCTCTCTTTGGCCCAGGGTAAAGGGCAGGAAAAAACAGTCCAATGACAATGTTGCCTATGGAAAGGCTACAGATCAGACTAAGATGAGGAAACAGAGTGAAACCGAGAGTGTCTGCCCTTGAGGTGAATAATTCCCTTTTCAGTGAATAATTTTTAAATCAGTGCTGTAATGTGTTGTCCAGTAATCAAGATGGCATCTGGGTTGCTCCCTCAACAAGAACACATTGTTTTTGTCATGAGCCAGAATCCCAGCGTCTGTACTCTTGGTCTAGGAGGCAGAGTTCTCTCTGACCTCATCTGTCTCCTTTGACAAGGTGATAGATTTTAGCTTCTCCAAGAAAAGATAACCCCTGCTGCTCCTTCTTGGGAAGGAAAAACACATCCTCCTTCCTAGGAGAGGTTGAAAGAAAAGCTAAGTACAAGAGTGTGTAAAGAGTATCCATTTGCATGTGGTCTTCCTTTAAATGTTATGCCCAGAGAAGGTATGTGTTGAGTGATTGTGGCAACAGGCTGAATTTCTCCTTGCCTAAACCCATGGTCGGCAAACTGCAGCTCTCGAGCCACATGCGGCCTTTTGGCCCCTTGAGTGTGGCTCTTCCTAAGCCTTAGGAGTACCCTAATTAAGTTAATAACAATATACCTACTCATATAGTTTAAGTTTAGAAAATTTGGCTCTCAAAAGAAATTTCAATCGTTGTACTGTTGATATTTGGCTCTGTTGACTAATGAGTTTGCCGACCACTGGCCTAGACAATCATTTATTTTGACAGGAGCCTCTTTTTAGTAATAAGATATCAATTCTAGTTTCCTCCATTTACATAACAAAAATACTGGCTGCTTGTTGATGCAACTTTTACATATTTTTTGAGATCAAGAATGCTGAACTTTGAAAAAAGACAAAGAGCTTTTTACTGCAAAACAAAAAACAAACAAACAAGCAAACAAAAACAGCTATAAGACAGCTAACCTAATTTGAATGGAACAAAGCTAATCCTTGTATTTCCTGTTCCTTTTGACACACCTGAGTTCTCACAGTCCCAGAAAATCATTAGAGACAAGAAAACTTTGTGATTATTTTATAACGTCAAAACCAATGAGCAGAATTGACTTTCTATCAGAAGGTCCTTGTGGAATAGGATGTGAAGATATCTTGTTAAACCAGCTACCAGCTGCATAGTGAAACTTTTAAGATAAAAGTTAAGAATGAAAACTTATTTTAGCTCTTCAAATGAAGAAAGAAAGAAAAGCACTTTTGCTCCTGGTTGGGAAAATGTTGTTTTAATGTAGACAGCTTTAATTTGTGAGTGAATAAGAAAACTCAGTTATTAAGTTTTTATAATTTTATTAGTATTGACAACTAAAAATATATAAAATACTAGAGGCCTCGTGCATGAAATTTGTGCACTTCGTGGGGTGGTGGGGGGGCCTGTCCCTCAGCCCAGCCTGCACCCTCTCCAGTCTGGGACCCCTTGGGGGATGTCCAACTGCCAGTTTAGGCCAGAACTGGCAGGGATCAGGCCTAAACTGGCAGTCGGACATCCCTCTCACAATCCAGGACCACTGGCTCTTAACCACTCACCTGCCTGCCTGCCTGGTTGCTCCCTAACCACTCCCCTGCCGGCCCAATTGAAGCCTACTACTCCCCTGCTGGCCCAATCACCCCCAAGTGGCCTCCCCTGCAGGCCTGATCGCCCACATCTGCCCTTCTCTGCTGGCCATATTGTGGCAGCCATCTTGTGATGATGTGGGGGCGTCTATCTTGTGATGACGTGGGGGTGGCCATCTTGTATGATGTGAGGGCATGATGGTCACCTAGGCTTTTATTAGTATGGATATGTATGAGTTTATAATAAACAAAAGTTTATAATTTAAAAAATATATATATATCTATTAACTTGGAAAAATAATTAAATAAATAAATAATAAAAAATATATAGGTATGCCCTGACCGGTTTGGCTCAGTGGATAGAGTGTCAGCCTGCCGACTCAAGGGTCCTAGGTTCAATTCCAGTCAAGGGCATGTACCTTGGTTGTGGGCACATCCCCAGTAGGGGGTGTGGAGGAGGCAGCTGATCAATGTTTCTCTTTCATTGATGATTCTAACTCTTTATCCCTCTCCCTCCCCCTCTGTAAGAAATCAAATATATATAGGTATATATTTCTAAATAGAAGATCTCAACACCCTCTCTATTTATATCTTTTTAAACTGAATATGACATATCATACTTATTCAGATTATTTTCTCTTATTCAATCTTCAGTGAAGAAAAATGTAGCTTTCTTCCTGAGGAAGCAGAGATTTCACAGCAGGTTTAATAAAATCAATCAGTTTCACTACTAGATATGGAATATTTCCCTGAGGACCACAGAAAGCTGAAGCTGATTTTTCTTTGTCAACAGACAAATCATTAAATGAAAGAATAAGTATGAGAATACTTCTCACTACTGAACCAAGAGAGTGGAATGAATCAGATGAACTTCACATACAAGCATACATATATTCCTATTCTCTTCATCTATCTCTTGCTCTGCTTTCTCTCCAGTACTGAGAAGGCACCTCAACTCTTTTGACAGATACTAAAACTTCAAAGGAAAGGAAACTTCAAATGTGTAAACTATATTATATAGAGAAAATATATTATTGTTCAATAACTGAAAATTACTTTGTTACCTTAAGATTACATGCTTTCTTGCCTCCCCTCTCTGTCACATTCTCTGCCACTAGGTATGGGCCTGGCTCTCCCTTACACATAGTCACCCAGAGAGTTAATATACGGATACCTGGTGGGGATTTCTTACTTAAATCTATTTCCTCTCCAAACTGAGAAGAGTTAAAGACCTGGGTCCTTTAAATGAATGATCATTTCCTGATCTATAAAATAAACAATCTAGGAAAGCAATTTAAATGAATATAAGGAATTTACCAAAACTCAATAATAAGTGGACAGGAGGAGGGTTTAAAAGTAAGAAGCTTTCTTTTATCACTTCCTCATGCCAAAAACAGACATGGGAAGTATGCATACATAAAAAACTTATAAAATGTTAATAGTTCCAGTTTCAAACTCCATCCTAATAAACATAAACATAATTACTTTAATAGAGTTCTCTATTCTGGATACCAAATTCAAACTTTCTATGATAGATAAATCTTATAATTTTTTTCTCTCTCTCCCTTAAGGCTAAGCCCTATGAGTAAGTAGAGAACTTGTAAGACTGGTTCTACTAGCAAACTCTAAAGGCTTCATGCCCTATTTACTACATTGGAAGAAAGCAATGTTCTCCATTTATCTCATTTTTGGTTTAGCCTGAACACATGGATTTTTCTGAAGCTCTGCCAGGTTCAGACCAGATACTGTTAAGGCCACAATGACTGTAGGTTACTACACGCACTACCCCCACGTTTTACCTGTGAGATCACTTTAAAGTTTCTATCTGGACCTGTTTTCATGTATGTGTAAGTAGCTCTGGAGAATATTAAGCAGTTGTATTATCAATAAATTGTGCTTATCTCTCTATTTCTCTGGATTCCAGCATGCAAGACTTTTGAAATGACCAACTAAGATAAAGATCTAAGTGACATGTGTTAAAGAGAAAAGACACTATGAATGGAAAAGACAGAAGAAGAATATGTGGAGGTTACTTTCTGCAATATGTATCCAGGGTGATTGTTCTCCAGTGCTTTTTTTAGAACCCCTTGCTGAATTGTTGTGTTTTTTGTTTTTTTTTTGCTTCCCTGTAATGAATAACAAATCAACACAAAGAATTTAGAATTACTTAGCTGGTGATATCAGATGAGTTCAGAATACTCAATAAAGGTTTTATGTAATAAAAATAAAAAGGGGAGGTCTGTTTTTATTCCACTCTCATTTCTGAAGAACTATAAATATCTCTGTAGCACAACTCTTGCTTCCACACTGTGTCCTCTACCCTCAACCTATTCCTTTTATTCTTTTCTCCTAACAAATATTTAATAGAGAGAGAGGGAATAAGAGCAGGGCTTCATAATTTTTATTCTCATCACCAACCCTGGCTAGAAGTTTTTTCTAGTAAAATGAGGTAGTCGTCCATTTTAGTTAGGTAGGCTAAACAATTGAAGTAAATATCTATGAAAATGTAATGGGTGAAATAAAATAGTAGTGGATTTATCTCTCAAGTGACAAAGAAGGCTAGAAGTTTAGGTCATTGGGAGCAGTGAAGCACAGGTTTTTGTAGAAAACTTGTAATCTCCACCACACCCTCCAATCCCTTTCATAATCTCAAAAGAACATGAGGATAAGATGTATGTCCAAGGCCCAGCCAGTATGGCTCAGTGGTTGAGCATTGACCCATGAACCAGATCAATGTTTGATTCCTGGTCAGGGCACATGCCTTGATTGCAGGCTCGGTCCTAGTAGGGAGTGTACTAGGGGCAACCCATTGGTGATGCTCTCTCATCATTGATGTTTCTATCTCTCTCGTCTCCCTTCCTCTCTCTGAAATCAATATAAATAAATAAATAAATAAATAAATAAATAAATAAATAAATAAGATGTAGGTCCAAGAATTAATTTTTCTGAGTCCTTTTAAGAAAAAAACTATTCCTATGGCTTACATAAATAATCTACAACAGAAATGCATTTGCCTGATGAAGTGTTAAGGTCTTCTTATGAATTATTATATACTCCTATTTTGTAGAAGTACTAGAGGTCCGGTGCACAAAATTCATGCATGGAGTGAGGGGGTTCCCTCAGCCCAGCCTGCACCCACTCCAATCAGGGACCCCTTGAGGGATGTCCGACTACCGGTCAGACACCCCTCTCACAATCTGGGATTGCTGGTTCTTAACCACTCACCTGCCTGATTTGCTTTTAACCCTTCTGCCTGCCTGCCTGATCACTCCTAACTGCCCTCCCCTGCTGGCCTGATCTCACCCCCAATGGCCCTCCCCTGCCACCTGATCTTGCCCCTAATTGCTTTTCCCCGCTGGCCTGATCACCCCCAACTGCCTCTGCCAGTCTGATCTTGCCCCCAACTGCCTCTGCCTGCCTGATCACCCCTAACTGCTCTCCCCTGATCTCGTCCCCAACTGCCCTCCTCTGCTGGCCAATTTTGTTCTGATTGGTTAGTTTCTATGCCAATCAGCGTCTCTGGGCCTATCAATGGGGCCTGATTAGAAAGGTGGGGCTGATCAGCAGGCCCAGCGGAGGCCAGGAGAGAAAGAGAGGCAAGTTCTGATCAACGGCTGCCACAGAGGCTATGGATCATACCCTGCCTCTCTCTCTGCAGGCCTTTCTCCAGGCCTGATCCGCAGCCCCCTAGGCAGTCAGTGCTGGGTCAGGGCACCCACAGTGGCCTCAGTCAGTGCTGGTCGCCAGCACTGACTTCCGGTCTGGTTGAGCCTTTGGTCCTTAAGACCCTGGCTCTTTATTATATAGATTGAGGATAATATGAGGAAATGTATGAAATCCATTTGGAAAAGCTAAAATTATTATATACTCATACAGTGTTAGAATTAAATTAAATTATTGCTTCATTGTTCAAATCTAAGAATTATAATTAGTTTGGGCTAATGAAGCCAATGCCCAACATTTCCATAACTAAATAAAATGTTGCCTGGTCAGATGGCTCAGTTGGTTGGAGCATTGCCCCATATGCCCAAAGGTTCAATTCCTGGTCAGGGCACACACCTAGGCTGCAGGTTCAATCCCCAGTTGGGGCACACATGGGAGGCATCCCACTGATGTTTCTCTCTCACATTGATGTTTTTCTCACTTTCCCTTCCTCTCTCTCTAAAATTCAATGAAAACATTGTTGGGTGAGGATTTTTTTAAAAAGGTAAAAAGAAAAACTTAAAAAACAAATTTATTGACTAATAGGCAAACTGAAATAGCAGTCAACTCTCAGACAGAGTTCAAACAGAGAATATACATGCATAAGTATAGATAGAATATATGTCATAGTAAAGCTAGCACTCTTTTGTTGAAAATGGGTCATAGAAAGAAGGCAGATTTAGCAATACAGACAGTACATTTTGTTCAGTCATTCAGCGTCACAGCTCAATGAACATCAAAACTACAATTCTGGGGAGAAACCAAGATGGCGGCATAGGTAAACACGGGAGTTTGCTGCCTCGAACAACCACTTCAAAAATACAACTAAAAGACGGAACGGACATCATCCAGAACCACAGGAAAGCTGGCTGAGTGGATGTTCTACAACTAGGAGGAAAGAGAAAAGCATACCGAGGCTCAGAGGAGGTGCAGTGCTGAAGTAAAATACTAAGGTTCGGAGTGCATGTGGAGCGGGCTGGAGGCTGAGGGTGGGGTTGTTTTCAATCGGGAGGGAGTCTCAGGCTCTGAGCTCCAGTTCCGGGCGAGTCTCTAAGGACCCAGACTCATACAGGAGAAGCGGGACTGTCTGGCATCGCTCAGAACCCTAGGGCAGCTTTCTCTCTGTGGGGCTTGCAGCGACTACTGGGACACTGAGAAGCAGAGCCTCTGAGGGCAAGACTGAGAGCAGCCATAATTGCTAACCCCGCCCTGTTGATCCCGTGGGACCCGCCCTGCCCAAGCCCTGCAGGGAGGCTTTTGCTGGATAGCCTCAGGCAAAGGCTAGATTAGCACCTCCCTAGAGATCCAGGAGCCAGGAAGCCCAGAGGTCAGAGTGGGACCATCCAGCTTTAAGCTCCGTGGAACCATAAAAGACACACTCAGGAGGCAGACTCAGTGAGCACCAAAGCCCCATCGAAGCAAGTCTAGCCCCAGAGGGGTGTCTCCAGCACAGAAGTTCTCCCATCGCAGACACAGCTGATTCTCACAGCCAATTGACCTGGAGGTCAATTCCTCACAGTGATAACTACAACAATCAAGGCTTAACCACAACAAGACTGTGCACAAAGCCCACAAGGGGGTGCACCAAGAGTGTCTGCCTTAGGTAATTGGGACACTTAGCACAGAAAGGCACTCTATCGACACAGCGAAGCATAAAAAAATGCCGAGACAAAGAAACAGGACACAAACGACAGAATTGGAGGAAAGCAAACTGTTGGATATAGAGTTCAAAACCACACTTTTAAGGTCTTTAAAGAACTGTTTAGAAGCCCTCGAAAAGACTGGTAAGACCGCCGATAAATGTAGTGAGATCCTCAAGAAATCTAATGAGACCCTCGATGTTGTGATAAAGGACCAACTAGAAATTAAGCATTCACTGACTGAAATAAAGAATATTATACAGACTCCCAACAGCAGACCAGAGGGTCGCAAGGATCAAGTCAAAGATTTGAAATACGAAGAAGCAAAAAACACCCAACCAGAAAAGCAAAATGAAAAAAGAATCCGAAAATATGAAGATAGTGTAAGGAGCCTCTGGGACAGCTTCAAGCGTACCAACATCCGAATTATAGGGGTGCCAGAAGATGAGAGAGGGCAAGATATTGAAAACCTATTTGAAGAAATAATGACAGAAAACTTCCCCTACCTGGTGAAAGAAATAGACTTACAAGTCCAGGAAGCACAGAGAACCCCAAACAAAAGGAATCCAAAGAGGACCACACCAAGACACATCATCATTAAAATGCCAAGAGCAAAAGACAAAGAGAGAATCCTAAAAGCAGCAAGAGAAAGAAAATCAGTTACCTACAAGGGAGTACCCATACGACTGTCAGCTGATTTCTCAACAGAAACTTTGCAGGCCAGAAGGGAATGGCAAGAAATATTCAAAGTGATGAATAGCAAGAACCTACAACCAAGACTACTTTATCCAGCAAAGCTATCATTCAGAAGTGAAGGCCAGATAAAGAGCTTCACAGATAAGAAAAAGCTAAAGGAGTTCATCACCACCAAACCAGTATTATATGAAATGCTGAAAGGTATCTTGTAAGAAGAGGAAGAAGAAGAAAAAGGTAAAGATACAAATTATGAACAACAAATACACATCTATCAACAAGTGAATCTAAAAATCAAGTGAATAAATAATCTGATGAACTGGTGATTGTAATAGAATCAGGGACATAGAAAGGGAATGGACTGACTATTCTTGGGGGGGGGAGAAAGGGGTGTGGGGGTAAGTGAAGAGATTAGACAACAATCGTGCACCTATGGATGAGGACAGTGGGTGGGGAGTGAGGGCAGAGGGTGGGGTTGGAACTGGGTGGAGGGGAGTTATGGTGGGAAAAAAGAATAACTAATGTAATAATCTGAACAATAAAGATTTAACTAAAAAATAAATAAATAAATTTAAAAAAAAAAACTACAATTCTGGTAGCATCACTGAGGTTTGGAGGATCAATGAAGTTTGAATGCAAATTATGGAAGCTTAGGAAATGTTAAGACAGGGTTTAGTCAGTGAACCCTGTATAGAGTGTTCAGAAAAGGACTTCAGTTTTGTCCAGACAAATCAAAGTAGGAGGATAAACAAGAGACCCCTTCATAGGGATCATGCAGAAATGCAGATCATAGAATATAACATATTGGCTAGACCCAGGATTTTAAGAACATCAAAATAAGGATATAGAACTCTATGCCCAATCCCACATAACAATTCTGATCAATACTCTGATATGTCATGTAAAGAGGCCAGCTAAGGTTAGGTAGTGGAGGTCCCCTGACCAACTGACTTTTCTACAGCACTAGAGAGTCAACATTTTGCCATTAAATGTCAGATCAATTCCCAATGATTTAAACATTACCCAGAAGTCTCTGGCTTCCTGGAATCTGTAATAATAGTGAATAAAAAACTTCAAACAATACTATTTTCAAGAGTATAAGGAATTACTATTTACTACAAGAGTACAAGGAATTGCTAAATTACTACATTACTAAATTACTATTTACTATAAGAGTACAAGGAATTACTAAATTACTACATTAGTTTAATCCATCTTACTTGCTCAATTTTTAACATTTTGGTCTCAATTCATTTCCAATGTTTATAAAGCAGTGCCTGTGTTTTTAAAAGATCTATATTATTATTATTATTATTATTATTATTATTATTATTATTACAAGAGGCCCAGTGCATAAATTTGTGCACAGGTAGCATCTCGAGTTGGGGGGGAGGCGGGGGGACTCGATTGACCCTCCAGGTGGGTGGTGGGATGCCCTTGCCAGCCCTGGATCCAGATCCGTCCCGCTGACATTCATGCTGATTGTCAGGAGTCACCTGGCAGTCACTTTTATATTGTTTCTTCCTTGCAGAGCATCTAGGGAGGGGAAGCGGCCATGGTGCCCGAGGCCAACTTCCAGGAGCCCTGCGGCACTGGTCCATCAGTGCCTGGCCCATTCTCAAGAGATTGGACCTGCAGGATGACTAAGAGAGTGAGTGGTTGCTGCTGGGCTGGTGGGCCACTGGGACGGGTTGGTCAGCTGAGCAGCGCTACCGCTGTGGGAGCGCACTCACCACCAGGGGGCAACTCCTGCATTGAACCTCTGGCCCCTGGTGGTCAGTGCACATCATAGCAACTGGTCGACCGGTCGTTCCGGTTGTTCCGGTCTTCCGGTCGTTTGGTCACTTAGGCTTTTATATATATACTAGAGGCCCGGTGCACAAAAATTTGTGCACTGGAGGGGAGGGTCCCTCAGCCCAGCTTGCCCCCTATCACATACTGGGAGCCCTCAGGAGATGTCCTACTCCCTGCTCCCTGCTCCCCTTGGGGAGTGGGCCTAAGCCACAGTCTGGCCTCCCTTTGTGGAAGGTGACCACGCTGACCAGGGGAAGGCACCAGCCCCATCACCCCGCTGTTGCAGCCATTGCCAGTCACCGCAGCCACCAAGGTGTTTTCATCAACATGGACTCCAGTCCCTTTACCTTGAAAAAATGACAACTTTCTTTAGGCATTTTCAAGATGTGTCTTTCATAGGATATGACATTTCTTTCTTTCTTTCTTTTTTTATCCTCACCTGAAGATATGTTTCCATTGATTTTTAGAGAACATGGAAGAGAAAGGGAATGACAGAAAAAAACATCAAAGTGAGATGTGAGAAACTGATATAGGGTTAAGCCTCGGACTGACCTGCTGGCAAAGTCACAAACAAGTCCTAGCTTAGAAGGCACAGTCCTCTTAGCATAATTAGGCTTGACCTTATAACACTCCCTAGATCTTATCTGGGAAGCTAAGGGGCTGAGGAAGTGCAGGAAGTGTAACCATGGTCAAAACAAGTGAAACTTACAAGAACTGTGTAACTATGGTAACCACTACCTTGTTTACCTCTCACTATAAAAAGCTTGGTGAGGCCTGAGCACAGTGGAAGTCCTTCCTCTTGAGTTAGACTTGCTCGCCTGGTCCCCCAATATTCCCAAATTATCTCATGTCTTTTCTTTTTCATTTGTTGTGCGGCTCCTCTTCTAGACCCGAACCCTGAACCACACAGGACGTGGAGGGAAACACTTAGGACAGTGAGAGGAACACTTTGATTGGTTGCCTCCTGCATGAGCCCTGACCTGCGCCCAGGCCAGGGAGGAGCCTGAACCTAGGTACATGCCCTTAGTCAGAATTGAACCCAGACCCAGCAGTGGGCAGGCCGAGGCATTATCCATTGAGCAAAACCAGCTAGGACAGGATATGACATTTCTTAACCCTCCAGCAGCGGACCTTCCTTTTTTTCTCCAGGAGTGTGGTAAAAAACCCTAGATCACCTATTTGGATTCTTATTACCCAAGTTACTAAGAATATTACCAGTGGCATACAGGGAGCTAAGCCAATGAGCGGCCAGAAAAGGTGTTTCCTCTGTAGTTCATACAAATTGCCGGCTTAGCCCCTGCCCAGGCCTAACGCCTCTGGCCAAGTCATTAGCCCTGGGCAGGGGACCTCCAGCTCCCTCAATCATCAGCTCAGCCCCTGTTGCCCATGATCGCTGGCTCTGCCCCTGCTCCCCGCCATTGCCAGCTCCCTCCCTGCTCCCCACAATCGCTGGCTCTGCCCCTGCACAGGCCTAACGCCTCTGGCCAAGGCCATAGGCCTGGGCAGGGGACCCCCAGCTCCCACCATCACCAACTCCACCCCTGCTACCCCCGATTGCTGGAACCACCCCTGCCCAGTTCTAATGCCTCTGGCCGGGGCATTAGGCCTGGGCAGGGGACCCCCAGCTCTCTGCGATCTCCCACTCCGCACCTGCCCAGGCATTAGGCCTAGGCAAGGGACCCCTGGCTCCCCGCAATTGCCGGCTCTGCCCCTGCCCAGGCCTAACGCCTCTGGCAAAGGCATTAGGCCTAGGCAGGAGACCCCCAGCTCCCACCATTGCCGGCTCTGACCCTGCTACCTGCGATCTCTGGCACCGCCCCTGGCGGAGGCATTAGGCCTGGGCAGGGGACCCCCAGCTCCCCGCGATTGCAGGATCTGCCCCTGCCCAGGCCTAATGCCTCTGACCAAGGTGTTAGGCCTGGGCAGGGGACCCCCAGCTGCCCATGATCGCTGACTCCGCCCCTGCTCCCCACGATGGCTGGTTCCGCCCCTGCCCAGGCCTAACACCTCTGGCCAAGGCGTTAGGCCTGGGCAGGGGATCCCCAGCTCCCCACCATTGCCAACTCGACCCCTGCTCCCTGCGATTGCTGGCTCTGCCCCTGCCCAGGCCTAATGCCTCTCACTGAGGCATTAGGCCTGGGCAGGGAACCCACAGCTCTCCGTGATCTCCCGCTCCACACCTGCTCAGGCCTAACGCCTGTGGCTAAGGCATTAGGCCTAGGCAGGGGACCCCCAGCTCCCCACGATTGCCAGCTCTGCCCCTGCCCAGGCCTAATGCCTCTGACCAAGGCATTAGGCCTGGGCAGGGGACCCCCAGCTCCCATCACCAGCTCCACCCCTGCTTCCCGTGATCACTGGCCAGGGGGCAGGCAAAGGCGCCTAGTTCTCCAATCACCGGCCAGGGGCCGCCTTTGCCCTGCCACCCGGCTCTTGGCTGCCGCCTCGGTTTCCTATCACCATCAGCGGCAGGAGGCTTCTTCCGTCCTTCCCCTTTCACCTCCCAGCATTGCGCCTACGTATGCAAATTAACCACTATCTTTGTTGGTGGTTAACTGCCATCTTTTTTGGCAGTTAATTTGCATATCGCCCTGATTAGCCAATTTGAAGCATAGTGAAGGTATGGTCAATTACCATGTTTGTCTTTTATTAGTGTAGATAGCTTATTATTATTATTATTATTATTCCTAATGTATGTTTATATCTATCTTTTTATGTTCAAGAAATAACTTTTATCTCTGGAATTCTTATAAACAACATACTATAGATTGTCCATTTTCTTATAGTCCTTACCAGAACTATTCTTAAATTACAACTACCTATGGAAAGTTTTTCTCAATTTAGGTCAAGGATGGCCTATATTTAATTTATCTTTTATCTCATATAATATCTTGCATTTAGTAGACATTCTATGCATAAATTAGTAAAATTTTGACTCAACTGTATCTCCCTCAACTTGAGGAAGTAGGAGGTAAAAAGGAGGCCCATCCATATGGCTACCATAAATTTGTAGGGGAATTTTTTAATTTTCCTCTCAGGAATAAAGTGGACATTCTCTCTGGCCCTCTACAAGGAGAAGCAAATCTGGTTTTCAATAATCCACAAAATGTGAGAACCTCTGTTGTACAGCCCTGATAAACAGGCATTTAGCAATAATATTTCCTAACTTGTTCTTTTATATCTTAGGGGTCACCAACAGATTCTTGTGTTCAGTGACTGACATATCTCTTTGATGGGCATGGTACATGTTATTTGAATGACCAATTGAAAGAATAAATGAGCCAACAATTGCCATTTCTAGATACCTAGAAATTTTCAACTGCCATCTGGCTGCTTGATAGTGTTACTTTCATTAGGTGTGACAAGTTTTAATCTAAAATAGCACCTAATTTAGAGACTAGTTCACTTTCAAATCTTCAAAGGAAAGAAGGGGGAAGATTATAGCTCCTTGCAGCACCCCTAGCCTCCCACTTCCATTGTACCTGCTCTACAATTACTGCTGACTTGCCTGCCAGAGTTCCATTAAGGGCTCTGGAGCTCCTGGCACTTGCCTAAATATTCTACTAAATTTAATCACCAAAGATGATTTATTCTTGCCAACTGGGTGCATCAAACCAAAGGAATAATATTAGACCAATATATGAGGATCTATTTTATCTAAATGCATGAAGAAGGGAAACAAAGAAGAGGGGCTTTTGCTGGTGTGATTTTCCAGTTTTTTGTGGGTGGTGTTTTTTATGTTTTATTATAAATTTAAATATTCATGCCAAAAGAGGTAATATTACCGAGAGAATTCCAGAGGCAAGGAACTGACTTCTTGGCTGAGTTGGGTTGTGGGTAATTAGAGTCAGCAAAAACTACTTATTGCACACTGCTCTTCCACTTACCTTGGGTGGGGCTAGGGCAGCTCCCAAATGAGGTGAGGGGTGTGGCTGCCCTTTGCAGCACTCAGATTCTCCCACCACCAGGGGGATATTTGGGCCCAGCTTGAGGAGAGTCCTCACTGTGGATAATTCACATACTGAATTATTTGGCACTGGCACTCTGGAATATGTTTAACTCTGTTCTTCTATTGGCTTAAGATTCAAATACCTGAAAAATAACTAAATTTAAAAAAAATAGAACTGTCATCATTGCCTTGAGTTGAGGCACCTGGAATTTGCTTTAGCCCATTACTAATAATTATGGCATAAACTTTTTATTATTATTATTATTTCTCAAGTGCAACATATACTATTTGCATTGTGATACTTTCCATTTAGGGATAGCTGGCAGACAAAACCCAGTCCTTTCTAAATTTCCTTTCTAGATGTTGATAAAGGTAAGTGTCAATGACTGGTTTCATGATAACAGTCTGCTCTGCCTGGTGACTTGTGACCTCCCTCCTTGGGGGATTTTAAGATTAACATGACTATACTAGACATCTACAATAAAAGGAAGCTATTCAAAACTAAAAAATGTGAGAGGAATTGAGCAAATGGGTAGGGCTTATGGAGCAGAAAAAAATTGGTACTAGTAATTTGCCCACCAAAACCCCCAATTAACAGTTATTTGCAGCCCACTGGTCTGTAACTTCATAGCCTGATCAGATATATTTACATTAGTGCAGTTCTTTGCTCAAATAGTAATCACCTGCCATGGCTGGCCCTCAGAGGAGGAAGAAGGAAAAAATCAGATTGTAAAGTAGAGTAAATCAGTTCAAAGCAGCTGAGAGTGGCTGAGGAAATAGGTGGGGAAACATCTGTGATGTGATGGGAGTTGAATACAGTTGCTGGCACTATGACCCTCCACTTCCAGGCCAAGCAGATAGGCCTCCAGCCAGCCAGACATTGCCTTTGCCCTCCCCTCCAGCCGTCGCTTCATGAGGACCCCAGACAGGATCCTATAGTCCCTTCTCCCTCACTTCTGGGGGAGGGAAGGAGAAAAATCATTGCTCACCCTGATCCAAACTTGCCTCATCTCAGAGCTCAGTACCAGTTCCATGCTTTAGTCACACTGGGAGGGTCTCTTGTGTATAAAAAAAGGACAGAATGTTGGATGGAAACACTCCTTGACAGATGGGCATGACAGTGGGGTGAGTAACTAACTGGAGGCAATAAAGGTGTTAGCAAATAGTAGGAGGGAAGAGTGGGCTCCGCCCATTACTAGCTCTCCTACTTGCTGTGCCTTGTACAGGAGCCAGGGAGAGCTGCCTATCTAAGCTTCAGATTTAACAGCATGTGGCTCTGGCAGATTCACAACGTATTTGTTGGTTTTCTCAGTGTCACAAGTATTGGCTGGGTTCCCATGCAACTACCATTTCTTTGTCACTCTCTTTTCCAATGCCTTTTCTCCTGGTCATCCCTCCTTTCTTTGTGATTCTTTTGTTCTTCTCCTCCCTGGTTCTTATGACTCCTTATGTGATCCTCTATTCTTCCTTTGGGATTCCTGTATTTCTTAAAGAGAGCTTCATATCAATGTCAAGCCTAGTGTGATATAACCAGTAACCCTAAAATAACAGTAACCTAGCTCTATCCTCCATGTTAAGAAAAAACAACTGTTGCTGAGAGTCCTATATCTATACAGTGTTTAAACATGAATCACAAAACTCCTTAAGGCAAGAATACCACTGGACCAAAAAAATGCTGTAACAGAAAGGAGTTGTAGATGCTTATTACCTCTTCCCAACTACATTCCATTTTGCAATCAAGCAAATCATTACTTGGGAAAGTTAAATGAGTTCCTAAGGTTATAAAACCAATAGTGTGAAGGAGTCACTTAGGACCCAAACTCTTGACTCCATAGCCAGTGATTTTTTTTGCACTTCCTAAATTTCAATGTAAAATAAAAACCACAGGTCCTCTAGGCCCTTATGCTACATAGGAAACTACTTCTTGCCCCCAATCATGTTTAAATCCCTCTATTACTAAGACCAATGCAGGTAATGAGTCAGAGAGTCTCTTTTGTTCTACTAATTGTTTGACCTTAAGGAAGTCACTCAGCTCCCTGGTTTTCAGGATTCTCTTTCAAAACTAGGGAGGCTTCATCTGGGGTTACTTGTAGCTTCAAAATTCAAGCTTTACTTCTTTCACCAGAATACCAGTCATTTCTAGGTAAATAGTGTTTTCAGTCCTTTAAGCTAAAAATGGTTAAATAAATAAAAAGGAAAGATTGGGCTATGCTTTTGGCCTAAATGATAACTTTGTGACCAGGGATGAAAGAAGTTAATAGTAATAAGAAAGCTTCCAGGGTCTACCATTTACAATTTAAATACTTTACTTGAGAGGTTAAAAGTTCAAAGTTGAGTCATAGTCTGAGGTGGCTCTGCTCTTTCTTTTTAATTATCTGAGGTCAGGAAGTTAATAACACCAGAAATCCCCAGTGGAGACTTCTTGTGCACTGTGTGAACTTTAAACTTGCTCATTTTTTTTTTTTAAGGGTAAAAAGTTCAGTAGAAACACAGTGGACTTTTCCTCTTAGCTTCTACCCATTTATGCCCCAAGGTCAAAAGTTGAACTGTAAAACAGGAACCCTTGTTCTCTGATCCACATTTAAACAGATCACTTATTAAAAGGTAAACATTCCAAAAGCAAGCCAAGATCCAAAGGCAATCTGTTCAATAAAAGTGAAAATATTGCAGTAAAATGAGTCTTTGATCTTTATCACTTGCCTTGGAATTGAACATCAGAATTTATTTTCTTATTTTTTTTAATCTCAGAGAAAGAGCAGTCACAAAAAACTCTTTCCTCACCTAGCTCTGCTCTGAGATTGGCAAATCTGGAAAAGATAAACTTAAGAAGTTTTTAACTGGCCAGTGTGGCTCAGCATCAACCCAGGAACCAAGAGGTCACCAGGTTCCATTCTCCATCAGGGCACATACCTGGGTTGTGGGCTCATTTGTCACAATTTATCTGTCCAAATGATGATAATATCAACTGCTTTACTACCTTAACAATTTTTTACAAATTAATAAGAAAACCACAGAAAACAGTCAGAGCCTTAAAATAAAGATATGCGATAAACACACTCATAACAGATGCTTTCCATTTATGTCAATTTTGACAATGTCAGTTAAGTTTTTGGACTTTCTGATTAGTTTTAATATAAATCAAAGCTAGAAGATATGGCTCTGAAGAATTTGTGACCTAAACCCATTTATAGTGTAAGTAATTTTTCAGGACATCCTCTGGGACTCCTGGATGCAGCTGGATGACCCAGACCCAAGAGGGACACAGCCAGAAAGGAAGTGAAGAGATCACACAGGGTACTTCCTCTTGCTGGGACTCTCCCCTCAACAGCTGTAAGGAAGTGTGGAAATTCCTTATGAGTCAAAGTGTGACTTCAAAGTAAGGAATGAAATTTGAGAGACATGATCATATTGATTAGGATATTGAATGAAAGGAAGCCCCTGCATTCAGGACAGTGTTTAGGGAAGATTAGGTATTAAATCAGATTATTAGGAGAAGAAGGGGATTTAGACACACATTTAGGCAGGTATTACATTCATGAGAATAACTTCTGGTTTCAATTCATCTTGTGAATATATTCCCATGAATATTTATGCTTCAGTTTATTTTTAAACTATAGGCCTGGTGCATGAATTCATGCATGGGTGGGGTCCCTCAGGGTGGCTTGTAGGGATCGGGTCCCAGTTCACACCCCCAGGCTCACAGCCCCAGCTCACAACCCCAGTCTTGCATTCCCATAGCCCCACCTGGCATCCCATCTTGGCCTGGCACTGCCCCCTCACCTGCTCCAACGTTGGGACAAGGCTCCCCTCCTGGCTCCTTCTGCAGGGCGATTGGCAGGGCAATCGGGCCCCCACTCGCACCCGCCTTGGCCTGGCACCACCTGCTCACCTGCTCCACCATGCTGCATGGTCCTGCTCTTGTCGGTGCCCATCAGGGCTGGCAGCACCTCCACTGCCACCCGCTGCCAGCACTGTGTCACTAACGCCTTCCATGTTCTGTGTCGCCACCTGGTGGTCAGCGCACATCATAGTGAGCAGTTGAACTCCCGGTCAAACTCCTAATTTGCATATTAAGCTTTTATTATATGGGATTACCTCATTATGTGTGTGCTACTTGTCTTTTAACCTATCTGACTGAATTCTCAACCAAAAACATTTTTTTCCTGCAAATCACTTCAGTTTATAAGAGGCTATTATTCAGTAAGGCTGTTTTGTCTTCTAGGCAACACCCTCAGATCCTCATAGGATAAAAATAGGACAAGATCCATATAAAATCAACCACACACAGCAATCTGAGGTATGTGCTACAAGGGCCACAAGAACCCTGGGTCTTTGCCATATGTTTTTCATTCCCCTTTGCCTTACACATTCGTATCCTTCTTCCTGGAATAACGCCCTTGTCCTTGATACCTGGGAGCTGTACTCTGCCTCAGTACTGCTCTTTATTTTGTTATTTTATTTCATTTTTTAAATCTTCTTGTTGAGAGTATTACAGATGTCCCTATTTTTCCCTCCATTGCCCTCCTCCACCCAGTTCCCGCACTGCCCCAGGCCTTCACCACCTTATTGTCTGTGTCCATATGTAATGCATATATGTATATAAGATCTTTGGTTAATATCTTCTGACCCTCACCCCCTTCCCTCTGAGATTTGTCAGTCTGTTCCATGTTTCCATGGCTCTGATTCTATTTTATTCATCCGTTTATTTTGTTCATTAGATTTCTTGTTTGTTTATTTTGATTTTTAGATTCAATTGTTGATAGATATGTATTTATTGCCATTTTGTTGTTGTTCATACTTTTTATCTTGGCATCCTACACTCTACTGTTGAATCCCTGAAAATTATTCATTTCAGTTAATGTATGCTTAATTTCTGACTGATCCTTTTTAATATCTTTGAAATTCTAAGATCCTTGAAAGTCACACTAAGTCCCTCAAAGCTCTCACTAGTCATCCTTGAGCAACCTTAAACCCATTGTTTTGAACTCTGCATCCAGGAGTTTTCTTGTTTCCATTTCTTTCATTTGTGACATGTTTCTTTGTCTCACATTTTGGCTGCTACCCTGTGTTTGTTTCTATGTATTAAGTAGAGCCGCTGTGTCTTCTGGAATTGGTAGAGTGGCCTTGTGAAGTAGATGTCCTGAAGAGTCCAGTTGTTCAGCCTCCCCAATCACCTGAGCTGGACACTCTAGGTGTACCCCTGTGTGGGCTGTGTGCACAGTCTTGTAGTTGAGCCTTAATTGCTGTTGGTGTCACTAGGAGGAAATGACCCCCAGACCAATTGGCTGTGAGGACTAGCTGTGACAACAATGGAAGAGTTGCTGCGCAGGAGACTCTTATATGGAGGAGGACTTGCTTAGAGGGGCTTTGGTACTCACTGAGTCTTCCCCATAAGAGTGTTGCTTGTGAATGTGTAGAATTGTAATCTGGTATGGTCTGAAGCTGTCCACTGGGTGCACTAGTCCTGGGTCCTCTTGGGAGGTGCAAAATAAGCCACTAAGGGGGCCACCAAGCAGAAGCTACAGAGAGATCTGCAGATGGCTACTACTTATGTTGGGCTTGCCTATGCAAGGCCAAACTGTGAAGCTAGGCAAGCTGGTGCTAGTGCCAGGTCTTGGGTCTCTTATTAACAGGTTTGGGGCATGCTGATGCCAACCGCTGCTTGTCTGAGAGATTTTAGGAAAGTCTGAAGCCTGACCCAGGACAGGCTATTCACATGGAAAAGCTGCTGCAAACATTTGAGTGGGGCTGCAAATTGGATAGGGTGGGGTTTTAGGGAATCACCAGGGTGGAGTGAACAGTGTGGGCCAGACTGATGGAAACAGATATGGCTGCCTGTCAGCTCTATGACTGGAGAGGTTCCAGCACAGGAACAATGACCCCTGCGAGCACCTCAGCCTGGGAGAAAGTAGCCACCAAGTGCCTGCCCCAATGCCAGACAATCCAGTTCTTCCCCCTATGTGTCTGGATCCCCCAAAGCTGCTGCCTGGTGCTGAAGCTCAGAGGAAGCTGGACCATGTAAGTTTATGTGCCAGCCCTTAAAGAGGAACTGCCTAGGTCTCCAGCAGCCTCTGGGTCACTCAGCCACAATCACTGCTGGTTTTTACAGCCTGAAGTTACAGGGACTTCTCTTTCCATCCCTGAAACCCTGGGCTGGGGGTTCCCCTTGCTTCTCTGCAGCCAAGATATCCCTCCTGATTATTGGGAGGTCTCATACCAACCAGTTCCATGCCTCCACTCCTCCTACTAGTCTCGATGTTTTTTTTTCTTTATTGATTAAGGTATAACATATGTGTCCTTATCCCCACATTGCCCTCCACCCAGGCTCATGCCCTCACCTCCCTAGTGTCTGTGTCCATTGGTTATGCTTACATGCATGCATACAAGTCCTTTGGTTGATCTTTCCCCCTTACCCCTACCCTACCTTGCCTTCCCTCTGAGGTTTGACAGTCTGATCAATGCTTCTTTGTCTCTGGATCTGCTTTTGTTCATCAGTTTATGTTGTTCATTATATTCCACAAGTGAATAGGATCATGTGATATTTATCTTTCTCTGACTGACTTATTTTGCTAAGCATCATGCTGTTGCAAATGGTAGGAGTTTCTTCCTTTTTATAGCACCGTAGTATTCCATTGTATAGATGTACCACCGTTTTTTAATCCACTCATCTACTGATGGTCACTTAGGCTGTTTTCAAATCTTAGCTATTGTAAATTGTGCTGTGATGAACATAGGGGTGCATATATCCTTTCTGATTGGTGTTTCTAGTTTCTTGGGATATATTCCTAGAAGTGGGATCACTGGGTCAAATGGGAGTTCCATTTTTAGCTTTTTGAGGAAACTCCATACTGTTTTCCACAGTGGCTGCACCAGTCTGCATTCCCATCAGCAGTGCACGAGGGTTCCTTTTTCTCCGCATCCTCGCCGCCAGCACTTGTCATTTGTTGATTTGTTGATGATAGCCCTCAATGTGTTTTCATCTTTACTTTTGTAGTTGTAGACTTCCATTCAGCCACTTTTCAGGAGGTTCTGAATGATGGTTGTTCTGTATTTTAGTTGTAATTTTAATGTAGTTGTGGGAGGCAGCCAGTACCAATGTTTACCTATGTTACCAACTCGGTTTTGTTTCCTCAGTATTTCTCTTACTTCACACCTCACCTCACTTTCCATCTCTGAAGTAAGTATCCTTCCATAGCAATGTGTGCAAGGAGTAAATCAGAGTAACTTTCTCATCATATTATAATGTTCAGTCAATTTTTCTGCCTCCAACAATAAAACATGGTCAAGTTGAGAGAGTAAAATTTATAATTTTACTCTTATAAAATTCCATGGGAGGTCCTTCTTCAAAAATACATAATCAAACCTGACAAAAATGACATTCGGTGTACCCCTTAACAAATGGCAAAGGTGGGCTAAGACTCAACAGGGTATATAATAGTGAACTCCCACAGTCCTGCCAGCTTTTCAGAATATCACCAGCACAGCAGTTCTCAACCCTGACTGTGCTTTGATATCACATTGGAACTTTAAAATATCCTTGGTGTCTGAGTCCCAGCTGTAGAAAATTAATTGGACTGAGGTAGTTCAGAGTCATTAGGGTTTTTAAATGCGCCCAGACAATGAGAACTTAAGGATAAGGACCACTGCACAGGAAGATGTTGCTAAATGGGAATAGCTTCTAGAAGTCAGTATTGAGATTGGGAGTCACAAATGGACTGTCAATATAAGGACTCCGTATTTTTCATAATTTTCTTGAGAAATAAGTTATTCTCCCTTCTGAACTGATTTAGCGACTCTCTGTCATCCTCATGGTAAAATCAAACATCTTGACCAGTCAACATGTTACACCAACCTCTCCATGAAATAGTCCAGTGTTTTCCTTCTTTCTTAACTTCTATGCTTGAGTCAGACAAAACTGCTTGCTAAACTCAGGCTTGTCCTTCTCTGAGTGCCTTTTCTAGTGACAGTAATTTTATAAATTGCTCCTGTTCTGTGATCAGTTAACTGCTCAATTGTACAGTTAACACAGTAGCTGAAAATGGCAGTCTCTGTCTGCCACTGACAATGGGTTATTTTAAATTCCATGGGGCAGAAAGTGTGTCTTTTTTGATGCTAGATTTCCCCCAAAGCAGCTCCTCACCTCTACAGTAATAGAGTTCTAACTAGACACGTGTTTTCCTAGAAGAGAGTATTTTCTACCTTCAACTGCAGATGAGAATAATACTCTGGAAGTGAGCAGAGTAAGAAGCTGGAACAAATCTGAGACCCTGAATGACTTTGTGTTTATCCACCCAGTAATTCTGAAATGTGTGGACTGTTTGAGCCAATGCATTTATTTCTGCTTTCCTTATAAATTGACATACCAAATAGTGTAGTTTTTAAACAGTGCAATATGATGTCTACTACCATTATGTCAAACATCAATGCAAGCCAAAAAGACACAATTTAATTGAAATATTAATACTGGTTATCTGCCCACAAAGTGGTTGGAGAAGCAAACATTTTTTCATTCCCAATTTAAAGCTTCATTTGCAAAAGATTTCAAGGTCTCTGACCCAGCCAAGCATTAAACATTCATAGTCACCCTTTTGTTATTAACTGAAGGAAGGAAAACATAGTCAAGTCAGGGAAACAATGTGCTTTATATAGATAATTTTCCTGAGAAATCATTCATTACCCCCCTTTTTTTGAGAGAGAGAGAGGAAGGGAGAGGGAGAGAAAGAGAAATATTGATCAGTTGCCTCCCGTACACATACCCCAACCAGGAATTAAACCCCCAACTAGGGATTGAATCAGAAACCCAGGCATGTGCCCTGACTGGGAATGAAACCCACGAACTTTCAGTGCATGGGACGATGCTCCAACCAACTGAGCCACATTAGCCAGGGCTCAAGTTACCTTTTATTTTTTTTAATATATTTTTATTGATTTCAGAGAGGACGGGAGAGGGAGAGAAAGATAGAAACATCAGTGATGAGAGAGAATCATTGATCGGCTGTCTCCTGCATGCCCCCTACTGAGGATCGAGCCTGCAACCCAGGCATGTGCCCTTGACCAGAGTCAAACTCGGAACCCTTAAGTCCGCAGCCTGGCATTCTATCCACTGAACCCAACCAGGTAGGGCTCAAGTTAGCTTTTAACTACAAATACGTAGTCTATTCACCCTTCAAACAAATTAAGGGTCCTTACTAGCATATCAGACAAGAAAGCTGTATATTAAAATAACTGGGGATATTGCCCCAAAAGTTATTTTCCTTATAGTCCCAACCAAAGGGTAAGAGAGTTTACTATCTCATCTTTGAGGCAATACTGGGAAATCCCAGCAATTTAGACATCTAAACCAATTGTGGGATTACCCTAGAGCAATGATGGCGAACCTATGACACGCGTGTCAGAGGTGACACTCGAACTCATTTTTTTGGTTGATTTTTCTTTGTTAAATGGCATTTAAATATATAAAATAAATATCGAAAATATACATCTTTGTTTTACTATGGTTGCAAATATCAAAAAATTTCTATATGTGACACGGCACTAGAGTTAAGTTAGGGTTTTTCAAAATGCTGACACGCCGAGCTCAAAAGGTTCACCATCACTGCCCTAGAGTCTAGGGCAGCCGTGGGCAAACTACGGCCCGAGGGCCGGATCCACCCCATTTGAAATGAATAAAACTAAAAAAAAAAAAAAAGACCGTACCCTTTTATGTAATGATGTTTACTTTGAATTTATATTAGTTCACACAAACACTCCATCCATGCTTTTGTTCTGGCCCTCCGGTCCAGTTTAAGAACCCATTGTGGCCCTCGAGTCAAAAAGTTTGCCCACCCCTGGTCTAGGGCCTATACCTATAGACCAGACTAACAGCCTTGATTTTATACATTTTCATTCCATTTTTTATCTTACACATATTTGATTATATATAACTTATAAATCAGTCCATGAACTATCCTCATAATGACTGAACCATTCAGAAAATAAGTTTTGAACTCAAATGAACCCGTTTAAGGCAGCTACAAATCTCAAAACCATTCTGTCACCTACCCAAGCTGGAATGAGATCAGCCTTTAAGAGTGAGGACACCAGAGATCCTGTGCCAAGGGAGAATAGGTTAAAAAAACAGACACAGGCCCTAGCCAGTTTTTCTCATTGGTTAGAGTGTCAGCCTGCAGACTACAGGGTCTCAGGTTTGATTCTGGTCAAGGGCATGTATCTCAGTTGCAGGCTTGGTTGGTGCATGCAGGAGGCAACCAATCAATGTGTCTCTCTTCTCTTCTCTTCTCTTCTCTTCTCTTCTCTTCTCTTCTCTTCTCTTCTCTCTGTCTCTCTCTTTCTCTCTCTCTCTCTCTCCCTCTCTCTCTCTCCCCTCCCTTCCATTCTCTCTAAAAAAAATCTATGGAAAAAATTTCCTCAGGTGAGCATTAACCAAAAAAATAAATAAATAAAATAAATAGACGCAGGTTGTAATATATGATTTCTTTTTGTGAGCTACCAGGCATACAAGGGCCAAATTCCTGATTTAACGCCAAAATGCTGTATTTGTCATATCAGAAAGAACTACTAAGTACAATGAGTTACCCAGTAATACATGGTCTTCATGGAGCAGAAGAGAACTGTCCTTATATCATCCAAAAAATTATTTAAGCCTATATCTTTTCATCCGTGATTTTAATAATGAAATTACTAAGATGTGAGATAAGATGACTTAGAAAAACTTACTCCCTGTAAGTACTTTAAACAATGTCTTTTCTATGCATTATTTTTTTCTATGCATTTTTTCACATTTTCTAAGTTTAAAAACTCCCAAATGTTCTTGATCATGGCCTGTATTTGATAATATTATGAGATATATCTGATTTCCTATTCACATTTTTATAAAGTGACTTTCTTTTGTTACCATGACATTGTTCTATCCTTCATCTAACACATCAATTTTGTGACAGGTGGTATTTGATATTGTAACTAATCTAACATCCACGGATTCAAGGGCAACAATAACACACTACTAACAGTCGCTACATATTTATAATATGCCAGGCACCTTCAAGACATATTGCTTATTATAATATGTATTAATTACCATGACAACCTTGGGGAATAGATAACTTTATTATTACCACTCTATAAGTAAGAAAACTGAAGTTAAACAATACAGCCAGCAGCATACCACTAAGAAGGAGCAGGGCCAAAATCTAAAATCGGATGACCCAGCATGTGACATAATACCTGGTGGTGTTATTCCCATTTAACCAAAACTATTTGGAAAGAAGTCATAAAAGTGCATGAATTGAAAAGTTATAGAGTCATAGAAACTGTGGACCAAAGGAAGCTTAAATGTCCCCTAGCTCTTCCTGCCCAAAGTATCAACCCAAGAAATTAACTGGCTGTTCATCAAAAGCAGACAACCAGGCAAAAGAAGATCTAAATAGCTCAAAGAAAATAGCCTAAAAGACAAACCGAAGACTGAACAGAACCACTTCAAAAAGAATGTTAAAGTATTTGTGAATAAAAGACAGACTTCTGAAGTAGAACTCCAGCTTGGCCAGATAACAGACTCGCCAACATATAAGTGCCAGGTGATGTTGTAGATGGGGATGATAAGATTAGAGGAACACAAACCCAGAGAGGATTTTTGTTTGGTTCTTTGGCAGGACTTGACTAGGAAATGATGGGGAAATTCTAATTTCTGTGAACAATTTTCACAAGAACGAGAGGTTACAGCTTCCAATGAAGAAGACATGCTGCAAGTGAAGGAAGCAAAGTGCAGTTGGCTCTCAGGCCAGATGGCATTTATCTGAGTGTTTTTTAGAGAATACAGTGTGAAACAGTAGAATTTGATGAGGACATATATAATATTGGTAAAAATAGCAGCTATTCTTGAAGATTGTCCAGTTTCTGACACAGTGTCTTTTTTTTTGTCTTTTTTTTAAGAAAACCAGGAGAGACCCCTAGGGATTCAGATAAGTGAACTTTGTCTTGGTGTGAGGATACTGTTTGCAGGGGGAGATGTGTGTGGGGGAAATCTGAGGACAGTACCAAATAAAATCTGGGGATTAAAATGTGAGGGGCTCCCATCAACTCTGCAGTAATGGGGGTTTCCACTTCTACAACTTTAATATTGACAATGGCTAGTCAAAGCACTTGTCTTTTCAAAAGGTTTGCTAATGAAGAAATGTATGCTAGCTTGCATCAAAACTAGCTAAAGAAGTTAGAATCATTTATTGTGGATTCTTAGGTCAAAGAACAGAGATTAAAATCTGGTGTTGGAATGAAAATGTAATCACACAAGCATTTTTTAAATGTGGAGGTCTGTGCAAGCCACAGGTAATTGACTCTCATGTGACTGACACTATGTGTGGCAGCACCTACAGGGCAAATAATAAAATAAAACACATGTAATCATATGATTGTATGGTCATCATCTCTAACATTTACTGGCTGCTTACTACATGGCAGGCACACTGCTTATTCTTTGACATCCATTACTTCAGTTATTCTTAGTCTGCTAACCTCCTTCAGACAGCTGCTCTTTCAGGAAGAAAAATGAAGAGGTATGACAGGGTATCAGCCACAGTCATGAATTTCAAACAAAACTCATCTGAAATATTCTGAATAAAACATGGTCTTCATTTAGAACTGAGTGAAGCCACGAGGGTTGTCAAGGAAGCCAGAGATGGAATCTGTTCTCTGACCCTCAATCCCTGGGCCTACCAGGAACTTGTATCTTTTAAACCTCAGATAATTGGGCTGACATTGGTTCCAGACTCCACATAATTGCCAGCCCTGAGACTTGAGAGTTCTTATTGTCCTTTTTACTATTTTTGTTTTTTAATTTCCTGGTCCTTACCTAGCTCTACCTAACTCTGTCCCTACCTAATTATAAATGTTTTGCATTCGTTTCCTGATTCCTGCAGCTTGGCTTCTCTTCCCCAAGCCTTTATCTCTGTTGCCCACCTGGGATTTCAGAACCATGTGGGTCTAAAGCAGGGGTCCTCAAACTTTTTAAACAGGGGGCCAGTTCACTGTCCCTCAGACCGTCGGAGGGCCGGACTATACTTTAAAAAAAAAAAAAACTATGAACAAATTCCTATGCACACTGCACATATCTTATTTTGAAGTAAAAAAAACAAAACGGGAACAGATACAATATTTAAAATGAAGAACAAGTAAAGTTAAATCAACAAACTTACCAGTATTTCAATGGGAACTACGGGCCTGCTTTTGGCTAATGAGATGGTCAATGTCCGGTTCCATATTTGTCACTTCTAGTCGTAACAAGTGATGCAAGTGTGCATCAGTTAGTCTAGATCTGGTTGGAGATTTCAGATGTTTCATTCTGAGACTGAGAGGAGGAGTCGAGAGACAGAGAGAAGGAGGGGAGTCAGAGAGTGCGGCGCACATTCCACACATGCGCACTGTGGGCCCAGGACTAGTCAGCTGCTAAGCAACAGGCAGTGGCGGCAAAAACACCCGGCGGGCCGCCTGGATAAACGTTTTCGGCGGGCCACATATGGCCCGTGGGCCGTAGTTTGAGGACCCCTGGTCTAAAGCCTTGTCTCAAGTGCTGTCTGAAACTCTCCCAGGCATTGGTCCATAACCTCCTGCCACCCAACCCAGTGCTGATGGACATATTGACGCATAAAGATTAGACACTTCTATTAATTAGTCAGTGCTCCTTCCCAATTAAAATACTTAGTTCAGGGATCTTCATACAATGCTCAAATTACTTTCTGTTCTATCAAGACTTGCTGACTGAAATTTACAGTGTGTGCTGTAATGTGAATTGCAGACCAAAATCCAAATTACAACATGTGACCTCTATGGCAAGAAAGAGTAAAAAATTTAAAAAGCCTTGGACAGATGCCAGATGGTGTTGGACCATGAAAAACTCCAGAGAAAATTGCACTAAACAGAAATAGTACACATTCCACAGCCGCTTGACACTTCATTGTACCTTGATTCCTGATCATAAACTATGATTGGTTTGCTTTTCAATATGATAAGCTTATGGAGAGCAGGGTACAATGAAGTGTCAAGTGCAGAGTGCCTACCTTCCCCATCAGTCCTGATGCCAGCAGGAAACTTGCAGAAGCTGAATTTTATGTTAGATTTCCTTTGTGGAGAAGCACTGACAATAGCCTTGAGTAGCACAAAGCCACACTTAGGAAAGTGGAAAGCTTTGTCATAGCCACATTACACTAGGCAGATAGCTATTTGGAAAAGAATATTTCTGCATTTCATATTTTATGTATTAATTTTTCTATACAGACTCTATCTTTTTTCACCCAAATCTGGTTCCCTCCTAGTCTCTCTGTCTCTGACTCTTCACAGAGCTTACTTTCCTCTTGGTTTCTCTAAGTAACAACTTTCCCTAATGCCTGGAGTGATGGTTACTATTATGTGTCAACTTTGCTAGACTACAGTGCCTATTTATTCAATCAAATACTAATCTAGGTGTTGCTGTAGAGATATTTCCTAGATGTGGTTAGCATCTATGATCAGTTGACTTTAAAGCAGATTATTATCAACAATGTGGGTGAGCCTCATTCAATCAGTTAAAGATCTTAAGGGCAAAATTAAGGTTTCTGTGGGGAAGAAATCCTGCCGCAAGACTGCAACATCAGATCCTGCCAAAGAGTTTCCAGCTTGCTGATCTTCTTTGCCCTACAGATTTGGAATTGGCCAGCCCTCAAAATCACAAAAACCAATTACTGAAGTAAATCCCTTCATATATATTTTACATATATAGAAAAACTTTCTATATATGTTATATTATATATTATATGTGAGAAAGTAACCTCACTTATAAATTTTAAGAGTTCCTGAAGCAAAAATAATTTTCCCCCAATATTTCAAATGAATATACTTTAATGAAGGAACCATGCAATAGAAGTGTGGGCAGGGTTAAGGAAACATAGAAAGGAAGGTTAAGCACAAGAGTCTAGCAATAGAGAGCAGCAGGTATGTTTCTCTCCACCCCACATAAACCTGGGGCTGAAGGGGTAGCAGGGGATGGAGCTCTGTTACAATCAAGGGATCTGTGGTTAGGGAGAATGCAGCACAGACACAGGGAGGGAACAGGCAAAAAAAAGCCTCTGACCTCTCTCTCTCCTCCTGCTCCCAATCTCCTGTCAGGCAAGTCGGTCTCCAGTTGGTAGAAGCCAACCAGGAAGGGAGCCTGGAGATGATGCTAGCAGGAATCACACTGCTCGGGACACAGAGCAAGCAAAACATGAAGAATGGGTTTTGGGTGGGGAGAGGACCAAACCAAGAATATCCATTATACTCTGGTTCTTCTAAGACTCAAACTGCAAGTTCATACTGATTTCTAGCTTTCATAAGAAACCATTTAATTTTGCTTCTTACCTGCTAATCTACCATAGCAACAGATTTATTTCTTATCCAATGCCATTATTTTTCCTGATCCCAAGTCTTATTTATTATTTAATTACATTTGCAATAACCCAGAATTTAATTGCTCTCCCTATCATCTCTATCACTTTTATCAAGCCCTCCCTGAACCCCCAAACTCAATTTTAATCAATTAATAAAGACACACATATCCTTTTATAGAAAAATTATAGCCAAAAAAGTTTTATAAAGTAATCTATATATGTGCAGTAGGTGTGGGATAAATATTGTATACCCATCAGATTGTAATCCACCACAATTCAGAGCACATGAAGTACGGATTATAAAATTTTAGTAGCCCAGTGCACGAAATTCATGCACATGGAGGGGTGTCCCTCAGCTCGGCCTGCACCTTCTCAATCTGGGACTCCTCAGGGGATGTCCAACTGCTGGGGGATGTCCCTGTGGGATCAGGCCTAAACCAGCAGTCGAACATCCCTCTTGCAATCTGGGACCGCTGGCTCCTAACCTCTCACCTGCCTGCTTGCCCGATGCCCCTAATCACTCTTCCTGCCAGCCTGCTCGCTCTCAACTGCCCCCCCCCCCCTGCTGGCCTGATTGCCCCCAAATGCCCTCCCCTGCCGGACTCATGACCCCCAACTGCCCTCCCCAGCTGGCCTCATGGCCCCCACCTGCTCTCCCTGGCTAGAGGCCCTCCACAGCCAAGCGTTCCATGCCTGGCCAATGCCGCTGCCAAGACAGCCAGGCTGCCAGACAGAACATCCACTGTCATCACATGCAATTGGTTTAGTTACATCATAAATTCCACCCCCAACTCCATTCAGTAGGAAATGCCAACTACCTGGAACCTATGGAATAATGCCTGGTGATTCCCTGCGGGTGTCTGAGGTGCATATGTGGGAAAAGGTAGGATGTGTGTGTCATATATATATATATATATATGTATCTATCTCACAGATGTGCATGCGTGTGCTGAGGGTAAAGAACACATAAAATCAAGAGAGTTGGCAGCTACACCTCAGGAGCAATGACTGGCAGGAGACTGGCTCTAGACTGTAATTTCCCAAGCCTATCGCAGTACATTTCCAGGACTCATCCCACCTCTGTCATGCCCCTTGATGACAGGAGGCTTGCTCCTTCACCACAGCTGTTTCATGTGGGTCCTTTTGACCCCTAACCTCCCAGCATCCTTGGCCAGTATGTCAGGCATGCTGGTCATTTACAGGGGGCCATAGCCACAGGCTGTGCAGGCCCCCGAGCTGATGTCTTGTTAATCACTCAGTGTGGGCAGGCAGAGCTGCCTGAGAGGCTGGCCTCTCCCATGGGCACCCAGCGGCAGGGGAAAGCAGGAGCAAGAGGCCCTCTATATGCTGGGTGATCCTGTGAGAACTCCCACTCCTGGCAGGTGATTATGTGACCCTTCCAGGTGGGAAGAGAAGCCGGACGGCCGTGAAAGGTAGGGTCCTCCCCAAAAGGCAACCGTGAGGCAGTGGGCAGTGTGTGTGTGGTTTCTGAACAGCGTCACCTGGACCTCCAGCCTCTTTAACAGCATGAGACTCAGAGGAGGGCTGTGCCATAGACCCCACTCTCTGAACACACTGACAGCTGCACTTGAGGCTCCATGAGTCATCCTGTCCTTGACCCACCAAGGGCTGTGAGGCCTGCCAGGTACCCTGCAAGGCTGCTCCTCCCATCTGAGCCCGGCCTGGCCAGGAAGCCCTCCCTCCATGGCTCACGCTGCCCACTCTCAGTGGCTGCCCCCCCAGGACTGGGGGATCCTAGGAGGGCTGAGAGGACTGGGCGCCGCCATCTTGTGGCTATGGGCGCCACCATCTTTGTGATGAAGTGACAGTTAATTTGCATATCACCCTTTTATTATATAGGATGTGTTTGAATAATTTTATTTTCCTTATAGGTGTTCATCTCAAGATACAAAAAAGTAGACTTCTCATGTGTCATTTATTATTATCAAAGAGAGAAAGGAGCCTACTTTTATGTATAGACAAGGAGATAACTGCAGCTGGTACATATGGGATTATCTGTCCATTCCCCTCATCTGGGAATTGCCTGTTTTCTTCATCCCTTTCATGAAGTTATCATAGAAGCTATTCTAGGGCGACAGTAGACTTTAGACTCAAGATAACTCATCATAATCCCTAACCTAGACCTCATCTTCCTAACCAAAGTTTCTAAGTCCCAGCCTGGCACCTGATACAGGTGGAAAAATTAGAATCTATTCTTGAGAACATTTCATCTAGAATTGATAATCATTCTTTGGGTACATGAACCATGATGTGTAAAACTAGGAGGCTAACTATCAGTAAACACATTTTCAATTTAGAACAAAAAATAAGGAGAGGAGCCCTACTGGTTTGGCTCAGCAGATAGAGCGTCAGCCTGCGGACTGAAGGGTCCCAGGTTCAATTCCGGTCAAGGGCATGTACCTTGGTTGTGGGCACATCCCCAGTGGGAGGTGTGTAGGAGGCAGCTGATCAATGTTTCTCTCTCATCAATGTTTCTAACTCTCTATTCCTCTCTGTAAAAAATCAATAAAATATATTTTTAAAAAAATAAGGAGAGGATGAGATAGAGAAAAAAAAATCATATAACCAGAAAAATCAAAGAGAGCCACACAGAGTCATCATGGTACTCAAATATCTATTTCCAGTTCTGCCTCAAGTCTAGCTGCATTTCTAACTGTGTGTCTTCTAAATCCCTTGCTTTGTTTACCTTAGTTTTAGTTATATGTAAGCCAATGAGTCCTAATGAATATACTTTCCACCATCTAAACTTATCAAATGGAAGGCTTAGCCTCACACTGACCAATGGACTTGTAAGAAGTAACTTAGAAAATTCCAACTATGCTTATGAATTTTCTACCAATGAATATGACTGACTAATTTTCTATTTCTGTATTGTTTTCTTCAGTGGCAGGAAAGTTCAAACCTATCATTGCCATTAGGCTTCACACTAGGAACATGAATTTAAATGATTCTAAAAGCACGGAATCCTGGGAAAAAGAACACAATTATATTGAAACCGCATTTTAAAAGCTAAGTGAACCATATTTTAACTAAAACCCTTTGAAATGGAGTAAACACATTATGAAATCCCAAGAAGCTCAGTTACTTAAGCAGACACAACATGATTAGTATTATCACAAAATGAATAACATTGTTTCAGCTGCTCGTAGCTTTTGTAGGGGCATAGTATTTCCATCAATCCTAGTTTCTATTTATCAAATAAATTTCCCACAATCTATACAACTTTAATATCTGCTCTTTTTAAAGGAACATAAATCTAATAAATAAGCAAATATATGAATTCAGAAAGGGTCTAACTCATCTGTTTTATTTTTAGTGCCTATTAAGAAAGTATCAAAGGACAAAATACCTAGCTCAATGGCCACAGATAAGTAAAATTTACAAATACAAAATAACTAAGTTTCCAAAGAAAGGATTGCCAACACTAGAAGTTTCTTCATATATAGAGTGGTGTAGCCTTGTGTTTAAGAACTTGAGTTCTGTAGGAGGTCACAGTTGGATTCCCAGTCACGGCACATGCACAGGTTGAGGACTGGATCCCCAGTAGGGCATGTGCAGGAGGCAACTAATCATTGGTTCTCTCTCATCATTGATATTTCTATCTCTCACTCCCTAACCATTCCTCTCTGAAAATAAAAATATATTTTACAAAAAGAACTTGAGTTTTGGGGCCAGATTGCTAGTTTTCCCATCTACAGTCTACTACTTATCATCTATGTAACCTTGGGCAAATCACTTATCTCTGTGCCTGAGATTTTTTATCTTTAACAACAACCACACACAAAAAAACACAGAGCCTCCACAAGTGGTAGTTGAGATGATTTAATAAATTTAACACACGTGAAAAAATCTGGCAGACATTAAACACTCAATAGATGTTATCTCTTATTATTAAGAGGTAATGTATCAATTAGTTTTGTAGCTTCAAATAAAGCATTCAGCAGATTTAAAATGGCAGCATAGTAAGTGGATGCTACACAGACATGCTCCTAAGACCAAACTGGAATTACAATTAAAGCATAGAAGAACAACCCTGAAAAATCTACTGAGGAATAGCTGGAGAGAACCCTGATAACCAAGTATGGAAAGTGGAGACTGCATAGAGTGCATAGAGACTGGTAGGAAGGATAGAGGTGCAAAAGGGCTGGCCAGGCTCCTAGAGACAGCAGCTGAAGTTTCAGAGAGATATCTCAGCTGGCGGGTGGTGCAACTGAGAACAGTGGGGTCTAATCCCCTAGCCGGGCCCCACAGCAGAGAGCACCAGAACTAAGAAAGGTGCCCACATAACATCTGGCTGTGAAAGGCTGCAGGGTTTCTGTCTGCCAGCCAAAGACGGCTGGAAATGCAGACACCCTCCTAGACGGCTAACACATGAAATTTTGAGTCCAGCCACTCAGCTTGGGTTCCAGCAGAGGGAGAGCAGAGTGGACTGGAGATGTATGAGGAGAAGCCAGGGTGGGGGACTCTGGAGATAGAGCTAGAAAGGCAGACACCTTAGTTTCCTATGCTGAGTCATTCCTTCACACTGCAGAGGTCATCTTTCCCAAGCAAATGTTTGTTATCCAGGCAGTATTTGCCTGGAGGGAAGACAGTTGACACACACTATTGTAAAGCCTCTTTAACCATGGTGTGAAGTTTCTGAGGACAATTTAGAGACTGAGAATAACAATTAGCTTCTAGGCAGAAGCAATTGACCCACCCTGATGGAAAACTCACCCCACATAAGGAGGATTGGTTGAGGCTACTAGAGACTGTAAACAATAAATCTACATTCAATCTACATTCCTAAAGTATATATGGAGGCTTTGAGTCTTTACCTCATCTAATTAATCAGAAAGAGCATTGAGTCCCACCATAGGCATCATCTTGGACCACTCAGCAAGGCAAAATCCAGAGGGATGCAAAGCACCTGAAGCTGACACCTGCAGGACCAGCTCCATGGGGGAAGGGAGTGACATTCAAGGCAAACCCAGCCTCTGGGCTAAGGAGTCCCTGACTGCTGGACTATTAGGGGCTCCAATCACTTGGACCTCAATCAGGTTGGCCAGGGCCAGAAAGAGACAGTGACTCACATTCACCTCCATTATAGAAGCTCCCAGGAGGCCCAGGATAGACACACAAAAGGACCAGATTCAACAACATCAGCGCAAAAATCCAAGGAGCCCCACAAAGAGCAGACCCAAAGTACCTATATAACAGTGGGAACAACAACAATGAGGTTGATCCTCACTGGCATAAAGTAGGAGGGGATATCTCTCCCACAAATGGAACATCAATAATCAAGTCCTAATTACAACAGGAGAGCCCAAATAGCACACATAAGGACCATTCCTCAAGTATCCTGCTCATGTGAACAAGTAGACTGCAGCACTGGACCTTTCAAGACACTTTCTACAAAATGCCATCCCACAAAGACTGGGAAGCATAACAGTTTTACCTAATACATAGAAGCAAATACAAAGAGGCAGCTAAAATGGGGAGACAAAGAAACCATCCGCTAATAAAAGAAGGAATCTCCAGAAAAAGAACTAAATGAAAGCAATCTGTCAGACATAGAATTCAAAGTAATGGTTATAAAGATGCTTAAAGAACTTAATGCAAATTACAACAACATGAAAAGAAAAATAGAGGACATAAACAAGAACCAGACAGAAATAAAGAATGATATGTCTGACATCAAGAACACACTGGAAGGTATTAAAATTAGATTGAATGAAGCAGAGGATACAATCATCAATTTGGAAGACAAGGTAAAAATAAATATCCAATTAGAGCAGCAAATAGAAAAAATAATAAGCAGGAAGATAGCTTAAGGGAGCTCTGGGAAACCATGAAACATAACAACATCCAAATTAAAGGAATACCAGAAGGGGAAGAGGATGAGCAAGGAACATAGAACCTGTTTAAAGAAATAATGACAGAAAAATTCCCCAACCTGGTGAAGGAAAATGTCACACAAGTTCAAGAGGTGTGGAGTCTCAATCAAGATGAACTCAAAGAGACCCACACCTAGACACATCATAATTAAAGTGGCAGATGTTAAAGACAAAAAAAATTTTAAAGCAGCAAGAGAAAGACAAAAAATTACCTACAAAGAAGTTTCCATTAGAATGTCAACTGATTTCTCAAAAGAAACACTTCAGGCCAGAAGGCAGTGGCATGAAGTACTGGAAGTAATGAAATGCAAGGGCCTAAATTCAAGACCACTTTATCCAGCAAGGCTATCATTTAAAATTGAACATGAAATGAAAAGCTTTCCAGACCAAAATAGAGGTTAAGGGATTACATTAGTACCAAACCAGCAATGCAAGAAATGTTAAAGGGACTGCTTTAAGAAGAAGAAAAAGAGAGAGAGGAGATCATAGGCATAAAGAAAAGAAAATGGCAACAAATAACTACCTATAAATAATAACTTAAAATGTAAATAGGTTAAACACTTCTGTCAAAAGATATAGAGTGACAGAATAGATAAGAAAAAATGACCCATCTATATTATATCTACAAGAGACTCACCTCAGAACAAAAGATACACACAGACTGAGAGTGAAGGGATGGAAAAATATATTCCATCTAAATGGAAAGGGAAAAAAAGTTGGGGATAGTAATATTCATATCAGACAAAATAGACTTCAAAACAAATATCATCACAAGAGACAAAAGAGGCCATTTCATAAACCTAAAGGGAATGATTCAACAAGAAAAGATCACCCTTGTAAACAATATGCACCCAATATAGAAGCACCCAAGTACATAAGAAAAAAATCTTGATGGACTTCAAGGGAGAGATTGACAGCAATACAGTCATAGTGGGGGATTTCAACACTCCACTGACATTACTGGATAGATCTTCCAGAGAAAAAAGAGAACAAGGAAATAGAGGCCTTAAATGACACAGTAGGTCAGATGGATCTAACCAATATTTATAGAATATTTCAAACCAAAGCAATAGAATGTATATTCTTCTCAAGCGCACATGGAACAGTCTCAAAAAAGAAGACCAAATGTTAGGGCACAAAACAATCTATACAAATTTAAGAAGATTAATATAATAACAAACATCTTTTCTGATCACAGTGGCATGAAGTTAGAAATCAACTAAAATAAAATAAAAAATTTGAAGGGGGTCAATGGGGGAAAAAAAAGGACATATGTAATACTTGCAACAATAAATATTTAAATAAAAAGTTTTTGAAAGATGATAAAAATTAACTTCAAAAACACGCAAATATATGGAGGCTAAATAGCATGTTATTAAATAATAAATAGGTTACCAATGACATCAAGCAAGAAATTAAAAACTGCCTGGAAACAAATGAAAATGAACACAAGTCCTATGGGAAACAACAAAAGCAGTCCTGAGAGGGAAGTTCATAGCCAACCTAAAGAAACAAGGAAAAGCAATGATAAACTATCTAACCCTACAACTAAATTAATTAGAAAGAGAACAGCACAAAAAGCAAAGAGGAGGTAAAGAAAATAAATAATAAAGATCAGAGCAGAAATAAATGAGATAGAGAATTTTTTTAAAAAGTACAAAAGACCAATAAATCCAAAAATTGGTTCTTTAAAAAGATAAACAAGATTGATGAACCCTTAGCCAGACTCATCAAGAAACGAAGATAGAGGAAACAAATAAATAAAATTAGAAATGAAAGAGGCAATATAACAATGGACACCACAGATATACAAAGGATTGTAAGAAAATACTATGAAAAACTATATGCCAACAAATTGGACAAGCTGGGCAAACTGGACAAATTCCTAGAAATATACAATCTTCTGAAACTCAATTAGGAAGAATCAGAAAACGTGAGTAGGCCAATAAACAGCTGATGAAATTGAAGAAAAACTTCCAGCAAACAAAAGTCCTAGACTGGATGGATTTACAAGAGAATTTTACCAAATAGTCAAAAAAGAACTAACACATATAATCCTCAAAATATTCCAAAAAATTCAAGAAGGAACACTTCCAAGCTCTTTTACGAAGATAAAGACATACAAAGAAAGAAAATTACAGGTCAATATACATGATGAACATGGATACTAAACTCCTCAATAAAATATTTGTAATTGGATCCAGCAATATACTAAAAAAAAATACACCATGATCAAGTGGGATTTATTCTGGCAATGCAAGGCTGGTACAATATTCACAAACCTATAAATGTGATACATCACATAAACAAATTGAAAGATAAAAACACTTCATCATATCAATAGATGTAGAAAAAGCATTTCATAAAATCCAGCACTTTTTTTTAATAAAAACTCTCAGTAAAGTGGGAATAGAGGGATCTTACCTCAACATAATAAAGGCCATATAAGACAAACTTAAAGCGAACATAATACTCAATGGGCAAAAACTGAAAGCATTTCCCTTAAGATCAGGAACAAGACAAGTATGTCCATTTTTACCACTCTTATTCAACATAGTACTAGAAATCCTAGCCACAGCAATCAAACAAGAAGAAGAGATAAAAGGCATCCAAATTGGAAAGGAGGAAGTAAAACTCTAATTATTTGCAGATGACATGATATTGTACATAGAAAACCCTAAAGACTCTACCACGAAACTACTAGTTTAATAAATGAATTTTAAAAAGGTAGCAGGATAGAAAATCAACATCCGTCAGTCAATGGCATTTTTACACACCAATAATGAACCCTCAGAAAGAGAACTTTAAAAAAATCTCATTTACCATTGCAAAAATAAAATATAAGATATGGAGGAATAAACTTAATCAAGGAGGTAAAAGACCTATACTTGGAAAACTATAGGACACTGAAAAAAGAAATAGAGGAAGACACAAACAAATGGAAACATATACTATGTTCATGGATTGGAAGAATTAAATCATCATTAAAATGTCTATACTACCCAAAGCAATCTATAGATTCAACACAATTCCTATTGAAATACCAATAGCATACTTCAAAGAGCTAGAACAAATACTCCAAAAATTTATATGGAACCATAAGAGATCCCGAATAGCTGCAGCAATCTTGAGAAAGAAGAATGAAGTAGGAGGGATCACAATACCAGATACCAAACTATACTACAAAGCCATTATACCAAAACAGCCTGGTACCATCACATGAACAGACATAGAAACCAATGGATCAGAACAGAGACCCCAGAAATTGACCCACACCATTACGGTCAATTAATATTTGACAAAGGAAGCAAGAACATACAATGAAGTAAAGACAGTCTCTCCACAAATGGTGCTGGGAATGCTGGACACACACATGCAAAAAGTTGAAACTAGACCACCAACTTATACCATATACAAGATAAACTAAAGGTGGATAATAGACTTAAATGTAAAGCATGAACCCATAAAAATCTTAGAGACGAACATAGGCAGTAAAATCTCAGATATCTCATGCTGTGATATGTTTCTAGATATGTGTCCTAAGGCAAAGGAAACTAAGGAGAAAATAAACAAATGGGACTACATCAAAATAAAAGGCTTCTTCAGCGCAAAAGAAACCACCATCAAAAGGAAAAGGGAAGCCATTCTATGGGAGAACATATTTGCCAGTGATACATCTGATAAGGGTTTGATATCCAAAATATATAAAGTACTTATACAACTCAACAAAAGAAGACAAACAATCTAATTAAAAAATGGGCAGAAAACCCAAATAGACATTTCTCCAAAGAGGATACAAATGACCAAGAGACATGTGAAAAATGCTCAAAGTTGCTAATCATCAGAGAAATGCAAATTAAAACCACACTGAGATATCACCTCACACCTGTCAGAATGGCTGTCATCAAAAAATTAACAAACAACATTTGTGGGGGAGGATGTGGAGAAAAGGGAACATTAGGTCACTGCTGGTGGGAATGCAGATAGATGAAGCCACTGTAGAAAACAATCTGGAGTTTTCTCAAAAAATTAAAAATGGAATTTCCATTTGACCCAGCAATCCCACTTCTGGGAATATATCCTACTCCCCACCCCACCCCCCAAAAAAGAATATATGCCCCCCTATGTTCAGTACAGTGTTATTTACAATAACTAAGATTTGGAAAGAGCCCAAGTGCCCATCAGTAGATGAATGAGTAAAAAAGCTGGGGGACATTTACACTATGGAATATTATGCAGCTTTAAAAAGAGGGATTGCTTACCCTTCGGGACAACATGGATGGACCTGAAAAATACTATGCTAAGTAAAATAAGCCCATTTGAGAAAGACAAATATCACATGATCTCACTTATGTGTGGAATCTAATGAACAAAATGAATTGACCAACAAAATAACACTGAAGCATGGAACAGACTGACATACCTCAAAGTGGGTTTGGGGGGATGAGAAGAGATAAACCAAACAACTTTTATATACTTACTAGAGGACAAGTGCACGAAATTCGTGCACTGGGGGGTGGGGGTTCCCTCAGCCCAGCCTGCCCCTCTCACAGTCCGGGAGCCCTCAGTGGATGTCCTACTGATGGCCACAGTCTGGCAGCAGAGGCTCGAAGCAGGCGTCCCATGTGTGTGCGTGTGTGTGTGTGTGTGTGTGTGTGTGTCTGCTGGGGCCTGCCCCCCAGCCGTGCCACGTCAGCTCGAAGCAGTTGCCGTGTGTGTGTGTCCCCACTGGGCGTCTGTCCCCAGCCACATTGGAGGCTCAGAGCAGGCTGTGTGTGTGTGCGTGTGTGTGTGTGTGTGTGTGTGTCTGCTGGGGGCCTGCCCCCAGCCACACCATGGAGGCTTGAAGCAGGAGCCCCTCTGTGTTGATCTCTCAGGCTCCTGGCCTCCACTGCATGTTGTACTCTCCCTTGAGCTGTGGCCAGGATGGGGGTGCTGCTTGCAAGCCAGGCTTTCCTGCTCCAGGATCACCATGGTGACGGGGGAGCAGGCCCAGCTGGGGGCTGCCCTCAGGCCGGGCTTTCCTGCTCCCTGATCAGGCCCAGCTGGGGGCTGCCTGCAGGCCAGGCTTGCTTTCCTGCTCCCGGATTCTCATGGCGACTGGGGAGAAGGCGCAGCTGGGGGCTGCCCGCAGGCCGGGCTTGCTTTCCTGTTCCCTGATCAGGCGCAGCTGGGGGCTGCCTACAGGCCGCACTTTTCTACTTACTGATGGCCGGATCACCACAGCAACCCAGGGCCCAGCAGCACTTTCCTGCTCTCCAATAGTCATAGGGTCCCGGCTGGGGGCGGGGCTTAGCAGTGTGGGGCTCAGGCGGCACAGGGTCCCAGCTGGGGGCTCAGGTGGCACACAGGGGTCCAGGCTGGGGGCAGGGCTTATGCCCTGCTGCCCAGGGCTGCACATGGGGCCTGGATGGCAGCTCACGCTGTCCCACCCTGCCTGTAATATAGTATAGAGGCCTGGTGCATGGGTGGGGGCCGGCTGGTTTGCCCTGAAGGGTGTCCCGGATCAGGGTGGGGGTCCCGCTTGGGTGCCTAGCCAGCCTGGATGATGGGCTGATGGCTGTTTTTAGGCTGCCCGCACCCCCTTCAGGGTGGGGGTCCCCACTGGGGTGCCTGGCCAGTCTGGGTGAGGGGATGAGGGCTGTTTTCAGGCTGGTGGGTGACTGAAGTTCCCAGCCTCTCCTTTTTTTTCTTTTTTTTTTATTCTGGGATTTATTTACTTTCTATGGCTGTCACTGGAGCTGAGAGCCGGCTTTAGCTCTGAGGCCAGCTCCAGCTTGAGGCCTCGGCTGCTGAAAGCTGATATCTGGGCTTTGTTTAGGTTCTATAATTGAAACACTGTTGCCATCACTGCTGCTCTAAGCTCTGAGCCCGCTACCGGCTGAAAGCAGCTATCTGGAGCTTGTTTAGATTCTATAATTGCAACTTTGTTGCATCCGGAACTTAGAGCTGGGCTGCCGCAGGCTGGAAACCTTGGCTTCCTACGTCACTGGAGCCAGCAAGCCTCCTGTTCGCGTCAGCTGCCTGGCAGCCGGCAGCCATCTTGGTTGACAGTTAATTTGCATATCCTGCTGATTAGCCAATGGGAAGGGTGTCGGGGTTATGGTCAATTTGCATGTTTCTCTTTTATTAGATAGGATATGCATAGCCCATGGACATGGGCAATGAGGCAGTGAAGACCTGGCGGTGTGGGTAGGTGTTGGGAGGAAGAGGAAGAGGGGGAATGGGAGAAATCTGTAATACTATGAACAATAAAAAATATATTTACAAAAAGAAAATAATGCAAGTTAAAACAAATAAAGCACTCATACACCTATTAGTTATTTAAATAAATCAATAGAGCACATTTTCATTAAATTAGGCAATGTCCTATTATAGATCTGTTGGGAAAATTATTTTACTTCACAAATTATTTCCAACATTGTTCTTCATAAAACAGTATGGCCTCATTAGATATATATGTTTAAAGAGAGCATTAAAAAGATATAATGTGTAACCAATTTGTTTAACAGCTGCTTTTTCACATCATTATTATTCAAAGTGATTTTTGGTTCACAGGGACTGCATGAATGTTTTTCTAAAGCAAATCAATAACCCTATTTGTTCAGTCCCTTCAGATCACTGGGTCATAGCAAGTACCAGTATTTAGATGTTTGAGGACTGTTCAGGGAAAAGGCCACACTTGAAGTGTCCTCAAGTATGAGAAGGGCATGTAGAAACAATTAATCATAAACAAGCCATTAAAATTTAAAGTGTAGTCTTAAATAGTTTCTTGATTAAGAACGAATGCCTCATTAATCTGAAACATATTGACATGAGAACACAAGTAAAGTCAAAGAGAGTAATGACTGGCATGACATGGAACACAATATGCTGTGTTCCCAACTCAAACGCTTGGGAAGAACAGAGTCCACAAAAGGTCACTAGCTGTAGTGAATTGAACAGAAAACAGCATCACCCAATTTTGCAAAGATAAGTTTTTAAGTACCTCAATAACAGGAAACATGGTATACCAGCAGCACTGAAACTTTTTCCATCTATATAGTCAAACTACACTCCATTTATTTGAGAATGAAAACAAGCCTAAACCCAAAATCTAAAAAATAAAGTAATCCTATATAACAAAAGCTTAATATGCAAATCGACTGACTGGCAGAATGACAGGTCACTATGACGTGCACTGATCACCAGGAGGCAGATGCTCAATGCAGGAGCTGCCCCCTGGTGGTCAGTGCGCTCCTACAGGGGGAGCACCACTCAACCAGAAGCCGGGCTCATGGCTGGTGAGCACAGCGGCAGTGGTGGGAGCCTCTCCTGCCTCCAGGGCAGCTCTAAGGAGCAGCGAGCAGGCGGGCGGTAAGGAGCGAGGGGTCCCAGACTGCAAGAGGGATTCCAGACTGCGAGAGGGCACAGGCCTGCCTGAGGGACCACCCCCCTCCCCCAGTGCATGAATTTCATGCACTGGGCCTCTAGTAATATATATAAAAGAAATAAGGCATGCAATTTTAAATAAACTTAATATCCTCCCCTCCCCTACCTTGTACTCCCTAAGAGATCTGAAGAAAATTCTAACAACATAATTGGGTCACATACATGATTTTTAAAAACAGATAAAATGTTAAACAATCCTACAAGGATGGTTAGGTAGCTTTTAAAGACTAAATCTTGTTTTGAAATAGTCATTAAAATATATAATATATTCTCCTGAAAAGCTTCAGTATTTCATCTCCTAGAAGAAAGTTCTATGATAAAACAGACTTTTCCTGTCTCAATAACTACTTAGGGCATAATGGAGGCACCATATGTATTTGATAAATAAACTAGAGGCCTGGTGCATGAAATTTGTGCATGGGTAGGGTCCCTACGCCTGGCAAGCAATCATGGCCAATTGAGGCCTTCCTTCCTCCAACTGCCAGCTGCTGACTGGGGCCTTCCTTCGTTCCATGCTGCCCCCTATTGGTCAAAGCACGTCATAGCAAGCAGTCAAACTCCCAGTCAGTGGAACTCCCAAAGGGACAATGTACATATTAGCCTTTTATTATATAGTACTAGAGGCCCGGTGCACAAAAATTTGTGCATGGGGGGGGGGGGGGGGGCGGGTCCCCCAGCTCAGCCTGTGCCCTCTCGCAGTCTGGGACCCCTCGGGAGATAACGACCTGCTGGCTTAGGCCTGCTCCCGGGTGGCAGAGGGCAGGCCCAATCCCTAGGTGCAGCCCCTGGTCGGGCTCAGAGCAGGGCCAATTGGGGAGTTGGGGCACCGCCCCCTGTCATGCACAGAGCAGGGCGGATTGGGAGGTTGCGATGCCACCCTCAGTCACGCTCAGGGTGGGGCTGATTGGGGGGTTGGGGCACCGCCCCCTATCACACTCAAGGCAGGGTCGATGGGGAGGTTGCAGCGCCACCCCCTGTCACGCACAGAGCAGGGACCATCAGGGGGGTTGGGGCTCCGTACCCTGTCACGCACAGAGCAGGGCCAATCAGGGGGTTGGGCACTGCCCCATGTCATGCACAGAGCAGGGCAGATCAGGGGGTTGGGTCGCTGCCCTCTATCACCCACAGAGCAGGGCCGATCAGGGGGTTGGGGCGCCGCCACTGTCACACTCAGGGCAAGGCCTATGGGGAGGTTATGGCTCTACCCTGTCACACACAGAGCAGGGCCTGGGGGGAGGGGGGTTGGGGCGCCTTCCCCTGTCACACACAGAGCCGCAGGGTGATCAGGGGATTGGGGAGCTCCCCGCTATCAGACACAGAGCAAGGTTGATCAGGGGGTTGAGGCGCCTTCCCGTCACGAACAGAGCAGGGGGGATAGGGAGGTTGTGGCCCCGCCCCCTGTCACACACAGAGCCGCAGGGCGATCAGGGGGTTTGGGCGCTGCCCCCTGTCACTTTGATCCGGTGCCAGGAGGCCTCACGGCTCCGCTGATCCCGGTGCTGGGAGGCATATTACCCTTTTACTATATAGGATAGAGGCCTGGGGGCTGGCTTGTTTGCCCTGAAGGGTGTCCTGGATCAGGGTGGGGGTCCCCACTGGGGTGCCTGGCCAGCCTGGATGAGGGGATGATGGCTGTTTGCAGCTGGTCACACACCCTTCAGGGTGGGGGTCTCCTCTGGGGTGCCTGGCCAGTCTGGGTGAGGGGCTGAGGGCTGCTTTCAGGCTGATGGTTGTTGACTGAAGCTCCCAACCACTCATTTTTTTTCTCTATTTTTTATTTTATTCTTGGCCAGCTTTAGCTCTGGCTCTAGCTCTGAGAGCAGGTATCTGGTTTGTTTCGGTTCTATAATTGAAACAATGTATAACTTCAGCTCTGAGATCCCAGCCGGCTATATTTGTTAGAATGTTTCAAACTGCCAGCTCAGAGGCCTGTAAGGCAGGTGGGGAACGTTGCAGTCTGCAGTCACGGGAGCAAGCAAGCCTCATGTTCGCTTCCAGCTGCCTGGCTGCCGGCCGCCATCTTGGCTGACAGTTAATTTGCATAAGGATATGCTGATTAGCCAATGGGAAGGGTAGCGGTCGTACGCCAATTACCATGTTTCTCTTTTATTAGTGTAGATTACTTAAGCAATAGCTGAAACCATAACTTGGATATATATGTCGTGACTTGTCATTTTAACAGTTAGCCTCAGGACTTTACACTCTACAGTTGGCCCCTTATCCATGCCATTGCACACCTTCTCCATACCCAGCATGATTTCCAACTGAGACTATGGATGTATCCCAAGCTCCAGGCTTCAAATCATACATCACTGGGAAGGAAGAAAAGACATTTTAAAAGAAGCATATTCTCTTATCTTAAATAGTTGCATATTGACAGATTTCTAATTTGTTCTTTTTCCCACCATGTAATGAACCCAACATTTTTTTTACTTTATTATTTATTTATTTATTTATTTATTTATTTATATTTATTTTTTAATGTTATTGGGGTGACATTAGTCAACATGAACATATAGGTTTCATGTGTGGATTATCAATTTACAGAGTCTGTATATAGGACCCAAAGTCAAATATCGTCCTCTTTCTTAATGAAATCCAATGTCCTCAAGCCTCAGTCTGCAGCTGGAATGAAGGAACATTAATAGCTGCTCACAAAGTTACAGGCTTCTCTCGGCCACCTACTTATAAGAATCTTAATGCTCTGAAGAGTTTCTTCTACCACCGAAGAAACTCTGTCACCTTCTAGTGTTGAGAAGCCAGCAGTTGTGCTGGTTCAGACTTTCCTGGCTTTTGGCCATGGTCCATGGAGCATCAGGGTGTCTTCCTATCTTAGGCTGCTGATCCTTAAAGAGAATATTACCTTATGCAGCTCAGCTCCTGGATCCACAACACTGCTCAACTTTGTGGTGCCATCACGTAACTATCTTTCCTTCTCCCTGCTGGGTGGAAACGGAGGAAATCATTCTAATTCCTGAGTTCACAGGGCTCAGAACTAATAATTGCCCCCACCCTGTCCAGGAAGGAGATGCCATATCACCCTCTGTATATTCTTTGTTCTCATCTCCCAAAGCCTTCCCAGGTCTTCAGATACAAAACTTCCTCCTCTTTCCTCTCCCCTCCTTCTCTAAATGTGAATTGGACATGCAAATATATGGATTGCTGAATCCATAAAGCTGCTCTCAGTTTAAGTCAAGAGAAGACCACAATCAGCATCTACATTTGCTCCTTTTGAACATAGACTACAATGGTTGATAAAGATGAGATTCAGAGTTACCTCTAAAACATAGTCTTTTGTATTTTCACTAAGATGAACATCATTCCTCCTAGCTTGCCAAAAATTTTGAATGAAAATATGTTGAACTAGGGACAAAACTTTGTGCTGGCTAGGTAAGATGACATGTGATATTGTTCACAGGAAATTATGGCAAACAAAGATTTTCTATCTTGTCACAGAAAGGAAATAGTCATGAATAGAAAGAAGAGAGAAAATGGTAGAATAACCACCAGTTGTAAACTTCACAGAGAGAATTAATAGGTATTATACATTAAAGAGATGGGCTGAAGTGGTATTAGTGCAACGAGATGTAACTTATTTTACCAGTATAACTTTATGTCATCTGGTATTAATCATGGTATTTACAGTACAAGGAACCTGAAAATGGAAAAAAATGAGCTTTCAGCAGAAGAGTTGAATTTGCTCACTGATTCCAAGTGTGCTACTGAATAGTGAGATGACTCAGGAGTGACCCAGGACAAGAAATGACCTTATTGAAGACTTACAAAGTGGGAGTTAAAACAGAGAAGAAAGGAAAATAGATGCTTGAATGAAGGAAGGTCACCATAGCCTAAAAGAAAAAAGGAAGAATGTGTATTGAAAAACAATGATGACTCCCTTGCTAGTAGTAAAAACTTAATTTAGACTTAGTATGTATGATCTATAAATCCTCAATTATTACAGCAAAGAGGTAAGTAGTTCTAAAACTAGGTATTTAAAAGATATTTCAATTATTCCTTTTAAAATAGAGACCAATCTCTACTCTAAATACAGAATCTTCTGATTTCATTCTACTTTTCATCATACTAGATATGTAAGACATTATTTTCAGATGCAAAGTTCTGCTTAGTTGAATAGAGATATGATTGACATCTTAAATACAAACTGGATTATCAGGCCATATTGCTTTCTTAGAGTCTGAATTGGTGTCATCCCCATCCTTGGTCAATACCTAAGGATGTTTCCCAGGTATCACAATATTATGTTGGCCTAGTTACAAAAGAGAAAGTTACTTTTTAAATTCCTTATGTGCACATTCGCACAAGCATGCTTGCTTGTGGATTAACAAGCAGCCTTTGGTCTATAACATTCCCAAGATACTAATGCACTACTAGCAAAATTATAAGGCATAAACTAGCATGACTTTAAAAGAATCCAAATGTATGTTGCAGCTTTTAAAATATCTATTTGGGAGGCTGCACACTTTTTCTAATAAGGTTGCCATTACTCTAAACATTTCTAGAGCTACTTTTTTAAGATGGCCTTCATTTTGTGTGCCACATTTTTTGAATGGCATATGGTAATGTGTTTTTTTTTTAATGTAAATTTGATTAGAAGTAGCCAAAAGTAAGAAGTAAATCTTAGGAACAAAAAAGAGATTAATAAACCAATAATAAAAAGTCAAAAAAAAGCAGATTAAAGTGGGCAATGTTATAAAGCGATAAGGTAAACATTAGAAAAGCTTTGTCTGGATAGATCCTTTTGGATGTGCTTGCCTTTGATGAACTATTAATTTTGTTATACCTCATACTTTCAAGTCTTTTTTGAGATAATTTTACCTTCATTTTCAAAATTGGTAACATCTTGAATTCTGCTCCTGACAAAAAGAATACATTAAATGTGTGTATTACATAGTAAAAACAAAGAATCTACAGAATTACATCATTTACAATTATCAGGGTTGAAAACATTGCTCCAGATATAATTTAATCCATTTTACAACTAAGCAAAGTACTTGCAAGTAACTCAAACTTTAAAAAATATACATCAAAATGTGAAATTTCTTTTAACTAATTCTTTCCATCTTCTGTGTACAGGTCTACTCTGCAAAGATGCTTTCACAGGAATTATAATAGTATTTATAGTGTCATATTATTTTATTAAGGATTTTACTCCTTTTGAAAAAAAAAAAATATATATATATATATAAGTTTAAGCGACCATCCAACCGTTCAACAGGTAGCTATGATGTGCAATGACCATCAGGGAGCAGAAGCTCAATGCACAGGCATGGAAACATGGAACAGATTGATGAATCTCAGAGGGAAGGGGGGAGGGGGGAGGATGAGAAGAGATTAACCAAAGATCTTATATGCAAACTAGAGGCCCGGATGCATGCACCAGTGGGTCCCTCAGCCTGGCCTGCAGGAATCAGGCCGAAACCGGTATCCCCCGAGGGGTCCCAGATTGCGAGAGGGTTCAGGCCAGGTCGAGGGACCCCACCAGTGCACGAATCCATGCACCAGGCCTCTAGTATCTTTATAAAACTTCTCCTATGCTATTTAGTTGTAACTATTAATATTTGTACATTTTTTCTGTGATCTGTTTGGAAAATTTTGATACCAAATGCAGTAAGATAATGTTTTGCTTTAAATTTTAGAACTTGAATTTGATACAAAATTATTCTACTTACCTTTATATTGTATAAACTCAAACTTATTTATGCATAATGTTTCATTGGCAAAGACTGATGACTTGAGTGTTTTGTAGCTTCTAAAATAATTGTTCAATATATACTAATCCATGTAATATAAATTCTTACCACTGTGTTCCTACATTCTTATGTTCTTTTTAAACTGCGTACTTATGTTCTTGCAGTTGCTTGAAATGTTCACAATTAAGAAGAAAAAGTACTGATTATAGATAATAAAAAAAATTAATATGGCCCTAAATAGCATATACTCAACATATATCTCAAATATTTGCAACATTTATAGCAACAATATGGCTGTAGAGTAAATAGGTGAGAGTTACCACTGGTGAAGTAATGCCCAAAATACCACTGGAGTATTATAGGCCAGGTCAAAGCAAGCAGAACTCACTTGATTGGAGAGGCACTCCTTTGAGGTGGCTAAAGTATCACAAGTTTGAAAGCATTTGCAAGAAGCATAAGTCTGACTTAACCAAGTAAGCATGCAGTAAGAGTTCAAATATCCTGGAAGATTCCAACACGGCAACCGGCAGGACTCAAGCGAGGGAGTATGAGTGATTGGGTGAGAGGGCAAGTGTTTGGATGTGCATGGTGTGTGTGAGGGACAGTCTGATCTCCCGGGAGTCTCAGTGGGCCGATGGTTTGGGCTCTCCTGGTCAAAGAGCCCCTGCTACCACCACATGGTCGCCTGGGGCAGATGCGGCTCTGGCTTGGAGACCATGCCATCTTGAAGGGTTTACAAGGTCCTCCCAAGCAGCAGTGGCTAGGTGCCCAGCCTCACTACTACCCAGATTGTGGCCCATAAGTTTTGGTTGGTTCTGTGTTCATTTTCATTTGTTGCCAGGAACACAGCAAAAGCAGACCTGAGAGGGAAGTTCATAGCACTACAGGCCAACCTCAAGAAACAAGAAAAACACGAGAAGAAGAGACAAGTCACAGAGCTAGCATTATTTTGCCTCCTGTCTTCAGAGGTATACTCTGCTGTTTTGTGAGACATTTTTGAGGAAAAAAGAAAAAAGAAACAAGAAAAAGCACTAATAAACTATCTAACTCCACAGCTAAATGAATTAGGGGGGGAAAAAAGCCTAGTGGAAGTAGAGGGAAAGAAATAATAAAGATCAGAGCAGAAATAAATGAGGTAGAGAATTTAAACAAAACAACAACAACAACAAAAACACGGTACAAGACATCAATAAATCCAAGAGCTGGTTATTTGAAGAGATAAACAAGATTGATGAAACCCTAGCCAGACTCGTCAAGAAACAAAGAGAGAGGACCCAAATAATTAAAATCAGAAACAAAAGGGACGATATAACAACAAACACCACAGAAATATAAAGAATTGTAAGCAAATACTGTGAACAGCTATAAGCCAACAAACTGGACAAACTGGGCAAAATAGACAAATTCCTAGAAACATACAATCTTCTAAAACTCAGGAAGAATCAGAAAACTTGAGTAAGTCTATAACAACTGATGAAATTGAAGCAGTAATTTAAAAACTTTCAGCAAATAAAAATCATAGACTGGATGGATTTACAGGACAATTTTACCAAACATTCAAAGAACTAACACCTATATGCCTCAAAATATTCCAAAAAATTCAAGAGGGATACTTCCAAGCTCTTTTGCGAAGCCAGCATTATCCTAATTCCAAAACTACATAAAGACACTACAAAGAAAGCGAAATACAGGCCAATATCCCTGATGAACACAGATACTAAAATCCTCAATAAAATATTAGCAAATAGGCCCTAGCTGGTTTGGCTCAATGGATAGAGTGTCAGCCTGCATACTGAAGGTCCCAGGTTTGATTCCGGCCAAGGGCACATGCCTGGGTTGCAGGCTCTGTCCCCAGTAGGGGGTATGCAGGAGGCAGCCGATCAATGATTCTCTCTCATCATTAATGTTTCTATCACTCTCTCCCTCTCCCTTCCTCTCTAAAATCAATAAAATATATTTAAAAAATATTAGCAAATAGGATTCAGCAATCTATAATAATAAAAGGGTAATATGCTAATTAGACCAGACATCCTTCTGGACGTCATTCCGGATGCCCTTCTTGATGAAGCCGGGGCCAGAGGGAAGCAACAAGAAAAGCCCAGAGTGAGCAGAAGGAAGGAGATAATAAAGATCAGAGCAGAAATGAATAACATAGAGACCAAAAAAAAAAAATCAATTAAATCAAGAGGTGATTCTTTGAAAGGATAAAAAGATTGATGAGCCTCTAGCCAGGCTCACCAAGAAGCAAAGAGAGAGGAACCAAATAAACAAAATAAGAATTGAAAGAGGCGAAATAACAACAGACCCCACAGAAATACAAAGGATTGTTAAAAAATACTATGAACAACACTATTCTAACAAACTAGAAAACCTGGAGGAAATGGACATATTCCTAGAAAAATACAACCTTCCAAAACTCAATAAGGAAGATTCTAAAAATTTCAATAGGCCAATAACTATGGAAGAAATTGAAGCAGTCACCAAAGAGCTTCCAGCAAACAAAAGCCCAGGGCCAGACAGCTTCACAGAGGAGTTTTACCAAACATTCCAGGAAGAGCTAAAACCTATCCTCCTCTGACTACTCCAAAAAATTCAAGAGGAAGGAACACTTCCCAGCTCATTCTATGAAGTCAGCATCATCCTAAATACCAAAACCAGATAAACACAATACAATGAAAGAGAATTACAGGCCAATGTCCCTCATGATGTTAGATGCCAAAATCCTCAACAAAATTCTAGCAAATTGGATCCAGGATCTAATCTAATAAAAGAGAAACATGCAAATTGAATGAACTTCTGCTATTCCCCAAGCTACGCCCACCAGCCAATCAGAACAACTATATGCAAATTTACCCAACCAAGATGGTGGCCAGCAGCCACAGAGCTAGAGAAAGCAGGAGGCTTGGTTGCCCCAGCAATGGAGGAAGCCAAGCTAGCCACCTGTCCTGGCCAGCTGTGGCCTCCGCTTAAGGCAACAAAGTTTCAATTACAGAAGATAAATAAATCCCAGATACCTGCTTCCAGCCAGCCTCCACTGGGAGCTTGGGTGGCTGAGGGCCATGGCCAGCCTGAAAACAGCCATCAGCACCTCACCCAGGATGGCCACACCCTCATGGGGTTAGGGTCCCTGCTGGGGGGCTTGGCCAGCCTGCAAACAGCCATCAGCTCCTCACCCAGACTGGCCAGGCACCCCAGCAGGACCCCCAAACTTGAAGGGGGTGTGACCAGCCTGAAAATGGCCCTCAACCCCTCACCCGGGCTGGCCAGGCACCCCAGCGGGGACCCCAACCCTGAAGGGGCTGTGGCCAGCCTGCAAACAGCCACCAGCCCCTCACCAAGGCTGGCAGGGACCCCAGGGGGGAACCCCACCCTGAAAGGACTGTGGCCAGCCTGAAAACAGCCATCAGCCCCTCACACAGTCTGGCCACACCCTCATGGGGTGAGGATCCCCGCTGGGGGGCTTGGCCAGCTTGCAAACAGCCATCAGCCCCTCACCCAGACTGGCCAGGCACCCTAGCAGGACACCCCACCCTGAAGGGGCTGTGGCCAGCCTGCAAATAGCCATCAGCCATTCACCCAGGCTGGCCACACTTTCATGGGGTAAGGGTCCCTGCTGGGGGGCTTGGCCAGCCTGCAAACAGCCATCAGCCCCTCACCCAGGCTGGCCAGGCACCCCAGTGGGACCCCCAGCCTGATCCGGGACACCCTTCAGGGCAAACCAGCCAGCCCCCACCCATGCACCAGGCCTCTATCCTATATAATAAAAGGGTAATATGCAAATTGACCCTAATAGCAGAACAACTGGGAATGACTGGTCACTATGACACACACTGACCACCAGGGGGCAGCTTCTGCATTGAGTGTCTGCCTCCTGGTGGTCAGTGTGCTTCCACAGGGGGAGCTCTGCTCAGCCACAAGCCAGGCTGAGAGCTGCCTGTACAGCAGTGGTGGCGGGAGCCTCTCTCGCCTCCTCAGCAACTCTAAGGATGTCCGACTGCAGCTTAGGCCTGCACCCCGCTGGCAAGTGGACATCCCCTGAGGACTCCCGGGCTGCCAGAGGGATGTCTGACTGCCAGCTTAGGCCCAATCCTCAGGGGAGCAGGCCTAAGCCAGCAGGTGGTCATCCCCCGAGGGGTCCCAGACTGCGAGAAGGCACAGGCCAGGCTGAGGGACCCCCCTGAGTGCACAAATTTTTGTGCACCAGGCCTCTAGTTACATTAGAAAGAGCATATACTATGACCAAGTAGGATTTATCCCGGAGATACAAGGATGGTACAATCTCCACAAATCAATATATGTGATACATCACATAAACAAATTGAGAGATAAAAATCACATAGTATATCAATTGAAGAAGAAAAAGCATTTGACAAAATCCAACACCCTTTCTTGGTAAAAACTCTCAGCAAGGTGGCAATACAAGGATCATACCTCAACATAATAAAAGCCATATATGACAAACCTACAGCCAAGATCATACTCAATGGGCAAAACTAAAACCATTTCCCCTAAGGACAGGAATAAGACAGGGATGCCCACTCTCACCACTCCTGTTCGACATAGTACTGGATGTACTAGCCATTCCGATCAGACAAGAAGAAGAAATAAAAGGTATCCAAATTGGGAAAGAAGAAGTAAAACTGTCCTTATTCTCAAAAGACATGATACTATACATAGAAAATCCTAAAGACTCCATCAAAAATTATTAGACTTAATCAATGAATTCAGCAGTGTATCTGGATACAAAATTAACACCAAAAAAATCTATGGCATTTCTATACACCAATAATGAACTTACAGAAAGAGAGACTAAAAAAGCAATCACATTTACCATCGCACCAAAAAAAATTAAAATACCTAGGAATAAACTTAACTAAGGAGGTAAAAGACCTATACGTGGAAAACTACAGGACACTGAAAAAAGAGATAGAGGAAGACATAAAAACGTGGAAGAACATACCGTGTTCATGTATTGGTAGAATCAACATCATCAAAATGTCCATACTACCCAAAGCAATCTTTAGATTCAATGCACTCCCCATTAAAATACCAATGGCATATTTCACAGACCTAGAATGAACTTTTCAAAAATTCATCTGGAATAAAAAAAGACCCTGAATAGCTTCAGTGATCCTGAGAAAAAAGAACAAAGTAGGTGGGATCTCAATACCAGATATCAAGCTGTATTACAAAGCCACTGTTCTCAAAACAGCCTAGTCCAGGCACAAGAACAGACATATAGACCAATGGAATAAAATAGAGAACCCAGAAATTGACCCAAACCATTATGCTCAATTAATATTTGACAAAGGAGGCATGAACATACAATGGAGTCAAGACAACCTCTTCAATAAAATGGTGTTGGAAAAATTGGACAGATACATGCAAAAAAATGAAACTAGACCACTAACTTACACTATACACAAAAATAAACTCAAAATGGATAAAGGACTTAAACATAAGACGAGAAACCATAAAAATACTAGAGGAATCCACAGGCAGCAAAATCTCCGACATATGCTAAAGCAGTTTCTTCACTGATACTGCTCCTAGGGCAAGGGAAACTAAAGAGAAAATAAACAAATGGGATTACATCAAAATAAAAAGCTTTTGCACAGCAAAAGAAACCATCAACAAACAATAAGAAAGCCCACTGCATGGGAGAACATATTTGCCAATGTTATCACAGATAAGGATTTAATCTCCAACATTTACAGGGAACTCATACAACTTAACAAAATGAAGTAAACAACCCAATCAAAAAATGGGCAACGGACCTAAATAGATACTTTTCGAAAGAAGACATAAGGAAGGCCAAGAGACATATGAAAACATGCTCAAAGTCACTAATCATGGGAGAGATGCAAATCCAAATGACAATGCAGTACCATCTCACACCTGTCAGAATGGCTATCATCAACAAATCAACAAATGACAAGTGCTGGCAAGGATGTGGAAAAAAAGAAACCCTCATGCACTGCTGGTGGGAATGCAGACTGGTGTAGCCACTGTGGAGAACAGTATGGAGTTTCCTCAAAAAACTAAAAATGGAACTCCCAGTGATCCCACTTCTAGGAATATATCCCAAGAAACCAGAAACACCAATTAGAAAGGATATATGTACCCCTATGTTCATAGCAGCATAATTCACCATAGCAAAGATTTGGAAACAGCCTAAGTGCCCATCATAAATGAGTGGATTAAAAAACTGTGGTACATCTACACAATGGAATACTACGCTGTGGTAAAAAAGGAGTTCTTAACATTTGCAACAGCATGGATGGAACTGGAGGGCATTATGCTAAGTGAAATAAGCCAGTCAGAGAAATATAAATATCACATGATCTCACTCATTTATGGAATATAATGAACAACATAATGTGATGAACAAAAATAGATCCAGAGACAGAGAAACATTGATCAGACCATCAAACTTCAGAGGGAAGGTAGGGGAGGGTGGGGGTAAGAGGAGAGATCAACCAAAGGACTTACATGCATGCATATAGGCCTAACCAATGGACACAGACTAGAAGGAGGTGAGGGCATGAGTGGGGGGGGGGGGGTTTTGGGGAGGTAATGTGGGGAAAAGGACACATATGTAATAACTTAATCAATAAAGAAATTTTTAAAAAATTAAATGACAAAAAAAAGAATAAACTCAAAATGGATAAAAGACTTAAATGTAATTTAGGAAACCATAAAAATCCTAGAAGGAACAAATACACAGCAAAATCTCAGACATCTCTCATAGCAATATGGTTACAGATACATCTCCTAGGGCAAAGGAAACTAAGGAGAAAATAAACAAATGCAACTACATCAAAATAAAAAACTTCTGCACAACAAAAGAAACCATCATCAAAATGAAAAGGTAGCCCACTCTATGGGAGAACATACTAGCCAATGATACATCTGATAAGAGTTAATATTCAAAATATTTAAGGAAATCATACAACTTAACAAAAGGAAGAAAAACAATCCAATTAAAAAATGGGCAAAGGACCTAAGTGCACATACAAATGGCCAAGAGGCATATAAAAAATGCTCAAAGTCACTGATCATCAGAGAAATGCAAATTAAAATGACAATGAGGTATCACCTCACACTTGTAAGAATGGCTACCACCAACAAATCAGCATGGATGGACCTAGAGTGTATCATGCTAAGTGAAATAAGCCAGACAGAAAAAGACAAGTATCATATGATCTCACTCATATGTGAAATCTAAGTAACAAAATAAACTGATGAACAGAGTGGAACCAGAGACATAGAAGCATGGAACAGAGTACAGAATCCTGGAGGGAAGGTGGGGGGTGGTGAGTAGGTGAGAAGTAATCACCAATAACCTTGTATGCATATATTAATGGTCCATGGCCACAGACAATGGGGTGGGGAGGGCCTGGGTCAGGGGGGGCGAGGTCTAGCTTGTGGTTGTCAATGGGGGGTGGGGAGAGAGGAAGACATATGTAATAAACAATAAAAAATTATTTAAAAATATAATAATGAAAAATAAAATGCCATCGAATTTTGGCTGTTGATTTTGTATCCTGCTACATTGTCAAATTCATTTATTACATCTAGTAATTTTTTGGTGGACTCTAGGATTTTCTATGTACAGTATCATGTCATCTGCAAATAATGAGAGTTTTACTTCCTCCTTTCCAGTTTGGATGCCTTTTACTTCTTCTTGTCTATCGCTGTGGCTAGTACTTCCAGTAATATGTTGAAAAAGAATAATTAAAGCAGACATCCCTCTCTTATTGCTGTTCTTAGGGGGAATGGCTTTAATTTTTGCCCATTGTATATGATGATCCTGATAGGTTTGTCACATATGGCCTCTATCATGTTGAGATATGATCCCTCTATTTTCACTTTGCTGAGAGTGTTTTTCAAAATGGGTGTTGATATTATCGAATGCTTTTTTGGTGCCTATTGATATGATCATGTGTTTTTTGTCTTTCAATTTGTTTATATGATGTATCACGTTTATTGATTTTTGAATATTGTACCAACCTTTTATCCCTGGAATAAATATCACTTGGTCATGGTGTATGATCTTTTTAATATATTGCTGGATCTGATTTGCTAATATTTTGCTGAGAAGTTTAGTACCTATATTCATCAGAGATATTGGCCTGTAATTCTCTTTCTTTGTAGAGGCTTTATCTGGTTTTGGAATTAGGATAATCCTGGCCTCATAAAAAAATCTTGGAAGTGTTCTTTCCTGTTGGATTTTTTTGAATAGTTTGAGGAGGATAGGTGTAAGTTCTTCTTTGAATGTTTAGTAAAACTCCTGGGCTTTTGTTTGCTGGGAGTTTTTTTTTATTACTGCTTCTATTTTATCAGTTGTTATTGGCCTATTAAGGTTTTCTGATTCTTCCTGATTCAGTTTTGGGAGATTGTATTTTTCTAGGAATTTGTTCATCTAATCCACATTGGCCAGCTTGTTGGCATATAGTTGTTCATAGTATTTTCTAACAATCCTTTGTATTTCTGTGGTGTCAGTGGTTACTTCTCCACTTTCATTTCTGATTTTATTCACTTGGGTCCTCTCTCTTTGTTTCTTGATGAGTCTTGCTAACAGTTCATCAATCTTGTTTATTCTTTAAAAAATAAACTCTTGGTTTCATTTATTTATTTATTTATTTTAGTTTCTATGTCATTTATTTCAGCTGTAATATTTATTATTTCCTTCTTTCTACTTTCTTTGGGCTTTTCTTGTTGTTCTCTTTCTAGTTTTTTTAAGTTGTTAGTAGCTTATTGTTAATTTTTCTAGTTTTTTTTTTGTGGTAGGCTTGTAGTGCTATGGACTTTCCTCTCAGACTGCCTTTGCTGTGTCCCAAAGATTTGGGTTTGTTGTGTGTTCATTTTCATTTGTGTCCTGGAAGTTTTTTATTTCTTTCTTGATCTCACTGGTAACCCATTCATGGTTTAATAACATCCTATTTAGCCTCCATGAGTTTGAATGTGTTTTGGTGTTTTTACTGTAGCTGATTTATAATTTTATTCCACTGTGATCTGTGAAGATGCTTGATAAGATTTCAGTTTTCTTGAATTTAGAGATTTATTTTGTGTCCTAAAGTGTGATCTATCTTTTGTAAATAATTCATGTGCACTTGAGAAGAATGTATATTCTGCACATTTTGGATGAAATGTTCTATAAATATCAATTAAATCCATCTGATCCAGTGTTTCCTTTAGAGTCACTGTTTCCTTGTTAATTTTTTTGTCTGGAAGATCCACCCAGTGAAGTAAGAGAGCTTTTAAAGTCCCCTACTATGATTGGATTTTTGTTGATCTTTCCATTAAAGTCCTCTAGAAGTTTTTTTTATATATTTAGGTGCTCCTATACTGAGTGCATATATGTTTACCAGAATTATATCCTGTTGTTGGATTGATTCCTTTAGTATTATGTAGTGACCTTTGATGTCTTTTGTGATGGCCTTCATTTTGAAGTCTTTTTTTTTTTTTTATCAGATATGAGTATTGTCACTCCAATTTTTTTTCTTTTTCATTTGCATGGAAAATTTTTTCCATCCCTTCATTCTCATCCTATGTGAGTCTTTTATTCTGAGGTGGGTCTCTTGTAGACAGCATATAATTGGGTCATGTTTTTGTATCTATTCAGCTACCCTATGTCTTTTGAATGGAGCATTTAATCTATTTGAATTTAAGGTTATTATTGATAGGTACTGATTTATTTCTATTTAATTCTGTATGCCTAGGTTTCTCTCTCTATTTCTTCTTCTCATTACCTCATTCCCTTTAGCATTTCTTGTAATGCTGGTTTGGTGGTGATGTACTCCTTTAGACTTTTTTGTCTGGTAAGCTGTTTATTTCACTGTCTATTTTGAATGATAGCCTTACTGGATATAATAATCTTTGATTCAGATCCTTGCTTTCCATTACCTTGAGTACTTCACACCATTCTCTTCTAGCCTGTAGAGTTTCGGATGAAAAATCAGGTGTCAGCCCTATGGGAACTCCTTTTTAGGTAATAGTTTGTTTTACTCTTGCTACCTTTAAGATTCTCTCTTTATCTTTAATTTTTGGCATTTTCATTACAATGTGACTGGGTGTGGGCCTGTTTGGGTTCATCATACTTGAGACTCTCTGTGCCTTCTGAGCTTGAGTGATTTTTCCTTTAAAGGTTAGGGAAGTTTTCTGCCATTATTTCTTCAAACACATTCTCTGTCCCTTTCTCTCTTTCTGCCTCTTCTGGCACACCTGCTACTCAATTATTGTTATATTTTATGTTGTCCCACAACTTGCTGAAGCTGTCCTCCTGCTTATTATTTTTTTTTTTTTTTTTTTTTTGGTGGTCTGATTGAGTGATTTTTTTTAAACCCTGTCTTCCAATTCACTGATTCGATCCTCAACTTTCCCTAATCTGCTGTGTATTCCTTCCAATGTATTCTTTATTTGTGCTATGTCATTCTTTATTTCTGTTTTCATAGTTACTATATCTCTTCTCATGCTGTTGAGCATCTTTACTGTCATTATTCTGAACTCTATATCAAATATATTTCTTATCTCCATTTCATTCATCTCTTCTTCTGGAGAATTCTCTTGTTCTATCATTTGGGGATTTTTTCTTCATCTCTTCATTTTTGCTGCCTGTTTGTATTTGTGACCATGTATTAGGTAGATCCTCTATGCCTCTCAACCTCTAATTCAGGACAGTGTAAAATGCTCTTTCTGACTATTTAGATCAGACAAAGATTCAAAGTCTCCAGAGATTGCCTCTGCCCACAGACTGACAGGATTCTGACTTGAATTGTCCCAGGCAATCTACCTCAGGTATGGTGAGAGTTTTATTCATCAGTTGCTTCTGAGTGAAGGCTAAGTATTATTTTTAGCCTCTTAAACGGCCTCAATGCAAGGTCTTTGCTGATAGGGTGGGTCAAGTCTCTTCTCCCCAGGAAGGCAACTGTCTGTGTGGAAAAGATATCCTCTGCTGTGTGAGGGAATGACTTAGCACAGGAAACCAGGGGTGTCTGCCTTCTGAGCTCTAACCCCTGAGTCCCTAATCCTCGTTTCTGCTCACAGTGCTCCCTCCCTCTGCTGAAGCACAAGGTGGGTGTATCCACAGAGAATTTTTTGCATTGACCCTTTATTTTTTTATTTTTTGATCCTCACTCAAGGATATTTTTCCATTAATTTTTTTAGAGAGAGTGGATGAGAGAGGGAGAGACAGAGAGAAACATTGAAGTGAGAGAAACACATCGTTTGGTTGCCTCCTGCACACTCCCTGACCAGGGCCTGAGCTGGGAAGGAGCCTGCAAACAAGGTGAGTGCCTTTGCCTGGAATCAAACCTGGGACTCTTCAGTCTGCAGACCAATGCTCTATCCACTGAGCCAAACCGGCTAGGGCTGCTTTGGGTTTTTAAGAGTGTGCCTGAATTTCCAGCCATCACTCTCAGGCAGACAGCAACCCTGATGCTTTTCATAGCCAGATGTTGCCAGGGCTGACCAGCAGACTCTGAACAATGGACAAATGATTACTCTAACACACATTTCTGTGAAAGAGAGGGCTAAGGAACTACTTGGCTGTCGCCACCAAGTAGCCCTGTTTGCCTGCCTCCTTTGGCTTTTATTGTTATAACAACTTGAACAAAAATTAATCTTTCGATACAATCAGCAGGGTAAGCATCCTTGAGAAAGCTCATGCTTCTACAAGGTTGGGTCTTTAAAGACTAAACATAGAGATTCCAGCAAAACACCCAGGGGATTGGACTTGTTTGGAAAAGTCAAGGTAGAGTCTGCCACCTTCCTTTGGCAAGGTCCACCCCAGAGGCCTCTGACCTTTTGGAGAATCCTCCTTTCAGACATTTCAACCAAGTCCCGTGCTTCCCCACAAGATGTTATGTGGGTACCCTTCTCAGTGCTGGTGCTCTCTGCTGGGGGGCCCAGTTTGGGGATTAGATCCCAGAGTTCTCAGTGGGAACCCCCCACAGATGAAATATCTCTCCAGATCTTCAGTTGCTGTGTATGGGCTCCCAGCCAGCCCTTTCATGCTTCCATCCCTCCTACAAGTCTCTACTTTCAGTCCTCAGATATCAGGGTTTTCTCCAGTGAGTCTTCTGTTGATTATTCAGGAAGTTTTTCTGTATTTTAGTTGTAAGTCCACTTTGGTCCTGGTATCATATCCCTGCAGCATCCACTACTCCACTGCCATTTTTAATCTCCCTGATTGATTTTTTAATATAGACCATATGATTGAGACTGCTAAATTCACTTATTAGTTCATTATTTATTATTTTGTATGTTTGGATTCTATGGAGTTTTACACAGGTAAAATTATGTCATCTGTGAATAATAATAGTTTTATTCTTTTTTTTAGTATGTATGTTTTACTTCTTTTTCTAGCTTTATTTCTGTGACTAGAATTTCTGATGTGATGTAAAAGTTGTGACAGTCATTAAAATATTTATCCACATTTTTTTTTTCTCATGCTAGTCCTCTATGTCCTCTCCTGCAGATCCTGGCTTCTAGATAATATAATTTCTCTTCAGTCTAAAGAACTTCTGTATTTGTTAGGGTACCAACCTGCTGAAGACAAATCCTCTCAACCTTTTTTCTCTCTGATACTATCTTTATTTCAGCTTCATTTTTGAAGGCTGTCTTACAGAATATAAATTATAGGCTGGTATTTTTTTCTTTCAGCATTTTAAAGAAGGTTTTCTATTCTTTCTAACTTTTATTGTTTGTGATAAGAAGGCAGAGATTATTTTTATCATTGATCTGTTTGTAGTTGTCGCTTTTATTTGTCTATTTTTAAGATATTCTTTTCAATTTTGGTTTATCATAATTTGACTATGTATTTAGGTGGATATTTCTTGAAAATACTCCACTTAGAGTTTTCTGTTTCTTTGATGTCTTTCATTAATTTTGGAAAATTCTCATTCATTATCTCTTCAAATATTTCTTCTTCCTCATTCTCAGCTCGCTTCTCTTGTGATAGCAATTATATCTATGTTAAGTCATTTGATTTTGTCCCATAGATCTCAAATTCTCTATTCCATTGTTTTCATTTTGTTGTTCTCTTATATTTTCTCTCTCTCTCTCTCCCTCTCTCTCTCTCTTTCTCACTGTTTTCGTCTTTAAGTTCACCAGTACTTTTCTCTGCTCTTTTCACTTGCTAATAAGCCCATTGAATGGATTGTTAATTTTCTATATCATACATTTTATTTATAGCATTTTCATTTTTCTTTTTAACACTTTTTTTTCAAATACAGTTGACCTACAATATTATATTAGTTTCTGGTGTACAACATAGTGATTAAATATTTATATAATGTATACAGTTAATACCTGATAAGTCTGATACCACACATATTTGTTACAATATTATTTCTATACTAGAGGCCCTGTGCACAAAACTCATGCACTGGGGAGGTGGTCCCCTCAGCCCAGCCTGCACCCTCTCCAATCCAGAACCCCTTGGGGGATGTCTGACTGCCAATTTAGGCCCAATCCCAGGGATCGGGTCTAAACTGGCAGTCGGACATCCCTTTCACAATCCTGGATTCCTAATCGCTCACCTGCCTACCTGCTGGGTTGCCCCTAACTGCCCCCCTGCCAGCCTGATTGCTTCTCACTGGCTCTGCTTGCTGGCCTGGTCGCCCCTAGCTGCCCTCCACTGCTGGCCAGGTTGCCCCCAACTGCCCCCCTCCACCAGCCTGGTCACCCTTAACTGCCCCCCACCAGCCTGGTGACCTCTTACTGACCCCCCTGCCAGCCTGGTCCCTCTAAACTGCCCCCCTGCTGTCCTAGTCACCCCTCATGGCACCCTGCCAGCCTGGTTACCCCACGCAGCCTGCTGTTCAGTCATTTGGTCATCCCTCACTAACCCCCCTGCCAGCCTGGTCACCCCACCCAGCCTGCTTGTTCAGTCATTTGGTCATCCCTCACTAACCCCCCTGCCGGCCTGGTTGTAGGCAGCCATCTTGTGAGGGCATGAGGGTTAATTTGCATATTACCTCTTTATTATATAGGATTCTATGCTGTACTTTATATCTCCATGACTGTTTTTATAACTGGCAATGTGTGCATTTTGATCTCTTCCTTTTTTAACCCATCCCCTCAAGCCCCCTCCCATCTGGCAACCATCCAAATGTTCTCTATATCTATGAGTTTGTTCTTGTTTTGTTTATTTTTCATTTTGTTCTTAAATTCCACATATAAGTAAAATCATATGATATTGGTCTTTCTCTGTCTGACTTATTTCACTTACCATACTATCCTCTACAACCATTAATGTTGTCACAAATGACAAGATTGTATTTTTTTGTGATTGATTAATATCCCACTATATATTTGTAACACGTATTCTTTATCCATTTGTTTATCAATGCTAATTTAGGTTGCTTCAATATCTTAGCTATTGTAAATAATGTGGCAATAAGCATTGAAGTACATATATTCAAATTTCCTCTTCTTTTTTTTCTTAATCGCCTCATCTTTTTCACCCAGCCCCACCCCCTCAACCCCCTTCCTTCTAACAGCTGTCAGTCCATTATCTATATCTATAAGTCTGTTTCTATTTTGTTTGTTTGTTTATTTTGTCTTATTTTTTTATTTCTGATTTTATTAACTTGTGTCCTCTCTCTTTTTTTCTTGATGAATCTGTTTAAAGGTTTATTGATCTTGTTTATCAATTCTTTTCTCTGCTCTCTCCACATGCCAATAAGCCCATTGAATGGATTGTTTATTTTCTGTAACATATATTTTATTTATAGCATTTTCATTTTACTTTTAACACTTTTTCAAATACAGTTGACATACGATATTATATTAGTTTCAGGTGTACAACATAGTGATTAAATATTTATATAATGTATAAAGTTAATTCCCAATAAGATCAATGAAACCAAGAACCAGATTTTTTGTACTGCTTTTTCAGACTCTGTTTTGTTTATTTCCTCTCTGATTTTTACTTCCTTTTACTCACTTTGGGTATGAGTATTCCTTTTTTATTTTAGTTTCTTTACATATAAGGTTAGAATTTTTATTTGAGATTGTTCTTGATTCTTGAGACAAACCTGTATTGCTATAAATTTTCTTCTTAAGATCACTATTGCTGTGTCCCACACATTATGGGTTGTTGTGTTTTCATTGTCATTTGTCTCAAGGAATCTTTTAATTTATTTCTTGATATCATGGTTAAACCATTTATTGTTTAGTAACATGTTATATATGGGATTTTCAGTTTTTTTATTATAATTGATATCTAATTTTATAACATTGTGATCAAAGAAGGTGCTTGATATTTTCAATCTTAAATTTATTAAGGTATATTCTGTGGCCTAATATGGACTATTGTAGAAAATGTCCATGTGCACTTGAAAAGAATGTATATTCTTCTGCTTTGCAGTAAAATGCTTTGGCAACATCAATTAAATTTATCTAGTCTAGTGTATCATTGAAGTCCACTGTTTCCTTGTTGATTTTCTCTCTGGAAGATCTAACCATTGATATCAATGGGGTGTTAAAATCCCCTACTATAGTTGTATTACTTTTGAACTCTCCTTTTATGCCTATCAAGATTTACTTCTCTATTTAGGGACTCCTATGTTGGGTGCATAAATATAGAAACACTAGTGGCCTGATGCACAAAGATTTGTGCAAGAATGGGCCTTCCTTCCCCTGGCTGCCGGCCGGCACCACCTTCACTCCAGTCCGGAGCCACCTTTCTGCCTTTGTTCCGGCCTGGAGCCGCCTTTCCACTTTCCCATGCTACCCAGAGGCCTGAAGGAGCTGGGGCGGTGTGGAACCCATCTTTGTTGGTTTAATTTGCATACTCACTCCTGACTGGCTGGTGGGCGTCGCAAAGGTATGGTCAATTTGCATCTTTCTCTTTCATTAGTGTAGATAAGTGTTTGCAAAAATTATATCCTCTTGTTGGATTGATCCCTTTATCATTCTGAAATGTCCTTCTTTGTCTCCTGTTAGAACCTTTGATTTAAAGTCTGATATATGTATTGCTACCCCAGCTTTTTTGTTTGTTTGTTTCCATTAGCATGTAATACTTTTTCCCATCACTTACTTTTAGTTTGTGTATGTATTTCCATCAGAAGTGGGCCTCTTATAGGCAGCTTACATATGGGTCTTATTTTCTTATCCATTCAGCTACCCTATGTCTTTTGATTGAAGCATTTAATTTATTTAAATTTATAGTGATTATTGATAGCTATGTATTTATTGTTATTTTATTAAACCTATTTATGTTTCTCTATTTATCTTTTATAAAAGTTCTTTTAACATTTCTTGTAATACTGGTTTCATGGTAATAAACTCCTTTAGCTTTTTCTTGCATAAGAAGCTCCTTTTCTGTCCTTAAATTCTAAATAATTGCCTTTCTGGGTAGAGTAATTTTGGTTGTAGGTCCTTGCTTTTCATCATTTTTAATATTTTGTGCCAATCCCTCAGACCTGCCAAGTTTCAGTTGATAAATCAGTTGGCAGCCTTATGGGAGCTACCTTGTACATGGTTGTCTTTCTCTTGTTGCTTTAAGATTATCTCTTTGTCTTTAACTTTTGGCATTTTAATTATGATTTTTCTTGGTGTGGGCCTCTTTGGATTCATTTTGTTTGGGACTCTTTTTTTTTAATCTTTATTGTTCAGAGTATTACAGATGTCCCCCCTTCTGCCCCATATTGCTCCCCTTCACCCAGTTTCTGCTTGGCCCCAGCCTTTCACCACCCTATTGTATGTGTCCATATGTAATGCATATATGCATATAAGTTCTTTGGTCAATCTCTATCCACCCACTGTCTGTCCTTCCCTCTGAGATTTGTCAGTCTGTTCCATGTTTCCATGCCTTTGATTTATTTTATTCATCAGTTTTGTTCATTAGATTCTTTATTTATTTTGATTTTTAGATTCACTTGTTGATAGATATGTATTTGTTACCATTTTATTATTCATATTTTTTAATTCTTCTTCTTCTTCTTCTTCTTCTTCTTCTTCTTCTTCTTCTTCTTCTTCTTCTTCTTCTCCTTCTCCTTCTCTTTCTCCTTATCCTTCCTCTTCTTAAAGAATACCCTTCAACATTTCATGTAATACTGCTTTGGTGGTGATGAACTCCTTTAGCTTTTTCTTGTCTGTGAAGCTCTTTATATGACCTTCAATTGTAAATGAGTGCTTTGTTGGGTAGAGTAACCTTGATTGTAGGTCCTTGCTATTCATCACTGAATGTTTCTTTCCACTCTGCCCTGCATAGTTTCTGTTGATAAATCAGCTAAGAGTCATGTGGGTGGGTGCTCCCTTATAGGTAACAAACTGCTTTTCTCTTGCTGCTTTTAATATTTTATCTTTGGCTTTAACCCCTGACATTTTAATTATGATGTATCTTGGTGTGGGCCTCTTTAGGTTCCTTTTGTTTGGAACTCTCTATGCTTCCTGGACTTGTAAATCTATTTCTTTCACCAGTTAGGGGAAGGTTTCTGTCATTATTTCTTCAAATAGGTTTCAATATCTTGCTCTCTATCTCCTTCTGGCACCCCCATAATACAAATGTTGGTGCGCTTAAAGTTGTCCCAGAGGCTCCTTATATCTTCATATTTTTAAATTTTTGTGGGTTTTTTTTTCTCTTTTGATTGGGTGTTCTTTGCTTCCTCGTATTTCAAATTGTTAATTTGATTCTCAGAATCCACTACTCTACAGCTGAATTCCTGTATATTATTCTTTACTTCAGTCAGTGTATGTTTAATTTCTAACTAGTTCTTTTCCATTTTTTTTTTTTTTTTTTTTTTTTTTTTTTTGGCATTCTCATTATAAGATCCTTGAAAGTCTCACTAAGTCCCTTGGAGGTCTCAAGGAGATCTTGGTTTTGAATTCAATACCGAGCGGTTTGCTTTCTTCCGTTTCTTTCATTTGTGATGTTTCTTTGTCTCCACATTTTGGCTGCTTTCCAGTGTTTGTTTCTATGTATTGGGTAGAGCTGCTATGTCTTCTTGAGTTGATAGAGTGGCCTTGTGTAGTAGCTGTCTTATAGGGCCCAGTGGCTTAGCCTCCCCAGTCACTTGAGCTAGGCACTCTAGGTGCACCCCTTTGTGGGCTGTGTGCACAGTCTTGTTGTAGTTGAGACTTGATTGCTGTTGGTGTCACTAGGAGAAATTGACCTCCAGGCCACTTGGCTGTGAGGACCAGTTGTGACTACAGTAGGAGATCTGCTGTGCAGGGGACACCCCCATGGAGTAGAACTTGCTTCAGTGGGGCTTTGGTGCTCACTAGATCTCTTGAGTGTGTCAGTTATGGATGTGTAGAGTTGTAATCTGGTATGGTCTGATGCTGACCACTGGGTGGTGCAGTCAGCCACTCTCTGGGGCCACCCAGCAGGAGATACAGAGAGATCTACAGATTCTTCTTATTTGTATTATGTTTGGAAGTGCCCAGGCAATGCCCAGCTGTGAAGCAAGGTAGGCTGGTGCTAGTGCTGGGTCTTGGGCCTTTTATTGATAGGTTTTGGGCACCCTGACCCAGCTGCGTCTTGTTTGAGAAATTTTAGTCAAGTCTGAAGTCTGAGCAAGGTCAGGCCATTCTTATGCAAAAGCTGCTACACATAGGTTGGGTGGGGCTGTAAATTGGATAGGGCGGGGGTCTCAGGGAATCACCAGGGTAGAGCAAACAGAAATGGCTGCCAGTCAGTCCTGCCACCAGGAGGTCCCAGCACAGGAACAATGACCCCTACAAGCACCTGTCTGGGAGAAGCCACTCCTGAGTTCTTGCCCGTGGCAAACAATCCAGTCACCCCACACCCTATGTGTCTGTGTCCCCCAGAGCTGCTGCCCAGCACCAGGAGTGGGAGCTCAGAGGAAATGGCTGAATAAGTTTGTGCACTGGCCCTTTAAAAGGAACAGCTTGGAGGGAGGGGGGAGAGGGCAATGGGGAAAAAAGGGATATATTTAATACTTTCAACAATAAAGATTTATTTAAAAATAAAATAAGTAAATAAATAAAAGAAAGAGCTGGGTTACCAGCAACCACTGTGTCATTGAGCCCCTGGTTTTTACAGCCCATAGTTACAGGGAGTTCTCTTCCCAGCTCTGGGAGTCTGGTTTGGGGCTGGGACCCCTTGCTCTTTGCAGGGGGCCTCTGCAGAGACAATCTCCCTCCTGATTACAAAAGCAGTAACACATGGTTGCCAGTCCAGCGCATTCTGTGCCTCCACCCCTCCTACTAGTCTCAACATGCTTTCTTCTTTACTTCTGTAGTTGTAGGACTTCCATTCAGTCGACTTTCTGGCAGTTCTGGATTATGATTGTTCTGTATTTTAGTTGTAATTTTGATGTAGTTATGGGAACCAGTGAGTACAGACATTTACCTATGCCACCATCTTGGTTGTCTCCTAATTATTCTTTATTTCAGAGAATGTATGCTTAATTTCTGTTTGGTTCTTTTTCATGTCTTTGATGTTCTCACTAATCTCCTTGAAATTATCACTAAGTCCCTTGAACTTTTCATTAAGATCCTTGAGCATCCTCATAACCATTGTTTTAAACTCTGTATCTAGTAGTTTTCTTTCTTCTTTTCATTTTTTTTATCTGGAGATTTCTTCTGTTCTTTCTTTTGTTTCTTTATCTCCGCATTTTGGCTGCTTCCTGGTGTTTGTTTCTATATATTAGGTAGAGCTGCTATGTCTCCTGGAATTGGTAGAGTGGCTTTGTGTAGTAAATGTCCTAAAAGGCCCAGTGGCTCATCCTCCCCAATCACCTGAGATGAGCATTCTAGATGCCCCTTATGGAGTCTGTATGTACTGTCATGTTGTAGTTGAGCTTTATTGCTATTGGCGTTACCGGGAGGAATTGACCTCCAGGCTAATTGGCTGTGAGGACCAGCTATGACTATAATGAGAGAGCTGCTATGCAGGAGACACCCCTTTGGAGGAGGTCTTTCTTCAGGGGCTTTGCTACTCACTGAGTCTGCCCTTTGAGTGTGTTGCTTCTGCATGTGTAGAGTTGTAATCAGGCGTGGTCCAAAGCTGTTCAAAGGGTGCACTGATGCTGGGCCTCCCAGGAGGTATGAGGTCAGCTACTGCCTAGGGCCACCCAGCAGGAGTTAGAGAGATCTGAAGATGGCTGCTACTTGCTTTGGGCTTGAAATTGCCTAGGAGAGGCCAAGCCATGAAGCAAGGCAGACAGATGCTAGTGCCAGGACTTGGGCCTCTTAATGAGATGGATGGTGCATGCTGATGCCAGCTGTTGCTTGTTTGAAAGATTGTAGGAAAGTCTGAAGCCTGACCCAGGACAGGCCATTCATATGGGAAGGTTCCTACAAACAGCTTGGGTAGGGCTGCAAATTGGATGGGGTGGGGTAGGGTCTCATGGAATCACCAGGATGGACAGAACAGTGTGAGTCAATTTGGAGGAGACTCAGATATGGCACCTGCCAGTCAACTCTGCAACAAGGGAGATCTCAGCATAGGAACAATGAACACTGTGAGCACCCCTGTCTGGGAGAAAGTTGCCTCCGACTTCTTGCTCTGATTCCAGACAATCCAGTTCCTCCTGGTATATGCATGAATCCCCCCATACCACTGCCCCAGTGCTGAAGCAAGGAGGAAATTAGTCCAAGTAAGTCTCTGTGCCAGCCCTTTAAGAGGAACTGCCTGGGACTCCAGCAGCATCTATGTCACTCGGCCATAATCCATGCTGGTTTTTACAACTCAACATTATTGGGACTTCTCTTCCCAGCACTGGAAAACTGGGCTAAGGGATCTTGTGTGGGGTTGGGGCCCCTTGCTTCTCACAGGATGTCTCCACATCTGAGATATCCCTCCCAATTAGAAAAACACCATGCAGCCCAGCCAATGTGGCTTAGTTCTTGAGCGTCGACCTATCAACCTGGAGGTCACAGCTCTATACCCGGTCATGGCACATGCCCAGTTGTGGGCTCGATCCCCAATAGTGGGCATACAGGAGGTAGCCAATCAGTGATTCTCTCTCATCATTGATGTTTATCTCTCTTCCTCTCTCTTCTCTTTGAAATAAATTGCCGGGGCTGACCAGCAGACCCTGAGTGACAGATGAATGATTACTCTGACACAGGATTGCTGTTAAAGAGTGGGCTAAGGGACTGCCTGGCTAAAGGAACCAGACAGCCCTGGCCGGTTTGGCTCAGTGGATAGAGCGTCGGCCTGTGGACTGAAGAGTCCCTGGTTCGATTCTGGCCAAGGGCACATACCTGAGTTGTGGGTTCGATCCCCAGTAGGGGGTGTGCAGGAGGCAGCCAATCAATGATTCTCTCTTATCATTGATGTTTCTATCTCTCTCTCCCTCTTTCTTCCTCTCTGAAATCAATAAAGAAATATATTTAAAGGAACCAGACAGCCTTGTTCGCCTGCCTTTTCAGGCTTTTATTGTAACTGCAGCTTGAGATAAAGTTTAACTTTTAAATACAATCAGTAGGGTAAGTAATCTTGGGAGGACACATGTGTCTGCAGTGTCCTTTAAGCAAGACACCTAAAGATTAAGCATAAAGATTCCGGTAAACACCCAAGGGTCTGCACGTGCATAGACTTATTTGGAAAGGTCAAGGAATAATTAGGGGTGGCCACCTTCAGCCAACTTCCCTAAGTCAGAATTCTGAGAAACAACTTCCTTAAGTCAGAATTCCGAGAAACAGGGGCAGGTGCCTTCAGCCCATTCCCCTTTTCAGAATTTCTCCTTTACAAACTTTCCAACCAAGTCTGCCATGCTTCCCCACATCTCCCCCTTTTTTGTTTTGCTGGATGTAGAAGATAGAGGGAGGTGGCAAACATTCTGCTTTGGAATGTCAGGGTCTGAAAAGCGTATTCACTGTTCAAGTTCTGATTTTACAGACTATAGAAAAAAAAGAAGAACAATAGTTAGTTATCTAGAGTGTGTGGAGTGTGAATACACTCCAATAATTGCTCAGCCTCTGCCATCAGCTTCTTCATCATTCCCCAGGTTATTCCAGGAGCAGTCTAGGTCCAAGGAAGGCACAACATTTGGGGCTGCAGAGTCCCCAGGCCCAAATTCTTCATTTCTGGAAGAGGATTGGTCCCATGCAATGCCATGGTAGGGTTTAATCTAGTGAGCTGGAATCCACAGCAGCCCTATGGGAGTAGAAACACAGACATATTTTCTTCCCCATGTTAATAATTTATTGGGTCCCATCCAGTTATTAGTGTCCACATCTCACCACAAGACTTGTGATTTCTGAGGTGGGGTTATTGAGGTAAAGTGCCATTCTACAGAGGATTGAAAACAATCATTCGGATTAAAAAAAAATAAGGGTAAAGAGTGCTTTGGATAATATTATAGGAGGGTCCTTGAGTCCCCCTTTTTTATTTTACTAGAATACCCTTCAGGGTAGCATGGGCACATTCAATGATGGCCTGCTCTTGTGGATTGTAAGGGATTCTCATGGAATGCTGGATGGACCAAGTTCTGCAAAAGGCTACGAAGCCATGGCTGCTATAAGCAGGCCCATTATCAGTTTATCTTGATTAATATAGCTACAACTGGAAACAGGTATTATTGAATTCAGGAAAAGAAATATATTGCCACTTACTAAGAATTGCCATATTCTGGCAGGACACTTAGTGAGAAAAACATATAATTTACCAAATTGCTTTAAAAATGCTTCCTTATATCTGAAAAACAAAAAGTTTAAGAATTAGTAATACTTTCAACAAAAGTTACAAAACTTTGCCCTAACTGGTTTGGCTCAGTGGATAGAGCGTCGGCCTGCGTACTGAAAGGTCCCAGGTTCGCTTCCAGTCAAGGGCATGTACTTTGGTTGTGGGCACATCCCCAGTAGGAGGTGTGCAGGAGGCAGCTGATTGATGTGTCTCTCTCATCGATGTTTCTAAATCTCTATCCCTCTCCCTTCCTCTCTGTAAAAAAATCAATAAAATATATATTTTTTAAAAAGTTACAAAACTTATATAATTATTTTCCATTCATTCAGCCTCATAATAAAAATTTTTTTCCCGATTTTTCCTGCCAGTACTTCTGTAAATCCAGATACTTTATAGAGCAATGCAAATGACATGGAATCTTGTCCTTTTTGCAAAACACAGTATTCCAGAATAACAATTAGAGCTATAAATAAAAGCATCAGATGGTTATTATTATTTGACAAAGCTTCCCATGTACCTTAAGCAGAAAATTTTCCTTCATGAGAGAGAAAACAAACTCCTGAGGCATTCCAGATCCTATTGGAATGATCTGAAACCAATTCTAGGTCAAGAAAAAGTTTCTTAAAATTCAAACCCTGGAAGGATTGTCAAACTTATTTTACCAAAAATTATATATCAAAGTATATTAGACACAAACATAGGCTAGCAAACTTCAGTTCCCAGGATTAAAATATGGCTTTTCTTTAAATACCCGATTAATATGAGATATAACCATTTTAATAATTTATAAACTTTCACTTCCTGGGTAGAACAGGAAATATCTTTTCACTTTTAACAGACTAGAAAAGGACTAACCAAAATTAGGTTTATTCTCTAACTTCATTTGTCCTTGGGTGTGGTCAGCAAATGACACTAATTGGACTTCCACTAGCTGTCTCCCTGAGTAGGTGGATATAAGCTATTTATCCTCTGGTTAAGGAGGCAAAATGCAAATCATTTACTCTTAAGTGTCCTTGGTTTAGGAAAGATAGGATTTACTAGATGGCTCCAAATTGCTGTTTATCTCAGTTTCCCTATTCTGCTACTACTGGCTTACTGGCCTGTGTCATTTATATAATTTCCTTTTCAACATTTCTCTTTACAACATTATACAACTTTCACAAACTTTTCTTCAGAAACCTTACAGCTTTTGGAAATAACCAGTTTTAGAGCCTACTTTATTTTCTCTTCAAAATGCATCTCCATGCCTCATGCCTTCTATTGCACCAAAACCATAAACTCTTTCCTGTTAGAATTCTTAACCTTTAGAAACCTTAATTTTTAGGTGACATGTAAGTAATGAACATTCCTCAGGTTAGCAATACATATTTCAAATAAAATACAAGACTTATTCATCAACAGATTCAACTCCATCCTCTACATTCTTCATATGAGGCAAACTCAGATTAATTAATATTTCAGTATCCTGTTATTTCAAAATACCTAGATATTTAATAATGTTTACTATGTGACTCTGCAAAACTCAAAAGTTTTAAGTTACCAAAGACTTTGGAAAACTATAGTTAGTCATATATAATTATCACTGAAAATGCTTTATCATGTACCCTTCACTTTGGTTATATTTATTTTGCCTTAACAACTTTGAGGTTTTAAAGCCAATTATTATTACCCAAGGCATTTTCTTGGTAAATTTTGTAACAGGGATAACTCACTGGCTTTCAGTAGCTTTAATGTTAAAGTACTATTATTTTATTTGTTTTTACAAAAATGGGAATGGCCTCCACATTGCTATTTCTGCAGCATACTGGAGGGCACTAATTATCTTAGAAAAAAGACTTGGGCGGGGGGTTAAATAATTATTTCCTATATTTTTTCTTTCTGAGTAGACTAACAATATGAAATTTGGCATTATAAGAAGAGATCTTAAAAACAGAAACAGAAAAACCCCTACAGTAAATGAATGAGCAATCACAAAAGGGTGGACCGGGACATTAGCCTTAGAATCTTATCTCACACTAACCCAGCATAGCAAATGGGTTCTGAGTGGCACAAAGCCCAAACAGCAGAGACGGGAATCTCTATGTTCATAAAACAGTGAAGAACAAACTAAGTCCCCCAAAGATAAAGCAAGCAAAGAACATCAGTCAGTAACAAAATTACATTACAAACAGATAAGAACTCTCACTAGAAACCAAACAACAAAGAGACATAAAATAATAATCAACAGACTCTCTTATATACGACTAGAGGCCCGATGCATGAAAATTCATGCACTGGAGGGGTGTCCTTCAGTCCAGCCTGCCCCCTCTCACAGTCTGGGAACCCTCAGGGGCGGGAGGCAACCTGGCGATCAGGGGAAGGCGATGCCCGCATCACACCTCTGCTGCTGCCACTTGTGCAAGCCTTGTCTGGCCCTGGTTACCTGAGCCTCAGGAGTCAGCTGGGCAGCTGCCATCTGAGGTTTTCCTGTGCCTCGGACCAGCCCTGGGTGGCTAGGGGGCTGAGAGGACTGGGGGACTCTGGAGGCAAGCTCGTGTCAAGGCCGCACGGCTGCTGCCCCAGCGGGACGGAGGGGACTGGGAGCCGCCATCTTGTGGCTGTGGGCACAGCCATCTTTGAGGGTGTGGCAGTCAATTAGCATATTCCCTCCTTATTGGCTGTGGCACCACCATCTTTGAGGGCAGGGCAGTCAATTAGCATATTATCTCATTGGCTGTGGGCGCCACCATCTTTGTTATGGTGTGAGGGTCAATTAGCATATTCACTCTTTATTAGATAGGCTATTTACAGGCGTGCATAACCCACAGACAAGATTTAATAAATCAGGAGAAACCAAGATGGCAGCATAGGTAAACACTGGAAATTGCTGCCTCCCACAACAACTTCAAAAATAAAACTAAAAGACAAAACGGACATCATCCAGAACTACAGGAAGGCTAGCTGAGTGGAAATTTTACAACTAGAAGGAAAGAGAAAAGCACACTGAGACTCAGAGGAGGTGTGGAAGTAAAGTGCAGAGGTATGGAGGGTCGAGCGCACACGGAAAGGGGCTGGCACCTGAGGACGCAGCTGTCTTTTTGAATCGGGAGGGAATCACAAGCTCCTGATTGCTCTGAACTCCAGTTCTAGGAAGTCTCTGGGGACCCAGGACTCATACAGGGAGAAACTGGACTGTCTGGCAGCAGGCAAAACTCGGAACTTGAGGGCGGCTTTCCCTCAGAGGTGCTTGCAGCGATTACTGGGACACTGAGACGTGGGGCCCCTTAGGGCAGGGCTGAGGATCAGCCACAGCTGCTTGCTCTACCCTGTTGATTCCGAGACCCCGCCTCACCCAGGCTTCGCCAGAAGCTTTTGCATATGAATGCCCTGGCCCTTTGCAATCTGAAAATTACCTAACAAATTGCAGCTGGGCCAGACAGACCCAGAACTTCCAAGAGAAGGCCCAAGGCCCCATAGCAGCTTGCATTGCTTCACAGCTGGGCCTCATCTGAGCACCTCCAAACCCCCAAAAAAGGAAGGGGAATCTGCAGATCTCTTCGTAGCTCCTGCTGGGTAGCCTCAGGCAGAGGCTAAATTAGCACCTCCTTAGATCCAAGAGCCAGCATACCCAGTGGTCAGAGTGGGACCATCCAGATTACAACTCCTCAGATCCATAAGGGACACACTCAGGGGGCAGACTCAGTGAGCACCAAAGCCCTACTGAAGCAAGTCTTGCCACAGAAGGGTGTCTTCAGCACAGAAGTTCTCCCACTGCAGACACAGCTGATTCTCACAGCCAATTGGCCTGGAGGTCAATTCCTCCCAGTGATACCAACTACAATCAAGGCTTAACTACAACAAGACTGTGCACAAAGCCCACAAGGGGGTGCACCAAGAGTGTCCACCTCAGGTAATTGGGGAGGCTGAGCCACTAGGCCCTATAGGACACCTAGCACACAAAGCCACTCTACCAACACAGGGAAGCATAAAAAATGTGGAGACAAAGAAACAGGTCACAAATGACAGAAATGGAGGAAAGCAAATGACTGGATATAGAGTTCAAAACCACGGTTATAAGGTTTTTCAAGAATTTTCTGGAAACCGCCGATAAATTTAGTGAGACCCTGGAGGATATGAAAAAAAACCAACTAGAAATTAAGCATACACTGACTGAAATAAAGAATAATATACAGAGATCCAACAGCAGACAAGAGGATCCCAAGAATCAAGTCAAAGATTTGAAATATGAAGAAACAAAAAATATCCAACCAGAAAAGCAAAAAGAAAAAAGAATCCAAAAATATGAAGATAGTGTAAGGAGCCTCTGGGGCAACTTCAAGCGTACCAACATCAGAATTAAAGGGGTGCCAGAAGAAGAGAGAGGGCAAGATATTGAAAACCTATTTGAAGAAATAATGACAGAAAACTTCCCCTACCTGGTGAAAGGAATAGACTTCCAAGTCCAGGAAGTGCAGAGAACCCCAAACAAAAGGAATCCAAAGAGGACCACACCAAGACACATCATAATTAAAATGCCAAGAGCAAAAGACAAAGAGAGAATCTTAAAATCAGCAAGAGAAAAAAAGTCAGTTACCTACAAGGGAGTACCCATATGACTGTCAGCTGATTTCTCAACAGAAACCATGCAGGCCAGAAGAGAGTGGCAAGAAATATTCAAAGTGATGAATAGCAAGAACCTACAACCAAGATTACTTTATCCAGCAAAGCTATCATTCAGAATTGAAGGTCAGATAAAGAGCTTCACAGATAAGAAAAAACTAAAGGAGTTCATCACCACCAAACCAGCATTATATGAAATGCTGAAAGGTATTCTTTAAGAAGAGGAAGAAGAAAAAGGTAAAGATAAAAATTATGAACAGCAAATACGTATCTATCAACAAGTGAATCTAAAAATCAAGTGAATAAAAAATCTGTTGAACAGAGTAAACTGGTGAATATAATAGAACCAGGGGCATGGAAAGGGAGTGGACTGACAATTCTTGGGGGGAAAGGGGTGTGGGGGTGCAGGAAGAGACTGGACAAAAATCGTACACCTATAGATGAGGACAGTGGGGGGGGGGGGGTAAGGGCAGAGGGTGGGGTGGGAACTGGGTGGAGGAGAGCTATGGGTGGAAAAATGGAGGAACACCTGTAATAATCTGAACAATAAAGATTTAATTTAAAAAAACTGGTACATCTACACAATGGAATACTATGCTGCTGTAAAAAAAAGAAGGAATTCTTACCATTTTCAACAGCATGGATGGAACTGGAGAGCATTATACTAAGCAAAATAAGCCCGTCAGAGAAAGATAAATATCACGTGATCTCTCTCATTTGTGGAATATAATGAACAACAGAAACTGATGAATAAAAACAGATCCAGAGACAGAGAAGTGTCAATCAGACCATCAAACCTCAGAAGGAAGGCAGGGGAGGGTGGGGGGGAAGGGGGAGAGATCAACCAAAGGACTTGTATGCTTGCATATAAGCATAACCAATGGACACAGACACCAGGGGGGTGAGGGCATGAGTTGGGGGGGGGAGGGCAATGGGGGGATAAGGACACATATGTAATACCTTAATCAATAAAGGAAAAATATAAAAACATTTTAAAAAAAGATTTAATAAATCAGAGTCTTTTTCATGGATCTTTCAGATGTCTTACAGTGCCTAGGACTTACAGCCAGAATGTGGCCCAGAGGGCTCCCAGGTGGGGTTGTCAGTGAACACTCACAAACAGAATGTTGTTCACAGATCTCATCATATTCTGCTCTCCATAGCAAATATTGACTGGTGTATACAGTCATTTTAGCCAAAATCTGCCAGTCCCAAGGCGTCATATGGTAATTTTCGGACAAGGCATTAAGGAGTCCTTTTGTAAATGGACTGTTAGCCCCATTTTCTCTAATACTTTTCCTTATTTCTCTAAAGGTATTAAAAGAGAGTGGTTCATGTATCCAGTTACCTTGCTGATCTTGCATAACTGGGCAAGTCAAAAACTTCCTTCTAACATAGCTTGCCTAACACATGATCCCATAATTGAGGATCTAGTTGGTGAACCTTCCCACATCAGAGGCGGAGGATCAGGGAAGTGTTCCTCTGACAGCAGGGCTTTAGGTATTACAGGCTTTACAGGCTCTACTTCAGGAGGAAGGGGTGGTGGTAAATCCTTCTGGTGTTCTGTAGGCTTTTGATCCTCAATATGAAGTGGGCCTAGTACAGCTTGAACAAGTTATAGATGACAGGGGTACCCATTTTCCTTAGGCTTAATTTCTCTTTAAATACCTACCTACTGTTCCCAGAGATCAAGGTCTAGTGTTCCAGCATCAGGGAATATAAATTATAATAGTTTGTAACAGGCCCTTTAATTGTTCTTCTGTAACCAAGGCACTATTTGCTTTTAATAACTGTTTAAGTACTGATATATAGTGTTGTTGTTGTATGGGCAACTTCTGTCCCATTGTGAAACCTTAGCTGAAAAACAATCCCCTCAAACTTGAAAATCCCAAGTGGGCTCCAATAATTTACTGCATAGTTACTTTCGTTTTCAAGGGTTCCACCATGTTTCATTGTGTTCCTTTGTCCTCACACGGGGAACCACTTTCCAGGGCTGACCAGCAGACCCTGAGTGACAGATGAATGATTACTCTGACACAAGATTCCTGTGAAAGAGAGGGCTAAGGGACTGCCTGGCTAAAGGAGCCTGATAGCCTTATTCACCTGCCTCTTCAGGCTTTTATTGTAACTGCAGCTTGAGATAAGGTTTAACTTTTAGATACAATCAGTAGGGTAAGTAACCTTGGGAGGACACATGTGTCCTTTAAGCAAGACTCCTAAAGATTAAGCATAAAGATTCTGGTAAACACTTGAGGATTTGCTCATGCACAGACTTGTTTGGAAATGTCAAGGAATAATTAGGGGTGGCCACCTTCAGCCAACTTCCCTTTTCAGAATTTCCCCCTTACAAACTTTCCAACCAATTCTCCCATGCTTCCCCACAATCAATAAAAATATATATATTTTTTAAAAACTGAAAATGCCACACATCGGTGTCAGACCAGCCAGTCTGCGCCTCCACCCCTCCCACCAGTCTCAATGTACTTCCTTTTTCCTTTTTAAAAAAATCTTTATTGTTGAAAGTATTACATATGTCACTTTTTCTCCACTTGACCCTTCATTGCTTGCCCCTACCCCCTACCCAGGCCTTCACCACCCTATTGTCTGTGTCCATGGGTTATGCATATATGCATACAAGTTCTTTGGTTGATCTCTTCCCACCCACCCACCTACCCACCCATACCCACCTTCCTTCTGAGATTCAACAGTCTGTTCCATGCTTCTATGTCTGTATCTATCTTGCTCAACAGTTTATTTTGTTCATTAGATTTCACATATGAGTGAGATCATGTGATACTTGTCTTTCTCTGACTGGCTTATTTCACTAAGCATAATCCTGTGCTTTCTTCTTTACTTCTCTAGTTGTAGGACTTCCATTCAGCCAGCTTTCAGGCATTTCTAAATGATGTTTGTTCTGTATTTTAGTTGTAATTTTGATGTAGTAGTGGGAGGCAGAGTACCTCATTTATCTACACTGCCATCTTGGTTCTTCCTTGTTTGGGACTCTTTGCCCTTCCTAGATTTGTATGTCTATTTCCTGCTCCAGGTTAGGAGAGTTTTCTGTCATTATTTCTTCAGATTTATTTTTGTGCTTGCTCTCTTCTCTTTCTGTTATCCATATGTTGGTATGTTTGATGTTCCCTAGAGGTGCCTTAAACTATCCTCATTTTTTAAAAATTTATGTGCATTAGTGTTTTTTGTTTTTGCTGTTCTGATGTGTATTTTCTACTATCTTGTCTTCCAAATTGGTAACTCAGAACTCTACTTCATCTACTCTACTGTTGATTCTCTAATGTATTCTTCATTCTAATTGGTTCTTTTTTGTTTTCTATCTACATTTTCATGTCTCCTACTTTTAGTTGAAGTTCCATTTGACTTTTTTTTTCTCCTTTTATTTTTTTTATTTTTATTTTTTATTGCTTAAAGTATTACAAAGGGTATTACATATGTCTCCTTTTTTCCCCCACCCTTGACAATCCCCTGGCCTCCCCTACCCCCCAGTGTCTTATATCCATTGGTTATGCTTATATGCATGCATATAAGTCCTTCAGTTTATCTCTTACCCACCCCTTCTTCCCCCCTACCCTCCCCGGCCTTCCCGCTGCAGTTTGACAGTCTGTTTGAGACAGCTCTGCCTCTGTATCTATTTTTGTTCATAAGTTTATAATGGTCTTTATTATCCATGAATGAGTGAGATAATGTGGTATTTTTCCTTCATTGACTGGCTTATTTCACTTAGCATAATGCTCTCCAGTTCCATCCATGCCCTTGCAAATGGTAAGAGTTCCTTCTTTTTTACAGCAGCGTAGTATTCCATCGTGTAGATGTACCAAAGTTTTCTAATCCATTCATCTACTGATGGGCACTTAGGCTGTTTCCAGATCTTAGCTATGGTGAATTGTGCTGCTATGAATATATGGGTGCATATATCCTTTCTGATTGGTGTTTCTGGTTTCTTGGGATATATTCCTAGAAGTGGGTCAAATGGGAGTTCCATTTTTAGTTTTTTGAGGAAGCTCCATACTGTCTTCCATAGTGGCTGCACCAGTCTGCATTCCCACCAGCAGTGCAGAAGGGTTCCTTTTTTTCCACATCCTCTCCAGCACTTGTCGTTTGTTGATTTGTTGATGATAGCCATTCTGACAGGTGTGAGATGGTACCTCATTGTTGTTTTGATTTGCATCTCTTGGATGATTAGTGACTTTGAACATGTTTTCATATGTCTCTTGGCTTTCTGAATGTCCTCTTTTGAAAGGTGTCTATTTATATCCTTTGCCCATTTTTTGATTGGATTGTTTATCTTCTTTTTGTTAAGTTGTATGAGTTCCCTATAAATTTTGGAGATTAGGCCCTTATCAGATATTACATTGGCAAATATGTTTTCCCACGCAGTGGGCTTTCTTGTTGTTTTGTTGATGGTTTCTTTTGCAGTGCAGAAGCTTTTTATTTTTATGTGTCCCATTTGTTCATTTTCTCTTTAGTTTCAAGTGTCCTAGGAGCTGTATCAGTGAAGAACTTGCTTCTGCATATGTCTGAGATTTTGTTGCCTTTGTATTCTTCTAGAATTTTTATGGTTTCCTGTCGTACATTTAAGTCCTTTATCCATTTTGAGTTTATTTTTGTGTATGGTGTAAGTTGGTGGTCTAGTTTCATATTCTTGCATGTATCTGTCCAATTTTCCCAACACCATTTATTGAAGAGACTATCTTGACTCCATTGTATGTTCTTGCCTCCTTTGTCAAATATTAATTGAGCATATTGGTTCGGGCCGATTTCTGGGCTCTCTATTCTATTCCATTGATCTATATATCTGTTCTTGTGCCAGTACCAGGCAGTTTTGAGAACAGTGGCTTTGTAATACAGCTTGATATCTGGTATTGAGGTCTCACCTACTTTGTTCTTTCTCAAGATCCCTGCAGCTATATGGGGTCTTTTTTTATTCCAGATGAATTTTTGGAGAGTTCGTTCTAGACCTGTAAAATATGCCGTTGGTATTTTAATGGGAAGTGCGTTGAATTTATAGATTGCTTTGTGTAGTATGGACATTTTAATGATGTTGATTCTACCAATCCATGAACGCGGTATGTTCTTCCATCTGTTTATGTCTTCCTCTATCTCTTTGTTCAACGTCCTGTAGTTTTCTGAGTAGAGGTCTTTTACCACTTTAGTTAAGTTTATTCCTAGGTAGCTTAATTTTTTTGGTGCGATGGTAAATGGGATTGTTTTTTCAGTCTCTCTTTCTGAAAGTTCACTATTGGTGTATAGAAATGCCTCAGATTTCTTGGGGTTAATTTTGTATCCTGCTACATTGCCAAATTCATGTATTAAGTCTAGTAGTTTTTTGATGGAGTCTTTAGGGTTTTGTATGTATAATGTCATGTCGTCTGCAAATAAGGACAGTTTTACTTCCTCTTTTCTAATTTGGGTGCCTTTTATTTCTTCTTCTTGTCTAATTGCAATGGCTAATACTTCCAGTACTATGTTGAACAGAAGTGGTGAGAGTGGGTATCCCTGTCTTGTTCCTGTTCTTAAGGGAAATGGTGTTAGTTTTTGTCCATTGAGTATGATGTTGGCTGTGGGCTTGTCATATATGGCTTTTATTATGTTGAGGTATGATCCTTCTACTCCCACCTTGCTGAGAGTTTTTATCAAAAATGGGTGTTGGATTTTGTCAAATGCTTTTTCTGCATCAATTGATATGACTATGTGGTTTTTTCTTTCAATTTGTTTATGTGATGTATCATGTTTATTGATTTTCGGATATTGTACCATCCTTGCATCCCTAGGATAAATCCTACTTGGTCATGGTGTATGATCTTTCTGATGTACTGCTGGATCTGATTTGCTAAGATTTTGTTGAAGATTTTGGCATCTATGTTCATGAGGGATATTGGCCTGTAATTTCCTTTCATTGTGTTGCCATTTGACTTTTTAATAATGCCCATGTCTCTAATTAAAGTTCCCATCTATTCACACATGTAATCCATTCTTTCCACGTTTTTATAAAGTCTTTATCTGGTACTTCCAATATCTACAACAGCCCTGCTTTTGCTTCAGTTGTCTATATACTCTCTTTAATATGGATTATGTTTTCTTCTTTTATAACTTGTCTCATAACTTTTTTATTTTATTCTAGACACATTGTATAATAAGAAGAGTAATGACTAAAGTAAACATTGTTTTCCCACATAAAAATCAAGCCCTTTATCTGTCAGATGGTAAGTTTGATGAGTTGGATCAGCTTAATGTATCATTAAGCTATGTTTGGACATTTTTACAGGTTTAGCTATGTTTAGTTTACTGCTTGATATAAAATAATTGAGTATTACATTATGGATTTCCCTTCAGTTTTCTTAGAAAGCTTAGCAGAAGTGATTCTCTGGGGATTTATTTGTGATATTCATTCAGTATTCAGCTTTCAAAGTCATTGGGGAGTTCTCTTTGCTTTTTTGCCAGAATTCCTGAATTTTAATTTTGGACCTACCAATGATTGATTGTATGACTTGGGTGAACTTACTAAACTTTTTCATTTCATTGCTAAAACAAAATAAGAATCAGTACCCCTATGAATACTAAAAAATGACAACATTAAAGAGCTAATCTACATAGAGAAAGAGCACAATGTCTTTTGTGTTTATGTTTGGTTCAACTGAATGTGAAAGTCAAAATCAAATTTGCTATGGAAAATCAAATATTTTTTAGATTGATCTCTCTATAGCATTGATATTTTTAATCCAAAAGTATTGAATCCAATAGCACTTAATCCAATCGTTGCTAAGTCAGCAAGTTTACCATTTTTTTACTACAGGCCCATCTCCTTACTAATAAGAAAGTATTAAGTCACTCTAATTTGATAGAAGAGACAGTGAAAACACCTAATGAAATTAAAAACTATATGGACTTCTGAAACAATTTTATTACTTGTAATTTTCTAGTGACCCCCAGAACTTTAGAAAATGTAGTATTTTAATGCTGAAAGACACACAACATGGATATTCACAACCTGATGCACAAAAAAGAGAGAGGAGGAAGGAAGATCACTATGAAATTAATCTTCAGTATTACTTTATCAGCCATCTGCAAAGGCTTCTCATTTGTTTCTATGGGATTATAGCCATATAGAGGAGCACAGAGAGTTCCTGGTCTCTCCATCTGTAACTATGGTTTAAAATAAGAAGTTTGCATCATTGAAATTACCCCATATCCACTGTCAAAGGTACATGATCCAGTGGCTAACATGTAATGATACTATTTCTGAAAACTGCTTTGTAATTAAATGTCAAAGACTTGCATACATTTTAGACAACTAGGCATTGAAGTCACGTCAGGTCACTGATAGAAAGTTATTGGTCAATGATCCCATTAAGCAAGTGAAGGGATGCTGTATATTCAAAATGACTTCATCTTCTCTAAGGATAAAACCACCACATGACCTCAAAGGATGTTTCCTTGCTTTCATGAGAACTGCATTAAAAATGAATATCTCAACCAACTGTAAATAAACTGTAAGGAAGTTTCATATTTCTTGTGGTAAAACTTTATTATAATGAGAACATTGCTAGAAAAAAAAATCCTGGTACTGGCCGGGTAGTTCCAGTTGGTTGGAGCATTGTTTCATGCACCAAACTGTTGTGGGTTCAATTCCTGGTCAGGGCACATACCCAGGTGGTGGGTTCAATCTGCAGTCAGGTGCATGCAGGAGGCAGATGATCAATGATTTTGTCTTACATTGATGTTTATCTATCTATGTATCTATCTATCTATCATCTATCATCTATCTATCTATCTATCTATCTATCTATCTATATCTTTCCTCCTTTCTGTCTCTCTGAAATCAATAAAAAATAATATCCTCAGATGAGGATTAAAAAAGGATAAAGAAAAAATATATGTATCTCAAAATAGCTGGGTATAAGGTAAAAAATTTTTGATAGAACCATCTTCACCTTATTGTCTCACAATAAGGCCTAACAAGATATTTGCACTATAAGTTCTTTTCCTATGGATGATTTCTTATAAGATAAACCAAGCATACACTTATATCCTCCCTCTCACTCCAAATCAAAAATTTTAAAAAGCAAAAGTATTTTTAAAGTATTTTTTAAAGTATAAAAAGTAGAATCTATAAACCACAAAATTTTGGAATTTCTGAAATATAGAGAGCATATACAATCAGATCTTCAGCAAACAAAACTGGAGGAATCTAAAGGCCCTAAGAATGTAGGAGAGACCTGCTGTGGAGATAAGAGATTTCAAAGTCTCTAAGCCCACTGTCAGTAATTCTAAGAATTAAGGAAAAACCCTGGAACATTTAAAGGGAGATTTAATTGGAGAGTTTCATTTGGAATAGTCAGCTAGTCAGTTTCTTCCCTTTTCATTCTTTTGTGCTATGTGGGCTATAACAACTGGCTAAAGAAGAATATTGGGATTGGAGAAGTTTTGTTGTAATTACCAGGAGTAGTGGGAAATCTTATCTTTGAAAGGCAAGATTGTATTCTAAATGCTTCCCCTATACATTGAAGACAGGTTTAGAAATACAAAAGGCACATGAACGGTGATTCTCAAAATCAATGCTATAGGCAACCAAGAAGCACTAACTCTTTTAAGAAAGTCAACAATATAGAAGCTAGGCAATAACAAAAAGAAGAATGAGCCCTCCAGGAAAAAGTTAATAAGGGTAACAAAAGACTTAGAATAAATATAAAGCTATATATATATATATATATATATATATATATATATATATCCCTAATATGCAAATAGACCAAATGGCAGAACAACCAAACAACCAAACAACTGAACAACTGGTCACTATGACGTGTGCTGACCACCAGGGGACATGCACAAAACATGGCGGGCATCAGCAACAGGCGGCAGAGCATGGAACATGGAGGGGGCAGCCACGGCGGGATGGTGGAGCAGGTGAGTGGGAGCACCAGACCAAGGCAGGGCGCCAGTCACTGTCATAGGGACGAGACTCTGGTGGTTACTGAAAATTCTTTGCTCCCATGCACCATGGTCCCACCTGGTGCTCATACCAGCTGCCAGTGCCGGCCATGCTTGCATCACTGCCAGCACTTGGCACTGGCCCTGATCACCCAGCATCGTCAGTGGGTGCGAGCAGCAGCTACCGGCCCTCATCACCCCTGAGGGCTTCATCACCTCCCCCTGCTCCTGAGGGGCAATAAGGGAAGCAGCCTCCACTTGCACCCACTGATGGTGCCAGCCCCACTCCCACCTGCTGCTGGCTCCAGTCCCAATAGCTCCACACCATCAGCGGGTGCGAGCGCCATGAGCACATGGGAGTGACAGCAGCAGTAGTGGGGCTGCCAGCAGGCAGGGAACTGAGGGCCACAGCGGGAGGGGCTGGGCGGGGGCACGGAGGATGGGCCAAGACCCGCCCTGTGCCCACTGCAGCCTTATGGCCTACAGTTCCTTTCAAGGTGCATGAATTCGTGCACTGTGCCCCTAGTATAGTGATAAAGATTTGAAAGTCCATTCTTCTATGAAAATATATTCCCTAGAACACTAGAATAAAAACTAATCATAAGTGAAATTTTCAATAGGTACACAATAATGGTAGTAATACATACTACATAATGAATTAATGGATTGAAAATTTGAGCTGAGATATTCTCACATCTAGGCTAAACATATGGACAAAGGAAGGAAAATTTTTTTTTTTTTAAATATATTTTATTGATTCTTCACAGAGAGGAAGGGAGAGGGACAGAGAGCCAGAAACATCAATGAGAGAGAAACACCGATCAGCTGCCTCCCGCACGCCCCCCACTGGGGATGTGCCTGCAACCAAGGTACATGCCCTTGACTGGAATCGAACCCGGGACCCTTGAGTCCGCAGGCCGACGCTCTATCCACTGAGCCAAACCGGCTCTGGCGGGAAGGAAAATTTAAGTGTAGAGTTAAGTGATATGAAGAGTACATCCAGAAATTCCATCATCCAATTTACAGAACAAGAGAAAATGCAAAGAATTATACTGTTTTGGATCTTCAACAACACAGGTTTGAATTGTGTGGGTTCACTTATATGTGTATTTTTTTCAATAAATATGTATAATACTGTAAATGTAATTAATCTTACTTATAATTTCTTTAATAATATTTTATTTTCTCAAACTTACTTTATGATAAAAATACAGTACATAATACATATAAGGTATGTATTTTGTTATTTGTATGACTTCTAGTCAACAATAGACTATTAATAGTTAATTTTGGGAGAAGCCAAAAGTTATAAATAAGTTTTTAATAGCGTGGGATGGTGAGAGTGGGGGTGCCCCTAACCCCTCATTGTACAAGAGTCACTGAACAATCAAATAAATACCAACAAAAAAGTTCTCAGATATGAAGAAAGCATGGATCTTCAAATTAAAACTGCTAAGAGGTAAAACCACATGCATTATTGTAAAATTTCAGAATTTCATGGATGAATAAAACCCATTGATTTTTAGAGGGGGGAAAAAAAGCAAAACAGGTAATCAAAAAATAAAATCTGAAAAATTAGCCTGCCATCAGCTAAACTTCTCATGAGTATAATTTAATGTTAGATAATTACTATCTTCCAAATTAAACAGGGGAATTATTTTAAACCTAAAATACTATACTCAGCCAAAGTGGCATTAAATGAAAATAATGTAAGTAAATATGCTAAAAATCAAAGCCTGAGAGTGTTTACCAAGCTGAGAAATCTCTGAAAGAATTAGTTGAGGATACATATTAACAAATAAGCAATGCATCCAAAAAAAGCTATGATGTGGTCTCAAATATACAAAGAGAAAAAACAAACAAACAAAAGGAGCAGTAACAAATTTATGGTAACACCTAAATAATTATTGATGTGTAATGCAAAACCAAAAACACAATAAACACTTGGAAAGCAAATTCCAGTTAAACTCAACATGAGAGATGGACCTGGAGAGCATTATGCTAAGCGAAATAAGTCAGTTAGAGAAAGATAAATATCATATGATCTCACTCATTTGTGGAATATAATGAACAACATAAACTGATTAACAAAAACACATCCAGAGACAGAGAAGCACTGATCAGACTGTCAAACCTCAGAGGGAAGGCAGGGGATGGTGGGGGTAAGGGGGAAAGATCAACCAAAGGACTTGTATGCATGCATATAAGCATAACCAATGGACACAGACACTAGGGGAGTGAGAGCATGAGCGGGGGTGGGGTTGGGGGGGACAATGGGGGGATGAGGACACATATGTAATACCTTAAGCAATAAAAAAGTAAAATTAAAAAAATAAATGGATCTTAGAAAAAATACTAATTTGAGAATATCAGGCTTTCAGTTGTCCTTTGTACCTTTGAGGTTGATGCCAAATGTAGTCATTTTCTGCCAGTAATGAATTATCTTTACTAAAATATTTTCCAGTTGTTTGTCTGTTAGTATATTATTTTACAATGTATGTTACATCATGTCACAATGCCAAGAATTCCCTGACAGCTTACAATTCTCTGAAGCCAAAGGAGATTATTAGATCCACCCCGTACAGGCTGCCATGTGTCTTCAACTCTCTGCACACTGACTAAGCTTAATCATTGGCTCCCTGCAATGCACTTGAAAAATCTCTAAAATTTCCCATTCTAGTCACTACTGGAGTATTGGGCTCAAGCACAGACTTCTGGAGTTTGCAAATGTTTGATGCATGCATTCTGGTATAAATTCCAATCTGAAAAACATTCCATGATTTTCATAGATGAGGAATGTATTCTGATATGTAGAAACTAGTCTTCTGTTATGGTATTTAGACACAGAAAATAAATTCAGAAAATGAAAATCACAAGTAACTTTATTAGCATTGCATCATAAAAATGCAGCCTTTATAAAACTAGATTGTCTCTCCTTAGTTGGTCCAGTGAAGGACCTCAAGGAAGGTGGGGCAAGAAAGAACTTGAAGAAAACACTAGATCCTTGGGGTACCCAGAGATTTTATTTATTTAAGAGTATTGTACTTGGGGGTCTTTGACATAACAACAAACTTTAAGGCAATGTTTTTATAAGTTTTGAGAGATGGTTGCTGTTTCATAAATGTGTGCTTTTGAAGTTATCATCAGACCATTATTGATTTTAGTAAATTTAACTGATTTAGCAAATTTAATTAGATGAATATTCAAAGATACCATTCATACATACAATATAAATGACAAAGCTATTTGTTCCAATTTCTCTACAATTTACATCATTTTTAATGAGCTCATGTGAAGTAAAAAATGAAAGCTCCCCAGTGAATTTGATCTAAGAAATCATTAGTGACTTGCTAGACATGTGTTGATAAAATCTACCTAACATTCAGAGTACATAGGGGCTTAAGATTACTTAAATAAAACAGGGAATACAGTTTGCAAGAATGAGCAAAGACTCAGCTTTGTCAAACAGCACAAAGAGACTCCCTGGATTCAATACACGAAGAGTTCTTCGTGTATTGAATTCAGTCCTTGGAAAGCAGAGGTAAGATTAGTAATGGAGTTATTGACACTCCCAGCAAGTCTCTCCTCATATGTCCAAACATTGACTCTGCCAACAACAGCAAGGGAATTCATCAGAAAACAAGAGCATCTGGGTAGATAGTGGCAATGTCTAATTTTACAGGGCGACATGGCAAATTACGTGTGTACCACAGGGACTGGGAGATCCCGCAGGGTAGCTCATACAATACCAAACGTTGAGACCTCTTGCTGTGTAGAGAAGTAAAACAAAAACTCTAGCTTTAAAAGCACCACACAAAATGCTTGGAAGACCTTGATACTTTGGTTTCTTTGAGGGATGGGGGTGTTTATTTGTTTGAAGGTTGTTTTTAACAAAGCAGAAAAGTTATGTAAATCTTAGTAACTTTTCAGAGTAGATAGTAAATGTTTCCATTTATAGAGCTTTCTGACAGAAAAGTGAAATGTTTAAATTGAGCGGAAAAAGAATACTTTTGGGAACCTCTATTTTACAGGGCTTGTTTTGTCTCAAACACTGAATCTGTCATACGTTTGCAGGTGCTCACACAAACACACACTGACACACACACACAAAACATAATGTTGACTGATTAGCACCTATTTGAAGCCCTAATTCATATTGCACAAATCCTGGTGATTACTCTAAAAATAGCAATTATTTGAATTTTACTATGTGCCAGACACTTTTAAGTGATTTAGGTATGATAACATAATATTTACAACAACTCTATTATGATCCCATTTTTTTATGCAATAAAACTAAGGCTGAGAAAGGTTAAGTCACTCATTCAAGTTCAGGCAACTAGTAAGTGGAAAGCCACACCTTAAACTCTGAAGGTGGCCTGCAGGGTCTACAGTCTGGTCACTGTACTATCTCTCACTTGCTAAACTGCTTCTCAGTAAATTGTGAAATGACAAAACACACACTTCATGATCCTGTTCTCTAAGTAGTGAACAAGAATTAAAATGGCTTTTCCCATAGTAGGAACCATTTCAGTGCCATAATGAGGATGTTCTCCTTGCATCTCAGAAATGGTGTGGACAGAGCAGCGGCTCTGCAAAACCACCACATGTCTGGACAGTATGTCCATTATTCATGCTGTTGCACCATTAAAACAGGTTCTCTAAATAAACTTGGTCATTTCCAAGATCTGTTTATGTTCTTATATATTCATTTGATTTAATTGTTAAAATCAGATCTGTCCTGCTAAAAAATTAGCTAATTAACTTAAGAGAAACCCCACATTTCCCCCTTATCTTCTTTTCTGAACAAGAACTCTATGTAACTTTATGGTTGAATCTGGAGCATGGAAAACTGAAAAATCTGAATTCTCTTCCTGCCTTTGCTGGTGCATACCTAGGTCAAATCATTTAACCATTTTGTTCCTTGGCTTTAACATCTGTAAGTTATAAGGATTTCCTCCAGATCTAAATCTCTGATATTTCAGGTCACTACATCCTGTGTAGACATTTTCATGAAATCCATGAACATTCTGATAGCATAAGAAAAACTTGAAAACATAGGTTATGTTCATTTCAATCACCATTACACCTGCAGAACTTAGCACTTAGTAAGGGATCTTTAAATACTTGTTGAATATTTGAAAATGTAAAAATATTTCACATATATAATAAACAAAACCCAGGGAGATTAAAAATTATGGCAGAGTAACTGGGTCCTATATGGACATGCTCCCAGGACCAAACTGGAATTACAACTAAAATACAGAAAAGCTTCCTGAATAATCAATGGAAGACTCACTGGAGAGAACCCTGATAACCAAGAACAGAAAGTAGACACCACATAGAGACTGGTCAGAGGGGCAGAGGTGTGAAAATGCTCCCACAGACAACAATTGAAATTCTGGAGAGATATCTCAGCTGTGGGGAGTTGCCAGTGAGAACTCTGGGGTCTAATACCCAAGCTGGGCTCCACCAACAGAGAGCACCAGCCCTGAAAAGCAGCGGGGTTACTGTCTGCCAGGGAAAGATGACTGGAAAGGCACTCTCTTAAAAGGCCAAGGCATAAAATTCCCTGTGGAGCCACCCACCTTGTGCTCCAGTAGAGGGAGGGCAGATTGGACTGGAGCTGTGTGAGCGCCAAGATCAGGGGGTCTGGGGTTAGAGCTCAGAAGGCGGACACCCCAGTTTCCTGTGCTGAGTCATTCCCTCACACTGTGGAGGTCATCTTTCTCACACAGACATTTGCTATACAGGCAGCTTTGCCTAGGGGGAAGACAGGTGGCCCATCCTATTGGAAAACACTTTGCCCAATGGTGTGGAGTTTCTGAGGCCTATTAAGAGATTGAGAATAACAATTAGCCTTCAGGCAGAAGCAATAGGACCACTCTTTTGAAAAAACTCTCAGCATACTTCAGAACGATTGCCTGGGGGCAATTCAAGTCAGAATCCTATCAGTCTGTAGGCAGAGGCAATCTCTGGAGCTTTGAAACTTTGCCTGATGTAATTAGTCAGAAAGAGCATTTGACACTTTCCTGAATTAGAGATTGAGAGGTGTAGCAGATCTACCTAATACATAGTCACAAATCCAAACAGGCAGCCAAAATGAAGAGACAAAGAAACAACCCCCAAATGAAAGAACAAGAGAATTCTCCAGAAGAAGAGATGGATGAAATGGAGATAAAAAATATATCTGATGTAGAGTTCAGAATAATCATGGTAAAGATGCTCAAAAGCATGAGAAGAGGTATAGTAACTATGAAAATAGAAATAAAGAGTAACATAGCACAAATAAAGAATACATTGGAAGGAATACACATCAGGTTAGGGGAAGCTGAGATCAAATCAGTAAATGGAAGACAGGGTTTAAAAAATCACTCAATCAGAGACCCAAAAAGAAAAAAATTTAAAAACAGGAAGACAGCTTCAGGGAGCTGTGGGACAACATGAAATGTAACAATAATCGAATAGCAGGTATGCCAGAAGAGGCAGAAAAGGATAGAGAATGTGTTTAAATAAATAATGGCAGAAAACTTCCCTAACCTGGTAAAGGAAAAAGTTATACAAGCTCAGGAGGAACAGAGAGTCCCAAGCAAGAAGAACCTAAACAGGCCCCCACCCAGTCACACCCTAATTAAAATGCCAAAAATTAAAGACAAAGAGAGAATCTTTTAAGCAAGAGAAAAGCAAACTGTTATCTACAAAGGAGTTCCCATAGGGCTGACACCTGATTTCTCATCAGAAACTCTACAGGCCAGAAAGGAATGGCATGAAGTACCAAGATTACTATATCCAGCAAGGCTATCATTCAAAATAAAAAGCTTACTGGACAAAAAAAGGCTAAAGGAGTACATCACCACCAAGCCAACATTACAAGAAAAGCTAAAGGGACTGTTGTAATGAGAAGCAGAAATAGAGAGAGAAACCTAGGCATACAGAATAAAAGTGGCAATAAATTAGTACCTATCAATAATTACTTTAAATGTAAATAGAGTAAATGCTCCAATAAAAAAAGTTTATCTGAATGAATACAAAAACATGACCCAACTATATGCTGTCCACAAGAGACCCACCTCAGAACAAAAAACTCACACAGGATGAGAGTAAAGGGATGGAAAAAATTTTTCCATGCAAATAAAAAATAAAATAAAAGCTGGGATAGCAAAACTCATATCTGACAAGATATACTTCAAAATGAAGGCCATCATAAGAGACAATAAAGGTCACTACATAATACTAAAGGGATCAATCCAATAAGAGGATATAACCTGGTAAACATATATGCATCCAAATATAGGAGCACCTAACTATATCAAGAGCCTTCTAGAGGACTTTAATGGAGAGATCAACAACAACATGGTCATAGTAAGCACCTTTAATGCCCTCTGACTTCACTGGATAAATCTTCCCGACAAAAAATTAACAAGGAAACAGTGACTCTAAAGGATACACTTGATCAGATGGATTTAATTCATGTTTATAGAACATTTCACTCCAATACTGCAGAATAAACATTCTTCTCAAGGGCACATGGATTATTCACAAAGATAGACCACATGTTAGGACATCAAACAAGTCTCTACAAGTTCAAAATGATTGAAATCATATCAAGCATCTTCTCAGATCACAATGGAATGAAATTAGAAATCAACTACAATAAAAACACACAAAAACATTCAAACACATAAAGGCTAAATAGCATGCTATTAAACAATGAATGAGTTACCAATGAGATCAAGAAAGAAAGAAAGAAATAACTTCCTGGAAACAAATTAAAATGAACACACAACAACCCCAAATCTCTGGGACACAGCAAAAGCAATCCTGAGAGGGAAGTTCATAGCACTACAGGCCTACCTCAAAAAAACTAGAAAAATTATTAATAAGCTATTTAACCCTGCAACTTAAAGAACAATAAATAGTACAACAAGAAAAGCCCAAAGAAAGTGGAAGGAAATAATAAAGATTACAGCAGAAGTAATTGACATGGAGATAAAGAGAGAAAACAAAAAATCTATTAAACCAAGAGCTGGTTCTTTGAAAGGTTAAACAAGATTGATGAACCATTAGACAGACTCATCAAGAAAAAAGAGAGGAGACCCAAATAAATAAAATCAGAAACATAAGTGAAGAAGTAACCACTGACACCACAGAAATACAAAGGGTTATTAGAAGATTCTATGAAGAACTATGTGCCAACAAGCTAGACAATGTGGATGAAAGGATCAAATTCTTAGAAAAATACAATTTCCCACAACTGAATCAGGAAACCTGAATAGGCCTATAATAATTGATGAAATAGAAGCAATAATAAAAAAGCTCAAAGCAAACAAATGCCTGGGTGCAAATGACTTCACAGGGGAGTTTTACAAACATTCAAAGAAGAACTAACACCTATCCTCCTCAAAATATTCCAAAAAATCCAAGAGGAAGGAACACTTCCAAGCTCTTTTTATGAGGCCAGCATTATCCTAATTCCAAAACCTGGTAAAGACACTACAAAGAAAGGGAATTACAGGCCAATATCGCTAATGAACATAGATGCTAAAATCCTCAATGAAATCTTAGCATTTCACATCCAGCAATATATTAAAAAGATCATATACCATGACCAAGTGTGATTTATTTGCTGGTACAATATTTTCAAATTAATAAATGTGATACATCACATAAACCATTTGAAAGACAAAAATCATATGATCATATCAATAGATGCAGAAAAAGCGTTCAACAAAATCCAACACCCATTTTTGATAAAAATTCTCATCAAAGTGGGAATAGAGGGATCATATATAAACATTATAAGTCCATACATCATAAACCTAGAGTGAATATCATACCCAATGGGCAAAAACTGAAACCATTTCCCCTAAGAACAGGAACAAGACAAGGATGCCCGCTTTCATCATTCTTAGTCAACAGAGAACTGGAAGTCCTAGCCACAGTGATCAGAGAAGAAGTAAAAGCCACCCTAACAGGTTTGGCTCAGTGGATAGAGCGTCTGTCTGTAGACTGGAGGGTCCCAGGTTCGATTCCGGTCAAGGGCGTGTACCTTGGTTGCAGGCACATCCCCAGTGGAGAATGTGCAGGAGGCAGCTGATCAATGTTTCTCTCTCATCGATGTTTCTAACTCTCTGTCCCTCTTTCTTCCTCTCTGTAAAAAATCAATTTTATATATATATATATGAAGCAAAAGCCATCCAAATTGGAAAGGAGGAAATAAAACTCTCATTATTCACTGATGACATGATATTGTTCATAGAAAACCCTAAAAACGCCACCAAAAACTCTTAAATTTAATAAATGAATTTGATAATGTAGCAGGATACAAAATCAACACCCAAAAAATTGATGACTTTTTTTATACACCAATAATGAATTCTAAGGCAGAGAAACTAAACAATTTTATTTACCATTGCAACAAAAAAATTAAGATACTTAGGACTAAACTTATAAAGGAGGCAAAAGACCTGTACTTGGAAAACTACAGGATGTTGAAAAAAGCGATAGAAGAAGATATAAATAAGTGGAAGAATATTCTGTGTTAGTGGATTGGTAGAATCAACATCATTAAAATGTCCATACTACCCAAGGCAATCTACAGATTCAATGCAATTCCCACTAAGATACCAACGGCATATTTCCTAGATCAAGAACAAATACTCCAAAAATTTATATGGAACTAAAAAAGACCAAGAATAGCTGCAGCAATCTTGAGAAGGCAGAACAAAGTTGGAGGAATCACAATGCCAGATATCAAGTTATACTACAAAGCCACCATAATCAAAATAGCCTGGTACTGACACAAGAACAGGTATATAGGTCAATGGAACAGAACAGAGATCCCAGAAATCAACCCAAGCCATTACACTCAACTAATATTTGACAAAGGAAAAAAAATTGACAAAGGAAGCAAGAGCATACAATGGAATCAAGATAGTCTCTTCAATAAATTGTGTTAGGATAAGTGGACAGATACATGCAAAAAAATGAAACTAGACACCAACTTACACCATATACAAGAATAAACTCAAAATGAATAAAAGACTTAAACTTAAGTTGGGAAACCATAAAAATCCTAGAAGAAACCATATATAGAAAAATCTCAGACATCTCTCTTAGCAAAGGAAACTAAGGAGAAAATAAACAAATGGAACTATATCAAATTACAAAGTGCCTGTACAGCAAAAGAAACCATCAACAAAACGAAAAGGGAGCCCACTATATGGAAGAACATATTTGACAATGATACATCTGATAAAGGGTTAATGTCCAAAATATATAAGGAACCCATACAACTTAACAAAAGTAAAACAAACAATCCAATTAAAAAATGGGCAAAGGACCTAAACAGTCACTTCTCTGAAGTGGACATTCAGATAGCCAAGAGGCATATGAAAAATGCTCAAAGTCACTGATCATCAGAGAGATGCAAACTAAAATGACAATGAGGTATCACCACACATCTGGCAGAATGGCTACCATCAACAAATCAACAAATGACAAGTGCTGGTGAGGATATGGAGAAAAGGGAACCCTAGTACACTGCTGGTGGGAATGCAGACTGGTACAGCCATTATGGAAAACAATATGGAATTCCCTCAAAAAATTAAACATGGAACTGCCATTTGACCCAGTGATCCCACTTCTAGGAATACTGTATTTTTCCTTGTATAAGACCCTATTTTTTTCTAAAATCATTATACTGAAAATGGAGGGGCCTCTTATACACAGAAGTCAACTGAAGAGGGAGCTGTGCATGTGCGTAGCTGCCCACACCTTGTCAAATAGGCTTCCTCTGATCACGGGCCTTACTGTTACTGACATCAGCTGATGCCATAATTAGAGGTGGAGGTGGCAAGTGTGCAGATGCAACAGGGACCGGAGTGTTCTGAGCTCATAAAGATATCAAAAAATAAAAAGATAAATACTGGTAAGCGATTGTCTTGCTCTGAAAAGTTCAAATTGAATGTAATTAGCTATGCAAAAGGTAATGAAAATAGAACTGCAGAGAGACAATTTGGACTTCCTCCCACTGAGTGTATGATCAGACAGTGGAGAAAACAGGAAGAACAACTCTTTAAGATGCCAAAAAAGAAGAAGGCCTTAATAGGAAAACCAGCAAAATGCTTAAAATATTGATTTCTTAATTTTGGGTTGGAAAAGTGGGGGGTATCTTATACATGTGGATGTCTTATACATGGAAAAATATGGTATATCCTAAGAAACCTGAAACACAAATCAGAAAGAATGTATGCACCCCTATGTTCATAGCAGCACAATTTACAATAGCTAAGATCTGGAAACAGCCCAAGTGCCCATCAGTAGATGAGTGGATAAAAAATCTGTGGTACACGTATACCATGGAATATTATGCAGCATTAAAAAGAAGGATGCCTTATCCTTTGAGATAGCATGGAGGGACCTAGAGTATCCTGCTAAGTAAAATAAGCCAGTCAGAGAAAGACAAGTATCACATGATCTCACTCATATGTGGAATCTAATGGACAAACTAAACTGATGAGTGGAATGGATCCAGAGACATGGAAGCATGAAACATAGTGTGGAATCTTGGAGGGAAGGCAGGGGAGGGTGGGTTGGTGGGAGGCAATCAACCATAGACCTTGAATGCATTATGCATAAAGCATGGACGCAGACAGTGGGATGAGGTAGGTCTGGGGTATGGGGTGGGGGTGGGCTGGAGGGGGTTGATGGGGGAAAAGGGGGCATATGTAATACTTTCAACAATAAATATTTTAAAAAATAAATGATTAAATAAAATTTAAAAAAAACAAAACAACTAAATCAAGTGTTTCAGAAAGAAGCCCTGCCTTTTGGAGCAGTAAATGGGGGCAAGCCAGAAATATTTAATTTGCAATTTATGCATTTCCTGAGACAGATCTGATGGGCTTCAGGACATGGCATCTGGCATATTGAATAGCTTAAGCTGAAGGAGTTTCAGACAATGGCAGAAGCAGGAAGGTCACTCTGACCACCCACTTGCTCTTCTTCTCTGAAAAAGTCATAAAACTTCCAAGTGAAAGGTATCTTCCATGTACCAGAAGGAAGGAGAACATTCTTATAACCAGAGACAGGAAATCGGGGGCCAAGAAATCTATACTAACAAACTTTGTTAAACTAACCCTTATCTTCCCAGTTGCTTCTTCACCATTTACTACTTGGAGGCCAAACCTCTCTGTCTGGTCCACTCAAATGTATTGTTTCTGTGTCTAAAAAATATAAAAGCTTTCCTGCTCTGGTCACTTCTTTGGGTCTTCATACTCTGGTAAAGACCCTCAAGTATATGTAAAATGTCAATAAAATCGGTATGCTTCTCTCTTGTTTATCTATCTTCATCATTTTCATTTTCATACCCAGTCAGGGACCCTAAGAAAAATTCAAGAAAAAATTTTCTTCCCCTACAAATAACAAGCCCTTTTTCTCATATATGTAACTATTAAAAAACAAAACAAAACAAAAAAAAAACTTGCAAATACCTTTGTTTCTCCTGCAGTTTTTTTAAAATATATTTTTATTGATTTCAGAGAGGAAGGAAGAGGGAAATAGAGATAGAAACATCATTGATGAGAGAGACTCACCGATTGACTGCCTCCCACACGCCCTGCACTGGGTATCAAGCCAGCAACCTGGGCATATGTCCTTGACCGGAATCGAACCCGGGACCCTTCAAGTCTATAGCCCAACACTCTATCCACTGAGCCAAACCGGCTAGGGTTATCCTGCAGTTTTTATTTAATTATTATAGCATGAGAATTGCCAGTATTTCTCATATACATAAAAAAGTCCTATTATACCATCGTTCTTATTCTTACAGCCCAAGCTCACAAAATGCAATGAAAAACTAAAATGCTATCTAGCAGTGGTTCTCAACCTTCCTAATGCCGCGACCCTTTAATACAGTTCCTCATGTTGTGGTGACCCCCAACCATAAAATTATTTTCGTTGCTACTCCATAACTGTAATTTTGCAACTGTTATGAATTGTAATGTAAATATCTGATATACAGGATGTATTTTTATTGTTTGCAACCCACAGGTTGAAAACTGCTGCATGCATTGTCTTTTCAACAAGCATCCTTGTCTCACGAGTACCTACACTTTGGGGCACCTCATCCAATTTAATTTGTCAACATTCAAATTAGGCACACATACACACACACCCATCTGCGCCCCCAGCCACCACCACCACCACCACTACACACTTGACATTACAATTATCTTGGGGTCCCAAAGTGGAATGCTATAAAATCTTCAAAGTTGTTCTGCTAACTTTCTAAGTCAAATATAAACAAGTACCACCTACTTTTTTGGCAGATATTTTGAACCTGAAATTATCAACTTGAGTTCTCTTTCTTTTCTATAAATTTTGTGCCCCCTTCCCCCCCCAAAAATGTTATTACCACTCAAAGTTTTATTTAGGTCCAGTCAAATTAGTTTTAGAATAGCAAAAGAGAAGACGAAAATCTCTCTGACTTATGTCTCTGTTGCTACAGTCCTAATCCACGCAGGAATCTTTTCTCTGCCAGATTAACATAATGACCTCCTAATCCTTCTCTCTGTTTCTATGCTTGCTTTATCCCATATCTAATTTCAACAGAGCAGGTTAGGCAATCTTGTTAAATGTAGGTCAGGTCAGGGTATAATTCTGCTCAAAACCTTCCAATGACTACTCATTTCACCCAGAAAAAGGTAAAGTCCTTAAAATGACCACAAAGCTCTGCATGATCCACCCACACACTTACACATACACCTTCTTTCCCCTTTTTCACTTCACTTCAGCCACACTTGGTCTCCTTGTGGTTCTTCATGCAGCCCAGGTTCACGCCTGCCTTAGAATCTTTGTATTAGCCACAACCAGTGTTTGAATTTCCCTTTCCCCAGTCAACCACATAACTGGGTCTCTATCTCCCTCAAGAATCTGCTCAAATGACACTTTGTCAAGCTCCTACTACCCTATTTGCAACCACATCTGACCTTCAAATCTAGACAACCCAATACAAATACCGTATTCTTTTTTTTTCCTCACAACACTTAGCATTTTCTAATATTGTCTATAATTTACTTACTTATTATGAGTACTAGAGGCCCGGTGCACAAAATTCATGCACTGTGTGTGTGTGGGGGGGGGGGGGGGAGGGGTGCCCTTCAGCCCAGCCTGCACCCTCTCCAATCTAGGACCCCTCGAAGGATGTCCGACTGCCAGTTTAGGCCTGATCCCACAGGGGAGGGCAGTTGGGGGCAACCAGGCCTGCAGGGGAGGGCAGTTGGGGGCCTAAACTGGCAGTCGGACATCCCTCTCACAACCCAGGACTGCTGGCTCCCAACCGCTCACCTGCCTGCCTGATCCCCCCCTACCCACTCCCCTGCCAGTCTGATCAACACCTAACTGCTCCCCTGCCAGCCCGATTGCCCCCTATTGCCCTCCCCTGCCAGCCCGGTAGCCCTTAACTGCCCTCCCCTGAAGGCCTGGTTGCCACAGCTGCCCTCCCCTTGTGGCCTGGTTGCCCCTAACTTCCCTCCCTTGCTGGCCCAATCATCCACAACTGCCTTCCCCTGTTGGCCTAGTCATCCCTAACTGCCCTCCCCTGCAGGCCTGTTCACCCCCAACTGCCCTCACCTGAGGTCTTGTCACCCCAAACTGCCCTCCCCTGCAGGCCTGGTCCTCCCCAACTGCCCTCCCTTGCTGGCCTGATTGCCCACAACTGTCCTCCCTTACCAGCAATCTTGTGGCCGCCATCTTTGACCACATGGGGGTGGCCATCTTGTGCGAGGGCATGATGGTTAATTTGCATATTACCTCTTTATTTTATAGGACTAGAGGCCCAGTGCACAAAAATTTGTGCACTGGCGGGGGGCGGGGGTATATCCCTCAGGCCCACTTGTGCCCTCTCACAGTCTGGGACCCCTTGGGAGATAATGACCTGCTGGCTTAGGCCCACTCCCGGGTGGCAGAGGGCAGGCCCAATCCCTAGGTGCCTGCCCCACAGCCCCTGGTCGGGCTCAGAGCAGGGCCAATTGGGGAGTTGGGGCGCCACCCCCTGTCATGCACAGAGCAGGGCGGATCAGGAGGTTTCGATGCCACCCTCAGTCACGCTCAGGGTAGGGCTGATAGGAGAGTTGGGGCACCGCCCCCTGTCACACACAGAGCAGGACAGATCAGGGGGTTGGGACCCTCCCCCCTGTCACACTCAGGGCAGGGCCGATGGTGAGGTTGTGGCTCCACCCTGTCACACACAGAGCAGGGCCCATGGGGAGGTTGGGGCGCTGCACCCTGTCACACACAGAGCAGGGCCGATCAGGGGGTTGGGCACCTTCCCCTGTCACAAACAGAGCCGCAGGGCGATCAGGGGGTTTGGGCGCTGCCCCCTGTCACGCTGCTCCAGGGGCCAGGAGGCCTCGAGGCTCCGCTGATCCCAGTGCTGGGAGGCCTCGCGGCTCCGCTTGACACAGGGGCAGTGAGGCCTCGCTGCTCCACTGATCCCGGTGCTGGGAGGCATATTACCCTTTTACTATACAGGATAGAGGCCTGGTGCACGGGTGGGGGCTGGCTAGTTTGCCCTGAAGGGTGTCTTGGATCAGGGTGGGGGTCCCACTTGGGTGCCTGGACAGCCTGAATGAGGAGATGATGGCTGTTTGCAGCTGGTCACACCCCCTTCAGGGTGGGGGTCCCCACTGGGGTGCCTGGCCAGTCTGAATGAGGGGCTGAGGGCCGTTTTCAGGCTGGCAGGTGACTGAAGCTCCCAACCTCTCCTTTTTTTCTTTTTCTTTTTTATTCTGGGATTTATTTACCTTCTATGGCTGTCACTGGAGCTGAGAGCCAGCTTTAGCTCTGAGGCTCAGCTCCAGCTCTGATACCTGGGCTGCTGAAAGCAGGTATCTGCTTTGTTTGGCTTCTATAATTGAAACACTGTTGCAACTCCAGCTCAGCCGGCTGGCTGAAAGCATGGGGTTTGTTTAGCTTCTATAATTGCAACATTGTTTCTTAGAGTGCAAGCTCAGAGCCCAGCAGAGGCAGGCAGAGAACCTTGGCTTCCTCCTTCACTGGAGCAAGCAAGCCTCCTGTTTGCTTCAGCTGCCTGGCTGCCGGCCGCCATCTTGGTTGGCAGTTAATTTGCATATCGCCCTGATTATCCAATGGGAAGCATGTCGGAGGTATGGTTAATTACCATGTTTGTCTATTATTAGATAGGATGTATTTCATGCACTATGTCTGCGATATTATAGGTACATCATAAATATTTGTTGAATGAATGAATGAATTTGAAATTCTAACCATTCACTAAATAAAATATTCTCACAAAACAAAATTCCAGAGGTAAGTTGACGTTACTGGTTTTAACATTTAAAATGGTCAGAGCCTTATATCCTTGATGTTTCCTTAGTCTTTCCCTCAATTTGGTTGCCTGGTAGTTACATTATGGCTGCTGCTATTTTAGGTGTCTTATCTATGGTCAAGGCAAGAACAATGAGAAGAGTGAAAGAACGGTTCTCCCACAGAGAATAAAAGCTTTCTTTTCCTAGGTCATAGGTCAACTTACACTGCAAGGCATCTGAGAAAGGGGAACAGGATTTTCATGACTGATTTAGACCAATTAAGAATCATCAGCTTTAGATGAGAATATAGCCAGAGGACCCATTAAGTTATACCTAAAAGGAAAGGATGTTGGGGAGGCGATTAAGAGGCTGCCACAGTTGTGCTCTCATGAAACTTGCAATCTACTTATTGAGCCTAGAGAGTAACACAGAGCAAGAATAAAATTATATAAAAAAGACATGAAGTGTTTATTCCATTGAAGTTTAGAGAAAAAAACCAATTTACATGAGTTGGTAAGATAATAAAGGTATCTTGGAGAAAAAAAAATAAACGTATCTTGGAAGAAGTCATTCTTAAATTTTTCCTTGGATCGGAGAAGCCAAATAAGAAATACAGAAATACATTACCTTCTTCATTGTGAAAAACATTACCTTCTTCAAAACCAATCAGTTATATAGTAAAGTAAAATTATGGCAAAGTTTTATATCAGCCCTTAAGGAAACTTACATTACAGAGAATGCAAACAATATGTCACCTAACATTTCCTGAAAGACTTTATGACCTAATTCAATGTTTTTATTATGTAAATCAAAATTAATTTTGGACTGTAGTAAAGACTAAAAAGCATTTATTTGAGCAAAAGAAGATGCAGCCCTAAAGGCACAGATTCAGGTAACAACCTAAATTGGTTCCACTGAGATACAGAGAAGCTGCTTTTTATAGACAAAGTTCCTGCCCAGGTTCTCAAACAGGTCCATTTTATGTAAATGAGGTATCCAAATTTACTGCAGTTCTGATTGGGCAGAGGAGGTCTCATTCTGTTGAAAGAGAAATCCAGGGTTTCCCTGCAGTGGTTGACTCAGAGGCTTAAACAAATGGGCATAGTGCAGGAAGTTAAGAGTTCAGTGTGAGCTTCTTCCCATTATACAGAGTACGTGAGGAGCCTCTGCCAACCGATGGCCTCTAGACTCTTATTATTTATAAAATACAGGCCCTTGGATGACCATGGGTGTCCATTTCAGCAGATAAATTCCTTCTTGGGTTTCCCATCAAATATATCTTTCTTTTCAGAGTTCACAATTATAATCATGAGGCCCAGAGATGTTATTTCATTTTTCTAAGGTTACATGGTAGCTTTAATGGCCAACACAGGACTGGAGCTAAGATCTTCCTATTACAGCAAAATCTTTCCCAAATTTCATTTTAGCATGAGTATCCTCCCTTAAAAAAAAAAAAAAATCACAAACTAGCAAGTTGTTATCACCAAATAACAAGATTGTATTATTCTCATCTTGGCCTTCTCTAGCTGAGTTGCTAGTACGTAACAAAAATTTTTCAAGACTTGTATAGGCCATGGTTAAAGAAGAGTGCCTAGACATACATGTATCAACAAACTCAGAGGAAAGACTGGATAAGAAAAGGTCAGTGTTTACACAACTGAGTATAACTTTCACTGTTGACTGTGTGGTAGGACAGACTTGAGCAGAGCAAGGACAATAGGCCAGGTACAGAAGGTCACCAGGGCAGAAAGCCCTTGAGGCCTAGCAACTGGCAAAACTGGGAAAACAAGGACCTTGCCCCTAGGGTGACCTTTCCCTCCCCAGCATATCTCTGGTCATGAGGTTTACACTCCCTGACCTTTCATATCACTGTCATGTGGTTTGGACCTTCCCCTGACCTTTCCTCCCTAGAGATAGCCTCTAAGCCTCAGTTGTGTTTCAGCTCTAGACCCAGAAAAGCAGCCAAATCAGAGGAAGTGATGCCACTGCTGACACTAGGACCAGCTGCATTGACTAATGACCCACTGCTTTGGTACCAACCAATCAGTGGAAACCATGACCCTGGAAGGACTGGAAAGCTGATGATGATACTATTGAAATCTTCCCCTGGGACTTCCCTAAAATCCCTTCCCCTAAAAGCCCTTAGGACGAGGAGCCCGTGAGGCTCTCCACACAGAGCACCCCCTGCCTTTTCCCTCCTTCCCCCAGGCCTGTTTTCCTTGCCTCTCTTTTTCCTAAGCTCCAGTGGCCCTTCTTTTGCCTCTGTAACTTCTTTCCTGAGCACATTTCTTCTATGGCTCACTTCTCCTCTGTGACTTTCCAAATAAGCTTTTGCCTGTATTTGAATATTGACTCTGAATCTTTTCTTAGCTAGAATTTAAGTACCGAGGTTGCTGAACTGAGGTCTTGTCTGATTCCACTGGTCTGACACCTGGTGCTGTTTTTGTCACCAACAACTAGACAGCTGTTAAATCTAGAGCTTAGAATTCCAGAAAAATATTCAATTATCAAAAGGGCTTCACTCACCAGCTACACATTTTTAAGATTTTCTAATATTTAAAGGTTACTATACTTTAAAATATATTATGGAACATTACTGTTCTTTCACAGAAATTGATCCTGTTACTATTTACGCAACTATTCATTCAACTGAACTCACTGAAGAAAACTGCACTACAAATATTTAAATGGCTCTTGTCAGAGACAGAGTGAATTGGTGTTAAGTAGGCTGGGAGCTCCAACTGGCACAGTCTGAAAAAAAAAAAATTCAGAATGAAGAGTCCAATTTTCCATCCAGGATACCAGTCTCAAGCAGTTCCATTATCAAGCCCTGTAAGCTCACATTGTTTGTGCTCAAGACATATAAAGAGCTATTTTAAACTCAGCAAATAGAAGTAGTGCTAAGAAACTGGTGAGGGAAGGCAGAGGAAAACCCTAAGTCTGAAGCAGTTGTAAATGAAGTCACAACCCAGTTTTCCTTCCTGACCTTAGGCAAGTGATTGACTTTGGAGCTCATAATGACCTGCTTACAGGTATTTAGAGTGTCAAGTGCCACCTGGTTTCATGTCACTGAACATGTAACAAAGCACGGGAAGAGAAGGGCTGAGGTATTGGGAAAGGAACATATTGAATTACATCCTGAAATGTCAATCTTTTCCAAACAAATGTAAATACTTAGATACATCTGAATCATTCATTTCAAAAACCCAACAGAGCCTTTCCTGGGTAAGCAGGACAGATTAGAGCAACAACAACTCCTGCCTTGCTCAACTGATTTTCTAGGTTGAGCTGACAAAAGGGCTCTTGGAGAAACCTGGACTTGCTTCCTTTCACCTACAGAATCAAAGTGTCCCTCTTGGTGCAGTGCCAGAGAACCAGTAGAAGGGCCAGAGAAATCCTGGTGGAGGTGAGGCACCCAGAGCTGAAAGGTCTGACTGTGAAACATATATTGGCTGGTTTTATACATAGAATTATAATAATTTTCAGATTGGACTAATCATCTGCCAGTGACCAACTTCACCTATGACTCAGCATCACATTGCCAATAAGCAGGGAAGATGTTGGCATGCTCAGAAAGAGTAGAAAAGTTCAATATACCTGGGAAATAGAATGCATTAGCAAGGATAAGGGGAAGGGATAAGAGTGACTAGGGAGTTGGAGGAAACAGATCAGTAAGGTAGGTTACTGTCCAAACTGATTTCTCACTTCCTGGTTTCTCAGCCCAATGTGATACGGCTTCACCCCACCACTCCTCTGAAACTTGGTCAGAGTCACCAATGACCTTCTTGTGACAGAATAATGCATGGGTAATTTTCAGCTCTCATTTAACGTAGCCTCTAGGCCAGTAGTGTGCCAAACCTGGGCAGTGAAAGGAGATTCTCTTTGGGTACAGTCAATAAGGGGTGCATTTTCTCTAAAGAATTTGAAAGCAATAATAAAAACTTGCAAAACTTGGTCATTTTCAATTATTACAATGAATACACCAGCAATTCCAAACAATCTATACTAATAAAAGGGTAATATGCTAATTAGACTGGGAGACCTTCCGGACATTTTTCTGGACAAAGCCATGGTGGCGGGGCCGAGGTAGAGGCGGTTAGAGGCCAAGAGGGGAGGGCAGTTGTGGGTGATCAGGCTGGTGGGGGGCAGGGTCGATGGGGGTAAGCAGACCAGCAGGGGGGCCAGTTGGGGGCAAGCAGGCCGTCAGTGGGGGTCAGTTGGAGGTGATCAAGACAGCAGGGGGGGGGCAGTTTGGAGTGAGTAGGCCAGCAGGGGGGCAGTTGGGGATGAGCACACTGGCACGGGGGGCAGTTGGGGGTGACCAGGCTGGTGGGAGGGGGCACTTGGGGGCAAGCAGGCCAGCAGGCAGAGTGGTTAGGGGCAATCAGGCAGGTGAGTGGTTAGGAGCCAGCAGTCCCAGATTGCGAGAGGAATGTCCGACTGTCGGTTTAGGCCCGATCCCTGTAAACCAGCAGTGGAACATCCTTCGAGGGGTCCCAGATTGGAGAGGGTGCAGGCTGGGCTGAGGAACACCCCTCTCCCCCGTGCATGAATTTCGTGCACCAGGCCACTAGTGTAAGTATAAAACACTCCTTTCCAAAACGCTTGTTTTATTAATCTAAGTTCTATGCAATTGCTATAGTTTTATATATATATACACATACATATATACACATACATATTATATTATAACTAGAGGCCCGGTGCACAAAAATTTGTGCACTCTGCGGGGGGTGGGGGGGGGGAGGGCTCCCCCAGCCCAGCCTGTGCCCTCTCACAGTCTGGGACCCATCGGGAGATAAAGACCTGCTGGCTTAGGCCTGCTCCCGGGTGGCAGAGGGCAGGCCCAATCCCTAAGTGCAGCCCCTGGTCAGGCTCAGAGCAGGGCCGATTGGGGAGTTGGGGCGCCGCCCCTTCATGCACAGAGCAGGGCGGATCGGGAGGTTGCAATGCCACCCTCAGTCACGCTCAGGGTAGGGCCGATTGGGGGGTTGGGGCACCGCCCCCTGTCACACTCAAGGCAGAGTCAATGGGGAGGTTGCAGCGCCACCCCCTGTCACGCACAGAGCAGGGCCGATCAGGGGGTTGGGGCACTGCCCCCTGTCACTCACAGAGCAGGACCAATCAGGGGGTTGGGGCGCTGCCCCCTGTCACTCACAGAGCAGGGCCCATCAGGGTGTTGAGGAGCTCCCTGCTGTCACTCACAGAGTAGGGCCGATAGGGGAGTTGGGGCACCGCCCCCTGTCACACACAGAGCAGGGCAGATCAAGGGGTTGGGGCGCTGCACCCTGTCACACTCAGGGCAGGGCCAATGGGGAGGTTATGGCTCTACCCTGTCACACACAGAGCAAGGCCCGTGGAGGGGGGTTGAGGCGCCACCCTCTATTACCCACAGAGCAGGGCCGATCAGGGGGTTGGGGCACCGCCACTGTCACACTCAGGGCAGGGCCGATGGAGAGGTTATGGTTCTACCCTGTCACACACAGAGCAGGGCCCATGGGTGCGGGGGGTTGGGGCACCGCACCCTGTCACACACAGAGCAGGGCCGATCAGGGGGTTGGTGCGCTGCACCCTGTCACACACAGAGCCGCAGGGCAATCAGGGGATTGGGGAGCTCCCCCACATCAGGCACAGAGCAGGGCTGATCAAGGGGTTTGGGCTCTGCCCCCTGTCACACACAGAGCCGCAGGGCGATCAGGGGGTTTGGGCGCTGCCCCCTGTCACACTGATCCTGGTGCTGGGAGGCATATTACCCTTTTACTATATAGAATAGAGGCCTGGTGCACGGGTGGGGGCTGGCTGGTTTGCCCTGAAGGGTGTCCTGGATCAGGGTGGGGGTCCCCACTGGGGTGCCTGGCCAGGCTGGCTGAGGGGCTGAGGGCTGTTTTCCCACTGGCAGTTGACTAAAAGCTCCCAACTGCTCCTTGTTTTCTTTTTTTTTTTTTTTTAATTCTGGGCCAGCTTTAGCTCTGAGGCCTCGCTGCTGAAAACATGGATACAATGTTGCGGTCCAGGGCTGACTGAAAGCCAGTTTTGTTTAGCTTCTTATTTGCAACATAGTAATAGTTGCTTAGAGTTGCAGTTGAGAGGCCGGCAAGTGAGGCAGGGAACGTTGGAGCCTGCAGTCCCTGGAGGAAGCAAGCCTCCCTGCTCGCTTCAGTGCAGGGCTGCCAGCCGCCATCTTGGCTGACAGTTAATTTGCATAAGGATACGCTGATTAGCCAATGGGAAGGGTAGCGGTCGTATGCCAATTACCATGTTTCTCTTTTATTAGTGTAGATATGTTATGTGTATACGTATGCAAAAATCAAATAAGCACACTTTTATCATTTGTTCTTTAACATATATCACATTCTACCTGAAAGTTAATTTTAAGAGTCTGCAGTTATGCAGTTCACCCTGGACACACATGAACTCAGCTACATGTATTCATTTTGAGAATAAATCCATAGTCATTTGGAATCATTCAGGCTTGCTTTGGGCATGATTTGTGTCTTCAATCCTATGGTACAGTATTTCCACGTTTAGTTAGTAGATTCAAAATAAACATGACAAAACAAAGATTGCAAAGACAAACAAAAATTGAGTTATTTTAATTCTGTCATTTCATGTTGCCACACGTTAGTTTTTATTTGTATTTAACATTGGAAACAGAAAAACAGAGGGAGATCCCACGAGATGTTATGTGCTTGGTAAATACAAATTCTAACCCATACATGAAGTAGTTTACTGAATTAAATAATACCTTTAAAATGGAAAATTATTATTTGTAAAATGTGCTCATTAAAAAAAAAAAAAGAACAAATCACAAAAGTGAAGATGACATTGATTCTTACACAATGATGACTAAAAATAATTTCACCATTTGGAGAAGAGCCTCTGCCAGGTATGAAATGCACTGAGTACTGACCAAGGCTGCATTCAGCCTCTGTGAGCCTGCCACCCTTCCTTATACACTCTGCTCTGGGCATCCACGATACACACTCCCCCAGGGTTTCTCCTACCTAGCAACTTCTTTCACAGGATTCTCTTCTCATCTCTGAAACATATTTCCCAGGGTCCTGCCCCGGTGGTCCTCTTTTCTTCATCTGCAAGCAGTCTCTCTGGTTCCAATCGTTCCCATTATCGACTCCATGCCGACAACTCCCAAGTCTATTCCTCTGGCCTAGATCTCTCTCCTGAGAGAGATTTTGATAAAGAAAACCTGTTATATACATAGCCCATGGACACAGGCAATAAGGTAGTGAAGGCCTGTGGGGGGGTGGGGGGGGGTAGGTAGGGGTTTGGAGGAGGGAGGGTGTAGGGAGGAACGGGAGATATCTGTAATACTATTAACAATAAAAAATACATTTTTTAAAAAAGAAAACTTGTTTGCTGAATATCTTGTCTTCCACATAAATTAGACATCTTGTGTTTACATGCAGATAACTGGATGCTCCGCTCCCTGCCGGCCCAAGGCAGAGCTGACAGTAACAGGTATCAGGCACCTGGACGGGCTCCCCACGGGCCATCAGAGGTTCTAATCAGCTTCTCTTAGCCGGCAAATTTTGAACAGTGGGCATGTTCCAAATGTGTCAGGGCATATTTTTCAAACATCACTGCGGATTCATTTGTTATGTCTTGTCTTTTTTTAGACCTTGACAATAAAGGGACGTTTTTTAACCAAGGAAGGGAAAGAGAAGCGAGTGCACACTGATGTTTTATGACATGCAAGGACCCACAGTGAGATTAACCTATTTCTTTGAGATTTTGGGGCCCTATTATATGTGACTCCTTGTTATTTTCCTTTCCACAACTACAATTATATTTCTGAAAGGCAAGGGTGGGGTATTCAAACAACAGTTTCATGCTTACGTGCTCTGAATTCTGACATATTTCAAAGTGTGCACCTCAAGGTGGCGTTTGAGGAAACAGGGCTCTGTACTCTGCTCCAGGTGTGTGTGTGTGTGTGTGTGTGTGTGTGTGTGTCCAACATAGGATATAAGTATTTCAAACATGAGAATATTTGTTTTATTACTCTCTCTATAACACACTAAACCTTTGATACTTAATGAATTTTCACACACATAAAAAAGACAAAGATTTCTAATGTATTTTGTGCATGCTTACTGGAGCCTGCACCAAACCTAGGAAGGTATTTGAGGAACAGAATTCAGAGCATTAAAATGGACTTTTTGCCTGGCTGGCATGGCTCAGTGGTTAAGCATCAACCTATGTACCAAGAGGTCACGGTTCAATTCCTGGTCAGGATACATGCCCGGGTTGCAGGCTCAATCCCCAGTAGGTGGCCAATCAATGATTCTCTCTCATCATTGATGTTTCTCTCTCTCCCTCTCCCTTATTCTCTGAAATCAATAAAATATACACTGAGTGGCCAGATTATTATGACCACCTGATGTTTGTAGGCAAATTAGCTATAATTTCACGCTGAAGTTGCTAGAGGGCCAGACCATTACAAATAGGGAAGCAGATTGTTTACCATAACAGTAGAAGTGATTTTTTTTTTCTGAAGATATGGTTAAACAAAGTGATTTAACAGCCTTTGAACGTGGGAAAGATATATATACTGAGTGGCCAGATTATTATGACCACACCATCAGTACTTCGTTAGGCCACATTTTACCTTCAATACTGCAGCGATTCTTCTTAGCATTGACTCCACGCGATGTTGAAAGGTGATGCGAGGAATCTGACCATGCCTGATGAATAGCACTGTCCAGTTCTGTGAAATTTGATGGTTGTGGAACCAGCTGCCTGATGGCTCTTTTAACTTCATCCCACAAATGCTCAATTGGATTGAGATCTGGTGATTGTGGGGGCCACCTAAGCAAGGTAAAGTCTCTCTCATGTTCTTGAAACCACTCCTGCACAATACAAGCACCGTGGCATGGCGCATTGTCTTGTTGGAAGAAGCCATCTCCATTGGGATACACCATCAACATGATAGGATGAACTTGATCAGCAACGATACTTAGGTATGTTGTGCTATTCAGACGTTGTTCCACACGAATTAAAGGGCCCAAATCATGCCAGGAAAACGTGCCCCAAACCATAACACTGCTCCACCAGCTTGAAGGGTTGTACTCATGCATGTGGGGTTTCATGCTTTCATGCTGTTTCCGCCAAATTCTCACTCTGCCATCTGCATGATGCTACTGGAAAAGTGATTCATTGGACCACATGACTTTTTTCCAATGCTCGACTGTCCAATCCTTGTGTTCCTGTGCGAATTGGAGACGTTTTATCTTAGTAACTGCAGACAGCAAAGGTGTTGGAATAGGCCTTCGGCTTCCATATCCCATACGATGCAGTGTATGGCTAATTTGCCTACAAACGTCAGGTGGTCATAATAATCTGGCCACTCATAATAATATATATGCCACGTTCAAAGGCTGTTAAATTGCATTGTTTACCCATATCTTCAGAAAAAAAATCACTTCTACTGTCATGGTAAACAACCTGCTTCCCTATTTATAATGGTCTGGGCCTCTAGCAACTTCAGTGTGAAATTATAGCTAATTTGCCTACAAACGTCAGTTGGTCATAATAATCTTGCCACTCAGTGTATATTTTTAATAAATGGACTTTTGTAATTTCATTTATTTCATAGGCAGCAGCAAGTGATGTGTAAATTTCCTAGAGCTGCTGTAATGAATCACCACAAACCTGGTGGCTTAAAACAATAGAAATTTATTCTGTCCCTGTTCTGGAAATCAGTTTCACTGAGCCAAAATTAAGGTGCAGCAGGGACACAGTCCCTTCCCACGCTCTAGGGGATAATTTGTTCTCTGCTTCTTCCAGTCCTGATGGCTGGTGGCTGCTGGCATGCCTTGGTTTATGGTTGCATCACTCTAATTTCTGCCTCCAGAGTCACACTGCCTTCCCTTCTTCTATCTGCATCAAATCTCTCCTCTGCCCCTCACCTATAAGAATTCATGTGATTGTATTTCACAGCTTTTGGAATAATCTTTGATAAAGTTTCTAATTCAAAATCTTAAACTTAGGCAAATCTGCAAATTCTATTTTACCACAGAACATTCACAGGTTCCAGGGATTAAGACATGGAGGTCCATTGGGGGACCATATTCAGCTCACCATAGATGGTGAAAACATCACCTTACTAAAAACATATTTCTTCTGGGATACAACCCACCCAGGGAAATTGAAGATAACAGGTACCAACCATGACAGAAAGAACTATTCCCAATAAAAATCTCATGCTGATTGTGATTCAAAAATCAGCGCAAAAAGAGGCTCCTGACTTTGGAAGATAATTGTGTTACAAAATTTTATGAGGCATTTATGTCAAGTTCAGTACTTAGAACAACACTTAAGATAGTTTTTATTCTAATGAGCTACATAAAGCTAATTCAATGTAACTAAGGTATAGAAATTGTTTACTTTTATCTTTTAAAATCTACTCTATAGATATATTAGAAAAGCAAAACTTAAAATGTGTGCACAAAGATGTTTTTGGCAACATTATGTATCATAGCATAAACAAGGATAGGAGAGAAAACTTTATTTAATAAATAAACAACAAGAAAAGTTTATATAAATTATAGGATATCCACATAATGGAATGATATTTAGCCATCTTAAGTTGATATAAAAACTGCTAAAGACATTAGAAAATGTGCATCCAAAATGTAAGTGAAATAAATAAAGACAATATTTGTTTTGTTTGTGAATGTGTAGTTTGAGTAGGGCCCATTGGACATAGCTTCTCTCTACTCCTCTCAGTATCTGTCAGTTATAGCTGCTTCAAGGTTGCAATCATCTGAAGAGTCACTAGTTCATGTGTCCAGTAATTGATAGTGTTGGTCAGAGCCCCTGTACATAGGTTCTCCACATGCCCAGGCTTCCTCGCAACATGTGAGTGGGTTTCAAGAGCCAGTGATCTAAAAATGAGAGCAGAGTAGATGTTGTATCATTTTTTTTTTTTGCTTCTGCCTCATGAAATGTATATTTTTATTTTTAAATCTTTAATGTTGAAAGTATTACATATGTCTCCCTTGACCCCATTGACCCCATATTGCCCACCCCCACCCCCCACCCCAGGCCTTTACCACCCTATAGTCTTTGTCCATGGTTATGCATAAATGCATACAAGTTCTTTGATTGATCTCTTCCCACCCACCCACCATCCCTCTGAAGTTCCACAGTCTGTTCCATGATTCTATGTCTCTGGATCTATTTTGTTTATGAGTTTATTTTGTTCATTATACTCCACATATGAGTGAGATGATATGATACTTGTCTTTCTCTGACTGGTTTATTTCGCTACAGCCGTGGGCAAAGTACAGCCCGCGGGCCAGATCCGGCCCGTTTGAAATGAATAAAACTAAAAATAAAAAAAAAAGACCGTACCCTTTTATGTAATGATGTTTACTTTGAATTTATATTAGTTCACGCAAACACTCCATCCATGCTTTTGTTCTGGCCCTCCGGTCCAGTTTAAGAACCCATTGTGGCCCTCGAGTCAAAAAGTTTGCCCACCCCTGGCTTAGCATGATACTCTCCAGGTCCCTCTATGCTGTCTCAAAGAGCAAGACATCCTTCTTTTTTACTGCTGCATAGTATTCCATGATGTAAATGTACCACATATTTTTTATCCACTCATCTACTGATGGGCATTTGGGCTGTTTTCAAATCTTAGTTTTTGTAAATTGCACTGATATGCACATAGGGATGCATACACTCTTTCTGATTGGTGTTTTGAATTTCTTAAGATATATTTCTAGAGGTAGGATCACTAGGTCAAATGGCAGTCCCATATTTAATTTTTGAGGAAATTCCATACTGTTGTCCATAATGGCTGCGCCAGTCTGCATTCCCACCAGCAGTGTGCCAGGGTTCCCTTTTCTTCACATTTAGACTAGCACTTGTCGTTTATTTATTTATTTATTTGTTGAAGGTAGCCATTCTGACAGATGTGTGGTGATACCTCATTGTCATTTTAATTTGCATCTCTGTGATGATTAGTGACTTTGAGCATTTTTTCATATATCTCTTGGCCATCTGTACATCCACTTTAAAGAAGTGTCTATTTAAATCCTTTGCCCATTTTTTAATTGGATTGTTGGTCTTCCTTTTGTTAAGTTGCATGAGTTCCTTATATATTTTAGATATTAACCCTTTATCAGATGTCACATTGCCAAACATGTTCTCCCTTTTCGTTTTGCTGATTGTTTCTTTTGCTGTGCAGAAAGTTTTTATTTTGATGTAGTCCCATTTGTTTCTCTCTCTATATTTTTTCTTCTCATTACAGCAGTCCCTTTAGTATTTCTTGCAGTGCTGGTTTGATGGTTTAGCCTTTCTTTTTGTTTGGGAAGCTCTTTATTTTACCATCTATTTTGTATGATAGCCTTGCTGGATATAGTAATCTGGGTATTAGATTCTTCCTTTTTATTATCTTGAATATTTCATGCCATTCCCTTCTGGCCTGTAGAGTTTCTGATGAAACATCAGTGGACAGCCTTATGGGAGCTCCTCTATAGGTAACAAATTGCTTTTCTCTTGCTGCCTTAAGATTCTCTCCTTGTCTTTAATTTTTGGCATTTGATGTCAAAATCATGATGTGTCTGGTCATGGACCTGTTTGGGTTCTTCTTGCTTGGGACTCTCTGTGCCTTCTGAAATTGTGTAACTTTTTCTTTCACCAGGTTAGGGAATTTTTTTGCCATTATTTCTTTAAACACGTTCTCTATCCCTTGCTCACTTTCGTCTCCTTCTGGCACTCCTATTATGTCAATACTAGAGACCTGGTCACAAAATTCATGCACTCAGGGGGTCCCTCAGCCAGGCCTGAACCCTCTCGCAGTTCAGGAGACCTCAGGGGATCTCTGACTGCTGCAGAGACAGGAGAGGCTCCCACCACCACCACTGCGCTCACCAGCAGTGAGCCTGGCTTCTGGCTAAGTGGCACTCCCCCTGTGGGAGCGCACTGACCACCAGGGGGCAGTTCCTGCATTGAGTGCCCCCTGGTGGTCAGTGCACATTATAGCAACTGGTTGTTCCACTGTTTGGTCAATTTGCGTATTAGCCTTTTATTATATAGGATTGTTAAGTTTTATGTTGTCCCACGGTTCCCTGAAGCTGTCCTCTTGTCTTCTAATTCACTGATGTAATCCTTGGCTTCCCTAATCTGCTGTGTATTCATTCCACTGTGTTCTTTATTAGTGTTATTACATTATTCATAGTTACTATATCTTTTCTCAAGCTGTTGAGCATCTTTGCCATCATTATTTTGAACTTTATGTCTAATAAATTTCTTCTCTCCATTTCAGTTAGCTCTTCTTCTGGAGAATTTTAATTGCTCTTTCATTGTTTTTATGTTATCTCCCCATTTTAGCTGCCTTTTTGGGTTTGTGTTCATATATTAGGTAGATCTGGTACAACTCCCAGTATCTAGTGCAGGACAATGTCAGACACTGTTTCTGACTGGCCCTGAGTACCCAGTTTGGAGCTATCAGCAATCCACAGTGGTGGCTCCCTCTACTGGGGCTGGGTTCCTTTGGAAAGGGTCATGATATGCACCAGGATCTGCTTTTCCTAGCCCCAGGCCCCAGATTAGATCAGGCAAAGATTCAAAGCCTCCATAGACCCAGCTCTGCCTGGAGTCCCCTTGACACTCAATCTTAATTAGCCTCATGCTATCGACCACAGGGTAGGGTGAGAGGTCTTCCAACAGGGTGGGGCAACTTCCTCCCCCCCGCCCCCCAAGGCAAAAACTGCCTACATAGTAATGTTCACTGGAGAAAGATGTCCTCTGCCGTATGAAGGGATGACTCAGCACAAGAAATTGGAGTGGCTGCTCTCCAAGCTCAAATCCAAGAGCCCCCAAACCTGGCTTCTGCTCACACAGCTTCAGTCCACTCTGCCTTCCCTCTGCTGGAGCCCAAGGTGAATGGCTGCACATGAAATTTTGTGTCTTGGCCCTTTAAAAGGTTGCCTGCATTTCTAATAATCTCTCCCTGGCACACAGCAATCCTGCTGCTTTCATAGCCAGATGTTATATGGGCACCTTTCTCAGTTCAGGTGCCCTGGACTGGGAAGCCCAGGTTGGGGATTATACCCCGGAGTTCTCAGTGGGAATCCCCCACAGGTGAGCTATCCCTCTGAATCTTCAGCTGCTGCTTACCAGCTCTTTCATGCCTCTGCTCTTCCTACTGGTCTCTATGCGGTCTCCACTTTCAGTCCTTGGTTATCAATGTTCTCTCCAGCTAGTCTTCAGTTGATTTTTTAGGGTGATTTTTTCTGTATTTTAGTTGCATTTCCAGTTTGGTCCTGAGAGAGTGTCAGTGTAGCTTCCACTTACTCTGCTGCCATTTTTGAATCCCTTTTACCACCTTGCCATAGAGCCATGCAACATCACTTTGCCACATTATATTCATCAAGGCAGCTGCAGGCCCCATCCAGTTATACACGGAGGGAAAATAAGGCTCCACCTTCCACCCCTCCACAGAGAGGCAAGTTTCTGGCATCAAAATTTATTTTATGGCCCATTTTTGAAAGTACAGTTAGTTACACAAGCTTATTAGCTATATACAGAGCAAAATCCTGACAATGTTAAACACAACTATTTTATTACTAGCAGATTAGAAGAAAAATAGCAATAGCATTTTATATTAAGAGAAGTAAATAATAACTTGTGGTAGAATTATAACTTTTATTTTCTTCTTCATGTACTTTTCGAAATCCACCACAAATTTTATTAGTAAATATAATTGTTAGGATTGAAAATATAAACATTATTTTTGGAAAGAAAATTTATGAACAGCACTTTAAACATTTGCATATGTAATAATACGTCATGTGATCCCAGCAATAATCCAGTGAGCAAGAGGTACTAAACTCCTTTTCAGGCCCCAAATCTAGGACTACAATAGATTTGATGCTAGCTTGTGGTGGGTCTCAACTTCATAGTCCAGGTTTTTTATTCTAAAGTTTTGTTTTCCATGGTACCACAGTTCCTGTGGTTTCTCCTTTAAAATAGGTTGGAGCCCTAACCGATTTGGCTCAGTGGATAGAGCGTCGGCCTGCGGACTGAAGGGTCCCGGGTTCGATTCCGGTCAAGGGCATGTACCTGGGTTGCGAACACATCCCCAGTGGGGGTTGTGCAGGAGACAGCTGATCGATGTTTCTCTCTCATTGATGTTTCTAACTCTCTATCCCTCTCCCTTCCTCTTTGTAAAAAATCAATAAAATATATTTTTAAAAAAATAAAATAAAATAGGTTGGAAATTGCAGCCAATACTACCACAAGGGAAGATCTTCTGCCACTTTCTTGCTTCTTATTCACAGTAATAGAAAGATAATTTTTGCTCCCTCCCTTTGCCATCAATTTTGCTTTAGAGGTAAGTGCTGGAATGGGGGGAAATTAAACATCTTTGAGAAGTTTCTGAAAAGGTTCAGGGAAAAATAAAGGGGGGAATGCAGAAGTTTGGAATGGGGACTTGGGAGAATTCTCTCAAAGGGAAACACAAGCAGGAGCACAGGGTGGTTTGGGCTCCTGTTCACTAAGGCTCACAGAGCACAGGCAGGCACAGGGGCAGTCTTCTTCTTGACGGTGGTCTTGATCATGGAGATGCTGAGAGTAAATGAGAGAACAGGAAGCAGGGATAACTTTCCTAAGGACCACAGTTTCTGTAAGAAAGAGGAGAAATTTCTGGGGATGGACCAGTAAAGAAGTGAGTACCTAGTTCTAGGAGCTGTTCTTAAATAAATATAGGATTTCCATAAGGTGAGTGCTGCTAACTCAGAATTGCCAGCAAATCTTGAAGGAAAAAAAAAAAAAGATGTCTGTTTAGCTTAAGAATTCAAAAGCAACATGAATTTGACCTCAATCAAAACTGTCCTCTGAGTTGAAACTTGTTTCAAGTGTGTTTAGGTTCACATGGAATATTCTATTAGAAAGAGAAGAAAAACTTTATAATATAAACAAAAGGACATAAAATTGATATCCTTATTAATAAAAGCCTAAGTGGTCGTCAAGCCATGATGCCCTTATGCTGTCACAAGATGGCTGCACGCACAGCGGGTGCACACGGCTATATATATATATATATATATACTGTAATGTGACACACCACAAGGGAACATCTTGTTGTTATACTGAACCTACATGAAAGGCACTCAGCCACACTCATTTTGAGTCCTACAGCATCAGCAGAACCAGCTCTACCAATCACCACTATTAGATCTCAGCTCATTCTCCTGCTATCTGCCTTACATCCAGCCTATGGAGCTTGTGTTACAACCTAAGCCTTTTCCCTTGGATTAGTACTAGTAAATACACTTTGAGCCCTTAAGGCTAGTTAATTTTAACTTCCAGCCTATTGTCTATAGTCTGAAGAGGGAAGGCAAACATTAAAATATAGAAAGGAGCCTTGACTTGGGGTGGTGAACACACAATACAATATACAGATGATATATTATGGAATTGCACACCCGAAACCTATATAATTTTGTTAACCAATGTCACCCAAAAAATTCAATAAAAATTAAAAAATAATCAAATTAAGATTAGTGGTCAAAAGATCCTTGTTCTAACGCTTAGGCAAATTGAATAATAAAAGTAGATATTACTGAATGCTCATCAATATTTCTGATACTTCTTTTAGGTATGCTATATGACTACATTTCCTACTCCCCTGAATTTAGTAGACCAGAGCTTTGTTTTGTGCAACGTGAAGAGGTATTAGGTCTTTTAAAAGTAAATCAATGCTCAATTCACTATGTTCTTTCCCCTCTGCCATGGCATCCAGGGACATTTCCAAATAGTGGATGCTCCACCACCCTGGGTCCTAGAGTGAGAACAACCAAAACAGGGCCCCCTGACAATGAGATGACCAGAACAGAGCCCCCTGTCAAAGCAAGTTGGACATGTAGCAAGAATATGAAATAAATCTTTGTGGTTTTCAGTCACTCAGAGTTTAGGTTGAAATTGATGGGTTTGGAATTGTAACCATCAATTTCTTTTGATGAAACCATTAAAAAAGCATTTTTGAGCATAGTAGTGGTAAAAAATTTGAATTACTAGAAGGTAAGTGCTACCCTCTGAAAGTACATATCAAAAACAAATTAAAAAAGTATATCTACATAAAATCTGCACACTAATGTTTATAGCAGCATTAGTCATAATTATCAAAACTTTGGAAGCAATTGAGATGTCCATCAATATGTGAATAGACAGACAAACCGTGATACATACAATGGAATATTATTCAGAGATAACAAGAAAGGAGCTATCAAAGTGCAAAAGACATAAAGGAAACAATTGCACATTGAATATGTATATGGTGGCAGGTTGTTGCATTGAGGATGGCCTAGTGGATTCAATTGTGGAACATTTAGTGAAGAGTTATGGATCTGAATATTATCTCAACAGAACATGAAAAAAAATAAAATGAAATTCTCAGAAAGCAGAGAATGAATTTAGGTAAATTATGATTAATGGGAAGGAGGAAGAGTCAAAATAGTATGGAAGTTAGCCCTCAGTGCCAGAAATATACCATCCCATGGGGAGAAATAATGTTGCAGCACAGTGTTGCTTGAGCAGATGACTCTTAGAGAAATAAGGTAAGTAGGATGGATTCACTTTGTGAATGGAACCATAGGGACTTCTGCAAACCAACTCCCCAGCAACACAATAAAATGAGTGAAAATTATTTTTTAAAAGTACCTTGAAAATGTTCCTAAGGGCATACAGCAAATAAGAAACATTTATAAAAGAAAATCTCAATTAAATCTTGGTAAGAACAGTCAGAGTCTATGGCATTTGAGCCATGACCTGCTCCTTCTCCCTTGCCTCAGCTTAGGTGATGGAAGCTCCACTCAAATTAGGTGTGTCAACATAAGAAATGTCCAGACTTGTAGAGAATTTTTATAAGAGTTTATTGGAGTCAAGCTGATGACATATGCCAGGAGCAAGATCTAAAATGCTTTGGATAATAACAGTTTTGCAGTTCTTTCATGCAAAGGAAGGAATGTACAGAAGATTACATGGAGGTGGGAGAAAGCAAGCTGGGATTGGATTACAGGATAGTTAACAAGATTATATGCTTTCTTGAATATTCTGTTATTTCAAAGGTGTGCCAAACTAGATGCACAGAAACAATGGACAGGTCTTGCTTAAGGCAAGGATATAAGAGTTTTACTAAAAGAAGTTAAATTCCTGGCATGGCTACCCTCCATGATCTGCCCAGCAGGTAATTTATGATCAGATCACCACTGTGAAGTTACTTTCCATAGAATCCCTTTTTATTTGTTTACAAGTGTGATTAAGAAGATGAGAATCTCTCTCTCCAGCTCACAGTCAAAGATGTCAATATCTCCTTGGAAAGGCAAGGTCACCGGCATTTCTCAGTCCAGCAAAGTTCTGTGTTACAGAGGCTAAATTCCATGTGAGTGCCCCTGAAAGTCAAGGGCTCTTTTCCTCTACCCAGCTTTCATTCTAAGGGCAGAAAGTCTGCCCTAAGTATGGCAGGCCAAGAATACTTGGCTTTGATTTCCTTAACCCCAGCTTGTTCATAGGGTAGAGGTTCTCCATCAGGAATGTCAATGAAACAAGAGGTTCTCATGATTCTGATTTGATTTGTACTGTAGTTTTAACACAATCATGTTTCCTTCTCTCTCTCAGAACACTTCACTAACCTGACCATAGTCTCTCACCTTGATGATCATTGACCCCTGAGGCAGGCAGAGACAATAGCCCTGTTCTAACAAATGGCCACCAGGTTTAAGCCACTAGCAGGCTAAAGATATCATCTTGATCTAAAGTATGTTTTTGCTCTTGAGTTGGGACAACTACCTTGGCTACCTCTCCTTGAAACTCTGGAGCTGACCTTGGAGTTGTCCTCAAAACATGGAGAAATGATTTATTACTCTTATGACCAATCAGTTTCTAACATGACCCTGAATCCCTAACCCACAGTGTCTTGTGATTTTGCCCTATATAATATGCAACTTACACATCATCGGAAAGTTGGGTCTTTTAGAGTATAAGCTTATTTGTCTCTGGATTGGCCAATTTTAATAAACTAATCCTACCCCCCCCTTTTTTTTTACTGTAAACCCCTGCTTATGCATTTTTTGGCATGGATGTGCAGGCACACAAACTTAATTATTGGAGTGCAGTAACAGTAAGCTGAGAATACCAGAAGCAATCATCCCCACCAGCTACCTGCTTATCAAGCAGGAGTGTCATTGTGAAAGAAGCAGGCCACTGTCTTGGCCTCAGCAATGGAGCAGTGACTCAGAAATTTTGCCCAGGGGACTGAGGCAGGCAATAAAATTAGAGAACTCTGAAGCTCCTTCATTGAGAACAGAGTGTGAGAAGGTTCAAGCCTAAAGTGTTCTCAAAAACAATAAAGAGGGGCTCTCCCTCTAGGGAGCATGCCCCTGACATTCTCTTTCCCCTCTACTTCCCCGACAGGCACACATCCCCTAACCTTTAAGGGATTCCCATGAAACTTACAATCAAGGGAGAAATGGTCCTTGTTTCACTGTCCTAAGTATGTTTTTGCTGTGATCAATAAATTCTTGCTTGCTTTTTAAAACAAACAAATACAAACAATAAAGATCTTGGTGGTACACAATTGAAAAAGGCTTGTAGCTCCATGAGAAAAAGTTAAATAATAGGCCAGGCAATTTACCAGAGAGAACCAGGAAAAGATATGGCTAAGAAGAGCCCTCCTGGGAACAAAACAAATCTCAAAGACTGGTCTCAAAAACTACTCTTGAAAACAGGTCCAAATTTAATTGGATCAGACAATGTAGCTATATATGTCCTTGAGCATCGCCAAAAACAATCCTATCTAATAATAGAGAAACATGGTAATTAACCATAACTTCGCTACCCTTCCCATTGACTAATCAGCGAGATATGCAAATCAACTGCCAACCAAGATGGCGGCTGGCAGCCAGGCAGCTAAAGCAAACAGGAGGCTTGCTTGCTCCAGTGATGGAGGAAGTTAGGTTCCCTGCCTGCCGCTGCTGGCCTCTGAGCTTGCACTCTAAGCAACTATGTTGCAATTATAGAACCTAAACAAAGCCCAGAAACCTGCTTTCAGCTGTCAGAGCTGGAGTGAGCAGGACCGCAACAGTGTTACAATTACAGAACCCAAACAAAGCAGATACCTGCTTTCAGCAGCCCAGGTATCAGAGCTGGAGCCGAGCCTCAGAGCTAAAGCTGGCTCTCAGCTCCAGTGACAGCCATAGAAGGTAAATAAATCCCAGAATAAAAAAAAAAGAAAAAAAGGACAGGTTGGAAGCTTCAGTCACCCACCAGCCTGAAAACGGCCCTCAGCCCCTCACCCAGACTGGCCAGGCACCCCAGTGGGGACCCCCACCCTAAAGGGGGTGCAACCAGCTGCAAACAGCCATCATCCCCTCATCCAGGCTGTCCAGGCACCCAAGCGGGACCCCCACCCTGATCCAGGACACCCTTCAGGGCAAACCAGCCGGCCCCCACCCATGCACCAGGCCTCTATCCTATATAGTAAAAGGGTAATATGCCTCCCAGCACCGGGATCAGTGAAGCCACGAGGCCTCTTGAACCTGGGATCAGCGGAGCCTCCCAGCACCGGGATCAGCAGAGCAGCGAGGCCTCCCAGCACTGGGATCAGCGGAGCCTCGAAGCCTCCTGGCCCCTGGAGCAGCATGACAGGGGGCAGGGCCCAAACCCCCTGATCACCCTGCGGCTCTGTGTGTGACAGGGGGCGGGGCCACAACCTCCCAATCCGCCCTGCTCTGTTCCTGACAGGGGAAGGTGCCCCAACCCCCTGATCAGCCCTGCTCTGTGCCTGATAGGGGGGAGCTCCCCAACCCCCTGATCGGCCCTGCTCTGTGTGTGATAGGGTGCGGTGCCCCAACTCCCCCATGGGCCCTGCTCTGTGTGTGACGGGGTGGAGGCACAACCTCCCCATCGGCCCTGCCCTGAGTGTGACAGGGGGGAGTGCCCCAACCCCCTGATCAGCCCTGCTCTGTGGGTGACAGGGGGCGGCGCCCCAACCCCCGATCCACCCTGCTCTGTGTGTGACAGGGGGCGGTGCCCCAACTCCCCTATCGGCCCTACTCTGTACATGACATGGGGGAGCTCCCCAACCCCCTGATGGGCCCTGCTCTGTGTGTGACAGGGTACAGAGCCCTAACCCCCCTGATGGGCCCTGCTCTGTGTGTGACAGGGGGCAGTGCCCCAACCCCCTGATCAGCCCTGCTCTGTGCATGACAGGGGGTGGCGCCGCAACCTCCCCACTGACCCTGCCTTAAGTGTGACAGGGGGCGGCGCCCCAACCCCCCAATGGGCCCTACCCTGAGCGTGACTGGGGGTGGCATCGCAACCTCCCGATCCGCCCTGCTCTGTGCATGACAGAGGGCGGTGCCCCAACTCCCCAATCAGCCCTGCTCTGAGCCTGACCAGGGGCTGCACCTAGGGATTGGGCCTGCCCTCTGCCACCCGGGAGTGGGCTTAAGCCAGCAGGTCATTATCTCCCAAGGGGTCCCAGACTGTGAGAGGGCACAAGTGGGGCTGAGGGACAGGGTCCGCTCACCCCCCCGCTCACCCCCCTCACCCCCCGGCCAGTGCACAAATTTTTGTGCACTGGGCCTCTAGTAGAATAATAAGCAGGCAATTGGTGGAGCCTAACAGCTGGGAGTGACACCAAAAGCGGCAGACAGTTTAACAGGGAGATCAGGGAAAGAGACTGTCAAAAAGAATACTGCCAAAGCCAGGTGACTGAGCTGACAGAAATTATAGAAGTCCTAACTATATGGTAAGGCACCCTATGTTCACAGGTTGGAAGATTTAATTTAAAATGACAACACTCCCAAAATTGATCTATAGATTCAACACAATCCCTAGCAAAATCCCAGCTATCATCTTTGCAGAAATGGACAATGTTATTCTAAAATTCATAGTAAATTTACAGAACAGAAATAGTAAAAATAATCTTGAAAAAAAGAAAAAGGCCTTACACTTCTTGATCTCAAAAATTACTCCAAAGCTACAGTTATCAAGATGGTGTGGTACTGGCATAGAATAATCATATAAATCAATGGAACAGAATTGAGTGTCCAGAAATAAACCCTCATATTTATAATTAACTTTATACCTTCATGGTGCATATGTGGCAATAACCAACCCAAATTTTCATTAGTTGTCTATCCTGCTTTTGAAGAGTAACTACAGCAAAGTTCTTAGCACAATTATTCATAAGAGGTAAAAATAAAAACAATCCAATGTTCATCAACTGATAAATGGATAAGTAAAACATGACATATACATATAATGGGAAATTATTCAGCAGTAAAAGTGTCACTGGAAAGGGACCAGGCTTGGATGGGTCTGCCTTGGCTGGAGGGTAGTATGTGGGTTTTTGACTTCCTGCAGGAAAGATTTCATAATGCGAGTCCAGGTGATTGAGAGTATGTTTACTAAAGGAGGGGACAGTGAAACAAGGAAGTGCTTAGGATAGAAGAAGCAACAGAAAAGGGTAGGTGGGACTGCTTTGGCTCTCTAGAAATAATATAGAAAATATGTAACAGGGCTGCTGTTAGCTCACTGAGAAGTCAGAGCAAAGGGGACCTTGGAGACAGGTTCAGCGGGTAAGCCCAGGACAAGTTGCCGCTGTTCATTGCTTTCCTGCTTGCAAGTCTTGTGGGGACCCTTAGAGAGAAAAGTAAAGATGCCCTGTCACATGGCTGAGCAGCATCCAGGGCATGGAGCCACTGGCTGTGGGCATGGACCCTCAGACTACCTGGGCCCTAGCGCTGGGGGCCCAGGAGCTGCCTCCAGGTCTGCCACTGGCTGGCACGGGGAGTCACCCCATTTAGAAAAAGTGAAAAAGAAAGGTAAAGATGTACTCCTGAGAGGGAAGATGTGTGTGGGCTGGGCATGCTGCAGAGAGAGCCTGTGCTGGGTTTTTGTGTTGAAGGTTATTATCTGTTTTCTAAAGGTGGGAACTTTAGGGGAGGTTTTAGGGGAGAGTCTCAGTAGAATATTCATCAGCTTTATACTGATGCTCTAAAATGAGATTTATTCCCCTGACTTCATTCATCCTTGGGTGTGGTTAGCAAAAATAGTACTAATTAGATTTCTGTTATTTATTAACCTGGATAGGGTGATTTAAGCAGTTTACCCTCTGGTTAGAGGTGATAAGTATAAACCATTTACTATTTTAAAAAATATATTTATTGTTGAAATATTGCAGATGTCCCCCCCCCCCCGCCCCGCCACACACACACACACACACACACACACACACACACACACACACATTTACTTTTAAGTGTCCTTGGTAAGGGAAGATAGGATTTTGTGACTAACTAGACGGGCTGCTTGGCCATTTAACTATCTGTCTCAGTGTCCCTATTCCACTTGTCCTGGTTTACTAATCTGTCTCAAGAGAATGAAGTACTGTTATATGCTACAACATAGACGAACCTTGAAAGCATTAAGCTAAAAGTGAAAGAAGCCATTCACAAAAGATCACATATTATATGATTCCATTTATATGAAACATCTAGAATGTATAAATGTAGAGACAAAAACTAGATTAGAGATTATCTAAGGCAGTGAGAAGAAATGGAGGGGTTTTTTGGGGGTCAGAAAAATGTTCCTAAATTGGCTTATAGTAACTTTATCAATAATTAAAAATCATTTACTATGCACTTTAAATGGGTGAATTATACAGTATGTCAATTATATCGCCCTAAATCTATTACATGGAGAGAGGGAGGTTGGGAGGGAGGAAGGTAGCACCCTAATAGGTAAGATGCTCTGGCCTGTGTTCCCGATTAAGATTTTACTTGCTAATGATCAGAAGGAGCCTGTAAATACTATATGTTCCCATTCACCTAGCAGCATGGATGTCACGGGTATCTTACAAGTTGCACTTTAACTACTCAAAGACCTTAGCTTCTGGAAACCTTCCTCACATCACTATCAGTTACAATTTGGAGCCAAAGAGAGTCCTGGAGTAGAACTTGAGTGTGATCACCTCTCCCTTAATACATCAGTTCTACAATTCTACAAACATCTTTGTAAGGATGAAGAGATGCTGAGAAAAATCTGATTTTAAATGTCTGGACTTACGCGAAGCTCCTTTACTTTAATGAAAGTATGAGTATGATTATCCTTTATTAAAATAGTTAAGATTAGTAGCCTTCTTGATTTGCTCAAGCTAGAAAGGAGCTTATAGGAAGAGAACAGATTAGGGTCCCCTCTTTCTTAGCAAAAGTAGGGACACTGTGCTTCAAACTTCTCCATCCTTCCTCTAAATACCCCAAGGCTCTCTAATTACATATATACCCACATGAAAATCTCTCCTTTATCTGAGAAGGACTCTCTTGAAGCCAGATGTTGCCATATGTTTCTTCCCCAGGACCTTATGTTGGGCAGAAATCATGAGTCGTGTTTTCAGTTCTACTTGGTTAGGGAAAAGAACTAGCCCATCACCACTGCAAGCCAATCTCCTCCTGAATCTGTTCTATATTTGGATTTTTCACTTCCTTTTGGACACATAACAAGCAGGATTAAATCAAGACCTTAATTCTTCTCTTGGGGATTAGGAACAAGAAATGTGGTTTTTTTTCTAGATAAAAATGCAATAGTTAAAAATGTTTATTATGTTAATTTTATATCAGAACACAAGTGTTGGGAATGACAAGAACAGCACTAGGTGTTAGACCAGAGAGGTCAGACCAAACCTGGGTTAAGCAATCTTGGTACTTGGGTTCTGACTAGGAAAGAATTCACAGCCAAGACCCAAACTGTAAGAGAACATTTATTTGGAAAACACAGAGGTAGAAGAAGTAATTCCTAGAAGAAATGGGCTTAGGAAACAAATTATAGAGGTAAAGGAAGGGCTCTAGGAACTTAGAAGTGAGGAAGATAAAGGTACTGCCTGGGGGGTGAGGTGGGAGAGGAGGAAGGAAAAGACACTGGCATGCTCTGGGGAGCGAGAGCTGGGTCCTCCTACTAAGGGTTTTACGGGTGGAGATTTTAGGGAGGCTCCAGGGGAGGTCTCAATAGAATATTCAGCAGCTCTGGTGTGTCCAGATCTAGATCTCCACTGATTGGTCAGTGCCAGGTCATTATTCAATGCAGCTGATCCTGAGGACAACATGGCATTGCTTGTCTGGTTTTGCTGCTTTTCTGGGCCTGGAGTTGAGATACAACTGAGGCCTAGATGTTATCTCTAGGGAGGAAAGGTCAGGGGGTCCAACTGCATGACCGGCAATATGGTAGGGGAGGATGTCTTTTGCTAGGCACACAGGGCTTTCTGCCCTGGTGACCTTCTGTACCTGGCCATAATCCTTGCCCTGCTCAGATCTGTCTGCCTAACACAAAAGGATGTTACATCTACCAGCTCAGTTCCACATAAATTAAAGGCAAACAGAAGTTTACGAGGAAGAGAGAGCAAAGGAGGGAGATATTTTAGACAGACAATGTTACAGGACTGAAGGTACTGATGCCAAGAAGGTAGATGTGTTCAGGAAACAGTGAAGGGGAGGTTTGAACACTGGAATGATTGATGATTGGCAGTAAGGTGTTAGATGGTGGGAGAATGAGCTGAAAGTGTAAAAATGCAAACAAGGCCATAAGTGAAAGGGTACACCACAAAATGTAGCAAGGCTAGCTGGCACACCCAGCGGGGTGCTAAAGGTCTTGTAAGGATTTGCAGCTTGCTTATGAAAAAATTAGCTACAATGGCTGCCAGAGGCAATCCTTCCAGTCTTTGGAGAAAATGATAGTTTTCTAATCATAAGAATATTATCTCACTGTTCTCTCCTCATCATTTCATATCAATTAGCGAAGGGAAAATACAATCTCAGAAAAACTTGCCTATACTGTGGCTCCACACTGTGCTGTTGGTGTAGCTGTCAAAAAACACAGGCTGTAACACCCATACAATGCTTGGTCATGTTCTTTCCAGAGATGATCTCAGAGGTGAATGTTTACCAGCAAAAAATGGACATTCCAAAAGGATTGTAAACTTTTCTCAAAGTTTAGAGTACCTTCCAATGAGGTCTGGTAAAAGCAAAGACTGGAAAATAGAAGCTTGTCTAAATCTTCATGTCAATAAAAAGGCTATAAAAAGACCAGAATGGCTAAAAAATCCTCTTGATTCTACTGCGGGAGCAGAAGCACACTATTTGAAAATCTGGGTTATTGTTGGAAAGGTTTATATATTTACTTTTAGACACTTAAAAAGAGGGTATTGTAAGTGCAGTAGCATTTCCTCAGAACTGTAATGGGATTTGAATTGTATTTCTAATTATTCTCTACAGGGTAGAGTCTACCCAACTGAAGAAAACATTAATTCTGTTTTTGTTTGTTTGTTTGTTTTTCAGAGCAGGGGTCTTTAAGTTACCTATAAAGATGGCATCTTCCAAATGTTGTAAATATTACTGTACCAACCATTTAAAGCAGTGGTTCTTAACCTTCCTAATGCCGCAACCCTTTAATAGAGTTCCTCATGTTGTGGTGACCCCCAATTTCATTGTTACAAATTGAACATAATTAAAGCATAGTGATTAATAACAAAACAATATGTAATTACATATGTTTTCCGATGGTCTTAGGCGACCCCTGTGAAAGGGTCGTTTGACCCCCAAAGGGGTCGCAACCCACAGGTTGAGAACCACTGATTTAAAGCCTATTTTCTGTAACTAAACAGGTCGCAGTTTAGTGATATCAGTGGTAGGGCAAAGTTTTCAAAGTTATTTCTCTATTGAGATTTCTACACTAACAAGCTTGAGATACAACTTTGCACAGCATGGGTGATCATAATCTGATCTGATTGTTAAAGACCCCCCATATTAAAGTCATGTGAGAATAAATAAATCATCTTTTCTATCAAAGAACAGTTTAGACCAGTGATGGCGAACCTTTTGAGCTCGGCATGTCAACATTTAGAAAAACCCTAACTTAACTCTGTCACCGTGCCACATATAGAAATTTTTTGATATTTGCAACCATAGTAAAACAAAGACTTATATTTTTGATATTTATTTTATATATTTAAATGCCATTTAACAAAGAAAAATCAACCAAAAAAATGAGTTCGCGTGTCACCTCTGACACGCGTGTCATAGGTTCGCCATCACTGGTTTAGACAGTCGCCATGTTGGCCGCATGACAGCTCCACTGGGAGCACCATCTTGAAATAGCAAAGGCCAACCCCTCCTTTTGAACTAGCCAATCGCGAAAGACTGGGTGCCTGAGCTCCAGTCAAGGGTGAGGGACCGGTCACACGCATAAGGGAATATAAAGCCAAGCAGACTGCTTGGTGTGCGCGGGCTTCCAGACCATGTGCGCGCACCCTTCTGCATAGAAGTAAAGATGTTTGCCTTGCTGCCTGGCTCCTGAGTATAATTTGTCTTCTACCAGGGTCCCTGAATTTGAGGGGCTTGCCTTATTTCTTACAGTCATCAGCACTACCCGAGTCAAGAATTACTAACTGGTGGTTCTCTTAAAAAAATCCCTCTCAGATACTGTATTACTTGATACAATTGTTATGCTTTTTAACCATATAAACCAATAAACAAAGCATGTTAGGGTCTACACGTATAGCAGGGTCTAACTTTTCAATATTTTAATAATGTAGAAAAGCTGGATATATTTCTATTGCTTCGATTTTTTTAAACAGTATTTATATACCTGTTGGGAAGATGCTGCAAATGTTCACTGTTAGATATTAATAAGCCTATTTTAGTGCCAGACACCCTCCTCCTGAACTAAATTTCCATTAATAAATATTTGTAAAAATAAAAATTCCCAGTTGTTTATTTAAAAAAAAAATAAATAAATTGGCCTCTATTTATTACATATGCATTTGCTCATCATTCTCAAGTACTCATTACCGATAGACATACAGTATATATTTGCATATATATGTGTGCACACACACATTCATTTTTGAAAAATGATGAAAACCTTATTTCTTTTATTTAAAAATAACACCCACTGAAACTTGGATAAAAACCTTCTAATAAAATCTTATCTTAAAACAAATATATATCAAATTACTTTATCCTGGACACTATACAAATTCTTTCCCACTTTAAAACTCTACAGTGATCATTCCAGTTACATGCCAAATAACACAATTAAAGTTAGGTATCACAGACAATAGGCTGATTGTGTTTTTGAGCTATGCACTTCAATTGCCCTGTCTCTAGATAAACTAACTTGCAGGCTGCATTCTTCTTTTGTGCCTTTATTTTTTCTGAGAAGGGCAAACCATCCTTGAAGACTTATTGCTATTTTCACAACCACAGATTTTCTTTTGTTTATGGAAAACTAAAATTCAGAGAAAACGCACAAAATAAAGTCATTTCAAACCAGAAATAATGCATTTTTTCCTCATTTATTCAAATTCACTGCAGGAAGTAAACACTAAAAGATTAAAAAACAAAACAAAACAAAATTCACACTGCAGTATGTACAGTTTCAAGACATCACATGAAGAAATTAAGTTTCTAATAAAAATGACAAATTATATAATGAGATCGCATCAAAATTGGTTGTGTAAACCCCAGATTCACACCATGAATGGTGATGTGCTTGTATTCCAGTATACTGGAATACTCCTGGCATAATATTGGTTTCCAATGGGATTAAAAAATTCATGAAAGTAGTTGTGTGAACTCTATGTTGAAAAGTGGTTGACTTGATTTTAAAAAGTTTTAAGACCCTTGGATCCAAAGCACATTCTTTCACGAAGCTGAAACCACAGAATTCATGTCTAGAAATGGAATACTGCCATGTTGGGATGAACATCTGATTTGACTTAAGACATTTTGCCAAATGCAGAGATGCACAGGACCCCCCATGCACTTTTCATGCAGCAGGTAATCACAACTTAAATAAAAGGTCTATTCTATACATGTATCCAGACTTGCAACTGTATACATACATGCACAAATTTTAAACCTGTCAGATTATATTTACACTTATACATGGAATATACAGAAACCAAAGAGATTAAAAGGCTTTTCTGTTGCATTAGAACAATACAAAATATGTATTTTTCATTAAGGAAATTATTATTTACATCATCTTTAAAAACCGATTTTAACATCTTCATGTAACAAGTCTATATATATATATATATATACATATTATATATATATATATAAAATATATACTCTCACCAGTTTACTCTTCTGTAAGATGCAGCAGGGAATAAACAGGTAATACTACCTTACTGATGTCAATGAGAGCTGTAGTAACCTTTCAATTAGGAAGAAAAAGTCTAGATATTTAACAGTTCTTGAATATGTGTATTTGTGTACCTTGTATCTACATTTGCATAAACAAAGTGAATTTATGGATGTATGTCCTTTCTCACTGCTCTTCTTTAAAATTATCCTAAACTCAAATTGGGGACATTCTTTAGTAAGTCAATATAGCATTCTGTGTGGTCATGTTTATTTATGTATTACATATCCATATTCCTTCAACTGTTAACAATAACAACCAACCAACCAAAGAAACATACAAAAATAGTAATGCTTAATGCTGGCCCTTGATGTTCTTCTCCCTGACCTAAGTTTATCGCTTTTGTAAAAGCCCATTTTTTTTCTAGCATGCCTCCAAGATTCTAGATATTTCATAATGGCAGAAAAAAATGACTTGTTTAAAAGCTTCTTTATATAGTGTAGACAATACAATTGCCAGAGCAAATATGGGATGGAGTAGAATATATGCACTGGGCAGTGGAATTTTCATTTCAGAATAAGCATATGACTTTCTTCTCTCCAGGATGTAGCATAATATCCACTCCTGATTATTATTTATAATATACTCAGTAACTATTTACAAATCATTCTGAGAAAAAAAAATAATCATTTATGGGTTTTGATCATATTAGGAAATAACGCCCATATTTAATATAAAAGTCTTAGAAACAACTTCAAGTAGAACAACTTCAAATAGATTTCCTTCTTATTAGTAGTTGATAATACAACAATTTTTGATTCATCAGTTAGGTAATCTGGTTCACAATTTAAAAAAAATCTGGTGAGTGTATTGTGAATTGTAAAAAGTGAACTTAAAAACATGACTTGTTTCAAGATCAAAACCCCAGGTGGCCCAATAATGTATTAAGTTCTTCCGAGACAGTATCGATGTTCACTTTTAACCACTATTTTAAAATAGATCAACGGAGTGACTGTGTAGAATTCTACTCTGTCATGTATATGTGCCCTTTGTACTTTTCTGTTTAGTTGATCTGAGTCTAGGGCCTTTCTTGGTTTGAAATAAATGTTTCCATCTTTGTCAATACTGTTGTTAGGACAATGATTATAATAGAAGTTAAGGATGTATTCAGGAGAAGTTTCTAAACCATCCTAGAATCACCTGAGTTTGGTAAGTGGCCCTGTTATTCCATCCCTAAGGCTAATTAAGTAGATGTTACTCATTAGAACACATAATCACAGATTTTCCTGAGATGTTCAGCCAGATATGAAAGTTGTCCCCTCCACCCATTATTTTTTTTTTGTCATAAAAAGTGTTCTGAACCTGATTTCCAAAGATATAACAGTAATATATGAACTACAATATTGCAAATATTTCATTGATGTGTGACTATTGGGGAAAATATAGGCATCAAATTGTGGGTTTTTTTTTTACAGTCCAGTGTTATGAGAAAGGTTATAAACAATGTTTCTCAAACTTCAATGTATAGAAGAAACACATAGGGGGTTTCCTCTTAAATGTGTTCAGATGCAGATGGAAGACTCCCAGGTGCACTTAGCAGAGATTCTTGTTCTGTAGATCTGAGGTGCTACCTAGGAATATGCATTTTAAAACAAGTACTCCAGAAATGATTCTAATGCAGGTGGTCTGAGTGCAGCTTTAAGAAATCCCGGTCATAAGACTCACAGGTACCATAGTAATGGTGAGAAGTAACTTTTACTAGACATGGTGAAATCTGTCCAAAGAAAAGCCATTTTGCTTCTGTTAAAAACTTCTTAAATATTCAGCTATTCAGGAAACCACCTGAAGATAAATGTTAACTTTCCTAATTATGTAAAAGGAGGAATAGTAATACAGTAGTTAAAATATAAAAATGGAAATCTGCTTTTTTTTAAGGATCTATCAAACTTCCATCAATTGTAATCAATTTTTACTAATTAGTACAAGGTTTAAAGAAATATATATTGAAAAGGACTGGGGTGGAGGAGACACACTGGAAACCACAAAACCCTTTCCAAGAGTTAAAAATAAATGTGTTTTTTTTTTAGCAAAAGTGAAAAATGTAAGCATATTTTTTTTCTAATTTATTTTTGAATTGGATAATGAAAAGTGAATCAGCATTAAGTTTTTTATTCAATAATTACCTTTTAAAGAGTTATTTAACAATTTGGACTTTAAAAAAATGTTATGTAGGCTGACTTCTGAAATCAAAATAGAGTACCCTCTTAAAGGCAACAAAATGCATTTATCCACCATGGATGGAAATTTACATTTTAATTTATGCCTATTATCTGTGATCATAAAGATTTCATTCATAGGCTACTCACAGTTATCTGATGCATACAGAAGTGTTAAACAACCAGTAGTTCAGTAGTTTCCTCATGAACTAACGTAAAGCAAAAAGCAGTGTGCATATTTAAACATTACCGGTAACCAATACTCTTCAAAATGAAAAAAGTTTCAATTATACCATGCTTTTCTCAAATCATGCTCTTATTTATACAGATCTCAAGTTCAACTAATTAGTTTTAAAAAGATCCAAAGCTAAATAGCAGAGTAAATTTTATTCTGATTCTTTTTTTATCGTTAGCACGTTTCCCAGAAGTCCATAAACTTCTCCATTTGCGTTGTGTGGGCAAGAGGCATTGTTTCTCATATGGCTATTATAAGGGCTTCTTAAATTTAAGAAAGAAGCTTCAGTTTCTGCAGCAGGAAGTAACTCTTCTTTGATTGTAACCTGTGAGACATTTCCAGCAGATGAAGGCTCCCTCCAAATGTCCTTGTCCTGTGTTTCTCGACTGGTAACAGAATTGCCTCCTTTCTGGAGCATGTAATACAGTATTGGGTTAGTTTTGGTCAGTCTTGGAGAGTCTTTTTCATACTCATTCTTATCCATGTCTGTGATAACCCACTTAATGGGTCCCTTGTCACTGGTCATGGAACACCCATTAGAAAATCCAGATTCTGGTCTAGACCCCACACAGCCCAAGCGGTCAGGAAAAGGAGGACTCATGGGAGTTTTTACTACTCCTGGGTATGGAAATGTCCTGTTATCCATGGAACTGCTGGGCTGAGAAGAACTGTACATCAGTCCATTTAAAGAAGAAATGCTGAATTCAGGTTTGCTATTGGTCACATTATTTTTGTGTCCTTTCTTTCTACTCTCAACGACAGAGTTACTCCTGTGCTGGGACAAATCTCTCATGCAGTTTTCTGAGAGAAGCAGCTGTTTCAGAACATTGAAGCTTTTGCTCTCTCTCGCCCAACTCCTATGTTCACTTTCACTGGCTGAACCATGACTGGCAGGATATTTAAATTCAAGGTCATTTCTGCTAAATTTCAGCTCTTGCTGGTTAATCAAGGACCCATACAGCACCTCTGGGGCACTGTTTGCAGCATCGAGGATGCTATTTTTCATCTTTTTAAATGGATTTTCTAATGGCTCAGTATAAAGCTTCCTTTTTTTAGGGACCATGCAAAGATTCTTTGATTCTAGAAGTGTCAGTTCACTATGTCTGTGACTGTTGTCCAGATCATCGGGCAGGTAACTCTCTTGATTTTGTCTCAGCAGTCGACTTAACAGACCATTCTTTGAGAAAGAAAAATCCTGAGGTGAAAGGGGCTCCGATTTCAAGTCCTCGGAAGCTGGTAAGGCAGCTGCACTTCTCTGTATGGGGGGAGCCATATCTAAGAATGGGGCACACTCAGCATCATGGCTCAAGTGCACATCTGTATTATGAATATGTAAGTCATCACAAGGCTCAGATTTTATTTTTACCATCAATATTTGTTCACTTAAAGCTCTATCTGTATGTTCCTGAGTACTTTCCTCTCTCAAAGGAATTTTCTCTTTCTTTTCACTCTTCCCTTTGTTGGGGTTTCCCAGGAGCAACTGGAGAACAGTGCGCCTTTCAAGCAGATTTTCTATTTCAGAACCAGAAAGTCTTGGTTCAGAACCTGTTGCCTGACTATTGAAGACTTTACTTTCTTCAACTGCATTTGTTTTATTTGAGAGCAGAGGGCTACTTAGTCTATCGATCATAGCTATGGGTTTATCTGTATTTACATTCAGCTGTTTACTGGGTCTCTGCTCCTCTCCTGAAGTGGAAGACTGCATTCCGCACTGCGCTAAATTTTGTAACAGTTTACTGGCACTGAAAGTCGCAGAGTTCTGTGTACTTTCATTATGGACTGGTTTCTCTCCTTGCGACTCTTTGCTCTTTGTAAGATCCATCAAGTGGTTAGATGTGGTGTTTGTTGGTTTTTCAGACTGAGTGCTGCAGGCGTATGGTGGGGAGTTCCATTTGATAACCAGAGAGTGCTGGGAGAGATTGATGGGAGACTCTGCTTTGGTAGATGCAAGTAATGGAGGAGTGCTCACAGGAGTAGTCCTATGTGTGCTGGGGCTTTCTATTACAGAAGTCCTCGCATACATCTGTTTATTGAATTTTGTCACATCACTCTGTACTTCCTGAGGGCTGTTTCTTTCCACATTTTCTTCATTCTTATGGCCGAGTAGCAATTGAAGAAGTGTTACTTTCTGGTGTGAATTTAGCTTAGAATTCTTTGAGGTATCTTGATCTTCTTTAATATCTACGTTGGGGACTTTTGGATCCCAAGTGTTCAGCAAGGATTGTGTTAAGTTATCCAGAGAAATAGGTTGGTCAGGTTCTTGTTTTTCAACTCTGTGTTTGCAAGACAAGTCTATGGGAACACAGTTGGAATAAGAACTTTCATCACCACTGCTATCATCTGTAAAACTAGGGTTATTATCCGAGTATTCATCAATAGTTGTAGGTGTACTACTATCCTCAAAAATGCTTCCTCTCTCACTATGATTGTGTCCATTCATAGGTGCGGTTATGGTCTGGCTTTTAAGAAGATGTAAAAGCAAACTATTATTTGCAGCTTGTTTTATGTTGTTTCTTTCCTGTGAGTTCTTATAGCCTGCATTTTTTAGGGAAGAAGGAACGATACCCATTGGATTTTGAAATGTTGTACTTTTGCTAGTCATTAGTGTGCTCGATGATGTTCTTGCTTGACCATTAAGATGGCTTGACATTCCTTTTGAGAGATGGAAACTGCTGACATCCTTCTGGCCATTTTCTTGTAATCTGGCCATAGCAGCAAGTCTTTCACTTGCCACTTGATTTGCATTTTGTGTTTTTAAAGCATGTTCCCGAGAATACTGCTGTAAATGGGCTTCACTTGAAAGGAGTAATGCTAACTGACTACAAGCAACACTAGGTTTGGGTGAAGTGGCAGGACTAGCCCTTTTTTCCACCATGCTTGCAACAGCCTGTAATCTTGCAGCACATGACAAGGGTTCACTCATGACCTTTGTACCACTTTGTCCAACGCGATGAGGTGACTCTACAAACCTGTCTCGGATGAGGTTTTTAGTTACGTCAGGAAGATTGGTATCAGGCTTTTGATCCTTAGCTTTACTCTTTTTCAACAAAGTTTTTAAGTGGCTTGATGCAACACCATAGCACCTTAAATCTTTCTCTACTTTTAAAGAATCATGACTGAGGGCATATCCTTGCTCCTTGAGGCTCTGCCTAATTTGTTGTGACAGAGCAACAGTCTGCAGCCTGGAGCTGAACGACTGAAGCAAAGAGGCCAGTAATGTGCTATCCTGTTTGCCTTTAGGCACACTGTCAACCACGCCAGCCAGCAAAGCTTCCTTCTTTACGTTTAAATTTACGATGGAATCAGACAGTCTCTTCCGCTTTGCAGCATTCCAGTCCTCAGAAGACTGCAACAGTCTGGCTTTTTTGAGATGCAGCATGCCAGATCCCTGATATGTATGTGTATTGAGAACTGGACCATTACTCTGACAGGTAGGAAATGCATGACCAGAAATGTTAAAGTCCTGATCTTCATTATGCCCAGCAGACTTTTTGTCGACGGCAGTACCTGATCCCTCTGCTGCCTGATGCATTAGTAATCCTTCTAGGTAAGTTAAAACAACAGAATCCTGGTGCACATCGGAGACAAGCTCTTCTCCATGAGTCATGTTCAATAGAAGTGTCACGAGGGCTAGGTTTCTGTTCACTTTAAAGAATGGTTTTCTGTGGGTGAGTGAGATATAGCTTTAATAAGTGAGTGTCAGTTTATCATCTTCCATAGCAATTAGACAGTGATGTACGGTTACATACTGAACAGGATTTCTTCTGGCAATGACAAGATAAGAGGCAAACAAACTCCAATGCAGTCTGACACAGAGCTGATCAACTCCTAAGCAAGAAAAAGCAGAATTCCTTAATACATAGGTCTGCAGCAGCAAGCAGATATAATCCTTAGTGAATATCTTGAGTCTCCTTTTTCATCTTTTGTTCATTAAATGCAAATATCAGTGTTCTAAAAAATATAAACACAGAAAATAGTTAAGGAGGTGCAGAATTAGAATTGTACTATGATACCTACAAGCAAAAAAAAAAAATGTACTTGTACTTTACATATATACTATAATATACATAAGTACGCATTATAGTCACTTCTTTAGTAGTTATTGCCATTCCTATTATATTAGAAATCTGTTGGAAATGCTATGAATTAAATATTATAAAAATGATCAAATCAATTAAATACTTTAATATTATTTAACTATCTTCCAAAGCCCACCAAGTTTTTGAATTTTCACAGGCACACTTCTGCCAAGTAATGTGAATGCTTAATGTACTTTATAGCAATATAGCTCTGTAAGGGAGCTAGAATTAGTTCCTTATATTACAGGGAGCTTAGGGAAAACAGGCAGAAGTGCAGAATGAGAGACTGAGATGCACATGGCATGGACCCATCTGATGAGTCGAATGTGGGTGAGGCATACAGAACAGATTCACTTCTGGCATCCTCCTCCAAACATCAGATATTCCGTTAGCTAATTTTTTTAGAATTTCTGTTTTCAAAGAAATGAATGCACTAAGGATAAGATTATTTTGTAGGCCTGTGCAAAGTACTGACAGTCTTAGTCATATTCATAAACATTTAAATATTAATAACAAGCTTATTTATCCTTAATTTTTACCATGACTTTAAAAACAGCAGAGAATTGCCGAAACCGGTTTGGCTCAGTGGATGGAGCATCGGCCTGTGGACTGAAAGGTCCCAGGTTTGATTCCGGTCAAGGGCATGTACCTTGGTTGGTTGCAGGCACATCCCCAGTAGGAGATGTGCAGGAGGCAGCTGATCGATGTTCTCTCTCATCGATGTTTCTAACTTTCTATCTCTCTCCCTTCCTCTCTGTAAAAAATCAATAAAATATATATATAAAAAAATAAAAACAGCAGAGAATGATTCTTTATGTGCTCATTCATATCTATCAATGTTTTAATGTGTCAACTTTTATTTTAGATTTTTTTTAATTTATTTTTTTTCATCACCATTGATCCCATCGACTTTTAAAATTTTTACTTATGTGCTCTATGTAGAAATTTAAATGTGAGGTCCATTCCTATCAGATGCAGAAGACAAGTTACAGGTAAATGTGTAACCCTATTTTTGTAAGACATTCCTAATATAAAATACTCTTCTTCCCACCCATGCTATTTCTTTTTTGTGAATTTATATCAATAAGTATAACTAAATTAAAATAAAATCTAGATTTGAAAAATCTTTTAAAAATATTTTAAAGTGAAAAACAATTTAAAAAATGTGTTAGGATACTTGCACCAATTTTTAGTTTAAAAAATATGGTTGCTATAGTACATATACATATAACTATGTGTATAAACTAAGCTAAGCACATCAACATGTAAAAAAGTGGAAAAGAAAGACATTTAGAATAGATTTGAAAGGAAGGTGAGTAACTGCTTCCAGAAAAGTCTATCTAAATCAAGGTGATTATTTTTCATTAATCTCTTTGAGAAGTTCTATAAACAGCACCAATACATACAGCAGAGAGAGGAAAAATAATTTCTCATAGAAACCTGCTTTTTAATAAGAAAATCTGTAAATCAAAGATTGTATTTCCTGATAGACTGCTTCAGGTGCCACTCAGTAGCAACACCTACCACCATTCCAGCAGATAATGAAATGCCTAAGAAAGTAGAATTCTGACACTTCTTAAGGCCTAAATTCACTCAGACCCTACAATTTAAAAACTCTAGGAAACCGAGTGAGCCAAATTTCTTTAGATAACTTCCTTTTCTATCCCTTAAACAACCAAAGTGGGAGAAATCCTTTTTACATCTTTTCTACGTCTTACCTTTTCATTTCTATAGTATAAACTTTGAGAAATTCAGGAAAAAAAGAAAAGGAGGTATAATACTTAGATATAATACAGCTCATTGAGACCTACAGATATTATAGTATTATGAATGTAAAATATTACTAATGCCTAATACATATACTTCTTAATGTTAAAATTGCTTAATTTCAAGATAGAATTAGCTGGACTCATTTTCTTTTAGTAAAAAGACAACTACACTATTTTTAACCACCAAAATAACATTTCACTTGCTTGGTTTTATAAGAATATTACTTCAGAATGTCACCAAGTGTTTAAAATTAATTGAGTATATTCAGTTAAAAATATTTAAATGTTAACACACATTTAAGGATTTGGCTTCTTCTATACCCAATCTATATGCATGCCTGTATTAATTGCAGCATTAACAATAGTCAAGATATGGAAACAACCCAAATGCCTATCAACAGGTGAACATATTAAAAAGATGAGATATATGTATATAATATCTATCTATCTATCTATCTGACAACACAGATAAACCCTGAGAACATTATGGTAAGTGAGATTATGTGAGAGATAGATTAAGTACTGTATAGTATGACCTACATGTAGAATCTGAAACAGTCAACCTGTAATAAAACTAAGAATAATATGGGGTTTTAAGGGGATAGGAAACGGGGGATAAGGCTGACAGTATTAGGGTACAAACTTGTAATCAGTAATAAAGAAGCTTAAGGTGATGGAAGATGACTTGACTTTGGATGGTGGGCATACAACACAATATACAGATCATGTATCATAGAAATGTACACTTGAAACCTATATGATCTTATTAACCAACTAGAGGCCCGGTGCATGAATTTGTGCATGGGTGGGGTCTGACAGCCCGCCCCACTGGACAGGGCCAGCTGTGGGGTCTAAGGCTGGAAGCTATAGCTTTCCACCAGCTGGATCTAATTAGACTTTAAGGATGGCCAAAAGAAAACCCACAACAGAACTGTTTTGCATTTCATGTGCCATGAGCTGAAGTTGTTTATGTGTTGTTTGAAATGTATATCAAGATGGATGATGGCCCTTTAATGATTTTTGCATTCTTCCCGGGGCTCTGCCCTCAGTTTCCCAATATGATCTTCATGTCTGTTTGTTTAAAAGTTTTTTTTGTTTTTGAATGTGCCTACCCTTCGTTATTGCTCCTGGCAGCCTGGGGGTCCTCTTTGCCACCCCTTTAAAGAGAGATTGAAAGCTCACCTAATCTGCAAGGCACCGCAATTTCACAAAATCTCCATCCAGCGTCTCTACATTCCTCAGCAAAGGGCCACCATCCCGTTAATGCCGAGGTCGCCTTTTTGGCTAACTTGGAAGGTCTCCTGGGCTGCAGGACGTGGAGGGAGAATTCCACACCTTGGTTGCAGTATTAGCAGAGCCCTTTGGAGACTCTGGTTGGGGACAGAAGGGACTGATCATTATTTTCTTGTGCTTTCACTAAATGTACATGCACCAGGGAGCCAGGCAGTGACTCAGGCAGGGTTGGGGGCCACTTGGGGGTGGGACTTGGCCGGGGCAAGGGACCGCGGTCATTCTGTTCATTCCGCCATTCGGTCACTGGGCTTTTATTATATAAATGTCTCCCCAATAGAGTTAATAAAAAAGAAGCCATAGAAATCTATTGCACAGTATAATGAATATAGAATATTATATTACAATGATGTATTGTGATAAATACTGCTTCAATGGCAATCATGTTACAATATATAAATGTTTAAAATAACAGGCTACACGCTTTAAATTTACAAAATGTAACATGTCATATTTAACATCAAATAAAATAAAAAGAATTAGGCTACTTTAGATTTGCAAGCAATATATTTTATTTTATTGATTTTAGAGAGAGGAGGGGGGAAGGTGAGGGAGAGGGGGGAGGAAGAGGGAGAGGGAGGGGGAGAGGGAGAAGACATCGAAAACATAGATGGGCCTGCCTTCTGAACCCGCCCCAACTGGGGATTGAACTGGAAACCTGGGTATGTGCCCTGACCGGCACATACCCGGAATTGAACCTGCCACCTTTTGGTGTACGGGATGATGCTCTAACCAAATGAATCACATTGGCCAGGGCATAAGCAATATATTTTAAAACTAAAATATTTACAAAATAATATGATTTACTGGCTTGTCAGTGGATCCACTGTCTTGTCCCTAACTTGAACAATAATTTTATTAGTTTGTGTACATGTCTATTTAAAGATTCTCAACATTCTCTTCATTATCTTAAATAGAGCCTGAAGAAACTCTATTTGTATGGCATACACTTGTTAAATGACTTCTGTGTAAAAGGAAAATAATTATTCCAAACATTTGGTTTATGGAGGGTAAGAGTGACTAAAGAGAGTAAAAGTAAGGAGGGGCAGAAAAAAGGAGAAAAAACAAATATATTTCTGATTTTGCAACTCTCAGGAGGTTATAAAAGAAAAAATTTAACTTAGAAACTAAATTAGATTATATTAATATCCCGTCTTTAAACATTAAGTTGGTGGATATGGCAAAAAGTAAAGGTATATTTCTTTACTGAACATTAAAAATACAATTCTTGAAAAAGGAGTATTAACAGGCTATGCAATAATCAAACTGATAATGATAACTTATTTCACTATTGCATCATCCTTCTGGGCACTTCCACATTTTCCTGCTGACTTACTATTTTAGTCTTTATTTGGCACAGCTGGAAATAGTTGATGAATTAATTGCAAAGATAAAATGACAAAATGGCCCTGGCCAGTATAGCTCAGTTGGTTGAAGCACCATTCCCTGCACTGAAGGGTTGTAGGTTTGATTTCCAGTCAGGGCACATACCCAGATTTCAGGGGTCAATCCTCGATGGGGGTGTACAGGAGGCAACCAATCAATCAATCTCTCTCTCTCTCTCTCTCTCTCTCTCTCTCTCTCTCCCTTTCCCCTACCTTTCTCTCTAAAATCATTAAAAACATCCTCAGGTAATGATTAAAAAGAAAAGGCAAAATGCTTAATAGTAAGATCACTAAGATTCCATAATGTATCTTTGATTTATAAAAGGTTTCTATAAACATATGGTAATAGCAAGACATGATATTTTTTCTATTAAAAAACATTCATTAAAACTTTAAAAAAGAATAAAAGACATGTAATATAGTCCTTCCTACTAGTTAAAAATATATTTAAATAAAACAACCTCAAAATCTAAAACTGGGTCCAAAGGACCCAGATAGTATTTCAAGGGTTAATGCATTTCATGATTAATTTGATAAAGTTTCATGACAATATAAAATTCATGTTCAACTACTTCACAGGGTTAAAATTATAAACTAATCTTCCACCCTTATTAATTTAAAATTGTTTATAAACATAAAAATACTTCTTAAATATTAGAAAATTGAGATTTTACTGGTCCACTAGCATGCAGTGAAAAAAAATTACTGTAATGGTAAGGCAGAATCTATCCTAATAAAAGGGCAATATGCTAATTAGACTGGTCTTAACGGTGGCGGGGGCGAGGCAGAGGTGGTTAGGGGTGATGAGGCCAGCAGGGGAGCAGTTAGGGGCATCAGGCAGGCAGGCAAAGGCAGTTAGGGGCAATCAGGCAGGCAGATGGGGTTAGGGGCGATCAGGAAGGCAGGGGAGCAATTAGGGGTAATCAGGCAGGCAGGCAGAGGGGTTAGGGGTGATCAAGCAGGCAGGCAGGTGAGCAGTTAGGAGCCAGCAGTCCCGGATTGCAAGGGGGATGTCCAAATGCTGGTTTAGGCCCAATCCCTGTGGGATTCTTCCTGGGGCACTGCCCTCAGTTTCCCAATATGATCTTCATGTCTGTTTGTTTAAACCAGCAGTCGGACATCCCCTGAGGAGTCCCGGATTGGAGAGGGTGCAGACCGGGCTGAGTCCCCCCCCCACCATGCATGAATTTCATGTACCAGGCCTCTAGTTATTATTATAATAAAGAATATGTTTTTATTGATTTTGGAGAGAGAGGAAGGTAGCGGGGCAGAGAGAGAAACATCAATGAGAAACATTGATCGGCTGCCTCCTAAACACCCCTCTACTGGGGATCAAACCCGAAACCCTGGCATGTGCCCTGACCAGGGATCAAACCAGCAACCTCTTGGTGCATGGGATGATGCCCAACCAACTTTGCCACACCAGTCAGGGCTAAGGCAGAATTATTTTTAAAATGATAAAATCAAATTAAACCATAAAATAATTCCATAGAATCTTAACTATACATACACTTGATTTTGGGAAAGATCCAAGTTTCAACACAAATACTAGCTTAATGAAATAACTAGCAAAATGCTTGAATTCATAGTGTAGTTTTTTAAAAGCTACATTTTCTTTTTTAAAAATACTTAAAAATATGAAATTATGTTGTAGCTGGAACTTTTTTTTAGAGTTTTAATTAATAAAAGACAGTTGTAAATAAATTCACATGTGAACAGTTCCCAAGTGTTATAGTGATTCCTTTGCAATGTATTTTGCACTTCCCAGGAAAAGGTTTATTCAGCAAAGGTAAAGTTTGCTGAATTTCTAAACACTTTTAAAATGGTAAAGTCCAAGTAATAAGATTTTACTTGGGCCGAAACCGGTTTGGCTCAGTGGATAGAGCGTCGGCCTGTGGACTGAAAGGTCCCAGGTTCGATTTTGGTCAAGGGCATGTACCTGGGTTGCAGGCACATCCCCGGTGGGGGATGTGCAGGAGGCAGCTGATCGATGTTTCTCTCTCATCGATGTTTCTAACTCTCTATCCCTCTCCCTTCCTCTCTGTAAAAAATCAATAAAATATATTAAAAAAAAAAAAAGATTTTACTTGGGTAAATGAAGGATACATTTAATAGGATTCTTATATGTTAGACTACTTTTGATTGAGAGATAGATAATGAGGAAGATCTCTCTCCAGCTATTTTTAAGGAAAGGATTCAATATCTTATTTATAAGCAAATTCTCCATTAAAACACATTCTATGAAGAGACTTTGTATGCTATTTAAATTATGTCTAATGAATACCTCATGTTTTATGATTGCTTCCATGAAATCTACTCCAACTTCTTCTTCATTACCAAATAATACCTACGTGAGTATTGAATTTCAAGGTATTTCTGCAGTGCTGCTTTAATGATTATTTTGATTCCTCAAAATACGAAGTAATTGAAAGGCTACTTAATTGTGGTATTCAAGAATAATTCCTACTGTACAAATATTATCTAAATTCCACTATGGCCCAGCTGGGTGTGGCTCAGCAGCTGAGCATAGACCCAGGAACCAAGAGGTCACCAATTCAATTCCTGGTCAGGGCATATGCCCAGGTTGCAGGCTCAACCCCCAGTGGGGGATGTGCAGGAGGCAGCCAATCAATGATTGCTCTCATCATTGATGTTTCTATCTCTCTCTCCATCTCCCTTCCTCTCTGAAATCAATAAAAATATATTAAAATAAATAAATTTCACTATGGATTATTTAGTGGGTATTGTTGATACAAAGGGGAAAAAGTAAGATGTTTTTTTAAGGATTAGAAGAAACATATCTTAGTACAAGGTCCTAATTATTGATCTTTTTATTTAAGCAATACAAATCCAGAGAAATAATTAAGAGAATTCTTGGTGTTCTCTATGGTAAGACTTTGAAAATAAGTTTTAAAGTTGAACAGGAAACAAAAAACCAAGAACAATTTATCAAGGGGATATAACACTAAACATTTTATCCAAACGGATTAAGATTAGCTTTCCAAACCAAACACCAAAGAGTTAAATTACATAAATCCAATACTCAATTTCACAGTGAGAAAGGAAAAGTAACATTTCAGATAAGGGTTCTGGAAAAGTAAAAACTATAGTGAATTCTCTTTATAAATTAAAAGTTAGTTTTTTGGGGGAAAAACTAAGAAAAGGAATACAAGTAACAACTGTTGTCATTTCACAGCAGAGAATAATAAGGACATAGCAAAGAAGTAGGCCTGAAATTTCATTTGTCAGAGAATATTTCTATTCTTGATAAAAAAAAAAGAATCAAAATATTTTATGCCTTTTGATATAATTTAAATTCGGATATAATAACTTACTTTGTAGTGTTATTTTTATCAAAAGAGAGATGTGTGGTGTACAATTTGATAGGTGCCAAGAAAGTAAATTTTATCTAAAAAGTTGTTCAAGTGAGGGTCTCAACATTTGCAACTAGGCTGCAGGAGCGTCTTTCCCTCTCCTAGTGGTTCTCATTTTGAATGGGAATAGTCTTCAGGGATTAAAACAGCTGTCCAGATTGCTCTCCTGTGCAACCTGAGGGACTTACATATTTTTGCCCAAGGCCAAATTTGGTCCTAACTTCGAGGTCTATCAGCTTTAACTTGCAGTTAGCTGCTTCTATAGGTCACTCACATTTCCTATTAAAAGAAACTCACTAGGACACACTAGTGCTTGATTGACTCAAGTGCTCAACTCAAGGACATGTGTATCTGAGGACCTCTTCAACTCTAAAATTTTATTCCAAGTAATTTGCCAAACTGTAGTTGATAAAAATGACATGCATTTTAACCAAAAAGATGATATGTTGTCAAAAAGTTGTAGAAATAGCTGTGACCAATATGCTTCATAACCTTTTTATATGCTTCATAACTTTTTTATCATTTCCTTCAGGGAAGGAAATGACTTTGAAATAGCCATACTCTTTACCCATCCAATCCCCCAAAGTTATTTATCTTCACTACTTTCTTCAATGGAGTCATCAAATTTCAAACAGATGTTCATTTATAAGCTAAATATGAGCTTATATTCAAACTGAATCTTTTGCTTATCTCACAATGGCTACATAGTGAATAAAATGCAATTAGTATCCCTAATGACAGAGCACTTCATGAGAGAAGTGGAATGATTGTCCTGGCAACAGAAACAAGTATCCCCTATAATTGATATAGTGAATTGATAAGAGCTTCTTTGTTCTAATTATCATCAGAGGCTTAGCTACATGAATCATATTCAATAAAACCCACCTTCTACTTAATTCTGCCTCTAAAATTTATTTAAAAAATAATTTTAAATCAAAATTAAGGTGAAGAAGTTAGAGATTTCAAGTTAAAAAAGATCACAGAAGCAAAGGAACTAGAGAAAGAGCCTAATTGCCAAAAATATTTCTATTCTAAAAATGCAGCACCTTCCTGGATGCTGTGTTGTTCCATCTTAAAAACACAGAAAACTAGAAATCATTAAATAAAATTATTTACAACTTTAAAAAAATCCAAAAAGATAATTAGTATATGATAAAGAATACATATGACATTTATTTAGCATTTATATTAATGTCTGTTCACTCCTTCTACTGTTCTCAGAGAAACAAAAGTTTCTCTGAATAAACATAAAATAATTATAACAAATTATTATTATTTTTTTTGTTAATCCTCACCTGAGGATATTTTTCCATTGATTTTTAGGGAGAGTAGAAGAGAGAGGGAGGGACAGAGAGAAACATCAATGTGAGAGAAACATATCAATTGGTTGCTTCCTGCATGAACCTTGACCAGGGCCCAGGCCAGGGAGGAGCCTGCAACCAAGGAACATGCCCTTGACTAGAATCGAACCTGGGACTCTTTGGTCTGCAGACTGATGCTCTATCCACTGAGCCAAACTGGCTAGGGCTTAATACATTATTTTGGTAGCACATAAATGTGAAAGTGTACAGTAAATATAAAAAGAACAGAGGGTGTAGTTCTCCCAATAGCTCTTCAAAAGCATAATTTTTCCAATCTCTATCAAAATATGAAATATAATAGAAAATGGTGCTATTTAATTCTTCCTGAAATTTAAATATATACACAGATACACACATCCTTTGAGATTGAGCATAAATCCTACTAAACTCAACTATGGTCCTCCCATCCCTAAAACAGATTTGATATACAGATACAACACAAGGTCAAGGTCACAGATCAGGAAGAAAAATTACCAACGGAACTGATGTAACAGCAGGCATTTGATCAAAACTCCTGGGGTTTTAGTATACTTACTAGACACTCTATATTTACTCACAGGGTACACTCTATTCTAAAAATGTTCTCCATCTTTAAAGACAAGATCTTCATGTAATTTTTGTTACAAAGCATATTCTGCTACAAATGTTACACTGGATCACAGAATAAGAGAAGAAACGGGGAGTGTGTTTCAGAAACATGAGTTTTTATGTGTGTATGTATGTGTGTATATATGTTTGCATATTCATTTACTTAATGGTTTGTTTGTTATAACTAATCACTGCCACAATTTTGAAATTAATTTAACTTGCAGGTCGCTGAACTGACCAAACTCCCCACACCTCTAAACTTTTGTATTAGCTGAAATGGAAATTGTATATTCTTCAATATCTTGGGCCACTTCTTCCCAAGTTTAACTGCTAAAAATTGACTGAACCACAAAAGTTGTATTATGTATCCATAGTGTTGAATGAGACTTTCCAAAGTATGCATATGGGAAGAAACTTTGGTCATCAACAACAGCAATAAGAGTGATTCTTAAGGGAATATATTACTAAACCAACATAATTATCAAACAAATCTATAACTCTTGCTTCAGCTATTCAAACAAGATATCAAATTTACCTTAAATTACATTTATGAAACTAATTATGTGATGAATGACTGAAGCAGTCTGATAAAAAATCATTTTAAGTATTCATAATGCTGTTGAAGTAAACTTATAATATAAAAGCTTTCCTTGTTAACTCATGTATAACCTACTATAGCTTTCTTCATATAATTTGCAAATTCTGATACATGTACATATAAGTGTTCTGAATGATCAGTTTTTCATTTTTTTTAAAATATATTTTTTTATCGATTTCAGAGAGGAAGGGAGAAGAAGAGAGAAATAGAAACATCAGTTATGAGAGAGAATCATTGATCGGCTGCCTCCTGCACACCCCCTACTGGGGATCAAGCCCGCAGCCCAGGCATGTGTCCTTGGCCGGAATCGAACCTGGGACCCTTCAGTCCGCAGGCTGATGCTCTATCCACTGAGCCAAGCCGGTTAGGGCCAGTTTTTCATTTTGCAAAAATGTTTTTTCATGAATTAAATGGGTTTGAATAAAAATATCAGAACTGATATATCCTAGAAAGACTACTAGTTTCTCAATAACAAAGTAAAAAGGAAATATATATACATTAAATTAAATACCACTGAAAATGGAATTTCCTTTACCAGGCAGAAATAGTGTTGGTATATCAAAATACTAGTAATGGACACTAATTTATACATCAACCATTGATCACAGAATCTATGGTCATATTTCCTTTTAAAATTAATAGAATTATTTTATAAAATATACTATTAAGGTATGTTTAAGGAATCATTTATCAATTAGTAAGTATGTCTTCTTTATATGCTGTCTCGGGAAAGTGCTGCCTTGTTGTGAATGAACCATGAACTCTGACGTCACTCTTGCCCATAATGGCCCAAACACAAGCTTTCTAGATTGAAGGTTTTGGTCAGTCTGTGACTGAGAATTATCACTACAGACCTAATTCTTAGACAGATATAGTGCTGCTATCTGTCAATATGAATTCAATAAACCAGAAAGAGGATTAATAAAGAATAATAGGCAATGTACCTGGATAATTTTGGTCTTTAAAACATTCATAGGTGACTCTAAAATACATTCTTCAAATAGGAAAATAAAGCTACTGGCATACCATTAGCAGGCTATTTACTTTAAACATAAGGTTTTATTTTTATTGAAGAAATTGCCACCCATATTTTCCCAGACCTTTCTTTTGCCCCTCTGTACACATAAGCAACTGTCTGCAGTAATCATCTCAGTAATTGTAGCCAGTAACTGCCGATCTGAGACCCAGGTTTGCTGCTATTCAGGTCTCAGGGATGTTCAGTTGTATAGCAGGGAACGCTTGCAAGTGGCCTTTGCAGGGCACCTGACACTCAGACACAGACTCAGAATGAAGGGGGGTGGTAAAAGGAGGCTTTAGAAGAAGCTGGTATGAGCTGCACAAGAACAGCAGTCTAGGTGACTAGATTAGGGATTTTCTGACTTTACTTATTAGATAGACACCTCCCCTAAAAAACTTTAGTAATTAAAACATTAAAAACAACTACTATCTACTATTAGCATTATTAATAAAGTTAAAAATTTTAACACTGAAACATTAAATACTTTAGCCTTTGAGAATCTCAATTTCTTATTACGCACATTGTTTTTGTGTCTTTTTGTAAGTTGGAGATAGAATGATACATAAAATGGCAAATGTATACTATACTTCTCACTTCTGTTTAGTAGTTTGTTCAGCTCTAGTATCAATTACTTAAATTTGTATATCAATATTTCCTATTGTTTATAGATTGCTTTGCTGTTGTGGTTCTTACCATGCTTTTACTTGTAGCATTTATATACAATAAAGAATTTGTTTTATATTCTTGTCATTACACATGAGGATAAAAGTAAGACATAACTGAGAGAAATAATGTGGTATAGAATAAAGAGTAACTTTTCTGCGTAGTGCCCCTCTACCCATTCACCACAAAGCCCTACTACCATCATCATTTGAGGAAATATATCGAATTTAAAAAATACATCATATAATGCATTTCTGAATCATGTAAAAACCCCATTTGCATAAAATCAAGCTAAAAGATTTGTAGAAATAGTTGATAAGTTTCTATAATCCATTTATATAAAAATACCATTTAAAGTTTCAAAATCAAAAACTTAGCATTTCCCAGAAAAAGTCTTAACTGTAAACATGGATTTACTAAAAAATAATGATCAAAGTTGATTTTCCATGTGTCTGCCCCATTCTGAAAATGTATGTACACTACAGAGATATCCTCAGAAGAGCGACACAAAGGAAAGGACAAAACTTGGATATACTAAAAAATATTAAATGCATTAAGCAAAGCCCCAAATTTGACAACATTTTTGTTAGTAGCATAAATACTATGAAGCAGTTCTGTCTAACAATCAAATGGAAGAAAAAATTATATATTAAAACCTGCATATTGAAACAAAACTAAGTAAAAATATACTTTGAATCTCTAATTTTAACTATATAATCAAGAAAAAGGGTCATCAGATACTATTCAAATTTTATTAATAAAATTATGAATGAGAAGGGATAATAATGACTAAGACTTCCTACATCTGTTCAATAATCAGTTTTTAGTTATTAAAAAAAATGCCAGCAGAATAAAACACCTGTTCAACTGCAGAGGGTTATCTCTGTATTTTGTAGTGTCAAGTGCTTACACATCTGTGATAGTGGTGATGAGCCTGGAACAAAAGATGATTGGTGAAGTAATCAAATAAAATAGACCAGAGAAGAAGATTAAAAATGGCACTGGAGTAAGTGAATGCTGCACAGACATGCTCCTGGAACCAAACTGGAACAACAATTAAAATACCAAAAACAAACAAACATCCTGAATAAGCAACTGAAGATGAGCTGGAGAGAACCCTTATAACCAAGGATTTCTATGGAAATCCCATAGAGAATGACAGGAAGGGTGAAGGTGCGAAAGGGCTGGCTGTGCTCCCACAGAAAGCAGCTGAAGTTCCAGAGAGATATCTCAGCTCTCGGGGATTGCCACAGTGAACCCTGGGGTCTAAAACCCCAACTGGGGCACCCCAGCAGAGAACACCAGAACTGACAAAGGTGACCACATAACACCTGGCTGTGAAAAGCAGCAGGACTGCTATCAGTCAAGAAGAGACGGTTGGAAATGCAGGCACCCTCTTAAAGGGCCAACACACAAAATTTTGTACGCAGTCGTTCACCTTGGGCTCTGGTAGAGGGAAGACAGAGCAGACTGGAGCTGTGAGAGCAGAGGCAAGGGTTGGGGAATCTGAGGTGGGAGTTTAGAAAGCAGACACCCCAGTTTCTGGTGCTGAGTCATTCCTTCAGGCTGCAGAGGACATCTTTATCAGGCAGACCTTTGCTATCAAGGCGGTTTTTGCCTAGGGGGAAGACAGTTACCCCACCTTATTAGAAAACATAGTGCCCCTCTCTATGGAGTTTCTGAAGCCCATTAAGAGACTGAGAATAACAATTAGTCTCCAGGGAAAAGCAATTGCCCCACCCTGTTGGAAAAACGTATTGCCCCACCTATGGATAATTGCCTGAGGCTACACAAGACTGAATCTAATCAATCTGCAGGCAGAAGCAGTCTCTAGAGCAGTGGTTCTCAACCTTCCTAATGCTGCGACCCTTTAATACAGTTCCTCATGTTGTGGTGACCCCCAATTTCATTGTTACAAGTTGAACATAATTAAAGCATAGTGATTAATCACAAAAACAATATGTAATTATATATGTGTTTCCCGATGGTCTTAGGCGACCCCCGTGAAAGGGTCATTCGACTCCCAAAGGGGTCTCGACCCACAGGTTGAGAACCGCTGCTCTAGAGGCTTTGAGTCTTCACCTGATCTAATTAGTCAGAAACAGCAATTGAAAAAAAAAACACAAACCAGCATTTGACACTATTCTGCACTAGAAATTGTGAGCTTTGCAGGTCTAATATGAAGTCACAAACCCAAACAGGCAGCCAAAATGGGGATCCGAAAAAACAACCCCAAATGAGAGAAAAAAGAGAAGATAAATGAAATGGAGATAAGAAATTTATTCAGAATAATCATAGCAAAGATGCTCAACAACATGAGAAAAGATATAACAACTATGAAGAATGACATAGCACTAATGAAGAACACAGCTGAAGGAATACACAGAAGATTAGTGGAAGCCAAGGATCACATCAGTGAATTAGAAGACTGGATAGAAAAAAATCATACAATCACAGTTCCAAAAAGAAAAAAAAACAATTAAAAAACAAGAGCACAGCTTAAGTAAGCTGTGGGACAACATGAAAGGTAACAATAATCACATAATAGGAGGGCCAGAAGTAGAAGAAAGTGAACAAGGGGTAGAGAATGTGTTTGAAGAAATAATGGCAGAACATTTCCCTAACCTGGTGAAAGAAAAAGTCACATAAGTATAGGAGCACAGAGAGTCTCAAGCACAAAGAACCCAAATAGGCCCATGCCCAGACACATCATAATTAAAATGCCAGAAATTAAGACAAATGATGAATCTTAAAGGCAGCAAGAGAAAAGGAATTTATTACCTACAAAGGAGCCCCAATAACTCTACAGGCCATAAGTGAGCGGCATGAAGTATTCAAGGCAATGGAAAGCAAGGATCTGAAACCAAAACTACTATATCCAGTAAGGGTATCATTTAAAATACATGGTGCAAAAGAAAAGTCTAAAGGAGTTTATCACTACCAAACCAGCAATGCAAGAAATGCTAAAGGGTCTGCTGTAATGAGAAGAAATAGAGAAACATAGGCATACAGAATTAAAATTGCAATAAATAAGTACCTATCAATAATATCCTTAAATGTAAATGGATTAAATGCTCCATTCAAAAAACATAGGGTAGTTGAATGGATACAAAAACATGACACAAATAAATACTGTCCACAAGACACCCACCTCAGCACAAACAATTCACACAGGATGAGAGTGAAGGGATGGAAAAAAATTTCCATTCAAATGGAAAAGAAAAAAAAAATACTGGGATAGCAATACTCAAATCTGACAAAATAGACTTCAAAATAAAGGCCATCACAAGAGATAGGAAGGTCACTACATAATACTAAAGGAATTGATCCAACAAGAGAATATAGCCCTGGTAAACATATATGTACCCAATACAGGAGCACCTAAATATGTAAACAAAAACTTCTAGGGGACTTTAAGGGAGAGATCGACAACAATACAGTCATAGTACAGCACTTTAACAACCCACTGACTTCACTGGATAGATCTTCCAGACAAAAAATTAACAAGGAAAAAGTGACTCTAAAGGACACACTGGGTCAGTTGGATTTAGTTGACATTTATAGAAAATTACAAGGCAAAGCTTCAGAATATACATTTTTCTCATGTGCACATGGGTCATTCACAAAGATAGGCGACGTGTTAAGACAGAAAAAAAGGCTCTACAAGTTCAAGAATATTGAAACTTTATCAAGCATCGACTCAGAACACAATGGAATGAAATTAGAAATCAACTACAGTAAAAATACCCCAAAACATTCAAACACATGCAGGTTAAATAGTGTATTATAAAACAATGAATAGGATACCAATGAGAACAAGAAAGAAATAAAAAACATCCTGGACACAAATGGAAATGAACACACACCAACCCAAAATCTCTGGGACACAGCAAGAGCAGTCTTGAGAGGGAAGTTCATAGCACTACAGGCCTACCTCAAAAAACAAGAAAATTAATAATAAACTACTTAGCCCTACAATTTAAAGAATTAGAAAGAGTACAACAAGAGAAGTCCAGAGGAAGCAGGAGGAAGGAAATAATAAAGATGGGAGCAGAAGTAAATGACAGAGATTAAAAAGACAATACCAAAAATATCAATGAAACCAAGAGTTGGTTCTTTGAAAAGATACACAAGATTAACGAACTGTTAGGCAGACTCTTGAAGGAAAAAAGAGAGGAACCAAAAAAATAAAGTCAGAAACAAAAGTGGTGACGTAACAATGATACCACAGAAATACAAAGGATTGTAAGAAAATAATATGAACAACTACATGCTAACAAGCTGGACAATGTGGATGAAATAGACAAATTCAATCTTTCAAATCTGAATCAGGAAGAATTAGAAAACCTGAATAGGTCAATAACAACTGATGAAATTGAAACAGTAATAAAAAACCTCCCAGCAAACAAAAGCCCTGGTCTGGATGGCTTCACAGGGGTGTTTTACCAACAATTCAAAGAACTAACACCTATTTAACACAAACTATTCCAAAAAATCCAAGAGGAAGGAACACTTCCAAGCTCTTTGTATGAGACCAGCAATATCCAAATTTCGAAAAACCAGATAAAGACACTACAAAGAAAGAAAATTATAGGCCAATATTCCTGATGAATACAGATGGTAAAATACTCAACAAAATATTAGCAATTCGGATCCAGCAATATATTAAATAGGTCATACACCATGATCAAGTGGGATTTATTCCAGGATGCAAGGCTGTTACAATATTCACAAATCAACAAATACGATACATCACATAAACAAATTGAAAGACAATAATCACATGATCATATCAATAGAAACAAAAAAAGCATTCGACCAAATCCAACACCCTTTTTAAATAAGAACTCTCAGCAAAGTTGGAATAGTGGGATGATATCTAAACATAATAAAGGCCATATATGACAAACCTACAAGGATCATCACATACAATAGGCAAAACCTAAAACCATTTCCCCTAAGAACAGGAACAAGAGAGGGATGTCTGCTTTAACCATTCTTTTTCAACATAGTACTGGATCATACAGCAATCAGACAAGAAGAAGAAATAAAAGGAATCCAAATTGGAAAGGAGGAAGTAAAATTCTCATTCTTCGCAGATGACATGATATACATAGAAAACCCTAAAGACTCCACCAAAAAACTATTAGAGTTAATAAATGAATTTGGCAATATAGCTGGATACAAAATCAACACCCAAAAATTGATGGTTCTTTTGTACACCAATAATGAATTCTCAGAAAGAAAAACTAAACAAACAACCCAATTTACTATTGCAACAAAAAAATTAAGATACTTAGGAATAAACTTAACCAAGGAGGAAATAGACTTGTACTCGGAAAACTACAGGATGTAAACCAGTTAACTGCCACGCATCTAAAACGGAAACGTCGCTTGTATCTATAGACGCTTATGGTGTACTGACGGTTAAAAAAAGAGGTAGAGGAAGAGAGAAACAAGTGCTTCATGGATTGGTAGAATTAACATCATTAAAATGTCCATACTACCCAAAGCAATCTACAGATTCAATGCAATCCCTATAAAATACCAATGGCATATTTCACAGATCTAGAACAAATACTCCAAATATTTATATAGAACCAAAGAAGAGCCCAAATAGCCACAGCAATCTTGAGAAAGAAGAACAAAGTTGAAGGAATAACAATACCAGATATTAAGTTATCCTACAAAGCCACTGTATTTAAAACAGCCTGGTACTGGCACAAAAACAGGCATATAGATCAATGGAACAGAACAGAGGCCCCAGATATTGACCCAAGCCATCATGCTCAATTAATATTTGACAAAGAAGATAGAGCATACAATGCAGTCAAGACAGTCTCTTCAATAAATGATGTTGGGAAAACTGGACAAGTACATGCAAAAAAATGGTACTAGACCACAAACTTACACAACACACAAGAATAAACTCAAAATGGATAAAATGTAGTCATGCAACCATAAAAATCCTATAAGAAGCTATAGGATTATAAAATCTCAGACATTTCACATAGCAGTATGTTTACAGATACATTTCCTAGGGCAAAGGAAACTAAGGAGAAAATAAACAAATGGGACTACATCAAAATAAAGTTTATGCACAGCAAAAGAAACCATCAACAAAACAACAAGCAAGCCCACTGCATGGGAGAACATATTTGCCAATGTTATCTCTGATAAGGGTTTAATCTCCAACATTTACAGGGAACTCATACAACTTAACAAAAGGAAGATTAACAACCCAATCACAAAATGGGCAAAGCACCTAAACCAGGGGTCTTCAAACTACGGCCCGCGGGCCACATGCAAATACAAATATTGTATTTGTTCCCGTTTTTGTTTTTTTTACTTCAAAATAAGATATGTGCAGTGTGCATAGGAATTTGTTCATAGTTTTTTTTTAAACTATAGTCCGGCCCTCCAATGGTCTGAGGGACAGTGAACTGGCCCCGTTTAAAACGTTTGAGGACCCCTGACCTAAACAGACACTTCTCCAAATTGGACATATACGAGTAGATGGCCAAGAGACACATGAAAAAAATGCCCAGTCACTCATCATTAGAGAGATGCAAATTAAAACAACAAGGAGGTATCACCTCACACTTGTCAGAATGGCTACCATCAACAAATCAACAAATGACAAGTGCTGGTGAGGATGTGGAGAAAAGGGAACCTTAGTACACTGTTGGTGGAATGCAGACTGGTGTAGCCATTATGGAAAACAGTATGGAATTTCCTCTAAAAATTAAAAATGGAACTGCCATTTGACCTAGTGATCCCACTTCTAGGAATATATCCTAAGAAACCCAAAATACCAATCAGAAAGAATGTATGCACCCTATGTTCATAGCAGTGCAATTTAGAATAGCTAAGATCTGGTAACAGCCCAAGTGCCCATCAGTAGATGAATGGATAAAAAATCTGGTAAATTTACACCATGGAATACTATGCAGCAGTAAAAAAGAAGGATCTCTTATCCTTTGAGACAGCTTGGAGGGACCTGGAATGTATTATGCTAAGTGAAATAAGCTAGTCAGAAAAAGACAAGTATCACATGATCTTACTGTTATGAGGAATCTAATGAACAAAATAAACTAATGAACAAAATATATCCAGAGACATAGAAGATAGAACATGATCTCACTCATATGCTGAATCTAATTAACAAAATAAACTGTGGAACAAAACAGATACAAATATAGAAGCATGGAACAGACTGTTGAATCCCAGAGGGAAGGCGGGGGAGGGTGCGTGTGTGGGAAGTGATCAACCAAAGAACCTGTATACATATATGCATAAACCATGGACACAGACAATAGGGTGGTGAAAGCATGGGGCAGGGGGTGGGCTAGAAGGGGTCAATGGGGGGAAAAGGGGCCATATGTAAAAAAAAAATTATAAAACAGGACATCAAAGTAATGTTAATGTAACTTAATATAAACTGAGTAACTAACCGACTGTTCAACAATAGGATGATGTATAACTAATTAGCTTTAATTACAGATACACGCAGTTGGAAATCCACCACAGGTTTGTAATCTCTTGATCAATAATAAATAAATTCTATATTTATGAATTGGCATCTCCCTTTAGGTTTTGATTTCTTAGTTCCCTAACAAGTTTTAAAACATTTTTTTCTTTTGCGAGGCAAGTATCTTTACTTCTACAGAAGGGTACAAATGCACATGGTCATGCACATTGAGCAGGCGGTCTGCTCGAGCTTTTATTACTGATGCACGTGATCTGTTCCTCACTCCCCCCCCCCCCTCCTTTTCTTATTTAACTCTTCTTCAAACTCGGGTAACATTTGTTGACTTTCACACTCTGCAGTATCTAGCAGATTATTTTGCTGTTTGGTCAATGTAGTTTCAATAAACCTTTGGATAAGACCTGTCATATCTGGGATGGCATAAGATCCCATCACTGTAACTCCCAACCCAATTATCAACGAGGTGAATATGGATACCACTATTCCATTCCATTCTCTGACCATTGCTCTAGTGCAGCGGTTCTCAACCTGTGGGTCGCGACCCCTTTGGCGGTCGAATGACCCTTTCACAGGGGTCGCCTAAGACCATCTTGCATATCAGATATTTACATTACAATTCATAACAGTAGCAACATTACAGTTATGAAGCAGCAACGAAAATAATTTTATGGTTGGGTCACAACATGAGGAACTGTATCTAAAGGGCCAGAAGGTTGAGAACCACTGCTCTAGTGAATCGAAGAAAGGATCCTCAATTTCAGGGTTCCCAGCTGACTCATTAGCTAGAGTTGTTAATCCCTGTAGGTCCTTAGTGATGGTCTGTCTGGAGCTGTGATGTCAGGGATGAAGGTACAACACTGGACCCCAACATTACATATACTCCTCCTTTTCTGCCAGAATCATATCCAAGGACAATTGGTTCTGAACCGAGGTCATTCTGCTCGTTGCATCTAATTGCTCAGCTATTCCCTTGATAGCATCTTTAGTGTAATTGACAAACCTCTGCTGATTATAGTAAGTAGTTTATCCAATCTACACTCTTATTACTAGTTGACCACCAGAACAGGACAGACTCAAATCCTGGTGCTATTTGATTCCCAGCATTAAAATCATTTGGCACTTCTCCTGGAACCCCAACGGGATCTGTGTAAATATGAGGATCAAAGGAGCCCCCTGGATTCTCTCTCTTCTTCCTAGTTTGTCTGTCCGTTGAAAAAGGTTTATGATATGCCAAAGTGGAAGGGATAGCCAGTTATATCAGAGCGCAAGTTCTGCTCCAACTGCTGGGCAAGGGCGCAAAGTAATGGTCCTCCAAAATACCACCAGACATCAGCACGGGGTATCGATAGTACAGCTTCTAAGGACACTCTGCCATTTATGCATCAGGATAAATTTCCCATGAACTCCAAGTACTGTTCCCCCTCTACCTTGAGAGGCGGGTGGTACAGTTTATGTTGGAGGATGGGCTGTATCGTTTTCAGGGAGAGTCTTACAGGAAGCGTTTTCCCAGGTGGTTTCCTCCTGGTACAAGGCAAGCACACATTCCATCCCATTACTGTCTGAGGTCCATCCGAATGGAAATGGGACCACTTGGACCTCTAGCCTTCCTGCCAGCCAAGAGTAACAGTCGCTTTTATTTAGGGAGCATACAGAATATTCAATCCATTCCACCCAGGCTTTGTTTCCTTATATCTATCTTCTATGTGCATGGTGGTAGCAGTGGCCTAAGGGATCTTGCCCTGTGAAATCTATTCCTAAATTTAGTCCTAGCCAATCTTTTGGCCTAAAGGCTAATATCCAAGTCAATCAAGTTATTTATAACCAATAAATTAACTGGATAAGCATGATCCGGATTGTAGACATTTCCCCAGCTCACATTGTGAGCTCCTGCAATTTTCTAGATCCCTAAAGCCAACAGAACCCAGTACATGATGGCTATTAAGACAGCTCACAGTTTATAGAGCCCTAAAGTTAATTTCAAGAAGTCAAAACATTTTTAAGAGACAAAAACAAATATGGTAAGTGGATATTTTTTGTACCTTAATTCAAGCAAACCAATAATATGAAGAAGTTCAACTGCTGGGTGGACAAAAAATTGATAAACACACAACCCAGAGGTTTCCTGCAAACATCTGGTAAGAAGAATTCAGTAAGTAATCACAGGTATATACAGCTATGGATAATTATGCAACGTGGTCACATGAAAGGTCTTCAGGATCTTTCTGCATTAATAAAAATAAAAAATAAAGCCAAACAAATAAATAAAATTGAGTCCAGTATCAACAACAAAATCAGAACTGAGGAACTAGACTTCATAAACTGTTTCCCTGCACTGGCTACTCACAGAACTTACCACCCCTCCAACTCACCATCTGCCAATCTCAGCAATTTAAAATGAAGAAAGTCTAAGAGTCTGATTTTCCATGGTTCACTTCGAAAAAAACTTCTTTACACCTTCCAACAAACTGTATAATAAAAAATTTAATGCAGTTTTAATTTCTCAAAGATACCATGAGCTTCAAAAGCAGTAACAATCGGGCTCATCTGCTAGCTCTGTGGCTCTGGGTCAGTCTGCCTAAACTCAGTTTAACACGTATCATACCATCTTATCTAATGGGACAGTTATGATGGATTAAACAATGCATACAGAATACCCAACAGAGCAAGTCAAGAAATGTTATTGTACTTTCCCCTTTGTGTGCTGCTTATAACTCTAGTAAACATTGATGATAATTACATAATTATTTTAATATAGTTTTACATTAATTAGGCAAAATCTACTATTTCCAAAATCAAATAGTATAATGAAAACTAAAATAGTAGTATAATGTTTTGCATACACAAATATTTTAAACAATTTTTTTAAATAATACCACATACCAAGTATCTGGTATTTTTAATTCCTAACAGAAGCTGAAATCTCAAGCAGAACCATATGTTACATATTTTACAATAACCTGGTATGTTAAGTTACCTGATTCTGCTTAGCTGCAGCAGGCCTTTTGATGCCACTGCTCCACTATCCCACTGTTTATAAGATCATCCATTAAAAGCAAACTACTGGATTTTTATGCTGTACAATGAGAGCTTCCTTGAGTACTACCTGACTTTTTAAATTTTCATTTAACTAGAAGAAATAAAACAGTTAGTTTACTGAAAGGTATCAGCCTTATCTGTACTAATAATAGAGGAATATGCACACTGGTCAGAACGCCCTCACGCAAGGACTGAACAGCAGGCTGTGTGGGGCGACCAGGCCGGCAGGGGGCGGGGGGGGGGGGGAGGTGGGACAATGAGGGGTGACCAGGCCGGCAGGGGGGGCAGTTGGGGGCGACCAGGCAGGTGGGGGGCAGTGAGGGGCAACCAGCCTGGTGGGGGGGGCAGTTGGGAGCAAACAGGCTGGCAGGGGGAGCAGTTAGGGGTGATCAGGTCGGCAGGGGGGGCAGTTGGGGGTGACCAGCCCAGCGGGGGGGCAGTTAGGGGCGATCAGGCAGGCAGGCAGAGGCTGTTAGGGGCGATCAGGCAGGCAGGCAGGTGAGCGGTTAGGAGCCAGTGGTCCTGGATTGTGAGAGGGATGTCCCACTGCCGGTTTAGGCCCGATCCCCTAAACCAGCAGTCGGCCTAATCCGGCAGTCGGACCTCCCCCGAGGGGTCCTGGATTGGAGAGGGTGCAGGCTGGGCTGAAGGGACCCTGCCGCCCCCGTGCACGAACTTCATTTACCATGCCTCTAGTTCAGGGGTGGGCAAACTTTTTGACTCGAGGGCCACAATGGGTTCTTAAACTGGACCGGAGGGCCGGAACAAAAGCATGGATGGAGAGTCTGTGTGAACTAATATAAATTCAAAGTAAACATCATTACATAAAAGGGTATGGTCTTTTTTTTTTTTAGTTTTATTCATTTCAAACGGGCCGGATCCGGCCCGCGGGCCGTAGTTTGCCCACGGCTGCTCTAGTTAGTGATAAGACAGGAATTAACTTTAATATCACTATATAAGTATGATTTTTTTAAGAACCTGAAAATTCAAATTTTAAAAGCACTTTCAAATGATCTTTTCTTTTTATAGTGAAAATACTGTGGGCAGTATGAATGCTCCATAACAAGGTACTATGACGAGAATAATTTAGAAGATACCTAAAAAGTGGATAATATATTGCAGCTAAGAGTTTGAGCTTTGAATCTTACTTTGGATATTAATTTTTCCTGAGATCCTGAGGATGACATTATTATTTAATAGGGCTGTCAAAAAGCTCTAAAAAAAATAATAAAACATGCAAAACACAAAGCATTATGACTGGTATCCTCTAAGTACTCATAAGTGGAAGCAGATTCTATAGCAAATAAATTGTATTTTTCACTCCAAAGGGGAAAAAAACCCCAAAACAATAAAAAACAAACACTAAGCTACAGTAAGTCCTCACGTAACTTTGTCAATGGGTTTTTGGAAATTGTGACTTCAGGCAAAAATGACATAGAATGAAGCCAATTTGACCATAGGCTAACTGATACAAATAAGAGTTAAGTTCCTACAGTATATTTCTGGTCACAAAAACATCACCAAACTTCTAAATAAAGACCTAAAACACTTCAAATATTAAATATCAAAATAAATGTGAACTATACATACATTTAACAAATATGAATAAAATAAACAAGAGAATTATTTATTCAGAGTGATGGGTGGCCGAAGCCTCTCCAAGCAACTCAGGACACCAGGCAGAAACCCACCCTGGACAGGATGCCATTCCATTCAAGGGTGCATTCACACCCACATCACACTCACTCAGATGGGACAATGTAGATGCTCATTCAACTCATGTAAACACCTTTGGGACGTGAGAGGAAACCAGAGTCCCCAGAGAAAACCCAGGCAGACAGGGGAGAACATGCAAACTCCACAGAGACAATGGCTCCAAATGATAATCAGTTTTGTTCCCCTCATTAACACTATAATGAAATCATGAACTAAATGATACTATTTAAGGATTTGCTAAATGTCTTATATTTTTTTAGTACTATGAAACTGCTACAGTTAAAACCCCAAACTGTACCAACACACAGTAGAACAAGTAACAATAAAAAGCCAAGGGTTAAGATTACTCCAATCTATATATATAAAAGCCTAAGCGAACATTACGATTGGTTGACCGAACAACCGGTCAACTAGTAGCTCTGACACGCACTGACCGCCAGGGGGCAGACGCTCAATGCCTCCTGGTGGTCATTGCGCTCCCACAGCCACCTACCATGGCCGGCCAACCTCCCGCGGTCCCTCTCCCTGATCAGCTGGGTGGTCAGTGCGCTCCGAAAGCCAACCTCCCTCGGTCCCTCTCCCTGGCTGGCTAGCCCCGATCAGCCCCTATCAGGACTGGGTGAGATGGCCCTGATTGCTAGCCAGGCCAAGGGACCCCAACCATGCACGAATTCGTGCACCGGGCCTCTAGTTTTATATAAATTAAACAGTGGTACTACAAACATAGCTTGAGACAAATAAAACAAATAGCAAGTCTAAATCACATTCATGCAAACAAATCCTATATAATAAAAGCCTAATATGCTAAATGTCCAGTCATCCATTCAACCAATCAAAGCATAATATGCTAATGATATGCTAAGGTCATTCAACCACTCACTATGATGTGCACTGACCACCAGGAGGTAGACATTCCAACAGGTTTGATGCTGCTGCGGTCCAGCCGTTCGGGACTGAGTGAGATGGGCCGGACACGCCCTGGAACCCTCCCGCCATCCCTCCCCGGCTGGCCAACCTCCTGCATCCCTCTCCAGCCCCAATCATGCACCGGTGGGGTCCCTTGGCCTGGCCTGCGCCCTCTTGCAATTTGGGCTGAAAGACCCCCCCCCCCACCCCGAGTGCATGAATCTTGTGCACTGGGCCTCTAGTACACTACATAAAAGGACCCATTAGATATGAGGAAATCACAGTATAAAACCCCAAATGGTAGCTGTATAGGCTGGCCTGATCTGCAATGTCAATTGCTTCCATCAAATCATCAAGTAATTACTTGAACCCCAAAATATTAAGAAATATTGCAGGTTTTTAAGATTCTTAAAAATCTTTAAAGCTATAAATGATTTTTAAAGTATTACTATTTCCACATGTTCCAGTGCTCTGGGAGGCTGGTAAATTTAATTTTTTAAGAATTTTAATATTCCATGAACATAGAGGAAAAAGAATTCTTATACAGGTAAGCCTAAACCAATGCCTGTAATAGCTTAAGAAATTACACCAAATAAGACAGAAACTCAATGATGACTGCAGTGATGACTTTTTATATAACACTATCTGACAACTGTTGTGATAACTGGTGTTGCTGTGTGTGTTCTACTGTACTAGTTTCCTAATTGACCCCCTCCCACTACATTCTCCACACTGCAGCCAATGCTCTTTGTAAAAGGTAAATCCACTCAGCTGAAAACCCGTAATAGATTCCTATTTCACTTAAAATAAAGTCTGAATTCCTCTCTCTGAGTTGCAAGGCCCAGCATAATCTGGCTGCAGTAAATGTAAACAATCTTATCTCAAGTCATTTAGTCCCCTGCTCGTTACACTATTCAGGTAGTCTAAAAGAAACATAATGAGAGCTACAAATGTAATTTTAAAACTTTTAGCAGTGATATTTTTAAAAAATAAACTACTTGGAATATATATATATATATATACATATATATACATATATGTATATATATATGTATGTATGTATATATATATTTTTAAATATATTTTATTGATTTTTTACAGAGATGAAGGGAGAGGGATAGAGAAGTAGAAACTCGATGAGAGAGAGACATCGATCAGCCGCCTCCTGCACACCTCCTACTGGGGATGTGCCCGCAACCAAGGTACATGCCCTTGACCAGAATCGAACCTGGGACCTTTCAATCCGCAGGCTGACGCTCTATCCACTGAGCCAAACTGGGGCCTTGGAATATATTTTATTTAACCCAATATATTTCATCCAAAATATTAGAGTATCAATATAAAGTCAATACAAAATTCTTAAAATATTGTCACACTTTTTGTCATATTAAGTCTTCTAAGTTGGTATGTATTTTACACTTAGAGCACATCTCAATTCAGACAAACCACGTGTGGCTCCAGGCTGCGGTACTGGATTCCGCAGCAAAGTTCTTTGTAGCCTGCTAGCCTGCACAAGCATGGTTCCCTCTTCCTGAAAGGCTCTTCCTTTGGCTGCTCCTTTGCCTCCTTCCCCAACTCAGCTTAAATGTCACCTCCCAATGGCCTTTGTAAATGAGTCTTTCCATTTCCATTTTTCCCCCCTAGCAGAGTACCTAAAAGATGACAGTTGTTTTAGGACTTCTTTCATTCTATAAATTTTTTTTTTTAGTTTTTTAAATATATTTTTGATTGACTTCAGAGAGGAAAGGAGAGGGAGAGAGAGATAGAAACATCAATGATGAGAGAGAATCACTGATTGGTTGCCTCCTGCACACCCCCTACTAGAGACTGAGCCTGCAACCTGGGCATGTTCCCTTGCCTGGAATCAAACCTGGGGCCCTTCAGTCCACAGGTTGACTGATGCTTTATCCACTAAACCAAACCAGCTGGGGCTCATTCTATAAATTTTTTGCTTGATTTTCCTTGTTGTTTTTTAAAATATATTTTTATTGATTTCAGAGAAGAAGGGAGGGGAGAAATAGAAATATCAATGATGAGGGAGAATCATTGTTTGGCTACCTCCTGCACACTCTACACCAGGGATTGAGCCTGCAACCCAAGCATGTGCCCTGACCAGGAATAGAACCATGACCTCCTGGTTCATAGGTCAACGCTCAACCACTGAGCCATGCGGCTGGGCCCTCGTTTTTTGTGTTTGTTTGTTTTTAAATACTTGTTTATTGCCTGTCTTCCACCACTACACTGTAATTACTGCTTCATTTTTAGTTTTATTCTGTTTGCCATAGGCATGTTTGAGATACTGAATTTTTGCTGAGTAAATGGATATCTATACGTATTCTTAGTTTCTCTCTGATCACTTAATTCTATACACAATACTGAAAAGCAACTGGAAACATAGGAAATATATATACAACTAGAGGCCTGGTGCACGAAATTCATGCATTGGGGAGGGAAGGTCCCTCAGCCCGGATTGTGAGAGGGCGCAGGCCAGGTCGAGGGACCCCACCAGTGCACGATCAGAGCCTGGGAGGGACACAGGAGGTTGGCCAGCCAGGGAGGGACCACAGGAGGGCTCCAGGGCATGTCTGGCCCATCTTGCTCAATCCCAATCAGCCTGACCCCAGCAGCAAGCTAACCTACCAGTTGGAACGTCATAGCGAGCGGTTGAGTGGTCTTAGCATATCATTAGCATATTACACTTTGATTGGTTGAATGAACGACCGGACACTTAGCATATTAGGCTTTTATTATATAGAATTATTTAAAATTTACCATTAAGCCAAGTAAAGATATTTACAGGGTATAACTTTAGGAATTTCGTCTTATTTTATAAAGATCAAAAGAAATAATCACTTCATTTAAAATTGCAAGTACTATCTAAGTGAAGAAATAAAACTTTATTTAAACTCAGGTCAAATCATAAGGCATTTCCAACATGTTTTTCTGTGCCTTCCAGAGAAAACTGTTAATTGCTGTTTATCTGGCATTCACATTTGTAAACTCAGATCACCCCAGTCTTCTAAAGATCTACAGAAGCCTGTAAGCAATTTCTGGAAACTGAGTAGCACTTGAAAAATGCTAATTTTTTTTTAAGCTGAAATTTAAAAAAATTTAACTTATCTGCTCTCACTTCTCATTTTTCAATATTTACTACTAGTGGGCCCAGTGCACAAAATTCGTGCACGGAGGGGCGGGGGGATGTCCCTCAGCTCGGCCTTCACCCTCTCCAATCCAGGACCGCTGGCTCCTAACTGCTCACCTGCCTGCCTGCCTGATCGCCCCTAACCACTCTACCTGTCAGCTTGCTTGCCCCCAAATGCCCACTTCCTTGCCGGCCTGATCGCCCCCAACTGCGCCCCCCCTGCTGGCCTGATCACCCCCAACTGCCCTCCCCTCCTGGCCTGACTGCCCCAACCACCTCTGCCTTGGCCCCGCCACCATGGCTTTGTCCAGAAGGTCTCCTGGAAGGTCTCCCGGTCTAATTAGCATATTACCCTTTTATTAGTATAGATAATTCTAAAGTGAGATCAATGATTCACTTAGGCATTTTATACTGTTAAGTGGAAAGGTCACTGAAAATTATTCACAGTTCTATAGTTTTTTTTTGTTAATCCTCACCAAAGGATATTTTTGCATTGATTTTTAGAGAAAGTGGAAGGGAGAGGGAGAGACAGAGAGAGAAACATCAATTTGAGAGAGACACATCGACTGGTTGCTTCCGACCAGGGCTGGGGATTGAGCCTGCAACCAAGGTACATGCCCTTGACTGCAATCGAACCCGGGACCCTTCAGTTCGCAGACCAACATTCTATCCACCGAGCCAAACCAGCTAGGGCACACAGTTCTACAGTTCTTGATACATATTTTAATAAAGTCAATACAAATAAAATTATATAACTGATCAAGACAAAGAGTATGAAGTTTTGAGGAGGAAGCATATTAATAAAGTTACAGACCAGTTTTTAAGGGGTTTGATCCCTGGATGGGGTACATACAGGAGGCAACAGATCAATGTTTCTCTTCTCTCTCTCTCTCTCTCTCTCTCTCTCTCTCTCTCTCTCTTTCTCTCAATATCAATAAAAACATTTCCTTGGGTGAGATTTTAAAAAAGGAGGAATTATAGTTACATATAGCTTCACCACAGAATGGAAAGACGATATTCATTTTGAAATTCCAAACAGCTCTACTACATTATATTATGGTTATCAGTAGTGGTGTAAAGAATACATCTGCATAGGGCGTGGCTATCTTATATGCACACAAATAGTTGTCAGATATATCTAAAGACAATATACATGTGTCTTCTCATTTAATGTTCTTAATAACTTAAACAGGCAGATAGTAGAATTCCGAGAAAAAAAAAAAGACATAGTATAATTCTGTTTTTGAAGATGGGCAAACTGAGGCTTAGAGAGATTAAATAGTGTGCCTGCAAACTTTGCTCTGCCCACCTGTTGAACCAAAGAGCTAGGTGTGAAGATTCCCCCTCATCCCCACCCCCACAGATAATCACAGGGAAAGGCTTAAACACAGTTTACTGCTCAAAATAAACCTAATTTTTAGCATGAGCTAGCCAAACCACACCTTTCCTGCCCACTAGTTTTTCCATTGCCTCCATATTTGGTCAATTTGGTTTCCAGACAACTCCTCTAGTTCTTCTTGTTCATTTCTCTGCTGGAAATAAAACCTAATGGATCTCAGCCCAGCTGGATGAAGGCAAGTCTAGTCTATCAGGCAATGATTTTTGGATGGGACTTCTCAGTCTTTAACTTGGATACCCACTGACATGTATTGCTGGAACCTCTCTGAAAACCACAGCCCACCCCCTGGAGTTTAATCTTTCCACAAACAGTCTGAATTATATTTCTTGCATTTTGCAATTCAGTATTTAATTATGCTTGAAGGAGGCCATGCCTGACTAGTATCTCTCCATGGAAGTCCCTACCCAGCAAAGGTATCAGTTGGCTATCCCCCTTTCTGTGCTCAGCTGTGTCTACACTATTAAAGAAAAAACTACCAAAAACTATTAGATATCAATAGACTATAGTGTATTTATTTGTGATTGTACTTTTCACAAGTTATTCTTTTGTAGACACTATAATCTTATATAAAGTTTTTATTCTTAGTTTTTATTATCTATTTTAGTGATACCCAATATTTTATCATTCTTTCTGGTATAAAAATACACTGGACCCACATGCATAGGGAGCAGTCCACAATAGTATGTGTGTATAAAATGATGTAATATCAGTTTGTTTTAATTTACATCCTATTTGAGTATAAATTAAATTTTACAGTGGCTGTAAGTATACAATTTGGCTAGTATCAACATAACAATTATTTTAGAAGATTAAAATTTGGTAAAAGAGTTGACCTGTGAAAAAATGATCACTTATTATAAAGCTAGGCAATTTGTGCCCAGCTGGCATGGCTCAATGATTGAGCGCTGACCTATGAACCAGGAGGTCATGGTTTGACTCCTGGTCAGGGCACATATGCCCAGGTTGTAGGCTTGATCCCCAGTAGGGGGCATGCAGGAGGCAGCTGATCAATGATTCTCCCTCATCACTGATGTTTCTATCTCTCCCTCTCCCTTCCTCTCTGAAATCAATAAAAATATATTAAAAAATATATAAAACTAGGCAATTTGTATTTTACTCCTGGTTCAGCTATTAAATAGTTTTATAACAGTGGGAAAAATAAGCAACCTGTCTAAAGCCCAATTTCTCATTTGTTAAATGTACTCTTAATATTAACTAATTTCTAAGGATCCTACTGTTTAAAAACTCTGGTCAAAGCCTAGCTAATGTTAGACACCAAATAATAAAAACACCTGCCCATTACCTGTGCTTAGAAAAGTGTAGCCTACATATTTAAAGTTGTCCTCATGGATGACTTCATTTCATGGTCATAACGACAAGTCAAACATGTTTGTTTTCTCCATAGATTTAATATACCCAGATCTCTTTGACTGAAGTTTAACATGCAGTTTTCTTGCATGTTCGAAATAATTTGTTGATATTGGTTAATATAATGTATCTAGATTTACAAAACGAGTCTAATAAAAAATAGATTTTACAGCTTTAAAAAATACAACATCATAGTAGGTCAGCATATAAGGAAAAAAGATGGAGGCAAATTCAGGTAAAGAACTCTAAGCATGTTTGTCTACACATGCTTGTCTCTGTTCAGAGAAAGAACAATTTAAGGTGTAGTCACTTGAATACTCTGACTGTAAAATAATTCTATAAACATGATTTCTGGGTTGATTTTAAAACATTGAATTCCTGCAATGTGCAAAACACTCTCAGAAGAGAAGTTGATGGCATTATCTCACTACTATGAGCACACCACAAATTAAAATGGTAAAGTAACAAGAAAGGAAAAACACGGTATGTATTTATGTATGTATGTGAGGGGATTAGTTGAGTATTCTGTATTCATTTGACCAACACGTATTTATTGAGCAGTTATTATGTGCCAGGTAACAGTGTTAAGCATTGTGGATACCTTGATAAACAAAAACCAAGCACGCATTCTACCAAGAAAGAACCAGAGGAAAAGAAGAAGAGGGACAACAACAAGAAAACAAATACAATTTCCTTTACTTGGTATGCCCTCCTTATCTTCCCATTTTGAATCGGCTAAATATTAAATATATGCACACTAGGCATTTCTTTTGGAAGGGTGGAAGATTCTAAATTTTTAAAAATTTGTAAGGTAATCACAAAATTAAAAACTAAAGCTAAAATTAGAAAAAGTTTAGAACGTTTTATTCCAGAAAATTAAATATTGATTCTTAGTTCTATGATTTATTTTTTCTCCACATTTTCTTAATTTATATTTTTTAGATAAGAAAAAAACTCCTACAAAAGCAAATGTATGCCCTGGCTAAGTGGTTAAAGCATTGGCCTGTGCACGGAAGGATCATGGGTTCGATTCCTGCTGAAAGGCACATACGTGGGTTGCAGGTTTGATCCTTAGCACTGGGTCGTGTGTGAAAGGCAACCAATTGATGTGTCTCTCTCACCTGGATGTTTCTCACCCTGTCTCTCTCCCTCTCCTCTAAAAATCAATGGAAAAAATATCCTTGGGTGAGGATTCACAACAATAAAAAAAAGTAAAAAAGTAAATGTGTAAGAATACAGTACTAATCACTTTGGTTCTTACATTTAACTGAAAACAATATTTACTAGTCTGGATCAAATGTTTCAAGTCAGGACTTTGTATATTTGTATTTGTTATTTAAAAAATGCTTTAAAATGTTTCTTCATTCACCCATTTGCCATAAATGTATCTGGGAACAAGTCTATGCTAATGTTCATGGCCTCTGATTATAATGATCTTCTGTATCAGGATGTTTTTATGATATATAATTAGTATATACACAACAATTATTCACATAATTTAAATGGAAGTGAAATGTAATCTAAAAAATGTAATGCTGCATACTAATTTCAAGAACATAAAAGTAAACAACAGAAAACAACTTTAATTTCCTCAGTGAGCTATTTGCTTCCTCTCTCTTTTAAATCAAGTGCTCTGATTATAATCAAAGGATCAGGGTGGGGACAGAGGAGGCAAAGGGCACCTGCAGTTTACATGGCAAAAGGCTTGGACAAGAGGAATTTCTCCTCTCCCCTCATAGTACAGATTTACACGTAACCTAAAAAGCGCAGCTATAAAACATTTCAAGAATGCCTGAAAATGGCAAGAGGTCAAATCCCAATAACAGATATTTCAATCATTTTGTGAAATATTGAAATATTTATTTGATTCATACTCATACTAAGCAATCCTAAATTTTACACTACAAGTCTCTATCTGAAAAACGTGCAAAAATTAAAAAGAAATAGAGACTGCAATTTCCTTTTCCACAGCAGAATTAAACAGTACAATGTTTACAAAATGAAAGTAGTAAAAAATAAAGTAAATAATACATTTTTAAATGTCCTTAATATAGTTTAAGGTGGGATAGTAGCTACCTCTTTTTTTTTAAATGAAAACCTCTTTCCCGTTCTCTGAACCATGTTATGTAGGACCTTTAACAATATAATAATGTGCTGAAAAATAATTACAAATAATTTCCTAATTAGGTCCATAACCACCTCTGTGACTTCTCCCCTTCATCTTATTAAAATCTTACAACATTAGCTTGAATTTCATTTCTGCCTGACACATTTCAAGTAGTGAAGCAGATTAGTGCCTCAGAACACTTTTTAGGATTTCATTATCAATCAGGTTATGTACCCAGTGACGCTTTCAGCAAAATTATCTTATTCGCATGAACTCTCATGGACTGCAGTAAACAAAGCTGTAGCCCACATACTTTCCATTCATTTATATCCTTTTTCTTAACTTAGACTTATAGCATGTGCCATAGAAACAGCACATGTTAAAATTCGTGTAGTGTCACAATATGTAATACAATAAAACAGATTACAACCCTACCTTTCTTTCACAGCAGTGGTGCCAAACACAGGTAAACCGGAGCAATCAATTTGCTCTGCAGACAGTAAGGCTTTCATAGAATACTAATGTAAAATCTCTTTTCTTTCTCCTTTGCCTTGACTCCCCAATGCCCGGGTCCCGACCAATACAAGGAGGAGGGCGGGATGTCTTCTGCTGAGATAACCACAACTACTAATCAAGTCTACGTTTACAAAGGCACATGATTAAACCTCCTCCAAGCTTGAGTCAGGGCTTGAGAGTAGCTAACACATACACAGCACAGTCTTAATTAAAAACACACACACACACACACACACACACACACATTCACACACACCATGCATGTGCCATGAAAATACAGATGTGTCTACTTCAGTGAATTAATTCATCATACTTTACCACTGATAAGTTTTTTTGTTTGTATTTTATCTCAGGAACATAAAATTACCTCCTGTTGAACTGTGGGCTTAAATCCAACAGTATTCAACAACAATTATGTTTTTCCAGAAACTAAAATCATGATCAGTATTCTGTGCATTAAACTGTTCACTGTTTTTAAAACACAGCATTTTTCTAAATTAGACTATGCAATAGAATTTACATGGACTTATACTTTCAAGCATTAACGTAAGATTAATAGACTCACCAAAGATTCTTAAGGTTTTGCACTTAAAAAGGTACTGCAACTGAAATAGCTCAAGTTCATTTCCTCAAGAAAAACTTATATATTACCAATAATGAAGAGATCTCCAAAAGATTCATTTATCTTGAAAATTTTACATTAACTATAACCCTAAGCTATTTAAAAAATATTTTCAGGTTTCAGAAATTATTTAAAAACATCTTTAACATTTTATAATTATTTGATCTTATAAATCCAGAGTTTTGAGGTCCCTTTCAATTAAGCATTTTCATTTGGCTATTTTTCTTTTATTCAATATATGAAAAGGTATGCCAATCACTGAGTAGGGTGATGACAGAAGTTAAATATTTTTTAACAGCACACATTACCTCATTTTAATTTGCCTGTCTTAATTTGCTAATAACTCTTGAAAAGTACTGACAGTCAAGGGGCTGTAAACTAAGCAATAATTAAGAACAAAATACTCTAGGTAACTGGAGAAACTTATGAGGAGGCTTCCTAAACCAGATCTATTTTTATGTATGCAACTGCTTTAACAATGCTAAAATACATGTGTCTTATTCTGTACTCTTTCTTTAAAAAAATGAGCAGAAACAATTAAGAAATACTAGGACCTTCAATGAAGTACTGCAATGTTTAGTCGATACTGATGCTTTTGTCCTTGACACACTGACCATGTCATCAGGCTACTGTCATGTGATATCATGTCATTTCCCCACCTGGCTCATGACCTTGTCCTCTAAATGACCTAAAGCTTCCCTCAAGTAGCAGGAGGCCCCTCCCAGCTGTCTCAGCAAGGTCGTTTGGGTCAGAGTGTCCTCATCTATAATCCACCACCATTTGTCAGCAGGGAGGCTGGAGGAGGCAGGCTTGCTACAAGGGGAGAATGCCCAATTAGGCAGCTGTCACACAAAGCATAGGCTGCAAAATTATCCCCTGTCAAAAGGAAGAGCAGCTGCGGGTGCCAATTACAGCAACCTTTCAACCCTTTAGGTACTGGAAACTACACAGAAGTAAATGAAGAACAATTAGAGATAACAAATCGATGAATTAGGAAAGTAAATTGGAAATTACTGGCAGGTGAGCTTGGGTCATACAAGACATAAGGGCATACCAGACTCCAAGCAAGGGCAGGGACGCACAGAATCACACTAACCAATTCCTTGCATACAGATTTCCCTCCCAATTTTTTTTTTTTTGCAAAAATCCTTCAAAATACCCATAACCTAAAAGTGTGTATATATCTTATTACTTTTCATGGAGAACCCAAATAAATTTTTTCTTGATAGGAGGAAAATCCTTCAGACTAATAAGTCTAGTTAATTCTAAATTGTTCTTATGCAATCCATCCTGTTATCCCACAAATTTTAAGGGGCTAAAATAATTTAAAAATTCAGTTCAAATAATCACTTAAAATAGTATCTATCTTCATAAAGTATTTGCTCTGATTCTACTATAGTCACACTTAAGGGAAAGATCTTGTTAAGAAAGCAACTGGATATGAATTCTGAGAAAACTGTTAATACCATAATGCTGAAGCTAAATTTCTCTACATGTGATTCTGTGCATAAAGAAATAACTGCAATGTGTTTTTCCACAGTGATATATATCCTATCTAATAAAGAGGAAATATGCTAGTTGACCCTCACACCATCGCAAAGATGGTGGCACCCACAGCCAATTGGAGAATATGCTAATTGACTGCCCCGCCCTCAAAGATGGCAGCGCCCACAGCCACAAGATGGTGGTACCCAGTCCCCTCAGCCCCACAGCCACTCAGGGCTGGCCCGAGGCACAGGCAAGCCTCAGATGGCGGCTGCCCAGCCGCTCAGAGCCGGCCCGAGGCTCAGGTGACCAGGGCCGGCCGAGGCTTGTGCTGCCGGCAGTGGCAGCAGCAGAGGTGTGATGGGGCGTCGCCTTCCCCTGATCGCCGGGTCACCTCCTGCCCCTGAGGGCTCCCGGACTGCTCCCGGACTGTGAGAGGAGGCAGGCTGGGCTGAGGGACACCCCCTCCAGTGCATGAATTTTCATGCACCAGGCCTCTAGTGTGTGTGTGTGTGTGTGTATGTATGTATGTATGTATGTATATATATATATGTATATCCTATATAATAAAAGCCTATTATGCTAAGTGTCCAGTCATCTATATGTATGTATGTATGTATGTATGTATATATATATGTATATCCTATATAATAAAAGCCTATTATGCTAAGTGTCCAGTCATCTATTCAACCAATCAAAGCATAATATGCTAATGATATGCTAAGGCCACTCAACCGCTAGCTATGACGTGCACTGACCACCAGGGGGCAGACGCTCAGCTTGCTGCTGGGGTCGGCCCATCAGGACTGAGTGAGATTGGGCCAGACATGCCCTGGAGCCCTCCTGTGGTCCCTCCCCGGCCCGATCATGCACCGGTGGGGTCCCTCGGCTTGGCCTGCACCTCTTGCAATCCGGGACACCTTGGGGAATGACAGAGAGCCAGTTTCAGCCCGATCCCCCAGGCCACTCCCCTCGGGAGGGTGCCAGACGCAGGGCTCACAGCTGACAAGAGCTGCTGTGGCAGCGCCAGCCTCTCCTGATCGGGACTGATTGGGCACGAGCCCACAGCAGGCGCAGTGGGGCCAGGATGAGCGGGAGCAGCAGGTAGGAGCTGCAGGCGGCGTTGGACTGTGGGTTTCAGCCCGATCCCCGCAGGCTACCCAGAGGGGGTCCCACATGTGCACAAATTTGTGCACTGGGCCTCTAATATTAATATATATATATATATATATTATAAAATTACTCTTAGATCATTCTGCTCTAATCCTACAGAGGTGACATGCATTGTCTCAAGCATAGAAAGCCAATCCATTTGGACTCTATTCAACTAATGTCTTTGGGAGTTAGCACCACAGGCAACAAAGGAGGATCAAAATGGGGAAAAAAGTCCCACAAAGCAAAGAGGGTCCAATATAGCCATTAAGTGTTTATGGACATTGTTTCCTTGGGTCATCACAAAGTTGTGTAGTTTCAGAAACAACTTTATTAAAGTCTATTTTAAACAAAATTTACATTTTCCTTAAAAAAAAAAAGCATGTGTCTTTCTACATCACTTCTGTGAAAGCTGAGAAACCTGAAGGATATGTGGTATAATTTCTAAAGAAGCAGGGGTGATGTGCTCACTCAGAATTCTAAATCACAAAAGGGTAAAAGTGAGGAACTAGAGGGTGAGGCAGTAAAGAAGCACTTTACACACTCTCCTCCAACACGTTAAATCAATTACCAGAGGGAAAAGTTTAAAATTCTTCATTCCTACTCAAGCCACTTGATAACATTTCTAGGAGATAAATGTCATGGGGAGAAAACATCTCCATTAAAAGATATCTGAGAATTTGATATATAAATAATGTTTCACCTTTTTAAAAGAATGGACATTTATAAATTTTCTTAAATTTTAGAAGGCAACCTTCTAAAGTCATACATAAGGAATTCAAAGAAATAAATAGCAAGTAGACAGAGATGAAGGAGTTAAAACCTTTAGAATTCAGCTTCCATCATACATGGGTGACTATCTCTTTAAATAATTTAAATCCTCTCCATCAACTACAAAGCTGTTTTGAAGCCATTTAGCTTTGTTCTTTACATGTGTTCTAATTAAGAAATGACCTTGTCATCACACACACCAGAAATCCGGGATTATATCCTACAGCAAAAATTCACAGTGCCCCCAAAAAAAGAAAACGAGGGGGGTAAAAATACTTCATCCTTAGTTCCTCACTAAAGGAAGTTGTTGGTTGGCTGAGTGCTGAAGCAGTTTCACTGCATAATTTTTGTTGTTGTTGAATGTCACAGGGCGGGTTAGTGTGACCTTGAGCTGCATCAGCAGCACAGCAAGGGTCGAGATGCCTGCAGGCGCCCTAGTACTGGATTTGCAAGACAAAAACCTTCAAACTGGCTGAAGGACATCTTAAATCTCTTCAAAGGTTTTCTGAACTAATCTGAGCTGCTCTTAGCAGGATCTGTGCCAGTGTGAGAAGCAAAATTAAAAACAAGGTCTTTGACAGGATGCTGTCTCCTCTTAACCCTTCCCAAGCAGAATAGAACAAATCTCAAGCATTCTGGAGAGATGATTTACCTAGAAGCATTCTTTCATAACAAATTATGTAAGGAAGCAATCATCAAAAATGAGGCCACTAAACCCTCCCATTGCGCTTATAAAAGAATTCAGGTGGAATTTTTCTTGACCATATTTTAGTGTAGTGAATGTAAAACTTAGAGCTCCATTTGTTATCCTTTAGATTTGTAGCATAGTAATAGCTGAAAATAAAGAAATGTTTCCATCAACGTTAATTTCTAGAATTTTTTAAATAATAGCTTTTAACTGATTTAGTCACAAACTTTATATATATTACATAGAGTTCACTAAAATTACAACAGGTAAAGAAAATTGCATCACATGTTTACTCGATGCCTTATTCCAAACATGATGGATACACTGTTAAGAGGGGGAAAGAATCAGAATAGTGAAAGTGAACATAAGAAGAACAAGATAAAGCAATCTCAGTCTTGTTATAAGAAATCTGCATGACATTTTTGTTAGCCATGAACAGAGCAAGGACGATGGGCCAGGTAAAGAAACTCACCAGGGCAGAAAGCTCCAGATGCCTAGCAAGGAGCAAAACTGGGAAAACAAGAATCTCCCCCACAGGGTAACCTATCCTCCCCTAGCATATCAATGGTCATGTGGTTTTGGACCTGGCATCTTTCAGACCCCCTGACCTTTTCCTCCCTAAAGATAACATCTAGGCCTGACAAGTGATGCCAGGGTTGCCTTACAACCAGCTACATTAACTAATAATCCCCTGCCCTGGCACTGACAATTCAATGGAGACCACAACCCTGAAGGAACACCCCAGGAAAGCTGATGAATATTCTATTGAGATACTCCCCTGAGATCTCCCCTAAGATTTCTACCTGCAAGAGAGAGATAAATACACTCAAGACAAAGGACCCAGTGCAATGCATGCTCTCCCTCCAAGGAGCATGCCTGCACCATTCCCCCACAGGCACATATCACCTAACCTCTAAGGGACCCAAGGAGACTTGGCAACCAGGGGAGCAATGGGCAGCGGGTAACCTCCGGCTAACCTCCTGAACCTGTCTCCAAGATCTCCTTTTCTCTGTGTAGCCCTTCCCTTTGGATATCCCCTTTTCCTTAAATAAATTCAATTTTCTTTAATCACTGTCTGAGATGGCGATTTAGCCTGTCCATGTACCGCTGACTTTAACCTTTCGGTTTTATTACTGTGTTGTAGTATTTCCTTGTTGTTTGTTTGTTAATCCTCACCCCAAATATTTTTCAATTGATTTTTAGGGAGAGTGGAAAAAAAGGGCAGAGACAGAGAGAGAAATATCAGTGTGAGAGAGACACATCAATTGGTTGCCTCCTGCACACAGCCCCAGTCAGGGCCAGGGATCGATGCTCTCACCAATAAGCCAAACCGGCTAGGGTGTGCTGTAGTATTTCCAATGCAGGGGCCCAAAGAGAACATATTAATGCCAGCAGAGGGTGTGAGTATTCCCTGGAAATGCACTTTAAGTTTAATTTAGTAGCTACAGTTCTCAAGAAATAATCTAGGGGAACAAACAGCTATAATACATACAATGCAATGTTCTAAAATCAGTGTATCTCCATCAATGACATGTTAAGTTTGTCATCAGCAGATATAAGGTATATCATGAATACTGTTAAAGTATACTTAGTGTAAGGTATAGAATTTATTAAAGTCCAGTAGATTGCTAATCATGCCCTTCTAAAAAAATAAGTAAATTTAAGATTACACTGAATAACAACCACACTTTCACTCACTTGAATTCAGATATACTTTCCTGAATGGGACAGGAAAAGGGTAAAGTACTAGCTAGTAAGTACATACCACATGAGAGTGAATAGTACACGTGAATTTCTTCTTTAGTCATCATTCAAAAGGAGAGAAGAGTATATACCGTGTCAAATGCTATGGCTGAAATCTGTTAAAAGTGCTCTCGGAACACAGAGTGGGCAGTAACCAGGTTTTCAGTTCATATGTGTTTGTGCCCTAGGCAGTAGTCAGTGATGGTTGAAAAAAATGAGGAAGAACAGAAGAGAATGGCAGCCACTTTAGGTTGCAGAGCTAGCACTCAAAGGCAGGGAGAGTAGAGGCAGGAAGGGGTGGTCCAATGTGACTACAGATTAAGCTGGAAGCATAATTGGAACCAAGGACTTTGAATCAAGGCTATGTCAAGAAGCTGTTCTTTATCTGGTGGCCAGTAGAAGGTTTACAGGAAATGGTACAATTAAATGCATGTTAAAAAACAAAAACAGAATTGCTGATGGCTTTGGAGGAAAGAATAAAATGAGACAAAGTAGTGCAGAGCAGAAAACAGACAAAATAAGGTAAGGGCAGGAGATATGGAAAAAAAAAAGACAACTGAAAAACAGTAAAGATTGGTCTGAATATTTAAAAAGCAATCTGTATCATAATAGTACTATAAAATAGGATATTTAAAATAGCAAATTCATTAAATAAAAAACAATGAAAATAATAACTATACGCTCAAAATTATGTTTGTAAAACACTATGTTGACATGATGTACAAGGTTTCAAGGAAACTAAGAACTCCTATAGAGGTATTTAACAGAGTCAGAATCAGATTCTGTTGGAGATTTTAATTTTGTACGTTTCAAATAACAATCTCCATGAAGCACCAGGTAAGGGTTTTGCTTATTAAGGCAGCAACATCCACCTTTCCGAATGGTGTGATGGCATATTTCCCTTGGCTATTAAGAGAGAGAGGTCTGGCTTAAACCATAATGTGATTGCTGGAGCTAAGAGCTTCATATACAAACACTAATGAGAATAAAAAAACTTATACATTTAATGAGTGCCTACTATGTTAGTACATATTAAAAAATAAAAAGTCCCCACGATTTAATCTAATTCAGGTTTTTGTTTATTACTCACAATGATAAGTCCCTAAATTACAGCTCACACCATCACACCAGCACATAATAAAAAGACCATGAGTAAAAACACTACTGAGCTGTCAGTGGATGAAGAGCCTGAACCTCGGCCATCCTGGTATGCCCATGCAGCTGACAGGTACACAATGCGTTCCCAGAACTCCCATGTACTTTGAGGTGAGTCGTCTAATACTCTAGAGACTGACTGTCCTGCTAAGACCTCAGAAAGAATTTAACAGAGTATCAGCCAAGGTAAGAGGGTAGGAATGAAAAAGAACAGGAGTCACTAGGGCCAAGTAACTATGTGCCAGAGAGCAGACTGTACTCTCAGAAAAGGAGGGCCAGCATTAGGGATCAGGTTGAAGCAAGTGGAGGGGAAGGTCAAATAAAGGAGAGAAAGAGCAGACTTCCAAGGGAAGACTTCTTGCTCCCTGAAGAAGTAACTTTACTCTGTAAAATCATTAAGAAAATGAACAGAGCCCTAAACTCCCTGGAGTAGGAAGAATAATCATAGGAGAAGTATTTAGAGGTTCACATGACATTAAAAGGGCTAGCACTTGAAAGCCAGGGTACTGACAGGGCACACAACTAGGAATGACCTTACCAAGTATCCACAAATAAAATGACTTCTCCTTGAGTAAGCATCTCTGATTCACAGCTGCCAAGCCAACACTGGTAACAAGTTCCAGCACATTTTATGTCTAGACATTAATAGAAGGGTGGGTAACATGATAAGCTTTGCAGATATTTTAAAAACCTAACAATTTACTAATCCACAAATAAAAGAGCTAGGTTAAAACATTATTAAAATAAAAATAATACAAAATATTCTGTTGGCAATTAGACAAGTAAATTCCTGTACAGCAACAATTCTCAAAGTGTGGTCCATGGACTCCAACGCTCCCCATGACCCACTGAGGAGGCACAGGAGGTCAAGACTATTTTCATAATACTTAACTGTTATCTCCTTTTTGTCCCTTTCTCTCATAAGTCAACAGTGGGGTTGTCCAGAGGCTACATGATATGTGTCATTGTATTGATGGCTACTGGAATACATCCCTGTGTATCCTTGTGTTTTAAAATGTTTTGCAGTTAAAATTTCTAATATGGTAATTATTAGTTGATATGACTGTCATAAATAAAAGCTCTCTTGGGTCCTCAATCATTTAAGAGTATAAAGGAGTCCGGACACCAAGAACTTTGAGAACTGCCACTAGTTTACTAAAGTAAAGCATCAGGAAGTATAATGTTGGTTTTAAGATTCAAATAAAATTTCTTAGTTTTTAATTTTCAAAAATCTACACAATAGTCTCCTAGATAGTCTCCTCTGTGTAAAAATCTGTCCAAGACCCAAGTGAATAAAGAAAAAATGATCTTTTTAAAAAGATTAGTAGACTATAGGGGATTTGGAACACTTCCCATCTTTGCACAGTTACTAGCATTCTAAATTTACCATATAAGAATTGACAAATTCACAAATATTTATAAAGAAGCTGCCTGTGATAGGAGCTGATAAAGGAAAGGTAACTTAAGTGATATACTAGCGGGCTCACAATCCTGTCAGGAAAAATATGATCAGCAACACAGTGAGATACTATTAAGAAAAAGCATGAACAGAGTGGAAAAGGTATGCAAGGCAAATTCTGGGGAAGAAGACCAGTGAAAGGCAGGGAACACTTTCAATGGTGGCATGTGAATTGACTCTAGCAATAATCAAAGCTTTGCCAACTGGAAAAGAAGCTACAAAGCAGTAGTGAGAGGAACATCAGCCCCGGAAGGCAAGCACAGCAGCACACAGTACATTGTAGAAAATTTAAAGTTTAAGTAATCTACTAAAAATACAGAAATTGAGAGTAATTAGAAATTTTTATAGAATTTGACAAAGTAACATGACATCTGTTGAGTTTAATGAATAAAGATTGGTAATTATAGTTTATATTTCTTTTTCATAATTTCCAATCTGTCATAGATAAGAAGCTTTTAAAAATACAATAAAAGTAATTTATTTAAAAAATAAAATGAAAACAAACAAAAACTGGTCCTTCACCACAGATACTTGAAGAAGCTCAGAGAACCAGCAGCAAGATGGTAGGGAGGAAGAGGAACAACAGCAGGAGATAAAAGCTTTAAGCTAGAAGCTTATATAGACTGTACTATCAATAATCTTTCTATAAGTATATGTAAAAATACTAAAAGAGGTTTGAAAATTACTACTATATCTCTAATCCAGAATGGGGAAATTCTAGTTATTTAAATAAAATGCATAATAAGCTCTACTGTTAGACTCACACTAACGGTTGTGCAAACCTCAGGCTGCATTTGAAGGGCAAACGTAGCAGAGTGTCAAGGAGAATATCAGGTTTACCAGAGTTAATTTAAGTGAAAAATACCAGGGTCTGTGTAAGAAGAGAAAGTGAACTGACACTCTGGTCAACACATTGTTAAATTATTTTAATTATTTCATTTGAATCCTTTCATGGTAGAGAAAAAGCCCAAGTTGATATGGAGGCTTGATATAGTGAGGAATGTCCCCTCCAAAATGCTGTTAGTTATATCAATTAAGGTATTAATAAAAGACTTAAGAAAAATCAATTATTTAAGGACACCAAATTTAGAAAAATGTTAATTATATTAATGTTTACCATTGCAATAATACATTAGGGTTGTTTAAGGAAGGACTATTACTTTTTGATGGTCATTATGTGATTGACATTGCTGACTTGGATTTATTAGAGAAGTTAACACTAGCAAATTGGAGTTTTAGGAAAATCTGGTGGCTATGAGAGCCTGAGGTGAGGACGTAAGTAAGGAGGTTTAGCAGCACAAATGCTATAGATTAGAAATGAACTCTGAACCAAGATGCTAGAAAAAGGATTAAAGAGTGCTTGGGAACAATGCCGGAAACTAACAAGGAATTATTTGAGCTGAGCGTCCAAATTTTCTTGCTCAGGTTGTCCATGAAATCAGGGAAATATCAGTGAGACAGACAAGTTAGTTTATAGCAATTAATCCCAAATAAAATGACTCACCAACAGTTCTGGATTGATGGTTTCACTAGTTCTCACAGAAAACTGTGTAGTTTAAACCTTTTCAAGGTGTTATTTCTTAAATTAAAAATATTATTTTGAGGAGTGTTTTACAAAGTTTGTGGAAGGCATTCTATGTAGACAATTAGCTTCACTTCATCAACCTGGTAACTCAACCTGTTAGAGCCAGCTGAGTCACTGACATTTTTGTCTCTTCATACAGATACTTCTGTATGTGACAAAAAAGTTTTAATACTTAAGACATCTGTTGAAATAGTCATCAATAATTTAATTGCACTAAAAAAAGTACAATAAAGAACTCTTGCCAATGAGAAATCATCTATATATATAAAAGCCTAAGCGACTGTCCAGTAGCTATGACGTGCACTGACCACCAGGGGGCAGGCACTCAATGCAGGAGAGGAAACCACAGGCATAGAAACATGGAACAGACTGATGAATCTCAGAGGGAAAGGGGGAGGGGGGAGAGCAGGAAGAGATTAACCAAAGATCTTATATGCATACTAGAGGCCTGGTGCATAGATTTGTGCACTGGTGGGGTCCCTTGGCCTGGCTTGTGGGGATCGGGCCAAAACCAGCTCTCCGACATCCCCTGAGGAGTCGGAGTTATTCACTATTTTTTAATATTTTTAATATTTATCCAAATTAGCTAATAAATGTTATACTCTGAGATAAACAGTACAGAAAGTATATGGAGTCCTATAAAATACAATAAAGGGTGATTTGATTTTGTTAGTCATATGGGATGACTGTTTCTTTCAAAAAGGAGAGCTAACAAGTGAGTAAGGAAAATCTGGCCTAAGACACTAAGGAAGCTTTATAAAATACTCTGTGCTTTATATGGTTTGCAATATTCATTTCATCAAATTCTTGTCCCTTTATAATAACCCTCTTTGGCCTCTCATTCAGATGGACATTACTTAAATATATAATGAGACTATTTTCAGAGTAGAACTGTATGGCAGATAAACTATAGTAAAACCTCATGCAATATATTAGTTCAGAGTCTTCAACTATATGCTACTGAATACTAGTTCCCTAAGATTTTATATATATATATATATATATATATATATATATATCCTTCTGGAGGATCCTCTTTTAGAGACTAACAATCCCCTGGCTAAGGAATCATGATTTAACTTCTCCAAACTTATGTGACCATGAGCTCCTCATTCAAAGGGAAAAATTGTTTAACAAACACATTTTAGAAAACACACACTTTTAAAATCTTGAAACATTTAAAAATATTTATAAATAATATAATCATCAGTAATTTATTTTTATATGCTTTCAAAATTGTGACTGTACATTCTAAATACCCTGTCTCCTTTTCTATTTGGGAGAAAGATCTAAATTTGATCATATTTCAAGGACAACTTATTGGCTTTATATTTATAAGTTAGTTATCCAACTATCATAAGTGGTCATTGGCTACTTGGTAAAACAAGGGTGTTGATAAATTAATAACAATAAAAATATGCATGCTTACAATTTTAACAAAATTAAAAATTGAGAATTTGGGTTCAATACCTACTGTGTTTCATCAAATGTAAGAGCTGATTTTGGTTTATCAAACTGTCATAAACACCTGAATATAATTATACCTGAATGAAAGAATGCTTAATATTTACAAGTAAAAAAGTCTGGTTAAAGTCTCAATTTAGAGAATATAATAATATATGAATATGTGAAGAATGACTATCAACCAAATAGTTTTACAATTATAAAATTAAAGTTTTATTCTTTTTTATTTAATAAATTTGTTTTTAAAGATTTTCTTGCTGAAATTACAAGCAAGGATGATCAGAGTGATTAAAATATAAGTAGAGGATGAAATAGCACCATTTGCAACAACATGGATGGACCTTGAGAACATTATGCTAAGTGAAATAAGTCAGTCAGAAGAAGCTAAGAACCATATGATTTTACTCAGATGAGGGATATAAAACTGAAACTCGTGAACACAAACAGCAGTGTGGTGGCTGCCAGAGGGAAGGGGCTTGGGGGAGAAGGTGGTCCTAATATATGATGATAGGAGGTTTGACTTTGGGTGGTGGGCACATGGTGCAATATACAGATCTTGTAACATAAAAACCTACACCTGAAACTTACATGTTCATGTTGACTAATGTCACCCCAATAAATTTAGTATAAATATTTAAAACATATACATAGAATGATGAAAATAAACACTTCATTACAAGGTTTTCTTAATATAATTAGAATAGTAAAGAAAAGGAGTTATTATTACCACTGTGCTGACCATATTATGCCTATAGTAAAAAACAAGTTTGCCATCCCTGCCCAGCCAGTGTGGCTCAGAGGTTGAGTGTCAACCTATGCACCAGGAAGTCAGAGTTCGATTCCTGGTCAGGGCACATGCCTGGGTGTGGGCTCAATCTCCAGTAGGGGGCATGCAGGAGGCAGCCGATCAATGATTCTCTCTCATCACTGAAATTTCTATTTCTCTCTTCCTCTCCCTCTCTGAAATCAATATAAATGTATTTAAAAACAAACAAACAAAAAAACCTGCCATCTCTCTTTTAAAACATCATAGTCCATTAAAACACTGTGAAGTTTAGGAAATTCTATCTACTATATCTCTTCTGAACAGAGTTTTCAGGTAGCTAATTAAAAGTAAACTCTTCACAATTAATGATAACAATAATCACTGTGTCTTTCCCCTGCTTACTTGGATTGTTTCTGCCCTGGCAAAGGCAATATAAGGTTCAGGAGTTGAAGACATGACAAATTCATCATAGGTTGTAGCTATACTGGAAAACAGGGGTGCTAATCCAAGTAGAATTAACCACTCAGACATCTCTTTCTGTTGCACTGACCACCTACTTGTGTTAATCAAATTATTTTATCATTTCTCAGAAATGCTACTATTTGCTTTGTAAGAGGTAATCATTTTATATAATTCAAAAAGTAATCACTGACTTAGACTATAATTAACCCATAACCAAACATTCTTCTATTTTTCTTCAAAACAATACTTAACTTTTAATCTGAAATCAGATTGCTATTTTAGTTTTGCATTAACTATCCATTTTGTTTTTTTATAAAAAAAAATTAAGTATCACTAACACAAATATTTATTTCAAGATTCCCAACTGTTCTCTCCAGAAGTAATCTACACCTTTTAATTCTCAAGAATATTTTTGTATCATTTAACCTCTTTCTACTGCTTAAATTTACCTATATCCTTTTTTTCTTTTTTTGTGTATTTTATAATGCAAATAGCTTAATTGTAAACAATTTGTGATTATAATTCATAAATATATAAATGCTGCAGGTATAAGCAAAAAGTATTTTATTGATACTTTGTTAATATGTCAAAAATGTTTAGGCTACTAGGTTAAACATTAACACCCTTTTTTTGTTTTTATCTATATCCTTACCCTCTAAGTTCTTTAATTATAGAATTGTATCTCACTTCGTTTAAAAAAAAAAAAACAGTGCCTGCCTGGTTGGCATGGCTCAGTTGTTGAGTGTCACCCTATGAACCAGAAGGTCACGGTTCAATTTCTGGTCAGGGTACTGCCCGGGTTGTGGGCTTGAGCCCCAGTATGGGTCATGCAAGAAGTGGCCGATCAATGATACTCTCTCAACACTGATGTTTCTATCTCTCTTCCCTCTCCATTCCTCTCTGAAATCAATAAAAATATATTTAAAAAACAAGCAAACAAACAAACAAAAAACAGTGCCTAATGAATTTGCAAAGATAAAACACAATATACAAGTCTGGTGATTATAAGCTAATTTATAACTTAGAAAGGATCGTCTAAAATATATTAAAATCACAATACTTAAGCCTTAAGAACTTGGGAAAAATATTCTCACCATCTGTCTCCAAGGTTTGAATCTCTGCTTTCTGAGAAAGGAAACTGAGAAGGCTGTTGAAAAGTAATTCTGATGTCATCTGGAGTCTTCAGATTCCCTGCTCCTCCTTTAGTCTAGGGTACAAGTGAAGAGGAAGAAAAAGATAGTTTGGTATGTCTTCCAAACCAGATTCTGGAATATATTTTGTAAAGTTTCCCTAGTACCATTTCTTGATCAAGTTCAATGTAGAAGTAGTCCTTTGACAGAGAAATACAGATTGTTTAAGAAATATATACTGTTCATTAAAGGTAAGGAACAGATCTTTGCTTTCTATACCAGTGATGGCGAACCTATGACACACATGTCAGAGGTGACACGCGAACTCATTTTTTTGGTTTATTTTTCTTTGTTAAATGGCATTTAAATATATAAAATAAATATCAAAAGTATAAATCTTTGTTTTACTATGGTTGCAAATATCAAAAAATTTCTATATGTGACACGGCACCAGAGTTAAGTTAGGGTTTTTCAAAATGCTGACACGCTGAGCTTAAATCGCCATCACTATTCTATACAATACATCTAGATCAGTGGTTCTCAACCTTCCTAATGCTGTGATACTTTAATACAGTTCCTCATGTTGTCGTGACCTCCAATTTCATTGTTACAAATTGAACATAATTAAAGCATAGTGATTAATCACAAAAACAATATGTAATTATATATGTTTTCCGATGGTCTTAGGCGACCCCTGTGAAAGGGTCGTTCAACCCCCAAAGGGGTCGAGACCCACAGGTTGAGAACCGCTGATCTAGATGCTTCAAGAAAACAAACTATAAAAAAGGTTTATGGTTTTTAAGATACACTTGTTAACTTTTGTTGATTTCAAATTTCCATCAAATTAATTCAATTAAATTACACCTAAAAGTTCTAAATCCTCCCAAACGTATATTTAAAAAAAGAACAAAAAAACAACAGCAAATTTCTTTCATATTAAGCTTTTCCCGTTTCAAACTACTACTTATGTAACCTTTCCAGCACAAAATTTGTGATGAATATCAAATGCCTTATGTCCACAGAAAGACATATACATCACTGTCTGAAGCAGCCATATTTTTAATAGTCAAAAATTGAAGACAACTCAAATGCCTATCACTAGGTGAATGAATTATGGTATGTCCTTACAATGGACTATTTACTACTCAGAAACAAAATTGGATGCACTACCTATATATATAAAAAAGCCAGTGTCCATGACGACCAGGATGACTAACTGACCGGTCACCATGAGGTGGCATTGACCCCCCCTCAGTCCCTCCCTCCCCCCACACCCCACGAGCGGGGCAGGGCAGGATTGGGGACTGGAGAGCGGGCTGAATGGCTGACCTCTTGGTCCCTGCCCCAGGCCTACAGGCTCTGATGGATCAGCGATGGTGAACGGGGAAATCAGGGTGGGTGGCCAGAGGACTGGGCTGGCTGGCAGGCCGTTGGGATCACCAGCTCATCCCCAGCTACTCGGAGGCTCAGGCCTGCGGGAAAGCAGGTGCCGGCGACTTCACCTCCATGCACTTGCGCCAGGTCCGCTGCTAATGGAATGTACTGCCCACTCGGGGCTGCTCACGCCTGGGTGGGTAGGTTAAGGGCGCGCCCCGCAACTTCCATCAGCACCTCAAGCTCCAGCAGCGGCAGCAGCAACGGTGCCCGCGTGAGCGGCCCCAAGTTGGCAGCGCATTCCATCAGTGGCTGGCCCAGGGCACGTGCATGGAGGTGAAGTCACCGCACCTGCTTTCCCACAAGCCTGAGCCCCCGAGCAGCCGGGGATGAGCTGGTGATCCCAATGGCCTGACAGCCCTGTGGCAGAAGTGGCATTCAGCCTGGGGACTGGCAAACAGGCAGAAGATGGAGGCTAGGCCTACGACCCTACCCACACGATTTCGTGCACGGGGCCTCTAGTTGATATATAAACAACATGGATGAATTTAAAACTCAATTATGCTGAATGCAAGAAGCCAGACAAAAAGGAACACAAATTGTGTGATTCCATTTGCATAAAATTATAGAAAAGCAAATTAATATAAAGGGAGAGAAAGCAGATCAGGGGCTGCCTGGGAATGGAGAAATGAGAAGGTATAAGAAGGAGGGATTACAAAAGGTCACCTTAATTATAGTGATGGTTTCATGGGTGTACACATGTGTCAAAACTTATCAAACTGTAAATAAGTACAGTTTATGTCAATTATGCCTCAATAAAGCTGTGAAAAAAATCAAATTTCTTAAAATGTTATATGCCCCTTTATGTAGCAATTCCAAATCTAGAATTTATCCTAGTAAAAAGAATGAGGAGATACACACATACACACACACACACATTTAGCCATAAAACGTGTCATTAAATACATTATTTATAATGTAAAAAAATTAAAACAGCCATAAAATGGCATAAAAAAGTTTGGGACTAGTTAAATAAGTTATAGTGGAATACTATGTAGCCATTAAAATATATAATTAATAGTATATCATTTCATGTAACTTATTATATAATAAAAACAGGAAAAAATATTATGTTCAGTAGAAGTGAATTTGTTTCAAAAGAATACAAAAGTAAAAGTAGCAATTATTTCTGCATTTAGAAGTAATTTTAATTTTTCCTCTTTAATGATTTATATTTCTTGTTTCTTCACAATAAACATGCATCACTTTAGTAATAAATAAAGGGATAAAACTAGCAATAGTCTACAATTGTCCATGTCCTATCTTCTATATAAAGAGGCCCAGCGTGCAAAAGCGCATGGCCCTCGCACCACCCTGCCACACTCGCAGCCCTGCCCACCTGCGTGTGCCTTGCCTCGCCACGCCTGCCTCGCCGTGCCGCGCCCACCCGCCCACCCGCCTTCCTGCAATCAGAGCCTGTGGGCCGTGGGGGAGGGACCGAGAGGTGCTCCATGCACTTCATGGTGACTGGTGGTTTGGTCGTTATGGCACTGGCTTTTTATAATATAGACTAGGGGCCCAGTGCACGAATTCGTGCACCAACTGTGGGGCCACGAGGCTGTGGGGAGCATAGGGGTGGGTCTTGGCCCATCCTCCGCGACTCTGCCCGGCCCCTCCCACTGCAGCCCCGATCCCGCTGCCACCGCTCCCACGCACTAACGGCACCGGCCCCGCTCACACACGCTGATGCCTCAGAGTGATTGGGGCTGGTGCAGTCAGCGGGTGTGAACGAAGGCTGCTGCTCCGATCGCCCCTCAGGAGCACGGGGAAGTGGAGAAGCCCTCAGGGGCAATCGGGGCCAGCAGCCACCGCTCACACCCGCTGATGGTGCCCAGTGATCAGGGACAGCACCGGGCACTGGCAGCGGGTGCGATCGGCCACTCCAGTGCCGGCTACAGGTGTGAGCGGGGCTGGTGCCGGCAGTGGGTGTGAGCAGCAGCTTTGGCGCTGGTAGTGGGTGCAAGCGGGGCTGTCGCTAGAAGTGGGTGCGAGAGGCGGCTGCTGGCCCCAATCGCCCCTCAGGAGCAGGGAGAGGTGGAGAAGCCCACCATGTTCCACACTCTACCGCCTGCTGCCAATGCCCGCCATATTCTGTGCATGCCCCCTGGTGATCAGTGCATGTCATAGCAAACGGCTGTTCAGCTGTTTGTTCTGCCATTCAGTTGATTTGCATATTAGGGTTTTATATAGATAGATAGATAGATAGATAGATAGATAGATAGATAGATAAAAGCCTAAGTGACCATTTGCCTGGTCGCTATGATGCGCACTGACCACCCGGGGGAAGACACGCAATTCAGGAGCTGCCCCCTGGTGGTCAGTGCGCTGCCACAGCAGGAGCGCCGCTTAGCTGACCACTAGGCGCCAGACGCCGGGCTCACAGCTGGTGAGTGCAGCTGCAGCAGAGTAAGCCTCTCCTGCAGACACTCCCCCTGTGTGCCCCTCCCCCATCCAGACCAGGACTGGGACCGGCATTGGGACTGATTGGGCATGAACCGGCAGCCGCTTCTCGGTCATGGGTGCGATGGTATCGCCCTAGGATGGGTGCGTGGAGACTGTAGCAGAGAGGCTGTGAGCCTACCGAGCAGCGCGGCACCCAGCCTGGGCTCTGACTCCTCCCCAGTCACCTGCTGCTTCTCGCACTACTACATCCCTTGGGAGATGTTGGACTGCCGGTTTTGGTCTGATCCCCACAGGCCATACCTAGGGACACCACCATGCACTAGGCCTCTAGTTAGAAGTATAAAAGAAGCACTCCTAAGAGGTGGTACACATTACAGAACTCTGGGCTGTCATGTCATCCCCCACAACAACATACCACAGAGTAGTGAGAAAAAGGTTGGTCTGACTAGATGAACTAGAGTAATAATTAGTAAGCTACATTCTTTACCAGTTACAAAGTACTTTCCTGGAAATGACCTAATTTGATTTGCATAACTCAGTGCAATAGGCAGAGAACACATTACCCCATTTTCTAGAGGGCAAACAGTGAGCAGGGCTGGTTAAGTGTCATGCCCTAAAATTATAGATCTTGGACTCAAATTGGGCCTTGACTATAAATTCTGATAGAAATTCTAAGAGGAGTAGGGAACAGTCACTTTTCCTGATTATTTATAAGGCAGTGATTTATGTATGAACTTAAAAATAACCATATTTGCAATCATATTAGTATTCCTATTAGAATGTGCCAGGGTTTTGGGGATTGTCTAAACCCCCAGTACCTAACCTCACTCAGACAACCTACTAAACTACTGAAATTCAAGTAGAATTTAGTTGTTCGGTTTTCAACTGCATTTCTTTCCTTCTTGAAAAATAAAGGTATTACCTTTGACTTAAAATTTGGAAAAAGGATGTAACCTTTTGAATGCTGCAAATAGTGACCCTCAAGTTGATGTCAAAAGATCTAACTTGATGGCACTTTAAAATGCTACCTTTTGGGCCAAATCTCTTTTGATATGTGAGCTGATAAGAAACAGTCTCCAAATAAGGCATATTCAATGAAGAAAATGGCCAACTCTTGACAAGAGTAAAAGTAAGCATCTCCAGAGGAGCATTATTAATGACTGGTCAGTATTTGCTGATGAGGCCTTGAACCATAAGGAACCCTTATAGCTACACTCTTACCAATACTGTCTGGACTATGAGAGACTTAAAAGGAAATGCTAGCTCTCATTTACTGAGCACTTACTGTGTGTCAGATACTGTGCTAAGGTCTTTACATATATGATCTTAAACCAACCCTATGAGATGACTACTATCACAGCCTCATTTTATAGATGAGGAAATTAAGTTTCAGTTACCCCAAATCACAAAACTGGTAACAGCTTAAAGTAGAATTCAAACTCTGGCACATTTTCCTTGAAACAAATATGGGGCCTTAGCAGTTCTCTAGAACATAAATTGTGACTTCTTTCTAGTACTACATACCTACAATGGTCTCAATTCTGGTAGTGTAAAACACTTGGCAACAGCACATAAGTTTAAGTCTAAATTTTTCATGTGAAGAATTAAAAATCTCCACAGCCCATAATTTGTATCTGATTTTTGCCATTTTCTAGAATTGTTTTAAATGTTTGGTCTCTATTAAAGCAGTTTAACCCTTTTGAACTAAACATGTGATCACACAAAAGATAAATAAAAAGAAAATTTAAATAAAAATTAGCAAAATATTTAAAATAATATTTTAAATTCTCACAGATTAATATTTACAAATTGTCTTGTATTAATAAATATATAAATCAGCCTTAAATCCGAGTCAGTGAAACTGAATGTGCCAGATATGTTATAGATCATGAAGACAGGAAGCATGTCTAAAAATAAAAATGTTTAAATAATTTTGTTGAAATTATAAATGCCTTTTCCTCAGAGAGCTTTTCCTCATCACTTTATATAAAGTAGCTTCGTCTCTACCTTACTTTGTTTACACTCTATGTTACTCTATTTCTGTGTCCTTGATTTTTTTCTGTATCTATTGAGACACTCATGTTAGTTCTTGTTCTTTATTCTATTAATAAGGTATATTACATTAATTGATTGTTTCAATGTGAAAAGAACCCTTCCTTTCCAAGATGCATGCCTATAACTAACACCATACTTAATGATGAAAGACTGAATATTTTCCCCTCTAACCCTGGAAAAAAGGCAAGGATGTCTGCATTAGCTATTTGGATTCCACTCAACGCAATCAGCAAGAAATGTAAAGACATATAGATTAAAAAAAGAAGTTATGGGAGAAGATATTTGCAAACAACAGCTCCAACAAGAAGTTAATATCCAAAATATATAAAGAACTCATATAACTCAACACCAAACAAACAAAAATTCCAATTAAAAAAATGGGCAGAGAACCTAAACAGACACTTCTCCCAAGCAAACATACAAATGACAAAGAGGTATATGAAAAGATGTTCAACCTCACTAGCTATTAGGAAAATGCAAATCAAAACTACAATAAGATACCACCTACCACCTCACACCTGTTAGAGTGGCTAATATCATTAAAACAAGTAATAACAAGTGTTGGAGAGGTTGTGGAGGAAAGGGAATCCTCATTAACTGGTGGGAATATAGACTGGTATAGGCCATTATGAAAAACAGCAGTTCCTCAAAAAATTAAGAATCAAGTTACCATATGACCCAGCAATACCTCTGCTGGGTATCTACCCGAAAAATTCAAAAACATTTATTTCCAAAGATAAATGCACTCTTATGCTCATTACAGCATTATTTATGGTAGCTAAGACATGGAAACAATCCAAGTGTTCTTTGACAGATAACTGTATACACAAGATGTGGTACATATATACAATGGAATACATAAGAAAAGATAAAATACTGCCATTTGCAACAACATGAGAATATCATGCTAAATGATTTAAGTTAGAGAGAAAATGTTAATAACCATATGATTTTACTCATACCTGGGATGTAAAACTGAAAGCATAAATGAACAAACAAGAAAAATAAACAAACAAAACTTCATAGACAAGACAAAATGTATGGTGGGTTACCAAAGGGAAGGGGGGCGGAGGGTAGTAAAGGGCAAAGGGGGTCAAATATACGGTGACAGAAGATGATTTGACTTTGGGTGGTGAGCACATAATATAATAGATCATGCATCATAGAATTATACACCTGAAACCTATAAAATCTTATTAATCAAATGTCACCCCAATATATTTATTTGTACACAATATTATCTTATATGTAGGTAATTCTAAGGAATCTATGAAAAAGCTGCAAAAATTAATAAGAACATTTACAAAAGCTGAAGGATACAAAATCCCATACAAAAATTATTTGCATTTTTATATATTACAAATAATCAAGAAATAAAATATAAAAAATTCTACTTACAATAATAGCAAGAAGAATAAGAAACTTAAGAGTAAGTTTAACAAAAGTGTAAAACCAGTACTGAAAACTACAAAACACTGTTAAAGGATATTAAAGAAAATCTTAATATAATCTATGTTCATGGAGTGAAATATTCAATATTGTAAAGATAGCAATTTTCTCCAAATAGATCTTTCAAAATCTCATTGTGCTTTTATTTGTAGAATTTTATTCTAAGATATATATGAAAGTATAAAGGCCTTTAATAACTCAAAATGTCTAATAGTTTGACTTGTAAGAACTAAAACTACAAAACTCCTAGAAGGCATAAGAAAAAAATCTTGTAATCTTAGGTTAGAGAAAGATATCTTAAATATGAACAAGTGCAATCAATTACTCAAAAAATTGGAGTTCATCAGCTTCTCCAAAATATATCATTTATATAAAAGTCAAGCCCCAAAATGAGAAAAAATATTTGCAACTCACAAACATGATAAAGAAACGGTACCCAGCATATTGAAACCCTTAGACGTCAATTAAAAAGAAAAAAACAATTTTTAAAAACAGGCTAAAGATTTAAAGACATTTCACCAAAGATACCTAATTGTTCAGTAAATACATAAGATCATCATTACCAATAAAAGTAATGCAAATAAAACCACAATGAAATTCCACTACACACCCACTAGAAAAAAACATTTTTTTTAAAAACTAAAAAATTCGAAGGTTGGGGAAGACAGGGATAAAGTGAAACCCTCATACATTTTCCACTTTGGAAAACAGTACGGCAGTTTCTTAAAATATTAACGTACACTTAAACACATGACCCAGCAATTTCACTCCAGGGTATCTAACCAAGAGAAATGAAAACAAATGATTATAGCGGCATCAATCATAATAGCCCAAAACTGTAAACAACCCAAACATCCATCAACCGATGAAGGGATAACCGGAAAAAAAAAAAAAAGCAATGAACTAAAAATTCACGCAAAAATGAATCTCAGAAATATAATTTTTACTGACAGAATTAGATACATATACTCTGTTTGTGTGATTCTATTTATATATGAAACGTCTAGAAAATGGACAAACTTATAGGGAAGGAAAGCAGATCATCTCCTAGGACAGGAGAAGGGAGCAGAAATGGACTGCAATGAGCATGAAGAATTCTTTGGAGTGATGAAAATGTCCTCATACTGTACTGTGGTGATGGCTGCACATCTGAATAAGCTGACTCAAAATCATCATAATGAACACTTAGAATGGGTGAATTGTATGGAATGTAAATTATACCTCAACAAGACTGTAAAACATAAAAACAGATGCTCAATAGAGAATAAAAAATTGCTTTAAAATAAATCTGATGTATAAGTTATCATTTCTCATTATTTAAAATAATCATAATTTAAGATAAACCAAATGTATAACAATTACTCTTTGGAGAAGATAAAAGTAGACCTCTCTTACACTGTTGGTGGAAATGTAAAATGGTATAATCACAAAGGAAAACAATTTGGCAGTTCCTTAAGAAGTTAAACAGAGTTATCATTTGACTCAGAAATTCTTACTCCTGGGTTTAAGAGAAGGGAAATGAAACCTACGTCGAAGCAAAAATCTGTAGCTGTGTGCTCATATTAGCATTATTCATAACAGCCAAACCTGCAAAACCTAAGTGTCCATCAACTGATAAATGGATAAACAAAATGAGATGTATCCAACACAATGGAATATTATCTACACTAATAAAAGAGAAACATGGTAATTGGCGTACGACCGCTACCCTTCCCATTGGCTAATCAGCGTATCCTTATGCAAATTAACTGTCAGCCAAGATGGCGGCCGGCAGCCAGGCAGCTGGAAGCTAACAGGAGGCTTGCTTGCTGTGGATTCCAACATTCCCCGCCGGCCTCTGAGCTTCAGTTGGAAACATAGTAACATTTACAGAAGATAAACAAAACTCCAGAAAGCTCCTGTCAGTCAGCCGGGATCTCAGAGCTGGAGTCGCAACATTGTTTCGAATACAGAAAACAAAGGCCAGAAACCTGCTTTCAGCCGAGCCTCAGAGAGAAAGCCGGCTCTCAGCTCCAGTGACAGCCATAGAAGGTAAATAAATGCCAGAATAAAAAAAAAGAAAAAAAGGAGAGGTTTCGAGCTCCAGTCGCCCGCCAGCCTGAAAACGGCCCTCAGCCCCTCACCCAGACTGGCCAGGCACCCCAGTGGGGACCCCCACCCTGAAGCAACAAGATGGCAGCTAATTTGCATACTGAAGGCGGGGCAGCAGCAGGCAAGGCTGTCTGCGGTCTGGGACCCGGATCTGTGACCCTGCCGGGCGGGATCAGCGGAGCCGGGCGGGATCAGCGGAGCCGCGAGGCCTCCCGGCACCGGGATCAGCGTGACAGGGGGCAACGCCCAAACGCCCTGATTGCCCTGCGGCTCTGTGTGTGACAGGGGGCAGCGCCCCAACCCCCTGATCAGCCCTGCTCTGTGGGTGATAGAGGGCGGCGCCCCAACCCCGATTGCCCTGCGGCTCTGTGTGTGACAGTGGCGGCGCCCCAACCCCCCCACGGGCCCTGCTCTATGTGAGACGGGGTAGAGCCATACCTCCCCATCGGCCCTGCCCTGAGTGTGACAGGGTGTGGCGCCTCAACTACACCCCCCCCCCCCCCACGGGCCCTGCTCTGTATGTGACAGGGGGCGGTGCCCCAGCTCCCCTATTGGCCCTACTCTGTGCATGACAGGGGGGAGCTCCTCAACCCCCTGATTGGCCCTGCTCTGTGTGTGTGACAGGGGGCAGCTCCCCAACCCCCTGATCAGCCCTGCTCTGTGCATGACAGGGGGGAGCTCCCAAAACCTCTGATTGACCCTGCTCTGTGCATGACAAGGGGGAGCTCCCCAAACCCCTGATGGGCCCTGCTCTGTGTGTGACAGAGTACGGAGCCCCAACCCCCCTGATGGTCCCTGCTCTGTGTGTGACAGGGGGCAGCGCCCCAACCCCCTGATCGGCCCTGCTCTGTGCATGGCAGGGGGCAGCGCCCCCAACCCCTGATCGGCCCTGCTCTGTGCATGGCAGAGGGTGGCGCCGCAACTTCCCTATCGACCCTGCCTTGAGTGTGACAGAGGGCGGTGCCCCAGCCCCCCAATCGGCCCTACCCTGAGCGTGACTAGGGGTGGCATCACAACCTCCCCATCCGCCCTGCTCTGTTCATGACAGGGGGCGGCGCCCCAACTCCCCAATTGGCCCTGCTCTGAGCCCGACCAGGGGCTGCACCTAGGGATTGGGCCTGCCCTCTGCCACCCAGGAGCAGGCCTAAGCCAGCAGGTCATTATCTCCTGAGGGGTCCCAGACTGCGAGAGGGCACAGGATGGGCTGAGGGACCCCCTCCCCCCCCCCCCCCCAGTGCACAAATTTTTGTGCACCGGGCCTCTAGTTTAACCATAAAAAGGAATGAAGTACTGACACATGCTACAACTCAGATGAACCTTAAAAATTATTATACTAAGTGAAGGAAGCCAATCAACAAAAAACCAAAAACATATATTTTATGATTCCATTTATGTGAAATATCCAGAACAGGCAAGTTCAGAGGCTGAAAATAGATTAGTAAGTAGTTGCCTAGGGCCAAGGGTGGAGGAGAATGGGAATAGGGAGTGAATGCGAATTGGTATGAGGTTCCTTGTTAGGTCATGAAAATGTTCAAAATTAGATGGTGGCTGCTGCACACCTGTGTGACTATAATGAATGTTTTAAATGGGTAAATTTTATTGTATGTGAATTATATCTCAATAAAGCTGTAAAAGAGATGACTTTTGATCTACTATTAAAACAACAAAATAATTTCAGGGTAAAAACCTAGACTTATTTATTTGCTTTTGAACCTGTCTCACATTTATCTGAGTAGGTGTGTTTGTATTCAATTATTGTGGCTAAATATAAATCACTTAAAAATCAACTATTTTTACATAGTAACAAACAAAAAACAACCCTTAAAAAAATCCAACAATAAAACATACCCAAAGAATAAAAGTAACTTGTAAATATTGCAAATTCTATATGGAAAAAAATATATTGGAAGACATTAAATACAACCTAAACAAGTAGGATGTTCATGATAGACTCAGTATCATAGAATTTCTCAAACTGAACCTGTACATTTAATGCAATGCTGATCAAAATCCAAAAGGTTTATAAATTGATTCTAAAAGTAATAGAGCAGCAAAAGCCATTAACAGACAAGCCATGCAACCAGAAAAAAAAAAAAAAAAGAATACAGTAGGGACTCTGTCCTATCTATCGTGAGATCCATTATAAAGCTATAGCAATTCAGTTAGTGTTTTCCTGGAAAAGAGATAAACTGACTGCTGGAGAAGAAACAGACCTTCACATATAAAAAGTGGTATTTGACAAAAGTTGACTGAAGATCACTGAAGAAAGGAGGATTCATTCAACAGTGCTGAAACAGCTGCTTCTTCATTTGGGGAAAGAAAAAAAAAAGAAATTGGATCCCTATTGTATAACATAAAATAAGTCTCACAGGGATTAAAGTTGAAGTAGAGGGAAGTCTTTAATATTTTCTAAACAAAATATAAGAGAAAACCATTGTAAGTGCAGAGTAGAGAAAGCTTTCTTAAGATATAGGAAGGCCTACCTATAAAGCATGTAATGAATTTTAAATTCAATTATGTTATAATTTAAAACTTCCATTCATCAACAATTACAAAAAAAAAAAAAATGAAAAGACTAACTACAACATCACAAAGCACACATTGCCAAAAAAGACCTTGGCATCTAGAGTGTGTGTGTGTCTGTCCTATAACATTTATATTAAAAATGGATAAAATGGATAGAGTTATCTCGTAAGGGGTGTCAGAGTGAGCAGAATGAGGCAGAGTCTATGGTAGAGTGGAGGGGGAACAGTGTGGTGTGGGAATTAGAGCCCAATCTCTGAAGGTGTGGTTTAGGTTGAGCAGGACTTTATATAACAATGGTTGTCAATGCCTGAGCAAGGAGAGGAGGGTGCCCATAGAAATGTGCACTGCGCTGTACAATGTAGGAATCCACGTAGGGTTTAGGAGGGCTTCCGAATGAAGGGTCTTTGAAGCTCAAATAAATTTTGGGGAGGGTGTAATAGATATGACATTGATTATATAGAGTGAGACTAATCACATAAGCAAAAATTTTAGGTTAATGGGTAGGCAGGTTTCTTACAGTTAGAGAAGGAGATACAAAAAAAGGAGAAAATGACTGATCTAACTCTATAGTGTGGGAATGAAATTGAATGACAGATCAAAAAAGCACAGAAGCCAACCTGAAAGGAATCTCAGTGGCTAAATCAGGGCAATATGAGCATCAAAATAAGTAACAATAGTAATTGATTATAGTTCACTGAGTAAAATACAGAATCACGAACTCATACCAATACAAATAAATTAATTAATGAAATTAATGTTTGATCAGGAAGGGGATATTTACATAGTTTCAAAGTACATCCACATAAAATAATTATTAAATACAGAGGGAAAATTAGTAATTTCATAGTAGAGAAATGTGGCAGACACTATCTTAATCAAGTAATCCAAATGAACATCAACAGTAATGGGTCAAAAAAAAAAACTGATAAGATACAGAGAGGAGCCTTAGCTGGCTTGGCTCAATCAACCTGTGGACTGATGGGTCCCAGGTTCAATTCCAATCAAGAGCACATATCTCAGTTGCAGGCTCGATCCCCGGCCCTGGTCAGGGCACGTGCGGGAGACAACCAATTGATATTTCTCTCTCTCTGTCTCTCCCCCTCCCTTCCACTCTCTAAAAATCAGTGGAAAAAATATCCTCAGGTGAGGATTAACAATAACAACAAAAAGATACAGAGTGAAAGCACACTATCACATCTATAATATTCCTTCCAAATAAATATCCATAACTTTCATATAATCATTAGGAAACAGAAGACAACCCCAAAGGAAGAGACATTCCACAAAATAATTGGTCAATATAGTATTGAAAAGTGCCAAGGTCTTGAAAGTCAAAGACTGTAAGGGAATGAAATGAAAAGATGTTGACAAGTATAAGCAAGGTTTGAGTTTGAAATGGATCATTTTGCTACAGAGGACATTATTGGGATGACTTTTGAAAATTGAAGAAGAGCTGAAGATTAGATGGTAGAAGATTAAATCAATGCTAATTTCCTGATTTTGATTGTTTTATTGTGATTTATAGGACAACTAGAGGTCTGATGCATGAAATTTGTGCAAGGGGCCCTCGAAGCCCCGGCTGCCTTGGCTGGCCCTCGCAGCCCCAGCTTCATCCAAAAGGTTGTCCAGATGGTTGTCCGGAAGGATGTCCAGATGGTCGTTCTGCTGTTCAGTCTAATTAGTATATTAGCTCTTTATTACATAGGATGTTCTTGTTTGCAGGAAATATGCACTCGTTTATTCAGGGGCGATGATGCATCAAATCAAATCAATGGGGGGAAATTTTCCTCTTTATTGTGCTTGCAACTGTTCTGTGTGCTATTATTTTAAAACTTAAAAACAGAAAAGTCATTTAACACATAGCTTTAGGTACATAATGAGTGAAAGACATAAATAAGCATTTTGTGAAAGAAAAATCCCAATGGTGAGTTATCACATGAAAAGATGTTCAACCTCATTAACAATCATAGAAAAGCAAATGAAGACCACAATAAGATGGCATTTTATTGGGAAAACTGAAGAAGTCTGACTTTTCCAAATTTTGCCAATGATAATGGCTCAATGTGAGCTTCTAATACATACTAGTGGAATGAAAATTCATACAATGACTTTGGAAAATAATCTGGCATTATCTCATATAACTGAGCATTCTCTAACTATATTTCTACTCTTATGTATATATCCGAGTCCTGCACATGTGCACCAAAACACATATAAAAGAACGCTAACATTAGCAATGCTTGTTATATACAGAGTTATATACACACTTTGGATGATTATAAAGTCACTGTTTAACATAACAGTTCATTTTCAAAATTTAAAAGAACCTACAGAAATGAGTAATTTTTTGTGTGTCAATGCCTGTTTTCAAACTGATGACCACTCTGGTCCAGACACTCACTGCTAATAACACAAAGCAATGGAATTGCAAACATCAAGAATCATTTTGTTCAGTGTTTGTATGCCCTTAATTCATCAACTGTTGCTGGTTTTGTACTGTAAGTTTTATCTTTTATGTATCCCCACAAAAAAAAAAAAAAGTCTAGTGGCTCTTTAGGATACGATTTCTTTGTTCAAAGTTTAGTCTGGCTTCACCCATTACTTCAAATCAGTTAAACCTGAAAAGGAGTGAAAATTCAGTTGGTTACCAACTGTTAAATTGTGTATATATATTTTGGGGACAGTTTATATATACAGGATGGGACAAAAGTAGGTTTATAAGTGTGAGTACACAAAATACAGAGTTTATTCTTATATTATCATTTATTAATTACTAGAGGCCCGGTGCACAAAAATTTGTGCACTGGGGGTGGCGGGGGAAGAGGGGGTCCCTCAGCCTGTCCTGTGCCCTCTTGCAGTCTGGGACCCCTCAGGAGATAATGACCTGCTGGCTTAGGCCTGCTCCCGGGTGGCAGAGGGCAGGCTCAATCCCTAGGTGCAGCCCCTGGTGGGGCTCAGAGCAGGGCCAATTGGGGAGTTGGGGCACCGCCCCCTGTCACACTCAAGGCAGGGTGGATAGGGAGGTTGCGGCGCCACCCCGTCACACACAGAGCAGGGCCGATCAGGGGGTTGGGGCGCTGCCCCCTGTCACTCACAGAGCAGGGCCCATCAGGGGGTTGGGGAGCTCCCCCCTGTCACTCATAGAGCAGGGCTGATAGGGGAGTTGGGGCACCGCCCCCTGTCACACACAGAGCAGGGCGGATCAGGGGGGTGGGGAGCTCCCCCCTCTCACACACAGAGCAGGGCCAATCAGGGGGTTGGGGCGCCGCACCCTGTCACACACAGAGCAGGGCTGATAGGGGAGTTGGGGCACTGTCCCCTGTCACACACAGAGCAGGGCGGATCAGGGGGTTGGGGAGCTCCCTCCTCTCACACACAGAGCAGGGCCATTCGGGGGGTTGGGGCGCCACACCCTGTCACACACAGAGCCTCAGGGCGATCAGGGGGTTTGGGCGCTGCCCCCTGTCACGCTGATCCCGGTGACGGGAGGCCTCCAGGCTCCACTGATCCCGGTGCTGGGAGGCATATTACCCTTTTACTATATAGGATAGAAGCCTGGTGCACAGATGGGGGCTGGCTGGTTTGCCCTGAAGGGTGTCCTGGATCAGGGTGGGGGTCCCGCTTGGGTGCCTGGCCAGCCTGGGTGAGGGGATGATGGCTGCTTGCATCTGGTCACACCCCCTTTAGGGTAGGGGTCCCCACTGGGGTGCCTGGCCAGCCTGGGTGAGTGGCTGAGGGCCGTTTTCAGGCTGGCGGGTGACTGAAGCTCCCAACCTGTCCTTTTTTCCTTTTTTTTTTATTCTGGGCAGGCTTTAGCTCTGAGGCTCGGCTCCAGCTATGAGACCTCCATTGCTGAAAGCAGGTTTCTGGCCTTTGTTTACCTTCTGTATTTGAAACAATGTTGTGGTCCTGCTGGCTGAAGCCTGGGGTTTTGTTTAGCTCCTATATTTGTTACAATGTTGCTTAGAGTGCAACTGAAAGGCCGGCAAGGCAGGCGGGGAAGTTTGGCTTCCTCCATCACTGAAGCAAGCAAGCATCATGTTTGCGTTAGCTGCCTGGCTGCCCGCCGCCATCTTGGTTTGCAGTTAATTTGCATATCTCACTGATTAGCCAATGGGAAGGGTAGCGGCCGTACGGCTAATTACCATGTTTCTCTTTTATTAGATAGGACTAGAGGCCCAGTGCACAAAATTTGTGCACTCGGTTGGGGGGGGGGTGCATCCCTCAGCCCGGCCTGCGCCCATTTGCAGTCCAGGACCCCTTGGGGGATATCCACCTGTTGACTTAGGCCCACTCCCTGGGGGATCAGGCTTAAGCTTGCAGTCAGACATCCTTCTGGTAGCCAGGGAGCCCTTGGGGGATGTCCGTCCGACTAAAGGCTTAGGCCCCCAAGGGATCGGGCCTAAACTGTTAGTTAGACATTCTTAGAGCTGCCATGGAGGTGGGAGAGGCTCCTGCCACCACCTCCGCACTGGCCAGCCATGAGCCAGCTTCTGGCTGAGTGGCACTACTCCTTGGTCTGACCTAAACCCTAGAGATCAGTACTTCATTTTACAACTTTTTCTCGGTTTATAGGCAGCAGCAAACTCAGACCACACAGTCAGGTGTGCGCCTGGGCCCTCCCGCCCTCCGATGCCATGGCTATCCTGGGAGCAGGCCAGCCGGCAACCCCGGCCCCAGTGGGGTCCGGGGTTGCCGCCTGGCCTGCGCCTTGGCCCTCCCGCCCTCCGATGCCATGGTGATCCTGGCCTGCGCCCGGGCCCTCCCGGCCTCCGATGGCCATGGGGATCACTCCGAGCAGGCCAGCCGGCAATCTCGGACCCCACTGGGTCCGGGGTTGCTGCCTGGCCTGCGCCCAGGCCCTCGCGCCCTCCGATGCCATGGGGATCGCTCGCGCAGGCCAGCCCGCAACCCCGGCCCCTGGGGTCGGGTTTGCTGCCCGGCTTTCCAATGGCGATCACCGGCTGGGGGGTGGGGAAAGGCGGCCTTTGCCCACCCCCTACCTCTTGCCTGCCGCCTGGGTTGCCGATCACCATTCTTCAGTCCTTCCCCTTTTGCCTCCCATCATTGGGCGTATGCAAATTAGCCGCCATCTTTGTTGGCGGTTAACCGCCACCTTAGTTGGCAGTTGATTTGCATAAGGATATGCTGATTAGCCAATGGGAAGGGTAGCGGTCGTACGCTAATTACCATGTCTCTCTTTTATTAGTGTAGATTGTATTATTTTTATATGAACTATAAACCTACTTTTGCCCCACCCTATATATAAAATAGCTACACACACGTATCTGTACCAATACATCAATACAGACATATCAAAAACAAATAAAATATCAAAAGCAAACAAAAACACCCAACAATAACTAGATCTCTACCAGTCGAATAAATAAATTCATACAATGGAATATTACTCAGCAGTTAAGTAAATGGACTACAACTACATATAACAATATAAATAAATGTAAAAAAATAAAAAAAACAAGTCTCAGACAACTACTTATAGAATACTACCAGTTTTGCAAACTTAAAAAGTAAAATTAAATGGTATATTATTTAAGGACCTACATAGTAAACTCAGTATTACTAAAAAGTGATTAACAAAACTAAAGAGTAAGGGAGTCAAGGAGGACAGCAGGGGCAAAGGCAAGGAGAAACACATGCTGTATTCATAAAGTTCTGGTTCTATATATTGGTTGATGGGTTCTTGGAAGATCGTTTCAATATTGTGCTTCCATAATTTAAATATATTCCTGTTTACATAATAAATTATAAGCTGCTACATTGTGGCAAATCAGAGTTTTACTTTCAGAATAACATTATTTAAGCCAGTGATTTAAAAACAAACAACAACAACAAAATTGTGCCACAAAAATTTTGCACTACCTGACTATTTAGTCAGGGGCACTGACCTCTTTTCTCTTAGACTGTCATATAAAAAAATGACAACAGACAATACACCAATAGCTGTTCAGTGTGAATGAATAAAAATTATACCTATTTTTTTGTCAGCTGGGCGAAAAATAGATTTTTTGCTGTGCTGCAGAATCTTAGTAATTAGTTTATGTGTGCCATGAAATGAAAAAGGTTGAAAATCACTAGTTTAGGTAATAATTTGCACACATGAACAAATGCTAATTGCTAGGCAACATATTTTCCTAACTCTACTTTTAAAAAAATAAAATACTAAGAAGTATATAAAGGGATATACCCCAAAGAACTTGAAAGCAGACTTGTAGATAAAAACCTCACAGCTTGGTCAAAGAATGAGGTTAATTCATACCTACTATCAATCTGGTCTCAAATGAAACTAGCATAAATGCTTGCTTAATTTGCAAATTTACTGCAAATTTGTAGAACTTTCCCCTGGGAAATGCTCATTTTGCAAAAATTAGCATGAGAAACAGGTAAACTAAAGTAATTTGATATACTCGGATTCTGAACAAATATTTTCCTCTACATGTAAATGTTTCCTTTCACTGTCCATATAGGCCATCAGTCATATATTCACCCGGACTGGCCAAAAGTGTGATGAGAAAAGCATAATTCATTTTAAAAAGCATAATTTCTTCACCCTATAAATAATTCCTCATATTATTTTATAGTACTTTTCTCTGACAAAACAATTTTGCATTACAGGTAGAGCACATTATTATCAAGCAATACCTACTTCATGCAGCATAATACTTCAAAAGTCCTAAAAGTTAGAAATGTTAATGATATTATAAATCAAATTTTCTATCTAAATATTTGAGTACCTATAATATGAAAGGTATTTTCTGAGGTGTTCTCAGCATTTTATGTGATGTATACAGACTGAAAATCTTAGCTATGTGTTGCATCCTTGTTAAATGCAAACAAGTACAATAATCTGATTAAAAGGTATCTTGGACTAATTCCTCTTAAAAAGGAAAGCATAAGATTTATTGTAGTGATTATTTCTCTTTGCTTGGATTGCTATTGAATAATATGTTTGAGCATTAACTATAGGCTCACAATACTGAGGAAGTTGGGATGGGGGAAGATAACATAGTTGTCAACAACACAAGTCCCTTAGAAAGATCATTGCATCATGTCACAGAGGGCATGGACACAAACTAAATATATACTATTGGTCCTTGTAATGTATTCCCTTGTATGTATATTTTGAACAAGGTTTGGGGCTTCAAAAATGAGCCACTGATTCAAAGAATACATATTTAATAAGCGATTTTTGAAAGAATATAGTAGGCACTAAATAAATTCTCAGTGTATAACTGCTTCTTTGAGTACTCTATTTTAAAATTATTTCTAGTGTTTCCCTATATTTGTTCAATGGAATATAAAATATCTCTCCCCATATACTAGTAACACTTTATTTTTCCATTTCCCAGTTTCTCCTTATTGCTGATTTTTGACTTTATATTATTTTAAAAGCCATTTCTTATTATTAATGCAGAATCTCATCCTTTTCAAAAATATATAGTGATCCATCAAGGAAGATTTACATACCTAATTACTTATTTGACATCTCAAATTTAACAAACCAATTAACTGACATGTTAAATCCAATTCCTGTTCTTCCTAATCTCAGAAAGTATCAACACCATTCTAACTGTTCAGGCCAAAAACCTGCTGCTATCCTAGATGCCTCTTTTCCTCTCAGAGTGCACATCTAAACCATCAGCAAATGCTGTGGGCTTTGTTGGAAATACCCAGAATCCAACTACTTCTCACTGCTCTCATCCAAGTCCCCATCATCTGTCCTGGATTATCACAACAGCCTCCTAACTGGTTTCCTTGCTTCCATTTTTTAATGCTCTTTGGGTCTATTTAACACAACGGCCAAAGCAATTCTGTGAAAATGTTCTACTGGGTCATTCCTCTGCTCAAAACTTCTAGTAGCTCCCTCCTCTGACCTCACTTCCTGTGACTCTCCCTCATTCACCCACTCCATCCACAGAGCCTTTGACTAGAATACCCCTTTCTCTCCAGAAAGGTGTATCACTATCTCAGCCTTTACTCAAGTCATCTTCTTAGGAGACCTTCCCTGGACATAATCTAAAATTTCATGCAACCGTCCTCCCCGCCCCCAAACCTTTCAGGTTCCCTCCTCTCATTCAAATTTGATTAGCACTTGTCATAAGATACCATAAAATTGAATTGCTTTATCTTGTTTGTCCATCTCATCAATAAACTATAAACTCCATGGGGGCAACATTTGTTTTCCCTTTTGTTCACTGCTCTGTCCTCAGTAAGAGCAGTGGAATTCAGGAAGCATTAAAAAAACATACAGTGAATAAATCATGGCATGACTGCCTACATTTTGTGATCTCATTAAAAATTTTATAGAAATTAACAAAACTGTGATCTCCCCTAGTTGTGACAGACTGTGGCAGTCCTTTCACAAACACACCTCTCCTTTCTCATTTGCTGGCAGTAATGCTCACCATCTTACCTTAGGAGGTGAACCCTAACTAGGTCTAGCCACTATGACAAACAATGTTTACTTTAACAACTGGGTTTAGGTACAGGCATATGATACAATTATGGCCAGTGAAGTTTATTAGGATACGTTTTCCTTATTTAAAAATAGTAGAATGGAAAAACGCCCATGTTGCAATCATGAAGAGCAACACTGCCAAAACACTCAAGATGGCAGAGTAAAAGAAATGAAAAATATCCATGTGGGTTCCTAATAACATCATTATGGCAGTCAATTAATCACCATACTCTAAGCTTCCTATTGAATAATATAATAATACTAGAGGCCCAGTGCACAAAAATTGTGCACGGGGGGGGGGGGGGGGGGGGGAGGGGGTCCCTCAGCCCGGCCTGTGCCCTCTCGCAGTCTGGGACCCCTCGGGAGATAAAGACCTGCTGGCTTAGGCCTGCTCCTGGGTGGCAGAGGGCAAGCCCAGTCCCTAGGTGCAGCCCCTGGTCGGGCTCAGAGCAGGGCTGATTGGGGAGTTGGGGCACCGCCCCCTGTCATGCACAGAGCAGGGCGGATTGGGAAGTTGCGATGCCACCCTCAGTCACGCTCAGGGTAGGGCTGATTGGGGGGTTGGGGCACCGCCCCCTGTCACACTCAAGGCAGGTTCAATGGGGAGGTTGCGGCGCCACCCCCTGTGATGCACAGAGCAGGGCCAATCAGGGGGTTGGGGCGCTGCCCCCTGTCACTCACAGAGCAGGGCCCATCAGGGGGTTGGGGCACTGCCCCCTGTCACTCACAGAGCAGGGCCAATCAGGGGGTTGGGGCACTGCCCCCCCCCCCCCCATCACACACAGAGCAGGGACCATCAGGGGTTTGGGGAGCTCCCCCCTGTCACGCACAGAGCAGGGCCGATCAGGGGGTTGAGGAGCTCCCCCCTGTTACACACAGAGCAGGGCCGATCAGGGGGTTGGGGAGCTCCCCCCTGTCACGCACAGAGTAGGGCCAATAGGGGAGTTGGGGCACCACCCCCTGTCACACACAGAGCAGGGTCCGTGGGGGGGGGGGGGGGAGTTGGGGCGCCACACCCTGTCACACACAGAGCAGGGCCGATCAGGGGGTTGGGGCGCCGCCCCCTGTCACACTCAGGGCAGGGCCGATGGGGAGGTATGGCTCTACCCCGTCTCACATAGAGCAGGGCCCGTGAGGGGGTGTTGGGGCGCTGCCCCCTGTCACACACAGAGCCGCAGGGCAATCAGGGCGTTTGGGCGTTGCCCCTTGTCACGCTGATCCCAGTGCCGGGAGGCCTCGAGGCTCCGCTGATCCCGCCCGGCAGGGTCACAGATCCGGGTCCCAGACCGCAGACAGCCTTGCCTGCTGCCGCCTGCCTTCAGTATGCAAATTAGCCGCCATCTTGTTGCTTCAGGGTGGGGGTCCCCACTGGGGTGCCTGGCCAGTCTGGGTGAGGGGCTGAGGGCTGTTTTCAGGCTGGCGGGCGACTGGAGCTCCAAACCTCTCCTTTTTTTCTTTTTTTTTTATTCTGGCATTTATTTACCTTCTATGGCTGTCACTGGAGCTGAGAGCCGGCTTTCTCTCTGAGGCTCGGCTGAAAGCAGGTTTCTGGCCTTTGTTTTCTGTATTCGAAACAATGTTGCGACTCCAGCTCTGAGATCCCGGTTGACTGACAGGAGCTTTCTGGAGTTTTGTTTATCTTCTGTAAATGTTACTATGTTTCCAACTGAAGCTCAGAGGCCGGCGGGGAACGTTGGAGTCTTCTGTCACTGAAGGAAGCAAGCCTCCCTGTTCGCATCAGCTGCCTGGCTGCCGGCCGCCATCTTGGCTGACAGTTACTTTGTATATATTCACTGATTAGCCAATGGGAAGGGTAGCGGTTGTACGCTAATTACCATGTTTCTCTTTTATTAGTGTAGACTAGAGATCCAGTGCACAAATTTGTGCACCTTGAAAGGCTCTGTGGGCCACGAGGCTGCAGTGGGCACAGGGGTGGGTCACAGTCCATCCTCCGCGCCCCTGCCTGGCCCCTCCCGCCACAACCCCTAGTCCCGTCTGCCTGCAGCTCCACTCCCGCTGCTGTTGCTCCCACACGCTAATGGCGCCAGCCCCGCTAGCACCCACTGACAGTGCAGAGTGATTAGGGCCAGCGCCGTCAGCGGGTGCGAGCAGTGGCTGCTGCCCCGGTCGCCCCTCAGGAGCATGGGGAAGTGGAGAAGACCTCAGGAGCGATCGGGGCTGGGAGCCGCCACTTGCACCCACTAACAGCACCAAGCGATCGGGACCAGTGCTGGGTACCGGCAGTGGGTGTGAGCCGTGGCTCCAGGGCCGGCTATGGGTACAAGCGGCAGCTCCAGTGGCAGCAGTGGGTGTGAGCAGACCGTCACCGGCAGCGGGTGTGAGCACTGGGCGGGACCATGGCGTGCAGGAGCAAAGAATTTTCAGTAACCACCAGAGGCTCGCCCCAATGACAGCGACCGGCACCCCGCTCATCTGCTCATCATCCCACCAAGGCAGAGGCCCGACATGTTCCACACGTGCCACCTGGTGGTCAGAGCATATCATAGCAACCAGCTGTTCAGTTGTTCCATCATTCAGTCTATTTGCATATTAGCATTTTATTATATAGGATATCCTTTAAATAGTGATAGATCCCTCATTATTTCAGCTAGTTTAGTAAGGTCTTCTATTACTTATATGTCAAGCTAAAATTAAGCTGGAAGTCAGGTGTTTTGTCCCCATTTTTATACTGCATGCCTAGAGAACATGTCATATGACAATGAACAAGAGTCATTTTCTCATAGGAATAATTTTATAAACAGTGTGTTTGTTCTTAATTAAGAATTAAAAATAAATTTATGACCAAAGAAAAGGCAGTCCAAATATAGAGCTTTGAAATAATTTAAGTGGTAAAATTATGCTCTAAACTATTAAGTGCCTAACTAGGTTCTTCAGAACTATTAGTGCTCATCCAAAGGAAGAAGGAAAGGGAAGAGGGAGAGATAACGTTGGGTAAAAAGTGAGAAGGGAAGCCTCAAGGCCAAATAAAATCAGGGCATGATGATTTAAACATAACTAATTATGCTTCCTTGTGTGTTGGACACACTAGAAGGCAATGGGGGATACCTCATTGGTCTGAGATGCTCTTTATCCTTCAGGTAATCCTAGTTTGGAAGGGAAGGGGGTTATAAGTCAGTAATGGTTTGAGTCAAAGAGCTAAGAGCCATTAGGTTTTGTTTTTTAACTCAAAGCCAAACCACTAGTCAGTAACAAAACCAAAACTCTATCCTAAACTAAAACTCATCAACTTCTTAGTATAATAACCAACAAAACACAATGCTTCCTCATAAAAATCTTATAAACTTGGAAAATTCCCTAAGTGTAAAATCCCCATGCCATTAAATAATTTATTCTGGACATAATGAGCCCAAAATAGAGGATATAAAAGAATTAGCTTTATGTAGGATAACCTTGAGTCTATACTTAATATAATACCCATAATATATAACTCTTTAATTGTCAGTCTTTTATTAGCTGTTACTGTATTTTGAAAAGTTAATGGATAAATTATGGCTCCGAAAAAAATTACTGAAAGCCGCTGAAAAAAGTAGAGATTTCCTTTAAAGTTATTCTATAACAGTGATCAAAAGCAATAAAAGTATTCTGTTGGTAAAACTTGAAAAAGCAGTCATAAATCAATTTAAATCTGATCATGGTAAGGCTAACTATCTACTAGCCTCAGACACAATCTTTGCCTCCCCTGCTTCCCTCCTGCTTCTTCTTTGGGTCACTCTACATACAGAAAGTGAAGCAGGAGGGAAAGCAGATGCATGAATTAAAACTGGATTAAAAGTGCAGAGACATAGAATGACCGCAAAATAAATGTGGTCTTTTCTATTACAGGCTGCTGTAACAGAAAACTATGCACTGGTGGCCTATAAACAACAGAAATTATTTCCTACAGTTTTGGAGACTGGGAACTCTAAGATCAAGGTGTAGGCAGATACTGTGCCCGGTGAGAATCTGGCTTTTTGGCTCAAGACAACCATCTTTTTGCTATACCTCATATGGCAGAAGAGGAAAAGGACTCTCTCTGCAGCCTTTTTAAATAAGGGCACTAATCCCATTCATGAAGGTGGAGCTCACCTCCTAATACTATCTCCTTGGGAGTTAGAATATCAACATATGAATTTTGAGGGGACACAAACATTAGACCATAGCAGATACAATGTAAAAAATCTGTTTTTACAAAATATAAAGAAAGTGCTGTTTAAATAAGAGATTCCAAATATTGTATTTTATCTTAATGTAAGTCAACTAGATAATTATTATACAAATGAAAAAGTATTTAATGCCCAAATTCCAACAGTAACCAATACATTTAAAAAATCCAGAACTATGTTTCCCTCAAGTTCTCAAGGCCATCTCCAAAAAGGTACCTGTGGAGTAACAAGAATACCTAACAAGAATAACATGTGCCAGGAACTACAGTAAGTGCTTTCTATGGTTTAATTCCTTTAATCCTCAAAACAACCCTAGAAAGTTATGCCTATTTTACAGATGAGAACACTAAGCCTTAGAAGGTAAAATGATTAGCCCAAAGACTAAACAGCAGATTAGGATTCATAGGTGCTCAAAAAGAGTGTCCCAATCCTTGTCAAATTCAATTGGTTTACCTGTAAATACTGCTTTGACTCTAATGTGGGTTTTGTAAAGATTTTTAAGAAACTTTAAAAATATTTCTATATCTTAATGACTCTCAACATGGAATGCAAGTTTTTAAACAACTATTTGGAGGGTTAATTCCCAGTTATTATGATTAACTTTTATTAACTGGACAGCAAGTAAATGCCAGTTATTGACTATAGTGCTAAGTCATATGTTATAGTTAAGTCTATTCCACTTAATCACTGCCTATTAAATAGATATTATAGAACTTTACAGATGAAGAAAATAAGACACAGGGTGGTAGAGTGAACTGCCCAAAGTTGTACAACAGGTAAAGAGATAGACCTGGATTCAAATTCAGTTCAGTGTGTACTTCCTTAATGCATCCCCAAACCGCTACCTAATAAAGCCTCCCTAGTGTCACAGAAATTGATTTGAGCAACCTGTCTCCTGATCATTTCAGGAGAGTAACAGTCTGTTTTCAAATCACTGGTCAAGTTTTCTGCACCTAGAGCTCTGCTGAAGACACAAATATAATTAATTACTAGTCCTTGATGCCCCCACTAGCCTCTTTAAATAAAAACACATCTCTAGGGTAGTCCAGTGTATGGCAATTTCTATTAATAAATTCACCAACTGCATGCTTTTGTTACTGATGGCATTAGCACCCCAAATTTCTCTTACTGAAATAAAACCTAGTCAACTTTTTTGCAGGAAAATCTCTAAAACTTTTGTTAAGTATCAAAAAGTTGAGGAAATGTTGATACTTTAAAATAAATCTTGACCCAGTAAGAACTGGCACTAGCCTTTTATTTTCTTGCAGTCAGCAAAATTACAAACCTATAAAAATTCAAACAGTAGTTAAGGGCATGCAATCTGAAGTACTTGCATATGTGGTAAGTCACTTTAGAAACTTTATACTGAGACCATTTTTAACATGTAGGCAGAACTCACTTTAAAAAACTATAACCACTAAACAATAAAAGAAAAAGCAAGTCCACATACGGTTTTACTAACTGTTTTCTCTGAGAACTGTTTTCTCTAGGGGAGAAAAAAGAATATTACTGGCTCCTATGCAAACATATTTAGAAGTTGTTGTTTCTAACAGTGCATTAATCTCGATCTTTGGAAAAATCAAGTGAAGGCCACTTTAATCACTCAGCTTAAACAAGCAAGATGTAAGGAGAGAGCAGAGTTGGAGGAAGTAGAGAGAAATGGGTCAGTAGGTGGCAGATGTTAACTGATTCAAACTTGAAAAGAACTTCAAAAGCATGGACCAGGCTTTGTTGAAAATTATTAAAGTGGAAAAAGAAGAAAAAAAAGTGTAAATCTTGTGCAAGAGTGTTCTATTGAGTAAAACAGTGGTCATCCAAAAATCTATTGTATTTTTTTTGAAAAACACAGAATTAACAATATTGTCAATAATACATTACCTTTCTAAAGCATTACACTAATAACAGCAAACTTTATTTTCTCATTTACTTTGCATAATAATCCTGTGATATAGGTTGTACACTCATTTATACAGATTAAGAAACTGAGGCTCAGATTAAATAATTTGCTAACAATCTGAAGTGAGCTATAGCTCAAATATAAACCTTATGATTCTAAGACCAGCATTTTATATACCACTATATTAAACTATGGCCATTATGGTCTTAAATATCTACACAAGAGGTAGAGAAATATATCATTTGGGTTAAGTTGTTGTTTTTTTTTTTTACTTTTTGTTTTTCATAAAACAAAGAAACAAAACAACTACTTCTGACTTCTCTATTCCTGATAAATTTTTTTTTCTCTAATATATAAACTTGCAAACAAATGTCTGGTGATCGTGTGATAAACCTATCAGAAACAAGAGACTCTGAACAGCCTCAGCAATCTTGAGAAAGAAGAACAACATTGGAGGGATCACAATACCAGATAGTAAACTATACTACAAGGCCATAGTAATCAAAACAACCTGGTACTGGCATAAGAACAGGCATATAGATCAAGGGAACAGAAAAGAGAGCCCAGAAATCAACCCACGTCTCTATGGTCAATTAATATTTGACAAAGAAGGCAAGAGCATACAATGAAGTAAAGACAGTCTCTTCAATAAATGGTGTTGGGAAAATTGAATAGGTACATGCAAAAAAGTGAAACTAGACTAACAATTTACACCATACACAAGAATAAACTCAAAATGGATTGATTAAACACTTAAATGTTAAGTTGCAAAACCATAAAAATCCTAGGAAAAAAACATAGGCAGTAAAATCTCAGACATCTCTTGCAGCAATATATTTTTTTTCAGTTGAAATAGTTATTATTTATTTCCTTAGCTTTGTTTATAACTCTTTCTTTAATCTTTATTGTTGAGATTATTACATATGTCCCTCTTTTTTTCCCCCCATAGCTCCCCTCCACCCGGTTCCCACTCCACCCCAGGCCCTTGCCACCCTATTGTCTGTGTTCATACATAATGCATACATGCATATAAGATCTTTGTCTAATCACTTCCCGCAACCTCCCACACCCCCTTCCCTCTGAGAATCATCAGTCTGTTCTATTTCCATGCCCCTGATTCTATTCCATTCACCAGTTTATTCTGTTCATCAGATTTTTTATTCATTTGATTTTTAGATTCACTTGTTGATAGATATGTATTTATTGTCACTTTCTTGTTCAAAATTTTTTATCTTACCTTTTTCTTCTTCTTCCTCTTCTTAAAAAATACCTTTCAGCATTTCATATAATACTGGTTTGGTGGTGATGAACTCCTTTAGCTTTTTCTTGTCTGTGAAGTTCTTTACCTGACCTTCAAAACTGATAGCTTTGCTGGGTAGAGTAATCTTGGTTGTAGGTTCTTGCTATTCAGCACTTTGAATATTTCTTGCCACTCCCTTCTGGCCTGAATAGTTTCTGTTAAGAAATCAGCTGACAGTCGTATGGGCACTCCCTTGTAGGTAACTAACTATTTTTCTCTTGCTGCTTTTAAGATTCTTTGTCTTTTGCCCTTGGCATTTTAATTATGATGTGTCTTGGTGTGGTCGTCTTTGGATTCCTTTTGTTTGGGGTTCTCTGCGCTTCCTGGACTTGTAAGTCTATTTCTTTCACCAGATAGGGGAAGTTTTCTATCATGATTTATTCAAATAGGTTTTCAATATCTTTCTCTTTCTCTTCTTCTGGCACCCCCATAATTTGGATATTGGTATGCTTGAACTTGTCCCAGAGGCTCCTTACACTGTCTTCATATTTTTGGATTCTTTTTTCTTTTTGCTCTTCTGGTTGGCTGTTTTTTGCTTCCTTGATTCTCGGGATCCTCTAGTCTACTGTTGGATCCCTGTATACTATTCTTTATTTCAGTCCGTGTATGCTTAATTTTTGACTGGTCCCTTCCCATTTTTTTGGCATTCTCACTAAGATCCTTGAAGGTCTCACTAAGTTCCTCCAAGGTTTCTAGAAGATTCTTTAGTAACCTTATAACTGTAGTTTTGAACTTTATATCCAGGAGTTTGCGTTCTTCCATTTCTTTCATTTGTGACATGTTTGTCTCCGCATTTTGGCTGCTTCTCTATGTTTGTAGAGTGGACTTGTGGACACCTATAGGGCCCAGTGGTTCAGCATCTCTAATCACCTAAGGTGTACACTCTTGGTGCACCCCTTTGTGGACTGTGTGCACAGTTTTGTTGTAGTTGAGCCTTGACTGCTATTGGTGTCACTGGGAAGAATTGACCTCCAGGTTAACTGGCTGTGGGGACTGCTGCAACTACAGTGGGAGAGCTGCTATGCAAGAGACACCCTTATGGGGCAGGACTTGCTTCAGTGGGGCTTTGGTGCTCACTGAGTCTGCCTCTGGAGTGTGTCACTTATGGATGTGAAGAGTTGTAATCTGGTATGGTCTCACACTGACCACTGGTACACTGGATCTTAGATCTCCAAGGAGATGCAGAGTCAGCCATTGCCTAGGGCAGTGATGGCGAACCTATGACACACGTGTCAGAGGTGACATGCGAACTCATTTTTTTGGTTGATTTTTCTTTGTTAAATGGCATTTAAATATATAAAATACGTATCAAAAATATAAATCTTTGTTTTACTATGGTTGCAAATATCAAAAAATTTCTATATGTGACACGGCACCAGAGTTAAGTTAGGGTTTTTCAAAATGCTGACACGCCGAGCCCAAAAGGTTCGCCATCACTGGCCTAGGGCCACCCAGCAGGAGCTACAGAGAGACCTGCAGATTCCTCCTCTTTGTATCAGGTTTGGAAGTACCCAGATGAGGCCCACCTGTGAAGCAAGGCAGGCTGGTGCCAGCCTTGGGCCTTTTATTGATAGGTTTAGGGCTCCCTGACCCAGCTGCAGCTTGTTCAACAGGTTTTAGGCTGAGAAAGGATAAACGACTCATATGCAAAAGCCACTGCACACAGCTTGGGTGGGGATGTACACTGGGTGGGGGTGGGGTCTCAGGGAATCTCCAGGGCAGAGCAAATAGAAATAGCTGCCAGTCAGCCCTGCACTGGGTCCCCACACAGGAAAAATGACCACTGCGAGCACCTCCGTCTGGAAGAAAGCCACCCCCGAGTTCCTGCCCCAATGCCAGACAGTCCAGTTTCTCCCCATATGTGTCCTGATCTCCCAGAGCTTCGCCCTGTGGGAGCTTATAAATTCAGTTAGTGGTGCCGGCCTTTTAAGTGGAGAAGCTGGGTCTCCAGCAACCTGTGTGTCACTCAGCCCCAATCCGCACTGGTTTTTACAGTCCGTAGTTCTTACTGCCCATAGGGACTTCTTTCCCCAGCTCTGGAACCCTGAGCTGGGGTCTGGGGTGGGGCTGGGACCCCTCACTTCTCAGGGCAGCCTTTGCAGAGGCGATCTGATTAAAAAAGCGGCTCACCCAGGTGCCGGACCAGTCTGTTCCGTGCCTCCGCACCTTCTACCAGTCTCAATGTGCTTTCTTCTTTACCTCTCTAGTTGTAGTACTTTCCCTAAGCCAGCTTTCCCACGGTTCTGGATGATAGTTGTTCTGTATTTTAGTTGTAATTTTGATGTGGTTGTGGGAGGCAGCAAGTACAGGCTTTTACCTATACTGCCATCTTGGTTCTCTGTTTATAGCTCTTTTTCTTGTAGCAATATTTTTGCTGATATATCTCTTAGAGCAAGGGAAACAAGGGGAAAAATAAACAAATAGAACTACATCAAACTAAAAAGTTTCTGCACAGCAAAAGAAACTATCAACAAGATGAAAAGGGAACTCACTGTATTTGCCAATGGTACATGAGACAAGGGATTAATTTCCAAAATATATAAAGAATTCATACAACTCAACAAAAGGAAGACAAACAATCCAATTAAAAAATTGGCAAAGGACCTGAATGATACTTCTTTAAAGAGGACATAAAGATGGCCAATAGATATATGAAAAAAATTCTCAATGCCACTAATCATCAGAGAGATGCAAATTGAAACTATAATGACGTATCACCTCACACCTGCCAGAATGGTTTTCATGAATAAATCAACAAACAACAAGTGCTGGTGAAGATGTGGAGAAGAGGGAACTGTTAGATGGAATGCAGACTGGTGCAGTCACTGTGGAAAACAGTATGGAGTTTCCTCTAAAAATTAAATATGGAACTGCCTGTTAACCCAGCCATCCATCCCACTTTTGGGAATATAACCTAAGAATCTTGAAACACCAATCAAAAAGAACGTATGCATCCCTATGTTCATAGCAGCAATATTTACACTTATCTACTGAAAACAGCCCAAATGCCCATCATCCTATCTAATAATAGAGAAACATGGTAATTAACCGTACCTCCGACACGCTTCCCATTGGCTAATCAGTGAGATATGCAAATTAAACGCCAGCCAAGATGGCAGCTAATTTGCATATGTGGACGCCAAGCCATGGAGCAAAGCCCGTTGGCCCCGGGTAGGAGCAGCCCTCCGCGCCGCCGCCGCCACCGGGATCCGCCCCCGGGAGCCCAGCTGGGCGGTGGGAGCGGAGGGCTTCGCTGGCCCAGGGCAGGAGCAGCAAGCGAAGGCCGGCATGGGGAGCGTGGAGAGCAAAGCCCTCCGCACTGCCGCAGAGCGACCGCTGGCCCGGGGCAGGAGCAGTGAGCGAAGGCCAGCATGGGGAGCATGGAGAGCGAAGCCAGCTCGCCGGCTCCGCCCCCAGGAGCCAAGCCCGGCGGCGGGAGCAGAGAACGAAGCCCACCGCGAGGGTCCCTACCAGCGAAGAGCAAAGGCCTGGGTTCCTGCCGCTGGAGGAAAACTGGTGCCAGCAGCCAGGGGAAGGGGTCCCAACTGCAAAAAAGCACAAGTTGGGCTTAGGCGGCCGCTTCCCTGCCCCCACACTTGGCTTCTGCGGTGATCAATCAGTGACCGCAGAAGCCCGGTGCGGCGGCAGGGAAGCGGGCCGCCACCAGCGTCCCCAGCCAGCGCTTCCCTGACCTGCACCCGGCTTCTGAGATGGGTGACACCTATGTTTGCATGACACATAACTGACTACCTTCCCTGGAAGCACAGAAGAAGAAGAAGCCCTCAGAAGAAGCCGCCCAACTTTGGTCCAGGCGCCAGCGCCTGCGGATTGCTGCAGCCCAGGAGAGGGACAAGCTACCCGCCCAAGGTCCCAGGCTGCAGCCACCGGAGAAGCTGCCAGCCCTGTGGCCAGGGAAACAGGTTCCCCCTTCTCCGACTGCAGTCATTACTTCAATATTCCCCTTCTGAATTTCTCTCCTGTGCTGCAACCCAACTCCACTTTTCTTCGGAAGGATACAGAACAGAGAGAGCAGTGTTAAAAGCTTACATTTTTAAGCCAGTAAGGTTGGTACTTAAACATATAAATAGAAAACTAGAGTCCTCCTTAAGGTAACAAAGGCTACAAAGGACAGGGACAGCGCATGACCTATTATATCTAGCAATCCATATAGGGACTGAAAACTTTGCAATGATGACAATTACTGAAGATATGAATCAACTAAAATAGTTGACAGGGACAATTCTTCCATCTTTGAAAATATCTACATCAAATCTGTTTAAATAGATTTTCATCTGCATAATATAACACATTCTGACAATACCACCACCACCACCACCAATGTGGTCAGTCAGTGTTGTGCAGATAAATGTTTAATAACTAAGAGACCCCCCCCCCCCAGTGCACAAATTTTGTGCACCGGGCTACTAGTCCTATCTAATAGAAGAGAAACATGGTAATTAGCCGTACCTCCGCTACCCTTCGCATTGGCTAATCAGGGCGATATGCAAATTAACTGCCAGCCAAGATGGCGGCCGGCAGCCAAGCAGCTTGAAGCGAACATGAGGCTTGCTTGCTTCAGTGATGGAGGAAGCCAACGTTCCCCGCCTGCCGCTGTCAGCCTCTAAGCTTGCAGTTTGAAACACTGTTACAAATATAGAAGCTAAACAAAACCCCAGAAACTTGCTTTCAGCCAGCCTGGCTTCAACCAGCAGGAGAGCAACATTGTTTCAATAATAAAACAAACCCAGATCCCTGCTTTCAGCCAGCCGGGATCTCAGAGCTGGAGTTGAAACAGTGTTTCGATTATAGAACCCAAACAAACCAGATACCTGCTTTCAGCAGCCGAGGCCTCAGAGCTGGAGCCAAGCCTCAGAGCTAAAGCTGACCCAGAATAAAAAAAAAAAAAAAGGACAGATTGGGAGCTTCAGTCACCTGCCAGCCTGAAAACGGCCCTCAGCCCCTCACCCAAACTGGCCAGGCACCCCAGTGGGGACCCCCACCCTGAAGGGGGTGTGACCAGCTGCAAAGAGCCATCATCCTCTCACCCAGGCTGGCCAGGCACCCAAGCGGAACCCCCACCCTGATCCAGGACACCCTTCAGGGCAAACCAGCCGGCCCCCACCTGTGCACCAGGCCTCTATCCTATTTAGTAAAAGGGTAATATGCCTCCCAGCACCGGGAACAGTGGAGCAGAGAGGCCTCCCAGCACCGGGAGCAGTGGAGCCGCGAGGCCTCCTGGCACCAGGATCAGCGTGACAGGGGGCAGCGACCAAACCCCTGATCGCCCTGCGGCTCTGTGTGAGACAGAGTGCGGCGCCCCAACCTCCTGATGGGCCCTGCTGTGTGTGTGACGGGGTAGAGCCATAACCTCCCCATCGGCTCTGCCCTGAGTGTGACAGTGGTGGCGCCCCAACCCCCTGATGGGCCCTGCTCTGTGTGTGACAGGGTGCGGCGCCCCAACCTCCCCGCCCCCCCCCCCCGACGAGCCCTGCTCTGTGTGTGACGGGGTAGAGCCATAACCTCCCCATTGGCCCTGCCCTGAGTGTGACAGGGTGCGGCGCCCCAACCCCCTGATCCGCCCTGCTCTGTGTGTGACAGGGGGTGGTGACCCAACTCCCCTATCGGCCCTACTCTGTGAGTGACAGGGGGGAGCTCCCCAATCCCCTGTTCGGCCCTGCTCTGTGCGTGACAGGGGGGAGCTCCCCAACCCCCTGACCGACCCTACTCTGTGCGTGACAGGGTACGGAGACCCAACCCCCCTGATGGGCCCTGCTCTGTGAGTGACAGGGGGCAGCGCCCCAACCCCCGATCGGCCCTGCTCTGTGCATGACAGGGGGTGGGGCACAACCTCCCCATCGACCCTGCCTTGAGTGTGACAGGGGGCGGTGCCCCAACCCCCCAATCGGCCCTACCCTGAGCGTGACTGAGGGTGGCATTGCAACCTCCCAATCCGCCCTGCTCTGTGCATGACAGGGGGCGGTGCCCCAACTCCCCAATCGGCCCTGCTCTGAGCCCGACCAGGGGCTGCACCTAGGGATTGGGCCTGCCCTCTGCCACCCGGGAGCAGGCCTAAGCCAGCAGGTCATTATCTCCCAAGGGGTCCCAGACTGCGAGAGGGCACAGGCCGGGCTGAGGGACCCCCCCGCCCCCCCGAGTGCACAAATTTTTGTGCACTGGGCCTCTAGTATATAATAAAATCCTAATATGCAAATTGACCGAAAAGCATAACAACTGGCGTAACGACTGGGCGTTATGACATGCACTGACCACCAGGGGGCAGACGCTCAATGCATGAGCTTCCCCCCACCAGCATCTGCCCTCCAAGAGGGAGGAGACTGGCGGGGGAGGGCCAGCGAGTGGGCGGCGCCAGGCCGCCAGCCAAAGTGGCTGTCAACAAGGGCCCCCAATCGCTCCGCCCACCGGTCGCCCCACAAATTGGCCCTGATCACCAGCCAGGCCTAGGGACCCTACCCTATATATTGGGAACAGTCTCTTAGATTTAAAAATTAAAACCTTGCAAGGCTACTCTAACACTGAAAAAAAACAGGATGATGCAGCAATAACATGCATGGACTCTGATCTGCACATTTTGTGGTCAGCCCTGAATCTGACACCTGTAACTGTGTGACAAAGCCAATTCTCTCTGCTCCAGTTTTTCCATCCATAAGATGGGGAAAATGGTACTACTGCCTCAGAAGGATCATGTTATGTACTACTTTTTATAATCAGGAGAGAAAAATGTAGCTGCCCATACAACAGCAAGATGCCTTTCACCTGAATAAAAAGCATGATTACTGGTGCATACAGCATCCTGGATTGTGAGAGGGGTGTCCAACTGCCGGTTTAGGCCCGACATTCCCTGAGGGGTCCCAGATTGCGAGAGGACACAGGTCTGGCTGGGGCCTCTAAAAGTAAATAATCTTGAACATAGAGAGTTTCTAATTTAAAAGTCCAATATATTATGCTATGGAAACATAAAAAAACTACATTCATCTAATTTTAGAAATTCATACTCCTTAACAAGTGATTCAGAAAATATGTAAAACTGGTTTTTGTGTTATTTCATGTGAATATAAATCATGAATATCCAGTTAATAAAGTAAATATGTACTGAAAGAATTTGACCTATTTACTACAACTTTAAGAAATGTATCATTTTGCCCAGCCAGTGTGCCTCAGTAGTTGACCATTGACCCATGAACCAAGAGGTCACCAGTGTGATTCTGGTCAGGCACATGCCTGGGGTTGCAGCCTCTATTCCCAGTAGGGCGCGTGTAGGAGGCAGCCTATTGATGCTTCTTTCTCATCAATGTTTCTATCTATCTCTCTCCCTTTCTGTCTCTCCGAAAAATCCTGTTAATAAAAGCCTATGTGGTCGTCATGCCCTCACGCCATGACACCCTCACACCGCAACTAAAGATCACCAAGAGACTGTGTGCACAAAGGGCACGCGCGGGTGGGAGGGGCTGCATGCGCACGTGGGTGGGCAAGGGCTTGACACTGCATGTGTGGCGCAAAGGCAGGGCCTGTGGCTCTGTGCAGCGAGGCTTGGGGGTCCCATGGTGCGGAGGCAGGGCCCCCAGCTCCAGCCTACCTCTTTGGGGAAACCCATTGAGGAGCCCCGGATGAGTGGGGGGGGCCTACCTCCTTGGGGCGATAGATCACGGGGATCCCGCACTGTGAGAGGGCACAGGACAGGCTGGGGGACCCCCCCCCCCAAGTGCATGAATTTCATGCACTGCGCCTCTAGTTAAAAATAAACATATTTTTAAAAATATATCATTTAATTAAATGAATTTAAGTGCCCTTCTTTCATTTCTTTCCATTCCAAGCAAGACAGCTGGCAAGTTTTTTTTTGTTTTTTTTTTTATTGCTTAAAATATTACAAAGGGTATTACATATATGTCCTTTTTCTTCCCCGCCCTTGAACACAAGACTTAACGGAGGTGGAAAGGTGGACACTAACAAGGAAACCTCGAATATGGCTGAATGGAACCGTGTTTATCACTAACTAGTCAAACTAGTTGGTGTATTCACATGGGTTTGGGGGTTGCAAAGACAGAACATGAAGCAGGTAAGCTGCTCAACTGACAATCTTACTATCCCTTTCCTTCCTAGTAATACATCACATGTTCTGAGACTCTGGGCCAACAAGCAGATAAACTGTAATGCTACATCAACCTAACCGCATGTGATAATGCAGACAGGGAATTTAGTAGATGGGCATTCAGAGGCAGAGGTGGGTGACCTGGTTGCATAAGTCCATGGATCCTGATGAAACACTGATAGAAAGATGGCAGCTGGTCCATAAAATAGAAGGTAGAGTTTTCATAGGTAGGAAGACCTTAGGACTGCCTGCTTTATTTAATGTATATTTCACAATTCTAAAACAGGAACATTTTATATCTCATTTTGAATCAAAACATTCTTATAAATTGTGCAATACTGAAAAGGTGAAATGCTTCTGATGTTTAAAACAGGCAAAACTGGTTCCATCTAAATCGGATTTCTTTCACTCACACTAAATTCAAAATCTACCAACACTTAAATGTACGCCTCTGTTACAAATGTCAAACATCTAATTTATCAATACAAAAACTTAAAAGAAAAATAAGTAGAAAATTATGGCATAATCTTCTTTCCTATCATTGAAATGGCTTATCTACATTTTCTAAAAAATGGAACAATGACACAAAATACAATACCTTCTGGAAGTGTTTCTCTCAAATGTTAAAATAATGGGTCCTGAGAACAGAGTTCTGAAATAGCTCACAATCCAAACAATTCCTGAAAATTAAGAGAAATAAGTGTTACTTCAAGTGCATCTTATCTTTAAAAAAACAAATAGTATGTTTTACAACAAAATCCTAACTACTGACTAAAATAAACTAAACTCAGAAAACAAACAAGATTTATGGCAAGATAAAAATATTCTTAACTATACATGCTTTCCTTGGGTATAGCTGTTGACCAAATCTGATTTAAAAAAAACCTGCATTATAAAATTATTTACCAAAATAGACTTGTTTTTATTACATTTTTATAGTAGTCAACAGAGAGTTTGAAACAACCCCCTTTTTTTTTTCTTGACCACTGGGAACAAAAGTTGTTAAACTCAGAATTAGAACCATTCTAGATCTAGAATGGCATCAACTTGTAGGAAAGTTTATACTTTCAGGAACCAAACAGTGGGTGAAATGTTTTGGGCAAGAGGCACAGTCTCCATTTAATACTGTGGTAGCTGAGGAAACTTCACATTGATCAGCAGGCCAAGGACAGTGAAGCTAGTTGGAGATAGAGAAGGCATGATACAAACTCCCTGGCTCCATTACAGCAGCATTCCATTTATATCAGTCACTGTCCTTATATCTGTTTTACATTTCTAGAATTCTCAATTTCTATCCTATAACCTATAACTTATACTCATAAATGATAGCTTAGCCCAGAAATAGGTCCATAAACCTGAACTTTAACCTCTCAAAATAAAGTAGCCATTTTACTTATTTCTTCATTTTACCAGTGGTCATTAGTCTCCCTAAAACCATACATGGGTACCAAATGTCTGAGAGATGCTTCCTCAATACCCTAGGAGGGAAGGCTCTTCAACCACTGTAACTCTAAGTCACTGTCTCAATATCTTGCTTATTGTCATTCTCCCTGTGAACTTTTCATTCATCTTTGAATCTCCCAATACCTAGCATGATGCAAGGTACAGAGCAGATGCTCAGTAATTGTTTTAATAAGCCGCTGAATCTTAGAAATGCTATCAATTATTATACCATGCTGAAATGAAAAATACCATAAAAGAAAGTTATATGGTTCAACTACAAGGGACAATAGTTGCCTTTCTTTAAAAAAGAAACAAAAAAAAACATTTTTATTGATTTCAGAGAGGAAGGGGGGGCAGAGAGAGAGAGAGAGAAACATCAACGATGGGGGAGGAATTATGCATCAGCTGCCTCCTACACAGCCCACACTAGAAATCAAGCCCGTAACCCAGGCATGTGCCCTGACCGGGAATCGAACTGTGACCTCCTGGTTCATAGGTCGATGATCAACCACTGAGCTATGCTGGCTGAGCATACTTGCCTTTCTTTTAATTACTTCATTCTTTCTCTTTCTCTCTCTCATCTTCCCCCCGCCCCCCCACCTCAGTTCTTCATCAGCAAGACTTTTCAAGTAAAGGGTGTCCCAAAATTCACGCAAGAAGTAATTTTGTTAGAAAACACAGGTTTATAATTAAAAATTGTAAATTTTTTATTGATTCATAAAGTATACAGTATAGGGTTATGTATGAAATAGCATATCGGGTAAATGGCCTCCACGGCTTTGCTGGCACATATGCAGTCTTTTGTTGAAATTTTCCATGACCGTTTTGCATAAATGTGGCTGAATTTCGTTGATACAGAGCTCCATTTCCTCCTTCAAGGCATGGGTGGTCGTGGGCTTGTTGGCATAAACCTTAGACTTCAAAAAATCCCACAGAAAAAAGTCCAACGGCGTTAAATCCCATGATCTGGGCAGCCAATTCTGATCACCAAAACGGGAAATTACATGACCAGAAAATGACTCATGCAGTAATTGAATTGTTTCTCGGGCTGTATGGCATGTGGCACCATCTTGTTGAAACCACATGTCGTCCACATCCATATCTTGCAATTTAGGCACAAAAAACTGGATTATCATGTTGAGATAGCGAGCACCATTAACTGTTATTGCCTGAGCAGCCACATTTTCGAAGAAGAATGGTCCGATGATGCCTCCAGCCGAAAATCCACACCAAACAGTGACACGTTGTGGATATTTTGCCCGATATGCTATTCCATACATAACCCCTATACTGTATACTTTATGAATCAATAAAAATTTACAATTTTTAATTATAAACCTGTGTTTTCTATCAAAATTACTTCTTGTGTGAATTTTGGGACACCCTTTATCTATGTCAATGCTCTGCCAACCCCTATAGACAATTAGCCTAGCTGGGTAGCAGGTCTCTTTATAGGTGAATTGGGACTCCAGTCCTACTGTCTGAGGTCCTACACCCTATTGGCATGATAAATGGACATTAACACAAATCCCCTAAGCACATATTGGCAGCTCCTAAGCTACCCTCCATCTGCAGCAGGAAATGTCACTTATATGTTGTGTAAGTCAAAATACTTAGAATCAACACTAGGGATAACCCACTTAATAGATTTTGAGTTTTTCCTTTTGATCAATATGTATTTTTTTAAACTAAGTAGTTACTAAAAATGTTTTTCAGAAATCATATTTATGAAAAATGCTAATCACACTTGTTAACTTTTCAAACTCTCACAATTAACTGTGAACTGCATGTCAGTTGGGCATGACTGTATCCACTTCATTTCCATGTCAGTTGTATTCATGACGTCCAATAAAGCATTGTCAGCAAAAAAAAAAAAAAGTATCAACACTAAAGGCACAATGTTCCCCAAACTTTAGAAGACAGAAAGTATCACCTTAAAGTAGAATTTTAACTATTAGAAAAAACAAACACACAAACACCTTGAAGAGACTTCCTACTGCTTAAAAAAAAATGTGTTGCTGTTTTTTTTTTGTGGGTTTGGGTTTTGTTTTTTGGCCCCAAATCATTTCCTATTAGGACACTACTTTTTCAGCAGCTAAATAAAAACATCACCAAATCATTTTACGTAATAAAATTTAACCTTATTCTGACCTTCCACATAAAGCAAACAAACCTCTCTATCCAATAAGATCCCATCTGAACTATGTAAGGTGATAAATAATACCTTAATTGCTTTTATTTACATGACTTTGAAACTATTCTGGGCTGAAGTCACTGACTCAAGGTCACATTACAAAAAAGTAAAATGTATGTCCAGCCAGCATGGCTCAGTGGTTGAGCATCAACCTATGAACCAGGAGGTCACAGTTCGTTTCCCAGCCAGGGCATCTGCCCGGGTTGTGGGGTGTGCAGGAGGCAGCTGATCAATGATTCTCACCACTGATGTTTCTCTCTCTCTCCCTCCCTCTTCCTTCCTCTTTTTAAAATAAAAATAAATAAATAAATAATTAAAAAACAAGGAAAATGATGCAATTTACCCAGGAGGAATGATCTACTTAAGACAGTGTGGTAGCACCTTCTCCCTCCCTCATTAGGAGACACCAAATGCATAGTGCAATTAACAGGTACATCTCTATTTGAAATGTATTACATATAAACACATTAATTTTACAAATATAAATATGTACTAAGACTATATATTTAAATAAGTTTATCACATATTACGGTTTCCTTATTAACACCAATCTGCCTGAATAGAGACAAATGACAATTCTATACCCTAACAACATTTAAAATCAAAACATGAAACAGGGCAATTCTTTTTTTCCAGTGTCTCATAAAAATTGCTTACAACTAAAATTCAGGTTACGAAGCTATAAAAAATTTTAGGACAAGGACTGATAAAACAGCATCCTAAGTACAGACAATCCCTGACTTTTGATGGTTCAACTTATCATTTTTTTCAACTTTACAATAGTGCAAAAGCTAAATGCATTCAGTAGAAACCATACATCAAATTTTGAATTTTGGTATTTTCCTGGGCTAGCTAAATGCTGTATGATACTCTCTCCCTTGTGACAATGGACAGTGGCAGTGGGCTGCAGCTCCCAGTCAGCCAGCTATCAAGGGTAAACAACTGATACTTTACAGTGTACTGTGCTGCCAGCATTTTTTGGATATTGTGTTTTGTTTTCACATCCCATCAGGTCTACAAAATGTTCATTTGTGTCTTCTGCTTCTAGTGGGAAAAGGAGGAAGGCAATGACTTTTGAGATGAAACTCAAGATAACTGCCCAACTGTAGGCTAATGGAAGTGTTCTGAGCACATTAAAGGTAGGTTAGGCTAAGTTATGGTGATTAGTAGATTAGGTATTGAATGTATTTTCAACTTACGATGGGTTTTTCAGAATGTAACACCATCATAAGTTGAGGAGCATCTGTATATTAAGAGTTTTTGCTTTTTTTTTTTTTTAACCTAAATAAGCATATGTCCAACTAATTTGCTTAGAGGAGCAGAAGACTTAACATGCATGTCTCAAAGCCAATAATGCCACATTAGTAAAACTAAGGAAGCACAATAAAATGACAGAAATTAACGACCATAGATTATAAGGGACAACATATATTTTTCAAAAACTTCAGAATATATCAAAACACACAAAAACAAGTTAACTCTACAAAATATTTTCCTTCAGTTTAGTAAAATTCTAACACAAACAAGGTATTATTGGCACTTGAGTTTACTGGAGAAAAGGGAAGGAAACTATAAAGAATGGAATCTAGGTTACACTAAAAATGTTTGTCATAATGGCACAAATGTAGAATGCCAATTTTTTTGGTTTATTATAATATCAGCAGGAAATTCATTTAAGTAGTATGTGTCCATTAAATTAGATAAATTTCCATTATTTATTTTACTACACAAGTACTTTTATACTACTCAAGCCAATCTTTTGCAATTTAGAAATGATTTAATGAAAGAGAAACAGTATTATAAAATTTATGCCTTTATACCTTCTCTCCCTTGGTAGAAGGGCAAGACCTTTATCGTGTAAATCTATAATGGATCCAAATTGTTTCATTTGATGCTACTCCACAAAAAACACAGGATGAATACATATTTAAGTACCATAATCCTAAATAAACTCCAATAATATGATGTTACTTTGTCTTTTCTAAATGAGAAATAAACACCTTAATTTCTCTTTATAAGTTAAGCCAATTTCCTTTGGAATTTCTCAGTAGTAAAATAAAAAATATTTTTAAAGATACTAGTTACTATTATGAATCACATGTAACGTTCAGTGACCATATCCTGTTTAGATATTTTAATTTTCTTTCTTTAAAAAGCAACTTAAGGTCTAATACAATATATCTACAGTTGACCTTTGAACAACATGGGTTTGAACTATGTGGATCCCCTTATACACAGATATTTATATTCAATAAATACCTGTACTATTTTTGATCCACAATTAGGATCTGTGGATGTGGAGGGCCAACTGTATGCCATTCTATATAAGAGACTTTAACATCTGTGGATTTTGGTATCCACAGAGGTACTGGAACCAATCCTCTGAGGATAATGAAGGACAACTTAAGTTTATGGGGAGTCAAAAGTTATACAGGGATTTTCAACTGGGGGGGAGCAATTAGGGAGGGAGAAGGCACACCTAACCCCAGGTGTTGTTCAAGGGTCAACTGTAATCTGCATAATTATGTAACAGGCAATTCATGGTTCACATACTTTGAGAAGTATAAAAGCAAGGGGGCCAATCAAAATCTTCTAATATTATTTCCAATGTTCTTGGTTATATTTTTATCTGAATTCAAATTTTAGGTTGGTAGTAATTTGATGATAAAGATAACTTTGTTATTTCTCAAATACTTCCTCTGTCCACCCAAAAGACTGAAAGCTTTATACTCCTAAAGCTCATTGATTATGATCACAATTCCTAAGCTCTAATTCATCTACATAAAATTAGGATTTTCCTTTTCATGGATGTGTTAAAGCCTTTGCGTATTTTTAAATGGGCTACAACCTTGAACTGAAAATAAACTATATTAATGGCATCACTCTTACAGATCTCAAAGTTAAATAAAGAGATAACTCTGAGTCTAGGTTTAGACACACTTAATTTTAACACAATGCATCAACCTCAGGTGAGCCTAGTAAATCCTGCCCACAAAGCCACGTGTGTGTGTCTTTCTAGTTTTTCTTTTCCCTTCCTCTTCCCCATGAGGTTAATGAACAAAATATTACATTTCTTAAATATATTTGATGGTTTGGAGGTAAACTATCCATTAGTCTGTAAAAGAGGTACCTGAGTACTTACCAGTTGAGTATATAAAATTAAATCCTGGACTGACAGGGTTGCTTAGGTAACACTCAGAAAAGAACTATGTGACTCCAACTATAGGGAATAAGCCATAAACACTCCATAAAATCAAGTGTTATCTAGAGTAGACCATCTCTCCATTTGAAATACCTGCTAGAGAATATGTTAATACACAATTCCATTTAGGAAATATTTTTCTTCCTCTCTCACCTGTTCCCCCACCCATCTTGCATTCAATTCCATAAATAGCAATTATCTCCCATTATAAAACAGTTGGCGGTTAAAACAATGAGCCAAGGAGGAAAGTACAATATTCTATAACTGACATTTACTGCATTGGCCTTGGACTTCTAATCTTTACCAGACGGGCACACAAATCAATCCATCAGCTCATAAAGGTGTGCTTTTTTAACCTCTAAAACAGATGGGATTGGCCAGAAGTGTCTGGCATGTCAAACTGCTAATCACTGCTGCCCTTTGCACAAAATAACCCACTTAAGTTGAGGCATGGTTGCACTGTAACCGACATTAGTCTGTGGGAAACCCATTTAACTGTCACACACTCCTGCCACTCCTGCTCTCCCTTAATTAAGCCTAATGCCTTATGCTTTGACCTTTTGTTCTAGTCTATTAACCCTATCTAGTACAAGTTCAATTATGCTAAACTAAAAACTTTGCTATAAAATATTAAATGCCATGCTCAAAAAATCGTAAGGAACATCCTCCCAACCCTTAGCTCTATGCACCCTGTTGCTCAAAGCATACAACAGTAAGACTTCACTTTTGGAGTGATACTGATTCTTAGAGAGTCTACAGCAGAGAAGAACCAAATTATCAATCTAGTCCACCGACTTTTTTACGAACTGAAGCCCGAAAACACTAAATGACTCTCCCATTTCATGGCATCAGAGGAGCCTCATTGAATCTATCTACTCTCTAGCTCTAATCTTTTATTCTCCATGGTACCTCTGATTAATAAACTACCCAGCAGTGTATTATGGTTACTAATGTTTTCACCACAACTCATTACATTTTACCACGACTACACCACACACATAGATCTAAAGCAAAATAAACGGGCCCATCAACAGAGTTTAGAAGTAATTTTTTCCTTTTCTCCCACACCAAAAATTTCTAGCCCCTCACTACTTTTTTTCTTTTTAAAAGTAGCAATGGTTGTTTAGAACTGCTAAATTATGCAACACTTAAACAGCAATATGCATGAAATACATTTTTTTCCCTGATGATTTATTTAAGTATTCAATAGGGCAAATGACTTAAGATCCAGAAAGCAATTACAAGTTGCTACTTAACCTCAATGGACAAATTCACAGCTGGTTATTGTTAAAATTATTTTTACACCTATATGTATATGGATTGCTGTTCACATTTATCAGAAGTCTAAAAAATAAAAACTTTAAAATTCACTGCAAAATGAAATGAAATGTAGTCGAAACTAGCAAGCTATTATCACAGGGGGATTTTTGTGTTAGTATATAATAATGTGTCTTATTATGTTTCTTTCCACTTTATATAACTACAAAACATTTTACTATTCTATACAATTAAAGGTCAATTAACAAAATAAAATTTGGATTTCTATTTATAACTTGTTAGAAAAAGCCTATCAATTTTACATTTTCAAAAAATTTAAAGTCAGATTTTAATTTCATATTTTTGGCTGACTTCCCAAAGGCCCAATGCCTATTTTCAAATATTAACAAATATTGTCATTTTTGCCTTTAGCAACTTGGAACCATACAGGTTAGCGCAATTATAAAATGGAAGAGATAATAGTTTTCAAATGAAGTATTATTCAGAGTTGTGATGAAATGATGAATAATTTTGTCATTGGGACAAAATTCACTACTTTTTAAGAGGAAGAAAGAGATTGTGGTACAAGAGTTTAAAACTCAAAGTGAATGTGTTCATGTTATTAGAATAATGCGTTCAAAGGAAAGTATCTATTGGAGGAACATACACAAAGATGTATAAAATGTAAAGCACACAGATGGATGAGTAGTCAAAACTAAAACAAACACTTGTAGCAGCAAAGCAATGATTTAGAGTCTCATTTGCATTTTTTTAGTGCACTGGCAAATAATGTTAATTTAAATGAGACATCATGCCTTAGTTATAAGAGTCTGTTCATGAAAATAGAAAATAAGTTTGCATCTCTGCTGAGGAATTCAACAGTGAAAAATTCATATTAATGTATAGAATTGATGCACTCTATAACATATTGACTTGCAAAGAAAGAAAAAGGCAGTTTGGATACTCAGGATATGCACTGATGAAAGCACAAAGAAGGATATACTACACTAGAGGCCCTGTGCACGAAATTCGTGCACGGTTAGGGTCCCTAGGCAAAGAGGGCCGATCTGCAGGGCAACTGGCAGGGTGATTGGGGGCCCCAGCTGGCACCCACCTTGGCTGGCCTGGGACCTGAGGTCTGGGGGTAGCTCCTGCATTGAAAGTCTGCCCCCTGGTGGTCAGTGTGCATCATAGCGACTGGTCATTCCACTGGTTGTTCTGCTGTTAGGTTGATTTGCATAGTAGGCTTTGATTATATAGGATAGTGTTCTAAGTTTTTACTCTTTACTGAGGACAACAGTCCATTAGTCTATATATCTTCTTTTCCTATGACTTATAAGCATGTGACTACACAGAAAAATATATGAACCATGAGAAGAGATGGTTTTTCTGTTTACAAAAGACATCTACTTCCAAGCAAAATTAAGTTTAGTAAAAAAACTTTGTCTTCACAGAACAAGAAAATGGGTTAAAGATATTTTAAGAGCATTTGTTAAATCTCAGTGCTGTAAATATATAACCCAGATAATCTATACATTTTCTTTAGCATTTGAAAATTGCTAGTCTGGAAATTTCTGAGCTCCATTTTAAAATAATTTTCTCTTCTGCCTTAGCATTATTAATCTAGTTGAACATGACAGTGTTCTAAAAGAAAATTCACCTCTAGAAAAGAACAAATCTCAATTTATAAAAAATAACAAAAGGGCTTCATATACTAAAGTCCTATAACTTACTGGTTTGAATCAAGTCATTCTTGATACCCTTTAACTTTTAAGATTATTGAATGTCAAAATTTACTCTAGACATGAGATTTGAGAGGCCCCCTCCTTCCCAACTCATCAATCCAACGCCATTAAATGTGTCAAACTGGTGGATTCTTATGACAACTGGAAGTGACTAAGGAACCTGACTATAAGATTCTAGAAATATTTTGTTTCATTTCCTTAAAAAAAAATTTTAAATGCCCCCCAAAGATTCTGTTGACCATGTTTTCTAATCTATTATAAATTGAGTGTTTTTAAAGAAAGAGCATTACAAAATAATCGCAAGTGCCAAGTAATTATAATGTCACCAACAGTTAGGTTCAGTTGTCCCTTCATAATTAATATGCCTGTAAAAAGATGATACATTTTAAGGAAGGAATATTATTCCTTTTAGAAGTTCTAATTTAAATACATTAAAGAAAAAAATGTAGAACAGCAGCTATTATGCACAACTTATACATAATAATTAGCAGCTATTATATATAAATACACAGAGGCTCCATTCCTGACTCTCCCCCGAAAAAAAGCCAGATTTTCTCAAGAGCTGGCATAGGTACAGTGCAATTCAAAAATGTTTATAACAGCCTTCTCTGTGCCAGGCAACTACAGCACGGACAACACACTGATGAATATACTCCTATTCATGGGGCTTACCCTTCACCGAGGAAGACAGACATTACACTAAGCAAGTGTGACCATTAATTACAATGAAGAGAACCATGAGAGACAAATCGGATCTTGTTAGAGGCTTGGAGACTGTCTCAGCATCTACGCTCTCTTCCCCACTATCCCATAAGTGGGAATATTTCTTTCCTGTTTGTTTAACCAAGGTCAGGAATGTGGTCTGTCTATGGCCCAAATAAACAGCTACCATTAGATCTCTTCTCTCTTGCTTGCTTTCTAGGGGGTAGATCTAGAGAGTTGGTTCAGGGCACATTATCAGCAAAGGTCCACACAGTGGCCTCTCATCTTGTTACCTATTCATAGGAAAATACAGGAATGGGTTCCATAATCTTCGCATTATGTTCCAAATTAAACCCAAAGACCCACTCACCTCCACTAATGGTTTTAGGACATTACTTTTCAATAATAAGTAGAGCTGGCCTGTGAGTAATCTGATCATACTAGTTGACTAAAGGTACCTGGCTCTGTTAATCTACAAAAAGAATTTCCCCTGCTGATTTTTAAAATAGAACTATAAATGTGTATACATGCAGAAACAAAGCTGAGGAACAGATGTTCACGTGTACTGTAAAATTTTTTTTTAAATTCTCAGCCTAAAAAGTACATTCCAAGTACCAGAATATCAAATAAATCATAAGACTGTTCTGAAGACCATGTTTCAATAGCATTCGAAGAAAACAGGCTACAAAAACAAGGATGATATAATTTGGCCTTTTCTAATCTCCTTAAGAAGGCACAGTCCTTCTGGTCATCATAGATCCTTCCTATGTGTTTGCTTGGACTACTCTTTAACACCTGAAACACAAGCCCCTCATTCTGAGACTGATTTAGTGAAAACCAAAAAAGTGTGAAATAAATTAAGACTTGGTTTCTTATCCTGGGTTTACCCAACTGCTAGCTATATAAGTTTAAGATTTATTTAAATTCTTAGGGCTCAATTTCTTCCTGTGTAAAATGTAGACAATAAATGTTTAAGAAATTGTTAATTACCAACAATAATAAAAATGTGAAATTAATCATTTACCTAACTGTATCACAAGGATACCCTTAATAAAAAAGAATAAAAATAAAAAAGAATGAGAAATTGAGAAGGAAAAATAGGGGGAAGAGGAAACAAAAATAAAGAAAAAAAAGACCAAGAAAAAAAGGTGTATCAGTACTAAATGGTAGCATTTATCACTATTTAGTATACAGTCCACACCAACCACCTATCCTATGTGCTTTTCATTAAGCAAGATGCCTCTATAAATTGACTTGTTTAATAATGGGGAAGTAGAACAAGGTACCTCTGAGACAGTATGTTTAAACCCAGAGCATCCATATCAAATTCCCTTCCAACCAAAAAACCTAAGGTTTCTATGAAATTACTTCAATTTGTGAAAGCCCAAGTCAAAAAAAACAACAACTATCTATAATAATAAAAGAGTAATATGCTAATTAGACCGGACAGCCGAAAGACCTTCCGGACATAGCCAGGACTGCGAGGGCCAAGGCAAGCCACTGCGGCTGCAAGGGCTGAGCCCCTTGCGTGAATTTCGTGCCATCGGGCTTCTGGTATATATATATATATATATATATTAAAAAAGAAGAAAACGTTACAGCAATTCTGGTCAACCATGGATTAGCAAGATAGGTAAGAGTAACATTTTACTAACGAAGTGAACAATGGGGCATTCATTGCTTGAGTTTTGCCTGAGTAACACTGGACAGTGGTGAATAAAAAAACTTCGATCTTTAATCCTTGTCTATTTTAATTAAACTTTTAAAAAGGCATGAATGGATTAAAGAAAGAATATTTTATTTATATATATCTGAACTCCAGAAATATATATTTTCCCCCAGACTGTTCACTAAAACAATATCTCTCTTATTTGGCTAGATACAATATATTATCTTAATAAATCATAGTAAAACATTTCTATGCAGCTTTTATACAAACACTTTTGTTTATCCAACATTTACTTGGCAATTCAAAAATCCAAAGCTCACTAGGAAATATTATGTATAGGAGACTTACGTCTCCAATATAGTTTCAATTTGACTATACCTTTTAGTGTAGAGGGAACCACTCAGCTTGATTCTTTTGGGTTCAAAATTCCATAAATTTTAAATGAGGCAAGTAAAAAGATTTGGAGAGATTTATAACCACATTTCTCATTACCTCAACAATAAAAGAACATGCCTGATGTGTACTTTAAAAATACTTTATGCTACACACCTCCGTTATCTCAAAAATCTTTCTTCACCATGGTCTACTCCCAAAATGAAGCCAAATACTCCTCATCTCTCTATTTCTGCTTCCCTCTGGTAAACTACAAATGCACTATCAATTGCTCTTTTTATTGCAAAACCTAGCTTATTAGTATAGGATAGTCTTTAAAATAAAATTATTGTGGATGAAGACAGGGCAATAAAAAAAATCACATAAAGAACTGTAATAGTCAGGAGGTTTAACTTTTCAACCAAGAAGAGCTATAGCTCTGAATTTGCTACAACTGCTCCTTGAAGTAGGCAAATATAATTAGCCTTGGGAATACCTGGATTAAGACCATGACAAGCTATTTTAATGAATTATATCAAGAAACAGTTGCTTTCCCTGCCCCAAAGAACACTATGGTAATTCTGTGGTACACTTCACAGAGGTTAGCATTGCATAGTTGCTCTTAGTGAAGACATTTCCCCAGTAAGCACAGGGAGCAGGACATCAGCTCTGACAACTGACATCAACTGCTGCACAAATCATATATTGGAAGGATATCCTTCCCAGCAAGACTGGTCTGAGAATCCAGGCTAGGTAGACTATGTGCTGCATGAGTTCTGTGGCCATCAGACTGCGAGGAGGGTTTTTTGATGACTTTCTAAAAATCAAAGAGAGACTGCTTTTCTCTTCAAATGATGGCATACTCTCAGGAAAAAGCAAATTGTTATCAATGAAATTAGCTTTGTGACCTCAGGCAAGTTACTAAGACATCTCTCAGACTACTAGTAGGTTTCTTTACCTGTAAAATAGAGAAAATGATACCTATATGTCACTGGGGAACTGTCAAGTGACCAGCATAAAATCATCTTCCTTTCCCTGCTCTTCATCCCAATAAAAAAGGCTAAAGGCAAGTAACTAGAAAACAACTGTTTTATAGTTCAAGTTTTTACCCAATCATCTCTACTCTCCTTTTAAAACAACAGGCTTGAAATCTTTACTGCTTATTGTCAACAAGAGCATATATTGATGTATAGTCAGAATTTCTGAATTTAAAAATCAAATCTTACTCCGTTATACAGACTCTATGGATGTTGCCCAGATAAATAAAATGATGCTCCTTTTATCTGAATCATATTGTTTTAGTAGCAGAATCTAAGCTAGAAAAGTATGTGTGAATAACAAAACAAAAATACTTTTAAAATGCTTTTCAAAAATCAAATTTGAACCTACATGACCCATTGTGCAAATATTCCCTTTAGGGGTAAAAATATAACTGTGATTAATTTATTTTGAAGATATTTCTATATTCCATTTGGGAGTGTTTCACATGTTTTCAAATAATTTTTCTCCACTTTTTTCTGTCCTCCTTCCATTCCTTAATTTGTCTTTTTTCCACTGTATAAATCTACCACTTTATTGTAGAACATTAAAGACTGCATTTCAAAAAGCAGTTGTAATCCTTTAAGCAATTCACATCTCTTGATTTTTAGATAAGATTCCTCAAGAGAGAAGTCCCATTTTATTCTGAACTTCTGACTCTTCAACTTTTATTGTGTCCTGTTACATGTCAGGCTCTTATCTATATTGTCATTAAATCACCAAAACAATTATAATACTATTCTCATTTTAAGGTTGAATATAAATGCAGTTTCCTACTTACTATCGCAGTGCTAAATTATCATCTGATTTTTTAAATTCAGCAACATTAACATGTTCACGTTAGTACAGTAGAGGCAAATTCAACAATTAAAAGCACACAACTACAAAAAACTAGCTTACCCACAAAGAGGCTTAAGTTTTCCTTTTATCTATTTTAGCTGTTAAAGAAAATAAAAGTAGAATAATCAAAGCACACTACTAAAAACAAAAACTTCTAATTCCTTATTTCCCGAGTTGTTCTCAACCCATTAGCAAATTATAGATTTGAAAACAAGGAGTAGCCTTGAATTATCATTTAACAGGTAACTAAAAAATGACTTTCTTAATTAGAAGTTCAAGGGTGAAAGACTCCTTTCCACCAAAGCTCTGAATAAACACCAACATCAGGTCAATGAGAATTGTCCTAGTCCCCATGGTATCTTAAGCTGATGACTCAAATTCCCAACAGGCTTCCAGTTTAAGATTTCTTGAGACAGTAGGCTTAGTCACACGAATGACCTGGAATTTCAGTCAAATAAGGGTCTCTTCCTTCCATTCTTAAATGTATTTTTGCTAAATGACACAAAGCTAAAGAGGAATATGGGTTTTAATTTAGAACTTTATTTAGAGGCATACAAAGAATTCAAAACATAACTATTAACCCTGTTAGAGAAGCAATTCTATTTCCAAGTTTCTTAACAAAATGTTTTTTTATTCTAGCCCTATTTATTGAAAGAGGGAGGAAAGGAAGGAGGGAGGGAGGGAGGGAAAGTGGAGGGAAGAAGGTGCGAAGGGAGGGAGGGATGATGGTTGGTTGGATGGATGGATACCACAAGCATCTTCCTAGCTGAAGCTTCAACAAATTCTGGAGTTCTTAAATTTATTTTGACCAAAAAACAAATCAGATGAATTATAATTTCTTTAACAGGTGATTATCTATAAAATTATCTTCAAGAACAATCCATGTTAAAATCTGTTACAGCCTTTTAAAAATATCTTAATACTACTAAGTAAACAGAATGAGTCCTTTTTACTTCATATATCCAAAAAGTGACTTTTTTCTATATCTGTGAATTGCCAGTCTTCCAAATTCTTCAAATCTGTTTCTCACTATATTGCTTCTAGTTTTAGACTAAATGTTATCTCCAGCATGGTTCAAAGTATTAATTTTAACAAAATCCTAATATAGTTGTAAAACGTGTAACATTTACATTTTCCTCATTCTTGTTCTTCTCAGTATTTTACGAACTTAAAAAACTTATCTTATGTTCCTAAAATACCACAAGTTTTGTAGTGCTTTATTTTTACTATTTGCAAAATAGTATAGGAACCCATTTGAATTTGCATAATGCAGTGTGTACTATATATAAATGACAGCAATTAGTATAAGGTCCTACTTATCTCAATCCTTATATTTAGTTTGAAAAAAATAAAACCACCCTTTCTGTAATTATTTACATCAAATATCCTATTATCAGATATCCCATCAAAGAGTTCTCCAGTTAACCACCCAAACCTCAACATTCTGTTTTCCATGTTCAAATAAGACCATTGGAAAATACCAGATCTTAAAAAGAATAATTTAAAAAAATCTAATATTAATTCATTTTTTCCCCAAACTATAATTTCTGGTTCTATTCTGGCAACCAATGTTGATTCTCTGTTAGATATATTTAAGAGAAATTTAAAAAACAAAGTGTACAATGCACAAATGGGAAATTTGTCATTGCTCCCCCTCAAACAACCACTATTTATGTCATATTGCTGCTCTTATAAAAGGGACTCCATTACCATCAGCAATTCATGTCCCTGCTTCAGCATCAGATGCAAACAGGATACAGAAACAAGATCTATCTCGTTTACTTTTTGTTCATTGCAACCTCTGAACATAATCCTCAGTTCCATTCCAACAGCCTGCTTCATCATCTGACATGCCTGATTTTTACCTTCTCAAGTCTTAGTGACTATCCTGGTGTTATATTTCTCTGATTGTTGTGTTACCTAAATACTACAGAATGAGTTTGCTCCCCACCCCCACAGTCCCTTCAAAAACTTCAACTTAAGGATATGCATCTTGAACAATTCAATTCACGCCTTTGAACTCATTATCCTGAAAGTTCCCCCCCCCCCCTTCTGTTGAAAATGTTCAACTTTTCAATAGTAATCAAAAGTTGCTTTTCATAAAAATATTTCTCCAGTTGGAAGACATGGGTACAAAGGACTTTGTTAGAAGAGCAAATGCTTTTTTCCCCAGTCTTCATCCATGTAACAGTAAATCATTATTAAAACAAAACAAAATCTACCCTGTGTATCAGCCACGCCACGTGGAGTGGCATATAGAAAAAGCACAAGAGTAAAGAACCTTCACCCCCCTAACCACAGCCAAGAATAGAAGCAACAAATGAAGAAGGCTTTTCATAGACAAAAACATCCAAAGATGTAGCAGCTATTTATTGTAGAAAAGGAGACGAGAGCGAGACAAATAAAAAGAGAGGCTTAGCATAGACTAGAACTCCTTCTTCTCTATTAACCTACACTTTAAAAACTATTCCTGAAGTTTAAAAGGCAAAACTGAACCTATCAAAATTTTAATTAAACAAATTTTCTTCATAAAAATGAGATGTTTTGAACTTATTTTGGGCAGAATTATCTTTTAACTTGATACACAAACTATTGTTTTTAAGTTGCTTACAATCTTAAAGTTTTAAAACTAAAAACCTAATTCCTTTAATGTCAGATATCCTTAGCCACGCTAGTTTAAAATTATTCTATGCCAGCATCTTCTAGTACTGATTTGCAATGGAATCTGTATAATTAATAATAACATTCTTCCCTCTAATAGTTCCAGAGAGCCAAGGATGACATCTCCTTATCTCCCTATTTATTCCACTGGATTGACATGTTTTACCTCATCTGTCACCTTCCATAGAATTCTGCTTTCAGATATGAGTTAATTCATTTTTAGTTGTCCTCAATGTTCTAAAATAGTGATGTTTGACAGAATTAATACAGTGTTCTAGTTCTCTCTGTTCGACTGGTATTTAATTGAAGATCCTGGAGGCCTTCTTTTTCTCGGGTTATAGCATTTAAAGAGGAACATTACTTCCTCCATGGACAATATAAGCCACGTGGCAACAAGGCTGCCTTCCTAAGGTTTCCCATTTAACAGATTGCTTTATTATCTATAAACCACCAACAAGGCAGATTACCACTTTATTTCACGTTGATTTTACTTTTCGCATCTCTGAACCACAATTCTACTATAGCCTACATTCTCTTTTACCTTTGAATTTCCAGAATTTTTTGGAGTTTTAACATTCCCTTATACTTTTATTTTATCATTGCTTTTGTTTCACCTGGACCTCAAGGAGTCCGAATGGAATTTAGATTCTTGAAGATTTCTTGGATCTCTGGTAACAATGCAGAAAGTCTTTAAACAATGAGAGCTACCTTGGGACACAAACTGAGAATACCTGTTTTAAATTCTTCTGAATTAATATCTTTTGGAGAACGGCCCACTCAACTTAATATGTCATAGCATTCAATTCTAAAGGTAGCACGGATCATTTAAATTGACACTTGCTATTTAATACACAAATATTTGTTCTCTTGGATGGCCTTTTGTAAGCTAGCACTTCTTAATCATTTTTTAGGTCTATTGTAACCACAAGAGACGTCAATTTAAGCAAACTTCAGGAGCAATAAACTAACAAACAGACTCTAGGTGGTGGTATAGGTTATTTTTTATCTGGATGTTTTGCTCTTAAAACTCCAAGAGTCAGAAGAGCCTTTAGCTTCTTTTAAGACACTTCTTTATTGGGAACTTACAATGTTTTAGGGTGTTTAAATTAGTAAAATCCAAGTTCTGCATAGTTCAGAGACACATGCAAGAAGTGGGTCTAAAGCAAGGTGTAAAATCTGGTTTTCAACTACCTCAAAGGCACTATAGAGAATTCATTTGAGTAAAACCAACCATCTATATTTTCATTTTTATTTTTCTCCCCTCACATACCTCAGGCACTTCCAGAGGTAAGTATGGAAAGGGGTCTTTCCCCATGAGAATGTATGAAACAGACTAACAATTCTGCAGCCTGCAGGGCAGTAGCTGTTCTGCTGACTGACCCTTCTTTGTCTCCAGGAGCTAATTCCAGGCAGAGAAAAGTTACTATTGGTCATGAAGCCACTAGCCTCTGAACCAGTTAAACCCAATCCCCATTACCTAATGGCTGGGCAAAACCAGTGCAAGTTACATTTCAACATACTACAGGCAGCAACCCACATTAGGTGCTAGGCAGTTGAAGCACCATTTGTTTAAAAAGTCCACTTAGTTCAGTCTCTTCAACAAAGGTAGCAAACTGGTGATTAAACATTGAATGATCACATCAGGAAAATGCCACCCACTTGCTAAGCCTATGATTCACTAATAAGCAGGTTCAATGCAATTCATAACTTTAAAGAATTCCCCCCCACCCCCATAATATAAAGAGCATTTATCGTATATAACCCGATAACCTTTTTACTTTGGATACCTATAGACGGTCTCTCTTCCTCTAAAGACAGAACAATCTCACATTTAATCATTTACATTACTGGAAACAAACTCCAACTTAGTTGCACCGAGTAAAAAGTCCTTGTAGCTGGGAACGTCTTAATTTTTTTCCAAAATACAACGTCCTATTAAAACAATATTTTAAAAACTCAAAAGTACTTATCATTCTGTACTTAGTTACTATCTTCACAACCCAATTTAGTCACTAAGGAGCTAGAAGGTAGAAACTCCTGTAATGCTTCTGAGATCAACATGTGTCACCGACTCCCAGCTTGTTCGCCTCTAAGACACAGTAGATTCCTTTGTTCCTTCAGACTGAGCACCAACTGGACTACAATTTGGAAACTACTCTGGGAAAGATGGGAGAATGCGTAGACTATTTCCAGGGACACCCTTCATAAAACAACAGTCCCGAGAAGAAGGCAGATGCAGGAGGAGAGAGAAGCAGCCTCCCAGGACTCACTGAACGCGAGCCGGGGTTCTGGCTCCGGGTAAAGTGATGGCTGAGGCCTCGGGTCCGAGGAGCCTGGCCCGCAGGAGGGCAACGACGAGGACCGACGACCCGGCCTGGGGCTCCGGCGGGGCCAGGGCGCCGTCCCTTTCCCTACTGGCTTTTCCTGTCCGGGAATCCCGCGAGCACCGAGCAGGGAGGCACCGGCGAGAGGCGAGGAGCTGCGCCCGGCGCCGCCCAGGACGCCCTGGGCAGCAGGACCGGGCGGTGCGAGGCGAGAAGCGCCCGAGGGGGCAGCGGGGCGCCGCGACCCAGGCCCGGTCGCCCGGCTCGCGGGACGCACGGCGGCCGCCCCTCGACCTGGGACTGGCACGGACCGGCCGGCGAGCCCGGGGCCAGCCGCACAACTTGCCGGGCCCGCCGCCCGGGCCCCGAGAGTTCCCGGGAGACGCGGAGCCGGCGGGAGGGGCGGGACCCCCCGGGAACGCTGCCCCCGCGCCGAGCCCACCCGCCGCCCGCACTCGCTCCCGCCGCCGGCCGCGCGGTCCTCGGCGCCCCGACGCCCCGACGCCCCGAGGCCCTGCCGCCCACGCCAACGCCGCGGGCCGCGCTCCGGGCCGTTTCCGGTGGCGCCGCCGCCGCCGCCGCCGCCGCCGCTCCTCGGACCCCGGCTGCGGCCGCACTCACCCGAGCCGCCGCGGCTCCGCGCCCGGGCTCCGTCAGGCTTGCTCCGCGGAGGCGCCCGCGCCCGACCTCCCCCGGCGAGCTCTTTCCTCCGAGCGCAGCGGCGGACGCGAGGCCACGGGCGGGCGTGGGCCGTGTCGTCCCCCGACCTCGCCGCCGCCGCCTCCCGCGTTCGGGGCTCTGCTGCAATGCCTGCGCGGCTGACTCGAGCGCCTCGCTCCCGCCGCCCGCAGCCGCGCTCCTCCCTCCGCCGCCGACGGCCGCGGCCCAGCCCCTCCCCTCGCCGCCCCACGCCATTCAGCGCTTCAGCCAAGTTTCTTAACCCTTTTTTCCCCTCCCTCCATTGTCCCCGGGGCCGGAGGACGCCACTCGGGTCCGCGCAGCTCGCGGGAGCTGAGGACCCCCCTGGTGCGGTTTCCCTCCCGGGCGGGGGCTGCGGGGCCCCGCGGCGGCCGGGGAGGTGGGTGCCTCGCGCCGAGCCGTCCCCGGGCTCCCGGCTTGGTCCCGCCGCCCCCGACCGCACGGCGCCTGGACAGCCCCCCCGTCCATGGGGCCCGGGGCGTCGTTCTGGTGACAAAGGCCACGGGCTCTGTTTGGGGGCACCACCTGGGGCCGGGGCGCCCAGCCTCCCCGCCCGAGTGCTGGCGCCGGGGCGTCCCTCCTCCCATCTCACCCCACAACTCCGCTCCCTGGGCTCCCTCACCCCGACTTCCTCCTCCTGGTAATCTGCGAGTCCTGCTTTAATCTTGGGGACGGGCACTAACTCCAGGTCACTTGGACCCCACGCCCAGCACGTAGTAGGCGCCCAGGAATGAACGTGGAGGGACTCCAGGTGGCATCGTGGAGGGAGGCCGCCGGGGAGCCGCGCTCGGCGCCTCGGACGCGCAGCGCACCCGGGAGCGCGGCTGGGCTCCGGCGGCTTTGTCTCGGCGAAGTCTCCGGCGGAGCCCGTCCGCGAACCTCTCATCCCGGGAAGAATTTGACCCTAAGGACGCGGCTAGAGGAACGGCTGCCCCCGCTTTGGCAGCTGCTTCGGCTCCGTCTCGGAATAAGAAATAACAATTACATCACGAGGCCCCGGCGGCAGCGCTGCGGAGCCTCTGTGTTTCCTGCAGCCTAATCTTGCCGAACCCGCCTCTAATTCGGGGGGATATGGATTGGTGAAGAGAGAAAGTGGAGGGAGGAGAGAGTCCTAGGAAACCATAATTTCTCCGTTCTTACGTTTGCTGTTATAAAACCTTATCCTCAACACTCCCCAAACGGCTCACTAGATTTATTAACGCCCCTTCAATACTTCCCCAGATATCAGGTTGCTTTTCGACTCTGGCATCTAGCATTTAGTAACTCGCCTTGAAAGACTACCCGAGGAATGAGTGCCATTGCTGAAATTGCGCTTAATACAAAAACGTCAAAGTGCAGCTTAGCCTCGCCTTAGCTTTGAAATGGCATGCCTGTGTTCAATAGAACACTTATTACACGAAGCAAATGAGCGATGAGGCACTCCATTCTTGCATGTAGGTTTTCATATCCTTTTGAATTCTATTCTTTGAAAAGAGTTGCTAGTGACTTTTAAAAAAATTATACAAGTCCTAAAACAGTATTCTATGCCTGTTATATAATGGCTGTGTTGCGCATTTAAAATTTCATTTAACCTTTAAAAATGTGAATGAGAGTTTTGGAATAACTTCATAATCTTAAAAGTGAAAGCAATTTTTAAAATTAATACTTCATAAATCCAGCACCGAGCACAGTGCTGGGCACATGATAGGACTATTTTGCTTAATGGTAATTGTGCATTTTAGAACAATTATTTTACATGAACCTAGTGATTCAACTGTGCAGTCAGTTGCTATCATATATAGTTTAAACCTCGGATGATAGCTTATTATTTGCATATACCACAGTTTGAAATCTCTAGGTAACATAACAAATCTGCTGTTCTATAATGCATCATTTTCCCAGGATTGACCCAAAGCAAACTGTTCCAGTTACAGCATAATTTGAGCTTGGCCCTTTAAGGAGTCAAACTCACTTTTTAAAAAACTGTTTTTTAACTGTTATACAAAGTTCTAAAATCTATTATAAATGCTATTTTCTTAGGCAGTTTACTGGACTTTCATTCAGCTTTTTCCTAAAAATACTTTAATTTTACTTCAAGTATTGATTGTAGTAGGTTGTAGTGGATTCAACACATATATCAAGTTCCTATCATATATTAGGCTCCTTCCTAGGTGTTAGGGATGCTCCCAGGAGTATGTTAAGTTGCGAATCACTGCATTGAAGGACTCTAGGACACAATGACCTAGTGATTATCTCTATCTTGTAGTTTCTCTCTTCCCAACTTCACTAAAACAACAATCTATTGTCCTTTCTCTGTTGCCAGCATGCCTGCCTCTAATATCCTCCTCCTCTTCTGATTGGCAGCTTCTAGTCTGGTGCAGGCTAGGAATCCAGATAGCCTCACTTTTCAGATTCAATCTAAAGTAAAAATCTGTTCTGTATAAGGGACTTGTGCTCACCAAGAAGTAAGGCCTATGAACCTTAGTGCATAGACTTTGGGACAGATATTTGGACTGCTCAAACGTTGCTTTAAAAAGCTTATTTTTTTCTTCTTAAGTGGGGTTTAGATCATTGAGATTGGTTGTATCTCCTAATAAGTTAAGTTACACTTAACTGTCTTGCCCTCCAACACTAGTGTTAAGAAGTCCACTGCCATATGTTAGATGACTTAACAAAGTTACCTCTTATTATTTATCTATCTTTTCAGTCTCACAGAAATCCAATTATTGAAATCCTGAGCTCTTCTTGATAGTACATTAATGTTAAATTAAGTGCAAACCTTTTGTAGAATTCATGTTTACTTAATCATGCTAACTGGAGCCATTTTCTTGTTGTTCTTTGTTTTTAAAAAATCAATACCTAAATTTCCTGGCTAGGAGAGTCATTGCGAGAATACTGGGGCATATATGTAATATAAGATTGCCTATTCAGTAATTTTTATTTATTTTATTTTTAAATTACAGTTGCTATCGAATATTATTTTAGTTTCAGGTGTACAGGTTAGACATAAAGGTTAGACATTTATATAACTTAATGAAGGGATCCCCCTGATAAGTCTAGTACCCACCTGACACCATACAGTTATTACAATTTATTGACTGTATTGCCTATGCTGTATTTTCCATCCTTTGACTATTTTGTAACTGCCAATTTATACTTCGCAGTTCCTTTACCTTTTTTACCCAGTCTCCCAACCCCCTCCCAGTAATTTGTATTTTGAAAATAACTCTCATTTTAACCAATTATGAAGTGGGGGAAAAAATGCCCTTCAGTTCATATACTAAACATGAGTATTTTTATGAGCCAAGGGTTTCCTTGGGATCACATACTTATAATGCAGGTTTACTACGTTCATCTACCAAAAAGAAGTAGCCTGGGAAAGGTATGTTTATGATATGCTCCCTGAATCTGTCCTGTTACAACATTTTCTATATCAATTTGTGCCTGGTGATAACTTGTCTGCATTCCACTCTAAAGGCAAGCACTACAGGCACAGGGTTCATTTCCCTATTGTTCACATTTGCATACTTCCACTACCTATCCCTGTGCTCAGCAAACTGTAGGCATTCAGTAGATTTGGAGTATGATACTGTCATATCCTAAAGGACAGAGTGTTTATTTTTACTTGGGGTACAGGTGTGAGATGAGGGAATTCCAAGAAAATTTTACTGAGAAAATAATGCTTCAACTGATTACTAAAAGGTAAGAAGAATTTGCCAAGTAGGCAAAGTGGGAAAGGAATTCTCAGTAGAGGAAAATGATTGTTTAACACGAGTGGGGTGAAGCAAAAAAAAATATACATTGGGAAGTATTTGAACCCACATTATACATTTTGAACTAGTGACTAATGAACTATGACAACTGGCAAAAATATAAACAGTTCGAACTCCAGCATAGTTACACTGATACAGTCTCTTAGCCTCTAGAGAAATAAAAATATAAAGTAACTCACAAATGTAAGCTGCATATGCACTTTTACATTTTCTAGTAGTTACATTTAGAAAATACAAAGAAGCAGGTAAAATTAATTTTAATAACATACTTTATTTAAACCAATATATCAAAAGTATTATTTCAAAGTGTACACAACATTAGCTATTTTAAAAAAGAATGTAAAATTTTCACTAAATTTTCATACTCCAGTGTGGCGTTTACACTTATGGCACATCTCCATTTGGACTAGTCACGTTCAAGTGCTCAGTGGTTGAATGTGGCTGATGGCTGCAATACTGGACACTGTAGCTCTAGAAAATGGATGAATTCTTTTTTTGGATGAATTCTTTAATAGTGTAGTTAAAAAAATTTTTAGAGATGAAAATTTAAATCTTGTTAAATTTAAGGTTTCATTTGTTGGTTATTGGTGTTTAGCTATACTGTGTTATAAAGACTACTTTCTTGTGTCTGGGCTATTATGTCAATTAGAGAATAGCAAAGTTTTCATTTTATGTGCTGTCTAGCCACAATTACTCCTGTCTCTATTAACTGTGGTGGTGGACTGAAAATGTAAACTGGCTTTATGGCAGAAATAAAGCATTATATATTTGGGGTTGAATATGCTTTTAAAAAGGCTTCTCTGGAACACAGAACTACCACTATGCTAGCTCCTATCAAACATATTCCTGGCTCTAAAAGCTCAGGGTTTTGTTCTTTAATTCTTCCATGCCCAGTTGCTGGTGGGCTGTAAAATCTACTCCAGCCTTTGAGGCAGTCACCTGCCTGAAGCTGCTGCAAGTGGGAAGTGCTGCAGTGCCCGAGGATTGAGAACGGTTTAATAAAGGTGTTTAAACGCCCTGTCTGCAGGTTACTGTGCAGTTTTCCCTAATGAGATTGAAGCTTTTACTTTCTGGATGTCTTGGGTGCCAAGAACTGACAATTCTATACTTAAATGAATCCTGAATATGGGATCTTAAAAAATGTCTGAAAATAAAGTGTTGTTTTGTTTTTTTTTAAACATATTTTATTGATTTTTTACAGAGAGGAAGGGAGAGAGATAGAGAGTTAGAAACATCGATGAGAGAGAAACATTGATCAGCTGCCTCCTGCACATCTCCCACTGGGGATGTGCCTGCAACCCAGGTACATGCCCTTGACCGGAATCAAACCTGGGACCCTCCAGTCCGCAGGCCGACGCTCTATCCACTGAGCCAAACCGGTTTCGGCTAAAGTGGTCTTTATGACATAGTATAACTAAACACCAATAGCCAAAAGAAAGCAGCTGTAAGTGTACAACAAAAAGGCAGGTACTTTAATGCAATGCAAATGTGGACAATGTCTTCTCATTCCCAAACCAGGAAGTTGTCTAGTATAGTTGAGGAGTCTAAAGACAAAAAAATCCCAATGAAGGTAAAGAAATTGCCAGTTTGATGATGTGTCAGTATAACATGTCTAAATGATTGAAAGTAAACATTACATGGAGTACTATCTCTTTATGTAGAAATGGGTTATGTGGATTTCACTTAGCAGCCCTGTTGTAAATGAATACAAATTTTATTTTCAGGATTTTACAAACATCCATCCATATATAAATTAATTGAGTAAGACATGATCCTATTAGTATTTAGAGATTTTATTCAGACAACCTTCAGCTAAAGCATATCTGTTTTCCCAAATTATTCAGAGATCTGTAGGGAAAATAGCTATAAGAAAACAAAATGTATATTTACCATTTGTATAACTGTTTGACCCTCAAAGGAAATAGACATAGATTCTGACATATCTGTTTTAGATTTGTTTAGTTTAGGTAACATAAAATTCCTATATAGTCTATATTTTCATAACATTTACTAAAATTAGTGTTCTCTCTCTCTTTCTCTCTCTCTCTCACACACACACACACACACACACACACACACACACACACACAGGTATACCCCTAAAATTCTACACAATTTAATGGGGAACAAATAGCCTTTACAATAAATGGTGCTGTGACAATTGGATATTCACATGAAAGAGAATGAAATTTGACCCCATTTTTGTACTATACACAAAAATTAAAATGGATTGTAGGCCTAAATGTAAAAACTAAACTACAAACTCTTAGGAGGAAATGTAACAATAAATCTTCATGACCTTGGTTAGGCAAAGCCTTCTTAGATATGACACCAAAAGCACAAGTGACAAAAATAAATAGGTATATTGGACTTAAATTAAAATATTTTGTGTATCAATGGACACTATCAAGAAAATGAAAAGACAATCCACAGAATGAGAGAAAAAAATAGCAAATCATATATCTGTTAAGAGACTTGTATCTAAATATATAAATACATTTTACAACTCAATAACAAAAAGACTTATTTTTTAACTAGAGGCCCGATGCATGAAAATTCATGCACTGGAGGGGGGTCCCTCAGCTCGGCCTGCCCCCTCTCACAGTCCGGGAGCCCTCAGGTGCAGAGACGACCCAGAGATCAGGGGAAGGCAACGCCCCATCACACCTCTGCTGCTGTCACGGGCGGCAGCACAAGCCTCAGCCGGCCCTGGTTACCTGAGCCTCGGGCAGCCCTGGGCGGTTGGGGAGGTGAGGGGACTGGGGGGTCTCTGGAGGCAGGCACGCACCTGGCCTTGCCTCACGCCTGCTGCCCCAGTGGGGCTGAGGGGACTGGGTGCTGCCATGTTGTGGCTGTGGGTGCTGCCATCTTTGAGGGCGTGACAGTCAATTAGCATATTCCCTCCTTATTGGCCGTGGGTGCTGCCATCTTTGCGACAGCGTGCGGGTCAATTAGCATATTTCCTCTTTATTACATATGCTGAGGTAAGGGCCTGAATAGACATTTCTCCAAAGAAGATATACATTAAACAAATGGGAAGAAACTCCATATCATCAACAGGGAACTACAAATCAAAACCACAATGAAAAACCACTTCAAACTCACTAGGAATGTCTATAATATCTACACTAATAAAAGAGAAACATGGTAATTGGCGTACGACCGCTACCCTTCCCATTGGCTAATCAGCGTATCCTTATGCAAATTAACTGTCAGCCAAGTTGGCGACCGGCAGCCATGCACTGAAGCGAGCAGGGAGGCTTGCTTCCTCCAGGAACTGCAGATTCCAACATTCCCTGCCTCACTTGCCGGACTCTCAACTGCAACTCTAAGCAACTATTACTATGTTGCAAATAGGAAGCTAAACAAAACGGCTTTCAGTCAGCCCGGGACCGCAACATTGTATCCATGTTTTCAGCAGCGAGGCCTCAGAGCTAAAGCTGGCCCAGAATAAAAAAAAAAGAAAAAAAGAAAACAAGGAGCGGTTGGGAGCTTTTAGTCAACTGCCAGCGGGAAAACAGCCCTCATCCCCTCAGCCAGCCTGGCCAGGCACCCCAGTGGGGACCCCCACCCTGATCCAGGACACCCTTCAGGGCAAACCAGCCGGCTCCCACCCGTGCACCAGGCCTCTATTCTATATAGTAAAAGGGTAATATGCCTCCCGGCACTGGGATCAGCGTGACAGGGGGCAGTTCCCAAACCTCCTGATCAGCCCTGCTATGTGCCTGATAGGGGGGGAGCTCCCCAATCCCCTGATTGCCCTGCGGCTCTGTGTGTGACAGGGTGCAGCGCACCAACGCCCTGATCGGCCCTGCTCTGTGTGTGACAGGGTGAGGCGCCCCAACCCCCCGCCCCCACGGGCCCTGCTCTGTGTGTGACAGGGTAGAACCATAACCTCTCCATTGGCCCTGCCCTGAGTGTGACAGTGGTGGCGCCCCAACCCCCTGATCGGCCCTGCTCTGTGGGTGATAGAGGGTGGCGCCCCAACCCTCCTCCACGGGCCTTGCTCTGTGTGTGACAGGGTAGAGCCATAACCTCCCCTTTGGCTCTACCCTGAGTGTGACAGGGTGCAGTGCTCCAACCCTTGATCCACCCTGCTCTGTGTGTGACAGGGGGCGGTGCCCCAGCTCCCCTATTGGCCCTACTCTGTGAGTGATAGGGGGGAGCTCCTCAACCCCCTGATGGACCCTGCTCTGTGAGTGACAGGGGGCAGCGCCCCAACCCCCTGCTGGGCCCTGCTCTGTGAGTGACACGGGGCAGCGCCCCAACCCCCTGATCAGCCCTGCTCTGTGCATGACAGGGGGCAGCGCCCCAACCCCCTGATCGGCCCTGCTCTGTGCGTGACAGGGGGTGGCGCCAAAACCTCCCCATTGACCCTACCTTGAGTATAACAGGGGGAGGTGCCCCAACCCCCCAATCAGTCTACCCTGAGCGTGACTGAGGGTGGCATTGCAACCTCCCGATCCGCCCTGCTCTGTGCATGAGGGGGCAGCACCCTAACTCCCCAATCGGCCCTGCTCTGAGCCTGACCAGGGGCTGCTCTTAGGGATTGGGCCTGCCCTCTGCCACCCGGGAGCAGGCCTAAGCCAGCAGGTCATTATCTCCCGAGGGGTCCCAGACTATGAGAGGGCACAGGCCGGGCCGGGGGACCCCCCCCCCCCCGCCCCCCCGCCGAGTGCACAAATTTTTGTGCACTGGGCCTCTAGTATACTAATAAAAGGGTAATATGCTAATTAGACTGGGTCGACTGGCCATCTTCTGGACATTTAACTTCCTTCTGGACAAAGTCATGGTGATGCTGAGGCAAGAGGCAGTTAGGGGCAATCAGGCTGGCAGGGGAGGGCAGTTGGGGCGAGATCAGGCCAGCAGGGGATTAGAGGCAATCAGGCCGGCATGTGAGGGCATTTGGGGGCGATTAGGCAGGCAGAGGCAGTTAGAGGCAATCAGGCTGGCAGGGGAGGGCAGTTAGGGGCAAGATCAGGCCAGCAGGGCAAGACCATTGGGGGTGAGATCAGGCCAGCAGGGGAGGGCCGTTGGGGGCAAGATCAGGCCGGCAGGGGAGGGTAGTTGGGGGTGATCAGGCAGGCAGAGGCAGTTAGGGGCAATCAGGCAGGCAGGCAGGTGAGCGGTTAGGAGCCAGCAGTCCCAGATTGAGAAAAGGATGTCAGGCGGTCGGACATCCCCCAAGGGGTCCCCGATTGGAGAGGGTGCAGGCTGGGCTGAAGGAATCCCCCTGTGCACGAATTTTGTGCACTGGGCCACTAGTAAAAAAGAAAAAGATAAGAACAAGTGCTGAAGAGAATGTAGAATAGTTAGAACCCTCATACACTGCTGGTGAAAATTTTGAATGCTGTAGCCACCTTGGAAAAAAATCTGGCAGTTCCTCAAAAGGTTACTCAGCAATTATACTCCTAAGTATATACTCTAAAGAAATGAAAAATTTATCTCCACATGAAAACATATACATTAATGTTCTACGAGTGCTCTTCATAACAATAAAGGGCAACAACCCAAATATCCATCAACTGATAATGGGTAAACAATGTGGTATATCCTTACAATGAAACACTACTTATCAATAAAAAGGGAATGAAAAATTTCACATATGCACTACTAGTACATACTGGGACATAAATAAACTTGAAAAGATTATCTACACTAATAAAAGAGAAACATGGTAATTGGTGTACGACCGCTACCCTTCCCATTGGCTAATCAGCGTATCCTTATGCAAATTAACTGTCAGCCAAGTTGGCGACTGGCAGCCATGCACTGAAGCGAGCAGGGAGGCTTGCTTCCTCCAGGGACTGCAGACTCCAACGTTTCCCGCCTCACTTGCCGGCCTCTCAACTGCAACTCTAAGCAACTATTACTATGTTGCAAATAAGAAGCTAAACAAAACCGGCTTTCAGTCAGCCCGGGACCGCAACATTGTATCCATGTTTTCAGCAGCGAGGCCTCAGAGCTAAAGCTGGCCCAGAATAAAAAAAAAAAGAAAAAAAGAAAACAAGGAGCGGTTGGGAGCTTTTAGTCAACTGCCAGCGGGAAAACAGCCCTCATCCCCTCAGCCAGCCTGGCCAGGCACCCCAGTGGGGACCCCCACCCTGATCCAGGACACCCTTCAGGGCAAACCAGCCGGCCCCTACCCATGCACCAGGCCTCTATTCTATATAGTAAAAGGGTAATATGCCTCCCGGCACCGGGATCAGCGTGACAGGGGGCAGCGTCCAAACCCCCTGATCAGCCCTGCTCTGTGCCTGATAGGGGGGGAGCTCCCCAATCCCCTGATTGCCCTGCGGCTCTGTGTGTGACAGGGTGCAGCACACCAACCCCCTGATCGGCCCTGCTCTGTGTGTGACAGGGTAGAGCCATAACCTCTCCATCGGCCCTGCCCTGAGTGTGACAGTGACGGTGCCCCAACCCCCTGATCGGCCCTGCTCTGTGGGTAATAGAGGGTGGCGCCCTAACACCCCTCCACAGGCCTTGCTCTGTGTGTGACAGGGTAGAGCCATAACCTCCCCATTGGCCCTGCCCTGAGTGTGACAGGGTGCAGCGCCCCAACCCCTTGATCCGCCCTGCTCTGTGTGTGACAAGGGGTGGTGCCCCAGCTCCCCTACTGGCCCTATTCTGTGAGTGACAGGGGGGAGCTCCTCAACCCCCTGATGGGCCCTGCTCTGTGAGTGACAGGGGGCAGCGCCCCAACCCCCTGATGGGCCCTGCTCTGTGAGTGACAGGGGGCAGCGCCCCAACCCCTTGATCGGCCCTGCTCTGTGCGTGACAGGGGTTGGTGCCGCAACCTCCCCATCGACCCTGCCTTGAGTGTAACAGGGGGCGGTGCCCCAACCCCTCAATCAGTCTACCCTGAGTGTGACTGAGGGTGGCATTGCAACCTCCTGATCTGCCCTGCTCTGTGCATGATGGGGCGGCGCCCCAACTCCCCAATCAGCCCTGCTCTGAGCCTGACCAGGGGCTGCACTTAGGGATTGGGCCTGCCCTCTGCCACCCAGGAGCAGGCCTAAGCCAGCAGGTCGTTATCTCCCAAGGGGTCCCAGACTGTGAGAGAGCACAGGCCGGGCTGGGCGACCCCCCCTCCCCAGTGCACAAATTTTTGTGCACCAGGCCTCTAGTGTTGAATAAAAGAATCTAGTCACAAGAGCACATATTGTGATTCTGTTTATGTGAAATGTTCATAATATGCAAATCTATAGAGACAGAGAGTAGATTAGTGATTATCTAAAGCTGGGGAGGAGATTGGGAAAAAAATGAGGATAGAATGGGTATAGAATTTCTTTTAGGAATGATAAAAACGTTCTAAAATTGATAATAGTAATTGTACAACCCTAGATATACTAAAAACCTTGAATTGTACACTTTAAATGGGTAAGTTGTAAGGTATGTGAATTATATCTAAATAAAACTATATATATATATTTTTAAAAAAGGAATAAACATTTCTCTTTTTAAGAAAAATACTCCAAGCTTTGACATGTATCAGAAAATTAAGTTGGTAAATGTTTTTAAAAATGGTACAACTCAGAATTATTTTTTGTTGGTATGACTTGCCAAAAATCAGCATAATAATATATATCTATAAAACCAGAAAACTATATGTTGCAAATTAACTTTAGCTGCTTTGTGATTCTTTTTTAAAAAATATATTTTATTGATTTTTTACAGAGAGGAAGAGAGAGGAATAGAGAGTTAGAAACATAGATTGAGAGAGAAACATTGATCAGCTGCCTCCTGCCACCTCCTACTGGGGATGTGCCCGCAACCAAGGTACATGGACCTTTCAGTCCACAGGCCGACCCTCTATCCACTGAGCCAAACTGGTAGGGCTGCTTTGTGATTCTTAAATGACAGTAAGGGTGAAAGACATCATCAGGACAGCCCCAGTGTTAGTAATGCAGTGTGCACCATACTAAGTGTCTGTATGTGTGGTCTTTCAGCAATGCCAACATGGAATTCCAGAGGTGACCTAGGAAAAGAATCCTGGATGAACATCATATACCACTCATGTCCCACAAAGCTGACTTATACTAGGTACACAACTCATTAATTTATAACTATTCCTACAAAGTTAAATTATTACTCTTATTAGGTAGTGCAATGTATTATATTTCTAAAAGTCAGATTTCCAAGACATTGTATTCCAGATTTCATCAGCTAATAACTACATTTGGTTGCTAATTACAGATATAAAAATAAATAATGATTCAACCAAGATAGGGTTTTTTTTTGTTTGTTTGTTTTTAGATTTGGGTGTACCTAAATGTCTTGAGTGTTTTGGAGCAGTAAGTTCATTTTCTGTGAAATTCTATATATTTTTAAATTTTTGACAGTATTACAAATATCTCTATGCCTCCCTCCCCCCCTCTACCTAGTCCCTACCCCACCCCATTCCTTCACCACACTATTTTCTGTATCCATGGGCAATACATATAAGTCCACAAGTGCATTTGTGGGTGTGGTTTACTGATGCCATCATCATTTCTAGATTGTTTCTATTCTGTCATCTTTAGCTCTTGGCTTTTTTCCTCACGGTTGTCCCATGATGTTAGTTGGCTAATAGAAATCTCTATATTAGGTAGGAAGAATTTGGGTGGCCTATCACCTTTTTAAGGAGTTTTCCTGAAAGTACCATCCAACAGCTCATGCTAACATCACATTGAATGTATCCAGAGAGAGTGTGGGAATTAGATAGGATCAATACTCAAATAAAATCAAGATTTTATTTGCAAAGAAGAAGAGGAGACTTGATATTGAGTGAGTGTATTAGTTATCTCATGCTGCATAACAAATCCCCACAAATTAGTAGCTCAAAATAAGAAACACTATTATCTCATAGATTCTGATAGGTAAACTCTCTGGGGACAGCTTAGCTGGATTGTTTTGACACAAGGTCTCTCATGTGGTTGCAGTCAGGATACTGGCAGGGTCTGCAGTAATCTGAAGGCTTGCCTGGAGCTGGAGGATCCAATTTCAAGAAGACTCTCACACAAGGCTGTTGGCAGGTGGCCTCAGGTTCTTGCCACATAAGCCTCCCCACAAGCTGCTTGAGTATCCGATGACATGGCCACTGCCGCCCCCCAGAATGAGCTATCCAAGAGAAAGCAATGAGGTAGCAGTGTCCTTTATGACCTGATCTCCTGATTCACACAAGGTACTTCCACTTTTTCTGTTAATTAGAAGTGAGCCACTAAGTTAACTCCACTCATATGGGGAAATCATCTTGAATGGAAGGGCATCAAAAATGTGTGGACATATTTTAAAACCACTATAGTAAGCTATTAACATTTCTGTCATGGTTTGCCTCTGATTTCCCAAACCAACATGCATGCTTTTGTTTTCATACACAGAACAATCATATTGCTTCTCCAAGGGGTCAAGAACTATGTCTCTTTCTGTTACTGCATCAAATCCACTGCCTAAATTTTCTGGGTGATATGAAGCTCTCTCCGAGAAGCCCAGATGGGGCAACTTATATGCTGGCAACCAATAAACTAAAGACATGTTTTCACCAATCAGTACATTTAAGTTTTTAATGGTGGAGAAGGAATGAATCATTGTGATAAACCTGTCATGGTGGAAAAGGGAAAATGAAAAATACACATTTGTCATGATGCATAATAATTATCAAAACTCACTTAGCTGTGCCCTGACCGGTTTGGCTTAGTGGATGGAGCGTCGGCCTGCGGACTGAAGGGTCCCAGGTTTGATTCCGGTCAAAGGCATGTACCTTGGTTGCAGGCACATCCCCAGTAGGGAGTGTGCAGGAGGCAGCTGATCGATGTTTCTCTCTCATCGATATTTCTAACTCTCTATCCCTCTCCCTTCCTCTCTGTAAAAATATCAATAAAATATATTTTTTTCAAAAAACTCTCTTAGCTGTAATAGACTCCATGCCCTAGCTCTGCAGGAAGTTCATTGGTTGGCCAAACTGTTAGTTTCTGGGTCTTTCTCTTAAATGTTTTTCTTCATGCCTTATCCTCTGTTGCTCCTGGATCTGACCCTGGGAGGTTCTTCCTTGTCAATTTTCCTCAACAAATATATCTGAGGTGAGTAAAGAGGAGGATGTACTTCTTGGAGACCTCATGAATTTTGAAATATTGGGGCATTAGAGGTTCTTTTAGAATTTTAATGATCACAAACTATTACAGAACAAGATTGGATTTTCTTTGACAGGATAATTTCTTCAAATATTTAGCAGATCTAGTTTCCATTCTATTCCATGTACAAACTACTACATTAGCCAAAAGTCTTGCCTAGATATGATTTTTGAGCCTGAGGATTCTCATCTTTTATTTACTGGGCTCTGTGCTCTGCCCATCCTTCTGCCCCTAAAATTAATGGTGGCTACCTTGAGAGCATCTGAAATAAAAGGCTTAGATGGTGAAGCAAAAACAATTCATCCCCTCCTGCTAGCAAGATCTATCACTGCTGCTTTATGACAAAGCAAGAGTCTTATCTCCTGCTATGACTGGAGTTTCATGGCCACAGTTTAAAACTTCTTCAAGTTTAGGTATGGAAGCAGATGACTTTTTCAAAACTGCAAAGCCCAAATCATTGGTGTCTTCATCAATGTTGTTATCAGGTATAGGCAGAGAATGCCTCCCTTAGTAAATTTCCCTTCCTTCCACCTCTGCTTCCACTAAGTTTGGTTCTAATCTGACTTCATCTTATTCATAGGATTTTGCTAAAAATAGCAAAAATGAACCACCACCTACCAACACTATGAATTTGTTTTAGTACTTCTCTTAATGGTGTCACCTCAGTCAGCAAATAGACTGCTTTTTAAGTTAAGCAAGTGACAATTTAAACAAATATTTGGCTACTACATTAAAATTAGATTCTCTCCACTCACTACTCAACTGTGTTACTTGTACTTTGCAGGATCTCATTTCTGGTACCAATTATCAGATAGGGCATTGTTCTTTGCTTCAGAAAACAAAATTAACTGTTGCTAGTTTAAACAGAAAACATTATTACAAAGTAATAGAAAATTTACAAAATTGTTGCTAGGATCCAGGAATCAGGCTTGGATAATACATAGGAGAAATGTCCAGCTGAACCATGGAACAGCCAAGTGGAAACTCCACCCACCATCTGCCACTTAGAACTAAGGAAGAAAAAGACTAAGTACCTCCATTATAATTCTATAGAAGAGCAAAATAGCTCAACCACCTTACTTGCCAAAACAGTCCCGTAGATTCTGCATCCCTATGTTCATATTCACCTTCTTTGTCTTATAGATGCACTTGGTTGACAGAAGCCAGATCACTTGTGAAACCCTGGCTTCACCGAGTCAGAGAAAAGTATGTAATATTCAGCTTCCCAGTCTCTAGTAACCAGAAAAGCATGCTAGAAAGAGCTTAGAATGGTATTTATTATGTCATCCTGCAGTATTTGGCACAGTGGTCAACAAGTTATTTCCAGTAGAGAGCAAGACCCAAAGTTTCTGAAGAACATGAAGTATTTCAGGTTGTAAAATGAACAATAATTTACCAAAGGATCATTAAATTTGGGTAAATTTTGCATTAATCATATTTCATTGTATTCTAGCTCTTGGAAATTTGGTCAACCGGTGTTAACAAGTACATTATATCTTGATCTTGTTGGGATACAAAAAATACACTTACTCTTGGATAGAGCATTTATGATATTAAGGAAGAGAGACCAATTAATTTGAAGAGAAAAAAAAGAAACTTATAAGGTATAAAACACATGAATCTAAGAAAATGCTGTCCCACTAGTCCTCAGGAGACCATAGCAGCCCTTCTTCCTGGTGCTCCACCAATAATGTGCCTTCAGTCTTCACTTGTTCAGACTGCCTATTGGTCCATTTCTCCAACGAGAATATTTTATGGGCTGTTTATTTTATGGGCGAGTATCCATCCTTGGTCTAATCAGCCATAGCCATGAAGTGGAAGTGAGAGAAAGTTTACTTAGTACAAAGAATTGGTATTCTCAAGATTATGAATAGGGCTATTAAAACTGAAAGGGTAAAATTGGTGCAGTAGATCAATAAACTAATGTTTCTAGTACAGTCATTATCTTTTGCATCACATAAATTAGGACTTGTAACATCATTAATCTTATTTACAAACTGTATACCTACAAATTAATGCTTGTGATTCTTATATACAAAATAGATTCAACATATTCATTCTTTGACCAATTATTTATTGATATACTAAATAAACAAACCATGGTTACTTGCCTTGTGGTACCCATAAGAGGAGATAACTAATATTAAGTTTGATAGGTTCTTTAATAATGTTATGGCTGAGATGGGTATTATAGAGGAAAGAAGCATTGGTTCATATTTTGGGGGTTCAAGAAAAGGCATCTTCTTATGAAGAAGTGCCGGAAGCCGGTCCATCCTTGCTGCTTGACACAGTTGCTGCAGGGAAGAAACATCTGCACAGCATGTTTCAAGGGACCTGGCGTATATGGCATACTGTTCTTAATATGTTTGCTCACTTTCTTGGCGCTATGTGTTTTAACCAAGGTCACCTCTCCGAGAAAGGTTGTTTCCCCAGTTAGGGATTTTTCCCTGAAGTTAGGGAATAATATTAATCCTCCAAAAACTGTTTGTCCCCGATGTCAGAAAGGATTCCATTGGGCAAAGGAATGTAGATCAAAATACCATAAAAATGGTCGGCCTTTAAATTCTACAAACCGCTCCCAAGGAGGTTCTATCCCATCACCTCAATTGGGAAACTTGAGAGGGGGCCAGTCCCAGGCCCCTGCAATAATAGGGTCATAAATCCTCAACCCCTTTGCAAATTTCAAGCAGTCAATGACCTCTTCAGGGCAACCCCAGGCAATGCAGGATTGGACCTCCCTTCAACCACCCACGAAATACTAACCCCAGACTCGCCAGTAGCAGCCATTCCTACAGGAGTGTCCAGGCCGCTGCCTGAGGGAACTGTAGGTTTAATATTAGGATGGAGCTCCACCTCGTTACAGGGGATCTTAGTCATCCCAGGAGTTGTTGATGCAGACTACACAGGAGAAATACAGATTTTACTTTCCCCATCCACCACAACTATACAGATTCAGCCCAACCAGAGAATTGCCCAATTACTCCTGTTACCAATACATAAAATAGGGACAGCTGTTACCCAGGAAGCCAGAGGGGCCGGAGGCTTTGGATCTAGTGATGCAGCATTTTGGGTACAAGAAATCCATGCTACTAGACCTACAAAAATTTTACAAATTCAGGGAAAACCAATTGAAGGTATATTGGATACAGGAGCAGATGTTTCCTGCATAGCAGGGAAGGATTGGCCCTCTTCATGGCCCGAACACCACCTCCACTTCCCTAGTAGGACTAAGCAAGGCATCTAATGTAAAAAAGAGTTCTCAGATTTTAACTTGGGCTGATGAAGATCAAAATTCAGGAACATTCTGTCCCTATGTAATTATGACTATCCCCTTTACATTATGGGGAAGAGATATCTTGTCTCAAATGGGAGTTCTATTATATAGCCCCAGCGGTGTTTGATTTACTCCTGTTACAAAAAATTACAAGAAAATGAGTTTAAATATTTCTCTCCTCATCATGTTCTACAACATACTCTATTTGTAATATACTAAATGTAGATTCTGAGGGAAATTTACAGACATTGGAACCCTGATCTGACTAAACCTAAAGCCCTTGTCAAATGGAGAGACTTGCTTACAGGAGCCTGGAAGGGACCTGATGTACTTTTAACCTGGGGGAGAGGATATGTATATTTCCACAGGACACCTGTGTGGATTCCAGACCGTCTAGTCCGACCTTATGTCTCACCACCCTTCATCTCTACCTCACTCTAGCACACCTGACCAGTGCCCGTTTGCAGCAGATGTGCAGCCCTGAGCTGGAACAACCTGTCCATTGGGAGGATCACATGTGCCTCCTTTTTGTCTCTCCATATGTCCCAGCTTTGCCCCACATCTCCTTTCCTTTTTCTTTTTTTTTTTTTTTAAAAATCTGACTACTTGTTTGCTGGTTCTTTGGCCTTTCTCCTTCTCTCTTGAAAACAGCCCTTTCTAGAATCTCCCTACCCTACTGTTCCAGGAAGGACACCTCCCTTTTCTGCCATGAGTAGGGGGTGTCTGGTATATGCCCCATATGTGGAGTTGTCTTGTGCCAAGAGCCTGACATCCTGGGCTGAGAAAGCCCTCTCCTGGGACTACATGCTGACAGGCCGTTCCTCCTTTGTCCTGTATTGGCCCCTCTTGCCCTTGTGTCAAGAGGGACCCTCTTCTCACAGTCCATTTGCCCACAGCTGTTGCCTAGGCTTTCTGTTCATGCTGAGGTTGAGGCCTTGTGGTGGCCGGTGCCATGGATCTGTCTCTCGCCCAATGGTGTGAGCTGGGCCCTCCCTGGAGAAGAAACCTGGGTTCCCCAAGAGATATGACCAGAGCCGGGGCCCCGCCAGCAGGCGAGGGGAGCCCAAGGCAGGTGCTGGGTGTGGAGGCCACAGGGGCATAGGCTACCAAGGAGACAGAACTGAACCTCTTGCAGCGGGGTGCTGCCCCTCCCTCATTCCCACACCTCACATCACCCTGCTTGGCCCCGGAGGATGGCTGGTTAGCCAGAGACGGGTAAGATTCCTCAAGGAAGGAACAACCTAAGACAGGCATAGTCGCAGAGGGGCCATCAGGAGACAACTTGGGGTCAACAGAGGTGGGGCACAGACCCTCACCCTCCCCAACTTTGCAGAGGCCTGAACCCTCACACCTTCTGAGGGAGGTCTCCTGCCCCCATGGCTGCTTTGCTTCCCACGCCCAGCTCAGATTGGGACCCAGGCAAAGACAAAGACTGGCTGACAGCAGCTGCCCTCTCACTGCAACAGGACTTGCTTCCCATTTCTACCTTGGACCACAGGGAAAGGGGCAGCTGAAAAAAAAGGCTGTGTCAGGATGCTGCCTTCTTCCCTTTCTTCTTCCTCTTTTTTCTAAACACTTCCATGCCTTGTAGTTCTTTTGCTTTCTCTTCTTTTTCTCTCTACTACCCTCCATCTCCTCCTCATCCTCCTCCCCAGCATCATCCATATCGGCCAACCCAGAGGGCACAGCTGACTCTTCCCCGGACACCGACACCACCATCAAGCACGGCCCTGATGGACCCTTTGATGCAGCCCTTCAACTCGCTGACGCTTTGGGAAGCCCATCGCCAATGACGCCGCCCGCTAGCCAGATCAACAAGGACAACCAAACCCCCGACTTGAGGACAGCTGAAATCCCTTGACTGAAGAGGCCAGCAACCTTCTACAGGAACAAGGCTCCTTGTGCACTCCATCCACTATGTTTATAGCTATGCTCACTATCATTGCTTGTCAGTCTTCTTCTGAGTCTTAAACAACCCAATCCAAGAGGTGGCTGCTGATTTACATGTGCTATCATTTAAAAAATAAAAAAGGGGGAATTTGCCGGAAGCCGGTCCATCTCTGCTGCTTGACACAGTCACTGCAGGGAAGAAACATCTGCACAGCATATGTTTCAAGGGACCTGGCGTATATGGCATACTGTTCTTAATATGTTTGCTCACTTTCTTGGCACTATGTGTTTTAACCAAGGTCACCTTTCCAAGAAAGGTTGTTTCCCCAGGTAGGGATTTTTCCCTGAAGTTAGGGAGGGAATAAAACCCCTTAACTAAGTGCCAGGTGGGTAGTTAATCACTTTAACTTCGAACAATCACCCTTAAGCTACATAATCTTTACTACCTGGAATGGAGATAAGAAACGCCCTAACCTTTGGAATAGAAATGGACAGGATTAAAATCAACTGGTATAAATACAGATGTAACAAGACAATAAAAGACACAGAACTTGGCTGGAGATCCTGGCTAGGCTGCTGATCAACTGAAAGCTGCCTCCATGTCATTCCTTTTTCTCCGACTCCGTCCACATCTTTGGGAACCCCTGGACCTGCTGGTGTTGGACCCCAACATCTGGCGCCTGAACAGGGACCCTTAGGTAAGCCCCCCATTCTCCTAGGTAAACCCCCCTACACTCGGGACAGATAGGACTCCACTGTAGGAAGAGGGTGAATAGTCTTCGCTGACTCTGTCCACACCTTTGGGAACCCCTGGACCTGGATTCCCCTAGGTAAGCCCACCCACTCCCATTGAGAACCCCCACACTTGGGATGGATAGGACTCCAACATAGGAAGAGGGTGGATAGTCTTCGCCCACTCCGTCCACCCCTTTGAGAACCCCTGGAACTGGATTCCCCTAGGTAAGCACCCCCCCATGAGAACCCCCACATTTGGGAAGGATAGAACTCCACCAGGGTGCTGCAGACCCCCCTATAGAGGATAAGTAGGGTAAGAAGGTTGATAGTACAGAACTTAGATTGAGAAGATGTGCCATACTGAGTCCAAAGAAAGAAGACTCTGTATTGATCTTTAGATTAAGAAGATGTGCCATACTGAGTCTAAAGAAAAAAGACTCCATATTGATCTCTTAACACATATGCTTGCTAGCAGAGGAGTTAAGGTTACTCCCAGTCAGATGGAACGTTTTATACAAGAAGTATGTCCATGCTTTTCTGAGGAAGGAAAGGTAAATGTAAAGGCATGGGAGAAGGTAGGCCCAAGGAGCCTTATCCTTAACCCCATTGCAGAATGGCTATCATCAACAAATCAACAAACGACAAGTGCTGGAGAGGATGTGGAGAAAAAGGAACCCTCCTGCACTGCTGGGATTGCAGACTGGTACAGACACTGTGGAAGACAGTATGGATTTTCCTCAAAAAATTAAAAATGGAACTCCCATTTGACCCAATAATCCCACTTCTAGGACTATATCCCAAAAAACCAGAAGCACCAATCAGAAAGGATATATGCACCCCTATGTTCATAGCAGCACAATTTACAATAGCTAAGATTTGGAAACAGCCTAAATGCTCATCAGCAGATAAATGGATTAGAAAACTGGGGTACATCTACACAATGGAATACTACACTGCTGTAAAAAGAAAGAATTCTTACCATTTGCAACAGCATGGATTGAACTGGAAAGCATTATGCTAAGTGAAATAAGCCAGTCAATGAAAGAAAAATACCACATGATCTCACTCATTTATGGATAAATAAAGAACATTATACACTGATGAACAAAAATAGATACAGAGGCAGAGCAGCATTAAACAGACTGTCAAACTACAGCAGGAAGGCTGGAGAGGGTTGGAAGGGAAAGTAAGAGATCAACCGAAGGACTTGTATGCATGCATATAAGCATAACCAATTGACGCAAGATACTGGCAGGTAGGGGAGGCCGGGGGAAGGTCAATGGGGAAAAAAGGAAACATATGTACTACTCTTTGTAATACTTTAAGCAATAAAGTAAAATTTTAAAAAAACATAAAAAAACAAACCAACAAACATGCTTTTTTCTCCTATGGTCATCACTGATTAAATTTCATAAAGCTTACTATAACATCCTGTTATCAATAATATTTTGAAGGTGTTATTACCTTTCCAAGAGGCTTCATTGATTATCAATGTGTCAACATTTAGGGCTAGAATGGTATTTTACCAATTGAAAGCAGATTCAGAGTCCTCCCATGAAGTAAAATTTGTTTTTCAAATAGCCAGATGGCTTGCATGCACATTAAAACTTTTCAAGTCTCTTTGTAGTAGTGATTGTTATTATTTCCATGATCTCTTCCTTGGTATCAAGGCCAGCTACAAAGTTAAACAATGTACCAACCTTACTTTTGGTACTGATACATACCCTTTTTCTAACACTTATAGTGATACTTCATCACACATTTACACTCCAATTTTCTTTCCAGTATACAATCAATTGTCTCATGTATGACTAAGAAAGAATATTGCAATCAAATAATGACACAATAGTTTCTTATCACATATAATTTTAATCTCATTTATTGAAAGAACGCTTTTACACTTATTTATACATAGATTTAAAAAATCTTTTATCACTCTTATGTATAAATAAAAGAGCAATGTAAGTGAAATACATTCTTTAACATCTTCCTAAAATGTTTTCACATTGGGTCTCCCAAGAATCATTTTTTGACTCAATCATTAATGTCTACGTTGTGCTTTTTCAAAACACAGTTCAATCTTTTGTGCCATTAAGCAACATATCTTTTTTTTAAGTTATTTATTTAGCCTAGCAGTTGTTGCTCAGTAGTCAGTGTTGGCCTGCATATCAAATTGGAGTGTAAATGTGTGATGAAGTATCAGGTTTGATTCCTGGTCGAGGGCACGTACCTGGGTTGTAGGCTTGATTCCGGGCCCCAGTTGGGTGGAATGCGGGAGGCAACCAATTGATTTGTCTCTCTCAGATCAGTGTTTCTCTCTCTCTCTCTCTCTCTCTCTCCCTCTGCCTCCTCCTCCTTCTCCTTCTCCTCTTCCTCCTCTTCCTCCTCCTCCTCACTTCCTTCCACTCTCCCTAAAAAAAAAAAAATTAAAAAAAATGGAAAAATATTCTTGGTTGAGAATTTTTTTAAAAGCTATTTATTTATTTGAGATGTACCATTTTTAAAAAAGTGTGTTCCACTGCTCTCTGGGACTTTTTCCTAAGCTGCTGACTTCCATTGGGCATGTTTTGATATAAATGCACTGACACCAATAGACAGTGACTGTAAGACACATTCCCATTTCAAAGATGTTAAAACATTAAATGATAAATTATGACATAGAATTAAAGACATATGATATTACTTTATAACTTTCTAAGTGTTATTGCACAATCTGTGTCTACTGAGTATCATAATAATGTAAGATAAGTCAAGTAGGCATTGATTCTCATTTTGCAAATTAAATAAGTTGCCTGGATAACACAAAGCTAATAAGAAGTAGAGATGGAACTATCTTCGGTAGAAATAGGACATTTTATTGATAATCCAATTCTCCTCCCATCAATTTGTGCTATTTTTCATCATGCTTCTTAAATAGTCATAAATCTATACTGTAATTCTTAATCTGCTATCTATCCTCAACCACTAAAAATTTTAATCCAACAATTCACAAATTCTTTAGAAAAGTACCAATGTTACAAGATTTTCTGCTTTTCAAAATCTAATAATCTATAGTCACATTTCATGGTGTTAGGAAAAGCTTTGCCACAAGTGTTTCATTTCTTGAACAAACATGGAAAACTTTGATTTCATTAATTCTCCCAGAAACCTTATCTCTTCCAGTGACACAGATATAGCAGTGTCTCTAATACACTAATCTCTGTAAATAAATTGGCTAGTTATTGTGTTGGAGCCCTTAGAAGAGGTCTTAGAAAATTCATAAGGAGTGAATTGAAGACTGAAAATTTGATACACTCCACAAGCCAATCGATAAAGGGTTTATATTTTTTGCCAATCAGGCATTTTCAAATTTCTTCAATTACATAATATAAACAAGTCATTCTAATTTTATCCTAGCACTACCTGTGATCCATTCCCCACCCCCAGCCCATTTTGGGTGGGGGGTTAGCTCCATTCTGCATCAAAGAATCAAATTTACAGGTTCTTTCTACCCAGGAAGAAACTGACGAACTTAATTACTCTTTCTGGGAAGCCAATCTGACTCTCACTATTACAATGTATTGTAGGTTTAAAGCATGTGTGATTTAATCCTGTTTGAATGATGTGTGGAAGAAAATTGACATAAAATAGCAAAAAAGCTCTGAAGTGAACTGAGCTATATAATTGGGGCATAAGCATTCTTAATGTCACCTTTAAAAGAACTTGAAATGTGTTTGATGGTGGGAGAAATTTTAGTATAGCTTTCAAAACTATTAAACAGCATCTGTTGCCTTTTCCATTTTGATTAAAACATGCTCACAGGGAAAATAGTGGTTTGTCTGTTAAGCCAAACACTAATGAAACATTTGCGAAAATAATCTCTTGAATTTGGGCAACATTTGGCAATAAAGTGCACTCATTGGATCATTTGCCTATATTTTGATCTTTGAGAGTTAACTGAGCACAGCTAAGTCTAATATGGTAATGGGCTCTTTGCTAAAACCTAGGCATATGCATTTCTCATGCTCTGTTGTGTTCTACTCTGGGGAAGAGAGATAAGAAATGTTATTATGATGGCATTAAAGGTTTCTCATTGACATATCTAAATACCAGGAGCCTGAACTGTCTTATTTAGTCATTTCCTGTTTCTATATATTTTATGGATCAAAGGCACCATGATTAGAAAGCTCAGATAAGTAAATAAGGATTAGTGATATTCAAGTCATCACAAGAAGAGTTGGTAATTAATGCTCAAATACTGAGTATATGCTTTTGAACTAGCCAATGGTAGTTAAAATGAAAACACAATATTTCTGTCTATTCAAAATATCTAGTAGCTAATGCCAGTAGGACACAGAAATAGTGCATATTGCCATAACTGGTTTGGCTCAGTGGAAGAGAGCCAGCCTGCGGACAGAAGGGTCCCGGGTTCAATTCCAGTCAAGGGCATGTATCTTGGTTGCAGGCACATCCCCAGTGAGGGGTGTGCAGGAGGCAGCTGATCGGTGTTTCTCTCTCATTGATGTTTCTAACTCTCTATCCCTCTCCCTTCCTCTCTGTGGAAAATCAATAAAATATATTAAAAAAAAGAAATAGTGCATATTATCACTGAATAGCATTATTTTATTGAAATTAGACTAATTGTTTTAGAATTCAAAATAATTCCTGTTTCTAAGTTACTGTTTTAAATTTTATGTATATATGTATGTATGTATGTATGTATGTATGTATATAAACACAAGCACATAGCACCCTTCCCTGCCTACCTTGTGCACATTCTAATGGACTTTGTGTTAAATCTACCCCTTGCATTACATTGGGCAAAAAATAGTGAACAAAAACAAAACACACAAACTATCTTTTCAGCTGCTTCTGGCACCATGCAAAACCAAAAATGCCATTCACACATATATGCTTGGAAAAACTGACCTGAATGTGCTCTTTCAGAAGATCTAAGTAGCTGGATCATCATGATGAAAGCCTTTGTTGGTTTGGGGGTTTTGTACTATTAAAAGAACAGTAAAGTGATGACCTTTTAAAAAGCTTATGACATTATCGTAGCCCGAGATGGTCTTCCTTTTATTTTTTTGTCTATCAAAACACAGAGTCAGCTCAAATACCAATTTCTACATAAAACTTCTCTTTCTCTATATTTTTAATACTTCTTTGAAAAAAAATATACTTCTTTGAAGTACTTACTTCATCCAGGGTTTATTATAAATTTCCAAATGTCCTACACCCTACTACATTGTGAGTTCCTAGAAGATGGAGACACTATCTGATTTTGGAGTAGCTAGAGGCAATGTTAGTGGAGTCAGGGTTTGAAGTGCTGTAGTGGAGATGACAGGACATGTGGTAGAGGTGGCAGGGGCTGCAGCAAAGAAAAAGTTGCCAGCAGGCATAGCAGTGGCAGAGGTTGAAGAAGCAGAGATGTCATAGAAGTGGAATCACAGGAGGAATCAGTGAGACTGACCTCAGGTCTGGACATCAGAAACAGACTCAGATGCTGGAATATATTCCTGTGCCTCCTCCTACATCATCGCTACCCCCTAGAATTTGGTTTTGGGTTATAGCATATAACTAGAACACATTCTTTTTATTATAAAGGTGTCACTTTATATTGTTTTTCTGGCTAGATCCTTTCTCATCTGTAACTCTGGATGCCAGATTCAGTTTCCCAAAGATCTTCTTAATTAAGGGTCAGGGACTGAAGTGTATGGGGGTATCAGACAATTAAAATGTTAGAGATGATTCTTACATGCCAGTTACTTGTTAAGAGACTATTTCTTTCTTACTGGCCAAGTATTCCCAGGGATTAACACAGTGCCTAGCCCATATTTAACCTCAATAAATATTTAAGTGAGTGACTAATGATAAATAATATTTGTTTGGGGCTTATATATGTCAGGCATGGTACAAAATACTTTTCAAATACTGTGTCATTTAATAGTAGTTACTATTATTCCTATTTTATAGATAGGTAAACTGAAACTTGAGAGATTAAGTAATTTGATCAGTGGTGAAATTAGGACTGAATCTAAGAAACTTACACTCAATATATTACACTACCTCTATATACAGAAAGCTTTCAAGAATTGAACGTCCCACACATTGCATAAGAAACAATCATTCTCTAGGGTAATGGTGCTCCAATAGTACAAAATTCCTTAATGCAAGTGTAAAGGCTTAGGGCACTGGCCATCCTCATAGTTAGTTTATGAAACAATAACTAATTTTTGCTTGTTTTTTTCCTCAAAATGGATGGCATGCTCTATCAAAATTTTCCAACTTTATTTTTAAACTTAACACATCTACATGATAAAAAGAAACTTAAGATGGCAACTACTTCAGCAAAGAATGATAAGTGAGAGACCAGATGCATCATATTTTCAATTGCAAAAATATCACGGGAAGCCAGCTGCATCTTCTAAAATTTCATGATGTCATCATATCACTTCAGGATCTATTTAGTTGGTTCATAATCTTATTAGCTTATCTCTGTTTCCAGTCATGCACTAGGTTTAATTGCATAGGTTTGTTTATAACGTTGTTAGAATTAGAGTTCTGGTCTCGTATTGCATGCAGAAGTATCTTACTGGATAGTGTACAGTAACTTGCCACTCTGCCTGATACTTAGTGATCCACTGCAAACTGATGTCACTGTCCCATTTTTCTGAGGAGGTCATTGCTTCCTGGCATGGAGTTATCACACAGGTGACTCAGATTTTTTTTTAATCTTGTTTAACTTTTCCCAAAAGTTTAAGTCTAGGATGATGATTTCAAAGTGTGATGAAGCAAAGTGTTTCAGTTTGGCATGTTTCAATGTCACAGCGAAATTTACTGTTTTATAGGCATCAGTTACACTGCCAAGTTCAGAGAGATTTCAATTATATGAGAGATGGAAATAATTTTGTATTCCCATACTTCTACTCTGAATTTCACTGTCCCATCTCTTTGTCCCCCATTTTTATTCACCTTTTTATTCAGTCTGAAATCTATATTATTTTACAGGTCAATATTTTCTGTTACAATTTTTCAGATAAACTAATGTCAGATATTTTCTCAGAGATCCGACATTGGGGTCTACCATTTTCTGAATTTTTGAAAATGAAACCACTAGTATTTATTGCCCAGAAGAGCCTGCTTCTCATGGCCCCATCAGAGCTGGGTTGGATCTTTCTAGGGAATGAGTGGCCAGTTACTTCCATAAAACAGGACCTCTACCTGTATTTACTGATTAGTCAGACAAAAATAAGACCATCTCCCCCACCCCCGCCCAGGGTCTTATATGAGTAGAACCTGTTATTTAGGACTCTGCTGTACAATGAAAACGCAATCCAGACTATCGTAAAGTGGTAGTGGTGAGGTAACTGGGAATCCAGGAGTAGGGATGGGTTTAGGTGGGGCTGATTTAGGCAAGAGCTCAAGCAATGTCCAGTGGGTCTTGGTTTTTCTCAGTCCTATTGGCAGGACTCAGCTCTCCACTCTTGGTGTGTTTGCTGGATTCTCAGCTTCATTCACAGAAGCAAGATGGCGGAAGCATCTCCTGACTTTAAATTTCTCAAATTCCTAGTTCAGTATAAAAGGACATATATGACTTCTCCAAAGAGCAATATGATTCTCCCAAATAAATGTTAGTGGCTTTTATTGGCCTGACTTGGGCCATGTGATCACTGAGAACCAATTACTGTTGCCAGGCAAATGTGATGCTTTGATTGGCCAATCTTGGACCAGGTGCCACCCTTGGAGTCAAGGTAGCATTTTCTCATCAGGGACCATAAGAACTGAGACTGGAAGAGGACCAGCTCTCAAATAGATAAATTGGAGACAGTTATTAGAATAAGGTGAATTGATATTGGTTACCTACTATATAATGCTTCTACTATAGTGCCATTTCAGTCATCCATTCCTACCTGCTCTACTCCTTCCCAAGTATGGATATTTTCAATTTCTCTTTTTTCCCCCAGTTCTTTCAGCAAGTATATGAGACAGCCAGTCTCCATTTTCTTAGGGACAGTTTGCTTCTGGCCACTGTATAGTATTTATTCTTGAGTCATGCCCATATCATTTTATTTGTCCATTTAATGTATTTTTAAATTTGCTGTTGTTTTCTTTGGTTACTTCTCATTTCAACAATGTAAATTGTTTCTCCAATATATTTTGCCTAGATTTGGGGATAAATTTTGGAATGTCAAATGGACCAGTAAGCATCTAAATAGGCTTTTGTGCAGATCATATTTTTTTCTTTTTTTGGTAGCAGAAGAGAAAAACCAATCTTTATCAGTAAGAAGTGTGCATAAATGTGAAAGAATTAAGAATAAAAAGAGGAGAAACCAAGATGGCGGAATAGGTAAACACCTGAAATTACTGCCTCACACAACCACTTCAAAAATACAACTAAAAGATAAAACAGACGTCATCCAGAACCACAGGAAGGCTGGCTGAGTGGAAATTCTACAACTAGAAGGAAAGAGAAAAGCACACTGAGACTCAGAGGAGGTGCAAAAGTAAAGTGCAGAGGTACAGAGGCTCGAGCGCACACAGAAAGGGGCTGGCAATGGAGGACACTGGTGTCTTTTGCAATCCGGAAGGAGGCACAAGCTCCCGACGGCCCTGACTCCAGTTCTGGGCAAGACTCTGGGGACCCAGACTCATACGGGGAGAAACTGGACTGTCTGGCAGCGGGCGGAACTTGAGGGCGGCTTTCTCTCAGAGGTGCTTGCAGCAATTATAAGGACACTGAGACTTGGGACCTCTTAGGGCAGGACTGAGGATCAGCCATAGCTGTTTGCTCCACCCTATTGATTCCCTGAGACCCCGTCCCACCCAAGCTGTGCACAGAGGCTTTTACATATGAATGTCCTGACCCTTTGCAATCTAAAATTACCTAATAAACTGCAGCTGGGTCAGAAAGACCCAGAACATCCAAAAGAAGGCCCAAGGCCCCACAGCAGCTTGCATTGCTTCACAGCTGGGCCTCATCTGGGCACCTCCAAAACCCAAACAAGGAAGAGGAACCTGCAGATCTCTTCGTAGCTCCTGCTGGGTAGCCTCAGGCAGAGGCTAAATTAGCACCTCCTTAGAGATCCAAGAGCCAGTGTACCCAGTGGTCAGATTGGGACCATCCAGATTACAACTCCTCAGATCCATAAGGGACACACTCAGGGGGCAGACTCAGGGAGAACCAAAGCCCCACTGAAGCAAGTCTTGCCCCAGAAGGGTGTCTTCAGCACAGAAGTTCTCCCACTGTTGACACAGCTGATTCTCACAGCCAATTGGCCTGGAGGTCAATTCCTCCCAGTGATGCCTACAACAATCAAGGCTTAACTACAACAAGACTATGTACACAGGCCACAAAGGGGTGCACCAAGAGTGTCTACCTCAGGTAATTGGGGAGGCTGAGCCACTGGGCCCTATAGGACACCTAGCACAGAAAGCCACTCTATCAACACAGGGAAGCATAAAAAATGTGGAGACAAAGAAACAGATCACAAATGACAGAAATGGAGGAAAGCAAACTACTGGATATAGAGTTCAAAACCATGGTTATAAAGTTTTTCAAGAATCTTCTAGAAACCACCGATAAATTTAGTGAGACCCTCAAGGATATGAAAAAGGACCAACTAGAAATTAAGCATACACTGACTGAAATAAAGAATAATATACAGAGATCCAACAGCAGACAAGAGGATCCCAAGAATCAAGTCAAAGATTTGAAATATGAAGAAGTAAAAAACACCCAACTGGAAAAGCAAAAAGAAAAAAGAATCCAAAAATATCAAGATAGTGTAAGGAGCCTCTGGGACAACTTCAAGCGTCCCAACATCCGAATTATAGGGGTGCCAGAAGAAGAGAAAGAGAAAGAGAAAGATATTGAAAACCTATTTGAAGAAATCATGATAGAAAACTTCCCCTATCTGGTGAAAGAAATAGACTTACAAGTCTGGGAAGCACAGAGAACCCCAAACAAAAGGAATCCAAAGAGGACCACACCAAGACACATCATAATTAAAATGTCAAGGGCAAAAGACAAAGAGAGAATCTTAAAAGCAGCAAGAGAAAAAAAATCAGTTACCTAGAAGGGAGTACCCATAGGATTGTAAGCTGATTTCTCAACAGAAACTATGCAGGCCAGAAGGGAGTGGCAAGAAATATTCAAAGTGATGAATAGTAAGAACCTACAATCAAGATTACTTTATCCAGTAAAGCTATCATTCAGAATTGAAGGTTAGATAAAGAGCTTCACTGATAAGAAAAGCTAAAGGAGTTCATCACCACCAAACCCGTATTATATGAAATGCTGAAAGGTATTCTTTAAGAAGAGGAAGAAGAAAAAGGTAAAGATAAAAATTATGAACAACAAATACATATCTATCAACAAGTGAATCTAAAAATCAAGTGAATAAAAAATCTGATGAACAGAGTAAACTGGTGAATATAATAGAATCAGGGGCATAGAAAGGGTGTGGACTGACTATTCTCGGGGGGGAAGGGGTGTGGGGATTGTGGGAAGAGACTGGACAAAAATCGTACACCTATGGATGAGGACCGTTGGGGGTAAGGGCAGAGGGTAGGGTGGGAACTGGGTGGAGGGAAGCTATTGGAGGAAAAACGAGGAACAACTGTAATAATCTGAACAATAAAGATTTATTTTAAAAAAAGAATAAAAAGAAAAAATAAATTAAAATTATTAAAACATCTTATTTTAATCACTAACCTCAAGCTTTTTCTTCTAAAGCCTTTTTTACATTTGCAATTAATAACAACAAATTTATTTGAGTTTTGCCTTCCCTTTATGACCATACACACTCGAGCTGGTAATGAACAGAAAAAATGATTAAGAAGCAGGTGGCAGAGGAGCTAAGGATGTGAATCAAAGAGTCTAGATGCACAGCTCAATAGTGAATGCTAAGTAATTGATATCTGGGTGTAGACAATACAGAAACAGAGGACACTGATATGCAGACAAAACACTACTGTTACTAATGATCTCAGGTTACTGGCTACCATATACCAAGATTGACTTTTTATATTCAGTTCTCTCTATGATATAATCCATGTTTTTGAGCCAGCATATTCAAAATGAATTCTCTTGAAGGCCTTTGGACATATCTTTTTTCATTTAGTAAAATAGCCCCTAGATAATAGTAGAATGAATGGGTATTAAAGCATGTCATATATTTACTTCAACAAAACCGTCATACATACCTATTGGCTTATTAGTAGAATCAATTTTTAAAATTGATAATATCTACATAAGGAATGAAATTTGAAATCTAGACAAAGTATAAAGGGAAAGTAAATATCTATCTGTCAGCTATCAATTCTCTTCTCCAGAAAAAAAAATACTCTTACCATTTTCTTAAGTATTTGACTACAGACAAAGCCTTTGAAAACATACATCCATCTGCAAACTTAAATTTATTATTATATATGCATTTGTAAACATTTACTAAGTTCCTTACTTATTTCTTATTAATATTTGTTAAAATTTTCTAATGTTTACATTAACAAAGATGTTAAAAGACCAAGTTTCTAATATGAATTCTACCATTTGGAAAAATAATATTGTAACTGCTATGAAAGTAGCCATAAAATAATTAAACCAAAACACCCGCTGGACCAATAAACACATAAAAAAGTAAATTACAGTAAAAATAAAATGAAAAGTAATTTTTACCTATTGAATAAGCAAATACTACTAACAATAATAAAATAGGAATAATAAAAGCTCTAACGCCTATAGCTAATTGCTGAAGCCAGAACCCTGAAAGTATCTTCTGATTTCTTTCTTTGCTTCATCCATATTTTAAAAATAAATATTTTAAAAAATATATTTTTATTGACTTCAAAGAGGAAGAGAGAGAGAGAGAGAGAGGGAGAGAGAGAGAGAGCGTGCTATAGAAACATCAATGATAAGAGAGAATCATTGATGGGCTGCCTCCTGAACGCTCCCTACTGGGATCAAACTCGCAACTTGGGCATGTTCCCTGATCAGAATCGAACTGTGACCTCCTGGTTCATAGGTAGGTGCTCAACCACTGAGTCACATGGGCTGGGCTACTTCATCTATATTTTACTTTTCACTAAGGCCTGCCTTGTCATCCTCTAAAATATGCATATTAAATCTCTTCAGTGTAAATAGCTAATTTGCGACTAGATTCCTAACCCACAGAGACTGTAGGATAATAAATGTTTATTGTTTTAAATCACTATGATTTGGGGTAATTTTTACACATCAATACATAGCCAATACACACCTAATAACACCTTGTGTTTTATAGTCAAGGCACTTTTTAGACTTTGTAATTGATCATTGTGATATTTATATTCATATTTATTTAATGTTTTTCTTTCCCCTTTAAACTGCATACCCAGGAGAGCAAGATTCTTGTATGTTTGGTCCCTAAAGTATCTGTAGCATTTATCATCCTATCTAATAAAGAGGGAATATGCTAATTGACCCTCATGCTGTTGCAAAGATGGCGTCACCCACAGCCAATAAGGAGGGAATATGCTAATTGACTGCCATGCCCTCAAAGATGGCGGCACCCACAGCCACAAGATGGCTGGCAGGGGAGGGCAGATGGGGGTGACCAGGCCTGCAGGGGAGGGCAGTTGGGGGTGATCAAGCCAGCAGGGGAGGGCAGTTGTGGCAATCGGGCTGGCAGGGGAGCAGTTAGGTGTCAATCAGGCTGGCAGGGGAGTGGTTGGGAGCCAGCAGTCCCGGATTGTGAGAGGGGTCCTAGATTGGAGAGGTTACAGACTGGGCTGAGGGACATCCCGGCTCCCCCAGTGGACAAATTTCATCCACCGGGCCTCTAGTAATTTATAAAATTCATGTGTTGAATTAAAAAATGAGCAAATGAATTGACATTTGGATGTGCTGCTGATGGGAGATTGTAAACAGGTATAAGCTTGTGTTCTGTAGGGAAGTTCATCACTTTATATCAGAGGTTGTACTATACAAGCTCTTTGACCCAGCAATTCTATTATTAGATATTTATTCTGGAATATAGACAATTAACTAGAACCATGTTCATTGTAGCTGTGCTCATTATAGAAAAATAACATAAACACCTCATGTCTAACAATAGAGGATTAAATTATGGTGCATATACTCTCTATCTAAGTTGCTGAGTGACATAAGCAAGTTACAAATCAGACATAAAACAATAGCTCATGTTTTCTGAGTGTTTAGTGTATGCCAGACATTGTGATACACACCTTCCCTGTATGATCTCATATGTGCATATATGTGCAGCAATAGTGTGTGTGTGTGTGTGTGTGTGTGTGTGTGTGTGCTGAAATAGACCTGGAAAACATCTGGAAAGCCATAACACTAAAATACTACAGTGATTACCTCTGAAAGGAAAGATTCTTGTTTTTAGTTTCTTTCCATCATTTTGCTACAATGGGAAGGAAGCTGAGGCCCCAAATGCCAAAAGGACAGTTGCCAAATGAGAAGGGTCACAGATACCAAAGTTAGAAAATGGAGTGAGACAGACAAGGAGTACAGTAAGAGATCAGAGTTTAGACAGGGATCCAGGACATGCCTACAATAAGGAGTAATTGTTAATAGTTCTGCTGGAATATGCTGCCACTTTTCTAAGATAGCAGGGATATATAAAGTCTGGGAAAGACTCCAGGTGGTACCTTGGTTACACACTTGGTTACATGATCAGGCACTCATATGCTGTCCAAACTGAATTGTTTTGGTTACAGTGACATCTGGATGGGCAGAAAGTTCCCAGAACATAGGAGCTTTCAGTGAGGTGCCTTTTCTACTTCAGAAAAAGCCCTGCTTTTTTTGTGTGACCTGATATCTATTTGGTGCTAACTGCCCTAAAGTTAAACAGTGTGCAGGTTGAAGCATTTAAAGAACACAGCCATTTCACCTGTCCACTTTGGTACCTCAGCTTTTTGGGGCTGTAGTCTTTAGATGCCTGGTCATCACTTGACTGGAGATCTGACTCAAACTTGGTATCAACTGCTAGAATTTCCAGTTTCATAAGCAGTGTTGATTTCAGGCAGGACCATGTTTCTAGAGATGTGGGCACTAAGATTTCTCTTGCCAGGATGCTCTTGTGGCATCAGCTATGGTGGTGGTTTCAGGATAAAGGTCAGAGCTTTTAACTGTTGGAATGCTGAAGGCTCATCCATGGCCAGGTTACCTATATCAGTTACTGAAGAGTTCTTTATTGCGATGGTCAAAGTGAAAAGGTAGGGCATAAACCACTGTTTGTATCTAGAAAATCACAAGAAGTGTTGGACATCCTTGGTTTTAGCTCCCCTCCATGATTAGCGGTACTTGTGTTCAAATAATTGTACTTCCAAACTTGACAATATGTTATTGGTGTTAGTGCAGAAATACTATAGTCACACTATATTTAGAACATTCTTAATCAGGAACTGGGGAAAAGGACATCAAAAGTATATATCAAGATGTCAACAGTTATAATTTGGTTTGGCATAGAATCTATAGCATCAACTGTTGGGACACTTAATGGTAATTACAGTACATTCAAAAGTCTGGAGGACCATCTTCCATTTGCCATCTTCTCAGATCAAGGGTTCAGCTTGCAGACTCAAACTCTGTAGAGCTGGTTCAAGCATAGTTAAAGATCTCAAAAGGGAATCTTATTAAGGCTATAGCAGATTGCGGTGTGTGTGTGTGTGTGTGTGTGTGTGTGTGTGTGTGTGTGAAATCCCAGACTATTCTGTTTTTGTCCAAAAGAGATGCCCTTGGGTTTAACGAGCTTTAAATGTGTCTCAATTTATGTAACTTTGAATATGTACAGAATTAATATATTTGCTGAGCAGAAACCGTTATGATGGGCAGAAATAATTGCACAGAATAGACTCCTATGCCTAATTTGTGTTACCAGATTTATCAACTTGGAGCCCCCATGGGAACAGATTTGTTTTGGGATAATTGCTGGGTTTACTGGACTGGTGTGTGGATAAAGCAGCTATTTGATGCCTCTAAGTCTATCAAGGATAATAATTAGATTGGCTCCCTTCTAGTTTTAATTCCTTGGGATGAAGAACATTTGCCTCTCCTCCCGTCTAGTGTGTGATAAGGGTTTGAAAGAAGTCCTGGCCTGGTGGGCTGGTGGATCTTGGATTGGGCACCTGTGCACAAACTAGCCCATTTTCACAGTTTTGCCCCTTCTGGCCTAGGCAGTGAGTGCTGCCTGCACATTCTCTTTAACCTTTATGTTTTGTCCTCTCATGCCATAGTCCATAGGTACCAGGCATAAAGTCTGGCCACAACTTCAAATGTCTTGCTTAGAGAAAGAAAAGGAAAGGGAAGGTAGGTCAGCAAGGTTCCCTGGGTAGTTAACAGAGTCAGTAATGATACTCAAGACAGGATTGGTAGAGGAGGTTAACCAAATTGTCAATTTAAGTATTGCTTACATAAAAGGGGGGTTGATAGTTAAGCCATTCAGTAAAACACTTTCAACCCATTCAGAAGAAAATATTACTTAGTGTACATTGTATGTATGGACTAAAGAGCAGATCAACAGACCCCCTGAATTATTCATTTCAATCTGAAAATAAACTGGAAGCAAAGAGCCATCTATAAATAGAAGTCTTTTTTAGTACATATGCAATTTTTTTTTCAAAACACAATTGGTAGCTATTCATTAACAGTTTATTTATAAAGCAATGAAAATTTAAAGGATTGTTCCATAGAAAATTAGTGTATCAGGTTTAGACCTGGAGCTAAATTCCCAGATATCTAATATTGAGTCTTCTACCTGGCTAGCTTATTGACCACCATAGAGCTTAAATTTGTCTTATTGATCTAAGTAAGATGAAAAGAGATGAGATTTCCTGGAAAAGGGATGGCTATTTCTTTAATATCAATATTTTTTTTGACATCTGTCAAGTCAAACCCACATCTGTTTTTAGTTATTTCAAGTTACTAAAAACTATTGCTTTATGCTATCATTCTGAAATGCAAAACCATTGATCTTTCTGAAAAAATTACAATAAAGCATGTTTGATCACCTTTCCTCATGACCCAGCTCTATTCATCTTGGGGGAAGAAATTCCTATTAAAAAGATCTAGGTTATTATCAAGAAAAATTATTCTTCAAAGCTCTATTGATTGCCAAAAAAACTATTACTGTGAAAAGAGAAATCTTCAACTACTCCTAAAATAATTGACTGGACATATGTTATGTGTGACCCAAGGGCACTAAAAAGAATTTCATTTAATCAACAAAAAAAGATCTTCCACAAAAATTGGCTTCCTATAATGACATACAATAATCACCAATTTTATAGTAGACTTCAGTACTAAAGAAGCCCGTCTGAAAGCAATTATCTTTTAAGTGGTTTCTTTTTATATCATCAGATTCATCTGCTCTATAAACTAAGTCATCTTGGTCAGTTGCAGTGTGGTTTGGGTGGACCGAGGAGTTTTCAGAAAGGCATCTTTTCCACTAGCCCTGCTGGTTCACATGACATGGCATTTGCTTGGGGCTGAATGCCCAGGATTAAGACAGTGTGCAACGTAAACAAAGGATGACTACATGCAACTCCTTGGAAGAGAGTCCTTTTATTTAAGTATGTATGCTTGTATTCATTCATTCATTCATTTAAAAAGAGTAGATTGGCTACAATCTGAACAGGTCACTTTTTTTTTTTTTTTTTTTTGGTGGGGGGAGGCATGGTTTTCTTATCCAAAAAAATGAGGAAGGAATTGAATTAGATAATGCCTAATTCCCTTTTCACCCTACGATGCTATGGTTTTATTAACTCATACTAATAGCCGTCAATATGATTGTGAATGATAATGTGTTGAGACATTTTCATTTCAGCCCAAGGTGAGATCCCTTTCATTATGACTTTCAAGCTAAGCTTTATTTTATGAATATCTCTTTCCACTGTTTTAGCTGGTCTACTATTTCAAATAAAATTTTCAGAAATTAAAACTTTGTGAGCAAAAATTATTTCAACAACAATAAAAGCAAAAAAACTGTAGGGGGTGAGGGCTTGTACTTGGGGGAGGGGACAGAGGGGGAGAGGTCAATGGGGGAAAAAAGGAGACTCATGTAATACATGTAAAACTTTAAACAATAAAGAATTTAAAAAAACTGTAGGACAATAGCTTCTCCCCTGTTCACAAAATTTTTTTTGAGAATATGGCATCCCAGACCCAGTCAAGATCATTGGAGTGAAGGAGGAAAGAAAGGAGAGATTCTGCTTGTCCTGATGTGATTGGCAGTCTGCAACCACTCAAAAATGAAGAAATTAAGTTAAAACTACCAAAGTTGTCAAAATGAGAATTATAAAACCATGCTGTCTGTCACCAAGCATTATAAATACATAGTTTAAAACAGGATGGTTTCTGTATTGGAAATCTAGAATTTTCGTTATTGTTCCCAAGCATATTTGGATAAGGTTTATAAAACAAGTGTTTACTTGATTTTCTCATTATCTTGACTCTGAAATTGATTCTGAGTCTACATGTGGAGATTGGATTGATTATTTTTAGTTTAATCCCTTTTCTCTATCTTGATTATTCAGTTACATGCAGTTGATCACATTGTAACTAATTTAACCTGATTCAGTGAAAAGACCATTGAAATTACATAATCAACTTTTATTTTTTGCAAATAGGTCTTCCTTCATATGAAGCTAAGATAAAGATCCACTCTGTTTCCATTCATTTAAATTTATCAACATTTCTCTGGCTTTTATGAATTGCAGACCATGGAATACTGCTCTCAGGTGAGCTGGTTTCTTTGTAGATTGCTAGAGGAATGCAGAATTGGTTTTACTATTGAATTAAATTCAACTTAACTCTAATTTCACTCTTTACAACACACACACACACACACACACACACACACGCACACACACACATGTTATAGAAAGAAATACCTTGGGGAAATTAAACAAGCAATTTAGTTTGAAAATAAAAAAAAAATTTCAGTTAGAAAAACAAAATTTACTTATAATCCTATCACTCAATTATTAACATTTCAGTTTGTTTTTTATCTTACTCTTTAACTTAAAACATAAATATAAACATATGCACATGCACACACACAAAATATAAACAAAATGGCTCTTATTTATCTGTATTATCTATCTATCTATCATCTATCTATCTATCTATCTATCTATCATCTATCTAGCTACATCTATCTATCTGTCTATCTGTCTATCTATCTATCTATCTATCTATCTACCTACCTATCTATCTTCATACGTGGGTATATATGTAAATATACATGGATCATACTACATATGCAGTTTAGCATTTTTTCTTTTTTATTTGTTTTATAAGTTTAACCTTGTGTCATGGGCCTGTCCTTATATTTATTAAGTAGTCTTTAAGAATATGATTTTATAGATGCTTGCATAATATGTCATTAAAATAGTGACCATATTTTGCTTATGTAGTTCTTTATTATTGAACATTTAAGGTTTCATTCAGAACTATTTCATTTTTGAAGAATGTTCCAGATTTGTCTTTCTGGCAAGTCTGCTTCAACCAACTATTTATGTCCTGATCTTCTTACTTATTCTTGTCCCGTCAACCATAGTCATCTGGGCAGGACCAGAGTGAAGGGGTTTCCTACTGTCAATTGGTTTGATGAGCCACATATCAGAAAGAAAACAACTTTTTTCTTTCAAATAAGCAGTTCTTTTCTCTTCAGTTCCCAATTCAGTGTCTTCAACTATATAAATGAAAAGAAATCTGATTGGTTGAGGAGAGGAATAATGAACTAGCAGTTTTCTTTGACAGCTAGTTGGTTCATAGAAGAATCCACACAGCTCAGTATTGTGATTGCCTCTGAGGAAAGAGCAGGAATAGAATAAGAAGTACTATAAAGGGGCTTCAATAGTATCTCTAACATTCTATTTCTTGAGAAGAAAGCAATATCAGCAACACCTTTTGTAAAGTATTAATATTTGTTATATCTGAGTGGTGGGCTGAAGAGTGTTTGTTATATTAATCTCAGTGCTTTTCAGTATGTTTGAAATGTTTTATAATTTTAAAATTCCTTAAGTATATATTTTTAAAGTTCTGCTGTAGTAAAATGTCATGGAGAGGAGTCTAAAGTGTTTGTTTTGCTGTGGGGCCTATTAGGGAGGTGGGAACTGAGAGCACTTGGTGGGTGGTGGGGGATGGGTTTGGGTATGCCTGATTGATGGTCACAGGACACTGCCCCTGAAAAGAGGGGGCAACTGCCCAGGAGGACTGACTGAGAAGATGGCCGGAGGCTGCTGGGAGGGCACTGTCTGAGTTTCAAGCCTCTGGTGAAACAGTGTTCTCTTGAAGAACTCTGCTGCCTGCCCCAGGCCATATGACAAGTGTTCCTTTTCATTGGACTGGAGAGGACTATGCTCTGACACTTGACACTAGCCAGGGTGAATGACACGGACTTTGCTTGGTCCCTCTACATGAGATGGACATCTCCCACAATGGGCCAGGATGGCTGGAAATGGAAGCGCCCTACTCATTGAATGTAAATGAGGTTTGTAACTACACAAATCTCCCACATCCCCACTCTCTCTTTCCTCCAAAAGTTAACTAAAATCATATCCAAAAGTTATTTGTTGGCAAAAAATAGTTGTTTATATCGTGCACAGTGTTGTCAATGGTAGTGAAACAGGCATTTTGCTCACTGCTAGTGGGATTGCAAATTAGGATGATTTGTCAATAAGTGTCATGAGCCTTTAAAGCACTATAGTTTCTGACTTCCTTCCTTATCCTGAAGAAAGAATCAGACATGTGCTTCTAAAAACTAGTAGAAAAAGCTTAAATGTCTAAAAATAGTGAAATAAACAAATTCCAAAGTATGGAATATTTTGCAGTCATTAAAAATCATAGCATGAAATCACATTTATTTGCAAGAGGGAAATATTCACAATATATTTTGTTCAAGGAAGAGAGCAGGATACAATAAATTATACAGGGTGAGCAAAAATGATTTACAGTTGTGAGTACCCGAAACATAGAGTTTATTCTTGTATTGTTATTTATTAACTAGAGGCCCGGTGCACAAAATTCATTCATGGGTATGGTCCCTAGGCCTGGCCTGCAATCTGGCCATTTTCCCCAGCTGCCCGCAGCCAGCCCCACCTCCCGCCACCATCCATCCCTGGTTCCCCATTTGGCATCAGGTGATTGGTGCCTGATGGCTGGAGAGAAGGGACCGAGAGGTCAGCTGTTCCCACCCACTCACCACCCCACCCCCGCCGTGGGTGGCCATCAGGCGATTGGAGCCTGCCGGCCAGGGAAAGGGACCAAGAGGTGGTCAGTGAGCCTCATAGTCACTGGTCCAGCGGTTGTTCTGGTCATTCTGCCATTAGGGTCAATTTGCATATTACCCTTTTATTATATAGGACTAGAGGCCCTGTGCACAAAATTCGTGCATGGGGAGGCTGTGTGTCCCTCAGCCCAGTCTGCACCCTCTCCAATCTGAGACCCCTCGAGGGATGTCCGACTGCCCGTTTAGACCTGATCCTGGTAGGATCGCCCACAACTGCCCTCCCCTGCCAGCCATCCTGTGGCAGCCATCTTGTGTCCACATGGGGGCGGCCATCTTGTGTGTTGGAGTGATGGTCAATTTGCATATTACCTCTTTATTATATAGGATTATTGTATTATTTTCCATACAAACAATTGTGTATATCTATTAGTTGCAATTTTGTAAAATATATGTGCATATTTATATATACAAATGACAGGAAATATTTCAAGATGTTATTTCCTTATGATTTTTATTTATTCTTCATTTATATTTTGCAAGAAATGTGTTTTAACTTCTTATATAAAATATAAACTTTAAGAAAAAATTGGGCACTAAAATCATAGACCTTTTTTGTCTTCCTTTCACTTTAATGACAGACATTTCATAAAGAAAGAGAAATGGCTTAGGAGCCAAAAGTCTAGAACTTATCTTTCTTCTAACATTTTATTCATGTGTCTCTCTGGTCCCTGGATTTGTCATCTGTAAGACTGGGTGATAATACACTGCCTATGTACTGAGTAAGTGTGCTGAGTCAACGCTTGGGCATATTGAAGAACTTCAAAATCTGTGCCCACTTTCTGTTTGTAGTTTTCTCTCCTTCACTCCCCTATTGCAGCCTATTGGATCTTCTATTGTGAACCTCACACAACTGCTCCTCTCCTTGTAAACCCTCCTCCCAGCCCATGTAGAAAGCACTGCTTCCTCTTCTGTGCACTTACCACATGGTACTGCAATTGTTCCCATGGAATCCAGAATGTGAACTTCTTGAGGTCAGTCATAATGTTGTATTTACTTTTATCCCATTACTGCCCAGCACAGTTTCTGACACACTGTCAAGATATACTATTTGTCAAGCAAATGAATAAAGAAAAACATATTGTAAAAGCAATGTGCAAATTGCTATAAACTATGTCATACTTTATATATGCAAAGATCTTAACATTAAGTGTACATAAGCAAAACAATGTAATAGGTAGAAATTGAATAGCAAACTCAAGATTATAATGACCATTTGTAAGTTTGACTAAATATTATGAAGGTTTTAAAATGAATGAGACATTTTCTTAGCCTAAACCACAAGGAAAAGTTAAACAAAATATTTTTAGAATCATTTAAAAAGAAAGCCATTTGATCCACTAGGAATAGCATATAATGTGAACCACTTAGAAAAAGTGAGCAATACTGATACTTATGAGAAATGCTTAGCTGATGCCATCATCATAATATCATGGTTGTTAAGCACCCTCACAATATAAGAGTGTACAATACAGTAAGACCCAGAGTGGGGTCATCAGTGCCAATCTATAGTCATTAAAACTAATATAACATGGCGATACACTTGCATACACTACTAAGCATAAAATACTGGCCAGAAAACCATCTAGAAGCTCAGACTAAGCCAGGCCCACAGAAGATTTTGTCCCATTTGAGGCTCTATATTTTTTAAGTGATTGGGAAAGTTGGAAATGAACCATAAAGAGCAACAAAAATAATTAGTGTTGGCAAATGGACCTATGGGGAACAAAAGAAAAAAGAACTTAGAATTATTTGAGCTGAGGAAGAAATTGCTGCAGGGTGACCTCATAATCATTTATAACTGATGAAAAGGTATTATAAGGATAACTAGAGACCCGGTGCATGAAATTCATGCACGGGTAGGGTCCCTAGGCCTGGCCGGCAATCAGGGCCAGTCTGTGGGGTGACTGGCAGGGTGATCAGGGGCCCCCACTGGCACCCGCCTTGGCTGGCCTAGAGTCTGTGGGCTGGGGGCAGCTCCTGTGTTAAGCATCTGTCTCCTGGTGGTCAGTGCATATCATAGCAACCGGTCATTCCACCAGTTGTTCCACAGTTTGGTTGGTTTGCATATTAGGCTTTTATTATATAGGATAGGTGCTGGTGATGGAGGATGCCAATTACTTATTTTCCTCCTCACTTGCTGTTTCCAAATTTTCAAAACCAAATTGAGAACAGACACAAGCAACCAGATGACAATTAAAGGATAGAATCAGTTTTACTAGCCTAAATAGTCATGGTTTCTTGTGTTGCAGGGCATGGCTTGGGCCTGAGACCCAAGTAAGGTGCTCTGTTACTTTGCTTACTTTCCTTTCTTCACTCACCACTTCATTTCCATTACTCAGCCCTACAAATCTTAATTCAAGACCCAATCAAGAGAGAGTTGGGTCTACAATGCAAGATTCTTACACATGGGCCCATGGATGCTTACAGTCCACGTTCACATATAGTTACAGGAAGAGAAAACCAAGTGGTCAAGCTAGACAACAGCAGTGATTTTGCCCCAATCTCACCCAGAAGAAAAGCAGTCATAAAAATAGAAATAGAAAGTGTGCTCCCTGAGTCCTTCTTCTCAGAAAAGGGACTCCAGTGGTCTTTACCCTGTAGCAATAATAGGGAGCTAATAAGCATTGCTCTTCCCTCTTAATAATAAGAGCCAGGGATCCCCATTTTTTAAAATATAGAGACCAATTTATCAAAAGATAGTTTTCAAGAATAATGCTTAATATTTGTGAGAGGATGGCATAACTCTCTGAAGGACAGTTTAAAATTCTCTCTGGAGATCTGGTGATTGTAATCATTTGATCAACATTATTCAAAGTTTATTTCTGTATATCAGTGGTTCTATAGGATGTTAATGGGGATAATAGGCGGAAAAAAGTTCTGTGATCAAATTTATTTGAGAAATATTAGGTAAAACCAACTTAGATCCTTTTCTAGCTGAAGGTCCTAATAAAACTCTCTCTCTCTGGCAGAGTATATAGCTTGGCTTGTTTGCTTCATAAAATGTTTTGGAAAATGTAGTCTTATATGGTTTCATTAATATAACATGGAGACAGACAAAAAAGTTGGATCTCATCTACAAGCCTTTTCCAGCTCTATTATTTCATAACTAAGTTTGGTGCAGTGACTCATCTTATTCCAAACTATAATCACACCTTTCATTAAGTGTAAACCTACAAGCAATTGGTGCAACTTTTTAAATGATGAGACTTGGACTGGACCTAGTTGGCTACCTCACCTTGGTAGATAGTACAGCTTTGTATCAACATTGTACACCGATAAAAGAATGGAAAAGCACATATTCCAAGTTCATTTACACATGTTTTGTTTTATTTGTTTTTAGCAGAAATTTGGTTGTTGCTCAGATGCTTAGAATAGGATGCAACCAAGTGTAAGTTTAATATTCAACCATGTTACTTTATTCATTGCCATTTACAACTGTATTATACTTTGACTTAGGAGGGGCCCAGCAAGTACAGCAAGGACAGGAAAAATTCATGGTTGCTTGTATAGCTTTCCCTGTGGTAACATCACACCACACTAGAGCAGAACCAAATTTCCTCTCACAAGGAAAGGATATTATTAACCCAAAAGGGCCCGTGGTATCTTTTGTTTTGTTTTTCATAAAAGCTTCATGACAATTTTCAGATTCTGAAAACATTCCCTTTAAAGTTTTCTGTTCTTATAGATAACATAGTGATATCTGGAACAACATACCCACTCATTTTGGGGCTTGGCAGGAAGTGGCTGATGGAAATTGCTTCCCTCTGCAGGGAAACCTGCTGAGGCTGCACCAGTTATGGAGGGGCACTCTGCTGCTTTCAGGGTTTTGCAGCTTGGGTGGTTAGTCCAGAGGATAGTAATTAAAAGATCCCTTCAAGGGAAAGAATCACTTCAAGAAAAGCAGGATTTGTGAGTAAATTAAAAGTGTTTCACAATTCGAGTGTGGCTGAAAGTGCAGATTGCTCTGTGGCTGAGGAAACCCGGACTCCCATTGTATGTCTCACGCAGAGCCCAAGTTTCTTACAAGTTGCCCTGCTGTCAGCATATGTGTGTACCATCTTTTACAAGGGAGCACTGAGAATTAGAGAGCATATTATATTTCCAGCTCTGACGTACTTGTTCTGGCTATATTGTTTGGAATCTGCCATTCAGACGGAAGATTTATCAGCCACTTTGTCAGTCCTATCAGGAAGGAACTGGGTCTGAGACTTGTCTTGGAGAAAGTGATGATAATGAGGCATCTGATAGATAAATGAAAATTCAAATATGCTCAGAGGTATAGGTAAAGTCTGGCCACACACTGCTGGGAGCCAAGATCGCCAGGGCTGCACTCTGAAGTTTGCCAGAACAAACAGAGCTAAATATATACATATTTCTGTTGCCCACTAGCCCTCAAGCGTTCAGCTACTCTGCTGAGAAACTTAGTGCTTTCAAACAAAGCTCTAGAGCTGATGCATAACCCATGTCTCCACAAATACTAAATATTCTCCACAACTTGAATTAATCTGGTTACCAATGGCCTGGAGTAAATGAAAAGAATTGGGCTGTGCAATATGCTCCTCACATTTACTTGCAAATAATAGCACCAAAGAACCACTGGCCACTGTTGAAATGTATCAAGTAAGTATTCACAGCTTATTTTAGGACATTATAGAAATAAGTTATTTTTTATGTTGTACTATAAAAAGATACCTGGATAAATGATAAATACATTTTAAAAAGACAAATAATCCTTTTCTTCCTCCAAAGACTTAGAATCTATTCATGACGATTGATATATAGCAATATTCTCCAAAGCCAAAGAAAGCATAAATCATTTTCACCCAAACAAGCTTCCTAGTGGGAGGATTTTCAGGCCTCTCAGAGAAAGAGTAAACATGCTTAAAGAGAGCAGTTGGCCAACTGTGTCATATGTAAGGAGAGATGAGTACAGAGGGTCACATCAGGAAAGACAAACATTAGGGATCACAGTATCCCTCAGGCTCTTCAAATAACCATCATTGTGATTTTAATGGTTATGTAAAAGGAAGACAGCCTAGACAAAAATGGGCAAAGGAAATGAGTAGGCATTTTACTGATTAGAACACCTAAATGGCCAATTAATATAGGGGGAAAAACATTTTGTCAAGCTGGTACTAGGGAAATGGAAACTAAAGTAACAATGAAATATCACTACTCACTCAACCCTTTGCCACAGCATTTATGGACCTAGAGATTATTATGCTAAGTGAAATAAATCAATCAGGGAAAGACAAATACCATATAATCTCACTTATATGTGGAATCTAATGAACAAAATAAGCTGATGAACAAAATAGAAACAAAGGAATGGCTCTATGGAACAGACTGACAAATGTCAGAGGCAGGTGGGAGGACTGCATAAAGGAAGGTGAAGGGATTAACTAAAGAACATATATGCATAGCCCATGGACACAGATAATAGTGTGATGAAGGCCAGGGGAGACGTTGGGCAGGGGCTGGGTGGAGGTGGGCAATGAGGGTGAAAATGGAGGACAATAAAAAAAATTTTTAACTAAAAAATTTATAAAACAAATAATTTGTGTCAGTTGCCTGTTGGGTTGCAGGGAACATGACATCTTTATACACTGCTGCAGACATGGGAAATGTTTAGGCCAGTGATGGCGAACCTTTTGAGCTCGGCATGTCAGCATTTTGAAAAACCCTAACTTAACTCTGGTGCCGTGTCACATATAGAAATTTTTTGATATTTGCAACCATAGTAAAACAAAGATTTATATTTTTGATATTTATTTTATATATTTAAATGCCATTTAACAAAGAAAAATGAGTTCGCGTGTCACCTCTGACACGCGTGTCATAGGTTCGCCATCACTGGTTTAGGCTTTCTTGGGAAAGACTTTGACAACATCATTAACATCAAATATATGTCTGTGTATACATACCATGCACTCTTCTGGATTAACAATTCAACTTCTGATACCGAATTTTTGGACTGGAACCTGGATTCTTTGTCTGCCGGAATCGAAGAATGAATCCACAGACAGAAAGTGGTATGTATAGCAAAGATGGAGATTTATTGAAGAACAAGTACAGACTCCCACGTAGGGAGAGGGAAGAGTCCCACAGAATGAACTCCCAAGTAGGGAGGGGGAAAGGGTCCCACTGAGTTATTTTTCCCTATGGTTTATAAAGGCTTCAGTTCCTGTGTCCTGATATCCCCTCTGATTGGTCAATATTCCCCTTCGAATTGGTTACTATAGTGATTCCTAAGGCCCTCCTTCCTCACAGTCCTTCCATTCCTCTGGGCTTTCTTCTTTTCCATCTGATTAAAGGGCTTCCTTCTCTTTATTTTGTAAATATAGACCTTTCTTGGCTACTTCCAGTTCCCTTGTCTTATGTAAATGCAGCTGTTGCTGCTCCCTTGTCTTAGGGCGGTGATTCCCAAAGTGGGCGCTACCGCCCCCTGGTGGGCCCTGCAGCGATCCAGGGGGGCGGTGATGGCCACAGGTGTGTTTGTTTTAACTTTTTTTGTATTACCTTTCTATTCTGAGTTCAATAAATAGTTTCATAATTTCAAACTTCAATGTTTCTAATTTACACCTTTCTTTACTATATTTTACGAAAAAAGGTAGAAACATTAATACATATATCTTTCTGTTTAATTGCTATTAAAATTAAAAAAAATTAATTTCCAGGGGGCACTGAGTAATATTTTTTCTGGAAAGGGGGCGGTAGGCCAAATAAGTTTGGGAACCATTGTCTTAGGGTGATGTAACTGCACCTGGCTTCCTTGTGTTATGGAAATGTACCTTCTCCCAGTCTGCAGCCCCGCGCTTTTCCATGGACCCCAATTCTAAAAAACCCTAAGCCTGCCTATGTTCCCCTAAAATTCCTGCTTCACTTTGAGACACTATTTTATAAAAATAAAAGCACCGGCATATGAAGATGTCTATTGCATCATTATTTGTGATAGCAATAAAATTAGAAACAATCTGGATGCTCATAAATAAGGGGATAATTGAATAAATTGTAGTCCATTCATGCTAGAATTTATTATACAACTATTAAAAAGAAATGTGTTAATTTTATCCCAGTCATCCTTTCAGGATTTTAACAATATGTGGCTAGGTGGGAAAAGCAAGATACAGAGAAGTATATGAAATATGAGTCTGTTCTAAGGTAAAATATATTTATATAATATATTTGTATATGATTGATTTAGGAGAAAGATGTAGATGGAAGGAAACATAACACTGTTCATGAAATTTAAAAAAATCATATTACTATGATCATATTTAAATAATAGCATATGGATAGATATATATGAACAGAAATAAGTGATGGGCACTGGAATGTTATTGTACTTCTGAGAGGTGGAACTTCAGGTAAATTTTACTTTTTCTTACAGATTTCTGTATTTTAAAAATAATGCATTTTTATCAGAAAAACAAATATACTTATTTATTTATTTACTAGAGACCCGGTGCACAAAAATTTGTGCACTCGGGGGAGGGGAGAGGAGGTTTCCTCAGCCCGACCTGTGCCCTCTCACAGTCTGGGACCCCTCAGGAGATAACGACCTGCTGGCTTAGGCCTGCTCCTGGGTGGCAGAGGGCAGGCCCAATCCCTAGGTGCAGTCCCTGGTCGGGCTCAGAGCAGGGCTGATTGGGGAGTTGGGGTTCCGCCCCCTGTCATGCACAGAGCAGGGTGGATCGGGAGGTTGTGATGCCACCCTCAGTCACGCTCAGGATGGGGCCGATTGGGGGTTGGGGCACCGCCCCCTGTCACACTCAAGGCAGGGTTGATGGGGAGGTTGCAGCGCCACCCCCTGTCATGCACAGAGCAGGGCCGATCTGGGGGTTGAGGCGCTGCCCCCTGTCACACTCAAGGCAGGGTCGATGGGGAGGTTGCAGCGCCACCCCCTGTCATGCACAGAGCAGGGCCCATCAGGGGGGTTGGGGCTCCGTACCCTGTCGCACACAGAGCAGGGAGGATCAGGGGGTTGGGGAGCTGCACCTTGTCACACTCAGGGCAGGGCCAATGGGGAGGTTATGGCTCTACCCCGTAACACACAGAGCAAGGCCCGTGGAGGGGGGTTGGGGCACCACCCTCTATCACCCACAGAGCAGGGCCGATCAGGGGGTTGGGGCGCCGCCACTCTCACACTCAGGGCAGGGCTGATGGGGTGGTTATGGCTCTACCCCATCACACACAGAGCAGGGCCGATCAGGGGGTTGGGGAGCTGCCCCCGTCATGCTGATCCCGGTTCTGGGAGCCTCGCTGCTCCGCTGATCCCAGTGCCGGGAGGCATGTTACCCTTTTACTATATAGAATAGAGGCCTGGTGCACGGGTTGGGGCTGGCTGGTTTGCCCTGAAGGGTGTCCTGGATCAGGGTGGGGGTCCCCACTGGGGTGCCTGGCCAGTCTGGGTGAGGGGATGAGGGCTGTTTTCTGGCTGGCAAGTGATTGAAGCTCCCAAGAGTGACTGAAGCTCCCAACTGCTCCTTGTTTTCTTTTCTTTTTTTTTTTTTTTAATTCTGGGCCAGCTTTAGCTCTGAGGCCTCGCTGCTGAAAACATCGATACAATGTTGCGGTCCGGGCCTGACTGAAAGCCGGTTTCTGGGGTTTTGTTTAGCTTCTATATTTGCAGCATAGTACATAGTTGCTTAGAGTTGCAGCTGAGAGGCCGGCAAGTTAGGCGGGGAATGTTGGAGTCCGCAGTCACTGGAGCAAGGAAGTCTCCCTGCTCACTTCAGTGCATGGCTGCCGGCCGCCATCTTGGCTGACAGTTAATTTGCATAAGGATATGCTGATTAACCAATGGGAAGGGTAGCGGTCGTACGCTAATTACCATGTTTCTCTTTTATTAGTGTAGATTAAATAATTCTTTATTGTTGAAAGAATTACATATGTCACTTGATAGACTTTTCCTCCCCCAACGGGTGGGTGGAGTATGACGTAACCTGCAGCCCAGAAATACCTGAGTGACTAACCAGGTACCTTATATGGACTATACATTGGACCACCAATCCACACCTGCCAAATACCCTAAGCCCTTGTCCTATATGGACAATGCAGTAAGCCACCAATCAGTGTGCGCCGAGTACACTAAGCCCCCCACCCCTTCCCATTCCGCCCCTCAAAAGGCGTGCCCACCCCTGCACGTGCTGCTGTTCTCCCCTTGCGAGACAGCCCGGCAGGTGCTTCTCCTCTAATAAAGCCTGTAGCCCTGGTTTTTGGCCTCTGTCTGATCTTTCATTTTTATGTTAACAAACCCCAAGAGTCAATGATTTGACTCATTTACATAAAACCAGTGGGGAATGAAGCATAGTAACCTCCATCTTGTATAAAAAACTGCTGTTTGAAATTCTCTGCTATTGGTAGATAATCCCTTGTCCTGCAAACTCTGTCACTTTAAGACAGTCTCTTATTCTATAAAATGACTTTGTTTTTAGTTCAAATAATAGAGAAAGATAAACTTAACTGTCTGACCTTGCAAGCTAGCGATCCAATGTAATAGACTAATATAGACTAATACTGATAATAATTCCCATATTCTTATGCCAAGTACTAACTCATTATGTATTCAGGTTATGGCATACTCAGCCCACCAGTTGGGGGAAGGGAGGATCTATCATCACTCTTTTTCCCTCATTGACCCCCTCCAGCCCACCCCCACCCCAGGCCTTCAGCACCCTATTGTCTGTGTCCATGGTTATGCATATATGCACACAGGGTTTTTAGTTGATTGCCTCTCTCCTACTCACCCTACCCCAAGTTCCCTCTGAGCACTTTGTTCCATGCTTTGAGTCTCTGGATCCACTCTGTTCATCAGTTTATTTTGTTACATAGATACCACATATGAATATGATCATGTGATGCTTACCTTTCTCTGACTGACTTATTTCACTTAGCATGATACTCTCCAGGTCCCTCCATGCTGTCTCAAAGGGTAAGAAATTCTTTTTTACTGCTGCATAGGATTCCATGGTATAAATGTACCACAGATTTTTTTATCCACTCATTTACTGATGGGCACTTGGGCTGTTTCCAGATCTTAGCTATTATAATTGTGCTGCTATGAACGTAGGGGTGTATACATTCTTTCTGATTGCTGCTTTGGGATTCATAGGATATATTCCTAGAAGTGAGATCACTGGGTCAAATGGCAGATCCATATTTAATTTTTTGAGGAAATTCCATACTTTTTTCCATAATGGCTGCACCAGTCTGCACTCCCACCAGCAGTGTACTAGGGTTCCCTTTTCTCCACATCCTCACCAGTATTTGTCATTTGTTGGTTTGTTGATGGTAGCCATTCTAATAGGTGTGAGATGATACCTCATTGTCGTTTTAATTTGCATCTCTCTAATATGAGTGACTGGGCATTTTTTTTCATGTGTCTCTTGGCCATCTGTATGTCCTCTTTGGAGAAGTGTCTATTTAGGTCCCTTGCCCATTTTTTAATTGGATTATTTGTCTTCCTTTTGTTAAGTTGTATAAGTGCCTTATATATATTGGATATTAACCCTTTATCAGGTGTATCCTTGCCAAATATGTTCTCTCATATAGTGGGCTCTCTTTCATTTTGTAGATGGTTTCTTTTGCTGTGCAGGAGCCTTTTATTTTGATGTAGTCCCATTTGTTTATTTTCTCCTTAGTTTCCTTTGCCTTAGGAGATGTTTCTGTAAACATATTGCTACAAGAGATGTCTGAGATTTTGCTGCCTATGGTTTCTTCTAGGATTTTTATGGTTTCACAACTTACATTTAAGTCTTTTTTTCCATTTTTAGTTTATTCTTGTGTATGGTGTAAGGTGGTGGTCTAGTTTCATTTTTTGCATATATCTGTCCAATTTTCCCAGCACCATTTATTGAAGAGACTGTCTTGACTCCATTGTATGCTCTTGCCTCTTTTGTCAAATATTAATTGAGCATAATAGCTTGGGTCGATTTTTGGGTTCTCTGTTCTGTTCCATTGATCTATATGCCTGTTTTTATGCCAGTACCAAGCTATTTTGATTACAGTGGCTTTGTAGTATATCTTCAAATTTGATATAATGATTCCTCCAACTTTGTTTTTCTTAAGATTGCTGCAGCTGTTTGGGGTCTTTTTGATTCCATATAAATTTTTGAATTATTTGTTCTAGATCTGTGAAATATGCCATTAGTATTTTAATAGGGATTGCATTGAATCTGTAGATTGCTTTGGGTAGCATGGACATTTTAATGATGTTGATTCTACCAATCCATGAACATGGTATATTTTTCCACTTGTTTATATCTTATATCTCTTTTTTAAATATCCTGTAGTTTTCTACAGGTCTTTTGCCTCCTTGGTTAAGTTTATTCCTAGGTATCTTAATTTTTTTGTTGCAATAGTAAATTGGAATGTTTGTTTAGTTTCTCTTTCTGAGAATTCATTATTAGTGTATAAAAAAAGCCATCAATTTTTGGATGTTGATTTTGTTTCCTGCTACATTGCCAAATTCATTTATTAAATCTAGTAGTTTTTTGGTGGAGTCTTTAGTGTTTTCTATGTACAATATCATGTCATCTGAGAATAATTAGTTTTTCTCCCTCCTTTCCAATTTGAATGTCTTTTATTTCTTGTTGTTGTCTGATTGCTGTGGCTAGGACTTCCAGTACTATGTTGAATAAGAGTGGTGAATGCAGACATCCCTGTCTTGTTCCTGTTCTTAGGGGAAATGTTTTTAGTTTTTGCCCAGTGGGTATGATGTTGGCTGTAGGTTTGTCATATATGGCCTTTATCATGTTGAGATATGCTCTTTCAATTCCCATTTTGCTGAAAGTTTTTATCAAAAATGAATGTTGGATTTTTTTGAATGCTTTTTCTGCATCTATTGATATGATCATGTGATTTTTGTCTTTCAATTTGTTTATGTAATGTATCATGAATATACTTTTTGATTAGATAGCAACATTAACATAACACCTTACCATTCTTTCTATAAAATGTTTCATACAGATTAGTATGAATTGTGCCAGTGACCAGTGCGAGTGCTGGGATAGAGACTGGAGAGAGAAGCATTTGAACCAAAATGTGCATTCTCTTTATTTCTTGCACTCTGGATCTGTTCAAATCTCCTCTCCTACTGAGGGATTCAGTGCAGAACTAAAATATGATGACTTACTTGGCAACAGCAAAAAAAAGAGCACTTACTCAAATGCAATACAGATAAGCAATAAGTGATGCATATAGCATATTCTCTGCTCGCCTGCTTGTTCTTTCTTCTATCAGCAGAACCTCAACTGAAAATAAGCTCAAACAGCAATTCACCAAATTAGCTAGTCATATCACTTATCACCAAATCACATCCTACAGAGAGATGCTGAACCCCAAGCTTTGCTTCCTGCAATTTATATAATTTGAAGAGACTTAACTTAGCAAGTGAAGGGATAGCCTAGCCAGTTTGAGTTATCTGGATATGATTCCCAAGTTAGCTCTCCCTAAACTACCCAGCTTCCAGAAATGGCCATGCAAAAATTATACACTTTCTCTTTATCCTGTCTTTTTCCAAACACAAAAGAAGGTAAAATAATTAGTTAAATCCTAAAAAGCAATTTGTTGGAAGAAATGAAAAAAAAGAGAGAGAAAATAGAATTTTGATAAAGCAGTGACTGGAACATCATGAATTTGATGTATGGCACAATTACCCTTACGCAGAGGCGGGCCTATTTATTGTTTGTTTCTTGTCTTTTCCTGATTAGTTCCCTGGTTAATGGTGCTTTAGTACTATGAACAACTCTGAACCAATCATTATAAACAAATGGTGTGGTTTGGGGTCTTCTGATTGGCTAACATGAAGCAAGTGTTGATCCCCTTGAGGAAGAGACTGTGTTATGTGAAATCACCCATAAGAAAACAATGCTAGGCAAATCAGAAAATATTAATGCTCACTGTGTAGAAATGCTCCTGAGCAGTAATGTCATAGTGGCTATCCTGGGATATTTTTTTCCTATTCTATATTTTAACATATTTGACCAGTACAAATAATATATAAATGCAAGACAATTGAGTCTTTACATGGGAATTCGGAGTGATGATTTTACCCCATGTGCTTATTTTGAAAAATTATTTCTAGAAGTAATCCCTATTTGTTTTTTGTGTTGGCCACCTACCTTCAGAAAGGTTGAAACTTGATTATCCATAGTAACTGTTTTTGTATGCTATTAGGAAAATAAAAATGCCACCTTTTAGTACTTTTATTGATTAAAATTCTCCCACAAGATTTTTCTCTAAGCAAACATGAAAATGTCCTTTTTGGAAATTAACCCAAACAGTTAGAACAGGTATGTTTTCTGGGTGTCAAGCCATTCTTTAGACTGCCTGTATTAGTTTTCTGCTGCTGTGTAACAAATTATCACAATCCTAACAGCTTAAAACAACACACGCTTATTATCTCACAGTTGTGAAGGCCAGCAGACCATGTAGACACAGCTGAGCTCTGTGCTCAGAGTCTCCCAAGGCTGAAATTAAGACACTGGCCTGATTGGGCCGTATTGTGGAGCTTCTGGGAAAGAATCCACTTCCCAGCTCATTCAAGTTGTTGGCAGACTCTAGTTCTTGGGGGTTGTAGGACTGAGGTCACCATTTCTTTGCTGGCTGTCAGCAGAGAGCTGCTCTTATTTCTAGAGATTGCCCTGCATTCCTTCTCAGGTGGCCCCTCCATTGTAGAGAAGGCAATGGAGCAATGTGTCCTTAATGCTTTGAGTCTTTCTGATATCCTCTTTTGACACCATCTGGTGAATGTTCTCTGCTTTTAGGGACTCATATGGTTCAATCAGGCCCAAATGGATAATCTCCCTTTCTTAAAGTCAACTGTGCCATATAACATAACGATAATCATCAGAATGATATAAAATTCATAGTTTCTGGAGGTTGAGGATTTAAGGCAGGACATCTTTGGGGACCATTTTAGAAATTCTGCTTACGACCTTGCCACTGCCACCTCCTCTTCTTCCCCTTCCTCCCCCTAGCCAATGTTTTATTTAGTGCTTGTTATGTGCTTCATAAGTGCTGTGCTAAGTGCTTTATATGAATTATATTATTAATATTTACAGTTTCTCTATGAGTTGGTTACTATTGTCAGCTTCATTTTTGCATAAGAAAACAGGCTTAGGCACCTAAGTTCCTTGTGGTGCCATGACATGAACCCATATCTTACTCTTGAAATTTCATTCTTAACTGACTTGCTAGTTTGTCTACACCTATGATCTCTCAATAGTAATCTTATAAAATAACCAAACATTAAATTAGCTAAACATATCAAAATTTCAAAATTACATTTAGTTAACATTTAGTATGTTGTAAATCTTAGCTATATTATTTTTTATGAACAATATATAAAGCACTCTTAAGTATGCTGTAAAACTAAATAATTTGAATTTTCAATAATAAGTAAATTTTACCATACTTTAAATGCAAAAGAAGAGCTACCGTCATTTTCGTGACATGCATTTTGAATTAAGTTTCTAGTAGAAATGGTTATTTGAACCTAGTAAAGGTCACAATTGGCAGGATATCTTCACATGTGTATTATTTAAGGCACCACTTCTAACTTCTGGGCAGACAATTCAGAGAAAAAGGTCCCTCCTGGGTGGATGAATTAGAAAAAGGTGCCCTGTCTTCTGAGCTGACACCTGAGTAGTGAAATTTGACCAGCTTTCACCACCACCCACACCCTTGGCAGGCTGCCCCATGCACGCACAACTCTGATAGCCACAGGCAGAGGCCCACTCTGAGCCCTGCACATTGCCCAAGCCCACCTTTTGAACAGCAACACTCATTTGCAAAACTTCTACATGCAGTATGCATTCCTTGTTGTGGCATAAGTTGCTGGCCTATGCAGAGTCCAGTATCTGTCCAGTGCCTCTCATTAGATCAAATACTCAGGAGACTGGCTTGAGATACCAGTGGAAATGTTTTTCAAATAACAGTGTAGCTAATTTTGAATTTTATAGGTGTTAATTTAGAGGAACTTTTGTACTGCACCTTTGATTAGACTTTTCACATTAGTTTTTTTCTAGTTTATAATTTATCTATAGAAACACAGAGAGGGGAAAAGTCAGAAAAACAATCATTTGGGTATTTCTAAATTGTCCAGTTTACATTTTAAAACTAAGCTTAAGAATTAAAACTCAAAAGACAAAAATAAAGAATTTACTGTGTATACAAGTTAACAATAATAAACACTGTCATTCAAAAGTTGGGCTATTTTTTCACATTTAATGTAGAATTTATGAATTCCCATAAACCATTCATGTTTCACTTAGCACTCTTTTGAGTCTTCTGAGTACTAAAACATTTGTTTTAGTGCAGCACATTAGTGTTTAGGATTTCCAAAGTAAGAGGCTATATTACTCATTGTCTTGAAAGGAAATAATAGTTGCTTTCACTTTTATGGCATAAGCAGTAATGACAAAAAACAACAACAACAACAAAAAAAACCTTAAAACAGTCATTGCCTCAGAAAAGACATCTGTTTTCTTCAATAGCCACAGTTTGTGACTTTCATTTACAGTGTTTTGCTTCTAATCTCAAACTTTATTATAACAGTCAAACATTTGGGATATGAGTCTAGAGGGGCCTGGGTCAAAGTCCAGGCCGACAGATTGCTACTGCTGCTCACAGGTAAGCGATAAAAACTCAGTGACTTGTCATAACATCCAGTACTTAAACCTATTTAAAGATCTGATTTGTTAGTTTACCTTAAATCTTTTCTCAAATTAAACTTTTAGTGACCAAAATATTTCTAATTTGATTTTTAAATGTTATTTATTCTGTAATTCCTCTTTAGGATCAAGTGGTTTATTATTTCTGTTTTTTAATATATATTTTATTGATTTCAGAGAGCAAGGGAGAGGGAGAGAGAAATAGAAACATCAATGATGCGAGAGAATCATGGAGTGGCTGCCTCCTGCACGCTCCACACTGGGGATCAAGCCCGCAATGTGGGCATGTGCCCTGACAGGGAATTGAACCATGACCTCCTGGTTCATAGGTTGATGCTCAACAACTGAGCCATGCTGGCAGGGCTCTATTTTAATTAAATAAAACATATAACATAGTAATCACCATAGATGACACTGTTAGCCAAAGTTATTTCACTGCTTAATCATGAGACATACCCAATATTGAAATAACACCAAACATTCATTCACTGAAACAAAAGAGCACAACATATTCTAGAGTGAAAAAGCACAAGAGATTAATCAGAAACCTTAAATTGGAAGAAATTTGTATCCTACACTTGACAAATAAAATACTGTAATCATGAATTTACTTTTAAGCTTCTCCACAGAAGCTGTGTAAGCCATATGCTGTTATGCATTCACAGTTAATTTAATCTTCTGCACCTTCTTCACGTGCTGAGGTGGGTGTTCAATAAATATTGATGATCAGTATACTGATGGAAGAACAGTACCAAAGAATTGCTCAAGGACCCAGGAGTCCAGAGAGTAAATGAAGTAGAATAACTCATTATATTAGCATTCCACTTGATTAAGGATCTAATGCTTTGATTGTTTTCCTTGTAATCAGTTGAAGTGTGTGTGTGTGTGTGTGTGTGTGTGTGTGTGTGTGAATTTCCAGATGATAAGCATCCTGACAAAAAGCCACAGGACTCATCTAAATTATGTATCTACACTGATTTACTTTGTCAACTAAATGCCAAAAGCCCAAGGGTCCTATGAGTGGTTTTAGGCTTGGTCTTCAGGTTTAAGATGCATTCATGTCATTCCTTGGCCTCTAAGAGGTAAAGAGTAGTGGAAAAAGGATATGCTGCTATTTTCCTCTGATTTTCACGGTTTTTCCTTTCCCATTTTTATCCTGAAAGGTGTTTTTGTAAACTTTCTCCAGTTTGTACATTGCATATTCTAAAGTTAATGAGAAAGGCTGCATTCAATTTTTGACAGTTGTTGGTTTTTGTACTCCACTGGCAAAAAGAGAAATGAGAGATGTGATTGGACAACACAAGTGGTCATTCCCTCTTGTATCTGGATAACTTAATAATGAGAACTGACAGGCCCATTGTTCTGAATCCAGTGAGGAACTATACAATTGCTTAAGTTCTTTCCTTTGTGAATTTGGGTTCATACTTCATTATGCAAAGTTATCATTGCTTCGATGAATATATTTTTGTTTATTTTTGCCTTTTGGGATTGTTCAAAAGTCTACAAGTTGATTTATGTCAAGACATTAAAAAAAATTATGTTCTGAAAAGAAAATCAGTAAATTGGCATGAAATTCTCAGGGGTAAAGAAGTGTATGAAATTGAGTTGTGACTTGCAGAAGTGTCAGGTAGCACGCACTGAAGCTAATTAAGAAACTCACAGATAGATCATGTTCCAAAATGACTGATGAGTGCTTCTTATATAGCAAAAAAATTATATTGAATAGAAAACTGTTTGGGCTTGAGTAGATTGCTGTTTTTTAATAGAGAGAGAAAATAAAATGCCAAAATAAAGCAAGGTAAATTGGCAGCAGCAGGGTTATGGACACCACTGGAAAATTTGTTGAAAAGTTGACTTAGTTAATATGTGGTAAATTAGGTAGCATAAAGGAATTTATTGCAAAAATATAGTTTTTGAAATAAAATCATTTTTATGAGAGATCTCACTAAACTATTATTCTATTTTATTATATAGCACACAAGTGGCCAGAGAATAACATAAAGTAAAGAAATATATTAAAGCCGAAACCGGTTTGGCTCAGTTGAGAGAGCGTCAGCTTGCGGACTGAAAGGTCCCAGGTTCGATTCCGGTCAAGGGCATGTACCTGGGTTGCGGGCACATCCCTGGTGGGAGATGTGCAGGAGGCAGCTGATCTATATTTCTCTCTCATCGATGTTTCTAATTCTCTATCTCTCTCCCTTCCTCTCTGTAAAAAATCAATAAAATATATTTTAAAAAAAAGAAATATATTAAAAGTGTGTAGTAATACAAAATGCAGGTTTGGATTATGTTTTGACAGTCTACAAGTCCAAAGCTCAGCAGTTATCTCATGTTAGTCAAGAATGGGTATATAACTTTTAAGAACAAAAGTTAACTAGAGTCATCATGCCAAGTTTGATTACATAAAACTCAGCAGTATTAAAATTACCACTTAAAAAGAAAATTTTCTTGTATCAATTATCAATCCTAGAGGCTAGAAATTGTTAATTCTATCTAGTGTTTAGAAAAATGTTGAGAAATTGGATTGTGTGAGAGTTGCCCCTTTACACAGTATTCTATCACTTTTTTTTTTAGTGTTATCATTGGGATCATGAACGTAGAGTGGAGACACCACCACTGGCTGTGATGATCCCTTCTCATTAAGAGACTAGCATCAGGGATGAGGAATGGGGAATGGAAAGGGAGATCATACCACCCCCAAAATGCAGAGGAGCTTGGAGCTCAGATTTGAGCTTGACTGCTAGACAGAGCAGCTGCGTGATTTGGGGAAGTTGCTAAAACTGGGCCTTCGTTTGGTCATCTCTCCCATGGGAATGATAACAATATGTGCTCCCATGAGAGGATTAAATACATTACAATTGAGAATCACTTAGCAAAGCACCTGGCACACACAAAGTGCTATATTTGCTATAATAATAACAATAATAATAATAATAATAATAATTATTATTATTATTAAATAATTTGAGAGAGCTACTAGGTTTCATTTTAAACTATTGATAACAGAATGCCTTTTCACACCAAATTCTTATAATGCAGTGAGAACAAATTAATTATGGATGAATTCCAACAAAGCTAAAAACTCCAAACCAATGCAAATATAGATTATCCTAATTTTAAAATTCTTTCCTTACATGGTGTAAATATGAGCTATACCTCATTCATTAATTCACTCGACATATATTTATTGACCACCTAATGTATGTGAGGTATTAGGTTAAATATGGAAAAGATAACAATGAACAAATATTATTTGAAGTAATAGTCTTTTTGGTCAGATGACAGGTAAATTTTTACCATGGAGCACATGGTTCATGGGGGTAAATCTGTCTACATTTTTATAATGTGGGTCTGAGAGAAATATAAAGGTGAAAGTGCCTGAAAACCAAAAACTAAAGGTACCAAAAGGTGGGAAGACATGTCATAGGCAGGTGGGAGGAATACAGAGGTGAACTTTGTTATTTCAAAAATGTGCTCAGGCCTATACCATACATGTGAATAAAGCTCTTGTCTATTCTCTCCTCCTCCCCCTTTATTCATCCTGGGACTGATTCACATGGTTCTGGGTGGATCACAATAGGCATTCACAGAATGCCAGAGGGTCCTCACTCTGATGCAGAACATTATTTCCCTTATAAGTATTAATACTGACACAATCTACTTGCAAAGAAAAAATTTTGGAGCACAATGCATTTGCATGTTGGAGTCTGTATTTTTATTATTATGATGATAATTTTCTGGTTCTGATACTGTCACGAAGGCAGAAGAATAAATGTTGATGCTTTTGTTATCTTTATGTGTCCTACACCCATTTTTTCCTGTGTAGTTATTACATAGGTTACAGATATTAACCTTATTTTCAATATGAGTTTCAAAATGACTTAAAGGAGAACAAAATAAACAGATGGATGGTTTATACTTGAAAAGAGATTAGTTTACGTGGCTTCAAATTGGAGTGAAGAGATTTGCATGTAAACAAAACAAGAGAATAAAAGAGAGGAACATGGTCTACTCCTTTCTCCAAAACCTGCTACCACTGTGGGTCATTACATGGCACTACTTTAAAATATAATCTTTGTCTCAGTCAAAAGAGAAATGCCATGGTGAAATGAAATGCAAAAGGTGATTTGTTATTCTAGGAGCAAAACTTTTCTGGGAAACTCTAATTAGCAAATTTGTTTTTATTTTATTACCCATATTAATCAACAGGGTTATTATTTCAAAGTTAGCCTTTACTTGGTTCTATCAGCTACCATCTTTACCCTTTCTACCACCATTGTCTGAAATAATTACTTAAGTAACTAATAATAAAAATATTGTGTGATTTCCATAAACAAAAAAATAAACACAAAATGCTCAATTTATGATGTTAAAATAACAATTTCTGAGGAAGCAGTGTTACATAATAGTTCTTGTCATCTAGCTACTCTGAATGAAACCACCAATGAAGTAAAATCAAGTTTTCTTGCATATGAACTTATTTTAGAAATATTCCTTTGACATTCCTGATTTTCTATAGAATTTTCCTGGTGCTGTTTGGCATTGGGTTTCAACCACAAGCCTTATCTTCATCATGCAGCTCTTAACTAATTTTATGAAAGAGACTGAAATCACATACATGTCTTTTTGTGTACTTGCTTCCAGAACATGCACATTAACATTGCAAAATGTTGCATGTCCAGATATGTCTCACACCTTTCATTTATTTATAGCTTAAAGGCTGGAAAACTTTTAGACATGAAAGTTTCTGGGTCCCTGATGGGGAAATGGGTGGCAAAGAGTGGAATTATATAACCAATCCCTCTGTCAAAAATATCTTCTTTGTCTTAGAGATATATGCTTGTTCATTACTTTAATCAGTATAGTCAGATTCTTTCCTCCTATGGGTTGACCTGAACACTGAGGAACAGAGATTTGGGGAGTCAATGTGGTTAAAGGAAGAAGGAACAAATGTGTGTGTGTGTGTGTGTGTGTGTGTGTGTGTGTGAAGGAATGAAATAATGTGAGTTGAGAGAAAGTAGGATCCTGAAACAGGAGATGGGTTGTGAAAAGAAGGTGACAGAATGTCAAGATGAGTTATTCTTGATGTTTTACCCAGGTCCTAGGGGCAGAAACAGCTTTGAGAGCCACTGAAAACCAGGAATGTCCTCATTATCAGAATTTGTTCTAACATGTTTTGTGGGAAAAACCCTAGAGGACAGAGAATATGGAAGGATACTATTTTTTTTTACCAGTCCCAAATAAAATAGTCAAAATGCTCTTCTTGACAAGATAGAAATAATCAAATAACCACATTTGATTGGTTCTAACTGAACTGTTTTGCATGCTATGCATTAATATTTATACTCTTTGTGGTACCAGACATCTGTATAAAATGTGATGAAGTACTTATTTGCTATGTACTGACTTTCTCCATGATCTCATCTTCACATTCAGATTGTAATTTTCCAGCTGTGACTTACAGAAATGCTTGCTTACGTGCTCTGTCATTCACACTTCTTATTTCAACAAATATTGACTAAGCACCTACAGCATTTTAAGGAATATATTTTGGTACAAAAGATATAGTAGTGAATATGGTGTCTTTTTAAAATTTATAGTCTGAGGAAGGCAGGTATTAAAGCTTAAGTTACACTGATGACATTGTTTAATAGCCATTGTGCTAAGATCGAAAAAGAACTACAAAGTGTCATGAGAACATATAACAGTGGGAAACAAACCTTATCTGGGGAGCCAAGGAACACTGTGCTGGCAGTGGTCAAAAGGTTAGGGGTCAAAGAGTCAGGGACAGGGCACCAGTGGTCTCAGCAGAGGGAAAACATAGGTGAAGACTCTGCTGCATTTTTTTTAAACTTTTAATTTTAAAATAATTATAGATTCACAGGAAGTTACAAAAAAATGTGCATGGGTACTGTGAACCTTTCACCAATCTGCCCCAATAGAAGTATATTGTGTGACTGGTGTATAATATCAAAACAAAAATTGACATTTTTATAATACTAGTAACTAGATTACAGCCCTTATTCTGTTTTCATATGCACTCATTTGTGAGTATGTGTATGAGAGCATGTAGTTATATGCAATTTGGCCCCAGGTAAAGCTTAGTGTAACCATAATCACAATTAGGAAACAGAACTCTTTTATCACCTCAGAGTATCTCCTTGGTGCTTTCTCTGGAGAGCCTCACCAATGCCACAGACATCTCTATTCCCTGAGATCCACTAATCTGTCCTCTATCTCGATAATTTTTCATTTTAAGAAAGTTCTACAAATGGAATCCTACAATATGCAACCTTTTTGAGATTGGCTTTTCACTAATCATGATGACCTTGAGACCCATTCAAGTTGTTGCATATATCAATAGTTTGTCCGTTTTCAGTGCTAAGTAGTACTCTGTTGTACAGATATATCAGAGGCATTTATGTTACTTTCACTTTGGGGTTATTACAAGTAAAGCTTATATGAGTATTTATTTGTTATAATGTATTTTGAGGAGTGAGAAAAAGGGAATAGTGGCTCCATCACAAAATGAGTCTTGTTGGAAATGCAATCATGCACAGCTACAAATTCTTTCTGGACACAGATTATCAAAGGCCCAGTGTACAAAATTCCTACATGGTGGGGGTGGGGGTGGGGGGGCCCTCAGCCTGGTCTGCACCCTTTCCAATCAGGGGCCCCTCAGGGGATGTCCGACTGTCGGACATCCCTCTCACAATCCGGGGCTGCTGGCTCCTAACCACTTGCCTGCCTGCCTGCCTGATTGCCCCTAAGCGCTTCTGCCTACCAGCCTGGTTGCCCCCTAACCACTCTGCTGCCAGCCTGATCTCATCCCCAATTGCCCTCCCCTGCCAGCCTGGTTGCCCCCAACTGCCCTCCCCTGCTGGTCTGGTCACTCCCAACTGCCCTCCCCTGCAGATTTGCGCCCCCCCCCCCCCCAACTGCACTCCCCTGCAGGCCTGGTTGCCTTCAACTGCCCTCCCCTGCAGACCCAATCGTCCCCAACTCCCTCCCCTGCAGATTTGGTCCCCACCCAACTGCACTCCCCTACAGGCCTGGTCGCCCCCAACTGCCCTCCCCTGCAGGCCTGGTTGCCCCCAACTGCCCTCCCCTGCTGGCCTGGTTGCCCCCAACTGCCCTCCCCTGCTGGCCATCTTGTGGTGGCCATCTTGTGAAGAGGTCGTGTGACACCACCTAGGATTTTATTATATAGGATAACATGAATGAATAAATAAGAGGAAACTGAATGTAAACAGAGTGTTTTAAGGACTCTGGCTTTTGGTGTAATATCACATATCCTTATAGTTGCCTTTTATTTTCCATTTTTTAACCTAACTGCACATGAGGTGGTCAGATTTGAAAGCTAGTTTATAGATGGATTGGAGGAATCCATACTTGAGAAAGCTAATTAAGACATACTCTCTAAACACAGGCTTGTGAAAAACTTTTCTTCCCTCTGTTCCCTGAAAAAAAAAGTTATATTTAGCAAAAGAATATTATTAGAAGGACCAAATTGAAAACTGTCAGCTCAGATTCTGCAACCTAAGGAAGATTCTGCCATGTGGTGTGTTGATTAAGAATGCAGAAAACAAATTGAGAAAGCATGAGTGTACTAGGTTTCTGTAAATCAGCAGGCGTGGCATAATGAGCTATGAGAATTCTGATCAAGACTAAGGTCTGCAGAGAGCAGGTGGTCTCCGACCAGAGGAAATATGGTTTTGAAATTTAAAATTGTTCCTACTTTATCTCTGTTCACTTTCTTGATCATATTTAATTAAATAATTTTGAGGGAGGAGGTGGAGGAAGCCACTTAAAGGTATGAGTTTTACTTATGTGAGATGATAGGAGAAAACTACCAAGGAGGGTTTAGAATCAAACCAGCCCTATTTTACTTAATCCAGTTTACCAAAAAACAATTGTTTCTAAAGGGTGTTTTCCTTATTAGAAGCTCTTGGTCTCTGTCTGTTCTTTTCCTGTATGGAAGAAAGATGCTCTCCCAGCTCTCGCCTTGATGGTAGGAAACTCAGTTCCCCTCTATATGTCTCTGGTGCCTTTCAAGCTACTGCCCCAGTACTGGTGCTCAGAGCTAGTGAGTCCCAGTAAGTCTAAGCATGGGCCCTTTAAGGAGGTACTCTCTGGGACTCCAACAGCCTACATCTTCCTCAGCCTCAATCCCCACTGGCCTTACAGCCAGAAATTATAAGGATTTCTCTTCTCTGGCACTGGAACCCTGGACTGGGGCACTTAGTGTGAGGTTGCGACTCATTGCTTCTCAGGGAGGACCTCTGCAGTTGAGATAGCCCTCACAATATTTATCCACCACATGTGGGTGTGGGACCAGCCCATTCTGTGTCTGCCCGCCTATCTATCTCAATGTGGTTTCTTCTTTAAATAAGCCAGATTTTAGGCAGCTCTGAATGATGTTGTCATTTTGATGTTTTTTGGAGGAGGCGAGTATTGTGTATACATAGGCCACCATCTTGACCAAAAGTGGCAAATACACTCTTGATAGAATTTTAATTGGTCCTAGTATTTCAGGGAAGCTATTTGGATTCTTGAATTTTTTTATATCCTTGGACCCAATAAACCCCTTCTACAGAATTTTGCTCAGGTAATCATTAGAGATGCAGACAAAAATGCTCATATTGCAATAAAAAATGGAAATATAGAGCGGTGTTGTCCCTATTTAAATCAGATCTAATCCTGGCTCTTTTCAGTTTCTCCTCTCCTCCTTTTCCAATACTTTATAATAAACCCATTGCATCTGGATAAGTTGGGGATTACTTTGGAAATTCAATTTCTAGTTTCCAAATCTAACACACATCTATGATTAATTTCAAATCATTGAAAAAATACATTCAACATTAAACAAATCTATTCTAATAAAAGCATAATATGCTGATTAGACCGGATGTCCTTCCAGACTAAGCTGAGGCAGCAAGGGCTGAGGCAGAGGCGGCTGCCAAGGTGGGCGGGGGCCAAGGCAGAGCCCCTTGCAGAAATTTCGTGCATTGGGCCTCTAGTGTAAATATAAAAACTATAAAGAACTGAAATTAAATTTTTATCAGTTATTCATTATAAATATTAATTACTCTTTTGATAATTAGAAGAGATTGCCACTGATAAAGTGACAAAACAACCAGTTGTATTGCACCACAGTCTACATTATATTGTATATACAACTACATTATACTTACATGTTGCCTTGGAAATAATATTGTACCTGTAGTTGAAGCTTGTTCCAGCTCTTGTTCTGTATGGACCTAGTAGTGTGACATTGAAAAGTCTTTTTTTCTTTTTGGATCTCAGTATACTTATCTGTGAAATGAGCATAAATTGTTTGCCACCCTCCCAGGGCTACTTAATTATGTATTTGTATGCATTTTTGTGCAAAGTTATTAATATGCAAATTTTCGATACTAGATGAGAAATGTGATATAATATTTTTACTGTGTGATTTGTCTCCTACTATATTGCTATCTCTTTGTAACCGGTGGCATGTCTTCTATTGAACTCCATGAAGGTGCCTTAATAAGGACAAAACCTTGTGTACTTATCACATTGGCAAAGGTTTAAGAGTTTGAGGATGTCCAGTGTTGTAAAGGGTGTGAGGAAACAGGCATTGTCAAACACTGCTGGTGGGACTGTAGATTGATTTTGGAGGGCAATTAGATAATACTGTATCAAAATTTAAAATGCATATACCCTCTACTTAGCCATTCTATTGCTCAGAATATCCTACAATTATACTTGTAAATATGGGAAGATTTATGTACAAAGATGAAATTAGCAATATTCTTTATAATAGAGAAAAATATGTAAAACTCAAAATGACTACTGGACAAATAAAATGGGGTGCAGCCATGCAATGGAAAACTATTTAGCCATTCAAAAGAATAAGTTGGGTCTGTATATACTGAAATGGAAAGATGTCTAAGGTATTACAGTAAGGAAAAAAAAGCAAATTGAAGAACAATTTGTATGGTGTAAAGCTGTATAAAAAGATATATGTGTCCATATAAATTTGAATAGAAAACTTCTGGAAGGATGCATATAAGATTGTTAGAAGCAGTTGCTTCTAGAAAATAGAACTGGAGGGTATGTTTTGTTCTTACAGACTGCTTAAATTGTTTACCATGAATATGTATTATTTTTATGATAACAAAAGACTAATTTTCACTTATAAGATTAGAACTAGTAAATTAACAAAGCTGCAATGATTATTTTTTGTGCTAGATATACTTCCCTGTTTTGCACTATTTTATTTGGGGACACTCCCAAAAATGTAAAAACAAGTCATTGGATATAAAAAAGTAATATACCAGGTTGTTTTCCAAAGAGTTGTGCCAGTTTAAGACACCACCAGCACTTCATGAGATTATCAGAGTAGTTTTACTAGTATTATCTCTAAATAATTGTTTTTGTGAATTTAAAATTTAAATGTAAAATTTAATTACTGTTTTTATTTTATTAACATTTGCATTACTCCCGTTCCCATTTATTTCAGAAAATTAATTGACAGAGTTCTCTTCAGAATTAAATTAAATAAAGACTTTGTAAATATCAATTGGTATAGGGTCAAGGTCAGTGCTATAAAAATGTTAGTGTCCCTTTCACACTTACTACAAAACAGAGACTAATACATCTCATACTCTCCTTCTTTAATACATTGTGAAAAGCAAAATTTCCTGTCATAAAAATAAAGATACACTCCTTTACCTCCTGCTTATCTTTTTTTTAGCTATGCCTGATAGGGATATAGATCCCCAAATGGTAATTCTATACACAACTGCAATACAAAACAAAATAATAAAATAGCTTCTCTAAAGAATGCAGAAAAACGTAAGGTGGAGTCTGTTTTCCTCCAGAAAACTGTTAATGTGTGGAAAAGCTTCTGTTGAGAGTATATTTGAGGAGGAAAGCAGTAATATGGGTGCCAACTATTTTGGTGAATGACTGAAAACACAATTTCTATGTCCTCTCTAAAAAGCCATGACTAGTGATGTTTGAGTGAGTGCCATACATTGGCTCATGGAATTGAGAATTGCACTAAAAATTGTTAAGAGCAAACTAGCTTTCATTATTTATTTCTTTATCAAAACTGGCAATAAGAGACATTTAAGACTTTATTGATCTAGTTTTAGGATTATTTTACTTCAAAAATTTTCATTTAATTTTCCTAAACTATGTGAGACTGTCAAAATGAAGAAAAAATGTATTTGCGGGTCAGATTGGAGAATGGGAAGACTGGGGGTAGACTTTCAATAGGGAAAGTCCTTCCAAAATATGCATAACAAAGAAAGAGCTAAGCAATGCAACAAAGAATCAATCCCTGGAAGTTGAACCTCTATAATATAGTTAACTTGTGTAGGAAAAATCAAGGTGTAAAGCTTATCTGAATACGTGAGCATCCCATTTGTTAAAATGTTGATATAGAAAATCTAAAATTGCCTGTTATAATTGAAGTAGTAGTTGAACTCCAAAAGTTTTCATGACAGCATTAACTACATACTCCATATGTTTTCTATAATTTATTACCAATAAACCTCATTTACAGCATAATCACTTCTTCCTGTGCTCCAAATGCCCACACTGCTCTCTTTTCTTTGGTTTCTATAATTATGTAACAATATGCAAATATGCTAAAATTGAATATAGCTTAGCTATTTGTAACACTGTAAAACCATAAAGTATAAAATATGAGCACTAAATACTTTGGTTTAAGGGCTCTGCTGCTCTACTACATATTTATTTTAACTTGCTTTTAAAATGTCAAATGAAACTAAAAAAACTATAGCCAGTCAATAATTCCCTTGCTTTGCTTTCACCTTCTCTCTATAAAATTTTCCCCGAGCTACTGTTGGTGGAGCACTCCTAACCACTTCTGTTTTGGTGCTGCCTGAAATCAAATCAATTTTTACTCAAATAACTTTAAAGTTTTTTAAAAATCCGTTTTAGTTCCAAATGTGGAACTATTAATAATGTGGGCTAATGTCTGATTAAATCTAACTATGCATCTCAGAGTGTATAGATTCTAAGCATTAGACAGGCTGTTTAATTCCATCATTGTAAGTGGGATTAAACCCTATCTTGCCAAATATGATAATATCCTGAGTGAGGGAGTGGGGCAGGAATGAAACAACAGAAGGTGTTTGAGGCTCTGCTAACTTATGTCCTCTACTTTGAGAGGCTAACCAAAACATTTTAATACATCCAGTATCGACATTCAGGGTAAAAGTGACAAGGAAGTGTTTTCAGCAATTTCTCTTACACTGATAAACTCCGTAAGTGTCAATAGACTTACAGTGTTCAAACAGAATGTCGCATCCTGAGGAATAGGCTGCAGGGTGGGCTCTGGGGCTGTATAACTCTTAGTGAATAGTTCTAAGAATGTTTCACAATGGCTAACTTTTGAAGTAATGGCATTCTTAGTCCGAGAAAAAAAAGAGGCACAGACAGGCTTATACTATGGCTCTCGAGAACCCTGCTTGACTAGTTCATTAAACAGAACTGGCAACTGACACCTAAGATTAACATTCTTGATGGCTCTCCAAGCCAGAGGAAGGGTGCTGAGTGACACATACAAATATATAAGGGAGAAATAAGGGTGAGCTTGAATGGCAGTGACCTTTTCATAAAAGGTTTATGGCAGAGGTACTAGTTATAAGACCTTACACAGCATTCTGGAGAATTTGTTCATCTCTCAACAAATGGTGAGAGCTCCCTCGTCAGAGGGGTGAATTTTGGATATCCTTTATACATATATGGTAAAACTTTTGAAAACTGTGTGGTCTTAGAAGTGGATCACTATACTGGACTACTGCATATGTTCTTTTTCTTAGTTTGACTACTGGCTTTGTGTAAGACTTTGGAAAATTTCTTAAGGAATAATTTTAATCAGAATACACTTCCATTTTTATCTCTGAGTATTCTGTGAGTATATATTGTCTCAATAAGTATTCACTGATTTATATTGTGCATTTAATGAAATACCTGAGTCGTTTAGAAGAAATATATAATGCAAACAAATGATATTCAAATTTAGCTTTTTTATGATATAATTGGACATCTAAGTAGTGCCATTTTCAAACATACTTTTTTCAGAATAAACGCATTTCAAAAATCTACATGATAATGATTTATCTTGATTGTCTTCTATTTTTGCACCAACTAAACAATAAAAAGAACATTTTAACTAGAGATTTCAAGAGATAAATGTATTCTAATTGGCCCTAGGTCTTCCATAGCTTTTAAAAATATCAGTGAGTTGTTAGCATTTTAAGTGTTTGAAATGCATCTATAGGAATGGATTTTCTGTTGGGAAAAAAGAAGTTGATATTTACAAGTCAACTTTCTGTAGAGATTATTGTAACAACTATAAGTATTTATTTAATCATTAGTGAATGGTAGTTATCTTATTTTTATTCAGTAACATTTAATCCCCATTGCTGTCACCAATGTTTGTAAGCATTTTAGTTCTTTTCACTAAAAATTAATATTTTACACTTTTATAATTATCATTTTATCTTACTCTTACTATGTATCATGTACAAAATCATGTTTTAAAATTATTCTAACTTTTGAAAAGATAACAGAGAATGATTTCTAATTGCTTTTACAAATTCAAGTGTTTTTGTTGAAAATTGGAATTAAAATATATTAATAAAATCTTTATTATTTAGCATTTAAGAAAAACAATGGTTGTATTGCATGTTTCAAACCCTTTTAACAGTGGTTCTTCCATGCTTTTTTTTTTTTACTAGTATTTTGCTGTAACTATGGTAAAATGGCTGGCTTAATAAATTAAATTCTAAATTATTCTAATGGATCATTTATATAACAACCTTACGATGATGACTATAACAAAGCCAAAAAGTAATTAAAGTTTCATAAATGCATAGTGACATGATCCAATCAGCTACTTACATTGAGGTAATTCAGTCTGAGAAAGCCTTAATTCATATGAGAAGAACAGAGAGAAAGAATAGTAGCAAAAAGAGGGTAGTCTTAAGGAAATAAATTAATGTTAACAGATAAGTATAGAGGGATAGCTTTAAGAATAACTTTCTCCTTAAAACAGAAAAATATGAGAAATATCATGTCTCTAAAATATTAATGACAAGAGCAATTTTCTTTTAACAATAACAATAATAATCTTAAAAAATAAAAGATATCACCATATCGAAACTGTGACAATTCATTTACTATTTATGTGAACAAATGTTTTTTATCAAATTTCATATGAAATTAATGTATAAAGCAATTTTTTAAAAATATATGTTATTGATTTTTTACAGAGAGGAGGGAGAAGGATAGAGAGTTAGAAACATCGATGAGAGAGAAACATCGATCAGCTGTCTCCTGCACACTCCCTACTGGGGATGTGCCCGCAACCAAGGTACATGCCCTTGACCAGAATCGAACCTGGGACCCTTCAGTCTGCAGGCCGATGCTCTATCCACTGAGCCAAACCAGCTAGGGCATATAAAGCAATTTTTGGAAAGGATAATTTAGAAAATGTTGCAAACAACAGAAAGTTTTCATTTTCTTTAATAATTATTTTCTCAAAGAAAATAGGGAGGAAAATAGGAAAAAAGGAAGGAAGGAAGAAAGAAAAGAGAGAGGAAGACAACACAGCTCAGTAAGAGGGAATAAGTGCACTGCCTATGTTTCATTCTGACTAACCAAATACTATTGAATATACACTCTATTTAGGTATATACACAATCTTCTTAACTCTATCACAGTAACTTCAACGTAAGCATACTCTAAGCCTAATTCATCACCCGACCTCTTACCCCCTTACCCTATACAGAGTATATTCTCTATTGCAAGTACCATTTCTCAGGTCTAGCAAGCTAATACATTAGTGCACTTACACCTACCTTTGTTTCAAATGCTACTTTCTATTGCTTCATTACCAGGACTGCCTATTGATGTACTATCCCACAGCTTCAAATTTTTATAGTCTCTGTCCATTCCATATTGCTAAATTATCTATCAAACAGTAAATTTGGTTATGACACTTTTTTTTTTTTACTAAAAAACCTACTATAAGCAGAGATTAGCTGGGCTTCCAATGTCCCCACATCCACAATTGACTTCTAGATAAAATTGTCAAAAGCTCTTCCTCTCCCCTAATTCCATGACCTGTTGACCAAAAGTCTCTCCAAGAATTTTACATATGCCTGGGAATGTTAAATTCTCAAGTGACTCTAGAGTCCTGCCTCCTCAATGTGTATATATCATTAAGTCAGCCGACCTCTTGATTTTTACAAATGTTAAAATACCTATTCACATGAATATAAGTTCAATGGTGATTTGGATATGTGGGAGAAAGGTTGAAGAGTGGATTAAACATTTGCGATACAAATAATTTAAAATGTAGTACAGATATAATTATTCTTAAAGTATCCTTTATTTTCCCTTACCAGGTATTTGCTGACATATTTATTAAACTTGTTTATTTTTTTTACTTGACTTAGGGTGATAAACACACAATACAATATACAGATGATGTATTGTAAAGTGATACACCTGAAACCTATAAAATTTTATTAACCAATGTAACCTCAGTAAATTCAATACAAAAATAAAAAAAAACCCACTCTGTGTGTGTGCTTTTCTTTTTGTTGTTGGATTCTCCCTTTCTTTCATTTCTCTGTTCTGATTTACCTTCTTATCTAAGAACTCCAAATTCTTCTCCTTCCTATTTTTGGAGTAATTCAGCTAACCGTCTGCCCCCTCCCCGCCCCCCCCCCCCCCCCCGCCTCATATACATTAAAGCACATCACACTTGTTCACTAAAGTCTATCAAGGCACAGTTAAAATAGCCCCTTTGATTTGCTTCTCTCTTCTTAGAAGGCAGATGTAATCATAAAGAAAGAGAAAATATGTGAATTTTAAAAATAAGTACTATTAAAACAAACATCATCAAGAATTTTTATCTCTTAGCAAAGGAAATTCAGACTCCTTAATTTATCCTAAGATATAAACCTACTTTCTACCCATGTTTTTGGTTTTTATTTTGATGATACCCCCACCCTTTTAATTCTCTAGACTCAAGAAACCTCTCATTTTTCTTTAAACCCAAGAGGCCCTTTGTGTAAATCTATTTACTTTTCCTGGATGGCCCATGAAACTTTTCTTTTATTAATAGACTACTAGTCATGCTTCAAAATCCTTCTCAGATGATCTCCCTAGCTCCTACACAAAGTTTGTCTCAACCTCATGCACATGCATTTTGTTTGAAAACATGTCTACCTGCTTCAGTAGAATGGGTGCTGCTTCATTAGTCAGAGGCTGTGTTCTTCGACAGTAGAGACTTTGTGTGAAAGTGGTCAATGTGACAACATTTCTTGCATATTTCATTCTCAGAGTTCCATAATCTAACCCCCAAAAGTTGCATTATTTTTCACATGGCATAACCCCAAGTTGAATTGTCAGAATCTCAGTCTCTTGAAAAAAATTATTAAATTTTCTTATTCTGATGATTAACTTAGGTGAAAGAATTTATATCCTTGAAAATATCTTGAAGACTATCTGCTCTAGGAGTTCTCAGCCTCTCTATTTCCCATGGTGCACCTGAGAGTTAACACTTTTATGCCACACTCCCTCTGGCTGCAGCAGCTCATGATAAAAGATATTGGCTAGGGGCTTTATCCCTCCTGTACCTGGTGACAGAACTAGAATTCCATACACCAACCTGAGACATGCCAAATGGAAATGACCATTGCTGCTTTATCCAGTCCTCCAATTTTACAGAAAGAGAACTGAGGCACAAAGAGGGTACCTGATTTGCCCTATATCATCAGCTAGTTAGAGAGGGTCAAGGCTTGATCTAGAGGTCAAGTTTTTTGAGATCAAAGCTTTTGGATAAGAGAACTATGAATGATGTATTGAGAAAATCCCTGCTTCCAATGCTTATTTAGTCATTTGCACATTCTGAATTAAATCTCTCCATTTCTGAGGTATTGTAGTCACATCGAAACCAACTTGACTGAATTTAGCATATAAAAGGTAGAATTCATAAAAACATATTTTTGTACACATGATGTGAAATTAAATCTTTGACAACTTTCCCCATTGTAATTAGTTGTTTGAAGTTTACATATACTTAACTCAAGACAAGATACTATTAACCAGGAATTTTCAAAGAATTTAGGAGAATGTTAACTATCTTCAGTGTACTTGTGACAATGACTTTGTGTTGAGAGGATAAATACCAGGTTAGGGCCCAGAAATAAACATGAAAAATAAATGGCTATAAAAACAAACTTGTAGAGTACAAATAACTTCTTAAAGTAGATCTATTTATTCACAAAAATATGGTAATGCTATGACAACTCAAGACTGGTTGGGTATTTCTGCACCATACCCTGTAGACAGTAAGGATTTTGCACAAAACAAAGGTTTATAATAAGTCTTTTTGGCAGACCACTTGACCAGTATTTGGGTAATCTAGCTGAGAGAAGAAAAAAGCATGAATGAGCAATAAGCAAGGCAAAGTCTACCCATTTATTTCAACTAATGATAGTGTGTCTTCATCTGTTAGTGAGACATTAAAAATGAAACACACACACACACACACACACACACACACACACACACACACTTTGAAAAAAACACAAAAGCAGAACAAGATTTTTAGCTGATGCTCAAGGGCTAAATTTTTAGGTCAGAATTGAAGTTCAAGGAGAGATGGTAAAAAGAATTGCATGCTTTGAACTTAATAGGGAAAATGGATGTGTATTTTGGTATTATCGCTGTCTTGTAAATGTGATTCCAAAAAGAAAAACACTGTTAGAAATCACTAGGTTGATTGAGAAATAGATTCCTGAGTTGTCATAGGAATGAAACTAATATTGTGCCAATGAATCGCTCTACCCCCAAGCAGCCTTGATGAACTGAACAAGATCAAGGATAGACTGGAGTTCCTTGAAGCATTGATGATAAGCACACTATGGTTAAAGGACAAAAATTACCTTTGGAAACATAATGCAGGTACACTGGATATAAGAATAATATGATTCAAACTAACTTAGGATTGTGCCAAGCAGGAAGAGAAAGTCCTTTGGGCATTCAAGAATAACATTTACAAAGCAAAACAAAAAGAGGAATTTGTGGTTAGCAGAAAGCTGTTGCTCATTTATATTTTATTGAAGATATAAAATGTTGCGCAGCCATAGCCGGTTTGGCTCAGTGGATAGAGTGTCAGTCTGCAGACTGAAGCGTCCTGGTTCCATTCTGGTCAAGGGGCCTCAGCTGCAGGTTCAATTGCAGGCTCAATCCCTGACCCCAGTCAGGGTCCATGTGGGAGGCAATCAATCCATGTGTCACATTGATGTTTCCCTCTCTCTGTCTCTCCCTCTCCCTTCCATTTTCCCTTCTGTTAACTCTCTCTCTCTTTCTCTCTCTCTCTCTCTCTCTCTCTCTCTCAAAAAAGAAGGTTGAGCAAAAGAATGTGGCTCTAATAAGCAGATAAATAAATTTAAAATGTACATGGTTTATAACTAAAAGAATCAATGAGAAGAAGTGATTAGCATCAAAACACCTGAAAAGGTATTCTCTTCCTAAATTTCTTTACTTTGGAAACCAAGATAGGTTAGGAATATCAACATAGACTTGTATTGCATTATGATGCCTCATAGAACTTACCACTCCTCTATGTTAATTACAAAGAATCCCTTCCAATTATACAGGTTGCCATGAAAAATCATGAGACATCACATTTTACTAAATGGGAAATACTATTGACCTAAAAATACCCATTGGATAAAGGAAGAGGTCAATTTTTATTGCAAGGTTGAATGAATATACTGGTAAAACATGGAAGAATCATTTTTGTAGTTTCAGATACCTACATGATAATTTGTTAATAGACATAAATAATGTTTTAATTGCTTGTATTCTATATTACAGTATTGGAAATTGTTTAGGACATGTCTAATAAATATCAGTTCTTCCTTCTAGAGTTCACAATCAGAAACTGATGACAATATAACAAAGAAACACATAAAAGGGGGGGGGACTTTGTAAAGCACAATTATAATGAAATATAAGTGCCTTTGTTTCATTAGAAATGTGGAAGAGAAGTGCTTATAAGGAGGGGATGAAAAGTAAAATATCTTATCTGCTATCAAGAAGTAAATTCTTGGTGCTAACATATTATATTGAGTAATTCTTTAATGTCTTTAGGAAGTGAATTTCTTTATCAATCTATCTGTCTATCCATCCATCTGATGAGAGAAGGTATAAGTGAAATGATCAAAAGTAGAGGGTAGCAAGCAGATACATGATGTGGCCCAAAGGGTATACAAGAAAAGAGAAAATAAGCCCAGCATGCAAGAGGCAGCTGATCAATGATTCTCTCTCATCATTGATGTTTCTCTCTCTCCCTCTCCCTTCCTCTCTGAAATCAATAAAAATATTTAAAAAGAAAAGAGAAAATAGTTAGCAAGACATTTTTTAAAAAATTAGAATAAAAAACTTTGCAATTGAGCAAGAAGATCTTATACATAATTTATAGAACAAATTTAAAAATTATATGGCATCAGAAAAGACTGGTATACACAAATGACAAGTGAAGACGATAACTTTGGCAGAAGAACTGAAAAATTACTGGTACAGGAAAGATATATTGTAACTTGGGATTCTGGGGAGATAAGTATATGATTATGCAAATAGGAGATGAAGGATTACATGTAAGCCATAAAACAAAACTAACAGTTTATAGGATCAAATTTTTATTTTTCATTAAAATAACACACTGTTTTACCTTGATTATGTCACCTCTGAAATAATATGGTTTAAAATATGAAAATCAATGGACAATGAAACAGCTAATTTACTTGTTTAGTCTATCCTAATGATCATCATGAGAAACTGTGCACATACTCCAGTTGTTCATATAGCCATCACTAAAAAATATTAATTGGCTGCTCTTTGCAATACATCGAAGGAAGTAGTTACTTTACAAAATGCCAAGTGAACACAGAGTACTTTTAAAAAATGTATTCTGTAAAAAATCCATTGGAAGAGTTGAAACAAAGGCAAATCAGATTCAGAAAATGTCATGACTGAAAAAGCAGATTTAATTAGGAACTGGAAATAGAAATACAAAAACAACCAAGAATCAGTGAGGAGTTTTATTTTGGAGTTTTTTATTTATCAGTGTTCTTTACTAACACATAGATGTTGGGTGTGGGAAAATTTTAAATGATGGTAGATTTCTGGTTAACATGAATTAGTCATGCAACTTATCTTACAGCCAGATAAGGACAAAAGTGCATGCAGAAATTGATCTATTCAATGTGTGCATTAATTCAACAAGCCTTTTTTGAGTCCATGTTATTTTGCAAGCATATCTAGGCACTGGAATTCCAACATGAATAAAGCATGGCCTCTGCCATCAGCAAGGCCATGGTACATGAAATAGCGGATTTGCAAGCAATGGGGGTAATCCCATGGAAAGTGGAAGCTAGGGGATGAGGGGGTGAAGGGTCTCTAAAGCAGATGAGGTGAGAGGCAGACTAAATGAGGAAAGAGGCTTGGAAGCCAAGAAGAGAGAGTTGTGTAATTGGTTATCAGCAGTGTCAAATTCTGTACATAGGTCAAGGAGCATCAAGATGGAGAAGTGCCATTCGTTTTGGCAGTGAGCATGTTACTGGAGACCTTGGCAGGGCTAGCTTCTGGGAAGTGGCGTGGGTGAGAGCTGTGCTGGATTGAGTTCAGGAGTGTTTCACTGAGGAACCGAATGCATCTGGTGCACTCTAGGAGTTGGGAGAGGAAGGGGACGGAAATAGTTGTTAGAGGTTGTGTGTATTTCTTGAGGCCAGGGATATGTGAAACAGCAGGAGCCCCCAAACAGGCTTTTTAAGTTCTATCTAAAAAAATCTAGCTTTCACTAGCAATAAGGAAGCAGCATTTACAACCTGGAGCAGCCTTTGTTGAGCTTGTTTGTTCTATCCCGCAATGAGTCACTCAGTAACACTGACCCTGCCATTGAAGTCAGCAGATTCTATTTGGAGAGTGTTAGTGATTGTGAGGGAAGTTGTTTAAAAAGTTGACAAAAGAATTTACTCTCCCTGATAAGCTAAACACCTGTGTGCATTGGATTTGATGACTGAATATTAGCCTGGGAGCATTCGAATGCTGTATTTGATTCAAAGAAAAGGGAGGTCTCATCTTCTAAATGAGTTAAATATGTATGACACAGGAAGAAGTTATAATATTTTCTATTTTGGTTTCCTTTCATTTGAAAAGAATTTTAAAGAAAAAAGTGGTTCTGCAAATGCCAACCTCAATTAAAATGCTAAATACTAGTTGCAGTTTCCCCACCTCTGCCAAAGGGAATATGTCCAATGTAACCAGCCACCTGTTTCCTTTTTATAAGAGCTCAAGACTGCCGTCTCGTCCAACACACTGGGCTGCCATGAAATATCAGTGTGATGATGAATCAAAAGTCAACAGCAGCAGCGCTTTATTTACCAAGAAATGACACTTAGTAAGGTCATCTCTTTTTGAGAGGACACTACAATTATTGAAGTTGAAAATGTATCCAGAGGGTTTTTAAGCCCAAATAAGGCCTTAGGTGTAGTGTTTCCAACTTGACCAACTTGTGTGTGTGTGCATATATATGTACATATACATACTAACATGCTGACTGAAGATATTTGAGTAGATATTAATGGTACATGGTCTGTGATGGATATCACTTAAGAATCAATTACAAAACAGGATAAGGTTGAAGTTTATAAGAGAGTGGTTTTGTATCCATGGGACCTGGGTTTTAATGACAGAGGTGTCATTTATTAGCTGTGGGACATCAAGTCAAATGACTTAAAATTTTATTTATTTATTTTTTTATTGCTTAAAATATTACAAAGGGTATTACATATGTGTCCTTTTTTTCCTCCCACCTTTGACAATCCCCTGGCCTCCCCTACCCCCCAGTGTCTTATGTCCATTGGTTATGCTTATATGCATGCATACAAGTCCTTCAGTTGATCTCTTACTCCCCTCCCTCCTGCCCCCCAACCCTCCCTGGCCTTCCCGCTGCAGTTTGACAATCTGTTTGAGGCAGCTCTGCCTCTGTATCTATTATTGTTCAAAAGTTTATAATGGTCTCTATTATCCATGAATGAGTGAGATCATGTGGTATTTTTCCTTCATTGACTGGCTTATTTCACTTAGCATAATGCTCTCCAGTTCCATCCATGCCGTTGCAAATGGTAAGAGTTCCTTCTTTTTTATAGCAACGTAGTATTCCATCGTGTAGATGTACCACAGTTTTCTAATCCATTCATCTACTGATGGGCACTTAGGCTGTTTCCAGATCTTAGCTATGGTGAATTGTGCTGCTATGAACATATGGGTGCATATATCCTTTCTGATTGGTGTTTCTGGTTTCTTGGGATATATTCCTAGAAGTGGGATCACAGGGTCAAATGGGAGTTCCATTTTTAGTTTTTTGAGGAAACTCCATACTGTCTTCCAGAGTGGCTGCACCAGTCTGCATTCCCACCAGCAGTGGACGAGTGTTCCTTTTTCTCCACATCCTCTCCAGCACTTGTCGTTTGTTGATTTGTTGATGATAGCCAGTCTGACAGGTGTGAGATGGTACCTCATTGTTGTTTTGATTTGCATCTCTCGGATGATTAGTGACTTTGAGCATGTTTTCATATGTCTCTTGGCTTTCTGAATGTCCTCTTTTGAAAGGTGTCTATTTAGGTCCTTTGCCCATTTTTTTTATTGGATTGTTTATCTTCCTTTTGTTAAGTTGTATGAGTTCCCTATAAATTTTGGAGATTAGGCCCTTATCAGATATGACATTGGCAAATATGTTTTCCCACGCAGTGGATTTTCTTGTTGTTTTGTTGATGGTTTCTTTTGCTGTGCAGAAGCTTTTTATTTTGATGTAGTCCCATTTGTTCATTTTCTCTTTAGTTGCAAGTGCCCTAGGAGCTGTATCAGTGAAGAAATTGCTTCAGCATATGTCTGAGATTTTGTTGCCTTTGGATTCTTCTAGAATTTTTATGGTTTCCCGTCTTACATTTAAGTCCTTTATCCATTTTGAGTTTATTTTTGTGTATGGTGTAAGTTGGTGGTCTAGTTTCAAGTCAAATGACTTAAATTTTTAAGTCTGTATTTCCTCATCTATAAAATAGATGTTTTAAAGATTTAGTGACATAGTGCATGCAGCTTAACCTAAGGCCAGGCATATGGTAAATACTTAAGAAATAATAGTCATTATTTCCTTCAAATCAAGCATCCTTGCTTGGTTCTTTGTTGATCAGGAAAATACAAACCATTAGCATCCAGTTAAAAATATGAGGGCAACTATGAAAATTAATGTATAAATCAGCTTGTCATAAAGATTTTACATCATTAAAGAACAATTGAGATATATCTAAGAGAAAAATAGTGAGCACCATAAAATTCAATTGAATTAAAGGGATTGAAATGACAGCATTTTAATCATCATATAGAACCCAGAAAGAAATCCTAGAGTTTTAAAAGTTTTATTCACTTCTAAAATGTAATAAGATTTGTATTTTACTAATGTTAAAGAAATAAAATCATCTATATTAAATGTAGAAATTAGCTTTTATTATACATATAAAGAGTCTCAGTGCTCTTGTTCAAATTAATAGTAAGAAATTATTCTAGGTAGGTTCTATGGGATATGTTAGCAATATTCAGATAACAGTCAGTGCCCTTCTCTCCAAGTGTAAAACGTCCTACTCTGTTTTTAGAACAACTTGATGCCTGAAGCACTTTGCTACATTATCTCTTTTTATGGTCCCTAGGTTGCCATTCAGTATGAGGGCCCTAGAGCTCTCCCTGCCATCAGTCAGACTTTGACGTAACTCCAGTTCTCAGACTGGATGGATGGTCAACTGTTAAAGCACTTTGAATCTCAATGTTCTCTTAAGGAGAACCTAGAAATTCATCCTGTGAGCCCTGAACTTGGCCCCTTGAGGAAAAAGTAGATTCTTGCCCCTTGCCAAATATAAACTATATATTTTTCTAGGTAGAAATGAAAACTACAAAGGCAAGGTTGTGTGGAGAACTAGCCACTTCCTGGATAGGGTGACTAAAATTACACTTGACAAAGCTTGTCCTAGCCTCTCTACCCAAAAGTGACCTCTCCTTCCACTGGTTTCCTGTGTCTTGCCATTTGTGGTTATATATCTTCAGATTATGAGCCCTCAGAGTATAGTATCTTTGGGTCTCCTTAAGGCTGCATCTCATGAACACTCTCTTCTCTTTTCTCAGAATCTCCTTAGAGTTAAGGTAAGTCTCACTCTTCCCTGAATCCTGAAGTCTGGGAATCTGGGAAGAAGGAAGGGCAATGGAAGTTGGGTTTTGCTTTTTGCCTTTGTCAACATCCTATAAGTCATTCAGCCTCACTGCCGGTTATTCTTTTTACGATGGAGGTAATTATAGATTTTGGTTTAAAAAGTACTTTGATATCCTTAGATAAAAGAGGCTGTAAAAGGGCAGATGATAATTATTAGCAGCTCAATAATTCTTAGGTTTTTCCATATGCAGCTTCCTCCGGGGATGCTGAATCCATCAAAATAAAACCAACCTAAGAGAAAAGGTGCAATACAAAACTATTTAAACAAGGCAAATGACTTTAAAAAGATGAGCCAGATGAAACATAGAAGTGCAATAAAAATTTTAAGTGATGAGATGTTTCTAAAGAAATCTCTTCACTATTGTCAAGAGTGAACTTAACATCACACACCAGTTATGGTAGTAATAGTGACATCTTGTATTTGTACAATGTCTTTCCTAATTACCTTACCTTTAGTGACAAGATGATACTCAATAAATCTTCAAGATTTAATTTTCAGATTCACTTTCAGGTAAGATCACTGAAGGCTGATTCGCTTTATAGATTCAGCCAGTAGAAAACCGAGAACTGGAATCCGGTTTTCTAAGTTTATAATACAGAAGAAATAAACTAGAGTATCTGTCATCTCATGATATCTATCTCTGTTGTAATCTAATCAGCTGAAAGGTATAGATGGCATTTTCGACATTTGTTTTTACTTTCATCTCACCATTTAGCAAGTATTAAAAATAATTATTTTATGAAGCTTTTCTAAGGCTAATAAACTAAAAGATAAGGAATAAAAAGTGTATAATATTCAGTCTTCATCCACAAGAAGATTATGGTATAGTTGAGGAGATAAGACATACATACAAAGCAATTTGTGAACAAAATATTATTGTATACTTTATTATTAAATGCTATCTTATCTGATTACACTAACAATAAATAATCTTTTAAAAACTCTTATAGCACTCCTACAACTGTTTATTATATTATAGGGTGTCCCCAAAAGTATATACACACACTCTGAATCATGATAAAGATAGTATTTATTAAAATAGATTTCATTTTCAAAATTGAGCTATCAGCTGATAAAGTGTGTATATGGTTTTTGGCGGACACCCTGTGTTTATAAGAGGCATATCTTATGTCACACCTTCTCTCTAGTATAAGGGTTTAAGTTTATTGAAATTAGGAACCATATTTTATCTTTGATTTCATTCCATACTTTACATTTTCCTGGACACAAAGTTAGAGCTGAAAAGTATTTGTTGAATGACATACTGATATAATAATTTTAAAATATAAACAATGAACTATGTCACACAAAAATATGTGCAGCAAAATTGCTGAGCACGTCTTCATTCATAATTAAAATCCATTAGGCTCAAAACAATTAGGAAATAATCACTTCGGTCCTGATGTTTTTTAGTGCCTCAATACCATTTATAAATAACTGGAAGTATAAAAGTTATTTACCATCATTTTTCACTATTATTTGAAATGATGTGAACATAGTTTAGTTTTACTTTCCTCAGTAAACAGATGATATAAAAAGGAAACTGAGATGACTTCTTGCCAAAATGTCAGCATAGGTAGTAAACATAGTACTCACTTCCTCCCAAAACCACATCAAAATTACAAGTAAACAACAGAACAACCATCATTCAGAAATTGAGCTGAATGGAAATCCTACAACTATGGAAATAAAGAAGAAGCTACATCCAGACTGATAGGATGGGCAGAGAGGCAGAACAGGCCTACACCTCCTGGGAGGCTCTAGAGCAGTGGTTCTCAACCTTCCTAATGCCGCGACCCTTTAATACAGTTCCTCATGTTGTGGTGACCCCCCAACCATAAAATTATTTTCATTGCTACTTCATAATTGTAATTTTGCTACTGTTATGAATTGTAATGTAAATATCTGATATGCAGGATGTATTTTCATTGTTACAAATTGAGCATAATTAAAGCATAGTGATTAATCACAAAACAATATGTAATTATATATGTGTTTTCTGGTGGTCTTAGGACACCCCTGTGAAAGGGTTGTTCGACCCCCAAAGGGGTCGCGACCCACAGGTTGAGAACCGCTGCTCTAGAGGCAACTCACCCAGGGGACTGTTTCAGACCATGTTGAAGCACCACCACTCTACCACCTCTATAAATGACATACTCAAGGAGCAGACTCAGCAGGCAACAGAGCTCCGCTGAAGTAAGTCTTGCTCTGTGGAGTGTGCCCCTGCAAAGCTGATTGTTCATAATGGTTGAAGGAGAGTGGTCAGTGGTCACTGCCAGTCCTTGAAGCTGATCGCCTGGGTAAATCTTTCCTGTGACTTGCCAACAGCAATCAAGGCTCAACTACAGTAGGAGAGTGTATAGCCCATGTAAAGAGTGCACCTCAAATACCCAGCTTGGGTGATCAAGGAGGCTGGGCCACTGGACCCTACATTAGGCTATACTACCAAGCCTGGGAGACATAGTAGCTCTATATAATACACAGAACAAACATAAGAAGGATGGCAAAATGAGGAGACAAGAAATATGTCCCAAATGAAAGAGCAGAACAACCAGAAAAAGAACTAAACAAAATGGAGACAAGCAATCTACTAGATGCAGAGTTCAAAACACTGGTTATATGGATGCTCAATGAACTTAGTGAGAACATCAACAGCATAAAAGAGAACCAGTCAGAAATGAGGATACACTAACTAAAATGAAGAATAATTTATGGGGAATCAAAAGTAGAGTAGATGAAGCCAAGAATCAAATCAGTGTTTTCAATATAAAGAAGCAGAAAATGCCCACACAGAACAGTGAAAAGAAAAATAAATAATTTAAAAAGTATATAAGGGGCTTCTGGGACAACTTCAAGCACACCAACATTCACATAATGGGGGTGCTAGGGGAGATGAGTGAGAGCAAGAAATTGAAAACCTATTTGAAAAAATAATGATGGAAAACTTCCCTAATTTGGTGAATGAAATGAATACACAAGTCTAGGAAGCACAGCAAGTCCCAAACAAGATGAACCCAAAGAGGCACACCAAGACACATCATAATTAAAATGCAAAAGGTTAAAGACAGTCCTAGCTGGTTTGGCTCAGTGGATAGAGTGTTGGCCTGCAGACTGAAGGGTCCTGGGTTTGATTCTGGTAAAGGCCACATGCCTGGGTTGCGGGCTCAATCCCCAGTAGGGGGCGTGCAGGAGGTAGCCAATCAGTGATTCTCTCTCATCATTAATGTTTCTATCTCTCTCTCCCTCTCCCTTCCTCTCTCTGAAATCAATAAAAAATATATATTTTAAAAATACACAAAAACATGAACAAAAAACACACAAAAGGTTAAAGACAAAGAGAGAAAAGCAGTTAGTTACCTACAATGGAGCTCCCATAAGACTGTCAACTGATAGTCTCTGCAGGCCAGAAGGGAGTGGCAAAAAAATATTCAAAGTGATGAAAAACAAGGAGCTACACCCAAGATTACTCTACCATTTACAACAGAAGGAAAGATAAAGCTATCATTTAGAATAGAAGGACAGATAAAGAGCTTCCCAGACAAGAAAAGCTAAAGTAGTTCATCACCAGCACACCAGTGTTATATGAAATGTTAAAAAGTCTTCTTTAAGAAGAATAAGAAAGCCTGGCCAGTGTTGCTCAGTGGTTGAGCATCAACTTATGAACCAACAGGTCATAGTTCGATTCCCAGTCAGGGCACATGCCCGGATTTTGGGCTCAATCCCCAGTGTGGGGTGTGCAGGAGGCAGCCTATTCATGATTATCTCTCATCATTGATGTTTCTCTCTCTCCCTGTCCCTTCCTCTTTCTGAAAATAAAAAACAACAGCATATTTTTTAAAAAAGAAGAAAAAGATAAAAAATATGAACAGTAAAATGACAATAACTATATATCTACCAATAATTGAATCTAAAAAGCAAAACAAATGAACAAGTTGAACAGAAACCAACTCATATATACAGGGAACATTTTGTTGATTGTCATATGGGAGGGGCGATGGGAGTGTGGGTGAAAAAGGTGAAGGAATTAAGAGGCATAAATTGATTGTTGCAGAATAGTCATGGGATATAAAGTACAGCATAGGGAATATAGTCAGTATCATTCTAATGACTATGTATGGTGTCAGATGGGTGCAAGATTGATCAGGATTATCACTTAAGTTATGTAATGTCTAATCATTGGCATATACACCTGAAACTAATATAATAAAGTATGCCAAGTGTAATTAATAATTAAAAATGATAAAATGTTTTATTGAAAACAGTGAGGAACTTGCATTACCATCTTTATCTGCAGGATTTCCTTGTCATCTTTATAGCCCCTACCCCTTCTCCTTTATCAGAGATAATGAGAGAGAGAGAGAGGAGAGACCAGGAAAAGACAGGATTCAGGAGTTCCAGAACGTATTTGGAAGGACAACTAGTATCCCACTTAATTTCTTCTCCAGGCAGCATGTGAGCAGGAAAGGAAGGCGACCAGTATGCTCCTGAAATAAGATGGGTTAGTGGTCTGGGGCAGAAATTTCAGAATAGCTTTTCCACCGCACCAAAGAAAAGCAGGGGAGCTAATTGGGTGATAGCTCACAATTCTCTTTCTTCATTTCCTTCCTCTAATATTTTGTCTTTCATAGAAAAGCAGCACATACTTTTCATGAATGTCTGATATCATATGTTTATGCAAAATATTCCTAAACCAAATTTAACTTTCTTTCACTAATTGGGTGTAAACTAATTTATATTTACATATTGAATATCAATCCAGTCTTAGAGATACACATACACATCTATATATGTAATTTTCTCCCCTTCAAGATGTTCTCAATCTTAGAAAAGTTGATTTAACAGGTATACATAGGACTTTCCCAGAGAATTAAACATATAACCAAAATTAATTTTAAGTAAGTCAGTATGTTATTTACATCATGTGTATGTTTTAGATCAATTTTGCTAATTCACTTATCTCGACACCTTCTTCCATTCTTTTGTGAGAGAAAGAAAAGAGGGGAAAAGAAGGAAGTATTTCTGCTTCTAGAGTGATGTGAAAATACCTTTGTTGAAAGGTTCTGGAAAAGGTTCTAGATCAGTGGTTCTCAACCTTCCTAATGCTGCGACCCTTTAATACAGATCCTCATGTTGTGGTGACCCCCAATTTCATTGTTACAAATTGAACATAATTAAAGCATAGTGATTAATCACAAAAACAATATGTAATTTTATATGTGTTTTCTGATGGTCTTAGGTGACTCCTGTGAAAGGGTCGTTCGACCCCCAAAGGCGTCGTGACCCACAGGTTGAGAACCGCTGCTCTAGATTAGTCTGGCTTCCCAGCATGTGTTTGCAGGCTGCACTTCTCACTGTTTTCTGAACTGCATGACATAACTTCCCAAGAGAAGCCATGATGTCCTGGCCACCCAGGGTCAGCCAAGGTCAGCTCCTGTTCCCACTATGAGGAGTGAGACACTGGAGTTGTCTTTGCCCCAAAATAGCCTGTGTCCATGTGGTGGAATTAGCTTGATATCATCAAGCCCCAAACTTGGAGCCAGAAGCCCTGCTTTCAGAGGAAAAGGACTCTGAGCCTTTTAGCATTGCTGTTATGCAAGTATTTAATTAGTCTTGAGGGCACTGATAGCCAGGGACCTGAGATAGTATCATGATGACCAGGGCGGGTGCTTCAGAAGGATGCCAAAGGGATAAAAGCACCACATTTGAGAGAATAATTTATTTTTACCAGTCCTGAAGGAAGTCCAAGTAACAAGATCTTACATTTTTTACTGATAAAGGATCGTTTACCCCAACTCCCTATAATTTACCATAATTTGTTACAGCATTTATACTTTCCCTATTTTCCTGATCATTTCAACAACTTAATCCAAGTAGTGACAAATTTGATTGATAGGCCAAACTTCCATTAGACAGATGGACTTTATACTTTGAGCCCTCTCTGGCACTTGAGTACATGCATCAAAATTGAGTAGATGAGGTTTTAACTGTAGAAGAAGAGGTAAAATTCAGTCAACTATATGTATATGCTTATTTTTCTCCTGATCCTGTTTTCAGTAAAAATCTTATTTTTAAGACACTTGCTAAGCTATTAGTGTGGCATAAATAATGATTTATAAATATAGACTAATTAATCATTTTCATGGCTGAAAGCTAAATATCAGTATCCTTTTTTTTTACAGATAGACAAAATGAAATGGAAGGAAAGTGAACTACAAACAATGTTTACTTCTACTTTAGCAAAGTGAATTATTCATGAAAATTGTATTGCAGGCTTGCAGTGCCAAAGGTAGCCCTCAGGATGATTTTTCTCATTCTTTGGGCCCTGGGAGTAATTGTAAAGTGGGTAGCAATTACTTTTGGCATCTTCCCACTTCACATCCAGTGTCCTTCTTTTACCTACTTTTCTGAAATTAAGTATTTAGTGGACTTATCAAAGCTATGGCTTTCCAAACTCTTCTGAGTCATCCCATTCATCTCTACCCTGCACTGAAGGGCCTCAGGGTCTACAGTTATTATATTCACATGCATGGTATGCACACTCCCGTGTGCACATGCATGCACATGCACACACACTCACAATATCAGAAGAAAGCTTTTTAAATTATGAACTCAATATCATTCATACTAAGGTATGATTGACAAAAATGTTTATGAATTTTAAGAGAAGTTTGTTAATTAAAATGGAACTTTAAGTGGATGTGATTTTCTGGGGAAACAGTCTTTAACTTCTTCCTGCCTGTGTTTATGTAACCCTAATGTCCTGTGCTCCACTCCCATCTTCTAAACAACACTGAGAAGAATCAGTTGACAATTGGCATTCTGCTTCTGAATTATTTCTTTATCCTTGTTCTTGAGAATATAGACCTTATCATGAGACTCTGTAGACATCAGGCATTCTTAAAATAATCTATTATATAGTTTGAGGAAATGCTAAGAATCCAGCTCCCTGCTCCCTAACTCATGTTAGGCAATATATAGGAGTGTAGAATAATAGCCTTTGGGCCCAACTTCAGGTATGTGAATTTTGACTCTACCACTTAGTAGCTCTGTGACCCTAGTCAATTTATTTAACCCCTTCATAAAATGGGGTTACTAACAGCTATTACCTCATCAGATGATTCTAGGATTCATTGATATAATAAATATATAGCACAGTATCTGGCATAAATTAAGTACTCAATCAATGTTAGCCATTATTATTACCACAGGCACAGCCATTATTATACACTATGGCACATTGAATAGAAAATCCCTGAGTGAGCACCTTCAAAGCTTACGATCCCTCTCTGAGTGTCCTGGCTTTTAATACTTCATCTAATTTTTTTTTTTTTTGCTTTCAGTTATTTCTTTGGGAATGTTGTACATCAAGCACTGTGCAAGGAGCTGGACCCTCCAGTGAGCTATATAAGTATGGGTATTGTTCTGATGAAGCTTTTAGTACAGAAGGAATAATAGCAAAGACTAATTACAAAAGCAATTTTAATAATGATAAGCCCTGTGGAAAAAAGAGGCTTAATGAAAGCATGTAAAGTTTGGGGGTGGGGAAGCTAACTATCAGGATCAGGAAAAAAATCCATCTTGAAGGATGAGTAGGAATGATAAAATCTAGAATTGGGTATAGGGGAGCAGAAGCCAAGTACAGTAAAAGGAAACATACTGTTATCAGCTGAATGTTTGTGTCCACCTCCCACTTCCCCCTTCATATATTGAAGCTCTGACTCTCCATGTTATGGCATTTGGAAGTGTGGCCTTTGGGAGGGAATTAGGATTAGATGAAATCATGAGTGGGATCCTGGTGATGAGGTTAATGTCCTTATAAGAAGAGGAAGAGAAATCAGAGCTCTGTCTCTCTCTACGCCATGTGAGGACACAGTAAGAAGGTGGCCATCTGCAAGCCAGGAAGGGAACACTCACCAGAAAGTAAATTGGCTGGCACTTTGATCTTGGATTTCCTAGTCTCTAGAATTATGAGAAATATGTGTCTGTTATTTAAGCCTCCCAGTCTATAGGATTTTGCTATGGCAGCCTGCACTGACTAAGACGTGGTGGAAGAATGCATTTGAAGAGATGGGGAAAAAATGGCATGGTTGGAGAAGAGGAGAGTGGTGGTATGGTTGGGAAGCAAGAGGAAAGTGATGCAGAATTAGGCAGGAGTCAGGGGCAGATATTTGGCAACATTTGGTGATATTTTTGGTTGTCACTATTGGGAGTAGGGAGTTCCACTGGCATCTAATGGGTTGAGGCAAAGAATGCTACCAAATGTCCTACAATGCAGAAAATAGTCTCCAACAAGGAATTATCTATACTAATAAAAGGGTAATATGCTAATTAGACTGGGAGACCTTCTGGGAGACCTTCCAGACATCCTTCTGGACAAAGCCATGGGGATGAGGCCAAGGCAGAGGAGGTTAGGGGCGATCAGACCAGGAGGGGAGGGCAGTTGGGGGTGATCAGGCTGGCGGGGTGGGGGGGGGGGGACGGGAGGAGTGAGGATGAGCAGGCTGGCAGGGGGGCCAGTTGGGGGCAAGCAGGCCAGCAGTGGGGAGGCAGTTGGGGGCAATCAGGCCAGCAGGGGGTGTCAGTTGGGGGCAAGTAGGCTGGCAAAGGGGAGCAGTTGGGGGTGAGGAGGCTGGGGGAGGCAGTTGGGGGCGAGCAGGCCAGCAGGCAGAGTGGTTAGGGGCAATCAGGTAGGCAGGCAGGTGAGCGGTTAGGAGCCAGCGGTCCCGGATTGTGAGAGAGATGTCTGACTGCTGGTTTAGGCCTGATCCCTGTGGGCCTAAACCGGCAGTCGGACATCCTCTGAAGGGTCCCAGATTGGAGAGGGTGCAAGCCAGGCTGAGGAACCAACCCCCACCGCCCCCGTGCACGAATTTTGTGCACCGGGCTACTAGTTCAGCTAAAATTGTCAATAGAGCCGAGGTTGAGACACCTTGGGACAGACAGATCATCAGGTAGGATTTTGAAGGGTTAAAAGTATTGTGCTTTATCTTGAGAATAAGGGGAATCCATTGGGGGATTGTAAGAAAAAGGATGATGTGATTGTATTTGCTTTCTTAAAAACCATCTCTGGCTGCTTTGGGGAAAGAGCAGCTAATAGAACTTTGCAAAAGTCAGATGAGAGTTGATGGTGGCCTGGATTGCCTTAAAATGTATATCCCTACATTTCTTAAACTTTGAACTGGGGAGTAAATAAACTAAAAAGTCAGAGAGAATAATTGAACTCCCGAGAAAGTAAGATGTGTTTTTTCTTCCAGATTTTCTGGCTCTTATCAAAGCACCTCCTCTTTTCTGTCCTGGTTTTCCTGAGTCTCTGCTGACTCTGCTCTGCTTGGGATTTACCACACAGACCCCAACACCTGCCCCACCTTCCTACCTGCTGTTCTACTTCCACTTTGTGCTTTCTACTGAGAGTCCTCTCTTATGTAACCCTCTGTACAGTCAGACTCACTTTAGAAACAGATGGGTGCTGATTACTGCTCCATGGATTTCCAAAGTCTCCCCTGGCCCACTACAAAATTGTATGTCCATCAATCCTGTCTAATACTTTGAAAATGGAACACGTGTCTCCTACTTTGAAATTGTATTTCTAACAAATTCCACAAAACAGCAGTTTCTCATGGTTGACTTCTGCCAAGCACATGGTATCAATATGACCAGGATTTTCAAAGATTACCCAGATTTTATGTTATTTAGTGCTTTTAAATAAAATTAATTCATTATGGATCTTTATACTACAACTAGTAGCCATCTTAAATTTCTTCTGGAAAAAAGGCAAAGTGCTAATAAATCTAATTGTGATTTAAATTTTAAATATGTAACATTTATTTTCCTGCTACCCAAATTCATAATTCAGAAGAAATTCTGATTGGATTGTGAAAAGTAAGGTTGTCATATCTGAGTCATATTCTTACTTAATGGGGACAACAAAGTAGGTAGCTGGCACTCATAGATGGAGAAATCTAGAGCTGGGTGGTCCAAGATACACATATGAGCCAGATATAGACTAGACCATGGTGTCTTGCATTGGAAAGGAAATGTGTGAGGCATCCAGAAGTAAGAGAATAGTGAGGGCTGGACGCTACTGGGAACTAGAGTGGGTATGTTCCAATTAAAAACAGAATCAGCAAGCTGCTGCCATATAAAACATCAGTATCAATAACTGCCTTTTTGCAAATTCTGGTCAAGGGAAAAATAAAAACAAAAGCTTAAGATCTCTACTGGAAACTTCAAATGCAATTAAAAAGAAAATATTGCTAAAATAATGAAAGACCGAAAAAAAAGTACAGTTGGGACACAGTGGACAGTATTTTAAAAGTCTATCTTCTCTTCTTCCTTTTAATGTTGTACTGTTTATGGCGATCATACAAATACAAAATTACTTATCTCACTCTCTCTCACCATCTCCTCACCACCAATCTATTTCCTTCTCACGCATGAAACATCACCATAATATTTAGGAGGTGAGGTCACTCAGTGGAAGAAAGAAAATTCACAATCTTTTCTGAGCTGTTGTCCTTAATGTGTACTGCCGCATCTGTAAGCCCAGAAAAGTAGGTCATCAAAATCTGAAGGGACATATTAACTTTAATGCCTGGTGCATAATAGAGCATATTAAGGACAGACTTTCAGCCTTAACTCTTCATCTCTTCTCCAGCTTTGGTAGATTTAAAAATCCCATATTCTGAGCACAGCATCATGCTTCCAGAGCTGCAGCTATGCATGGCTTTTTGTCTTGGGAGGAGATGTTTCTATACAGGTCTAAGGAAATGCAATACAAGGGAAATTCCATTTTGACAAGTTTTAAGTGGGGGGGAAAGTTGCCCTTTTTCTTTTAAAAATATATTTTTATGGATTTCAGAAAGGAAGGGAGAGGGAGAGAGAAACATTAATGTCTCATGCATGCCTCCCACTGAGGATCAAGTGCCCTGACCGAGAAGTGAACCCTGACCTCCTGGCTCAGAGGTCAATGCTCATATCCCCTCCTTTTTTTCTGCAACAGAATGCTGGAGTGGTAACGTTGTTTAGTTATCAAACAGATAAATAAAAATGGAATTTTCCATTTAAGAAAACTCTAGTATTTTAATGTTTTATATAGTGCCATTTATTCGTTAAGACCGGAAGCACCATCCTTATCTCAAAGTTAACTTTTTGGGGATGTCCAAACCACTCTCATGTTTCTCAACTTGAGAAAGGTGGAGATAGGGAGAGAGTATCAAAATGGGAGAAAGGGGCTGTTTTATCTTGTTGTGTGTTTCTTGGTGGTAACAGATGGCTTTCTCAATGACTAAAAGATGATAAAATTGTATCTATTATGGCCCCTTTGTGTATGTCCCAGAAACTTTCTGTAAGATTTACATCCACTGAATGCTAATTCGTTTCCTTAAATCCTACATTCAATAAATATAGATAAAGGCCAGACACTGCTGTAAATACTATAAGTGGAGTGGTGACAGACAGACAAGGTCCCTGTTCTTAAGGAACTGACCTTACAGAAAGGGAGACAGTGAATAAACAAAGAACAGAAAAATAACACATACTCTATGCAAAGAATTAGCTGAAGGCCTAGATGCCTCTTGAGATTATATGATCAATGAAAGATGACATACAGGTTGAGACAAGAGTGACAAGGAGCCAGCTATGTAAAGATTCCAGGGAAAGGTCATTCCAGGTACTGGGAACAGCTAGTGGAAGACCTTTAAGGTGGGCATATTAGTTTCCTGCAGCTGCTGTAACAAATCACCACAAACCTAGCAACTTAAAACAACACAAATTTGTCATCTAGATCCAGATGCCAAAGTTCAACATGGTATTCACTGGGCTAATATTAAGGTGTCGGCAGGTCTGCTCTCTTTTCAGAAACTATAGGGAGAATGTATTTCTTTCCCTGTTCCAGCTAGAGGCCACCTGAATTCCTTGGCATGTGTCCCTTCTCTATTTTCAAAGCCAGCAGGGTAACATCTTCAAGTCTCTCTGAATCTGAATCTGCTGCCTCTCTCTTTCATTTATAGGGACCCTTGTGCTTGCACATTTGGTCCACTGAGATGATCCAGGATAACCTTCCCATCTAAGGTTAACTTAATCATATAATAACAATCTCTTTTGCCGTGTAGGATAACATGTTCACAGGTTCTGAAGGTGTGACGTTTTGTTGGAGCCATCATTCTGTCTACCACAGCACAAATGAACATTTTTGTGTTCCAGCAACCAAACTAAAAGGCCCTGTATGGCAGGACTCCAGTAGTAAAACGATGGGGTAAGGCCTAGCTGGCAGTAATAGATGACATTACCACATTAACCATTTAATTGTAATTTCCAAATATCTGATATTGCCACAGGAACATGTAGTCATTCAAATTTTTGGTTTTCTGACCTTCCTTGATTAGTAGTAAACCAGGATTACAAATCATTACTCTAATTCTCTAGTTGTAAGAACCACAGAGTTTTAACACTTATGATATACTGTTTCATATTCTGCTTCCTAACATTGTAGAATTTCAGATCTCAAGAAAAATTGAAAGATTACCTCATTGGGTTCTTAATTTTTACAACCAAGGGTGTTGAAACCTAAAGATGTTAAATGTCTTTCCTAAGATGATGGATCTGATACCAGAAGCTGACCGTGAAGCATCCCCATCCATATCTCTTGTGCAAGATTGCATTTTAGGTGTCTGTTACCTTTCCTAATTGCAACTGTTTCTGTGGACCCAAGGTATTAATGTAGTCTGGATGCTCCCCAGGCTAAGCACATACAATTTTGCATGCATGGAACAGTTGGTGGTGAATAATATTTGTTGGGTTAAGGGTTGATTCAGTCCATTGCCCTTTCTTTTCACCCAGAACAGTGAAACAGAACCCTCCTGTTTTAGAGGTATGTACCATTTTTATCATTTTCAAGGTACTCTAATGGATATCATGCCAATTGGACAAGACAAACCAATCATGTGTGGATGTACTTGAGACTTTCCTAATTATTTAACATTCCTAGGTGAGGGTACTAACTAAAAAACTTGCTATCCAAACATTATACATTTATAATCTATTAGCTTTTCAGATTAATTTATCTTGGGGGTTCTTTTCTTTTCTTTTTTTAAATATTTTTTATTGATTTTTTACAGAGAGGAAGGGAGAGGAATAGAGAGTTAGAAACATCGATGAGAGAGAAACATTGATCAGCTGCCTCCTGCACACCCCCTACTGGGTATGTGCCTGCAGCCAAGGTACATGCCCTTGACTGGAATCAAACCTGGGACCTTTCAGTCATCAGGCTGATGCTCTATCCACTGAGCCAAACCAACTAGGGCTTGGGGGTTATTTTCTGTCTGCAATAGATCTTTGATATAAATTTCTTCTTCAGAGAAATTTGAGATCTTTCAATCATTCCTGTCATCCATCCCGTTCCAAATTTCAAATTTGACCAGTGGCAAAAGATGTATAGGCAGACAGAATAGTTAGCAAAGGACTTGAGGAAACTCAAAACATTGTGAAAGGAAATAGTCCCAATGATTAATAGAAATTTGGTTATTCAGATTAGAAAGTTGATTGACACCAGAGATAAATTTTACACTTATTTTTTTGACTCTGAGCTTTGCAGATATTGTGATAACTACCAGCGACTTCCAACTTGCTCTTAAAAAAAAAAAAAAACCTTTGAAGTAACTTCTGAAAACTGCAGGAAATGGTGAGACACATGGATTCATAAAAAGGAACAAAAGAGTTTCTTACAGCTTATCCTGGGCAAGAAAGCTGGTTGGGGCAGATCCCAGAGCAGAACTGGGTATGTCTCTTGGGTGTGGATCAAACCTGTAAAGTTCAGGGTAGGAGGTTTGCTAATCTCTGAGCAGGTGGGTGAAGACTAATCTACATTTTGGACTTTACATACCACTGCTCCTTAACTTTTCTCTAAAACTCCATAGCAGAAATAAAAATATTTCTACATTTTTCTTTAAACTGTATAATGTAGTCAACACTTCAAACTGTTCAAGTATATCTTACCAAAGGTAATTTACAATCTTGCATGTTCTGTGTAAATCAGTATATTGAATCAAAAGCAAATCACAGGTTATTTATATAAAAGGCCAGCTCCCAGATATTCCATTTGATTTATTTCATTTCCATGAGAAGTTAAGAGAAAAACACAAACATGTAGCTTTTTTTTTTTTAAACAATAATCATAGGATGTTTTGTTTGTTCAAAGGAATACTACAGTGTTTTCAGCATACCTTAATTTCAGGTTTAGAATGTTTTTAGAACATGTGAAAACATATATCAGGTATTTTAAATATTTTACTAGAGCCATTATATTGCACTGTTATGTTTTCTATTATAACAGCATTATATAACTTTAACTTATTTAAAAGTAAGTGCTTATAGCCTGTTTACTGACATTTAATATTACAAAATAAGTTTCTATTTCCTAAGAAGCTCAATAAGTGCAAACTCTCTGAACAGGTGAAAACTTGACAAATATTTACTGCTCATTTATTGAAGGCTCATTTATTGAAGAGAAACATACAATTTGGCCTTTGTATTCAAGTAATTTGAGAACAGATTTATGCTGTACAAAATACTTTATAATCAAGTAAAAACATATGAAGAAAATAAATCTATAGATTTGAACAGGGAGTGAAAAAATGGTTTTAAAGGGCATTAAAGTGTAAATTGGTAAGATTTAGAAGATGATAGGGTGGAGAAGATATTCAATACTAATCATAATGATGACATAATAACAGATCATTGAGTGTTTCCTGCATGCCAACTGTAAGACCAAAGTTTATTATGTATATTTATAAGCCTCACCATTATATTACATTAAATCTGCAAGGAAACATTAGTTCCATTTCAAAGATAAAGCACCTGAGGTTCAAAAATGTCATAGCAGGCTAATGACAGGGCATAATAATACATAAGCAGCAGGCTCCAAACACTACATTTTCCACCATAAATGAATGCCATGATTGAGAGGAGCATATATTATGTATAATAATGGGCAATAAATTTGTATGGGACATATGGAGCTAAATTGTGGAGGGATTTGAATGCAGGATAAAACGTTTAGACAGGCTCTATGATGCAGTAGAGAACGACTCTTGGATCTTGGCTACATCTCTATTTGTGGTAAACACTATATGTTCTGTGTAGATTTCTGTCAGGGTAGAAATATACATATAAACTCTTTTAGCCTAGTATAGTGCCTGTTATATAGGACTAGGGGCCTGGTGCATGAAATTCGTTCACTGGGGGGGGGGGTCCCTCAGCCAAGCCTGCCCCCTCTCACAGACTGGGAGCCCTCAGGGGATGTCCTACCGACTGGAGGTGACCTGGCTGATCAGGGGAAGGAGCCAGCCCCATCCCTGCTGCTGCAGCCACTGCCAGCCACCGCAGCCACCAAGGCGTTTTCATCAACAAGACGCCAGTCCCTTCACCATGAAAGAATGACAACTTTCTTTAGACATTTTTAAGATGCGTCTTTCATAGGATATGACATTTCTTTCTTTCTTTTTTTTATCCTCACCTGAGGATATGTTTTTATTGATTTTTAGAGACTGTGGAAGAGAGAGGAAAAGACAGAGAGAAACATCAATGTGAGAGGGACACTTTGATTGGTTGCCTCCTGCATTAGCTCTGACCTGGGCCCCGGCCAGGGAGGAGCCTGCAACCTGGGTACATGCCCTTGATCAGAATCAACCTGGACCCTGCGGTGGGCAGGCTGAGGCTCTATCCACTGAGCCAAACCGGCTAGGGCAGGATATGACATTGCTTAGCCCTCCAGCAGCGGACCTTTGTTTTTTCCTCCAGGAGTGAGGTGGAAAAACCCTAGAGCACCTTTTTGGATTCTTATTACCCAAGTTACCAAGAACATTACCGGTGGCATACAGGGAGCTTAGCCAATGAGCTGTCAGAAAAGGTGTTTCCCCTGCAGCTTACCCGCAGAGGCAGGACTGCTGGCAAGCCTAGGCTGGCACACCCCCTGTCTCCGGGCCTGCTCAAGCCTCCAATGCAGCTTGGGCAGGGCCCCCCAGCTCTGCTCAAGCCTCTGCCGCGGCTTGGGCAGGGCCCCCCGGCTCCAATGAAGCCTCTGCCAGGGCTTGGGCAGGGCCTCCCGGCTCCAATGAAGCCTCTGCCAGGGCTTGGGCAAGGCCTCCCGGCTCCAATGAAGCCTCTGCCAGGGCTAGGGCAGGGCCTCCCGGCTCTGATCAAGCCTCCACTGTGGTTTAGGCAGGGCCCCCCCCCCCTGGCTCTTATCAAGCCTCTGCTGTGGCCTGGGCAGGGCCCCCGCTCCTCTCTGGCCCTGCTCAAGCCTCTGTTGCCCTCCTCCCCTGCCCACGGTGCCAAGGCCAGTAAGCCAGGAGTGGCCAGGGGTGTTCTGGGATGGAGGCGCTCAAGGCCTACACTGAGGCCTGCAGGCTCTGAGCTGCCTGGGTTCCTAGGATGTTCCCAGGACCTAGGCAGTTGGGCACCTGTGTATGCAAATTAAACCGCCATCTTTGTTGGGTTAATTTGCATATCCACTCCTGATTGGCCAGTGGGTGTGGCTTGTGGGTGTGACTTGTGGACATAGCAGAGGTATGGTCAATTTGCATGTTTTTCTTTTATTAGATAGGAGGATGTGTTTAATATATGGCAAATTCTCTTTCTTTCTGGGAATTCTGGACTCCTCCTTTCTTCTCTGTTTTTAGAGGTCGCTGCAGAGTAAATAGGTCAATGGTTCAGTTTTCCTTCACTCTTTTCTCCCCATGAGAACAACAACCTAAAGCTCATATATTTTTTCTTATTTGCATCTTTATTGAGTATAATAGATGAAGCTTGAACCAAAGCCCTGTCACTACTGTAACATGAATAAATAGATCTCAGGAAAAGCACTATTAGCAATAAACAGAAAACTGAAGCTTCCATTTGGAAAGATGAAAAACTATTTCAAGAGTTATGCCAGTAAATAAGTGTTTCAGGGACTTGAAGTAGGAAAGGATGCACTAAAGGTAATAGAGCTATTATCTAACTTCATAGACCTCAAAAATGGAAGAAATAACTGAGAAAATGAACAAATAACTTAAAGGCGAGGATGGGAAATGACTCTTGAATTAGACAAATAATAAAGTAGCTAGAGATAATAAAACATGCACTAAGTTTTGACTTTTCTTATCAAATAATTTTGGAGTGTTATTTTAGGAATAGGGCAAGAAGTATGAAAGGTGAAAACTGGTAAGTACCATTCATGTAAGCACTAGTATTGAGAACCAGCAATTGGATGGACATATTTAAAGGTTTGTTATTCTTTTCTCTACCCAGAACAACTCTGCTTAGATAATCAAAGGTAAGTAACATTATTTTTGCTAAATATAAATGCAAAATTAGTGCCAAAAAGAAATTTGGAGGGTGGTGAAGGCCTGGGGTGGGGGCAGGGGTGGTCTAGAAGAGGTCAATGGGGGAAAAAGGGGGATATATGTAATACTTTCAACAATGAAGATTTAATATAAAATAAAATAAATGTGGGGTAAAAATTAAAGTGTCATGGAGTTCATCATGTCAAGCAATAATTAGTTAATCTAACTTTGTACTCTTTAAAAAAAAATACTTTGTTGTTTTCAGAGAGGAAGGCAGAGGGAGAGAGACATAGAAACATCAATGATGAGAGAGAATCACTGATCAGCTACCTCCTGCACGCCCCACACTGGGAATCAAGCCTGCAACCCGAGCATGTGCCCTGATGGGAATTGAACTGTGACCTCCTGGTTCAGAGGTCAACACTGAGCCATGCCAGTCGGGCTCTAACTTTGTACTTTTATCTAGTTTACTATTAAGCAAAATTTATGACTATCCATCATTCCTTTTTTTAAATATTATAGTCTATTTTCTAAATAGAAGAAATTTGAACATGCTGAGATGAATAATTTCTCTGGAAATTAGAGGAGAGATTGGCATGATGGCTCAGAGAAAGCAAACCAATTGCATCCATTTTAGAGAACGTACTTTCCCTATCTTTATCACCTTCCTACTTACCATGTGGCATTGACTTTGTCTTTACTAGTTTCCTTTTTGTTGCTTATTTTCTTCAACTTTTCCATTTGGGAACTAGAGACTATATCCTCCAAGTGTCATGTTATACATGAAAATACTGACCACTAAATGTGTAAGTGATTGTCCCTATCATTCAGGCAGTTGGTACAGATCCTGGTGCAGACATTTGCCCTAGTTGGCTGATCCAGTGCTTCTAATCCACAGTAAGATTACTATCTGTTTCCGCATCTCTTCTCACCTGTTACCATGTGTGTATGTGCACACATGTGGGTGCATGCATGTGTATGCAATGGGAGAAGAGACCGAAGAATATGAAAGGGAGGAGTTGTTATATAGGAGTTTCATTTGTAAATTCTCAATCATTGGTCAGGAACTAGGAACCAAAATGGGATAATCATGTTTACTTTACTGAATCAATCTTTACTTAAAAAAGGAGAAAACAGACCTAGGTGGTTTGGCTTAGCAGATAGAGCATCGGCCTGCAGACTAAAGGGTCTCGGGTTTGATTCCGGTTAAGGGCATATGCTGGGGTTGTAGGCTTGATCCCCAGTAGGGGGCATGCAGGAGGCAGCCAATCAATGATAGTCTCTCATCATTGATGTTTCTCTCTCTCTCTCTCTCTCTCTCTCTCTCTCTCTCTCCCTTCCTCTCTGAAATCAATAAAAATGTTAAAAAAAGAAAACAAATTCAATTTATGACTATCCACCGTTCCTTTTTTAAATGTTATGCTTTCCATTTTTAAGCATGGATTATTATAGTGGATATGAAATTGGATAAGTTCTGTTTTGTGTTTTATAGCTACCAGCTATGTAAGCTACAATAACCTTTGCTTGTACTTTGGTAAACCTTCTTGCCTGAAGCAGGTGGCAAGATGCTGTGACTGAGAGGCAGGTTGAGTTGCAGGAAGGAAATGTAAGTCAATGTTCAACTGTAGTGTTCTCTTTGGAGTAATTAGTGTTTGGTTTATGGTAATTGGGACTGAATTCAGCAGCTATGCCTGCAGCCCTGGCTGTCCTAAGTGTGCTGCCAAAGCACAGACTGCATTGCTTTCAGGGCAAAGGTAATTGGTGTTCTTGAGGAGTCCTACTATTTTTCAGATTGAGTAAATCCCAAACAGGTGCAGCCCTAATCCAAGGCCTTGGGAGGAGCCATTGGACAGTCAGCTGAGGGAGTTGGAGTGCTCCAAAAAGAAAGCAGTGAGTAATAAAAATGCTGCAGGAGGGAGCAAACCCCAAGAACCAAAAATGCCAGGTTTTAGTACCAAAACCATTGCTGGCATGAGAACAGTGAAACTCTTGTCAGCCTGCAGTGAAGTGGGTGGTACATGGAAAGCCCAGTCCAGAAAATGAGATACACAGGGTCTGTGGATCACCCAGAGCTGACACTAAGCTTAAAAGCTATAGTGTTTCCAAAAAGATAATTTTTGTTTTTCATTTCCCTTCTCTTCCCATAAATAATCCAAATCCAGATACCATGATAAATGACTGGGTCTCACCCCCTTGTTACAGTAAGTTTACAAGGGAGGGCAGTGCACACAGAGAGGTCAGACCTACTCCTGTACATTTTCAATCATGCTCCAGTGATGAGTTTAAAACTATGTCTATGAGCAAGTTAAAAAAAAAAGTGAAGAAAATAAAAGTAGAGGAGAAGAAAAAGAGAGTGACAGGAGGAGGAAAACTAGAAAAAAACACACAACAAAAACAAGAGGAAAGTAAGGCAAGAATGTGTAAATAGTACTGGTCATCCAGCTTGGGCATAAATGAACTTAGTGGCTGAGGGCTGAAACATATGGGTGGGTGCGGCTGAATCAACCCAGGAAAGGGGTTGGTTTGTGTGTGTGGCTGGGAGAATGAGAATGGGCCAGGGAGGATAGGGAGTTTTTGATGCATGATGCCCAGACTGGGCTCACTCTGACTGACCCTCCAGTGAATGAGCTTGACACAGAGGCATTTTTTTATTAACATAAAAAGAAAAATAAGAGAGTGAATTATTGTCTTAATGAAGCTCAACTACTCCCAAAATAGACAAAGTAGCCGAGTAAAGGTTAATTTCTGGGTCCCCAAGCCCTCAAGCAAAACATCTGAGGGAGCTCCTTGGTCTTTGTTAGTTACTAAATGAGTAGCTTGTAGTCACCACTTCCTAAGTCCTAGAAACCAAAGCCTATTTCTTGATCACTATTAAACAAAATTTAGCAATTGAGGCAGTGCTATATAGTCTCTGGTTTGGGGCATAAAAATCTGCATATTTTCAGTAGAGCTAGTTTATTTTATACATGGTAACTAATGCTTGGCTCATTAACAACCCACTTTCCCCTTTCTAGGGTCCAAACCCTCTGGATAAATAGCTAATCATTCAGGCTTACTGAACATCAGTTACCAATGCATTGAAGTTAAGTACAAATGTGTTTATGTGGGAAGGAGGATACTTGAATGTGCACTTAAATTGCTGTGACTTCCAGCTGCTACAAAGCATGACTTGGTTACACTGGCTGGGGAAATGATGTATGTGACAGGGGTCACCATTATTTTACTCTGGTGCCACAGAGAGGCTGAATGTGAAGAAAGGAATAGGAAAGGAGGGGAAAATGGAGAAGAAAAAAGAAAGGGTAAAGAGAAAGAGTGAAAGAGAAGAGGTAGGGAGGGTGGAATGACACCAGTCATTGCCTGGTGTGCCGTTTAATGGCACTAGGACCGTGGTTACCTTCTCTGAGTATAAACCAGAGAGCAGCATGTGGCCTCTGAACAGTAGTGACAAAGTGGCACCTCTACAAGGGCTGATTCTGAGCAGAGGAAAAGCTTTTCTCGTGGGAAGATCAGCCCATGTTCAGGACAGATAGTGCAAATAAGCGCATATGCCTATCCCTATGGCAGGAAAGAAGAGGCGAGGAATCATATTTTAAAGTTCCATTAACAAACAACTTTACTCAAGGAGGAGCTGTTAATAAGTAATGAAACAAAGTGCCTGTTATGGAGATTAAATGCCCCTGTGTCTAGGTTCAAAGTTCAGGCTGCAAAGAGCAGCTGTCACCCTGTCTAACCCCACGGCAGCCTTAGAACCCCTGGTTCAAAGTGTGTCTTGCTGCCTTCCTGTTACCATGCTGCCCAGTGCAAGGTCCAACCAGGGTTCAGAGTTCAGCGTCTGAGGCTCTGCTGACTGCCTTCTTTGTTTAGCTTGGGCGAGTTTTAGATAAGCCTCAAACTGCTTATTTAAGATGATCATTACATACAACTGACATTATTCTCCCAGATTCATACACTTGTGCTTTATATGCAAGCTTAAACAGTGCCAAACTATTTTCTTGAGATCTTGTATGTGTACAAAAGCAATCAATGTAAGGACATATAAAAGACTGGATCAAAAATATTTCTAAGACACAAAACCGGGGCCCTTTGAAAGTACATGCGAGGAAAACTTTAAGACAGGTCAAAGAATCTCCTCTGTAACTATCAAAGATCAAATAAATACTAGATTTGCCCTTTCCTCGGAAAACAGTAGGTCAGTACTTTTAATTTCTGGATGGAGCACCCTCTTTAGGTGTTCTTTTTATTCATCTACTAAATATTCAAAGGGAAACTCAGTTTTTCAAATACTTCCCATTGTCTAACCTGATCCAATGAGTCTTGAGAAAGCTGCAAAACATTAATCAGATAAGGAAACTGAGACTCAGAGATTTTAGCAACTTGTCTCAGGTCACAGAGTTAATTAATATATTGTAGAACCAAGACTATAATCCATCTTGTTTGCCTTTCCTCTCAGTCATTTTTCTACTAGTCCACTGCTGCATCTTATGTCCTGACACCAATTTTTTTTTTTAATTTTTAAAAATGGGCTTAGTTCTTTTCCATTTTTTTACCTTCATGGAAGCGAACAGAATCTAAATAAAACTCAGGAGGGCAGGCAGTTTGGGAAATGTGGTTTGAAAGAGCACTTCAGGTGGGGATTTGGGGAAACAGCCTGACTCTAGTTGGCCTACTGCCAGGCACTTGTGATTCACGCTACCTTCTGTTGGCCACGAGTGCCAAAGAGACCAGATTTTAGACGAGTTACTCAGTGGGTCAGTTAGGGTGCTGCTCCTTGCAGTGATAGCACGGATTAATATTTTACTTCAGAAAGGAGCACAGTTTGTGGTGACACTAGCGCCCCAAAGGCTTAGAATTTAGGATATTACTTGCTTGTGATTCATAAAATCAAGCTAAGGTTTCATTTTTCTATATTTTCTTTACATTAGAATAGAGTTTTAAAAATCACCAGTGGGTTTTATTCCTTCGGTAGATATCTACCAAGGCCTACAATGTTCCAGATGCTTACTGAGATATTTATTTGTAGATGTTTACATATATATTTTCAGTTATTTATGGTACTGTTCCCACACTGTGTGCTACAAAAAAAGACATAAATATAAGTTTATTTATTTTCATAAATATAAGTTTAGACACATTCTATTCCTAGTCCTTGAAGACCTTGAACTATAGTATAGTACAGCAGTTCTCAACCTGTGGGTCGCAACACCTTTGGGGATTGAACGACCCTTTCACAAGGGTCGCCTAAGACCATTGGAAAACACATGTATAATTACGTATTGTTTTTGTGATTAATCACTATGCTTTAATTATGTTCAATTTGTAACAATGAAAATACATCCTGCATATCAGATATTTACATTACGATTCATAACAGTAGCAAACTTACAGTTATGAAGTAGCAACGAAAATAATTTTATGGTTGGGGGTCACCACAACGTGAGGAACTGTATTAAACGGTTGCGGCATTAGGAAGGCTGAGAACCACTGGTATAGTAGGTAGAAAATAGTAAGAATTGGGAGAGAGAAAATGGCGGAGGCTTAGACAGACGTGTTGGTGCTTTGTCCCGGACCAGATAGGGGCGAGCAGCTGAAACGGGTAACAATCGGCCCGATCAAGCTGGGGAGGTTCAGCTGAGAGACAGTCTGCAGCCAGGAAAGACAGAAAACTCCAAAAAAATGCGGATGGTTAGAGATTGAGGCTGAAACCTCCCCCTGGGCGCCAGCGCAGCGGCGAGACCGCGCCATCTCAGGCAGCGTTCACCGGCATCCAGAGATCGGCTACTGACCCGGAGGCAACGATTCGCAAACAGCGCGACTGCAAGAGCCAAGGGGAGACCTGCACCCCTCCACGGAAAGATTCAAGCAACAGCGGCCTCCTGATCACCACACGCTCTGCCTGGGGAACAGTTGCTGAGTCTGAAGCCACCCTCCACCAGCCAGAAGAGCCACCACAACTGTGAACAGCACCCATCAGAGGCTCTGCTATCAACAGAGGAGCCGCTGCTACCACAACCGCCCAAGGAGCAACCACAGACCGAGGAGCCACTGCCACCCAGGGAGCAGCCACTGCCACCCAGGGTCCAGCCACTGAACGATTCAACAACAAGTAATGTCAGTGAGATCAAACATGGGTAGACAAAGAAACCCCCAAAGGAAAGAAAAGGAGGACTCGCCAGAAAAGCAGCTAAGTGAGACAGAGATATGCAACATGACGGAAAAAGAATTCAGAATAAGGTTCCTAGAGTACATGCACCGGATGTTCAAGAAGCAAGAAGAAACAGATGAAAAACTCAACTACGTATGCAAGAAGCTAGAAGAAACAGATGAAAAAATCAACAACTTAAGTAAGTCCCAAGAAGAAATGAAGAGCGACATAGCTGCAATAAAAAACACCATTGAAAGTATCAACAGTAGACTGGGAGAAGCGGAGGACCGAATCAGTGAATTAGAAGACAAGGAAGCAAAACACACTCAAACTGTACTGCAAATGGAGAAAAAAATTAAAAGACAGGAGGAGAGCCTAAGGGAACTTTGGGACAACATGAAACGAAGCAACATACGAATAATAGGGGTGCCAGAACAACAGAAAGATGAACATGGATTAGAAAACCTATTCGAAGAAATAATATCAGAAAACTTCCCTGAGGTGGGGAAGAAAAAAGTCACTCAAGCCCAGAGAGTCCCAAACAAGGTGAACCCGAAAAGACCCACACCAAGACACATCATAATTACCATGGCAAATGTTCAGGATAAAGAGAGAATCTTACAGGCTGCAAGAGAGAGGCGGAAAGTAACATACAAGGGATCTCCCATTCGATTATCAAATGATTTCTCAACAGAAACACATCAGGCCAGAAAAGAATGGACGGAAATCTACAAAGTGATGCAAAGCAAAGGACTGAATCCAAGAATACTCTATCCAGCAAGGCTATCATTCAAAATTGAAGGGGAAATAAGAAGCTTCACAGACAAAAAAGGGCTAAGGGAGTTTATCACCACCAAGCCAGCCATGCAAGAAATGCTAAAGGGACTGGTGTAAAAGAAGAAATATCAAGCTCAGAAAGAAATCAGCCACACACACACACACAAAAAGAAATGGCTACAAACAAGTACCTTTCAATAATAACTTTAAATGTAAATGGACTAAATGCTCCAAATAAAAGACATCGAGTGGCTGAATGGATAAAAAAACATGACCCATACATCTGCTGTCTACAAGAGACCCACCTCATTGGAAAGGACTCACACAGACTGAAAGTGAAGGGATGGAAAAATATCTTTCATGCAAATGGAAAGGAAAAGAAAGCTGGGGTAGCAATACTTATATCTGACAAAATACATCTCAAAGTGAAGGCCATAACCAGAGATAAGGAAGGCCACTTCATAATACTAAAGGGATCAATACAACAAGAAGATATAACCCTGGTAAACATATATGCACCCAATGCAGGAGCACCCACATACATAAGAAAACTTCTGGAAGATATCAGGGGAGATATCGACAATAACACAATCATAGTAGGGGACTTTAATACACCACTGACATCACTGGATAAATCCGCTAGACAAACAATCAGCAAAGAAACAGCAATCCTAAATGACTCACTAGATCAGATGGACTTAATTGACATCTTCAGAACTCTACACCCCACAGCTGCGGCATATACATTCCTCTCAGGTGCTCATGGGACATATTCAAAAATAGACCACATATTGGGTCACAAGCAAAGTCTCCACAAATTCAAGAAGATTGAGATCATAAAAAGCATCTTCTCAGACCACGATGGCATAATGTTAGAAATAAACTACAATAAAAACAACCCAAAATACTCAAACACTTGGAAGCTGAATAGCATGTTATTAAATATTGATTGGGTTACCGATGACATCAAAGAAGAAATTAAAAACATCCTGGACACTAATGACAATGAAAACACAACAATCCAAAACCTCTGGGACACAATGAAAGCAGTCCTGAGAGGGAAGTTTATAGCTCTACAGGCCTATCTCAAAAAACAAGAAAAAATGGTAGTTAATCATCTAACTCTACAACTCAAAGAATTAGAAAGAGAGCAACAAGAAAACCCCAGAGTGAGCAGAAGGAAGGAGATAATAAAGATTAGAGCAGAAATCAATGACATAGAGACCAAAAAAACAATACAGAAAATCAATGAAACCAAGAGCTGGTTCTTTGAAAGGATAAACAAGATTGACAAACCCCTCGCCAGGCTCACCAAGAAGCAAAGAGAAAGGTCCCAAATAAACCAAATCAGAAATGATAGAGGCGAAATAACAACAGACCCCACAGAAATACAAATGATTGTTAAACAATACTACGGGCAACTCTACTCCAACAAACTAGACAACCTGGAGGAAATGGACAAATTCCTAGAAAAATACAACATTCCAAAACTCAATCAGGAAGAATCTAAAAACCTCAATAGACCAATAACTATGGAAGAAATTGAAGCAGTCATCAGAAAGCTCCCAGCAAACAAAAGCCCAGGGCCAGACGGCTTCACAGGGGAGTTCTACCAAACATTCGAGGAAGAACTAAAACCTACCCTCCTCAGACTACTACAAAAAATTCAAGAGGAAGGAACACTTCCAAGCTCATTCTATGAAGCCAGCATCACCCTAATACCAAAACCAGGTAAAGACATCACAATGAAAGAGAATTACAGGCCAATATCCCTCATGAACATAGATGCCAAAATCCTCAACAAAATCTTAGCAAATCGGATCCAGCAGTACATCAGAAGGATCATACACCATGACCAAGTAGGATTTATCCCAGAGATGCAAGGATGGTACAACATCCGTAAATCAATAAATGTGATACATCACATAAACAAATTGAAAGAAAAAAACCACATGGTCATATCAATTGATGCAGAAAAAGCATTCGACAAAATCCAACACCCATTTTTGATAAAAACTCTCAGAAAGGTGGGAATAGAAGGATCATACCTCAACATAATAAAAGCCATATATGACAAGCCCACAGCCAACATCATACTCAATGGACAAAAACTAACACCATTTCCCCTAAGAACAGGAACAAGACAGGGATGCCCACTCTCACCACTCCTGTTCAACATAGTACTGGAAGTATTAGCCATTGCAATTAGGCAAGAAGAAGAAATAAAAGGCATCCAAATTGGAAAAGAGGAAGTAAAACTGTCCTTATTTGCAGATGACATGATATTATACATACAAAACCCTAGAGACTCCATCAAAAAGCTACTAGACTTAATACATGAATTTGGCAATGTAGCAGGATACAAAATTAACCCCAAGAAATCTGAGGCATTTCTATACACCAATAGTGAACTTTCAGAAAGAGAGATTAGAAAAACAATCCCATTTACCATCGCACCAAAAAAATTAAGATACCTAGGAATAAACTTAACTAAAGAGGTTAAAGACCTCTACTCAGAAAACTACAGGACGTTGAAAAAAGAGATAGAGGAAGACATAAACAGATGGAAGAACATACCATGTTCTTGGATTGGTAGAATCAACATCATTAAAATGTCCATACTACCCAAAGCAATCTATACATTCAACGCACTTCCCATTAAAATACCAATGGCCTTCTTCAAAGATCTAGAACGAACTCTCCAAAAATTCATCTGGAATAAAAAAAGACCCCGAATAGCTGCAGCGATCCTGAGAAAGAACAAAGTAGGTGGGATCTCAATGCCAGATATCAAACTGTATTACAAAGCCACTGTTCTCAAAACTGCCTGGTACTGGCACAAGAACAGACATATAGACCAGTGGAATAGAATAGAGAGTCCAGAAATTAGCCCGAACCAATATGCTCAATTAATTTTTGACAAAGGAGGCATGAACATACAATGGAGCCAAGATAGTCTCTTCAATAAATGGTGTTGGGAAAATTGGATAGATATATGCAAGAAAATGAAACTAGACCACCAACTTACACCATACACAAGAATAAACTCAAAATGGATAAAGGACTTAAATGTACGACAGGAAACCATAAAAATTCTAGAAGAATACAAAGGCAACAAAATCTCAGACTTATGCCAAAACAATTTCTTCACTGATACAGCTCCTAGGGCAGTTGAAACTAAAGAGAAACTGAACAAATGGGACTACATCAAAATAAAAAGCTTCTGCACAGCAAAAGAAACCATCAACAAAACAACAAGAAAACCCACCTCTTGGGAAAACATATTTGCCAACGTCATATCTGATAAGGGCTTAATCTCCAAAATTTATAGGGAACTCATACAACTTAACAAAAAGAAGATAAACAATCCAATCAAAAAATGGGCAAAGGATCTAAATAGACACCTTTCAAAAGAGGACATTCAGAAAGCCAAGAGGCATATGAAAACATGCTCAAAGTCACTAATCATCCGAGAGATGCAAATCAAAACAACAATGAGGTACCATCTCACACCTGTCAGAATGGCCATCATCAACAAATCAACAAACGACAAGTGCTGGAGAGGATGTGGAGAAAAAGGAACACTTGTGCACTGCTGGTGGGAATGCAGACTGGTGCAGCCACTATGGAAGGCAGTATGGAGGTTCCTCAAAAAATTGGAAATGGAACTCCCATTTGACCCTGTGATCCCACTACTAGGAATATATCCCAAGAAACCAGAAACACCTATCAGAAAGGATATATGTAACCAGATGTTCATAGCAGCACAATTCACCATAGCTAAGATCTGGAAACAGCCTAAGTGCCCATCAGTAGATGAATGGATTAGAAAACTGTGGTACATCTACACGATGGAATACTATGCTGCTGTTAAAAAGAAGGAACTCCTACCATTTGCAACATCATGGATGGAACTGGAGAGCATAATGCTAAGTGAAACAAGCCAGTCAATGAAGGAAAAATACCACATGATCTCACTCATTCATGGATAATAAAGACCATTACAAACTTTTGAACAATAATAGATACAGAGGCAGAGCTGCCTCAAACTGATTGTCAAACTGCAGTGGGAAGGCCAGAGAGAGTTGGGGGGCAGGAGGGAGGGGAGTAAGAGATCAACCGAAGGACTTGTATGCATGCATATAAGCATAACTAATGGACATAAGACACTGGGGGGTAAGGGAAGGTAGGGGTTTGTCAAGGGCGGGGGGCGGGGGGGGGAAAAATGGACACTTATGTAATACCCTTTGTAATACTTTAAGCGAAAAATAAAAAAAAAAAAAAAAAAAAAAAAAAAAATAGTAAGAATTTTCCTAGCTGGTGACAACAGAGATACAAACAAAATGCTAAGGGATCAAGAAGAGAAGTAGGCTGAACCGGTTTGGCTCAGTGGATGGAGCGTCGGCCTGCGGACTCGAGGGTCCCGGGTTCGATTCCGGTCAAGGGCGTGTGCCCTGGTTGCGGGCACATCCCCAGTGGGGGGCGTGCAGGAGGCAGCTGATCGATCTCTCTCATCGATGTTTCTAGCTCTCTATCCCTCCCCTTCTTCTCTGTAAAAAATCAATAAAATATATTTAAAAAAAAAAAAAAGAAGAGAAGTAGGAGTAAGGATTGAGTCTTTATTTACTGAATGCCTGCTCAGGATCAGGCACAAGAATGGATGTTTGACCAATGTTAAAGCTTTTGAACAACACAACCATCCTTGGAGGTAGATGTTTTTATTGTACAGATAACTATACTAAAACTTAGTGAGGTTAAGATACTTGTGCAAAGCCACAAAGCTGTAAAGAACAAAACACAAGTATGAACCCAGTTCTCCAACAAAAGTCCATATAGAGACTGGAAAAAGTAAAACCAGCCAAAGAGAGAAAATAAATTTTCAGAAAGGAAAGAAGACAACAAGGACTTTCTTGCATTTTGAAAGGCAAGATGGAAGGGAGTCTGTGGGTGACAGTAGTTACTTAAAGACACAGAGTCTAGAAGGTCAGAAACAAAAGATGAGGCAGTAGGTGGCTGATAGAAAAGTAGAAGTTGCCCGGCCAGTGTGGTTCAGTGGTTGAGGGTCAACCTATAAATCAGGAGGTCATGGTTTGATTCCCTGATCAGGGCACATGCCTGGGTTGTGGGCTGATCCCAGTGGGGGGTCATGCAGGAGGCAACCGGTCAATGATTTTCTCTCATCATTGTTGTTTCTGTCTGTCTCTCCCTCTCCCTTCCTCTCTGAAATCAATAAAAATATGTATTAAAAAAGAAAAGTGAAAGAAGCAAACATGAAAGCTCCAACTATAAACTTCTACTCCCTTTAACACATGACGATGGAAAGAAAGAGTTGAACCCGATGCATTTTTAATGTTATCTTTTACTGGCTGCTATTTCTTCGTACCCACCTAGAAGAAAGACTATATACTTTCCTCATTACTGTATATGTGCTCTTGTAACCTGCTATAATTTCAGCTTTCACTTTGAAGACACACCCTAACCTAGATCTCTAGCCCAGATCTCTCTCTTAAGATACTGATTTGTATTTCCAGCTGCTCATTCAGTGCATCCAGCTGGACAACTCAGAACACCTCTATCTGCTCCTGCAAACTTGATCCTTTCCTATATTCCCTGTCTTGGACCATGACACTATTGTTTTAGTCTCTCAAGCCAGACACTTTGACATCTTTGTTGCCTTCTTCATGTCCAATGAGAAAATTCAACATATCACCAATCCTCATAGTTTTACCTCTGAAATGTCTCCAAATCCATCACATCTCTCAACTTTCTTCCCCATACCTTAGGTCAAGTCGTTGCTATCTCTTGTAGGGACAAAGCAGTAAATAATTGATCTGATCTATGTTATGCAGTTATGCTGTATTCGTCTCTCTCACTCATATCACTAGTAGAAATGATTTGTAAAGTAGGATCTCACCTACCTTGGTCATCAGGGTTAAGGCAGGGTGAAGAACATAAAGTTAGTTTCCTTCTAAACTCTCCTTTCCTACTCAATAAAAACTTTCCTTGTCTTCACCTAGCAGGCACTGTCTATAAATATAGAATTGACTCATGCTCTTAGTCCATTCAGGCTGCTATAACAGAATATCACAGATTGCATGATTTATAAAAAAAGAGAAATGTACATCTCACCATTCTGGAGGCTAAAAATGTAAGATCAAGGTGCTGGAAGATTTGTAGTGAAGTGGAAAAATCCTAGTTCCCACTAAGGATTCTGCTTCTTAGTTCATAGACAGGCTTCTTCTCACTATTTCCTCACATGGTACAAGGAGAGAGGGAACTCTCTGGGGTGTCTCTTTCTCTTTTTAATTTAAATTTTATTTTTCTCACAGTTGATATTCAACATTATTTTGTATTAGTTTCAGGTGTATACCATAGTGCTTAGGCAATCATATACTTTATAAAGTGTAGCACTAATTTATCACAACAAGACCTAATCACTTTCCAAAGTCTCCACCTCCTAATGCCATTACATTGGGGAATTAGGTTTCAATTCATGATTTTTGGGGGCACAAGCATTTAGTCTATAGATTTCACTTTATTGGGTATTATATGTGTCCAGTGAGATTTCTCCCACTTACTACCAGCAGGTCATGAATAGCTCTTCCTGCTTACCTTACTCAGCTCTGCCTCCCTTAAGTGGTGGGTAGGTTTTAGCCCATTTTCTTACTGAAAAAAACATTGATTTTAAGGGGCTAACCAATCTTAGATCACCCGGCGTAATGCAAGCCATCCCTTTAGAGCAGACACTCTTTATGAATTCCATGATGTAGAGAGGTCAGTGCATGAACAAACCTGTGAGGATAGTCTAAAAAAGAAAACTAGAGGATCTTCTTCTGCTCCAATAATACACAAATATTTTACCTGTACCTTTTTGGGAATCACACCTTCTGTGGTGAAAACAGAAATTCATATCTCCCTTCACAGGGCTTTTCTTCTCTCATGCTGACTATTGGGCCACAGAAGGAAAAAGGCAGCATAATAGTAAAGTGTAGGAAAGAAATTTGGGGGCAAAAAGACCTGCAGAATCTCACAGGCCTTATATGTAGGTTGTATTCATGTAGGGTTGCCCCATCTAAACAGAAGCAACTATATAAAAAAATCAAAGGCAACAATAAATAAATAAATGATGTCATAAAGGCTTCAGGCCTGATTTATTGCTTTCCTAAGTCCAGTCTGTCAGGCTGAGTTTTGCCTTTAGAAGGTGGTGGGCAGTAAAGGGAGCAGTCTGACTGCTTTTCTCATTTTACCTGTGTATTGTGTCATTTGGAGTTCTTCCAAAAAGTCAGCAGCTTTGGTGACCCCAAAATGAGTCCCTCAGAATAAGTATGATCTTAGTACATCATCCTATCAGCTCCCTCACTTTCTTGTCAGATTCTCCTATTCTTCTTTGAGTAGAGACCAGAATAACCCTGACTTTTCTTGTTGCCCTATCTTATTACTTATATATGGCAATCTAATTTGCTGTCTTCCAAACATCATGCATTTCTTAGCTATCTCATTTTGATTAATTTATATTTATTACCCACCCCAATTTTATTTATTTGCATTTTCCCTAAAGTTATTTAATTATGTTTTTTTCCAATTTAAATAATATATTTTATTTAATATATCATTTCAACATGTAAGCAATATACAAAATTATTAATGAGTTATTTTACTTTTTTTATATTAAGTCTTTGAATTCTGCTGTTAGATTCAGACTATTTCAGTTTGGACTAGCCACATTTCAAGTGTTCAGTAGCCACATGGAGCAACCTCATTGGACAACAGACATATCAGACTACGTGAAGTACACTGGAACACATATCAGGCTAAGTACACTGGTTCTAAGTTTTGGAGATAAATGACCCAGGAGACCACAAGTATGAGGCCCATCAGGATGTGAATGGGTGAATGGTGAATACCTCCTTTTTTTTTTTTTTTATATTTAAATAATTTTTATTTCTTAAAGTATTACAAAGAGTATTACATATGTCTCCTTTTTCCCCCACTTGACATTCCCCCGGCCCCTACCCCCTGCCCCCCGCCCCCCCCCCGCCCCGTGTCTTGTGTCCATTGGTTAATCTTATATGCATGCATATAAGTCCTTCAGTTGGTCTCTTAATCCCCCCCCAACCCTCCCCAGGCTTCCCACTGTAGTTTAACATTCTGTTCAATGTTGCTCTGCTTCTGTATCTACCCCTGTTCATCAGTCCATATTGGTCCCCTTTATTTGTCCCAACCTCACTGGAGTAGTCTCAACCTCACCAGGGCCGTCTGAGCCTCACCAGGGCCGTTTCAACCTCACCGGAGCCGTCCCTACCTCACGGGGGCCATTTCAACCTCACCAGGGTCGTCCCTACCTCACGGGGGCCGTTTCAACCTCACCGGGGTCGTCCCTACCACACCGGGGCCGTTTCAACTTGACCGGGGTTGTCCCTACCACGCCAGGGCCGTTTCGACCTGACCGGGGTCGTCCCTACCTCACGGGAGCCGTTTCAACCTCACCGGGGTCGTCCCTACCTCACGGGGGCCGTTTCAACCTACCGGGATTGTCCCTACCACACCGGGGCCGTTTCGACCTGACCAGGGTCGTCCCTACCTCACGGGGGCCGTTTCAACCTCACCGGGGTTGTCCCTACCACACTGGGGCCGTTTCAACCTGACCGGGGTTGTCCCTACCACACCGGGGCCGTTTCGACCTGACCGGGGTCGTCCCTACCACACCGGGATTGTTTCAACCTCACCGGGGCCATCCCGACCTCACCGGGGCCATCCCAGCCTTACCGGGGAAACAGGAAGTTTGGCCCTCTGTCCCCTGCCGGCGGCTCCCCACCAGACAAAATCTCCAGACGTTCCTGGTGGTTGAACATCCAGCACTCCTGCCCTCCACCAAGTGCACAGACTGCCTGTCTGCTGTCCCCTAGCGCCCCACAAGAGACTGGGACTAGTGGGCATGTTTGTGCACTTGCTGGTACAGCAGTTCCACAGTGCCGGCCGAGTCAGGCCCAGCCCTGGCCGGCCCCGGACCCAACTCTGCCCCCCGATTGCGTCCCTCCCAGATGCAAGGAGCTGAAATCTGCAGCCTGCTGGGATGGGCTCTGTACTTGGTGCCTCTGCACATCCTACTCAGTCTCAATGCGCTTCTTTCTATGCGAGGAGTTGAAATCTGCAGTTTGTTGGGTTGGGCTCTGTACTTGGTGTCACATCCTACTCAGTCTCAATGTTCTTTCTCTCCTTCCAGTTGTAGAGCTTCCACTGGGCCAACTTTCCCATGGTTCTGTATGATAGGTGTTTGTCTGATATTTGGTAGTTTCGATGTTGTTGTGTGAGGTAGCACGCACAGGTCTCTTCCTTATGCCGCCATCCTGGTTCTCCTGGGTCTGCTTCTTGAGTGTGTCTCCCATGGCTGCGAGCAGTTGAAGTCTGCAATTTGTTGGGATAGGCTGCAAAAGCGCAGGTGGGTCTTTTTGTGCACCTGGCACAGCTTGGATGGGGATGTAAATTGATTAGGGCTGAGACTCAGGGAGTCGCCATGGCGGACCAAATAGCACTGGCTGAGTCTCCGCGGCCCCTTGAATCTCTGCCAGGGCTTTGTGTCCCCCAGTGCTGGCGAGCAGCTGTGCAACAGAGTCTCCCTCGCTTTCTGATGGCTGCAAGGCCATGCTGCCTCTCCCCGTAGGGTCTGGTGCCTCATGATCCCGCCTGAACCAGCTCAGTGGATTTGAAAGTTTGCAGAAGCAAAGGCGTTTCTACTTGTGAGTCTGGCACAGCCCAGATGGGAATGTAAATTGCCTAGGGCGGGGTCACAGGGAGTCGCCGGGGCGGAGACTCAGCGGCCCCTTGCCTATCCAGGACTCCAGGACTTTGTGTCCCCCAGTGCCGGCGAGCAGCCGAGCGCCAGAGCCTCCCTCGCTTTCGGACCGCTGGAAGGCCGTGCCGTCTCTCGCCTTGGGGCCTGGGGCCTCAGAGACCCGCCCGAACCAGCTCAGTGGATTTGAGAGTTTGTAAAAGCACAGTCATTCCCTCTTGTGCCTCTGGCACAGCCCTGAGGGTAGGGCGGGGTCACAGGGAGTTGCCAGCGTGGAGGAAATAGCGATGGCGGCGTCTCCGCGCCCCTCGCCTCCCCGGGACACCAGGACTTCTTGTCCCTCGGTGCCGGCGAGCAGCCGCGTATCAGAGCTTCCCTCGCTCTCCTACCACTGCAAGGCCGTGGCCGCCTCTCCCTGTGGGATCTGGGGCCTCATAGACCTGCCCCGAGCAAGCCCAGAGGATTCGAGGGTTCGTAAAAAACCGAGAATCCATTTGCAGCCCACGTGGCGTGTGACTGCGTACCTCTGGTTTTGGTGCCTCCGTAGCTCCCACTCAGTCTCACTGCGCTTCTTTCTTTTCCTCCAGTTGTAGATCTCCCACTGGGCCAACTTCCCCATGGTTCTGAGTGGCGGTTGTTTACTTCATAGTTGATAGTTTCAATGATGCTGTGAGAGAGCAGCACACACAGGTCCGTTCCCTACGCCGCCATCTTGGTTCCAAGTTATTTAATTATGTTACCTTTTTATTTATAACTTCTTTGGATTGAGGGAAGCAGGAAGATATAGAAGATAACAATGGTTCAGTGACATTATTTGCAGTCTAATTTTTACTCTGTTAATGAATCCCTAGATAGCCTAGAAAATCAGTGAGTATCTTTTAGCCAAAATTTTTCACCTTTAAAGAATGGGAAAAGAACAATGTACTCCCTTGAGGTGACCATGGGGAATAATTAACAAAATAAATTAATAAAGTAAAAGTGATGTAAAAATCAGTATTTGTGAGGATCACAGGAATGTTTCTTTATTTGCAGATTAATTGTAATATATCTTATTTTGAAACCTGACCATTTATATAAAATGGAGTGGGAGAAATCTCTGAATTTGTTAATGGGGTTTCTACTTCTTCAATGCTTTGTGCTCATGGTGCTCATAAGGAAAGTAATATTAGCACCTTTTACAAAATCAACTATTTTCATGTGTCTTTATCCATATATTTATGTCTTAATTATAGTCAGGATTAGTTTTATAACTGGAGAATGCAGGGAAGTTTCTACTCCTGCCACAAGGTATGCTGCTGATTCTGATATGACAATAACTTAAATTCTCAGTAGTAGAAATTCCTTCCTCCAGGTCTTAAAGGTTTTTGTATTTTTTTAAATTTAAAATCTTTATTGTTTTAAGTATTACATGAGTCTCCCTTTTCCCCCATTGACAACTCCCTGGCCGCTCCCATCCCTCAGCACATGCCCTCACCGCCCCCCCCCCCCTTATTAGATGTATCCATTGATTATGCTCATATGCATGCATACAAGTTCTTTGGTTGATCTCTTACCCCCTCACCCCCTGCCTTCCCTCATAGGTTGGACACTCTTTTGATGCTTCTATGACTCTGGTTCTATTTTTTGTTCATCAGTTTATGTTGTTCATTATATTCCACAAATGAGTGAGATTATGTGATACTTATCGTTCTCTGATGGGCTTATTTTGCTTAGCATAATGCTCTCCAGTTCCATCCATGCTATTGCAAATGCTAAGAATTCCATCTTTTTTTTTACAGCAGCATAGTATTCCATTGTGTAGAGATACCATAGTTTTCTAGTCCACGCATCTGCTGATGGGCACTTAGTCTATTTCCAAAACTTAGCTATGGTGAATTGTGCTGCTATGAACATAGGAGTGCATATGTTCTTTCTGATTGGTGTTTCTGGTTTCTTAGGATATTGTCCTAAAAGTGAGGTTACTGGGTCAAATGGAAGTTCCATTTTTTTTTTGAAGAAACTCCATACTGTTTTCCACAGTGGCTACACCAGTCTGCATTCCCACCAGCAGTGCAAGAGGGTTCCTTTTTCTTTGCATCCTCGCCAGCACTTGTTTGTTGATTTGTTGATGATAGCCATTCTGACAGGTGTGAGATGGTACCTCATTGTTGTTTTGATTTCCATAACTCAATGATAATACATGAAGTATTATCTTTCATATATATGTACAAACACATACATTTTCTTTCATATATTGATTACCTGTCTTACATATATAAGTATTACATACATGTACATTTATATGTAAAATAATAGTTTATATATCATTGTATTATACATGAATACACATGAAGGCTAGAGAAGTTGAGGAATTAAATAGAAGTAAATAGGTCAATAAATAGCTTCCCTACATTATAGTGTTGCCATAGATCCATTCTTTTTTTAAAAAATTAAAATTTAGAAAAGATTTAGATTTACAAAAATTTGTGACTATAGTACAGAGTTCACATAAGGTATATTTATTATAATTAATTAATCAATAATGATACATTATTATTAACTAAGTCCACAGGAAACATCATACTTGATAATGAAAAGCTAAGATTAGGAAAAAGAAAAGGATACTCAGTCATACTACTTTTAGTCAACACAATATTGGAAGTCCCACCCACAGCAATCAGACAAGGAAAATAACTAAAAGGCATCAAAATTGGAAAAAAAAAAAGCAGAGCCGTCTCTATTTTCAGATGACATTATATATAGACTAGAAGCCTGGTGCACAAAATTCGTGCACTGGGGGTGGCCCCTCAGCCTGGCCTGCCTTTTTTCACAGTCTGGGAGCCCTCAGGGGATGTCCTACTGATGGCCTACCAGGGAGGAGGCCTAAGCTGCAGTCTGGACTCCCTCTGCAGGAGACGACTAGTCAATCAGGGGAAGGCACTATCCCATCACCCCCTCACTACTGCTGCCTCCGGCCTCCCTCTGCTGGAGGCAACCCTGTGATCAGGAGAAGGTGACACCCCAATCATGCCTCTGCTGATGCCACTGCTGGCTGTAAGGCTGCCTGACCCTCGGCCATCGCAGCCACTGCAGCTTGCCTGAGCCTCACCTGGACTCATTGCCTGAGCCTCGGGCCCTTGCAGTGGCAGTGGCCATCAGGAGCTTGACGGAACCCTGGGCCAGCCCTGGGCAAGCGGCAGCAGCCATCAGGAGCGCTCACAGCTGCCACTGCCATGTGGGGAGTACAGGCTGCCTCTGCCAGACCCGCCTCCCCAACCCCATCCCTGCTGCTGCTTGCCCAGGGCAAGTGGCAGTGGCCATCGGCAGCTTGCTGGAGCCCTGGGCTGGCCCTGGGCAAACAGCAGCGGCCATTGGTGGCTTTCTGGAGCCCTGGGCTGGCCCTGGGAAAGTGGCAGTGGCCATTGGTGGCTTTCTGGAGCCCCAGGCCGACACTGGGCAAGCGGCAGCGGCCATTGGTGGCTTTCTGGAGCCCCGGGCTGGCCCTGGGAAAGGGGCAGTGGCCATTGGTGGCTTGCCTGAGCCTGGGGCCAGCCCTGGGCAAGTGGCAGCCACCATTGCATCCCCAGTGCTACAAGTCCCTGCCCATCAGCACCTGCTGTGCACACAGCTTGCTGATTGGTTGTTACTGTGATGGTGTCACAACCAATTTGCATATTACCCTATTATTAGATAGATAATCATAAATACTCCACCAAAGAACTGTTAGAACTAATAAACTAATTTAGTAAAGATCCAGGATACAAAATTCTGTTGTGTTTTATACACTAACAGACTATCAGAAAGAGAAATCAAGAAAATTATTCTTTTTACAATTGCATCAAAAGGATAAAATATCTAAAAATAAATTTAATCAAGGAGGTAAATGATCAATGCACTTAAAACTGTGACATTAATGAAAGAAACAGAAGACACAAATAAATGAAAAAATATCCTGTGCTCATGGATTGAAAGAATTAATATTGTTTAAATGTCCATAGTACCTAAAGCAATCTATAGATTCAATGCAATCCTTATTAAAATTTCAATGGCATTTTCACAGGAATAGAAAAACAATCCTAAAATTTATATGAACTATGAAGGACTTTAAATAGCCAAAGTAATATTAAGAAAGAAAAACAAAGCTGAGGCCTCAAACTTCCTAACTTCAAACCATGTTATAAGACTATAGTAATTAAAACAGTATGGTATTGGCATCAAAGCAGACACATAAATCAATGGAACAGAATAGAGCCCTGAAATAAACCCATGAATATATGTCAAGTTATTTATGCCATAGCAATTAGACAAGAAGAAATAAAAGGTATCCAAATTGGAAAAGAAGAAGTAAAACAGTCATTATTTGCAGATGACATGATATTGTACGTAGAAAACTCCAAAGACTCCATCAAAAACTACTAGACTTAATAAATGTATTTGGCATGGTAGCAGGATACAAAATTAACACCCAGAAATCTATGGCTTTTTACACACAATAATGAACTCACATAAAAAGAAACTAAAAAAAAAAAAATCCATTTATCATTGCACCAAAAAAATTAAGATACCTAAGAATAAAAACTAAGGCGGTAAAAGACCTATACTTGGAAAACTACAGGACTTTGAGAAAAGAGATAGAGGAAGACATAAACAAATGGAAGAATATACCATATTCATGGATTGGTGGAGTTAACATCATTAAAATGTCCATACTACCCAAAACAATCTATAGATTCAATGCAATCCCCGTTAAGATACCAATGGCATACTTCACAGACCTAGAACAAACACTCCAAAAATTCATCTGGAATTAAAAAAGGACCCCGAATAGCCACAGCAATCCTGAGAAAGAAGAACAAATTTGGAGGGATCACAACACCAGATATCAGGCTATATTACAAAGCCACTGTTCTCAAAACTGCCTGATATTGGCACAAGAACAGACATACAAAAGAAGGAACCAAATAGAGAACCCAGAAATTGACCCAAGCAATTATGCCCAATTAATATTTGACAAAGGATGCAAAAGCATACAATGAGGAGTCAAGACAGTCTCTTCAATAAATGGTGTTGGGAAAATTGAACAGATACATGCAAAAAAATAAAACTAGATCACAAACTTACACCATACACAAAAGCAAACTCAAAATGGATAAAGGACTTAAACGTAAGATGGGAAACCATAAAAATCTTAGAGAAAACCACAGGCAGAAAAATATCAGACATCTGTCATTGCAATATCTTTACCAATACAGCTCCTAGGACAATGGAAACTAAGGAGAAAAGAAACAAATGGGACTACATCAAAATAAAAAACATCTGCTCAGCAAAAGAAACCATCAACAAAAAACAAGAAAGCCTACAGCATGGGAGAATATAATTGCCAATGCTATCTCAGATAAGAGTTTAATCTCCAAAATTTATAGGGAACTCATGCAACTTAACAAAAGGAAGATAAACAATCCAATAAAAAATGGGCAAAGGATCTAAATAGACACCTTTCAAAAGAGGACATCCAGAATGCCAAGAGACATATGAAAACATGCTCAAAGTCACTGATCATCCCAGAGATGAAAATCAAAATAACAATGAGGTACCACCTCACACCTGTCAGAATGGCTATCATCAACAAATCAACAAACAACTGCTGGCAAGGATATGGAGAAAAAGGAACCCTCTTGCACTGTTGGTGGGAATGCAGATTGGTGCAGCCACTGTGGAAAATAGCATGGAGTTCTTCAAAAAATTAAAAATGGAAGTGCCTTTTGACCCAATAATTCCACTTCTAGGAATATATCCCAAGAAACCAGAAACACCAATCAGAAAGGACATATGCACCCCTATGTTCATAGCAGCACTATTTACAATAGCTAAGATTTAGAAATAGCCTACGTGCCCATCAGCAGATGACTGGATTAGAAAACTGTGGTACATCTACACAATGGAATACTACACTGCTATACAAAAGAAGGAATTCTTACCATTTACAACAGCATGGATGGACCTGGAGAGCATCATGCTAAGCGAAATAAGGCAGTCAAAGAAAGGTAAATATCACATAATCTCTCTCATTTAAGGAATATAATGAACAACATAAACTTTTTGATGAACAAAAATAGAACCAGAGGGGGGTAAATCCTATATAATAAAGAAGTAATATGCAAATTGACCATCACTCCAACACACAAGATGGCCACCCTGATGTGGTCAAAGACGGCTCCCCCATGTGGACAGCAGGGGAGGGGAGTTGGGGGTGATCAGGCCTATAGGAAAGGGCTTCCACGGGAGGGCAGTTAGGGGTGACAGGCTGGCAAGGGAGGGCAGCTAGGGGTGACCGGGCCAGCAGGGGAGGACAGTTAGGGGCAATTGGGATGGCAGGAGAGGGCAGTTAGAGGTAATAGTCTGGCAGGGGAGGGAAGGTATGGGTGACCAGGCAATCAAGGGAAGGGCAGTTGGGGGCAACCAGGCCAGCAGGGAAGGGCAGTTAGGGGCGACCAGGCCAGCAGAGGAGCGCAGTTAGGGGTCACCAGGCTGGCAGGGGAGGGCAGTTAGGGGCAAGCTGGCTGGCAAGGGAGGGAAGTTAGGGGTGACCAGGCGGCAGGAGAGGGCAGTTAGGGGCAATCGGGCTGGCAGGGGAGCAGTTAGGCATCAATCAGTATGGCAGGGGAGTGATTAGGGGGTGATCAGCTGGCAGGCAGAAGGGGTTAGGGGCAATCAGGCAGGCAGGCGAGCAGTTGGGAACCAGCAGTTTTGGATTGTGAGAGGGATGTCTGACTGCCCGTTTAGGCCCTATCCCAGTGGAATTGGGCTTAAACAGGCAGTCAGACATCCCTTGAGGGGTGCCCGATTGGAGAGGGTGCAGGCTGGGCTGAGTGACACCCCCCCCCCCCCGCATGAATTTTGTGCACCAGGCCTCTAGTATATTAGAATCTAATAGAAGTAATCCTGTTATTTGCAGATTTTTAATATTTCCTCCAACTTTTGTGATGTCATACTATGTTAGTACAGTTTTGGTAATATATATATATATAAAGCTAATATGCAAAATGTCTCCTCGGGAGTTTGACCAGGAGACCGGGAGTTTGATCGCTTGCCATGACATGCGCTGACCACCAATGGGTGGTACAGAACTAAGGAAGGCCCCGACCAGCAGCCAGAAGGCCCCAATCAGCCCTGATCACCAGCCAGGCCTAGGGACCCTACCTGTGCATGAATTTCATGCAGAGGGCCTCTGGTATAAATATACTTAAAATCTTTTTTTTCTTAAAATATTAATGTTTACTGCATGTATCATTATTATATTTAACATCATTTTTCTTGAGATATTAAAAAAAAGAATGAATCAGATAAGGGTGGAATACAATGTATAGATGGATGTATTGTAGAGTTGTGCACCTGAAATCTGTGTTTTGTTAACCAGTTATCACTTCAATAAATTTGATTAAAAAAATGAAGAGAGAGAAATAGAGAGAGAGAGAGAGAGAGAGAGAGAGAGAGATGGCAAAAGAACCAAGAATATAGAATTGGAAAATAATATTCTCATCAATAAATGGTGTTGGAAAAACTGGACAGCAACATACAAAGGAATTAAACTTGACCATTATCTTACACCACACACTAAAATCAATTAAAAATGCAGCAAAGATTTTCATTTAATACCTAAAATTATAAAACTCCAAAAGAAAGCAGGAAATAATCTTGACAACAATTTTGGCAATGATTTTTTTTTTTTAGATTTGATACCAAAGCAAAAGCAACAAATGTTAAAAATAAACATGTGAGACTACATAAAATTAAAAATTTTATGCATAGCAAAGGAAACCATCAAAAAATAAAAAAGCAATCTATGCAATGAGAGAATATATTTGCAAATATATATCTATACATCTGATAAGGGTTAATATCTAAAATTTATAAAGAACTCACCCAACTCAATAGCAAAAACAAACAAACAAACAAAAACCATTCAGCTAAAATATGGACAAAGGAACTGGACACAAATTTTTCTAGATTAGACATACAAATGGCCAATAGGTACCCAAAAAGGTGCTGAGCATTACTAATCACTAGCAAAATGCAAATCAAAACTACCATGAGATATTAGCTCATGTCTGTTATAGTAGCTATCACCAAGAAGACAAGAGATAACAAGTGTTGATGAGGTTGTAGAGAAAAGTGAGTCCTGTAACACTGTTGAAAAGAATGCACATTGATTAACCATTATGGAAAACAGTATGGAGGTTCCTCAAAAAATTAGATATAGAACTACCATTGATCTGCAATTCCACTTCTAGGTATCTAAAGGAATTTAAAACAGGGTCTCAAAGAAATATATGGGAGAAACCAAGATGGCAGCATAGGTAAACACCTGAAATTGTTGCCTTGCACAACCACTTCAAAATTAGAACTAAAAGACAAAACAGACATCATCCAGAACCACAGGAAAGCTGGCTGAGTGGAAATTCTACAACTAGAAGGAAACAGAAAAGCACACTGAGACTCAGAGGAGGTGCGGAAATAAAGTGCAGAGGTACGGAGGTGTGCTCGGAAAGGGCTGGCAACTGAGGACACGGTTGTCTTTTTCAATCGGAAGGGAGACACAAGCTCCTGACTGCTCTGAACTCCAGTTCTGGATGAGTCTCTGGGGACCCAGACTCATACAGGGAGAAAATGAACTGTCTGGCATCAGGTGGAACTCCAGGGCAGCTTTCTCTCAGAGGTGCTTGCAGCCATTATTGGGACACTGAGACTCGGGGCCTCTTAAGGCAGGGCTGAGGATCAGCCATTGCTGTTTGCTCTGCCCTGTTGATTCCCTGAGACCCCACCCCACCCAAGCTGTGAGCAGAGGCTTTTGCATATGAATGGCTTGACCCAGGGGTCCTCAAACTTTTTAAACAGGGGGCCAGTTCACTGTCCCTCAGACCGTTGGAGGGCCGACTATAGTTTAAAAAAAAACTATGAACAAATTCCTATGCACACTGCACATATCTTATTTTGAAGTAAAAAAACAAAACGGGAACAAATACAATATTTGTATTTGCGTGTGGCCCCCGGGCCGTAGTTTGAGGACCCCTGGCCTGACCCTTTGCAATCTAAAATTACCTAACAAACTGCAGCTGGGTCAGAGAGACCCAGAACATCCAAAAGAAGGGCCAAGGCCCTACAGAAACTTGCATTGCTTCACAGCTGGGCCTCATCTGGGCACCTCCAAACCCCAAACAAAGAAGAGGAATCTGCAGATCTCTCTGTAGCTCCTGCTGGGTAGCCTCAGGCAGAGGCTAAATTAGCACCTCCTTAGAGATTCAAGAGCCAGTGTACCCAGTGGTCAGATTGGGACCATCCAGATTACAACTTCTCAGATCCATAAGGGACACACTCAGGGGGCAGACTCAGTGAGCACCAAAGCCCCCCTGAAGCAAGTCTTGCCCCATAAGGGTGTCTCCAGCACAGAAGTTCTTCCACCATAGACACAGCTGACTCTCACAGCCAATTGGCCTGGAGGTCAATTTCACTGATACCAACAACAATCAAGGCTTAACTACAACAAGACTATGCACAAAGCCCACAAAGGGGTGCACCAAGAGTGTCGACCTCAGGTAATTGGGGAGGCTGAGCCACTGGGCCCTATAGGACACCTAGCACACAAAGCCACTCTATCTACACAGGGAAGCAGGTAAAATGCGGAGACAAAGAAAAAGGTCACAAATGACAGAAATGGAGGAAAGCAAACTACTGGATATAGAGTTCAAAACTACACTTTTAAGGTTTTTCAAGAATTTTCTAGAAACCGCCGATAAATTTAGTAAGACCCTTGAAAAATCTAATGAGACCCTTGAGGATATGAAAAAGGACCAACTAGAAATTAAGCATACACTGACTAAAAGAAAGAATAACATACAGAGATCCAACAGCTGACTAGAGGATCCCAAGAATCAAGTCAAAGATTTGAAATACGAAGAACCAAAAACACCCAACCAGAAAAGCAAAAAGAAAAAAGAATCCAAAAATATGAAGATAGTGTAAGGAGCCTCTGGGACAACTTTAAGTGTACAACCATCTGAATTATGGGGGTGCCAGAAGAAGAGAGATGGCAAGATATTGAAAACCTATTTGAAGAAATAATGACAGAAAACTTCCCCTACCTGGTGAAAGTAATAGGCTTACAAGTCCAGGAAGCGCAGAGAACCCCAAACAAAAGGAATCCAAAGAGGACTACACCAAGACACATCATAATTAAAATGCCAAGAGCAAAAGACAAAGAGAGAATCTTAAAAGCAGCAAGAGAAAAACAGCTAGTTACCTATAAGGGAGTACCCATAGGATTGTTAACTGATTTCTCAACAGAAACTATGCAGGCCAGAAGGGAGTGGCAAGAAATATTCAAAGTGATGAATAGCAAGAACCTACAACCAAGAGTACTTTATCCAGCAAAGCTATCATTCAGAATTGAAGGTCAGATAAAGAGCTTCACAGATAAGAAAAAGCTAAAGGAGTTCATCACCACCAAACCAGCATTATATGAAATGCTGAAAGGTATTCTTTAAGAAGAGGAGGAAGAAGAAAAAGGTAAAGATAAAAATTATGAACAACAAATACATATCTATCAACAAGTGAGTCTAAAAATCAAGTGAATAGAAAATCTGATGAACAGAATAAACTGGTGAATATAATAGAATCAGGGGCATAGAAAGGGAGTGGACTGACAATTCTAGGGGGGAAAGGGGTGTGGGGGGTGCAGGAAGAGACTGGAAAAAAATCGTACACCTATGGATGAGGACAGTGGGGGGGGTGTAAGGGCAGAGGGTGGGGTGGGAACTGGGTGGAGGAGAGCTATGGGGGGAAGAAAGAGGAACAACTGTAATAATCTGAACAATAATGTTTACTTAAAAAAAAGAGATATATGCACTCCATCTTTATTTCAGCATTATTCATAATAGCTAAGATATGAAAACAACCTAAGTGATACACACACACACACACACACACACACACACACACGAGGCCCGATGCACTAAATTTGTGCAAGAATAGGCCTTCCTTCCCCCAGCTGCCAGCACTGGCTTCCCTCTGGAACCTGGGACCTGGGCTTCCCTCGTAGCCCTGGTTTCATCAGGAAGGATGTCCGGAAGGATGTCTGGCCTAATTAGCATATTACGCTTTTATTATTCTAGATTGAAATTTGCTAAGAGAGTAGAACTTAAGTGTTCTGACAAAAAAAAAGAGATAAATACATGAGATGATGGTTGTGTTAACTGGGAATAATCCTTTTTCACAATGTATATTTATTTCAAATCATCATAATGTACACTTGAAATATATTATAATTTTATTTTTCAGTTATCTATATACATAAAAGCCTAAGCAACTGTTTGACCATTCAACCATTAGACTGTTCGACCTGTAGCTATCATGTGCACTGACCACCAGGGACAGATTCTCTGACTGGTAGGTTTGCTTGCTGCTGGGGTTCAGCCGATTGGACTGGGCAAGATGGGGTGAACAGGACTGGGTGAGACAGGCCGGACACACCCTAGAGCCCTCCTGCAGTCCCTCCCTGACCCCAATAGGGCACTGGTGGGGTCCCTCGGCCTGGCCTGTGCCATATAGCAATCTGGGACCCCCTTGGCCAGGCCGAGGGACCCCACCAGTGCATGAATCCATGCACCGGGCCTCTAGTATCTCAATAAAGCTGAAAAAGTCCATACTTTTATTTTCTACCTACTGTCCTTTTTCTGTTCCATGATCTCATCAAAAATGTTCACCATGTCTCCTTGGGTTCCTCTTGGCTGTAACAATTTATCAGGTTTTTTATAATCTTGACAATTTTGAGGCATACTAGACAGTATTTTGAAGAATGGTCCTTAATTGGGGTTTGTCCAATGTTTCTCATGAGTGGACTGTGGTTACAGATTTGGGGGGAAGAATACCACAGAGATAAAGTACCATTCTCATGAGATTATAATTATATCAAGGGTACATACTGTCAACACAACTAATGATTGTGTCAAATGGGAGGGGTAATGCCCCTCTCTAACAGGCAGCTGCTGTGGAGCTTTATCGGATGGCTTCTCTCTGGAAATCCTGCCCATTGTCGCCTGATCTTGATCTTTTAACAGAAGCCAGAAATCTCAATGTTTATTGGAAATATCCAACTTTTTAATATTGACAACTAATTAAAAAAATTTTTTGTAAGAACACTTAAGTTCTACTCTCATAGAAAATTTCAATGATATAATACGGTGTTATCAACTATAGTCACCATGTTATACATGAGATCCTCAGACATCATTCGTCTTATAGCTGAAAGTTTGTACCCTTTTACCAATCTTTTCTTATTTTCCCCACCCTCTCCTAGCCCCTAGCAACCACTTTTCTACACTCTTTTTCTATGAGTAACTTTAAAAAAAAAATTCCATGTATTTAAGATTCCATGTGTGGGCCAAATAAAATATGTCTGTGGGCCAATATTGGTCTATGGTCAATTGTTTGCAAACTCTTTTGTAAATAGATGGGCATAGTTAAAGTTTTTAAAGCAAGACAGAAGCATTATCAGATTTGACTCAGTTTGATTCAGCTGATCCTTCCCATATTCTCACCTTTCGCCTGTCACTATCAACATATTCACTAAGGAGAATGACTCAGGCCCTCCTCTGACAAACAACATGAAGAATTTGTCAATTGAATTAATATTCTAAATGGATGGGTCTGTGTTTTCTTCTGTCCATAGCACTGTTGGAATAACATTTACCATCTGGAAAAAAATAATTTAATTAGGAAAAGTAATGGTTTCAAAAAAATAACTGCAGAAATTGTCACAACTTGATCTAGTTCCAGTTCAACCAGAAAGAAGATGAAGGACATAGCATAAAATGTATGAGGAGGAAGCAAATGAGGAAGGCTTTGCAACTGCATTTTGACCCCAGAAAGGATGTGGGGAAAGGAGATCTTAAAGAAAATTTGGAACTTAGAGAATCATCGGGCTCTAAGGTGAAGAAGAAGATGAAGAGTTTGTCAAAGCAGAAGGCTACAGGAGTTGCTTTGGTAAGGGACAGGAAACTATCTACTACTTTTTTCATTCTTTGCTCTGGGCCTGGAACAAAGCAGAAACCGATCACTCAAAGAATGTCAATGATGTTCTTTCATGTTTCTATTACATTTTTTTTTGTTCTTTATTGGACTAACCATTTGAATGCTTCTAAATATTCATCCTCTTCACTCTAAGATACAGATCTTGCATTGCAGAAGTTAGGTTTTGAGACCAAAGATGTCTGGAAGCCAAGAACTTCTGTCCTTTGCTCATTTAGGACAAGAAGCATAAGGTAAACAGGAATTACATCCATTACATGGTTAAAAGTTTATAATGCTTATGCTTATTGTTTAATTTCTATTTTTTCCTAATCTTTAAGTTTTAATTGACATTGACATGATTTGACACAACAAATAAGGGCATTTGCTTAATATTAATACTTATGACTACAGTGGCTATAACAGCATGTTGTCTACCATTTATTTGAGAGCTAAGGAGACTCTGCAGTTTCAGAATAGAAATTAATTAAAGCTTTTTTAGAGGGATATTACTAGGAACAAATGTCAAATCAAGGAACAAAGGAACTAACCCAACTTTGCCACAAAAAATTTGACTTGCTTTACCTCCTGAACCCATGAGTTCCTCTAGCATCTCAGATGTGGCACAATGCATGAGAAGTTTCTTAACAAGAGAAGTTAGCTAAAAGTCATAAGAGACAGGAAGTCCTTTACTCTTATAGATGCTTGGAAGATTTTCATAGGTATCTCCAATTGATGTTAATTAGAACTACATCAATTAATCCTTCTGCTCATAATAAAGCCAAGACTGGGTATTAATTAATGGACTCCCTCAAAACAAAACGATCTGCTCTGAATACTCAGAATTCAGAATTTAAATGTAGTTAGAATAAGACTATAATTATTTAGACATGTTGAAATCCATGTGTAATAGCTCCCAACAGCTTTATACAATCCATTTGTAGAGTTCTTTCATTAACTAGTAGCTAAAATATTGAAGAAAAGCTCCAATGGATATATTTCCAAAATAAATTTGGGAGCATTAATTATATTTCATTCATTGAAAGATTGTCCTGAATCATAAGGGTCAAAGGCAAGATGACATTTGTGAAAAAGGGAATAAACATTCCAAGGAGAGAGAATATCTAGAATTAAACTGTTCAATGCAGTAGCCACTAGCCACATGTAGCAATATAAATTTAAATTAATTAAAATTAAATGACATTTTAAATTCAATTTCTCAATCAACTAGCACATTTTAAGTGCTCAATAACCACCTTGGCTAGTAGCTACTGTACCTATAGCATCTGTAATTTTTATATCCTAGCTAATGTGATTTCAAGATTCATAATGATCCCAGAGGAAACCAGAAAAAGCACCTAGGACAAAGTTGTCACCATCACTGGCTGAGGAGCTAAAAAGCTGATGACCATAGAAATGGGCACAACTTTGGGGCCTGAATTTTTCTGTTCATATGAGAAACTCTGAATTGCCCCACAGCTATCTAGCTAAAGTCATCCTCTTCTTCCAGGTTGTGGTTATGTGTGTATGTAATCTGTCTGTTTGGTATCAGCTCCCTGCTGCTCCTTTAATTACGTAGTCAGTAAGCACAAGTGAGATGAAGATATAGAAGAAACAGTTGTTTGTGGTCCCAGCCTATACATTGCCCAAGTCCACTCTGTCACTGTAGTTCCCTCATTCATGTGAGTATAATAGGTCAGAGTCAAGGTTCAGGGTGTAGAAGAAGAACATGAGGCAAATTAAAAGATCTGTGAGTGAGTATGTATAAATGACATTACATAGTTAGTAGAGACTAACTATGAATTCATCTAAAGAAATAAGCCTAATTGTCAAAACCATGTTTACCCACAATCTTTTTCTTTGGTAATCATTTGCATGGATTTTTAAAAAATCATCTTTATGTGATTATAGGTAATTGAAATAATTTTTAAAAATAGTTAAACTTCCTGTCTTGAACTCCCCTCCTGTAACTGACCCAGTCTTTGATATAGAACTAGAGCCAGTGCCACAAAAAGGGGGCTGCACCTGTGTTTATAAAAATGGACTGAAGGGGAGTGGACAGAGTATAGTGATTTCTCACTAACTAAAACCATTTCTTTTTAAAAGACAAGACTAAAAGCCTGACCGGCATGGCTCAGTGGTTGAGCGTCAACCTATGAATAAGGAGGTTATGGTTCGATTTCCAGCCAGGGCACATGCCTGGGATGAGGGCTCGATACCCAGTGCAAGGCGTGCAGGAGGCAGCTGATCAATGATTCTCTCTCATCATTGATGTTTCTATCTCTTTCTCTCTCCCTTACTCTCTGACATCAATAAAAATATATTTTTAAAAAAGACAAGGCTGAAGAATTAATTTTAAAATAATCACAAGTGATGATAATAATGGTGATGATGATGATGATGATGGTGATTTGTTTATTTTTGAGTTGCAAGTGCTCATTAAATATATGTGGCTAATAGTGCAGAGAAATCAGGAGCACTGTACTTAGTCAGATGGGCCTGTGCTCCAAGAATCATTATTTTCCAGCAGGCTGCTTCTGAAAAGGTTAATGTAGTTAGGTGCAGTATTTCATATTAGATTTCTGATGACCAAGAAAAGATGACATAGTAAGAAAACCAGGGACTGCATTGAAAATACAGCATGGAGAAAATTCTTATACTCTAATCTCATTCACATTCTTTCAATAAAAGCAAACAGACACTCTGAGCAGCTGAGGTTTGTACCTGGACCAGGTGCAGGAAAACCGTGGCCTTCTTCAGACAGAGGTGCTGCATTCATTTGAGTTAATCTTAAAGTTCTCTGTGATTTGGCAAGGGAAGTTTTGAGTTTCACTTCTGTGACTGCTGTTTAAACTGCAGAGTTGATGCACAAATGATCCATAACACATTTTGACATATTAAATCATCTTCACAGTTCTAATATGCCATGAAAACCAATTTACATATAACGGAGGCACAGAAGATGAAAATCTGAGGACAACAGATTCCTGTTTCAAAAGGCATCAGGCACACTGCTTTATTTTCTTGAAAAACCATTAACTTCTGTAAATCCATTGCTCGAAAAGGTTAGTAAGCTGCTGGCTCCTTCTTCTCAATCATTAATTCCCATCTTCTTCTCACATGCCATGTGGAAACATACTTCTCTTTCTGTTTAGGCCTGCAATGCATTTGGAATTGGAAGGGGGAGCTATGACAGATGTGACATAATAATAGAACATAGTAATAGAAGATGTAGTAGATGAGGAGACAGCTTCATTAGATTCTAGAACTGACCTATTTTTTAAAAAATATATTTTATTGATTTTTTACAGAGAGGAAGTGAGAGAGATAGAGAGTTAGAAACATCGATCAGCTGCCTCCTGCACATCTCCCACTGGGGATGTGCCCACAACCCAGGTACATGCCCTTGACCGGAATTGAACCTGGAACCCTTCAGTCCGCAGGCCGATGCTCTATCCACTGAGCCAAACCGGTTTTGGCTAGAACTGACCTCTTAAAGGTAGCACTGAGGTAGTAACACAAGGCCAGGATGTAACCAGTGGGTATAATGTGCCACCATATCATAATACTGATATTTATTGTCAGTGTAGACAATAGATTCCCAAACTATACACTTCTAAACTACCATTCAGTTATTAGTTTTGTGGTGTACAGCCAAAGACATCACAGTATGGACAGAGTGCAAAAATTAGCTTTGCCACACCTTATAATATATAATTTATTTGAATTAGGTCAGTAAATACTAAAACATGATTTGATCATGTCTCTTAGAAAAATAGTGAGAATACTTTATGTTATAATTAAAATCAATGGCCTCAACCATCATTGTCAGTTTCTTGGCACTAGATAAAAAAAGACATAGGCCTGCCAAAGGCTGGCTTTTCTTCAGGGTTTCTTGACCAGTTTCTCAACCTTGGCACAGTTCACAGTTTGGTCAGACAACTCTTTGTTGTGAGGTTGTCTTGTGCACTGAGGGATATTTGGCAACATCCCTCTACCCACTAGATGCCAGTAGCACTCTGACCCCCCTCCCCCAATTGTAACAGCCATCACCAAATGTCTGGGGGTGGGCATTTTCAGTGGAGAACCACAACCTTGGACTTACAGGCATGGACCTTCTATCTCATATTTCCTTTCTTCCTCTTCTTTTATGCTCAGTCCTATCTCCACCTCTAGCAATGGTACACCTACTCCTACCTAACTACAAACTCTTCCCATGCCTTCTCTCTTCTCTGAAACTGATTCTGTCTTACCAATTCCAGAGAAAACTATAATAGATTTCTTTGAGTCTCAAAAATTACATATAACAATTCAATAGGAAACATGAAGCAATGTAGAAAAAGATAAAATAACTTAAAAGCATAAGGAATTGAAATCTAGCTTTCTAGGTCTTTGTATTGGGATATCAAGTTTACATTGACTGCTTATGGCTTTGAGTTGACTATATGGGTCAATTTGAAAGTTATATTATGGTGTTAGCTTGAAACACCTGCAAAGAATAAGCGACTACAGTTTATATCTCCCAAAACTTTTCTTCTTTTGGACATATATACCCATTGATATCTTATGAAAAATTATTCACCATGAATTTTCCATAACTTTTAAATATTCTCTAAACCCTCAAAGTCTCATCCTCCTTGTCTTCCTTATTTTCAGGAGGTAACCACATCTCTAACTTTAAACTGTGGAAATTGACAAGAGGATCCAAGCCATCTGATATGAGCTTTCTGTTTTCTTCATTTAAAAAAGTTCCTCACACCCTCAACTATATTGAATTATTTCTCAATTTATCCCATCAGTTTCTTTTATTATGGTCTCTGGTTTCAATGGATGATAGTCTTCTTTTTTATATCTAATCCCTTGATCTGTGTCCATGACCTTGAATATCTTATTACGTACTTTCTTTGCATCTTCAATATCTTACTTTCCATTATATCTTCCACTCTGCCTACAGTTGTCACTGTCCTCTTCACCCTCTGCTCTGTCATTATCTCAAGCTTTTCTCTCAAATTTTCTCCTTCCCTTTTCTCTTTCCCTATCTTTCTCTTTCTCCCAACAGACATCTCAAAAGAATAACTTATAAACTCTACAGCTCCCACTCCTCTAATCCCTTGCAAGCTTGTTTCTCTCTTCACAAATTTACTGAAAACATTTTTCTAACACTGACAATTAAATCATTAGATCCACTGGATATTTGGATCTTGACTTTTGAGAATGTGGCACTATGGTCACTCCCTGGATGTTTAAGCTTTTTTAGCTTCCATGCTACTGCAGTCTCCTGATTTTCTATGTTACCTTTGCGGCTTCTTTTCCCTGCTCTTACATCCAAACATTTAAGGAAAATGAACTCAAAGCTTCAAATATTCAACTTTTTGTCTAATGTATCCAATAACACTTCCATTCAGATTTCAATGGACTTATAAAAGTAGGTTTAGTGACTTCTTATTAGCTCAGAGGTGGCACCCATTCTCCTCTGGGAAACTCTTCTTTACATGACTCTTTTCATTGCAGGACAACATGTTCAATCACTTTGAGTGGAATCTCTTGAACTTGGAGACCTGTTTGGCTCAGGCAGTGGGGCTATCATTTCATGATTCTACCAGGCCATCTCTCTATATAAAAGCCTAAGCAACCGTGTGACCGTGTGGCCATTCAACCAGTAGCTATGCACTGACCACTAGGGTGCAGACGCTCAATGTACAGGCATGGAAACATGGAACAGACTGATGAATCTCAGAGGGAAGTGAGGAGGCAGAAGGATGGGAAGAGATTTACCGAAGATCTTATATGCATACTAGAGCCCCGATGGATGGACTTGTGCACCGGCGGGGTCCCTCAGCCTGGCCTGTGGGGACTGGACTGAAACTGGCAGTCTGACATCCCCTGAGGGGTCCCAGATTGCAAGAGGGTGAAGGCCAGGCTGAGGGCCCCCACCGATGCATAAATCCATGCAGCTGGCCTCTAGTATATTATAAATACTGATGCCAATCTTGAAGGAAGCAGAAGATGGGAGGAAGGACATAGAGCAGGAAATTTTTGCCAGCAGGAGTCCATTATATGAATATAACAAATGTGCATTTAGAGAGAGTGAAAGCTGGGGGAGAACTAGATTGAAAAGTAAAAAAATAATATAATATAGTATTTAGAATTTTATAGAAAAATATAGAAAGAAACAGCTAAAAGGTTGAAATTAGCTCTGGGTAAAAGAAAATGGAAGCATCTTATGAAGCTGTGCTTAAATGTAGTCAGTGTTTAGAATTGATTAACCCTTTCAACTATGAATCTATACCAGCCGTGGGCAAACTACGGCCTGCGGGCCGTATCCGGCCCGTTTGAAATGAATAAAACTAAAAAAAAAAAAGACCGTACCCTTTTATGTAATGATGTTTACTTTGAATTTATATTAGTTCACACAAACACTCCATCCATGCTTTTGTTCCGGCCCTCCGGTCTAGTTTAAGAACCCATTGTGGTCCTCCAGTCAAAAAGTTTGCCCACCCCTGATCTATACTAATAATAGAGGGATATGCAAATTGTCCAGGATGCCATCACAGTAACAGTAACAACCAAACAGCAGGCTGCTTGGGGCGACAAGGCCAGCAGTGGGGTTAGTGAGGGACAACCAAATGACTGAAGGCAGGCTGTGTGGGGCGACCAGGTCAGCAGGGGTATTAATGAAGAATGACCAAACAATTAAACAGCAGGCTGTGTGGAGCAACCAGGACAGCAGGGGGGCAGTTGGGGGTGACCAGGCTGGCGGGGAGGGGTGCAGTTTGGGGCTACCAGGCCATCAGGGGGGCAGTTGGAGGTGAACAAGCCATCGGGTCTGGGGGGTTAGGGGCAACCAGGCCTGCAGGGGAGGACAGTTGGGGGGACCAGGCCTGTAGGGGAGGGCAGTGGGGGTTATCAGGCTGGCAGGGGAGGGCAGTTGGGGGCAATCGGGCTGGCAGGGGAACGGTTAGGGAGCAATCAGGATGGCAGGCAGAAGCTGTTAGGGGCAATTAGGCAGGCAGGCAGACGAGCAGTTAGGAGTCAGCAGTCACGGATTGTGAGAAGGATGTTCAACTGCTTGTTTAGGCCTGATCCCACAGGGATCAGCAGTCAAACATTCCCCAAGGGGTCCCAGATTGGAGAGGGTGCAGGCCGGGCTGAGGGATTCCCCCCTCCCCCACTATGCATGAATTTCATGCATCGGGCCTCTAGTGTGTGAATAAAATCCAAATACATACAGTACCATCAACATAAGTAGTTAACCACGAGGAATAGAGAAAAATGCAGAATATAACATAAGCATAGCTTCCTGCCACATGGAAGGCAATAGCACACTTTCTGAGCTAGCTGAAGCATGAAAAGAGAGAGAGGAGAGAATAGTAAATAAAGATACCAGTCTGGTCCTGAATCTCTGGCTCATTTCATAAGTCTGATACCTGAGGAGGCAGGTAGAGACCATTTGAAGGCTTAGGAGTCCCAGCACTAAGGGAGAATATGTCTCATTTCCTACTGAGAACTTTGTGGGCCTCCCTTCAACCTTGGCAACCACACAGAATAGAAATGGTGTGTGAGGCAGAGAGCACTCTGCGCTATTCCCCACCCCTTCAGTTGTTACAGTCCCTTGTAGCTTTCAGAGAACAATACTACCCTAGACCTCTGTTGTGAACCTCATACTTGAAGGGGTACACACTGGCTTTTCTCTTCCCAGGTCTTATTCTACAAGCTAGAGGAACATAGCACCAACAGGACTTGCCCACCAAGAACTCACTGCATCCATACTATTCTACACCAGAGTCTGAATTCCTGGGATTCTGAGAATTCTGCCAAGATTGTCCTCAGCCTGCATCCAGGATTTGCATCTCTTCCTAGGGCTAGTCTCTGGAGGGTAAGCCATACTACCACTGCATATACCTCTAGGGTTGAATGGGGAACAAGAAATGGTTATTTGTATTTGTATGTAGTATGGGGTATAGATGATGTTTAATTATGTGGGCAGGGGTTTCCACACAGGTGTGTTCACAGCCATGGGAAAGGAGCCAGTGGTATAAGGAAAATGAAATGGGTCATAAATTGGGCTTACTTTCCCTTTGTCAACACATTTCAGCGTGAACCTACAAGTAGTCTAATACTGCTAAATTCAAATGACCTAAGTCATTTGTAGGGGTGAAGGTCAAGAAGGAACAATCATAACAACAGCAGTAGCAGCAGCAGCAGCAAATGTAGCAGAGACAGAGGCCAACAACCAACAACCACAGGCCAAAAGCAGGAGACATTTTAGCCTTCTAATCAGAATTTGGAGGAAAAAACACACACACAACCCACCTAGATATTATATTAGATGAGCTCCTCTTGTACCTTGTAGGCTCAAGAAAGGCAAGGAAATCTTTTGAAAGGTTAGAACAGCCATCCTAAGGAGATTACACTATGAATTAAATAAGTTTAAGTCCTGAATACGAAAGATTTTTTTCCATCAAAGAGAATATTTTAAAATATATTTTATTGATTTTTTACAGAGAGGAAGGGAGAGAGATAGAGAGTTAGAAACATCAATGAGAGAGAAACATCGATCAGCTGCCTCCTGCACACCCCCCACTGGGGATGTGCCCGCAACTAAGGTACATGCCCTTGACTGGAATCGAACCTGGGACCCTTCAGTCCGCAGGCTGACGCCCTATCCTCTGAGCCAAACTGGTTAGGGCCCATCAAAGAGAATATTTTAAATAAGATGTGACTGGATAAACTGCCTTAAAGGTTCATACTTTTTTTTCTGTAGTGATTAAAGAGAGATTCAGAGGTAAGCTAAGGTCAGCTATGGAAAAGTATAACTGTTACATTTCTGTGTATCTGATTGATTAGTGAAATGAACTGGTAGCATACTGAAATATACACTCATGGATAACTTCCTGGAGAAACTGGTCCTTGTCAAGATATGGTATGAGAGCAATACCATGATTATACACCTTGGTGGGTGAAGTTTAACTTCAAAGGACTTAGAAACTCTATGTGCTGGATACAGGGGTATTTTGAGATTCACAAAGTTTGGGATACCCTGCCTTAGAGAGTAAGGTTGAAAGTATAAGCTATCTCTTAAGAGTATTTTGCTGTGACTATTAACTACAAGATCTTGGACAACCCTTGCTACTCCCAGACTCACTGGGAGACAAAGGATGTAATAAGAGGAAAAATCCAAAGTTTTTAAGCAGAGAGAACAAAGCCTGCTGGAAAAAATTCTCTTGCCTTATTTGAACTGGATCTGATTAATAGGGAACCATTCTGAGAACTCAACTACCACTATTTCACTTTTATTTCAGGGGAAAATATGGCAATGTAAAAGGCACAAACATCAGGCCTGGGGGAGAGTTTAAAAGGCACAAAATAGTTTTTGTGGATCATGGCAATGGTTCTGGTATATCCAATTGAGTGACTGTTGAGCTGCACGAGGACCACAAATCTAACATGGCACCATTTCACATGGTAGTGCAGTTTTCTCAGCAGCACTCAGCAAACTGGTTTTAGGGCACTGAAGATAGATTATTGACTTGAACTAGGGTTAGTATTTCACTGGGTAGATGCATTGTATCTAGTGGGTAACAGTCTAGCTTTAAGGGAAGATGATGGATGATAGTCACAGCAATAGAAGCCTCTATTAGGTCATAATCGTCACAGTGGAAGTAAGGAGTGGAGAGAGCTGGAATAGTTAAGAGGTTTTGGTCCATGAACAGGGTGCCAACATTTAAGATTTCAGACATGGGATATTTCAGAATGATTTTAAGGACTAAAACATGGCCTTGTGTAAAATGTAGTTTAAGCAGAGTAGAAATGGAAAATTTAAAGTTAAAGATGAAACTTTGAGAAAATGTATTGTAAATATCACCTAGATGGCTATTTAATTTACTCAGGGTAATAGCAGAAGTTAGAAAGTTGACAAGTTGAAAGGAAATTATGTGGTCCAGGTGCCCAAACTGGAGGTTAGAACAAGACAAATAGCAAGTTGACATCAGCCCCAAAGGAGGGATTTTGACCTATAGAGGAATGATGGGGGAAGGAGGAGAAACCAGCACTCGTTCTCTTCATTGAAAATGTCCATATGGGAAATGCTTGCCTTGGGGACTATTTAATTTCAGTTAAAGCAAGAAGGTTGCAGAAGAATTCTGGACGAGATTCACAATGGAGGAGTTTTGTATCACAGAATAGAGAACACAGAGGCCACGATTAAAAAGACAGAAATAGGCAGAGTGAAGTTTGGGACAGAGAGTAGGGGAGAGGGTAGATGGTCAAAGGGACTTGAATGTTGGGTAGGAACTGAGAATAAACAGGGGTGTGAGGTCTGGTAGGATTAGCTATTCTCCAGATTCCAAGTGGAGCAGAAGTACAAAGTGGTTTTCCACTAGTGTTGGCTCTAGCCTCAGGGGATGTTGCCAGAGGCTTCATGATATTAGCAAATTGTGTGTGTGTGTGTGTGTGTGTGTGTGTGTGTGCGCGCGCGTTTGGTGGGAAGACCTCTTGGTGCCTTTGAAGAGATCCTGATTTAAGCGTAGGCATCTAAGAAAGAGTGAGCATTCCTGGGGGACAGGATGCTTCTGAAACTTCTCAAAGCCACCTGTGGCCTGACTTGGTAACCCTTTTGAAGAAATTCTGTTCAGAGACGAAGGGATACATCTTGTTTCCCAACCCATCTTTTAAACTGGTTGTGGCCAAGGTTGTGGCCAAGGTCCTTCCAAAGACCACCTAACCACCATGCTTAATCCTTCTCATTTTCCAAGTCTGAGTTAAAGGTAAACTCCTTGTGGAACTACTACCAACTGAATCACTTTAACTAAATTCAAAGGAGATAGCCACAGAAAAGAGTTCACCATAACAGACAGTACTGAAAATAATAACACAGACTCTTGAATTCTGCTTAGATCCACACTTTGTCAGTTTTATTCTTTACTAGCTTTTTCTAAGCAGGCCTGTAGAGGCAAACGTTGAACCTTAGGATATAGACTATTGGTTGCTAGATGAGAGAGAGAATGAGAGGTAGAGATAGAGATAGAGAGGAGGTGGGAGTGGGGGGGGGGCATTTGTCTTAAGAGCAACTATAGAGAAGCAATTATATTCTTGGTGTAGAGTCAATGCCTAAAAAAAGGTTTTCTTCAGTCCTACCAATACCACAGAAGCCATGAATATTCTGGATGAAAAAAAACACACACAACAACACAAAAAAACAAAAACACAACTCGTTTGTCCTGCAGGATAACTCAATTTGAAAGAAATATACAGGGATTTAAAATAATACTACATTAATTTAAATTCTTTAGATGAAACTACTTTGGTGGAAATTTCCCTAAAAAAAATCAACAAATGATTTGCCTCTGCATCTAATCAGCCAATCAGCTGATTACTTAATGAACTGGAATTTTAATGCAAAAATTTGGTGATTATCAACAATTCTTCCTCCACCAAACCCAAACACTTTGTGCTTATAATTTTTAACAAATTAGTTAATCTTTTCTTCAACAATATAACAAGAATTTGTTAATCAAAGCTGAATTCCTGGCCAAATATCTCAGAGCAGCATGCAGAGCATGCAGTCAAGCAGATAAGAACAAGTTAATGACTAACCAAGTGGTTTTCATTTCACTATCAAGAAAAACAAACAAACAATAATGCAGGTAGCTGTATGAAAATAAAATAAAAGGCCAAGGCTTGTTACAGAACTCTCAGGACAAAGACTAAGGAAAGGAAGAAAGCCATTGGATTGGGCTTATTCTATCCCCATGTACTATGTCCACTGACATTCTAGGGGAAAACCTTCACCATGGGAACACTGGTCCAATTTTGACTGGGAAGGTGAAACGAGGTGGGCAGTTCTGGGAAGAGCTTAGTGAGTTTTCATTGCTTTTTTTCAAAATAAATATGAGTTCAATCTACTTTAATAGCTCTTCATTCTGACTTCCATCTCCTGGGTGGAATTCAAATGTAGAATAAAACTGAGCAAGTGTGGATCTGAGCAGAAGTCAAAGTAGACTGAGGGGTCTAAGTCGTATGTGTATGAAATTATTTATGGAAGGGGCCTGTGCCTGTTAACCAGAAATAATGTCTTCTAGTGAAAGAATATACTAACTATATAATTGATTATTTATAAAATCACATAGAAAAATTTATGAAGTGAAAGAATCCTGCCTATGCCTCATTTTAGGTGGGTACTTATAAGGTATATGATTGTCTAGCCACTATGATATACACACAAAACTAATAAAAAAATAATATTGAGTGTAAATTGTAATTGAAAATAAAAAAGCAAACTCTAAAAATGGAATACATGAACTTATATATCAAATTGATAACACAACTAAGCACATTAAAAACAAATAATTCAAGTGACTTAAAAAATAGTAAAAAGCATGATTCTTTTATAATTCATATAGATATATTTAGAATGATTTTACTGTGAAGAAAAATAACACCTAATTATGGAATTGGTGTGAGGAATCATTGAGCTGATAAAATATATGAAACTGTGCCTAGTTTTGAGTAGTACACAATAAATACTAGCTATTATCATTATCCCTCTAGATGGTAAATAATTCCCTTGTCACCAAAGAGGAACTTGAATTTCAGAACATTTTAGTGACTTACACAAGATATAAATTAAATCAGCAGATTGAAAGTGTTGATTTAATTTGTATGACAGGTCATACTGAAATTACCTGAACTATTGGCCTACTCCTGAATATATTTCCAAACTCAAAAATACAAAGCCACAATTGAAATAGATTCACATGTGGGTGTTCAGAAGAGACACTGAACAAAATGTCATCAAATCACATTTTACAGTAAATGCTACTCAGCAGGAACAAAATTTGAAATTGAAGTTGTTCATCTTCATAGATCAGACCTTTTGTTGAGGACTGGAGACTTCGCAAGAAGAATCCTTTAAAGTAACCAAGGACCAGCACATGGAGGAATTCATTGTGAGAAAGCAGAGATTCAAAGTACACAAAACTAATTCCATAATCAGTTGTTATCAGAGGAGAGGAAACATTTTTGAGTAGCCTGGTTAATGGTGATCAGGCTGCCCTACAGATTGGACATCGTGCCCCAGCAATCCTGTGTCCAAGTGAAGAGAAGAAAGCAAACTAAAATCCTAGAATCAGAAAAGTCTGTATGAGGAATTGAGAATACAGGCTAGTCATGGACACTCATTGATAGAATATAGTATTTATAATGTGTAATCAATGTAGAGTGGACCAGTATTTTTCACATTGGAAGAGGCAGCTGTGGAACAAGTTGGTGTTCAGAAGAAAAGAAGAGAAGCCTAAACTCACCAGAAGGGCATCAAGAGAGGTCCTTAGAGCCCTCGACTGGAAGTCACAACTGTCTTCACCATCAGGATTGCAAATCAAGAGTCCAGGTCCAATGAAGAGCACATTCCAAGATAAAGGAGAAATAGTAGATATCTCCTGGCAGGTAGGATGGCTGCATTTAAGATTGCACATAAAATGGGAGCTTTTTTTTTTTTTTTTTTTTTTTTAAACAAATTAGAGGCATTTTCAGGGAATTGAAGTTTCTACAATTCAGTAGGTGAGAGATGAACCAAATTCCATTTATTTATTTATTTTTCTTTATTGATTAAGGTATTACAAATGTGTCCTTATCCCTCCATTGCCCTCTACCCCCCCACTCATGCCCTTACCCCCCTGGTGTGTGTCCATTGGTTAGGCTTATATACATGCATACAAGTCCTTTGGTTGATCTCTCCTCCTTACCCACACCCTCCCCTACCTTCCCTCTGAGGTTTGATGGTCTGATCAATGCTTCTCTGTCTCTGGATCTGTTTTTGTTCATCAGTTTATGTTGTTCATTATATTTCACAAATGAGTGAGATCATGTGATATTTATCTTCCTCTGACTGGCTTATTTCGCTTAGCATAATGCTCTCCAGTTCCATTCATGCTGTTGCAACTGGTAAGAATTCCTTCTTTTTTTATCGCAGTGTAGTATTCCATTGTGTAGATGTACCACAGTTTTTGAATCCATCCATCTGCTGATGGGCACTTAAGCTGTTTCCAAATCTTAGCTATGATAAATTGTGCTGCTATGAACATAGGGGTGCATATATCACCCCAAATTCCATTTAAATGTTACCACTATAATTCAAATTTTCCCCATAGACTGTGGATACACAAATTAATTTTTATATTAATTTATTGAGCAGAACTGTGCTAGGCACTTTGAATAGAACAGGGAATAAAATAATTATAGTTATTATTCTCATGGGCTTATAGATTTGTGGAGGATATAAACTACACTAGGGCAAGTACTTTATATATATATTATTCACTTTCATACTCTAGAGTTAAAAAGGAGTACCTGGGATGGAAGAGGCAATTATCAAATACTTATCAAAATAATTTGGTTTTTTTTTTTTTTTTGTGAACTTTTTTTTTTTTTTTTTCGCTTAAAGTATTACAAAGGGTATTACATAAGTGTCCTTTTTTCCCCCCCACCCTTGACAAACCCCTACCCTCCCTTACCCCCCAGTGTCTTATGTCCATTAGTTATGCTTATATGCATGCATACAAGTCCTTCGGTTGATCTCTTACTCCCCTCCCTCCTGCCCCCCAACTCTCTCTGGCCTTTCCACTGCAGTTTGACAATCAGTTTGAGGCAGCTCTGCCTCTGTATCTATTATTGTTCAAAAGTTTGTAATGGTCTTTATTATCCATGAATGAGTGAGATCATGTGGTATTTTTCCTTCATTGACTGGCTTGTTTCACTTAGCATAATGCTCTCTAGTTCCATCCATGATGTTGCAAATGGTAGGAGTTCCTTCTTTTTAACAGCAGCATAGTATTCCATCGTGTAGATGTACCACAGTTTTCTAATCCATTCATCTACTGATGGGCACTTAGGCTGTTTCCAGATCTTAGCTATGGTGAATTGTGCTGCTATGAACATCTGGGTGCATATATCCTTTCTGATTGGTGTTTCTGGTTTCTTGGGATATATTCCTAGAAGTGGGATCACAGGGTCAAATGGGAGTTCCATTTCCAATTTTTTGAGGAACCTCCATACTGCCTTCCATAGTGGCTGCACCAGTCTGCATTCCCACCAGCAGTGCACAAGTGTTCCTTTTTCTCCACATCCTCTCCAGCACTTGTCGTTTGTTGATTTGTTGATGATGGCCATTCTGACAGGTGTGAGATGGTACCTCATTGTTGTTTTGATTTGCATCTCTCGGATGATTAGTGACTTTGAGCATGTCTTCATATGTCTCTTGGCTTTCTGAATGTCCTCTTTTGAAAGGTGTCTATTTAGATCCTTTGCCCATTTTTTGATTGGATTGTTTATCTTCTTTTTGTTAAGTTGTATGAGTTCCCTATAAATTTTGGAGATTAAGCCCTTATCAGATATGACGTTGGCAAATATGTTTTCCCATGAGGTGGGTTTTCTTGTTGTTTTGTTGATGGTTTCTTTTGCTGTGCAGAAGCTTTTTATTTTGATGTAGTCCCATTTGTTCAGTTTCTCTTTAGTTTCAACTGCCCTAGGAGCTGTATCAGTGAAGAAATTGTTTTGGCATATGTCTGAGATTTTGTTGCCTTTGTATTCTTCTAGAATTTTTATGGTTTCCTGTCGTACACTTAAGTCCTTTATCCATTTTGAGTTTATTCTTGTGTATGGTGTAAGTTGGTGGTCTAGTTTCATTTTCTTGCATATGTCTGTCCAATTTTCCCAACACCATTTATTGAAGAGACTATCTTGGCTCCATTGTATGTTCATGCCTCCTTTTCAAAAATTAACTGAGCATATTGGTTCGGGCTAATTTCTGGACTCTCTATTCTATTCCACTGATCTATATGTCTGTTCTTGTGCCAGTACCAGGCAGTTTTGAGAACAGTGGCTTTGTAATACAGCTTGATATCTGGCATTGAGATCCCACCTACTTTGTTCTTTCTCAGGATCGTTGCAGCTATTCGGGGTCTTTTTTTATTCCAGATGAATTTTTGGAGAGTTCGTTCTAGATCTTTGAAGAAGGCCATTGGTATTTTAATGGGAAGTGCGTTGAATGTATAGATTGCTTTGGGTAGTATGGACATTTTAATGATGTTGATTCTACCAATCCAAGAACATGGTATGTTCTTCCATCTGTTTATGTCTTCCTCTATCTCTTTTTTCAACGTCCTGTAGTTTTCTGAGTAGAGGTCTTTAACCTCTTTAGTTAAGTTTATTCCTAGGTATCTTAATTTTTTTGGTGCGATGGTAAATGGGATTGTTTTTCTGATCTCTCTTTCTGAAAGTTCACTATTGGTGTATAGAAATGCCTCAGATTTCTTGGGGTTAATTTTGTATCCTGCTACATTGCCAAATTCATGTATTAAGTCTAGTAGCTTTTTGATGGAGTCTCTAGGGTTTTGTATGTATAATATCATGTCATCTGCAAATAAGGACAGTTTTACTTCCTCTTTTCCAATTTGGATGCCTTTTATTTCTTCTTCTTGCCTAATTGCAATGGCTAATACTTCCAGTACTATGTTGAACAGGAGTGGTGAGAGTGGGCATCCCTGTCTTGTTCCTGTTCTTAGGGGAAATGGTGTTAGTTTTTGTCCATTGAGTATGATGTTGGCTGTGGGCCTGTCATATATGGCTTTTATTATGTTGAGGTATGATCCTTCTATTCCCACCTTTCTGAGAGTTTTTATCAAAAATGGGTGTTGGATTTTGTCGAATGCTTTTTCTGCATCAATTGATATGACCATGTGGTTTTTTTCTTTCAATTTGTTTATGTGATGTATCACATTTATTGATTTACGGATGTTGTACCATCCTTGCATCTCTGGGATAAATCCTACTTGGTCATGGTGTATGATCCTTCTGATGTACTGCTGGATCCGATTTGCTAAGATTTTGTTGAGGATTTTGGCATCTATGTTCATGAGGGATATTGGCCTGTAATTCTCTTTCATTGTGATGTCTTTACCTGGTTTTGGTATTAGGGTGATGCTGGCTTCATAGAATGAGCTTGGAAGCGTTCCTTCCTCTTGAATTTTTTGTAGTAGTCTGAGGAGGGTAGGTTTTAGTTCTTCCTTGAATGTTTGGTAGAACTCCCCTGTGAAGCCGTCTGGCCCTGGGCTTTTGTTTGCTGGAAGCTTTCTGATGACTGCTTCAATTTCTTCCATAGTTATTGGCCTATTGAGGTTTTTAGATTCTTCCTGATTGAGTTTTGGAATGTTGTATTTTTCTAGGAATTTGTCCATTTCCTCCAGGTTGTCTAGTTTGTTGGAGTAGAGTTGCGCGTAGTATTGTTTAACAATCATTTGTATTTCTGTGGGGTCTGTTGTTATTTCGCCTCTATCATTTCTGATTTGGTTTATTTGGGACCTCTCTCTTTGCTTCTTGGTGAGCCTGGCTAGGGGTTTGTCAATCTTGTTTATCCTTTCAAAGAACCAGCTCTTGGTTTCATTGATTTTCTGTATTGTTTTTTTGGTCTCTATTTCATTGATTTCTACTCTAATCTTTATTATCTCCTTCCTTCTGCTCACTCTGGGGTTTTCTTGTTGCTCTCTTTCTAATTCTTTGAGTTGTAGAGTTAGATGATTAACTACCATTTTTTCTTGTTTTTTGAGATAGGCCTGTAGAGCTATAAACTTTCCTCTCAGGACTGCTTTCATTGTGTCCCAGAGGTTTTGGATTGTTGTGTTTTCATTGTCATTAGTGTCCAGGATGTTTTTAATTTCTTCTTTGATGTCATCGGTAACCCAATCAATATTTAATAACATGCTATTCAGCTTCCAAGTGTTTCAGTATTTTGGGTTGTTTTTATTGTAGTTTATTTCTAACATTATGCCATCGTGGTCTGCGAAGAAGCTTTTGATGATTTCAATCTTCTTGAATTTGTGGAGACTTTGCTTGTGACCCAATATGTGGTCTATTTTTGAATATGTCCCATGAGCACCTGAGAGGAATGTATATTCCGCAGCTGTGGGGTGAAGTGTTCTGAAGATGTCAATTAAGTCCATCTGATCTAGTGAGTCATTTAGGATTGCTGTTTCTTTGCTGAGTTTTTGTCTAGCGGATTTATCCAGTGATGTCAGTGGTGTATTAAAGTCCCCTACTATGATTGTATTGTTGTCGATCTCTCCCCTGATATCTTCCAGAAGTTTTCTTATGTATGTGGGTGCTCCTGCATTCGGTGCATATATGTTTACCAGGGTTATATCTTCTTGTTGTATTGATCCCTTTAGTATTATGAAGTGGCCTTCCTTATCTCTGGTTATGGCCTTCACTTTGAGATTTATTTTGTCAGATATAAGTATTGCTACCCCAGCTTTCTTTTCCTTTCCATTTGTGTGAAAGATATTTTTCCATCCCTTCACTTTCAGTCTGTGTGAGTCCCTTCTAATGAGGTGGGTCTCTTGTAGACAGCAGATGTATGGGTCATGTTTTTTTATCCATTCAGCCACTCGATGTCTTTTGGTTGGAGCATTTAGTCCATTTACATTTAAAGTTATTATTGAAAGGTACTTGTTTGTAGCCATTTCTTTTTTTGTGTGTGTGTGTGGCTGTTTTCTTTCTGAGCTTGATATTTCTTCTTTTTACACCAGTCCCTTTAGCATTTCTTGCATGGCTGGCTTGGTGGTGATAAACTCCCTTAGCCCTTTTTTGTCTGTGAAGCTTCTTATTTCCCCTTCAATTTTGAATGATAGCCTTGCTGGATAGAGTATTCTTGGATTCAGTCCTTTGCTTTGCATCACTTTGTAGATTTCCGTCCATTCTTTTCTGGCCTGATGTGTTTCTGTTGAGAAATCATTTGATAATCTAATGGGAGATCCCTTGTATGTTACTTTCCGTCTCTCTCTTGCAGCCTGTAAGATTCTCTCTTTATCCTGAACATTTGCCATGGTAATTATGATGTGTCTTGGTGTGGGTCTTTTCGGGTTCACCTTGTTTGGGACTCTCTCGGATTGTGTGACTTTTTTCTTCCCCACCTCAGGGAAGTTTTCTGATGTTATTTCTTCGAATAGGTTTTCTAATCCATGTTCATCTTTCTGTTGTTCTGGCACCCCTATTATTCGTATGTTGTTTCGTTTCATGTTGTCCCAAAGCTCCCTTAGGCTCTCCTCCTGTCTTTTAATTTTTTTCTCCATTTGCCGTACAGTTTGAGTGTGTTTTGCTTCCTTGTCTTCTAATTCACTAATTCGGTCCTCCGCTTCTCCCAGTCTACTGTTGATACTTTCAATGGAGTTTTTTATTGAAGCTATGTCACTCTTCATTTCTTCTTGGGACTTACTTAAGTTGTTGATTTTTTCATCTGTTTCTTCTAGCTTCTTGCATAAGTAGTTGAGTTTTTCATCTGTTTCTTCTTGCTTCTTGAACATCTGGTGCATGTACTCTAGGAACCTTATTCTGAATTCTTTTTCCGTCATGTTGCATATCTCTGTCTCACTTAGCTGCTTTTCTGGCGAGTCCTCGTTTTCTTTCCTTTGGGGGTTTCTTTGCCTACCCATGTTTGATCTCGCTGACATATGTAGATGTTGAGATGTTCAGTGGCTGCTCCCTGGGTGGCAGGGGCTCCTTGGGTTGTGGTTGCTGCTCAGACGGTTGCGGTAGCAGCTGCTTTCCAGTTGGCAGCAGCTCCTCTGGTGGGTGTTGTTCACAGCTGTGTTGGCTCTTCTGGCTGGTGGGGGGAGGCTTCACGTACAGCTGCTGTTCCACAGACAGAGGGTGTGGTGATCAGGAGGCTGTGGTGATCAGGAGGCTGCGGTGATCAGGGGGCTGCTGTTGCTTGGATCTGCGGTCTGGGAAACGCTCCTCTCTTACCAGCACTGCATGGTCTGGGAAACGCTCCTCTCTTATGGGCACTGCATGGTCTGATCAGTTCCTCAGGATGCCCCCTTTAGTCTCAGTTCTCCGCAATCACAAAATCCAAATCTCAAATCTCCTGGCGCCAGCAAACCCGCGGAACTCCTTACCCTGGTCAGGGTCTGTGTCTGTCCCAAGAGACGCGGCTGTCTGCCATGCGGTCTCCCTCCGACCCTCTGGGCTCAGGTCTGGCAAACTTTCCTGCCCAGATCCCTGGTTTTTAACCTTTCCAGGGGAGGTCTGCCATTCCCGGCTGCAAACCGTCTCACCAGCTGAGTAAATTTGCCAATTCGGGGTGGGTGTTATTAGTTTCAGCTGCTTACTCCGTTTGCTCCGGGACAAGACCTGGGACGCGTCTGCCTATATCGCCGCCATCTTGCTTCCCACTTATCAAAATAATTTGTAAATAATTTCAGTTAAATAAGAATTTTAAAGTGTGATATCTATTGTACCCACAAGAGAATTGAAAGCATATGTACAAACAAAAACTTGTATTCAAATATTCATAGCAGCCTTATTCATAGTAGCTGAAAAGTATGAAAACCCAAGTGTTCATTAATTGAATGGATAAGTAAAATATAGTATATCTATACAATGGATATTATTCAGCCATAAAAGGAATGAAGTACTGATTCATGCTACAACATGAATGAGCCTTGAAAACATGCTAAGTGAAAGAAGCTGGTCACAGATGATTGCATATTGTATGATCCCATTTATGTGAAATGTCCATATTATGCAAATCCATGGAGATAGGATGTGGATTAGTGATTGCCAGGAGCTGGTATGGGGGAATGGGAAGTGACTACTAATAGGTATGGGGTTTCTTTTGGGGATGATGGAAATGCTCCAAAATTTATTGTGGTAATGGTTGCACAACTCTGTGAATATATCAGAAATCATTGAATTGTGCATTTTTAATGAATGAATTTCATGCTATGTGAATTATGACATATATAAATAAAGAGAGATAAAAAGAATATTCAAAATATATGCAGTTTACTGCAGGTACATGAAATGCACCACGACAAACCAATGTGAAAGTAAATTACTCCTAATTTTAACCTTCATTCATCCTTTCACCTAGAGCAGCGGTTCTCAACCTGTGGGTCACAACCCCTTTGGCAGTCGAACAACCCTTTCACAGCGGTCTCCTAAGACCATCCTGCATATCAGATATTTACATTACAATTCATAACAGTAGCAACATTACAGTTATGAAGTAGCAATGAAAATGATTTTATGGTTGGGTCACAACATGAGGAACTGTATTTAAAGGGCCAGAAGGTTGAGAAACACTGACCTAGAGAATGTTTGAAATGCTGCTCTTATAGAGGTTTTCTACAGATGCTAAATGAAAGAAACCTTATTCAAAAAACACTGTTTTCTCAAATCTTCCTTCCTCATATCTAGGGTCATGTAGCCTCTATCTGTAGATTCAATCCTGTCCCAGGATCTAAAATCAAACTTGATCTTGATCAGCCACAGATTGATGGAAGGCAAATAACCAAGCATAGGCATTGCCACAGTCCAATAATGCTACAGGGCATGGCAAGAAGAGGACTAAGTGAGGATCAACATCTGGTAAGTCTGTCCAGGACCCAATCACTGTTGTACCTGCTGCCCTCCTCTCAACTTCCTCAGTCCCACAGCACAGGTTCCAGATCATCCTAGTGACACCAATCCTGGTACAACTAACTTCTTTTAAACCTAGATATGTTATCAGAATAAAGTTGGTTTTGACAAAAATGTATACTTTTTTCTTTTTAATATATTTTTATTGATTTCAGAAAGGAGGGGAGAGGGAGAGAGAGATAAAAACATCAATGATGAGAAAGAATCATTGATCAGTTGCCCCCCAGCATAACCCCCACTGGAGATCAAGTCCGAAACCAGGAATCAAACTGGGAGCTCCTGGTTCCTAGGTCGATACTCAACCACTACAACAGCCAGACAAAAATGTATACTTTTTTATTCAATTTCTCCTTTTTTAGAGATTCAACAGCTATATATGTATTAAGTCAACATTGAGGGCTTACTCTATGAGAAGCATTGTCATAGGTGCTAGGTATACAAAGCTAAAAAGTAACGCTCCTACTTGAAATGATAATGGTAATAATAGTAATCTATACTAATATAAGCCTAAGTGGCATCTTGCCCTCATGTCATCACAAGATGGCCACCCCCATGTCATCACAAGATGTCAGCCCCACGTCATCTCAAGATGGCCACCACAAGATAACCACCATAAGATGGTTGGCAGGGGAGGGCAGTTGTGGGCGATCAGGCCAGCAGGGGAGGGCAGTTGTGGGCGATCAGGCCAGCAGGGGAGGGCAGTTGGGGGCAAACAGGCCAGCAGGGGAGCAGTTAGGGGGTGATCAGGCTGGCAGGCAAGTGAGAAGTTAGGAGCCAGCAGTCCCAGATTGTGAGAGGGATGTCCAACAGTCAGACATCCCACGAGAGGTCCCAGATTGGAGAGGGTGCAGGCTTGGCTGAGGGACAACCTCCCCAGTGCACGAATTTCATGCACCGGACCTCTAGTAACTAATATATTTGAATGTTCACTAAGTGCAGTTACCAGCCTAAGTGATAGAGTGTCATTAACTTATTTATTTTTCACAACAACCTTACATTGTAGTTTCTAATATCTGCATTTTAAAGATGATAAAAATGAAACCCAGAGAGCAACGTGTTCAGGATTCAAATCTTAAACTATCTAATCCTTCATACCAGCTCTTAATCAGCATATTGTACTGTTCAGAGAACCTAGATTCTAATAAGAATCCCAAATACTATCCTCAGATATCACAAAGCAATCTTGGATTATGATAGAATTCAGTCTTAAAATGTCTGTTGAAAGAACTATTAACAAGGTTTCAACTCCCATTCCTAAAATGATTCATCATTGTGGGTCAGGACTAGAGTTTCACAAGATAGTGGCAGAGACCAGAGGTCAAGTTTAAGGTGTTATTAAGGCAGGGAGGGACAGGTGTGTCCTAGATATCTAAAGAGGCTCACAGGTGCACAGTCCACTGAGTTCAGGTTCAAAAATATAAGTGAGGACTCCAGAGGCTAAATTATTCCAGAGGCCAGTCTAAACTACAATATTTATCCCTCCTAGACAGACCTGGAGAGCCCAGGCTAAAAATGAGCATGATGGTGATCCAGTAGCTCTGCAATGTGAAGAACCCTTCAGAATTATTTCCCAGACTGAATTCTGATCACAGTGAGGAAAACTGCAGGTAAAGACAAGAAAGCCAGCCGAACTGGTTTGGCTCAGTGGATAGAGCGTCGGCCTTCGGACTCAAGGGTCCCAGGTTCGATTCCGGTCAGGGGCATGTACCTGGGTTGCGGGCACTTCCCTACTGGGGGCTGTGCAGGAGGCAGCTGATCGATCTCTCTCATCGATGTTTCTAACTCTCTGTCCCTCTCCCTTCTTCTCTGTAAAAATTCAATAAAATATATTTTTTTTAAAAAAAAAAGACAAGAAAGCCACCTGATTGGAGTGGGGAAGTGAAAGGAGCAATTATTTCTAGGATACTGTGTATATGCTACAATTTAATAATACCGCCTCACATGGGGACACTTATATCTGAAACCAGCAAATTGGATTGCACTGTGATCCTTTCAGACTTAACCAAAAAAAGGAAGAACAATAAACAACCAAAGAACTAGAAAAATCATCAACATGAGCTAAAACAACATTAGGAATATCATAGAATATCCAAGAACAGAAATAGTAAGCAGTCTTGAAATTCATGCAGAGCAGTGATTCACCATTTTTGGCACGTTGTCTTTTCCAAAAGATGGCTACAACAATGTTTTCTTGTGTTCCATGTGTTCTTCTGGAGCCTTGCTGCTCCTTTATCATGAGTTGGGGTCGAAGTTCCCTGCCTTGAGCGTGAGTGAGCTTGTTACTTCCTTTAGCCAGTAGATTGTGGCAGAAGTCATGTGTGAATCAGGAGGTTGGGTTACAAAGGGCAATGTGGATTTTATCTTGTTAGCTAGAACACTCACTTTTTAGAGCCTTGAGATGTAAGAATGCAACTGTCATGAGACTGCCATTCTGGCGAAGTACATGTAGACATTCTGGTCAACAGTCCAGCTAAGCTCTAGACAGGAGTCTGTTTCAACTGCCAGCCCAGTGAGTGCACCATCTTGGGCAACCAGGCCAGGTCAGCCATACCAACACTTAAATTCCATTTCATGAGAAACCCTAAGTAAGAGCTTACAAATTCCTGGCTCACAAAATTGTAAGCAAAATAATAGTCATTTTAAGTTGCTATATTTGGGGGTAAATTGTTATGTAGCAACAATAATGTGAACAACACAAAAGAGAGACAATCACTAAGTTTCTAAGATCCATTCCAAGACACATCTGTGTCATTGAAACCCCAACGATGACTGCTGAAACATGGCTGAAGGACACCAGTTTGGGGAGGAAGAGCCTGAGTCTCACAGAAGGTTAGTTTAGCGTCAACAGTAAGATAATCTGTCTGTAAAAGTTTTATTATCTATTCATGCCATGATTAAACTTTGTGAGAATGCCACAATAATTGATGAAAATTATTTTCTGAAGCTCAATTTTTTAATCTAAACAAATATTTACTCCCTAACTTCAGTTTCAGAAGGTAAATAAACCTCCAAGATAGTAGCATGGAATTTGCCATAGTGATATGATCAATGAGTCAGGTGGAATATATGTATTTATGTATTCATTCTCAACTCCATAGCTACATGTCAGTGGAATCTGCAGAAATGAATGGTAAAAAGAAACCCTCTATTCTTGCTGCTGTGGTTTTAAGTCTACTAGTTATAAAAATACATATTTAAAGTAATTGCTTTAAAATATAAGTAGTTATTCAGCAAGCTATAAATCAAGATTATTAATTCTATTGCCTCTTATCTTTCACCTATCCTCATGATTAAAATTTTTGCAAAAGATGCACCTTGTTTCTGCCTTAATTTCTCTTCCAAATGCAGACTCCCATAAACATGTCACCTACAAAATGCTCAGGAGAAAAAAAAGGTGATTCAGCCATTGCCTCCTCACCTACTCAGCACTCACGCCCTCAGCCAGCAACCTTATTCCACTTCTGGCATTTAGAAGGTTCTGGTGTATCCTTTGCCCTCAAAAATGCTACCAACATGATAAAGGTTGAGATGAAAATTAATCATTTAGGGAGCTTCCTCCTGCACCTATTTTGAACTTTCTAGGGGGGTGGAAATCTGTGGAACCTTGAAAATCTGTATAGGGATTCACATTGGCTGTACTGTACTTGGAAACTTGAAAAAATCCATGACTAGTTACTAGAAAGAAATGAGATGACATCATTTCCCAGCATTTGAGATAAAAAAAAAACTCAAATTGAAACAGATATTCTGCCTCTAATTTACTATATCTTTCTGCCCGTACCACTGTCTTCCTACTTACCACCATATATTTATAGAGTCTAGTTGGGCCTTTCCCCCTACTTCTTTTATGTCTTTTAATAATACCGCCTCACATGGCTCAGGATATAAGAACTTAACAGGCCTTTGATAAATTAATACCATTGCAACTTAGTTTTAAATTAAAAGTCATGAATCTAATGATGCTTGAGAAACGTCTACTTCAGTGGGGTGGGGAGGGCAAGGGAGGGTGGTCCATAGAGAGGCCCAGTGATCTTACAACAAGGTTTGGCTTCTTGACCTTGCAATCAATGTGGACATGTCATCAAATCTCCTCACAAATAAGAGATGGGATAATAATAATGGTACCTGATATTTTAATAGTACTTTTGTGTTTATCATATTGATTTTTATGGCAATCTTTTAAGATACTATTTGGCAAACCTGATTATTGTCATTTTAAAGATTAAAAAAACTGAAATTCAAGAAGGAAAAATTATTTGCCTGGTTACACAGACATAAAAGGACAGGAACAGGAAAAAAATCTAAAGAATCCAGGCCTGCTGTCCTAACCCAGTGCTCTTGCCACTACAGCCCACTGTAAAATTCTGGAAAGAGTGGAAATCATTGTTTACACTAAAAAAATTCATTTTGGTTACTGATCAGAATTTGATGTTGTGGGTTTCTGCAATCCACCTTAGCTGAGAGGGAGTCATTTTTCATTTGGGGGCCAGCACTTTAGTAGTTGAAAGCAGTCTGTGCATTCATTTGGAATGAAGGATGAGAAGTTCCCTGAAAAGGTTTGAAGTTTTAATTCAATTGATATTGGCACAATAAACTCTAGGATGCATCCAAATCCATTACTGAGACTTCTCATGCCAGTAGATTTGCAAAACTAGATGTGGAATTGCATCAAGTTTCTTTGTTTTTGTTTTTTTTCTATGTGTTTTTAAAGTAAAATGATACAAATCTCATTTTTTTTCACATGAAAACCAGAGTGTTTATTCAATGATGGTGTCCCTCTCTGAATGATACCATAGGAAAGGCAAAAATAAAATATCAACTCTTGCTTACTGTACATAGCAAAGCTTCCCGATTCTCCGTGCTAGAATGGGCTGTACACATATGGGTCTGGCAGTGAGCAATGGGGACAGGAAGATTCCATCAGTCCATATTCCCATGGTCCTTCCACATTCTCATGGCCTTTGACTAGGAATTATAAACATCAGGAGAAAAAAATGGAAATTTTATCTCTGTTTTCTAAAGCCAGTCTTTTGGAATTTATGACAACCTTTTAAACTAAATATTTTGGTCACAACTCTTTTTGCTACACTTATGCAAATACAACCTAATTCTGACTCTGTCATTACTTTTTAAAAATGAATCTTTATTGTTGAAAGCATTACAGATGTCCTCTTTTTTTCCCTCTCAGTACTTTTCCTCACAGTTTTCTATGAGACCCAAGATTCCAAGGAAAGGCTAAAAACACAGTTTAAAGTAGTTTTGAAACATTCCAGAAAAAGATGTGGAATAATTTATCAGGATGATTATAGCTTCATGTAACAGAAAACCTTGATTCAACTTTTACTTAAACAATAAGAATATTAATTGCCTCCTGTAGTAGGAAGACCAGAGATTAGGCGTGGTACAGTCTGGGCCCAGCAATGAACTCTTGTGTGCCTTGAATTCTCCCGTGGCTGGCTCTTGTCAGGATTCAAAATTGTATTAGGTCTAGGTGATGCATCTAGAAATAAGAATGACCAGGAGCAGGTAAATGGGAGTACCTTTTCCAGGTACTGCTTTCAGAAGGAAAAAACATTCCCCAGCAGATGTTTAACTCATTAGCCAGACATATGTCACATAGCCATGCTAAAGCAATCATTGGCAAAAGCACCAGAATCATCATGTTTGTCTCAGATCAATTGGGACACACCCCTTGAGACTGGATTGAAGTCAGTTTCCTTCAAGTGTACAACTGCAGAGAAAGGTAGATATCTGAAGGAAGAAAGAAGTTGGTGTAGTGGAAATTGGAGAAATGAACTGAATAGTGGTTTGGGAAAAGGTTTCTACAGCATATTTGGTATTTTCTTATTCTTACAAATTCCAGCTTTAATTATTGAGTGTTTAGTATGAATTGTACGAGGACCTGAGGATATTAAGATTTTAAAAGGTAACATCTTTGCCCTAAAAGAAAACATAGTCTTTTCCATACTTCTAAGAAAAGGTGATTTTGTTTAAACAAGAAACTGAAAATGTCTACCTTCAAAAATGGAAAAAAAACCTTAAGGACTTGCTGTTCCACAAATTAACAAAGGTAAATTTCAACTCTTCTATACGCAATAATAAGGAAACAAGAGACAAAAAATTTTCTATTTTCATAAGCAAATCATTTAGTATAAAGGCAAATGGATAGGGGGAGGAAAAGTTAACAATAAGATTCCACTGGCCCCATATGAGGCCTATGGTATTATAGAACTAAAGAGAGCTGAGCTTTTTAATTGAAAACAAGATAAGTAATTATCTTTGATTCTTTTTCTAAGAAGATAGTAATTAGAGTGGATCCCCACTCCAGGGTCAATACTCCCAGCTTACAACCTGATAGAACTCTCCAGCTTTAACAGAATAAATAGAACAATATATTCCCAAGTCTGTGGGAAAGGCAAGAAGACAATTTGGGATCTTACTTCTATAATTGCTGCCTTCAGAGGATGGCAACTACAGATAATTTTAATAAGAGATCCCACTATTGAAACCTATAACCCCTAGAGTATCTTTAAGAAAGAAGAAAAGGCCTCATTAGTGGCTCCTTTCAATTCCCATATATTAAAATTTGAAGGTTCAAAATGATGGAAAATAATTCTCTATGCAAGTAATCTGGAAGAAACACAATATTTAAAACAGAAATCCCCAAACGCTAAAATATGAAAACAACTACTGAGAATACAGAACAACACAAAGGACCAAGATAAAAGATAAATAAAAGAAATTGATCATCAAAATGTTTATCAAAGTTAGAAAGTTAAGGGTATGTTATCTGGAAGGTTAGTCAGGATTTTGTATTTTCATTGTTGATAAAGAGCAATGTTTAAAGGAAAGAGCTCAGTCTTTCTACAGTGCAGTATTGTGTTTGCATTCATGGATCAAGATGGTTACACTATCTAGCATAAAGCATTGATAATAACTTGATCCTTCATCATACCCAAATACCATGAGATACTGAACACTCATTTTGAGGAAGATCATAAGCAGGAGGCAAATTTAATTTTAAGAGCCAGAGTGGATATGTAATTATAACAGTTAAACTTTAAATCTCATAGGACAATGGGGAAGGAAGATTTTAAATGTCATCTAATTTAATTTGCAAATCCTTAGGTAGTGAAGATAGTGAGAGATTTTACAATGGCATGTCATCTAGTTTATAGTGACTTGTTCCCTATTTGTAAATCTTCCTGTGAAAGCTACTGCAAGATTCTAAGTGACAAAAGAAAGAAGAAATGAAGTAATAAATTGACTCTGAGGACACAATTGGATATCATTTAATTTTGCCTTGGTTTGGATTAGGAATGCTTAATACAGAGTTAGCAGGGATGGCTGAGCATTTCTAATCTTATGCAAAGAAATTTTAAAGCTTCCACTGGATCAAATATATATATTTCTCTCTCTCTCTCTCTCTCTCTGTCTCTCTCTCTCTCTTTTAAGTGCTTTAACATCAGGATCAGGAAGCTTATTAGATCTTTTTAAAAGCACCAGTTCTATTTCCAATTTTATTACCCTTCCAATTTTATATAAAAGGTATACTTTCCTTAGAGGAATTAGGCACCTAATTCTTTTGGAAAGATGCAGCTGTCACTGAGTAACACGATCTTTTCCTGCCCTCCTCACCCAGGCTGGCAGTGACTAGACTCCAGCTCAGAGTGGCTTTCGTTTGCAGGGACGCTGCAGTGACAGCTGACAGGAGAGTAGTAACAGCTAAGGTGTCAAGCCATCCCTTCCCCAATTCCATTAGCTTTGGGAACGTGCTAACTTGAAAGTACATAAGGGTCATTTAAGAACAAGTATTAGTAGATAGTATAGGTTTCTATTCCTCTACATAGTCTACTTAAGGGGGAATTTTTTTTTTTTAAATTTAAGACCATTAAATGATTTTACTATAATTGAGACAAAATAGCTTGGAAAAATATTCCAGTGTATGTATTATCTTGATGTTCAAGCAACCAAGAGAACTAAGTCAATGTACAAATGTTTTTAACCCTAAACCTAAGTGACAGTATATAATTTTTTTACAGTAAAAGATCACAAAATATTAGCTTGCTGTCAGAGTAACACAAAATAGATTCAATTTCCAATATAGGTAGGATGCTGTTTTCTATGGCTCCCCCAACAAAAACAACAAAATATTCACTGACTAACATAACCTTTAGATCTTATATGATAATGTGCATAGGAAGGGCTGGGTAAAACCCACAAATCAACAATATGCAAAGCACAATTGAAATTAGGTAAGCACTGTGGGGATTCTTTCAAGGATCCTCCTAATTTATTGGAAAGATAATTATATGTAAGTGTCATGTCATGAAATATTACCCCAATAGATAATAAGTTTTACCCAAATAAAATGATAATCTTGATATTTCAGAGACACAGTGTGATTTATTAGAATGAGTGCTTGCCTTTGGAGTCAAATGTCTCAGTCTACATTTATTAGCCATTAATTTCTCTGTATTCACTTTCTCATCTATAAGGTTGAACTGCATTATTTCCAAGTTTAAACATTCCCCAATTTATGATATCTTAAGAACATGTGTTATGTTTGTATAGAAGTTTACAATGAAGCTAACAGGTAAAATTAGTAAATTATTAAAATTATTACCCAAAAGATTCCAAAATAGTAGTGGAGTAAGTGGAAGCTACACTGACACTCTCCCAGGACCAAACTGAAAATACAGCTAAAATACAGAAAAACCACCTTGAAAAATCAACTGAAGACTAACTAGATGGAGAGAACCCTGATAACCAAGGATGAAAAGTAGAGACCACATAGAGACTGATAGGAAGTGCAGAGATGTGAAAGGGCTGGCCAGGCTCCCAAAGTCAGCAATTAAAGGTCCAGAGGAATACCCACTGAAAAGTCAGGGGTCTAAACCCCAAGCTGGACTCCCCAACCAAAAGCACCAGGGCTGAGAAAGGTGCCCACAAAACACCAGGCTGTGAAAAGCAGCAGGGTTGCTGTCTATCAACAAGAGATGGCTGGAAATGCAGGCACCCTCTGAAAGGGCCAATGGACAAAATTTTGTGTGCATCCACTCACATTGGGCTCCAGCAGAGGGAGGGCAGAGTGGCCTGGAGCAGTATGAGGAGAGTCCAGGGTTGGGGGCTCTGCGGTTGGAGCTCAGAGGACAGCCACCCTGGTTTCCTGTGCTGAGTCATTCCATCACCCTGCGGAGGACTTCTTTCTCCGACAGACCTGTGCTATACAGGTGGTTTTGGCCTGGGGGAATGGCAGTTGCCACATCCTATTGGAAAACGCCCTGTCCCTACCCTGAGATCAATAGCCTGAGGCGGATCAAGACTGATAACAATCAAACTACAGGCAGAGGCTCATCTCTGGAGGCTTTCAGTTTTTGTCTGATCTCCTTCTAGGTCAGTAGTTCTTAACCTTCCTAATGTCGTGACCCTTTAATACAGTTCCTCATGTTGTGGTGACCCCCAACCATAAAATTATTTTCGTTGCTACTTCATAACTGTAATATTGCTACTGTTATGAATCATAATGTAAATATCTGATATGCAGGATGTATTTTCATTGTTACAAATTGAACATAACTAAAGCATAGTGTTTAATCACAAAAACAATATGTAATTATATATTCAATATGTGTTTTCCGATGGTCTTAGGCGACCCTTGTGAAAGGGTCGTTTGACCCCCAAAGGGGTCACGACCCACAGGTTGAGAACTGCTGTTCTATGTCCATGGCTAAGAAAAGCAGACATTGGGCACATCTCGGTCCTTTCCAAAGGTACCCAGCCCCAGCAGAGGGAACCAAAAGCTGATAACCCCAAACAGCTGCTCAAGGCCAGTCAGAAACAGCGTCTGATATTGTCCTGCTCTAGAGACTGGGAGTCATAACAGATCTACCTAATACATAGACACAAACACAAACAGGCAGCCAAATGGGGAGACAAACAAACAAACAAACAAAACAACAACAACAAAAAATCCCCAAATGGAAAAACAAGAGAATTCTCCATTAGAAGAGCTAAATGAAAGAGGGATAAGAAATTTATCAGAAATAGAGTTCAGAATAATGATGGCAAAGATACTTAAAAGCATGAGAAAAGATACAGTAACTATGGAAAAAGACCAGTCGAAAATAAAGAATGACATAGCACTAATAAAGAACATATTGGAAGGAATACTAAACAGATTAGGGAAGGTGAGGATCAGGGTAGAAAAAAATCACTCAATGAGAGAACCAAAAAGAAAAACAAAATTAAAGAACAGCAGGACAGTTTAAGGGAGATGTAGGACAACAAGAAGTGTAACAATATTCACAAAATTGGAGTGCCAGAGGGAGAAGGAAGAGGGATAGAGAATGTGTTTGAAGAAATAATGGCAGAAAACTTCCCTAACCTGGTGAAAGAAAAGGTCACAGAAGTTCAGGAGGCACAGAGAGTCCCAAGCAAAAAGGACCCAAACAGGCCCATTCCCAGACACATCATAATTAAAATGCCAAAAGTTAAAGACAAAGAGAGAATCTTAAAGGCACCAAGAAAAAAGAAATTTGTTACCTACAAAGGAGCCCCCATAAGGCTGTCAGCTGATATTTCATCAGAAGCTCTAAAGGCCAGAAGGGAATGGCATGAAATATTCAAAGCAATGAAAAGCAAGGCCCTGAAACCAATATGACTATATCCAGGAAGGCTATCATTCAAAATAGGTGAAATAGAGAGCTTCCCAGACAAGAAAAGGCTAAAGGAGTTTAGCACCACCAAATCAGCACAGCGAGAAATGCTAAAGGGACTACTGTAATGAGAAAAAGAAACAGAGAGAGAAACAATAGGCATACAGAATTAAAATGTCAATAAATATGTACCTATCAATAATAGCCTTAAATGTAAATAGTTTAAATGGTCCAATAAGAAGAAAAAGGGTAGTTGAATGGATATAAACACATAACTCAATTATATGCTATCTCCAGGAAACCCACCTCAGAAAAAAAGACTTACACAAAATGAGAGTGAAGGGATGGAAAAAATTTACTATGAAAATGGAAATGAAAAAATTTGGCATAGCAATACTCATATCTGACAAAATAGACTTCAAAATGAAGGTCATCACAAGAGACAATAAAGGTCACTACATAATACTAAAGGGATCAATCCATCAAGAGGATATAACCCTGGTAAAAATATCTGCACCCAATATAGAAGCACCTAAATATGTAAAAAAAAAAACTTCTAGAGGACATTAGGAGAGACATTAACAACAATACAGTCATAGTAGGGGACTTTAAAACCCTGCTGACTTCACTGGATAGATCTTCTAGACAAAAAAATTAACAAGGAAACAGAGACTCTAAATGACACACTGGATCACATGGATTTAATTGACATTTATAGAACATTTCACCCCAAAGCTGCAGAATATACATTCTCAAGTACACATGGGTCATTCTAAAAGATAGATCACATATTAGGACACAAAACAAGTCTCTGTAAGTTCAAGAAGATTGAAATCCTATCAAGCATCTTCTCAGATCACAGTGGAATAAAATTAGAAATCAACTACAGTAAAAACACCCCAAAACATTCAAACACATGGAGACTATACAAAGGATTGTTAGAAAATACAATGAACAACCATTTACAAACAAGCTGGACAATGTGGATGAAATAGACAAATTCCTAGAAAAATACAATTTCCCAAAAATGAATCACAAAGAATCAGAAAACCTGAATAAGTCAATAATGTGATACATCACATAAACAAATTGAAAGACAAAAATAACATAATCATATCAATAGACACAGAAAAAGCATTTGACAAAATCCACCACCCATTTTTAATAAAACTCTCAGCAAAGTGGGAATAGAGGGATCATATCTTGACATGATAAAGGCCATATATGACAAACATACAGCCAACATCATACCCAATGGGCAAAAACTAAAAGCATTTTCCCTAAGAATAAGAACAAGACAGGGATGTCTGCTTTCACCACTTTTATTCAACACAGAACTGGAAGTCCTAATCACAGAGACCAGACAAGAAGAAGAAATAAAAGGCATCCAAATAGAAACAGAGGAAGTAAAACTCTCATTATTCATAGATGCCATGATATTGTACATAGAAAAAGCCTAAAGACTTCATAAAAAAATTGCTAGATTTAATAAATGAATTTGGCAATGTGGCAAGATACAAAGTTAACAACCAGAAATCGATGGTATTTTTATACACCAATAATAAATTCTCAGAAAGAGAAACTAAAGAAATAATTCCATTTACCACTGCAACAAAAAGATGAAGATACTTAGTAATAAACTCAACCAAGGAGGTAAAGACTTAAACTTGGAAAACTATAGGAAATTAGAAAAAGAGAAAAAGATATAAACAAGTGGAAGAATATACTGTGTTCATGGATTGGTAGAATCAACATAATTAAAATGTCCATACTACCCAAAGCAATCTACAGATTCAATGCAATCCCTATTAAAATCCCAACAGCATATTTCACAGATCTAGAACAAATACTCCAAAAATTTAAATGGAACCAAAAGTACTCTGAATAGCTGCATCAATCTTGAGAAAGAAGAACAGAGTTGGAGGAATCACAATACCAGATACAAGTTATACTACAAAGCCACTGTAATCAAAATAGCCTGGTACTGGCACAAGAACAGGCATATAGATCAATGGAACAGAACAGAGACCCAAGTCATTATGGTCAATTAATATTTGACAAAGGTGTCAAGAACATACAGTATAGTCAATATAGTCTCTTCCATAATGGTGCTGGGAAAATTGGACAGATATATGCAGAAAAATGAAACTAGACCACCAACTTATACCATACACAAGAATAAATTCAAAATGTATAAAAGACTTAAATATAAGTAGTGAAACCATAAAAATCCTAGAGGAAACCATAGGCAACAAAATCTCAGACATCTCTCCTAGCCATATATTTACAGATACTTAAAGGAAAATAAACTAAGTAGAAAATAAACAAATGGGACTACTTCAAATTACAAAGCTTCTGCACAGCAAAAGAAACCATCAACATAATGAAAAGGGAGCCCACTGTATGGGAGGACATATTTGGCAATGATACATCTGATTAAGGTGTAGTATCCAAAATATATGAGGAACTCATACAACTTAACAAAAGGAAAACCAACAATCCAATTAAGAAATGGGCAAAGGACCTAAATAGATACTTCTCCAAAGTGGACATACAGATGGCCAAGAGATATGAAAAAGTGCTCAAAATTACTGATCACCAGAGAGATGTTAATTAAAATGACAATGAGGTATCACCTCACACCTGTCAGAGTGGTTACCATCAACCAATCAACAAATGACAAGTGCAGGTGAAGATGTGGAGAAAAGGGAACCCTAGTATACTTCTGGTGGGAATGCAGACTGTTGCAACTATTATGGAAAACAGTATGGAGTTTCCTAAAAATGTTAAATACTAGAAGCCCATTGCATGAAGATTCACGCAATAGGCCTTCCTTCCCCTGGCTGCTGGCACTGGTTTTCCTCCAGCACCCTGGACCCAGGCCTTTGGTCCGGCCGCAGCGAGGTTTGGCTTCTCCGCTGCGGCCACAGCAGAGAAGCCAAGCCTCTTCAGTCTTCAGTCTTCACTCCACGCCTGCATATGCAAATTAAGCACCATCTTTGTTGGGTTAATTTGCATAGTTGCTCTGATTGGCTGGTGGGCATAGTGGAGTGACACCAATTTGCATGTTTCTCTTTTATTAGTGTAGACTAGAGGCCCGGTGCACAAAAATTTGTGCACTCTGGGGGGAAGGGGGGTCCCTCAGCCCGGCCTGTGCCCTCTCGCAGTCTGGGACCCCTCGGGAGATAACAACCTGCTGGCTTAGGCCTGCTCCTGGGTGGCAGAGGGCAGGCCCAATCCCTAGGTGCAGCCCCTGGTTGGGCTCAGAGCAGGGCCGATTGGGGAGTTGGGGCACCGCCCCCTGTCATGCACAGAGCAGGGTGGATTGGGAGGTTGTGATGCCACCCTCAGTCACGCTCAGGGTAGGGCTGATTGGGGGGTTGGGGCACCGCCCCCTATCACACTCAAGGCAGGGTCAATGGGGAGGTTGCGGCATCACCCCTTGTGATGCACAGAGCAGGGCCAATCAGGGGGTTGGGGCGCTGCCCCCTGTCACTCACAGAGCAGGGCCAATCAGGGGGTTGGGACACTGCCCCCCCCGTCATGCACAGAGCAGGGTCGATCAGGGGGTTGGGGAGCTCCCCCGTCACGCACAGAGTAGGGCTGATAGGGGAGTTAGGGCACCGCCCCCTGTCACACACAGAGCAGGGCGGATCAGGGGGTTGGGGCGCCACCACTGTCACACTCAGGGCAGGGCCGATGGGGAGGTTATGGCTCTACCCCGTCACAGACAGAGCAGGGCCCGTGGAGGTGTGGGGGGTGTTGGGGCACCACCCCCTGTCACACACAGAGCAGGGCCGATCAGGATGTTGGGACGCCACACCCTGTCACACACAGAGCCGCAGGGCGATCGGGGGTTTGGGCGCTGCACCCTGTCATGCTGATCCGGTGCCAGGAGACCTCTTGGCTCCGCTGATCCCGGTGCTGGGAGGCATATTACCCTTTTACTATATAGGATAGAGGCCTGGGGGCCGGCTGGTTTGCCCTGAAGGGTGTCCTGGATCAGGGTGGGGGTCCCCACTGGGGTGCCTGGCCAGCCTGGATGAGGGGATGATGGCTGTTTGCAGCTGGTCACACACCCTTCAGGGTGGGGGTCCCCACTGTGGTGCCTGGCCAGTCTGGGTGAGGGGCTGGGGGCTGCTTTCAGGCTGGCGGTTTTGACTGAAGCTCCCAACCGCTCCTTTTTTTCTTTTTTTTTCTTCTGGGCCAGCTTTAGCTCTGGCTCTAGCTCTGAGGCTTCTGCTGGTTTGTTTGCCGTTCTATAATCGAAACAATGTATAACTCCAGCTCTGAGATCCCAGCCGGCTATATTTGTTACAAAGTTTCAAACTGCCAGCTCAGAGGCCTGCAAGGCAGGCGAGGAACATTGGAGTCTGCAGTCACTGGAGCAAGCAAGCCTCATGTTCTCTTCCCGCTGCCTGGCTGCCGGCCGCCATCTTGGCTGACAGTTAATTTGCATAAGGATATGCTGATTAGCCAATGGGAAGGGTAGCGGTCGTACGCTAATTACCATGTTTCTCTTTTATTAGTGTAGATGGAACTACCATTTGACCCAGTGTCCTATCCCACTTTTAGGAATATATCCTAAGAAACCCAAAACACCAATCATAAAGAACATATGCACCCCTATGTTCATAGCAGCACAATTTACAATAGCTAAGATCTTAAGATCTGGAAACAGCCCAAGTGCCCATCAGTAGACAAGTGGATAAAAAAGTTGTGGTACATTTACACCATGGAATATTATGCCACAGTAAGAAAGAAGAAACTCTTACCCTTTGAAACAGCATGGAGGGACCTGGAGAGTATTATGCTAAGCAATATAAACCAGTCAGAGAAAGAAAAGTAACACATGATCTCACTCATATGTGGAATATAATGAATAAAAAAACCTGAAGAACAAAATAGATCCAGAGACATAGAAGCATGGAACAGACAATGCAGTTTCAGAGGGAAGGCAGGGGAGGGTGGGTGGGTGGGAAGTGATCAACCAAAAACCTTGTATGCATACATGTATAGCCCATAGACAATAGGGTGGTGAAGGCCTGGTGCTGGGGGTGGAGGCAGGTTAGAGGAGGTCAGTGGGGAAAAGAGGGGACAATAAAGATTTCTATATAAATAACATAAAAAATCACCCACCTATGTGTGACCCAGCCAGCATGGCTCAATGTCAACCTCTGAACTGAGAGGTCAAGGTTTGATTCTTGGTCAGGGATGGTGCCCATGTTGCGGGCTCCATCCCCAGTGTGAGGTGTGCAGGAGGCAGTAGATCACTGATTCTCTCATCATTGATATTTCTATCTCTCCCTCCCTCTCTCTTCCTCTCTGAAATCAATAAAAATACATTTAAAAAACACAAACAAAACAAAAGCAAAAAAGTAAACATTACCCAGGATTTGAATGAATTTTGGTTAACAGGTGTTCCATATTCTAAAAAATTTTTTAACAATGATTTTAAATATAGAATACCTTTACTATGTGCTTTACCATCAATGCAACTAGGACATTTATAAATGAGCATATTTTTATTATGTTTTTAAAAATCAAACTAAATTTCTTCTATATGGTGTCACTATTTACATGTGACGGTATTTACTTCTTTGGTTTATCCTATTGTTTTCTGCCAATCCCTCAGATGGTTTTAACTGACGGCAAGGTTATCACATGTGAAGGTGTTTGCTTTTTTGGTTTATTCTATTGTTTTCTGAAAATATCCTAAATGGTTTAACTGCAGTCAAGGTTATCTTGCCATTCTTGATTTGGGGCAATCAGCCATCACCAAACAATTCCTGGTAATAAACATTGGAAGGAAAGGCTTGCAAACAGCTCCAGAATAATAAATTAAGTTATCGCTTTCCAAATAGGAAACAGGAGGAGGTTAATTTAAAATAAACCACTATAAGGTTTCTTACAGAGTTATCATCACCTGCCTTTCAAAATAAGAGTAATTGGTACATGTGAGGGCAGTTGTTCATCAGAAGTTCTTTACTTGGCTGATTATTCTCTCCAGGTATATTGCTTTTCAATAGATCAATCAGCAGTTTTAATCAGCTTTTTGAGACTATTTAACAGGATCATTTGGTCAAATGGCACATGTTATATAAATTGCCCTCCCTTTGCTTTCCCCATTATAGACCCACATACTCAAGTCTCAAGCACTCCTGTCATCATATTCTGGCTCTCCCACTGTCTAGAAAGTTGGGAAAATTACTTCAAAATTTTAAGTCTCATCTATGTAATAATACTTATTCACTAACTTAATGTGAGGGCAAAGTGTTAATGTGAGTAACAAACCTAGTATTGTGACTAGAACATCACAGGCACCAAATAAATGGTAGTACTATCATGCTAACCTACAAGAAGACTCAGGGCCCTAAGTATGTTGAAAAGACAATGATGAACCCTGTTGGCCTATCTATGTGTGTGTGTGTGTGTGTGTGTGTGTGTGTGTGTGTGTGTTTTAAGAATAAATCTGGTATGCCTTTACATATAAAATACATGCATTCCTGAAAAGTGAGAAGCAAACAATATTCCCTCTGCATAAAAATCTATATTTTATTATTTAGTGTTTTAGTAAGCTCAGGCAACTCTAACAAAATATCAGGCTGGATGGCTTATAAACAACAGAAATTTATTTCTTACAGTTCTGTAGGCTGGGAAGTCCAACATCAAGGTGCCAGCAGATTTAGTATCTGGTGAGAGCACACCTTCTGGTTTATAGATGGCTGTCTTTTCAGGGTCCTCACATGGCAGAAGGTGCCAGTGAGCTACCAGGGTCTCCTTTAGAAGGGCCCTAATACCATTCATTAGGGCTCTACTCTTCTGACCTAATCAGCTCCCACAACCCCCCTAATACAACTTCTTATTATAATCACATTTGGGGTTAGGATTTCAACATATGAATTGGGGAGGGGGAGGGGCATAAACGTTCAGTCTAATGCAGTTAGTTATATTATAAAATGGGAAAAGTATTTTTCTTGGGTGAGGAGTGAATCAGCTCTTACTTTGACTCATTACCACCCTGGTAGCTCGCACCTGTGATGTTTGGTTGAGTTATTTGTTGATCTTATTGGTAGAATAAAGAGAAAAGATGGACTGGTGGGAATTGTAGCAGAGAAGAAACAGGAGAGGGCAAACAAGTAACAGGAACTGGAGTGTTTTGGGGGCCAGCAAATCAAGTTCACTAGGGCTAGTGTAGATAAGGCATAAAACCTGGAACATGGTTGCTCAAGGGATGAAAAATGAAAAAACAAACAAACAACAACAACAAAAAACAGGAGGCTATCGTAAGTTATTTTATATAGGCAGAGTTGAGACATTTCAGATAGGGTGCCCAGTTGTCTGATTTTTCCAGAACGGTGGAATTTTCCAGGATATGTGACATTTAATCCAAAAACTGGGGCAGGTCCAGGAATCTAGCTCAGGCCCGTTGATAATCAAGAGCAAAGGAGAGAGTGGTTCTGGCACTGTATGATAAAGCAAGTAAAAAATTCACAACTGCTGAATTGTGTATATAATACCAAACTGAAATTTATTTTCAGGATATCAAGATTAGATGTTTTATACATATTTAAAATTTTTTTTAAAAATGTATTCTATCTATAGCATGTGTTAGCTGATTTTATTTATTTATTTTAAATCTAGATAATGAGGAAGACAATGGAAATATTGTTAATAATAAGCAAACAAAAATATTGATAAATACCAAAAAAACTGGTTTACACCTAATACCTTAATGTCATCACTTAAAATAAAATGGTTTTTGAATGCTCGTAACTTATATGTGTATTAGCATCTCTCAAATTTCACACATTTTTAGCTTTTATCTTTTAAAATAAAAAATGTCTGAAATTTTACAAGGAGGGGAGACCAAGATGGCGGCGTAGGTAAACACCGGAGACCGCTGCCGCAAACAACCATTTCAAAAATACAACTAAAAGACTGAACGGACATCACCCAGAACCACAGGAAGGCTGGCTGAAGAGAGACTCTACAACTAGAAGGAATGAGAACAGCAAATCGAGGCTCAGAGGCGGCGCAGTGTGGAAAATACAAAGGTACCGAGGTGCGCGCGCAAAGCGGGCTGGTGGCTGAGGGCGCGGTTGTCGTTTTCTGTCGGGAGTGAGTCTCAGACTCTGGGCTCCAGATCCGGGCGAGTCTCTAGGGACCCAGACTCAAACGGGAGAAGCGGGATTATCCGGCATCAGTTGGAACCTGAGGGCAGCTTTCTCTCCGAGGTTTGCAGCGGCTGCCGGGGTTCTGAGAAGCAGAGCCTCTGGGAACGGGACTGAGCGTGGCCATAACTGCTCCCTCCGCCCGCCCTGTTGATCCTGCCCCGCCCAAAGCCTGCGCACAGCCATTTGCCGATCGCCTCAGGCAAAGGCTGGATTAGCGCCTCCCCAGAAGGCAGACGTTTTCCATACAGCTGATTCCTATAGCCAGTCGGCCTGGGGGTCAAATCCCTCTAGTGTTAACTACAACAATTAAGGCTTGGCTAGAACAAGACTGCGCACAGAGACCACAAGGGGGTGCACCAAGAAAGCATAAAAGATGCGGAGACAAAAAAACATGACAGAAATGGAGGATATGGAGCTAAGAATCGCAATTTTGAGGGCTTGCCATAAATTTGTGCAGAGCCTCACGAAAACTAATGAGACCCTCGATGCTATGATAAAGAAATTAGAAAGTAAGCATACACGGACTGAAATAAAGAATATTATACCCAATAGCAGACCAGAGGAGTACAATAATCAAACCAAAGATTCGACAAAAAACACCCAATTGGAAAAGCAAAATGAAAAAAGAATCCGAAAGTGTGAAGATAGTGTAAGGAGCCTCTGGGACAGCTTTAAGCAGTCTAATATCAGAGTCATTGGAGTGCCAGAAGATGAGAGACAGCAAGATATTGAAAACCTATTTCAAGAAATAATGGCAGAAAACTTCCCCCACCTGGTGAAAGAAATGGACTTACAGGTCCAAGAAGCGCAGAGAACCCCAAACAAAAGGAATCCAAAGAGGACCACACCAAGACACATCATCATTAAAATGCCAAGAGCAAAAGACAAAGAGAAAATCTTAAAAGCAGCAAGAGAAAGAGGCTCAATTACCTACAAGGGACTACCCATACGACTGTCAGCTGATTTCTCAACAGAAACTTTGCAGGCCAGAAGGGAATGGCAAGAAATATTCAAAGTGCTGAATACCAAGAACCTACAACCAAGATTACTTTATCCAGCAAAGCTATCATTCAGAATTGAAGGTCAGATAAAGAGCTTCACAGATAAGGAAAAGCTAAAGGAGTTCATCACCGCCAAACCAGTATTATATGAAATGCTGAAAGGTATCCTTTAAGAAGAGGAAGAAGAAGAAAAAGGTAAAGATACAAATTATGAACAACAAACATGCATCTATCAACAAATGAATCTAAGAATCAAGTGAATAAATAACCTGATGTACAGAATGAACTGGTGATTATAATAGAATCAGGGACATAGAAAGGGAATAGACTGACTATTCTTGGGGGAAAAAGGGGTGTGGGAGATGCGGGAAGTGACTGGACAAAAATCATGCACCTATGGATGAACACAGTGGGTGGGGAGTGAGGGTGGAGGGTGGGGTGGGAGCTGGAAGGAGAGGAGTTATGGGGGGAAAAAAGAGGAACAAATGTAATAATCTGAACAATAAAGATTTAATTAAAAAAAAAATGTCTGACTTTTTTAATGAACAAAACATTGACTTTTATTTTCAGAAGAGAAAATATATTTCATTATATAAAGTATACTCAACTATATAAAAATATTCAAAATATATTTAATTATATAAAAATATTCAACATTAATTACAAATTTATTTACACTTAAAAAAACCCAATATTTATTCTGGAATGTGTATGCTATCAAGTCTCTGTTGTACAAAACAATGAGACAGCTAATTAATAATGAGGCTTTTTTTTTTAGCACGGTAAGTATTTATGTCAAATTTTAAATTGTGGGATTTGATTAGACATTAATCTGCATTTTATTGTTAGAGAAAATAGCATCATATATGCCTGGGCTGACCAGCAAACCCTGAGCGACAGATGAATGATTACTCTGAAACAACATTTGCTGTGAAAGAGAGGGCTAAGGGACTGCTTGGCTAAAGGTACCAGACAGCATTGATCACCTGCCTCTTCAGGCTTTTATTGTAACAGCAGTTTGAGGTAACGTTTATATTTTAGATACAATCAGTAGGGTAAGTAATCTTGGGAGGACACATGTGTCTGCAGTGTCCTTTAAGCAAGGACACCTAAAGATTAAGTATAAAAATTCTGGTAAACACCCTAGGGTCTGCATGTACACAGACTTGTTTGGAAAGGTCAAGGAACAATTAGGGGCAGCCACCTTTGGCCAAAACACCCTAAGTTGGAATTCTGATAAACAGGGCAGGCCGCCTTCAGCCCACTCCTTTTTTGGAATTTCCTCCTTACAGACTTTCCAACCAAGTCTCCTGTGCTTCCCTACACACATATACATGTTTTTTTCAAGATGTGAAGGACATACAGAGGCTTAAAAAAGAAATGCTTGGCCCTGGACTGTGTGGCTCAGTTGGTTGAGCATCACCTCAGGCAGGCTTAATCCCCGGTAGGGGGTGTGCAGGAAGTAGCTGATAGATGATTTTTTTCACAGCAATGATTTTCTCTCCCCTCCCTTCACCCCTCTCTAAAATCAATAAAAACATATTTAGAAAAAAAAAGTTTGGACAATAAGTTATTAAGGTGAAAAAACCTGGCATTGTCAAATAGTCCATTCAATGGAACTAACATCAATCTGTGGTGAGTCCTGACTAGTATCAGAAAGATGCAGATTAAGTCAGAAAATAAATACTCATCACTTAGCCAGCCTGCAGAGTAAAATCCATAAATATTAGTAGCATTGATAATTTAACAACTCTTCTCAATGGATCTTTTAGCAAATAAATTAGAAATGTAAAGAGTAGAAGGGAGAGAAGGAAATACTAAAAATCTGTAAATTTTATTAATTAATAGAGGCCTAGTGCAAGATATTCGTACATGGGTGGGGTCCATAGGCCTGGCCGGTGATGAGGGCCTATTGGGGCTGTCTCGCCCAGTCCCAATTGGGGCCAGGCCAGCTGGGTCCTGCTGGCTGCTGGCTGGGGGCTGGGGGCCTGCCGGCTGCTGGCCAGAGCTTGCCGGCACCTGCCGGCTCTGCCAGACAGGGCCTGCTTGTCTGGGGGAGGGATTGGGGAGGTTGGCTGTGGGAGCACCCTGACCACCAGGGGGCAGCTCCTGCATTGAGCTTATGCCCCCTGGTGGTCAGTGCACATCATAGTGAATGGTCAACTGGTTGTTCTGGTCATTCCAGTCATTCGGTCCTAATGGTCACTTAGGCATATATATATATATATATATAGATTGGAAATTTGTAAAGGCAGAGAAGAACTAGGGCCACCTGAGTGGTTAAAATAATAACTAAAATGACCTTTTAAATGAACAAAACATTGATTTCCAGAGGAAATATTCAAAATATATTTAATTACATAAAAATATTCAACATTAACTACACACTTATTTGCATTTTTTTAAAAAAGCTTTTTTTATATGAGCTTCTCAATGCCCTTCTTTACTCCTTTAGAACTTTTTAATTAAGAACTGACTTCAGTGACATTTTTTATGTTAAGAAATGTTGAGAAAAGTAAAAGGTATATGTGGTTTTCTGCTTCACTTGGCTGTCAAGAGACTTGCACTAAAATAATCATTTAAAATTGAGAAATGGAACAGTAGGCCCTACTCTGAAGAACATAGTACTTGTAATGTTTCATAAATGTTATGAGTCACAGGAACAGCTATCCAAGGGGCTCCTATCTTGAAGACTGAAAAATTATGGGTAAAAACAAATAAAAAAATAAATGGATAAGGGCAACGGTTCTCAACCTGTGGGTCGCGACCCCTTTGGCGGTCGAACGACCCTTTCACAGCGGTTGCCTAAGACCATCCTGCATATCATATATTTACATTACAATTCATAACAGTAGCAACATTACAGTTATGAAGTAGCAACGAAAATAATTTTATGGTTCGGTCACAACATGAGGAACTGTATTTAAAGGGCCAGAAGGTTGAGAGCCACTGGGTTAGGGTCTTCTATCTCCAATAATGGCCAGCCTTTAGAGTCCCTTAAACAGCCTCACTCTAACATTTTAAGTCAGTGCTTCTCAAACTTTAGTGTGCATATAAATGGAGATCATGTTAAATGCACCTGCTGATTCTGTAAGCCTGATTGTAGCCTGAAAATCTGCATTTTTAACAAGTTCATAAGTAATGCTGCTAGTCCAAGGACTACACCTTAAGTAGCAGGCTTCAATATTACTTCCATTTTAAAGTTCCTTATGCTTATGGTGACTGTACATTTGTACTTTCAGGACAGCCTCAATTTTATTGACAGTTCATTATTTTCAGAAAAGTCAATTAGCTAAATTAATTTAACTTTGATACTTTGGGGAAGTTGTTCATAGAAAAGATTTTCCTTATCAGAGAATATCATGTCACAGTGTGGTGGTTGCAGGGGTGTGTGTGTAGAGGGGGGGAGGGGGTGGAGTTGGAAGAGGACATAGAGAGGATAAATAGTGATGGAAAAAACTAAAATAAAATATAACAACTAAAGCCCTGACTGGTTTGGCTCAGTGGATAGAGCATAGGCCCTTGGACTGAAGGGTCGCAGGTTCGATTAGGCTCAAGTGCATATATCTCGGTTGCAGGTTCAATCCCTGGCCAGTTGGGGCACCTGTGGGAGGCAACCAACCGATGTTTCTCTTTCACATCAAATGTTTCTCTCACCCTCTGGTTCAATTTTTCTAAAAATCAATGGAAGAATGTTCTTGGGTGAGGTTTACCAAATATATATATACTAGAGGCCCGGTGCACAAAAATTTGCACACTCAGGGGGCGGGGGAAGGGGGTCCCCCAGCCCGGCTTGTGCCCTCTCGCAGTCTGGGACCCCTCAGGAGATAACGACCTGCTGGCTTAGGCCTGCTCCCGGATGGCAGAGGGCACGCCCAATCCCTAGGTGCAGCCCCTGGTCAGGCTCAGAGCAGGGCCGATTGGGGAGTTGGGGCGCTGCCTCGTCATGCACAGAGCAGGGCGGATTGGGAGGTTGCGATGCCACCCTCAGTCATGCTCAGGGTAGGGCTGATTGGGGGGTTGGGGCACCGCCCCCGTCACACTCAAGGCAGGGTCGATGGGGAGGTTGCGGCGCCACCCCCTGTCACGCACACAGCGGGGCCGATCAGGGGGTAGGGGCGCTGCCCCCTGTCACTCACAGAGCAGGGCCAATCAGGGGGGTTGGGGCTCCGTACCCTGTCACACACAGAGCAGGGTTGATCAGGGGGTTGAGGAGCTACCCTCTGTCACTCACAGAGTAGGGCCGATAGGGGAGTTGGGGCACCACCCCCTGTCACACACAGAGCAGGGCGGATCAGGGGCTTGGGGCGCTGCACCCTGTCACACTCAGGGCAGGGCCAATGGGGAGATTATGGCTCTACCCTGTCACACACAGAGCAAGGCCCATGGAGGGGGGTTGGGGCGCCACCCTCTATCACCCACAGAGCAGGGCCGATCAGGGGGTTGGGGCGCCGCCACTGTCACACTCAGGGCAGGGCTGATGGAGAGGTTATGGCTCTACCCTGTCACACACAGAGCAGGACCCTTTGGGGGGGGGGGGGGTTGGGGCACCGCACCCTGTCACAGGGCCGATCAGGTGGTTGGTGCGCTGCACCCTGTCAAACACAGAGCCGCAGGGCAATCAGGGGATTGGGGAGCTCCCCCCTATCAGGCACAGAGCAGGGCTGATCAGGGGGTTGGGGAGCCTTACCCTGTCATGAACAGAGCAGGGTGGATAGGGAGATTGTGGCCCCGCCCCCTGTCACACACAGAGCTGCAGGGAGATCAGGGGGTTTGGGCGCTGCCCCCTGTCATGCTGATCCCGGTGCAGGGAGCCTCGCTGCCGGGAGGCATATTACCCTTTTACTATATAGAATAGAGGCCTGGTGCATGGGTAGGGGCTGCATGGTTTGCCCTGAAGGGTGTCCTGGATCAGGGTGGGGGTCCCCACTCGGGTGCCTGGCCAGCCTGGGTGAGGGGCTGAGGGCTGTTTTCCGGCTGGCGAGTGACTGAAGCTTCCAACTGCTCCTTGTTTTCTTTTTTTTTTCTGGGCCAGCTTTAGCTCTGAGGCCTCGCTGCTGAAAACATTGATACAATGTTGCGGTCCGGCTGGCTTTCAGTCCGGCTGGTTTCTGGGGTTTTGTTTAGCTTCTTATTTGCAATATAGTACATAGTTGCTTAGAGTTGCAGCTGAGAGGCTGGCAAGTTAGGCTGGGAACATTGGAGTCTGCAGTCACTGGAGCAAGCAAGCCTCCCTGCTCTCTTCAGTGCATGGCTGCCGGCCGCCATCTTGACTGATAGTTAATTTGCATAAAGATATGCTGATTAGCCAATGGGAAGGGTAGCGGTCCTATGCTAATTACCATGTTTCTCTTTTATTAGTGTAGATTCTAATAATAGACAAACATAGTAATTTACCTTACCTTTGCTACACCTCCCATTGGCTAATCAGTGTGATATGCAAATTAACCGCCAACAAAGATGGTGGCTAATTTGCATACTGCAGGCACAGTGGGACAGTGCCATCCCGCCTGCTATCTGCGAACCAGGGTGGCGGGCGTCCCGTGTGTGACCTGACCTGTGGCTGGCAGGCGGGACCGCGGCGATCCCCTCCACCTGCCCCGCCCTCATCAGCCCCTCCCGCAGGGGACCCAGGGCTGGCGGGCTGGAAGGCGGCTCTGGCTGGAGCAAAGGCCTGGGTCCCGGGTGCCGGAGGAAAACAGGTGCCGGCAGCCATGGGGAGGGAAGGTGTATTGCACAAATCTTTTCGTGCAACAGGCTTCTGATATATATATATATATATATATATATATATATATATATATATAGCAGTTCTTAAAATAAATACTTAAATACATAAACATGAAAGAAAGAAAGAAAGAAAGAAAGAAAGAAAGAAAGAAAGAAAGGAAGGAAGGAAGAAAGAAAGGAAATATCATGTCAAACTAGATTATCTTGGCTTGGAGTTTGGAAAATGAGATAGCAAACATTTCTTCTCTCCTTTTTTGACTCCAGCACCCCTTTTTGTATCTGCATAGAACTTGGCTAGAACAAAGAAATCATTATTTTCATCCAGTCAAGGCAGATGAGTCATCCTTGAAGTAATAACTGCTGGGATGGGCCTGAGCCCTTGGTGAGGTATTATAGCTGGACATAAGGGAGAATTTGATTTAGAAAACTTTCTTGAGAGTCATTCCTGGCTTCCTTCTCTATCAAAAAACAAATAGAAGGAAATCTCTTCTGTGGTCTCCATACTCCATGCTCTAAATCTTGTTCTAAATCATTGATGAAAGTCTACTAAGAAGAGGTATTTTCTTGTTCTGTCATCTACTTTATTTCATCTTTTTGATCTTCTTTTTTCTTTTCCTTTTCTTTTCTTTCTTTCTTGCTTTTTTTTTGTAAATAGGAAAAATATATTATGGAAGCAACTAAAGGCCATCTTAATTCTTCTCCAACTTTAAAAATAAAATACGTTCCCTAAAGATGATTATAAGTCAGGATTACCCAGGTCATATATGGATTTCTGAAGATAAAACCTTAAAATTGCAGTAATATGTCTCTATTTAGAATGAACTCTTAGGCCAAATGCTTCTTTTGGAACTTAACTTAGTACTTTTGACCTCAAAGTTTATCTCAACAATGAGAATGATGACTAAGTTCTTCTTTTTCAAACTCTAAATCACTGAGATAGGAATGTAAAAATAAAATAATATTCACCACCTCATTAAAAGAGGGTAATAGTGCCCGGCCAGCATGGCTCAGTGGTTGAGTGTCAACCTATGAACCAGGAAGTCATGGTTCGATTTCTGGTCAGGGCACATGCCCTGATTGTGTGCTTGATCCCCAGTGTGGGGCATGCAGGAGGCAGCCTATCAATGATTCTCTCTCATCATTGATGTTTCTCTCTCTCTCCCATCCTCTCTGAAATAAATAAAAATATATTAAAAATAAAATAATAAAAGAGGGGAATAGAAATTACATGGGCATATATGTTAGTTTGGTGAGTTAACTGCTGAATGAATGAATGAATGAAATCATGGACAAGTTCTATAAAGCTTATAACAGAAGATAAAGAGAGCCTTGATACCAAAGAAACAGAATTTGTCTCCAGCATTTGAATTCCTTTGAATTTATAGATATATTTTTAAGTGATAGTATACCAAAGTTTTAGAAAAATTCAAATTCTGGGCAGGAGTGCAATACATTATTATGAAAAGGGTGAAAATTAAACATTTACAAACTATCTGTAGAAAGAATTTTCATAAAAGTTTACTTAAAGTGTATGTTGAATGGAAGAAATATTGATACGAAACACCCCAGTGAGCAATAAAAATACCTTAACTCTACTAATTCTCAAATATAACGCCACCCAAGTAAACAATCACAGTTCTACACAAATGTAGCATTGTTCCTTCTTGCTCCCTAGCAAATTCATGAATTCAGGCTGATGATTTCAGGGCCTAATCATTTAAAAATAAGTGTAGTAGTATAAGGACCCATCATTGTGGGTCACCCAGAGCACGATGGATCTCTGTGTGTTTGATTATAGGTCAATGATTTCATTCCAGGTAGCAATTAAAAGCTGTTTTAACTTTGGAGTTTTTTAAATGCAAAGAAATGAAACTTGCTTAATCATCTGGTTACCTTTGCTAACACTGATTTCCAGAGAATTGTTAAAATGTGTTGCTTTCAAAAGTCCTACTTAGAGGACTATGCTTAATGGCTGCCTTTACAAACATCAAGCAATATCTGATAAGGAATTAAGGAAGATATGTAAGCTTTGGAGTTGGTGTCTTTATGTGGAAAGAGCATTCAATCAAGTAACCCTGCCTTTATTCTATATTTGAAAAGAAGTTTCCCAACCAAAATCTCATGGCTTATGCTTAATGGACTGTCTATAGGTAATTTTTCACCCTGTCATGTATCAACTATGCTCTTTCACCCACAAGTTCACGTCCTAGGTAAGAAAGATGATATTCTATGTTAAAAGAATATGGAGATATTTGTCTTGGGTAGAATTTTTTGTAGACTATTCAAGGGAGAATAAATGGATTCTACCAACATTAACTTTAGCTTTAATTTTTTCTGGTCATTTAGTTTTCTAAATCATGGTGTGCAGCAATCTTTTTCATACAATGTCACACATTTAATAAAACAACATTATTATATAGAAGGAATACATGAAGATAATTTAATTATTCTTTTACTGTCCATGAATTACTGATAGAAGCATTATTTTCCTCATTGCATTTCTAATGAGTGGAGACTCACAATCTTTTCTAACCACCAATTTTAGTAATTTGAAATCATGATGAAACAGACGAATTTTAAATATTTCCTATGTTTAAGAATTGCTCTTTCAAAAAGACTGCCACATTAAAGAAGTTCAAGATGATTGTAAATGCTCCTATGTACCCTTTAAGGAAAAAAAAATCTAAGAAATATAATAAATCACCTGAATTTTTTGTTTTACCATGCAGTTATTTTCTTGCTATGGCAAACTTTCTGAAACTCAGTATTCTGTGGTTAAAATTTTTATTAACCAAAACTTATCTTCTCCACTCATCTTCACACCATGTTCACAATGTTATCATACAATATTCAATAACAGCCCTAAAATAAAAATAAGGGCTTAAAAAATTCCAAATAACTTTCTGAAATATCAAGAGATTAACTGATAGATTAACTGCCTTACTTAGATGAACTCTCAGTTGGCTACAATATTTGAGAAAACATAATTTAAATTTTAATCATTCTAATAAAATTTACTCTTCATGTAACTGATACCTAAAAAATGTGAGGAAAATTCACAGAATTATAGAAAAGATATCTAAAATCAAGTGAGAAGATAATAAAAATATTAGTGGGTCTCTCAGGCCTATAAACAGTATTTATTAATTTTGATAATTATAAATTGCTTAATTTTTGAGAGTTAGGAGACTTAAAAGCTAAAGCCTAGATATAGAAGGAATTTAGAGAATGAGTCAGATGCCCTCATTTTTCAGATGAGAAAACCAAAGGCCCTCCTCTAATAGCCTGGGACCAATCTCCAACTTTGATTTCTCATTCAATGTATTTTTCATAAGAGAATGTAAAAAAATATACTAAATGTAGGCTAAGGGTTGGGGAAAGGAAAGTACATATAAGGATAGGCCCAGGTGGAGGCTACTAGCAGTTAAAGAGCTCCTTACTAAGTGTCAAGCATTGTTCAAGACATTTTTGTGTGTTTATTGCATTTGATCTCATAGCACCCCTATGAGGAGGGCGCTATGCTTGGTGTAGAGATTAAAAACCTGAAGCCCAGAGAGATCATCCTGACCCCAAGTTCTACGCATTTCCACTCTTTTTGCCCAGAAACAGAATGATCCTATTTCTCTGGCCATTGGTGGACTTCTAACAGGTTGATTAGTGCACATGCCTGTTGAACAAATGTATATAGAGCCTCTCCTTTGGGCCAAAACCCTTCCTGGGAGTTGAGTATGCAATGATGAACACCATGTGGGAGGTAATCAACCAAAGACACTTCTCCAAAGTGGTCATACAGATGACCAAGAGACATATAAAAAAAATGCTAAAAGATACCAATCATCAGAGAGATGCAAATTTAAATGACAATGAGGTATCACCTCATGCCTGTCAGAATGGTTATCATCAACAAATCAACAAATGACAAGTGCTGGCAAGGAAATGGAGAAAAGGGCTATGGAGAAGTGGAGAGAGGCTATGAACCTAGGGGTGCATACATTCTTTCTGACTGGTGTTTCTGGTTTCTTAGGATATATTCCTAGAAGTGGGATCACTGGGTCAAATGTCAGATCCATATTTAATTTTTTGAGGACACTCCATACTATTTTCCATAATGGCTATACCAGTCTGCATTCCCACCAGCAGTGCACAAGGGTTCCCTTTTCCACAAGGGTTCCACTTCCTCACCAGCACTTGTCATTTGTTGATTTGTTGATGACAACCATTCTGACAGGCATGAGGTGATACCTCATTGTCATTTTAATTTGCATCTCTCTGATGATTAGTATCTTTTAGCATTTTTTTATATGTCTCTTGGTCATCTGTATGTCCACTTTGGAGAAATGTCTATTTAGGTCCTTTGCCCATTTTTTAATTGGATTGTTTGTCTTCCTTTTGTTAAGTTGTATGAGTCACTTATATATTTTAGATATTAACCCTTTATCAGATGTATCATTGCCAAACATGTTTTCCCATACAATGGGCTCCCTTTTCGTTTTGTTGATGGTTTCTTTTGCTGTGCAGAAGCTTTTTATTTTTATTTAGTCCTATATGTTTATTTTATCATTAGTTTCCCTTGCTCTAGGACAGTGATGGCAAACCTTTTGAGCTCGGCATGTCAGCATTTTGAAAAACCCTAACTTAACTCTGGTGCCGTGTCACATATAGAAATTTTTTGATATTTGCAACCATAGTAAAATAAAGACTTATATTTTTGATATTTATTTTATATATTTAAATGCCATTTAACAAAGAAAAATTAACCAAAAAAATGAGTTCACGTGTCACCTCTGACACGCGTGTCATAGGTTTGCCATCACTGCTCTAGGAGATGTATTCATAAACATTTTGCTACAAGAGATGTCTGAGATTTTGCTACCTATGGTTTCTTCTAGAATTTGTATGGTTTCCCAATTTACATTTAAGTCTTTCATCTATTTTGAGTTTATTCTTTTGTGTATGGTGTAAGTTGGTGGTCTACTAGTTTCATTTTTCTGCATATATCTGTTCAATTTTCCCAAACCATTTATTGAAGAGACTCTCTTGAGTCCATTGAATGTGCTTGCCTCCTTTGTCAAATACTAACTGAACTTAATGGTTTGGGTTGATTTTTGGGTTCTCTGTTCTGTTCCATTAATCTATATGACTGTCTTGTGCCAGTACCAGGCTGTTTTGATTACAGTGGCTTTGCAGTATAATTTGAATCTGGTATTGTGATTCCTCCAACTTTATTATTCTTTCTCAAGTTTGATACAACCAAGTGGGGAACTTTTTGGTTCCATATAAATGTTTGGAGTATTTGTTCTAGATCTGTGAAATATGCTGTTGGTATTTTCATAGGGATAGCATTGAATCTGTAGATTGCCTTGGGTAGTATGGACATTTTAATGATGTTGATTCTCCCAATCCATAAACACGGTATATTCTTCCACTAGTTTATATCTTCTTCTATCTGTAGTTTTCTGAGTACAGACCTGCTGCTTCCTTGGTCAAATTTATACCAAAGTATCTTAATTTTCTGTTGCAATGGTATATGGGAATGCTTATTTAGTTTCTGATAATTCATTATTGGTGTATAAAAAAAGCCATTGATTTTTGGGTATTGATTTTGTATCCTGCTATTTTGCAAAATTCATTTATTAAATCTAGTAGTTTCCTGGTGGAGTCCTTAGGGATTTTTATGTACAATATCATGCCATCTGTGAATACTGACAGTTTTACTTTCTTCTTTCTAATTTGGATGCATTTTATCTCTTCTTCTTGTCTGATTGCTGTGGCTAGGACTTCCAGTACTATGTTAAATAAGAGTGGTGAAAGTGGACATCCCTGTCTTGTACCTATTCTTAGGGGAAATGGTTTTAGATTTTGCTCATTGACTATGATGCTTGCTGTAGGTTTGTCATATATGGCCTTTATCATGTTGAGATCTGATCCCTCTATTCCCATTTTGCTAAGAGTTTTTATCAAAAATGAGTGTTGGATTTTGTCAAATTCTTTTTCTGCATCTATTGATATGACAATGTGATTTTTGTCTTTCCATTTGTTTATATGATGTAACTAGTAGCCCGGTGCACAAAAATTTGTGCACTCTGGGGGTGGAGGGTTAGGAGTGGGGCCAGACCCCTCAGCCCGACCTGCACCCTCTGTCATGTTCCGGGACTCCGGCCACTCCTGGCCTAGGCACAGGCCTACAGGCTTGGGGAGGCCTGGCTCCCGAGGCCCCATTTTATCAAGAGAACAAAGTCGGCGTTAGTTACAGCCCTCACCAAACCCAGTACAGTGCATCTGTGTGTACAACTGCCTCCTTCATGTGCCTGCTTCTCCCTACTGAATTACTAACATCTTGAGGACATAGCTCTGTCTTATCTTGCTTCAACTTCAGTGCCTGGCTTGGTGCCAGGGACCTGAGAGGTTTGCTGAGTGAGTGAGTGAGTGAATGAGTGAATGAATGAGCAAGTAAGTGAATGAGCAAGCAGCTATGGGGCGGGAACTTCTGCCGCGTTGCCATGCCAATGTGGCAGAAGTTCCAGCCCCGCTCCCGGCTGCCTGATGCAAACCCGAGAAGTTCCCGCCCTGCTCCCAGCCGCCTGGTGCCCCTCTCCCCACTGCATAGTTTGCACAGGACAAAGGTGCCCTGGGTTCTCCGCCTTTGCCCTGCCACCTGGCTCTTGCCTGCAGCCTGGGTTTCCGATCACCATCAGCGGCAGGCGGCTTCTTCCGTCCTTCCCCTTTCGCCTCCCGTCGTGCCTACGTATGCAAATTAACCGCCATCTTTGTTGGTGGTTAACTGCCATCTTTGTTGGCAGTTAATTTGCATATTGCCCTGATTAGCCAATGGGAAGCGTAGTGGAGGTACGGTTAATTCCCTTTTTGTTTTTTATTAGATAGGATACGTTTATTGGTTTGTGAATATTGTACAAGCCTTACATTCCTGGGATAAATCCCACTTAGTCATGGTGTATGATCTTTTTAATATGTTGGTAGATATAATTTGCTAATATTTTGTTGTAGATTTTTGTTCATCAGGGATATTGGCCTATGACTCTCTTTCTTTGTAGTGTCTTATCTTTTTTGGAATTAGGATAATGCTGGTCTCATAAAAATAGCTTGAAAGTGTTCCTTTATCTTGGATTTTTTTTGGAATAGTTTGAGGAGGATAAGTGTTCGATCTTCTTTGAATGTTGGATAAAACACCCCTGTGAAGCCATCTGGACCCAGCCTTTTGTTTGCTGTAAGTTTGTTTTTTATTACTGCTTCTATTTCCTCAGTTATTATTGACCTATTTGGGTTTTCTGATTCTTTCTGATTCCTTTTTGGGAGATTATATTTTTCTAGGAATTTGTCCATTTCATCCACTTTGTTCAGCTTGTTGGCATATAGTTGTTCATAGTATTTCCTTACAATCCTTTGTATTTCTGTGGTGTCAGTGGTTACTTCTCCACTTTCATTTCTGATTTTATTTATTTGTGTCCTCTTCCTTTGTTTCTTGATTAGTCTGGCTAACAGTTCATCAAGCTTGTTTATCTCTTCCAATAACCAGCTTTTGGTTTCATTATTTTTTTTAAGTCTTTATGTCATTTATTTCTGCTCTAATCTTTATTATTTCCTTCCTTATACTTACTCTGAGCTTTTCTTGTTGTTCTCTTTTTAGTTCTTTAGTTGTGGTATTAAATTGTTTGTTTGTTGTTCTAAATTGTTTGTTTTTCATTTTTCTTATTTTTTGAGCTAGGACTATAAGTGCTAAGAACTTCCCTGGCAGGACTGCTTTTGCTGTGTCCAAGAGATTTTGGGTTATTGTGTGTTCATTTTCATTTGTTTTGAGGAAGTTTTTTTTTTTATGTCTTGCTTGACCTTATTGGTAACCCATTCATTGTTCAATAACATGCTCCATGTGTTTGAATGTTTTGGGGTGTTTTTACCGTGGATGATTTCTAATGTCATTCCATTGTTTTCTGATAAAATGCTTGATAGGATTTCAATCCTCCTGAACTTTTAAAAACTTGTTTTGTGTCCTAACATGTGGTCTATCTTTGTGAATAATCCATATGCATTTGAGAAGGATGTACATTCTGTAGCATTGGGAAGAAATGTTTTAGAATTGTCAAATCCATCTGATCCAAGTGTGTACTCTAGTTTTTTTCATTTTTATTTTTTAATTCTTTATTATTGGAAGTATTACATATGTTCCCTTTCCCCCTATTGTCCCCTCCCAGCCTGCCTCATCCCCTAGCCCCATGCTTCACGCCCCCCTCCATTGTCTGTGTTCATTGGTTATGCCTACATGTATACAAGTTTTTTGGTTGATCTCTTCCCTCCAAGTCTCCCCCTGCCCACCCTCCCCTGCCTTCCCTCTGAGGTTTGAGGGTCTGTTCGATGCTTCTATGTCTCTGGATCTATTTTTGTTCATCAGTTTATATTGTTCAATATATTTCACAAATGAGTGAGATCATGTGATACTTACCCTTCTCTGACTGGCTTATTTCACTTATCATAATGCTGTATGGGCCCATCCATGCTGTTGTAAATGGTAAGAGTTATTTCTTTTTTTACAGCAGTGTGGTATTCCATTGTGTAGATACACCACAGTTTTCTAATCCACTCATCTGCTGATAGGCACTTAGGCTGTTTCCAAATCTTAGCTATTGTAAATTGTGCTGTTATGAACATAGGGGTGCATAAGTTCTTTCTGATTGGTGTTTCTGATTTCTTGGGATATGTTCCTAGGAGTGGGATTACTGGGACAAATGGCAATTCCATTTTTAAATTTTGAACTCCATACTGTTTTCCACAGTGACTGCACTAGTCTGCATTCCCACCAGTAGTATGCTAGGGTTCCCTTTTCTCCATATCCTGGCCAGCACTTGTTGTTTGTTGACTTGTTGATGACAGCTATTCTGACTGGTGTGAGATGGCATCTCATTGTCACTTTGATTTGCATCTCTCAGTTGATTAGTGATTTTGACCATTTTTTCATATGCCTGTTGGCCTTCTGTATGTCCTCTTTCGAGAAGTGTCTATTTAGGTCCTTTGCCCATTTTTGATTGGAATGTTTACCTTCTTTTTGTTAAGTTGTATGTGTTCCCTGTAAATTTTGGAGATTAAACCTTTATTGGAGATAAGAGTGGCATATATGTTCTCCCATGCAGTGGGCTTTCTTGTTGTTTTGTTGATGGTTTCTTTTGCTGTGCAGAAGCTTTTGATTTTGACGTAGTCTCATTTGTTTATTTTCTCCTTAGTTTCCATTGTCCTAGAAAATATGTTGGTAAACATACTGCTATGAGCTATATCTGATATTTTGCTGCATATGGATTCTTCTAAGATTTTTATTGTTTCTCCTTTTACGTTAAATTCTTTTATCCATTTTGAGTTTATTTTTCTGTATGGTGCAAGTTGATGGTCAAGTTTCATTTTTTTGCATGTATCTATCCAATTTTCCCAGTACCATTTATTGAAGAGGCTGTCTTGACTCCATTGTATGTTCTTGCCTCCTTTGTCAAATATTAATTGAACATAATTGTTTGGGTCAATTTCTGGTTTCTGTGTTCTGTTCCATTGGTATATTTGTCTGTTCTTATTCTAGTACCAGGCTGTTTTGAAAACAGTGACTTTGTAATATAATTTGATGTCTTATATTGTGATTCCTCCAACTTTGTTCTTCTTTCTCAGTATTGCTGCAGCTATTCAGGGTCTTTTTCTAGTCCACATATGATTTTGGCAACTTTGTTCTAGGTTGGTGAAATATGCCGTTGTATTTTAATGGGGATTGCATTGAATCTATAGATTGCTTTGGGTAGTAAAGACATTTTAATGATGTTGATTCTACCAATCCATTGACATGGTATGTTCTTCCATTTGTTTATATCTCCCTCTATCTCTTTTTTCAATGACTGTAGTTTTCCAAATACAGGTCTTTTACCTCCTTAGTTAAATTTATTTCTAGATATCTTATTTTTTTTTGTTGCAATTGTAAATGGGATTGTTTTTTTAGTTTCGCTTTCTATGAGTTCATTATCTATCCTAATATATAAAAAGCCAGGGGCCATCATGACCGAAACAACCAGACTGATGACCGAACAGCAGGATGCATGGGGTGACCAGGCTGGCAGGGGGGTTAGTGAGGGATGACCAAACAACTGAACAGTAGGCTGCGTGGGGTGACCAGGCCGGCAGGGGGGTGCAGTTAGGGGCAAGCAGGCCAGGAGAGGGAGGCACTTGGGGGTGACCAGGCCAGCAGAGGGCATAGTAAGAGATGACCAGACTGGTGGGGGGGGAATTTAGGGGTGACCAGGCCAGCAGAGGGGGGCAGTTGGGGGTGACCAGGCTGGTGGAGGGGGAGCTGTAAGGGGTGACCAGGCTGGCAGAGGGGGCAGTTAGGGGCGATCAGGCAGGCAGGCAGGCAGGTAAGCAGTTAGGAGCCAGTGGTCCTGGAGTGTGAGAGGGATGTCTGACTTCTGATTTAGGCCCAATCCCCGGGATCAGGCCTAAACCGGCAGTCAGACATCCCCCAAGGGGTCCCAGATTGGAGAGGGTGCAGGCTGGGCTGAGGGGAACCCCCCCCTCCCACGTGCACAAATTTCATGCACCGGGCCTCTAGTATATATAAAAGCCTAAGTGACTGTTATGACTGAACGACTGGAATGACCAGAACGATCAGTCGACCATCACTATGATATGCACTGACCACCAGGGGGCAGACGCTCAATGCAAGAGCTGCCCCTGGTGGTCAGTGCACTCCCACAGCCAACCTCCTGAGGCCCCTCCACCCATTCCAGCTGCCCCCCTGCCCCCCTTGATAGGCCCTGATTGCAGGGGCCAGCCAACCAATCTCCTGGGGTTCCCCCCCCCCCCCTGCCGGCCAGCCCCCGGATAGGCCTTGACCACTGGCCAGGCGGAGGGACCCCACCCATGCACAAATTCGTGTAGTGGGCCTTTAGTTGGTGTATAAAAATGTCATAGATTTCTGGGTGTTAATTTTGTATCCTGCTATGTTACTGAATTCACTTATTAAATCAAGTAGTTTTTTTATGGAGTCTTTAGGGTTTTCTAAATACAATATCATGTCATCTGGAATAATGACAGTTTTACTTCTTCTTTTCCAATTCAGATGTCTTTTATTTCTTCTTCTTGTCTGATGGCTATGGCTAGCACTTTCAGTACTATGTCGAACAGGAGTGGTGAAAGTGCGCATCCCTGTCTTGTTCCCGTTCATAGGAGAAATGGTTTTATTTTTTGCCCATTGAGTATGATGGCTGTTCATTTGTCATATAAGGCTTTTATTATGATGAGGTATGATCCCTCTATTTTATTTGCTGAAAGTTTTTATCAAAAATGGGTGTTGGATTTTTGTCAAATGATTTTTCTGAATCAATTGATATGATCATATGATTTTTGTCTTTCAAATTGTTTATGTGATATATCATGTTTATTGATTTGTGGATACTGTACCAACTGTGCATCCCCGGAATAAATCCCACTTGGTTATGTTGTAAGATCTTTTCATTGCATAGTTGGATGCAACTTGCTAATATTTTGTTGAGTATTTTACCATTTATGTTCATCAGGGATATTGGCCTGTAATTCTCTTTCTTTATAGTGTCTTTATCTGGTTTTGGTATTAAGGTAATGCGGACATCATAGAAAGAGCTTGGAAGTGTTCCTTCCTCTTGATTTTTTGGAATAGTCTGAGGAGGGTAGGTTTTAGTTCTTCTTTTAATGTTTAATAAAACTCTCTTGTGATGCCATCCAGACCAGGGCTTTTGCCTACTGGAAGTTTTTTGATTACTTCTTCAATTTCCTCAGTAGTTATAAGCCTATTCATATTTTCTGATTCTTCTTGATTGAGTTTTGTGTTTTTCTAGGAATATATCCATTTCATCTATGTTGTTCAGTTTTTGGGAATAAAGTTGTTTGTAGTATTTTTTACAATACTTTGTATTTCTGTGGGGTCAGTTGTTACTTAATTTATGATTTTGTTTATTCGGGTCCTCTCTCTTTGATTCTTGGTGAACCAGGTTAGAGGTTCATTAATCTTGTTTATCCTTTCAAAAAACCAGCTCTGTATTCTATTGATATTTTGTATTTTTTTTAAATCTCTATGTCATTTATTTATGCTCTGATCTTTATTTTTTCCTTCCTTCTACTTTCTCTGGGCTTTTCCTTTTGCTCTCTTTCAAATTCTTTACATTTTAGGGTTAGATAATATATTATCAGTGTTTCTTGTTTTTTGAGGTAGGCCTGTAGAACTATCAACTTCCCTCTCAGGACTGCTTTTACTAGTACTGTGTTCCATAGATTTGGGATTGTTATGTTTTCATTGTCATTTTTTCCAGGATGTTTCTTATTTATTCTTTGATCTCTTTGGTAACCCAATCATGTATACTAATAAAAAGGTAATATGCTAATTAGGGCAGACATCTTACGGACGTCCATTTCAGCATCAATTTTGAATTATAGCTTTGCTGAATAGAGTATTCTTGGATTGAGTCCCTTGCTTTGTATCACTTTGTATGCTTTATTTCATTCCCTTCTGGCCTGATGTGTTTCTGTGGAGAAATCATTTGATAGTCTAATGAGAAATCCCTTGTAGGTAACTTTCTGTCTCTCTTGCAGCCCTTAAGATTCGTTCTTTGTCATTAACATTTGCCATTGTAATTATGACGTGTTTTGGTGTGGGTCTTTTTGGGTTCATCATGTATGGGACTCTGGTTGTGTGACTTTTTCTTCCCCAAGTCAGGGAAGTTTTCTGTCATTATTTCTTCAAATAAGTTTTCTATTCCTTGTTTTTCTTCTTGTCCTTCTGGCACCCCTAGTTTGTGGATGTTGCTTCATTTCATGTTGTCCCAAAGCTCCCTTATACTCTCCTTCTGCTTTTTAATTTTTATTTCCAATTGCTGTTCAAGTTGGGTGTTTTATACCCTGTCTTCTTACTTGCTGATTCAGTTCTCTGCTTCTTCTAGTCTACTATTGAAACTTTCCATTGTGTTCTTTATTGTTGCTATATCATTTATCATTTACTCTTGATTCTAACATATGCTGGGGAATTTCTGATCCATACATTTGAGCATCTTTATAACCATTATTCTGAATTCTTTCTCTCTTATATTGCTTGCCTCCATTTTGTTTACTTCCTTTTCTGGTGATTCTTCCTTTTATTTCCTTTGGGGATTGTTTCTTTGTCTTCTCATTTTTGCTGTTTTTTTTCTGGCTCTGGGCACCCTTTTTGGGGTCTGAGTGGTTGAAGCACCTACGGTCCAGTGGCCTAGAACTCATTACCCAGTATGCTGGGTCTGCCTTGAGTCTCATTCCTTTATTGACTCTGCTCTGAGTTGTAACCTATTCTCCCACAGATCTGGTCCCTCCTTTGTCTGTTTCAGATTTTTGGTGTCAGCGGGGGTGCATGCACAGTTCCTCTTGTGTGCAACTCCCTGTGAGGGCCCAACGCTCTCTGGCCTGCAATTCGCTTTGTGCCCTGGTACCCGTGGTAGGGGGGTGCCCTCAGGGCCTCTGGCAGTGTTCTTGAGGTGCGTTCCTGTGACCCTTGGCTGGGTGTACCAGGTCGCATTGGCAGCATGGTCCCTGGGCCCGGGACTGGTCAAGCACCAGGTTGCTCCGGGTTGCACCAGCAGAACTGAACTGGGACCAGGGTTGGGGCGATCACCAGGTGGCTCCCAGTTGCTATGGAAGCACTGTCTTGGGGCGGGTTGCTGGGAAGTTCCCAGTTGCTACAGTAGAACTAACCTGGGGCTGGAGTGGGGCAGTCACTGGGGGATCTGAATTGCTAAGGTAGCACTGACCTTGGCCCAGGGTTGGGGCAGATGGCTGGGTGACTCTGTGTTGCTATGGCAGCCCTATCGCTCAGGATCCTGGGATGCTGGGTCCAGGCGAGAATTTGATGTGCAAGAGATCTCTCTGGTGTGCACTCACTGCAGACTTCTGGGACACCGGGTCCCACGGCAGGCTGGGAGGCAAGGCACCGCAGGTCTCTCTGGCATGTGCTCCCTGCGGATGTCTGGGAAACTGAGTCCTGGCCAAGTGTGTACTTCAGAGTCACTCTTTCCTTGTTAATTTTTTGTCTGAAAGATCTATCCAGTGAATTCAGTGGGGTTTTAGAGTCCCCTACTCTGACTGTATTGTTGTCAATGTTTTCCTTAAAGTTTTTTTTTTTATATATATATATTTAGGTGCTCCTGTATTGGGTGCATATTTGTTTACCAGGGTTAGATCCTCTTGTTGGATCTATCCCTTCAGTATTATGTAGTGACCTTTGTTGTCTCTTGTAATGGCCTTCATTTTGAAGTCTATTTTGTCTGATATGAGTATTGCTACACCAGCTTTTTTTTTTTTTTTCTATTTGCATGGAAAATTTTTTTCTATCCCTTCACTCTCATCCTGTGTGAGTCATTTGTTCAGAGGTGGGTCTCTTGCAGATAGCACATACTTGGGTCATGTTTTCATATCCATTCAACTACCCTATTTCTTTTGATTGGAGTATTTAATCATTTATATTTAAGGTTATTACTGATAGGTACTTATTTATTGCTATTTTAATTCTATATGTGGAGGTTTCTTTCTCTCTTTCTTCTTCTCATTACAGGAGTCACTTTAGCATTTCTTGTGATGCTGGCTTAGTGGTGACAAACTCCTTAAGCCTTTATTATTTTATTTATTTTTTGTCTGGGAAGCTCTTTATTTCACTGTCTATTTTGAATGATAGCCTTGCTGGATATAGTAATCTGGGTTTCTGATCCTTGATTTCTATTACCTTGAGTACTTCATACCATTCTCTTCTGGCCTGTAGAGTTTCTGATGACAAATAAGCTGTCAGCCTTATGGAAGTTACTTTGTTGGTAACAGTTTAATTTTCTTTTTCTGCCTTTAAGATTCTCTCTGTCTGTAATTTTTGGCATTTTAATTATGATATGTCTGGGCATAGGCCTGTTTGAGTTCTTCTTGCTTTGGACTCTCTGTGGCTCCTGAACTTGTGTGACCTTTTCCTTTACCAGGTTCGGGAAGTTTTATGCCATTATTTCTTCAAACACTTTCTCTATCCCTTCCTCACTTCCTTCTCCCTCTGGCACCCTAATTTTGTGAATATTTTTATGTTTATTGTCCCTCAGCTCTCTTAAGCTTCTCCTCCTTTTTTGAAAATTGTTTTCTTTCTTTTTGGTTCTCTGATTGAGTGATTTTTTTTTTACCCTGTCTTCTGATTCACTGATCCACTCCTCAGCTCCCACTAATCTGCTATGTATTTCTTCCCATGTGTTCTTTATTTCTGCCATGGCATTCTTTATTTCTGTTTTCATAACTACTATATCTTTTCTTATACTGTTGAGCATCTTTACTATCATTATTCTGAACTCTATATCAGGTAAATTTCTTATTTTTTATTTATCTCTTCTTCTGGAGAAGTCTCTTGTTCTTTCATTTGGGGGTTGTTTCTTTGTCTGCTCGCTTTGGGTGCCTTGTTTGTGTTTGTGACTATTTATTAGGTAGATCTGCTATGCCGCTCAATGTCTAGTGCAGGACAGTGTCAAATGCTGTTTCTGACTAATTAGATCAGGTAAAGACTCAAAGCCTCCAGAGACCACCTTGCTTGTAGAGTGATTGGATTTAGTCTTGAATAGCATTCTGGCAATCATCCACAGGTCTGGCACCCAACAGAGTGGGGCAATTGCTTCTGCCTGGAGGTTAATTGTTATTCTAAGTCTGTTCATGAGCCTCAGAAGCTCTACACTGAGGGGCAAGGTGTTTTTCTATTGGGTGGGTCAACCCTCTTCCCCCAGACAAAACTGCCTAGATAACAATTGTCTGCACGAGATATGTGACCTCCGCAGCATGAGGGAATGACTCAGCACAGGAAACTGGGTTTTTCTGCTTTCTGCACTCTAACCCCAGAACCCCCAACCCTGGCTTCTGCTATCACAGCTCCAGTCCACTCTGCCCTCCCTCTGCCAGAGCACAAGGTGAGTGGCTGTACAGGGAATTTTGTACATTTGCCCTTTAACAGGGTGCCTGCATTTCCAGCTGTCTCTTCCTGGCAGAGTAACCCTGCTTCTTTTCACAGCCAGATGTTATGTGGATACCCTTCTCAATTCTAGTGCTCTCTTCTAGGCAGCCCAGCTTGGGGATTAGACTCCAGTGTTCTCAGTAGCAACCCCCCACAGCTGAGATATCTCTCCGGAACTTCAGTTGCTGTCTGGTGGCACTCTGCCAGCACTTTCGCACCTCCACCTCTCCTGCCAGTCACTATGTGGTCTCCACTTTCTGTCCCTGGTTATCAGGATTCTCTACAGTGAGTCTTCAGTTGATTATTTAGGAAATTTTTGTGTATTTTAGTTGTAATTCCAGTTTGGTCCTGGGAGCATCTTGTGCAACATCTAATTACTCTGATACCATTTTTAATCCTGTCAGGGCAATATTTTTTTAAGTTGGGTTAATTTTTGGACTCTATTAAACTGGGATCAATTAAGAAAAAAGTGATTGTAAAGCACAGACCATAGGAATCATGTTACATCAAAAGAACAGTATAATGCCTGAAACACCAATTCTGAAAATGCAAACCATTTCTACATTGTATGTAGTATACATTCTGTGAATAAAATAAAAGTGCACTCAAAGAAATGATTTTGTCTAAGCATTTTTACATATTCACTGTTAAACTCACATACATAATTCGGTTTTGTGTTTAAAACAGTGCTAATCATTCTATCACCAATCAGGCATGTACATGTGCAGCTCAGATAAAAATGATGCATGTCAGAGAGGCCTGTCTACACTTCCTCGATGAGATTTGCCCTTGATTTGCAGCCACAGCCGCTAATGGCCAAGCACAGAGCTATTTTCAACCACTCCACTTAGATTTACATTCTTCTCTGCTCTGGTGCTTTAAAAAGCACCAGGATGCTTGCCTGCCTCCTCTGTGTCCTGGCAGCCCATCATTGTACAGATTGATTTTAATTTGAGCTTAGGCATGTCATCACAAGTTTGTGGGAGAGTCATCTAAAATCTTCAGAAACATGATGACTGTGTTCTTAAAGCACACATGTGGGATGTCATGTGAAAGATTACAGATCCCTTTGAAGAATTAGCACTGTGTTCCCAAGTGCAAGAGGATGTACACCTCCACATAACAACAACTCTTCCTGGTATTACAGAGATAAAACGTGCCTCCCGTCAACACTCTGTCCCATGATGTGCTGACAAGGAAGCACAGTGATATCTCAATTCACAAACCCTCAGGGGAAAAATATGCTTTGGGGAAAGCTGGCCTGGGTCAGGGAAAGTTTCTCACTTTTCAGTGCTTTCATGGTAGTGAAGCCAGCTCAAGCATTTCTTCTATAAAGCCTTGATGCACTGAGAAGAGTTGATCTCTTCCTCCTGGTATTTTTACAAGCCCTTAGACATACCCCTATTGTTGCACAAATTTATGTTCTCCTGTACTAGACTTTTAACTCTTTGAAGGTGGAAATCTGTTTCTTTGCATTGCTAGCACATTGTATAGTTCCTGGAATACAGTTTTTGTTGATTGAACATGGATGGGTGGGCAGATGGCTGGGTGGATGGCTGGGGAGAAGGAAATAAGACTCACACTGAAGTGCAGTCTTGGCTGGACCTGGGCCTGCTGAACTAGAGACAACTTACTCACTCCTCCTATAGTTGAGTCAACTTGGAGAGTAAAAAGGAGTGAAGTAATGTCTGAGCGACATCATTTGACATCTAGGACACTTGATGGGAGGATCTACCAAGAAGAGAAGAAGCATCCTCTTTATTAACCAAGACTCGTGAAGATCAGCTCCCCCTCTGGTATAAGGAGAAAAGAGGAGATTATTACTCTGTCAAAATTCAATGAGGTAGCTGAACAGGAAAATTCTAGAAAAGAATAAGAACTTTGAAATTTGATACACTCGGGGACAACGAAAATTAATCTAAGTATTAATTAGTTGGATAATTTTGGACAAGTTGTTTGATCTCACTGAATCTCTGATTCTTATAAATTAAAAATCATAATATCAACCTTTCAGGATGGTTGCAAAGATTCAAAAGGCAATATATAGAGTGCCTGCCACATAGAGGCACTCAATAAATATTTTTACTTATAATAATTATGCTCATGAGTATATTTTTGGTTGTATAATAAGGTCTTTGATGTTAATATTATTGGAAAGTATTCTCTGGGTTAATTGAGATTTACCTGTAGGAAAAAAATTCTGTTTAAGATAGATAGTTAGCTATTTAGCATCTACTGTCAGGAACAGTACTGTGTGAAGAGTATAAAAAACTTAATTGTCTTTGGAAATTGTCAGGTAGAGTTAGATGGTCACAGAAAGATCAATACCTAGAGGATGAAGCCATGCAAGCTCCAAATAAGAAAGCTATACTGAAAAGTAGGGGACTAGGCATTTAATGAATACATGCATACATATATTAATATACATACATATGAAGGAGCTCATGTTTGCTGTGGGTTTAAGAATAATATTTTACATGGTCATAAAAAAGAAGGAAATCATACCTTTTGTGACATCATGGATGGACCTGGAGATTATTATGCTAAATAAAATAAGCCAGTCAGAGAAAGACAAATACCATAAGATTTCACTTATATGTGAAATCTAATGAACAAAATAAACTGACAAACAAAATAGAGGCATGGCTACATGGAACAGGCTGACAGATGTTAGAGGAGAGGGTGGGAGGGTGGGGGGGGAGCTGGATGAAAGAAGGTATTTTGATTAAATGAATTCTCTACAATCATAAAAGACCAAATATAGACTCAGAATGTCTCTGAATTGGTTACCACCTTTAAAGTGCTAGCATGAGGTCCTTAAGATGTTAATCTTTTCTTTCTTCAGAACTAGTAAAATTGTCCTCAAGAACAAACAAATGACCTAAGAGAAGCATGCTGATGAGTCACTCTGAATGTTGCTGAACAATTCACAGGCTATTACAATTACCAGGACCCCATGTCCCAAACTCAACCATTTGACTTGGACACTCTCCCTCCTTCTTTCCTTGCCTTTAGGTGGCCCTCATACTAGATGATGACAGTTGCAGCAGAGAGACCCCTAAGTGTTTATATCATAGAAGTACCAGGATGCTTGCATTCCCCTGAAGTGGCCTGTTTTCTACAATCACCTTATCATCTCCATGTTCTACTTGTTTTCATAACTTTTCCAGAACCCCATTCTCAGCCAGGCATTAGCATATGTGATGATTAAAAATAAGATACATTTATATGATTTTAGGCAGTTTATTTATTTATGTAAAAGCTAAATCATCTAAATAAGACCTAAGCATTTGTGTCTCAGGGTCTTTCCTGGACACATTTCCTGGAAAGGAAGAAGATAGGACCAGCAGCTTGTTTGCCTATTACAGACCTACATTAATATGAGTTTAAAAATAAGTGAACTTGTTGGATGCCAGAAAGAAATAGCATTAGAGAATAAAATCTAATGAAGTTAAGGTTTTTGCTAGTGAGAAAATTATCTTTGAAAAGACTATACAGAGCTCAATTCTTAATTAATTGATTTGTCATTCTTAAGTGAGAATCATTAAGCTAAATTATGAAGTTAGTTGTCTCAAATCATTTTTTTATCAGAGTGTTTAAATAACATAAGATGGTAGAGTGTACAGCATGCAGTTTGATAAGCATTGATTAGGGTGGATTGAACAGTCCCTCCCACAAGTGGTTTTGCACTGAAATCTGAGTGTAAAAAGAAATTGTCTTTGAAGGAATCCTCAAAAGAAATGGAAACTTGTTCCTACAAAAGGACTATAACTGTGGTTCCAAAGAAGAGTGCTTTGGGTGATTTCTGGTAATTCTTGGGAGAAAACAAAACAGGGAATATAATCTTAAAACCAATGGGCTAGAACAGAGGATTGAAGTAAGTAGAAAAGTATACCTTTCAAAAAGTAATTATTTAAAAATCCACAAGCTAAAAATAAATAAGTAAGTAAGTAAGTAAGTAAGTAAATAAGTAAATAAGTAAATAAATAAATTAATAAATAAATAAATAAAATGAAATCCACAAGCTAAGGGGAGACACTTTTGAGAATATTTGAAATAAAAAGAACAGAATATAAATGCTATAATTACAGTAGCATATCATGGCCACCTGGGCACATTAAGGATACAGAAGTTATTTTGACAACCATCTCAGAGCTTAAGTAGAGGAGGGAGAGATTTGAACTCTTCATATAGATGCCGAAAGTCTCACCATCTAAGAATATCAACAAAAAGTTCTATGACTTTAAAGCTGAGTCTATTTATTCAGTGACTGTCTAGTATTTCATGCATGCTATGCCCCAGAAGCTGGAAATGTAAAAATAAATCTTTGAAAAGCTTCTGAAATCCAAATTAACACAAAATATTGTGGTAAGTGAACACATAGAGTATTCAATGAATGGCATAAGAGAGCTCTGCAAAGTGGAGTCTATGAAAGAGGCCACAGGAATGACATCACAGAAGAAGGGACAGGTAGGTTGGGTCCTGAAAGACAGCTCAAAGGTGAAAGTGTGAAGGAAGAGTGTTTTGTCCAAGAGGAAGAACATGCCTGCGAAACAAGTTTGGTGTGGCTTGGAACTATTAAAAAAGAGGTCTGGTAAGAGAGGTGGCTGAAGAGGTGAGCATATTGAATTTGGAAAATGAGATGCTAAATGTAACATAATCAGATTTTAATTTTAAGAAGTTTACACTGACAGTAGTGTGAAAAATATATTGGAGAAGAACAGAACTGGGGGTGGTTATTATACTGACTTTATTTTCTTTTTGGCAAGGTTGCAAAATTGCTAGAAATTCAGTAGACAAAATGTTTTTAGACTTCATTATGGCACTTGATGAACTCCCTTGTCAACACATTCTATAAATATGTACTGTATGATAGCACAATTAAATGGATTGATCACTAGGCCTCAATCTACCTTCCCAGTCTTTTCTTTCCTTGCTCCCTTGCACCTCCTCATGTTTCAGTCATTAAATTCCTTTGTGTGTTCCAACCTCTTTGCCTTTGTTCACCGTGTTCCCTCCACCTGGAGTGACACTCTTTTATCTCCTAACTATTGAAACCCTGTCCATTGTTCAGAGGGCCACCTCCCTCTTATGATTTTTGTACTTGTCTTATGATCCTTGACTTATTCTATCTTGCATTATAGTCATCTCAGGGATTATCTAATACTTCCTACCATGTTTTAATGTACTTGAGGTAGGAACTATTTCATATTCCTTGGCATATTGATAATGATGCTTAAAAAATACCAACAATGTCTTTAGTGCTTTTCTGCCATAGAGCCCTTTGCACACTTGTCTTTTTTACTTTTAAATGGTAGTTTAGTATACTAGTTAAAAGCAAAAATACAGCAGTTACCTACACCCAAGTTAGTTCCTGGCTATAATACTTATTATCTGTGTGACTTGGGGCAAGTTATTTAATCCTTCTGAGCTTAAATATTCTCATCTGTAAATTCTTAAGGTTGTTTGGATGAGTGAAGTAGATTATTGTTTAAAAGGCACTGAGCACAGTACGTAGCATAATACCACATAGCAAGTGCCAAGAATACCATCTCTATGTAATATTCACTGCTAAGCCCATTACACAGATACTAGGGAGGCACAAAGATACAGCTAAATCCCTCTCAGGGAGTTCACAATTTAGCCAGGACCAAAATCTGCCAGTGCCATTTAATTTTGATAAATACACTAAATCTAGAAAAATGTGAAAATAACAAATAAACAGTATAAACATTTCACATTCGTATTGATGTTATATAAAATACTACATAATGGTTAAATAATTTTTCTTATATGGCACACTCAGATAATCTCCACATTCATTTTTATAGAAAATATTTTAATTGCCCATAAAACTTTTTTAAAATAATGGGGGTGGGGGATGATGTTGGGGGAGGCAGGGCAGAGAGAATCACCCTGGGAATAAATGAAGGAAGAAGATACTGATACTTTTTTAAAAGCTTTTTGGTGTAATTTTCAACTCTACGTTTTAAGCTGTTAACTTCTCCTCTCCAAAGAAGACATATAGAGTTACAGAATCTTGAAGCTTGGGAAGACCTCTAACGACTATCCAGCCAGAGAGGGAAGAAAGGCCCAGGACCCTGAGATCTCATTTGTGGCAGGACCGGATGTACTGAGTTCCTTTCTTTGCCCTGCAGCTCCTCTCCATCCTTTATCACAAGGCTTTTGCCCTGGGAAGTTGACTTGTGTGAATTGTGTTCCCAAGCTCTCTCTTTCTCAGGCTTCTGTTTGGATTTTGCCAAAGGGAACCACCATCAGGAGCAACCAGTGTCAGGGGGAGTGAATTGAAGTATTTATTTCCCCAACTCCTGCTCTGCTAAACTATGGGCTATCTGAACACCTCAGTGGGAGTCTGCTGCTCCCATCAGAACCCTGTGCCCCTCCTACAGCTCTTTGTATAACTGCTCACTTTCTTTCACCCATTTATTCCTAGGGGTGGTAAAACTAGCCCCTTCAGTATTTCACTGACTCTTGTTGATTTTGTTTACCTTGTCTGCACTTTTGTTTATTGCTCCTTTTAAATTCTCTTCAATTACTCTGCCTGCACAGGCCTCCTGGTATCCTGCCTGCCTCCCTCCACTTCTAATTCAGAACTCTCCCCCCACCCCCACTCTGCAGGGTGGAAGCATGGAGATGAAAAGAGGGTTGCTTTCATAGGAATGGGCTTTGCTCCTTCATTCAAAAAATTGTATTTTTTTGGAAATATTTTGATAGGTAAGAATTGACTGCAATTTCAGTCTCTTTTGTTATGACATTGTAATCTCTTTGTAGGACTGTTGATGAAGTTCAAGGTTTCTAAAATGTTGCCATGTATTGAGAGGAGCTAATATGATTATGTTATTAGTTTTCACATTTCCTAAGCAGCCTAGAGTACAGGGTGAGCATCTTTAGGTCTAATGATGTATTGTGCTGTGGAAGTACTGTCTGTGTGAGTAGCAGTAGTAGGGAACAAAAGGAATCTTCTCATTTGGAAATGTAGTAAATAATTTTATTAAATAGTGTTTTGGATGTATTTGTTGTAGAAATGGACCAGTGAATAAAGAGAATCTAAGGATTTGTACAATGTGAAATACTGAATGTGTTAAATAAGTGTAATTGTCTTAGAACATAAAAAAAACAAAGGTTGGAATTTTTTCTAGGTGAATTGCTGATAGAAACATATTCCTTTCCTAGCTCTTGTTCTTTCTCTGATGAAAATGAAAAGAGATTATTCTATGCAATATTAGAACCTCAAAATGACATAAATTCACAAATAAAAATCCATCCTCAGAATAAACCAAAAGTCCAGGAGTGCAATATTTCAACAATGATATAACATGAAGTGAGGTCAGCCTGAAAGAAAAAAAAATAGCCCATGGAGATGATTTTTTTTTACATATCCTATAATAGTTTTTGTTTTATAAAAGTAATGAAAAGTTGGATTGGGGAGACAAGAATAGGTGGGAAGATAAGATATGCATGCCTAGCCAGAACCGGTTTGGCTCAGTGGATAGAGCATCGGCCTGTGGACTGAAAGGTCCCAGGTTCGATTCCGGTCAAGGGCATGTACCTGGGTTGCGGGCACATCCCCCGTAGGAGGTGTGCAGGAGGCAGCTGATCGATGTTTCTCACTCTCTATCTCTCTCCCTTCCTCTCTGTAAAAAATCAATAAAAATATATTAAAAAAAAGATATGCATGCCTAGTTTTGAAGAAAAAACTATTTTTACCTAGTCAATTGCAAAAATTGTTTGAGAACAATTGAAACATGTAAAAATATGGCCCTGTAATCTGCCAAGGTCAATCAGACCCGTAGTTTTTGACTTAGAAAGAGCTGACCTTAAAGGATATCATTGATTAAAAGTTGCTAGAGTGTATACTCCCAATTATTAGCATTTGGAAGATATTTTTGAATCTTGAGAATGTAATTGTACAGAAACTCTAGTATAATATGCATACCTTTGTGTTTTTTTGGTGAATAGACTTTAAAGAGATCCCATAAAAATCTGAAGTAGCTAGACACTATAATAGCACTTTGTTTTCATTATTTGAATAGTAGTTATTGCTATCCAATATTTTTCTTGTTTATAGATTTACTTGGTTTGGCTTTATTTCTCTAATAGGATTTAATCCCCATAAGAACAAATATTATGCTTTTTTGTGCATTGTTGTTGGATAAATTAATTAAATATTGACTTCTTTATAAATAATCTGTAGAGAGTTACCCATTAAACTTTAAATCTATATACCTAAAAAATGACCAATCATGGTGTCCATGCTAGAATAAGAAAAAATATATTGAAGAGTATGTTTATCCCCTTCATTAACTTTGTATAAATGCTTATACATTTTATAAAATGTTGCATTATAGTCATCTATAATACATTTTGTCATGCAAAATAATGTAAAAGCTTTTTAAAAAAATAACCTTAATATGTATGTATTATATGTTGAAAAAATACATGTGTGTACAAAAAAATTTTGTGCCTGACCCACGTAGCTCAGTGGTTGAACCATTGACCCATGAACCAGGAGGTCACAGTTTGATTCCCTGTCAGGGCACATGCCCGGGTTGCTGGCTCAGTCCCCAGTAGGGGACATGCAGGAGGCAGCCAATCGATGATTCTCTCTCATTATTGATATTTCTGTTTCTCCCTCTCCCTTTCTCTCTGAAACCAATAAAATATATATATTAAAATTTTGTAAGTCCAGGAAAGTTATTTTTAATTACCAAGTTGCAATCAAGTTTTCCTTCCAGAAAATCAGGTTTGGTAGGTCTGATATCTTTTAGACTTATGTATTATTTGATTTTTTAAACACAAGGAATAGGCATTACTTTTTATAATTTATAAAAGAAAAAATTAAATTATGAATAAGATCTTATAGTGATTTTGGAGACAACTATTGGACCAAGTTAGAATCTGATTTACAGTGAATAATGATTTTGGTTTCTCTCTCTTACTTTGTGTTTCTGTTACCAGAGTAACAGAATCCTTTCCAGATTTCAGTTCTTATCCCCAACCCACCCCAATAATATATTTTGCAATCACCTTTCTACTCATGACCATCCACCCTATTAAGATTTGTCTGCTCAATAATATTTCTAGGCTGAGTCAACTTTCAGGTTGACTAAAATAGGAGATAGTAAAGGGGGGAAAGCACAATCCTGAAAGACAGGATTGAAATAGACTGAAAATGTATAAGGGAGGTAGGCCCTAAAATAATTTCTCCTTCTTCCCGTTTCCCCCCTAAAAGCACTTAAATGTCTCTTTATACACAGATTCAGACAATATTTTTTTTGAGCTAGAATACTGGAGTATCAAGTATCCCCAAGTCTGAGCTGGCATTTTGCCTACTAGTCCATGAACTCTCTCATTGGGTACATCCTGAAGCCTTCTTGGAGATTGCAGGTCATAAATGTGCATGATTAATTGCCTATGTTGAAACCAAAAGTAATGTTGTTTCCAGAACATTCAGACTAGAGGGTAAAGTAAGATCCCAACGGGTGACAGGAAAAATCTCTATTAGAGATCCTGAGAGTGATGGCTGAATAAAGATTGAGCTCACTGGAGTAGCCTAATAAACATTTCTAGTAGGTAGAATAACAAAGGGATAAGACTAGACAATAAGAATTAGTTACAGATTGTGAAAGGCACATAATGAATTTAAAATGACATGGTCTTTGGGACAGTGACTTAGGTAAAAGAGAATAGGAATATGTAAAGCAATTGTCAAAAGAAGTTCACAATTAGTTACTAAGTAAAATTAACCCAATGATATGGGAATGTGGAAGCAGTACTATATCTTCCCTATATATAGATACATATAGGTAACTACTGCCTATGGGTAATAACAAATAATTTGTTACTTCCCTTTTCTGGTTTATAAACTATAATTGCCTCTCTTGGGATTGTAACTGTGTATATACAAAAACTTGCTCTAAATACATTGCAGAAGTTCTGCCCAGAACCCAGTAAAGAGAAGCCTGCATTGGTCTCAATTGAGGTCATGCACTCTTCAAGACCTTATAGTTAGCAGATCAATTATCAGAGAATATGGTTAAAGACTTTTTTGAATACCTCAATCGTTTTTTAGCAGATGAGATTATGTCTCCTTCCTTCCTTCCCTCCTTCCCTCCTTCCCTTCCTTCCTTCCTTCCTTCCTTCCTTCCTTCCTTCCTTCCTTCCTTCCTTCCTTCCTTCCCTCCTTTCTCCTACCTTTTATAATTTATCACAAATATATCTTTTAATGTAATCACAACTAGGATGTCTCTAACCCAGTGACTTTCAACCAGTGTGTTGCTGCAGAAATTTTTAAAACATGCACTACCTGACTATTTAATCAGGGGCATTGACCTCTTTTCCCTTAGATTGTCAAATAAAAAAATTACAGCAGCCAACACAATGCCATCCAGTGTGAAAGAATAAAACATACCGATTAGCAAAAAGTATATTTTTTGGTGTGCCACAGGATTTTAATAATTAATTATGTGTGCCATGAATTGAGAAAGGTTGAAAATCTCTGCTTTAACCAATAAGAACTGCTCCACAGATCTTTGTACAAACATAGTCATTCACTTTTTCTTCATTTTTCAATTAATTGCTACAGGACCCACATACCTTCTTAGCTGGAGGTCTATTGCTTTCCTCTAAGGTTTCTATGCTTTTCACCTACCCACTAGTTCTCTATACAGTGGAAAGAAGGGCAATTCTGGCTACCATCAGGTAGAGAGAGAAATGGAAGCAGATCACTGCTCTGCTGCTACTGCTGCTGCCTCTCACTGTTGAAAACCACCCTGTGCATATGGAACAGTGATTGTTAGTCCAGAAAGGGGCAGCCATTCTACTCCTTCAGTCCTAAGGTTGGCCAAAGGTGGTTCATGTTTGGATCCCCTGCAGTTCCAGTTTCTAAGTGCAAGCTAGTTCCAAGGTGCTGAGCAGATCCAGTCCTGCTGTGTACTAGCTCCTGGGCTTTGGGATCCATCTCTTTTCCTCTTCAGTGACCTACCAAGGAGGAATAACTGATGTTGACTTCTTTCTCCACACTTTTCAGATTTACCCTGTGTCTGCCTATCTCAAGAAAGCAACCTTCAGTGAGTTAACCAAGGTAACATATTTGTCTAAGGGAAATTTCCAAGTAATTCCAAGCACCATATTTCTACCTTTCCAAACCAGGCTACTCTCTATGACTTCAAGTGATTCTTCATGCTCCTCTAAGTTATTAAGTATTTGGCACTTCTCTCCCTAAAGAAAAGAAAACACACACACACATATTTTATTTCTGATTGGTTACTTCTGGGTAGGGCACCTCTGTGCATATGTAGCTTCTGCTTTCAAAATTATAAATAGTTGTGGCAAGGTACAAACCACTATCTTTAGTTGTCTTAAAACCTCAGGGCTTCATGATTCTCTGAAAATCAGAACTTTGTACTCAGTACTCTTTTGGATGAAAGTGACAAAAATATAACAGCATCTAGCAAAAGCAAAAAAGTGGATTTATTAGTTCACCTGAAAATTCCAAGTGAGCCCAAGTGGTATAGTTGGGGCCTCTCTCTTTCTACATCTCAGATCTTCAGGAGTGTTTTTTCTTTAAGTTTATTTAAGGTTCTTAACCATGTGGCAGAAAAAGCTGTCAAGCCTATGTCCTTACAAGATATGGATATGATCCAAAAGAGAAAATAGTTTTACTCCCAATTCCCATATTGAATTGCATGAATGCTCTTTTGGTCCTACTTGGGTCACTCATGTACCCTATAAGTCATTGCGAATAGGGGAATGGGGTTCAATGACTGGCCAAGTCTCATTTTTATTCCCCTTTGGGTGACGGGAAGTCATGAAGGGCAGTGTGAGACAACCACAGAAACACAAGAAAAGAGGAAAAATATTTTCCCAATGTCAAAAGCAAAGCTGCATTTAAACACAGAATGGAAAGAAGGTTTTGCATTGGGTATCCTCAAACCTGTTTGTTTGTGGCCAAGGTTACTGAGCCATAGTCCATGCAGTTCTGTATGTGGCTTGGTCAGGCATGCAGGTTAGCACAAAAGGCTCGGTATAAACTTTTGACCTCTAAACTGGGTCTTTGGGGCTCACCTGCAGACTCCTTTGTTAAATGTGTTGTCACAGATGTAAATTGGAAGGCCAGTAATAGCTTTATTGACTTTAGTGCCAGAGCTTAGGATCTGGAAAGTCTCTTATTCTGCAGTCTTTTAGAAGGACAGGACCAGGTAATATGATCTTCTTCCACTGTGGTATTACTGGAAAGAGGACTGAATTTTTGTTCTAGTCCCATTGTCTGTTAATACGTAGTTGAAGCTGAGGACGATTTATTTCACCTCTTTCAAAGTTGGTTTTCTAATGTGTTAAATACGGTTGTTATGCCTGTTGATATCCAACATATTTTATCTTTCAACCTTCAATTTCTAAGGTTTAACTTTTTTCATAGGTTCTTATCTGAAATGTGGGCTGGATATGATGAGACCATGGTAAGAGGTGGGCAAAACTCATTGTACTAGACTATTTGGAAAGGATATGTAAAAGATAATGAAAAGACAGATGGTCATCTTTTATTTGTTTTAATTTATATAAAAAAAGGTATCAACTCCAAATGCCATTCCTTGTTTTTATTTTTTTAAAATCACTTCTTTATTTTAAGGAATATTTTAAAAAGACTTTATAGAAGAAGTCCAATGAAGTAACTTCAAAAGTAAGTTAGACTTTGTTTAGACTCTGGCTTGAACAAAACAACTAAAAAATATTTATTTTGTACAGGTGCAGGAAATTGGAATATGGTTTCACTATTAGATGATATTAAGGAGTTATAATTTTCTTAATTGTGATAATATCACTATTGCAAATCGTGGGGGAGAATGGGAAATTGTCCTTATTTTTCAGTGATATATACTAAATATTTATGGTTATATGTAATGATATCTGATTTGCTTGCAGATAAACAAAAGGACAAGTATATAAATCAGATGTGACAAAATATCAGCAATGATAAGTCTCAATATAAAATCTATAGCTATTCTCTCAGCTTTTCTGTAAGCTTGAAAAGTAAAAACAAAAAAAACCCCAAAACTAGAGACAATTGATTGTTCCTTAAAGTATCAAGCATGGCCTACCTTACATTTTTATTTCAAATACAGTTCAAGTTTTTAGTTTTTTCCAGGTGAAACAGCACTTAAATGTCTTTAAGTCAGCTAAACTATGGCCCCTAGATGAGAAGAGTTAAATCAAAGAACTTATATACTTATACTAGTGGTCCAGTGCACGAATTCGTACACCTTGAAAGGAACTGTGAGCCGTGAGGCTGCAGTAGGCACAGGTGCAGGTCTCAGCTCATCCTCCATGCCCTGGCCCAGCCCCTCCTGCAGCAGCCCCTGGTCCCCTGTCTGCTGGCAGCCCCACTCCCGCCACTGCCACTCCCATGTGCTGATGGCCGATGGCCGAGCACCAGCCCCACTTGCACCCTCTGATGGCGCTGAGAGATTGGAGCTGGCACCAGCAGCAGGTGTGAGTGGGGCCGGCACCGTCAGTGGGTGAGAGTGGTGGCTGCTGCCCTGATTGCCCCTCAGGAGCAGGGGGAGGTGGAGAAGCCTCAGGGGCAATCAGGGCCGGTAGCCCCCATTCACACCCACTGATGGCACCAAGTGATTGGGACTGGTGCCAGGTACTGCCAGTGGGTGCAAGTGGAGGCTCTGGCGCCTGCTGCGGGTGCAAGCGCTGGGTGGGGCCACAGCGCACAGAAGCAAAGAATTTTCAGTAACCACTAGAGTCTCAATCCTGTTAATAGCAACCAGTGTCCCGCCTTGATCTGGCACCCCAACTCACCTGCTACACTATCCTGCTATGGCCAATACTGGCCATGTTCATCACATGCCCACTGGTGGTCAGCACATGTCATAGTGACCGGTTGTTCAGTTTTCCGGTTGTTCTGCCCTTCAGTCTATTTGCATATTAGCCTTTTATTATATGGGATGCATAACTTGTGGACACAGACAATAGGGTAGTGAAGACCTAAGGGTTGGGGAGGGGCTGAGAGGTAGGGGGAGAGGGGGGGACAGGATATATCTATAATCCTACCAACAATAAAAAATACATTAAAAATAAATAAATAAATAAATAAATAAATAAATAGATAGATAGATAAATAAATAAAATATGGTCTCTAGCCTGGATGATGTGGCATTGGTTGAGTGTCGACCTATGAATCACAAGGTCATGATTTGCTTGGGTTGTGGGCTGGCTCAATCTTCAGTAGGAGGCATGCAGGAGGCAGCTGATCAATGATTTTTTCTCATTATTGATGTTTCTCTCTATCTCTCTCTCTCTCCCTCTCAATTCCTCTCTGAAATCAATAAAAATAAAAATAAAATAAAATATGGCCCCTAGATTTTCAGCCTTAGGAATGTGAGATATGAGGTGGCAAAGTGGCAGCCTATTTCCTCTGAAATAATGGCCTTCAGTAGAATCCATAATATTAAACACTCTCCCACATACACACAAGGCACCTGAATATTTGTAGCCTTTGCTAACTATGTTGCTGAGACAGAATGATGTCATGGTTATGCTTTTAGCCTTTGAAGAAGCCATTTGCCTTAGCTGGAAACCCACCTCCTCGCCATGCCACCTATCACCTGTGGGAGACTTGAGGCAGGTTACTTAACACTCTGTGTACCAGTCTTCTGAGCTATAAAAAGGGAACAAGTGTTATCAATAAAAAGGGAACAAGTGTTATCATTCATATTGAAAGGAAGGATTTAGGGAAAGGGGGCGTCCATGGGAGAGGAATGCAAATGTGATGGGCAGAGATAGCTCCAAGATGCCAGAATGCTTATCTTACTTTCACAGAGGACAGATGAATGTTACAAGATAAGGGGAAGAAGAAGAGGGGGCACTGGTTGAGCGTTGAACTTTGAAACTGAATCCCTGCAGGAAAGTAGCCAATTAGGAGAGCACAGGGGACATAAATTAAGGAAGGGTCCAATTAAAAAGTATCCTGTTCAGACAAGGAAGCTACCAGCATATATAAACCAGTAAAAACAGACTCAGAGAACTAGATTATTTTCCTATTAGAGAGAGAGCAGATTTTTCCCATTTAAGAACCCCTCCTCCAGGGAAGTTTATATATGCTTATAATAAACTTCCACACTATTGCTTAAAATATTTTAGTCCACGAATTTTATTCTTCAAACTTCATAGGACAAGAACCCACAAGGAGAGTCTGCTCGCCCCTAATTCCATGTATCAATATCAATTTGGTAGCATCCTTTTGGGGATTAGGAGTATAATGCACTTAATTCCTGGCACTTAGGTAAGTGTTATTATTTTATATTTTGCTATAGAAAAGACAGAAGAGGTCAATATTAATATTTAAAAAATACTTATTCATTTCAGTGATAAAATTTGTTCAAGGGATGCATCCTGCCCTAGTGTAAGTAGCACTGAGATAGAGAGATATTTAAAAAGAGAAAGGGCAGTGCTGCACTATCGAATCTCTTCCGTCTTAGTGATTTCCATTACCCAGTGGCTTAGTTAAGGTCTTCCCAAAATGCTAGAAAAATAGCATCTGAGAAATTAAATTTCTCAAGAATCTCTAAAAATAACTCCATTTTCTCAATAACTTCAGGCTGGAAATATATTTGATAGATGCTTCATGGTACTTGGCAGACATTAAAATGATGGTGTGGTTCTTATTACAAAACATCTTGCAATCATAACTAAATAAGACTAGTTCACTAGCTTATGTGTCTATTATAAGTTCTTATTGGAAAGCAAGGACTTGATCTCTTTATAATATATGAGTTTCTCATTACTTATAACCTTGTAAAAACAAATGTTGCCCAAGAATATGAAAAACATAATTTTTTTCAATGGAGATACACAAATATCATTTTTCTTACTAGACCTTATAAAGATTTAATGCTATTCAAATTTATCCAATAAAACTTTAGAGACACTTCCAAAGACTTGGGTTTCATTTTTGAGATCAGTCTTTATTTATTTTATTTTATTTTTTTATTATTATTTTTATCCGCACCGAGGATATTTTTCCATTGATTTTTAGAGAGAGTGTAAGAGAGAGGGAAAGAGAGAGAAAAACATTGATGTGAGAGAAACACATTGATTGGTTGCCTTCTGCATGCCCCCAACCAGGGCCTGGGCTGGGGAAAAGCCTGCAACGGAGGAATGTGCCCTTAACCAGAATTGAACCTGGATCCCTTTGGTCCACAGGCAGACACTCTATTCACTGAGCCAAACCAGCTAGGATGAGGTCAGTCTTTATTTAATAACGACACCTGCATTTTACCCAAAGTAAACCTTTTCCTTCTTAGAAGGGAAAGTAGTGGATAACTTCTCCATTGAAGACTCTTCTCAGAGGCCTTTGAATCCTCTGCCATGCCAAACACAATTCTTTGCACATCTGGAGGAGCCATTTAAAATCATTTGTATAGTTGGAGTTGTTGTATTGCCTGAATCCAGATAAAGAAATAATTTAGGGCCTTGGATCAACTGCAAGAAGCTAATATCTCAGTCCTTCAAATCCTTTTGTCAAGGACAAACCAGGTAAAAGAGACTAAATGACTTGGATTTGAATCTGTTATCCTTCTAAATTTAACTTAAATGGGGGAAATTTGTTCGTCTTAGGGAGCTGTTGGTATCCTTTTGGAAACAAGATAATTTCAGTTCAGGTCCTAGCACTCTGTTTGCAAACAAGTTGCACAGCCCCGTGGCACAAAATAGAAGCTGCTTAGCCAGGCTGAGTCAGGGAAGAAATGGAATCTAGGCTCCCTTTGGTTGAAGGGACTCTATATCTCATTTGGGTCAAGGTGATGACCCTTTAACTCTGTGTCACACATCTTCAAAATTGAAAACTTGAGCGTTTTTTTTTTTTTTTTTAACAAATAGCACCAGGTTAAGTAAACATGCATACTGGAGCTTTCTAGAAAGTGAAAGTCATTTTGATAATATGATTAATGTCTCATTTATAACTTTCAACTACCACTATTACTCTTTTCTACTCATTTTCAAGTTTTTAATTTTCTGCCCAAGTTGTAGTACCAAGAAGAGTAACGCAGGAGAAGACAGGTATGCCCCCAAGCTATTGGGTATTTCAACCTCTCTTTTTAGCTTCTTGTGATACCATCATTTTGAACCTTCTCTACATATGATATCTACATACTTTAAAGAAATCACAACACTTATAAACATATATGCTTAAAAATAAATTTTAGTATTATTATTGTATGAACTTGTGTCATTTCTTCAGTTTCTTTAGGTTCATTTGTTCCTAATAAATGTGTTTCTGTATTGTTTTTGACCATCTTCCTCAATTCTGCCTCCACTGGGCTACTGAACAAATTTGCAAACTTAATGAAAATATGAAGCAGCCCTGGTCCAGACCAGCCCTTACGTGTGGCTGTCTGTCCCTGTAAGTTTGCATTGTCCCAAGCAGTTACTCAGCAGTGTGGAAGCCCTAATAGGAGTATGACTGCTTACTATACTCTCCAGTGATGAAGCAGGCCAGTTTGGACACAGCAGCTGTCTGCTCCTGAAGACAGCTGGACATAACCGTGTCTGATAGGATCAGCTATCAGAGGCAGGCAGCACTGTTGTGTGTAAACAGCATGCTATCTTTGAGATTTTTGAGACAGTGACACAAACAGCCCCAGGCTCAACCTGCCTTCAAAATAGCAGTGAAGATGCATCACATCTAGTTGTTCCAAAGTACAATGTAAGTCACAGGCTTTTAAGACTGAAAACCCCCTTGGAGATCATGTCACAACCCTCTTGTTCTGTAGATTAAAAACAGTGACAGCAAAAAACAAAATCTGAGACCAGAAAGAAATGGAGAAGTGTGGTTTTTATAATTGTCACAGATGAATGCATGGATATATAACTAAACTCTTCAGGGATCCATGTAGAGCTACATATCATTCTAATGTGCTTAAGCTAGTACATTTGTTTCTTTTCAAAGCGCTAACTCTGCACATAGACAAAATTTCATAAGATTTAGCCTTAGCTATGAAAGTAAATATTTGGATCCACCCCTTAATCCAAATGTACCCTAAGGATGAATGACATCACCAATTATGTGCTTACTTTCTGCCAGTCTTTGTCTGGGTCCAGGCACTGAAGTTAGAAAGACAAAAGGCACCTTGATCTAAAGGTATTCACAATCTTGTGTCAGAAACAGATATATGAGCAAATAATTAAGAGACATTACAACAAGTATTATATGGGAGATTTATATAAAGTGCAATATTAGCATATGAAAAAGCAGCCACATAGGAGATGAATAGAAAGTCAAGTAAGGCAGTAGAGAAAAACTAATATTTAAGCATTCCACTTGAATCCAGGAGAAGGAAATGAGAAAGATAAAGTGAGAGACAGGAAGGAGGAGGTGCAGAGAAAAACTTCAGACAAGAAGGAAGAGTTTTATTTAATGTGATTCAGCATCTAGGAGTAACTATTTTCTCTCTGATTCCTCTAGTCCAGTGGTTCTCAACCTTCCAAATGCTGCAACCCTTTAATACAGTTCCTCATGTTGTGGTGACCCCCAACCATAAAATTATTTTCATTGCTACTTCATAACTGTAATTTTGCTATTGTTATGAATCGCAATGTAAATATCTGATATGCAGGATGTATTTTCATTGTTACAAATTGAACATAATTAAAGCATAGTGATTAATCACAAAAACAATATGTAATTATATATTATGAAATATTTATTTCTAATTACAAATAAATGAAATTTTATTTTGAAGCATGGTGTAGCATGGATAACAGTCTTAATATAACAACAGTAAACTACATTGCTACATTTTGCGACAGTATGTGTAAAAAGCCAATGTCAGTGCGAAGGTTGAGATTGCTTCTTTCTCACCAGATCAGAAATTCTCAGGGCAGTCTTTGCAAGAGCACAACGAAGATCATCTTCCACAACAAGGCTACTTCTGTATTTAGACTTGATAACCAACAAGCTGGAAAACCCTGTTTCACAAAGATAGGTTGTTGGAAATGGAAGAAGAAGGTGCAACACAGTCTCAGACAGAACAGGATATGACTGCAAACACTTGACCCAGAATTTTGTAACTGGCATTGTAGAGAAATCAGTTCTTGCTGCTTCGTTGTTAATAAGTTCAATGAACTTCTCTTGTGCTGTCTCAGGAACATCTTCAACTTTGACTGTGAATGGGCTTCTGGCAAGTGCAAATGGGGCATCAGGTAGATTTGGAAAGTACGATGAAATTTCGTCTTCAAGCATGTGCAAGTGTTCTTTCACAGAAATTATCATCGTAATCCTTTTGCCTGGTTCAATGTCATATTTCTCAAAGAAAGCAGATAAGGTAGGCAACATGTAAATTTTATTTTCATCCAATTTTTTTTTTTTGCCAAAACTGAAGTTTCATTTGGAATGATCAGATCTTTTCAGACAACTTGAGGCATGTTGCATTTGGTCCTTGCAGTGATAAATTTAACTCATTCAAGATGGCAAAGATGTCAACCAAGTAAGCTATTTTCTGTAGCTCACTTTTATCGCCAAAAAGTGCTTCGAACTGCGATCTTGCTTTCTGTTTAAAAAACATTTTGAGTTCATCACGAAGCTCAAAAACACATTTTAAAATTTTTCCTCTCGACAAACATCTCGCTTCAGTGTGAAATAGCAGAGCATTGTTCGGTGCATCCAACTTGTTGCACAGTTGCGAAAACAGTCGACTGTTTAAAGTGCTCGCCTTTACAAAATTGACACAACTTATGGCGCTTTTCATTACTTCTTGTAACTCTTGTGGCAGCATCTTTGATGCTAATATTTGCCGATGAATCATACAGTGAGTTCCAATGACTTTTGGTGACTCATTCAGTACCAAACGTTGAAATCCAGATAGACATCCTAGCATAACTGGAGCACCATCTGTGCAAACACCACAAACTTTTCCCAAGAGATCTTATGCTCTTTCAGAAATGAACCAACTGTATCAAATACATCACATGCAGTAGTTGTTGTTTCAAGAGGTTTGCAAAAAAGAAACTCATCTTTAAAGTCGCCATCATTAATATACTTCAGGTAAACCAGTAACTGTGAACAGTTTGCAATGTCTGTAGATTCATCAAGCTGGATACTAAATATTGGAAGTGGAGCAGATTTAATTTCCTGGATTACCTGATCAAGAATATCAGCAGACATGTCATCTATTCTTCTGCAGACAGTGTCGTTAGATAAGGAAATTGCACTCAATTCTGTAACAAATTCATCTCAGATCATCCCCCGTCCCTCAGCCAGCCTGCACCCATTCCAATCTGGGACCCCTCGAGGGATGTCCGACTGCTGGTTTAGGCCTGATCCCACAGGACATCCCTCTCACAATCCGGGACTGCTGGCTCCCAACTGCTTGCCTGCCTGCCTGCCTGATTGCCCCTAACCGCTTCTGCCTGCCAGCCTGATCGACACCTAACCACTCCCCTGCCAGCCTGATCAATGCCTAACTGCTCCCCTGCTGGCCTGATTGCCCCCAACTGCTCTCCCCTGCAGGCCTGGTCACACCTAACTGCCCTCCCCTGCTGGCCTGGTTGCCCCCAACTTCCCTCCCCTGCTGGCCTGATCATCCACAACTACCCTCCCCTGCTGGCCATCTTGTGACCACATGGGTGCGGCCATCTTGTGTGAGGGTGTGACAGTCAATTTGCATATTACCTCTTTATTATATAGGATATATTTATTTCTGTATGTGCTTAGCAAAAAGTTGGAGAGTGTATTAGTTTGCTAGAGCTGCCATAACTAAGTGCCACAAACTGGGTGGCTTAAACAATAGAAGTTAATTGTCTCACAGTTCTGGAGGCTAGAGGTCCAAAATCAAGGTGTCAGCAAGACAGGTTCCTCCAGAGGGTGTGAAGGAAGGATTCAGGCTTCTCTCTTGGCTTATAGATAGTTGTCTTCTCCCTGTGTCTCTATACACTGCCTGCCCTGTGTGTATGTCCATGTGTCCAAATTTCCTTTTATGTCAGCAGTCATGTTGGATTAAGGCTTACCCTAATGACCTCAAATGAACTTAGTTATCTCTGCCTCCAAATCTGGAGGTACTGGGGGTCAGGACATCAACATTTGAATTTGGGGAAGACATAATTCAACATATAACAGAGTATATGTACATCAATAATTTTGGAATTATGGTGATATTTACTTTACTTTTTTGGCTTATCTGTTATTTTCTATCATAGATTACTACTATTAATGAAGTTTTAAAATGTTATTTTTAAAAATTCTATCTGCAGAAAGCCAGATACCTTGTTTAAAATTTAAATAAAAATATTTTTTGTTTCTCTGTACTTCTCTATTTATTTTTAATATCACCTCCATTTCTACTGTTGAAGACTGAGCAGAGGGCTTCTAAAAAACCATTTAATGTTCCCTATGCAAAAGAGAAGTTTGAATACTGAAACTGTGGCTTATTTATATTATTTGTGCTATATACAGAGGAGGGCAAGAGTAGGTTTACAGTTGTGAGTATGCAAAACAGTTTATTCTTATATTATTATTAACTAGTGGCCTGGTGCATGAAATCTGTGCATGGGGCAGGTTCCCTCAGCCCAGCCTGCACCCTCTCCAATCAGGGACCCCTTGGGGGATGTCTGACTGCCGGTTTAGGCCCGATCCCACAGGCCTAAACTGGCAGTCAGACATCCCTCTTGCAATCTGGGACCACTGGCTCCTAACTGCTCACCTGCCTGCCTGCCTGATCGCCCTTAACTGCCTCTGCCTGCTGGCCTGATCTCTCCCCCAACTGCTCTCCCCTGATGGCCTGATCACCCCTAACTGCCTCTGCCTTGGCCCCCACCACCATGGTTTTGTCTGGAAGGAAGTTGGACATCTGTAAGATGGCCAGTTGACCTGGTCTAATTAGCATATTACCCTTTTATTAGTATAGATAGATTATATATAGGATAGGATTGATTAAATGAGGGGGGGGGGAGGGAGCCTTTTTCAGCAGGAGGAGATGCTCTTGGCAGACAAAAATACATAATCCCTATATCTGGACTAATAGCCAGCCATATGCACTAAACTGCCAAACCAGTCATTAAAAAATTGAACCGCTTTCTTACACATTACACCAAACAGCTGTTGCCCTTAAAACACCTCCTCAGTCCCCACCTTAGGTTCTGCCTTTGCTGTCCACCCATAATTGGTTCTGATTGGTTGGTTTCTATGGCAGTCAGTGTCAAAAGCTCCACCTCCTAGGCAGCCATTGGCTCCTCGCAGTTCACCCAGATTTGGTTCTGATTGGTCAGTTTCTATGCTAGTCAGCATCTTCGTGCCTATCTCTGGGCCTGATCAGAGAGATGAGGCTGATCAGCAGCTGCCCAGGTTGCTGGCAAGTGGGCTGAACTGCTGACCTTTCGGAGAGAGAGAGGCATGGCTGCTGGTAAGGCCTGGAGAGAGAGAGAGAGACAAGGGCTGATCAGCAGCTGCCATGGAGGCTGCGGATCAGGACCTGCTTCTCTCTTCAGGCCTTGCCAGCAGCCGCAGCAGCTGCTGATCAGCACCACCTCTCTCTCTCTCCAAGAGGTCAGCAATTCAACCTGTTCACCAGCCCCCACCCACCCAAGCCTGCTGCGCACGCAGCCTGATATTCGGTTGTCCCTTCGGTCATTTTGGACATTACGGACCCTGGCTCTTTATATATATAGATTATTGTATTATTTTCCATACAAACATATATGCTATAGAACTCACTGTTATTATTTTCTTTTGGAGTTCTTGTTTCATCGTTAATTCCTGAACTGCACTGACTTAGGGTAAAACAGAATTATTATATAGCTTCCAAGTACTGACATTTTGGAGGGATGCCACTCCTTTGCCATTTTCAGAGCTAGTCAAATCTAAAGCCCATATTAAACATTCTTCCTGGATGGTGTATCACTACTCAGTAGGGACCCTGAGTGTCGAGAGGTAAAACATATACAATAGATAGGATTATAAGTAATCATTATAGAAATGAGATTATACTTAAATTCTACACAAAGATGAAAATTTTATAGAAGAAAAGCTCAAAATTATTTTAAAATCTATGGTTTGAAAATGCTCATTTGGCTTTAAGTTTCATAGTTCATTTATGGGTGGAGTGTTCATAGTTAATATATATCATAGTTAATATATATCATCCACATGTTGTATTTGGTAGCTTGTATGGCTAATGCTTTACCAGCCATTATTACAAATCCAATTTCATGAAATAAATCAGATTTTAAAAATCATTAAAAAATAATGCTATAGAATTGCAAAAATATATTACTGAAGAAGGGTTGGTGGCTAATATATTGGAGGGTGAGAAAATTGTTACTTATTATGTTAAGTAATGTCTTATATTACCACGTAAATAATATCAGTAATTGTTTGGACAGAAAACTATTCCAAAGAGAAAATTAATGTATCTGATTTGTTTATTTATTCATCTAATTTAGAGCTGAAAGATTTTTAGACTGATAGTAGGTGTGAAAATGTGTCACTAAAATGTATTAGTGCTCAGAGCTAAGGACATTACCTGTAAATATAGATTTAAATAATTACATGCTTGGTTATCTCTAAGTTAAATCAGATCGCATATTTACTATATAATTCTCTATTTTATGTTAAAAGAGATTCTACCCATCTGTTTGTTTCTGTCATTGTAGCTTGGATGGGAAATTAAAAGTTAATTTCATCTTTGTCCTTTTGTCTTTTTCTTATCTGCAGTGCTTGGGAAGCAAGGTAAACTGAAATTGACCTTCAGTTTACTCCTTTGTCCTGGCACAAGTAAGCCAAGCTCTACACTTGTAATTTTCATTATAAGCCACAAAAGAGGAACTTTTCTCAGTGGGAAATATACAGTATCCAAAAATATATAGGTATTTTATACATTTTGTGTGTGATTGTTTAAATAAGGCTGCAGGGGTAGAGAATCAGTAGAGAAGGTCACTTGTGAAGGAGAGAAAATTATAGCCGAAACTGCCACCAGGCAGAGGGTGAAGCGATTTCCCCAAAGTTACTAGCAGAGCTTCTCTTTAGGGGCACAATCAAAAGTTGCACCCAGAGGTCTTGGCTTCTAGTACAGAATGTCTTCCCTGATCCATCCTGCCTGGGTCTCTGGAAGGCCAATGAGCTTCCCTTCTCAAATGGGGCAAAATAACTGGTGTAGACAGTGCGTATCCACATGTCAGCACGTCTTGTTGTTTCTTTACCTCTGCCCTATTCATATTTTTGTCTCTCTCAAATGAAGTCAGCAGGCACTGCTTGTAAGGACACAAAGTGGCTCCATGTCAACTTTCCCCCTGTAAATTATTTTTATGAGCATACCAACCAAGGCATATCAAAAACACATGATCGCTTTTGGCTTTTGGCTTCTAATCAACCCTTCTTTTTCCCTGCCACTTCCATTTTATGAGTTAAAAAAACAACAAACCAGAATACTTTTTTTGGTCATTCTTTTCAGAGAGGGTCCTTGAAACTTCTGTAATATATACTGTTAATACATCAACTAACAAAGAAGAAAAATAAGTAGCCTGAAGAAAGCAGGCATATGGGAGTGCAGGCTCCTGAACTCTACTTCTGTTTCTTAGATGTGTGGAACACGTGACAAGGCTGTTTCTGCATCACTTTTCACTTCTAGGTAAAAAGCTGATTTTAAACGAATGTTCTGGATAAAAGTTGCTACATTTAAAATGTTAGAATTACACATTTATTGCATCTACGACTGAATAGATAGGCAGGGCTGCTAATGACTTTGCTGAGTATCCAATAAAAGGTGCTACGCAGAGATCTTAACGGGGATTTACTGAGTAACCACGATGTGTTCAGTAAACACAGTGTAGGACATCTGAATTCAGCAAAGGACACAGTGCTGCAGCCTGTGCCCTTGGGAGCCTTCTCTATAAACATGCCAGAGCAGAGACAGTGACCTCATGTTCAGTCAGGAACATCCTCACTGAGTTGTCCTGAAGTCACCTCAAACTCAACACATCCAAAATAGAATATACTCCTCACACATTCGTGGGGTCACATCATTCCTCCACTTGCTAGGACTAGAAATATCATTTTAATGCCAACGAACAATTAGTTCTGGGTCTGCCCTGTCTCTTATATCTATCTATACCTTTCATTTTTCTCCCAACATCACTACGTGGGTGCAGGCTGCCATTACCCTTTGCTCTGACTTTTGTGCTGGCTTCACACTTAAATCTCTGCAAATGCACACTCTCCCTTCCCAGGCTACCTTCTGTGTTGTTAAAGGGATAGCTTCCTAAAACATACATGTAAGATAACCATCTTCCTCAAAACCTTCAGTGTCTCTTTGCTCCCTACAGAATTCCATAAATTTCAAAATTCTCAATTTTTGAGGCAAAGCTCTTCAATAATTTGAGCTCAACTGTACCTTTTCCAGACTAATCAGGGACTAGATCACCAATGAAATAAATAAATTTTCTCCAGATATACTCTATGTTCTTGAACCTCATACAATCACTCTGAGAGAATTCTCTTCTCAGTTGAACCACCTTTTAAGATTCTATCAAACTTTTGTATCCTTATCAGGGATACTGAGTAAGTGTCAACATTTGGGTTGCCTAGGGCTAACCTCAGATGGAATCCTAGCAGGTGCCCCTCAATCACATAAACTATCCTATATAATAAAGAGGTAATATGCAAATTAACCCTCACAAGATGGCTGCCTACGACCAGCTGGCAGGGGGGTTAATGAGGGATGACCAAAGGACTGAACAAGCAGGCTGCATGGGGTGACCAGGCCAATGGAGGGGCTGTGAGGGGTGACAAGTTCAGCAGGGGGGGCAGTTGGGGGCGACCAGGCTGACATGGGGGGCAGTTGGGGAAGATTAGGTTGGCAGGGGGGACAGTGAGGGGTGACTAGGCTGGTTGGGGGGGGGCAGTTGGGGGATCGGGCCTAAACTGGCAGTTGGACATCTTCTGAGGGGTCCTGGATTGGAGAGGGTGCAGGCTGGGCTGAGGGGGACCAACCCCCATGCACAAATTTTGTTCACCAGGCCTCTAGTCAAATCACAGTACATGTAAAGATGAGAGAATAAATGGGAATGGTTGGCTGGATATCAATAGGCAATGCTACCCTGCAATGTCACATATTCTGAAGATATAAACTATAAGCATGACACATGCATCGGTTGGATTACAGAGAAAAACCACAAAAAATATATTACTGCAACCAGGGATGAGAGATAAGGGGATGGGGGAGGACAGGTATACATGGAAAATGGAAGTATTCAATGGTGATCCTTGTTTTACAATTAGCCTAGCGGGGTGGGGGTTAGTATTAGCTTTGTCTCCATACTCAAAACTCAAACCATTATATAGGAAGATATAACTTACAGCATAAACTAAGTTTTCCATTTTCTTATTCTTTGTGCTGTTTCTTTTAAATATATTTATCAAAGCACACTTTAAGGGAGGGGTGGGAAATGCCAGTTACACAAGAAAATCTATCCTCTGCCCGACTGAAGAAATTGTTCAAACAAAATGCATTCTTTCATAAGCCCTGCTTCCTAATGTAGCCAGGGTCAGTGAGGGCTTAGGTTATTAGTTATGTAATCCCCAGTTCCTCAAACTGCAGTTTTGACTTGAACATACGGTTTTAATTAGTTACTTCAGTTTTTGCCTCTAGATGTGCTTCATTTTTAGAATCAAAAGACTCAAATCATAACATTTTAGAACCACTACTGATTTTGCAAATAACACATCTATCCCCTGAGAGATAACTTTACCACAACCACATCTCCAAGCCCAGTGGTATTTCCAGAAACATGATTTGCAGACATGATTAAGATTTAAGTTAAGGTGAGGTCATATTGGAGTGGGCAGGCCTTTAATCCAATATGCCTGGGGTCCTAATAAGAAGAGAAGAGACTGGGAGACAAGCACATAGGGAAAAATACCATGTGACCACAGAGACAATCCAAGAAACCCCGAGAATTGACGACCCCCACCAAAAGCTAGGAAGAGGCAAGAATGGTCTTTACCCAGAGCTTCAGAGGAAGTGTAGCCCTCTTGACCACTTGATTTTAGACATCTTGCCTCCAGAACTGTGAGAGAATACATTTCAGTTTTTTAAAATCACCTTTGTGCTACTTGATTAGGGCAGAACCTGGGAACTAATACACAACTTCCTCTCTTTTGATTGCTCATTTTTATTGTTATCATGTTCTTTTGGTAAATCTCAAAATAAAAAGACTTGGGTAGTGTCTTGGTGAAATCTTTACTCACGGTGAAATCATCAAAACCCTGTCCCACAGGCTGGTTCTTTGGTTCATCCCTTTTGACCTGTGGGAACATTATCAACCACAATGTCTCACTCAATCTTATGCCCACCACGGTGTTTGGTCATGTGAGCACTTTACATTTTGATATCTGGACGCTCTACAAGCTGCAGAATGGTGTGGCAGTATATCCTGGGCCTGCCTCTCCAGGTTTCTGTGAGTATGACACGGAAATAATTTTTAAAGGATGATATTGCTGCCCTGGCCAGTGTAGTTCAGTTGGTTGAGCATCATCCAGTGCACTGAAAGGTCACGGGTCCGATTCCCGGTTAGGGAACATACCCAGATTGCAGGTTCGATGCCAGGTCAGAGCATATCCATATTTCTCTCGTCCTCTTCCTCCCCCTCTTTCTAAAGTCAATAAAAACACATTTTAAAAGTATGATATTAATGGCTAATGATTTCTTAATACTGATGTTGTGCCCAGGATTATGCAGATACTTTTCATGAGTTATCTTATTCAATTCTAACAAAAAACCTCTGCCCTAGCTGGTTTGGCTCACTGGATAGAGCGTCGGCCTGGGGACTGAAGAGTCCCGGGTTTGATTCCGGTCAAGGGCATGTACCTTGGTTGCAGGCACATCCCCAGTAGGGGGTGTGCAGGAGGCAGCTGATCGATGTTTCTCTCTCATCGATGTTTCTAACTCTCTATCCCTCTCCCTTCCTCTCTGTAAAAAATCAATAAAATAAAAAAATTTTTTAAAAAAGCCTCTGAAGGAGTGGTTCTCAACCTCTGGCCCTTTAAATACAGTTCCTCATGTTGTGACCCCAACCATAAAATTATTTTCGTTGCTACTTCATAACTGTAATTTTGCTACTGTTATGAATCATAATGTAAATATATGATATACAGGATGGTCTTAGGTGACCCCTGTGAAATGGTCGCTTGACCCTCAAAAGGGTCGCGACCCACAGGTTGAGAACCGCTGCTGACAGTGGAAACTCACCTTGGAACCCCCCCCACACACTCACAAATATGACCTCACCTTAACTTAAATCTTAATCATGTCTGCAAATCATGTTTCTGGAAAAACCACTGGGCTTGGAGATGTGGTTGTGGTAAAATTATCTCTCAGCGGATAGATGTGTTATTTGCAAAATCAGTAGTGGTTCTAAAATGTTATGATTTGAGTCTTTTGATTCTAAAAATGAAGCACATCTAGAGGCAAAAACTGAAGTAACTCTACACCCATTTTACAGATTATAGAAACTGGGGGACAAAGAGGTTAAATAATTTGCCCAGGAGTCCTAACCAGTTTGGCCCAGTGGATAGAGAATTGGCCTGTGGACTGAAGGGTCCCGGGTTCCATTGTAGTCAAGAGCACATGCCTGGGTTCGTGGCTCAATTCTCAGTAGGGGGGCATGCAGAAAGCAGCTGATCGATGACTCTTATCATTAATGTTTCTATCTCTCTCTCTCCCTTCTTCTCTGAAATCAATAAAAATATATTTAAAAAAATAATTTGCCCAGAATCCTATGGCAAGAAAAGAGTAGAGCTGGTATTTCAAGCTACATCCAATAGACTCTGAAGTCAATGGATTGCACTAAATACCTTAGTGTAGGTAACAATCTTAAACTATCTGTTGACAGTGGAAACTCACCTTGGAACGCCCCGCCCCCCCCCCCCCCCACACACACACACAAATTTACATGCTTTTAGAATTTAGCTGTAACCTCTTTTATAGCCTCTTCTCTTGTCATTCTCCCCCACCACCCCTGACACACACACACACACACACACACACACACACACACATACAAAACCATAGAAGGATTTTCACATCCCCTGGAAGACACCAGCTCTTTCATCCCTCTCTGTTTTCTCCATTACCCATGCCCTGTGTACCTTGTGATCAACATCTCCCCACCCTCATGACCCAGAGGAAACATCAAATTCTCTGAGTCCCAAATTTCCCATAGGTGGTGGCTTCCTTCCCACAGTACTTACTTAAGCCTACATTCTCTTTTGTTTGTTTGTTTTTTTATTTTACAACAGTTATCTTTATTTTAGGTCAACATTCAGACATACAAGATGGAGGTCACTATGGGGAAACCATCATAACCCTCCAGCCTGGCCCTCAGGTGTGCACATGAAGTCAGGGCCTGAGGCATCCCAGCTCTGCCAGGTTCCACTCACAGGACAAAACCAGCACAGACAATGCTTCCCATGCATTGCACTTAAGTTTTAAAAAACAACTTAAATATATTTCAGTGCAAACTGCCTCCCCTCACTTAGTGTGAAACATGAGTCCATTTTCCAGGGAAACAAAATCTATCTAAGGTGTGCCTTTAGGACCCAGGCCGCCCTTCCTGGAGCGGGGGCAGCACCCCCCTGGGCCTATCTGTGGTCCCAACAGACTATTTAGAATGCAGTTTGGTCACTGATTGTATCTGATGCTTAGAACATTGGTTTTAAATGTTCCAAAGTGGAATGGTTTTCTACCACCTCCCAGATGTCCCACAGGTGGTTCAGGTGACCATGATGGGCACCCTACCCCGGATAAGCTGACACTGCAGTGGGCTCAGGTGCCCGCCCAGCCATCCGCCCAAACTCTAGGTACACATTAAGCCTACATTCTGACACTGGGTGAGGACTAGGGTGAGGCCTATGAGTCACCAGTTTACAATTGGAGACACTTACTCTGGGAGTTGAGGGGCAGAATAATCACTGAGATATCAATTTGTATTTGTTCCCTGAATGTGGTTTGCCCTATAGAAGAATCAAGTGACTCCTAAAGGTGGAGGAAATACAGAAGAGAGAGAGGAGATTATACTCCCAGGCAAGGTTGAAAGTGAAGCTGGGTGGCTCTTACGGTCAACAGGACCCATGCAAGTTTTAACTCGACTACCTGTGTGTCTAGAAAGCTGGTTTTAGGCATCAGGCTCCCAAGTCATCCAGGATCCAGTAGCCCATGTGAGTCATGGAAGTAGTGTGTTTCCAGATCTCAAGTAACCATCCACGCATGGGTCAAGGGCATCCAGGAATAGCCTGTATGGAACCTAGACTACAGAAGTTCTCCTTATGTGCACTGGGCCTTTTCATGATATAGGGACAAAGCAGAAACAGACCCTCAATTATGATTGAGACTGAACTTCTCAGATGCCCTGCAGATGAGAGTTTAGAATAGCATTTAATCTCCTTTAAAGAAAATAAAGACAAATAACATTTATAACCACCTCAGTTTGTGAGCCATGATTGGTACCTAAAACATTTGTTTCCATGTTTGTCTTTGTCACAGGACCATGAGTTTCTTAAGAGCAAAAACTCTTATTATTTTATCTTTGCATCCTCAGCCTTTGCATGGTGCCTGCTGCAAAGCAGGTCCTAAACAAATGCCTGCTGAATGGATAAATGGACAAATGAATCAACCAAGCAGTTAGTCAGTCTCTAAGGGCTCCTCATGCCCTCAGAGTCTATGGAAGAAATTAAAAAGTACAAGATCTTCCAATTCAATCTTTATTTGGGAATGGGGCTGAAATTTAAGCTCCTCACCAAAAACAAAAAGATAGAAGAGAATGAAAGAGAGGTTGCTAATCTATAAAGGCCTCTTCCCTTCTTATCCTTTGATTTAGGAAGATGAATGAACAAGTGAATTTTCTTCCTCTTCTATTTGTTGTAGCACTAGCCTTTTCCAGGCAATTTGAGAAATCAAAGAATTGGGCTGGGTACGTATGTTAGAGAAATTAATTAAGGACTATTGTAAGCCACCAGAAAGAGACCCTCAGGGGAGACTGTAAGGAAATAGTGCTGCTCCTCCCTTTTTCTTTATGCCTACTGAACATCAGAGCTTCACTAACCAGTTCTTCCAGGTGTGTCCATTCTGGAAGGCCATGACTAGGAGAATTTAGTTGAAGGAACTTCCCCTCAGGATTGTGTAGTTACCTATTGTATTAGTTACCTGGCTTCCATGCACTGAGGACACCAGGACAGAAAATAATATTCTATGATAGACCATATTAACAATGTGTCATGTGATTTCTTTTATGTGCAATTGTTGGCATCTTCCTTTAGGAGAAGATAAAGTAATGATCTAAGAGCCAAATATCAGAAAATATTCTAGGGGACAATCAAAAAAAAAAAATTCTCTCCTGTGAATTGGTAAACCAGCAGATTGTTCTCCTCTCTCATCCAACCCCTTGAGAGAGTGGCCACTACAATGAGGTAGGTTGGCAATCTGATAGAAGCCAGATTATATCAGAGGCAGTCCCGGCTTCCCCAAATCCCTTACAAACAGTGGGATTTCATTCTCCTATCCATTCCTGGGACTCCTAAGAGAGCCCACTTTTTTCTCCTATTCAGACTGGTTTGGTTCCTAATTAAATTCTTTTCTCTTAGACAAACTAATAGACTGGTTATTAGATTCCATTTCCAAAGATCCTATTATCTTATTAGCTATCTATAAGAGCTGAAGTATCTTGACTCTCCCAAGAAGTAAGACATGGAAGTCAGGAACCTCCATCACCTTAGGGCTATTTGGCCATCTTCCCTCTTCTTCCTTCCACAGCAGTTTTTTAGGTAAGAGTCATCTCATTCCTGCTCTTTTTAGGTTCCACTGGAGTCAGAAGGATTAGGCAATGGGCATAACTGCAATGCTCCAGCCCCACCCATGGGTCAGGGCTCAAGGCCAGGTTACTCACAAGAGGTCACTGTGGCTGTCTGCTGCCACTCAGCCCAGGATGAAGCAGCTAGCCATAAATCTGACACACAAGGGCAAGGACCCAGGGGTCTGGCTGTATTTGCTGTAAGGCTAGTTTGGCATGGTGACCAGGTGAATGTTCTAATGACTAAGCAGTCCTTCTAACTTACTCCTGGGTTCAAGTTAGAGGCACAGATTTTGAAACCAAGAGAAATAGACCTTAGAAATCAACAGAGAATTAGAGAGAAAAATATTATAAAATTTACAGACTAGAAAAAGCCAATTTTGCCTTTACAAGAATATGTTTTTTATTTCTGATAAAAATATTATATATTCATTACATTTATGAGCCAAATATTGACCTGACCACAGCTTTTAATTATGGTGTTAGGATAAACCTGTAATTTTTTTTCCATCAGGGAATAAAGTTAAATGAAATTAGATATAAATAAAGAAGATTCTAACTTTAAAATCTTCCTGGATGCCTAGGGTTCACTTTCAAAGTTCAATAGCTGACTCGCTTGTCCACCTTCCTGATCTCCTCTAAAACAAACCTGCTTTCCCTCAAGTTCTGGCAATCATTACACGTTAACTTTTTTTTTTCTACTTTATTTCTAGACTTCTCAGTTTTATTTAATTGATCATGTTTTGTTAAAGCTGCAAATTGACTGTAGATCTATCTTACATGATTCTTGACACACCCTGTGTATTTAAACACAATAAAAATATAAGGTTTCATTTACAACATTGTAAGTTTGTGCAAATTCACCACTGTGATCAGGTTGAAAAGTGCATAATCAATTGATTATCTCACTTCCATCACTACCACATTGCCTTAAGAGTCTTTGACTCAAAACATGTGGGGTGAGTCGTGAAGATCTTTGTGCTGAAAGCATCTTTAATTTTTTGTAAAATATTCTTTGGTGCGGATGCACTTCCTTCATATTACCTCTAGTAAGCTGTGCACCAATACCCTGATATAGACATTCTTCCAGGCAACCTAGAACCTGCCGTTTTATTCTATTTGATTCTTCAGTTGTTCCTAGAACTCATTTCAAATCAAGAATGAAAGTAACCATAAAAATAGGTTAGGTAAGGGAAAAGGAAGACGGAAGTGCTTACAAGTTGCAAACAGGAGAAAGAAATGAGGACAATAGGGCTTCGGAAAGACTGTAAACACATTCATAAACAAACAGAGCTGCTGCCCTGGGACAACCCTCATGCTTGTCTTTGCTCAGGTTGTGCAATGTGGTCTAGTAGTCTAATGATCTGACCAGCTGGGAATTCAGGGCTGGCTCTTAGTTTACTTCAGACTCGCTGTTCTGTACTGAATGGCCATGGTTTCTTTCTTTCTTTCTTTCTTTCTTTCTTTCTTTCTTTCTTTCTTTCTTTCTTTCTTTCTTTCTCTCTCTCTCTCTCTCTCTCTCTCTCTCTCTCTCTCTCTCTCTCCTTTCTTTCTTTCTTCTTTCTTTCAACAGGTAAAATCATTTTATTTTATTTATTTTTTTATTGTGGCCATGGTTTCTTGACCTGAGTAAAAGGCAGATTTCCCACTGACCACTGAGAGGTTCAATGTTTATAAGTTGCAAAGTTTATGAAGGGCATTAATACAGTGACAGCAAGGCTGTAGTATGTGAACAATCAATGCAAGTGTTTTTATTTGCATACAAGAGGCCTGGTGCATGAAATTCTTGCACGGAGGAGGGGTGGTCCCCTCAGCCTGGCCTGCACCCTCTCACAATCCAGGACCTTTCGGGGGAAGTCCAACTGCCAGTTTAGGCCCAATCCCTACAGGTCCCTAAACCAGCAGTCGGACATCCCTCTCACAATCCGGAACTGCTGGCTCCTAACTGCTCGCATGCCTGCCTGATCACCCCTAACTGCCTCTGGCTGCCTGCCTCATCGCCCCTAACCACTCACCTGCCTGCCTCATTGCCCCTAACTGCTCCCTGGGGAGCAGGGCCAGCCTGGGCGAAGGGCCATGGTGTTCTGCACTTTCCAACCAGGAATGTTTTAATAGGCAGTGTCCAAAAACTTGAACTGGAAAACCTAAAGTAGAGTGTTCATATTTCAGGCATCTGGTGCTATTAGCAGGATTTCTATCCCAATTAAACTCTAATTCTGAGATCTCAACAGTCTGGACAAACTGCCCTTCACTATCTCCAAAGTTTTTTATTTGTCACTACCCCATTTTCCTCCGCTTCAAACCAAGGTAACAAAGGAAACCTTTAATTCTGATCCTCCTCGCGCAAACCTCAATTGAAATAATTTCCTGCCAGAAGTCAAGTCCAAATACTGCGAGACTGCAGACTATAGGGCTGACTATGTACATGCGCAATAACAGGCTCATGTTCTAGTGGTAGGCTCCCAGGTGTCTTCCACAATCCCACAATCCCACAATCCTCTGATCACATACTTCCAGTTTTTCTAGCTCCTTAAGTGGTGTTTCCTTCAGTCATGTTGCAATGTCCAGGGCCTTTAGTTGGAGAGGATGTTTCTGTTCTTTGATGTTAATAGCTGTTTACTGTTTGGAATCAGTGAAGTTTCAGGAGTACTGCCACTGCCATGAACATGTCGGTCCCAAGCACACTTGTGAAACAACTGCCCATTCAGTCCACGGCTGGCGCTGACCCAGTTCACAATGAGAAAGGTACTGTGCTGAGCCGTTTTCCAATCGGATCTTCCTCTTCCTTCCCCAGCACACTCCAAACCTACTCCTGGCAGACCACCACAATGCCACAGACCCTTAAGACCTTCCCCCCTATTTCTTCAACTTTCCCCCATCAAACTCGCACCCTATCATGTTGGCTAGGGGCGCCCCTAACCACTCTTAGGGGGCGGGGCCAGCCTGGGCGAGAGGCTGTGGTGTTCTGGTCTCTGGTCGTTCTATTCGTTCCACCGTTTTGGTCACTGGGCTTTTATTATATAGGATTTAGAATCAAACACCAATCCTCTTGTCCTATACAGAGTGTTTGCCTTTTAACTTTATTGAGGTCCCTGGTTATCTAGGCCATTTGGAAAGGTGTGAGACTATGTGTGAAGAGCAAAAGGAACCATCTATTGACAGTCTGTGGTGGTTTCCTGTGTTTTGTGTGTCCTCTCTCCCCATCCCAGCTCTGATCTCTCTCTCTCTCTCTCTCTCTCTCTCTCTCCCTCTCTTTTTGCCTTAGGGATTTATATTGCAGTGTCACATTTTATAATTAGCATGACTAGTTATTTGTATTTTTCTCAAAATGATATATCGTATTTACATATTATAAAGAAAGACATTCAAACATATCTTAAGTTCTCATGAAATGCAACCATGTTTAAAGAAAACCACACTTCTATTAAAATCCCATGGTACTTGAAGCTGGAAGCTGTTCAGTTTAGCTGAGCTTGCTGATCAGTGAAATCCATAAATAGTCAAGAGACTCCAGCCTGTGGTAAAGAGGAAGTTAAATAGACTTATCTCGTGACCCAAAATCACATAAAAAATTGAATTGCAAAATAATTAACTTTTTACTTGGTATTTAAACAAAATATTATGGAGTGAGAATTTTGTTATTTCTGAAGGGGATTTTCATCTCAATGTTGGACTCAAATAAATTTGGAAATATTTATGCTTTCTTTGATTTAAAAGTGCAGGCTGTAATAAGAAAATTATTGTTTTTGCTTTTTTAAATCATGTAATCACTCAAGAAGAAATACATCAAAATGATCTATTAAGTTTTATGAACAAGTTAAAATATAAAAGTGTTACTTCTTTAAAAGGTATATTCCATGTTTAGTAATTAAAAAAAAAATTGTTTACTATTGTTTTACCATAGAACTCATTTCTGGCTTACAGAGCCCAAAAGGTGGTCTGAACCAATAATAATTGTTTGTCTCTCTCTTTTTCCTTTCCTCTCCTTTCTTTCCCACAATTCTTTCTTTTTCTTTCCCTCTTCCCCCCTTTTCCCCCCTTCAACATATTTGAGTACCACTGTGTACCTGACACAGTGATGCTGAGTACCTTGGATTTAAAGGTGAAAAAGGCCCAGGGTATGCAGAGAGCAGTGTAGGGAGATAGAGAACAGGAATGCCACTTACCAGAAGGACTGAGACACAGAGACAACCAGGTCGCAGGAAGGAGGGCTTCAGGGAGAGTTTCTCAGGAGAGGGGAGGTTGGCAGTGATAGTAAAAGACAGGGAGTGATTATCTAGGTACTGGAAGAGTATGAAAGCTGGAACACACACATGGAAGCACAGAAAGAGAATGCATCTAATTTATTTGGAAGAGAAGGAAGTAGGGAAGTAAGAGATAAAGTTGGAGTCTGATACAGGGGCAAAGGCTTTCCATGCCATGCTGCTGCAATTTGGGTTGATTCCTATGGGCAAATGGAAGCCACTGAAAGTGATTGGCTAGGCTAGAAGAATGACAGGACCAGGTTTGTATTTTTTTAAAAAATCACCTGGTTTCTCCTAGCAATTAAGAGCTTCTGGGAGATACCATGTCATATAAATATAATTTTTCCCCCAGAATAAACCTGGGCCTATGCATTCATTCATGCAGGAAGCCTTTATTATTTTATGCAGACCCGCTAGCTTAGCACTGTGAAGACAAAAGGGGATAAGACAGACACTGTAAAGTTCTCAGCATCTCTCTTAAACACCACTTTTTGTAAGGTATTCTTGCTATTCACTAGTGACCCCCATGCATTGTCTATAATATCTATTTTGTGTATGACGTAATTCCACTATTCTAAAAATCCCTCTTTTGTTTGAGATGCAAAAACTCCAATGAGTTTAATAACATCTATTCTTCCTCTTCCTCTTCCTATGTAATACTTTTAGTATCAATGACATCTCCCTTGATACTAACCATTAACAAAAACTGTACCAAATTGGAAAGCAACACTTCAACCTTGTAAATCTGCACAGTTCCCTGATCTAGGCATCTGAACTTCCTTCATTTCCAAGAATGTTCAAAGTACTGAAAGTTCATTTAAAAGTAAAGAAAAGAAGAAAAATAAAAGACTGATCGAACATTCTCATTCTAATTCCACTTGTAGGAAACAGAGAAAGCTAGAAATTGGCACCTATCTCAGTGGAGTGTACTAAGAAATCACTGTATGAAAGGACAGAGCATGATTTCAATCAGAAACTTCTGCAGTTGAGATTCTGGAACCAAATATAGTCCCATAGATAGACTTGGTTTATTCAACCTTACAATTAAGTTTCTGGGATTTTTAGATAAAAAAGAACCCAAATTGATCTTCATTCATATCTTGCATCAATTTCTCTAGGTTTTAGAAATTATAGCACTTGACTATTAAACAGTAGGCACTTATAAAAAAATCAATTTTCAAAAATTAGCAAATAGCTATATATATAAAAGTGAGCAGAACGACCAGTCGCTATGACGTGCACTGTGGCTGGCCAACTGGCCCAATTGGGAGTGGGGCTGGCCGGTCAACTTCCTGTGTCCCCTCCTCCTGGCTGGCCTGGCCCCAATCGGCCCCAAATTCATGCACCAGGCCTCTAGTTTTATAATAAAATAGTTTAAGAAAAACAAAATCAAATTAGAAACTCAGGTAACACTGGAAATAAGATCACAATGGATGTCATACAAAAAACAATAATAGAAAGCTAAATGCAGAACTTGTAGCTTACACATTAATAATGCAAGGACCACCCTAGCTGTTTTGGCTCAGTGGACAGAGCATCAGCCTTCGAAATGAAGGGTCCCGGGTTCGATTCCAGTCAAGGGCACATGCCTGGGTTGTGGGCTCAGTCCCCAGTAAGGGGCCTGCAGGAGGCAGCCAATCAATGATTCTCTCTCATCATTGATGTTTCTATCTCTCTCTCTCTCTCTCTCTCTCTCTCCCTTCCTCTCTGAAATCAATACAAATATTTTTTTTTTTTAAAAAGAAAGAAACTAAAAAAGCAAAGTTTAAAAAAAAATGCAAGGGCCATATACATTTATTCATAATAATTGACAGAAGATAATTTACTCTGGAATAATTGAACCATAACTAATTGTTGCCTTATGCATTTCATTTTAATACTATAAACTGATATTATAAAGATTTTCATACTACAATTTAATGTTCTCAAAATTTAGTGTAGTATTAACATCTGATTACCTATTTATATAAAACATATTATAGATACTCTGAACAAATTGAACAAAAATTCTTTAAAATCTATCTACCTATTTATCTATATATATTTACATACACACACACACATACACACACACACACATTTTAATTACAGTAAAAATAGTTCAAATATTTTTGGATCACCAATTACTAGTAGAGGTTCACTTTGTGGGGAAAATATGATACTATTTATTTCTTGGCAGAAAACTTCAAAAATAATAATGGAACCTGAAGAATCCTATATAATAAAAGCCTAATATGCTAAGTGTCCAAGTGTTCAACTGTTCGACTAATCACTATGATGCTCACTGACCACCAGGGCACAGATGCTCCGACCGGTAGGTTAGCTTGCTGCTGTGGTCCGCTCCATCGGGACTGGGTGAGATGGGCTGGACATGCCCTGGAGCCCTCCCATGGTCCTTCCCCAGTCCCAGTCATGCACTGGTGGGGTCCCTAGGCCTGGCTTGTGCCCTCTTGTAATCCAGGACCTCTCAGGGGATGTCGGTTTCAGCCCAATCCCCACAGGCCAGGCTGAGGGATCCCACCGGTGCATGAATCAGTGCACTGGGCCTCTAGTATCCTATATATTAAAAGCTTAATATGCTAAGTGTCCAGTTGTCTGTTCAACCAATCAAAGCATAATATGCTAATGATATGCTAAGGCCTCTCAACCACTCACTATGACGTGCACTGACCACCAGGGGGCAGACACTCTGACCAGTATGTTAGCTTGCTGCTGGGGTCCAGCCAATTGGGACTGAGTGAGATGGGCCGGACATGCCCTGGAGCCCTCCCATGGTCCCTTCCCAGCTGGCCAACCTCTTGCATCCCTCTCCGGCCCTGATCGTGCACCAGTGGGATCCCTTGGCCTGGCCTGCACCCTCTCGCAATCCGGGACCTCTCAGGGGGTGTCATAGAGCCAGTTTCAGCCTTATCTGCAGGCCAGGCTGAGAGACCCCACTGGTGCACAAATTCGTGCACCGGCATCTAATATAATAATAATATGAAGTGGAAGCTGTTGAGAATGCTTCAGATTGCTTGATGTTTATTTGGTCACCAACAAAGACAGGGAGCCTTCATTGCTTTCCAGCTCCTTCTGCATAGGAGATTTGATGACACAGAACAAGTGGAACATCAAGACAATGCTAAAAATAGAAAATAAAAATAAAGAAAATGATAGAAACATGAAACCACCTCTGCTGTTCTTGGTTTCAAGAGACTTGACTCAAATTTTGCTTCCACCAATAACCAGCTTTGATACTTTGACTATGGCAGCAACTTCCTCTGAAACTGAATTTACTTACCTGTTAAATGTAGGTAGTATTTGCCCTATAAATTTTACCAATTTTTGTGAATAACAAAGAGAAACAATGAAATAAGAAATATATAAATGTGTTTTAAAATGAAGGTGCTGAAAATTTGCAAAAATGATAAGTACCATTTTTTCTGGATAGAGTTTTCTCTCTTCTTGTAATTTCTTTTCTTAGGTATTGAGAACACATAGGTTTATCCAAGAATAACTCACCTAGAGCATTGTTGAAATAAATATTTTAAAAGCAGTTCTGTAATCATTAGAGGAAACACTTTAACTTGGTTGAGAAAAATTTATCTTTGATATTAAGCTATTCAGACAGTATTAGTCTATTCAGATATATTAGGGTAAGTATGGCCATTTGCACATTCCAGAAGCCTCAAAGACTTGTCATTTCAGTAAATCTATAAACTGAGGATTTCTGTTCTATGAAGTTCCAGCTTATGCTTGTAGTCTTTCTGACACCTGCATTGTTGATCTCATATATTACAAGCTCTTTAATGTACAGACTTTTTGTTAGGACAGACTTTTTCAATGTTGAGCCACTAGGGTTATATTAAAACTGAGTACTGATGAGATGTCATCCTATTTTAAAAATGTGTTTAATTCAAGTCAGTTCAATTCAGTAAACATTTAGTTAGAGTTATTCTGGGCTGGTCAGAGTTATCTCTCCCTACTAGGTACAGCGCTAGTCTATAAGGAATTAGATATAACCTGGACTCTCAAGGAACCCCAATGGCCTCTGAGATACTACCCAGCTCCGTGGGGTGGCATTGGGCTTTTTAAAACAATTCTGTCACCAATTTAGTAAAATAACCATAAAAACACAGTCTTTTAAAAAATGGAAAAGTTTATTATGACTTGACATTAGATGATACTTAAGAATTATCATTAATTTGATTTGTGATAATGGCAGTATGATTATATAAGGCCTTTTTAGAGATATATTAAAGTTAAAAGAGGTGAACTGATATGTGTCTGGATATACTCTTTTAAAAATTTAGAAAGAAAATTTCTGTAGAATTATTTACTTTAGTAATACAAAAAATTATGTGTGTAAAAGATCCCATGTGCATTACCAGCCCAGACCCAGGGAGTGGTTGGTGGTTATTTCTTCTTACTGATCTCCCTGCCAGTTAAATCAAGTAAAGTGGCTTTGGAGAGGAACAGGGACAAAACAGCATCATTCTTAGAGTTTGGGGCTCAATTTAGGATTTGCTACAGAACCCAGATTTCCTGCCTCCCCAGCCAGTGACCCATCCCCTCACACTGCAGCCTCTCAATACTAGTTTTCACCGGTATGGATATGCATTACAATCAATGCCACATGAAATGCCCATTATTTCAATAACCAGAACTGCCAGCGAGCTGAGCTTAGAGGCCATGTGATCCAATGGTCAGGGGAGCCGGGAAAATGCATGGGTTGGAAACTTGCCCTCAGCACATATGATTTGGGGTCTTTGCAGATGTAAATACGGATCTAGAGAAGAGATCATCCTGGAATACATGGGAGGGCCCTAAATCCAATGACAAGTGCCCCTGTACAGAGGAAGACACAGACAGAGCAGGAGGCTTTGTGAAAACAGAAGCAGAGAAGCAGAAGTTATGCAGCCACAAAACCAGGAATGTCTGGAGCCCCCGGAAGCCTGAGTGCCCAGAGAGAGCACAGCCCTGTGGACATTTGATTTTAGGCTCCCAGCCCTCAGAACTGTGAGAGAATACATATCTGTTGTTGAAGCCACAAGGTTTGTGGCAATTTGTTATGGCAGCCCTAGGAAACAGTGCAATGGATGAATCTCAAAATTATAACATTGAACAAGAAAATTCAAGTTACAGAGAAAAAGAACATTTAAATAAAATTTTTTAAAAACTGGAGGAAAAACACTTAAGAAGAAAAGAAGGCAGATGAAACAATTGTGCCAAAATTTTGATAATCATTAAATGTAGGTGATGGGCATTTGAGAAATCATTTTCTTATTCTCTTTACTTTTGTTTGAAATCTTTCAAAATAAACACATTTTAAAAATTGGTTGTTCAAATTTTCAGTCCCTTTTGTTCTCCCCCTTTACCTAGAATTAGCCTAAGCACCCAGCACAGGCTGTGCACTGGAACCCGAGTCCTCAGGTGGCATGTGGTGTCTCTGGTGTCCTATGTGCCAACACCCTTTAAGGCCTAGGTCATCTCTGCAGGGCCGCCTTTGCATAGGAGCTCAGATAGAAGTGGTGCTTTCTCCCATCTCAGGGAGCTGATAGCAAGCACTTGGCTCATAGTTCCACCAAGGTATTAACATAATTTTATGACATATAATTGTTATTTGTCTTTTTGTCCTCCTGGAGTGGAACCACCCGTAGATCGTATTTTAGTTGTCTTTCCCCTTACCGACCACACAATCTGCTCTCTCTATCAAATGAGGCCCTTCAAAATGTTTGTGGGATGGTGGAGTTATCAGTCTTCACAGTGCTTTGCACATAGCACAACTGTCCTTTTGTAACCTCAATAAGGATAGCCCCCAAAGTATATTTTGGCAACTAATCTGTACAAATTATATTTTGACATAGAAATATGGAACTAGGCAAAATTTAAGTGTGTTTGTTTATTTAACCTCGTTGCCAGAGCAGTTTCTGAAGCGTCCTCATTCATTTTGGGTATTAGGTGTTTGATTGACCAGAGCCAATGGGAGTTCATTTTGGAAAACACTTTAACTAGGTTTCACCTGCACAGTGCATACTATTACCATCCACAGAGTGCCTTTGATTTGCCAGGAAATCTTTTCACAAAACTCTTCTTCCTTCAGGAAAGTGTGGGTGGTGGTGCTGATGGCGCAGGACAGAGGAGCAAAAAAAAGAGACACTGCAAATAGAGCAGTGAGGTTCTGTGCTGCTGGGATGTGATTTGATTAGATAAAGCAGATTTGCTCTTTATGTACTTTCACAGAAATTAATTCTATGAATCTTTGTAAAAAGAAGTATTCTAGGTGTAAAACAAACTGTGACACTTACTAGAGGGAACTCTATGTACAAATTTAGACTTTGCTAAAATAAGTAGTTATTATGTGATCTGATCTTAATGGGCTTTTAAAATCAGCAAGGGCAATATATTTTGTTAGTTTAACACAGTTGTCAGGGCCCAATCTCGATAGAAGATTTATTTGGGCACATGGCATATATTTTGAAAAATCAGCCTCCTTTGGGACTTGTACTCTTAAGATATTTGTTCAGAGATGTTCAAGCTGTCATGTGTTACAAGATGCTGGAGCCAGAAACAGGCAGGTCTGGGTAAAATGTAGTCTTTCTGTGTGTGTGTTTGACAGTTGTGGTCATATATATTGGTGTCATCTCCCTCAAGTAATCTCTACCATCTGTCGATTCAGCTGGTCTTAGGGTTCATAATTGTGTTGTTTATCTTAGGACCAAGTTGAGAGTATAATGTTAGGCTTAATATAGAACTGTCTGCAGCCTTCCTTTTTCCCATAGTCTAACCACATGTGCTTGTCCAAAGAAGGCTGGCTACACAGTATTGTACAGATTGGACCACAGGTTGTCGTTTCCAACGATGCTTGTTTCCTTTGCCCACCTGAAGCTGCCTCTTCCTGGTCCCTTTCAACCTTCAAGTAATATTGATGGTGGCTAATAATATTTGATAAAGAATTTGCCTACTCTGGAGCAATTATTTAATAAGAATTTAAAATTATTATAAAAACTAAGGAAAATTATAGCATGTAATTTATTATTCTGGACCAAATCCATTAATAAATATACATGATGGCAAATTTTCTCTAGGGTGACAATGAAACCTCTGGCTGCTGGGTGGAAAATTGTGCCTGTGACTTGGAGTATTTGAACGCCATTTTGAGTAAAAGTCAATGGAATCTTTTTGTTAAATTTAAGCCCTATTTTCTTGGGACTGTAAATGCTATGTTTGTTATGAGACTTATTTATTTATGGATCTGTATTGTCTATGATAAGTTTATCTTCATTATTCAAATCACCTTATCATACTTTATAAGAAGCACTGTTGTGCTGAAGTCTGCATGGTTATGTAAGTTCTGCATTAACAGCAGAATTAGCATCCACTCTTCCAGCTTATGAACAACAATCTTTTAATAACAACATATTTAGATTCAGATAGACAGACAGGTGTTTAAGTAATTGTTCAGGTTTCTTTTATTGAACAGAATGAGGATGAAATGCTCTTTAAAAATTTCAATGAAAATCTTATGAAATATACTCAATCTATGATGCAAAACAAACTTTGTGGATATGGCATCCTTGGGACTATGCAATGAAGATAGTGACAAGTAAACAATAAAGCAAAAGTAAATCAATTTACCAGTCCCAGAAAGGTGAAAGCATTTGATGAAACACTACTCCACAAAGAAATGTGAAGTGCTGACAGAACTGTTATATAACCTTCAATTTATTTTAATAACACTGGAAGGGCAGATGTCATAGCTGTTCCTGGAAATCTTTTTGAGGCTTCTAGGATGTGTTCCCATTAATTTTTTTAAGGCACCTACTATATTGCGCAATCTGTAACCAACATTGACTAATTTATGTTTCCTCTTAAGGCTGACTCAGGTTTAGTTCTCCTAAAAGAGGTTCAACTGAGCAGCCCATAGGAGTCATATGCAAAAAAAGCTGCTTGATGCAGGACAGAGCACAGGCTCAGGAAGTTCACATGGGTCAAGCTGATTACCTCCTCTAGCTCTGGCAAACAAAGGGCTCAGCTGGGTTACCCAAGTTCATAAGGAGCTAGTGACATTCAGCTGCAGCTCTCACTCTTACTGATCAGCAGGGGACTGTCTGGGCCTTAGGTTAACTCTTCCATGCCTTGTTTTAGGATTGCAGTGAAGTCAAAATAGAAGCTGTAAGGTAACTTAGCCTCAGCTTATTCCTAGTTGTTATTCAAGAAATACAGCTTTTAAATCAATATCGAATAAACTTCTTACAAGGGGCAGCAATGATTCACTTAATTACTATAGAGGTGCTAGATAAAACACAAGTAAGTAGTATATTTGTCACATACTTGCTGATTATGAAGTAAATGTTTATTTCTGGGTAGGGTGGGAGTGGGTACAATATGATTTATCTTTCTATCAAGAATTCCCACTCCGTCTTAAATAAAGAAGGCTTCATATAATTTCCAAAAAGATAACAGCAGCATTTATAATTCTTCCTCATTTAAAAGTGCATGTTTCCCCTGAGTTGCTCTTATAAAAGAAACCTCAGGAAAACCTTAACAACTCATCATCTGAGAAGTCTGGAACCTCCCTGGTAGGTTACAGGCAGAGCTCTCAGTGGTAAGCCAGTTCCTTCAGGCTTTGATCTTCTGCTAACACATCATGATCTTCTAGAAGTGACTAAATCTGTCTGCTTCTATAAACTTGAGAATAATAGTTTATTAATAATGAAGAATGGCTTTCTGGTAGCAATGGGAAGACTAAGTCTAAAGGCCTCTAAATCATCTTTATCATCCTAGTTTTTCATTCTTCAACATTCTACAGGCCCTGGAACACACATTATGCCAGATCCTTGGAATTTTCATTCAACTACTATATTTAACAAAAAAAGATTAAGCTTCCTTTAAAGGCCAACCACTTGTAAGATCAAAGCCCTTACCCTTAAGGAGCTTAGAGTATAGCCAGAAGACACGGAGCTCAAACAGTGTGGTCAACTCTAGGAAATCCAAATGAATGACTCAGACTCCAGGTGGATTTGGCTTATTAGGAGTTATCCAATTTGATTTCCAACTCTGTTAGATAACCTAGATAATTGCCAAATCTACATCTAAAATAAGGAAATAAAAAGACTACTTAAGCAGATTCTCTCAACCATGACTTTAATCACAAATGCAAACAGAAATCCTCAAACCTGTGGTAAGCAGTTAGAGAAACATGAGTAGAGCAAGGATGTTAGGCGAGGTACAGGAAGTCACCAGGGCAGAAAGCCCCAGGTGCCTAGCAATGGGAAAACAAGGACCTCATCCCCAGGGTAACCTTTCATCCCCTAGTATATCACTGATCATTCAATTTGGCCCCTTTTCTGGCCTTTCCTCCCCTGGCATGTTTCTAGTCATGTGGTAGATCACTTTCAGGGACCAAAGAGTGGCCTCATGTGACTCCCATGCAGGGCCTTGCATGACCAGTCTCTTAAGTGTTCAGCTCTAGAGATAACATCTAGGCCTCAGTTGTGTTTCAACTCCAAAAGCAGCAAAAACAGATAAGAAATGCCATGGTTGACATCAGGACTAGCTGATGAATATTCTATTGGGTCCACTCCTGAGATCCCCAGATGAATACACTCAAGATGGACGGCCCAGAATGCAGCATACCTTCACCTTTCCCCATTGCCTTTGCTCAGGTATATTTTCCTTCCTTGCCTCTCTCTTTCTCCTAAGCTCCAAGGGCCCTTGGTTTGCCTCTGTAACTTGTTTTCTGAACCCATTTCTTCTATGGCTCACTACTTCTACCTCTGTGACTTTCTTTTTTTATTTTTTTATATATTTTTTTTATTGATTAAGATATTACATATGTGTCCTTATACCCATGTTACCCCCTACCCCCCCCCGCTCATGCCCCGCCCCCCCCCCCCCCCCCCCCCGGTGTCCGTGTCCATTGGTTAGACCTATATGCTTGCATGTAAGTCCTTTGGTTTTTGGTTGATCTTTCCCCCTCACCCCCACCCTCCCCTACATTCCCTCCAAGGCCCGACAGTCCAATCAATGCCTCTCCGTCTCTGGATCAGTCCTTGTTCATCAGTTTATGATGTTCATTATATTCCACAAATGAGTGAGATCATGTGGTATTTATCCTTCTCTGACTGGCTTATTTCACTTAGCATAATGTTCTCTAGTTCCATCCATGCTGTGGCAAATGGTAAGAGTTCCTTTTTCTTCTTCCTCTTCTTAAAGAATACCTTTCAGCATTTCATATAATGCTGGTTTGGTGGTGATGAACTCCTTTAGCTTTTTCTTATCTGTGAAGCTCTTTATCTGACCTTCAATTCTGAATGATAGCTTTGCTGGATAAAGTAATATTGGTTGTAGGTTCTTGCTATTCATCACTTTGAATATTTCTTGCCACTCTCTTCTGGCCTGCATGGTTTCTGTTAAGAAATCAGCTGACAGTCATATGGGTACTCCCTTGTAGGTAACTGACTTTTTTTCTCTTACTGCTTTTAAGATTCTCTCTTTGTCTTTTGCTCTTGGCATTTTAATTATGATGTGTCTTGGTGTGGTCCTCTTTTGATTCCTTTTGTTTGGGGTTCTCTGTGCTTCCTGGACTTGGAAGTCTATTTCTTTCACCAGGTAGGGGAAGTTTTCTGTCATTATTTCTTCAAATAGGTTTTCAATATCTTGCCCTCTCTCTTCTTCTGGTACCCCTATAATTCTGATGTTGGTACGCTTGAAGTTGTCCCAGAGGCTCCTTACACTATCTTCGTATTTTTGGATTCTTTTTTCATTTTGTTTTTCCAGTTGGGTGTTTTTTGCTTCTTTGTATTTCAAATCTTTGACTTGATTCTTGCGATCCTCTGGTCTGCTGTTGGGAGTCTGTATAATATTCTTTATTTCAGTCAGTGTATGCTTAATTTCTAGTTGGTCCTTTATCACAACATCGAGGGTCTCACTAGATTTCTTGAGGATCTCACTACATTTATCGGCGGTTTCCATAAAATTCTTGAAAAATCTTAGAAACATGGTTTTGAACTCTATATCCAGTCGTTTGCTGTCCTCCATTTCTGTTATTTGTGACCTGTTTCTTTGTCTTCGCATTTTGTCTGCTTCCCTGTGTTGGTAGAGTGGTTTTGTGTGCTAGGTGTCCTACAGGGCCCAGTGGCTCAGCCTCCCCAGTTACCTTAGGTGGACGCTCTTGGTGCACCCCCTTGTGGGCTTTGTGCACAGTCTTGTTGTAGTTATGCCTTGATTGTTTTAGGTGTCACTGGGAGGAATTGACCTCCAGGCCAATTGGCTGTGAGAATCAGCTGTGTCTGCAGTGGGAGAACTTCTGTGCTGAAGACACCCTTCTGGGGCAAGACTTGCTTCAGTGGGGCTTTGGTGCTCACTGATTCTGCCCCCTGAGTGTGTTCCTTATGAATCTGAGGAGTTGTAATCTGGATGGTCCCACTCTGACCACTGGGTACACTGGCTCTTGGATCTAAGGAGGTGCTAATTAAGCCTCTTCCTGAGGTTACCCAGCAGGAGCTACGAAGAGATATGCAGATTTCCCTTCCTTTTTTTGGGGTTTGGAGGTGTCCAAATGAGGCCCAGCTGTGAAGCAATGCAAGCTGCTGTGGGGCCTTGGGCCTTCTCTTGGAAGTTCTGGGTCTCTCTGGCCCAGCTGCAATTTGTTAGGTAATTTTCAGGTTGCAAAGGACCCAGGCATTCATATGCAAAAGCCTTTGCAGAAGCCTGGATGGGGCGGGGTCTCAGAATCAACAGGGCGGAGCAAGCAGCTATGGCTGATTCTCAGCCTTGCCCTAAGGGGCCGCGCGTCTCAGTGTCCCGGTAATTGCTGCCAGCACCTCTGAGGGAAAGCCGCCCTCAAGTTCTGAGTTCTGCCTGCTGCCAGACAGTCCAGTTTTTCCCCGTATGAGTCCTGGGACCCCAGAGATTTCCCGGAACTGGAGTTCAGAGCAGTCGGGAGCTTGTGACTCCCTCCCGATTCAAAAAGACAGCCACGTCCTCAGGTGCCTGCCCCTTTCCCCACGTGCCGGAGCCTCCATACCTCTGCACTTTACTTTCGTAGCTCCTCTGAGTCTGTGTGCTCTTCTCTTTCCTTCTAGTTATAGAATTTCCACTCAGCCAGCCTTCCTGTGATTCTGGATGATGACTGTTCTGTCTTTTAGTTGTATTTTTGAAGTTGTTGTCGGAGGCAGCAATTTCCGGTGTTTACCTATGCCGCCATCTTGGTTTCTCCCCTCTGTGACTTTCTTAATAAACTTTTACAGTTTGAATCTTGGATCTGAATTCTTTCTTAGCCTGAACTCAAGTACCATGATTGCTTAACCAAGGTCCAGTCTGACTCCACTGGTCTAATGCCTGGTATTGTTTTCACCAACAACAGATCTGCTTCTTTTTGTAACATTTGACATTGTTGACCATTCTTTCTATTATGGAGTTTCTGGGAGCTGTGCCAGTGTTTTAATTTAGTATAAATGAAGCAATTGGGGGATATGCTAGTCCCAAATAATTACTAGCTCTCTACCTTTCTATCATTATACTCTTTCACTTAATGATTTCAATCACCCTGGCTTTAACCACTTTCCAAATCTTTAACACTAACACCCAGCTCTCCTTTGAGCTCCAGCTCTATTTTCACATTTACTTGCTCTGCATTTCTCCTAGTATGTCCCACTGGCATTTTTAATTCAAGTATACTAAAATCTTTACCCAAGAATCTTTCCCCAAGCCTCATCTTCTGACTTCCTTTCTTCTGTATAGGGTGGGGCAAAAGTAGGTTTACAGTTGTTTGTATGGAAAACAATACAATCCTATATAATAAAAGCCTAATATGCTAATTGGCCGGTCATCTGGTTGGCCATTCAACCAATCAAAGTGTAATATGCTAATGATATGCTAAGGCCACTCAATTGCTTGCTATGACATGCACTGACCAACAGGGAGTAGATGCTCTGACCGGTAGGTTAGCTTGCTGCTGGGGTCCGGCCAATTGGGGACTGAGCGAGACAGGCCGGACACACCCTGGAGCCCTCCTGCGGTCCCTCCCTGGCTGGCCAACCTCTTGTGTCTCTCCCCGGCCCCGAATGTGCACCGGTGGGGTCCCTCTGCCTGGCCTGCACCCTCTTGCAATCTGGGACCCCTCGGGGGATGTCAGAGAGCCGGTTTAGGCCTGATCCAACAGGGAAAATGCCACTCAGACAGAAGTCAGGCTCACAGCTGGTGAGTGCAGTGGCGGTGGCAGGAGCCTCTCCCACCTTCGCAGCAACACTAAGAATGTCCGACTGACGGCTTAGGCCTGCTCCCCCCTGGAGAGCAGGCCTAAGCCGTCAGTTGGACATCCCCCAAGGGCTCCCGGACTGCAAGAGGGCACAGGCCGGGCTGAGGGACTCCCAGGGTGCATGAATTTCATGCACTGGGCCTCTAGTAATAAATCTATAATAATAAAAGGGCAATATGCTAATTAGACCAGACATTTTTCTGGACGTCCTTCCAGACGTCATTTTGGACATCCTTCTGGATGAAGCCGGGGCCGGAGCAAAGCCTGGGTCCTGGGTGCCTGTGGGCGGCCGGAGGGAAACCAGCCTGGGTCCTGGGTGCCAGAGGGAAGCTGGTGCCAGCAGCTGGGGGAATAAAGGCCTACTCTTGCATGAATTTTGTGCATCAGGCCTCTAGTAAGTAATAAAAGAATAAACTCTGTTTCACATACTCATAGCTGTATACCTACTTTTGCCCCACTCTGTATATTGATTCATTATCCACCCAGTTAATTAGACTCTAAACTTCAGAGTCATCTTTGATTTCTCCCTCTGCTTGACCCCACAATTTCTCTCCTATCAACATCTCATCAGTCTTATTTTCAGAGTTTCCTTAATTTATTTTGTATACATCTGTTATCAGACAAATCTTAAAACAAAACTGTAATTCTCTCACTTCTTCGTCACACCCTCAGGGACCACAGGGTAAATTCCAAACTCATAAGTGTTGCATTTAAACATCTATAATTTGGCACCAATGTGCCCTTTGTCAGCCTTATCACTAATGATATCCCATGTTGTCTTTATAACCATCCTTCAAAGTTATTCCTTTCTTGAATATGCTCTAAGCTCTATGGGCACTGTCTCCTTCCATCTACACTTACCTTCTTCACAATCACTATCTGACAATTCAGATATCCATGAAACTATCGCTAATTCCTCTTACAAATAACCTGTAGGCTGACTTACAGCTTTAAGTTCTACTTTTTTTAAGGAACTTAACATTCACTATCAAACTAACTACTTATGAATTTGCCTTACTTCTCAGTTTTATGAAGATAGAGGAGATTGTGTGTTATTGAAGTTTAAATCTTCCTCAGCATCTAGGACAATACTTTGTAAAGAGTAGATGGTCAATAATATTTGTTGTAAAATAATATGAATGGAATATAATAAAGAATAATTTTTTCTGAGTAGTTTGAAATTTTTAAATACCAAAACTGTAATGAAAATAATTTTGGTTAATCATTTTCTGTATTCAAATTTCTTCAAGAGGACAGATATTTATTTATTTATTTATTTATTTATTATTTCCTATAGAATTAAAGACAGCAAATGGCTTCTAAATGAGATTTAGAATTTAAATGCGAATAATTAATAACTTGAGAACAAATATCCCATTGGATTGCAAATAGAATGGGAAAAATCAAATAGTGTAATCAAACCATTCTCATTTGACTCTCAATTAATAACTTATAGTAACAAAGTTTTCCTCAGGAATATTAACAGCACTGTCCAAGCAGGAATTTTCTGAGATCACATCTATTCAAGAAATTAGGAGTAACAAATAAAACACATAAAGTAGTTTTTGGAAAACATAGATATTTTGTTAACATAACTAGTAGCCCAGTGCACGAAATTCATGCACTGGGGTGGGGTGGGGGGAAAGGGGCCCCTCAGTCTGGCCTGAACCCTCTCCAATCTGGGACCCCTCAGGGAATGTCCGACTGCCTGTTTGTGCCCACACTTTTAACAGATGACAGCTCCATTGTTGTTTCTTTCTTCTCATATTTAAAACCATTGGAATTAGTAGATATTCAAAGTGTGTATACATTTTGGGGAGACACCCTGTATATCTCTAGTCAGTGGTGAAAGGAACCAACAGTGGATTTGGAACCCCCAGACAGGGAACCTCACTCACTCCCCGCATGTCTCCCCAATTCATTTTCCACCTTCGTGGGCAGTGGGAGAACCAATGTTTTCTCTCATTAACTCCAAAAAGCATGTCTTGTCACCCGCTGCCTTGCAGGAGTGCGCTAGGCCCCAAGCAAGCGAGGCTCAGTCAGGGCAGCCTTCGCTCATGGGTGCTGGCACTTAAAGTGCACATTCCTCCTCTACAGTCGCCTTGACTATTCCACTGTTTCACTGAGAGGACGGAACTCCTCGCCGCCTCTGGGTTCTTGATCTTGAACGCTGACCGAAGGCACCTCAGCTAGGGCCGCCCATGCCCACCAGGTGTGTCTGTCTGCACCTGCTCCCACCTCAGCACCTGCATTAGCCCCACAGAGGTGATCTTGTCGCTGCAGCTGCACTGGCCTCCATGGGAACAGGGTGTCACCACTCCACCCTCTCACTGTCATCTCACAGGAGCCCACCCTCAGCACCCAGAACACCCAGACACTCTCCAAAGGACATGAGCATGTTGGAGGGGACAAGTGCACATCCTATGGGAGACTTAGGCATGCTGGGGTTGATGGAAGTGAGGTGGAGGGGCTGGGGGAACTTGTGCGTGCCTTGGTCAGGGAATATTGTAGGCGCGTGTGGGTGACAGCGGGCTGGGGGATGTTAGCACGCAAGGGAGAGAGAAGAGGATGTGCATACCGGAGGCCTGTGGCTTTGCAGATCCGCAACCCCACATGGTGTGGCCAGGAGGACGTCAGTCTGGCCCATCATGGTGGCTGTCCCTGCGGTCCCACAGCTTCTGGGCCAGAAGGCGGGACTTGCGCAGCCACTCCTCCGCGTTCATGGCCTGCAGGCGCTACTTCAGCTTGGCCCTCAGGCTCTGCTTGGCACGCTCATGGCTGCCACCACAGCCATGTGGGGGAGTATAGGCTGCCCTCCACCGGCCTGCAGGCCCACTTCCCCTGCCCAGAGGCTCTCCAAGTGCTGCTCACAGGCCCGGAGCAGCCTGAGCAGGCCAGGACGCCAGTGCGCGCTGCTCACCTGCCCAGAGTGACCAGGGCAGGGCAGAAGCCAGGCGTCCCACCCCACCCTGGCCGCTCCTTGCCTCCACATGCTGCACACTGGCTGGAGTGGCCAGGGCTGGGTGGAAGCCAGGCATCCTGCCCTGCCCAACCCCGGCCGCTCCGCCCCTGTGCGCACCGCCCACTGGCCTGGATCAGCCGAGGCTGTGCGGGATGCCTGCCCCCAGCAGCTCGGTGCCTGTGCACATGCACGCTGCCCACAGGCCCTCCATCTTTGTTGTGTTAATTTGCATATCACTCTGATCGGCTGGTGGGCGTGGCTGATGGGCATGGCTTGAGCATAGAGGAGGGACTGCTAATTTGCATGTTTCTCTTTTATTATATAGGATATGGTGAGACAATTAACAAATTAAATATTATGTCAAACCCTAAAAGAAAAATGGGTTTTATATCTTTATATACAATTAGAGGCCTGGTGCACAAAATTTGTGCATGGATGTGGTCCCTAAGCCTAACCAGTGATTGAAGCGCAAGCATCTGGCATGGAGGGCAGGCCCCAGCTGACCTCTGGGCCCTGGGAAGCACCTAGGCCCGCCTCCGCCTGAGTCACAGTGTCCGAGTCCCCACACGGAGACATGGTGAGTGTGGCTGGACACTGTGGGCCAGGGAGCAGCATGGGCCTCTGGGCCACCCAGCAGCACTGCACGGAAGCCAGGTGGGCAGCACGCTCTCTCCCGGCTGTCGTTGCAGACCGGCTTCTGCATGAACCCACAGGGAACTTGACCGGCCCCTGTGGTCCTGGCGGCTGCAACCTGGCTAACCCGGAAGAGGCCGCATGGGTGCAGAGCAGGCTCCTCATGGGCGCCTGGCACCTAAGCGCTGGGGCTTCCCCAGTGCTCGAGCCTTGGTGTCCCGGGAGAGGGTAGCAGAGGAAGTGAGATCGAGCTCGGCGGACACCCTGCATTCTCACCGTACTTCTGTCCCTGTCACCCCCGCTGCCAGGTAGCCAGTGAGAGGTCACAGCCCCCTGCCCGGGCGCCACAGGAAGTTGGTCACCACCCCCTGGTGGTCATATGCATGTCATAGTGAGCGGTCAAACTCCTGGTCTCCCGAGGGGACAATTTGCATATTACGCTTTTATTATATAGGACTAGAAAGACTAATTTGTGTGGCTTATGGTAGAGAGTATGAAGAAATGGCAAAACTACCTTTTGAAAAGGAATAGTGACAAATTTGGCAATATGGTAAAATCACTGTTGTAAAAAATACTATAGAAATACCTATCATATAGATGCACATTTTTTCATATTTGAAAAAATAAAATAAAATTGAATTTTGTCTAGTATCTGATTTTAATCTCTAGGTTTGAATCTGTCACTTCTAGGTCATTAGAAATGTATTTATTTGCTGACAATGTTCTTGACATAAAATAGCAGGATTTTTGTTGGGTATTTTCCCTTCTCTGGCAGTTAACTTTTTATTATTACTCCTATTCAGAAGTGAATAGCTCCTATTCAGAATTGTTACAGGATATAGGTATGAGATTGTGGCACTTATCATGCTTCCAGTATACTACTTTGCCATGACCTCACTGAACCATTGTTTGCAGTGTCTGGTTATGTTTTCTGTCTTTTATTCCTACCTGCAAACTGACCCATGTTTTTACTTAATGGGGTGACTTCAGAGGAAGCTGATCTGTCTGCCCTCTGGTTTCCCAGAAGATCATAATTATGCTGCAATTGAAATTGCGAGGTAACTTGAAGTCACCACTTACCAGCCAGTTTAGTCATCTCAGTGTGGATAAGTGCACCATTATGTCTCATCTCGGAAATCTGGCATCACCCATTCTTCTTACAAGTTTATTTCAGTTCAGTGGAGTTACAATAAGCATTGCTTCAATGTTGTTATGTGGGAGACTTAATATTAAATCACCTGTGAGCAATCTGTTTTAACAAGCCCCCTGGTGATTTTGAAACATGCTAAATTTGAGAGCCACTGATTTAGGTAATTAGCAATAACTGCTGGTACAGACAATACCTAAATCTCAATTGCTTAACACAACAAAGGCATATTTCTTGCTCACATCAAATCCAATATGGGTCAGATAGGGTCTCTCTGTCTTATTGTTAAGACATTTTGAACACCTGGCTTCCAAGTTGCTGAGAAAGGGAAAAGATCTGAAGGATTGCTTGGGAAGAGTTTATGAGCCAGGCTTGGGAGTGGCTTACATCATATCTGGCCACATCCTGTCTGGTAGAATCTAGTCACATAATTGCAACATCCTAGAAGGAAGGCTGGGAAGTGTAGAGGAGCACATGGTTACTTATGAGAGCTGACAGTGAACCACAAGCAGGATCAGATACACATTACATGACTTCCAACAGAAGATAGGTGTACTGAGAACGTCAATGGACCCCTAGTACTGAACCACTCATTGCCTTGAAAGCCGTTATCCACTTCCAATTGACCCTTTCATCAGCATGGGTTCTCTTCATTTCTTCTGGCGCTTTATCTCTGAATCAGTCTGTGCCAGGCAAGAGCCTGATAAAACATAGACATAGACAGAGACATACATAGACAAAAAGAGAAATAAAAGGGCTGGTTCAGACTGTACTGAAGGGTAGAAGTGAAAGATTATTATCTTCCAAATTATACTCTTCCCACCCTTGATCCCAGAGTTAACCACCTGACACACATGTAGTTCTTCTGGTATTTAACTCCATAACTCTCAATGAGGAGTCGTAAGTTCCAATTTCATAGAACCAGGCAGGAAGTATAAACAGATCAAGCAGGCCACAAGTAGCTACAGATCAAGCAGGCCACAAGTAGCTTAGCTGGAGGACTGGAGGGTGTGGGCAATGGACTAGCACAGGCTCCATCTAATGGAAGGCTGTTTGCCAGTTCTGGCCAATTTTTCCCATGCAGGATTGTAGCCTCAGTGTTGCTAAATCATTTTTCATTCCTTTTTCTAAGAAAAACCAGAAATGTGAATGCTTTAGTTAAGTTTCTTTATTTTTACAAACACTGTGCTGGATATAAAAAACAACAAAAGGACTTTCAGTAGAATTGGCTGGTGGGCCACCAACTTGCAACCTCATGCTAAACTGTACATTCATACCTCTACTAGAGGCCCGGAGCATGAATTCTTGCACCAGTGGGGGTCCCTTGGCCTGCCTGGCAGGGATCAGTGGACCTCTGTGCTGCTACAGCCCACCCTTACCCACCAGGTCATCGGGCTCCAGCCCGCTGTCCGAGTAGATCCTGCACAGCACGAAGTAGTGTGTGAAGTAGAAGGAGGCCAGGGAGGAGCCTGAGCCTGGGCTGGGTGCTGCGCTGCTCCTGCTCATCTGGCCCCACTGTGCCTGCCGCCGCTGCAGCTCAAGAGCACAGGGAGAATATCTGCGGGAGAGGCTCACGCCTCCACAGCTATGCTCGCCAGCCTTCAGTCTGGTGTCTGGTGCCCGTCTGTCAGCTGAGCGGTGCTCCTGCTGTGGGAGCGCACTGACCACCAGGGGGCAGCTCCTGCATTGAGCTTCTGCTCCCTGGTGGTCAGTGCATGTCATAGCTACCAGCTGGTCGTCCTGTCGTCTGGTCATCCAGTCATCCAGTTGTCTGGTCGCTTAGGCTTTTATATATATATAGATTGTGCATCAACGTCCTATAATTGTTTAACAATTGTAAATCCCAAAATTTATAACTTAAAATAACTTTTTATCTTTTCACTAGAGGCCTGGTGCACAAAAATTTGTGCACTTGGGAGGGTCCCTCAGCCCGGCCTTTTCCCTCTCGCAGTTTGAGACCCCTTGGGGGATGACCATCTGCTGGCTTAGGCCCGTTCCCCGGGGGATTGGGCCTAAGCTGGCAGTCAGACATCCCTCTGGCAGCCTGGGAGCCCTTGGGGGATGTCCACTTGTCAGCAAGGAGCAGGCCAGGCTGCAGTCAGACATCCTTAGCGCAGCTGAGGAGGCAGGAGAGGCTCCCACTACCACCGCTGTACTGGCAGCCATCAGCCTGGCTTGTGTCTGAGCAGAGCTCTCCCTGTGGGAGCACACTGACCACCAGGGGGCAGCTCCTGCATTGAGCGTCTGCCCCCTGGTTGTCAGTGTGTGTCATAGTGACCAGTGATTCCCAGTTACTCTGCTGTTAGGGTCAATTTGCATATTACCCTTCTATTATATAGGATAGAGGCCTGGTGCATGGGTGGGGGCCGGCTGGTTTGCCCTGAAGGGTGCCCCTGATCAGGGTAGGGGTCTCACTGGGGTGCCTGGCCAGCCTGGGTGAGGAGCTGAGGGTCATTTTCAGGCTGGCCACACCCCCTTCAGGGTGGGGGTCCCCACTGGGGTGCCTGGCCAGCCTGGGTGAGGGGCTGATGGCTGTTTGCTGGCTGGCCAAACCCCACAGTGGAGACCCTTACCCCATGAGGGTGTCACCAGCCTGGGTGAGGGGCTGATGGCTGTTTGCAGGCTGGCCACAATCTCCAGCTACCCAAGCTCCCAGTGGAGGCTGGCTGGAAGCAGGTATCTGGGATTTATTTGGCTTCTATAATTGAAACTTTGTTGCCTTTTTCAGAGGCCACAGCCGGCCAGGGCAGGCGGGAAGCTTGGCTTCCTCCATTGCCAGGGCAACCAAACCTCCTGCTTGCTCCAGCTCCATGGCTGCCAGCTGCCATCTTGGTTGGGTTAATTTGCATATAGTCTCTCTGATTGGCTGGTGGGCGTGGCTTAGGGCATAGCAAAGTTACAGTCAATTAGCATCTTTGCCTTTTATTAGTGTAGATGTGGAAGCTGATGAATTTGATAATTTTATGCTCACTTTTTACTTCCAGTTGATTGCTACCCCCTTACATTTTTATTAGTTATGTTATTAGTATACTTGTGTTTTATTCAGAAAGGTTGCATTCATTAACTCCTTATGTCCTATTATTAAGTTAAGAAAATAAGTGCTTCTTCATAACTTTCATCCTCTTTCTCCTCTATACTTTAGTTCTATTAACTGTATGATTATTTTTACATTGACCAAATTCATATCATTTAAATTCCATACCACTATTATATTTAATTAAATATTTGATGCTTTATCTATACTTTATATTCTAGAATTGAGAAACAATAAATGTTTTCAACATTACAATTATAGTAATTATTAATAACCATATAATTAAGTAGATCTTATTTCACTAAACCCGATCAACTTGACAAATGATGCTCCAGGAGTGAAGGTCAAGTGGATCTCCTTCCTTGCACTGAGAAGTAGTCCAACATTATCCCACATTGCACTTTTTAAGATATTCGATTCAAAGACACAGACACAGGTCTTTGGTCTTCCATGAGTTTCCAATTTTCTTTATCTGTTAAAATTATAATATACAGCTCAGCCAGTGTGGCTCAGTGATTGATCATCGACCTATGAACCATGAGGTCATGGTTAGATTCCCAGTCAGGGCACATGCCTGGGTTGTGGTCTTGATCCCCAATGGGGGGCATGCAGTAGGTAGCCAATCAATGATTCTCTCTCATCATTGATTCTCTCTCATCATCTCTCCTTCTCCCTTCCTCTTTGAAATATATATTTTTAATAATTATAACATACAGACACTCTAACTGGCTTCCAAATAAAGAAATGGATCAATATCTGTATGGATTAATAATTATTGGGGTATCTGTTCAATTGACACTGATCTTCTTTCTCTGAGAAATTTACCTCTAGATGTCTCTAGCTACCTCCACCTTTTAAAAAAATATTGCAACACCTTTGCCACTTTGAGTGGTCAGCTATCCAGTGAAGAGTGGATAGCTGACCACACTGAGTCAATCAGATTCTGTCTCTGAGGAACTGATAGTCATCTAGTTAGTCCCTAAACATAAATGCAGATGTGTGACATGTACAACATCCCTGGATGAGCCACCCATGGAAAGAGAAATGACAAACAGGAATGATGAAAACAGGCACAAAGAATCAGAAAGATAAGAGACCATATATAGAGAAAGCTTAAGTGATAGATTGATAGATTAGATAGATGACAACAGATACTGTCTGGTTTAACAGCTTTTATTATTGACTAGAGGCCTGATGCACAAAATTCGTCAAGAGTAGGCCTTCCTTCCTCCGGCTGCCAGCACCGACTTCCCTCTGGCACCCGGGACCCGGGCTTTCTTTGCAGCCCCAGCTTCATCTGGAAGGTCGTCTGGAAGGTCATCCCTAAAGAAGTCCAAAAGGATGTCCAGTCTAATTAGCATATTATGTTTTTATTGTTATAGATTATTTCAATTTCTTTACAAGTGTGGGGTTTGTGAGACTCTTCTTGAATTCTTATAATGAAATATCTCTCTCTCTTTCCCCCTTCTTCTTTTTTTTTTTTTGCTTTAGCTGGGTTGAGATAGTCTGCTACTTGCAACCAAAAGAGATTAAAATAAAACAGAGCATACAATGGAACAGGGAGACTATTATTGCCAAGTACATGAATAAAAGAAATGCAGAGACTGCTGGGCTTACATCTGTGTAAAGAGAACAAATTGGCTGTGCTTAACTCTTTTGCTCTAATTCTAAGTTAGTTTCCAGTATTGTTTTTATTAATACATAAGAAGTGCATCTTTGACAATTTGCATAATAAGTCTTCAGCAAGCATCTAATTTCTGAAAGTTTAGGAGATATATTTTATTTGGTTAAAGTGTTATAAAGTGTTATATTTTATGTAACATAAATGATAAAAACAGGTTTTTAAAAAATATATTTTTATTGATTTCAGAGAGGAAGGGAGAGGGAGAGAAGGAAACATCAATGATGAGAGAGGAAGAATCAATAATCAGAATCCTCAAGCAGGAATTGAACCGTGCCCTGGTTTATAGGTTGATGCTCAACCACTGAGCTATGCCAACTAGGCAAACAAGTTTTTATAAAACTCACTAAATAATTCTGAATGAGCTTAGTAGAATGTAGCATAATGTCTGATAAATAGTATAGGTACCCATTAAATGTTAGCTCATGCTCCTTTTTCTTCTAAAATTAGATTTTTTTCATTGATTGATTACTTGATTTACTCAGGAAACATTTAAATACCAAGAACCATATCAAGTCCTGGGACTATAAAGCCTTAACTTCAGAAAGGAATCCAGTTAGCACTGCATAGGAGACACATCAAGACAACTATTTTCAATTCAACTTGCTAAGGACTACAACAGAGGGATGAATATAAATTTACAGGAGCACAGTGAAAGAGCAACTGCTTGGCTGTGAGGGCAAGATGACAAATTTGCCAGTTCTACTTTCAAAAAAGTCCTGTACAGTCTATGTCCCCCAACTTATTATTTGTAAAATAAGTCTAATAAGAATTTTGTCTTTGGTTTTTATGGTGGTTTAAGGAGGCAATAAAAAATTATTACACCTGCCCTGGAGTATCATCCCATACACCAAAAGGTATGTCTAATAATTTTCATTTTAAATTCCCATTTAGCTATTTTGTTGATTAGTGAATCCACATTATTGACTTAGTCAAATCTATTGGTTTTGCGACTTTCAGAATAAAAATATAAAATAAAATAAAAGAGTTATAACATTAATATACTTTGGTTTTTCCTCTAAATAATTTGAAAGAAAGGTGGAAGTAGTTACTATTTAAAATTAATTTTATACATATTTAAAGTTATACCTTATTAATGTCTCATTTTGGTCTCTGCAAATATATGGAACACAATATATGAATCAAATTGTTAGCACTTGATTCTTTTTTTTTTTTTTTTTCTTACCCACATGTTGCTACCGGGCACCTAAAATGTGGCTAAGTACAACCCAGGAACAAAATTTTTAATTTTGCTTAATTTTAATTAATTTAAATGTAAATAGCTACATGAGGCTAGCAGCTATGTAATAGAAAAACACAGCTTAACTCTGTTTTTAAACTTTAACATGAACACGGACATAACCTGGGATCTTGTGAAGATGAAGATTCTGATTTAGCAGGTCTGGGCAGGCCAGGGAACCTGCATTTCTCATGAGCTCCCAGGTGATGCCTGCTGGTGCATGAACCATAATTGGAGTAGCAAGACTCCACCTGTTTCTGGAAGCATCAGTGTGACAAGAAGCTTCATGGGTCAGTGTCTCCAAATTCTTTGATCACACACCCTGTCAGTAAAAACTTCTGAATACTAACTGCTATACCAACATTTTACCTATGTTATAAAACAATACATATAGAAGTTTGAAAAGATCAGAAACAGATGACATAAGCAATATTTAAAAAATATAATCACAGTAAGTTCATATTATTAATAACTAATATCTCAAGGTATAATATACATGTGAAATGAGACCCACGGTTAACAGTAGTGTAAGTAAATCCACATTTCAAAATGTCTTCTAGATGACATTTCTAGTTCAAGAGGAAGGAACACTTCCAAGCACATTCTATGAAGCTAGCATCACCCTAATACCAAAACCAGGTAAAGACAACACAATGAAAGAGAACTACAGGCCAATATCCCTCATGAACATAGATGCCAAAATCCTCAACAAAATCTTAGCAAATCGGATCCAGCAGTACATCAGAAGGATCATACACCATGACCAAGTAGGATTTATCCCAGAGATGCAAGGATGGTACAACATCCGTAAATCAATAAACGTGATACATCACATAAACAAATTGAAAGAAAAAAACCACATGGTCATATCAATTGATGCAGAAAAAGCATTTGACAAAATCCAACACCCATTTTTGATAAAAACTCTCAGAAAGGTGGGAATAGAAGGATCATACCTCAACATAATAAAAGCCATATATGACAGGCCCACAGCCAACATCATACTCAATGGATAAAAACTAACACCATTTCCCCTAAGAACAGGAACAAGATAGGGATGCCCACTCTCACCACTCCTGTTCAACATAGTCCTGGAAGTATTAGCCATTGCAATTAGACAAGAAGAAGAAATAAAAGGCATCCAAATTAGAAAAGAGGAAGTAAAACTGTCCTTATTTGCAGATGACATGATATTATACACACAAAACCCTAGAGACTCCATCAAAAAACTACTAGACTTAATACATGAATTTGGCAATGTAGCAGGATTCAAAATTAACCCCAAGAAATCCGAGGCATTTCTATACACCAATAGTGAACTTTCAGAAAGGGAGATCAGAAAAACAATCCCATTTACCATCGCACCAAAAAAATTAAGATACCTAGGAATAAACTTAACTAAAGAGGTAAAAGACCTCTACTCAGAAAACTACAGGAAATTGAAAAAAGAGGTAGAGGAAGACATAAAGAGATGGAAGAACATACCATGTTCTTGGATTGGTAGAATCAACATCATTAAAATGTCCATACTACCCAAAGCAATCTATAAATTCAACGCACTTCCCATTAAAATACCAATGGCCTTCTTCACAGATCTAGAATGAACTCTCCAAAAATTCATCTGGAATAAAAAAAGACCCCGAATAGCTGCAACGATCCTGAGAAAGAACAAAGTAGGTGGGATCTCAATGCCAGATATCAAGTTGTATTACAAAGCCACTGTTCTCAAAACTGCCTGGTACTGGCACAAGAACAGACATATAGATCAGTGGAATAGAATAGAGAGTCCAGAAATTAGCCCGAACCAATATGCTCAATTAATTTTTGACAAAGGAGGCATGAACATACAATGGAGCCAAGATAGTCTCTTCAATAAATGGTGTTGGGAAAATTGGACAGATACATGCAAGAAAATGAAACTAGACCACCAACTTACACCATACACAAAAATAAACTCAAAATGGATAAAGGACTTAAATGTATGACAGGAAACCATAAAAATTCTAGAAGAATACAAAGGCAACAAAATCTCAGACATATGCCAAAGCAATTTCTTCACTGATACAGCTCCTAGGGCAGTTGAAACTAAAGAGAAAATGAACAAATGGGACTACATCAAAATAAAAAGCTTCTGCACAGCAAAAGAAACCATCAACAAAACAACAAGAAAACCTACTTCATGGGAAAACATATTTGCCAACGTCATATCTGATAAGGGCCTAATCTCCAAAATTTATAGGGAACTCATACAACTTAACAAAAAGAAGATAAACAATCCAATCAAAAAATGGGCAAAGGAGCTAAATAGACACCTTTCAAAAGAGGACATTCAGAAAGCCAAGAGACATATGAAAACATGCTCAAAGTCACTAATCATCCGAGAGATGCAAATCAAAACAACAATGAGGTACCATCTCACACCTGTCAGAATGGCTATCATCAACAAATCAACAAACGACAAGTGCTGGAGAGGATGTGGAGAAAAAGGAACACTTGTGCACTGCTGGTGGGAATGCAGACTGGTGCAGCCACTATGGAAGACAGTATGGAGTTTCCTAAAAATATTGGAAATGGAACTCCCATTTGACCCTGTGATCCCACTTCTAGCACTTGATTCTTAATGTCATTACTTTTCAGGTCCAGCTTCTAAAGAATATAATCAACTTCTAAGTACAACACAGAGAAAATGACACTAGGAGGCTAAGTTATGACTATATGACACAAACAATAAAATTGATACTTTCGGCCTCAGTTGGACACAAGCACACTTTTTTTTTTTTGCTCTGAGATATGTCAAATTCTTATGAACTGAGTTTAAATTTAAAAGCTTTTTTTTCCACACTCTTTTACATTTGCCAGATTCCATCACCCATATTTTTTTAACCTGGCAGATAAGCCTACTGACACACCCTCACCCAAGGGTTTCTTTCAGTTCCACACTCCTGTCAAATACTTATTCTGCAGGGCATGCTAACCTTTGTGACCTCATCCTGGCATGCTGACCTTGCCGACCTGGCCTCCTTGTGCAGAGACTTTTGACCTTAGGATCCCAATCTTTCACTTCACATTTGAATTCTGATACTTGCCAGTTTTTCAGCCACTGAGTGAAGGCCATTGGGCTCCAGGTGTGCAGTTTTTTTGCTCAATTAACACTCCAGCTGCATCATTTTCTAATAGGAAGAACAGATATATAGGTCTGAATGCAACCTCTCACTATTTCCAGCTTACAGGATCTTCTCCAGTCCCTAAATTCAAGGAAGGATTTAGTTAAAGGGGTAAGCAAACCCAGCAGGGCTTTCTCTCTGATATGCAGGAGCTCAGAAATGCAAAAGTCTTGATCAGCAAAAGCTTGAGAAGTGCTTGCTTTTCTCCCTTTGGGATTGACCATTAACTTACTTGTAGGCATTCTCAAGTAAAGATGTTTTTCTGGTTGCTTCAACTTCAGTCAATAAGTGGCTTTTTCTCAGCAAGTGTTAATAACACTCCACAAAAAAATTGCAATGTGAACTTATTTTATTTAGCATTAGCTCATTAGCATTTGTAAGGGACAGCCTCTGGTATCCACATGGAGTTTCTGAATTTCTTATTTATTCTCTCTGCCTTCATATCTCTTCCTACTTCACAAGAGTCTTCATAACTGCATGAAAATCTTCAAAACTCACTTTATTGTATGAGTCAAGAGTTTTCACTGGGGTCCATGTCCCATCTTGGTGACTGCCTGCTGCTCAACATTTCCCACCATTATTTCTCAGTGTAATTATTTTGTCACCTCCTTCAATATGCTTCCATGTTATTTATTTGCTCCTAGTATCACTATTTTTGTCTCCAGTATTTTTTCTCCCTCAACAACTTCCATTTGCATTGCACCTTTAAATTTTAAAATCCACTTCCTCCAGAGATTCTTGCTGTGGTTTACTTATACCTGACTTATCTCTTTCCTATTATTACATTTTATATATACTAGTGGCCCGGTGCATGAAATTTGTGCACGGGGGGGGGGGGGGGGGGTTTGTCCCTCAACCTGGTCTGCACCCTCTCCAATCTGGGATCCCTCTTGCAATCCGGGACTGCTGGCTCCTAACCGCTCCCCTGCCTGCCTGCCTGCCTGATTGCCCCTAACCACTCTGCCTGCTTGCCTGCTCACCCCCAACTGCCCCCCCCACAGGCCTGCTTGTCCCCAACTGCTCCCCCCTGCCAGCCTGATCACCCCCAACTGCCCCCCGCCGGCCTGCTCACCCACAACTGCCCCCACCACTGGCCTGATCACCCACAATGGCCCCACCCACCGGCCTGATCACTCACAACTGCCATCCCATCCTGGCCTGATCACCCACAACTGCCCTCCCCTCTTGGCCCCTAACCACCTCTACCTCAGCCCCGCCACCATGGCTTTGTTCAGAAGAACGTCCAGAAGGTCTCCTGGAAGGTCCCCCAGTCTAATTAGCATATTACCCTTTTGTTAGTATAGATAGAGGCCTGGTGCATGGGTGGGGGCTGTCTTGTTTGCCCTGAAGGGTGTCCCAGATCAGGGTGAAGGTTCCCTTGGGGGGCGGGGTGGCCTGGGCGAAGGGCTGAGGCAGTTGTCAGGCTGGCCACGCCCCCATGGGTGGGGGTCCCCACTGGGGTGCCTGGCCAGCCTAGGTGAGGAGCTGAGGGCTGTTTTCAGGCTGGCCACGCCCCCCAGCGGGGACCCTCACCCCATGAGGGCGTGGCCAGCGTGGGTAAGGGGCTGAGGGCCATTTTCAGGCTGGCCACACCAAGGTTGGGGGTCCCCACTGGGATGCCTGGCCAGTGTGGATGAGGGGCTAATGGCTGTTTGCAGGCCCCTCCCTCAGCAGCCAGCCCAGGCAACCCATGCCTCCCGTGTGCTCAGGCCAGCTCTGTGGCTGCCGCCCACAGGCCCCTCCTTCAGCGGCCAGCCCAAGTGGGAAGGAATTTTGGCTTCCTCCATCACTGGGGACGACCCAAGCCTCCTGCCTGCTCCAGCTGGCTCCGTGGCTGCCACCATCTTTGTCCCACTGATTTGCATATTCTCTCCTGATGGGCTGTGGGGTGTCGCAGAGGTATGGTCAATTTACATATTTGTCTATTATTTATATATATATATATATATATATATATATATATATATATATGATATTCTACTCTATTATATTTAAACTTTTTAATGATAATGACAATATTAATTACTACCATTTTTCAAGTCTACTGCATTCCTTTACATATCACTTTTTAATCATAGCAACAATCCTCTAGTAGATACATTTATTTTATAGAAGAGAAAACTGAATTTTATCAAAGTTTTCTAATGTTACCTGGGTAGTAAGTACTGGGGCTGGATGTGAACTCAGATTTGTCTAATATCAGAACACAAGCACTTAATTACTCTGCTGTGCTCCTGGCTACTCAAGCACCTGACCCTTATTAAGCATCTAGTAGAGATCAGACTCCATAGCTAAGGGCTGGAGACAATAAAGTTCCTGTATGCCCCCATAGATATTGTTAGACAAAAGCAGAGCAAGGACCAAGGACCATGGACCAGAATCTCACCAGAACAGAAAGGATGCCTAGCAAAGAGTAAAACTGGGAAAACAAGAACCTCACCCCCAAGGTAACCTATCCTCTCCTAGCTTATCACTGGTCATGTGGTTTGGACCCCTGATCTTTCATATTGCTGGTCAGGCAGTTTATACCCTCTGACCTTTTTCTCCCTAAAGATAACATCTAGGCCTCAGTTGTATTTCAGTTCCAGGTCCACAAAAGCAGCAAAACCAGACAAGTGATGCCGTGGCTGACCTCAGGACCAGGTACATTGACTAATAACCCCTGCCCTGGCACCGACCAATCCGTGGAGACCACAACCCTGAAAGGGCACATCTGGAAAACTGATTAACATTCTATTGAAACCCTCCTCTGAGATCTCCCCTAAGATTTCCACCTGCAAGAAAGAGATAATTACACTCAGGACAAAGGACCCAATGCATGCTCTGCCTCCAAGGAGCAAGCCCATGCCATTCCCCCATAGGCACGTACCCCCCAAACTTTAAGGGACCCCGTAAGACTTGCAACCAGAAAAGAAATGGGCAATGGCAGCTCGTCCCGGGCTAACCTCCTGAACCTGTCTCCAAGGTCCCCTTTTCTCTGATTTCTCAGTGAGCCAACACAGCCCAGCCTAGGCTCTCCTGTTGCTTCTCCTATGGCCTTCCTTGTTTCACTGTCCTAAGTCTATTTTTGCTGCCATCATAGACCCAATACCCTTTGGCTCAATGCTATGTAGCCCTTCCCTTTGGATATCCCCATCTCCCATCCCTTTTTCTTAAATAAATTTAATCACAGATATAATTTGAACAAAGGTAAACAGCAAACTGTGTGGAACTACTTGGTAAATAAGACTACTTGGTAAAAAAGAAGTGACAGAACTGAATCAGCAGTGGGAAGAAAGAGCTTGCCGAGCCTATGAGTGATAGGGTGACTCTCCAAGTGGAAGGAGTTATGGATACAAAGGTGTTGAAGCAAGAAGGGTCTTGATGCCAGAGACCGAGGTCAGGATTAGCTGGAGAGGAGGCTTCAGAGCAGGAGGCTCATATACGAAAAGATTTGTGTAAAGACAGAGGGTGTTGGACTTTATCTTTTGACATTTTGTTGTCTTTGTAACATGCTCTCTCTGCATGATTCTTCCTCCTGATTCAATGCCAAAGGCCTTTAGGAGAGGGTCAGTATCATCTCAATTGTTTCTATTCCCTTCTAGATGTTAATCCAGACAGAAAGGGATCCATCTACCCATTGAAGGCTGTGGATTCCTTACTATATTTTCTGAGCGTAAACCTGGGAACAGCTTCTATCTGGGAAGTGCAAGATGACTCCTGGACATGTGGAATCCCCATTCCAAAGGAAGTTAACTGGCTACTGTTTAAGAGTGTAATGCTTATGGAACTTGTATTAAAACTGTGAGAGAGGCCCCGCAGTGGCTTTAAAATAGAAAATAAACCTGGAGGAGGTGAACTTAGTACAAAATAAAACTGGTAATTGAGGGAGGAGAAAGCATCATAGTCCATACCTACCAGCTTAAATTTAGTGAGGGGCAGTGCTTTGATCACTATTACAGTAAGATCACTCCTCCGCACTAGGACAGTATGGAAAATAAAGAGCTTCGGTTGGAGGTGATCTAAGTTGAAAGTGAGGAATATCAGCTTGCCCAGACCCAGCTCCACCATGGAACTGAAACTTTGGATACTGACTTTGCTTCTAGTTTTAGTGAATCCCCAGCTGCACATCTTCCAGGACTGGATTAAGGGAAATGGGACTTTGGAAACACAGGTATGTAATTCCATGCAATTAAAAAATCACTCATCCTCCCATGTGAGTCCTAAAAGATTGTTTTTCTCAAATATCATAGGTACCCCAGCCATTTCTCTGATAAATTACTGTGCAAAAAGAATTTGGAACAGTGTTGGTACACAGGAAGTCCTCATTAAATGTTAACAATTATTTCATTCTTTTTGAGTCCATAAATTTATTTCAGCAGTGTACAGATTTTTAAGAGATGTTATTTGAGTGTATAACACAATTGTTTTAAAGAGGATTAAGATGATAGTTTGACATTCTTCCTCTCCCTGTCTTATCATCAATGCAAATCACAGTATATAAAAGAGGGGAGAAGGGGACTAACCACTACACTATTAGAATTTGACACACACTCACAGTCATACACACGCAAACACATTCTAAAGCAACATTTCTCAATACATATAGCACTGTCTCACCACCTACTTTTCCCCTTCACTTACTGAATCAGAAAAACCTGGGGTGCCCAGGAACCTCCACTTGTTTTTTTTTCTAATTTAAATTTTTTATTGTTTAAAGTATTACATAAGTCTCCTTTTTCCCCTATTGACCTCTCCCCGGCCGCTCCCCCGCCCCCAGCACATTCCCTCACCCCCCACCTTACCCCTGTCTGTGTCCATTGGTTATGCTCATTTGCATGCATACAAGTCTTTTGGTTGATCTCTTACCCCCTTACCCCCCACCTTCCCTCATAGGTTGGACAGTCTGTTTGATGCTTCTATGACTCTGGTTCTATTTTTGTTCATCAGTTTATGTTGTTCATTATAGTCCACAAATGAGTGAGATCATGTGATATTTATCTTTCTCTGACTGCCTTATTTCGCTTAGCATAATCCTCTCCAGGTCCATCCATGCTTTTGCAAATGTTAAGAATCCCTTCTTTTTTACAGCAATGTAGTAGTATTCCATTGTGTAGATGTGCCAGTTTTCTAATCCACTCATCTGATGAGGGGCACTTAGGCTGTTTTCAAATCTTAGCTATTGTAAATTGTGCTGCTATGAACATAAGGGTGCATATATCCTTTCTGATTGGTGTTTCTGATTTCTTGGGATATATTCCTAGAAGTGGGATTACTGGGTCAAATGGGGGTTCCATTTTTAATTTTTTGAGGAAAAGCCATACTTTTTTTTCCACAGTGGCTACACCAGTCTGCATTCCCACCAGCAGTGCAAGAGAGGAAGCTCCACTTTTAACTTAGTTAAAATAACCCATATGTGGATTATTCTCAGTAACATTAAAGTTTGAGAAATAAATGTCTTTTAATCTTAAGTAAGATTTAACTAATCTGAGTAATCCAAGTTTTATATGCTGTGCTTTATAATATTTATTTGGCAATTAAGTATTTAAATGAATACATGCCAAATTTCAATTCTTTATAGTAAATTAACTTTTTTTCTTTTTTATAAATTAAACTCTTTTGGTGGCAATAGAATGCAAGTATCAAAACAAGCAATAAGACATGTTTATAAGCTTAATCTGTAAGCTATTCCAACAGTTTCATCAGGATTTCTATGATGTTGATCTGGTGACATGGCCATTTATCTACTTAAGGCCAAAAGGAAGTGTTTCCTGTTATCCGCAGAGGTGGATCTTTGTACTGACTGGGCTTAGTTTCTGTGTCTCTGCGTGATTCTGTCTCTGGGTCATCTACTCTTGAAATGCTGCCAAGATGGATATTTGCCTCAAGGTGCTGTGCTGATAGGGCTTCCACGTGAACCTCAGCTCTTCAACAGAGCACTTTCCACAGTAGCCTTCAACTTAAAAGGGGGCTGCCTTTTATGTGTTTCAGAGTGTAAGTGCTTCAAGCTTTCCTCTCTGACCTTTGTCCTATTGAGTGGATTTCAATGGTCTTCCACATTTATTCAAGCTAATGATAGACAAAAGTTGAAAAAAGGGACAAATGGATTTGCCATGAAAATGCACTGTGGTGCTATTCACAGTGGGTAGTGAATTTTTGAAACTCACTGCCTCAAGATATTATATAGACTATTATGTATAACTAGAGGGCTGGTGCACAAAAACTTGTGCACTGGCGGGGCGGAGGGATGTCCCTCAGCCCCACTTTTGCCCTCTCACAGTCTGGGACCCCTCAGAAGATAACGACCTGCTGGCTTAGGCCTGCTCCAGGGTGGCAGAGGGCAGGCCCAATCCCTAGGTGCCTGACCTGCAGCTCCTGGTCGGGCTCAGAGCAGGGCCGATTGGGGAGTTGGGGCGCTGCCCTCTGTCATGCACAGAGCAGGGCGGATCAGGAGGTTGCGATGCCACCCTCAGTCACGCTCAGGGTAGGGCCGATTGGGGGGTTGGGGCGCCGCCCCCTGTCACACTCAAGGCAGGGTTGATGGGGAGGTTGCAGCTCCACCCCATCACACACAGAGCAGGACCCATGGGGGGGGGTGGGGCACCGCACCGTCACACACAGAGCAGGGCCGATCAGGGGGTTGGGGCACCTTCCCCTGTCACGAACAGAGCAGGGTGGATAGGGAGGTTGTGGCCCCACCCCCTGTCACACACAGAGCCACAGGGCGATCAGGGGGTTTGGGCGCTGCCTCCTGTCACGCTGCTGCTCTGCTGATCCCGGTGCCAAGAGGCCTCGCGGCTCTGCTGATCCTGGATTTGGGAGGCCTTGTGGCTCTGCTGATCCAAGGCCGGGAGGCTTCACGGCTCCGCTGATCCCTTTGCTGGGAGGCCTCGCTGCTCTGCTGGTCCCGGTGCTGGGAGGCATATTACCCTTTTACTATATAGGATAGAGACCTGGTGCATGGGTGGGGGCCGGCTGGTTTGCCCTGAAGGGTGTCCTGGATCAGGGTGGAGGTCCCACTTGGGTGCCTGGCCAGCCTGGATGAGGGGATGATGGCTGTTTGCAGCTGGTCACACCCCCTTCAGGGTGGGGGTCCCCACTGGGGTGCCTGGCCAGTCTGGGTGAGGGGCTGAGGGCCGTTTTCAGGCTGGCGGGTGACTGTAGCTCCCAACCTCTCCTTTTTTTCCTTTAATTCTGGGATTTATTTACCTTCTATGGCTGTTATTGGAGCTGAGAGCCGGCTTTAGCTGTGAGACCTTGGCTGCTGAAAGCAGGTTTCTGGGCTTTGTTTACCTTCTGTATTTGAAACTTTGTTGCGACTCCAGCTCTGAGATCCCGGCTGAATGAAAGCAGGTTTCTGGGGATTGTTTACCTTCTATATTTGCAACAATGTTTCTTAGAGAGCAGCTCATAGCCCAGCAGCGGCAGGCGGGGAACATTGGCTTCCTCCGTTACTGGAGCAAGCAAGCCTCCTGTTCGCGTCAGTTGCCTGGCTGCCAGCTGCCATCTTGGTTGGCAGTTAATTTGCATATCGCCCTGATTAGCCAATGGGAAGGGTAGCAAAGTTACGGCTAATTACCATGTTTCTCTTTTATTAGATAGGATAAGTTTAAGAAGGTCTATAGCAGGTTATTAAACAAAATTGGGATGCCAGAATGGATAAGGCTCACCCCTTATCTTCAGGAACATAGTGGAGGTTGGTGGAACATTGCTTAGTGCCTTGGTCAGAGAAGTGCTCAGCTGGGGTGTATTAGTTTCCTGTGGCTGCTGTAACAAAATGCTATAGACTTGGTGGATTAAAACAATAAAAATTTCTTTTCTCACAGTTCTGGAGGCCAGAAGTTTGAAATCAAAGTATTGGCAGGACACCCTTCCTCCAGTGGCTCTCTGGAATAATCTACTTCTCTTCCAGCTTCTGGTGCCTGCTCTGGTATTTCAGTCCCTGCTTCCATCTGCCCAATACCGTCTCTGTGTGTGCCTGGTCAAGATATGCATGACTGTAATGACTGTATTTATACTGAGGATAAACTCCTCCTCTATGGCAATTTTTAACTTAATCGCATCTTTTACTATGTAAGGTAATATTCACTCTTTTGCCTTATTAAGTAATATTCACAGGTCCTGCTGGGGATTAGGATGTGGGTCTATATTCTTGGATGCCCCACAGGAAGGGATCATTGTTTTAAGCACTGCAGGGTTTCTTTTGTTCCTCTCTCTCTCTCTCTCTTTTTTTTTTTTTTTAGAGTCACAGGTTACTCCACCTAATATTTAAATCCTATCACAGGACTACTGACTTTAGCTTTCTGTCATTATCCTCTCCATTTTTTACATCAGTATTGAGCACTCGTTCTGCTGGATGTTAATACATAGTTGTTAAATGAAAACCAGAGTGGCCAAACCTATTTGTGAAACACTGGTTTTTAAAACAACATTTCCTGGGAGTGCTCTGATGCTTTTGCCAATCCTCATTGTGATGTTCCAAGAAGACAATCTCGAATACTCATTTTTCAGCCTCTTTAACCACAAACTTCCCAGCTAGTGTTCCCCAGCACACCCTTTGCGAACCCATGCTCTAAAACTAATGCCTATAAGAATAACATTCAAACTTCGCCATTATTCTTTTCTTTGGGGTCTATAGCCCTCCTCGTCGCATTTTATAATTTTCTCATAATTATTTCCTCATAATTATTTGAATTATTAAAAGATTGAACTTAGTTGTTCTTTGATTTAATAAGTTCTCTCTAGATCAAAGCAGATTTTCTTTCTTTTGGGCTTTACACGCAAGTCAATCATCTTCCCTAGAGCTATCTGGCTACTGTAAGCTAAACATATACATAGTCCAAGAAAATCTGTGCATAGGCTTCTGTGATTGTGCTGGCTCACTCTGGGTACAGAGCCAGTGCTGCCCTATAGAAGTTCCTGTGTGCTCATCTGACTCTTTCAAGTCGGGCTGCCAAGTTTACAACTTTTAGAGATTAAGCAGATCTTAAAAAGAACACTGCACCCATTTCCCTAACGTCTTTTCTCTCTTCCTTTTCTTTCTTTCTTTCTTTCTTTCTTTCTTTCTTTCTTTCTTTCTTTCTTTCTTTCTTTCTTTCTTTCTTTCTTTCTTCCTTCCTTCCTTCCTTCCTTCCTTCCTTCCTTCCTTCCTTCCTTCCTTCCTTCCTTTCTCTCTCCCTTTCTTTCTTTCTTTCTTTCTTTCTTTCTTTCTTTCTTTCTTTCTTTCTTTCTTTCTTTCTTTCTTTCTTTCTTTCTTTCTTCCTTTCCTTCTTTCTTTCTTTCTTTCTTTCTTTCTTTCTTTCTTTCTTTCTTTCTTTCTTTCTTTCTTTCATTTTTTGTTGGTGTCAGATAAGAGAAGAGGAATATTATCATAATAAGTTAATATATTTCCAAGTCTTTAAATTCTCTTCTATTTTAAAAAGCTCTTTATAAAGGTTTTTACATTTTCATAATTAGGTCATTCAATAAGTACTTATTGAATCCCCTGAAGTGCCAAGTCATGTGTTTGGTTTAGGATGGGGAGGGATATGTGAATCTGGATGAGACTCTGTCCCTGTCTTAATGGAATCCCCAGTTTAGTGGAGGACATGCAACATGAGAAAAAATACACATATATTATGAAACACACTTGAATAGCAGTATGAGGAATATGTGATAGCAGTGAAGAGGAGAGAATGATGAATTCTGCTTGGGAGAGTTTTACAAAAGAAACATTTACACTGGGTTTTGAGGAATAAATAGAAATTTGTTATCTGTGGAAAAGTACAACCCAGGATGAAAACAAACAAACAAAAACATGGAAAGAAACAGAGTCATAGGTGGGTCTGATGTACTTAGGAAACGATGAGAAGTAAGAGTGACTCAATTAGAGCTACTAAAGGCAAAAGTGTTGTGGAACTAGAAAGAGGAAAGGCTGAAGAGTAGGCTGGTGTCCAATTGGGAAGGATTCTGATTGCCGTGTCAAGAAGCTTAGACATTGTCCAGGAAATGGGGAGCCTTTGGAGGGTTTTACTTAAAGGAGTGACATGATGACATTTTCATTTTAGAAAGACAATTCTGAAACTCAGGACACATGGAATATATCCTTTAAAAGGAAGAACCTGCTAGACTACTAGTAAAGAAACGTAATCTGTTTCAAAGGTGAAGTGGTCCTGAACTGACAGTGGCATCTAAGATAAAACTAACAAGATTTATTGACCACTTGATTGATAGACCACTGAATGAATGGTTTCAATTCTCTGCATCTGATCCTGACCAATTCACCTTCAAATGGAAACGTATTTTATTAGAGAATTCTTTGAATATTTTCTCTTTATAAAATTGTTAAGTATCCTTGACAGTATGTAATTTGACTGCTACTGGCAACGTAGCAATCTTCTCAATTGTGAGATCATGAAGGACATGACCTTCATAATCTTGTCTTAATTACCTTTGACTGCCAGGTGCCTAGAACAGTGCTTTGCACTTGGTGTTGTCCAATAAATTTGTAAGATTTCATTGCATTTAATTGAATTGACTGAACAATGTGTGCTTCTCCTAATAGTGTCATATAATATGGTTGGCAAGCTCCCGAACTCTGATAGTTGTTTTATATGATAAATTGCCCATATTGTTAGTATCTAAAATGCTTTGATCTTAAATTTGTTCAGAATTCTTAAAAGCATGCCATCTGGCTTCAGTGACTCATGGAAATTTAATGTCTTGAGTTGTATTCACCACCTGTTGTTTCTTTTTTTATATTTATGCTAATGATCATACTTGCTTTCAATGAAAAGTAATTCTTTAGCAAAAATTTTACATTTATCCTGTCAGTGATGATGATCACTGATCAAGTGATACAGATTAACATTCCAACCTTTCCTGATCCTTAAATGCAATAGCATATTCTCCAGTGAGTATGCTATTGCATTTTGAGTTCTTAGCAACAATCAGCAGAAATCACTTTAAATTCTCAGACTATTCTTGTAGAGGAGTGGGTTTCCCCTATAGATTTTATCTGAATTTGGTTGTTATAATCCATCTTGAATTTCAGCAGTATTCATATCTGATGTTCTATGCCAATATTACCATCTCTTTCATATGTTCTATTTCTTCTTATGGATACTTGCGATTTTAATACTTTTTATGGTATGAAGTCTTCAAAAATGTGTGGGGCTTTCCTCACACATTTCTATATAACAGATCAACTGGAGGACATATGATGTTGGGACATAAATACTTCTTCCTATATCTATACGGATGCTTTTTTTTTGTATCAAGCAACTGAAACCCAACTCAAACTAGATGAAAGACAAGTGTATATTTAAAAGTTCTGAGATGGAGAAGACTTTAGCTGTAGTTCAAAATGAGTTCTTGTTCTATTTCTTTGTGAGTTTCTTGCTTCTGCCTCCTCTGTGTTGGCTTTATCTGTAGGCTGTCTTCTCCATAGTTATAAGACAGCCATCAACAATGAAGGAGGTATATGCTGTACACATCCATTAAACAAGATTACAAGATTCCTAAGTGTTGTTCTCTTTGGGTCACCCTCTAATAAGGGGGATGGGTTCATTTCTGGGATAACTGCATAAGCTGTATGTACTTCATAAGTATTACTCAGTGAAGGAAATTTGAATAGATTTGGGGAGAAAACTATATTTTTTCTTCCTATGACACAGTTTTTTATGGTCTGAACTAGACTCCAGTGGTCCAATTGGGCATATTTCCCAGTATCCGACAGATCAGAATAACTTTTAATATATATCGTTGCATCATTTTTACTGTATATATTTTTTTCTGTTTACTCTGTTAACAATGCAAAGCTTACGGGCAGATTTCATCTCTTTAATATCTTTATTATTGATGCTCAATAGCTACTTAGGAGTCTCCTCACTGTAGGAAGTCAATAACTGTTTACTATTCTGATTATGTAGCCTTGGAATAATGTAATTTCTAGGTTTATTTTATGTCACTCTTAACTTAGGCTTTGCCTCTTGGGTCATATTGAACCAGAACTAGGAAATCAATCAATCACTAAATACATATACTATCCTGCCATGTGCTATTTTGTAGGGGTCTGGATGGGGGAGATAGCAAGAAGTATAACATGTAGTATCTCAGTGAAGTATTTCAAGGCAAAGTAAATGGGTGATGTATATTTCCCAGGTCTGTGCCTCCCCACCTTCACTTTGGGCATTCTCCTTACTCCCTCTGGTGCGCTCCCCAGGCTCCCAGTTCTATGGTGTGACTTTATGCTGTTGTGGCTTACCAGCTCTGGGAGGGCTCCTTCATGTGTTCACCAAATTATTATGGGACATCTAGGTGACTGAAGTAAATAACTTGCCTTTGAGACTTCAGTCTCGCAAAAGGCTTGCATATAAATAATAATGTGATGTGTGCCAAGATACAAATAAGCATCTGTCTAACCCAAGTTTCCAGAACAGGGAAATCAAGGAAGTTTTCCCAGAAACAATGATGCCTATGAACCTTAAAAAAAAAAAAGGTAAAAGTCAGCCAGGTAAAAAAAAAACATTGCAGTCAGAGGGAGCAGCGATGCTAGAGGCCAGGTGAAAGAACCTAGCTTTCAATGTAGTATAAATACAGTTTTATTTTCAGTTTTTTTTTCATGTGATGAGAACTTCTAAGATTTACTCTCTAAAAGACTTTCAAATACATGTTATCATTAACTGTAGTCACAATGCTATAAAGCATGTCTCCATGACAATTATTTTATAACTAGAAGTTTGTACCTTTTGACCCCTTTCACCCATTTTATCAAACCTCCCACTCCCCCACCTCTAGCAACCACCAATCAGTTCTCTGTATCTATAAGTTCACTGGTTATTCATTTATTTATTTTAAATTTCAAGTGTAAGTGAGATCATACAGTATTTGTCATACATTTCTGTACCTGGATCATTTCATGTATGTGAGGAACAGTTTCATTTTCCATGTTCGGATTCAAGTGGAATGGATAAAGTATTTGGTGATCCTAAATCACTAGTTGATATCAAGGGGGACAGTTTTCTTCATAAATATGAGAAGATTGCAGTCAGAAAAAGTCTAGGGGGATCTTTCTGCTCAGGAGGAAGGACAATTTTGCCTCTAGAGCCAGGCCTCCCCCAGAGGAACCTGGTTAGGGCAACTGCTTGCCTGGAAAGACCTGAGGATCTCTCAGCAAAACGTCTTCCCAGGGGGGTCTTCATCCCTTTCAAATTCTCAACAGTTAACTCAGTAAGTGATGGGTCAGTAAAAGTGGGGCATCCCTTTCTATATAAAGTCTTGGTGATCCTGCATCCTTGCCCGAAGGGCACATTAGCCTAGATTAGCTCCTTATCTTTGAGATGAACTTCAGAACAGTTTACTTTTAGTGGAGAAAACAGGGTGAGATCACAGAGTACAAGGTGAGGCAGGGCTGGGGGAGGAGCAGCTAGGCCTCCAGGAGCAAAAACTCATTCAGATGGGGCCAATTCTGCTATCGCTTCTGTAGTTGGCTGGATCTTAAGGTCTTGACTTTTTTTTCTCTCCACTTTTAGTTCTTTCTTTTTTGTGGTAGGCAGAATGATGCTCTCCCTCCCCCAGCATGTACATATCTGAATCCCTAGAACCTGTGAATACGTTACCTTACATGCAAAAGGAACAGTGCTGATGTGATTTAAGTTGAGAATCTTTTTTTTTTTTTAAATATTTTATTGATTTTTTACACAGAGGAAGGGAGAGGAACAGAGAGTTAGACACATCGATCAGCTGCCTCCTGCACACTCCCCACTGGGGTTGTGCCCGCAACCAAGGTACATGCCCTTGACCGGAATCGAACCCAGGACCCTTGAGTCCGCAGGCCGACGCTCCATCCACTGAGCCAAACCGGTTTCGGCAAAGTTGAGAATCTTCAGATGGGGAGATTATCCTGGATTTCCTAGGTGAGCCTAATGTAATCACAAGTGTCCTTATTACTGACAGAGGGAGGCAGGAGAATCAGGAAAGATCTGTTGACAGAAGCAGAAATATGACACAGCCAGGACCCAAGGAATGTGGGCAGCCTCTAGAAGCTAGAAGAGGCTCCCTTAGCACATACAGATGAAATGCAGTTCTGTCAACACCTTCACCCCGTAAGTCCCACTATGGTCCTCTTACTTCCAGAGCTGTAATAAATGTATGTTGCTATAAGCCACTAGATGTGTTGTAATTTGTCACAGCAGCTGTAGGAAATTAATATACTTCTCTTAACTTGATGGCCATTACCCCTCCCCTATCCACCACCACCCTCCACTGTCAAGTCTTTTCAGGGGTGTTGATTTGGTGGCTAATACTGGGATATTGTCTCAGGGCTAAACCTTTACCAGAGGCAGAAGTGGAATGCAAGCCACATCTCAGGGAAAAGTGAGAGGAACAGAGGGCCTGTGGTGATTCATGTCTGAGGCATGCCACCTGCAAAGTGTCAAAAGGAGGCGCAACAACAAAAAAGAACATGGACCAGGTACACGCAGGAATGGAGAAACTGGGATGGAGCATCAGCAGTCATAGCCAAGAACACTTCAGCCCGACTGAGAGATGTACATTTTTGTTGGATTTCACAACCTGTAGAAGACAGTGACCCAGGTATGAAGGTATACCAATCCTATCCCTCACGGTTACAGCTTTTTAAATTAATGTTTTTAATAAACAGAAAATGAAAAAATAAAGAAATGAGAGCTTAAAGAAATAATTATGATTTACTATATACAAACAATATACAATCTAAAAATATTAAAAATAATAATAAAAATTAAAAAATAATATACAATCCACTTTGCTTAAATAGTTGATGGAGGCTCACATTATACCCAAAAATGTCTATTAAAATTTATCTTAAAAAAAACTTTATTTCTCATTTGAAAGTGACACAGAGGCAAACTCTATGAGCAGCCATTTAAAGGAACTTGAATTATTCCCACAAATACTATAAAGGAGGATTTTCCTTGCTTTTAAAAAATGTATTTTGATTTTTAAAAAAACCCTCAAAGGTGAACAATAATATGCAGTTTTAAAAGAACATTCATCTTCATTAGCTGCTCACCTTAAAAAGCAGCTTGGGAGAGCATTATTTTTACCACTTGGCAGGAAACTGAGGTCCAGGGACGCGCCTGAAGACAAACTGGCAGGAAGAAAAAGCTTAAATTGTAACAAATATCATTAGCTCATTAAATCCTCACAGCATGAGATGAAACAAGTACATGGTATTTTTCCCCCCTTTTTAATATTTGGGAAATTAAAGCCAAATTGGAGGAGCAACCTAATTAGCAAAATGCAGCAATGTGGAAGAGTTTGAATTTATTGCCTTTTTCATCCTAATACCTGAGATGTCAAAGCTTTTCTTCCCTTTGAAGACAGTGTGTAAGATGTCTCTGGTTCTACTCTGAACTAAATCCCCAGTGAAACGCTGATGGTGGATCCAGTGGGGCTTCAGCTGAGAGGCCCAGAGAACCACCCAGGAGACAGGTTCTGGGACAAAGTCTGAAGTGACCTTCCCCCAAATTACTGGATTAACTGCCCTGTCCCTTCTCCAAGCACTGACTGCATTCTGCATAATGTGGGAGTTCTGTTCTGGAGTTGTTGAGAACACAGGGAAGTGAGGAGGCAGGTTGGAGCAAGGCCTTAGGAGGACAGAGAGCACTGCGCTTTGTGTAAAAAACCAGAAGGGGAAGATTCCATTCTTTGATAGGAGGTTGCTACAGGCCACACCAAGAAAGAATATCAATTCAGGAAACCAGTTCTCCCTGCAGCTGTCCCCTTCTACATCCTGCGAGAAAGTGGAGGTGGGCTCTGTGACTCCACGTGGGCACTGGCCAAGGTGCAGTGCTAGAAACACTGCTCCTGCCCATGGTATGTGGAAGGGGACTGCTGCTAAAATAAATTTAACAAATGCTACCACTATTACCTCACCTTTTAAATTCCCAAGTGAAATGATCATATTAAAAGTTTAGTTTTGCTTAGAAGAAACCCTTCCCAAATTTATTTGAACTCCCCCATGTAAAACCAAATATGAACATAATGTGGGAAATCTTCTCTGAGTTATTAGGGGTTTTTTTTGTTGTTGTTGTTGGTTTGTTTTTCCCTAAAGAATGTTAGTAGGATTTCAGAAGAAAGGTGAATGTGCAAAAAGGAGGAGAGGTGAAATTCCTGCCATTCTATTGCTGCCTACAGAAATCATAAAACATCTTCAGGTCTTACATTCTTACATTATCAATCTGTAAGATATATAATTTCTTCAATTCACTGATTTGAGAATATTGCAGTTAAAATTAAATTTTATCGAGTGATATAAAATAAAAACAGACAAAACAACTGAAGCCATTTAGAAGCAAGCAGTACTTAATATTTTGCATATTTAAAAGAACAGATTACAGTAGTCATGTTATTTCCCCAAATCTCAAGTGGAACTTAGAGTGTTAACCCCATATATTAACTTGTGTATAAACTTTAAAGAGACAGTCAACATTTTGCAATAGTTAAAAAATAGAAGACCTCTGAAAGATAAATGATGGGAAAACCATGAGAATATAGACAGTTTATTTTGTCACCACCTAAATCCATTGAGTTATTTTTCAAAGGCTGGTCTCATGAGAGTGTTACAAATGTATTTTCTTAACTGCTATATATAGGAAAACATGGAATATATATTTCTTGGGATACTAAGCTGCCTGCCAAAGACTGTCTTCATCTGTCTACTATTAATCAAATTAGTCAGCTTAAAAAATAACAGGTGGTTTAGAATAACAAGTAATTTGGTAAGATTATACAGTCAATTTATATCTTTTTATATTTTCCTCCCATCTCATTTAATGGGGGTTAAGCAGGCCCAAGTGTGGAGAAAGTTTCAGTATACTTTATTGTTTAAAAAATATTAACTAGTTATTTACTAGATATGTTAACATATATTCTAAATTGATATTCTATAGAAATATATAATAAAGACATTAATATTTACCTTATATTATGTTGAAATGTTTAAAATAAATCCCTTAAGATGCAGACCAGAAAGTTTGAGGATAGCATTTTTGTTCAACCTTAATCATAGAAAAGTAATATAGAACATAATAATTCAGGCTGTGTTTTTTTAATCGTCACCCAAGGATATGTTTTTATTGATTTTAGAGAGAGAGAAACATTGAAGAGTTGCTTCCCATACATGCCTGACCCCACAACCTGGGTATGTGCCCTGACCAGGAATCAAACCAGCAACATTTTTGGTGTACGGGACGATGCTCCAACCAACTGAGCCACCAAGCCAGGGCCAAGCTTTCATTTCTAATTTCTAATGCTATCCAATTGCTAATGATAAAGTGAGCTATCCATGCCTTCCCATTTAAAACCTACCACAATCTGCTTTTTCTCTGATTCCAGGCTCAGTTGTCATGGCTCTGAAGCATCTGTTACTCCAGGTCACAATCTTCCTATCTCCACGTTTGTGCCCAGGCTTCTCTTCTCCAAACTTTAACCATCTGAAACCTATTGCTATTATTAGAGGTTAAAACATTTGTCCCAGGTCACCAAGCAAGAAATGGGAAAAGCTACAATTCAAAATCAGACACTTGCTTGTAAAGCCTACAGTCTTAATCACTACAGTGAGTTCATAAAATGCTGCAAGGGTGGTATTGACAAAGTGAGATTCAAATCCTGACTCTAGTTCCCAGCTGGGTGACTGTGGGCTAGACATTTGATCTCTGTAATCATCAGTCCCCTCATCTGTAAAATGAGAGTAATAATAGACCTTCCCTCATAGATTCCTATAAAAGTTAAATAAGATACTTCCTGTGAAGCACTTGGCTTAGTGCCTGGTATAGTGAGGACCAAATAAATGTCAGTGGTAATTTTTATATTCTTATAATACTGTAAGGTTTCTATATAGTGAGAATGTGAAACACAGAATTTATTCTTGTATTATTATTTATCAACTAGAGGCCCAGTGCACAAGATTCGTGCACTGGTAGGGTGGGGGGAGGGGTGGTCCCTCAGCCGGGCCTGAGCCCTCTGGCAGTCCGAGAGCTTAGGCCCAGCAGTCAGACATCCTCAGCGCTGCCAAGGAGTCAGGAGAGGCTCCCGCCACCGCCACTGAGCTTGCCAGCCGTGAGCCCGGCTTCTGGGCTTTTGGGTTTCTGGCTGAGTGACACTTCCTCTGCGGGAGCGCACTGACCACCAGGGGGCAGCTCCTTCATTGAGCGTCTGCCCCCTGGTGGTCAGTGCACATCATAGCAACCGTTTGTTCTGCCGTTCGGTCGATTTGTATATTACCCTTTTATTATATAGGATTATTATACTATTTTCCATAGGAACAACTATAAACCTGCTTTTGCCCCACCCTCCCAGCTTGATTGTATGAATCCTGATTCATTTTTGCTAAATCTGTCTAGAGCATCAAGAATAGTTCTTGCCTGGCAAGTGTGGCTCAGTGGTTGAGTGCTGACCTATGAATCAGGAGGTCACAGTTCAATTCCCAGTCAGGGCACATGACTGAGTTTCAAGCTCAGAGCCCGGTAGGGGGTGTGCAGGAGGCAGTTGATTAGTGATTCTCTCTCATCATTTATGTTTCTGTCTCTCTTTCCCTCTCCCTTCCTCTCTGAAATCAATAAAAACATTTAAAAAAGAATAGATCTTGAACTTAATAGGTACTAAATATACAGTTTTGATTTATTGATTGGTATTTAACTGACTTTTATTCTTTGTGTTAAAAATTTCTGGTCGCTTATTCAAAACACTACTATGAAAGATTTTTGTAATATAATAGCTACATATCCAGTTGCAGAATGGACACTTCTCAAAAATGTAAACGTTTTTAGTAATCCTTTGGCATGTAGTTAACATTCAGTAAATATTTTTAAATGCTTTTTTCTTTGACAAATAGCATAGCCTGATAGCTTTTATGCTTTCAATGTATAATCTTTTCTTCATGTTAATAGGAAATGTTTTGTTCATATTTTATCTTAGCTGGGCTAGTATGGTGAATTAATTTCATATTCACAGGAATGGATACCACATGTACTTTTCTAGGTGTTTCACTATAATTTAGTTTTAGCTAATGGGCACTTAAAGTCTTGCCAATTTTTCCCCAAAGACCCATAGCCATCTATAACATTCTTGAATAATTGGCCTTAAGTGGAAGTTAACAGGGTTGACTACTTCCAGAAATATGCAGAAATGTTTTTACTAGTTTAAAAGTGAAATTTGTATAATCCTTAAGTTATCAATTTTTTAAATCCCTCTCTCAAAAACTGAAAGTTGCCGAAGCCGGTTTGGCTCGGTGGATAGAGCGTCGGCCTGCGGACTGAGGGGTCCCGGGTTCGATTCCGGTCAAGGGCATGTACCTGGGTTGCGGGCACATCCCCAGTGGGAGATGTGCAGGAGGCAGCTGATCGATGTTTCTCTCTCATCGATGTTTCTGGCTCTCTGTCTCTCTCCCTTCCTCTCTGTGAAAAATCAATAAAATATATTTAAAAAAAAAAAAACTGAAAGTTAATTAACACATACAATGGAATGACTTGGGTTTTGTTTTTAGAAGTTATTTATGCAAATTCTATTTCATAAAAGTGCTATTCGCTATCAACGTAGATGCCACATTAAAACAACAGCAACAACACAGAATCTTAAAACTATCATCAAAATAACTAAAGTGTTTCACTATGACTTTTCAAGAGCCTATTTTTAGGACATTCTCATTTCAACGTCAACTGTTCATCTACCCTTTAAAGCCATGTCTTTTTTCTTTAGGTCAGCATATCCATGTTGACATTCTGTAAAAATTGACCAACAATCATTTGTGAAATATAGTCTTTCATATATTCAATTGATTTAAGCCTACGTTAGGATGTCCTGCAGTGGTGACTGGCCTTGGGTAGAGAGGGATGGTAGTGTTTCCCCACCTGGGAGAGGTTTCAGCCAGTGAATAAATGCTAGTGGTTGGAAGGGAGAAGGCATAATATTTCCAACTAGTATTTACCAATTCACAAGAAATATTTTTTAATATTTCTTTGTTTTAGAATGAATGGCCCACCAAGAGCAAAATATCAGTAACCTCTTATTTGTCATCTCTCATATCATCTGTTCACTAGAGGCCCGGCTGTGAATTTGGTATGCTGTTAGTATCCTCATTTTACAGGTGAGGATACTAAAACTAAAAAAGGTTAATTTATGAAAATCACACATGATTATATGAAAGAACCAGGACTTAATAGAGGTTTTAGATTTTAAGAGTGATGCACTTAGTACGGTGCATATTTCCATAAAAAGTGGAAAATAAATCATTGGCAAGTTAATGGACATATCTTTAATGGTGTTAATAATTGTAATTATGCTACATGATAAAGACATAACAGACAAGCAGTGCACCAAAATGGCTGAAATTAGCATGACTTTTAAACACAGCCTTATTAGTATTGTTGACACCTAGGAGGAAAGGTAAAATAAAACAGGGCAGAATAGGAAGCTGCTAAGATTTCTTTCTGGATTCATCACTGACAATCTGGATGTGAGAAACTAAAGGCTACAGAATTTCATTTTTCCATCCTCTATCAGATCTTATTGAAAATAAAGTGCATGCATTGCAACATGTCCACAAAAGGTTGGTGTCACCAACCTATTGCCAACAGGAGTCCCTAGTCTGGGATGCAGTAGAAGGAGAAACTTCATTCAGTTAAACAGTTTGCAAACTGGGGAGATGCAGCCTCCAGAGGAAACTAAAAGTGCTCTCTGCTGAGACAAAGCGTGGGACCACTTTTTCTAGAGAAAGTCCTCACTCAGGTCCCTGATTGACCCATTTTTATGCAAATGACAGATCCAAATTTGCACAATCTCTTTGCTCCAAATAGTACTGTTCTGATTGGCCCGTCTGAAGATGCTCTAATTGGTTGGTATAGATGCAAATGAGGATAGAGCTGTGCAGTTCAGGTTGGACTGGGCAGCTCTCAGTGTGCAGCAGAGGCATGGGCCAGTAATGGCTGCTAGACTCTGGTAGATTTTGGGCCCAGTTAAGCATGAGCAGTCCTTCTTGGCAAAAATATTCTTCTGAAGGTCCACAAATACAGAATAAAGCATGGGCTCAAATCCAATCCACTGTTCTTTGAGGGCAAATTAATTTAATCAGATAGCAGTTGCCTGCCTCTATCACTCTGATATTAGCTAACAATCTTTCCTTTAAGTATTTCAGTAGTGTGTGTGTGTGTGTGTGTGTGTGTATCCTTAATCTTTAAAGAGAGCAGGATGCCCAGAGTTTGCAAAACAGCTCAATCAGTGTTGTCAGTGAAATCAGAAAGAGGTGTGCTCTGACAAACTTTTACCTATTTCTGTGCCTCCTCCATCCCACATGTACTTTCTCTCTTATCTCCTTTTCTAGACCCCTTAGTGAGAATTAGGCAAGCTTATGAACCCAAATTATACTGCAGCTGGTGCTAAAGTAGGTATGGTCACATGTGCATCTCCACACTTTGCCTAAGTCGTCACCATCAAACTCTTTTTCAGGCTCAGTGGATATGAGGCTAAATTCTGAAAAAGGAGAACCTCCAGTAGTGTGTTCAGTTTCCTAGAAGAAGAGAGGAAAAGAGAGCAGACATGCTTATCTATATATATATATAAAGCCAGCCACCATAACGGCATCACGACCATTAGACCAGAACCACCACTCCCCTCGCTGGGCTGGCCCCGCCCCCCCAAGAAGTGGTTAGGGACAGCCCTAGGCAACATGATAGGGTGCGAGTTTGGTGGGGGAAAGTCAAAGAAATAGGGGGGAAGGTCATAAGGGTCTGCGGGGTTGGAGTGGCCCATCTGGAGTAGGTTTGGAGTGTGCTGGGGAAGGAAGAGGAAGATCCTATTAGTAAACAGCATCACCGGGGCCTTGGCTCTGAAATGGTGCTGCTGGCTGAGCACCTGGTGAAGCCGCCGCCCTTGGACAAGCAGATCGAGACTAGGCCCTTCCTGGAGCAGTGTCCCACCTGCCGCCCTTCTTCTATTGCCTTGGTTCCCCAGTGTTTATGCCCATCAAGGCAGACACAAGTGGTAACGAAAATCAAAGCTGTGTACAACACCGACCCAGCCAAGTTCCAGACCCTGCAGAACATCCTGGAGGTGGAGGACATCCTGGAGGCGGAGAAGGAAGTGTATGGAGCAGAGTGGCCCAAAGTGATCCCATGCTGGCACTTACGTGGCTGAAAAGGGGCCTCTGCTTCATCCAGGTCTTCCTGCAGAGCATCTGCGATGGGGAGCGGGACGAGAGCCACCCCAACTTCATCCGCATCAACGTCACCAAGGCCTATGGGATGGCGCTCAAGAATTACCACGGCTGGATCGGGCAGAAGATCTTCCAGGCAGTGCTGTATGCCGCGCCCTACAAGTCCGACTTCCTGAAAGCGCTCTCCAAGGGCCAAAATGTGAGGGAGGAGGAGTGCATGGAGAAGGTCCACCTGTTCCTGGTCAACTACACGGCCACCATTGACGTCATCTACGAGATGTACACCAAGGTGAACGCCGAGCTCAACTACAAGGTGTAGCGTGCCCAGCGCCTGGCACTTCCAGAAACAGACAAGCCAGAATCACTGTGAAGCAAGCTGGCAGGCCGCCTTGGCCTGTGTCCCCCAGAGCGGCCCAGAGTCTGGCTGGGATTTCAGGGGACAGCCCTGGTTTCTGAAAAGTCATTTTTGGGGTCTATCCTAACAGCAATAAATAACCACCTTACTTCTGAATCACCTTTAATTTCACGGCAGCACACACCGACTGCCTTCATTTCAGTGTGATAAAAATCAGTTAATGTTGCTAATAAATCAAGTCCTAGGGTTTTCTGTCCCCATCCTCCCACGTGGTGCGTGACCCTGGGGGAGCCTTGTCATACACCTCATTTTAAAAATGAGGATCTGGTGCAGTGATGTTTCAGGTCTTGTAAGGACCATGAGGAGTCTGATTTGAAATTATACAGGATTTGTTTTTTAAAGCAGACTGCTGTGTGCTTTCCTGTGGTTGCACAGCCCAGTGTCATAGCACTGTCAGTATGGACCCTGGTCTTTCTTACTGTCTTTTTCCAGACAGTTTTTTATAGTTGAAAATAACCAGCAAGCCTTTGATGACCTTGACCAAGGGGACTTTATTTTAAAGCTATCAGGTATGAGTAACTGACCACAGATGACTGAATTTGCATTCTTCTGCATAAGTATTTTCTTCAGGGACAGCCTACCCCACCTAAGAAACTACCTATCATGTGTGTTCTCTCAGAGGGGAGACCACGAGCCCTCCCAATGCCAAGACCCAAGTAAACACATCGCTGCCTTAACTGTCCCTCCTGGCACTAACAAGAGCTGTATTTTGAAAGTGTTGGGGCAAATAGAGGGACGCCCCCAAAAATTCATGTGTGTTAAAAACCCAATGAAAAAAATTGGTGATTTTTATGCAAACACTAAATAATTCTCAATAAATAAATCTCTATTTTAGAATTACAAAAAAACAAAAAACAAAAACAAAACAAACAGAAAAACTTTGGAGATAGTGAAGGGCAGTTTGTCCACACTGTTGAGAGCTCAGAATTAGAGTTTACTTGGGATAGAAATCCTGCTAATAGCACCTGATGCCTGAAATCTGAGCACTCTACTTTTAGGTTTTCCAGTTCAAGTTTTTGGAGGCTGCTTATTAAAATATTCCTGGTTGGAAAGTGTTTGTATAGAAGCCCATAAGTATTAAATATTTGCTGTGTTTACCATGCTTAGCTCTCTGTAAGGAATATGGAATAATGTTAAATGCCTCATGTTCTCAAGAAGCTTGAATTTTAAAATAAAAAATAAAGAAGAAATATAAATATTAAAAATAAAAAAAGAAGAAGCTTGAGTTTTAGGGGCAAAATCAGGCAGGCAGGCGAGCGGTTAGGAGCCAGCAGTCCCAGATTGCGAGAGGGATGTCCATGGGATTGGGCCTAAACTGGCAGTTTGACATCCCCTGAAAGGTCCCGGATTGCAAGAGGGTGCAGGCTGGACTGAGGGACCCACCCCCCTCCCATGCACGAATTTTGTGCACTGGGACTCTAGTTATTTATAAAAGGTGCAGGCAGTTTAAAGGTGCTCTGCCAGATTAAACAGGGGTATGTGACAGATTAATTTAGGCCAGGGCACTCCTTACGGAAAAGTATGTGCTAATACAGGAAGGTAGGATTAAATATTTAACACTTGGATTGCGGGAAACGAGTTAAGTCGGCTCGCGTGAATTGTGCGTACTCCGCGGGAGCCGTCTTAACTCAGTTCATATAGATTTGCGGTGGAGTGCGGGAAACGTGTAAACTCGGGCCGATTGTAACTGCGTATTACCAAATATTTGTTTGTTTGCCGTTCACAAAGATACCTACCTGCGTATGCGAACCGTTTCATACCCATTGGGGTAATAGGTATCATAAAAATCCCTTGTAAGTAGAGAACACTTTATGGTGCTGGTCGAGTACAATACCGTTAGGGTACCAATGTATTGTTTTCTCATTTTATAACCAATATCCCTGGATATCTCACCATGCAAAGAGAATAGTTATTGAGAAATACTTCTTGTGTCCGGACGTCTTTAGTTTTGAGTTTTGTGAATATTATTACGTGTTTAAATATTTAAATATATTGTGATAAAGACATTCATATAGAATTTTTTAACCAAATAAAATAAAATCGTTCCGCAAAGTGTTCGCATAATAATTATTTTTTTATATCAGATATCTATCGGAGTACCGCTATTTTCAGTTAGTATTATTTTTATTTGCTTTAACCTAGAATGTCGCAGCATTCAGACTATAGTGATGATGAGTTTTGTGCAGACAAGTTGTCCAATTATTCTTGTGATAGCGATCTTGAAAATGCGAGTACAAGTGATGAAGATTCTAGTGATGATGAAGTAATGGTGCGTCCCAGGACATTGAGGCGACGAAGAATTTCGAGCTCCAGCTCTGACTCAGAGTCAGATATAGAAGGCGGGAGAGAAGAATGGTCGCATGTTGATAATCCACCGGTCTTAGAAGATTTTTTAGGGCATCAAGGATTAAACACAGATGCTGTTATAAATAATATAGAAGATGCCGTGAAATTATTTATCGGAGATGATTTTTTTGAATTTCTTGTAGAGGAGTCAAACAGGTATTATAATCAAAATAGGAATAATTTCAAACTTTCAAAAAAAAGCCTAAAGTGGAAAGATATAACCCCTCAAGAGATGAAGAAGTTTTTAGGGTTAATTGTTCTCATGGGACAGGTGAGCAAAGATAGAAGAGATGACTATTGGACCACGGAGCCATGGACGGAGATGCCATATTTTGGTAAAACGATGACGAGAGACAGGTTCCGACAGATATGGAAAGCTTGGCACTTCAATAATAATGCGGATATCGTAAATGAATCAGATAGACTTTGCAAAGTGAGACCAGTACTAGATTATTTTGTGCCTAAATTTATAAATATTTACAAACCTCATCAGCAATTATCACTAGATGAAGGGATCGTACCTTGGAGGGGAAGATTATTCTTTAGGGTATATAATGCTGGCAAGATCGTTAAATATGGAATATTGGTTCGTTTGTTGTGCGAAAGTGATACAGGATATATCTGTAACATGGAAATTTATTGCGGCGAAGGAAAGCGATTATTGGAAACGATACAAACAGTAGTGTCTCCATACACTGATTCGTGGTACCATATATATATGGACAATTATTATAATAGCGTCGCAAATTGTGAAGCACTTATGAAAAACAAATTCAGAATATGTGGAACAATCCGGAAAAATCGAGGTATACCTAAAGATTTTCAAACAATTTCTTTGAAAAAAGGTGAAACAAAATTTATAAGGAAAAATGATATATTGTTACAAGTGTGGCAATCAAAAAAGCCTGTATACCTGATTTCTTCGATTCATTCTGCGGAGATGGAAGAAAGTCAGAATATTGACAGAACATCAAAAAAGAAAATTGTCAAACCGAATGCACTCATTGACTACAATAAACATATGAAAGGTGTTGACCGGGCCGACCAATACCTTTCATATTATTCGATATTGCGGAGGACGGTCAAATGGACAAAAAGGTTGGCAATGTATATGATAAATTGCGCATTATTTAATTCTTATGCAGTTTACAAATCAGTGAGGCAAAGAAAAATGGGTTTTAAAATTTTTTTGAAACAAACAGCTATCCACTGGTTGACGGATGATATTCCAGAGGACATGGACATTGTTCCAGACCTTCAACCAGTACCGTCTACTTCTGGAATGCGGGCTAAACCACCTACATCTGATCCACCATGCAGGCTATCGATGGACATGAGAAAGCATACGTTACAGGCAATTGTCGGAAGTGGAAAAAAGAAAAACATTTTGAGAAGGTGTCGCGTATGTTCCGTTCATAAATTGCGCAGTGAGACACGCTACATGTGCAAATTTTGCAATATACCTCTACATAAAGGGGCGTGTTTTGAAAAATATCATACGCTAAAAAACTATTAATTTCTATTTGTTTTGATTTATTATGAAAATTTTATTTTAAACTTTAAAAATATGTGTATATTTTTAGGTAATAAGTATTTTTTGGGTTTTTCGTATTTAGTTTATATATATCGAATTATTTATGTACTGAATAGATAAAAAAATGTCTGTGATTGAATAAATTTTCATTTTTTACACAAGAAACCGAAAATTTCATTTCAATCGAACCCATACTTCAAAAGATATAGGCATTTTAAACTAACTCTGATTTTGCGCGGGAAACCTAAATAATTGCCCGCGCCATCTTATATTTTGGCGGGAAATTCACCCGACACCGTAGTGTTAAGTATACTCAAATAAAATTTTGAATTGTTTCTACACCTTCTCACTTTTTCTCTCCTAATTTTCCAAGAATGGTTTTGTCTAGAGAGCTAGATAGTCAACTCTGATTCATTTGTAAAGTCTAATGCCTTTTGGACTATAGTCTAGGTCAGTGGTCTGCAAACTGCGGCCCCTTGAGTGTGGCTCTTCCACAAAATACCACATGCAGGCGTGCACGTACAGTGTGATTGAAACTTCGTGGCCACACTCAAGGGGCCAAAGAGCCGCATGTGGCTCGAGAGCCACAGTTTGCCGACCACTGGTCTAGGTATTAGACAACTGATGGCTGGGCTATTTTAGAAGAAAAATAAATGCCAGGGCTGACCAGCAGACCCTGAGTGATGGATGAACAGATTACTCTGACACAGTTTCACTATGAAAGAGAGGGCTAAGGGATGGCCTGGCTGAAGGAGCCAGGCTGCCTCCATTGCCTGCCTCGGTAGCCTTTTCTTGTAACAGCAGTTTGAGATAAAGTTTATCTTCTAGCTACAATCAATAGGCTGAGTAATCTTGGGAATACACGTGTTTACATTATTCTCTAGGCAAGGGCATCCAGAGATTAAGCTTAGGGATTCCAGTAAACACCTGGGGGTCTGCATGTGCACAGACTTGTTTGGAAAAGTCAAGGAATAATTAGGGGCGCTGTCTTCAACACTCCCCTAAGTCTCCCCTAAGTTGGAATTCCGATAAACAGAGCAGGCAGCCTTCCACACACTTCCCTTTTCTTAGAATGTCCTCCTTACAAACTTTCCAACCAAGTCTCCTGTGCTCCCCAACAAATAAAAAAAATTAAGTGAATATTTATGAGTGAATAGAAAAACATCACAAGCAATTTTTGTTCATGGAAAATGGAGTTGAGATTCTGTACTTGTCGGAAAAGAAAAGTCAGTAGTTATGGTGTAAGAGGAGAGAGGATAATGATGTATATAAAACAAGGAAGAAAGTCTATAAAATTCAATCCACTTCTATAGGCTTATTTGGTACAAGTAAAACCAGGGAAACTTGGAGCAGCTCTGCATTTCAGCAAGCATAATGGATCTTGGCCTTCAGCCTACTCCAGTGCATTTATTTTCTCTAGGGAGTTGTTTTTATACCCTAAGGAACTAGTCTAAAAAGAGTTGGGATTACTTAGGAAGTGATGATTTACTATTTAGTCTTAGAAGGGATATAATGGCTTGGGAGTCTGATCTGTGCGTGGCTTTATCTGAATGGATTCATCTCTCTTGCTTGATAAACATGTTCATTGGGCAACAATGAACTAACTGGGCTTATTATGCTGTCAGCTGACAATGGTGGTATAAAGGCATCTTAAAGTTGGATTCAGCCTTGCTAAAGAAAAATGGGGACCATATTGAAAATGGAAAGTAGAAATTCATCAGGATCCTCTCTCCAGAGGTATAATGGATTTCATCTCTGCTTCTTGCTAACATCTACCTCATCTCTCCTCTCTTTGTGAACTAAGGGTTACCAGCATTTTTGTACTGTGGATACCCTTTTGTACCTAGGAAACCCTTCTCAGAAATGCTTTCAATCCATAAAGTACATTGTGTAGGATTAAAAAGGAAACCAAATGTTTCAAAACACAGTGATAAAATTCTAATTTTAAGTTTTATTTTTTAATTAAAAATTTATAGCATATCAATATATGTGATTCTTTATAATATAGTCAATAAGATCTGGCAGTGTGTTAATAATTCTGAAATTCTAAAATAATGTATAAATTTGGGGGAGGTTGACATGAAAATATCTGTAATTTCTACTGCAAATGAAATCATAGGTATTACTAGTACTACTGTAGTTTTGTCTAAATTCATAATATAGTTAGGGGCTGGTAAAAATCTATGTAATTTGTTTTTCCTTTTCAATTCATGAACTCCCTGAATTCTATCCCTGGATCAGGGATACCTGGGCTCAGATTAAGAAGTGCTACTATTTACTGTCTTTCTTTTTAATCTCTGTACAAATAGAGAAAGGGTGGACTAGTTTAAGAGTTGCCCTGCCCCAGACCTAGTGCCCACAACTGTCACATGTCTAATTGTCACAAGTCAAATCCTTAGGACAGTTTATCTGATTAGCCAGGGGCCAGGTATCCATTTCTATTCCCCTAAACAATAGAAGAATGGATTTAAATGATCCTGTAAGGCAAGCATATCTTTGAGCAAGAAAAATGAGAATTTTCAAAGACAGGATATGTGTAAGGTAAATACTCTCAAAGGAGCCTTTACACTACAGGTTTGGGACCTTTACAAGCAATTTGAAAATTACTTAGCCTAGCCTTACAGATACACGGGAAAGATGATCACTGTTCATTGGAAAGAAAAGTTGTTTGTGTCCAATAGAACTTTCTGTGGTAATGGAAATGTTCTCCATCTTCATTGTCCAATATGGTAGCCACTAGTCATATGTAGTTCTTGAGCAATTGAAATGTGGCTAAAATGACTGAGGGTGTAAATTTTACATTTTATTTAAGTTTAATTAATTAAAATTAAAATTTAGTGCCGACTGTAGTGGACAGCTCAAGTCTAACCTATTATATAGTGCATCTGCATCAATTTCCTATACCCGTGACGCTCCAGGCAAGCCAGCAAAGTACTCCTATCTTTCTGTTTCTGATCTTTGTTGTGACTATTTTCCTAGCCAGGCACAAGCTCATAATTTCTGTTAATTTTTCTAAGTCATTCCATACCTTGCATGTCTAACTCATAACCCACCACCTCAGTCTAGCCCTCTAAAGTCTAAAGGCATGTGTTGCAATATCATTAATATCAAGTAGAGTGCAGGCTTCTCTGGGAGAAGAAACAATTTCTCACATCTGTATAAATACCTAATCTTTTTATATAGATGTTCAGGTCCCTATTTATTTGGAAAAACAGATGATGGAAATCATAACAAAGGTCTAATCGTATTAAATAATTTACCCAAAATCACATACCAATAAAAAATGGGAGAGGAGAGGAGAACCAAGATGGCAGTGTAGGTAAACACCTGTACTCACCACTTCCCACAACCACATCAAAATTACAACTAAAATACAGAACAACCATCATTCAGAAACACCTGAAAGCTGGCTGAATGGAAGTCCTACAACTAGAGAAGTAAAGAAGAAAGCACATTGAGACTGCTAGAAAGGATGGAGGTGCATAACTGGCTGGTCTAACACCCACACGTGGTGTTTTTTTTTTTCATCAGGAGGGAGATCAACTTTGTAGAGTCTGCACATGAGGAGCAAGGGGTCCTAGCCTCACACCAGACCCACAGCCAAGGGTTCCAGAGATGGTAAGAGAAGTCCCCACAACTACAGCCTATAAAAACCAGCAGGGATTGTGGCTGAGGAACATGGAGACTGCTGGAGATCCAGGTGTTTCTTTTAAAAGGCTGGTACACAATCTTACTCCAACTCCCAGAACCAGGTGGCTTTTGGGGACCCAGATACATATGGAGAGGAACTGGATTGTCTGGCATCCAGGCAGAAACTTGGGGGTGGCTTTCTTCCAGACTAGGGTGCTCACAGGGGTCATTGTTCCCATGCTGGGACCTCCCCTGTTGCAGAGCTGACTGGCAGTCTCCATCAGCCTGGGGCAAACTGTTTGCTCCACTCTGGTGATTCCCTGAAACCCTGCCCCATCCAATTTGCAGCCCCACCGATGTTGTTTGCAGCAGCTTTTCCATATGAATGGCCTCTCCTGGCTCAGGCTTCAGACTTTCCTAAAATTTCTCAAATAAGCTGCAGCTGGTTATAGGGTGCCCCAAACCTATCAATAAAGGCTCAGGACTTGGCACTAGCAACAGTCTGCCTTTCTTCACAGCTGAGCCTCACCCAGGTACCTCTAAGACCAAAACAAATAGAAAATAGCATCTGTCTGAAGATCTCTCTATAGCTCCTGCTAGGTGGCCCCAGGCAGTGGTTGACTTTGCTCCTCTCTGGAGGCCCCAGAGCCAGTGTATCCAGTGGAAAATTTCAGACCATACCAAATTACAACTCTACACATTCATAAGCAACACACTCAAGAGGCAGACTCAGTGAGCACCAAAGTGAGTCCTGCTCCATAGGGATGTTTCCTGCACAGCAGCTCTCCCACTGTAGTCACAGCTAGTTCTCACAGTCCATTGGCCTAGAGGTCAACTCCTCCAGGTGATACCAACATCAGTCAAGGCTCAACTACAAGACTGTGCACACAGCCCACACTGGGGTACACCTACAGTGTCCAGCTCAGGTGACTGGGAAGGCTGAGCCACTGGGCCCTACAGGACACCTACTACACAAGGCCACTCTAACAATTACAGAAGACATAGCAGCTCTATCTAATACATAGAAACAAACACAGGGAAACAGTCAAAATACAGAGACATAGAAATGTCACAAGTGAACAAAATGGAAGCAAGCAAACTACTGGATACAGGTTCAAAACCATGGTTATAAGGTTACTCAAGGATCTTCATGAGACTTTTAAGGATCTTAGTGAGAATGTCAAAGATATGACAAAAGACTAATCAGAAATTAAGCATACACTAACTGAAATAGAGAATAATTCACAGGAATTCATCAGTAGAGTAGAGAATTCAGGGAATCAAATCAACAATTTGGAATATGAGGAAGCAACAAACAATCAGAAAAGAAAAAAGAATCCAAAAAAAAGAAGATCATGTAAGAAGCCTCTGGGACAATTTCAAGGGTACTAACATTCACATTATGGGGGTGCTAGAAGGAGAAGAGAGAGAGCAAGATGTTGAAAACCTATTTGAAGAAATAATGACAGAAAACTTCCCCTTCCTGGATAAAGACATAGAAATAGAATTAGAATTACAAGTTCAGGAAGCACAGAGAAACCCAAACAAGAGGAACACAAAAAGGCCCACACCAAGACACATCATAATTAAAATGCCAAGGGTTTAAGACAAAGTGAGAATCTTAAAAGCCGTAAGATTACCTACAAGGGAGCGCTCATATGACTGTCAGTTGATTTCTTAACAGAAACTTTGCAGGCCAGAAGGGAGTGGCAAGAAATATTCAAAGTGATGAATAGTAAGGACCTACAACCAACATCACTCTTCCCAGCAAAGCTCTCATTTAGAATTGAGGATCAGATAAAGAGATTCACAAGTAAGAAAAAGCTAAAGAAGTTCATCACCACCAAAGCAGTATTACATGAAATGTTGAAGGGTATTCTTTAAGAGGAAGAAGTAGAAGAAAAAGAAGAATTAGAAGAATTGAAGAAGAAGGAGAAGAAGAAGAAGAAGAAGAAGAAGAAGAAGAAGAAGAAGAAGAAAAAGAAGAAAAAGAAGAAGAAGGAGATAAAGTTATGAAAAATAAAATGGCAACAAATACATATCTATCAACAATTGAACCTAAAAATCAAAATAAATGAATAATAAATGTAATGAACAAAATAAACGGTGAATAAAATAGAATCAGACTTATGGAAGCATGGACCAGACTGATGAATTTCAGAGGGAAGGGGGAGGGAGGAGTGGAAAGAGATTAACCAAAGATCTTACCTATGGACACAGACAGTAGTGTGGTAAAGGCCTGGGGATGGGCAGGAACTGGGTAGAGATGGATAAAGGGGAGAAAAGGGGGATATCTGTAAGATTTTTAACATAAAGATTTTTTTAAAAATGGGAGAGGAAAATGGAACCCAGGTCTTTGGCATACAGAAATATCTACAGAGCAGTATGCTAGAAAGACTAGGTAAGTCTTAAGCAATAGAGGGGCCAAGAATGGGAAGAAGATAGCAGATGAGAAATTCACACACACCAAACAAAAACAAACAACAAAAACAATAACAACAATAACAAAATAACCAAGAAAATGTTTATGATAGTTTGTTCAGGTTGCAGAAAACTTAAAAGGTAATTTTCACAACATTAAAAGAAATTTAAATATTAGATAGATGAGGAAGTCCTTCTAATTTTAAATACTAGTAAATCCTGTGTTATCTGACTAGATTAAATACAGAGATACAGATTCTATGGTCTCTTGTTCACATTCTTTTACCTGATCAAGTTTGGGTGCATCCTGTACTGCACATTTACATGCTGGACTGTAGTGAAATAAGCATACATGGGAAGCCTGATCAGAGAACAAGTTATCGACAGCATTTCCTCTAAGATTTTCACATGAAAGTTGGAGAAAGTGTTAGGAAAAAAAAAAAAGATGATTGTGAATGTTAAGTATATAGTACATAAGCAGAAATCACCCATCATTCTATCTCCTAGGCCCATGGTCGGCAAACTGTGGCTCGCAAGCCACATGCGGCTCTTTGGCCCCTTGAGTGTGGCTCTTCCTAAGCCTTAGGAGTACCCTAATTAAGTTAATAACAATATACCTACCTATATAGCTTAAGTTTAAAAAATTTGGCTCTCAAAAGAAATTTCAATTGTTGTACTATTGATATTTGGCTCTGTTGACTAATGACTTTGCCGACCACTGTAGACTAGGCAATAGAGTGTCATAGAGAGAAGATAACATTCAACATTGCATTTGCATTAGCATAATAGACATACACCTATGGGACTTTTTGATATAAGTATCCCAAAGCTATCCTATCAGATGTGAATCACTTATCTTCATATTATAGTGATAGCTAGGAGACAGACAAGGAGAGAAACTGAGCTGGATGAGTAGATAGGTAGATCCATTTTTAGAGAAAGAAGACTCAAAAGTCAGAGCATTGTGCTGTTGATGCCCTTGATTTGCTAAGAATATACACAGGCTAAACAAAACACTGATTAAAACACTTAGACTAAGGTATGGTTACTACACAAAGTCATTCTCAACCTTTAATTTTGGAGAACCAATGTCAGCAATCTTTTAAACTAGTCAGTGCTTGAATGTTCTCACTGAGTGCCTGCAACATTTCACTGAGACTCCCCAAAAAGAAGGCTTCTTTACATGATGCCAAAGCCAGTAATGTTTTCATGTGTTCTAGCCTACTTTGCTCCTTATAGACTAGGGAATCTTCAAGTCACTCCATAAACTTTTGGGAAAATGTCCAATCAATCTCTTTTTTAAATATGTTTTTTATTGATTTTAGAGAGGAAGGGAGAGGGAGAGACAGCAACATCAATGATGAGAGAGAACCATTGATTGGGCTGCCTCTTGCAACCTCCACCCCCACAACTCCAGGGATGTGCCCTGACTGGGAATTGAACCTCCTGGTCCATGGGTCAACACTCAATCACTGAGCCACACTGGTTGGGCCAATCATTCTTAAAAATATATATTTTATTGATTTTTTACAGAGATGAAGGGAGAGGGATAGAGAGTTAGAAACATCGATGAGAGAGAAACATCAATCAGCTGTCTCCTGCACACCCCCTACTGGGGATATGCCCGCAACCAAGGTACATGCCCTTGACCGGAATTAAACCTGGGACCCTTGAGTCTGCAGGCCGATGCTCAATCCACTGAGCCAAACCAGTCAGGGCTGGCCAATCATTCTTAATGTGGATATGTTTTAAAAGCCACATATCAAAATCAAAATAATATCTAGGCAGAATATCTACACTAATAAAAGACAAAGATGCTAATTGACCGTACCTTCGCTATGCCCTAAGCCATGCCCACCAGCCAATCAGAGCGACTATATGAAAATTAACCAACCAAGATGGCGTCCAGCAGCCATGGAGCTGGAGCAAGCAGGAGGCTTGGTTGCCTGGGTGATGGAGGAAGCCAAGCTTCCCGCCAGCCCTGAGCTGGCTGTGGCCTCCACTCATGGCAACAAAGTTTCAATTATAGAAGCCAAATAAATCCCAAATACCTGCTTCCAGCCAGCCTCCACTGGGAGCTTGGGTAGCTGGGGGTTGTGGCCAGCCTGCAAACAGTCATCAGCCCCTCACCCAGGCTGGTCACACCCTCATGGGGTGAAGGTCCCCTCTGGGGGGCTTAGCCAGCCTGAAAATGGCCCTCAGCCCCTCACCCAGGCACCCCAGTGGGGACCCCAACACTGAAGGGGCTGTGGCCAGCCTGCAAACAGCCATCAGCCCCTCACCCAGGCTGGCCAGGCACCCCAGTGGAACCCTCAACCTGATCCGGGACACCCTTCAGGGCAAACCAGCCAGCCCCGACCTGTGCACCTGACCTCTATCCTATATAATTAAAGGGTAATATGCAAATTGACCCTAACAGCAGAACGACTGGGAATGACTGGTCACTATGACACACACTGACCACCACGGGGCAGATGCTCAATGCAGGAGCTGCCCCCTGGTGGTCAGTGTGCTCCCACAGGGGGAGCTCTGCTCAGCCACAAGCCAGGCTGATGGCTGCCAGTACAGCGGTGGTGGTGGGAGCCTCTCCCACTTCCTCAACAGCGCTTAGGATGTCTGACTGCAGCTTAGGCCTGCTCCCCACTGGCAAGTGGACATCCCCCGAGGCCTCCCAGGCTGCCAGAGGGATGTCTGACTGCCAGCTTGGGCCCAATCCCCCAGGGAGCGGGCCTAAGCCAGCAGGTGGTCATCCCTGGAGGGTTTCCAGACTGCAAGAGGGCACAGGCCAGGCTGAGGGACCCCCCCCCCCTTCCCCGAGTGCACAAATTTTTGTGCACTGGGCCTCTAGTATTTATATAAATAAGGAATACTTTTATTTACCAAGAAGAGCCTTTATTTAAGATAACCAGCCTATGAATGAAATTCATGAAAAATAATTTCCAACGGAGAATCAATGAAGAGTAAACATTTAATTACAGAAAGAATAAAAATGAAAATATGACCAATTGAGGTGACCATGCCTGTGTACTACAAACCTGGTGCTGTGCATTTAGCACAGTTGTGTCATCATTTTGAAATTAATATTATCAATCGTGTGTATTATGATTATGTTATGCCAAGGCAGTTTGCTAAAGCATTTTGAGGATTTATTTCATTTAATCCTTATAATGAACTTAGTATAGATTATTTCTATTATTCTTATTTTATACATGAAGAAATTGAAGCAAGATAATTAGGTAAATTGCCCACAACACAAGGGAAAAGACAGAGCTAGTAATCAGAAACAGATGGGCAGACTCTAAGAGTCTGTAATTTTAACCACTATGCTATAATTCATACTTTGAATGACTCAATATGCTAATTCAGTTCTTATCAAAGTTAAATAATGTACAAAGCTCTTAGTAGAAGAAAAAATTGTTTGAGAATTTCCATTTTGAGAAGCAATGACTTTAAGACCTTAAAGTCACATTCTGTGAGAGAAGTTATATACTAACGTTTGTGTGTCCATCCCCTATCCACTCCTCCCTAAGTCATCTATTGAAGCTTCAACTTCCAATGTGGCCATATTTGGAGATGGGGTCTCAAAGGAAGGAATTAAATGCACAGAGAAAAGGTCATGTGAGGATACAGGGAGAAGATGACTGTTAGGTCTGATCAAATGATTGAATCAATACCCCCTTCCCTGGGAACTGACTTTTAGAGCCCTTTACAACTGACATTCCCTTTTGCTTAGTCCACATTCCACTTGCTGAAACCATTATCCTTCCTCTGCTAATTTTCCCAGGATCCAGATCCATCCTGACAATTCTACCCCAGAAAAAGCCCACCTAGAGTCCTTTAAAACTCTGACTCCCCATCCCTGGGGTCTGGTGCCATTTTGGGGCTCAGCCCATCTGGTATACAGATGACCTAATAAATTTATAATCCATTACCACTTTGGCTTGTGTGTTCCTACTTTGGTGACCCTAACATTTGGTGCCGAAAACCAGGAGAGTTCGTTCCATGGGGAAGGAGAGCCATTGCCCCAGCTTCAGTCACCCCGAGTTTGCTATTTAGAGAGCAGTACACAGCAGCAGCAGCTCATCTTGGGCTTACCTCTGAATCCTACTTGCATGACATGATCACCAACCTCGATTAAGCCTCTCTACCTTACAGGCCTTCCTGAAACAGCCAAGAAGGACTCTGGATGGGGAACTTCTCATTCTCTATTGCTTATCCTCCATTCACACCGGCCAATAGTCTCTAGGTGAGTGACATTCCACAACTTCCCTCATCTGGAGTCTTCTGCCCAGTCGTTTTCACTGACTTTTCAAAAGTCCTCTCATCTTGAAAGTCCTAGCACTAGTCCAGAAGACTCCTCAGCTATTTGGCTTTGGGACCTTCTGGACAGGGGACACCCAGTGTGGAAGGTCATCCCTCATGTCTCATGGTGATTTGTTTAGCAGTGGGGATGCCTGATAAACAAATCAGTCACCTTAGAATTTGTGTTCTGTCACTCACCTTCCCCATACTTATGGGACATACTTATTCTCCTTATCATGGGAAAAACTCCCTCTGAACCCCCTAAAATGACCCCTCTAGGCTGTCTCCTTAAAACTCTTGACTGCCTTAGATTCACAGGGGAGATCAGGTCCAAGTTCCCCCACAATATAAACTAGATAATAAGCCTCAATGGCCTAAAAATAAGACTTTCAATTTTAACACATTGTGCAATTTAGGTAATTGCTGTCACTACAATGGAAAATGGTCAGAGATTCGCTACATGCAGGTCTTTTTCACCCTTCAGTCTTTACCCTCTCTCTGTTAGTCCTGCTCTACCAATCAGATCCTTCTCCTTCACACAAAACATCATACCCCTAACACTTCTGATTCTGGATCTACTTTTGACCCAGCAGACTAAGGACCTCCATCCCTTTATGCTCCTCTTCTTCACCTGCAGTAGATTCCCCAAATCAAGACTCTCCTAACCAGAAACCACTTTCTCCTCAGCCCCTGAAAGCCCAAATTCTGAGAACTTGAGTTCCAATACAGACTTTTCCCCCACCTAATACTTGCTCTTGGGCCACCCAAAGACCACCTTCATCAACAGCCACTTCTATTCCCATGCCCATTCTACCCCTGAGGGAGGTAGCAGGAACTGAGAGTATTATGGGTACAAGTCCCATTTTCCATGTCTGACTTTGCACAGATTGAGGCGTCTCAGGTCTTTTTTCACTGACCTGACCACCTTTACTAAAGAATTTGAGTATCTAATACAGTTCTATGACCTGACCTGGCACGACATCTATGACATCCTGCCCTCCTCTCTAACCCCAGAGGATAAGAAGAGCAACTGGCTAGCAGGACCATGCCAATCCCTCCATAGACAGGACAAGGCAGCCAACCCAGTTGGTGCTTACATGGTCCCCCAAACTGACTCAAGATGAGACTATAAAGTTAATTCTCCAGGGCACTAGCTCCATAGCCATATAATAACCTCATTAGTGGATTCAAAAAGGCTGCTCATTAAGCAGTGAACTATGGATAAACTTAATAACTCAGGGCCCTGATTAAAACCCAGCTCTCTTCCTTTCCCACCTCACAGAGGCCTTACAGAAATTTATCACCTTAGATTCCACCTCCCCAGAGGGAACCCTTCTTCTGAACATCCATTTTATATATCCTAACCAGCCCCTGATATACACTGCAAACTTTGAAAAATAGACACAGGTCCACAAACCCCTCAAAAGACCTCATTAATGTGGACTTTAATGTCTTTAATAATAAAGATGAGGAGACCCAAATCCAAAAACAAAGGCAAGATCAGGGCAAGGCTGAGGCTCAGAAGGAGGCCTTTCAACTCCTAGCCACAGCTCTCATGAACCCCAAACGAAGTGCCGATCCTCCAACCAAGGGTAAGTCAGGGGCTAAGCCTCCTCCAAATCCATGCTTCAAATGCAACAAGGAAGGACACTGGGCCACGTCCTGCCCAAACCCACCCCAACATGGGCCTTGCCCGAGGTATGGAAGGGAAGGCCCCTGGAAATCAGACTGTAGTCTGGCCCCTCCAGGTCGGACCTCAGCAAGGTCACCCTCTGGATCTGGTTTAGAGCTCCCAGACCTTCTGGGACTGGCAACTGAAGACTGAAGCTGCCCAGACCCTGACAAGGCCCCACAGACTTACATCACCAGGACAGAGCCTCAGGTAATGATTGTGGTGGAAGGTAAGCCAATCTCCTTTTTAACTGTCACTGGGGCCATTCATTCTGCCTTCCCTGAATTTGCTGGGACCCTTGTTCCCTCTTTAGTCTCCATTATAGGGGTTGAAGGATTAGTTTAACAGCCATTAGCCACCTCACCTCTACTCTGCATCTTACTAAACATCCCCTTTACCCACTCTTTTCTCCTTCTACCTTGGTGACTGACTGGGGCTACCTTAGATCCCTTCATAAAGCCCAGTTGTCCTGAACCATAGTTACCTACCTCAGTTTAACTCTTACCCCACAAAGTGGAGCCATTACCTTAGACCATAAATGTATTATCTCCTCCATGACTGTCCCCTCCTCTATACAAGAAATACTCTCTTCTTGAGCTCACTGGGTACTCTGGCCTCTGGGTTCCCAACTTTAGTCTTCTCACAAAGCCCCTCTCTGACATGAAGGGACCTCTCACTGAGCCTTTAGATCCCAGGCCAGCATTTTCACCCCTTTAATACTCTGAAAACTACTCTCAGCTCAGAACCTTCTCACCTGCCCTTCCCAAAGAACAACTTTTTTTATTGAAAACCTGCAAATGCTGCTACTATCAGAACCAGAACGCATTATCACTGCTACTATCAGAACCAGAACGCATTATCACTCAAACCTTAGCATGTTATCTCTAAGGAAAAATGTGACAGTTTTAAATCCAAAAGACTGAAGGACAGGAAACTGCAGTTCTAGAACATGCTGAAGGGCCTGCTCCCTCCTCCTCCCCACCTTTTCTCCAGCCTCATAGGCCTATACATAATTTCCTAAAGTCTTCAGTAACTTAAAGGCTTTGAAGCATTGCTGGGTTAAATCATAAACATCTAAATATTTTAAAATAACATAAAATACTGAAACATTGATTGTTAGACAAGTTTTAAATTCACCTAATCTTAGCTTTTATTACAGAAGGTCTCTTGTACTGTGTTGAAGGTATATTTTCTTGAAAGTAAGAGTGTGTTTAAAGTGTGTTCATTAATGTCAATCTAAGAAATGCTGGTTGTTTACTTTTGGGCTAAAGCTGGTTATTTGTGAATGGGTAGAAAGGTTTGTGAAAGTCTTAGAAAAGTTTGTCCAGTGAATCAGGAACTGATCATTCCTGACATCCGAAGGGACCCCTTCTGTCCCACTAAGTTAAAGCATCCCCACCCAGGCTATCTCCTGTTGCTTACATCCTACCACTCATTCACAGTCCTTGACACTATCATTGAAAACCTCAACAGGTCTTCCTGCTTGGTATTTAGAAACTCTCTCCCCTTTTGGAGCCTTCTTAAAAGTCATTTACTGCAGAGGACACCAAGTTAGGAATGATCCTGTAAGACAGGGAAATAACAAAGCAGACCAGGAGGCCAAGGCAGTGGCTCAGAGGAAGCCTCCATCTCCCCAACTCTTAGCTAAACCTCATATAACTCCCAAACACACTCCAGAGTAACTTCAGTCCCTATTAGTTCTTGGGGCTACTCAGGAAGGTCCATGGTTACAATTTGAGGGAAAGTATATCCTTCCCCAGGGATAGGCCTGCAATATCTTACAGGCTATTCACTATTCCCTACATATAGGATACAGAATGCTTTTACAGCTCCTAAAACCCCTCATCACATGTCCTAGCCTAGCCTCCCTACTACAAGATATCACCAAAACCTGTTTTACTTGTTACTCAGTATCTCCCCAAGGACAGGTTAGACCTTTCTTACCTACTCACCAGGCAAGGTGCCAAATCCCTGGACACTGACCTCGTTCACATGCCCCCTACTAAAAGAACCAAATATCTCTTAACCCTAGTAGATACCTTCTCAGGCTGGATAGAAGCATTCCCCACTACATCTGAAAAGTCCATTGAGGTCACTCAAACTCTCATTCAGTATATCATTCCCAGATTGAGCCTACCCACCTCATTACAATCAGATTAGATAATGGACCTGCTTTCATATCTCAAATAACTCTACAGGTCTTCCTGGAAGCCAATGGTTATTTCCTACCACCGGTCCATTTTACCTCTTATCCAACTATCCAGGCCCTAGGCTTCAACTTCTTCTTTCCTTCCTTTTTGCTGTTCCCTTGGATAATAGCCCATTCTACTGTTCCCACCCACTTTCACTGCAATAGAATCTCAATCACTCATCTGTCACCTCTTATCAGTAGCGCCATGGTGACTATGCTTTTGATTTGGAGCTTGGAACCTGAAGAAGGAACCTCATACCCTTTAATCCACCTCTTCTCCTTACACCTTTCAGCTTGTCTCCATGATCAGAGATTTTTTTGTCCTCTGAGGGGAAAACACATACATCTGCTTTCCAACCAACTGAACAGGAAACTGTACTCTTATCTATCTCTCACCCAATATATGTAGTTCCTAATAATCAGTCTTTACCCAACCCTGTAACCCATCATATCCAATACAAAAGAGCAGCCCAGATAATCCGTTTCCTCATAACCCTCAGTATCTCAGCAGGTTTTGAGACTGGCATAGGGGGCTTAACCAACGCTCTATCATAGTTTGAAATCCTGTCTTAGAATCTACAAGAAAGCCTAGATGATATTGCCAAAAGTTTAGTTCAAATTCAGGATCAGAAAGACTCATGAGCAGCTGTCACTTTCCAAAATCAGAGAGGACTAGACCTCCTAACTGCAAAGAAAGAAGGCCTCTGCCTCTTTCTGGAGGAAGAATATTGTTTTTATGTCAATCAGTCTAGCCTAGTCAGAGATGCCACCCAAAAATTAACAGAAAGGCTGCAAAGATTAGAGAACATCAATCAAATTCATGGGATTACTGGCTAAAGAATATAAATTGGTATACCTGGCTACTTCCCTGCATAGGACCATTAACATTCCAATTCCTCATCCTCATTTTGGCCCATGTATTCTGTTCCATTTTTCATCTTTCCTTCAGGACCACTTTGGAGCCTCGACCAACCAGTCTCTCAGGGAAGTCATGCTGCTGCAACCCCTCTCTCCAACCATGAGGAATTTATACAGTGTTCCAGCTGACTGCAATCAAAGTCCATCCCTTTATTATCTCAACATCCCCCCTCCTCAGCAGGAAGTAACTACAAAAGATATGACCTCTGTCCTTATTCCATAAAACAAAAAGGGTGGAATGTTAGGTCTGATCAAATAATTGAGTCAATACCCACTCCCCTGGGAACTGACCTTTAGACCACTTCACAACAGACATTCCCTTTCACTTAGACCACATTCCACTTGCTAAGACCATTATCCTTCTTCTAACTTTTTCAGGATCTGGATCCTCCCAGAGAATTCTCCACCCAGAAAAAGCCTGCCTAGAGTCCTTTAAAAATCTCTGAATCCCCATCCCTAGGTTCTGGCATCATTTTGGAGCTTAGCCCATCTGGTATCCAGGTGACCTAATAAATTTATAAACCCTTAACACTTTGCCCTTGTGTGTTCCTCCTTCAGTGACTCTAACAGTGACCATCTGTAAGTAAGGAGAAAAGCTCTTACTAGAAATAAAATCATTTAGCTGCCACCTTAATCTTGATGTTCTAGCTTCTAGAACTATGAGAAAATAAATGTCTGTTTTTAAGCCACCCAGTCTATGCTTTTTGTTATGGCAGTGCAAGCTGACTGAGACTGAAGCTTTAAATTGTAATTTCCTTTTTCAAATAAGAAGATTTCCTATCTAATAAAGAGGGAATATGCAAATTGACCATTACACCATAACAAAGATGGTGGCACCCATAGCCACAAGATGGCAGCGCCCAATCCCCTCAGCCCCACCAGAGTCCCACAGTCCTTTTAGCCCAGCCGGGGGGGAGGGTGGTGGGAGGCACGCGATGTGGCCAGACCTGCCCTCAGCCACCCAGAGCTGGCCCGAGGCACAGGCAAGCCTCAGATGTTGGCTTCCCAGCCACCCAGGGTGGGCCCAAGGCACTGGAAAGCTTCAGATGGCAGCTGCCCAGCTGCCCAGGGCCGCCCAAGGCTCAGATAACCAGGGCTTGCCGAGGCTTGTGCTGTCGGCAGTGGCAGCAGCAGAAGTGTGATGGGGGCATTGCCTTCCCCTGATCACTGGGTTGCCTCCCACCCCTGAGGGCTCCCAGACTGTGAGAGGGGGCAGGCCGGGCTGAGGGACCCACCCTCCAGTGCATGAATTTTCATGCACCGGGCTTCTAGTTTGTTTATAAGTTACAAAATGATTTTTAAAGTTTGCCATTGAAATGGGAATCTAAAATTTAAAAGTTTTTGCAGAACTCATATCCCATCACTCTTTTTTTAAAAAATGCCCTCAATTACCAGTGTTTGCAAATCTTCAATAAGAAAAAATCTGGGCTAACCATTAATAAAAATCTTGTAAATAGAGTTTTATATTATTCTGCCTGCATCCAAAAATTAACTTAGCCCAATTATTTGCAATAATGAAGTAAAGAAGTACACACATAAACTGCTCCTGTCATTTTTGAATGTGGAAGGTGTGGACCCTCTCCCTTTAAAAAAACAACAGAAGTACAAAGTTCTTATGAAGAATCCAGTGTCACATGTAGTTAAAATAGAGATGAATTCAGAGATGATATACAGTGACTGTATAGTTCATTGGAATATTCAATTTCCTCTTTTAACAGAGATGAAGTTAGTGTTGTATATGTTACAAGTGACCATTATGAACATCAGAGGAAGTATTCCCTGGAAGCCTTGAAAACTGTCAAGTTCTGTCAAAATGTCAAGTTAATCATTAGTATTGAGTTCTTTAAGTGACCAATACCACACTTTGAATTTAAAGCACGTGGTACTTATTGAAAACGAGTAAATTAGAAAATGTAAATTAGAAAACAAATGAAATGTTTCCTGAATTGCCATTTTTAACAACAATGAAGCACATTGTTAAGTATGGTTTAGTGACTAAAACATTCATAATAAATATGAGTTTTGTTAAGGGTCTAAGAGAATATTATAAACCAAGCTGATAAAGAATCTGCTGTATGGGTAAAGAGGATTTTAGAAATTATAATAGTTTAACATGGCAGATTTCTGCAGAAAGGATATATTTATTCATTTTTTTTGTTAATCCTCACCCTAAGGATATTTTTCCATTGATATTTTTTTAAAGAGAGAGTGGAGTTGGGAGTAGAGGCTAGAGGGAGAAACATTGATGTGAGAGAGTCATATTGACTGGTTGCCTCCTGCACATGTCCCAACCAGGTCCTGGATAGAGCCTGCAACTGAGGTATGTACCCTTGACACAGAATCAAACCCAGGACACTCTATCCACTGAGCTAAATGGCTAGGGCCAGAAAGAATATATTTAATTTCAATTCAACCTGCATATGGAAAGCACCTGCCACATGTAAGGCCCTGTGCCGGCTTCTGAGCCACACAGAGAACGTGGTTATATATCTACTATTGGGTTGTTTTATATGAGATTTGGTGGTGTCAGGGAGGGGGTTATTTGCAGAGACATTTGGATAATAGGTCACAAGTAATTGACCTGAGAATGATATGAAGGTAAAAATTCAGAGAATAATATAGAGAGCTTTGTAGATAACAAACAAATAAACAAACAAAAACAGTGGAATATTATCCATATATACTTATTTCAGAGGCAATATTGAGTTTTAATCACAGGCCCACTCTTCAAATCTAGAGTTCACTCAGCAAGCAGTGATCTTTGCTTTTTGGTTCTCAATACATAAAGCACCTGGTATCAAAAAGGATGCATTAGTAACTTAATAGGAAAACCATTCGTAACTTTTTTCTTTTCTTCCGTAATGCTGAGTCTTAGGGGTATATTAATTGGCTCTTGTGCAACTATTTTCATTTTTATGCAAAAGAGTAAGGAAATTCCTTTCAATAGAGATAGAATTGAAAGAACAAATTTAAAAATGATTTTTGCTTAGGTGTGTATAATTTCTATATCGTCCTCTTCATTTTGCTTCAGAACATGTTCTTTGTTTTTACGATCCATTTGTCAGCAGGCTGTTCTTAAACTCGCTACAGACTTCAAAGTTCTGCCCACTGTTTTTTGTGCATTTTTTTTTTATTTCTGGTTCAGGGCGAAGGACCACTGTTTCCACTACCATTGCCATGATTTGCAATATTGTGTTCAGTTTTCAGTCAAAATGCATAAATCTGCATCAGACAGATCTTAGTGGGTAAATACATTCTCCAGATTTGGATATTATTTAAAAAAATAGATTGATGGATTGATTTCAAAATATGAGAGCTCTAAGTTCATAATGGTAATGAAAACTACCAGTTTTGTTAATTGAAAGAGTTAATAATGTAGGGTTCTTATGCCAGGAAAGGAAATAAAAAAGGAAGTTTATTTATTTTTTTTCCATATCTGTCAATTGAAAATATGCGGTGTTGTAGCTGAAACATGAATATTTTAAAGTAACAGCAAATGCCTGTAATTCTTCTTGGCCAGCAGTTCCAGGCATGTCCTTTACTGGCAATGAACCACATGCAGGGAGAGTCTATCTCACTGTGCCAAGGAGTTAATTATGCTCTCTTAGACTCCCAGGACTTGAGTGCCTTTATTATACGCACCCACCCCCTTTTGCATAAAGTGGAATAAATATCTTCTCATTGCTCATCAAATTGTTTCATTTCAACCAGAATTTTTATTTTTATTTTTGCATTTATGAGCAATGTTTTCAAAATCAAATAAAAAATAATGACACTCCAACTTATGCTCCTCTGCACTTTCATAGTTTTTTCCTAGGGTTCAGTGTGAACACAGCCCCAAACCCAGGGGCACTAGTCCAAGCAGCATGATGGAGTTGGGCCTCAGGCTCTCCAAACTATCTTTAGTTTATACAGTTTATACATTAAAGAAAATAAATGCAATTGAGAATGCCTAATGGAACTGTCTGGCACATGCTACAGGGGATACTTATACATAGTCTGATAAAAAATTAAAGCCAATTTATCAAAATGGAAAATATTGGTAATTTGGAACACTCTTAATGCCCATTTAAAGTGCAATACTCAGTAATTTATTCCATTTTGGAGATTTCAAGTTATCAGCATTTACTATAATTTATAGCTCATTCTTAATTTTGCTATTATTTACTTTAGGAAATAGAAGGTGTCTTTCTTACTCTGCAAGAAAAAAGTGCTGATTCTCATCTTGTGGAGTATCCTTGTGCAACAGACTCAGTGTGGAAAACAGACAGCTTCCTATCACCAAAGTAGAATTTTAAGCTTCTGTTATGTAAGCTTTCAGATGAGTGGGTCTCATACTTTAGTATTTTGAAAAACCAACCAGGGAATTTATTAAAAATGCAAATTCCTAGCCTCTAGCCCCAGGGATTCTGATCAGAAGATATGAAATATAAGTAACCTGAAGCGATGTTTAACAATCACCCCTAAATGACTTTATTCCTAGGATACATTTTAAAAAATACTAATTGATAAAGAAGAATCTGTGCCTTTTTGTACATATGTCATTTTGTATGCAACGTACTGATTAATAGGTATAGGAATCTTAAACTTAATAAAGCTATGGATTATGTTCAGCTTTGGAGGTGTATATGGTCTTTGGATAATTCAGTCTGGGAAATTGTACCATATTGTATTAACATTATAAGCTGTGTCACTAAGACCAAACCAAATTCATCAAATCAATAATTCATTTAGAAGGTTGTGGTATACACTCAAAGCTATAAATTTTTAAATGTGTAAGGTGCATTTCCTTCTCTTAAGTAATATAATTCATAGGGAAATATAGATAGTAAAACATATTATCAGAAAAACAATAGCAATCAGCTAATGTTCATATACACTGGAAAGAATAGGCTGGTTTATTGAAAGCAATGTTCTTTTGTGCTCCAAAGACTTCCTAAAGAATATGGCTTTAGGGAGTACTCACAATGCTGAACTCTCATTCTAACCATGTACCGTAATCATGTTCATTATTGTGGAATAGAAACATACCTCATTGTGGCTGTTTTGGCTTCAGAACTGAATTTATTCTAAACAGTATAATTGTATATGATAAAGCATTTTTTTCTGTAATGTATCTAGAGCTGTTATCATTATGAAAGAGTGGTTTGCACAATGCAGGAGTTAACCCATGCTCTTTTCAAGGGTAAGAGGCAACCAGTGAGCTTCCTGAAGACATTCATTCAATCCTAACATATTTCCCCAGACTGAAAAGTTAATTATAAAGGAATGCTAGATGTCAACCAGTAGATAACATCTTTGATTTGAAATGATGGTCTAAATAGAAATTACACACACACACAAAGTAATTTTATATTACTTCTCCATGGTCTTATACATTCCAGAAAGCATAGGGGAGAATCAACTTAATTGCAAGCAAAAAATGAAATACTACACATGTCCTCATGCACATGACAATGTAAATAGGCCATTTAGAGGTACGTAAACAAATTCTAGGTTCTAAGTAGGGAAAGGCAGAGAGGACATAAATCCATGCACCATCAAGTTGCTCCAACCAACCGAGCCACCTGGCCAGGATGCACCATCAAGTTTTAAAGTCTTAGAGTAAAGGTTTGTCTCCAGCTCCTGACAGATTTTAGTAGGTGAAGATAGTTCCTGGGTGATGAGGGACAAGTTGGAGGAAAGGAGAAAGTGACTGGTAGTTTCTAAGGAATTTGCAGCCCAAGGCATTCCTTGTCCAGATGATAGATACTGACTATGACAGAGACCTTAGCAGTTTTTTTTTTTTCCTGATGTATGATCTGCATTTTAAAAAAGAACAAAAGAACAAGAAAATTCAGTTAAGACCTAGTTCTACATCCATTATCCAGGCAGAAGGCCACAGAATCCTACTGCTTGGTACTGTTTGCATTCGCCAAATGAACCATTTCAAATATTAAAATGGCATCAATACAGGTTTCTGAAGAAGCTCACTGACATTAATAGCATTGCCAAAAATGTAACGCAAGCTTCTGAACATTTGTCATATGTAGGAAGTTCTATTTTTCAGTTCATGTCCACAGACCTGGAGAAAGGAAATGTAAATTCCTGTGGTAGTAGGGAAAGGAAACCAAAATTTAACGAAGACTTATTGTGGTCTTCACATTGTGCTATTTATTTTATATTTTATCTAATTTGGTAAGTTTATTATCAATGTGAAATGTACGAAAGTTGCCAGAGATAGCACTGTATGGTTTACAGATGTGTCAGGGTTTTAAAATGAACATACACTCTCACTGTGCTTTAGTAGTTCAACTTTACTAGTTGGTGAAATTTAACATCATTTTCAAACAAACCAAACCCAAGAGGAGTCTGCAAATATATTCGCATACACAGCCTCCTACATTTATATCTGTATATGTTTTTGGAGACCAATACATTAGTTAAAAGCCTTGGAAAAGCAAAAATGGCTCATTGGAATTTTCCTATAACAGTCAATGGAGCAAGGATATGAGGAGAATGGGGGCAAATTATACAAGCACACACAGCATGGGGTTTTCCTCCAGAAACCCACAAGCAGAGGTTGGTGAGAGGTGGCACACATCTCCACACCGACATCGTCCCACAGAGAAGCACATCAGGGCCCACAGGGCAGCTGGACTCATAGGATTGTATCCTGCTGCTTTACTTCTTACCATGAAAGCAGAACATGGCCCCACCATTGGCTGTTGTACCCTGGTTTCCACTAAAAATGCTTCAGGCAAAGATTGATATTTGAGTATCATATTTGGGAGTGTGATTCCACAGCAGCAGGAACAAGGAGTAAGCAGTGAGATACATGGAGAGAAAGGAAATGACCCAGGATGGGTTTTCCACTTGGCCATTTCTAAGGCTGGTAAGACACTCAATAGTATGAGTCATCCTGAGAATCGATAAGACACACATCTCAGGATAATCCACTCAAAGGAAAAACAAGAAAATGTTTACCCATTGGCTTCTGTCTCCTGGTGGCCAAGAACTGCCCTGGGGGCATTAAATTACCTCACAATTCCCATTACTAGATTCACTAGATTTCTAGATTCTCCCTGGACTGCTTTTCTATGTCAGAGAAATTCCAGAACAAGGTTAAGGGACTTCGATCCCTGGCCTGAGGGGCACACTGTCAGGTTGCCTTTCTAGGAAACTGATCAAGGAATAATTAGTGATGTTTTGGTAAGTTTATGACATGTGTAAATGTTCCTTGAAGTGAAGTTCTGAACATTTTAGACTCAGCCACTAGCAGGTTAGGTTCCAGAGATTACAGCTCAGCTACTGAAGACCTAAGGAATTTCTGCAAATTTATAAAAACTCCTGCTGGGTGGAAAGACCTACCCATAACATGGGGATTTTTTTTAAAATTTTAAGTATTGATTTTATTTTTATTTTTTTTTTTTTTTTTTATAGGATAACTTTCTTTTTTTTTTTTTTTTTTTTAAATATATTTTATTGATTTTTTACAGAGAGGAATGGAGAGAGATAGAGAGTTAGAAACATCGATGAGAGAGAAACATCGATCAGCTGCCTCCTGCACATCTCCCACTGGGGATGTGCCCGCAACCCAGGTACATGCCCTTGACCGGAATCGAACCTGGGACCTTTCAGTCCGCAAGCCGACGCTCTATCCACTGAGCCAAACCGGTTTCGGCTAAATTTTAAGTATTGATTTTAGAGAGAGAAAGAGAAAAGAAGAGAGAGAGAGAGAGAGAGAAAGAGAGAGAGCGGGAGAGAGAGAGAGAGAGAGAGAGAGAGAGAGAAACATTTATTTGTTGTTCACTTATTTATGCATTCATTGGTTGATTCTTATATGTTCCCTGACTGGGGATTGAACCCTCAACCTTGGTGTATTGAGATGACACTCAAATCAATTGAGCTACTGGGCCAGCGCCAAGGAATTGGAATTTGAATTGCAGCTGTTTTGCTGACTTCAATGCAGCTTGTCCATTGTAAAGTAATGAAAAAGGGTGCCCAGGGTGCCTTTGGAATTCCTGACTGACACTCATGGTCAGGTCTAGATATTTAGTGTTTAAATTTATTCTAATAACAATTTTTTTAAAAGATGAGCAATTTTTAAAGGTGTTTTTAGGCACAGATTAGGAAAAAAATTAATCTGGGTTTCCTTGGTAATAGTTATTTTGAATCTAATTCTTACATTTTATGTTCAGGAATTATAAAGAAAAGCTTGACTAGAGGAAAAACTCTCCATATCTTGCTTTGCAAATGGAGATACAAGTGTGGTCCAAAGGGTTGTTAGAATCCTCCCATCCTTTTATACATTACTAAGGGTATACCTGCTCTGCATGCTGGATATGACAAATAAGACTATTATCCTATATAATAAAAGGGTAATATGCAAATTGACCCTAACAGTGGAACAACCGGTTGCTATGATGAGCACTGACCACCAGGGGGCAGACACTCAAAGCAGGAACTGCCTCCTGGTGGCCAGTGCACGTCCACAGGGGGAGCACTGCTGAGCCACAAGCTGGGCTGACGGCTGCAAGTGCAGTGGCAGTGGCTGTAGCCTCTCTCGCCTCCTCTGCAGCACTAAGGATGTCTGGGGAGCAGGCCTAAGCCATCAGTCAGACATCTCCTGAGGACTCCCAGGCTGCCAGAGGGATGTCTGACTGCCAGCTTAGACCCGATCCCCTGGGGAGTGGGCCTAAGCCGGCAGGTGGACATTCCCCGAGGGGTCCCGGACTGTGAGAGTGTGCAGGCCAGGCTGAGGGACCCCCCAGAGTGCACAAATTTTCATGCACTAGCCCTCTAGTGTTGATTATATTTCTTATTTAAGGAGGTTTTTTTCCCCCCTAATTTATAACTCCTTCAGTGATTTCTAGATTCTCCCTGGACTGCAATTGTATAACCCATTCACCATCATACTGAACAATGTTTGGTTTAATATTGCTTTTTTAAAAGACCCATAGCTTTCCTTCCTATTTTTGTACTTTCTATCACTCTGCTTAAAACACTTTATTATATTTTCTTGGGATGTAAAATCAGTACAGTTTATCTTTGCTCAAGATATCTTTGTCTCCCTGCTCATTATGTTTTTCTCTTTTCATTGCTATGAATAAGCAGACGTAATTAATCAAGACACATCTGTTAATATTATCTATATACTAGAGGCTTGGTGCATGAAATTCATGCACTCGGGGGGGGGGGGGGGGGGGAGGAAGTCCATCAGCCTGGCCTGCACCCTCTCCCAGTCCAGGAGCCCTCGGGGGATATCTGACTGCTCCCCTATAGGGGGTGGGCCTAAGCCAGCAGTCAGACATCATTAGCACTGCCATGGAAGCAGAAGAGTCTCCTGCCATAGCCGCTGTGCTCGCCAGCCATGAGCCTGGCTTCTGGCTGAGTGGTGCTCCCCCTGTGGGAGCACACTGACCACCAGGGGGCAGCTCCTGCATTGAGCATCAGCCCCCTGGTAGTCAGTGCACGTCATAGTGACCGAAGTCATTCAGCCGTTCAGTTTATTTGCATATTAGCCTTTTATTATATAGTATGTATGCTAAGTGTCTGTCTGACCTGTTGCTATGACATGCACTGACCAACAGGAGGAAGACGTTCAATGCAGGTCCTGCCATGACGCGCACTGACAATTTACATAGAAACAGCACCGTGGACCTGGTTCCGTCAAAGCAACACTCAGCTTCCCCCAAGTAGGACACAGGCTCTGCCACCACCCCGGAGTGATAGCCCAACAAATCACAGCCAATGCTGCCAAGACCCCATGGTGCAAAATGTGGCCCACAGCCCAGCCCAGCCCGGAAACGGTGGCTGTGGGCCCCAGGTAATGACATCACATAGCAACACCCGGCTTCCTCTCCCTAGTGACTAGCCTCCTTGGAGTTTCTTCAGCCCAGGTACATGACTTGCTTTATAGGCAGGTGGAAACATTTTATACTTTAACCAAATGTCTGTGAAGCGTTTTTCCATGCCTCATCTCATTTGATCCTCACAGAAGTCCTGGAGTAGGTAGATAGGAGACTCAGTGGAATCCTATTTTCTTTTCATTATCTGAAAAATTGAGATTTAGAAAGCTTAGAAACTTGACCCCACTGAAAAGAAGCAAGAAATGGTGGACCTTGAAAATGACTTCAGGTTTCCTCACTGTGCAGAATATAATCAAACACTGCTGCAGTTAAATATTTTACCCTTTGTTCTTGCATGATCTACAATAATAATCTGCTTTGTGTTGATATTTATTGCTGTATTGCTGACAATTACTTGAAGGAAAAGTTGGGGTGCTTCACTGGGCTGGAAAAAGCTTAGCTACATCAGAAATCAGGTCTAATTAAGCAAGTTTATATATATATGGCTAGGTTGACTCATGCATGCGCAATACATATAAAGCTCTCCCTGGTGCCAATCGCACACGTGTGTTTCGATCTATCATTGTCAATCATGAATTTGGTTGATACTCTATTATAGAGAAAGGGCGAATAGTGATATTAAAATATTTCTTCTAATTAATATCCTTTCAATGTGCACAAATTCATGCACCGGGCCACTAGTATATATATCATATACATATATGGTAATGGAGTCTAAACATTTTATTTAATAAAGAGGAGGGTCACATCTGTTAAATGTCACTTATGAGATTTACATAAAGAAGCTAACCATCTTTCCATTTCTCCCTTCAACAGATAATGATTGAATTATAATATGCATAGAATGCTATTCTCTGTTCTGTGGGACTGAAAGACCTGTGCCCCCAAAGTATGCAAACTAACGTTGCTAACCCCATTTTGTTAAGTAATTTTGATGTGGGAAATAACCAGTGGGAAAGCAAGTGGAGGAAATAATAATAAGACTCTGAACAGATGTTCAACACAGCAGGAGATAACATTTCAGACCTGAGATCCAACTTGGAAAAAGAAAGCATGTGGTGGCTTGCATTTTGAAAAGAACCCTGGCTGGGAAAAGATTATGGTTTGTGGCAAAGACACTACAGGGAGACCTAAATGAGATCATGACCACTTTCCTTGTGGAACCACAGAGAAGAATTTGGGGTTAGGAAACTCATTTGTGGATGACATGCCCAGGAGCAGTACTTAGCCATGCCTGGCCACTTGTGGTGGGTTCTGTATGTGTGGGTAGCATATAAAGCTCTAAATGTTCATTGTTGTTGCCATTTTGTTTAGCATCTTTTGTATAGAAAAGTATGCTGCAGTTTTATTTTCCAATGTTTCAGACAGTTATTTATTAGACTATGGAAATTACATAAAAACATAAAATTAATAATCAGCAAGAATTATAGGGTTTCTTCACTTTTTTAAATGATTCATGTTTTTCTTAAGATGTTTTTATTGATGAGGAGAGAGAGAGAGAGAGAGAGAGAGAGAGAGAGAGAGAGAAGCATTGATGTGAGAGATATCAATCAGTTGCCTCCTATATGCACCCTGACTGGGGATCGAACCCAAAACCCTGGCATGTGTCCTGACCAGGAATTGAACTGGTGACCTTTCAGTCCATGGGATGATGTTCAACCAACAGGGCCACACTGGCCAGGATGGATTTCTTCACTTTTAATTAAATTGAGCATCAATGTTATGAAACTCACAGGAATAAATACAATTAATTTTCCTAGTAAAATGGATTTTCAAATACTTTTAAATCCCTTGGGGATTAAATTCCAATAAAACTTAAGCCATATAATCCTGCTTGCTGAAAAGGGTCAAATACCACGTGGAAAGTTTGGAGTGTTCTGAACCAACAAAAGGAAGCAGCAGAAAAACACTCCTTCACTCTGCAATAAGAGAAATATTAGAGTTCCATTCAGAAAACAGTTCTTTTCAGCTATACAGAACACAATTCCAGGTCACTAGACAAGTTGAGTTCCAAAAGGGATTTTGCAAGAATCAAATCACATGTGAGCTGGGTCAAAAATCAGGAGGTTGCTGTCTAGGTAAAGAATGTGGCAAAAATAAGGTCTAGATGAAAGGAAGCTGAGAGTCAGCAGTTCAAACTCTCAGAGGAGAAAGTCCAGAGAACAGGCCAAGAAATGCTTTCTATGTTGGACCATGGGGATAAAATGATAATTTGTCAAACTGCTTACTAGGTGGAAAAAAAAAGAAATTCTTTGGCCAAGGTCATGGAACCTATGAGTGGTGTTACCAGGCCAAGTGAGATTACAGGGTGATCCATTACACTGAGTTTTTTTTTTTTTTTGTTTTTTTTTTTTTTTTACTCCATTTAAATAAGCACCTCTATTCTCTGTGTTGTATTTTATTTATAGTGGCTAACTCTGAAGGTTTTTGGAGAATTTACTTGTTGACCATTTGTTTCCTCCTCTCTGAATGTGAGTTTTGTTCTGTCACCACATATCTTAGGCCTGTGAATAGTGCCTGGCACATTGTAACACTCCACAACTGCTAAGCAGAAGAACAAAAAGTGAAATGAAAATTTCTCATTGACAACCTTGCCATACCATCACTGTTGCATAGTGTACACAATGAATGTAATGTAAGATAGAGAGCATGGGAGTAGAAGTCCTCAGATAATAGAACTTGTTTGTGGGTGTGCACATGAATTTCAATTCATCTCATTTATTTAAGAAGGGTGCAGTATTAAATATAATTTTGGCATAGGCTTTAATAAATAAGCCTTAATATATTGACACATTAGTACTTTGGTTGTTATCTCTTTCGTCCTCAAAGACAGTTCAATTGGGTTAGGGTCAAGGTTAGAGAATGGCTGTCCCACAGTGTTTAACAGAATAATGTTTGCACTTCATGTCCAATTTTTTAGAAACACCTTGAGTTCTTCTTTTCTTCCCCAGTGCATTTATTGTGGAATTGATGTGGTATATTCTTAAAGAAACAAGCTTTCTTTAAAAACTTGGATATTTCTGTTTTACTCATTTAAAAAGTTTGTTCAACTTTAAGGGATTATTTAGATCTTAAAAGTACTTTGCACGCAGCTCCTTTGTTCCATCAGTTCCTTACTCCCCTTCAAACAGCTTACTCTCTTCCTCTACTTCTACCTCCCCAAATTAGAACTGAAGTTTTATATCTAATCTTTTATAGGAAGATATATATTGCATGAGGGCAAGGACACTTTCTGTTTCATTTCCTGCCTAGCCTTCAGTGACATGGTGAGTGCATAACAACAACAAAATTCAGATTAATGAAGGAGAGTTAGTGGGCTGTTTCAAGTAGGATTTCCAAGGTATCTGTATTTTAATGAGGTTCAGAGTCTGGTACGTGAGTGCATGTTTAGAAATCAGGTTTTATTAGTTTGTTTTTGTTGTTGAAATCATAACCATTTTATAAATTCATTTTAATCATGATTGCATATTTTCAAAAGTGAGCCATTGCTGAAAGACTGACAGCAGTGCCCCTTTCCTCCCTCCATTGCATCACTAGCTCCTCACCGTAGCCATCTTCCTTTGGGAGGGTCTCATCTCTCTTACATCTTCTGGTACTTACCTCTTCATTCCTAAAACTGTATAGTATTGCTTTATTTTGATTAATAACTTTAAACATTATCCAACTCTATCACAATTTGGGGATAAATCCATAGCCAGAGTTATCATTATCATGACTAATGCAAATACTATTCATTATTGAGCCAGGTAGCATACTCTATTTATATTGTATTCTTATAGAATATTTTTCCTGGAATTAATAATCACAACTTTTTTTCCTGATTCCTTAGTTTGCTTTAAAATTATGGCTAAGTCATCAAACACCTAATAGCTATGTAAAATATTGCCTCATTCAAGTTCTCATGCAATTAAATCTCTCTGTTAATATATCAATTTCTCCTTTACCTTGATTTCCTCTGGAAACAACCCTGCTGGGTCTTCTGTCCAATCTAGACTGGCTTTTCTCTGTGTGAAGACTTCTGCTTAGATGTTATTTGGATATTCTGCTATCCCCTGGGAATTTCTTTTACCTTTCTCCAATTTGTACCTCTACATTTCACATTTGTTTTCTAATCCAAATACCTTTTCCTTCTTGGTTTATAGCTTCCAGAGAAACAGAGTACAAAAGGTAATCTTTTTTGATGCATAACATTTTTTAAATGCCCTTATTTTATTTTTATAAATAGTTGATGGTGTGTTTGGACTTAGAATACTAGAATAGATATTTCCTATGTTGTTTTTATTTATTTATATTTTTAATCTTTATTGTTGAAAGTATTACAGATATCCCCCCTTTTTTATCTTCCCCTCTCTTTTCCCATGCTCCAGGCCTTTACTACACCTTAGTTTATGCATATGTGCACATAACTCCTTTGATTAATCTCTTCCCACCTCCCCCTATACCCCCACTTCCCCATTTCCCTCTGAGATCCATCACTCTATTCCATGCTTCTATGTCTCTGGATCTATTTTCATCAGTTTATTTTGTTCATTAAATTCCACATATAAGTGAGATCATGTGATAATTGTCTTTCTCTGACTGGTTTATTTCAGTTAGCATAATGCTCTCCAGGTCCCACTATGTATCTCAAAGGGTAGAAGATCCTTCTTTTTAACAGTTGCTTATATTGCTTTTAGAAAGTAAGAGCAATTTTTATTTCTGATCTTTTGAAGGTATCTCTTTTTTTCTCTGTAGGGCCTCCTTTTTATTTATTTATTTTTTTCATTTAAAGCTTTGGACCTTTGGTGGTGAGTCTCTCAATCTGGAGACATCAGTTGGAGGAGGAAGATACTGGTTTTCTCTATGGAACTTCTGTTAGTCGGAAGATGGGCCTTTTTGCTTAATATTTTTTCTTTTATCTTTTCTCTCCTATTGGTTATCTCTTTGTATTTTTTATCTTCTAATTCTTGTTGAATTTTTATTCAATCTATTATCATTTTAGGCACTAATATCTATTTCTTTTTCCATGAATGTTCCTTTTTATGCATTTTTTTTAAAAAAATTATTTTATTGTTTAAAGTATTACAAATAGTAGTACATATGTCTCCTTTTTTCCCCCTACTCCCCGGCACATGCCCTCACCTGCACCCCACCCCTGGTGTCTTGCGTCCATCGGTTATGCTTATATGCATGCATACAAGTACTTTGGTTTATCTCTTACCTCCCCCTCCCCAACCTACCCTACCTCCTCGCTGTAGTTTGACAGTCTGTTTGATGCTTCTTTGCCTCGGTTTCTATTTTTGTTCATCAGTTTATGATGTTCTTTATATTCCACAAATGAGTGAGAACATATGGTATTTTTCTTTCACTGACTGGCTTATTTCACCTAGCATAATGCTCTCCAGTTCTATGCATGCTGTTGCAAATGGTAAGAATTCCTTCTTTTGTATAGCAGTGTAGTATTCCATTGTGTAGATGTACCACAGTTTTCTAATCCATTCATCTGCTGATGGGCATTTAGGCTGTTTCCAAATCTTAGCTATTGTAAATTGTGCTGCTATGAACATAGGATGCATATATCCTTTTAGATTGGTATTTCTGTTTTCTTGGGATATATTCCTAGAAGTGGGATCACAGGGTCAAATGGGAGTTCCATTTTTAGTTTTTTGAGGAAACTCCATACTGTCTTCCATAGTGGCTGCACCAGTCTGCATTCCCACCAGCAGTGCAGAAGGGTTCCTTTTTCTCCACATGGTGATAGCCATTCTGACAAATGTGAGGTGATACCTCATTGTTGTTTTGATTTGCATCTCTTAGATTATTAGTGACTTTGAGCATGTTTCATATGTCTCTTGGCTTTCTGTAAAGTGTCTATTTAGGTCCTTTGCCCATTTTTTTATTGGAAAGTTGTATGAGTTCCTTGTAAATTTTAGAGATTAAACCCTTATTGGTGATACCATTGGCAAATATGTTCTCCCATGCAGTGGGCTTTCTTGTTGTTTTGTTAATGGTTTCTTTTGTTGTGCAGAAGCTTTTTATTTTGATGTAGTCCCATTTCTTTATTTTCTCCTTAGTTTCCATTGCCCTAGGAGCTGTATCAGTAAAGATATTGCTATGACAAATGTCTGCTATGTTGGTGCCTATGGCTCCCTCTAATATTTTCATGGTTTCCCATCTTACGTTTAAGTCCTTTATCCATTTTGAGTTTATTTTTGTGTATGGTGTAAGTTGGTGGTCTAGTTTCATTTTTTTGCAAGTATCTGTCCAATTTTCCCAGCACCATTTATTGAAGAGACCCTTTTGACTCCATTGTATGCTCTTGCCTACTTTGTCAAATATTGAACATAATGGCTGGTGTCGATTTCTGGGTTCTCTGTTCTGTTCCACTGATCTATATGTCTGTTCTTGTGCCATAACCAGGCAGTTTTGAGAACAGTGGCTTTGTAGTATAGCTTGATATCTGGTATTGTGATCCTTCCAACGTTGTTCTTCTATTTCAAGATTCCTGAAGCTATTTGGGGTCTTTTTTTTATTCCAGATGAATTTTTGGAGAGTTTGTTCTACGTCTTTGAAGTATGCCATTGGCATTTTAATGAGGATTGCATTGAATTTATAGATTGCTTTGGGTAGTATGGACATTTAATGTTGTTGATTCTACCAATCCATGAACATGGTATATTCTTCCATTTGTTCATGTCTTTTACTATCTTTTTTTTTTCAGCATCCTGAAATTTTCTGAGTACAGGTCCTTTACCTCCTAGGTTAAATTTATTCCTAGGTATCTTAATTTTTTCATTGCAATGGTAAATGGGATTGTTTTTTTAGTTTCTTTTTCTGTTAGTTCATTATTGGTGTATAGAAAAGCCATAGATTTCTGGATGTTAATTTTGTATCCTGCTACATTGCCAAATTCATGTATTAAGTCTAGTAGTTTTTTGATGGAGTCTCTAGGGTTTTGTATGTATAATATCATGTCGTCTGCAAATAAGGATAGTTTTACTTCCTCTTTTCCAATTGGGATGCCTTTTATTTCTTCTTCTTGTCTGATCGCAATGGTTAGTACTTCAAGTACTATGTCGAACAGGAGTGGTGAGAGTGGGCATCCTTGTCTTTTTCCTGTTCTTAGGGAAAATGGTTTTAGTTTTTGACCATTGAGTATGATGTTAGCTGTGGGTTTGTCATATATGGCTTTTATTATGTTGAGGTATGATCTCTCTATTCTCACTTTGCTGAGAGTTTTTATAAAGAATGGGTATTGGATTTTGTCAAGTGCTTTTTATGCATTAATGGATATAATTATATGGTTTTTATCTTTCAGTTTATTTATATGGTATCTCACGTTTATTGATTTGTGGATATTGTACCATCTTTGCATCCCTGGAATAAATCCCACTTGGTCATGGTGTATGATCTTTCTAACATAATGCTGGGTTCGATTTGCTAGAATTTTGTTGAGAATTTTGGCATCTATGTTCATGAGGGATATTGGCCTGTAATTCTCTTTCTTTGTATTGTCTTTATCTGGTTTTGGGATTGGGGTAATGCTGGCTTCGTAGAAAGAGCTTGGAAGTGTTTCTTCCTCTTGAATTTTTTGGAATAGTCTGAGGAGGATAGGTTTTATTTCTTCTTTGAATGTTTGATAAAACTCTGCTGTGAAGCCATCTGGTCCAGAGTGTTTGTTTGTTGGAAGTTATTTGATTACTGCTTTAATTTCCTCCATAGATATTGGCCTATTCAGATTTTTTTATTCCTCCTGATTGAGTTTTGGGAGGTTTTATTTTTCTAGGAATATGTCCATTTCTTCTAGGTTGACCAATTCATTGGAATTGAGTTGCTCATAGTCTTTTTTTATGATTCTTCATATTTCTGTGGGGCTTGTTGTTTCGCCTCTTTTGTTTCTAATTTTGTTTATTTGGGTCCTCTCTTTTTGCCTCCTGGTGAGCCTGCCTAGAAAGTCATCAATCTTGTTTATCCTTTCAAAAAACCAGATCTTGGTTTCATTGATCTTTTTTTTTTGTTGTTCTCTATGTCATTTATTTCCACTCTGATCTTTATTATTTCCTTCCTTCTTCTCATTCTGGGCTTTTCTTGTTGCTCTCTTTCTATTTCTTCAAGTTGCAGATTTAGATGATTTTTTACCAGTTTTTCTTGTTTTTTTGAGGTAAGCTGTAATACTATGAACTTCTCTCTCAGGACTGCTTTCATTGTGTCCCAAAGATTTTGGATTGTTGTGTTTTCATTGTCATTTGTTTTCAGGATTTTTTTATTTCTTTTTTGATCTCTTTGGTAACCCACTCATTGTTTAATAGTATGCTATTCAGCCTCTAAGTGTTTGAATTTTTGTAATAGTTTTTATTGTAGTTGATTTATGATATTATGCCATTGTGATCTGAGAAGATGCTTGATATGATTTCAATCTTCTTGGATTTGGAGAGACTTTTCGTGTGTCCCAATATGTGGTCTATCTTTGAAAATTTCCCATGTGTGCTGAAAAGAATGTATATTCAGTAGTTTTGGGGTGGAATGTTCTAAATATGTTGATTAAGTCCATCTGATCTAGTGAGTCGTTTAGGATTGCTGTTTCTTTGCTGATTTTTTGTCTAGAGGATTTATCCAGTGATGTTAATGGATATTAAAGTCTCCTACTGTGATTGTATTGCTACCAATCTCTACCCTGATATCTTCCAGAAATTTTTTTTTTTTTTATGTATTTAGGTGCTCCTGCATTAGGTCCATATATGTTTACCAGAGTTATATCCTCTTGTTGTATTGATCCCTTTAGAATTATGGAGTGGCCTTCCTTGTCTCTTGTTATGGTCTTCACTTTGAAGTCTATTTTGTCAGATATAAGCATTGCTACCCCAGCTTCTGTTTTGTTTTTCATTTCCATTTTCCTGATAGATATTTTTCAATCCCTTCATTTTCAGTCTGTGTGAGTCCCTTGTTCTAAGGTGGGTCTCCTGTAGATAGCATATGTATGGGTCATGTTTTCTTATCCATTCAGTCACTCAATGTCTTTTGATTAGAGCATTTAATCCATTTGCATTTAATGTTATTATTGATAGGTACTTGATTGTAGCCATTTTTGTGCTTTATGCCTGTTTTCCTTCCTGCCTTTCTATTTCTTCTTTTTACAGCATTCCTTTTAGCATTTCTTGCATTTCTGGCTTGGTAATGATAACCTCCCTTAGCATTTTTTTTTTTTGTCTGTGAAGCTCCTGATTTCCCCTTCAGTTTTGATTGATAGTCTTGCTGGATAGAGTATTCTCGGATTCAGTCCTTTGCTTTGCATCATTTTGTATACCTTCTTCCATTCCCTTCTAGCTTGATGTGTTTCTGTTGAGAAATCATTTGATAATCTGATGGGGGGAATCATTTGTAGGTAACTCTCTGTTTCTCGCAGCCTTTAAGATTCTCTCTTTGTCATTAACATTTGCCATTGTAATTATGACGTTTCTTGGTGTGGGTCTTTTTGGATTCATCTTGCTTGGGCCTCTCTGTACCTATGTGACTTTTTTCTTCACCAGCTTAGGGAAGTTTTCTGTCATTATTTTTTCAAATAGATTCACTAATCCTTGCTGCTCTTCTTGTCCTTCTGGCACCCCTATTATATGTATGTTACTTCATTTTCGTGTTGTCCCAAAGCTCCCTTAGGCTCTCCTCCTGCTTTTTAATTTTTTCTCCAGTTGGTGTTCAGATTGGGCTTGTTTCTCTACCGTATCTTCCAACTCATTAATTTGGTCCTCTGCTTCTTCTAGTCTGCTGTTGAAACCTTCCATGACATTTTTGATTGTAGCTATATCACTTTTGATTTTTTCCTAATTTTTGCATAGGTTGTTGATTTTCTAGTCCATCTGGTTTATGAACTGTAAGACCATTACTCTGAATTCTTTTTCGGTCATATTGCATGCTTCAGTTTCCCTTATTTTGTTTCTTGGTGATCCTCTTTTTCTTTCCTCTGGGGATTGTTTCATTGTTTCCCCATTATAATTGTCATCAGAAGGTCCAAATGCCAAGTTGCAGGGGCCTGAGCTGTGTGCAGTGGGAGCATCACACCACCTGAGTGTCACTGAAGAGCTCTGACACCGAGATGTGTGGCTGCCATGGGTAGGTGGGAGCCACCCGCACTGAGAATCAGAGTCACCAGCATTCAGTGCAGTGTCATGCCTGCACCTAGAATCAGGGACCCCATATGCACTGCGCTGAAAAAAATGTCCCTGTGGGCATGTGCTGAAAATCAGAGTCCCCTAGCACACACCAGGAGTCACAGTCCCCATGTGCACATGCTGAGAATCAAGTATCAGAGTCTCTGTCGCTTGCCTCACACTGAGAGTCAGGGTCCCTATGTGCGAGTGCACGGAGAATGGAGTCGCAGACACTCAGTGTGTGTGCACTGAGAATCAGGGACCCCACATGCGCATGATGAGAAATACACGCATGCATGCTAAGAGTCAAGTTACTGGTGCTCAGTGCTGCCTCTCATGCAGAGAATCAGGGTCCCCGGTCTGCCTGGGGGGCCGGGTTGCACAGCTGCCCTGTGTTGGTGGGAGGCCTACTCCTGCGCCATGGGAAACAGAGTGTGTGCCCAGAGTCAGTCAGGTGGTACAGCCACCCTTTGTGGGACGGAGGCCTGGTCGCGCGCTGCAGGAAACAAACTCTTCATGTCCACACGCCCAGAGTCAAAGTCAGGTAGTGCAGCAGTCCTGTGTCATGGGAGGCCTACTCCTGTGTCACGGGAAACAGACTCCCCATATCTGCACTCCCAGAGTCAAAGTCAGGCAGTGCAGCAGTCCTGTGTTGGTGGGAGGCCCACTCCTGTGCCATGGGAAACAGACTCCCGTGTGCATGCGCTCAGAGTCAAAGTTAAGTCGCACAGCTGTCCTGTGTCGGCAGGAAGCCTGCTGGCTGCTGGCGGGGAGCAGGTCTAGCAGGTCCTATGCTGCCACAGTGGGCCAGCATGGAGGGGGATGGGCTCCGTGACTCACAATATCTGAGACTGGGATGTCTGGAGTCTTGGTGTCCGTGGGTCTGCAGGTCTTTGTCCCGGGTGGTTGTAGGGTCTTGGCTTGTGTCTGAGACCAGATTGGGTGGTGGTGAGGCTAGGGTCCTAGTTGCAAGCAGTCCTGTTTTTCAAGATGGCGTAGTCTCTTGTCCCTTTTTATACATTTTGTTTCATTCCATGGGATTAATACCTCTCTTACCTCTATAGGATATTAATTATAGTGGATTTTTTTCTTCTTGAATTTGTTTTGGTTCTTTTTTCATTTTAATTTTATAAGTTTTCAGTTCTTTGGTTTTGTTTCTAATTACGATCAAGGCCCAAAAAGTGAATAGGAAGTTCTACATAGCTGAACCTCCTGTGTTTACCATGACTGACCAGCCTGCTTCTGTGTTATGAAACCCCTAACTTCTGTATTCTTACTGGGGTCTTCTTTGGGCAGTACATTCTCTTGTATACCTACCTCCCTGGGAAAAATTGACATGGCTACAGATTTCTGGAATTTGTTGGGATAAAAAGGGTCTGGATCCATAGTTCAGTAAGCAAACTTTAGCTTAATAATAACAACCCCCGACCCCACCCCGCCAATAAGATACCTTGCTATCTTCTGTGTTTTGTAGCTGCAAGTGTGTTAGAAACAGTTAGTCATCTGAAGGTACTCAGAGTAGTGGTGACCAGGGCTATGGGACTAATTGTTCCCTTTGTGGTTTTTCAAATAGTCTCCCTGATATCTTCAAATTGTTCCTTAAAATTCCAATTTCTGAGCTTTTTCAGGGTTTTTAGGAGCCAAATGTTTTAGTAAATCTATGTGCAATATTTTATTCCCTCTACTCTTCTAAATTATTCTTCAATCTTAAAACATTCTGAGTTGGGTTACAGATGTCTATTAATTCTTTTTAAAGAAGCTACTAAATTTGTTTTCATTTATTTGTGTTTTTTCCTCTGAATTTTAGGGAGGTGGATTTTGAAAAAAAAGGTGATGGAAATGTCTTGATTCCACCAACTTAAAAATCATAAATCTGGTGATCAGATTTTGAAGGATAAATTATCATTATTATAAAACTTGTCAAAATTTATTTTTAAACAGAATAACAATTTATTAATCAGTACTTGGTAAAATTATCACAAAGTACATTTAAATATATCTATTGGTTGCTGAAAGCAATCTTGTCTCACTAGGAAAGTCAACTTAAAAAGCCAAATAGCCTGCATTATTTTGTCAGATATTTGTTATATTTTAAATTTATGTATACTTAGTGAGATATCAGGGAAGTACTTGTTTTCTTGAATGAGACTTAAGGGGTTATCCTTATGTACTTTAATAATTTCCTAGGTAGTTTCACAAATGACTAACTACATTCATTTTATTTATTTATTTATTATTTATTTATTTATTATTTATTTGTAAATCCTTATTGATTAAAGTATTACATATGTCTCATTTTCCCCCATTGACCTCTCCCTGGCCACTCCCACCCCCCAGCACATGCCCTTACCCCCCTAGTGTCTGTGAACATTGGTAATGCTTATATGCATGCATACAAATCCTTTGGTTGATCTCTTACCTCCCGCCCCTGCCTTCCTGCCTCTACCTTCCTTCTAAGGTTTGAGAGTCAGTTCGATGAGGCTCTGTCTTGTGTCTATTTTTGTTCATCAGTGTATGTTGTTCATTATGTTCCACAAATGAGTGAGATCTTGTGATATGTATCTTTCTTTGACTGCCTTATTTTGCTGAGCATAATGCTCTCCAGGTCCATCCATGTTGTTGCAAATGGTAAGAGTTCCTTCTTTTTTACAGCAGCATGGTATTCCATTGTGTAGATGTACCACAGGTTTTTAATTCACTCTTCTGCTGATGGGCACTTAGGCTGTTTCCAAATCTTAGCTATTGTAAATTGTGCTGCTATGAACATAGGGGTGCATATATCCTTCCTGATTGGTGTTTCTGATTTCTTAGACTATATTCCTAGAAGTTAGATTACTAGGTGAAAAGCAGTTCCATTTTTAATTTTTTGAGGAAACTCTACACAGCTTTCAACAGTGGCTGCACCAGTCTCCATTCCCATCAGCAGTGCACAAGGGTTCCCTTTTCTCCACATCCTCGCCAGCATTTGTCTTTTGTTGATTTGTTGATGATAGCCATTCTGACAGATGAGATGGTACCTCGTTGTTTTGATTTGCATTTCTTAGATGATTAGTGACTTTGAGCATGTTTTCATATGTCTCTTGGCCTACTTATGTCCTCTTTTGAAAAAAGTGTCTATTTAGGTCCTTTGCCCATTTTTTGATTGGATTGTTTATCTTCCTTTTGTTAAGTTGTATGAGTTCCCTGTCAATTTTGTCGATTAAACCCTTATCAAAGATAACAGTGGCATACATGTTCTCCCATTAGGAGGGCTTTCTTGTTGTTTTGTTGATGGTTTATTTTGCTGTGCAGATGCTTTTTATTTTGATGTAGTCCCATTTGTTTCTTTTCTCCTTAGTTTCCATTGTCCTAGGAACTGTATTGGTAAAGATATTGCAATCACATATATCTGATATTTTTCTGCCTGAGGTTTCCTCTAAGATTTTTATGGTTTTTCATCTTACGTTTAAGTCCTTTATCTATTTTGAGTTTATTTTTGTATATGGTGTACGTTGGTGGTCTAGTTTTATTTTTTGCATGTATCTATTTTCCCAACACCATTTATTGAAGACACCCTCTTGACTCCATTGTATGCTCCTGCCTCCTATTCAAATATTAATTGAGTATACTGGTTTGGGTCAATTTCTGGGTTCTCTGGTCTGTTTCATTGGTCTATATGTCTGTTTTTGTACCAGTACCAGGCAGTTTTGAGGACAATGGCTTTGTAATATAGCTTGATATCTGGTATTGAGATCCCTCCTACTTTGTTATTCTTTCTGAGGATTGCTGCAGCTATTCAGGATTTTTTTATTATTCCAGATTAATGTTTGGAACGTTTTCTAGTTCTGTGAAACATACCGTTGATATTTTAATGGGGATTGCATTGAATGTATAGATTGCTTTGGGTAGTATGGACATTTTAATGATGTTGATTCTACCCATCTATGAACACGGTATATTCTTCCATTTGTTTATATCTTCCTCTACCTCTTTTTTTTAATGTCCTATAGTTTTCTGAGTATAGGTCTTTTACCTCCTTAGTTAAGTTTATTCCTAGGTATCTTAATTTTTTGTTGTTGCAATAAATGGATTTTTTTTTAATTTCTCTTTCTGTACATTCATTATTGTGTGTATAAAAAGCCATAGATTTCTGGGTGTTAATTTTGTATACTGCTACATTGCCAAATTCATTTATTAAGTCTAATAGTTTTATGATGGAGCATTTAGGGTTTTCTTTGTACAATATCATATCACCAAATAATGACAGTTTTATGTCTTCTTTTCCAATTTGGATGCCTTTTATTTCTTCTTCTTGTCTAATTGCTATGGCTAGCACTTTCAGTATTATGTAGAACAGGAGTGGTGAGAGTGGGCATCTCTGTCTTGTTCCTGTTCTTAGGGGAAACGGTTTTAGTTTTTGCCCATTGAGTATGATGTTGGCCCATTGAGTATGTTTGTCATATACGTCTTTTATTATGTTGAGGTATGATCCCTCTATTCCCACTTTGATGAGAGTATTTATTAAGAAAGGGTGTTGGAGTTGGCCTGGAGGTCAAATCCCTCTAGTGTTAACTACAACAATTAAGGCTTGGCTAGAACAAGACTGCGCACAGAGACCACAAGGGGGTGCACCAAGAAAGCATAAAAGATGCGGAGACAAAAAAACATGACAGAAATGGAGGATATGGAGCTAAGAATCGCAATTTTGAGGGCTTGCCATAAATTTGTGCAGAGCCTCACGAAAACTAATGAGACCCTCGATGCTACGATAAAGAAATTAGAAAGTAAGCATACACGGACTGAAATAAAGAATATTATACCCAATAGCAGACCAGAGGAGTGCAAGAATCAAACCAAAGATTCGACAAAAAACACCCAATTGGAAAAGCATAATGAAAAAAGAATCCGAAAGTGTGAAGATAGTGTAAGGAGCCTCTGGGACAGCTTTAAGCGGACTAATATCAGAGTCATTGGAGTCCCAGAAGATGAGAGACAGCAAGATATTGAAAACCTATTTCAAGAAATAATGGCAGAAAACTTCCCCCACCTGGTGAAAGAAATGGACTTACAGGTCCAAGAAGCGCAGAGAACCCCAAACAAAAGGAATCCAAAGAGGACCACACCAAGACACATCATCATTAAAATGCCAAGAGCAAAAGACAAAAAGAAAATCTTAAAAGCAGCAAGAGAAAGAGGCTCAATTACCTACAAGGGAATACCCATACGACTGTCAGCTGATTTCTCAACAGAAACTTTGCAGGCCAGAAGGGAATGGCAAGAAATATTCAAAGTGCTGAATACCAAGAACCTACAACCAAGATTACTTTATCCAGCAAAGCTATCATTCAGAATTGAAGGTCAGATAAAGAGCTTCACAGATAAGGAAAAACTAAAGGAGTTCATCACCGCCAAACCAGTATTATATGAAATGCTCAAAGGTATCCTTTAAGAAGAGGAAGAAGAAGAAAAAGGTAAAGATACAAATTATGAACAACAAATATGCATCTATCAACAAATGAATCTAAGAATCAAGTGAATAAATAACCTGATGTACAGAATGAACTGGTGACTATAATGAATCAGGGACATAGAAAGGGAATGGACTGACTATTCTTGGGGGGGAAAGGGGAATGGGAGATTCGGGAAGAGACTGGACAAAAATCATGCACCTATGGATGAACTCAGTGGGTGGGGAGTGAGGGTGGAGGGTGGGGTGGGAGCTGGAAGGAGGGGAGTTATGGGGGGAAAAAAGAGGAACAAATGTAATAATCTGAACAATAAAGATTTAAAAAAAAAAAAAAAAGAAAGGGTGTTGAATTTTGTCAAATGCTTTTCTGCATCAATTGATATGACTATGTCATTTTTATCTCTCAGTTTATTTATGTGGTGTATCACGTTTATTGATACCATTGTGGATATTGTACCATCCTTGCATCCCCGAAATAAATCCTACTTGGTCATGGTGTATGATCTTTCTGATGTAATGCTGGATCCGATTTGCTAGAATTTTGTTGAGGATTTTAGCATCTATGTTCATCAGGGATATTGGCTGTAATTCTATTTCTTTGTAGTGTCTTTATCTGGTTTTGGGATTAAGGTAATGCTGGTTTCACAGAAAGAGCATACAAGTGTTCCTTCCTCTTGAATTTTTTGGAATAGTCTGAGGAGGATAGGTTTTAGTTCTTATTTGAATGCTTGGTAAAACTCCCCTGTGGAGGCATCTGACCCAGGGCTTTTGTTTGCTGGAATTTTTTTGATTACTGCTTCAATTTCCTCCATAGTTATCAGCCTATTCAGATTTTTAGATTCTTCCTGATTGAGTTTTGGAAGGTCGTATTTTTCTTGGAATATTTCCATTTCTTCTAGTTTGACCAGTTTGTTGGAATAAAGTTGTTCATAACATATATATTTTTTACAATCCTTTTTACTTCTGTGGGGTCTGTTGTTATTTTACTTCAATCATTCTTTATTTTGTTTATTTGGGTCTTCTCTCTTTGCTTCCTGGTGATCCTGCCTAGAAATTCATCATTCTTCTTTATCCTTTCAAAAAAACAGCTCTTAGTTTCATTTATCTTTTGTATTATTTTATTGGTCTCTATGTCATTTATTTCTGCTCTGATATTTATTATTTCCTTCCTTCTGCTCACTTTGGGCTTTTCTTGCTGCTTACTTTCTAATTCTTTAAGTTTTAGTGTTAGATAATTTATTATAAGTTTTTCTTGTTTTTTGAGGTTGGCCTGTAGAGCTGTCAAATTTCATCTCAGGATTGCTTTCTGTGTCCCATAGATTTTGGATTGTTGTGTTTTCATTGTCATTTGTTTTCAGGATGTTTTTAATTTCTTCTTTGATCTCTTTGATAACCCAATCATTGTTTAATAGCATGCTATTTCGCCTCCAAGTGTTTGAGTTTTTGTGATTGTTTTTATTGTAGTTGATTTATAATATTATGCCGTTGTGATCTGAGAAGATGTTTGATTTGATTTCAATCTTCTTGAATTTGGAGACACTTTGCCTGTGTCCCAATATATGGTCTATCTTTGAAAATGTCCCATGTGCACTTGAGAAGAATGTATATTCTGTAGCTTTGGAGTGAAATGTTCTGAAGATGTAAATTAGTCCATCTGATCTAGTGGGTCATTTAGGATTGCTGTTTCTGTGCTGATTTTTTTTTTTTTTTTTGTCTAGAGGATTTATCCAGTGATGTCAATGGGGTATTAAAGTCCCCTACTGTGATTGTAATGCTGTCTATTTCTTCTTTAATATATTCCAGAATTTTTTTTATGCATTTGGGTGCTCCTGTGTTGGGTGCATATTATGTTTCCCAGAGTTACTAATATAACCTCTTGTTGTATTGATCCATTTAGTATTATGAAGTGGCCCTCTTTATTTCTTGTTATGGCCTTCACTTTGAGGTCTATTTTGTCAGATATTAGTATTGTTAATCCTGCTTTTCTTTTTTTTATTCATTTGCCTGAAAGATATTTTTCCATCCCTTCACTCTCAGTCTATGTGAGTCCTTTGTTCTCTTGTAGACATTATATGTATGGGTCATTTTTTCTTATCCATTTAGTCACTCGATGTCTTTTGATGGAAGCATTTACATTTAAGGTTATTATTGGTAGGTACCTGTTTGTAGCCATTTTTATTCTTTGTGCCTGTGTTCCTTCTTGCCTTTCTATTTCTTCTTTTTACAATAGCCCATTTAGCATTTCTTGCATTGCTGGCTTGGTGGTAATAAACACTCTTAGTTTTTTGTTTTTGTTTTGTTTTGTCTGTGAAGCTTTTGATTTCCCCTTCAATTTTGAATGATAGTCTTGCCGGACAGAGTATTCCTGTATTCAATCCTTTGCCTTGCATCACTTTGTATACTTCACTCCATTCCCTTCTGGCCTGATGTGTTTCTGTTGAGAAATCATTTGATAATCTAATGGGAGACCCTTTGTAGGTAACTCTCTGTCTCTCTCTTGCAGCCTTTAAGATTCTCTCTTTGTCGTTAACCTTTGCCATTATCATCATGACATGTCTTGGTGTAGGTATTTTTGGGTTTATCTTTTTTGGTACTTTCTGTGGTTGTGTGACTATTTTCTTCCCCCAATCAGGGAAGTTTTCTGTCATCATTTCTTTAAATAGGTTTTCTAATCCTTGCTCCTCTTCTTGTCATTCTGGTACCCCTATTATATGTCTGTTACTTTGTTTCATGTTTTCCCAAAGCTTCTTTAGGCTCTCCTCCTGCTTTCTAATTTTTTCTCCAATTGCTGTTCAGATTGGGTGTGTTTTTATGCCCTGGCTTATAATTCGCTAATTTGGTGTGCTGCTTCTTGTAGTCTACTATTGAAACCATCTACAGTGTTTGTTTGTTGTTTTTTATTGTAGCTATATCGCTTTTTATTTCCTCTTGATTCTTACATGAGTTGTTGATTTTCTCATCCAGCCAATTTAGGAACTGTATCTGAATTATTTTTCTGACATATTGCATGCCTCTGTTTCATTTAGTTCCTTTTCTGGTGACAGCTCCTTTTCTTTCCTTTGGTTTTTCTCTTTGTCTCCCCATTTTTTCTCTCACATAAGGGTCCAGGCACTGAGACACATGGGGCCTGGGACTGATGCCTCAGACTTGGCAGGAGGAGGGGTGCAGTCAGAGGCTTGCCTGCTGGGTGCACAGAGCTGGGGCTGAGTCCATGGTCTTGGTGGGTGGGGAGCATAGTCAGAGGCTTGGCTGTAGGATGCATTGGGCCCAGAGCCCATGCTGTGGTCTTGGCAGGCGGGGAGCACAGTTTGAGACTCAGCAGTGGGATGCATGTTGCCCAGGACTGACACAGTGTGCTGGCGGGAGGGGGGTGCACTCTGGGACCCACAGGAGCCCACATCCAGAGAGGCTGGAGTCCTGGTGTCTGTGGGTCTATATCTGAGGTAGCATGTTTTTAGCCAGAGTGGCTGTTGGGTTTGGAGTGGTGCCTGAGATCATTCTGGGTGGTGGTGAGGCTGGGCTTCTAGTCACAGTAGCTTTCCCCTTCAAGATGGCATGTTTTCTGTGCCAGCACCAGCTGCCTAGAGTTATTTCAGTGGTAGCAGGGGCTCTCCAACTAAGAGAACCTGGTCCACCATCCCCCGAAAGTCCTGCAGGATCTAACTGTTCCTCACTCACACACATACACCACACACATCCACACACTCCCCTTTTACTCCCTCACTCACACTCTCTTCCTCACTACCATCCTGCTAGCCACCATCTTCTGTCCACTACATTCATTTTATAATTACTTCTATAGTTTTTATTTTTACTGTTGTTTTTTCCTGGCTTTGTTCATAATTCTGTGCATAATTTTTTTGTTTATTCATATCATACATTACATACTTAATTGTGCAAAATTCTCATTGTTTTTTTTTCTATTGAATACAAGAAACACAAATCTTTATATTTGAAAGCATCTTCAAAAAGCAAGTCAGTATAAAACTCAACTTAAACCGTCACTCACATTTGGTGAAAAGCCAAAAATAAGGAAGGAAAGAAAGAAGGAAGGAAGGAAGGAAGGAAGGAAGGAAGGAAGGAAGGAAGGAAGGAAGGAAGGAAAGAAGAAGAAGAAGAAGAAGAAGAAGAAGAAGAAGAAGAAGAAGAAGAAGAAGAAGTTGTTTAAATTGTAGTGTGATCACACACATACAAGAACAACAAAAATATACATTTATAATCTTGCACATTTGTATACTGCCTGGACAGAACTGCCTCAACAAAGGAGTTTTTCTAAGTCTGGATGCTGCTTCAAATTTCACACCTGCTCCTGAGGTGAGCCAGACTGGCCGGAAGAAAAGGTGAGCCAGACTGGCAGGACTGACTCCAAAAGTGTTAGTGTTTAGCCAGTCCCAGAGTCATAAGCCCTCAGGGTGAGCTTGAACCACAGATGTATGTTAGGCGTTCATCCTTGCATTAAAAAAAAAAAAAAGATTTTATGAAAATAACGGCTGGTCTGAGCCCAGCAAGCATAGAGAGGCAGAATGATGTTACCTATTTCTAGAAACTTTATAGGACTTTCTTAACACAGACTAATGACTTTGAATTCCCTTCTTATGAGTATGTTTGTAATTTTGAAAGTAGCCCCAGAATGCTGAAGAACTACTCACACAGTGGCTATTAATAACAGTGGTCTAAAAGTTACAGTAGTGTAGACAGGTGTTTCACTTCACTATTGTAATGAAATGGTGAAGAGGTCAGGTGCTTAGCATCCACAGCTCTGTCTGGACACTACGGTGTGTGTGTGTGTATGTGTCCAGATGAGTGTGCAAACTTGTGTATGCATACACTACTCATCCACATGCACTTTTCAAGTCCTCACTTCCGTGTGCACTCTGTAGTAGACATAATGTTTTTTTAAGTGGGTGGTACAATTTAAATCAATATAGCAATGACTTTGTTTCTAAAATTTTCCCAATGTTCCTATGCTTCGAGAAATGTCAATGATTATACTTAATAATGTTGGACCAATAAATTTTAGGTTTTTGTTTGTTTGGTTTTTTTTTTTTTTTTGTATGGTGTTAATGAGAGTATGACTGGTTAGTCTGATGGGAAAACAACATTCATGTCCCATACTTAGACTGAGTTTATATCAAAATGTAGAAAAATAATATAAACTCAAACAATTTCCTAAAGAGAGTTGATCAATAACATCTTCAAACATAGAGAGATTTTCAGTATTTTAAAAAAAGTTACCTGAATTCCACATGCCCCATAATCAAATAGAAACAGTGGTTCTCAACCTTCCTAATGCTGCGACCCTTTAATACAGTTCCTCATATTGTGGTGACCCCCAACCATAAAACTATTTTTGTTGCTACTTCATAACTGTAATTTTGCTACTGTTATGAATCATAATGTAAATATCTGATATGCAGGATGTATTTTCATTGTTTGCGACCCACAGGTTAAGAACTGCTGGAATAGAAGAACAAATGCTTTTACATAATGCAAACATTAGCAGTAAGATGAAGTTGATGAGTTATCTTTGCATTCCAATTTCATGTTGGATTTATGATTGTATTTTCCATTTTATTTATTTTTTTGCTTTTCATCTATTTAAATTTTCTTTCTCCTATCAGTCATTTTATGTAATAAATTGTAATGTGAAAAGCATCTTTAAGAAATTATAACAAGCGGCCTTTTTTAAGGTAATTCAAACTTGGCCAAAATAAACCTTGTATGCTAAATTTATGTATGTTCCCAGAGACAGAGATAAATTATTTTTTCTCTGGCCCCTTCAGGAGACATTTAAGCAAGTGAAGAACAGGTGTTGCATGCCTGGAATACACTGTCCTCCGAATATTCTCATAAGAAGCGTCACTCTGGGGAGAGCATTTCATCTCTAAGTCCTAGTGAGCAGCACCTGTGCTTTGTCAGTCACAGGCAGCATGCAAACTTGCTGATAAAAAGAGATTTTACTGGACTACGGAAAGAATTGTTTCTCCAAACACTCAGGGAGGGAGCTGATAAATGATTTTATACCTACCAAGTTGGGAAGTATCTTGGGACAAGATATTCCATGTTTGTTTTGAATGAAAGGAATAATGCAAAATTGAGCAATATGTCAACTCATTGTATCTTTCTCATTTAGAAAAAAGTTGTTTGCTTTTACTAATATGAAATATATAACTTAGTTGTGTCAAGTTAGTGACACTCATGTAGGAAAAGGAAAAAAGATGAAACAGAAGGAAATATTGGTTAGTAGGATTGAGGGTCAAATCTCCATGTTTTTGCATTAATCTCAGAATTGGTAGATATATCTCATGGACTTGGCCTAATACAGACAATTTACATAGCTCTATGGATAAAAAAAGAGCCTCAGAGACAATATTTATAAAGCCATAAATTACTAATAGATATGTACTTATGATGAATACATTCTTTTGCAATATGGTAAGCATAATATTGCTTTGGAAAAAAAATAAGCCTTAGCCAGTTTGGCTCAATGTATAGAACATCAGCCCGCAGACTGAAGAGTCCCAGGTTTGATTGCAGTCAAGGGCACATACCTTGGTTGCAGGCTTGATCCCGCCCCTGATGGGGGCACCTTCAGGAGGCAACCAATCAATGTGTCTCTCTCACATCAATGTTTCTCTTTCCCTGTATCTCCCCCTCCCTTACACTCTCTCTAAAAATCAATGGAAAAATATCTTTGGGTGAGGATTAACAAAAAATAGAAAGAAAAAAAATTTAGATTCTGAAGTAGATTAACACTATGGTCCTTCAGGATATTTATTTTTCTTAAGTCATTTTTATTGCCTAGAGCAGCAGTTCTCAATCTGTGGGTCGCGACCTCTTTGGGGGCGAACGACCCTTTCACAGGGGTTGCCTAAGACCATCAGAAAACACATATATAATTACATATTGTTTTTGTGATTAATCACTATGCTTTAATTATGTTCAATTTGTAACAATGAAAATACATCCTGCATATAAGATATTTACATTACGATTCATAACAGTAGCAAAATTACAGTTTTGAAGTAGCAACGAAAATAATTTTATGGTTGGGGGTCACCACAACATGAGGAACTGTATTAAAGGGTCCAGCATTAGAAAGGTTGAGAACCACTGTCCTAGAGCATCCTAATGGTTAGAAATAATTTGCTTGCCCATAGAGAGCATCCTCCTAACTCTCCCAGGCAGAGCTGGACTCTGATTTCTGAGCATGTCAAGTTGCTCTTCTTCCGTTCCTCACCCCATCCCACCTGACCCCAATGTATACAAATAACCATCCAGCCCCCAAAACATAATGTTGCTATGTATTTAGAAATCAAGTTATTTTGCAAGAATGAACTATGTTGAACTCCATCTGTGATTTAGTACACCTGGTTAAGTTCTTTATGTCTACATGCTAACTTTTAATTATTCTAGATGACCACAGCATAGATTTTGAATTGGAAATTATAGGTGAAAACTGGATGGTATGGGGGAGTATGTTCTAATGAACACAGGGTCAATATATAATATTAGAGATCTGAAAACAACACTGTAGGCCTGACTCCAATACCAGTAGTTTATATTTTAAAAAGTGTATTTCTAGAAGTCTAGAGCAGTGGTTCTCAACCTTCCTAATGCTGCGACCCTTTAATACAGTTCCTCATGTTGTGATGACCCCCAACCATAAAATTATTTTTGTTGCTACTTCATAACTGTAATTTTGCTACTGTTATGAATCATAATGTAAATATCTGATATGCAGGATGTATTTTCATTGTTACAAATTGAACGTAATTAAAGCATAGTGATTAATCACAAAAACAATATGTAATTATATATGTGTTTTCCGATGGTCTTAGGCTACCCCTGTGAAAGGGTCGTTCGACCCCAAAGGGGTCGTGACCCACAGGTTGAGAACCGCTGGTCTAGAGGACATTTCTACTTGAATAGTTTGTCACAATAACACTGTTTTTCCTCTTTGAACTTAGACCTGTTTCCTTGTTTCTCTATTCCATTTTGTCAGGGATATCACTATTCTTCTAGTTTTTAGGGCAAGAAGCTAGCAATATAGGTATCATCTTTGCTGTTTCTAACCATCATTCTCTATATATCACCTTCAATTACTAGTAAGCCTTCCATTTTTGTCTTTTCAAAGTTTACCTTGATTTACCCTTTTTTTCAGAGACCACCAGCTGTCCACCTCCAGTCTCTGACACACATTCTCTGCCTTCCTTGGGCCTCTCCTCACTGACATTACACTTTGTGAAGGCTTATCCTGCCTTGGGAGCTTCCTTTATACTCTTCTTACCTGAAATGTCCTTCTGGTTTCCTAGGTCTGACAATTTCCTTCTGTTATCAATTCCTTTCCAACTCAATCTAGACATCAAGGTTTAATTAATTAAATGCATTTTCACCAGCACCCTCAATTTCTTCCTCATTTTTTCTCTCTTTAAGAATTACCCACCCCAGCCATCACTATAGTAATACACAACCAAAGACGAATATACTCTTTCTTTTTATTTATAACTATCCTTTTCTTTACTATATGTCATTGGTGCTGAACATTAAATTCTGCAAAAGTACCACAACTTTATTCCCAACTAAGTGACCCCTCATTACCACTGGGCAATTATTTTTCTTGTGTCTGATTATGACTCTTTTATATTTCCTTTTGTTGCTGTTCAGATGTTTTACTTTATAGTGCTTGCTTCACTTCCTTCTCTCTAAACCCCAGCAGTGACTATCTGATTCTCCAAACAAAAGAGCAACTGTTGGGAACAGCCCACCTTTCTTCCCGGTGCCCTGGCCTCTAACTTAACGGAAGCTGTTCTTATCAATCTTTCCTCCTTTGGTCTTCTCTCTAAAAATCCTTCCCCATCCTCTGGGATCTTAGTCATCATTTAACCACCGCCCCCCATCCCCCGCCCCCCGCTTTTTTTTTTAGATGTTCTACATTTCTTTTTTCTCTCCTGAATCTCTCACCCTAGAAAATATTTTATCTTATTCCTACATCCCCTTCAGGCTACTTTCTAATTCATTTTTCAATTGTGGTTAATCTTTACTGAGTGAAGGTGTGTGTGTGTGGGAGGGAGATGACAATTATTGGCTCTACTCTTTAAAATTTTACACAATCCTTAAGTTATTCCAGTCTGGCCTCTACTGTCTATATCAGGGGTGGGCAAACTTTTTGACTCGAGGGCCACAATGGGTTCTTAAACTGGACCAGAGGGCCGGGACAAAAGCATGGATGGAGTGTTTGTGTGAACTAATATAAATTCAAAGTAAACATCATTACATAAAAGGGTACGGTCTTTTTTTTTTGTTTGTTTGTTTTATTTCAAACGGGCCAGATCCGGCCCACGGGCCGTAGTTTGCCCACGGCTGGTCTATATCATACTGAGCTTGTTCTCCTTTAGGACACAAATGCATCCTCATTGCCAAATCCTATTGTTCTCACACTACTTGATTTTCCCATAAAATTTTATTTTCAATGTTATTCCTTGAATGGATTCCAGACCACCAGCTTCTCCATGTTTTTATCTATGTACCTGTCTATGCCTCCTATTTGACCCCCCATCACATTTTAGGGTTTGTTTCCTCAGTGTGTAAGGGGTCCTCTCCTTGATCGTCATTTGTTTTCTTTACAGAGTCCCATCTTTATCCAGAGTTTTACCTTATGTTCTATTTTTTAAATTTCAGATTTTAATGCATTTTGGGGTTTTAAAATATATTTTTCTCTTTTTTTCTTCAGACTGCTTGGCCCAAAAGTAGCAAACCTGCCATGCCCTGGGCTGGGGAAGCTATCTTATATTCTAAACTGAATTCAGCTTGCAGCTGAGTTCCCAACCTGTATGTCCAGGCCTCTCTCCCTTCTATTTTCTTCTGTCAGTTATGACCTTTATCTTTAAAAGTATGTGCATATATTTCCTCATATCATTATCTCATTTAAGCATCCCTGGTATCTAGAGGATAAAGGTCAAGCTCTTTAGTGGTCTTTAGCCCGTCAGCATCTGGATTCTCATCTTCCACTATTCACAGTGGCACATACCGTTTTCCAGCCACGTTGGAAATCTTACCATAACTTTCTCTTCTGCTCTATTTGTCTATTAACTTCTCCCCTCCACCTTAGCTCAAACTCTGAACAAAGTCTCATGACCATGAATAAGAATATATAATCCAGATCTTAAAAAATACTAATACGTGACTATTCTGAGATTCTCTTTGGTACCCTGGGGCAGGGCCACACTCTGAGAGAATGAGCTTTTTCTTTTTTTATTCTCCCTGAAAAGTAAATAAAAGTGATCATTGTCAAACTTCCTAGGAACTTCAATATTAAGTAAGGACCAGGTGTGTCTTTGTCCTGAGAGTTGGAGAAATGTCTTTCATTCTCAAGCCAAGGGGCTTCTAGGAATGGGGTTGACCTGGTATCCTAGGCTGTTTCTACTTGCTGTACAAATGCTGCTGGGATGGTATTGGTGTGCAAGTGCTTTATTGAGGGAAATTAAAAAAGGAACAGGAAAAGCACAATATGTGAGCGGGGAAAGCTAACAAAGAATAGAATTTCAGATGAAGTCTCAGCCGAAGCTTCATCCTGGGGGGAGCCCTGGAATGTCTATGCGTCTCATACATTGTCCCGCTTTGAGACAAGGAGCCAGAAGTTTCTCTACTTGCACCAGCAGTTAGTCATTGGTTACCTCCTGGGCGAAGTGGGGAGGGATGAGGGTTTGTAAACTCCAAATACTTCTAGCTCTGATTCAGTAGCAAAGAGCAATCCTCTGAGAAAGCTGCAGGTGTGAGTGGTTTGAAGTAGAGCACAGAGCTGGGAATGTGCAAACAGAACTGGCTACAAAGATGTGAAGGAACACCAGCAATCTCCAATTCACCTGGTTATGGAAAAGCAGTTTAGAAGCTAATAACCACAGAGCTCATCTTTCCATTGCCAGCAGCAGTAGTAGCAAGAATGTCAGCAAAACAGAGACATGACAGCTTTGGGAACAATCAGCTTCTGAGGAGCAGTGGAGTTCCCCTGGCTACATTTGGCTGCACCTCATCCTACTAACAAGTGAAGAGATGTCCCAGTACCTGGACTTTTGGGCCCCAGATAGAGGAAGCACCAATGGTCACAGGCAGCCCAGTGTACATAACAGAACTGAGATGTTCTGAAGGACATTAGCAACAGAGCAAAAGCATAGGGACCAAATGAGCAGGCTCAAGAAGAATTCCCGGGCAAAGTAGTTTCAAACGCTTGCAGAAGAGTATCATGGAAAACTCAGACAACCGAGAAGTGGGAGAGACTCTGAGAGAAATAAATCAGTAGAATCTGAGTCCAGTTAAAGTTCGGGCTAGGTTTCTTTAAACCTGCTGAGAAACTATATCATCAGGCTCTGAACCCCCAAGAGCTGCATGTAGTTACTCCACCAATGACCAGAAGATGGAGCAACAATAATTCATCTTCTCCTCAGGCTTCAAGACCCAAGAACTACGTCCCAACTTGGATGAACTCTTTCCTAACTACAGCTAGACTCAGCTTCTCTATTCTCTGTGCTTAAAGAGCACTCACCTACTTCTATTACAGAATTTGCTGCGCTGTACTGTGGTGGTCTGATTCAGTGTTGTCTAGCCCAGTAAATTCCATTTGCCTCATCTTATGCTCATCAGTATTTAGGATAATATGAGGCAAATGTTTCACTCTTTTTTAAAAATACATATCTTTATTGATTTCCAACAGGAAGGGAGAGGGAGAGAGAGATAGAAACATCAATGGTGAGAGAGAAACATTAATCTTATTCATGTTTTTATGATCTTATTCAAGGAGAGGGAGAAGTTGCCTCTGTACACCCTACATTGGGAATCGAACCCACATCCGGGTTTGTGCCCTGACTGGGAATCAAACTGTGATCTCCTGGTTCATAGGTCGATGCTCAATCACTGAGCCACACTGTCCAGGCAATATTTCACTCTTAAAAAATGTTAGTTGAGTAAATTAAGTACATAAAACCATGGTTTTTATTCATTTGGGGGTGGGGGCAGGGGCAAAACATCTCTAGGAGCCTGATGCAAGCTATGAACTTTCTCAGAATAATGATCAGAATTTTGTATAAACTAAACTAGAAGAATTTCTCAAAGAAGCCAAAAATGGTCCCCATTTTTGACTGCAGCAAAATATAGTTAGGACACTGAAACAAGGAAGGGCATAGAAGCTATGTGGTAGGCAGTTAGACATACATGAGCAGAGCAAGTACAGAAGGTCAGCAGGGCAGAAAGCCCCGGGATCCTAGCAACAGAGAATCAATTACAGGGTGGAACTTTACTCCCAGGGTTACTTTTTCTCCACTAGTATATTGATAGTCATGAGGTTTAGACCCCTGGCCTTTTCTCCCTAGAGATAACATCTAGCCCTCAGTTGTATTTCAGCTCCAGGCCCAGATAAGCAACAAAACCAGCCACAGCTGACCTCAGGACTAGCTGCATTGAATAAAGGGAACCCCTGATGCTGGCCAATCAATCAGTGCAGACCACAACCCTGAAAGGACACACCTGAAAAGCTGTTGAATATTCTACTGAGCTCTTTCCCTGGGACCTCCCCTAAAATCTCCACCCTTAAAACCCTTAGGAGGGAGGACCCAGTGTTCTCTTCCTCCGGGGATCACACCCATACCTTTCCCTCCCCTCCCCCCTCTCTGCCCCAGGCACATTAACCATTAGCTTCCTCACTCCCAAGCTCCAAAGGCCCTTCCTTTACCTCTATGATTTTGTTCCTAAGCTCAATTCTTCTAGGAATTACTTCTACCTCTGTGATTTACCAAATACATGTTCTCTTACAGTTTGGGTCTTGTCTCTGAATTCTTTCCTAGCCAGAACCTGAATACCAAGTTGCTGAACCCAGCTTTGATCTGACCCCACCAATCAGACTCCTGGTGCCATTCCTGCTGCCTACAACATAAGCAATAGGAGAGCCTAGGCCAGTGATGGCGAACCTTTTGAGCTCGGCATGTCAGCATTTTGAAAAACCCTAACTTAACTCTGGTGCCGTGTCACATATAGAAATTTTTTGATATTTGCAACCATAGTAAAACAAAGATTTATATTTTTGATATTTATTTTATATATTTAAATGCCATTTAACAAAGAAAAATCAACCAAAAAAATGAGTTCGCGTGTCACCTCTGACACGCGTGTCATTAAGTTCGCCATCACTGGCCTAGGCAGAGAAAAGAGGGCCTTGGAGACAGGTTCAGGGGTTAGCCAGAGACAAGCTGCCACTGCCTATTGCTCCCCTTATGGTTGCAAGTCTCATGGTTCCCTTAGAGCAGCGGTTCTCAACCTGTGGGTCATGACCCCTTTGGCGGTCGAACGACCCTTTCACAGGGGTCGCCTAAGACCATCCTGCATATCAGATATTTACATTACGATTCATAACAGTAGCAACATTACAGTTATGAAGTAGCAACAAAAATAACTTTATGGTTGGGTCACAACATGAGGAACTGTATTTAAAGGGCCAGAAAGTTGAGAACCACTGCCTTAGAGGTTAGGGGACATGTGTCTGTGGGGGAAGAAAATGGCACAGGTGTGCTCCCTGGAGAGAGAGTAGGGCTTGGGACTTTGTTTTCAGAGGTTTTAAAGCAGTGGTTCTCAACCTTGGCTGCACATTAGAATTACCTGGGAATCTTTTTAAAATCCTGATTTCTGGGCCCCATCCTCCGGAAATTCTGTTTCTTTGTTATGGGATGGGGCCACAACATTAGTAACAAAGAAACAGAATTTCCAGAGGATGAGGCCCAGAAATCAGGATTTTAAAAAGATTCCCAGGTGATTCTAATGTGCAGCCAAGGTTGAGAACCACTGTTTTAAAGGCTGGGAGTCTAGGGGAGGTCTTAGGGGCAGATCAGTAAAATATTCATCAGCTTTATGTTGATGTACCAAAATAAAATTTATTCTCTTAATTGGTCTTTTCTTGGGTGTGGTTGGCAAATGTCACTTACTGTATTTCTGTTATCTGTCTCCCAGAGTAGGATGATTTAAGGCACTACTCTCTGGTTGGTGAGAAGTGCAAACCATTTGCTGTTAAGTGTCCTTGGTTTAGGGAAGATAGGCTTAACTATCTGCTTGTCCTGGAATTTTCCTAGCTTCTTACTATTCTGTAACATCTATACACTTTATTTTTAATTTTGAGATATTTTAAATCTTATTCTTTCTTTTACTTTCTCAACAGATCACCCTGCATTTTAAGATGAATGCAAAAGAAGGAATTAGGCAGCATCCAGATATAATCAAATTTTGGTAAACAATTATGTAAAGGTAAATTGAAAATATAATCCACCAGATAACCACATTTCTCCTAGGTACAAAAACTTATTCCTTCTGTTGTACCATGGCCATAACATTTCTAAATGTGTGGAAAAACCTGGAAGTAACAAAATTCAGATGTGAAATAACATATATTTGAAAGTTTCTTTAAATTTTTCCACAGAGATGAATTTTTTTTACCATCAATTGTTACTCAATTTTTGTTAACATATGTGCTTTTTTCATACATATTTGAAATATATTAAGTTTAAATTTCTGATTACTTATGATAAAATAGCACCTTTTTTTATCCAAAGACTTAAATGTCTCTTATGATTTGGATGCATCTTAAAATCTATATGAACATGTAATGTAAAAGTTGTCTTTAAATTGATAGTGTGTTGTTCAAATGGAATATCAGAATGGAGGGGATGTAAAATAAGATTCTGTTTAGTCCTCCAAAAACATATCTTAGAGATGGGTGCTTTTAATGGATATTCTACAGCTTCTGAGTTCTCCATCCATTTGTATCTTTTCTCCTTCCATGTGAACTAATTTGTTAAGGGAACAAGTAAGCAGGTATTCTGAGAATGGGGTAGAAATGAGATATGTTTGGCTCTTTGATTCAGTAAGAGATATCCATGCATTATCAGTGAATCAGTGACAGGAAATGTCCATTTGTCACTGGTTTGTAAATCATTTTAGGAAACTACCTTCATACCTGGCAATGTTTCCGTATGGAGTGAGACTAAAGCATTCAAACAAAACTTTTGAACAATATCAAATCCAAAAAGCTTCCTGTCCACACTTTTTTTCCTAAATATAAATCTGTTTGTGTTAGAATCAGTGAAAGGATTTGTCTCATTAAACTGTATTCAACTAAAAGTATTTTATCAGTGACGAAAAGTAAAAGGTTATGTCAAAGTTATTTAAAAGGTTATGGGGGGACTGAAAGTCATTTCATGAAACAATGTGAAGAATGAAAAAGCTCTCTTTGATCATAGTTCATTATTGAAGGTTATTTCCATTTCCAAGGTAGTTATTTTGGCAATTAAATCTACTCAAAAGATTTATCTCTAAAAATATTAATTGTATGTTGAAAAAGTGAGTTGGAATAATGTACTCTATAAAGGCTAAAAAAGGTTATTCCAAATGTTATTTCAGCAGCATTAGATTTGTTATCGTATGTAGAAAGTTTAAGATATTAAAAAAGCATAAGATGCTAAAAATATTCTCTGAGAGGAAAAAATATAATTCAGCTTTATTAGTAAGAACTGCCATGGGTGCATGTATTTATTATCCCAAAACCATGATTTTCAACCTTTTTCATCTCATGGAACACATAAACTAATTATTAAAATTCTGCGGCACATCAAAAATATATTACATTTTTGCTGATCACACACACACACACACACACACACACACACAAGGGTGTATGATTTTGATTCATTCACACCAGATGGCTATTGTTGTGTTAGCTGTTGTCATTTTTTTTATTTGGCAATCTAAGCCTTAGATTCTAAGCAGTGGTTCTCAACCTTCCTAATGCCACGATCCTTTAATACAGTTCCTCATGTTGTGGTGACCCCCAACCATAAAATTATTTTTGTTGCTACTACATAACTGTAATGTTGCTACTGTTATGAATCGTAATGTAAATATCTGATATGCAGGATGTATTTTCATTGTTCTCGACCCACAGGTTGAGAACCACTGGCAGTGGTTCTCAACCTTCCTAATGCCGCGACCCTTTCATACAGTTCCTCATGTTGTGGTGACCCCCAATTTCATTGTTACAAATTGAACATAATTAAAGCATAGTGATTAATCACAAAAACAATATGTAATTATATATGTGTTTTCCGATGGTCTTAGGCGACCCCTGTGAAAGGGTCTCGACCCACAGGTTGAGAACTGCTGAAGGAGAAAGAAGTCAGTGCCCCCCGACTAGTCAGGTATTGAATTTTTAAAAGTTCTTGCAGCATACCGGCATAGAAAATTGCTACCTTAAACTGCTAATTTAAATTGGTTTTTGTAAGGGTTATACCAGTCTATACTGCTATGTATCATGTTGTTTACAAATCTACCTTGATTTAATGACTAGATTATAAATTCTTGAGGGTACTGTTCATATTTCATATTTTTATTAGGTAATTTTAGATTGCAAAGGGCCATGCCATTCATATGCAAAAGCCTCTGCGCACAGCTTGGGTGGGGCAGGGACTCAGGGAATCAACAGGGCGGAGCAAACTGCTATGGCTGCTCCTCAGTCCTGCCCTAAGAGGCCCCAGGTCTCAATGTCCCTCGGTAATCTCTGCAAGCACCTCTGAGAGAAAGCTGCCCTTGAGTTCTGCCTGCTGCCAGACAGTCCAGTTTCTCCCCATATGAGTCTGGGTCCCCAGAGACTCGCCCGGAACTGGAGTTCAGAGCAGTCGGGAGCTTGTGTCTCCCTCCTGATTGAAAAAGACAACCGCGTCCTCAGTTGCCAGCCCTTTCCTCTTTACTTTCACACCTCCTCTGAGTCTCAGTGTGCTTTTCTCTTTCCTTCTAGTTGTAGAATTTCCACTCAGCCAGCCTTCTTGTGGTTCTGTTTTATCTTTTAGTTGTATTTTTGAAGTGGTTGTGCAAGGCAGCAATTTGGTTTCTCCCCATATTTAATATTTTTATATAGCTTCATTGAAGTATAACTGACATACAATAAACTGTATATATTTAAAATATATAGCTTGATAAGTTGTCCCACAATTCACTGATGTTCTGTTCATTTTTCAGTCTTTTTTCGGTTTTATTTAATTTTTTTATCTATTGATTGATTTTAGAGAGAAAAAAGGAGGAAGAGAGAGAGAGAGAGGAATTAACAGACTTGTTTCACTTATTTATGCATTCTTTGGTTGATTCTTGTATATGTGTGCCCAGATCAAAACTGCAACCTTGGCATATTAAGATGATGCTCTCACCAACTAAGCTACCCAGTCTGAGCTCTCTATTTTGAAGTTTCTATTGCCATGTCTTTCTTCTGCAGCATCTAATCTGCAGTAAATCCCACCCATTGTAGTTTTCATCTCACACATGTTTTCAAGAGAATATGTCTAAGACACTTAATTTGGGTCTTTTTATATCTTTTATCTCCCCATTTAACATTTTAAACATATGAATTATATTGTAGTCTTCAATTATTTGTGAGGGATATATTCCAAGTCCCCCAGTGGATGGCTGAAAACTTGGAATAGTACTAAAACTTACATATATCATGTTTTTTCCTATACATATATGCCTCTAATAATATTTATAAATTAGGCACAGTAAGAGATTAACAACAATAACTAACAATAAAAGGGAACAATTATAACAATACACCATAACAAAAATTTTATGTCTGTGGTCTCTCTCTCTTTCTCTAATAATGATCCAGTAACGAAGATGGCTATTAGTGGGGAACAGGCAGGTAGCAGGTACAGCATGACTACTGATTCACACCCCAAGCGGGACAGAGTAGAGCAGAGTGGAATGGCACAAGAATTCATCATGCTACTCAGAACTGTGAGCAATTTAAAACTTGTGAATTGTTTATTTCTGGAATTTTCTATTTGATATTTGGAACATGGCTGACTACAGTTAACTGAAACCAAGGAACATGAAGCTATGGATAAGAGGAGACTACTGTTATCATAATTGTTTTAATACTCACTTATACTTTAATACTTTAGTAATATCTGCACTAGTTCTGGGTCAGTTTCAGTTGATTGATGGAACTTTATTATGGGTGTATGTTCCTGCTTCTATGCATGTTGGTCATCTTCAATTGCTTGACAAACATTGTAGATTATACCTTATATGATTTTAAATATTGTTGTATTCCTATAAATATTCTTGTGTTTTGTTCTGGGGCATAGTTAAGTTACTTGGAAATAGTTTGACTTTTTAAGGTCTTGCTTTTAAGAATTGTTACCTGGGAAAAGAGATTAAAAATTGTGGCAGAGAAAGTGGATGTTGGACAGACATGCTCCTAGAACCAAACTGTAATTACAACTAAAATACAGAAGAGCTTCCTGAATAATCAAATGGACGACTCGCTGGAGAAAACCCTGATACCTGAGGATTGAAAGTGGAGACCGCATAGAGACTGGTAGGAAGGGAGGAGGGCTGGCTGAGTGCCCACAGACAGCAACTGAAGTTCCACAGAGATATCATAGCTGTGGGGGGTGCCAATGAGAATGCTGGGACCTAATCCCCAAGCTTGCCCCCCAGCAGAGAGCACCAGAACTGAGAAGGGTACCCACATAACATCTGGGTGTGAAAAGCAGTGGGGTTGCTGTCTGCCAGGGTGAGACAGCTGGGAATTCTGCACCCTCTTAAAGGGTCAAGCACAAAATTCCATGTGGAGCCACACACCTTGTGCTCCAGCAGAGGGAGGGCAGAGTGGATTGGAGCTGTGTGAGCAAAGGCCAGGATTGGGGACTGAAGGGTTAGAGCTAAAAAGGCAGACACCTCCATTTTCCTGTGCTGAGTATTTCCCTCATGCAGTGGAAGACATCTTTCCCACACAGACATTTGCCTTGCCTAGAGGGAAGACAGTTGACTCACACTATAGGAAAACATCTTGCCCTGAGGCCACTTAAGAGACTAAAAATAACAATTAGCCTCCAGGCAGAAGCAACTGCCCCACATTATTGAAAAAAACTCTCATCACACCTAAGAACGATTGCCTCAGGGAAATTCAAGTCAGAATCCAATCAGTCTGTAGTTGGAGGCAGTCTCTGGATGTGGGAGCCAATATAGGGTTAAGCCTCCGACTGACCTGTTAGAAAAATCACAAACAAGTCTTCTTCCGAGTCTTAAACAACCCAATCCGAGAGGTGGCCGCTGATTTACACGTGCTGTCATTTAAAAAATAAAAATGGGGGAATTTGCCCGAAGCCGGTCCACCCTTGCTGCTTGACACAGTCGCTGCAGGGAAGGAACATCTGCACAGCTTATGTTTCAAGGGACCTGGCATATATGGCATATGTGTGCTCCCCCTCTTAGCGCTATGTGTCTTAAACAGGACCACCTCCCCGAGAAAGGTTGTTTCCCCAGGTGAGGATTTTTCCCTGGAGTTAGGGATTAACAGGACTAAGACTGTTGGCAATAAATTTGGGACTTGTTGGGCCCACATCCCCAGGGGTCTGCCGACCAGGGAAAGCACCAAAGCCTATACCCCTGGAGACCCACCAACACAGGGCAGTCCCAGGGAAGGCAAGCAGCGAGGCTGGGAGAACATAACCTTTACTGGGTAGGATAATCTCCTTCAGTCACTTCCTTGTAGCTTATCAGTAGAGCAGTGACCTTGGAATAACCCTTATAATGGAACACAGAGATTAACCTACACAGGATTAAACTCAACAGAACAAGATTAACAAATGCCCTAACCTTTGGAATAGAATTGATAGAATTAAAATCAACTGGTATAAATACAGATGTAACAGGACATTAAATATAGAACCTGGCTAGAGAACCTCACTATGCTGATCAACTGAACGCTGTCTCCGTGTCCTTCATTCTTCACCCACTCTGTCCACACCTTTGGGAACCCCTGGACCTGCTGAGGTTGGACCCCAACATCTGGAGGCTTTGAGTCTTTGCCTGATCTAATTAGTCAGAAAGAGCATTTCATGCTATCCTGCACTGGAGATTGAAGGTGTAGAGGCTCTACCTAATACATAGTCACAAACCAAAATGAGGAGACAAAGAAACAAGCCCCTAATGAAAGAACAAAAAAATTCTCCAGAAGAAGAGATAAATGAAGAAGAGATAAAAAATTTATCTTTAACAGAGTTCAGAGTAATGATGGTAAAGATGCTCAATAGCATGAGAAAAATACAAAGTAACTATAAAAAAACAACAGTCAGAAATAAAGAATCACATAGCACAAACAAAGAACACATTGGAAGGTATACAGAGCAGATTAGGGGAAGCCAAGGATTGAAACAGCGAATTAGAAGACAGGGTTGAGCCCTAGCCAGTTTGGCTCAGTAGATAGAGAATCCACCTGCAGATTGAAGGATCTTGGGTTTGATTCTGGTCAAAGGCACAACCTGGGTTGTGGGCTCAATCCCCAGTGGGGGGCATGCAGGAGGCAGCCAATCAGTGATTCTCTCTCATCATTGATGTTTCTCTCTCTCCCTCTCCCTTCCTCTCTGAAATCAATAAAAATATAATAATAATAATAAATAAGATAGGGTTGAAAAAATCACTCAATCAGAGAACAACAACAACAACAAAAAAACAATTAAAAAACTGGGCAGCTTAAGGGACAACATGAAACGTAACAATATTAGAATAGAAGGTGTGCCAGAAGAGGCAGAGAGAGAAAAATGTATAGAGAATATGTTTGAAGAAATAATGGCAGAAAAATTCTCTAACCTGGTAAAGGAAAAAGTCATACAAGTTCAGGAGGCACAGAGAACCACAAGCAAGAGGAACCCAAACAGGCCCACTTCCAGACACATCATAATTAAAATGCTAAAAATTAAAAACAAAGAGAGAATCTTAAGGGCAGTAAGAGAAAAGCAAATTATTACCTACAAAGGAGCTTCCACAAAGGTGACATCTGATTTCTCATCAGAAGCTCTAAAGGCCAGAAGGGAGTGGCATGAAGTACTCAAGGAAATGGAAAACAAGGATCTGAAATCAAGATTACTATATCCAACAATGTTATCATTCAAAATAGACAGTGAAATAAAGAGCTTCCCAGACAAAAAAAAAAAAAAAAAAAAAAAAAGAAAAAGAAAAAGAAAAAAAGGCTAAATGAGTACACCACCACCAACCCAGGATTACAAGAAATGCTAAAGGGACTGAAAAGTAGAAAAAAGAGAGAAACCTAAGCATACAGAATTAAAATGGCAATAAATATGTAGCTATCAATAATAACCCTAAATGTAAATGGATTAAATGTTCCTATCAAAAGACATAGGGTAGCTAAATGGATACAAAAATATGACCCAACTATATGCTGTCTACAAGAGACCCACCTCAGAACAAAAAATACAGAGGATGAGAGTGAAGGGCTGTGAGACAAATTTTTATGCAAAAGGAAAAGAAAAAAAAGCTGGAGTAACAATACTCATAACCAACAAAATAGACTTCAAAATGAAGAGCATCACAAGAGACTATGAAGGTCACTACATAATACTAAAGGGATCAATCCATGTACCAGTATGTTTACCAGGATAGAATCCTGGTAAACATATATGCACCCAATATAGGAGCACCTAAATATATATATATATATATATATATATATATATATAAATAATTTTTTAGAGGACTTTAATAGAGTGACCAACAAAAATACCATCATAGTAGGGGACTTTAACACCCCCCTGACTTCACTTGATAGATCTTCCAGACAAAAACTTAACAAGGAAACGGTGACTCTAAAGCACACAATGGATCAGATGGATTCAATGAAAATTTATAGATCATTTCAACCCAAAGCAGCAGAATATACATTCTTCTCAGTTGCACACGGATAATTCACAATGATAGACCATATGTTAGGACACAGAACAAGTCTCTACAAGTTCAAGAAGATTGAAATCATATCAAGTATCTTCTCAGATCACAGTGGAATGGAATTAGAAATCAACTACAATAAAAACACCCAAAAGCATTCAAAGACATGGGGGCTAAATAGCATGTTATTAAACAATGAATAGGTTACCAATGTCATCAAGAAAGAAATAAAAAACTTCCTGGAAACAAATTAAAATGAACACACAACAACCCCAAATCTTTGGGACACAACAAAAACAGTCCTGAGAGGGAAGTTCATAGCATTACGGGCATATCTTAAAAAAACAAGAAAAATCAGCAATAAACTATTTAACCCTACAACTTAAAGAATAAGAAATAGAACAATAAGAACAGCCCAGAATAAGTAGAAGGAAGGAAATAAAGATTAGAGCAGAACCAAATAACATAGAGACAAAATAATACAAAAGTCAGTGAAACCAAGAGCTGGTTCTTTGAAAGGATAAAAAAAAAGTAATGAACTGCTAGCTTGACTCATCAAGAAACAAAGAGAAAGGACTCAAATAAACAAAGTCAGAAACAAAAGTGGAGTAACCATTGAAACCACAGAAATATAAAAAGGATTGTAAGAAAATACTCTGAACAATTATATGCCAGAAAGCTGGACAAGGTGGATAAAATGGACAAATTCCTAGAAAAATACAATCTCCCAAAACTGAGTCAGAAGGAATCAGAAAACCTGAATAGGCCAATAACAACTGATGAAATAGAAGAAATAGTTTTAAAAAAAATCCCAGCAAACAAAAGCACAGGTTTGGATGGCTTCACAGGGGAATTTTACAAAACATTCAAAGAACACCTATTCTCCTCAAACTATCTCAAAAATCCAAGAGGAAGGAACACTTCCAAACTCCTTTTATGATGCCAGCATTATCCTAATTCCAAAACCAGATAAAAACACTACAAAGAAAGAGAATTATAGGCCAATATCCCTGATGAACATAGATGCTAAAATCCTCAACAAAATATTAGCAAATCGGATCCAGCAATATATTAAAAAGATCATACACCATGACCAAAGGAGATTTATTCCAGGGATGCAAGGATGGTACAATATTAGCAAATCAATAAATGTGATACATCACATAAACAAATTGAAAGACAAAAAGCACATGATCATATAAATAGACACAGAAAAAGCATTTGACAAAATCCAACACCCATTTTTGATAAAAACTCTCAGCAAAGTGGGAATATAGGGAGCATATTTTAACATGATAAAGGCCATATATGACAAACCTACAGCTAACATCATACTCAATGGGCAAAAACTGAAACCATTTTCCCTAAGAACAGGAACAGGACAGGAATTCCCACTTTCATCACTCCTGTTCAACATAGATAGTACTGGAAGTTTTAGCCACAGTGATCATACAAGAACAAGAAATAAAAGGCATCCAAATTGGAAAAGAAGAAGTAAAATTGTCATTATTCACAGATTACATGATACTATACATAGGAAACCCTCCCCTGCTGGCCTGGTCACCCCCAGATGCCCTCCCCTGACAGCCTGGTCGCCCCTAACTGCCCACTCCTGCTGGCCCTATTGCCCACAACTGCCCTTGCCTGCCAGCCTGATCGCCCACAACTTCCCTCCCCTGCTGGCCATCTTGTGGCACCCATCTTGTGGTGGCCATCTTATGGCAGCCATCTTGTGATGACATAGCATGTGATGCCACCTAGGTTTTTATTTTATAGGATAATTAATTCTCATACAAACAAAATAAGCAATCCCATTTACCATTGCAACAAAAAAAATTAAGATATTTAGGAATAAATTTAACCAAGGAGACAAAAGACCTGTACTAGGAAAACTAAAGGATGATGAAAAAAGAGTTAGAAGCTATCAACAAGTGGAAGAATATAATGTGTTTGTGGATTGGTAGAATTAACATCATTAAAATGTCCATACTACCCAGGGCAATGCACAGATACAATTCAATCCTGATTAAAATACCAATGGCCTATTTCACAGATCTAGAAAAAAATAATCCAAAAATTTATATGGAACAAAAAAGACCCCAAATCACTGCAGCAATTTTGAGAAAGAAAAAAAAAAAATGGAGGAATCAAAATACCAGATTTCAAGTTATACTACAAAGCTATCATAATTAAAAGAGCCTGGTAATGGCCCAAGAACAGGCACATAGATCAATGGAACAGAGAACCTAGAATTTGACCCAAGCCATTATGCTCAATTAATATTTGACAAAAGAGGCAAGAGCATATAATGGAGTCAAGACAGTCTCTTCAATAAATGGTGATGGGAAAATTGGATAGCAATATGCAAAAAATAAAACTAGACCACCAACTTACACCATACACAAGAATAAACTCAAAATGGATAAAAGACTTAAATTTTAAGTCATGAAACCATAAAAATCCTAGAAGAAACCATAGGCAGCAAAATCTCAGACAATATGTTTATAGATACCTCTCGTAAGGCAAAGAAACTAAGGATAAAATAAAGAAATGGGACTACATCAAAATAAAAAGCTTCTGCACAGCAAAAGAAACCATTTACAAAACAACAAGAAAACCCACCACATGGGAGAACATATGTGACAATGATACATCTGATAAAAGGGTTAATATCCAAAATAATCAAGGAACTTATGCAACTTAACAAAAGGAAGACAATAATCCAATTAAAAATGGGCAAATGACCTAAATAGACACTTCTCCAAAAAGGACATACAGATGGCCAAGAGACATATGAAAAAATTCTCAAAGATACTCAGCATCAGAGAGATGCAAATTAAAGTGACAATGAGTTATCAACTCACACTGTCAGAATTGTTACCATCAACAAATCAACAATTGACAAGTCCTAGTCAGGATGTAGAGGAAGGGAACCTTAGTACATTGCTGGTGGGAATGCAGACTGGTGCAACCATTATGGAAAATAGTATGGAGTTTCCTAAAAAAAGTAAATATGGAACTGCCATTTGACCCAGTGATCCCACTCCTGGGAATATATCCTAAGAAACCTGAAACACCAACCAGAAAGAATGTAAGCCCCCCTATGTTCAAAGCAGTACAATTTACAGTAGCTAAGAGCTGGAAACAGCCCAAGTGCCCATTAGTAGATGAGTGGATAAAAAAGCCGTGGTACATTTATACCATGGAATACTATGCAGCAGTAAAAAAGAATCTCTTACCCTTTAAGAGAGCATGGAGGGACCTAGAAAGTATAATGCTAAAGGAACTATCTCATTCAGAGAAGTGTCATATGATCATACTCATATGTGGAATCTAAGTAACAAAATAAACTGATGAATAGAGTGGATCCAGAGACATGGACGCATGAAACAGAGTGCAGAATCTTAGAGGGAAGGAGGAGGAGGGTGGTGGGTGGGAGGTGATCAACCAAAGACCTTGTATGCATATGTATATATATAACCCATGGACACAGACAATAGGGTGTTGAAGGTCTGGAGGAGCAGGCTTGAGGAGAGTCAATGGGGGAATAAAGGGGACATATGTAATCTTTTCAACAATAAAGTATTTAAAAATAAATAAATAATTTTAAAAAAGAATTGTTAAGTGGGACGTGAGTAATGTTTAGTAGGACTACTACTGAGGGAAAATTCTTCTGAGCTTTCCACCCAATGCCCAGTAATTATTAGGTTCTCCAGCTTGGCTGATGGAAACATGTGTCATTACAAGCCCTGCGTAAGTACCAGGCATTTTCCTCATTGCAGATTATTCTTTTCCTGGCCTCAGAGGTAGCTTCCTTACATGCATGTGCTGATGAATGTCACTTCAGAAGAACCCTCTGTAGATAGCTGGAGTTTTTCTTTCTTTTTTGTAGGTCTCTCTTCTCCTGTACTCTCTCTAGTCAACTCTGATGCTTTTGGTCTCCCAAGATATTCAACTGAAATCAATTCATCTCAGGGAATTTGCCAGGTTCCTCCAGGGTCCCCATTTCCTATACTGCAATCTGGAAAGTCTGTCAAGCATAAGCTGGGTGCATTATGGGACTCACTTCTCTAGAATCACTTCCTTTGTTGTCTGATGTTCAGGGTCTTAAAAGCCATTGTTTCACATATTTTGTCTTTTTTTTTTTTTTTTTTTTTTTTTTTTTTTTTTTTTTTTTTTTTTGGGAGGGCAGTGAATTCAGTATTCTTTACTCCATCTTAGCCAGAGATGGAAATCTACACGTCCATAACATGTGTAATATTATTTCTATTTATGAGTAATGTTATGTTTTAATCTAGGTAAATATCAACTATCTGGAAGTTGTGAAATTATTACAAGCTTTCTAATCCTGTAAGAAATATACATGCATTATCTTTTCTTGACATTGTTCAAAACTTATGCTTGAATGTTGTTGTTGGTTTTTTTCTGTGGGATTTTTATATAGTCACCTTTATTATAATTCATAAATACATTAGAAATGTATCTTAAAAATGACATCTAGGTTCTTATGGGCTTCTGCTTTCTGTTCATTTAGCTATGCAATTAGAAAACCAACTTTGAGGATGAAAAAGGCCAAGTATCATTTTAGTTTCTTTTTTTTTGCCTCACACATTCTGAAAAGTTCTCTGGGTCTTCTAGGTCCAAGGACAATACTGTCTTAATAGACCTGCCCATGCTCAGTGCCTTCTATAATTACTTATAAATTTCAATGGGCCACCTGGCCAATGGAATATTCTATTAGTCTACCAGTTAATACAGACCTGGGGCTATGACTGAGAATTTGCATTTTTCTCCTGTTCCCTTTTTACTCCAAAGGGCAGTTACTTATCTTCCAAAAATAGCTATCATTTTAGAGCAAGCATATCAAACTCAATGGCTAACACGGGTCAAATAAACAAGGTTTAAGTTGATGTGGGCTGCAAAAAAACAAAAGCTTCAATTTGCATAGAAACGTAGGTTTACTTCAGTAGAGACATGCTGAATACAAAGGGCTGAAATAAATGAGTAATCATTACATAAAATAATAGAACATTTTAATAAAAATTAATATTTTTTCTTAAACATTAACTTATCAGACACTGAATAACTGCACAAATTAATAATTGTAATGTAAATAAACCTATTTTTCTTGTTCTCCAAAAGCAAAATATTTCCTGTTGTGCACACCAAACAGGTCAGTCCAAGACTAATGATGTGGCAATCAGCTCCTAAAATATTCACTGCTAGTTTTAGTGGAGAGAAATGGTGCACCTGCTCGAAAGGCACATAAGGGAAATGAATGCAACATGATTATAGTAATCAGTAATTAGCAAACATTGTAGTCCATTATTAATAATTATGTATAACAGGATATTTTAAAAATTAAGTTATGAAACTTTCATTAAAACATTTCTTACATACCGTTATTTTGGCTGGACCGCAAAAATATTCATTGTGGGCCACATGTGGCCTGCGGGCCAAGAGTTTGATATGTTTGCTTTAGAACCCAAAAAGCATGTCACTGCCAAAAAGGTGAGACAGCTCCTCTTCTTTCCCCAAATCCAGTTATTTGGAATCTTAACTGAAGACAAATACCAGGTACACTGAGCAAAGGTTTTCCCCTAAAAACCTTGAATGTTTTAGTATGGCACCATATGGCAACATTGCAAGATAGGAAGATGGTTATCTATACTAATAAAAGGGTAATATGCTAATTAGACTGGATAGACCAAACATCTTCTGGATGTCCTTCTGGACAAAGCCACAGTGGCGGGGCAGAGGCAGACATGGTTAGGGGTGATCAGGCCAGCAGGGGAGAGTGGTTAAGGGCGATCAGGCAGGCAGGGAGAGGGGTTAGGGGCGATCAGGCAGGCAGGCAGGTGAGCAGTTAGGAACCAGTGGTCCCGGATTGCGAGATGGATGTCTGACTGCCATGCTGGGGGGACCCCTACCTCTCCCCCGTGCCTGAATTTCATGCACCGGGCCTCTAGTAATATATATAATCAATACTTTCTTTCTATGCTAAGTTGTACCCCAGTGTAGTCTGTGAGGGTATAGAAACTGATGTATTATTTTGATCAGAAGAATTTTAGTAGTTTTGACTTTATTCAGTTTCTTTCCTATACTTTCAATCTGAATCCCTTTTATAGTAATAGCAGAAACATTTATTAAACCTTGGCCCTTTTAGGACATGGTTTCATGAGTCATCAATAGACTTTTTATAAGAACATGAGGACTACTGGAAGGGAAAAAAACAACATTATTGAAAATAAATTGAAAAACATTTCAATCATTTGACAAATGGACTCTTTATGCAAACCATTTCCCTGTGCCACATATAAAAGATATCTTTAATAAGGCTCTTATTCTTGAGGATTACTGTTAAAGGAAACAAAAAGTATTCTTTCTCAAGAGTGGTTAAGTGTGGCTTCCAGTGTTTGATAATAAAAGCAGGATTATTTATGCATAATAGAATCAGACATTTTTATTATTATTTTTTTGACTATGCCTCCCTTTGCTATTCTGGATAGGTGTTCCCATAGTGCAATTTAAACTAAAAAAAATGGCTCATAATTGCCAACACCTAATTTAACATTCTGAAGCTAATCATAAAATAACCCCCTCTTTCATGGGAGAGACAAAGTCTCAGCTGGGCTTTAAATCCTGATTATATGACAAGGTTCCAATTGAAATTTTAGCTATCAACCAAGTGACCTTCAATGACCACAAGCTGAGGAGTTCAGTATCTAATCTAAACAGATCTCTAGGCAAAATTCCCATCCCAGCATTGGTTTCCAGACTCTCACATTATTCACCTCATGAAAAAAGACAAGCAGAATATGAAAAGCAAATGATTGTAGCAACCTTCAACCCTCAATTCTTGAAAGGCCATCGGCAAGCTGTGAAAATATTTCCTTAACCCTACTTCCTGGGTGGGAGCTTAAGACACTAATAAACTGTTTGTATTGTCAGCCCACAGATTGCAGTCAATAATTCTTTCTGCCTTTAAGGAAGTGCTATTTCAAAGAAACATTGCTCATATGAAAATGAAAGATATCCTACATTCATAGCTACTTGCAGATCATAATAAAGTTATGTCTATTTTTTTTTTACTTTTCATAATCCTTTTCATCAAACTGGTTTCAGAAAAACTTAACTATTTATCATTTTGTGTAGTTTTCCTTCTCTTCATAGCAAGATTCTTCCGTAACAAAATTTTATTTTTACAAGACTTCTTTTTTAATGTTATTAAAAAACATATCCTGGCATAGTGGTAGTCAATGCTGCTGGACATGAGATATCTTATTCCTATCTTAAAATAAGATTGGTAAACATACCGGCTCTTAATCGCAAATTTCTTGAAGGTGATAATTTTAGACCAAGTTGTACTCTGAGTGATCAGCATGCTACCTTGTGCAATGCTGGCATTGTTAAACATTTGTTGAATGAACACTGGACTTTACTAATATAATATTGAACAAATTGATTTTCTCTATGGTTTTTATGATTATCCCAAGGTGTTTTTTTCTGCTTTATAACTTTATGTCTATAAAAAATTTGCCAAAGGCACATGATTAAACTATACTTGAGTATACATTTAACAGAGTGTTTGTCCTATATTGAAATCAGTAGCATTTTATAAAACAGAACAGAAAACACTTCAAAATAACTATATCAGGTACAAAGATATACTTGTAAGTTTTATTTGGGTATGCTCAATCTTTTTCTAATGCAGATTTTAGCTGACTTACGTAAAAGATATATATGATAATATTTTTAGAGTAAAGCAGAAGAAAGGAAGTTAAGAAAGAAGGAACAAGCAAACATGCCAACCACTAAGACCAATCCCATGGGTATGATTGTACATAAAACTGACTGTATAGTTTTTGGCAACCAAGACCAAAAATAAGGAAACAAAATGTGTTACATAACTCACTAATAGAAAAAATGAAATTTACTGCTTTGTCAAGAAAGGTACATTTGTTTCCTGCATTTAGCCAATCTAAACTCAGAGCAAGTTCTCATGTGGGTCTTAGGTAGGGAACATTGAGTAATTTAATGGACAATGTCATTATACCAATTTCACAGCAAACGCAGAAATGGGCCTTCAGTGCAAGTCAAAGGCATGATATTAAAACATCAGGGAAGCCATAGCTGGTTAAGCTCAGTAGATAGAGCATTGACCCAGGGACTGATGGGTCCCCATTCAATTTTGGTCAAGGGCATGTACCGTGGTTGCAAGCTTGATCCCATGTGTTCAACCTGATCCAAAGGTAGAATTTAGGAAGTTGGGAGGAGTGACATACTGATACTCATTCTTGGTTGATATTTCCTATTTGTTAGAAGCTGGATAACAACAAATCCTTTAAGGCAGTGGTTCTCAACCTTGACTGCATATTAGAATCACCTGGGAATCTTTTTAAAATCCTGATTTCTGGACCTCATCCTCTGGAAATTCTGTTTCTTTGTTACTAATGTTGTGGCCCCACCCCATAACAAAGAAACAGAATTTCCGGATGATGGGGCCCAGAAATCAGGATTTTAAAAAGATTCCCAGGTGATTCTAACGTGCAGCCAAGGTTGAGAACCACTGCTTTAAGGTAACCCTCAGGTGAGAGCCTTTCTTGAGGTTTTCATGTTTGTGGTTAAGAATAAACTAGTAAGATTTAGAGTCCATAAGAACGTATTAATGGCCAATCTATACTGTAAAAATTCAGAACTTAACCGGTTTTGTGGTCTGAATCTCCTTACTTCACGGACATGGAATGTGAGGGTGCTACCTAATATTGGCTGACTTAGCAACCTTTTCCATCAAGGTACTTCTAATGGCAGAGTCAATTTAAACTGTTACCATTATGATTTGGAATATGTTTCTAAAGTTTTGTGCCATAAATCAGCAATCTCTTTAAAATCTCCACCTGAGATTTCCAAGTATATGCACATTATTATTACATATAATACTCATATTTTTTAACATAAACATAATGACATCATCAAATGCCGATGAGAATGTGAAGCAACAGGATTCTCTTTCACTGCTAGTGGGAAGGCAAAATCGTACAGCCACTTTGAAAAAAAGTTTGGAATCTAGTTACAAAACAAAACATATTCTTACAAGATCCAGCAATCACACTCCTTGGTATTTACCCCATTAAAGTTGGAAATTCACAGCCACATAAAAACTGTCACATAGATATTTAGAGCAGCTTTATTTATAACTAATGTCCCAGTGCTTGAAATTCGTGCACATTGAAAGGGAATTAATTAGAGGAAATATTTTAATATTGCTATTTGTCATTTCTCTATAATAAAAGTGTGAGAGATAAAAGTAAATGAGTACAATTTATATGAAAATAATACACAATTTTATTAATAAATAAACAATAATAAAATGATATAACAACAACAAACTCATGATATAAAAACAACACTGATGCAAATAATGACTGATAAAGTGATTAAACTTATTCTAATATCTCCCTGTATACCACAGTAAGAGTAAAAAACACTTTCAGAGTGCTTGACTAATTTCCCTTGGGATAAAGTATTTATAACTTTAACTTTAACGTCACACACTCTTTGAACTCGAGAGAAAGCAACATATAACTGACCATGTACGAAAACGGGTTCAGGTAGGAATATTCCTACTCTGTCTAGAGTTTGTCCTTGTGATTTATTAATAGTCATTGCAAATGCTGGCATCACAGGAAACTGTCGTCGAATTAATTTAAATGGGAGACCAGTGTCAGATGGGGACAAATCAATTCTTGGAATCAGAACAACCTCTCCCTCTGCAGACCCTGTTAATACTTCAGCTTCGATAATGTTAGGTAGTAATCTTTTGGTAATAAATCTGGTACCATTACAAAGACCCCAGTTACTATTGAGATTTCTCAATAGCATGATGATTGCACCCACTTTCCATTTTAATTTATGACACAGCATTCCCGAAGGAGTCATACTATTAAGAAATTCGATGGGAAATTTTTCCTTTTCAGCACCATCTGTTGAGTCAACAGAATCATCACTCAAATATGTGTGAAACTCTCCATCAAGTATATCCAAAATTTCTTTATTTAAGTTTTGAACATACTCATTTTTTGGACAAAGAATTGCAAGTTTATATATATTTTTAATATTATCTATAGATATACTATTTCCAAAGGTGGCTTCAATAATAGATCAGTTACAAATCATTTCATGGGGGATTTCAATAATATCCGTTCCTAAATGAAAACTGCTGTCGTTTGCCATCCCCAAGTTTTACTAACCATTCACTATAAGCAGAATCCTCTGATCTCATATTTGTTTTAAGAGACAACTTTCTGAAACATCCCCAAACATCACAGTACTTTAAACTCGTTTGTACTATGGCCGATCACATAGCATGCGGTACAATACTGAGACATTGTCGAAAATTCCCTCCAAGAAGGAGAACTTTCCCACCAAATGCAACATTCAAATTTATAATTTCTCTTAGTTATCTATCTACGGTGTTTATAGCATGACTGGATGCCATGGTGCATTCATCAATAATAAGAATTTGGGCCTGCCAAAACCGGTTTGGCTCAGTGGATGGAGCGTCGGCCTGCGGACTGAGAGGTCCCGGGTTCGATTCCGGTCAAGGGCATGTACCTGAGTTGCGGGCACATTCCCGGTGGGGGATGTGCAGGAGGTGGCTGATCGATATTTCTCTCTCATCGATGTTTCTAACTCTCTGTCTCTCTCCCTTCCTCTCTGTGGAAAATCAATAAAATATATTTTAAAAAAAAAGAATTTGGGCCTTTTTTAATGATTTTAGAAATTTTGCTCTTTATATCGAGTCTATAAATTGAAGTATCATTTAATGGAATTGGTAATTTATATAGGGAATGAAAGGTTCTTCCACCAATAAGTAAATTTGCAGCAATTCCTGTAGACGCTGTGGGTAAAACAGTACCACCACGACCTCTAATATAATGTATTTAAACTTAGTGAAGATATGTTTTTCCACTGCCACCTGGACCATCCAAGAAAAAGCATTTGGGGTATACAGTTTGATCTCCGATGGCTGAAGTTATAGTCTGAAAGACTGCCAACTATTTATCATTCAGAGAATTTATCAAAACCTCTGACCGTTGTTGCTCATACAATTGATCACATGTATTTGCATTCATTAATAAAGGATAGTCCGGAAGTTTGAAATGTAAACATTTCATTCCATGCAATGTGAATACCTCTACCTCCTGAATTTCGTTAAGGGCATGCATTTCACAGTTTACACAGACACCTTCTCTTCGGTGTAATTTCCAACAGAAATCTTTAATAAAATGAGATTTATTCTCATCCCATAATTTGTCTGCAGCAGCAGGACATCCAGACACACATATATATGCAAAAAGTTGCCGTAGTTGTTTTGGCATATTAAGGATGATTACATCGTCAATCGTATCTTTCCAGATAGTGTCATCAAGTAATAATCCTCGGTGTTTAGCAGCTTCACGAAATGTATCATAAGTTATACCTCCTACAGTTCGCAGATCCTCAAAACTTACCGCACCTTTTACATGCAGAAGCAAAAGTCTAAGGTAATAACGTTCTGGTTCTTTAAAGCTCACAGTGAACAGTCTACCTAATACTTTATTCCCACCCTTTTGGCGTTTGGTCCACAAAGAATCGTTAAACACATAATGCTGTGGAATCTCCCAATAATAATAATTACATGCATCAGAGTCTTCTCTATTCAATAAGAGCCAAGCCATCAAAGTCGAGTTATGCCTTTTAGCCCTATCTAAAACTTCAGCAAAATCATCTGCATGAAAATATAAATTCTGATCATTTGGCAAATGAATAGCTAATCTTGTGATTGCATGAGGTTGGTCCTACATTCGCATTCTAAAAAGTCTCCAAACAGTCTCAGGAGTGCTCACATACCTGTAGTCAATGAAGTCCTGTACTTCGTCATGATTGATAATATTTTTTTCAGAAATTTGAATATTTGCACAGTCGTGCCCTTTATAGATGTATTTAAATAGATATTTGACACTTCTAATTGATGCACAGACTTCAACATTTATATGACAGTTATATTTGAGGCACAAATATGGGTTATAAGGGACAATCCAAGTATTATCGACAATTTTATTTCCAATAGAAATGGTGCTACCAGATCTTCGTTTGCATTTGGGATATCCATCAATATTTCCAATGGTGGCATTTTGAAATTCTTTTGGCTATCCCTTTGAACATTTTCCATTTTCCATACATGGACTATTTGGATTTTGCATTCCACATGGTCCATGTACCATATTTGATTTTACAATTTGAAAAAGTCTAGGACACTGGTCCTCATCTGGAATTTCTGCCTTAACTATACGTCAATGCCATCTTCTGAACGTAATTTGGACTCATTAGCTAATATCAATAATGTGTGAGCGTGAGGCAGTCTGCGTTTCTGAAATTCAGTGACATGAATCTTAGCTATTACTTTGCCAAAAAAATGGAATTTACATACATCATTTAAAAGAGCATTCAGCTTAATATTAAAAACTCTGGCTACCAAGTCAGGTCTGTTTTCAACTTTTTGCCAGCGTTGTAAATTGTTTGTAATATCTGCCAATTTGGGGTTGCATGTCATGGTAATGAATAAATCGGGCTTGCCATACTTCGTTGCAATTGCCATAGCATCCTGATATCGCTGCTGCATATTTCTGGGACTACCCTCAAAAGATGATGGAAGTATTATCATTTTACCAATCGGCACATTGTCATTTTCAGATCTAGATTTGAGATAATCCATCAAACCACTATATTTTTCAACTGTCAACTTAGATTGGTTTGCTTTGATGAAATTTATCCGATTGGCCTCCATTTTTGAATACGAATCCACAATAAACTGTTGAGTTAATTTTCAATAGGATTGAACATGTCCTTCACAGAGAGATGAAATCCATAATATTGCATTTGTGTGACTTGTGTCCTTACATTTTGTCTAGTGTTATTGTCGACTACACTGTTGTCTCTGAGCCTTAATGCAATACCTGTTCCCCAGCCTTTTTCACCATGTGGGAAAAGAATAGGATATGTCATTGCATCTAATGTAGGAAACAGGATACTGATTTGTTTCATTTTAGTGGCACTTGGATTATTAGGATCTGGTTTACAACAAATGAGCAAGTCCCTTTCAAAAGGAGGTTCTCCATCTTCGTTTCTGAATATGACACTGTTACGATCATATTTAATTGCCATTGTTACTTCTGTGGGAGCAATACCTTTTGCTGCTGCTTCAGATTGGGCTTCCTTTTCTACCTCATGTAGCATCTTGTACAATTTTGTTAATTCATTTATTTCATGCATGAGGTTGTTGATGTTGATCATGAGTCTTTCTGAGCAACCTTGGTTTTCTGGCATTGCTAATCTTTTACTTGTAGCTTCAGCTGTATCCAAAATATAGAGTTGAGCAAACTTCCGAGAAACACCATCTGAAGGGTGTAAAGTTCCAGTACAGTGATAAACTTGTCCGTGTATTCTAAAACAGTATGGCCCATATCCTGATGGCGATGCAATATTAGCACCCATGGAAGCAAAAGCAAAAGAACTATTTATGGATCGGTTATTTTCCATAAAATTTTTACTGTCAGAATCTTCATTTGTCATTAATCTTTTAAAATATGCTGGGTAATCTGGAAAATGTATATCATTTGGACAGACTTTCCCTTTGCCACAACATCGAGTAAATTTCCCATCGGATGGTTTTTCATCAGAGAAATTTAGGGATAGGCAAAATTCACATCTAACAGTCATTCCACCACAACTATGTTCTGGAATTGCATCCTCATGTACTCCATTTTCGCTGAGAAGGCAGTTGGTAGTACTTGTTGATGACTGTTCTCTAGACATATTCTGTTGTTGCCACCGCCTTCTTTCAACTTCAAAGGCACGTTGCTCTTTAGACATTTTCTGTCGATAACGCCAGTGTTTTTCGGCAACAGAGCGACGTTTTTCCAGTAGCTGGTCTTCAGATACATCCTGTCACAGGCACCGTCTTCTTTCAAGATCAGACGCACGTTGCTCTGCAGACATTTTCTGTCGGTAACGCCGGCATCTTTCGGCTGCAGAGCTACGTTGTATCAACCATTTTTCTTTGGACATAGTCCCACCTCTCTACTGTCACGGTCTGAGATGCAGGTGAATGAGAGTCCTGCCTGTCAGGTTGCTGAGAGCTGTGTGACCAATGGCTGATTCTGGATGATTCTGTGGAGGTGGGACTTCCTCCTCCCTGCTGTCAGTTTCCAAAGCTGTGATGAGGAAGCTGGGGTGACAGAGGAGCCACGCTATTCCACCCCGCCGCCCCAGGTTGCACAGGTGAGGCCCGGATGGTGGCCAGGAGGGCGGCCAATCACTGCTGTTCCACTCCGCCGCCCCGGGTTGCACACCAGATGCCTAGATGGCGCTGTCCCGCCCCACCTGCAATATGCAAATTTAATGGCCATCTTTGTTGGGTTAATTTGCATAATCTTATGATTGGCTGATGGGTGTAGCAAAGTTATGGTCAATTAGCATCTTTGTCTTTTATTAGTATAGATTGTCAAAACTTTGAAGTACCAAGATGTCCTACAATAGATGAATAGATAAATAAATTGTGATGCATCAGATAATGTAATATTATTTAGCACTAAAATAAATGAGCTATCAAGTCATGAAAAGACACAGAGGAAACTTAAATGCCTATTACTAAGTGAAAGATGCCAATCTGAAAAGGCTACACACTGTCTGACTCTAACTATATGATACTTTGGAAAAGATATAACTATGGAGACAGAAATAAAATCAGCAGTTTCCAGGGGTTGTGGGATGATAAAGGGATGAACAGGAAGAATACAGAGGATTTCATAGTGAAACTACTCAGTATGATACTGTAATTGAGGATACTTGTCATTTTTAAATATATTTTTATTGATTTCAGAAAGGAAGGGAGAGGGAGAGAGAAGTAGAAATATCAATGATGAAAGAGAATCATTGATCAGCTGTCTCCTGCATGCCCCCCACTGGGGATCAAGCCCACAACCCCAGGCATGTCCCTTGACCAGAATTGAACCTGGGACCCTTCAGTCTACAGGTTGATGCTCTATCCACTGAGCCAAACCAGCTAGGGTGAGGATACATGTCATTTTACATTTGTGCAAACCCATAGAATATACACCAAGAGAAAACCCTAATATAAACTATGGACTTTGGCTAATAAGAATGTTTCAATGTAGAGTCATTAGTGGTAACAAATGAACCACTCTGGTTGGGAATATTGATAGTAAGGGAGGCTATGCATGTCTGGAGGAAGGGAGTATATAGCAAATCTCTACCTTCTGCTCAAGTTTTCTGTCAACCTAAAATTGCTTTAAGCAATAAAGTCTATTAAAATGTTTTCAGTAAACTCTAAGAAGTGAGCCTTGTATATAGACTAGCTTCAAGTGCTGCCTGCCACCTCCCTCCCCCAACACCAAAAGCAATTCTAATCCACTCTGAGTGACACAGGCAGGGTGGTTGTAACCTGGAAAATTGTCAACCTGTGCTACCACCTATTCACTACAGCCCTAAGTAAACCCAATTAATGTTGTGCAAAGCTGAATTCTGAGTACATGTACTCCCACAGTGTTTGCTGGAAATATCAGCACAGTATAACTTAAATGATTGACCTGCTGTCATGATTCCCACAGCTTAAGAGCCCATCAAGAAAAAGTTTCACTTTTTTCAGACAACATACTGAGTCCCTCTTCCTGATAATAGGTGAGTGACTGCACACAAAATTTTGTGCACTGGCCCTTTAAGAGGGCACCTGTATTTCCAGCTATCTGTCGCTGGCAGATGGCAACCCTGATGTTTTCTGCAGCCAGATGTTATGTGGGCACCTTTCTCAGTTCTTGTGCTCTGAGCTGGGGAGACCAGCTTGGGGTTTAGACCCCAGAGTTCTCAGAGGGAGCCCCCCACAACTGAGATGTCCCTCTGGAACTTCAGCTGCTATTTGTGGGTGCCCAGCCAGTCCTTTCATGTCTCTGCACTTCCTACCAGTCTCTCTCTGGTCTCCACTTTCCATCCTTGATTATCAAGGTTCTCTCCAGCTAGTCTTCAGTTGATTTTTCAGGGTAGTTCTTCTCTATTTTAGTCGTATTTCCAGTTTGGTCCTGGAAGTGTCAGTGTAACTTCCACTTACTCCCCCGCCATTTTGGAATCCAAGATTATTCTTTTAAAAATATTTTGGGGCTGGCTGATGTTGCTCAGTGGTTGAGCTTTGACCCATGAACCAGGAGGTCACAGTTCAATTCCTGGTCATGACACATGCCAGGTTTCAGACTCAATCCTCAGTAGGGGGTGTGCTGGAGGCAGCCAGTCGATGAATCTGTTTTATCATTGATATTTCTATCTCTCTGTCCCTCTCCCTTCCTTTCTGTGAAATAAATAAAAACATTTTTTTAAAAAAAATAAACATCTCTTGGTTCTATAAAGTTGAGTTACTTCAAGTCTAAATGTGGCCTAGAACTATCATGGGAAATGCATCTGGGTCAAAGCAGTCTCAGGCACAGACTACGGAGAAGTAGCCATTCTCATTCTCTCTCAGCATTCTCCTTGCTCTCTCTATTTTAATGGCTTTCTCTGGAGTTCTTGGGTTCCCTCTTCACAAGTTCCCCTCAGATATATTCCAGCACGTCCTCTGAAACATGTCCAATGTCTCCATTATACCTTGTCCGCGTAACTCCCACTTTTAACCTGCTCAATCTCTCAATGCTTCTCAGTACATATTTGGTGAGGAAATCCTCCACTAGCTCCTTTTCCACGTGAGGTCATACCATAATTTCCAACCAGCCTTATATTTGGAGCCCTGATATGGTCTGGTATGGTGAGAACTGGGCTCCAGCATTTGGAGAACAGGATTATTCAAGGAGCAGTGATGGGTAAGGAGTTTCCTTATAAAGGGTGTGTGTGCATGACAAGCTTTCTCAGACGTGGCCTGTCCACTGAAAATGGAAGTAGATATTGTATTGTTCCTTTGTACTTCCTTAGCTAGTTTAGCTCATTCAATAATCACTTATCCTTTCTCTATCAAATATATTTTAACAAGTCACTATTAATTCATTTGTATTGTGAAGAGAGGTGTTTCAATGGGTATCCGTGGCTTGTCCAGGCCCTTGCAGTTCTTAATCAGTATAAAAATGACCTCTGGGTTTCAGGGAATGAAAACGTTTTTAAATATTTGAAATGTCAATGTGAATTTTCATGCTGGCTTACTCCTTGTATACTCATTTTTAATTTTCTAAACAAACAAACAACAATACTCTTCGATGGGTGAACTTTTCCCATTTTCTGACAGCTACAATTTTGCATTTTCCTCTTTGGTTATATTCTGAGTTTACCAGGTCTATCCCTAGACCATTAGCTTAGATTGCCTTTGCTTATGTTCTGTGTCACACTATCACCAATACCCAATTCTTCTCCCTCTCCTCCACCATCACTACTGGTTCCAATAGCCCATGTCCTGCTGGGATTTTGCTATTCTGTGTTTCTGATCCACTTAGGTATCTGCTAATTTTATATAAATGACATTTTACTAGTACATAGGCAAATCATTCACAAGAATTAGATGAATGGCTTTGTCTAATACATATTAGAAAACTCTTTTGTGCTTTAAAGCAACGACTTTTTCACAGTTGCTTTGCTTTTGTTTATGGTGATGGAATTTTACTTTCAAACAATGAAAAAATTTAAAAAATGTCTATTTCAATTTGAAACTGTGTTTTTCAGAAGATGATATATAAAACGTCTTTACCAAAACCTCATATTAAGATTATATATATATATAATCTTATACATATAAGATTATATATATTGTTCTATATAATAGAAGAGAAACATGCAAATTAACCATCCCTCTGCTATGCACAAGCCATGCCCACAAACCATGCCCACCAGCCAATCAGAGTGACTATGCAAATTAACCCAACTAAGATGGCGGCGGCCACGGAGCTGGAGAAAGCAGCAGGCTTGGTTTGCCCCCAGCGATGGAGGAAGCCAGACTTCCCGCCCACTCTGCCCGGCCCTTGGCTCTGCTCAAGGCTACAAAATTTCAATTATAGAAGATAAATAAATTCCAGAAAAAAAGAAAAAAGCAAAAAAGGAGAGGCTGGGAGTTTGGGTCACCAGGGGGCGAGGCCAGCCTGAAAACAGCCATCAGCCCCTCACCCAGGCTGGCCAGGCACCCCCACCCTGAAGGGGCTGTGGGCAGTCTGAAAACGGGCCTCAGCCCCTCACCCAGGCTGGCCAGGTACCCTAGCAGGACCCCCACCCTGATCTGGGACACCCTTCAGGGCAAACCAGCCGGCCCCACACATGCACCAGGCCTCTATCCTATATAATAAAAGGGTAATATGCAAATTGACCCTAACAGCAGAGTGACTGGGAATCACTGGTCACTATGACACACTGGTGGTCAGTGTGCTCCCACAGGGGGAGCTCTGCTCAGCCACAAGCCAGGCTGCCAGCTGCCAGTACAGCGGTGGTGCCGGGAGCCTCTCCCGCCTCCTCAGCAGTGCTAACGATGTCCGACTGCAGCTTAGGCCTGCTCCCCGCTGGCAAGTGGACATTCCCTGAGGGCTCCCAGGCTGCCAGAGGGATGTCTGACTGCCAGCTTAGGCCCGATCCCCTGGGGAGCAGGCCTCAGCCAGCAGATGGTCATCCCCCGAGGGGTTCCAGACTGCGAGAGGGCACAGGCCTGGCTGAGAGACCCTCCCAAGTGCACAAATTTTTGTGCACTGGGCCTCTAGTATATAATATAATATATAATATATTACCAAAACCTGATATTAAGAATATATATATATATATATACTCAACACAGGAGCTGCCCCCTGGTGGTCAGAGGGAGCACTGCTCAGCTGACCAATGGACCCCAGATGCTGGGCTCAGGGCTGGAGAGTGCAGCTGCGGTGGCTCAAGGCTCTCCCAACTCTGCCGCAGCACTACCTAGCAGCAGAGGCAGGTGCTGCCGGGCCGGGATGAGCAGGAGCAGCGTGGCGCCCAGCCTGGGCTCCTCTCTGGCCTCCTGCCATTTCACACACCCCCTGAGGGGTCCCGGATTGCCTGGGACTGGACCTCTTTGATGAAGAAGCCATGAGAAGTTGTGGGTATATAAGAGAGTCTTTATTGTAGCCTAAGTAGCCATTGCTATGACAGGAGCTATTAGACAAAGTAGTTCTTCAAAGTAAAGTTCCATACAGTAGTCATACACCAGCTAGATAGCAATACATCTTTCCTACAACGCAGCCCCACATAACAGCAGCCTCACACTAGCTGGTCAGCAACATACTTTAATACTAACTTAGACAAAAGAAGCTTCTTTCCAAATAGTGAACTCACTATTTTGGGTTATAGAAGGGCACACTTGCGCAGTGTACATATAGTAACATAGCTGTGTCCTTGCTTCTTGCACCTGCATATAGAAACTTAGTTTTGGACACTTTGATTAGGATTTCTATGTTCAGAGTGGCCTTGAACATCCAGCACATTCTAGACAGGGCCCTCACACACATATTAGCGAAATCATATGGTATTTGTCTTTCTCTGAGTCAAATGCTGCTTCTTTAATGGAAAGAACAACATGTACACTGATGTTAGATTTCCAGCAAAAGCAATGTTTATTTTTTACCTCACTATAGTATTAGATATATACTCTATTTGGATATGGATGTACTATATTTCTTTAGAAACAGTATATTTTCCTTGTGAAGTTTCTTTAAAGCATCCTTTATCTTTTTGAGACAACTTTTTATTTTCTTAAACATTTTATTATATTTTACTAGAGGCCAGGTGCACAAAATTCATGCATGGGGGTCCCTCAGCCCGGCCTGCACCCTCTCTAATCCAGGATCCCTCAGGGACTGTCTGACTGCCTCTCACCATCTGGGATCACTGGCTCTTAATCGCTCGCCTGTCTGCCTGCCTGATCACCCCTAACTCCTCTGCCTGCCTCCTGATCGCCCCCAATCACCTCTGCCTGCCTGATCACCCCTAACCACTTCTGCCTGCCTGCCTGATCACCCCTAACTGCTCCCCTACCGGCCTGATTGCCCCTAACTGGTCCCCTGCTGGCCTGATCATCCCTACCTGCCTCTACCTTGCCCTATACCTGGAACCCAGGATTCCCTCCTCCAGCTGATCGCAGGCACCCAGGACCCGGGCTTCCCTCCCTCTGGCTGGCCTCAGGCACCCACGACCCGAGCCGGCTTCGCCCGGGCCGGCCGCAGCTGCAGGGTACCGTGGGCAGGAAGCTTCGCCTGGGACACAGTTACAAGTGCCCAGGACCATGGCGTGGGCGGCTTGTCCCACTCCCGGGCCTCAGCCCCAGCTGCTGGTGCCCAGGACTGCGGGGCCCCAGCTGCTGGTGCCCAGGACTGCGGGGCAGGCAGCTTGTCTCTCTCCCAGGCTGCAGGCACAGGCACAGCTGCTGGTGCCCGGGACCACGGGGCAGGTGACTTTTCCCTCTCCCGGGCTCCAGCCTGGCTGGTCCCCATTCCTCTCTCATGAGCTCATTGTGCCTGACTGATCCCCATTTCTCTCTCCCCAGTGTTGAGTATCTGAGCCATTACAGCATGATGGCATGAGGGCATGATGACCATTTGCATATTAGCTCTTTATATAGGATAACTGTGCCATTTTTTCTAGTTTTATTGAGATATAATTGACATATAGCACTATATATGTTTAAGGTGTATAGCATAATAATTTGACTCACATATATTGAGATGATTATGACAATAAGTTTAGTAATCCTTATCTCATATAGACACAACAAAAAAAGGGAATGAAAAAAATTTCCTGTGGTGAGAACTCAGGATTTACTCTCTTCACAACTTTTAAATATAACATAGAGTAGTGTTAACTATAGTCATTGCATTGTACATTATATCCCTGGTAATTATTTATCTTATAACAGAAAGTTTGTACTATTTGACCAATTTCCCCTCCCACTCCTGCTCTTCCCTGACTGTGGTACTTGCCAATATCATCTCTTTTCACTTTTTAAAATTAGGTTTCTTTCTTTTTTTTTCTTTAATACAGATTCCTCATATGGTATCATGCAGTATGTGTCTTTCTCTGTCACTTAGCAAAATGCCCTCAAGGCCCATCCATGTTGTCACAAACACAGGGTTTCTTTCTTTTTTATGGCCAAATACTATTCTATTGCACATATATACCATAATTTCTTTATCCATTCATCTATTGATAGAAACATAGGTTGTTCCCATATATTGGCTACTTTAAATAATGCGGCAATGAGCATGAGGGTGCATATATCCTTTCCAGTTAGTGCTTTGTTTTCTTTGGAAAAAATTCCCAGAAGTGGAATTGCAAGATCATATGATAGTTTTATTCTTAACTTGTTGAGGAACCTCTGTACTGTTTCCATTGTGGCTGCACCAATTTACATTCCCACCAACAGTGCACAGGGTTCCCTTTTCTCCACATCCTCATTAACACTTATTATTTCTTTTTTTTAAATTAAATCTTTATTGTTCAGATTACATTTGTTCCTCTTCCCCCCCCCCATAACTCTCCTCCTCCCAGTTCCCGCCCCACCCTCCGCCCTCACTCCCCACCCACTGTCCTCATCCATAGGTGCACGATTTTTGTCCAGTCTCTTCCCGCATCTCCCATTCCCCTTTCCCCCCCAAGAATAGTCAGTCCATTCCCTTTCTATGTCCCTGATTCATTATAATCACCAGTTCATTCTGTACATCAGATTATTTATTCACTTGATTCTTGGATTCACTTGTTGATAGATGCATGTTTATTGTTCACAATTTGTATCTTTCCCTTTTTTTTCTTCCTCTTCTTAAAGGATACCTTTCAGCATTTCGTATAATACTGGTTTAATGGTGATGAACTCCTTTAGCTTTTCCTTATCTGTGAAGCTCTTTCTCTGACCTTCAATTCTGAATGATAGCTTTGCTGGATAAAGTAATCTTGGTTGTAGGTTCTTGGTACTCATCACTTTGAATATTTGTTGCCATTCCCTTCTGGCCTGCAAAGTTTCTGTTGAGAAATCAGCTGACAGTCGTATGGGTATTCCCTTGTAGGTAATTGAGTCTCTTTCTCTTGCTGCTTTTAAGATTCTCTCTTTTTCTTTTGCTCTTGGCATTTTAATTATGATGTGTCTTGGTGTGGTCCTCTTTGGATTCCTTTTGTTTGGGGTTCTCTGTGCTTCTTGGACCTGTAAGTCCATTTCTTTCACCAGATGGGGGAAGTTTTCTGCCATTATTTCTTCAAATAGGTTTTCAATATCTTGCTGTCTCTCATCTTCTGGCACCCCTCTAATTCTGATATTAGTGCGCTTGAAGCTGTCCCAGAGGCTCTTTACACTATCTTCACACTTTCGGATTCTTTTTTCATTTTGCTTTTCTGGTTGGGTGTTTTTTGCTTCTTCGCATTTCAAATCTTTGACTTGATTCTTGCGCTCCTCTGGTCTGCTATTGGGTATAATATTCTTTATTTCAGTCCATGTATGCTTAATTTCTAGTTGGTTCTTTATCATAGCATCGAGGGTCTCATTAGTTTTCATGAGGCTCTCATCAAGTTTCTTGCAAGCCCTCAAAATTGCGTTTTGTAGCTCTATATCCTCCATTTCTGTCATGTTTTTTTGTCTCCGCATTTTTTATGCTTTCTTGGTGCACCCCCTTGTGGTCTTTGTGCACAGTCTTGTTCTAGTTAAGCCTTGATTGTTGTAGTTAATACTACAGGGATTTGACCACCAGGCTGACTGGCTGTGAGAATCAGCTGTGTCTGCCACGGGAAAACTTCTGTCCTCTGGAGAGGTGCTAATCTAGCCTTTGCCTGAGGCTATCCGGCAAATGACTCTGCGCAGGGCTTGGGCGGGGAGGGATCAACAGGGCGGGAGGAGGGAGCAGTTATGGCTGCTCTCAGTCCCGTTTCCAGAGTCTCTGCTTCTCAGAACCCCGGAAACCGCTGCAAACCTCGGAGAGAAAGCTGCCCTCATGTTCCAACTGATGCTAGACAGTCCCGCTTCTCCTGTTTGAGTCTGAGTCCCTAGAGACTCGCCCAGATCTGGTGCTCAGAGTCTGAGACTCCCTCCTGATTGAAAACGACAACCGTGCCCCCAGCCACCAGCCCGCTTTTCTCGCGCACCTCCGCACCTTTAAATTTTCCACACTGCGCCTCCTCTGAGCCTCGGTATGCTGTTGTCTTTCCTTCTAGTTGAAGAGTCTCTCCTCAGCCAGCCTTCCTGTGGTTCTGGGTGATGTCCGTTCTGTCTTTTAGTTGTATTTTTGAAGTGGTTGTTTGCGGCAGCAGTCTCCGGTGTTTACCTATGCCACCATCTTGGTGGTCTCTCAACACTTATTATTTCTTATCTTTTTTATAATAACCATTCTGACAGGTATGAGGTGATATCTCATTGTGATTTTTAAAAATTTTTAAATTACAATTGACATACAATATTGTATTAGTTTTGGATGTACAACCCCATGATTATACATTCATATTACTTACAGTGTGATCATTCATAAATCTAGCACCCATCTGACACCATAAAAAGTTACTACAATATTATTGACTATATTCCCTATATTGTAAAGTACATCTTGTGGCTATTCTACTACAAGATGTACTTCTAAATTGCTTTACCTTTTTCACCCATACCCTCAACCCCCTTCCAGTAGCTGTCAAAATGTTCTCTGTGTCTATGAGTCTGTTTCTGTTCTACTTGTTTGCTTATTTTTTTGTTGTGATTTTGTTTTTGTTTTTGTTTTTTAGATTTTACATATAAGTGAAATCATCTGACATTTGTCTTTCTTTGGTTTACCTATTTCACCCAGCATAATACTCTCTAGTCCATCTGTGTTGTTGCATATGACAAGACTTAATTCTCTTTTATGGCTAGTCATATTCCATTGTATATATGCACTACTTCTTTATCTATTCATCTATTGATGGTTACTTAGGTTGCTTCCATATCTAGCCTATATAATAAAAGGCTAATATGCAAATTGTCCCCTCGGGAGTTTGACTAACTGCGAGTTTGATCGCTAGCTATGATGTGCACTGACCACCAGGGGGCGGCTCAGAATGAAGGGGGAAGGGAGGCGTCGGCAGCTGGCAGCCGGGGGAAGGAAGGCCCCGATTGGCCCTGATCACTGGCCAGGCCTAGGGATCCTGCCTGTGCACTAATTTCATGCACTGGACCTCTAGTTGTAAATAATGCTGCAGTAAACATATGGATACACATGTCTTTTGATTTAGTGTTTTGGGTTTATCTACACTAATAAAAGACAAAGATGCCAATTGACCATACCTTCGCTACACTCATCATCCAATCAGAAGAGTATGCAAATTAACCCAACAAAGATGGCCGTTAAGTTTGCATACTGCAGGCAGATCCTGCTGTGCCGCCCTGCGTGGGCGGCAGCATGATCCCTAGCCCCTGCCCGCCCCAGCGCGGGATCCGGGCCTGCCGTGTGCGGGGTGGGGTGGGTGGGGCAGGCGGCAGCGAGATCCCAAGCTGCTGCCCACCCCAGTGCGGGATCCGGGCCTGCCGTGTGTGGCCCAAGGCAGAGGGTGGGAGGGGTGGACGGCAGGAAGATCCCCAGCTGCTGCCTGCCCCAGCGTGGGATCCAGGCCAGGTGACGGGGCAGGCACCATGGGATCGGGCATGCCATCTGCCACCAGGGGAGCGGGCCTAAGCCAGCAGGTAGTTATCTCCCGAGGGGTCCCAGACTGTGAGAGGGCACAGGTTGGGCTGAGAGACCCCCACCCCTGCCAGTGCACAATTTTTTGTGCACCGAGCCTCTAGTTTTTCATATAATTACTCAGAAGTGGCATTGCTGGGTCCTTCTTTGTCTCTTGTTATAGCCTTTTTTTAAAAGTCTATTTTGTCTGGTATAAGTATCGCTACCCAGCTGTTTTTGAATTTCTATTTTCATGAAATTTCCTTTCCATCCCTTTATGCTCAGTCCTTGTGTGTCTTTCAATAAGAAGCGAGTCTCTTGTAGTCAACATATTTAAGGTTCTTATTTTGTTATTGTATATCTTTTGATTGGAACATTTAATCCATTTGCATTTAAAGTAATTATTGATAGGTATGCATTTATTGCTATTTTATTATTCATATTTTTTAAATCTTTTTTTCTTCTTCTTCTTAAAGAAGACCATTTAACATTTTATATAATACTGGTTTGGTGGTGATGAACTCCTTTAGATTTTTCTTATCTGTGAAGCTCTTTATTTTTTTATTCTAAATAACTTTGCTGGGTAGAGTTATGGTGGTTGTAGGTCCTTGCTTTTCATCACTTTGAATGTTTCTTGCCAATCCCTCCTGGCCTACAAATTTTCTGTTGAGAAATCAGCTGACAGTCTTATGGGAGCTCCCTTGTACATAACTAATTGCTTTTCTCTTGCTGCTTTTAAATTCTCTCTTTGTCTTTAAAATTATGATGTGTCTTGGTGTGGGCCTCTTTGGGTTCATCTTGTTTGAAAGTCTCTGTACTTCTTAGACTTGTATGTCTATTTCCTTCACCAGATTAGGGAAGTTTTCAGTCATTATTTTTTCAAATATTATTTTTCCATTCTTACTCTCTTTGATGCAAATGTTGGTGGACTTTAAGTTGTCCCAGAGACTCCTTTTTGCTGTTCCTATTTGGGAGTTTCTGCTATCTTTTTCTTTAAAAAATATTTTTATTGGTTTCAGAGAAGTAGGGGGAGAGAGAGATAGAAACATCAATGATGAGAGAGAATCATTGATCAGCTGCCTCCTGCACACTCCCACTGGGAATCCAGCTTACAACCCTGGGGATCGTGCCCTGACAGGGAATCGAACCATGACCTCCTGGTTGGTTCATAGGTCGATGCTCAACCACTGAGCCATGCCGGGCAGACTGTTTTTGCTTTCTTATATTCCAAATTTCTGATTTGATTCTTGGCTTCATCTATTCTACTGTTGATTCCCTGTAATTTATTCCTCATTTCATATAGTGTATCCTTCTTTTCTGACTGGTTCTTTTTTATGGATTCCATGTCCTTTCTTATGCTGTTGAAGTTGTCACTAACTTCTTTGGGAATTCTTATAACCATTGTTTTGAACTTTGTATCTGGTACTTTGCTTGCCTCTGCTTTATTTAGTTCTTTTTATGGAAATTACTCCTGTTCTTTTATTTGGGACCTGTTTCTTTGCCTTCTTATTTTGGCTGCTTCCTTGTGTTTGTTCCTATGTATTAGGTAGAGCTGCTATGTCTCCCAGTCTTGGTATAGTGAATGGCCTTTTGTTGCAGGTTTCCTATAGGGCCCAGTGGCACAACCTCTCCAATCACTGAGATGGGCACTCTAAGTATATCTCCATGCTGGCTGTGTGAACTGTCCTGTTGTAGTTGATCCTTGATTTCTGTCGGCACTTCACTGGGAGGGACTGACCCCCCAGGTCAATTGGCTGTGAGGACTGCCTTCATCTGTTATTGGTGGGGTGACCTCTGCATCCCGCCCTGTTACTGATGGAAGTGGAGCTCTTAGGGTGCCATGGGAACAAGAATTTCCTGAATCCCCATGGAGGATGAGGTATCATGGAAAGCTACGATAAATTAAGGGAGTTTCCCTCCAAGGCCCCATCTCCCTCCATCCCACCATGGCAAAAATTCAACCTTGTCTTCAGCAAGGCTAAGATCAAAGCCATTGCCCCACCCTAGCTGGTTTGGCTCAGTGGATAGAACATTGGCCTGCAGACTGAAGGGTCCTGGGTTCGATTGCAATCAAGGACATGTACTTTGGTTACAGGCTCAATCCACGACCCTGGTTGGGGCAAGTGAGGGAGGCAACCAATTGATGTGTCTCTCTGACATAAATATTTATCCCTCTCTGTTTCTCCCCCTCTCATCCACTTTCTCTAGAAAAAAGAAAAAAAAAGATATTGCCCCGAGTTTTTACTCTATATTAAAGCACTATCCAGTCTAGTTTAGTTTGTGTTGCCAGCTGTAGTCCATTGTGTGGAATCTGTAGGATCATTGGCCATGTGGCTCCTAAGGCCACATAACTATGGAGGTGCAAGGGCATGTGTGGGTCACAGAGCAAGGGATAAATAGGAGCACAAGAGGAAGCAAACAAGCAAGAGCAAACAAGAGAGTGAAAACTCTCTTTTGGAGTTATAACTAGGAGATTAACCAATTAAACCTTCAGAATTTTTCAGGCTTTCAGTGGCTCTTCCCCCCTAGCTAATGTTCTTTGTTCCCCAGGTTACACTTACAGGCAAACACTTTCCCTACATCACTCCAACTTCATTGTGCATTCACCTTTGTTGGACCGCTTCCCCCAGTGATTTGCAGAGAATGTACTGTTGGTTCCCTGGGGAATGTAAAGTTGCAGCTTCCTGGTGAAATTGTATAGATGACATGTTTATAATGTCTGGCCTCCTCTTTGCTTTCTCCCTATTATTAATATCAACTAGCCCAGTTATGGCGAACCTATGATACACGTGTCAGAGGTGACAAGCGAACTCATTTTGGGTGACACGCATCGACAGAAACAAAAAATTGCATAATTCAAATATTTGTCTCTCTCAACGGCCAGAGTTGGGCATCACTCGAGTAATATTATTACTCACGTTACTCATGATCAATAATGCAATTCTAAAACCGGATGTAATCATGTACATCGGTGTTGCATAGCAAAGATACATAGTGAAAACATCCAAGATACATTGTTCCAATATTGACATTAATATAAAAAGGTTAAGAATTGCACTATAAAGAGATTAATCCTTACTCATGACATTTTATTTTTACTCGAGTGACAAAAAGCCCAGTTCTGGAAACGGCCTCGTTATTGTCATCATGTGCCTCGGGTAAGCTTCCTGTGCATTCGGGTGCATTCCACAAACGGACGCACTTGATCGCCATGTTCATTAGGAGACAGGAGTGGGAGGGTTAGAAGAAAAAGATATACAGTGCAACAGTGCTCGAGGAGACATTCTGCGTGTCGGATAATTGATTACAGCACCATATATTTGTTGCTTATACATACTATCTTTGAATTGTTTTGCACCAGGAGTCAGTGCAACAACACTGCAAAAAGTTAATAGGTAAGAAACCTATCAACCTTTTATAAAAAAACGCCGTGATTTATATTTATTTATTTTTGCAGCCTTGTGATGGAGAATCAAAAAAAATAAAAAAGCAAGATTGAATGATAAAGGAAGTGGAAGTAGCAGTAGCCGACCCTTTCAAGACATATGGACCGAGATGTACGAGATTGTCAACAGAAACAACAGATCATTGTGCATACTGTGTAATGAAACGGTAGTAAGCAGAACGTGGAATGTAAAGAGACATTTTGAAACTAATCATTGTCAGCTCTTGAAAAAAAGTATCAATGAAAAGAAGGAATACATTTCTAGGCAGCTACACCTCTATAAAAGTCAATCAAATTCCATCATTAAATTTGTAAGAGGCTCTACAAATTTAACATCAGCAAGTTACTGTATTGCTCACTCCATAGCTCAGCATGGAAAAGCCCTCAGTGACAGAGAATTTATTAAGGAAACATTTCTAAGATGTGCACCAGCTCTATTTCACGATATGAAAAATAAAGATGATATTATTAAAAGAATTTCTGAGTTACCACTCAGTAGAAATACTATCAAAGACAGAATAATAGATCTTAACAAAAACATACAACATCAATTTAAAAAAGACTTAAATAGTTGTAAATATTTTTAGATTTCTCTTGATGAAATTACTGATGTCACATCAAATGCTCGGTTGGCCATTATTGCTAGATATTCTGATGGTCTCACAATGAGAGAAGAGTTGATAAAGTTAGAATCAATGCCAATAAGTACATCAGGAAACGAAATATGTAAGGCTGTTATAAAAACATTCAGTGACCTAAACATTGATATCTCTAAAATTGTGTCAGTCACGACAGATGGGGTAGCAAATATGGTGGGAAAAAATGTGGGATTCCTGAAATTGTTTATGGAAGCTATTAGACATCCACTTGTACCTTTTCATTGCATTATCCACCAGGAGGTGTTGTGTGCAAAATTGGGATTCTCAGAATTGAATGATTTAATGTCAGTTGTAACAAAAACTGTGAATTTTATAGCTTCTCAACCCCTTCACAAGCGAGAATTTTCTGCATTTTTACAGGAAGTTGATTCAACCTACAGTGGACTACTGATGTTCAATAATGTGAGATGGCTGAGTCAAGGTAAAGTACTTGAGCGATTTGTGGAGTGCTTTGAAGAAATTACGGTATTTATTGAGAATAAGGATCTGGCAAACTTTCCTCAGATCAATGATCAGAAGTGGGTCAGCAATTTGATGTTTTTTACAGATCTCTCTGTTCATCTGAATGAACTGAACTTAAAGTTACAAGGTTTTGGCAAAAATATTGATGTTATGTTTGCATACATCAAATCTTTTGAAAGTAAACTTAAAATTTTCAAGCGAGATATTGAAACTAAAACTTATAAGTATTTTCCTTGGATAAAAAAGTACTCAAGGCCACTACAATGAGTGTAATGGAGTCCATACTTATGTACTAGAATATAGTAAACTCGTTATTTGAACAGTTCAGTGAAAGATTTGACCAATTTAGAAGCCTAGAACAGACCATTAAAATAATTAAGTACCCGGATGTAGTTGTTTACAGTGCCCAGGAGAGGCCAGGCTGCTAAACAAGGCTGGCTGCCACTAGGTCAGGCCTGGGGCCACTAAGATATAGGACACTGGGAGGCCAGATGCTGCTTGTTAGAGAGATTTTTAGGAAAGTCTGAAGCATGAGCCAAGAGAGGCCATTTGTATAGAAAAGCCCCTAGAAATGGCTTAGATGGACCTTCAAGTTGAGCTGGGATCTCAGGGAATCACCATGGCAAAGAGTAATAGCCAGGTTGATGGAAACTCAGATATGACATCACCCTGCCAGCACTGTGGGAAGAGGGCTCAGCAAAGGAACAATGGCCTCTGCCAGCACTTTTGTCTGGGATAAACCTGCCCCACCAGCTTTTGTCCAATGCCAGTTCCTCCTTGTGTGACCCAGCTGCTCCAGCACTGAAACTCAGAGCATGTGAGTCTGAATAAGTTTATATGTGGGCCCTTTCAGGGGAATTACTGGGACTCCAGTAGTTCTCCACCTCATTCAACTATAATCCTTGCTGGTTTTCACAGCCAGAAGTTATAGGGACTTTTCTTCCTGACACTGGAACCTTGGGCTAGAGAGGCCAATGTGGGTCTGAGACCTCTTGCTCCTCAGAAGGCATCTTCTCAGCTGAAATATCCCACCAGATTTTTATCCATCACTCTTGGGTGTGGGACCAGCAAATTAGCATCTTCGCCCCTCCTCTCAGTCTTGATGTTGCTTCTTCTGTATATCCTTAGTTATAGTACTTCTGTTCAGCTAGATTTTAAGCAGATCTCAATGATGGTTGTTGTTCAGTTTAGTTGTAATTTTGATGTGGTTTGGGGAAGTTCTGAGTTTGAATTTACCTTTGCCACCACCTTGACTGAAATCCTTATTAAACACTTTAAGTTACCCATTTTGAAACAGCAAACTGTAAGAACAATAACCAGAATAATGTCATATGGTATTCACTGGATTAGTTGATCACCTTTTTTGCTGCCTTGCTGAGACATTTATAAACTACTCTTATAATCTCAATACTTCAACTGCTATAGAGTTTTATAATGAATCCTTGACATGTATTTCCAAATACATTACATATTATAGATATATATTTATAACTCATTAAATAACTATATATAAGTATAAATCTAACTATATTATAACTAAAATATACATGTTCCCTTTTTTGTGGTATTAAGTATTTTTGTTGTTTTATTTTCATGTTTCTATTTTAATATTTACTAGCTTGTATTACCTAATTATTATTTACCAAAATATTAAAACTTCAAGGGTATTACTGATATTTTATGCAGTCAAAGAACAATATTTAAAATTAAAACCATTTTGGTAATTCTGGCATGTATAATACATTTTAATGGTGAATTAAAACTTTAAAAAATACATTAATTTTGAAATAGGAGACTATAAGTGAATTCACACATATCACAGCTCTAGCTTATAATAGGGTGACCTCATTTTAATTATTTTCAGAATATTAATTAAGCCATTATAGGTGATCTTTTTAAGAGTGAGTCTAGGAAAGATGGAAAACATTTTTATAGCTTTGGAGTAAAGGGATGTGGTCATTTGGAAATGCATCATTAAAGACTTAATCCTAGTTACAATATGGGAAAGGCAATTCCACAGATCTTTACAGAAGAAATACAAAAGATGTGAGGTCAGGAAGAAGGGAAAGGTTTAAAGCAAAGCACATCTGGGATCGGGATCGTTAAGAACAATCAGAAGCCATAACATAAAGAAGACAAAAGGTGAATGTGCCTTAGTCTGCTCCACAGCCATCTGGCTCAACCGACTTTAAATATCCAGCTAGTGTTGTTTCAAAGACTTCTTTTCTCTCTCTCGGACCTCAGCTACTAGAAAACTATAGCTTATACAAAGTCAACCTTTGTGTGGAATCCCCATCCATTCAGGAGTTGCATATATTTTTAAAAAATGTAACTTTTAATAGCTTTAACTTCCTACTTATGAATTTTCAATGCTGAAGACAACTTATGGCTTACGAATATTACAAATAGATTGTCATCCTATTATTTATTTAACTAACAAAATTTAGTGATTTTCTATAAACAAGCAGCAGTCCTTTGAACTTCTGAGTAATGGTTAAAAAAATATACACTTAACAGGTTTTATTTTTAACATTCAAGATTAAAACTGAAAAAAAAATTTTTAAATCTCTAAAGAAAAAAGTTTCATTTTTCTTGGGAGGAAAGACGCAAATTCTTATTTTAGTAAAAATTGTGTGAACTAAACATATGAGAATACCTTTTAAAAAATAATTAATAGACTTATTTTTAGTACAGTTTTAGATTTACAAAATAATTGAGCAGACAATACAAAGAATTCCATATATTAATCTTACCCCTCATAGTTTTCCCTATTATTAACATCTTACATTAGTGTAGTATATTTGTGACAATTAATGAATTAATATTGAATTAATATTATTATTAACTATAGTCAAATTCTTTATATTCAAACTTTGAGTTGCACAGTTCTATGGTTTTGACAAATGCATAATGACATGTATCCACCATTATGATTTCACACAGAATAATTTTACACCCTAAAAATTTATGTGTTCCACCTATTCATCCCTTTTCTCCCCTTTCAAACCTCTGGCCAAATAATACTGTCTCTATCATTTAATCTTATCTAAAATGTCCTATAGTTGGAATCACACAGTATGTATGTAGCCTTTTCAGATTGGCTTCTTTCTTCTAGTAATAGGCTTTTAAAACTTCCCCATATCTTTTCATGGCTTAATAATTCATTTATTTTTATCACTGAAGAATTTTTTAAATATGCAACATTTCCACAAGCAAATACAGCACTGAAAAGTAAGGTTACTTAAAAATGTATCTTTGGTCCTAGCCAGTTTTGCTCAGTGGGTAGAGCATCATCCTGCAGACTGAGGGAACCTGATTCAATTTTGGTCATGGGCAGGTACTTTGGTTGCAGGCTCCACCCTATCCGGGCCCTGGTAGGGGTGCATTTAGGAAGGAACCAATTGATGTGTTTCTCTCACATCAATACTTCTCTCTGTCTTTCCCTTTCTTCCACTTTCTCTAAAAATCAATAGAAAAATATCCTTCTGTGAGGATTAAAAAAAAAAAGTTTCTTTGCCCAGATGGTGTGGTTCAGTGGTTGAGGGTTGACCCATGAACCAGGAGGTCACAGTTCGATTCCTGGCAGGGCACATGCCGGGTTGTGGGCTCAATCACCAGGAGGGGGCATGCAGGAGGCAGCTGATTCATGATTCTCTCTCATCATTGATGTTTCTATCTCTCTCTCCTACCTTCCTTTTTAAAATCAATAAAAAAATATATGTATTTTTTTAAAAGTACCTTTAAATAACATTGAATATCAAAAAGTTGTTTATTTCAGATGCACAAATAGCTTTCTAAGATGTCTAGGCTCGAGAAAATTCCTTTTAGTCTTCAAAATGTGTTAACCTCGTTTACATTTTTTTTAAACCACTAACATGTCTAAGTCATTCTCATTTCCTTTTTTACATATCTGTAATACTTGGATTATGTGCTAATATCTAATAGGCCAGTATTCTCCATTAACCAGAAAAGTTGGCTGATAATCAATATTCCACGCACCCTCAAAGCCATGAGAATTGTTCCTCTTCCCTGACCTTCAAATTTGCTTCTGCCTCTTCACTGCACACCCCTCACTTAGATATTAATAATTTAATTTATCAGACTTTTTTTTATGGCAGGGGCTGAATAACCATGAAATCCTGGGACATTTTTCTATGGCTGTTTCTCTGAATCTCATTTTATCTACAGTCAGTGATTTGTTGTTGTAGAGTCCTCCACAAATTTAAATTTCCACTGAAATGAAAAACACATGAAACTCAACAAACAAACAAAGGAATTAGGAAAACTGCATTTTTCAGTTTTGGATCAAATGTCTTCCTATTTATATCCTTTTAAATATGTACTCAAGCATGACTACTTACTTGAGCATTTTTAAGGCAAGTATACTTGTAAAAAATTACTCTGACGGTTGCAAAAATAATCTGTTTTTTGTGTGTTTGTGATCTAAACCGCATATAGTAGTAGTTTTTATTTTTATTAATAGAAACCAGGTCATTATGCAAGTATTTCTTGAACATATGTTTGAGAAAACCATTTAAATGATCTAGGCAAGACTGCTTTATAATCACAAGAGACCAGAATAAATGTAGAATACTAGAAAATATAATCAAATAGTGAATTAAAAGTTCATTTTTCTTCTAACTAATTTGCTTAAACAGAAAGACATCTTGTAAAATGGCTTAGATCCAGTATTTGTGGGTCTGCTTTCTTTTTCTAGGAACCATATTGATTGAAGTTTTAGAAATAAAGCTATTTAAACAAAATCAATTAAAATGTTAAGAAGGTCATGTGCATATTTGTAAAAATAAAATGATTTGTTAATTAAAATGTGCAACCCATTAGTAACATTGAAGCTTGAAGTTTCCATGGCAACAGTTAAAAAATTAATAGCACATATTTTATTTACTTTGTAAAAGAGGTAGATCCAGTAAAACAGGCTGATGGCCTAATATGGGATGAATTTTAGTTGTATGTTTGAGCTAATAAATTGAGACATGTCAGCAGGATTGTCAGGGAAATAGAGACTTGAAGTCAGGCATATTCGTTTAACAGTCATGGCTATTACATTGAAAAATATGTGTAATACTAAATAATCTACTTATATGTGCTTTTACAAATTTGTAAATTTCCACATTGCTACATATACAAACATCTATTATTTCTACAAATATAGAATTTCCTCCACAGTATTACACGTTTTCTTAAATTTTTTAGGTTGATTGTTGGGATAGTATATTCTCTTTCTCATCTTTGGCACTATTTTTAACAACATAATTCTCTTGTCCACCCCAAGACATTTTCAAGTCCTCTCCTCTCTCCCTTAAGTCCTTTATATGCATTGTAAGTAGTGAAATAATAGTTTCATCTACTTAATCTTTTTTTTCTTATTTTCAATTATGCTGGACATAAATTATCCTCCTACCCCAAACAACTGCAAACTCTGCTTGTATTCAGATTTCATCTGACTATAATTCATGACAGTTAAGTGTAGCAATAACTCAATGCATGTATGTTCATAACATATTTTCTAAATATTGTTTATTTAATAGTAATAAGAATGAATATCAACAAATCAATGATGTTTTTATTGTGGAAAAATCATAAACATAAAGATGGGAAAGATGTTATGAATATAAGTGAAGTTATAGAAAACAACACAAAGCTACGAAGAATCTATATTTAGAAAGTGCTGCAGCCCAAAGAGACAGAGGAGAGAAAAGAGGGAGGGGCCATTCAGCACTGGATGATTCAGGTAAATCCTGACAAAGCAGGAGGGGTTTGGCCAGGGTCTTGAAGAATGGATGAGATTTAAATAGTGAGAAAGAAGGAGGAAAAGAAATTTCCACCAATGAGAACATGGTGAACTAAAGCCAAGAGAGGTGTGAACATTGAACATGTATTGGTGACAGGGAACAGATAGGGCAGAACATCCATGTAAGGCCCTAGACAGAGATATGGTTGCAAAAACAAACTAAGACCAGATTTTGGTGGGCTCTATATTTCAAGCTAAATAGTCCTAATTACGGCACCAGATGATCAGTCTGTGGGTTTTCAAGGGGAATGGGTGGTCTTTGGACAGGTTCATCTGACAGCAGTGGGCAGGCTGTTTGCCAGGGGAAGGCTGAGGCGGGAGACCTGCTAGTAGAACTATGAAGTCCAGAAGAGGAATTGTTGGATAAAAGGTGGGGAGGAGGTGATCTACTGACGATTAGTTTTAGTAATGTTGGCTTTGAGGTGAGTGTCAAAGCAATCACTTGAATGCAAATATCCATTTTAAAATTATCTTAGGAGAGAGAATTTAGGTTTAGAAAAGTTTGAGTGAATTTCTCTATTTCCTCAGAGGTCTAGAATTCAAACATTAGAGGTAATGATCAACTAAACAGATAACAGCTTTAAAGGTGAAAAAGTATAAAGAAAAAAAGAATTGGAGAGAGGGATGAGGATTGAATTTTGGGTACCACTATGTTCTCTTGGGAAGAGGAATCATAAAAGGAAAAAAGAAGCTGCTAGAGAAGCAGTGGACCACAAGGTTATAGCATTGCAGAAGTCAAGGGAAAGAGAATTGATCAACCCAGTTAATGCCAATGTCTACTCTCAGAAACCAATGTAGAACATTTGTTTAGTAATTATTTTTCACTACATAGTTCACACATTGCTAGGAAATGCTTCATGTAACTGAATATACTCCTACTCTGCCAACAAGTATCAACATACCCTGTGAACTGTTGCAGAGTGATTTATAACATGAATAAGACCCAGAAAACTTGTTTTCCTTATGCTTGTGGATACATGTCAGTTAAGCCATTCAAAAGCATAACCACAATGACATGAAAACTCTAGAGCCAAATTTTCTTTTCTCTCCTATTTTGTTAATTCCAGAAATCAGCTATTAGCCACAGAGAACACAATAAAACATGATCAGATATTCTTTAATCCCTAAACTCAAGTGACTAAAAATTTGCCAAGGCAGCTTTCTGTCAGTGTATGCCCAGATGTAGATGTTGCTCATAAAAAGACAAGAAATCCTAAAGGGGGGCCAAGGCGATAGGAGATATCTGTAATACTATCAATAATCTATAATAATAAAAGTGTAATATGCTAATTAGACTAGACATTCTTCTGGATGACCTTATAGATGAAGCCAGAGCTGTGAGGGAAGCCCGGGCCTGGGTGCCTGCAGGCGGCCTGAGGAAAACCTGGATCCCGTGTGTCAGAGGGAAGCCGGTGCCAGCAGCTGGGGGAAGGAAGGCCTACTCTTGCATGAATTTCGTGCATTGGGCCTCCAGTAAAAAATATATTTTAAAAAAAGGAGCAAGAAATTAATTCAGCTCTGCATTGAGATTGCTCTTGGCACACTACATTCATGCACCTGTGCCTGCTAGCACAGAAGGAAAAACTAGGAAAATAAAGTCGATTGGGATTCAGCTGCACTGGAGATTGTGCAATATGGTTCATTGGGTTGGCCCCAGAATAGTAACCACTGTAATGAACGTTCAGCCTTTATAGGGTAATGTACAATATTGGCTAAGGGGCCTCTGCTTCTTGAATTAATGTGTTTGTGCCTCGGGTGAAAGGTAAGAGGAAAGAAAATTGCTGAGGTTAAATTCCTGTCACCTTGCCCTCATGACTTAGAATACTATAAAAGGGTTGTTACTGGGCATCTCTCCTAGTAAAGTTGCTGAATCCAGATGAGAACTTGGCAAACTTGTTATGTAACGGAGGCTGGCAATGCAGCCTAGCTGGGAGACTCCTGGGCTAGTTCCAGTCCTCTTTCTGTCGCTGGTTTAGCGACGTGATCCTGAGCAAATCAATGAACCTGTTTTGCCTTTGACTTTCTCAGGAAAGAAAGAGGTATTTCTACTCCACAGTAAAAGACAGGAATATCCATTTAAAAAGTGGAGAGCACTGAGGGAATGGGCAGTTTTAAAAAAAAGTTCCCAGATCTAGAAAATCCATACTTAATTTGTTCTAGGTTTATTTCAAATTTATAATTAAGAATATTATTAACAAATTTGAAAGACCTCTTCAAACAGAAATTTACCATTTCTGGAAGATGAAAGTGTTTGCAAACTTGGAATCACATCTTTAGATACTGCAACCTCACTTCTCACCAAATTTCCACAGCTTCCTACATGGCCTTTTCATATCCTTCCTCTCTCTCTTTTTTTTTCTCTCTCTCTTCCCTCTTCTCTCTCTCTGCTTTAGAATGGTTTCTGTTTGCAAACCAAAGAGGATTTTTTGTTTTATCTGAATTATATTTTGAAAAATAGTCTTTTGTATAAATTCTCAAGAGCAGAAATCACTGTGTAATTTTATGAAAGGCAGGTTTAGTGAAGACTGGCCCGCAGTGGTTCTCAACCTTCTGGCCCTTTAAATACAGTTCCTCATGTTGTGACCCAACCATAAAATTATTTTTGTTGCTACTTCATAACTGCAATTTTGCTACTGTTATGAATCTTAATGTAAATATCTGATATGCAGGATGGTCTTAGGTGAGTCCTGTGAAAGGGTCGTTTGACCGCCAAAGGGGTCGCGACCCATAGGTTGAAAACCGCTGGGTCAAATGAATACCATACTGGAATTGCCTGAGATGTAGTTTGGGGGCTGAAAACTGGTAGCAGAGGAATAGCAATGTTTTGTGGCAAATCGAGATTTGGAAAGGACCTTTTTCATTAACTGACAGTTACTAATAATGCTGCTAATGGAAGATGGACATGTTAGTTTGCAATGTAATAAATTTTAGAGAACATCAAAGCTTCAGAAATATCTGTATAAATCTGCTAATTACAGAGTGCTCATCAGAACTAAGAGGAATTTGGACACTTGGAAAAAAGTTTCATTTCTGAATAATAGAAGCAACATTCATGTAGGAGAGTTAAAATTGTGTGATGTATTGAATATTAAGCAAACTTGAATCTAAGGTGATTCCCCATTTTCCAAAGAGAGGATCCTAAAAGGAGTTTTTTGTTTCTTTGTTTTGTTCTGATTTTTTTTTTGCCATCTTGAATATACATACATTTAGAGATGTAGTTTAAAGAACAATTTACTTAATTTATTTATAAACTTTAATTATTTTATTTGTCTGCCCTCAATTTTAAATCACATTATTTTAAATTCTCTAATAATGAACAAACATTGCTATTTTTCATACTTTTATTCCATGAAACAATTCTACTAAAACTCTTCACTTGCATGAATGCTTTATAATGCCTGAATTACAAAAACAATATTTTATGAAGAGTATATTTTAGCAATCAGTGTCCTTGTTAAAAACAGAACCACTTTTTGAGTCATCTAAACTGGAGAACTTATCTTCCCTTCCATCTAAAGTACTGGAGATATAGTTCTTTCACAATTTGTGAATAAGGTGGTCATGGAAATTTTACCCAAAGCCACAAATGTCTATTGGGTAATTATCATTTTAACAACATAGGCATTACTACTTTACTTGTTAAAGTGATATATAAAAGAAGTGTTTATACACAAGACTTGTGATTATCAGACCACACTTTAGTAACGATTATTAAGTATGTCTAAATGTATTGGCCACTTTAAAAAAACTTAATTCTATCATTAATTGAATTATTTTGGGTTAGTGGATCTTTCCCAAGTAGATGTTTGTTGTTATTTAATATGAGAGATTCTATAAGATGATTTTCTTGTATCTGAAGAATAATTTTGAGAAAACAACTCACCTTATAATCAAACATATATAGTACTTGTGTTTTTTAATGGTTTGATCTATGAAGACTAATGTAATAAGGACAATACTTTTTCAATACGTTCTAAAGTATATATCATCTTCCTGGTAGCATTTCATTCCATATGGCCCTTCAGCTAACACTGCCAGGAATACAGGGAGGGTGAATACACAGGACTGAGGAAGGAGTATAAAGTAGCTCCTACCAGTTGGAAGAGGAAGTGGAAAGACTTTCTGATTCCAGAAGAAGGTAAATAAGAAGGTGGGAGTTGGAGGAAGATAAGGTTAGGAGTAAGACATGACTCTCTTCCTCTGACCATTTAGTTAAAACCCAAAGACAGAGGACATAGAATGTTCATGTAGGTTTTGGGGATTCCTAGAGATATCCTTGGAAGATAGTAGGTCTCTCAGAGAAGCTGTCTCATTGGAGCCACATTTAATATGGCACCAGACAGTAGAACAGAAAAGCCAAGGGAGGTAATGTGGAGTAAGGCTTCACAGAGCTCTGTGAACTTCAGGTGAGAGTGAGATTGCAGTTGCGTGCCGTGTGGGGTCAGGATGAGACTGCAGCTCATAGGAACTTCATGACTGGAAGCTCTGGTTCCAGACTTCAGCAGCAAGTACCATGCCATGCTCAGAAATCTAATCAGCACCAACCACAACCTAGTCTTGTCATTGCCAGGTGCACAGGAGAAAGACCAGACAACACACTGTACCAGTATGAAGTAAAAACACTTGGGGAGGAGCACATATAACTATAGCCCCATGCCCTCCACTGGAAATTTTAGGAATCACCTTGTATTTTGGTGCCAACTTGGCAAAGAAGGAAGGAAGATACCTCTCTTGAGAATAAAGAAATAGTCTTGATAGAATTTAAATTTTTAATGGGCTGAATATTTACTTACCCAACAGAAATTCAGTTAACCTAAAGAGACTTTTATAGAAAAAAAGTTACAAGTTTCAATATTTTTCCCAAGTATCTGTGGAAACATCTTCTGATAAAAATATGATCTATTTTAAAAATAGAGAAAGCACATTTGTATTTTGCATGTCTGAATTACAGAGTTTAAGTGCTGCGGTCCAATTTATATATTGAGGCATCAGTCAGGATAGTTTAGATTATTAACAAGCACCCCCCAAATATCGGTACCTTAGAACAACAAAGTTAGTTTCTCACTCATGCTACATGCATGAGACTTGGCAGGGACAGCTGTTCACTGCAGTTAAGCAGAGAGAAATCCAGGCTGATGGAGCATGGACCATCTCAACTAACTGACAGAAGGAAAAGCAACATGGTAGTTTGTGCACTGGCTCTTCAGTTTCTGCTTTGAGTGATATGGATTCCTTCTGCTCAAATTTTCTTAGCCAAAGCCAGTCACGTGATCACCCCTGACCTCAAGGGTGCATAGAAGTTTAATTTTACCATATGCCCTAGAGGAGAAAGAGAAAGAATTGGGGGAACAGTGCTAATGGCCACCACCATTTGTAACTTTCTGGATTATGGTTTCAACACGGAAAATCATTTGACCAGAAAAAGATGTGAGAAATAGAAAAGATACCAGTGGCTAAAATTTTAACAAGATTTATGTATTGTTCACAACTTTGCCATCGTTTTCTTACATTCCTTAATATAATACCATCAATATTGGTCAGAGTACAATCGAGCCAAGAGAGTTTGCTGTAGATCAGGGGTTGGCAAACTTTTTGTGTAAAGGGACAGATGATAAATATTTTAAACTTTGTGGGCCATCTGATTCTGCTGTTGTAATAAAATGGCAGCCACTGTTAATACACAAATGTTTGAGAGTGGTATTTTCCAATATCATTTTATTTAAGCACACTGAAATCTGAGTCTCATAACTTTCACATGCCACAGCATATTATTCTTCTCTTAATTTTTTCCCAACCAGTTACAAATGTAAAACACCCTTTTAGCTTACAGGCTGTAGAAAAACAGACAGTGTGCTGGATTAGAGTATTGAGGAATTTTATATGAAGAATTGAGAACATACAAAATTATTGGAAGTAATGGAGGAGCAGGTCTAGCCCTAACAACCAGGAACAACCAGTGGCTCCAGAAATTACTCTGCCTCTGCCTTGAGCAGGTAAATCCTTCCCAGCGATACAGGAAGCTGCAAAATTATGAACCTGCTGCTAATAGTGCTGACATCCCAGGCTGCAGTCCCAGGCCACTCTGCCTGGTCCAGAAATACGCCACTGCTGCTCCAGGAAGCTGCTGAATCAGGAAACCACCCACCACATTGAGAAGTCTCTGATGTAGCTGCCACCCTGGCCTTGATTCTTGCCAGTAAAAATGCCTCAAACTGGGCTTTTCCTGCATTTTATTTAGGTCCTAAACATTCTCACAATAGAAACTAAGTCATGTTCTAGCCTCCATAGAATCTGAGACATGGTTTTTAATTTTCCAGCTGCTGCATGTTAGCAGTGGGTTAGAATGGATGTTGGACAAAGCAATTAAAGATATTGAACACAGACTAACACAAGGGACACAGACTCGATTAAGATGATTTCTTTGGCATTTCCCAAGCCTTCTGTGAGCTCTCTTTGTATAATGCTCACAAAATTGTATAAAAGTAACAATTATTGTACCCGTCTCTCCCACCAGTGCTACAACCCCAAACAATGATTTATTTCATCCCACTCACCTGTGAACTGCCCACAATAGCAGAGATTTGTGTAATCACGTTCATGGCAACACTGTTTGAATAGCAATAAAAAGTGCTTGTCAGTATAGAAAAGGGTAAGAATTTTGGTATAAACACGCTATAAAGCAATTAAAATAAGAGAAACGGTTATAGGTAGCATCATGAAAAGAGCTCTGAGAAACACTAAATGAGTTAAAGGACAGTTTGTAAAGTATGATCCTACTTTTCAAAGGATAATTTTTAAAATGCATTATTATATTCAGTGCATTGTTTTTATTTTAAATATAATTAAAATGTAAATATTTCACATAAGCATATAATATAGAAAGTAAAAATGGTCTATAACCCTAATTTTCTTAGATAACTACTTTATTTTCATGTATATTATTTTTCTCTGTACACATATAAAGTATAGATTACATTTTTAAATAAATTTAGTTTTAAGATGCATATTTTAATTTTTAGGAATATTTGTTGTGTCAGGGCTATAGTACCCCAGGACCTATGTGGTATTCTAAATTTCTTTACTTTTCTACCAAAAAAGTGATAGGGGACATTGATATATTCACAGATATAATTTCTATGTGCTAACTTGTTTCATAAAGTTGGTTTCAATGTTATTTTATTTCATTTATTTATTCTTTGCCTGAGGATATTTTTACTGATTTTTAGAAAGAGGGGGAGGGAGAAAGAGAGAAAGATCGATTGGTTGCCTCCCATATGCTCCCCTACCAGAGACTGAACCCACCACCCAGGTATGTGCCCCAATCAGGAATTGAACCCACAACTTTCTGTGTATACGATGGTTTTCCAACCAAATGAGCCACACTGGCCAAGGCTCAGTTCAATTGTACATAATTTTAACTTGTAACACATTTCAGAGATTATTATTTTCCATAAGTACTACAACATGCTATTATTAATCAATCCAATATAGGTAAATTACATGCAGACAATAAACTATAATTGATTATAAATCTCTGAGAAGCACTATATTCCATTATGCCAGTGGTTCTCAACCTTCTGGCCCTTTAAATACAGTTCCTCATGTTGTGACCCAACCATAAAATTATTTTCGTTGCTAGTTCATAACTGTAATGTTGCTACTGTTATGAATCATAATGTAAATATCTGATATGCAGGATGGTCTTAGGTGACCCCTGTGAAAGGGTTGTTTGACCGCCAAAGGGGTCGCGACCCACAGGTTGAGAACCACTGCATTATGCCCTCCTTTAACACATATGTAAGTCTCAAATTGTAAGACTTTTAGCAGAATAAGAATACTTCATTTTCCTATTGTACTAAAAAAAGAATCTACATAAAATAAGTATAGGAGCTATTTCAATTCTTACTAATAATTTAATTAGAACATCCCCATCATGATGTCTCCCCATGCATGGGTTATATCACTGTTATCATGAAATAATTTATAAAAATTATGACAAGTTTATTGTTTCTGCTGCTACAACACATTTATTTTCTACTTGAGCAAAATATACATAGATGAATAAGCTATGTCTAGAAATGGCTATAAAAACAAATTGTTCAATAGCAATTAAGTCTAGAGGTAATAAGGCACTTAAAGTAATTAGTTATAGTTAAACTTCACTAAATCTGAGTAAGTGGAAAAAGGAAATAAAATGGAAAAATAATGAAGTGCAGAAAGCTTTTAAGCAGAATTTTTCAAAACTATTGGTCTTAGGACATCTTTACATTCTTAAAAATTATTGAAAATACCAAAGTAAGCCTGCCAGATAAAATATAGGATGTTTAGTTAAATTTGAATTTCATATTTTTTTAAAAAAAATTAATTGAATTTATTGGGGTGACACTGGTTAACAAAATTATACAAGTTCAGGTGCACAATTCTACAACACATTATCTGTACATTGTATTGTGTGTTTACCATCCCTTTACCTTCTTCCACCTCTCCACCCACTCACCCTAAATTTGAATTTCAGGTAAACAATGAATAATTTGCCCAGCATGTGTAGCTCAGTGGTTGAGCATCAAGCCATAAACCAGGAGGTCACAGTTCAATTCCCTGTCAGGATACATGCCCATGTTGCAGGTTTGATCCCCAGTAGGGAGCATGTAGGAGGCAGCAGATCAATGATTCTCACTTATCATTGATGTTTCCATCTCTCTTCCTCTCCCTCCCTCTCTCTGAAATTAATAAAAACATATTTTTTTAAAAAATGAATAATTTACTAGTGTAATTATGCCCTGAATATCACATGGGACATATGTATAATAACAATTATTCAGTTTATCTAAAAGTCAAATTTACTGTGGGTCCTGTAGTTTTATTTGCAACCTTATTTATTTAACTGGCAACCCTAACCCACTTTGTTTATGCGGGTTATATCTGTCTATATTTTCTGTATTATAAATGAAAACTAAGAAATTTTAAAAATGTCTGCATTCATTATTTTATTTTACTTTGTTTTTATTGTTAACACTATTACTAATGTCTCCATTTTCTCCTTTCCCTCCACCACCCCTCCCCCCCCCCCCGCCCCCCGCTTTGCTCTGGACATCACTACATTGTTGTTTGTATCTATGGGTTATACATATATGTTCTTTGGCTAATCCCTTCACTCTCTTTTATTCAGTCATTAATCTATTTTAAAATAACAATAGGCCTAAAATTGTTATTTTTATAAAAAATAGATATATTTTTCTTAAAAAACAATGATAGGGTTGGAATTGTTTTAGGTTTTTGCCAATCTCTTTAATATCTGGCTTAATAGAAGCCAGCTAGATTCTCATACCTGCTTCTGCATTGAATCTGCTGGAGTACATTGCAGTACCTTGTACTGGTTAAAGTATATGAAGAAAATATGGCCTCACTCAGATATATAGTTTATAAAAAAGAAAAATATTTTAATGCCCTTTCAGACAATTGTGGATATTCTTTTTTGATCTACACCCCAAATCCACAAGTGATAGTTACTTAAAAAATATTGTATTTCAATTATATTTTAATTAAAAAGAGCATTACATTCTAGAATGAAATAATATAAGTATTGATAAATATATTTTTATTGCCATTTTATTTTTCATATCTTTGATCTTTTTTTTCTTCTTAAAGACCATTAAACATTTCTTGTAATACTGGTCTGATGGTGATGAACTCCTTTAGCTTTTTCCTATCCTGAAAGCTCTTTATCTGTCCTTTGATCCTAAATGGTAGCTGTGCTGGGTAGAGTAATTTTGGTTGTAGGTCCTTGCTTTTCATCACTTGGAATATTTCTTACCAATCCTTTGGCCTGCAAAGTTTCTGTTGAGAAAGCAGATGACAGTTGTATGGAAGCTCTCTTGTAGGTAATTAACTGCTTTTCTCTTGCTGCTTTTAAAATTTTTTTTTGTCTTTACCTTTGGCATTTTAATTATGATGTGTCTTGGTGTGGTCCTCTTTAGGTTCCTCTTGTTTGGGATTCTCTGTGCTTCCTGAACTTATATGTCTATTTCCCTCACTAGGTCAGGAGGTTTCTGACATTTTTCAAATACGTTTTCAATTTCTTTCTCTCTCTCTTCTCCTTCCAGTACCCCCATGATGCAAATATTGCTACACTTGAAGTTGTTTCAGAGGCTCCTTAAACTACCCTCTTTTTTTTTTTTTTTTTTTTTTTTTGCTATTTTGATTGGGTGTTTTCTGCTTCCTTATCTTATAAACTAGAGGCCTGGTGCACAAAAATTTGTGCACTCGGGGGGGAAGGGGGGGTCCCTCAGCCCGGCCTGTGCCCTCTCGCAGTCTGGGACCCCTCGGGAGATAACGACCTGCTGGCTTAGGCCTGCTCCTGGGTGGCAGAAGGCAGGCCCAATCCCTAAGTGCAGCACCTGGTCGGGCTCAGAGCAGGGCTGATTGAGGAGTTGGGGCACCGCCCCCTGTCATGCACAGAGCAGGGCGGATTGGGAGGTTGTGATGCCACCCTCAGTCACGCTCAGGGTAGGGCTGATTGGGGGGTTGGGGCACCGCCCCCTATCACACTCAAGGCAGGGTCAATGGGGAGGTTGTGGCACTACCCCCTGTGATGCACAGAGCAGGGCCAATCAGGGGGTTGGGGCGCTGCCCCCTGTCATGCACAGAGCAGGGCCCATCAGGGGGTTGGGGAGCTCCCCCCTCTCATGCACAGAGCAGGGCCCATCAGGGGCTTGGGGAGCTCCCCCATCACTCACAGAGTAGGGCCGATAGGGGAGTTAGGGCACTGCCCCCTGTCACACACAGAGCAGGGCGGATCAGGGGGTTGGGGCGCCACCACTGTCACACTCAGGGCAGGGCCGATGGGGAGGTTATGGCTCTACCCCGTCACAGACAGAGCAAGGCCCGTGTGGCGGGGGGGGGTTGGGGCGCCACCCCCTGTCACACACAGAGCAGGGCCGATCAGGGGGTTGGGATGCCGCACCCTGTCACACACAGAGCCGCAGGGCGATCAGGGGGTTTGGGCGCTGCACCCTGTCATGCTGATCCGGTGCCAGGAGACCTCTCGGCTCCGCTGATCCCAGTGCTGGGAGGCATATTACCCTTTTACTATATACGATAGAGGCCTGGGGGCCGGCTGGTTTGCCCTGAAGGGTGTCCTGGATCAGGGTGGGGTCCCCACTGGGGTGCCTGGCCAGCCTGGATGAGGGGATGATGGCTGTTTGCAGCTGGTCACACACCCTTCAGGGTGGGGGTCCCCACTGGGGTGCCTGGCCAGTCTGGGTGAGGGGCTGAGGGCTGCTTTCAGGCTGGCAGTTTTGACTGAAGCTCCCAACCACTCCTTTTTTTCTTTTTTTTTTTTCTTCTGGGCCAGCTTTAGCTCTGGCTCTAGCTCTGAGGCTTCCGCTGCTGGTTTGTTTGTAATTGAAACAATGTATAACTTCAGCTCTGAGATCCCAGCCGGCTATATTTGTTACAAAGTTTCAAACTGCCAGCTCAGAGGCCTGCAAGGCAGGCGGGGAACGTTGGAGTCTGCAGTCACGGGAGCGAGCAAGCCTCATGTTCGCTTCCAGCTGCCTGGATGCCGGCCGCCATCTTGGCTGACAGTTAATTTGCATAAGGATATGCTGATTAGCCAATGGGAAGGGTAGCGGTCGTACGCTAATTACCATGTTTCTCTTTTATTAGTGCAGATTGCTAATTTCTGCTCTGCTTCATCTACTCCATTGTTGATTACCTGTAATATATTCTTTGTTTGTCTGTTTGTTTGTTTTTGTTAATCCTCACCAGAGGATATTTTTCCATTGATTTTTAGGGAGAATGGAAGAGAGAGGGGAAAAACAGAGAGAAACATCAATGTGAGAGAAACACATCAATTGGTTGCCTCCTGCTGAGACCTGACCAGGGCCCGCACCAGGGAGGAGCTGTAACCAAGATGCCCTTGATCAGAATTGAACCCAGGATCTTTTGGTCCACAGGCTGATGCTCTATCCACTGAGCAAACTGTCTAGGGCTGTAATATATTCTTTACTTCAGTTTTTATATTCTTCCTTTTGGCTGGTTCTTTTTTATATTTTCTATCTCCATTTTTATATTTCCTATCTCTGTTAAAATTCGTACTAAGTTTCTCTACTCTTTCTTTAAGTTCATTTAGCATCTTTATAACCAGTATTTTGAACTTTGCATCTGGTATATTGCTTGTCTCTATTTTGTTTAGTTCTTTTCCTGGAGTTTTGTTCTATTCTTTTATTGGGGAGGACCTGTTTTTTGTTTCTTAATTTTGGCTGTCTCTCTTTGTTTGTTTCTATGTTTTAGGTAGAGCTGCTACATCTCCCAGTCTTGATGGAGTGGTGTTATGTAGTAGATACCCTGTAAGGTCCAGTGCACAGCCTCCCTGGTCACCTGAGGTGGGTGCTTTAGATGTGCCCTCTGCTATTGGTCTCTGTGTACCCTCCTGTTGTAGTTAAGCCATGATTACTGTTGACATGTCAATGGGAGAGATTTAATCCTTCACTGCAACTGTAGCAGAGGAGCTGCTGTGAGAGTCCAACCCCTCAGGGCAGGACTTGCTTTAGTAGGGCTCTGGTACCTGCTGAGTTGCCCCTTGAATGTGTTGTCCACCAAGTCTACCCTGCCCCGGGCCACCTGGTATGAGCCATAGAGTGAACTGCAGATGGTTGCTCCTTGTGCTGGGTTTGGTGGTGCCCATGAAAGGCCAAGCTAAGAACTGAGGCCAGCTGTCACCAGTGTCTGGCTTTGGGCAACTTAGGAAAATGTAGAGGGCAGATGCTGCTTGTTTGGGGTTTATGAACCTTTTAGTGAGTTTAGGAAATTCTGAAGCATGAGCCCAGACAGATCATTTTGTATGAAAAAGCCACTAGAAATGGCTTGGATGGGCCTGCAATTTTATTGGGGTAGGGTCTCAGGGAATCATCAGGACAGGATTAACAGTGTTAGCCAGGTTGATGGAGACTCAGATATGGCACCCCCCCCACCCCTGGCAATGGGGAGAGGGCTCAGAAAAGGAACAATGGCCTCTACCAACACTTCTGTTGGGGAGAAAGCTGCCCCTTCAACCCTTACTCAAAATTCATACAATTCTATTCGTCCTCAAGTGTCCCTGATGCCTTTTGAGTTAGTTTCTGCCCCTGTGCTAGAGATCAGAATGAGTGATTCTGATTAAGTCTATGTGTGGGTCCTTTAAGGGAATACTTGACATTCTAGCAGCCCTCCATCTTACTCAGCCACAACCCCCAATCATTTTCACAGCCAGAAATTATAGTAACTTTTCTTCCTGACACAGGAACCTTGGGCTGAGGGGGAGTGCTGGTGTGGGACTGGGACACCTCTCTTTTCAGGGTATATCTGCCGCCCAGATATCCCTCCTGATTTTTAACCCCCACACATTGTGAGTGTGGGACTAGTTCTTTCTAAGTCTCTGCCCCTCCTAACTGTCTTCATATGGTTTCTTCTTTATATCCATAGTTATGAGTTTTCTGTTCAGCTAGATATCAGGTGGTTCTGAATGATGGTTGTTTTGTAGTTTAGTTGTAATTTTGATGTGGTTGTGGGGAAGAGATGAGTACTGTGTTTACTATGCCATCATCCTGACCAGACCACAACGGATACCTTTTTAAATGTTTCATATTGCCCAATTAAATTCCATTTGTCTGTCTAGCCCTTTGATGGGCCATCTAGCTGTACCTCACTTTATAATATTATGTGTATTGGCCATTTGTGAAATAATTAGTTTACTGATTTATGTAGTTTGTTCAAGTGATATTTATACAATATTGAAAAATCACATTTGTTAATATTACCAGCAATTTCATAAGAAAAGTCTTAAATATTGAGGTGTCAAACTAAAGGTGGTGGATCTACATTTTCCAAAATATTAGTTTTTTCTTAAAAACTTGAATTTTATCATTGGCAACAGATTCTAACAGTTGTCTTCCTTGACATAACAAGTTTATTTTATTTATTTTCAAGGATAAGTCTGCCAAATACCCAAGTCTGTACAATTTTAGTCAGTCATTTACTCAAGTAGACAGTGTTCCATTAACAAACCAGCTCATTTGGATTCCAAAATGGCAGTATATTAAGTGGATGCTATATTGACATGCTCCCAGAACCAAACTGGAAATACTAAAAAACCATCCTGAATAATAAAGTGAAGACTAGCTGGAGAGAACCCTAGTAACCAAGGATGGAAAGTGGAGGTTGCATCAACAGTGGTAGGAAGTGCAGAGTCGAGAAAGGGCTTCCACAGACAGCAGCTGAAGTTCTCAAGGGATATCTCAGCTGTGGGTGTTCCCACTGAGAACTCTGAGGTATAAACCCTAAGCTGTACTTCCCAGTCCAGAGCATCAGAACTGAGAAAGGTGCCCACATAACATTTGGCTGTGAAAAGCAGCAGGGATGCTGTCTGCCAGAGAGAGATAGTTGGAAATGCAGGCACCCTGTTAAAGGGCCAACACACAAAATTTCATGTGTAGCTACTCACCTTGGGCTCTGGTAGAGGGAGGGCAGAGTGTACTGTAGCTGTGTGAACAAAAGCCAGGGTTGGAGGATCTGGGGTTAGAGCTTGAAAGGCAGACACCCCTGTATCCTGTGCTAAGTCATTCCCTCATGCTACAGAGAACATGATAGACTTTTACCATCCAGGTGGTTTTTGGTTGGGGGGGAAGGCAGTTGCCCAAGCTATTGGAAAATACCTTTCCCAATCTGGTGGCTAAAGCCAATTAAGAGACTGAGAGTAATAACAAGCCTGCAGGCAGAAGCAATTGCCCCATCCTGTTGAAAAACCTCTTGCCCCACCCTGTGGTCAATAGCCTGAGGCTATTCAAGATGGAATACAATCAGACTCCTAGATGAGCTGGGTATCTGGAGGCTTTGTGTCCTTGCCTGATCTAATTTGGGGCATGGGTACAGGAAAGGCAGACCTTGGTGTGCATCTTGTTCCTCCCAATGCCATTAATGGAAGTCACAAGTTTTGGATTGCTGATAGATTCAAAAAGGGTACTCAGGGTCAGTCAGAAATAGCATCTGGCAATGTCATGCACTAGTGAATGGGAGGCATTGCAGATCTAACTAACACATAGTCACAAACACAAACAATCAGCCAAAATATGGAGACAAAAAAACAAGGACCAAACAAAACAACAAGATAATTCTCCAGAATAGCCAAATGAAATGGAGATAAGAAATTTATCAGACATAGAGTTCAGAATAATGATGACAAAGATGCTCAACAGCATGAGAAAAAAATAGAGTAACTATGAAGAATAACATATCACTAATTAGGAACATAGTGGAAGAAATATACAGCAGATTAGGGAAAACCAAGAATCATATCAGTAAATTAGAAGTCAGGATAGAAAAAAATAACTTAAACAGAGAGCCAGAAAGAAAAATACAAATAAAAAAAGAGGACAGCTTTAGGGAGCTGTGGGACAACATGGAAGTGTGACAATATTTGCATAATAGGAGTGCCAGAAGGGGAAGAAAGTAAGTAAGGGATAGAGAATATGCTTGAAGAAATAATGGTAGAAAAGTTCCCTAAACAGGTGAAGGAAAAAGTCACAAATGTTCAGGAGGCACAGAGAGTCCTAATCAAGAAGAACCTAAACAAGCCCATGCCCAGAGACATTATAATTAAAATGCCAAAAATTAAAGACAAAGAGAGAATCTTAAAGGCAGCAAGAGAAAAGCAATTTGTTATCTACAAAGGAGCTCCCATAAGGCTGTCAATGGATCTCTCATCAGAAAATGTACCAGCCAGAGGGAATGCATGAAGTGTTCAAGGTAATGAAAAGCAAGGATCTGAAACCAAAATTAATATATCCAGCAAGGCTATCATTCAAAATGGTGAAATAAGGATCTCCTGAGATAAATAAAGGCTAAATTAGTTTATCACCACCAAACCAGCACTGCAAAAAATGCTAAAGGGACTTCTGTAATGAGAAGAAGAAGGAGAGAGAGAGAAAAGGAAACACAGGCATACAGAATTAAAGTGGAAATAAATACCTATCAATAATAACTATAAATGTAAATGGATTAAAATCTCCAATCAAAAGACATAGGGCAGCTGAATGAATACAAAACATGGCCTAACTACATGCTGTCTACAAGAGACCCACCTCAGAACAAAACACACACACAGGATGAGAGTAAAGGAATAGGAAAAAAATTTCCATGCAAATGGAAACAAAAAAAAAAAGCTGAGGTAGCAATACTCATATCTGACAAAAAAGACTTCAAAGTAAAGGCCATCATAAGAGACAACAAAGGTCACTACATAATACTAACATGATTGATCCAATTAGAGGATATAACCCTGCTAAACATATATGCACCCATATAGTAGCACCTACACATATACTTTTTTAAAATTCTGGAGGATTTTAAGGGTGACATTGACAGCAATGCTGTTATTATAGGGCACTTTAACACCCCACTGTCATCAATGGGTAGATTTTCCAGACAAACAATTAACAAGGAAACAGTGACTAAATGAAACACTGGATCAGATGGATTTAATGGGCATTATAGAACATTTCACCCCAAAGATGCAAAATATACATTCTTCTCAAGTGAACATGGGTAATTCTCAAAGATAGACCACATGTTAGGACACAAAACAAGCTTCTACAAGTTCAAGAAGATTGAAATCATATCAAGCATCTTCTCAGATCACAATGGAATGAAATTAGAAATCAACTACTGAAAAAACACTCAAAGGGAGTCAAACACATGGAGGCTAAATAGCATATTATCTAAATATATAAAAGCTTAAGCAACTGGACAACCAGATGACTAGACGACTGGACAACAGGCTGGTAGCTATGACACTCACTGACCACCAGGGGACAGACATTCAATGCAGGAGCTTCCCACCCCCCTCCTCCCACCCAGTGGTCAGTGCGCTCCCACAGCAGGAGCGCCACTCAGCTGACAGATGGGTGTCACACGCCGGCATGACAGCTGGTGAGGGTAGCTGCGGCAGCACGAGCCTCTCCTGCAGACACTCCCCCTGCGTGCATAAGCTGTGATGAGCTGGTTGGTAAGGCTGAGCTGTGGCAGCATGGAGGTCCACTGATCCCTGCAGGCCAGGCTGAGGGACCCCATTGGTGCACAAATCCGTGCACCGAGCCTCTAATTAAACAATAAATAGGTTACTAATGAGATCAAGAAAGAAATAAAAAACTTCCTCAAAACAAATGAAAATGAGTGCACAACAGCCCAAAATCTCTGGCACACAGGAAAAGTAGTCCTGAGAGGGACGTTCATAGTGTTACAGATCTACCTCAAAAAATAAGAAAATTAATAATAAACTAATCCTACAACTTAAAGAATTAAATAGATAACAACAAGTAAAGCCCAAAGTAGAAGAAAGGAAATAATAAAGATTAGAGCAGAAATAAATGACATAGAGACTAAACAAACAAACAAACAAAAAATAATATAGAAGATCAATGAAACCAAGAGCTGGTTCTTTGAAAAGATAAACAAGATTGATGAACCTTTAGCCAGACACATCAAGAAACAAACAAAAAGAACCCAAATAAATAAAATCAGAAATGAAAGTGGTCAAGTAACAACTGACATCACAGAAATACAAAATATTTCAAGAAAATACTATAAACTACAAGCTGAACAATGTGGATGAAATTGATAAATTCCTAGAAAAATAAAATCTTCCAAAACTGAATCAGGAAGAATTAGAAAACCCAAATAGGCCAATAACAAATGAGGAAATTGAAGCAGTAATCATAATAATAATTTAAAAAATCCCAGCAAACAAAAGCCCTGGGCCTGACAGCTTCACAGGGAAGTTTTATCAAACATTCAAAGAAGAACTAGCAGCTATCCTCCTCAAACTATTCCAAAAAATCCAACAGGAAGGAACACTTTAGGATTTTTATATGAGGCCAGCATTATCCTAATTCCAAACCAGATGAAGACATTGCAAAGAAACAGAATTACAGGCCAATATCCCTGATGAACAAAATGCTAAAATTCTGAACAATATATTAGCAAATCAGATCCAGCAATATATTAAACAGATCATACACCATGACCAAGTGGGATTAACTAAGTGGATGCAAGCCTGGTACAATATTTGCAAATCAATAAACATGATATATCTCATAAAAAAATTGAAAGACAAAAACCATGTGATCATATCAATAGACACTGAAAAAGCATTTGACAAAATCCAACACTTTGTTGAGAGTTTAGTAAAAACTCTCAGCAAAGTGGGAATAGAAGGATCATACCTCAATATGATAATGGCCATATATAACAAACTTACAACCAATATCATACTCAATGGGAAAAAACTAAAACCATTTCCCCTAAAAACAGGAACAAGACAGAGATGTCTGCTTTCACCACTCTTACTCAACATAGTACTGGAAGTCCCAGCCACAGTGATCATACAAGAAGAGATAAGAGGCATCCAAATTGGAAAGGAAGAAGTACATCTCTCATTATTTGCAGAAGACATTATACTGTACATAGAATGCCCTAAAGACTCCACTAAAAAACTACTTAATTTAATAAATGAATTTGGGTATGTAGCAGAATACAAAATTAACACCCAGAAATAGATGACATTTTTATTCACCAATAATGAATTCCCAGAAAGAGAAGCAAAACAAATAATTCCATTTATCATTTATATATATATATATATATATATATAATACTTAGGAATAAACTTAATCAAGGAGGTAAAATATTTGTACTCAGAAAACTATAGGTCATTGAAAAAAGAGATAGAGGAAGATATGAATAAGTGGAAGAATATACCGTGTTCACGGATTGGTAGAATTAACATTGTTAAAATGTCCATACTACCCAAAGCAATCTATAAATTCAATGAAATCCTTATTAAATTGCCAACTATATATTTCACAGATCTAGAACAAATACTCCAAAAATTTATATGGAACCAGAAAAGACCCTGAATAAACGCAACAAACTTGAGAAAGAAGAACAAAATTGGAGGGATCACAATACCAGATATCAAGTTATACTACAAAACCACTGTAATCAAAACAGCCTGGTATTGGCACAAGAACAGTGGAACAGAAGAGAAACCCCAGAAATTGACCCAAGCCATTATGCTCAATTAATATTTGGCAAAGAAGGCAAGAGCATACAATGGAGTAAAAATATGTTCACAAAATTGGACAGCAATATGCAAAAAAATGAAACTAGACCACCAACTTACATCATACACAGGAATAAATTCAAAATGGATAAAAGACTTCAATGTAACTTAGGAAACCATAAAAATCCTAGAAGAAACCATAGGCAGCAACATCTCAGACATCTCTTGTAGCAATGTGTTTACAGATACATCTCCTAGGACAATGGAAACTAAGGAGAAAATAAACAAATGCGACTACATCAAAATAAAAAGCTTCTGCACAGCAAAAGAAACCATCGACAAGATGAAAAGGGAGTCCATTGTATGTGAGAACATATTTGGCAATGACACATCTGATAAAGGATTAGTATCCAAAATACATAAGGAATTCATACAACTTAATAAAAGGAAGATAAACAATCCAATTAAAAAATGGGCAAAGGATCTTAATAGACACTTCTTCAAAAGGGACACACAGATCGCCAAGAGACATATGAAAAAACTAGAGACCTGGTGCACAGATTCGGGGTCCCTCGGCCCGGCCTAAGGAGATTGGGCCAAAACTGGCTCTCTGACATCCCCCAATGGGTCCTGGATTGTGAGAGGGCAGTTCTTGGGTGACACACTCTGGAATTGGGCTCCCTCCTCTCTCGTACTGGGTTCGTCACCTGAGAACTGCAGATGCCAAGTCACCACAGCTCTGCAGCTCCTGGGTTGAGCATCTGCCCCCTGGTGGTCGTTGTGCATCATAGCTACTGCTTGGATGGTCAAATGGTCAGATGGTCGCTTAGGCTTTTATATATATAGATGCTCAAAGATACTCCAATCCACATCAGAGATATGCAAATTAAAATTAAAATGAGGAATCTAATGAACAAAATACACTGTTGAACAAAAATAGACCCAGAGACATAGAAACATAGAACAATAGAACAGACTATGGAATCTCAGAGGGAAGGTGGGAGAGGGTGGGTGGGTGGATGGGAAGAGATCAACCAAAGAACTTGCATGCACATATGCATAACCCATGGACACAGACAATAGGGTGGTGGAGGCCAGGGGTGAGTGGTGGAGGCACATTATAAAAGGTCAATGGGGAAAAAAAGAGACATATGTAATACTTTCTTTTTTTTTTTTAATATATTTTATTGATTTTTTACAGAGAGGAAGGGAGAGAGATAGAGAGTTAGAAACATCAATGAGAGAGAAACATCGATCAGCTGCCTCCTGCACATCTCCCACTGGGGACGTGCCTGCAACCCAGGTACATGCCCTTGACCGGAATCGAACCTGGGACCCCTCAGTCCGCAGGCCGACGCTCTATCCACTGAGCCAAACCGGTCTCGGCAATACTTTCAACAATAAAGATTTAAACAATAAATAAATAAATAAGCAGCTCATTCAATTCACAGCACAAACATTTTCCTTAAGACCACCTATATAATTTGGCAGAAGTGCTTTTATGTGTACCTACAATTTTCATTAGACACAATATTTTAAAAACGTTTATTCAAAGTTAGAGATATAATTAAATTAATGTTTAATCAAACAAATTAAGTGAAACTGTTTTGTTTTTCTTTTCCCTGTGAATGTGTGTAGTAAAGACTATAATGATTAGTACTACTGTTTGGTGTCATTGCCTTGATCATGCTAAGGTGCCAGAGCCTTTGCTTTCTCACCATCAGTTTGAATGTCAGCACATGGCTTTGTAGTGTTATTATAAAAATAGTTTTGACTTTGTGGACCCCCTGAAAGAGTCTTGGAAACTTCCAGAGCTCTGTATACCAGACTACCAAACTTTGAAAACTTCTGCTCTAAAAATAAAGTTTTATCTTTTTCAAAAATGTTTTATATATATGTATATGATATATGTATATCATACATATACATATACAATATATGTATGTGTATTGATAATTAATGGATCCAACATATTTTCTTAAACATTTACCACACTGCTATTTTCTTCTTTTCTTTAATTTCTGTAGCTGCAATTTACCATCTCTTATGTTCATAGTACCAACTTCTCATGCTCCTCTACTCTTGAACATAAATAATTCTGTCCACTGGTATCTATGTGCAAAATTAAATAATATATGAATCCAAGGAAAACTCACAAATACATTGAGAGATCTTGGTTTGCTTAGGGTTCCACAAAATTTAATTCCCCAGGGCCACAGTGACATTGCTTCAACCAACCTTCTAACATCATGTCTTATTCCCTTGCTTAAAAGCTTGTGATGTGGCTTCATTGCTTTGATGAAGCTTAAATTCCTTAGCCCAGTGCTTAGGTTATCCACACTCTAGTCTTAATTCAGCCTTTCCTTTACCTCTTTTGTTAACTCTCATAACACTCTCTCTCTCTCTCTCTCTCTCTCTCTCTCTCTCTCGTGCTCGCAATTTTGCTTCACAACTTGCAATTTCTTAAGCATTATGTTAACAAAGCTTTATGTTATGCTTTGTACATGCTGTTTTCTCTGTCTCAAATATTTCTTCCAAACCTTCATTTACCTGGATAATTTCTCCCCAAACAAGTTTTTATTCATAACATCTTCTCAAGGAGGCCAGCCATGAATAACTTATCAAAAATGTTACCTCTTCAACATTTCATTTCTATCTTCTATTCTTTGACTTTCATTCTCACTTCTTACATACAATATACTACTTATTTTGATTAATTTCTGTCTAATTCACTAGAATGTACTTATCATGCAGACAGAGGTTTTTTCCTGTATTGCCTATAATTATATCTCCTGTACCTATTTGGTACTATCCAAATGTTTGTGGGTGCTCCATAAACATTTGTTGAATGACTAAATGACATCAAATAATACCTCCTATGTTAGCTTCCTTCACCTTAGTAGGGCAAAATTAATCACATTTTTTTCCTCACTATTTTCATGCTATATATAGCAGTATACTATTAATCACGTTTTGGGGGGTTTTTTTTTGTTTTGTTTTGTTTTGAATGTAGCACTTCTACCAGACTGTGAACCCCTTAACATATATAACTTGTTGAATTCATCCTCAGCTGTTGGCAAAGGCTGACACTTAATAGGTGTTTTGTAAACATTTGTTGAATAGAAAACTATGTGATGTTTCATAAGGCAGCTAAAAAAAATATGTAGAATAATTTGAAGTTTGCATAAAATGGGATGCCTGACACAAACAGCTATTTTAAGTAAAATAGTATTATTGAATGACTTTTTAAATATGGTTCACTGAAACTATTCTCACTGAAACAAATGGAATAGTAAATGCCCCTTTCTATGTTAAACATAGTTGATATTAAAAATATGAACCCACAGTTTTCCAGAGATACTGTCTTTGATGCCATTGGCCACCTCTGCTTTAGCCACCTTCCTTTTGGTATTTCTGTTATTCTCCTGCTCCCTCCATGAAAGAAATTCTGATCTAAATCTGTTGTCTTGTTGCTTTGTAGTGCTATTTTTAATCTCTAAGTTATTTAAGGGATAGCTTTTTCTCCTTTAAAGAAAATTCAGACACCACTCACCTTGTGAAGAAGACTTTGTCAGGATCTTCCTCTTAATGAAATCATAACCATACGAAGGCGTGTTTCCCCTCCTAAGGTCAAGTTTGATTTATTCAATGTATTAGTCATGACAAAATGCCTATATTTTCAAATGTCTAATCCACATTATAGTTAAGAAATAGAATGTCATATTTCACTTATATGTGGAATCTGGAAAACAAAATAAATGAACAGGCAGAACCGAAGGAGACTCAAACATACAGAGAACATTTTGAAAATTGCCAGATGGGAGGTATTTTGGAAGGATGGGTAAAAAAGGTGAAGGGATTAAGAAGTACCAATTGGTAGTTACAGAATAGTTACAGGGATGTAAAGTACAGCATGGGGAATATAGTCAATAATATTGTAATAACTATATATGGTGTTAGATGGGTACTAGTCTTATCAAGGAGATCACTTATTAAGTTACATAATGTCCAATCACTTGGTTGTATACCTGAAACTAATATAATATTGTATGTCAACTGCAATTAAAAAACTAAAAAAATATTTAAAGTAAAAATAAATAAATAAATAAAAGAGTTGAAAAATTTACCCAAAGGAGCTAAAAGCAGCCTCATGGTCAGATATTTGGTAAACACAAGCTCTCCAGAATGTAGGAAACGCATTGCAAGGGTGAGAGTGGGGGTGGGGAGAGGTTGGGTTGTAGAAGCAGCTGCTAGATGTGCTATTTGAGGATCCAATAAATTCCTGGGGTCTGAGAGGAGGACAGGGAGGTGAAAGGGTAGTGGGAAAAGTTCAGAGACCAGCCACAGCCTGAGGCCAAAGGGCAGACCCCTGACCTTTTATTTTAACATGTGTCTATGGGAAAGGCTCTACAATAAGATTGAACTAAATGGTTTGCTCTCCACCTTGATCCTGATTATGCAAATGGGAGAGATAATAGTGAAAAAGAGGCAAGTGAAAATTTAAGGCTTGGCTGTATAAAATTAATAGTTATTTTGTGGACTATGTGTAGTTTGCCGGGCTTTTCCTATGACAATGACTATGCCTATTATTAACCATTATAAACTTTTATTTGATTAAAATTGCTCATGCTTTCAGATATACTAATAATATCATAATTTATCCACCACTTTAAAGAATAAGTTAATTGTCACAAAAGGACTCATACCTAATCACCTACAACAGATGAAATTTCAATGTTTTATGAAAAATGTTACCAGTGAAAGAGGACATGTATGTTTCAAATTGAACTTTTGCACGTTGTTTGCATTTTCTGATGCCTGGTAAAGTATTTCTAGCTGACTGTTCTGATTTTGCTGATCAAAGATTTTGGTTTCTGGGATTCAAGTCCTTAACAATACATACCTATGTCTAAAATGATTTCTAAGGCATCCTCTACAGAGACAAAATATGACCTACAGTATGGCTTTTGTTATTTCCTGCTGGAATCTGAAATTGATGATGTGAGGCTTCAACTTCCAAACATTTCTCATGCGTCATGGCTACTGTAATGTTAACTGTCAGAAATGCGTAGTGTAAAATGTAAATTCTTCAGTCACTACTAATCTTGGCATGTTGTGTGATAACACTATTTAAAATCCCTATCAAGGGAGTAAAAGTAGCCTCTTCATAATTCTAGAGAATATTTAAAAAGAAGGTGTTCAGCCTTAACTGGTTTGGCTCAGTGGATAGAACATCGGCCTGCAGACTGAAAGGTCAAGGGCATGTACCTTGGTTGTGGGCACATCCCCAGTTTGGGGTGTGCAGGAGGCAGCTGATCGATGTTTCTCTCTCATTGATGTTTCTAACTCTATCTCTCTCCCTTCCTCTCTGTAAAAAATCAATAAAAAAATATTTAAAAAAAGGTGTTCACATTTTCAGAGATTAGTTTTCAAGTGAGAACATATTTGGTGGCATAATGTTGATCGAGTCCATTGGTCCATCAAGCTGTATCCTTCTGTCTGAAGCAGCTTTTCATCTGCATATTGACAAAATGGATCACCTCTTCTGATCCTTCAACTCCAACCAAGCTAATCTTGCCTTTAATCCAAAAAAAGGCTAGGGGCGATCTTACTACTTCAATTGTTTTCCACATTTAAGAATAGGGCCTTTGTTGTTTTAACAAAAATTAAGATTATTAAGACAATTACTAATTAACAACTTAGGATTCGATAAAAATATTTATTCATGATGTTTTGTGCTGTATAAATACTATAAAAATCAATTATCATGAACATCATTCATTGTCCACCATCAATAAAAAATAAAATGAAATGGTTATATATGGACATTGCCTTTTACTAAATTAAACAAGCTTTATTATTCCCCAACAGCCTTGTAAGAATATTGAACCCAAACACAAACTGGTCAGACACCTTTCTTATAGTTTCAGAATAAAGGGTAAAAATCTATCCCATCTATCCCTGACAATCTAAACTTTGGAGCTGATAATCTGAAATAGGACAAAATACCCTAGAAGAGATATATCTGGGAGTCATTTCAGTTGGAGACTGAGGGTCACTTCCAACAAAGCAATCAAATAGCTAATAAAACCTTAATATCATATTTTTGGCACATAGGCAAACAGAATAAACTAGATAAGGGTGAAAAAGTTTGGAATCCTTCCATCTGCAGTAAGGGAAACATAGTCACTGAATGTTGTCCTTCTCTAAGCATCAGTGTGGAGTTTGGAAATGGTCATGAAAGCTAAGCTTGCTTAATATAATAACTAGTAACAATTTTATATATTGAGACTGCATCAACTTATAAAGTAGGAAAAGAAAGTTTAATCTGTCACTGAAAAAGTAAATTTTTATAAAAATGTTATAAACTTCTCTCATAACTGAGGAATTTGACTTTTAATTGGCTCTATAAAGTTCATTTCTTCTATAGTTATAGAAAAAACTAGAATCCTGTTATTCAATACATCAATCAGTATTTATCAGAGGACATGCAAACAGACAGCATAAATTTTAATTTATTCAATCCCATACCTTCACATTAAGAACAAATATAAATTGGCTTTAAAAAATGTCCCACATAATTTCTAGATTTGGATATTTGATAAATTCAAATATGTTATTCACATGTGTTGACAATTTAGAAACTTAAGTTGAAATTCTTTGTATAGAAAAAAAATAAAGTTCTGAATTTTATTTTATTTTTTAATATATTTTATTGATTTTTTACAGAGAGAAAGGGAGAGGGATAGAGAGTTAGAAACATCGACGAGAGAGTAACATCGATCAGCTGCCTCCTGCACATCTCTTACTGGGGATGTGCCCGCAACCAAGGTACATGCCCTTGACCGGAATCGAACCTGGGACCCTTGAGTCCGAAGGCCGACGCTCTATCCGCTGAGCCAAACCGGCCAGGGCGTGAATTTCAAAAAAAGGTTTAAAATATTTGTTATATATATTACTCATATAAATGTTACTTATTAGGTAACATTTTCTTTTCTCTTTATCAGTTACTAAATTTTTAAATCACTGCCTAAAGTTGTAGTCACACACATCATTATAAAACAAATAAAACATAAACGTTAAGTTAAATTTTACCTTAACTTTTCCATAATACCCTCCTTTCCTCCATCATAAATTCATTCAAAATTAAATTTCTAGAAAGCCCATAATAGCAAATGTTGATTAAGGTCCGCCCCACTGTCCCCATATTTTCACATTTGTTAATATATATTATTTCTAATTTCTTCTTGCCCTCCCTGAAGTAGTCTATGTCTTCCCTTCTCCTAACTTGTCAACTATTTAGTTTTATCCTTTTATGCATATTCTATATACCTCATCCATTTTTCTAACATTTCTCTTTTTCTTGTTACTTTGTAGTAGTTATGCTCATGTACCATTGAACTTAATCTCTGGAAATTGAAACAGTCATTTTTCTATGTGAATATTTTATTTTTTCAAGATACTGGAATTTGGGAAGAGCAAAATTCTGTGAAATATTATAATTTATACTTAAATACATTCATTTTCCTGCTGATAATGGAAGAATAAGAGAGTTTGCTTTTCTTGCTAAAATTTTGACAACTCTAATATACTCTGCTGATGTGCTTGTGGTAACTGAAGAACGTGAGTTTGAAGCAGGGCACTTATAAAGTGAAAAGCAATTGGTATTCCATGTGTCCTTTCCTTGATTTTGATATCCTTCACCTAGTAATGGATACAAACAGATCCACAAACAATTCTTGCTCTTCTCTTGTAGACTTAGACTGTTTAGAGTAGGCTTCCAGGAGTGAAATTGTTCGGTCATAGTGAATACATATCTTTAATTTGGTGACTGCTGTCATATGTTCCCCAGAATGTGTCTGTTTACATTTCAAGCAGCAGTGAAAAGGGTTCCAATTTCCCCCCCATATTATCTGAATATCATTAAGTCCTCTTTCCTTTTGTATTTAGTTTTCATTTTTGTGAATACTAAAAAAATTAGAGAATTTCTTCAAATACTTAACTATTTAGGCTTATCCTTTTGTGCATATTCTATATACCTTGTCCATTTTTCTAACATTTCCCTTTTTCTTGTTACTTTGTAGGAGTTATTTCCATAAATAACAATCCCTTAATAGTTTAGGATTTTAAACATGTTTTCTCCTGTCTAGCAACAGTTAACCTACTCTTTCATCTCTTTTTTTGCAAAGAATACATTAGTCTGGTTTGTCATGGTTTTTGTGGTTTGTGTTTTTTGGCTCCAGCTTAAGAAACTTTCCTCCACCCAAAGGTCACAATCAAAATTTCTTAATAATTTAGTCCCATTCTGGCTGCCCTAGCACATGTAAGTTTTGATCTCTATGAAGTTTGTTTTTCTTTGTAAAGTAAGTTAGTTTTCTGAAAGCCATTAGTAGAAGCTATCTTTTCTCCACGAACTGACAATGCCACCTTTCCTGGGTCTGTGTCTGCCTGCTATCTATTCTGTTCCATTGATTATTTGTCTACTCTGGGCCAGTACTTCAGTAGTTTTATTGCTAGGCCTTACAATCTGGTGGGGCAATAAATCCAGGTATGCTCTTTTCCCCTGAATGTTGCATTAAGTCTGAGTTTTATTCAGAATTTATATTAATAAGTTTGTTAAGTTGCTAAAAATATTTTGGTTAAATTTTGATGAAAAATGCATGGGGAGAACTCAAAGCTTTAAAATGTGAAGTCATTCTATCCTTATGCATACATGACCATTCTCTCATTTTATTCATCTCCTTTTTAAAAAAATAGGTTGGTTTTGTTTTTTAAAATTTTTTTAATTTTTATTTTCTTGTTTAAAGTATTACAAACAGTAGTACATATGTCTCCTTTTTTTCCCCATTGACCTTCCCCCGGCCTACCTTAGCCCCTAGCACATGCCCTTGCCCCCCCCCCCTGCCCCCCCCCCCCCCAGTGTCTTGTGTCCATTGGCTATGCTTACATGCATGCATATAAGTCCTTCGATTGATCTCTTACCCCCCCTCCCACAACACTCCCCAGCCTTCCCGCTGTAAATTGACAGTCTGTTCGATGCTTCTCTGCCTCTGTATCTATCTTTTTGTTCATTAGGTTATAATGTTCTTTATTATCCATAAATGAGTAAGATCATGTGGTATTTTTCTTTCACTGCCTGGCTTATTTCACTTAGCATAAGGCTCTCCAGTTCCATCCATGCTGCTGCAAATGATAAGAATTCCTCCTTTTTTATAGCAGCGTAGTATTCCATTGTGTAGCTGTATCACAGTTTTCTAATCCACTCATCTGCTGATGGGCACTTAGGCTGTTTCCAAATCTTAGCTATTGCAAATTGTGCTGCTATGAACATAGGGGTGCATATATCCTTTCTGATTGGTGTTTCTGGTTTCTTGGGATATATTCCTAGAAGTGGTATTACTGGATCAAATGGCAGTTCCATTTTTAAATTTTTGAGAAAACGCCATACTGTTTTCCACAATGGCTGCACCAGTCTGCATTCCCCTAGCAGTGCAGGAGTGTTCCTTTTTCTCCACATCCTCTCCAGCACATGTCATTTGTTGATTTGTTGATGATAGCCATTCTGACAGGTATGAGGTGGTACCTTATTGTTGTTTTGATTTGCATCTCTTGGATGAATAGTGACTTTGAGCATGTTTTCATGTGTCTCTTGGCTTTCTGAATGTCCTCTTTTGAAAAGTGTCTATTTAGGATTTTTGCCCATTTTTTATTATATTGTTTATCTTCTTTTTGTTAAGATGTAAGAGTTCCCTATAAAATTTGGAGATTAGGCCCTTATTGGAGATAACATTGGCAAATATATTCTCCCACGCAGTGGGCTTTCTTGTTGTTTTGTTGATGGTTTCTTTTGTTGTGCAGAAGCTTTTTATTTTGATGTAGTCTCATTTCTTTATTTTCTCGTTAGTCTCTCTTGCCCTAGGATCGGTGTCTGTAAAGATATTGCTACGACATATGTCTGCAATTTTGCTGCCTATGGAGTCCTCTAGGGTTTTTATGGTTTCCCGTCTTACATTCAAGCCCTTTAGCCATTTTGAGTTTGTTTTTGTGTATGGTGTAAGTTGGTGATCTAGTTTCATTTTTTTGTATGTATCTGACCAAATTTCCCAGCACCATTTATTAAAGAGGCTGTTTTGACTCCATTGTATGCTCTTGCCTCCTTTGTCAAATATTAATTGAGAACAATGGCTTGGGTCAATTTCTGGATCCTTTATTCTCTTCCATTGGTCTATATGTCTGTTCTTGTGCCTGTACCAGGCAATTTTGAGAACAGTGTCTTTGTAATATAGCTTGATATCTGGTATTGTGATCCCTCCAACTTTGTTCTTCTTTCTCAGGACAGCTGTGACTATTCGGGGTCCTTTTTTATTCCAGATGAATTTTTGGAGAGTTTGTTCTAGGTCTTTGAAATATGCCATTGGTATTTTAAAAGGTATTGCATTGAATCTATAGATTGCTTTAGGTAGTATGTACATTTTAATGATGTTGATTCTACCAATCCATGAACATGGGATGTTCTTCCATTTGTTTATGTCTTCTTTTATCTCTTTTCAATGTCCTGTAGTTTTCTGACTACAGGTCTTTTACATCCTTGGTTAAGTTTATTCCTAGGTATCTTAATTTTTTTGGTGCAATGATAAATGGGATTGTTTTTTTCATTTCTCTTTCTGTGAGTTCATTATTGGTGTATAAAAAGGCCATAGATTTTTGGGTGTTGATTTTGTATCCTGCTACATTGCCAAATTCATTTATTAGGTTTAGTAGTTTTTTGATGGAGTCTTTGGGGTTTTCTATGTATAGTATCATGTCATCTGCAAATAAGGATAGTTTTACTCCTTTTTTTCCAATTTGGATGCCTTTTATTTCTTCTTCTTGTCTGATCCCTATGGCTAGTACTTCTAGTACTATGTCAAAAAGGAGTGGTGAAAGTGGGCATCCTTGTCTTGTTCCTGTTCTTAGGGGAAATGGTTTTAGTTTTTGCCCATTGAGTATGATGTTGGCTGTAGGTTTGTCATATAGAGCTTTTACTGTGTTGAGCTATGTTCCTTCTATTCCCACTTTGCTGAGAGTTTTTATCAGAAATGGGTGTTGGATTTTGTCAAATCTTTTTTGTGCATTGATTGATATGATTATGTGATTTTTGTCTCTCAGATTGTTTATGTGATGTACCACATTTATTGATTTGTGGATATTGTACCATCCTTGCATCCCTAGAATAAATCTTACTTGGTCTTGGTGTATGATCTTTCTAACGTATTGCTGTATCCGACTTCCTAGAATTTTGTTGAGGATTTTGGCATCTATGTTCATCAAGAATATTGGCCTTTAGTTCTCTTTTTTTGTGGTGTCTTTATCTGGTTTTGGAATTAGGCTTCATAGAAAGAGGTTGGAAGTGTGTCTTCCTCTTGAATTTTTTGGAATAGTCTGAGGAGGATAGGTTTTAGTTCTTCTTTGAAAGCTTGGTAGGACTCCCCTGTAAAGCCATGTGGACCAGGGCTTTTGTTTGCTGGAAGATTTTTGAACGCTGTTTCAATTTCCTCAGTAGTTAGTGGCCTATTCAGGTTTTTTGATTCTTCTTTATTGAGTTTTGGGAGCTTGTATTTTTCTAAGAATATGTCCATTTCATCTAGGTTGTCCTTTTTGTTGGAATAGAGTTGTTCACAGTATTTTTCATAATAATTTGTATTTCTGTAGCATCGGTTGTTATTTCACCTCTTTCATTTCTGATTTTGTTTATTTGGGTCCTCTCTCTGCTTCTTGGTGAGCCTGGCTAGAAGTTCATCAATCTTGTTTATCCTTTCAAAGAACCAGCTCTTGGCTTTGTTGATCGTTTGTATTATTTGTTTTTGGTCTCTATTTAGTTTATTCTGCTCTGATCTTTATTATTCCCTTTCTTCTGCTTATGTTGGGCTTTTCTTGTTGCACTCTTTCTAACTCTTTGAGTTGTAGGGTTAGGCAACTTATTACTGTTGTTTCTTGTTTTTTTGTGGTAGGCTTGTAGAGCTATGAACTTCCCTCTCAAGACTGCTTTCACTGTGTCCCAAAGATTTTGGATTGTCGTGCTTTCATTGTCATTTGTTGCTATGATGCTTTTTATTTCTTCTTTGATCTCTCTGGTAACCCAGTCAATGTTTAATAGCATGCTATTTAGCCTCCAGGTGTTTGATTTTTTTATTGTTCTTATTGTAGTTGATTTCTAGTTTTATGCTATTGTGATCTGAGAAGATGCTTGATATGATTTCTATCTTCTTGAATTTGAAGAGACTTTGCCTGTGACCCAATATATGGTCTATCTTTGAAAATGACCCATGTGCACTTGAGAAGAATGTATATTCTGCATCTTTGGGGTGAAATGTTCTATGAATGCCAATTAAATCCATCTGATCCAGTGTGTCCTTTAGAGTCACCATTTCCTTGTTAATTTTTTGTCTGGAAGATCTATCCAGTGAAGTCAGCAGGGTGTTAAAGTCCCCTAGTATGATGATATTGCTGTCAATCTCTCCATTAAAGTCTCCAGAAATTATATATATATTCCTTTGTAGGGTGCATATATATTTACCAGGTCTATATCCTCTTGTTGGATCGATCCCTTTATTATTATGTAGTGACTTTTGTTATCTCTTGTGATGGCCTTTATTTTAAAGTCTATTTTGTCAGATATGAGTATTACTACCCTGGCTTTTTTTCCATTCCCATTTGCATGGAAAATTTGTTTCCCTCTCTTTATTCACATCCTAAGTGAGTCTTTTGTTCTGAGGTGGATCTATTCTAGACAGCATATATTTGGGTCACATTTTCATTTCCATTCTGCTACGTTATGTCTTTTGATTGGAGCATTTAACTCACTTACATTTAAGGTTATTGTTGATTGTTATTTATTTGTTGCTGTTTTTATTCTGTATAACTATGTTTTTCTCTCTATATATAATTCTTCTCATTACAGCATTCGCTTTAGCATTTCTTGCAGTGCTGTTTTGGTGGTGACAAACTCCCTTAGCCTTTTTTTGTGTGTGTGTGTCTCGGATAGCTCTTTATTTCACCATCTATTTTTAATGATAGCCTGGCTGGATATAGTCCTCTTGATTTCAGGTCCTTGCTTTTCATTAGCTTGAATACTTCATACCATTCCCTTCTGGCCTGTAGAGTTTCTGATGAAATATTAGCTGACAGCCTTATGGGAGCTTCTTTGTATGTAGCAAATTGTTTTTCTCTTGCTGCCTTTAAGATTCTCTCTTTAAAAAAATAAGATTCTTTCTTTGTCTTTAATTTTTGGCATTTTAATTATGATGTGTCTGCACGTGGGCCTGTTGGAGTTCTTCTTGTTTATGATACTCTGTGCCTCCTGACCTTGTGTGACTTTCCTTCTCCTGGTTAGGGAAATTTTCTATTATTATTCCTTCAAACACATTTTCTATCCCTTGCTCACTTTCTTCCCCTTCTATCACACCTATTATGAAAATATTATTATGTTTTATGTTGTCCCACAGCTACCTGAAGCTTTCCTTTTTTTGATTGTTTTTTTTTTTTTTCATTTTGGTTCTCTGATTGAGTGATTGTTTTTCCCCAACCTGTCTTCTAATTCACTGATCTAATCCTAAGCTTCCCCTAATCTGCTGTGTATTTCTTCCAGTGAATTCTTTATTAGTTCTATGTCATTCATCATAGTTACTATATATTTTCTCATGCTCTGAGTATCTTTTCCATCATTATTCTGAACTCTCTGTCTGATAAATTTCTTATCGCTATTTCATTTAACTCTTTTTCTGTAGAATTCTCTTGTTTCATTTGGGCCTTTTTTTTTCTCCCCATTTTGGCTGCCATGGGATCCATGCCAGAGTTGATGGACAGCCAAGGCTAATTAGAGCTCATAGACCTGTAAGGACAACAATTATAGTACACTGTGCACACATGCCTTGCTGTAGCCAAAATGATTGATATAACTATTGGCACAAGGCCTCTTTTTTTTCTAAGTAGTATTAAAGTGTATTACTAAGGCTAGAGAGCTCAGATGAGGCAGATGAAGTTGAAAGCTGCTACTGCTATGATGTAAAGCTAAGAGCTCATAGAGAGTTCAGATATAGCTACCATGTAAAGCTACTATGCTAGAGAGGAGAGAGAGGCTGAGAAAGTGGGGAGAAGCATCTAAGGCCAGAGAGCTCAGGTGCCACTATTATGTGAGGCAGTGAGTCTGAGTCTAGGGACAACATCCAGCTGCTCAGATAATAGCTATGGGTACAGAGACTATTACTACTTTATAGGAAAGGTGTATTGGTTTAACCAACTGGCGTGCTGCTACCTGTATGGGATTTTGCTGTGAAGGAATGTTTTGTTTGATTGCTATGTGGCCACTGGCTTCTACAAGAAAGGTTTTCTTGTATACACCCAGAACTTCTCATGGCTTCTCTGTCTACCACCCAGTGTCCAAGAAGATCCATCCTCTAGCAGAGGGGCTTGGCCCCAATAGTTAGTGCAAAATGGGCAGGGTTTGAGAAGGAACCTGCCCTGACAGTTGGCATAGTCGTTAGTAGGATTCAGAAGAATATACAGACTCAGAGCAGCAGTGCTCTTGCTGTTTCTGAAAGCTCCCTATTTGTGTTTATGACTATTTATTTATTGGATATCTATGCCATCCAATCTCTAATGAATGACAGTGTCAGATGCTGTTTGTGACTGGTCTTGAGTACCCTGTTTGGAACTATCAGCAATCCACAGCTTGTGGCTTCCTCTGCTGGGGCTGGGTGTTTTGAAAAGAACTACAATTGTGCACCAAGGTCTGCTTTTCCTAGCCCAGGGCCCTGAATTATAACAGGAAATGATTCAAAGCCCTCAGAGACCCAGCTCTGCCTGCAGTCTGATTGTGTTCAGTCTTGAATAGCCTCAGGCTATCGATCACAGGTTGGGGCAAGAGTTTTTTCAACCAGGTGTGGCAATTACTTCTGCCTGCAGGCAGATTATTATTTTCAGTGTCTTAATGGGCCTCAGAAACTCCACATGGTAGAACAAGGTGTTTTCTAATAGGGTGGGGCAATTGCTTCAAACTCAGGCAAAAACTGCCTGGATGGTTAAGGTCTGGAAGAGAAAGATGTCCTCTGAAGTATAAGGAAATGACTTAGCACAGGAAACTGGTGTGTCTGCTTTCTGAGCTCTAACCCCAGAGCTTCCAAACCCTGGTTTTTGCTCCATTCTCCTCTGCCATTCCTCTACTGGAGGCCAAAGTGAGTGGCTGCACATGAAATTTTGTGTATTGCCTGCATTTCTAGCCATCTCTTCCTGGCAGACAGCAAACCTGTTGCTTTTCACAGCCAGATGTTATGTGGGCACCTTTCTCATTTCTGGTGCTCTGGGCTGTATTTGCTATATATCTTTGCAAATAAATGTTTTCAAATTTTCTGAGTAGGTACCCAGAAAAGGGATTGCTGGGTCATATGGTAACTTTATTCTGAATATTTTGAGGAACCGCCATGTTTTTCATAGTGATGGTACCATTTTACATTTCCACCAGTGACAAATGAGGGTTCCTTTTTCTCTACAATTTCTTCAACATTCGTTATTACTTGTCTTGTTGATAATAGCCATTCTAACAGGTGTGAGGTGTAGTTTTGATTTGCCTTTTCCTAATAGTAAAGTTGAGCATCTTTTTATATATCTGTTGGCCATTTTTATGTCTTCTTGGGAAAAGTGTCTGTTCAGGTTCTCTGCCCATTTAATTGCATTGCTTGTTTGTTTGGTATTGCATTGAATTAGTTCTTTATATATTTTTGGAATTATCCCTTTGTTGAAGCTGTTTAAAAACATAATCTCCCATTTGTTTGGTTGCCTTTTTATTTTGTTACAAGCTTCATTTGCTTTGCAGACGCTTTTTAGTTTGATATAGTCCTAGTTGTTACTTCCCTTGCCTTTGGGATAAAAATCATAAAACCTCTAAAACCAAAGTCCATGGGTTTAATACCTATGTGTTCCTGAATGCAATTTATTCTTTCAGATCTTATATTTATGTCTTTGATCCATTTTGAATTAATTTTTGTACATGGGACAAACTATAGTCTAGTTTCATTTTTTTGCATATAGCTTTCTAATTTTCCCAGCACCATTTATTGAAGAGGCTTTTCTTTCTCCATTGTTTATTTTTGGCTCCTTTCTCCAAATTATTTGCCTGTATTCATGTGGTTTTATTTCAGGGCTATCAATTCTGTTCCATTGTCTATGTGTCTGTTTTTCTGCCAATACCATACTGTTTTTATTATCATTGCTCTGTAGTACAATTTGAAGTCAGATAGTGTAATAACTCTCGTTTCATTTTTTTTTCTGAGGATTCGTTTGGTTATTTGGGGTCTTTTGTGATTCTGTACAAGTCTAATTTTTTTGTTCTATTTATTTAAAAAATGACATTAGGATTTGATGGGGATTACATTAAATCTGTATATTGCTTTGGGTAATATGGCCATTTTAATTATGTTGATTCTTACAATCCATGAACATGGAATGGATAGTGTGCTAGCCTATTACTGTGAGGTAACTTTGGCTATGTTTTTGGTTATCTACTCTTCTTTTGTTCTCACCTATTTTATAAGTTCAATTTTTGAATTTCTAATTAATTCTGCTAGCATCTTAATACTTTTCCAATAAATTGTTTTTCTAGAGTTGGTTTCTATTAATTCTCTACAACAACAACAAAAAATCTTGATCAGCACACTATCAAATACTTTCATTTTTACTTCCTAATTGACTTTAAAACCATCCACTTGTCTCAATCTGCATCACTATTACTACCTTAGTTCAAGTCACAGCACCTTTTTCTCACATCCCTTTTTCCTAAGTTTTCTGACCATAGCCATGCTGAACCTTTTGGATCCTCCACACCACAGCCCCAGGGAGCTATTGAAAATCTAAATCTATCATTTCATCCTGCTTAAATCTTGCAATGCTTCTCCTTGTTTTTGTGATAAAGAGCACATCTCAGCATGTTTTGATCTGTACCTCTTCTCCTGCACCAATTCAGCCCTTTGCTCTCTGTGCTGCACCCTCACTGACTTTCAGTTTGTCAGGTGAATCATGATGCCTTTTGCCACAGGACAATCACCTGGAATATATTCTCATTCATTCAATAAATATTATTTGTGAGTGCCCCTTTCACCTAATTAATTTCTACTCAACCTTAAAACCAAAGCCCAAATGTTCTCTTACTCCTAGTGCAAGCCAGGTTTTCTTTGTCATAAACCCCTGCTCGGCATTCATTTCTCTTAAGCGCCTGACGTACAGGCACACTATTTCTCTCCACTAATTCTAGCAGTGAATATTTTAGCAGCTGATTGCCACATCATTAGTCTTGTACTGATTTGTTTGGTGTACGCAACAGAAAATATTTTGCTGCCGGAGAACAAGAAAAATAGGTTTGGCTGGAGACAAGATGGCGGCGGAATAGGCAGACACATCCCAAGGCTTGTCCCTGAGCAAATAGAATAAGCAGCTGAAACAGATAACCTCCACCCCCGAATTGGCAAAGTATACTCAGCTGGTGAGACAGTTTGCAGCTGGCGAAGTATACTCAGCTGGTGAGACAGTTTATCTGGAAAGGTAAAAACCAGGGACCTGGGCAGGAAAGTATGCCAGATCTCTGAGCCCAGAGGGTAAGAGGGAGACCTCGCAACACCCAGCCGCATACCTTGGGACAGGCACAGCCCCTGACTGGGGAAAGGAAATCTGTAAGACTGTTGGTGCCAGGGGATTTGAGATCTGGGTTCCATAATTACAGAGGCCTGAGCCTAAAGGGGGCAGCCTGAAGCGCTGACCAGACTACGAAGGGCCGGTAAGAGAGGAGCTTACAGAGACTCAGTCTTCCTCATTTCTGCAGCCAGCATTTGTTTGTTTTCACTGAACCCTGTTCATAGGACATTTCGCATACAGACACTCACCCGTGCTGAGGAGCAGGAGAAGGTGCGGATGAGTGGAATCTGGGAAGAGGCTGGGGAGAGAAGGGGGTCCAGGAGAGGTGGCAGCAAATTGAGTGCTGAGTCACGCCTGAGCCCAGGACTTGGGCAGCCATTTTCTCCTAAGAATATAACTCCTCCCTCCAGCCCCCAGGCAAGGAATACAGCCACACCCAGATTCCACCCTGAATGGTATGAAGGATTAAACAAATCTGATTAGTCCTTGGGAGTTAACAGGGTCTGGCCTATAGAGGGCCCTTCAGTCCCAGCAACAGAAAAAAAAAAAAAAAATCACAGACACTCCAGAAAACTGGGATCTTAAGCCAGCCAAGGGAATGACATTTCAATTTTTCATTTTTATTTTTATATTATTATTTTATTAGCTCTTTTTTTTTTGCTTTTTTCTTTGTTTCCCTTTTTTTGTTTGTTGCTCTTTTTTGCTTTTTCTTTGTTCTTCTTTTTTGTTTGTTGCTTTATTTTCTACTTCTTTTCACATTATTTTTTCATCATTCAATTTTGTTTTATTTTTACTTGTTATTTTCTATTTTATACCATTTTTTAAATCAATTTTTTTGTAAATATATTATTTTGTTTCCTTTCTGTCTCTTTTTATCCACTCATCCCTTTTCTACCTCAGCTATACTGAAGTGAGGTCCTCCCCATATTTATCCAATTCTTAACCTTATTTCCTGTATATCAGCTCAGCCTCTACAGATTCTGCCCCCACCCTCTTTACTGGGTGTTTGGCGTTTGTATTTGTTTGGTTTATCTATTGGTTCTGTGGTGTTTTCTCTCTCTCTCTCTCTCTCTATATATATATATATAGAGAGAGAGAGAGAGATATACATACATATATATATGTATATATATATATTTTTTTTCTCCTTTTTCTTTTCTCTCCTATCTTTTTTTTCTTTTTTCTCTCTCTCTTAGATATAATTTGTACTCTCTTTTCTCTCCCCTAATTCTCTTTTCTCAGTTGGTCACTTATATTGGGGTTATCAGTGTCGTGAGTACATTCATGCTTTGTTTCCCTTGAGTCATGTCTTGTTAAGGTGAATTTTATCCTGTCTGGCTAAAGTGCTAGAGAGCAAGCCACATAACCAGACACCTGGAGAGGAGGAGCAGCAACGCGTGCAGCTCACTCCCATCCAAAGAGCAGCAGCCATGCAAGTAGCCCACCCCCATCCGAGGAGCAGCAGACTTGCAATCAACCTGTCCAAGTCAAAGGAGCAGTAACCCCACAAGCAGCCCAACACATTAGAGGAACAACAGCAGCATGCAGCCAGCCGCCATTCAAGGAACAGCAGTCACGTGAGCAGTCCACCCCAGTTCAAGGAGTAGCAGATGCGTGTGTAGCCCACCCCCATCCAAGGAACAGCAGCCTTGTGATCAGCACACCCTCTGTCTGAGGAACAGCAGCTGTGTGAGAAGCCTCCCCCCACCAGCCAGAGGAGCCACCATGGCTGTGAACAGCACCCACCTGAGGAGCTGATGCCAACTGAGGAGCAACTGATACCACAACAGCCCAAGGAGCAACCGCAGCCCGAGGAGTCACAGCCACCCAAGGAGCAGCCCCTGAACAACTCAACATCCAGATCTGTTGGTGAGATCAAATATGGGTAGACAAAGAAACCCCCAAACGAAAGAAGAGGAGGACTCACCAGAAAAGCAATTAAGTGAAACAGAGGCATGCAACATGTCAGAAAAAAGAATTCAGATTAAGGGTCCTAGAGTGCATAAACCGGATGGAGGAAAAAATCAACAACTTATGCAAGAATCAAGAAGAAACAGATGAAAAAAATCAACAACTTATGTAAGAATAAAAAAGAAATGGATGAAAAAAATCAATAACTTATGTAAGAACCAAGAAGAAATGAAGAGTGATATAGCTGCAATAAAAAACACCATTGAAAGTTTCAACAGTAGACTAGGAGAAGCAGAGTACCGAATTGGCAAATTAGAAGACAGGGAGCAAAACACATCCAAACTGAACTGCAATTGGAGAAAAAAATTAAAAGACAGGAGGAGAGCCTAAGGGAGCTATGGGACAACATGAAATGAAACAACACACGAATAATAGGGGTGCCAGAACAACAGAAAGAGGAACAAGGGTTAGAAAACCTATTGGAAGAAATAATATCAGAAAACTTCCCTGAGGTGGGGAAGAAAAAAGTCACACAAGCACAGAGAATCCCAAACAAGATGAACCCGAAAAGACCCACGCCAAGACACATCATAATTACCATGGCAAATGTTCAGGACAAAGAGAGAATCTTAAAGGCTGCAAGAGAGAGACGGAAAGTTGCATACAAGTGATCTTCCATTAGATTATCAAATGATTTCTCAACAGAAACACATCAGGCCAGAAAAGAATGGACGGAAATCTACAAAGTGATGCAAAGCAAAGGACTGAATCCAAGAATACTCTATCCAGCAAGGCTATCATTCAAAATTGAAGGGGAAATAAGAAGCTTCACAGACAAAAAAAGGTTAAGGGAGTTTGACACCACCAAGCCAGCAATGCAAGAAATGCTAAAGGGACTGGTGTAAAAAAGAAATAAAAAGCTAAGAAAGAAAACAGCCACAAAAAAATAGAAATGGCTACAAACAAGTACCTTTCAATAATAACTTTAAACGTAAATGGACTAAATGCTCCAATCAAAAGACATCGAGTGGCTCAATGGATAAAACAACATGGCCCATATATTTGCTGTCTACAAGAGACCCACCTCAGAATAAGGGACTCACACAGACTGAAAGTGAAGGGATGGAAAAATATCTTTCAGGCAAATGGAAATGAAAAAAAAGCTGGGGTAGCAATACTTATATCAGACAAAATAGACATCAAAGTGAAGGCCATAACAAGAGATAAGGAAGGCCACTTCATAATACTAAAGGGATCGATACAACAAGAAGATATAACCCTGATAAACATATATGCACCCAATGCAGGAGCACCCAAATACATAAAAAAACTCCTGGAAGATATCAAGGGAGAGATCGACAACAATACAATCATAGTAGGGGACTTTAATACACCACTGACATCACTGGATAAATCCTCTAGACAAAAAATCAGCAAAGAAACAGCAATCCTAAATGACTCACTAGATCAGATGGACTTAATTGACATCTTCAGAACATTTCACCCCAAAGCCACAGAAAATACTTTCTTCTCAAGTGCATATGGGACATTTTCAAAAATAGACCACATATTGAGTCACAAGCAAAGTCTCCCCAAATTCAAGAAGATTGAAATCATACCAAGCATCTTCTCAGATCACAATGGCATAATATTAGAAATAAACTACAATAAAAACAACCCAAAATACTCAAACACTTGGAAGCTGAATAGCATGTTATTAAATATTGATTGGGTTACCAATGAGATCAAAGAAGAAATTAAAAACATCCTGGAAACTAATGACAATGAAAATACAACAATCCATAACCTATGGGACACAATGAAAGCAGTTCTGAGAGGGAAGTTTATAGCCCTACAGGCCTACCTCAAAAGACAAGAAAAAATGGTAGTAAATCATCTAACTCTACATCTCAAAGAATTAGAAAGAGAGCAACAAGGAAAGCCCAACATAAGCATAAGAAAGGAGATAATAAAGATCAGAGCAGAAATAAATGACATAGAGACCAAAAAAACAATACATAAAATCAATGAAACCAAGAACTGGTTCTTTGAAAGAATAAACAAGATTGATGAACCTCTAGCCAGGCTCACCAAGAAGCAAAGAGAGAGGACCCAAATAAACAAAATCAGAAACAATAGAGGCGAAATAACAACAGACCCCACAGAAATACAAATGATTGTTAAAAAAATACTATGAACAACTCTACTCCAACAAACTAGACAACCTGGAGGAAATGGACAAATTCCTAGAAAAATACAACATTCCAAAACTCAATCAGGAAGAATCTAAAAATCTCAATAGGCCAATAACTATGGAAGAAATTAAAGCAGTCATCAAAAAGCTTCCAGCAAACAAAAGCCCAGGACCAAGATGGCTTCACCGGGAAGTTTTACCAAACATTCAAGGAAGAACTAAAACCTATCCTCCTCAGACTACTACAGAAAATTCAAGAGGAAGGAACACTTCCAAGCTCATTCTATGAAGCCAGCATCATCCTAATACCAAAACCACGTAAAGACAACACAATGAAAGAGAATTACAGGCCAATATCCCTCATGAACATAGATGCCAAAATCCTCAACAAAATCTTAGCAAATCGGATCCAGCAGTACATCAGAAAGATCATATACCATGACCAAGTAGGATTTATACCAGGGATGCAAGGATGGTACAATATCCGCAAATCAATAAACCTGATACATCACATAAACAAATTGAAAGAAAAAAACCACATGGTCATATTAATCAATGAGGAAAAAGCATTTGACAAAATCCAACACCCATTTCTGATAAAAACTCTCAGCAAGGTGGGATTAGAAGGATCATACCTCAACATAATAAAAGCCATATATGACAAACCCACAGCCAACATCATAATCAATGGGCAAATACTAAAAGCATTTTCCCTAAAAACAGGAACAAGTCAGGGATGCCCACTCTCACCACTCCTGTTTGACATAGTAATGGAAGTATTAGCCATTGCAATTAGACAAGAAGAAGAAATAAAAGGCATCCAAATTGGAAAAGAAGTAGTAAAACTGTCCTTATTCGCAGATGACATGATATTATACATAAAAAACCCTAAAGACTCCATCAAAAAACTATTAGACTTAATAAATGAATTTGGCAATGTAGCAGGATACAAAATTAATGCCAAGAAATCTATGGCATTTCTATACACCAAGAGTGAACTTATAGAAAGAGAGACTAAAAAACAATCCCATTTACCATCGCACCAAAAAAATTAAGATACCTAGGAATAAACTTAACTAAAGAAGTAAAAGACCTCTACTCAGAAAACTACAGGACGTTGAAAAAAGAGATAGAGGAAGACATAAACAGATGGAAGAACATACCATGTTCTTGGATTGGTAGAATCAACATCATTAAAATGTCCATACTACCCAAAGCAATCTATAAATTCAATGCACTTCCCATTAAAATACCAACGGCATATTTCACAGATCTAGAATGAACTCTCCAAAAATTCATCTGGAATAAAAAAAGACCCCGAATAGATGCAGCACAAAGTAGGTGGGATCTCAATACCAGATATCAAGCTGTATTACAAAGCCACTGTTCTCAAAACTGCCTGGTACTGGCACAAGAACAGACATATAGATCAATGGAATAGAATAGAGAGCCCAGAAATCAGCCCGAACCAATATGCTCAATTAATATTTGACAAAGGAGGCAAGAACATAAAATGGAGTCAAGAGAGTCTCTTCAATAAATGGTGTAGGGAAAATTGGACAGATACATGCAAAAAAATGAAACTAGACCACCAACTTATACCATACACAAAAATAAACTCAGAATAGATAAAAGACTTAAATGTAAGATGGGAAACCATAAAAATACTAGAGGAATCCAAAGGCAACAAAATATCAGACATATGCCGAAGCAATTTTTTTCACTGATACCGCTCCTTGGGCATTGGAAACTAAAGAGAAAATAAACAAATGGGACTACATCAAAATAAAAAGCTTCTGCACAGCAAAAGAAACCATCAACAAAACAACTAGAAAGCCCACTGCATGGGAGAACATATTTGCCAATGTTATCACCGATAAGGGTTTAACCTCAAACATTTATAGGGAACTCATACAACTTTATAAAAGGAAGTTAAACAATCCAATCAAAAAAAGAGCAAAGGACCTAAATAGACACTTTTCAAAAGAGGACATTCAGAAAGCCAAGAGGCATATGAAAACATGCTCAAAGTAACTAATCACCCAAGAGATGCAAATCAAAACAACAATGAGGTACCATCTCACACCTGTCAGAATGGCTATCATCAACAAATCAACAAAGGACAAGTGCTGGAGAGGATGTGGAGAAAAAGGAACACTCATGCACTGCTGGTGGGAATGCAGACTGGTGCAGCCACTATGGAAGACAGTATGGAGTTTCCTCAAAAAGTTAAAAATGGAACTCCCATTTGACCCAGTGATCCCACTTCTAGGAATATATCCCAAGAAATCAGAAACCCCAATCAGAAAGGATATATGCACCCCTATGTTTATAGCAGCACAATTCGCCATAGCTAAGATCTGGAAACAGCCTAAGTGCCAGCAGATGAATGGATTAGAAAACTGTGGTACATCTACATGATGGACTACTATGCTGCTGTAAAAAAGAAGGAATTCTTACCATTTGTGACAGCATGGATGGAACTGGAGAGCATTATGCTAAGTGAAATAAACCTGTCAATGAAGGAAAAATACAACATGATCTTACTCATTTATGGATAATTATGACCATTATGAACTGATGAGCAAAAATAGATACAGAGGCAGAGCAACATCAAACAGACTGTCAAGCTACAGCAGGAAGGCTGGGGAGGGTTGAAGGGTGGGAAGCAGCGGGGGGAGGGTAAGAGATCAACTGAAGGACTTGTATGCATGCATATAAGCATAACCAATGGACATAAGACACTGGGGGGTAAGGGAGGCTAGAGGAGGGCCAAGGGGAGAAAAAAAAGAGACGTATATAATACTCTTTGTAATACTTTAAGCAATAAAACAATTTAAAAAAAAACCCTGCTCTTTTGCTTGAGAGCCCATGAACAATATTTGTAAATGTACACTCTTAGGTGCGGTTTTATGACTGTCTGTCACCCTCACTGGTCCGTGAAAGCTTCGGGTGAACAGAAATCATATCTATCAGTTTTTACTTCTTGCTGCATGCCCAATACCAGCAGGGTGACTGGAAACTAATATTCTATTAATATATCTTAAATAAAAGTTTCCTATAATAATTCAAAAAATACGAATTTATTTAGAGAGTTATTATTATATATTTCTAAAATTATATATATATATATATATATATATATATATATATATATCCTTCTTTGTGGCTCCATCTTATTAAACATTGTAGTCTATTGCTAAATTTCTAGAAGTAAATGTTTCCTTATCATTTCTGTTTTCATTTATGCTTCCTTTGCCTCATTATTCCTTGCAATGAATTGCTCAGAGAAAGCAATGTTTGAGATCATGATCTTAAGTTTGTTGAAGTTTCTCAATTTAAAGCAAATCATCTTACATCCTCCTATAGACTTCTAAACTGACCTTCCACTAAAAAAAGAAAGTGCTTATCTGAAGAAAAAAAATATGGCAGCCTTCTTATTGAAGTTTCTTCTTCCAAGCTTGACATATAGAAATAGTCTGTCTTCCCTTGAATTTTACTTAGTCATAAGTTTTTAGCTCAAGTTTCAATTATAAGAGCTGACAAACATTAATGCTGAAAACAAAATGAATGGCTGCTTCCAAATAACACACTGTTCTTTGAGAAAGATCACTTAAAACATCAAATTCTTCTCATCCCCATTATCAGTTGTTCTGAAGTCTCCTTTGAGTCATTTATCTTTGTGATCATTGTTTTTATACATATATTGGCAATTAAACAGGTAGGGCAGATGGACAATAACTAAAAATATATACATGTATATAAAAGCACCCATTACACCCCTACTAAAATATTGATGACAAAGAACTGAAGTTAATATGTTCAATTTTGTAATAACTTTAAAGAATTCATGTTTAATTAAAAGTGACATATAAATTATGCTGTCTGCTAACACTATTGATTGTTGTTCCCATTCTGCCAAACTTAATATAAAATTAATTCTTAATTTTCAGGCCAGTAGTCTGCTCTTCACCAAGACACATGATTATTGTTGATATGAGTCAGTGAAATATTAAACTTCATAATTGAGGGCTTTCTATGTGATATCTTAAAGTAATTCTCAAGATTTGACATTACTCTCAATATATGTTTTCCCCTTTTATACATTAAAAATGTTTGTAATATAACTTTCAAAACATGCTACACATAAAAATCTACTTCACATTCAGCTGCATGGTTATTATTTTCATAAAGTGCACTTAGTATTAGAATAGTATGACCTTATAGGGTGGTAAAGAATGGCTTATCTTTTGCTCAGTCACACATACAACTGTGGACCAATCTAAACTTTTCTCACTTTATAATACTTGGAGACCTCTGGGTTAGTCTGACCTTACATAAATAAATATAGCATCTCAGCAGCCTTTCACATGCCTGTTTCAAACAAAACTTCAAGCCAAAATAGCCACCAACTCCAAAGTAAGTGATATTTCACTGAGGTAGTACTTGGCTCTACCTTCAAGGTTAACATGACCTCAAATGACAAAATTATATTACTTATATTGTATGCATTTCATGCACTGTTAGGATAATTGCTATTTCTATTTTTGGAGGAGGCTAGACTGAAAAATTTTACCAGTAAATGTTTCTGTGACATTGCCCTCCTTGAACCAGTCTCCAACTTTACTAAATGACTTTTATTTCTATGATGACGATTATTATTACTATTTTTTTTGCCCCTGATTCTATTATAATCACCAGTTTATTCTGTTCATCAGATTATTTATTCACTTGATTTTTAGATTCACTTGTTGATAGATGTGTATTTGTTGTTCATAATTTGTATCTTTACCTTTTTCTTCTTCCTCCTCTTCTTAAAGGATACCTTTCAGCATTTCATATAATACTGGTTTGGTGGTGATGAACTCCTTTAGCTTTTCCTTATCTGTGAAGCTCTTTCTCTGACCTTCAATTCTGAATGATAGCTCTGCTGGATAAAGTAATCTTGGTTGTAGATTCTTGCTATTCATCACTTTGAATATTTCTTGCAACCCCTTCTGGCCTGTAAAGTTTCTGTTGAGAAATCAGCTGACAGTCATATGGGTACTCCCTTGTAGGTAACTAACTGTCTTTCTCTTGCTGCTTTTAAGATTCTCTCTTTGTCTTTTGCTCTTGGCATTTTAATTATGATGTGTCTTGGTGTGGTCCTCTTTGGATTCCTTTTGTTTGGGGTTCTCTGCGCTTCCTGGACTTGTAAGTCTATTTCTTTCACCAGGTAGGAGAAGTTTTCTGTCATTATTTCTTCAAATAGGTTTTCAATATCTTGCTCTCTCTCTTCTTCTGGCACCCCTATAATTCGGATGTTGGTACGCTTGAAGCTATCCCAGAGGCTCCTTACACTATCTTCGTATTTTTGGATTCTTTTTTCATTTTGCTTTTCCAGTTGGGTGTTTTTTGCTTCTTTGTATTTCAAATCTTTGACTTGATTCTTGCAATCCTCTAGTCTGCTTTTGGAACTCTGCATAATATCCTTTATTTGTCAGTGTATGCTTAATTTCTATTTGGTCCTTTTTTATAACCTTGAGGGTCTCACTAGATTTCTTGAGGGTCTCACTACATTTATCAGCGGTCTCACCAGACTTTTTGAGGGTCTTACTAAATGTATCAGCAGTTTCTAGAAAGTTCTTGAAAAACCTTAAAAGTGTGGTTTTGAACTCTATATCCAGTAGTTTGCTTTCCTCCATTTCTGTCATTTGTGTCCTGTTTCTTTGTCTCCACATTTTTTATGCTTCCCTGTGTTGGTAGAGTGGCTTTGTGTGCTAGGTGTCCTATAGGGCCCAGTGGCTCAGCCTCCCCAATTACCTGAGGTGGACACTCTTGGTGCACCCCTTTGTGGGCTTTGTGCACAGTCTTGTTGTAGTTATGGCTTGATTGTTTTAGGTGTCACTGGGAGGAATTGACCTCCAGGCCAATTGGCTGTGAGAGTCAGCTGTGTCTATGGTGGGAGAACTTCTGTGCTGAAGACACCCTTCTGGGGCAAGACTTGCTTCAGTGGGGCTTTGGTGCTCACTGAGTCTGCCCCCTGAGTGTGTCCCTCATCGATCTGAGGAGTTGTAATCTGGATGGTCCCACTCTGACCACTGGGTACACTGGTTCTTGGATCTAAGGAGGTGCTAATTTAGCCTCTGCCTAAGGTTACCCAGCAGGAGCTACGAAGAGATCTGCAGATTCCCCTTCCTTTTTTGGAGTTTGGAGGTGCCCAGATGTGGCCCAGCTGTGAAGCAATGCAAGCTGCTGTGGGGCCTTGGGCCTTCTCTTGGAAGTTCTCTATTATTATTATTATTATTATTATTATCATTATTATTATTATTATTCTTGCCTAGTAAGAAGGCACACCAACTCTTTCATTAAATAGAAATCCAATTCTTTTTCTGCAGGTGAGCAAAAAGTATTCTTTACAAAATTTTTACCTAATGAATTACAGTACGTGGACTTTAACTTTCCATTTCTCTATAGCATATTCACTGAACATGCCATCCCACTTAATTAGGCTGTGTGGGTCCTTCTTTTATGCCAAGCACAACTCGGCCTCTATCATTTCCATTACCTGAGTTATCTTCTTTCCACTGGACATTTTCCTCTCCCCAATCTCTGGATACTAAACACTTTTCATGATTGTCTTTGTACCTCATCAAGATGGATGAAGCCTGTTTGGGAAACACCACCATAGTTTCAAGTAAACCAGAGTTTATTATGCTTTTTAGATACTCAGCTCTAAATTTCCCCATTTATCTTTCCCCCAAGAAATCAAGTTGGAATGAGTGAGCATGTAGTTATTATATACCATGAATTCAATCTATTGCTTTAAATAAAACAATTGGCAAGGTTTTATAAATTATTTTCAGCAGCAAATTATTTGTAACCCAAGCAGTATGTCATGACATTTGGTTAAAAAGTGCTGACCCAGTCAAATGAAATTCTGTTTATTTATCAAGGCCCAAATCCAAAGTCCACTAAATTCAGAATATATTCATTTATTTGTTTTTTCTTTCACTCAACAGTTATTAATTGCCTGTACCAGACACTGCAGAAAGTTTTGAGGCCATAATGACAGGTGGAAAAAGTCTCTGTTCTCAAAATGAACATGTTCTACTTTCCAGTTCTTTCTTTATGCTAGGTATTTCTGACACTTTGAGAGGGTCTCACAGTAATACTCAGAATCCTTCTGAACATAGCTCTTCAAGCAACTACCACTAATCTATTAGAGATAGCATAGACATAGATATTGCCACTGGAGCTGAACAGACACAGATGTAAATACATAATTAGTAAAATATTAAGTTGCAGATTCAGGTAAATATTTTATGAGCCAAAATAATGTCTATCAATTAATTTAAAATGTATGATTTCTATGGAGCATCACTTAATCCTGTGTGAGAGTCAGAGAAATGATCTCTAAATAGAAAGAATAAAGAATTTAAAATGAAAAATAAAATGTATACTCAAATAACAAGAATACAAAACCAATGTCTTTGTAGATATAGTCTCCTTGCATTATTTCAATTTTCCTCTTTTCCAAGTCATTATTTAACCTAGTGCACTCTTTAATTTCTGATCTGCTTCCTATCTCAATATTATTGCTACCAGCAATTATCTCCTAGTTTCCAAGTACAAGGAACGCTTTAAGTTCTGTATTGTTGAAAATGGCTTCTTTAAAAATGGTCCCTCTGTTTCCAAACTCTACACTTCTAGTTTTCCTCTTACCTCTCTGACAATTCCTTTTCAGTATATGCGTTGATTTTTTTCTTTTCTCCATTCATGATACTTGATGTTCCTCATGGCCCTTCAATCTCTTCTCCATCTCCTGAAATATTCTATCTGGTCTATTTTCTCCATTCTCAGGGAAGATACATTAATCAACTAAAATAGGTACCATTCACTTCCTAGTCTAAATACACAGTATCTCTAGAATTATACAGAACACAATCTGCATGGATAAACACATACTCTCAAATCTATATCTAGTCTAAGCAATAGGGTATTTTCTTGATTCCTGGTTGATTTCATCAATTGCATGAGTTAGCCTCATGTATAATTCCACCTATACAATCACGCTCAAGTATATATCTCCAGTTCTGAGAATTACAAAGTTTCAGATTTGTGTTTTTAAGCAGGAAGTTTTAGAGGTTCCTTTCTAAATCATGTTCCAACCTGCACCCATCATCCACTCTTCAAACTTGATCCCCTTACTCTATTCAACATTGTACTTATGAAGGCTATCATACATTCAGTCTCCGAAACTGGAATTTTAAGAGTCAGCATTGACTTCTCCCATTCTCTTCATCCAAAGAAAATCAGTAATTGAGTCTTGTCAACTCTAACTCTGAAATGTCTTTAAAATCTGTTATTTTTATCCATTCTTATACCACATGTGGTCCTCTTCATTTTTATATGACTTACCCTAGCCTTAATGTGTCTCAATGTTACTAGTGCTTTTATGCCTAATCACTTTTTTGTCTATTTTATGAAAACCTGTCTTTGCTCTTATTGTTTTCTTTACCGCACTGATGTCTCTTATAAAACTTCTATTACAAAAATAATTTTAATGTATCAACTCAAATGTTACTCCTTTTAAAACATTTACTTTTTCTTTTCTAGTTTGATTATCCTCCATGAAGTATTACCCTTCCTCTTCATCAGGATCCCACAGTGTTCTATGTTCATGTTACTAGTAAAACACCTTTGAAAATGATCACTTCTTGCAAAATAGTTGGATGTCTAGAAAGGACTGCTTTGCAGGATTGGACTCCTTAAATGGAGATGCAGCCTGACAGCAGAGAACCTACAGGGAGCGAGCTGGCAGGTATAAACTTGGATCTCTCTATTCCTCCTGATTTCTTGGCAGTGATCCCTATGGTTCAAGCCAGAGGGCTAAGACACATATTGGCCAACTTCATTTTTTTTCCTTTTTTAGGGCACAAAATAGAGGGGATAAACATGAAGAGTGAATCTTGAGGGGAAAATGGAAGGTAGCCAGCATAGCAAATCAGAAGGACACAATGAGACCATAATGTCTCATTGAGAGAATGTCAGGAGATAAAAGTGATGAGTAAAGGACTAGATCATGTAGAGTCTTGTTTCCATAATGTGGACTTTGTAGTTTATTCTGAGTGATATGGAAAGCCACAGGATGTTTCTGAGCAGAAGATAAGGCAAGGGTAGAAAGAGAAAGACCATTTGGAAAACACTGCAATAATCTATGTGGAGATGATGGTGTCTTAGACTAGGGAAACTGTGGGCATGGTGTTATGACTAGGGGTCAGGTTTTAGATCTATTTGTAAAGTAGAATTGTCATAATTTATTTATGTTGAGTGTGAGAAATAGAGAGGATCATCATGGAAGATAGAAATTTGGGCAACAGAAATAATAGAGTTGCTATTTATTGAAATGGGAAAGACTTCAAAAGGAGTAGATTTAATAAGGTTATTAAATGCCTTGGTAGAGATGATATATGGGAACTCTGAAGTGGTTGAGTCTGGGAATATAACGTTGACATTTGTCAGAATATGGAGCTTTTATATAAAGCTATAGGACCAAAAGTAATCAGCCAAGAAATAAGCACAACTGAATAAAAGTACCCTAGTACTGACTCCTAAGGGATTCTGGAATTTACATGTTAGTAATGCAGAAAACATTCAGCAAAGAAGACTAGGAAGGGCTTGAATATGGCACAGCAGAATTCCATTGTGCATTGAGCATAACTGGATGATATGTTAAAAAATAACTTGGGTTTTTAAAAAAGCCTCTAGTTATTGTGAGAAATCAGAATTTGAGTCATTGATATATTTCATTATCTTGGGAAAATGTACAAGGGAACAGAAATATAGTTGACTACATTTTGGTAGTAATTAAGACCTCATTTACATCTCACTATTTTTGAAATTAATATCAAGTCAGTTAGATATTTTAAAACTTTTGACCTAATTTTCTATAACAAATTGACATTTTAAAATAGTTTGGTCAAGAAGATATCTTGTAAGAGAACATGGCAGCTGACTGGACAGCATGGAGGAAGAGAGTGTGACGGAATAAAGGAGTAAGAGGGGCATGTGTGGATATGTTTTGTGTGTGAGTGGGTATGAGGGAGAGTTAGATATTGCCGGAGTCTCAGGGACTGGCAGATTGGTCTCTCCTAGATGGAGAGCCCCTGCTACTACTGTGGGCATTCCCAGACCAGCATGGCTTTGGTGTGGAGCCCATGCCATCTTGTAGAAGGGAGTAGCGAAGACCAGGAGCACAGTGACACCAATACTCAGACCGACCTTGGACTCCTCACCTGCACTTGTGCAGGGATAACCCATGTGGAACCACCACTGTGCCCTAGCAGTGAGCAGCACGATGCCTAGGATCCCAGCTGTCTGCAGTGAGTGCACACCAGAGAGACCCCCTGAGCCACGCCTCCTTGCCAGTGCCCAGATCCAGCATCCCAGGAGCCTGCACTTCAGGACCCTACGCTGGAAGTGTAAGCCAGGAGTACCCACGCCCCATCCCCATCCTTGGCCCCAGGACAGTGCTACCACCTGGCATGTGACCCAGCCCCAGGACACAGCTGCTTCTTGGCGCATGATCTATCTTCAGTCACAGGTCAGAGCTGCCACCAGGCACACAATCCATCCCCAGCCCAGGATAGAGCTGTCACCAGGCATGCTCCATACCCGACCCCAGGACACAGCTGCCAGTGAAACTTGGTGTGCTCAAGTGCACTGCCAGGGAGACCTAGGGTGCTATCCTGCCACTGGTGCCAGGGCCACACCAGAGCCATGGGAGAAGGGGGTACAACTCAAAACACAGACAGTAAAGCTATGAAACTCAAGGCAGACCCAACCTCCAGGCTAAAAAGTCCTAGACTAATGGACTGCTAGGGTCTTCAAACTCTCAGAACCTAAGCAGGATGCCTAGGGTCAGAAAGAGATAGCAAAAAGAAGGAGACAAAGAAATAATCCCCAAAGGAAAGAAAAAGGATCACCAGAAAATGGACTAAATAAAATGGAGGCAAGCAATATGTCAGAGAAAGAATTCAGAGTAATGGTTATAAAGATGCTAAACCATCTGGATAAGAAATTCACCAACATATGCAAGAATCAAGAGGAAATTAAAGATGATATAGCTGCAATAAGAAACAGAAAGGAAGGTTTTAACAGTAGACTACAAGAAGTGAAGGACCAAATCAGTGAGTTAGAAGACAGGGTAGAAAAACATCCTATGAACAGCAATTGGGGGAAAAAATTAAAAAGCAGGAAGAGAGTTTAAGGGAACTTTGGGACAGTAGGACACGAAGCAACATCTACATAATAGGGGTGCCAGAGGACAAGAAAAGGAGCAAGGATTCGAAAACTTATTTGAAGAAATAATGACAGAAAATTTCCCTGACCTGGGGAAGAAAAGAGTCACACAAGCACAGAAAGTCCCAAACAAGATGAATACAAAAAGACCAACCAAGATACTTCATAATTACAAACATTAATGACAAAAAAAGAATCTTAAGGGCTGTAAGAGAGAAACAGAAAGTTACCTACAAGGGATCACCCATTATATTATCAAATAATTTCTCAAGATAAACACATCAGGACAGAAGGGAATGGAATAGAATATATAAAGTGATGCAAAGCAAGGGACTGAATCCAAGAATACCCTATCCAGCAAAGTTATCATTCAAAATTGATTTTGAAATCAGGAGCTTCACAGACAAAAAAAGGTAAGGGAGTTCATTACCATCAAGCCAAAAATTCAAGAAATGCTAAGAAGACTGTTGTAAAAAGAATAAATAGAATGGAAAGAAGGAACACAGGCATAAAGAATAAATATGGCAACAAACAAGTATGTATCAATAATAATCTCAAACGTAAGTGGATTAAATGCTCTAATCAAAAGACAAAAAGTGGCTGAATGGATAAAAAAAAACAAACAAAAAAACATGACCCATATATATGCTGTCTACAAGAGACCCACCTCACAACAAAGGACTCACACAAACTGAAAGTGAAGGGATGGAATAAAAAATTTCAGACAAACGGAAATGAAAAAAAAAAAAAAGCTGGGGTTGCAATACTTATTTCTGACAAAATCGACCTCAAAGTGAAGGCCATAACAAGAGATAAGGAAGGATACTTCATAATACTAAAGGGATTAATACAAGAAGATTTAACTCTGGTAAACATATATGTACCCAATATAGGAGCACCAAAATACATAAAAAACTTTTGGAAGATATTAAGGGTAAGATCAACAGCAATACAATCATAGTAGGGGACTTTAATACCCCATTACGTCACTGGATAAATCTTCAAGATAAAAAACACAAAGAAATAGCAATCCTAAATGACTCACTAGATCAGATAGAACTAACTGACATCTTAAAAACATATCACCCCAAAGCTACAGATTATACATTTTTCTGAAGTGCACATGGGACATTTTCAAAGATAGACCACATATTAGGACACAGGCAAAGTCTCTCCAAATTCAAGAAAATTGAAATCATATCAAGTGTATTTTTAGATCACAATGGCATAAAATTATAAATCAAAAACAATAAAAACAATTTTAAAATCAAACACTTGGATGCTAAATAGCATGCTATTAAACAATGATTGGGTTACCAAAGAGATCAAAGAAGAAATTTAAAAATCCTAGAAACAAAAGAAAATGAAAACACAACAATCCAAAATCTCTTGGACATAGTGAAAGCAGTCCTGAAAGGGAAGTTCATGGCACAACAGGCCTACTTCAAAAAACAAGAAAAACTTATAATAAATTATCTAACCCTACAACTTAAAGAACTAGAAAGAGAGCAACAAGAAAAGCCCAGAGTAACTAGAAGAAAGGAAATAACAACAATCAGAGTGGAAATAAATCACATAGAGATAAAAAAAAAAAAAGAGTACAAAAGTCAATAGAACCAAGAGCTGGTTCATTGAAAGGATAAACAAGATTGTTGAGCTTCTAGCCAGGCTGACCAAGAAATAAAGACAGAGAACCCATATAAACAAAATCAGAAATGAAAGAATTGAAATAACAATTGACCCCACAGAAATATAAAGGCTTGTAAAAAAGTACTATGAACAACTCTATTCCAAAAAACAGGACAACCTAGACAAAATGGACATATTGCTAGAAAAATATGACCTTCCAAAATTCAATCAGGAAGAATAAAATTATGAATAGGCCGCTAACTACTGAAGAAATTGAAGTAGTAATAAAAATAAAACTTCCAGCAAGAAAAAGCCCTGGGCTGTATGGCTTCACAGGGGAGTTTTACCAAACATTCAAAGAAGAAATAAAACCTACCCTCCTCAGACTATTCCAAAAAACTCAAGAGGGAAGGAGCACTTCCAATCTCTTTCTATGAAGCCAGCATTATCCTAATCCCAAAACCAGATAAAGACACTACAAAACAAGAGAATTACAGGCCCATATCGCTGATGAACATAGATGCTAAAATCTTCAACAAAATATTAGCAAATCACATCCAACAATGCATTAAAAAGATCATTACCATGACCATGTGGGATTTATTCCAGGGATGCAAGGCTGGTACAATAATTGCAAATCAATAAACGTGATACATCACATAAACAAATTAAGAAACAAAAATCATATGATCATATAAATTTATGAAAAAAAAAGCATTCAACAAAATCAACACCTTTTTTGATACAAACCTTCAGCAAAGTGGGAATAGAGGGATCATATGTCATCATAATAAAAGCCTTATATGACAAACCTACAGCCAACATCATATTCCATAGGCAAAAACTAAAGCCATTTCTCCTAAGATCAGGAACAAGACAGGGATGCCCACTTTCACTACTCCAGTTTGACATATTACTGGAAGTGCTAGCCATAGCAATCAGACAAGAAGAAGAAATAAAAGGCATTCAAATTGAAAAAGAATTCAAACTGTCATTATTCACTGATGACATGATATTGTACATAGAAAACCCTAAAGACTCCATCAAAAAACTACTTGATTTAATAAGTGAATTTGGCAACATAGTGGGATACAAAATTAACACCCAGAATTCTATGGCATTTTTATACACCAATAATGAACTCACAGAAAGAGAAATTGAAAAAAAAAAATCCCATTTACCATGGCAACCAAAAAATTAAGATAACTAGGAATAAACTTAACTAAGGATTGGAAAACTACAGGTCATTGAAAAAGAGATAGAGGAAGATATAAACCAGTGGAAGAATATAGTGTCTTCATGGATTGGTAGTATCAGCATCATTAAAATGTCCATACTACCCAAAGCAATCTATAGATTCAATGTAATCCCCATTAACATACCAACGGTATATTTCACTGACCTAGAACAAACTCTCCAAAAATTTTTATGTAATAAGAAAAGACCCTGAATAGCTGCAGCAATCTTGAGAAAAAAGAAAAAAGTTGGAGGGATCACAATACCAGATATCAAGCTATATTACAAAGACGCTATTCTCAAAACTGCCTGGTATTGGCACAAGAACAGACATATAGACCAATGGAACCAAACAGAGAACCCACAAATTGACCCAAGCCATTATGCTCAATTAATATTTGACAAAGGAGGAAAGAGCATACAATGGAGTCCAGAGGGTCTCTTCAATAAATGATGTTGGGAAAATTGGACAGATACATGCAAAAGAATGAAACTTGACTACCAATTTACACCATACACAAAAATAAACTCAAATTGGATAAAAGGCTTAAACATAAGATGGGAAACCACAAAAATCTTAGAAGAATCCATAGGTAGCAAAATATCAGATATAGCTCAATGCAATATGTTTACTGACACATCTTCTAGGACAGTGGTCGGCAAACTGCGGCTCGAGAGCCACATGCGGCTCTTTATCCCCTTGAGTGTGGCTCTTTCACAAAATACCACATGCGGGCGCGCTCATACAGTGTGATTGAAACTTCGTGGCCCATGCTCGGAAGTCGGTATTTTGTGGAAGAGCCACACTCAAGGGGCCAAAGAGCCGCATGTGGCTCGCGAGCCGCAGTTTGCCGACCACTGTCAGGACCTAGGACAGTGATGGCGAACCTTTTGAGCTCGGCGTGTCAGCATTTTGAAAAACCCTAACTTAACTCTGGTGTCGTGTCACATATAGAAACTTTTTGATATTTGCAACCATAGTAAAACAAAGACTTATATTTTTGATATTTATTTTACATATTTAAATTCCATTTAACAAAGAAAAATCAACCAAAAAAATGAGTTCTCGTGTCACCTCTGACACGCGTGTCATAGGTTCGCCATCACTGACCTAGGACAATGGAAACTAAGGAGAAAATAAACAAATGGGACTATATCTGCCGGAAGCCGGTCCATCCTTGCTGCTTGACACAGTTGCTGCAGGAAAGAAACATCTTCACAGCATATGTTTCAAGGGACCTGGCATATATAGCATATTGTTCTTAATATGTTTGCTCTCCTTAGTGCCATGTGTTTTAACCAAGGTCACCTCTCCGAGAAAGGTTGTTTCCCCAGGTGGGGATTTTTCCCTGAGGTTAGGGAGGGGATACAACCCCTTAATTAAGTGCCAGGCGGGTAGTTAAGCTACATAATCTTTACTCCCCGGAATGGAGATAAGAAATGCCCTAACCTTTGTAATAGAAATTGACAGGATTAAAATCGGCTGGTATAAATACGGATGTAACAAGACAATAAACATCAGATCCTAACCAGAACCTAGCGAGAGAACATGGCAAAAGATCCTGGACAGAACCTGGCTACAGAACTTTGCTGAAGAACCTAGACAGAACATGGCAAAAGAACCTGGCGACCAAACCTGGCTGGAGAATTTGGAAACCCTGGCTGGAGAACCTAGCAAGAGAATATGGCTACAGAACTTGGCTGGAGATCCTGGCTAGAGAACCCAACTCTGCTGATGAACTGAACACTGCCTTCATGTCATTCATTCTTCGCCGACTCCGTCCACACCTTTGGGGATCCCTGGACCCACTGGGGTTGGACCCCAGCATATATCAAAATGAAAAGCTTCTGCACAGCAAAAGAAACCATCAATAAAAACAACAAGAAAGCCCACTGCATGGGAGAACATATTTGCCAATGTGACATCTGATAAGGGTTTAATTTTCAAAATTTATAGGGAACTCATACAACTTAACAAAAGGAAGATAAACAATCCAATCAAAAAATGGGCAAATGATCTATATAGACAATTCTTGAAAGTGGACAATCAGGTCAAGAGACATATGAAAAAGTGCTCAAAATCACTAATCAACCAAGAGATGCAAATCAAATGGCATTTCTTAATGAAGTACCACCTCACACCAGTCAGATGGCTGTCATCAACAAATCAACAAATGACAAGTGCTGGTGAGGATGTGGAGAAAGGGGAACCTTAGTACACTGCTGGTGTGAATGCAAATTGATGCAGCCATTGTGGAAAATAGTATAGTATTTCCTCAAAAAATTAAAAATGAAACTCTTATTTGACCCAGTAATCCCATTTCTAGAAATATATCCCAAAAAAATCAGAAACACCCATTTAAAAAAACATATGCATCCCTATGTTCATAGCAGCACAATTTGCAATAGCTAACAATTGGAAATAGCCTAAGTGCCCATCAACAGATGAGAGGATTAAAAACTGTGGTACATTTAAAAACTGTGGTACACAGTGGAATACTATGCTGCAGTAAAAAAGAAAGAACTCTTACCTTTGCAACAGCATGGATGGACCTAGAGAGCAATATGCTAAGCGAAATAAGCCAGTCAAAGAAAGATAAATATCACACAATCTCACTTATTTGTGGAATATAATGAACAACATAAACTGATGAGCAAAAATAGATCCAGAGACACAGAATCATCATACAGACCATAAAACCTCAGAAGGAGGGCAGGGAAGGTGGGTGGGGTACAGGAAGGGGGCTTGGGGATAAGAGATCAATCAAAGAGCTTGTATGAATGTAAGTATAACCAATGGACATAGACAATGGGCGGTTAGGTGAAGGCTGGGGCTGGGGGGTAGGGGCAGGCTGGGAGAGGACAATGAGGGAAAAGGGGACATATGTAATACTTTCAACAATTTTTTTTAAAAGAAGGTATTTTCAACATAGTCTTTTCCAAAAGTGTGAAAGTATATATTCACATTTATTTACTATTCAATTTACTTTCATATTACCACTTTTGACAATAGGAAACTATTTGGAGGACTATGGGACTTCTAAAGCTGTCCATTTGTATCCTTAAAACAAGGTCAAGGTTACAAAGACGGTTTCTTATTAATATTAAAGAGCATTTATGAAATTCTGCCACTTTCCAAATTATGATAGAGTAATGGCCCCCAAAGATGTCCAGATTCTACTCCCAAGATCCTGTGAATATGTTACCTTACTTGACAAAAGGGACTTTTCAGATGTGATTAAGTTAAGGACTTTAAGATGAAAGGGATTATCCTGATCAGCTCAACATAGTCATATGAGTCCTTAAAAATCAGAGAACTTTCCTGGCTATGGTCAGAGAGATTAACTTTGTTGACTTTGAAGATGGAAGAAAGGGGTCATGAGTCAAGGAATGTGGGTGGTCTTGAGAAGTTGGGAAAAGGTAAGATTTCTTCCCTGGTGTCTCTGGATAGTGATACAGGATTTTTGGTCTGAAACACGCATTGTTCCCCTGGGCAGGATGGCTTCCCCAGGCTCTTTGTCCACCAAAGTCGAAGAATGAAAACACGGACAGAAGGTGGAAATTTATTGAAGAACAAGTACAGACTCCCACGGGGGGAAAGGGAAAGAGTCCCTTGAGTTCCTTTTTCCACCGGTTTATAAAGGCTACAGTTTTTGTGCCTCCATATCCCCTCTGATTGGCCACTATTCCCCTTTGATTTGGTCTCTACAGCAACTCCTGAGCTCAAAGGTCAAAACTTACATGGGATGTGTGAGGCCCTCCTTCTTTATTTTGTAAATATAGACCTTTGGCTACTCCCAGTTCCTTTATCTTCTGTCTTTTCCTAGTCTTATGGAAATGTAACTCCTGCCTCCCCCAATTCCTTGTCTTATGGAAATGTAACTCCTGCCTCCCCCAATTCCCTTGTCTTATGGAAATGTAACTTTTTGCAGCTCAATAGCCTGTGCTTTTTCCATGGACCCCTTTAATTTTTAAAAATTCCCTAAACCTGCCTATTTCACCCCTAAAATTCCTATTTCAATAGGAATGAAATCTTTCCAACACTGTTATATTAGCCAATTTAGGCCCTTATCAACTTCCAACCTAGAAAAATTAAGATAATAAATGTGTATTGTTTTAAACCACGAAGTCAGAAGATTTGTTAAAGCAGCAATAGAAAACTAATGTACAATGTTACAATTTTCTGAAAAAAAAAATGATCATCTCATTTGAATGAAGAAATAACCAAAATGGAATTTTAATTTTTTTTAATGAGAAGTGGTTTCCTTTCTCATATTCAAGAGCACTATATCCACTATACCCTACTGTCCTGAGAAGATGGCATTTATGTGGTAGATGAAGGAATGGAAGTTCAAAGATTAAATACATTCATAAGATCACTCAAATGGTCAGAATGTTCCTAGCACTTAAAACCCATTTTCGCTTCCAACACATTATCTCAAAGACTTTCCAACATTTCCTTGTTCACATATGCTTATGAAATCCAAATAAGATTGGAAGTAGAATGATTATGCACAACTTCCTTTTGGCTGCCTGATTTCCTTTGGGCCTTTTGCAGTTAGGAAATAGGTGCATTTGTATGGTCATATTAACACAAGAAAGGAAAAAAAACAATATAGTCTAATCATAATAACCTGCTGAAGTCACAACAAAATTGTTTGGCCTGTGAGAGTTTCTGCATTTCATTAAAAAAACAAAAACAGGAAAATTAGTGATTTGCTTGTTTTAGAAAATGCATATATCAGCCATGTTGAAAGATGATGAATATCGGTACCCTCTTCTGTTTTTCTTGTCCCTTTAATTTCTTGTTGGTAGGAAAGGTGAAATAATCAGAGGCATCAGGTGTAAGTTGCTCATTAAACTAATTAACAGTTCTTTGGGGAGCCTCACTAGCCTCCCTCTTTTGTCCAGCTACTGGCAGGAAATTGAGTGACCAGGTGGTGTTCTGGTGTTGCAGCTTTGCCAAGGGCTACTGGAGGTTGAAAAAGGACTTTAATTTCTCTTTTCTAGATCCTCAACCTCTCAGCTCAGGTTTCTTTTATTTACCTCCACTTCCCTTCAAATGGCTATATTTGATCATAGAGAATCTAGTAAAAGGCAGCATATTAATATTACATCTTGAGGTCTAAGGTTCAGATTCAGTAAGTTCTAGTGCAATCTGACTATCTTGCTTTAGTAGTAAGAAGCCTAGTTCTTTTATATTAATATATATTTGCCTTACCAAGGAGATATTTGAGGATTTAAGGACCATTGCAGAGTCTGTCTTTCTTGGTCATGTTGCACACTGAATGTTATCCTTTATGGAAGTGGCTTGTATTTTGCTATAGGCAGATCACTGCAGGACTGTTTATTTCCTGTATCCACAGAGTATAAAAACAGTTCAATGAAAGGAGTAGTTGGGAGTGAAGCACTGGATGATAGGAAGTGGGAATATTTGTTTGTTTGGGCTATGTGGCAAGTTCAAAGATGATGACTTTTGTTTTCTGAAACCAGGGCGAGCCATTCTGGTTTTATGTCAGACATCAGGGTTTCATGCAGGTTGTAAACATTTCCTGCTGGCCAAGTATGTTTCTATAATGGGAACCCCGTAGGTTCTCTGCTACTTGCACTATAATTGTGCCAAGAGTTCCTGTATTCAACAGGGGAGGTTAAAAGTCAGTCTGGTTTCGCAGCTGCTTCTGGTAAGAATCAGCTTTCCAGAAGCTTTATAAATATGCATTTATGCTCAGACAATCATTAATCACTGGCCATCACCTCACAGGGACATTGTGAAGTTATCTGGAATGAAACTGGAAATACCCCTCTCTGTGTGTACTAGTATATGTAATGGTGATGACTAGGGTGCTCATGGACACTGACTGTAATAGGACCATTAGTGAGTATAGATCATCATGGAGTTTCATATCACAGTTTGTTCAGGCATATGGTAAGGTGGAAATGAAAAGAAATGAAATGTTTAAAGGCAAACTTATTCTTTCTTTAAATTAGAGTAAGTTTAGAAATAGTTTATCTTCATTTTGATTAATCTTTATTTGGCACTAGTTCCCAACACTTAAGCTTTCATTTTCTTTCTCTCCAATCTCTCTTTTAAGTAGTTATTGATTTATAAACTAGTACTTAAATGCAAGCAAGATGGAGAGACTGATATAAAGCAATCCTGTGGTGAAAAGAAACATCATTTTGAGATGTAAACTCCTCTAATGGATGTGTTTGATAAGTTGTGGTTTTCATACTTCATTTATAGCTCTCATTTCATGGGGGGGTACCCTCTATTCCCTTACAGTTTTGCTAATTGTGCGCTAACAGATAGTATGAGCTGTCTTTGATTAACCTATGTAGAGCTTGCTCTGTGATATAGAGCACAAAGTTGACATTGAGAATTATCTTATTTTCCTTGATACAAGTAGCCTGGAATGGTAGAACAAATGTAAGAGATTTTACAAGCACTTGAAAGAGGAGATCCCATGAGCTTGTCTAACTACTAAAGTGCGCCATGCACATCTCTTCTCAGGAGGCAGAGGAGAGCTTTAAAGGAGGTTATGTCCAGGCATCACAATTTTAGAAATATCATAACATTGTAAGGAGAGCCAAAGTTGTAACTTAAAAAAAAAACATAATGGAAAGCACAACATAAATAGTGAGAGTTACATTTATCCAAGTGCCTTAATTTTTCTGGGAGAATGTAGTAAATGAGAAGATATGTGTATGAGAGCCATGTCAGAGAAATAACTCAGGTAAAGCACCTTCAGTGTTCTCTTTGATAATACCCTCACCCAAAAATGAATAAGGAAAAAAATGTCTAGTTGTGTTCACACAGATAATAAAATTAAAAGCTTCCATCCAAATTATATTTCTCAGACTGACAGTTGTTCAACACTCTAAAGCCCTATATATTATAGTCATTGGTAAACATTGATGAATATAGGTCTTCTTTGAGTCTAAATGTAAGCTTTTCTTGTTTATAAATAGCATTCATGAAAATAATTAAGGTTTTTTGTGTAAATATAAAGTTTATCATATGATGATATGATAATCTATAGTCATATGCTATTGAATATGTAAAGTGTGGCTAGTCTGAATTGAGATATGCTTTAAATAAGAAATATATACATTTAAAAATTTAAAAGATATTAATAATATTTTATATTGATTACATGTTAAAATGATAATAATTTGATTTTATCAGGCTTAATACAAATATTAAATCTAATTTATTTCACTTTTTAATACAGCTATTAAAATTTTCAAATTACAATTTAATTTAAAATTACATGGGTAGCTCACATTATCTTTCTATTGAACAACACTAATCTAGAGGGGATATTTGTATTTCTACAACTTCAGGCACTGGAGTAGCTTTAAAAAATAAAAGAAACAAATGAGATTTTAACCCTAAAGATGAATATACTTAACTTAAATATGTAGAGAAAAAAGTCAAGAGAACAGAAATGGTGCACTAGGAATCCAAAAGATTAGAGAAATCAGGGGAAAGGGTCATGTGAAAAAACATGAATGCAAAATAAAGAGTACCACAGTACATATATGCACAAAGCTACTATCTTCATGCTTGGTCATCTTGGTCTGCAGTTCTCTTTTACTTCATTTGCAAGCAAATGCAGCAAGGCCAATGACTGCACCTCTGCTCATGAAACTGTAGGTGGAGTCACTTTGATGGAACAAATTGTTATTATTAAATATATTTCCAGCTTTTTATATCTACCAAAGTGCCTATATTTTCATTATTCTTCTTTGTTGGCTTCTTCCATGTGCTGTGTATCAGCCAAAAAAATCTAAGTGTGAAACATCAAAGCAATTTGACAAATCTGCAGGCTCATATCTTATCCCGGTCTGAACCTTCACAGCTATATGGAAGAAATATAATAAAAATTGATTCTGCAAAGGTACCTAAGCCCTCACCCTTCCTTACATGCTCAGGATAATAAAAAGATATATACCATCTCGAAATAAATTTCTACAGCTCTCCTGGCCTTGGATGAGTAAAAAAAACATAGTTTTTCGTTTTATGGATCTCCTAGCCTTCACTAGCACCAATGTTGAGGAAATTAAACAATTGATCTTTCTTTTAATTGTACAGGAATGTCAGTAAGTGTGCTAATACAACTACAACTCATTCCACTCATACCCAATGAAATTATCTACTGTGAAGGATTAGCTGCCATATTCAATAGTAACGAAGCTCTTGTTTTCCAATAAAGAGGTTAATTGGCTTCAGAGAAAACACATGTACAGAGCACATAGGCCTAATCTTGGTTTTGAAAAGGCCCTATATGAGGGAAGTTAATGTTTCCTGTTTATTAGCTGTTTTACAATAATAATTATGCTTACATAGTTGATGCTAATGTGTCAGTATAACAGCTACTTAATGTACTCTCTACACCTGTGTGCAATTGAGTTTGTCATCATTCCACATAGTCCTCACTGCTTGCTCTTTGGGTGTTATTTCCTGTCTCCAAATGGACTAAAAAGCCTAAATGGTGGGAATTCCAATGTCAAAAATGGGCTGCCTTTCCAAGACGTGTTTTTTTTTTTTAATTTTAAATGTAACCATATGTTCTGCAGATTTAACTATGTGATTAAAAAATAGAATAACAAAAGTAGAGCATGTTTTCTAGGCTGAAAGAATTTTCCTGGTGTCCCACACATACCCATAGGGGAGGTGCTTCTGGAGATTTAACAGCATACAAATCACTGAGTGGAGGAGCCTTATTAAATTGCCAATTCTGATTGGTCAGTCTGAGAAGGAGTCCAATGATTTTCATTTTCTACAAGCCCCCAGGGCCTGATGGTGTTGGTTCATGGAGCAAAGTTTGAGTACCAAGTCATTGGGCTACTTAAGGCTTCAGTCATTATGATAATTACTCAGGGATATTTACTGAAATGAAGGCAAGTTATTATTTTCTGGATAGTAACTATGCTTTCTCTTTCCCTTGAAAAGACTCATAAAGCTTGGGTACAGTGTGGCTCTGAACATGAAAATCTCCTAATACATTTTGTGAAGGTATTTTGTAGATGACAATTTACTAAGATCTATTCAGACAATGAAGATGTTCAAAATCACATATAGTAGTGTTAAAAACAAGACAAAAGAACCCTGGCTGATGTGGCTCAGTTGGTTGAGTGTCATCCCATGTACCAGAAGTTGCCAGTTAGATTCCTGCAGGGCACATGTCCAGGTTGGGGCTCCATCCCGGTTGGGGTGTGTGCAGGAGGCAGCTGATTGATGTTTCTCTCTTATTGATGTTTCTCCCTCCCTCCCTCTTCCTTCTTCTCTCTCTCTAAAAATCAATAAAAACAAAATTTTAAAAAAGACAAAAGGACCCAAATGGAATCACTTATGCTAAGCCCCACTTCAGCAAACTGAGACAATTACAGTTTCAACTCTTCCAGAAATGAAATCTTAAACTAGTCAAGCAGGAATCACCTGATCAGCACTGATCAGTTAGGTCAGCTGTCATCCCTTAAAGGGGAGTAAACTTTCAATAACCAACCCACTTTTTTCACGTAGTGTAACTTCCTTTTTCTTGCTCTCTTATGACTATAAAAGTCTTTAATTCTGTACAGCTCCTCAGAACTCCTTCCTTTTTGCTAGATTGGATGCTGCCCAATTCAGATTGATTTTTCAAATAAAATTAAAAGTTTTAACATGCCTCAGTTTATCTTTTAACAGTAGTATGTATTGAAATAGAACGGACCTAGATAGACACTTTTCGAAAGAGGACATACAGAAGGCCAAAATACATATGAAAACATGCTCAAAGTCACTAATTATAAGAGAGATGCAAATCAAAATGACAATGCGGTATCATCTCATACCTGTCAGAATGGCTATCATCAACAAATCAACAAACAACAAGTGCTGGAGAGGATGTGAAGAAAAAGGAACCCTTCTGCACTGCTGGTGGGAATGCAGACTGGTGCAGCCACTGTGGAGAACAGTATGGAGCGTCCTCAAAAAACTAAAAATGGAAGTCCCATTTGACCCAGTGATCCCACTTCTAGGAATATATCCCAAGAAACTAGAAACACCAATCAGAAAGGATGTATGCACCCCTATGTTCATAGCAGCACAATTCACCATAGCAAAGATTTGGAAACAGCCTAAGTGCCCATCAACAGATGAGTGGATTAAAAAACTGTGGTACATCTACACAATGGAATTCTACGCTGCGGTAAAAAAGAAGGAACTCTTGCCTTTTGCAACAGCATGGAGGGAACTGGAGAGCATTATGCTAAGTGAAATAAGCCAGTCAGAGAAAGATAAATACCTCATGATTTCACTCATTTGTGGAATATAGAGAACAACATAGACTGATGAACAGGGACAGATCCAAAGACAGAGAAACAGTGATCAGACTATTAATCCCCAGAGGGAAAGTCGGGGAGGGAGTGGGCAAGGGGAAGAGATCAACCAAAGGACTTGTATGCATGCATATAAGCCAAACCAATGGACATGGACAACAGGGGGATGAGAGCATGAGTGGGGGGGGAGGGGCGAGGATGGGGATTTAATGGGGGGGATGAGGACACATTTGTAATACCTTAACTAATAAAGAATTAAAAAAAAAGAGCTTAATTCTGGGTAATATGGTTAATGCTAAAAAAACAAAAAAAAAACAAAAAACAAACAAACAAAAAAAGAAATAGAAATATAGGGAACATGACAAGTAAATATGGCAGTGGGAATTTCTAACTGGAACAATTAGGTTTATTAACCCCTTAAGTTCCAAACTTTCACTTTATCTTTAGTTCTCTCTCTCACCCATAGAATATTTATTCCAGTTTGCTCAGCTCACTTCATCCTGAGGGCATGCTAACTAGATTTCAGATAGCTCTTTAATAATGGCACTATGTCATAAAGTTCATCAATGGCAAAAGCAAAGATCTGGAATAGTAGCAATCTCCCAGACTTTGAATTTCTTTAAGTAGAAGAGAGTACTCCCCCTTGCTAAATATTTTTGATAGCTATAAGAAATATTAATATCAGTTCCTAAAAAAAATGAGGGCCAAGATAAAGAGCTTATGTAAAAGTGGACTGAAGGACAATCACCAGGATGATTTGATTTCACCATGTAAATTTTAAGTGATAGCTCTAAACTAGCAACTTTTCAATTAAGTCCAATCTGTCGTGGTGGGGAAAACAGTGTGGCCAACAGGCCCTACACAGAGATTTGGCTGTGAGTAGCCCAGTTAGCACTTTTAACTGAAGACAAGCTGTATTTGTTTAAACCATTGCTTAAATAGCACTGCATATTTTTATTCCCTTGTAGGCACACAATTAAGCACTGTAAGTTTAGTATTGGAATATTCATTTTTCAGTCTTTCTCCTGTCTCTATGTTTGCCTTAATGGCAGTAAAGCTGTATGATAAAATAATCTTTTCTTTCTTCTTGTTCTCTCTACCATGTTAGGAGAAATTTTTGTCCTTGAGAATGTTAAGTCCAAATCATCTCTGAGCCCAGTTCAAGGCCAGCACTTGAAGGGAACAGTTTGAGGCAGCAGGAGCCTCTTAAACTATCCTACCACAAATCTATTATGATATAAAAAGACAGGAAATAATACATCCCTCCCTATTTCAAACTCTAGTGACATGACACCATTATTGTAGAATAAAGTACCTTCTTTCAAGGTTGTTCTTAAGAGCTGTGGAATTTTACATTTCAAGAGACTTTGCATTATTAACAAGGTTTGTATTATTAAAAAAACATAGAGGTCATAAATTAATGGCATCAATATCCCCTGGAACTAGACATTTGCTGAGTTTGGTTAGAGACATTCTTATTTCTATTGATCTAAAACCAGACCCTTCTCTGTCTCATCAACACTCCAGCAATTTGGATTGGCTGTCATTAGTTCAGTAGTACAAGTACCAGAACCTAGCTCTTGGGGCCTGTTAACTCATGCTTTTCTTCACCTCTTCTTCCTCTTCTCTGTTCTCTCTCTCTCTCTCTCTCTATCTATCTCTCTCGTCTCTCATTGTGACTTAATTGGGAAAACTTGACATTTTCTGCTAAGTGAGGTTACACACAAACTTAAGTCTCATTCCTTTCACCCCTCTCTACACAATGTGATATGAACAGCCTTAGGAGGGGCAGGCCTCTACATAGCAATATTGTACTGAGGGCAGCTGCCCTGAATTCCTCCAACTGTTGAATGTCCATTGATTTAATTGAGAATTGAATCAGAGACTAACTTTTCTTCCACTTATGGATTTTCAATTTCAGGACATTTTTTAAAGATGTCAACAAGATATTTTATTATTTGTATGTTGATTATAGAATATGTATCTGTTGAAGATTTAAATTTGTGCCATCAATCAGTTGTGGTCAGACAACAATTAGAATGTTTAGAGATAATATAATAACTGGCTAGCCCACGTGGATGAACATTGCTCTTTGGGACATGATGCAGCTTATAAGTTAACCTGAATAACACAGAGGGAAGAAAGAGATCTCTATGTTGGTGATGCTGAATTTTATTAGAGAACAACTGTTCACCTCCTGAAGGCTGACTTGAGCTTCACTATAAACATGCAAAACAAGAAAATTGCATGCTTTGGGGTATACTTCCTGAAGCACCATAAGGTCTATTTCAGAAACTAACATAACAGTGAGTGATGCTAAATGCTACTGAGGAACTTGCATTATTTTGCACTAATGAATTGACTTTGTGGCAGCATATATAAATGTTTCATTTGCTAATTGTAGTTAGTTATCAGATTGCACATGAACAGACAGAATGACATATGAGAAGTTCCAAGAACACTGTGTAACAGGACATACAGCTGAGATACAGTTTTCTCACTATTGGCAAGCATTCGAGCTCAGCAAATGCAACTTTTTTCTTTATTCTTTAATTAAGATTAAAATATTTTAAAATCAAATTGAGAACATCATTATATTGTCATTTTCAAGGATCAATGCCAAATTGGAAGTTAGAAACTAGAGCTGAAGAGCCATCAGTCTCTCCAGTTGCTTGATGTTATTTGGAATCTGTTGACAGTTTAACACCTGACTTCCCCCTAAATTAGCTACCTACTATTTCTCTTTTTCATTTTGGAGCTTAATTGACAAACTGGTTTAAAAGGGGAGAAAATAGAAAGAAAAACAACAATTTAAAAATTATAAAATCTCTGAAAATTGAACTGTCAAGTCAACTGTTTATAATTTTCAAAGCAAAAATGAAAGGATTAGAAATATTTAGAATGGGAAGGGAAGGGATCATAAAAACAATTTAACATATTCCCTCTCCTAGGAGGTTTATACACAAATCTCCTGTAGATAAAGTGTCTCTACAGGATCATGAGTAGTTTGTCAGGGCTAAGACTAAAATTCCTGCTTCCTAATCCTCTGGTCTTTCCAGATGTGCTATCTGGTCATTAAGAGACCTTATTTGTTTTCTTCTAAAATATTATTTGGGAGACAGTATGGTTTAGTGAATCTGGGTTATTTAATCAGTGATATTTAAGTTCAAATCCTGGTTCAGTCTCATTTTCTTCATCTAGAAAATAAGTATAATTTTCAGAAATGGTTTAAGGATTACTAATAGAGTGTGTACAGTGCCAAAACCTAAGAGGCTCAGAAAATGGTAATTAAGTCTCTTTGAATCTCTGAGGCCTAGGGCACTTAATATGCACTCAATAAACAGTTGTGAGCAAATGAAGGAGTAAATACATAAGAATGAATAAGTGAATAAATGATAATAGTAAGAATTGCTACTAAAAGATAAATGCAAGAAGGAACCTGTGAGTATTTTCTTTGGATTCTTTTAATCTGTTAGCAATGCTTTGTTGTTGGTTTTTTTAATTTTTATTTTACTCATTCATGGGGTTTGTTCTTTTGGCCTCCACAGTAGTTGAAATATGACCCAGAGAATTGAAAATCAAATGCACTGTATCATTCAAAAATATATATCACCTCAGTGCAGTATAAATTGGAAAACCTAATTAAATACCTATTTTGCACTAACCAAACTCAAGCAGCAAACCTCTCCTAGGAACAGGCCAGTTTAATTAAATTTACTAAATAGTGGAGGGCAGCATGGCCTTGTGCCAGGATATTCCTTTTTATTTTTTAAATTAATGTACACAAAATTATTCTCATACCATTTCAACAACCTGATGAATCAGACTGCCTGCAAAAGTGGGGAGTCTTCAATATTAAGTTTTCTAAAGTGTCCTTAAGACCAGAGGAACAAAGAGGGCAAGGAGAGGTTGGTTGTCCCCTGCGGAAATGCTACAAGAAACACTATCCCTTATGTTCTCAAGAGGCTGAACTTTTACTACAGGAAGGTCAAGATGAAGCAGTTGAGTGATCATAAACATTCTCTCTGCGAGCTCTCAGCCCATATCACTTCTTAACAAATAAAGCATAAAGAGAACTTTAGGTGAGAGTTTTTACTTTAAAACAGTCTAGTCTGAAGATGGAAAATATGTAAGATGTTCTCTCTAAAACTCCTTTAGCTCTCTTATTCTTTTAAAAAAAGCAAAGGAATTATAGGAAGGATGAGATACAATAGAGCAAATCTGTATGGAAATTTGTAAAGAAAAAAATTTTTTTAATATTAATTGTTTTTGCATTATAGAAGAAATACTTACACAATAAAAAAAATTAAGAATGAGGGAACGAATATAAGTAAGGAGGAATATCCCATACTCTATTGACACGTCTTGGTGGGTTTCATCATCTTTTTAAAAAAAAATCACCACTTTTGAGACATAATTTATATACAATAAAATGCATCCCTTGTAAGTGTACAGTTCAATTGGTTTTAATAAACATAAACACAAGAGCAACCACCACCCAGGCAAAAAGTTCCCTCCTCTCTTGGAACTCAATTCTGTATCCCATTCTTGGCCTTAGGCAATCATTGTTTTGCTTTCTGTCATTATAAATTGGTTTCCCTTTTATAGAATTTTATATAAATATTATTTTAAAAGTACATATTTCTTTATGTATGCTTCTTTTATTCATCCTGGTTTTGATATTCAATTATGTTGTGTTGTACGTCAGAGATTTGTTTCTCCTTGTTTCTGAGAAGTATTCCATTGTAGGGATATATTACCACGTTTATCTATTCCCTTCTTGATAGACTTTTGGTTTTTAGTTTCTTACAATTATGAATATAACTAGGGGCCCAGTGCATGAATCGTGTACCTTGAAAGGAACTGTGGGCCGCGAGGCTGCAGTGGGTACAGGGGAGGGTCTTGGCCCATCCTCTGCACCCCCCAGCCCCTCCTACCACAACCCCAGTCCCCTGTCTGCTGGCAGCCCCACTCCTGCCACCACTGCTCCCACATGCTGATGGCGCTGGCTTCCACTCGCATTTTCTGATGGCACGGAGCGATTGAGGCCGGTGTCAGCAGCAGGTGCAAGTAGGGCTGGTGCTGTCAGGGGGTGCCCCGATTGCCCCTCAGGAGCATGGGGAGGTGGAGAAGCCCTTAGGGGAGATCTGGCCAACAACTGCTGCTCCCACCTGCTGACAGCGCTGAGCAATCAGGGCCAGCACCGGATGCTGGCAGCAGGTGCGAGCACCAGGCAGGACCACAGCACGTGGGAGCAGATAATTTTCAGTAACCACCAAAGACTCACCCCAATGACAGCACCCAGCGCCCTGCCTTCCTTGGTCTGGTGCCCTCCGCTCACCTGCTCCACCATCCCGCCATGTTCTGCATGTGCCCCCTTGGTGGTCAACACATGTCATAGCGACCAGTTGTTCGGTTGTTTGGTTGTTCAATTGTTCTCCTGGTTGTTATATTTGCATTTTAGGGTATAGATGATAGATATAGATATAGATATAGATATAGATATAGATATAGATATATTGTTATGAACATTCATCACAATTCTTTATGCAGACATATGTTTTTATTTCTGATAAATACCTAGGAGTGAAATTGCTGGATTGTATGGTAAATGGATGTTAAACCTTAAAAAACATGCCAAATTATTTTCTAAAGTGATTGTAAAATTTTACTTTTCCTATAATAATATAACAGTCTTAGTTGCCCCAAAATACTGGCAACATGTGGCATTGTGCATTATTTCATCTTTAGCAATTCTATTAGATATATAATGGCATTTTATGATTTTATTTAATTTGCTTCTCCTTGCTGAGTACTGATGTTGAACATATTTTCATGTGCTTATTAATCATTTATGTATGCTCTTTTGTAAGTTTTTAGTTCATATCTTTTGCCCATTTTATTTTTTTAGATATTTTTTTATTGATTTCAGGAAGGAAGGCAGAGGGAGAGAGAGATAGAAACATCAATTATGATACTCATCTATCCGCTGCCTCCTGCACAACCCCTATTGGGGATCGAGCCTGAAACTGTGGCATGTGCCCTGACCAGGAATGGAACTTTGACCTCTTGGTTCATGAGTCAATGCTCAATTTCTGAGCCACACTGGCCAGACTCTTTTACCCATTTAAAAAAAAATGCTTCTCTTGTTTAGTTTTTAGAGTTCTTAATATATGCTCCATATAAATTGTCAGACATGTGTATTGTCAGTACTTTTTTTTACAATCTGTGGCTTTGCCTTTTTATTAATGGTGTATTTCAAAGACCAAAAGTTTTTAATTTTGATGAAGTCTAATTTATCTTTTTTTTGAACACACATGTTCTTTGTGTCCTAAGAAATTTTGCTTATCCAATGATCTAAAGAATCTATTCTGTATTTATTCTAGAAGTCTTAGCAAAAACTCTAAGCAACACTTTATAGTATCTCTTAAAATTTAAATTATTTTTAAATTTATATGTTTGGGTTTTTTATAATTTACTCTTTTTTTTTAATTTCCCCAATATATTTACCTTCCCACAGTTTGCCATCATTATATATTTTTTAATCTATTGTTGGGAATATTAAAGATGTCCCCCTTTTTCCCCGCTTAGCCCCCCTCTACCAGGTCCCATCCCACCCCAGGCCTTCACACCCTACTATCTGTGTACATAGGTAAGATCTTTGTTTAATTTCTTCCCTCTCCCCTTCCCCCTTCCCTCTGAGATTCATCAGTCTTTCCATGCTTCCATGCCTCTGGTTCTATTTTATTCACCAGGTTATTTTGTTCATTAGATTCTTATTTATTTACTTTCTTCCATTTCTTTCATTTGTGACATGTTTCTTTGTCTCCCCATTTTGGCTGCTCCCTTTTGTTTGTTTCTATGCATTAGATAGAGCTGCTATGTCTCCTGGAGTTGGTAGAGTGTTCTTGTGTAGTAGGTGTTCTGTAGTTGCCCAGTAGCTCAGCCTCTCCAGTCACCTGAGCTGGGCACTCTAGGTGCACCCCTGTGTGGGCTGTGTGCACAGTCTTGTAGTTGAGCCTTGACTGCTATTGGTATCACTGAGAGAAGTTGACCTCCAGGCCAATTGGATGTGAGGACCAGCTGTGACTACAGTGGGAGAGCTGCTATGCAGGAAATATCCCTATGGAGCAGGACTTGCTTCAGTGTGGCTTTCGTGCTCATTGAGTCTGCCCCTTGAGTGTGTCACTTGTGGATGTGTAGAGTTGTAATTGGTATGGTCTGAAGATGTCCACTGGGTGCACTGGCTCTGGGGCATCCAGGGAGGTGCAGAGTCAGCCACTTCCTGAGGCAACCTGGCAGGAGCTACAGAGGGATTTGAAGAAAGCTGCTATTTGCCATTTGTATTGGTCTTGGAGGTTCCCAGGTGAGGCCCAGCTATAAATTAAGACAGGCTGGTGCTAGTGCCAGGTCTTGGGCCTTTATTGTAGGATTGGAGGACACTGTCACCAGCTGCAACTTGTTTGATTTTAGCAAAGTTTGAAGCTTAATCCAGGACAGGCCTTCATATGGAAAAGCTATTGCAAACAGCTTGGGTAGGGCTGTAAATTGGATGTAATTGGGGCTCCATATATGGTATCAACCATTTGAAATATTAAGACATTTTATGGCCTTCTATATAATCCCCAGGACAGAGAAAATAGTGCTTCAGGCTGATGGAGACTCAGATATGGCTGCCAGTCAGCTCTGCAACAGGGAAGGTCCCAGCACAGGAACAATGACCCCTGTGAGAACCCCCATCTGTGAGGGAGCCACCCCCAAGTTCCTGCCCCAATTTTAGACAACCCAGTTCCTCATATGTGTTTGGGTCCCCCAAATCTTCTTGGTGCTGGGAGTCTAAGTTCATGCTCTGGCCCTTTAAATGAAACACCTGGTCTCCAGCAGCCTCCATCTTCCTCAGCCATCATCCCCACTGGTTTTTACAGCCTATACTTGTGGACACTTCTCTTCCCAGCTCTGGAACCCTGGGCTGTGGTTCTGGTGTGGGGCTGTTCCTCACGGGCAACCTCCACAAAGACAATCTAACTCCAGACGAAAAAAAAAGGCACACATGGTGTTAGACTAGCTTGTTCTGCACCTCCCACCTCCTACCTGTCTCAGTGTGCTTTCTTCTTTACCTCTGGTTTAGGACTTTCAGTCAGCAAGCTTTCAGATGGTTCTGAATGATGGTTGTTCTGTATTTTAGTTGTAATTTAGATGTGGTTGTGGGAGGTGGTGAGTACAGGCATTTACCTCTGTACTTTACTCTTGATTTCTTTGATTTTTGGCTTATGTAATGTAATTTTTTAGACCTCCAAATATTTAGAGGTTTTCTAGATATCTTTTTATTTTTATTTTTTATTTTTGCTAAAAGTATTACAAAGGGTATTACATAAGTGCCCTTTTTTCCCCCCCTCCCTTGACAAACCTCTGCCGTCCCTTACCCCCCAGTGTCTTATGTCCATTAGTTTCTAGATATCTTTTTAATCTAGATTTCTAGTTTAAATTTGTTATAGTTGGAAAAGATGCTCCATATATGGTATCAACCATTTGAAATATTAAGACATTTTATGGCCTTCTATATAATCTATCTTGGTGACTGTGATTTCAGAAGGCAGAGATTAAGAGAAACAGAATAATATCAATTTTTATTTTTACTTTTGAATATGTGTACTTGTTTCAATCTGAAATATTAATTGTCAAATAACAGCATGAAATTAAAATTTTTCCAGGAACATACATAATAAATTTAGGAATAAGAAATTGATCTATATATAGCAAATTACATGTTAATATTTGGAGATTTATCCTATTGTAATTCCAAAAAAACAACAAAATTAACTTCACCATGTCAAACTTCATATTCAAATTCATTTTTCTTCTCATATATTTTAATAACAATATTACTTTTCCAGGTGGCATGGCTCAGTGGTTGAGTGTTGACCTATGAACCAGGAGGTCATGGTACAATTCCTGGTCAGGGCACAAGCCCAGGTGTGGGCTTGATCCCCACAGTGGGGCATACAGGAGGAAGCCAATCAGTGATTCTCTCTCATCATTAATGTTTCTCTCTCTCTCTCTCTCTCTCTCTCTCTCTCTCCTGAAATCAATAAAAATATATTTAAAATAATAATAATAATATTACTTTACCAAGTAACCAATTAAAATTCTTCCCACATTAAGAAAAATGTTGAGGGAAATTATCAATCATGTAACTGAAAATTCCTACCTCTCCATAATGACCTAAAAGTAGCAATAAGTTGAGGTTGAGAGGGCACTATGTTAGATTCTCCCAAACCCCATGATAAAATGGGAAGACAATAGGAAATAATGAATATTAAGTAAAAGAATGCTTGTTTTTTAGTAGATTGTCATCCTCGGTGAACTCTAAAGTACTGACATTACAAAAAACAAACAAACAAACAAACAAAAAACATGTTAACCAAAGTCCTCAGGTGACGACCATGGGCTATTGAATGAGGCAGTGGAGCTGATAAAGGAGCTTGGATGACTTTTGGGAGAGGACCAAGCTTGGTCTGGGTTTAGGTACCACCATACATCATTTGTTTATTCAATGAATTAATCAATGACTCTTCTTCACACTGTTGGTAGATTTTTTTCCCCTTTGAATATTCCTTTGGAGTGCTCTATTGATTCCATGTAATTATATCTGTTAGGAGTTGGCAGTATTAAAAATCTTGTACGGCAAGAGAGAAATGAGAAAAAAAACAAACTTTGCTTTACTTTTAAATTAAAATTAGCTTCCTCAAACTACAGCTGAAATAGATGATTTTTTACCTTTCTTTAAATCATAATTTATATCTTTGCAAATTACCACCATCAGTGATGTCAGGACAGCACAAAGGAATGTTTCTGTTTCACATAGTGGAGAACATGATGCCATTATGGTGGTTTGCAATGAATTTGGGCTTCTTTACTCATAGTTTTACAAAATTCTCAGGCTGGTCACAGTTATGTTCAGCTGGCAAATTTGTGTTGGTTTTATCTTCTTTTCCCTCCTTATTACCTATAAATTCTAACTTCCTTTCTGTGACCAATTGATTATTACACAGAGTAATATTCTACATGGTTTTTAATGCTACTTCTTTTCCAGACACTGTTCTTTTAACCGTCTTAATGTCAGCAACCTGTAATTCAGTAAACTGAGTTTTACATACATTGCACATTCACATAAATAATAAAGGAAAGAGTTATGTCTTTCCTTTTGGACCCAGAGCTATTTGACTCCAGTCTATTAAAAACAAAATGTGACTAATTCAATCTTTCCCTCACTCATTTGTTTATTCATTCATCACATTGAGTATCTGTTATATGCTTGGCATTTTCAAAATATTCAAGATATATAAGGGCATATAAAGATGAAATAAAAAGAGGCCTTGATTGTTTATGTTCCATGTGTGGGAGGGTTCTCCCCTCTGATTTGCTACCAGTGAGGTTCAATCCCAGTGTTGTCGTGCTAGCAGTCCAGTGGTCAGGGATTCCTTAGTCCAGAGGCTGGGTCTGCCTTGAGTCTCACACCATGATTGACCCTGTTCTGAGCTACTTCTTTTTCCCATTGAGCTGGTTCCACAGGTGTCAGCTGTAGGCACTTAGGCTCCTACTGGCTTTTGCCTCACTGAGCAGTCTGGGATGGTTCCTGCAGCAGGGACCCTAACTGCTGTTTCTGATGAATTAGATCAGGCAAAACTCAAAGCCTCCAGAGAACTGCCTCTGATTGTTTTCAGTCTACTTAGTATGTTCTTAAGATTCATCTATGTTATAGTATGCATCGGTACTTCATTTCTTTTTATGCCATATAATATCCCATTGTATGGATATAATACATTATATATATATATATATGTATATATAAAATCAACGGACATTAACATTCATGTAAAAGCTTTTTTGTTGTTATATATTTTCTTTTTTCTTGGATATATAGAGTGAAATTACTGGTTCATATGGTAATGCTAAGTTTAACCTTTTACGGAACTGCTACAAGCCATGAGTAAGGGTTCAAATTTCTTCACATCTTCACCAATATTTGTTATTATCTGCTTTTTTTTATTATAGTCATTCTAGTGAGTGTGAAGTGCTATTTCATTGTGCTTTTAATTTGCATTTACATGTTAGCTAATGATGTTGAGCATCTTTTCAGGTGAATATTGGCCATGGATATCATCTTTGGAAAATAGCTATCCATATCCTTTGCTCATTTTTTAATTGGATTATTTGAAAGCCCTTATGTTTTTTTTTTTTAGCCCCTTGTTGCTTCAGAGCCCAGGCTACCCAACTTTCAGGCTCTGGAATGATTATTCAAACAGCATCCGTCTTTCTTTGAAATAGATTTGCTGATAGAATTTTAAGGGAAAGACATTTTTATCAATCTTATTAACACTCCTATATGTATGATTGATGGTATTTTGGTACACCCAAGTAAGTATTAATAAGTATGTTTTCTTTTTTTATAAATGAAATTTTAATTGTGCTGTACAGAATCCTTTCCTTGCCGAGTATCACCCTCACTATCTCAACCCTAGGATTTTGTACTTTGTCTCTGTATGGCTTCTGCTTGAAATGTTCTCCTCCCAGTGATATTCATATGGCTACCTCCTTTTTTTTCTTTTAGCTTTATATCAAATGTCACCTCTGAGAGGAATCTTAGCTGACCACCCCTTCAAAATTTGACTCTCAACTACCTCTCTTATCATTCTCTATAATATTACCAAGGTATAACATTACCATTATATTTTCTTTATAGTGTTTATCATTATCTCTAAGTATGTATTTACTTATTTACTCCTTTATAGGCTCATTTTTTTTTTAAGAATATGACATGAAAACTAAACTCTCTTCTCTCTTGTTAACCTTTCTATCTTCAGAACCTAGGACCTTGTCCTGAGCTAAGATGTTCTCAATGAATTATTAAATGAAACAAGGGCTCATTTGAAACCCAGAAATATTCATGTCAAACCCTGACTATGAAAGTGAGTTAATGGAATATGAAAAACTTAAGTCCTAAAATCAGAAAAAAAGGATGAATGCAATTAGAAATACTATTATGTGTCAGGCATTTTAAAAAGTGCTTTATATGCATTATCTCAAAGTGTCTTTTTAATTACATTTTGGGGAAAATTAATATGAAATGCAGAACAGAGTTAACAATTTAAGATCTATTTTCTATATTTTGACACTGTCTTTGGAAAAGAGATGGCTAATCTAGGTTTTACAGCATGTGCTTTTGAGTCTTAGTTCCATTATTAACAAGCTGTATGCCTTAAACAGATACTTAACTTCTCCTTAACTCAATTTATACATCTGTCAAATGGGAATAATGCTATTCTCTACCTGTTTTACATGGTTGTTTTAATAATAAAATAAGAGACTTGAAAATATAAGTTAATGTACAACTGTAGTTGATGTGACTACTATTGTATATATTCATCTATTTAAAGAATCATGCAAACTTTCTTACCTATCTAAATTTCCTTTCATTTTACTCTTTGTGGATTTCTCTTATCATACCCCCACCCCAAGAAACCCCAATGTAAGATGTCCATGATTAATTAAGCACAATGGTGGAACAGAGTATTTAGGGATGGAGAGCCCTTTCATTTAATAACTTGACCTTAGTTTACAAACAAAAAGCAGTGCATTTTAGGTAGAGGGTTGACTTAGTGACATTTCTGCCTTCAGATTTTAAATATCCTTCAATTATACTAGTATATGCATTAGTATAAAAGATGTCAATTACACTGTCTTAGTTGAAAACATTCCCCCAGTTAATTTACTATCAACATTTGGTCTCCTGAATAAAGACTCTTGTAACTTTAAAATCCAGAGCAGGTTGCTCTTTGTATTTTTCCAAAAGATCTCTTTTACTCAGTTTAAACTTTTTTTTTGCTATTTGAGCAGCTTTCACCTAGCAATCATCATCTGCCTTTGAGGGAAAGATTTCTGTTTGCTCACTGCTTCACAGCAATGCTCCTAGCTCCTCTCTGACTTGTGTCCCTTGCAAAACCTTGATCACGGTTGAGAGAATCTATAGTGGAATAATCTAAGGACTGTGGTGTGCTGAGGCCTGTCATGTAGAAGTCATTGTACTAGTAGATGGTTAAGCTGCCCTTTACATTGAGGAGGAACTAGGTTGAGGGAAAAATGGAGGCAGAAAGCATGCATCATTTTTCAGATTTGGTCTTTTTAAAACTGGCTTTGTGTCTGTTGAAGATGACAGAGCAGAAAGGGCTGATCTAGAAAGAACTGTTATTTCTATAATTAAAAAGAAGCAGAATCAAAAGAGAACTATTGTTCAAGCTGGGTTTGCATTACAGCACATGTTTAATTATCAGCCTTTCCTTTATTAACCCTGATCCTCAAAATGTCTTCTTCCAAAAAAGAAAGAAAAAAAGTCTTCTTCCCTTTACAACCACTGGAAAATAAGATGTGAGGATTTTTTTTCTTTGTGCTTAGTAGATAGCATTATCTACTTCTGTGGGTCAACATGACCTTAACTTTCATTTCATTATATATCTACAATAGTGTCTTATCAGTGGTTCCTACTCTTTGGTATTTGTATAATGTTTAAAGAATTAATGTGAATCAGTGGAACTTAGCTCTTAATAGCAAAAAAATCAAATTATGAGTTCTTAGCAATTTTTAGGTTCAAATTGCTTAGATTATTTTGAACTAAAATTATGAAATTACTCTTGTGCAGAAAAGGTAGAAAGTGAAGGAATTAATTGGCAACTAGTAGGGTTACTATAGGGTGGAGAAATTGTTTTATACTTGTTCAGATGGAAAATAATAGATAATTAGTTAATAATAATACAAGAATAAACTGTTTCACATACTCATAACTGTAAGCCTACTTTTGCCCCATTCTGTATGTCTTCACTGACCATCTCAACATCAGATACTAAGCCTCTCACCTGCAAATAACTAAGATCTGAATGTATCACAACATTGCTAAGAAAACCAGTTACATCACATTAAGGTGGGACTGAAGTACAGGAACATATTTACAAAAGACTGTAATCATTGGCTTGGAGATATTTTTAATATGAATGATTTTTACTTCAGTGTTTCTCAAAGTGTAGTCCATAGACCAGCAGCAGCACCTAACCTAAGAACTTGTTAGACTAGCAAATTTTCTGGCCCCATCCACATCTACTGAATCAGTCTCTGGGGATGGGATCTAGCAATCTCTGCATTAACCCCTAGAATGTCAGGGGGCGCAATCACGCTTCTCCTGTCTTTCGCCAAAAGTGCCAGGAGCGCTATGGAGCTCCTCCCGCAGTGTCACTATTAGATGCTAGTAGTTCACTCTTTATTGACAGATGGCACCTAAGTGCAGATTACTTATGATGCCGAATGTTTGTAGTTCTAAAATTGACCACTGGCATTTATCTGCCTCATTTTTAACAGGTACTATGATTTTATGAAGTTTACTCAGATTTTGTAGCCCTAAAGCTTCGAAATGGCATCCAGTTCTAAGTCTGCTTTTGTTAGTGATGATGATATTGCTAAATATGTCAATTCTTGCTGTGAAGATGACAATTTTGTGCAAGATATTGGAGAAGGGTGTCCCTCTATTTTAACATTATATGTTTTGTTCAAATTTTTTTTTCTACTAGTATTTTATAATACAATCAAAAAACAATATATATCAAAGATGAAAACAAATGAAGTAAAGGTTTCCTTAAGTTTTTGAATATGTAACATCATTTACTTGCGATTCATAATTTTTTTCCTAAACTGCTGTAAAATCAGCAAAAATGCCTTGGCAATTTTAGCGTACTTCCTAGGATATTGGTTGGCACTCAAAGGGTTAACAAGATTTCCTTAGGATACTGATCTTGAGAGTCATTGATCAGCTTATTGATTCTCAAACTGGCTTTACATAAGAATCACCTGGGGAGCTCTTAAACATACCAAGGCCTGGGTTCCAAACAAAAAAACACTTAAATAAAAATGTTTTGGCATTGGACCCAGGCACTGATCTTTTTATAAGCTCTTCAGATGGCCCCAATGAGCAGCCAGGCCAAAGTTCAGAATAGTATTTTTCAAACCTGGCTGCTTCAACAAGATCTCACTTAAATGATTGGTAAAGTAACTGATTATTGATTACTAGATGTATCAATATTTTCATTGATTTCAGAGAAGAAGGGAGAGGGAGAAAGAGATAGAAACATCAATGATGAGAGAGAATAATTGCTTAGCTGCCACCAGAATGCACCCTACTGGGGATCAAGCCTGAAACCTGGGCATGTGTCCTGAATTTTTGAACTGTGACCTCCTGGTTCATAGGTTGATGCTCAACCACTGAGCCACGCTGGCTGGGCTAAACCAATAGATCTTTATTATACAATAAAATGTTGACTCATTAGTAGTCTGAATCAATTATTTCAAGTGTATCTTATTAATAAGAATATCAGTGGATTCAGCATAAAATTTTCTAGTGCTAAATGTTATGCATAACTGAATTTTGTTCTGTATCTTCAAGAAAATTATAATAATGTTCTCATGCACTATCAACAAAATAGATGTACTTTTGTGAACTGTGAATTTTCTAATTAAATTTTACATGTGATAACATGATTTTTACATTGATGATACTTTGTTTAAACTACCAAATGTCAGTACTTCACTACAATTTTATTATAAAATGCACATTATCATTAACTGAACTTTGATTTTTAAAAAAGCCTAACAAATATCAATTAGGCTTAACATTTAGTACTAGAAAATTTCATGCTGAATCTACTTTGATTTTAAAAATCAAATTAGCTTTAGTTGCATATCATGTTTTACAAATAAAGATAGACTTGTATAAAGAAAAGGAAAAACAAAAACAAACAAACAAATCCCCTAAGCCCTGGCCAGGTAGCTCAATTGGTTAGAATGTCATCTCGATATGCCAAGCTTGTTGGTTCAATCCCTGGTCAGGGTACATACAGGAATCAATCAATGAAAGCATAAATAAGTGGAGAAACAAATCAAGGTCTCTCTCTCTCTCTCTCTCTCTCTCTCTCTAGTAAAAGCAACAACAGTAAAACCTAGCTTCACTTTATAAATCACCTGGTGAAACTTCAGAACATTTTGATATCTGGGGCTCCACTATGTAACACTGAATCAGATACAAACTTCCAGTTATAACATAAATTAAGTTCTGGGATGTCATGTACAGCATGGTGTATATAGTTAATAATACTGTTTGTATTTTTAGAAGTTACCAAGATAGTAGCTCTTAAAACTTCTAATAACAGCAATTCATAACTTTTGGAAGCTCACTATATAACTTCCTTATGCAGTCACTGTTATGCTATAGGTGAAAATATTTCGATAGATTAAATGGTATCTCTAGGTCTGTTCTCTTGATGCAATTTATTATTTAAAGATTGCGCTAACGATAAAATTTTATGTGCAACCTTTCTCACTTACCATGTTTTTAATTTAGTTCAACTCTTTTGACCCTGTGGCATTTTACAGTTTCCCACTAGGGTGGATCACCTGATGCAAGCCTATTTTTAATGAATGAGTTGATGCTTTAACCACAATAGGTGAAGGGAAAGAGTAGGGTCTGGTGTGCACTAGGAGTGAAAGCCCGGAAGTAACTTTCAGGTCACAGATAATTGCTGCAGAAGCCATGTCCACATTTAGGGAAGAGCAAGAATTCCTCTAGGATCTCTTCTTAGTCTCTGACTCCACGATGCAAAAGAGTAAAAGGTGTAAATAGAATGCAAGGGACACTAAAAAATCTTCCCATTTTTTAGTCCATATGTCTGTTAGGTGCCAGGCAAAGCAGACTGGCATTGATATTTACATTGTCTCATCTGATAATACATCAACACAAAGGCACCTTAAATTTTTGTCCTGTCTCATATGTCATTCAGATTTCAATGATTGCTTTCATAAAGAAGTTTGTAAAGATATATTTAGCAATTGGTGTGAATCTTCTGCATCTGATACCAAAATGCTCATCTAGGTCATCCTTGATAGCTACCTCTTATCAATTTCCTATTTGGAATCTTCTACCATACCCCTTAATAGCTTCCTTGAGAATGGCTCTTAGGGATCACCATTTCTCCGCTACTAACATTTGCCACAATTCCAAGTCTCTATCCCATTCACTGTTATTACTCTCACCGTCTTTTAATATGCTGCTTTGCCACAATGTTATTCTATATCTGATGTCAACTATAGAAAATTAAACTGTCCCACCATGTCACTACCCTGCAAAGTCTTCAAATCTCCTTCAGGATAAAGTAGAAGTACTTCTGCATATTTCAGATTTTTCCTAAATGAATGCATCCTCTCTATCCAATCTGTCTTACGGTCTGCAAGGCAAACTCTTAGCTCCAGTCAGCTGGTCTTCTCATTCTTTTCCATACATAAAAACATTACTGCAATTGCCATAACCTAGCAGCTTATGTTGGCCCTTCCACAATACACCTCATATCTCCATCTACCCAAGTTGTGTCGATACTTCAGAGTCTAAATGAAATAAAAATCCCACATTGAAGTGTTCGTTCCTCTTTAGGGTTCTCTGAGTGCTACAGTTCTCTGCTCTGACATTCTCTGGCCTCCTGGTATAACTAAAGTCCTTATCTCAGAGATTAGCCCTTATTTGCTCTTTCTGTGAATAAAGGTGCTCACTCAATTTTAAATTTGTCCATTTATCTCCTAACTAAATAGTAATTTACAGGTTGGGGCATATGGATGGGTGGGAGGTGATCAACCAAAGAACTTGTATGCATATATGTATGCATAAGCCACGGACACAGTTAATACGGTGGTGGTGAAGGCCTGGGAGGGAGGTGGCAGTGGGCTGAAAGGGGTCAATGAGAGAAAAAAGGAGACCTATGTAATACTTTCAACAATAAATATTTTTAAAGCAATAGTAATTTCCATGATGGCAGGAACCAATCTAGCACTAACTTTATGGTAAGCACTTTGCTATATGTTTTACATGGCTTATATAGATTATTTTATTTAATCAAGCAATTCTAGGATACGAATATTATTACAATCTCACATTAACAGATAAGGAAAGTGAGACACAGAGGTTTAAAAAACAATAACAACACAGATTTCCCCCAAAGTAAATAGTTATTAAGTGGAGAAGCTGTAAGCCCAAGATATTTTCCTGACATCATTAAAAGTTTCCCAAACCATTTTTAAAATCTTTATGACTGAGTTAAAATTATCTAGACTTTTAAAACAAACTATTACATGCCGAAACCGGTTTGGCTCAGTGGATGGAGCGTAGGCCTGCGGACTGAAAGGTCCCAGGTTCGATTCCAGTCAAGGGCATGTATCTGGGTTGCGGGCACATCCCCAGTGGGAGATGTGCAGGAGGCAGCTGATTGATGTTTCTAACTCTCTATCTCTCTCCCTTCCTCTCTGTAAAAAATCAATAAAATATATTTAAAAAAATAAATAAATAAATAAATAAAATAAAACAAACTATTACAGAGGGAAGGCAAGGGGCAGGTGAGAGATCAATCAAAGTGATACATGATTTTTGGACTGGAACACATGGTGTTCCCCTGGGCAGGATAGTTCCCTGGATTTTTTGTCTGTTGGAGTCAAAGAATGAATCCATGGACTGAAGATGATATAGCAAAGGTGGAGATTTATTGAAAACAAGTATAGACTCCCACGTGGTGAGGGGGAAAGAGTCCCATAGAACAGATTCCCACGTAGGGAGGAGGAAAGAGTCACACTGATTTCCTATTTCCACGGTTTATAAAGGCTGCAGTTAATGTGCCCTGATATCCCCTCTCAATATTCCCTTTTGAATTGGTTACTATAGTAACTCCTGAGCTCAAAGGTCAAACATCATATGGGACATGTGATGCCACCTCCCTCATTGTTCTCCTATTCCTTTTGAGCTTTCTTCCTCCTTCTTTATTTTGTAAATATAGACCTTTTGGCTACTCCCAGTTCCCTTGTCTTATGCAAATGTAATTGCACCTGGCTCCCTTGTGTTATGGAAATATACCTTCTCCCAGCTCTTTTTTTTAGAGAAATATAATTTTCCCCAGTCTGTAGTCCTGTGTTTTTTCATGGACCCCCAATTCTAAAAATTCCCTAAACCTGCCTATATCCCCCTAAAATTCCTATTTCAAAAGGACTTGTATGCATGCATATAAGCATAGCCCATGAACATAAACAGTAAGGGGAGGGGATATGCTTGCGGGGGGGGGGAGGGGGCAGGTGTTGGGAATGAACTATATTAAATACTAGTAGCCCAGTGCACGAAATTTGTGCACATTAAAAGGGAATTAATTAGCGGAAATATTTTAATATTGCTATTTGCCCTTTCTCTATAATAGAAGTGTGAGAGATGAAAGGAAATCAGTAAAATGTATATGAAAATAATATATAAATTTATTAATAAGTAGTAACAAAAGGATATAACAACAGAGGCATGATATAAAAATGACAAAAACATGATATGAAAACAACAAAAACATGATATAAAAACAACAGTGATGCAAACAATGACTGATAAAGTGATTAAACTTATTCTAATATCTCTCTGTCCACCACATTAAGAGTGAAAACACTTTCAGAGTGCTTGACTAATTTCCCTTGTGATGAAGTATTTAGAACTTTAACTGTAACTTCACATGCTCTTCAAACTGGAGAGAAAGCAACATATAACTGACCATGTGTGAAAACGGGTTCAGGTAGGAATATGCCTACTCTGTCTAGAGTTTGTCCTTGTGTTTATTTATTTATTTTTTTAATTTTATTGATTTTTTACAGAGAGGAAGGGAGAGGGATAGAGAGTTAGAAACATCAATGAGAGAGAAACATCGATCAGCTGCCTCCTGCACATCCCCCACTGGGGATATGCCCGCAACCAACGTACATGCCCTTGACTGGAATCGAACCTGGGACCTTTCAGTCTGCAGGCCGACACTCTATCCACTGAGCCAAACTGGTCAGGGCCTGTCCTTGTGTTTATTAATAGTCATCACAAATGCTGGCATCATGGGAAACTGTCGTTGAATCAATTTAAATGGGAGGCCAGTGTCAGATGGGGACAAATCAATTCTTGGAATCAGAACAATCTCTCCCTCTGCAGATCCTGTTAATACTTCACCTTCGATAATGTTAGGTTGTAATCTTTTGATAATAAATCTGGTACCATTACAAAGACCCCATTTACTATTGAGATTTCTCAATAGCATGATGATCGCACCCACTTTCAATTTTAATTTATGACATGGCATTCCCAAAGGAGTAATACTATTAAGAAATTCGATGGGAAAATTTTCCTTTTCAGCATCATCTGTGGAATCAATGGAATCATCACTCAAATATGTGTGAAAATCTCCATCGAGTATATCCAAAATTTCTTCATTTACTTTTTGAATGTACTCATTTTTTGGACAAAGAATTGCACATTTAGATATATTTTTAATATTATCTATAGATATAGTTTTTTAAAGGTAGCTTCAATAATAGATCCATTACAAATCATTTCACAGGGGATTTCAATAATATCCATTCCTAAATGAAAACTGCTATCAAGTTTGCCATCCCCAAGTTTTACTGACCATTCACTATAAGCAGAATCCTCTGAACTCACATTTGTTGTAAGAGACAACTTTCTGAAACATCCCCAAACATTGCAGTACTTTAAACTCGTTTGTACTATGGCCGATCGCATAGCACGCGGTACAATACTTACACAGTGTCAAAAATCCCCTCCAAGAAGGAGAACTTTCCCACCAAATACAACATTCAAATTTCTCTTAGTAATCTGTCTATGGCATTTATAGCATGATTGGATACCATGGTGTATTCATCAATAATGAGAAGTTGGGCCTTTTTAATAGTTTTAGCAACTTTACTGTTTATATCGAGTCTAGAAATTGAAGTTTCATTTAGTGGAATGGGTAATTTATATTGGGAATGAAAGGTGCTTCCACCGAGAAGTAAATTTGCAGCAATTCCTGTAGATGCTGTGGGTAAAACAATTCTGCCACGACCTCTACTATAATGTATTAAAACTTTATAAAGATATGCCTCCACACTCCAAGGGCCAGTTCCTGCCTCAAACCTCACCTTACCAGAAACAGCTCGGGGGCGCAACTGTTGCTAAGAGGACCCAGGACTCAATGTGGCCACACTCCGAGGGTGGGTTCCTGCCTGAAACCTCGCCACCCTCGTGGGAAACAGCTTGGGGAGGGTGCAGCCATTTCCAAGACGACCCCTGCAGGACTGACTTCCTTCTGGTTGGTCAAGCCTCGGTCGTGACATTACACCCAGGGTTTTTATTATATAGGATACTATCTTATTTAGTAATAAAAATAAAACAAACTCATTCTTTGAGGAGTGGTATTTTGGTTTTTGAATCTTAAGTCTTTCTTAGGCAAGCAGAGACACAGAAGTAAAGAAAACCCATACATTTTATTACCATAAGTAGAATAATTAATTTTCTATTCAATAAAAATGACTATTGTTGATGGTTCATGGCATATTGCCAGCATGTATTGAATCTGAGAAATCAAAATCTTAGACACTAAATCAAGCCAAGACCCTGAACTGGCTAAATGACATATTAGGAAGAATATAAGATTAAAGATGAATTGTGCAAGTGAGAAGAGTGTATCAGTCCTATGGACACCCAGAAGGACATCCAACCCCCAAAGCAGCAGCCAATGATATATATCTGTGGAGACTGTCATGCAGAAAATGAAATACAATCCAGGGATCCAATCAGATGCAGAGAATGTGGCTACAGAATAATGTACAAGAAAAGGACTAAAATATTGGTGGTTTTTGATGCTTGATGAAACAGAACTCAGAAGAATATCTTTATTTGCATTTGGATTTGCTGATACTGTTGTATAGTTTTTGATGAGTATACTTATCTTTATAGATACAACTATATACACTCGATTTCATTTTTAAAACCATATTGTATTTAGGTAACTCCTAATAGTTTATAGAAATAATTTTTTGTTCAATTAAAAAAAAAAAGATGAATTGTGTGACTTTTCCAAGGTTAATTACAGAACCAACATCTAAGTACAAAGTGGTCTAGAATGAGAACAAGGAGGTCTAGTATGTGACATGTGTTAAAGGGCTAGGACTAATACACTGGAGATAATGTGCAAGTACAGTTTATTATTTAAGATCACATTACCCTCTGAATTCTCTAAAGGTCAGGGTCAACTTTGTATTCAGACTTTATTTTTATTCTTTGTTAATTTAGAAATAGTCTCTTGAGTTCCTCTCTAAACTTCTCATTGTATAGCCTATAGGCACTCTATTGAAAATATTCAGATTAATCATTCAGCTTTATTCAGGCCCTGGTATTTTATGGCATTGTGCCAAGTGATATAAAACGTGCATACATATAAGATAGAGATAGATATATAGATATACAGGGTGGGGCAAAAGAAGGTTTATAGTTGTTCATATGGAAAATAGCACAATAAATAATAAATAATAATATAAGAATAAACTCTATGCTTTGCATACTCATAACTGTAAACCTAGTTTTGCCCTATCCTGTATATATCTCTCTATGTCTTAATCTCAAAAAGATATACAAGCTGTTTAGGAAATGACAAATACTATTTATTAAACATCTGTGATAAATACTTATTATATATTTGTTATAACTTTATAATAAATCTGCAAGGTTGGAAGTAGTAACTTTCATTTTATAGATGAGGAAACTGAGGTGTAAGATCTTTCTTAATCTCAAGTCACATTGCTATTAAGTGGAAAAATCTAGGATTTGGATTTAGGTCTCTCTCTCTCTCCCTCCCACCCCCCTCCACCCCCACCCTCATACACACACACACACACACACACACACACACACACTGTCTCTCTTTTTTGACGGATTTCCTTTTCATTGTACTACTATGTGCCTCGGAATAAATTAGGTCATACTATGGTAATAAACATTCCCAAAATCTAAGTAGCCTAATTCAAGTTAATTTCTTGTTCACACAAAATGCTCTTTGGGTTTGGGCAACTCTCCAGGTAACTGTCGTCAGTGTAGAGGCTCAGCATCGCAGGCGGCTTTGCTCTTGGAGCACTGCCATATCTACATGGACTTCCACAGCAAGTGAAAAGGAAGCATGAAAAAGTGCACATCAGCTCTTAAATGCTTCAGGTGAGAAGTGATGCACTTAATTCGTGCTCACATTTGTTGGCCAAAGTCATATGACCACACCTAACTTCTGAAAGAAGAGAACCACACATCTTTGTAAGAATTAGTAATTTCTACTACAACAGTAAATATTAAATTTCAACCCAGTAAATTTCTACTAATTCTTTACTTAGAACAAAACATTTTGCAAAGAACAAAGATAAGAGGATTTGGTTCCTGATATGAAGCAATTGATAGTGTTGATGTAAGAATGTCTAAACCTGTAGGTAATTTTTATGAGTTTACTTGAGCCAAACTGACAACATGCTAAGAAGAATGATCTCAAATGCTTTGGAGAAATAAAGCTTGCAGGCTTTCTGTTTTGTTTTGTTTTTTATGTGGTTGAGATTTAGGGAACAAAAACAAGAAATTGGGAGAAAGCAAGGGTGAAATTAGACTACAGAATAGTTAAGATTATGTGCTCTTTCGAGGGTGGTTATGCTTCTGAAAAAGAAGATTACTCAGTCATTTCAAAGGTGTGTTAACCTAGATGCACAGGAACAGTGGGTAGGGCTTGCTTATAGCCCTACCATGTACTAAAGAAGTTATATATGCCTGGGTCATGACTACCCACCATGACCTACACAGTTAAGAATTTATGGTCAGACCACCCTGTGAGGTTACTTTCAGTCACTGGACTTGTCAGATTTATTATAGAGCCATTTTTTTCATCTATAACAGTTATAAAGAAAGAAAATCCTATAAAAAGAGACTAGCATATTAACACAGAAGGGCAAAGAATATTTGAACTCAGAGAAGAAAAAGGCAACTTGGATCTGGAAGACTATGGGAGGTTTAAGGCAATTATATTGGTCTGTGGAGGACAGAAACAATTTAATAAGGAAATACAATAAAGAAAGTCCTGCTTGAAGAAAAAGGAAAAGGTGTGAAGGTATAATAAGACATTTTACCCATGGCACTTACTACTAGCAGGTAAGTTAAGACATCTCCACTCTCCAGAGCCAAATCAAGCTTCCCAATGGTGATGGGAGGGATAGCTCTTCTGGTGGCAGACAAGCAGCAAGACTGTAAGAAGTTCCTGCCTTTTGACTATCTACTTTGCATGGTTTTGCTTTCACACTGCTTCCATATTTTTATCATAGTCACCACAAAATACATTTCAATTTTTTAAATTGTTATTTAAAAGGTGCCACTTTTGGAAAATTTTCATATCAGAGGACTCTCCAGGCTCCATCTTGGTAAATACATGCCTGCTCATCCTCCAACATACTCATTTGCTTTTGGGTTTCAGTGCTGCCAAGGTGGAGTTAAACTGACCCCTTATTAACTAACCCAGGAAGCTAATGAGTCACATGTAGGTAAAACAATTGGCCATATAACAAACATTGAGATTCAGGTTCATAAACCAAGTCAATGGGATAGAATAGCTTTTGTCCCAAGCCAGAAAAGTCAATGAAGACTCTAGTAGAAAATTTACTATAAGGAAATAGAAATTTTAAACCAAAAGTCTAGATTCATTGCTAAGACACTAGTGAAGCACTTTCCAGGTAAATGCATAACTGCTACCAATTTCTCCCAGTTCTGGCCTAGAGCTTGGGAGGAATGGCCAATTGTGTGCTTAAGAATTTGAATTTTACTCTGGAAGGATTGAAATATTTTCAAACATTTTGAACCAAGGTGTAATATGAAATGACTGGTATATTTCAAAGGTTCCCTCAAGTTGCCATATTGAAATGCAACAATAGGAGGACTAAGGAATTGCAATAATCCAGGTGGGAAATAATAGCATCTTGAGTCAGGGTGTTAAGTATAGCTATAGAGAGCTGGTCATATTTTGGATATATTTTGAAAGTGGAGCAATCAGAATTTGCTAGTATATTATATGTGGGGGTAAAGAAAGAGCCAAAGATAAGACCAACGTTTTCAGTCACAGCAATGAAAAGGATAGAGTTGAAACTAACTGAGATGGGGAAGACTATGAGAGTAGCAAGGTTTGGAGGTGAAATTAGGAGTTCTTTATTGAAACATCCCAGTGGAAATATCAAATTGACAACTAGATGTGTGAATCTGAAGTTCAGGGAGGAGGTCCAAGCTGGAAGTGTAAATTTAGGAGTCATCAGAATATTTTTGGTATTTAAAAACACAAGCACTGACTTTGTCACCAAATAGTGCATATAGCTGGAGAAAAAATCGGAAGACTGGGCCCTGGGACACTCCAGTGTTTGGAGGTCCACTCAGCTCCTAAAAGTCATCCCAGAACTAGGCTTTGCAATGGTAGATTGGGTTTTCTGCCACATAGTAAAATGTTTAATCTTAGTCACACAACTATGTTTGTGTCCTTATACAACTCTAGATTAAATGCTTGATATAAGTCATATCCCCAGACAGGAAGAGTAGGTAATACTTTTAGCTCTACCTGAATTAAGTGAGCCTGACCAATCTTCTAAAACCTCAGACCATTTCATGTAAGCATTCCTGACTTCCAGCCCACTCGCCTATTCATGATGTTAGCCCCACTCATCATTTTGCACTGTTCTTCCATTTATTTCTTGAAAAATAAATACTCTATTTGCGGGCCTGGCTATATAATTATTTTTAACTATATTTTTTCTATGTGTGTGCTTGAATCAGAAGAGGTAAGTCATAGAGTGAGCTTACTCTTCACCTTGACCTCTCGCTGTTTGCCCTACCCTTTCATGAGCATTCACTACAGTTGGCTTTTTCGTTCTTGAATACTTCTCTGACATTGGCTTTTATTGCACTCACTATCCTAATATTCTCCTGCCTCTATGGCTATTTCTTTGATCCTTTGCAAATTCATCTTCCCCCCATAAAACTTAAATGTGGGAATTTCTTGGGTCTTAGTCCCAAGTCTTCATCTTTATCATGCATACTCTCTCCCTAGTCAATCGCATCTGTATTTCCAGTTTAAAATACTCTTTATATGCTAATGAATTCCATATCTTTATATTCCTGACAAACCTCTCTTCTAAATTTAAACATATATTTAACTGCATATACACTTAGTTCTTAGAAGCATTCCAAACTTAAATGGTTCAAAATGAAATTTTTGGTCTTTTCCTCTAATACATTTCTAATTTCAACATTCAAAATACCAGGAACAGGCATTGTGTCTTAGACATATCCTTCTCCTTTATTCCTACAGTCAAACCACTGCCAAATCTTGTCAATGAAACCTCCAAAATATATTTCAAACCTACCCATTTGTCAAATAACTACATAAGGCAAAGAATCCTAAAGTTCTGAGAAACAACATTAAGCTGATGGAACTCCATTGACATTGCACAGTAAGGGAGTATTATCTGATCTTGGATGGAACACAATAGAGATATTATACTTCAATCCTTTTGGGGGGGATTAGAACTATAAACATTTAAGATTAAAATGGATTTTAGTGACATCTTGCCCTATTTACTATCTTTGTAATAAAAAAAACCTAAAACCCAGAAGGTAAATGTCTTATTCCAGTTCCTACAATTAATAGTGAAAGATTTAGGGCTAGTACCTACATCTCCTAATTCAGTATAGTGCTATTTCACAGAGCCATGTTGGCAGGAAGTCATATCTGGGTTTTGATAAGTATGAGTCTAATGCAATACAAACATTTTTCATTATTTTTTATTTTCTAAAAAGTAAGACAAAACTGGTTTTGTAGAAATTTTAAGCACTGTAGTAATAGTGTGAATTAAGTTTTGTCTTAGCATCAGCATGGTTTTATTCAAAATACTGATCTTAGAGCAAACAAGCAAATTAACAAATACCCTGGCTTGAAAAGAGCTTAGAGCTCAGACTGTAAATCATGCAATTACTTGTGGTTGATGGTATTTGTGCAAGGTCTAAGATTTTGGAAGAAAACTTCTGGGAAAGCAATGGCCTTCTGCCATCTGCACCTTAGCCTTCCCTGGACTCTGCTACTGCTTTCAGGATGATTCTGTTATAAGCTTCAAAAACTTGAGACTATGGTCCTTTATTTGATGAGAAAGATAACCCTGTTAATGTTTTTGCAACTAACTTGTCTACAAACATAATCCACTAACAATTAAAGAGAGGTGGGGATAGACTGGATGGGTTGATAGGGGAAAAAATGGGGACATATGTAATACTTTCAACAGTAAAGATTTAAAAACAAAACAATAAAACAAAAAAAATAATTAAATATGATAACAAAATTGTGCCTTTCAGTCTCTGAAGAACCTGATAATAAAATGAACAAAATGTAATTGAAGTAATTCGAGAAAAGATTAAGGCAGTTGATGACAAAATTTCTTTTCTTATAGAAGAAAGTTGTATTTATGAGTGAAAGCTCAAATTCTCTCCTTACCTGAGGTAAACCCTGAAAGGTCCGGAGTGGGCCGAGGTCGCGCACATATGACATGAGGCCATAATGTATCAAAAAAGATTTTATTCCTGACACCTGGGTGCAGGTGGGCTGAGACCAAGAAAGGCATCAGCAAAGAGAGCAGGGAGAGATAGATAGGTTTTTATTAAACCTTGCTGGCTGCAATCCACTCTGTTGACATAAGGGTCTGGTTTGTCCTCGGTTCCTCCCATGCCAGGTATCGTCTGGTTATCTGAGCTATGCTGTGCTCAAGGCTGCAAGCTTTCTGCAAGATATTTGTTAAGCACAATAAGTTTTTCTCTGCCCTGTTTTATTTTCTTTAACCCTTTCGAACCCTATTATTACCTTAGCACCCTTGCAATTAAATTGCCATTGATAGGTAGCTACTGGAGTGAGATCTTTTATTATTTTTAAATACTAAGCATGAAATCATTGAAATGGGACTAAGAAATCTTTTGCTACAAAACAGCAAAACCAAGTCTATTTCTTTCATTCAAGATAAAATTATCTGAGAATATTTGCTTAATTAACACCTAACTACTGTACTTTGGCAAAAGGAAAATCATTGAGACAAACACTGCTTATATTGCCAAATATGTGATTTTGGCAACATGTTTTTCAATCATATGGTGTGTATAGTTTGGGTCAAGCACATAGATTTTAAGTTCATGAAGAACTGTTTTAAATCTTGCCTCAGTCACTTCCTCACAACACTGAGCAAATTACTTAAAATATAGATGCAAATGCCCAGTGTTCCTACCATGCTAAACTACTCAGCATTACCTAAGGTCATTACCACATTTCAACATCATTGTACCTGATGCCTCCTTTCTTACTCTCATAAAGGCCTTCATCTCCACTACCCCTTCATTGTCCAGTTAACTACTCACATGCTAAGATTCAGTTCCGTGTTACCTCTTTTAGGAGTTGTCTCTGACTCATTAGAATTTAGGTTTGTACCCAGCATATCTGCCTTGAGTGTTATTAAACTCTCTTTCAATTATGTTTTATTGTCTTGTCTGTCAATTCCTTCAAAGCAGGAATCTTGACACTTATTTTTGCATTTTTACCACTTAGCATGAGGCTGGCCCACAGTAGGTCTGCAATGTATTTTGGTAAATTGAAAAAAATGAAAATTGGAAATGCAGAGGAGCTAGAGAAGTTAATGGAAACTAAAGTTACAAAGCTCTTGATCTCTAATTAGTGTGATAAAAGCCTATGTGTCCACAATCACCTACACTCAGCAAGTATTAGAAAAATAAGGCAAAGACTAAATGATAGCTGCAGGCTACTCTTTGCTGTTCAAAGTCCAGTTCCTTGCCTGGCAAAGCCTGCAGTAGCTATACAACCCCTCCTTTGGGATCAACTTCCAGGCCCAGCTTCTGGCCAGCTTCTTTTCTTTTTCCAGCTATGTCTTGAAGTGACAAGAAAAAAGTAACAGGTTGCCAAAATCAGACACTTCAAATCTATTCTTTCTGTTAATGTAAGAAAACATTCAAACCTATAAAGAATTTTTGTGAGTTTATTTGAGACAAAATGTAGACAATTGCTGGGAAACAGAATTTCAATGTATTGGGATAATGCTTCAGGGAATGGCACTTTTTCATCTTGTTTTATACCTTACAATCAAAGGAGTTGTAAGTGGGTTACATGAAATCCATTGGTGATAGATTAGGGACGTGGGAGAAAGCAAAGTGGGAAAACTTCTGGGACTGGATAAAAATTAAAATGATTTATTTTACATAGTTAGGTACAGAATAGTTAACAGTCAGCAATTAACAAGAGAACAATTAACAATGAAGGAATTTTAGGTCTCTGTCCTGGTACCCTGGCACATTGGTTGTGCCCTGAGGGGTCCTGAAAAAGGGAAGTTACAAGTTACCCTGACATTCCACAGGTATGTTATCTTAGATGCAAAAAGACAATAGGCTCAGTAAAGATTGAAGTTGATCTTTGTCAAGGAAGATACTGGCCTAGGACATGACTAGCCACTATAAACTGCTTTTTAATTAAAAGGTTTTAATTTCAGACCATCCTTTGTGATTACTTTAGGTCGCTTGAGTTTGCAAAGCTGTCATGCAGGCCTTCCCTGAGTTAGGTTACCATGTGGCCTCTTTTTCATTCACATTTCCTTCTCCTTTTCATCATAAGCCACTGGAAAATGTCTTCTCTGTATGGGTAGAAGAACTGAATAGTCAAGTATCTAATCCTAGAGCTTAATCATTATATAAAGAAACAGCAAGTTTGTTAGACAAGTTTAATTGGGAAAATAAAGAGTCTCTGAAGAGAAAGCAAGTATTAGCCACCAAATTCTGGCTATTCTTAGACAATAAAAAATGTTTATAGCTACTCCTCAGCTGCTGAACCCATCATATACAGCCATGTGAAACAGTATATGCTAATAAAGAGACACTTCGCTGAAACTGCTATATCTATGTGATTTTTTTAAATGTCTGAGGTAAAGTTACATACTAGTTTTCCTACACTTGAGCCCTTGAGAAATCTTTTTTTTTTTTTAAGTTAAATAAGATATGGGGCCTTGGCCTGGTAATTCAGTTGGTTAGAGCATTGTCCTGATACACCAAGGTTGCAAGTTCGATCTCCTGTCAGGACACATACAAGAAGCAACCAATGAATGCATAAATAAGTGAAACAACAAATCATTCAATGTTTCTCTCTCCTTTTCTCTTTCTCTTTCTCTCCCTTCTCTCTCTCTCTTTAAAATCATTTTTTTAAAGTTAAGTAAGATAAAGTAGGTTGAAGAAAATGACTGTTTCAAAATGTAAATGCATGACATTTAGCATCTGCATTTTTTAATGAATGAGAATTATGCTTCACAATATTCTGTTCATGCTGTTGTGCAGATTAGTACAGACCTGGGAACTGAGAGAAATAAGGCAGAGCCTAAAGAAATGGATCAGAACCAACGAAAATGTTATGACAGAAATCGGCTAGCAGGAAGCTACAAACCAAATGCACTCGGAGGTTCAGAAAAGGACTGTTTATTTGCACCAGTGCTGGCTCAGCGGAATCATCTGGCAAGGCTGAGCCCCAAACGCGGCAGGGCTTTGCCTTGTATGCATTTCTAGGTTCTCTGTCTCCCATTTATGGCATTCATACACATTTTAGACATCCTTTCTAAGTTACATGCTAAGCTTCCGGGTATCTGTTGCAGCAGAGCTTGGACCCTCCGTGCTGGCCAAGCCCCTCTAGAGGCTCAGAGCTGGCAGCCCACCTCCCCTATTTCTATGCGTGCACACCACCCACCCTCCCACTGTTGCCCCACGCTCTCGGCTGTTTCTCCCACCGCATCACACCCGAAGCCACTTGGAGCCTTTGGCCAGGGCTCTGCTATGTGGTGCAGGCCTCGAAGGGGCCCAGCACCCTGGCCTGGGAGGATGCGGCCCAGGGCGGCCCAGGAGCTGAGCAGGACCCCCGTGTCAAACCTCTGGGGCCCTGGCCTCCAGAGCCACCACTGCCGCCCAGCCCCAAACAGACATGACGTTCAAGCCATATTCCAACTGGAGTTCCTGCAGTGTCTTAGATGATGAGGGCTGCAACCTGATACAGCAGAAGCTTGACCAGCAGTGGACCCTGCTGGAGCAGAAGCAGAAGAAGCAAGAGAGATTACAGAAGCTGAGGCTTGCTTATAGTGGCACAAGGAGGAAGGGTGCTTGCCATCTCAGAAACATACTTGTCAGGTTTTGGCTATGAAGCCCACCACTCCCAGACTTGTCCTTATTAGAAATAAGGAAGTTCAGGTAAATATTTTTGCAACACAATGTATTTTTTAAACTTGACTATAAGACATTTATTAACATTAATTCTAATTTTAGAATAAAATCAAAGTTCTAAAATATCAATATTAGGGTAAACTAAAGTCAAACAACACATGATATCAGAACCATAAAATACCCCTGACCTTCAGATTTGGGAACTGACTTTTAGAAGTATGAACCTTTATGTCTTATTTTATTCTTAAAGTTATCAATTAGGAAATGGAATCATATATTTTGATAGATTACACTTCCCTCCCTCTCTAGTTCCCATTTCCTAATTAATAAAGCCATTATGCCGAAACCGGTTTGGCTCAGTGGATAGAGCGTCGGCCTGTGGACTGAAGGGTCCCAGGTTCGATTCCGGTCAAGGGCATGTACTTGGGTTGCGGGCACATCCCCAGTAGGAGATGTGCAGGAGGCAGCTGATCGATGTTTCTCTCTCATTGATGTTTCTAACTCTCTATCTCCCTTCCTCTCTGTAAAAAATCAATAAAAAATAAAATAAAGCCATTATATTCTTGTCCTATGGCTTTATTTGAAAGCATGATCAGGAGAGGTTTTGTGGTAGGCAGTTACACAGACATGAGCAGAGCAAGCACAATGGGTCAGGTACAAAAGGTCATCAAGGTGGAAAACCCCAGATGCCTAGCAATGGACAATCAATTGTAGGGTGGGACCTCACCCCCAAGGTGACTTTTCCTCCCCTAGCATATAGCTGATCCTGAGGTTTGGGCCCCCTGACCTTTCCTCCCTAGGGATAACATCTAGGCCTAAAGTTTCATTTCAGTTCCAGGCCCAGAAAAGCAGCAAAACCAGACAAGCTGACCTTAGGACCAGCTGCATTGAATAATGACCCCCATCCTGGTGCCTACCAATCAATCAGTGAGACCTAGACCCTGAATGGAAACACCTGGAAAGCTACTGAATATTCTATTGAGATCTCCCCTGGGACCTCCCCTAAGCTCTTCACCCTTAAAACCCTTAGGACAGAGGACCCAGTGGGCTCTCCCTCCCAGGAGCACACAGGTGCCTTTCCCTTTTCCCTCCCTACTACCATTCCCTGCCCCAGGCATGTTACCATTAGCTTCCTCACTCCAAGCTCCAAGGGCCCTTCCTTTACCTCTATAACTTGTCCCTAAGTCCATTTCTTCTAAGAATTACTTTTTCTATCTCTGTGATTTTATAAATAATTTTATAAACAAATCCGTGCACAGGTAGGAGCTGGAAGCCAATTCCAGCATGTCAGCAGGGCTGAATCATCTGGAGATGGCTGAGGGCATTTCCCCAATCCTGAAAAGGATGCATAAAATGATTGCTTGCTGCCAGACAGCTGAGGGCATCTCAATCTACATGTTATTGCCTCCTACTGGCCAAATACCTGAATAGCCGTAGGCAGTTTCACCAATCTGACAATGGACTCTGTAGACTAAACCCTGGCCTTTGAAGTGTATATCTACCTTGCCTTAGGACAATTTGTGTTAATAAATAGCAAGGGATCCTGAGACAAGGAGAACATAGTTCCTTTAGCTAAGTCTTCTCTGACTCCCCATAATGCCTTTCAAAATTATGTTTCATCTCTGGACTCTTATTTAATTTATGCACAGCACCTTCTCCAGATTCCTAAACCCTTCTAGATGCCAGATCAAGACCACCGGTGTTAGATGGGGTCCTTCGGGGTGGCCTGTGGAGATTAGGCCCCAGCTTGCGCCCCCAGCCTCACAGCCCTGCAGCCCCGCCTGGCACCCCTCCTTGGCCTGAAGCCACCCACTCACCTGCTCCACCATCCCGCCATGGTCCCACACTCGTCAGGGCCCATTGAAGCTGGCAGAGCCTCCACTGCCACCCACTGCAGCCCTGCATTACTGGTGCCCATCATGTTCCGTGCCACCCCCTGGTGGTCAGTGCACATCATAGTGACCACTGGAACTCCAGGTCTCCTGGTTGAAATCCCCGTCAAACGACCACCCAAGGGGACAATTTGCATATTATCCTTTTATTATATCAGATGTTCTCTTATAGTATGGGTTTTGGCTCTGAATTCCATCCTAGCCACAACCCAAGTAGCTAGGTTGCTAAACCCAGGTTTTGTCTGACCCCATCCATCAGACACCTGGTGCCACTCTGGGTCACACATGCAGGAAAAAGATCTTTAGTGCTAGCAGATTCTTAAATGTGTTAAATACACAGACTATAGCAGCCAAGTGACCCTTTGATCAAATTAGGCTTCAACCTGAGAGTGTGGGAAGGTTCAAAGGGATTTTTCTCTGGAGATTTCAAAAGTCTTGGTCATCTGTTGTCTTTCTACCCTACTTGCTCAAACTTTTGGAGCAAGTTGAAGAAACTGGGTATTTAGTCTGCAGAAGAGCTGTCTCTGTGGGAATATGATGCTGTCATCAACTACTTGTAGGACAGTTTAGTGGAGGAGAGAGTAGACCCTTATGTGTGGACTTGAGAGAAAAAAACAAGGATGATATAGCAGTTATAGAGTTCTTCCTATGATAAGGGCTTCCCTACCAGCCTGAGATATAAGTTTTCCTTGGAAACAGTCATCCTATAGTTACTGGAGGTAATTATGTATGGGCTGAGCAGTCATTTATTAGATATTTAGAAAAGAAGATTCAGTTTCTATGATAGTAGGGTGGGTCAATCTATTGATGATCCTGGGGATTTTTTTTCTAACCATGATAATTCACTGAAGAGTGAAATGCTATGCAGAGAACTTCTGTTGCTGACCATGACAGAGTAACTAGTAGTGGACTAGACCTTCTGATATAACCAATTATAAGATGGACAAAATATGTGGAACAACTGTTTTCAGACTTTGAACAACAAAAAACAAACAAACAAAGAAAAACAACAACAACAACAGTAAAAAAAGCTGTGATCTCAAAAGATCATAAATGAGGTGAGCCCTGTGATTGGTTTCCCCATGTGTCTTCTGGGAGGTACTTTGTTAGGCTTTGGTGCATGAAAAGGAAATTAATTGCAGAACACAGGGCCCTGATTCTGGGCTGAACACACAGGGCAGGAAAAATGAGCAGGAAGTCTGAAATTTAAAATGCTGGTAGTGCTGAATTTTTCAAACAAACCAACAAAAAGTTATCAGGGCACATATTAACCCCTAGACCCATGGTCGGCAACTGCAGCTTGCGAGCCACGTGTGGCTCTTTGGCCCCTTGAGTGTGGCTCTTCCTAAGCCTTAGGAGTACCCTAATTGCTGAGGTCCAATCCCAGCAGGTCCAGGGATTCCCAAAGGTGTGGACGGAGTCGGCGAAGAATGAATGACATGGAAACTGGTTTCAGTTCATCAGCATAGCGAGGTTCTCCCTCCAGGATCTCCAGCGAAGTTCTGGTTAGGAACTCCAACCAAGTTCTGGTCAGGATCTCCAAACAAGTTCTGGTGCCATGTTCTCTCGCTAGGTTCTCCAGCCAGGTTCTCCAGGTTCTCCAGCCAGGTTCTCCAGGTTCTCCAGCCAGGTTCAGTCACCAGGTTCTTTAGCCAGGTTCTATCCAGGTTCTTTTGCCATGTTCTGTCTAGGTTCTCCAGTGAAGTTCTGTAGCCAGGTTCTGTCCAGGATCTTTTGCCATGTTCTCTGGCTAGGTTCTGGTTAGGATCTGATCAGGAGCTGATGAGGATCTGATGAGGATCTGATGTTTATTGTCTTGTTACATCCGTATTTATACCAGCCGATTTTAATCCTGTCAATTTCTATTACAAAGGTTAGGGCATTTCTTATCTCCATTCCAGGGAGTAAAGATTATGTAGCTTAACTACCCGCCTGGCACTTAATTAAGGGGTTGTATCTCCTCCCTAACCTCAGGGAAAAATCCCCACCTGGGGAAACAACCTTTCTCAGAGAGGTGACCTTGGTTAAAACACATGGCACTAAGGAGAGCAAACATATTAAGAACAGTATGCTATATATGCCAGGTCCCTTGAAACACATGCTGTGCAGATGTTTCTTCCTTGCAGCGACTGTGTCAAGCAGCAAGGATGGACTGGCTCCCTGCACCTAATTAAGTTAATAACAGTGTACTTACCTATATTGTTTAAGTTTAAAAAATTTGGCTCTCAAAAGAAATTTCAATCATTGTACTGTTGATATTTGGCTCTGTTGACTAATGAGTTTGCCGATCACTGCCCTAGACGATGGAACTGCCCCGGCAACCCAGTTGAGTCCCTTCCCTGCATCAGGGAGCTTTTCTATAATAAAACTGCTTTCACTCATCTCTTTTGTGAACTCATTCTTTGATTTTGAGAGACAACAAACTCAGACCTGAACAGAAACTTTGGATATCAACAACTTGGAGAGTATGAACAAAAAAGGGATGCTGTAATAAGTCATAAATTCCTCACTGAGCAGGTCATGGTGGGGAGTCACACCCAAGGCACATATTTCTTTAGTGAAAAGTTTAAGCAAACCCTGTCTATTGTTCCTGTGCATCTAGGTGAACACACCTTTGAAATGCCAGAAGTAATTCCTTTTGAAGGTGTGATCAACCTCAAATGAGCATATAATCTTAATGAACCTGTAATCCAGTCCCCACCTTGCTTTCTCCCACCCTCATGTAAGATTCCTTTCATTTCCTCCTAATTTCAAATGCATAAAAAAAACTGCAAAGCTGTTATTCTTCAGAGAATTTGAGAGCTAGCTCCCCAGCATATGTCATCAGTTTGGCTCAAATAATCTCTTGTAAAAGTTCTCTAAAGGTTTCCTTAGGTCTGCAGGAGGATTAGACAACCAGAACTGTTACCAGTGGGGAGAGGTCCTCATCCCCACATGTTGCTCATGGGAATGGATTTCTTGCCATATCCTGAGAAAAATAATTTTCTGAGACTCACCCTGGAGGGGAAGATATTGTAGAAAGCTTTATTTTTGTGGAATCAAGCCCCTGGGTTTAAGGTATTATTTCCCTTTGTCCTGCCAAGGAAGAAGTGTAGCAAGGAAAAAGAGCTAAAATCAAAGCCAGTGTCCAGAATTTCTGTTCCATGTCAGAATAGTCCAATTCAGCATTAGGCTAGCTTACTTTGTGTTCCCAGCTACAGTCCATCAGTCCATTACATTTGGGGTCTGCTTGGCCCTGGGCCATATGGGAAAATGTAAGAGAGCCAAGAGCCACGTGAGTGTTGTTAACATAAGAAACATTCAAACCTGTAAAGAATTTACAGGTTTAGTTTATTTGAGCCAAAGTGTTGATAATTGTCAGGAAGGAGAATCTCAGTGTATTGAGATAATGCTCCCAAGAATGGTGATTTTTTTTCACCTATTTTTATAAATTGCCATCAAAGGAGGAGTTGTAAATGGGTTACATGAAATACATTGGTGATAGATTAGGGAAGTGGGAGAAAGCAAAGCCTCTGGGATTGGATAAAAAGTGAAATGATAGACACATACTTCTTTTATATAGATGGGCATAGAATAGTTAACAGTCAACAAGTAACAAGATAACAATAACAATGAGGGAATTTGTGGTCTCTACCTTGGAGCTTGGAGCATAGGTTGTTCCCTGAGGGGTCTGGAATAAAGTGAAGTTTTCTTGACACTAGAGGCCCTGTGCATGAAATCAGTGCGGGGGGGGGGGGGGGGAGGTGTCCCTCAACCCAGCCTGCACCCTCTCCAATCTGGGACCCCTTATATTTGGGAAATAAAGGATTTCAAAATCAGCAATTTAAACAATCCTAAGAACAATAATTATTCTCAGTTCATGTAGTCCCATAACCATTTTTGTTTATACTAATTATTTGCCAGTATTTTTAAAATTATTTCAGTTATTCTTTAGAGTTTGATAAATTTTCATCTAGTCTAAAGATATTACCTGCTTAGAAGCCTGCAATTTAGAGTAAGTCAGCGTCTTTTTCATGGATTGTTTTTCTGAAGATGTAACATACCTGCAAATGTATCAGAGTAAAACAGTGATTGTCTATGAATGACAAAATTTAAGTGGCATGGTTATAGATTTGACTATAATGTAATTGATAAAAAAACTTTGCTTTTCTATAAGATATAACATTCTAAGACAACAGTTTCTTGGTAAATAATCATTACTGTAAAATGACAGAGAAAATAACACAGTCTCTTTATATTTAGATTCAATTTGTATAAAGAACAAATAATGTGTAAGATTTTAAAATGTGACACGTGGTTTATCAGAACTGTGCATTGAGCATTGGAAATACTAGTAATTCATAAACTCCCAATGTATGGACCACAAACATCTGGAGTATAACTGCCAGATGCTCCCCAAGGAAACCATCACTCGTGGCTTGCATGGTGTCCCTGACTGGACACCTGCTCCCCCTGAGTTTCCTGTTTGAACTTGGCTGAATCCTTGCAAGTTCTTTTCTGGAGCAGACTGAAATTTCTAGAACATGCATTTTAATAAAATATATGTATACAAATAGAATATTAATTTTTATTTGACAAAGCTTCTCATGTAATTTCAAGTATATTAAGTAGTAGACAACCAGTGTGTGGCCAACAAAACATTACTTTGAAAACATTTCTTTTTTAAGAAGAGAGAATAGGCTGGAAAGCAGAGGAAGGTCGGCTGGCGTTTCTGCTGGGTTTTCCCACCGGCCCTTGGTTGGCTTGAGGCTGGTTAGACCTGGTGGTTACCAAGGGCACCTGAGCAGGCATCTGAGTCAACTGGTAGCAGCTTAAAAGATTAAAGAACAAGGAAGACTAGCAGTATTGAAGGCTGCGCTAGCCCACTGTTTTCTTTTTTATGTTTCTTCTCAATGTTGAAAGTTTTCACAGTTGTAAAGATAGTCCATATCCTGATGCTTCCCTTTACCACACAGCAACTTTCAAAAGGAGGGTCTTTTTTCCCCTTAAATTTAGTCTTTCATTAGGGAGTGCTGTGTTTGATTTCACAGTGTATTACAGGACTAGACGTATTACCATCCCCGGCTAGTATTACTCCAGGGCTAGGAAAGGGGTTGTTGGTTGGGAGGCAGTGGGGGGAAAGAATGGCACAGGATGAGCAAAAAAGGAGCCATTCAGAAGGATTTGTTCTACCTCAGAAACAAGAATTCTAAACTCACATCCTTCTGCTCCTAACCTGTTTCAAGCCCATTACAAGGCAGTATAACGTTTTGGCGTTCCTTGTTAAAATAGAGGGGATAATCTTGAAAGGAATGTATTTCCCTGCGCTATAGCTCTAAATGTGGCTAAAGACAGTATTATTACTGTACTTGGCAGCTACTGACCTAGAAAATACAAGATAGGGGACAAATCTCACCACACTATTACAATTCTCAAAGAAATCCTGTGTCTCAAGAAGTTTTCCCAACAGCTACATAAAAAACGAGGTAAGTAGTAGATGCTTGGAGGTTTCCTGGGAGAAGAAAACTTACGGCAAGAAGTTGAGCATGTGTTTGTGTTTATAATGTGGTTTTTGAGGGATCTCTGATCTCCTATATCTGCTACTAGGGAATATAGAAGAGTCACAGATTTGGACGTAGCCGAAGTTTGAAATTTATCTGTAATATCTCTTGGGTTCTGTTAGAAAAAATGGGCAGATGAGCACTTTTCATTTTAATATCAGTCTAGACCTACCTTGTTTCTGATACTAATAAAGGTATCAAAGTGAAAAATCAGAAAGGCCAATACCTTTCTATTTATGAAAGAAAGGAAATACATAAAGTAACTAATTTGTGTAGAAAACAATCCGAAGGGGAAGGCCATTGAGAATTACTTTTTAAATAAATGACATTGTGTTGTTTTTTTTAAATTTGGTCCTACTACAAGTCATTAACCAGCTGGTTTTAATAAAGATGAGTGGGAAAATTGGAAGAAAAAAAAAAGAGAGAGAGAATAAATCCTTGAGGTATTCCAGGGACCATTTGAATACTCAAAGTCATCTCTTGGTTAAAAAGTCTCTTACATTTAAACTTTGGGAAGGTTGTCAAATATACTCAACCAAAAGATTATGTCCTAAACTATTTGTAAATCTAGGTATAAACACGTATTTTGTGGTAATAACTCTAAAAAGACATTAATCAAACTTCAATTGGTTTTAATATTAAATATTTTGTCCAGCCCACAGATTCTGCTTAATTTGTATAAGTATTTAATCATATTTATTATTATTACTGGAGGCCCGGTGCACGTATTCATGCACTAGTGGGGTCCCTCAGCCTGGCCTGCACCCTTTCACAATCCGGGACCCCTATGGGAGGTTGGACTGCTGGTTTCGGCCAGATCCCCACAGGCTGGCCTGCAGGGATCAGGCCAAAATGGCAGTCCAACACTGCCTGCCACTCCTGCCTGCCACTCCCATTCATCCCGACCCTGCTACTCCTGCTGTGGGCTCGCGCCCAGTCAGTCCCAATCGGGAGAGGCTTGCGCCACCACAGTGGGGCTTGCCAGCCGTGAGCCCTGCGTCTGGTGCCCATTGGTCAACTGAGTGGCGCTCTCACTGTGGGAGTGCACTGACCACCAGGGGGCAGCTCTTGTGTCCTGCATTGAGCATCTGCCCCCTGGTGGTCAGTGCACGTCATAGTGACCGGTCGACCAGGCATTTGGTCATTTTGTTGCTTTTATATATATACTAGAGGCCCAGAGCACGAAATTTGTGCACGGGGGGTGGGGGGGGGGGGGTCCCCTCAGCCCCGCCTGCACCCTCTCCAATCTGGAACCCACAGGTATCCGGCCTAAACTGGCAGTCGGGACATCCCTCTCACAATCCTGAACTGCTGGCTCTTAACCGCTCACCTGCCTGCCTGACTGATTGCCCTAACCGCTTCTGCCTTCCAGCCTGATCGCCCCCTAACCACTCCCTTGCTGGCCTGATTGACATCCAACTTCCCCCCTGCTGGCCTGGTTGCCCCCAACTACCCCCCCGCCAGCCTGGTTGCCCCACGAAGCCTGCTGTTCAGTCATTACTGTTACTGTGACAATGTCCCAGGTAATTTGCATATTCCTCTATTATTAGTATAAACTAGTACTAGGGGCCCAGTGCATGAATTTGTGCACCTTAAAAGGAACTGTTGGCTGTGAGGCTGCAGTGGGCACAGAGGCGGGTCTCAGCCCATCTTCCACACCCCTGCCCAGCCCCTCCCACCATGGCCCTGGTCCCCTGTCTGCTGGCAGCCCCGCTCCCTTGCCGCCACTACCACGTGCTGATGGTGCTGGCCCTGCTTGCACCTGCTGACAGCACAGAGCAATTGGGGTCATCGCCAGCAGTGGGTGCGAGTGGGGCTAGTGCCGTCAGCAGGTGTGAGTGGTGGCTGCTGCCCCGATCACCCCTCAGAAGCAGGGGTAGATGGAGAAGCCCTCGGGGAGATGGGGGCTGGCAGCCACCACTCTTACCCGCTGACGGTGCTGAGCAATCGGGACTGGCACCGGGCACCAGCACTGAGTGTGAGCTGCAGCTCTGGTGCCAGCTGTGGCTGCAAGCAGGGCCAGGGCCGGCAGTGGGTGCAAGTGGGGCTGTCACCGGCAGTGGGTGTGAGAGGCAGCTGCTGGCCCCAATCTCCCCTCAAGAGCAGGAGGAGGTGGAAAAGCCCTGAGGGGTGATTGAGGCCAGCAGCCTCTGCTTGCACCCGCTGTCAGCGCCTGGCCCTGGCCCTGATCACTCAGTGCTGGCAGCAGGTGCGAGCGGGGCCAGCGTCGGCAGTGGGTGCAAGCGCTGGGAGGAACTGTGTTGCACGGGAGCAAAGAATTTTCAGTAACCTCCAGAGGCTCACCCCAATGACAGCGACTGGTGCCCCTCCTAGATCTGGCACCCCGCTCACCTGCTCCACCATCCTGCCGCGGTCGATGCCTGTCATGTTCTATGCTCTGCTGCCTGCTGCTGATGCCTGCCATTTTCCACACGTACCCCCTTGGTGGTCAACGCATGTCATAGCAACTGGTTGTCCAGTTTTTTGGTTGTCCTGCCGTTCAGTCTATTTGCATATTAGGGTTTTATATATATAGACTAGAGGCCCGGTGCATAAAATCGTGCACTTGGGGGGGGGGGGGGGTCCCACAGCCTGGCCTGTGCCCTCTCACAGTCCAGGACCCATCACTCTTTACTGCCCACCTACTGGCTTCTTACAGTTCAGCTCACTGCTCTTTAGCACCATCACAGAGGCAGGAGAGGCTCCCACCACCACCGCTGCGCTCTCCAACTGTGAGCCCAGCTTCTGGCTGAGCGGCGCTCCCCTGTGGGAGTGCACTGACCACCAGGGTGCAGCCCCTGCATTGAGCGTCTACCCACTAGTGGTCAGTGTGTATCATAAAGACTGGTCGATTTAGTTGTTCCGCCGTAATGGTTGCTTAGGCTTTTATTATATAGACTAGAGGCCCGGTGCACAAAAATCTGTGCACTCGGGGCAGGAGGGGGGTCCCCCAGCCCGGCCTATGCCCTCTCGCAGTCTGGGACCCCTCGGGAGATAACGAACTGCTCGCTTAGGCCTGCTCCTGGGTGGCAGAGGGCAGGCCGAATCCCTAGGTGCAGCCCCTGGTCGGGCTCAGGGTGGGGCCAATTGGGGGGTTGGGGCACCACCCCCTGTCACACTCAAGGCAGGGTCAATGGGGAGGTTGTGGTGCCACCCCCTGTCATGCACAGAGCAGGGCCAATCAGGGGGTTGGGGCGCTGCCCCCTGTCACGCACAGAGCAGGGCCCATCAGGGGGGTGGGGGCTCCATACCCTGTCACACACAGAGCAGGGCCAATCAGGGGGTTGGGCACTGCCCCCTGTCATGCACAGAGCAGGGCCAATAAGGAGGTTGAGGAGCTCCCCCCTGTCACGCACAGAGTAGGGCCGATAGGGGAGTTAGGGCACTGCCCCCTGTCACACACAGAGCAGGGCAGATCAGGGGGTTGGGGCACTGCCCTCTATCACCCACAGAGCAGGGCGGATTGGGAGGTTGCGATGCCACCCTCAGTCATGCTCAGGGTGGGGCCGATTGGGGGGTTGGTGCACTGCCCCCTGTCACACTCAAGGCAGGGTCGATGGGGAGGTTGCGGCACCCAGAGCAGGGCCAATCAGGGGGTTGGGGCACTGCCCCCTGTCATGCACAGAGCAGAGACCATCAGGGGGTTGAGGAGCTCCCCCCTGTCACGCACAGAGCAGGGCCCATCAGGGGGTTGGGAGCTCCCCCCGTCAAGCACAGAGTAGGGCCGATAGGAGAGTTAGGGCACCGCCCCCTGTCACCCACAGAGCAGGGCCGATCAGGGGGTTGGGGTGCCGCCACTGTCACACTCAGGGCAGGGCTGATGGGGAGGTTATGGCTCTACCCCGTCACACACAGAGCAGGGCCCTGGGGGGGGGGGGGGGGTGGGTTGGGCACCTTCCTCTGTCACACACAGAGCAGGGACGATCAGGGGGTTGGGGTGCCTTCCCCTGTCACACACAGAGCTGCAGGGCGATCAGGGGATTGGGGAGCTCCCCCCTATCAGGCACAGAGCAGGGCTGATCAGGGGGTAGAGGCACCTTCCCCTGTCATGAACAGAGCAGGGCGGATATGGAGGTTGTGGCCCCACACCCTGTCACACACAGAGCCGCAGGGCGATCAGGGGGTTTGGGCGCTGCCCCCTGTCAAGCTGATCCGGTGCCAGGAGGCCTCGCGGCTCCGCTGATCCCAGTGCTGGGAGGCATATTACCCTTTTACTATATAGGATAGAGGCCTAGGGGCCGGCTGGTTTGCCCTGAAGGGTGTCCTGGATCAGGGTGGGGGTCCCCACTGGGGTGCCTGGCCAGTCTGGGTGAGGGGCTGAGGGCTGCTTTCAGGCTGGTGGTTGTTGACTGAAGCTCCCAACCGCTCCTTTTTTTTCTCTTTTTTTTATTTTATTCTGGGCCAGCTTTAGGTCTGGCTCTAGCTCTGAGGCTTCCTCTGCTGAGCATTCTATAATCGAAACAATGTATAACTCCAGCTCTGAGATCCCGGCCTATATTTGTTAGAATGTTTCAAACTGCCAGCTCAGAGGCCGGCAAGTCAGGCGGGGAACTTGGAGTCTGCAGTCCCTGGAGCAAGCAAGCCTCATGTTCGCTTCCAGCTGCCTGGCTGCCGGCCGCCATCTTGGCTGACAGTTAGTTTGCATAAGGATATGCTGATTAACCAATGGGAAGGGTAGTGGTCGTACGATAATTACCATGTTTCTCTTTTATTAGTGTAGATAGACTAGAGGCCCGATGCAGGAAATTCATGCAAGAGTAGGCCTTCCTTCCCCTGGCTACCAGCACCAACTTCCCTCTGGCACCCAGGACTCAGGCTTCCCTCTGGCACCTGGGACCTGGGCTTGCCTCGCAGCCCTGGCTTCTTCCAGGAGGTCGTCCAGAAGGACGTCTGGTTTAATTAGCATATTATGCTTTTATTATTATAGATTAGGCTAATAAAAAAAGATTATATCCTAGTAATGCCATCAGTAGGCTGAAAATTCACCACACATAATACATAGATAAACACATATCACATAAAGACCATACACATAAAGGCCATAACATAATTTGAATTACTAATTTTTGCAGAGAAAATGAAAGAATTTTTTAAATAAACATAACTTTCACAATCTTTTATAACCTTCACAACATTTTGTAAACTTTACTACAATTTTCACAAACCTTTTCACCCATTCTGAAACAATTGTCCTTAGAACAACTTTCTTCTTTTTCCCTCAAAAATGAATCTCCATACCTCATGCCTTCTATTATCACAGTTATATAATTTCTCCCAACTTAACTTGAACTTTTAACTCTCAGAAGCCTCAATTTCCAATAACAAAATATTAATGACCAGCATTACTTAGATTGATGTTTATGAACACATTTTAAACACTCTCACTTACAACAAAGCATAAGATATTATATCTATAGCTCCAAATCCACTTTACAGACTTTATGCAATAAAGACAAAAGCAGGTAAATTTAATGATACATGGAGTTCAGGGTAAGCTGAATCTCCCCTTTGTGGGTTCTTGCTTCACGAAGTTTGAAGAATAAATTGGCAGGCTAAAAGTCTTCTTTAATAAAAATGTGTAAGTTTATTGTAAGCATATACAAACTCACCCTTGGGAAGGGTCCCCAAACGGGACAAATGTTCTCTCTCTCTCTCTCTCTCTCTCTCTTTCTCTCTCTCTTTAATGGGAAAAATCTAAATTCTAAAAATCTGAGTCTCTTTGTCTCCCAGTTTATATAGGCTGTAGCTCTTTTTCTCAATATGACCCATTCTAATTGGACCCTTCCTTAATTTAGGACTCCTGTGCTTTTCTCATTGGTCACCCTGCTACATAGTATCAGTTTCAAAGGTCAAAGCCCATGTGGTGTCCCCTCTCTCTCTCACCCTTATCTTGTGACATTTCTCTATCCTGTGTGAAAATATGTTTCCCTCTTCCTGGTGTCTTGTGGCTTTTCTCTATCTTCTGTAAAGGTAAGATAAGATTTTGGCATATCCAAGCCCCCACTTATGCATTCCTCTCCCATGGACCCCCCTTATTCCCTGAAACTGCCTGTCCTGTCTCTAAAATTATTTTCCTTAAGACTTATCTAGCAATCAATGTTTCAGTATTTAGTGTTGTTTCAAAATATCCAGGTATTAAATAACTTTAATTAAAATTCACTAATTTAGAAAGGAATAGTTGAAATAAGTAAAAGTGAGATAAAAATTGCCTAGACAAGAGTTCTTGGTATTTGCATTTCAAAGGTCCTGGAACTTTGGTTTCTGGAAAGCCAATTATCTATAAGCATTTTGAACTGAACAAGGGAGGTTATAAGGAATGTAAAAGGATTTAGTGGCCTTCGAAATTCTGGAGCCACACACCTCTTACCCTGTAAATACTGCATTGTAAAACAAGGAAACTACCTTTTTTAATTCTTCAATGATTGGGAAATGTTGGCAAAGGACTAACAAAATAATTCACCCATTTCTGAAATGTTTTTCTATTTGAGTATATTTTACTTGAGGCTCCGTAGCGATGTTAGTTTTCAGATAGCATATAGGTGAGGGTCATTTCTGAGAGTCACAATGGCTTGCATGTATGGAAGAGACACATTGATCTAAGAAGGCCTCATTCTCCATTCACTTCCCTGAGAATTGGAAAACAGATCTAGCTGCAGGGTAACATTAAACTTAATGGTGCCATTAACTGACCAAACCTCTCCATTGTCCACTTTATAGTGGGGCCAGGCTACATTGCAAAAAATTAAGCTTTTTTCTTGAGGGACCCTGAGTCAAATTTCTCCCAGTTGGAGAGCATGTATCCCAAACAGGCGGCTCTTGAGGCAATGTGACCTGGTTCCCCATCTATGGAGAGACATGGGTAGCAAGCCGAGAGTTGGAGGCATCCCTGCAAGTCTCTGGGCTGTTTGGGCCATTCTGAGTAGGGCAGGTCACCTGATAAGCCATCTCTCAGGCTCTCATGGAAGTTAATAATGAAGAAAAGATGGTTAGCAAATGTTCAATCAGTCTCGAGGTTAGTTTCCTTCTGGGAAGTTTCCTTTTTAAAATCATTATTTTCCCCTTTTGGTTCAGTGTCTGGTTCATTTAGATCTAAATTACCCTCCTGAAAAAAAAAATGTGGGCATCACTGATTTTATATATATATATATATATATATATATATATATATATATTCTCCTTATCAGGTGAATTGGGGCCAATTTGACCAGTAAAATATATGTTGCCCCATAACATACCCTAGTTAAAAGGGGTTAGGTTCTGATTTTACAAACAGCCATTTGTTACTTAGGTACCCCTACCATTTGCACAGAAGCTTTACTCTGAGGGAGAGGGAAACTTAGCTGGGTAGGGTTAAGAATTGATAAAGTAGCCCCAGTATCTACAAGGACCTTAGTAATTTCCCCTTTTATGATAATTCTGAAAGAAATTTTAGAAGCAGGACAGGCAGTCAGGAGAAAAGGGAGGTCCATGGGAAAGCAATGCATATGTGAAGGGCAGAAATAGCTCCAAGATGCTAGAATGCTTTCACAGAGGATAAAGAAAAGTCACAAGATACTGGGAAGAGGGAGACATATTTTCACAGAGGATAGAGGAATGTTGCACGATAAAGAGGAGATAAAGAGGTGGGGCACCACATGACCTTTGAAACTGATAGTATGTAGCAGAGTGACCAATGAGGAAAGCATCAGGGTCCTAAATTAAGGAAGGGTCCAATTAGAAAGGGTCATGTTCAGAAAAAGAGCTACAAGAGCTACAGCCTATTAAACCTGAGACAAAGGTTTTCTATATTTATTTCTGAGAGAGGGGAGAGAGAGAGAGAGAGAGAGAGAGAGAGAGAGAGAGAGAGAGAAGGTTTTTGCCTTCGGGGACACCACTTCACAGATGGAGTTTGTATCTGCTTCCAATAAACATCCACATTTTTATTAAAGAAGCCTTTTAGTCCAAGAGTTTATTCTTCAAATTTTGTGAGGACAGGACCCATGGGAAAAATCTGCACCCCGAATCCCACATTTCAATATTAATTTCTTCTGAAGTATTAGTAAGGAGAAGGGGAAAATGCCTTCTCACAGTCCTGGAGAAGTTTTATGTTTGCTTCTGATTTTTCTTTGTAAATCCCATTTCAGTTTTCTTCAATCTTTCTTATGGTAACCTGGCTTTTTACAGCAAAAACAGGCTCCCCTACAGTTTCACAGCAGACCTCATTTAATAATTCTGTTGCCTTGCTGTCAGACACCAGTAGGTGTGTTACTTAGAATAGGTCAGAATAGCCAGGATTACATGTTCTAACAGTTACATTTTTGTGAATCCATCAGAGTGCTGGATAAAGTTGGGAACATTTGCTGATTCCTCTCTATCTGAAACCATCTTTTTTTCCAAAGGGAGCTGCTAGAATTCTCATTCTATTCTCATTTCTCTTAAGTCAGTGGTAGTAAAAGAGATGGAAGGGGAAGGAAGAAGTGAGAGGAAAGGGCAAGTCCAGACAAGAAAGCTCAGAAAGCAAAGGATATTAGTGGTGGGGCTATAGAAGGGTGAAGAATGGGGTGTAGGCATTTATTAGCTTCAGAATAGTTCTTAGACAATCTATATGTTTTTGTTGTTGTTGTTAATTCTCACCTGAGGATACTTTTCCATTGGTATCCGAACACAATTGCATTTTGACCATTTTTAAGTTGATATTTTCTAGTTAAATTTTCCCATTTCTGTAAAGCACTTGCAAGTAAAGGCTTCCCCTCAAGAGTATTAAGTGAGGGCTGGGGTTTGGGAGTTTTCAGCCTTGGAGGCACAATTTCCCATGTTAATTAATTAATTAATTAATTTTTTTACATCTGCAGTCTGAGCAAATTTTCTAGGGATGTTATATAGTAGGTCGAAGTATAATGCTTATGGGTTGAGCTTCACGAGGCTCTCATCCCTTGAGTCACATTCAACCCTTTTATGTACCTCAGTTTCTCTCCAGGCTGACTAAAACAATCAGAAGTGTTCAGGGCCTCGGAAGACCAAGCCTTATGGGGGCCTCCTGGATTAGCCAATCAGTTAATTACAGTTGAGTTGGGACTTCTCTAAGGGGCTCCTGAATGTCTTAAGGAATGACCTCTGATACCTTCACAAAGATTGTTGGTCGCCTAAGAACACCAGAGAATCAGGATGGAGGGAGAATGTGCCCCTTTATCTTTGGAGGTGAAGGAGTTCAGTTATCATTTATATGGCAAAGGTTTTTGCTCAGACTCTCAGAAAGTAATTACAATTAAAAAGCCAAAATCAAAACCAGCCACCCATTTTCCCCCCTGTAGTCTTGCCTTAGCCTTGGTTCTGTCAAACCTTAACCTTAGTTCCACCTCAATGATTTTAAAAATACAGCTCAAATAAAGTCAGACCCTCTACCAAAAAGCAAGGGAAGTTCCTGAATACAAGAGACAACTCACCCCAGTTTACCCAATGGGTGGGGAACTGACAGGCTCAGTGGGCCCTTTGCTGGATCCTAGCACCTGGTCTGGGTCCCTGGGATGGTCCTGGGTGAGCTTCTTTGGAATCCTGCTGACAACACCAAGTAATGTTAACATAAGAAACATTCAAATCTGTAAAGAATTTTTGTGAATTTATTTGAGTCAAACTGTCGACAATTGCTGAGAAGTAGAATCTCAATGTATTAAGGTGGTGCTCCAGAGAATGGTGGTTTTACACCTATCTTTATTAATGACTACATGCCATAAAGTGCTTTTAATTAAAAAGTTTTAATTTTAGATCATCCTTTGTGTTTATTTTTGATCTCTGAGTTTGCAAGGCTGCCACACAGGCCCACCCTGAGATAGTCAGGCCAGTATGTGGCCCCTTTTCATCCACAGGGCAAACTATTTTGATTGGGGGATTATGTATCCCCAAATTCCCACAGGCTCCCATTAGCTCCACTGCTTCTAGCCAATGATTTCTTTTCCCAGGTTTGATTGTCAAGTATCTTCCCTAGGTCACCCCAACTTCACTGTGCATGAGTCCATCCTCCCATTTGTCTAGTTCCTTTCCTCAGTAAACTGCAGGGGATGGCCCGATGGTTTCCTGGGGAGTGCAAAGTTGCAGCTTCCTGGTGAAGCTGTCCAAATGGCCATGCTTATAAGGTCTGACCTCCCTTTTGTTGGGGGCAAAAACAGAATATTGGGGACTAGCTATAGTTATAAGAAATATTGATCATGCTCTGTTAACTGTGATTGCCTTATTGTGATTAAAGAGAGGACATTCTAACCTGGCTGGGAGTTTTACACTCCCAGGACCTGGGAGTCAACCTGGGACTTGGTGTTATGCCCAGATTTCAAGATCCCCAAGAAACCACATCAGGGAGCCAGCCAACCCGATGCAAAAGCATAAGAATCTGTATTTCAAGCTAGCTTGAGCTCTCCATCCACCAGACTCACCGCCACAACGGCAAACGAAGTGGCCGAGAGAGCCAGAAACCCCACCTAGAGACCGGTTATATAGGGGGGGTCAGAGTAAGGGGAGGAGAAAGGACTGTGCTCTGCCGATTGGCCAGGCGCAAGTCGATGTCTTGTTCCTGGGTGTGGCTAGCAGAGTCTTAGACTTCCGGGAAGAAGCTCCTTGCCAAACACGTGGCCAAGGTAAGATGGAGGATGTAGCCCTTACCCTGGGGCAAGATGGCCCTTACCCTGGGGGAAGGTGGAGGGCCTAGCCCTCGCCCTTTCACTTGGTAGTCAACCTTGGACTTGGCAGTCAACCTTGGAATGTGCTCCATTCTCATTCAGGAACTTCCTATTAAGATGGAAAGATTAACAACTTTGTAGCTCAAACAATGGAGTCTCACCCCAGCCCACATTGCCTACTTCCCCATGCCTATAATTCTTACTTCCCCATGTAATCTTTGTCTTACCCAATATAAGCACCTGGCTTATGGGGCGTTTCAGAGCAGGATTTTGTGGATGACCTGCTGCTCTCCCATACTGTTGGCATTATTGGAATTAATGCTGATATACAATTCAAACCTGTCTCTGCTTAATTGGCTCAAATAGTGACAGGCAGCCTGGACCCATTGGCTGCCCAGTTACATTTTTGCTCCTTTTCTATTATTAATATCTAGCTAATTATAACAGTATGTGAACCTGTGGGGGTGATAAAATGAAGATCTCCAGAATGCTGCATAGGTTCTCCAGTAAAACTTTGGTACGTGTTACTTTGCACTGTGTAGGCTGAGACAGAACAAGAACTCCTGGGGAAAGAAAAAGTATTAGGTAATTGTGGACAGAAAAAAAAGTTCTGTGGAAAGTAACTACAGATGAAAAGGGGCCACATACTACACTTGACAAGCTCAGGAGAGGTCTGCATGGTAGACTTACAAACTCAGAGACCTAAAGTAACCACCTAAAATGGTGTGAAAGTAAAACTTTTTAACTGAAAGCAGTTTATGGTGTGTAGTCATGCCCTAGGCCAGTGATGGTGAACCTATGACATGTGTGTCAGAGGTGACATACGAACTCATTTTTTTGGTTGATTTTTCTTTGTTAAATGGCATTTAAATATATAAAATAAATATCAAAAATATAAATCTTTGTTTTACTATGGTTGCAAATATCAAAAAATTTCTATATGTGACACGGCACCAGAGTTAAGTTAGGGTTTTTTAAAATACTGACACGCCGAGCTCAAAAGGTTCGCCATCACTGTTAGGCTAAAATCTTCCCAGACAAAAAGTCAACTTTTACCTTAATTGAGCCTGTCAATTGTCTTTTTGCATCTACAGTAACATACTTTGGGAATGTCAGGGTAACTTCCCTTTTCCCAGACTTCTCAGGGCATAACCAATGCACCAGGGTGGAGACCACAAATCCTCATTGTTATTCTTAAGTAAATTGTTGACTATTAACTATCCTGTACCCACCTATGTAAAAGAAGCTTGTGTCCATAATTTTACTTTTTATCCTCTGGTAGGGGTTTCCCAGCTTTGCTTTTTCCTACCTCCCTAATCTATCACCAATGGTTTTTATGAAACCCACTTATGTCTTCTCTTTTGATTGTAAAGTATAAAATAAGATGCAAAACTGCCATTCTCTGGAGCATTTTCTCAATCCGATTTTACTTCCCTGCAATTGTCATGAGTTTGGCTCAAATAAACTCACAAAAATTCTTTACAGGTTTGAATGTTTCTAATGGTGACATAACTATAATCTGATCATAAACTCTAAACTTGGCAGGTCATGCTGGGTAGTCATGCCCCAGGTGTATATGTTTTTAGTAAAAAGTTTATGTTTACTTTAAAAAAAAATCTTTACTATTGTGAGTATTACAGATGTCCCTGTTTTTTTCCCCCGATTGCCCCCTTTACCCAGTTCCTTCCCCACCCCAAGCCTTCATCACCCTATTGTCTGTGTCCATAGGTAGTGCATATATGCATATAAGATCTTTGTTTAATCTCTTCCCACCACCCACCCCCTTTCCCTCTGAGAATCATCAGTCTGTTCAATTTCCATGCCTCTGATTCTATTTTATTCACCAGTTTATCCTATTCATTAGATTTCTTATTTGTTAATTTTGATATTTAGATTCAATTGTGTAGAGAGTGGCTACAGTGTTTGGACAGGTTCAAGCCTCAGACTAATGAGAGGGCACAGGCCTCTCATGGCCATGTGCAAGTGTCAGCTTGGTGGGAAGAGCCCTCCCAGCACAATTATAGCCAACAGCTATATTTGTAAGCTTGAACCTATGGTCCAAACACGTGGTCCCACGTGCCTGAGTGATGTGGGCTTGATAGAGTTCAGGTGCATGTAATTGAGTAGGATCAAAACCCACAAGAATGTTGTAAACATCTTAACCATGCCCTTACTTTGCCTCGTGGAATCTGGCTGTAAAATAAAGACATGGCTTGTAGTCCGTGGTGCTGTCGCTAGCTCTCCATCAGAGAGGACAGCATCCCACCTAGACTCAGCTTTCTTCTCTTGTCTGTCTTTTCTCAATCCTTCACCACCCCCACTCAGGTTCACCCTTGGCTGTGCTGGTGTGGCACATAAGGTGCCCAACAGGGGGCTGAGTATGCCATGGCCTTGCTGGCTTGCCATACAATTGTTTATAGATATGTATTTATTGCCATTTTATTGTTCATATTTTTCTTCTTCTTCTTCTTCTTCTTCTTCTTCTTCTTCTTCTTCTTCTTCCTCTTTCTAAAGAATACCCTTCAACATTTCACGTAATACTGGTTTGGTGGTGATGAAATCCTTTAGTTTTTTCTTGTTTGTGAAGCTCTTTATCTGACCTCAAGTCTAAATGATAGCTTTGAGTAATTTTGGTTGTATGTCTCTGCTATTCATCACTTTGAATATCTCTTGCCACTCCCTTCTGGCCTGCATATTTTCTGTTGAGAAATGAGATGACAAATATATAGGCACTCCCTTGTAGGTAACTAACTTCCTTTCTCTTTCTGCTTTTAAGATTCTTTGTCTTTAGCCATTGGAAGTTTAATTATGATGTGTCTTGATATGGTCCTCTTTGGGTTCCTCTTGTTTGTGACTCTCTGTGATTCTTGGACTTGTAAGTCTATTTCCTTCACCCGGTAGGGGAAGTTTTCGTCATTATTTCTTCAAATAGGTTTTCAATATTTTGCTGTCTATCTTCTCCTACTGGCACCCCTATAATGCAAATGTTGGTATGCTTGAAGTTGTCCCAGAAGCTCCTTCCACTATCTTCATATTTTTGGATTCTTTTTCATTTTTGCTCTTCTGATTGGGTGTTTTTTGCTTTCTCAGACTTAATTTCTAACTTGTCCTTTTTGGTGTTTTTGGCATTCTCACTAAGATCCTTGAAAGTCTCACTAAGTCCCTTGAAGGTCTCATGAAGATCCATGAGTAACCTTACAAACATAGTTTTGAACTCTGTATCCAGTAGTTTGCTTGCTTCCATTTCTTTCATTTGTAACTTATTTATTTGTCTCTGCATTTTGGCTGCTTCACTGTGTTTGTTTATATGTATTGGGTAGAGCTGCTATGTCTCCTGGTGTTGGTAGAGTGGCTTTCCATAGTAGGTGTCCTATAGGGCCCAGTGGCTCAGCCTCTCCAGTAATCTGAGCTGGGCAGTCTAGGTGCACCCATTTGTGGACTGTGTGCAAGGTCTTGTAGTGGTTGAGACTTGATTGCTGTTGGTGTCACTGGGAGGAATTGACCTGCAGGCAACTGACTGTGAGGACCAGCTGTGACTACAAGGGAAGAGCTGCTGTATAGGAGATATTCCTGTGGAGTAGGACTTGCTTCAGTAGGGCTGTGATGCTCACTGTGTCTGCCTCTTGAGCAGTGGTTCTCAACCTTCTGGCCCTTTAAATACAGTTCCTCAAGTTGTGACCCAACCATAAAATTATTTTTGTTGCTACTTCATAACTGTAATGTTGCTACTGTTATGAATCGTAATGTAAATATCTGATATGCAGGATGGTCTTTGGCGACCCCTGTGAAAGGGTCGTTTGACTGCCAAAGGGGTCGCGACCAACAGGTTGAGAACTGCTGCCCTTGAGTATGTCACTTGTGGATGTGTAGAGTTCTAATCTGGTATGGTCTGAAGATGTCTGCTAAGTGCACTGTATCCAGGGAGGTGCAAAGTCAGCCACTGCCTAGGTCTGCAGCTTCCTCCTATTTGTATTGAGTTTGGAAGTGATTAGGTGAAGCCCAGCTGTGAAGCAAGGCAGGCTGATACTGGGTCTTGGGCCTTTTATTGATAGGTTTGGTACATGCTGTCACCAGCTACAGCTTGTTTGAAATATTTTAGCCAAGTCTGAAGCCTTAGCCAGGATAGGTCATTCATATGGAAAAGCTGCAGCAGACAGCTTGGGTGGGGCTGCAAATTGGATGGGGCATGATCTCAGGGAATTACCAGAACAGAGCAAACAGTGTGCTCCAGGTTGATGGGGACTCAGATATAGTTGCAAGTCAGCCCTGGGACAAGGGAGGTCTTGGCATAGGAACAATGACTCCTGTGAGCACCTCCGTCTGGTAGAAAGCCATTCCCAAGTTCCTGCCTCAATGCCAGACAATCCTGTTCCTCCTCATATGTGTCTGGGTCTCCAATGCCTCCTGGTGCTGGAGCTTAGAGGAAGTGAGTCTGAGTAAGTTCATGCCTGGCCCTTTAAGAAGGACACCTGGGTCTCCAGCAGCTTCTGTGTCCCTCAGCCACAATCCCTGCTGGTTTTTACAGCCCAAAGTTACAGGGACTTGTCTTCCCAGCTCTAGGGCCCTGGGTAGAGAGTCTTGTGTGAGGCTGGGACTCCTTGCTCCTCACAGGTGGCTTCTGCAGGGACGATCTCCCTCCTGATTAAAAGAACACCACATGTAGGTGCCAGAATGGCCTGGTCTGTGCCTCCACCCCTCCTACCTGTCTCAATATGCTTTCTTATTTACTTCTCTAGTGGTAGGACTTCGATTCAGCCAGCTTTCAAGTGGTTCTGAATGATGGTTTTTCTGTATTTTAGTTGTAATTTTTATGTGGTTGTGGGAGGTGTCAAGTATTGGCGTTTACCTATGCCACATCTTGGTTCCTCTTTTTCAAAAGGTTATCTTTGGCTTAATCAAGCTCTGTCCATTTGTTGTAGATGGTCAGAATGGCACCAAGTGTTAGACCATTGGGGTAAGACGAAACCTGAGTTCAGCAACCTCGGTACTTGGGTTCTGGCTAGGAAAGAATTTAGAGCAAAGACCCAAACTGTAAGAGAACATTTATTTGGTAAAATTGCAGAGGTGGAAGAAGTAATTCATAGACAAGATGGCCTGAGGAAATGAGTTATGGAAGCAAAGGAAGGGCCCAAGGAGCTTGGGAGTGAAAAAGCTAATGGTAACACATCTGGGGGAAGGGGTGGGATAAGGGAAAGCAAAAGCAAAAGACGCAGACCTGCTCCCGGAATGGAGAGCACACTGAGTACTCGGTCCTAAGGGTTTTAAAGGTAGAGATTTTAGGCGAGGTCCTAAGGGAAGATCTCAATAGAATATTCAGCAGCTTTCTAGGTGTGTCTTTTCAGGGTCTAGGTCTCCACTGACTGATTGGGAAGCACCAGGGCAGGGGGTCATTATTCAATGTAGCTGGTCCTGATGTGAGCTGTAGCATTGCTTGCCTGGTTTTGTTGCTTTTCTTGGCCTGGAGCTGAAATACAATCTAGATGTTATCTCTAGGGAAGAAAGGTCAGGGAGTTCAAACCGCATGACCAGTGATATGAAAGGTCAGGGAGTCCAAACCACATGACCAGTGATACACTAGGGGAAAAAAGATCACCCTGGGGGTGAGGTCCCACTCTACAAATGTTTGTCCATTGCTGGGTGCCGTAGACCAATTCCAGCATGTCATAATTTCAAGAGTTTCATCAAAAGGTTGATGAGACTTGGGGATTCAACAGGGTTGAGTCACACATGTCGTCATCTGTTGGGAATGGCTAAAGGCATTTCCCCAAATCTGAATAAGAAACTGATTGTGGCTGCCAGACAGTTAAAGGGCATCTTTATCTACATGTTATTGCCTCCTACTGGCCAAACACCTGAACAGCTGTAGGCTATTCCCCAAACTGACAATGCTTCTGTACTCTTTGAAACCTTACCCTTTAAAGTGTATTATCTCCACCTTGCCTTAGGACAAATTGTGTTAATAAAAGCAAGGGTCCTAGACAAGAAGGCTCTCTTCAGTTCCTTTAGCTGAAGGTCCTCTGACCCCCAATGCCTTTTAAAATTATATCTCATCTCCGGACTCTTTATTAGTCTCTGGATTCCTATGTCATCTACGCGCAGCACCTTTCCCAGATTCCTAAACCCTTCTTGATGCTGGGACATGAACCCCGGCAGCTGGGCACCTGAGGCTTTCCACCTGGTGACCTTCTGTACCTGGCCTATAGTCCTTGCTCTGCTCATGTCTGTCTAACTGCCTACCACATTACCATCCCTATTTCTACCAACGTTCTGTTCATGACCACTTAGGTATTCCCTAAAGAGATTTAGGTTTTCTCTACAGCCCTCTTTTCCTACTGGACTCTGACCAAAAATGCCTTCAAAGGTTCACTCACAGCAAAGTAGGCTTTTTCTAGAATGCACTCCAAACTCTCTCAACCTCTACCCATTACCCATTCTAAAGCCACTTCCACATTAACAAGTTTTTGTGGACAAAAAAGGGGTTCTGCAGAAAGTAACCTGATGGGTGATCTGATCATAAATTCTTAACTGGGCAGGTCATGGTGGGAAAACATGCCCCAGACATATAACTTCTTTAGTAAAAACTTTGTCTTTGCCTTAAACAAGTCCTGTCCATTGTTTCTGTGCATTTACCTTAACACACCTTTGAAATGCCTCTTTAGGAAACTCTCAGAAGAAAACAACCCTCAAGAAAGCACATAATCTCATCCTGGCTGGGTAGCTCCATTGGTTAGAGTATCGTTCTGATATGCCAAGGTTGTGGGCACACATAAGAATCAAACAATGAATTCATAAATAAGTGGAATTTCTCCCTCCCTCTCTCTCTCATTCTCTCCCTCTCTCTCTAATCAATAAAAAAGTGAATAATCTTATTAACTCTGCTATAATATAATCCCCACCTTGCTTTTTTCCACCTCCATGTAACCTTCACTAAATTCCCACATTAATTCCAGATGCATAAAAGAAACTGCACAGTCATTCTTAGAAGTTTTTTCTTAGTTTGTTGAGATGTTCCTTCCAGATATATCCTTTGTTTGCCTCAAATAAAGTTTTATAAAAATTCTCTACAGGTTTGTACATTCTTACTTTGACATCTTTTTAAAAATTTAATTTCATTTTAAAAATCTTCATTGTTAAAAGTATTACATATGTTCCCTTTTTATCCCCATTGACCCCACCCCATCTCTCATCCCCAGCCTTCACCACACTATTGTCCATGGGTTATACATATTACTTTTTCCATATTTTTTTATAGAACCACCCCTGACTTCTTTATGTTCCATCTTAGTCCATTTGAACAGTTATAACAAAACTAGAGGCCCAGTGCACAAAATTTGTGCATGGGAGGGGTGTCCCTCAGCCCGGGCTGCACTCTCTCTAATCTGGGACCCCTCGGGGGATGTCCAACTGAAATCCAGCCTAAACCGGCAGTCAGACATCCCTCTCACAATCCGGGACTGCTGGCTCCTAACTGCTCGCCTGCCTGCTTGCCCCTAACTGCTTCTGCCTGCCATCCTGATTGCCTCCTAACTGCCCCCCTGCTGGCCTGATTGACGCCTAACTGCTCCCCGCCCCCAACTGCCCTCCCCTGCCAGCCCAATTGCCCACAATTGCCATTCCCTGCTGGCCTGCATGTGGCCATCTTGTGGCAGCCATCTTGTGACACTGTCACACTCGAGGACCATCTAAGCTTTTATTAGTATAGATATCACAGACTGGGTAGCTTATAAAGAATAGAAATTTATTTTTTGCAGTCCTAGAGGCTGAGAAGTCCAAGATTAAGGTGCTAACATGGTCATATTCTAATTCTAAATATAGAGTGCTGGTAAAATTGGTATTCTTACAGAGAAAAAAATAAACATTAAAGATTATGTCGATTCCACACTATGCAAAAATATCAATTCCAGATATACCAAAAATTAAAAGCAAAAAGAAACACTATAAAATCTCATAAGAAAATATTGAAGATTATCTTTAAGAATCTCAGGGAAGGATTTTTAAGTAAGATGTAAAAAAAAAAAACACAGGTCATGAAAAAAATTTCATTATTTGCATTAAAGATTAATAAACCATTTACATTACACTTTTGTTTGTTATAAAATACAATTTAGAATTTTAAATGAACCCAAAACTGGTAGAAACAGCCCCAATAAATAGACTCAAAAAAGAGTTAGCATCCAGAATATTTGGAGAACTCTTAATTATCAACAAAGTAAATATAATCAAGTCTCTAAACCAGGGGTGGGAAACCTTTTTTCTGCCAAGGGCCATTTGGATATTTATAACATCATTCTTGGCCAAACAAAATTGTAAACTTAAAAATTAGCCTGCTATATTTGGTCAAACATTTAATTCACTCACTCCTAATGCCTTGGCAGGGCCAGACCAAATGATTTTTTGGGCCGATGCCCCCCACCCCTGAAAACAATCAATTTGAAGAAGTGGGAGGCATAATTCCATCCCAAAATACAAAAGTTATGTAAAAACAAACAAACAGAAAACAAGCAACAAAACAACTCATGAGAGTTTTTTATAGCCATTAGTGGGGCAAAAATTATACACTTTTGAAAAAATATTATGCACCCAAAGCTCTCATTGGCTGCTGGTAGGGACATAAATCACTATATTTACTTTGGGGGGGGGGGGGGGAGAATGTAGTCATAGCTATTAAATTTGAAAACATCTAGAAAAATTATTCCACAGCCACAAAAATAAGAGACTCCTTAGAAAAAATATACTTATTATGAAAAATAAAACTTAAACTTATGAATTAAAATATAAAAGGAGAACTTAAACTAAAAAGAAAAAAAATTGTTGAAACAAAAAATATAAAGTATTATGGTAACATTAATTTAAGAAAAAATATGAATCAGATAATTACCTTGACAATAATTATAGCGCACAATAAAGGTATACTGGGGACAAAATATTATTTGTCAAAAATTATGAAATAAAAAATTCTTTTTATAAAAACAATGATAAATTTAGAAAAATATAAACTTTTCTGATTGGGAAACATTTAAAAATATTAATACAGTTTTTTAAATCAAATACACAGAAGTTGACATGGATAATTTGACTAGTAGAATTATTAAACATCAATACATAGCATTGAACTTTTTACTTTAAAAATTGAACATACCTTTTTTTTTCCAACATACATGGACATATTACTGAATTTAATCATATGTAACATTGAAAATAAATATATAATTGTATTACTCACACACAGGAGGCTATAAAATCAAGCTAACACATTTATATATTTTTTATTTTTTGCCCGCAGCCTCCCCCAAACCCTGGCACATGACCTCATTCCCCCTACACAATGTGTCTTGCATCCATTGGTTTTGCTCATAGGCATGCATACAAGTCCTTTGGTTGATCTCTTACCTCCCCCCGTCAACCCTCCCAGCCTTCCCGCTGTAGCTCGACAGTCTGTTCGATGCTTCTCTGCCTCTGTATCTATCTTTTTGTTCATCGGGTTATAACGTTCTTTATTATCCATAAATGAGTGAGATCATGTGGTATTTTTCTTTCACTGACTGGCTTATTTCACTTAGCATAATGCTCTCCAGTTCCATCCATGCTGTTGCAAATGGTAAGAATTCCTTCTTTTTTTACCACAGCGTAGTATTCCATTGTGTAGATGTACCACTGTTTTCTAATATACTTATCTGCTGATGGACATTTAGGCTGTTTCCAAATCTTAGCTATTGTAAATTGTGCTGCTATGAACATAGGGGTGCATATATCCTTTCTGATTGGTATTTCTGTTTTCTTGAGATAGATTCTTAGAAGTGGTATTACTAGGTCAAATGGCAGTTCTATTTTTAAATTTTTGAGGAAACTGTTTTCGATAATGGTTGCACCAGTCTGCATTCCCACCAGCAGTGAAGTAGGGTTCTGTTTTCTTCGCATCCTCTCCAGCACTTGTCCTTTGTTGATTTGTTGATTATAGCCATTCTGACTAGTGTGAGGTGGTACCTTATTGTTGTTTTGATTTGCATCTCTCGGATGATTAGTGACTTTGAGCATGTTTTCATATGCCTCTTGGCTTTCTGAATGTCCTCTTTTGAAAAGTGTCTATTTAGGTCCTTTGCCCATTTTTTGATTGGATTGTTTATCTTTCTTTGGTTAAGTTGTATGAGTTCTCTGTAAATGTTAGAGATTAAACCCTTATCAGAGATAACATTGGCAAATATGTTCTCCCATGCAGTGGGCTTTCTGTTTGTTTTGTTGATGGTTTCTTTTGTTGTGCAGAAGTTTTTTATTTTGATGTAGTCTCATTTGTTTGTTTTCTCCTTGGTTTCCTTTGCCATAGGAGCTGTATCGTTAAATATATTGTCACAACAAATGTCTATTTTGGTGCCTATGGCATCTTCTAATATTTTTATGGTTTCCCATCTCATGTTTAAGTCCTTTATCCATTTTGAGTTTATTTTTGTGTATGGTGTAAGTTGGGGATCTAGTTTTATTTTTTTGCAAGTATCTGTCTAATTTTCCCAGCACCATTTATTGAAGAGACCCTTTTGACTCCATTGTATGCTCTTGCCTCCTTTGTCAAATATTAATTGAGCATAAGGGCTGGTGTTGATTTCTGGGTTCTCTGTTCTGTTCCACTGGTCTATATGTGTGTTCTTGTGCCAGTACCAGGCAGTTTTGATAACAATGGTTTTGTAGTATAGCTTGATATTTGGTATTGTGATCCCTTCCACATTGTTATTCTTTCTCATGATTGCTGAAGCTATTCGGGGTCTTTTTTTATTCCAGATGAATTTTTGGAGAGTTTGTTCTAGGTCTTTGAAGTATGCCGTTGGTATATTAATGAGGATTGCATTGAATTTATAGATCGTTTTGGGTAGTATGGAAATTTTAATGATGTTGATTCTACCAATCCACAAACATGGTATATTCCTCCATTTGTTTATGTCTTCCTTTATCTCTTTTTTCAACATCTTGTAATTTTCTGAGTACAGGTCCTTTATCTCCTTAGTTAAATTTATTCCTAGGTATCTTAATCTTTTTGTTGCAATTGTAAATGGGATTGTTTTTTAGTTTCTCTTTCTGTGAGTTCATTATTAGTGTATAAAAAGGCCATAGATTTCTGGGTGTTAATTTTGTATGATGCCTTATTGCTGAATTTATATATTAGTTCTAGTAGTTTTTTTTAATGAAGTCTTTATGGTTTTCTATGTACAATATCATGTCATCTGAGAATGACAATTTTACTTCTTCTTTTGCAAATTGGATGGCTTTTATTTTTTCTTCCTATCTGATCGCAATGGCTAGTACTTCTAGTACTATGTCTAACAGGAGTGGTGAGAGTGGGCATCCCTGTCTTGTTATTGTTCTTAGGGGAAATGGTTTTAGTTTTTGCCCATTGAGTATGATGTTGGCTGTGAGTTTGTCATATAAGTCTTTTATTATGTTGAGGTATGATCCTTCTATTCCCACCTTTCTGAGAGTTTTTATCAAGAATGCATGTTGAATTTTATTAAATGCTTTTTCTACATCAATAGATGTGATTTTTTGGTTTTATCTCTCAGTTTGTTTATATGGTGTATCACATTTATTGATTTGAGGATATTGTACCATCCTTGCATCCCCGGAATAAATCCTACTTGGTCATGATGTATTATCTTTGTAATGTAATGCTGGATTCTATTTGCTAGAAGTTTGTTGAGAATTTTGGCATCTATGTTCATGAGGGATATTGGCCTGTGATTCTCTTTCTTTGTATTGTCTTTATCTGGTTTTGGGACTAGGGTAATGTTGGCTTTATAGAAAGAGTTTGGAAGTGCTCCTTCCTCTTGAATTTTTTGGAATAGTCTGAGGAAGATTGGTTTTATTTCTTCTTTGAATGTTTGATAAAGCTCCGCTGTGAAGCCGTCTGTTCCTTGGCTTTTGTTTGTTGGAAGTTTTTTTTATTACGTCTTTAATTTCCTCCATAGTTATTGGCCTATTCAGATTTTTTTATTGCTCCTGGTTGAGTTTTGGGAAGTTGTATTTTTCTAGGAATAGGTTCATTTCTTCTAGGTTATTTTGTTTGTTGGAGTAGAGTTGCTTATAGTATTTTTTTTACGTTCTTCATATATCTATGGGGTCTGTTGTTATTTCACCTCTTTTGTTTCTGGTTTTGTTTTTTTTGGGTCCTTTCTATTTGCTTCTTGGTGAGCCTGGCTAGAGGTTCATCAATTTTGTTTATCCTTTAAAAGAACCAGCTCTTGGTTTCACTGATCTTTTGTATTTTTTTTTTTTTTTTTAGTCTCTATGTCATTTATTTCTGCTCTGATCTTTATTATTTCCTTCCTTCTTCTCACACTGGGCTTTTCTTGTTTCTCTTTTTCTAATTCCTCAAGTTGCAGAGTTAGATGGTTTATTACTAGTTTTTCTTGTTTTTTGAGGTAGGTCTGTAATGTTATGAACTTCCCTCTAAGGATTGCTTTCACTGTGTCTCAAAGATTTTGGATTATTGTGTTTTCATTGTTGTTTGTTTCCAGGATGTTTTTTATTTCTTCTTTGATCTCTTTGTTAACCCACTCATTGTTTAATAGTATGCTATTCAGCCTCCAAGTGTTTGAGTTTTTATGATTGTTTTTAATGTAGTTGATTTCTAATTTTATGGCATTGTTACCTGAGAAGATGCTTGATATGATTTCAATCCTCTTGAATTTGGAGGGACTTTGCCTGTGTCCCAATATGTGGTCTATCTTTGAAAATGTCCCATGTGCACTTGAGAAGAATGTATATTCTGTAGTTTTGGGGTGGAATGTTCTGAAGATGTTGATTAAATCCATCAATCTAGTGAGTAATTTAGGATTGAAGTTTCTTTGCTGATTTTTTGTCTAAAGCTATGGTCAGCAAACTGCGGCTCGCGAGCCACATGCGGTTCTTTGGCCCCTTGAGTGTGGCTCTTCCTAAGCCTTAGGAGTACCCTAATTAAGTTAATAACAATGTACCTACTTATATAGTTTAAGTTTAAAAATTTTTTCTCTCAAAAGAAATTTCAATTGTTGTACTGTTGATATTTGGCTCTGTTGACTAATGAGTTTGCCAACCGCTGGTCTAGAGGATTTATCCTGTGATGTTAATGGGGTATTAAAGTCTCCTACTATGATTGTGTTGCTATCACTCTCTTCCCTTATATCTTCTAGAAGTTTTTTTTTTTTTTTATGTACTTGGGTGCTCCTGCATTGGGTGCATAAATGTTTACCAGAGTTATATCCTTTTGTTGTATTGATCCCTTTAGAATTATGAAGTGGCCGTCCTTATCTCTTGTTATGGTCTTCACTTTGAGGTTGATTTTGTCAGATATAAGTATTGCTACCCCCGCTTTTTTTGTTATTTCCATTTGCCTGATAGATATTTTTCCATCCCTTCACTTTCAGTCTGTGTGAGTCCCTTGTTCTGAAGTGAGTCTCCTGTAGACAGCATATATGTGGGTCATGTTTTCTTTTTCTTTTTTTTTTTTTTTTATTTTAATAATTTTTATTTCTTAAAGTATTACAAAGAGTATTACATATGTCTCCTTTTTTTCCCCCCCTTGACATTCCCCCGGCCCCCTACCCCCCCCCCCCCCCCCCCCCCCCGCCCCGTGTCTTGTGTCCATTGGTTAATCTTATATGCATGCATATAAGACCTTCAGTTGGTCTCTTAATCCCCCCCCCCCAACCCTCCCCAGGCTTCCCACTGTAGTTTAACATTCTGTTCAATGTTGCTCTGCTTCTGTATCTACCCCTGTACATCAGTCCATACTGGTCCCCTTTATTTGTCCCAACCTCACTGGAGTAGTCTCAACCTCACCAGGGCCGTCCCTACCTCACGGGGGCCGTTTCGACCTGACCGGGGTCGTCCCTACCTCACGGGGGCCGTTTCAACCTCACCGGGGTCGTCCCTACCTCACGGGGGCCGTTTCAACCTCACCGGGGTTGTCTCTACCACACCGGGGCTGTTTCAACCTGACCGGGGTTGTCCCTACCACACTGGGGCTGTTTCGACCTGACCAGGGTCGTCCCTACCTCACGGGGGCCGTTTCAACCTCACCGGGGTCGTCCCCAACTCACGGGGGCCGTTTCAACCTGACCGGGGTTGTCCCTACCACACCGGGGCCGTTTCGACCTGACCAGGGTCGTCCCTACCTCACGGGGGCCGTTCCAACCTCACCGGGGTTGTCCCTACCACACCGGGACTGTTTCAACCTGACCGGGGTTGTCCCTACCACACCGGGGCCGTTTCGACCTGACCAGGGTCGTCCCTACCTCACAGGGGCCGTTTCGACCTGACCGGGGTTGTCCCTACCACACCGGGGCCGTTTCGACCTGACCGGGGTTGTCCCTACCACACCGGGGCCGTTTCGACCTGACTGGGGTCGTCCCTACCTCACGGGGGCCGTTTCAACCTCACCGGGGTCGTCCCTACCTCACGGGGGCCGTTTCAACCTGACCGGGGTTGTCCCTACCACACCGGGGCCGTTTCGACCTGACCAGGGTCGTCCCTACCTCACGGGGCCGTTTCAACCTCACCGGGGTTGTCCCTACCACACCGGGACTGTTTCAACCTGACCGGGGTTGTCCCTACCACACCGGGGCCGTTTCGACCTGACCAGGGTCGTCCCTACCTCACGGGGGCCGTTTCAACCTCACCGAGGTTGACCCTACCACACCGGGGCCGTTTCGACCTGACCGGGGTTGTCCCTACCACACCGGGGCCGTTTCGACCTGACCGGGGTCGTCCTTACCTCACGGGGGCCGTTTCAACCTCACCGGGGTCGTCCCTACCACACCGGGGCCGTTTCGACCTGACCAGGGTCGTCCCTACCTCACGGGGGCCGTTTCAACCTCACCGGGGTTGTCCCTACCACACCGGGGCCGTTTCGACCTGACCGGGGTTGTCCCTACCACACCGGGGCCGTTTCGACCTGACTGGGGTCGTCCCTACCTCACGGGGGCCGTTTCAACCTCACCGGGGTCGTCCCTACCTCACGGGGGCCGTTTCAACCTGACCGGGGTTGTCCCTACCACACCGGGGCCGTTTCGACCTGACCAGGGTCGTCCCTACCTCACGGGGCCGTTTCAACCTCACCGGGGTTGTCCCTACCACACCGGGACTGTTTCAACCTGACCGGGGTTGTCCCTACCACACCGGGGCCGTTTCGACCTGACCAGGGTCGTCCCTACCTCACGGGGGCCGTTTCAACCTCACCGAGGTTGACCCTACCACACCGGGGCCGTTTCGACCTGACCGGGGTTGTCCCTACCACACCGGGGCCGTTTCAACCTCACCGGGGTCGTCCCTACCTCACGGGGGCCGTTTCAACCTCACCGGGGTTGTCCCTACCACACCGGGGCCGTTTCGACCTGACCAGGGTCGTCCCTACCTCACGGGGGCCGTTTCAACCTCACCGGGGTCGTCCCTACCACACCGGGGCCGTTTCAACCTGACCGGGGTCGTCCCTACCTCACGGGGGCCGTTTCAACCTCACCGGGGTCGTCCCTACCACCCCGGGGCCGTTTCGACCTGACTGGGGTCGTCCCTACCTCACGGGGGCCGTTTCAACCTCACCGGGGTCGTCCCTACCTCACGGGGGCCGTTTCAACCTGACCGGGGTTGTCCCTACCACACCGGGGCCGTTTCGACCTGACCAGGGTCGTCCCTACCTCACGGGGGCCGTTTCAACCTCACCGGGGTCATCCCTACCACACCGGGGCCGTTTCGACCTGACCAGGGTCGTCCCTACCTCACGGGGGCCGTTTCAACCTCACCGGGGTTGTACCTACCACACCGGGGCTGTTTCAACCTGACCGGGGTTGTCCCTACCACACCAGGGCCGTTTCGACCTGACCGGGGTCGTCCCTACCTCACGGGGGCCGTTTCAACCTGACCGGGGTCGTCCCTACCTCACGGGGGCCGTTTCAACCTCACTGGGGTCGTCCCTACCACCCCGGGGCCGTTTCGACCTGACTGGGGTCGTCCCTACCTCACGGGGGCCGTTTCAACCTCACCGGGGTCGTCCCTACCTCACCGGGGCCGTTCCAACCTCACCGGGGTTGTCCCTACCACACCAGGGCCGTTTCGACCTGACCGGGGTCGTCCCTACCACACCGGGACCGTTTCAACCTCACCAGGGCCATCCCGACCTCACCGGGGCCATCCCAGCCTTACCAGGGAAACAGGAAGTTTGGCCCTCTGTCCCCTGCCGGCGGCTCCCCACCAGACAAAATCTCCAGGCGTTCCTGGTGGTTGAACATGCAGCACTCCTGCCCTCCACCAAGTGCACAGACTGCCTGTCTGCTGTCCTCCAGCGCCCCACAAGAGACTGGGACCAGTGGACATGTTTGTGCGCTTGCTGGTACAGCAGTTCCACAGTGCCGGCCAAGTCAGGCCCAGCCCTGGCCGGCCCCGGACCCGACTCTGCCCCCCGATTGCGTCCCTCCCAGATGCAAGGAGCTGAAATCTGCAGCCTGCTGGGATGGGCTCTGTACTTGGTGCCTCTGCACATCCTACTCAGTCTCAATGCGCTTCTTTCTATGCGAGGAGTTGAAATCTGCAGTTTGTTGGGTTGGGCTCTGTACTTCGTGTCACATCCTACTCAGTCTCAATGTTCTTTCTCTCCTTCCAGTTGTAGAGCTTCCACTGGGCCAACTTTCCCATGGTTCTGTATGATAGGTGTTTGTCTGATATTTGGTAGTTTCGATGTTGTTGTGTGAGGTAGCACACACAGGTCTCTTCCTTATGCCGCCATCCTGGTTCTCCTGGGTCTGCTTCTTGAGTGTGTCTCCCATGGCTGCGAGCAGTTGAAGTCTGCAATTTGTTGGGATAGGCTGCAAAAGCGCAGGTGGGTCTTTTTGTGCACCTGGCACAGCTTGGATGGGAATGTAAATTGATTAGGGCTGAGACTCAGGGAGTCGCCATGGCGGAGCAAATTGCACTGGCTGAGTCTCCAAGGCCCCTTGAATCTCTGCCAGGGCTTTGTGTCCCCCAGTGCCGGCGAGCAGCTGTGCAACAGAGTCTCCCTCGCTTTCTGATGGCTGCAAGACCGTGCTGCCTCTCCCCGTAGGGTCTGGTGCCTCATGATCCCGCCTGAACCAGCTCAGTGGATTTGAAAGTTTGCAGAAGCAAAGGCGTTTCTACTTGTGAGTCTGGCACAGCCCAGATGGGAATGTAAATTGCGTAGGGTGGGGTCACAGGGAGTCGCCGGGGCGGAGACTCAGCGGCCCCTTGCCTATCCAGGACTCCAGGACTTTGCGTCCCCCAGTGCCGGCGAGTAGCCGAGCGCCAGAGCCTCCCTCGCTTTCTGACCGCTGGCAGGCCGTGCCGTCTCTCGCCTTGGGGCCTGGGGCCTCAGAGACCCGCCCGAACCAGCTCAGTGGATTTGAGAGTTTGTAAAAGCACAGTCATTCCCTCTTGTGCCTCTGGCACAGCCCTGAGGGTAGGGCGGGGTCACAGGGAGTCGCCAGCGTGGAGGAAATAGCGATGGCGGCATCTCCGCGCCCCTCGCCTCCCCGGGACACCAGGACTTCTTGTCCCTCGGTGCCGGCGAGCAGCCGCGTATCAGAGCTTCCCTCGCTCTCCTACCACTGCAAGGCCGTGGCCGCCTCTCCCTGTGGGATCTGGGGCCTCAGAGACCCGCCCCGCGCAAGCCCAGAGGATTCAAGGGTTCGTAAAAAACCGAGAATCCATTTGCAGCCCACGTGGCGTGTGACTGCGTACCTCTGGTTTTGGTGCCTCCGTAGCTCCCACTCAGTCTCACTGCGCTTCTTTCTTTTCCTCCAGTTGTAGATCTCCCACTGGGCCAACTTCCCCATGGTTCTGAGTGGCGGTTGTTTACTTCATAGTTGATAGTTTCAATGATGCTGTGAGAGAGCAGCACACACAGGTCTGCTCCCTACGCCGCCATCTTGGTTCCCGGCTCGGGTCATGTTTTCTTATCCCTTCAGTCACTCGTTGTCTTTTGATTGGAGCATTTAATCCATTTTTGTTTAATGTTATTATTGATATGTACTTTCTTGTAGCCATTTCTGTACTTTATGCCTGTGTTCCTTCCTCCCTTTCTATTTCTTCTTTTTACAGCATTCCCTTTAGCATTTCTTGCAGCACTGGCTTGGTAGTGATAAACTCCCTAGCCTTTTTTTTTTGTCTGTGAAACTCCTGATTTTCCCTTCAATTTTGATTGGTAGTCTTGCTGGATAGAGTATTCTTGGATTCAGACCTTTGCTTTGCATCACTTTATATATTTCATTCCATTCCCTTCTAGCTTGATATGTTTCTGTTGAGAAATCATTTGATAATTTTGTGGGGGATCCTTTGTAAGTAACTCTTTGTCTCTTTGTGGCCTTTAAGATTCTCTCTTTGTCATTAACATTTTCCATTGTAATTATGACGTGTCTTGGTGTGGGTTTTTTGGGATTCATCTTATTTGGGCTTCCTCTTATTTGTGTAACATTTTTCTTCCCCATATCAGGGAAGTTTTCTGTCATTATTTCCTCAAATAGATTCTCTAAACCTTGCTGCTCTTCTTGTCCTTCTGGCACCCCTTTGCTATGCATGTTACTTCGTTTTCAAGTTGTTCCAAAGCTCCTTTAGGCTCTCCTCCTGTTTTTTATTTTTTTTCTCTAGTTGCTGTTCAGATTGGGCTTGTTTCTCTACCTTATCTTCTAACTCACTAATTCAGTCCTCTGCTTCTTCTAGTCTACTGTTGAAACCCGTTTTTGATTGTAGCTATATCACTTTTGATTTCTTCCTGATTTTTCCATAGGTTGTTGATTTTTTTGTCCATCAGGTTTATGAACTCTACAACCATTACTCTGAATTCTTTTTCTGTCATGTTGAATGCCTCTGTTTCACTTATTTTCTTTCTTGGCGATTCCTCTTTTTCTTGCCTCTGGGGATTTTTTCATTGTCTCCCATTCTATCACCAGAAGGCCCAATCACCAAGTTGCTGGACCGTGTGCTGTGGGAGCTTCATGTCACCTGTGTCACTGGAGATTTCTGACACCCAGACATGTGGCTGCCGTGGGTCTGTGGGAGCCCTGCTCTCCCAGGATCAGAGTCACTGGTGCTCAGTACAGCCTAATGCATACACCTAAAATCAGGGACCCCGCCTGTGTCATGCTGAAAAAAAGACCCCGTTGTTGTGTGCCAAAAATCAGAGTCCCCTAGTGTGCGCCAGGATTCAGTGTCCCCCTGTGTCTGTGCCAAGAATCAAATATTTGATTCTCTGTCACTTGGTGCAGCCTCAAGCTGAGAATCAGGTCCCTGTGTGCACATGCGCTGAGTATTGGAGTCACTGGGTCTTTGTGTGCATGTACTTGGAATCAGGGATCCCATGCAGTGTTGTCACTGGTGCTCAGTGCTGCCTCTTGCATGGAGAATGAGGGTTCCCGGTCTGATTGGGGGACCATGTTGCACAGCCGCCTTGTGCTGTGGGAGACAGACTTCCTTCCATGTGCCCTCACCCAGGATCAAAGTCAGGTGGCACAGCTGCCCTGAGTGGGCCTGTGGTCTGGCTGCAGGGGTACAAGCTTCAGGAAACAAACTCCCTGTGTCTGCACACCCAAGCTCAAACCCAGCACAGCCTCCCTGTGTGGGAGTGGAGTCTGTTCACGGTTTGGGAACTGCAGGAAACAAACTTCCCATGTCTGTGTGCCCAGGCTCAAATTCAGCCTCCCTGTGTGGGCAGGAGGGCTGCCTCCATGGAGAGGGTCTGTCAGTTCCTATGCCACTACAGCAGGCTGGTGGGGAGGGGGATGGGCTCTGTGACTCACAGAAATCCATGCCCAGGGTGCCTGGAGTCTTGGTGTCCCTGGGTCTGTAGCTGTGGTCATAGGTCTTTTACCCAAGTGGCTGTAAGGTCCCGGTTTGCACCTGAGGCCAGATTGGGTGGTGACAAGGCTAGGTTCCTAATCTCAAGCAGCTCTGTTCTTCAAGATGGTGTGGTTTCTGTGCTGGCAGTGTCCTCCCTGGATTTTTTGTGGTGGCAGCGGGGTTTCGCCATCCAAGACTGCCCAGTTTGGCAGCCCCTCAAAAGACCCACAGGATCTGACTGTCCCTATCTCACACAAACACACACCACATGTCCACACACTCTTCTATTGCTCCCTCACTCTCTCACACACTCTCCCTCCCTATCTTCTTGCTGGTCGCCATCTTTTCCAAACTACACATTTAGCTATGGCAACATACACAATAGTCTTTTCTTATCTGTGGTTTTGCTTTCTGTGGATTCAGTTACCTATGGTCAATGTGGTCCAAAGATATTAAATGAAAATTCTGGAAATAAATAATTCATAAGTTTTAACTAGTGTGTCCTTCTGAGTAACATTTACTGGAGGAAACATGGACATTTTATAAATTTGGGATAGCATACTAACCATTTAGAAAAAATATAAAATTGGATTCATAACTCACACAGTGCACTAGAAAAAATTAAAATGAATCTGAAATTTAATTGTAAAAATAAGATCATGTGAGTGTTAGCCGAAAGCAAGGGTGAATTTTGGAGTGGGGAAATTTTTTTTTTAATTAGATTCAAAATCTAGTTGCAATAAAAGAAAAGATTGGTAAATTTTACTAAATGCAAACAAATTTCATAACAATAAAAACTTGATCAAAATCTAAAGAAAATATCAGAATGTCATAGATTAAAAGCTGGTTTTCTTTTTTTTCTTTTTAAAAAAATATATTTTATTGTTTTTTTTACAGAGAGGGAGAGGGATAGAGAGTAAGAAACATCGATGAGAGAGAAACATTGATCAGCTGCCTCCTGCACACCCCCTGCTGGGGATGTGCCCACAACCAAGGTACATGCCCTTGACTGGACTTGAACCTGGGACCCTTCAGTCCGCAGGCCGACGCTCTATCCACTGAACCAAACTGGTTAGAGCAAAAGTTGGTTTTCTTAATACATAAAGAATTTTTTATTACCAAAGGAGAATATATCAAAATCTGATAAAAAAGTGGGCAATAACACAAATATACAAGTTCATAAAGATTTACATCTAGTATTTAAATATGAGAAAGGTATTCAACTTTACTCATAATAAAATAAATCCTTATTAAATCTTATTGTGTGATACAAGTTCTTCCCTAATAGACTGGCAAAAATTAAAAGAGCCCAACAACCCACTTTGTTGGTGTGCTGGGGAAAAGCAGGCACTCACAAATTGCTGATGGCAGTGCAAATTGGTGCAATCCAGTGGGAAGGAAATTTGGCAATGCCTAACAAACTACACATGCATTTACCCTTTGACATAACAACTCCACTTTGAGAAATTTGCCTGAAGATGCACTCCCAAAAACACAACACTGAAGTTATATATGCTTCACTATATATTAGAGACCTGGTGCATGAAATTTGTGCACTCGGGGGGGATCCCTAAGCCCAGATTGCAAGAGGGTGCAGGGCAGGCCGAGGGACCCAACCAGTGCATGATCAGGGCCAGAGAAAAACGTGGGAGGTTGGCCAGCCAGGGAGAGATCCCGGGAGGGCTCCAGTGCATGTCTGGCCTGTCTCGCTCAGCCCCAATTGGCTGGACCCCAGCAGCCAGCTAACCTACCAGTTGGAGTGTCTGCCCCCTGGTGGTCAGTGCATGTCATATTGAGCGGTTGAGCGGCCTTAGCATATCATTAGCATATTATGCTTTGATTGGTTGAACGGATGACCGGAAGACTGGAGACTTAGCTTATTAAGCTTTTATTATATAGGATAATAACAATATATAAAAAACAACCCTCATAGCCATTAACATGAGACTGAATAAGCTTCAGCATAACCATAAAAATACATAAAATACCCTTTAATTTCAGTATAACCTAGAGGGAAAGGAGAAGGAGAACGAGAGTGAAAGAGAGAGAAAGAAACTGATATGGCATTATTTCAAAGATATGTGGACAAAAAAACAAAACAACAAAGTACAGGTTAATATGCTTCCTTTTTTTTTGGTAAGTAATAAGAGACAATATGTATGTATTTGCTAGTTTTTGATGAAAAAACGTGGAAAGGATAAACCATAAATTAGTGAAATTCGGGGAGGATGTAGGGAAAGGGAGATATCAGATATGGAAAGAGCTATGAATAGAACTAAAGCTAGAGCTAGACATAGATATTTACCAATGATCTAGTCAACCTTTGTTTGTTTCATAATGCTTTTTGTTTTGTTTCATAATGCTATTTTCTGACTATGAATCTCAAATTGCTGCTTAACTAAGTTTCCTAATTCCTGACTTAACTTCCCATATAGCAAAGGACACATTTCTTTTTAGTTGGATTTAAAATAAGGTTATAACTTTGTTTTTTTCCCATGATGAATTATGCTGCAAGATTACCAAAGCCATTTTCTCCTTTCTTTTCAGCTCTTTTCCCTTCAGGTTTGTGTTGAGAAGCACGGAGACTTTTTGATGTTGTGGAATGAAGAAACCTAAAATAGATCTTATTGAAACTTACTGGGGTTGGGGAGAGGCAGGCAGTATCTGTATTTATTTTTTATTGGGTAGTGATAAGAAGCTATAAGAAATCATTGAGCTAAGAGACAATACTTTTAGTTTCCTCTTTTCCTATGAATATTCTGTGGATATTTCCACTGAGAGAAAACACATTTAAGAAATTATTAGCAAATTCATATAGTTATATATAAGCTCAAAAAATTTTTGCTAACTGCTTAAAATCTGCAGGCATACTGGGTGTGGCTAATTGTTGGTGTGGTAGGAAGTAGTTTACAGGGTAAAGTTGCATCCAGGGATAGGACCTGAATGGGAGGATTCTTGACAACGTTTCCTCAGAAAAGAGCAATCGGCAGCTTACCTGATAGCAGGTCCTTGGTTCCTATTCCAGGAAACATTCTATGGGGGAAATGATGGCTCCTCAAGCTTTTTAATAAATCCAACCTTCTTGCTATGGCCCAGGAAATCCTTCATGACCTGCTCTGCTTAGTTATCTGACACCATATTATACCATGCTTCCCCCGTGTTCTAGCATGACCTTTCTTTCAATTGCATCATACTAATCACTACCTGAGGACTATACAATGGCTGTTTCCAATGTCTGAATTATTCTCGCATATCTTGCTATGGATGGTAGTTTCTTTTCATTTGAATCTCAACTCAAAAACCTGAACCTTAGAAGCTACCCCACCCTACTTCCAGTTATTACACTAGTCCATTTTATTTTGGGGGGATTTCTTATCACTATTTGTAATGACATAAATATACATATAAATATAAATATATATTTATGTTTATATGTTAAAATATATATGCTTACTTATCAGTTTTGTGTCTGGAACTACTAGCTGTAAGCTCCATGAGCATGCAAACCAGACCATCTTCTTTACTATTGGCTGAAATGCCAACTTCTACAACAGCACAGTAGCAGGCATTCAGTAAGTGCTTTTGAATGGGTGACTAAATGCATCACAAAATGAGTCTTTTTAAAACACCTGTGCTTGGCAAAATACTGATCACCCCCTACTGCACCACCAACAACAAGGTCCATGTCCTAATCCCCAGAACCTGTGAATATCATTTTACATGGCAAAAGGGACTTTGCAGATGTGATTAAATTAAAGTTATTGAAAGAGATAATCCTGGATTATCCAGGTGGGCTCAAGATGATCTTAAGAGAAAAGAAGAAGAAGGAGAAGAAGAAGAAGAAGAAGAAGAAGAAGAAGAAGAAGAAGAAGAAGAAGAAGAAGAAGAAGAAGAAGAAGAAGAAGAAGAAGAAGAAGGAGAAGAAGAAGAAGAAGAAAGAGGAGGAGGAGGAGGAGGAGGAGGAGGAGGAGGAGGAGGAGGAGGAGGAGGAGGAGGAGAAAAGATAGAACATATAAACACTAAAATGTAAATAAATGCATATCTATCAACAATTGAATCTAAAAATCAAAATAAACCAACAAGGAATCTAATGAGCAAAATAAACTGATGAATAAAATAGAATCAGAGGTATGGAAACATGGAAAAGATGAACAAATCTCAGAGGAAAGGGGGTGGGGGGGAGTGGGAAGAGATTAACCAAAGATCTTATATGCATAGTAGTGGCCCAGTGAATGGGGCGGGAGGGGTGTCCTTCAGCCTGGCCTGCACCCTCTCCAATCTGGGACCCCTCGGGGGATGTCCGACTACCAGTTTAGGCCCAATCCTTGTGGGTTCAAGCCTAAACGGCAGTAGAACATCCCTCACAATCCAGGACCGCTAGCTCCTAACTGCTCGCCTGCCTGCCTGCCTGCCTGATTGCCCCTAACTGCTTCTGCCTGCCAGATGGATCGCCCCCTAGCTGCTCCCCTGCTGGCCTGATTGATGCCTAACTGCTCCCCTGCTGGCCTGATCACCTGCAACTGCTCTCCCCTGCTGGCCCAATTGCCCCCAACTGCCCTCCCCTGCCAGCCCGGTCACCCCTAACTGTCCTCCCCCACTGGCCCAATTGCCCAAAACTGCCCTCCCCTGTTGTGACCTGCCTCCTCCTCCTGGACCCGCCTCCTACTCGCGAGGAGGCAGAGATGCCAGGACCAGCCTCCTCAGTGCCACGCGGAGCCACAGGACCCCCAGGTCTCAACACACGAAGCAGCCACCAGGCTCCACCTCCACTGTGCACACAGCCATCTTGTGGTGGCCATCTCGTGACAATGTTGTGCTTGAGGGCCACCTAGGCTTTTATTAGTATAGACTAGAGGCCCAGTGCACAAAATTCATGCAAGTGGCTCTGCCCTCACAGCCCCGGCTCCATGCAGAATGATGTCCAGTCTAATTATCATATTACGCTTTTATTATTATAGATATGCATTACCCATGGACACAGACGATAAGAAGGCCTGGGGCATGCTGGGAACCAGGTGGATGGGACAATGGGGGGGAAAAGGGGTACATCTGTAATACTCTCAGCAATAAAGGGTATGTTTTTTTAAAGTTCCTATAGGAGAGAGGTAAGAGAGTCAGACTAAGAGGGAGGTTGAAAGATGCCATAGTGCAGGCTTTGAAGATGGAAAAAGTGTCCACAAGCCAAGGAATTCAGATGGGGAAGAGACAGGCAGCATCTGTGTTTTTTAAAAGTGGGTAGTGATAAGAAGCTAATAGGAAATCATTGAGCTAAGAGACAATATTTCTAATTTCCTCTTTTCCTATGAATATTCTGTGGATATTTCCACAGAGGCAAAAAAAATTTTTTTTTAATGATTAGCCCTGAAAAGGGCAAAGGGATGGATGGATTTTTTTCCTAGAGTCTCCACAAGGAATGCTGCCCTACTGATACCCTGATTTTAGCTCAATGACACATGTCAGACTTCTGACCTCCAAAACTACATGATAATAAATGTATGCTGTTTGAAGCCACTAAATTTATGGTAATTTGTTACAGCAATAATAAGAAATTAATCCAAGGACTAAGTTGGCTCTGCCCAGTGTATTAATACAACACTTAGTATTAATCCACAGTAGCATGTGTATTAATTAGTAAGGGTTCTCTAGAAAAAAAGAACTAGCTGTGTGTGTGTGCGTAAAGAGAGAGAGAGAGAGATGATTTTTAAGGAATTGGCTCATGATTGTGAAGCCTGGCAAGTCAAAAATCTGCATGGTAGACCAGCAAGCTGGGGACCCAGGGAAGACTTGATGCTGTAACTTGAACCTGGAGACAATGTGTGGGTAGAATTTTTTCTTAGGAGAATGTCAGTATTTTTCTCTTAAAGGTTCTCAACTGATTGGATGAGGCCCACCCACATTATGGTATTGATCTACTTGACTCAAAATCTACTGACTTAAATATTAATATTATCTAAATAAATACCATCCAGACCAGTGTTTGACCAGATATCTGGCTATTGTGGCAAAGTTGACACCCCAAATGGACCACCACAACATGTCAGGGAGACACAGCTATTGTCATTTGTTACTTTGTTGCTCTGATATAAATGTTAATTCCCAGGGACAAGAAGTAGCTAGATGAACAATGCCAAAAATACAAGTTATTTAGGTAATAATTTTCCTGTACTATACCTCTGCTGGGATGATGAGGTTTAGGTTCAACTGCATATTTTCTATGACTCAGTGCTCCGTATGGGAAATTCAGGCTTTTGAGTTTCTTCCCAAATGGAACATGAGGAAACACCAGCAAGCTCCACTTTTCCATCTTGTTAAGTATGGATTTGTGTATTGGGTTTCTGAGTGTGTGTGTGTGCACGTGTGTGTGTGTGTGTGTGTGTGTGTGTGTGTGTAGCAAGAACTCCTAGGTATAATTCTGGTATGGCTTTAAAGCTACTGGCAGCCATCACATGAAATCTGAGAAAAGAACAGACCTAGAAGAAGTAGATCAATAGATAACAAATGGTGCACATGTGTAAACAAGTTCTACCTGAATAAAGCCAGTGCTATCCTTGGACTTCTCGGTTATTAACCTCAATAAATTCCTCCTTTTTCTTAAGCCAGTTTGAGTTGAGCTTTTTATTGTTTTCAAGTAAAAGTGTACTGTATATATTAAAATTAATTCCTGCAATGGGGTTTTGTAAAAATTAGAACATAGAATGTAAAATTGGCTTAGGAGAAGAACTAGGTCAATAAAGGTTTTTGGTCAACACCTAAAATGATCCCCAGGCCCTTGACATATACCAAGAAGAAGTGGGCTCCAGAAAAGGTGTGGCCCTCTGAAGGACATCCTCCCTAGTACCTATCTTTGATTAGGACAATGATTCTAGTCTGATTCTTCCTCAGACTAGAACCAGAAGCTATGAGAAAAAAAATAATGATGAGTAATGATCTCAGAGAACAGAACCAAAGATAACAACCAGATTGACTAGCCAAAGTTTTCTTTGCCAAAGCAGTGTGTCATTGCTTTCCTCTCCCCTAGAATAGGATGCATATTATCAACTGGGGTTCTAATTGCATTTTTTCCATTCCCCCTGTTTTTTATTTTTATTTTTTAATTTTTTAAAATTATTTTTATTTCTTGATGTTTTTAAATCTTTATTGTTGAAAGTATTACATATGTCATGTCCCCCTTTCCCCCCATTGACCCCTTCTAGCCTGCCCTTGCCCCTCAACACAGGCCTTCACCACCCTATTGCCTGAATCCATGGGTTATGCATATATGCATACAAGTTCTTTAGTTGATCTCTTCCTCCCCAACCCTTCCCCACACACACACTTTTCCTCTGAGGTTCCACAGTCTGTTCCATGCTTCAATATCTCTGGATCTATTTTGTTCATCAGTTTATTTTGTTCATTAAATTCCACATATGAGTGAGATCATGTGATACTTGTCTTTCTCTGACTGGCTTATTTCACTTAGCATAATGCTCTCCAGGTCCCTCCATGCTGACTCAAAGGATAAGAGATCCTTTTTTTTTAATGCTGTATAGTATTTCATTGTGTAAACAATAAAACAAATTTTTAAATTTAATTTTAAAAAAGATTTACCTTTATTGTTGAAAGTATTACAGATGTCCCCTTTGGGTTTTGTTTGTTTGTTTTTGTTTTTCCCATTGACCCCCTCCTCCATGCATCCACCCCCTCAAGACTTTGCCACACTATTGTCTGTGACCATGGGTTATGCATATAAGTTACCCAGTTAATGTCTCCTCCCCCATCTCCCTACCCCCACCTTCCCTTTGAAATTCTTCAGTCTGTTCATGGTTCTATGTCTCATCAGTTTATTTTGTGCATTAGATTCCACATATGAGTGAGATCATATAATACTTATATGATCTGACTGGCTTATTTCACTTACCATAATACTCTCCAGGTCCATCCATACTGTTGCAAATGGTAAGGGTTCCTTCTTTTTTACCACCAGGTAGTGTTCTGTTGTGTAAATGTACCATAGCTTTTTTATCCACTCATCTGCTGGTGGGCACTTGGGCTGTTTCCAAATCTTAGCTATTGTAAATTGCACTGTTATGGATATAAGGGTGCATATATTCTGATTGGTCTTTTAGGTTTCTCAGAATATATTCCCACTTGACCCCATGCTTTTTAAATAAATGTTTTGGCTACAGTTACTTTGTTCTTTCTCCATCATTGCTCATAGGGTATGTTGAATGGTTAAACTTACTAGATAATCATGGGATAATGGGCTCCCAGTGCACATTGAATATACTGGAATAGTTAAACTTACTCTTTAGTCCTAAGTCCATGGTCTATGAGGACCAACATATTTATATGACTGGGAGGACTGCACATGACTCAGAGATTTTTTACATGAAGATGGATACATTCGCTAAATGAGACCTTGAACTTTCTTTGAGGTTTCCCATTTGAAAATACATGGAGGTGTATCTGTTGTTCCTGTCACTCATTATTTATTCTCTCTTCTTAGAGTCACAGTGCCCCAACTTCCCCACACCCAGCTCAGGTGCTCAGCATAAAGCGGACTCCACCTTGATCTCCAGATGTGCAGTGTGTAACCAAAATTGAGTAATTCTGCTTATTTTACTTCCCTGATCACAGTATTTGGGCCATGGTCGGGATATAAGCCAAGTCTGTCCAATTAGGACAATAAGACTCAATTCTGAGACTAATGATTAGGAAAATAGACTCTCTCATCTGTGTTGCTATGAGCCTGAATCTTCTGATTCAAATACAGAACCTGAAAGGAGGGTGGGGAGTGTCTGAGAGAGACAGAGACAGAGAGAGAGATCCAAAGAAGCTGAAGAAATAAATTAATCTGGTAACATCATTTGAACCAGGAACCAAGCTCTTTTCCAAATAATTCTAATTCTCCAAACAAATATATCCCTAGATATATGTCATATATTACTTAAGTACTTTTGGCTTAAGTTTTCAGTCACTTGTAAACAAAAGTGTTCTCACTAATAAAATCCCCTTATCCTGTGGGAGTGACTTGTTGAGATGGCTGAGCATTTTGAGTATTATTGAGCAAAAGGAACTCTCCAATCTGATGTTCTAACTGCTGCTCTTCTCTGGGGTCAGAAATCTTAGTGGCCACTTCTGTCAATATCTTTCATGATTGACAGAATTAGTCTATTAGGAAATAGACTCTCCCTTTCCAGCTCCAGATGGGATTAACTTTCAGCCACTCTTACCCAGACAACAGCTCACAATGCACACTCTAGAAGTAGTTGCTACGATGCCACAAAGCAGAAAATAATTTTTGTCCTTTTTTTTTCAAACCTCATTAAGAACACTGAGAAAGAAAGGTTTGATGATTTTTAGAATTTTACAGCTGGAAGGTAATTTAGTATTTATCTAACAATCCAAATTTATGAGTCATAGATAAGAAATTCATTTAATAAGCCCCAAAGAAGTGTACCAATTAAGATTATGTTCAGCTGTGAACAATAAAAACCCCACATGCAGTAGGTTAAATGAGACAGATGTAGGTTACAAATGGAGTGAGTAGGTTAAATGAAACAAGATGATATTGTCTATCATCCAAAGTATATGAAGATTAGCAGTTATGGTGGAGACTTCTCTCTGATCACTAGCAAACATTCTACCCTCTTCTATTATAAAACTAGGCCTGATGCATGAATTCATGCATGGGTAGGGTCTGGCCGGCCCGCCCTGATGGGGGCCCATTGAACCAGGCCAGTGTGGGCGGGGGAGGGGCCGCAGGCAGTTGGCCGACCAGCCCTGCCCCCGATCGGGGTGTTGGGGGATGATGGGGGTCGTTCGTGGGTCAGGCCCGCTAGGGAGGGGGCCGATCTGGGCCTGGATCAAGCTGGTTGGCTGCTGCAGTGCACGTCATAGCCACCTGTCATTCTGGTCGTTCTGGTCATTCCGCAGTTCTGGTTGCTGGGCTTTTTCATATATAGACTAGAGGCCCGGTGCACGAAACTCATGAATAGGGGTGGGGGAGGAGGTCCCTCAGTCCAGCCTGCACCCTCTCCAATCCGGGACACCTCGGGGAATGTCTGACTGCCAGTTTGTGCCCACACTTTTAACAGATGACAGCTCCACTGTTGTTTCTTTTCATGCTTAAGCCCATTGAAATTATTAGGTATTCAAAGTTTGTATACATTTTGGGAGGACACCCTGTATATCTCTAGTCAGCGGTGAAAGGAACCAATGGCGGATTTGGAACCCCCAGACAGGGAACCTCACTCACTCCCCGCATGTCTCCCCACTGCACTTTCCACCTTCGTGGGCAGTGAGAGAATCAATGTTTTCTCTCATTAACTCAGAAAAGCTTGTCCTGTCACCTGCTGCCTGGCAGGAGTGCACTAGGCCCCAAATGAGCAAGGCTCAGTCAGGGCAGCCTTCGCTCATGGGTGCTGGCACTTAAAGTGCACATTCCTCCTCTGCAGTCACCCCGACTATCTCACCATTTCACTGAGAGGATGGAACTCCTCGCCTCCTCTGGGTTCCTGATCTTGAATGCTGACCGAAGGCACCTTAGTGAGGGCCACCCACACCCACCAGGTGTGTCTGTCTGCACCTGCTCCTGCCTCAGCACCTGCATTAGCCCCATGGAGGTGATCTTGTGGCTGCACTGGCCTCCGCGGGAACAGGGCATCACCACTCCGCCCTCTCACTGTCATCTCACAAGCCCCCACCCTCAGCACCCAGAACACCCAGACACTCTCCAAAGGACGTGAGAGTGCTGGAGGGGAATTGCGCACGTCCTGTGGGGGATGTAGGCATGCTGGGGTTGATGAAAGTGCAGTGGAGAGGCGGGGGGAACTTGCATGTGCCATGGTCCAGGACTGTTGCAGGCGTGCATGGGTGACAGCGCACTGGGGGACATTCGCACACCATGGGGGGAGGAGAGGATGTGTGCACCGGTGGCCTGTAGCCTCACAGATCTGCAAACCCCCGTGGCACAGCCAGGAGGGCATCAATCTTGCCCACCACGGTGGCTGTCCTTGCGATCACACACCTTCTGGGCCAGGAGGCGGGACTTGCGCAGCCACTCCTCAGCACTGATGGCCTGCAGGAGCTACTTCAGCTCAGCCTGCAGGCTCCGCTTTGCGCGCTCACGGCTGCCACTGCCACCATGTGGGGGAGTACAGGCTGCCCTCGGCTGGCCCACCTCCCCCGCCCAGAGGCTCTCCATGTGTGCTGCCCACTGGCCCGGAGCGGCTGGGGCGGGGCATGACACCTGGCTTCAAAATCAGGCTTCCCGCCCTGCCCCCAGCCACTTGGCATCTGCATGCATGCACACTGCCCACAGGCCCGCCATAGTTGTCAGGTTAATTTGCATATTCACGCCTGATTGGCTGTGGGCACTGCAGAGGGACGGTCAATTTACATATTTGTCTATTATTAGTATAGATTGTTGTTTGGCTCAGGAGCTGATTGTCCAGCTGAACTACATTTCTTAGCTTCCCCAGCATTCAGGTGTGGCCATGAGGCTACGGTATCACCCAAACTATGTGAGCAGAGTTGATAGGTGACTTCTGTCATTGGAGGTGTGCTCCTTGTACTCTCTTCTTCCCACTGGCTTGGCATGGTAAATATTAAGCAAGCTGAGAGCTGCTTGTTGAGGATGGTAGGGTGCCTGCTATCCTGGGTCCCTGGGTCATTTTATGGCTTATAGCCTGCACATCTAGACTGTGAAAAAGAAATAAGCTTCCAACTTGTTTGATCCTCTACATTGAGAGGCTCTTTTTTCTATAGAAGCATGAACTCCACCATATTGAATACTGTAGTCCAAGATTAACAGAATAGGTGCCTGGTATCCAGAAGCACAAATCTTTCAACTGTGTTGCTCTGTGTTATTTAATTTCCTCATGGCCCAAAAGGACCAAAGAAGCACGTGCCATTACATGTACATTTCCAACAGCAGGAAGAGGAAGGAAAAAATATAAAAGAGATGGTGCCCCTCCTTTTTAAAAGAGACTTTCCAAAAAATTCCATATTATACTTCAGCTTACACCTTATTGGCAACACCTTAGTCACTTGATTGGCTTTTCTTAGTTGCAAGGGAAATGTGTTTTTACATGGCAGCACTGTGCCAGCTATAAAAATCAGGGTTATTTTACTAAAAAGAATGATAACCGTAGGGAATAAAATAGCAATTTTTTTGCCTGGCTGGAGTGGCTCAGTTGGTTGAGCATTGTCGTGTGCACCTAAGGGTTGCTAGGTTCAATTCCTGGTTAAGGCACATGCCTAGGTTGTAAGTTCGATCTATGGTCAGAGCACTTATGGAAGAGAAACAAAATTGATGTTTCTCTCTCACATCAATGTTTCTCTCTTACATCAATGTTTCTCTCTCTCTCCCCTTCTTCTCTCTAAGCACGTCCTCTGGTGAGGATTAAAAAATAGCAATTTTTCATATAAAGAAAATTATTATTTAATTTTTCACCAAAAAGAAGAAATAAAAAACACTAATGAGTTTCAGTATGGACATAGTGGAAATGGAGAAGTCCTATCAGAATTGTTCCCAACCTGAACCATCAGAGGGCCACAGTAAGAAAGTTCCTAAAATCTTCAGCAAAATTCCTCCTGCAAATGACAAACACCAGTTCCAGTTTCAACCTCTGCAATATTGCAAAGGAGACCTAAATAAGTCATAAGTTGGTTAGGAGCTCACTTATACCACACCAAAGCTGGGAACTTCCTTACATGGACAGTGGAAATCAGGAGTTCCTATGAAGAGCTTTTAATTTTTTGTTTGACCTATGTGAAGGACACTCTGTAAGCAAGGCTATCCCATAGGGCCATCAGCCCTTCTGCCCCCTCAGAGTATTTTGACTTGTTCTAAATAAGTGATATCCATGTAACAATTTTGGCTTAGGTTTTGCTGTCATATTTCTAAGGGAAACATTTTTAGAGCATTTCAGAGTAAGCCTCATTAAGTGCTTCAGTATTATCCCAACTTTGTTTCTAGGCATATAGTTCAAAACACTTACAAATTGAGTAATGGTTTCAGATCTGGATATCTCAATGCTTCTTAATGTACATGTGCTAGGTGCTCAAACATTAATAATGATCCTGGAACAAAAGCATAAATGAGTAGACAAAATGTTATCCAAGTATGAGCTACTGACAGTCCTTCAGTTTTGTGTAACTCCTTAGGGTCTTCTCATATGGCTCTGGGAGTTGGTTAAGATAGATGATAGATAGATAGATGATAGATAGATAGATAGATAGATAGATAGATAGATAGATAGATGATAGATAGATAGATTCATAGATAGATGATAGGTAGATAGATAGATGCATAGATAGATGATAGATAGATAGATTCATAGATAGATGAAAGATGATAGATGATAGATGATAAATGATAGATAGGTAGATAGATGATAGATAGATAGATAGATAGATAGATAGAACCTTCTGATCCCACATAACTTGTGAGAACTATCATTCTCTGCCCTTGTTTTCAAGGATTTACAGAAAGCTTACCTTTTTTATTACCTCTCATTCCAGTTTCTTATTTACCTCCCATCACTGGATTTTTCATCCCAACCCATAGGATCAAACAATAGAACACTATTTTCAAATGTAACTACAAACACAGAGCTAAAATAAAAATTCTCTTGCTTTGCAGAACAGTTCAGTTTTCTTGTCCTCACTCTTCTTCCTTTGAGAATTTCCCTAGGACTTCCTTTGACCCAATCAGAAATGATCAATGTCTTTTGCTAAACAAAGGCAAGATTCAAGGTCTGAAAATAATAGTCTTGCCTTAAACATCATCATAAATTCTTAGGCATGGCTTGCATACTTGCTCATTTCTATAGATGAAAGATAATATTCTGATCAATTTTTCTACTAACATGAATTAATACATCTCATGACAAAAGACAGTAGTTATAATTTTTTCATTTTAAATATATAATTTTCTTTATATGAGAATTTTATATATAATAATTGATAAAAATTGTTCTATAATAATAATGTAATATTAATACTTCATTTTAATAATAATAATAATAATTAATAAATCTGTTTTGTGTAGATTTCCTGGCAGGTGTCAAGTGCTGCTCTAGCATTTTGCATCCTTCAAAATGCTGTGTTACTGAAAGCTAATATGTTTCTTTAGGCATCTGTGTTCCTTGAGAAGATGACTTGTCCTGCTCCCTCCTGCCAAATCCCTCTGGGACCTCTCTGGCTGTCCAGCTGTCCCTCTCAGCCCAGGGCAGCTCAAAGGGTACATCTCCATTATCAGTACTCAGTCTAGATTTACTAGGTTTATGGTACTGCAAAAACTTTAAAAATATGTTTTTGTTGATTTCAGAGAGGAAGGGAGATGGAGAGAGAGAAACATATCAGTAATGAGAAAGAATCATCGATTCAGCTGCCTCCTGCATGCCCCCCACTGGGGATTCAGCCCGCAACCCGGGCATGTGCCCTGACTGGGAATTGAACCATAACCTCCTGTTTCAAGGGTCAATGCTCAACCACTGAGCAACACTGGCAGAGCAGTTACTGCAAATTTAAAACTTGGTCCACTCCACTCAGCCCACATCAACAGTCATCCTTTTTCTGAAAAAAGATTAAGCAAAACATTTCTTACCTGATTGCACTGTCTCCACCTCATGAGATGGACCTCCTAGGCACAACATGGACACAAGAAAAGGGGAGCTGGCAACTACACTCTTGACCATTTCCCAGGACTGCCTTCCACCCCATGCCAATGCTGATGCCTTATTCTGGGGCTGTCCTAGTAGGAGTATAAATTTTACTACCACCAGAAGCTGCCATGACAGCTTGTTAAACAGGACAAGAATTAACATTTTAATTTAATATGCCCTCCCTTTGGAAATGTTTTATGACTGACTTGACATTTCCCCAGCAACCCATTCTCTTTTTTAGGGAAGTAGAGATAAAATACTTGACATTCACTTCATAGAGTGATTTGGAATAATACTAAAGTAAATTCTGAGATGTTTCTCAAGCTAGTTGGAGGCAATTGGCAGAATGCTACCATGTGGCCACACCCTGTGTTCCCCTAAGAAGAAACACTAAATGGATATAGTCTGGAGAAGATAACTAAAAGCTGGTTAATGTATAGCAAGAACATGTATATTCCCTACTAATGACCTAATTCCTCTTAGAACCTGACTTTGTGACCTTTTTGGGTGGGCTGGTAGACCTTTTACCCTATATAATTTCTACTCCCTCAAATGACAGCATATTTCCTGAGGGAGAAAATGAAACAAAACAGTTTCCTGGAACATTTTGTGTACATTTAATTTACAAATTTGACACAATTCTAGATTTCCTATTCTCTCCATTTAAAAAATGTTTGTAATTTTTTTAAAAAAAAAAAAGCTTGAAGACTAACTTAGATAAACAAATAAAAGCTATCTAGACAGTATTGAGTAGATTAGATATCTGGCTACATGAAGGCATGGGCATACCCAACATAGCATCCCTACTAAAATATTTTACAAGCATTGTAAACCCAATTATGTCTAAAGTGTAACTCATGCCCCATCATATCTCCGTGAATTCCTTACTATTTATCTGGTCATATGCCCAGAATACTGGCAGTCTCTATGAACATCCCCAGTATTCAAGCCACCATCAAGTTCTTTGGTTTGACCTCCAAAATATCCTGAAATTTATACACTTTTCTCCTCTACAAAGGCCTGCCTAGGCCAAGGTTCTTCTGTCTCTTGTCCTGTTTTACATCTATGATCCACATGGTAACCAAAATTACCTTTGAAAAATGCAAATATGATTGTGGATTTTCCCTCTTAAAATCCATCAATGACTGTACATTGCTCTTAGGACAAATAGCAAAGTCCTAATCACAATCTTAGGGCCCTCATGTAAGCCAATTCCTTGTCTGTTGGAGTGTTGTTCATGTCCTGGTTTGCAGGAACACTTGTGTGTTTGTGTACACATGTGGGTATGTGTTGGTATACTTTATAAAATTGTTATAGTAGAAATAGGAAATTGTCATCTTTTTATTTTACCCTATGTTTGTGTTGTTATCCCATTGATTTGTGTCTTTCTTTCTTTTTTTGTTTTATTTTGTTTTGTTAATCCTCACCTGAGAATATTTTCTCCATTGACTTTTAGAGAGAGTGGAAGGGAGGGAGCGAGACACAGAGAGAGAAACATCGATGCCAAAGAGACACATCAATTGGTTGCCTCCCACACATGCCTGATGTAGGGGCTGAAGCCTGCAATCAAGGTACCTGCCCTTAACCAGAAACAAACCCTGTACCCTTCAGTCCATGGCCAAGGCTCCAACCACAGAGCCAAACGGGCTAGGGCTGATTTGTGTCTTAATACCAGAGAAACCTTAATGTCACTGAAAATTAACAGTCATCCGCTGGTGTTCTTCCAGGATCCTGCAGCTCAGTGATTCACCTGCATCAAGTTCAAGCTCAGTGCCGCACAAGCCGTTTTCAGCTTCCACTGTCCACTGAGCATCCTTCTGTGGAGAAACCTTCTTGTCCAGAGCTTTAGCTTCTGGAAAGTGCTTAATCATTGCAGTTGCAGTTCCGGGGCCGGTGTTTGTTTCTGGGTGCCCAGGGCTGCTTCTCAAGGATAATGGCTCTCAACCTATTAAGGTATCCCCTCCCTCTTTGTAATATCCAGTCATAAGATTAATGGCTCAAATGTGATGCCACATGCAATACCCTGATAAGATCTGACTTAATGAAAAGCAAGCAGAGACTTTCTTCGGAGAACATATATCTTCTGAGAAATTCAAAGCAAATTGGAGACAGCATGTAACATCTCTAAGGAAAAGAAAAAGTTCTAAATGAGAGCATTTATCATCATCATAGATTCATGTGAGCTGTCAAGACACAATAAAGATTTTAACTCATTTTGTCTCTGGCCACCTTTTCCACAAGGACCTTCATTAACAAAACTTGCTGCTTGACCTGTTTCTGCTCAGCCACATCTCCCACCATGGAGGACAGGCAGTGAAATATATCTTTTCAAATGGATGTCATTGATTTTAATATTTCTTTAATAATATTACAGCTTAGTGTTTTAATTACTTATACTTTTTGATACTTCCACCCTCCAGCAATTTTATCTAATAAATCTGATAAGTGCAATAGACTCTGACACCCAGTAGATATTGGACATACAGCATATGATAGGGAAAGACCATTTTCTCTGTGGTGAACTCACAGACAGGTCAAAGGTGTGCCCCAAGGAGCCCAATCACTCTGGCCTACTGTCCACAGAAGGAAGAGGCTTTTGTAGGCTCAGCTGCAGTGACACATTCTTCTTGGCTCTGTGGCAGCAACTCCAGAATCCTTGACTTATAGTTTAGATGACGGCTTCATTCTGCCATGAGCCAGTCCTGCATTGTCTACCTTAGTCTTATGCAACACTCTCCTGTGCTTTGCTAGCTCCCAGTGCTTATCATTAGTATTTATCTTCTTATATTCCAGTTAATTCCATTTGTTTGCATTTAGCTCACTGTTACAGGTTGAATTGTGTCCCTCCAAATTAATATGTTGAAATCCTAACACACACTCTCTCAGTCTGTGAGCTTATTTGGAAATAGAATTGTTTCTGATGTAATTAGCTAAGTTAAGATGAGGTGATCCTGGACTAGGGTGGGCTCTTAATCCCATGTAAAATGTTTCCTTACAAAAAGGGAAATTTGGACACACACAAGTCCAGAAGGAAGCTAATGTGAAGACAGAGAGAACAGCATCTGTAGCCAAAGGACGCCTAAGGCTACCAGGCTTTAGGAGAGAGGCAAAGAACAAATTCTCTTACAGTCCTTAGAAAGAGCTACCACTGCCAATCTTTTTTTTTTTTTTTTTTTTTTAAATTCCCACCAAGGATATGTTTTCCATTGATTTTTTCAGAGCAGAAGGGAGAGATGTTAGGGGAAGAGGAAAAAGAGAAACATCGATTCGTTGTCTCCTGCACACACTCCAACCAGGGATTGAGCCTACAACTGAGGTACATGCCCTTGACTGGGAATTAAACCACAAGCCTTCAGTCTGGGGGCCAATGCTCTAACCACTGAGAAAAACTGGCCAGGGCATAACACTGCCAATCTTGATTTCACAGGTAGCCACCAGAACTTCAAGACAATAAATATCTGATGTTCTAAGCTATCCCTTTGTGGTACTTTGTTAAGGCAGCCATAGGAAACTAATACACCCACCAATGGATACATTTTGTAAGGATAAAATTTAACTTTATTAATCTTTGTGATCATGAGATACTCAATGGTTTGTTAAACTTAATTATACGAGAGGTGAAGAACATCAAGGCACAAAGCTGATCTGTTGGAGAGTAAAACTGGATGATGGTAAAGGATGAACTCTTCCATTACTGGGGAGATGGAATGGAGGGGGGGCGAATAATACCAAGGGACAGATATTTTATCAGGGATGGTTCAAGTCCAAAGTCACGAATGGTAATCAGGTCTTCAAGCATACCTCTAAATGTGTGCCTTATAATATGAAGGACGCAGGCAAGTAGGCTCAAACAAGTCATGCAAGGCTGAGCCGTGGGACCCAGTTTACATTTATTCAGCTATCATACAATGGGACAAGAAATTCAAGAACAGAGTGGTGTGGTTCAAAGGAAAACAGTGCTCTCTCTGGAGATAAAAGTTCTTGCAAAAACTGGAAATCAGATTACGGGAAACACTGTGGACACAGAAGAGAGTATTGACACTAAGACACTGGAATTCTTCAGAAAATCTCACATGTTGGAGACCAATACAGAGAGTACCCGGGAAGCCTCACATTGACCTGATATTGAATAAGGATCCAGTTTTCACTGGGGGTCCAGCTAAAGACAGATCAGTCTCAAGATGGTCTTTGAAAAGCTCTACTTTTGTCCGGCCAGCATAGCTCAGTGGTTGAGAATTGACCTATAATCCAGGAGGTAACGGTTTGATTCCAGGTCAGGGTGCATGCCTGGAATGCCGGCTTGATCCCTAGTGTGGGGTATGCAGACGGCAGCCAATCAATGACTCTCTCATCGATGATGTTTCTCTCTCCCTCTCCCTTCCTCTCTGGAATCAATAAAAATATATTTAAAAATAAAAAATAAAAAGCTCTAGTTTCTACAGGGTTACAATAGACTTACCAAAGTCTGGGATAAAGTAATTTGATGCAGTCCACCTACTTTTGATGTCAGTTCACATCTAATTGAAGTAAATAACTCTAATTATAAACCAGTGATTGACTCAAGAAGTTGTAAAGTGGCTGCTCCTATTATGCAAACAGCTTATAGGGATTTTCCATTAGGCCTATTCACTTGGCTCAACTTCCATTTTTTAAAGTTTGAATTACTTGCTAAGATGACCACTCAGGAGTCTTAGTTGAGGTGCTGCTTTCCATTTATGACACTGGCCTGGCCCCATCATCATTTATGCTCCTGATCTTGGACTTAAAGTTTAGCATGGAACAAACTGATTAAATCCCTTCATTTTCCTTAACACTTTAAAAATTCTTTTCAAGTAGGATATAGAATAATGTTGGCCTAAATTGCTTTAATTTACATATATCTAAATGCAAATTCTAAGACTAAATTCCAGAGGAAAAAAATCATAGCTGTCCTACTTGTAACAAACATTTTCAGTGTAAAAATGTCTAGATGAAAATAAAGCATGGCTAAGCCAGATGGACAGTGAGGTGACATAACTAATAGAGTTGTTTTTTTAAAAAAAACAATTGGTCTTATGATTTTTGTAACAAGTGAGGATCATAGAAAACTTAAAAATATAGAATATTATAAAGAAAAAGATCACCCAAAATTACACTACCCAAGCACAGCAACTGTTGAGATATTTCAGTTTTTTCTCTATGCAGAACATCATTTCCCCCCCTCCCTTCAGATTTAATCAGAGCCTCACCAGCAGGATTAGCAGAAAGGCACAGGCATGTTAATCCCTATGATGCATGGAAGTGGGATGGAAGGATGTCTTACAAGAAAAGTTTGATGGGATCTTTTGCAATCAAGGATATTTTGGAAAGGGACTTTTTTCTTCATTCCACACTGGTCACTACAATTATCTAACTTTTTAAAGCCAGGCATAGGATCTTTGATATGGCCTCTCAGTCCACGGTTTTTAATGTTTAGCCCTATCACCCCTTTTTGTCCCAATTCCTCACCACACACTTGCACTATTTCTGCAAATCATATTACTTGTAGGTTGGATGTCACCATGGATGTAGGCATTTGTCTCCAGTAATGAGGAAACTTAATGAGGAACATTAATGAGGAAACTTCTTGACATTTCTTCTGTTTCCACCTCCTCTCCTCTAAAAATATTTGACTTATAGCCACCACACCCTACAATCTGTCATAACCTCTGGGAGGCTGGGTGGAGTTGGAAATGGGGTCCACTGATTGTCTGGCCACTTCTACTTTTGGTGCTACCACAAAATCTTAGCTGAGATAAGAAAATACAGAGACTGGGTGATCTTTTTGAAATGGCAAGAAAAAGACACACAGGAGTAACCCAAACTGATAACTTGTTACTAAGTTTTTCTGCCATATATTTATATATTTTTAAATATATTTTTATTGATTTCAGAGAGGAAGGAAGAGGGAGAGAGAGATAGAAACATCAATGATTGATCAGGTGCCTCCTGCATGACCCCCACTGTGGATGGAACACTCAACTTGGGCATGTGCCCTGATGGGTATCAAATCGTGACCTCCTGTTTTATAGGTTGACTAGAGGCCCGGTGCATGAAATTCATGCATGGGAGGAGTCCCTCAGCCTGGCCTGCACCATCTCCAATCCGGGACCCCTCTCACAATCCAGGACTGCTGGCTCCTAACAGCTCACCTGCTTATCTGCCTGATTGCCCCTAACCACCTCTGCCTGATCGCCCCTAACCTCTCTGCCTGCCTGCCTGATCACCTCTAAGCACCTCTGTCTGCTGGCCTGATCACCCCAACTGCTGCCCTGCCAGCTAGATCGCCCCTAACTGCTCCCCTGCCTGCCTGATCACCCCTAACTGTCTCTGCTTGCCAGCCTGATCGCCCCTAACTGCCCTCCCCTACCAGCCTGGTCACCCCTAACTGCCCTCCCCTGGCGGCCTGGTTGCCCCTAAATGTCCTCCCCTGCCAGCCTGATCGCCTGTAACAGCTTCTGCTTTGGCCCCCAACACAGTGGCTTTGTCCAGAAAGATGTCTGGATGGATGTCCAAAAGATGTCTGGTCTAATTAGCATATTACCTTTTTTAGTATAGATAACATATATGTCCCTAAAAAGTTATATTTTTTTACATACTTTAAATTATACAGTACATATTCAACCTCTTTTACCCGTTTTTTTTCTAAATATATCGATTTTTTTTATGGAAAGGAAAGGATAGGGATAGAGAGTTAGGAACATCAATGAGAGAGAAACATCAATCAGTTGCCTCCTGCACACTCCCAACTGGGGATGTGCTTGCAACAAAGGCACATGCCCTTGACCAGAATTGATCCTGGAACCCTTCAGTCTGCAGGCTGATGATCTATCCACTGAGCCAAACCAGTCAGGGCCCCCCGACTTTATTTTTTTAGATTATCCACGTTTGTAGATATGGCATTAGTTCATTTTTCCATTGATTTTTAGAGAGAGTGGAAGGGAGAGGGATAGAGAGAGAGAAACATCAATGTAAGAAACATCCCTGCAGTTGCCTTCCTTAGGAGGCCCAACCAGGGATCCAACCTGAAACCCAGGTATGTGCCCTGACCTAGAATCGAACCTGCAACCTTTCCATGCACAGGACCACGCTCATGCTCAACCAACCTATCTACTTCAGCCCGGCCATTATACGATTTCTGGAATTTTATTTCAATTAATTCTTGCAAAGTCTGTGGGTTAGGTAATATTCACATTTTGCTGATGAGGAAAAAAAAAAAAACAGAAAAAAAAACAACCTCTTCATTTTGAGACATTATTCTTCACTCATTGCCGCATTTTTCTGCCAGCCCTAGAAAGGCTCCTGACAGCACTTTCACTGGGTATCCAGAGTCAGAAGCATTCTCCTCACCACCACCCTTTCCAAAGCCTCCTCTGCACTGGCACTGAGGCTGCTCTGGAGGGCACTAAGGCTAGGTAATGTAGACAATGACAGGATTTGGACCACTGGAGCCACTGTACCCACCTCTCCTCTCTCAGCCTTTCTCTGCTGTGCTGGAGATAGGCCAAGATTTGCGGTGCTAGCACTTTGGACACAGCAAGTGCTGCAGTTTTTCCCTCTCCAGAGCTGCTGTCGCCGCCTGGAGGTTATAGGGCTGCCCTGGAAGTCCTCGGCATGCCTCCCGTCTGGGCAAACATGGTGGTGGACTCCACATGGAACTGCTATTTTTAGATACTTTTAATCACCCCAGTGCTGAGGTAAGACTCCACTTCTTGATTCTGACTCTGCTTCTAGACTGTGGGACATGTACAAAAAATCCTTAGGCATGCCTCGACTTTTGCAATCAGGTTCACGGGCCGCAGGCAAGGCAGCTCCTGGGTCCCAGGGGTGCTGCCTTGCCTGCAGCCCGGCTTTCCAATTGCGATCACCGGCTAGGGGGTGGGCAAAGGCAGCCCCGGTCCTCTGATCCAGGGCCGGGGGGCAGGCAGCTCTTGCCTGCTGCCTGGGTTTCCAATCACCGTTCTTCCTTCCTTCCCCTTTCGCCTCCCATCATTGTGCCTACGTATGCAAATTAACTGCCATCTTTGTTGGCGGCTAACCACCATCTTTCTTGGCAGTTAATTTGCATATCGCCCGGATTAGCCAATGGGAAGCGTAGTGAAGGTATGGTCAATTACCCTGTTTGTCTTTTATTAGATAGGATGCTCAACCACTTAGCCACACAGACTGGGCTGCCATATATTTTTTTAATATATACTTTATTGATCCTTTACAGAGAGGAAGGGAGAGGGACAGAGAGCCAGAAACATCTATGAGAGAGAAACATCGATCATCTGCCTCCTGCACACCTCCTACTGGGGATGTGCCCGCAACCAAGGTACATGCCTTTGACCTGAATCGAACCTGGGACCCTTCAGTCCACAGGCCGAAGCTCTATCCACTGAGCCAAACCAGTTAGGGCAACTGCCACATATTTTTGGTATAACTAGGGTGATACTATATATACAATTCTAAATGTTATGTTTTGTCTATATTATAACTAAGCATTTTTCAATATTGTTAAAAACTCTAAGCAAATGTGATTAAGAACCACATAGGATTTAAGCATGAGTGTGCATTTATGCATGTAACATTGCAATATGCAGTGTAGTGTAGGAGTCATGAGAGCAAGTTGTGCAACCAGACTGTCTGGATTTTAATCCCATCACTGCCATCTATTACTAACATAATTTAGTTAAGTTAACCTCACTGAGCCTCAGTATCTTCATCTATAAATGGACATGATAGCAATATGTATTCATGTTGTGAAAACTAAATGAGCCAATATATGTAAAGCCCTGAGAATAGTGAATTGCACACTCAAGAAATGCTGACTATTGTTTCAGTACATTGCCATGCTGTGTCATTAAGATATGGGCTCTAGATAGCCAGCCCTCAGTTGGAATCTCAGCTCTATCATCTAAGCTGGGTAAATTATCTAGCTTCTCTGAACTTCAGCTTTCTTATCTATAAAATAAAAATAGTTGCACATCTTTTCAGAGCTCTTGTATCAATTAACTCCAACATTAAAGTAAATTCCTCAGCACAATTCCTGGCATAAATGAAGTGTTCAATACATTATAACTTAATCTTTCCACATTCCCTGTGCCTGAAAAAAGGCTTCTAAATAGTAAGCACTCAAAAAAATACTTGTTGAGTATTTGGTTCATTACATACTTATGTTAATGTAAATGTTTATATAGATCTGATAGGATACACACTAACTTCCCATGTGGAATAAGATTGGTGAGAGTTAAAGTTTACAAAGATAATAAATTTACATTTTACTTTTGTTATTTAAAAATAATTTTAAAATAATTAAACCTACAAAATAAGGCAAGAACGGGGTCTCATAGCATCCTGGGTTTAGTGAACCATCAAAATACTACAAGTAGCATGAAGGAAGAAGTTGAGTGGCATATTTTTCCATATCTTTCTAAGATATTTTATTTTTGTTAGTGTATGCTTAATTTCTGACTGGTCCTTTTTTATATCTTTGACTTACTCACTTAAGATCCTTGAATGTCTTATGAAGATCCTTGAGTAATCTTATAACCATGGTTTTGAACTCTGTATCCAGTAATTTGCTTGCTTCCATTTCTTTCATTTGTGACATGTTTCTTTGTCTCCCTAATTTCGCTGCTTCCTTGTGTTTATTTCTATGTATTAGGTAGAGCAGCTATGTCTCCTGGAATTGGTAGAGTGACCTTGTGTAGTAGTCTTCCTGTAGGGCCCTGTGGCTCAGCCTCCCATTCTCCTGAGCTGGGCACTCTAGGTGTGTCCCTGTGTGGGCTGTATGCACAGTCTTGTAGTTGAGCCACAGTTGCTGTTGGTGTCACTGGGAGTAATTGACCGCCAGGCCAATTGGATGTGAGGACCAGCTGTGACTACAGTGGGAAAGTTGTTGTGCAGAAAACACCCCTATGCAGCAGGACTTGCTTCGGTGAAACTTTGGTGCTCATTGAGTCTGCCCCTTGAGTGTGTTGCTTATTGATGTGCAGAGTTGTAATCTGCTATATCTGAAGCTGTCCACCAGGTGCACTGGCTCTAGGGCCTCCAGAGAGGTGCAAAGTCAGCCACTGTCTGGGGCCACCATCAGGAGCTATTTATATTGAGCTTGGAGGTGCCCAGGTGAGGCCCAGCTGTAAAGCAAGGCAGGCTGTTTTTTTTTTTAATTAATTTAAAATTTTGAGTAGGTCACATTCCAATGAGATACAGTTTTATACTCACTTCCATGGCTACAATCAAAATAATTAAAAATAATGTGTTGGAGAAGATGTAGAAAAATTGGAACACTTGCACATTGCTGGTGGGAATGTAAAAAGTTTCAGCCACTATGGAAACAATTTAGGAGTTCCTTAAAAAACTAAACATATGCCCAGTTGGTGTGGCTCAGTGGTTGAGCATTTACCTATGAACCAGGAGGTCATGGTTCATTTCTAGGTCAGGGCACATACCCAGGTTGCAAACTCAATCTCCAGTGGGGGGCCTGCAGGAGGCAACCAATCAATGATTCTCACTTATCATTGATGTTTCTATCTCTCCCTTCCTCTCTGAAATCAATAAAAATATGTTTATTTTTAAAAAAGCTAAACACAGAATTACCATATGACCCAGCATTTCTATGCCTTGGTATATGGGCAAAAGGACTGAAAACAGGGACTCAAAAAGATACTTGTAAGATAATGTTCATTGCAGCATTATTCGCAATAGACAAAACTTGCAAACAGCTCTACTGTCTATCAACGGATGAATGGATAGACAAAATGTGTTATCTATACTAATAAAAGGGTAATATGTTAATTAGACCAGATAGACTGGATGTCCTTCTGGACAAAGCTATGGTGGTGGGGGCCAAGGTAGAGGCAGTTAGGGGCAATCAGGCAGGCAGGAAGAGTGGTTAGGGGCGATCAAGCTGCCAGGGGAGAGCGGTTAGGGGTGATCAGGCAAGCAGGCAGAGGGGCTAAGGGTGATCAGGCAGCCAAACAGAGGCGGTTAGGGTGATCAGGCAGGCAGGCAGAGGTGGTTAGGGCCAATCAGGTAGGCAAACAGAGGCAGTTAGGGCCGATCTGGCAGGCAGGCAGGCAGGCGAGCAGTTAGGAGCCAGCTGTCCCACATTGCGAGAAGAATGTCCCACTGACAGTCAGACATCCCCCAAGGGGTCCTGAATTGGAGAGGTGCAGGCGGGGCTGAGGGGACCCCCCCATGCATGAATTTTGTGCACCGGGCCTCTAGTATACATATAATGGAATATAATACAGTCATACAAAGAAATGAAGTTCTGATACATGGTACAACATAGATAAACCTTGAAGACATTATACTAAGTGAAATAAACCAGATACCAAATAACAAATATTGTGTAATTCCATTCATATGAAATTTCTAGAATAGACACATTCATACAGACAGAAAGTGGATTTGATATAACTAGAAACTGGGGGAGGGGAGAATGAAAAGTTATTGCATAATGCTTACATAGTTTCTGTTTGGGGTGATGAAAAAGTTATGGAATGCTCACTTTGGTAGCACATATACTAAAATTGGAACAATACAGAGAAGATTAGCATGGCCCTTGCACAAGGATGACACGCAAATACGTGCAGCGTTCCAAAAACAAATAAAAGTTTTGGAAATTGATAATAATGAGGGTGGTGCATAATTTTGAATGTAATTATTTTCACTAATTATACAAATAGTGAAATGGGAAATTTTATGTTATGTTATATGTTTTACAACAATAAAAATTTCCAATGCGAGGAGCAGCTGCCCCACAATTGTGAGGAGCTGTAGGGAGGGGCTCTAGGGTCAAGCTTTGGGCTACAAACAAATCCAAGCTTGGAGGGCAGAGCTATCTTAGCATAATTAAGCCTGACCTTATAGCCCTCCCTAATTCCTTCTTAAGTAGCTAATGGGTTGTGGGAGGTGCAGTAAGTGTTTCCAAAACAAGAATATTTGTATACATGTTAATCTACCCTTGTTTTAATCAGACTATAAAATAAAGCATTGGCTTGCAGGTTGGGTCTTTTGTGTCCTCATTCAGGCACGAGAGATCCACAAAGCCCCAGCTGTATTCTCTTGTCTGACTTTTCTTCAATCCTTCACAGCCCCTCCTCAAGTTCACCCTTGGCTGTGCTGGCGCAGCACAAGAAGCAGCCACCCCATGAGCAGCTGCTACCCAGGACCACCCAAGGAGCAGTTGCCGCCCACAACTGTGTGAGTAACAGCTGCCCCACGACCTTGCAAGGAGCAGCCACCACCCACAACCACGCGAGGAGCAGCCACCGCCTGTGACCATGAGAGGAGCAGCCACTACGCAACTGTACTAGAAGCGGCTGGCCCGCAACCGCCTGAGGAGCAGCTGCCGCCTGCAACTGTGCAACCTGCCACCAAGCTCACAACTGTAGTAATAGCTCTTGCGCCACTTAAAACCAGATCCTACAGTGAGAGCAAAACTGGGGAACAGAAGAACAACTCCCAAAGGAAAAAAAGGGAAGAATCACCAGAAAAGGTACTAAATGAAACAGAGACATGCAATATGTCACAAAAAGAATTCAGAATAAGGGTCATACAGTTCATAAACCAGATGGATAAGAAAATCAACAACCTATGTAAGAATCAGGAGGAAATAAATCAGGCATAATATAGCTACAATAAAAAAAATGACAGAAGCTTTCTACAGTAGACTAGGAGAAGTGGAGGACCAAATTAGTGAATTAGAAGACAGGGAAGCAGAACACACCCGATCTAAACTGCAATTGAAGGAAAAATCAAAAGACAGGAGGAGAGCCTGTGGGAGCTTTGGGACAATATGAAATGAAGCAACATACATATAATAGGGGTGCCAGAATGACAAGAAGAAGAGCAAAAGTTAGAAAACCTATTTGAAGAAATACTGTCATAAAACTTCCCTGATTTAGAAAAGAAAAAAGGCATACAAGCACAGAGAGTCCCAAACAACATGAACCCAAAAAGACGCACACCAAGACATGTCATAATTATAATAGCAAATGTAAACGACAAAGAGAATCTTAAAGGCTGCAAGAGAGAGGCAGAAAGTTACCTACAAGGGATCTTCCATTAGACTGTCAAATCATTTCTCAACAGAAACACATCAGGCCAGAAAGGAATGGAAGGAAGTATACAAAGAGATGCAAAGCAAGGGACTGAATCCAAGAATACTCTATCAAGCAAGGCTATCATTCAAAATCAAAGGAAAAATCAGAAGCTTCACACACACAAAAAAAGGCTAAAGGAGTTTATTACTACCAAGCCAGCAATGCAAGAGATACTAAAGGGACTCTGTTGTAAAAATAAGGGGAAAAAAAGGGAAGAAGGAACACAGGCACAGAAAATAAAAATGGCTACAAACAAGTTCCTATCAATAATAACTTTAAATGTAAATGGCCTAAATGCTCCAATCAAAAGACATCGAGTGACTGAATAGATAAGAAAACATGAACTATATATATACATATATATATGCTGTCTACAAGAGACCCACCTCAGAACAAGAGACTCACACAGATTGAAAGTGAAGGGATGGAAAAGTATCTTTCAGGCAAATGGAAAAGAAAAAAAAAAAAGCTGGTGTAGCAATACTTATATCTGACAAAATAGAACTCAGAGTGAAGGCCATAACAAGAGATAAGGAGGGCCACTTCATAATACTACTGGGATCTATAAAACAAGAGGATATAACTCTGGTAAACATATATGTATCCAATGCAGGAGCACCAAATACATAAAAAAAACTTCTGGAAGATATAAAGGGAGAGATCAACAGCAATACAAACATAGTAGGGGACTTTAATACCCCATTCACATCACTGGATAAATACTCAAGAAAAAAAATCATCAAAGAAAGAGCAATCCTAAATGACTCACTAGATCAGATGGACTTCATTGACATCTTCAGAACATTTCACCCCAAAGCTACAGAATATACATTCTCCTCAAGTACACATTGGATATTTTCAAAGATAGACCACCTATTGGGTCACAGGCAAAGTCCCTCCAAATATAAGAAGATTAAAATCATATCAAGCATCTTTTCAGACCATAATGGCATAATATTAGAAATCAACTACAATAAAAACAATAAAAAATCAAACACTTGGAGGCTGAATAACATGCTATTAAACAATGATTGGGTTACCAAAGAGATCAAAGAAGAAATTTAAAAAATCCTGAAAAGGAATGACAATGAAAACACAGCAATCCAAAACCTATAGGACACATTGAAAGCAGTCCTGAGAGGGAAGTTCATAGCATTACAGGCCTACCACAACAAACAAGAAAAACTGGTAATAAATTATATAACTCAACAACTTAAATAATTACAAAGAGAACGATAAGAAAAGCCCAGAGTGAGCAGAAGGAAGGAAATAATAAAGATCAGAGCAGAAATAAATGGCATAGAGACCAAAAAAACAATACATAAAATCAATGAAACCAAGAACTTGTTCTTTGAAAGGATAAACAAGATTGATGAACCTCTAGTCAGGCTCACCAAGAAGCAAAGAGAGAGGACCCAAATAAACAAAACTAGAAATGAAAGAGGCGAAATAACAACAGACCCCACAGAAATACAAAAGATTGTAAAGAAATACTATGAACAACTCTATGCCAACAAACAAAACAACCTAGAAGATATGGACATATTCCTAGAAAAATACAACCTTCCAAAACTCAATCAAGAAGAATAAAAAAAATCTCAATAAGCTGATAACTAAGGAGAAAATTGAAGTAGTCATCAAAAAGCTTTCAACAAACAAAATCCCAGGGCCAGACGGCTCCACAGGGGAGTTTTATCAAATATTCAAAGAAGAACTAAAACCTATCTTCCTCAGACTATTCCAAAAAAGTCAAGATGAAGGAGCACTTCCATGCTCTTTCTTTGAAGCCAGCATTACCCTAATCCCAAAACCAGATAAAGACATTACAAAGGAAGGGAATTACAAGCCAATACTGATGAACATAGATGCTAAAATCTTCAACATAATTCTAGCAAATTGGATCCAGCATTACATTAGAAAGTTCATACACCATGACCAAGTGGCATTTATTCCAGGGATGCAAGGCTGGTACAATATCTGCAAATAAACATGATACATCACATAAACAAATTGAGAGACAAAAATAACATAATCATATCAATTGATACAGAAAAGGCATTTAACAAAATCCAACCTTTTCTGATAAAAACTCTCAGCAAAGTGGGAATAGAGGGATCATACTTCAACATAATAAAAGACATATATGACAAATCTACAACCAACATCATACACAATGGGGAAAAACTAAACTACTAAGACAGAGATGCCCACTTTCATCACTCCTGTTTGACATATTATTGGAAGTGCTAGCCATAGTGATCAGATAGGAAGAAGAAATAAAAGCCATCCAATTTGCAAAAGAAGAAGTAAAATTGTCATTCTCAGATGGCATGATATTGTACATAGAAAACCATAAAGACTTCATTAAAAAATACTAGAACTAATAGATAAATTCAGCAATAAGTCATCATACAAAATTAACACCCAGAAATCTATGACCTTTTATACACTAATAATGAACTCACAGAAAGAGAAACTAAAAAAAACAATCCCATTTACAATTGCAACAAAAAGATTAAGATACCTAGGAATAAATTTAACTAAAGAGATAAAGGACCTGTACTCAGAAAATTACAGGATGTTGAAAAAAGAGATAAAGGAAGACATAAGCAAATGGAGGAATATACCATGTTTGTGGATTGGTAGAATCAACATCATTAAAATGTCCATACTACCCAAAGCGATCTATAAATTCAATGCAATCCTCATTAATATACCAACGGCATACTTCAAAGACCTAGAACAAACTCTCCAAAAATTCATCTGGAATAAAAAAAAAGACCCCGAATAGCTTCAGGAATCTTGAAATAGAAGAACAATGTTGGAGGGATCACAATACCAGATATCAAAATATTATACAAAGCCACTGTTCTCAAAACTGTCTGGTACTATGCTCAAATTCACTAATATAGACCAATGCAAGAGTACAGAGAACCCAGAGATCAACCAAGCCATTATGCTTAATTAATAGTTGACAAAGGAGGCAAGAGCATACAATGGAGTCAAGGCAGTCTCTTCAATAAATGTGTAGGGAAAATTGGACAGATACATGCAAAAAAGTGAAACTAGACCACCAACTTACAAAATACACAAAAATAAACTCAAAATGGATAAAGGACTTAAATGTAAGATGGGAAACCATAAAAATTCTAGAAGAAGCCATAGGCAGAAAAATAACAGACATTTGTCATAGTAATATCTTTACTGATACAGCTCCTTGGACAATGGAAACTAAGGAGAAAATATACAAAACAAAAAGCTTATGCACAGCAAAAGAAACCATCAACAAAACAAGAAAGCAAACTGAATGGGAAAACATATTTGCCAATGTTATGTCCAATAAGGGTTTAATCTCAAAAACTTATAGGGAACTCATACAAATTAACCAAAGGAAGATAAACAACCCAATCAAAAAATGGGCCAAGGACCTAAATAAACACCTTTCAAAGGAAGACATACAGAAGACCAAGAAACATATTAAAACATGCTCAAAGTCACTAATCATCCAAGAGATGCAAATAAAAACAACAATGAGGTACCATCTCACACCTGTCAGAATGGCTATCATCAACAAACCACAAGTGTGGCAAGGATGTGGAGAAAAAGAAACCCTAGTACACTGCTGGTGTGAATGCAGACTGATACAGCCACTGTGGAAAACTGTATGGTGTTTCCTCAAAAAGTTAAAAAATGGAACTCCCATTTGACCCAGTAAACCCACTTCTAGGAATATATCCAAAGAAACCAGAAACACCAATCAGAAAGGATATATGCACCCCTATGTTCATAGCAGAACAATTTACAATAGCTAAGATTTGGAAACAGCCTAAGTGCCCATCAGCAGATGAGTGGATTAGAAAACTGGGGTTCATCTACACAATGGAATACTATGCTGCTGTAAAAAAAGAAGGAATTCTTACCATTTGCAACAACATGGATGGAACTGAAGAGCATTATGCTAAGCGAAATAAGCCAGTCAGAGAAAGATAAATATCACATGATCTCACTCATTTGTGGAATGTCATGTACAACGTAAACTGATGAACAAAAATAGAACCAGAGTCATAGAAGCATCAGACAGACTGTCTAATCTATGAGGGAAGGTAGGGGGTGTAAGGGTAAGAGATCAACCAAAGGACTGTATTCATGCATATGCATATGAGTATAACCAATGGAGACAGATGGGGGGGTGGTGAGGGCATGTGCTGGAGGGTGGGTGTGGCCAGGGAGAGGTCAATGGGGGAAAAAGGAGACTTAGGTAATATTTTAAACAATAAAGAATTTAAATTAAAATAAAAAGTAAAATAAAATAAAAATTTCTTTACATAATACATAAATAAATATATAAATATATGACCTCCAGTTTAAACTTTTTAATTGGGTACACATTCACATTGTGAAAAAATAAAAGCATCTAACACTGAGAATCTTTACTCTTGCCTCTGATCCCATCCATCTTGTTTTCTTCACCACTTTCAGCAGATAACCACTATTATTTCCTTTATATATACATAAAAATATATATATTCAATATATTTTTATACAAATACCAAGCAAAAATAAAAATGAATTATTATTCCCCCTTTCCATATATACATACACAGTTGACCCGGAACATAGTTTTGAACTGTGTGGGTCCACTTGTACACAGACTTTTTTCGATAAATAACTGCAATGTATTTCCTCTTATGATTTTCTTAGCATTTTCTTTTCTCTAGTGTACTTTATTGTAAGACTACAGAGAGAAGACTGCTTTTTCCCCAAATCCTCATCCCCCTCCAACCAAAAGTAACATCCTATGCACTCATCTTTAGAATATCTGCAAGCAGATTTCTCCCTAGGAAGAGGCACCTGCCTCTATTGTGTATCACGGGAATGACCCATTTCCCTAATCATCTCCCTTCCATTTGCCCCGGCTGAGAAACTGCCATTAGCTATTTATTTCTTTGAATTCTGAAAATTTTGGATTAATAGAGAAACAAATATAAATGATCTCTAAATATAGGGTCCCAAAAAAGTATATACACACTTTGAGTAATTGCCAGGACTGACCAGCAGCGCCTGAATGAGGAATGAACAGATTACTCAGATAGTTTGACTGTGAAAGAGAGGGCTAAAGGACCCCTGGCTCTAGTGGCCAGGGCAGCCTCTATTGCCTGCCTCGCCAGGCCTTTATTGGAATTTTTATCTTTCGATACAATCAGTAGGGTGAGTAATCTTGAGAGGACACATGTTTACATTGTCCTCTAGGTAAGGGCATCAAGGGATTAAGCATAAGGATTCCAGTAAACACCCGGGGGTCTGCACCTACACAGACTTGTTTGGAAAGGTCAAAGAATAATAGGGGGTGCCACCTTCGACACTCTCCTAAATATCTCTGAAGTCAGAATTCTGATAAACAGGGCAGGCGGCCTTCCACACACTTCCCTTTTATCAGAATGTCCTCCTTACAACTTTCCAACCAAGTCTTTTTTGCTCCCCAACAAATGATTATTAATTCCAATGGATTAAATTTGAAAAGAAAGGCATGTCAATTGAGATATCATCTGTTAAAGTGTGTACACACAAATAATACATATACAAAATATGTGTTAGTCAACTGTTATGGGTAAAGTTTCCAGTCAATGGTAGGGAATTAGTAGTTATGTTTTGGAGAAGTCAAAAGTTATACTTAGATTTTCTGTGGTGGGATCAGCATTTCTAACCCCTGTGTTGTTCAAGAGTCAAATGTATTAACATATGCATTGCTCTATGTCTTCATTCTAGAGACAGTTCCATACTAGTATATAAAGAGCTGCTATATTCTTTTATACTGCTGTATAATTTTCCACTGTGTAAATATACTATAGTTAATTTAACTAGCTCATTACTCATAGAAATTTAGTTGTTTTGAATTTTTGATATTTAGAGTTTTTTAATGTATAATTTTATGTACTTTTAATTCACTTGTGCAGTTTTTACTATAAGATCAGTTCCCCAAATTTGGATTATTGAAATCAAAGAGTGATTACATTTGTATGTTTGAAACCATTCCTAATTCCCCTCCACCAGGGTTGTACCCACCACCAACAATGTTATGAGGATGCTTAGTTGTTAAATAGTCACCAAAAAATGTGCTAAATTTTGTTTTTGCCAATCGCATTAGCAAAAGAAAAAAATGCTATCAGTATATATTTTTTTATTTTATCGGTACATTATTTGTTTTAAGCTTATTATGAGTACAGTTTGGCATTTTTTCATAGACAGCTGTCTCAAAAAAGTGTATACATACTTTAACAGATGATATAGCTCAATTGATGTGCCTTTCTTTTCAAATTTAACCCATTGGAATTAATAATTATTCAAAGTGTGTATACACTTTTTTGGGATACCCTGTATTTAGAGATCATTTATATTTGTTTCTCTATTAATCCTAAGTTTCCAGAATTCAAAGAAATGAATACTAATGGCAGTTTTTCAGCCTGGGGCAAGTGGGAGGGAGATGATTAGGGGAATGAAGTTCATCTAATTCTCTCCAGCCTCATCCCCATGATACACTGTAGAGGCAGGTGCCTCTTCCTAGGGAGAAATCTGCTTGCAGATATCCTTAAAGGTGGGTACACAGGGTGTTACTTTTGGTTGGAGGGTGATGAGGTTTTGGGGAAAGGCAGTCTTCTCTCTGTGCACACTGGATCACAATTAGTATGAAAAGTGGGCTGTGAGTCAATAAGCCTAATAAAACTACTTTTAATTTCTATCAACCTCTTGAAGCTATTTCCAAAGAACCACCTTTTAAAATCTCCTCAAGAATGATGATCATCTGAGCTTGCAGATTTCAGACTATACAGCTCTGCAATTTCTTGAGAGAGACCACAAAGCCATTCAGTCATTCCCTTTGGGATGAATAAATAACAACAATGCCACATAAACAGCATCACTTGGCTGTGGGGGCAAGCTGTCATTTCCAGAGTTTGGGATGTGGTTTTATATCCAAGGGTGCAGCATCTGATCATATCAAAAAATTCCAAAGATAGCAGAAATTCAAATGGGTCGGTTTGCTATTAAGCTGCCTACAGGTATTCCATTTAGATCAGATGTCACATTTGCAAGCCAGAAGGAAATAAGTGGGATTTTGCTTAATTCACAGAATCTCAGAAGAAAATGAAGCTTTTTTCCCCCATGACAGACTGGAATTTTCCTCAGACAAGCTTGACATATTGCCGGTCTGTGGTCTAACTCTGTCTGAGAATGTCTCTCCACTCTTCTAAAGTTGCCAAGATCAGAGGCCAAAAGGAAAAAGAATGGAGCTTTTCTAAGACTGCTGGATAATGTCTTCCCCACAATCCCTCCTGAGGTGTCACAGCAAGTAGCCAGGTGATGGTCAGAGAGAAAAGCAAAGAGAGAGGTATTCTCCAGTGCATAAATGCTCTTGGTCCAATAAAATAACCAAGAGACATGATGGGTTTAGGACATCTATAATCAACCTATGCTGGATCAGCATTTCCTAGTTCTTAACCAAAAAATATTGATTTATGTTTATTATTCTTTATGGCACTTTAGAGTAATTTATAACACTTACATTAAGGAATGGATGAGCCGGGAGAAAAGCCAATGTGGGCATGAGAAAAGATAAAGTGCCGTCAGGAATAGTGACTTTCAAGTATCAGGTGCAATTTCTTGCTTTTGCATTTTATCTGAACTATTTAACATGATGCATGAATATTATTAATGATTTTTAAGTTACACAAAAACATGAGATAAGTTGAAGAAACTTAAAGAAGTCCTTAAAATACATACAAATACATACATGCCCGTACACACACATATATTATCAACAGTTAAAACTGTTAAAAATAAAAAATAAAATCTTTCTCCATATACTAATTTTAAAAATACACTAAAGTGTGCTATTATGTGAAATAAACAGAACAAATAGTATTGTATAAAATATAAGTTTGTTTCAAATATGAATTGTTTTCATAAAAACATACACCAAATGCAGCAAAATACTATGGGTCATTGCCAAGCTAGCCACTTTCCTTCTCTATTAAATTTTGATGAAACAGGAAAAATATTAGAGACTAAAGACATGTCCTGTTTAACAGAGTTATAGAAATTGTTCCTTATTTTCATAATATCTGTTAATACCATCAATAGTTATTGTCAGGAAACACTTTCAGAGGTTAAAAGTTGTCAAAAGCTCTTATCTAATTAATTACTGTTATCATTAGCAATTTTAAGTCGCAAGACATTTGCCTGGGTAACTGTATATTTCCCTCAAAATGTGGCCTTATTTTAAAGAAGAGTTCAGGATGAGATGAGAATAACAAAGACTTGGCTTGAGAATATGGGAGCAGAGCACTTTAAGTACCACCCTTCTTCAACAATTCTCTTTTCCTGGCTGGCTATGGCGATTCCCCATGCTGGCAGCACCAGTCTTACTTCCTTAGCATGTCCCTCTCGAGGGTCTGTCCCCTCACCTCACTTAGTATGTTCACTCTCAGTTTTCGATGCCTCAGACAAAACTGAATTTAATGTTGCTACACATAAATAGTTAAATGTATTGTTCTTACATGATTTTTTAGGTAAAAAGACTCTTTGATGCTCTTTAGTATATCTCTTTCCAATGAAAGAATCTTCTTATCATGTTAGTCATTCAGCCTTGACTCAAATATATTCATTGGTGTTGAGTTCATGGTTTTTGCAACAGCCAGCTTTATTGCAAGATAGTGCACAGGGCTAGATTTTCCGTATATTAACACACCACTTCTCTTGCTGTAATTTTGCCTTATCTCCCCTAATTTTGTCCTCTAGAGCAAATACTGAATTGTCAGTGTTAGCTCCTAGGATTGTTTCATAATTCAGTGCTGTGTAAAGATGGTTGGGTAATCATTTGGGAGGAAATGGCATAAGTGAGAAGTGACTTAATTAACCTGTCCCAGGGAAAAATGGTGGCCAAGAATTATACAATCCAGATATGACAAAGACAATACAGTGCAAGCGGGAATTAGAGATGAAAGACAGAGTGATACTTTTGAGAGTGTGTTTGCTTAATTCAGGGCCTGTAGTGTAACATGTGTGGATGTGGATATGTAGGTAAGAGACTGCACTAGCATGTCTAATGAAGTCTCCAAAACTAAAGTGAAGTTGGCTTACAGTATGAGTGCTTGGGGAAGGAGGTGTAGAAGGGACACAATTAGAGCAAAAAGTTAAAAAAACAAACAAACAGTAAGATCACTTATATTGCAACATTTTCTTAGGCAGTTAATGTATAATCATCCTTCTCTAGCAAGAAACAAAGAGCTTAAGGGAGTCAACCTACCCATGATTTCAGGATAGGAATTAAAGATGGTGCCCCATGGAGCCAAAACTTTCTGAAATACCAAGCATCTAACAAAAACTTGAAATTAGAGAACACTAAAGAGGTTCCAGTGCAATGCCAAAATACAAAGAGGCTTTAAAGTAAGATTTTGGGATCCCCAAGTGGCAGAAGACTGAAGAGCTAAAAATAACAAGTCAAGTGGGAAAGCCTCGAGATAAGCAAATATCTGAGATGAATCTGATGCTCACAGTTTGGATGCTATGATCTCTACATCATGCTGAGAAAGTGGATCAGTTTCATTTAAAGGGCTGAGGACAGACCCTAATGGTCAGTTGCTTTTACTAAGTGATTTTATTAGTTATTACTTTAACTTATAGGGACAGAATATTTCTGGATTGGAGTAACCGTATTGTCCTGAATGAATGACACAATATTTTCCTAGTTGTCTGCTTCTAATTTACCTGATGGACAAGCGAAATGCTTTAAACCATTGACCTGATCCCTTAAAACCTGAGTTTCAAAGTCTGCTATGGCTCTTCTAAGAAGTAGCAGTCTAGATGGCCAAAGGTGGTCTTGGTCATGAAAAGTTTTGCTTCAGGCTTAGGTGATTGACTTTGGCCAGTGTTGTCTCCTCAGGATACCACTGCTGGGAAGGAATTTCCTACCTTATTCAAAGTCAGAAGCCTTAGTGTTTCTATGCAGGGAGAGTCCACCAGGACCACAGTAAATGTTAACCCAGATTTAAAATGCCATAATGTTACAGATGTGACTAGGACTAGACAAATCCTTTTTTTTTCCTTCCCTTAATGTTAGCCAGGCAAAACATGGCCAAAAACTCCATTTGGGTTCTTGAACACATATTTTTTAGAGTTGGTCTTGGGGTGGTGCTCTTTCTTGAACCTGAGATTCCTTTAAGGCCAGATCCATTAAAACACATCAGGATTTTGTCTAGACAAAAATGTTGAGCCCTTGATCAAAGGTACCTTCTGCAGGAAGGACACCAGTCTAATGGCATTCAGAGTTACTAAGGAATGTCTGGGTGTCTGCCTTTCATTCAATGCCTTTACAGACTCAGACAAGGTTGTAGGTGTCCCGAATACCCAATAATTCATTCACCAGAGAGGCAAGAAGAGACCATAGCACCTGGATGGTTTCTTGTTGGCTTTGTCTAAAGGAATGGAGAAGATAGAAGAGGAGGTAAAGTTCTCCTGCAGAAAGGGTAATGATTCCTGCTAATGTACTGAAAACCGGGGCAGATAAATCACAACCAGTATGGTGTGACCACACCCTGGCAGGGTCTAGGGATGGCTCCCTGAGTGTGGCAACCTGGGCTTAGGTCACAGAGGGAGGATGGTTGCTCTGAAGTGGGTCTTGTGTGTAGTTGCTGTATAGATGGATGATGACAGGAGGTGAAACATGACTTTGGGGGAGATGAGAAAGAAGGCATCAGACAGACGAAGGCACATCCCATCAGATTCAGACAGCAGGGGCCCAGGAGGTAACTACAGCTGTCCAGTAGGCTGAAAATGAGAATTTAGATCCTGCGTGAGGTCCCCTGAGTAGGGAAGGAAACTGCTGAGGGACCCTCTGGAATCCAAATTCCAGTGGTGATACTGCCAGGGGTCACAGTGACCAGAGAGTACAGCATTCTTTTATCATCAAGAATTACTTCAGTTCTTCCCTATTCTCATGTGTAGCCTTCTCATGCTATCAACAAGAGGAAATGTTTCATTTTCTTAACAGTAAACATTGTGTTTAACTCAAGCTAGTTAGTATCTGTCTTACTGAAACACTTAGTTTACAAATAGAATCTGTTTTCCCCCCAGTAGTACTAGCTGCTTTTTTCTTATTTTCATCTTTGTATCTAGACACTCATTTTAGACAAGATCTCAATTTGTATGAAAGGATGCCAATTTTTTACTTATTTTCCAAAGAAATTCTTGCCAAATGAAGATCAGTTTTTAAAAACTAAAGATAAATGTACACATCTTAAAGGCTTAATTGTATTATCTCCCTCTTTATACTCTGATTACTTTGACAGATGGGACCTTCATAATATACTCATTGTTCAGCTGGAAACCCCATGAAGCTGTAAGCTGAGCCCCTTGTCCTGAGGCCACTGGAAGACGTGTTCACCCAATGGTGTCTGTGGACCCCAGCAGAGAGGGGGGTAAAGAGTTATTAAGTCACTTGAAATTGCTTTAGTGCACTGAAAAGTGGTTGGGCCATTTCAGGCCATGGGAGGGTGGCAGAGTGCCCAACTGCCTACGTCAAGCAGTGTTTATAAATTAGAAATTACCAGCCATTTGGGTCCTTGCTGATCAGTCAGCGTCCTGAAGGACTGTGCCGACATGCCTGGGGCAGAGTTGTTACTGGACCAAACAAGGCGTAGCTCTTGGTTAATCAGTCATGATTTGTCTATCTGGTGGTGTTAAAATGGTACGTCTCTGATTGAAGTGCTATGTGGCAAATTATTCCAACTCAAAGCAACTGTGGAAATCATTCTTTGAATGTCTTGTTGTCAAGTACAGAAGCTGACCATAAAATTCAGAGACAAAGGTAGCCTCACATGATTATCTCTAGATGTATTTCACTCATCTAGTTTAGAAAAAGACTTGCTGAGCACCTACTGTTTCAGACAGGAAGTATGATCGGACTGCCTTCCCCACCCTCATTCATTTAGTGAGTCATTACTAAATACCTGAAACTATTTTAAGGCCTTTATGTATATTAACATATTTAATCTTCACAGCAAGGTATGGCTAATGATCTCATTTTACAGTTGAAAAACTGAGAGTTAAACAAGTTTTCCGGGAGCCTAGCAACTAGCAAGCCATGTAGCTATGATATGAGTGCAGCCATTTTGCAGACCATTTGTGCTTTTTGTTTTTCCAAGTGTCTCACCTACATGTCCACTCATGGTGAAACCAGGGCTAGTGACCATGACCACCTCTGGATTTACTCAGCTTCTGAGAAGCTCTCCTGACCAGGTCCAGACAATCCCTACAAGGCCCACTTTTTTCTCTTCCAAAGCTTGGACTCATAGTTGCTGACCAGCTGCCTCCCATCTTCAGCTCCACCCAGTATCCCCTGAGTGTGATTCATACCCATATTTGGCTGAGCACAGATTTATGTCCCTGCGGTCAGGACATCTTTCTTAGTTTTTCCCTCACTCCTCTCCATTTTGGAAACCAGTCCTGCCATGACTTTCTTACTCACTTCTCAGACCTGGAGCACACCACAGCCACTCCTCCAGGGTAATTTGAGACTGGGAAGAATAAAGTGAGGGGAAGAGAAAATATTTTGATCAAAGAACAAATGGCTAGAAAGAAACAATAAAACAGATTTTGACTAAATGTGTCAGATTGAATACATATGCTTATCTCCCAAAAGTCACCAAATGACAAGAATAAAAAGCAGAGGAACAAACAAATGGATGAGTCATGGGCAACTGGTAAGTTACATAGATTTGGATGTACTGGAAGTTTACATATCTGATGGAGAAAAGCCAAGAGTAACCTCAGAAACCTGAAAAGACTCTGGAACTGGAGGCACCAGGCAGCTCAGAAGGAGGAGGTAGGAAGGTGCCTGACCTCAGATGGATTAATTAAAACATTGTAGGGAATAGTGGCATTCCCTAATGTGTTTTTTCATTCATACAGCAGGTCAGCTTCCCCCCTGATTCTATAAGAAACTGACAAGGTTATTACTAAGGGTCCCATTAAAGTGAAGCTCTAGACTGGTGGACACCAGATACACTGACCATGGAAGGAAGGCCAGCCCTAAAAATGAAGGCATTATGTGGTTGTCTGCATTCTACATGGTGAGATGTTTGGGCCTTTCTCTCTTCCCCAGAGGTCCCAGATTGCAAGCTACCAGATTTATAGTCTACTTGGCAGGAGAATGGAGAACCAACTTTAGCTGAATTTACTAGCCTGAAAGCAAATACTGGCAATACATGAACCTGGTCTCTCATACCTTATTCTCAACTTTTTAGAACTTCACTCTGAAATGGAGTGATAGCCAGTGTTTTGAGAAAAGCTGCTATTATTAAATATGAAATCCAAAATGGAAAAAAATCTTAAAGGAAACAAGAACATAAAAAATATATAATCATATTTAAAAAAGAAGATTTCACATTTTAAACAAGAACAAAAAATAAGTTAGAGCATATCTTAAATAATCTTAAATAAAAGAGGAAAGGTAAGAAAATTAGAGGATCACATTAGGGTATTCAATAGGCAGACAATAAGAGATTCACAAATTGAGAAATCAGAGGGTAGAAAATAATAAAAGAAAATTTGATAGAACTCCAGACATGGATTTTAAAATAGTTGCTGCATTTACTGAGAACTTGATTAATGTTTGGAGCACATATTCAAAATAATCCATTTACATTTTCTCACACTAGCCTCCCTGAAACTAAAATTCAATGGAGCAAAACCTTCACAATTTTAGGAGAAAATTATTCACAACATATAATTCTATACCAAGCCAAATCAAGTATGAAGATAGAATGAAGACATTACAGACAAGCAACAAAATTTCAAAATAGATTTATATCCCTACCCACTACACTACACACACATACACTCCAGACACACTCATTTTCTTGGAAGAATACTGACATATGTGCTACAATAAAGGGCACAAATTGAGGAAAACAAATTATTCAGGAACTGGGATACAATGTGGGAGAGAAGATACGGGAATTCCCAAGATGAAGATGAAGGAAAGTCCCAGAAAAATAACTGTCCTGAGGCTAATAGAGCAAGCGGTCCAGATCAGAATGGGAAAGCAGAGGGTTCCAGAGGGGTTTCACCAAGAAAGTCATAAAACCAGTATGCCTGACTGCATTTATAGGGGTTTAGAATTCAATCAGACAGGTTAAGGACACATTAATCTACACTAATAAAAGAGAAACATGCAAATTGGTGTCACTCTGCTACACCCACCAGCCAATCAGGATGAGTATGCAAATTAACCCAACAAAAATGGTGGTTAATTTGCATATGCAGGCACAGAGCAAAGACTGAAGACAACTGAAGACTGAAGAGGCTTGGCTTCTCCGCTGCAGCCGGAGTGGAGAAGCCAAGCCTCGCTGCTGTGGCCGGACCAAAGGCCTGGGTCCCCAGTGCCAGAGGAAAACCGGTGTGGCGGCCAGGGGAAGGAAGACCTATTGTGCAAATCTTCATGCAACGGGCCTCTAGTTATAGATAAAAGCAAATAAATGAGGCAAGTATTAAAACCAGAAAAAACTGAACATTATACAAGAAAGGAAATGCAAGCATTTTTTTAAATAAAACCCAATGTGGAAAAATTTGACTTAAACATAACAATGCAAACAATAAATATCTATTTTAAATCCGATTAAACTATCATGGAAAGATAGGATAAGGAGAAGCATGTATATTGGCATTGACATAAGACTACTAAATCCTAGTCTTTTTTTTAGAAGGAAGTAAGCAGACAATATATAGATTTGAAAAAGAAAGTCTAAAAATAGCAATTTATGCAAGTTATTTAGAAACATGGAGGTAAATTGCAGAAGACAGGCAATTCAATAGAAAGTCATTGCTCTGAGACATAGAACTAGGAGGTGGGAAGTAGGGAACTATTCTTTTTAGTTAGAAGAGTTATACCACTTGACTTTTAAAATGAAGTACATCTATTACATAGAAGTAAAAGAGTAGAAAAAAAGAGAGAGAAATAAAAACCAAGGAGATAAAAAAGAAAGAAAGGATTTAAGGGAGGAAGGGAAGGAATAAGGGAAGAAAGAGAAGACAGAAGAAAGGATGGGAGAGAACATAGCATATCATTAGAAAAGTACCCAGTGAATGGGTACTGAATGCTTTAGGTTTTCAAAGGAGAGAGGGATGAGTATACCAAGTCAGTCAGAGCCACATTTCACAGAGGAGATGAAAACTGAAGGGATAGGTATGATTAGACAAGTGGAGGGAGGGTGTATGTAGTCAGAGGTACCATGTGAAATAGTCATTGAAACAGCATGATCAAGGCTGCTGGTTGCCCATGGGAAAATGTCTTCATATTAAGTGAAAAGACATTCCCCAAGATTTGGTCATTGGTATCTAAGTGGTGGAATAGAGGAGTTCCATCTTTATAATGTTCAAAATTGCCTAGTTTGAATGATAACAAATGGTGCTCTCTTGAGGTAGCTGTAGCCTGACCCAATGGACAAACAAACAGCTTGTGAACAGATGCCAACCATCTGGCAACTTGAATGGTGCCTCTTCTTCCCAATAGACACAGCCCCATGACAGGGCACATGGGTTGGTGAGCAGAATGTGAGTGCAATTTCAGTCCCCTCATGCTCCCATGGCTGAGGATTTCAAATTAATCCATGTCTCTGATCCTGGGGGAATCAGAAATATCAGGTAGTGGTTAGGTTGGAAGGGTGATATGTCTATACCACCTCCTTGTACTGGCTTCCATGCACAATGAAGTATTGATCTGTGAGGGGAAATGAGAACTAACTAGCATAAGTCTACAATTTTTATTATGACCCTGTATTAGATATTTCAGTTGATAAAATGAGATGATATCTATAACTAAACGTGAGTGCATGAGTTTTTATTATGGGAATACTCAAGATGTCATCTAAGTGGAAGGAAAATACAAGTCTCCAGGCCAGGTCTAAAAGGACACTGGACAAGAAATCAAGGTTGTTTTCTGTGTTCAACTGGTGCATTGAAATCATTATGAAATGATTTTATTATATTAATGGAGGTATATCTATCACCATCAGTTTAAAGAACAATAGATGGCTATCCATCTATTACTGTAACTGCTAGATATTTTTCTTACTACTTAAATATTGCCCAGCATAATTTTGCATACCTAAAAAGAAATTCAGAAGAAGCTATAGCAATTTAACATGATAAATGGAGATAGTCAAATAACTCTGCAGTGGTATCATATCACTCTGACAGACCTAACTTCATTTTGAGTTTACTCAATCTAATTTCACTTAAATTTTAAAATGTTTGATTTATACATCAGGATGTTTTGATTACATGCATACATAAATTTCATAAAGGATTCATAATGTTTCCAAAAGATTTCAGAAGTTCAGTAAGTTTTGAAATTCCCATCATCTTCTGACAAAGGTGCATAAGCCCTTGTCTGATTTTTTAAAACATTTTTATTGAGATATAAGTTACACATTATAAATTCACCAAATTAAATGGTTTTAATGTATGCAAAGAGTTGTGTAAACATCACCACAATCTAAGGTTAAAACATTTTCATCACCCATCAAAAATCCTTTGTCAATTAGCATTCACTCTGCATTTCCCCCGGGCTCTGCCAGCTCTAGGCATCCTGGTCTACATTCTGATATCACAGAGTTTCATATTCTGGACTTTAATTAAAAGGAACCATACAACATGTGATCTCTGGTGATTGTCTCCTTTCATTTAGCATAAAGTTTTCAATGTTTACCCCTGTTATACCATGTTTAAGTACTTCTCTCCTTTCAATTGCTAGATAATATTCTATTGTGTGGACACAAAATAGATGGCCTTTTGGGTTATTTCTACCCTTTGACTAATATGAATAACTCTGCTATGAACATTCATGTACAAGTTTTTGTGTGAATGTATGCTTTTATTTTTCTTGGATATATATCAAGAAAAATTGCTGCGTCATGATAAAGTTAAGCATGGTATCTCTATATTTTTCTATTTTCAGAATTTTCAAACTTTTCCAAAGTGGCAGCGCCATTTTACATTTCTACTAGCCTTGTGTGAGGGTTCCAGTTTTCTCACATTCTTCTCAACACTCATTATTTTTCTTCTTCTCCTTGGTTTTAGCCATCCTACTGGGTATGGAGTGGTGTCTCATCCTGGTTTTCATTTGCATCTCCCAAATGGATAATGATGTTGAGCATGTTTCATGTGCTTACTGGCCACATGAATAGCTTCTTTAGAGAAATGTCTATTTGAATTTTTTTAAAATAGATTAAAGTAACTAATTTTAAGTTGGATTATTTTTCTTTTTCTTATTGAGTTGTAGGAATCCTAAACAGAAACTTGGGATGAGAGGAGGCCAACCAGAGACTATTCTAAGCTTGATGTTTCCTGAAGACCCCCAGATGAATCTCAGCCATTACAAAATCTTTGTCTCTTGGGACCTCCACATTTAGATACTTTCCTCAGAAAACAACCTTGTCCTTGTTTTCCTGCTTTATCTGTTTCTTGATGTGGCCCTTTTAACAAATGTTTCTCATACTTAGGCATCAAATGAGTTTTGAATACAGATTTCTAGCACCTTGTCTTTCTTCATAGCACCTCCTCTCCTCGATTCTCCCTCCCCCAGCATAGTGCAGATGCCCATTATTGGTAGGTGGAGAGAAGTTGATATGCCATGATAAAGGCCAACCAAAACCTTGGCCATCTGGAAGTAAGCTTTTAAGGGGAGATTATCTGTCAGTGTCCCCTCATGTGACCCAAGTGACTGAGTCTTTATATTTCCACACAAACTCATTTGTTCATCACTGGATACAGGTAACCTAGGGAGGGCAGGACCTTGTGTAAAGAAGCCACACTCTGCAGCTGAAGCTGACCTTGAAAAAACTGCAGGCTGGAGGCTCTACACTAACCACTTGCCCCAGCTGGGCAGCACATTCATTCCTGAAAGAGAATCAGGGTGGCACATCTGGGTGACTGTCACACCTCCCATGCTAACCCACAAAATGTATTCTTTCTTATCATGAACAAATTGATGCATACTGAAATTTTACAATTCAGACATTAATTTAAATGCAAAATGTTCCTGAGAAGTAGCCCTTTAAGCTAGTACCATCTACTGACTTCTTGGTAAAACAACTTCTTTACAGGTTTAAAAGGGATCAGGAATGCATTAAACACAGGAGCCAAACAGCATGGTGCAATGAGGGGCTGAAGGGCACAAACCAATGCCACAATTTTGTGTTGACCGTCTTGTCGTTTTACAGATGAGAAGAGCAAGGTCCTGAGAAGTGAAATGCCTAGGTAGGACCCTCCAACTGCTGAAGCCACAACTGAGCCTCCGCCTCTGAATTATCCTTTTTGCCTCTCCTCACCAAACGTTAAGAATTGTAGGGCGACTGCCAACAGAGACAGAGTATTTCTCTTTAATATGCATGACAGTACTGCACCTGAAAAAATCCTTTCTTTGGGTTTCACTTATAAACAGAACAGAGCTGCAGTGCCAGGGGAGTGAACTCATTGCTATGCCTGCATGGACTGTGAGGAATAATGGTTTACTAGTGTGGGAAAACACAAAACAACCTCTCCAAATCTTAATTCTTAATCGCTCAGGTGGGGATAATGAATCCTGCTTGCTTATTTCCCAGTGTGGCTGTGAAATTTTAAGAAGATCTAGTGAGTGTGCAATATATTTCCATGTAACAATAAGCAGGCACTTATTTTAGAAATTCTTTTAGACCTGGTAATAAATCAAAATATTAAAGAACCAGGACTGCCTGGGCCCTGACCAGCTGCAAGTTTTCTTCTAGCTGCACCATCGGCGTATACGAGGTGAAAACCAGGTTTACCTTAGGGTTAAGATCACTTCCCAAATCCCCACATGTATACCTTCATTGATATGATATTTGCTGGATGTGCCTTACTGAAGTCCACTGGGTTTAAAAATTACTTTGGACTATTGCACAGCAATGCATTGTGTTTGCCTATTGGATTTATTTTATTATGGGCAATTCCTATCTATTGGGCTCTTAATAAGTAATGTTCCTTCTAGCAGTGGTTCTCAACCTTCCTAATGCCGCGACCCTTTAATACAGTTCCTCATGTTGTGGTGACCCCCAACCATAAAATTATTTTCGTTGCTACTTCATAACTGTAATTTTGCTACTGTTATGAATCATAATGGAAATATCTGATATGCAGGATGTATTTTCATTGTTCGCAACCCACAGGTTGAGAACTACTGTTAGGGTTACCAATCTTATTTTCTTTATTTTTTAAAAAATATGTTTTTTATTGATTTTTTAGAGAGAGAGGAAAGGAGAGGGATAGAGAGATAGAAACGTCATCCATTGGCTGCCTCTTGCACACCCCTTAGGGCAGCAGTTCTCAACCTGTGGGTCCCGACCCCTTTGGGGGTCGAACGACCCTTTCACAAGGGTCGCCTAAGACCATCAGAAAACACATATATAATTACATATTGTTTTTGTGATTAATCACTATGCTTTAATTATGTTCAATTTGTACAATGAAAATACATCCTGCATATCAGATATTTACATTATAATTCATAACAGTAGCAAAATTACAGTTATGAAGTAGCAACGAAAATAATTTTATAGTTGGGGGTCACCACAACATGAGGAACTGTATTAAAGGATCGGGGCATTAAGAAAGTTGAGAACCACTGCCCTAGGGGATTGAGTGTCCAACTTGGGCATGTGTCTTAAGCCTTAACCTTTTGGTTCCTGGGTCAAAGCTCAACCATTGAGGCACACCAGCCAGGTGCCAATCCTATTTTCCACTAAACATCTTATATATTTCAGATACTTAAGGTTCTCAAATGATATCTAGCCAATAAACATCTAGAACAACAATAAAAATGTGCTCTAATAAAGGCAACACCAAAACAAAAGAGCAGCAACAGTAGCAACAAAAACAGTAGGTTATATGTGAAGCAGGTGGCAAAGAGAACTGGCACTAGGAAAGCACATGGCCCAGCTATCTCAAGAGAGGGCCTGACTTTTGGCACTGGGTGTTGATCCTTCATTAATTACTGGGTTTAGTGACCTGAGAAAGAATCCACAGTGAGAAAGCTTACTTCAGTCCTGCTTCCTATTCCTGTGCTCAAGCCAGCTGGGGTCCCCCAGGCTAGTTTAAATTCTAGCAAAAATCTCATACCAATGCAAACATTTACATAATACAGGGTATTTATCTTGGCTCCAAAGAAACGTAAGCATCTTTTAAAGTTCACATGACATTAAAAACATGTTTAAACTTGGGATATTGGTCTGTTGGAATTATTCCATACTGATGTATTTGTGGTGATTTAGGATTTATTTATTTATTTCTTATAATAGTGGTTCCTCACTCTTAACATCTCATTCATTCTTCCACATTTATTGACTAGGAAGTAAGGTGGGGAGGAGAGGTAACTCAAAGTACAAGTGACTTTATGCATCCCTTAATCATAGTACTGTAGTGCCAAGGGCTAACTTGCTAGAAATGATTATCATGCTGTCCTTCCTGTAAAACAGCGACTCTAATGACCTGCTGAGAGCAGGACCTATGCAATGACTTGCTTTCAAGGGAGACCTGAATTCTTCCACTCTTTCCTGACCTCTCAATGAGAGCAATGAAGGAACTAACAAGCCCGGGTGTGGCTACAGAGAGAAAGTGCTTTTCTCTGGCCTAATTAACTCAGTGCCCAAACCAAGTGAGTCAAACAGTTTAGAGAAACAATTTCTCTTTCAACTCCCAAGTAGGGTTGATCTGTGAAAAAGACCTATGGGCTTTGTGCCAAATTAGGTAAATTATGTGAATAGAGGGCTAGTTCCTCACTACTGAAAGATGAAAGGTCTCAAATTGGGGAAGAGACTCAAGTTTAAAAAATGTAATATACAAACTTTCTGAAATTAATAAAAATTGAGTGAATGTGGTATTGAATGTGTAGATATAATCACTTTAACACACAGCAAAATCTTATAACTAAAATTTTATTATTCTAAAACACATTCTATGTAATATATTTCCTTGGAAAGATATATTTTCTTTCTAATGCCTATAGTCCTCTTGTTTTGATAGAAAAGATGTTTTATTCCTTTTAGACACATGCATTCATCCATTCATTGGACATTTATTAAGCAGGAAATAGCTGGTACATGAAAATAAATAAGCTATAGCTATTTCCTGTCCTCAAGGAACTTACAATGTAGGCAAGGATGGGTCATTAATTAATTTATCAATATGACTTATTGGAAGTCTAACAAATGGAGAGCACATTCTCTAGTTTTATGAGGTGTCACAAAGAGCTATGAAGACGCAGGTTCAATCTTCATTCCCAGCACAGACTAAACACATTTCTTTTCAGAGTGATGACATATTTCCATGATGCATATGTTTTTATGAATGTAACTTATTACTACATAAGGTTCCTTGACACCTATAAATGTTTAAAAATAGGTATCAGCACCACAATAAAAAAAGTATAATGTTCTTTTTTAGCTGCGTATATACTATAATTAGTAGAGCATAGAATGGCATGCCAGTTAAAAAATATGAAAGTCATGTTTATAGGGATTTAAAACAAAATGTCTTGGTCATTTTAAAGTAATAGAAGTGCTAAAGTACATGCTGAGTAATTTCAGGAGTGCTTTTTTTTAGTAGTTGTCTAATTTAAATGGTTCTTAATTTAAAAATGTGTTTTTGGCCAAGGCATTTGATGTTGAAAAGTGGCTATTCAGCATGCTAGAGACCATAAGCACTTTTCATAAGAATTTTTTTTATAACCGCATGCATTTAAAAATTTTTATTTACATAAAAACCTAATGGATCTGATACTTCATCAGATCAATAATCAATGTTCTTAAAAGTCACTTAATTCAAATTTATGTAACCTGCATTATGAAGAGATTTCAAATATATACTTTTACCTTATAAATCCTAATGATTCCTTCATAACTATTTCCCTCCCCAATGTCATCTTATGCAACATTATGATAAAAATATTTTTAAGAACAGCACTGCTAGAATATCAAAAGATATTATTGCATAAATAAGTACATTGGAAATCACCTAAGGCTGTGACAATGCCACTAAAATAAAAATATTTAGTTGATTCTCATTACTTGTAATTTTCCTAATTACCAGCTCTAATAAATCAACCATTGTGTGAAGACAACAAGAAAATTCAAAGAAAATTGTAAAAGAGTTTATAATCAAATATTTTTAGTATCTTAGGTGGTTTTCAAAACAACTTATATGACCTGTTAGTCATCATGCAGATAAAAGGAAATAAAAGACACTATAACAACCTGAAATTTTCTTGGAATCTGTGAGCATATGATTTTACTGTGTGCTTCAATATTTAGAGTCAATAGCTACCTATCAGAATTTTCTAAAATTGGTACCATTTTAATACTGCTCACACATCAAGAACCTTTGGGGAAAACAAAAAACTCATTAAACCTGTCCCTAAATTTCATATTTATATTTCCCTAAAGATTATGTAGTATTTTTTGAGTTTTGAAAGAAGCAAATGAAACTTATTTTCCAGCTGCATCTTTGAGATACATTTTTACTTCTCTGAGCTGTTCACTTAAATATTATTCTTTTTCCTAAAATAAGCTCCAGGGAAACTTTATATAGCCAGCTTCTTTGAGTTTCCCATTTTGGGGAAGGATAAAATTTCCTCTATTCTTCTAGGTTTATTCATCTAGTTTAGTAATCAAATAGATATAAGACTGATTAACAAGGGAGAAATGAGCAAATTTAATCACATACTAGTATGTACATTTGGAACCCCACATATAAGAGAATCAGAGACCACACATACATGAGAGATTCAGAGACAGAAAGGGAAAATGAGGCATATGTGACACTCTGAGCTAAGCATAAGAGGTATCTTGGGACTTCAGAGAGGAGAAAGGTCATTTGCAGGATCATAGGAAAGGCAGACGTTCAGTAATTAGAAGTATGGTCTGCCTTGTAGGCAGGTTATGAAAAGTTATTTCTGTGATAACTCTTATTATGGGCAAGGCCCTTAATTTAAATTCTATAAGGGAGAGATAAAAGTTTCTTGTGAGCCCAACAAGGTCTCCATTGCCTTCAGCTCAAAATAATTCACATGCCAAAGTGGCACATCTTGGGGAGGCCTCTTCTGAACCCCTTCACCACACACAAAGCATATATATTGATATTTATGCTGGGCTGTAATAAATGCATGCTCTGCTATGCCTCCCATCCCCACCTACAGAAAACCCCTAACAGGCAACTGTAAACTTTAAGAAGTTTTTGGTTTCTGGCTAGTCTTCTTAAGCATTACATAAACTTGAAAGTCTTGATCTGGTTTTTCCTATTTTTTCAAAACCAATCTCCAGTGAATGAATTCTATCACACAAATATTTATATATTATAAAAGGGTAATATGCAAATTGACCCTAACAGCAGAACAACTGGGAATGACTGGTCACTATGACACACACTGACCACCAGGGGGCAGATGCTCAATGCAGGAGCTGCCCCCTGGTGGTCAGTGCTCTCCCACAGGGGGAGCTCTGCTCAGACACAAGCCAGGCTGACGGCTGCCAGCACAGCGGTGGTGGCAGGAGCCTCTCCTGCCTCCTCAGCAGCACTAAGGATGTCCTACTGCAGCTTAGGTCTGCTCCCTGCTGGCAAGTGGACATCCTCCGAGGGCTGCCGGGCTGCCAGAGGGATGTCTGACTGCCAGCTTGGGCCCGATCCCCCAGGGAGCGGGCCTAAGCCAACAGGTGGACATCCTCTGAGGGGTCCCAGACTGCAAGAGGGCATAGGCCGGGCTGAGGGACACCTCCCCCCAACCCGAGTGCACAAATTTTTGTGCACTGGGCCTCTAGTATATATATAATTGTGATTTTTAATGACTTTATTTAAACTTACTCTAACTCCATCCCAAGACCAAATTTTGTAATTATTGGTATTCTTGGAAATGTAGTATTATCAGTTTCTTTTCCCTCTCATTTGCTTTCCCCTTTTTTATTCCTTCTAAAGCCCTCTAAATCATGAATGGGTCATGTGAGTGAAAGAAGTCTATTTGGAATACAATTACCCCACAACTGCTTTTAGCATTTTCTGTGTGTTTGCATCTAAATGTGATATGGATTTCAGATATGGTTTTCTATCTGACATTTATTTTCCCTCAGTATAAATGTGCTAAATCTTTATCTAAATTAGGTCATCTTTTTCTGCCCTTTTCGACTTAACACTACAAATTAACTATTATCTTGCTGAAATAAATTTCTTTGCAGATTTTATGTATACAGAGGATATTTCAACTTCATTCAAGAATAAATATTGAGTTATTATGTCCTATAGAGTAATTTATTGATCTTTAAAAATAATACATCCAATACAGCATTCAAAGGATTTTATTGTTAATTTTAGAAAGGATGTTTCAAAGTATTTTCTTCATGTAAGGGAATATATTATCACTTATGTCAGTAAAATAAAGGTTCAGTTGGTTCTGAGAGGATAAAAATCTGATACTCAAGATATGTTATTATTAACTTGAAAATAAAAGTAGGAACACTCTGGCAAAGTACAGTGAATTTTGGTAGGTTCCTATGACTATTGTTTTGACTAAACATGGTTTAGGAATTTGTTTCTCTCTTATTTCCATTATAAAATCACTTCTTCTCTAACCCCAAAGTTAAATAATCATCTATTTTGAAATTAATGGAGTCAAAATTAAGGAATTATTATTATTGATTAAATATTTTTATTTTAAAATTATTAATTCTTATTCAAAGGAATAAAAGAGTTATGTACCTTTAAGTTAATAACAATGCAGAAGTATCTATATCTCAATTGCTCCTCAAGAAACAGTAAGGAATTTCTGTGAAATTAGCAAGAATTATAATACATCTCACCTGCAAGGTAAAAGAGAGACAAAGTTGTAATTACATAATGAACCATAGAGAAAATTGTTTTATCATATATAATCAGACAACTCATGGAACATTAGATTTTTTTTAAAAACTAAATAAAACTGAAATTTTGCTACTTTTTGCTATTAGAGTCTCTATTCCCTATGTAGAGTGTTTCTTTTGGACTTTATATTAATTCTAATGATCTAAAAATCTTGGCCAAGTTTGAAACCGTCGGTAACAAAAGATCTGAAAGTTTGGTTACAGATACCCTGACAAGAGTAATTCTTCTACTCCATGTGTGCACATTTCTGGTACTTAACAAAACAGACGCTAAAAAAACCACTTGGCCAAGGAGTAGATTTATGGCTTCTTAGGAATCGACCACAGGGGAGCACAGGCCCTTTGTGGTTAGAGGCATCTAAATAACAATAAGGCCCTATAGTCACAAAGCAGGAAACAGACCTGGGCTCTCTTCAATGTTGGGCTACTGGGGTTTGGAAGGGGAAACTTATGTCTCCTGCCAGACACATTATTTAAACATTTATAACCTGGTCACCGTTATCACTTTAAACCACTTTGTGCATGGAGGTTAACATTTGTGTGGCATGTCATATTTTATTATTAGGTGAAAACTTTTTGACCAAGTAAAATATGTATCTTTAGTGGTAATTAAATGCCTGACTAGTTAGAATCTTTACAGAGAACAAAATGAGCTAAGTGCAAAAAAAGGTTTCTAATATTGTTTCCAAAATTAAAAGTAAATAAATAAATAAAGGAGATTAGTGTATCAAGTATTTCCAAATCAGGGAACTCACAACATCTTTAAGGTAAATTTAATGATTTCTTTATAAAACACTGCAAAACAACAGAGATATCCCTCCTGTGTAATGCATCTAATTATCAACATATTCCTCACATCTTTGCTGTCATTTTTTTCTGTTGTAGCTTACTTCCAGTGAATATTTTACCCCGGCAGCACATCTACCCTGTATACACCTCTGTTTATTAATCAGTGCAATCTCATTCCCTTCAACTCAGTGAAGGACCCATGAATATGTTTAACTTGGTATTTTATTGGATTAAATCTATTTGAATGGAAACAAAGTAGCAATTAAACCTCTACAAGATCATAATTATACTGTGAATATTCACAAGGTACATTCTTAAGAGTAGTTTTTGAAGTTTTCTTCTAAGTCTATGAAACATCTCATTGGTTTAAGAAAGATGAAAGATGGTTTAAGGTGTCAGTCTTAGCCAAAAGAAATGAAAAATAATCATGAAGCAAATGTTCATGTTGAAATGTGGACAGAGTAAACTTGTAGCCATTTTGGAGGTACCCTACATTTCTTTCCTTTTGCCATTCTTGGTCATATTAAGTGAGCTTAATCTCCTACTTTAATTGCTATCTCTCTAGTTTGCTGTGCAGCCAGAAAACCCTAGCCTAGGAATTTAAATGTGCTGTTGAAGTAGGATTCAGGCTTTGGCACTAGTTCCAACTTTCACCCAAAGGACATAATGGACATAAATCTAGTTATTTGTAAAACTTGCTTAGATGATTAATGGATGATAAAGCAATATATACTAATTATGGCATGAGAAGTGAATCTTACAGATAAGCCAAAAAATTATCTGTGAATATAATTTTAGAATTTTTTGAATAGGGCTATTAAAATTGGGAAAATACATTGATATAAGTTGAAGTTCTTTATTTTTTTTTATGGAACCCCTATAGAACATTATTTTTTATAGCATTTAGAAATTTCTGTGTGCCATAATGATTATTTTTCTTTTACTAGATTACATCTTCCTTAAAGGCCAAATGCATGTCTAATTTATATTTAATCTCTATGTATCTGGAGTTCTTTATTCATGGTAGCAATTCAAATATTTGCTTAGTGCAGAGCTCATATGGCTTTTGCAAACTAGAAAAAAAGCTTGCTTTCTCTAGGAAGCTGCCACCCTGCATCAGGGCCATTGATGGTCAAGTATTGTTTAGTCTTAAAACAGACATGCTCCTTGAAGCATCTACCTCTCTTGTATCCTATTTGAAATTATTCCACTAATTAAGGAACAAGACACTGGTTTTACCATAGGTCCTTGAAAGAAAGTAATATCCTGTGTCAATGCTTCTTAAATTCATATTCAAGCAATGGACTAAGTCATAAGTGGAAAAAAGTATCATGGGATGAAAGTTTTAATTTTTAGTATACCCAAAAGTAAATAAATAATGCTGTAATTATTTTTTTTCTTTAAGTGTTTAAAGATGCAATTAGGAGGGTATGCTAAGCCTTTCTTTGCCTGAATGTACAGAAGGCCCTATGCTCTTACTAAAAATTGTGTAATTGTCACTGCACTCACAATAACCCTCAAGTCACTCATCATCAGCATCTCAAAGTTATGAAATCTCAGAGTTAATGATCTTGCTAAGTTTTGCCAAGCAATCCAAACTCTGGTCCTCAAGTCTGTACAGGGCTAGACCTACTCTAGAGGTAATTATGTAAGGTGAGGCTTGACTCAGAACAAATACGATGAATGCACGTTGGATAAAGGAGATGATGATTCCTCACTTTGTCATTCTTCTTAAACTGGAAACATACTTTGTCTTGTTGAACAACTGGATGCAGAATATTTGAAATAAATAGTAAGTCAGTATATCTAAATTCTTATAGATAAATGTCTACTCAGAAATTCCAAATAGAATTTAAGCGAAGTGATTTATAACTATTTTGTCAGTGCTCAAATTTAATTTTCTTTCTTTATACTCAGTAAACATTATTTACATCCATATATTAATAAATATACATATTTAAATTAATAATCAAGATTTATTGAAACATGATAAATTATATAAAACTGTTATTTAGAAAGGGAACCCTTTCAAAGATCCAACAGGATCATTTGTATGTAAAGCGTAATTTACAATTTTTTTAATTACTCATTTTGTCACATATTACTATATGTGTATTCATTTTCTAAATACAAAAGCAATGAAATTATTAGATGGAAAACTGTCTTCAAAAAGCTGGAATGCCATAAGTAGGAAGATGATAGAAACAAACAAGTAATTTCACTCACTTTACAAAATTTCTTAAGTTTCAAAAAGACTTGTTCAAAGGCCAAAATTATCTCTAAATCAATAAACAGAAAATACTGTCATAAACCATACAGTGCTTTAGCCAGCAAGAAAGGGATTAGAAATGGAATATAAAGAGACACTGACCACTTTATCCTAGCCCAATCTTTACTCACCCCCCTTCACTTAGGCTTGTACATGCCAGAAAAGCACCAAAAACAACCAATAAATGAAAGGAAACTCAAAGGTCACTTGGGGTCATTATTTTCACATACCTTTGAATAATGAGAGCATCACATGTCAGCCAGAGGAGAACAAAATGTCACATTCTCCAGCTAAAGGTCGGCCTCAGTCAAAGGTCACAGAAGGGAGGTCAGGAAATAACCTAAGAGGTTAGGCTGGGAGCACAAAGAAGGGTCACCAAATGTCAATGAAAGCATGCAGCTGTTTGGAGATGAAACAACTGAGGCACCCTTTTGTGCTGACATGAGCTAGAAAAAATGTCTCTGCTGACATTTTCTTTTAGCTGGCAGTTTCATAGGACATTGACATTAATGTACCCAACCCCAAATTTGCCTTTTTAGAAGCAATAGTTTGGAAGTGAAGTGCAGCAGTTCCCAAAGAGTCATAACTGTGACATTTTTATTTCAAATGATTAATACAGCAGTGGACTTCTAACTCCAAGTTCAGATTTCATCAGAGCTCTTTCATCGTGACAATGTGCAGGGAGTAGGCCTGAGGACAGGTAGCAATCAGTAACCAGAATTTTCATATTTTTAAGAACTGTTATTATTCTGTTAACTAAAAGGTACTCAGAAGTCACAGCCTGCTATAGGGCAGGAAGATATAAATGATTTTACATTTTTCTGAGCTTGGCGGTTGACAGTTTTTGATCTAGTAACAAAACTTATTCAAAGAAAGAAAAAAGGACTGACATTTGCAATTTCAATTTAAAGGAATTTGCAGGATAAATTTTTATCTATCTGAGTATTAATCCTTTCTTCAACGTACTAAATTCCACTTTAAATACCAGCTCTCAGACTAACAATGCTCAGAGGTAGGGGCAGCGCTGCCCACTACTCTCAGACATCAGACTCCACTGGAAAGAGTTCAGGAAAAACAGGCACCTTGAATTAATCGGCTGCTTATCTTACGGTTGAACCTTACTAGCAGCTTCAGTTTCTGTGGGTGTGTGGGTCTATGTTATAAATACCCCACACCTGATATTGATCCAACATTAGCAGCTGTTTCCAGACAAGGATGGAGCAACATCCTCTACTGATTCATAAGCACAAGACCATGTTTTAAATGCAAGATGTACTTTTCCATCCGCAGGACTTCAACAAGTGGCCCCAATTTATGACTTGGTCAGCTTCACTTTTTCCCCCAAATCTTTTTGAAACAGTTGTGCCACCTTCTTAAAGTCACCTTTGTTCCAATGCTACATGTTCTTAAAAGAAAGATTGTTGTGCATTTATATACTAAAAATAATAATAATGAAAGTTTATATAGAAGTAAACCACAAAGCTTTTTTCAAAAGAAAAAACTCTTCCTAAAATCTCTATTCTAGAGTATTCTTTTTTTGTTTGTTCCTCCATAAACCCCCAGGGAAATTGCCAAACAATAATGCTCACCCCAGGATTATTTCAGAACTCACCCAGAGGTAAAACCACCTTCCTACCTAATGGACCCTAGACATATGAAGCCTGTCAGGAGGACATCATAAATCCTGGAGATGGGAAGGGAGGGTGCAGGGAGAGGGGCACAAAGCCTTCGCACTTAGGAGAGTTATTTAACACACCAGGGAAGTGCTTTTAATAAATGAAGTCAGTGACTTGAACATGTCATAGTTGATCTATACAGAGGTTGCTGAACTTTCTTTAAAAAGTCATTTTTATGCTGGGTGCTTTTCTTACGAAATTTTCTACACCTCTAGTGTATGAAATGGATGTGTAAGCAGCTGATTGAGAAATGGCTAAGGTCAAAGTTAATAAGGAAAGCAGAAGCTCTAAAAGCAGGCTGTCATTTTTTTGCCTTACAGTTCAAGAGACGCCATATGATTTGGTCATAACATATTAATGTTTTTGACACAAGGCTTTTTTAAAATCTGCCTTCAAATAACTGATACTTGGGCAGTAATAAATGTAAAAGGTGCCCATTGCTGGAATTACAAAAATGAACTTTCCCCTTCTTATTTTACTCTTGGGCCAGCCTTTTATCTTTAAAGATAGAATGATGGAAGAGCTAGTTTGGAGACAAATAAAATGATAATTACAGCCTTGGAGGAATCAAATCTTGTCTTAGAAATTACAGGATATAGAAGCTGATGGGAAGTAGAGAAAAGGGTAGAAATGTAGAATTAGGTGCTTCTTTGAGGGGAAAAAAAAGCAACATATTCAGCAAGCATATCAACAAATACCAAATGGCACAGCTGTTTTTCTGGATTCCTAACATTTTAAGTTGTGAATGTTTCTGGGTTATTTTGTCTCACAAAACAATATTACATTCCCATTATATCGACAAATGGGTTTGCTGCCCCATAAAGGATTTAATTGAAACTTGGAACACAGTGAGGTTCATCAGATAAACATTTGCCAAGTTTAGATTAATATCTACTCTAAAGGCTGCTATAGGTTCTCTGAAAAACTAGCCCCTTCATCTTCAGATGTGATCAAGTTTAGCTTTATAGGAGGATACTCTTATAATTTGAAACAGAACCACATTTGGCAGAAAACAAACAGTAAAAACAAAACAAAAACCTGAATGTGGCAAAGAAAAACAGAACTCCCACTTGATTTTAGAAGATTAGAAAAATCCACAGTTATCTACTTAATGTACATGGTACTCTTTGACAGAAAATAAATTGAAATTCCAGTACCTGGGACTCATGTACTTGCATACTTATGTGAAAATTATTCTTTAAATGCCATCATTCCTTGGTGAGAGGCAGGCAAGTGCTTGCTTTCAGGTAGATCTGGCTGGTAGCCTTACATACCACAGAGAGCTGCTGTGCATTTCACTTTATGAAAAGCTTCAGTTTGACTTGAATGCTCTTAAAACATTGCAGGGACAAGATTTGAAATCTTTCTTTGGGCCAAATTCACCCCATCCTCCTCTTGAAACAACTCTTATCTAAACTTTAGCAACCACACACTGCATCAGAGTGGTGGTGTGGCACAGAGGAGGTGGGAGGTGCAGGCAGGGCCCAGTCTCCTCATGCCCATCATTTCCAAGAGCAGGGGATGAAAAGATAGAAGGAGCCAGGCATGGGGATGTATTTACACTCAGTGGATAAACCTTCACTGTTCATCTATTCAAAGGCAAATTCAGTCCGAGGCACTGCGAATACAAAGTCATGAAGTCATGCTTCCAGTTGTCAAGGTGTTTGATAGAGAATAAACCGGCCAGAACACACCTTTCCTGGCGGTCTCAGTGAACCTCCTGCTATTAGACTTGGCTTTCCTCTTGAGTTGCCATCACCCTGGGGACCGAGGGGACAAGGCATGTATCTCAGTGCAAGCAATTTCCTCTCTCCTGACTCACTGCTGTCTCCTACATTGACCCCACAGTGTCACACACTGATGGCTTAGGAGATGCATCTAAGATTGCACTGGGGAATTTAAGGATATAATCTCTATGTATTATATGAATAGCATAAGTTTATTTTCAGATTTTCAGTAAACTTAGCAGACTTTTCAGTGCCATTCTCCCTTAGGCACAGTCCTTTAATCTTACAGAATTCTTTTAGTATTGAAAAGGAATTTCTCTCAGCCTGTTCTCACTCTTAGCAACAAGACCTGACACCACAGAGAACTCCCTCCCCTGTTTTTGCTCCCCTCTTTAGATCTCCTTTCTTGACCTTTATATCACAGCATCTGAACCTACCTGCACCTACCCATTGTCTACTTGTCTGGCTTTTCTGCTGGAGGCTATTTCTAGTCCTCTCTCTAACCCACTGCCTTGGCTTTCACGACCTACCTCTGTATTTATAAGGCAATCCTAATAGATTTCCACCATATGTTTCCAACAATGAGAATGACATTGATTTTGAAACTCAGCTACACTCTTAGAGAAACTCCATGAATATACTCAATCGCCCAATTTAAAGAAATAAGACTCCTTTGACAGAAAAGGAAATGACCTATTTTAAACCAAAATACTGAAAATTTTCTACTTATCCTTATTCCAAAGATGAAAAAGTGAAGAAGAAAAATCAGTCATAAAGAAAAGGAACACTCTCCTTTTGTAACCCTTCCATTAGAGGAATGAACAATACATAGCTAATAATGTTCAATTTATTCATAAGAAGACAAAAGGGTATTTTTTTCTTTGTGACTCCCTTGTGGGAGGCCCTTTGACAAGAGAGAATTTTCTGAAGGTATAAGACACAATTTCTTTACATGAGGTCTGCAAGGGTTCTTTCACCCCTTCTAGCATTTTCTCCTGTCCTTTTTATCATTCCCTTCTAAATGAGATGGATGTCTGTGTACATTTTTTTTCAAATACAAATATAGAATGGCATATAAGATCCATATTACCTAAGACAAATTGAAAACAATCTTTAAGCAAGGCTGGTCTGCTCCTGGGTCTTAGCTGAGTACAGAATTCACCCTGCATAGGGTTTAAATGAAGGCATTCATGACAGGAGTTTTTACAGAAGTATAGACAAGGTTTCAGGAGCAAATAAGGGCTAGTAACTTGACCAGGGACTAGCAATATTATCACCTCTTAGGCTGAAGGGCAAGGAGAAGAAATATTACCGGAACCTAAAGAGAGCTACCGTTTTGGAGGAATACCACAGCTGCCCAGAATGTGATACTAAAGCAGGCGAGGAGCAAGGAAGAAATACCCTGGCTTTTCGCCTTTCCAACATATGAATCTCTTGCTAGTGCATCCTATGGGCCAAAATAAATCAGTAATTTGCAAAAAGAGCTACTTCAGGGGTTAGTATCCTGAGCCACAGAGCAGAGAACAGATGGGTAGAGAATGAATTTGGGGTGAAAATACAGAATAATTAGCACTAAACTTCCTCTTTAAATAGTTAGGGAATAAAGTGAATTAATCATAGGGTCTATAACTAACTTTTATGAATTTAGAGAAAGCTCCTATTTGGAAAGCCAATGCTGTCAATTGTATTGCGTCCCCTCCAATTCATATATTGAAGTCTGAACTCTCTCTCCCCGCAGTGTGACTGTATCTGGAGATAGGGTCCTCAGGAGGTAATTAAGATTAAATGGGGTCATAAAGATGGGCCACCAATCCAATAGGACTATAGCTATACAACAGAAGGGTAAGAGGAATGTCTCTCTCTCTCTCCCTCCATGTGGGAACACTGTGAGAAGGCATCCATCTGAAAGCCAGGAAGAGAGCCATCACCAGAAATGGAATCAGCCAGCACCTTGACTTTGGACTTCTCGGTCTCCAGAACTGGGAGAAAATAAATGTCTGCTCAGTCTATGGTATTTTATGGCAGCCTGAGCAGACCAATACAGCTGGGCCATGGATTAGGCATATAGTAGAAGAGAACGCAGGCTTTGAGTCATACAGACCGGGATATGAAAGTGATTCTCACTTACCAATTGTAGATCTTGGGAAATATTCTGAACCTCGGAGTTTTCTGGTTTGAATAATGTGTACACTAATTTCTACATCATTGGGATTTTAATAAAATCACATCTCTTCTTGTATATTTTCCTTCTAATATACTTTTCTTTTTCCTGAAATATACCCATTAGAATATCCTTTAGTGAGGGATTGTTGCTAAAAACTCAGGTTCTTTAAAATATCTCATAATGACTTCATTTAAATTAGTTTCACTGAGTATATAATTTTTTGATAGCTATTTTCTTGGCTTTTTGAAGATATTTTTCATCACTTTCTGGTTCCCATTATAGCTTCTTTCATTCCTTTGTAGGTCTTTTGTTTGTGCTCCTTTGTTTTTGGTGAGCTATAATTTTACTATGTGATTGTCAACCAATGATCTATGGTAGTTAGTGCCAATTCAAGGCCAAGAGAAATGTCCAGATCAGGGTGTGGTGAAGAAGGACACTTTATTTTGTGCCAACAGCTCAATGGTGACGCAGCACGCTGTGAAAACAGCACAGCTCTGAGGCAGCCCTGGGCTAGACCCCTCTCCAGCTAGCCAGCTCTGCTCTGCTCCTCACAGGTCTGCTCTGTGCCTGTCTGCTCAGTGCACTGGTCTGGTCTCTGGCCTGTACTGGTTGGCTCCTCTCTGTTCCTGTTGGTGTTTCAGCTCAGCCAGGGAAATGCAGTCTTCATTCTTCGGTGGAAAGGGAACTTGTACTGTCTAAGCCAGAGGGGAACTGCTTTATACGGACAGAAGAATTTGCCCCTGGTCCCTGATTGGACTGTCCTCATACAAATGAGGACTCAAAATTCTCACAGTTTTGGTTTTTAAAAAAGATTTTTAAATTGATTTTTAGAGAGAGAGGAGGGGAGTGGAAGAGAGAGAAACATCAATGTAAAAGCAAAATGTTGATTGGCTGCCTCCTACACACCCTAAACCTGCAACCAGGGCACATGCCCTGACCAGGAATCAAACCAACAACCATTCCATGCATGGAACGGTGCCCAACCAACTGAACCACACCAGCCAGGGCCAAATCCTTACAGTTTTATTGGTCCAAAAGACACTGTCCTGATTGTTCAAAATAGAGCACTCTGGTTGGTCAGAGCTGCAGACCTCCGATTGGATAGGGAAAGTCTCAGTCCTATTGGTTGAAATAGGATTCCAGGAACTCCTTTATAAGGGCTGGTTCAGAGGGCAGAAACAGTGCAGGCAGGCAGTTCTGTGCAGGTTTCTCTGTGAAGTGCAATTGTGGGAGTGGTCCCTGTGTAGAAATGGCTGCTATGTTCTGTTTTTTTTTGTTTTTTAAAAAATACATATTTTAGTGATTTTTTACAGAGAGGAAGGGAGAGGGATAGAGAGTTAGAAACATCGATGAGAGAGAAACATTGATCAGCTGCCTCCTGCATACCCCCTACTGGGGATGTGCCCACAACCAAGGTACATGACCTTGACAGGAATAAAACCTGGGACCCTTCAGTCCAAAGGCCGATGCTCTATCCACTGAGCCAAACCGGTTAGGGCTGTTCTGGGTTTTTTAAAAAACATTTTGAGGCCGATTAGTTACCAGGATCCCCTTTGAGTAGGTGTCTTCTTTTTTAGGGTTCACGGTGTCCAGGTGCATGGTTTGTTGTTATGTTCTACATAGGTTTCAACAAGTTTTCCTGAAAATGTGTTCAAGTGTGTCATCAATATTGGAAAAATTAAAACCATTATTACTTTCTACACTGACTTATCTCCATTCTATATATTCTCTTATAAAATTGTGGCCAGACATAACATAGATGTTCTAACTGTACTCAAATGTTCCTTAGCCTCCATTTTATGTTTTCCAAGTCTTTACCTGTGTTGTATTCTGAATCGTTTCTTCTGCTCTATTTTCTAATTATAAATTCCCCTTTCAGCTGTGTCTAGTATGTTGTTTAAATTTTCCACTAATTTTTAATTTTCATAATTATAATTTCCACAGAAGTTCTTTTTTTTTCCCAAAGAAAATCTGCTTGATCAATTTAATAGCCTCTTATATATGGTGCCTTCCTTATTTAAACATATTAAACATTGTGGATTTTATATTATAAATTCAATAATTCTAATATCTGAAGCCTTTATGTATCTGATTCTGCTTTTTGTTGTTTATGCTATTTCTTGGTTTTGGTGCATTAATTCCTGCTGTGTTTTGTTATTTTTTGTTGCAAGTTCAGGCTTGATGACATTTTTTTCTGTGAGGGTATTCTGAGTTCCAGATTGAGAGTTTATTCTTCTACAAAAATATTTGCATTTTTTATGCCATTCTTCAGCTCACTCTACTAATAAGGGGTGATGTAAAGTCAGAGCACAAGTCCATTATGAATTTCCAGGGGAAGTATTTTGTTATTCTTGTTGTTGAGATTTTTTGAGATATAATGTAAAATTAATTATTTAATTTTGTAGGTATGTTAAGTGGCATTTAATACAAACACACTATTTTGCAACCATCACTTCTATCGAAGCCCAAAACATTTTCATCACCTCCCAAAAGGAAACCCCATATCCACTAAGCACTAATAACTTCTCATTATTTCCTTTCCCCATCCTGTGCAAACCGGATTTGCTTTCTGTATCTATAGATTTACCTATTCTAGATATGTTGTATAAACAGAATCACACAATATGTGATGTTTGGTATCTGGCTTCTTTCATTTAGCATAATATTTTCCAGGTTCATCGTTGTTGTAGCATGTGTCAATACTTCATGCTTTTTTTATAACTGAATTTTATTGTATGTAGGTATCATAGTTTATATATTCATATATTGATGAACATTTGGGTTGTTTTTATTTTTTGACTATTGTGCTATAAACATTCATTTACAAGGTTTTTTTTGTTTTTTGTATTGTTTTTTTTGTGTGTGTGTATGTGTATGTGTTTTTGTTCATCCTCACCGTTGATTTTCAGAGAGACTGGAAGGGAGGAAGGAGGAAGAGAGAAAGAGAGAGAGACAGAAACATTGATGTGAAAGAGACACATTGATTGGTTGCCTCTGGCATGCACCGTGACTGGGGTCAAATCTGCAATCCAGGTATGTGCCCTTGGTCAGGGATCAAATCCGAGACCCTTCAATCCAAGGCCAACACTCTAACCACTGAGGCACTGGCCAGGGCCATGCACAAGTTTTTTTGTTTGAATATCTGTTATCAGTTCTTTTGGGTATGTAACTAGGAGAAGAATTATGGGTTATATAGTAACTTTTTTGGAAACCACAAAGCTGATTTTGTAATATATTTTATTGATTTTTTACAGAGAGGAAGGGAGAGGGACAGAGAGCCAGAAACATCTATGAGAGAGAAACATCAATCAGCTGCCTCGTGCACACCTCCCACAGGGGATGTGCCTGCAACCAAGGTACATGACCTTGACCAGAATCAAACCTGGGACCTCTCAGTCTGCAGGTCAACGCTCTATCCACTGAGCCTAACCAGTTAGGGCCACAAAACTGATTTTCACAGTGACTGCCATTTTCTATTCCCACCTGCCATATATGAGGATTCCAATTTCTCCATATCCTAGTTAACATTTATTATTTTCCTTTTCTGTTTTATTTATAACCATTCTAGTGGGTGTGAAGTGGTATCTCATTGTGGTTTTGATTTGAAGTTCCCTAATGACTAATGATGTTGAGCATATTTTCATATCCTTTTTGGCCCTTGTATACCTTTTTTGGAGAAATATCCATTCAAATTATTTGCCCATTTTAATAGTTGATTTTTGTCATCTTGTCACTAAGTTGTAAGGGTTCTTTATTTATTCTAGATACTATACTCTTATCAGATATATGGTTTACAAATATTTTCTTTCATTCTGTAGTTTATATTTTCACTTTCTTTTAGTTATTTTTTATTATTTTAATGGCCTTTTATTTATTACTAGAAGCCCGGTGCACAAAAATTTGTGCACTCGGGCCGGAGGGGGCGTCCCTCAGCCCGGCCTGTGCCCTCTCGCAGTCTGGGACCCCTCGGGAGATAACGACCGGGTGGTAGAGGGCAGGCCCAATCCCTAGGTGCAGCCCCTGGTCGGGCTCAGAGCAGGGCTGATTGGGGAGTTGGGGCGCGGCCCCCTGTCATGCACAGAGCAGGGTGGATTGGGAGGTTGCGATGCCACCCACAATCACGCTCAGGGTAGGGCCAATTGGGGGGTTGGGACACCACCTCCTGTCACACTAAGGCAGGGTCGATGGGGAGGTTGCGGCGCCACCCCCTGTCACTCACAGAGCAGGGCCCATCAGGGGGGTTGGGGCTCTGTACTCTGTCAGGCACAGAGCAGGGCCTATCAGGAGGTTGGGGAGCTCCCCCCTGTCATGCACAGAGCAGGGCCGATCAGTGGGTTGAGGAGCTCCCCCCGTCACTCACAGAGTAGGGCCGATAGGGGAGTTGGGGCACCACCTCCTGACACACACAGAGCAGGGCGGATCAGGGGGTTGGGGCGCCGCCACTGTCACACTCAGGGCAGGGCCGATGGGGAGGTTATGGCTCTACCCCGTCACACACAGAGCAGGGCCCGTGGAGGCGGGCAGGGGGGGGGGGGGGGGTTGGGGCGCCACACCCTGTCACACACAGAGCAGGGCCGATCAGGGGGTTGGGGCGCCACACTCTGTCACACACAGAGCCACAGGGCGACCAGGGTGTTGGGGAGCTCCCCCCTATCAGGCACAGAGCAGGGCTGATCAGGGGGTTGGGGCGCCTTCCCCTGTCATGAACAGAACAGGGCAGATAGGGAGGTTGTGGCCCCGCCCCCTGTCATACACAGAGCTGCAGGGTGATCAGGGGGTTTGGGCGCTGCCCCCTGTCACGCTGATCCTGGTGCTGGGAGGCATATTACCCTTTTACTATATAGGATAGAGGCCTGGTGCATAGGTGGGGGCCAGCTGGTTTGCCCTGAAGGGTGTCCTGGATCAGGGTGGGGGTCCCGCTTGGGTGCCTGGACAGCCTGGGTAAGGGGCTGATGGCTGTTTGCAGCTGGTCACACCCCCTTCAGGGTGGGGGTCCCCACTTGGATGCCTGGCCAGTCTGGGTGAGGGGCTGAGGGCCGTTTTCAAGCTGGTGGGTGACTGAAGCTCCCAACCTGTCCTTTTTTTTCTTTTTTTTTAATTCTGGGCCAGCTTTAGCTCTGAGGCTTGGCTCCAGCTCTGAGGCCTTGGCTGCTGAAAGCAGGTATCTGATTTGTTTGGGTTCTATAATCGAAACACTGTTTCAACTTCAGCTCTGAGATTCCGGCTGGCTGAAAGCAGGGATCTGCATTTGTTCTATAATTGAAACAATGTTGCGGTCCTGCTGGCTGAAGCCTGGCTGGCTGAAAGCAGGTTTCTGGGGTTTTGTTTAGCTTCTATATTTGTAACAATGTTTCAAACTGCGAACTCAGAGGCCGGCAGCGGCAGGCGGGGAACGTTGGCTTCCTCCGTCACTGAAGCAAGCAAGCCGCATGTTCACTTCAAGCTGCCTGGCTGCTGGCCGCCATCTTGGTTGGCAGTTAATTTGCATATCACCCTGATTAGCCCATGGGAAAGGTAGCAAAGGTACAGCTAATTACCATGTTTCTCTTTTATTAGATAGGATTTAGTTAGTTAATCCTCACCTGAAGATATTTTCCATTAATTTTAGAGAGAGTGGGAGGGGAGAGACAGAGAGAAACAGAGAGAGAGAAGCATTGATGTGAGAGCAATACAGCAATTGGTTGCCTCTTGCACAGAGATCAAGACTGCAACTGAGGTACGTGCCCTTGACCGGAATTGTACCCAGGATGCTTCAGTCCGTGGGCTGATGCTTTATCCACTGAGCCAAACTGGTTGGGGCTGTATTTTTACTTTCTTGGTAATGGGCTCCCATACACAAAATTTTATTTTTATTTTGATGAAGTCCAATTTAACTAATTTTTATTTTGTTGTTTGTGCTTTTGGTTTTATATCTATGAGTCCATTGCTAAATCTAAGATCATGAATTATAATTTTTGTTCTTATATTAAGGTCATTGATCCACTATGAGTTAATTTTTATATGTTGTATGAAGTAGAGGTCCAACATCATTCTTTTGTATATGGATATCTGTGTGTTACAACACTATTTGTTGCAGAGACAATTTTTCCCCAACCTTGTTGAAAATTAATTGTGTACAGATGTATAGGTTTATTTCTGACTCAATTCTAGCCTTTGGATTGTATGTCTATTCTTGTGCTACTACCACTATTTTGATTACAGTAGCTTTGTAGCAAGTTTTGAAATCAATGATGTCCTCTTTGTTCTTCTTTTTCAATATGATTTTTGGTTATTCAGGTCCCCTTGAAATTCCATTTGCATTTAAGTGTCAGTTTTTCCATTTCTGCAAAGATTGCCAAATTTAAAGTGGGATTTTAATAGGGAGTTCACTGAATCTGTAGACCATTTTGAGCAGTATTGCCATTTTAACAGCATTGAGTCTTAGAATCCATAAACACTAGATATTTTTCCTTTTATTTACATCTTCTTTAATTTCTTTCAGCAATATTTTATAGTTTTTAGTATACAAGTCAAGTATCTCTTGGTTAAATTCATTCATACATAGTTTTGTTCTTTTTTGTACTATTGAAAAAAGAATTTCTTTTAATTTTACTATCACATTGTTTATTGTTTTTGCATATTGGTCTTTGTATCATGCAACTTTGTTGAATTTGTTTATTAACTTAGATTTGTTTTTATTTATTTATTTTTTATTTTTTAACCCTTCACCAAGACAAAGTACGGACTCAGTTTCCTTGGCTGAAAAGTTTTACAAGAGAGTTATTTTGTGTTGTTTTATTTAACGGGATATTTTTGGAGTTCTAGTGAAGTTCTAACCCAATTCGCTATCTTTAGGAACCCTAGGTTTTATTTCTTATAATCACATGTGGCTACTAATATCAAGACTTCTGTTTAGATGGTTTTGGAAATCACCAATGATCTTTGCTCTGGATTTATACTTTGGCTTAATTTGACTTTTCTTGTCAGCTCAGCAATATGAGTGAATGTGGATGCATTTGTATGTACATATTTTTTTTTACCATTTTACATGTTTCTCAATAGATTAGTTTGACAGAATATTTTTCTACTATATGATTAGAAATAGAAATCCCCCTTAGAGGATTTTTGTAGGAATTAAAAGGGTTTATGTTTACAAAAAACAGAAGATGAGACCTGTCACATAGTTCCTAGTCAATAGATGTTGTTACAGATTGAAAGTTTGTGTCCCTCCAAAATTCATGTGTTGAAATCCTAATCACCAATGCAATGGTATTTGGAGGTTGAGTTTGCCATGTAAGGACACTAATTGAAGACAACTGTCTATAAACTAGGAAGCTAGTCCTCACCAGACACCAAATCTGCCAGCACCTTTACTTGGGACTTCTCAGCCTCCCGAGCTGTGAGAAAAAGTTGATTTATTAAGCCATCCAGTCTGTGGTATTTTTGTTATAGCAGCCTGATTTGACTAAGACAGATATAATTTCACTGCTAAATTGTTTCAAGAAATGCATAATGATGTATCACTGGTTACCTTACATTTGAAATATAGAGTTATTTGAAACTACTATTATGGAAAATTCAATACAAACCTGAATCTTGCTTTGGATGTATGATTTTACTTGAAGTAGTTTTTTTAAAGCTCACTGCAACATTGCTCCTCTGACATTTCACTGACATGGATGACAACAACAGTGATAATAACATGGGAATTATTTCTGGTATACTTTATAGAAGTGAACATTCTGGGGTACCACTTTTTAATTTACATATTTTACTGGTGTACATTAATTAGTGTGAAACAAAAACCAACGAGAAGTACCCTGAAGTTTTGATCAAATATTTTACTCTGCTGGATTCCCATGTGTTAAAGCATGGATACTCTTCAAAGAAGAGCAGAATTAAATTCCAAGGAAACACCTATGGTGTATCTATAATAGGCAAGCTTAACCTGAAAGCCAACTCAGTGAAAGTCTAGGAGAGATATAATTTCACCATGAAGAAGACTAAAATAGGATTGAAGTGAACTGAACCTCTATTCTGCAAAATAAGGTTCTGTCAGAACTGCAGACGCCAGTTACTCATTGATCCAACCTAAGCATTGATTATCTTGTGTCTGTGCAACCCACCTGGTTTCTACCTTCTGAAAGTTTGAGAATGATTTTTCTATAGTTAAAATGCTTTTCATTCAAAATAGCAAGTTCTTCAACTGTTTATCTGCAGGCTTCATATATGTCATAATTTTTTAAATGTATTGAGATATACTTATCAAACACATCAATTAGATCTTAATGCTGATAAAATTAATTTTTGTTTGATGTCTGATAAAATACTTATATACAAAATCACACCATCTTTTACCACCTTAGAGCATGAACTTATTCTGTCTACTTACTACATTTTTGTCCCATTAGCAGCAAATATCATTGTGTGCCTTGGGGTTTCAAACATTTGGGACTTTCTTTTGCTTTCAAACTTTTTGCTATTACTACAGTTTGAGTCAGTGTTACTATACATGAATGTAATAGTTCTGCTGTTGTATTATAAGAGGCTAATTATATTGCTTTTGCTAATGAATTATTCATGGTATAATCACAGAAATTCACTCCACACAATGTTTTATTTTACATGCTAATTGGAACATGGTACATATTTCACATTTTCATCTAGAATAGTCTCACACAATAACCTGTTTGTGGATATAGGCGTTTACATTGACCTCAATATTCCTCTTTCCTCTAAACAGTACTTGATAATGTGTATATTTCACCAGGGTAGTATAGGTCATTCAGAGTTAGAGCCCTGCTAATAATTTTAAGACCCTCCAGTTATTGCTTATTAATAGAATTTCCAAGAAAATTTCCTCAATATAAAACATTGTGTTACCCAGGACCTTCCAAATAGCAGACATTTCTTCTTTTGTCTTCTTCTAACTCACATTTCATAAACTCATCCCTTTCTCTAGTCTTCCTCAAAACCTAGATTTTTTTTCATTTAATTACTGTTCTCTAATTTGTACTTATTCATTTATGCCAACAAATCATTTACATATAATCCTAAAATATTATATATGGAGTATTATTGACCAGTTGCTGTGTATCCTAACACATATGCACCACAATCTGCTATTGCTTATTACTCACTACCCATGTTACCTTTCATGACCTGTCTACTTTTCAAGTCCTCCCTAAAGCATCCACTCTTCCAAGTGAACTTATCTTTCATTTTATTTGGCCCAGTTTGCTTATTTGTTCAGAAGCATAGCAGGCTCATACCACTACCTACAACTTTGTTTATGCCACCTACAATTCCCCAAATTTACTTGTACCTGTGAAATACTTGTCATTCTCTCAAGGCCAAGTACACATGAAATCTAGGCTATGAATCATTCTCAAGTTATCACTACCTTATGTGGCTTTTACCAGATGCCCCTTAGCACATGCCATACTTAAGCATTTTATTATCTTTTATCTTTACTCTTTATTTTTGCTTTTTACTCTTGTTCATCCTCATTACATGTGTTTAATTTTACCTTCCTAACAAGATTATAAATTTTTGAGAGTCTAAATAATACCATAAATTCTATTTCTCCTTTTGAAAGGATGAACAAATTCTTGCTGCCCAGTAGAATCTAACACATCATAAATGCTAATAGCCATTTATTTTATTTGACTCATTATTAATGCTTATATGGCAAGTGTTTACATTTACATAATAGCACTAAAGAGGATCCAAATGAACAAGCTATATTTCAGTTTGGGGGTAGTACTCTAGGCAAGCATATTTACCATATAATTAAATAGTGAGTATTATGTATGAGAGCCCAGAGTTGAAAAATTATTTGACCTATCTTTTCTGCACTTTAAATATCCTACATCAACCTTTCAGACGTGAGGATGATTTTGCTGCATTATCTGCTATCCAGTTGATTGTTGGGGTGAATTTAGTTCATTTGGATGATTCACCAGGTGTTCCTTTCATTCCTGTATGGTGAAATTATGGGATAGTATTGAGAGATTGAACATCTCACTTGGAGGAGAAGGACATTCTATATCAAGAGTATGAAGAAGGTTGTACCTCCTCACTACCATATTTTAGAAGACAAAAGCAATCATCAGTATTTCTACACATGAAAAAAAGTATCTATGCCTAGCTATTACACATATTTGCAAGATATGATTTTAATGAAAAGAACATTTTAAAATAGTTTCCTTGGAAACATGCAAGACCTACACTGCAAATTTTAGCAAGGGAAACTAGAAACCATGTCTATCTTATTTCGACTGTGTCCCCAGAGCACAGCACAGTGTGTAGCACCTTGCAGATGCTCAATAAATATTTCTTGGAGGCATACCTTCATGCACAGATTGTCAGGATCCTCCTGGGCTAAAATAGAGGTTTAAATTGAGGTCGCTTTTACTCCCTGCTTAATGGTGACAAGCTATTGATAGCTGGGCATTGCCAAATTCTCATTAGTTTCTAAAAGTCAGGAACTGCATTTAGAAAAAAGCTGCTCACTTACAGAGAGGTCATCTATCCAACGACCTCAAGTACCAGGAACACAGGTAAAACCCAGGAAGCAAGTTTAAAAAAAAAAGGCATCTGAGGATCCAAAATAGAAACCATGTGCTAAAACTTATGCTCTTTTCTCTAAGAAAAAGCCCTCAGACCAGTACTCAGTGGAATTTACTCTTCTTCTAGACATCATCTGAACAAGTTTGGTTGTCTGCTTTTCCAACCAATAGAGATAAAAAGCAGGAAATTAGAAGGTGGGCAAGGCAGCTAGGTAGACTTGGAGTTAGCTGCATAGAAGACAAACTAGAGGAAGAAACCCATACCACTCTGTACAACAATCCCCATCAAAATTCAGAAGAAAATATATAAGAAAATATATAAAGATGTCATTAGAGGTTATTACTGAACAATTAGATGACACTTTTTTCACATGTTATAAACATTTAGATGTATGTTTACTAGTATAATCAGAAAAGCAATACCGATGTTTTCAATAAAATAAAATTTAAAGAATTCTTCCTTGACTCTCCCAGGAAAGCTCTATTCTTGTATCTATTAGGAGTATTTACTAAATTGTACTTATAAACCAAATGTTTATTTGTCACCTCTTCCATTGGACTGTAAGTTTTTTAAGGGCAGGATTAGTGTTTTAGCAGCCTTGTAGCTCTGATAATTAGCATGATGTCCAGCATAATAAATGCTCACTAAGTATTTGTTGAGTAAATGTCTAAAGTCAAAATGCATAGTGCTTCTGTGGATAGCTAGACACACAATTCTCCACATCTTGGTCTCCTGGGGGCAGGGCTATACTACAACCTATTTCAATCACTGACTATTATAATGTCTATTCTGAGCCCATGATGCCAGTTAGAATTAGGGTTGTAGTCTATTTCAGAAAGAATAAATGAGTACAATTAATTCCTGAAAAGTTTCTATTGAAATAGTTAACATCTTTTAAAGTTTTGGATTAAATGGATAAACATTAGTAGTTTAAAAATTCTCTAAGGGGTTAAAAACGGTGGCAGAGTAAGTGGATGCTACACAGACACATTCCCAGGACCAAACGGGAATTAAAACTAAAATACAAACAAACAAAAAGAATAATCAACTGAAGACTAGCTGGAGAGAACCCTGATAACCAAGGATGGAAAGTGAAGACCGCATAGAGACCAGTAGGAAGGGTGGAGGTGTAAAAGGGTTGAATAGGCTCCCACAGATAGCAGCTGAAATTCTGGAGAGATATCTCAGCTATAGGTGGTTGCCACTGAAATTCTGAGGTCTAATACAAAGTTGGATCCCCCATCAGATAGCACCAGAACTGAGAAAGGTGCCCATATAACATCTGGCTGTGAAAAGCAGCAGGGTTGCTGTCTGCCAGGGAAAGATGTCTAGAAATTCAGTTACCCTCTTAAAGGACCAACAGACAAAATTCTTTGTGCAGCCACTCACCCTGTGCTCTGGCAGAAGGAGGGCAGAGTGGCCTGGAGCTGTGTGAGCAGAAACTAGGTATGGGGAGCTCTGCAGTTAGAGATCAGAAGGTAGAAACCACAGTTTCTTGTGCTGAGTCATTTCCTCACACTGTGGAGGTCATCTTTCTTATACAGACATAAGTTATCCAGGTGGTATTGCTTGGGGGAAGACAGTTGACCCACCCTATTGGAAACCACCTTACCTCACAACGTGGAGTTTCTCAGGCCCATTAAGAAACTAAGAATAACAATTAGCCTCCAAGTAGAAGCAATTGACCAATCTGTTGGAAAAACTGCTTTGCCTGAGGGTACCTCAAGACTGAATCCAATCAGTCTGCAGGCAGAGAGGTGGTCTCTGCAGGCTTAGAGTCTTTGCCTGATCTAATTAGGCAGAAACAGCATTTTACATTGTCTTGTACTAGAGACTGAAAGGCATAGCAGACCTACCTAAAACATAGACACAAACCCAAATAGGCAGCCAAAATGAGAAGACAAAAAAACAAACCCCAAATGAAAGAACAAGAGAATTCTTCAGAAGAGATAAATGAAATGGAGATAAGGAATTTATCTGATATAGAGTTCAGAATGATGATAATAAAAATGCTCAAAGCATGAGAAAAGATATAGCAACTGTGAAAATGGATATAAACAATGACATAGCACAAATAAAGAACACATTGGCAGGAATACACAACAGATTGGGAGAAGCTCAGGATCTGATTAGTGAATTAGAAGACAGGGTAGAAAAAAAACAAACACCCAATCAGGAAACCAAAAGGAAAAACAATTAAAAAACAGGAAGACAGCTTAAGGGAACTGTGCAACAACATGAAATATAACACTATTTGTATAGTAGGTGTGCCAGAAGAGGCAGAAAGAAAGACAGGAATACAGAGTGTGGTTGAAGAAATAATGGCAGAAAACTTCCCTAACCTGATGATGGAAAAAGTCACACAATTCCAGGCAGTACAGAGAGTTCCAAGTAAGAAGAACCCAAGGAGGCCCATGCCCAGAGACATCATAATTAAAATGCCAAAAATTAAAGACTAAGAGAAAATCTTAAAGGCAGCAAGAGAAAAGCAAACTTTTACCTACCAAGGAGCTCCCATAAGGCTGACACCTGATTTCCCATCAGAAGTTCTACAGACAGAAAGAAATGGTATGAAGTACTCAAGGTAATGGAAAGCAAGGATTTCAAACCAAGATTACTATATTTAGAAGAGGATCATTCAAAACAGACTGTGAAATAAAGAGCTTCCCAGACAAAAAAAGGCTAAAAGAGTTCATCACCACCAAGCCAACATTACAAGAAATGCTAATGGGATGCTATAATAAGAAAAAAAGAGAAAGAGAAACCTAGGCATACAGAATTAAAACAAAAAATATGTACTTATCAATAATAACCCTAAATGTAAATGGATTAAATGATCCAATCACAAGACATAGAGTAGCTGAATGGATACAAAAACATGACCCAATTATACACTGTCCACAAAAGACCCACCTCAGAACAAAAGACTCACACAGGATGAGAGTGAAGAGTTGTAAAATTTTCCATGCAAATGGAACAGAAAAATAAGCTGTGATTCAATGCTCATACACAACAAAATAGACTTCAACATGAAGGCCATCACAAGAGACAACAAAGGTCACTACATAATAATAAAGGGATCATACCAACAAGGGGACATAATCCTGGTAAACATATGGCCACCCAATATAGGAGTATATAAATATATAAAAGATCTTCTAGAGGACTTTAAAAGAGAGATCAACAATACAATCATAGCAGGAGACTTTAACACCCGCTGGCTGCACTGGCTAGACCTTCCAGACAAAAAATTAACAAGGAAAGAGTGTCTCTAAAGGACACACTGGATCAGATGGATTTAATTAATATTTATAGAATATTTCACCCCAAAGCTACAGAATATATATTCTTCTCAAGTACACATGGATCATTCACAAAAATAGACCACATGTTAGGACACAAAACAGGCTGCTACAAGTTCAAGAAAATTGAAATCATATCAAGCATTTTCTCAGATCACAGTAGGATAAAATTTGAAATCAACTTCAGTAAAAATACCCCAAAACATTCAAACACATGGATGCTAAATTGCATGTTATTAAACAATGAATGGGTTGCCAATGAGATCAAGAACAAAATAAAAAAACTTCCTGGAAACAAATGAAAGTAAACACACAGCAACCCAAAATCTCTGGGACACAGCAAAAGCAGTCCTGTGAGGGATGTTTATAGCATTACAGACTTACCTCAAAAAAAAAAAAGAAAGAAAAATTAATAATAAACTGTTTAACTCTACAACATAAAGAATTAGAAAGAGAATTCTAACTTTATCCCTAAACCTAAGCCCAACCCTAGCCCTAATCCCAACCCTAAACCTAAACCTAACCTAAACCCTAATCCCAGCCCTAAACCTAACCCTAAAAAAAAAAAAGAATTAGAAAGAGAAAAAACAAGAAAAGTCCAGAGTAAGTAAAGGAAGGAAATAATAAAGATTAGAGCAGAAATAAATGACATAGAGACTAAAAAAACAATACAAACTATCAAGGAAATAAAAAACTGTTTCTTTGAAAGGATACACAAGATTAATGAACCCCTAGCCAGACTCATCAAGAAACAATGAGAGAGGACTTAAATAAATAAAATCAGAAATGAAAGCAGAAAAGTAACCAAAGACACCACAGAAATATATAAAATTTTTAATGAAAATACTATGAACAACTATATGCCAACAAGCTGGTCAATGTGAATGAAATGGGACAAATTTCTAGAAAAATACAATCTCCCAAAACTGAATCAGGAGAATCAGAAAACCAGAATAGGCCAATAACAGGTGATGAAATAGAAGCAGTAATAAAAACTCCCAGCAAACAAAAGACAGTGGTAGGACAGCTTCACAAGGGAATTTTTCCAAACATTCAAAGAAGAACTAACACTTATACTCCTGAAACTATTCCAAAAAATCCAAGAGGAAGGAACACTTCCAAGCTCTTTTTATGACGCCAGCATTATCCTAATTCCAAGACCAGATAAAGACACTACGAAGAAATTACAGGCTAACATCCCTGATGAACACAAATGCTAAAATCCTCAACAAACTGCTACAAATCAGATCCAGCAATATTTAAAAACGATCATACACCATAACCAAGTGGGAGTTAATCCAGGGATGCAAGGCTGGTATAATATTTGCATATCAATAAATGTGATACATCACATAAACAAATTGAAAGACAAAAACCACATGATCATATCAATAGATGCAAAAAGTATTCAACAAAATCCAACACCCACTCTTTATAAATACTCTCAGCAAAATGAGAACACCTCTGCCAAAACCGGTTTGGCTCAGTGGATAGAGCGTCGGCCTGCGGACTGAAGGGTCCCAGGTTCGGTTCCTGTCAGGGGCATGTACCTTGGTTGCGGGCATATCCCCAGTAGGAGATGTGCAGAAGGCAGCTGATCGATGTTTCTCTCTCATCGATGTTTCTGACTCTCTGTCTCTCTCCCTTCCTCTCTGTAGAAAATCAATAAGAATATATTTTGAAAAAAAAAAAATGAGAACACCTCAATATGATAAACACTATATATGACAAACCTATAGCCAACATCATACTCAATAGGCAAAAGCTAAAAACATTTCTCCTAAGAACAGGAACAAGAGAGGGAGGTCCACTTTCATCACTCTTATTCAACATAGTACTAGAAGTCCCAGCCACAGTGATCAAATAATAAGAAATAAATGGCATCCAAATTGGAAAGGAGGAAGTAAAACTCTCATTATTTTCAGATGGCATGATATTGTACATAGAAAACCCTAAAGACTCCACCAAAAAACTATTAGATTTAATAAATGAATTTGGTAGCAGGATACAAAATCAACACCGAAAAATAAAAGGCTTTTTTATATACCAATAATGAATTCTCAGAAAGAGAAACTAAACAAACAATCCCATTTACCATTACAACAAAAAGATTAAGATACTTAGGAATAAACTTAACTAAGGAGGTAAAAGGCTCATACTCTGAAAATTACAGGACATTGAAAAAAGAGGTAGAAGAAGATATATTTCATGTTCATGGATTGGTAGAATTAACATCATTAAAATGTCCATACCATCCAAAGCAATCTGCACATTCAATGCAATCTCTATTAAAATATCAATGGCATATTTCACAACTCTAGATCAAATACTCCAAAAATTTATATGGAACCAAAAAAGACCTCAAATAGCTGCAGCAATCTTGAGAAAGAAGAATAAAGTTGGAGGAATCACAATGCCAGATATCAAGTTATACTACAAAGCCATGATATTCAAAACAGCCTGATACTGGCATAAGAATAGGCATATAGATCAATGGAACAGAACAGAGACCCCAGAAATCGACCAAGCCAATATGCTCAACTAATATTTGACAAAGGATGCAAGAGCATACAATGGAGTCAAGAGAGTCTCTTCAATAAGTGGTGTTGGGAAAATTGGACAGATGAAAGAAAGAAAGAAAGAAAGAAAGAAAGAAAGAAAGAAAGAAAGAAAGAAAGAAAGAAAGGGAGGGAGGGAGGGAGGGAGGGAGGGAGGGAGGGAGGGAGGGAGGAAGGGAGGAAGGAAGGAACTAGATTTCCAACTTACACCATATACAAGAATAAATTCAAAATGGAAAAAAGACTTAAATGTAAGTCATAAAACCATACAAATTCTAGAAGAAACCAGAGGCAGCAAAATCTCAGACATTTTTGTTGCAATATGTTTATGGATAGATCCTAGGGCAAAGGAAGCTAAGGAGAAAATAAACAAATGGGACTACATTAAAATAAAAAGCTTCTGCACAGTAAAACAAACCATCAACAAAATGAAAAGGGAGCCCATTGTATGAGGGAACATATTTGGCCATGATAAATCTGATAAAGTGTTAATCTCCAAAATATATAAGGAACTAATACAACTTAATAAAAGGAAGACAAACAATTCAATTAAAAAATGGGTAAAGGACCTAAATAGAAACTTCTCCAAAGGGGATATACAGATGGCTAAGGGACATATGAAAAAATGCTCAAAGTCACTGACTTTGAGAGATGCAAATTAAAATAACAATGAGGTATCACCTCACACCTGTCAGAATAGCTACCATCAACAAATCAACAAATGACAAGTGCTGGCAAGGATGTGGAGAAAAGGGAACCCTAGTACACTGCTGGTGGGAATGCAGATTTGTGCAGCCATTCTGGAAAATGGTGTAGAGTTTCCTCAAAAAATTAAATATGGAACTGCCATTTGACCCAGTAATCCTACTTATAGGAATATATCCTAAGAGACCTGAAACACCAATCAGAAAGAATGTATGCACCCCTATGTTCATAGCAGCACAATTTACATTAGCTAAGACCTGGAAACAATCCAAGTGCCCATCAGTAGACAAGTAGATAAAAAAGCCGTGGTACATTTATACCATGGAATACTATGCAGCAGTAAAAAAAAATAATAATAATAATCTCTTATCCTTTGAGACAGCATGGAGGGACCTGGAAAGTATCATGCTAAATGAGGTAAGTCAGTCAGAGAAAGACAAGTATCACATGATCTCACTCATATATGGAATGTAAGTAACAAAATAAACTGAGGAATGGAGTAAATCCAGAGACATGGAAGCTTGGAACAGAGTGCAGAATCTCTGAGGTATGATGGAGAAGGGTAGGTGGGTGGGAGGTAATCAACCAATAACCTTGTACGCATATATGCATAACCCATGGACACAGACAATAGAAGGGGGGTGAGGGTGATGGTGGGCTGGAGGGGGTCAATGGAGGGGTGAGAGGGACATATGTAATACTTTCAAGAATAAATGTTTAAAAATCCTATGTAATAAAAGCCTAATATGCAAAGTGTCCCACCGTTCAACCGTTTAACTGGTAAGTTAGCTTGCTGCTAGGGTCCAGCCAATCAGGACTGGGCAAGATGGGCCGGAAACACCCTGGAGCCCTCCTGTGGTCCCTCCCCGGACCCAATCGTGCACCGGTGGAGCCTCTTGGCCAAGCCTGCACCCTCTCGCAATCCAGGACCCCTCAGGGGATGTTGGAGAGCCAGTTTCAGCCCACCCCCTGCAGGCCAAGCCAAGGGACCCCACTGTTGCATGAATCTGTGCACCGGACCTCTAGTAAATAAATAAATATAACAATTCTCTGATGTGGAGCCTCCTATTTATTCTCCTATTTTTTCAGAGGCCTGGCTGTATCTGTTAATTAAGCATATGCTCCAGGGATGGGACACTGCTTCTCAGAGTTGCACAATACAGTAGAGCACCATCTGCTGTCTACTTGCTGCAGAAGAAGAATGTGTACCTGTGTTCAAGAAGAGCACAGGTAGACTCTATATGTGTGACTATGTGGCAGTATTAAAGCAGGTATGACTTTGCAAATTAATAAAAAAGTCACAAATGCCAAAGTTTAGTGTTCTTTGTATCCTATTTAGCACAGACAAGCTAAAAAACGTCTCAAAACTCAACTCTTTTCTAACTAGTATTTGTAAATGAAATCCAATCATTTCTCTCTTCTCCTAATGAGTTGGATTAATCTTTGTGTTAAAACTATGGCTATTTAACTGGAAGAAAATTTATGAGTCACTCCACAGTGGCTTTTGTGGCAGAGATAGCTGACAAGAATAGTATAATTCAGCCCGGCTGGCATGGCTCAGTGGTTGAGCATCAACCTATGAACCAGCAGGTTGCGGTTTGATTCCCAGTCGTGGCACATGCCTGGGTTTTGGGCTCGATCCCCAGTGTGGTGTGTGCAGGAGGCAGCCGATCCATGATTCTCTCTCATCATTGATGTTTCTCTCTCTCCCTCTTCCTTCCACTCTGAAACCAGTAAAAAATATATTTTTTAAAAAAGAATAGTATAATTCAGCATGTATTATTTTTGTTTTGCAAATGATTAGTTACTTGAAGGGGACTCTCAAAGCAGGGCAACAGTGTTTTGTGGAAGCAGTTTCCCCAGCTTGCAGCAAATGCACCCAGGGCTCACTAGCAGAATCCCTTAACTCTGAGAGGCAGCTCTTAAAAAGTAAAATGCACATTACGACATTTTTCACTACAATCAACTTGAGTGTCAGTGCTAATGAGCAACAGGGCTAGAGCATAGAGAAATCAATCCAGAGATAACTTTCTATTTGTTTATTAAATTTGACTCCATTTCCACATCTCTCTTTAAAGTTAAATTTAGTAGTAAGTTACCTGATTTATCTTTCAGTTTTTTCTCTTTCCACTCCTTGAAGGTAATGCTAAACAAATAACCAGCAACTACGAAAAACAGAAAAGTGAGTCCAAAGCAGGCAAGAGAAAGAGGAGGGAAAATGTGATATAGAAATGATCAATTTCTGGATAATTCAAGTTAATGATGAGTAGGGACTACTCTCAGCAAATAAAAGGAAAACACTCCATAGCCAGCCAACCTGAGACTCAACTATAACATCTGGGGAGGCTGTAAGCATAAGTAACTTTAAGAAAGGTTTAGAATACTGTTTGATTTTTTAAATAGGTAGATCAATATGTTTTTTTCAAAGAAGAAATTACAGACTATATTCCTAACATTTCAAGCAAGATAGTGAAGACTTCCTAGAACAGAATGCTTTGTGTCACTGCCAGAGACATGATAATACTCTGTATAAAGTAATTGTTGAAAATTTTTGGCTACAAAAAATGACTAAACTGGACTGATCCTGCCCAAATCATCACTGAACCCTGAAGGCTGATGAGCTGATATCATGGGACAATGCTATACAGGAAGCATCATGACACCCAACTTTTTGATCAGGAAATAGCTTTTCCCAACCAGAGGGGATTTGGAGAACCCCTCTCCACCACTCCAGAGATAAGGGTGCTGATCCTGCAGACATCAAATGAAATGTGTAAGTACATCACAGCCTCACCCAGAGCTTTCTAAGAAATTGTGAAGACAGACAAATCCTTTATAAACATCAAGTAAATCTATAAATACTTAAAAACTACATTTGGAATAAGGGCATATAAAGAGTAAGGTAGATTAGTAAAGGTGTCTTTGAAGAAAGAAGCATAGACCCCAAGGCTGACTTTGTAAGACAAAGTATAATAGAAAAGCGCACTATTCTTTCAGTCATGCTGGTTAAAGATGAACTTCTTACCCCAGAGAAATGGAGAGCCAAACTGTAAAGCCCTTATTTGTATTGAGTTTATCATGTCTAAGAAATTATGGTAGAGTGCCTATGGTTCTCATTATTGGTCTTTAGGTCAGTCACTACTAAAAAATCCATTTGCCCACTTCATGAAGAAACCACTGCAATAGTTCCATTAATGTATTTTTGCTATTACTTTCCTTGCCCTTGAGGTCAAATTCATAACATTCTCTCTATTACCAAGGTCCATAAACTTAACACCTATGTTTTCTTCTATGTAATACATTGTTTCAGATATTAGATCCATTTTGAGTTAATTTTTGTGTATAGTGACAAATAGTAATCTAGTTTCATTCTTTTGCAAAACAAACAATCCATTTTAGAAATGGGCCAAGGACCTGAACAGATATTTCTTTCAAGAAGACATACAAGTAGCCGTATGCAAAGATGCTCAATTTCACTACCTACTAGGAAAATGCCAATCAAAAACTACAATGAGATACTACCTCACACCTGTTAGAATGGCTGCTATTAACAAGACAAGTAATAACAAGTATTGGAGAAGTTGTAGAGAAAAGGGAACCCTCATTCACTGATGGTGGGAATGTAAACTGGTACAGCCACTATGGAAAACAGTATTGAGATTCCTCAAAAAATTAAATATAGAGTTTCCATATGACTCAGCACTTCCTTATCTGAGTATTTACTTGAATAATTTTAAATCACTTATTCATAAAGATTTATGTACCCCTATGTTGATTGCAGCATTATTCATGGTTGCCAAGTCATGGAAACAACCAAATGATTGCATAAAGAAGATGTGGTACATATATAATGGAATACTACTCAACCATAAGAAAAGATGAAAGACTGCCATTTGTGACAATGGATGGATCTTGATAATACCATGCCAAGTGAAGTAAGTCAGATGGAAAAAGTCAAGAACCATATATTATCTCACTCATGTGAAATATAAAACTAAAAGCAACACGTGAACAAACAAGACAAACAAACCAACAAAGACTAATACACAGAAATAACAGTATGGTGGTTACCAGAGGGAAACTGGGGTGCAGAAGAGGTGATAATGGTAAAGGGGGTCAAATATATGGTGACAAAAGGAGATTTGACTTTGGGTGGTATACACACAATGCAATATATAGATGATATATCATAAAATTATACACTTGAAACCTGTATAATTTTATTAACCAAGTTTACCCAAATAAATTTAATTTTTAAAAAGCATCATAAAACCATAAACAAACAAAAAAGAACCCATTAGCTGAGTTCCACAAACAGATGTCTAGAATGATAGAGTCAATGAATATTTGCTAAATGAATGAATCTTGGATTTAGTAGGCTCTCCATACTAGACTCATGATTTTTGTGTTCTGAATGGAGGAAAACAAGTCAAAAGTAATTCTTATGCTCTTGCAACAAGGCTTATTTTTATTGGGGAAGGCTGCATACTATACTATGTTCTTCACATTCAAGATAAAATGAAGGCAGTGGGATAAATGTCCTAACAAATTTCACCTCTCTGGCCTTGACCTTCTAAGTGTATTTTGGTTCTAGTCTTGGCTTTTGGACAAGTGTCTATATAGAGCTCATCTTTCATGGCCTGTTCAGTCTGGCTGGACATAATGTCCAGCAGAGGGCTCCCAGAGAGACTGATTTGGCTCAGAAGTTCTTTTGGCCCATTCTATTGGCAGTATTAAAGAGTTCGGATAGGTCCACTCTGATCTTTTCAACTATCTCAGACCTCCTGTGCCCATGAAGAGCTCGTTTTATTTTTTTAAGTGCTATTTTGATCATGGAAAATTAGCAGGTGTATTAGTTTCCTGGCTTTTAATAACAAATTACTGCAAACTGGTGGCTTAAAACAAGAAAATGTTTTTCTTTCACAGCTCTGGAGGCCAGTCTGACATCAAGGTGTCAGCAGAGCCATGCTCCTTTAAAGGACTTTAGGGAAGAATCCTTTCTTTCCTCTTCCAGCTTCTGGTGGCCCCAAGCAATCCTTGGCTGGATATCTCTAATTTCACAGGGTCTCCTCCCTATGTTTTCACCTCTTCGGTGTGTTATTAGGACACTTGTCATTGAATTTAGGACCAACACAGATAATTCAGGATGATCTCATCTCAAGATCCTTTGATTTAATTACATCTGCAAAGAACCTTTTTCCAAATAAGGTCACATCTACAGAATCCAGTGGACATATCTGTCAGGGGCCCACCATTAACTCACTAAAGCAGCTGATTTAGAACTACTTGTTCTCATGGCATTCTAAAAAAATCTTAAAAGCTGAAGAGGTAAGCAATCTGTGACATTACATTTGGTAATTTAAAACTTATTTTAGCCCTAGCCAGTGTGGCTCAGTTGGTTGAGAATTGTCCCATGCTCCAAGAGGTCACTGGTTCAATTCCCAGTCAGGGCACAAGCCTGGTTTGTGGGCTCAATCCCCAGTAGGGGGCATGAGGGAACTGCTTATTGATGGTGGTTCTCTCATAAATGTTCCTCTCTCCCACTCCCTTCCTGTCTCTCTCTAAAATAAATCAAATGATATTTTAAAAAATTATTTGTTTACCTTAACTTTATGTCTCTATCCTCAAGTAATCCCTCTAACTTAGTAGTACTATTGTCTTCATTAGTTCTTCTCCAAGATTTCTTGGCCTTGGAACAATTGACATTTTAGGTTGGGTAGTTCTTTCTTCTGACCGGCTGCCCTGTTCATTGCAGCATATATAGCAGCATCTCTCGCTTCTACCCCTAGATGCCAGTGACACTCATCTAAGTTCTGACAATAAAACAGATCTCTAAACATTGCCAAGGAATCGTTCTTGGTTAAGAACCCCTGGTCTACATCAAATTGCCAGATGGCACTGTATTGAAACACTAAAATTTATCCAAATTATAACTTTGATTTCTTTGGCTAACACTGGCACCCTGAAAACATTATAAAAATGTTTTATTTTACTTCAGCCCAGAGAAATGTATAAATAGATAAACATTTTCCTAGTGTACGTACAGTTTTAGATGGCCCTGTCTACACTACTTTACCAAGTGGCAGGAAAGAGCATAGCTCAGAGTGTGCTTTCCAACTTATCCGTTATTCAAGAATAGGCAGACACCTGTACCTTTCAACCAGAAAGGAGGAATTAAATTCCTTTATAGCAGAGTTTGACAGGTAAATATACATGATATCAATAAATGAAGCTAAATACAGAAAAAAATCTGTTTTATACTGAAGAATATAAACAACTATGTTTAATCCTACTTACTCTTAGGTTTGATATGGCACATTCAAGTGGTGGTTCTATTATTACTAGTAATTCAGAAACATCCAAGTTTGCTCATGAATTAAAAGAAATATTGGGTATAGACCTATAACCTGTTATTATTTTCTGTTTTAATAAAACATATCAGAATGTACATTACCAAAGTTGCCTCTCCAATGTTGTAGGCACCTTAGTGAGCTAGTTTACTTAGTAAACTACAAACTGTCATTGCCCTTTTCTCTAAACATTTTATTTATTTATTTATTTATTTATTTATTCATTTATTTATTATTTTTAGTTAACTCTCACCCCAGGATATATTTTTCCCATTGATTTTTAGACAGAGTGGAAGGGAGGGGGAGAGACAGAGAAACATCTATGTGAAAGAGACGCATCAATTGGTTGCCTCCCACACGTGTCCTGACCAGCACTAGGGATTGAGTCTACAATCAAAATACATGCCCTAACCCTTCAGTGCAGGGGTTGGCGGTCCAACCACTGTGCAAAACTGGCTAGGGCCTCTTTTCTAAACATTTTAGACCCTGAATAAGTACCAGCTTAAGTCACAATAAGTAATCATTTTTGTTTGAAATTATATCTTATTTTGATTAAGTGGGTTTTAATCTCCTTGTTTCTAGCTTTCAAACCACATTTAAAAGATTTAATTTTTTTACTATATGGATATGCAAAAAATGCTCAGTTTTATAATTCAAAAGAGAATACAAAAATATTTTGAGCAATGAAAGCATCTTTGCAATAAATATAAGGTCTGTTAAGGACCACTCTGAGGAGAACACTATATATTTGGATTTATAAATATTGGGTTTTGCTTGTTTGTTTGTTTGTTTGTTTTTTACTCGAGACTACTCATGAAATGGCAAGTTTTATTTTATTATTGTGACTTGATTTTTTTCTTTTCAATGTAATTTAATGAACATTGTTTTGAGAGAGTACTAACAGTTTACCTGAGTCTTTTCCAAATGTTCTGTGTGGTCACATGTACTGTGGTGAGGCCAAGCAAAATGGCAACTATTAAAGCAGAGTCCCAGCAGCCTCACTGCCTGAGCCACCCTTCACCGAGGTGTTCCTCCCATGGGCCTTTTCTAACACCCATGCTGCTCTTATCTAGATCTAATCAATGTGGGCCTTTCCTCCCATAATTATCTCCAATCCCACTCATAGGCCCTGCTCTCAGCCTATCATGTGATGAACTAATTCTCACAATTAGAGAAGTAATATGCAACTCTTGAAGCTCTAACCTCGTGAGCACATTCTTTCCTGTGTCCCTGGAGCTCCTAGTCTAAAGATAACCCATTCTTCTTGTGGTGTGTCCAGTGATCAACCACTAAATAAAATACTTCTATTTGAATTCATTTCTCAGCATCTGCTTGAGAGAACCCAAACTAAGGCAGTACTGTTACATCACTATAGGAACAAAATGTGGAGCTTTTAACATGCTCAAAGGTGATCTGTGTCCAAGCTTTAGGGAATATTCTACTCATTTCTGAGACCCCTTCTTAAAAGGTGCCTTTTGTGGCAATCTGCTAGCATTTCTCTTCTTATCCAATGTACGTTTTGTTGTTGTTGTTGCTGTTGTTATTTTTAGAGTTTTAAAGTTTTTTTTTAATGTAAATTATTTATTAATTGACTAGAGGTCCAGAGCACAAAATTCATTCACTTGGTGGGGGCTGTCCCTCAGCCCAGCCTGTACCCTCTCACAGTCTGGGAGCCCTCAGGGGATGTCTGACTGATGGCTTCTAAGCCGTCAGTCAGACATCCATAGTGCTGTTGCAGAGGCGGAAGAGGCTCCCACCTATACTGCTGGGCTGGCCAGCAGTGAGTCCAGCTTCTGGCTGAGTGGCGCTCCCCCTGTGGGAGTGCACTGACCATCAGGGGGAAGCTCCTGCATTGAGCTGGATTGGGCCGTAATGAGCTCTCCAACATCCCCTGAAAGATGCCAGATTGTGAGAGGGTGCAGGCCAGGCCAAGGGCCCCACCAGTGCATGATTGCCAGGCCAGGGAGGGATGTGGGAGGTTGGCCAGCTGGGGAGGGACCACGGAAGGCTAACCTACCAGTTGGAGTGTCTGCCCCCTGGTGATCAGTGCATGTCATAGCGACTGGTTGACCCATTGAGTGTCTGCCCCCTGGTAGTTAGTGCATGGCATAGCAAGTGGTTGAGAGGCCTTAGCATATCATTAGCATATTATGCTTTGATTGGTTGAATGGACTACCAGACATTTAGCATACCAGGCTTTTATTATACAAGATTCTTCCTAATTGAGTTTTGGAAGGGCGTATTTTTCTAGAAATGTGTCCATTTCTTCTAGGTTGACCATTTTATTGGCATAGAGTTGCTCATAGTATTTTTTTTTTTTTTTTTTTTTACAATTTTTGTATTTCTGTGGGGTCTGTTGTTATTTCACCTCTTTCATTTCTGATTTTGTTTATTTGGGTCCTATCTCTTTGTTTCTTGGTGATCCTGGCTAGAGGTTCATCACTCTTGTTTATCCTTTCATTGAACCATCTCTTGTCTCTATGTCATTTATTTCTGCTCTAATCTTTATTTCTTTTTGCTCACTCTGGTCTTTTCTTGTTGCTCTCTTTCTAATTCTTTAAGTTGTAGATTTAGATAGTTTATTATCAGTTTTTCTTCTTTTTTGAGGTAGGCCTATAATGCTATGAACTTATCTCTCAGGACTACTTTAACTGTGTCCCATAGATTTTTGTGTTTTCATTGTCATTTGTTTCCAGGATGTGTTTTTTTAATTTCTTCTTTGATCTCTTTGGTAACACAATCATTATTTAATAACATGCTATTTAGCCTCCAAGTGTTTTATTTTGTTATTGCTTTTATTGTAGTTGATTTCTAATATTATGCCATTATGGTCTGAAAAGATGCTTGATATGATTTTAATCTTAAATTTGAAGAGACTTTGTTTGTGTCCCAATATGTGGTCTATCTTTGAAAATGTCCCATGTGCTCTTGAGAAGAATGTATATTCTGTAGCTTTGGGGTGAAATGTTCTGAAGATGTCAATGAAGTCCATCTGATCTAGTGAGTCATTTAGGATTACTGTTTCTTTGCTGATTTTTTGTCTAGAGTATTTATCCAGTGATGTCAATGGGGTATTAAAGTCTCCAAGTATGATTGTATTGCTGTTGACCTCTCTTGATATCTTACAGAAGTATTTTATGTATTTGGGTGCTCCTACATAGGGTGCATATATGTTTACAAGAATTATATCCTTTTGTTGAATCAATCCCTTTAGTATTATGAAGTGGCCTTCTTTATCTCTTATTATGGCCTTCACTCTGAGGTCTATTTTGTCAGATATAAGTATTGCTACTCCAGCATTTTTTTGTTTCCATTTGCCTGGAAAATATTTTTCCATCCCTTCATTTTCAGTCTATGTGAGTCCCTTGTTCTGAGGTGTGTCTGTTATAGACAGCATATATAAGGGTCATGTTTTCTTATCTTTTCAGCCACTCAATTTCTTTTGATGGGTGCATTTAGTCCATTTATGTTTAAGGTTATTATTTATATGTACTTGTTTGTAGCCATTTTTATTGTTTATGCCTGTGTTCCTTTTTACCTTTCTATTTCTTCTTTGTGCAATACTCCTTTTAGTATCTCTTGCATTGCTGACTTGGGGGTGATAAACTCCCTTAGCTTTTTTTCTGTCTGTGCAGCTCCTGATTTCCCCTTCAATTTTGAATGCTAGCCTTGCTGGATAGAGTATTCTGGGGTTCAGACCCTTGCTATGCATCACTTTGTACATTTTATTCCATTCCCTTCTGGCCTGATGTGTTTCTGTTGAGAAATAAGTTGATAATCTAATGGGAGATACTTTGTAGGTAACTCCATGTCTCTCTCTTGCAGCTTTTAAGATTCTCTCTTTATCGTTTACATTTGCCATTGTAATTATGACATGTCTTGGTATGGGTCTTTTTGGGTTCATCTTGTTTTGGACTTTCTATGCCTGAGTGACTTTTTCTTCCCCAAGTCAGGGAAGTTATCTGTCTTTATTTCTTCAAATAGGTTTTCCAACCCTTTCTCCTCTTCTTGTCTTTCTGGCACCCCTATTATATGTATGTTACTTTGTTTCATATTGTCCCAAAGCTCCCTTAGGCTCTTCTCCTGCTGTCTAATTTTTTCTCCAATTGTTGTTCAGATTGGATGTGTTTTACTGCCCTATCCTCTAACTCACTAAATCGGTCCTCCACTTCTTCTAGTCTACTGTTGAAACACTCCATTGTGTTTTTTTATTGTAGCTACATCATTTTTTATTTCTTCTTGATTCTTACATAAGTTGTTGATTTTTCTCATCCATCTGGTTTATGAACTGTATAACCCTTACTTTGAATTCTTTTTCTGACATATTGCATGCCTCTGTATCATTTAGTTCATTTTCTAGTGATCCCTCCTTTTCTTTCCTTTGGGAGTTGTTTCTTTGTCTCCCCATTTTTGCTGTCTCTTTCTGGCCCTGGGCTCCCTGTTTGGAGCCTGAGGGGTTGAAGCCCCTTGCAGTCCAATGGTCCTGGACTTGCTGGCCCTAGGGGCTGGGTCTGCTTTGAGTTTCACATCTTTATTGTCTCTGCTCTGAGTTGTACCCCCTTCTCCCACAGTCTGGTCTCTCAATTACCCATTTCTCAGGGTTTGCAGGGGTGGGTGCACAGCTCCTCTGGTGTGTGACTCTGTGAGGGCATAGAGACCTCGAGCATCCAATTTGCTGTGTGGCTCCAGCCCCTAAGGCAGGATGGTGCCCTAGGTCCCTCTGGTAGTGCACTTGCAGTGTGGTCCTGTGACCTGTGGTTTCACACACCAATTCACATCAGCAGCTCTGACCTGGGCTGTGGATAGGGCATGTGCTAGGTGACAGCTCTGTGCTGGGGGTGGGGTGCACACCAGTCGAAGGTTCTGTCTGTGCTGGTGGCAGAGCAGCCACTGGCCCATGTCTCTGTCTCTGCTGGGTGCATAGCACACACTAGGCTGCAGCTCTGACTGAGCTAGAGGTGGAGTGCTCTCAGTCTGTGCTGGGGGCAGGGCACCTGCCTGTTATGGCTCTATCTACCTTAGAGCGAGTGTGCTCAGTCTGTGCTGGGGGTGGGATGCTCACCAGGCAAGGGTTCTGTCTGGGCGAGGTGTGTAGCACACACCTGGCTGCAGTTCTGTATTGGGGTCAGGGATGGAGAGGGGAGTGGGGTACCAGTGGCTTGTACTCACAGCATGGGAACTGGAAACATAAGATCCTGGGATGCTGGGTTTGGGCTCTGGGTAGGAGGCACAGCTCAGGAGGTCTGTCTGGAGTCCTCTCACTGCAGGCATCTGAGACCCACGTCGCACTACTGCACTGCTCACTGCTGGAGCACAGTGGTGGTTCCACACAGGTTACGGCTGGCAAGTGGCTCCTTGCACAGGTCAGGGAGTGCTCTCTGAGGTCAGGCTGGATGTTGGTGTGGCAGCACTCCTTACCTCTGTTCCTCCCCTCTACAAGATGGCATGTGTTCTGTGCCAAAGCTGAGCCAGCCTGGGGGTGCCCACAGCAGTAGCAAGGGCTCCCCATCTAGGCCAGCCCGATCTGCCAGTCCCTGGGACACCTGAGATATCTACCTGTGCCTTGCTCATCCACACACACACCACACATCCACACATGCCTCTCTCACTTTTTTACTCTGCACACTCTCTCCCTCCTTGCCATCCTGTCGACCACCGTGTTGTCTTTCCTAAATTCTTTATTGTTGAAAGTATTATATATGTCTCTTTTTCCCCCCATTGACCTCTCCCAGGCCACTCCCACCTTCCAGCACATGCCTTTACCTGTCTACTGTCTGTGTACATTGGTTATGCTTATATGCATGCATACAAGTCCTTTGGTTGATCTCTCACACACACACTCCTTCCACCACCTTCCCTCTGAGATTTGATGGTCTGTTTGATGTTTGTATGTCTTTGGATCTATTTTTGTTCATCAGTTTACATTGTTCATTATATTCCACAAATGAGTGAGATTATGTAATATTTATCCTTCTCTGACTGGCTTATTTTGTTTAGCATAATGCTCTCTAGGTCCATCCATGCTGTTGTGAATGGTAAGGGTTTTTTCTTTTTTATAGCTCTGTAATATTCCATTGTGTAGATGTACCATAGTTTTTTTTTAATCTACTCATCTGCTGATAGGCACTTAGGCTGTTTCCAAGTCTTAGCTATTGTAAATTGTGCTGCTATGAACATAGGGGTGCATATATTCTTTCTGATTGGTGTTTCTGAGTTCTTGGGATATATTTCTAGAAGTGGGATTACTGGGTCAAATGGGAGTTCCATTTTTTTAAATATATTTTTATTGATTAAGATATTACATATGTGTCCTTATCCCCACGTTACCCCCTACCCCCCCCCTCATGTGCTCACTCCCCCTCCCCCCCCCCCCCGTTGTCCGTGTCCATTGGTTAGGCCTATATGCTTGCATATAAGTCCTTTGGTTGATCTTTCCCCCTTACCCCCACCCTCCCCTACCTTCCCTCCACGGCCCGACAGTCCAATCAATGCTTCTCTGTCTCTGGATCAGTCCTTGTTCATCAGTTTATGTTGTTCATTATATTCCACAAATGAGTGAGATCATGTGGTATTTATCCTTCTCTGACTGGCTTATTTCACTTAGCATAATGCTCTCCAGTTCCATCCATGCTGTGGAAAATGGTAAGAGTTCCTTTTTCTTCTTCCTCTTCTTAAAGAATACCTTTCAGCATTTCATATAATGCTGGTTTGGTGGTGATGAACTCCTTTAGCTTTTCCTTATCTGTGAAGCTCTTTATCTGACCTTCAATTCTGAATGATAGCTTTGCGGGATAAAGTAATCTTGGTTGTAGGTTCTTGCTATTCATCACTTTGAATATTTCTTGCCACTCTCTTCTGGCCTGCATGGTTTCTGTTGAGAAATCAGCTGACAGTCCTATGGGTACTCCATTGTAGGTAACTGACTTTTTTTCTCTTGCTGCTTTTAAGATTCTCTCTTTGTGTTTTGCTCTTGGCATTTTAATTATGATGTGTCTTGGTGTGGTACTCTTTGGATTCCTTTTGTTTGGGGCTCTCTGTGCTTCCTGGACTTGTAAGTCTATTTCTTTCACCAGGTTGGGGACGTTTTCTGTCATTATTTCTTCAAATAGGTTTTCAATATCTTGCTCTCTCTCTTCTTCTGGCACCCCTATAATTCTGATGTTGGTACACTTGAAGTTGTCCCACAGGCTCCTTACACTATCTTCATATTTTTGGATTCTTTTTTCTTTTTGCTTTTTCGGTTGGGTATTTTTTGTTTTTTCGTATTTCAAATCTTTGACTTGATTCTTGGGATCCTCTTGTCTGCTGTTGGATCTCTGTATATTATTCTTTATTTCAGTCAGTGTATGCTTAATTTCTAGTTGGTCTTTATTCATATCCTCCAGGGTCTCACTAAATTTATCGGCTGTTTCCAGAAAATTCTTGAAAAACCTTATAAATGTGGCTTTGAACTCTATATCCAGTCCTTTGCTTTCCTCCATTTCTGTCATTTGTGACCTGTTTCTTTGTCTCCACATTTTTTATGCTTCCCTGTGTTGGTAGAGTGGTTTTATGTGCTACGTGTCCTATAGGGCCCAGTGGCTCAGCCTCCCCAGGTACCTGAGGTGGACACTCTTGGTGCACCCCCTTGTGGGCTTTGTGCACAGTCTTGTTGTAGTTATGCCTTGAATGCTGTAGGTATCACTGGGAGGAATTGACCTCCAGGCCAATTGGCAGTGAGAATCAGCTGTGTCTGCAGTGGGAGAACTTCTGTGCTGAAGACACCCTTCTGGGGCAAGACTTGCTTCAGTGGGGCTTTGGTGCTCACTGAGTCTGCCCCCTGAGTGTGTCCCTCATCAATCTGAGGAGTTGTAATCTGGATGGTCCCACTCTGACCACTGGGTACACTGGCTCTTGGATCTAAGGAGGTGCTAATTTAGCCTCTGCCTAAGGTTACCCAGCAGGAGCTACAAAGAGATCTGCAGATTCCCCTTCCTTTTTTGGAGTTTGTAGGTGCCCAGATGTGGCCCAGCTGTGAAGCAATGCAAGCTGCTGTGGGGCCTTGGGCCTTCTCTTGGAAGTTTTGGGTCTGTCTGGCCCAGCTGCAATTTGTTAGGTAATTTTCAGGTTGCAAAGGGCCAGGGCATTCATATGCAAAAGCCTCTGCAGCAGCCTGGGTGGGGCGGGGTCTCAAGGAATCAACAGGGTGGAGCAAGCAGCTATGGCTGATCCTCAGCCCTGCCCTAAGGGGCCCTGTGTCTCAGTGTCCCGGTAATTGCTGCAAGCACCTCTGAGGGAAAGCAGCCCTCAAGTTCCGAGTTCTGCCTGCTGCCAGACAGTCCAGTTTCTTCCCTTATGAGCCCTGGGTCCCCAGAGACTTCCCGGAACAGGAGTTCAGAGCAGTCGGGAGCTTGTGACTCCCTCCCGATTCAAAAAGACAGCCGTGTCCTCAGGTGGCAGCCCCTTTCCGGGCGCTTGAGCCTCCGTACCTCTGCACTTTACTTCAGCAGCTCCTCTGAGTCTCAGTGTGCTTTTTTCTTTCCTTCTAGTTGTAGAATTTCCACTCAGCCAGCCTTCCTGTAGTTCTGGATGATGTCCGTTTTGTCTTTTCGTTGTATTTTTGAAGTTGTTGTAGGAAGTAGCAATTTCCGGTGTTTACCTATGCCGCCATCTTGGTTTCTCCTCCATTTTTAATTTTTTGAGGAAACTCCATACTGTTTCCCACAGGGTGTTCTGTTTTTATAAAAAATTATTTAAATTATTTTATAGGTACAACCTGTAGACCACCCATTAGCTAAAAATTCTAATACTAGAAATCTAATTTCCTTATAAAGTTTTAGCTAAAAATACTAAATACAAATAATAATAATAAAGAAATTATGAAAGAATAATTTTGAGCTACTTAATTGAGAGGTAGTATAGCATGCTGGATAAAATGATGGACTCCTCACCTCACTCCCAGGATGCAATTCTGACTCTGCCACTAACTAACTGTGTGACTTTGGTTGTCTACTTTATAAAATGGATCTAATAATACTATGAATTGCACTGAGTTAAGCATTAAATTAGTAAATATGTGTAAAGCATAAAGAATAAGGCCTGGCAGCCTTAGCTGGTTTTGCTCAATGATTAGAGCACCAACCTGCAGACTAACGGGTCATGGGTTTAATTCCAGTCAAGGGCACCTATCTAGGTTGCAGGCTTAATCCCTGACCCCAGTCAAGGTGTGTGTGGGAGGCAACCAATCGGTGAGTCTCTCTCTCTCTCACATTGATGTTTTTCTCTCTGTGTTCCCCCTCCCTTCCACACTGTCTAAAAATCAATGAAAAATATATCCTCAGGTGAGGATTGACAAATACAAACAAAAAAGAATAGGTCTGGCATGTAGTAAAAGCTCAATAAATGCTGATTATTACTGCTGTAAATCAGTGAACCTGTAAAGCTGGTTTGGCTTTTCCTTGGTCATGTCTCGTTGTATTTTATTTGAATGAGTTTCCTGAAGAGTTTAACGTCCTAAACCAGTGATGGCGAACCTTTTGAGCTCGGCATGTCAGCATTTTGAAAAACCCTAACTTAACTCTGGTGCCGTGTCACATATATAAATTTTTTGATATTTGCAACCACAGTAAAACAAAGACTTATATTTATGATATTTATTTTATATATTTAAATGCCATTTAACAAAGAAAAATCAACCAAAAAAATGAGTTCGGGTGTCTCCTCTGACACGCATGTCATAGGTTCGCCATCACTGTCCTAAACCAAAAAGGCTGCTCATAAATTTCTTCTACTGTGTTAAGAAATAAAACACTTAAACTTAAGAGATTCTTGGCAAGCCTTACCTTTCATCCCTTGGTTTGTTTTTGTTGGTTTGGGGTATCACATTTCCTGCATTTTACAAGTTCTATTTTAACCATTATTTACTTTCATTTTGTATTAAATCATATTAATATGGAAATAAATTTTGTTGGCACAGAATAAAGAACTTGAAATTATTGTATGAATAATATAAAGGAAAGGGGGATTATTTTGTGTGATATGAATCAAGTGTGGTGAAGAGAATATAGTGATATCCTTCATAGAAGTAGGGTTTCATTGAAGAGTTGATGATATTTAAATTCTATCAAATGAATACTTTTCCTTTGATACTCTTAACCACACAATATTTTTTTAATTCATAGTATTCATTTGAATGCATCTTTAAGGTGGAGTTTCAATAATTATTCTCTTAATCTTAACATATTTATCAATCCCAATGAGAGGAAATGATTTTATCTCTCAATATTAATAAATAATAACTATAATGTAATGGTATTATTGTAAATACTATCAATGACATATTGAAATGAACTTCTTGAGTACAGCTCTTTCTAACCCAAGATATACTGACCAAAAAATGTTCTATGGAAAATTACAATCTGGGTATTAGTTAGAACTCTGTTTTTAGTCTGTAATAATTTTCAAACCTAGAAAGAAAAAATTTTAAATTAATGTATGAAATAAGGCTACCAAAATTTTCAAAATAAGTTTCCAAGGTGTCCTTGAGAAAGAAAAACAATCCTGAATGAACCTGCTTTCTCATTACTGTAAGTCATTTTAATGATGAATCCCTTTGATTCTAAGAAAATAAATTTAAATTAATATTGCAAGCAAAAGTTCAAAAAGATAAATAATTTTCCTATTTATTAAGGTGTGTTTTTTTTGAAAGATCCACTGTAATCAAATACAATTTTAAGGTTTTTTTCAAATCTGCGAAAAACATAAGATGTCATAGTGAAAGAAAATGCTAAAATATTTTAATCGTAAGTTTGTACAAAAAAGTATCTATCAAAGCAGTCTTCGTACTCAAATTCTTTTTCATATCTGCACTCTATCCTTCTCTTTAATATTCTCACCCCTCAGAAAGTCCTTTCAATTGGAGTTTATCTGATTTAAAAAATTATGCAGTAATTATGCCTAGAATATATCATCTAGGAGATTTAAAATTGTATAACAATAAAAAGACAGAAATCCACATTGAAAAACGAGCAAAGGATTTCAGTGAATAACTCACCAAGGAAGAGATTCAAATGGTAAGTATATGAAAAAGATACTCAAAACCATTAGTCATTAAGGAAATGCCAATTAAAAATTAAGGTAAGATACTGCCACACACATTCTAGAGAGGATAAGGTGTTTAAAATTGGTAATGCAAAGTGCTGGTGAGGTTGTGGAGCATCAGGGAATTGCAGGTTTGCTAATGGCAATGCAAATGCTATAACCACTTTAAAATATCATTTTGAACAATAAACATACACTTATCATGTGACCATGAAATGGCTCTTCTAAGTATTTTACCAAAGAGTAATGAAAACATATATCCATGCAAAGATCTGTATAGGAATGTTTTAGGTTATTTTTACTCATAACTGTCCCAACCAAAAATAGTCCAAATGCCCATCAGCTGGGGAATTAAGAAACAAATTGTGATAATTCCATACAATTAAGTAATACTCAGCAGCAAAAAGGAATGAACTATTGATGCAACAATGTGGACGAATCTCAAAAGCATTTTGCTAACTGCAAGTAGCCAGGCACAAAAGGTGTGATTTCATTATATGAATATCTAGAAAGAGCAAAATTCAAGGGACATAAATCAGCGTAGTAATTGACAGGGGGTTGAGGATGGGGAAAGAGGAGTGATTACAATAAAGGAGTACAGGAAGAATTTTTGGAAAAATAGAAATAGTCTATATGTTGATGGAAGTGATAGTTATAGGATCGTATACATTCTTCAAAATTTCAAAACTACATGTTTTAAAAGGGTAAATGTTTACATATGTGAATTATACCTAAATAACCTTGAATTTTTTTTAAAAATGATGGAGTGTATTTGAAATTACTCCCACATGAGGGGCTGTTCATTCCGAACCTAGAGTCACCTAGGCAGAAGCAAGCCGTGACCAAGAGGATAAATATAAATTATGGTAATTTATTTTGGCTTCTTGATAACAATTAGCATTTTTCCTAAGGTTGCTGCATTAATGAGGATATACCAGGTTATTCAATGAAAGGAAACCTTGAGTCGCAGTGGTTTAACATAGCAGACACGTATTTCTTGCTCATGAGAGTTTCTGATGACTCTCTAGTCCAGTGGTTCCCAACGTGGGACACATGCCCCCCAGGGGGGCAATTTGATTTTTAAGGGGGGCAATTCAAGAATGAGTTATTAACAGTGAATTTTTTGCACTTCTTACAGTTCTAGGAGCCTCATATGCAGTATATAAATATACACTGTGACATATTTATGCATTTCAGTTCTCTATTATATGTTTTGAAACTTTATTTGCTATTTTTTCATATAACTTCATATTATTATTATTTTTTTTAACAATTTCTTAGTGATTTCTTCCTCAGTACTTCAACTGTCCTTTCGTTCTTTTATTTTTCTCTTTCATGGATGCCATGTTCTTTGGAAGCTTGTTTAAAGCAAGTTAATGGCTTTTTAAAGGCTTCCTCCACGTGAATAGGAGTCCATTTTTTTAATAATAAGAATTATATGCATCAGGATTTTAGAGATGCTTGGATGGGGCATGGCCAAAAACAGGTGCAGAACCACTGCTCTAGTCCATGCAATCACTCAGTGGTCTCTGTTGGGCTAGTACCCACCATACCGCAGCTGTTTAATCCATAGCCCATACTCTCCTGGTCAATGTAGCAGGGAAATGAGTTTTCACAGCAGCAGTTAATGCTTTGGCCTAGAGATGACAACACTTATCATATGTTCTCACACAATATTTTTCCAGAAACTTGTCACATGGTTCAGCCTAATTGTGAGGGCAGGGCAGGGCAGTATGACATCCTCCTTTGTTCCAGGAAGAAGACAACCAGATAAGGTTAAGCACCAGACACTTCTAACAGAGTTCATTTCATTTCATTCCACTTTATATGTTCTGCTATTTCTTTTTATTCTATTACTAGAGGCCCGATGCACAAAATTCGTGCATGGGTAGGGTCCCTATGCCTGGCCAGCAATCAGGGCCAATCTGTGGGGTGACCGGCAGGGCAACCAGGGAGGGGCCTCCCGCTGGCACCCGCCTTGGCTGGCCTGGGGCCTGCAAACTGAGGGCAGCTCCTGCATTGAGCATCTGCCCCCTGGTGGTCAGTGCACATCATAGAAACTCGTCGTTGCGCTGTTCGGTCGACTTGCATATTAGGCTTTTATTATATAGGATTTTATTTATTTTTTCTGCTATTTCTTATTCAGATAAATATTGATTCATTCTATTTTCTTTTCTTTTTCTTTTTCTTTTTTTCTTTTTTTTTTTTTTTTTTTGACTATCAGGTAGCAATTTATTCTCAGGTAGAAGCTGTATGGCAGTAAGTATATTCTTGCCCTGAATTTTATCATTTGACTCTCAATACTGTTGGGCTGGGGTATATGAAGGCTACCAAAGTCCTTAGTGTTTTCTCCTGGGATTTTTCTATTGAGTTTTGGTATCTATGGGCTGATGGGGATTAGTTTGCATGCTTCTGCATAATCTTGTATTCTCATGTTGTCACAAATGGCAATATTTTATCTTTTCTTATGGCTGAGTAGTATTTCATTGTATATATGTACCACATCTTCATTATCCAATCCTCTATTGAAGTGCACTTTGGTTGACTAGCCATCATTAAAAAGATAAGAGAATTGTATCTCTTGTCTTTTTGATGATAGCTATTCTAACAGTCATGAGGTGATATTTTAATTTACATTTCTCTAATGACTAGGGATGTGATGTTGAGTGTGTCTTCATGTATCTGTTGGTGTTTCATATATCTTCTTTTGAGAAATGTCTATGCAGGTACTGTGTTCGAGGCTCAGGTAACCAGGACTGGCCGAGGCTTGAGCTGCCAGCAGTGGCAGCAGCAGAGGTGTGATGGGGGTGGCGCCTTCCCCTGATGGATGGGTCACTTCCCGCCCCTGAGGGCTCCCAGACTGTGAGAGGGGGCAGGCCGGGCTGAGGGAACCCCCCTCCAGTGCATGAATTTTCATGCACCTGGCCTCTAGTATATATACCCCTATATTTATAGCAGCATTATATACAATAGCATAGATCTGGAAATAACCCAAGTGCCAATCAGTAGATGAGTGTATATGGTACATTTATAAACTGGGATATTATGCAGCCATAAAAAAAGAAGAAACTCTTGCCCTTCACAACAGCATGGATCGACCTGGAGAGTATTATGCTTAGTAAAATAAGCCAATCAGAGAAAAACAAATGCCATATAACCTCACCAATATGTGGAATCTGATGAACAAAATAAACTGAAAAACAAAATGGAACTGGAAACATGGATATATTGAACAGACTGGTCAGTGCTAGAGGAGAGGGGGTTGGGGATTACTGGATAAAGGTGGTGAAGGGATTAACTAAAGAACATATGCATACCCCTTTGACACAGACAATAGTGGGGTAAAGGCCAAGGGAGAGGGAGGCCCTGGTTACCTGAACCTTAGGCGGCCCTGGGTGGCTGAGCAGCCACCATCCAAGGCTTGCCTGTGCCTTGGGCTGGCCCTGGGCGGCTGGGGGACTGAGGAGACTGAGGGTCTCCAGAGGCAAGTGCTCGAAGTACTCGGCAAGGCTGAGGGGACTGGGCACCGCCATCCTGTGGCTATGGGTGCTGCCATCTTTGAGGATGTGGCAGTCAATTAGCATATTATCTCCTTATTGGCTGTGAGTGCCACCATCTTTGAGGGCATGGCAGTCAATTAGCATATTCCCTCCTTATTGGTTGTGGGCACGGCCATCTTTACAGCCTGCTGCTCAGTCGTTTGGTTGTCCCTCACTAACCCCCCTGCCGGCCTGGTTGCCCCACGCAGCCTGTTCAGAAGTCCGTTCGGTTGCAATGGTTGCTTAGGCTTTTATATATATAGATATTTTAACTAGTGCTTCTGGGATCTTTTGGATATATTCCCAGATGTGGGATTGCTGGGTCAAAAGGCAGTTCCATTTTTAATTTCTTGAGGAAAATCCATACTGTTTTCCATAGTGGCTGCACCAGTCTGCATTCCCAGAAAGCATACACAGGGGTTCCCTTTCCTCCACATCCTTGCCAGTACTTGTCGTTTGTTGATTTATTGATAGCAGCCATTCTGACAGGTGTGAGGTGGTACCTCATTATAGTCTTAATTTGCATCTCTCTGATGATTAGTGACCTTGAGCATTTTTTCATATGCCGATTGGCCATCTGTATGTCCTCTTTGGAGAAGTGTCTACCATCTCTTTCTTGGGTTGCTGCAGGGGCTACCTTAGTAATTCTCTATATTCACCCTGATCCCATCCAATTCATTTTTCACTCTGGAGGCAGAGCAATTTCACACCAGATCATGTAGTTCCCTGTTTAAAACTCTCCACTGGCTTTGTCTTAGCCTTAAGACAGAAGCCAACACCTCTGAAATGGCTTGTAAGGTCCTGCACAATTCATTCCTTACCTGTTTGTCCAGATTCATCTACTGCCCCTCTCCTTTCATGCTCCAGCCACAATTCTCTTCTTTCATTTCTCAAACTTACCCTATTCCTGTCTGCCTTGCGACTTTGAGTATGTTGCTTTGTAGCCTGGAATGCTCTTTTTCCATTTGACCATCTAATTAACTGTCAGAAGTTACTTTCTCAGAATTTTTTTCTGACTACCTGCTCCACCCCCATACTAGATTTAATTAACTTCATGGTATTATACAACTTTTCTTCTTTCATCACATTTAATGAATATGTATTTTACCTCTTTGATTATTTGATTGTCTGCCTGCCCCATCAGACTGTAAGCTCAATTACTATATAATGAGTGCAAGAGAAATGTCTGCTTTGATTCCAAATGTGTGTGTCTGTAACATATCTAACACATAGTAGATGCTCAACAAATTGTTGATGCATAAAACCATGAATAAACAATTAACTCACTGGTTGCATGAATGAACAAATAAAGAAAGCTTACAATCTAGTGGAGAATAGAAATAAGTAGACAATCAGCCTACAGTTTGATAAGTGCTGTGAGTGGAAAAGTACATAGTACTAAACATAAGTACTAAAATTGGTGCCTAATTCTAATTTTTAGGGGCTAATATAGTAGAGAGGAGAAGGAATTGTATGATCAAGAGTTGCAACAGGAAGTATCCCATTTCTAGCCCTTAAATGTCTATGTATAGTAGTAAATAAGGACAGGAATATAAACTGTGGAAATTCAGCTAAAAAGGGGGGCTATATTTTAAAGTCTAAAACAGTGGTTCCCAATCTTTTTTGGTCATACCCTACCTAAGCATCTCTAAAATCCTGATGCCCCCCTGTGACATATAAGTATTACTATTCAAAAAGTGAACTCCTACTCACGTGGAGGAAGCCTAAAAGGCCATTAAACAAGCTCCCAAAGAAAATGGAATCCATGAAAGAGAAAAAAGAATGAAAGTACAGTTGAAGTACTGAGGAAGAAATTGTTTAAAAAAATAATATGAAGTGATATGAAAAATAGCAAATAAAGTTTCAAAACATATAATAGAGAACTGAAATGCATAAATATGTCACAATATATATTTATATACTGTGTATGAGGCCCCTAGGATCATAACAAATGCAAAAAATTCACTGTTAATAACTAATTCTTGAATTGCCCCCCTTAAAAATTCCCCCTGTGGAACCACTGGTCTAAACTGATTGCAAACATAAATACTCAGAATTCTTCCATAGTAGCACATCTGTCTTTGTTCAAGGAAGTGACTACACTGAGGCCAATCAATAAAAAAAAAAAAAAGATAACAAAGCAAGTCAACCAATTATGAAAATCAAAATAGTGACAGAATGAGAGAATCAGGACCAAAACTTGGCTATAGCTTTTCCTCTCATAGTTCATAGTTCATAGCTAAAAAGCAATGTTAGGAAACCCAAGTTTAGCTACAGCTGAGCACTGGTTCTAGGCATTCATAGATGTGTGCATAGATAGGGTTTATATGTACAGTAGTTGGATATAGTTCAGTCTACATTTTGTATCCTAGTCCTTCTCAAATGATATTTTTTGTTGTTGTTATGAAGTCTCAATTAAAAAAAGAAAGTCAGTTACTGTTAAACATATATTTGGACACAGACAAATCCAAACTACATATGCAGTAGAGTCCTGATAACCCCATCAGCCAAGCAGCCCACCCATTAGATGATTACTCTGGTCAAGATCTGTTTGACCCAGATCTGTTCCCGATGGAAGGTGGGCACAGGGTATTCACAAGTAAATATACACTCAAATAGCTTGGCTGTGGAGCTGCCATGTAGTTTCCAGGGCTGGGGACAGGGGTCCCATGAGTCTGTTTTTGATAATGGATCCCATTAGCACTAGGGCAGAATGTACATGCTAAGTCACAGAATCCGTCTTTCTCTCATTGTGATCAACCAGATTTTGCTCTAGAGGAGCAAAAAGTTGTGAGGTCCAGTGGGAGAAGTCAAACAGCTGTCACTTGCCTGGGAGGGGAAAAAAGGGAAGTCAGAAAAAGCACTCAGCAATGTTACACAACATGGGCATGTTGGAAGCTGTGCCAGAGACAGCTCCTCATCTTCCTCTTCATCCTCAGCAAAGGAAAGTAATGTCACTGGTGAGCAGAGGACCTCTCTGATTTCTACATTAGTTTCTTATTTTCAAAGATGCTTTGTCTTTTCTTAAAGAACACAAAATGCTCATCTATATTGAAAATAGTGTTTCTTTCTTGCACAAATAATTTTTCCTACTCCTTGGAAAACTTTACTCATTTTTCAACAAATTAACATTTGCAGGGAAATTTAACATTTTAAGACAATTCAAAGTATACATCAAGTTTAGTCTTGGTGAAATTATCTTAATACTCATAAGAAATATGTCTTTGTTTAAAAGAATGATAATAATTAGTAATAAATAAAATGTGTTACTTAATATTTGGTATGTAAATGGAGAGCACCATAGGTTAGTGCAGATGATGAACAGAAATAGACTTATATTCAGAATAACTATGTATCCTTAAGTAAATCCCTTAATTGTTCTGTGCCATAACTGTTCTGTGTTTACTAGTAAAACAGAAATAGTAGTCAGAGTCTTTACCTTAACAGATTACTGATACATTTAAAATAATGTGACTAGAGAAGCATCGATCAGATGCTCAAACCTAAGTGGGAAAGTAGGGGTAAGGGGGAGAGATCAACCAAAGGACTTGTATGCACGCATATAAGCATAACCAATGAATGCAGACACCAGGGGGGTGAAGGCATGAACATGAGTGGGGTGCGAGGGCACTGGGGGGATAAGGACACATATGTAATACCTTAATCAATAAAGAAAAAAATAAAAATAAATGTTAGTATAAATTTTGGAAACTTTATGGCACTAAACATGTTAGATATAATTATTACTTTATTATCATCATAAAAGTTAGAAAAATAATTAAAATTCTTTAGGCATATGTTTAAACTTTATACATTCTTTTTCTTGGTTTGGAGTACTTCATAGGTTTTTTCCTAAAAGTAGCTTTGTAGTGCATTGTCTCTCAGGAAAGATAGATTGCTAGAGTGTTGTTTTAGTTTTATTTTACGTTGAAGTAAAATTCTGAGATTTCATTTCATTCATTTAGACTGTTCACGGGGTAACCACACTTTTTGCAAAATGGCGTTGTATTTGTCCCAGATGCTTTCTTGTGCGAATTAGTTTCCCATTGTTAGTTTTCAGCTCTTACAGAGACCCTCAGCATCATGCTGTCCATCACCACTCATCCCAGGGTGAGCCTGGTCTTTCATAGGTACACCAGCGCCCTCTGCTGGACAAACCACCGGCAGGCAGTCTCAGAGCCCCTTCTAAGTATGAGTTTCCTGCAACTCCTCTTCTGTCATTAGATCTGAGTGGTCTTGTAAAATCCTCACTAAGGGTTTGGTGGGAGTTGTAGTTACAGAAGTTGCAGTATGTCAGAAAGATGCTCTCAGAAACACGATAAACAAACTTCTTAACTTGGGGATAAATTTCAACAATAATTATTACAAACTGATTCACATTCTCATTTTGGAATACCTGTGCCTTGTGATTGATTGAGCACACTTTGCTGGGGTATCCTCAAGTCAGAGAACTATTTTATCTCACATGAATTAGGAGACATAGTCCCTGACAGTTTAGGATGATCTTCCAGCAAGATGCAGCTTTTCCCTCAGAGTTAATCAGATACTGGCTGGTAGGACAAATCCTCAGTTATTCTGCTATCAAATATTTATTGAAAACCTATTATGAATCCAGAAATGTTTTAGGTGCTAAAGATACAGAAATTAATAGCATATTTGTATGAAGTTATATACCGGTAACCTTGCATCTGTGTCTGACCTTCTGATATAGAAGTTCTAATAGGAATACAACTCACACAGACCATACTGGTTGGCCAGAACGCAAGTGTTTCAGGGGATGCAGGACTTTCAGTGCTTAAACAAGTCCCAGGCAAACTGGAATGAGTTGGTCACTCCAAACCCAAGATTTCCCACCATCCAAGATTGTAGCTTGCAGTAGCATTTATTAAAAAATAACATTTCAGTAGCATTAGCTTCATCACTAATACTATTATTCTGAACAGTTTTTCTTTCTAATTAAAAACTTGTTGGAGCTTACTTACATGCTACTTTTGAATCAGTCTAGTGACTTGTCATTTACAAAGTATTTTCTTATATGCAAAAGATGCTGAGCAAACCTAAAAATTACAAATACAAATTTGCACCGTCAATGCCAAGAAAAATATACACTGGAAAAGCCAAGTTCAATCTTATAAAAAGCAGAAAGCTGAAATTATGTAGGATGAAAGACCTTAAAACAGAAAGGAAAATTAAATTCTGAAAAGTATATTTATCAATAAAATCTATGATAAAGACAAACAATACCCATTAGTCAGGGGATTTTTAAAAATCATATAAGCTTAAAACTGAAAGGAAGGATCTAAAATTCATCCAGCTCTCTCTATCCAAATAAAAATGTTTCTCCTGGATTTGGGAGTCATTTATTTTCTGACATGTTATTCCCAAAACTTAGTTTATATTTCTCACTGATAAAAGTTACCCATTTTTTATTTAAATATGATTCTTTTAACTATCATTTTGCTTTAGGATTAAAAAATAACTTCATATATCCATGTGCTGCAATGACTGCCCGCCTGCAGTGGAGGCAGGAGAGGCTCTCGCCATCACCATTGCGCTCACCAGCCGTGAGCCTGGCTTCTGGCTGAGCAGCACTCCCCCTGTGGGAGCGCACTGACCACCAGTGGGCAGCTCCTGCATTGAGCATCTGCCCCCTGGTGGTCAGTGCAAGCCATAGCGACTGGTCATTTGGCCGTTTGGTCAATTTGCATATTAGGGTTTTGTTATATAAGATATTCATATAACCAGATACGTGTGTGTGTGTGTGTGTGTGTGTGTGTGTGTGTGTGTGTAAAACTGATCTTCTCTAGGTTGTGAGATGGCAATCAACACCTTTGTGGAAAGTTTGACATAATTAATCCATTCTAATCTCAATTTCAATCGTCTTTAGGAGGAGAAATAGCGATAGCAGTTGTTGAACTAGAATTACTATAAAAAATCAAAAGGTGTGATCATACTCATTTAACTACCAGCCAATTTTATTTAGCTCAGAACTATTCAACAAGAATACCCTATAAGCCATTCATTATATGAATTCCTGTCTGTCAGAACAATTGCAATATAACACCTGTTAAAAAAAAGTCATGAGGCATTTCTACCTTGCAATAAATAAGGTAGTGGCTATTACTTGTGAGTTGCATTTTTGAAATTAGCTATCCTGTCTGCCCTTTCTCCCTTCTTATTAATGCCAGCTGAAAGGCTGGGTCCCCATGACCATCCTCACTCCTAACACCAACTACAAGTTCAGGGATTCCAAGACCACCTTCAGATTTGATAACTTGCTAGAAAGACTTCCAGAACTCAGGAAAGCCATTCTGGATTATTACAACAAAAGGACATAAATTAAAAATGATAGAGGGAAGTTTTACATAAGGCAGGGCTAGGGGTCACCCAGGTGTACCATTTCTAGTTTTTCCTTCCAGGTGGAGTGGAGGACAGTGCCTATTTCTCTTAGTAATGATGTGTGACAATATGCATACAATATTGCCAACTAAGGAAGCTCACCAAAGCCTTGGTGTCCTAAATATTACTGAAGCTTGATCACATAGACATGATTGACCTTTCACATGGCTAACCTTAGTCTCTAGTCCCTCCACTGCCAAAGTGGTACCTTGGTGCCTAAGGCCCTCCACCGGTAGATTATCACTGTAGTTCAAGGCCTTCAGGCAAGCAAAGGCACTCATATAAAGCAGACACTCCAAAGGCTTGGAGATTACTTCCCAGAAGTGAGGGCATAGGTCAGGCCTCCCTTTGGGCAAAGTTAATTCTTTACTGCACACTGTCTAAGATCATTTTTGTTCCAAGGATGTATTTCGTGGCATTCTCAAAATACTCCATCAGTGTCTCCTATTCCTAGATGATGCCTTTGCTCTTTTTGGCATCTGTGTAAGAGAATCTGGAGCCTGACCTGTCTTCTGCTCCAATAGGCCATGCAGACTTGACTCGGTTTTGTGCCTGCCTCTGTTTTCTATGGTGTGGCACCAGGCACATCTCTGAACAAAAACCTCCTACCCCTTCTCCACATCACCCATTTTGATTTTTTCTCTTGCTTCATATACTGTAAAGTTCCTATTTGGAAGCTGGACATGCCGCTCTCCTGGGCATACTTTCCATCACTACATTATTGAGCTTGAGTTGTCCCAAAAGTAACACTGGAGCCATGAACTTGTGTGTAGTTCATTTTCAAGATGATTCCAGGAAACAGGAGTGAAGTGCAAGAAATGTGGGACAGATAAAGGGGAAAATTTAAATAAGGGTGTGATTTTTCAGATGCTGCTGGGGATAATGGTGTAATGTGCCACTGGGACCTCCTTAGAAGTGCACAGAATGCCTTTCAGAGTGTCCACTTGAGGATGGATAGGGAACATCAATCTATTGGCTTATATCCCCTTTTGGTTGAGCATCACCCTCCTGAATTTATTCCAGCCACAGTCTTTGGCATTGAAGGAGACCTGAGGTGGAAGTCAAAGACACTGCTGTAGACAACTGGAATGCACACTGGAACTCTCTAATCCAGAAGTGTGTGCTGCAACTCTATTACCTACATCAGTGGTTTACAAATGTTGAAGATCATATGAATCACTCAAGAGCTAAAGAACACAGAGTCCCAGATCCATAGAAGAGAGATAGGGTCCTTTTCATTCTTATCAAGTTTCCTGGGTGATTCAGGTACTTACACTGATGCTTGAGTAGCGTACCACTTACGGTACTCTATATGGACCCTATAGGGATTTGAAGTTAATTCGCTACTATTAACCTGAACTGGAGGATCCAGAGTGTGCACCAGGATGCCCATGCCCTCCCTATCCCCAACTGTGTTGGCTCAATTCATGTAATTGTTGCTCCCACGTGTTCAGCTATACATTGATACTCTATCTAGCTCTTGGCAACTCTCTCCCTCAAAGGAAAGTAGCATTTAATGAACATCTGCTACAACTAGTCAATTTTATAGACACTTTACAGACATTACTTCCTTTCATTCTCATGACAACCCTGAAAAATAGGTGGTATTATGCACATTTTTCAAATGAAAAAAATTAAAAGTCCAAGAGATGGGATGTTGTGTGTCTACCACTAACTAGAGCAGTGATGGCAAACCTATGACACGCGTGTCAGAGGTGACACGCGAACTCATTTTTTTGGTTGATTTTTCTTTGTTAAATGGAATTTAAATATATAAAATAAATATCAAAAATATAAGTCTTTGTTTTACTATGGTTGCAAATATCAAAAAATTTCTATATGTGACACGGCACCAGAGTTAAGTTAGGGTTTTTCAAAATGCTGACACGCTGAGCTCAAAAGGTTCGCCATCACTGGACTAGAGTGTAAAACAGGTCTATTAAACTGCAAAGGCTCTCAGATCTATCACACTCTGTCATTGTGGAGAAATAGTAACGACAATCTATATTAGCTCCACCCACAACGCATCCATGTCCTCTTTAATTTTGAGGAGAAAAACACAAACCAGCTAGGAAAACATTTTAATTGTAGAGGTCAGACCAATCGTCCTTTGTATCAAGCAGTCCCTGACCACACTTTGGCTCATGGTTTTACTTAATGGGATTTACTGAGCACCAACTCTGCACCAGGAGCAGTGTTAGGTGCTTTGCATACAGTATCTCTTCCCTTTACTACTTATCATAACAGGGCACTGTCATCTCCTTCCTCATCTCACAGAACAACATAAGCATCTTCCTTCGACAAATAGTCCCAACAGCTTTATCAATCAAAAAACAGATTCTCACAAAGCATAAAGGTCATAAAGCATAACAAATTTCATTCATATTTCTTGCTGCTTTTACCAGATCTGTTTAAATCTCTTTGGGAAACTAGAAGAAGAAAACACTTATTTTTGAAGTTTGGAAAGTAGAGCTGAACTTCACTTACTTACTATTCACATACTTTGAATTTTTAATTGTAAGTTTAAATGTATTTTAAAGTACTTAAGAGGGAGTAAAAATTTATCAATATTTAATGAGAATTTGGGCCATATTTTCTAATATTTCTTTTCATTCTGTATATTCTAATTGGGTCTTTCTCATTTTCCATTATATCTTACTAGAGGCCCCTTGCACAAAATTTGTGCATCAGTAGGGTCCTTAGGCCTGGCTGTTGATCAGAGCCAATCTGTGTGGTGACCGGCAGGGCAACCAGCAGGGTGATCAGGGGGCCCCTGCTGGCACTCACCTTGGCTGGCCTGGGGCCTGCAGGCTGGGGATAGCTCCTGCATTGAGCATCTAACCCCTGGTGGTCAGGGTGTGTCATAGCAACCGGTCATTCCACCAGTTGTTCCATCATGTGGTCAATTTGCATATCAGGCTTTTATTATATAGGACTAGAGGCCCGATGCACAAAAATTTGTGCACTCGGTGGGGGAGGGGGTCCCTCAGCCCGGCCTGTGCCCTCTCGCAGTCTGGGACCCCTCAGGGGATGTCCACCTGCTGGCTTAGGACCGCTCCTTGGGGGATCGGGCCTAAGCTGCAGTCGGACATCCTTAGTGCTGCTGAGGAGGCAGGAGAGGCTCCCTCCACCACCGCTGTGCTGGCAGCCATCAGCCTGGCTTGTGGCTGAGCAGAGCTCCTCCTATGGGAGCAAACTGACCACCAGGGGGGCATCTCCTGCATTGAGCGTCTGTCTCCTGATGGTCAGTGTGTGTCATAGTGACCAGTCATTCCCAGTCATTCTGCTGTTAGGGTCAATTTGCATATTACCCTTTTATTATATATGATAGAGGCCAGGTGCACAGGTGGGGGCTGGCTGGTTTGCCCTGAAGTGTGTCCCGGATCAGGTTGGGGGTCCTGCTGGGGTGCCTGGCCAACCTGGGTGAGGGGCTGATGGCTGTTTGCAGGCTGTTCAAGCCCCCCAGTGGGGACCCTCACCCCATGGGGATGTGGCCAGCCTGGGTGAGGGGCTGAGGGCTGTTTTCAGGCTGGCCACACCCTTTCAGGGTGGGAGTCCCTACTGGGGTGCCTAGTTGAGGGGCTGATGGCTGTTTGCAGGCTGGCCACAGCCCCTTCAGGGTGGGGGTCCCCACTGGGGTGCCTGGCCAGCCTGGGTGAGGGGCTGAGGGCCGTTTTCAGGCTGGCCATGCCCGCGGGCTGGAAGCAGGTATCTTGGATTTATTTTACTTCTATAATTGAAATTTTGTTGCCTTGGTCCAGCTCAAAGCCTCGGTTGCCCCTGGCAACCCAGGTTCCCAACCCCTCCTTGAGCAGAGGCCATGGCAGCTGGAAGCAGGTATCTGGGATTTATTTATCTTCTATAATTGAATCTTTGTAGCCTTGAGTGGAGCTCAGGGCCGGCAGGGTAGGCGGGAAGCTTGGCTTCCTTCATCGCCGGGGCAACTCAAGCCTCCTGCTCACTTCAGCTCCGTGGCCGCCGCCATCTTTGTGATGGAGTGATGGTTAATTTGTATATTACTCTTTTATTAGATAGGATTAGCAAAGGACAGTCTTCTGAGCATAGTATGTCTACATTTAGTGCTTCCTGTCCCTAAAACAGCAATTCCATTCACACCAGCACTCCATGTGAATGTCCATGTGAAATTGTTCATCTTTTTCAGAACCAGACATTCTTTAAAGCAAATGTGTTTGCTATATTACTTTGTATTCCATGAACACACATCAACATTGTGTTTGACAGCTTATTTTCAACAGCTAAGCATGAAGTCATTGTAAAACAGTCTAAAGGTGTTTCATCTGGTATTAATGTTCTGTTTGGACTCTTTTTTGTCTATAGTGCCTGGTATTTCTGTTTTAACTTCCACTGCTGAAGATAAGGTGATATTTGGTAGTTGGGTTCATCCCATAAAGAGTTTAATTGAATTACAGAAAGGCCTGATATGCTAGATTGAAAGGTCAAGTATTATACATTCATTTTGAGAGCGGAGATTTGAGAGGGTTGCACAGTGCAGAATTCATACAGATGAGAACAAGATACTCCAGAAATAATGTGAAGTTAAAAACCAGTGGCTATGCCCATGGGAGGAGGGGAGCTTTTTTAGATCTATGCAAAGGGTTGAACATAATGCTTATAACCTTTTCTTGTCGGTATCGTTTTTCAACCTTTTAAGAGTTTTGCATCAGGATGATTTGCAAAAAATAAATGGCAGATTTAGGAGCCAGTCTAGAACTGTCTTTGTTTTAAAATAGTACAAGACTGTAGAGAACTATTTAAATCTAAGTGTTCCTAGGTAACTCAGGCAAGAGCTCCACAAGGTCTCCCCTGCCCACCCAGTTGCCTCAGCCACCACCCGTAAATCCACTGAATTGTTATTGAGATGAAATGTTTTAAGACTTTAACAATGGCGACAAATTCCAAATATCTCCGTTTGCCCGCTGAAGAAAGCGAGAAACCTGAGCCAAGGCTCTGAGCAACGACTACGGACTAGGCGTGCCTGAGTAACGAGGCCTATGCCCATGGCCCTGGGTAGACTTGACCAGCTGGTTTTAAAACAAATTAAAACAGCCCAGTGACTGCCTTGTACCAAAGAACAAAGAGTCACAGAGGTACAGCCGGTTAGAAATGAGTTCAGGGCCACGGAGCATTAATAACAGAGGGCGTGAAGCGGGGCGCAAGTGAGGGACACTGAGGGACTCTCAAACTGCGCCTTCATTCCATAGATCAAATGTTGATCAAAGGATAAAAGAGGATCAAAACGACTCAAAGATTCCTGGCTGGAGCTGCTGAAAAAGGGGTCGCTTCATTAGACCACATGGTGTGGGAATGTGAGGAGCAGCTGGCATTTCAGGTCCATTAGAAAGATCCTCTGACTTAGGTGGTTTGAAAGCAGCGCCTGCGTCAGTACTCCCACACAGGAGTTTTCACCAGCAGGCGAGACAGCGCTGGCAGATCTGCCAGCGAAACCTGATCCCCCCACCTACCCCACCCCCATGTTTTGAAAACTAATTACAAAATCACTGGATGAGCTGAACTCGTAGCTGCAATATGCCTGGACCTCCGTCATCCATCCAATGCAGTGCCTTGGGAAGCCTGACATGAAAAATTAATAGAAATTGATTTGGAGAGAAGTGCCATCAAATGGATTGAAAACTGGCTCAAAGACAATAAACAAAGGATGATGACACGTGGCACTGCAGTCAGGAGCAGAGTCCAGTTTTCCACAGAGAATAGTGTCCAGTGCCTCCATGAGTCAGGATCTGAGTTCATTTCTGGCCAGTGGGGTGTTATCTACAAAGAAGTGAAGAGGATTTAAATGAAATCACAGCTGACTTTCCTTAGGAAGAAAGGTAAATATCAATAAAAGGAGAATCACATTGGGTCAAAGGAGTGCTAGGACTAGAGATGAAAAGCAACTAAAAAATTACTACAAATGCCAGAAAATGTCAAGGAGACATTCTTCCCAAAGTCAAAGATTTAGAGCACACCTGTAGATCAATTCAAAGGGTCTAGTTTATCTGACATTTATTGTCTCCCATGTTTTCTATTGATGCTCCAATAGTTATCTGAATAAAATGATAGATTTCAGGGCAATAAATATTCTTAAATTTTAAAAGCTTTATAAAAATGATGTTTATTTCTACCCAGCCCTCCAGCTATCGGAACCTGGATCTTTGGGTGTAGCTTAATTTGCACACTGATTTACCAGCTGAAAAAAAAAAACAGAAAGAGTAAAATTTTGGAGCACTTTATAATAAAAAAAAAAAAGTAAAACATAAATGGGGAGAAAGAATGCAAATGTGGTTTCTATTATTTGCACCTGAAGCTTATAATGATTAACTTTATTATTTTTTTATATTTTTAATGGATTTCAGAGAGGAAGGGAGAGGGAGAGAGAGATAGAAACATCAATGATGAGAGAGAATCATTGATCAGCTGCCTTCTGCAGGCCTTCTGCATGCCCCCTACTGGGGATCGAGTCCGCAACCTTGGGCATGTGCCCTTGACTGGAATCGAACCTGGGACCTTTCAGTCCGCAGGCCGATGCTCAATCCACTGATCCGAACCAGCTAGGGCTGATTGATTAACTTTAAATGTGAAGAATAAAAACTCCCTGCTAGTATGAAATGAGTTAATTGATTTCATATTGATAGCTCTTCTAATATGTGTTGAGTCCTTTACTAAAAGGTTTTTGCTTTTTATTTTTGTGGGAAGGGAGTTGTTCAAAAGTAAAAATAGAAAAACAGGACAGCACATTTTCTTATCATAAGCAGATCCTTAGAATTTCAGCTCTAAAAAGAACCTTAGAGTTCATTGGTTCTGACCGCCTTTATTTTGGATGTGAACTGGAAAGCACAAGGAAACAGGCTATGGTGATGTAACCTGGCGGAGAACCAAGGGGGATATCTGCCCAGATGCCTCCATGTAGCTGTGCATCCATGAGACTAGTGGCATCTTTCACTTCCCACATGCTTCTATAATGCCTCAGAGCTCACTTCACCACTGGCCTCCCAGGCAAGCTGGGACAAGCTCAACAGAGGCATGAAGGACTTTTCCTACGCATCCATTTTGGAAACCCAATGAAGCCTGCTGACTGGGTCTGGCCACAGACTGGAACACACTCTGTGTTTCTCTTTGGCCAGGCGAACAGCACTCTAAGCCAGAATCTTTCAGAACCTTGGAGCCTCTTAATCCCACAGAGCTTTTCATTCCTGCCGTCCCTGGCCTCCACACAAATGCATGCTGTCATGGTGGTATGTCCCTTCACATTCTTACCCTCACCCACTCTTTTTCCTCTCCTATGAGTCATCTTCCCATTCCCACTCCACTTTCCTGTCAGCCTCCTGGCCTTTGCTGACATTCTCCCTTTGCCTGTCCTGCTTTTCCCTAGTGTTCTACCTGATGACACTCACTCTGCTTTCAAGACTCAGGCCAATCACCATCCCTTTCTCCATAAATCACTGCTTGCCTCCTCCTAAATTCCTTGCCACATAGAATTGACAAGTCGCTCTACTTTTGCTTCCCTTACTGGCATTTTTAGAAGCAAAAATGGAAGAAATTGTCAATGCTACAGAGCAAGGCAGCTAACATAGCTCCCCAAATGGTTAAAATATTTCTTTATTTGCATCTCTGCCTCCACTGGAATTCAATCTCTCTGAAGACCTAGACCTTGTTTTGTTCCACCTACTGTATCCTCAGTGCCTAGAACAGTGTTTCCTAGCACACAGTAGGTAGGCACTTACTAAATATTTAATTAAACAAGTATCTTTACTGAGCCATTAGCTTCTTAGAGGCAGAAACATCTTTCCCCACCACCCACAATCCCTAGCACATATGGCTAGGTAACCATATTAAATTATTTCTGCAATGCCATTGGAACCCTTATTCTACTATAAATAAATTCCCCTTTTCATTCACGCACTTTACCCAGTACTCCCTCAATCACTCACTTTTCTGGATCTCCTTTACGGTGAGCCTTCTTTATGTGTACATAAGAGGCTTTCAAAGAGGCTGCTCAAACACAGCCCCTTTACCTAGGACCTAAGGTTAGTAGATTCCCATTTCAACTCCATAGACAAAATAATTGGAAAAGCAATCAATACTCCTGTTGCCAATCAGCCTATGGTCCCCATTTCCACTGCGATGTTTTTAAAAATATATATTTTATGCCAGGACCGGTTTGGCTCAGTGGATAGAGCGTCGACCTGCGGACTGGAAGGTCCCGGGTTCGATTCCGGTCAGGGGCATGTACCTGGGTTGCGGGCACATCCCCCGTGGGAGATGTGCAGGAGGCAGCTGGTCGATGTTTCTCTCCCATCGATGTTTCTAACTATCTATCTCTCTCTCTTCCTCTCTGTAAAAAATCAATAAAATATAAAAATATATATATATATATATATTTTATTTATTGATTTCAGAAAAAGGAAGGAGAGGGAGAAAGAGAGAAACATTAGTGATGAGAGAGAATCATTGATCCTATACAACCCCTACTGGGATGGAGCCCACAACCCAGGCATGTGCCCTGATCTGGAATCAAACCCAAACCTCCTGGTTCATGGGTCAACGCTCAACCATTGAGCCACAACTGCCAGGCTGAAATGCTTCTTAATAGAGTCAAATACAATGGAAAATTCTCAAGCCTACTTTGGGCTACTCCCAATTCTCAGTTCATATGTGTCTCAACTTCTCTGTAATATCTGACATTTGCTACAAGAAGCATTTTCCTCCCTCACCTGCTTCTTTTCCTCCTACTTCTCTACTCTAACTTTGCAGTCTTTTAGAAGCTCTTGGTTTCTTATATTATTTGTCACTTGGTTGTGCTATCACATCATTAATTAATCTTTAACCTTCTACTGACTTTCTTGTATTCTATCCAAGATATCCCCTGATAAAAGCAGGCTGAACTCATCAATAAAAAGAGGAAATTCCAGGGCTAGCTAGCTAAGCCTCCCAGCAGGGAACCACCACTAAGAAACCGGTTTGAGCTAGAAAAATCCAAGATGGCTTCTGAAACCCCTTCCAAAGTCACCTTTTGGTTAACCTTTCATTAATATACTAAAAGTCGTGCCCCAGGATGGAGATTTAACATTAAAATTGGATATGTTATATACGGCTGGTCATGTTCCAAGCATGTTTAGGAATTGCACATGTTCCCTTGTAAATAGAGAACTCCCCATTCTTCCTAGGGAATCTCCACCCTTAAACTCATCTACCTCCATCTTCCTGCTCCCCTTCATCCTTTAAGACTTTCCTAATGGCCCAGAAATGGGGAGAAGTGGTTTAGAGCATGAGATCATGACCTTCTCCAATGCGTGGCCAAAGAATAAAGTTTCTGACTTTCTTTACTGAATACTGTCTCACCCTATTGGTATGAGCAACACCAGGCAGAAGGACCATGATTTGGGGTGTCTGACTCTATCTAGTATTTTGCTGCGGGAAGCCACCACATACCAGCATTATCATGAACGTGTACCAAGGAACGCGGGAGGCCAATGGACCGTGAGCGTTAGCAGGGCTCACGCTAAGCACTGATTGTTCGTTTTGAGATTGCGATGGCTTGAAGCAATTTCCCGACCTGATAGCCTCCAAGTAAATGTTTACTAGACCTTACTGATCTTTACTGACCTTTGAGACTGTCTGTCTGCTATGTGCTTGCCATGCTTTACTGAGGGCAAGATGTATATCTAAAACTGAATAAAAAGCGGACAAGGCCAGGACTCAGTGTGCCTTTTCAAGAAAGAGATTCCACCTGGCCCCCACTCCTTAATAATTCATTTTTCTGTCTAGGATTTTCATTTGTGCGTCAGCCCCTCCTGCAGATCCTGAACCCCACCATGCAGGTTGCAGCATTTTGCCCTCAGGCCTCTGAGCCCTATTCTCTGGTCAAACTATCACCTTTACAGTGATAAATCTCATGTCCACTCTTCTAAGGCACAGTCTCATTTACCCATCTGTCTTTGGAGAGCTCCTCTTGGATAAACTAAAACACTTCAAAATCAAACTTTACACACACCCATAAGGGCAAGGAGAAGAGTGGGGAAAAATCCTAACACCCAATTAAGAATAGAAGAAAGTGCCTGACCGGTGTGGTTCAGTTGGTCAGACATTATCCCATGCACCAAAAGGTTGCCGGTTCAATTCCAGTAAGGGCACATGCCTGAGGTTGTGGGTTCAATACCTAGTAGAAGGCATGCAGGAGGCAACTAATCAATGTGATCTCTCTCTCTTTCTCTCTCTCTCTCTCTCTCTCTCTCTCTCAAAATCAATTTAAAAACACCTAAAAAAAAAAAAAGAATGGAAGAAAGTTTTGGGTGTAGTTCTAGGACTTGAGAGAGATAGAGAGATGGGTGAGAAAAGTAGATTTTTTATAACACTGTTCCTGAAATTCCAAGAAATCTTGTATTGCATTATTAAATTTTTTTGCTCCAAATTTTGTGTTATTTGACTGTGACATCACAAAGAGACTGGATTGTAGTAGATTTTCTTCATAATTTCCTGATGCTCCCTTCAAACCTCCACCTGGATATCAAAGTGACATTTTCAAGATGAAAACTTGATATTGAGAGCTATCTTGTTTATTGAATTTTTCCATCTTGAAATTTTGTGATTTTTTAATTTTTTAATTGTTTTATTCAAATCCTAATGTTTGCCACATTTTTTCACATCTGTCTCTTCATGGATATACAAAACAAATGATTTTATTTCTTTATATGAAGCATAGTTGTGGAATTTCAGAATTTAGCAGCCCTAATTTTCCATTTGCCCTTTTTATTTAATACTAATTCTGGTTTCTATTATTTCCCTTTAATAACATGTTAAATGCATCAAAATGCCATTTAAATCCTTTATTACTCACTGACTTTTGCTTGGCCAGGAAACAGAACAGGAAGGGCAGCCTGAGATGGGAATCTACGAATCAGAAGTTGAAAAGTGTTGTTGAAGTTTAAGGCTTGAGAATCAAAACCAAGAATGAGAATCTTGGCACTCACAGAGGAGTGCAAAAGTAGCTCACAGAACCATAGAATGCATCTAGGCCAAACCAATCAGCAGGTTCACCCAACCACAATCTGAAGAGACAAGATCAATCTAGGAAAGCAGGTAAAATCAGGCCATGAGAGAAAAGTCAACATTTCTGGTAAACTGAAGACCTCATGTGCCTCAGGCACTTGGAAGATTTAGAGGTAAGAGGGATAATGTGGTAACTTGAGTGTGATTAGCCTAAGCAGCTAATAAGGGCCAATAGTTCTTTCTGTCTTTTCCTGGTCAGTTTATACCAAATACTGACATCCAGAACATTCTGAAATTTCTCAAAGTTCTCCCTCCCATTTAAGTGATAAAAGGAACATGAGGGTAACTTCAGTGTAATGATTTATAAGGAAATGTCCCAAGTTTTTCATTTGTTTAGAACAGAGGTCAGCAAATTTCTTTTCTGTAACGGGCCAGATAGTACATATTTTAGATTTGTAGGCCATACAACCGCTGTTACAACTATTAATTCTGCTTTTTTTTAGCACAGTAGACAATACACAAAAGAATGGGCATGCATATGTTCCAAAAAACTTTAATTTACAAAAAGAGGCACCAAATTTGGTTGTATTAGATATTGTTAGTCACAATTATTACACTACAAACTAGTTTTGGAAATATTTTTATTGCATACAAATTTACATTATAAAGCTATTTTAGAAAGAATTTGATCAATGATGTTTTAACAGCTAATATTAAGTGCAAAGAAATTTGATTTTGATCATCTACTTTCTCATTTAAAATTTAGAGACTGATGTGTCTTTTAAAAAGATATTACATGGCTTTATTTTACTTAATATATTATCAAATCTCTGAAGGTCAACCTGTGTCAGTTAGATGCTGAGGATTTTATATTAGGGGAAATATGATGAAAAAAATATGTACATGAGAAATATTTTAAGATGATTCTTAAGTATAATTTTTATTATAATGTAAAATCTAACTACACTTTTAAAAAGTCTAAGATGAAGCATGGAGATTTAAAAAAATGTATCAGTAGTGGATTTACTGATGGAAGTAATCATTTAATAATATATACATATAAAAATATATATAATATATACATATAGCAAATCATTATTTTGTACACTTAAAACTAATACAATGTTAAATATCAATTATATCTCAATAATTTTTAAAAGATCACTAAGGTGTCTTTTCTATTTCAAATCTGTTATTTGATATTAATTCTGATATGAATAGCAACAGGAAGGGTGAGCGAATAAGCATTTTACATCCCTGAGACAATGAAGATCAGTAAAATATATTTTTAAAAAGTGGTATTGAAAAGTGCTTTTTGCTGGTCATCTGTTTCATTTCACACAGTGGCCAAAATTAAAAGCATTTACTATTATTTTTGTTTGCATGGTTTTCAGTAAGAAATCACTCTCTGATTCCATCACCCCACTCAGGATGCTAAGTAAATCTGTGGAGACAAACTCCATGAAGGAGTCCAAGAGGCCAAGTGATCAATTATTTCCCAAAGGAGCAGGATATTGCTTATTGCCTACAGTCCTTTAAAGAAAATGAAAAAATAACAAGGGAAGAACAGTGAAGAAATTGCAAAGGTCCCAAAGTGTATAAAGCATTTACAGAACCATTTAATTTTCTCAGCCAAGATGTTGCAAATAGTAATGTGTAAATCATGCTTCTCTTTGTTAATATGTTCCATCAGGTTCTTGTTTCGAGGGAAAACAAAGACCCTGTTGCTTGAGTGTTTTCCTTTATTCAGTATGATGACTTTTCAGCATTTCTACTTACTTATCATTATTACTTTGTTACCACTTTTCATATTTCAAGAGCTAAAAGGGCAAATTAATTCAAGTCATTCACAATTCAGTGTGATGAATATGTGTTGAGTATCTACTATGTCCCTGAATTGAAATGCAACAGTGAACAAAGCAAAGATCCCTTTCCCGTGGAGCTTAGAGTGCAGTAGAGACAGATAATAAATTATAAATGCATAAATAATTCAAGTATTTAGTAAATTAACAGTGATAAGTGATGGTGAATTCCAAAGAAGGGAGTAGGGGATGACAATATTTAGTAGAGGCGAAAGCAGGTTCTCCGGGAAGGTGAAATTGTGAGCAAAGACTTGAAGGAGGCAATAAGTTAGCCAAGAGCATATCTGGCCATGAATGTAGATTTTCCCCAAAATGTATACACACACTTTGAATAATTAAAAGGCAGTGTTTATTAAAATACATTTCATTTTCAAAATTGAGCTATTAGCTGTTAAAGTGTATAGACATTTTGGCGGGGGGGCACCCTTAATTAGAGCAAAAGCCCTAACATAGGAGTGTCCCTGGAAAATGGAGGCAAAGATAAATGTGTCTGGAGTGAAGTGAGAAGTTGCTGGTGGAAGGAGTTCATGGATTATGGGATTAGAAGATTGAGTCTAGGGGACACTTTAGTGCCTTTTACTCTGAGTAGGATAAAGATCCATTAAAGGGTTTTGAACTAAAGTCAGACATGACCTGACTGGCTTTAACAGGATCATTCTGGATTCCGTGTTGAGAAGAGACTGAAGGAAAGTAAAGATGGAAGGATGAAGACAAATTAGGAGGCTATTGGCATAATCCTGGTAAGCGCTTTTTTTTTCAAAGTAGTTTAGTCCCATATCTATTAAACTATCCATGGCAAAAGATTTATTTCTAATTTCTTACTCATCAAAGACCAATAATTTTGCAAAAAAAGGTACTTTAAAATGAAATAAAAAAGGCATACACAAAAGTATCTCAATATTTTTCTTAAATTCAATAGATAAAAATTATTCTGTAAAATTGATATAAAAAATTCTAAATGTTTATTCTTAATGTCTGTACTCATTACAAGTCAGTAATACATGGACACCAGGCTGTGAACCACACTTTGAGTAACACTGGCTTAGTGGTTTTTCAACTAACATATTTCTAGAAGTTCACTCCTAATTCCTGTAGAATCCTTTGTTTTGAAAAAAAAAAAAGAAAGAAAAGAAAAGAAAAAGAAACTAAGATGCATATCAAAATCAGTGCTTTTCTCATAAATAGAAGTCTTATTTATATCCATCTTGCCTTTATATTGTATTATCTTCCTACATCTGATAATTTTTCTGCGTTTCTGTGTAAGAAAGTATGAATAATGACAAAATAAAAAATAAAGGAGTCATAGAAGTTGTTTTGTATTATTGATTTATAGTCACATGTAATATTACAATCCATTTTCTATCTATTCATTCTAAGCAGGCACAGCTCTTACCAGTAGTCAGCATCGTGAAAGTACAATGGTCAGTAAGATTTCCTTTTAAGTAGAAGTGTTCTTTTCCTCCCATTTCAAATGATAGACTACTGAGTCACTAAAGAATACCAAAAACTAATACAAATTTTAAGACTAAATTGACAGTGTGGACAATAAATGTAAGAATATTTTAGTGATCTATTTCAAAATCTGAAATAAACTGATTTTCTGCTGGAAATTATAAGTGGCTAACTTGGCTAAATATTATATCTCAATCTAGAGTGAGCTTCGCCACTGAGGACATGGTGAGCCTTTTCATTCTAGTTACTGTGATGTCAGGCAGCATACTTGCTCTCAACCCTGTTCCATAGACATTCTCTCACTTGGCAACAGTCCCCAATGTGTATAGCTATAGTATTTGAATTCCTTCCCCATCCTCTCACCCACTACATCACTTACTATCTCCCTAATTAAAGCACCTATTTCAGCAGCTTCTGATGAACTGTGGAGAAAAGTATAGGGCACTTAGCATTAAAAGGCCTTTTAAGATTGAAATCATATCAGGCATCTTCTCAGATCATAGTGGAATGAAATTAGAAATCAACTACAGTAAAAACAAAAAGAAACATTCAAACACATGGAGGCTAAATAGCATGTTATTAAACAATGAATGGGTTACAAATGAGATCAAGAAAGAAATAAAAAACTTATTGGAAACAAATGAAAATGAATACACAACAACCCAAAGTCTGTGGGACACAGCAAAAGTAGTCATGAAAGGGAAGTTCATAGCACTACAGGCTTACCTCACAAAAAAATTAAAAATTAATAATAAAGCAAAGTAAGTAGAAGGAAGGAAATAATAAATATTAGAGCAGAAATAAATGACATAGAAACTAAAAAATAATGAAGCCAAAGGCTGGTTCATTGAAAATATAAAAAAGGTTGATGAACCATTAGCCAAACTCATCAAGAAACAACGAGAGAGGACCCAAATAAATAAAATAAGAAATGAAAGCAGAGAAAGAACATCTGACACCACAGAAATATAAAGGATTGTAAAAAAAAAATACTATGAACAACTATATGCCAATAAGCTGGACAATATTGTCAATTGACAATATGAATAAAATTGATGAAGTAGAATCAAAAGTAATCAATAGATCCACAGAAAACAAAATCCCTAGCCCCAATAGCTTCACAGAGGAGTTTACCAAACATTCAAACAAGAACTAAAACTTATCCCCCTCAAACTATTCCAAAAAATCCAAGAGAAAGGAACACTTCTGAGCTCTTTATATGAGGCCAGCATTTTCCTAATTCTAAAACCAGATGAAGGCACTACAAAGAAAGAAAATTACAGGTCAACATCTCTCATGAACATAGGTGCTAAAATCAGCATCAGACATGCCCTGCGGCGGCCAACCAGCCTGAACGCACCCCCACAACCTCCCATGGCCCCTCCCCCAGGCCCCTGTTTGGCCCCCCCAACCCCGATTAGGGGTGGGGCCGGCCAGCCAACCACCTATAGCCCTGCTCCCAGTCTCCCTCACCCCAATCGAGGCAAGGCCAGCCAACCAACCAACCACTGGCGGCCCCTCCCCACAACTGGCCCAGCCCTGATCGGCCCCATTGGGGTGGGCCAGCCAGACCTCACCTGTGCATGAATTTGTGCACTGGGCCTCTAGTATATTAAAAAGATCATACACCATGAACAAGTGGGATTTATTTCAGGGATGCAAGACTGGTACAATATTTGCAAATCAATAAACATGATACATCATATAAACAAATTGGGAGACAAATACCACATGATTATATCAATAGATGCAGACAAAGCAAAAACCAAATCCAAAACACATTTTTTATAAAATCTCTCAGCAAAGTGGGAATAGAGGGATCATATATCAACATAAGAAATGCCACATTTGACAAACCTACAGTGAACAACATACTAGTATTCAATAGGCAAAAACTAAAATCATTTCCCCTAAGAACAAGAACAAGACAGGGATGTCATTTACACCACTCTTACTCACCATATTACTGGAAGTCCTAGCCACAGTGATCAGACAAGAAGAAATAATAAAAGGCATCCAAATTGGAAAGGAGGAAGTAAAACTCTCATTTTCAGGTCTCATGATATTGTACATAGAAAACCCTGAAGACTACACGAAAAAACTACTAGATTTAATAAATGAATTTGGCAATGTAACGGGATACAAAATTAACACCCAGAAATCTATGGCATTTTATATACCAACTAGGGGCCCAGTGCACAAATTTGTGCACCTTGAAAGGAACTGAGGGCCTTGAGGCTGCAGTGGGTACAGGGGCAGGTCTCAGCCCATCCTCCATACCCCTGCCCTGTCCCTCCCACTGCGGCCCCTGGGTCCCCTGTCTGTAGGCATCCCCACTCTTGTCACCTCTGCTCCCACACACTGATGGCGCCAGCCCCACTTGCACCCACTGATGACATGGAGTGATTGCGCCAGCACCAGCAGCAGTTGTGAGCAGGGCTGGTGCCGTCAGCAGGTGCAAGCAGTGGCTGCTGCCCCAATCACCCTTCAGGAGCAAGGGGAGGTGGAGAAATCCTCAGGGGTGATCAGGGCTGGCAGCCACTGCTCGCACGTGCTGATGGCACTGAGCGATCAGGACTGGCGCCAGGTGCCTGCAGTGGATGGGAGCAGCGTCTCTGGCCCCGGCTGCAGGTATGAGTGGATCCAGTGCCAGCAGTGGGTGTGAGCGGTGGGTCTGGCACCAGCAGTGGGTGTGAGAGGCAGCTGCCAGCCCTGATCGCCCCTCAGGGCCAGGGGGAGGTGGAGAAGCCTTGAGAGGCGATCGGGGCTGGCAGCCACTGCTTGCACCTGCTGATGGTGCTGAGCGAGTGGGGCCAGTGCCAGCAGCATGAGGGAACAAAGAATTTTCAGTAACTACCAGGGGCTCACCCCAATGACAGCGACTGGTTCCCTACCTTGGTATGGCACTCCACTCACCTGCTCCACCATCCTGCTGCAGCCAATGCCCACCATGTTCTGTGCATGCCCCCTGATGGTCAGCACACATCATAGCGACCAGTTGTTCGGTTGTTCAGTTGTTCCACCATTCAGTCTATTTTATATATATATAGATAATGAATTCTCAGAAAGAGAAACTAAACAAACAGCTGCCATTTATCATTGTAACAAAAAAATTAAGATACTTAGGAATAAACCTAACCAAGAAGGTAAAAGACTTATACTTGGAAAAATGTTATACATTGAAAAAAGAGATTGAGGAAGATATAAACAAGTAAAAGAGTATATTGTATTCATGGATTGGTAGAATTCACATCATTAAAATGTCTATGCTACTCAAAGCAATTTACAGATTCAATGCGATACCTATTAAAATACCAATAGAATATATCATAGATCCAGAACAAGTGCTCCAAAAATTTATATGGAACCCAAAAGAGACCCAGAGTAGCTGAAGCATAGACTTAAAGTCAGTAAGTAGTGAAACCATAAAAATCCTAGAAGAAACCATAGGTAGAAATATTTCAGACATCTCTCATAGCAATATGTTTATAGGTACATCTCCTAGGGCAAAAGAAACTAAGGAGAAAATAAATAAATAGGACTATCTACACTAATAAAAGAGAAACATGGTAATTAGCGTACGACTGCTACCCTTTTCATTGGCTAATCAGTGAATATATGCAAATTAACTGTCAGCCAAGATAGCGGCCGGCAGCCATGCACTGAAGCGAGCAGGGAGGCTTGCTTGCTCCAGTGACTGCGGACTCCAACATTCCCCACCTAACTTGCCGGCCTCTCAGCTGCAACTCTAAGCAACTATGTACTATGTTGCAAATAAGAAGCTAAACAAAACCCCAGAAACCAGCCGGACTGAAAGCCAGCCGGACCACAACATTGTATCGATGTTTTCAGCAGCGAGGCCTCAGAGCTAAAGCTGGCCCAGAATAAAAAAAAAAAAAAAGAAAGAAAACAAGGAGCGGTTGGAAGCTTCAGTCACTTGCCAGCCAGAAAACAGCCCTCAGCCCCTCACCCAGACTGGCCAGGCACCCCAGTGGGGACCCCCACCCTGATCCAGGACACCCTTCAGGGCAAACCAGCCGGCCCCCACCCGTGCACCAGGCCTCTATTCTATATAGTAAAAGAGTAATATGCCTCCTGGCACCGGGATCAGCATGACAGGGGGCAGCGCCCTAACTCCCTGATCAGCCCTGCTCTGTGCCTGATAGGGGGGAGCTCCCCAACCCCCTGATTGCCCTGCAGCTCTGTGTGTGACAGGGGGCGGGGCCACAACCTCCCTATCTGCCCTGCTCTGTTCGTGACAGGGGAAGGCACCCCAACCCCTGATCAGCCCTGCTCTGTGCCTGATAGGGGGGAGCTCCCCAATCCCCTGATCGCCCTGCGGCTCTGTGTTTGACAGGGTACAGCGCACCAACCCCCTGATCGGCCCTGCTCTGTGTGTGACAGGGTGCGGCACCCCAAACCCCCCCCCCCCCAACGGGCCCTGCTCTGTGTGTGACAGGGTAGAGCCATAACCTCTCCATCGGCCCTGCCCCAAGTGTGACAGTGGCGGGGCCCCAACCCCCTGATCGGCCCTGCTCTGTGAGTGATAGAGGGTGGCGCCCCAACCCCCCTCCACGGGCCTTGCTCTGTGTGTGACAGGGTAGAGCCATAACCTCCCCATTGGCCCTGCCCTGAGTGTGACAGGGTGCAGCGCCCCAACCTCCTGATCAGCCCTGCTCTGTGTGTGACAGGGGGCGGTGCCCCAACTCCCCTATCGGCCCTACTCTGTGAGTGACAGGAGGGCGCTCCCCAACCCCCTGATCGACCCTGCTCTGTGTGTGACAGGGTACGGAGCCCCAGCCCCCCTGATGGGCCCTGCTCTGTGAGTGATAGGGGGCAGTGCCCCAACCCCCTGATTGGCCCTGCTCTGTGTGTGACAGGGGGCAGCGCCCCAACCCCCTGATTGGCCCTGCTCTGTGCGTGACAGGGGGTGGCGCCGCAACCTCCCCATCGACCCTGCCTTGAGTGTGACAGGGGGCGGTGCCCCAACCCCCCAATTGGCCCTACCCTGAGTGTGACTGAGGGTGGCATCGCAACCTCCCAATCCGCCCTGCTCTGTGCATGACGGGACGGCTCCCCAACTCCCCAATCGGCCCTGCTCTGAGCCCGACCTGGGGCTGCACCTAGGGATTGGGCCTGCCCTCTGCCACCCAGGAGCAGGCCTAAGCCAGCAGGTCGTTATCTCCAGAGGGGTCCCAGACTGTGAGAGGGCACAGGCCGGGCTGGGGGACCCCCCTCCCCCCCCCCCCCCCGTGCACAAATTTTTGTGCACCGGGCCTCTAGTATTAAAATAAAAAGCTTCTGCACAGCAAAAGAAACCATCAACAAAATGAAAATGGAGCCATTGTATGTGAGAATATTTTTGGCAAAGATACATCTGATAAAGTTTAATATCTAAAATATATAAGGAACTCATACAATTTAACAAAAAGAAGACAAACAATCCAATTAAAAAATGTACAAAGAACCTAGACACCTTTCCAATGGGGATATAAAGATAGCCAAGAGACATATGAAAAAAATGCTCAAAGTCACTAATCATCAGAGACATACAAATTAAAATGACAATGAGGTATCACCTCACACCTGTGAGAATGACTACTATCAACAAATCAACAGATGACAAGTACTGGTGAGGATGTGGAGAAAAAGGAACCCTAGCACATTGCTGGTGGGAATAAAGACTGGTGGAAAACAGTATGGAGTTTCCTCAAAAAATTAAATATGGAACTACCATTTGACCCAGTGATCCTACTTCTAGGAATATCTTATATAATAAAAGGCTAATATGCAAATTTACCGAACAGTGGAACAACCAGTCTCTATGACATGCACTGACCACCAGGGTGCAGATACTCAATGCAGGAGCTGCCCGCTGGTAGTCAGTGTGCCAGAAACTGGCTCACAGCTGGCGAACACAGCGGTGGTGACAGGATCCTCTCCTGCCTCTGCGGCAGTCGGACATCCGCTCTGAGTGCATGAATTTTGTGCACTGGGCCTCTAGTATCCTAAGAAATCCAAAACACCAATCAGAAAGCAATGTGTGCACCCTTATGTTCATAGCAGCACAATTTATAATAGTTAAGATCTGAAAACAATCCAGTGTCCTTCAGTAGATGATTGGATAAAAAAGTTGTGGTACACTTACACCAGGGAATACTATGCAACAGTAAAAACAATAATCTCTTATCCTTTGAGACAACATGGTGGGACCTAGAGAGTATTATGCTAAATGAAATAAAATAGTCAGAGCAGGACAAGTATCATGTGATCTCACTCATATATGGAATCTATTGAATAAAACAAACTGATGAAAAAAACAGATCCCAAGACATAGAAGCATGGAAAAGACTGAGGAATCTCAGAGGAAGGTGGGAGTGGGTGGGTAGGGAAGAGATTAACCAAAGAACATATATGTATAACCCATGGAAACAGACAATAGGGTAGTGAAGGCCTGGGGTGGGGGACAGGGTGGGCTAGAAGGAGTCAATGGGAGGAAAAAGGAGACATATGTAATACTTTCAGCAATAAATATTTAATAAATAAATAAAACCTTAATGGCAATCTTATTAACATAGCAAGACTCCCTCCCAGTACCAATCTAGCTCCTTTTGTCCCTCTCTCAGGCTCTAGCTCTCTAGCTCTTTTGCTCTCTCTTTTGTAATTCTTTTTAGAACCTATTCTTAAGTGGGGCTAAGAATTGGCTGCAGTTCACAGCCTTTCCATATATACATTCAACTTGCACTAAGGAAATGAGGTACAGAAAGTAATGAACCCCTTCAATTGTTAATATTTTTCAATACTAAGCTTCATGGAACTGGAATATAATGAGCTAATCAAGCCCCAAATACACCAGTCTTGTTTTTTATCCTCTGCTACATAGTTTTTATTTTATAACCACAAAGATAGGAAATCAAAGTTTTAAAAAAAATGTGTGAAGCAGAAAATGCTCTAATAGAAATATGGCCATAGGTAATGTTTTATTTGTTGATTTATAAATATTTATTAAGCACTTACTATGTTTTAAGCTATACAGCAGTTAGTAAAATAGCTAAATTTATATTCTAGAGAATTGGTACAAAGGGCATTATTAAATAATTCAGCATAGCTTGTATAATCTCTATATATGGAAGTAATATGCAAGTGAGGTTGGGACTCCGTAACAGTCCCGACCAGCTCAGGAGGAGGGGCCAGGCGTGGCCCCAAGCCTGAGAGAACAGCACACAGGTGTGGCCTGGAGCCTGAGAGATCAACACAGAGGGGAGCCTGCTCCAAGTCTCCATGGTGTGGCTGCGGGCAGGCCTCCAGCAGACACACACACACACACACACACTCACACACACACACACACACACTCACACACACACACACACACAAACACACACACACACACACACATATGGAGTGCCTGCTCTGAGCCTCCACAGCCAGATTGCAGCTTAGGCCTGCTCGCCATGGGGACCAGGCCTAAGCTGTCAGTAGGACATCCCCTGAGGGCTCCCAGACTGTGAGAGGGGGCAGGCTGGGCTGAGGGACCTCCACCCCCTTAGTGCATGAATTTCGTGCACCAGGCCTCTAGTTTAATTATATAATTCTAGACCCAACATATTAAAAACAAACTGATTTTTAAAAATAACATTAACATTACTTGGACACTATAAATTTGGAGTGTTTCTACTTAAAATGTAAGAAAGTTATGGCATTCTGGAGTATGCTTAATATTTTCAGGAATTTATATTCCCTTTAATTTTCTTAATGTGCTTGTAAGTATTTAGGACTGCAAATAATATTAAGAAAAATATGGAATTTTAATATGGCATAATCATAATCACTATTTTTAGTCTAAATTTTTATGTATTTAAAGGACATATTTCTTGAGCAAATATTTATTAAGGAAACCCTCCTTGTAAGTAAAATGCAACCACAAATTAAAACATAACCATTTTAATTGTGTATGAGTTTCTTTTATTATGGCTGTTAGATAACCACTACACCATATATTACCAACAGAAATACAAGAACATTATGCAACAAGAGCATTATTTCTAATCAGATATGTATGTGCATCTGCCAAATTGTGACATAAGAGATTGTTTTCTTCTGTCCACCTGGGAGAATAAGCAGCCAGGATAATCTGGCTTGGCTGGAAGAAGACTGTGCAGCCATATTTACCTATGGAAGCGCCATATGTCTGCTCTACCAGGAATTATTGTGGTCAAGGATCCACTGCAGTGCACCTATGGTGAAAATATAAACCTTTTTTCTCTGATTTTTTATGATCTTGCTATATTTTGAGTTAAGATAGAGGCCTTTTAGCAGGGTAATGTACTGATACATACACAGATTTCTTAATAGGTCAAAAGAGTGTTTGCTGAACTATTTTGAAGATTAATCAAGACTCTACATTAGATTAACAGTCTTCATACCCACCTGAAATGAAAGACTCAGATAGCTTTAACACTTTTTAACACTTTCATTTTCCAAAGACTGTTCATGTGAATATTCTTGGTGAGCTCACTATTGTGTGCAATAGAAGGTTAGTGCAACTAGCATGCTCATTAACTTGTCAAGTGTGTACAAAAGGTCTCCACACAAGCTATGTTTTAAAAATCTTTGCAGGTGCATGTATATAAAGATAAATGCATGGACTATCTCTAAAACAGTACACAAGAACCTGGGAAGGAACAGAGGCTGACTACATCGAGGGAGAAGTAGGCACCTGGGGCACCAGGGATGCAAGAAGAGAGACCTTTTTATTGTGCACATTTTTGTATTTCAAGTTCTGTGTCATTTGCATATATTAACTATTCAAAATGAATTTTTAAAAACTAAGTCTTTGCACAAGATTCAACAAAGACAGAAAGGAGAATGTAAGAGGGGGACAGAAATGGAAAGGAAAAAAAAAAAGAGGATTTGAGAAGAAAAGGTAAGAAAAAAACAGGAAAAGGGAAACATTTAATCACTGTCCTATTGCTACAAAATTATCCGGGTCTGAAATCTGCTTTTCTCTCTATCCTTCCCCACAAAGTCTGGGTCTAGTTCAAGTCCTCATCCTTTCTTGGCAGTTGACTACCACAGATGTCTTTGCATTTTCCTTGATTCCAATGTTGTCTGCTCAAACCTGTCCTCCATCCAGCTGCCCCACGGTAACCTCCTCAGTGGACTCCACCATGTACAGAATGCAGTTCCTGCCTGCCTCTCCATCTCTAACTTTCATTCCCTCCTACCTTGCATTTGAAATTCCAGCAACACTCAACCACTTGTTCTTTCTTTAGCACCATATGCTATTTCTTACTCATCGTGCTCATGTTGTTCATAGCACCTAAAAAGCGTTATGGCCTCCCTTTCCACTTATGTCATTGTCTTATAATTATCTCTTTGTACAACTGCTTTTCTTCCTGGACTGCAATATGCTGTGTTTCTATTAGTATGCTCAGGGCCCACTATTTGATCTGATGCATTAAAGATGCTCAATACATATTGACTAACATTAAAAGAGATAGTGTCCTCAACCTACCTCTCTGTGACCCTAAGAAAGGCATTTTATCTTCTACTTGTTTATTAAATGTAAGAGCATAATATTCCTAAAGAATTTTTCTCTTCTGAGATTATCTATTAGTTAATGTTTGCATTGTGGTCAGATCCCAAAGGTGCTAGTGTCCATATCAATGTCATAATCTTGACTCCTAACATTTTTACTGCAGAAATTTTCAAACATAACTCAAAAGGAGAAAGAAAAATTTGGTGAACTTTAAGTGTTAACATCCTGCCAACTTTATTTCATTTACCCTTCCAATCACATGTTTAAAGCAAATCTCAACCATTGTAGCCTTTCACCTATAAGTATTTTGCTATTCTTCTGCAACACATACAAATTTTTAAACATAACAACTATGACAATAATGGACATTTTATCTATATCTTAATCTATGTTACTGTGTTTTTTTAATTTTTAAAAAATATGTTTTTATTGATTAAGGGAGAAGGATAGAGAGGTAGAATCATCAATGAGAAACATCAATCAGCTGCCTCCTGCATGCACCCTACTGGGGATTAAGCCAAAAACCTGAGAAAGGGAATCAAAAGTGACCTCCTGGTTCATGGGTCAATGCTCAACCACTGAGCCACCCTCGCCGGGTTATCTTAATGTTTTTAATAATTGTATTAGTCTAAATTTCAAAATAATTTTTGATATGCTTAAATACTTTGTGGACATTTCTCTTGACAGCAGCTGGCAATGGTTTGGCAAAAATTAGCAGCATGTATTCCTGTAGGGGGCCAAGGTCAGGCCTGAAGCATATTAAAAGAACTCCTAGCTATGTCAGTCAAACTAATACTGCTAATTCCTTCACTCTCATATGTTCTAAATTTCTACCTACCTTTTTCTACAGGAAATATTAGTCTTTTTACCTGAATTATGAAAGGAAATCCCAGAGCAATAAAACACTTCTGTTTTAAAACTACCATGTTTACTGGGATTGCCACAACAATAATCCTTTTCCAAATGGTACATAAGCTGTTTTAAATGGCTCAAGAAACCCATAGTCAATATTAGTTCAATTCAGAAACTTTAGAAAAAAAGGAAAGTTGAAGTCAATAAATATAATTGTAGACAAACTTCTTCCCAGGATGAAATATCGACACAGCAGTTTCACTTTTGGAGTTACCTGCAATTCCCTGGAGGAATATACATGACTGTCCTAGGAATATTAGCTACAGCTACCAAATAGGAAAACGCTCTGTTTAGGCTGAAGTGCCATTTTTCCTTACTACCAGGTAAAGGAAATAAACTCATTTCTTAAAAAAAAAATCGACCACAAAAACCCCAGTGGATTTGTATGTTTTATGGTATATGAAAGACTGTGTACAGGTGAGAAGAAAATGAAAGCAAATAACCCAACTAAATCTATTAATCATCAAAAACATTGTATAGTGTTTTAAATCTGCTGATTTGTTCTGGTAACTCAGATTCACTTTAGAGAATCTTTAAAAAAATGTTGTTAGTACTGACAATTAACCTGAGGGAAAAAACAGAAACTAAAAATATACTGTTGTAATATGCTAGTAGCCCCTAAAGAAATAGCAACAAATAATTTGTCTTACTTTGTCCTGAGTCATTTTGTTTTCACTTTAAATTGAGTATGTCAATAGCATTAACCACACAAGTCTACTGCTTGGTTTGTAACCAGTGGATGCTATTCATTTTACATAATTTAGCAATGTGTTTTATATACACATACAATCACACATGCAACTTGGCACAAGAAGAGAAAAGGCAGTAATAAAATGTTTTTGAACTGCTTACACTTAAATATAGATAGAACACTAATAAACTAAGCCCACAACAATAATTTTGACTGCTTTTATATCATTTCAAAATTTGCTTTTTTTGAAAAATGAGCTTTGAAAGATTTAATAGAAAAGATGAAGTGTGAAGAAACATCTCTGGGTTAGGGGAAATCTTTCATGACTATTACTACTACTGCAAAGTTTTATCTTTGGGTAGGATTATAGTTTCTCAATGACATTTTAGCTTATTTCATTTGACTTCACAATTACCTACGAGGTAGGCAAAGCTCATTATTACCCATTATTCTCTAAAGTTCAGAGAAATTACAGCACAGGTAACTCTTCTGGGTTGATAGACTTGTTATACCCCTTGATCTGAGTTTTCATTACATGAATGTACACATATGTAAAGTTTCATCATGCTATACACTTACAGTTTGTGCAGTAACAATATTAAAAAGCAGTATGCTCAAAATCATAAGCAGGTGATCTAGAGAGGTTTTTATATACTGTGTAGTAATGTTTAAGTCCTATTAAGCAGACAGTCAGTAGAAGTTTCTTGCTAAAATAATATGGCTATCAGTTAGATAATAAATAAACTTTCACTAAAGTGTAAGAAATTTTACTGACTGTACCTTACTAAACAAAATGAAAAATAATTTCCAAGTTTGGTAGTCAATGTCCACATCACTTTGAGTAAGATAGCACAAACATGATTTCATTGACAATTTAATGTCCAATCACATTAGTAGCTGCTCAATTAAAAAAATAGAACCAAACTAGTTGTTCCTTTTTTTTTTTTTTTTTTTTTTTTGCAATTTAGCCATTCTAACACTTGCTCAATGGACCACACGTTGGTTATAAATCAACATTCAATTATTTTGAGTGAATTTGCCATTAATGTGGAGAAATTTGGAGAGTGTGTTGGGTCAGAGTATAATGAGATATCCACAGCTTTGGAGTAGTGAGGGTAGACTAGAGAGGGCTGACAGACATCTCAACACTGACTTGTCTATAACCTTACAAGTCAGACATTATTGAAAACTCAAATTAATTATCTAGTGACAATATGTAGTACCCAAGTTAAAATATTTACTACAGCTCAATTTTGCAAAACATTACATGAGTAATGAACATAACTCTAAGATATCCAGATAGTTTACCAGCCTATCTTTGACATTTTATCTTAATAACATTGTTCTCTCTGTTCTCATATATTTAAGCTTTTTCTTCAATCTGCATCAATTTTAGTAGACTGTAGCCATGGTTAAAGGGTACTCTTCTTCCACGTTAGCCTGCTTGCTCAAAGAAGCTTTGTTGATAATCTCTGACCAGGTGAAATCTCTATTTTACACTTTTGTAACACTGTAAGCCATTCCATCTTAGTACTTAACACATTATCATTTTACTCAGACATGTAATTTTATACAAAGAAAATGGCAGAGATAAAACCTAACTATATGCTCCTTGAAGGAATAAAGCATGAATGTTGTTACATAATACTGTATTTCATTAGCTCTACACAGATCCTAGGGCATAGAAGATTTTCAATTAAATTTGTTAAGTGAATGAATGAATAATGCCTGTTCTCTGCCAGGAATAGTCCCAGGTGTTTGAGGAAAAAATAATAAAACATACAAATACAAAAAGGTTCCACTATTTTTTAAACCCTTCTTTTAATAGTAATTTGGCACTGACAATTTTTATCATCAGGGAGATCATTGAAGTTTATTTTTGTAGTACGTACTTTAGTTTCTAAAAAAAAAATAGCACATAAACAAGACTTTTTTTCTGTTTAGTTTTCTGGCTAAAGAATGCAAATATAAGTTTCTCTTCATTTTACATGCAGATAGAGTGTGTGAGGCAATCTTTGCTTTTGGACACTTTAATATTTTGAAGGGAAAATGACATTAAAACAATGCCCCCACAAAATGTTACTGTTTTATAATTTATGGAATGCCTAATCTCAATGCTTCAAGGTCTCCCAGAGGTGGCATTGGATTAGCAATAGTCTTGTAATGTTTTCATGATCACTTGACTTTGTGATTGGGAACTCGGAAGAGAAAGGTGGTCTTTCTTATCACTCCACCTCCTGGTAACCACACATTGTAATAAACAGTCTTCTAAATGGTTATGTAAATAGCATGAGTAGAAAGAAAAGCTACTACTCCCTAACTTTTGTAGTTTTAGTTCAAATAACGTTCATGATCATCAAAATATACAAGGTTACAGAACACAATCAGTCTTTATCTAGACTACTTGCTGATAACTTTGATTTTTTATCTCAATTCAGCCTTCTGAATAATTAAATAATTGAAAAATGCAAGCTGAAAATGTTATTTATAATATTTATTTATTTATTAGAGAGAAAGAAAAGGAGTGGGATAGAGAGATAGTAACATCGATGACAGAGAAACATCATTGATCAGTTGCCTCTGCAAAACCCCTACTAAGGATCGAGCCTGCAACCTGGACATGTGCCCTGACTGGGAATTGAACCAGTGACCTCCTGGTTCCTGGGTCAATGCTCAACCACTGAGACACACTGACTTGGCTATTTATCATATTTTTTTATTGAAAATTAGTTAGCAGCAAATAGAGTAGAGACAGGCAGTGAAGATGGGAAAGAGAATACAGACATAAAAAAAAAAGAATCAGAAAGAACACATTTTTGAAATAAGATTTTATGGTATAAAAACATGTCCTACATTAGAAACCCATTTGTCTCTAATAATAAATATGGCATTCATAAAATATCATTTCTACAATATTTAAACAAGGCTTATTTTCCTATTTATACATATCAACTCCTTGAGTCAAGGGTGTTCATTTTCCTAAGTGGAAAATGGATCTAATCTACAGACTTATAATGTGTTTTCTGTTTATGAATGCAATTCATCCTCAACTTCGGCAATGTTTCAGGTACAATTCATAATCTTGAGTAGCTAGTGGCAACTAATGTGTAAGAATTACATTCAAAAATTTCCATATGCTCTGCATGGGGCCTTATCAACAGCTGATAGAACACCTAGCACCCAGCAATCCATGGGACTTTCTCATCTACAAAACCTCCTACTCTTTTTTCTGTTAAATATAATTTTAGTGATTTCAGAGAGAAAATGAGACTGAAAGAGATAGAAATATCAATGATAAGAGAGAATCATTGATGGGCTACCTCCTGCACATACAACCCTGCCCCCACTGGAGACCAAGCCTGCAACCCGGTCATGTGCCCTGTGAATCAAACCATGACTTTCTGGTTCATAGGTCGACGCTCAACCACTTAGCCATGCCAGGCAGGCTCTTACTCTTTTTTTTAAATTTGTTTTATTGCTTAAAGTATTACAAAGAGTATAATATATGTCTCCTTTTTTCCCCTTCTTGACATTCCCCCAGTGTCTTATGTCCATTGGTTATGCTTATATGCATGCATACAAGTCCTTTGGTTGATCTCTTACCCCCCTTCCTGGCCCCCAACCCTCCCCAGCCTTCCCACTGTAGTTTGATAGTCTGTTCAAATAATAAAAACCATTATAAACTGATAAACAAAAATAGATACAGAAGCAGAGCAGCATCTTACTTTTCTTCAGCATTCCAGATTGTATACCTCAGGGTTTCTTCATTATTTCACTACTAGAGGCCTAGTACACAAAATTCGTGCACTTGCGGGGGGTCCCTCAGCCCGGCCTGCGCCTTCTTGCAGTCCAGGAGCTCTCGGGGGATGTCTGACTGATGGCTTAGGCCAGCTCCCCACAGCAGTCAGTCGTACATCCTTAGCACTGCCACAGAGATGAGAGAGGCTCCCACCACCACCTCTGCGCTCCCCAGCTGTGAGCCCAGCTCAGGGCTTCTGGCTGAGTGGCACTCCCCCTGTGGGAGCGCACTGACCACTAGGGGGCAGCTCCTGCATTGAGCTGCCCCCTGGTGGTCCCCCTGGTGGTCAGTGCATGTCATAGCAACCAGTCATCCGCCATTTGGTCGATTTGCATATTAGCCTTTTATTATATAGGATAACTTGTTACATAAAAAAAATGAAGATTTACAGTCATGCACCACTAAATAATGAGGATTTTAAATGCACCATTAGGCTATTTTGTCATTGTTGAAATCACAGAATGCACTTACACAAACATAGATGATCTAGCCTATGATACACCTAGGCTATAAACCTATACTGCATGATATTATACTGAATACTGTAGGCAATTGTAACATAATGGTGTTTATGTATCTAAACATATCTAAAAATAGAAAAGGGACAGTAAAAATGTGGTATAAAAGATTAAAAATGGCACACCTATAACCTACACAGGGCACTTAGCAAGAATGAGCTTCAGGACAGGAAGTCACTCTGGGTGAGTCAGTAAATGAATGGTGAGTGACTATACAGACCCTAGGACATTGCTGTACACTACTTTAGACTTTATAAACACTGTACAAGAGAAAAAGATGCAACCAGGAGATGTAGTAAACATGAGAAGTGTGAGGCTTGCTGTTGTCATGACATGGTATACTGTTTTACAGTGAACTTTTTCATAAGTAGAAAGAATACACTCTAAAATAATGATGAAAATTATCCTATATAATAAAACCCGATCATTCAGTTGTTCGTTCCTACTGGGAGCAGGCCTAAGCCATCAGTTGGACATCCCCTGAGGGCTCCCGGACTGTGAGAGGGTGCAGGCCAGGCTGAAGGACCCCCCCAACTCCAAGTGCATGAATTTCATGCATCAGGCCTCTAGTAGTACATAAAATACAGACACCAGTAACATGGTCTTTTATTATCATTTTATACAACCGGCAGTGGAGCATCACCACAAACACATGAGCAGTGCATTGCACTGTGTTAGCTACAACATCACTAGGCAAGAGAAATTTTCAGCTGTATTATAATTGTATGGCACCACTGTGGTGTATGTGGGCTGTCAATGACCAAAGAGCATGACTATTAATTGAATATGTAGAACAGCTTGACTTTGACAGCAATCCAGTATCTACTTGCCCCTTCCAACCCACTATGCTAATTCATAATTCAACAACAAAGAATTCAACAAATGGCCATTCTGCCCTTATTACAAGTCTAGCCAAAGCCTTTTAAGAATAAATGACATCTGTAGTTAGGCGGTAAGATGTCACTCTAAGACCTATAGCAGCTTCCCATTTAAAAGGGTTCTTCAAATTGGGGAAACTCACAAGTTACAGGGGCCCCTTTTGTTTTCAATTTCTAACCCACATGAATATTGAAGAGGTTTGACTAAAGATAATAAGGTTGTACTTTTTTTTTTGGCTTTTCAAATTGGAATTAATAAATAATGCCTTTATTTGACTAACTCTTAACACCAATTAAATGCAAATAGTTCCTATGCAATGAGTCATATTCTATCATTTTAAATAAATGTGATAGCACAATTAAATATTTATTTAAAAATTTTCTATGACTAAAGAGATACCTGTTAATTGGTTTCTAAAAAGGAGGAGATTCAGTAATTATCACTTAAACAGCTCATTATCTGTTTCAGGATTTTACCAGTCAAGTTTTTTATGATTTCTAATTCAGAATTAGAGAAGGGCAAACAGAAACTGTAGTCTCTGTTCTTTTCATAAAAAGGTCCACCACCTTAGGTCCAGTTTCCAGCTGGAGTCATGAAGGATGTTGTTTCTGCCTTTTCAGAAAGGCCCTCATTTAAATTACCTATGCCAGTACCAAATTTTCTTCAACTCTATTTTTAGTGTTCTTCCCCCTTGCTGCCACCTCACTGCTTTACAAGTAATGTTATATGTGATAATGAGTAATGCCATCTATTCATGGAAATGTGAAAGGTCAGAAGTTACAGTACTTTTTTTTTTTTCATTAGGAAAATATGTTTCAACAGATCAGTCCAGATCCATTTCTGTAAAAAACATAAAATTTCCTTAAATTTCAGAGTGCCCATTTCTTCCTCCTCCTCCCCATCACTTCAGTCTTATTAATTACACAAGCTTTTTCATGGTAGTTTAAGTGCAAAGAAATGTTTCATCTCTTATTTTTATTCATTAAAATGCAAATGATGTAGGGCTTTCTGATTGTTTAATCCCCTGGGAGCTTTTAGATATGCAGCATTGAGTACATGTTTTTAAAGTGAATTCTTTTATATCCTTCATCTTCTCCCTTCCAATATGCAGAGCACAATGAATGATTAGTGTTAAGCCAGGAAAGCAAGATGTGTATGAAGATTAAAAATGACCTTGCTTTCTTGTCTCCATCTGGGATGAACTGTATGGTGCACAGAGGCCATTTTAAAAACTTCTGGTTGCACGTGTGATTTCCATAGCTCTTCCAAGTCAGGATTTCAAAGCTATTTAATTGACATTGGTTGTATGTTACTTGAACTAACAAATAAACAAACTACTACTTGTGTAATTAATGTAAAAAAATGATTCACTATGAAAGTCTATAAGCTTTAGAAATATAGAAATATTGTTTTTTGTCACAGGTTTACTTAAAAAAAAAAAAGAGTTGTTAAACATTCAACTACCAAGCATTTACTCTTACAATATATCTTATTCTTTTAGTATATCTATATATTACCAATATAATACCAAATATATAATACTATCAAAATAAAATTGAAATTACTACAAAAATAATAGAATTTATTTATAGCAGAAAAAAATTTAAAAATATATGTACAGGGTATCCCCAAAAATGTATATACGCTTTGAATAATTATTCATTCCAATGGGTTAAATTTAAAAAGAAAGAAACATCAATTGAGCTATATATATATACATTTTGGGGATACCCTATATATATTTTTCTATTTATCATATATATATGTTTTCTCAGCTTTGAAACTTATACTGAGTGATATAAATATGTCTTTTTAAGGTGATTTACCTTTATCCAAATATCTCTGTCTGCAAAATCAAGGTAAAATAGAATGCCACCCTTCTTCAATATCTTCCTTTTCTCTTCTGTCTTCCAGCAATACCTACCCTCTAGGACAGTGGTTCTCAACCTGTGGGTCTCAACCCTTTGGGGGTAGAACGACCCTTTCACAGGGGTCGCCTAAGACCATCGGAAAACACATATATAATTACGTATTGTTTTTGTGATTAATCACTATGGTTTAATTATGTTCAATTTGTAACAATGAAAATACATCCTGCATATCAGATATTTACATTACAATTCATAACAGTAGCAAAATTACAGTTATGAAGTAGCAACGAAAATAATTTTATGGTTGGGGGTCACCACAACATGAGGAACTGTATTAAAAGGTTGTGGCATTAGGAAGGTTGAGAACCACTGCTCTAGGCCAACCATGTCAAACTCAAAGGCTAACATGAGCTAAATGAACAAGGTTTAAGTTTACGTGGGCCACAAAAAAAACAAAAGCTTCAATTTTCATAGAAACGTAGGTTTATTTCGATAGAATCATACTAAATAAAAGGGCTGAAATAAATGAGTAATCGTTAACATAAAATAATAGAACATTTTAATTAAAATTAATATTTTTTCTTGAACATTAACTTGCCAGACACTGAATAACCGCACAAATTAATAAGTGTAACTTAAATAAACCTATTTTTCTTGTTCTCCAAAAGAGAATATTTCCTGTTGCGCACCCCAAACAAGTCAGTCCAAGGCTAATGACATGGCAATCAGCTGCTAAAATATTCGCTGCTAGTATTAGTGGAGAGAAATGGTGTGCCTGCACATAAGGTGGGTAAGGGAAATGAATGCAACACAATTATAGTAATCAGTCATTAGCGAGAGTTGTAGTTCATTATTTATAATTATGTATTACAGGATATTGTAAAAATTAAGTTACAAAATTTTTATTAAGACATTTCTTACATACCATTATATTGGCTGGGCCACAAAAATATTCATTGTGGACCACATGAGGCTTGAGGGCCCTGAGTTTGACATGTTTGCTCTAGGCCATATTGTGTCATTTAGAAGTAGCCTTACTTGGCTCATCTCAGACTTCATAAAAATTTACCTAGTTTGTGCCTTATATCTTCAAATCCTCTGTCAATATAATAAACTAATCCACCTCTTACATTAATATTTGCATATATATACATATTACTTCATGTAACTTATGGGAAAAGATGGTTCAAAGGCACAAATCTACTGTCATGGCAAGAATGTCAGGCAGGCTAGTATAGAAGGTATTTAGTACCTTAATAAACACTTTTTTGGCCTTCTTGAATTGCCTAATGTAATTATTTTTTTTCTCTTCCACAAATTAAGATTCACTTTGAAATGTGGATATTCAAGAACCATATAGAAGTAGCAACTTTATATTTATTGAATATAAATCTGATTTTAAAATTGTGTTATATGCTGCAAAAGCAAATATTAAATGTTTACATAAATTATATAATTTATTGTTTAATTAATCACTTTGTTATATAATTTATCAATTCAGGTGTTTTTAGTAGCACAATTTAACTCTATGCATATGCCATTTTGTTATGAAAATTGATACGGGAATTTTGGACTGGAAACGCGTGGTGTTCCCCTGGGCAGGATGGTTCTCTGTTGGAGTCAAAGAATGAAACCACGGACGGAAGATGCTATAGCAAAGGTGGAAATTTATTGAAGAAAAAGTACAGACTCCCACATAGGAAGGGGGAAAGGGTCCCACCGAGTCCCTTTTTCCACAGTTTATAAAGGCAGATCTGTGTGCCTTGATATCCCCTCTGATTGGTCACTAAAGGTCAAACCTCACATGCGAATGTGAGGCTCTCCTCTCTCATTGTTCTCCTATTCCCTCTGGGCTTTCTTCTTCCTTCCTTTTATTCTGAAAATGTGTACCTTTTGCTACTCCCACCTCCCTTATCTTATGGAAATGTAACTTCTGCTGCTCCCTTGTCTTATGGAAATGTACCCTTTTGAAACTCTGTAGCCCTGTGTTTTTTCCATGGACCCCTTAATTTTGAAAATATCCTAAACCTGCCTATTTCACCCCCCAAAATTCCTATTTTACCCAAAAAACTCCTTTCAAAAGTAGACCACATAGCCCTAGCTGGTTTGGCTTAGTGGGTAGAGCATCAGCCTGCAAACTGAAGGGTCCTGGATTCAATTCCATTCAAGGGAGCATGCTGGGGTGTGGACTCGACCCCCAGTAGGGGGCGTGCAGGAGGCAGCCGATCCATGATGCTCTCTCATCATTGATGTTTCTATCTCTATCTCCCACTCCCTTCCTCTCTGAAATCAATACAAATGTATTTTAAAAGAAAAGAAAAGTAGGCCACATGGAACAAATAAGTAAAACAAGTTTATGTTCTTCATACACAAGCAATAAATTCATAGAAATCTTCTAGAAACAAGCCGTGCCTTTCCTATTAATAGATTCAAAGATGCAAGGATGAAGAGCAAACTGAAGGTTCATAAAAATTAGTCCTTATATCTTATATACCTAGAAAGGTAATCCAATGTTCCATCACAAGAGATTTATAGAGGATTCATAATAGAGGCACAGCAAACCAAGCACTTAAAAAAAAAAAAAAGTTGAACTTGTCAAAATTTCAAAAGCCCTTCTGACACTTAGCAGTGCATTTCCTGGAACTGTGTGTTCACAGTCTGAGAAGTACAGTAATACTACATAGATTTCTAATGCATTAACAATTTCCCCTTTGCTAGGATTTTAAGGCTAAAGTGCATTGGCTTTGTTGCCTGAGCTTGTAGTTCTATCATTCTCCTGTCTGTATTTAGTATTTATTATTTTGAATCAGAGCCTAAGTTTTATAATTGTTCACAATTTATTTTAAAACATTTGAGTGGACTTAGGGCTGGGATGGTATCTTTCATTTCTTTGGCACGACCCAATTGCATTAGAACCAAACCGGGTTCCTGGTGCGGGCATCAAGGTGATCCATCAGGACTAAATTAGCAAACGGAGCCACTAACTGGCTCTGTGACCCTGGACCACTCGTCTCACTTTTTGAGGCTTCTGGTGCTTTGAACATAAAATGAATTGATTCCACTCTTTCTAAGATACTTTCCAGCTATAAAAGTCCATGATGCTTAATTAAGGAAGCAAGTAGAGGAAGAGAGTAATGTGAATATGTGGGAAGGAGTGATCATTTGGAGCATAGATAACAAATCCTTGGAAAAATTATGAAAATCAGGAGTATTGTGGAAGAGCAGGCAGAAACAGTGGGAATCTAGTATTAAAAGATAGAATGGTGTGAATTCAGACTTCTGAGTGATGCTTTTCTTTATTGAATGAATGCGTTCTCCAAACATGTGCAACTGGATGGCAGAAAGTCTGAAGTGTCTAAGTTAAGACAAACCTGGAAGAACAGCTAAAAGTTAGGAAAATAACAGAAAGGTGGTCCTAGCTTCTATCTTGACCCTCATGTCTGCCCAGATTTGGCAGACATAGGGGAAATCAACAGGGATATGGTGAAAAAGCAGCACTGGGAAGGCATAAGAATAGGTACTAGTAGATAGATAAGCAGCTGTGTATCATGGGGGATGGGAAATAGGCAAATTTTACAGATTGATTCCAGTCAAGAACATCTTAATAATAAAAGGCCAAGAGGCATCACAACCGAAATGACCAAACGACCGGTTACCATGAGGGCCCGCCCCCCCACCACGATCTGGGGCGTGGCCGGCCTTCAAACCCCGGGCAGCCCCTAGCCTGGGAGGCCTCCTAGCTGAGGACACCCAAGTCTGTTCTGGGCCTAGGGCTGTGCTCTTCCCGCGAGTGACTCGGAAACCACGAGTGTCTAATTGCCAGTCTCCGGGAGGTGGGAGTGCATCCACTGTCCACCAAAAAGTAGAACCATTGAGCCATTCACAATCTCAGTGCAGGCACAGGTCCATGGCTGATGGGGTGGAGGCCAGACCAAAACAAAACAGCAGAAATACCCTGCCCACCTCAGCAGGTGCAGCTGCAGTCCACGTGACCTGGGCAGTGTAGAAAGCTCTACCTTCTCCCGGGTCCTGTGCTGGCACTGCCACCTTGCTCACCCTCAAGCCCCCCTGAGTCCTGACAGCAAAGTGTGTAGGGCATCCTGAAGGAGTTGTGCTGTTCTGGGTGCTTTTACCCAAAGACACCCTTTGAGATGAATTCAGAGCCACATCTCACTTCCCACGAGACTGGAAGAACCATGTAAAAGGAATTTGACAAAAGCTTTCCACATCTCTGTTTATCCTTTGAACCCATAAAATGACCTTAAAAAAAAACAAAAAACATTCAGGCCACCTAAGAGAGAATGCACTTCCTGGCCAGAGCATGCAGGATTCTTTTGCCCAACAGGTTAAAGGAAGCAGAGAGCTGGCACAGTGGAAATGGCCCTGGTGCCCTATGAGGAGACTGAGGGAATGGGGCTGCAGAAATTCCACAAGCCTCTTGACACCTTCTCCTTCGCAAACCTCACCATCCAGATCCACCAGGACTGGAGGCAACTGGGAGTCACAGCGGTAGTTTGGGACACAGTAAGCAAATCCGGGGCGGAGGGGGGAGGGCTCTAAAAACATCTGCAATTGATTATAAGACTGGTCTTTATTTAAAAAGAAATAGAAGAACAGCTTTGTTGAGATATAATTCATATACTGTACATATCACCTAAAGTGTACAATGAACTGGTTTTTTAAAGTAAATTCAGAGTGGTAAAACCATCACCATACTCAATTTTTAAATATCTTCACAACCTCATCCCCTCCAAAAAAACTTCTGCCCACTAGAATCACTTTCCTGATCATCTTCCCCAAAATAGATTGTATTTTAAGGATTGGTAAAGGAAAGTTGAGGCAAGTTAAAATACTGCACAAACGATATTGTAAAATGACAAAACCTAAAGTGAAGATCATGTGTTTTCTTTTTTTAAAATATTTTTTTATTGATTTCAGAGAGGAAGGGAGAGGGAGAGAGAGATAAAAACATCAATGATATGAATCACTGATCAGCTGCCTCTTGCAGGCCCCTTACTGGGGATCGAGCCCGCAACCCAGGCATGTACCCCTGACTGGAATTGAACCTGGGACCCTTCAGTCCAGGGGCTGATGCTCTCTCCATTAAGCCAAACTGGCCAGGGCCATGTGTTTTCTTTAAGTTCTGCATGGTTGTAATGGTCCCCAAATCTATACTAATAAAGGGTAATATGCTAATTAGAGTGGATGTCTTCTGGGCGTCCTTCCAGACAAAGCCACAGTGGCTGCGAGCGCCAAGGCTCAAGCCAGCAGTGACAGCAGCAGTGGGGTAATGGGGGTGGTGCCTTCCCCTGATCTGCCAGATCACCCCCCACAGAGGGAGGCCAGGCAGAGGCAGTTATCAGGGGCGATCAGGCTGGCAGGAGGGCAAGGTAAGGGCAATCAGGCCGGCAGGCAGAGGCATTTAGGGGCGATCAGGCAGGCAGGCAGAGGCATTTAGGGGCAATTAGGCAGGCAGGCAAGCATTCAGGAGCCACTGGTCCCAGATTGTGAGAGGGATGTCTGACTACCAGTTTAGGCCTGATCCCAGTTGGACATCCCCCGAGGGGTCCCAGATTGGAGAGGGTGCAGGCTGGGCTGAGGAGCCCCCCCTCACCCCCCGTGTACATATTTTGTGAATCAGGCCTCTAGTAGTAGAATAAAAACCCAATCTTCAGAAGAATATGGTGAATCTGGAGTAGCTACAATGTATTTTCTATAACATGCATATTTTAACCCCAAATTAATCAATATAAAAAACAGGGAAATATGTATGTACACTCAGAAAAAGAAGTTGATGAAACAAATTGATTTCAAAGTAGCTATTATAAATATGTTCAAAAATTGAAAATATGCTTAAAGAATTAAAAAAATGATATCAATGAATTAATAAAATCTAAAAGAAAATCTAGAGCTGAAAATCATAGTTATCAAAATAAAAAGCTTTTCTAGATAGACTCAACAGCAAATTAGACATGGCAGAAGAAAGAATTAGTGACCCTGAAAATAGATCAATATAAATTATTTGCTTTGAAGAAAAGAAGGAGAAATGAAGAACAGAAGAAAAATGAACAGAACCCCAGAATCTGTTCTATCCTGAAGGATAATCTGTGTGTACTTGAGAAGACTGTATATGCTGCTTCTGCTGCTGCTTGGAATGTTCTTTATATGCCTGTTAGGTCCATTGGTCTAAAGTTAGCTTCAAGTCCAATATTTATTTGTATTTCTGTCTGAATGATCTAGCCAATGTTGAAAGTGGTGTACTAATGTCCCTTCATATTATTGTAGTGTTCTATATTTCCCCCTTCAAATCTGTTAGTATTTATATCTGTTAGTACTTAATGAGCCAATGTTAGTTGCATTAATATTTATGTTTGTTATATCATCTTAATGAGTTGCCCCCTTTATCATTATATAATGACCTTCTTTGTCACTTGTTACCATTTCTGGCTTAACGTCTATTTTGTCTGATGTAATATAGCTGCCCCTATTCTCTTTTGGTTTATACTTGTGTTGGGTCTGAGTCCCTCTGCCAGGGACTGGACCTCCTTGGACTCCAGGTATTGGATGGAGAAGACAAAATGAGCAGTCATAGGCATATAAGAGAGTCTTTATTGTAGACCAGGTAGCCATTGCTAATAAGGAGCCACCAGACAAAACAGTTCTTTAAAGCAGTTCCATAAAGCAGGAAGCCATTGTACACACAGCAGCCCCCTTACATGAAAGCAGCCTAGCCTCAGCTGGTCAGTAACACATCTTTACACTAACTTAGACAAAAGAGATTTCTTGCCAAATAGTGACATCAATACTTGGGCTATAGAAAGGCATGTCTGCCCGTTGCATACAGTACAATCACTGTGTCCTTGTTTTTGCATCTGCATATGGCAAATTGGCCTTGAGCATCCAACGTAATCTGGTTATGATTCCCACAACTTGTATGGAATATCTTTTGCCATCTCTTCACTTTGAGCCTATGTGTGTCCTTAAAGCTTAAGTGAGTCTCGTAGGTAGCATGTAATCAAATTGAGAGGGTTAACTTCAAATGCAGGTAGATGGGGCAAGGATCCAGTGGAAAACAAAGGCAGGTGAAACATAGGCAGGGGCAAACATGGCAGTTTGAGCCAGCCAAACCACAGGAACCAACCAAACAGAAATAATAAAATGTTTTTGGACACAAAGCGGGAAGCATGGGAAAACAAGGGAGGGCCTGCAGTAACAAGCTGTACGAACACATAGGAACAGAGAAAGTTCAGCATAGGAACAGAAAAGGAACACATAGAAACAGGAAAAGTCCAGGTCCATCGCTGGGCAAAAACAACTGAGGGAATCAATCAAGTGATGACACAGGTAGACATAGAGCAGGCTTGTGGCAAATATATACCCTTGGACTACAAGGCTTTAACGGGCAGCCCATTATTGTGTTCCCCTCCCCTTGCGGGGAGTCTAAATCTGCTTATAATAAATTTTCCACACATTTGCTTAAATCTTCTGGTCCGCATAGCTCATTCTTTGGCATCGTGAGACATGACCCTGGGAAAACACCTTGGCTTGCCATTCTGCTTATCAAAATTTTGTCCTGTGTTTTTTTAATCCATTCAGCCACTCTATGCCTTTTAATTAAAGAATTCAATTTATTTACATTCAGAGGATTATTGACAGCTAATGACTTACTAGTGCCATCTTATTCATTGTTTTCTGGCTGTTCTGTAGTTTTCTTATTCTTTTCTTCCTGTCTTGCTACCTTCCTTTGTGAATTAATGCATAGATGTATGATTTATAAAAAATTTATATTTGTTGTTGAAAGTATTACAGATGTCCCTTTTTTGTTTCCCCATTGACATCCCTCCTCCCCACTCTCATCGCTCCCCAGGCCTTCACCCCACCATTGTCGGTGTCCATGAGTAATGCATATATGCATATAAGTTCTTTGGTTGATCTCTTCTCTACCCCCCCTTCTCTCTGAGAATCCTCAGTCTATTGCATGCTTCTATGTGTCTGGATCTATTTTATTTTTTATGTTTTATTTTGTTTTAAATTTATGTTTATTGTTGACAGTATTACAGATAGCCTCCTTTTATTCCCCATTGATCCCCTCCAACTCCCCCCCACCCCATTCACCCCTCCCAGGCCTCCACAACACTATTATCTGTGCCCTGGGACTATGCATGTATGCATATAAGTTCCCCAATTAATCTCTCCCCACCCACCCCACCTTCCCTCAGAGATTCAACAGTCTGTTCCATGCTTCTATGTCTCTGGATCTATTTTATACATCAGTGTATTTTGTACATTAGATTCCACATATGAGTGAGATCATGTGATACTTATCTTTCTCAGCCTGGCTTATTTTGCTTAGCATAATACTCTCCGGGTCCTTCCATGCTGTCTCAAAGGGTAAGAGATCATTCATTTTCATAGCTACACTAGAGGCCCAGTGCACAAATTCGTGCATGAGTAGGGTCCCAAGGGGACCACCCCCCATGCACGAATTTTGTGCACGAGTAGGGTCCCAAGGAGGGTGAGGAGGAGCCAGGACCCGATCGTCCCTCCAGGTGGGTAGTGGGACGCCCTTGCCAGCCTGGGATCTGGATCCTTCCCACAGACATTCCCGCCCATTGTCAGAAGACACCTGGAAGCCGCTTTTTTTTTTGACACTTCAACTGTTTATTCCATAATCAGAAATGAATCTACATTACCACAGAGTATGAAACCCCACTGTAAATAGATTGAAAGCAGAAAATAGGTCATTTCACACAATGTCCCAGTTATCAACGCAGATGGGTGCATAGGTACAATAATAACACATGAATGAGGGAAATCTAACAGGCTGAGGGGTTCAAGAAGGTCACCCACATGGTAACAAAATCTAAGTGCTCTAGAAACCAACACCAGGCTGGCCACAGGCCTCACTTCACAGGACGACCCTAACGTGCATGGGGTGCTGGGCTCTATGATGACTGTGTATCTTTCTGTGTAGTTGTCTCTGGGCCAACTACTCTCTTCCTTCTCATTTAGGGTGAGCAGCATGTGAGGGCAGAGCAGCTGCTCAGAGCTGAGGGGAGTGGCCGGGCCCACGGGGTGAGAGGTGGACACAGAAGACACTATCTCACCCAATTGTGGGGCGGGCTAGCTGGCCTTCATCTGCCTGACCCCACCCAGGGAGGGACCAAGCAGGGTGTCCGTCTCTCCATTCTCCATCCTTCCATCTGTGACACCTGTCACCCTTGCCAGGCCTACCCCAAATTGAGTTCAGCTCAATCCCTGAATGTAAAAGGGCACAGGGTGGGAGGGCCCCCACTCCAGTGCCCCCTGATTCCCAACGACAGGACCTGGTAGACAGGACCTGACCACAGCTGCAGAACATAGATCTGTTTCAAGAAAAGTTGAGAATGCAGACTTTCATATGAGTCCCTTTTCCAAAAGGTGGCAGTTTATTCACATTGTGGCAAAGACACCTTCAAGAGTAACATAAGTGGGTAAAGTCAGGGCCAAATCAGGCCATTTCCTCATCCAATCTCTCTGAGGCACGTGAACAGAACCAAGTCTCAGCTCTTCGCAGGACACTTCCGAGGTTTTGTTTTGTTTTGTTTTTTGTTTTTTAAGCCTAAAGGACAGTAGTCTGTCTCCATTTTTGTTCTTTGGGATTTTTTCATCGTCGGATAAAAGGATATGTACATTGGGGCAATCCTCTGGAGATACAATATTCCAGTTGCACCCATGTGACGATGACAGCACACCTCAGAGGGAGGGAGCCGACAGATAGGGAGCAGGGAATTCTGGAAACCAAAGCAATGACAGAGATGCTAAGCCTTTCCTTCACGCGTCTGACACCTCTCCTCAGGCAGCCTGCAGGTCGGGCATCTGCTGGACCTTTACCACTTGATGTCCTGGCAGGCTGCCCTGGGCCCTGCTAGATGGTGTGCAGGGCGCCTGGGCCCGGGGGGAGTCCCCCCACCCAGTCACTCCTGGTACAGCTCCTGCACATGGGCGCTGGTCTCTGGGGGCCACACCGGGATGGCAGCGTAGATGCCTTTCATCTGCCGCAGCAGTGCCCTGTCCCCCCACCAGTCCTCCACCTGGGCCTGGCCCCTGCTTCTTAGACATGCCTGGTGCAGGCCAGGACCTCCACGAAGTGGCAGGGGAACTTGCCCTTCTACAGCTTCAGGACCACTTCTGGATGTTCCAAAAGCCATTAGCAGCCTCAAAGCATAGCAGAACCTCTCTGTCCCTTTCAAGGGTGACCTCCTGGAAGTCTTTGTTCCTCAGGGTGCAGTAGGTGAGCACCCCCCCCACATCCTCATTGAACAGCTCCTTGGCCATGTGCCTGAAGATGTGCACCAGGTACCCGTCAGAGCTGGCACCCTCGTGGAGCCTCACCTCCTCTTCCTTCACGTCTCCAAACAGAGTGTCCACGGTGGCAGCATTCAAGGCGAGGTCACTTTTCTCCATTATCTGGACAATTTCACCTGAGGTTAACATGCATTCAGCACCCCGGGAACTATGCAAAGCTATGGGAACATCTTCTCAAAGGGCTTTCAGTTTCTTGTGATAACATGGGGCCCCAATGACATGGAAAATCTTGTCTGGGAACAGGTTCTGCCATCTGGTGAAGTAATCCTTCACCAGAGAGCCCATGATTTGCTGGGGAGACTTGGCTGTGCAAAGGTAGGGGTGATGGGGTGACCCAGCACATGCTCTGCATATCGGTGCCAGCCAGGGCAGGCGGAGGTCAGCATGGGTAGCCGGGGCTCTTCCTCATGGTGCTGGCAGTACCGATGCACAAATTCCTTCTGACTCTCCAGGATGCTGAAGCCCGCAGCTATCTTCATGTCAAAGATAGTGCGCCCCAAGGCTTTTGAGAAAGCCGCAGAGCCTTCTGGATGCATCAGTGACACTGAGGCTGAATTTAGCAGCAAAATAAGGCAGAGACTAAGGACACATGGACACTGCCAGCACTTTGAGCTGTGAGGTATCTCATTTCTTATTAAGGTTCAGAACACAGAAGAAGTGCTTGGTGATCTGCTGAGAAACTTAGACTCCTTCCTCTGCGGTCACACAACTGTCACACGCAGGCAGTCGCTCAGAAATATCTTGGCATTGGCCAACTTAGGGAATTCTCCCTTCTCTCCGTTCTCCTGAGCCGGACTCCGGACGTTGACTGCGGCATTGTCTTGGTAATTGGTTTTTGTTTTTTTACTACATTCCTTCCATGTACGGTGCTCACACTTTATCTGGAGCAGGGTAGGTGGGGGCCAGCTCAAGTGACCTAAAGGAAGCATGGGGAGAGCAGTCACCACTGGTCACCCCTGGCGCTGCTGGTGGTATCCTTTCTTCCTTGTGGAGCATCTAGGAAGGGGAAGCGGCCACAGTGCTCAAGGCCGAGTTCCAGGAGGCCGGCAGCACTGTCGGGATCATGCCAGCAGTGCTGGTCTATTGGTGCCTGGCCTGTCCTCCGGAGATTGAACCTGCAGAACTACTAAGGGAGCCAGTCCCCAGTTCCACCCCGCCTCTGCCACCAATCGATTAGAGTCTGAGGGCCAGGAGGAACCTAGGGGTCTTCCTTCTACCCTCTCGCCAGTCCCTGCCGTGCCACTCATCCTGGTTCCCCCATTAGCCATCCCCTGATCAATCGGAGCCTGAGGGCCAGGGGAATGGACCTAGAGGTGCTCAATGCACATCATGGTGACTGGTCCTTTCGTCGTCCTGGTCATCACAGACACTGGCTTTTTATATATATAGATAATATTCCATAGTATAAATGTACCATAGTTTTGTTTTCTTGTTTTTCAGGAGCCAATTTCATTTTATTAAATTTTTAGTTGCAAAGGGTTTAATTATAAACTTTAAAAAAAATATTTATTGTTAAAGTGTTACAGATGTCCCCCCTTTTTAATATGCATATAAGATCTTTGGTTGATCTCTTCATGCCCCTTTGCCCCCCTCCCCCCCTAAGATTCATCAGTCTGTTCCATGTTTCCATGCCTCTAATTCTATTTTATTCATCAATTTATTTTGTTCATTAGATTTCTTGTTAATATATTTTGATTTTTAGATTCAATTGTTGATAAATATGTACTTATTGCTATTTTATTGTTCATATTTTTTATCTTTTTTTCATCCTCTTAAAGAACAACCTTCAACATTTCATGTAATACTGGTTTGGTGGTGATGGGCTCCTTTAGCTTTTTCTTGTCTGTGCAGCTCTTTATCTGCCTTTTAATTCTAAATGATAGCTTTGCTGGATAATCTTAGTTGTGGGTCCTTGCTATTCATGATTTCAAATATTTCTTGCCACTCCCTTCGGGCCTATAAAGTTTCTGTTGAGAAATCAACTGACAGTTGTACGGGTGTTCCCTTGTAGGTAACCAACTGCTTTGCTCTTGCTGCTTTTAAGATTCTCTTTATCTTTACTCCTTGGCATTTTAATAATGATGTGTCTTGGTGTGGGCCTCTTTGGGTTCCTCTTATTTGGGACTCTATTGTAAGTCTATTTTTTTCACCAGGTAGGGGAAGTTTCTGTTGTTATTTCTTCAAATAAATTTTCAATATCTTGCTCTCTCTCTTCTCCTGACATCTCTATAATGTGAATGTTGGTACACTTGAAGTTGTCCCAGAGGCTCCTTACACTATCTTCATTATTTTTAATTCTTTCTGCTCTTCTTATTAGGTGTTTTTTTTTGTTTCCTCATAGTCTGAATTGTTTATTTGATTCTTGGAACCCTCTACTCTACTGTGGAATTTCTGTAAACTATTCTTTATTTCAGTTAGTGTATGCTTAAATGACTAGTCCTTTACCATGTCTTTGAAATTCTCATTAAGATCCTTGAATGCCTCACTAAGTCCCTTGAAACTCTCATTAAGCTTCTTGAGTAAAGTTATAACCATTGTTTTGAACTATGTATCCAATTGTTTGCTTGCTTCCATTTCTCTCATTTGTGACATGTTTCTTTGTTTATGCATTTTGGCTGCTTTCCTATGTTTGCTTCTATGTATTAGATAGAGCTGCTATGTCTCCTGGAATTGGTAGAGTGGCCTTGTGTAGTAGGTGTCCTATAAGGCCCAAGTGGCTCAGCCTCCCCAGTGGGGCTTTTGTGCTCAGTGAGTCTGCCCCTTGCATGTGTCACTTGTGGATGTGTAGAATTGTAATCTAGTATTTTTTGAAATTGTGCACCAGGTGTATTGACTTTGGGGCCTCTGAGGAGGTACAAAGTCAACCACTGCCTGAGGCCACCCAGGAGGGGCTACAGAGATCTGCAGATGACTGCTACTTGTATTGGACTTGGAAGTGCTGAGGGGAGGCACAGCTATGAAGCTAGGCAAGCTGGCACTAGTGCCTGGTCTTATGCCTCTTACTGATAGGTTTGAGGTACGCTGATGTAACTGCTGCTTGTTTGAGAGATTTTAAGAAAGTCTGAATCCCGAGAAAGGCCAGGCCATTTCATATGGAAAAGCTGCTGCAAACAGCTTGGGTGTGCCTGCAGACTAGATGGGACAGGGTCTCATCAGATGGAGCAAATAGTGTGGCCAAGCTGATGGAAACTCAGATATAGCTTCTAGTCAGCTCTGTGAAGGGGGTTGGTCCCAGCACAGGAACAATGACCCCTGGGAGCACCCCCATTGGAGAGAAAGCTGCCCCTAAGTTCCTATCCCAATGCCAGACAATCTGGTTCCTCGATGTATGTACCTGGATCCCCAAAAGCCTCCTGGCTCTGGAAGTTAGAGGAAGCAGGACCATGTATGTTTGTGTTCTGACCCTTCAAGAAGACTCCAGAAGCCTCCATGTTACTCAGCAACAATCCCCACTGGTTTTTATAGTCGGAAGTTATGGGGACTTGGATCTATTTTTGTTAGTTTATTTTGTTCATTAGATTCAACATATAAGTGAGGTCATGTGATGCTTGTCTTTCTCTGACTGGCTTATTTCACTTAGCATAATACTTTCCAGGTCTCTCCATGCTGTCTCAAAGGTTAAGAGATTCTTTGTTTTTACTGCTGCATAATATTCCATGGTGTAAATGTACCACAACTTTTTTATCCATTCATCTATTGATGGGCACTTAGACTATTTCCAGATCATAGCTATTGTAAATAGTGTTTTTATGAACATAAGGGTGCATATATTCTTTCTGACTGGTGCTTCAGGCTTCTTAGGAAATATTCCTAGAAGTGGGATCACTGAGTCAAACAACAGTTCCATTTTCTTTTTTTTCTTTTTTTTTTTTTTGAGGAAACTCCACTGTCTTCCACAGTGGCTACACCAGTCTGCATTCCCACATTGATGTATGTTTTGATTTCCTTCTTTCTCTTTTGTGAATCTATTGTAGGTTTTGCTTTGTGGTTATCATGAAGCTTTCATAAAATATTTAATAGAAATAACAGTCTATTTTGCCAGTAACTTAATTTCTCTTGCATAAAAAAACTCTTTTATGTTTTTGATGTAAAAATTTACCTCTTTTATATTATATATTCACTAATAAACTGTTATAGCTATAGTTATTTTTAATACTCTTACCCTTTAATAACATTTATTATAGAGGTAAGTGTTTAACATTTCACCATATTATAGCATTAGAGTATTCTGAATCTGACTATGTACTTACCTTTACTGGTGTGTTACATATTTTCACATGTTTTATGTTCTCGTTTCAAGGAATTTGTGGGTGAATTAAGTTCATGAGTGGGCTTTTTGATGGAGTCATAATGCAATTAGTAAGATTCTCATTCTTCTAATGCCCTCCAAGAGTCCTATCTGCTGCTCTCCTAGCCTTTTCTCACACCCTCGTCATGTAGTTCATGATTCAATAATCTCCATGGGACAAGAAAGAAATTAACCCCTTTGGTAGTATCCCACATGGCTGGGGAAGCCAGGTGCTCTCTCACATGTTTTGTTTTTCCCCATGGGAAAAATCACAGCCAAGAATATATATCTTGGCCTTGAACTGTGCCACCTTTTAGGAGGGGATAAAATCAAATTATTCCTATTACCCACTTCTATATGTCCAGACTTGTATTTTCTGGCTTCAATAGTGTTCTGTAATGTCCCTTCTGGAAACCTGGACTTCCACAAAGTCTCTCTTGTATGTGAATGATTGTGTAAGACAGTGTTGTCCAGGAGTACCTGAACTATGACCAAAGGGGCTGGAGCTAGCTCACCGATTACCAGAGGATATACAACCAGGAACAAAGTCTGTCTGCCTATTGCCAAATGCAGAGATGGACAGGACTCCTCCCAGGTCCCTTGGTGTATGGTGCTGGATCCCATAGTTTCCACAAAGGCCCTTTTGCTTATAGAATGATGCTAAATTTTTGCTGTTGAGGTGAGGGACAAAAATGAGGTATGTCTTATGTCACTCTAAGTCCAGGGTTTCACTGAGGACTAGTCACATTGGCACTAACAAGCCATCATTTCCAAAGTTCCAGAGTCCCAGAAGAAAAGCAGGTATCTATATATACAAAAGCCTAAACAACCAAAGGACTAGAACAACCAGTCACTATGACGTGCACTGACCACCAGGGGGCAGACACTCAATGCAGGAGCTGCCCCCTGGTGGTCAGTGTGCTCCCACAATGGGAGCGCCACTTAGCTGAGACCCATTCTGGCAGCCCACCAGCCAGCCAGCAGCCACTCACTCCCTCAGTTGTCCTGCAGGTCCAATCTCTGAAGAACGAGACAGGCACCCACAGACCAGTGCTGTCGGCATGATCCTGACAGCTCCGCCAGCCTCCTGGAAGTTGGCCTTGGGCACTGCAGCTGCTTCTCCTCCCTAGACACTGAGCAAGGAAGAAACAATATAAAAGTGGCCGCCAGGTGGCTCTCGACAACCAGGACGAATGTCAGAGGGACAGATCTGGATCCCAGGCTGGCAAGGGCATTCCATTGCCCACCCAGAGGGCCGATTGTGTCCCACCCTCACCCTACTTATATGTCATGTTAAGAGGGCAGTAGCCTTGTGCATCTCATGTTACCATGTCTTTTGATTGTATAATTTTCTTTTGTGCTTGATTTAATTTTGTGTTGTTTTACAAATTTAGTGTAGCCTTAAGTGTACAGTGTTTATGAAGTCCATAGTGGTATACAGTAATGTCATAGGTCTTCACATTCACTCACCATTCACTCACTGACTCACCCAAAGCAACTTCCAGTCCAGCAAGCTCCATTCATGGTAAGTTCCCCCTTACAGGTGCACCATTTTGTATCTTTTATATTTTGACTATGACTGTTATATGTCAAGATATGTTTAGATACACAAATGCTTACCATTGTGTTAAAATTTCCTACAGTGTTCAATACAATAACATGCTGCATACGTTTGCAGCCTAGGAGCCAATAGACTATGCCATGTAGCCTAGGTGTGTAGTAAGCAATACCATCTAGGTTTCTGTAAATATACTCTGTGATGCTCACACAATGAAATCACCTAACAATACATTTCTTGGAATGTGTCCCTGTCATTAAGCAGTGCATGACTGTAACACCAGCCCCTTCTTTGTTTACCTAAGTCTAGAGGTGGTCACTGCTTCCTGCAATTGCTGTTTCCATAACTTATATTTTTAGGTTTTTTTTCCTTTTTGAATTACATTGTTAACAACTTTCTACTTAGCTTTAAAATCTTTCTATTAAGTTATATCTGTTCAGATAACTACTGTGGTTTTATACCCTGACTGATGCAAGAGCAGAAGACAACTTTCCTTGGCAGAGGTGGTTGACAAGCAAGAACCAATTGGAATTGTTGATTATTACTCATTATTTTCCTTTTTTGGTACCAGATTCATGAGGTGAGGCAGCTGTGGCAATGGCAGCAGTGACAGCAATTGTTGCAGATTTACTCACCTCTGATGACGCCTGTGGAGGGTAACCTTGAAACAAATTTAAGCATCAGCCCTCCCTCTACCCCAATCCTGTCTTTCAGCTTTTCCAACAATTGTTCAAGTACCTATTAGGTTTTCTTTTTCTTTGTCATATCTATAGTGATTTATTATTCCTGCTCTAAGTTCTGATAGATATATATATGTATATAGGCTATTTGTCAAAAGACTATAGAAAACAGCATATTCAAAAGTGAAACTTTAAAAATATTCCCTATAAAATCAGGAATGAGATAAGTATGCTCACTCTCACCATTTTGATTCAACTTCTCATTGGAGGTACTAAACCTGAAGAAGTAAGTGGAAAATAATTAGTAGGAAGAAAACAAAACTGTAATTATTTGCAATTGACATAATTATCCATAAAATCCTAAAGTCTAGCTCATATGGAAAATTAAAATATACTAAAAAGCTTACTGTAGCAACATTGTACTCGATGCTACATTTATAAAACAGAAAAATACATTTGAAATATTTGAGAGACTTCTTTTTCAAAACCAGATTGAATTATATTCAAAATAATAAATACTTTAGGAAACCTGAGAGGGTTTGCTTTTAGGTGGTTACAATTGAATGGATACAGCCTTGCACTAATTGCACAAAAGGGATTGTAGCTATAAACTGATCAACTAATTTGTTTCACTAGAATGCAGTTTAAAACAGTCTCCAATCACCTTAACTTTCAGAACTATGATCTTGGCTCTTAAGCCTCTTTAATATATTTAGGCTTTAATGGATGGCTTAAAATTGTAGAACCATAACATTTTATAGAAAATGAGGCTCAAAAGAGAAGAATCTGTCATGACCACAGTCACTGCATACAGGGGTTTTATCTCAATGCTGCAAATCCTTCATTCTTGCTCTCACCACAGCTTGCATGAATGGTCATTTCCAAAGGTCCCCCTCCATGACATTTCCCTGAATTTCCCCAAATAGGAGTGTCTACAGTTATTCTCTATAGGTAATTGCAGCTTCCGGAAGAACATCAGGTCACTGAGACACCCCAACTCTGCAAACAGCCCATTGTTAGCCAGATTCCATAATACAAATCCATCCTGCTGCTTCTTAGAGATGTGACTTTATGACATTGGAGGGGAACATATGAAGAGGTATCCAGAGTGTATCTGATGAAAGTAATGCTGTTTGGGCACATTTTATAAATCACACTTCTTAAGAATTGGTTTCATCCCTTAATCCTCTTCATCCCCATTAGTTTCATGAAACTCTTCAAGGAGTCACATATATATTGGGTGACTTTAAATAAATTACATTTTTTTCTTAAAAGATACAAAACTTGATTTCATTATAGACTCAGTACAAAAGTTCTGCTGTTTTCTGTGACCACTGTCTCTATCAGCGTCCAGTAAGGGAACAGAAAACAACCAGTTATTGAACAGAGAGGATTTAATGTAAAGAATTGCAAATACGCATAAACTTATGAACTAGGTACCTGAAAAATAAAAAGAGAATACTAACATGCACAAGAGGCAGCAACTGCAGGATGCAGACACTATCCTTGTGTCTTCAAGACAAAATAGAAAAGGTTGGAATTATTAAAACTTAGAAACTTAGAGGAGGGTCGCTGGAGAGCTAAAACTCAGGCCTTGGAGAAGAGGGCACTGGTTCAGCTGCTCAAGGGGCCTGGTATCTCTGAGCTTGGAGGAGAGACCTGCCCAGGGGTTGACCTCAGAGGATGGGACAGTGTTGGCCGATGCTGATAACTAAGGGTGGCATAATGAGGCTTATTCCACAAGTGTTAAAAAAAACTGCAAACTGAATCCAGCGGTTACTATATAGGGAAAAACTGTTTCTACTGGGTAAAGAAGTATTGCCAAGGTGAGCTCATGGGATCTGTAAGCAGTCAAGAAGCCAACAGAGTAAACAGAAAAGGGAAAGTCCTTTCTTTCTTCTTCAGCCTACCAGTCTCCCTATCCTGCCCCCCACTGGTAGCGTGGAACAGGGAGTCAGCTGGCAAAACAGATAAAGATTTGCAGAGCCCCAGCTTCAGCCTCACAAGGAAATTACAGAGGTTGGTTTGGAGCTGAGAAATTGCTTAGTAACTGGCACAACCATCCACAGAAAATCCTCTGAAATACTGAAAATTGACACATGATTACAGTTACACTGCAGTAAATGGCTAAACAACTTATGTAGTTTGGTAGCTTACTAGGAAGTTATAAAACTGAGCATAGCCTCACAGTTGTCACAATAAAGAGAGAAAAATTCAAATGCCAATCCCTGATTATTATGTAATACAAGAAGATACATATGCATCTGGATGTCTATTTCTGATTCTTATTTGAGGAACATTGAAGCAGCCTATAGCTTTTAATATTATAAATTATTAAAACAAATGTGATGAATATTTAACAAACATTAATAAAAAACAACTAAGGAGTCCTGGTTCTCTAAGCCAGATGAAATGAAGATAATATTAAATAATGTTTCTTTAAAATACATACACTCCCCACTACCTGTCTCCATCCAATGTGCAATAAACAACAACTAGAGTTTCTAATTTCTGCCTACATCAAAAAAACAAAACTTGTCTTTGGCTAGTGTGTGGAAATATGTGCTTCTATGTCCTGTTGGTGAGAATTCCATTCAAATTTCCATGCAGGAGAATTTCCTGCATGTAAGTAGCCAAAGACTATGATGTATATAGCCAAATTTCCATGTGGCTATATACATCATAGTCTTCTAAAATACACTTGATTCTTTTGACAGAAAACCCATTTCTAAAAATTTCCTGTAAGGTGATAATCAAATGAGCATAAAATAGATTTAGTGCAAGATTGTTTTTATCAGTGTTGATTAAAATAAAGTAGATCTAGAAATAAACTTAAAAGTTTATCTATAGGAGCCTAGTTAAGTAATTTATGCAAGTAATGTAATACCATGCATTTTATAGACATGACTAATTAGATATATCTTTATTAACATAAAGCAAGTTGTAGAACATTCATTCATGCAACAAATATTTACTGAGTACCTGCTTTAGCCAATGAATCAAATACTGACAAGGCCCTTGCCCATAAAAAGCAAAATGTAAATTTTGTGTAAAACTATTTACATATCCTATCTAATAATAGACAAACATGGTAATTGACAGTACCTTCGCTATGCCTCCCATTGGCTAATCAGTGCCATATGCAAATTAGCCTCCATATTTAATTTGCATACTGCAGGCAGGGCTGGCCAGCGCCAGGTGCCATCCAGGCCCCGTGTGCAGCCCTGGGCGGCCGGGCTTAAGTGACGCAATTGCGTCACCTAAGCCCCGCTCCAGCTGGGACCCCCGTGTGCTGCCTAAGCCCCGCTGCCAGCTGGGACCCCATGGAGATCCCAGAGCAGGCAAGTGCAGAGGGCGGGTGGCCCCCAGAGCAGGAAAGTTTCCCACAGGCAGCACCCAGCAGGGCCTGCCCCCAGTCTCTGCAGTGATCCGGTGATCATGAGCAGGAAAGCGCAGCCTACATGCAGCACCCCACCCTGGCCACAGCTCAAGGGAGAGAAAAACACGCAGTGGAGGCCAGGAGCCTGAGAGATCAACACAGAGGGGCGCCTGCTCCAAGCCTCCAAGGTGTGGCTGGGGGCAGGCCACCAGCAGACACACACACACACACACACACAGGACGCCTACTCCGAGCCTCTGCTGCCAGACTGTGGCCATCAGTAGGACATCCACTGAGGGCTCCCGGACTGTGAGAGGGGCAGGCTGGGCTGAGGGAACCCCACCCCCCAGTGCACGAATTTTGTGCACTGGGCCTCTAGTATTTATATAAACACAAACACACATACACATATGTGTAAACAAATGTCTGGTGGGATCACCTAAAAATATTAAGAGTCATTAGCTCAAAACAAAATCACATGTTTTTCTCTCAATATTGGGACTATAGGTGATTTCTACTTCTGCCTTTGTACTTTTTTTATATCGTATATAGCAACTTAAAAATTATTTTTTATATAGCAACTTAAAAAATTCTACACTTATTCAAAATCTAGGGCACCAAACTTAATAGAGTTCACAGTTGAATGTGACTTATTTTTTGCTCAGAATTACTTTATCATTTGGTTTGTGACATTCTTGGGTAATTTACATTCTGTTCTGAATTACAATTAATTTTGTACTTGCCATCTCTTCTTATATGATTACAAGTATATTGAGGACAGTGATGCTATCATGTAACTTTCATCCCTTATAACATCTAAAATAGAGCATTGTTTATAGTGCATGTTTTTTTGTTCATTCCTAATTTCACTCATTTAACAAACATTAAAGAAAACAAGAAGTTCTGGGCATTAATCAGGGTAACTGTTTCATCCATACACAGGGTGAGGCAAAGTAGGTTTATAATTGTGAGTAGGTGAAACACAGTGTATTCTTGCATTATTAGTATTTAATTCTTATATTATTTTTCATATGAACTGTAAACCTACTTTTGCCCCACCCTATCTTATAGAATAAAAGCTTAATATGCACATTGTCCCCTCAACCAGGAGTTCGGCTGGGAGTTCAACCACTTGGCCAGTCACTATGATGCACACTGACCACCAGGGGGCAGACGCTCCAACCGGTAGGTTAGTTTGCTGTGGGCGCTGGTGGGCTGGACTGGAAAGTGAGGTGAGAGGTGAGAGCCATCAGGAAGCTCCCAGGGTTTGGCCCGAGCCCCTGGTGGAGGCAGGCGAGGAGCCAGAAGGGGAGGCGGGGCAGAAGCAGGTGAGGGCGGGAGCCAAGAGGGACCTGGTGGTGAGGGAGGCTGCTATGTGTGATCCGAGAGCCGTGGACTGCACTGTCCTCCACAGCCTGTGACATTCTCAGTGTGCAATTTATAATCTTCAGGGCTGCTGCTTTTTATTTGTTAAGTTTCACTAACTACTCCAGGAGAGTGGGTAGCACCAATACGAGGGACGGGCCAGGCGCACCTGCCCGAGGCCAAGGGGTGTCCTCCGGCTCCCAGGGTCGAAGCAGAGAGGTGGGTGGGGCTGAGTCAGAGAAACCGAGTCCAAAACTTGAAAGAAAGCAGGAGGCAGCGAGGGACAGAGAGCAACAGCTGCGCAGGGGCCTAGAAAAGCTGCTGGGAGGGGGCAGCCGAGGAACCTGGTGCCTCTCCCACAGGACAGGCTCTAGGTCTCTCCCTCCTCCTCCCCATGACCTGTCACCCCAGCTCTCCTCTGAGGCCCCGCCTAGGCTCACCCCACACAGCCTCACCCCACCCCACACAGCCTTTAGGAGCTCTGCCCCTGGGGGAGAAAGTGGGAGGCTGCAGATGGAGGTTGCAGGAGGAGCGGGCAGAGCAGGGTCTACTAAGTTAGATGGAGGGGAGGAAGAGAGAGACCCCACAGGACTAGGGACAGAGATGGGTGGGGAAGGAGGGCCACTTGGAAGCATTGCCCTTGGTTGAAGTAGAAATCCTGACCCCATTTTACAGACCCCAACAGAGTGGGCGGGGAGGGGCAAAGACTAAAGAGGGTGTGAGGGGCTGGATAGATGGAGTGCAGCAACATTGATTCATAGCCTATTTATTTTTATTTTTGTTAGTATATTTTTATTGATTTCAGAGAGGAAGGCAGAGGGAGAGATAGAAAACATCAATGATGAGAGAGAATCAATCTGCTGCCTCCCGCATGCCCCCTACTGGGGATTGAGACCGCAACCCAGGAATGTGCCCTTGATCAGAATCAAACCCAGGACCCTTCAGTCTGCGGGCCATGGCTCTATCCACTGAGCCAAACCATCTAGGGTGACCCATGGCCTATTTAAAACTGCTGCAGTAGGATGAGTAGGGGTCTTACCACAGTGGTGTTACCTGATAATGAGGGTGTCTCTCCTTAAGTTGGGGTAATGTTCCCATTGTAACTGCAGTGAAGTAAAGACACACCTATGGAGCCTGCAAAGAGTTTCCATGCACACGATGCAATTTACTTCGTGTGGCAGCTGAAGAGGGTGAGCAGAGCCTTGGAAGGACATGAGGTCTCCAAGACCAGGGGCTGGAGGGAAAGTGCATGCCAAGCATTCCGTGCCATGAGTTACAATCCATATATATGAAAGCCTAGTATGCTAAGTGTCCAACTAAGTGGTCAACCAATTGGTCACTATGACGTGCACTGACCACCAGGGGGAAGATGCTCTGACCAGTAGGTTAGCTTGCTGCTGGGGCTGGACATGCCCTGGAGCTCTCCCACAGTCCCTCCCATGGTCCATCCCCAGCCACCGACCCCGATTGACCCCGATTGGGACTAAGCGAGATGGCTCTGATTGGCCCCGATCACTGGCCAGGCGGAGGGACCCCCACCTGTTCACCAATTTGTGCACCGGGCCTCTAGTACTTTATATGTAGCCATGTGCTGCTTCTAGCCCAGGTTGAGAAGCAGCCTTAGTGATCTACATTTTCGATCCTCCAGACCCACTAAATTCTACTGCTGGTGGACACTTGACTCAAAGGCAGCCAGTTCAAAACCTGAAAAGAAAATTTGATCAATAAGCTATTCACAAGAGAAAAAAAATCACAGTAGTTGTAAACCTATGAAATGTTTCCCAGCTTTATTAATACTTATGAAAATGCAAGCTAAAGCACAACAGAGAGAGACATGATTTTTTTACCCATTGGGTTATTAAACATAAAAAGAGTGACAATGTCCTGCATTGAAAAGAACAAGGAGAAATGGTTATTTCCATAAACCGTGGTGGGAAGATAAATTAAGGCTAATTTGGAAGGCAATTTGACAGCATCCATCAACATTTACATTGTGCTCATCTTATGATGCAGTTATTCAGGAATACAACTTGCAGAAACATTCCAATGCACACAAAGTTGAGGCAAGGATGGTCTTTGTAGCTTTACAAGAAAAATACTTAAAATATTTTATCATTAGAAAAGAAGATTAAATAAACTATGTATTATCCATACTATACAAAAAATGATAGTGATTCAATATAGTTAATAAAATCAATACTCTTACCATGACTCACAGGCCTCTGTAATCTGGCCCTGCCTCTGTGAACTCATCTCCTCTCTCTCCCCCACACCTACTATTTTGAAATCAAGGGTGATTGCAGTTGTTTATTCCTGTACTTGTCTTATTCTTTCTCCAGATGGCCTCTTAGCTGGTTTATTCTCTCCAGGATCTCTGCATAAATGTTACCCTTGTAGAATTCTTTCCTGACCTTCCTGACTTCAACCCTCTCTCTGTTTTACCCATCTTCATTTTTCTTTATAGAATTTACCAGTTCTTGACATTAAATATTGAGCTACAAATTTTAATTATCCATCTCCTTCACTAGAACCATCTATAGCAAAGACTTTATCTAGTGGTTATTACCAAATCCCTGTTGCCTAGAATGATATCTTGTAATGAATAAATATATTAGATTAATAAATTATTTAAAAGGTATGTGTTAGAATTATATATTTTAACATGGAAATATATCTAAGATATATCGATATTGCAAAAAAATACAAATGATGTAGTCCCACTTATGTAAATAATATGATTGTTTATATATGTATGTGTGAATACAAATAGGTATGTTTGTGTATGAGTATTTGTTATATAGATTCATACAGATATCTATATAAGGGACTAAAATTGTACACAGAAAATTGTTATCTCTGCCAAGGAGAGGGTTTGTGGGAGGTAAGGAAAAGGAACTTTTGCATTTAGTCTATACACTATTATATCAATTTAATATTTTCACGACAATAGATTTATATAGTTTTCATGAAAGAAAAACAAAAAAGAAAGAATATTAATAATAATAAGGAGAAATCACATTTTTCAGCTCTTGTAACAGGCAATATTCTTAGCACTACAGATCTCAATCATCAAAACAACCATAGAAGATATATTATTATTCACATTAAAAAAGAAGCTGACATAAAGTATTAAGTAACTTAGTCATTGTTATATAACCTCTAGGTGACAGAACTAGGGAAGGAAATAAGAAGAAAGGGAGAGAGGAAGAGAGAAATGGAATAAGAAAAGATTTGTGCATCAGTTGATGTACGGAAGACAAATTTGGCAAAACGAAAGTAGTTAAGTTGTTAAGTATCTGCTAAGCAAAATGGCAAGTTATCTGAAAGAGAATGAAAGGTAAGGAAGATGTTCAGCTCTTGTGCTGTTGTGCTCAGCTCTTCCAGAGCTCCCAAGATGACTTGGCTGATATTCCTGTTTATGGATTCCTGGGTGTGTATCCCTTCCAAAAACCCTTGGCACACAATGACTTGAGTGAGGCTCTTGTCTTTGACTGAATCACATAAATGTCATATAAGAATGTATGTTCTTGACCTAGAAATGGTGCCATATGTCAGATATGTGCCATGGAATGGATTCTTTTTTTTTTTTTAGTCATCACCGGAGGATATTTTTTCATTGACTTTTAGAGAGTAGAAGGGAGGAGAAGAGACACAGTGAAAGAAACATCGATGTGAAAGAGATACTAATACATGATTGGTTGCCTCCCACATGCACCCCAATCTGGGCAGGGGTTTGAGCCTGCAACCAAGGTATGTGACTTTGACCAGAAATGAACCTGGGACCCTTCAGTCCTCGGCCTTATGCTCCACCCACTGAGCCAAACCAGAAAGGGCTATTCTCTATTCTTTTTTTAAAAAGAAACAATCAAATTAAGCTCAATGTTGACAGCAAAGCATGAACATTTTTAGAAATTTTCCAAAGGCTCTTCAAAGCAATCTATATGGCATTTTTTGTGTGTTTGTTTTTATGTATTGGTTTTTTTCTTTTTTTCTTTCTTTCTCTCTCTCTCTTTCTTTACTCCTACTATATGCTTATTTGATTGGCCATTTATCTTCTTTAATCTTGCAGTAAAGTGTAACCTAATTGAGTGAATTTAAGTTAAATTATATGAAAAAATGCTCAAAGGAACAAAATAAGAGAAAAATTATAAAAAATAGATGTACTTCATGATAAATTAAAATGCTTCTTCATTCTGAATTTTCTTACTCAACACTTCAGTGTATCAAGACTGATTACATTTACACTGCATTTTATTTTCTTTAGAGCTTCTCTGTGTGATGAAGGACAGATTATGGGTAAGCTTTTCAGATAGGCATGCTGTTGATCTCCTTCTATCTCTTCATTAAAATAATACGTCACTTATTTTTATTAAACTAATATGGAATCATATTTATATTCCCCTTATTCTGGGATTTTATCTTTAAGGTTTCATGTGGTATCTAAGTAAGATTGATCACTGTAGACATCATAATCTTCTAATTAAACAGGATATGTTAAGTTTATCCATAAACTAACCCCGGACATGTTCATACATTCCCACCACTGGCATTATAGTATGGAGAACACTATCTTAATAACAATTTCAATATGCCTTGAGGTGTTTCTACTTCAGAGCATGAGGTTTATTGGTTGTGAATCAAGATTAAACCTGATCATACATGATCACAAATGCACACATGGCAAAACTTGGCTTTCCTGATTCAAAGTGTCTGCATTTACAGAACAAACTGAAAACAACAAAATATAGCATCACATCTAATTTGTAAATTTTATTTCTCCTTTAAAAGAGACTGAAAGATTAGGTCCCAGTGTTCTATTAAAGCATATTCTCTTTTACACTAAGGCACAAATATGATTTAAGAGTGTGCTCATCACTCTATGCCTTTTATACTGTGAGTTATTGAAATATGAATACATAGTTAATTCTTTGCAATTACTAGACTGCAAATCAAACATGTGAGTTAATAAATGACCCTTAAACTTTTTTGTTTCTTACTAAAGATTACTAGCGATTTGTGGGTACTACAAGAAATTTACAAGGTTTTGAGGAAAATGCTTTAACCTACCATTCCCCTAAGACAATTTGCATCATTTGAAGCTCTTTCTGTGTAATGAAACAAACAGAGAATTGAAAGGTGAAAATTTTAGTCAAATAGTTTTTGTGGGATTTATATTTTTATTACTTTCATAGAATGATAAGTAATGTGAATAATTCTTCCCCCAACTGAATTTGCCAATTGTTTGAAATGGTCAAAGTGATGATTTGTAAAGATAATTCCAGTTGGAAAAAAATCAAATTTAGCAGTAACATTTTAAAAATTAATTAGGCCCAACCATAATAATATCAACTCCTATTTACGGACCATTTGCTATCTACTGGCCGCTCACCAAAATTTTTCACCTCTGGCCAGCTCAGAGCTGAGAGCCCAATGGATTTAGCAATAAGCAAGTCATTGTTTATTGCTGAGATCAGTTTCAGAGAGTCAGGGTGGAAGCCAGGTTTCAATGGATTGTGGAGGACGGTCTGGGGGAGAGGGAAGTGGAAACAGCTACCATGGAAACAAAATTACTCATGAAGGGGAAAGAAAGATGCAACAGAAGTTGGCTGGAAGCATAGACTTTAAGAAAATAAGTGTTTTAGGTTTGGGTGTTTTTGTTGTTGTTGTTTTAAGATAGGGGAGAAGTGAGCATATATAAATAAAACCTGGAATAGCATTTTGAAGGTACAGAGAAGGGATAAAATCTATTAAGCAAGGCAATTAAGGGGTCAGAAAAACAAGGATTTGGGGAGAAGATATTCATTCTGTGTTCTGATTCTGTCAAACCCTACTGGACATTTATCCTTGGGAGTCCCAGGAGCACCTCAAACTCAGCATTTCCATCCCTATCCCCAAACTTCGTCCTCTGCTCTGCTTCCTAACTTAACATATGGCACCACTATCCACCTACATTCTCAAACCAAAAATCTGGACATATTTTGAATCATACCTTCTCAATATCTTCTCATCCTATTGCCAAGTTCTGTTGATTTTTATTTTTTTAAAATAGGTATGTTACATTTCTTTTTGGAAATGTCTCCCTGAATATCCAAGTCCAGGTGAGGTGCCCTACTCTGTCAATCAGGATGCCATCAGAAGAACAGAAACCCCTGTAGGTATCCCAGCAGAGGGCATTTAATGCAAGTAATTAATTACACAGAGGAAGGAAGAATTGAGAAGTTAAGGCAAATGAGAGAATAATGATAGCAGACAGCAACTACCACCTTCAGGGTTTAAGGAACAACTCAAAGAGATGTCATTTCTAGAACAAGTGGTGTGACAGTTAAAGTTTAACATCCAGCTCTCTGGGGAATAACAAAATCTGTTTGCCAATTTCTATAGTGTAAATATCCAACCGTGCAGATTTTGAGCTACCAACTCATCACTAAATGCAGGGTTTGGAAGAGGTGCATAGTTTCAACTCTTATGAGCTGGCACATCAGAAGCCAAAAGCTGGGCTGTCAAGCAAAATTTGGAGCCACAGATGGCAGGAGGCTATTTCCGAAGATACTACCTGATAGGGTAAGGGGACAATTACCTTGGCTTCTCCAGTTCTGCTACCTTACATTCTCTATGCAGTGCTTCTCTTTGGTCAAACCCAGTCAAAATCCACCTGAGCTTGGGAAAGTTAGCCTGAAAGTTCAGATCTCCTGAGATATAGAAGCTGAGAAGGGCAAGGCATGGATTCAAGACTAGATGAGTAAAGACTCCTGGAATACTCTACCTCCTTTATAACTTGTCTCCTTATCCTTTTTTTTTTTCTTTTTTTATGGCAAATATTTCTTAAATGGAGTAGCATGATTTTATTAAAATAAAAAGAAGACCATACATCAAAATCCTAAACAAATTGGCAAAAACAAGGCAAAACCTTCTGATAGACAGTTCTTTAGTCTAAAAGTACAATAAAAGAATTAAGTACACAATAAGGTTTGATTAGTTTTGTAAAGAAGGCTCTGGAGTTCTCAGAGCAGTGTTGGTCCTTTGTTTTACAATCACAGCAAAACTTAAAATTCTCTCTTATTAGAGATAAAATTTCATTAGATGGAGTAAGATTGCACAACAGATTGACATTTTAAAATGACATATGGCTTTAGCATTCTTTACGGGCAATTTTGCATTCCATTTTGAAAGGAAATTATCATACTTAGAGAAGATCAGATATATATTAGAAACAAACATATCAGTTGTGCTGATATTTTCGTGTCTCTAGATATCATGTGATTGAATGTTCATAAAGCAAAACACCAAATGTAAACCAATGCCAGAGATAAATGATAAAATGTATCAAGTATGAATCTATAGTCAAATTACAATATATGATAGAAGTGTACTTCCTATAGCAATTAATAATCTTTACCAATGAAATTAAAGCAGTAATCAAAAATCTTCCAGCAAACAAAAGACCTGGTCCAGAAGGCTTTACACAGGAGTTTTACCAAATATTCAAAGAAGAACTAAAACCTATCCTCAGACTATTCCAAAAAATTCAAGAGGAAGGAACACTTCCAAGCTCTTGTTATGAAGCCAGCATTACCCTAATTCCAAAACCAGATAAAGACAACACAATGAAAGAGAATTACAGGCTAATATATCTGATGAACATAGATGCTAAAATCCTCAGCAAAATTCTAGCAAATCATTTCCAGCATTACATTAGAAAGATCATACATGATGACCAAGTAGGATTTATTCCAGGGATGCAAGCCTGGAACAATATCTGCACCAGTCTGCATTCCCACCAGCAGTGCATGAGTGTTCCTTTTTCTCCGCATCCTCGCCAGCACTTCTTTGTTGATTTGTTGATAATAGCCATTCTGACAGGTGTGGGATGGTACCTCATTGTTGTTTTGATTTGCATCTCTCAGATGATTAGTGACTTTGAACATGTTTTCATATATCTCTTGGCCATCTTTATGTCCTCTTTCAAAAAGTGTCTATTTAGGTCCTTTGTCCATTTTTTGATTGGATTGTTTATCTTCTTTTTGTTAAGTTGTATGAGTTCTCTGTAAATTCTGGAGATTAAACCCTTATCGGTGATAACATTGGCGAATATGTTCTCCCATGCAGTGGGCTTTCTTGTTGTTTTGTTGATTGTTTCTTTTGTTGTGCAGAAGCTTTTTATTTTGATGTAGACCCATTTGTTTATTTTCTCTTTAGTTTCCAATGCCCTAGGAGCTGTATCGGTGGAGATACTGCTACAACAAATGTCTGCTATTTTGGTGCCTATGGCTTCTCCTAAGATTTTTATGGTTTCCCATCTTATGTTTAAGTTCTTTATCCATTTTGAGTTTGTTTTTGTGTATGGTGTAAGTTGGTGGTCTAGTTTCATTTTTCTGCAAGTATCTACCCAATTTTCCCAACACCATTTATTGAAGAGACTGTCTTGACTCCATTGTATGCTCTTGCCTCCTTTGTCAAATATTAATTGAGCATAATGGCTTGGGATGATTTCTGGGTTCTCTGTTCTGTTTTATTGGTCTATATGTGTGTTCTTGTACCAGTACCAGACAGTTTTGAGAACAGTGGCACTGTACTATAGATTGATATCTAATATTGTGATCCCTCCAACTTTGTTCTTTTTTCCTAGGATTGCTGTGGCTATTCAGGGTCTTTTTAAATTCCATATGAATTTTTTGAGAGTTTGTTCTAGGTCTGTGAAATATGCCATTGGTTTCTTAATGGGGATTGCAATGAATCTATAGATTGCTCTGAGTAGTATGGACATTTTAATGATGTTGATTCTACCAATCCATAAACACAGTATATTCTTCTACTTGTTTATGTCTTCTTCTACCTCTTTTTTCAATGTCCTGTAGTTTTCTGAGTATAGGTCTTTTACCTCCTTAGTTATGTTTATTCCTACGTATCTTAATTTTTTTGTTGCAATGGTAAATGGGATTGTTTTTTAGGTTCTCTTTTTGAGTTCATTATTGGTGTATAAAAAAGCCATAGATTTCTGGGTATTAATTTTGTATCCTGCTACATTTCCAAATTCATGTATTAAGTCTAGTAGTTTTTTATGGAGTCTTTGGGGTTTTCTATATACAATATCATGTCATCTGTGAATAATGACAATTTCAATTCTTCTTTTCCAATTTGGATGCTTCTACTTCTTCTTCTTGTCTGATTGCTATGGCTAGCACTTTTAGTACTATGTTGAATAGGAGTGGTGAAAGTGGGCATTCCTGTCTTTCTCCTGTACTTAGGGGAAATGGTTTTAGTTTTTGCTTTTTGAGTATGATGTTGGCTGTAGGTTTGTCAGATATGGCATTTATCATGTTGAGATATGCTCCCTCTATTCCCACTTTTCTGAGAGTTTTTATCAAAAATCAATGTTGGATTTTGTCAAATGCTTTTTCTGAGTCTATTGATAGGATCATGTGATTTTTGTCTTTCAATTTGTTTATGTGATGTATCACGTTGTTTTTTTAAAAAAAAAAAATATATATATATTGATTTCAGAGAAGAAGGGAGACAGAGGGAGAGATAGAAACATCAATAATGAGAGAGAACCATTGATCAGCTACCTCCTGCACACCCCCCACTGGGGATCAAGCCCGCAACCAAGGCATATGCCCTTTACCGAAATCAAACCTGTGACCCTTCAGTCCACAGGCCAACACTCTGTCCACTAGGGCATGTATCACATTTATTGATTTGCAAATTATTGTACCAGCCTTGCAAACCTAGAATAAATCCCACTTGATCATGGTGTATGATCTTTGTAATATATTGCTGGATGTGATTTGCTAATATTTTTTTGAGGATTTTAGCATGTACGTTCATCACGGATATTGGCCTGTAATTTTCTTTCTTTGTAGTGTCTTTATCTAGTTTTGGAATTAGGATAATATTGGCTTCATAAGAAGAGTTTGGAAGTGTTCCTTCCTCTTGAATTTTCTGAAATAGTTTGAGGATTATAGGTGTTAGTTCTTCTTTAAATATTTGGGAAAACTCCCCTTGAAGCCATCCAGACATGGGCTTTTGTTTGGTGGGATTTTTTTTTTTTTTTTTTTTTTTTTTTTTTTTTGATGACTGCTTCTATTTCCTCAGTTGTTATTGGCCTATTCAGGTTTTTTTCTTCTTCCTGATTCAGTTTTGGGAGATTGTATTTTTCTATGAATTTGTCTATTTGATCCACGTTGTGCAGCTTGTTGGCATATAGTTGTTCATATATTTTCTTACAATCCTTTATATTTCTGTGGTGTCCATGGTTACTTCTCCACTTTCTTTTCTGATTTTATTGATTTTTGTCCTCTCTCTTTGTTTCTTGATGAGTCTGGCTAATGGTTTACTAATTTTGTTTATCCTTTCAAAGAACCAACTCTTGGTTTTATTGATTTTTTTTTAGTCTCTATGTTATTTATTTCTGCTCTAATCTTTATTATTTCCTTCCTTCTACCTACTCTGGGCTTTTATTGTTGTTCTCTTTCTAGTTCTTTAAGTTGTAGGCTTAAATAGTTTATTGCTGATTTTTCTTGTTTGTTGAGGTATGCCTGTAGTGCTATGAACTTGAGAAGCATGTATATCCTGCTGCGTTGGTGTGAAATGTTCTATAAATGTCTATTAAATTCATATGATCCAATGTGTCCTTTAGAGTCTGTTTCCTTGTTAAGTTTTTGTCTGGAAGATCTGTCCAAGGAAGTCAGAGGGGTGTTAAAGTCCCCTGCTATGACTTTATTATTGTCAATCTCTCCATTAAAGTCCTCTAGAAGATTTTATATATTTAGGTGCACCTATATTGGGTGCATAAATGTTTACCAGGGGTATATCCTCTTGTTGGATCGATCCCTTTAGCATTATGTAGTGACCTTTGCTGTCTCTTGTGATGGCCTTTATTTTAAAGTCTATTTTGTCAGATATTAGTATTGTTACTCCAGCTTTTTTTTCTTTTCCATTTGCATGGAAATTTTTTTCCCATCCCTTCACTTTCATCCTGTGTGTGTCTTTTGTTTTTAGGTGGGTCTCTTGTAGACAGCATATAGTTGGGTCATGTTTTTGTATCCATTCAGCTATCCTAAATCTTTTGATTGGAGCATTTAATCCATTTACATTTAGGGTTATTATTGAGAGGTACTTGTTTATAGCCATTTTAATTCTGTATGGCTAGGTTTCTCTCTCTGTTTCTTCTTCTCAGCAATACCTTACAGCAATCCCTTTAGTATTTCTTTTATTGCTGGCTTGGTAGTGATGAACTCCTTTAGCCTTTTTTTTTTTTTTTTTTTTTTTTTGGTCTGGGAAGCTCTTTATTTTCAATAATAGCCTTGCTGAATATAGTAATCTTGGTGTCAGGTCCTTGTTTTTTATTACCTTGAGCACTTCATGCCAGTCATTTTCTGGCCTGTAGAGTTTCTGATGAGAAATCAGGTGTCAGCCTTATGGGAACTCCTTTGTAGTTAACAGTTTTCTTTTCTCTTGCTACCTTTAAGATTCTCTCTTTGTCTTTAATTTTTGGCATTTTAATTATGATGTGTCTGGGTGTGGGTCTGTTTGGGTTCTTTTTGTTTGGGGTTCTCTGTGCCTCCTCAACTTGTGTGACTTTTTCTTTTACCAGGTTAGGGAAGTTTTCTACCATTATTTCTTCAAACACCTTTTCTATTCCTTTCTCCTTTTCTGCCTCTTCTGGCACACTTGCTATTCTAATATTGTTATGTTTCACATTGTCCCACAGCTCTTTAAGCTGTCTTCCTGGTTTTTTTTAATTGTTTTTTTCTTTTTGGTTCTCTAATTGAGTGATATTTTCAACTCTGTCTTCTAATTTACTGATATGATCCTCAGCTTCCACTAATTTGCTATGTGTTCTTTCCAATGTGTTATTTATTTGTGTTATGTCATTCTTTATCTCAGACTGTTGTTTTTCCATAGTTACTATATCTTTTTTCATACTGTTGAGCATTTTTGCCAATCATTACTCTAAACTCTGTTTCAGATAAATTTCTTATCTCTGTTCATTTATGTCTTCTGGAGAATTCTCTAATTCTTTCATATGAGGGTTGTTTCTTTTTTTTAAATATATTTTATTGATTTTTTACAGAGAGGAAGGGAGAGGGATAGAGAGTTAGAAACATCGATGAGAGAGAAACATCAATCAGCTGCCTCTTGCACATCTCCTACTGGGGATGTGCCTGCAACCAAGGTACATGCCCTTGACCAGAATCGAACCTGGGACCTTTCAGTCCACAAGTCGATGCTCTATACACTGAGCTAAACCGGTTAAGGCTGAGGGTTGTTTCTTTGTCTCCTCATTTTGGTTGCTTGTTTGGGGTTTGTGGCTATGTCCTCTACTGCTTAAGGGAATGACTCAGCCCAGGAAACTTGGGGTGTCTGTTGTCTGAGCTCTATCCCCCGAGTCCCCAGTACTGGATTCTGCTCTCACAGCTCCAGTCCACTTCACACTCCCTCTGCCAGAGCACAAGGTGGGTGGCTCCACAGGAAATTTTTGTGTGTTGGCCCTTCAAGAGAGTGCCCAAACTTTCAGCTGCCACTCCCTGGTAGACAGCACCCCACTGCTTTTCACAGCTAGATGTTATGTGGGTACCCTCCTCAGTTTGGTGCTCTCTACTGGAATCCCAGCTTTGGGATTAGATCCCAGAGTTCTCAGTGGCACCCCACACAACTGAAATATCTCTCCAGGACTTCAGTTGCTGTCTGTGGGTACCTGGCCAGCCCTTTCACGCCTCTGCCCCTCCTACCTGTCTCTATGCGGTCTCCACCTTTGGTCCTTGGGTATCAGGGTTCTCTCCTATGAGTTTTCTGTTGATTATTCAGGAAGCCTTGCTGTATTTCAGTTGTAATTCCAGCTTGTTCCTGAGAGCATGTCCATGCAGCATCCACCTTCTCTGCCACCATTTTTAATCTCCCTCACATTTTCCAAACACGGTAACATTTACTAGTTCCACAGACAGAATCTAATATCTTTGGGGCCACCTTTCAGTCCATTACACCAACCATGAGTTAATCTACTGAGATACTAATGTCTATTTTATTTATTGTTGCTGTAGAGTAACAGTTGAAAAGGAAATACTGCTCCCCTCATATTTATCCACATTCGCACCATACGATTAGCCATAATTTTCTTTTTAAGGCAGATTTCAGCATACTTTTTCTGACAAGTTTCAAAAAGTGAATATTTAAGGACTTGTGAACCATCTGTCACAACTATTCAACCGTGTCTTTGTGGTGTGAAAATAGCCACAAATAATATGTAAATAAATGTGTTCCAATAAAACTTTGTTTTCAAAAACAGGCAGTGGGCCAGATTTTGCAGGTGGACTGACCTTTGCTGACTCTTATAAGGTCTAGGCTTTCCTTGCAGAATATGAAAATATTTTGTATTTCAGAATCTATATTACATAAATTTCCATGTATTTCTAGGATTTCCCTGAAAGAGGAAAGGGTGGATATGCTGGAACTGAGCTAGGAAAAAGGCAAATTGAAACAGGGATCCAGTTGTGGAATGAGACATCCCATATCTGGAAGAAAGAGAAGTGGCAGCTGCAGTGGGTATCAGCTTCCTACTGCTACTATAACAAATCACCACCAGCCTAGAGTTTGAATAACACAGTTTTATTATTTTATAGTTCTGTTAGTTAGAAGCACAACAGACATCTCAATGGGCTAAAATCAAGATGCTCTTTCTCAAGGTTCTAGGAGGAAACTCGTTTCCTTACCTTCATCAACTTCCAGAGGCTGCCAGATTCCTTGGCTCATGATCCTCTTCCACCACCTTCAAAACCAATGACAGTAGATTGAGTCCTCACATCGTATCCATCTGACCTTTTTTTCTTGCTCCCTCTTCTATGTTTGAGGACCCTTATGGTTACATTGGACCCACCATGATAATCGAGGATAATATCCTTTTATTAAATCAGTAGATTAGCAACCTCAAGTATTTAAACAATCTCAATTCCTTTTTTTTTTCATATAATGTAATGTATTCACAAGTTCTGGAAAATAGGATATAAAATCATTGGAAGACCATTATTCTGTATACCACAAGGCAGGTGCAGAACCTGTATTCTACTCCAAGCAAAGCTCAGGAGGTAAGAAAACTCCTGATGGGGTTAAATTTAAAGATACTAGAAACAAAACTAATCCCTTGGCTCTGAGACAGCTTCAATGTTCTTGTTGCAAAGATGACCATATGAAAAGGCGTCTCTGGAACTCAACCAGAGAGTATCTGCAGCTCTCAACAGAGTTGCCCAGTGATAAAATCAAGAAGAAAACAATTGTGGCCATCATGCAGTAAAGAGCAGCGACCTCTTCCATTTTCATGAATAATGTAGTACTTAGCTTCTCAGATGAAAAGAAAGAGGAAGTTCTAATACTGATACTGAATGTCCTGCCAGTCAGATGATTAGAAACTCAGAGACAGATCAAATTTGGTTTAGAAAATAGAAGAACATGACATTTCTATTATCTCTGAAATAACAAAGAACTTACTCACTACATTACCTTCCAAAATATAGGTGTTCCGTATGTTATGTTCCTTTCTTTTCTCCTCTAACCTCCTAATATTGCAACCCTGTTATTCAAAAATCTTTAATAATTCAATACTTCTAGTCCTGGCATCAAAGATCCTCCATCAAAATATGATCCAGAGAGAACAAGGGGAAACCAAGATGGCGGCATAGGTAAACACCAGAGATTGCTGCCTCGCACAACCACTTCAAAAATACAACTAAAAGGAATGGACATCATCCAGAACCACAAGAAGGCTGGCTGAGTGGAAATTCTACAACTAGAAGGAAAGAGAAAAGCATACCGAGACTCAGAGGAGGCGCACTGCGGAAGTAAAATATTAAGGTGCAGAGGTGCATGCGGAGCAGGCTGGCGGCTGAGGGTGCAGTTGTCGTTTTCAATCAGGAGGGAGTCTCAGGCTCTGAGCTCCAGTTCCGGGTGAGTCTCTAGGGACCCAGACTCATACGGGAGAAGCAGGACTGTCTGGCAGCAGTCGGAACTCCAAGGCAGCTTTCTCTTTGAGGGGCTTGCAGCGATTACCGGGACATTGAGAAGCAAAGCCTCTGAGGGCAGGACTGAGAGCAGCCATAACTGCTAGCCCCGCCCTGTTGATCCCATGGGACCCACCCCGCCCAAGCCCTGCACGGAGGCTTTTGCTGGATAGCCTCAGGCAAAGGCTAGATTAGCACCTCCTTAGAGATCCAGGAGCCAGGAAGCCCAGAGGTCAGAGTGAGACCATCCAGTTTGCAGCTCCGTGGAAACATAAAGGACACACTCAGGGGGCAGACTCAGTGAGCATCAAAGCCCCATTGAAGCAAGTCTTGCCCCAGAGGGGTGTCTCTGGCACAGAAGTTCTCCCACTGCAGACACAGCTGATTCTCACTGCCAATTGGCCTGGAGGTCAATTCCTCCCAGTGATACCTACAACAATCAAGGCTTAACTACAAGACTGTGCACAAAGCCCACAAGGGGGTGCACCAAGAGTGTCCTCCTCAGGTAATTGGGGAGGCTGAACCACTGGGCCCTAGAGGACACTTAGCACAGAAAACCACTGTATCAACACAGGAAAGCATTAAAAAAAATGCGGAGACAAAGAAAAAGGACCCAAATGTCAGAAATGGAGGAAAGCAAACTACTGGATATAGAGTTCAAAACCACACTTTTAAGGTCTTTCAATAATTTTCTAGAAACTGCCAATAAACTTAATGAGATCTACAAGAAATCTAATGAGACCCTCGATGTTGTGATAAAGAACCAACTAGAAATTAAGCATACACTGACTGAAATAAAGAATATTATACAGACTCCCAACAGCAGACTAGAGGATTGCAAGAATCAAGTCAACGATTTGAAATACGAAGAAGCAAAAAACACCCAACCAAGAAAGCAAAATGAAAAAAGAATCCGAAAATACGAAGATAGTGTAAGGAGCCTCTGGGACAGCTTCAAGTATACCAACATCTGAATTATAGGGGTGCCAGAAGATGAGAGACAGAAAGATATTGAAAACCTATTTGAAGAAATAATGGCAGAAAACTTCCCCTACCTGGTGAAAGAAATAGACTTACAAGTCCAGGAAGCGCAGAGAACCCCAAACAAAAGGAATCCAAAGAGGACCACACCAAGACACATCATAATTAAAATGCCAAGAGCAAAACACAAAGAGAGAATCTTAAAAGCAGCAAGAGCAAGACAGTCAGTTACCTACAAGGGAGTACCCATAGGACTGTCAGCTGATTTCTCAACAGAAACTTTGCAGGCCAGAAGGGAGTGGCAAGAAATATTCAAAGTGATGAATGCCAAGAACCTACAACCAAGATTACTTTATCCAGCAAAGCTATCATTCAGAATTGAAGGTCAGAGAAAGAGCTTCACAGATAAGAAAAAGCTAAAGGAGTTCATCACCACCAAACCAGTATTATATGAAATGCTGAAAGGTATCCTTTAAGAAGAGGAAGAAGAAGAAAAAGGTAAAGATACAAATTTTGAACAACAAATACACATCTATCAACAAGTGAATCTGAAAATCAAGTGAATAATCTGATGAACAGAATGAACTGGTGATTATAATAGAATCAGGGGCATAGAAAGGGAGTGGACTGACTATTCTTGGGGGGAAAGGGGTGTGGGGGATGCGGGAAGAGACTGGACAAAAATCGTGCACCTATGGATGAGGACAGTGGGTGGGGAGTGAGGGAGGAGGGTGGGGTGGGAACTGGGTGGAGGGGAGTTATGGGGGGAAAAAAGAGGAACAAATGTAATAATCTGAACAATAAAGATTTAATAAAAAAATATGATCCAATCCTGCTTTTACAAATTTAATACCAAATATGAACTTTCATACATTATGATTTCTAACAAAATTATATTTTGTGTTTCCATTAATGAGTATTATTCATAGTGCTTCCATGCCTTGAAAGGCTTTTTCCTTCCTTCTAAATTCTACCCATTTTAAAGGTCATTTGCAAGTGATATTATTATTTTTTTTTTTTCCGATGCAAAAGCATAAGAGTCTTTATTCGAGCTAGCTCGGCTCCCCCACCTTGCCGACACAACAGCAGGAAGCAGAGAGAGATAACTCTGTGTGGAGACGGGTTATATAGGGGGAGTTGGAGGAAGGGGAGGAGAAAGGACTGTGCTCTGCCAATTGGCCAGGCACAAGTCGGTGTCTTGTTCCTGGGTGTGGCTAGCAGATGCTTAGACTACCGGGAAGAAGCTCTTTGCCAAACACGTGGCCAAGGTAAGATGGAGCACTTACCCTGGAGCAAGGTGGAGGGCGTAGCCCTTACCCTGGGGCAAGGTGGAGGGCCTAGCCTTTACCCTGGGGCAAGGTGGAGGGCCTAGCCCTCGCCCTTTCATTCCCCCCTTTGTCTTGGAACTTCCGGCTCAATCATGAGACGGACTGCATTTCTATTCCACCGTTGCTAGAGGCCCGTACTGGGCATATCTTAACAAATGGTCTGGTGGAAGGGAAATAAACCATTTTAGCTTTAACAACTTCTATTGAAATAGGATTTTTCTCCTTAAAATTCCTCCATGGCTATCAAAAAGCCAAATCAAGATTAATTTATCTACTGTCCTGATGTTTGCATAAACACAACAAGAATGGTAACTGACTACCTTTGCTGGAATCTCATGGTTGAACCTTAATATGCCCCCTAGGGCCAGGAAGCCACGCCACCCAGCTGCCATCAGGCCCGCCTGCAGTATCTGCTGAGTTAGGTGAATCCCTCACCTGTAGCAACTCCACCTGAGCCCACGCTCTAGGCTTTAAGGCCCATCTCAATAGCCCTCCTACTTGTTGCAGCCCAGAGTGTGTGGGGGTTCCGCAGGGACGCAAAGGCATCTTTACTGCTCCCCTTCTACTCTTACCAACCGCCAGTGATGGTAGGGCATCGGCCTGACACTCCAGCGCCAGCCATCTTCAGGGCTTCCAAGCAGGATACCAGGCTTTCTTCGTGGCATTCTTACTGGCTTCAAGTCTTTAGAGCTCAGACAGGGCTCTTTAAAACATGATACTCCAGTCAAAGTTTTCTGTTAATAAAACCACTATTAGGAACCGGTCTTATTGAATCTATGCAAAGAAATGTATTGCCATGTTAGCATTGCCAAATTTCGCAGGAATTACATAAGAAGAAAGACATACTGATCTACACTAAGATTTTCTGACTTTCCTTGCTAATTCCTTTTCATGGATTTAAAACAAAACAGCAACTGTTGGTATAAAACTTTCTTTCTATGCATAACCATGCCTTAGACCTTCTATTCTAAACAGGCTTTTTCCAGCTTACTACCCCTGACATGGGCATGGTTATGCAGGCCTGCAAGACAGTATACAGGCCGCCAACCGTCAACTGTCTGTCAACAGAGATCAAAACCTGATGGGCACTCTTCCCTGCCCAGTTGGGTACCTGCCCTCTTGGCAGCTAGACACCCTTTACTTTTGGGGTTCACCCCACACATTCCCCTTCCAGGATAGGCAACATACATTCAAACCTGCAAGAGAATCAAAGGTCAATATAACATATCAATACAATGAAACATGATATTGGCATCATGGCCGCTTCAGGCAGCCAAATTCTACTAAAGTCTATTCTTGGCCTTTCTATAAATTGTCCTTGTCTCTTTGGAGCCATGTCCATGAAGATGCAGGCATTATCTAAGTCTATTCAATGTTACCAGCATCGGGCAGGTCGAGCACGCCTAGCTTGAGCTTGAGCAGGTTGCGTTGATCTCGATCGACGCTCCATTTGGTGACGAAGTCTTCCAGGATCGAGTGTGATGGACCCAGGTCGCGACGCTGTCTACCTTGAGAGCGGTGGGGGTCGTCAACACCACAGTGTAGGGACCCTTCCAACGTGGCTTGAGGGTCTCCTGGTGGTGCCTTCTGTCGTAGATCCAATCTCCTGGTCTGTGCTGATGAGGAGTTGGGGTTGGGCTGGTCTCGTACAGATTCTAGGGCCCGTTGCCTTCCTTTCACAGGCAGGGGGAAGGGCCCATGAAATCTCTGCCCTGAGGAACTGTGAGCCCCACCCTTAAATGTCCCAATCAGACTAGAAAAGCCACAAATACCTTTTAAATCTACCCCAGAATTCCAAAATCCCAACCCAACACAGAAATATCACATAGCAAATCAAAGTTCCCAGCAAACAGACAGATGTTTACTAGTTAGGTGGGCCGATTCCACCTCTGACAGAGAGCAAGCGCCCTTGGGGAAAGATCCCAGTGGCCGCTCAGGGCGTTTTGCTGTCGGTCAGAGCACTCAGCCTCAAAGAAATCAAGCATGTGGTTTTTTTAGACACAAACAGAAATTTCACTAGAATCACCACAGGAGAAAACAAAACAAAACAGAAATAAACAGAAACACTTTTACACAGGTGCATGCCACATTTATAGCACAAAATACCAACAGATAACCTAGTTTGATTAACATATTATCTAGAGCCCTTGGGTAACCTGGGTCAAACTTAGGCATGCCATCCAAACTGCAGTCCTGGGTCTCCAGAACATTGAGTTGATAAGTTAACTGGAGCCCTCCGATCCTGGGACAGCTATGCTGTCCCTCCCAGGCAAAGGACAAATGTGCCCTCTAAGCCCAGTATGAAACCACAGTTTCTACCTGAAATAATCGTACTTTACTTTAGAAATTGGATTACTGCTATTAGTCCTTTTTAAAGACTTTGACATATTAAATAAATCCGAGAGGCAAGCACACTTCCTGCCCCATAAAACTCCGCCTTAAAGCTCCACCCTTGACTAAATCAGAGGGAGGGGCCTTTGCTGTTTCAAGATGGCGGCCCCCAGGGGAGCGGCAAGTCATGTGGATGACATGGCGGCTGCCAAGTCATGCAGCCCAAAATGGTGGCTGTCTACACTGTTTTTTTTTGCAAATCAGGACCAATAAGCAAAGGCATTTAGTTACCACAATTACACAATTTTTCCCAATTCAATCCGAACCTTAAACTTTTAGCTGGCAAGTCAAAATATTCAGCATTTCTCAATCAGTAACATCTTTAAGAATAAACTTTAAAAATGCAAGACATACTTAACCAACAGATTTAATTCTGTCCTCTAGATTTTTCATGAGGCAAATTAGAGTAAACTTTACTTTTTACTTTCAAGCGGCTCTGGAAAACCACATTTGAGCCTTGCAAAACAGGTTCTGGCCTACCTGGCCTTTTCAGATGTAAATTGACCACATTCTTTAAGATTTTGCTACAGGCAGGAGGCGACTATCCCCTTCCTCCATTAAGAACAACCTTTAAAAACTGTTCTTTATTATGGAAATGCCAATCCTGCTGCTAAAATCTAGCTGGCATCTTTTTTTTTTTTTTTTTTTTTTTTTTAGGTAAATGATCAGTCTTGGGCTCCATCCTGCACATCTGCACATCTGCAAAGAGACTCTAGCTCAAAACTCTATCCAAAATCGGACAGTGCGCGCATTAGTTTTAAACCAGCTTTTCTCTCTACACGTGCACAGAAATCCCAGACCCATTTACTTGGGGAGGGAGTGACCTGTTTTCACAGATCCTCACTCAGATGCCCACCTGACCGAAGTCGTGGAGCCACACAAAGGAGGGGAGAGGGCAGGCCCCCTCCCTCCACACTCACACACTTTCACCAGACATTCACTCAGAGTTTAAACAATAACAACTTCCCAACTCCTGAGGGAGCTCTACAGTCTCCCCCAATCTCCTTGAAATGATCAATCACAATACCCAAAGGAGCAGTCTGAGTCCGTCCCATAACATCCGTCCAGTAAGTCCACAGAAAACAGAAAAACACAGACACAGACAAACAGAGGGACCCCAAGAACAGCCTTCCAACTCCATGGAAGCAACTAGACGATGGCCTTACGCCAAACCGGCGGGAGCGACCCGCCTCATCTCAGATTGAGGGGGTTCCTACAGACCTTCTGACTCCGCGGAAGCAAAACTACACCCCTCCAGATGGAGGGTCGAGGCGTCCCCCGACTCCTCCTGCCCTTGATCCCCCTGTGCATCCACTTAGATCATTGCAGGCGATTACAGATTTCAGAAGTGAGCTCACACAGAACAGATACAGAACAAGTCCCTGAACAGAGGCAGTAGAAAACTGCCTAGGAATGCTTCTCTTCTACCTTTTTTAAAAGATAGGCCAGATTCAAACCCTTAGCCAGTCCGAGTTTTGACGGTGAGTACCATCTAGAAGCCATTCCTCCAGATACAGGAAAAGTCCCTTAGAGATAACATATATCACACAGAACAGAATATACAACACACAGACACTTACCGCGGCCAGTCAGACTCTACGGATTGGGGGGTCCCTCAATGGTTTTGGGGATCCCGGACGAGCCCCCAAATGTTATGCCCAGATTTCAGGATCCCCAAGAAACCACATCAGGGAGCCAGCCATGTCCGATGCAAAAGCATAAGAGTCTTTATTCGAGCTAGCTCGGCTCCCCCACCTTGCCGACACAGCAGCAGGAAGCAGAGAGCGCAAATGATATTATTTATCATAAATCCTCCCCTGATCTCCCCAACCAAATTATTGAAGCACCCCACTCTATTTGCATAGACTGGTAACTGTTAAAGTCTTCTAGCAGTGTATCAGTCAGATGCCATCAGAAAACAAAGCACCATCAGTATTTCAACAAAAAAATTTAGTGTAGATGTTTGAGAACTGAAAGAAAATTACCCAGAGAAAACAAGTAGCTATTCCCCATAGATTTGGGGAAATATAAAGAAAGACATTAGATTATTAGAGTTTAGAATCAGAGAGTAGAATCCCTGCATAACTAGAACTCAGAACTCTAAAGAGGGGGCAATGCCTCACTGCAATTGGTATGTAGTGGGGGCAATAAGATAGTTTTGTAATTCAAAGAACCTAGAGATTGAAACCAAATTCCACTGTTAAAACAAACTGTTGTTATTGGGGTGAAATGTATTACCAGTGAATATTTTTAAATTCTTAGACAAGAGGAAACAATGAGCCTAGAAGTGTCAAAGCAAGACAAGAGATAGATATTGAGGAATTATACAAATTGGTTAAGCAAAGAAATTGAGGGAGGAGGGGAAACAAGGGAAAAGGGCACTCCAAATTGAAGGACGATGGAAAGCCAACAGGCAAAAACAATCACGTTCACCTTTTGGGGGGACAATAAGGAGATAGGACTAATCACACCTCAGGATGCATGTAGGAAGTATCAAAGGTCTTGTTTGGGATAGCAGCCACTTTGTGGATACAAAATGAGCTGATGAAGAAACACATTCAAATTACTCTGCAACTACCAGTAAATATAAGTGTACCTCCTATTTCATAAAGTCTAGCCATGACAAATGGGTCAGTATCACCATTATGCTGAACTTACTCTCTGACTGAGATCACAGACTAATAGCATTAGTTTCCCTAATGTCCAAAAATTTGGTTGACTTTTATTTAATCCAGTTTGCTTTGCACTTCATTAAAACAATAAGAATTTTTATATCAGCTTCATTTAATTCATGTTTTTCCCATTTTATACAGAATTTTTCTTTTTAAAATAAAATGATCATGAAAATCAGAATGCTTTTGTCACCAAGAAAGAGAAGATTCAAAAGATGCCTAAAACATATCACAAGAGACAATAAGGGTGACTACATAATATTAAAGGTATCAGTTCAACAAGTGAATATAACCCAGGTAAATATCTATGCATCCAATATAGGACTATCTAAATATATTTTTTAAAAAAACTTGTAGGGGAATTGAAGATGGAAGCTGGCAGGACAGCAGTGAAGAAGAGAGTGTGAGGGAGGGAGGGAGCTAAAGGGGAGTGTGTGTACATGTGATGTGAGTGTGTGTGTGTGTGTGTGTGTGTGTGTGTGTGTGTGTGTGACAGTTAGATCCTGCAAGACTTTAAGGGGTTGATGGACCAGGCTCTCTTAGATGGGGAACCGCCCCCCCGCCTACTGCTGCAAGCAATGGCACAGAAAACACACCATCTTGAAGGGCAGAGCTGCTATGACTAGGAGCCCAGCCTTACCACCATCCAGACTGGCCTCACATGCAACCTGGGAATCTACAGCCACTCTGGCAAAAGACCTCCTAATGCAGCTGCACATTAAATTTTGTTTAGAAAATAGAAAAACATGACATTTCTATTATCTCTGGAATAACAAAGAACTTACTACATTACCTTCCAAAACATAGGTGTTCAATATGTTATGTTCCTTTCTTTTCTCCTCTAACCTGCTAATATTGCAACCCTGTTATTCTAAAACCTTTAATAATTCTATAGTTCTGGTCCTGGCATCAAAGATCCTCCATCAAAATATGATCCAATCCTGCTTTTACAAATTTAATGCCAAATGTAGGAGCACCAAAATACATAAAAAAAACCTTCTGAAAAATATCAAGGGAGAGATCGACAGTAATAAAATCATAGTAGGAGACTTTAATACCCCGCTGACATCACTGGATAAATCCTCTAGACAAAATAATAGGAAAGAAACAGCAATCCTAAATGATTCACTAGATCCAATGGACTTTATTGACATCTTCAGAACATTCTACCCCAAAGCTACAGAATATACATTCTTCTCATTGCACATGGGACATTTTAAAAGATAGACCATATATTGGGACACAGGCAAAGTCTCTTCAATTTCAAGAAGATTGAAATCATATCAAGCATCTTCTCAGACCACAATTGCATAATATCAGAAATCAACTACAATAAAAACAATCACAAAAATTAAAACACTTAGAGGCAAAATAGCATGTTATTAAACAATGACTGAGTTACTAAAGATATCAAAGAAGAAATAAAAAAAACATCCTGGAAACAAATGACAATGAAAACACAACAATCCAAAATTTATGGGACAGAGTGAAACCAGTTATGAGAGGGAAGTTCATACCATTACAGGCCTACCTCAAAACACACACACACACACACACACGCACACACACACACACACAACAAGAAAAACTGGTAATAAAGTATCTAACTTAACAATGTAAAGAATTAGAAAGAGAGCAACAAGAAAGGCCAAGAGTTAGCAGTAAGAAGAAAATAATGAAGATCAGAGTAGAAATAAATGACATAGAGACCCCCCCCCAAAAAAAAGAAAAAAAGAAAAAGAAAATACAAAAGTTCAATGAAACCAAGAGCTGGTTCTTTGAAAGGATAAACAAGATTGATGAACCTCTAGCCAGGCTCACCAAGAAGCAAAGACAGAAGACCCAAATAAACAAAATCAGAAAAGAAAGAGGCATAATAACAGATCCCACAGAAATACAAAGGATTGTAAAAAAAATACTATGAGCAACTATATTCCAACAAACTGGTCAATCTAGAAGAAATGGACATATTCCTAGAAAAATACGACCTTCTAAAACTCAATCAGGAAGAATAAATAAAATGTGAATAGGCTGATAACTAGGGAGGAAATTAAAGCAGTATTCAAAAAACTTCCAGGAAACAAAAGCCCTGTACCAGATAGCTTCACAGGGGAGTTTTACCAAACATTCAAAGAAGAACCAAAACCTATCCTCCTCAGAGTATTCCCAAAAAGTTCAAGAGGAAGGCACACTTCCAAGCACTTTTTATGAGTTAATCCCAGAATCAGATAAAGACACTGCAAAGAAAGAGAATTATAGGCCAATATTTTTGATGAACATAGATGCTAATAAATGTATAATATCCACAAATCAATAAACATGATAGATCACATAAACAAATTGAGAGATTAAAACCACATGATCATATCAATTGATTCAGAAAAAGCATTTGACAAAATCCAACACCCTTTTCTTTTCTTTTTTTTTTCTAATTATGAGGGCATCCTGGCATAGTTAACAACAGAGTTGACAGGAACCAGGCCCAGGATGCCAGCCAGCTTCCAGCTGCTGTTCTCCCAGCAGTGTAACACTTACCTAGGTACGAGGCCACCTAGGCAGCTGCCTACGGCTGGGGCCAACACCCTTTTCTTAATAAAAACTGTCAGCAAAGTGGGACTAGAGGAATCACACTTCAACATAATTAAAGCCTTATATGACAAACCTACAGCCAACATCATACTCAATGGGCAAAAACTAAAACCATTTCTCCTAAGAACAGAACAAGTCAAGGATGCCCACTCTCACCACTTCTGTTTGACATAGTACTGGAAGTGCTGGCCACAGTTATCAGACAAGAAGAAAAAAGAAAAGGTATCTAAATTGGAAAAAAAGAAATAAAACTGTCATTATTTGCGGATGACATGACATTGTACATAGAAAACCCTAAAGATTCCATCAAAAAACTACTAGACGTAATAAATGAATTTGGCAATGTAGCAGGATACAAAATTAACACCCAGAAATCTATGGCTTTTTTATACACTAACAATGAACTCACAGAAAGAGAGAAACAATCCCATTTACCATTGCAACAAAAAAATTAGGATACCTAGGAATAGACTTAACTAAGGAGGTAAAAGACCTATACTCAGAAAACTACAGTACATTGAAAAAAGAGATACAGGAAGACATAAGCAAATGGAAGAATATACCGTGCTCATGAATTGGTAGAATCAACATCATTAAAACGTTCATATTACCCAAAGCAAGCTATAGGTTTAGTGCAATCCCCATTAAAATACCAATGGCATATTCACATACCTAGAACAAATGCTCCAAAAATTCATATGGAATAAAAAAAGACCCTGAATAGCCATAGCAATCCTGAGAACGAAGAACAAAGTTGGAGGGATCATAATACCATATATCAAGCTATATTATAAAACCACTGTTCTCAGAACTTCCTGCTACTGGCAATAGAACAGACATGTACATGAATGGAACAGAACAGAGAACCCAGAAATCAACCCAAGCCATTATGCTCAATTAGTATTTGACAAAGAAGGCAAGAGCATACAATGGAGTCAAGACACTCTCTTCAATAAATGGTGTTGGAAATTGGACAGATACATGCAAAAAGATGAAACTAGACCACCAACATACATCTTACATAAAAATAAACTCAAAATGGATAAAAGACTTAAACGTAAGATGGGAAACCATAAAAATCTTAGAAGAACCCATAGACAGCAAAATATCAGACATATCTTGTAGTGAAATCTTTACAGATACAGCTCCTAGGGCAATGGAGACTACGGAGAAAATAAACAAATGGGACTACATCAAAATAAAAAGCTTCTGCACAACAAAAGAAACCATCAACAAAACAACAAGAAAGCCCACTGCATGGGAGAATATATTTGCCAATGTTATCTCCAAAAAGGGCCTAATCTCCAAATTTTATAGGGAACTCTTACATCTTAACAAAAAGAAGATAAACAATACAATAAAAAAAAAATGGCAAAGGACCTAAATAGACACCTTTTGAAAGAGGACATAAGAAGGCCAAGAGTCATATGAAAACATGCTCAAAGTCACTAATCATCCAAGAGATGCAAATCAAAACAACAATGAGATACCAACTCACACCTGTCTGAATGGCTATCATCAACAAATCAACAAATGACAAGTGCTGGAGAGGATGTGGAGAAAAAGGAACCCTCGTGCACTGCTGGTGGGAATGCACACTGGGGCAGCCACTGTGAAAAACAGTTTGGAGTTTCCTCAAAAAATTAAAAATGGAAATCCCATTTGACCCTGTGATCCCACTTCCAAGAATATATCCCAAGAAAACAGAAACACCAATACTAAAGGAGATATGCACCCCTGTGTTCATAGCAGCACAATTTACAATAGCTAAGATTTGGAAACAACCTAAATGCCCATTAGCAGATGAGTAGTTTAAAAAACTATGGTATATCTACACAATGGAATACTACACTGCTGTTAAAAAGAAAGAACTCTTTCCATTCACAACTGCACAGATGGACCTGGAGAGCATTATGGTAAGTGAAATAAGTCAGTCAGAGAAAGATAAATATCACATGATCTCACTCATTGTGGAATATAATCAACAACATAAATGGATGAACAAAAATAGATACAGACAGAGAAGCATAGAACAGACTGCCAAACTTCAATGGGAAGGCATGGGGGGATGGTAAGAGATCTACCAAACGAATTGTATGCATGCATATAAGCATAACCAATGGATACAGATACTGAGGGGGAAGGGGGGAGGGCTTGTGCTGAGGGGTGGGGATGGCCAGGGAAAGGTCAATGGAGAAAAGGAGAAATATGTAACTCTATATATAATACTTTAAACAATAAAGCATTTTTTAAAAAAACGTGTAGAGGTTTTTAAGGGAGACATCGACAGCAATTCATTCATAGTAGGGGATTTTAACACCCTGCTGACTTCACAGGATAGATCTTCCAGACAAAAAATTAACAAGGAAAGGATGACTCTAAATGACACACTGGATCAGATGGAATTAATTGACATTTATAGAACATTTCACACCAAGTTGCAGAATATACATTCTTCTCTAGTGCATATGAATCATTCACAAAGATAGACCACATGTTAGAACACAAAACAAGTCTCTACAAGTTCCAAAAGATTGAAATCATATCAAGCATCTTCTCAGATCACAATAGAATGAAATTAGAAATCAACTACAGTAAAAACACTCAAAAACATTCAGACACCTGGAGGCTAAGTAGTATGTTATTAAATAATGAGTGGGTTACCAATGAGATCAAGAAAGAAATGAAAAACTGCCTGGAAACAAATAAAAATGAACACACAACCCAAAATCTCTGGAACACAACAAAAGCAGTCCTGAAAGGGAAATTCATAGAACTATAGGCCTACTTTGAAAAAGAAAGAAAAAAAATTAATAATAAACTATTTAACCATACAACTTAAAAAATTAGAAACAGAACAATAAGAAAAGTTCAGAGTAAGTAGAAGAAAGGATAAATAAAGATTAGAGCAAAAATATATAACATAGAGGTTAAAAAAATAATAATACAAAAAATCAATGAAACCAAGAGCAGGTTTTTTGCAAAGATAAACAAGATTGATGAACCTTTCTTTAGCCAGATTCATCAAGAAACAAAGAGAGAGGACCCAAATAATAAAATCAGAAACAAAAGCAGTGAAGTAACAACTGACATGACAGAAATATTGTAAGAAAAACCTATAAACAATCACATGCCGACAAGCTGGACAATGTGGATGAAATGGACAAATTAAGAAACCATCAACAAAATTAAAATGGAGCCCACTGTATGGGAGAACATATTTGGCAATAATACATCTGATTAAGGTTTAATATCCAAAATATATAAGGAACTCATACAACTTAACAAAAGGAAGACAAACAATCCAATTTAAAAAAATGGGAAAGGACCTAAATGGACAGTTCTACAATGGGGACATACAGGTAACGAAGAGACATGAAAAAATGCTCAAAGTCACTGCTCATTAGAGAGATGCAAATTTAAATAACAATGAGGTAATACCTCACACGTATCAGAATGGCTACCATCAACAAATCAATAAATGAGAAGTGCTGGAGAGGATGTGGAGAAAAGGGAACCCTGGTACACTGCTGGTGGGAATGCAGACTGGTGCAGTCATTACGGAAAACAGTTTGGAGTTTCCTAAAAAAAATCAAATATATAATTGCCATCTGACCCACTGATCCTGCTTCTAGGAATTTATCCTAAGAGACCTGAAATACCAATCAGAAAGAATGTATGCACCCCTATGTTTATGGCAGTTCAATTTACAATAGCTAAGATCTGGAAACAGCCCAAGTGCCCATCAGTAGATAAGTGAATTAAAAATCTGTGGCCCATTTACACCATGGAATACTATGCAGCAGTAAAAATGTAGAATCTCATACCCTTTGAGACAGCATGGAGGGACCTGGAGAGTGCTATGCTAAATTAAATAAGCCAGTTAGAGAAAGACAAACATCACATGGTCTCTCATATGTGTAGTCTAATGAACAAAATAAACTGATAAACAAAATAGATCCTGAGACATAGAAGCATGTAACAGACTGTGAAATCTCAGAGGAAAGGTGTGGGAGAGTGGGTGTATAGAAAGAGATCAACCAAAGTACTTTGTATGCATATATGCATAACCCAGGGACACAGACAATAGGGTGGTGAAGGCCTGGGGTGAGTGCAGTGTGGTGGAGGCAGGCTAGAAGGAGTCAATGGGGAGGGGGGAGTGGACATATATAATACTTCCAATAAAGATTTAATCAAGGAGTATTTTTTAAAATATATATTTCATTGCTTTCAGAGAGGAAAGGAGAGGGAGAGAGAGATAGAAACATCAATGATGAGAGAGAATCATTGATTGGCTGCCTCCTCCACGCCCCCTACTGGGGATCAATCCTGCAACCTGGGTATGTACCCTTGACCTGAATCAAACCTGGGCCAAACCAGCTAAGGCTGCAATAAATATTTTTTTAAAAAATTATGGCTAGAACAAATAAGGAAAATGCACTCTCTACATAAAAAGAAGAGACCTAAACAGGCATTTCCATGGTTGCTAAACTACCTAATTACAAGGATGAGTTTAGAGTCATCAAGATTCAACACTTGGGGTTCAGGAAAGGTCCATTCTCCCAAAGCCTCAAACCACAGAATACTTGAAAAAACTCAAGGTTCTCTGTTAACACAGAACAGGGCTTGAGGTGGGGTAGTAGGAATAATTGCTGGTAAATAGGAGTATCTGCCCAGTCTTCCATGAGCTGTAATTTTCTCTTAATTATAGTTGTTTCACCCCTTCCATTATTTTTGCTTTCAAATTTTGATTTTATTTTCCTGATAATACATTCAATATATTAAAAAGATTGATAATGTATATAAAAATAAGTGTTGGTGTGCTTTCTTCTTCTCATCCGTCAGCCTTATATAATCTGCCCCACCTACCGGGTGTGTCTTTTGTTAGTTTTTCTCTTCATGTAGCCCAAACCCTGTTCTGTTCTGAGCCTTTTTTCCCACCCATAGGTTCATATAGAGAGGTTCAGCTACCTCGCACGCCACGCATTTGCTCTGCTCTTTTGTGGCCTCAGTGACTTGTGGCGCCTTCCATCTTTCCCACATATCTTGTAAAATCTGAGCTCACTCAAGACTTTTGGTATCTCTATGCTGATTCCTTTTTCCCTCATTGCAATTTTGTGACTGGTTTGTCAAAATTTCACTTTTGTGGTTAATAATATATGGAACTATTAAATTTTTTCTCAGACTTCCTTAAATCTGTTTTTGAAAGTTTATATTATGTGACTATTTTATGTATTATATTTCTTAGCTATCAGACACAATAAGACAGTAACTTTCTTCCAAAATTCTGGTTATTTCCACAGGAAGTTTAAATAAAATAAAAAGCACCTGAACTGAGTTAAAATTTAGGCTTTTCCAATTAGTGTTTGGAGAAATGACTTAATTTCCTCAATTCTGACCATAGATATAGATAGATATAGATGTTATAGATAGATATAGATATAGATATAGATATAGATATAGATATAGATATAGATAATATAGAGAGATAGAGGTAGAGATAGAGATAGAGATAGAGATAGAGATAGAGATAGAGATAGAGATAAATACAAATACCTGCTTAATAATTTGTGATAATTAAGTGGTGTGTGTGTGTGTGTGTGTGTGTGTGTATTGCCTCATTCTCATTCTTTTTCAAATGTCTGAGGGGTTGAAATGTCAAAATGTGAAGTTCTTCAAAACTACTATAAAATAGAAGTTACAAATTCCAAAGGCCTTGTCATAATTGTCCATAATGATCTGGATTATCCTCTCTCCATCCTGTTGCCTTCTCCCATTAATCTACCAGTGAAGCCCACTGGAGTAGTTCAACGCTTGTTTGTGTGACAAAGTCCACCTTTGCCATATCTCTTTCAAGACCTTGGAAAGGTCAGATTCCCCAGTGGCAGGGGTCCTCTGCAGACAATGAAATATCTTTGAAAATTGCAATAGTGGTCCTGCTTGGCTTTTTCCTGTGTGATTTCAAGTATACAGATTATTATACAATTTAAATTGTTTTTTTTTTCTTTCCAAAGAAGAGAGATCCCTCTAGTTGTTCGAGTAAGTCGCTATATTTTAGTGACCAAATGAGAACAGGGAAAGAAAGCCTATTTAATTTCTCTCTGAGAGCTCTGATCATTGAAATAGGAGACACAAAGAAGTATGATTTTATGAGATATCTTTCTTTTCTACACTGGCAGCAAAGAATTTTATGGAAAATCAGAGGTTTTTTTATATCCTTGCCACTGATTTATCAGGATATTTCTGATTATCATTTATGATGTATTACCATTTTCTCATTCATGTTATTTCAGTTCATTTCTTGCCTATCTGCATTGCTTTTGGAGGATGCAAATTCCTCTCACATAAGTGCTAAGTCCAAATACAGTGTCCCATGTATAATTCTGTATGGAAGTAATTGAGGACAAAATGTAAGTTATCATTCTTATGTTTGTATTAAGAGAAATAGTCAAGAAAATCTGTATGCATTTCCAGTTTTCTGACTTTTACCTCATTAGAATGAGAGAGGAGGATCATGGATCATTTTCTCTCCCTTTCAATTAAAAGAAAAATGCTAGCAACCTGTATTTATGCACATTAAAATAAACAATGCCTGAGATTTAATTGGATAAATAAAATCTGCCTATATCCCAACAATATTTTAACCAATTATTCTGCTGTAGACAGTTTGCCAAAGTAGTTCATATGTTTGGTATTTAGCCTTTGAATGATCACTTGGTTGCGCCTAAGCATGCACTTCTATCTCCTGCAACTATACCTCCCTTCCAGCAGTGGCCAGGCAAAAATCTGAAGGATGAATGACTGATCCACAGTCCTGGGATTGGTTCCTGAAGTGACCCTGGTAAATAGAAAAGAAAAATCTTGATGTTCATGGGGTCTTTTGTAACAGCTGAGCTGGTTCAAGTGTCCCAGAGGTAAAAGGGTCTAGCATTGTTCATGCAAACTATCACCTACCTAAAAACTACAGTCATCAGTTACAGAGCATTGTTTAGATGCTGTGGCAATGAATCATTTTTCTGAGTTAATGTGTTGAAACATAGATTGTCCCTCAATATAAGCAATCAACAACAATGGTGCTTTTGTTCTGCTTCAAATTTCTGGTCCCTGGGAAATTAAGAGAATAAAATATTCCAATGTCACAGTACATCCTGTGTTTCAGAAATTCCCACCTCTCCCTCTTCAGGTCATGTTGAATGAATAAAAAGGCAGTCAGGAAATGGAAGAATTAAAACAAAGACTTAAACTGGCTACTTCATAATCCAGGTAGTAATCTGTAATTACATTAGTTTGAGAATAAATATGAAGTAATAAGGCCCACTACTTTATGTTCTTTGTTCATCATCTATTTTAGCTAAATTATAAATTAGTGGTCTAGCCAGTTTTCATGATTCAAGCTTATTTTTGGAGCATTATATCTAATACGTTTGATTCATCTTTATTAATCCTATATAATAAAAGCCTAAGTGGCATCATGCATGACATCATCACAAGATGGTCGTACTAACGTCATCACAAGATGGCCACCACAAGATGGCCAGCAGCGGAGCGGTTAGGGGTCGATCAGGCTGGCAGGCAGAAGTGGTTAGGGGCAATTAGGCAGGCAGGCAGGCGAGCGGTTAGGAGCCAGCAGTCCCAGATTGTGGGAGGGATGTCCAACTGCCAGTTTAGGCACAATCCCTGTGGGCCTAAACTGGCAGTCAGACATCCCCAAGGGGTTCCAGATTGGAGAGGGTGCAGGCTGGGCTGAGGGACACCCCCCCTCCTATGCACAAATTTCATTCACCGGGCCTCTAGTTTAGTAATAAAATACCAACCGCATAATAAAATGTTCAATATCCTCGGAGTCTACAGAGGAAGATTTATGCAGGCAGCTTCTGGAGAAGATTCTAGATGAGTTCCCTAAGTCCTTTCCATTCTAGGAGAAGGATCAAAATACTATGATGAGGTCACTAGCTTCAATAGCACTTATTTTTTTAACAAATAATATTGAATGTCTGGTGGATTCATATTGTGCCACTTAGCTAAAGGGGAACCCATTTCCTAGAATTCTCTTCACTGTGTAATTTCAGGTTAGTGTGGGCCACAGTGACATTTGCATAATATCTGAGAGGGGAATGGAAAGAGCAGCCTTTTTTTTTTTAATACTTGAAAGGCTCTTTACTAGGCACTATTTTAACTCACACACATTAGACCCAACAGCTGGCTCACCTTGACGGCATGGGCAGATCCCAGTCCACCACTTCTCCTGCTACCATTAGATACCCCTTTCACATTTCCATCTCCTGGGACAGGTAAATGGCTTAGTTCTGTGACAAAGGATTCTGCTTCCATTACAAGTCACTTGCAGCATTGAAATTGGAGATTTGTAAAGACCCACACAACTGCTCTAGTCCATTCTTATGAGTTCCAGCCTTATCCTCATGGGCTCCAGTTTCTCCTTGCTCTTCACCACTTTACCTCCATCATTTCTTCCCAGGTGCCTGCCTTCTTAATTCAGGCATAGATCGCTTATACCTGTGGTCGGCAAACTGCAGCTCGCGAGCCACATGCAGCTCTTTGGCCCCTTCAGTGTGGCTCTTCCACAAAATACCATGTGCGGTCGCACACGTACAGTGTGATTGAAACTTCATGGCCCATGTGCAGAAGTCGGTATCTTGTGGAAGAGCCACACTGAAGGGGCCAAAGAGTCGCATGTGGCTCAAGAGCCGCGTTTTGCTGAGCAGCAGTTTGCCGACCACTGGTTAGACTATTTATAGACTACTTAACCAGCTCCCACCATAGCATAAGATCAGCTCCCTATAAGAAATTCCTTATCATATATCACTCCTAATGTTTCTGTTACTCTGACTAAACCCTGACAATACAGTGCCCACTATAAACATACCACCTCAACGGGCAGTAGGAATAAAATATTTAATAAGTCAGTAATAAAGAAGACTATTATTTTACTAGAGCTGCCATAAAAAGAAAATACTGCAGCTTAACTGGCTTAAATAACAGATTTATTTTCTCACAGCTCTAGAGTCAAGAAGTCCAAGTTTAAGGTGGCATCAGGTTTATTTTCTTCTGAGGCCTCTCTCCTTGGCTTGTGATGTCTACCTTCTCACTGTGTCTCATCTGCTCTTGCTTCTGTGTGTGTGTATCTCTGGTGTCTATTCCTCTTCCCAGAAGGAAACAAGTTATATTGGATTAGGGCCCCATCCTTATGACCTTACTAACTTTAATTGCCACTTTAAAGACCCTGTCTCCAAACTAAATTTGGGGGCAGCACAGTTCAATTCGTAACAAAGATAAACAAGGAAATAAGAAAGTGTAATTGAATTGAGAAATGATAGGTACAATTATAGTATGCCATGGAAGGTCACAAGATGAGTATTGTGGGTTCAGAGATAGGATGATTGCATAATGTATCATCCAAAGGGGACATTTGTGAGAGTGAAAAGTCACATTAAAAATAAACTGATCATATGTAATACTTTCAGCAATAAAGATTTAATTAAAAAATAAACTGATTGATCTTCATCAGGCATAATCTAGAACTGTTACAGCAAAATTAGGAGACATAGGCAAACCCTCAAGGAGGAAATAAAATATAAGATAAGCCATAAGGAGAAATAGAAGTAAAGGAGACAAAGGTGAGAGAGTCGGGAGTGTGTTCTAGGTGATCACGTAGAAAGAAAATGATGAGCAAAACACAATAAGCTGGAGAAACAGTGCCATAATGGGAGGACTGCAAGGGATTCCAGGTGACTGAAGTTTAGCCAGGGCAAGGGGGCCAGACAAGAAGCCAGCTAAGCAGGATTTAGATGATAAAGGGGCCCTTTAAGAAGTTGGGACTTGGTTCTGATGTCAGCTGTGGGCCAATGCAAGTTTCAATCCTGCAAGTGGCATAATTTGTTTACATTTTAGAAGATCTCTAAGAAATTAGATCAAGACATGGTGACCATAGTTGATAACACTGTGGTATATTTTGAGATCTGCTAAAAGAGTAGAACTTAAATGTTCTCACCTCCCCCCACCCCCCAAAAAAGATAAATATGTGAGGTGATGGATGTGTTAATTAACTAGATGAGGAATCCTTTCACAATGTTTACATATATCAATATAGCAAATCACAACAATGTACACTTTAAATGTCTTGTAATTTTATTTGTCATTAATATCTCAATTCAGCTAATTTTTAAAAAGAGAGAGAGAGAGAACTTAGATCAAAACAGCAGACTCCTTCATTTCCTGACTCTTTTTTCCCCCAGATACTTAATTTTTCCTCAGGACAAAAGAGGTTATTTTAAAAGCTAAATAAGTAACAGGCTTGGGAAACAATATGAATACCATCTACAAAACAGAAATATGGAGGATCTGAAAAAATAAAAAGGAAATAATCAAGATCAGATAGACAAAGGAACCTCAGTCCAATGTAGAAACCTTCAACATCTGGAAGAACTAAGGAGCCAAGTTCAAAAGGTTCTCACTCACCAACAGGGACGATCTGAGTGTCAATAATGATGAAAACTACAATGGAACAAAACATACAAATAAGTTCCAGTCCTTCGGTGCATAATAATAATGTATTAAACTATTGGTTGTAACTGAGGAGTACCAGTAAATTATTTTGAAAATGGTTAAATAAAGAGAAATAATTAAGCATTTGCTTACCTTTCCTATATAAACTGTACAAAGGGGTAACCAATATTAGATGAGAGAAAGTTTCTCTTTATTGCAATACGCCAGCTAATACATAAGGAAGAAATGATTTAATTAGTACATGCCCGTTTGACTTAATGGAGGTAGGTATTGATCAGCAATAGCTGCTAAAACACCAAAAGAGAAACAACTAGATTTCAAATACCTCCTGATAGAAAAACATAGTACTACCTGTGAATTAATTTTGCTAAAAAAAAAGTTGAACTTGAATCTAATCAAACCCCCAGAACAGTTACTAATATATGAAAAATTGAGAACAACAAAGGTTACAGTCAGCAATATCAACCTACATCACAAAATAAATGAAAGAAGACTGTAGATTAGAAGAATATTTAGGAACATACCTAGCAATCCCAATGTGTAGCCTCTATTTATATCCTGATTCAAAGAAATAAAGTGTAAAACAAAATTGTGATATTAATGTCATAATTGCAAATATAAATACTGACCAAACATGTGATAACTAAATATTTTGAGTTTGGGGAATTTATGAGAAGACTAGTGACCCAGTGCATGGATTCATGCATATTGAAAGGAAATTAATTAGAAGAAATATTTTAATATCTCTATTTGCATCTTGCTAATGAAAAGAAAATAGGATTCTTCCGAGTCTCCTATCTACCTACTCCAGGACTCCTGTGAGGATCAAATGAGATGATGCACAGGAAAATACTTCACAGACATTTGGTTAAACTGTAAAATGTTTGCACCTGGCTATAAAGCAAGTCGGGTTCCTGGGCTGAAGAAACTCCAAGGAGGCTAGTCTCTAGGGAGAGGAAGCCAGATGTTGCTATCTGACATCATTACACAGCACCCACAGCGACCATTTCCAGGCTGGGCTGGGCAATGGGCCACATTTTGAGCCATGGGGTCTTGGCAGCATTGGCTGTGATTTGGTGGGGTGTCGCTCCAGGGTGGTGGTGGGGCCTGTGTCCCACTTAGGGGAAGCCGAGTGTTCATTTGTCAGCGCCAGGTCCATAGTACTGTTTATTTTTAAATGGCCAGTGTGCAACATGGCAGCTCCTGTGTTGAGCAGCTGCCCCCTGGTAGTCAGTGTGCATCATGGCTACCAGCCAAAGGGATAGACACTTAGCCTTTTATATATAGAGACTAGAGGCCCGGTGCACGAAATTCGTGCGCTGGGGATGGGTGGGGGGTCCCTTAGCCCAGCATGTGCCCTCTTGCAGTCCAGGACCCCTCCCTTGTTACTGCCCAGCTGCTTGCTGCTTTCTACCACTTGGCTTGCTGCTCCTTAGTGCTGCCACAAAGGCCTCGGGTCTGCTGGGTGCCAGGCCTGCTGGTTTGTGTCTCTGATATCCCCAGCAGCCCCAGCACCAAGGTGGCCGGCCTTGGAGCTGCTGGGTACAGGCCACCTGTTGCGTGTTTGTGTCTTCTATCAGGCCCCCAGCAGCCCCAGCACCACCTAAATAACTTAAGGGAAATTTTATTTAGTCTTCTTTTAAAAGCAACTAGTTTAAAAATGAGTTGCAGTTAAGACAGAACAAAGAACATGGTACCTAAGAGTGAGATAGACTGACAGAGGAGAGGCTGGGCACTGGTCAGGGGCTTACATGCCAACTGTTCTCCACCTGGGAAATGATGTAAAATTGGTTTCTTTAGTTTTCTGCTTAATGGTCTTCTCCAGCACTGAGGTCAGAGGAGCCGCCTTCCAGCCCATAGGCTGCTTCTCAGAGTCAAAAATTTCGCCATAGGCCTCTGCCTAGGACAGGACCTCTGAACCCCCAGGGTGCATAAACACACAGGGCTTCCATCAGGCTCTGCTGATCCAGGGGCAGGGAGGCCTCGCGGCTCCGCTGATCCAGGCGGCTGGGAGGCCTCTCGGCTCCGCTGATCCCCAGGCCGGGAGGCCTCTCGGCTCCGCTGATCCCCAGGTTGGGAGGCCTCTCGGCTCCGCTGATATCGGGGGTGGGAGGCCTCGCGACTCTGCTGATCCCCGGGCTGGGAGGCCTCTCGGCTCCGCTGATCCAGGCGGCCTGGAGGCCTCTCGGCTCCGCTGATCCCCGGGCCAGGAGGCCTCTTGGCTCCACTGATCCAGGCGGCCTGGAGGCCTCTCGGCTCCGCTGATCCTCGGGCAGTGAGGCCTCTCTGCTCTGCGGCTTCAGGGCTGTTTGGCTTTGCTCTACCGCTTGGAGCCTGAGTATGCAGATTAACTGCCATCTTTTAGCTTCTACTTGAAACATTGTATCTTTTGGAGCTGTTGCTTCAGGAGCTCAGAGCCCCGCAGCTGCAGGCGGGAACCTTGGTTTTCTCTATCGCTGGGGCAACCAAGCATCCTGTTCTCAGCTGCCTGGCTGCGCACCGCCATCTTGGCTGACAGTTAATTTGCATATACTCACTGATTAGCCAATGAAAAGGGTAGCAGTCGTACGCCAATTACCATGTTTCTCTTTTATTAGTGTAGATATTTCTAGGGAGCAGTTGCATACATAAGTTCAAAGCTCTTAATAAAGATCCAAACTAGGGATATAAATGTGAGAATTGGAATCATCAATGGATTTTTGCTGAACACATGGAAGTTGATTAGATACTAAGCTGCATATAGATTAGCTCTACTGATATTTTGGGCCAGATAATTCTTTCTGAAAGGATGTGCTGTGTATTGCAGAATATCTAACTACATCCATGGCCTCTACTCAACTCGATGCCAGTAGCATTTCCCCACTCAATTATCACAATCAGTCTCCAGATATTTCCCAAAATTTTCCTCATTAGAGAATCACTCATGTAGAGTGAAAAAACGAAGAGTTGGGAAAATGAAGTCTTCAGGAATTAAAAAAAATAAATAAATAAAAAACTGTGACTAAATTACAACTCCACAATTGACTAACTGTGACCATTTCTCTAGGTCTTACTTTTCTCATCTAAAATATGGAAGTTATATTTTCTAACTTACTAAATGTGGCAATTGCTTAATAAGGAAAACACTTCATTAACGAGAAGATATGTGGATGCCTCCCTTCAGAAGTGCCTATTACTATTGGCTTTCTTCTCTTTCCGTTCTCCCTCAAAGCTTTGGTCCAGTTTAGCTTCACTTAACTCAACATGGCCACGACATCTGGAGTTTGACTTGCAGCCAGTGTGCTAAAACAACCCTACATCTGTGAAGCTCTTTAATAATCCCGTAAAGACTAAATATGAATGTCCACCTTCACCTCTCCCAACACTTCCCATGAAGGCACTTCATGGTAAGAGAAACAAGTAAATAATCTCCATAAGCAATGGTGAGTTACTGTTCTCTCTAGAGTCCATGATCGAAGCCCACACATATACCTCCCAAAGAACTCTCTTAATCTGACTAAGAAACAACATAGATTCACTGAAGGTCCTCAGATCAAAATCTAAAGAAAAACATATTTTCAGTGAGTGAAAAAGACTTGGCCAAAGGTAAGTTACTTTGTTATAAATAAGGCTCTATTTTTTTACTTAGGCTTTGAGAAAAGGGTTCATGCTTCACCACTGTTTACCTAACAGTTTTAGCAGTTATTAACTCTTTTTATTAACTGTGTTACCAAGATATAACTTACATACCATACAATTCACCCATTTAAAGTCCCTGATGCAATTTTTTTTTAGTATATTCACACGCACGTACAACCACCACCACAGCAATTTCAGAACATGTTTATCACCATTAAAAGAAATCTCAACATAACCTACCACCTGCTTTTTATTTCTCTAACCCATTTTCTGTCTTTAAAGATTTGCCTATTATGGTTATTTCAGATAAGTGGAAATGTAATATTTTGTATCTGGCTTCTTTTACCTATGAAAATATGATGAAATTATTAAAATATAATGTTTCTACATTTCATCCATGTTGTAGCTTATATCATAATTTTATTAATTCCTTTTAACATTAAATGTTAGTGGACTAACATTTCATTGTGTAAATATAACACCTTTTGTTTATCCGTTCATCAATTGATGGGCATTTGGGTTGTTTTCACCTTTTGGTTATTGTGAACAATGATATTATAAACATTCATGTAAAGGGTTTGGCTTGAGTACCCATTTTCAATTCTTTGGGTGTATAACTAAGAGGCATGGAGGACATCCAAACTGATTTCCACAGTGGTACAGTCATTAACTCTTACACAAGAAAATGATTTTTAAAAGTAAGATAACACTTCTCCATGCTCTAAAATCGGACTTCCCTGCTTGGTTTGGTTGAGTGCCTAGGTCAAACCCCCAAAGAGAAGACATGGTAGGCATGTAGTATACACATGCAGTCACTTTGAACTATTCTGCGTGTATGGCACCTTCTCATGTTTTCTGTTGTTGTTATTGTAGTTGCTGCCGTTATTGTTGTTAAAAAGTTTGTAGATTGACCTGGAAACTGAGCAAGTATAAAAGGCCAAGGAATGTCTTCAAGTAAAGCAACAACAGCAGCCTAGGCCATGAGACATCACAAGTACTGACACAGAAATTGAAGGCCAAAGATGAGAAATATAGTGAAATCATAATGGCCTTGAGCTTGTACAAATAAAGAGTAGGTTGTGAAGCAGAATGCAAACCAGGCTAGGATATGTATATTAAGACAAAGGTTATAAATACTAGAGTTTATTCTAAAACAGCTTCCCCAAATCCCTGTCCCCTGTTTTACATGCTTCATAAAATTCTCTCCTGGAGTGCAGGCAGATTATGGTGAGATATCGATTTTATAATTAAGTTACATTAAATGGCACAGGTGAAAGAATCTTATAGATATAACTAAGGTCCTTAATAGTTGGCTTTGAGTTCATTCAAAGGGAAATTATTCTGGGTGGGCCTGACCCAATTCAGTGAGCCCGTAGGCTGTCCTCGAAAAAGTAAGCTGCCATGTTGTGGAGAGGCCCATGGAAGGAGCCCTCTGGGCTGTGGAAAGCAGCCTCTAGGAGCTAAGAGTGATCCTTGGTCAACATCTTGCAAGAAAATGGGAACCTCAGTCAGAAATGCTACAAGAAGATGAACTCTGCCAAGCACCTGAGAAAGGTTGGAAGTGGATTTCCCAAGTTGAATTTCCAGATGAAGATACAGTTGGCTGAGATTGTGATTTCAGTCATAAGAGACACTAAGCAGAAAATCCAAATTCTTGACTCATGGGAACTGTGAAATCATAAATTATTGTTGTAAGTTGCTAAGTGTGTAGCAATTTGTTATGTGGCATTAGAAGGCAAATACAGTGTGTGTGTGTGTGTGTGTGTGTGTGTGTGTGTGTGTACACGCGGCGCGCTGCATGCCTTAGGAGGACTTCATGGCTTTGAAACACTGGGCAGGACCTAACACAGACTCTTGCTATAGTTCTATATGTCTTTTGTGCACTTATCCTTGTTTTATGTTTCATGTCTAAATAGCTCTTTTCCTACCTATCTTATATACACATCTTCTATAATTAAATTTTAAAATATTTTTGTCCTAATCTTGATGATGATGCAAAGATCTACACAAAGGATTTGACTGCTAATTTGTTTCATCCACAAAAATGGAGTTATAAACCCCCAAGCCTTGCTAATGTGTTTCTGCTTTGAATCCCAAGTTGCACTTATGAACAGAATAGGAAGTAGAAGAAATTAGAGACTGGCTACAGTGAGATTTAAGTTCCCAGGGGAGTGGTAAACCTGATGGAAAACCTGCAGTTAGTGTGCATAATCACACACACCATTTCAATGTGGATGTTATTGTTTAGTTAACCCAGGATTAGAGAGAGGCCTCAAGCAATTTCATTTCCGTGATTTCAGATACAGAGTGATCTGTGTCTGTATAATCACCTTGCAGTTTGAATAAAAATACTCACTGTACCAGGCCTGTATGGCTCAATGGTTGAGCATCAGTTGTTGAACCAAGAAATCCCTGGTTTGATTCCCAGTCAGTGCACATGCTTGGGTTGTGGGCACAATGCCCTGTAGGGGCCATGCAGGAGGCAACCCATCAATGTCTCTCTCTCATTAATGTTTCTATCTCTCTATCTCTCTCCATTCCTCTCTCTCTAAAATCAATAAAAACATTTTTTTTTAAAACATACACATTGAAAGATAGACTCAGGACCCTCTATTTCACTGCAGTACCAGCACCAAAGCTCCCTATTTCATCCAAAGACAGATGAACAACAGATGTCCTGTTCGTGGTACAAAGCTCAAACTGAATGGGATTGATCAGCATTTACATCTAATTTCTCTTCTGTAAGAGGCTCCGGCTGTTAGCTCTGGCCGTCAAGAGAAGGGGAACTAGATGCTTGAATGTCAGAGGGCAGAGTTCCTAGGTTAAAAAAAAAATTAAAGACTATTATTATCATGAATTTATATGTGCCATTTAAAGCATAAACATTTCAAGTTGAAATGTAGATTTTAATAATAAATTAATCTAGCCAATTCCTTCCCCTCCAAATAAAACCAGAATGTGTCAACTAAATGTTTAGCAATAGGCATTTCTGAGCTTATAACCCAGAGAGTAAAGCCAGTATTGAAATTCCTAAATAAAATTAGTAAAAATGTATTTGTGAAGTAGAACATTTTATTTTTATATTCCCATGAAATGCCTTTCCTCCTGGTCATGGAACATCTTACTCATGAAAGTGCTGGCAAAGCCTCCCGCTTTTCTTCTTCATCTTCCCCCATCAAGTCTACATTATCATTTTAAAAGGCACAATGAGATTTCCCCAAGTAATCACCAAGACAGGATGAAATTACTTCTCCATATTTAAGAACTCTAGCGAAGAACTGGTAGGAGATTACTGTCTCATTTTCAAATAGTGACTTATTCAGATGGAACTACAATCACCTCTACAGTTAGAGCAATAACTTTGTGTTGCCATATTTCAGGAGGTCTTCAGTTATCTAACAGTTGCCATGAAATCCTAAAAGAAAAATTAATTTAAATTTGCTCTCATAAAAAAAAGACTAAAATGTACTCTGATATCCTTAGGAGTTGGAATGGGAGAAGAATTCTAAAATTAAAAATAGAACAATATGACATCAGAATCACAAAAGGTTTGACTGTTCTAGATTAGGGCAGTGACAACAAACCTGGCTGGTCATAAAAATAAATTAAAAACTGCTCAGAAAGAGGTTTAAAATGCATACTTCTAGGTCCATATGAGGAGACAAAGGGAAACTAGGTAGTCAGGAATCGGAACCATGTGGGGGAGGGGCGGTGAGGAAGTAAAACCAGGGAACCCAATTGGTGAAAGTTACTAAGGCAACCCAACAAGGCAGGGAAAGAAGGGCCTGCATAGGAGACATAAACTTTAAATAGTATGGATGTTGCTAAGACAGGCAGCTTGCAGATAACCAATCACAAGGGAAGCATGTATACAAAAAAGCAAGTGTTTCTCTCTCTTGTTCTCTCTTTCCCCAGTGCACTGGGTGCTCCTATGGCAGGAGATGTGTTCCCCTGCACCCACGTGGCTTATGGCCATGTGGGGCTCTACACAAGGACTAATAGACTTTAACACCTGACTGCAACATGGAAAGGAAGCTCTGGACACTGGCCTGCTCCTGGAACCCCAGCTGCACCTTTTCCAGGACTGACTTCTCTCAGTAAACTTTGCTTCCATTAACCATTTTTTGTCTGCAAATCCACCACATTTTGGTTTCACACACCTACCTCCTATATCAGAATATTTGAGGTAGAACTTGAGAATTATCATTTATAAAGCAATTTCTAAGTATTTCTGATGCAGTTAGTCAGTACACCAAAGTTTAAGAACCACAGAAATTAGAAGATATATTAATATATGCTATTACATTGACAGAGGTTTAATTCTGGTGTAATGATCAAAGATAAGCTACTGTAACTTAAATTAAAAAAAGAAAGACTTTTGGTCTAAATTCTTGCATTTAATTTTTCAATCTCCCAAGTGCCCAGTGGAAAAACCAAAGCAATTCAACAATTGTGAAAAACTTGTATGGGCTCTGAAATTCAGGGAAGGAGACCCAAGGAAAAATCAAGAAATTTTAGCAGAATATATTGCAAGCAGATTAAATTGGGAGAATTCTTGGACATCTCAAATTCACAAACTAACCCAAGTACAGAATAGTAGGGCCTGGAGTAAAAATGGGCATTAGAACAATGGTAGGAGGTTTGGGGAGGGCATTGCAAAACTAGAGTTGAAAGAGTGAGTCTACACTACATAATTTGCTCCCCGTTTACCTTAAAGTGTAGAGCAAACCAAGTAAAATAGGGGCTATGCTACAGCTGGCTTCTGAATAGACATATTGTGCCAGTTAGAGAGCAGAATTATTATCCCAGCAAACAAAGAGGGAATAAACTCTTGGCATAAGGGAAAAACTCCCTGATGTGGCTGCCTATGGCTTTAATTCAAACCCTACTCTTTTTTTTATGTGAACATAGTGGTTTTATTTTTAAATTTATCTTTATTGTTGAAAATATTACAGATGTCCCCTTTGTTTTTGTTTTATTCCCATTGATCCCCTCCGCCTTGCACCCACCCCTCCCAGGCCTTCACCACTCTTTTGTCTGTGTTTATGGCTATGCATACCTACACTAATAAAAGACAAACATGCAAATTGACCGTACCTTCACTATGCCTTAAGCCATGCCCAGTGGTCAATCAGAGCAACTATATGCAAATTAACCCAACCAAGATGGCGGCCGACAGCCACGGAGCTGGAGCAAGCAGGAGGCTTGGTTGCCCCAATGATGGAGGAAGCCAAGCTTCCCGCCTGCTCTGGCGGCTCTGAGCTCCACTCAAAGCAACAAAGTTTCAATTATAGAAGGTAAATAAATCCCAGGATTAAAAAAGAAAAAAAGAAAAAAAGGAGAGGCTGGGAGCTTCCGTCGTCGGGGGGGCTTAGCCAGCCTGAAAATGGCCCTCAGCCCCTCACCCAGACTGGACAGGCATCCCAGTGGGGATCTCCCACCCTAAACGGGGTGTGGACAGACTGAAAACAGCCATCAGCCCCTCACCCAGGCTGGCCAAACCTTCATGGGGTGAGGGTCTCCACTGGGGAGTGGGGTGTTGACCAGCCTGCAAACAGCCATCAGCCCCTCACTCAGGCTGGCCAGGCACCCCAGTGGGCACCCCCACCCTGAAGGTGGTGTGGCCAGCCTGAAAACGGCCCTTAGCCCCTCACCCAGGCTGGCCAGGCACCCCAGTGGGACCCCCACCCTGATCTGGGACACTCTTCAGGGCAAACCAGCCTGCCCCCACCCATGCACCCATGCACCAGGCCTCTATCCTATATAGTAAAAGGGTAATATGCAAACTGACCCTAACAGCAGAACAACTGGGAATGACTGGTCACTATGACACACACTGACCACCAGGGAGCAGACGCTCAATGCAGGAGTTGCCCCCTGGTGGTCAGTGCACTCCCACAGGGGGAGCTCTGCTCAGCCACAAGCCAGGCTGACGGCTGCCAGTACAGCAGTGGTAGTGGGAGCCTCTCCCACCTCCTCAGCAGCACTAAGGATGTTTGACTGCAGCTTAGGCCTGCTCTCCGCTGGCAAGTGGACATCCCCCGAGGGCTCCCGGGCTGCCAGAGGAAAGTCTGATTGCCAGCTTAGGCCCAATCCCCTGGGGAGCGGGCCTAAGCGAGCAGGTGGTCATCCCCCAAGGGGTCCCAGACTGTGAGAGGGCACAGGCCGGGCTGAGGGACCCCCCCCCCACCCCCTGAGTGCACAAATTTTTGTGCACTGGGCCTCTAGACTATATTAATAAAAGCCTAAGCGACCTTTACAACTGAATGGCTGGAACGACTGGTAGACCAGTCACTATGACACACTGACCACCAGAGGGCAGACACTCAATGCAGGAGCTGCCCCCTGGTGGTCAGTGCGCTCCCACAGCCAACCTCCCACAGCCCTTCCCCCAGCCAACCTCCTGCAGTCCCTCCCTCCTGTCAGCCAGCCCCCTATAGGCCTGGATTGCTGGCCAGGCTGAGGGACCCCACCCATGCACGAATTCGTGCATCGGACTTCTAGTGTGCATATAAATTCTCAGGTTAACCTCTCCCCACCACCCCACTACACCTGCCTTTTCTCTGAAATTCATCAGTCTGTTTCATGATTCTGTCTCTGGATCTATTTTGTTTATCAGTTTATTTTGTTCACTAGATTCCACATATGAGTGAGAGTATGTGATACTTATCTTTCTCTGACTGGCTTATTTCGCTCAGCATAATACTTTCCAGGTCCACTCGTTAGAAGTAATTGCCCTATAATGTGGCAAGTAAAGCTAATCCTAACCTCTTTTTTTCTCTCTTCTTTCTTTCTTTTCTTCCCTCCTTTCCTTTCTTCTTTCCTGCCAGTAGCACTCCCACCCCCAGCTATTGAAAGGAGTTTTTAGGGATAAAATAGAAAGATTTAGGGAGTTTTAGAAATAAAGAGGGTCCATGGGGGAGAACTGCAAAAATGGGGGGCTGTGAGCTGCCGAAAAGCATAAATTCACAGAGAGAGAAAAGAAATGCCACAGGATAAGGGGAGAGGAAAACACCATTCACAGAAGATAAGGGGAAAGCCACAGAATAAGGGGAGAGGAAGACACCCATTCAGAGAAGACAGGGGAAAGCCACATGGAGTAGAGAAACAAAAGGGAGAAAAAGGAAAACAGATTTTCACAGGGGATAGAGAATTCTACCACAGAAGGGGAGAGAAAAAAAGGGGGCCACACGTGGGGTTTGAGCTTTGAAGCTGGTATAGCGACCAATCAGAGGGGAATATAGGGACACAAAAAAACTGCAGCCTTTATAAATCTTAGGAAAAAGGGACTTAGTGGGTCACTCCCTCGGAATCGCCTCCCTATGTGGGAGTCTGTGCTTATTTTTCAATAAATTTCCACCTTTCCATATACCACCTTTTGTCTGTGGCTTCATTCTTTGAATTCATCTGGATAAGAACCCGGGAAAAAACACTTTTGCATCCTGCCCAGGGGAAAACCCACTCGTTTTGGTTTGGTTCCTCATTTCACTATGATATTCAAAATATTCCCATACATTACTAAATGTTCCCGGAAAAGCAAAATCATCCCCAGCTGAGAAGTACTGCAATAGATAGTAAGAAGTGTTAAAATGTATAACTCTATACTCATAACATTGAACATTTGAATGAAAAAACAATTTTTTAGGGAAATATGCATTATCAAAAATTGCTTTAAAATGTAACTTAATAAACAAAAAGACAAAGACATTGAAGTACTTATTACAGTTCCATTATTCAAGAAAGACAAAATCTATACTTCCTTGTTTTGTTGAATTTATTGGCGCTATATTGCTCGGTAAAATTATGTAGGTTTCAAGTGTACAATTCTACAATACATCATTTGCACATTGCATTGTGGGTTTACCATCTAAAGTCCAGTCTCTTTTCATCACCATTAACCCCCCATTTACCCTCTTCCACTTGCCAGATTCTGCACTTTCAATGCATTACATTGACTTGTCTGTCTATTCATGCCATGGTACCACACTGTTGTAATTGTAACAAACTATTCCTTTCAAACTTCTGAAAACTAGACCACATATCTCCTATTTAGAATATTATAGATGGTAGAACACACTAGAAATATAACAAAAGTTACATATAAATAACAAGATTAGAAAATTTAATTGAATAATCAATGAATACTTGGAATAATATATTAATAATAAAAATTAGATTTTATAAAAGGCAATATGTTTGAAATATTATTTTAATATGTGATCAATAGGAAAGTGAGATATTTCCATCCTTAATTTCAGGATGAGCCTTTGAAATCCAGCATATATGTTACACTTACTATCTACTAGATAGCATAGTTAAAGAACATATTTCTCAGATTTATTTTTCTGAAAATACATATTAGAAACATAAGTTTAAAAAAAGGTAAAATCTGATTTAAGAATTTAGATACAAAGACTCCAAACAAAATATTAGCAAAACACTGACGATTACCTTAACTGACCAAGTATTAATATTATTTATTCTATACTATGTAAAAGAAGAAAAATCATATGACCATCTCAATATCAGAAATGTATTTAGTTAATAAAATTTAGTTTATATTTTTTATTTAAAAAAATCTTAGCTCTGAGATAGCTTGTTAACATGTTACAGACTACAGTTTAAAATCAAAAGCTGATCCTAGCTGATGTGACTCAGTTGCTTGAGCATAATCCCATGCATGGAGATATTGCCAGTTGATTCCTCATCAGGGCACTTGCCCAGGTTGTGGGCTCCATTACTAGTAGAGGGTGTGCAGGAGGCAGATGATTGAAGATAGATGTTTCTCTCTCTCTCTCTCTCTCTCTCTCTCTCTCCTCTCTCCATTCCTCGCTCTGAAATTAATAAGAACATATTTTGAAAAAAATTAAAAGCTGATATCAAAGGGAAAAGTAAAATACAAGTGTCATTTTCTTTTTTAAAATTTATTTTATTTTATCCTCACTGGAATACATGCTTAGAGAGAGGAAGCAGGAAAGAGGGAGAGAGGGAAGAAGGGATGGGGGGAGAGAGAGAGAGAGAGAGAGAGAGAGAGAGAGAGAGAGAGAGAACATTACCGACAACTTTTTGGTGCACAGGATGATGCTCAACCAACTGAGCCACTTGGCCGGGCAGGAGTGTTATTTTCAGTAAAGTCAAGACTGAGCTAAGAATAGAAATATCTTAATGTTTAAAAGAATTACTATATTTTAAATATCAATTCTCCTTAAATTAATTTGTAGATATTTTCTAAGTGTAATAAGTGTCAAAATTATTAAAAAATAAATGAGGGGAATAAAGGTCATTAAGCCTGACACCTTTTCTTTCTCCTATGAAGCTCCCTATCTAAGCTCCCCCTCTGCTTGCTCTTCTCCCACATTAGTTTATAAGGTGTACTCAGGCAAGGATGCAGACTGGGTCTTATTTCCCTTCTTTCCTTTTTAAGATTCCAATGTATTTCTGGTATAAAATATTAGTGATGCAATCAATAGATGGATATGAGGAGAGCTTACTAATACTGTACAAGCCCAAACATTACTCAACCTACACAGTTCAAAGGGAAGATGTTCATACCATTCCTCAAGACCACAGTTCAGCCCTAGCCAATTTGGCTCAGTGGATACAGCGTCGACCTGCGGACTGAGGGGTCCCAGGTTTGATTCTGCTCAAGGGCATGTACCTTGATTGGGGGCACATCCCCAGTAGGGTGTGTGCAAGGAGGCAGCTGATCGATGTTTCTCTCTCATCGATGTTTCTAGCTTTCTATCCTTCTCCCTTCCTCTCTATAAAAAATTGATAAAATATATATTTTTTAAAAAGACCACAGTTCATTCCAGTGATCTACAGGTTTTTACTGACATTGTGGTTTCGGGGTGGAGAAAGCCACTGTTGTTCAGGGAAATACACACATTGACTCACCACATACTTCTCTTCCAAATTGCAGACTGCTGAATCCATGAAAAATCCTCTCACGGCTATTACATTGAAAATTCCCTAATCTCTTGGACTGATGGTCAGGGCACAGCACTGAAGGAGCTCAGAACATGTCATCCCCAATATCCTGCTCTGGCATATTGACTATTTTGAGTTAAAGGCCCTCGAAAAGCAACAAATACAAGAAAAACTCTCTGAACTTCCTTCTTTTTCTCAAAAGCATAAGATAAAATTCTTATATGAAAGGTACCCTCTGTGTACCAGAAGGAAAGTAACATTCTTATTATCTGAACATTATTATCTTTGTTTACCCTCCCCTCATAGTTTGGTCACTTTCCCACAAATGTTTCTCTTTGTTCATCCCAATATAACAGTAAGTAGATTTCGCCATTTCTTTTATTCATTATGAAGACTCCCATGTCACATAAAACTTGTATTACATAAATGTGTATGCTTTTCTGTTGTTGGTCTTTTATTTGTGGATTTAATTCACAGACCCCACCAAAAAGAATCCTAAGAAGATAAACATAAAAGTTTGCCTTTCCTACACCACTATCCTAGTCTAAAGTATATCTGCCCCTCACACATCTTGGGAGCAGTGCATACCACTGTTGACCCAGTCAATGGGATCAAATCATCCAATTGCTAAACATTTTGTTCAAATGAATGAATCTGATAAATTCCTTAAATACTACCAGAGAGTGCCGGAAGCCAATTCCAGCATGTCAGCAAGGGCTGAATCATTTGGAGTGGCAAGGGCATTTCCTCAAACCTGAAAAGGGATGATTGTTTGCTGCCAGACAGCTCAGGGCATCTTAATCTACATGTTATTGCCTCCTACTGGCCAAACACCTGAACAGCCGAAGGCAGTTTCTCCAAAACCTGATAATCTGACAATGGACTGTGTATACCAGTGGTTCTCAACCTTCCTAATGCCGCGACCCTTTAATACAGTTCCTCATGTTGTGGTGACCCCCAACCAAAAAATTATTTTCGTTGCTACTTCATAACTGCAGTTTTGCTACTGTTATGAATCATAATGTAATATCTGATATGCAGGATGTATTTTCATTGTTACAAATTGAACATAATTGAAGCATAGTGATTAATCACAAAAACAATATGTAATTATATATGTGTTTTCTGATGGTCTTAGGCGACCCCTGTGAAAGGGTCGTTCAACCCCCAAAGGGGTCGTGACCCACAGGTTGAGAACCGCTGGTGTATATGAAACCTGGCCCTTTGAAGTGTATATAACCACCTTGCCTTAGGACAATTTGTGTTAATAAATAGCATGGGGTCCTGAGACAAGGAGATCTTAGTTTCTTTGCTAGGCTCCTCTGACCCCCAAATGCCTTTCAAAATTATGCTTCATCTCTGGACTCTTTATTAAGTTACACACAACCCTTCTCCAGATTGCTGAATCCTTCTAGATGCTGGAACAAGAACCTGGCAAGAGAGTACATTTTTATATTGAAACTGTTATCTATTAATTCCCACTAAAATTTGAAGAAACAATTTTACTTGAAAATATTTAGCTCCCAAGTATATACAAAAATAACAATCTCTAATAAAGCATATATTTGAAAAAAGAATAACCACTGTAATTATATGTCACAGATATTAAAAATAGTTTCAATGTAGAAATAAAAAAGTAAAAATACTAGGAGCCGGTGTCTATTTTGGAGAGGTAATAGTGTGGCAAAAGTAGACATAAGCCCCAAATCTTTCACCCTTTGGGTGCTTATAATCACCTTCTATTAACCTAACACTTCTAAATTTTCATCCCAAATAATTTTTATGAATCCTTATATATTCCTCTTAATAACTTTTCCTTTCATTATCAAACCTCTAAGATATAATAGAATCAGACTCAAGATTTTACCCAATCTTTCAATCAATTATTTCGATCAAATTTTGATGCTTTTATTTCCCTATCAGTTTTTTTTCCCTTACTCAGTATACGGCCTTGTAAGCTTTCAGCAAGTTTTATTTAGTCTTTCTTGTTTGTTCTTTATTTTCATTCACTAAATTGTAAGCAGTTCTGAAAAATAATTTAGAAGTTATTGCTTATTGTAAGAAATTATTAGCACATCACTTTTATCTTTATCACTACTGGCATCAAGAGCTAGAAAGCTTCTTTTGACTATCTCTGCCTCAACGCCTATGTCCCAACCCGTACCCCAAATTCTGAGTGTATTCAGGATCCACTGCTCTGCTCTAACCCTGCTCTGACTGTGCAGCTCAGCCCTTCAATGCTCTTCGAAGGGACATCTATAATCCTCCAATGAACCGCCTTGCCAGCTGCCCCCACCCCTATCAAATCCAAACCTCAGTCTGAATGACCTTTATAGAATACTGATTGACCATCCCATTCGCCTGCTGTCAGGAATGGGAAGAGATCATAATTTGGTGCTCAGATTATAAAATGAGGCTCAAAGAAATGATCAAACCATGCCCTTTTTTATAATTTTAGACAAAGAAACCATAAGCTTGTGAGAAATTGTCAGGACAAAAAAATCAGCCAATGCTCATTAAAAAAAAATCTAATTATGGTTTGGATATTCATTGATGAGGAATTTAAACAAAGGAGTCAATTAGAAAAGAAGCAACAAAATTTGATTATACAGACATTGGCTCTGAATCCTTTAACTCTGTTGATAAGGGCTGTCTTCCCTGTGCAAGGAGGACATCTTTCATATGGGAGACTTATTTCCTGCATTCAGGTAGACAAGGGAGGTCAAGGTGTCCTTCTGGCACCAGTTGCTTGTCAAGTAACTTTAATTACAAAGTATGCCATTGTGGGTATTTGGGGATGTCCTGTGTTGAGCCCTGACACTACCTTTATAAGAGAAAGTGTAACTGAGTAGAAACTTTATTTCTTTACTCTGACCCTTTCTCCTTTCCTTTTGGTTCAAACTGGCCTTGTGCGGCCTAAGAGTAGGCTGGCTCACCTGCCTCTCCCTCCCGTGAACGTCCACTCCCTTCATCATAAGCCCTCAGGACAATGAGACCCTAGTCAGCATTAAACAATTTTAGAAACAAAACCTGGGGTCTGTTGACCACAGAGAACGATAACATGTAGGTTTCAGTGGTGTTTCAGCTCCAGACCTAGGAAAGTGAATGACGCCATGGACTGCACCCTTGTGAAAGCAGACAGAGCAACATGAGGCTGACATCAGGACCAGATACAATGATCCCTACCCTAGCACTGACCAATCAATACAGACCACGGCCCTTAGTCACCACGATTAATGATTTTCCCTCTGTATAACCTATCCCCTAGAAGCCATAGGGAGCCAGGTCTTTGAGCATGAGCCCACCTGTAAGCCCAGGCATAACACAATTTCCTTACCTTTGCTTCCTTTTTAAAAAAATATTTTTTATTGATTTCAAAGATGAAGGGAAAGGGAGAGAAAGATAGAAATATCAATGATGAGGGAGAATCACTGATCTGCTGCCTCCCGCACACCCTACACTGGGGATCAAGCCCAAAACCCAGGCATGTGCCCTGACCAGGAATCGAACCGAGACTTCCTGGTTTGTAGGTCGATGCTCAACCACTGTGCCACACCAACTGGGCCGTACACCTTCACTTTCTTGTCCCAAACTCTTGTTGGTGTTTGGGCTTTGACAAGTGCTGGGGAATGAACACTCAGTAACAAAAGTTATAGTTCTTGAGACTGACTTCAAGGCCTGTGTCTCCAACCTGACTTTCCATCCTCACTCAAGTTTGCTACTCCCCACCTGCCACACAGAGCTCCATCGAGGAAAATACAGGACCTTTTGAAGAAATGTTTTCGATAAAACAGTTTAAACACCATGAACATTTTGCCAACTGTTCTTTTGATATCACTGAAAATTTTACAATGACACTCTATTTTCCAATCATTTATGTTTCACTCAACTATTTCTGACCTTTTTAGTAACAGCATTTTTATCCGCAGTTTCCTTAAAAACACCAAGTAGTAGTAAATCCTTCATGCGAACATGTAGCCATCTTTATAACTTGTGTTGTCCTCCCCATCCTATAATTCTTTTCCTTTTGAGGAGAAACATGCTTAGTGGTTGCACTCCTATTTTGTTTGTTTAATAAAATATTACACTGTTAAATAAAATATTATTTTTCCAAATGACCTATAGTTTTCATAGTTCTCTCTCTCTCTCTCATTTCTGCTTATATTATCTCTGCCTGACAATTCCTTGATATTCTTTTCACCTAACTAAATTCTACAGTTTATTCAAGGTGAAGGGTACCAGAACTTGCCATTTCAAAAAGCTTCTTTGGCATATGGATTATTTTGAGCTAAAGGCAATAGAGAACTAGCAGACCCCAAGAATGCTCTTCACTCCCTTCCATCTGCTTTAAAAAATAGAGCATAATTTCCCCCTTTTGTAAAGAAAATTTGTATTAATAAAGGAAATCTCCATTTGTTCAGATGTCTCCATACCAGAAAGACAGCTACTCAGGGGAGACAACTCATCACCTAGGAAACTCTTATCGCTTCCCATAACTTGTCTCCCCCATCCAGAATCTCAACACCTCTTTTCCCTGGTTTAGCCCATGATGGTATATAAGCATCATTCATCTGACCACCTCATTCTGTACATTTTATTTTTTGCAAACTCCCATGCATATATACATAAGTAAGACCTTTCCCCCTGTTCTTTATTTGTCTTTTGACAATTTTATTTTAAGGCCCAGCCATAGAACTTAGGAGGTAGAGAAAGAGGATTCTGTTCCTCCTCTACAAAGCACCCCTCCCCCCAAAAAAACACCAAAAAAATCAAATGCCCACCCTAAACATTGCTTCCTTTTCAGAGTTTTTCCCTCTTGATATCTTTAACATGTCACCTCACACATGAGTAAGAAGTGAGATTTACTTAATCTCCTCATTATTTCCACTAATAGAGGCTCAAAATTGAAGATCTATCCATAGCAAGACTCTAGAAGTAAAAGTTTTAAGGTTAAATAGTTCACTTGTGTTCCTAATTCGTGTTACTCAAGTTGCACTCCACTCTCATTTTTATATCCCCATTGCCCTTTGTGACGACTCCCTTGAAACAGTAACATGCACTTTGTCTCTCACTATACATGAAGCAGATGTGATTTTTTAAGCCCTGGCTAATTATCATTCAGGGTTCCTGAATGGGGAAGGAAGGAAAGAAGGAAGGAAGGAAGGAAGGAAGGAAGGAAGGAAGGAAGGAAGGAAGGAAGGGAGGGAGGGAGGGAGGGAGGGAGGGAGGGAGGGAGAAAGGAAGGGAGGGAGGAAGGGAGGGAGGGAGAAAAAAAAGGTGAAGACAAAATGGAGAAATGAGAAACTGTAAGGGAAGACACTCATGTGATGTGACTGGATCTGAAAATTAAGCTGACAAAGATTAACCGAATAAAAGCATACAAATATATGTAATATAAGTTTTATGTGACATGCGAGACTTCATAAGGAAAAGAAAATCCCCAAAAAACAGACCTGAGGATTTTATGCTATGTTTGCTGAGGAGTGCAAGCATGGAGGAGTGTGACAGATTAAGGAGTGTGAGGTAAGTGTAGCAAATTGGGAAACTTAGCAAGTCCTGTTTGTCAGGATTCTTCTTGGCATCCCTTTGTCTCTGTAGAGTAGGATTTTCATTCCGCTCAGCGCAGGGAGGGCACCTCTCATATGAGAGTTTTCCAGCCTGTTTCAGGGGAGAGGGATAAGGATGTGGGGGAGGTCAGAATGAACTCCCTGTTTCAGCCATTTTCTCAAACTCCTTCAGTTTAAAATATTCAATATGTCAAGGTGCTATTTTGGGGTAGTGGGTCTTAAACTCCATAAGAACCATTCTATTCAAAATTCTAAATAGCTTATCCATCTAAACTTTGAGTTGAGGGAGAAGCATTTAATCAAATTTCCACCCACAAAAAGAGTTAAATTCTTTCTCTTCCAGGAGGCTTCTGTTTATTATATTCCAGCAATTGTTTGTATATGGAATTGCTCTTAACAGGAGGAAACCTGGTTCTTCACAAACACTGGCTTATAGTTTCTGTTTCTATTTCATTTTTGTGACTGTAAATCAGCTCTGTGAATCACTGTGGATGGTCAATAAACAAGAGCTGAATTGTCAGCTCCCTGAGGACAACTGTCTCTTATTCAGTGATATTTCCCGAGAACCTCATAAATACTAAATGGGCAAGATTACCCATATTTAATTGAGAATATATTGTTGTTAATTCTCTTAAGACCAATGGAGCATATACTCTCTCAATGTCCATTCAGATGGCAAATTGTGGAAAGAAGAACACATCTCCAAATTGCTAATTTGATTTTGATTTGATTCTAGTAAATGCATGGACAAAGCCTAAGAAAACACTCTCTCCTCTGAGTGCTATTTGCCTCAGACCAATACTATGCAGAAAATACAATCACAGGACAAATGAATATTATATTGCCTTTGACCACAGCACAAAAAGAAATAGATATAATAATACAACTTTTGTCAAAAACAAAACAACTACTCTCAGTTAAAATGCTTTGCTTTTAGAAGGCTGTTAGGTGCCTCCCATAGTTGTTTCTATCATATACTCGCAATAGCTAAGACTGAGATGTTCTAAAGTGAGAACGAATGTTTAGGAAGCATAGACCTAGATGCCCTTATGATTTGTTAATTTATTAAAAATTTTCTGGAAAAACAAAGTGAGGACTCTGACATGCTCATAATGTTTTGTGGTTCGTTTGACAAATTGACTCAGAGCCTCCCTCACTTTTTGCTTTCTTACCCTATACCATGATTTGACCTCAGGTTTAGTTTAAATGATTAATTGCTGTATGGGAGCACAGGAGACTTGGTTGGAAAGTTTGTAAGGAGGACATTCCAAAAAGGCTGAAGGAGGCTGCCCCTAATTGTTCCTTGACGTTTCCAAATAAGTCTGTGTACATGCAGACCCTCCGGTGTTTACCAGAATCTTTATGCTTAGTCTTTAGGTGTCCTTGCTTAAAGGACACTGCAGACATATGTGTCCTCCCAAGATTACTTACCCTACTGATTGTATCTAAAAGTTAAACCTTATCTCAAACTGCTGTTACAATAAAAGCCTGAAGAGGCAGGCGATCAAGACTGTCTGGTTCCTTTATCCAGACAGTCCCTTAGCCCTCTCTTTCACAGCAATCATGCATCACAGTAAATATTCATCCATCACTCAGGGCCTGCTGGTCAGCCCTGGAAAATTGCCTTAGAAGGCTGGTAAATAAGTTTTAATGTTTATTAAACATCAAATATAAGTGAATCACTCTCCTGGATGCTTTACATATTCTATCCAGTTTATCCCTTAAACAATCCTTCTGTGGCTTTTGTTTTTATTATTATTTGCACTCAAGGAAACTAGAAGTTGATTTGAGACCAAGTAACTGCACCTCCCCTGTACCCAATTCCTAGTCAAACAAATCAGAAGTCATGTGTTGGAAGTCCCATCAGAGTTTATACCAGACCTTACCTCCATGTTGATCCAACCCATGGTACCTTCAAATGGCATCCTTTTATAAAACATGATCAAGCTGGTGATTTTTCTTCACCTAACTCCATCCCCAAGAAGAATTCCAAGGTATGAGAGCAATTTGCCTTCTTCCTTCAATCTCCCAGTTGAACCAACCTCAAAATAAGTTTAACCAAGAACAATTTGGTTTAGTCAAAAGCTCCGTGCCAGCTGAGGCATTATTTGACCTGAGTTCCATCCACCCCTGACTCTAATTGGCTGCGTAATCTGCACCCAATGATTCAACTTCTCTTAGCCTCATATCCCTCATCTTTAAATGAGAAGGTTAATCATCCAATGTAATAGGATATTTCAGTTTGATTTACAATGGAATTCCTAAGACAGTAGGTGTATTTTATAACTTTGTAAAATTAGCATTTAATCAGTAAATTGCAAAGTAAAGGCATTGCCTACAATCGTAAAAAAAAAAAAGAGTATAGTCTCTCAAGTGAAATATAATTTCATTTGGATTATGTTTCCCAAAATATCCATTTTTAAAAGAATACAATTATTTAAAAAGAAAAACTCATTAACATGTTTTTGTTTTTTCAGCTGGCATTTAAAATGTTCTGCTTCTATGCTGTAATGCCTATAACTGAAGCCTACCAAAAGAGAGTGGATTCCTTAAGATGTTCCAAGCACAGCAGCACTTTAGCTATCAGAAAATAATAAATCGGGAATGACAGATAGTGCTGACTATGGTGAGTTCATGGTGAGAATGGTAAGGGCTTAGCAGCTTCCCATTAAATTAATGAGAATCCCTGCCTTTTGGGACAGCAAGAGTGAGCAATATAATGGAGACAGCTAAACACCATTCCACCACCCTGGGAATGAAAGGAGAAATTGGAAGAACACCCAATTCAGTTAAGTGTTTGGCTTTCCATGAAATTTACCCCCCAAATCGGGCTGTTACTCCATTATTCCCTCAGTTTGGTTCTTATGATCAGAAGCAACTAAAACAACCTTTTAAAGGTATTTTGTGTTGTTTACACCTTATTTCCTGAGTAAATAAGAAATAAAAATACAAGAAATTCCTTCAGATTTCTAAAACTGTCTAATAAAGGTATCTTTTTAAATTGAATTCATAAAGTGGGAATTTTAAAAATGGTTTTCTTGCTTTCATCACCAGCAATTCTTTGGTCTACTATATAAAGGAGGGTATAGCAATTAAAGATAAACCAACCAACCAACTAGACTCTTATTGTAAACTCTATCCTGAGGGTTAGGAACGGGGCGAGTTGTGCTACAAGCAACCTGTGCAGCCAGGAAGCACGCACTCCTCTCTCAAGGCCTCATGCTCTTTGTTGGTGCAATACTTGATTTGATCAGGTGATGAATAAGTTTTTCCAGCACTTTACAATACATTGCTCTTTTTTTGAAAATAAAGAGAGAGGTGGTTAATGAGCAGGTAGCTGATACTATTGTTGAAAACAAATATTTCAGGATTTATCTTTTGAGGGCATAGATTTTTTTTCTGTAAATAGGAAGAGTATTCTCTACTATCTATTTTGCTATTACTGAAAATGCAAACTGTAATCCATGGGAACATCATTTATGTATTGAAAGGAGGCACCCAGAATGCTCTTCACATTGTTGCTGCTGATATTCCTCACCATGTTCAGTCAACATTGACCGACTCATCTTGACACAATGTGTGTGTTTTTTTCTGATTTACTTTAGTCCATCATTTACTTCTCTTAACTCCTGAAAAAAGATCCTTAGACATTATTTGAAATAGTTCATTCTTATAATCTTTTTTAAACATACATCATGCAGTGACTGCATTTCCATTTAGTAGATCAATCCTCTGTGTCTTAGTTTCTAATTCTTTAGACTGCCTTATCTTGTCTCCTCATTAACATCTTACCCAGAGAATGGAAGTTTAAAGAAAGGTGTTGAAGACTGAAATTAATTTACAGGTTCAGATAAAAAATTTAAAATTATGCCGAACCGGTTTGGCTCAGTGGATAGAGCGTCTGCCTGCGGACTCAAGGGTCCCGGGTTCGATTCCGGTCAAGGGCATGTACCCCGGTTGCGGGCACATGCCCAGTGGGGGGCGTGCAGGAGGCAGCTGATCGATCTCTCTCATCAATGTTTCTAACTCTCTATCCCTCTCCCTTCTTCTCTGTAAAAAATCAATAAAATATATTTTAAAAAAAAAATTTAAAATTATGAAAACCTATAACATTTACATTCAGATATACAAAAGGGTTTGTTAAATCTGTGTGTTCAATAGACTTCTCAAAGAAATCAAGCCCCTGGGAAATAATAAAATGAAATTTTAACATGCAAAGTGTCTTTGTAGTTTTTTATAAAATTCTAAAAGAAAGGAAATAGCAACCTTAATACCTACTATTTGCCAAGCATTTTACATGTATTAGCTTGTTTTATCTCATATTAGCCCTAAGAGTTTTTACTGTAACTTCTAATTTAAATAAAGAAACTGAGCCTAAGCAATGCAAAGTAATGAATATATGGCCTTACAGCTAGTAAACAACAGAATCAGCATGTCCACTTTGGTCTTTTATGGTTCTAAAACTAATGTTCTTTTTTCACTGTGTATCACCACTTCTCTTGCAAAAAGATGTAGGCAATCCCCTTTTTGTTGTTCTTTTTACTTTTCTTTCTCTCTCCCTGTTTAAGCTCAAGGTGAAGGTTTTCATTTCAGCTCTTTCCCACCTGTCAAGATTCTGAAACTAATAACAAACTGTCATTTTATTATTAAATTTAGCATTAATTTAGAACTATGTGGCATTAGCCCTTGCAAACATCTTCCTATTTAATACATGATAGGGTTAGGTGCTATAATAAGTGTTTACAGATTTGAAAACACTGGTTTTTCTGAAGAAAAAAAATTCAACTCTGCAGGGAGAGGTCAATGGGGGGAAAAGGAGACATATATAATACTTTCAACAATAATTTAAATAAAAAAATTCAATTCTGTATGTGTCCTTTAGGTACTATTAAGAAATCTAAGACTAAGGAAGGAAATATAAGGTAACATTTATTTTATTTCAAGTAGGGGGGATGTAATTATATTCAATTAACATTTTAATTGGTTGTCTATCTTTACTCTAAAAATGTCCCTTTAACATTTTGCTCTTCACAAAACTACTTGTTCTATACCTAATAGAAACAAAAAAGAACCATAAAACCAAATGCTCCTGATATGATACACTACTGCCATCCAGTGGCCATCAAAGGGAACAAATTGCAATTGATTCATGGCTGCAAATGACCATTAGTGCATTTATATAAATATGAAATAAAATGTTGAGATTGAAGGAAAATGTTTGAGTAATAAAGTTCAATTTTATTACTTATCCTGGATATGAGCCTTCTCAAAGTAAATAAACTGGCTCCGTGTGTTATGATGTAACTAGAGGCCCGATGCACGAAATTCATGCAAAAGTAGGCCTTCCCCCAGCTGCCAGCACTGGCTTCCCTCTGGCACCTGGGACCCAGACTTCCCTCTGGCTGCCGGCAGGCACCTGGGACCCGGACTTCCCTTGCAGCCCTGGCTTCGTACAGAAGGTCATCCAGAAGGACATCTGGTCTAATTAGCATATTACGCTTTTATTATTATAGATGTTAGTGTTAGAGGCCTTTAAACAATTTTAAAACATAAATATAAGAAAAGGAACACATCGTGTGCAACTGCAAATTTTTCTTTAAATTTTGTAACCTTTTTGGTTCAACACATTTTTATTAACACCTATGTTTCAAAAACATTTTGAAATGGTCTGTGTGAATGCAGAGTGGGGCTTGATGATTGATAAATATACTGGTTTTTGGTCCTCGGGGCATGGATGCTACTACTGAACACAGCATCTTGAGTTTTTTCAGGATTAAAAATAATGAAATCAGAGGCATGTAGATTAATGTGCACACTTTAATTTTTATTATTTGTTAGATTTTTGTTTCTATGTTTGTTCATTTTTTTCCTTATTTGTTGGCTTATTTAAACCACTGATGCCAAAGACATATGTTCATAACAAAGGGCAGAAGCTAGAGTGGTTGGATTCAAATATGTTTAGAATCATAAGTTGAAGAAGATCAAAATTACAACTATACTACAGAATAACCATCGTTCAGAACTACCTGAAATCAAGCTGAATGGAAGTCCTAGAACTAGGGAATTAAAGAAGAAGTCACATCAAGACTGTTAGGAGAAGTGGAGGCACAGAACAGGCTGGTCTCACACCAAGGTGTGGTAGATAAAAATCGGGAAGGATATCTTGGCTCTAGAGGTCCCTCCTGGGGGCAAGGGGTCCCAGCCCCAAACCGGCCTCCAGCACAGGATTCCAGTGGCAGGAAGAAAAGTCCCCATAACTTTTGGCTGTGAAAACCAGTGAGGTTCGAGGCGGAAGAAGATGGAAGCTGCTGAAATTCCAGGCAATTCCTTTTATTTTTTTTTAATTGTTTTATTGCTTAAAGTATTACAAAGAGTATTACATATGTCTCCTTTTTTTTCTCGCCCTTGACAATCCCCTGGCCTCCTCTACCCCCCAGTGTCTTATGTCCATTGGTTATGCTTATATGCATGCATACAAGTCCTTCGGTTGATCTCTTACCCCCCACCCTAGCCCCCCAACCCTCCCCGGCCTTCCCGCTGTAGTTTTACAGTCTGTTTGAGGCTGCTCTGCCTCTGTATCTGTTTTTGTTCATAAGTTTATAATGGCCTTTATTATCCATAAATGAGTGAGATCATGTGGTATTTTTCCTTCATTGAGTGGCTTATTTCACTTAGCATAATGCTCTCCAGTTCCATCCATGCTGTTGCAAATGGTAAAAATTCCTTCTTTTTTACAGCAGCATAGTATTCCTTTGTGTAGTTGTACCACAGATTTCTAATCCATTCATCTGCTGATGGGCACTTAGGCTGTTTCCAGATCTTAGCTATTATAAATTGTGCTGCTATGAACATAGGGATGCATATATCCTTTCTGATTGGTGTTTCTGGTTTCTTGGGATATATTCCTAGAAGTGGGATCATGGGGTCAAATGGGAGTTCCATTTTTAGTTTTGTGAGGAAACTCCATACTGTCTTCCATAGTGGCTGCACCAGTCTGCATACCCACCAGCAGTGCACGAGTGTTCCTTTTTCTCCACATCCTCTCCAGCACTTGTCGTTTGTTGATTTGTTGATGATAGCCATTCTGACAGGTATGAGATGGTACCTCATTGTTGTTTTGATTTGCATTTCTCAGATGATTAGTGACTTTGAGCATGTTTTCATATGTCTCTTGGCTTTCTGAATGTCCTCTTTTGAGAAGTGTCTATTTAGGTCCTTTGCCTATTTTTTGATTGGATTGTTTATCTTCCTTTTGTTAAGTTGTATGAGTTCCCTATAAATGTTGGAGATTAAACCCTTATCGGTGATAACATTGGCAAATATGTTTTCCCACGCAGTGGGCTTTCTTGTTGTTTTGTTGATGGTCTCTTTTGCTGTGCAGAAGCTTTTTATTTTCAGGTAGTCCCATTTGTTTATTTTCCCTTTAGTTTCCAATGTCCTAGGAGCTGTATCGGTGAAGAAATTGCTTCGGCATATGTCTGAGATTTTGTTGCCTTTGGATTGGATTCTTCTAGTATTTTTATGGTTTCCTGTCGTAAATTTAAGTCCTTTATCCATTTTGAGTTTATTTTTGTGTGTGGTGTAAGTTGGTGGTCTAGTTTCATTTTTTTGCATGTATCTGTCCAATTTTCCCTACACCATTTGTTGAAGAGACTATCTTGACTGCATTGTTTGTTCTTGCCTCCTTTGTCAAATATTAATTGAGCATATTGGTTCGGGCAGATTTCTGGGCTCTCTATTCTATTCCATTGATCTATATGTCTGTTCTTGTGCCAGTACCAGGCAGTTTTGAGAACAGTGGCTTTGTAAAACAGCTTGATATCTGGTATTGAGATCCCACCTACTTTGTTCTTTCTCAGGATTGCTGCTGCTATTCGGGGTCTTTTTTTCTTCCAGATGAATTTTTGGAGCGTTCATTCTAGGTCTGTGAAATATGCCCTTGGTATTTAAATGGGAAGTGCGTTGAATTTATAGATTGCTTTGGGTAGTATGGACATTTTAATGATGTTGATTCTACCGATCCAAGAACATGGTATGTTCTTCTATCTGTTTATGTCTTCCTCTATCTCTTTTTTCAACGTCCTGTAGTTTTCTGAGTAGAGGTCTTTTACCTCTTTAGTTAAGTTTATTCTTAGGTAGCTTAATTTTTTTGGTGCGATGGTAAATGGGATTGTTTTTTTAGTCTCTCTTTCTGCAAGTTCACTATTCTTGTATAGAAATGCCATAGATTTCTTGGCGTTAATTTTGTATCCTGCTACATTGCCTAATTCTTTTATTAAGTCTAATAGTTTTTTGATGGAGTCTTTAGGGTTTTTTATGTATAATATCATGTCATCTGCAAATAAGGACAGTTTTACTTCTTCTTTTCCAATTTGGATGCCTTTTATTTCTTCTTCTTGTCTAATTGCAATGGCTAATACTTCCAGTATTGTGTCGAACAGGAGTGGTGAGAGTGGGCATCCCTGTCTTGTTCCTGTTCTTAGGAACCTTTAATGTGGGTAGAAGAAGAATAAACAACCTTGAGGTAGGGAGGCTTTTTAAGTCAGAAGAAAGCCTCAACTAGAGGCTCAAAGTCAATCAATAAATAATTTTAATTTAGGCTCAGTAAAATGAGGTAACATTAAAACTAACAGTATCTGCATTACAGTATGTAAATTAGATTATGTAACACTTAGCTTTGCTCTTCAATTTGGTGGTCATTGTGTACAACCAAATTTAAGAGAGACAAGGAAGTATATAAAAGAGTTGAGAATTGGGATAGACCAGGGGTGGGCAAACTTTTTGACTCGAGGGCCACAATGGGTTCTTAAACTGGAGCGGAGGGCCGGAACAAAAGCATGAATGGAGTGTTTGTGTGAACTAATATAAATTCAAAGTAAACATCATTACATAAAAGGGTAGTCTTTTTTTTTTTTAGTTTTATTCATTTCAAAAGGGCCGGATCCGGCCCTCGGGCCGTAGTTTGCCCACCGCTGGGATAGACTCTACTTTGGTCAGGTGGGACTGCATATTTTGAACCAAAATTACTACTACAGATAAGAAGAAAAAATGAATCCTATCTAATAAAAGAGAAACATGGTAATTAGCGTACAACCACTACCCTTCCCATTGGCTAATCAGGGCGATATGCTAATTAACTGCCAGCCAAGATGGCGGTTAACCACCAACAAATATGGCGGCTAATTTGCATATGTAGGCACAATGCTGGGAGGCGAAAGGGAAAGGATGGAAGAAGCCCCCTGCCACTGACGGTGATCGGAAACCGAGGGGGGAGCTAAGAGGCAGGGGCAGGTCAAAGGCGGCCCTGGGGCACTGGCCGCCTTTGCCCTGCCCCCCAGCTGTGATCAGAGAACCAGGTGCCTTTGCCACCCCAGCCAGTGATAGCGGGAAGCAGGGGTGGAGCCAGCAATGGGAGCTGGGCAGGGACGGAGCCGGCAGTTTGGGGAGCTAGGGATCCCTTGCCCAGGCCTAAAGCCTTGGCCAAAGACGTTAGGCCTGGGCAGGGGTTGAACCTGCAATCTTGGGGAGCTGGGGGTCCCCTGCCCAGGCCTAATGCCTCGGCCAGAGGCCTTAGGTCTTGACAGGGGGGGTGCCAGAGATCGTGGGTAGCAGGAGCAGAGCCGGAAATGGTGGGAGCTGGGAGTCCCCTGCCCAGGCCTGACACCTCTGCCGGAGGCCTCAGGCCTGGGCAAGGGGCCGCTCCAGTGATCGGCGATCAGAGGGTGATGAAGGTCAACTCCTCTGGCTGAGGCATCAGGCCTGGGTGGGGGGCGGAGCTGGTGATTGGGGGGATATGAGGGTCCCCTTGCCCAGGCCTGAAGCCTGGGTCAGAGGCGTCAGGCTTGGGCAGGGGGTGGAGCAAGCAATCAGAGGGAGATGGGGGTCCCCTGCCCAGGCATGATTCCTGGGCCAGAGGCATCAGGCCTGGGCGGGGGTCAGAGCCAGTGATCAGGGGGTGATGGGGGTCCCCTGTCCAAGCCTGACACCTCTGGTGGAGGCGTCAGGCCTGGGCAAGGGGCCGATCAGGCGATCGGAGGGTGATGGGGATCGACGCCTCTGGCCGAGGCATCAGGCCTGGGCGAGGGCGGAGCCGGTGATCGGGAGGAGAGGGGGGTCCCCTGCCCAGGCCTGACGCCTGGGCCAGAGGCATCAGGCCTGGGCGGGGGGAAGAACCAGTGATCGGGGGGAAATGAGGGTCCCCTGCCCAGGCCTGATGCCTCTGCCAGAGGTGTCAGGCCTGGGCAAGGGGCCGATCCTGCGATTGGAGGGTGATGGGGGTCAACGCCTGAGGGCTCCCAGTATGTGAGAGGGGGCAGGCTGGGCTGAGGGACACTCCCCCCCCACCCAGTGCACGAATTTCATGCACCGGGCCCCTAGTCCTATCTAATAATAGAGAAACATGGTAATTAGCTGTACATCCGCTACCCTTCCCATTGGCTAATCAGGGCGATATGCAAATTAACTGCCAGCCAAGATGGCGGTTAACCGCCAACAAAGATGGTGGCTAATTTGCATACTCGCAATGATGGGAGGCGAAAGGGGAAGGATGGAAGACAGTGATCAGAAACCCAGGTGCAGGCAAGAGCCAGGGACCAGGGCAAAGGTCAGTCCTGGAGGCCACCAGTGGGTGATCAGAGAAGCCTCGGGGGTGGGACAGAGAAGCAGACACAGACAGCCATGCAGAAACCGGATGCAGGGGCAGGGAAGCGGCTGCCGCCAGCGTCCCGGCTTCCCTGCCCTGCACCCGGTTTCTGTGATCAGTGACCACAGAAGCCCAGTGCAGGGGCCATCACAGAAGCTGGATGCAAGGGCAGGGAAGCAGCCACCCCCAGCGTATCCGGCCCTGGCTTTCCTGCCCCCCACCTGGCTTCTGAGATCGGAGATGGCAGAAGCTGGGTGTGCCAGCTCCCCGGCCACGGCTTCCCAGCCCCACACCTGGCTTCTTCCATCCGTGACTGCAGAAGCTGGGTGTGGGTCAAAGAAGTGTCCGCCGCCAGCATCCCTGGCCCTGGCTTCCCTGCCCCGCACCCGGCTTCTGCAATCCGTGATTGCAGAAGCTGGGTGCGCCAGCTTCCCCGCTGCAGCTTCCCTGCCCCGCACCCGACTTTTGAGATCAGAGACAGCAGAAGCTGGGTGTGGAGCAGGAAAGCAGCCTCAGCCAGCTCCCTGGCCGTGGCTTCCCTGCCCCGCACCCAGCTTCTGCAATCTGTGACCTCAGAAGCTGGGTGCGGGTCAGGGAAGAGTCCACCGCCAGCATCCCCGGCCGTGGCTTCCCTGCCCCGCACCTGGCTTCTGCAATCTGCAATCCATGACCTCAGAAGCTGGTTGCCCCAGCTCCTGGGCCACGGCTTCCCTGCCCCGCACCCGGCTTCTGCAATGGGTGACTGCAGAAGCCCAGTGCAGGGGTGATCACAGAAGCCAGGTGCGTGGGCAGGGAAGCAGCCTCAGCCAGCTTCCCTGGGTGGGGCTTCCCTGCCCCACACCCGGCTTCTGCAATTGATGATGCCTATTTCTGCATGACACTTAACTGACTACCCTCCCTGGAAGCACAGAAGAAAAAGCCCCCAGAAGAAGAAGCCGCCCACCTTTGGTCCTGGCGCCAGCGCCTGGGGCTCGCTGCAGCCCAGGAGATGGACAAGCTACTGGCCAGAGGTCCCAGGCTGCAGCCACCTGGAGAAGCTACCAGCCCTGTGGTCCAGGGTGCCAACACCTGTTGCCAGGGAAACAGGTTCCCTCTTCTCCTACTGTAGTCATTACTTCAATATTCCCCTTCTGAATTTCTCTCCTGTGCTGCAACCCAACTCCACTTTTTATCGGAAGGATACGGAACAGAGAGAGCCGTGTTAAAAGCTTACATTTTTAAGCTGGTAAGGTTTGTACTTAAACATATAAATGGAAAACTAGAGTCCTTAAGGTAACAAAGGCTACAAAGGACTGGGACAGCGCATGACCTATTATATCCAGCAATCCATATGGGGACTGAAAACTTTGCAATGATGACAATTAGTGAAGATATGAATCAACTAAAATAGTTGACAGGGATAATTCTTCCATATTTGAAAATATCTACATCAAATCTGTTTAAATAGATTTTCATCTGCATAATATAACACATTCTGACAAGACCACCACCTCCACCAATGTGGTCAGTGTTGTGCTATAAAATGTTTAATAACTGAGGGACCCCCCCCCCCCACTTGAGTGCACAAATTTTGTGCACCAGGCTACTAGTATAATATAAAAGCCATTGGCTAAATGGCATTTGAAAGCTCATAAAATGGGTGGAAAATTATCAGGTCAAGATCTACACAGGAGATAAAAGCTCAAAAACCTGACACTAGATTTGGGGGCAATTTCCCTTGAAAACATTAGCTACTAAGAGGCTTACTAGCACTTTTGAAAGCCTCCCAGGAATAAAGACACCAAAGGTGGAATACTGGCTCACATTTTAGGATGAAGCCCTAATGGTTATATTCTGAGTTGAGGTCAAGTAAAAACTGGCCCATCTTCAGAGTATCTAAATCTTTAAAATTGAGTTATGGTGTCCCAGGGCCTCTAGCATTTTAGAAATCTTGCTTTTAATTTTATTTCATTTTCCTTTCAGCTGAGTGTTCCTACTACTGGATACAGAATCTTGATGAGAAAAGACATCTATGAAAGTACTAAGATAATATGAATTGACTCACCATGTTTGCTGCAAAGGGAATTTTACTTATCACACTAAAATATTCAGAGCAAAGTGTTGCATTTTTATTCATTACAAAAACAAATGAAAAGAAAACCTTTTCATTGACTCCAACATGGGTCATTCATATAGGTGATTTTCTTTTATAACCTTCTTTATTTAACAATTTGTTTAGAAAAGTTGTTTATAAGATGTAGAACAAAAATAAGACTAAATATCACATGAATTATCAAGTCATATCAGAAGGAAAGAATCCAGTTTCTGAAGAAACCATACAGTTAGCCGTGTGCCATTAGTTTTGACAAAGTTTGATTTTTATGAGTAGGGATGTTTTCAGAAGTCTCAAGATAGAACTACCAGTAAGAGTAAACTCTGCTAAGCAACAGAAGAGACTTGTACCACATGACAGTTAGTATGTAGGTTTATAATCTGTTACTCAAAATACCCTAGTATATATTTCTATTTAATTCATTTTTCTGATTCTCAAATATGTCAGAACAAAATGTTCTCATTCTTTCATTTTTAGGGACACAATTCTCTTTTGTATAATTTTAATTGGTACTTGTCTACTCTGTTCTTTACAGGTTTTTTTTTATATATATGGGCTGCTGTGTTACATAATCAAGTAAAACAGGAGCCACCAGATGCTGAGTTGCAGAGAAGAATGGACTAATGTATTCAAGTGTATTTGGTGGTGAATTTTCTATGCCTGACTCTTCAGTACCATATACTAAACAGGAATCTATAACTAAGATATTCAAATTCATTTCAAATATTTAATAAAATCAATTAAGAATGATGATCATTAAGAAACACTGCAGGCAATCATAACCAGATAAAATATAAAATGTTCTTTCCCTCCTAAATTTCTATGATAATTAATTGTATGGCTCAACTTGACTAGACTATGGTGCCAGTTGTTTGGTTAAACAAATCATATGGGTGTTGCTGTAAAGATATTTTTTTAGATGCTATTAACATTTGAGTTAGTAGACTTTGAGTAAAGCAGTTTATCCTCCATAATGTGAGTGGGTCTCATCTAATCAGTAGAAAGCTTTAAGAGGAAATGCTTAAGGTTGCCTAAAGTAGAAGGAATTCTGTCTCCAAACAGCAATATAGAAATTCTACCTAAATTTCTAACCTCTGAATTCAAAATTGCAACATCAGTAGAATTTCAAGCTTTTCAGTCTACCCCAGGGGTGGGCAACCCCTGGCACGCGTGCCAAACATGGCACACCAGAAACTTTTGCTGGCACGCAAAATTCTCTCTTATAATCTTCCATTTACAGTTTTTTTCTTAATATCAACTTTTTTATTTTTCAGATAAATTCAGTGTAGGTGCATCTTAGATAAATAAATAATTTTACATAACAAGTTATCTTAAATACCATAGACATGGATTGACGAGAGAGGGGAAGAGCAATTTCTATGCCTCTGCTTTAACTCTCCCTGCCTTCCTAGATCCGACCAGTGTTTTGGTTTCATCCACATACACTTGTGAATCTTTGTTCTCAGTGATGAATTTTGTTAAGTCTTGTAATAGGAGTAGCCTGACGGATGAAAGTAGTAGCTCATGCATATCTCTGAAGGTCACAAAATATAAACCTGATGTAAAATCTATCACCAGTGATGCGGCAGCAAAAGTCCCACTGATAATATCAAACGGAGTCATAAAGTTTTCTGTAGGACTATCAGTATACATGTATACATTAAAAAATAAATGTATTTTTCATCATCATATACGGTGTTTTTGTCACTCAAATGAATTTTATTATTTCTTCAAGGTTCTTCACATACGTACACCTTAAGAGATATCAAGTAGGCGTAACATGTTCTCAAAAAATTAGGGTTGGCACGCAGAAGAATTTTGAGTCAGAGATTTTTCTGGTTTTGGCATGCAATCACAAAAAGGTTGCCCACCCCTGGTCTATCCTATAGATTTCAGATTTGCTGTCTTCCAATTCTTAAAAATAAATATTTTTCTCTATATTCACATCTATATATCCTATTGATTCTGTTTCTCTGAAGAATTATAATAGCCAAAACCGGTTTGGCTCAGTGGATAGAGTGTCGGCCTGCGGACTCAAGGGTCCCAGGTTCGATACCGCTCAAGGGCATATACCTTGGTTGCGGGCACATCCCCAGTGGGAGGTGTGCAGGAGGCAGCTGGTCGATGTTTCTCTCTCATCGATGTTTCTAACTCTCTATCCCTCTCCCTTCCTCTCTGTAAAATATCAATAAAAATGTATTTAAAAAAAAAAGAATTATAATACACCTTCCACGTTATACAGTGGAATTACATGTAATAAATTTCAAATATTTTTATAATTTTTTGATACAGGTAGAGAGTAATCAATTACCACAGGAAATTTATTATGTACTAGATGCCTGGTGCATGAAATTCGTGCACTGAGGAGGGGGGCAGGTGTCCCTCAGCCCAGCTTGCACCCTCTCCAATCTGGGACCCCTCGGGGGATTCCAACTGCCGGATGTCCACAGGGATCAGGCCTAAACCAGCAGTCGGACATCCCTCTCACAATCCAGGACTGCTGGCTCCCAACAACTCGTCTGCCTGCCTGCCTGCCTGATTGTCCCTAACCCAGCAGTTCTCAACCTGTAGGTCGCGACCCCTTTGGAGGTCGAAAAGCCCTTTCATAGGGGTCGCCTAAGACCATTGGAAAACACATATATAATTACATATTGTTTTTTTTTTTGTTTGTTTTTTTTTTTTTTTTTTTTTTTTTTTTTTTTTTTTTTTTTTTTTTTTTTATTTTCCTCTTAAAGTATTACAAAGGGTATTACATAAGTATCCTTTTTCCCCCCCCCCCGCCCTTGACAAACCACTACCCTCCCTTACCCCCCAGTGTCTTATGTCCATTAGTTATGCTTATATGCATGCATACAAGTCCTTCGGTTGATCTCTTACTCCCCTCCCTCCTGCCCCCCAACTCTCTCTGGCCTTCCCACTGCAGTTTGACAATCAGTTTGAGGCAGCTCTGCCTCTGTATCTATTATTGTTCAAAAGTTTGTAATGGTCTTTATTATCCATGAATGAGTGAGATCATGTGGTATTTTTCCTTCATTGACTGGCTTGTTTCACTTAGCATAATGCTCTCCAGTTCCATCCATGATGTTGCAAATGGTAGGAGTTCCTTCTTTTTAACAGCAGCATAGTATTCCATCGTGTAGATGTACCACAGTTTTCTAATCCATTCATCTACTGATGGGCACTTAGGCTGTTTCCAGATCTTAGCTATGGTGAATTGTGCTGCTATGAACATCTGGGTGCATATATCCTTTCTGATAGGTGTTTCTGGTTTCTTGGGATATATTCCTAGTAGTGGGATCACAGGGTCAAATGGGAGTTCCATTTCCAATTTTTTGAGGAACCTCCATACTGCCTTCCATAGTGGCTGCACCAGTCTGCATTCCCACCAGCAGTGCACAAGTGTTCCTTTTTCTCCACATCCTCTCCAGCACTTGTCGTTTGTTGATTTGTTGATGATGGCCATTCTGACAGGTGTGAGATGGTACCTCATTGTTGTTTTGATTTGCATCTCTCGGATGATTAGTGACTTTGAGCATGTTTTCATATGTCTCTTGGCTTTCTGAATGTCCTCTTTTGAAAGGTGTCTATTTAGATCCTTTGCCCATTTTTTGATTGGATTGTTTATCTTCTTTTTGTTAAGTTGTATGAGTTCCCTATAAATTTTGGAGATTAAGCCCTTATCCGATATGACGCTGGCAAATATGTTTTCCCACGAGGTGGGTTTTCTTGTTGTTTTGTTGATGGTTTCTTTTGCTGTGCAGAAGCTTTTTATTTTGATGTAGTCCCATTTGTTCAGTTTCTCTTTAGTTTCAACTGCCCTAGGAGCTGTATCAGTGAAGAAATTGTTTTGGCATATGTCTGAGATTTTGTTGCCTTTGTATTCTTCTAGAATTTTTATGGTTTCCTGTCGTACATTTAAGTCCTTTATCCATTTTGAGTTTATTCTTGTGTATGGTGTAAGTTGGTGGTCTAGTTTCATTTTCTTGCATATGTCTGTCCAATTTTCCCAACACCATTTATTGAAGAGACTATCTTGGCTCCATTGTATGTTCATGCCTCCTTTGTCAAAAATTAATTGAGCATATTGGTTCGGGCTAATTTCTGGACTCTCTATTCTATTCCACTGATCTATATGTCTGTTCTTGTGCCAGTACCAGGCAGTTTTGAGAACAGTGGCTTTGTAATACAGCTTGATATCTGGCATTGAGATCCCACCTACTTTGTTCTTTCTCAGGATCGTTGCAGCTATTCGGGGTCTTTTTTTATTCCAGATGAATTTTTGGAGAGTTCGTTCTAGATCTTTGAAGAAGGCCATTGGTATTTTAATGGGAAGTGCGTTGAATGTATAGATTGCTTTGGGTAGTATGGACATTTTAATGATGTTGATTCTACCAATCCAAGAACATGGTATGTTCTTCCATCTCTTTATGTCTTCCTCTATCTCTTTTTTCAACGTCCTGTAGTTTTCTGAGTAGAGGTCTTTAACCTCTTTAGTTAAGTTTATTCCTAGGTATCTTAATTTTTTTGGTGCGATGGTAAATGGGATTGTTTTTCTGATCTCCCTTTCTGAAAGTTCACTGTTGGTGTATAGAAATGCCTCAGATTTCTTGGGGTTAATTTTGTATCCTGCTACATTGCCAAATTCATGTATTAAGTCTAGTAGCTTTTTGATGGAGTCTCTAGGGTTTTGTATGTATAATATCATGTCATCTGCAAATAAGGACAGTTTTACTTCCTCTTTTCCAATTTGGATGCCTTTTATTCCTTCTTCTTGCCTAATTGCAATGGCTAATACTTCCAGTACTATGTTGAACAGGAGTGGTGAGAGTGGGCATCCCTGTCTTGTTCCTGTTCTTAGGGGAAATGGTGTTAGTTTTTGTCCATTGAGTATGATGTTGGCAGTGGGCCTGTCATATATGGCTTTTATTATGTTGAGGTATGATCCTTCTATTCCCACCTTTCTGAGAGTTTTTATCAAAAATGGGTGTTGGATTTTGTCGAATGCTTTTTCTGCATCAATTGATATGACCATGTGGTTTTTTTCTTTCAATTTGTTTATGTGATGTATCACATTTATTGATTTACGGATGTTGTACCATCCTTGCATCTCTGGGATGAATCCTACTTGGTCATGGTGTATGATCCTTCTGATGTACTGCTGGATCCGATTTGCTAAGATTTTGTTGAGGATTTTGGCATCTATGTTCATGAGGGATATTGGCCTGTAATTCTCTTTCATTGTGATGTCTTTACCTGGTTTTGGTATTAGGGTGATGCTGGCTTCATAGAATGAGCTTGGAAGCGTTCCTTCCTCTTGAATTTTTTGTAGTAGTCTGAGGAGGGTAGGTTTTAGTTCTTCCTTGAATGTTTGGTAGAACTCCCCTGTGAAGCCGTCTGGCCCTGGGCTTTTGTTTGCTGGAAGCTTTCTGATGACTGCTTCAATTTCTTCCATAGTTATTGGCCTATTGAGGTTTTTAGATTCTTCCTGATTGAGTTTTGGAATGTTGTATTTTTCTAGGAATTTGTCCATTTCCTCCAGGTTGTCCAGTTTGTTGGAGTAGAGTTGCTCGTAGTATTGTTTAACAATCATTTGTATTTCTGTGGGGTCTGTTGTTATTTCGCCTCTATCATTTCTGATTTGGTTTATTTGGGACCTTTCTCTTTGCTTCTTGGTGAGCCTGGCTAGGGGTTTGTCAATCTTGTTTATCCTTTCAAAGAACCAGCTCTTGGTTTCATTGATTTTCTGTATTGTTTTTTTGGTCTCTATTTCATTGATTTCTGCTCTAATCTTTATTATCTCCTTCCTTCTGCTCACTCTGGGGTTTTCTTGTTGCTCTCTTTCTAATTCTTTGAGTTGTAGAGTTAGATGATTGACTACCATTTTTTCTTGTTTTTTGAGATAGGCCTGTAGAGCTATAAACTTCCCTCTCCGGACTGCTTTCATTGTGTCCCAGAGGTTTTGGATTGTTGTGTTTTCATTGTCATTAGTGTCCAGGATGTTTTTAATTTCTTCTTTGATGTCATCGGTAACCCAATCAATATTTAATAACATGCTATTCAGCTTCCAAGTGTTTGAGTATTTTGGGTTGTTTTTATTGTAGTTTATTTCTAACATTATGCCATCGTGGTCTGTGAAGAAGCTTTTTATGATTTCAATCTTCTTGAATTTGTGGAGACTTTGCTTGTGACCCAATATGTGGTCTATTTTTGAATATGTCCCATGAGCACCTGAGAGGAATGTATATTCCGCAGCTGTGGGGTGAAGTGTTCTGAAGATGTCAATTAAGTCCATCTGATCTAGTGAGTCATTTAGGATTGCTGTTTCTTTGCTGAGTTTTTGTCTAGCGGATTTATCCAGTGATGTCAGTGGTGTATTAAAGTCCCCTACTATGATTGTATTGTTGTCGATCTCTCCCCTGATATCTTCCAGAAGTTTTCTTATGTATGTGGGTGCTCCTGCATTGGGTGCATATATGTTTACCAGGGTTATATCTTCTTGTTGTATTGATCCCTTTAGTATTATGAAGTGGCCTTCCTTATCTCTGGTTATGGCCTTCACTTTGAGATGTACTTTGTCAGATATAAGTATTGCTACCCCAGCTTTCTTTTCCTTTCCATTTGCGTGAAAGATATTTTTCCATCCCTTCACTTTCAGTCTGTGTGAGTCCCTTCTAATGAGGTGGGTCTCTTGTAGACAGCAGATGTATGGGTCATGTTTTTTTATCCATTCAGCCACTCGATGTCTTTTGGTTGGAGCATTTAGTCCATTTACATTTAAAGTTATTATTGAAAGGTATTTGTTTGTAGCCATTTCTTTTTGTGTGTGTGTGTGTGGCTGTTTTCTTTCTGAGCTTGATATTTCTTCTTTTTACACCAGTCCCTTTAGCATTTCTTGCATGGCTGGCTTGGTGGTGATAAACTCCCTTAGCCCTTTTTTGTCTGTGAAGCTTCTTATTTCCCCTTCAATTTTGAATGATAGCCTTGCTGGATAGAGTATTCTTGGATTCAGTCCTTTGCTTTGCATCACTTTGTAGATTTCCGTCCATTCTTTTCTGGCCTGATGTGTTTCTGTTGAGAAATCATTTGATAATCTAATGGGAGATCCCTTGTATGTTACTTTCCGTCTCTCTCTTGCAGCCTGTAAGATTCTCTCTTTCTCCTGAACATTTGCCATGGTAATTATGATGTGTCTTGGTGTGGGTCTTTTCGGGTTCACCTTGTTTGGGACTCTCTGGGCTTGTGTGACTTTTTTCTTCCCCACCTCAGGGAAGTTTTCTGATATTATTTCTTCGAATAGGTTTTCTAATCCATGTTCATCTTTCTGTTGTTCTGGCACCCCTATTATTCGTATGTTGTTTCGTTTCATGTTGTCCCAAAGCTCCCTTAGGCTCTCCTCCTGTCTTTTAATTTTTTTCTCCATTTGCCGTACAGTTTGAGTGTGTTTTGCTTCCTTGTCTTCTAATTCACTAATTCGGTCCTCCGCTTCTCCCAGTCTACTGTTGATACTTTCAATGGAGTTTTTTATTGAAGCTATGTCACTCTTCATTTCTTCTTGGGACTTACTTAAGTTGTTGATTTTTTCATCTGTTTCTTCTAGCTTCTTGCATAAGTAGTTGAGTTTTTCATCTGTTTCTTCTTGCTTCTTGAACATGTGGTGCATGTACTCTAGGAACCTTATTCTGAATTCTTTTTCCGTCATGTTGCATATCTCTGTCTCACTTAGCTGCTTTTCTGGCGAGTCCTCCTTTTCTTTCCTTTGGGGGTTTCTTTGCCTACCCATGTTTGATCTCGCTGACATATGTAGATGTTGAGGTGTTCAGTGGCTGCTCCCTGGGTGGCAGGGGCTCCTTGGGTTGTGGTTGCTGCTCAGACGGTTGCGGTAGCAGCTGCTTTCCAGTTGGCAGCAGCTCCTCTGGTGGGTGTTGTTCACAGCTGTGTTGGCTCTTCTGGCTGGTGGGGGGAGGCTTCACGTACAGTTGCTGTTCCACAGACAGAGGGTGTGGTGATCAGGAGGCTGTGGTGATCAGGAGGCTGCGGTGATCAGGGGGCTGCTGTTGCTTGGATCTGCTGCGTTGATTTAAAGGCACAAAATACAACAGAGCAAGGCACAACGTACCAGGCACTGAACACAAGTATATTCACAATATTAATAACTCCAAATAAAGGTGACCACCCGAATTAAGAGAATTAGGGGATAAGGGAGAAAGAAGAGAAGAAGATAAAAGAGAGAACAGAAAAGAAAAATAAGAAAAAAACAAACAAAAAAGGAGTGCAAAAATAGAATTGGGAAAAAAGAGGGGGGAAAAAAAGAGAGCGAAAAAAGAGAATGAAGTAGAAGTGGGGAAGAGACTCCCCGTATGAGGAGCAAACTCCAATAGAACTGCCACTAATCTCAACAAATTCCAGCAACAGATCCCTGGAGATGAATGCAAACTACAAACCACCAATAATATCCAGAGGGGTAAGGGAAAACAGAAGCACAAAAATAGCTGGGGTGGGGTGGGGGAGGGAAGGGAAAAACCAGCAGAAAAAAAAAAGAAAAAGAAAAAGAAAAAGAAAAACAACCTCACAACCAGTCCTAAAAAAGAAGAAAAAACACAAAACAAAACAAACAAACAAATTAAAAAAAAAAAAAAAAAAAAAGCCCAATATATTCAACAATCAAGAAAACAATAGAAAGATAAGAGAGAAAAAAAAAATGGTTGGAAAGTGAAGAAGGATAAAGAATAGGTGTATAAGGATTTAGAGCAGTAGATTGGAAATAGGATATATAAGTAGGGTGGAATTAGACAGGGGGTAAAAAGAGGGAATTGGGAAAGTCTGGAGCAGGAATAGGGTAAGAGAAACAGGACACCAAAAGGGGAAAAGTAAGGAAGAGGGTTTTAGCAAAGAGGTGGAATTGAGATAGGGAAAATTAATGCTAAAGGAACGATGAAAATAGAATGGAGAACACTAATCCCAAAAGAAAATAAAGAGAAAATAAAATGGCACTTTGAAAAATGGTAAAATGGTAGGAGTAATAATACTGGTTAAAAATAAAAATGTGGTAATTGAAAGGGTAAAATCAGGTGATGGAAAAAGAAGAAAAAGAGAAAAAAAAATTGGTTTCTTAGTAAAAAGGTGAAAAAATTAAAAAGAAAAAGAAAAAGAAAAAATTTGCAGTAGTGATGGTCTTTCGGTTCTTCTACTCTTCAGCCTGGTTCGCCTTGGTCCTGCCAGGTATTTAGGAGAGTGTTGCCTGCATTACACTGTTCCTCCGTGTTGTAAATCACAGTCCTGATTTTAAAGCAGGCCGTATTTGTGATCCAGTCTGCCTTAATTTGTATTCCCCTAAGAGTCAGTTTGTGGCTCAACCTCTGGGTGGCAGTGTTTTTGGGTTGGCCTCTGAGGCTATACAGCTTCTCTATCCTTTTTTAATCCTTACCCTGCTCTGTGTTGTTGGTGGGACTGAAAATCCCTCTATAGGCCAGACCCTGGTAACTCCCAGGGACTAATCAGCTTGTTTTAATCCTTTATCTCATACAGGGTGGAATCTGGGTGTGGCTGTGCTCCTTGCCTGGGGGGCTGGGGGGAGGAATTCCACCCTCTGGAGGAATGGCTGCCCCAGTCCTGGGCCCAGGGGGGTCTCAGCACTCAATTCGCTGCCACCTCCTCCGGCTCCCCCTCTTTCCTCAGCCTCTCCCCAGATTCCCCTCGTCTGCACCTTCACCCTCTCTTCAGCACAGGTGAGTGTCTGTATCCGAACTGTCCTATGAGCAGGGTTCAGTGAAAACAAAGAAACAGACAAACGCCGGCCGGCCGCGGAAACGCTCCTCTTACCGGTCTGGGAAACGCTCCTCTTACCAGCACTGCATGGTCTGGGAAACGCTCCTCTCTTATGGGCACTGCACGGTCTGATCAGTTCCTCAGGATGCCCCCTTTAGTCTCAGTTCTCCGCAATCACAAAATCCAAATCTCAAATCTCCTGGCGCCAGCAAACCCGCGGAACTCCTTACCCTGGTCAGGGTCTGTGTCTGTCCCAAGAGACGCGGCTGTCTGCCATGCGGTCTCCCTCCGACCCTCTGGCCAAAACAATTTTTTGTTTAGTTATACCTGAACACATAAGAAAAACAACAACAACCTCTTCTCCTGGAAACAGAACTTGTAGGAGGTGTTACCACCACTGAAGTTCTTTCTTATATCTTTTAAAAATATATATATATTATTGATTTTTCACAGAGAGTAAGGGAGATGGAGAGGGATAGAGAGTTAGAAACATCGATGAGAGAGAAACATCGATCAGCTGCCTCCTACACACTCACTACTGGGGATGTGCCCGCAACCAAGGTACATGCCCTTGACCAGAATCGAACCCAGGACCCTACAGTCCGCAGGCCGACGCTCTATCCACTGAGCAAAACCGGCCAGAGCTCTCATATCTTTTGTTACCTGTACTATTCATTTGGTACTTACCATATGATATTTTATTTATCCTTTAGTGTATCAAACATTTGTTTCTGCAATTTTAATTGGATCAAGTAAGGAACAAGATTTGTTCGGTATGCCATCTACGTGTGTTGAGAGAACACTAAGTGTCTGGAAATGTCAAAACCAAGTAAATGAATGAGCTTCAATCACTTGCATATTCAATGAAAATAACACACGAAGCACAGAGATCATAGTGGTCTTATTTCAAAACCTCATCAAGCAGTTTCTGGAAGTAAAGCAACTGGGCTGTTTGCCACACCCCACAACTTGGAATGCAGACAGTCAGGATTTCAGGGCTGTAAGGCACCAACCAAATTAAGATGATGTAAGCCACTGCATTTGATGGTAGAGAAGGTCTACCCTTCTCCTATTCAAAATGCTTGGGAAACAGGAAATACAAATTCAATTAAGATGGCTTTCTGTAGTAGAAAAGTAATTATTGCATGCCAGACACCAGTGACTGAATCTTATTGATGATTCTATGTTCAAAGGAGACTTGGCTTTTGCTATTGTGACAGCCATTTGACTGCTGCCTTGCAAATCAATGCAAGCTAAATGTTCGTGATGACTGAACAGTTACAATTAAAAAACTTGATTTTGTTCCTTGCTAGGAGAAAAAAAAAAGACCAAGACATGTCCAGCATGGAGATAACTCAGAGTTTTCAGAGGCATATTTAAGTTAGCTATGCTAGAGTGCATTTTATTCAATGCGGAGGTTATGCTGGCCACAAAGACACCTAAGCTTTAGTACCCATGTGCATTTTGAGGCTGTCTATTATACTGTTTGTGGGTAATTTCCCATGGTGTGTAATCTTGCTGGAGGCAGTATCTTATTTCCTGCTACATAGGGCAGGAGAATAGGACACACACTTACAGTCAGGTAGTGATAATTATTTAATTCCCCAATTGATTTTTCCACACATGACTTGGAATCTTTACTCTGCAATCCATACAAGGATAGAAGAAATTCATTCTGAGCAGATATATGCACATATATATCATATATATATATATATATATATATATCAAACATGCACACATATATGAATGTATATTTGCATATATATCCTTATATATACATATATATGCATATATATCCTTAAATATATCAATATTTATCTATCTATAATTCTACCACCTATCACCTTAAGCTAACCACAATATATTTATGCTAATTATTATAAAACAATGTCCTAATTGATACTTAGACCAGTGATGGCGAACCTATGAACTCATTTTTTTGGTTGATTTTTCTTTGTTAAATGGCATTTAAATATATAAAATAAATATCAAAAATATGTCTTTGTTTTACTAGGGTTGAAAATATCAAAAAATTTCTACATGTGACATGGCACCAGAGTTAAGTTAGGGTTTTTCAAAATGCTGACTCGCCGAGCTCAAAAGGTTCCTCATCACTGACTTAGACCAACACTAGCAAAACATATCCTGGGGAAATGGAGAAAATGGGACTGATGATTTGGTCTGGATATATCCACTTAAAAGTCCTATAATATTCTGCTTTGGAATTTAGTCACCCATGACACTGGTTGTGAAACCCCTAATTCAATCATTCTGTGTTCACCTGGGAACAAACACTGAGAGACAGCATTGCTGCCACCAAAGTATGGTAGCAGGAACTCAAGGACGGCGTGGCTTCTTCTGATTAAATGACAATCTTAGAGAAAGGAAATTACTAATTTAAATATCTAACTTTAATAATTAGAAATAGAATATGTAGGTGGCTTTCTCCCATATTCCACTAAGCATCCTCTGCCTTCAGAAGCAGATTCCCTTTTCATCTCTCATGATTTTTTGTCACTTGACTAAAGATTATTCTGTTGTCCTGGCTGGTGTGGCTCAGTTGGTTGAGCATCATCCTGTGCACCAAAAGGTTCGCAGTCTTATTTCAGGCAAGGGCACATGCCTGGGTTGTGGGCTCAATTCCCAGTAGGGGGCGTGTAGGAGGCAGCTGATCAATGTTTCTCTTTCTCTATCCTCCCTCCCCCTCCTTGTCTCTTAAAAATCTTCTTTTTTTTTTTTTTAGCCCTCGTTGGTTTGACTCAGTGGATAGAGTGTGGGCCTGCGAACTGAAGGGTTCCGAGTTCAATTCCAGTCAAGGACACATGCCCATGTTGTGGGCACGATCCCCAGTAGGGGGCGTGCAGGAGACAGCTGACCAATGATTCTCATCATTGATGTTTTTATCTCTCCCTCTCCCTTCTTCACTGAAATAAATAAAACAATATTTTAAAAAATCAATTTGTTAAAATCTTAAAAAATAGATTTTAGTCAATCCCTTGAAGAGGAAACCCATTACTCTCATCTCTCTCCCCATCCCTACTTTATCCAAACCTATAACTAGAGTTAGGTGTCAGTACAGCAAAGGGGATAAACAAATAAAGCCTTGCCAGTTGGGTCGATGTATCCATGAAAAGGAATCAAAGACTTACTGACATACATTGGAAAATTCTAGAGGATATGTATGAGAACAGATTTTAGGCTGCTCATTCAAGGCTGAAACATTTTCAGATCACTGATAACAGTTAAGATAAAATTCTCTCTTGTCATACTGTGAACATAGGTACTTAAATAACTTTGTTAAAATCTTCTCATGTGTGTTTTGAAGAAATGAATATAGTCAATCATCATCGCCAAATGACTATATAAAGAAACACATTTGAAAAATTACAATTTTAATGGACTGTGGAATTTTGGACATTTGTTAACAGTTGTCTTTTTGGTCCCTACATATCCTAGATGCCTACACTTAATTTATTTTCCACCACAACAATCAGTGGTACATTCAGTCTCCCTAGGTTATGATAAAAGATTAAGGAACAACTTTACATGTACCTTTTAGATTTTTTTCTATTGTTTAATATCCATATCTTTTCTTCCATTTGGCCACAGTGGGATGAGGGAGTTGAGCATAAGAATATAAAAATCTGTCTTCATACACTCATTAAACACTTTTTCTTCAAGACTTCTCCATTCCTAACTAACTGTTTTGTTTTTCAATAAATTATTTTTGTCCCCTCCCACCACTAGAAGTTGTCCTTAAGATAACCCTAACACTCATGCCTTTGGTAAATTGCCTTTAATAATAGTCTTCTGGGAACTGTTTTATAGAACAGGCAGTATTTTTTCCATAGATTTAAATATATTGCAATTTATTATGTTTCAAAATAAAAAAAATAACAATAGTTGTTTTCATGAAAGAAATAAAATCATTGCCCTAACCAGGTTGGCTCAGTGGACAGAGTGTCGGCCTGCAGACTAAGGGTCCCAGGTTCGATTGCGGTCAAGGGCATGTACCTTGGTTGCGGGCACATCCCCAGTAGGGAGTGTGTAGGAGGCAGCTGATTGATGTTTCTCTCTCATCGATGTTTCTAACTCTCTATCCCTCTCCCTTCCTCTCTCTTTAAAAAATCAATAAAATATATTAAAAAAAAGAAATAAAATCATTGACTTGAAATCCACTAGGGACCATTGGATACATAATTATAACTCTTTTATTAATTCAGGAGGGAAAAGAATTTAATGCTCTTTAAGGATTAGTATGCAAGCAACAGTAGGATAAGACTGAGGAAAGAAGTCTAAGAGAGTCAAAAGAACATATTCTCATAGAGAATCTAAAACAATTATAGGAAATATGCTAATTGACTGCCCCCCCCTCAAAGATGGTGGTGCCCACAGCCAATAAGGAGGGAATATGCTAATTGGCTTCCACGCCTTCAAAGATGGCGGTGCCCACAGCCACAAGATGGCTGGCAGGGAGGGCAGTTGGGGGTGACCAGGCCTGCAGGGGAGGGCAGTTGGGGGTGATCAGGCCAGCAGAGGAGGGCAGTTGGGGGCGATTGGGCTGGCAGGGGAGTGGTTAGGGAGTGATCAGGCTGGCAGGCAGAAGTGGTTAGGGCGGCAGTGTTTCTCAACCTTCCTAATGCCGCGACGCTTTAATACAGTTCCTCATGTTGTGGTGACCCCCAATTTCATTGTTACAAATTGAACATAATTAAAGCATAGTGATTAATCACAAAAACAATATGTAATTAGAGAGGAAGCAAGATGGCGGCGATATAGGCAGACGCGTCCCAGGTCTTGTCCCGGAGCAAACGGAGTAAGCAGCTGAAACTAATAACACCCACCCCGAATTGGCAAATTTACTCAGCTGGTGAGACGGCTTGCAGCCTGGAAGGGCAGACCTCCCCTGGAAAGGTTAAAAACCAGGGATCTGGGCAGGAAAGTTTGCCAGACCTGAGCCCAGAGGGTCGGAGGGAGACCGCATGGCAGACAGCCGCGTCTCTTGGGACAGACACAGACCCTGACCAGGGTAAGGAGTTCCGCGGGTTTGCTGGCGCCAGGAGATTTGAGATTTGGATTTTGTGATTGCGGAGAACTGAGACTAAAGGGGGCATCCTGAGGAACTGATCAGACCGTGCAGTGCCCATAAGAGAGGAGCGTTTCCCAGACCATGCAGTGCTGGTAAGAGGAGCGTTTCCCAGACCGGTAAGAGGAGCGTTTCCGCGGCCGGCCGGCGTTTGTCTGTTTCTTTGTTTTCACTGAACCCTGCTCATAGGACAGTTCGGATACAGACACTCACCTGTGCTGAAGAGAGGGTGAAGGTGCAGACGAGGGGAATCTGGGGAGAGGCTGAGGAAAGAGGGGGAGCCGGAGGAGGTGGCAGCGAACTGAGTGCTGAGACCCCCCTGGGCCCAGGACTGGAGCAGCCATTCCTCCAGAGGGTGGAATTCCTCCCCCCAGCCCCCCAGGCAAGGAGCACAGCCACACCCAGATTCCACCCTGTATGAGATAAAGGACTAAAACAAGCTGATTAGTCCCTGGGAGTTACCAGGGTCTGGCCTATAGAGGGATTTTCAGTCCCACCAACAACACAGAGCAGGGTAAGGATTAAAAAAGGATAGAGAAGCTGTATAGCCTCAGAGGCCAACCCAAAAACACTGCCACCCAGAGGTTGAGCCACAAACTGACTCTTAGGGGAATACAAATTAAGGCAGACTGGATCACAAATACGGCCTGCTTTAAAATCAGGACTGTGATTTACAACACGGAGGAACAGTGTAATGCAGGCAACACTCTCCTAAACACCTGGCAGGACCAAGGCGAACCAGGCTGAAGAGTAGAAGAACCGAAAGACCATCACTACTGCAAATTTTTTCTTTTTCTTTTTCTTTTTAATTTTTTCACCTTTTTACTAAGAAACCAATTTTTTTTTCTCTTTTTCTTCTTTTTCCATCACCTGATTTTACCCTTTCAATTACCACATTTTTATTTTTAACCAGTATTATTACTCCTACCATTTTACCATTTTTTAAAGTGCCATTTTATTTTCTCTTTATTTTCTTTTGGGATTAGTGTTCTCCATTCTATTTTCATCGTTCCTTTAGCATTAATTTTCCCTATCTCAATTCCACCTCTTTGCTAAAACCCTCTTCCTTACTTTTCCCCTTTTGGTGTCCTGTTTCTCTTACCCTATTCCTGCTCCAGACCTTCCCAATTCCCTCTTTTTACCCCCTGTCTAATTCCACCCTACTTATATATCCTATTTCCAATCTACTGCTCTAAATCCTTATACACCTATTCTTTATCCTTCTTCACTTTCCAACCATTTTTTTTTTCTCTCTTATCTTTCTATTGTTTTCTTGATTGTTGAATATATTGGGCTTTTTTTTTTTTTTTTTTTTTTTTTTTTTTTTTTTTTTTTAATTTGTTTGTTTGTTTTGTTTTGTGTTTTTTCTTCTTTTTTAGGACTGGTTGTGAGGTTGTTTTTCTTTTTCTTTTTCTTTTTCTTTTTTTTTCTGCTGGTTTTTCCCTTCCCTCCCCCACCCCACCCCAGCTATTTTTGTGCTTCTGTTTTCCCTTACCCCTCTGGATATTATTGGTGGTTTGTAGTTTGCATTCATCTCCAGGGATCTGTTGCTGGAATTTGTTGAGATTAGTGGCAGTTCTATTGGAGTTTGCTCCTCATACGGGGAGTCTCTTCCCCACTTCTACTTCATTCTCTTTTTTCGCTCTCTTTTTTCCCCCCTCTTTTTTCCCAATTCTATTTTTGCACTCCTTTTTTGTTTGTTTTTTTCTTATTTTTCTTTTCTGTTCTCTCTTTTATCTTCTTCTCTTCTTTCTCCCTTATCCCCTAATTCTCTTAATTCGGTTGGTCACCTTTATTTGGAGTTATTAATATTGTGAATATACTTGTGTTCAGTGCCTGGTACGTTGTGCCTTGCTCTGTTGTATTTTGTGCCTTTAAATCAACGCAGCAGATCCAAGCAACAGCAGCCCCCTGATCACCGCAGCCTCCTGATCACCACAGCCTCCTGATCACCACACCCTCTGTCTGTGGAACAGCAACTGTACGTGAAGCCTCCCCCCACCAGCCAGAAGAGCCAACACAGCTGTGAACAACACCCACCAGAGGAGCTGCTGCCAACTGGAAAGCAGCTGCTACCGCAACCGTCTGAGCAGCAACCACAACCCAAGGAGCCCCTGCTACCCAGGGAGCAGCCACTGAACACCTCAACATCTACATATGTCAGCGAGATCAAACATGGGTAGGCAAAGAAACCCCCAAAGGAAAGAAAAGGAGGACTTGCCAGAAAAGCAGCTAAGTGAGACAGAGATATGCAACATGACGGAAAAAGAATTCAGAATAAGGTTCCTAGAGTACATGCACCACATGTTCAAGAAGCAAGAAGAAACAGATGAAAAACTCAACTACTTATGCAAGAAGCTAGAAGAAACAGATGAAAAAATCAACAACTTAAGTAAGTCCCAAGAAGAAATGAAGAGTGACATAGCTTCAATAAAAAACTCCATTGAAAGTATCAACAGTAGACTGGGAGAAGCGGAGGACCGAATTAGTGAATTAGAAGACAAGGAAGCAAAACACACTCAAACTGTACGGCAAATGGAGAAAAAAATTAAAAGACAGGAGGAGAGCCTAAGGGAGCTTTGGGACAACATGAAACGAAACAACATACGAATAATAGGGGTGCCAGAACAACAGAAAGATGAACATGGATTAGAAAACCTATTCGAAGAAATAATATCAGAAAACTTCCCTGAGGTGGGGAAGAAAAAAGTCACACAAGCCCAGAGAGTCCCAAACAAGGTGAACCCGAAAAGACCCACACCAAGACACATCATAATTACCATGGCAAATGTTCAGGAGAAAGAGAGAATCTTACAGGCTGCAAGAGAGAGACGGAAAGTAACATACAAGGGATCTCCCATTAGATTATCAAATGATTTCTCAACAGAAACACATCAGGCCAGAAAAGAATGGACGGAAATCTACAAAGTGATGCAAAGCAAAGGACTGAATCCAAGAATACTCTATCCAGCAAGGCTATCATTCAAAATTGAAGGGGAAATAAGAAGCTTCACAGACAAAAAAGGGCTAAGGGAGTTTATCACCACCAAGCCAGCCATGCAAGAAATGCTAAAGGGACTGGTGTAAAAAGAAGAAATATCAAGCTCAGAAAGAAAACAGCCACACACACACACACAAAAAGAAATGGCTACAAACAAATACCTTTCAATAATAACTTTAAATGTAAATGGACTAAATGCTCCAACCAAAAGACATCGAGTGGCTGAATGGATAAAAAAACATGACCCATACATCTGCTGTCTACAAGAGACCCACCTCATTAGAAGGGACTCACACAGACTGAAAGTGAAGGGATGGAAAAATATCTTTCACGCAAATGGAAAGGAAAAGAAAGCTGGGGTAGCAATACTTATATCTGACAAAGTACATCTCAAAGTGAAGGCCATAACCAGAGATAAGGAAGGCCACTTCATAATACTAAAGGGATCAATACAACAAGAAGATATAACCCTGGTAAACATATATGCACCCAATGCAGGAGCACCCACATACATAAGAAAACTTCTGGAAGATATCAGGGGAGAGATCGACAACAATACAATCATAGTAGGGGACTTTAATACACCACTGACATCACTGGATAAATCCGCTAGACAAAAACTCAGCAAAGAAACAGCAATCCTAAATGACTCACTAGATCAGATGGACTTAATTGACATCTTCAGAACACTTCACCCCACAGCTGCGGAATATACATTCCTCTCAGGTGCTCATGGGACATATTCAAAAATAGACCACATATTGGGTCACAAGCAAAGTCTCCACAAATTCAAGAAGATTGAAATCATAAAAAGCTTCTTCACAGACCACGATGGCATAATGTTAGAAATAAACTACAATAAAAACAACCCAAAATACTCAAACACTTGGAAGCTGAATAGCATGTTATTAAATATTGATTGGGTTACCGATGACATCAAAGAAGAAATTAAAAACATCCTGGACACTAATGACAATGAAAACACAACAATCCAAAACCTCTGGGACACAATGAAAGCAGTCCTGAGAGGGAAGTTTATAGCTCTACAGGCCTATCTCAAAAAACAAGAAAAAATGGTAGTCAATCATCTAACTCTACAACTCAAAGAATTAGAAAGAGAGCAACAAGAAAACCCCAGAGTGAGCAGAAGGAAGGAGATAATAAAGATTAGAGCAGAAATCAATGAAATAGAGACCAAAAAAACAATACAGAAAATCAATGAAACCAAGAGCTGGTTCTTTGAAAGGATAAACAAGATTGACAAACCCCTAGCCAGGCTCACCAAGAAGCAAAGAGAGAGGTCCCAAATAAACCAAATCAGAAATGATAGAGGTGAAATAACAACAGACCCCACAGAAATACAAATGATTGTTAAACAATACTACGAGCAACTCTACTCCAACAAACTGGACAACCTGGAGGAAATGGACAAATTCCTAGAAAAATACAACATTCCAAAACTCAATCAGGAAGAATCTAAAAACCTCAATAGGCCAATAACTATGGAAGAAATTGAAGCAGTCATCAGAAAGCTTCCAGCAAACAAAAGCCCAGGGCCAGACGGCTTCACAGGGGAGTTCTACCAAACATTCAAGGAAGAACTAAAACCTACCCTCCTCAGACTACTACAAAAAATTCAAGAGGAAGGAACGCTTCCAAGCTCATTCTATGAAGCCAGCATCACCCTAATACCAAAACCAGGTAAAGACATCACAATGAAAGAGAATTACAGGCCAATATCCCTCATGAACATAGATGCCAAAATCCTCAACAAAATCTTAGCAAATCGGATCCAGCAGTACATCAGAAGGATCATACACCATGACCAAGTAGGATTCATCCCAGAGATGCAAGGATGGTACAACATCCGTAAATCAATAAATGTGATACATCACATAAACAAATTGAAAGAAAAAAACCACATGGTCATATCAATTGATGCAGAAAAAGCATTCGACAAAATCCAACACCCATTTTTGATAAAAACTCTCAGAAAGGTGGGAATAGAAGGATCATACCTCAACATAATAAAAGCCATATATGACAGGCCCACTGCCAACATCATACTCAATGGACAAAAACTAACACCATTTCCCCTAAGAACAGGAACAAGACAGGGATGCCCACTCTCACCACTCCTGTTCAACATAGTACTGGAAGTATTAGCCATTGCAATTAGGCAAGAAGAAGGAATAAAAGGCATCCAAATTGGAAAAGAGGAAGTAAAACTGTCCTTATTTGCAGATGACATGATATTATACATACAAAACCCTAGAGACTCCATCAAAAAGCTACTAGACTTAATACATGAATTTGGCAATGTAGCAGGATACAAAATTAACCCCAAGAAATCTGAGGCATTTCTATACACCAACAGTGAACTTTCAGAAAGGGAGATCAGAAAAACAATCCCATTTACCATCGCACCAAAAAAATTAAGATACCTAGGAATAAACTTAACTAAAGAGGTTAAAGACCTCTACTCAGAAAACTACAGGACGTTGAAAAAAGAGATAGAGGAAGACATAAACAGATGGAAGAACATACCATGTTCTTGGATTGGTAGAATCAACATCATTAAAATGTCCATACTACCCAAAGCAATCTATACATTCAACGCACTTCCCATTAAAATACCAATGGCCTTCTTCAAAGATCTAGAACGAACTCTCCAAAAATTCATCTGGAATAAAAAAAGACCCCGAATAGCTGCAACGATCCTGAGAAAGAACAAAGTAGGTGGGATCTCAATGCCAGATATCAAGCTGTATTACAAAGCCACTGTTCTCAAAACTGCCTGGTACTGGCACAAGAACAGACATATAGATCAGTGGAATAGAATAGAGAGTCCAGAAATTAGCCCGAACCAATATGCTCAATTAATTTTTGACAAAGGAGGCATGAACATACAATGGAGCCAAGATAGTCTCTTCAATAAATGGTGTTGGGAAAATTGGACAGACATATGCAAGAAAATGAAACTAGACCACCAACTTACACCATACACAAGAATAAACTCAAAATGGATAAAGGACTTAAATGTACGACAGGAAACCATAAAAATTCTAGAAGAATACAAAGGCAACAAAATCTCAGACATATGCCAAAACAATTTCTTCACTGATACAGCTCCTAGGGCAGTTGAAACTAAAGAGAAACTGAACAAATGGGACTACATCAAAATAAAAAGCTTCTGCACAGCAAAAGAAACCATCAACAAAACAACAAGAAAACCCACCTCGTGGGAAAACATATTTGCCAGCGTCATATCGGATAAGGGCTTAATCTCCAAAATTTATAGGGAACTCATACAACTTAACAAAAAGAAGATAAACAATCCAATCAAAAAATGGGCAAAGGATCTAAATAGACACCTTTCAAAAGAGGACATTCAGAAAGCCAAGAGACATATGAAAACATGCTCAAAGTCACTAATCATCCGAGAGATGCAAATCAAAACAACAATGAGGTACCATCTCACACCTGTCAGAATGGCCATCATCAACAAATCAACAAACGACAAGTGCTGGAGAGGATGTGGAGAAAAAGGAACACTTGTGCACTGCTGGTGGGAATGCAGACTGGTGCAGCCACTATGGAAGGCAGTATGGAGGTTCCTCAAAAAATTGGAAATGGAACTCCCATTTGACCCTGTGATCCCACTACTAGGAATATATCCCAAGAAACCAGAAACACCTATCAGAAAGGATATATGCACCCAGATGTTCATAGCAGCACAATTCACCATAGCTAAGATCTGGAAACAGCCTAAGTGCCCATCAGTAGATGAATGGATTAGAAAACTGTGGTACATCTACACGATGGAATACTATGCTGCTGTTAAAAAGAAGGAACTCCTACCATTTGCAACATCATGGATGGAACTGGAGAGCATTATGCTAAGTGAAACAAGCCAGTCAATGAAGGAAAAATACCACATGATCTCACTCATTCATGGATAATAAAGACCATTACAAACTTTTGAACAATAATAGATACAGAGGCAGAGCTGCCTCAAACTGATTGTCAAACTGCAGTGGGAAGGCCAGAGAGAGTTGGGGGGCAGGAGGGAGGGGAGTAAGAGATCAACCGAAGGACTTGTATGCATGCATATAAGCATAACTAATGGACATAAGACACTGGGGGGTAAGGGAGGGTAGTGGTTTGTCAAGGGCGGGGGGGGGGGGAAAGGATACTTATGTAATACCCTTTGTAATACTTTAAGAGGAAAATAAAAAAAAAAAAAATTGTTTTGATTTGTGCTACTCCTAAATAAATGTGTCTGCCTTTATTACCAGGGGAAGATACTTGCCTGTAAACGTATTCTGCTCTTTCTAGAAATATGTGTTCAAACCAAATTCTGAGTAAAGCCTTAGCCCTGAAGCTGAATCTACTGCATGTTCTCCCATAGTTGTCCTTCTTAAATGTGTATAACTTGGCATTGCAAGTCAAGTTACGATCTTGGGGAAAAAATCCACAGAATGCCATATTCCAGGAAAAAATGTCTCAGATATGACATATGGAGCATTAAGATTTTTTGCCTAAAGTTGGATAGGAACTGCATCTGTTTTTAGAGCATATCGCCATCTGGTAGTCAATTATTCTTATTAAATGGATGCTTTTTTGGGAATACCTGTGTTCACATCTTAAGCAGAACTGTGGAGTTAATACAAGTAGAGAAAGAAAGAGCTTTTTAATAAATAAGTGTGACAGGATTTTTCAGTATGAACTTCAGGATACCCTCTCTACAGCCCTTCTGGGTGACTTTTGTGAAAGAATGAACAGTGAAGTTCTGCTGGACTGGCTCATGGTCAGTCTCCAGTACCTAATATGTTGTTTGATATACACTAACTTTAGGGCATTCCCAAGTGCCAAGCACCATACTAAACAGATTATGGGCACATAGGAAGGGAATTCTTCAACTTGAGGCTGAAATCTCCATGAGAACCAGTGCTGGAAAGGAAAACCTAAACTACAGTTGATGAATTGCTGGTGGCTCTGAGAGATAAAAATTCCAGAGGAACCAGTCATGTGGAAGCCTCCACAATTTTGTGAATACTACCTCCTGGAGCTCTACCAGGTTTTTACCATGACTAGAGGAGAAAAACCCCTTTGGCTTCCAGGAGCCCCATTGTGAAATAAACCACATCATTCTTTTGATGTTAACAAGGTCTGCCCTCAGGAGAAACTATTGAACCAGAGCCTACTTGCTACGATTTCATCACAGCCTGTCTAACCCGGGAGAAGGGAAATAACCAACTCTAGCTCACTCTAGTCATCTTGTTTCACCTGAGAAACTCGAATTAAATTCAAAGCCACATATAGAATGAAAACAAATGGATAGATAAAAATATACCATACTAATACTAATTAAAAGAAAAGAGAAAGTCGCAATATTAATTTCATGTAAAGCAGACTTTAGAGTAAGCAAAGTTACCAGAGATAAAGAAAGGCCTTTATGTCATTGTAATAATCTGGTTATTATTTCACAGGAAAGGAGTAAAAGGGAAACCAGATAATATAGGCATGCCATTTATACAGTTTGACAAAAAGCTTCACTTAACATTCTCCAAGTCTGTTCCCTGCTGATCGCCAGGGGAAGGGACTGGACAAAGGCAGTTTAGATGCACGTCCAGTAAGGTCTGAGTGACGTGGGAGGATGCCTATCTGTCTGCCTGTCAATCATCCCTGGAAGGGAGTTGCCAGAATGACCACTGCAAGCATGGGAAACCTAAACATTTAAACTTCTAAACAAAGATTCTTGGTTCTACTGAAACACTCAGCTGCACCTCCTTCAGGACTGACTTAAGGGACATGGGACTTTGGAACCTGAACAATGTAACTTCACACAAATAAAGCCTTTTACCACATCTCATTTTCCCATGGAGGCTTCTGAAAATTCTTATCTCAGCAATACTCCAGGAACCTCACTCCCATGAGTGACAGAGGAGTTTAATTCTCCAGCAACAGCCTAACATAATGATAAAGTTGTCAGTTCTCCAGGTAGACACAATAATTGTTAATACATATGAACCTAACAACAGAACATTAAAATACATGGGGCAAGAATGATACAATTGCAAGAAGAAATAGATAATTCACTGTTATTTTTGGAAACTTTAATATTCCTCTCTCAGAAACAATAGAAACAGGCAGAAAATCAGTAAGACATAGTTGAATATAACACCATCAATCAACTAATTGATATCTAAAGATTGTTTCATCTAACAACAGTAGAATGCACATTATTCTTAAGCTCACATAAAATATTCACTAATACAGACCACATTCTGGTCCATAACACATCACATAACAAATTTAAAATAGATATTGTACAATATCTACACTTCGACCACAAGGAATTAAACCACAGATCAATAACAGGAAGATGTCATTTACCATTGCAACAAAAAAAATTAAGATACTTAGAAATAAACTGAACCAAGGAGGTAAATGTTTGACAAAGGACACAAGAGCATACATTGGAGCATCGACAGACTCTTCAATAAATAGTGTTGGGAAAATTAGACAGGTACATGCAAAGAAAATGAAACTAGACCACCAACTTACACCATACACAAAAACAAACTCAAAATGGATAAAGGACTTAAATGTAAGATGAGAAACCATAAAAATCCTACAAGACTCCATAGGCAGCAAAATAGCAGACATATGTCGTAACAATATCTTTACCAACAGAGCTCCTAGGGCAGTGATGGCAACCTTTTGAGCAAGGCGTGTCAGCATTTTGAAAAACCCTAACTTAACTCTGGTGCCGTGTCACATATAGAAATTTTTTGATATTTGCAACCATAGTAAAACAAAGTCTTATATTTTTGATATCTATTTTATATATTTAAATGCCATTTAACAAAGAAAAATCAACCAAAAAAATGAGTTCGCATGTCACCTCTGACACACGTGTCATAGGTTCGCCATCACTGTCCTAGGGCAATGGAGACCAATGAGAAAATAAACAAATGGGACTACATCAAAATAAAAAGCTTCTGAACAGCAAAAAAACACCATCAACAAAACAACAAGAAAGCCCACTTCATGGGAGAACATATTTGCCAATGCTATTTCCGATAAGGATTTAATCTCCAGAATTTACAGAGAACTCATACAACTTAACAAAAGGAAGATAAAAAATCCAATCATAAAATGGGCAAAGGACCTAAGTAGACACTTTTTGAAAGAGGGCATACAGAAATCCAAGAGACATATGAAAACATGCTCAAAGTCACTAAATCATCTGAGAGATGCAAATCAAAACAACAATGAGGTACCATCTCACACCTGTCAGAATGGCTATCATCAACAAATCAACAAATGACAAGTGCTGGAGAGGATATGGAGAAAAAGGAACCCTCGTACACTGCTGGTGGGAATGCAGACTGGTGCAGCCACTGTGGAAGATAGTATGGAGTTTCTTCAAAAAGTTAAAAATGGAAATTCCATTTGACCTGGTAATCCCACTTCTAGGACTATATCCCAAGAAACCAGAAACACCAATCAGAAAGGATATATGCACCCCTATGTTTATAGCAGTGCAATTTACAATAGCTAAGATGTGGAAACAGCCTAAGTGCCCAACAGCAGATGAGTGGATTAAAAAACTGTGGTGCATCTACACAATGGAATACTATGCTGCTATATAAAAGAAGGAACTTTTACCATTTGCAACAGACTGGATGGAACTGGAGAGCATTATGCTAAGCAAAATAAGCCAGTTGGAGAAAGATAAATATCACATGATCTCACTCATATGTGGGATATAATGATCAACATAATTTGATGAACAAAAATAGATCCAGAGACAAATGACGGGGTGCAGGGGTGGATATGCATGCATATTAACATAACCAATAGACACAGACACTGAGGTGGTGGGAGCTTGCCCGGGGTGAAAATGGTTGGGGGTGAGGGGATCATTTGGGGGAAAAGGAGAGATATGTAAAATTTAAGACAATAAAAAATAAAAAACAGAAAAATAAAAACCAGATCTCCCATTTAAAAAAACACCTCACAATTTGGGATTTTGTTCTTTTTATAGGGTAAAATTTATGCCAAATGGATGACAAGTTGTTGTTTAGGCTTAATGGGAAGCCTCTGAGGGAGTATGCAGGGATTAATGCATAGATGCTGCATCACATTTGAGCTCATATACTCTTTGACATAGAATAAAAATTTCAAGGCCTTTATTAATATTTCTCAATAACTAACATATATTCATAGACATCCATGCAAAATTAATGAGCTACTTAAACTATTTTCAATGCCTTTTTACTTTATTAATTTCTTGAAATCAAAAATGTCAATGAAATCAAAACATACTTATGTTACAGATTGATAAGATGAGCTTCCAAATATTAAGAAAACGGGAAGTATAGGAACCAAGACTTACTGAGCATATTCCAAACAATGACAACGATTCTTCACTTGACCAAACTGAAGTCAGGGTCCTGAACCTCTCCTACCTCTGCCTGTGCGCTTCCTTGAAGATTCAATTCTAGCAAGAAAGCTGCTAACTCAGTAAGTATAGCAAAAATTCCTCATACTCCATGTACGATTATCCTGGATATCTCACTGGCTTACTGATCCTTCACTGAGACAGGGCAATAAGCCAGGACAAGTGGAACAGGGAAACTGAGACCGAGAGCTGAGCAAACTGCAGAGAAATTTATAGCAGATACAGAAGGTCACTTCCCTAGAGATAACGTCTAGACCTCAGTTGTATTTCAGCTCTAGACCCAGAAAAGCTGCAAAACCAGGTGGGCGACACCAGGACCAGCTATGATGACTGATGACGCCCTGTTCTGACACTGACCAATCCATGGAGGCTACAGCCCTGGAGAAGCACGCCTAGAAAAATGATGAATATCCTGCTGAGACCTCCCCTAAGATTCCAGTTCTATAGCAAGGAAGAGATAAAAACCTTAAGACAAAGGATCCAGCATATGCTCTCCTTCTGGGGAGCAGCCTCCACCATTCCCTTTCCCCTCTTCTTCCTTTACTTCTTCCTCCACAGGCGTGCATCTCCTAAACTTTAAGGGACTCCATGAGACTTGCGACCAGGGGAGTAATGGGCAGTAGCAGCTCATCCCAGGCTAATCCCTGAACCTGTTCCCAAGGAGCCCTTGCCAGAGAGCTAAGGCAGCCCAACCTAGACTCCTCTGTTGCTTCTTCTATGTTAAGTCATTTCTTGTTTTACTGTCCCCAGCTTTAATAAACATTCCCTCATACGCTCGTGTTGCGAAATTTTTTCTGCATGGAGTCAAGAACCCACACACTACTGTCTGGCCCTAGGCAGAGCCACCAAGGGACAGGTCTCCTTTCCAGTAACACCCCTCCCCGCCAGGTGACTCTGTTCACTCTGGCCTATCTTCAACAAAATCCTGGCAGGTTGGTTTAGCCAGAATCTCCTTAACTCTGATGCTTCCTTAATAATTTTTCATCCACTGACCGCCCCCTGCCCCTACTCTGTTTCTTGGCTATAAATTTCCACTTGCTGAAATTTATTTTAAATAAGCCCATTTCTATAGGAAGTTCTCTTTTTCACTATTGTAATAGTTCTGAATAACATCTAGTTTTACTATGTTAACTGCTGTCCAGCTCTGCTTTTTCTTTGACCCAAGAATTGTTAGGTCCTTTTGCATACTTTTATCATTAAATTCTTACAGCAACCATAGTGTTATTATTCTCATTTCAAGTTTAGAAACTGAAAGGTAGAGAGATTAATATTTATTAAAGATCAAATAACTAGTTAGTGCTGAAGATAGAACTCAAATCCAGGGGTTTTGTGAACTTTTGAAAATCTTATTTATTGCAAAAATTGTGTCATCTTTAATTTTTTCTAGGGTTTTAAAATTTTTCCCAAATATAGAAAGCAGAGGAGCTGTTATGTTAAACAGGCAGTTTTTACAATATAGGAGATATATATAGCTTCCTGTTTAAGATATCTTAAGTTTATCTTAGCATCAACACTTTTTGGAGAGTAGCCATCATCATTATACAAGGGAGTTCCCAGAACTGAGCCAAACAAAGCCCTTGAAAACAGAATCATGGGAACCTTCACTTCACATTCTCTGGGGAAGAAAGTGAAGAATCTTCATCCCACATGGCAATGCTCCCTGCTGACCCTCCCTTCTTTGGGAAGGATCATACCACATTCCTAGAATGTTTGCGGTCATTATGAGAGATTGGCTGCATTCCCATCCACATCAAGGAAATAGTGTTCAAATCCAGCTAGCTGGAGATTACAAACTAACCCTTTATAACATAGAACTCTCTTCAATTCTTGAATTTACAAAATAGCCTTCAATGTAACCTTATAGCAATAGCCTATCATTGATTTCTATGGAAATTCATCTTATTTCATTGTTGATAATAATGATTTATTATCTGTTACCTTCCCAATAGCCAGGTTAAATAATTTAAGAAATTGACTCCCCAGCGTAAGAATGAGGCATTTTGCCTCCAATCTGAGGAGGAAGGTTTGCCTTAGGTGTGCAAAGAGCACATACTTGTAGAACCTAGGTTGGCTCATACATGTCTCTGACTTGTTAAATCTGTGTTTTAGAAGACAAGAGAACCCATTCTATGCATTCTGAAATATCACATTTTAGCTGTCTATTTCCTTAAACATATTATTCCTGTCTCATATTCAGATGAACATAATTGTGGATTTGAACCATGACCAGTATAGAGGAGGAAAAAGAAATTCTATCTTCTTACATCCTATAGCTGGCCTGAGAATTAAACTGACAAAAACAGAGTAATACAAGAAAAGCATACAACTTTTATTTATTATTTTTATGTGTACATGAGAGCCTTCATAGTGTTAGTGGTGAAACTGCACCAGATATAACAAGTGGTGTTAGACCAGACCTTGGTTCAGCAACCTCAGTACTTGAGCTTGGCAAAGAAAAAATTCAGAGCCAAAGAACTTGAATTGAAGGAGGAAGTTTATTTAGAATATTACAGAATTAGAAAGAAGCGAGCCAGCTGAGTTGTGTGGGCTCAGGAAACAAGTTACAAAGGCAAAAGAAGGATCCTTGGAGCTTAGAGAAAGAAAGAGCAAAAGTACATACTTCGAGAAAAGAAAAAGGGGGAAGGGCATGGGTGTACTCCAAAGAGGAGAAGAGGGTGCACTGGGTCTTGTATCCTGAGAGTTTTTCTCCCCTCTGTAAAGATGGGTATTTTAGGGAAGGTTCCAGGGGAGGATTAATATTCAATAGAATATTAATCAGCTTTCCCAGGTGTGTCCTTTCAGGGTCACAGTCTCTATTGATTGATTGGCACTAAGGGTGTGGGTCATTAGTCATGGTATTTGGTCCTGATGTCAGACATGGCATCCCTCCATCTGGTTTTGCTGATTTTCTGGACCTAGAGCTAAAACACAACTGAGGCCGAAATGTCATCTTTAGTTTGACCAAAACTCTGACTCTGGTCAGCAGACCCAAGACTTTTTTATTTTATTTTATTTTATTTTATTTTATTTTATTTTATGTTATTTTATTTTGTTTAAAGTATTACAAATAGTAGTATATATGTCTCCTTTTTTTTCTCCATTGACTTCCCCCCAGCCTCCCCTAACCCCAGCACATGCCCTCACCTCCCTGTCCCCCCCCCCCCCGCCCCCCAGTGTCTTGCATCTACTTGTTATGCTTATATGCTTGCATACAAGTCCTTCGGTTGATACCTTACCCGCCCCCAACCCTCCCCTGCCTTCCCCCTGTAGTTTGACAGTCTGCTCCATGCTTCTTTGCCTCTGTATCTATTTTTGTTCATCAGTTTATAATGTTCTTTATATTCCATAAATGAGTGAGATCATGTGGTATTAATCTTTCATTGACTGGCTTATTTCACTTAGCATAATGCTCTCCAGTTCCATCCATGATGTTGCAAATGGTAAGAATTCCTTCTTTTTTACAGCAGTGTAGGATTCCATTGTGTAAATGTACCACAGTTTTTAATCCACTCATCTGCTGATGGGCATTTAGGCTGTTTCCAAATCTTAGCTATAGTAAATTGTGCTGCTATGAACATAGGGGTGCATATATCCTTTCTGATTGGTGTTTCTGTTTTCTTGGGATGTATTCCTAGAAGTGGGATTACCAGGTCAAATGGGAGTTCCATTTTTAACTTTTTGAGGAAACTCCATACTGTCTTCCACAGTGGCTACACCAGTCTGCATTCCCACCAGCAGTGTACGAGGGTTCCTTTTTTTCTGCATCCTCACCAGCACTTGTCATTTGTTGATTTGTTGATGATAGCCATTCTGACAGGTGTGAGATGGTACCTCATTGTTGTTTTGATTTGCATCTCTCAGATGATTTAGTGACTTTGAGCATGTTTTCATATGTCTCTTGGATTTCTGTATGCCCTCTTTCAAAAAGTGTCTACTTAGGTCCTTTGCCCATTTTATGATTGGATTTTTTATCTTCCTTTTGTTAAGTTGTATGAGTTCTCTGTAAATTCTGGAGATTAAATCCTTATCGGAAATAGCATTGGCAAATATGTTCTCCCATGAAGTGGGCTTTCTTGTTGTTTTGTTGATGGTGTTTTTTTGCTGTTCAGAAGCTTTTTATTTTGATGTAGTCCCATTTGTTTATTTTCTCATTGGTCTCCATTGCCCTAGGAGCTCTGCTGGTAAAGATATTGTTACAACATATGTCTGCTATTTTGCTGCCTATGGAGTCTTGTAGGATTTTTATGGTCTCTCGTCTTACATTTAAGTCCTTTATCCATTTTGAGTTTGTTTTTGTGTATGGTGTAAGTTGGTGGTCTAGTTTCATTTTTTTGCAAGTATCTACCCAATTTTACCAACAATATTTATTGAAGAGACTGTCTTGACTCCATTTTATGCTGTTGCCTCCTTTGTCAAATATTAATTGAGCATAATGGCTGGTGTTGATTTCTGGGTTCTCTGTTCTGTTCCACTGATCTATATGTCTGTTCTTGTGCCAGTACCAGGCAGTTTTGAGAACAGTGTCTGTGTAGTACAGCTTGATATCTGGTATTGTGATCCCTCCAACATTGTTCTTCTTTCTCAAGATTGCTGTGGCTATTCAGGGTCTTTTTTCATTCCAGATGAATTTTTGGAGAGTTTGTTCTAGGTCTGTGAAGTAGGCCGTTGGCATTTTCACTTGATGCAGGCTAGAATCTCATTGTCCTGAGGGCTGCATGCTTAAAGGAGTGCTTGTACAAGGGCTTGTATGGAGTCATATGAGGCTATTCTCTGGCACCACTAAGGGGGTCTATCATGTGACTAGTGACATGTTAGGGAAGAAAAGGTCAGGGGTCTAAATCATATGGCAAGTATATGCTAGGGGATGAAAGGTCAGCCTGGGATGATGTCTTAACCTACAATTTTCCCTTGCTAGACACCCAGGGCTTTCTACCCTGGCTGACCTTCCATATCTGGCCTATCGCTCTTGCTCTGCTCATGCCTATCTAACTTCCCACTACAATAGAAAACAATAAACAATCAAAGAAACAGTTATGTGTAAGAGCTTATATACTTTTATTTTTAGTCAAAGAATGATAAATTTGTGAAGAAATGACAAGACAAATAAAAGGGCTTAAAAGCTTCTAGAGGTGATAAATTGTGGGAAAGAGACTAGAATATATATTAGAAAAACTAATGTTAGACAGACATTATTTTAGTTGGTTTGTTTATACAGATCCATTTGACTTTAACTTTCAGACTTTAGTGATAAGAACGTTCTGTTCTTGGTACAGGGAGGGCACCGTTCTTATGGGAAATTTTATGACCTGCCTTTAGATAGAAAAGGGAAGTCAGAGAGTCCTTTCTGCATCTGCTATTTCTCAAATGTCTTCAACGCAAAATAATCAATATGCCAAAGCAGCATATTTTGGAGTGGCATGTTCTAAACCCTTTTACCATCATTAGCAGTAAAGAATGTATGTACTTTTAGGCTTTGGAATCTCAGAAATTATAACAAAACAAAATTCTAAGATTCCATTTAACTAATATACACCATCAAGTAACAGAAATCACTAGGGGGAAAAAAAACAACTAGGGATTTTGCATAAACCTCCAATTTACCAGTAGGTTTTGCTTTAATGACTACTTGAGAGTTAAAAAGTTCAAACAGTGTCAGTTGCATACAACTGATAAAAGAGAACATTGCAGAGAGGAGATGTGTCCAATAGCAAAGAGAAGAAAAAAAGATTTTCATATGATCCTCAACATTCATGTTAATTAACTATTTTATACCACAGCTCTCAATTTTTTTAATTAACTAGGAAATTGCTGATTTACTTGAGAGCATGTGAGTAACTACTACCAAAGAAGGGGCAAACTGATATGAAAATCTTGACTACAACACACCTACCATAAGAACATCAGTACAGAGCACTCTTGAGCAAGTAGTTGGTTAAAGGCCTAGAGAAAATGCCAAGATGACAAAAATGCTCTGGAGAACTATATTTCATATGGAAAAATGAGCACAATTGAAAGGATGAATATGGTAAATGCTGCGGTGTGTACAGTTGGGGATTTATATAAACTCTAACAAGCAGAATTGGGAAAGACACTTGGAGGCAAATCACCACACCTTTAAGTATTCTTGACTTCCAATTCCAATCTAAAGCTACAAATATGAACCTTGAGTAGGTGACCAAAACATCTCCCATTACAAGGTCAAAGCACATAATTTTCTTCATGATAAATGCAAAGTTCTTCATTCCTCTGACAGTATTCAATTTCAGAGATTTGGTTTAAAAAAAAATAAGTTGAGCAGATAAGGCATTTGAATACTTAAAGGAATAATGTGAAGAACACAATATTATTAAATGAATTTTTCACAGAACATGCTATACAACTATAAAAACATATAACCAAAAAAATGACCGAGGTCAGTGGCTACTTTCCTAGTACTTGATTCAGGTACAGATGTTTTATAATCAATGAACTCAATTATGAACAAAGCCTGAAGCTCAGTATTAAGATACTTGTCATATAAACATTACTGGGAATTACCTACTTGATCATCTTTTAAAGTAGCACTTCACCAATGGGAGTTTCTGAGTTAAAGGATGTCAGGAAATTTTTTTACACATCACAGTGACCTTGGGAAAACAGAGGTAGCCCTCTCCCTTGTTCTTAAACTTTCTCCATTTTCACAGAAACCTATCAAATAAAAATTATGAATGAACTTTTAACATTTTTTTTCCAAACTTTCAATTGACCCCATTAGGGTTGGTATGAAGAAATATTCATATGATCATATAAAGTCAACACCAGGTCACAACCCACCATCTGTCCATGAGAAATTGACTGGGAGGTTGTTCATTGCTGAACAGGCATGTCTTGGCACTTAGGGGCAGAAACTGGGTCATTTATTGAACCAAAGTACTTTACGTTGGACACCAGAAGTCCTTTTCATATTAATGTAAAATAAGTCATCTGAAGGAGGGCATTTTTAATAGAAAGGGTGGTGCTTATTACAGACTCTACAGGATGATTGCCATTAAATCATGTATTTGTTTGACTTTGTCTTAGGGTCTTGAAATCTATTTATGTCCTTTTGATACAGGTCCTAGAGACTCTCTGCTTTGTACTCTGTATGAGAGAGTGAACTTTATATGTTTCTTTTGGTTTTGCTTCATTTTTTTTTTCTTATTGGTTTCAGAGACAAGAAGGGAGAGGGAGAGGGAAAGAGAAATAGAAACATCAGCAATAAAATAGAATCATCTATTGGTTGCCTCCTGCACACCCCCTACTGGGGATTGAGCCCATATCCTGGGCATGTGCTCTGATCAGGAATCAAACCCTGACTTCCTGGTTCATGGGTCAATGCTCAATCATTGAGCCGCACTTGCCAGGCAAGAGAGTGAACTTTATATAAATTAACCAAATTCAAAGAAGTTTGGTTTGTATTTTTGATAGTAATATAGTATATGTGACTTTAACAAGGGCATGAACTAGCTCTTTAAAAATCCACTAACAGCTTTTTTATACAGTCTTTTAGTTTTCTTAAAAATCTAATTTTCCTCATGAAATTTTTGGTTATTACAATACCCACTTTGTATACAAGATTTAACTATCCTTTGAGGGTCATATTTCAAATTATCAACAGTATTTAGCACTCCTTGAAAGTTATCACAAAATGTAAAAAGAATAGAGAGAAAGACAAAAAGTAGAGATGGAAGTCCTGAGCGGTGACCTACGATCATTCACCAAGTATGGGACTGTCTCAATTCACATTATGTGATCAAATTCACACTCAACAAATTAAAGATGACTCCATTTGATTATGTGTAGAATGGTCAAAATTATCTTAATTGCTGAGACTCTACTTGATGGTCATCCATGCTGGAAAATAGATATTTTTGCTTCCTTACATGCTTGTCTGAGATCACTATGAAGCATGCCAGAGTGTCTTCTGTGTGATTGGTATCCTACATCTCCCTCACTTTGTCTAATACAATTAGCACAACCACCTTGGTTCTATAAACTTGATCCAATGTTCTTAAACTTGCTGTCTTTATTTTATCTACATCTATCAATTTAGGCCAAAAGTATTTGTTGCTGCTGTGGTTTTTGTTGTTTGTTTTTTTGTACATTGTATCTCCCAGTTTCCCAACATAAACATCTACCTTCCAGTATTTCATCCTCTCTGCTGTGGTCCATCAAAATAACAATAGATTGATTCAATAAGTCTATGAGAATATGGACTAGGGTTTATGAGGTTTTCACTTTTTACATTGTCTGCTCACTAACAGTGTGCTATGTACAGGTTACTTAAATATTCTTCGCCTTACTTAAATCAGTCATGGAACAGAGAAAAACACCATTCTACAAGGTTAGGAGGGTCAAGTGAGAAAGGATTTATCTGCTCACAAATAAGAAGTTTTGATTTAAGACAACAGCAGAACTCTAAGTTTCTATGAATAACAGTAGAAACAATACTCTTCCAATTTACTTTGGAGAAGAGTTAAGGTCAGGATGGGATGATCCCAATATTCACTATGTTTGAGAGAAAGCATTTTTCAGGAAAAAGGAGTTGTCATCTTCTCAGATTAAACAAAAATTCTTGGTACACAGCTAGCAAATAATTTTTCTGAATCAGTCATACTTGTTCACATAGTACTAAATAATCTCTGACAAATTATCTTGATTGTACTTTCTGTAACCATGTTGAGAAGAAAGTTCATTTCTAATACTACCTCAAATTTAGTCTGTTGGTATATTTTAATTAAAGAAATACCTAATTCACATCTGCTTTCTTCTTTCCCTAATTTTTCATTTCCATTTTTACATCACTAATATGTATTTGCCTGCTTCCAAGAGGTTTGGCATTCCCTAATGTTCATTTGCATTTTGTTCAGATGAAAGAACAAAGAATGGATAAGAGGCTTTATTTTGTGGACTTGATGGTCTTTTTTAAATAATCAAAGCTCTTTCTAATGATATTTTGGGAAGAAACATATTATAAGCATAAAGGAATATCTAAGCACAGTTATTGTCCTTGATTGCAAGACCTCATTTACAGAGGGCTTTACTGGACTCAGATTAGAACCTTCAGGTAGAATAAGTAAAGTGTGGATTGTTCATAGCATATATTCCCCCCAACTGTTATGCAAATAGTAGCATCATGTTAGAAATTCCTATTATTTATATACCAGAAACCCAAGGTTGATTGATAGGCACTTGGGCATTGGAAGTTTCCAGATGACATTTAAGGGGCCTATAATATGAACAAATAGAAAGGCTCATGGATTTAAAACAATATGGGATAAACCAAGTACAGACATCCAGTTAAAATGCTCACTAACTCTATGATCTGGGATAAACCTCTTTAACTCCATTTCTTTGGAGTTGTGAAATTTGAGATTGATGGGCCTTCATCAAACTACCATTGTGAACATCTACACTAATAAAAGACAAAGATGCTAATTGACTGTACCTTCGCTACACCCACCAGCCAATCAGAAGAGTATGAAAATTAACCCAACAAAGATGGCCATTAAATTTGCATACTGCAGGCAGCACAGGCAGCGCCAGATGCCACCCGGGGAGGCGGAGCCAGCTATCGCCCCGGCCAGAAGCCTGAGGCCTGGGCAGGGGCAGAGCTGGCAATCGCACAGGGTTGGGGGTCCCCTTCCCAGGCCTAACACCCCAGCGAGAGGACTGAGGCCAGAGCCTGCGATTGCACGGAGCTGGGGGTCCCCTGCCCAGGCCTAACGCCCCAGCCAGAGGCCTGAGGCCTGGGCAGTGGCAGAGCCAGTGATCGAATGGGGCTGGGGGTCCCCTGTCCAGGCCTGGGCAGGGGCCGAGCCAGGGATCGGTGTGAACTACAGAGGAAACACCTTTTCTGACCGCTCATTGGCTAAGCTCCCTGAATGCCACTGCTAATATTCTTAGTAACTTGGGTAATAAGAGTCCAAGAAGGTGATGTAGGGTTTTCCACCTCACTCCTGGAGAAAAAAAATGAAGGTCTGCTGCTGGAGGGGCTAAGAAATATCATATCCTGCCCTAGCCAGTTTGGCTCAGTGGATAATGCCTTGGCCTGCCTACCACAGGGTCTGGGTTCAATTCTGACCAAGGGCATGTACCTAGGTTGCAGGCTCCTCCCTGACTGGGGCCCTGGTCAGTACTCATGCAGGAGGCAACCAATCAAAGTGTTCCTCTTACTTTGATGTTTCTCTCTGTCTTTCTCTTTCTCTTCCACAGTCTCTAAAAATCAATGGAAACATATCCTCAGGTGAGGATAAAAAAAATAATAAAGAAATGTCATATCCTATGAAAGACACATCTTGAAAATGCCTAAAGAAAGTTGTCATTTTTTCATGGTGAAGGGATTGGAGTCCGTGTTGATGAAAACACCTTGGTGGCTGCGGTGACTGGCAGTGGCTGCAGCAGTGGGGTGATGGGGCTGGTGCCTTCCCCTGATCAGCCCGGTCGCCTCCCACAAACGGAGGCCAGACTGTGGCTTAGGCCAGCTCCCCAAGGGGAGCAGGGAATGGGCCTAAGCTGTCAGTAGGACATCCCTTGAGGGCTCCCAGTATGTGAGAGGGGGCAAGCTGGAATGAGGGACCACCCCCCCCCCCCCAGTGCACAAATTTCATGCACCGGGCCCCTAGTTAATATATAAAAACTATTTTATAAGGTGTTAAACCCTAAAAACTACAGTTTTAGTAGTTGTGCTATATTATTGTCATTAGCAGTTGAAATGTTATTATCATTGTACTGCACCATCCTATCAAGGCATATATTTTGAAAACACATGGCAAAGGCAGACTAGGAAATCAGGTGAGAATTTCTACTTATAATAAGAAAGTTTCTAAAAAAACAAATATGGTGCAGCAGTCATAGGGTGCATTTCATAATGCAAGATTTTAGTACTTGTCTCACATCAGATATGCAGATTCGTCTTTCATTTGAAAATCAGCAGTGCCCTAGCTGGTTTGAATCAGTGGATAGAGTGTTGGCCTGCGGACCCAGGGTCCTGGATTCAATTCCAATCAAGGGCACGTACCTCAGTTGCAGGCTCCTCCCCACCCAGCCCCTTGGTCAGGGCATCTGCAGGAGGCAACCAATCAATGTGTTTCTCTCACATGGATGTTTTTCTTTCTCTTTCCCTCTCTCTTTCACTCTTTATAAAAATAAATGGAAAAATATCCTTGAGTGAGGATTAAAACAAAAAAGAAAATCATCAGTAAAAAAAAAAAAATCACTGACTTCTATCATTTACTCTCATGATATTGAAAATTACCAAACAAAATGTTTATTTTTTAAAATGTATATTTTATCTGGCTACCTATAGTGATAATACAGCTTGAATGTGTGAGATATTTTCATTTTTTCCAAGGTAAATTATTTTTATGTATTTTCTTCTTAATAATCCTTAGAATGAAAGAGAGGAAATGTAATTTTTTTCACAAAAGCTTTTTATTATGAATTATATTTTGGATACAATTTAAAGGAAAAAAATGTTTAGACTAAAATATTTTACTCACAAAGTTAAATACAAATAACACTAATAAATATTCTATAGTTATAGCATACGCACAACCACAAAACCAAACAAGTTTTCAAGTTAAGTATAACACCCCCAACTTTTTTTAATAATTAAATTTGTAATGACAGATGTACTAAGTTTAATAGCAAAAATGCTGCCTTAGATCTAGTTCTAGATTTGATCTGTTTCTAAATTTTTACATAAATACTAAATATGTAATAATTATCTATTCACATATATGTATTATAGGAAGCAAAATAGTTTCAATACATTATTAGCTCAGAATAATGACTATTTAGATGGAGGATTAAAAATGGTAGTGGAGTAAGTGGATGCTGTATGGACTTGCTCCCAGAATCAAACTAGAATTACATCTAAAATAAAGAAAAACTTCCTGAATAATCAAATGAAGACTCGCTGGAGAGAACCCAATAATCAAGGACAGAAAGTAGGGACCACATAGAAACTGGAAGAAAGGGCGAAGGCATGAAAGGGCTTGCCAGGTTCCCATAGACAGCAACTGAAGTTCTGGGGAGATATCTCAGCTGTGGGGAGTTGCCACTGAGAACTTGGGTCTAATCCGGAAGCTGGGCAGCCCAGCAGAGAGCACCAGAACTGAAAAGGGTACTCACATAACAGCTGGCTTTGAAAAGCAGCAGGGTTGCTGTCTGCCTGGGGTAGAAGTCTGGAAATGCAGGCACCCTCTTAAAGGGACAACACACAACATTTTGAGTGCAACCACTCACCTTGGGATTCTGCAGAGGGAGGACAGAGTGGATTGGAGCTATGAGAGCAGAAGCCAGGGTTGGGGGCTTTGGGGATAGAGCTCAGAAGGCAGACAACCTGGCTTCCTGTGCTGAATCATTCCCTCACACTGCAGAAGTCATTTTTCTCACACAGACAAGTGCTATCTAGGCAGTTTTGCAGTGGGGAAGACAGTTGACCCACCCTATTGGAAAATCCCTGTGGAGTTTCTGAGACCCATTAAGAGACTGAGAATAAAAGTCAGCCTCCAGATGGAAGCAATTGCCCCCACGCTATTGGGAAAATTTGCACCACACGTGGGGACGAATGCCTGAGGGCAATTCAAGACAAAAAATCTTATCATTCTGTAGACAGAGGTGGTCTCCTGAGACTTGGAATCTTTGTCTAATCTTATTAGTCAGAAACACCATTTGATACTCTCCTGCTCTAGAGATTGAAGGGCATAGTAGATCTACCTAATACACAGTCACAAACCCAAACAGGCAGCCAAAATGAGAAGACAAAGAAACAACCCCCAAATGAAAGAACAATAAAATTCTACAGAAGAAGAGATAAATGAAGCAGAGATAAGAAATTTATCTGAAACAGAGTTCAGAATAATGATGGTAAAGATGCTCAACAGCATGAAAAAAGATATAGTACTAGGTGTACCAGCTAATAATGCAGATTTTGTAATCAAAGGAAACATGATAATTTCAAGAGAAACATCAAAAGTGCTTTATTCAGAGTAATGCCCATCACTTGCTACAGATTTCCCCCATCTTTCAGGTAGTTTGTGGATACCATCCCAATAGAACTTTTCTTGTTTTGAGGCAAACCATTCAGACACCCAATTTTCCACTTCTTCGTATATTTTGAAGTGCTGCTCAGAAAGTGTGTGTGCCATCAATTGGAACAAGTGGTAATCTGAAGGAGCAAGGTCTGGTGAATACAGTGGATGGGTTAATACTTCCCAGGAAAGATCTTTTAATGTGTCTTTAACTGGTTTTGAAGTGTGTGATGGTGCATTATCATGAAGCAAAATTACTTTGCAGTGTCTTCTGGCACATTCTGGTCATTTTACAATCAAAGTGTGGTTCAAATTGATTATTTGTTGTCGGTAGCAATCAGTATTAACGGTTTCTCCTGGTTTTAGAAGCTCATAATGCACCACACCTTCCTGATCCCACCAAACACAGAGCATTGTCTTCTTTCCGAAGCCATTTGGCCTTGCAGCCGATGTTGATGATTGACCTGGATCAACCCATGATTTTGTGCGTTTGGGATTCTCAAAATAAATCCACTTTTCATTGCCAGTCACAATTCGATGCAAAAAAGACTTTCTTTCGTACTGTTGAAGCAACATTTTACTGATGACTTTTCGGTTTTCCATTTGTCTTTCGTTCAGTTGATGTGGCACCCATTTTCCTTTCTTTAAAATCTTTCCTGTTGCTTGTAAATGATCAGAAATTGTTTGTTGAGCAATATTTAATCTTTCTGCAAGTTGTTCTTGAGTTTGACATGCATCTTCATCCAATAATGCTTGTAACTGTTGGTCTGCAAACTTTTTCGTTTGACCTGGACATTCTTTGTCTTTCACATAGAAACATCACTTTAATTTTTTTTAATATATTTTATTGGTTTTTTTTACAGAGAGGAAGTGAGAGAGATAGAGAGTTAGAAACATCGATGATGAGAGAGAAACATCGATCAGCTGCCTCCTGCACATCTCCTACTGGGGATGTGCCAACAACCCAGGTACATGCCCTTGACCGGAATCGAACCTGGGACCTTTCAGTCCGCAGGCCGACGCTCTATCCACTGAGCCAAACCGGTTTCGGCAGAAACATCACTTTTAAAGCATTTAAACCAGCATTCACAAGTATCTTAAGATGGAGCATGTTCACCGTAAGTGTCCTGAAGTATTTAGCAGCACTTTTCTTCAAAATAAAGTAATGAATTAAAACTTCCCACAAATGCTCTTTTTTTGGCATGAAATTCGACATTTTTTAAGCATAAAAATATCTATGATGTTAACACCTTCAGAAAATTTGACATATAAAGTTTTGAAGTTTGCTGTCAATACAACAAAATAGCATGCATATCAATCGCATATATATCAACATATGTGTAACTCCATCTATTGAAAAAAAGTCTGCATTATTAACCAGTACAACTGGTAACTATGAAAAACAGAAATAAAGAATGACATAACACAAATAAAGAACACATTGAAAGGAAAACACAGCAGATTAGGGGAAGCTGAGGATCAGATCAGTGAATTAGAAGACAGGGTGGAAAAAAATCAATCAGAGAACAAAAAAGAAAAAAACAATTAAAGAACAGGAAGATAGCTTAAGAAAGCTATGGGACATCATGAAACATAACAATATTAGAATAGCAGGTGTTCTAGAAGAAGCAGGAAGGGAGAAAGGCATAGAGAAGGTGTTTGAAGAAATAATGGCAGAAACTTCCCTAACCTGGTGAAGGAAAAACTCACACAAGTTCAGGAGGAACCGAGTCACAAGCAAGAAGAACAAGCCCATGCCTAGACACATCATAATTAAAAATGCCAAAAAATGAAAGACAAACAGAGAATCTTAAAGGCAGCAAAAGAAAAGAAAACTGTTATCTACAAAGGAGTTCCCATAAGGCTGACACCTGATTTCTCATCAGAAACTCTATAGGCCAGAAGGAAATAGCATGAAGTACTCAAGGTAATGGAAGGCAAGGAGCTGACATCACAATTACTATATCCAGAAAGGCTATCATTCAAAACAGATGCTCAAATAAAGAGCAACCAAGAAAAAAAAAAGGCTAAAAGAGGACATCACCACCAAGCCAGCATTACAAGAAATACTAAAGGGACTGCTGTAATGAGAAGAAGAAACAGAGAGAGAAATATAGCCATACAGAATTAAAATGGCAATAATTAAGTAACTATCAATAGTAACCCTAAATGTAAATGGATAAAATGCTCCAATCAAAAGGCAAAGGGTAGCTAAGTGGATACAAAAACATGACACAACTATATGCTGTCTACAAGAGACCCACCTCAAAACAAAAGACACACACAGGATGAGAGTGAAGGGATGGATAATTTTTCCATGGAAATGGAAAAGAAAAAAAAAAGCTGGAGTAACAGTACTCATATCTGACAAAATAGACTTTAAAATGAAGGCCATCACAAGAGACAACAAAGGCCACTACATATATTAAAGGGATCGATTCAACAAGAGGATATAACCTTGGTAAACACATATGCACCCAATATAAGAGCACCTAAAAATATATATAAAACTTCCAAAGGACTTTAACACAGAGATTGACAACAATTCAGTCATAATAGGGGACTTTAACACCCCTCTGACTTCACTGGATGGATCTTCCAGAGAAAAACTTAACAAGGAAACAGAGAATCTAAAGGACACACTGAATCAGATACATTTATTGACATTTATAGAACATATCACCCCAATGCAGCAAAATATACATTCCTCTCAAGTGCATGTGGATCATTCACAAAGATAGACCACAGGTTAGGGGGGGAAAAAACAAGTCTCTACAAGTTAAAGAAGATTGAAATAATAGCAAGCATCTTCTCAGTTCACAGTGGAATGAAATTAGAAATCAACTACAATAAAAATACCCCAAAACATTCAAACATATGGAGGCTAAATGGGGTACCTTGGCCTGGCCTGTAGGATTGGGCTGAAATCGGCTCTCTGACATTCCCAAAGGGGTCCTGGATTGCGAGAGGGTGCAGGTAAGGCCAAGGTATGACACCAGTGCACAATCGGTGCCGGGGAGGGACCACAGGAGGGCTCCAGGGCGTGTCCAGCCCATCTCACTCAGTCCTGATTGGCAGGACCCCAGCAGGAAGCTTAATTACCAGTCAGTGTGTCTTACCCCAGGTAGTCAGTGCACATCATAACAAGGGGTTGAATGGCCTTAGCGTATCATTAGCATATCATGCTTTGATTGGTTGAATGAACAACCAGACACTTAGCATATTAGGCTTTTATTAAATAGGATGAATGGGTTACCAATGAGATCAAGAAAGAAAAAAAAAACTTTCTGGAAACAAATGAAAATAAACACAGAACAACCCAAAATCTCGAGGACACAGCAAACGCAGTCCTGAGAAGGAAATTCATAGTACTATAGGTATACCTCAAAAAAACAAGAAAAATCAGCAATAAACTATTTAATCCTACAACTTAAAGAATTAGAAAGAGAACAACAACAAAAATCACTGAGTAAGTAGAAGAAAGGAAATAATAAAGATTAGAGCAGAAATAAATAACATAGAGACTAAAAAAATCAGCACAAAAAAACAATGAAACCAAGAGCTAGTTCTTGGAAAGAATAAACAAGATTGATGAATGGTTAGCCAGACTAGTCAAGAAACAAAGAGAGAGTACCCAAATAAATAAAATCAGAAACAAAAGTAGAGAAGTAACCACTGACACAACAGAAATACAAAGGATTGTAAAAAAAAGAATATGAGCAACTATATGCCAACAAGCTGGACAATGTGGATGAAATAGACAAATTCCTAGAAAAATATAATCTCCCAAAACTGAAACAGGAGGAATTAGAAAACCTGAATAAACCAATAACAACTGATGAAATAGAAGCAGTAATCAAGAAACTACCACCAAGAAAAAGCCCACTTCCAGACGGCTTCACAGGGGAGTTTTACCAAACATTCAAAGAAGAACTAACACCTATACTCCTCAAACTATTTAATAAAATCCAAGAGGAAGAAACACTTCCAAAATCTTTTTAAGAAACCAGCATTATACTAATTCCAAAACCACATAAAGAAACTATAAAAAAAGAGAATTACAGGCCATTATCCCTGAGGAATTATAAAATCCTAAACAAAATCTTAGCAAATCACATCCAGCAATATATTAAAAAGATCATATACCATGATCAAGTGGGATTTATTCCAGGGATGCAAGGCTGGTACAATATTTGCAAATCAATAAACGTGATACATCACATAAACAAATTGAAAGATAAAAATCACATGATAATATCAATACATGCAGAGAAAGTATTCAACAAAATCCAACACCCATTTTTGATAAAAACTCTTAGCAAAGGGGAAATAGAAAGAGTATATCTCAACATGATAAAAGCCATATATGACAAACGTACAGCCAACATCATACTCAATGGGCAAAAAACTAAAAACATTTCCCCTAAGAACAGAAACAAGACAGGGATGCTCACTCTTAGCACTCCTGTTTGACATAGTACTGGAAGTGCTAGCCATAGCAATCAGACAAGAAGAAGAAATAAAAAGAATCCAAATTGGAAAAGAAGTAAAACTGTCATTATTCACAGTTTTACATGATATTGTACATAGAAACCCCAAAGACTCCATCAAAAAACTACTAGACTTAATAAATGAATTCAGCAATGTAGCAGGATACAAACTTAACACCCAGAAATCTATGGCTTTTTTATACACCAATAATGAACTAACAGAAAGAGAACAACAACAAAAAAAAAATCCCATTTACCATTGCACCAAAAAAAATTAAGATACCTAGGAATAAACTTAACTAATGAGGTAAAAGATTTGTACTCAGAAAACTACAGGCTGTTGAAAAAAGAGAGGAATACATAAACAAATGAAAAAATATACTGTGTTCATGGATTGGTAGAATTAACATCATTAAAATGTCCATACCATCCAAAGCAATCTATAGATTCAATGCAATCCCCATTAAGATATTTCACAGACTGCCCTAACTGGTTTGGCCCAGTGAATAGAGCGTTGGCCTGCGGACTGAAAGGTCCCAGGTTCAATTCCAATCAAGGTCATGTACCTTGGTTGCAGGCACCTCCCTAGTAGGAGGTGTGTAGGAAGCAGCTGATCAATGTTTCTCTTTCATCGATGTTTCTAACTCTCTATCCCTCTCCCTTCCTCTCTGTAAAAAATTAATAAAATATATTTTTTAAAAGATATTTCATAGACCTAAAAATAACTCTCCAAAAATTCATATGAAATAAAAAAAATACCCCCGAATAGCCGAAATAATCTTTAGAAAGAAGAACAAAGTTGGAGGGATGACAATATCAGATTTCAAGTTTTTCTACAAAGCCACTGTACTCAAAACAGCCAGGTACTGGCATACGAATAGGCAAATAGTCCCATGGAACAAAACAGAGAACCCAGAAATCAACCCAAGCCATTATGTTCAATTAATATTTGACAAAGGTGGCAAGAACATAAAATGAAGTAAAGACAATCTCTTCAATAAATTGTGTTGGGAAAACTGGACAGACACATGCAAAAAAATGAAACTAGACCACCAACTTACACCATACACAAAAATAAACTTAAAATAGTAAAGACTTAAATGTAAGGCGTGAAACAATAAAAATCCTAAAATAAACCATTGACATCAAAATCTCAGACATCTCTCGTAGCAACATGTTTACCAATACATCACCTATGACAATGGAAACTAGTGAGGAAATAAACAAATGGGACTACATCAAAATTAATATCTTTTGCACAACTAAAAAAAACCATTGGCAAAATAATGAGAGAGCTCACTGCATGGGAGAAAATATTTAGCAATGATACATCCAATAAGGGATAACCTCCAAATTTACAGGGAATTCATAAAACTTAAGAAAAGGAGCATAAACAATCCAATTTAAACATGGGCAGAGGACCTAAGTAGACACTTCTCCAATGTGGACATACAGAAGGCTAACAGGCATATGAAAAAATTCTGAGTCACTAGTTATCTGAGAGATGCAAATCAAAACAACAATGAGGTACCACCTCACTGTTGGAATGGCTATCATCAACAAATCAACATCTGTCAGAATGGCTATCATCAACAAATCAACAAACAACAAGTGCTGGCAAGGATGTAGAGAAAAAGGAACCATCATGCACTGCTGGTGGGAATGCAGACTGGTGCAGCCACTGTGGAAAACAATATGGAGTTTCCTCAAAAGATTAAAAATGGAACTCCCATTTGACTCAGTAACCCCACATCTAGGAATATATCCTAGGAAATGAGAAACACCAGTTGGAAAGAAAATAGGCACCCCTACGTTCATAGCAGTACAATTTATAGTAGCTACTATTTTGAAACAGCATAAGTGCCCATCAGCAGATGAGTGGATTAAAAAACTGTGGTACATCTACACAATAGAATGCAACGCTGTTGTAAAGAAGAAGGAACTCTTACCATTTGCAACAGCATGGATGAATCTGGAGAACATTTTGCTGAGCGAAATAAGCCAGTGGGAGAAAGATAAACATCACATGATCTCACTTATTGTGGAATATAATGAACAACATAAACAAATGAACAAAAATAGAGCCAGAGAAAATAAAATATTTTAGAATATAATAGAAGTAATCCTGTTATTTGCAGATTTTTAATATTTCCTACAACTTTTGTGATATTATACTATGCTAGTACAGTTTTGGTAATATTACTATATTTAAAATCATTTTTCTTGGAATATTAATGTTTATTCCATGTAAATGGCTTATTATTTTGGATCTATAATCTGGTAATAGATTTATTTTATATATTGTAAATAAATAAATAAAGGATTGACACTGAAAAAAAAATTGTCCTAACATAACATGCCATGTTCCAATAAAAAATAGAAAATAAATTAACAAGGAAACAGTGACTTTAAAGGACAAACTGGATCAGGTGGATATAATTGACATTTATAGAACATTTCACCTCAAAACTGCAGAATATACATTCTTCTCAAGTGTGTCATTCACAAAGATAGACCACATATTAAGACACAAAACAAGTCCCTACAAGTTCAAGAAGATGGAAATCATATCCAGCATCTTCTCAGATCACAGTGGAATGAAATTAAAAATCAACTACAGTAAAAACACATAAAAGACATTCAAACACCTGGAGGCTAAATAGGATGTTATTAAACAATGAATGGGTGGCCAATGATATCAATCAAGAAATCAAAAACTTCCTGGAAACAAGTGAAAATGAACACACAACAACCCAAAATCTCTGGGACACAGCAAAACCAATCCTGAGAGGGATGTTCATAGCACTACAGGCCTACCTCAAAAACAAACAAACAAAATGAGAAAAAATAATAATAAAGTTTGTAAAACTACAATTTAAAGAACTAGAAAGAGAACAATAAGAAAATCCCAAGTACAAGGAAGGAAATAATAAAGATTGGAGCAGAAATAAATGACATAGAGACTAAAAAATATATATATATATATAAAAAAATCAAGAGCTGGTTCTTTGAAAGGATAAACCAGATGGGTGAACCGTTAGCCAGACTCCTCAAGAAACAAAGAGAGAAGGGCCCAAAAAAATAAAATTAGAAACAAAAGTGCAGAGGTAACCACTGGCAGCACAGAAATACAAAGGATCCTATCTAATAATAGACAAACGAGGTCATTAACCATACCTCCGACACGCTTCCCATTGGCTAATCAGGACGATATGCAAATTAATTGCCAACCAAGATGGCGGCCGGCAGCCAGGTAGCTGACGCGAACAGGGAGGCTTGCTTGCTCCAGTGACGGAGGAAGCCAAGGTTCCCTGCCACCGCTGCTGGGCTCTGAGCTTGCACTCTAAGCAACTATGTTGCAATTATAGAAGCTAAACAAACCCCATGCTTTCAGCCAGCCAGCAGAGCCTTGAGTTGCAACAGTGTTTCAATTATGGAACCCAAACAAACCCAGATACCTGCTTTCAGCAGCCGAGGTCTCAAAGCTAGAGCCAAGCCTCAGAGCTAAAGCCAGCTCTCACTTCCAGTGACAGCCATAGAAGGTAAATAAATGCCAGAATAAAAAAAAGAAAAAGAAAAAAGAAGAGGTTGGGAGCTTCAGTCACCCGCCAGCCTGAAAACGGCCCTCAGCCCCTCACCCAGACTGGCCAGGCACCCCAGTGGGGACCCCCACCCTGAAGGGGGTGTGACCACCTGCAAACAACCATCATCCCCTCATCCAGACTGGCCAGGCACCCCAGTGGGACCCCCACCCTGATCCAGAACACCCTTCAAGGCAAACCAGCCGGCCCCCACCTGTGCACCTGGCCTCTATCATATATAGTAAAAGGATAATATGCCTCCCACCACCGGGATCAGCGGAGCCTCCCAGCACAGGGATCAACAGAGCAGCGAGGCCTCACTGCCCCTGTGTCAAGTGGAGCCGCGAGGCCTCCCAGCACCGGGATCAGTGGAGCAGCAAGGCCTCCTAGCACCAGGATCAGCGGAGCAGCGAGGCCTCACTGCCCCGGTGTCAAAAGGAGCCGTGAGGCCTCCCAGCACTGGGATCAGCGGAGCCGAGAGGCCTCCTGGCCCCTGGAGCAGCGTGACAGGGGGCAGCGCCCAAACCCCCTGATCGCCCTGCAGCTCTGTGTGTGACAGGGGGCAGGGCCACAACCTCACTATCCCCCCTGCTCTGTTCGTGACAGGTGAAGGCACCCCAAACCCCTGATCGGCCCTGCTCTGTGCCTGATAGGGGGGAGCTCCCCAACCCCCTGATCAGCCCTGCTCTGTGTGTGACAGGGTGCGCTGCCCCAACCCCCCCATGGGCCCTGCTCTGTGTGTGACGGGGTGGAGCCACAACCTCCCCATCAGCCCTGCTCTGTGTGTGACAGGGGGCGGTGCCCCAACCCCCCTATCAGCCCTACTCTGTGCATGACAGGGGGAAGCTCCCCAACCCCCTGATTGGCCCTGCTCTGTGTATGACAGGGTACGGAGCCCCAGCCCCCCTGATGGGCCCTGCTCTGTGCGTGACAGGGGGCAGCGCCCCAACCCCCTGATCGGCCCTGCTCTGTGCGTGACAGGGGCTGGCACCGCAACCTCCCCATCGACCCTGCCTTGAGTGTGACAGGGGGCGGTGCCACAACCCCCCAATCGGCTGTACCCTGAGCATGACTAGGGGTTGCATCGCAACCTCCTGATCTGCCCTGCTCTGTGCATGACAGGGGGCAGTGCCCCAACTCCCCAATTGGCCCTGCTCTGAGCTCGACCAGGGGCTGCACCTAGGGATTGGGCCTTCCCTCTGCCACCCAGGAGCAGGCCTAAGCCAGCAGGTTGTTATCTCCTGAGGGGTCCCAGACTGTGAGAGGGCACAAGTGGGACTGAGGGACAACCCCGCCCCCCCCGCCAGTGCACAAATTTTTGTGCACCGGGCCTCTAATCTATAATAATAAAAGCCTAAGCAACCATTGCAACTGAACAGATGACCGAACAGGCTATGTGGGGCGACCAGGCCAGCAGGGAGTTAGTGAGGAACAACCAAAGGACCGGACAGCAGGCTGTGTGGGGTGACCAGACCTGCAAGGGGGCAGTTGGGGGTGACAAGGCTGGTGGGGGGCAATTAGGGGCAACCAGGGACATGTGGGGGCAGTTGGGGGTGACCAGGCATGTAGGCAGTTAGGAACCAGTGGTCCCAGATTGTGAGGGATGTCTAACTGCCCATATGACATCTCCCAAGGGGTCCTGGATTGGAGAGGGTGCAGGCTGGGCTGAGGGGAGGGGAACCCCTGTGCACAAATTTTGTGCACCAGGCCTCTAGTTATAAGATAATATGAACAACTATATGCCAACAAGCTGGATAGTGTGGATGAAATGGACAAATTTCTAGAAAATACAATCTCCCAAAACTGAATCAAGAAGAATCAGAAAACCTAAATAGGCCAATAACAACTGATGAAATAGAAGCAGTAATCAAAAAACTCTCAGCAAACAAAAGTCCTGGTCCAGAAAACTTCACAGAGGAGTTTTACTAAACATTCAAATGGTCCCATTTGTTTATTTTCTCCTTAGTTTTCTTTGCCCTAGGAGATGTATCTGTATACACATTGCTACAGAAAATGTCTGAGATATTGCTGCCTATGGTTTCTTCTTGGACTTTTATGGTTTCATGACTTTCATTTAAGTCTTTTATCCATTTTTAATTTATTCTTGTATATGGTATAAGTTGGTGGTCTAGTTTCATTTTCTTGCATGTATCTGTCCAATTTTCCAAACACCATTTATTGAAGAGACTGTCTTGACTCCATTATATGCTCTTGCCTCCTTTGTCACATATTAATTGAGCATAATGGCGTGGGTCAATTTCTAGGATCTCTGTTCTGTTCCATTGGTCTATATGTCTGTTCTTGTGCCAGTACCAGGCTGTTTTAAGTATAGTGGCTTTGTAGTATAACTTGATATCTGGTATTGTGATCCTTCCAACTTTGTTCTTCTTAAGATTGCTGCAGCTATTCGGTGTCTTTTTTGGTTCCATATATATTTTTGGAGTATTTGTTCTAGATTTGTAAAATATGCTGCCGGTATTTTTATAAGGATTGCATTGAATCTGTAAATTGCCTTGGATAGTATGGCATTTTAATGATGTTATTTCTACCAATCTTTATTTTCTTCCACTTATTTATATCTTCTTCTATACCTTTCTTCAACCTGTAATTTTCCAAGTATAAATCTTTTACTTCCTTAACATTAAACATTTTTGTATTTTATTGATTGCTACCAATTTAAAAAGCAAGTGTTTTTCGTATTTAGTGGTCATTCACTATTGCTGAGTTATTGCACATCGGTATTAGAAACATGTGCATAAAACAGTCATTTGCCATTGAATACGGTGTGGTTTTACCCATTGAATTCTTGTCTATTTTAAGTGCTGTGAAACTGTCCTTGTATGGTGATTTAGCTTCCACTTTGCACAAACATACAATCATACCTCAACAAAAACATACGATCATATCCCAACAAAGGGCACTGATGTGACTGAGTAGTCCATTATAATGTGGGCATCTATATGATGCAGAACTTGTTGAAAGCAGTTTCAGACCTTTGAGTGGGATTTAATTACCTCAATCTGAATTACCATGGTCTAAAATAAATTCTAATTTGTGCTTATTTCAGAGGAATATATATATCTCCCACGTTCAAAGGCTGTTAAATCGCGTTGTTTACCCATATCTTCAGAAAAAATTCACTTCTACTATCATGGTAAACAACCTGCTTCCCTATTTATAATGGTCTGGTCTTCTAGCAACTTCAGCATGAAATTATAGCTAATTTGCCTACAAATATCAGGTGGTCATAATAACCTGGCCACTCAGTATATATATATAGTTTCATAGTATAGTTTTCTTTTACTATAAGATTAAAATCTGGCTAAGACAACAGAAGAACAGAGTGATTGAGATATACCAGTATTACCTTTAAAAAAAAGAGAACACAATTAATTAACCTTGACATAACTAGAGTAAGAGATAATAGCTGGTAAGAAGATAACATGCAATTTAAATAAAGTAAAGAAAACTGACAACCATTCATCTGTTGCTAGAACAACAACCTTTGAGGAGTTGAGGCAAAAAAAATGCTGTAATGAGGTTAAGGGAGAGATTTTAAAAGTATACACACATATTTTAACTCTCCTCATTTGTTTTAACAGGTTATTAGGAAAGACTGCAGAAAAAAAGAAAGAAAGAAAGAAAGAAAGAAAGAAAGAAAGAAAGAAAGAAAGAAAGAAAGAAAGAAAGAAAGAAAAGAAAAGAAAAGAAAAGAAAAGAAAAGAAAAGAAAAGAAAAGAAAAGAAAAGAAAAGAAAGAAAACAAAGTGCTTTCCTTCACTAGAAAAATCAGGCATCCCCTGAAAATCATCTCACAATTTATACAGAATGATGCAGGCACATAGTAGAGGCATTTTCCTTTTAAAATACATCCCAAAGAAGACTTAATGTGTGAAGTCTTGGGAAAACCTATGTGTTTATACTGTTGTAAGAGTGACAGCAGCCACAGTACAGATAATCACTTTTATTTACCATCTCAGTCCTAATGGTCTTTTAGAAATAGCTCAGTAATGAGCAGGCAGTTTTTGGAACCAACTCAGATCCAAGTGATTATATTGACTGAGAAAATAGGAGGACCCAATGAATGAGCTAGGGCCCCTTACGTTCTATCACATTTTCATTTTAAATCACTATTGTCAATAAAAGATTATTATTTTGTTGTATCTTTTTCTCAGTGATCAAATCACTTGATCAAAAACTGAGATATATGATATTTACTTTTCCATGAATTTTCTATTGTAAAGATCTCAGTTATTGAGTATGGTTTTTAAAAAATCAATGTGAAGAGCATGAGTTCTCATGTTTGAGATGAATGCATTCTTACTATGTCTTTTAATATTACTTGTGTTTTTTTGATAATGATTTTTGATAGTAATACCTTTTTCCTTTATATGTTAAAAATAATTATTGAACCATTCTTATTCTAAAGTTTCTTTAACTCTTCAATTCACCTGAATTTTCAGTTGTGTGTGATATAGATTCACATCCTGTTTTTCACCTCTCCTTCCACCCTGGAACTTTTGACCTCTGAGTTCTCTATTTTTCCACAAGATCACAGCTGGCTTCTGGCTTATTTTAGATGATAAGGATATCAATTCTTTCAGCTTTAGTTTTCAACAAGGGGTGCTGGAAAAACAATCAGTTCAGACCCAAAGGACTGGGTAAATAATTTTAAAAATTATTTACTTTGCAAAGGATAAGTAAATATTTCCATATACTTGTACTAGAGCTCCTACCTTCAAATCCTAAAATCCTACCAACTAGCCCTCATCCAACTTATAAACAAGTTATTTTTTACTTACTTGGACTCTTTCTGAAAATATGTGTTTATAAAACTCCTACATGTAATATGTTAGCATTCAGAAACTACTCAAATCCTTAAGTCTAATTTAGACAATTTCAAACATAAGACATTATAAATGTTAAAAGCTTTAAAAATGACTCATCCAAGTAGAAAAAATGAATATTTTCTTTGTTTCAATGCATTCTTGAAATTCACCACTTTGGTAAATATCTGCAGGTAGTCCTTTAGTTAAAACTACTAGATTATTTCTACTTTCCTTTTGTGTGTGTGTGTGTGTGTGTGTGTGTGTGTGTGTGTGTTGTTGGAAAGCACATGCACTGAGGAAGCTATCCACCTTTATCCATTGTATTTGGTTGAATCTGGAAGCCCATCCTTTACAATAAAAGGCTAATATGCAAATTGTCCCCTCTACTGGAAATTCGACCAGGAGTTCAACTGGGAGTTTGACCAGGGGGACAGCCAACTGGCCAACCATCTCTGGCCCCTTCCTCCAGCCAGCCCTGCCCCTGATTGGCACATCCCACCCCTACCTGGGGCGGGGCTGGTGAACCAACTAGCGGCAGCCCCTCCCCCCAGCCAGCCTGGCCCAATCAGCCCCAATCAAGGTGGGCCAGCCGGACCCCACCCATGCATGAATTCGTGCACCAGGCCTCCAGTTTACCTATATTTAATTAAAGCAATGTACTCAAGCTATCTTGAGATCTTCAAAATAGATTTTTTTCTAAAACTCCAGAATCCCAAAATGCTGGGTAGAGTTCCAGAATATTTCAGCACCTCTTCTCTAAACAACACATAACTAGAAACCAAGGTGACAACAGAATAAATGGATCTGAATGGTGACCAGTCTCAGAGGTAAATTTCTGATTTACCTTATGTATAGTAAGTCTAAGAGGTAGAACTAATGGCAACTAAAAAATCTTTTTCAGAATCTGTGTTCCTTGACCTAGATTAATATTTCAAATAAAACAGTCTTTTTACTTGAAATGCAAGTAGAAATTAAATTTTTAAAATTACAAAAATTAAAAACCGCCTATACTCAGTTGAAACTGCATACCAATTCTACAGAATATATGGGATACAGAGTTTGCAATCAAAATGTACTTAATTCTGTCTAGTTTACATTGAAAATACCAAGTATACCTGTCTATACCTACATACATGACCAATTCAACTGAATGTCATCTTATTAAAATAAAATATTAGAGCAACAAGAGAAAAGTAGATCAATTGGATTGCATCAAAATTAAAACTTTTGTGCACTAAAAGGGCACTATTAACCAGAGAGAAGTAGCAACCACTGAATGGGAGAAAATATCTGAAAATCACATGTTTGATACGGGGTTAACATCCAGAATAAGTAAAGAAAACTCAGCAACAACAACCCAGAAACAACCTGATTTTATAAAATGGGCAAGGAACTTGAATCTATATTCCTCAAGCATGAAAAGATGCTCAACATCACTAATTATTAAGGAAATGCAAATCAAAACCATAAGATACCACTTCACACTGATTATTAGGTAGTTATTATAAAGCAAAACAAAACAAGACAGGGGATAAGTGTTTGCAAAGATATGGGAACATTGGAACCCTTGTGCATTGCTGGTGAGAATGTAAAATGATGCAACTGCTGTGGGAAATAGTATAGGGGTTCCTCAAAAATTAAACATAGAATTACCATTGATTCAGAATTTTATTTTTTGGTATATACCCAAAACGCATGAAAGCAGGGACTTGAGCAGATATCTGTACACTCATATGTATACCAGCATTATTCACAACAGCCGAAAGGTGAGAGTAAACAAGTGCCTACTGACAGATCAATGAACAGACAACATATCCTATATAATAAAAGCCTAATATGCAAATTGTCCCCTTGGGCGGTTGTTCAACTGAGAGTTTGACTGGGAGACTGGAAGTTTGACCGCCCACTATGATGTGCACTGACACCAGGGGGCGGTGTGGACATGGTGGGCGTTGGTGATGCGGTGCTGACAGCAGGCAGCAATGGAGGTGCTGCTGGCCACAATGGGCCCCAATGAGAGCAGGACCATGGCGGGATGGTGGAACAGGTGAGCAGGTGGTGCCAGGCCAAGGCAGGTGCAAGTGGGGGTCCTATCACCCCGCCGATAGCCCCGCAGATGGCGACCAGTGGTGGTGGCGGGGGGCAGGGCTGCTGCCGGGTTGTTACCTGGCTCCCAGGCACTGAAAGATCGGGGGGGGGGGAGGGGAACATGGCCCCGATTGATCGCCCCACAGGCAGGATGGTGAAGCAAGTGAGGGGGCAGTGCCAGGCCAAGGCAGGATGCCAGCCCGGGCTGTGGGGCTGCAAGGCTGAGGACGGGAACTGGGACTGTGAGGCTGGGGGTGTGAGCTGGGGCCCAATATCCAAAGGCCACCCCAGGGGACCCCACCAATGCTCAAATTTTTACACCAGGCCTCTAGTATCCTATATAATAAAAACCTAATTTGCAAATCGACCGAACAGTGGAATGACTGGTGGAACGACCAGTCTCTATGACGCATACTGGCCACCAGGGGGCAGACTTTCAATGCAGGAGCGGCCCCCAACCCAAAGGCCCCAGGCTAGCCAAGACAGGTGCCAGTGGGGGGGGGCCTCCCTAAACTCCCAGCTGGTCACCTCCCACAGACCAGCGGCAGGGGGAGTGATTAGGCAGGTGGTTAGGAGCAAGGGGTCCCAGATTGCGAGAGGGTGCAGGCTGGGCTAAGGGACCCCCTCCATCCCTGTGCACAAACTTTGTTCATCAGGCCTCTAGTCTATATATATAAAAAGCCAGCGACTGGAATGCTGTAACAACTGGAATGACCAGTCGCTATGACGCCCACTGTGGGCAGTGAACCAGCAGGATCTGGAGGTGGGGCCTGCTGGCCAACCTCCCACGGCCACTCCCCACAGCTGGCCCCACCCCTGATCAGCCTCTCCCACCCCGATCAAGGGCGGGATGGCCAGCCAATACCCCTGCAGACCTTCCCCCAGTCTGGCCCCACCCCTGATTGGCCCACCCCACCCCAATCAGCCTGAAGCCCCTCCCCCCAGCCAGCCCTGCCCCTTATCACCTTGTCCACCCCTATAGGGGGCAGGGCTGGATGGACAACCTCCTGAAGCCCCTCCCCCTGGCCGGCCCTGCCCCCGATGGGCCCCCACCACCCCAATCGGCCTGCAGTCCCTCCCCCAGCCAGCCCCATCCAGAATGGGCCCCCACCACCCAGATCAGCCTTCAGGCCCTCCCCCTGGCCAGCCCCACCCCTGATTGCCTCCCCACTACACCAATAGGGGGCAGGGCTGGCTGGCCAACTTCCTGAAGCCCCTCCCCCATTCCAGCCCCACCCCAGATTGAACCCCCTACCCTGATTAGGGACAGGGCCAACTGGCCAACTATCTGCAGCACCTCCCCACAGTAAGCCTCACCCCCAAGGGGCCCCCACCACCCCAATTGGCCTGTGGCCCCTCCCCCCTCCAGCTCTGCCCCCAAGTGGCCCCCCCACTTCAATCAGGGACAGGGCCTGCCAGCCAACCATCCATGGCCCCTCTTCTGGGCCGCTGGCCCCTGATCAGCCCCCACACACCCCATTTCGGGGCGGGGCCAGTTGGCCGACCACCCATAGCCCCTCTCACAGCCAGCCCTACCCCCCATTGGGGGAGGGCCCAGTGGCCAATCGCCCACAGCCCCTCCCTGCAGCCAGTCCGGCCCTGATCAGGCCCCAATCGGGGCAGGCTGGCCAACTAACATCCTGCCATCTCCTCTTCCCTACAGGCCCAGCCCCAATCCGCCCCGATTGGGGCCAGGCCAGCTGGACCCCACCTGTGCACGAATTTGTGAACTGGGCCTCTAGTATATATATAATATTATTCAGCCTGGCAAAGGAAGAAAGTTTTAACTCATGCTACAGCATGAATGACCCTTGAAAACATTATGTTAAGTGAAATAAGACACAAAACAAATATTGTATACTATGTATATGAGATACCTAGATATCACTTATATAAGGTACCTAGAACAGTCACATTTATATGAAAGTAGAATAATGATTGCCAGGTCCAGAGAGAAGAGGTGAATGGGGAATTATTGTTTAATGAATATAGTCTCATTTTTCAAGATGAAAAACATTCTGGGGGTGGATGGTAGTGATGGTTGTACAAAATTATGAATGTAGTTTCATAGCACTGAAGCATACCTTTAAAAATGGTTAAAATGGTAAGTTTTATGTTATCCAATTTTTAACATAATTAAAAAATAAATAAATAATAAACTATTTAAAAATAAAATATTACGGACAAAGTTTGTGTTTGTAAAATTGCCTGGGTTTCTTATGAGAGTGGTTCTTGAGATCTTGCTGTCTCACCTAGAAAATTCTTTAGCACACTCTTGTGCTGTAAAATAAGATAGTGATATCAGGGCCATCTTTGCTTTTTCCCAATGTAAATTTTACAGTTACTTGGAGGTTATAATTTAGAGAAACTTCCATTTGAGCAGATTTTTTAAATACAAACTAATTTTTCTTCAGAGACTCTGAATATCATCACAGAATGCATTCCTTAAAATGAAATACTCCTGACATGACTTGCTAAACTGTTGTATATAGGAATAAAAATATTAAAGTGTTAGTTAAGTGCTTTTCATGAGCTTGCAATAAAAAGTAGTCAACAGCCCAGCCAGCATGGCCCAGTGTGAGCAGATTTGATTTTCACTATCTAAATGTTGCTTATTATGGAACCTAACTTATAATTAGTATTTTTTTCAGTTTAGTCTTTAATATGTTTATTTCTACCTCAAAAAGTTTTTCATGCAATGCAGAAAAAATTTACTAGATGCTAATATGTCTTTATAACATATTCCAAAATGCTTTGTTCCATGCTCAATGATTATCTTCTTAACCACTAACAGATTTTTTTCATTAAAATTACATTTTCATTGTAACATAACTTGAAATCACGCAAACATCAAAAGTGATGCCCAAATATTTAGGTATTGGTGAAAGCAAAGTTTAAAATAGTTATTTTTTTCCACTTTCTACTAATATTAATGATAGCTATATTTGTTGACTACTTCTTTTATAAATATCCTTTTTAAAATTTATTTCAGAGAGGCAGGTAGAGGGAGAGAGAGTTAGAAATATCAGTGATGAGAGAGAACTATTGATCGGCTGCCTCCTGCAGGCCCCACACTGGGAATTGAGCCCACAACCCCCGGCATGTGCCCTGACCAGGAATCAAACCATGACCTCCTGGTTCCTAGGTTGATGCTCAACCACTGAACCGTGCCGGCCAGGCTATTGACTACTGTTTATTGCAAGCTCATGAAAAGCACTTAACTAACACTTTAATATTTTTATTCCTATATACAACAGTTTAGCAAGTCATGTCAGGAGTATTTCATTTTAAGGAATGCATTCTGTGATGATATTCAGAGTCTCTGAAGAAAAATTTGTTTGTATTTTAAAAATCCATCTTTACTTGCAGGCACTCAAACGATGAGATCAAATTTTCATCTATTCTTTAAGAAAGAATTCTTCATGAACATAATGTTTCTGGTAATAGAAGGTTTCTCTATCATTTTACTTTAAAAAGAGGTTGCAGTAAGAGATAAAATTCTCTAGATTCTTCAATTTGAGAACTGTTACTGCACTGTGCGTGTATGACAGAAATGTTCTACTGTGAAGAAGGTCAATGTACAGGATACTTAAAAAGATCTAGGAATCTGTATTGGATGTTCAAGTTAAGAAGTCCAGGAAGAAAGTGAATAATCCCATCTTATACTAATCAGTTTGATCAGGAGCTTCTCCCGTCTTATTTCTCTGGATGATGAGTCTTTGTGTGATCATTGCTGCTGTCTAACATTTTTCACTATCCTTTGACTTCTGAATGTATTGCCTTTTGTTAGTCAGGTTTAGTTTTGGAAATACGTGTTCTTCATTTTGGTTTGTAGAATCTATGTCCTCCTAGGTTAGCCTCAATGCCACATTTTTAGAAGGGTGTGAATGGCTGTGCAATGCTTAGGGTACTCAGACTTTTAGAGTCTTGACATACATGGAATTGTTCAAATACCGATTGCTGGTGACATGTACTTGGCATAGTTAAGAACTTGGGAAATCCTATATAATAAAAGGTTAATATGCAAATCGACTGAACAGAATGACTGATCACTATAATGCGCACTGAGCACCAGGGGGCAGACTCGGGAGTTGCCCCCTGATGGTCAGTGCACACCCACATGGAGAGCACCGCTCAGCCAGAAGCCCTGAGCCGGGCTTGCAGCTGGCGAGCGCAGTGGTGGCGGGAACCTCTCCCACCGCGGCAGTGCTAAGGATGCCCGACTGACAGCTTAGGCCCTCTCCCCAAGTGCTCCCAGGGTGCAGGCCAGGCTGAGGGACTCCTTTCCCCCCTCCCCCGCCCCATGCACTAATGGGATTCTCCAAGATAAATACCAATATTGACTTCTTCAGCTCCCTTGAGAACACTCTAACTACTTATGGGATGTAGGTTATTTAAATGATGAGAAAAGGAATAATCTGGAAGTGCTTGATTAAAGTTGCATGGTGGGATAAACCTTGGCCTACTTAAGGTTTATAAACGGATAAACCTTGCCTATTTAAGGTTTGTGCTGAACTTAAAGTATTACATCCATATTGCCATGACGCTGACATGACTTATAGGGGCAACAGTCTTCTAAATTCAGACTGGTTTATGTTTTCATAGAAAAGTCATGATTACCATAAAGAGAGGACAATAATACTGGTGATAATATCAATTAATTTATGTGTGAATAAGAGAAAATTGCTTTATAAATGCATTTTCTCCCTCCCTCTCTCTCTCTCTCTCTCTCTCTTTCTCTCCAACCAGGTGGACCTAGAAATTATTTTTTATGTTCTTTTTTCTTTTTTAATTGAATTTATTGGGATGACATTTATTAATAAAATTATATAGGCTTCAGGTGTATAATTCTAGAATACAGCATCTGTATATTATATTGTATGTTCACCACCCCAAGTCAAGTCTCCTTCCTAAATGCACTTCTTTTATTATGTTTTTGTTAAATTTCATGCAAAATGTTCTGCCATATTAAGGTTTTTTAAAGTACATACCTAAATTATTGCAATAAGACTGATTCTCCATGAATGCCTTGTTTCAGAGTTATATGGGCCTTTAAAAGCCCAATTTCATACTCAGCATGGATGTTTTCTAATGCAACCTCTTTAAATGTAATGGAAAGTCAGCTTGGATGCCTACAAAGATGTAGCATGGAACCTTTCAAGGAAATACATTACAAATAAGTAAAATGTATATTCATTGTTTTTAGATATGTCTTATTGTTACACTTACCTATAATATCTATCTTAACTAAAATTTCTAAGCTTGCAAGAAGCATTCTTTGCTTGTCGAGGATTATTACATGATTGTATTATGTTTTAAAATGAGATTAAAAATAGAGCAGAAAACCATAGGAAAATCTACTTCTCTAGTTGCCTCCTTATTTTCTCCATAGATGTACCACCAAAGGTTTAGCAAGTGCTTTTAGCATTGAAAAGAAACCTAATAAAAAATTGTAACAGCATTATTGGGACAAAATTTATATAGCATAAAAATTGCCCACTTAAAGCATACAATTCAGTACTTTTTAGAATGTTTGCAAAGTGGAGCAACCATCACCACAAACTAATTTCAGAACATTTTTCTTGCCCAATGTAAATAATGTTTAAGTTCTTGTTGGTCTTACTTTATGAATTCTGTATTTCTGTACAAACATAAAATGTTAGCTTTTCAATGGCTGTGTCAAATCCAAAAATCAGGGCTAGGCCCACCCCCTGCAGCTGCTGCTGCAGGGCAATCAGCTGGGAGATCGGGCCCCCACTAGCACCTGCCTTGGCCTGGCACTGCCCGCTCACCTGCTCCACCATCTCACTGCAGTTCCACTCTCGTCAGGCCCATCGGGTCCAGCAGTGCCTCCACTGCCACCCGCTGCCAGCACCACATCACCAATGCCCGTCATGTTCTGTGCCACCCCCTGGTGGTCAGAGCACTTCATAGCGAGCAGTTGAACTCCTGGAGTTTTCCCGGTCGAACGACTGCCCAAGAGGACAATTTGCATATTAGGCTTTTATTATATAGGATTGGGTGACACTTTTTAACAAAATTCTACAGGCTTCAGGTGCACAATTCTGTAGCACATCATCTGTACACTGTATTGTGTGTTCACCACCTCAGATCAAATCTCCTTTCATCACCATTTATCACCCCTAATATATTATTCTTTATTACAGTCATTGCTGCATTGGGTTAAGTTATCTTTGATAATTTCCTTCTTAACATGACTTTATGTACTTACCCAATCAACAATGAAAATATTTGATCACTCAGATTTTTAGATATTAGAAATTTTTTCTGATTTTCAAATGTTGCCCTCCCTACCTACAAACAAAACACACTTTAAAGAATATTTTTTAAAAAACGTTTTTAAAAACTTTTTAAAAATAGTTGAAATTTTTTAAAAATTGAAATTCTTGGTACAATTCTGCCTTTGAAATAGAGTCTCAGCTTAACAGGTTGAGAATCTACTTTAAACATTCCAGGCAGTTCCCATGAAGTTTTCTTATTCCTTTCTGAGAAAGAGGTTTGTACAACACTTGGAAAATGTAGTACAGCAGGATTTGGAAAGAAATTTGTTCAGAATCTTGAGCTATGATGTTTCAGGATAGAAAAATCATTATTATGAAATTACCATGAAGGTAGGCACCTTCTCCGCCTTGTTCTCTGCTCTATCACTTAGTACCACATGTCATACACATAAATATTTGTTAAATGAAGAATTTTCTTCACAGGCAGAGCTCAGGTTGAACTTGAAGTCACTTCAGAAAATAGTAGGTATATGGGCAAAGGAATCCAGAATGATATTAATATATCATATACTTATGTTAACAAAGAACTCTGATTATTTTAGAATCAAGAAAATCCTAGACACTTTAGTGAAAAGTATACCCTGATTAGATTTTCCTTCCCTGATGTTCACTAAATCAAAAGAAAATGGACAAAGAGATGAAAGCGTATGTCAGAAGCCCTTCCTATACCCTGAAGTACTTATTTGAAAATTCAGATTTTCTAGAGTGTTTAATAGAGTGACAGAAGGCTAGCCTTAGTCCCAGTGCTTTGCTCGTGTTTGTTGAGGGAACATTGTGTAACACCTTCCTCACCCAGCAACGGTACCTGTTGACTGAATTGTTTAGGACACAGCCTCCACTCTGCAGAAGAATGGAGAAAACAGAAGGAATGACGAGGCTGCCTCCTCGGGCATCATGATTGGAATTCTTTCTGAGTTTTTGTGTTCACATAGAAATGTTATCTTAATCTCAATTGACAAAAATTGTTCTTAAAAAAAAAAAACCCTCAGAGCTAGAGGGTGAGAGGAATGCTTCAGAGAGATCTAAAAAGAACAAAGTGCGTAATAGCTGCTCAGAAATTACATTTAGAAACTGAAAGTTACCCACAATTTAGACACTAGGTGAAAAGACAAATTGTTCCTTTCTATTTTGGGTGAAGACTATAAAATACCATAATAGTGGTTTTTCACATTAAATAATGTTTTTCCATTCCTGTAAAAATGCATTCATGTCAAAAAAAGGAAGGAAAATCACTTAGTCTCACAAGTGGGGAAAAAATAAATCTATGTAGTGGCAATAATTCATTTATTCCTTCATCCAGAGGCTACTAAACATCAATAGTGTGCCTGGTTTTGGTCTAAGGGGAGAAAGGAGTATTTCTCAATAAGGGCTCTAAAAGAGAAATCTCAGCGTATTCTGAAAATCTTTAACTAGACTAGAGATGGGGAAGGGCTTCTCAGAAGAGAAGGATACTTGTAAATAGGCAATATGAGGATTTTAGAAATTGAAATTTGAAACATTTTAAAGCAGTATCATTAAATTGTCTTTTCATGTAAATTTACCTAATGTTATTATTGAAATCTTTGTGTGTCCTAAGCACATATAAGTCCCAGAAGGAGAAAAAGAAGCAGTTCAGTGTTGTGTGTGGCAGGGAGGTACTGGATTTAAATGTTTCTAATAATCCAGTCCCATTCATAGCAGCACAATATACATTAGCTAAGATTTGGAATCAGCCTAAGTGTCCATCAGCAGATGAATGGATTAAAAAACTTTGGCACATCTACACAATGGAATACTATGCTGCTGTAAAAAGGAAGGAACTCCTACCATTTGCAACAGCATGGATGGAGCTGGAGAGCATTATGCTAAGTGAAATAAGTCAGTGAGAGAAAGATAAATATCACATGCTCTCACTCATTTGTGGATTATAATGAACAACATAAACTGATGAACAAAAACAGATGTGGAGACAGAGAAGCACCAATCAGATGCTCAAAACTCAGAGGGAAGGTAGGGGAGGGTGGGGGTGAGGGGGAGAGATCAACCAAAGGACTTGTATGCATGCATATAAGCATAAGGGATGGATGTGGACAACAGGGGGTGAGGGTGACGGCAGGATTGGGAGGATGAGGGGACATTGGGGGGATAAGGACACATTTGTAATATCTTAATCAATAAAGGGGAAAAATAAAAAATAAAGAATAACTCTTGATCCTCACATGGTTCAGACATCATACTGATAACTGAAAATAGAAGAGAAGGCGAATTTTTCAGGAGTATTTGGGAAGTGCATAAAGCTTTGTTTGCTTGTTTGTTTTTAATTTTTAATCATCTTTATTTAATCCTAGATGACTCACTTTATTCTCTAAGAATCCTAGCACCTTTTTTTTCTTTTTTCCTCCCACCACCCTCCCTTCTTCCTTCTCTCTCTCTCTCTCTCCAAACCTTAGACCTCTACAAAAGATAAACTTGACACCATTCTAGCAGTCACTCTTTTGTATCTACTCTACAAGTTCCATGACACTGCGGAGGAAGCAGGAGTTTCCTAGGCATTGAGTGAGGATTGGGAAGGGGTGGCAATAAGGACTATGCAGGAAGGTGATTGTAGTTAGCACAGAAGGGTATCTGAGGAATGAGAACAAAGAGTGGAAACAAGATACATTAAACATCATGATTTCAACACTACTGATGTTGCCTTCTGTCTTTTCTTACATAACATAAGGTTTAAAGTGATAACTAGCAAATGATTGATGATAATATCTCTAAGCTCCTTTATGTCCTTTCTGTACTACTCTATCCTTATGATCCTACCAGAGTCAGAGGAAATTTTAGGCCATAGGCTAAGAGGAAAAGAAAAATCAAGAAGTTCAGCTGTGGTGAGAAGGGAAAATGCCATAGTTTTTAAAGTGCTGATCAAGATGTAGTGCCGTCCCAGTTTGGGATGGGGAGACAGAGAAAGGAGGTAAGACTGTAGCAGATCTGATTGCCTAACTACTGCACTTAATTAGTAATTGTCCACTTTCAACCAGTGTGCTCAAACTTCAGTGTTTACAGGATGGGAGGAGTGCTTGTTGAAATTGCAGGATTCTAAACCCCATTGAAGTGTTTGGACAGCATACCTCTCTAAGAAACACCAGTTGAGAGATGAAGTACAAGTTTCTTAAAACATAATGTAAAATCCTTTGGGGAACTGAAAGAAGCCAAATTGACCATTTAATAATCACCAGGTTCTTTTGGAAAATATTGACAGCTCCCAATGATTAAACGTAGGCGTAGGCTGGCATTCCTCTCCCACACAACATGGTATGTTAACAATGAGAACAAGTTTTAGATTAAGTCCTGTCTAACATTTACTAACAAGCAAGCACAAATACTCACATAAACTGTGCTTGTAAGCTTTGGGTACAAAGGCTATTAAGACGTTCAGAAATCAGAGCAGCCAACCATTTAATTTGGGTCAAGCTATACTGTCCTCTCTGAGATGAGGGTGCATGACCAAATGGAGTTGTGAACCTAGAACACAGCTCCAAAGATATTAGCTGTTGCTTGACTTGCCACATGTTTTACATGGGTGTTGATGCCCATTTACTCTTATCCAATCATGATCAGATAACTCAAGCACAACTCATTTTACTATTTTAAAAAGATCATATTAAAATTTATCAGGCTAATTAAAAACTCTCTAGACATATGTACTACTATTTGTAATACTTTAAACAATAAAAAAAATTTTTTAATAAAATAAAACTTAAAAAAAAAAAAAAAAACAACTCTCTGGTATAGTTTTCCATAAAGATATTTGAAGTTTTTTTGTTGCTACCTCTGAAGTGTGATTACCCAATTAGGCTACTTCAACTGTTAATTATACTCTTAGAATAATGAACATAGTAAGCATTCAAGTCATAGCTATTACTATTTTTCTTGTAATTAGCATGATTGCCATGTTTATCTCTCTTATAGCATATGACACATTCAGCTACTTCTCTACATATCTAAGCTAGTCATTAAACTAGTTTTTTTTCAAATTCATGAATGGGTTATCAAATCAATTAACCCATTCCCCCTCCCACTTTCTCTCTGAGATTCATCAGTCTATTCCATGTTTCCATGCCTGTCCTGTGCATTGAGCATCTGCCCCCTGGTGGTCAGTGTGCATCATAGCTACCAGTTGAATGGTCGGACACTTTGCATATTGGCCTTTTATATATAGACTAGAGGCCCAGTGCACAAAAATTTGTGCACTCGGGGGGGGGGGGTCCCTCAACCCGGCCTGCGCCCACTTGCAGTCCACAACCCCTTGGGGGATGTCCACCTGTCGACTTAGGCCCACTCCCCGGGGGATCAGGCCTAAACTTGCAGTGAGACATCCTTCTGGCAGCCAGGGAGCACTCAGGGGATGTCTGACTAAAGGCTTAGGCCCCCAAGGGAGCTGTGATGAGGAAGCTGGGGTGACAGAGGAGCCACGCTATCCCGCCCTGCTGCCCCGGGTCGGGTCGCACACAGGACGCCCAGGCGGGCCAGCAGATCACTGCTGCCCTGCCTGGCCGCCCCGGATCGGGTCCCACACGGGACGCCCACCACCCCAGGTCACAGATAGCAGGCCCAGATGGCAGCAGGGCAGGCAGGATGGCACTGTCCTGCCCTGCCTGCAGTATGCAAATTAGCTGCCATCTTTGTTGGTGGTTAATTTGCATATTGCACTGATTAGCCAATGGGAGGCGTAGTGAAGGTATGGTCAATTACCATGTTTGTCTATTATTAAATAGGATATAGATAGATATAGATATAGTTAGATATAGATATAGATATAGATATAGATATAGATATAGATATAGATATAGATAGATATAGATGATATAGGTATATGCTAAGTTGCAATGGAAAATATATTTTCTACTGTGGGTCATAGTCAAAAAGAAAAACACTGTAATGATTGTATTCCTCAAAATAAGGGAATAAGAAATGCTGTCTTACATGGAGGGACCTGGAGAGTATCATGCTAAGTGAAATAAGTCAGTCAGAGAAATATAAGTATCACATGATTGCATCATATGTGGAATCTAAGTAATGAAATAAACTGATGAACTGAGTGGATCCAGAGACAACAGAGTGCTGAACCTCAGTGGGAAGGCGGGGGAGGGTGGGCGGGTGGGAGGGAGGTAATCAACAAAGACCTTATATGCATATGTGCATAACCCATGGACACAGACAATAGGCTGCTGAAGGCCTGGGGCAGGGGATGGGGGGCTAGAGGGGATCAACTTTCAACAATAAATAATTATTTTTTAAAAAAAGAAATGCTGTCTTATTTATGTTGTTATCTCCATAGGTTAGCATATGTTTAGATGCTCAGAATATGTTTGAATAGTTTTTTAATCTGCTAAAATGAATTTCTCTGTAAAATGGAACCAAAGATATTTAAACCATTTTCAGAATCTGAAACAGAGCATATATAAGCATTTGTAACTGATATTTATAGAACCAAAGAGTACAAGTGTTCTCCACTGTTCTGATTTGAAGAGAACTGTAATTATTTCTCTGGAAATCTTTATAGTCACTTTCTCCTATACCACAGGGTTCTACATTTTTTTAAATTAGCTATTTTTATGCAATGTATTTCTGTACTCTTTATATTCGTTCTTCTATTGTTCCTGTAACAAATTATCACAAGTTATAGTGGTTTAAAACAATGCAAACTTATTCTCTTCTAGTTCTGTGGAATAGACCTCTGACATGAGTTTCATTGAGCTAAAATCAAGATGTCCATGTGGCTGCGTATTTTGCGGCTGTAGAGGAGAATGTGTTTCCTGGCCTTTCCCAGCTTCTGCAGGCATTCCTAGACTCACGGCTCTTTCTCCATCTGTAAAGCCAGCAGAGTAGCACTCTGACCTCTGTTTGAATGGTCAAAGCTGCTTCCTCTAGCTTTGACTCTCCAACCTCCCTCTTTCATTTATAAGGTCCCTTGTGATTACATTGGGCAAATGTAGATAATTCCTAATAACCTCCCCAGCTAAAGGTCCTTATTTAGTCATGTCTGAAAATTCCCTTTCAGCCATTTATTATTCACAGCTCCAGAAATAAAACTTGTTCACCTTTGGGGGACAATTATTATGCTTGCCACACCCTTCAATTCCATCATCTAAGAACTGCCCCAGGGAACAACTATTTGCAAAGCATTTTGGATAATTTTCATTCTACTTGATTTATAGCTATCACTATCCAACAAATTTCCTATAAACCTGTTTTCTGATTTCATATAACTTTTGGGACAAGGGCCAATACAGTAACATCTTACATCTATGATTTTAGTGTCCCTAATTTTTGATAATTTGCTGAAATTTGTGTAACATTATAATTCATATGTTGAAATTTTCAAATTAATAACTTTTAACATTCGTATTGTTTGCTTAATACCCTTAAAAGAAAGAATTGGAGAAATAGAAGTGCAATGCGCAAAATTCTAAGCCAGTAAAGTATGGTTTCATAGTTTATACTCATAATCTGCATTATATCAAACTTTGGGGAAAGAATATGTTTGTCCAGAACAAAGGCACTGCAGTGTTTCCTGAACAATTGAAGGAAGTGATTCATAAGAGCGGCTACCAGTTGGCAGAACATTCTAACCTTGTCTACTCTGGCTTGTTTTGGAAGCCAATACTTTCTAACACTCTTTATTTCGGTGACCAGCATTTTAATTTTTTTTCTCCAGCTCCCTATTTTCTATTTTTCTCAATTCACACTCCAATTCTTGGAAACAAGTCACCACATCCAGCTTACCCCAGGGAAGGGTAGTGGTGGTGAGTAAGCTGGGCCTCCTTGAGGAAGAAGTATCCACATATGTAAAATAGAATTCTTTCATATGGGAGATTTGTCTCTTCTTCCTAGTTATTTATTTATGTATTCATTTATCTTTATACAAGGATTGAACCTATCTTTTTGACAATTTTTAACTGTTCACATAGCAAAGGAAAGCAAACAATATATTGAAAAACATGCATGTGGTTTCTATAGTAGTCTTTGGGTTAAATAATTTATTCTTTCAATATTTATAAGGGCTTTCTGAGAAAATATGAGAAAACTATTAAGGAAATGTTTTATCTAAATGATGATAAAAGATCTGGAGAAAGGAAAGTGCTCTGCGTAAATCAACAACTCATGCCATAGACAGAGTTTTTAAAACAAAAATGAACTCCAAAAATAATAGTTCAGCCTCATTGTTTACATCAAGGAGACCAAGGCACTATTTAAGTTGTAGAAAAATAAATCGGGTAAATTCATTTTATGACTCGGAGTTCATCACAAAAAAAGAGCCCCTCAATTTTAGGCATCTATTTTGTTTTCCCATGCAATACACATTTTTATAATATAACTTGGCACATTTTATGGCCAAGGTAAAATATACAAAAATACACTGTAACATGAATGAAACTCTAAAAGCAAACTATATGAGGGGGAAATTACCCAAATGTCTATTAAGTAGAACTCAAGATAACTATTTTTTTCCTCTTCTTAGATGTTTTTTCACTTCTTAATCCATCCTACATATTAGCTCAAAATGTGTATTCCCTGGACAAAAGTTTATTACTTGTAGGTCTATATATATCTCTTGTGTTTCACTTCAATTGATACAATATCCCAGTACACATCTTTTTTTATTTCTTTCATTACATTGTACAATTTCTTCTTTGTTAGCTTTTTTCTCCCTTAGAATGCTCTTGCACAGAAGACAGAAGCTACTCTTTTTAATCTGGATCTCTTTGGTTCTTTGCACAGTGCATGGCACACAATAGATGCTCAATAAATATAGAATGAATTGACTAACACATATATCACGTCAACTCTCAGGACATTTAATTTCCTTAACGTGGTAGCTGTAAGTATGAAGATAGATAAGTAATACAAACATTATCAACTTTATAAATTCTTAATAAGAATCTATAATTATATATACACTCTGTAGTGAAAACTTTTATTCATTCCTCTAAAATATGTAAATTCTGTAAACCAAAGAACACTTCAAACTGCCTTCTCTCCATGAAATACAATGCAATTAATTGCCTTTCTTATATTTTGGAGAGGGACTTTCTCATCCAGAAATATAATGGAAAATCATGAAATGTAGCATAAATGTGCATGTTATCTTCTCTCAAATATACATAGGTATTTGGCTCTGTGGGCTGCTAAGATACACTAACTTAAAAGTACAGAAATGTGATCTTTAAAATTTTATTTTCCAGAAATTATTTCTCATAAAATTAAACTCTGAGAAATAAATACAATCCCAGTAAAATTATTTATTTTACTTCATTAAATTGTGTTGGAAAAGATTTTTAAGTTTAAATATTAATGTTGAGATTAGCAAAAGTTATTTGTACGCTTTAACCAAATACCTCTGCCTTTTGGTTTCACACCCTTTCTTTAGGAAATCAATAGAGAACAAACCAGAGTTATTTCAATGAAAAATCATTGATTTCAATTTTCACAAATCACTAATTTATAATCCCATCCATTTCTTCTCCTTTTTGCAGAAGAAGAAGTTACATGATGAGACAAAAACCGTTTATTTTGAGGTGAAATGGTGGTGAAAGTGGATAGGAGAACACCATGCTGAATTCTTAAATTATGACAAATTCTTGGCAAATATATCTTTTCTAGTTGATCCAGACATAAGGATTATGGATATCTCTAAAAAGTTAATATTATTCCCGTGTGGTGCTGACCTCAGAACCTATCATTTGTTTTCAATTGTTAGTATTTTCTTTTTTAAATCTTTTTAATTAAGTTTATTGGGGTAACATCTACACTAATAAAAGAGAAACATGGTAATTAGCGTACGACCGCTATCCTTTTCATTGGCTAATCAGTGAGTATATGCAAATTAACTGTCAGCCAAAATGGCGGCCGGCAGCCAGGCAGCTGGAAGCGAACATGAGGCTTGCTTGCTGCAGTGAAGGAGGACTCCAACGTTCCCCGCCTCACTTGCCGGCCTCTGAGCTACAACTCTAAGCAACTATGTACTATGTTGCAAATAAGAAGATAAACAAAACCCCAGAAACTGGCTTTCATTCAGCCGGGCTTTAGCAACATTGTATGGATGTTTTCAGCGGCGAGGCCTCAGAGCTAAAGCTGGCCCAGAGTAAAAAAAAAAAAAAAGAAAACAAGGAGCGGTTGGAAGCTTCAGTCACTTACTTCTGGAAAACAGCCCTCAGCCCCTCACCCAGACTGGCCAGGCACCCCAGTGGGGACACCAACCCTGATCCAGGACACCCTTCAGGGCAAACCAGTCGACCCCCACCCATGCACCAGGCCTCTATTCTATATAGTAAAAGGGTAATATGCCTCCCAGCACCGGGATCAGCGGAGCAGCGAGGCTCCAGGCACCAGGATCAGCATGACAGGGGGCAGCGCCCAAACCCCCTGATTGCTCTGCGGCTCTGTGTGTTACAGGGGGCAGGGCCACAACCTCCCTATCTGCCCTGCTCTGTGCCTGATAGGGGGGAGCTCCCCAATCCCCTGATTGCCCTGCTGCTCTGTGTTTGACAGGCTGCAGTGCACCAACCCCCTGATCGGCCCTGCTCTGTGTGTGACAGGGTAGAGCCATAACCTCTCCATCGGCCCTGCCCCGAGTGTGACAGTGGTGGTGCCCCAACCCCCTGATTGGCCCTGTTCTGTGGGTGATAGAAGGTGGCGTCTCAACCCCCCTCCACGGGCCTTGCTCTGTGTGTGACAGGGTAGAGCCATAACCTCCCCATTAGCCCTGCCCTGAGTGTGACTGGGTGCAGCGCCCCAACCTCCTGATCCGCCCTGCTCTGTGCGTGACAGGGTACGGAGCCCCAACACCCCTGATGGGCGTGCTCTGTGAGTGACAGGGGGCAGCGCCCCAACCCCCTGATGGGCCCTGCTCTGTGCGTGACAGGGGGTGGCGCCGCAACCTCCCCATCGACCCTGCCTTGAGTGTGACAGGGGGCGGTGCCCCAACCCCCCAATCGTCCGTACCCTGAGCATGACTGAGGGTGGCATCGCAACCTCCCGATCCGCCCTGCTCTGTGCATGATGGGCGGCGCCCCAACTCCCCAATCGGTCCTGCTCTGAGCCTGACCAGGGGCTGCACCTAGGGATTGGGCCTGCCCTCTGCCACCCGGAAGCAGGCCTAAGCCAGCAGGTCGTTATCTCCCGAGGGGTCCCAGACTGAGAAGGCACAGGCCGAGCTGGGGGACCCCCCCGCCGCCGAGTGCACAAATTTTTGTGCACCGGGCCTGTAGTTAGTTAATAAAATTATATAGATTTCAAGTATACAATTTGATGATACATGATCTGTGTATTGCATTGTGTGTCCAGCACCCAAAGTCATATCTTTTTCTGTCACCATATATTTCATCTTCTTTACCCTTTACTACATCCCCCACTTCCTTTCCTCTGATAATCACCATTCTGCTGTCTGTGTCTATGAGTTTTTGTTCATTTGTTGTTTTCAGTTTTATATTCCACATATGAGTGAAATCACATGGTTTTTTACTTTTTCTGTCTGACTTATTTCATTTAACATGATATTCTCAAGGTCTACCTATGTTGTCACAAATGGCAGTATTTCATCTTTTCTTATGGCTGAGTAGTAGTATATATATAATGAAATACATCTTCTTTATCTAATCATCTATAAAAGACACTTTAATGTCTTGGCCACCATGAATAATACTGTAATAAACATAGGGGTGCATATTTAATGGAATCCCCATCAAAATCCCAATGCTATTTTTTAAATAAATAGAACAGTAACAACAACAGCAATAAAAAAATTAAAATAAATAAATAAAAAACCATCAGATTTGCATGGAACCACAAAAGACCCTGAATAGCCAAAGCAATCCTGGGGAAAAAAAGAATGAAGCCAGAGGTACCACATTCACTGACCTCAAATTATATTACAAAGTGACAATAATCAAAACACCATAGTATTTACATAAAAATTGTTAGTATTTTCAAGATGAATGACACTCTTTGCCATGTCCCTGGCCACAAGCCTCACAATCTCTTCATGGATAAGAAATAAACAGATTTGATTTTTTAACAGAATTCTGGTCTTAAGTAGAAAGTATGAAAGAAATGAATATATATATTAAAATGTTATAGGATCCCTGGACATAGAGATAGATGCAATAAAAAATCTCTGCCATGTACTCCCTTCTAATCCCTGATAATAATTGCAAAAATGTTCTCCAAAAGTGGTGGTAAGAATTTATATTCCCAAGAAGCACAAATTAATAAAAAGAAAGAGTAGTAAAAAAAAAAAGGCAGTAAAAAATGATAGAGCAAAACAATGTATTTTTCAAGTTTTAAGTTATTTTATTTTATTTTATTGTTTAAAGTATTACAAATAGTAGTACATATGTCTCCTTTTTTCCCCCATTGACCTTCCCCCGGGCTCCCCTACCCCCCAGCACATGCCCTCACCTCCCCCCACCACCAGTGTCTTGCATCCATTGGTTATGCTTACATGCATGCATACAAGTCCTTCAGTTGATCTCTTACCTCCCCTCACCCACCCCTCTCCAGCCTTCCTGCTGTAATTTGACAGTCTGTTTGATGCTTCTCTGCCTCTGTATCTATCTTTTTGTTCACCAGGTTATAATATTCTTTATTATCCATAAATGAGTGAGACCATGTGGTATTTTTTTCACTGACTGCTTATTTCACTTAACATGATGTACTCCAGTTCCATCCATGCTGCTGCAAATGATAAGAATTCCTTCTTTTTTATAGCAATGTAGTATTCCATTGTGTAGATATACCATAGTTTTCTAATCCACTCATCTGCTGATGGGCATTTAGGCTATTTCCAAATCTTAGCTATTGTAAATTGTGCTGCTAGAACATAGGGGTGCATATATCCTTTCTGATTGGTGTTTCTGTTTTCTTAGGATATATTCCTAGAAGTGGTATTACTGGGTCAAATGGAAGACAGACTGATGCAGCCATTGTGACACTCTTTGCCACTCTTTGCCATGTCCCTGGCCACACCATACTGTTTCCTTAAGTTATTTTTTTTTTTGGTGTATCCACATGTTGGGGCTTTTTTTTTTTTTTTTTTTTTTTTTTTTTTTTTTTTTTTTTTTTTTTTTTTTTGCTTTTCTTCTTCCTCAGGTTCCTTCCTATGCTAAATTGATGCAATTATCCAAGGATTTGGATCACAAAACATTTTGTTCAAATATTCAAAATCTAGGCAAAAGCATGTTTTTGGTACTTCTGAAGGATAGGGAAGGATGAACTTATCTGGATTAGATCTGTTTCTCCATTTCTACTAGGATGATTAAGTTAACAGGTATTAAATAGGGGACTACCATCTGCACACATGTGTGCACATGCACCGGGAGAGACAACTATATCCAAAGAATTTTTGAAAGTTATTTCCATCCTATATAATAAAGAGCTAATATGCAAATGGCCATCACGCCCCCATGCCCTCGCACCCTCGCACCCTCTCGCCAAGGCTGGGGGACCTGAGGCCAGGCCAGGGGACCTGAGGCCATGCCCCCCACCTCGGTGCTGGGGCCAGGTGACCTAAGGACATGCCCCCACCCGAAGGGGCTTGACAGGGTCCTGAGGCTGTGCCCCCCACCAAGTGGGACTTGATGGGGGACCTGAGACTGTGTCCCCCACCTGGCACTGGGCTGGGGGACCTGAGGATGCACCGCCCCCTCCCTGCGGGGCTTGTCAGGGGTGAGAAAGGTTGGGTCTGGGTCTCGCGCGATTTCAAGGCACACGCAGGTGGGAGGGGACTTGACTCTGGGTCCCACAGCATGACCCAGACTTTGACAGGAGGGATATTTTCATATATATTTTACTAATTTTCTTTCATCTCTGACACTTCTATTATAGAGAAAGGGCAAATAACAATATTAAAATATTTCCTCTAATTAATTCCCTTTTAATGTGCACGAATTTTGTGCACCGGGCCAGTAGTATAGATTATAATGTTCATTAAAGGGTTAGTGATAATAATGTGGCAATTTTAAACTTGCATACATGTTATTAAAACCATAGTTACCACAGCAATTGTTTAGAATTTAGACCAACAAGGGACCTCTTCCTGGTAGGAGTATTTCATTATTGGCTAGAGGCCCAGTGCATAAAAATTTGTGCACTCGGGGGGGGGGGGGGGGTCCCTCAGCCCGGCCTGTGCCCTCTTGCAGTCTGGGACCCCTCGGGGGATGACCACCTGCTGGCTTAGGCCTGCTCCCAGGGGGATTGGGCCTAAGCTGGCAATCAGACTTCCCTCTGGCAGCCCAGCAGCCCTCGGGGGATGTCCACTTGCCAGCAGGGAGCAGACCTAAGCTGCAGTCAGACATCCTTAGCGCTGCTGAGGAGGCAGGAGAGGCTCCCACCACCACCGCTGTACTGGCAACCATCAGCCTGGATTGTGGCTGAGCAGAGCTCCCTCATGTGGGAGCGCACTGACCACCAGAGGGCAGCTCCTGCATTGAGAGTCTGCCCCCTGGTGGTTAGTGTGTGTGATAGTGACCAGTCATTCCCAGTCTTTCTGCTGTTAGGGTCAGTTTGCATATTACCCTTTTACTATATAAGATAGAGGCCTGGTGCATGGGTGGGGGCCGGCTAGTTTGCCCTGAAGGGTGTCCCGGATCAGGGTGGGGGTCCCGCTTGGGTGCCTAGCAAGCCTGGGAGAGGGGCTGATGGCTGTCTGCAGCTGGTCACACCCCCTTTAAGGTGGGGGTCCCCACTGGGGTACCTGGCCAGTCTGGGTGAGGGGTTGAAGGCAGTTTTCATACTAGCCAGCAACTGAAGCTCCCAGCCTCTCCTTTTTTCTTTTTTTTATTCTGGGATTTATTTACCTTCTATAATTGAAACTTTGTTGCCATCACTGGAGCTGAGCGCAGGCTCCTGCTCACTCCAGCTTTGAGGCCACGGCCTGCTGAAAGCAGGTATCTGGGGTTTGTTTAGCTTCTATAATTGAAACTTTGTTGCTTTCGGAGCTCAGAGCCGGGCCACGACAGGCGGGGAACCTTGGCTTCCTCCATCACTGGAGCAAGCAAGTCTTCTGTTTGCTTCAGCTGCTTGGCTGCAGGCCGCCATCTTTGTTGGCAGTTAATTTGCATATCTCCCTGATTAGCCAATGGGAAGTGTAGTGAAGGTACTGTCAATTACCCTTTTTGTCTTATATTAGACTAGAGGCCCGGTGCACAAAAATTTGTGCACTTGGGGGGAGGGGGTGTCCCTCAGCCCATCCTGTGCCCTCTCACAGTCTGGAACCCCCAGGAGATAATGACCTGCTCGCTTAAGCCTGCTCCCTGGTGGCAGAGGGCAGGCCTAATCCCTAGGTGCAGCCCCTGGTCGGGCTCAGAGCAGGGCCAATTGGGGAGTTGGGGCACTGCCCCCTGTCATGCACAGAGCAGGGTGGATCAGGAGGTTGCGATGCCACCCTCAGTCACGCTCAGGGTACAGCCGATTGGGGGGTTGGGGCACCGCCCCCTGTCACACTCAAGGCAGGGTCGATAGGGAAGTTGCGGCGCCACCCCCTGTCACACACAGAGCAGAGCCCATCAGAGGGGTTGGGGCTCTGTACCCTGTCACTCACAGAGCAGGGCCGATCAGGGGGTTGAGGAGCTCCCCCCTGTCATGCACAGAGCAGGGCTGATGAGGGGGTTGGGGCACTGCACCCTGTCACACACAGAGCCGCAGGGCGATCAGGGGGTTTGGGCTCTGCCCCCTGTCACGCTGATCCCGGTGCCAGGAGGCCTTACTGCTCCACTGATCCCAGTGCTGGGAGGCATATTACCCTTTTACTATATAGAATAGAGGCCTGGTGCACGGGTGGCGGCCTGCTGGTTTGCCCTGAAGGGTGTCCTGGATCAGGGTGGGGGTCCCCACTGGGGTGCCTGGCCAGTCTGGCTGAGGGGCTGAGGGCCGTTTTCAGGCTGGCGGGTGACTGAAGCTCCCAACCACTCATTTTTTTCTTTTCTTTTTTTAATTCTGGGACAGCTTTAGCTCTGACGCCTCGGCTGCTGAAAGCAGGTTTCTGGCCTTTGTTTACCTTCTGTATTTGATACAATGTTGCGGTCCGGCTGGCTGAAGTCCGGCTGACTAAAGCAGGTTTCTGGGGTTTTGTTTAGCTTCTATATTTGCAACATAGTTGCTTAGAGTTGCAGCTGAGAGGCCGGCAAGTCAGGCAGGGAACGTTGGAGTCTGCAGTCACTGGAGCAAGCAAGCCTCCCTGTTTGCTTCAGTACATGGCTGTCGGCCGCCATCTTGGCTGGCAGTTAATTTGAATATCGCCCTGATTAGCCAATGGGAAGGGTAGCGGAGGTACGGCTAATTACCATGTTTCTCTTTTATTAGATAGGATAAGATGTTGTTTGGAGATGCTGAGGCTGGTGATAATAAAGAGCAGATTTAATGTAGTCAGTTTTGTTATTGTTTTTGAAATCTCTCCCGGCAGTGCATTCCTTGATCCCAGTGCTGCCCTTGTTTTCCCACATCTGAAACCAGAAAATGAATGTGAAAATACCTAGCATCAGCATCACCAAGTTACAGTACTTTCTGGTGGTGACTGTGGTCATTAGCAGAGTTCATCCTCTGCAAAGTACACAGAGGCTCCTTCTTAAACCACTTTCAAGTTTAGTACATTAAATTAGGATTTTTATTTGCACTGTTACTGCAAATAGATTTTGTCCATTTTTCTCATGATAGTATAGTCTGTATTTTAATGCTCAAATGCATGCAGGTTCTTAGCTATTAAAATTAACCAGGTAAAGGAAAGGCCCCCTTCTCATTGTCCTCTCAATGTAATAGCAGCATAATAAAGACTTAGGAGAGCATTCAAAGGAGTTGTAACTGAGCTCCTCAGTCATAGCTGTTGCTTCTTTTCCCCACGTTCATGAGCTTTGAGCTCTGTCACCTTGGGTACATTTTTTAACATCTATAAGCCTCAGTGAAATGATGATAGTACTTGCTTTCATGGGGTTGTTGTAAGGATTAAATTAGATAATTCATATAGAGTAAGTTGTATAGTATCTTAGCAAAATATTCACAATTATTAACTACTACTACTATTAACACTATAATTAGAAAAATCAAACCAAAGTAGCTCCATTATTGCACCCCACACTCTACCCCTAAATTGCTGACACCAAAATAAGGTTAATTTGTCAGGTTTATTTTTCTTTTCTTTTTTTTCCCTCATGTCTTCTCTTCTCTTCTTTTCTTTTTCAATTTTCTACTAGAGGCCCAGTGCATAAAATTCATGCACTGGGAGTGGGGGGGTGTCCCTCAGCCCAGCCTGCACCCTCTCCAATCTGGGACTCCTCGGGGGATGTCCAACTTCCAGTTTAGGCCTGATCGGGCCTAAACCGATGGTCAGACATCCCTCTCATAATCTGGGACTGCTGGCTCTCAACCAGTCAACTGCCTGCCTGCCTGATCACCCCTAACTGCTTCTGCCTGCCAGCCTGATCACCCCAAAACACTCCCCTGCCAGCCTGATCGATGCCTAACTGCTCCCCTGCCAGCCTGGTCGCCCCCACCTGACCACCCCTGCTGGCCCAGTCATCCCCAACTACCCTTCCCTGCTGGCCCAGTGGCCCCCAACTGCTCTCCCCTGCCAGCCCAGTTGTCCCTAACTGCTCTCTTCTACCAGCCTTGTCCCCCCAACTGCCCTCCCCTACAGGCCTGGTCCCCCCAACTGCCCTCCCCTGCCAGCCATCTTGTGGCTGTGGGTGCCACCATCTTTGAGGGTGGAGCAGTCAATTAGCATATTCCCTCCTTATTGGCTGTGGGCACCACCATCTTTGAGGGCGGAGCAGTCAATTCGCATAATCCCTCCTTATTGGCTGTGTGCGCTGCCATCTTTGAGGGCGGAGCAGTCAATTAGCATATTCCCTCATTGGCTGTGGGTGCCACCATCTAGAGGGCAGGGCAGCAATTAGCATATTCCCTCCTAATTGTCTGTGGGCACTACCATCTTTTGAGACGGCATGAGGGTCAATTAGCATATTCCCTCTTTATTAGATAGGATTGTTCTACAATTAAATAACAGAATACATTTATTGAGTCAAAAATAGATTGTCCAAAATTAATTACCCAAAGAAGTAGCTGTGCATCAAAAAATCCAATATATGAGGAATGTTCACTTTATAATAGTTTTAAATGAAAGAAACAGTTATAAAATACTCTACCATAGTATCTCAAGTAAGAAAATATATATATATCTGAAAACTACATCAAAATTAAATGGCTATCTCTATGCAATAGAGTGTCTTTATGACACTCTATTAATAGGGTTGCCAGGAGTCGGACCTGGCTCAAGGGCACATAACACACATTTCATTTTTCAATATTTTTCTCCCTTTTCCAAACTGATATTTTAAATTTTAAAAACATTAAATATTCCTCATAAAACAAAACAAAAACTTTTACAAGTATTAGAGAATTAATAATTAATAGACATAAGGCAAGGGTAGATAGAAGAATGGTAGGCAGGTAAATTTTTCAAAATAAAATAATTGAGCCCTGACCGGTTTGGCTCAGTGGAAAGAGCATCAGCCTGTGGACTGAAGGGTCCCAGGTTCGATTCTGGTCAAAGGCATGTACCTTGGTTGCGGGCACATCCCCAGTAGGGGATGTGCAGGAGGCAGCTGATAGATGTTTCTCTCTCATCTGATGTTTCTAACTCTCTATCCCTCTCCCTTCTTCTCTGTAAAATATCAATAAAGTATATATATATTTTTAAAATAATAATTGAATATAAGGGTTTTTTGTTTTTTGTTTTAAATATATTTTTATTGATTTCAGAGAGGAAGGGAGAGAGAGAGAAACATCAATGATGAGAGAGAATCATTGATAGGCTTCCTCCTACACTCCCCCTCCTGGGGATGGAGCCCGCAACCTGGGCATGTGCCCTTGACTAGAATCGAACCTGGGACCCCTCAGTCTGTGGACCAACACTCTATCCACTGAGCCAAACTAGATAGGGCTGAATATAAGTTTTTAAAGGAACAGTTCATATTAAGGAGGAAAAGAGAAAATTTTCTCAACCACCTCTAGAGATTTTTTAAATAAAATCATAGGAATATTACAGCTTTTAGATATACAGGGCCAGGTTGTGTTTTAAATTGATTTATTTTCTTTTTAAATCATAAAACAGCATTCACATATGTTATTTTTAAAATCTGCTTTTATAAACAAATTCTCTGATAACCAAACTAAAGCTGTATGTCAGCAATAGACATTGTTTGTTTTCAGTATCTTCTCTGAATATCTTAAGTGACTTGTTTATTCTTGTTCCCTTAACTCATTTGATATGTAATCATTCAAATAACATTAAAATATTATTCACTAATTTGTATTATTCAACATAACATTGTTCAAAATAAATTTCACTTTTTTCTATATATTGCATCTATCTATATAAAAGCCTAAGCAACCATCGCAACCAAACGGAAGACCGAACAGTCTGCATGGGGTGACCAGGCCAGCAGGGGGTTGGGGGACAGTTGGGGGCAACCAGGCCAGCAAGATGGGAGGCAGTTGAGGGTGATCAGGCCAGCAGACAGAGGCAGTTAGGGGTGATCAGGCCGGGCAGGAGGAGCAGTGAGGGGCGATCAGGCAGGCAGGCAGGTGAGCGGTTAGAAGCCAGCTGTCCAGGATTGTGAGAGGGCCTAAACAGGCATTCGGACATCCCCCAAGGGTTCTGGATTGGAGACGGTGCAGGCTGGGCTGAGGGGACCCTCCCCCCGCCCCCCCGTGCACGAATTTCATGCACCGGGCCTCTAGTTTAATAAGAAAATGCATACTATGTAAATCTCATTAGCAACTTTGAAAATAAGGTTTTGTATACCTTTAGCTGTAAAATGGAAAATAGAAAATGATTTTCAGGCAAATCAAGTCATCTAATTAAATGAGAATAGTGATAGAATATGGAAAACCTGGAGACTGGCACCTACAATTTCTTATTTAGTCTCAAAGAAGTAGCATGAGGCTAAAATAATACAATACTATATATAAATGAGCTTTCTAACTGTAAAAATGCTGTGTGTGTGTGTGTGTGTGTTCACATATATGATGGCATGATTAAGCTTCTTATTTTAATCAGAAAAAATTTATTCCTAACCTAATTCATACTTCAATTAATGGAGTAAAAAAACAAATTGAAAGGTTTTTCTTTTCCTAAATAATCTTTAAAGTTAAGTAATTATAAATATCCACCAGGAGTGGGAAGACTGTAATTCAGCTTCTCTTTGTCCTTAAAACACATTGAAATTTAGTCAAATAAATAAATAAATTTTAGCAAGTAATCAATATTTCTTAAGTTAGAAAATTATTGATTATGATTGGTTATTGAACAAATATTTTTTCATTTTTGTTTTTGGTTGAGCTCTTACATGAAATTTCATAGTAAATCAAATATGATTCTGAAATTTTTGATTCGTTATTTAGTCTCTTTTTAGACTGAGAGGCTCCTACGTAACTTGCATTTGATGCTATGTGTTAAAAAATGAATCATTGCAATGAATCTTTGCTTGTGTTTTAATTTCTAAAAATAAATAATTATGTAACTTTCCAAGAAGAATCTAGACATAATTTTATTGAATTAATATGCCTGTAGATTGCCAGTAGTTATCATTTATGTATAGTCTAGTTAGAAAGCCATTGTATATCTTCCCCTTTTAGTTTCAAATATTTTTGAAATTAAACCTTAAATGCTAAAATTTATTACTAAATGAAAGTAAAATTCTATACATTTGAAACATAGTCTATCTTAAATATGTAGAAATAGATAACTGTATTTTTTTATGCCAATAAACTAGAACTAAGATAACACATTTTTCCTTCTGGACCTTGAAGACTACACACACACACACACATACACACACACACACACATGCATATACATATACAGCTAAATAACTCTGGTCAGAATAATGTGATTTTTAAAAGCATGTCAATTTGTGGTAATTATTACACCAATCTACACTAATAAAAGAGAAACATGGTAATTAGCGTACGACCGCTACCCTTCCCATTGGCTAATCAGCATATCCTTATGCAAATTAACTGCCAGCCAAGATGGCGGCCAGCAGCCAGGCAGCTGAAAGCGAACATGAGGCTTGCTTGCTCCAGTGCGAACTCCAACGTTCCCCGCCTGCCACTGCCGGCCTCTCAGATGCAACTCTAAGCAACTATGTAACAAATATAGAAGTTAAACAAAACCCCAGAAACCAGCTTTCAGCCAGCGGGGATCTCAGAGCTGGAGTTATACATTGTTTCGATTATAGAACGCTTCAGCAGCGGAAGCCTCAGAGCTAGAGCCAGAGCTAAAGCTGGCCCAGAATAAAAAAGAAAAAAAGAAAAAAAGGAGCGGTTGGGAGCTTCAGTCAACCGCCAGCCCGAAAGCAGCCCTCAGCTCCTCACCCAGACTGGCCAGGCACCTGAAGGGTGAGTGACCAGCTGCAAACAGCCATCATCCCCTCATCCAGGCTGGCCAGGCACCCCAGTGGGGACCCCCACCCTGATCCAGGACACCCTTCAGGGCAAACCAGCCAGCCCCCACCCGTGCACCAGGCCTCTATTCTATATAGTAAAAGGGTAATATGCCTCCCGGCACCAGGATCAGCAGAGCAGCGAGGCCTCCCGGCACTGGGATCAGCGTGACAGGGGGCAGCGCCCAAACCCCCTGATCGCCCTGCGGCTCTGTGTGTGACAGGGGGCGGGGCCACAACCTCCCTATCCGCCCTGCTCTGTTCATGACAGGGGAAGGCACCCCAACCCCCTGATCAGCCCTGCTCTGTGCCTGATAGGGGGGAGCTCCCCAACCCCCTGATTGTCCTGCGGCTCTGTGTGTGACAGGGTGCAGCGCTCCAACCCCCTTACCTGCCCTGCTGTGTGTGACAAGGGTAGGCGCCCCAACCCCCCCACACACACACAGGCCCTGCTCTGTGTGTGACAGGGTAGAGCCATAACCTCCCCATCAGCCCTGCCCTGAGTGTGACAGTGGTGGCGCCCCAACCCCCTGATCGGCCCTGCTCTGTGGGTGAGAGAGGCCGGCGCCCCGACCGCTCCCCAGGGCCCTGCTCTGTGGGTGATAGAGGGCGGTGCCCCAACCCACCCCCCCACAGGCCCTGCTGTCTGTGTGACAGGGTGCGGCGCCCGAACCCCCCCCCCCCCCACCAGCCCTGCTCTGTGTGTAATGGGGTAGAGCCATAACCTCCCCATCAGCCCTGCCCTGAGTGTGACAGTGGCAGCGCCCCAACCCCCAGATCGGCCCTGCTCCATGGGTGATAGAGAGCGGCCCCCTAACCCCCGCCCCCACAGGGGCCCTGCTCTGTGTGTGATGGTGTAGAGCCATAACCTCCCCATCGGCCCTGCCCTGAGTGTGACAGTGGCGGCGCCCCAACCCCCTGATCAGCCCTGCTCTGTGGATGACAGGGGGGAGCTCCCCAAGCCCCTGATGGGCCCTGCTCTGTGCTTGACAGGGGGGAGCTCATCAACCCCCTGATCGGCCCTGCTCTGTGCATGACGGGGGGAGCTCCCCAACCCCCTGACTGGCCCTGCTCTGTGCGTGACAGGGTACGAGGCCCAACCCCCCTGATGGGCCCTGCTCTGTGCATGGCAGGGGCAGTGCCCCACCCCCCTGATTGGCCCTGCTTTGTGCATCACAGGTGGTTGCACCGAAACCTCCCCATCGACCCTGCCTTGAGTGTGATAGGGGGCGGTGCCCCAACCCCCCAATCAGCCCTACCCTGAGCGTGACTGAGGGTGGCATCGCAACCTCCCAATCCGCCCTGCTCTGTGCATGACAGGGGGTGGCGCCCCAACTCCCCAATCAGCTCTGCTCTGAGCCCGACCAGGGGCTGCACCTAGGGATTGGGCCTGCCCTCTGCCACCCAGGAGCAGGCCTAAGCCAGCAGGTCGTTATCTCCCAAGGGGTCCCAGACTATGAGAGGGCACAGGCCGGGCGGAGGGACCCCCCCTTTCACCCCTGAGTGCACAAATTTTTGTGCACCGGGCCTCTAGTAAGATATAATTAGCTAATCACTTACTTCTTTCGTGAGTATAATAAAAATTAATAATAGTATTTCTTCTCAAATAATCTTTCAGACATCCCTCTCTGGACTGTATGTAGTAACCATGCTCTGCATAACATTATTCATCCCTTGGTACTAAGTTGAGCTCCAATTTAAGGAGTTAAGTAATCTTGAAGAAATCAGTTAATACTGTACATATATGCAAATCAGAATATCCATGGATAATATGTAGCTTCTATGTCAAATGTTGATGGAGTAAGTATTTGAGAATAGATTGTGGATTAAGCAGGGATAAATTTCAAGAGGATTGAATAGGGATTAGCTGCTACAGCTTTGGAATCTCAGGCCTATGGAATGCTAGACTAATAGATCTTACAACTCAGATATTCTAACCCAATAGATTTTATAATTTTCGGTGCCACTCAGCCCAATAGGTTATGCGATCTCCAGTGGCACCTCCATATCTGTTTCCTAATCCCTCACTTTTTCTCCCCAAAATATATTGTGATCCCTTTCAGGATTAATTCTTATATTCTCCCAAGCTCAGCAGTCTCCTCTCTGAATATCCAAAAATGGACATTAGCCAAGACATTCTTAAGAGATGATTTGTAGTCTCCATTACTATTACTGACAGCACTGGAAACCTAGGTGGGTGCAGAAGGCACTCCTGTGGTGATAACCCTATAGTCAACACAACATCAATATCCACGTGGCCCATTCATTTTGCTTAACTATTATTGCTCAATTTTTGTTGTCACTCTCCCCATTCACCCACTCAAGTTACGAACTGCCTGTATTTTCAAGTAGTCCTTGTGTAGAGAATGCAAACAAAATATTATGATAATCTACAAAGTCATGTCATGACCTGCCCAAAGAATACGGGGATTCATTTATTTACTATTTGGGGGAAATTTTATATTTGCTTAGAATCATGAAATTTTCAAAAGGGAAAAATATTGCTTCTCTGTGTGGTAATAACTAAGAGATATTAATATTAAAAGGATTGGACACAGGGATGTCAATGTGAATTTGAAACAGATGGGGAGAGTGGACAGATGTATGCTAAAGAATTCAGTTTCAGAACAACATGAAGCCAGATATATATGTTTCCATAAATTTCACAACCCACTTCTTTCTTACTTTCCCCTCATGTATTTCATTTAACTGCTTCTACATTAAGAATCTTCAGTGGCTAAGAGGATACGATAGGGAGTGGGAGGTAAGCTGGAGGCGGGGGGCGGGTACAGGAGAAGAGAGTGGAGTGGGACAGAATTTTGAGGATTTAAGGAAAGGCTGAAGGATTCAAGTTTCTGCTGTCACTGGCACTCAAACTGAAGGAGTAGAAGGACTTCCTGCTGTTAGCTAAGTAGCTGGTGATTTCATGCCACAAGCAGCCATAACAGAGCTCTTTCCAAAGAAGGAATCAGTAACTGTTCATACAAAGGGCAGAATTGCTCAATTGCAGTCCCTAGAGAGAGGCTTACCTGTTTGTGAGATGGGTGTCAGAATGTTTGAGAACACCTCCCACAATTCCCCATTACCGGAAAAGGTTAACATTGTTGGCAGATGGTTTGGGGAGAGATGCTTTACACCCATCTCCACACAAAACAATTTTTATATTACTAATGTGAAAGAACTAACAAAAGTACAAGAAATCATCCAAGTCAAAGGTGAGCTTGAAGTTGCAATTGCATTTGCAATGTAAAAATTTCATTGAAAAAATCAGTATAGAATATATCAGTCTAAAAATGGTATAAACACTTTGATCCATAAAATAAAAATATTTTGCAACTGGCCCAGCATAGAAATGACCAGTTCACGTGGACACAGACCAGAGTGTTAGAAAAGAGCCTCTAGGAGGTCGGGGGTGAGGGTGTAGAGAAGGGCTGGGCTAACCTAAGCCTTAACATGTATTTCATTACTCTAACAACCTGTACAGGCAAAACAATGTGTGTAGCACTTGACTTACAGCCCCACCTTGTATAATTCAACTGCTGATGACATTCTGTTCATGGTCTCCAGCAGCCTGAGCTTCTGTCTGACAACTAGCAGGAACCTGCCTACTCACAGTGGCCCGTGCCTTTGCATTGCTTGCTACATACATGTTTTACTCTGCATCAATCATTTAACATCCTAACACTGGATAGTTGTGAATTGTTTCCCAGAAACTATGATTTATATGAAAATAATGTCAAAACAAATTATGTTGCTTTCCATAAAAATTTTAACTTTGGCTACCATATTAATCAAGGGTACTAATGTGTGAAATAATGGAATATTTAATCAAATGTTCAGTCAGTTACAGCTAATTCCAACATAAACATAGAAAATAAGATTTCACCTCAGACAGTGGGAAGGCCAGGGAGGGTTGGGGGACAGGAGGGAGGGGAGTAAGAGATCAACCGAAGGACTTGTATGCATCCATATAACCATAACTAATGGACATAAGACACTGGGGGGTAAGGGAGGGCAGGGGCTTGTTGGGGGGGGCGGGGGGGAAGGACACTTATGTAATACCCTTTGTAATACTTTTAGCGAAAAATATAAAAAAAAAAATAAAAAAAAAAAGATTTCACCTCAGAAATCTGCACCAAAATTTCCCAATAACTAAAGTTAAAAGTAAAGCTGGAACTTGTAAAGAATATCAGTTTTCGAATTTCCATTACTTTGATTACTTTATACGTCTTAGTCTACATATGTAGAATAATTAGATGTGCTTTCTCCAATTCAATTAGGTATGGCTTTCATGTGATTACTCCAGCCAATTTACTGTTAAACATAATGATCATGGTATAATAATTTACCAAATTAATACTGTCAAGTAATAAGTACGTAAACAACTACTGTAAGAATTATGTGTATTTTTTCAATGCTTATTAAATTTTTTTAAATTAAGCTCAGAATTTCATACATTGCTGTATTACATACCTCCAATTATTTTGAGTTTAAAAAGTGCATAAAGTTGTTTGTGAGAGTTTTATGTCTTTCAAAACATTTTTACATGATTTGCATTTTAAAAAGTAAAAGTATGAGTAATGAAAAGCAAGGGACTGAATCCATGAATACTCTATCCAGCAAGGCTATCATTCAAAATTGAAGGGGAAATCAGGAGCTTTGCAAACACAAAAATAAGGGAGTTTATTAACACCAAGCCAGCAATGCAAGAAATGCTAAAGGGATTGCTGTAAAAAGAAATAGAAAGGGAAGAAGGAACACAGGCATAAAGAATAAAAATGGCAACAAACAAGTACCTATCAATAATAATAGCAACAACAGCAATAAGTGGATTAAATGCTCCAAAGACATAGTGTAGCTGAATGGATAAGAAAAGATGACCGTATATGCTGTCTACAAGAGACCCACCTCAAAACAAAGGACACACACAAACTGAAAGTGAAGGAATGAAAAAAAATTTTCAGGCAAATGGAAATGAAAAAAAAAAAGCTGGGGTAACAATACTTATATCTGACAAAGTAACCTCAAAGTGAAGGCCATAACAAGAGATAATGAAAGCCACTTCATAATACTAAAGGGATCAATTCAACAAAGGGATATAACTTTGGTAAACATATATGCACCCAATACAGGAGCAATCAAATACATAAAAAATCTGCTGGAAGGTATTAAGGAAGAGATTGACAGAAATACAATCATAGTAGGGGACTTTAATACCCCATTGACACCACTAGATAAATCCCCTAGACAAAAAAATCACTAAGAAACAGCAATCATAAATGACTCATAGATCAGATGGACTTAATCAACATTATCAGAACATTTCACCCCAAAGCAATGGAATATACATTCTTCTCAAGTGCACATGGGACATTTTCAAAGATAGACCACATAATCGGACACATGCGAAGTCTCTACAAATTCAAGTAGACTGAAATCATATCAAGCATCTTATCAGACCACAATGGCATAAAATTAGAAATAAACTACAATAAAACAATCAAAAAACACACAGAGGCTAAATAGCATGCTAATAAACAATGAATGGGTTACCAAAGAGGTCAAAGAAGAACTAAAATGAAAATGAAAACACAATAATCCAAAATCTGGGACACACTGAAAGCATTTCTGAGAGGGAAGTTCATAGCTCTACAGTCCTACCTCAAAAAACAAGAAAAAATGGCAATAAATTATCTAAGCTTACAACATAAAGAATTACAAAGAGAGCAACAAGAAAATCCCAGAGTAAGTAGAAGGAAGGAAATAATAAAGATCAGAGTGGAAATAAATGCCATGAAGAACAAAAAAAAAAAGCAATACAAAAGATCAATAGAACCAAGAGCTGGTTTTTTGAATGGATAAACAAGACTGATGAACCTCCAGCTAGGCTCAACAAGAAACAAAGAGAGAGGAGCCAAATAAACAAAACCAGAAATGAAAGAGGTGAATTAAGAACCCACCCCACAGAAATTCAAAGGATTGTAAAAAAAAATACTATGAACAACTCTATTCCAACAAACTTGATAACCTAGATGAAATGGACATACTCCTAGAAAAATACAGTCTTCCAAAACTCAATCAGGAAGAATCAGAAGACCTGAATATAGCAATAACTACTGATAAATTGAAGAAGTAATCAAAACACTTCCAGCAAACAAAATCCTTGGTCTGGGCTACTTCACAGAGGAGTTTTACCAAACATTCAAAGACAAACTAACACCGATTCTCCTCAAACTATTCAAAAAAATTCAAAAGGAAGGAACACTTCTAAGCTCCTTCTATGAAACCAGCATTACCCTAACCCCAAAACCAGATAAAGATGCTAAAAAAGATCCCTGATGAACATAAATGCTAAAATCCTCAAAAAATATTAGCAAATTGCATCCAGCAATACATCCAAAAGATTATACACCATGACCAAGAGGGATTTATTCCAGGGATGCAAGGCTGGTACAATATCCACAAATCAAAAATGTGATACATCCCATAAACGAATTGACAGACAAAGAAACACAAGATCATATCAATTGCTGCAGAAAAAGCATTTGACAAAATCCAACACCCATTTTTTATAAAAATTCTCAGCAAAGTGGGAATAGAAAGATCATATCTCAACATACTAAAAGCCTTATCTGACAAATCTATAGCCAACATCTAACTCAATGGCCAAATACTAAAACTATTTCCCCTAAAATTGGAACAATACAGGATGCCCACTTTCACCACTCCTGTTGGACATAGTAATGGAAGTGCTACTCATAGTGATCAGACAAGAAGCAGCAATAAAAGGTATCAAAATTGGAAAACAAGAAGTAAAACTGTCACTATCCACAGATGATATGATACTGTACATAGAAAACTCTAAAGACTCTATCAAAAAACTACTAAAGCCCTAACCGGTTTGGCTCAGTGGATAGAGCGACGGCCTGTGGACTGAAAGGTCCCAGGTTCGATTCAAGTCAAGGGCGTGTACCTTGGTTGTGGGCACATCCCCAGTGTGGGGTGTGCAGGAGGCAGCTGATCGATGTTTCTCTCTCATCGATGTTTCTAACTCTGTATCCTTCCCTCTCCCTTCCTCTCTGTAAAAAATCAATAAAATATATTTTTAAAAACTACTAAATTTAATAAATGAATTTGGGAAAATAACAGGATACAAAATTAACAACCAGAAATCTATGATATTTTTATACACCAATAATGAGCTCACAGAAAGAGAAACTAAAAAAACAATCCCATTTACCATTGAAAAAAAAATTAGGATACCTAGGAATAAACTTAACTAGGTAGACCTATACTCAGAAAACTACAGGATATTGAAGAAAGAGGTAGAAGAAGATATAAACAAGTGAAAGAATATACCTGTACATGGACGGGTAGAATCAACATCATTGAAATGTCCACACTACCCAAAGCAATCTATAGATTCAATGCAATCCCCATTAAAATACCAACGGCATATTTGACAGACCTAGAACAAACTCTCCAGAAAGTCATATAGAATTAAAAAAGACCACAAATAGTTGCAGCAATTCTGAGAAAGAAGAACAAAGTTGGAGACATCACAATAACAAATATCAAGCTATATTACAAAGCCACTGATCTCAAAATTGCCTCGTACTGGCACAAGAACAGACATATAGACCAATGGAGCAGAACAGAGAACCAGAAATCGACACAAGCCATTATGCTCCATTAATATTTGACAAAGGAGGCAAGAGCATACAATGGAGTTAAGATAGTCTCTTTAATAAATGATGTTGGAAAAACTAGACAGATACATGAAAAAAAATTAAACTAGACCACCAACTTACACCATACACAAAAATAAACTCAAAATGGATAAAAGACTTAAACATAATACATAAAAATCTTAGAAGAATCCATAGGCAGCATATATCAGACATATCTGGTACCAGTATCTATACTGATATAGCTCCTAGACAATGGAAACTAATGAGAGAATAAACAAATGGGACTACATCAAAATTAAAAGCTCTGCACAGCAAAAGAAAACATCAGCAAAACAACAAGAGAGTCCACTACATGGGAGAACATATCTGCCAATGTTACATCTGATTAAGGTTTAATCTCCAAAATTTATAAGGAACTCATACAACTTAACAAAAGGAACATAAACAATCCAATCAAAAAATGATCGAAGGACCTATATAGACACTTTTCGAAACTGGACATGCAGAAGGCAGAGACATGAAAACATTTTTAAAGTCACTGATCATCCGAGAGATGCAAATCAAAATGACAATGAGGTATCATGCCTGTCAGAATGGCTATCATCAACAAATCAACAAATGATAAGTGCTGGCAAGGATATGGAGAAAAAGGAACCCTTGTACACTGCTAGTGGAAATGCAGACTGGTGCAGCCACTGTGGAAAACAGTATGGAGTTTCCTCAAAAAATTAAAAATGGAACTCCCATTTGACCCAGGAATCCCACTTCTAGGAACATATCCCAAGAAATCAGAAACACCAATCAGAAAGAATTTATGCATCTCTATGTTCTTAGCAGTGCAATTTACAATAGCTAAGATTTGGAAACAGTCTAAGTGCCCATCAGCAGATGAGTGGATTAAAAAACTGTGGTACATCTACACAATGGAATGCTACGCTTCAGTGAAAAAGAAAGAACTCTTCCCATTTGCAACAGCATGGATGGACCTGGAGAGCATTATGCTAAGACAAATAAGCCAGTCAGAGAAAGATAAATATCACATGTTCTCACTCATTTGTGGAACATAATGAACAACATAGACTGATGAACAAAAATAGATCCAGAGACATAGAAACCTGGAACAGACTGTCAATCTTCAGAGGGCAGGCAGGAGGGGGGCAGGGACAAAAAGATCAACCAAAAACTTGTATGCATGCATATAAGCATAACCAATGGACACAGACAGTAGGGTGGTGAGGGCTTGTGCTGGGGTCCGGGAGTGGGTGGGGAAAGGTCAATTGAAGAAAAGGAGACAGATGTAATACTTTCAACAATAAAGAATTAAAAAATAAAGAGAATGGATTGGCTCATGTTATTAAAAAACACAAAATTAGGCCTTGTTCAAGTGAAACTGAGCTACAGGTGCAAGCGCTTCACCAAAGATGCAGTTTTTTTTCTTTTCCAGCCTGCCTTCTACCAAGCTGGTTTCCTGCTAATGATGACTACTCTTATAATACCATGATGACTACTTGCAGATCACTGGGACACATGCGTCTTCATTTGCACAACGTCGGAAAGTGTGTTTACTAATATGTTTCAAGGTTATCATAGCACTGGCTCAGCCCCATCCCACCTCTTGAACTACACTGTGTACCCTGGGAAGTGGATTCAACCGACTGGAGTACCCTAGGCCACAGACTTCATACTGAGAACTTTTTTAGCTTCCCTAGAACCATATGGAGCCATATGGATCACCCTCCCCACTCAACACCACTAAACAAAAATCTGATACCATTGGGAATGGGTGCTGGGAAGGCATCCCACAAATGCCCTTCTAGAAGAAAGATACAATAATATTGGGGGAGAGAGAATAAATACAGCCATGTCTTTGATATGTCAATGTTATTGTAAGAGCTTTTTATGAGGGGTAGATAGAAACCAAATTCAAAGGCAACATGTAAACATAAAATTCAGCAATGGCATTCACTTCATTTGGTGTCTACAAGTTATATTACTATCTGTTTTTAGTAGTAAATGATTCATAAGTGTTTTATCATTGGATATTAAATATTAAATCTGAATATGCTAAGAATGTTAATTATGCTTATATTGAAATATGTGAGTCAGTACAAATAAAAAGAGTAATATTTGATTATTAAGTACCCTGCTAGAGCAGCATGTTTTACACTGATTATAGCCATTGATATAAATAGGTAGCATTTCCTTGTACTTATTTCTCTGCCAATAAAAACTCAGTTATGAGGAAAAATGGTAAGGACTTCAAATTGAATAAAAGTTCTATAAAATCCTGAAGATTGTAAGTGGAATACCTTTGAAATTAAAAATTTGAAAAAAATCTGAATTTGCAGTAAGACTGTCAATCAAAAATTGTTATCACATTTTAAATATAATATATGCATCTGAAGTCCACATATGAAAATGACATTTCATAAAAACAGCTCTTACTTGAAAGGGGTTGATGAACTTGATCTGAGAACAGGAAAAAACATTAATGATAGAACTGGATAATTATGTCAAGAAAAGGAATCTAAAACTAATTTATAATTTCAAAACACCTTTCCCTCAAAGAAAAAAATTCTAGGAGTAGAGGTGGAGAAACCATAATAATTCAGTGTATAATTTTCTTATCAGAAGAGTGGTATACAATTAATATTTATTCTCAAGAGTTACTGTATTGCCAAAACCGGTTTGGCTCAGTGGATAGAGCGTCGGCCTGCGGACTGAAAGGTCCCGGGTTCGATTCCGGTCAAGGGCATGTACGTTGGTTGCGCGCACACCCCCAGTAGGAGATGTGCAGGAGGCAGCTGGTCGATGTTTCTCTCTCATCGATGTTTCTGACTCTCTATCCCTCTCTCTTCCTCTCTGTAAAAAATCAATAAAATATATTTTTTTAAAAAAAGAGTTACTGTATTTTATATTTATAAATTAATATTTGTGTATAATATATTTGTTTTTACTTTGTAGCATTCAGATACTTTATATGATAACATGGTTTAAGGAAACCCCAAGTCCAGGTCCTCTGAGCTGGAATTTGTAAATGAAACTATGGAGCTAGTATATTGTGAGAAGTGAATGGCATCAGCTGAAAGACTTTTTTATTTTTTTTTGTATAACAAAGATAGAAATTTATTGAAGAACAAATAGAGACTCCTACATGGGGAGGGAGAAAGAATCTTACAGCACAGACTCCCACGTGGGGAGGGGGAAAGAGTCCCTGAAAGACTTTTGATGTTGCTCTCACATGTGTGGATTTTGAACTTCAGTTGGTCTGTGTATATAGCTTACAAATTTCATTAAACTTGTGGATCACAATGCTTACTGTCATGGTTATAGTTGGCTGTCATTAGTCCAAATTGTATGGGGTTTGACACAAAATAAATTAACAAAGTATTATATGAAAATACTTTCCTGTATTATTAAAACATAAATTATCTGCTGAAAAAATTTCAAATAAAATATCTCCTTTAATCAAATTTTAGTGACGTGGCCTTATCACTAAGATGCTCATATATTATCTGTGCAGCACACACCTCTCCTTGTGTGCCCCACAATTACAGGAACAAAGTTTTTCTTTTACTTTTCTAAAGTGAATGATACAAATGAGATGAACAATATCCCTCTAACATGATCACTGAGCTCTGTCATCTAACCTGTGCACAGTCCTTATGTGAGAAGAATTCCTTGTTTCCTTCCCTGGTCTTACCTACTGTCTCCTGTGTCCTGCTTTTGGAATTAGATCGTGCTTTCCTATTTTTTTTTCTTCATTTTTTCCCCTGCTAACTCAGTTAACTTCTCATGATTTTCTGTTTCTCCATGTAAAAATCTTTTGTGTGCACACTCATGCCCAACCCATCCTTTTCCTTAGACTCTATCCAACTTTCCTCAAGAAAAATTATTTTCTTCGGAAGGAAGGAAGAGGAAGGAAAGAAAAGGACTGGTCCCATTAATTTCTAAAATCTTGAAAATAGGGTTCCTTCAGAATTTAGAAAAAGATTTTATCCATTTTCTACCACTTAAATATAATTCTCAAATACTAGAATTTAAAAAAACAAAAGAAAATTTTTCTTTATATCACAAAAGTCACAGAACAGTTATAAACATGTTTTACTTTGTATTTTTGCTATAAATATACTAGCTTGACTAATCCGGGTATTAAATAGGCTTTTGTAGGCTAGTCTGGGAACTAGAATGTTTACAATGAAGCAACGTATTCTTTGTTCCAAATAATCAATTTAGAAGTCTGCTTTTGAAACATAGCTAATTAATATGCTAGCTATTTATATCAATATACACTTGTAAAAGGGGTACATTTATTATGGCATTATAATACTTAGCAACATTAAACTCTAAATAACAAATTAAATCAAATCTAGACCTTGTTTCCTTGTGAAGATTTTTAATTGATGAACTCTCACTAGTGCTACTTTGTTTCTTCCAGATTAAATTAAGTCAAAGACACAACAAAATGTTTTGAAAAATATAATTAAGTTTTATTTATATCTGAATGAAAAAATCCCCCCTCCCCTTTGGAGTATCCACCAATGCCTTCCCCTGCCATCTGGCTCATTTCCCCAATCCCAAAAGCTTGACACATTCACGGAGGAGGGATTCTGTATCATTTATATTGCAGAGTCTCCCAGAGGTACCAGCAAAAGTAAACCTTGAGCCCACCTCTGTTTTTAATATGTTAAGTTGTTATAGTTCACTCATGATCTCTTTGTTTTCTGTTTAAATATGATAATTGAATCAAGTAAAGATCTTTTGTCTACTGTACACATTGATATGCTTTATCGACTATAGGAAGCATTTTTTCCTGCTGTCTACATCTGTAGTTAGATTTATCCACTGACATCAGGCTGTCTTCAATACATTGAGAGGAATGCTTTCAGAAACCATGTAGTCCTTTAGTGCTCATTTTTCTTTGATTAATAGGAGAGAAAAATATTTGAACTAAAATGCATCTAACAATGCCAAATTATGCACAAATTATACAATAAGTATTTTAATTTGCAGAAATAGCACATTGTACTAAAAAGAAAAGTTTCTGAGAAATTTAATTTATGTTCAGAGATTCTCATTCCACGTTGTACAATGAGCTCAAATCTCTTCCTTGTGGTTAATTAATTAAAGCTAATCCTTACTATTAGTTAACTAAATGAAATCATCACAAATCTTTGGTGTAATATCTTTACACTAAAACAAGAAGCTAAGCAACAGAAAGGTAGAGTAATAATATTAACACCAATAGTGAATAAAGATTTTCAACAATTTTTTTTTCCATCTTGTTATGAAGAGGAGAATGTGAAATTCAAGATTAGTTCACTAGGTCTTATATTATAACTAGAGGGCCAGCCAGGAGGAGGGGCCTGAGGCGGTTGGCCAGCTGACCCCAATTGGGGTGTGGGGGCTGATCAGGGGCAGGGCTAGCCAGGGAGAGGGGCCATAGGCAGTTGGCCAGCCAGCCTCGCCCACTGGTCAAACTCCCAGTTGAACTCCCGGTTGAGGGGACAATTTACATATTAGCATTTTATTATATAGGAAGTGGTTGTCTTAGTTTCCTAGGGCTGCTATGACCAAGTACCACAAACTGGGTAGTTTAAAACAATAGAAATGTGTTCTCTCACACCATTGAGGTTAGAGCCTGAAATTAAGGTGTTGGCAAGGCCATACACCCTCAGAAGCCTTTACAGGTAGCTTCTCCCTTGCCTCCTCCAGATGCTGAGAGCCCTGGGTACTCCGGTGCATGGCAGCACAACTGCAATCTCTACCTCAATCTTCACATCACCATTTTCCCTCTGTCTCTCTTCTCTTCTAATAAGGACATCAGTCATGTTGGGTTAAGGAACCACCCTACTCCAGTATGACCTTATTTTAACTTAGCTAATTAAATCTGCAATGACCCTATTTTAAAATAAAATTCTTAGGTACTGGGGTCAGAAATTCAAGCCATAATAGGGAGCTATGAACAGAACAAATTTGTTTTCCACCTAAGTTCTGAACTAATTGAGAAATAAACCTAAACAGAAGGCAAATGATGAGTAAAAATGCCACTTTTATTGGTGATAAAGCTCATTTTGGAGAATCAGACATATCTGAAGGCAGATGATGTTCCTAATAGTAGTACTGAAATTACATTTACTTATTTATCCAGTAGCAAACAACATTGGACTAACACAGATCTCTTCATGTGATTGCTTGCCTATAGGACCCAAAATGCAGGGGCAAGGCAAAAGGCATTCTTTTTTTTCTTTTTTTTTATTGCTTAAAGTATTACAAATAGTAGTACATATGTCCCCTTTTATTTCCAAATGACCTTCTTCCAGTCTCCCCTACCTCCCGGCACATGCTCTCACCTCCTCCCAGTGTCTTGCATCCACTGGTTATGCTCATATGCATGCATACAAGTCCTTCGGTTGATCTGTTACCTTCCCCCCGTCAACCCTCCCCAGCCTCCCTGCTGTAGTTTGACAGTCTGTTCAATGCTTCTCTGCCTCTGTATCTATTTTTGTTCATCAGTTTATAATGTTTTTTATTACCCATAAATGAATGAGATCATGTGGTATTTTTCTTTCTCTGATTGGCTTATTTCACTTAGCATAATGCTGCCCAGTTCCATCCGTGCTGTTGCAAACGGTAAGAATTCCTTCTTTTTATAGCAGCATAGTATCCATTGTGTAGATGTACCCCAGTTTTCTAATCCACTCATCTGCTGATGGGCACTTAGGCTGTTTTCAGATCTTAACTATGGTGAATTGTGCTGCTATGAACATATGGGTGCATATATCCTTTCTGATTGGTGTTTCTGGTTTCTTGGAATATATTCCTAGAAGTGGGATCACAGGGTCAAATGGGAGTTCCATTTTTAGTTTTTTGAGGAAACTCCATACTGTCTTCTAGAGTGACTGCACCAGTCTGCATTCCCACCAGCAGTGCACGAGTGTTCCTTTTTCTCCACATCCTATCCAGCACTTGTCATTTGTTGATTTGTTGATTATAGCCATTCAACAGGTGTGAGGTGGTACCTCATTGTTGTTTTGATTTGCATCTCTTGGATGATTAGTGACCTTGAATATTTAATCTAATATAAGAGAAACATGCAAATTGACCACACTTCTGCTATGCCCAAGCCATGCCCACCAGCCAATCAGAACGATTATATGCAAATTAACCCAACCAAGATGGAGCAAGCAGGAGGCTTGGTTGCCCTGGTGATGGAGGAAGCCAAGCTTCCCGCCTGCCCTGGCCGGCTGTGGCCTCCGCTCAAGGCAACAAAGTTTCAATTATAGAAGATAAATAAATCCCATATACCTGCTTCCAGCCAGCCTCCACTGAGAGCTTGGGTGTCTGGGGGCTGTGGCCAGCCTGCAAACAGCCATCAGCCCCTCACCCAGGCTGACCAGACACCCCAGGGGTGACCTCTACCCTGAAGGGGCTGTGGCCAGCCTGAAAACGGCCTTCAGCCCCTCACCCAGGCTAGCCAGGCACTCCAGCGGGGACCCCCACCCTGATCCAGGACACCCTTCAGGGCAAACCAGCCAGCACCCACCCATGCACCAGGCCTCTATCCTATATAATAAAAGGGTAATATGCAAACTGACCCTAACAGCAGAGCGACTGGGAATGACTGGTCACTATGACACACACTGACCACCAGGGAGCAGACGCTCAATACAGGAGCTGCCCCCTGGTGGTCAGTGCGCTCACACAGGGGCAGCTCTGCTCAGCCACAAGCCAGGCTGACGGCTGCCAGTACAGTGGTGGTGGTGGGAGCCTCTTCCACCTCCTCAGCAGTGCTAAGGATGACTGCAGCTTAGGCCTGCACCCCACTGGCAAGTGGACATCCCCCGAGGGCTCCCAGGCTGCCAGAGGGAAGTCTGACTGCCAGCTTAGGCCCAAACCCCCAGGGAGCGGGCCTAAGCCAGCAGGTGGTCATCCCCTGAGGGGTCCCAGACTGAGAGAGGGCATAGGCCCTGCTGAGGAACCCCTCCGAGTGCACAGATTTTTGTGCACTGAGCTTCTACTGTTTTCATATATCTCTTGGCCCTCTGAATGTCCTCCTTGGAAAAGTGTCTATTAAGGTCCTTTGCCCATTTTGTGATTGGGTTGTTAATCTTCGTTTTGTTAAGTTGTATGAGTTCCCTGTAAATGTTGGAGATTAAACCTTTATCAGAGATAACATAGGCAAATATGTTCTCCCATGCAGTGGGATTTCTTGTTGTTTTGTTGATGGTTTCTTTTGCTGTGCAGAAGCTTCTTATTTGATGTAGTCCCATTTGTTTATTTTCTCCTTAGTTTCCATTGCCCTAAAACCTGTACGGGTAAAGATATTGTTACAACATATGTCTGCTATTTTGCTGCCTATGGCTTCTTCTAAGATTTTTATGGTTTCCCATCTTATGTTTAAGTCCTTTATCCATTTTGAGTTTATTTTTGTGTGTGGTGTAAATGTGTAAATTGGTGGTCTAGTTTCATTTTTTTTTTTAATGTATCTGTCCAGTTTTCCCAACACCATTTATTGAAGAGACTGTCTTGACTCCATTGTATGCTCTTGCCTCATTTGTCAAATATTAATTAAGCATAATGGTTTGTGTCAATTTCTGGGTTCTCTGTTCTATTCTACTGGTGTATATTTCTGTTCTTATACCAGTACCAGGCAGTTTTGAGAACAATGGCTTTGTAGTGTAGCTTGATATCTGGTGTTGTGATTCTTCCAACATTGTTCTTTCTCAAGATTGCTGCAGGTATTCTGGGTCTTTTTTTATTCCAGATGAATTTTTGGAGAATTTGTTCTAGGTCTTTGAAGTATGCCGTTGGTATTTTAATGGGAACTGCATTGAATTTATAGATTGTTTTGGGTAGTATGGACATTTTAATGTTATTGATTCCACCAATCCATGAACATGGTATATTCTTCCATTTGTTCATGTCTTCCTCTATCTCTTTTTTCAGCGTCCTGAAATTTTCTGAGTACAGGTTCCTTATCTTCTTGGTTAAGTTTATTTCTAGGTATCCTAATTTTTTTGTTGCAATGGTAAATGGGATTGCTTTTTTAATTTCTCTTTCTGTGAGTTCATTATTGGTGTATAGAAAAGCCATAGACTTCTGGGTGTTAATTTTGTATCCTGCTACATTGCCGAATTCATTTATTAAGTCTAGTAGTTTTTTGATGGAGTCTTTGGGGTTTTCTATGTGCAATATCATGTCATCTGCAAATAAGGGCAGTTTTGCCTCTTCTTTTCCAATTTGGATGCCTTTTATTGCTTCTTCTTGTCTGATCACAATGGCTAGTACAGCCAGTACTATGTTGAACAGGAGTGGTGAGAGTGGGCATCCCTGTCTTGTTCCTGTTCTTAGTGGAAATGATTTTAGTTTTTGCCCATTGAGTATGTTGGTTGTGGGTTTGTCATATATGTCTTTTATTATGTTGAGGTATGATCCTTCTATTCCCACCTTGCTGGGGATTTTTATCAAGAAAGGGTGTTGGATTTTGTCAAATGCTTTTTCTGCATCAATGGATATAATTATATGGTTTTTATATCTCAGTTTGTTTTTGTGGTATATCACATTTATTGATTTGCAGATATGGTACCATCCTTGCATCCCTGGAATAAATCCCACTTGATCATGGTGGATGATCTTTCTAATGTAATGCTGGATTCGATTTGCTAGAAGTTTGTTGAGGATTTTGGCATCTATGTTCATGAGAGATATTGGCCTGTAATTCTCTTTCTTTGTATTGTCTTTACCTGGTTTTGGGATTAGGGTAATGCTGGCTTCGTAGAAAGAGCTTGGAAGTGCTCCTTCCTCTTGAATTTTTTGGAATAGTCTGAGGAAGATAGGTTTTATTTCTTCTTTGAATGTTTTATAAAACTCCCCTGTGAAGCCGTCTGGTCCATGGCTTTTGTTTGTTGGAAGTTTTTTTATTACTGCTTCAATTTCCTTTATAGTTATCGGCCTATTCAGATTTTTTTATTCCTCCTGGTTGAGTTTTGGAAGGTCATATTTTTTAGAAATATGTCTATTTCTTCTAGGTTGACCTGATTGTTGGAGTAGAGCTGCTCATAGTATTATTTTACAATTCTTCGTATTTCTGTGGGGTCTGTTGTTATTTCACCTCTTTTATTTCTAATTTTGTTTACTTGGGTCCTCTCTCTTTGCTTCTTGGTGAGCCTGGCTAGAGGTTCATCAATCTTGTTTATCCTTTCAAAGAACCAGCTCTTGGTTTCATTGATCTTTTGTATTGGTTTTTGGGGAGTTTTTTGTTTGTTTGTTTGTTTTTTGTTTTGTCACTATGTCATTTATTTCCTCTCTCATCTTTATTATTTCCTTCCTTCTGCTCACTCTGGGCTTTTCTTGTTGCTCTCTTTCTAATTCTTCAAGTTGCAGAGTTAGATGGTTTATTATCAGTTTTTCTTGTTTTTTGAGGTAGGCCTGTAATGCTATAAACTTCCCTCTCAGGACTGCTTTCATTGTGTCCCAAAGATTTTGGATTGTTGTGTTTTCATTGTCATTTGTTTCCAGGATGTGTTTTATTTGTTCTTTGATCTCTTTGTTAACCCACTCATTGTTTAATAATATGCTATTTAGCCTCCAAGTGTTTGACTTTTTGTGATTGTTTTTACTGTAGTTGATTTCTAATTTTATTCCATTGTGATCTGAGAAGATGCTTGATATAATTTCAATCCTCTTGAATTTGGAGAGACTTTGCCCGTGTCCCAATATGTGGTCTATCTTTGAAAATGTCCCATGTGCACTTGAGGAGAATGTATATTCTGTAGCATTGGAGTGTAATGGTCCTGAAGATGTCAATTAACTCCATCTGATCAATTTACGCTTGAGGTTTCTTTGCTAATTTTTTTTAGAGGATTTATCCAGTGATGTTAATGGGGTATTAAAGTCTCCTACTACGATTGTGTTGCTATCAATCTCACCCCTGATATCTTCTAGTAGATTTTTTATGTATTTGGGTGCTCCTGCATTGGGTGCATAAATGTTTACCAGAGTTATATCCTCTTGTTGTATTGATCCCTTCAGAATTATGAAGTGGTCTTTCTTGTCTCTTGTTATGGTCTTCACTTTGAAGTCTATTTTGTCAGATATAAGTATTGCTACCCCAGCTTTTTTTTTCATTTCCATTTGCCTGAGAGATATTTTTCCTTCCCTTCACTTTCAGTTTGTGTGAGTCCCTTGTTCTGAGGTGGGTCTCCTGTAGACAGCATATAGATGGGTCATGTTTTGTTATCCATTCATTCACTTGATGGCTTTTGATTGGAGCATTTAATCCATTTACATTTAATGTTATTATTGATAGATACTTGCTTGTAGCCATTTCTGTATTTTATGCCTGTGTTCTTCCTCCCTTTTTATTTCTTCTTTTTATAGCATTCCCTTTAACATTTCTTGCATTGCTGGCTTGGTAGTGATAAACTCTCTTAGCCTTTTTTTGTCTGTGAAGCTCCTGATTTCCTCTTCAATTTTGATTGATAGTCTTGCTGGATAGAATATTCTTGGATGCAGTCCTTTGCTTTGCATCACTTTGTATACCTCCTTCCATTCTCTTCTAGTTTAATGTGTTTCTGTTGAGAAGTCATTTGATAATATGATGGGGAATCCTTTGTATGTAACTCTCTGTCTCTCTCTTGCAGCCTTTAAGATTCTCTCTTTGTTGTTAACATTTGCCATTGTAATTATGATGTGTCTTGGTGTGGGTCTTTTGGGATTCATCTTGCTTGGGACTCTCTGTACTTGTATAACTTTTTTCTTCCCCATATCAAGGAAGTGTTCTGTCATTATTTCTTCAAATATGTTTTCTAATCCTTGCTGCTCTTCTTGTCCTTCTGGCAGCCCTATTATCTGTATGTTACTTCGTTTTGCATTGTCCCATAGCTTCCTTAGGCTCTCCTCCTACTTTTTAATTTTTTTCTCCAATTGGTATTCAGATTTGGCTTGTTTCTATACCTTATCTTCTAACTCACTAATTCAGTTCTCTGCTTCTTCTAGTCTACTGTTGAAACCTTCTGTGGTGTTTTGATTGTAGCTATATCACTTTTGATTTCTTCCTGATTTTCATATAGGTTGTTGATTTTCTCATTCATCCAGTGTATGAATTGTACAACCATTATTCTGAATTCTTTTTCTATCATTTACATGCTTCCGTTTCACTTATTTCCTTTCTTGGCGATTCCTCATTTTCTTTCCTCTGGGGATTGTTTCATTGTCTACCCATTCTGACTGTCACCAGAAGGTTGCCTGTGGTCTTGGTGTTTGTGGGTCTGCATCTGTGTTGCAGGACTTTTAAGTGAGTGGCTGTAGGGTCCCGATTTGCGTCTGAGACCAGATTGGGTAGTGGCGAGGCTAGGATCCTAGTCTCAACCAGTTCTGTTCTTCAAAATGGCGTGGTCTCTGCACCAGTGGTATCCTCCCTGGTGTGTTTGTGGTGGCATCAGGGTTTTGCCATCTAAGACTGCCTGGTTTGGCATCCCCTTGAAAGACCTGAAGGATCTAACTGTCCCTAGCTCTCTCACACACACACCACATGCATCCACACACTCCTCTATCCCTCCCTCACTCTCTCACACACTCTGTCTCCCTACCTTCTTGCTAGTCGCCATCTTGTCCTCTCAAAAGGCATTCTTTATGCACACAGGCTAGCTGCTCCTCCACCTCCAAATAAGAGAAAGGAAAAAGCTCACAAATGTCATGCTAGTAGAGCTCCCTTCACATAAAAGAAACAGCAGGAACAGAGAGAGTTTCCCATGATAGTAATTGCATATGCTTATCCAGACATTTTCATTATTGTTAATACAACTAGTAAAGCTCAGACCATTTCTCCTGTAGCTTAATTTTAAAGATGTTTTCTTAATATCCTATATAATAAAAACCTAGGTGGCATCACGCACGACAACATCACAAGATGGCCGCCATAAAATGGCTGCCACAAGATGGCCACCCAAATGTCATCACAAGATGGCCACCACAAGATGGCCAGCAGGGGAGGACAATTGTGGGCAATCATGCCAGCAGGGGAGGGCAGTTGGGGGCGATTGGGCCAGCAGGGGAGGGCAGTTGGGGGCAATCAGGCAGGCAGGGGAGCAGTTAGGGGGTGATCAGGCTGTCAGGCAAAAGTGGGTAGGGGCAATCAGGCAGGCAGGCAGGCAAGGAGTTAGGAGCCAGCAGTCCCGGATTGTGAGAGGGATGTCCGACTGCCGGTTTAGGCCTGATCCCACAATTGATCGGGCCTAAACCAACAGTTGAACATCCCCCAAGGGGTCCCAGATTGGAGAGGGTTCAGGCGGGCTGAGAACACTCCCCGTGCATGAATTTCATGCACCGGGCCTCTAGTCCTTTATAATAAAAACCTAATATGCTTAGTGTACGGTTGTCCAGTTGGCCATTCAACCAATCAAAGCATAATATGCTAATGATATGCTAAGGATGCTCAACTGCTCGCTACGACATGCACTGACCACCAGGGGCAGATGCTCCAACCAGTAGGTTAGCTTGCTGCTGGAGTCTGGCCGATCAGGGACTGAGTGAGATGGACTGGACATGCCCTGGAGCCCTCCTGTGGTACTTCCCTGGCTGGCCTACCTTCCATGTCCCTCCTGGCCCTAATTGTGCATCATTGGGGTCATGGCTGGTGAGTGCAGCACAGTGGCAGGAGCCTCTCCCACCACTACAGTGGGACATCCCCTGAGGGCTCTTGGACTGTGGGAGGGCACAGGCCAGGCTGAGGGACCCCCCCCCCCCCACTGAGTGCATGAATTTCATGCACTGGGCCTCTAGTCTATATAATAAAAACCCAGTGGTCATAATGCCATAACAACCAAAGACCAGTCGCTATGATGCCCACTGTGGCCAGCAAACCCAGCCCCTTTTCCAGTCCCACCCCAGATGAGCCTCTCCCACCCCATTTGAGGGTGGGGCAGCTAGCCAACCCCCCACCCCCGTGGCCCCTCACCCAGGCTGGCCCAGCACCCCAGAGGGGACCCCTGCCACAATCGTGGGAGTGGCTGGCCTACAAACCACCAGTGGCCCCTTGCCCAGGCCGTCCTTGTGCCCCAGTGGGACCCCCTCCCAGATGGGGGCGTGGCTGGCCTGCAAATCGCTGGTGGCCCCTTTCCCAGGCCGGGGCAGCGCTGGGGGCAGGGTGTGTGTGTGGCAGTCTTTTAAAAACAAAGAAAGATCCTCTGGTGCTCCAAGGCACTGGCCGCCCCACCCCACAGGGAGCCCCAGGCGAAGCAGCTCGGGTGGATTTGGGCCATGCAGCCCCATGCCCCAGGCTCCATGGGGGTGGAGAGGTTCGCACCACAGCCGGTGTAGCAACACCAGTTAACTTTGCTGGGGAGGCCAGAGGGGCTCCCTCGTGTTCGGGGGCAGCCTGTTTATTCCAGGACCCAGGTGTGCAGCCGCACACATGTGGTGAACATGTGCTAGGAGTGCAGCACAGGCATCATATGGACATTTGTTCATGAAAAGGTGTGCACACACCTTTGTGTGCATAGATACATCTGTTTCTCAGAAGCATACCTGGAAAGGTGCTTTATCTGTAATAGGCAGTTTTCAAAATGTAACCCAGAGCAAGGGATCTGTAGCGAAAACACGCACACAAGAAAAGGTTTTTGATACCAAACACAAAGCTGTAATTGAAGTGTTTATGCCCAAATGTACTGTGAATCAAACGTATGGTGATATTTATCATCTGGTGGGTCTGTTTGAAAGGTTTGGTTGATCAGTTCTCATTTCACAAAAATAAAATAACGTAACTAAGTGATTACTAAATATATACTTCTAAGGCAAAGTAGTTTACCCACTTTGTGTACTTTTTGCACATGTGTAGCACATCGAGGCTGTTTATAAAGTATAACTTGGATGATGTGACAATATGGTTAAGGAAGGGGGTGTGGCTGGTTGTTTTTAAAAATCAGGTACCTTACAGTTTTTAAGACAAATATGTTAACTTAAAATCTTCCGAAGGCAGGGTCAGGGGTCTTTTAAGACCTTTTTATAGGCCTAAAACATAAAAAAGCAGTACCTTTTTAGGATGTGGCCTGAAAGAAACCTGTTATTTTCAGTTACTACTGTCTTCAAGTAAAATAACATTTTTGCAGCCTTTTTATGTGAGGGTTTTTTTTCATACTTTCATTACAATATTCAAAATAGGTGTTGTCATTATTTTAAACCAATAGTTTTTTCTTCTCAATATCAGAGACCTAAATTTTCACACACACCCCAAAAATCTTTATTTGAAGTAATTTATGCATCTGGACTCCGGGTGGCCTAATAAACTCAGTGATTAGACAGGTGCTTTTATAACCAAGGTCAAAATCTCTTTCCTCTGATTAGCCCTTGAGCAGGGAGCAGCCAGAGGCTCTCCTGCCCAGCATAGGGAAAGGGGGGAAGGACAGGAAAGCCATTAGAGGAAAAGGAGAGGGATTGGAAACTCCCTCCCAACCATCCTTAAGAGAGCGCTGTAAGCAGCTGCGGGCAGGTGGGTGGGGCTGTGAGCGTTGTGGGGTGGCATGCATGTGGGCTGGGTGGTGGACTGCCATGCAATTTAGCTCTCTGGGCCTCTAGTGTGTATTATAAATGCATAGTTCATTCTACATGTTCCATAGAACTTTGTGTTTTACACTTTACAGATTTTTAGCCAAATTTGAAAATAAAACTGTCTACAATGTTTTGTGTAATATAAAAGAACTAGAGGCCCAATGCACAAATTCATGCACAGGTGGGGTCCAGCTGGCCCCCACCCAATGGGGGCCTATCGGGCCAGGCTGGTGGAGGGAGGGGATGTGGGAGTTTGGCCAGCTGGCCCCACCCCCGATTGAGGTGGAGGGCTGATAGGGGGTGTGGCTGGCCAGGGGGAAGGGCTGTGGGTGGTTGGCCAGCTGGCCCCACCCCTGATCAGGGTGGGGGGACCAATCAGGGGTGGGGATGGCCAGAGGGAAGGGCCATGGGTTATTGGCTGACTGGCCCTGGGGAACTGGAGGCTGATCAGGGGCTGGGCTGGCTGGGGGAAGGGGCCATGGGCAGTTGGCTGGCCGACCCCACCCCCGATCCAGCCAGGGCTGGCCAAGGATGAGGGGCCTCCCCCTTATCGAGCCAGATGGCTGGGCGCAGTGCATGTCATAGCAACCAGTCATTCCAGTCATTCCGGTCGTTCCAGCGGTCCCATCACTTGGCTTTTATATAGAGAGATTTAGAATCCCAAATCATTAAACCCATTCTCCATTGAATAACTTGGGACTTGTCACAGGAAGAGCTACCAGGAGACTCATTTGACTAAGACTGAGTTTGTGAAGGGTGTTAAGCATTTTCTAAAAGGAGTAACATAAAATCTGAAAAGAGTTATGTGTTTCACAACTTCAAAGTTGTATCCTAGTACCAGACCATACAATCTATAGTAAGCAATTAATTAATTGTTTTTATAAATTCTGAACCTAACTTGTAAATATAAAAATTATATTTTCATCTTCAAAGGGTTAATTTGTTTAATGTAAATAGAAATGATAAACTACAATTGAATTAATTTTTTATGATACCTTCATCTTTAATTATATGTTAGGAATGTCAAAAAAAATAAAAGAAGGGGGCTACACCTCTCAAAAACTCTAAAAAGTATACAAACATAGAAGTTTTTTGTTTTTGAGCAGGGAAATTTCTACAAAAGGGAGGATGTGGCAGGTAGCCTCTAGGATTACCATATGTGAACCCTGTACCCTGGCACCCATCCACGTGTATAATCCTCTTCCCTTGAGTGTGGGCTGCACTGATGATTTGCTTCTAATAAATAGAATGTAACCAATGTAATGGGATGTCACCTCCAGGATGAAGTTTCCTGTTTGCTATCCTATACCTTTTCTTAGCTCATGTGTTCTGTGGATAGCCCTGTGGAAATATTTATGTCATGAGGGATCTGAGAAGCAGATTTCATCCCCCTAGTTGAGCCTTCACATGACACTGCAGCCCCAGTCAACAGCTTAACTATACCCCTGTGAGAAACCTTGATCCAGAGACACTTAGTTGAGCTATCCAGTGGTCGGCAAACTGCAGCTCGCGAGCCACACGCGGCTCTTTGGCCCTTTGAGTGTGGCTCTTCCACAAAATACCGACTTCTGCGCATGGGCCACTAAGTTTCAATCGCACTGTGTGTGCGCGCCCGCACGTGGTATTTTGTGGAAGAGCCACACTCAAAGGGCCAAAGAGCTGCATGTGGCTCGCGAGCCGTGGTTTGCTGACCACTATCCAGGATCCCCAATCCAAGTTGTTTTTTTGGATAAAAAATACTTGTTTTTTAAGTCTTTAAGCTATATAGATTGTGAAGGAATTTGTTATGCAACCACAGACAACTAATGGGGGAAAGGAGAAAGACCAAAGATTTTCTATTGTAATATAATGTTAAGATCATGGGTTTAGAAGTCAGTTTTTCTAATAACTTAGAAACATTTCACTTAATTAATACATATATTTTTCATAATCAAATACTAAAGAGATATAAAGAGTAAAATTCAATCTCTAATCTTCCTAAATTTCACATTTCTCTCTTGAGTTAATCATTAAGTTGTTTTTCCAGACCTTATTCTCTGCATTAACATTTTCATGTATAATGTTTTATTGCATAGAAATTATATGCAATCTTCTGCGATTTTTTTTTTTTACTTAACCTGTCCTAAAGATCTTCACACAGCTACACATAGATATCTAACTTATTCTTTTACCTGCTGCTGCATCTTTAGCTACATAAGTATTTATCCACATGTCCATAACACAGTTTTATTTAGCCTGCCATGTGCTGTTGCACATGTGAATTGTTTCTAGTGTTTTACTCTGCCAGTTGCTGTTAATAGATTTGTACTTACCTCTTTGTGCTTATGCATTATTTTATCCAGAATATAGACTTATACATGTGAAATCTCTAAAAGCATGGGCTTTTCTTTCTTTCTTTCTTTCTTTCTTTTTTTTTTTTTTGATAAATTTTCCAACTTGTCTTTTTTTAGTACATAACAATTGTCACTGTCATAGCAGTATATTGGAAAACCACATCTATGTCAACACTAGATAATCCCCATTTTTTAACACATCCCACCCTCTTCTTTCACCCCATGGATTAACTATATTTTATATTTCTTCTAATTTCTATAGTTTTGTTTTTAAATTGTTTATATCACCTGCCAGTTTTCTAATAATGTTTAATTAACTTACAGGTCAAATTTGGAGAAGACAATAACAACAAAAAAAAAGAATTCTTGAAGAGAATCGAAGATGGCGGCATAGGTAAACACCGGAGACTGCTGCCGCAAACAACCACTTCAAAAATACAACTAAAAGACGGAACGGACATCAACCAGAACCACAGGAAGGCTGGCTGAGGAGAGACTCTTCAACTAGAAGGAAAAACAACAGCATTACGAGGCTCAGAAGAGGCGCAGTGTGGAAAATTTAAAGGTACGGTGGTGCGCGCACAAAGCGGGCTGGTGGCTGAGGGCGCGATTGTCGTTTTCAATCCAGAGGGAGTCTCAGACTCTGGGCTACAGATCCGGGCGAGTCTCTAGGGACCCAGACTCAAATGGGAGAAGCGGGACTATCTGGCTACGGTCCCTCCAAGGTTTTCAGTGGTTGCTGGGACAGAGAGGCGGAGCCCCTGGGGATGGACTGAGAGCAGCCATAGCTGCTCCCTCCACCTGCCCAGTTGATCCCGCCCCGCCCAAGCCCTGTGCAGAGCCATTTGCTGGATCGCCTCAGGCAAAGGCTAGATCAGCACCTCTCCAGAGGACAGAAGTTTTCCACACAGCTGATTCTCACAGCCAGTTGGCCTGGTGGTCAAATCCCTCTAGTATTAACTACAACAATCAAGGCTTAACTAGAACAAGACTGCGCACAAAGACCACAAGGGGGTGCACCAAGAAAGCATAAAAGATGCGGAGACAAAAAAACATGACAGAAATGGAGGATATGGAGCTAAAAATCGCAATTTTGAGGGCTTGCAATAAACTTGAGCAGATCCTCACGAAAACTAATGAGACCCTTGATGCTACGATAAAGAAATTAGAAAGTAAGCATACACTGACTGAAATAAAGAATATTATACCCAATAGCAGACCAGAGGAGCACAAGAATCAAACCAAAGATTTGAAAGCAAAAAACACCCAACTGGAAAAGCAAAATGAAAAAAGAATCCGAAAGTGTGAAGATAGTGTAAGGAGCCTCTGGGACAGCTTCAAGCGGACTAATATCAGAATAATAGGAGTGCCAGAAGATGAGAGACAGCAAGATATTGAAAACCTATTTGAAGAAATAATGACAGAAAACTTCCCCCACCTGGTGAAAGAAATGGACTTACAGGTCCAAGAAGCGCAGAGAACCCCAAACAAAAGGAATCCAAAGAGGACCACACCAAGACACATCATCATTAAAATGCCAAGAGCAAAAGACAAAGAGAGAATCCTAAAAGCAGCAAGAGAAAGAGACTCAATTACCTACAAGGGAATACCCATACGACTGTCAGCTGATTTCTCAACAGAAACTTTGCAGGCCAGAAGGGAATGGCAAGAAATATTCAAAGTGATGAATAGCAAGAACCTACAACCAAGATTACTTTATCCAGCAAAGCTATCATTCAGAATTGAAGGTCAGATAAAGAGCTTCACAGATAAGGAAAAGCTAAAGGAGTTCATCACCACTAAACCAGTATTATATGAAATGCTGAAAGGTATCCTTTAAGAAGAGGAAGAAGAAAAAGGTAAAGATACAAATTGTGAACAACAAACATGCATCTATCAACAAGTGAATCTAAGAATCAAGTGAATAAATAATCTGATGTACAGAATGAACTGGTGATTATAATGAATCAGGGACATAGAAAGGGAATGGACTGACTATTCTTGGGGGGGAAAGGGGAATGGGAGATGCGGGAAGAGACTGGACAAAAATCGTGCACCTATGGATGAGGACAGTGGGTGGGGAGTGAGGGCGGAGGGTGGGGCGGGAACTGGAAGGAGGGGAGTTATGGGGGGGGGGAAGAGGAACAAATGTAATCTGAACAATAAAGATTTAATTTAAAAAAAAAAAAGAATTCTTCCAAATCTCAAAATAGATAATATTTTCATAACCAATAGAACGCAAACCCTATTGAATTTCTCATTTCCTTCTCATTAGAATAACTTTTAGTTTTTCTACATAGTGAACAATTAATAAATATTGGCTTTATTGAATTAATTAAATTCCCCATGAGGTTTTGTATCAACTATCATTAAAATATACAGTGACTACTTAGAGCCCAGACCTTGCTTTCTAAATACCATTCTCCACTAAAAAAATAAAAATATGGGGCTCCTAGAGGAACAATTTCATCCACAGCTGAGGCGGGGAAAGTACAAGATATGCCTAAGAGAAAATATAGAAGTATTCAAAGAATGATACAAGCATGCCAAAAAGACACAGGAGCTGTCTTGAAGGGACTCCATGTGGTCAAACTAGAACAATATAGGCAGCAAAATGCGTAACAATAGTAACTAATTCTAATCTATTAAATGAAATAAGAACCCAGAAGTCTATGCTCATAAAATTAAATAAACAAAGGAGGAGAAAGAAGAGTTCTTCTTTGGGTTGCCAAATACATGTAGTGGGGATGATAGAAAATTACTAGTGGTCAACCATCATAGCAATGTTTGATTTGGTAAAGAATCATCAATGAATGATAAATCTAGTGAGTGAAAGTTTTATGAGGAATGGATTGCATCATTCAGAGTTTTCCAGAGAAACAGACTCAGTAGATACAGTTATGAACAATATGTAGTTCAACACAAACTCCACCATTTAATTCTCTAAGGAACTTGGGAGCTCTCTTTCACACAGTTAAATTATCATTTGATACTATGATTACTATGAAACCTAAGATTTATAGGTTTCAAATTGCTGCAAATCACCAAGCAGCACAAAACTAATTGAATAGTGTTCAGGATTAAGAGACTAGGATAATACTCTAGAGGCAGAATTCTGTTCTTCTATTTGGACATTAAGCACTTTATATTAGCCCCACTTTAACGAGGTGAATACTGTGATTTTACACTCCATGAACTGCTATACAACATTATTAACAATTTTCAATTAATATTATCATTGTATGTGTTGGGTTTTAATACTGAAAGGATAATAAGACTTCACTAGAAGGTAATTATGATACAGATACACTTAAGAATATTTTTAGTTATAAGAACAAAGAAAGAGAACAGCCCTTATGATTGTACCTACTGACTAACATTCATTGAAAACTCTGTTTTTTATGCTTAGTAAAGCTCAGAAAATAATTGAAAAGGATAACTCATTCTTTAAAATAGTTTCAATTTTCGTTCCTTGTTGTAATGTGGAAAATTCAAGTCAGAAATATTATTTGTTTAATATTGTTAATTAAAACATTCTGTGTCTGTGAGTTACATGTTCTGAGTTACACTTTCAGAGACTAAAAATAACAATGGATAAAGAGAGTATATTTTCAAGAATGTAGAGTTTGTTATTTTAAAAAGGAGAGCAGAAATTTTGATATATTTTTTAAAATGTCACCTGTACTCTTCCTCTAACCCTTTGCAGAGTGATCTTCTTCCCAACATTCGGTTCTCAGTCCAAATGTCTCTTTCTCTATAAACTCCCTGTCTAGATACACTCTTGCATTGTCTTTATAATATTTTCACTATCTGTCATTATCTTGTCAGTTTCCTTTAATGAAAACATAATCTCCATAAGTCTCCATAAGGGCATTTGCCCCTAGGATGATGCCTGATATAAAAGCAAAACTAGCAGGTGGATAGGATATGGAGGCCGAATAGGCAGTAGTGTCGTGCACCTCCTTCTAGGGCCAGGCCAGAAAAGCAACTAAATTGGAGAACATCCACCCTGAATTAACAATTTAGACACAGCTGAGGAGAAAAGTTTCAATAAGGAAAATCAGAGGACACCTAGAGAAAACTGCTTGCCAGTCATAACCTGCCTGGAACCACCACTGTGCAGTGAGTGGTGCAGTACCTCCCAGCAGGCTCTCAAATGTCTGCAGAGAGCAACTGCCACCAGAGTGAGCTCCCGCACCAAGCTTCCTCATCAGCCTGCTTGGATCCAGGTCCTAAGATCCAGCTCTAAGACCCTGCACTGAGTGCAATCCAGGCAGAACCCTGTGCCCCCACCCTCACCCTGAGCCCCAAAACTGTGCTGCTACCCTGACCCAGAGCCACTGGGAACCCTCTCTACCCTGAGGCCTGGGACCTGCTGCCAGGGCAATATGGAGCAAACCAAAGCATGCCTCACTCTAAATCACAGGAGAGCACAGACTGTGCAACCCAGAGCACCTGGTGCCTGCTCCACCCTGTTCCCGAAAGACCTGCTGGGGTGACCCAGATCAACCCGCAGCTGCTTCACCCTGGCCCAGGAGGGGTGATCCAGAGCAACCCAGCACATGCCTCACTCAGGGCCATTGGGGAGCCCTGACTGTGTAACCCAGAGCAACCTGCAACTGCTCCACCCTGGCCCACAAGACAGTCCTGCCAGGGCCATCTGGAGTAACCCAATGCACACCTAACTCCGGGCAACAGGAGATCACAGACTGAGTGACCCAGGGAAACCTGTGCCCACTCCACACTTAGGAGGGGTGAATTGGAGCAACGCAGTGTGTGTCTCACTCTGATCTTCAAGAAAGTAAGGACTGTGAAACCCAGAGCAACCATGCCCACTCAATCCCCAGACTATGGTCTTGCTGCTGGGACAACCTGGAGTAACCCAGCATACACCCAACTCAGGTGACAGAAGTGCTCTGACTGTGCGACCCAGAGCAACATGCACCTGCTTCACCCAGGCCCCTGGGACAGTCCTGGAGGGGCTACCTGGAGCAACCCAGCACATGCCTCACTCCAGGCCATAGGAAAGCACTGCCAGGGTGACCTGGAGGAAGCTCGTATGCCCAGCCAGGGGCAACAAGGTCACATTGCAAGTGCACTGCCAGAGGGACCTATGGTGTCACCATTGCATGGGTGCCTGAGCCACACAGGGAATTGCATGCCAGAGGGTTATGGGTCCTCACAGGGAGTTGCACATGAGAGGAACTGTGCATGCACTTTCACCACCCCAAGCATCTGAAGCAGACACCTCAGGAACCAGATTCATGAGAGAAGGGGATACAACTCAGAGCAGAGACAATAAAGGCATAAGATTCAGGCAGACCAAGCCTCTGGGCTAACAATTTCTGCACCATTGTGCAGATAGGGTCTTCAACCTCTCAAACCCCAAGCAGGGTGTTTAGGGCCAGAAAGAGACAGCAAAAATTGGGAGACAAAGACACAACCTCCCCAAAAAAGAAAAGGCGGAATCACCAGAAAGGGAACTAAATGAAAGGGGGGCATGCAATATGTCAGAAAAAGAATTCAGAGTAATTATCCTATAGTATAAACCAGAAGGATGAGAAAAATCAACAACTTATGTAAGAATCAAGGGGAAATAAATAATGATATAGCTACAATAAAAACACATGATAGAAGGTTTTGGCAGTAGACTAGAAAAAGCGAAGGATTGAATTAGTGAGTTAGAAGATAGGGCAGAAAACACACCCAATCTGAAGAGCAATTGGAGGGAAAAATTAGAAAGCAGGAGGAGAGCCTAAGGGAACTTTGGGACAACAGGAAATGAAGCAACATATGTATAATAGGGGTGCCAAAATGACAAGAAGAGGAGAAAGGATTAGAAAACCTATTTAAAGAAATAATGACAGAAAACTTACCTGATTTGGGGAAGAAAAAAAATCATGTTCATATGCTAAAACAATATCAACACATGGGCTAAAATCAAGCACAGAGAGTCACAAACAAGATGAATGAAAAAAAGACCCACAATAAGACACATGTAATTACAATGGCAAAGTAAATGACAAAAAGTGAATCTTAAAGGTTGCAAGAGAGAGATAGAGAGTTACCTACAAAGGATCTCCCATTAGGATATCAAAAGATTTCTGAACAGAAACAAATCAGGCCAGAAGGGAATAGAATGAAGTATACAAAGTGATGCAAAGCAAAGATCTCAATCCAAGAATACTCTATCCAACAAGGTTATCATTCAAAATTGAAGGGGAAATCAGGAGCTCCGCATACAAAAAAGGCTAATGGAGTTTATCACTACCAAGCCAGCAATGCAAGAAATTCTAAAAGAACTGTTGTAACAAGAAGAAATAGAAAGGGAAGAAGGATAACAGGCATAAAGAATAAAAATGTCTAAAAACAAGTACCTATCAATAATAACCTTAAATGTAAATGAACTAAATGCTCAGATCAAAAGACATAGAGGGGCTAAATGGATAAGAAAACATGAAGCATATGTAAGCTGTCTCCAAGAGACCCACCTCAGAACAAGGGACCCACACAGACTGAAAGTGAAGGGATAGAAACATATTTTTCAGGCAAATAGAAGTGAAAAAAAAAGCTGGGGTAGCAATACTTATATCTGACAAAATAGACCTCAAAGTGAAGGCCATAACAAGAGATAAGGAAGGCCACTTCATAATACTAAAAGGATCATACAATAAGAGGATATAACTCTGGTAAACATATATGTACCCAATGCAGGAGCATCCAAATACATGAAAAAATCCACTGGAAGATATCAAGGGAAATATTGACAGCACTACAATAATGGTAGGGAATTGTAATACCCCATTGATATCACTGGATAAATCCTCTAGACAAAGAAATCAGAAAAGAAACAACAATCCTAAATGAGTCACTAGATCACATGGCCTTAATTGATATCTTCAGAATATTTTACCCCAAATTTACAGAATATACATTCTCTTCAAGTGCACATTGGACATTTTCAAAGATAGATCACATATTGGGACACAGGCAAAGTCTCTTCATATTCAAGAAGATTGAAATCATATCTTCTCAGATCACAATGGCATACTATTAGAAATAAACTACAGTAAAAATGATCACAAAAATTCAAACACTTGGAGGCTAAGTAGCATGTCATTAAACAATGATTGGATTACCAAAGAGATCAAAGAACAAATAAAAAACATCCTGGAAACAAATGAAAATGAAAACACAATAATCCAAAATTTATGGGACACAGTGAAAGCAGTCCTTAGAGGGAGGTTCATAGCATTACAGGCTTACCTGGAAAAAAAAGAAAAAAGGAAAAGGAAAACAAAAAGAAAAACGAAAAACTGGTAATAAATTATCTAACTCTACAACTTAAAGAATTAGAAAGAGAGCAACAAGAAAAGCCCAGAGTGAGCAGAAGGAAGGAAATAATAAAGACCAGAGTGGAAATAAATGACATAGAGACCAAAAAAAAAAAAAATACAAAAGATCAATAAAACCAAGAGCTGGTTCTTTGAAAGGATAAACAAGATTGATGAACTTCTAGCCAGGCTCACCAAGAAGCAAAGGGAGAGGACCCAAATAAACAAATCAGAAATTAAAGGGCGAAACAACACACTCCACAGAACTACAAAGATTGTAAAAACAAAATACTATGAACAATTCTATTCCAACAAACTGCTCAACCTAGAAGAAATGAACATATTCCTAGAAAAATACAACTTTCCAAAACTCAATCACAATGAATTTTAAAAATCTGAATAGGCCTATAGTTATTGAGGAAATTGAAGCAGTCATCAAAAAACTACCAGCAAACAAAAGCCCTGGGCCAGATGACTTCACATGGGAGTTTTAGCAAACATTGAAAGAAGAACTAAAACCTACTCTTCACAGACTATTCCAAAAAATTCAAGAGGAAAGAACACTTCCAAGCTCTTTCTATGAAGCCAGCATTACCCTAATTCCAAAATCAGATAAAGACACTACAAAGAAAGAGAATTACAGGCCAATATCTCTTATGAACATAGATGCTAAAATCATCAAAAAAAAATCCTAGCAAATCAGATCCAACATTACATTAGAACAATTATACACCATGACCAAGTGGGATTTATTCCAGGGATGCAAGGCTGGTACAATATCCACAAATCAATAAATATTATACATCACATAAACAAATTGAGAGATAAAAATTACATAATCATATCAATTGATGAAGAAAAAGCATCTGACAAAATCCAACACCCTTTCTTGATAAAAACTGTCAGCAAAGTGGGAATAGAGGGATCATACCTCAACATAATAAAAGCCTTATATGACAAACTTACAGCCAACATCATACTCAATGGGCAAAAACTAAAATCATTTCCCAGATGCCCACTTCACCACTCTTGTTGGACATAATACTGGAAGTGCTAGCCGTAGCAATCAGACAAGAAGAAGAAATAAAAGGCACCTAAATTTGTCATTATTTGCAGGTGACATGATATTTTACATAGAAACCCTAAAGACTCCATTAAAAAACTACTAGACTTAATAAATGAATTTGGCAATGTAGCAGGGTACAAAATTAACACCCGGAAATCAATGGCTTTTTTATACACCAATAATGAACTCACAGAAAGAGAAACAAACAAACAAAAAAATCCCATTTACCATTGCACCAAAAAAATCAAGATACCTATAAATAAACTTAACAAAGGAGGTAAAAGACCTGTACTCAGCAAACTACAGTTCATCGAAAAATAGATAAAGGAAGACATAAACAAATGGAAGAAGATACCGTGTTCATTGGTTGGTAGAATCAACATCATTAAAATGTCCATACTACCCAAAGCAATCTATAGATTCAAAGCAATCCCTATTAAAATACCAACAGTGTATTTCACAGACCTAGAACAAACTCTCCAAAAATTCATCTGGAATTAAAAAAGACCCCAAATAGCCACAGCAATCTTGAAAAAGAACAAAGTTGGAGGGATCACAATGCCAGATATCAAGCTATATTACAAAGCCACTGTTCTCAAAACTGCCTGCAACTGGCAGAAGAACAGACATATAGACCAATGGAACAGAACAGAGAACCCAGAAATAGACCCAAGCCATTATGCTCAGTTAATATTTGACAAAGGGGGCAAAAGCATACAATGGAGTCAAGACAGTCTCCTCAACAAATGATGTTGGGAAAATTGGATAGATACATGCAAAAAAATGAAACTAGACTACAAACTTACACCATACACAAAAAATAAGCTCAAAATGGATAAAAGACTTAGAAGAATCCATAGGCAACAAAATATCAGACATATCTCATAGCAATGTCTTTACCAATACATCTCCTAGGACAATGAAAACTAAGGAGAAAATATACAAATGAAACTACATCAAATTAAAAAGGTTCTGAACAGCAAAAGAAACCATCAACAAAATAACAAGAGAGCCCACTACATGGGAGGACATATTTACCAATGTGACATCCAATAAGGGTTTAACCTGCTAAATATATAGGGAATTCCTACAACTTAACAAAAGGAAAACAATCCATTCAAAAAATGTGCAACAGACCTAAATAGACACTTTTTGAAACTGGGCATACAGAAGGCCAAGAGACATATGAAAAAATGCTCAAAGTCACTGATCATCCAAGAGATGCAAATCAAAATAACAATGAGGTGTCTTCTGACCTCATTGGCTATCATCAACAAATCAACAAACAACAAGTGCTGGAGAGGATGTGGTGAAAAAAGAACCCTCATGCACAACTGGTGAGAATGCAGACTGGTGCAGCCACTGTGGAAAACAGTATGGAGTTTCCTCAAAAAATTAAAAATGGAACTCCCATTTGACCCAGTAGTCCCACTTCTAGGAATATATCCCAAGAAATCAGAAACACAAATCAGAAAGAATATATGCACCCCTATGTTCATAGCAACACAAGTTAGAATAGCTAAGATTTGGAAACAGCCTAAGTGCCCATCAGCAGATGAGTGGATTAAAAACTGGTACATCTACACAATGGAATATTTCGCTGCTGTAAAAAAGAAAGAACTCTTCCCATTTTCAACAACATGAATGGACCTGGAGAGCATTATGCTAAGTGAAATAAGCCAGTCGGCAAAAGAAAAATATCACATGAACTCACTCATTTGTGGGATATAATGCACAACATAAACTGATGAACAAAAATAGATCCAGAGACATAGAAACATCGAACAGACCATCAAACTTCAGAGGGAAGACAGGGAAGGGTTGGGGAGGAAGGTAAGAGATCAACCAAAGGACTTGTATGCATGCATAAAGGCATAACCAATGGACACAGACACTAGAGGGGTGAGGGCATGTGCTGGGGGGTGGAATCGGCCAAGGAGAGGTCAATGGAGAAAAAGGAGACATGTTTAATGCTTTAAACAATAAAGAATTTAAATTTTAAAAAACTACTACTAAAAATTTATATTCTAAACACTACGATACTTAGAGCTAAATTTATTCTCTTACCATATGTCAGGCACTATGCAATGTCTTACGTTCAATGTCTTATTTAATCTTTAAAATAACCCTATGAATTAGATATTGTATCCTCTTGAGAAATGAGGATAATGTGCCTTAAGCTACTTAAATGTTTTTCTCAATTTTATGTAAGCAGCACACTAAGAGAGATTTTGAAATTCATAATGAAGTAGTTATTCTCTTTTCTTAAATTTATTGAGGTGACATTGGTTGATAGGGTCATATAGGTTTCAAATGTACATTTCTATGAAACATGATCTGTATATTGCATCGTGTGCTCACCACCCAAAATCAAATCATCTTCTGTCACCATATATTTGGCCCCCTTTACTCTTTATTACCCTCCTACCCTCTTCCCTCTGGTAACCACCATACTGTTATCTTTGTCTTTGTCTATGAGTTTCAGTTTTATATCCACACTAGAGGCCCAGTGCATGAATTTGTGCACAGGTGGGGTCCGGCCAGCCCACCCCGATCAGGGCACGATCAGGGTTGGGCCAGCTGGGGGGAGGGGCCGCAGGCTATTGGCTGGCAGGCCCTACCCCCTATTGGGTTGGGGGGGCCCTTGGGGGCAGGGCTGGATGTGGGGAGGGGCTGTGGATGGTGGGCTGGCTGGCCCTGCCCCTGAATGGGATGTAGGGGGCCGATCAGGGGTCAGCAGCTGGGGGAAGAGCCTTGGAAGGTTGGCCGGCCAGCCCCATGCCCAATTGGTGTGGGGGGGGCCGATTGGGGGCGGAACTGGCTGGGGGGAAGGGCTGTGGGCTGATCAAGGTGGTGGGGGCTGATCAGGGGTGGAGCTGGCTGGGGAGAAGTGCTGCAGGAGGTTGGCTGGCAGGCCTCGCCCCCTATTGGGGTGGGGTGGCAATCAGGGGCGGGGATGACTGGGGGGAGGGGCCATGGGAGGTTGGCTGGCCAGCCAACCTGGTTCGCTGGCCACAGTGGGAGTCATAGTGACTGGTCATTTCGGTCGTTACAGCATTCCAGTTGCTGGCTTTTTATATATATAGATATGAATGAAATCATATGTTCTTAGCTTCTTTTGACTGGCTTATTTCACTTAGTATAATAGTCTCAAGGTCTTTCTCTGTTGTTACAAATGGCAGTATTTCATCTTTTCTTATGGCTAAGTAGTATTTCATTGTTTATATGTACCACTTCTTTATCCAGTCTTCTATTGAAGGACACTTTGGTTATCTCCATGTCTTGGCCACCATGAAGGATGCTGCAATGAACATAGGGGTTCATATATATTTGTGAATAAATCTTTTCAAATTTTTGGGTAAATACCCTGAAAAAGGATTGCTGGGTGATATGGTTACTCTAATCTTAATTTTTGGAGGAAGTGCCATATTGTTTTCCATAGTGGCTGCACCAGTTTACATTCCCTCCAACAGTAAATGAGGGTTCCTTTTTCTCCACAACCTCTCCAACACTTGTTATTACTTGTCATATTAATAATAACCATACTTAGAGGTGCCAGGTGATATCTCATTATAGGTTTGATTTGAATTTCCATATTAGCTAGTAAAGTTGAGCATCTTTTCATATATCTGTTGTCTATTTGTATGTCTTCTAGGGAGATGTGTCTATTCAGGTTTTCTGCCATTTTTTTATTGGATTGTTTGTTTGGTATTGAGTTGTATGAGTTCTTTATATCCTATCTAATAAAGAGGGAATATGCTAATTGACCCTCACACCATTGCAAAGATGGCAGCACTCACAGCCAATAAGGAGGAAATATGCTAATTGACAGTCACACTCTCAAAGATGGCAGTGCCCAGAGCCAATAAGGAGGGAATATGCTAATTGACTGCCACACCCTCAAAGATGGCAGTACCCACAGCCACAAGATGGCCAGCAGGGATGAGCAGTTGTGGGCAATCAGGCCAGCAGGGGAAGGCAGTTAGGGGTGACCAGGCCTGCAGGAGAGGGCAGTTGGGGGGTATCAGACCTCCAGGGGAGGGCAGTTGGGCGCAACCGGCCCAGCAGGAGAGCAGTTAGGCATCGATCAGGCTGGCAGGGGAGTGGTTAGGGGGTGATCAGGCTGCCAGGCAGAAGTGGTTGGGGCAATCAGGCAGGCAGGCAGGTGAGTGGTCAGGAGCCAGCAGTCCCAAATTGTGAGACTGCTGTGGAATCGGGCCTAAACCAGCAGTTGGACATCCCCCGAGGGGTCCCAGATTGGAGACAGTGCAGGCTGGGCTGAGGGACACCCTGCCCCAGTGCATGAATTTTGTGCACCAGGCCTCTAGTATTTTAGATAATATCCTCTTGTCAGAGCTATTTGCAAATATCTCCCATTCCATTGGATGCCTATTTTGTTGTCTTTTTCTTTTGCTATGCAGAAGGTTTTTAGTTTGATAGAATTCTATTCATTTATTTTGTCTTCACTTCCCTTGTCTTTGAGGTCAAATTCATAAAATGTTCTCTATGACCAAAGATTGTAATTTAGTACCTATGTTTTCTTCTATTAAATTTATTATTTCAAACAATAAGTCTTTGAATTAGTTTTTATACATGAGACAAACTGCAATCTAATTTTGTTCTTTTGCATTTAGCTTTCCAATTTTCCCAGCATCATTTATTGAAGAGGCTTTCTTTTTTCCATTTTGTGTTTTTGGCTCCTTTGTCAAAAATTATTTGCCCATATACATATGATTTTATTTTTGGGCTCTCAATTCTGTTCCATTATTTCATGTATCTGTTTTTCTGAAAATACAACTGTGTTTTGGTTATCATTGCTCTGTATTATAATTTGAAGTCAGGTATGTGTTACCTCCAACTTCGTTCTTTTTTTTTCTTCAGGATTGCTTTGGCTATTTGGGTTCTTTTGTGATTCCATACAAATCTGATGGGGTTTTTTGCTCTATTTCTTTTAAAAAAATGGCATTAGGATTTTGATGGGGATTGCATTAAGTCTGTGTTTTGCTTTAGGTAACATGGTCATTTTAACTATGTTTATTATTTTAATCCATGATGGAATATCTTTCCATTTCATGTGTCTTTTTCAATCTTTTTAAATAATGGTTTGTAATTTTCAGCATATAGGTCCTTCACATCTTTTTGTGGACAAAAAGGGGCCACATGCTAATTTGACAAGCTTAGGGAAGGCCTGTGTGGCAGTCTTACAAACTCAAAGACCTAATGTAGCCACAAAGGATTGGTCTAAAATTAAAAGCAGTATGGTGGGTAGTCACATCCTAGGCTGGTATCTTCCCTGAAATCTTTACCTTAACTGAGTCTATTGTCTTTTTGCATCTACGATAACATATCATTGGAATTTCAAAGTAATTTTCCTTTTTTTTTCAGACCCCTCAAAGCACAGGTATCACTCTGCATAGAGACCACAAATCCCCTCATTGTTATTGAATTAATTGTTGAGTATTAACTATCCTGTACCCACTAAGTAAAAGAAGCATGTGTCTATCATTTTACTTTTTATCCAATCTCAGAGGTTTTCCCACTTTGCTTTTATCCACCTCCCTAATCTATCATCAATGGAGTTCAGGTAACACATTTACATCTCCTCTTTTGATTGTCATGTATAAAACAAAGAAAGAAAGAAAAAACACCATTCTTCAGAGCACTATCTCAAAACATTGATATTCTGCTTCCCAGCAATTGTCAAAAGTTTGGCTCAAATAAACTCACAAAATTCTTTACAGGTTTAAATATTTTCTTATATTAACACTTCGTTAAATTTATTCCTAAGTATTTTATTCTTTTGGTTCTTGTTGCAAAAGAAATCCCTTTTTTTTTAAATTTCTTTTTCTCATGGTTCATTGTTAGTACATAGGAAGGTAATATAGGAAAGCAGTGGACTTTTGTACATTGATTTTGTATCCTGCAAATTTATTGTATTTGTTTATTGCTTCTAATAGTTTTTTGGTGGAGTCTTTATGGTTTTCTATTACAGAATGATGTTATCTGCAAAAAAGTGACGCTTTTAATTCTTCCTTCCCAATTTGGATGACTTTTGTTTCTTTCTCTTAACTGATTGCCCTGGCTAGGACTTCCAGAATGATGTTGAACAACAGTGGTCAGAGTTGGCACTCTTGTCTTGTCACATGAATTCATTTTAATGCCTTCCTGGAAGAGGGATAATATTATTTCTAGAGTCATACATTAAACAGTGTATTAACTATAGAAATGAAAAACGTTATAAATAGAGAGATGGCGGCATAGGTAAATGTGGGCATATGCTGTCTCCCACAACCACAACAAAATTAAAACTAAAATACAGAACAACCATACTTTGGAACTGCCAGAAAGGTGGCTGAATAGAAGTCCTACAATTAGAGAAGAAGAAAGTACATGGAGACTAGTAGGAGGGGCAGAGACACGGAATAGGCTGATCCATCCCCCATGTGTGTTGTTGTTGTTTTTTTAGTTAGGAGGGATATTTCAGCTGCAGAGGCCTCCTGTTAGGAGCAAGGGTTCCCAGCCCCACACCAACCCTCAACCCAGGGTTCCAGAGATGGGAAGAGAAGTCCCCATAACTTTGTGCTGCAGAAACCAGCAGGGTTATGGCTGAGTGACATGGAGACCAAGACAGTTCTTCATAAAGGGTTGTGCCCAAATGTACATGGACTTGCTCCCTCAGAACTCCAGCACTGAGCAATGGCTTGGGGAAATTCATGGATATTCAGTACAGAACTGGACTGTCTGGCATCAGAGCAAGTACTCGGGGGTGGTTTTCTCCCAGACAAGAGTGCTTTCGAGGGTCATTATTCCTATTCTGAGACCTCCCCCCCAACTGGCAGCCATATCTGAGTTTCCATCAGCCTGGCTCAAACTATTTGCTCTACCCTGGTGATTCCCTGAGACCCCACTTCATCCAATTTGCAGCCCCAGCCAAGCTGTTTGCAGTGGCTTTTCCATATGAGTGGCCTGCCCTGGCTCGGCCTTCAGACTTTCCTAAATTCTCTCAAAGAAGCAGCAGCTGGACTCAGTGTGCCCTATACCTATCAATAAGAGGCCTAAAACAGCTTGGCCTCACCTAGACACTTCCAAGCTCAAGACAAGTAGCGACCATCTGCAGATCTCTCTGTAGCTCCTGACTGGTGGCCCCAGGAAGTGGCTAACTTTGTATCTCCCAGGAGGCCCCAAAGCAAGTGCACCTGGCAGACAGTTTCAGAACAAACCAGATCACAACTCTACACATCCAAGAGCAACACACTCAAGGGGCAGGCTCAGTAAACACCAAAGCCCCACTGAAGCAAGTCCTGCTCCATAATGATGTCTCCTGCACAGAAGCTTTTCCACTATAGTCAAAGCTGGTCTTTACAGCAAATTGGCCTGGAGGTTAATTCCTCCCAGTGATGCCAAAAGCAATCAAGGCTCAACTACAACAAGAATGTGCACACAGCCCACACATGGGTGCACCTAGAGTGCCCAGCTCAGGTGACTGGGGAGGCTGAGCCCCTGGGCCCTACAGGACACTTACTATACAAGGCCGATCTACCAATTCCAGGAGACATAGCATCTCTATCCAATACATAGAAACAAACACAGGGAAGCAGCCAAAATGTGGAGACAAAGAAATATGTCACAAATGAAAAAAAATGGAAGCAAGAAACTACTGGATACAGAATTCAAAACAATGGTTATAATGTTATTCAAGGAACTTAACAAGAGCTTCAAGGGACTTAGTGAGACTTTCAGGGCTCTTAGTTAGAATTTCAAAGACATGAAAAAGGACCAGTCAGAAATTAAGCATGCACTAACTGAAATAAAGGGTTTCTACAGTAGAGAAGATGATTCTGACAATCACATCAATGATTTGGAATATGGGGAACAAAAACACCCAATCAGAAGAGCAAAAAGAAAAAAGAATACAAAAATATGAAGATAGTGTAAGGAGCCTCTGGACAACTTCAAGCATACCAACATTCGCATTATGGGGGTGACAGAAGGAGAAGAGGGAAAGCAAGATATTGAAAACCTATTTGAGGAAATAATGACAGAAACCTTCCCCTGGTGAAAGAAATAGACTTATAAGTCCAGGAAGCACAGAGTCCCAAATAAGAAGAACCCAAAGAGGCCCACACCAAGACACATCATAATTAAAGTGCCAAAGGTTAAAGACAAAGAGAAAACCTTAAAAGCAGCAAGAGGAAAGCAGTTAGTAAGAAGAAGAAAAATATATATATTAAAAAGATGAACAGTAAATGGCATTAAATATGTCTCTACCAACAATTGAATCTAAAAATCAAAATAAATGAACAAGGAAGAAAATAAACTGAAGAATAAAAAGAACCAGAGGCATGGAAATATGGAACAGACTAACAAATATCAAAGGAAAGGGGGAGGGCGGGCAAAAAGAAATTAACCAAAGGACTTATATGCATACTAGAGGCACAGTGCACTAAATTCATGCATGGGTAGGGTCCCTAGTGGCTGCCAGCTGCTGGCCAAGGCCTCCTTTCCCCGGCTGCTGGCTGCTGGCTGGGGCCTTTATTTGTTCTGCATCGCCCCCTGGTGGTCAGTGCACATCATAGCGAGCGATCGAACTTCTAGTTGGTCAAACCCCCAAGGGGACACTTTGCATATTAGATAGATAGATAGATAGATAGATAGATAGATAGATAGATAGATATGCATTACCTGTGATTACAGACAATAGGTTGGTGAAGGCTTGGGGCAGGGTGGGAACCTGATGGAAAAGGGGAAAGGGGGGATGGAGGAAGGAAGACATCTGTAATATTCTCAACAACAATTTTTTTTTAAAGAAATATGTCATAAATATAAGGGGGCTTGAGCCTGAGAGAGCTCATTTCCATTCATCTTAGGGATAAATGGCTATTTTATAAAGGAAAGTCAGTTAATATTATTTTTAATTTGGCAAAGGAAAGTCTCAAGACTTGGGCTATAGCAAATTTTGAGTCAAAGAAATTACAATATGTCATATCAAAATGAATTTGGGTTTGTTATTTGGTCCTTGTATATGTGTTCTGTTTGTTGTAATAGCAAATTGTTTTTAAAAAGTTAATGGCTTAATACAACACAAATGTATTATCTTATAATTCTGTAAATTAGAAAGCCAACATGGCTCTTAGGAGACTAAAAGTGAGATGTCAGGAGAGCTGAGTCTCTTTCTGGAGACTTGAAAGTAGAATTAATTTTCTTGCCTTTTCCAGCTTTTGGAGGCCACCAGCATTTCTTGGTTGTGGCTCCTTCCATCTTCAAAGCCAGCAACAGCCAATGGAGTCTTAATGACATTGCTGTTTACTTCTTCACTTTTATTTTTTTTTAATATATTTTATTGATTTTTTTTTTTTTTTTACAGAGAGGAAGGAAGAGGGATAGAGAGTTAAAAACATCAATGAGAAACATCGATGAGCTGCCTCCTGCACACCCCCTACTGAGGATGTGCCCACAACCAAGGTACATGCCCTTGACCGGAATCAAACCTGGGACCCTTCAGTCTGCAGGCCGACGCTCTATCCACTGAGCCAAACCGGTTACAGCTACTTCTTCACTTTTAAAGGCTCTGTGATTATGTTGGAGCTGTTTGGATAATACAGGACACCCTCCTTGTTTTAAGGTCAGCTGATTTGTAACATGAATTCCCTTTGTCATGTAACATAGCATATTTGCAGGTTCTGAGGATTAAGACACGGACACCTTGGAGGAACCATCATTCTGCTTACCACCGTCCTTGTAGGGAGGAGTGAGTGCCATGGCATGGGAGAAAAGTAGAAAAGGAATTCTGGGGAGGGATAATGATTGGGCAGCCCCTGACCAGGGTGGCAGCCTGTGTTCTCATGAGAAAGATAGCTGTGAGAGTTTCCCTAGAGTAAGAATTGATTGTCAATGAGACTTTAAGTTGATTTTTTATATCCCACTTTGTATTGATTCCTGTTCTGCACATTCTGCATTTCTCCATTAAGCCGTAGTATTTAATGAAAAAAACCTGTTACTTAGGGTGGCTTTTTGTAATGAAGAAAGAGGGTGGGTGAAGCTGCATTCCTAAAGTCTGGAGTAAAACCAAGCTCCTAGAGAACAAGAGCTGCAGGGCAGAGATGATTAAAAGTGAATCAAGCCAGGAGCAGAGATTCACAGCAGGTAAGGACAGAGAGATCACCTGCCAATCATTGTTCAGAGGAGGTATGCCTGTGACAATTCATTTCAATTAAATGGATTGATCATTGATTTAACAAATACAGATGATGTTCCTCATATACCAGTGATGGCAAACCTTTTGAGCTCGGCGTGTCAGCATTTTGAAAAACCCTAACTTAACTCTGGTGCAGTGTCACATATAGAAATTTTTTGATATTTGCAACCATAGTAAAACAAAGATTTATATTTTTGATATTTATTTTATATATTTAAATGCCATTTAACAAAGAAAAATCAACCAAAAAAATGAGTTCGCATGTCATCTCTGACACACGTGTCATAGGTTCGCCATCACTGTCATATACAATAGTCTCTGAAATATAAAGACAGATAAGATGTGCTTTTTTCCCCAATCTGAAGGAGGAAACTGACAAGTAAATGCCTATTGCAGAACCAAGTATGCCCGTGGAGCATCTGTGAGCACCAGGAGAAACTTCCAAAGCAGATTGCACATACTTGCCAAGGAAGGCTCTCTGGGAACGACCTTTGATCTCTGTATGGAAATAAGGGTATGAGTATATGTGTACATGGAGGGAGGAAATTGGGCATATCAGAAAGAGCAAATAGCAATGTATACAAATGTGCAGTCCTAACATAGATACTGGAGATCTACTCCACTTTTATCTTTGTCATCTCTTAATGCTTTCTGGCTTCTGTCACAATGATGTTTGGTTCCTCTCCTACAAAAATGAATCTCACCTGATCCCATCTACTCTGCCACCTAAGCGTCTCCTGCTACATCACATTCCTTTATCCCACCTCAGTCTTCAATCTTTCCTATCTTCTGGATCCTTCTTTTCTGCACTTAAACAAGCTCTGTAATGTCTCTTATGTTTAATAATTTTGTGATATCAACCCCAGCCCTACATCTTAATTCTGCTACTTTCTCCTCTCCCTCCTTCCCAGCCCAACTTCTTGACAGTTCTCTATAAACTTCTCTACACTAGATTTTTCTACTTTCTAAGATTCTCTTTTCCTCCAATTCTTAGCTGAGTTCCAAATGTTTCCTGTAGACCTGCCTAAAACTGCTTTCACTGAAGATACCAATTTTTTGGTTGAAATCAAATGGTGTTTTTTCAGTCATTAATTTTCTGAACTCTCAGACACATGTGACACATTGCTAACTTCCTTCTGGGAACATCTTCCTCTCTCTTTGTGGATAGTAAGATTCTGATCTCCCCCCTTCCTGGCCAAGCCTGTATGTCTTTATCAGCTTCCTCTTCCTCTTCCTCCACCTCTCCAATAAGAATCAATATTCTAGTGTACATTCATGTTCTTTTTAATTGTAAAGGTCTGTGGAACCATGCCAGAGATGCCTAGTATCAAGGCCGCCAATTAAAGCACAGAGACCTTGTCAATACATCAGACTGTCCAAGGCCACTCTGCACCTAGGCTAAGATACCATGCACAGATGCAAGGCCAAATCAATCTCAAAGTGCGCTGTGCCCTTTTATAACCAAAGTGATTGATGTCACTGTGGACTAGAGGCCTCTTTTGTCTAAATAGTAATATACATGTTATTGACCAGCTAGAAAGAGTAGCTGGGCAGAGGGAAAAGGCTAGAGAGCAGCTGGGAGGAATATAAAGAAGACGAAGCTGGAGAGATGGAGCTGAAAGCTGGAGTTCATAGAGAGCTCAGATATAGCTACCATGTTAACTAGTCAGTGAGCTGAGAGAGAACCTCAGAAGTAGTTACTGTGTGAAGCTACAGAGGCCAGCCAGTGTGCTGGGCAGGGGAGACAGGAGCAGCTGCTGAGCCAGAGAGCTTAGGTACCTCTACGATGGAAGGCAGTAAGTCTAGGGGGCAGCATGCAGCTGCTCAGATAGTAACTGTGGGTACAGAGACTGCTACTACCATGTAGGAAAGATATGTATTTACCAGCCAGTGTAAAGCTGCCTGATTGGGACACTGTATGGACTTTATTGTGAAGGACTGTGTTGTCTGATGAATATATGGCCACTGGCTTCTGCAATAAAGACTCATTCTTCTTTACCCACAACTTCTCATAGCTTCTCCTTCTAAGATCCAGCATCCAAGAAGGTCCAGTCCCTAGGCAGAGGGGCTTGGACTCGATACCTATAACTAGTGAGCAGAAGATAAAGGAGGAACTTGGACTAAGTTCCCAACAGTTAGTACAGTGGGCAGGATTCAAGAAGGAACTTGCCCTCGAGTAGTTGGGAAGAATTTAGAGGAATACATGACTCAGAGCAACTGAGAGCAGCAGTGCTGAGCAGAGCTCCTGCTGTGCTTTGACAAGGTTATTCAGTGAGATAGATTTTTCGTTGAAAAAAAAATATTTTAAGTGTGTCTTACAACTCATTGTATTAGGATTCAACCGAAAAGAGTTGCTTCAAACACACAAGTGTTGCTTCAGAGGGCTGACATTATAATTAGAAAAATAAGTGAAGCCTACAGACTACTGATAGCTTTGTTATAAAGAATAGAGTATGAGGGACTCTTTCCCCCTCCCCACCTGGGAGTCCGTGCTGTGAGATTCTTTCCCCTTCCCATGTGGGAGTCTGTACTTCAATAAATTTCTACCTTTGCTATAAAAAAAGAATCAAGTATGAGAAATATGACGGTTTATGCTTGTCCCCATACACATTTTCTCTCAGACATTCCTGTTACTGCTATTCTAGGAAAGCAACATGCCAGCTTGATTTGAAAAATGCTATTCAAGTGTGGGAATGGTTCAGTGTAGTGCAGAAAAGAGAGTAGAAACTAATTGTGGTTATGAACTTCACTTTGAAGTACTTAATGAATGACATAAGGATAATCCAAAGTAATGCTAATAATGTTCAAATACAACTGCTATTTTATGATTTTTTTTTTAGTTAGGGGTGGTTTTTCAGAAGAAAAATAAATTACCAACATCAAATAAACTGCCATCTCTACTTTCTGTATTAAGGTTGGTTTTCTAAAATAGCAAATAGCTTCTTAAAAAGTCATGAGTATTTTTCTGGTATCGAGAAAAATTTTACTACTTACAAGGTTCTCTGAGAGCACACACACACATACAAGGTTTTAAAATAAGGATTCATTTGCTTGAGAAGAATAAATGCTTATACTGAGCTAGCCACAACAAGTATCCACAGTCTGAATAGATTAAATGGGTAGGGCCATTGGAACTTCAGAGGGAGTTTAATGTGAATGCATGAAGACCTGGGCTTGGGCAATGCAGCAACACTCTAATGGTGATAGAGTTATTCCACACATGATAAAGAAACATGATTTTGTAGATGCATCCTTGTAGGTAGAGACACAATATTCAAGTGATATGTTACTGTTTACATTTTTACTTAAATTCTATAGAAAAGTAGCAACCACACTAAAGATAAATGGCACTTTGCATAATTAATGTATTCCCCAAAATGCATTGGCTAAGCTACAGTCATTTTTTAATGTTCCAGGTAAACTAGCCTGCACTAAGCTGCATTCTGGAACCCAGGTTATGACTGAGCCCACTTCCATACACAGCCCAAATAATACTCAATGTCTCTTGCTTGAAAAAGAAAGAGGAAGAAAAAGTCCTACATTATTATATTAGTTCTCATCACCTTAAAATAAGAGAAAGTTTCACTTAAACAGGCAGAGTTCACATTGGGGAAACTCTATCATACTATACTTTTAAAAACAAAATTTAATTATTGAAAATGGTTTGAAAACCAAATAATAATACTGAAATGTATACAATGGAGTGGCTTGGGGAGGAAGAGGTTTAATTAAGAGTTCAGTTTGGGACAATCTATGTTTTAGGTGCTTCCAGATATCTATGTGGAACAGGCAGATATTAATTTTAGAATTTTTACAGAGATTGCATGAAAACCAGGAAACTGAATGACATTGCCTAGGAAGTGAATATACATAGAGAACAAAATAGTTTCTGAGACAGACTGACTCATACATTACCAAGGTAAGGCAGAGCCAGATTCCACACGGACAACTGGGAAGGGGTAGCTAGCAAGACAGAAGACAGTCAAGAGCAAGGAGGGCCTTGTTGTGGAGGAAGAAAGTGTTTTAAGAAGGAAGGGATAATCATTTGTGTCAAAAGCTATTCTTAGACCAAAAGCTGCTCATAGGTGAGGCAATACCAAAACTGGGAATTGCTCAGTTTTAGCATTGCCCAGATTTGGCCTCATGGAGCTTTCTGGTGACCTTGGAAAAAAATTCTTATGGAAAGAGGCAGGAGGCAGACTGGAGTAGATTCAAGAGAGTGCAGGAAAGCAGGATTTATAAACAATAAGTGGAGACAATTCTTTTTGAGAGATTTAGCTGTAAAGAAGAGAAAGAAATGGAAAATGGAGCTGAAGGAGATTTGAACTCAAGTTGAATTTTTGTCCTTTTTTTTTCATGGAAGAGAGAGGGGACAACTGCATTAGCCAAGTTTTCAATCAGGTGAGAGGTGATAAGAGGCAGTAGTTGCCTTAGGTCCAAGGATGACCCATTAAAGTTAACTACAGTAGGAAAGAGAGCAAGCATGTCAAGCTCAAAAGCTAACACATGCCAAATAAACAAGGTTTAAGTTTATGTGGGCTGCAAAAAAACAAAAGCTTCAATTTTCATAGAAACGTAGGTTTATTTCGATGGACATGCTGAATACAAAGGGCTGAAATAAATGACTAATTGTTAACATAAAATAATAGAACATTTTGATAAAACTTAATATTTTTTCTTGAACATTAACTTACCAGACACTGAATAACTGCACGAATTAATAAGTGTAATGCAAACAAACCTATTTTTCTTGTTCTCCAAAAGTGAAATATTTCCTGTTGCACACATCAAACAAGTCAGTCCAAGACTAATGACATGGCAATCGGCTGCTAAAATATTTGCTGCTAGTATTAGTGAAGAGAAATGGTGTGCCTGCTTGTAAGGCACGTAAGGGAAATGAATGCAACACCATTATAGTAATCCGTCATTAGCGAACCTTGTAGTTCATTATTAACTAGAGGCCCAGTGCACAAAAATTTGTGCACTTGGGGTGGGGGGGTCCCTCAGTTCAGCTTGTGCCCTCTCATAGTCTGGGAACCCTCAGGGGATGTCCACCTGCTTGCTTAGGCCCGCTCCCCGGGGGATCGGGCTTAAGCTGGCAGTCAGACATCCTTCTGGCAGCCCGGGAGCCCTCGGGAGATGTCCACCTGCCAGCGGGGAGCAGGCCTAAGCTGCAGTCAAGCATCCTTAACGTTGCTGAGGAGGCGGGAGAGGCTCCCGCCACCACTGCTGTGCTAGCAACTGTCAGCCTGGCTTGTGGCTGAGCAGAGCTCCTCCTGTGGGAGCCCACTGACCACCAGGGGGCAGCTCCTGCATTGAGCATCTGCCCCTGGTGGTCAGTGTGTGTCATAGTGACCAGTCATTCCTAGTCATTCTGCTGTTAGGGTCAATTTGCATATTACCCTTTTATTATATAGGATAGAGGCCTGGTGCATGGGTGGGGGCCAGCTGGTTTGCCCTGAAGAGTGTCCCAGATCAGGGTGGGGGTCCCACTGGGGTGCCTGGCCAGCCTGGGTGAGGGCCTAAGGGCCATTTTCAGGCTGGCCACACCACTTTCAGGGTGGGGGTCCCCACTGGGGTGCCTAGCCAGCCTGAGTGAGGGGCTGATGGCTGTTTGCAGGCTGGTCAAGCCCCTCAGTGGGGACCCACACCCCCTGGGGGTATGGCCAGCCTGGGTGAGGGGCTGAGGGCCGTTTTCAGGCTGCCCAGAGCCCCTTCGGGGGGCAGGAGGGTCCCACTGGGGTTCCTGGCCAGACTGGGTGAGGAGCTTATGGCCATTTTCAGGCTGGCCACGCCCCTGGCGACCCAAGCTCCCAGCCTCTTTTTTTTCTTTTTTTTTTTTCAGCTCCTCCTTGAGCGGAGGCCAGGGAGGGCTGGAAGCAGGTATCTGGGATTTATTTATCTTCTTTTATTGAAACTTTGTAGCCTTGAGTGGAGCCCAGGGCTGGTCAGGGCAGGCAGGAAGCTTGGCTTCCTCCATCACCGAGGGAAACCCAAGCCTCCTGCTCGCTCCAGCTCTGTGGCCACTGCCATATTAGTTTGGTTAATTTGCATACTCACTCCTAATTGGCTGGTGGGTGTGGCTTGTGGGTGTGGCGGAGTGGCAGAGTGATGGTTAATTTGCATGTTTCTCTTTTGTTAGTGTAGATAACTAGAGGCCCAGTGCATGAATTCATGCACGGGTGGGGTCCAGCCAGCCAGGCCCCAATTGGGGCAGATTGGGGCTGAGCCTGTTGGGAGGAGGCGATGGCAGGAGGTTGGCAGGCCAGCCCATCCCGATCAGGGCCAGGCCGGCTGGGGGAATGGGCCATGGGTGGTTGGCCAGTGGGCCCCACCCCTGATTGGGGTTGGAGGGCCAATTGGAGGCAGGGCCAGCCATGGGGAGGGGTTGTGGGCGGTGGGCCAGCTGGCCCCATCCCCAAATGGGGTGGGGGGTGCCAATCGGGAGCCAGTGGCCTGAGGGAGGGGCCATGGGTAGTTGGCCGGCCAGCCCTGCCCCTGATTGGGGCGGGGGAGCCGATCTGGAGTGGGCCCGAGCAGGGAGAGGGGTTGCAGGAGATTGGCCAGCCTGCCCTGCCCCCTACTGGTGTGGGGGGTGCAATCAGGGGCAGGCTGGCAGTGGGGAGGGGCTGCTACGTTGGCCAACCAGCCCCATGCCAGAAGGGAGTGGCAAAAAATATTGAAAGTGATGAACAGCAAGGACCTACAACCAAGATTACTCTGCCCAGAAAAGCTATCACTTGAATTGAAGGTCAGATAAAGAGCTTCACAGACAAGAAAAGCTAAAGGAGTTCACCACCACCAAACCAGTATTATATGAAATGTTGAAGGTTTTTCTTTAAGATAAGGAAGAAGAAGAAAAAGAAAAAGATAAAAAATATGAACAACAAAATGGCAACAAATACATACCTATCAACAATTGAATCTGGAGAAACCAAGATGGCGGCATAGGTAAACACCGGCGTTTGCTGCCGCAAACAACCACTTCAAAAAGACAACTAAAAGGCGGAACTGACATCACCCAGAACCACAGGAAGGCTGGCCGAGGACAGACTCTTCAACTAGAAGGAAAGACAACAGCATACTGAGGCTCAGAAGAGGCGCAGTGTGGAAAATTTAAAGGTGCGGAGGTGCGCGCAAAAAGCGGGCTGGTGGCTGAGTGCGCGGTTGTCGTTTTCAATCAAGAGGGAGTCTCAGACTCTGAGCTCCAGATCCGGGCGAGTCTCTAGGGACTCAGACTCAAACGGGAGAAGCAGGATTGTCTGGCATCAGTTGAAACGTGAGGGCAGCTTTCTCTCTGAGATTTGCAGCCGTTGCTGGGGTTCTGAGAAGCAGAGCCTCTGGGAACTGGACTGAGAGCAGCCATAACTGCTCCCTCCGCCCTCCCTGTTGAGCCCGCCCCGCCCAAGCCCTGCGCAGAGCCATTTGCCGGATCGCCTCAGGCAAAGGCTAGATTAGCACCTCTCCAGAGGACAGAAGTTTTCCACACAGCTGATTCTCACAGCCAGTTGGCCTGGTGGTCAAATCCCTCTAGTATTAACTACAACAATCAAGGCTTAACTAGAACAAGACTGCGCACAAAGACCACAAGGGGGTGCACCAAGAAAGCATAAAAGATGCGGAGACAAAAAACATGACAGAAATGGAGGATATGGAGCTAAAAAACGCAATTTTGAGGGCTTGCAATAATGTGCTAGAAGCAGCCAATAAACTTGATGAGAGACTCACGAAAACTAATGAGACCCTCGATGCTATGATAAAGAACCAACTAGAAATTAAGCATACATGGACTGAAATAAAGAAGATTATACAGACACCCAATAGCAGACCAGAGGAGCGCAAGAATCAAGTCAAAGATTTGAAATGCGAAGAAGCAAAAAACACCCAACCGGAAAAGCAAAAGGAAAAAAGAATCTGAAAATACGAAGATAGTGTAAGGAGCCTCTGGGACCGCTTCAAGCGTACAAACATCAGAATAATAGGGGTGCCAGAAGATGAGAGACAGCAAGATATTGAAAACCTATTTGAAGAAATAATGACAGAAAACTTCCCCCACCTGGTGAAAGAAATGGACTTACAGGTCCAAGAAGCGCAGAGAACCCCAAACAAAAGGAATCCAAAGAGGACCACACCAAGACACACCATAATTACTATGACCTTCTTTGTCTCCTTATGGCCTTTATTTTTAAGCCTATTTTGTCAGATCTGACTATTGCTACCCCAGCTTGGTTATTTGTTGTCAGGGCCAACGTGACAGGTTTGAGCCGGGCTGAGGCAGGGAGGTGGGAATTGAGAAAAGAAAAAAAGACAGGAAAGCGGGATCGGGAGGACCCCAGTTCTCTTGATGAACTGAAGCAACTTTATTAGCCACACAATACTATTTATACATAACACACTGAATAGGAGGTCTATCAAGAGGAATGTATTCTTTGTTCCTCTTAATCTCTAAGCAAAGGACACAGCAGAAGGACAAGTTCTCAGTACAGTATATCTCAGTAAATAATTACAGACTTCTTGGTAAGCTATGAAAGGCTCTACAAATGTTGCTCTTATTCTACTGATAAACGCCATCCAAACAAGTCTGGGAAAACTGTGTGGGTAAGGATCCCAGCCTTGCTAGCCCCTACAGGTGCAAGGACCTTGCCAGCTTACATCTGGCCCCCAACAGATCCCCCTTCTTTGTTTTTTAGGCGAAGTTCATGTTTCAGTGTCCGACAGTTTTTTATGGGTACATGTCAGCAGTAATATTTCTGTTCTGGATGGTGGACAAATGGTGGCAATGCAGGTCCGACCCTCTGGTTTGGTCCTGGGCAACCTGCAGCGACGCACAGCTGCTGACCGCTAGCATGATAAGGTGTTGTCACCATCTTTATTTCTGGACTGCTTCTCTTCTTGTTGTCTCACGGGGCCACTGCTATTCTGTGGCTGGAGCAGTCCTGATAATTCTCTTCTGTTGCAGGAATCCACATGGTCTTGGAGTTGTTTTCTGAAAATATACAAACGTATTCTCAACCAAAGGTTAATAAAGGAATCATATCTATAATTTAGACTTGGGATTCTTTTAATTTTTGTCCAAACGATTTTCCTTTGGCTTATTTGACACCATATGTGTTTTCATGGGTGTCTTGTTATTAGCATTATAAATGAAAAAATTTTTCTAGATGTAAATTAGTTACAGGATATTTTTCCTTATATGGTATTCTTCCACTATATTTCCACTATCCTCCCCCCTTTTTTAAAAAAATTAATTATTAGGAGGCTTTTGGAAATTATATAATGAAGTCTAGATAACTTTAAATTTTAATTTTTGTATAAAAATATGACTGCTTTAGGTTAGAGTATGTTAAGCAATTTATCTATGAAATGAAAATTTTGGTTAATACTTCTTGAGCTAGTTTTAATTAATCTGAAAACTTGACTATTATTTTACTGTCAAATTTAATATTTTAATAACAATCTTAGTTTATACTGTAAATATTAATGGAAAGGATTATTTTGTATCCTTGAGAAGGCCCTGAGCATTCCTGGTGTTAAGCTGGATTTAGATATAGGGTAGTTGCTGTTAGCCAAGTCTCTGTTTTCTGGGTACCAATTTCGGCTGGACTAAGTCTCTTTCTGTTATCTAGGTCCCGATCTGAGCTGGGCATGGGAAGCACAGCAGCCATGGGGGCAGGAGACCTTCCTCAGAAGGGGCGAGTGTTCAAGCCCCTGCATAGTTGGGGGGGTGAGGATCTCTGCCCCACCTCTGTTGACCCCCAAGTTCTCCCCTGAGGCCCCCTGCGACTGTGTCTTAGGTTGCCCCTCCCAGAGGGGTCTTACCCGTCATTGACTAACCAGCCATCTTCTGGGGCCAAGCAGGGTGATGTGAGGTTTAGTTCTGTCTCCTTGGTAGCTATGCCCCTGTGGCCTCCATGCCCAGTAACTGCCTTTGGATCCCCTCGCCTGCTGGCGGGGCCCCAGCATTGATCATGGGGAACCCAGGTTTGTTCTCCAGAGAGGGCCCAGCTTACGCCATTGGGCAAGAGACAGATCCATGGTACCAGCCACCATGAGGCTTCAACCTCAGTATGAACAGAGAGCTTAGGTAACAGCTATAGGTAATTGGAAGAGGGACCCCCTTGGCAAAAAGGGCAAGAAAGGTCAATATAGAATGCTTAAGTGCCTTCCCAGTAGGCCTTCCACACAGTGGAAGGGATAAAATCCTTTCATGTTCTTATTAAATTGCTGCCAAACAATTAGTTTGTAAGTTTGTTTGGAATAAATGTATAATATGCTGTTGTAAAATATTAAAAATTATTAATGAGCTTTTGTTATTTTAAATTATATCTTAAAATTCTACTGCTGTATTTTAAGAAATATTAAATAAGATAACTTGTTTTTCCCTTTCTTAGAGGCAAAAACTTAAAATATATATTTATTAATATTTATTTGATAAAACTTTCTATGTGATTTCAAGTATATTAAATTGCCTTTATTAAAAAATCCCTTAAGAAGAGAGAATAAACTTTTGAAAACATTTCAGGGCCCATGAAATGTCCTAAAGTCATTCCTTGATTATAGTTTTGAAATCTAACTTAAAAGACTATTAAATACATATGTGTATATATAATTTAAAGATTATATACCTTTTATAATTATTAAAAGATATCAATTAAATTAAAACTGATCTTTGTATTTAAAATTTTTGGTTGGGATAACAGAATTTATCCTCTTTTTTCAATTAGACAAATGTTGAAATTTTACTATAATTATATGATTTCTCCCAATTTATTTAACCAGAACTTTAAACTCTTAGCTGGCAAGTTAAATATTTAGCTTTTCTTAATCAGTAACATTTTTAAGAATAAACTTCAAAAGTACAAGACATGATCAATAGATTTAATTCTATCCTCTAGATTTTTCATGAGGGAAATTTAGATTAATATTTTAGTATTTAGTTATTTCAGAATATCTAATTCAATTTAGCTAACTCCTAAGCCTGGGGTGCCATTGACTGGAAACAGGTAACCATTAAAATGCAAATTAGTTACATTCTTTCTACTAAGGATGGGAAACTGAGAAGCAAGCCTCTTTTTAAAAGTTGTCACTGGAAGGAAATTTTTGGCCTACCTGCTCTGTTGGGGGAAGGGAGGCTAGCCCTTCCTCTATTAGAAATTGCTTTGGGAAGCCAGCCTTAGTTAAAGGGTGTGGCCGTCTTTTACCTGGGCTACTTAGATTTTTATAATGAATATATTTCAATAATTCTTGAGATTTAAATCCAATTTATTATTTTAAGGCATATTCTTTAGCAAATTCTTGTAACAGAGATAATTTTACTGAATTTCCTTTCGGGCCTTGAAGTTAACCTTTTAACACCCTTTATTAGTATTTAAAAACTGTTCTTTATTATGGAAATGCCAATCCTGCTGCTAGAATCTAGCCAGCATCTTTTTTCCTTTGGGTTAAATTTTCCATTTTTGTTAGGAAATAATCAGTCTTGGGTTTTACTTTGTACATTTGTAAAGAGATTTCAGCTTAGAACTCTATCTAAATGTCCAAAATCGGACAATGGGCGCCTTAGTTCCAAGCTAGTTTTCTCTTTACACGTGTACAGAAATCCCAGACGTATTTTTAAATTTCAGATCCGGTGGCATTTGCTGTAGCTGTATCAGAAATGCAAGGAAATCATCATTTCTTCTCTATGTGGGAGGTTTTAAATCTAATGATATTTTGTTTATTTTAATAAGCAATGGCAGCACCCAGGGCAGATAGAATGTCTCATCTCTATGGATCCAAAGTCCAGCCTGGTACTTCCGGGGGTTGCTCGGAATAGCTCTTGTATCTATTTTGCTTTCTGTGGCAGGCTGGATACTGTGCAGCCTGCTGGCCTTGAGATGGCACAGGGACAGGAGGGTAAATAGACAATGCCCCTATTATTTGCCGTGGCTGGGCTGGCCCCTTTTGGTAGTTTCCCGACTGGTGTTGAGGCAAAGAATTTCCCTGGATATCTGTCTTAGATTTACACTCATTTGCCCAATGTTTTCCTTTTTTACATTTAGGGCATAGTTCAGGTTGTTCGGGACCTCTGCCATTTCCTTTATTAATCCCTTTATTAGAAGGACACTGTTTTGCCATGTGTCCTGTTCCTCCACAAGTGTAACACTTGTATGTTGGACTTTTCCCTGTGCTAAATTGTTGCTGAAGAATTCCTTCAATGGTGGTTCCCTCTAATGCAGCTGCAATGGCAACTCCTTGTATATATGAGGGACCAATATCTGCGCAAATGCGGATATAATCTGAGAGAGTCCCCTGTCTTTGATAGGGCCGCAGTGCAGCTTGACAGGCAGTGTTGGCGTTTTCATATGCCAACTGTTTAACTATTAACATGCCAGCCTCTCCATCCACCACTACTCGGCCAACAGCCTGTAATAGCCGAGAGACAAAATCCTGATACTTTTCATCTGGCCCTTGAATAATTTTTGAGAGCTCCTCTGTTTTCTGACCAGAGGTGGGCAGCTTTTTCCAGGCTCTAATCCCAGCTCCATTAATCTGTCCATAAGCTTCCTGGGGGTATTGAATTTGATTATGGGTATCAGCATAGACTCCTCCACCTACCAGCATTTCATAAGAAATATTAATCTGGGCAGCTCGATTACGAGAAGCTTGTTCCTTAGCCTTTTCATCATATTCTGATTTCCACAAGAGATAATCCCCTCCTGATAAACAAGCCTTGGCAATAGCTCTCCAATCATTAGGTGGGAGAGCCTCTGAGGCCATAGTTTCCAAGATGGTTAAAGTATAAGGGGAAGTGGGCCCATACTGAGCACAGGCTGTTTTTAACTCCTTCAAGGTTTTAAAAGGAAGCGGGTCATAAGCACGCTCACGCTGTCCCGTGTGAGGGTTCACCTGTTCCATAACAGGGAAGGCGTGAATGCCCAATTCCTCACCACACTTTCGTGCTTCCTGCAAAGCCATCTGGAGAGGGGAAAGTGGAACTGGTGCTGCACAAGGCAGCAGAGAGCTGCGGGAACGGCCCCCGTGGCTTCTCTTTTTCTTGCCAAGAAGCTTTAATTTTTCTAAAAAGCATTCCAACACATCCTCTATATCACTGCCCTCTTCAGTTCCAGCAGAAAAACATTTTTCCTCCTCTTTTGCCTGAACAATACCTGTATTATCATTATGACAAAGAGCAGCAGCTTCCTCAAAATCCCCCTCATCTTGAGGAGTTAAATTGCCTTTAAAAGTTACATTATTTCTTTTTAATATACTGTCTTTTTTAGACCCCTGTTTTGTGCTATCACGCTGTTTCTCCTTTTTTTCTGGCTTAAGAGATGGTTGGTTATGGTCATGCCTGGGATCTAAATAATCCCGTATTAAATTTGATAAGGAAATGCAGACCTCCTGAATGGATTTTAAAAAATTTTCTACTTGCTTGTCATTAACCTTAGTTCCTCTACTATTAAGCATAGACTTTAACATTTGCCCATAAAGAGCATTTTCTCTAGATTCTAATTGCCCCATGCTTTACTCCCGACTATCAAAAAATTGCTCCTCCCTTACCTTAACCAGTGCACTCTTTATCCGGAGGAGTTCCTCACCGTCGTCTCTCCAAGCCCGACGGAGTTCCTCACCGTCTTTTTCCCAGTTCCTCAGTCCCTTAGCATGGGCGCCAGATCTGTCAGGGCCAACCTGACAGGTTTGAGCCGGGCTGAGGCAGGGAGGTGGGAATTGAGAAAAGAAAGAAAGACAGGAAAGCGGGATCGGGAGGACCCCAGTTCTCTTGATGAACTGAAGCAACTTTATTAGCCACACAATACTATTTATACATAACACACTGAATAGGAGGTCTATCAAGAGGAATGTATTCTTTGTTCCTCTTAATCTCTAAGCGAAGGACACAGCAGAAGGACAAGTTCTCAGTACAGTATATCTCAGTAAATAATTACAGACTTCTTGGTAAGCTATGAAAGGCTCTACAAATGTTGCTCTTATTCTACTGATAAACGCCATCCAAACAAGTCTGGGAAAACTGTGTGGGTAAGGATCCCAGCCTTGCTAGCCCCTACAGGTGCAAGGACCTTGCCAGCTTACATCTGGCCCCCAACAATTTGTTTGTTTCCATTTGCATGGATAATTTTTTTCCATTCCTTCACTTTCATCCTGTGTGAATCTTTTGTTCTGAGTTGGGTCTCTTGGAGACAACATATATATGGGTCATGTTTTCTTATTCACTCAGCTACCCTATGTCTTTTGATTGGAGTATTTAATCCACTTACTTTTAAGGTTATTATTGATAGATACTTATTTATTGCCATTTTTCCTTTATATCTACGTTCCTCTCTATTTTGATTTCTTTCTCTTCTTAAAGCAGTCCCTTTAACATTTCTTGCAATATTGGTTTGGTGGTAATAAATTCTTTAGCCATTTTTTGTCTGGAAATCTCTTCATTTTGCTTTCAATTTTAATAATAGCCTTTCTAGATTGAGTAGTCTTGGATTCAGGTCCTTGTATTTTATTACTTTGAATACCTCATGCCAATCCCTTCTGGCCTGGAGTGTTTCTGTTGGAAAATCAGCTGACAGTCTAATGGAAACTCCCTTGTAGATAACTTTCTGTTTCTCTCTTGCTGCCTTTAAGATTCTTACTTTGTCTTTAAATTTTGTCATTTTAATTATGATGTGCCTTGGTGTGTGTTTCTTTGTGTTCATCTCAATTGAGACTCTGTGCATCCTAAACTTGTGTGACATTTTCCTTCACCAGATTAGGGAAATCTTCTGTCATTATTAAACAGGTTCTCTATTCCTTGCTCACTTTGTTCTCCTTCTGGCACCTCTATAATGCAGATGTTGGTACATTTCATGTTTCCCTAAGTTCCCTCGAACTATCCAGCTTTTTAATTCTTTTTTCTTTAGCTGCTCTAATTAGATGTTTTTTCTACCTTGTCTTCCAAATCACTTATATGATTCTCTTCTTTGTTCAATTTACTATTAATCCCTTCCATTGTATTCCTGATGTCAGATATGGTGTTCTTCATTTCAAACTGGTTCTTGTTCATGGTTTCTATTTCCTTTTTCATGCTGTTATAATTCTCACTAATTTTCTTGTAATTCTCACTAAGTACCTTGGGCATTCCTATAACCATTACTTTGAACTCTATGTCTGATAAATTGCTTTCCTCCATTTTATTTAGCTCTTTTTCTGGAGATTCCGCCTTTTCTTTTATTTCAGACTATTCCTTTATCTCTCCCTTTTTACTATTTCTTTATGTTTGTTTCTATGTATGAGATAGAACTGCTATTCCTTCCAGTCTTCATTGGTGGCCTTATGTAATAAGTGTCCTAAGGGACCCAGTGATGCAGTCTCTTTGATCTCATGAACTAGATCAGGGGTGGGCAAACTTTTTGACTCGAGGGCCACAATGGGTTCTTAAACTGGACCAGAGGGCCGGAACAAAAGCATGGATGGAGTGTTTGTGTGAACTAATATAAATTCAAAGTAAACATCATTACATAAAAGGGTATGGTCTCTTTTTTTTAGTTTTATTCATTTCAAACGGGCCGGATCCGGCCTGCAGGCTGTAGTTTGCCCACAGCTGAACTAGATGCTCTAAGATTATCCCTTGTGGGTGTTATTTGGGATCCCTTATTATAATTTGGGTCTTGATTATTGTTGTCCCCTTCATTTATGGAGTCTCTCCTCAGTTGGCTAACTGTAAGGCTCAACTCCCTTCCCCCATCACATTGTATGAGCTGTTGTGCAGGTGTTGGCAGAACAAAATAAAACAAAAGACCCTTACAACAACAAAAAAATGAAAATATCATTAGGAAAGAGAAAAGAGAACAAGAATAATAAAAGAAAATAAAAAATATGAGAAGAAAATAACGTGGAAGAAAAAAGAATATGAAAGGAATGAAGGGAGAGAAATGAAATAAGAATAAAGATTAGGAAATGAAAACAGTATAAAAGAAAAGAGGAGACGGAGAACCAAGATGGCGGCGTAGGGAGCGGACCTGTGTGTGCTGCTCTCTCACAGCATCATTGAAACTATCAACTATGAAGTAAACAACCGCCACTCAGAACCATGGGGAAGTTGGCCCAGTGGGAGATCTACAACTGGAGGAAAAGAAAGAAGCGCAGTGAGACTGAGTGGGAGCTACGGAGGCACCAAAACCAGAGGTACGCAGTCACACGCCACGCGGGCTGCAAATGGATTCTCGGTTTTTTACGAACCCTCGAATCCCCTGGGCTTGCTCGGGGCGGGTCTCTGAGGCCCCAGATCCCACAGGGAGAGGCGGCCACGGCCTTGCAGTGGTCGGAGAGCAAGGGAAGCTCTGATACGCGGCTGCTCGCCGGCACCGAGGGACAAGAAATCCTGGTGTCCCGGGGAGGCGAGGGGCGCGGAGACGCCGCCATCGCTATTTCATCCACGCTGGTGACTCCCTGTGACCCCGCCCTACCCTCAGGGCTGTGCCAGAGGCACAAGAGGGAATGACTGTGCTTTTACAAACTCTCAAATCCACTGAGCTGGTTCGGGCGGGTCTCTGAGGCCCCAGGCACCAAGGCGAGAGACGGCACGGCCTTCCAGCGGTCAGAAAGCGAGGGAGGCTCTGGCGCTCGGCTGCTCGCCGGCACTGGGGGACGCAAAGTCCTGGTGTCCTGGATAGGCAAGGGGCCGCTGAGTCTCCGCCCCGGCGACTCCCTGTGATCCCGCCCTACGCAATTTACATTCCCATCTGGGCTGTGCCAGACCCACAAGTAGAAGCGCCTTTTCTTCTGCAAACTTTCAAATCCACTGAGCTGGTTCAGGCGGGATCATGAAGCACCAGACCCTACGGGGAGAGGCAGCACGGCTTTGCAGCCATCAGAAAGCGAGGGAGACTCTGTTGCACAGCTGCTCGCTGGCACTGGGGGACACAAAGCCCTGGCAGAGAGTCAAGGGGCCGCGGAGACTCAGCCAGTGCTATTTGCTCCGCCATGGCGACTCCCTGAGTCTCAGCCTTAATCAATTTACATCCCCATCCAAGCTGTGCCAGGTGCACAAAAAGACCCACCTGCGCTTTTGCAGCCTATCCCAACAAATTGCAGACTTCAACTGCTCGCAGCCATGGGAGACACACTCAAGAAGCAGACCCAGGAGAACCAGGATGGCGGCATAAGGAAGAGACCTGTGCGTGCTACCTCACACAACAACATCGAAACTACCAAATATCAGACAAACACCTATCATACAGAACCATGGGAAACTTGGCCCAGTGGAAGCTCTACAACTGGAAGGAGAGAAAGAACATTGAGACTGAGTAGGATGTGACACCAAGTACAGAGCCCAACCCAACAAACTGCAGATTTCAACTGCTCGCATAGAAAGAAGCGCATTGAGACTGAGTAGGATGTGCTGAAGCACCAAGTACAGAGCCCATCCCAGCAGGCTGCAGATTTCAGCTCCTTGCATAGGGAGGGACGCAATCGGGGGGCAGAGTCGGGGCCGGGGCCGGCCAGGGCTGGGCCTGACTCGGCCGGCACTGTGGAACTGCTGTACCAGCAAGCGCACAAACATGCCCACTGGTCCCAGTCTCTGGTGGGGCGCTGCGGGTCAGCAGACAGGCAGTCTGTGCACTTGGTGGAGGGCAGGACCGCTGGATGTGCAACCACCAGGAATGCCTGGAGATTTTGTCTAGTGGGGAGCCTCCGGCAGGGGACAGAGGACCAAACTTCCTGTTTCCCCGGTAAGGCTGGGATGGCCCCGGTGAGGTTGAAACGGCCCGGGTGTGGTAGGGACGACCCCAGCGAGGTTGAAACAGCCCCCGTGAGGTAGGGACGACCCCAGTCAGGTCGAAACGGCCCCGGTGTGGTAGGGACGACCCCGGTGAGGTTGAAACAGCCCCCGTGAGGTAGGGACGACCTCAGTCAGGTCGAAAGGCCCCGGCGTGGTAGGGACGACCCCGGTCAGGTTGAAACGGCCCCCGTGAGGTAGGGACGACCCCAGTCAGGTCGAAACGGCCCCAGCGTGGTAGGGACAACCCCGGTCAGGTTGAAACGGCCCCCGTGAGGTAGGGACGACCCCAGTCAGGTCGAAACGGCCCCGGCGTGGTAGGGACAACCCCGGTCAGGTTGGGACAGCCCCGGTGTGGTAGGGACAACCCCGGTGAGGTTGAAACGGCCCCCGTGAGGTAGGGACGACCCCAGTCAGGTCAAAACGGCCCCGGTGTGGTAGGGACAACCCCGGTGAGGTTGAAACAGCCCCCGTGAGGTAGGGACGACCCCAGTCAGGTCGAAACGGCCCCGGTGTGGTAGGGACGACCCCGGTGAGGTTGAAACAGCCCCCGTGAGGTAGGGACGACCCCAGTCAGGTCGAAATGGCCCCGGTGTGGTAGGGACGACCCCGGTGAGGTTGAAACAGCCCCCGTGAGGTAGGGATGACCCCAGTCAGGTCGAAACGGCCCCGGCGTGGTAGGGACAACCCCGGTCAGGTTGAAACGGCCCCCGTGAGGTAGGGACGACCCCGGTGAGGTTGAAACGGCCCCCGTGAGGTAGGGACGACCCTAGTCAGGTCGAAACGGCTCCGGCGTGGTAGGGACAACCCCGGTCAGGTTGAAACAGCCCCCGTGAGGTAGGGACGACCCCAGTCAGGTCGAAACGGCCCCGGTGTGGTAGGGACAACTCCGGTCAGGTTGAAACAGCCCCGGTGTGGTAGGGACAACCCCGGTGAGGTTGAAACGGCCCCCGTGAGGTAGGGACGACCCCAGTCTGGTCGAAACGGCCCCGGTGTGGTAGGGACGACCCCGGTGAGGTTGAAACAGCCCCCGTGAGGTAGGGACGACCCCAGTCAGGTCGAAACGGCCCCGGTGTGGTAGGGACGACCCCGGTGAGGTTGAAACAGCCCCCGTGAGGTAGGGACGACCCCAGTCAGGTCGAAACGGCCCCGGCGTGGTAGGGACAACCCTGGTCAGGTTGAAACGGCCCCCGTGAGGTAGGGACGACCCCGGTGAGGTTGAAACGGCCCCCGTGAGGTAGGGACAACCCCAGTCAGGTCGAAACGGCCCCGGTGTGGTAGGGACGACCCCGGTGAGGTTGAAACAGCCCCCGTGAGGTAGGGACGACCCCAGTCAGGTCGAAACGGCCCCGGCGTGGTAGGGACAACCCCGGTCAGGTTGAAACGGCCCCCGTGAGGTAGGGACGACCCCGGTGAGGTTGAAACGGCCCGCGTGAGGTAGGGACGACCCTAGTCAGGTCGAAACGGCCCCGGCGTGGTAGGGACAACCCCGGTCAGGTTGAAACGGCCCCCGTGAGGTAGGGACGACCCCAGTCAGGTCGAGACGGCCCCGGCGTGGTAGGGACAACCCCGGTCAGGTTGAAACAGCCCCCGTGAGGTAGGGACGACCCCAGTCAGGTCGAAACGGCCCCGGCGTGGTAGGGACAACCCCGGTCAGGTTGAAACAGCCCCGGTGTGGTAGGGACAACCCCGGTGAGGTTGAAACGGCCCCCGTGAGGTAGGGACGACCCCAGTCAGGTCGAAACGGCCCCGGCGTGGTAGGGACAACCCCGGTCAGGTTGAAACGGCCCCCGTGAGGTAGGGACGACCCCGGTGAGGTTGAAACAGCCCCCGTGAGGTAGGGACGACCCCAGTCAGGTCGAAACGGCCCCGGCGTGGTAGGGACAACCCCGGTCAGGTTGAAACGGCCCCCGTGAGGTAGGGACGACCCCAATCAGGTCAAAACGGCCCCGGTGTGGTAGGGACAACCCCGGTCAGGTTGAAACAGCCCCGGTGTGGTAGGGACAACCCCGGTGAGGTTGAAACGGCCCCCGTGAGGTAGGGACGACCCCAGTCAGGTCGAAACGGCCCCGGTGTGGTAGGGACAACCCCGGTCAGGTTGAAAAGGCCCCGGTGTGGTAGCGACAACCCCAGTCAGGTTGAAACGGCCCTGGTGTGGTAGGGACGACCCCGGTGAGGTTGAAACGGCCCCCGTGAGGTAGGGACGGCCCCGGTGAGGTTGAAACGGCCCTGGTGAGGCTCAGACGGCCCTGGTGAGGTTGAGACTACTCCAGTGAGGTTGGGACAAATAAAGGGGACCAGTATGGACTGAAGAACAGGGGTAGATACAGAAGCAGAGCAACATTGAACAGAATGTTAAACTACAATGGGGAGCCTGGGGAGGGTTGGGGGGGGGATTAAGAGACCAACTGAAGGACTTATATGCATGCATATAAGATTAACCAATGGACACAAGACACGGGGCGGGGGGGGGGCGGGGGGGTAGGGGCCGGGGGAATGTCATGGGGGGGAAAAAGGAGACATATGTAATACTCTTTGTAATACTTTAAGAAATAAAAATTATTATAAAAAAAAAAAAAAAAAAAAAAAAAAAAAAAAAGAAAAGAGGAAGGAAAAATTATGAAAAGGGAAAAAGAAGAGAAAAAAGATAGAGAAAAATTACATGGGAAAAAGAAGAAAATGAAAGAGAGAGAGAAAACCAAGATGGTGGCATAGGTACACACCGGAAATTGCTGCCTCCAACAACAAATTCAAAAATACAACTAAAAGACAAAACGGACATCATCCAGAACCAGAGGAAGGCTGGCTGAGTGGAAATTCTACAACTAGAAGGAAAGAGAAAAGCACACTGAGACTCAGAGGAGGTGCAGAAATGCAGAGGTACGGAGGCACACACTGCAAGGGCTGGCAACTGAGGACGTGGCTGTCTTTTTGAATTGGGAGGGAGTCACAAGCCCCCAACTGCTCTGAGCTCCAGTTCCTGGTGAGTCTCTGGGGACCTAGACTCATATGGGGAGAAACTGGACTGTCTGGAAGCGGGCAGAACTTGGAACTCAAGGGTGGCTTTCTCTCAAAGGTTCTTACAACGATTACCAATTACCAGGACACTGGCCCTTAGGGCAGGGCTGAGGATCAGCCATAGCTGCTTGCTCCACCTTGTTGATTCCCTGAGACCCTGCCCCACCCAAGCTGTAGCAGAGGCTTTTGCATAGAAATGCCCTGGCCCTTTGCAATCTGAAAATTATCTAACAAACTGCAGCTGGGCCACACAGACCCAGAACTTCCAAGAGAAGGCCCAAGGCCCCACAGCAGCTTGCATTGCTTCACAGCTGGGCCTCCAAACCCCAAACAAGGAAGGGGAATCTGCAGATCTCCTCATAGCTCCTGCTGGGTAGCCTCAGGCAGAGGCTAAATTAGCACCTCCTTAGATCCAAGAACCAGTGTACCCAGTGGTCAGAGAGGGACCATCCAATTACATCTCCTCAGATCCATAAGGGACACACGCAGGGGGCAGACTCAGTGAGCACCAAAGCCCCACTGAAGCAAGTCTTGCCTCATAAGGGTGTCTTCAGCACAGAAGTTCTCCCACCATAGACACAGCTGACTCTCACAGCCAATTTGCCTGGAGGTCAATTCCTCCCAGTGATACCTACAACAATCAAGGCTTAACTACAACAAGATTGTGCACAAAGCCCACAAAGGGGTGCACCAAGAGTGTCCACCTCAGGTAATTGGGGAGGCTGAGCCACTGGGCCCTATAGGACACCTAGCACACAAAGCCACTCTACCAACACAGGGAAGCATAAAAAATGCGGAGACAAAGAAACAGGTCACAAATGACAGAAATGGAGGAAAGCAAACGACTGGATATAGAGTTCAAAACCACACTTTTAAGGTTTTTCAAGAACTTTCTAGAAACCACCGATAAATTTAGTCAAAAAGACTGGTGAGACCGCCAATAAATGTAGTGAGACCCTCAAGAAATCTAGTGAGACCCTCGAGGTTATGAAAAAGGACCAACTAGAAATTAAGCATACACTGACTGAAATAAAGGATATTATGCAGAGTTCCAACAGCAGACTAGAAGATCGCAAGAATCAAGTCAAAGATTTGAAATACAAAGAAGCAAAAAACACCCAACCGAAAAGGCAAAATGAAAAAAGAATCCAAAAATACGAAGATAGTGTAAGGAGCCTCTGGGACCGCTTCAAGCGTACCAACATCCGAATTATAGGGGTGCCAGAAGAAGAGAGAGAGCAAGATATTGAAAACCTATTTGAAGAAATAATGACAGAAAACTTCCCCTACCTGGTGAAAGAAATAGACTTACAGGTCCAGGAAGCGCAAAAAACCCCAAACAAAAGGAATCCAAAGAGGACCACACCAAGACACATCATAATTAAAATGCCAAGAGCAAAAGACAAAGAGAGAATCCTAAAAGCAGCAAGAGAAAGAAAGTCAGTTACCTACAAGGGAGTACCCATACGACTGTCAGCTGATTTCTCAACAGAAACTTTGCAGGCCAGAAGGGAGTGGCAAGAAATATTCAAAGTGATGAATGCCAAGAACCTACAACCAAGATTACTTGATCCAGCAAAGCTATCATTCAGAATTGAAGGTCAGATAAAGAGCTTCACAGATAAGGAAAAGCTAAAGGAGTTCATCACCACCAAACCAGTATTATATGAAATGCTGAAAGGTATCCTTTAAGAAGAGGAAGTAGAAGAAAAAGGTAAAGATACAAATTATGAACAACAAATACACATCTATCAACAAGTGAATCTAAAAATCAAGTGAATAAATAATCTGATGTACAGAATAAACTGGTGATTATAATAGAATCAGGGGCATAGAAAGGGAGTGGACTGACTATTCTTGGGGGGAAAGGGGTGTGGGGGATGTGGGAAGAGACTGGACAAAAATCAGGCACCTATGGATGAGGACAGTTCGGGGGGGGGGGGGGGTGAGGGCAGAGGGTGGGGTGGGAACCGGGTGGAGGGGAGCTATGGGGGGGAAAAAGAGGAACAACTGTAATAATATGAACAATAAAGATTTAATTTTAAAAAATGAAAGAGAATAATAAGAGACAAGAAAGAAATAAGAGAGATAAAAATAGTAAGAAAGGACTAAAAAAGTAAATAATGCAAAAAGAAAAATTGTGAAATGGCATTCCTCTTGACAGAGTTTAGTGTCTGCTGGGAGCTCTCTTTGGATCCTGCTCTTATGTTGACTGAAGCTGACTGTTTAGTATGTTAGTTCTATTTTCCTGAGGGTACTTTAGTGCTAGCCACTGTCAGAAACTGTCCATATTTGGCTCTCAGCAACTTTTTCAAAGCTTCAAGCAATCTACAGTTTGTGCTTGCCTCCACAGGGCTTGATTGTGCTCTAGGACCAGCTTGTTAGCAGCATAGGGACCAGGGGAAAGTTAGAAAATTTCCCAAGGCAACTCAGGATCAGCCTCTACCTGCCAGTCAGCTATCAGACTTAGTCACTGAAGAGGTTGTTTTTGAAATGAGTTTTGGTAGAATCAGGAAGATGAGACCTCTGTGTCTACTGTGAGGGGGAGATGCCATTCAAATTTCAGAGATGATGATAGGTGTGTTCCCCTACCCCAAGCTACACATGTGAGTCTGTCCAAAAATATTTCCCTGACCTTATCAGGGCAGAGCCCCTCGTATGCCTTCTGGTGAGGTCTGCTGTTTCTATCAGCTCTTCCATGAGGGCAAAGCACCAGTCAGTTTCCCAGGACAGTGTGGGAAATGGACCTACCCCAAATCCAGTCACTGTTGCCCCCTTAGACTACCCAGACCCATAGGCTTGGCCCATGCTGTTATCTCCTCAGCAGGGGTTGAGATGCAGGATGGGGCAAGGGGGATTTCTGAGGGTGGGGCAAGCTATTTCCCCAAGGGCTGGATATTTGCTTTTCCCCAGGGTGTTGCTACTGTCGGGGGGTGGGGGATGGGGGGGAAGGGGGCAGTGCACCTCTCAAGAAAAATGGCTGCTGCAGTATAGGGAGGGGTGGGGCATGACCAAGGGCAGGTCTTCTGACTGGCACTGTTCCATGTCTCCCCCCAGTGCCTCACACCCCAGGTGACTCCAACTCGCACTGCCCTCCCTCCTCCAAAGCCTCGGGTGAGTGGCTGTTATGAAAACTCTGTGCTCTGGGTGTGTGTGTGTGTGTGTGTGTGTGTGTGTGTTGGGTTTTTTGAAAGTTGCTTATTTCCAATAGATTCCTTCTCTCCCTAGCAGATAGAAACCCTGCTGCCTTCACAGCTGGACATTATGTGGTCAATTGTTCTCGCCTCTGGTGCTCTGGCTGGGAAGCCCAGCCTGGGTTCTAGTCTTCACTCCTCTCAGGGAAATTCCTCTTCCAAGTAGCTGAGATATCCCTCCCATCCTCAGCCTGCCACCTGTGGGATCTGGGCCAGCCCCTCTCACACCCCTGCCCTTCCTACTCAGTTAGTCTTCAGTTGGTTATTCAGGGTGTATGTTCCCCAGTTTAGTTTTATTTCCAGTTTGGTTCTGGGAGGGGGTGCAAGAAAGATCCACCTACTCCTCCGCCATCTTGAGCCCCCCTCTCATGCATTTCTTTTTTTTTTTTTTCAAATATATTTTATTGATTTTTTACAGAGAGGAAGGGAGAAAGATAGAGAGTTAGAAACATCGATGAGAGAGAAACATCGATCAGCTGCCTCCTGCACATCTCCCACTGGGGATGTGCCCGCAACCTGGGTACATGCCCTTGACCGGAATCGAACCCGGGACCCTTGAGTCCGCAGGCCAACGCTCTATCCACTGAGCCAAACCGGTTTCGGCCTCATGCATTTCTTAATGCTTAGATACATAGGTGGTCATGTTCCTAAACAAAACACAAATTTGAGTTAAAAAACATTATAAAGTATGGAAGGAAATAAATATGGCCCAATGAAAAAAGGTGTTTCAGAAATTGGGCCCAGCTGTAATATATAGGAAGTTTCAGTCATCTAGGTGTATTCGGACTTGCATGTGAAATGGGACTTAGAAAGGGATGGATATCAAGGAATGGAAAGAAGATCTTAGTGCCTTAAATATAGAGAATGAGGAGCAGTATGAGTCAAACAAAGATAATAGACTTTGTTTGACACTGACAGATTACAGTCATGATGTGGTGTTGACAGATTCAATGAATCACAGAGGAAGAACTGGTTTCCAGTAGATGTTTTATTGAATTTGGTCCTTATGACCTTTTCCTCACTGCAGAAGCACTCTCTCCTCTGGCCTTCTGCCAAACCTCTCTTCTCACTTTCTTTTTTACCTCTACCATTGTTCCTTCTCAGTCTTCCTCATGGCCTTCATTTTGTGTCCACCTCTTACAGCTCATACTTCCCTGAATAAATTCATTCACTTCCAAGGCCTTAATGCACAAATACTGATTACTTACAAATGCATATGGTCAAATGTATGTCTCCTGAACTTCAGACCTGGATTTCTAATTGCCTGTGGTTATCTAGCTCCACTGTCACTTTCAACTTGTCCAAAATTAATCTTATTACCATCTATTACCCTTCTACTTTATTCATACTCTTTATTATTACTTATCCCTACTCCATTTACTTTCTATCTTTGCAAATTGTCCTGAAGATCTATCTTCTTACCCAAGTTAGGAAGCTAGGAGCTTCTCCACACTTATCCCTGAACATGCCCACTATTTAATGCCATGTCTTGCCAAGTCCTTAATTATGCTTGTTTCAACCATCCTCCTCAACTTTCTGCACTGCCCTAATCGCAGGTTCTTTTTTTCTCTTCGCTGGCCTATTATAATTGTATGGAAGCTTAGCTGCCCACCCTTAGTTTCGTCCAACTCCTACTATCTGCTTCCCACATGCTCTTAGAGTGATTTTCTTAAATATAAAACTGATTGCCCTAACCGGTTTGGCTCAGTGGATAGAGCATTGGCCTGAGGACTGATGGGTCGCCGGTTCGATTCCAGTCAAGGGCATGCACCTTGGTTGCGGGCACGTTCCCAGTGGTGGGTGTGCAGGAGGCAGCTGATCGATGTTTCTCTCTCATCGACGTTTCTAACTCTCTATCCATCTTCCTTCCTCTCTGTAAAAAAATCAATTATATATATATATATATATATATATATATATATATGTATATATATATATATATATATATATATATATATATATATGATTATTTCCATGCTCAAGTTGAGTTAGGGGCAATAAATTAATGCAGACCAGACTACTTATCCTGTGAACTGGTATGGACTTCAATCAAAACTTTGAGATTGTTAGAGTTCTTTTTGAGTTGTACTGAAGTTGGAAAACTCTATTTTTAGTCTTGTGATTTATTCATATTCATTCTATGTCTCATATTTATGATTAAGTTTGGGACACTGGCTGGATAGTCATCTATATATACATAAAAGCCTAAGTGACCAGCCAACTGGCCAGTAGCTATGATGTGCACTGACGGCCAGGGGGCAGACGCTCAAGGCAGGAGCTGCTGAGCGACAACAACTTTGCAGAGTGCCCTCTTGCACTCTGGGACCCCCCGGGGGATGTCGGATTGCCCGTTTTGGCCCTATCCCCTCAGGCCAGGCCAAGGGACCCCACCTGCTAGAAGGGATCCCGCTCACTCCACAGACATTCTTCAAGCCCCAGCGCCACCCCAGGTGCAGCTGGCCAGAGAGGGACGGTGGGAGGTTGGCTCCAGGGCATGTCCGGCCCATCTCGCCCAATCCTGCCCTGCCAGCCACCTTCTGATTAATTTACTTTCAATGTGCATGAATCCGTGCACCAGGCTTCTAGTTTAAATATAAAGGAAAGAGAATAAAAATCTGTTTATCATCATAAAAATGGAATTGGTAAAAAAAAAAAAAAAAACACAAATTAAAATGTGGGAAAATGAGTAACTATTAGTATGATATTTTGTCCAAAATATGAAAGCCAACTACTTGCCTTTGTAAATCCAATAAATGCTGTTTGTGTCACAAAATATAGGCAAAATATAATACTCTTTTCAAGTGTCAGTTTTATTTCAGGAAAGACTAAAATATTTTTTAAAAAACTCTAAATATACACAACTATATACATTTTGCTTGCATTCACACCATTTAGTCCAAAAATGAGGACATGTAGTGAGTTTTTACTTATTTTATTTATCCCTAGATTTTTAGTTATCAATACACAGTGCATACCTTATTACTGGCTTTGAGGATGTCCCTGCATGCAATTTTTTGTCATGAAGTTTTCTTCTTTTTTTCCTCAGTTGTTTCCAAAGAGAATACCAACTTAAAACTCAGAAACCAATTCCAATTTGTTTTAGTGCATGTGTAGTATCAGAGAGGTTTTCTATTTAATATTTAAACACATTACTAAATATTTAAACAGAAAAGTACTTGCACTGGGTAAGTTCTAACTAAAGTAAGATGGAAACTATTTTACTGTTCCTGTGCTACTAACAGTGAATTGGGGACTCTCAGATATGAGGCTTCTTGCTGTGTGCATATGTGTGCATGTTGTCATTTCAGTCTATTCAGCATAACTTCAAGACTAAATTTGATTCAAGTTGAATAAGCCATAAAACTAATTGAAGATTAAAGTGATCTTTCTTAAACTTTTGTCTACTATATACTTTTGAACAAAATAAGAATTTCAAGAGTAAAGTAAAATCCTTTTCAAATCCAAAGTTTTAGCTATTGGTATGTAAGTCTGCTTTAATTTATTATTTATTTATTTATTTATTGCTTATCTTGGATAATCGACTAATATCTTTCCCTTAAGCATACAGTTTAGAGTCTAAATATTTCCAAACAAAAATGTTTTTTATTCTTGTTAACTATCTTCATGACAAATATCATAAGTGAAAGTAATAAGAAGTCTAGAATTTTATGCAGGACAGTTATTTCCTATACCTGTTAGGACAAAGGTCCCAGTGTACTACCAATCCCATAAGAAATCTGTATTTTTAATGACAATAAAAATTGCAAACTTAGATAGGTGGGTAAATTTGGGTGGTGGATAAAATAAAGAAAATGTGGATTAGATGTGACCTTTTGAAATCAGTGTTGTTCTAGCACAGAACTGCCTCTGTAGACTACTGAAAGAGTATCATGCATATTAAAGATTTTTACCTGTGTATAAATCTACAAAATGGATTTAGGGCACATGTCTTTGAGGACATGAAATAATCTTCAATATTTTTTAAAATTAAAAAGAGCAAGGTAAAAAATAGAGAGTATGTGATACTATCTTTTTTCTCTGGTTTCTATCCGCTTGTATATAATAAGAAACGATAGGAACAATTGTCCCCACAGAGGAAAACAAGAGGATTTGATAAAATAAGTATTTTCATCTGTGAATCTTTTCAAAATTTAAAATTTGACTCTATCTGCTTGTGTTATCTGTTTTGAAAATCTGTGCAGATGCTGGAGACCCGGCTTTACTGAATCCGAATTTCTGGGGTCCGCTGAGCTATTTGAGTTTGTATATGCTGTAACTTGGCACTTACTGCCTTCTTTTAAGAGATTTTCACCAAAAAAAATAGAACTTTTGTTCCTCCTAACTAGAGAGGCACATGGGATGGAGGTGAGGGAATCTAATGTTTTCTATTGTGCAAAAATATCACTGCCATTCTACTATTACCTTATGTTATAATGAGGAAGGTTTTTAAAAGTTAAATATAACAGGATTATGAGGTCATTAACATTTTTTATTTTTCTGATCAACAATATGATATCCCCACTAACTTTTCTTTTTTGAAGGCCATAGTTAGTGAATTAATCAACCCCTAGATACCTTCAAGGGCAAACAGTAAAGTCCAAAGCTAAGACTGTAAGCCTTGGGTATGTGTGGTTACTAGACACAGGAGAAGTCATACTATATCACAGAAAGGGTCCCAATCTCCAGGGTGATAGATATGGGGCAGGGCTATGGTTTGCTGCCTTCTCTTCTATTGTTAGGTCCCGCAGGATGCACAGGTTTAGGTTATGCATGGCGTTCATGAAGATCTGGTTTACCATCATTTTCTTCTTTTGGACACAGGGCTTCAAGTCAGGTCCTTTCCAGCCTTTGGCAACCTCAGTCCCCTTATAAGTATCTGGGGGAAAGGTGTTCTCCAAAATATCCCAGGATCCAATATGGTAATGTACCCTAAACATTGTCTTTGTGTTCCACTGATCAACCCCTTTGGAGGTGGTTCTAATGCAGGAAGATCCAGGATGCCCAGAAAGAAACTTTAAAGGCCCACTCTCTCCACAGGAGCATATTGCACCTGAGGGGAAGCAACAGCTGGTCTGTTCAGGAACAGGATGGGAATAGTGACCTCCCTCATCTTCTCATGTGGGAGTAAAATGGAAGCAGTCAACTGGGCCTTTCATAGACTGTTCTGAATATACTGTTTTAAAAGTCAAGCAAGCCCAGCTGGTGTTGCTCACTGATTGAGCTTCGACCTATGAACCAGGAGGTCATGGCACATGCCCGGGTTTCAAGCTCGATCCCCTGTAGGGGGCGTCCAGGAGGCAGCTGATCAATGATTCTCTCTCATTATTGATGTTTCTATCTCTTTCTCCTTCTCCCTTCCTCTCTGAAATCAATAAAAATATTTTACAAAAATAAAAATCACAGCAAAAGTTACGTTATTCAGGCAATGAAAGGTAAGTTTTGTAGGTTTAACTCTCATTAAAGGGACTAGAACACATCTATATGGTATTAGCCAGATGTTATCTGTTCCTATCATTGAAATTAGAATGGTAACTGGGTAAGGGAGCTAACAGGTGACTCCATTCCTCTTCTCACACATATGGCTCATTAATATTAGTTAAATTGAAGTTGGGCTCAATCTTTTCTCTAAATTATGAGAAGAACCAATCTCGCAAAAGAAACACTTACATGGATATTGGGAAGAGAGGGTAAATATATTAGCTTTAAAAGAGATGAAGTGTAGCTGGTTTGGCTCAGTGGATAGAGCATTGGCCTGCGGCTCAAAGGGTCCCAGGTTTGATTCCAGTCAAGGGCACCTACCTTGGTTGCAGGCTCCTCCCCAGTCAATGAAAGTTGGATAGAAGGACGTTCTCATCTATCTCTTTCTTTAACTATAACTTCACTATAGACAGCAACTTCTTATATTCTCCTGGGATTTGCTGGACTAGAATGTATAGCACAAAACTTTTTTGTGTGGAATCTAAAATGCCTCTGACCTTTTCTTGGGCAACTGGTTTAAGAACTCACTCCAGAAGGGGAAAGAAGGCCTCTACTCCAATGCAAGCACTAGGCCAATAGTTTGAGTGACTTCTCTCTCTGGCTTGTCATTAACTGAACTTTCCTTCTCTTTCATACATTTAAGACTGAAGATGGTGCCAGGCTGTGGTAGACAGAATTTAGAGATGGCCCCCAGAGACCCACACCCTTAAATTATCCCTCCACTTCACCCCCTTGAGTGTAGATGGGACCTGGAGCTTGCTTCTAACCAAAAGAATATAGCTTATATTTTGGGATATCACTCCTGAGATTATGTTATATGGAAAAGATGAAGGGATTTTTCAGACACAATTAAGGTCTCTAATCAGTTGACTTTGAAGTTAATCAAAAGGGAGATTATGTTGGATGGGTCTGATCTGAGCTCTGTTAAAGAGGTTTAGAAACTCTCTTTTTTTTTGCTATCCTTGAAGAAGAGAGCTGCTATGACTTCTACAACTGCAAGGAAAGTTATTCTTCCAACAGCCACAGAAGCTTGGAAGAGGACGTTGGGCATGGATGAGATCCAAGCCCTGATGACTCCTTTCATGCAGCTGTGTGAGGCCTTAGTAATGTGGGCCTGGACTCCTCACTCATGGAAAACTGATATAATAAGAGCAAGTTATTTTAAGCCACTGCGTTTGTGATCATTTATTATGAACCACAAATAACTAATACACGAGCCTATGAAATAAGAAACTCTGGTAGCTTTGTATGATTATATTATATTTTTATATGTCTGTATTTTCGTACACTACTTGATAGCTGGACTCCTCTTTGCTTCTTTTTTGTGTCTCCCTTCAGTTAGCACATAAATATTTCTTAAATACTAATATTCTTTGAATGAATAAATTAATGGATTAATTCCTTTTTTGTGGTACCCTGGTTCTTTTTATGTTCAATCCTTCTCCTAACAAACTGTTCTTTCCATCTCTTAGCTCAGCGGTTCTCCACGTGTGGGTCGCGACCCCTTTGGTGGTCGAACAACCCTTTCACAGGGGTCGCCTAAGACCATCCTGCATATCAGATATTTACATTATGATTCATAACAGTAGCAACATTACAGTTACGAAGTAGCAACGAAAATAATTTTATGGATGGGTCACAACATGAGGAACTGTATTTAAAGGGCCAGAAGGTTGAGAACCACTGTCTTAGCTTATTCCTTTCTCTGACTGTTCCCAACTGGAGAATAAGTTTTATCAATTAGCCAGCCACGTTTTGGTTATAATTAGCAAGCATTAGCATTGCAAAGTCTAATGTAAGTTTATTCCCTTCAGTTTGGGAGTCCATGTGAGCTATTCAAATTAATGTGTCTTTCTTCATATTCAATCATAAAGGCAACCTTCCTTTCAGATATCATCACTTGTCACTTAATTATTAGGACATTCTTACAATGAATTTCCCATTGAACTTGTCCAATTATAGGTACTACAAGATACAACTACATTATACATTCTGTTACTTAGGAAAAACTGGGCCAGCAATGGTTCCTTGTTAAAAATGACAGAAATCAATTCTGCCTTTAAGAAAGAAATGTGTTGGAAACCTATCTGGCAGCCAACAAAATAAAAGGAAGGATAGAAAATTCAGCATGGAAAATAGATAGGAACCAGGCAAGTGTGTGGGGAGAGTTAGAACTACAGCTGAAGGGGTGACCTTCCAGCAGCCAGTGTAGTGTTGCTACATCCTTGACTTGACACGGGACACCACTCAAGAAGTCCTCACCATCATCACCCTTCCACTCTCACCACTCCTATCACCAGAAAGAATTCTAACTTGTCTCTTTATTTGACTCACTAGCTAAAGAGTGAGTGGGTCTGATGGAGTATCTTATTGGCAGAGAACATTCTGTAGGTTGGAGGGAGAAGTATCAGCATTTTGGTTTCTGTGGCAGTAGTTGGGGCTCTACCTCTCACCCAGACACAATGGCCAATACCTCAAACATGAGGTTCAGGGAGTGGGCTGCCTCTGCCCAAAACCATAACCTCCAATACATCCAGTACAAAGTGTTAGTGCTTTCTAGAAGTAGGCTTAGTTTATGGTATTGTTGAAAGAAAACACAAAGCATATATATATGTATATATATGTTTCAAGAAAGACTTGCTGTATTTTAGAACATCAGAGTAAGACTATTTAATGGCCAAGTGTATGGCCATTTTTGGCAATAGTTACATAAAGAAGAGATAACACAAAATGGTTCTGGAGACTTCTCATCTTTCCAGAAGTTGCCATTCATATGCACAGCTATGGATAATTCCATTTAAATGGAATAAGGATTCTGCAATGTTAAAGTGTGATTGCCATTCTCAAGAGTATTTCCACACAATCCCCCCACCCCCAGTATTTCCACTCACTAGCCTAACTAACTGTTGTAGAGACTCTGGCTACAAAACTTCCTGCTGAGCACATGCAGGTAATTGGTCCAAACAAACACAATAGATTCATGATCATGTACTTCAAGTTTCTGTGAAGCAAAGGTAAAGGAAGGGTCAAGTTCTCAATACCTTCATTCAATAGGCAGGGATTTGAGGCCCATGCTGTCAATTACTCCCACATCATTCTTTCTTCACCAAGGCCTATATCAAAGTTCACTTTCTCTGTAAAACCTTGCTTTGTTTTCTCATATTGAGTCCATTTCCTTTCTTTGACTTCCAGTAATTTATAAATAAACTAGAGGCCCGGTGCACAAAAATTTGTGCACTCGGGGGGAGGGGGGGTCCCTCAGCTCAGCCTGTGCCCTCTCGCAGTCTGGGACCCCTCAGGAGATAATGACCTGCTGGCTTAGGCCTGCTCCTGGGTGGCAGAGGGCAGGCCCAATCCCTAGGTGCAGCCCCTGGTCGGGTTCAGAGCAGGGCCGATTAGGGAGTTGGGGTGCCGCCCCCTGTCACACACAGAACAGGGCAGATCAGGGGGTTGGGGCGCCCCACCCTGTCACACTGAGGGCAGGGCCAATGGGGAGGTCATGGCTCTACCCCGTCACACACAGAGCAGGGCCCGTGGGGCGGGGGGGGGAGTTGGAGCGCCGCACCCTGTCACACACAGAGCCGCAGGGCGATCAGGGGGTTGGGGAGCTCCCCCATACCAGGCACAGAGCAGGGCTGATCAGGGGGTTGGGGCGCCTTCCCCTGTCATGAACAGAGCAGGGCAGATAGGGAAGTTGTGGCCTTGCCCCCTATCACACACAGAGCCGCAGGGTGATCAGGGGGTTTGGGCACTACCCCCTGTCACACTGATCCCGGTGCCGGGAGGCCTCGCGGCTCCTCTGATCCCGATGCTGGGAGGCATATTACCCTTTTACTATATAGGACAGAGGCCTGGTGCACAGGTGGGGGCCGGCTGGTTTGCCCTGAAGGGTGTCCTGGATCAGGGTGGGGGTCCCACTTGGGTGCCTGGCCAGCCAGGGTGAGGGGCTGATGGCTGTTTGCAGCTGGTCACACCCCCTTTAGGGTGGGAGTCCCCACTGGGGTGCCTGGCCAGTCTGGGTGAGGGGCTGAGGGCTGTTTTCAGGCTGGCGGTGACTGAAGCTCCCAACCGCTCCTTTTTTTCTTTTTCTTTTAATTCTGGGCCAGCTTTAGCTCTGAGGCTTGGCTCCAGCTCTGAGGCCTCGGCTGCTGAAAGCAGGTATCTGGTTTGTTTGGGTTCTATAATCGAAACACTGTTTCAACTCCAGCTCTGAGATCCCTGCTGGCTGAAAGCAGGTTACTGGGGTTTTGTTTAGCTTCTATATTTGTAACAATGTTTCAAACTGTAAGCTCAGAGGCCAGCAGCAGCAGGCGGGGAACCTTGGCTTTCTCCATCACTGGAGCAAGCAAGCCTCTGGCTCACTTCAATTGCCTGGCTGCCGGCCGCCATCTTGGCTGGCAGTTAATTTGCATATCACCCTTATTAGCCAATGGGAAGGGTAGCAGAGGTACGGCTAATTACCATGTTTCTCTTTTATTAGATAGGATTTGCTTATTCACATCTCATATTCTGTTGTCAGTACTTGTGATTCTCCACCAGATTGTAAACTATGTCAGAGCAAAGACTGTGTTCTTTAGGCAGAGTTAGGTATTCCCTATTCCTCGTTTCCTCATTACATTGTACACTGAGACATTTTTTTCTGTAGCTGACTCCTGACCAGGCTGTTGGCTTTGGGAGGGAGGTGGGTAGATATTTGTTTTCCTTCAGTCTTTGTCCATGGTACTGAAATTTGAAAGAGTCCATAGCTTGGGATCATTGGTTTGTCTTAAGTGGACTTGTCATAAACAAGATGAATACTATACTCTCATTTATTTGTCCAAATTATCACATTTTTAGAATGCCAATGAAATTCGTGTGTGTGTGTGTGTGTGTGTGTGTGTGTGTGTTTCTGTTTTTTGGAAGTTAACTAACTGAAAAGGAGAGCATTATATCACTTATTCTCTGAAGATGGAAAAAAATAAATTTGAGGATTGAGTATAAACTCTTAATGTTAGAATCCATATCATCATTAGCTGTTATTGCTCCCCTGACAAAGTTCTGCATAAGAGAGTACTAACTGAATAGCACAATTTGCCTTTTTGAATTCATGTTTAATAATATTGGCAAAAGAGGAAGTGTTGCAAAATATATTACCCCCTTAAATCATCATATGCCAAAGCTAAGACACCAAACTAAGAGTCAGAAGTCCCATTTCTTTATTTTTTTAATTCTATAAATATTTGCTGAAGTATTGTTAGGTACCATATACTTTTTGTGCACTGTTGGCAAGTCACTCAACCACTCTGAGACTAAGTTTTCACATGTGTACAATGGACATAGAGTTCATCCAGCCTTGTCTCATAGCATAGTGAGAGTCGAATGAAACACACTATATATTCAAGTGATTTTTGTGTGGTAAAGCACTCAAATATAGTTATATTTGTTATGTTAGTTGTAACACACATATATAATGCAATAAAATTATAGTTATCAAATACACTATGGTTATCTCTCAAAGCCAGTTCCTAACTTCCATAATTTTATTACTACCAAATATTATAACATAATAGTATCATACATTTGAAGTATATTTTACCATTTTCAGAGCACTTTCAAATAATGCATTGCTGATTCTTTTAAACAACTGAAAATGTGGAACTGCCTTCTCTGCTTTATTCTTTCATCCACACATTTCTAGGGCTCGTCTTTTCTACATGAAAATTTCTAAAGATAGAACTAAACTAGCTTTTTCTGTTGTCATTGTTAATCCTCCCTCAAGGATATTTTTTCCGTTGATTTTTAAAGAGAATGGAAAAGAGGGAGATGAGAGAAAGAAAGAGAAAGAGAGAGCAAGAGAAACATTTATATGTCTCTCACATCGATTGGTTGCCTCCACACATGCCCTGACCAGGCCTAGGATCAAACCTGCAACCCAAGTACTTGTCCTTGACCAAGAATCAACCCCATAACTCTTCAGTGCCCAGCTGAAGCTCTAACACTGTGAACACTGGCCAGGGGAGAACTAAATTTGAATGGTACTTGGATTAGAAAGAAATTTTGATTCTATTTATTTCTACCTCAATTTCTTGAGGATCTCAATTGTGATACATGATACTTGAGAGACATAAAGAGCTGTCAGATTAATTTTATTTCTAGATTTCACAAAAAGCCTGGTAACAATAGATGTCTACAGCAGTGGCCTCAATGTTTTTCATCCTAGGACTGATCTACACTCAAAAATTATTGAGGACCCCAGCCGAAACCGGTTTGGCTCGGTGGATAGAGCGTCGGCCTGCGGACTGAAAGGTCCCGGGTTCGATTCCGGTCAAGGGCATGTACCTGGGTTGCGGGCACATCCCCAGTAGGAGATGTGCAGGAGGCAGCTGGTCGATGTTTCTCTCTCATCGATGTTTCTAACTCTCTATATCTCTCCCTTCCTCTCTGTAAAAAATCAATAAAATATATTTAAAAAAAAAATTATTGAGGACCCCAATTATATCTGTAGATTATATCTATCACTCTTTATTTCATTAGAAGTCCAAACTGAGAAATTTCAAAAATATTTATTAAATTATTTTAAAACAATAAACCTGTTACATTTTAATGTAAATATTACCTTTATGGAAAATAACCATATTTTCCAAATTAAAAAAATTAGAGAGAAGACTGACTTTGTTTGACATATTGTAGATCTCTAATGTCTGATTTAACAGAAGACAATAGAATTCTCTAATCTGCTTCTGCATTATATCTGCTACCATATATTATTTGGGATGAAGTATATGAGGACAATCTGGTCTCACACGTGGTTGTTAAAGGGGCATCTTACTGATCCCCTGAAAGGGTTTTTGAGGATCTCCAGGGATCTACCCACCACACTTAGAAATGGCTGCTCTACAGTGTAGGGGTTTCAATGCAGAAGCTGCGAAGTTGAGCAAACCTCCTACAGGGATTGAAACTGATTTAGTGTTTAATTGTGTGTCCTCAGGCAATTTACCTAAACAGTAAGCCCTTCTTCCTCTGTGAAAATAGTGTAATAATACCAACTTCATGGAGTTGTTAGAAAAACTAAAAGCTTGAAGTCTAAATTGCTTAGTGCAGGTCCTGGCACATAGTAACTATACAATAAAATAGTAGCTGGCACTAATGTGTCATAGACTGTTTTCTATACTCCCCTTAAAATGAAGGCCTCGAATAGCCATCCCAACTCACATGCCTGTAAGACCAGTCATAGAGGGAAGGTTCTGAAATTGAAACCAATAAGATCTCACTTTAAAATATGCTATCCTACTGTCTTTTATACAAGATTCATTCCCAGTCAATATTCTCACACAGTTATGGGTGTTCATAATATGATACCAAATTGAAGGCTATGTGAGATTTGAACAGAACCATTCAACTAATCTTCACATTGAAAAATTGTGTTGTTCTTGATGAAAAACAGGACAAATTAATATGCTGAGACAAATCTCATTTTATAGACAACTAGTGGCCCAGTGCATGAAATTCATGCATGGGTAGGGTCCCTAGGCCTGGCCGGCAATCAGGGCCGATCAGGGACTTCCAGCTGCTGGCCAGGGGCCTTCCTTCCCTGGCTGCCGGCTGCTGGCTGGGGCCTTCTTTTATTCCTCGCTGCCCCCTGGTGGTCAGCACACCTCATAGTAAGCAATTGAACTCCCTGTCTCCCTGTCGAACTCCTGAGGGGACACTTTACATATTAGTCTTTTATAAATATAGATATTAAACATACAAAATATAATGAAAACATTTTCTGAAAGCCTAGAAAGTAGAGAAGATTTTTAAATTTTATTTTCATTTTTGTTTATAAATTTATTTCAATGACTCTTACTTAATATTTTCTCTTTTTGTTTTGTTCCTACTTGCTAGTGCATCATCTTTTTCCAAAATAAAAGATTTGCCATATCTCTAGTATGTATTTTTAAAAATTAAATATAAAAATTAAAAATTAAATATATTTGCATCTGAACTTTGTATCTTTTCTACTATCCAAGAAAACCCACAAGTAATCAGAAGAGTCTAAAACTAGTGGTAAAGTAGCTGCCTAGGAATAACTAAACAAGTTCTTTTGTACATGATTTGATAAATGAAACTATTACAGAAGTGTCAGTGGAACACACCCTTCTTAAACTGTCAGATTTTGTAAACTTACTACTTAACTCTGCTTCTTATCTTGTTTTCCAAGATTCAGAATATTCAGTCCCAGCTGACTAATTCTTCTTGGTTCTCATCTATACTGGTTTTAACGTCTCAATTTATAGGTCACAAGGAAGGTCTACTAATAGTAATAGCAAGAACTTCTCATATGTATTATGTACTTACTTTTTATCTTATAGTATTCCTAATACTTTACATGTACTTAATAATTTAATCACTAAACTAACCCTATATTATAATGCTCATTTTATAAGATGAAAGAACTGACCCAGAGAACACCTTTCAGTAAAGGTCATGTCAGCAAAACAGAATACTCTCTAAATATTTAAATCAAGGGATACTTAACCCAAAGAATTGGTTATGCAGGTAACGAAAGAGCTGAGAAGCCAAACAAGGACAGTAAATTCAGCAACAGCAAGAACTCATTATAAATCTTAATTTCAAGGGATGGTGAAAGGAAGCAAGATTTTGAGCAGAAACTTGAACCAAAGTATGCCAGTCTGGTGACAGGTAGAACCCCAAAGAAATATAGCCCTAGCAGGTGCCACCCAAAGGGGAAAAGGAGAAGAAGAAAGAGAAATAGTCTGGTTTCTCCCTTTCTTGTACCTCCCCTTCCCCCCACCCCCACTGCAGATACCACACCTATGTCTCTCATTGGCCAAATCCATTCTAAAGCCAGCTGACCTGAGAGCATGGAATATCCAGGGTTAGTCTTTTCTGTGATTCAGAGCAAAGCAATTGAAGTGCAATGAATGTACCTAATAGAAAATAGGCAAGGATTGTGCAAAAGGCTTAAGTGAGTTTCTAGGATCATAGAACTAGCAGTCCCTGGACTGTTCTTTGGAATTTGTATGTGTGTAGCAGTGATGTGCTCTGAATACGAGAGACAGAGGTCTTGAGAAGTGACATTAGTTTATGTAGTTTTCTCTGTCCATATATGCCATAGAATAATTTTAGGAAAATGTATTCCTATCACTACAGAAGAGAAAGAAAGGAAAGAAATGAGAAAGGGTCTGGGGCTCGAAGTCATTTTCATTTTCAGAGTATGCTTTTGAGCATGTTCAAGGTGAGGGGAGCAAGTGATTCATGCAAGAAATCTCCATTTTTGTGCTGGTTCTCAGTTAATAAAGTATAGCTTTCTATCCAAGTAGACATTACTTTTAAAGTAGACTTTGCAAAAAATAGTTCACATTGGACTAGATTCCTATTTTGATTCACAGAACCTCTTTCTCCCAAAACTATTGCAACTAGAAGTATCAAAATTGGCAGAAATCTCAGAAGTACTGTTTTTTAAAGTGTCAATGCATATCTTACCAATCTTAGAGCTTGTGAGATGGAGTAGGAAAAAGGATATTTGGTGACACAAAAGTATAAAGTGTAGGGTTAAGTAGATTAAATATGACTGTTATGAGCTTAATTATGCTCCCCTAAAATTCACATGTTAAAGTCCCAACCCCTAGCACCTCAGAATATAGCTGTATTTGAAGATAAAGCCTTTAATGATGTGATTAAATTAAAACGAGGCTGTGGAGACCAAGATGGCGGCGTAGGTAAACACCGGAGACCGCTGCCGCAAACAACCATTTCAAAAATACAACTAAAAGACTGAACGGACATCACCCAGAACCACAGGAAGGCTGGCTGAAGAGAGACTCTACAACTAGAAGGAAAGAGAACAGCAAACCGAGACTCAGAGGAGGCGCAGTGTGGAAAATACAAAGGTACCGAGGTGCGCGCGCAAAGCGGGCTGGTGGCTGAGGGCGCGGTTGTCGTTTTCGGTCGGGAGTGAGTCTCAGACTCTGGGCTCCAGATCCGGGCGAGTCTCTAGGGACCCAGACTCAAACGGGAGAAGCGGGATTATCCGGCATCAGTTGGAACCTGAGGGCAGCTTTCTCTCCGAAGTTTGCAGCGGCTGCCAGGGTTCTGAGAAGCAGAGCCTCTGGGAACGGGACTGAGCGTGGCCATAACTGCTCCCTCCGCCCGCCCTGTTGATCCCGCCCCGCCCAAAGCCTGCGCACAGCCATTTGCCGATCGCCTCAGGCAAAGGCTGGATTAGCGCCTCCCCAGAAGGCAGACGTTTTCCGCACAGCTGATTCCTATAGCCAGTCGGCCTGGGGGTCAAATCCCTCTAGTGTTAACTACAACAATTAAGGCTTGGCTAGAACAAGACTGCGCACAGAGACCACAAGGGGGTGCACCAAGAAAGCATAAAAGATGCGGAGACAAAAAAACATGACAGAAATGGAGGATATGGAGCTAAGAATCGCAATTTTGAGGGCTTGCCATAAATTTGTGCAGAGCCTCACGAAAACTAATGAGACCCTCGATGCTACGATAAAGAAATTAGAAAGTAAGCATACACGGACTGAAATAAAGAATATTATACCCAATAGCAGACCAGAGGAGTACAATAATCAAACAAAAGATTCGACAAAAAACACCCAATTGGAAAAGCAACATGAAAAAAGAATCCGAAAGTGTGAAGATAGTGTAAGGAGCCTCTGGGACAGCTTTAAGCGGACTAATATCAGAGTCATTGGAGTGCCAGAAGATGAGAGACAGCAAGATATTGAAAACCTATTTCAAGAAATAATGGCAGAAAACTTCCCCCACCTGGTGAAAGAAATGGACTTACAGGTCCAAGAAGCGCAGAGAACCCCAAACAAAAGGAATCCAAAGAGGACCACACCAAGACACATCATCATTAAAATGCCAAGAGCAAAAGACAAAGAGAAAATCTTAAAAGCAGCAAGAGAAAGAGGCTCAATTACCTACAAGGGAATACCCATACGACTGTCAGCTGATTTCTCAACAGAAACTTTGCAGGCCAGAAGGGAATGGCAAGAAATATTCAAAGTGCTGAATACCAAGAACCTACAACCAAGATTACTTTATCCAGCAAAGCTATCATTCAGAATTGAAGGTCAGATAAAGAGCTTCACAGATAAGGAAAAGCTAAAGGAGTTCATCACCGCCAAACCAGTATTATATGAAATGCTGAAAGGTATCCTTTAAGAAGAGGAAGAAGAAGAAAAAGGTAAAGATACAAATTATGAACAACAAACATGCATCTATCAACAAATGAATCTAAGAATCAAGTGAATAAATAACCTGATGTACAGAATGAACTGGTGATTATAATAGAATCAGGGACATAGAAAGGGAATAGACTGACTATTCTTGGGGGGAAAAGGGGTGTGAGAGATGCGGGAAGTGACTGGACAAAAATCATGCACCTATGGATGAACACAGTGGGTGGGGAGTGAGGGTGGAGGGTGGGGTGGGAGCTGGAAGGAGGGGAGTTATGGGGGGAAAAAAGAGGAACAAATGTAATAATCTGAACAATAAAGATTTAATTAAAAAAAAAAAAAAGAAAAAGTGATACCAGCTCACAGAAGTATCAGAAATGCCTTATTAAAAAGAAAAAAAAGAAAAAAAAAAATAAATAAAACGAGGCTGTTAGAGTGAGGCTCTAATCTAATCCAATATGACTGGTGACCTTATAAAAACAAAGGAGCACACAGGGTCTCTACCACATACGAAGAGGCAGCAATAGTGTGGCACCTCCAAGCTGAGGAGAGAGGCTGCAGGAGAAACTAACCCTGCTGGCACCTTGATCTTTGACTTCCAGCCTCCAGAACTGTGAAGAAACAAATTTCTGTTGTTTAAACCACCCAGTTTGTGACATTTTGTTATGGCTGTCCCTGTCAACAAAGAAGCAATATCTGGAGACTCTCAATGTATACCATTAACTGCTGGAGATACTAATAATGGTATGCTGTGTCATATAAAACAATATAAAACAACTAGGGGCCCAGTGCATGAATTTGTGCATCTTAAAAGGAACCTTGGGCTGCAAGGCTGCAGTGGGCACAGGGGCAGGTCTTGGCCCATCCTCCACGCCCCCACCTGCCCCTTCTGCTGTGGCCCTGGTCAGTCCCCTGTCTGCCAGCAGCCCCACTCCTGCCACTTCCACAGGCTGATGGCCAGCCCCACTTGCACCGGCTAACGGCGTGGAGCAATTGGGGCTGGCGCAGTCAGTGGGTGCGAGCAGTGGCTGCTGCCACAATCGCCCCTCAGGAGCAGGGAGAGGTGGAGAAGCCCTCAGGGGTGACCAGGGCAAGCAACTGCCGCTTGCACCCACTGACAGCGCCAAGTGATTTGGACAGGCGCCGGGTGCCAGCAGCAGGTGCGAGCGGCGGCTCTGGCACTGGCAGCGGGTGCTAGCAGGGCTGGCTCTGGCAGCAGGTGTGAGTGCTGGGTGGGACGATGGCGCGCAGGAGCAAAGAATTTTCAGTAACCACCAGAGGCTCGCCCAATGACAGTAACCAGCGTCCCGGAAGCCTTGGTCTGGTGCTCCCGCTCACCTGCTCCACCATCCCACCACAGCCAACGCCCGCCATGTTCCACACACACCCCTGGTGGTCAGTGCATGTCATAGCAACCTGTTGTTTGGTTGTTCTGCCATTCGGTCTATTTGCATATTAGGGTTTCATATATATACTAGTATATGTAGATATGGCTGCCAGAACCACAAAGCTGTCCATTTGGAATAAGATATGCAATGCAAAAGCATAAATAAACTTGTTTTCTCTCCTTCATGGCTTCCCATTGAATATAATAAGCATTTTATTTTGCATGTATCAGGCAAATGGTACTCTTACAAGTTCTAATCTATGAACACCTGTCATTAAATGGTGCCATTGTGATACCATAGAGAGTTCCTCTTTGAATAATTGCTTATGGTTTCCTTATTGGTGGGAAAAAATTATTCCAGAATGTTAATACATCTAAGGAAGAAAAATACTGTAATTCTTATCCTCCTTAAAGTAGAAGAACCACTCTTTTGTTGCAGAAATTGTTCAAATCTACCCTATGAATTGAATGTTTCTCTCTTATTCATATCTTACAAATGTGCTTTAGCAACGTATTAGATTCTTGGTCCAGAAATGGATTTTCAAACCAAGGGAAATGAATAGTTAAAATATACAAGACATAATACTGAATATTATAAGAAACATAATTTTGACCCCAAATAGAAAAATAGCCTTGGTACTAAAAACTAAATTTAAAATTTTATATGAAATCTATCACTTTATGTGTTTTCCTGAATGTCAACAATTCAGAGGAAAACAGTAGTTTAGGAATTATTAAATAGTATTCCTAGGCTATTATTCCAACAACTATCATATAAAGGCTGATTCATGAATAGCAAAACTGACATTGTGACAAAATTTTTAAATGAATTAGAATACCTGGCAATGGGTTTTATGTATAAATTTCTTAAGTTCTCAAATTTCCATTTTCTATTCATTTTAATTGTACTCTTTCTAAAAAAGAATACCTATAAGGAAACTTGAAATTGTCTTCTCAAAGATCTCCAAAATAACAATTATGGTTAAAAAAATTAAGTAGGAAACCATCAGATGTAAGCTGGGAATGAATGACCAAAGTGGGAAAGTATAACTACCTTATAAAGACCTTATTTGATAATTATTTAGTAAGCACCAGAAGATAATTTTTTGGTGGAACTAAAAGAATTTTACACAGAGAAACACACTGGCAAATTCTTGAAACTAATCTTTAGTATCTGGCATTTTTTTTTTAAACCACAGTACTAGATTTTTATGTTTGATTTAACTTTATTCTTCCTCTTTTGGGGGAGGAGTAATGCCGGGGTTCTTGTTCCAGCATCAAGAAGGGTTCAGGAATCAGGAGAAGGCTGTGCGTAGATGTTAAATAGGAATCCAGAGACTAATAAAGAGTCCAGAAATGAGATATAATTTTGAAAGGCATTTGGGGATCAGAGGAGCTTAGCTAAAGGAGCTAAGATCCAAGACCTTAAGTCTAAGGTCTTAGGTTCTCTTTGTCCCCAGGACCCCATGCTTTTTATTAACACAATTTGTCCTGAGGTGAGGCAGAGATATACACTTCGAAGGGTATACACAAGCATTGTCAGAATGGGGGAATTAGCCTACGGCTGTTCAGGTGTTTGGCCAGTAGGAGGCAATAACCTGTAAATTAAGATGCCTTTTAGCTGTCTGGCAGCCACAATCAGTTTCCTATTCGGGTGTGGGGAAATGCCTTCCGCCATTCCCAACAGGTGACGACATGTGTGACTCAACCCTGTTGAGTCCCCAAGTCTCATCAACCTTTTGATGAAACTCTTGAAATTATGACATGCTGAAATTGGTCTCCGGCAGGGTAATCCTCACCAGAGGTTATTTTTTCCATTGATTTTTAGAGAGAACGGAAGGGTGGAAGGAGGAAAGAAAGCGAGAGAGAGATGGATAGGTTGCCTTCCACTTGTGCTCTGGATGGAGCCTGTAACCCAGGCACCTACCTTGACTAGGAATCAAACTTGTGGCCCTTCCTTGTGGGCTGACACTCTAACCATTGAGCATAACCAGCCAGTGCTAGATTTAACTTTCTTAAACTCAAATATTATGAACTTGATAGATTTTCTTTTTAAATCTAGAATGCAGAGAAACATGAAGTTGATATGTTGAAAAGAACTGTACTCTATAAATGAGGAAAAATGGGTTCTAGTATGCTTTCCTGGACGAGTCACTCTCTGTGCATTCTATCAGAACTGTTGCATTATTCCTAAAATACTGGGTTTCCAACCATCTCACATATTTTGAAATTTTTCTGGTAAAGACATAAAATATCAATAAAATAAAATTTGTAATTTGTCAAAATCAAATGATTAAAAATATGAAGAATCGAAGAAAAGATCTCAAAAGGTGGTTGAAGATAATCTAAGGTGCAAAAATGGTTGTAACATGCACAGATTTGTTACAAAGCCCTAAGTGTTACTTGACATATGATTATTAAACAAAACCAAATAATATTTCAATGATCATTTACCAAGTTTGCTTTTTTCTCAACAGATTAAAAATTACACCTGGATTTGCATACGTGTGAATTTGTGATAATATGCACTAAATATTCCATCCCTCCCAGGTTAGCTCCTAAAACACAAGATATATTTAAGGATAGAGATTGCTTTCTCCATGTTAGGTTTTCCTTAAAATTATATACAGGGTATCCTCCCAAGATGCATATACACTTTGAATAATTATTACTTCCAAAAGGTTAAAAATGAAAAGAAAGAAACATCAGTTGAACTATCAGAAAAAAATGTGTGTAGATTTTTTTGGGACACCCTCTATGCAGAGTGGTTAATTGATAGCTTGGCAATTGGGATATTAGAACAATGTAGCATTTTAGACAGTGATGCTTTTGTAATGTCTGTTGTATAGACCATAATTCATTTATATAAAATCTCCGGGAAATAAACCGTATTTCTCCAGAACCTAGCAGTGACCGGCACATGTTTGAATGAATGAAGTAGACGGAGAATGCCAATATTAATTTATGTAATGATTAGTAAAGAAAAGAGGACATTCTAGCAGAAGGTCTTCTGTCCACCGTTCGCTTAATTCATTCTTGACTTTTCCCTTCGGGCAAGTTGTTTGCTTGGGAAATTCCTAGAAAGCGAAGGCAGAGGACGGAGACTTAGAAAAGAGAAAGGGTTCGGGACTCAAAACGGTTTTGGGACAGTATTACGGGGCCTAGAGGAAAATGTTTTGTCTTGTAGGAGTTCGGAGAGCAGGCGATCCGAAAGTCCTGGGCCCCACAGGAACGCAGCCCTCCAGCCTCGGCTTGGAATTTCGCGCAGCCAAGCGCGGCGTCGCGCAACCTGCGGCAGAGCCGACTCCCAGGCCCGGCCAGAGGGGCGCGCCCTCCCCTTCCCGGAGCGCGGGGCCGCGCCCGGCGGCAGGAGCGGGGCCCGGGGGCGGGACTCCGGGCGGCCCCGCCTCGCCCCGCCGCCCCGCGGGTCACAATGTAGGGTTAGGCGGCGGGCGGGCGGGCGGGGCTCGGCGGGGGCGGAGCCGCCGGGCAGGGGCGGTGCCGGTAGTTGGGGGCGGGGAGGGGAGGAGGACGCGAGCGGGCGGAGGACAGCGCCATTCCGGCCGGCCGCTCCCTCCGGTCCCTCTTCCTTCCCCGCGGTGGCCCGAGAGCGCCAGCGAAGGAGCGCGCCCGTGACGCGGCCCGGCTCGCTGCGCCCTCCCGCCCGCGCCCGCCGCCCATGGCCCGGGCCGCGCTGGCCGGCCCGCCGTGAAGACGCCTCCGTGGCCCTCGCCGTCCGCGCTTCGCCGCCAGCCCGCGGTGCCCGCGCACCCCAGCCGCCATCGCCTTCGCGCCTGGCTGGCGGGGGCGCAGTCCCCGGACGTCCGCGCCCTTCCCTGGAGCTCGGCGGAGCGTGGCAGCCGGGGCCCGCGGAGGTGCGAGGAGCCGGACGCCGCCGCCTGGGTCGCCGCCGGCGCCGCGGGGGCCATGACCGTGGAGCAGAACGTGCTGCAGCAGAGCGCGGCGCAGAAGGTGAGCGAGCCCGCGCCTCCTTCCGACGTGCTGCCCGCCCCCGCCCCCGGCCCCCGGCCCCCCACCCCCTTCCTCGTTACCGCTCGCCCTCGCTGCCCCGGGCTCCCCCTCCGCCACCCACTGCCCCTGCCCGTGGCCTTTCGGGGCGTCGCGCCCAGTGCCGGCTGCTGGGGTGTAGTTAGCGGGTCGCAGTCCACTTCCTTCTTGCCGGTTGTTTTCCTGTAACACGATGCGGGGTATTTACTGAGAGCGACCCTCACATTCCTACACTCCTCTGTGTGGCTTCTTAATTAAGCTTATCCTCCTTTAAAAAACCATCAGTCGTCATTCCTGCCGAGCACACTGGGTGTTTCGGAGGTAGGAACATTCCGGGCCTGCTGTTGTGCGAAAGGGTCTCCGCCAGGACTGACCTGCCTGCCCTGCGGGCAGGTACGTTTACCAGGTGGACTCTCTGCACAACTAGAGGATTTGGTTGTTTCCCTTTCCTCTTCCAGTTTCTTTATTTTTTCTTTTTCTTTTTTCTTATTTTGTCCCCTTTTCTGAGGAACTGTCCTTTAAGAAAGGAAACCTTTCTGGCCATGTTTATTTCAGGAATCTTTTGTCCCCTAAGTTTGACCTTGTTCCATGGTTCACTCTTTACTCTGGCCTCAGTCACACATTCAGATGGTCACCTAAGGAAAATAAAAAAATAAATCTATGTTTGTGAAGCTCCAGCTCTTTTATAGTCAGTAGTGAGAGACGCTCTTTTTATTCTAGATTTTGCTTTCAGAACCTCAAGTGCACTATCATGCTCGAACTATATTCTGAAGAGTAATTGGCTATGCATTATTTTATTTTATTATTTTTAGGGGGGTCATTTGTGTGAGAAGCATTTTGGGTAAAAGAAAAGCATTGCTTTAGTCCTGTTGGAATTATGGGGATACCTTTGCTTTACTGTGAGCAGCTGCCAAAGATGTGTGTGGTTTATCTGGGAGAGTAATGAATGCCCCACCCTGTCGTAGTTTTGGCATAGTTATCCTACCTGTGCTTGGTTATAGAATGAGGCCTGCTATCCTAAAATGGTCTATTTATATATTCACAGTATGCTAAGTTTTTGCTTTGAGATTATTTTTAGATTTTTATGATAGTACTTGAGGTAATTGAAGATGCTCAAGAATTTTGGAAAGCAAGGATAGTGCATTGTTATTTTAGGCCCTTTGGGAAAGTTCTCTTGTAACTCTTGTGTGTTATAGTTGACTGTTACTGGTAAATGTAGAAGGTTACTGCACCCTGCTGTTTATTTAAAGTGAAATAATTCTAGATTTAATAATACGAGTTTAGAACAGTTTATCTTCTAATCCCCCCTTGGTTCTATTTTTAATATCTTAAACTTTAGTTTTTGATGTTTATATGATAAAGTGCTAATACTTTAAGTAGGATTTCGAGGTGATGTATATACAAAGTAACATTTAATAAGTTTGGTATCATCTTTGTTAATTCTTTTCAATGTTGAATATTAGAGCCTATTTCAAAGTGGGAAATGTAGCTAATATTTTTTACATCTCTTAAATTTGAACAATGGCAAAAAGTTTGTTAAATTGATTTCGCCTAAGTACTTCAACATAGAATCAGATAATACAGATCTGTCTGGATCAGAGGTTTATACATAAAGTTGTAGGATTGAGAATCAAAATACTGAAAGTGATCTTGGCCATCAAGTTCAATTTCCTAGTTTAATGAACCCCCCTCCTTACATAAAGAAAGTAGTAGTTAATTTAAAGTATTACAATTATGATGCTATTTTTAGTGTATGTCAGATTATTTCATTGATTTTGGGAAATTTTGTTAGAGCAATATAATTTTATGCTTTCACCATAGTATTTGTGTTGTTTAAAAAACAATGTTTAATTTCGTTATTACCATACTATTACATATTAGAGCTATTTTAAAAATATATGGGTATGAATACTTTACACCACCTACCTCAAATAAATTGATAGATTTAAATCCACCAAACTAGTAACTAGGAAGTGGGCTTCAAGCTAGTAACTAGGAAGTGAACTTCATACTTTAGAAGAAACAAAAGTGAAACTTTTTGTTTTCTCTTTGAAACTTTATGAATGATCAGTAAAATGAGAGTGGTTTAGTGCACATTGCACAACCAAAATTTTAGTCAATTTTCTGCTCTCAAAAAAATTGTGTGTGTATGCACTTGTATAACATGAGTTTTATGTAAAATAGCTGTATTCTGGTGATTAGAACAGTTCCCAATTTTGTTAGAGCAATATAATTTTATACTTTCATCATAGTATTTGTGTTGTTTAAAAAACAATGTTTAATTTCGTTATTACCATACTATTACATATTAGATATTTTCAGTATTCTTTTTTTTTTTTATCCAGAGGATAATTGGTTATAATCTTTTAAAAAATTTTTTTAAAGCAGCACAACACAAAACTTTCATAGCTCTTTGTTTACCTACAGAGTAGCTTATCACTGTATAATGTAACTTAAGGAGCTGTCTTTTCCTCTGATGTGTTGCTTGATGCTGAAGTTTGTCCACGACAGATATTTAGGAAATAGGGTACAACTGCAGAGAGCTACTTTTCTGAGTTGTAGATGATACAGGTGAAGTGGAGTTGGAGGCAGATTAGATACAGTTAAATTCTGTCATTTGGTCTTCAACATGTATCTTGAGCCTTTATACTTGATATTTTTCTAAGTGTAGGATCCTTAGATCTCAAAAATTTGATACATAGATTTAGGTCCAAGTGAGGATTCTTTAGGGCAGCAATAGAAGACTTCTTCCTAGAAACCAAATCAAGTTGTGAAGCGAGCTGAATATTATTTACGTTAAATGTATCCGTCTGGGTTGAATAAAATGTAAGGTTCATAAGGGCAGGCATATTGGCTGTTGGTTTCACGGTGGGGCTTATAACAGTTCCTTGCATGTAGTAGGTTTGAGTAAATATTTGATGATGAAATAAGAGTGAGTGTTTTCTAAAAGGGATGCAAGTGCAGTAGTTATTTTAATTTCCTAACTGAACCTCAATATTTAACATTATTGAGAAACAATGAAAGTTCGAACCAGACTATCTGTTGTAATATAGGCAGTGTAGTGAAAAGACAGTAGGATGTGGGTAGGATCTAAATCACCTTTCTAAGACCTTGGGCAAATCATTAAATGCCTCTGAATCATCTTTTAAAGCCTCAAAGTTAATATGATTAGACAACTTTTTCATATCTGAGTGTTTAGTGGATATAAGCATGCATTTATTCCAAATAGGGAGGATTAAAGAATAAATAGTAGAGAATGGAGGAAGAAGGAATTTTATGGATCAACAATCAATTTTCAATTAATTACTATGGGGGTTAGGTGGGAAGGATGTCACAGATTAACCAAATTAAGACTTAAAACAAAATTTAAGAAAGAATACAAACTGGATTCAGGGTAAATTTCTTAGATAAAATAATGTAGTATTTTCTCATTTAGGTATCATCTAAAGTTACAAAAATGCAAACAGCATTTCAAGGTACAGTTAACATTATATAAATCACTGTACTGGTAAACATGACATAAAATGAATATTCTTTAGTACTAAATAATTGCTTATCTTGTTATTAGGGTAAGACTTGGTTTGGGTAGAGAGGTAAGGATCCAGCTGCTTATTCCCTTCTTATCTTTTTCTTTCTCACCTAATTTTGATTTGTATACTAACATTGTATCCAGCTTCCTTTTTGAATTCTCATCAGTTCTAATAAATATTTGATTGATTTTCTTCAGTATTCTATGTTGACAGTTACTATTTTATTGCTTTAGCTAAGATTACAGAATGCTACTAGGATTAATGTTAGTTTCTATTATGTATTTTATGATGATATGGAAATTCCTTACAGTTCGAAGTTTTTAAAATGTATTGCAATCAGATTTAGGATGTTGATTCTATCAAGTTTCTTTTTTTTCTTCTTCAACAACTGATTTTATTGTCAAGAATGTTGGAATAAATAACATAGATGTATTATGTACTATATACCTAAGGAATTATGCTAAGAATTTTTTAAACTTTGTTTTGTAATATTTAATCTTCCCAACCACCTTATTAGATGAGCACTATTTTTTTCCCTTCATGTTGTGATTGAGGCAACAGTAGTAGAGAAATTAAGAACTAGAGCAACATTTCATTATGATTGTGTGTTTAAACTCAGGGTCAGCAGACTCAATAGCTCCTGCTCTTAGCCATTATGCTTTCTGATAAAATCTCCTTTAGTCATGATACCTCCAAATTTGTTGTACTAAATTTTAATCTAGAATTTGGTATCTGTATTCTTACATGAGCTTGGTTTACACAGTTTGCTTTTGTACATATGGGCTCCTAATGGAAGGTTAGATCATAAAATCATTAAGAAAGCTCTTTGTTTTTTTTCTGTTGGTTTTGGAATTATTTTAGGATTAGGTTAAATCCTTCAAAATTGGTGGTATTAAATGAGTTTTGATGAATATAACAATATCACGATGACCATTTTGTTAAAGCAAGTTTTAAATAAGCTTTCCAAATTTTTATTGTCTTTTAGATTTTCTACTTCCAATTCAAGTTTAAGACTTTTATATATTCAGATTATATTTCATTTAGGTTTCCATATATATTAGTCTGATCTTTTCTCTTAAATCTATGTATATGTAGATAGATCCCTTTCTTTTGTCTTTAATAATTTCACCTTCCTACTCATTCAGGTGGTTATTGTAGATTTTATACTTGAATTCACATTTAGTGAATTTGTAATCATGTTTAATAACAAAAAGCATTTTGGGCTGTGGATTTTCATCTGATTTAGTTTTGGTTTTGACCTTATTTATTTTTTCATTACTTAAAAGATTGCTTTTTGTTTACTTTCCAAGATGTTGCATTTTAAAAATTACTGATTTTTAATTTTGACGCATTGTTTAAAAAACATGATTAGTAATGGTTTTAGAAATTTATTAAGATGTTCCTCTAAGTATATGTGAGGTTTTACTGAGCATATGAAAAGGATGTGTATTCTTTGAAAGTTATAGAGTTGTATATGTCTATTAATGAACACTTCTAGTGTGATTTGAATATTTACTTTTTTCCCCTTTATTCCTTAAATCCTGGGAGATGTTGATGTCTTTTAATGTAATTTCATCAAATTCTCTATGTATTTTTAATGGATCTAATCCAAATTTGTTTGTATTTGCTGGTCATTAGTAAAAGTGTATCATTTACATATTTGGTGATAACTAATAAATTTAATATTTCATTGTCATTTGAGTTTCCATATATTAGCCATATTTTTCCCATTCAGTTTTGGTGTATTGATCAAGCTTCATTGTATCACCTTTCCTACTCTTGCCTCTATGTCCTATAATGATTTGAAAATCTTTCTCTTTTAATTTTAAACCAAATAAGCACGTATTTTTCTGAATGTCAAAAATCAATAATTGGTTTTTCTTCCTTTCCTCTACCATCAATAAGATAAGACTTTTTAGCATATTTTTTATTTATAACATTCCTGATTTTATTGGGATAATGTAGAATTATAATTCTAAGTGATACCCTTTTACATTTCTTAAGGTATACCTTACATGAAAAAAAATACCTGTATTACATGTTAGTAGTTAATTAGTTTTTTTTAAGATTAGGTATTTACTTTTACTTTTAACTAATTTTTTTTCTGTATAGTATAATACTATTTGATGTTACCTTTTAAGTTTCGTGTGTGTGTGTGTGTGTGTGTGTATGTGTCTTTTTAACAGTCCTGCCTAGGATTTTTGATCTGAAAATTATATGTTCTTCGCAGGAAAAATGTATTTTAAAATTATTGCTCCTACTCTGTTTCTTGTTTTCTCCATCTGTAACTACATTATTTGCATGTTAGATATCATTTCTCTCTCTTCAAATTTTATTTTATAGTTTCTTTCTCTCTTTTTGTCCTATATGCTGAGATAACGTCTTAGCTTGGTTGTCCTGATTATTATTTTTATAATGCCAGTTTTCTATTTACTACCTCCTTAGGTGGTCAGATATTTTTGGAGGGTTTGTGTAAATGTGCATTTAAGTTTGTTTTGAAGTGCATAGAATTGAATTAATCACAAACATCAGTTCATGATCAGCTGTACATGAAAATATTTCATTTATATGAAATTATTGTAAATAATAAGCCCATACAAATCCATACTTAAAACAAAAGCTAGAGCTTTGAAAGTAACCTATATGAAAGCCCCTTTATCCCACCCCTCTTGTTTTCATAAGAGATTGTAATCATCTTGAATCCTGTTTTCATTCTCCCTTTAATTTCCTTTTCATTCCATCTCTCTGAATTGCTGAAGGTATATGTTTTTTATTTTAGTTGTTTTAAATTTAGGAACTTTTTTCTCACCTCGATATCTAAAAGATATTCATCCATCTTGAAAGGTTAAAGTCGCATGGGCAGGCTAAATAACAATCTCAGATGGTGAATAAGAAAAATTGAATTTATTTAAAGAAAAGGAGATGGGGATATCCAAAGGGAAGAGCTACACAGCACCGAGCCAAGGGGTATTAGGTTGATTATGGCAGCAAAACAAGGAAGGTGCATAGAAGAAGCAACAGGAGAGCCTAGGCAGGGCTGAATTAGCTCACTGAGAAGTCAGAGAATAGGGGACCTTGGAGACAGGTTCAGGAGGTTAGTCTGGGACTAGCTGTCGCTACCCATTGCTCCCCTGGTTGCAAGTCTCATGGGGTCCCTTAGAGGGGAGAAGGGGGAAGGAAATGGCGCTGGGTAGCACGCACATTGGGTCCTTCATCCTGAGTGTATTTATCTCTCTTTTGCAGGTGGAACTCTTAGGGGAGCTTTCAGGCGAGGGTCTTAATAGAATATTCATAAGCTTTCCAGGCATGTTCTTTCACAGGGTCATTATTCAATGCAGCTGGTCCTGAGGCAGTCATGGAGTCACTTGTCTGGTTTTGCTGCTATTTTGGGCCTGGAGCTGAAATACAGCTGAGGCCTAGATGTTATCTTTAGGGAGGAAAAGGTAAAGGGGTCTAAGCCTCATGACCAGCGGTATGAAAGATCCAGAGTCCAAACTGCATGACCAGTGATATGCTAGGGGAGGATAGGTTATCTTGGGTGTGAGGTTCTTGTTTCCCAGTTTTGCCCCGTGTTAGGCATCCAGGGCTTTCTGCCCTGGTGAGTTTCTGTACACTGGCCCGTTGTCCTTGCTATGCTCATGTCTGTCTAACAGTTAGACTCTAACTGCCCATAACACATTTTCTATTAAGAGTGTTTGAAGTTACGTTTGCAACATTTTGACCTTATTTCATTTGCACTTAATTTTCATATCTGTTATGAGGTAGGGACCCAATTTAATGTTTAGTATATATGATGTTTTTGTTGTTCATCTTACTTTATTGAAAAGTTAAATGCTCTCTCCCATTGAACTGGCATGCCATCTCTGTCATATACAAGACTTTATGTGAAATGCTCTTTTTCCCCTGTTATTTTGTTCCATCATTTATTTTGTGAATACTATCCTGTCTTCACTGCGGTAGCTTCATTATAGTTTCTGTACTAGTAAAGTAAGCTTGCTTTTCTTCTTCCAAGGTGTCATGTTGCTTTATTCTTCCTTATAAATTTTTAGACTAATCATACAAAGTTCTCTGAGAAACCCTTGTTTGAGGTTTTCTTTTTTATTAATTTCCTTGAATCCATAGACCAATTTGGCATTAGTGACATCTTTATGATATTGAGTCTCTCTATGAACAGGATATACCTTTTTATTTAGGTCTTCAGTATCTCTTATTCAGTTAATAATTTTAACTGTAGAATTCTTACACATTATTTGTTCTAGGTAGTTGATAATTTCTGGTGACAATTATATGTGGTGCTTTAAAACATTTGTTATTGGCGCTGGTGCTGGCAACTTGGTGGCGATGCTTCTAGACATGAGCTGCAAAAAGTACAGTGTGGCCCTGAGGAAGGAGAACCTAAAGAAATGTGGGCAGGAACTCGCTCGATGGAGAAACTCTAGACTCTGACAGAAGTAGGGGGAGGAAAGGAGGAATCTCTTATTGAACAACAAGAAGAGAAGCTGTTGGAGAGAGGCAAAAAAAACAACAACAACAAAAAAACACGAGTGGTTGCTGTGGGAGCAGAAGGCACAAAAAGAATTCAGAATAAAGGAGGAGGAGGAAGAGGCACCTAAAAAACAAGAACAGGAGAGAAAGTTAAAGGAAGAGAGCCGAGCAGCAGAGAAAAGAGAAAGAGGAGGAGCAGAAGCTGCAGGAGGAGAGGGAAAGTGCAGGCTGTGAGAAGGTGCTGGGGTGGCTGAAAATGAGCTGGGAAATAGTGCCACGTGGCAAAACTCAGAACCACACACGGACTGATGAATAATGAAGAAAGATCTAGCTAACTGTCCATTCTACAAACAAACAAACAAACAAACGGGAGCTTGCCGTTTTGGAGGTAGAGGTGTTCACTGAAAAACAGTTTCCACACCGAGCCCCACCCTTCTTATCAGAAGCATGTTTACAGTGTTTGGTGTGGAGCCATGTGGCCAGGAGGGCAGCAGGAGGGCAGCAGGAGGAGGGCACCCACAGTGCCTGGACTTCTTCGAGGATGTGTCTCTCCTCCTCCCCCGCCCCAGGTCCAGGTCAACTGCAGCGTGGAACTGCATCTGAGGGGCAGCATGTGTGTGCAGTGCCGATGGGAAGAAGAAAGCAGAGTGACCCTTTCTCTGTTTAAAGGACCTTGGTTTGCAGGATGGTAGCTTCAGTGCAAGTTCTGTCCCATGACCCGGTGGAAAGGGCAATTTGTGGTTTATGTGAAATACAGCAATGCCCAAGAGGAAAGCACTGCAACTTTCTTCATGTGTTCAGAAATCCCAACAATGAATTTTGGGAAGCTAATAGGGACTTGTCTCCTGGTGGGTTTGGTTCTCCCTTTGGTAAGAACTCAGAGAGGATAAGTATCACGTGATCTCACTCATTTGTGAAATATAATGAACAACGTAAACTGATGAAAAAAATAGAAGTAGAGACATAGAAACAATGAACATACTGTCAAACCTCAGAGGGAAGGCAGGGGAGGGTGGGAGGAGGAGGGAGGTAAGAGATCAACCGAAGAATTTGTATGCATGCATATAAGCATAACCAATGGACACAGACTGTAGGGGTTGAGGGCACGTGCTGGGGGGTAGGAGCGGCCAGGGAGAGGTCAGTGGGGGAAAAAAAGGAGACTTATGTAATACTTTCAACAATGAAGAATTTAAAAAAGAAAATAAAAAGAACTAAAGAGGAGGGAACTGTGACAGGCCCCAGGAGTGGAAGCCCCAGTCTGGCCCATTTCTGCAGAAGGAATGGAGAAGCTGAGAGGAAAAGGAGAAGTAGTCACCGGGGTAAGAAATCTCACAGAGACAACACAAGTCGTAAAAGGCACAGTTCAGGAAGTAGAGAAAGAAAAAGGCACCGCAGGGAGTGGGGGCGTGGGGCAGCCAGAGCCAGAGCCCAGCCAGAGCCCAGCCAGAGCCCAGACCCTTCTAGGTCTAGTAGTTGGGGTGGGAGGAGGTCAGGTAGTAGAGACAGAACTGTTGATAGTTCCAAATCCAAAGAAACTGATTTTATACACACAAACATACATATATTTGTTATTTGTTACTGGTGTGTACACATGCAACTGAATTGTACATTAACCTTATATCCTGCCACCTTGCTAAGCTTTTCTAGTTTAATACTTTTTTAGCAATAATTTTGAATTTTTGTCTGTAAAAGATTATATGCATAAGTCATGATGGTTTTATTAATTTACTTTCAATTTTTATGTCTGTAACTACATTTTTTCTTGTACTAGGTAAGACCACTAATAAAGATTGATTAGAAGTGATGTCAGTGGATAATGTTTTATTGCTGATTTTAAAGGACAGTTCTCTACTTTGGTACCTAATGCCCTTCTAAAGTATTTAAATGTGTTAGCTGTATAAACATCTTCTATAATAATAAAAGGATAATATGCTAATTAGACCAAATGTCATTCCGGACGTCCTTCTGGATGAAGCAGGGGCCAGAGGGAAGCCTGGGTCCCGGGTGCCAGAGGGAAGCTGGTGCTGGCAACCAGGGGAAGGAAGGCCTACTCTTGCATGAATTTCGTGCATCAGGCCTCTAGTATGTTATAAAAAGGGTTCTGTTTCTAAAGAACTAAAGATTATTTTGTTATTTTAAATTTTCATGCTTGCATATATTTTTACTTTTGTGTCCAATGACTCTTTGTGAAAGTTTTCACTCCAGGCATGCTGGGGGTGGGGGGAGGTAGCTTCTTCGTCAGCCACTTCTCTGTCATGCTAGGTCTTTTGGTGTGTGTGTGTGTGTGTGTGTGTGTACAAATCATTTCTGAAAATTTTTAAAAATGTGTGTGAAATAGCATATGAAACCTTATGTCTCCTTTAAAAGAATATAATAAAGATAATACCATTTGTACTACCTGGACATAAAATCGAGTATCATCTTATTATCAAAATTTCCTTTGTGCCTCACCCACACAGTCCCTCACTTCGATATACCACTAGCTGCTATCTTGACTTTTTGAAGTTAATGTTCCTGTGATATAATTTACAAAAAATAAAATGAAACCACCCATTTAAACATGTTTAATTAGATGAATTCTGGCATTTAGACAGTTCTGTCACTAGAAGATTCCCTCGTGTCACCCTTCTGATTCAGTATTCCCACTGTCCCTATTCCAGGTAACCATTGATCTGATTTGTATTGCTATAGATCAGTTGTGGCTGTTTTAGGTCTTCATATAGGTGAAATCATAAATTTTTGTTGCTGTTGCATTTGATAGTTTGGCTCAGTAAAGTGTTTTGGATACTCAGCCATGTTGCATGTATTAGTAGTTTGTTTTTCTTTATTGCTGAGTAATATTTTAGACTAAATTTCAAAATATGTGTGAACACGTACCTGTTGGCGGACTTTGAGTTGTTCCTAATTTGTGGCTCTTATGAATAATGTTGCTACAATGTACATTGTAAGCAGGTCTTTGAGTAGCTGTATTTGCATTTCTCTTGGGCAAATACTTAGGTGTATTTGTTATAAAATACTGTTAAATGGTTATTCAAAATGGTTGTACCACCATTGTACATTCCCATCAGCAATGTATGAGAATTCTAGTTGGTCTACATTTTCATCAACACTTAGTATAGACACATCGTATGTTTTAGCCATTTTAATGAGTATGTTATGTTACCTCATTGTTGGATTAATTTGTATTTTCTTGGTGACACAGTTTTGAACATTTTTATGTGCTCATTAGCCATTTTTTGGATGATTTTAAAATACTGGTGCTTCTCATATATTATCCATTTATATTCTCACAGGATCAGCAATAACTATATCTATTCTTTCAAGTCTGAAAATGGCTAAATAGCTAAAGATGTTAGAGGTAAAACATTATAGCAGCAAGTATTAATATGCTCATAAAGCAAAATGAAACTGCATAATGTTTCCATCATTTTAAAAAAAACTAACATATGATGAAAAGGGTCACTGCTGAAGAATAAAAGCCCTTTTCTGATTTCATGCCTCAAACTAACATTAATTTAATTTCTTTGGTAATCAGTTGCACACACAGTAGAAATCTTTATGATGTATATTTTGTTCACAGGGTACAAAATACTTTTACATTGTAGTTGGTTTTGAAAGAGCTTCGAGGACTGATGGTGGGTGGGATGAACTGTGGAGTTGAGTGGTTGGTAGGTAGAAAATAGGGCAGAGAAAGACATTTTCTCTTTTTTTTTTTCTCATAGTTTTTAGTCTATGTGAGAACAAGAAAGAAGTGCAGCCTGTTTTGAACTGGGACAGAAAATATTTAATATTTGCTGGGATTTTGTTGGTGTTGTTCAGCCTGGAAGTGGGTGGAGTGAGGTCTGGTTAGCTGCAGAGCTGAAGGAGTGACATCCTAAGTCTTCCCATAGGACCTTAGAGAAAGGTTTGGGGGCAGGGCTAGGTTGAGGAAGAGGATCAAAGAAGCAAGCAGCAGTCCCATGCCTCAGGTTTAAAATTCCCAGTCTGGGGAGGGAAGAAGCAGCTCTTTGCACAGGCCTCCTGGGGTAGTGGACACTCTTTTGTTGTACCTCTTTAGGTTTCACCATACAAATTCTCAGAACTGACTTCCAGGCTTCTTTTCCGGTGGGGCCAGGACTTCAAGTCAGTGATAAGACTGTAGAACTGCCCTAAGTGGTTTGGCTAAGTGGGTAGGATGTTGGCCTGTGTACTGAAGGGTCCCAGATTCAATTCTGATCAAGGGCACATGCCCAGGTTGTGGGCTCCATTCCCAGTGGGGGTGTGTGTGTGCAGGAGGCAGTCCATCAATGATTCTCTCTCATCATTGATGTTTCTATCTCTCTCTCTCCCCCTCTCCCTTCTCTCTGAAATCAATAAAAATATATTTTTAAAAAACCCAGCCAAACAAAAAACAAACAAACCAAGCCCTGTGGAACTAACAGAACTGACAATATTTCCTTTCTTGGTGGTGACCTCAGAGGGAAGGCACCAGTGCATCTGAGCATGTGTGGCTGTGGCTGGATAGATGAAGGTAGCATATGAGATGGCTAGGGTCAGATGTGTGATTTCTGTGGTGTTCCCTGGGTAGGGGGCTCAGGCCTCTGGAAATTGGGATCAAAGCAGCCACCTCAGTGCATAGAGTTCTGTATGAGGAGGTACGGTCTTAGGACCCTGTGAACATTCTTATTATTTGGTGTTGCCATTAGCTTACTCTTGGCCATCTTGGGATTGGCTCAGGCAAACTCTAGCCTCGGGGTCTGCAGTTTTCAGATGGAAGCAGATCCCTTCTATGCATTCTTGGCTATGCGGTGGTATCAGGTACCTTTTACCCCCTGGCACTGCCTGGAGAGCAGGTGGAGCTCTCTGGTTTAATGTGCAAAAAGGAGGGGCTGACCGCCAGTTCCTCTGTTTCTCCTCTTCCTTCTGTCTTAGGGTCTCAAGGCTGTCTGTGGGAGTGAAGGGGGGAGGGTTGTGGGAGGGGTGGTAGGCAGGCAGGGGGTGTGGTGGGGAGGTACTGGCAACCTGCTGCCTCCATCTTTCCTTACTGGCCATTTTTTTACCTTCTATAGTCTATATCTTGCTATTGAGTTGTAGGAATTTATATATTCTGAACATGTCTTTTATTATATACTAGAGGCCTGGTGCACAAAAATTTGTGCACTCGAGGGGGGGGGGGAGGGGGAATCCCCCAGCCCAGCCTGTGCCCTCTCGCAGTCTGGGACCCCTCAGGAGATAATGACCTGCTGGCTTAGGCCTGCTCCTGGGTGGCAGAGGGCACGCCCAATCCCTAGGTGCAGCCCCTGGTCAGGCTCAGAGCAGGACCAATTGGGGAGTTGGGCCACCGCCCCCTGTCATGCACAGAGCAGGGCGGATCGGGAGGTTGCGATGCCACCCTCAGTCATGCTCAGGGTACAGCCAATTGGGGGGTTGGGGCACCGCCCCCTGTCACATTCAAGGCAGGGTCGATGGGGAGGTTGCGGCGCCACCCCCTGTCACGCACAGAGCAGGGCCCATCAGGGGGTTGGGGCGCTGCCCCCTGTAACTCACAGAGCAGGGCCAATCGGGTTGGGTGCTGCCCCCTGTCACTCACAGAACAGGGCCCATCAGGGGGGTTGGGGCTCCGTACCCTGTCACTCACAAGGCAGGGCCAATCAGGGGGTTGAGGAGATCTCCCCTGTCATGCACAGAGTAGGGCCGATCAGGGGGTTGAGGAGCTCCCCCCGTCACTCACAGAGTAGGGCCGATAGGGGAGTTGGGGCACCGCCCCCTGTCATACACAGAGCAGGGCGGATCGGGGGTTGGGGCACTGCACCCTGTCACACTCAGGGCAGGGCCAATGGGGAGGTTATGGCTCTACCCTGTCACACACAGAGCAAGGCCCGTGGAGGGGGGTTGGGGCGCCGCCCTCTATCACCAACAGAGCAGGGCCGATCAGGGGGTTGGGGCGCCGCCACTGTCACACTCAGGGCAGGGCCAATGGAGAGGTTATGGCTCTACCCTGTCACAGAGCAGGGCCCGTGGCGGGGGGGGGGGGGGGGGGTGAAGGGGTTGCGGTGCTGTACCCTGTCACACACAGAGCAGGGCAGATCAGGGGGTTGGTGCACCGCACCCTGTCAAACACAGAGCCGCAGGGCGATCAGGGGATTGGGGAGCTCCCCCCTATCAGGCACAGAGCAGGGCTGATCAGGGGGTTGGGGCACTGCACCCTGTCACACTCAGGGCAGGGCCAATGGGGAGGTTATGGCTCTACCCTGTCACACACAGAGCAAGGCCCGTGGAGGGGGGTTGGGGCGCCGCCCTCTATCACCAACAGAGCAGGGCCGATCAGGGGGTTGGGGCGCCGCCACTGTCACACTCAGGGCAGGGCCAATGGAGAGGTTATGGCTCTACCCTGTCACAGAGCAGGGCCCGTGGCGGGGGGGGGGGGGGGGGGGGGTGAAGGGGTTGCGGTGCTGTACCCTGTCACACACAGAGCAGGGCAGATCAGGGGGTTGGTGCACCGCACCCTGTCAAACACAGAGCCGCAGGGCGATCAGGGGATTGGGGAGCTCCCCCCTATCAGGCACAGAGCAGGGCTGATCAGGGGGTTGGGGCACCTTCCCCTGTCACGAACAGAGCAGGGCAGATAGGGAGGTTGTGGCCCCGCCCCCTGTCACACACAGAGCGGGTCGGGGAGCTCCCCCATATCAGGCACAGAGCAGGGCTGATCAGGGGGTTGGGGCGCCTTCCCCTGTCACAAACAGAGCAGGGCGGATAGGGAGGTTGTGGCCCCGCCCCCTGTCACTCACAGAGCCGCAGGGCGATCAGGGGGTTTGGGCGCTGCCCCCTGTCACGCTGATCCGGGTGCCGGGAGCCTCGCTGCTCCGCTGATCCGGTGCCGGGAGGAATATTACCCTTTTACTATTTAGGATAGAGGCCTGGTGCACGGGTGGGGCCCGGCTGGTTTGCCCTGAAGGGTGTCCTGGATCAGAGTGGGGGTGCCCACTGGGGTGTCTGGCCAGTCTGGCTGAGGGGCTGAGGGCCGTTTTCCGGCTGGCGGGTGACTGAAGCTCCCAACCACTCGTTTTTTTCTTTTTTCTATTCTGGGCCCGCTTTAGCTCTGAGGCCTCACTGCTGAAAGCAGGTTTCTGGCCGTTACCTTCTGTATTTGATACAATGTTGCGGTCTGGCTGGCTGAAACCTGGCTGACTGAAAACCGGTTTCTAGGGTTTTGGTTAGCTTCTATATTTGCAACATAGTTGCTTAGAGTTTCAGCTGAGAGGCCGGCAACTGAGGCGGGGAACATTGGAGTCCGCCATCACTGGAGCAAGCAAGCCTCCCTGCTCGCTTCAGTGCATGGCTGCCGGCCGCCATCTTGGCTGATAGTTAATTTGCATAAGGATATGCTGATTAGCCAATGGGAAGGGTAGTGGTCGTACGCTAATTACCATGTTTCTCTTTTATTAGTGTAGACTAGAGGCCCTGTGCACAAATTTTGTGCACTTGGGGGGGGCGTTCCTTAGACTGGCCTGTGCCCTCTCGAAGTCCGGGAGCCCTCGGGGGATGTCTGACTGCCCGCTCCCCCTGAGCGGGCCTAAGCGGGCAGTCAGACAGCCTTAGTGCTGCCACAGAGTGGGGAGAGGCTCCTGCCACGACTGCTGCGCTCGCCAGCCATGAGCCCAGCTTCTGGCTGAGCGGCGTGCCCCCTGTGGGAGCGCACTGACCACCAAGGGGCAGCTCCTACATTGAGCGTCTGCCCCCTGGTGGTCACTGCACATCATAGCAACCAGTTGTTCTGCCATTGGGCTGAAACCGGCTCTCTGGCATCCCTCAAGGAGTTCCAGATTGCGAGAAGGCACAGGCCAGGCCGTGGGACCCCACCAGTGCACGATTGGGGCTGGGGAGGGACATGGGAGGTTGACTAGCCGGGGAGGGACCACGAGAGGGCTCCAGGGCCTGTCCGGCCTGTCTCGCTCAGTCCCGATCTGCCAGACCCCAGCAACAAGCTAACCTACTGGTTGGAGCATCTGCCCTGTGGTGGTCAGTGCATTTCATAGCGACTGGTCAACCAGTCGACTGTCTGCCCCTGATGGTCAGTGCACGTCATAGCAACTGGTCGACCAATCTACTGTCTGTCCTCTGGTGGTCACTGCACGTCATAGCGAACAGTTGAGCAGCCTTAGCATATAATTAGCATATTATGCTTTGAACGGTTGAACGCCCAACTGGACGACTGGACACTTAGCATATTAGGCTTTTATTATATAGGATTTTTTCTCTCAGTATGTAGCTTATTTTTATTTCATTTTCTTGTAAATTTCTGTGAAGTCAAAGTATTTTAACATTGGTAAAGTTCATTATGCCATTTTTTTCCTTTTAATAATGTGCTTTAACCTAATATTTTTAAACCTTGTCCACAAAATTTTTTTCCTATATTTTTGTCTGAAATGTTTTTTTAGAAAAACTTCTACATTTAGGTCTATTATCTATGTGGAGTTTATTTTTGTGTGCTCCAAGGTATAAGAGTCAAGGTTTATGTGAAATTAATGAACCTTATTGTTGCAGTTCAGTTATACTTCTGTATATGGCAGAACTTAATCATTCTACTGTTGACAAACTAGTTATCTTTTTATATATTTATGGAGCATTGGTTTTTTTTCTGTGACATTCATATTTGTTTCTCTTGTTTTTTGGGGGTGGGGTTGCTTTGTCCCTTTTTTATTTGAAGGAGTTCTTTATAATTTTATAACACTTTTTTTCCACTTACATCTTTTCTCAATCTTTTTCCATTTTTAGAATATCTTTTTACTCCCTTTATTGTGTCCTTTTATAAATAAAAGTTCATTTCAATTTAGTCTCATATGTAATGTTCCCTTTATTCTTTTATCCCCCTCAAGTGTTTCTCTAGTTTTACCTTCAGTGTTTAAGTCTCATTTTACTTGTACTTGAGTTTTGCATATTGTTTGAGTATGTGTTCAAATTCGGTTTCCCCTTTGAAGAACCAGCAACTCTGTTGAAAAGTTTCTCTTCCCTGTTAGTACTTCTGATGACTATATGAATTGGAACTTTTTAAAGGAAAATAGGTCTGAGCGACTTGCCCTTGATTAAAGTACTTTTTATTATAGTTTATGAAACTTACATAAATGTAAACTAAGTATAAGTTTATTATGTTCTATTGTATAGCTCTTATGCACTAAACCCCAAAACCAACTAATAACTTAGATGTAACCCAAACTATAAAATTAGTATCATTTATAGTAACAAGGTTAACTTAACTTGACAATGGTTGTGTTTTATAGAAGCTAACTTGCAACTTCAGCCAGTGTAATTCATGTATGTGTATCAGGATATTCTTGTAATATGTTATTAACATCTGGGAGTAGATTTTATTGCTGCTGTCATGTACATTACATCTGTGACCCTGGTGCTCAGTTAATAGCTAGTGTCTTAAGAGTGGTGTTCTCAGCCTTCTTGTTGTAATGTTTTCACAGATGTACCTTCAAATTTGACCATAGTTTAAAACATTTTTTTTCTGAAATTCAGTGAAATGTAATTATTGCAGTGCCTCTCAAATAGAATGTTGAACAGAATAGATTATGTGATTTGTGTAGAGTGGGGTACATTTGCTGTGAAAAAGAAGTTACAATTGTAGCTTACTTTTAAGTTAATGCCAAGTAAATTTTATTTATTAGAACTTGTAAGTACTTTACCTTGTGAAGATATCTTAATGTCTGGGGCAATCAGGAGGGTGAAACACTGCTGTGCAGTGTGATAACTGCTTTTGCAGACACCATGAGACAGCATTATGATACTGGAGTAATAACTGTTGTAGTTATTGCTACCTCCCTCAGGATTGTTGAATGTCATAGTGAAGGTTTAAAACCTTTCAAGTGTGCTGCCAAAATATTTAGCATTTGAATACATATTACAAACACAAAGACATTGAGGATTTGGGAATAAGAAGACAGCAGAAAGTAGGCCTGGGTATTGGGCAAGATTTCTTTGAGCTTGTCAGGTTTTGCTGTGTTGAACTTTCAGTACATATATTTAAACTGTTTACATTTGGGTGATACAGCATGTTAAAATTTGACGGCTGATACCGTATGCTATGTTTCTACTTCTTAACTTGGAATTTCCAAGGCTTAGTCTTTTGATTTTCTGCTATTTGCGATCTCTATCTTTGAAAGATCACGTATTTTCTCAGTTATGTGTATTCTTTACTACCAAGTTTGTATATTTAAACTAAATTTACACCCTCATATAAATTCTCAGTTCAGGTTTTTAATTACCTGTTTCTGCTTAAATATCCAGTCATCTTTCATTGTCATACTCATACACTTGTTTATTCTTTCTTTATTTTAAGCATATTGAGAAATAACTAATACACAGAAAGCTTATAGTTTGGTGGTGTTGGGAGCCAGAGATGTATATATGATATTAAAAGTTAAGTGTAATGTTTTTAGGCTGTACTGGTATGACCAATTAGAAGATCTAAGAATAGGAAAGACCTCATAGAGCAGGGAGTAATGGTTGAAATGAACTGATATTGAAGACTAGTAGCCAGATTGATGGTACCATCCTAGATAAGGAAGTCCATGAACAAGGACAAATCATTTTGGTGCCTTCTGTTATGTGGCTAGATGTGGTATAATAAAAAATAAATATTTAGTCTTTTGTATGCTAATGAGATAACTCCTAGTTGGGGGACTAGGTAGGTTCATGTTGGGGGCTGTACCTCACAAAACCAACCACTATGATTAGAGGTGAGACTTTCAGCCCACTTCCTAGTCCAGGGAGGAGAGAGGGACTGGAGATTGAGTCCAGTCACCAGTGGCCAATAATTTGATCAATCATGCCTATGTAATGAAATCTCTGGTGCCTTAACATATTTCTAATAAGTTCTCAGTTTAGCATACATAGTTAATTTTTTCCTTCCTAGTTGTTTTTGAGACAATTTTCTTAAAAAATACTAACATGTTATTAATATATTGTTAGGATATAAAAATTGTATTTAAAGAAGTTGAACCAATAAGGGTCCAGTTAGGAAACAAACCACACAATAATTTGAACAGGGAAAGTTTGATACAAAGAAATATTGACTAGCAACAGATGACTGGCTGGGAATGAAGGAAGGTTATGATTGAAGTCTACTGGATGTGAGCGGTGCAGTGCTGGAGGCTGGGACACTTCTGCAAATTGCTCTTTTACGGATCCTGGAAGAAAGTGGTATAGAGCATATGCTTTATTAAACCTACATTATATAGGTGAATGGAGGAGTTTCCAGTAGCCAGTAGGGTGTCTTATGTGTGTGTGCTTAGTATAACCGAAAACTGTATTGGTTTTGGGGAATTGTTTGTGATACATATAGACTCTAGGAATTATATAGTATTCAGTTTGAAAGTTCTACTTAGAGCATGTTTATTTTGCTTTTTAAGGGATTTTCAATGACTTGCAAGTTAAATATGAAAATTTAAGTAAGGAAACTAAAGATGCATAAGTAATTAAATGAGAGAAATATATTAGGAATCAGTCTGATTATTAGCATAAAAACAAATTAAGTACATATTTAAACTGAGAGATCATAGTTTAAGGATATGATTTGATTCACAAAAGTTTTGTTTAACTACATGTTTTCCAGAATATAGCACTCTAAGCAAAGAAAAAAAAAAAGACTCTTGGACACAGATAATAGTATGGTGATTTCTAGAGGGAAAGGAGGGTGGATGGAGGTAGGAGAGGGTAAAGGGGGATAAATGGTTATGGAAGGAGACTTGACTTGGGGTGGTGAACACACAATACAATATATAGATCAGTGATTCCCAAAGTGGGCGCTGCCGCCCCCTGGTGGGCGCTGCAGCGATCCAGGGGGGCGGTGATGGCCACAGGTGCATTTGTTTTAACTTTTTTTGTATTACCTTTCTATTCTAAGTTCAATAAATAGTTTCATGATTTCAAACTTCAATGTTTCTAATTTACACCTTTCTTTACTATATTTTACGAAAAAGGTAGAAACATTAATACATATATCTTTCTGTTTAATTGTAAAATTTTTTAAAAAAATTAATTTCCAGGGGGCACTGAGTAATATTTCATAGGCTTCATTTCATAGTTCTGCTCCTGTCAATCCTGCTTCAAGTTAAGCAAACAATATATATAGTATTGTTGAAATTCCCAATTAAGGGGGCGGTAGGCCAAATAAGTTTGGGAACCACTGATATAGATGATGTATTATAGAATTGTATACCTGAATCCTATGTAATTTTAATAACCAATGTCACTCCAGTAACTTCAATAAAAAGTAAAGAGTCAAATAAAAGCATTCTAATTTAAAAAACACACGGTTCCAAAAGATTTTGCAAATTGGGTTTTCGGAACTCAAAAAGCACGTTCCCATAGAAACCACTTTTCATGTTGTTGAGCTCTTATTTGGCCTGGAAATGTGTTTAATTCTGTATGAATATAACTTATAGTGCTATCTAACAATATTTTTGAGAAAAGCACATTTAGAGTTTCTACTTCTGATGCATTTCTTTTATCTGCTAATTAATAGGGATGGGGGATTCCATTGGCATGGCCATGATGCAGATGTTAGATTGGTTGAAGGGTTGGGTGAAAAATAGGAATATGAAGTCTGAGGTGAGGAACAGTGGAAACAAACATTTGTTGAGGACCAACTATATTCATTGCTCTTTGCTACTTATTCCCCATAAAGTATCTCATCCCTATATTTTTTAATTACATGAAAGCTTAAGATTGTTACTCTAGGGTTCTATAAAAAGGAAAAGACTTTTTAAAATCAGAATTTCTGACATTTCTAAGCTTAAATGTAAATAGTGAAGAATAAAAAAGCATGCCTTCAGATTTATACACACACAGAGGTATGCAATTAACTTAGTGCTAAAATGCTGTTAACCCAAAATGATTAAGATAAGCCTTGAGCCTGTGGCAGTGGAAAATACAAGATACCCCAATCATTCATGGGATTACTACATAGATTATTTGTAATTGGGAATTTCAACAATACTATATATATTGTTTGCTTAACTTGAAGCAGGATTGACAGGAGCAGAACTATGAAATGAAGCCTATGAAATTCTAGGTAGAATGTAGGAGAGGGTGGAAAGGTTGCTTATTAGTAAGTGGGCCTGATTTATGTATGCTTGTTATTCCCATCTCCAATAATTAGCTAGTACCTCTTTCCTGTGGGTAAGATCAGGCCTTGTGACCTGACTTACTCTGGTTCACCTCTGCAGACTCTGCTATGTTCAATTTTCAATCAATACTCATTGAGTGCTGTCCCATGCCAGACACTGTACCAGTTACCAGGAATGCATTAGTGAGTAAAATGGAGTCATTGTATCTACACTAATAAAAGAGAAACATGGTAATTAGCGTACGACCCCTACCCTTCCCATTGGCTAATCAGCATATCCTTATGCAAATTAACTGTCAGCCAAGATGGTGGCCGGCAGCCAGGCAGCTGGAAGCGAACATGAGGCTTGCTTGCTCCAGTGACTTCAGACTCCAACGTTCCCCACCTGCGCTGCCGGCCTCTGAGCTGGCAGTTTGAAACATTCTAACAAATATAGGCCGGGATCTCAGAGCTGGAGTTATACATTGTTTCGATTATAGAAAGCAAACAAACCAGCAGCGGAAGCCTCAGAGCTAGAGCCAGAGCTAAAGCTGGCCCAGAATTAAAAAAAAAAAAAAAGAAAAAAAGGAGCGGTTGGGAGCTTCAGTCAACAACCGCCAGCCTGAAAGCAGCCCTCAGCCCCTCACCCAGACTGGCCAGGCACCCCAGTGGGGACCCCCACCCTGAAGGGTGTGTGACCAGCTGCAAACAGCCATCATCCCCTCACCCAGACTGGCCAGGCACCCCAGTGGGGACCCCCACCCTGATCCAGGACACCCTTCAGGGCAAACCAGCCGGCCCCCAGGCCTCTATCCTATATAGTAAAAGGGTAATATGCCTCCCAGCACTGGGATCAGCGGAGCCATGAGGCCTCCTGGCACCGGATCAGCGTGACAGGGGGCAGCGCCCAAGCCCCCTGATCGCCCTGCGGCTCTGTGTGTGACAGGGTGCGGTGTCCCAACCCCCTGATAGGCCCTCCTCTGTGACAGGGTGCGGCGCCCCAACCCCCCCACCCCCCACAGGCCCTGCTCTGTGTGTGACAGGGTAGAGCCATAACCTCCCCATCGGCCCTGCCCTGAATGTGACAATGGCGGCGCCCCAACCCCCTGATCGGCCCTGCACTGTGGGTGATAGAGGGCGGCACCCCAACCCCCTGATCCGCCCTGCTCTGTGTGTGACAGGGGGCGGTGCCCTAACTCCCCTATCAGCCCTACTCTGTGCGTGACAGGGGGCAGCGCCCAACCCCCTGATGGGCCCTGCTCTGTGCGTGGCCGGGGGGGGGGGGGGGGGGGCAGCGCCCCAACCCCCTGATTGGCCCTGCTCTGTGAGTGACGGGGCAGCGCCCCAACCCCCTGATGGGCCCTGCTCTGTGCGTGACAGGGGGCAGCACCCAACCCCCTGATTGGCCCTGCTCTGTGAGTGACAGGGAGTGGCGCCGCAACCTCCCCATCGACCCTGCCTTGAGTGTGATGGGGCGGTGCCCCAACCCCCCAATCGGCCCTACCCTGAGCGTGACTGAGGGTGGCATCGCAACCTCCCGATCCGCCCTGCTCTGTGCATGACAGGGCGCGGCGCCCCAACTCCCCAATCAGCCCTGCTCTGAGCCCGACCAGGGTCTGCACCTAGGGATTGGGCCTGCCCTCTGCCACCCGGGAGCAGGCCTAAGCCAGCAGGTCATTATCTCCTGAGGGGTCCCAGACTGCGAGAGGGCACAGGCCGGGCTGAGGGACGCCCCCCCCCCCCCCCCCCCCCAGTGCACAAATTTTTGTGCACCGGGCCTCTAGTATCATTATAATCTGTGGTGCCAGGAGAGCCTCTCACCTTAAGAGAAGGCACCTGAATATATCAAAAAACCTTTGAATTAGAAAGCAGAATTATTTTTTTAGACCCTGAATGACAGGGAAGAGGAAGACAAGTTTACACTACAAGTAACTGTGGCATCCTTTAAGCCACACGGATTGTGCTACAGGAAAACTCAGAGGGGCCAGAGTATTACATAAGAAGGAAAATGAAAGGTTTTGTTGTCCCCTTTAAATTACAGATTTTTAAAAACAGCATATTTGGGAAATAAAAGTTTTGGTTTTTGTGTGGTTTGCGTTTTGTTTATTATTTGTTTGTTCTTTGCTTGTATAGCTGGTTGTCTAATAGGCTTCAGGCTTACAAAGTGCTACAAGGGGGACATATGTATTTGAAATGATCTGTCAGTGAAGTTCGGGGATTTCTTGTTACTGTAAGAGATAATATGAACTAGGGCAGTTTAGTGTTATCCGGTAGATGAGAAGGTATTCACGAAAATAGATGTGTGTGTGGTTACATACCTTAACGGCAGTAGTATAATTAATTTTTTCATTGATGGGTAATATTGAAATATTTATCACTTAGTGCCCAGCAGTGCTTTAATGCATGTGATTCTGAAGTTTCAGAATGCCTTCATATTTTCTGAAATTGTTTCCCCTTCTCCCCATCTTTTATTAGAAATTTTGAAAGCTCTCTTAGAGGTCATTGTAAGAGTTGCCTTTTTCTCTCCTGAAGATGGAAACCTTTGACTATCTTTTCCTCTGCACTAAACCAAGTTTTATTTATATTTGGAAATTCAACTAGAGGAACCAGTGACTGATTTATGAGTCATTTGCCCCTAACTCAGAAAGTTTTCCTGCCTATTAGTCAGTGGTGCATCATTTTTTTATACCATTATCTAAACACTAAAGGCCCAGTGCACGAAATTCTTGGGGGCGGGGGGAGGGGGGAGCGTGTCCCTCAGCCCAGCCTGCGCCCTCTTGCAGTCCGGTTCCCCTCGGGTAGGGTCCCTAGGCCTGGCTGGCGATCAGGGCCTATCAGGGCTCCCCCCGCTGCTGGCTGCTGGCTGCTGGCAGCTGACCCTGCCCCCGCCACTTCCACTACTTGCCATCTGTACGGTGCTGCTCCCTCCTCCCCTGCCACCAGTCACCTCCCTCTGTGGGCGACAGGCGTGGGGTGTGATTGCTAGGCTGGCCTGGGCCTTCCTATGCCGGCGCTCACTGGTGGTGGTCTGGGCCTCCCTCTAGGGGCGATCGCGGAGCCTCCCCATCGATCGCCCTGCTGGCCGGTGGCCTGGGCCTCCCTTTTTGGGGCGGTCGATCATGGAGCCCTCCCCCACCCCCCCATTGATCGCCCTGCAGAGGGTGACCTGGGCCTCCCTCTGCAGTGTGATTGTGGGGCAATGGTGGGCACCCCCGACCAATCACATCGCACCTGCCTTTGCTGGCCTGGCGCCAGTGCGTGTCATAGCATGGTTGTCCAGAAGGTTGTCTGGACAGTCGTTCTGCTGTTCAGTTGATTTGCATATTACGCTTTTATTATTATAGATTTTACATTAACAGAGTAGTGGAATTTGGGGCTGAGGTTTCTTTTTACTGAATCTTTAGTCTCCAAAATCAGATACAGAGAAGAGCAAATATGGAAAGAACGTGGGCTGTGGAATTTGAAAAAATCTTATTCCTGACTCTGTACTTATTAATCTCTTGAAGGCTCTGTTAGCTATAAAATGAGAGTAACTTCCTAGGGGTGTGTATGTGTGCATATGCACATGTGTTAAATGAGATTATATATTGGAAGCACTTAAAACAATGTCTGGTATACAGAAAGAGCATAATAAGTGCTTGTTCTTTTTTTTTTTTCCTTGGCCTAAGCCAGTGATCTTTTTTTTGCATCCTAAAATGTTATACCAGTGTTTAATATGTTGTAGTCTTTACTGAAACAAATCTGAAACAGACCCAATATTAGATAGGGTTAACTGGGAAGGGATAGAATTTCTGTGAAACCCTCTTATCCTTAATTCATATTAAAACTACTAATGCCTCTTTTTACCTGGTAGTACAGAGTACTATATTTTGCACATAGTAGGCACTTAAGGATGTAATCAAGCAGTAAAAATAACGTTAAGGAGGGAATCTGAAGGCCTGTATGTAATCTTGGCTTCTTTGCTTACTGATTTTTATGTAAGCCACCAACTCTCTTTGAACATTGTGTCTTGCCCTTCTTGGTCTAGCAGTGTGAATAGGTTGCATCCACCTTAGAGTAGATAATAAATTCATACAAGGAAGACCTCGGAGCTCAGAAAGGGAGCTCTAGAAGTAGAAGTGGTTGGATCTACCTTGGATCCAAATTGCTAGTCAGGGAGGAGAAAATATATGCAGGACATTTTTAGTTGAGGATCAGGTGTATTGGAGACCAGAAGTTTGGAAAATAAAAAAGGTGCAAACCTTGAAAGAAATACCAGGTTCTTTATCAAAACAGAAATAGCAGCAACAAAAACATATAATTGCAGGGAATTAAGGTGCAGGTTTTCAAAGACAGAAGCACAGATGGAAGATGCCAGTAACAACAGGGAAAACTTTACAAATGAGGTGGCTTCTATACCATAAATTTAGAATTCTTCTCATAGCTCACCTCTTTTCATCTGTTTCCCAGATCTTGCTAACTTAGCTAAGAAAATTCTTTCACCTTTTCTCTTTCCCACTTAGCCTTCTTCTCTACCCAGTGTTTTTCTCTTCATTGTTTCATTTTCAGTCAAAATTCATGAGATCAACAACCATGCTAGAGCTGGACTGTTTTTTTTTTTAGGATATTTACCTGGCTTTTTTTTTGTGAAAGATGAACAAAATAACAAACCATAACAACATTTTGAACATGTTGCTTTTCTTATAAAATACTCAGTATTATTATTGCACTTTGTGTCAGTCAACTGTCACCACAACAGCCATTCCAAAAGTTAACGGCATACCAAAATATTATTTTCATGTTCACAGATTTGCAGATTGGTTGGATGGCTCTTCTGCATGTGTACCTTATTCTTATGGGGTAACTGGGCTACTCAGGACATGTTCTTCTGAGGAAGTTGCAAAAGTTCAAAGGGCAAGCTCAACCCTGCAAGCACATTTTACGTTTGCTCTCATGCTGTCTGCTAATATGTCATTGGTCAAAGCATGCCACATGGCAAGCCCAAGCAAGAAAATACAGCCTGTCTCTAGTGTATGGAAGTGGAAAATGGCAGAGGGTGTGGTGGATATAGAGATGGGAGAAGTCTTGGAAGTTTAGGTTGGCATTGTAATATTTTCTGGGCTTTATATTTGTGTTTATGCTTTACCTTGAAGTCATCAATGTGTATATATACTATTTTGAATTTCATCACTTTAGCTTGATGTGATTTTGCAATATACAGTTGTTTGCTTAACTCAGACTGTACTTCTAGGTCCATCTATATCAAAATCACAGTCTCTGGGGGATAGGGCCTGGGAATCTTCATTATTAACAAACTTATCAGGTCTTTCTTATGCACATTGAAGTTTAGACTTTCTTCCTTAGTGGACATTTGCACTGTTTCTGTTTTTCCAGCGTAATATGTAATAGCCAGCAACTTTGTACAGGTGACTAATTTTGGGGGTGCTTATTCAATAGTCTTTCCCTGATCCATGATTGATTAATTTGCAGTTGAGGAAAGTAATATTTGGAGTAAAGAATGGAGTTTGGAGTGCTGGTGATGGTGAGATTACAAGCAAGGCTATAAAATCTTTTAAGTATTTTATGCTTACTAAAATAAAACATTGAGTTAGATAAGGAGAATTTCTGTAATATTGTTATACATTTTTTAATTGTAATGTTGGGCTGTGGAATTGCTATTAGGGGTAATTTTTAAAATGAAAGTGGAAAAGTTGATAGGTTTAAGGAGAATTTATTTTTCTCATATTTTAGCTTTATTAATCTGGCATTTCGATTCTTCAACAATTTTGATTCTTCATGGCATTTGATATAACCTTGTTTATGTACTTTATTGTGTATGTATTGTTGGATATTCTTGGTTATTTTAGCTCTTTAGGAGTTTTATAGCAATGAAAATTGATGGCTTGGCAGATACTGTATATACTGGTACAGCATATACAATATACATTCTTTTCTTTTTCCTTATAAACAGAACCCTATTTATCTTATTTTGCCTAGCTGAAGAGTATATTCCCCAACCTCCTTTACAACTATGATTTGGCCATGTGACTATTTCGCTTAATGAGAAATGAGACTTCAAGTGGAAGTTATTTGAATAAATAGGGTTTGTTAAAGAAGGCAGAATCATTTCACAGACACCTTTTGTCCTTTGCTCTTTTCTTCATATTACCTAACACTTGGACAGAATGCTGGAAGAGGAGATGTGGAGTAACCGACATTTGATGACTGTCACATATAAGAATGTTTAGTGGGAAGACAGGAGGAGCTTAGATCTTTGACATCCCATGAGATACACTTTTCAGATCTGGACTGCTCTCCAGTCTACCTAGATTAGGAAAAAGAGACATTTCAGTGTGTTGGAGCAGTTATTTAGATGGGACTCTGTTACATGTAGCCAAATATAATTCTGAACTTAATACTTGTGGTTTCCATAAAACATATTTAGACTAAGTTATCGGAAACTTAACTTTAAAATTGCTTTTATTTTTTTCATTTAATTTAGACATTTTTTAGGACTCTTCATCTGAATGTATAAACAAGTACATTATGCATATTTAAATTATCAAGCATGTTTTGAAATGCGTATTTTCCAATACTGATGTCAACCAATCTACATGCAGAGTATTATAAAACTTACTTTGAAGTAATTTTAAATATAAATTTGCAAGATGAGTATGAAGAACTTTCATCACTTATTTTTGAACCATTTGAGAGTAAGTTGCAGGCTCCTTTACCACTTAAACATTTCAGGATCCGTTTCCTAAGAAAAAATATATTTTGATGCAGTTATCAAATTCAGGAATTTAATATTAACCCTTTGCACTCCGAACCATTCTGGACATTGGCTACCAGCTACTCGACGCTACTTTGCGGCGGAAACGTGCATATACAGACCCTCGTATTATTTAGTATAATTTTGGAACCAAGTAACGTATTATAATGATATTGGACTTATATGAATTGGGTGACATCGAGGAATGTATATTTGCAAAAAAACCAATATTTTATTGTTTATAATTTTGTACAGTATGATAAGTTTTGTAACACTCCCCAATATGCATTGCAGGCTGATTAGTGCATGTTTGACAGTAATAAGTGGTTTGACGCCTGCCACCAGGTGTTTTCCTGTTAGAACACACAATGCAGTCCCGTTTTCTTTGTCCCACATCGGGAATATGTAGTTTATTGTTTAATCCGACACAAAACCCGCTGACATTTCTTGTATATGTCTAAGTAATTTTACGGTATTTTGATTTAATTTCTTGTGCCATTTCAAGATAAAACTTCAGGGAAACATGCATGTCTCAAAAAGTTGCGTTGAAATAACTCAATTCCCCGTAATCACTAATAAACTGCAATGTCCCCTGAGAGGGGACATCCGAGTGATATGCTAGAATTCCGATGTCCCCTGAGAGGGGACAGCGGAGTGCAAAGGGTTAATACAATATTGTTACTAAGCAGTCCATATTCCTATTTCTCCGGTTGTCCCAATAATATGCTGTAGAATTTAGTATGAGAAACAATCTGGTCTCGCTTTATGTTTGGTGGTCATGCCTTTTCAGTCCTCCTCTAATCTGGAACTGCATCCTTTGTCTTTCTGATGTAGACAGTGTGAAGATAAATGTTTCTCAGTTTGCATTTGTCTGATGTTTCCTCAAGATTAGATTCAATTTGTTTATTTTGTGGCAGGAATAGCACAGGTGATATTGTCTTCTTGGTGTATCATATTATATATCAGGAGGCACACAATGTCATTTTACCCTACTAGGGGTAATATTAACTTTGATCACTTGATTCAGGTGATTTCTGTTAGGTTTCTTCTTTATAGTTACTTTATCACTTTAGAGTTCCTAGGAAGAGAGCTTAAAACTATGCTACTGTCCTGTTTCTCATTAAACTTTCACCCATAGTTTTAGCATGCATTGATGATTCTTAACTGAATTATTACTGAGATGAATGTAAAACATTTTCAAGAAAGATTTTATCAGATCCTTTTATTCATGATGCTGTCTTGGAAACTTCTTTTAAGAAACATCTTTTAAGAAATGTAGGGAGGAACATAGCTCTTAATTAGGGTAGTTCAGGGAAGGATTTGATAGTGGGATCCTATCCATCTCCCTCCTTTTCTCTCCAATCTATACTAATAAAAGGGAGACCTTCCAGACAAAGCGATGGTGCCGGGGCCGAGGCAGAGGCGGTTAGGGGCGATAAGGCTGGCAGGGGAGGGCAGTTGGAAGCAAGCAGGCCAGCAGGGGGGGAAGTTGGGGGCGAGCAGGCCGACAGTTTGGGGCAGTTCGGGGCGATCAGGCCAGCAAGAGGGGGCAGTTGGGGGTGAGCAGGCCGGCAGGGGGCGGCAGTTGGGGGTGAGCAGGCTGGCGGGGGGGGGGGCAGTTGGGGGTGAGCAGGCAGGGGGCAGTTGGGCGAGCAGGCTGACGGGGGCTGTTGGGGGTGAGCATGGCGGCAGGGGGGCTGTTGGGGTTTGATCTGGCTGGAAGGTGGGGCAGTTGATGGCAATCAGGCCAGTAGGCAGAGTGGTTAGGGGCAATCAGGCAGGCAGGCAGGTGAGCGGTTAGGAGCCAGTGGTCCCACATTGTGAGAGGGATGTCCGACTGCTGGTTTTGCTCCGATCCCTGTGGGATTGGGCCTAAACCGGCAGTCGGACATCCCCCAAGGGGTCCCAGATTGGAGAGGGTGCAGGCAGGGCTGAGGGACGAAACCCCCCCCCCCCCCCCCCCCCCGCACGAATTTCGTGCACCAGGCCACTAGTGGAGTATAATTACTGTATAGACCAATGAACAGGTCTGAAGCAAATGGGAGCAAAAGATGAATTCTATTTAGGATCTTTTATGACAGATTGGAGAATGAGATGATTCTCTTTTTCCTCAAATAGCTCTTAGGATTCCCATGATGTAGTATACCTACATAGTACATGGCATGCCAGAGCATGTTTTTTTCAGACATTCCAGGTGCCTGGATGTTGGCTGACCCAAGAGGCAGGGAGAAATTCCTAGAACTGCCTGATTTCAGTCAGTAGGGCCATCACCTCCTTGAAGTAGCCCAATGGATACACTTTCCTTAGTTTTCCTGGGTTTATCCATCATGCAGATCACTCCTTTTCATTTTGGGAGACATGAATGAGGTGGTGAAGACTAGCTAGAAACTTAATTCAGGAGCTCTTATTCTTGGGGAGTAATGTAAAAATTCCCTTTTGGTGGAATTATGAGAATGGAGTAAGGTTCTCCACATAGCATGGTTCATTCTTCCTAAAAGAGTGAAATTTGTTCAGTCTCAGGTTCTTTTTTATTCTAGTTTAATTTGCATTTTCCATCACCCCCCCCCCCCCCGCAAAGTCATTCATATTTTCATATTTCAGAGTGTAATAATTTTGGTTTTCCCCCTCCTTTAGCATCAGCAGACGTTTTTGAATCAGCTGAGAGAAATCACTGGGATTAATGACACCCAGATACTACAGCAAGCCTTGAAGGTATGACCTCTGTTTTATGACATAGTTCATGTTAACCCCTTTAGTCTTACTGTCTGCCATGTTTGAAAGTTGAGTTTTTTTGTTATACCATGTGGTAGTAGTAGAAATATAAGAAAGAACTTCTATAAAATAAGAGATTTAACATACTATAGTTTTGAGCATGTTAGCTTCAGCAGCCTAATGTTCCAAGATATTGTGGAGTGACAGATAACTCTACGTAAGAAACACTTTCATGGCAAAATGGAGGGGTGTGATGAATCCAGATGCAGATGGCTGATTACTGAAGAGCCACGTGTTAGAGTTTAAATGGGGTGGAGAGTGGGTTGGGTTAGAAGAAGAGGAGGAGAGAGGAGTAGAAAATTAATAGAGGATCAAAAGCTTACTTTTTTTATTTCCTTCCAAGGAGAAATATAATTTAGCTAACATTCAACTGATTGTACCTTACGAATATTCAACATCAAACCTGTTTAGTATATGCAGCAAATAAAGTGCATCATTTTGGTTGTATCTTATGAAGGCACTAGATGAGTCAGATCACATGGATACGTGCATTGAAAAGATGAAGTGGCCTGGCCTGAGTGCCTCAGTGGTTGAGCATCAACCCATGAACCAGGAGGTGACTGGTTTGATTCCATGTCAGGGCACATGTCTGGGTTGTGGGCTCGATACCCAGTATGGGGCTAGCAGGAGGCAGCCAAATGATGTTGCTCTCTCTAAAATCAATAAAAACATATTAAAAAAAAAAAGATCAAGTGAAGGAAAGATGTTTAAGAATTTAAATTTACAGTGTTTGTGCCACTCTAGGCCTTCATACAACTTCAATCCTTTGGAACTTGCTCCATGAGGCAAAATTATGTAATTTTTTATTCTGAGCCCCAAATTCATTTGTTTCTAGCAATAATTTGTCATTTAGATGAGTGTAATCATAATCATCATAATGATAGTGATCATAGCACTTGTTAGGCACTTACAGTACTAGCTGCTATTCTCAATACTTCATGTGGATAACATCCTCCTAATAGCTCTATGAGGTAGGTATTATTTTCACCTCCTTTTAAAAGATTAGGAGACAGAGGTTAACGTGACTTGCTTAAGACCACACAGCTAGTATGTGGAGGAGCTTAGAATAGAAACCAAGAAGCCTGGTTCCGGAGGGCCACACTGAACTTCTGCTTTTACTAGAAGCTTTGCTTCAGCTTTTTCCCCATTAGAAAAATGATGAGACAGTACTGTTTAGAGCCTCAATGCATGGGTTATGAAGCCAATTTATATATTTGGACAGTAAGCAAAAGTGTTGTACTCTGTTTTTATAATTATGACATCTGGATGACTGCCAGTTTTTTCTTTATTCTGATGACCTGACCAAATCACCCCATGTGTATTTTCAGAGTGTCTTTCCCATTCTGTACCACTGAGTGGGAGTATACACCATTATATTGTCAGGGCAAATCTAGGAAATTTTCTTTTTTAACTTGGGAAATATGTAGGATATGTTTAATTAAATAATAATAAAGAATTAATTAAATTCTTGTCCACATTTTCTTTGAGGTAAGCTGTGTGACTTTATTTGTTTTTGTTTTTGTTTTAAACTTTTGATTCTGGTACCAGTAGCTGGCCTGGGGGTTGGGGGAGACATTGTGCTTGAACCTTAACTGTTGCCCAATATAAATTTGTAAGATGTTTAATAATATCTTGACTCTCGCAGTCATAGACTGACAGGTAGTTTACTGTTGGGAGCCACAATATTATTGATTGATTTCAGGACTTTTATTTTATTTTGAATATCTATCTTTAGCCCTCCAAAGTTAGTAACCTTTAGGTTGTGTAAATCCTAGTTGCAGTTTGTTATGGCATAAGATAGTGTATGAAATGCACTTAGCACACTTCTTGGCACATAGTAAGTGCTCAATAAATATTAGCCATTATTATTGCAAATTATTTTACAACTGGTTTACTTATTGAACTATAAAATATGTTACAGCCATATTTTGGATGAATCATTCATTTAAGAGTCTTATAATAATTGTGACAGAGTTTAAAGCAGTGGTGCTTTTCAAATTGCACCGTGACCTTTTCTCTCCTCACTAGCTACTAGAATTGGAGTGAGTGCGTTGGGGACTTCATTCTTCCATAGCTCAAGCCTCAGGTCTTAGAATCATCCTGATCTTTTTCTTTCTGTCATCTCCCCCCCATATTTAATATGATAGCAAATGATGTTGGGCTTTGCTGCTGCCCTTTCTGTCCTATAATCTATTCTCAACAAACAGTAGAGCGGTCCTTTAAATGTAAGCCATACCATGCCATTTCTGTCCAAATCACTCCACTGGCTTTCTATTACACTTTGTGTGTGGGGGAAAGTTCCTAAGGCCTGCACAGCTTGTGTCCTCTGGTTTTCTGTTACAAAGATAACTTCACTATTAACATTTGGATTTCTTAATGTTGTTTGAATTAGCTGCCATAGAACTACTATTACATGTATTAAGTGCACAGAGAATATAGAGATAAAACTGAGCAAGTCATTCTTTTGTTTTTTTAGAAATTCTCAGTTTCCTAGCATCTACTTTTTTTCTAAATTAACTGTAGAAAAAAGTTGTGTCTAGGTATGCTTTTTTTGAGAATTACATAAACTTTATTAGTATGTATAGGTTGGGTGGGATTATCATCTTATCATTGAGCATTCTGTCTAGGACAGCGGTTCTCAACCTGTGGGTCGCGATCCCTTTGGGGGTCGAACGACCCTTTCACAGGGGTTGCCTAAGACCATCGGAAAACACATATATAATTACATATTGTTTTTGTGATTAATCACTATGCTTTAATTATGTTCAATTTGTAACAATGACAATACATCCTGCATATCAGATATTTACATTACGATTCATAACAGTAGCAAAATTACAGTTATGAAGTAGCAACGAAAATAATTTTATGGTTGGGGGTCACCACAACATGAGGAACTGTATTAAAGGGTCGCGGCATTAGGAAGGTTGAGAACCACTGGTCTAGGAGTTCTGAGTGTCTCTTCATACTATCAAGCTGCAGAACATTTTACTATTTTCTTTCTACAAGCCTTTGACATTTGCTTAAGTTTGCCTGTAGGCATGGATTCAGCATCCATATTAAAGGGAACATCTTTTATTGTCCTTGTTTACAGAAGTACTGTTATAAATACTCATTTTTTACACTTTTATATAGCAAGCTCCAGAAAACATTTTTTAGTTTGTTCATTGGTTTAGAAGTATAAGTTTGCAATTGATTTTTGTTAAGCAGATATGAAAGTAATGGAAAATAAGGAATTAGTTATATAATTGATTTTTAAATTGTATTAGTAGTTTTAATTAATAGAAACAGGAATTACTATTGATATAGTATACTTTATTTACAATGAATTTAGGGTACAAAATTAGAATCAACAATAATTTCAAATCTGAAAACAATTTTTGCTATTAAGTATTAGTTGTTATGAAGAAAATTACATAAATCATGAGGCTGTATAGAAATAGTTCAAAATATTTGATATTTTGTTCTTGATATTTGAAGGACAGTAATGGAAACTTGGAATTAGCAGTGGCTTTCCTGACTGCAAAGAATGCCAAGCCCCCTCAGCAGGAAGAGACAGCTTACTACCAAACCGCGCTTCCCAGCAACGACCGGTACATCAGTGTGGGGAGCCAGGCAGATGCAAGTGAGTTTACTTCTCCTTCTTAATATTTAATACGATGTAATGAAAAATTACTGTGGGAATATATTCATTTGTTTAAGCAGAGGTGAAGGAAAATAAAAGAGCTACTTCATCAGCATTATATATTTTTTTCCAGTTTAGGAGTTAAAGATTGTATTTAAGTTATTTATCTTTTTATTGAGCATTTCACATAGTAATTATTGTTTGAAATAGGGAGTAGCTACAGGTGTTACTCATTAAAGAAACAAGTTTTTCTAGAATTTTAAGTGGGAACAGTCATTTCTTTTATGGAATTTAAGTGTTGTAGTGGCCTCAATATTATTTTTGAAGATAAAATGTTATTTTTGATTACTGATAGGTTTACCATTTAATAGACTTTCCTTTACCTCAACCCCTGCCCTTCCCCCAAATAAAGCTTTTGGGAGAAGATTTATTACCATGTAATAAAATAAATAAACACACATATGCACACACTAACACAGATACACATATACATAGAAAATTTTGCATGGGATACTAAGTTTTCTTCAGAGTATCAATATGTTTATATAACAATGAATTTTAAAAAATATGAACATTTACCCCCTATAAAATGTAGGTATTTATTTTTATGCATTCTGGACCTGAGCAGTTTGATTATTAACTTGTATTTGAAGAGAATTTCTGATTTTGTTTATAGACTTTCTTTAAGTTAGACAGCAATCAGGAAGAACCCATCCACATAGATGTTTATAGCTATTGATTGGCATTAAATGCTGCTTAATTCTTGTTAATAAAATATTTTCATTTCAAACTTTCAAGGTGATCTTTATATTTTTGCTTCACAAGTGATCTTGGGTTAGCCAAAGCTGGAATACTCCTATATCACACAGATAATAGGTGTGGGAGAAGTTTTATACTCATAAGACAGACTTTGCTTATGTCCAAGTTCAAAATACACTGTGTTTTGGCTTCTGTCTGTATCTCTAACTTCCTGTTCTCCTATTGTCCTCCTCTCACTTTGTACTGTCATAATACAGAATAGCTATTTAATCTCTTCGTCTTTACACTTGCTGTTCCTTCTGTCTGGAGTCCCATCTAGCCTTTACCTCTAGCTTCATTCCTTCTGGTGTAAGACTTAACTCAGGAGCTGCTGGTTCTGGCAATAAGTGCTTCTCTAGCAGCTAGAGCATACTTTTGTCTTAAAGAGTACTACTTTGTTATTTTCAAATTGTTTGTGCCTTTCTTGCTTACCAAACTGGAAGCTTAACAGGGCAAGAAACCACTGATGTTCCCGGCATCATACTAGTATGTCATAGTGTCTCAAAAGTGTTCGTTGAATTATTTTTAAATATATAAAAAGCTGTTTCAAAACCAATGAAAGGGAACAAGCTTGTTGCAAGAAAAAGAGAAAAAAAGAGGTGATTAAGAAAGGTGAAAAAGGAGAAGTCTATAAATAAAGGAGGAATGAGTATATGAGAATAACAACATTTATGGTTCTGAGACTTGGGGGGAAAACAAAATTAGGTAGAAAAGAGAAAAATAGAATTATTTTCATTGAAGGCAGTTGCTTAAAGTGAAGGAAACAGGGAATTGACTAAACATGGTTCAGGGTTCTAGTTGAATGGATGAAAAGATTTTAGAATGGGAGCTGAGAATTCTTATAGATGGTAGACTTTGTGACCTGAGATATCATATATAGGTATTCAGGGGAGATAAGATTATAAGACTGTTATAAACAAAAGAAAATGTCTTATTTGCTGTGAGAAAGTCAGGAAATATTCTTTTTTAAAATTTTTTATTTAGGAAATATCAAGATTTTTGACAAAGGAATAGTGAAAATGTGGATAAAAAGAGATTTGAACAGGAGCTCTGAGGGAAAGGGCCACCTGATTTTATTTTTATTCATTTAATTTTAATGTTTTTATTTATTTTAGAGAGAGAGGAAGGGAGAGGGTTAGAGAGATAGAAACATCAATGAGAGAGAAACATCACTGAGCTGCCTCCTGCATGCCCCTTACTGGGGATTGAGCCCCAACTTGGGCATGTGCCCTGACCGGGAATAGAACTGGTGTCCTCTTGGTTCATGGGTCGATCGATGCTCAACCACTGAGCCACATGAGCTGGGCACAACCTGATTTTATAAGACATGTCCCATTTTCTCATAATGAAAATTTGTGTGTGTGGCTCTTGAAAAGTATACACTAAATAATTTTATATTTCACTTGAAAGAAATGGTAGAGAAATGGACTTTCTGGTTTCATCTCAACTGATTTGACAGTTGTATTGAGCAAATTGCTTGCTGTTGTGGTTTCTTTATTGATAAAATGTGCTGTCCTTCTACCCAGATGTTAATTCATATTTAATCATTCAATAATGTGGATAGCATGTTCATAAAGTTGGTTTGAGATTAGTGAGAAGAAACTTTCTGAGATAGATGTGGTGATTGTATTATTAATAGTATTAAACTGAGGAAAGTAGCTGAGAAGGTAACAGTAATTCTTTTCATTTAATAAACTTGTGCCATATTTTATGAAGTTTGAAGAAGTACATCTGCCTTTAGGAAATAGTCTTGATTCAATATTTAAATTCTGTAGTGCTGTAATAATTTTACATGGTTTAAAACTGAGAAAGTACGGAGATGTCGTGCATTCAACAGATTCTTTAAATTATTGTGCTGTTATTGCTGAAAGAATCAAAATCTTTTGTGTATTTTAACTGGGATAGAGTGGTAAAACATGTGGGTAGGAAAGATAATTACAAATGAAAATGTATTCGAACACTGGCCTCTATTGAAAAATCTGCGTTAAGTGCTTAAAGAATGTGTAGTGTTGAAGTGATCAAAGTGTTAGGAAGTTTTCCAGGGATTGCTCTAGATCAGTGGTTCTCAACCTTCCTAATGCTGCGACCCTTTAATACAGTTCCTCATGTTGTGGTGACCCCCAACCATAAAATTATTTTCGTTGCTACTTCATAACTGTAATTTTGCTACTGTAAACAATATGTAATTAATTATATATGTGTTTTCCGATGGTCTTAGGCGACCCCTGTGAAAGGGTCGTTCGACCCCCAAAGGGGTTGCGACCCACAGGTTGAGAACCACTGCTCTAGATCAAGCATGTCAAACTCAAAGGCTAAAACAGGCCAGATAAACAAGGTTTAAGTTGATGTGAGCCGCAAAAAAACAAAAGCTTCAATTTTCATAGAAACATAGGTTTATTTTGATAGAGACATGCTGAATACAAAGGGATGAAATAAATGAGTAATCGTTAACATAAAATAGAAGAACATTTTCATAAAAATTAATATTTTTTCTTGAACATTAACTTACCAGACACTGAGTAACTGCACAAATAAATAAGCGTAACGCAAATAAACCTATTTTTCTTGTTATCTAAAAGTGAAATATTTCCTGTTGTGCACACCGAACAAGTCAGTCCAAGACTATTAACATGGCAATCAGCTGCTAAAATATTTGCTGCTAGTACTAATGGAGAGAAATGGTGTGCCTTGCACGTAAGGCGTGTAAGGGAAATGAATGCAACATGATTATAGTTATCAGTCATTAGTGAACAGTGTAGTTCATTATTAATAACTAGAGGCCCAGTGCACAAAATTTGTGCACTGGGATGGGGAGGGGCCCCTCAGCCCGGCCTGCGCTCTCTCACAGTCCGGGACCCCTCTCTCCTTAACGCCTGCCTGCTTGCTGCTCCTTAGTGCTGCCACCGAGGCGGGAGAGGCTCCCGCCACTGCCGCTGCACTCGTCAGCAGTGAGTCCGGCTTCTGGCTGAATGGCGCTCCCCATGTGGGCGTCCACCCCCTGGTGGTGAGTGGACATCATAACGACCGGTCGTTCTGGTTGTTCTGCCATAAGGGTTGCTTAGGCTTTTATTATATAGACTAGAGTCCCGTTGCATGAAGACTCGTGCAATAGGCCTTCTTTCCCCTGGCTGCCGGCACCAGTTTTCCTCTGGCACCCAGGACCCAGACCTTCACTCTGGCCACCGCCTTCCATCTTCGCTCTGGACACAGTCTTCGCTGCGGCTGGAGCCTTCAGTCTTTGCTCCTCGCTCCGGCGGGAGTCTTCAGTCTCCAGCCAGAGCTGCTCCTGTAGCTCCTTCCACCCCCCACCCTGCCCCTCATAGCTTGATCGCTGCTTCGCCTGCAGACCTTGCCAACGGGCTCCTGGGTTCCAGGGGCCCGCCTTGCCTGCGGCCCGGCTTTCTGATCACGATCACAATCACGGGCTGCAGGCAAGGCGGCTCCTGGGTCCTGGGGGGTCGCCTTGCCTGCAGCCCGGCTTTCAGATCACAATCATGGGACGTAGGCAAGGCAGCTCCTGGGTCCCGGGGGGTCGCCTTGCCTGTGGCCCGGCTTTCCGATCAAGATCATGATCATGATTATGATCATGGCTGCAGGCAAGGCGGCTCCTGGGTCCCGCGGGGTCCCCTTGCCCGCGGCCTGGCTTTCCAGCGGCTCCTGGGGTCGCACACGGGGGCCTGGATGGCGGCTCCCAGTGTCCCGCTCTGCCTGCAGTATGCAAATTAGCCGCCATCTTTGTTGGCGGTTAATTTTCAAATCGCGGTGATTAGCCAATGGGAGGCGTAGCGAAGGTAAGGTTAATTACCATGTTTGTCTATTATTAGGATTACTAGAGGCCCTGTGCACAAAAATTTCTGCACTGGCGGTGGGGGGGTATCCCTCAGCCCCACTTGTGCCCTCTCACAGTCTGGGACTCCTCGGGAGATAATGACCTGCTGGCTTAGGCCTGCTCCCAGGTGGCAGAGGGCAGGCCCAATCCCTAGGTGCCTGCCCCGCAGGCCCTGGTCGGGCTCAGAGCAGGGCGGATCAGGGGTTGTGGCGCCACCCATGTCACAGAGCCGGCTGATCAGGGGGTTGGGATGCTGCCCCCTGTCACGCACAGAGCAGGGCCCATCAGGGGGGTTGGGGCTCCGTACCCTGTCACACACAGAGCAGGGCAGATCAGGGGGTTGGGGAGCTCCCCCCTGTCATGCACAGAGCAGGGCGGATCGGGAGGTTGCGATGCCACCCTCAGTCAAGCTCAGGTTAGGGCGGATTAGGGGGTTGCGGCGCCACCCCGTCACACACAGAGCAGGGCCCATGGGGGGGGGGGGGTTGAGGTACCGCACCCTGTCACACACAGAGCAGGGCCAATCAGGGGGTTCGGGAGCTACCCCCTATCAGGCACAGAGCAGGGCCGATCAGGGGGTTGGGGCACCTTCCCCTGTCACGAACAGAGCAGGGCGGGTAGGGAGATTGTGGCCCCACCCCCAGTCACACACAGAGTCACAGGGCGATCAGGGGATTTGGGGGCTGCCCCCTGTCACGCTGCTACAGAGGCCAGGAGGCCTCACGACTCCGCTGATCCCAGTGCTGGGAGGCCTCGCGGCTCCGCTTGACACAGGGGCAGTGAGGCCTCGCTGCTCCGCTAATCCCAGTGCTAGGAAGCCTCGCTGATCCTGGTGCTAGGAGGCCCCCCGGCTCCGATGATCCCGGTGCCAGGAGGCCTCACGGCTCCACTGATCCCGGTGCTGGGAGGCCTCGCTGCTCCGTTGATCCCGGTGCTGGGAGGCTCTGCTGATCCCAAGCCGGGAGGCTTCCTGCCTTCGCTGATCCCAGTGCTGGGAGGCCTCGCGGCTCTGCTGATCCCGGTGCCTGGAGGCCTCGCGGCTCCGCTGATCCTGGGTTCGGGAGGCCTCCAGGCTCCACTGATCCCGGTGCTGGGAGGCATATTACCCTTTTACTGTATAGGATAGAGGAGGGGGCCGGCTTGTTTGCCCTGAAGGGTGTCCTGGATCAGGGTGGGGGTCCTGCTTGGGTGCCTGGCCAGCCTGGATGAGGGGATGATGGCTGTTTGCAGCTGGTCACACCCCCTTCAGGGTGGGGGTCCTGCTTGGGTGCCTGGCCAGTCTGGGTGAGGGGATGATGGCTGTTTTCAGCTGGTCACACCCCGTTCAGGGTGGGGGTCCCCACTGGGGTGCCTGGCCAGTCTGGATGAGGGGATGATGGCTGTTTGCAGCTGGTCACACCCCCTTCAGGGTGGGGGTCCGCACTGGGGTGCCTGGCCAGTCTGGATGAGGGACTGAGGGCCATTTTCAGGCTGGTGGGTGACTGAAGCTCCCACCCTGTCCTTTTTTTTTTTTTTTCTTCTTTTGAGATTTATTTACCTTCTATGGCTGTCACTGGAACTGAGAGCCAGCTTTAGCTCTGAGGCTCTGCTCTAGCTCTGAGACCTCGGCTGCCGAAAGCAGGTTTCTGGGCTTTGTTTACCTTCTGTATTTGAAACTTTGTTGTGACTCCAGCTCTGAGATCCGTGCCGGCTGAAAGCAGGTTTCTGGGTTTTCTTTAGCTTCTATAGTTGCAACAATGTTTCTTAGAGAGCAAGCTCAGAGCTGGGCAGCGGCAGGCGGGGAACCTTGGCTTCCTCCTTCACTGGAGCAAGCAAGCCTCCGGCTCACTTCAGTTGCCTGGCTTCCGGCTGCCATCTTGGCTGGCAGTTAATTTGCATATCTCGCTGATTAGCCAATGGGAAGGGTAGCGAAGTTACAGTTAATTACCATGTTTCTCTATTATTAGATAGGATATAGACTGGTAGCCCTGTGCACGAATCCGTGTGCCAGTAGCACACTGTGGGGCCTGGCCGATCCGCGTCTGCTGCCCAGAGGCTCTCCACGGCCCAGATGCCCATCTGCGCCCTGGCCTGGACAGAGGCCCATCCACAGCCGGGTGCAGAACGCTTGCCTCGTTGCCGGGGCGATGACACAAGTGTCTCCTCCTCCCACTCCCACCACTGCTCTGTGCCTGCTGCTGAGACCTCCGCGGCCAGGGTGGAGCGCTTGCCTTATCTGCCAGGCTGTTCATGCTGCCCACTCTCAGCGGCCGCCCCGCCCCGCCCCCCCAGGACTTGTGGACTCTGGTGGGGCTGAGAGGACTGGACACCGCCATCTTGTGGCTCTAGGCACCACCATCTTTGTGATGGAGTGACGGTTAATTTGCATACTACCCTTTTATTAGATAGGATTATGTATAACAGGATATTATAAAAATTAAGTTACGAAATTTTTATTAAAACGTTTCTCTTTTTTTAATTTTAATGTTTTTTTTTTAAATATACTTTATTGATTTTTTACAGAGAGGAAGGGAGAGGGATAGAGAGTTAGAAACATCGATGAGAGAGAAACATCGATCAGCTGCGTCCTACACACTCCCTACTGCGGATGTGCCCGCAACCAAGGTACATGCCCTTGACTGGAATTGAACCTTGGACCCTTCAGTCCTCAGGCCAATGCTCTATCCACTGAGCCAAACCGGTTAGGGCTATTTTGTTGTTTAAAGTATTAAAAAGGTCTTCTTTTTTTCCCCATTGACCTTCCCCCGGCCTACCCTACCCCCCGGCACATGCCCTCACTCCACCCCCACAGTGTCTTGGGTCCATTGGTTATGCTTATATTCATGCATACAAGTCCTTCGATTGATCTCTTACCTCCCCCCATGCAATCTTCCCCAGCCTTCCTGCTGTATTTAGACAGTCTGTTTGATGCTTCTCTATCTCTCTATCTTTTTGTTCATAGGGTTATAATGTTCTTTATTATCCATAAATGAGTGAGATCATATGGTATTTTTCTTTTACTGACTGGATTATTTCACTTAGCACAATGCTCTTCAGTTCCATCCATGCTGCTGCAAATGGTAAGAATTCCTTCTTTTTTATAGCAGCGTAGTATTCCATTGTGAGATGTACCATAGTTTTCTAATATACTCATCTGCTGATGGACATTTAGGCTGTTTCCAAATCTTAGCTATTGTAAATTGTGCTGCTAGAACATAGGGGTGCATATATCCTTTCTGATTGGTGTTTCTGTTTTTTGGGGATATATTCCTAGAAGTGGTATTCCTGGGTCAAATGGGAGTTCCATTTTTAAATTTTTGAGGAAGTGCAATACTGTTTTCCACAGTGGCTGCACCAGTCTGCATTCCCACCAGCAGTGAAGAAGGGTTCCTTTTTCTCCACATCCTCTCCAGCACTTCTCGTTTGTTGATTTGTTGATGATAGCCATTCTGACAGGTGTGAGGTGGTACCTCATAGTTGTTTTGATTTGCATCTCTCAGATGATTAGTGACTTTGAGCATGTTTTCATGTGTCTCTTGGCTTTCTGAATGTCCTTTTTCAAAAAGTGTCTACTTAGGTCCTTAGCCCACTTTTTGATTGGATTGTTTATCTTCCTTTTGTTAAATTGTATGAGTTCCCTGTAAATGTTGGAGATTAAACCCTTATCAGAGATAACATTGGCAAATATGTTTTGCCATGCAGTGGCTTTCTTATTATTTTGTTGATGGTGTCTTTGGCTGTGCAGAACCTTTTTATCTTGATGTAGTCCCATTTGTTTATTTTCTCCTTACTCTTTCTTGCCCTAGGATCTGTGTCTGTAAAGATATTGCTACGACATATGTCTGCAATTTTTCTGCCTATGGAGTCTTGTAGGATTTTTATGGTTTCCCATCTTACATTCAAGTCCTTTAGCCATTTTGTTTGTTTTTGTGTATGGTGTAAGTTGGTGATCTAGTTTCATTTTTTTGCATGTATCTGACCAAATTTTGCAACACCATTTATTAAGGAGACTGTTTTGATACCATTGTATGCTCTTGCCTCCTTTGTCAAGTATTGAGTATAATGGTTTGGGTCAATTTCTGGGTTCTCTATTCTGTTCCTTTGATCTATATGTCTGTTCTTGTGCCAGTAACCAGGCAGTTTTGAGAACCGTGGCTTGGTAATATAGCTTGATGTCTGGTATTGTGATCCCTCTAACTTTGTTCTTTTTTCTCAGGATAACTGTGGATATTCGGGGTCTTTTTTATTCCAGATGAATATTTGGAGAGTATGTTTTAGATCTTTGAAATATGCCGTTGCTATTTTAATAGGTATTGCATTGAATCTATAGATTGCTTTAGGTAGTATGGACATTTTAATGCTGTTGATTCTACCAATCCATGAACATGGTATTTTCTTCCATTTGTTTATGTCTTCCTTTCTCTTTTTTCAATGTCCTATAGTTTTCCAAGTATAGGTCTTTTACGTCCTTAGTTAAGTTTATTCCCAGGTATCTTAATTTTTTTTGGTGCAATGGTAAATGGGTTTTATTTTTTCATTTCTCTTTCTGTGAATTCATTATTGGTGTATAAAAAGGCCATAGATTTCTGGGTGTTAATTTTGTATACTGCTACATTGCCAAATTCATTTATTAGGTCTAGTAGTTTTTTGATGGAGTCTTTGGGGTTTTCTATGTATAGTATCATGTCTTCTGTGAATAAAGACAGTTATACTTCTTCTTTTCCAATTTTCATGCCTTTTATTTCTTCCTTTGATCGCTATGGCTAGTACTTCAAGTACTATGTTGAACAGGAGTGGTGAAAGTGGGCATCCTTTCCTTGTTCCTGTTCTTAGGGGAAATGGGTTTAGTTTTTGCCGATTGAGTATGATGTTTGCTGTAGGTTTGTCATATAGGGCTTTTATTATGTTAATATATAATCGCTCTATTCCCACTTTTCTGAGAGTTTTTATCAAGAAAGTGTGTTGGATTTTGTCAAATGCTTTTTCTGTATCAATTGATATGATTATGTGTTTTTTATCTGTCAGTTTGTTTATGTATCACATTTATTGATTTGCTGATATTGTGCTATCCTTGCATCCCTACAACAAATCCCACTTGGTCATGATGTATGATCTTTCTAATGTATTGCTGAATCTGATTTGCTAGAATTTTGTTGAGGATTTTAGCATCTATATTCATCAAGGATATTGGCCTGTAGTTCTCTTTTTTTGTGGTGTCTTTATCTGGTTTTGGGATTACGGTAATGCTGGCTTCATAGAAAGAGCTTGGAAGTGTGCCTTCCTCTTGAATTCTTTGGAATAATCCAAGGAGGATAAGTTTTAATTCTTCTTTGAATACTTGGTAGAACTCCCCTATAAAGCTGTCTGGACCAGGGCTTTTTTTGCTGGAAGATTTTTGATTGCTGTTACAATTTCTTCGGTAGTTACCGGCCTATTCAGGTTTTTTGATACTTCTTGGTTGAAATTTGGGAACTTGTGTTTTCTAAGAATATGTCCATTTCATCTAGGTTGTCCATTTTGTTGGAATACAGTTGTTCATAGTATTTTTTAATAATTGTTTGTATTTCTGTGGGATCGGTTGTTACTTCACCCTTTCATTTCTGATTTTGTTTATTTGGGTCCTCTTTCTTTGGTTCTTGGTGAGCCTGGCTAGAGCTTCATCAATCTCGTTTATCCTTTCAAAGAACCAGTTCTTGTTTTTTTGATCTTTTGTATTTTTTTTTTTGTCTCTGTGTTGTCTATTCTTGCTCTGATCTTTATTACCGTGGGACCTTGACTTACGAGTGTCCCGACTAACGAGTTTCGAGATACGAGCCATCACTCGACCGATTTTTTGCTTTGAGTTGCAAGCTAAAATTCGGGTTACGAGCCAGCTTCAGATACCCCACCGCTAGTTGGCGCAGCGAACGTCACAGTGAACGCCACAACATCTGCCCAGCATCACGTGTGTCACTCGTTCACTGTTGATTTGACATACAAGTAATTTGAGTTACGAGCTCCGTCACGGAACGAATTAAACTCATAAGTCAAGGCCCTACTGTATTTCCTTCCTTCTGCTTATGCTGGGCTTTTCTTGTTGCTCTGTTTCTAACTCTTTGAGTTGTAGGGTTAGATAATTTATTACCATTGTTTCTTTTTTTTTTTTGCAGTAGCCTGTAGAGCTATGAACTTCCCACTCAAGACTGTTTGTAGCCGTGATGCTTTTTATTTCTTCTTTGATCTCTCTGTTAACCCAGTTATTATTTAATAGCATGCTATTTAGCCTCCAGGTGTTTGATTTTTTCATTGTTTTATTGTAATTGATTTCTAGTTTTAGGCCATTGTGATCTGAGAATATGATTGATATGATTTCTATCTTCTTGAATTTGAAGAGACTTTGCCTGTGCCCCAATATATGGTCTATCTTTGAAAATGATCCATGTGCATTTGAGAAAAATGTATATTCTGTGGCTTTGGAGTGAAATGTTCTGGAGATGTCAATTAATTCCAGCTGATCCAATGAGTCATTTAGGATTGATGTTTCTTTGCTGATTTTTTGTTTAGAGGATTTATCCAGTGGTGTTAGTGAGGTATTAAAGTCCCCTACTATGACTGTATTGCTGTCAGTCTCTCCCTTGATATCCTCCAGATGTTTTTTTTTTTATGTATTTGGGTGCTCCTGTATTTTTATGTATTTGTGTGTGTATGTGTTTACCAGAGTTATGTCTTCTTGTTGGATTGCTCCCTTTAGTATTATGAAGTGACCTTCCTATCTCTTTTTATGTCCTTCACTTTGAGATCTAATTTGTCAGATATAAGTATTGATACCCCAACTTTTTTTCATTTCCATTCATTTGAAAAACCTTTTTCCATTCCTTCACCATCAGTCTGTGTGATTTTTTTTTTTTTCCCTGAGGTGCGTTTTCTGTAGACAGCAGGTATATGGGTCATGTTTTCTTATCCACTGAGCCACCCTATGTCTTTTGATTGGGGCATTTAATCCATTTACGTTTAAAGTTACTGATAGGTACTTGTTTGTCCCCATTTTTATTCTTTATGCCTGTGTTCCTTCTTTGCTTCCTATTTCTTCTTTTTACAGCAGACTCTTTAGCATTTCTTGCATTGCTGGTTCGGTGATAATAAACTCCCTTAGTTCTTTTTTGTTTGTGAAGCTCCTGATTTCATCCTCAATTTTGATTGATAGCCTTGCTGGGTACAGTATTCTTGGATTCAGACCCTTCCTTTGCATGACTTTGTGTATTTCATTCTATTCCCTTCTGGCCTGATGTATTTCTGTTGAGAAATCAGTTGCTAGTCTGATGGGGGATCTTTTGTAGGTAACTTTCTGTCTCTCTCTGGCCATTTTTAATATCCTTACTTTGTCGTTGGTGTTTGCCAATTTAATTATAATGTGCCTTGCCGTTGGTCTTTTGTGGTTCATTTTGTTTGGGACTCTATGAGCTTCTTGGACTTGTGTGAGTTTTTTCTTCCCTATATCAGGAAAGTTTTCCGTCATTATTTCTTCAAACAATTTTTCTATTCCTTACTCAGTTTTCTCGCCTGTGACCCCTATTATGCGGATGTTGTTTCGTTTTGTGTTGTCCCAAAGTTCCCTTAGGCTCTTCTCCTATTTTTTATGTTTTTTTTCCCTAAATGCTGCTCTGCTTGTGTATTTTTTCCTACCTTGTCTTCTAGCTCATTGGTGTGGTCCTCCACTTCTTCTAATCTACTGTTGATGCTTTCCATTTTGTTCTTTATTGCAGTGATGTCATTTTTTATTTCTTCTTGGTTCTTCTTCATTTCCTCTTGGTTCTTACACATATTGTTGGGTTTGTCTTCCAACCTTTTCAGTGACCTTGTGACTATTTCTCTGAATTCTTTCTCTGATATATTTCTTGCCTCCATTTCGTTTACATCTTTTTCTGGTGATGCCTCCTTTTCGTTCGTATGTGGGCTATTTCTTTGTCTCTCCATGATCTCTCCTCTCCGGGTGTCTGGCTGTGTAGCTCTCTCTCTCCTGCATTGACTTAAAGACACAAAATACAACACAACAAGGCACAACACTGAAGGCACTGGACACAAATGTATTCATGATACTAATAACCCCAAATAAAGGTGACCACCAGAGAAAAGAGAATTAGTGGATGAAATTTTTTTAAAAAGTGCAAAAATGATATTGAGAAAAGGAAAAAAAAAGTAAGAGAGAAAAATAAAGAGAATAAAAAAGAAGGGGGAAAAAACTATATATGGGAAGAAAACTCCAATAGAACAACAACTAATCCAAAAAAATGCAAACCACTAACAACCAGATATGAATGCAATCTACAAAGAACAACTAATAACAAGTGAGGAGAGTTAAAACAGAAGCAAAAAGAAAAGAGAAACAATCACAGAAACAAACAAAAAAAATACCAATCTAATCAACAATCAAACAACAACAATAGGACAGAGGAACGAAGGGTAAAACAAAAAACATAAAAAACAAACAAAAAAAGGGAAAGCGAAAAAAAATTTTGATAATGAAGAAAGAGAACAGAGAAGTGTTTATGGACTTGGAGCCAGGGGATCAGAAATTAGATATATAAGTATGATGAATTTTTAACAGGGGGTAAAAAGAAGGAATAGGGAAAATCTAAAGCAGGAATAAGGTAAGAGAAAGAGGACAACAAAAGGGGAAAAGTGAGGAAGAGAGTGTTGGCATAAAGGTAAAGTTGAGATAGAGTCTAATGATGCTAAAGGAAAAATGAAAATAGAATGTAGAACACTAATTCCAAAATAAAATAAAGAGAAAATAAAATGAAACTTTAAAAAAAGGTAAAATAATTGTAGTAATAATACTGATTAAAAATAAAAATGTAATAATTAAGAAGGTAAAATCAAGTGAGAAAAAAAGAAAAAAAGGTTAGTTTCTTGAGTAAAAGATAAAAAAAATGTGTAGTAGTGAAGGTCATTTCCTTGCTCTACTGTTCTGTTTGGCATGCCTGTTTCCTGTCAGGTAGTCTGGACACTATTGAAGTTCCCTGTGCTCCACTGCTCCTCTGTGTCTTATGCCACAGTCCTGTTTCCAAGCAGGTGGTGTTTCTTTGTTTCTCAGCCTTGCCTGAAGTTGTATTTATACAAGAGTTAATTTGTGATTCAACCCCTTGTTAGCAGTTTTCTGTATTGACATCTGGGGCTATAAGTCCTCTCTACGCAGTATTTAGATTTTGTTTTCTCTACTGCACTTAATACAGGTTTGGGGGAATGGACTGCCCCTGAGCTGGTTTTCTGACTGTTTCTCCCCGCTCTGATCCCCTGGTTCCACAAAAACAACTTTCCCCTGCAGTCTCTGAGATTGTTTTTAATTGGGTAATCCTCTGTTCTGGGCTTAGTAATCGAAAGAAAGGATTTAAAGAGAAAAAAGAGCCAGAATAAGCGTGCGAACTCATGACTTTTTCACCCTGGCACTGCACATGACTCTGCGCACATCTTTTTCCCCTGGTACTGCGTAGCCAGTTTACTGGTAAAGCTTCAGACTGCCTTTTTGTGCCCAGCGAAGTTATGGGTTGATTTCTAGAGTTCCCTTCTGCCAGCAGCCCTGTGGACCCCCTTCCACATTCTTCGACTACACTTGCCCCAACGGCTGTGGATTTTGTGGGGCGCAGATTTCTCTGAACCTCTAGATCCCGCTCTGCGCATTTCTCCCTCCAGTCTGGATTGCAGACCTCACCTTTCTCTGGGTGAAATCTGACCTTTCCATGAGAAGATGCAGAGCTCGTCTGCGTCCGCATATTCGCACTGCTTAAGACCTGGTGTTCGTGGATTTGCAGCTGGTTCCTGGGTGTTGTGGTTGTAGGGTCCTGGGAGGTATCTGATTCTTTCCAGTTGAAGGTAAGGCTAGGCTTCTAATCACAGCCACTCTCCCCTTCAAGATGATGCGGTCTCTGCAGCAGAGCTGGTCGCTCCGGGAGAGATAGATTTCAGCAGCAGCGGAGGCTGCCTGGTCAGGGGAGCCCGGTCCAGCAGTCCCCAACAGTCCCTTGGAATATAGCTGTCCCTTCACTCACAAATAGACAGTTCCTGTACGTCCACACACTCTCATTTCATTCTCTCACTCACACACTATCTTGCAGCCTGCCTTCCTGTCTACAGCCATCTTTCTCTCCCTAAAAAAGGTTTTTTACATACTGTTATATTACTTGGACTGCAAAAATACTGGTTGTGGGTTACATGTGGCCTGTGGGCTGCGAGTTTGACATGCTTGTTCTAGATATAAAAACTTGTTTGAGCATTTTTTTTTTTTTTTTACTTTATGTGAAATATCTTGTTATTTGAAAGTAAAAGGAAACATTTCAAGGAAAGCTTGCACTCTGCATATCAAGAAATTATGAAGCAGTATACCTGGTTTCCTTATAATGCTTTGGTAGCATTCCAGACTCTAATTTAATACTCTGTTGAATTCTGGGAAAAGCCCAAATCATTTGTAGTGTTATTAGCAAAAATTTTAGGCACCTTTTTTTTTAAAATTTCTTGGATCTCCTGTCCAGATTGGATATTGTGGATTTTCATGAGTGCCTCCCACCTCCATCTTAAATTGGAAATAAATCATGTTGGAATTTTGCAGTAGAAAATACTAATGCAAAGGGGAAGGAAGCAATGCCAAGATATTGAGACATCATAGGTGTACATAGTAGTCAGAGGAGAGATTCTCTTAAGTTTTTGTGTCATGGCAAACATGACCATCTGTTTAAGGCTGTTGCCCCATTTGAAATTAGTCATATTCTTTCTTCATGACCATTAAATTCTTTTGAGCTTTTTTAAAACAGGAAAAAAACAATATATGCCTACCAGAATGAGATGTAAACTACCACAATTGGGCTATCAAAGTATGGGTCAAAAGATAAGAGGGATTTAGGTAGGTAATTTTAACACAGAAAGTAATGCCACATACTGGCTTAAATTTTAGAGAACTTGGCATAACACATTGGAATGAGTATTAAGTATTAAGAATGACTCTTCACAAATTTGGCATCAATGTATCCCCTCCCCCAAAGAACTTAAATAATTTGTAAGGACTGCCTACAAAGTGAGAAAAATGTTGAGGTTCTGTCCTAGAGCTCTGGTCTTGTTTCTATTGCTTGGCCAGCCTAAAAATGATTTAAAGCACAAGTGATAAGCAGATCCAAGTCTAGTGCTGTCATTCCTGCTGAGGGTAAGACACTTACAACAAGCAAAGCAGGTTTCTGTTAATTGAACACTGGTATTTTCCCCATGCGCCATATTGGTCAAGTAACTGCAGCTAGAAAAACACATGCAGTGAAAGTTAAATCTCTTTTTACATCAAGATTTCTAATATGTAAAACTTTTTCAAAGATTCACCAAAAATCCAGGTTAATCTTACAAATGAGATGCTACAGTTGTGTGAAATTACTTGCAACTGATTAGATGCAATTTGGTTTGCATTCTATTAGACATGCAGTATAGGATGACTTGTATATTTTATGAATTTTCTTTAATTTCATAATTTTAGGCCAAAATGATAGTCATGGTCTTGCACTTTTTATTGACTAATATAGAATGTTAACTTTAATTTTTTCACAGTCCATGTTGAAAACATAGTAAAATTGATGACAAAAATTATTTTCCTTACTTATCAATGCTAACATTATAATTTTAGCAGTTATTACTAAAAACAGAACAAGACCATTTAGAGCTGAACTGTTCAATATAGTCACAGGTAGCAACTAAAATTTAAATATAAATTAAAATTAAATAATATTAAAATTTTATTTCTTTGTTGCACTAGACACATTTTAAATGCTCAGTGGTAGTCACATGTGACCAGTAGCTACTGTGTTGGACCGGTAATAGTGCAGATAATAGTACATTCCCATTATCACAGAAGGTTGTATTGGGCATCACTGTTTTAGAGAGCTGTGTTCAGTAGTGGGAAGATTGGAAAAGTAGGAACATCTTAAGAACTGACTGAGGGCAGAGGAGAATGGGAGAGAGGAGTGGGAAACAGTTTACATTGTTTAGGTCATCTTCCTTTTAAGGATTCCTTTGACATGATACCCTATTGTGCTATTTATCTTTCACTTTCTAAAAAAAAATTTAGATGGATAAACCATATATCCTCAAGTCTTCTAATTAGTTCTGCTATGAAGCTGCCTTACTAATTTTTATCTATCCCAGAGTCTAGATATTGATTTTTATTTGTTTAACCAATATTTGTTGATTGCCAATTATGTATCAGGCACTTGACTTTGTTAGGCTATTAAAAAACACAAGGAGTCTCAGTTTACATAGGGGGAGACAGACAGTAAACAATAAATAAATAATGTCAGGTAATAGTAAGTTCATGGAGAACATCAGAACAGGGTGAAGGGACAAGGGTGACTGGGATGCTGTTGTAGGTCAGGCGTGGGATATGGTATTTTAGACACAGGGCCAGTCAGTGAGTGTCTCTTGGATGAGATCACATTTCATAGAGATACCTGAGTGCAGTGAGGGAGTGAGCCTTGTGGATGTCTGGGAAAGTGCATCTCAGGCTAGGGCCTGAAGGCGAGAATGGTTTTGGCTCAGAAGATGAATAGCAAGGGCACAACCATGATTGAAGCAGAGTGACTGAGGGTCAAGGTGGTAGTATTCTCATTTTCAATCTCCTGCTCACCATCCCTGTGTTCATATGTGCCTTTGTCTCTTTAAGGGCACTCCCATCCTTTTGGTGGCCCAGTGTTTTTTTTCTTTTTTTTTTTTTTTCTTTTTTACAGCTCTACCTAATTTCCCAAAATACCAATTAGTTTGCAGTTCTATCACTTTCATGTGCATTTTTTCCTGTTTGGTTGTCTCCTGCCCTGATACATATCCTATGTAATAAAAGCCTAATATGCAAATCGATCAAACGGCAGAATGACCATTTGCTATGACGCGCACTGACCACCAGGGGGCAGACACTCAATGCAGAAGCTGCCCCCAGGCCAGCCAAGGTGGGTGCCAATAGGGGCCTCCTGATCACCCTGCCGGTCACCCTACAGATCAGCCCTGATCACCGGCCAGGCCTAGGGACCCAACCTGTGCATGAATTTTGTGCACTGGTCCTCTAGTTCTTAATATGACTCTTCTCAAACTCTTGTTGAGCACTTTAACTCCTAACTTTCAAAACAGAGTTCTTTCTACTAATATCACTCCCCTGCCTAGAAATTTTTGCTGGTTGTAAATATAAATTTGGCTTATTAAACAAGAAAAGTATTTTCCTTAGGTTTAGCCTATGAAAAAAAGGAAAACAATGGAAAAACTTTCTTTTTCTTTTAAAATAAAAATCTTTATGTAGTTCAACTAGATTATGGGCTAAATTGGCTTTTGTGAACTAATGTAGATGTCTCATTGCCATTGAATATACTATTTTCATTGAGAAATGAATTAAGAGTTTAATAATTGCATACATTTGAAGTATAATTTATTGATAAGTCGATGACTGCCTATCTTTTGGAGGTAGCAAAGAAGTGTTTGGTAGTTAAAGTTTTACTCATATGGTAATTCTTTGGAAAGTGAAAGATTTATTAGGGTGAATATTTCTGACTTTGTGTGAAAATGTTTTAATTTAAGCAGTCTTGAAAATTGGAGATTACTGTTTATAGGCTTTTATAATATGTGATTTTTTATAGTGTTATTCAGTTAACACTAATAACTTGTTTGTGCACCTGAATTGAGTTCACACTACTAGAGGGGAGGGGTAGTTAAAATAAAGTTTAGTGTTTTACCAAGGTCCTCCTTTGGCACAGATATAAAAATATTCATAATGCTTTGGTATTTGGAGGGAACTGTTACAAAGACTAAATGGTTATATTTACTTTTGCCAATTAGAAATAGTTTAGAGCCAAGCTTATTCCCTGTTCTTTTTTGTATGTTAGCATATAAGAAAATCACGGAGGGCTAGTTTTTTATTGTGAAATTGGTAATTCATTACATGTTTTATGAAAGTTGTCCTACTAAATTCAGAAAAAGAAGAAATTTAGGTTTAACCATTCAATTAAAAGAATATATTTTATTAATATCTGGTCTTACATGAGTAGATTATAATGTTCTCCTTTCAGAGTTGCCGTATTATTCTGAAATATCCTATGGAAAGAAGCAGCTTTGTTAAATAATGAGAATATAATGAAGACAATTATTGTAGTTATACTGAAACTACAAATAATAAGTAAACCTTCTTTATTGCTTAAAGGAAGATGCCCAGGTTTTCAGTTGAAGGCCAATAGTTTGTGGTCAACCAGCCTTTCTAGCATTGACGATTACTATTGCTTATTTCTTTCTCTGCTCAGACTCAACACTTCTGACATCAGCTGTGTGAGTTTTCCCCACAGATGACCAATTCTCCAACATTAGTTGCATGTCCTACAATTCAATTTAATTCTGAGACTGTGTACCTGAAGTTAGGATCAGATGCCACAGGTTAAAGGCCCAGTCCCACAGACTGCCATCACTTTAGGAGTCATTCACAGGTAGTGAGTCCTCAAGTTACACACACTGCTGTTTGACTTGGCTACAAATTGGGGGTTCTCACAACCTCTCCTCAAGTTTGATAACTTGCTAGATTGGCTCACAGAACTAAGGGAAACACCATGTTTACTGGTTTATTATATAATAAAGGATATGATATTGATAACTTGCTAGATTGGCTCAAAGAACTCAGGGAAACACCATATTTACTGGTTTATCCTATCTAATAATAGAGAAACATGGTAATTAATGGTAACTTCACTACCCTTCCCATTGGCTAATCAGCGAGATATGCAAATTAACTGCCAACCAAGATGGCGGCCGGCAGCCAGCCAGCTGAAGTGAACAGGAGGCTTGCTTGCTCCAGTGATGGAGGAAGCCAAGGTTCCCCGCCTACCACTGCTGGCCTCTGAGCTGCACTCTAAGAAACAATGTTGCAATTATAGAAGCTAAACAAACCCCAGAAACCTGCTTTCAGCAGCCGAGGTCTCAGAGCTGGAGCGGAGCCTCAGAGCTAAAGCTGGCTCTCAGTTCCAGTGACAGCCGTAGAAGGTAAATAAATCCCAGAATAAAATAAAAAAAAGAAAAAAAGGAGAGGTTGAGAGCTTCAGTTACCCGCCAGCCTGAAAATGGCCCTCAGCCCCTCACCCAGACTGGCCAGGCACCCCAGCGGGGACCCCCACCCTGAAGGGGGTGTGACCAGCTGCAAACAGCCATCATCCCCTCATCCAGGCTGGCCAGGCACCCAAGCGGGACCCCCACCCTGATCTGGGACACCCTTCAGGGCAAACTAGCCGGCCCCCACCCGTGCACCAGGCCTCTATCCTATATAGTAAAAGGGTAATATGCAAACTGACCCTAACAGCAGAACCACTGGGAATGACTGGTCACTATGACACACACTGACCACCAGGGGGCAGATGCTCAATGCAGGAGCTGCCCTCTGGTGGTCAGGGCGCTCTCACATGGGGAGCTCTGCTCAGCCACAAGCCAGGCTGATGGCTGCCAGTACAGCGGTGGTGGTGGGAGCCTCTCCTGCCTCCTCAGCAGCGCTAAGGATGTCCAACTGCAGTTTAGGCTTGCTCCCCGCTGGCAAGTGGACATCCCCCGAGGGCTGCAGGGCTGCCAGAGGGATGTCTGATTGCCAACTTAGGCCCAATCCCCCAGGGAGTGGGCCTAAGCCAGCAGGTGGTCATCCCCTGAGGGGTCCCAGACTGCGAGAGGGCACAGGCCGGGCTGAGGGAACCCCCCCTCCCTCCCGAGTACACAAATTTTTGTGCACCGGGCCTCTAGTTATATAATAAAGGATATGATAAAGCCATGGTTGACAAACTGCGGCTCTCTGGCCCCTTGAGTGTGGCTCTTCCTAAGCCTTAGGAGTACCCTAATTAAGTTAATAACAATGTACCTACCTATATAGTTTAAGTTTAAAAAATTTGGCTCTCAAAAGAAATTTCAATCATTGTACTGTTGATATTTAGCTCTGTTGACTAATGAGTTTGCCGACCACTGTGACAAAGGATACAGATGAACAGTTGGTAAAGAGGTACATAAGGCAAGGTCTGAAAGGGTTCAAGGTGCACGTGCTTCTGGTTTGTGGAGTTGGGGTGCTCCACCCTCCCAGCATGTGGATATGCTCCCCAATCTTAAAGCCTCTGAACCCTGTATTTAATGATTTTTCTGAGGCTTCATCAGGGAGGCATGATTGATTATTAACTTAATCTTCAGGCCTTCTCTCTTTCCTGGGGGGGGCCAAAGTTCCAAGCTTTTTATCTTGGCTTGGTCTTTCTGATCACCAGTGCCCATCCTGAAGCTGTACAGGAGCCCACCAAGAGTCACCTCACTGGAACAAAGATGCTCCTGTCACCCAGGAAATTCCAAGGGATTTAGAGACTCTGTGTTAGGAACTAGGGTCAAAGACCAAATAGAATAAAAAGTTGCTTCTAAGCATCTTTTTCATATAGCTTGCTCTTCTAATGGATTGTTTACTGTGTGTGTGGTTTTATAACACTATGCATTGGTAATTTAGAAAATAATTCCTTTCAAATATTGGAAGAATCTTTACATTATAAAACAAATTGAAATTGTTAACATCACTTGATTTCATCCTATATAATAAGAGGGTAATATGCAAATTGACCAAAAGGCGGAATGACCAGTCACTATGATGCACACTGACCACCAAGGGGCAGGTGCTCAATGCAGGAGCTGCCCCCTGGTGGTCAGTGTGCTTCCACAGGGGGAGCACTGCTCAGCCAGAAGCCAGGCTCATGGCTGGAGAGCACAGTGGTGGTATGGGAGCCTCTCCCACCTCTGCGGCAGTGCTAAGGTTGTCTGACTGACAGCTTAGGCCCGCTCCCCCAGAGGCTCCCAGACTGCGAGAGGGCGTAGGCTGGGCTGAGGGACACCCCTGAACGCATGAATTTCATGCATCGGGCCTCTAGTCAGAAAAGATTTAAAGTACTGGGAAGATATTAAGTTCAAAATGGTGGAAACAAATTTAAACAAAGTTCCAACTTTGCTTGAAAATTCCATATTAATCATTGGCAACAAATACTGTTAATTTGTTCTCTTCCAAGTGACAGACTCACTCGGTTTACTTTTGAGAAAATGTCTGTCAAATACTGAAGTCTGAATACTTATAGTCTGTAGTTTGTTGGTGTTCTTTCAAGTAAAAATAGTGTTCCATGAAAAAGTCAGCCTTTCAGCCTGTCGCCCAGGCATTGCATTAGTGTTTGCGCTCAGCAGCCGCATGCTCTGCATACACAGCATAAGTACTTCTGATTTCATCATACAGTATCAATGAACACGTAAGCCAGTGTTTCAGATTTAATAAAAATTTCCCCTTTTTTATCAAGGACTTAAGAGAAACTAGACTTTTTCTTTTTGAATAGTTAGTGTGCGTAGTTGTGAGTAGTACAGTGAATTGCGCACACACTTGGTTCTACTGCCTTGATTTCTGCTAAGATGCAGCAGTTTTAGGCACTGTTGTTTTGCATCATTAGTGCAAATGTGACCACACTAGAATAGGAAAGTAATATGTTAGTATTGTCATGAACATTTTTTACTTAAGGAATCCCCTTTTCTAATAGGGTAAGGGGATCCCCAAGGATCCATGGACCACACTTGGAGAACTTCTAGTATAGAGGAGAGACCACTTGATTTAATAGTTAGAAGACTTAAATAGAAGCCTGTCTGCATTCTTTATTCTATAATGTTATACTTCATTTTCACAACCTCGGTTATCTCATTTATGAAATAGGGTTAAAAATATCTTACTTTGTTATTTGCTTTTTTGGTGTTTGAGTTACAATAGGTAAATTATGAAATGCTCAATATGAGTTGTTGCTATTTCTAATTTAGTTTTCTGCTTTAGCCATTTTGGTTTATTTGTCAGTCATGAAACAGTAAACACTCCTCATCATTTCAAAGAAATTTAAAACAGGGGTTTGATTCTTCAGAAATCACTGGAAGAACTGCAGCTCAGCCAGCTGAAAGGATTCCCTGACCCTTGCAGACTGGCCAGCCAGAGAAGCTGCTCCCTCTGCCACAGTCAAAATGGTAGTGAATCAGGAGGCTGCCTCTGGGATTGCTGAGTTCAAGGACATACCTCTGTAGCTGTGGCCCAGGGAACAGGCAGCCAGGATTAGGTAGCTGCCACTGAGCTATGCCTGGACATTGGGATTCAGAGTTTGGTTTCCACTTCTCTATTGCTGACATCCCTTCAATGGAAACTGGACACTGGAATGCTCTATGGCAGGGGTCCTCAAACTACGGCCCGCGGGCCACATGCAAATACAAATATTGTATTTGTTCCTGTTTTGTTTTTTTACTTCAAAATAAGGTATGTGCAGTGTGCATAGGAATTTGTTCATAGTTTTTTTTTTTAAACTATAGTCCGGCCTTCCAACGGTCTGAGGGACAGTGAACTGGCCCCCTGTTTAAAAAGTTTGAGGACCCCTGCTCTATGGAACAACCATATCTATCTGTTCAGTCATATTGGAGACCACAGCCAAAAGCAGTAGGTTAATGGTCTCCGCCTCACTCTGCCTTCGAAATCTCATGTTCATGCATCCAGTTGGGAGAACCTAAATTTTACCCAGAACTTGAACCTCTAGTGGATTGGGAAAATAGGTTTGTTTGTTTCAATCTTTCCAGCTTTCGTAGTTGAAGATAGCACACTCGAAGGATGAAAGAATGGAGTCTGTGGGCTAATTGATTGTATCCCCAAAACCTGTCTTTCTGCTTTGTTCTTTTCAAATTATTTCCTTTACTTCCATTATTCTCTCTTTACTCACCCAAGTTATAGTCATTACTTAATGAGCATGATTTAATGACTCATTATTTATTTAAAATACGTTTTTTATTTTAGAGAGAGAAAGGGAGAGTGAAGGATAGAAATATCAATGATGAGAGAGAATCACTGATTGACTGCCTCCTGCATGCCCCACACTAGGGATCAAGCCCACAACCCTGGCATGTTCCCTAACTGGGAATCGAACTGGTGATGTCCTGGTTCATGGGTTAATAATGCTTAACCACTGAGCCACTCTAGCTAGGCAATGACTCATTTAATAGGGCATTTTATGCCCCTCTAGTCCTACCTTTTTCTTCATCAATTTTTATACTGGACTGGATGGCAACACCCAGGTAACATCCACCTACAGCTCTGGTCTAGTGAACTTGGGTTTTGTAAGCCAGACTGAGGAAACCTTTAGCCTGTTGGTATATGCAGGTATATGCCATATTTCAGTTACCCTGCTATAACTTGTTCCATATTTTACTTGGAATTTTTTTTGGCTCCTACTTATTACGTTTTTGTGAGACTTATTACTAGTATACTAAGGACATTAAAATAACACCTTCCATAGCTAACTATTATTTCTAATATTTGTGTAAGCTACTGTTTGGAGAAAAAAAGTATGGATAACAATCAAAGTAGGCTTTTGAAACTGTCAATATACATTATTTCTTTCTCATTAAGTGTGGAATATTCTTCTCTAGTATCTGTATACAACCCTTTAGCCAGATGATAAAATGCAGTTACCTTATTTCCAATGCCCTACCCCTTTTTGTTTGTTTCTCTCTTGTTAAATTCCAGGGTTACAGAGACAAAAAATAATTTTAACATGTCTCAAATATAAATGAAAAATGAATACAAAACTTGTTCAAAATATCAATGAGCATAATTCTAACCACGCAAAGGTAATAGCAGCTATACTACTTTCTCTTACTCACCATATTGTTTTGTAATCTCCTACTTAGCAACATGCTGTGCCTCCTATCATTGTTTAAATGATAATGGGAGTATTTTTGCCATCTTTTGGGTTAAGGAAATTGACCAGTTTACATTGGCAAATTAGATTAAAAAGTGTTTGTTTTTCTGAAGATGATAATTATAGCCTTTTTTTGGATAAAGAATACTTATAGCTATCAAGATAATTTTCTTTTGCTAGAAAAGAAAATAGTGTCATTTGTTTGTATTTTCTTGTTGTGAAATGAAATCTTTTTGTTAAATTTAAAGGACTGCATGTTTATTAAATACTTCAGAGGGTAGAGTGCTTAATATAGAAAATAAAAGATCCTTACACTTCCTCCTCTGTTAACTGTCCTCCCCACAATTAACCACTGTTAACAGTTTGGTACATACCTCCAGACTTTTAAAAATGTATATTTATGGTCAGTTTCTGAAACCTAATTTTAGAGAGCTCCATTATTAATTGTTATACTCTGATAGATAATAGCTAGGTTGTATGGCTACACTGTAGTGTGTGTGCATTTGGGTTAACTTCAAAAAGCATAAATGTAGATGCTTAGTTGATTTCGATTTTTGTTGGTAAAGAAACTTATTAGCTTTTAATCAGACACTTTGTAGTAAATATTGAGATTCCTTTGCAATGAAAAATATTTATGCTCTTATTGTTTTAGGTATATCTTAGAGAAGAACATTAAATTTTGAAGTAAAGCAATTTATAATTGGTTTGCATTCTCTTCAGAGAGGCTCTTATACAGAATTAAGTTGGCGCTGACTTTGGTTTGAAAGGGTAATTGCGTATAACTCCATGATAAGAATTATCTTTCGTTTTGTTTGACTTTTAATTTTGAGTAAGATAGTTTTGCTTTTCAGATGTGATTGATCTCACTGGAGATGATAAAGATGATCTTCAGAGAGCAATTGCCTTGAGTTTGGCGGAATCAAACAGGGCATTCAGGGAGACTGGAATAACTGATGAGGAGCAAGCCATTAGCAGGTAAAAACATAATGTGTATAAAGTAGATATAAGTACTATTTATAATAGACATAATAATTGGCTTAATTTCAAGAGGCACAAAGATACACTTTGTTATTCTAAATAAACTCTTAATATACTTCAGCATTGTTTTTATATGTTATGTAACTAAAATTTTCATATTCTAGTTCCATTTGAATATGAAGCTTAGATTTTAGGATTTGAAGTGGCATTATGGGGCATATGTTTAGGTGTATAGTTTAATATTCCTTTGATTTTTTCTTTTCTTCTGCTAATCTCTTTTACATTCTCCAATTTAATTTATAATTATTTATAGCTAGAGTCAGCAAACTTTTGTTTTTGTAAAGGCCTATAGTACCAGTAAATATTTTAGGCTTTGTTAGCCATATAGTTTCTGTCAAAATCACTTCACTCTGGTGGTGTAGTGCAAAAGCAGCCATAGATCATACATAATTTAGTGATTGTGTCTGTGTTTCAATAAATCTTGGTTTTATCAAAACAGGCTACCAGCTGGATTTGGTTCATGGTCCATAGTTTGCCAGTCTCTCATCTATATAATATGATGGTACAAGGTTTATTTTTCGTGGTTTTTTTTTTGTTTGTTTGTTTTGTTTTTGTATTTTTTTTAAGGAATTGGCAAGATCCCAAGGAATGTGATAGAATGCCTCTTTTGATTTAAATAGCTAAAACTTTTTAGTTTTAAACAATTTGATCCACCAAAGAATCAAATAAGTAAATTTGATTTTTTTTTAATCACAAAACAGTGATAATTTTTTAAAAAGTATTTAAATTATCACTGACTATAATCTAAACAACTCTTTGGAGGTGTTGGTAACTTACTGAAGAGGAAGTTTATCTTTTAAGAGGCTAACTGATTTCTTAAAAGTTCACAGCTAAGATGGGTCTTATGACTCCAGCATTCTTTTTCCCTACAACAGAGGTTGGTAGCTAAATATATCAGCTTTCTCAGATAATTTCCCTTGGCATAATATCAATAGTTACTTCTTTTAAGTACTCTGAAATTACTGTATAGTAGGAGATTCTCAAAATACTATGTTTATGCTATGCACATAATTTTTCTTAGTGATACTTTTAAATGTCTTTAAATATTACTTAGGAAACTATCTTGTAAGACATATTAAAATGGAAAGAGTTAATTAAAATTCATTATCCTTTTTAGTGTGGCTAACATAACTTATTGTCAGTAATTTTAAATGAAAACCAAAAATGCATAGGCTATCTTTAGATATTTTATTTAGGCTTATTTTGTGAAGGATTTGGAGAAATTATAAAATTAGTTTTTATCTTAAGAAAATAGTTTAAAATAATTATCTTGAGTAATTATAAAACTTGACCGTACTTAAGCTTTGATAAGAAATGTTTAAACATGAAATACATGAGTTGTATTTCATATTTAAGGGGAATGATGATCTATTATGTGAACAAGAGGTTGTAAGATATTATTAGCAGTTTTATGTCACATATTTTCTAATTTTAAAATAATATGTACTAATTATATAGTAAAAAGTAAAAATAAAGGTAGGGGATTAAGACTATTCCTAATTTGTTATTAAGTTCAATCTATATATTGTTCTAGATACTCATTCTTTTCCAAGTGAAAAAATTTCTTAAGATAATTTTTTTTTGTATTATTGGGTTTTTAAATTTTAATGTACTTTTAAAATAGTAAATATTTTGTGAATATTTATATTGTGGGTAACATTACAGAGATTTGGAATAGTGTAAAATTACACTCAGTAGAAACAAAAAGTCATTAATTTACTGTTGCAAAATGTAATTTTTTTCTTGGTATATATAGATTTTATAATTTAGTCTTAAAATGTTAAATGTAAAATGTGCAGTTAATAAGCATGTATATAAATCACATTGTGTCAGAAAAAAGGGAAGGCAAGAGTTCTAGCTAAACTTTGGGCAGAGATATATTTGTTCCTCTGGGTTTTTTAAGGCTAGGACTTAAGTTCAAAAGGGAAAACGATGCATTTTAATGGAAAAAAAAAAGTCATGCTTAAAAGTAAATTTAACTATTTGTTCATTACCCAAGTTCAGGTGACAAAATGTTGCCAAATTAAATCCTAGAATCATTTGACTATGTTTCTATTTTCTAGACATACAGGGTGGGGTAAAAGTAAGTTTATAGTTGTTTGTATGGAAAATAATATAACAATAAATAATACAAGATAAACTTGTTTCCCATACTCACAACTGTAAACCTACTTTTGCCCCACCTTGTACCCTAATATGAGTTCACATATTTGAAATACTACGTTAATTATATACAATTAGATGAGATGAAGTCTGTCTTTTTACATCTTACAATCTTGTGTTTAGTAACTCATGAATTTTATGGTATGATCTCTTAAGTTGAACATTTTTATTTTTTATTTATTTTATAAGAAATGTATGTGATATTTACATATATCACATATGTCTAAATATATAATTATACATATCAACAATTGTGTTATATATGTCACTTATGAATCTATGCTTGCAAACAATATTAAAGTGTACTACTTAATATAATTACTTCTTACATTAGTAAAGACTAAAGTAAGTGAAAGAAGGAACCCAAAAGAGTAAGTTTGGAACACTGAAAGTCACTTTTTGACATGATGAATTTGCTTGTGTGTATAAACTTGACCTTTAGTTATAATACGCTTTAGAATGTGGGAAAAAGAAGTCTCAGGCCATTGTCTATGTACAGTGGGGAGCTTATTCCCCTCATTAAATGGTTATGCCAAGGGATGACATACTCACAATAGGGTAAAATGAGAATCATCTCCCCCTTCAAAGCCCATACAGCACTACAAAGTTAGTTGCCTTGGCTCTGAGGATGTAGGTAGTTGGACTTGCCCCTGAGGAGTTGTATTATGGTTTTGAAGCTGAAATCTGTGTCACTTTAATGATCCACTAAATCTTAACCTGGGAATTTAGTTTTAAAATGTGTTGGATTTGTGTTGTCTATAATTCCTGGCAGAATCAAAAATACATTCTATATTTAAGAAGGTGTCTTCAACTTTGACCTCAAAGAACCCCCTTCAGTAACTCTATAAGCACCACAGTCAAATTTACCAAGCATACTTGGGAAAAAGTTACTGTGAGAATCAGCAAAAATTATAGGCAGCAAAAATGCACCCATTTCTTTAGACGTTGTGATTGATGGAATTATGCTTAGGTTTAATTGGGGAAAGTTGCTCAGAGTATGACACTCTTATTTATTTTTTACCATTTTTTTTCTTTGTTTTTAGCATTGACACTAATACAGACATGCCCCATTTTTCCTTCATTTTCCTTTCTTCTGGCCATCACCACACTGTTTCCTGTGTTCATGGGTTATGCATATACTACAGGCCCAGTGCACGAAATTTGTGCACGGGGGAGGGGGTGTCCCTCAGCCCAGCCTGCACCCTCTCCAGTATGGGAACCCTCTCACAATCCAGGACTGCTGGCACCCAACCACTCGCCTGCTTGCCTTCCTGATTTCCCCTAACTGCTTCTGCCTGCCAGCCTGATCACCCTCTGACCACTCCCCTGCCAGCCTGATCAATGCCTAACAGCTCCCCTGCAGGCCCAATCGCCCCTAACTGCCCTCCCCTGCCAGCCTGGTCACGCCTAACTGCCCTCCCCTGCTGGCCCGATCGCCCCCAACTGCCCTCCCCTGCAGGCCTGGTCTCCCCCAGTTGCCCTCCCCCGTTGGCCTGATTGCTCCCTACTGCCCTCCCCTGCAGGCCTGGTCCCCCCTAACTGCTCTCCCCTGCAGGCCTGGTTGCCCCCAACCCCCCCCCCCCCCCCCAGACCTGGTCCCTCCTAACTGCCCTCCCCTGCAGGCCTGATCGCCCACAACTGCCCTCCCCTGCCAGCCATCTTGTGTCCACATGAGGGTGGCCATCTTGTGTGTTGGAGTGATGGTCAATTTGCATATTGCCTCTTTATTAGATAGGATGTCCTGTGGCTAAGTTTTTAAAGGAAATGCTTGAAAATATGACATAACACATTTGAAAAAGAATTGAAATATCTTTTGGAAATGAAAATTAAAATATTTTAAAAAATACAACACAGATTTAATAACAGATTACAAATAGCTAGACTGGAAGATATATAAGAAGAAAGTATCCAACCTGTAACAGTCAGCTAAAAAGATGGGGAAAAGTTGCAAGATATGGAAAATAAACTGAATAGGTCTAACGTACATTAATTGATATTGTAGGAGAGGATAGAGTGGGTCAGAGACAAAATTTAAAGATGTGGTCACTGAGAATTTTTTAGAAGTGAAGAGAAAACCTGTTATTTCATAAAGCCCAACAAATCCCAATCATGAAAAGGAAAAGAAACCACTTAAATTCATTATAATGAAAGTCCAGAGCACTTAAGATTGAGAAAATCTTAAAAGTACTTAGAGAAAAAGGTGGAATTATTCTAAAAATAGTGACAATGAAAGTGAAAAATGACACAAATTGACACAGACATATGAAAATAATAAAATAATGTCTAGTGAATGGAAATACAGCTGCCAGAATCCTGTACTGGGTGAGACAGTGTGGGGTGGTCTCACCATGGGATTTCTCTTTGTGATGAGGGCTCCAGAGGCAGTTCTGAAAGCAGGGGTTGTTATTGTCTCTCCTATTCCCATGCCTCCCACACCCTAGATGTGGGTGCTTGGACTGCCTTCATTACTACAAAATCAGTGCATCCCATTCCTGTGGTTATAAGTTCTTTTTTCTAATAACTTACTAGTTGCACCCCACCTTTCATTCAGAAAGCCAGGTACAAAAGGAACAAAGGCATTTTTATAAAATTACAGGGGACAATTATGCCTCTGATTTTGGCCAATATGGGCCACTGTATAGGAACTGGATGATTTGTGTTGTCTATAGTTCCTGGCAGAATAAAAAATGCAGGTGTCTCAACTGAATTTAAGTTTGGAAGCCACCTGGAGGGTTTACCAATCAGGACACCATAGAGTTGTCATTAGGGGAATGAAAAAAAACATCATGTCCAGGAATTGTTAGGGTGGAATTTTGAATTTTTAAAATAGACCTCTATAACTCCCACCCTCTTCATCCTGGTTACGACTTAGGAAGCGGCTGTGAGGGGGAACTGCCTTAAGAATGTGTGTGGAACAGGATAAGTGAGAGAGGCAATTACAAATTTTTTAAGATTGATTTGTGAGGATACTTTTAAGGCTCAACAATACCACATGCCCATGGATGGTAAGGGAGTATGGAAGATCCATCAAATATTTTCACTGTCATTCTATTTTTGAGTGATTTTTATGATAAAAGGTACACCAGTACAGATTATAAATAGTTTATAAAAGTTGAAAATATGAAACATTAGCTTCAAGGGCCACAAGGTGTGGCCAGAGGTTGGCTGAACAGACATGAACAGCAATAATCTAACTAGAAAAAGTGTCAGCAACTCGAGGTACCACTGATAGTCTTAAGACAAGTCAGAGGGAGTGGAGGGGGAAGTGATCAAATGTCCAATTTGGTCAGTCTGCCAAAAGTGGGAGTCACAACTCATCGTGAGAGAAACAGATCAACTTTTGGCAGGAGTTTTATGTCCGACATAGTGGCAGGCTCAGTGTCAGAAACAGAGTCCCTTAATTTGTACTAATTATGATTGTGGACATGTTGCCATGTTGGGTATGATGATAGATTGCAGCAGTGGTGACTGTCTGGGTGGTGCAGGCTGCATCACAATGGCTGAAATTAAAAAGATTGATAATACCAAGTGTTGGTGAACATGGATAGCAAACATATCAATCCTGCCGTGAGTTTGACATGCTGGAAGAACTGTCATACACTGTTGGTAGAAATGTGTAATGATATAACCACTTTGGAAAACTGGGAATTTCTAATGAATTTCAGTATATACGATGCTAGGACGTAGCATTTGCACTCTTAGGTATAGACCCTTGAGAAAGGAATGCATAGTAGCTTTATTGGTAATAAAAACTGTAAGAAAAAAACCCCACAAGTATTCATAAGAGCAGAATAGGAAACAGTGGTGGATGTTCACTCAGTGGAATTCTGAACAACATAATGGAAAACATTTTTCTGGCACTTGAAAGAATGTGCAGGAATCGCCAAAGCAACATGTTGAGTGAAAGAAACGTGACATAGAATAATAATTGCAATCTAATTTAGAAGTCAGAATGGTGACTCTGGGAGATGGAGGAGACACTGCTGGCTAAAACGGGCGTGAGAGAATATTCTGGAATAATGGAAATTTCTATATCCTGATCTGAGTGTTAGTCACATGGTTATGCACATATGTAAAAAATGTCACTGATTTACATATTTAAGATTTTTATGTCTTTATTATCTCAATAAACTATTCTTACCAAGAAAAAAATTATTTAGCTATGTTAATTGTGGATCAATATACAGAAATTAGATTTCTACATATAAGAATGAATGAGAAGGTGAAATTTTAAAAAGCTATCATCTATAACACAAAACTATTAAAGACTAGGAATAAGTTTAATAAAAATGTACAAGAATTACCATGAAGAATATTATATTAGAGGCCCAGTGCACAAATTCGTGCACGGGTGGGATCCGGCCTGCCTGCCCCGATGGGGGCCAGTCAGGGCTGAGCTGGTGTGGGAGAGGGGCCATAGGTGATTGGCCAGCAGAGCTGGCCCGGGAGAGGGGCTGTGGGAGATTGTGGGGGCCAGTTGGCCACTGCAGTGCACGTCATAGTGACTGGTCATTCCGGTTGTTCTGTCATTCTGTCCTTCCGGTCACTTGGCTTTTATATCTATAGAGATGTCATTGAGACAGATTAATGAGTAATATCTCCTTAAGTTGACTTAGGTTTAGTGTGATCCCAATAAAAATACCAATGATTTTTTTTTTTAAGGAAATGAACATGATGATTTCTCCCTCCCTCTTCTCTCCCTCCCTTCCTCCCTCCCTCCCCTCCCTCTTTTTTTTTTTTTAGTGTACAGCTTAAATGAAATGCCTATTTCCTCAAAGTGGACTTAGATGATCTAAATGGGTTGTTTTTAACATTACTGCTATAATGCAATTTAAATAACAATACGAAAAAAAGAAAACAAGCAAAAATAATGACCCACAATCAGTACCACGAATTTTTAATGGGAAGATGAACATTTACCATACGTAGATGCTTTAAACATTCATTGTGATGTGTGGAAGAGAAGACACAGCATCTTTTTATCTGTTTGTATTACTGGTTGCCATGGTCATGACCAGTGTTGGGAAGATAAGAAAGCCTGTGAAGTGTAGTGGGGGTTGGGTTTTGATTTCTGGCTCTAGGGGTTGCCTTTTGTCATGTTACATTTTGGTGTAGCTATTTCTGAGCTATTTGAAATTTGCAAATTTGTTTTGTTGTTGTGTTTTGTCTACCCTCTCCCTCCCTTCTGTCTCTACTGGCAACCATAATACTTGGAATGCAGCTGTTGCATACTTTAAACTTGAAAGCCTGTGTAGTACCACTGGCTTTACTTTGTGAGTCTAGGAATTTGGTTTTATAGAAAGTTTATGTTTAATATGCCAGTACTGGATTAGAGAAAGGAATACAGGTTTGGGAATAGAGTAGTCTTTGGGCTACAGGTTGGGCTTTTGCTTTGTTTTTATATCTTAGGCAACTTTGAGAAGCAATGGGCATGTATCTCTCTTGAGCCCAAATCAGTTATTACAGTTTGTATCTAATTTTATTCTGTAATGAAAGGTATATAGGAATGCTGGGGAGATGGTATCTTTCCCTTCCAACTTTCTCTGTGGAGTAATAATACAAATAGCACAGGCAAGCTGCTTTTGCCCTAGAAAGTACATTTGAGGCAGTACATTCCCCCAAGTCCTGTCAGGGGAGAGAGTAGGCAAAGGTACTAAAAAGCTTTCATTATCTAATTACATTAAGGTAGTATTTACATTACACTATTTGTATGAACACATACAAATGAAGAGGTGTATTTTTTTGGTGGAAGATGGGCAGCAGAGGAGGGTGAGGGAATTGCTATATGGAAACATTAAAAAACAAAAACCTCCCTGGGTTTTAATAATCTTAACCAGATGTGGAATAAGAAGAATAGCATTATCTCAGTGCAGTCTAGATGTAAATTTGGGTTGGGTTGTTGACACTTATGGGGAACATGAAACCTAATTTTACTCAGTCTGGTCTTGAGACTGAATCTCATTTTTTTATTTTGTGACATACATGGATTTTAATTTTTTGTAGATTAGGTATATTTTTTAGATATTAGGTATTCTCAAGTTTCCCATAAGTAATGTCTGTGTAACTCATTGCCTAGTCATTATGTAAATGTGATCTGGTCTGTTGGCATTATCAAGAAGGGATCGTTTCTTATTACTATTTTATTGTAATTAGTCATTAAAAATGTATAATGGTAGAGGCTCACCCATTAGATTTAGGATTGAGTGTAATTCTCCTAGACTTTTTACTAGCTTATGCTTTAAAAATAAACTCTAGGATCCTCTCTTTAAGTGGTTATTGTACATATCAACAAGGACACGTACAGTTGCTAGGTGCCTCTCCAATCACTTATATGTGACCACTGGTGCTAATTTCTTCTTTCCTGTGTGAGGTATTGCTACGAGTTTTCCCAGAACTCATTGCATCTTTTATTAGTTCATTCATCTCTAATTACCAAGATAGAAATAAGTTTTCTTTATTTATACTTCTAAATATACATATGCATTACAAAGAAAATACTTTCAAAAGAAATCACTCCCATTTATAAGTCAGTAAAAATTCAATATATCTTCTTATGTGCAGCAGTCTTTTGTGTCATATTTATGTTTTGTATGGTATGCATTAACTTTTCTCTGTTGATTATAAATTAGTTACCTTGTGCAAATTCAGTTTGTTCCAGTTGATTGTTGTTATTGTGCTATAGTGTGCTGACCTGCCCAACTTGAACAGTAGGAAGTCTCAGTTGGCTCTTTGACTTTTTATCTCTCCTTGGAAGGTATGCTGAAATACCTTCCAAGGAGTTATGGTACCTTTTATTGGTAAATAGTTTGAGAAAAAGCCTCTAGTAGCCTAGGTTGCAATCAAAAGGTGATTATTCGGCAAAGTGTGCTGCAAATGTTTGATCACTTGTAATAGTAACAGAGGTGTGAACTGTTTATTTTTAAAGATGTGAGTTTATGTTGCTCTTCATATTTTAAAATATGTTGTTACCTGCTTTTTAAAACCTATTCCCAAATAAAAATTTTATTCTATATTCACATAAGTTATTTTAAGTAATAACTTGGAATCGTACTACATTGTATCTAATATCATGTTGTTAATAATGCTGTTGGAGTAATCATTTCTTTTTCCCCTACAATTAAGGAATATAACTATATTATTTTGAAATTAATCTGATAGAGTAAAATCTTTAGGATAAAGATGGTGAACTCAAAAAGTTAGAAAAGCTCATTCTTGCTGAGGTTTTTGTAATGAACAAAATAGGATAAGAGAACTGAATATTTTTATGCTTATTTGGAATAGTAATGCATGTCTTGAGCAGGCATTATGCTTGTTAGTTCATATGTGGGAACTAGGGTTTCCCAGCATGTTGTTGCAAGAGCAAAGTAGCATTGCTCTTGCCATGTTTAGGTATGTTTAAGATATTCTGTAGGTGAGCTTATTTTGAAGAGGTTCATATTTTATTATTCTGATACATAGATATTTATTTCACTTGAATTTTCCATAGGCAAACTTTTGGGTGAAGAAGTGAATACATAAGTATTCTTTTCCTTTATTTGGCTGTCATAGAGTCAGATCTCTAGAACTGAAAGGAACCCTAGCACTTACCTTAACATTTTTTTATAGAAAAGCAAATTAACGGTCAGAGGTGAAAAGTGCATTTGTAGTTTTTACTGTTTTCCTGATGATTCAAAGTAATTGTTATAAAAACTAGTCATTTTGTTACATTGTAAATATGTACTTTAATGCAGTGATTTCTCAAAAACTTATCTCAGTCCTTTCTATAGTCCTGCCACTAAGCCTTTAATTTGTTGAAACATAATTTAACATATTTTCTATTTAAAACATTATATTTGAAATTTACTGTTTCTTAGAAAAAAGGCTGCATGTCTTGATTCTTTACCACTGCTATGTTTTTAAAGAACACTAACCTCTGCTTGATTAAAGATAGCCCTAAGTAGTACTTCCCCAAATACATTATCTAGAGATTATGTAATTAAAATCTTTAATTTATGCTATTTCCTAGAGTACAGCACTGAATTATAACTGGGTTTTTTTTGTGTTTTGTTTTTTTTTTTTACTATTTTCTCCCATTGCTTAAGAGTTCTTGAAGCCAGCATAGCAGAAAACAAAGCATGTTTAAAGAGGACACCTACAGAAGTGTGGAGGGATTCTCGAAACCCTTATGATAGAAAAAGGCAGGACAGAGCTCCTGTTGGACTAAAGAATGTTGGCAACACTTGCTGGTTTAGTGCTGTTATTCAGGTAAGAATATTATGCAGATCTTATTTGCTGGGCATGATAGCAGTGGAGAGTGGGTTGGACTTGGGTTTCTTTTAAGTTGTGTACTTGAAACAGAACTTCAGGCAAGGTTTTAATGTGATTTTCTGTCTAATGAACTAGTGTGGAGATTGCAACGTTCCTCAACCTCCTCTGTTCCTCAGTCCCAGGATGGAGTTTTAATGGGAGAGCATTACCTATGCCTTCTTTGGGATTATTTTGAATTAATTTATTATTTGAAACTAATTTCTTCTCCCTCCCTGCTGTTAGGAATTATTGTCAGAGTGGAAAGAAAATATTTCTGAATGTATTTCCCTGCAATTTTAGGAAAGATGTAACCAAGATATGAAACCAGAACTAGTTTTTATTTGTATATGTCCATTAGATCAGATTTACTTGTATATACTAGAAAATGTTTTTCATAGAATCATAGTCTTTTAGACACTATTTTAATGAAATAGGGCATTATATTTATTTGAGGAGGGTATAGATTTTAAAACATTTTTTTTCTAACTTGGAAAGTCCTTAGTGAAATGTTTCCTGAGCCCCTTATTCTAAAATGAAAAATGTTTGTATGCATAGATATCCATCCTCTTCTTAATCTTGAACAGTTTGCTTTAATTTTTATATCATATGACTATTGTCAATTCTTTACCATTCTCAGACATTCATAACATTATCTCTCAGATTTCAAAACCTTGAAGAATCTCCATAAATGAAATAATCTATGAATAATAACATTTTCTTAATTTTTATTACCCTTTAAGAAAATTCATTAATATTTTGTGTTTATTTTCCTAATACAGTTGAATTGTAGCTTATTTATTTCATGTTCCTGATGTTTCATGTTAAAGCAAGTAACTAGTTTTAACATTTTCTCTAAGATTTTAATTGTGTTTTCTAGGCAATTAATATGTACTTTTAACTTTTTTTTCTACTTCAGTGGTGTATTTTTTTACTCCCCCAAACCCCCATCTTTTGCTTCTGGCACATAATGCGATACAATTTGATTTCCTTTAGTTTTCTGTATTTATGTCTCACTTTTTATAATATACTATGGTGTATGTTAGTTAGTAACTAATATGCTACTTTGTTTTCCAGGCCATTAAAATGTTAAGGAATACCTGGAGTAACAGTAATACCCTTGTTCCTAGCCTTGATTATGCATTATATACTCACATGCCAACAGTATCTACAATTTTATTTGCTATTTTATAGTCTCTTAGAACAGACTATCTTGCTTTACTTTACTAGCACTGTTAGTAAGGCTTTTACCTTTCACTGTCTAATTTAAATAATTTGGACATTTTAAAATATGGAGCATAGTTTTAAGGCTGTGCTCTGAGTGTTCATGAATATGCTTTGCTGCCATAATTTAGACAAGTAAATGTTATTTCTGCTCTATTATGGCCAATAAATGAGGTGCATTGATTAGAAGCTTCTCTTAAAAAACTGGAAGAAGAAAGAAAAAACTTTCAAATAATCAATATTCATTATTTAGAATAGGCGCTCTTTATTTCTCCACACCATACTGTAAGAAAGCCCCACTGAAATGATAATTAATTTAATATTAATAGATTTGAGGATAACCACTCTTTGTTTTCATAGGATAAACTTCTCTCAGTATCTTAGTTCAAATGTGGAAGAATTGTTCATCTATTTCTACTTTAAGTGATGTTTGCTGACCTTAGCTTTTCCTTTAGATCTCAAATTTTTGGAGTTTCTTTAGTTGGGATGAGGAAAGGAATAAAAAAATTATTTGTCCTTTTTAACAAAGTTGAAGTAATTTTACTAATTTTAAATTTTTCTGCTGCCTAACTGGTAACATGGCTTTACCACACTCCTAACATAGGCAAGTATAGGACACTTGGGATTATTATTTATTATTATTATTTTGGAGAAATTGAGACACCTAGAAGTAACAGCTAACCTTGAAAAAGTTGAGTTATAATGAAGTATTAAGATACTGATTTTGGGCAGTATAGTAAAACATTAAGCTTTAGCTTTTGGGAAATTATGGATGAAAAGAGAACTTTGTCTAAAGATTATTTCAAGTTTTGTTTTTTACTGTAATTTTAAAGTCTATCCTGTTCTAAGTAGCTTTTCATTTCACCATACTCATACATCATGTAGTTCCTGGTTGACTAAAATGCAAACATCCTGAGGGCAGAGAGCACATCTTCTAGATTATTCTGTACAGTCTGACACCTTGAAGGAGCTCCTTATGTAATCATTGAATGAGTGAATAAAGGAACCAAAAAGGAGCAAATATAAATTATGGTAGAATTGAAGACTTATGAAGCTTCCATCACCCTAATGATGTATGGGTTTGAAAAGATGCTGCAGGTTTTCAAGAAAATTCAGTATATAATTTAACATGTTTATTCACATCACTTGTTCATGTCTCTTTAATTTTCCTCAAAGAACCCAAATACATAGTTCAATGAGAAAACCAAGAATTTCATAGCAGTAATCTGCCCTAAACCTCCCTGATAATAGTCCTGTGGCAACTACAACCAGTTCTAGCTTTTTCTCCTATTATCTTCATTTTTATAAATGACATGCCATGCCTTCCTGCTGAGGGAAGTGAGAATTTAGCACTTTCATTTCACTTGTCTAGAATCACCATTTCTTCCATCCACCAGCATAGTGGTAGCTCAAGCTAAAAAAAAGAAGCTAGTAGTAAGAGTCTGCATTCCCATGGCTTTGTGAATGCTGCAGTGATTCACGAGGACTTGCCTCTCTGTAATCCTTGTTTTCTTGGAGCTGCCACTTGTTTTTCTGCCTATTTTCTATATACCTATTCTCAATAGTTTCCAGATGCTCCAACATCTCTGTTATCGTCTTATCAGTAATATGTTCTATATGCTCAAACATATTAGCTCAATTTTTGTTGAGTGCTTTACCACAGAAGATTTCTCACCTCAAAACCAGACTGGATTCTGAATCAGTGTGTTGTAAGCATGGTCGCTAGCCTTCTGGGACTGGGGGAGAATCAGTTGGGCGTCTGTTTGCATGTTTTTACTTACTATTCCTATGTATTTATAGCTCTGAATCTCATGCTATTTTTCTATCCTTATACACAATATGACTGATTTTTCTGAACCTGAGTCAGTTAAGTCAATAATATTCAAAGACTAAATTTCTTATATTCCAAAGAAGGAGATAGTTGTTGTCTGGATGGACATAGGGCAGTGATGGCGAACCTTTTGAGCTCGGCGTGTCAGCATTTTGAATAACCCTAACTTAACTCTGGTGCCGTGTCACATATAGAAATTTTTTGGTATTTGCAACCATAGTAAAACAAAGACTTATATTTTTGATATTTATTTTATATATTTAAATGCCATTTAACAAAGAAAAATCAACCAAAAAAATGAGTTCATGTGTCACCTCTGACACGCGTGTCATAGGTTTGCCATCACTGACATAGGGATTTAATTGCTCTATATACAGAAGTTATCTTTTAATCATGCCATCAGCTTTCAATTCCTACCTTACCTTGAAATTTATATGATACTAGAGGTCTGGTGCACGAAATTCGTGCATGGGGGGTGTCCCTCAGCTTGGCCTGCATCCTCTTCAATTGGGAACCCCATAAGGGATGTCCGACTGCCATCACTAAACAGGCATTTGGACATGCCTCTCACAATCCGGGCCTGCTGGTTCCTAACTGCTCACCTGCCTGATCACCCCTAACTCCTCTGCCTGCCTGCCGGATTGGCCCTAACCACCTCTGCCTGCCTGCTGATCACCCCTAACTGCTCCCCTGCTGGCTGGATTGCCCCTAACTGCTCCCGTGCTGGCCGGATCGCCCCTAACCGCCTCTGCCTCAGCCCTGTACCCGGGACCCAGGATTCCCTCCTCCAGCCAGCCGCAGGCACCCGGGACCCGGGCCAGCTTCACCTGGATCGGCCGCAGCTGCAGGGGACCATGGGTGGGTGGCTTCCCATGGGCCGCAGCCGCAGGCGCCTGGGACCGCGGGGCAGGTGGCTTCTCCGTCTACCAGCTGCAGGTGTTGGCGCCCAGGACCGCAGGGTGGGTGGCTTCGCCTGGGTCCAGCTTTGTCAGGAAGGATGTCCGAATGGTTGCCCAGAAGGCATTCGGTCTAATTAGCATATTACCCTTTTATTAGAATAGATACCATTCTCTCTTTTTTTTTAAATCCCCCTAGGAAAATGTATCTTGCTTCTCCTCAGTATCTCTGTTATAGACAGGTTATATGTCCTTTTGTTATTTTGTCATCATCAATGGCTGATATTAGCAGCATATTAGACACACTGAAGAGAATTAGTAAACTGGACAGTTGGGCTGAAGAATACTTTGAGACTAAAGCCTTGAAACACAGATGAGAGGAATTTGCACGTGGTGGGTGGGAACATGGTGAATAGCACTAGTACAGTCCATTTGTGGTTCCAGAGGGAGAGGAAAAAGGGATAGGGAAAAAGCAGTATTTGTGAAGAGACAACAATTCCCAAGCAACAGATTTAGGACACAATAGAAACCAAGTCATAGAAACAAAGAACTCTACACCAAGGCACAACATAATAAAATAGAAACATAATGGATTAGAAGTAGCCAGATGGAAAAGATACATCACCTTTCATAAAGGAACAAAAATATGGGTGCTAGAGAAACTAACTGGCCATCTAGAATTCTATAACTAGCAAAAATCTTACCAAAATGAAAAGAAAACCATTTCAGTCAAACAGAAGCTGAAATAACTCATCAGCAGCAGATCCACACCAGAGAGATGCTTCTGTCTTTTCAGGGAGAAGGGCATAGTTCTCCAGTGGGAGCTCAGAGCCCAGAAGCAGGACTGGGATTCTTTTCATTTATCAGTATTCTCTTTCCTATTTAAATTCTTCATAAGAACAGTCTATATTTTGTCTCCCTTACTTATATCCCATTTCTAGCAGTATTCATTGCTGCTATTTTTGTACTGTTCTACTGAAAAGTGACTTCCCAAATGCCAAATCCAAAAGTTACTGTATTTTTTCATGTATAAGATACTATTTTTTTCTAAAATCGTTAGACTGAAAATCAAGGGGTGTCTTATACACAGAAGTCAGCCGAGGAGGGAGCAACAGGGGTGTGTAGCTGCCCATACCTTGTCAAACAGGCTTCCTCTAATCATGAGCCTTACTGTTACTGACGTCAGCTGCTGCCGTATAATTGGACATGGAGGTGGAGAGTGCACAGGTGCAACAGGAACTGAGCCCATAAAGATGTCAAAAAAAATAAAAAGATAAATACCGGTAAGCGATTGTCTGACTCTGCAAAATTCAAAGTGAATGTAACCAGCTGTGCAAAAGAGCATGGAAATAAAGTTGCAGAGAGACAATTTGAACCTCCTCCCACTGAATGTATGATCAGACAGTGGAGAAAACAGGAAGAACAACTCCTTAAGATGCCAAAAAAGAAGAAGGCCTTAAGAGGAAAACCAGAAAAATGTTTAAAATATTGATTTCTTAATTTTGGGTTGGAAAAGTGGGGGGCGTCTTATACATGGAGAAATATGGTATTTTCCTGCCCTTACCTTACTGGAATGTGGCACCCTTTGAGAATGTTGCTAATCTTGTTCTTGAAATTTGCCTGTGATTCTGTGGTGTACTGGAGAATCTTCTGTGGTACTTTATATCTTTGTTGAGAAGCCCCTGGTAAGGTATTTTTTTCAAGCTCCGCAGTTATTCTGATACTTAGCTGTATTTGAAAGCGCATGCTTTCTCTGTTTTCTTCTGTGATCTCATATGCTACTTCCCTTACTATTCTTAATTTGTCTTTCTCGTAACTCTTTTTCCTGTAGCTTTTAATTGCTTCTTTTCCCCTAAAGTTTGATCTTGGTCTACTAATATTGTATTCACATTATTTCTGATTTATAACGTCTACTTCTCATTGTTTTAACCTGCCATCACAAGATTGTAATCTCCACAAGGGCAGACAGTTGACACATTTTAGTCTTTGCTGCCTATCTTTCTTTGTATCTGGCATGCAGTGGGTGGATGCTCCATAAACATTTGTTGAATGGATGCATAAGTGAATTATCTCATATGTGCATATTGTTTAGTTAAGAAATATTTCTAGATCACAAAATAAATTGTTTTCCAACAGTTTCTATTAGTAGATTTATGGTTTTACCTTTCATATTTATGTCTTTAACCCAAATGTATATTTATATATCTATAACTACTACAGTGGGCCACTTTTCTCTACAGCCAACTATCAAAAAAAAACCCCTTTGTTTTCTTATTGATTTGTGGTGTCTCCTTTATCTTTTAACAAGTTGGTAACTTGTCTTTACTTAGATTTAATACATTATCACTTCCTGTACAGTGACTTTCAAACTTTATAAACATACTCACAGAAAGGAGTACATTCTACTTTGTAAAACACTTTACACGTATACATGCATGTACAAAATCTACAATGAAACTTTACAAACAGTACTCTGTGGTGAATTTACTGTGTATGAACATGCTCTGAGATTTTACATTGTATTTCATTTCATTTTTTAAACAAATGTTTATCATGATGACTGTGGATTATAAGCTATAGTTTATATAGCTCTCATTATACTCTATGAAGAATACTGCTATATCTTAGAGTCACATTTATATTGTTACAATTATTTATCTTCCTTCTAGGTTATGTGTCTCCTTGAGCATAGAGATAATATGTAGTTTCTTTTTGTGTCTCCATCACCAGGCATCTGACCCATAAATTTACCTGTACTATATTTTTGTAGAATTAACACCTCTAGATAACTTATAGTAAACATAATATGTTTAAAAAGTTCTAGACCAGCGGTTCTCAGCCTGTGGGTCGCGACCCCTTTGGGGGTAGAACGACCCTTTCACAGGGGTCGCCTAAGACCATCGGAAAACACATATATAATTACATACTGTTTTTGTGATTCATCACTATGCTTTAATTATGTTCAATTTGTAATAATGAAATTGGGGCTCACCACAACATGAGGAACTGTATTAAAGGATTGTGTCATTAGGAAGGTTGAGAACCACTGTTCTAGACTTTGCTTTTGTATACCTTTTATTTTGAGGAAACTACATATTAGGCACAGTGTAACATAAACAAAGAGAGCTTTTAATATATAGTATGTATGTTTGAGTTGTCCATGTATAATTTTAACCTTTCAGTATTATAAATAATTGTTAATGATCAAGAACAGCATGTCCAAATATAAGTAATTTGACTTTTTTCTCAGGGGAATAATAGGCCTTCTTGCACCAATTGCAATAATTCTGTGATGAAGTGCACAGTTGTCAAAAATAAACCTCTGAAACACATTCTATTTTTACTGTTCTGTTAATAGAATTTTTCCTTATGTTTCTTAAATTGTTCTTTTTCAGTCATTATTTAATCTTTTGGAATTTAGAAGATTAGTTCTGAATTACAAGCCTCCGTCAAATGCTCAAGATTTACCTCGAAATCAAAAGGTAAAATTAAGCAGAGGTTCTTAATTTTTAATTTGTGTTTATTTGGGGGGCATTTGCCTCTCATCAAATCTTGAACCAGTATCAAATTTGAATGTCAACTCATTAATTTCATTCACTACTACAGTAACTTTCAGTTCTTTGTCAGTGTATTGTGAATATGAATTTTTCTTCACCTGTGTGGCAGTATTATTCCAATTTTTTGTGTAAGTTTACTAATTGCTTTTTCTTTTGGACTGTCCAATTTCAGTAAACTTTATAGGCTGCAATGTACAATTCAAGAACTTTCCTTATCTCCTGAAAAATTCTGTTGAAATCAAAAGTTTTTTCTGTATATCATCCCTTTAAAAGCTTACTTTTGCACTGGCTGTTTTGCAATGCAAATCTATTTTGGTAGGCAGTATAATGTAAAAGCACAGATACGAGGACCAGGTTGCCTGGTTCTACTGTGGAGCTAACGCAAGACAGATCATCTTATCTGATCTCTGTTCAGTTTACTTATCTGAAAAGTGTAAATAATAATGGCAGTTATTTTATCAAGTACTGTGAGAATTAAATAATATAAAACATGTAAAGGGCTTCTAGTACATAGCAAGTACCAGGTGTCAACTGTTAGCTTTGTATTGTTCATAGTAGCTTTTCAAAATATAGGACTGATTTGCATGCAGAAATTCATACTTACTGGGCAAAAATTAATTATGGAGATAATATGCTTGAGTGTAGGTCTTCGGTGATCTTCTCATAAACACATTGTAGCCCTAAAGGGAACTAGTTTTCATTAAAGCATTGAACTTTGTGTGACCCATTATTAGTAGTAATGATGAATTATTCAGTTACGTTTTTCTTTTAGTGTATAATTTTGAAAACTACTTTTCCTACAAACATATGAAACGTTTATAATGCAAGCTAATGGGAATATAGCTTGATTTATAACCAGTTTTTCAGTCTATAATCTTTAGATTATAAAGTGTCAGGCTGATAAGCCATTTTCAAAAGGGAACTAAGGCCCTAACTGGTTTGGCTCAATGGATAGAGCGTTGGCCTGTGGACTCAAGGGTCCCAGGTTCGATTCTGGTCAAGGGCATGTACCTTGGTTGCAGGCACATACCCAATAGGGCGTGTGTAGGAGGCAGCTGATCGATGTTTCTCTCTCATCGATGTTTCTAACTCTCTATCTGTAAGAAATCAATAAAATATATTTTAACAAAAACAACAAAAAAAACACACAAAAAAACAAAAGGGAACTAAGGTCATCTGATAACTCCTCATACCTCCAGAGAAGCTAAACAAACCCCTTGAGTCATCACAATGTTCACATGAAAGTTTGGGATTACTGCTGCCCTTTATCGCAATTTGCTAATTTGAACAGTCCTCTCTTCCAGTGTGTCCATTGGAGTGTATTTATAATTTACTTAACATTATTTAAAATTATTACTTCCAGTTACATTTTCATATGTATCTTGACATTTTCTTTTATGTTCCTAGATTTTAGTGCTTTACAGAGTTTTAACTTTTATTCTTCATAGTGTTGACTCAAATAAGTTACTTTTCTAATCTTGCATAATAGACAATTGTGATATCCATGCTTACATACCAGAGCTAGTTTGGGGGTTGTGAGAATGTTCAACTAAATGCTAGAGAAATACATGAACCAAGTCTTCAGCATCTTTCTAGAAAGATTTATTTCTTGCAGGAGAAGGGTCAGCATATCCAGGTGTTCCTTTAGCTTAAGATATAAAAAGAACTTCTACTTCCATTCAGAAAAGACACTTATTTAGAAGAATACTGCAGAATTTTGTAAAAGATTGTTCCACAAATGAGGTATTCTTTAATTTGGCATGGTGACAGCAATACATTCTATATCGACATCTATAAAGCAAATATGTGGGATTTATAGCTAGTTAACCAACCTCTGATAGGTGCTACATTCAGTTAGGTTGTAAAAGACACAGGTTTTTAAAAGGGTGTCAGTGTAACTTTTATCACTTATTATTTAATAATGCATTTATGTGTAGCTCATGCTTGCTGCTACTGAATTTGAAAACTGTGTTAAGATATAGCATACCCTGTGATCACTTAAATCAAAGCACAGAGATGCTATTTGCTTAAACTGCTGAGCAGGGTATTTTTATCAGCACTTAGAGGTTGCCAAAAATCATACATATTGAAGTGAGAAAAAGAAATGGAGTCTTTGAAATCAGTTTGTATTTTCGGTAGACTTGGTTATTGTTTCTAGCAGTTGAAACTAATTTTACACATTCTTATTTATTTGTACTGTTCAGATTTTAATGTGTAGTAGAACTGTGAAGTACCAGAAATTTAAAGATAGATTCTCACTGTAAACATCTCATCCCTACCCACCTTCACACGAACTGTCATTGCCTAAGAAGTTACAAACTGACGGCAAAGCATATGTTAACAATTGCAACACAAAGATGCATAAGCTCATAACACTTAGAAATCTTTATATAAATAGCTAAAGTTTTATTAATCATAAGGTTACTAGAGGCCCAGTGCACAAAATTCATGCACTGGTAGGGTCCCTAGCAGCTGCTGGCTGCGAGCTAGGTACTCCCTCCCTTCCCCCAGCTGGCTTCGCCCCCTGGTCGAACTCCCAGATGAACTCCCTGTTGAGGGGACAATTTGCATACTATGCTTTTATTATATAGGACTAGAGGCCCGGTGCACAAAAATTTGTGCACTTGGCGAGGAGGGGGGTCCCCCAGCCTGGCCTGTGCCCTCTCGCAGTCTGGGACCCCTCGGGAGATAACGACCTGCTGGTTAGGCCTGCTCCTGGGTGGCAGAGGGCAGGCCCAATCCCTAGGTGCAGCCCCTGGTCGGGCTCAGAGCAGGGCTGATTGGGGAGTTGGGGCGCCTCCCACTGTCATGCACAGAGCAGGGCGGATCGGGAGGTTGCGATGCCACCCTCAGTCACGCTCAGGGTAGGGCCGATTGGGGGGTTGGGGCACCACCCCCTGTCACACTCAAAGCAGGGTCGATGGGGAGGTTACGGCGCCACCCCCTGTCACGCACAGAGCAGGGCCAATCAGGGGTTTGGGGCGCTGCACCCTGTCACTCACAGAGCAGGGCCGATCAGGGGGTTGGGGCGCTGCCCCCTGTCACTCACAGAGCAGGGCCCATCAGGGGGGTTGGGGCTCCGTACCCTGTCACACACAGAGCAGGGTCGATCAGGGGGGTTGGGGAGCTCCCCCCTGTCACGCACAGAGCAGGGCCCATCAGGGGGTTGAGGAGCTCCCCCCTGTCACTCACAGAGTAGGGCCAATAGGGGAGTTGGGGCACCGCCCCCTGTCACACACAGAGCAGGGCGGATCAGGGGGTTGGGGCACTGCACACTGTCACACTCAGGGCAGGGCCAATGGGGAGGTTATGGCTCTACCCTGTCACACACAGAGCAAGGCCCGTGGAGGGGGGTTGGGGCGCCGCCCTCTATCACCAACAGAGCAGGGCCGATCAGGGGGTTGGGGCGCCGCCACTGTCACACTCAGGGCAGGGCCGATGGAGAGGTTATGGCTCTACCCTGTCACAGAGCAGGGCCCGTGGTGGGCGGGGGGGGGGGGGGGGTTGGGGTGCTGCACCCTGTCACACACAGAGCAGGGCCGATCAGGGGGTTGGGGCGCCTTCCCCTGTCATGAACAGAGCAGGGCAGATAGGGAGGTTGTGGCCCCGCCCCCTGTCACACACAGAGCCGCAGGGCGATCAGGGGGTTTGGGCGCTGCCCTCTGTCACGCTGATCCGGGTGCTGGGAGCCTCGCTGCTCCGCTGATCCGGTGCCGGGAGGCATATTACCCTTTTACTATATAGGATAGAGGCCTGGTGCATGGGTGGGGCCCAGCTGGTTTGCCCTGAAGGGTGTCCTGGATCACAGTGGGGGTCCCCACTGGGGTGTCTGGCCAGTCTGGCTGAGGGGCTGAGGGCCGTTTTCCGGCTGGCGGGTGACTGAAGCTCCCAACCACTCCTTTTTTTCTTTTTTCTTTTTTCTATTCTGGGCCAGCTTTAGCTCTGAGGCCTCGCTGCTAAAAGCAGGTTTCTGGCCTTTACCTTCTGTATTTGATACAATGTTGTGGTCCGGCTGGCTGAAACCTGGCTGACTGAAAACTGGTTTCTAGGGTTTTGGTTAGCTTCTATATTTGCAACATAGTTGCTTAGAGTTGCAGCTGAGAGGCCGGCAACTGAGGCGGGGAATGTTGGAGTCCGCCATCACTGGAGCAAGCAAGCCTCCCTGCTCGCTTCAGTGCATGGCTGCCGGCCGCCATCTTGGCTGACAGTTAATTTGCATAAGGATATGCTGATTAGCCAATGGGAAGGGTAGTGGTCGTACGCTAATTACCATGTTTCTCTTTTATTAGTGTAGATATTACTTAAAGTCTTGATTTAAGAAAATTTCCAAAAAATATCTCCCCACTTTTCACTACTCACAAGTGAGAAGCATATGAGAAAGGAATGTGTTTAGTTGAACACCCAACTGTATTACTACACAAATACATGAAAGAATTTTGAATTTTACAAATAAAAGAGCCATTCTGGAATTTCTGTCTTTAACCATGATGAGGTCATAGAGACTGGATTTACAAGTCTTTGTATATTTTAGAGGATTCAAAGCATAAAAAATATGTGTTCTAACTATAATGAAATTAAGTTAGAAGTTAACAAAAAGATATCCAGAAAATCTCCCTGATAGTTGGAAATTAAATAATATGCCTTTAACCCAAAGGACAAAGGGATAGTTCAGAATACTTTGAACCAGATAAAAATAAAACCTTACATATTAAAATTAGAGGGATGCAGCTAAAAACAAAAGTAATGGTAAGTAGAAAATATATGAATTAAACATCTTATTGGTAAATAAGAGTGGTTTCAAATTAATGACAAAATTTACACATGAAGAACTTGGTGGGGAAAGGCAATTAATTTGAACGCAGAAGACAAGGAATAATGAAGAGAATAAATCAATGAAACAAATCAGGAAAATAATAGAGAAAATTAATGGAATTAAAAGCTGCTTTTTAAGAAGATTGGTAAAATTTATGAACTAGGTAGACTGAGTAAGAGTAAAGAAGGAAGAAACAAATTATCAATATAAAGAATAAAAGAGGGGCATATCAGTACATATTCTATAGATAATTAAAGAGAATAGTGGTATATTATAAACAGATAAATATCTTAAAACACACAAGCTATTGAAGCTCACTGATAAAAAGATAGATAATCTGAGTATCCCTATATTACATTAAAAAATGAATTTTTAAAAATAATAGTTGAACAGCCACCAAAAATTTAACAGCAAAATCGTTCACTGGTGAGTTATACTAATTATTTAAGAAAGAAATAATGCCAGTTCTCTAAATACTTTTCCAGAAAATTGAAGAAGAGATAAAACTTCCCAACTCACTTATGAGCGTAGGATTTTCCTGAAACCAAAAGTACAAAAAGTTATTCAAACAAAAGAAAACTACAGACGAGTATTTCTCATGAATGTAGAAATAAAAGTTGTAGCAGATTTTGGCAAATTGAATTCTGTGGTATGTATAAAGGATAGTACCTTATTGACAGGTGGGGTTTACCCAGGACTACAAGATTGGTTATATGTTCAAAAATCAGTATAATTCACCACATTAACAGAGACTATGGAAGAAAACCATATGATTGTCTTAGTAGATGAAGAAAAAGGGTTTGGCAGAAAGCTAACATTTATTTATTGCAAAATCTCTCAAAACTAGGGATAAAAAGAAACTTTCTTATCCTGATAAAGATCATTTATGAAAAATATTAAACTAATATAATACTTAATGGCAGAAGACCAAATGCTTTTCCCCAAAGATGAGAGCAAAGCAAGGATGTCCCTCACTACTTCTATTAAACATTAGACTGGAGTTTTTAAGTAGTGCTGTAAAGCAAGAAAGGGAAATAAGCATGTAGATTGGAAAATAAAGCTGTTTTTTTGCATGTTTATGACTTGTCTCTGTAGAGAATCTCAAGTATTCTACAAAAAAAAAATGCTTAGGAACAAGAAATGATGATCAAGGTTACATGATACAAAGCAAACATACGAAAATCAATTATATTTCTAAATACTTGCCATACACAATTGGGAATTTAAATTTTGAAATACTTATATACAATAGCAGAAAATATGTACTTTTAGGGGTAAAATGAACAAAAGATATATATGAAAAACTATAGAATATTACTGAGTGAAATTAGAGAAATAAAAAGATATATATCATGTTCATGGATCAGGGGGTTCAATATTATTAAGGTGACACTTGTTCTTGATTTAATCTTTTTATTCACTGCAATCCCCATCATAATCTCAAGAGGTTTTTTTTATAGGATTGACAAACTGATTCTAAAATTTATATGGAAAATCAAAATATATAGAATGGCTATAACAATTTTAAAAAGAAAGATAGTGTTGGAGGAGTAATTATCAGGCTACAATGATCAAGAAACTCTGCTATTGGCAAAAATAGCAGAGTCAAGCATAATAGAGTCAAGAAATAGACCTACATATCTCAGGTGAATTGATTTTAGTCAGTGTTGCCAAAACAATTCAGTGGGCAAAGAAAAATCTTAAACTTACAGTGTCATAGGCAGAAGAATAATCCTCATTTCTTGCTGAATACTATATTATACAGGTATCTTGCTTTAGAAATCCATAGAGGAATTTTTGCTTTTATGAAAAAAAAGTTGTTCCAGCAATAATGTAGGTCTTTCGTAAAACTGAACTGGCATAAGTTGAACTTTCAGAAAGCAGAGCATACTGTTTACTACACATTTTGGCTTAGGAAAAGCTTCATAGGAACACTCTAGATAGTGTGGGGAACATGTGTATGAAAAAAATATAATGGATTATAGAACTAAAAGCAAGAACTATATATAAAAATTATTGAAGAAAACATAAGAAAAATTTAGTGTCTTGAATTTAAAAGATGTCTTAAGTAAGATAACAAAAAGGCGCAAATCATAAAAGAAAAAATTGATAAATTAGACTATTAAAATTAAAAACTTGTAATCTTTGAAAATTATATAAAAAAAAGGCAAGCTACAGACTGGAAGAAAATATTAGCAAAACATGTATCACAAAAAGGAATTGTATCTAGAATGTCTTCAGAACTTGTACAAGTTAATAATAAAAGTAACCTGTTATTGTACTGGGAAAAATATTTGAATATATACTTCACCAAATAATATATGTAGATATATGCACATGAAAAAATGCTCAACATTTGGAAAATGCAAAATGAAACTAAAGGTGCTGTATACCCACAAGAAGAACTAAAGTTAAAAATATAACACATATGTAAGTGTTGTAGAATGTGGACTTAGAACTGTCATTATACTGCCAGTGGGAATATAAAATAGTGCGATGCCTTTGGAAAACAGTTTGGTTTTTTCTTTAAAACACCTACACAATCTAGCTCTTCCCTCTGGGTTTTTACTCAAAAGAAATGAAAGCATATGTTCACACAAAGATATGTGCAGTAATATCCACAGAAGCTAGAACAGGTTAATGGATAAATAAATGTGGTATATCTACACAATGGAAGACCACTGAGCAATAAAATGGAATGAATTATTAATATGCACAGTCATGAATGAAGCTCAAAATAATTATGCCTATTATAAGAAACCAGACTAAAACAAGTACATAGTGTATGATTTGATTTATATAAATTTCTAGAAAAGGGACCATGTTTGCCTGGGATGATTAGGAAGAGGAATGAGGGATGAAGAACCTTTGGGGCATGATGGATAGGTACGTTATCTTGATTGTGGTGATGCTTTCATGAATATATATGACTGAAGCTCAAAAAATTGTACACTTTATACTATACAGCACAGTTTATACCAGTTATACCTTGATAAATGTGTTTGAAAAAAGACAGACCAATATTTTAATAGTTTTTATATGTGGTGGTATTTTCATAATTTAGCCAAATACAGTAGCTGCTTTTAACATAATTTATGGTTTTGCCACTTGAAATTTAAAAAGTCATAGGAATTGTCTAAGAGAAAAATATATCATTAAAGTATTTTCTTAATATGCTTTTTTAGCAGAATTCCACTTAATTTTCAAAAGTCAGTTATTTTATCTTTGTGACTTCGCAAGGAGTGTCTCAAAACACTGCACTGACTTTAGATATAGTGATAAATGAAGAAATTGATCTCAGGAAATTGAGGATATTTATGGAAATTATTTTGTGGATTAAAATTTGTAGTATTTACACTTTTAAAACTTATTTATATAGGACAATTGTAGGGGAATAGGAAGTACCACAGAAAAATCATGGATCACTTTTATATCTGATTTAAAATTTTTGCATTTAATGTTTATCATAGATAAAAAATTTATTATCCTTAAAATAATGCATGTTTCCCATAACTTAGCATTTTTATGTCACACAATGCTCTTTGTGATTACTCTATAGTTTTGGATCAAATATTTGGAATCAGTTTTATTCCCTTACACCTACTTCTTAAAATTCCTTTTTTAATGCATTCTGGGAGCAGCTGTTTCTATATTGTTTATATTAGTGTGAAAGTAATTATACACATATCCCTACAGTTTTATAATGCTGAGAACTCCAACTCTGCAAACTTGGAAAACTTTTCTAATATTTAAATAGCATAATAAGTTTTATCTGTTAAAATTGATAAATTAGACTTCATTAAGATTAAAAACTTGTAATCTTTGAAAAATGTATACAAAAAGAAAAGGCAAGCCACAAACTGGAAGAAAATATTAGCAAAACATGTATCACATAAAGGAATTTTATTAAGGTTATACACAGAACTTGTACAAGTCAATAATAAGACAAGTAGCCTATTTCTGTATTGGAAAAATATGTGAACATATACTTCACCAAATAAGATGCAGATATGCACATGAAAATATGCTCAGCATTATAAGTCATTTGGAAATTTGTTACTGCAGGAGCTAACTGTATAAGAACTACTTTTATTGCCATAAAGTATTTCACTAACATATGTGAATTACATTCTTTTAAAAGTTTCCTTCTTATTAAGTTTACAGTCTTATTGAGAAAAGTTGAGTAAGATTTCAGAGGAGCACTAGGTGGATGATACATTAGTCTAATATTATGATCTAGATGAATTGTTAGACTATTAGGATCATCACATGACAGTGGCAGTTGGTAATTTATTGTTGAATGAAAGACATTCATTTTAGTAGCTATGGAGTTTGAAGGGATAATTGACTTGGAGGGTCTGGGAAGGCTTCATGGAGGTAGAGGGATTTTTGATTAAATGGATTTATCGAGGTGAAATACCTACACAGGGCCTGGTATGTAGCTAACACCCATTGTATGGTAATGATTGTTATTGCTGTCCTCAGCAGCATCTGGGCCTTGCTGAATGGAAAAGGATTATAATAAACAGACTTGAATGAGGAGGATATTCTTGCTGGGTAATGACATGATTTGCTATGAATATGTGGCATTTATGCTGAAATTGTGAGCTTAGCCTAGATACTTTGCTGTTTTTGTGGTTGATTCCTTCTTGAGTCTCCTAAATGACATCACTCTTCTTTATGATACAGGAGTGCTGGACTCGTTCCTAATCTATATTACTTAAATTTTTGTTTAGTTTTTAATGAATATCTGTTTACCAATAAAGATTTTGTTAATCTTCATTTAAAAGTCTTTTTTTCTTTGATCCCATTAGGAGCATCGGAATTTGCCTTTTATGTGTGAACTGAGATATCTGTTTGCACTTCTTGTTGGTACTAAAAGGAAATATGTTGATCCCTCAAGAGCAGTTGAAATTCTTAAGGATGCTTTCAAATCAAGTGACTCCCAGCAGGTAGTTCTATTGTGCTTACTTGTTTATAAATAATTTGTATTTTACTTAATCTGATCACTCAGCAGTTTTTTCGAAGATTCATATAATTGAATATGTTGTTATTCATCTTTATTAAAAATAAGCTGGAGCCATTTAAAACATTTATTTGGAGGAATTATTTTAAATTAAGAAAAGTAATAATGATCTTGAAAGTGTTAAGATAAATCAAAGTATCATTTATATTATGATTGAAACTGGTAAGTTACAACAATGGGTAAAAGTAAAAATTCTCTAAAAACATGTAATTGAAAATATTCACAAATGTATGATAACCCAATGCCAGTACAGTGTGCCTGCTTTTGAGATGCGTCTTTTTGCTGGCACGTAATAGTTTTTCTTAATTATTCAGAAAGGTTTCTGATCTACATTAACTTAGTTATGTTGCTTTTTTCCCCCTTTTAATCTTTATGTACTGCTATTTGAAAGGTTAAAGTGGGTGGTGCATGGGCTGGCTAAATAGCCATCTCAGATGGTGATCAAAGAAAATTGAATTTATTTAAGGAAAGGGAATGGGAGATGGGGATATCCAAAGGGAAGGGCTACACAGAGAAAAGGGGGCCTTGGAGACCAGTTCAGTGGGTTAGCCCCTGCCCGTTGCTCCCCTGGTTGTAAGTCTTGTGGGGTCCCTTACATGCCTATCAGAGAATGGTCTTTTTTCCCAGGTTAGATTCCTCCCCCTAATCATCACCATTTTAGGTCCTACTGCTCATGCCTCATAGTAGAAGGACCTCCCCCTGGGCCGTCTTGGCTTCTGCTGGGCAAGTGCCCACCAGAGAAGTCCTGATACTCTGCTGGTTGTACCCTGGGGAGATTGGAAAGCCAGTTTTTCTTCCCTAAACGGGATGGAGGGATGATAATCCCCTTGGCAGGGCAATGCTGCTGTCACCTAGTGTGCATGGAGCTGTGGCTTCTGACCTAATTAAACTTAGCCAATTTTCCTCCTTTCTTTTATTAATATCTAGCTAGTCTATGCTAACAATACCAGTATTTGCTTTTATTTATTGTTTTCAGTTTTTTAAAATATCTAACTGTCCCAGTGTCTGTTAGGTTAGTGTCTTATCTGTTATAACAGTTCTTAAATACATCAAAAGAAATAATATTCCTAAAAATGATCCCAAACCACCATTTTAGGGCACTCTTTCTGGTTTTAAGTGTTACCAAAGAAATTATTGGGCCAGATTTCCCAAACAGGAGTGGGAGTTGGGTTCTTGGGGTATCACTGAAATAAGAATTTTCACAAGCTCCCACGGGAGAGTGAGATATAGTAAAAGGCTTTATTTGTGTAGAGTTATATTCTTACGGTTGTCAAGTCCCGTGTCTGTTAACCCAGTCCTGAAAGAGGAGCAGCTGGGATTCCAGTAAAGCCAAAAGCAAAGCCAGGGTCCAGATTGTCTGTTTCATGTTGCAGCTGAGCTTAGTTCAGCATTAGGCTAGTTACAGTCCATCAGCCCATTGTGTGGGTCCCACATGGCTATAAGCCATGTGAAATGCCCCCTTGTAGCAGAAGTCACAGGAGCACAGGTACCAGGAGAAGCAAGAGCCCAGAGAGCAAAAGCCAAGAAAGTGCACTCCTTTGTTCAGAAGTTTAAATATTCATGTTTCCTGCTCTTTAAGTGGCCACATCTATTTGCTTCCAGGTGTGAATGACATGTAAGCACCTTCCCAAGTCACTCAGACCTTACTAAGCATGCGACCAAACTGCCTTTGTCCAGTCCCTTGCCCCATCAATCAGGGAATGGACTTGGTGAGTGTTAACTTACCAAAGGTATATAAATAGCATGTGAATATTAGCTAGTTTTCCCTCTATTCCTTTCCTGTTAAATAATAATCAGATTATTAAAATTGGTGCCGGCCCGATTGCCCCCAGCTCCCCTCCCCTGCCAGCCCAATCACCCACAACTGCCCTCCCGTGCTGGCCTGATCGCCCACAACTGCCCTCCCCTGCCACGACCCGCCGCCTCCACCGGGACCGCCTCCACTGTGAGAGGTGACAGAAACGCCGGGACCGGTCTCCTCCATGCTGTGCGGAGCCACGGGACCCCCAGGCTTCTTTGTGCGGAGCGGCCGCCAGGCCCCACCTATGCTGTGCACGTGGCCATCTTGTGGCGGCCATCATGTGGTTACCATCTTTTAGTGGCCCTCTTGTGGTGACGTCACGTATGAGGGCGCGAGGACCACCTAGGCTTTTATTAGTATAGATAGGTTCTTGTTGGTGGCCATAATGGAATACTTTATGCCTGTGTTCCTTCTTCCCTTTCTATTTCTTCTTTTTACAACAGTCCCTTTAGCATTTCTTGCATTGCTGATTTGGTGGTTTTAAACTCCTTTAGCCTTTTTTTTGTCTGTGAAGCTCCTGATTTCACCTTCAGTTTTGAATGATAGCTTGCTGGATAGAGTATTCTTGGATTTAGTCCCTTGATTTTCATCACTTTGTATACCTCATGCCATTTCCTTCTGATCTGTTGAGAAGTTGTGGATAGTCTAATGGGAGATCCCTTGTAGGTAACTTTCTGTCTCTGTCTTGCAGCCTTTAAGATTCTTTCTTTGTCTTTTACATTTGCCAATTTAATTATGATGTGTCTTTGTATAGATCTTTTTGAGTTCATCTTGATTGGGATCCTCTGTGCTTCTGGACTTGTGTGACTTTTTTCTTCCCAAAGTCAGGGAAGTGTTCTGTCATAATTTCTTCAAACAGATTTTTTATTCCTTGCTCAGCTACCTTTCTTTCTGGCACCCCTATTATGTGATTGTTGTTTTATTGTTGTCCCAAAGCTCCCTTAAACTCTCCTCTTGTTTTTTTTTTTTTTTTTTTTAAATATATTTTATTGATTTTTTACAGAGAGGAAGGGAGAGAGATAGAGAGTTAGAAACATCGATGAGAGAGACATCGATCAGCTGCCTCCTGCACATCCCCCACCGGGGATGTGCCCGCAACCCAGGTACATGCCCTTGACCGGAATCGAACCCGGGACCTTTCAGTCCGCAGGCCGACGCTCTATCCACTGAGCCAAACCGGTTTCGGCAACTCTCCTCTTGTTTTTTATAATTTTTTTTTCCCCAATTGCTGCTCTGCTTGGGTGTTTTCTACCTTGTCTTTTAACTTGCTGATTTGGTCCTCAGCTTCCTCTAGTCTACTGTTGAAACCTTCCATGGTTTTCTTTATTGCAGCTATGTCATTCTTCATTTCCTCTGGATTCTTACTCATGGTGTATTTCTCATTCGGGTCCCTATAATTCTCATTGAGTTGCTTGTAATTCTTATTCAGATGTTTGAGCATCCTTATAACCATTACTCTGAATTCTTTATATGACAAATTTCTTGCCTCCATTTCATTTAGTTCCTTTTCTGGTGATTTCTCCTTTTCTTTCATTTGGGGTTTTTTTTTTGTCTCCCCATTTTAGCTGTTCCTTTGTATTTGTTTGTATATATAGATCTAACTGCTGTGCCCCCCAGATTTTTTGTGTTGGTCTTATGTAGTAGTTGTTTTGTGGGTCTGAGTGGTGGTGTCTCTCAGGTCTCCTGGGCTGGGTGTTCTAGGGAGGCCCCCTCCTTGAAATATTTGAATCTTGAATGTTATTGTCCCATTCCTAGATGGAGTGTCATCTGATTATGTGGCTCACTCCCAACCATGTCATGCCAGCCAGTGTGGAGGTGCTGACTGAACAGCACAAAATGCTACAGAACAAGACATGACACAGAAGGAACAGAAAATGAATGTACACAAGACCGCTATCGCCCCAACAGTGACCACCAGAGAAAAGAGAATTAGAAAAGAGAATGATGGAATGGAAGGGAGGGAGGAGGGAGGGAGAGAGGAAGGAAGAAAAAATTTTTGGAGAAAACATAAACAAAGGAAACAAAAAGCACAAACAAAAAGCACCCAGAAATGTGGGTGGGGGGCAGAATCTGTAGATGCAGAATTTAAATAAAGAAAATAAGAATAAAGAATTAGAGGAATAGGGGAAGGACCATGGTTTAGAAAAAGGAGTAGAGAAAAAATGAGAAAACAAGAAAAAAATATTTGCAAAGGAGAATACAGGAGAGAGCAAATAGGCCTAAATTTAGGAAGTGAAACAAGAAATTAGAAGAAGAAATGAGAAAGAGAAGAGAGAAAAAAAATTAAAAAATTGAGCAGTGGAAGAAAAAGGAAAGAGAACAGGAAATTGAGTAGGTGCAGGGAAGAGGAAAATTATATATATGAACAAAACAAGAGAATAGGATACTAACACATCAATAAAGCAGATAGATAAAAATGTTCAATTTTAAAAAGTGGGGAAAAGAAAGAGAAAAACTGAAAAGGAGAAAGAAACGGGAGGAAAAAAATGAAGAGGAAGAAATGTGCAAAAAAAGAAAAGAGAAAAGTGAAGTGTCATTCGTTTAAGCCAAGTTTTAATGCCCCATGGGAGCTGGCTTAGGGCCCCACTCTTCTGTCTGCTGGTTCTGGGCTTCCTGTTAGGTACTTGGGTGCTAACCACTGTCAGGAATGTCTTTTGGCTTTTAGCACCTGCTTGAAGCTACAAGCAATCCACCAGTCCACCATTTGTGTCTGTGTCCACAGGCCTTATCTGCAAGCCGAAGGGGCAGTCTGTCCTCTAGAGAAGGTTTGTTAGCCACCTGGAGCCCAGGGCTGATTCAGCACTCTTCCTCTGAATCGCCATGTTCCACTGCTGCCCACCTTTGCCTGTCAGCCAGCTGTCAATCTTAATCACTCAAGAGTCTGTTCCTAACAGTGTTTGGTGTTTCACTTTCAGAGAATATGATGGGTATTTTTTTCTGTCCCAGAGCTACTCCTCCGTGAGTGGCCCAAAATATTACTCTGCTATTGGCTGGACAGAGATCCTTGTATGGAGACCAGTGGGGTCAGCTGGGGGGTTCTCGTTCCTAGAATAGTGGGGCTGATGGCCCCTCCTCTAATCCATTCACTGAGGGTCCTTGAGACTGTTCAGACCCTTAAGCTGGCCTCTGCCTTTATTTTCTCTGTAAAGCTCAAAATGCAGGGTGTGGCGGGCTGTATCACCTAGGGCAGGGTTTTTTTCCTTTACCTGCCTTCTGGGTGTTAGGAGCAGGTAGCTCTTCCCAGGGAGAATAGCTGTTTTGGTTTGGAAGCATATGAATGATCCAATGCTGGACTCCCAGCTACTGCTTTCCCAAGTCTCTCTGCCCTGCTTTTCACCCCCACCTGTCCTCAGGCAACTCAATTCTGCGCCTATTTCCCTATGCCAGTGGTCGGCAAACTCATTAGACAACAGAGCCAAATATCAACAGTACAACAATTGAAATTTCTTTTGAGAGCCAAATTTTTTAAACTTAAACTATATAGGTAGGTACATAGTTATTAACTTAATTAGGGTACTCCTAAGCTGGCCTTTGCTAAAAAACGTCCTCAATCTGATTGAGGTACGTTCGCTGAGGTCGACCCCTTTCAACTCTCTCATTCTCAACTCGTGCATGAATTGCGCGTGTTATGCCCAGATTTCAAGACCCCAAAAGACACCACCAGGGAGCGCCAAGTCCGATGCAAAAGCATAGAATCTTTTATTCAATCCCGGGCTTGGTCCCCCTCTGCCTCCATTACTGGATGCGAGAGAGAGCCCGGAGTCCCAAGAGAACAAAGAATTTATAGGGCTTAGGGTTGGGGGGTGGGGGCACACTTGGACCACTGATTTGGCCAATTCCGGTTGGTTGAGTGAGGGCCGGGGGTTAGTGACGCAAGGGCAGGGTGCAGTTAGGGTCTGGTTACACAAAGACGGGGGTGGGGGGGTGCGATGTTCAGCATACTTTCGGCCTTGAGTTTGTTTTCCCTTGCATTCCCATTGGCTGAGATAAGAGCAGGCTGAGTAACTGATACATTCTATGGCTTTTGCTGGAAGAGGAGTTAGGAACACAGCTATCAGTCCTGTTCTGTCCTTTCACACGCACCTCCCCCGAGCTGCTGCGTATCCCACGGCTGCGCCGTCGCCCGACCGACCGACACCCCCCACTTCTAACACCACTTCTTCAAATTAGGCTCGCCCAGGCCGAAAACCGACTTGTGCGCATGGGCCATGAAGTTTCAATCACACTGTACGTACGCGCCCGCACGTGGTGTTTTGTGGAAGAGCCACACTCAAGGGGCCAAGGAGCCGCATGTGGCTCTCGAGCCACGGTTTGCCGACCACTGCCCTATGCCAACAGCTCGTGTGTGTATTTGCAAATGAAAACTCTTGTGCTCTGGGTTTAAGTAATTAAAAAAGAAAGAAAGAAAAAGGCAGTCGAAACTGCAGCTCTCTCCCCCACTGACTCGTCTGCCAGGTCTAGACTCTGCTGCTGCCAGCAGTCCTGCTGCCTTTCACAGCTGCTTGGATGATGTGGGCGTTGCGGGTCACACTGTCACAGGTCAGGCCACCATGGGCTTGGGTAGTGCTGCAGGTCGGGTCATGCCACTGCCACCACTGGTGCATGGAGCCCTGCCTGTGCTCCCAGAACAGTTCTCCCCATAGCACAGCTCCTTCCTTTCCAGGCTCCCCACCTCTCACAACCTCGCCCTTCCTACCAGTCTCCAGGTGCCTTCCTTGTTATAAGTCAGCTCCTCAGCTGGACCACAGTTGGACACTCCAGGTGAATGTTCTCCAATTTAGTGATATTTCCAGCCTGGCCTTGGGACAAGGTGCCCAACAGGTCTGCCTATTCCGCCACCATTTTGTCTCCCTACTATTAAGTTTTAAAAGTCACTTCTGTTCCTTGACTTATCTTTTCTTCTGAAATTGCTTTTTCTTTGTCTTTTTTTTGGCTACTTTCTTTTGTGTTGAAGCTTTCTAAGGATGCATAGTGATCTTTAGGTATCTTTTCATATTTAAAAATAAGGTAGCACAAGTTTAATTGGAAGCCTTGTATGTATGTATATGGGTAGACTTCAGTTTTGTTAGAGTGGACAGAAGACAACTAGCTGTTGATGCTGTGACATGCTCCAGAATGCCACATGGCGAATGCCTTTGCTTTGGGTTCTTTTTTCTCCCCTCTACAAGGGCTTTTTAAGTAGTTGCACATTACCCTGGCTTGTGTGGCTCAGTTAGTTGGGCATTGTCCCATGCACATTAAAGTTACTGGTTCAATTCCTGGTCAGGGCACATGCTGGGTTTCAGGCTCAATCCTCAGTAGTGGGCATGCAGGAGGCAGCTAATTGATATTTTGCTCTCATACAGATATTTCTCTCCCTCTCCCTTTCTCACTCCCGGGGTGGGGGGGGCGGGGGAGGAAATCTTTAAAGTAGTTGCTCATCAGTTGAGGCAGATATAGGTTTGATTCTCTTCTGTTCCTAGATACTCGAATCTAAAGTACACATTAGTGGCATAGTGGAGTGGATCTATAAGTAAAGTAAGCATCATGATTTTTAAAAGTGAATTTATATGTTCATTTCATATTCTTTTTAATTATATCTTTGAAATATGCAAGAGTCTCGGGGATATTTTTTGGGATACAGTACTGCCAAATTTAAGTATACTTATAATTTAATTTAAAACTAAAATGTTAATCATTTTTTCTCTTGATGAAAGCAGGTAGAATTGTTTTATAATTGTAAATTTTAGATTGATTGCTAAAAAAGACAGGGATTACTTTCTCTGAAGAGTATTATGATAATGAGGAAACCTTTTTGTTTCTTGTCAGATAACCTTGCAAGATAAGCCAAGTTGTAGAAAAGTATTGAAGGTTTTAAGGTGTTATAACTTGCTAGGACAACTGTAGCAAATTAGAACAAACCGAGTGACTTCAAAACAGTAGAAAATTATTCTCTCCATAGTTTTAGAGGCCAAAATCCTAAGTGTAGGTAGGTGATGGAAGAGCTCTGCTCCCTCCAGTGGCTCTAAGGGAGAGAAGCCTTCCTTGCCTTTGTCATCTTCTTTTGGCTCCTGTGTTCTTGTCTTCTGACAGCATACCTCCAGTCTCTGTTTACATCTTTACATGGCCTTTTCCCCTTTGTGTCTATGTGTTTGCTCATTTTCTGTTTCTTAGAAGAATACTCACAATTGGATTTAGGCCTATTCTAACCCAGGATGATCTCATCTTAAGATCCTTACCTTAATCACATCTGCAAAAACTCTTATTCCAAATAAGTTTGTGTTCTGAGGTTCCAGGTGGACAAGTGTTTTGGTGGGCCACTATTTAACCTGATACAGATAGTATGGATGTTTATAACTGGATTTTTGTGCTGAGTTTGTCTTGAACTGTATGACATTGTTGTAATTTACTTACTCTTCCTAGACCTTAGTTTCAGCATTTTAAAGGTGTGCAAGTTGGCCTAGATGCTCTTTAAACAACTTCTAGATGGAAAAATGTGTGACATTCAAGTTTGTTTTATATTTAGAGCTATTTTGATAAAGACCAAGTGCTTACCCTGCTTTATCTTTCTTTGATGGTTTGATTGAACTCAGTCAAATATGTTAAGTGGATATGCCTTTGAAAAGTTGAATGAAGAAAGGCACATCTTCCTTCTAAGAGAGAAGCCAGTATTCTTTATAAAATGAAGAACTTTTTGGTGATATGCATACTTTTATAAAGGTTCATTAACAGAGCTTTTTTGAAAAAATATTTTTTATTATTTCATTCGTACATGTAATCTAATGAACAAAATAAGTTAACAAGCAAAATAGAGACAGACTCATAGATAGAGAGTAGGCTGACAGTTGTTGGGGGGAGATGAGGAGTGGGATTGAGCAAAAAAGAAAAAAAAACAACTCATGGTGATTGCTGGGAGAAGGGGTGTACAGAGTTGCAGGGAAGTGGAAAGAGAGTATGGGTAGATAAATGGTGATGGAAGGAGACTTGACTTGGTTGGTGAATACACAATAGTGTACAGATGATATGTTGTAGAATTGTGCAGCTGAAACCTGTATAATTTGTTAACCATTGTCACCCCAATAAATTCAATTAAAAGGGAAAAAATAGAAATTAAAAAATAGAAATCTCATTTGTAAGTTGGAATTCTGATATTTATTTATTTTCCTAAAGTGAAAGCCAATCACAATGATTATCAATATAATGCTTGTTTTAATCAAATACTGATTTTGTGCTCTGGTTAAGTTATAAATATTTATTGCATTTGATGTGAACGATTTCATTTAATACGTTTGTGAGTAGTCAGTAATTATATGTTTGAATGTCTGGGTGCAAGTTTTATGTTGCAATATTTAGTATTTTTATTAATAGGCTTAAAAATTAACAAGGTTTTTTTTGTTTTGTTTTTTTTCCTATAGCAAGATGTGAGTGAGTTTACACACAAATTACTAGATTGGTTAGAAGATGCCTTCCAAATGAAAGCTGAAGAGGAGACGTAAGTTACCATAAAATTTAGTGATGGTATTTTAAGAGATCTGTAAGTAGCGCTCATTTTTTTTCCTTTAATGTATTCAGTGTCAACAAATAAATAGGAATCTGAGATAGACATATGGGAGCCCAAATGTTACCTCTGTATTATTGATAAGCTGTTGGAATTTATGGCCACAAATGCTGGTAGCTTTAGATTTCCACTATAAGGGCAGAATCTAGCCAGAAAGGTCTAAAAAGTGATCCCTGAAAGGGCTAATCCTACATTGCCCAGTTCTTTTCATTAGATTCAATGAGGAGAGGGACATATTTCAAATAAGACTTAAGATTTCTGAAGATATGGAAAAATTCTAGCCTCTTTTAAAACTGTTTTTAAAAAAGGGGAGATAATTTGTTAGTTACCAGATCATATAAGGTGACTAGGACCCAAAAGAAATTAACAAAAAGTAAGTAAATAATAAGCAAGATCTTCAAAATCAGAATAGAATGACTCGTTCAGAAGAAACAAAGATTCATGAAATAGTCAAGTGGCCTTCTTCTAAGTCTACAGGTGAAAAGCAGTTGAGGACTCGTGTTGAAGGTAGGACACTGAAGTGCTTACAGAAATCTGGATAGGCTTGAGAGGAGGACTAGGGGTTCCAGGGTATAAAACATTTAAAAAATTACTGAGGGAAATTCAAAGACACTCAGGTATCATAGATTGGGATACAGATATCATTTACTCAGAGGAAACTTGCCCAATAAATTTTAGTATTAGAACCTTAAAGATACAAGGAACTTGAACTTTTAAGAACCAGGAACCAAGGTGGACAACCTTAGGTCAAGTCCACACAGAGGCTCTCTATTAGTCTGACAGGACAGTAGCACTTGTGGGGTCCTTCAACTTGAAGGTGGACAAGGCATGTTTGATTAAGGGTGGCTTTCCCCCTTCCCAACAAGTCCAAAGAAAAGCATATATAATAAGGACTGAAGGTCCGAGACTGAAGTGTGTAGTGATAATAGAAAAGCTAGGCACTTTATGGGCACTGACTGTCAGGTCCTCTTGTAAGGGCATCCTGCATAGTTACCATTTTAACCTTTAAAACAGCCTTGTGAGTTTAATTACCATTATTATCTTCAGTTGACAGGTGAAGAAATGGAAAAGTAAATTTAAGTACCTTTCCCAAGGTGACACTAAGTAACAGCTGAGTGCATGATAACCTCATACACGTTATTGCTTTGGTATAGGCTATTGTTTTTTTAATGTTTCCTTTATTACTTACAGGTCCAAAAATTATAACCATATTTATGTTTTTTAACATGCTTTAGGGATGAAGAGAAGCCAAAGAACCCCATGGTAGAGTTGTTCTATGGAAGATTCTTAGCTGTGGGAGTACTTGAAGGTATTACAATGAAGAGATATTATCTGTTAGCTTCTTTGTCTTGATAGTAACTCTTCATTTGTTGAATGACTTTTAATTTTAATTTGACTTACTCTATCTAGAGTTCCTGTTACATTGCTACCACTAGTCATTTATATACAAAGCACAGAATTGAGATATGAAAAGGAAGGTACAGAGTATATTATCTCATGCTAATTGATACTTAGTTAATATTATCCTGTTGTTCTTTCCCTGGGAAGGCTTCTGTGATTCTGTGAATTATTGGGATACAGGGATTACAGGGGCAGTTGTGTTGTTGGTGGATCTTTTGAAAATAATATTGGAGTTGAATACTGGGGTTGATATGATGATCACTGTTTTTGAGGGTTTTAAGTCTGTGAATGTTGAAAGCTGAGTTTAGCAATTTAGCATAGTTGGGATATTGCACTTTTTAGGTGATTATAAAATTCTTTAGACTCTAGTTTTCAAGAAAGAGTTGTATTCTATCTTTTGAAAATTCAGTTAAGAATGCTACTACTCCATCTTCCCTAAATGCCTGTTACTTAAAATCTGGACCAAACCAGTTACACTTTGATTCTCCTAACAAGGGACTGAACTAGTCAGTAGATATACTTCAAATAATAATATTACTAAGTCCCAAAATATAAATTTTTGATAACTTATTTTTCCTGAATGGCCCAATGCATCAACTTTTGGAAGTGCCCAAAGTATAAAATTTGGAAAATTGTTTTTTCTTCAGGATAAGTAATGGATTCATAAGAAGTTTTGTTTGAATATAGTTTTATAACTTAGAATTCAGAAAAAGACAGAGGCTAAGGATTTGGTCAGTAAGGTTATATTGAGGTGTCAGACCAGTGAGTCCTAATGGGGTGATTTCCGTTTGTTTGCTAAAGTACCCCCTTGCAAAAAGAACTTATAGTCCACTGATTCCTCCATTTAGTTCCTCTCAGCCCTTCTCTTTATTTCCATCCTTGTTCATAATAATTATCTGTATAAATATCTAAAACTCCCTTTCCCACATTGATTTCTAACACTGTCTCTGTCTATTCTCTGACCTTTATTAAGCTATTTATCTTCTCTCTGCATGCCCTGAGTTCCTGAAATTGCTGAGGAAAAGTCACTTCAGTGGGCTAGCTGTAGTGGACCAGGAATCTGTAGTATACCAAGCTTCACTGGTTCCAGTTCTCTAACCTTACCTGGCAATCATACTTGTTTTATTTAACCACTGTTTTCTATCCTGTTTTCTGCATTAACAATTTCTATCTTTTTTACTGTAATTCTAACGTCTTGTCTCTTCATTGTCTGAAAAACACTTTACTTCAACTTTCATGGATTTACTGTGAAGCTAATGAAACCTAACTGTGGGTCCTAAGGGCCCTGAATCTAATTTTGTGTTTGTAATACTGTAAAACAGTTCTTAAAACGCTCATCATCAAATATTGTGCTGCAGCCTCTGCAATCTGGATCCATTCCTAATGCCACTAATTATTTTTATTTGATCCCCTAGATAATAGAGGAATATTTAGTCTTATATCAACAGAGTATTCTTTGTATGTTCTCAGAATCTCATTCCTTCATGCTTTCACCCAGACCTCACTGTTCTTATTATCTTGTGGGCAGTTTTTTATTGCTGTTGTTTTTTATCTTCACCTTTTCCCTCTTTAATGTGTCTTCTCATTGATAATTAGACCTGGTCTGGTATCTCATGTCTTCAAATTTAAGGCACTCTTTTAAGTTAATCCTATTTAAGTTTAAGCCCCTTAAAGAGGGGTTTGATATCATCTGCTAACTCCCCACTTATTAAAACCATCCCACTTTTGCTTCTGGCCCAGACCTCTTCCTAAAGGAATATTTTTAAGATTATTGTGGGGTTTTTTTACATGTGTTCAAGTTCATTGGGTCCCTCTCAGTTTTTGTACTGAACTCCTATCAGCTATTAATTCTATTGATCCACTCTCTCCTCTTCTTCCATTTTTCCTTTTCTTAAAAACACTTCTCTGTCTTCTATGGAACCATATTTTCTTGGCTTTTTAAAATTTATGAGTGGGTACTTCTTAGTAGTTATGTTTATAGTCTCTTCTTATATTAAAGGTAGGGCATCTTTGGGACTCACTTTAGGCCCTCTTCCTTATCCTGTTTACTAATTCCCTAGACAGTCTCATTTACTGCCTTGATTTCCTGCTACCAGTAAGTCAGCGATTTTTAATTTAGAGCTTCAGACTAGAGAAATAATCTTACAGACTCATATATCCAACTATTTTCTCAACTTGAAGTCTCTTGGGACATTCCAAAACAGTTATGTCCACTACAACCTTAAACAAAACAAAAACAATCCTCTGTGCTTTCTTCAGTGGGGCCCCTTCAGTACATAAACATTAGTCCAATTGTTGATACTAGAAATGTGAGTCTCATTCCAGATACCCTACTTACCTCTGTCCCCCATTCTGCATTGAGCCAATCAATCAAGCCTTACTGGTGCTCCTCCTTGTATACATACATAAATGTGTGTGTGTGTGTGTGTAAATTAATTTGTGTGTTTTTGTACACTTTTACTGGTAACACCCTATTCTACGCTGGATGGATTCCATAATACTATCCTAGTAATCTACCACCCACTTATTACAGAAGTCAAAAGAATGTTTTAAATACATAAATCTGATCCTTTTCTTGCCTTTTTATTTAACTTATTGGGATGACAATGGTTAACAAAATTACAGATTTCAGGTGCACAGTTCTACAACACATCATCTGTACACTGTATTGTGTGTTCAAAACCCCAAGTCAAGTCTCTATCACCATTTATCCCCTTTATACCCTCCTCCACTTTTTGCCATTCCCCTTCCCTCAGCAATCACCACATTGTTGAATCTGTCATTGAGTTTTTTCTCTTTGCTCAATACCTTCACTCCCTGCCCCACACCTGTCAGCTTACTCTCTATCTATGAGTCTGTCTCTGTTTTGCTTGTTAGTTCTTTTGATCCTATTATTCCTAGATTTAACAATTTAATACTTTCTATTATTCTCAGAATGTACTGAAAAAATTTGTAACAAAGGCTGTTAGACTTTGTAGATTTTGACCCACCTAACTCTTGGTTGTCACCTCCCCATTGCTTCCCCAAGCTATACTGTCCTCTTCTTTGTTCTTCAAATATGCCAAGTTCTTTGCAGCTTTAAAGTCTTTGTATGTGCTTTTCCTTGGCCAAGAATACTCTACAGTTCCTGGACACTCTGGCCTGGCTAACTCCCACTAAGTTTGAGAATAAATGTCTTTTTGCTATGGAAGCTTCTCTGTTCTACTCTCGATCCCTAAAGACTAGGACAGCTCCTCTTTTTCTACCCTCTCACAGCGGTCTGTCTCACCACACTTTTTATAACATTTAAAATACCAAACAGTTGTTTGTTCATAATTATGTGTGCAATTAATATGTATGATGTCTTTTTTTCCAGAAGAGGCTAAGAGTTTCCTCAGCTCAGGGACCATCTCTTGTTTTTCACTGTTGTACATATTTTTATTACATATTTTTATTACATATTTTTATTGTTTAGCACAGTATCTTGGACTTAGAAGGACTTTTTGGAAGGATAAGTAAATAAATACATACATATATACATACATATATTACATTTGGGTTGAATTGAATATATGGCTGGATGTGAATGTACATATGTACATATATATATATAAACCAACAGAATTTGGTTTATACACTAGCTCATTACCCTTTGGAACATAATCCATCAGAGTTACGTTTTCAGGGAAAGAGGTCACTCATAATACAATTAGTAGCTAAAAGGCCACATTGAGGAATAGTAATTTAATTTAATTAACTTTTCCCCCTCCTATAGGTAAAAAATTTGAAAATACTGAAATGTTTGGTCAGTACCCACTTCAGGTCAATGGATTCAAAGATCTACATGAGTGCCTAGAAGCTGCTATGATTGAAGGAGAAATTGAATCTTTACATTCAGAGAATTCAGGAAAATCAGGCCAAGAGGTAAGTTTAACATCTGCATCATCCCTCTTCCCCTAAATCTTTATAACAGTGCTGTAAAGCACAATTTAAGTCCCCATTTCTATAGCTACCTACTAATTGAGAATACTCTAAATATGTGTTTTCATTGAATGATGGTAATTTAGACATATTTGGGAAATCTCCATAGCCCATCTATCTATCCTAATAAAAGGGTAATATGCTAATTAGACCGGGAGACCTTCCGGACAAAGCCATGGTGGCGGGGCCAAGGCAGAGGCAGTTAGGGGCAATCAGGCCAGGAAGGGAGGGCATTTGAGGGTGATCAGGCTGGCTAGGGGTGGGGGGCATTTGGGGGCAAGCAGGTCGGCAGGAGGGGCCAGTTGGGGGCGAGCAGGCTGGCAGAGGGGGGCAGTTGGGGCAAGCAGGCCAGCAGTGGGGGGCAGTTGGGGGTGATCAGGCCAGCGGAGGGGGCAGTTGGGGGCGAGCAGGCTGATGAGGGGTGGTAGTTGGAGGTGAGCAGAGCAGGCCAGCAGAGGGGGGCAGTTGGGGGCGAGCAGGCCAGCAGGCAGAGTGGTTATGGGCGATCAGGCAGGCCGCCAGGTGAGCGGTTAGGAGCCAGCGGTCCCAGATTGCGAGTGGGATGTCCAAGGGGTCCCAGAATGGAGAGGGTGCAGGCCAGGCTGAGGGACAGCCCCCCCGTGCACGAATTTCGTGCACCGGGCTACTAGTCCTATCTAATAAAAAGAGGATATGCTAATTGACCCTCCCGTCGTTGCAAAGATGGCGGCACCCACAGCCAATAAGGAGGGAATATGCTAATTGACTTCCATGCCCTCAAAGATGGTGGCGCCCATAGCCACAAGATGGCCAGCAGGGGAAGGCAGTTGGTGGCGATCGGGCAAGCAGGGTAGGGCAGTTAGGGGCGACCAGGCCGGCAGCGGAGGGCAGTTAGGGGCGACCGGGCCGGTAGGGGAGGGTAGTTGGGGGCTACCGGGCCAGCAGGGGAGGGCAGTTGGGAGTGACCAGGCTGGTAGGGGAGGGCAGTTGGGGCCAATTGGGCCTGCAGGGGAGCACTTAGGTGTCGATCAGACTGGCAGGGGAGTGGTTAGGGGCAATCAGGCAGGCAGGCAGGCGAGCAGTTGGGAGCCAGCAGTTCCAAATTGTGAGAGGGATGTTCAACTGCCGGTTTAGGCCCGATTCCATTTTAAAATCATCCTTTAGGACATTTTTCAGTTTTAGACTTTTCAGTTAAGGTACTAGTCTTTACAGCATGCTTGTTCTGCAAGTAAAGATGAAAAACATTGATATTAGGATGGAATTTTATATAGAAGTATGTTACTTATATCAAATACTGTTGGAATTTGTCCAGGTCTCAATAGGCAACACCAGACCCTTTTTCTTGTAAAATTTCAGTATAATAATGTGAAGGACAGATGGAAGAACTTGCTTTCTCCAGAAGGAAATAATTTACAAAATCTATAATAATAAAAGCATAATATGCTAATTAGACCAGATAGCCAAATGACCTTCCGGACGAAGCTGGGGCTGTGAGGGCCGAGCCCCTTGCACAAATTTCGTACATCAGGCCTCTAATATATTATAAACCTATTTATCTGTGTCTACTGCTTTCTGTCTCACCACCCAACTCTATCTCTCCAGCTTCATCTGCATATCCATCTATCCATACATGTACTTATCTTTTGAGGAGTGTTATAGCAGAAAGTAAAGGACAGATAAGAATCTTTAAAATCAGTCATTGTTAAGCAATTGCTGATAGTTGCCTTTGTGAGCCTCCATGCTTGAGGGCAGGATCTTCATATGTGCCACTCCCTGCTGTGTCCCTAGTGGATAGTGTGGTAACTGCAATTAGAAGTGTGACTGACTGAATGAAATGTCTCAGTGTTATCAAAAAAGTTTATGAGGTCTTTATCCCTGAATAGGAGCTTAATAAATACTAAGTTATTCTCTCTTTCTTGTGTTTATCTAAAAAGGGACTGGGTTCTTGTATCTTTGAGAATAAATTGATTTTATTTGAATTGTGTGCTTTTTTAAAAAGTGTAATTAACCATTTTTGTCCTAACTTTTTTTCCCCTTCAACAGAAATAAATATTTATTATTTGGTGTGGGGTTTTTTTATAGAGGGAAAGAGAGAGAATCTGTGAAATAATTGTTCTCTCCACCTCACAGGTCATCTACTGAGTCGTTCTCAACAGATGCCTAGGCCCCACTTCAAAGCTATCAAATCAGAATCTAGGACAGGGATATGGTACATGGCACAAGAGCTCCACAAGTGATTTGATATAGAACTATACTTAAGAATATTTAAATTGCCCTAACCGGTTTGGCTCAGTGGATACAGCGTTGGCCTGCGGACTGAAGGGTCCCAGGTTCGATTCCGGTCAAGGGCATGTACCTTGGTTGCGGGCACATCCCCAGTGGGGGGTGTGCAGGAGGCAGCTGATCAATGTTTCTCTCTCATCAATGTTTCTAACTCTCTATCCCTCTCCCTTCCTCTCTGTAAAAAATCAATAAAATATATATATATATTTTTAACAAAGAATACTTAAATTAAGTTGATTAATTTTATTGATGGAAACTAGATATCCAAGGATTGGGACTTTCCCAGGACCCCATAAGAGAATAAGAAAGCAGAACTCCTTAATGTATGATCTGTTTTGGATTAAGTAAGGATGATAGATGGATGGGTGGGGCAGGGAAAACGGGATGGCATATTCCTTACTTTGTCAAAGCAGCTTGTAAGTGAAATACACTACGGTTTATTGGTAAGTAATCTTTCTCACATATGTCTAGCTTTCAAAAATGGTTTTCCTTACATTCAATCTAAATTTTTATTTTTATTTTTTAAATATATTTTTATTGTTTTCAGAGAGGAAGGGAGAGGGATAGAGAGAGAAACATCAATGATGATAGAGAATCATTGATCAGCTGCCTCCTGCACACCCTCACTGGGGATCGAGCCCACAACTCAGGCATGTGCACTCACCCGGAATTGAACCTTGACCTCCTGGTTCATAGGTTGACACTCAACCAATTAGCCATGCAGGCCAGGCTGCTATCCTATATAATAAAGCGCTAATATGCTAATTAGACTGAACAGCCCAACGACCATCCAGATGACCTTCTGGACGAAGCTGGGGCTGCGAGGGCTGAGCCCCTTGCACAGATTTTGTGCATCAGGCCTCTAGTTTATTTTTTAAAATCTAGTTTGTCCTTCATCTTTGTCTTTATACTATAATGTCTTAGACTGCATTCTATGCTTTCTGCCTAGGTTTTTTAATTCAACCTGTGGAATACAATAGTTTGCCATCTTCTTTAAATTCAGCAGTTTCTAAGCAGTCCCAGTAATACCAAATTTGATTTCTATTACCAATTGCCTAGATAAGTTTCTAATAACATTTTAAAATTATAGTCCTATTTCATTATATCCTTCAGAATAACTATTTCTTCTTGAGTCTCTACAAAGACCAATGAAAAACATGGTAGATGTGTTTCAAAATTGGCATAATTCTTGATGGTAACACCTCTTACACTATTGTTTAGTAAAAGTTGTTTATTTTACCTTGATGCAGAAAATATCATTTTACTGAAAGAGTTGTTGTCAACTAATTAGGAACACCTTTAGTGTCCAGCATTACTGTTGTTAAAACATTCAATGGGCTATAAGATTTTAAATTTCTGAAATGACATAACCAGAGACAACTCAATAAATTAAAAATGATTTTATATATAAAAGCCTAAGCGACCGTTACGACCAAACAACCAGTCAACCAGTCGCTATGATGTGCACTGACCACCAGGGTGCAAATGCTCAATGCAGGAGCTGCCCCCTGGTGGTCAGTGCACTCCCACAAACAACCTCCTGCGGCCCTTCCCCCCGGCCGTCCAACCTCCTCTGGCCCCTCCCCCACCAGCCGGCTAGCCCCCCAATAGGCCTTAATCGCTGGCCAGGCCAAGGGACCCCACCCGTGCATGAGTTAGTGTACCTGGCCTCGAGTCTATAAGATAAATACTTATAAAATGTTTCTAGAATATGTTTTTAAGGTAAAAGGGCAAATGAGTAAGGACAATTAAATGACTGAAACTAGTTTTTGAACTGGAATAGGAAGTTTTTGGTTCTTATTCTTAGTTTACACCCTGGCTTTGTTTAGTGTTACTAAGGGGAATTTGGAATGGCAGGTCTGTTTATTTCTTTCTGGTTATATAATTCCCTCTGCATTAACATAATATCACAAAAGGAAGTTTTAAAACATATTCATAGAAAAATATCAGCTATTACAACTCATAAAAATGACTATATTCTTTCTAGAAAATATATCTGATAAGTCAGGTTTATAGTCATAAATTTAGAAGCATCTTTGTTGCTAATGCTGATTATATAAGTTATTTATTCATAATTGCATGAATCTATTACTCCTGTAGGTTTATTATTATGAAATAATAATAAATATGTTTAGGGATGTGGAGAATATAAGCATCATTTTTAAATCTTATTTTATTGTTTAAGATATTACAAATAGTAGTAGATAGGTCTCCTTTTTTTTCCATTGACCTCCCCCTGGCCTCCCCTACCCCCCCCCCCCCCCCCCCCGGCACTTTTCCTCATCCCCCACCCCCACCCCCAGTGTCTTGTTGGTTGTGTTTATATGCATGCATACAAGTCCTTCAGTTGATTTCTTACCCCCATAATCCTCCCCTACCTTATCACTGTAGTTGGACAGTCTGTTTGATGCTTCTTTGACTCTTTCTATTTTTGTGCAACAGTTTATAATGTTCTTTATAGTCCACAAATGAGTGAGGTCATGTGGTATTTTTTCTTTCATTGACTGGCTTATTTCACTTAGCATAATGCTCTCCAGTTCTATCCATGCTGTTGGAAATGGTAAGAATTCCTTCTTTTTTTACAGCAGCATAGTATTCCATTGTATAGATGTACCACAGTTTTCTAATCCATTCATCTGCTGATGGGCATTTAGGCTGTTTCTAAATCTTAGCTATTGTAAATTGTGCTGCTATAAACATAGGGGTGCATATATCCTTTCTGATTGGTGTTTCTGGTTTCTTGGGATATATTCCTAGAAGTGGTATTCCTGGGATAAATGGGAGTTCCATTTTTAATTTTTTGAGGAAACACCATACTGTTTTCCACAGTGGCGGCACCAGTCTGCATTCCCACCAGTTGTGCATGAGGGTTCCTTTTTCACCACATCCTCGCCAGCACTTGTCGTTTGTTGATTTGTTGATGATAGCCAATGAGGTCAGAAGACACCTCATTGTTATTTTGATTTGCATCTCTTGGATGCAGCAGTGCCCGAAGGTTCCTTTTTCTCCACATCCTCTCCAGCACTTGTCGTTTGTTGATTTGTTGATGATAGCCATTCTGACAGGTGTGAGATGGTACCTCATTGTTTTGATTTGCATCTCTTGGATGATTAGTGACTTTGAGCATCCTATCTAATAAAGAGAGAATATACTAATAGACCCTAATGCAGTTGGAAATATGGCAGCGTCCACAGCCAATAAGGAGAGAATAAGCTAATTGACTTCCCCGCCCTCAAAGATGGCGGCACCCACAGCCACAAGATAGTGGTACCCAGTCCCCTCAGCCCCGCTGGGATGGCGGGCACACGGCAAGGCCAGCCCTACACGCCTGCCTCTGGAGTCCCCCAATCCCCTCAGCCCCCCAGCTTTCCAGGGCCCCCCGAGGCTCAGGTAACCAGGGCCGGCCGAGGCTTGTGCTGTAGGTAGTGGCAGCAGCAGAGGTGTGATGGGGTGTTGCCTTACCCTGATCTCCAGGTCGCCCGCCCTTGAGGGCTCCTGGACTGTGAGAGGGAGCAGGCCAGACTGAGGGACCCCCCCTCCAGTGCATGAATGTTCATGCACCGGGCCTCTAGTGTTTTCATATGTCTGTTGGCTTTCTGAATGTCCTTTCGAAGAGTGTCTATTTAGGTCCTTTGCTCATTTTTTGATTGGATTGTTTACCTTCCTTTTGTTAAGTTGTATGAGTTCCCAGTAAATGTTGGAGATTAAACCCTTATCGGAGTAACATTGACAAATATGTTCTCTCATGCAGTGGGCTTTCTTGTTGTTTTGTTTATGGTTTCTTTTGCTGTGCAGAAGCTTTTTATTTTGATGTAGTCCCATTTGTTTATTTTCTCTTTAGTTTCCATTGCCCTAGGGGCAGTATCAGTGAAGAAATTCCTTTGGCAGATGTCTGTGATTTCGCTGCCTAAGGAATCTTCTAGTATTTTTATGGTTTTCCGTCTTACATTTAAGTCCTTTATCCATTTTGAGTTTATTTTTGTGTATGGTGTAAGTTGGTGGTCTAGTTTAATTTTTTTGCAAGTATCTGTCCAGTTTTTCCAGCACCATTTATTGAAGAGACTGTCTTGACTCCATTGTATGCTCTTGCCTCCTTTGTCAAATATTAATTGAGCATACTGGCTTGTGTCAATTTCTGGGTTCTCTGTTCTGTTCCATTGGTCTATATGTCTGTTCTTATAAGCATCGTTTTTATCTTTAATGTTCTATGTCTCACAAGCATTGCATACCAGTTAGATCAAAGAAGTACATGTGTTTTTTATCGCATGGAAAAATATTTTGAAATAAAAATTAGTGTTTTATTTAATAGTCTACTTATACTCTACTATCCTTTTAATCCTGAAATCACAGAGCTAGAGATACCCATAACATTTTCTTAAATGAATTTAGGGAGTGTCTGGCTATCTCTTCTTTCCCTGTTAGCTTGAGAATGAGAAAGTAAAATGCTTCCATGTATGTAGTAGGTAGGAAAAATTGTCATGGTTGTTAGAGGAAATGCATTCACCATAGACACATATTGCACAATGTATTATGAACATACTTTTGTAAGGTTTGGAAGCTATTTCCTGGAATTTTTATGGTCTCCAGAGAAACATACCCCCAATTTAAGTCGTTCCATTTCCTCTGACAGTTGTAGGTTCCCATGAATTAAAGTATATGACTATTTCGTTTTAATGGTGACTTTTAAAGTGTTGCAAAAGCCTTTGCCCAGTGGTTCTCAGCCTTCCTAATGCCGTGTCTCTTTAATACAGTTCCCCATGTTGTGGTGACCCCCAACCATAAAATTATTTTTGTTGCTACTTTATAACTGTAATTTTGCTACTGTTATGAATCATAATGTAAATATCTGATATGCAGGATGTATTTTCATTGTTACAAATTGAACATAATGAAAGCAGAGTGATTAATCACAAACACAATATGTAATTATATATGTGTTTTCTGATGGTCTTAGGCAACCCCTGTGAAAGGGTCGTTTGACCCCCCCCAAGGGGTCGCGACCCACAGGTTGAGAACCGCTACCTTAGCCAGTTTGGCTCAGTACTTAGAGTGTTGGCCTGTGAACCAAAGGGTTCTGGGTTTGATTTTGGTCAAGGGCACGTGCCTTGGTTGCAGGCTCCTCCCTGACCCGTGCCCTGGTCAGGGCATTTGTAGGCGGCAACCAATCGATGTTTCTCCCCATTTTTCCCTCTCTTTTCCAATCTCTCTAAAAGATCAATGGAAAAATACCCAGGGGTAAGGATTAACAACAACAAAAAATAAAATGTTGCAATAAAATATGAAAGTAATAGTTCTTGAAATCTAATTATATACTTATTTAATAAGTATAATAAATGTGTTTAGGGATGTGGAGAATATAAGCATTTTTTAAATTTTATTTTATTGTTTAAGATTTTATTGTATCATAAAATGGAGTAGAGAATAATATCCTAAGGCATTAAAAGTTTTTTTGGTGATATGTATGGGGTATGTTTTATCTTTATTGTTTACAGTATTATATAAGTCTCCCTTTTCCCCCATTGACCTGTCCCCAGCCCCCCTTACCATCTGTGTCCTTTGGTTTTATGCACATATGCTTGCATACAAGTTCTTTGGTTGTGGAGTATGTTTTCAATCTTAATAGTAATTTTAGGTGTGGATTACAGCTAACTAAAATTTTTGCCAATGGTTTGTGAGAACAAAATAAATAAGCAAATCTGTTCAAGAAATTTTAAAACTTACGAGACATTTTTGATATTAGATCTTTCATAACATTCTCTAGTCAACTTTAGGTAATACCCATATATAAAATAAAACAAATTTCTTCTTAAACCTCAACTTTTAGTAAAAGATGAACCAAATCCAACTTAGGAAATCTCAATTCAGGTAATCATTAACATTTGGGGAGGGAGAAATTGTTTGAATAACTGTGTGCCACGCTCAGCATGTCCATGGGTGAACCTGAGTGGGGGTGGTGAAGGATTAGAAAAGACAGACAAGAGAATAAAGCTGGGGCTAGGTGGGATGCTGCCCTCTCTGATGGAGAGACAGCGCCACAGCCTGCAAGCCGAGTCTTTATTTTATAGCCAGATTCCACCAGGCAAAGTAAGGGCATGGGTAAGATGTTTACAATGTTCTCACGAGTTTCGAATCTACTCAATTACATGCACCTGATGAAGCTTGCTGCACCTCCCGGAGCCTATATCACTTAGCCACGTGGGACCACAGGTTCGGACCATAAAGTCAAGCTTACAACTATAGCCTTTGGCCATAATTGTGCTGGGAGGGTTTTGCCCTCCAAGCTAGGACTTGTATGTGGCTTTGCCATGAGAGGACCGTGCCCTGTATTTAGTTCGAGGCTTGAACCTGTCCAAATACTGTAGCTGCTCTCCACATAACTGTATACTTTTATTAGCTTTATTTAGAGAAAAGTAGCAACTTTCAAGATTTTAGTTAAATTAATTCAGTTTGCCAGATGTGCTTCATTCCTGCTTTTACTTTGGATGTTTGGATTTAATGTACTCTCAGCTTATTGACATTTGTGTGGTGTCATTTTTTGGTTATTGAAAACATCACACATAATTTAGTGTGGCAATTTATTTTTATAGTAGTAAAAAATAAATTTTATAGCTTATAATAACCACTTTAAATTTATTTGTTCCATTATCTTATACTTCTGAATTTCTTGGTTTTTCTTTCTCTTTAAGTTAATAATCTATATATATAAAAGCCAAGCGACTGAAACAACCAGTTGTTATGACATGCACTGTGGCGGCCAACCGGCCTGATTGGGGCCCCGATCTGCCTCCACCTACCCCGATCAGGGACGAGGCCTGCCATCAAACCTCCCACATCACCTCCCCCCAACGGCCCCCCCCCAATCAGCCCGTATTGGGGTGGGCCGGCCAGACCCCACCCATGCACGAATTCATGTACCAGTTCTCTAGTGTTTATATAAAACTTGAATGTTTTCTATGAAAAAAAAATTTTTTTTTTTAAGTTTTGTTGTATAACATTCTTAACTGAACATTCCCCAAAGTTGTGCTGGAGTTGGTTCATAGCAATGAGGCATTTAATTTGTTAAATACTAGTTACTATAAAGGATTTCAAATATAATTACCATAAATACTTATTAGTGATATATCTTTTTCTTAAATTATTCAAATTTCTAGTAGGACAATTAAGTTTAAAACAGTTCCTAGTTTTTAAGTATGAGAATTGTGATCATTTATGTTATAACATTTTTTTTCCTTTATGTACTACATCTTGGAACTTTGTCACAGGTTTTGACAGTATGGATGATTGTAATAAGAATATATACCATTTATGGTAGCAATAGTAATATAATCTTGAGCTAATCTAATGAACAAAATAGACTGATGAACAAAATAGATCCAGAGACATAGACACATGGTACAGACTGTTGAATCTCAGACAGAAGGCAGCGGTGGATGTGTTGGGTGGGAAGAGATCAGCCAAGAACTTATACGTATATGCATAACCCATGGACACAGACAAAATAGGGTGGGGAAGGCATGGGGTAGGGGGAGGGAGAGGGTTAGAAGGGTCTATGGGGAAAACAAGGGGGCATATGTAATATTTTCAACAATAAGGATTTTAAAAATAAAAAACTTGAGCTACTAAGTTATGATTTTAACCAATGGCTTTCTCTTTGGGTTAGAAATTCTAATATAAAGAATTGTCATGGAAGAAGAATTGTTAGAAGATTTTTCTCTTTCCTGGTTGTATGTTAGCCTCATCCTTGGAATTTTCAAAAAGTGTGAAAGTTTTATCTAAATACCATACCTAATTTAATTTTTTTGTGATGTCATCATTGTGACGATGCATATAAAAATGTCACTGCTGACATCCTATGCCTAAATTTGGAATGGAGAAAACAGAAAGATGATACTAATGTTTTGAATTATTGTTTCTTTCAGCATTGGTTTACCGAACTACCACCCGTGTTAACATTTGAATTGTCAAGATTTGAATTTAATCAGGCATTGGGAAGACCAGAAAAAATTCACAACAAATTAGAATTTCCTCAAGTTTTATATCTGGACAGGTATGGTTTGGGATATAGCATAAATTAGTTTAGAAACAGTTTAGTAACCAAGTGAAGAATTACTGTGTTTAGAGAAGAATTTTGTTTAATTTCCTTAAATTCTTTAATTTTTGTATAAAATATTTAATAGCATTTGTCAAGAAAAAGTATAGTAAATGGAAATTATAAGGAAGTTTTTAAAAAGATTATTATATTCTTGTATTATAATTCTGTCAGAAATTTTCAAAAGTACTATTTTATACTGTTTGATATCCTATATAATAAAAGGTTAATATGCAAATCAACCAAAGAGTGGAATAACCGGTTGCTATGATGCTCACTGATCATCGGGGGGCAGATGTTCAACACAGGAGCTGCCCCCTGGTGGTCAGTGCGCTCGCACAGGGGGAACGCCACTCATCCTGAAGCCGGGCTCATGGCTGGCGGGCACAGTGGTGGTGGCGGGAGCCTCTTCTGCCTCCATGGCAGTCGGACATCTTCTGAGGGTGTGAGAGGGTGCAGGCCGGGCTGAACCACTACTCCCCCCCCCCCAAGTGCATGAATTTTGTGCACCAGGCCTCTATTTTTATTATAAAATTTTGAATGAATTGATCTTCTATGGGATTGCCTAGACCAGTGGTCGGCAAACTGCGGCTTGCGAGCCACACGCAGCTCTTTGGCCCCTTGAGTGTGGCTCTTCCACAAAATACCACATGCGGGTGCGCACGTACAGTGCGATTGGACTTCGTGGCCTGTGCACAGAAGTCGGTATTTTGTGGAAGAGCCATACTCAAGGGCCAAAGAGCCGCATGTGACTCGCGAGCCACAGTTTGCCAACCACTGGCCTAGACTTACTATTGTATCTCCTTCCACAATATTTAGAGATACTAATGATTGCTATTTTTTTTTTCTGCAAGATACATGCACAGAAATAGAGAAATAACAAGAATTAAGAGGGAAGAGATCAAGAGACTGAAGGATTACCTTACAGTATTACAACAAAGACTAGAAAGGTATTGTAACTTTTACAGAATTATGAGCTAACTGTAGAAGTTCATGCTTTTAGCGATTATCTAGAATTTTTAATCTTACATTTTTCTTGAGTAATTTATGATCCTAGGAGTAGATAATAATTCTGAACTGATATCATTGCTTATATAGTTTAGTTTTTAATTCTGTTAGAAACTTAAAATCTTTTATAGTTCTCATTAGAAGATTATTCTAGTATTTAAAGTTAAATATTCTCACCAACAACAGGTATGGTTCTGAAAATAGATATAAACTAATTTATAATTGAGGTTTCTTCTTTCATGATACTAAATATTACTCTTGAGATTTCCTTTAAGACAAATGGTGACTGAGTTTTCTCCTTAATACAGAAGATACAAACTCAGATGCCTACCAGGACCTCGTGGAGGCTTTCTGAAGAAAGGCAACAAGTCAAACATAGTGGTGGACAGGGGTGCCTAGTGCACACCCCTTGGAGAGGGAGTGGCTGCCAGCCACATTAGCTCATGGAGTCATGATAAATGTCATCTCAGTATCCCTAAAGTATCAGATTGTTCCCAGAAGCCAACATCTAGACTGTCAAATGTTCTGTAGTTTAGATAAAGTCCCCAGGCTGAAATGTCATCTGCCAGATGCCAGTTTGCAGCCTCTGATGTAATCTTTATTCCCTTGTTTTAGTGCTAATTTGAAAATACCCTGAAATTTTATTATACAAATATAAGATCATATTTCAATAATTCTTATTCTTAAAAGGTATCTACACTAGTAAAAGACAAAGATGCTAATTGACTGTACCTTCGCTACACCCAAGCCTCACCCACCAGCCAATCAGAGTGACTATATGCAAATTAACCCAACCAAGATGGCGGCCGGCAGCCACGGAGCTGGATCAATTAGGAGGCTTGGTTGCCCCGGCGATGGAGGAAGCCAAGCTTCCCACCTGCCCTGGCTGGCTGTGGCCTCCACAAAAGGCAACAAAGTTTCAATTATAGAAGCTAAATAAATCCCAGATACCTGCTCCCAGCTAGCCTCCACTGGGAGCCTGGGTGGCTGGGGGCTGTGGTCAGCCTGCAAACAGCCATCAGCCCCTCACCTAGGATGGCCACATCCTCATGGGGTGAGGGTCCCTGCTGGGGGCTTGGCCAGCCTACAAACAGCCATCAACCCCTCACCCAGACTGGCCAGGCACCCCAGCAGGACCCCCCAACCTAAATGGGGTGTGGCCAGCCTGAAAACGGCCCTCAGCCTCTCACCCAGACTGGACAGGCAACCCAGCAGGGACCCCCACCCTGAAGGGGCTGTGGCCAGCCTGCAGCCAGCCACCAGCCCCTCACCCAGGCTGCCCAGGCACCCCAGCGGTGACCCCCACCCTGAAGGGGCTGTGGCCAGCCTGCAAACAGCCATCAGCCCCTCACCCAGGCTGGCCAGGCATCCCAGGGGGGACCCCCACCCTGAAGGGGGTGTGGCCAGTCTGAAAACGGCCCTCAGCCCCTCACCCAGGCTGGCCAGGCACCCCAGCGGGACCCCCACCCTGATCTGGGACACCCTTCAGGGCAAACCAGCCAGCCCCCACCCGTGCACCAGGCCTCTATCCTATATAGTAAAAGGGTAATATGCAAACTGACCCTAACAGCAGAACCACTGGGAATGACTGGTCACTATGACACACACTGACCACCAGGGGACAGACGCTCAATGCAGGAGCTGCCCCCTGGTGGTCAGTGCACTCCCACAGGGGGAGCTCTGCTCAGCCACAAGCCAGGCTGACGGCTGCCGGTACAGCGGTGGTCGCGGGAGCCTCCCCAGCCTCCTCAGCAGCGCTAAGGATGTCCGACTGCAGTTAGGCCTGCTCCCGGCTGGCAAGTAGACATCACCCAAGGGCTCCTGGGCTGCCAGAGTGATGTCTGACTGCCAGCGTAGGCCTGATCTCCCGGGGAGCGGGCCTAAGCCAGCAAGTGGTCATTCCCCGAGGGGTCCCAGACTGCGAGAGGGCACAGGCCTGGCTGAGGGACCCTCCTGAGTGCACAAATTTTTGTGCACCGGGCCTCTAGTCAGTAATAATATTGCAAAATAACCAGAGGTAAAAAAGTAGGAAGATAATATTAGTCACCATGAAACCAGATAACAACTAAAAAATAGTCTTAGGAGATGAAACTTAGAGTAGTGTTAAAATTCATAACAGTGTATACACACATTCAGGTTTAATCAGCTTTGGTTTCTTTGGGAGAATATTTAATTTATTTCTTGAATGTATATTTAGTCTTACTGTCTTCATCTGAAAATTAATTTCATTGTTGAGAGTTTTATTGAAGTATTTGTATCATGTTTTATAAAAATTTTTGAAAAACACAAATTTGCTTTATATGCAAATTAAAGCATTCATACATTTTATGGTTAATAGATATTTAAGCTATGGTTCGGGTCCCAAGCGCTTTCCGTTGGTAGATGTTCTACAGTATGCATTGGAATTTGCCTCAAGTAAACCTGTTTGCACTTCTCCTGTTGATGATATTGATGCTAGTTCCCCACCTAGTGGTTCCGTACCATCACAGGCATTACCAAGGTAAAAAGTCTTTTTGATACAAAAGACAAGCTGTGCTTTCTATATTACATAATAATGTAATTGGTACCCTTTGAAGAAGGTTTTATAAGATGCATGTTGTGATTAATTTTAATGAATTCTAAAAAGATTAGATTCACTTAGAACATTTGTTGTATGTGTTCTAGCTGCTTTCTTACTTCATTATTTCAATAGGTTGTGGATTTAATTTTTCTGGTTGTGGATTTAATTTTTCATATTTTTTCTATTCAGAGTTATACTTTAGGTTGTTTTAGTATGTTATCTGTTTCAACCTTTTATTCATGAAAATAATATTGTTAAATTTGAAATTTCTTCTACAATGTAAGCTGGTAAGTATTAGCAAGGAAAGGTATTTATACTTTTGGTACACATAAGATTTGTTGGTGTGTTGTTTTTTTAAGTAGATATGATCAAGCTATTTCTACTATACAGCCACAATTTCTTCCATAAAATAATGTAGTCCTTGTATGTTAAGGAACTCATGAGGATGTTAGGTTACTCCACATCTCTTCTATTCTTAAGACCGTTTCTTTTTGAAATTGTAAGCCAATTTAATGCTATGTATTTGGCACAGTCTTTGTCCAGAGCTTCAATTTGGAAAGTTTAATAATATTTTATGCTTTAAAAATACAGCACAATGGAACAACAGGGAGCTGCCTCTTCGGAATTGCCAAGCACATCACCTACATCAATAGCTGCCATATCATCAAGATCGATGATTCACAAACCATTCACTCAGTCTCGAATACCTCCAGACTTGCCCATGCATCCAGCACCAAGGCACATAACAGAAGAAGAACTTTCTGTGCTGGAAAGCTGTTTACATCGCTGGAGGACAGAAATAGAAAATGACACCAGAGGTAAGAAGCTTCTCGTAGTGTACTTACTGTTGCCTCAGATGGGTCTGTATAAAGACAAATGGAAAACAAAAATCACTCTGGATTTCTTGTGTAAATATTATCAAGTATTTTTTTCTGGAAAGGGTTTTCTAAAGGATAAACTAGTCTGGCTTTCCATTTTTATGATCTTAACTAGAGGCCTGGTGCACAAATTCATGCATGGGTGGCATTCCCAGGGTGGTGTCGGGGCTGGGACATGATCAGCCCTCCAGGCAGGCTGTGGGACACCCTTGCTGGCCCGGGATCTGGATCCATCCCGCTGACATTCGCACCGGTTGTCGGGAGCCACCTGGTGGCCGCGTTTATATCCTTTCTTCCTTGTGGAGCGTCTAGGGAGGGGACGCGGCCGTGGTGCCCGCGGCCGACTTCTAGGAGGCTGGAAGCACTGTCAGGATCATGCCGGTGGTGCTGGTCCGTCGGTGCATGGCCCATTCTCCAGAGATTGGACCTGCAGGACTACTGAGGGACTGAGTGGCTGCCGACGGGCTGGTGGGCCACGGGACTGGTCGGTCAGCTGAACGGTGCTCCTGCTGTGGGAGCGCACTGACCACCAGGGGGCAGCTCCTGCATTGAGCATCTGCCCCCTGGTGGTCAGTGTGTGTCATAGCAACTGGTCGTTCTGCTATTCGGTTGATTTGCACCTTAGCCTTCTATTATCTAATCTAATAAAAGACAAACATGCAAATTGACCATACCTTCTCTACGCCTTAAGCCACGCCCACCAGCCAATCAGAGCAAATTAATCCAACCAAGATGGCAGCCGGCAGCCAAGGAGCTGAAGTGAGCAGGAGGCTTGGTTGCTCTAGTGATGGAGGAAGCCAAGCTTCCTGGCTGGCTCTGAGCTCCACTGAAGGCAACCAAGTTTCAATTATAGAAGGTAAATAAATCCCAGAATTAAAAAAAGAAAAAAAGGAGCGGCTGGGAGCTTCCGTCACCGGGGGGCTTGGCCAGCCTGAAAACAGCCTTCAGCCCCTCACCCAGACTGGCCAGGAACCCCAGTGGGGACCCCAACCCTGAAGGGGGTGTGACCAGCCTGCAAGCACCCATCAGCCCCTCACCCAGGCTGGCCAGGCACCCCAGCGGGACCCCCACCCTGATCCAGGACACCCTTCAGGACAAACCAGCTGGCCCCCACCCGTGCACCAGGCCTCTATCCTATATAGTAAAAGGGTAGTACGCAAACTGACCCTAACAGCAGAGCAACTGGGAATCACTGGTCACTATGACACACACTGACCACCAGGGGGCAGACGCTCAATGCAGGAGCTGCCCCCTGGTGGTCAGTGCACTCCCACAGGGGGAGCTCTGCTCAGCCACAAGCCAGGCTGATGGCTGCCAGTACAGCAGTGGTGGTGGGAGCCTCTCCTGCCTCCTCAGCAGCGCTAAGGATGTCCGACTGCAGCTTAGGCCTGCTCCCCGGTGGCAAGTGGACATCCCCCGAGGGCTCCCGAGCTGCCAGAGTGATGTCTGATTGCCAGCTTAGGCCCAATTCCCCAGGGAGCGGGCCTAAACCAGCTGGTGGTCATCCCCCAAGGGGTCCCAGACTGCGAGAAGGCACAGGCCAGGCTGAGGGACCCCCCCGAGTGCACAAATTTTTGTGCACTGGGTCTCTAGTATAGGATAATGTCTTATTATGGACAAGGCCTCTAATTCAGTTTTTTTAGGTAGTTAAAGGGAGGGGCAGAATTTTCACTTGAGCTTGAAGCTAAAATTGTCCTTAGCTCAAAAATCTTCATACCACTGAGACACATCTTGGTGAGGCTCATTCTGAACCCCTACTCTGTTCTATTATGTGTATAAGTATTGGGAACCATCTTATCTCTTTAGTGAAAGGAACCTTTTGTTATGTTACAATGACTAACTTTATCTCATGAGTTGTGTTTTGGCTTCAAGCCTGTATCCAGTATTCGTGCAACAACTTCAACTCTTCTGTTCAGTATTTATCTGGTATATATTTTATTTTATTTTTTCTCTAAATCTTTCTAAATTTTTATGTATTAGATAGGTATAGCCCAGGGACACAGATAGTAGTCTGGCAAAGGCCTGGAAGGGGCGGGTGCAGGGTGGAGAAGATCAATGAGAAAAAAAACTAAAACAAAGAGACATCTGTAATTCTTTCAACAATATATGTTTTAGATAAGGAAAATATCTTAGTTGAAAAGAGTTTTATGTGAAATAATACAAGTAATTGCTCTACAATGTACTTTATATTCTCAACTCCTTTCAAAGAGATATTAATTGACCTATGTTCACTTAATATTAATTGACCCTATGTTCACTGACTGCAGGACTGACTTCCGCCACGCCGACCCTGCACTGACTGCCACGGGGGCTGCGATCAGACCCAGCTTTTCTCTCCCGGTCTCTATCCAGGCCTGATCGCAGCCCCCTCAGCAGTCAGTGCTGGGTCGCCAGGACTGACTTCCGCCATGCCGACCCAGCACTGACTTCCACAGGGGCTGTGATCAGACCCTGCTTTTCTCTCTGAGCCTCTGTCCGAGCCTGATCGCAGCCCCCTCTGCAGTCAGTGCTGTGTCGCTGAGGCACCCACAGCACTGACTGCAGGATTGACTTCTGGTGTTTAGTCGAGCCTTCGGTCGTTTTGGACGTTACAGACCTTGGCTCTTTATATATATACATATCAGATTCAGAGATGGAAGAATTTTTCCTGGATGACATGGCAGATGGTCTCATTTTCTAGTTTAGTGCTCTAAATTAATATCAAGCTGGTATTCTCAGCGTCTCCATTGGAGAAACCCCATATAGCATCATATTTGTACTTATAAATTGTGTGCTATCCCTGATGTTGACACAATGAAGTTCAAGTGATAAAAATTTTCTTTAGACTTAAGAATTAGAAATGTGAATTTAAATTTTCAATCTTCTCTAATGAGATCTCCACATATGATATGAACTCAGTGCCAGCCTGCAATGAGTTTTAACTGGAATGTAGCAAAATAAAGACAGTGCCCTATGAAGGAGAGCGGGAGTTGGTATTAAGTTGCCATCTCTCCTTTCTTGGAAGGAACTCTACTATTGTTAAAATGCCCTTTTTTTTTAATTACTAAAGTGACATAATTTTATGGTAGATTTTATTGTAAATTTTCTTACATATTACTCTATTACTGTCCCCCAATTTTTAAAATTAAAGAGTTAAATTGAAAAGTAACTAGTTTTATGTCAAAAGGTTGAAACTGTATTAAACAATATCGATTGTTAGATTTTATGTGCCCAACTTGACACTTTATAGACAATATGTAAATAAAGAACAGTCCTAATTTAATAGTTAATAGGATATGATGGTGACAATTAGCATTAGTAACTGTAAAGATTTCTCTTAGCATTTTTCATATGTGAAGGCATTTTTTACATTTAAATTTATTAGTACACATTAATTAAGCACATAGCTTTTCCTGAACACTGTGTTAAGTTTGGGATAATTTTCTACTGGACCTGACAGATTGTGTTTCTTTTATTTTTTATGTATTTAACTTTTATTTATTTTTTATTTTTCCCCATCACCATTTATCCCCTCCATGCCCTCTTTCATCTTCTCCCAACCTCCCTCCTAGCCCACAATCAACACAGTGTTGTCTGTGTCCAGGGGTTCTCTCTCTCTCTCTCTCTCTCTCTCTCTCTCTCTCTCTCTCTCTCTTTTTGCTTAATCCCTCCACTTTTTAGTCTGCGGTAATCTGATAGTTAAAAATGGTTTTTCGGTTTCTTACATTTCCTTAATTATGACTAAAATTTTATTTTTCTAAATTTCTTGTTTGTGATATCTGCCCATTTTTATATTGAAACACTTGTCCATCTCTTATTGCTTAATAGAAACTAACATTATGGGTATCAACCTGTTTTCCAAAGTGTATGCTGCAGATATCCTTTTCCTTGTTTGTCTTTGTTATTTGACTTCCTTTATGTTGGATTTGCTTTGTTTTTATAATGTAGACTAGAGGCCTGGTGCACGAAATTCGTGCACTGGAGGGGTGTCCCTCAGCCCAACCTGCACCCTCTCCAATCTGGGACTCCTCGGGGGATGTCCAACTGCCCATGTAGGCCTGATCCCTAAACGGGCAGTCAGACATCCGTCTCACAATCCAGGACCGCTGGCTCCTAACCACTTGCCTGCCTGCTGCCTGATTGCCCCTAACCGCTTCTGCCTGCCAGCCTGATCGCCCCCTAACCTCTCCCCTGTTGGCCTGATTGCCGCCTAACTGCTCCCTTGGCGGCCCGATCGCCCCCAACTATCCTTCCCTGGTGGCCGATCGCCCCCAACTACCCTCCCTGCCAGCCTGGTCACCTCCAACTGCTCGCCCCTGCCGGCCTTGTCGCCCTCAACTGCCCTCCCCTGCCGGCCTGGTCCTCCCCAACTGCCCTCCCCTGCCGGCCTTGTCGCCCTCAACTGCCCTCCCCTGCTGGCCTAGTCCTCCCCAACTGCCCTCCCCTGCCAGCCTGGTCCTCCCCAACTGCCCTCCCCCTTGCTGGCCTGATTTCCCACAACTGCCCTCTGCTGAGGGCCATCTTGTGGCGGTCATCTTGTGACAAAATAGGGGTGGCCATCTTGTGATAATGTGAGGGAGAGAGGGCCACCTAGGCTTTTATTAGTATAGATTTTCTTAAGTTTGGGAAGGGAGTCTTATCTTTCCCTTTATGGTTACTTGATTTTCTATCAGGCTGAGGAAGATCTTTCCCTACTCTAAAGTGACATATTTTTTTGTAGTCTTTCATGGTTTGTTCCTGATTCCTTTCAACAAATTTATAGTATAGTGTGTTTATGCCATTATACTATAACGAACCATTTTCCTATTGACAGATATGTCTTCAGCTTTTAACTTATATGGACAATATATCTGTGAACATCCCTGTCTCGGAATGACTTTGTGTAGGATAGATTTCTACTGGAAATAGAAATAATGAGTAATTGGAGTCTCGGAACTTTATTTCCATTGGTAATTTTAGTGAATTTTTATTCAATTATGTGTTTATATAAGATATGTAGTGAAGGTATTTTATTTCATGCTAAAGTTTTTCTGATTTACATAAATATGTAAGGGGGTTTAGCTTTAAATTCCATTGAAAACTTTTTTATAGATACATAGTTTTATTGGTTCCGCACATTTTCCAAAAGAACCATATTTGTTTTGGTTTTTAATTATGAATTTATGCTGTATCTTTTATTAAGTTAAAGAGAATTATATATATAATATATATATATATATATTTAAATATATTTTATTGGTTTTTTTACAGAGAGGAAGGGAGAGGGATAGAGAGTTAGAAACATCGATAAGAGAGAAACATCGATCAGCTGCCTCCTGCACGCCCCCTCCTGGGGATGTGCCTGCAACCAAGGTACATGCCCTTGACCGGAATCGAACCTGGGACCCTTGAGTCCGCGGGCCGACGCTCCATCCACTGAGCCAAACCGGTTAGGGCAAGAGAATTATATTTTTATATAGACTCCAAATAATAATGTTTTTAAGAACTCTTTTAGGAAAATTTTTTTATTTTTCTAACATATTGGCAGGAAAATCTTTAATCTCTGTCTTATAGGTCTCAGTAGAAACATCCTTGAAGTTAATCATTAAATGACATCTTCTGCTCTTAGATTTGCAGGAAAGCATATCCAGAATCCATCGAACTATTGAACTAATGTACTCGGACAAATCTATGATCCAAGTAAGTTAAATTTTGAGCTAGTAAGCATTATAAAAATTATTATATGTTTTATTTATCTTAACCAAATTCTTCTTACATGTTTTGTTATAAAATTGCTGAACTTAAAGAAGCCATATTAATATTTACCCCATTCAGTTATATTTCCATTCTGTATTTATTGCTTACTCTTTTTATTATTTTTAATAATAAAATATATCAGAATTCCCTTTAATATTTAAAAATAAAATCATGAGAGAATCATAAGGTTGTTTAAACATATTAAGATTATGGGAGAAAGTATAGGACTCAATTACATTTTAAGTTCTGATAAATATATTCTAATGTTTAATAGAATAAGCCATTTTGGTAAACTGAACCATCAGTTTATAATTTTGAAGATTTAGACAAATCATGTGCTTTATATAAAAATATAAGCTCTTAATTCAAAAGAAATAAGTGAAATAGATCAACAAATACTTGCATAAAATACATTTTCAAAGTTTTAAAAATCATCCAATTTATACATCTGTCTGCTTTCCACATATTTCGCTTATCTTCCCCTTCTTTTATTATTTTGTAGTTTAATATTTTTCAAACTTTTAATCTCAGCCAATTTTCTTTCATTAGGAAATATGCTTCTATGTATCCTCTAGTCACATAGTTTGTTTGTTTCATGGAATGTGGTACAATAAAGAGACTCTTGATTGCTGTTTAACTCTTCTGTTTTCATATTTAGGTTCCTTATCGCTTACATGCTGTTTTAGTTCATGAAGGCCAAGCTAATGCCGGGCACTACTGGGCATACATTTTTGATCATCATGAAAACAGATGGATGAAATACAATGATATTGCTGTGACAAGATCATCATGGGAAGAGCTAGTGAGGGACTCTTTTGGTGGTTATAGAAATGCCAGTGCATACTGTTTAATGTACATAAATGATAAGGCACAATGCTTAATACAAGGTAAGAATACGAAATATATATAGAGTACTGTATATTTTTAAATAAGTTATCCTTTTATGTGACTCTGGTCTCTGGTTTGATGAGTTATGTAAAATTCACGCAGGGAATGATGGATATGATTAGAAAAAGCTATTGGGTTATTGTGAGTAAGCCCAAATCAAAATGTAATATGACCAGGGGTGAGAATTAGAATATATTTTGTATTCAAAGTTAACTATTTATTAACCATTGTAGAATGTAAATATGACATGTTTCTCCTTGCTTAAAATTCTTTAATGACTACAACACACATTGACTCATATTCAAGTTCCTCACCCTGACATATTTCTGACCTCTTGATTATCTCTCCAGCCTCATTTATGACCATTGTCTATCCATTTCAAAATGATATTGAACTTCTTGCTGTATTCTGCTCTCACCAAATCATTTTATTCACACATTTGTATCTATATGTTCTTATGGGTTTTTTTATATTTTGCCTGCAATGTTCTTATTTCTTGCCTTTTTTGCCTAATTCCTGCTCGTCTGTCAAGATTCATTTTAAGTGTCATTTGCTTTGCAAGTCTTCCTTGTCTGCCAGAAAGAAAACTTCCTGGTATTCTCAGAGGTCCCTCTGTCAGGCACTTACTGTGTGTTGCAGTTGTATGTTGACTTGTCTTTCCCACTTCACTCTGATCTCCCCAAAGCCAGGGACTATGTCATATTATGTCTTTTTGTTTTTTATATTCTAACATAGGGTTTGCATATAGAAAACACTTAATAAAGGTTTGTCGAAACTGATAAAATCAACCTTCCTTTAATTATTCAGCAAAACTAGCTAGGAAATCCACTTGTGATTGAAAAAAATTTAATTGGTGTTTGTGGAGTAGAAATTGAATAACTTAATATTTACACAATCTTTTAAAAATCTTTCTTTGTTAATTAGTTTTCAAATTGCATACTATATAATAAAAGGCTAATATGCAAATCGACCAAACAGCAGAACAGCTGGTCACTATGATGCGCACTGACCACCAGGGGGCAAATGCTCAATGCAGGAGCTGCCCCCTGGTGGTCAGTGTGCTTTCACAGGGGTTGTGCTGCTCAGCCAGAAGCCCTGAGCCGGGCTCACTGCTGGTGAGCGTAGAGGTGGTGGTGGGAGCCTCTCCCGCCTCCGTGGCAGCGCTAAGGATGTCCAACTGCCAGCAATCGGACATCCGCTGAGGGCTCCCGGACTGTGAGAGAGCACAGGCCAGGCTGAAAGACCCCCCCAACCTCCCCCCCCCCCCCCCCACACACACACCCTGAATGCACGAATTTCATGCACCAGGCCTCTAGTATGAATATATTGCTACTACTTAACTGCCTCTGATGAAAAAGAATTTTAGTTCTATTTTGAGCTTAATAAGGTTATGAGTTATTTCTTCTCATTTTGTGGTAAGTTTTACTTCATGAATAATCAGACATCTGGTATTTTCTTATAACAGAAAAAGTAGTACTTACAAGTAGTCAGTGTTTGAGTAGCAATTTTGGCTTTATATTTGGTTGCATTTTTTACTCTTCCAATTAAAAATGAAAGATGAGAATATTAACTAATGGATTATCAAATATTTGAATCATTGATTTTCTGAGCATTTTTTTGAGTTTTCTTTTAATTTCTAGGTAATATTTATTTACTAACTGTAATAATTTATACTTTATATCTCATTTGAAATGCATTCTATTTGGAGCTTTGTGTTTTTCCTTTAATTCTTAATTTTATATTAGTTTTTGAAATATAATTTGCAGAGGAGTTTAATAAAGAAACGGGGCAGGCCCTTGTTGGAATAGAAACATTACCACCGGATTTGAGAGATTTTGTTGAGGAAGATAACCAGCGATTTGAAAAAGAACTAGAAGAATGGGATGCACAACTTGCCCAGAAAGCTCTGCAGGAAAAACTTTTAGCATCTCAGAAATTGAGGGAGTCAGAGTCTTCTGGAACAACAGGTTAGTCCATTTTATTAAACCATGTCTTACTATCAATATATTTATTATTGATATTTTATTATAAAATAAGATACTTATTAAATAAAAAACAAATTTTAGTTATCTTAAAGTGTGAAGAAGCTGGTAAAAATGATCTGAAATTTCATCACTCAGAGATAACCACAGGCCAAAATTTAGTTTACCCCTTTGCCAGACATCACTGTGTACATGTATAACTGACACTTGAATAGCATAGGTTGGGTGCCAGCCGCCTGTACAGTCAAAAGTCTGAGTTCAATAAAGCTATCAATAAAAATGAATTCAAGTTATTTTATATTTGAGCAAAATAACACTGTTCCATATATATTTTGAGTATACTCAAATACATAAATTTTTTCACTGTTCTTAAAATTAAAAATAAAAGTAGCCCAAACTAAATGTTTAATATATTCCAAGTAGAAATGTATGTAGAACTATAAAACAGAGATAAATGTATAAAAATATAAATATTAAAAAATATTCTAGTTATTAGCTGATGAAATCAAAATATTTAAACACTATGCAAAAATAAAGAAAATATGTTGTAGCAAAATTGAAAATAGAATGTCTTCTGATTTTTAAAAGATTAACTTCATCATCATCGAATTGTGAGTATGTTTTAGGGTAATATTTGCTACTGTAGGAAATGGGCTCTTGGGGATATTAGAAGAGATAAGTTAAACACATTTTTTTTTTCACACATTTGTCTCCTTTTTTATAACTCTGAATGGATCTTTTTGAATGACCTTTTTTTTTTTTTTTTGCAAGGTCTTTGTGTTTTGTTTTTAGTTGTTTAGGAAGCAGCTTAGGTGTTTGTTTAATATCTTTTGCAGACACATCCCTAGGTGGGTTTTTGCAGTATCACTTGAACTTTAGAAGGACTTATTCTTTCAATGGGAGATTAACAAGGACTCAACTATTCCATTTATATAAAAACAAGTTACAAGTCTGAATAGTTGAGTCCTTGATCTTGATAGTAAGAGGCATTGATTTAGAATTTTTTAAAGACCAAGATAATGGTATTATACCAGCAAAGATACCAATGTCTTGATACATAGATGTAGTACAGTATATCGGAATAGCACCATTGCCATTTGGTGAGCTCTGCCGTTATTAACAGCAGGACTGCACTTTCTTTCCATATATCAGGGGTCACTGTGTATAACGGGAGGTGCTGTGGTTTCATTACAGTGACTTTATAGGAAATGAAATAGCTCAGCAGGTATCAAAGAGGCTTCTGAGTGCAAATCACAGTGTAGTGACTACATTGTATTTCTTTTCAATTTCAGCCAATTTCATCCCTTTGTGACTTCCTTCCTTGTTTTCTGTACATACCCTCACCAAACCACTGCCCTGAACTTCCCTCAAGATGTAGCTACTGTTTTATTCTTCCCTTAACTTTTACACAATTCCATTTGCATGTGGCTGTTCTCATTTCTAGTGGAATAATGGAGCTGCATAATTGGCATAACTGATAGTGGTACTTAAACACTCAGATGAAGGTTATGCTCCAGTTCTAATCTTGGTTCATCTATATATTATGCCACCAAAAATATTAAATTCTAGAGTCTTCTCTTTATCTGGTCTGTTTCTCACAAGACTCTAAATTTACAGAGTTAGCACAGTATATTTCTACTAAGTCAAACTAATACATATTCCTACATAAGTGGACAATATTAACGCCTATCTGACAGGGCTAGTCAACTTTGCCCCACTATTTACATTTGTCACCTTCTATGTTCTCTATATAAAAGGTCAGATCTGTGTGCCTCATACCCTCTTTTCCTGATCAGAACCATCTACCATGCACTTTATATGCTGTTTTGTAATTTTAAAAAATTCAGTAGAAGGTATTAGGCATGCACTTTCATATCTCTCAGTATTTAAAAAAACAACTTGAAGAAAATGCAACTATTTCAGAGAGGAAGTAGAATAAAAAATAAAAGAGGATGAAATGTCAGTTCAAATATAACTGTTATCCATAGTTATCTTCCAAACTGGATTTTTAGAAAGCAATATACCTTAATAGGAAACATTGTGTCCTCCATGGAAATGCTAGAAATAGGCACTTTGTTTGAGTTAGTAGAAATAGAATATGCTAACTCTATAAACTTGGGGCATAAGATTATTGCTGAAAAGATTGGTTTCTATTACTATACTAGTGGCCTGGTGCACGGATTCGTGCACATTGAAATTAATTAGAAGAAATATTTTAATATCACTATTCGCCCTTTCTCTATAATAGAAGTGTCAAGCAAATTCACAGTCGACAATGACAGATCAAAACACAGCATGTAATTGGCACCAGGGAGAGCTTTATATGTATCATGCATGCACAAGTCAACTTAGCCTTTTATATATGTAGAATAAACTTGCTTAATTAGACCTGCTTTTTGATTTAGCTAAACATTTTCCAGCCCAGTGAAGCACCCCAACTTCTCTTTCAGGTAGTTGTCAGCAACACAGCAGTAAATATCAACATGAAGCAGATTATTATTGTAGATCACACAGGGAGAACAAAGGGTAAAATATTTAACTGCAGCAGTGTTTGACTATATTCTGTGCAGTGAGAAAACCTGAAATCATTTTCAAGGCCCACCATTTCTTCTTTTCAGTTGGGTCAAGTTTCTAAGCTTTCTAAATCTCTGTTTTCTGGCTAATGAAAAGAAAATAGGATTCCACTGAGTCTCCTATCTACCTACTCCAGGACTCTGTGAGGATCAAATGAGATGAGGCACAGGAAGACGCTTCACAAACATTTGGTTAAAGTGTGAAATGTTTCCGCCTGGCTATAAAGCAAGTCCTGTTCCTGGGCTGAAGAAACTGCAAAGATGCTAGTCCAGTGGTCGGCAAACTCATTAGTCAACAGAGCCAAATATCAACAGTACAACGATTGAAATTTTGAGAGCCAAATATTTTAAACTTAAACTATATAGCTAGGTACATTGTTATTAACTTAATTAGGGTACTCCTAAGGCTTAGGAAGAGCCATACTCAAGGGGCCAAAGAGCCGCATGTGGCTCGCGAGCCGCAGTTTGCTGACCACGGGTAGTCGCTAGGGAGAGGGAGCTGGGTGTTGCTATATGACATCATTACCCAGATAGACACTTAGCATATTAGCCATATATATATATATATATATATATATATATATATGTATGTGTATGTATGTGTATGTATGTATATATGTATATATATATGTTAAATATCATACTAAGAAATTTGTCCTCTGTTGCAGGGGAAGTTAACATATCTAACATATCACAGTTGAATAAAGGAACTTATAGTGTTTATTAGAACCACTTATCTGCTCTCATTAGTATTCTTTTTATTTCTCTTCACAGTTTTCTAAGTAATTTGTTTAATTTGGTATAATACTTTCAAAGTATCAAAAAAAACCTGTATTTATAGCTCTCAGTTGTGCACTAGGATTATGAAGTAATACAAGGAAATGTTGCTGATAAAATCCATCAGAGTGATTTTATTCCCTCCCTGCAAGTGTTCTCAGTAAAACTGTAACATAAGAGCTATTTTTTTTAAATATATTTTATTGATTTTTTTACAGAGAGGAAGGGAGAGAGATAGAGAGTTAGAAACATCGATGAGAGAGAAACATCGATCAGCCGCCTCCTGCACATCCCCTACTGGGGATGTGCCCGCAACCCAGGTACATGCCCTTGACCGGAATCGAACCTGGGACCCTTCAGTCCGCAGGCCAACGCTCTATCCACTGAGCCAAACCGGTTTCGGCAACATAAGAGCTATTAAAATTCAATTTCTTCTGTGTGATATTCCAATAAGAAGATTAACTTATATAGTATTAATTCAATCAGTATTTGTTCTTCTAACATGAAACCCATAGGCATCACTTCTCTAATATCATTCATTGTCTTAATTAACAAAGTAATAAATGATGGAAAAGTATTATTTGATTTATCTTATGCTACCTCCTTATTCTGCTTACCAGAAAAGAGAACTTACTTGGACTCTTATGTTTGGAGATCTTCAGATAATTTGAGGTATATCTCTGATTAAGCAGCATAGCTCTAGACTGCATTTGTAAAACAAAGAAATTAATGTGAAGAAGAGAAGAGCTATGCCTGATACTCCTATTTTACTAAAAATTTATTTGAAGTTGTTAGAACATACTATAGTATATTCAAATGAAAACAAAAGAAACCAAAACAAAAAAAGTAAGGTGGAAATGGTTAGTATTGGAATGAAATGCATTCCACAAGGTTTCATAATTTGCCTAGAGGCATCATGTAGAATTGGCTCTACGACTTCCCTAAAAATAACTTTTCTAAAAGTTAAAAATAAGCTGATGTTCCAGGAAAGTCCAGCTGGTTTTTGAGAGTAAGACCTGGTAGACGGAACAGTGTTCTCGGTATTCTCAGGTTCCTTTCAACAGGAACTGGGTGATGTTCCTGTTTATCTAGCACAATAAGTGACATGTGATAGGTGCCCTTTGAATGTTTTCTGAATTGAATTCATTCCGTATGGAGATTTCAGTAACTGAGTTTCCTAGGGGTGATCCTCAGTGTATGAGAATGCCAACATTTTAAAAGTACAGCCAAGAACTCTTGAAAAAATGCCAAGAAATAAGGCAGTTTTAACATCAATATAACACTGGTCAGTCTTTAATTAAAAGTCATGTGTGAAAAAAAAAAAAGTATAGCCAAAATTACTACACATTAGAGAAGCAGGCTAAAAATGTGTGGTGCAGATGTATCTCTGTTCTGGATATATTTTAAGTTTAACTGGTTTTTAAGCCTTTACCCCATCCCTCATTCCCAAAATTCTATTTGTGGTGGCACTCAGGAATCTGAAATTTTAAGTTTTTCGTGATTCATTATAGCCAGCATAGCATGGCTCTTTATAGACCACTTTTGGGGACTTGTCAGTTTTAATTATATTTCTAGCAATGAATGGACTACATGTCTTTGAAGCAGTCCTGTTTAAATGTTCTTCTAGATGTGAGTGTAATAAGTATGACGCATTAGTAAGTCAAGGTTTTAGATATTTCTGTAAGATATGAGATGTTGCTTTTTTTTAGTAGTTGATTAAAGAGCAGATCCTTACACTTTAACAGAAAACCAAATAGTTGTCAAGTTGACTCTCCTCTTAAAATATTGAAGAACATAACCAGGAAATATGCTTAAGTAGAATGCGTCCAAGCCCTCCCAATCTTTTACTTCAACGTGAAAGTGGACCAAAGGAGCAGGCTCAGAGTACTCTCAGAATGCTGGTCTATAACAACCAAACAGGTGAATGAAGCCCCTTCATTATGAACATAGAACATGGCCGTCCAAAATGTCAGTGAAGCACCCATAGAACAAATGAATGATTTGAGAGGTACTTTAGGTACAGGGGTATTATATCCCTCCAGAGAAAACTGGTCACGTATGGTGAAATGAGTATGTTTAGAAGTTTGTAACTGTAGTTAGGGAACCAAGGTAGACATCCAGGAAGTAAGAATAATAAATGATATGCAAGTAATCACCAGGTGTAATCCAAGTCAAAGCCTGAAAATTACACTGAACATTAAATGGAGGGACCATTAGTATATAAAGTGCCTACCATTTATATAGGCCAGCAATGAAGAGGCTTCTATAGGAGTACATAGGGTGAAGATAAATCATTGTGTGTATTTACACACACACACACACACATACACACACAAAACTAACTCTCTTTTTGTTGTTGTTTTTTATACAAATAAATGGAAATTGCCTAGATAGATGGTAGGGTACTAGTTTCATGGGCCCTCTGGACAAAAGAATACAGTATAACCAGTAAAAAAATATATTAACATGAAAATGTTTATTATATTAAGTTTAAAATATTCAGTATTAATATTTTTGCTTGAAAAATGTGGGTATGTGAAGTCTGGAATTATATAATACTAAAAATATTAACAATGCTTATGTCTGAGTAGCAGAAAGAGCTTTTTATTGTTTTCATTTTGGTTTTTTTGTTCTCAGCATGTTTTGTACTCTTCTGGTTTGACAAAATGAAGCCGAAATTTATTTTTGTTATGTGGACCCACCGTTATAATCTGACTCCTTTGTAATTCTTCCAAGACTGCTTCACTATGAATACCTTATGTTTTATTTAAACTAGATTATTACCCAGTACTTTTGCTTTAGGGAACTTTCCTATCATTGTTCATCAAGAATCCTTCATTTTTAAAATGTCCTCTATCAATATTCTTGAAATTCTATTCTTTAAGACCTTTCTCAAATTGTTTATGAACCCCCATAAAATTACCTCTGTATTATTTATCTTTTTCTTCTTAATTCTAATCTATTTTCACTATCAAATTTATGTTGTATTTGTATTCTAATTTGTTTAAAATAAAGACATGTAGTGTAGAGACTCATTAATAGCCAGTATTTTATTAATCTTTTATCTGTCTTTGCAATGCCTTTGCATATGTTATTCCTTCTCCTCAAATCTTTTTCCCATATCCAAGATAATCCTCTCCACAAATCCTTTAAGACTCAGCCCAGTTGGCATTTCTTCTAGAAGGTGTTTCTTTTTTTTTCTTTTCTTTATTGATTAAGGTATTACATATGTGTTCTTATTGCCCCATTGCCCCTCATGCCCTCACTCCCCTGTTGTCCATGTCCATTGGTTAGGCTTATATGCATGCATACAAGTCCTTTAATTAATCTTTCCTGCTTACCCCCACCTTCCCCTACCTTCCCTCTGAGGTTTGACAGTCTGATTGATGCTTCTCTGTCTCTGGATCTGTTTTTGTTCATCAGTTTATATTGTTCATTATATTCCATAAATGAGTGAGATCATGCGATATTTATCTTTCTCTGACTGGCTTATTTCACTTAGCGTAATGCTCTCCAGTTCCATCCATGCTGTTGGAAGTGGTAAGAATTCCTTGTTTTTTACCTCAGTGTAGTATTCCATTGTGTAGATGTACCACAGTTTTTTAATCCACCCGTCTGCTGATGGGCACTTAGGCTGTGTCCAAATCTTAGCTATGGTAAATGGTGCTCCTATGAACATAGGGGTGCATATATCCTTTCTGATTGGTGTTTCTATTTTCTTGAGATATATTCCTAGACTGGGATCACTGGGTCAAATTGGAGGTGTTTCTTAATATGCAACATCATCTCAAGTGTGTGTATTAGGCCCACACTTTTATAACATCTTGTGCGTAACTCTGATATTGCATTTAGTACTTTCTATTGTAATGCAGTATATATTTATCTGATTTTATTGAGAATTCCTTAAAGTGAGTGAATTTTATGTCTTTTTTTTTTTTTCATTGTTAATACCAAGCAGAGTACTGAAAATGGCACAGGCTCAATAAATATATTGAGAATGAAGTGTGGGTTTTTATTTTCAAATTCCCAGATCTCAAATCCTTATAGGTTCACTTACTATGACTACAGCACCAATCAAATATATTCCCTGGAAGATTATACACAGGGAAAACTCTAGAGGAAATTGCTCTTTCTGTGTGACAATTAGACAAAACCATTCAGCATTACTCATAAGGTCTTTGGATTCAAATTCCTATGTAGAAGGAAACCTTGACCTTGATAACCTAAGATATATTGATCGTTTTGATTAGATAAAATTACTCTTGCTTCTAAGGACTTACTGTCCAGATTTTGGTGATTTAGACCAGTGTCAGACCAGATAGATTTCATGGCCCTCATAGCATTAAGTTCACATGCTACTACTGGCCATTGATGTTTTATCTATTACAGTGAGAATAGACAAAGGGGGCAAACACAGGTAAAATCTTTATCAATGAGAAGGTTCTTTGATAAGCCCTAAATAAGCTGGCTTAGGTCACTTAACCATGTTTACCTCATTCATTATACAGGAGCACTGAAAGAACATTGCAGCCCAGTCACAAAGTATAGAAATGAGAACTTTAACTTATTTTAGCTTCTCTGCTAATCACACAATATAGGCATTCCTCCCTCTAGTTTTCCCCACTAGACTATATTTCACCTCTATCACCCTCCTTACTCATGCCAAAAACTTGGAGTCATCTTCACATTCAGTCTCCATGCTGTTTATTTCCAAACTGTACTTGAATCTACCCAGTTTTCTCTACCCCGTTGCTATCTCTGTTTAGCAAAAGCTGTCTTCTCTTGTTCATACTGCTCTCATACCTTCACTGATTTCCAATTTTACTCTCCTCTCTAATCCATTCTTTACAGTGTAGCTGGAATACATTTTTTAAAACTTGCCATGCTGCCATTGTATTGAAAACATTCTTTCACTTTCATATCTCCTCTTGTGCTGTAGTCCAGCCACACTAACCTTTCAGATCCAGCTCATGCTCACTACCTGGGCTGTTCATTCTTCCATCCAGCAAAAGAGTCACTTTATTTCAAATCCCATCATTTAAGTCACCCCTCCATTTTATTGCTAGAATGTATTATTGTAATAGTGTCACAATTCACATGTGTGATTCTCTGGTTAATGACTTTCTCCATAGTTGACTGCCAACTTCATGGAGCAGAGACTGGCTATATTGTTTGCACTCAATACTAGTCTAGTGCCTGGCACGTAATTAGATGCTTATTAAATTTTATTGGATAAATGGATGACTGTGCATATTTGAAATTATAGTACTTCTTTTTGAATGATATTTTACTTGGAGAGATTTTTTTTTAATTAAACAAATATTGGAAAGGATGACAGGAGCCCTGTTGTGTCCTACCAGTTGGTTGAGGAAGGACTCAGTTCCAATAACGTGGGACGTTTTAGTATACTTTTTTCTTCCTTATATTCATTCATAATCTTATTAATTCATTTGTTCCATTAATTTATTGTGTGCTTTATTATGTGGTAGGTGTTGAAGAAATAGCAATACAAAAGGGAGATAACATCCCCGCTCTTACATCCAGCAGGGGATATAGGCATGAAACATATGTCTATAATAATTAAGTTATAATTGTGGTAAGTGCTATTAATAAGAGAGTGTAAGTTAGTTTAGAGCAATGGTTCTCATCTGGGAGTGATTTTGTCCCCTAAGGGCATTGACAACAATGGAAGTCACACCTAGGGACAGTACTATTGGCATCTCGTGGGTAAATGCCAGGGGAGTACAGGAGAGCCTTCCACACCAAATGCCAGTGGTCCGAGATATGTTGTAATCAGTAATACTTTTACAGGGAAGTGGTATTTAAACAAAAGGATAAATTTGTTATTAGATGAGAGAGTGAGAGTAAGTAAACATAGCCAGAGGGAGGAAAATAAGGGAAGATCTAAGGTTGGAACTCGATCTCTTCAATGTATTCAATAAGCTGAAAATGCTAGTATATGTCTCCTTTTGAGCAAAGGGCAAAAGACACAAGATTATGTCGGAGAGCTAAGAAACAGCTCCCTTAAAGTCTTTGGAGTTTTCTATGAATCACCCAGTAAATATTCAGAGTACACTTGCATCTGTGGGTCTTACTGACAGAACATGGGTAGTGGATATCATTTTGGGAGTTCTTAGCAGGGATGGTATTTGAAGTTTTGAATTTATTTTAGTACCAATTTGCCAATGAGTAATTGTTATTTTCCCTGACAGCACTCAGCTACCAGAGGCAGGTTTAGAAAAAGAAGATTGGGTGCATTCAGGGTTAGCGTTTTGTCAGGTAGGTGTGAAAAAGGATAGTGTAGCCAGAAAAACAGCTGATATTCTGTCTGTGGAGACCTAGGCCAGGTAGACCAAGATTGCTGTACAAACCAAATCCTTTCTGTTTGTTTTTTGTAGAACGCTAGTGGTTTTTAAAATGAGATTTTGGGATTTAGTGCAAATAAAATTACTGTGAATTCTGTGTCATAAACTATAATGGGTACTTTTTTCAGTAATTATTTGATTACTTTTGGATTTTTTATTAATTCTGGGAGAAGTGTTGTGTGTATATAAAATTGATGATTGCCTAACTTTGAATTAGAGTAATAATAATAAATAATAAAATTGATGATTGCCTAACTTTGAATTAGAAATAAATAATAGAGTAATTTTAGTATAGATGCTCTGATTTTATTAGATATACAATTGATTCTTTTCTCATGAAGCACAAGCAGGAGAACCAGAATATCTAGAGCAGCCATCAAGAAGTGATTTCTCAAAGCACTTGAAAGAAGAAACTATTCGAACAATTACCAAGGCATCAAGCGATCACGAAGATAAAAGTCCTGAAACAGTTTTGCAGACGGTAAGAACTTTTCTTTTCCCCTTCTGAGCATAGCCATGTTCATGACGTTTCCTAGCTCTGTGATGGACAGTGAGCTCTCTGGGAGTCAGGGGAGGCAGTGCCATGGGCTCTTCATCCACACGAACAGTGACTGGGGGCATCACCTAACACCCCAGCTGTAGTTTTTTCCTCTATAATGTTAAAAAATGATTATTTTTAAAAATAAGTTACTAACTTCCTGCTTGAGAATTATGAAAAATACAGTCATAGGTTAAATTGGACATTGATTGGGAATTAAAAAGAGAACTAGAACATTTAGCATTACAAGTTGACCCTTGCACAACATGGGGGTTAGGGTGCCAGCCCTCTGAGCAGTTAAAAATTCAAGTTTAAAATTTGACTCCTCAACAGCTTTACTAATAGCCTATTATTGACCAGAAGCCTTACTGGTAATATACACAGTCGATTAATACATATTCCTTATGTTATATGTATTATATACTATATTCTTACAATAAAGTATAGAAAGGAAAATGCTATTAAGAAAATCAGAAGGAAAATACATTTACAGTGTTTATTTTTAAAAATCCACATATAATGGACCTGCACAGTTCAAATCCATGTTGTTCAAGGGTCAACTGTGTTTCTCACGCCTCCCTCAATCTCTAGTCTTACATTGGAATAGTTTAGAATAAGGAATAATTTTCATTGTTGCATGGAATGTGTTTAACAATAAAATACCAGATACTTTAGGTTAGAGTAGTAAATATTACCTTACACTATGGTTTCTGCATATTTCAGTAGTGTTCCGTTCAAAAATTGTCATGATAATTCTCCTGTTGGTAGTTTTCAGTTGTGTCTTTTTATAACAATAAATTGAGCACATTGGTATTGCACTATGTTTTCAGTGACTATAACATTCTGGGATATGCTATTTCAAGAATTTGGTATTACAAAATCATTCAGTTGCCATCATCTTATTTTATTAGCACAAGCAGCTCTAATATAGGTTTCATGATAGCTAATGTTAATATTTGACAATTCTCCTCTAGAGAACTAAAGAGAACAAGAGATATAATTTTTCAATGCAGTTTTCTACTTAATTGCTAAATGCACTGAGGTCTTTAATATAAGACCTCAATTAACCAAAATGTCCATTTAATAGGGTGTTGTGTTATGTTTTAATGAATGAAATAATCAGGAATTAGTTTTTAAAGTTATTTTCTGTTTGAATAATTTTGATTATATATCATTTTACCATAAAAATAATGTATTAATATCATTTTTTTATCTAACCAAATTTTGCAAATGCTCTGGAGACTCTGAATGAGTTTGAGATGAACACCTACTAACAATAGAGCACTTGTTGGCAAATACTTCTTCTAGTGGTCCTGAGCTGTGTAGTTCTTGGGGAATGGTAGAATAGGAAAACTAGGGAAGGAGAAAGGGCCGAGAAGTAGGTGCACAGGAGAAATATTTTTACCAGTAATAAAAAATAACTTGTCAGGGCCTTTGCTAATTAGGAATTTTATTTGTTAGAGCTTACATTATGGTTAATAAATAGCATTATTTTAACTGATATCAGAAAGCCTAAAAGCATTATTTAGCTTAACGTAGAATCATGATTTTTTTGTTTGTCTAATCATGTGTAATTTAAATTTGCAGAAATCACTTAAATTTTGATTGCTTAGTTTATTAATATGGATATCATCTTATAAGCTAACAACCTGCTGCTTCACCTTTACTTGAGAAAGGAGGATGACATGGAGATAATATGATAATATGATAATATTTATGCTAGTACATTCTCCCAAAAAGCAAGCTGTATAACATTTGGAGAGTATCTCTCCATGGTTTCTGTGATTCTAAGCTTTCCAGGGAATTCTTCTTACACTAAGGTTGGCTAGCATAAATATTTTTCTCTTTGGCTTATTTTCTGGTACAGCACCAACATTTGGCCCCTTTGCCTATATAAATCTTGCAACATGCCTAAGAATGTGTTAACATGGCTGTCTGAAGCAGCCTGTGTTCTTGGTCTCATGGTCAGTTGCTTAGACTCATGGTAACCACCATTGGGTTTTCTCATTTAAATCTATGCTTTAGAAACTAAATTGCATAGATAAAAAGAGTCTGCAGACTTTGTGATTAGATAGTCTTGATTTTTGAATATTGGTTTTACTTCTTACTAGCTATACAAACTTGAATAAGTTGCTTAATTTCTCTAAATCAGTTTTCTTTTATATAAAACGGAGGTGATCGTGAGGTTACTTTAGATCATTTTTTTAAAATGCCTAACTTGTAGTGTAGGCACTAAGTAACTGTTAGTTTTCTTTTATTGTTTAAATTCTAACCATTTCACAAATATACAGTATATTAAGCTCCAACCTTAGTGTAAGAAGAATTCCTTGGAAAGCTTAGAATCACAGAAACCATGGAGAGATACTCTCCAAATGTTATACAGCTTGCTTTTTGGGAGAATGTACTCAAATTTAAATATTTCAGGAAATTTGAAATATACAAAAAAGTGGACTCCCAGAAAAAAACATGCGTAGTCCCAAAGTTAAACACTATGAATATGTTAGTATGTTTTCTTCTATTCTTATTTTTATATACAGGTTTAGAATTTATCTTTATAGTTGAGTTACTACTGCATATAAAATTTCATATTTTAACTTTGCTTTTTTAAAAATCACATTATAACTTAACCGTTTCCCATGTTATAAACTCTTTAAAAAAGTTTATAGGTTGAGTATTATTCCTTTGAGTGATTAGATTCTTGTTTACTTACCTATCCCCCATATTCAATTCTACTTTTACATTATTCTAAAGGGGCTGCTAGAAATGAAACTTTCTTCATATGTTAGGTTATTTCTTCAGCTTCCTCATAGTTGAATTACTTAGTTAAAATGATGTGAGCATATTAAGGGGGACAAAAGTGATGAGATGATATAGTGCTCTAACCACCTTTTATGTGACTGCTTTCAAAAAAATTATATATTTAACTAGAGGCCCGACGCACGAAATTCGTGCAAGGGGCTCAGCCCTCACGGCCCTGGCTGCCTCGCAGCCCCCTCACTGGTCATTCTGGAAGGTCGTTTCGGAAGGTCGTTCCACTGTCCAGTCTAATTAGCATATTAGCTTCTTATTATATAGGATGGCTTTTAAGCAGTCAATAAAAATCTTTGTATTTTAATTATTTTTACAACTTTTTAACTGAGGAACTTATTTTTAACCCTTTTAAATACATCCTTGGTTAAGATGTTTATAAAGGACATGATAGTAATTGGAAAAGATAAATATGCATCTGTTTTACTTCAGTGAACCCTTAAATTCTTTATATGAACATTTTTTATGGTACCTTAGGATATCTAAATGTGAGAACAACAATACCTACAGAATTATTATCTGCACCCAAGCTATTTCCGTTTTTCAACTTTTACCCATATAATTAATCAGTATTATGCTGTTGAAACTCTTCTGTGGTAACTGGAAAGGTTTATAAAACCCTGATTTTTTTTCTTAACTGTATTTTTTCCCCAAGGTTTATAAAACCCTGATTTTTTTTCTTACCTGTATTTTTTCCCCAATGGGACTGTGTAAGGATCAGTATTCTAAGGAATACATTTTCTAGTTGCTACTTGCTGTAAATTTGTCATGTGTCCCAAAAAAGTGTGTTAACATTTTAACAGCTGATAGCTCAATTTTGAAAATGAATTGTATTTTAATAAACACTGCCTTTTTCATTATTAAATGTGTGACGTACATTTTTTGAGGACACCCTATACTTTCTCTTCTTAAGACAGTATTGTTTGGGATTGGTTTTCTTGTGAGAAATTTTTTACCACTGTGTCCATACAGATTTCTTAATTTATCTGCTTATTTCACTTTTATGAATGGAGACCTAGGACATTTATTACTACATAATAAACATATCTCTATAGGATATTTGTGATGGTAATATTGGTTAGAATTATTCAAATGTAAGCAATTTAAAATAGTATTAATCTATAATAATAAAAGCATAATATGCTAATTAGATGGGACAGCCATCTAATACTCAGATTTAATGACTTTACAGACATCATTCTGGACATCCTTCTGGATGAAGCTGTGGCGGTGGGGGCCCAGGCAGAGGCAGTTAGGGGCAATCAGGCAGGCAGGCGAGTGGTTAGGAGCGATGAGGCAGGCAGGCAGACAAGCGGTTAGGAGCCAGCAGTCAAGGATTGCGAGAGGGATGTCCGACTGCAGGTTTAGCCCCGATCCCACAGGGATCCCTGCGAAATCTGGCCTAAATCAGCAGCCAGATATCCCCCGAGGGGTCCCAGATTGTGAGAAGGTGCAGGCCGGGCTGAGGGACCCTTCCCCTCACCCACCCCCACCTCCATGCACAAATTTTGTGCACTGGGCCTCTAGTAGTATAATAATATTGGTAATGCCTGTCATTTATAGAGCAACAATTATGTCCCAGATGTGGGGTAACCTGAATATTATCTCATGATCATGGCAAACATACAAGCTCATTATTTTTCCTTGAAAAATGAAGAACTCGAAGTAAGGAAACCTTTTCTAAAAATGTTAGTTATAAATAGCATTTTTTTTTAAAAGGAACAGTGCCAGTCTTGGTCATTAGTTTTATTTTATTGTTTAATTAAATTCTTTCTGCAAATGTACTTCTGGAAAATCAGAATGTGCTCACATCCCTAAAACGTACCTTTAAATGGAAATAAAACCCTTCATTTATTAAAGTTTTCTGTTTAATATCAAAAGTAAAGTTTTTAAAAAAAATTAAGTTTATTTTTGCTTAGGAAAACTTTTATGGTGCAATTTAAAATTACTCAAGCAAGCTTTACTGAACCATTTTAGGTACTTTTGAACTTTGTTCATACGTAAATACTAAATATGCTAGTTACAAATCTATACAGTAAAATAAGATCTGAGCAGTATTTTGAATGAGCTGCATTAGTGTCTTCAAGTAGACTTTTCTGGATTTCATGCTACCTTCCACTCTTAGTGTGGATTAGTGAAATTTATAGTCTTTGTTAAAGAAAATAAAAAGAAAGAAATCTGATTGACTGGTTAAAAATAGTATCTTGCAGCTTTTAAAAAAACAAGAATTCATTGGCTACTTATGATATAAATATATGGTACTAGGTCTCATAGGCTGTTACAGAGTGAGTTAAGCACCATAGAGTATGGATAGTGAGTAGATATACACTTGATTACTAGAAGGGATAGAGAAGTAAAATCATACAAAAGAAAACCTACAAACTCTTCTGGGTTCAGAAGAATATCTTTGGGGGGTTTTTTGTTGTTGTTGTTTTTTTATCCTTACTCGAAGATATATTTATTGATTTTAGAGAGAAGAGAGGAGGGGAGAGAGAGAAGTATTAATGTGAGAGAAAAACATAGATCGGTTGCCTCCCATACGTGCCATTATCGGGGATCTAACCCACAACCTTTTGGTGCATGGGATGACACTCCCACCAACTGAACCACCTGGCCAGGGCAGAGAAATCTTATTTTAGTGGAGATAAAGTATCAAAAAAGCTTTATGGAGTTATTAGAACTAAAAAAAAAAAACTTCAGCTATGAAGATAGTAGTAGGAACTGCAACTCCACTGTTTATTATTTTTAAGGATTTAGAGTCCAAGATGCTTTACGGGAAAAAAGTAAATGAAAACTTAATTTAGTGTTTGAGATGAAAAGGGAAAGCTGGAGATCTTGTATTAATTCATTTGTTTCTAATTCTCAGATTTAAGTGGTTTTGTTTTATACTAGGCAAATGCAGATATTTTTAAAAGACTCAAGAATCTACACTTAAACGGGGTGCTTCCATTGTTGTTCTCTTTTCTAATGTTCATACTAATGATTTTTTCCTGCAGAAACCTGAAAGTACTACAAGCCAACCACCTTGTAACCAGCAAGTTGTAGAGGTGGCGATTCCTCACGTAGGGAAATTTGTGATTGAGTCAAAGGAGGGGGGTTATGATGACGAGGTACCTTTGTCACAGCGCTCTACACTGTTCTACTTATTTTTCACTATTTAATACCATTACTTTGGGCATGCCTGCACCCTCACACTGATGTCTATTACTGCATAACATACAGCTTTGCCACCCATGGTCTGAAATTACCTTACCAATTGCTAACACAACTTTCAATTTCAAATAACAATTTAAGCAGAAAGCTTATGGAATTTTTCAGAATAATAATTTTATGTTTCTCGTGTTAATTCTCTTATGCAGATGTAGGATTGGTTTACTCTCAGGCTAATAGATTACAATAAGATTTGTTCAATTAAATAGCAAAAATTTTGAGCATTTAAAATAATTTTAATTTTCTCTTTTGCTTGAGTTATGTATTGTAATACTTTGCCCACCATTTCCTGCCAGAAGAACATACATCCTTATTACAAATAGATAATTGGTATTTTTGCTTTTGCAACCTCCATGTGACTGTGAATTGAATGATTCATCAATGTTGCTGAATGAATGCCTACCAGAGTTTTATACACAATGGGACTTCCAACTTATCTTTTTCTACCTCTCCACTATTAATTCTCATCTAGTTAGATTTCTAACAGTATAGAAGCATTTTTGCTTCTCATGAGGTGTTTTGGGGGAATCCAGATGAAAATACACTATTGTCTTGGTCCCATCAGATTTTCCCCCCTTCCTCCACTTTTCTCTTAAGACTTTTACATTTTGATATCTTCCATATTTCAGGAAGGGCATAGAGAAGACCTTGGATTCTATCATTTTACTGGCATAGATGAGAATTGAATATACACTAAATAGTTTTTTCCAAGTAACTTTTTTCTAGACTTATTCCAAGATTATAATTAAACTATGAGTTAAAAATGTCTTTATGGCACTAAAATCAGAGGTGTCATACAGATATTAATTTTACTGCATCAGTGTAAGAAAGCATGGCCATAATGAGAATAAGGAGCAGGTTTGTGAGATAGGAAATAGTCAGAAGGATTTTCTCAAGTAGTTAATGTTATTGCAACTCTCAGTATATAATCCAAAATATATACTATGAATAATAGTTTCAGTGAATCAGAGGTAATTGATGTACTCTCTCCTTTTAAAAAAAAAATATTTTTTTTTTATTTTAGGGAAAGGAAGGGAGAGGGATAGAAAGGTAGAAAATTGAGAGAAACATCTCTTGCATGCCCCTTCCTGGGGATCAAGCTGGCAACCAAGGCATGTGCCCTAACTCGGAATCGATCCATGACTGCCTGGTTCATGGGCTGTTGCTCAATTACTGAGCCCTACCAGCCGGGCTGGATGCACTGTCTCTTGACAGCTCTAATACAATAGCTTCATAGTGCCTTGAGTTATATCATTTTTTCAGGTATTTTAAAATGTAAACAGCTAAAAATAAGCTATTATGAAAACAAAAAAATATACTCAGTATTTAGTACTTAATATCAATATGTTGTTCTAGTTATTTTAATACTACTATGTTGGTACTTGAAAATTATAGAAACTTATGTTTTTAATAAAACGTTTATTAAGCATCTCTGCTTGTTTTAGGGTGAACCTTCTGGCATTAACAAAACAGAATTATGATTAATCATTTAACACTATCTTTTGTACAAATGCTTATGCTACTGGCAGAGGTTTTGTTTTTTAAATGCATAGAATGATGGTTTAACAGTGCATGTGCTTGGCACCAAGGTCTGTGGACACAAGGCTGCTGCAGATGGATGTTCGGGTTGTATGGTTGTGCAGGAATGCCTAGCCAGTGGGCGGACTTGGAGTTGAAATTGAGCTTATGCTGACTGAGCTCCCCAAACCTTAATGAAGAGGCACCTTTTTAAATAAAAAGATTGTTGCTATTTCTAAATGGTTCTCTCATTCAGAGAGCAGCACATTTTTCTAATTTGTCAAGAAGGGGGTCTTTTTAAAATTGTTTGGTTCAGAGAGGATGCCTTTTTGCTTTTTGCACAAAGGCACCATATGAACTAGATGTGACCCTGTAGAGATTTTGAAATATACTTACATGCATACTGGATCACGTTTGCTATAAAAAATGCAACGTTTGATTTATAAGTAATGAAAAGCAAAGGACTTCTAACTTGCATGTAATTATTTTGTTTTTTTAAATTTTTTATGTTATTCAAAAACTCTTACTTTCAATCCCTTGTGGCAGATCATGATGACACCGAACATGCAAGGTATTATCATGGCGATAGGTAAATCCAGGAGTGTATATGACAGGTGTGGCCCTGAAGCAGGGTTCTTTAAGGTACAATTAACGTTTTCACTTTATTTTCTTACTATTTTTAAATGAGACTTCTTAAAATGTTTTATTTCCTTGAACTAAATTTGTTTTCTTGTATAATTTCTCTTTTTCTAAAGTAGCCGTGGTTACCTGTTGTTCTGGGGGTTTCTTTTGTGCATGAATCTAAAACTGATTTTTTTTTTCTTTTAATCTAGATAATTCAACAAAAACAAAGCATTTTACCCGAGTTACCCTAGTAGTGCACCTCTGTTTTGTTCACAGAAATTTGAATTATGTTTTTATTTGAAGGGGAAAAAAGGGTATTTATTGATGAGCAAAACTAAGAACTGAGTAACTCTCTGATAATAGTTAATTTTTTCCTCATTGGTATACCCTTAGTTAGTGTTATATATATTTTTTTAATTTTGTTATCACATGATACTAAATTGTTTTCTTTATTGGGTTTTTTTTAAATTATTCATTCATGTATTATCTTTTTATGTTTTTATTCACTTATGTTTTCCCCATGGTTAATTTTTGATATCCTGGTCATTTCAAGGCATGTGAGACAAATCAAGCTAATGCATCATTTGATGACTCAATCTTTTTCCCCTCTGATTCCAGATTTTTAAAATGTTTTTATTACAATATTATTGGTTTTACTTATTTGTAAAACGAAAACACTGTATATTTTTGTCATTTTATTTAGATTAACTGAAAATCTACTAGGATTTTTTCACTCCTATCACCTTGTTAGTGTTTGCTTTTTTTCTATTAAAAAAAACAAAGTTATGGGGTATAGTTCACTATAATTGATGCATGCTCCTTTACTTCACATTAAAAATCTAAAATTTTTGATTTTCCACTTGGTCTTGGTGGTCGAGGTTCAGGAGTTCACACCTGGGACAATGGTGTGCATTCCTTGTATTGTCATTCCAGTTCTGCTCTGGGTCTACAAAAAGTTCCTAGAGCTGTACATATGCCCTCTGATTTCCCCCTTTGTTAGTTGCATATGGCCTAGAAAAGCTATGTAAGAATCCAACGATACAAGCAAAGGCAAAGTAGACTATAAGGGTACAGACATAAATAGATTACCAACACAAGGATCAACAGAAATCTCTGATAAAAAGAAAGACTAAAGTGATTGTCCCAGAAGACCTCATTGTTTTCAAAATAGACCTAATAATGTGAAGCACCTTCTTTGTAATTGTCTCTGACCTTTTTTTTTAGACCAGAATTTGAGATGGATGGTTTAGATATTTACTTGATATTAATCAGGAAATACATGGTATTTTATTTAGAATGTATTTAGTTATGTTTAATGATCTCATTCCCAAGTTCCTTTTTCATTAACATAGCTTTAATAATATGAATAAATAGGAGGTTTGTGCCAGTAGACATTGTTACTAAATCAGTACCTAAACATCCTTGGGCTTCTAGCTTCTGTTCAGGCTCTTTGAATTTGAGTGGAGTATATTTTTACTATGAAACAGTACAGTGAGCCTGTGCAGTGAAATGAAAGGGAGTGTTTGGAGGTGATAATGACTTGAAACAAAGTTATAATTACTGCCCAACACAGTGGAGCTCCTTATCTGCGAGAGTAGAAATTACAGGTTATTGCTCTGAAGAAAATAACAAAGATAAGAAATTGAGGATATTTCTTTGGGAAAAACGGAACAGTTTTTACATAAATGTCTAATCTATACTAATAATAGCCTAGGGCAGTGGTGGGCAAACTGCGGCTCTTTTGCCCCTTGAGTGTGGCTCTTCCACAAAATACCGACTTCTGCGCATGGGCCACGAAGTTTCAATCGCACTGTACATGCACGCCCGCACGTGGTATTTTGTGGAAGAGCCACACTCAAGGGGCCAAAGAGCCGCATGTGGTTCGCGAGCCGCAGTTTACCGACCACTGGCCTGTGGCAAACCAGTTTCCATTAGTGGGAAGAAGATACAATAGAACAGCCTGGAAACAGCAAGTCTTTTTCCTTATTGATTCTTTATCGCTGGGCTCCAGAGAAATAATGGCCAGGTCCCCTGTTGGGTCCCTCGGAGCCCTGTCTCTTCTCCTCTACTCAACCCTGCTGATCATCGGGTGTCCCAGAGCAAGAGGGAGAGAAAAGCTGGACTTAGCAACACCACCCACCCAAGGGTTGGGGGTAGCAGAGGGACATCGTGATTTTGGAGTCACACAGACTCTGCCAGTTAGACCTGTGTAACCTCTCTGAGCCTCGGTTTCTTCATCTAGAAAATGGGTATGATAATAGTACCAGCCTCAGTGGAATGTTACAGGTGTGCATGAGATTATACACATAAGGCTCTCAGCCCGGTGCTTGACAGGTGCTAAGCCTCACTGTTGCCACTGTGATTATCTGCCCCCTGCCCTCCCTGGGCTTACGAACCCGTGTTTAACTAGCAATGTAGGCAGGTGTGGAAATTGCCTGCTCCGTGTCCTGGGGTCCCTGTGAGAACTCAGATTCCAGATTCCTGGGCAAGATGGCTCTGCAATATGAAACCCCTGAGGGTCAGAAGTCCAGCCAGGTCCCAGCATGTACTCCCTGGGTCTCCGGGGCAATACCGCTGCCTTCCCTCTCTTCCCGGCACTGTCCTGTCCTGCCTCAGTTGTCTCTCATGATGGGAATCCCTGCGTCATCTGTGTGCACATCTGTTCCCCAGCAGCCCCCACTCCGTGTGCCTCCCAGCTCTGCCCTGCACTTGGGCAAATCACTTAATCACTTGGCGCCTTTGTTTTCTCATCTGGAAGCTGGGAATAATAGTGCCGGCCTCCTGGGGTTGTTGATCAAGCCAGGTCACCAGGTGAAGCGCTTAGAAGAGTGCTGGGCCTGTTTTAAGTGGCCATTCAGTGTCAGCTGTTCTGTTATTACTGTTGAAAGGCGAGTCTCCTAGGAGTAGGGGTTCTGCAAGGTGCCACTGTCCTGTGAAAACCCTGAAGGAGAATCTTCAGCCTCTTTCAGAAACTGTGAGCTCATTAGCATAACAAACCACCTGTGAAGGACCTTTGACTCCAATAAGCATTAACAACAAAGAGTAAAAAGCCTGAGGCCCAGGCCTGGATGTCTGTCCTGCATACCAGTAGGTTGCTGGTTAGGTTCCCTGTCAGGGCACATGCCCCGATTGTGGGCTCAATCTTTCTCTCTTTCTTCCTCTCTCTCAAATAAATGAAAACATATTTTAAAAAATAAAGTTAGAGGTGAAGCCATTATGGTCCCATGGCTGCAAACTAGAAGAAAACATAACTCAACGAGAATAAGAGACTCTTAAAAAAAAGAAATTATAGCAATAAAAATAACATAGAATTCCAATGAGGAAGAAAACAGGCATCTAAAGGAATCCATGTAGCTACAGGGGAAAATGCTAATGAGCCTAGATTTTAAAAGACAGACTGGGAAAAATGTATTTGCAGCAAATATCCGATAAATACTTAGTATCTTTAACATATAAGAGCTCACACAAATCCTATATAATAAAAGCCTAATATGCAAATCAACCAAACTACTGAAGGACCTGTGGAACGACTAGTCTCTATGATGCACACTGACCACCAAGGGGCAGATGCTCAACACAGGAGCTGTCCCTGGTGGTCAGTGCGCTCCCATGGGGAGCGCCGCTCAGCCAGGAGCCGGGTTCACAGCTGGCTAGCCCAGCTGCAGTGGCGCTAAGGAGCAGCGAGCAGGCAAGTGGTAAGGAGCGAGGGTCCTAGACTGCAAGAGGGATCCTGGACTGCGAGAGGGCACAGGCTAGGCTGAAGGACCCCCCCCTGCCCCCTACCCCCTCAGTGCACGATTTTCGTGCACAGGGCCTCTGGTGTATATTATAAAATTCTAATCTTTGTTCATTCCTACAGAATGTATTAAATACTCAGCTTAGCTTGTGGTTGGGGTTTTGGCTTTTTTTTTTAAGTTTAAATATTTCTTAAAAGGGATATTTTTTACCATATCAGAAAGCAGAATTATAATAGCACTAGAGGCCCGGTGCACAAAAATTTGTGCACTCGGGAGGGGGGGATCCCCCAGCCCGGCCTGTGCCCTCTCGAAGTCTGGGACCCCTCGGTAGATAACGACCTGCTGGCTTAGGCCTGGTCCCAGGTGGCAGAGGGCACGCCCAATCCCTAGGTGCAGCCCCTGGTCGGGCTCAGAGCAGGGCTGATTGGGGAGTTTGAGCGCCACCCCCTGTCATGCACAGAGCAGGGCGGATCGGGAGGTTGCGATGCGACCCTCAGTCACGCTGAGGGTAGGGCCGATTGGGGGGTTGGGGCACCACCCCCTGTCACACTCAAGGCAGGGTCCATGGGAAGGTTGCGGCGCCACCCCCTGTCACGCACAGAGCAGGGCCCATCAGGGAGTTGGGGCGCTGTCCCCTGTCACAGAGCAGGGTCGATCAGGGTTGGGGAGCTCTCCCCTGTCACGAACAGCAGGGCCCATCAGGGGGTTGAAGAGCTCCCCCTTGTCATGCATAGAGCAGGGCTGATCAGGGGGTTGAGGAGCTCCCCCCGTCACTCACAGAGTAGGGCCGATAGGGGAGTTGGGACACCGCCCCGTCACACACAGAGCAGGGCGGATCAGGGGGTTGGGGTGCTGCACCCTGTCACACTCAGGGCAGGGCCAGTGGGGAGTTTATGGCTCTACCCTGTCACACACAGACCAAGGCCCGTGGAGGGGGGTTCGGGCTCCACCCTCTATCACCCACAGAGCATGGCCGATCAGGGGGTTGGGGCGCCGCCACTGTCACACTCAGGGCAGGGCCGATGGAGAGGTTATGGCTCTACCCTGTCACACACAGCAGTGCCCGTTGCGGGGGGGGGGGGCAGGTTGGGGCGCCGCACCCTGTCACACACAGAGCAGGGCCGATCAGGGTGTTGTGCGCTGCACCCTGTCAAACACAGAGCCACAGGGTGATCAGGGGATTGGGGAGCTCCCCCCTATCAGGCACAGAGCAGGGCTGATCAGGGGGTTGGGGCGCCTTCCCCTGTCACGAACAGGGTAGGGCCGATAGGGAGGTTGTGGCCCCGTCCCCGTCACACAGAGCTGCATGGCGATCAGGGGGTTTGGGCACTGCCCCCTGTCACGCTGATCCCGGTGCTGGGAGGCATATTACCCTTTTACTATATAGGATAGAAGCCTGGTGCACAGGTGAGGGCCAGCTGGTTTGCCCTGAAGGGTTTCCTGGATCAGTGTGGGGGTCCCCACTGGGGTGCCTGGCCAGTCTGGGTGAGGGGCTGAGGGCCGTTTTCAGGCTGGCGGGTGACTGAAGCTCCCAACTGCTCCTTTTTTTCTTTTTTTTTTTCTATTCTGGCCCAGCTTTAGCTCTGAGACCTTGCTGCTGAAAGCAGGTTTCTGGCCTTTACCTTCTGTATTTGATACAATGTTGCGGTCCGGCTGGCTGAAGCCCGGCTGACTGAAAGCCAGTTTCTAGGGTTTTGTTTAGCTTCTATATTTGCAACATAGTTGCTTAGAGTTGCAGCTGAGAGGCCGGCAAGTCAGGCGGGGAACGTTGGAGTTCGCCGTCACTGGAGCAAGCAAGCCTCCTTGTTCGCTTCAGTGCATGGCTGCCGGCTGCCATCTTGGCTGACAGTTAATTTGCATAAGGATATGCTGATTAGCCAATGGGAAGGGTAGCAGTTGTACGCTAATTACCATGTTTCTCTTTTATTAGTGTAGATGCTTGCCTCTGGACAGTTCTGAGACAATAATTTTTTAAAGTAGATTTTATCAGTTATTTAGGGTTGCATAACAAGATACTCCAAAACTTAGTAGTTTTCAACAATAGTTACATGACTGGACAGTTCTTTGCTGATTTGGGCCTCTATATGGTCTTTCACCCCTGAGCTGCTTAACTTTAGGGACTTCTAAATGTTCAGAGGTGATGAACCATATCTTTATATCATATTTATTTATTCCCTCTGAAGCAGGGAACGTTGGAAGAGACTTCTGCCTTTGGGTCCCCAATGAAGTCCTGGGTTCTAACCGAGGCTCTGTTAAAGTATATGTGTGAGCAAGTCATTGATTCACCCTGGTCTTCATTTGATAGAAATCAGTAGGTTTCAAGTGTTCTGCCCCAACCCACCTGAGGGATAAGATAAATTTTCTTTAGCAGCTAAATTCAGTTGATTACTTTAGTTTGTTGTTTAAAGTATAAAAACTATATTAAAAAAATAGCAGATGTTCATAGTAAACCAGTGCAATGGAAAGTTAAATGAAAAGTTCATGTTCTTTCACTACTTTCATTCCCTTATTCCATCTCCACAAATGTTAGTTCTTTTGTGTAGTCTTCTAGCAACTTTCTTAACATTCCTTTGTTTTTATTAAATATAACATTTTTTTTAAATTGTAAAAAAAAAATCTAAAAGTTTCTTTTAATTTTTTCTACTGTTCCATCATCAAACACCATCTTTAAAAATACTGCTTATTTTCAGTAGTTTTTTCAATATATAAAACAAAACAAAGGCCTTGTGCATAGTAGCCTATATCAATAAACATTTTTGGACTTGTTTGGATTAGCATGACCAACCATCCTGGTATACCCAAGACTGTGGAACTCCTTAGAGAAGGAACTTTAAGTGCTAAAACTGTAGAACTTCTGGCAAAATGGTCCCAGGATGGGTTGATCACCTTAATAAGATTTAAGAAAGATTGAAAAACTACTCTTAAACAAAAAACAAACTTTTATGTTTAAAAATTCATCCTTATTCCTAGGTAGTCTGCAGTTTCTTTTTTAATAAGACTGGATATATGTCTTCCAAAGTTTTCATCTGTTTTTAGTGGAAAAGTTATCTATTGCTTACAGTGCCATTGCCATTTATTATCAAGTTGGGTATCTTTATGTTGAATTGGATCTCATGTTTATTAAATTAATCTCTTCATATATATATATATATATATGAATATATATATAATCTAATAAAAGAGAAACATGCAAATTGACCATACCTTCCCTATGCCCAAGCCACGCCCACCAGCCAGTCAGAGCGACTATATGCAAATTAACCCAACCAAGATGGCGGCCAGCAGCCACGGAGCTGGAGCAAGCAGGAGGCTTGGTTGCTCCGGCAGTGGAGGAAGCCAAGCTTCCCGCCTGCCCTGGCCGGCTGTGGCCTCTGCTAAAGGCAACAAAGTTTCAATTATAGAAGATAAATAAATCCCAGATACCTGCTTCCAGCCAGTCTCCACTGAGAGCTTGGGTGGCTGGGGCTGTAGCCAGCCTGCAAACAGCCATCAGCCCCTCACCCAGGATGGCCACACCCTCATGGGGTGAGGGTCCTCACTGGGGGCTTAGCCAACCTGCAAACAGCCATCAGCCCCTCACCCAGAATGGCCAGGCACCCCAGCGGGACCCCCACCCTGATCCAGTACACCCTTCAGGGCAAACCAGCCAGCCCCCACCCATGCACCAAGCATATAATAAAAGGGTAATATGCAAATTGACCCTAACAGCAGAACGACTGGTCACTATGACACACACTGACCACCAGGAGGCAGACGCTCAATGCAGGAGCTACCCCCTAGTGGTCAGTGCGCTCCCACGGGGAAGCTCTGCTCAGCCACAAGCCAGGCTGATGGCTGCCAGCACAGCAGTGATGGCGGGAGCCTCTCCCGCCTCCTCAGCAGCGCTAAGGATGAGAATTTGAAACCACATTGTGAATATGACTTTCACATAAGGTTTGTCCCTTTTTTCTGAATTAGAAAGTAAACTTTTAAAAAATCTATTCTTGTATTAGACCCTAAGCAAAATCAGCAGAACCCTGATTTTATATTTTTAAAAGCCAGTGAATTATACATACTACAAACAACACTCACCCCACCCCTTCCCCAAGGTAACAACTTTCAATTACAGTCAAACCTTGAACGTCTTCCTTCTCAAACAATTTGCTTCTCAGCCTGACAACCCTTTCATGCTCATATCTGTATGATCAGTCACACATCTGTCAAGCGATAAAAGAGAGAATGTGCAAGTATGAGTCAGTTTACCGCTAAAACTCATGTTAAAATCTCAGGAAATTGTGCTGTGAATACTTTCATGTTTTTTTTGCTTTTGTTGCTACTTATTATTAAATTTTCATTTTTTGTTGTACATTTTATTTTTGTTAAATTTTCATTTATATTTTATGTCCTTTATGGTTTTTAAAGTGTTTACTTATAAACACTTTAAAAACAAAAAGATTGACCAGAACCTTATACATGTACTGTATAAACGGTAAGAAAGTTAAAGCAAGGAATCATTTGGGGATCTGGAACAGATTAATTAAACTTACATTATTTCTAGTGGAAAACATTGGTTCGGTTTTCAGACAGCTTTCCGGAATGAATTAAGTTCAAGAACCAAGGTTCCACTGTATTTTATCTAGTCTTTTCGCATTATTTCCATTAACTTTAAATACAATGATTGTGTTTACACATTTATTTTTTGTTTGCTTATTTTTTTTAAATATACAAATAATGCATAGTTATTGTAAAATTGTATATTATTGCCATAGTTACATTATCTATGGAGTCACCTTTTGATGAGCTAGGATGAGGTATACTATGAGTGCTGGCATTCTTCTAAAAAATGAGATATATTTTATTATTTTTGTTTTTTGGTTGTTTTTTAATCTTTATTGTTGACAGTATTATATATGTCTCTTTTTTTCCCCATTGACCCCTTCCAGCCTGCCCCCACCCCCCACCCCAGGCCTTCACCACCCTATTGTCTGTGTGCATAGGTTATGCACATTTGCATACAAGGTCTTTGGTTGATTACCTGCCATCTACTCACCCTCCCAACCTCCCTCTTCTTCCCTCCGAAATTCTGCACTCTGTTCCATGCTTCCATGTCTCTGCATCCACTCCGTGAATCCGTTTATTTTGTTGGTTAGATTCCACATATGAGTGCAATTATGTGATGCTTGTGTTTCTCTGACTGGCTTATTTCACTTAGCATGATACTCTCCAGATCCCTCCATGCTGTCTCAAAGGGTAAGAGGTTCTTCTATTTTACTGTTGCATAGTATTCCATGGTATAAATCAATGATGGCGAACCTTTTGAGCTCGGCGTGTCAGCATTTTGAAAAACCCTAACTTAACTCTGGTGCCGTGTCACATATAAACATTTTTTGATATTTGCAACCATAGTAAAACAAAGATTTATATTTTTGATATTTATTTTATATATTTAAATGCCATTTAATAAAGAAAAATCAACCAAAAAAATGAGTTCGTGTGTCACCTCTGACATGCGTGTCATAGGTTCGCTATCACTGGTATAAATGTACCACAGCTTTTTTATCCACACGTCCACAGATCTTAACTATTGTAAATTGTACTGCTATAAACACAGAGGGGTACATACTATCTTTCTGATTTGGTGTTTCTGTTTTCTTAGGATATGTTGCAAGAAGTGGATCACTGGGTAAAATGAGAGTTCAATATTTAATTTTTTGGAGAAAACTTTATATTGTTTTCCATAATGGCTGCACCAGTCTGCATTCCCACCAGCAGTGTACTAGGGTTCTCTTTTCTCCACATCCTCGCAGCACTTGTCATGATGGTAGCCATTCTGAAAGGTGTGAGGTGATACCTCATTGTCATTTTAATTTGCATCTCTGATAATTAGTGACTTTGAGCATTTTTTCATGTCTCTTGGCCATCTGAAAGTCCCCTTTAAAGAAGTGTTTATTTAGGTCGTTTGCCCATTTTTTAATTGGATTGTTTGTCTTCCTTTTGTTAAATTGTATGAGTTCCTTATATATTTTGGATATTAACCCTTTATCAGATGTATCATTGCCAATATGTTCTTCTATATAGTTGGCTCCCTTTTCATTTTATTGATGGTTCCTTTTGCTGTGAAGGAGCTATTTATTTTGTTGTAGTCCCATTTGTTTATTTTCTCCTTAGTTTCCTTTGTCCTGGGAGATGTATCCATAAATATACTGCTACGAGATATGTCTGAGATTTTGCTGTCTTTGATTTCACCTAGGACTTTTATGGTTCATAACTTACATTTAAGTCTTTTTATCCATTTTGAGTTTATTTTTATGTATAGTGTAAGTTGATGGTCTGGTTTTGTTATTTTTGCATGTATCTGTCCAATTTTCCCAAACCATTTATTGAAAAGACTTTCTTGACTCCATTGTATGCTCTTGCCTCCTTTGTCAAATATTAATTGACTGTAATGGCATGGGTCAATTTCTGGGTTCTCTATTCTGTTCCATTGGTCTATATGCTTGTTCTTGTGCCAGTACCAGGGTATTTTGATTACAGAGGCTTTGTAGTATAACTTGATACTTAGTATTGTGATTCCTGCAACTTTGTTCTTTCTTGAGATTGCTGTAGCTATTTGGGGACTTCTTTGGTTTCATGTAAATTTTTGGAGTATTTGTTCTAGGTCTGTGAAATACTCTGTTGGGGACATTTTAATAGGGATTGCATTGAATCTATAGAATGCTTTGGGTAGCATGGACATTTTAATGATGTTGATTCTACCAGTCCATGAACACAGTACAGTGGGACCTTGACTTGTGAGTTTAATTCATTCCATGACAGAGCTCGTAACTCATATTACTCGTATGTCAAATCAAAAAGTGAATGAGTGAGACACATGATGCTGGGCTGATGTTGTGGCGTTCACTGTGACATTCACTGCGCCAACTAGCGGTGGGGTATCTGAAGCTGGCTTGTAACCCGAATTTTAGCTCGCAACTCAAAGCAAAAAATCGGCCGAGAGACTGCTCGTATCTCGAAAAACTCATTAGTCGGTACACTCGTAAGTCAAGGCCCCACTGTATATTCTTCCACTTGTCTATATCCTCGTCTATCTCTTTTTTCAATGTTCTGTAGTTTTCCAAGTATAAATCTTTTACCTCCTTCATTAAGTTAATTCCTAAGTATCTTAATTTTTTTGTTGCAATGCTAAATGGGATTATTTGTTTAGTTTTTCTTTCTGAGAATTCATTTTTGGTGTATAAAAAAACCATCGATTTTGGAGTGTTGATTTTGTATCTTGCTACATTGCCAAATTTATTAAATCTTGTAGTTTTGGTGGAGTCTTTAGGGTTTTCTATGTACAGTATCATGTGACCTGAAAATAATGAGTTTCCTTTTCTCCTTTCCAATTCGGATGTCTTTTATTTCTTCTTCTTGTGTGATTGCTGTGGCTAGGACTTCTAGTACTACATTGAATAAGAGTGGTGAAAGTGGACATCCCAATCTTGTTCCTGTTCTTAGAGGAAATGTTTTTAGTTTTTGACCATTGAGCATGATGTTCACTGTAGGATTGTCATATATGGCAAAGTTATGTTGAGTTATACTCCTTCTATTCCCACTTTGCTGAGAGTTTTTATCCAAAATGGGTTTGGGATTTTGTTTAATGCTTTTTCTGCATCTATTGATATGATCATGTGATTTTTGTCTTTCAATTTGTTTATGTGATGTATCACATTTATTGATTTGTGAATATTGTAACAGCCTTGCATCTCCAGAATAAATTCCACTTGGTCATGGTATATGATCTTTTTAATATATTGCTGAATTTGATTTGCTAATAGGTTGTTGAAAATTTTAGCAACTTTGTTCAGGGATATATGCCTGTAATTCTTTTTCTTTGTAGTGACTTTGTTTGGTTTGGGAATTAGGATAATGCTGGTCTCATAAAAAGAGCTTGGAAGTGTTCCTTCCAGTTGGATTTTTTGGAATAGTTTGAAGAGGATGGTTTTAGTTCTTCTTTGAATGTTTGGGAAAACTCCCCTGTGAAGCCATCTGGACCCAGGCTTTCATTTGCTGAGAGTTTTTTGATTACTGCTTCTATTTCATCCATTGTTATTGGCCTATTCAAGTTTTCTGATTCAGTTTTGGGAGATTGTATTTTTCTTGGAATTTGTCCATTTCATCCACTTGTCCAGTTTGTTGTCATATAGTTGTTCACAATATTTCCTTACAATCCTTTGTACTTCTGTGGTGTCAGTAGTCACTTCTTCGCTTTCTTTTCTGATTTTATTTATTTGGGTTCTCTCTTTTTGTTTCTTGATAAGTCTGGCTAATGGTTCCCTAATCTTGTTTATCCTCTGAAAAAACTAGCTATTGGTTTCATTGATTTTTTTTTTTTGTATTTTTTTCTCTGTTATTTATTTCTGTTCTAATCTTTATTATTTCCTTCTTTCTATTTAATCTGGGCTTTTCTTGTTGTTCTCTTTCTAGTTTTTTTTCAGTTGTAGGGTTTATTGTTTTTCTTATTTTTTTGAGGTATGACTGTAGTGCTATGAACTTCCCTCTCAGGAAGGTTTTTGCTGTGTCCTAGAGCTTTGGGTTGTTGTATGTTCATTTTCATTTGTTTCCAAGAAGTTTTTGATTTCTTGATTAATATCATTGGCCACCCATTCATTGTTTAATATCATGCTATTTAGCCTCCATATGTTTGAATATTTTGATGTATTTTTACTGTAGTTGATTTCTAATTTCATTCCACTTTGATCTGAGAAGATGCTTGATATGATTTCCATCTTCTTGAACTTGTAGAGACTTGTTTTGTGTTCAAACATGTGGTCTATCTTTGTGAATTACCCATGAGAACTTGAGAAGAATGTATATTCTGCAGCTTTGTGGTGAAATGTTCTATGAATGTCAATTAAATCCATCTGATCCAGTGTGTCCTTTAGAGTCACTGTTTCCTTGTTAATCTTTTGTCTGCAAGATCTATGCCATGAAATCAGCGGAGTATTAAGGTCCCCTACTATTACTGTATGACTATCGATCTCTCCTTTAAAGTCCTTTAAAAGTGTTTTTTATATATTTAGATGCTCCTATATTGGGTGCATATATGTTTATCAGGGTTATATCCTCTTGTTGGATTGATCCCTTTAATATTATGTAGTGTCCTTTGTTGTCTCTTGTGATGGCCTTCATTTTGAAGTCTTATTTTGTCAGATATGAGTATTGCTGCCCCATCTTTTCTTTCTTTTCCATTTGCATGGAAAAATTTTTCCCAGTCCTTCCCTCTCATCTTGTGTGTGTCTTTTTTTTCTCAGGTGGGTCTCTTGTAGACAGCAAATAGTTGTGTCAGTTTTTCATATTCATTCAGCTACTCTATGTCTTTTGATTGGATCATGTAAATTAATTTACATTTAAGGATATTATTGATAGGTACATATTTATTGCCATTTTAATTCTGTATGCCTAGGTTTCTCTCTCTATTTCTTCTTAATACAGAAGTCCCTTTGGCATTTCTTGTAATGCTGGCTTGGTGGTGATGAACTCCTTTAGCCTTTTTTTTTTGGTCGGGGAAGCTCTTTATTTCACCATCTATTTTGTATGATAGCCTTGCTGGATATAGTAATCTTGGTTTCAGTTCCCTGCTTCCATTACCTTGAGTACTTCATACCATTCCCTTCTGGCCTGTAGAGTTTCTGATGAGAAATCAGGTGTCAGCCTTATGGGAGATCCTTTGTAGGTAACAGTTTGCTTTTCTCTTGCTGCCTTTAAGATTCTCTGTTTGTCTTTAATTTTTGGCATTCTAATTAGAATTTGTCTGGGCACAGGCCTGTTTAGGTTCTTCTTGCTTGGAACTCTGTGCCTCCTGAACTTGTGTGACTTTTTCCTTCATCAGGTTAGGGAAGTTTTCTGCCCTTATTTCTTTAAACACTTTCTCTGCCTCTTTCTCCCTTTCTGCCTCATCTGGCACACCTACTATGCCAGTATTGTTACATTTCATGTTGTCCCACAGTTCTCTTAATCTGTCCCTCCTGTTTTGTTGTTGTTGTTGTTGTTCTCTTGAGTGATTTCTTCTAATTCACTGATCTGATTCTCACTTTCCCCTGATCTGCTGTGTATTCCTTCCAGTGTGTTGTTTATTAGTGCTGTGTCATTCTTTATTTCTGTTTTCATAGTTACTGTGTCATTTTTCATGCTGTTGAGCATCTTTACCATCATTATTCTGAATGTTATATCAGATAAATTTCTTACTTTCATTTATCTGTTCTTCTGGAGAATTCTCTCGTTCTTTCATTTGGGGGTTGTTTTTTTTTGTCTCCTCATTTTGGCTGCCTGTTTCAGTTTGTGACTATATATTAGGTAGATCTGCTATGCTTCTCAGTCTCTAGTGCAGGACAGTGTCAAATGCTGTTTCTCACTAATTAGATCAGGGAAATACTCATAGCCTCCAGAGTCTGCTTCTGCCTGAAGACTGACTGGATTTAGTCTTGAGTAGCCCACAGGCAATCATTCACAAGTGAGGATAGTTTTTCCAACAGGGTGGGGCAATTGCTTTTGCCTGGAGGATAATTGTTATTCTCAGTCTCCTAATGGGCCTTGGAAACTCCACAGGGTGGGGCAATGTATTTTTTAATAGGGTGGTTCAACTCTCTTCCCTGTAGGCAAAACTGCCTGGATAGCAAATGTCTGTGTAAGATGACATCCATAGTGTAAGGGAATAACTTGGCACAGGAACCCGGGGTGTCTGCCTTCTAAGCTCTATCCTTAGAGCCCCCTACTCTAGCTTCTGCTCACATAGCTCCTGTCCACTCTGACCTCCCTCTGCTGGAGCACAAGGGAGTGGCTATACACAGAATACTTTGTGTTGGTCCTTTAAGAGGGTGCCTGCATTTCTAACCATCTTTCCATGGCAGACAGCAACCCTGCTGCTTTTCATAGCCAGATCTTATGTGACACCTTTCTCATTTGTGCTCTCTGCTGGGGTGCCCAACTTGGAGATTAGATCCCAGAGTTCTCAGGGCAACTCCCCACAGCTGAGATATCTCTCTGGCACTTCAGCTGCTGTCTGTGGGATCCCATCCTGTTCTTTTGTGCCTCCTCCCATCCTACCATCTCTATGCTGTCTTCACTTAACATCTTTGGTTATCAGGGTTCTCTCCAGCTAATCTTAAGTTAATTATTCAGGATATTTTTTGTATTTTCGTTGTAATTCCAGTTTGGTCCCGGGAGCGTGTCTGTGTAGCATCCACTTACTCTGCCGCCATTTTTAATCTTCACATGAGGTACATTTTTTCTACACATGAATTTTGAATTCCCTGCTGTGGGATGTGAATGATGAGCCCTTTCTTCTCCCACCTCATATCCTCACACTGACTCACAATACAGTTCCTATCACTCTTACATCTCTCTCAGACATACACAAACACACACCTAAAATCTTGCCATTTTTATTAAATCAGAACTCTTTCTATAATGCCTATGTACTAGTATGCTCCTCGGAATTGACCTAAGTTCTAAACATTATTATTACTTTCACTTTTTATAACCACAGCTTTCATTTTCCTTGGAGTTTTGTTCTTTGGTTTGCTTAATTTTTTATGTGTTATCACTGTTTCACTTCTAAAGTCTCCACCATTTGCTTGAATCTCCTCTTATTCTGTTCTTGTGAATTTTATCCTCTAGACCAGCCGTGGGCAAACTATGGCCCGCGGGCAAACTACGGCCCGCGGGCCCGTTTGAAATGAATAAAACTTAAAAAAAAAAAAAAAAGACCGTACCCTTTTATGTAATGATGTTTACTTTGAATTTATATTAGTTCACACAAACACTCCATCCATGCTTTTGTTCCGGCCCTCCAGTCCAGTTTAAGAACCCATTGTGGCCCTCGAGTCAAAAAGTTTGCCCACCCCTGCTCTAGACAGAGCCTCATGTCCTGCACTGTTTCCTGTACTTCGAGATCTCCTTTCCCCATCACCCCTGGGGTGCCCTGTGCATCTGGTTCTTCTTGTATTTTCCACATGTCATATATTTCTCTTTTTTGGTTTACCCTCTAATTTTTATGCAGCAGCAAATTTCTGAAATTTATATTTGTGTACATTTTATTTTTACCCATCTGTAATTGAGGAGTATATATGCATGTAATCTTATGTAAACATTATTTTTTTATAATTCTTTTATATAGTTACAAATAATGTATAAGTATATGACTAACATTTGGAAAATTCTAGCTGATAATATATATAATTTTAGGAAATCTGTTCAAAAGTAATATATAGAAATTGCAGTTACTCAGTAATACGGTGTCCAAAATATGTATATAGCACAGTATCGAACAAATGATGGCCACTTCTGTCTTCCTATTATTCTTAAAATAGATATAGTATATTTTTAATTTTTTAATAGTTTATTATAAATTGAGGGAGAAGGTTTTTGTTTTTTTTAAATATCTCTTCTATCCTGTCTCATTACCAAAAAAATCTTTGTTGGGTTTATTTTCTATTGGCTTTCAGCTAGAAGAAGGAAGCTTTTCAACTCTATGCCTAAGTACTTCTAGATATGGGTTTCCTTATGCATTTATGATCAGGCCATTTTGTATGTGTTATATATGTTTGCTAGTGGTAAAACCATGTGATAAAAATGTGAGCATTGTTACTGATAAAACTATAAGTTGCAAAGTGAAACTTACATCAGGCTGGGTAGTGGAGTTGCTACGGTTTAACTTCTGAATTAGGATGAGTTACCAACCTAATCAGTGACTATATCAGCCTCCCACTCGGGATTCTGCTCCTATAACCATGTAATATGAAAGAGTTAACTGGCAGGGAGATCTGGAAAAATAAATGAGGAAAGACACTTACCTAGGTTCTTCTCCCAATTTGACTATTTGTTAGGATTGGTTTTCATTGTTAACAGGAAGATCCAAAAAAAATAATGGCTTAAAAACAAAAGTTTCTATCATGCAAAAATGAAATCCAGAGGAAGGCAGTGCAGGACTACTCTGATGAGCAAAAATAAAAGTCAGAAGGGAAAAAAAGAATAACATTCTCAAAGTACTAGTTGCTTGTGTGTGTATGTACAGGGATGGGATTAAAAGGTCATATGATAATTATAATTGTGGAATTAGTTTAACTTTTTTAATTTACTTTAAAAGCTATTAAAATTTATTTTTTGTGTAAATTACTTTCTAAACCTAGTAAAGTACCTTTAGGGTGTTAATGAAGTAATAACAGTTTTATATTATGAGACCTTTTTTGTGTTTATTTCATTTCTTCATAACAGTTGTTTCTTGGTGACATAACTTTATCACTCTCTTTTAATTTTGAAATGCCTATTGTTATTACTCCTTTGTTTATTCAGTAGATACTAATATAAAACATATCAGTGAAATGGAGAGACCCAAGCAGTCCCACTTATAACTGGTACTTAATATGTGAGAAAGATGTTATTTAAAGTCAGTGTATAAAGGATGCTTTAGTCAAAATTTTATGTTTGGACTACTTGGCTACTTCTAGAAAACAAAATCCCTTATTTAGGAATCTAAACAAAAGTAAAATCCTGAAAGTACTACAATTAGAGATGTGCATAATTTTGAAAGTGTTCATATAGGCCCAAATCCATAAAGAAAATATTGCTATATTTTATAAGATTTTAAAAATTCTACACAGTAAGATACTAAAAACAAATTTAAAGATAAATGACAAGCAAAATGCAGTTTGCAACTTATAGACAAAACAAATTTTTTAGCAAAGCAAATGCTTATTTAATTTAAACAACAAAAATACCTTAGAGGTTCTTTATTTTAATGAGAATGCCTCTAGTATGTTTTATTATTAAGGACGAGAGGCCTGATGCATGAAATTCGTGCATGGGTAGGGTCCCTAGGCCTGGCAGCTGGCGATCAGAGCCAACCGGTGGGGTAATCGGGGGACGGGACCTGACCGCTCACTGGCCGGTCCCCCCATGGCCCGCTCGCCGGCCGGCTCTGCCCCCCTGCCACCGCTGCGGGGAGACCGAGGGCCCCCACTTGCACCCTCCTTGGCTGGCCTGGGGCCTGCAGGCTGGGGGCAGCTCCTGCGTTGAGCATCTGCCCCCTGGTGGTCAGTGCACATCATAGCAACCGGTCATTATGCCGTTTGATTTGCATATTAGGCTTTGATTATATAGGATACTAGAGGCCTAGTGCACAAATTCATGCACGGGTGAGGTCCCTGGGGGTGGCCTGTGGAGATTGGGCTCCAGCTTGCACCCCCAGCCTTGCAGCCCCAGCTTGCGCCCCCAACCCCGAAGCCTTGCCTGGCACCCCGCCTTGGCCTGCCAACGCCACCTCACATGCTCCACCATCTTGCCTGCGGGGCGATTGATTGGTACCAGGCCTCCTTCCCAGCTCCCAAAGTGCCTGGGAGCCAGGCAGCGGCCCCACCCCCCGCAGCCACTGCTTGTTTCCCTCTAAGGGGCGATCGGCAGGGTGATCAGGTCCCTTTTCGCACCCACCTTGGCTGGTGCTGCCTGCTTACCTACTGCACCATCCCACTGTGGTCCCACTTTCATCGGGGCCCATCAGGGCCAGCAGTGCCTCCACTGCCACCCTCTGCCAGCACCACATCGCAGATTCCCACCATGTTCCATACCACCCCCTGGTGGCAGCATACATCATAGCAAGCAGTAGAGCTCCTGGTCTCCCGGTAGAACTCCCTGTCAAATGACCGCCTGGGGGGACAATTTGCATATTAGGCTTTTATTATATAGGATTAGGTTTTAATCAATGCTTATAAATCTAAAAACACTCTTTAATTCATAATTAAGAGTTTTCTTTGACACTGGTGCTGAAATTTAGAAAATTTTTAATGCATCTATTTGAGATACTGAACTGGTTTCTTTTTAATTTGTAATCTTACCATTGGCTTTTAAAAAAAATCATTGCAAACACCATGTATTCCTATATAATTTTTTTTTGTATACAGTGTAGTTTATCAAAAATGAATATGGATGTTGAGATCTATGTTCATAGATAAATTGATACATAGTTTCTTTTTTATATTTGTCAATTTTTGGTATTCAGTTTAAACTAGCCTTGTAAAATCATTAAGGAGACTCTCCCCTTTTTTCAGGCTTTAGAGCAGTGTAGATATGATAGAAATCATCTTGTCATGGAAGATTTGCCATAACAGCACAGCTCTAAAACAGTGTGGGCCTGATTCCTTTATTGAGTACATATCTCGGGCAATGTTTTCAGTTCTTGTGTAGTTTTGCTGGGTCTCTTCAGTTTTTCTGTCTCTTAAAGCAATCCTGGTAATTTATATTTTTCTAGATGATCATCTGTTTAATCAAGATGTTATAGTTTATTGGCATAAAATTATATGTATTATCCTTTTATAATTTTTAAAACTTTTACCTATATTTTTGTTATTATCACCTTTATTTCTGGTGTTGAGTTTTCTTCCATTTTTTGGTCTTCCATTTAGCTTTTTGGAAAGAAAAATAATTAACTATATCCAATTACCACATTATTTTATTTTCTCTAGTTTACTTTGGTTTATTTTCTTTCTTTCCCTAGTTTCTTGAAATAATTTTATTTTACTTAAGTTGGAAATTTTTTTTGACTACCAATCTGTCTGTGTCCTATAGATGTTGATATCTCATATTCTCAATACTAATATACATTTATTCCTTGGGCCTAAGAATTATTTAAAGCAGTATTTTAAATTTCTAAGTGTTTAGTTTGGGAGTTACCTTTATTTATAATTCTGTTTGTTAGTGTTGTGGTGAAAGAACATACCCTACATGATGCTGATACTCTGGAATGTGAAGTGGGTTTTCTTCATCCCTGTTACACTGTCAATTTTTAAATAATAGTCCACAAACATTTAAAATACATACATTTATTTATATATAGACACACATTCTCTTTGTATTCAACTAACATTAGAGATAATAGCACTTAGAGAATTATGTGACTGGTTCTCTGTCACAATTAGTAAATGATATACTCACTTTCTGAATCTTTGTCTAGCCAATTTTCCCTCTGATCCTACTGCCTCCAGAGTATATTGTATATTTGTATGTTTGGTGTCTTCTAATATATATATATAAAAAAAAATATATATATATATATATATATATATATATATAGTTATATCAAAATAAAGTCTGTAAGAAGTTATAAATTTAGAATGATTTTATAATATGATTTAGAAAAGTAAAAAGTGTTTACGTAGAAATCATTTGAATCTTTAGAATTAAAGATTGTAAGAGAGCCGAAACCAGTTTGGCTCAGTGGATGGAGCGTCGGCCTGTGGACTGAAGGGTCCCGGGTTCGATTCCGGTCAAGGGCATGTACCTGGGTTGCGGGCACATCCCCAGTGGGAGATGTGCAGGAGGTAGCTGATCGATGTTTCTCTCTCATCGATGTTTCTAACTCTCTATCCCTCTCCCTTCCTCTCTGTAAAAAAATCAATAAAATATATTTAAAAAAAAAAAAAAGATTGTAAGAGAGACTTAAACTAGTCTTACTGAATAAGTCATCTGTAGATAGATGGGGTGTGAACCAGAAAAGACATCTTGTATGTGGAGAACTTAAGAACAATAGCACATATGCATCTTGGAACAAGCCTGACCTAGGTGGGTGGAGGAGGTCTTTGTTGAAGAGGAATCTATATATATAAAAGCCTAAACGACTGAACAACCGAATGACTGGTCGACTGTTCTCTATGACGCGCATTGACCACCAGGGGGCAGACGGTCAACATGGGAGCTGCCCCTGGGGGTCAGTGCACTCCCACAGCCAACCTCCCATGGCCCCTCCCCCTGGCCAGCCAGCCAACCTCCCATGGCCCCTCCCTCTGGCCAGCCAGCCAACTTTCTGCGGCCCCTCCCCCCACCAACCTCCCGCAGGCCCGATTGCCGGCCAGGCCGAGGGACTCCACCCATGCACGAATTCGTGCACTGGGCCTCTACTGGGAAATAAGACCATAGGTAACATTGGGCCTGGTTAGTAGGACTGGTGAAAAAAAGTTAAAAAATTAAATGCAAAGCAGTTCTATCACCTGTTGACCAATGTCACATTTCATTTTGTAAATGTGTGGTGGTTTCATTGCAGTATCAGTGATAATTAAATTAACTGAAAGGACAAACAGTTCTAAGTGTAAAGGACTCTGAGGAATTAATATGAGGTTGATTTAATAACTCAACAGTGTTAACTGTATTAGTGATTGATTAGAGCTCTGCTAAATATATCAGCATGCTAAATCCTTTGACAGTTTGAAGGAATAAATATGATTGCAGAATATTTTAAAAGTTAGAAAACTAAATTTTAAAAATTAGGAATGTTTGCTAGTAAAAAGCGTTTTTGTGTGTATTTGAAAAATTACTTCGAGAAATTAAAACATACCTCTACTGGGTTAAACACCTATAGATTGTAAATTTGGCATTTACTTGTAAAAATTAGGAGAGACTTAAATAGAGCAAAAATCAAAAAATAAACAATCTTAGAGTAAAAGAAGATTTTATATATATATATATATATATATATATATATATATATATATATATACACACACATATATATGTATATATATATATATTCCAGTGCTTTAATAAAAACCCATTTACTATTTATAAAATAATCACAGCCTCTATTCTGAAAGTAGGTAGAAAAATGGATAACTATTTAGTGTTATAATTTCTATCTCTAAACTATAGTAATTATCTTAACAAATTCAATACAAATTTATTTTGGCCATACTAATTTAGGCCAAAAGCACAATATCTAAAATATTTGAATATTTAAAAACACACCTATAATAGCCTAAACAGTCATTGCCTAAGGGGCATAACAAGTAAAAGCAGTTACTGTTTTTGTTTTATATATTTTATCAAATTCAGTATAATTTGATTATTAAATGAACATGTGCCTTTTTTTCAAATAGGGAAAATGGGGAGATTTTAAATAGTTCTAAGCAAAGTTCATGTGTGCTAATTAGGTATGCCAAGAAGTGAATCTTGATAATCCTACATGTTAAAGATATAGTCAATTTCCATGGCTATTTTAACCACAGCTCTCAGAATTTAGAATGACATATATATATTCTAAAAATAACCTAATAGAATATATTATTTTAGCTAAAAAGTAATTCTTACTCTATTTATAATGCTGAGCTATATAGAAAGAACTTACTAGCCTTCCCCTTAATGAAGTATAACAATATATAACTAGAACATTTAATGTCTATTAGTTATATTTTCTCCCTTCTATAAAATACAGTCGTATAGGTGGTAAAATCTGTATGTCCAAGAATTACTTAAAAAAGGCATACATTTGACAAAGAAAAGCCCTTCTATAGAAAGGATAATTTGAAATATATATTGCATATTTTATGGTTAATAGAGCTACAATTAGGTATAAGTCTAACATAAATGAGTCTTTTTAAAATTATCTTCAATTGTAAAAGTTTCTTGTATACAGCATTATTTGATGTATAACTCTACATATATTTCTGTATGAGCAGATCTTTTTCAAACCATTTGCTTATGTGTAGAAATATATTAGTATTTATTTTCCATCATAATTAGTTATAAATTATGAGGTGTTTTATCTATAAAGAAAAGCTCCAGCATAATAGTAATAATATTCATTAATAAATAATTATATTAATAAAATGCAAAAATTTTGAAGCAACAAGGAATTCATTCTATGGTAACTACAATCTCTGGGCTTGCTTTTTCATCCCTTATCTGTGGGCTATTCAACCAAAAGTTAATTGTAATAATATTATTAGGATTCAAGAGCCAGCCATTTTCTCTCAGATATGGGTATTCTACAGGAGCTGTATTTCAGCTATAGAATTTGGGATATTAGAGGCTACATCAAACTGATTCTAGAAAACATAGGATAGGAGATGCTTAGTATCTCAATCTTAGGCTATCTCCCATCCAATTATTAACCAGGCCCTGAATAGGCTTTGACCAGGCTTTGGTAAGTTTTATAAAATTGGCTCACATAGTAACCTTAGATGTATTGTTTATTTTACCATTTTTCTTTGTAGAAACAAAGAACATTTATATATTGAAGGGATAAGGAAGGGCTTATGTGGTCAGTTTTTTAGAAAGTTCTTTTAATCTATGGAACATGGAACAATAAATATTCTTATACATACTATCTTGTTTGTAATACTTTTTAAAAAAGGCATATTTGCATGCAACAATAATTAAAGTTATAATATTCAAAGATTTCATTGTTATAGCTAACCAAAACTGACATTTTATTACATTTCTTAGGCAATTAAGTTGGAATATTCAAGGTTGGTTAGATTGGCCCAAGAAGATACCCCACCAGAAACAGATTATCGTCTACATCACATAGTGGTCTACTTTATCCAGAACCAGGCGCCCAGGAAAATCATTGAGAAAACATTGCTGGAACAATTTGGAGATAGAAACCTGAGTTTTGATGAAAGGTAATTTAAAAATACAAAATACCTTATTTGTAGGCTCAAATTGTTCTTATTTTTGTAGTTCCCAATGCAATTTTTGAATGTTTATTTTACACATACACAAAGACATTTCAATAAATACAGCACAAAATCTGACTTTACTTAATTTGAACAGTTGCTTTGTAATTTTATCTATAGGTTATAATCATGACCTTTAAAAGCTTGAACTGAAAATAACTCATCGTTTTCATACATTGCAGTTGTTAGCTAAGCAATATAATGATACACAGAAGAGTATACTGTAATCACTGCTTTGTGGGAGTCAATATTTTAAAGATAAAAATTTTTCAGCCTTTATACTAAGGATATTTGGAGTCAGATAATTGGTTAAATTAATTTTAATTTATAAAAAAAGTTTTCTCTTAGAAGTTCCTATAAAATTATTTACTAATATTAAAATTTTAAATTTAATCTAGTGAGAATGAATACTGTTAAAAAAAGGTCTCAGTTAAAGATCAAAGTATTGGAAGTTATTTTAGAATACAGAAACATTTATGCTGTCTTGGAGTTCATTGTAATTGCACTTTAATTCTGAAATAAGTGATTATCCTTTTATGAAATTTCAAAATACTTAATGAAAAATATGTTTAGCAGAGGAGAATATGAGGAGAAATGAACATCTAGTATTAATTCCTGCCTCACCATGTGTCTGAAATTTAGGATTAAGAGAAATAGTACAAGTAAATGGTTTTGAACAATACCTAGTAGACACTGAGTGCTCAGTGAGTGTTGGCTATTTCAGTTTTTGATAGTAGAAATATGGTTATCATTTATTTTGCTACATATGGCTACAAAGAGTTCTGAAGTATGATTATGACCCTTATTATCTATCTGTTAATGCACATGTTCCAATAAACATATGCTATTGAATTTGGGGAAGAGATTTATGGAATAATCACATTGACTTTTTATTCTTTTGCAATTTTTTGTCCTGGCAACTGCAGATAGTCAATTTGTTTTAATAACCTAATTTGTGTTGTGCTTAAAAGACAGAGTATGTACTAGCATGTGATAACTAAATATATTTTGTAGGGATTTCTGATCACAAATTTATTGGAATGTTTTCATTCTTACCTGAAATAATAAGAATGTTTTGTATTCTTTTGTACTATTTGCAAATAATGCTATTTGGGGGAAAATAAAATTTAATGTATCTTGAGCTGAATAAATACAAATTATTTTTAAAAGTATATTTTTATCTATGCAATCCTGATTAATAGACTATAATTTAAAAATCATAAGTATAACACAGTAAATTTGACTTAGAATCATTGACTTAGAATCATGCTTTTTTATGTACTTTGTAACCAACATTGGTCTCAAAAACACATTTTTTCTTAAGCTTATTTGGGAGTTGTTTCCTCAGTAACAGTGGTTTTCATTTATATATGTGTTGGGTAGTTTCATTTATTTAACACACATTTCTCAGTTTTATGGATTTGGCTTTTGATTTAGGAATATATACTTTTTTTTATTTTAAGGTGTCACAACATAATGAAAGTGGCCCAAGCCAAACTTGAAATGATAAGACCTGAAGAAGTAAACTTGGAGGAATATGAGGTAATGTGCTTTTTGAGAGGTCGAACTATAGACTGAGGAATTCTGTGGTTCACTGATCTTCCTTTCATTTTAGCACAGCTAAGCACCTGAGAAAGTGAGGCATACAGAGTGAAGTCATACCACCAAAGTTTTTTACAGCTAGCAGGTTAAAACTTGGTTAACAGAACCTCCATTCTTAAATGCTATGCTTTACTGAAACCATGCTGCATTTTTTCCTTTGTTTCACCACATGTTTTGGTGATGTTAGAAATTCATTTTAATCATTGAATCCCACATTTATTTGTCATTATTGGATGTTGTGCATGTGAGAGAACACACACGAGTACTGAGATTGGGCTTGCAGTAATTTTATGCACAAAATTCTCTGTCTTAACTTTTGGCTTTAAAATTAATACCTTTTTTAATTCACCAATTCAGATACCTAGTATTTATTCAAACCTTAAAATTATACTATATATGTTATATATTTTAATGTGTACATCATTAAATGTAATATTTATGATACATTATTCAGTAGTGTCTTTTAAAATTTACAAATCCAGTTAATTTTAAGTTGCTTTCATGAGTGCCTTTGATTAATGTTTGGTCCCATTTACAAACTTAATTATTTTACATTCCCTTAAACAATTATTGTAATTCACCATATTATAACAGATAAAAGGAAAGCTACTGAAGCACCCATTTTTGATGAAAACCCTTAGTTAACCTGGAATAAGATATAAGTACTTTAATCTGCTAAAGAGTGCTTTGAAAAACAAAAAAATTACAACAAATATATAGAATTGTAGACATGGAAAGCTTTCTATTTGAGATTAGGAAAAAGAAAGGGATATCTGCTGTCACCACTTCTACTCAGAATGGTACTGAAAGTTCAAGCTGGGCAGTAAGGCAACAAATATAAGCAAAGAGTAAAAGATATGAAAAGAAGCAATGAATTTATCATTGTTTTCAACTTTAGACCTAGATAATACAAACAAAATCTACAGATAAATTCAGTGGAACTAGTAAGAGCTTTGCAACATGCAAACCTATGTCAAATATCAATTCGTTTATACCAATAACAAATAATCAGAAATTGAAATTTTTAAAAATGGCACTATTTACATAAAATATCTTCCAAAACTATGGGATACCTAGAAATAAGTTTAACAAAAGATATGCATGACTTTAGGAGTCATTAAAGAAGACCTAAATCAATGAATAATATGTATCATGTTAGGAAAACTTGGTATTATAAAGATGACAGTATGCTCCTAAATCAGTGGTTCTCAACCTTCCTAATGCCGTGACCCTTTAATACAGTTCCTCATGTTGTGGTGACCCCCAACCATAAAATTATTTTCGTTGCTACTTCATAACTAACTTTGCTACTGTTATGAATCATAAATATCTTTTATGCAGGATGTATTTTCATTGTTACAAATTGAACATAATTAAAGCATAGTGATTAATCACAAAAACAATATGTAATTATATATGTGTTTTCTGATGGTCTTAGGCGACCCCTTTGAAAGGGTCGTTCGACCCCCAAAGGGTTGTGACCCACAGGTTGAGAACCACTGTCCTGAATGGTTTATGGATTCATTGCAGTTTCTATTAAACTTTTAGCAAGTCGTTTTAGGGAGTTTGCTATACCGATTCAAGAATTTTATGGAAATGCAAAGATTTCAGCCTAGTCCTGACATTCTTTTTTTTTCTAATATATTTTTATTGTTGATAGTATTACAGATAGCTCCCACTCCCCCCCTTTCTCTCCCCCTCCTCCCAGCCCCTACCCATCCCTCCAGATCTTCACTACCCTATCGCCCATGTCCATGGGCTACGCATATAAGTATATTAGTTCTTTGGTTTATCTCTTCTCATCCCCCCAACCTTGAGGTATGCTTCAGATCTTATTTTGTTGGTCAATTCATTGTGTTCATTAGATTCCACAAATGAGATCATATGATATATATTCTTTCTCAATTTGGCTTATTTCACTTAGCATAATATTTTCCAGGTCCATCCATGCTGTCCCAAAGGGTAAGAGATCCCTCTTTTGTACAGCTGCATAGTATTCCACAATGTAAATGTCCCACATATTTTTATCCATTCACCTTCTGATGGGCACTTGGGCTGTTTCCAAATCTTAGCTATTGTAAATAACACTGCTATGAACATAGGGGTGCATATATTCTTTCTGATTGGTGTTTTGGGATTTTTAGGTTATATTCTCAGAAGTGGGCTAGCTGGACCAAACGGAAGTTCCATTTTTAATTTTTTGAGGAAACTCCATACAGTTTTCCATAATAACTGGACCAATCTGCATTCCCACCAGCAGTAAATAAGTGTTGCCTTTTCTCCATCCTCACCAGCCCTTGTTTGTTGATGATAGTCATTCTGACAGGTGTGAGATGATATTTCATTGTAGTTTTAATTTGCATTTCTCTGATGATTAGTGACTTTGAGCATTTTTTCATATGTCTCTTCGCCATTTGTATGTCCTCTTTGGAGAAATGTCTGATCAGGTCGTCTGCCCATTTTTTAATTGGATTGTTTGTCTTTTGTTGAGTTGTATGAGTACTTTATATATTTTGGATATTAACCCCTTATCAGATGTATCATTGGCAAATATGTTCTCCCATTCAGTGGGTTTCCTTTTCATTTTGATGGTGGTTTCTTTTGCTGTGAAGAAGCTTTTTATTTTGATGAAGTCCCATTTGTTTATTTTCTCCTTAGTTTCATTTGCCTTAGGAAATGTATCCGTAAACATATTGCTACGTGAGATGTCTGAGGTTTTACTGCCTGTGTTCTCTAAGATTTTTATGGTTTCATGCCTTACATTTAAGTCTTTTATCCACCTTGAGTTTATTCTTGTGTATGGTGTAAGTTAGTGGCCCAGTTTCATCTTTTTGCATGTGTCTGTCCAGTTTTCCCAACACAATTTTTTGAAGAGACTGGCTTGACTCCATTGTATGCTCTTGCCTCCTTTGTCAAATATTAATTGACCATAATGGTGTGGGTCAATTTCTGGGGTCTGTTCTGATCCGTTGGTCTATATGCCTGTTCTTGTGCCAATACCAGGTTGTTTTGGTTATAATGGCTTTGTAGTATAGTTTGATATTCGGTATTGTGATCCCTCCTACTTTGTTCTTCTTTCTCCAGATTGCTGCAGCTATTTGGGGTCTTTTATGGTTCCATATAAACTTTTGGAGTATTTGTTCTAGCTCTGTGAAGTATGCCATTGGTATTTTAATAAAGATTGTGTTGAATCCTGTAGACTTCTTCGGGTAGTATAGACATTTTAATTATGTTAATTCTTCCCATTCATGAATATGGTATATCTTCCATTTGTTTATATCTTCCTTTATTTCTTTTTTCAATGTCCTATAGTTTTCCAATCACAGATCTTTTGGTTAAGTTTATTCCTAGGTAATCTTATTTTTTTGTTATTGTTGCAATGGTAAATGGGATTTCTTTTTTAGTTTCTCTTTCTCATAGTTCATTATTGGTGTATAAAAATGACATCGATTTGTGGATATTTATTTTTTATCCTCCTATCTTGCTGCATTCATTTATTAAATCTAGTAGTTTCCTGATGAACATTCTTGAAGAACAACTAAGGAGGCTTATTCTACTAGTAATCAAGACATGCTATCTTAACTATTATGTTTATAATAATACGAGCGACCCGGTGCATAAAATTTGTGCACGGGGGCTGGGGGGGGGGCCTTCAGCCCAGCTTGCACCCTCTCCAATCCTGGAGCCCTCGGAGGATGTCCAACTCGCAATCCGGGACCTCTGGCTCCTAACCACTCACTTGCCTGATCCCCATAACTGCCTTCCCCTGCCAGCCTGATCCCCTTAACTGCCCTCCCCTGCTGGCCTGATCCCCCTGACTGCCCTCCCCTGCAGGCCTGATCCCCCATCTGCTCTCTCCTGCTGGCCTGATCCCCCTAACTGCCCTCCCCTGCCCACCTGGTCACCTCTATTAACTTTTTTTTTTTTTAATCTTATCCCCTTCACACACAATTGTATTTGACTTCCTTATTGGCTTCTCCCTCTCACACAATTTTTCCCTCTCCTTTATGTAACACTTTTCCTACTGACTCATCATTTATAAACTTTTCTTTTCTCCTTATTTCCTACTTCTGTTCCATCATTCTTCTTCCCATCTTTCTCCTACCCTTCCTCCCTCCCCACATTCCTTTTTCCTTAATCTTTACCGCTGTTCTCCCTCCCCTTTTCCTTCTTCTCACCTTAAATTTTTTCTTCACTTCCTTCCTCGGACCTGCTTTGCTCTCTCCCCCATTTCTTCTTTCTTCCCATTCTCCTTTTAAGCTCTACTGGCTCCCCTTTAAAACTTTTCTTCCCTCTTTCTCTCTCATCCTACCTTTCCCATACATTCTTCTGTACTTACTTCCACTGTTTTAATATCTATCTATCTACCTGCCTAATTATTCACTATCATTTATCTTTTTTCTTTTCTGACTCCTACTTTTATTTTTATTTTTATTTTTTTGAAATATATTTTATTGATTTTTTACAGAGTGGAAGGGAGAGGGACAGAAAGTCAGAAACATTGATGAGAGAGAAACCAATCAGCTGCCTCCTGCACACTCCCGACTGGGGATGTGCCTGCAACCAAGGTACATGGCCCTGACCGGAATCAAACCTGGGACCCTTGAGTCCACAGGCCGACGCTCTATCCGCTGAGCCAAACCGGTTAGGGCCTGACTCCTACTTTTAAAATCTGTCCCCAGTAGACAACTATACTTGATTTTCATTATAGCTCCTACAGTTCTCTCATACATTCTCTTTCCTTCTTTAACTCAGCTGTCTACTGAGTCCTTTATAAAGTTCTTCCCTCCCTCCTTCCCTTCTTCCCCATCCTCCATGCCTCCCCCTCCGAGTCAGGGGAGGGCCCGCCAGGCTGGGGCTGGTGTCCATTGCGGGGACCACTGCATTCCGTACACATGCGTGGCTTTTCTCCCTCTGCGTGCTGAAGGCGGGGACGCTGGGGCCTTTCCCATCCCCCGGCGTGCCCGCTCCCATACCTCGAGCAGCTCTCCATCCACTCCCGTCCCGAATTCGCAGGCAACGGGCATGCTTGCACAGGCACGGTTGGGGTTCAGCTTGCCCTCAGGGGGCGTTCCACCCAGGATGCGAGATGAATAGGTAGACGGCTAGAGAAAGCCGCAGCGGCTTCCCTGTGGTGTGAGGGTTGCCTGTGGTCTCCACAGTGGCGGGGCCAGGTCCGCACGGCGGGAGAAGGCTTCAGGATTGTGCGCTTGGGAGGATCGATTGGTGTGCCGGGCATCACGGGGCCACCCTGTGTGTCTGTGGCGGTGGGATCCTCACATTGTTTACCCGGTGGCCCGTCCAGGTCTGGTGCCTTACCTCGATGTCCACTCTCTCTTGTCTCGCCCAGGCCCTTCCTTCGTGTTGGGTCCATACCCTCTCGATTTGCATGCGCAACCCCTCCCAGGATCACTACCAATGCTCGCACCCCCCGGTTGGTGTCTGCTGACCATGCCTTCTGCTGGTGGGTGTTGCCCCTCGGTCCCCCCCCCCCCCACCTCAGGGGGATTTGGTGGCGTCCTCAAGCAGAGTGCATTTGGACAGGGCGTGGTGCCAGGGGAAGGGAAACGAGCCTCACCCAAGTCCCCCTGCTGCGCACGCAGCCTGTTGAACAGTCATTACTATGATGCAGTAACGGACAATTTGCATATTACCTCTTTATTATATAAATTAACATAAGGATGGGTATATTAGAATAATAAAGCATAATAGGGAATCTAGGGACATACCCACAAATCAGTGGACACAGGATATATGCTAAAGATGGCAAGCAAATTGGTTGTTAAGTCTACGTCTGTCCCCAAAATTCAGGTTACAACTTAATTTTAAGTTGTGATTTGATTCTGTAGTCCCTCCCCAAGGTTGCTTCATCAGATTGGATTCAGTGTATTTTTATTCTGAAAATATCTTGTATTCTTTCTAATTTCAGAGTCATTACATCTTACAGGTATTCACATAACATGTTTTTGGATTTCTTAACATTTCACATATCTTTGTCTTGCTCTAAGTCAGGGATCAGCAAACGTTGGCCTGCAAACCAAATGCAGTTCACCACCTATTTTTATAAATAAGTTTAATTGGACACAACCATTTGTTTGTGTATGTTTCCACACTGTAGTCACATAGTTGACTGCAAATCCTAAAACATTTACTTTCTAGCCTTTTTTAGGGAAAGTGTTTACCAACTCACAACTTCTAAGGCAGTTCTTTAAGACAGTAGAGTAGCAATTTGAATACTTTCCCAAGAAGCTAACTTTATACTTGCAAACAAATTTTGCCTTAATTTGTTATTAAGATTTACTAATAATATAAAAATATACCTCAAAACCTTAAAATTAAAAATTAAAATGATTTATATTCAGGGAGAATATAGTAGGCCAATAACAGGTCTATATGTTTCTTACTTTCATTTTCTTATAATAATCTGCACTAATAAGAGAAAGATGCAAATTGACCATACCTTCATGACACCCACCAGCCAATCAGGAGTGTGTATGCAAATTAACTCAACAAAGATGGCGGGTTAATTTGCATACGCAGGTGCCGAGTGGCCGGAGGCAGGGCAGGGGACGCTTGCATCGCCGCCATGGTGATGACACAGTCGTTCTGCACTGCCCCAGCTGCTCCGGGCCTCTGGGCAGCATGGGAAGGTGGAAAGGCAGCTTCAGAGCGAAGGCAGAAAGGTGGCTCCAGGCTGGAGTAAAGATGGAAAGGCGGCTCCAGCCTGAGCAAAGACGGTGCCGGCAGCCAGGGGAAGGAAGGCCCATTCTTGCACAAATCTTCGTGCATCGGGCCTCTAGTGTCTATATAAGAGCTTTAACACTTTTATTATCAGTGTCTTTTTTAGGTTACTCCTATATTGTATTTTAGTTATGGTTTTCCTTAATCAATTTTTATTAAATAAGAAAAAAAATCATGATTTATATAGGATGTCAGTTTTGAGTGTGTTAGTCCTGCTACTTGCCCTACAATCGGCTTTTAGGAAGTACCGCAGTGAAATGGGAAATGCATCTATCCTTTTCACTGCGTCTCAGATGAATAGACCATTCACATTCCACATTTAAAGTCAAATTCCACACACATTTGGCAAAAAGTAAATGATCAAATAAACTTACTATGCTAAAACATTTTTTTCTTTTAGTTCCTTTAAATTCTGCATCAAATAGTAGACTTCAGGCTTTGATTCATATTAGAGTAGGAAATTCATTTACCTCCTACATTCAGTGTGATGTAGATGCAGGGTGGGACAAAAGTAGGTTTGCATTGTTTATGGAAAATCACACAATAATCCTATCTAATAAAAGAGAAACATGGTAATTAGCCGTATGGCTGCTACCCTTCCCATTGGCTAATCAGTGAGATATGCAAATTAACTGCCAACCAAGATGGCGGCTGGCAGCCAGGCAGCTGGCATGAACAGGGAGGCTTGCTTGCTTCAGTGACAGAGGAAGCCAAGCTTCCCCGACTGCCTTGCTGGCCTCTCAGCTGCACTCTAAGCAACATTGTAACAAATATAGAAGCTAAACAAAACCCCGGGCTTCAGCCAGCAGGACCGCAACATTGTTTCAAATACAAAAGGTAAACAAAGGCCAGAAACCTGCTTTCAGCAGCGGAGGTCTCATAGCTGGAGCTGAGCCTCAGAGCTAAAGCTGGCCCAGAATAAAAAAAAAAGGAAAAAAGGACAGGTTGGGAGCTTTAGTCACCCGCCAGTCTGAAAACGGCCCTCAGCCCCTCACCCAGGCTGGCCAGGCACCCCAGTGGAAACTCCCACCCTAAAGGGGGTGTGACCAGATGCAAACAGCCATCATCCCCTCACCCAGGCTGGCCAGGCACCCAAGCTGGACCCCCACCCTGATCCAGGAAACTCTTCAGGGCAAACCAGCCAGCCCCCACCCATGCACCAGGCTTCTATCCTATATAGTAAAAGGGTAGTATGCCTCCCAGCACCAGGATCAGCGGAACAGCGAGGCCTCCCGGCACCGGGATCAGCGTGACAGGGGGCAGTGACCAAACCCCCTGATCACCCTGCGGCTCTGTGTGTGACAAGGGGCAGGGCCACAACCTCACTATCCGCCCTGCTCTGTTCGTGACAGGGAGGAGCTCCTCAACCCCCTGATCAGCCCTGCTCTGTGCGTGACAGGGGGGAGCTCCCCAACCCCCTGATCGCCCTATGGCGCTGTGTGTGACAGGGTGCGGCGCCCCAACCCCCTGATCGGCCCTGCTCTGTGTGTGACAGGGGGGAGCTCCCCAACCCCCTGATCGCCCTGCAGCTCTGTGTGTGACAGGGGGCGGGGCCACAACCTCCCTATCCGCCCTGCTCTGTTTGTGACAGGGGGAGCTCCTCAACCCCCTTATCGGCCCTACTCTGTGCGTGACAGGGGGGAGCTCCCCAACCCCCTGATCGCCCTGCGGCTCTGTGTGTGACAGGGTGTGGTGCCCCAACCCCCTGATCAGCCCTGCTCTGTGCCTGATAGGGGGGAGCTCCCCAACCCCCTGATGGGCCCTGCTCTGTGCGTGACAGGGGGGAGCTCCTCAACCCCCTGATCAGCCCTGCTCTGTGTGTGACAGGGTACGGAGCCCCAACCCCCCTGATGGGCCCTGCTCTGTGCGTGATAGGGAGCAGCACCCCAACCCCCTGATTGGCCCTGCTCTGTGCGTGACGGGGTGGCGCCGCAACCTCCCTATCGATCCTGCCTTGAGTGTGACAGGGGGCGGTGCCCCAACCCCCCAATGGGCCCTACCCTGAACCCGACCAGGGGCTGCACCTAGGGATTGGGCCTGCCCTCTGCCACCCGGGAGCAGGCCTAAGCCAGCAGGTCATTATCTCCCGAGCGGTCCCAGACTGCGAGAGGGCACAGGCCAGGCTGAGAGACCCCCTCTCCTCCCCCCCCCCCCCCACAGTGCACAAATTTTTGTGCACCGGGCCTCTAGTAAATAATAATAAAAGAATAAACTCAGTTTCACATACTCAGAACTGTAAACCTACTTTTGCCCCACTCTATATTTCCATGTTTTTGTACTGAGGAATTTTTGAGAGATAACCAGATTGATTATCCTATCTTATATTTCTTATGTTTCTAATGAGATCTTTGTCATTTAATTTTTCATCAATGTCTAATCATTTTTATGTTTATTATTTTACTAAGAAATAGTCTTTGTCAGAAACTAAAGTCTTGATTTAGCTCTATTTCATCTAAATTTTGAACCCTTTGCTTCTATTAATTCAAATAATTATCAGCCCTGGCCGGCATGGCTCAACTGGTTGAGCATCATCCTGTGAATGGAAAGGTAACCGGTTTGATCCTGATTAGGGCGCATACCGACGTTTCGCTCTCTCTCTAAAATCAAATTTTTAAAAAACCCAAGTAGTTATTAGAATTGTGTATTACTTTATGAAGAGTTTTTATTGTAGTTTTCTTCCTGTATATACTTTTATATTTTCTTTCACTTACAGGAATGGCATCAGGATTATAGAAAATTCAGGGAAACAACCATGTATCTCATAATTGGACTAGAAAATTTTCAAAGAGAAAGGTAAGGAAAAGTGGACACAGCTGAAAAGAAGAGCTTAGTTTTTGTATGTAATTCTATTCGGCTATTATCTTACATATAGAAAAGATTTTATTCACAATATATATTTTTAATAAATGTCTTCTTTTATAACAGTTTTAGATGTACAGGGAAATTGCACAGTTAATATACCCACACACAATGTATTTTTTATTTTAAATTAAGTCTGTAAGGTTGGTATTAGTGTCTAGTTTTTATAAGCTCTGAAATACTATACCTGAAATTTAGAATGACATAGGATTAGATAGAAGCCAAAAGTTTGCTGGAAACCAGAAAAGCTGATAGCCCAGCACATGGAATTCTTTGTATTCCTTAACCTTCGGGCACCTGCCTTTTTCATATTCCTTCTGTCTGAGTCTAATCTTGACATCAAATCAAAGACAGTTTTTCCAATCTCTGCCTGAACTTTCAGGTACTATAAAAAATAGAGCCGTAGAAAACTGATCTCTTGTCTTCTAAGTATTGTGACTGCAAACACATTTTAGATTGTTATTTTCATATAAATTGTAAATGATTTTAAAGACATTTCTACTTACTAAACTATAATATTGGCATTTATTATTATTTTAATTGTTATGGAGAAGAAAGGATCATTGTTGATTTATTTACCACTACTGATTATTCACTAGTTTGCCTTGTTTCTCCACATATTTCTTAATTAACATATTTTACTGTGAACTTACTTGACTAGTGATTTGTTTTTTAAAATGCTGTATTTTAAATAGGCCAAATTGCAACCAAGTAGAAGGTATATTGAATTCTTTCTCCCTTTCATTCCCCCTTTCTTTGCCTTCCCTTCCCCATACTGAAGTAATGGAACTATTTTTTCTTAGATGATAACCTATACCTTTACTTCTAGCGCTATGATTTCCACCATGGTGGTCACCAGCCATGTGTAACAATTTAAATTAATAAAAACTGTAAAGCTAAAAATTTAGTTCCTCGGTCAGACTAGTCACATTTCGAATGTTCAGTATCTACATGTAACTACTGTATTGGCCAAGATATAAAACACTTCCATCTCTACAGAAATTTCTATTGGGCAGTGCTACTTTGTTTGGTGGACAGTGCACAAAGCTATTATTTTTACACATCACTTTGGATGCAAATTATTAAAGTTCTGATTATTGTATAGTTTATAAGATAATTTATGTCACATTGGTCATTGAAATAGAAAACTATTTTGATTAATAGCTCTATTTTATGTTATTACTTTGGTCACAGCTTTATTTCTTTAATAGAAATATTTAAGTTCATATTAGGATTTCTTAGATTTGTAATGATATGGGAAAATATTAATATGATGTTATAATTCAATAGAGTGTCTAAGACTAAAATGACATTTTGCAGCTAAACTAAGCTGCACTGGGCAATAACTTTGTCAAGGTCACACAATTAACTGGGGAGAGAAAATTAAATAGAACCCCTGTATTCTTGTATAACTTAATGAAATCAGATAAGCACAAAAAGTATTATTCATTTATCTCATTCAGAATTAAAAAGATGAAACTGTCTCTTGCCAGCTCTCTGCATATTATCTAGATCAGCTCTTTTTAGTTAACATCTGTTAAAGGTCTTTAAGATATAACTTAGAAATATGTTGAAATTTCATAATTTTCTTATCTCATATATATTTGTTCAAAAGTCAATATTCTAGTATAACAAATGTAAATTAAATTGGAAGGATCAACTGGAAAGTTAGTAATGGTGACAAGTAATGTTTATAGAATACTGTAAAAAGAAATGTCAATATTCTCACTTTACCAGTATATATAGCAGTTACCATAGCTAGCAGCATATAAAATATTTCCAAAAGGTTCTGTCAAACTTTGTTTTTAATGAAAATATAACATTTGAAAGCTATGAATGGAATATTTACTGATGGGCCATTGTCGGTTCTGAGTAGTGAAGTACAATAATGTTTTTAGTAACCATAAATTTACAGTGGTATAAGGAGTATACTTAAAGATAAAGAGAGAGTCCACCAGGCTACACAGTCTATTTTATCTTAAATAAAAATGTGGTAACTGGACTGCTGATTTTTATTCTGATTGAAAACGTTTATAAAACTTTATTTTTTCCATTTTATTGAATTTATTGGGGTGACACTGGTTAGCAAAATTATACAGGTTTCAGGTGCACAATTTTACAACACATCATCTGTACACTGTATTGTGTGTTCACCACCCCACGTCAAGTCTCCATCCATCACCATTTATCCCCTCTATATTCTCCACTACCTCCTCCCCCTGGCAGTCACCACATTGTAGTTGATAAAATATGGAACGAATTGTGCACTTCAGTAGAAAATTGGAACAAGGTCATGACTTCAGGGCTATTCTCAGAGAGGTGACTCAGATCTAAGAGGCCAGATAAGAGTGTCATTCAGGGGAGACCTTTGTAACAGGAAATTTAACAGCTATATAAGAAAAGGTAGATATGCCAGCAAACTACTTCAACTTAGTGACATAAAACAACTCTTACTGTTATTATCACTTCTTTTTTTCATAAGTAAAACAAAAAAATTTTAGCTGAGATTGTGTCTATATTATTTCAGAATAAAGTTTCATAATCTTAGGTTTTCTCAAAAACAAATTCCTAGAAGAAGCCATTTTTAGTAAATGTATAAAATGACATTTTTTTCAGACAGTTTCAGAGTATAATTTGATTTGTCACAAATGCATTAATTTCCCAATAATTCTGTGCTTGAACATTAGAATATAGACTTGATCATTTATATCTGAACACATGAAATTATATAATAAGCATTAACACTGATTGACAGTGTATCCTAGAGTTTTCTTTATAATATTTTACTTTTTAGGATGTTCCATTTTTATGAATTAATCTATAGAAAGATATGTTATGATTGGACAAACTAACACAATGGAAATATCTTAAAATATCTTTAATATTTCAGTTTTACAAACATATATCTATGTATTTTTTCCTGTAGCATGTTAGAAGGGTAATTGTTTCATAGGCAGATATAACACTCAGTTTCCTCTCCTCCCTTTATTAACTAGTTTGAACTCCATAATTTCTAGATTTAATTAACAAATTAATATTACTTGTATTAAATATAGTACAAGGCTACACTTCCAGCCTTTTATCTTAGTATTTTCTTTTGTTTCTTTGCATCTTGCTAGAGTTCCCATGTTTTTCTCATCTCCCTTGGATATTCTCCCCACAGCATGAAGTTTTTCTCAGTGACTAGAACTGTTCCTATGGCATAGAAAAAACCTGACCAAATAGTCACTGAATGAACCAATGATGTGGTTAAAAAAACAAAGTAACATTCTTTCTTCAAACAAAAATGACATTACATTAAACAAGTAGTTTATTGATTTTCACATGTCTTGGTTTTGAATCTAAATGAAAGACATCAGGAAAATAAATCCCAAAGCAGACAAAAGCCCCTGAATTCATCAGTTATGGCCTTTTCTCCCAGTTTTTGTTTGTTTTGTTTCATTTATTTGATTTTTTGTATTTCACTTTTAAGACATAACTGTCTCGTGGTTTCATATGTGCCTGTTTTTATTTTTTGTTATTTTTATTTTATTTTTTATGCCTTTTTTTTTTAAAGCAAGGCTCTCAGTCTTCCAATGCATCAGATGATAGTTTTTATTATAATGTTGTTTTGGATAATCAAAATGTGTTTATTTAAATTATTTTATAATTATAATTGGATTTTATGTGAAATACTAATGCTGTCTGTTTTTCATAATTTTTAAGTTATATAGATTCCTTGCTGTTCCTTATCTGTGCCTATCAGAATAACAAAGAACTCTTGTCCAAAGGCCCATACAGAGGACATGATGAAGAGTTGATATCACATTATAGAAGAGAATGTTTACTTGTAAGTTAAATGTACATAATATTTGTTTACTTTATCTTTTGTCTTACATTGAGCAAATTTTCCAGACTCATATATAACTGATTGACTTTATAAACTCTGATGGGGTAAGAATTTGATGATGTCTGTAATCTGGGGTTACTTCCTTAAGAATGGGAGAATAGACTCAATTCTTTATCCCTTCTTTTTTATGGATCCTAAGTATTGCATGTGATAAACCATAAATTTTCTTGAAATGGGATCAGAATGATTACATTTTTATATTTAGATTTCTTCATCACTCTGCCACTCCCTTCTTGGTGGGAAAGGAGAGGCTGCATGGAATGTGAGTAATTAGTACTTAAGCCTCTCTCCAAGCTAAAAGTAAATTGCACAAGAATGATATAAGTTTTATGTGTGTCTGTATGAGAAATTTAACAACAAAGATGTGGAGTCCTATCTCCCTCTGTCCCGTGGCGTTGCCGACTGGTTCAGTGTTTTGGGTTGCCAGGGGGCCTCCGAGTCTGTCTTCTGTAGTGGGAGACTGCCCTCCAGAGCCTGCAGAGGAGCCCACCACTACGAAACAAAAACAAGAGCCTTCTTTAGAGTCAAAAGATAACTTCAAAGCAACACCACAGAATACTTGTTTAGGAGCCCTATGGCAAAAACTATAGTATATAACTCTAAGCTTGTCTAGATTTTCTATCTCATCTTAAAAACTTAGCTAAAATATAAATATGTTATTTTCACACATGAAGGTGACACTTGTGCCCCAGCAGGAGTGGGACATGCCCTTAGAGGTATGTGCAGGTGTGCTGATCTGTGCAGAACAGCCCATTTGAGATGATATGGGAACCAGAATGCAGGCTGCAATTTAAAGAAGGGTTTTGGTGAAGCACGGAATGGGGAGAGCGCTTACCTTGCCTTCCTGCTTTTCCTGCAGAGGCTTCAGCTTCTGCCACCCCTTGGCTTTAGGTCCCAACTTGAACCTGGGAAAACTACAGAGTTTGGAGTTTTCTAAGCCATAGAAAAAGGAGTTAGTTTCAATGAAGGGGGAAAGGCAGCTGCACTTTATTTTCTACTACTTTATTTGAAAGCATAATCACATGAAAAAAGTCATTTTCTATTGTGCAAAGTGTTCTGAGGCTGTTCTTACCATAGACTAAGGTATCTAAGGTCTTCCTTAGTGGTATCATTAAGAATATCAGAAAGTGTATAACCTTCTTTAACAATCTGAACTAAAGATCAAATACATAGGAGGTAAGCATCTTTGTAATAATAGCATAGGATTGTTTTGGGGGGGTATAAATTTACCTTTTCAATAGTATTTGCATCTGCTCCTTGCATTTGCAACCAGTCTACAAACTCTTGTTACGTTCTCTGCCCACAAGACAATCTGGGTTCTCTGTAGTAATTAGAAGTTTGTTTTATTGTATATTGATGTGTAACAAAACTTCAGCAGTGACTAGGAAATAAACTATTCCAGAATGTAAAAAAAACAAATAATATAATCTTTATATTTGAAATTCAGCTTAAAACTATGGTTATTTGAAATCATATTTATCATGCTATAAACATAAGATTTCAAACATAAGCCCTTAAATATTATAGCTCTTATTTTACCTGGATTCCTTATCTATCCCTTATGTCTATATTTCTTATCCTTAAGGATCTCTCAGTTCTACTAGATTAGAGATCAGTGTACTTGGCCTGTACTCTAGCCTGTCACTTGTTTTTCTCAAGTTTCATTTGAAACATAACCATACTCATTTATAATTCATACTAGGGGCCTGGTGCACGAAATTCATGCACTGGTGGGGCGGGGTGGCGGGGTCCCTCAGCCCAGCCTGCCCCCTCTCACATACTGGGAACCCTAAGGGGATGTCCTACTGACAGCTTAGGCCTGCTCCCTGCTCCCCTTGGGGAGCGGGCCTAAGCCGCAGTCTGGCCTCCCTTTATGGGAGGCAACCAGGCTGATCAGGGGAAGGCACCAGCCCCATCACCCTGCTCCTGCAGCCACTGCCAGTCACCGCAGCCTCCAAGGTGTTTTCATCAACACGGACTCCAGTCCCTTCACCATGAAAAAATGACAACTTTCTTTAGGCATTTTCAAGATGTGTCTTTCATAGGGTATGGCATTTCTTTCTTTCTTTTTTTTTTTTTTTTTTATCCTTACCTGAGGATATGTTTCCATTGATTTTTAGAGAATGTGGAAGAGAAGGGAAAGACAGAAACATCAAAGTGAGAGGAACACTTTGATTGGTTGCCTCCTGCATGAGCCCTGACCTGGGCCCGGGCCAGGGAGGAGCCTGCAACCTAGGTACATGCCCTTGGTCAGACTTGAACCCAGACCCTGCGGTGGGCAGGCCGAGGCATTATCCACTGAGCCAAACTGGCTAGGGCAGGATATGACATTTCTTAGCCCTCCAGCAGTGGGCCTTCCTTTTTTTCTCCAGGAGTGAGGTGGAAGAACCCTAGATCACCTTTTTGGATTCTTATTACCCAAGTTACTAAGAATGTTAGCAGTAGCATACAGGGAGCTTAGCCAATGAGCGATCAGAAAAGGTGTTTCCTCTGTAGTTCACACCGATCGCCAGCTCAGCCCCTCAGCTCCCATCGCAGGCTCTGCCCTGCCCAGGAGCCCCCTGGCTCAGGCCCTTCCTAGGCGGCTCAGGGCCCACACGGGGCCCTACCTCAGAGTGACCTGGGTGCCGATGATGTTCCCAGGACCCAGGCCACTGGGCGCCTATGTATGCAAATTAACCGCCATCTTTGTTGGGTTAATTTGCATACTTATCCGATTGGCTGGTGGGCCTAGCAGAAAGATGGTCAATTTGCATGTTTGTCTATTATAAGGTAAGATGTGGCTGCCTTTGTAAGACAATGGCATGGCTGAGTAATTGCAGCAGAAACAATATGGCCCTCAAGGCCTAAAATATTTCCTATCTTGTTCTTCACCAAAAAAGCTTACTAGTCCCTGTACCACATCGTAAGCTCCATGAGAGTTTTCTGTATTAATCACTTAAGTACTCCTGCATCTAGAACAGTTTCTGGCACATGCCATGAACTCAGTAAGAATTTTTTGAAGGGATAAATGAATTAATTGTTTACTTTCATATTTTTGTACGAAGGAATATAGCTTTTCTTGTTCAATTGACATTTATGGAGAAATGATAAAGAGTTTTTCAAAATTAATATGGAGTTTGAATCTATTTTCAAAATTATTTTGAGTGCTTATTAAATTTTAGTATTGGGGGAAGTTCATCCCTGGAGAATAAATAAAAATTGGCCCCTGTAGTGATGATCAATATAAGCTAAACACAAATTTTAAAAGCATAACAACAATATTTTCCCCACTTCTTTTTCCTTTTATTTCTGTTGTTATACACAGCTTTTTCTAAGAGATTTTTCATGCTAGAATAGCTTGAGTTTATTTTTCCTGATTGCCATTTGTTCTAATACCGTTTGTGAACATACTCATTATATCATCTTCAGTATTTATACTTACAGGTATTTTATTACATTAAAAAAGAAAACAAACCTGTTCTTTTTCTCATTGCATTAAGAAATTAAATGAGCAAGCTGCAGAACTGTTTGAATCTGGAGAGGATCGAGAAGTAAACAATGGTCTGATTATTATGAATGAGTTTATTGTCCCATTTTTGCCCTTATTATTGGTGGATGAAATGGAAGAGAAAGATATACTTGCTGTGGAAGATATGAGAAATCGATGGTGCTCTTATCTTGGACAAGAAATGGAATGTAAGTTTAAATAATGCTAGTGGACACCTGAGTTGGTTGGAATTAAAAGCAGTTAGAATTAATGTTATTTATTTGTATCATTTTTTATATTTTGTAATATTCACATTTCTTTTTTCTTATTTACAAACTAAGCTATGAACTCATTGTCATTATCTTTTATCTCTTCCCTCAGGATGATAATTATTTTATATATTTTAAAATCAATCATCAACTGGCCACTCCAAGTTAATAAATCATCTTAAAGATAATTTCACTTGCTCTCTATCCTTAGTTACCTCTATTGTTTTTATTTGCAGCAAACCTCCAAGAGAAGCTGACAGATTTTCTGCCAAAACTTCTCGATTGTTCTACGGAGATTAAAGGTTTCCAGGAGCCACCGAAGTTACCTTCATATTCCACACTTGAACTGTGCGAGAGATTTGCCCGAATCATGTTGTCCCTCAGTCGAACTCCTGCTGATGGAAGATAAACAGCGCACACTTTCCCTAAACACACTGTGTAAACTTCTTTTTCAGTTCTTAACCCTTGCCTTCTTGTCACAAGGTTTGCTTGTTGCTGCTATAGTTTTTAACATTTTTTTTATTTTAATGACTTCAAAATACAAAATGACTATACAGACTTTAGCTGGACTGCAAACAATAAAGCTGGGAATCGCATGGCTCTCAGACTTTGTCTTAGCCAGATCTCATGTATAATTACAAATCTGATTGATCGTATCATTGAAAAACCATGTTTTTGCCACCTTTCTCTTACAGTATTACTGCTTTTATCTTTACCTACATTGTTCCATTGAGTCTGGATCCTTCCATGGCTACAGCCGTTTAAGTGTTCAGCACTGTGTATGATACATAACATTTGGTAGCTTGTAAATGGAATTAAAGAATAAAGTTTTATTTATGGCTACCTATGTGTTTGTAAGCAGGTATATTGTATATTAGTGTGTTATTTTAGTTATATAAATGAATTTTGGGGATTAAGAGTGGGTGATGAGTAGAGTAATACAGACTTTTTATTCTGCTCTAATGTTAGCACATTGGAAATTGACTAAATATTTGACAAATATATATATATTTTTTATTTTTTTTTTTACTAAGTAGTTAAACTTAATATGGCACCTAAACTTATTTTGAATTCAAATCAGGTTTTCACTGAAGTGAGTGACTAAGTCGACCACACTGAAACTTTTAACCTTTCTTAGATTAACCTTTTATTTTTTTATGTATTTACAAATAATATAGCTAGGTGATTATTTCAAAAGATACCAGAAAATATACTTGAATAAGGGCTATTTAATAGTGAAACTTATAAGAAATATGTATATGTATACATAATACATACACGTGCACACATACACACATGTTCTTTGTAGCGGAAGACAATGTTTTGCATTACAGAATCATTCTATTTTTTTGTAAATTGTATATTACTTTAATTGAAAATGTTCTGTGCTAATCAGTGCTGTGAAATGAAGTTGCTGTTGTTGACCTAGAATTTGAGTATCTGACCTGCTTTTATTTAGCACCTTTTCAATAAGGAAGAAGCTGTGGAACATTTTATAGATGGAACTTCTGTTTAAGATTAATGAAGTAACATTGTGAGTCAAAATCAATGCTTTAAAGGTAATCATGTTACCAACAACCTATTTTTGAATTTATAAAATTTCTTTATGAACAATACTTTGTTAGCTTAGTAAAATATATCATTATACTGTGCATATGTTTGTTACGGCGCCGCCAAAAGTGCTCTGTGTAAGTGCCTCTCACAAAAGATCCTGGACAGAGGAGGAAAGGGGAATATGAAGTTGTTCTAGGATGCTCCTTACAAAGGTATCAGTATGCTGCTAAGGCATTAATGACAAGGACCTGGTACTGTTTCTTTTATAAGTGTAGATTTTGCATATTGTAGCTATCCAAATGTGTTTTGATTCAGATTTTATATTCTTCACTTCAGCAGAATCTATGTTCTGCGTTGGTTTTCAAGTTCTGTCAAAACCTCAGAAACTTTATATAAATTATCTAAGCTTTTCTAAATTATCTGCAGTATTTTATGATATTCTACCATAACGGTAAAGTGATCTGTGTTTATGTGTCTAACTGACTACTGAGACACAACACACCCAAACACCAGGTGGAAATTTCTCCTTTTATAAGCCACATCCAGAGAATCGTATGTGGCTCTTGTGCCGAAGGTAAGTTTTATTATTCTATTTACTTCATACTGAAAAGCCAGTTTATTTATTCCTAGTAATGAACCTGAAGTACTCATTTACAGAAGTGACCTTTTTCAAGAACTGGAGAAATTACTTGTTTTTATATCGGCTTTGATCTTTAGGTCAGCAAAATTTTCTTACCTTATTTACTGGGTTAAATATAATTTATAGGCAGTAATATAAAACTTGGAACTTCATAAAACTGTTGTCTGTGGCAGATTTTATTTTTATTTAAATGACTCTCATTTTGATTACTATAGTCCTCCCTTCCCAACCCCCAAAAATTATGTTTTGCAGTAATACAACGCAGAATTCAAACAGATATAACTTAAGACTTGTATGAATTTCTTATAAACACAGGGCATAGGGAGACTGTAGTCATGAGTGAACCTCTGAGGCCCTGCTAATACTTTCTAGGTTCATTAAAATACTATAATGACCATACACTGAATCAGTTCTCAAATCGTGATCTCAGACCAGCAGCTTCAGCAACGTCTGGGAACATGCTAGAACTGGAAATTCGTGAGTCCCACACCAGATTCCTGATTCAGAAGATCCTCAGGTGACCTGTGTTTTAACAAGTCCTTCAGATGATTCTGATCTGCTCAAGTCTGAGATCCACTGCACCTCAAGTCGATGCTTTTTAATTTCCATTTACTTGGGATCCCCTATGTGTTGGAAGATTCTCATCTTTCCCTCACTTGTAATTTCAAGGACATGACTAAAATGATTTTGCTTAGTTTTAGGTTTGAGACTAAGGTGGATTTTCTCCTTTATCTGATTCTCTACAAGGCCAGTGTCTTTGCTCTAAATTCAGAATTGTTGACTCTGCCTCTGGATCCCCCTGTCCTTTTCCAAAAGTACAATCACTCCGTTGCTTGGGGGAAGTTAATTTAAAAAAAGAATTTACATCATTAAACAAATTAAACACCGTTTAATTTTATTCAAGTTATATGTATTAGTTAGCTAGGCCTGCCAAAACGAAATACCATAGAATTGTGGCTTAAAAAACACATTTTCTCACAGTTCTGGAGTCTGGAAGTCCAAAATCAAGGTGTTGACAGGTTTAGTTTCTCCTGGGGCCACTTCATGGCTTGTAGACAGCCTTCTCTCTTTGTGCATGCACATATTTCTGGGGTCCCTCTTCTTATAAGGATACCAGTCATATTGGATTAGAGCCCCACCCTCATTTAATCTTAATTACATATGGAGATACAGCCTTTAAAGAGGTAGTCACATTGTGGGTAAGGGCTTCAACACATGAATTTGGCAGGGGGATAGGGGAAACACAATTTAGTCCATAGCAATATGTGATGACCCAGTTCATAGCTCCTTTCCAAAAACAAATACCATTTTCAGCCTCAAGTTATAGTTCTGTTCTTACATCTACTTTTTTGTTTTCTAACTTACACTTCTCCAAAACCTTTAGTAGATATAGCAGGTACGTTAGAAAGTGCTCACAAAGCATTCATCTAATCAGTCAGTGTTTTTATTGAACAAATCTTTGCTGAATGAATGCAGTAGTCCATGTTGACTGGTCCTTGTTCTTGTGTTTATTTCATCAGGTTTACTTAACATTATGTCACGGTTCTGTTTCTGTTTTGCTAGTGTTTTTATTCTTACCTACTCCCTATCCCTTTTTTATTCCACCCCCACCCTGGAGGTACTACTGATAATCGCTGTGGCCACATATTTTCCATTTTTGCATAATGTTATACAGTGTATACACATAAGCAGTATTGGCTTTTTGGGGAGAGGAATGGAATGCCTTTACAAAAATGAGATGCCATCTACTTTCTCCTTCCCCCTCCAGTCCACCTTTTTCTAATTAGCTTTGATAGAGGTGACTTAACAGTAATCTATATATCTAAAAGCCCAAGCAACCATTAGGGACGACCGGTCGCTATGATGCACACTGACCACTAGGGGACAGATGGTCAACGCAGGAGCTGCCCCCCGGTGGTCAGTGCACTCCCACAGCCAACCTCCTTTGGCTGGCGACCGGCCAACCTCCTGCGGTCCCTACCCCCGCACAAATTCATGCACTGGGCCTGAATACACCAATAATAATAAATACACCAATAAAAGTTAAATGAGGCATGAGTGACAGACTATCTACACAATTGAATACAAACATGCACACACACCAGAATTTTAAAAAGCCTTTTTCATTCCATACACAATTCTTCTCAATGACTATTTCAAACCTTCACTACTGTCCTCAGCTCCTATCTAATGTCAGCTCAAGTAAGAACGGGATAATGTTTCCTTTGCCTTACTAAGACAATTGGGGACATTGGTAGGATCTTCCCCTTCAAATTTCTCCTCTAAACCTGTAAGTTTACAGGTAATGATTAGATAACCAGAATGTAATGGGGGATGGACATTGAAAATCCAGTGTTATGAGAAAAATATAAATAAAATCAAATGTATAAAATGAACTTATAAATTTAAATTACATCCATTATTTTGGGACGTAATTGTTTTTCTACAAAATTAATTTTTAAAAAGTTCTCTCTTTTTTGCCTTGTACTAGCCCCGTGGTCAGCAAACTGCGGCTCGCGAGCCACATGCGGCTCTTTGGCCCCTTAAGTGTGGCTCTTTCTAAGCCTCAAACCTAAAACTAAGCAAAATCATTTTTAGTCACTAAGTTAATAACAATGTACCTACCTATATAAGTTTTAAAAATTTGGCTCTCAAAAGAAGTTTCAATCGTTGTACTGTTGATATTTGGCTCTGTTGACTAATGAGTTTGCCGACCACTGTACCAGTCCAAGCATGTCAAACTCATGGCCCGTGGGCCGTATTTTTGCAGAGCAGCCAATATAATGGTATGTAAGAAATGTTTTAATAAAAATTTCATAACTTGATTTCTACAATATGGTTATACATAATTATTAATAATGAACTACAATGTTCCCTAATGACTGAATACTATAATCGTGTTGCATTCATTTCCTTTATGTTCCTTATGCGCACCATTTCTCTCTAATACTAGCAGCGAATATTTTAGCAGCCAATTGCCACGTCATTAGTCTTGGACTGACTTGTTTGGTGTGCACAACAGGAAATATTTCGCTTTGGAGAACAAGAAAAATAGGTTTATTTGTGTTATGCTTATCAATTTGTGCAGTTATTCAGTGTCTAGTAAGTTAATGGTCAAGAAAACATATTAATTTTTATTAAAATGTTCTAATATTTTATGTAATGATTATTCATTTATTTCAGCCCTTTGTATTCAGCATGTCTCTATCGAAATAAACCTATGTTTCTATGAAAATTGAAGCTTTTTGTTTTTTTGCGGCCCACATAAACTTAAACCGTGTTTATTTGGCCCATGTTAGCCTTTGAGTTTGACATGCTTATTCTAGCCCATGGTCTGTACATCAGTTTGTCCTTTAGCAGATGGCCTTCATTCTTCATTAATCTAGTGCTAGACTAGTATTTCTTACCCTGGCTGTGTATCAGAAGCATGTGGGTTCCTAAAAGACTTGAAAGTGAGGACATTTGCTAAATGCTTCTCCAACTTCAATTCTAAGAATCATCTGTGGCTCTACCCTGAGAGACTAATTAAACCTAGCTAAAGCATTCAGGTGAAGAAGTTTGCTTTTCACATTATTGTACATCACAGGAAAAGCAGAGCGTTACGTGTACTGCTTGGCCGCCTCGGCCATAAGGCCAACTTGCTTTGGTATGTGCTCCAGCCGAAGCGGCACGCCAACGTTTTCAGTCTGTAGCTCACTGGACTTCTCTCTGCTGAGTGGCTTCAGAGTGTAGGCTCTAGACCAGATGCCTAGGTCCAGATCCTGGTCAGGGAGCTGCGGGTTGACCTTAAGTGAGCTCAACCTTTCCGTACCTTAGTTTCTCCATTTGTAAAATGGAATTCCACTATAACCCACCTTATAGGATTCTGAAAAGATTAAATGGGGTTCTATATAAAAAACACTAATAATCTCTGCCACATAGTGTTCAATAATTGCCAGCCCTTTTTACAGTTTGTCACTTGGTTACTCTTGCTCCTGATTTTTAGAACCTTTACCTTCCTGAGACAGGCTCCTTGAGCTACTCTTATTCCTGTCTGCGTTCCTTATCATTTTCTTTGTTCCCTAAATATCACAGTTGTCAAGGCCCCTTGTAACTCTTCACCTTTCCTAGGTAGTCATGTCTACTACCTTGTCTTCCTGCACTGCCTACACGCCGACTCACAGATCCATGTCTCTAAGCAAACCTTCCCTGTGAGTTAATTTCCAATTGTTCGTCTAACATATAGACTTGGATGTTTCACAAGCAGTTTAAACCTTGCAATCCAAAACAATCCCTCACTTCTTCCCAAGCCTGATTCTCTTATATTCCCTTGGTTAATTATATAATAATCTAGAAATGGGAAATTATTTTCAATTCTACTTTTATTTCCCATGGATTGCCAAGTTGTGAACAGGTCAAATTCTTTAATAGTTGCTCATGCATCCCTTTTCTTTGTTGATCTCTTAATTTTGACAAAGGGCAAAATCTATATTTAATCTTGTCCCTACAATCTGTCTTCCACATTGTTGGCAGAATAATCTTTCAAAGAGTTTTTGCATGTTTGTCTTCCATTGCTGGACTGGGCTTCTTTAGAGGAAGATAATATCTCTGGTTTTTGCGTCCCCAGTAACTTTGAAGATATCTGGCAACTTCATAGAGGTGGAGTCTTGCAGGTTCTCCAGCCCTACAGTCACCTTAGATCTCCCTTGTCCAATACTTTAGCCACCAGCCACATGTAGCTATTTAATTTAAACCAAATAAAATTACTTAGGCATACTAGCCATATTTCATATGCTCAATAGTGCCATGTGACTGTTGTCTATCACATTGGACAATGTATTGGACATTTCCATTATTACAGAAAGTTCTGTTGTACAGAGCTGCCCAGACCCTTACTGACATGGGCATTTTCCTCTATTAATACCCCTGGAACATTCACACACCGTCCAAAGTGCTAACCTGAGCAAGTTGGCCTTTAACATGTGTCCTTTTATCTTGATCCTGCCATTAACCACTTCACTACATCAGATAGCACATCAGATAGCACTTGGAGCTTAGAGCTCCAAGTCTCGATGCAGTTGCTCAGTCTGAGGAGGTTCACCACCTCTCCACTCTTGCTACTTCTGAGGGATGCAATGAAGATAGTACTAGAAGATCTTAAAGTGGTTGAAGGCTGTAATCAACTGACACTATTAGGTCAACACTGGTAGAATTGGCAAGCAAAGACTAGGAAGTAAAACTTATTTTTCTGCCTTCCAACTGTCCTCTGGTAGAACCTACTGGCAGAATCTAAGTGGATGCAGCAAATGGGTCAGGAAAATGCAGTTTGCAATCCCAGCACCAGCATTACAGAGCTGAGGATACAAGCGTGGAGCTGAATTGGAACTGAGAGACAATAGGTAAAGAACTAACACACTAGTTCCTTTCAGAGATCCCTTTTTATCCAAAAGTTAATCCCTAAAACACTGTTCAGGAATTTATTTGTAAACTATCTCTGGGACCTCAAGACTAAATGCACTCGTTCTAATTGAAATCGTGTTGCTATGTTCTATCAAATGAGATCTTTTAATGATGGCTATTTAATGCTTTATCTTTGAAATCAGTAGTGGAGGGTTGTCTTATAAAATGAATTCATACCCATCCACACATTTTTTTGCATGCATACCGCATGCCACATAATCTGCCAGGTAGTACATATATAAAACAAAGCTTATGTAATGAGACAAAAGTAATAATCTGCCCAAATGCATCTACCCAGAACTCACACTTAACATTTTGGTATTGATGCCTCGGGACATCTTTCTATACTTGTGCACATATACACACACAGGCTACTATATATAAGCGGTTTTCACAAGCACAGAAAATATAATAAATGTGGACATATTTTAAGAAAGTATGTATGGATCTACCTGTCTTACTCCCCTGTATTATTTGATTCTAAGGAAAATGTACTATAATTTATATAATGTAGGCTGCTACTTATGTCTATGTGTATATTATTTCTATACCTTTTGTCTTTCTGCTTAATTTCTAGATGTATAATTTCTGAGCTACTGAGTATACAAATTAAAAATGTTGAACTGACTTGTCAAACTGTTCTTCACCAAAGCTACTCCAGTTTACATTGCTACCACTAGTGTGTGAGAGTGTTTATTCACAAGTTCAACGACATAGAATGTTATCAGTCATTAAGATTTTCTCAGTAACAGCCAAAAGCTTATTGTATTATTTTTATTTTTTGTGAGAGTGAAATACTTCAATGTTAATGGCTGTTTGTATTTATTGTATAGCTACTTTCTTATGCCCTTTGCACTTTTTCTTGCGGGTATTCATATCTATAAATTTGCAGTAATTCATGTTAGAAATCATTAATCTCTTATTACACACATTGCACTTTTTTGTCACTTACTTTATTTTAATATTGTTTCATGACTTTTTATTTTTATTCAGATCTGTTGACCTGCTTTATCATTTCTGCTTTTGATACTATGTTCGGAAGAGTTTTCCCTGTCCAGTATTATAAAAATACCTGTTTTTTCTTCTAATATGTTTATGATTGTTTTTTATGTCAGTCTTTAATGCAGTTGAAAATTATATTAATTTAAGGTGTGAGGTAAGGATTCACAAATTTCTGTCAAGATTATCCAGTTGTCTAATACATTTATAAAATAATTCTTTTCCCTTACTGATCTAAAATGTAATCTTCATTAGATAATAAATTTTTACATTTGATATTTATAAACACTTTTCAGTTCCATTTGTTTTTGTCTATTCACTACCATTACTATTAATTACTATTGTTTTAACATTGATTTAAAATATTTTATATGTAACATACATGTTTTCCTATCTAATAAGTTAAGTGTTACTCCTAACACACATACCCTTAATACTCATTTTTGCCAGAATTTCTGTACTGTTACAAAAAAAATTTAGAATTACTCATGTCCTTTCAAATAAAAATCCTACTGGCATTTTGATTGCAATTACATTGTCTTGCACAGATTGGTATACAGAGAATTATGGCATCCTACACTATTGAATCGTCCTATCTAAAAAGAATGTTGCTTGACTTTTTACTATATTTTTATGTCCCTCAGTAGAGTTTTAAAATTATTTTCATTTGTCTTTAATTTTAGGTATCTTAATGTATTTTAATGTTTTTGTGGTGTTTATGAATGAGCTTTTTTTCAACTTTGAAAAAATGTTCCTATTTGAATATTATTTGATACAGAAGAGTAGCTATCAAACTTTTTGGTCTCAGAACCACTTCACACTCAAAAACTATTGAGAACCTAAATGAGCTTTTGTTTAGGCCAGTTATATCTATTGCTGTTCGCCATATTAGAAATTGAAACTGTAAAAAATGATAATTTTAAAATGATAGCATATATTTAAAAACTAATACATTTTAAGTGGAAAATACCAAAATTTTCTGCCTGATCTTTATTTTGGAAGTTGGTATTTTTAAACCAGAGGCCTAAGGCTTGAAAAGAAATGAAGTACTAGTTATTATTGTCCCCAACCCTTTCAGTAATTATGAAAATTTTTCTGTCCTCACACTTTCAGAGAACACATAACTTAAAATTTGGACTAGCAATCACTAAAAAAAAAAGAAAGATTGATTACTTAAGTAATACATCAGAATCATTTTTCAAACAAGTAATTTAATTTCTTAGAAAAATAAAAACCAAATTTAACAGTTTGGAACTTCAGTATGTCTTCAGTAGTCCTGGAAATTGATTGAGTAAAAAAAGAACAAAAAACGAGAGAGAACTCATGGACACGGACAACAGTGTGGTGACTGCGGGGATAGGGAGGTTGGTAGTGTGGAAGAGGGGATGGGGGAGGGGGTGGTAAATAGTGATGGAAAAAATAAAGATACCATACAAAAGGAGGGGAAGGAGGGAGGGAGGGAGGGAGGGAGGGAGGGAGGGAAAAAAGAGAGAAAAAAGAAAGAAAGAAAAAGGAGGGAGGGAAGGAGAGAGAGAGAGAGGAGAGAGAGAAAGAGAAAAAAAGAAAAAAAAGGAAAGAAAAATAAATTTCCCTTTTCCCTTTGGGGGTTGCACTTGCCATACCCCATGTTTGAAAATTTTTCCAGAAAGGTTACCTGGTATGCTTCACTGCTCTCAAGTATTTCAACTTTGTAGTATCCATCGTCCAAACACTGAAAAGAGTATCTTCATATATTTTTATCCAGATTCGTGGACAGTGATGGCAGGAAAGTTATTCTGATACCAGCTGTTTCATGTTGGCTAAATCAGAGATGTATATAAATCTTTTAGACAATAGCATAGGGGAGTACCTTTAAGATCTTAGAATAAAAGTGGATTTCTTGCCTGGCTGGCGTGGCTCAGTGGCTGAGTATCCACCTATGAACCAGGAGATCACGGTTCGATTCCCGGTCAGGGCACATGCCTGGGTTGCGGGCTGTTGGGGTCCAACCCCAAAGGGTCCAGGGATCCCCAAAGGTGTGGACGGAGTCGGCAAAGAATGAATGACATGGAAACTGGTTTCAGTTCATCAGCATAGCGAGGTTCTCCCTCCAGGATCTCCAGCGAAGTTCTGGTTAGGAACTCCAACCAAGTTCTGGTCAGGATCTCCAGCGAAGTTCTGGTTAGGATCTCCAGCCAGGTGCTGTGTCCATGTTCTCTTGCTAGGTTCTCCAGCCAGGTTCTGTCCAGGTTCTTCAGCCAGGTTCAGTCACCAGGTTCTAGTCAGGTTCTCTAGCCAGGATCTCCAGCCAAGTTCTCCAGGTTCTCCAGCCAAGTTCTCTCTTGCTAGGTTCTCCAGCCAGGTTCTAGCCCGGATCTCCAGTCAGGTTCTGTCGCTAGGTTCTATCCAGGTTCTGTAGCCAGGTTCTCCAGGTTCTCCTGCCATGTTCTGTCTAGGTTCTCCAGTGAAGTTCTGTAGCCAGGTTCTGTCCAGGATCTTTTGCCATGTTCTCTGGCTAGGTTCTGGTTAGGATCTGATGTCCATTGTCTTGTTACATCCGTATTTACACCAGCCGATTTTAATCCTGTCAATTTCTATTACAAAGGTTAGGGCGTTTCTTATCTCCATTCCAGGGAGTAAAGATTATGTAGCTTAACTACCCACCTGGCACTTAATTAAGGGGTTGTATCTCCTCCCTAACCTCAGGGAAAAATTCCCACCTGGGGAAACAACCTTTCTCAGAGAGGTGACCTTGGTTAAAACACATGGCGCTAAGGAGAGCAAACATATTAAGAACAATATGCTATATATGCCAGGTCCCTTGAAACATATGCTGTGCAGATGTTTCTTTCCTGCAGCGACTGTGTCAAGCAGCAAGGATGGACCGGCTTCCGGCAGCAGGCTGCATTCCCAGTGTGGGGCATGTAGGAGGCAGCCTATCAGTGATTCTCTCTCATCATTGATGTTTCTATCTCTCCCTCTCACTCTCCCTTTCTCTCTGAAATCAATAAAAATATATTTTAAAAAATTGATTTCTTAACACAGAAAAAGAACTCAACATGAAGGAAATTTTTGATCAATGTAAACACATTAAGCATTCTGTCCAGCAGAAGATTCCTGGAGGAGTAAGAAGACAAGGCAATGTGGTGGGAGAAGATATTTGCAGTGAGCAAGAGGACAGGCAATAATAAAACTAAGGAAAGAATGTGCTTAGGTGAGATGACAAACTCTAAAATGTTCCCAGATCCTTTTTTCATTTTTTTAAAAAGCAACAAGGAGAGCTAAAGAAAGCTGTAGATAGCATTTTCAGCAAATTAAGTGACAAGGCATTCTCATAGAGCCAAAAAATGTAAGTGAATGGAACCAAATTACAGTCAAACAATATTTTGGTAAGACTTTGCCAAGATTAGCAGATGTGAGGAGGTTGCAGAGCAAAGAAAAGGGAAATTCTGTGTGTCCTAAGACCCCCAGGAAACAGAAATTACTGATAAATTTTGGTAAAGTAAGACCCCAATCTGATTGGAATTTCCTGTAAGTAGTTCTGAGAAGTTTCAATTTGTGATTATGAGTACAAAAGAAAATGAACACTACAGTGTTGCAAAAAATCAGAGGGTGTTGAGGCAACCTAACCCTCAAGGAAATTAAATGCACCAAAAATAAAACTATTTCAGAAGGCCAGAGACTATTTGGGGGGCGGGGGGGGGGGGAGCTGCTGGAAAAAGAATTCAGTTAAGATGAACCTAGCCCAAAATGCTTTAATCATCTGACCTACATATATTTCTATTCTTAGTGGTGTACGTACCATAATGGCATTCCTGCATCCCCAGGAATTTTATCAGTTTAGATACAGTGTCCAAAATATCTGAAATGCCGGATTGTATTGTTTTCCCCAATGCACAGTCATCTTGGCAACTGGACACAAGTTCCTTTGGGGAAGGTTATGACTTAGAATATGGATACTTCTACAACATTGGGAACTTTCTCAAAGGGAGTAGGTCTTCATTTGAGTGGTTCTGGAGCTGCAAACTGACTCGAGTCTTGGAATTGGTTGAGGTGGTTCAATTCAAATTTCCATTCATCAGATTTACAATCTTCCATTATAAAAGTGGACTTGAACAGGGGCTTTACAAGAAATATATCAAAATGACTGTTAAACATGAAAAAGTGCTCAACCTCATTAGTAATCAGGAAAATGCAATTAAAACCACAGTGAGATACCAGCAAATGCCAACAAGATTGGCAAAAAATTAACATTTGGCACTATCAAATGGTGGTGAGGTGTGTATGTACCAATAGAAACACACAGATTGTACTGTGGGTATGTACATTAGTGCAACCACTTTGAAAAAGCATTTGGCATTATTTTAAAACATCTGAAGTTATGAGTACATTACTCAGTAATTCCTTAGTAGTTTTCCTAATATGTGGGTGCATGTTTATCAGTTTGCTCATACATAACTGTTCTTAGAAGCATTGTTCATACTAGCAAAAACTAGAAGCAACCCAAATATCCAACAAAAGTAAACCTACATTGGAGGATGTTCATATAATGGAATACTGCACAGCTATAAAAAGGAGCAAACGACAGCTGCATATATTATAAAGATACTGAGTGAAAGAAGCAAGATTAAAGTATATAGTATAATTCCATTTACTTACTGTTGAAAAAACTAGGTACAATTAAAATATAGGAATGTATTCATGAATGTTAATAACAGCAGCAAAAGCCAAATAAGGATTGCACGTAAGTCTAGGTAATGGTTACTTCTAGGAGGAAGGAAAGATGTATAATTGGGAAGGGACATCTGCATGGCCCTTGACGTGCTTCAATTTCATATGATTTGATATGTGTTCTTTTTCTGTATGTATATAAGTTTGCAGTTGGAGTTGTAAGTTTGGAGCATGAAGCAGAATTGTTCCCCTGGAGACATAAATTTAAGAATCATCAGCTCTGAGATGCAGTCGAGGTCAAGGGAATTCCTGAGATGTGATAAGGTTATGTAAAGAGAAGAGAGGAGGCCCCAGGACTGAATTCTCCAGAGAATTAAAAGGTGCTCTATTTGAGGAGAAATCAGCAAAGGAAATAGAGAAGAATATCAGATGAAGTAGGAAAGAGTCTTTTCATACAAGACAGGGTAATTTTTCTAAAAGTAGGAAGTGGTCATCTATGACAAATACTTCTGAGTAAAATGAGGACAAAGAGTAGGTAATCTTGACAAGGGTAGTTTCAGTGGAGTGGTGGAGACAGAGGTATGTTGGAATGGCTTAGATTTCCAATAACCTGGCTGACCTCATTAACAAGAGAATTGCAATATTAGATAAAATATTAAAACAGATTTAATGCATCCCTTAGTCTGAGAAGAAACTGAGAAATAGCCTCAGAGGCCAAGAATGAAGAAAGCCTAAATCCATTTTTATCAACTGTACCAAAAGGAAGTATGAATTACTTTTACAATCTCCCCTTTAAAAACTTTACAAAATTGCCGACATATGAAGGGATGCAGTAAAAAATGCCAGAAAAAAAGTGGAGATGACTGAATTTAATTATATTTGTTGGCATTTGTCATATTTTCATGACTTTGCTATTTCTTTTCCTATTCTAATATTAACTTTCTACATAATTTCACTTTTTTTAATTTAAAAGCTTCTCCTCTCACTGTACCTGGATCTTTAGGCCCATGAAGTGTAATTCAGGCCAGTCATCAGGTGGAGGAGCATTAAACCTAGGACCCAGGCAAAAACCAAATACACCAGGAAAAAGGGAGAAAACCTTCTACCCAGGAAAGACAGTAAAAAAACATGTCTACTTCATCTTTTCTGGAGCTAGAATTGGTAGAGAGGAAAAATGTGAGCACCGAGGCGATGCTCGGTGCAGTGTACAACTCTGGATCACATACAGCTCTCCGGAGGGATTTACAACCACAGCTGTTTATTTGGAGACGTTGGTTTGAGGCTACTATTTACCTTACATACATGTTCTGAAAAAATCTCAAGATGAGGACTTTGTCGTTTGCAGCAGCTACAGGTTGGTGGTGACAACAGGAATCCGGCAGTAGCAAATTCAAATCCTTTGTGGGTTAAGCAACTAGCAACCAGAAAGAGAAAAGAAAAGGTGTTGGCCCTTAGAAATATGGTTTTAAAAATTGATTTTATATAAGTCATGATCAAGATGTAAATATGAACATTTGCAGAAATCAGCATAAAAATTCTTTCAGATGATGCTGGGAAAGAATTTGACTGTTTTGATGGCAGTTATGCACAGAAGAGAAAGAACTTTATTTTTTTTATTATTTTTTTAAAAATATATTTTATTGATTTTCTTACAGAGAGGAAGGGAGAGAGATAGAGAGTCAGAAACATCGATGAGAGAGAAACATCGATCAGCTGCCTCCTGCACATCTCCCACTGGGGATGTGCCCGCAACCAAGGTACATGCCCTTGACCGGAATCGAACCCGGGACCTTTCAGTCCGCAGGCCGACGCTCTATCCACTGAGCCAAACCGGTTTCGGTGAGAAAGAACTTTAAATAGAATTATAGAAGGATTGAAGTAGCATGCTAGATATGATCACATTTATCAGATTGATAAATATTTCTATAAATGTAGCCTTAAAATCTCTTTACAGTGTCTCTGTAATCCCACATTGAGGTGTATACACAGAGAAGAGCCACCCAGATGCCCTTTCAAGAGAGCTCTCTGCTGGCAGGTCCTTCAGGGTCTGCTCAGTACAGAAGACTGCTCCACTCAAGGGCATGCCCTTCCTGGAGTTCCTCACTTCTGGCTCCCATCGATGAGTGGAGGAAAGGTCAGGCCATTTTGGCCCATTGCAGAGCTGTATGTGATCCAGAGTTGTACACTGGACTGGCCATGGCTCGGTACTCACAGTTTTCCTCTCTATCCATTCTAGCTTTCCCTGTCACTTCCACAAGTGCTGATCTCTTTTCTGCACACCAACTCAGCTTCAGTGTGGGCTTCCAGAAAATCCAGTCTGTGACACATTTATCCAATTAGATTTAATTAGGTTTCTCAGATATATGATGCAAAAATAGAACCAAATTCATCTTATAAGCAATTATCTCTCATTATAAGTTAACTAGAGGTCCAGTGCACGGATTCGTGCACCGGTGGGGTCCCTCAGCCTGGCCTGTGCCCTCTCACAATCTGGGACCCCGCAGGAGATGTCAAAGGCCCAGTGCACAGATTCGGCCCGAATCCCCACAGGCCAGGGGAAATAAAAAATGAAAAATGGTTGAACTAGAGACTCCCTAACATAAAAATGTACTAATAATTTTGTAAAATTGCTCTGTCTTCACCAGTGTATGTATATTAGATGTTCCTTTGATAATTTTATTGATAATATTTTTTAAACTTTCAAAAAATATATTTTATTGATTTTTTACAGAGAGGAAAGGAGAGGGATAATTGGAAACATCAATGAGAGAGAAACATCAGCTGCCTCCTGCACACCCCCTTCTGGGGATGTGCCTGCAACCAAAGTACATGCCCTTAACATGAATCCTTCAGTCCGCAGGCTGACGCTCTATCCCAGGGGTCCTCAAACTATGGCCCGCGGGCCACATGCAAATACAAATATTGTATTTGTTCCCATTTTGTTTTTTTACTTCAAAATAAGGTATGTGCAGTGTGCATAGGAATTTGTTCATAGTTTTTTTTTTTTAAACTATAGTCCGGCCCTCCAACGGTCTGAGGGACTGTGAACTGGCCCCCTGTTTAAAAAGTTTGAGGACCCCTGCTCTATCCACTGAGCCAAACCAGTTAGGGCTATTGATAATCTTTAAAATGCTTGTAGTTGAGGAAGGATAGTTACATTGAAATAACTTGACTGTTGTCTTCTCGATTTCCAGTAGGTGGTGCCATAGTAATGCATTTAGAGAATGGGTTTGGTTTTTTTTTTTTTTTTTTTTGGTATGTTTTAATAAAGTGGAAAAAGAAGAAAAAGCTAATCTTGCTCAAATATATGTACTTTCATTTAAAAATATTCTTTACTTTTTCTTCTAAGATAGCACTATTATAAATACATTTATGCTATGTTTCTTTAATTACATTTTTATTAAAAAGTTTGTACTAAGTGACAGCATTTTATTGTTTTCTCTAGAGTTATATAATACTTCAGAACAAGATGGCCAAAATGTTTTCAGAAAAAATTTCCCATGATCTTTTTTTACACTCATGCCTTAAACATGAAAAAAAGAAATTGCTCTTGTCCTGGAAGTCAGACAGGAATGTAGAACTTGTCATATAATCATTACTAGAGGCCCAGTGCACAAAAATTTGGGCACGGGGTGTGTGTGGGGGGGGCCCTCAGCCCGGCCTGTGCCCATTTGCAATCCAGGACCCCTTGGGGGATGTCCACCTGTTGACTTAGGCCCACTCCCCGGGGTATCGGGCCTAAGCTTGCAGTCAGACATCCTTCTGCAAGCCAGGGAGCCCTCAGGGGATGCCCGACTAAAGGCTTAGACCCCTAAGGGATCGAGCCTAAACCGTTAGTTGGACATTCTTAGTGCTGTCACGGAGGTGGGAGAGGCTCCTGCCACCACCTCTGTGCTGGCCAGCCATGAGCCAGCTTCTGGCTGAGTGGCACTCCCCATATGGAAGTGCACTGACCACCAGGGGACAGCTCCTGCATTGAGCGTCTGCCCCCTGGTGGCCAGTGTGCATCATAGCAACCAGCCATTCTGCCGTTCAGTCAATTTGCATATTAGCCTTTTATTATTATTATATAGGATGTCCCTATTTCCCCCTTTTTGCCCCCTCTACCCAGCTCTTGCCCCCCACTTCTCTCTCGCCATCACCATACTGTTCTCTGTGTCCATGGATTGTGCATATATTTTCTTTGGCTAATCCCTTCTTTAAATTCACTTCTTTAAATTTTTATTTTCAGATAAGTGCTTATAACTGCACTATTATATATTTTCTATTATATCATTTAGAATTAAGATATTTTTTAATTGAACCCTTTTAAATTTTAGCACAATTTAATAAATTATGCTAGAAGCAATTAGGAGATTTTTCATGTAATGCAGATACATTTCAATTAATATTTTATTAATTTTTAATTTTTTAATTTGAAATAATCTCATACATGTAAAAAAAACACCTATAAAATACTACAGCATATTATATGTACCCTTCACCCAATTTCCTAGGTGTTAATAATTTAACATAACCATTATACAACTAACAAAATTTGGAATATATTTTTCTTATAATCTCTTTAATGTTACTTAATCCATTTACTTTGTTTTTGTTAATCTTCACCCAAGGATATTTTTCCATTGAATTTTAGAGAGAGTGAAGTGAAAGGGAGAGACACATTGATTGGTTGCCTCCTGCACATGCTCTGATAGGGACTGGGGATCAAGCCAGCAACTGAGGTACATGCCCTTGACTGGAATCTAACCTGGGACCCTTCAGTCCACTGGCTAATGCTCTATCCACTGAGCAAAACAGGCTGCAGCTTAATTCATTTACTTTTAATCTATATGTGTCTTTATATTTAAAGTGGGTTTTGTTTTTGATTCACCCTCATAATCTGTCTTTTAATTGGTGCATTTATGCCACTGACTTTCAGAGTGCTTACTGATAGAGTTACTGCCATATCAGGCGGCTTCTGGGGCTTCTGGGGCCGGCCTGCCACCCCCGGGACCAGATCCAATCACGGGGGCGGCGGGCAGGCGGCTTCTGGGGTCACACATGGGGGCCTGGATGGCGGCTTGCGCTGGGGGCTTGTGCTGTCCCGCCCTGCCTGCAGTATGCAAATTAGCCGCCATCTTTGTTGGCGGTTAATTTGCATATCTCGCTGATTAGCCAATGGGAGGCGTAGTGAAGGTACAGTCAATTACCAAGTTTGTCTATTATTAGATAGGATAACCTTTATTTTGCAGTCAAAATGTTTTCCAGTTTTAGCTGCTATTTTGAACTATCTATATCATAAATTATTGATGTTGCTGAAAATCCAGCTATTTCTAGTTGAATTGAGTGTAGTATTAATTTTTCTATATTACATTTCAGTAATCCTCATGTTTTCTTTGTCAATATCATACATGCACTAAGACGATAACAAAATAGGATGTTTTTGTGTAAGGATGACTCTCAACATTCTATGTAATGTTCCAGGTGTTCAGCATCACTCCAGCTAGAGTATATGCCCTTTGAGGGCAGGGGACATGGATTAGTGTGTTGTTTTTATAACCACCACAATGACTACTTTAAACTATGTAAAATCACTAAGTAAATTTTTGATAAATATATGTTAAGTAAATATGCTACTTTGTAAGTTTAAATAATTAACTTCACCTTGAAACCTTCCTTCATCCCATAAAGTATGTGTCTACAGTATGAGATCTATTATTTTGGTAATTTAATGCTTGTGACACTTTAGTAGTCAATAATCTGAAAAATGTATGCTCTTCATGGGATTGGTCTTTAAGGGAATAATGTAAATTCTTTTGAAAAGTTATAAATATTTCACTTTTAAATGTTAAAGCATTTTTAATTTTCTAATATATTCTGAAAATTACAAAAATAAGCTGAAATAATTTTAATATATATATTTTTCTTTTTTTTAGAGAGAGAGAGAGAGAGAGAGAGAGAGAGAGAGAGAGAGAAACATTGATGTGAGAGCATAAAATTGATTTGCTGCCTGCTTCATGCCTGCTACCGGGAATCAAGCTAGCAACCTAGGCATGTGCCCTGATCAGGAATCGAACTGACAACCTTTTGGTGCACAGGATGACATCGAACCAACTGAGCCAGATTAGCCAGGGAAAGTAGAAATATTTTTAAGTTAAAAAAAGATAGTTTTTGAAGACTACTGAGATATCTAATTACAGTCAAAGAAATGTTGAACACCCAAGCCTGTGAATGGGCAGGAAGTATGGCAGTCTCAAAGTCTTTTGCAATAAAAATTCATTGACATTCCCTGGAAAAAGGTGTTTCTTCACTTTATTAGAGTTTAGTAGTTTAAGAGCCATTTCTTCAAGGTCTGGAGGAGCTCTCTAGGTTCCACCCTAATTGTAATATTTCTCTATGAACCAAGATCTCCTACCCCCGATAGTATGGGCTGAATTGTGTCCCCTTAAAATTTTATGTTGAAGCCTTAAGCCCCCAGCACCTCAGAATATGACTGTATTTGTAGATAGGCTCATTAAGAAGATCAGTTAAAATCAGGTGATTAAGGTAGGCCCTAATTCAATATGACTGATGACCTTATAGAAAGAGAAAATTTGCACCCAGGTATATAGAGATGGAAGGCTATGTAAAGACACAGGGAGAAGATGGCCATCTATAAGAAGAGAGGCAAGAGAAGAAACCTTTCTTGTCAACACTTTAATCTTGGACTCTTATCTAACAGAATTGTGAGCAAATAACTTTCAATTTTTGAAGTAACTCAGTCTGTGGTACTTTGTTGTTATGACAGCCCTAGCAAACTAATGTACAAGCCAATGCTTGGGTTATCCTTTTGGCTTCTTCCTTTAGTCCAAGTTAATGTATCATAGAAGGCCACTGCTTTATTGTTGATTTTTTTATCTGATGATCTATCCACTGATATCATTGAAGCGCTTATGACTGTATTACTTTCCTTTATGTCTTTCAATATTTGCTTTATTTATTTAGGTGCTCCTATATTGGATGTGTAATTATTTACAAGAACTATATCCTCTTGTTAGATTTGATCCCTTCATGTAATGTCTCTTTTTGTCTTTTATTATAACTTTGTTTTAAAGTATTTTTTGTCTGATATAGGTATTGCTACCCAAGCTTTTTGCAAATTTTGATTTTCATGAAATATCTTCTTCCATCCTTTATTTCAGTCTCTGTGTGTCTTTCTATCTGAACTATGTCTCTTGTAGGCAGCATCTGTATGGGTCTTCTTTTCTTATCCATTCAGTCACCTTATGTCTTTTTATTGAAGCATTAATCCATTTATAATTACGTAATTATTGATAGTTATTGCCATTTTATTACTCGTATTTTTAATCCTTTTTGTTCTTCTTTTTAAAGAAGTTCTTTTAACATTTCTTATAATACTAGTTCGGTAGTTTTGAACTTCATCAGTTTTTTCCCCCTGGGAAGTTCTTTATGTTTGTCTTTTGATTCTAAATGATAGCCTTTTTGAGTTAGAATAATCTTGGTTGTAGGTCCTTGTTTTCCATCACTTTGAATATGTCATGCCTATCACTGGTCTGCAAAGTTTCTGTTGAGAAATCAGCTGACAGTTTTATGGGATCTCCTTTGTACATAATTAACTGCTTTTCTCTTGCTGCTTGACTTGGGGTAGTGGACACACAATACAGTGTACAGCTGATGTGTTGTAGAATTGTGCACCTGAAACCTGTATGATTTTGCTAATCAGTGTCATGCCAATAAATTTAATCAAAGGAAAATTTAACTATTTTCTCTTTGCCTTTAACCGAAGATATTTTCATTATTATTTTTTAAATGGCTCCATGGTCCTAACCAGTTTAGCTCAGTGGATAGAGCATCAGCCTATGGTCTGAAGGGTCCCAGGTTCAATTCCCATCAAGGGCAAGTACCTTGGTTGCAGGCTCAATCCTTGGCCCTGGTGTAGGAGGCAACCAATTGATGTGTACACATTGATGTTTCTTTCTCTCCATCCCTCCGTCTCCCTTCCATTCTCTAAAAATCAATGGAAAAATATTCTCTGGTGAGGACTAGCAACAACAAACATTTCAAGGCTAAGTAGCATGCTATTAAACAATGATTCAGTTACTAAAGAAATCAAAGAAGAAATAAAAAGCATCCTGGTAACAAATGGCTATGAAAACACAACAATCCAAAATCTATGGGACACAGTGAAAGCAGTCCTGGGAGGGAAGTTCAGAGCTCTGCAGGCCTACCTCAAAAAACAAGAAAAAATGGTAATAAATTATCTAACCCTACAACGCAAGTAGTTAGAAAGAGAACAACAAGAAAAGCCCCGAGTAAGCAGAATGAAGGAAATAATAATGGTCAGAGCAGAAATAAATGACATAGAGACCAAAAAAATAATACAAAATATCAATGAAATGTAGAGCTGGTTCTTTGAAAGGATAAGCAAGATTGATGAAACTCCAGTCAGGCTCATCAAGAAGCAAAGAGAGAGGACCCAAATAAACAAACTCAGAAGTGAAAGAGGTGAAGTAACAACTGACCTCACAGAAATATAAGGATTATGAAAAAATACTATGAACAACTCTATTCCAACAAACTGGAGTACTGAGACAAAATGGACATATCCTTAGAAAAATACAAGCTTCCAAAACTCAATCAGGAAGAATCAAAAAACCTGAATAGGCCAATAACTACCGAAGAAATTGAAGCAGTAATCAAAAATCTTCCAGCAAATAAAAGCCCTGGTCCAGAGGGCTTTACAGGGGAGTTCTACCAAACATTCAAAAAATAATTAAAACCTTTCTTCCTCAGACTATTCCAAAAAATTTAAGAGGAAAGCACACTTCCAAGTTCTTTCTATGAAGCCAGCATTACCCTAGCCCCAAAACCAGATAAATAAAGAACAAAGAAAGAGAATTACAAGCTAATATTCCTAATGAACATAGATGCTAAAATCCTCAACAAAATTCTAGCAAATTGGATATAGCATTACATTAGAAAGATCATACACCATGACCAAGTGGGATTTATTCCATGGACGCAAGGCTGGTACAATATCCAGAAATCAATAAACGTAATACATCACATAAACAAATTGAGAGACAAAAGTCACATAATCATATCAATCCATGCAGAAAAAAGCATTTGACAAAATCCAACGCCCTTTTCTGATAAAAATGCTCAGCAAAGTGGGAATAAAGGGATCATACCTCAACCTAATAAAAGCATTATAAACCTAGAGTCATCATCATAATCAATGGGCAAAAACTAAAGCAATTTCCCCTAATAACTAAAACCATTTCCCCTAAGACAGGGATGCCCACTTTCACCAATCCTGTTTGACGTAGTACTGGAAGTGCTAGCCATAGCAATCAGACAAGAAGATGAAAAAAAAAGGCATCCAAATTGGAAAAGAAGAAGTAAAACTGTCATTATTCTTAGATGACATGACATTGTACATAGAATACCCTAAACACTCCATCAAAAAACTACTAGACTTAATAAATGAATTCAACAATGTAGCAGGGTACAAAATTAACACCCAGAAATCTGTGGCTTTTTTATACACCAATAATGATCTCACAGAAAGAGAAACTAAAATAACAATCCCATTTACCATTGCACCAAAAAATTAATATACCTGGGAATAAACATAACTAAGGAGGTAAAAGACCTGTACTCAGAAAACTACAGGACATTGAAAAAAGATATAGGGGAAGACATAAACCAATGGAAGAACATACCATGTTCATGGATTGGTAGAATCAACATCATTAAACTGTCCATACTACCCAAAGCAATCTATAGATTCAATGCAATCACCATTAAAATACCAACGGCATATTTCATAGACCTAGAACAAACTGTCCAAAAATTCATCTGGAATAAAAAAAACTCGAATAGAGACAGCAATCCTGAGAAAGAAGAACAGAGTTGGAGGGATCACAATACCAGATATCAAGCTATATTACAAAGCCATGTTTCTCAAAACTGCCTGGAACTGGCACAAGAACAGACATACACTAGTAGACCAATGGAACCGAACAGAGAACCCAGAAATAGACCCAAGCCATTATGCTCAATTAATATATATTTTTTTATTTCTTAAAGTATTACAAAGAGTATTACACATGTCTCCTTTTTTCTCCCCCTTGACATTCCCCCGGCTTCCCCCACCCTCCAGCGTCTTGTGTCCATTAGTTACTCTCATATGCAGGCATATAAGTCCTTTGGTTGATCTCCCACTCCCCGCAACCCTCCCCAGGGTTCCCACTGTAGTTTGACATTCTGTTCAATGCTGCTCTGCCTCTGTATCCATTTTTGTTCATCAGTCTATAATATAATGTTTCTTATTATCCATAAATGAGTGAGTTCATGTGGTATTTTTCTCAGCTTCCCAGGGGCCGTCTCAGCCTCACAGGGGCCATCTCAGCCTCACAGGGGCTGTCCCCGCCTCACAGGGGCCGTCCCAGCCTCACGGGGGCTGTTTCAGCCTCACAGGGGCCGCCTCAACCTCACAGGGGCCATTTCAACCTCACCGGGGCCGTCTCAACCTCACCGGGGCTGATTCAGCCTCACTGGGGCTGTTTCAGCCTCACCGGGGCCATTTCGACCTCACCAGTGCCGTCTCGACTTCACTGGTGACGTCTCGACCTCACTGGGGCTGTCTTAACCTCACCGGGGCCATCTCAGCCTCACCGGGGCAGTCTCAACCTCACTGGGGCCGTCTCAATCTCACCGGGGCTGATTCAGCCTCACCGGGGCCGTTTCAGCCTCACCGGGGCCGGTTCAACCTCACCGGGGCCATTTCGACCTCACCAGTGCTGTCTCGACTTCACTGGTGACGTCTCGACCTCACCAGGGCTGTCTCAGCCTCACCTGGGCCGTCTCAGCCTCACCGGGGCCATCCCAACCTCACCGGGGCCGTCAGCCTCACAAGGGCCATTTCTGCCTCACCGGGGCCGTTTCAGCCTCACTGGGCCTGTTTCAACCTCACCGAGTCCATTTCAACCTCACTGGGGCCATCCCACCCCACCGGGGCAGTCCCAGCCTCACGGGGGCCGTCCCAGCCTCACCTGGGCCATCTCAGCCTCACCGGGGCCATTCTAGCCTCACTGGGTCCGTCTCAGCCTCACAGGGGCCATTTCTGCCTCACCGGGGCCGTTTCAACCTCACCGAGGCCATTTCAACCTCACTGGGGCCATCCCAACCTCACCAGGGCCATCCCAGCCTCACGGGGGCCATCCCAGCCTCTCGGAGGCTGTCCCAGCCTCTCAGGGGCTGCCTCAGCCCCACGGGAGCCACCTCGGCCTCACGGGGGCAGTCTCAGCAACACAAAGTTTGGCATTCTGTCCTTTGTTGGGCGGCTCCTTGCTGGACAAAATCTCCAGGCCTTCCTGGTGGCTGAATATCTGGTATGCTTGCTTGGATTTTATTTTCTACCAAGTGCACAGACTTCCTGTCTGCTGTCTCCCAGCATCCCATGTGAGACTGGATCTGGTGGGCTTGCCTGTGCGTTTGCTGGTACAGCGGTTCCACGTCGCTGGCCCAGCCGTGTCTGGCTCCGGCTTCCTCCGAATCTGATTCTGCTTCTTTATTGTGTCCCTTATGTATGCGAGGAGTTGAAATCTGCATTCTGCTGGGCTGGGCTGCAAAAGCGCTGGTGGTTCTCTTTGTGCCACTAGCACAGCTTGGCTGGGGATGTAATTTGAGTAGGGCAGGGTCCCCGGATATCACCAGGGCAGGGCTAAGGGCAATGACGTCTCCGCGTCTACTCGCCTCTCCGCGACTCAGCGACTCGCGTCCCCAAGTGCCGTACCTTCGTTTTTGGAGCCTCTGCACATCCTACTCAGTCTCAATGCTCTTCTTTCTTTCCTTCCAGTTGTAGAGCTTCCACTGGGCCAGCTTTCCCATGGTTCTGAATGACAACTGTTTCTTTTATAGTTGGTAGCCTCCATGTTGTTGTGGGAGGCAGCACGCACAGGTCTGTACTTTACGCCGCCATCTTGGCTCCTCAATTAATATTTGACAAAGGAAACATGATCATACAATGGGGTCAATACAGTCTCTTCAATAAATGGTGCTGGGATAATTGGTCAGATACATGCAAAAAAATAAAATAAAATAAAACTAGATCACCAACTTACACCATACACAAAAATAAACTCAAAATGGTTAAAGGACTTAAATGTAAGATGGGAAACCATAAAAATCTTAGAAGACTCCACAGGCAGAAAAATATGAGACATATGTTATAGAATTATCTTTACTGATAAGGCTCCTAGGGCAATGGAAACTAAGGAGAAAATAAACAAATCAGAATACATCAAATAAAAATCTTCCGCACAGCTAAAGAAACCATCAACAAAACAAAGAAAGCCCACTGCATGGGAGAACATATTTGCTAATGTTATCTCCAATAAGGTTTTAATTTCCAAAATTTACAGGGAACTCACACAACTTAACAAAAGGAAGATAAACAATTCAATAAAAAATGGGAAAAGGACCTAAATAGACACTTTTCGGAAGAGGACATATAGAAGGTGGAGAAACATATGAAAAACATGCTCAAGGTCATTAATCATCTGAGAGATGCAAATCAAAACAACAATGAGGTATCATCTCACACGTGTCAAAATGGCTATCATCAACAAATCAACAAATGCCAAGTGCTGGCAAGGATGTGGAGAAAAAGGAACCCTCCTTTACTGCTGGTGGGAATGCAGACTGATGCAGCCACTGTGGAAGACAGTATGGAGTTTCCTCAAAAAGTTAAAAATGGAACTCTCATTTGACCCTGTGATCTCACTTCTAGGAATATATCTGAAGAAACCAGAAACACTAATCAGAAAGGATATATGCACCCCTATGTTCATAGCAGCACAATTTATAATAGCTAGGATTTGGAAACAGCCTAACTGCCTATCAACAGATGAATGGATTAGAAAACTGTGGTACATCTACACAATGGAATACTACGCTGCTATAAAGCAGAAGGAACTTTTACAATTTGCAACAGCATGGATGGAACTGTAGAGCATTATGCTAAGTGACATAAGCCAGTCGGAGAAAGATAAATATCACATGATCTCACTCATATGTGGGATATAATGAACAACATATACTGATGAACAAAAATAGATCCAGGGATAAGGTATCACTGAACAGACCGTCCAATCTCAGAAAGAAAGCAGGGGAGGGAGGCTTAGAGATCAACCAAAGTTGTTGTATGCATGCATATTAGCATACCCAATTCACACAGACACTGGGACCCTGTGAGCTTGTCCTGGGGGGTGGAAGTGGCCTGGGGAGGGGGGAGGAGCAATCAGGGGGAAAGGAGACATGTATACTTTAAACAATTAAAAAAAAAAGAAATGTCATGATAGTTCTTTTGTCCCCAGGTTTAAGAGTTCCAGCTCAGAATCTATATCAAAGTAATTGGATATTTAGTAATTGAATATTTCCCCTCCCTCAGTGCAGTTATTCAGATAAATAGTCATATGTAACTTTGGTCAAGAACTGGGATAATCACTGCTCAATACATACACTAGCTGTGACCTGAAGGGTCCTTCCTAAAGTTGATCCAATCTCTCCTTCAATATACTAATATAGATCTGACTCTAAAAAAATAGTTGTTAGTAACACTGGATCAGGGATTGTGACTTTCCTTTGGAGCAGATGACACAGCCTTCTTTTCAACTTTGTCTTCTCTGAAAGTTATAGATAAATGATAGATAGATACATAGATAGATAGATAGATAGATAGATAGATAGATATAAAATTAAAAAAAACCCTGTGAGCCATCCACAAATCTTGTCTCTCAGAACTCTGTGGTCTATTGGCCATTACTACTGACTTCCATGCTTCAAAGCCCCTATTGACCAATCTGGCTAGCTGTTCTTAGGGTAAATAGGTCCATCTTTTTTTCTATGATGATGAAGAGCTGCCACCTGGCTTCTGCTCTTCCTGGGTTTTGTCACACCCATGGACACTAGGGAATCCAATTCCATAATAGCATCTGCCACCATAGGCCACCATTCAGAGAGGTTCACCACCATCAAGCTTTTTCATGCACCCTTTACCAGTACATTACTTAGCTTAATGAAGAGAATATTCTCTAGGCAATTCCAAAAAACATAGCCATCTGATGAGATCTTTGATTTTATATGTTAGATCAATTCCAGTATTATATTAATTGTTTTATATTTTCTGTATCTTATACTGTTTTGACATATTTCAAGGGCCTTACAGATCTAGAGATAGAGAGAGCTCCCCCTGCTCCAGGGCTAATTCCTGGGAGGGGCGAATGACTTATTTAAAAGACATATTTCATGTGCAGACTATCTGAGCCAGTGCTGTGTACCCACTCACCTTCTTATCTAACTCTCATAAACCAAGCCAAAAGTTCTCATGCCCTAAATCAACCCAAAGCCAGCTACCAGACAACCCCCAAAGCCTACCAGAATTTTTCAAGTTAGCCAATCCTAAACTGTAAACTCTGTGCTGCCTTGTTTTTACCACAGAAACTCAATAAAGGCTTTTGCCTCAGCTTTCTCCTTGCTCCTGCTTCTGCTTCCTGACCAGATTGTGTGTGTTCCCCTATGGTCCTGTGCAGCACGGCATGTGCCCGTTTCTCAGAAAATGTAAGTAACAAATTTGTTTTTCAATGGTATTGATGCCTTCCTGCCAGCACTCAGTTATCTTTATTAGTTAAAATCCCACAGGTGTACTTTTAATGCAAATATGCTCACATATTCTGAACATTTTGATTCCTTTCACTGCCAAGGCATCTCCCACATTTCCATTTCATTTAACATCAGCCACCATTTTGTCCAATATTTTATAAACCATTCCAGGACGATATTAGGACTATTTCTGGGAGACCTTTCCAGGGCATTAAATCTTGTGTCACATCAGGGTGGTGTCATGTCAACAGGTTCTTCATTATCCAATCTTAAATTACACATTCTTTAGTCCAGTACCTTTGAGATCCATTTGCCAGCATGTCTAATGTCTCCTGCTGCCCATACTAGCAAGGTCCAGTAGTTTTTTTCTGAGTCTATTCTTGTTCCTTCCCTAGAGGGCCAGCACTCTTTTCCTTGGGCAAGATAATTGGCCTAGTGACCAAGAGAGAAAATGAATCAGGTTTGAGAAGAATGAACTGTCTTACAAGGCATCTACTAAAGAGAGTCTTCTGCGTAGTCTTTAACCAAGAGGCTCTCTTATACTAAGAGATTATACTTATACTTCTGTGATTCTAGAACTTTCAAAGATAACTGCAGTCATTAGTCTTCCTTGCATTTCTTTATAGTTTTATCATTTAAGTGTGTATCTCTAGAAACTATAGTTCACTGTTGTACATTTCCTTTATACTCAAGTCTTTTAAGCCTCTTGTAACTTATCTATTCTTTTCATTATAACTCATCTATTGAAGAAGCTGGGCCATGTAACTCATGATCTGAATTTTTCTAATTAGATGCACATAGTGTAAATCAACATGTTCTCTGTTTTCTGTATATTTTTCAAAATTTCAGCTGAAATTAGAGATTCAATTTGCCTCTGTGAAAGGAGCTTCAGGGGGTAAAATAATCTGGTTTAGGGAGTTTTAGAAATAAAGAGGGTCCATGGGGGAGGAAGGCTCGAAGCCCATTGATGGAGGCTTGGTGCTGCCAAAAGGCATACATTCACAGAGAGCAAAAGGCGCTACAGGATAAGGGGGGAGGAAGACATCCATTCACAGAAGATAGGGAAAAGCCACATGGTATGGGGAGAAAGAGGAAACAAACTTTCACAGGGGATAGAGAAATGCTGACAAATGGGAGAAAGAGGAAAACAGATTTTCACAGGAGAATTCTACCATTGAAAGGGGAGAGAAAGAAGGGAGTCCCACATGGGGTTTATGACCAATGAAGAATTCAGGCAGGTAATGAATGGCTTTCAAAACTGGAAGCACAAGAAAAGACAGATATTCTGGGAACCTCCTCTTTGCTGAAATACCCCCAACTGTTGATCGGAGAGAAGAAGGCTATGTATCTCCTATGGAGAATCAGGGTCACTGTGGTTCTTGTTGGGCTTTTAGTGCAACTGGTGCCCTTGAAGGACAAATGCTCCGGAAAACTGGAAAACTTATTTCATTGAGTGATCAAAACCTTGTAGCTTACTCTCAGTGTCAAGGCAATGAGGGCTGCAATGGTGGCCTAATGGGTAATGGCTTCTAGTAGGTTCAGTCTAATGGAGGGTTGGACTCAGAGGAATCCTATACATACCATGCAAAGATTGGATCCTGCAAATACAGGCCAGAGGATTCTGTTGCCAATGACACTGGCTTCATGGACATCCCTCAGCAGGAGCGTTCCTTCATGAAGGCAGTGGAAACTGTAGGGCCCATCTATGTTGCTATAGATGCAAGCCATATTAGCTTCCAGTTCTATGAAGATGGCATTTATTATGATCCAAAATGCAGCAGCAAAGATCTAGGTCATGGTGTTCTGGTGGTTGGCTATGTCTTTGAAGGAGCAAAATCAAATAACAATAAATATTGAATTATCAAGAATAGCTGGGCTGTAGAGCTTGGGGCAAGAATGCTACATAAAAATGGCCAAAGACTGGAACAACCACTGTGGCCAACTATCCTACTGTGTGAGATGATGGTGATAAAGAAAGACTTGATTGAGAACAGGATATCCAGAGGAGGAATTTTATCTTAAAACTGACCATATTTTACTTAATGGGATATAACACTTAAATCTTGAAGATACAAATTGTGATTTGAATTCTGTGATGTTTTACACTGGTAAATGTTACCACTTCTTTAATTACTGCTGTAAACAGTTTATATAATTGATTTGCCCAATAACATAAATTTTATGTTTTATAAGTATGTATGAAGTTTTACTTTTTAAAATAAAACTTAATTTTTATTATTAAAATAAATAAATAAAGGCAACATTTTCAAAATGTCAGGTAAATGGAACATTCCCTGTGTAGACTATTGAAACTGGCTTCTTCACTTAGCCTAATGCTTTTGAGATTCATTCATGTTGTTGTGTACTTACTATCATTTCGTACCTTTTTGTTGCTAAGTAGTATTTCATTGTGTTGCTGTACCATAATTTGTTTGTTTATTCATTAGTTGATAGATATTTGGATTGTTTTTCAAATTTGGACTATCCTATATAATAAAAGTCTAATATGCAAATTTACCAAACGGCAGAATGACTGGTCACTATAATGGCACTGACCACCAGAGGGAAGACGCTCAATGCAGGAGCTGCCTCCTGGTGGTCAGTGTGCTCCCACAGGGGGAGTGTTGCTCAGCTTGAAGCCGGGCTCATGTCTGGCAAGCGCAGTGGTGGTGGTGGGAACCTCTCCTGCCTCTGCGGCAGCACTAAGGATGCCCAACTGCTGGCTTAGGCTTGCACACCAGGAGGAGCAGGCCTACGCCATCAGTCGGACATCCCCCAACGGCTCCTGGACTGTGAGAGGGTGCAGGCCAGGCTGAGGGACCCCCCCTGAGTGCACGCATTTTGTGCACCAGGCCTCTAGTTATGAATAAAGTTCTTAAAAACAGTGCATACACGTATTTGTATGGACCTATGTTTTTATTTATCTTGAATAAATAACTAGAGTGAAGCTGTTGAATCCTATGGTAATTGTATGTTTATATAGGAAACTACCAAACTGTTCCCCAAGTTGACTGTGTAATTTTACATTCCCACCAGAAATATATGAGTTGTAGTTGCTCCACATTCATGCCAACTGTTGATACGATCCTTTAGAAAAAATATTAAACATTACCTCTCTAGTGGCATCTCATTATTTAATTTGTATTTCCCTAATGAATAATAATATTAGAAAGTTTTCCTGAGCTTTTCTAATATCTGTTCTTGTTTCTGAGACTATTACATCATTTGTGCATCTAGAAAGGAGGATCCTTATCACAAATCTGTATCATGTTTTTGGTGTAAGATAGCAGAGAATAGCAGGATATTTGGGCAAGAACTGGGATAAGGATGTGACTTAGACTCACATCCAAATGTGACTCTTATTTCTGATATTCAGGGTTAGACCTTTTTCTCAGATTTGTTTAACTGCAGACTCTTCAGAGCTCCAGTGAACTGGATATTTCCTGCCTGGAGTTCAAAATTAAGGTCCATATGAAAAGTTTGTGCTCAATTTGCATATCAAGTTCATGACTCCAAAAATCACAAGGTACTTCCAACTATGAGTAAAATCATTTCTAAAATTCCCTCAAACCATATATTGTATATAGGAATAAAATCTGCATCTGAGAAGAGGAAATAAAAATTATAAAGAATGAATAGTTTAAATAACCCTAGTCAAAGAGATAGATAACAGGGACCCAGTTGGTGTCATTAGTGCCAACCAAACCCCGGAAACAATGAAGCCAGGGGAATCAATAACAAAATACCCATTTAGAACAGTGTAGCTGACCATAGAACGATCACAAACTCCTCTATATGCTCATTCTGATGCATCCACATATTAAAGGACACACCTGGGAAGCTGTTGAATATTCTATTGCGACCTTCCCTTAGGACCTCCCCTGAAACTCCCACCTTTAGAAAACAGATAAAAACCCTCAATACAAAGGACCCAGTGTATTGTTTTCCCTTGGGCATATGCCTTCACCTTTCCCGCACCTTCTTTCTTCAGTGAATATCTTTGCTCTCTTTTTCCTAAGTTCCAAGGGTCCTGACAAGACCTGCAACCAGGGGAGCAGCAGTCAGTGGCAACTGGTCTTTGGCTAACCCCTGGAACCTGTCTCCAAGGGCCCTCCTTCTGCCTAACCTTTCAGTGAGCCAAAAAGCAGCTCTATCTACGCTCACTTCTGTTGCTGTGTTCTTGCTTCTTCCATGCTAAGCCTTTCCTTTGTTTCACTGTCCCAAGCTTTAATAAATATATTCTCAAAATCACCCAGACTCCTGTCTTCAGATTTTTCCTGAATGAAGTCAAGAATCCACGCTTTCCAGATTGTGCCAGGGCAGACCTGCGTTGGTCCCAGTCCCTTTCCAGTGACAATTGTGTTGTAACTGCCTACAGTATTCAGTATAGTAAAATGCTGTACAGGTGATAACTGGAATGGTGAGCTGAGGTGTTTTTCCTGGAATTGTGTCTTGTGACATGAAAGAATGAGTTCTGCGGACCAGAAGATTTAAGCAAAAGTGTGGAAAGTTTATTACAAGCAGATTCAGACTCCCCACAAGGGGAGGAGGACCCAATAATGGGCTGCCCAGTAAAGCGTTGTAGTCCAAGGGTATATATTTGCTACAAGCCTGCTTTATGTCTACCTGTGTCATCACCTGATTGATTCCCTCAGTTGTTTTGCCCAGCAATGGAGCTGAACTTTCCCTGTTTCTATGTGTTCTTTCTCTGTTCCTATGCTGAAATTTCTCTGTTTCTATGCATTCATACACCTTGTTGCTGCAGGCCCTCCCTTGTTTTCCCAGGACTCCTGCTTTGAGTCCAGAAACATTTTATTATTTCTGCAGGATTGGCTCCTGTGGTTAGGCTGGCTCAAACTGCCATGTCTGCCCCTGCCTATGTTTCAACTGCCTTTGTTTTCCCCTGGACCCTTGGCCTGTCTATCTGAGTTTCAAGTTAACCCTCTCACAGGTTTATAACCTAGGAGCTCTAGGGAAAAAGAATTTGTCACCACAAAACATATCTATTTGTCATAGGATTATTTTAAGCTGGTTAATTTAAAGAAACAGCAGATGTGGGAGGAGTTCTAAAAACAAATTGAAGTTACCCTTTGTAAAAGACATTTACATTTATAAGGGAACTTTCCATTTGAAGGGTGTCTCCCTCCCTGTACCAGGATGATGGTGATGACCATATCTGTAAAAACTCTTATCAATGCAAAAGAGCATGAGGTAAATCTGCATAACATTCTTGCCCTTGTTTACTCTGCTTTTTCTGGTAACCCCTCACCACCAACTTCTTTTGTGTTCAGATGAAGATGGTACTTAAGGTGGTAGCTTCAGCCATTTTGGCAAGTTACTTGGTTTTCCTGTTTCCCTCCCATGTATCCAGGAGGTATACATGTTATTAAACTTATGTTTTCCTTCTGTTAATCTGTGTTTTATTACAAGAATGTCACAGCCAGACAACCAGAAGGGTAGAGGAAAAATTATTTTTCCTCCCCTACAGAGCAATAGGATACACCATATAGATGAGTAGGCTATGCCATCTAAGTTTGTATAACTGTACTCTGATGCTCACCCAATGATGAAATTGCCTGACACATTTCTCAAAAAGTATCAAGTGGACCTAATATTATATATAAAACATTCCACCGAACAGCAGCAAATATACATTCTTCTGAAGCACAGAAGGAACATTCTGTAGAGTAGATAATATGTTGGAACACAAAACAAGTCTTAGTAAATATAAAAAGGTTGAAACCCTACCAAATATCTTTTCTAATCACACTTATATAAAACTAGAAACCAATGACAGGTGAAAAATTCTCAAATATTGGAGATTAAACAACAGGATATTGAACAATCAATCAATGGGTCAAAGAAGAATTCAAAGAAAAATAAAAACATATTGTGAAACAAATGAAAATAAAAACACAGTATACGAAAACATATAGAATGTAGGAAGGAATTCTAAGAGAAAAGTTCAGAGCAATAAAAACCTACATTAAGAAAAAGTAAGACTTTCTAGTGCCCATCCTATATAATAAACGCCTAATATGCTAAGTGTCTGGTCTCTAACAGGCTGTTCAACCAATTAAAGCGTAATATGCTAATGATATGCTAAGGTCACTCAATGGCTCGTTATGACATTCAGTGACCACCAGGGGGCAGACAGTTGACCAGTCGACTGGTTGGTATGACGTACACTGACCACCAAGGGCCACACGCTCCCACCGGTAGGTTAGCTTGCTGCTGGGGTCCAGCTGATCAGGACTGAGATAGACAGGCCAGACATGCCCTGGAGCCCTCCCGTGGTTCCTCTTCAGCTGGCCAACCTCCTATGTCCCTCCCTGACCCCAATTGTGCATCAGGGGGGTCCCTCTGCCTGGCCTGTGCCCTCTCACAATCTGGAACATCTTGGGGGATGTCGGAGAGCCAGTTTCAGCTATAATGTGCACTGCCCACTAGGGGGCAGATGTTCAATGCAGGAGCTGCCCCCTGGTGATCAGTGAACTCCCACAGGGGGAGTGTTGCTCAGCCAGAAGACGGGCTCATGGCTGGCGAGCACAGTGGCGGTGGTGCTAAGGATGTCCGACTGATGGCTTAGGCCCACTCCCTGCCATCAGTCACACATCCCCTGAGGGCTCCCGGACTGCGAGAGGGCACAGTCCTGGCTAAAGGACCCCTCACGAGTACACAAATTTCATGTACCAGGCCTCTAGTTTATGATAAAAACTCTGAGCAAAGTAGGAATAGAGGGAACATTCCTCAACATAATAAAGACCTTATATGACAAACCTACAGCCAACATCATACTCAATAGTCAAAACTAAAACCATTTCCCCTAAGAACAAGGACAAGACAGGGATGCCTGCTTTTACCACTTTTATTGAACATAGTATTGGTAGTTCTAGCCTCTGCAATCACATAAGAAGAATAAATAAAAGGCATCCAAATTAGAAAGGAAAAGTAAAACTCATTATTTGCAGAAGACATGATAATCCTATATAATAAAGAGGTAATATGCAAATTAACCCTCACACCCTCACAAGATGGCTGCCTACAACCAGGTCAGCAGGGGGTTAGTGAGGGACAACCAAACGACTGAACAGCAGGCTGCATGGGGTGACCAGGCTGGCGAGGGGGCATTGAGGGGTGACCAGGCCAGAAGGGGGGCAGTTGGGGGTGACTAAGCCAGCAGGGGGGGCAGTTAAGAGCGACCAGGCCAGCAGGGGGGGGCAGTTAGAGGCAACCAGCCAGGCAGGCAGGTGAGTGATTAAAAGCCAGTGGTCCAGGATTGTGAGAGGGATGTCTGACTGCCTGTTTAGGCCCGATCCCTGAGATCGGGCCTAAACAGGCAGTTGGACATCTCCCAAGGGGTCCTGGGTTGGAGAGGGTGGAGGGTGGACTGAGGGGAACCCCCCCATGCACAAATGTCATGCACCAGGCCTCTAGTCTATATATATAAAAGCCTAATATGCAAAGTGTCCCCACAGGAGTTCAACTGACCAGGCATTCAATTGCTCACTATGATGTGCGCTGACTACCAGGGTGCGGTGTGGGACAAAGAAAGGCCCAGGCCAGCAGCCTGCAGCCACTAGGGACCCTACCTGTGCATGAATGTTGTGCACTGGGCCTCTACTGTATAAAGGAAACCCTAAAAACTCCACCAAAAACCTCCAAAAACTGAGAAATGAATTTATTAAAGTAGCAGAATACAAAACTAATATTCAGAAATTGGCTTCATTTTTATAACACCAAAAATGAACTATCAGAAGGATAAAGTAAGAAAATAATCCCATTTACAATCGCATTTAAAAAAATAAAGTACCTAGTAATAAATTTAACCAAGGAGGCAAATGTGACATTCAGTGACCACCAGGGGGCAGACAGTTGACCAGTACGCAGAAAATTATGATACTAAAGAAAGAAATTGAAGAAAATATAAAAAGTGGAAGCATATATAATACTGTTCTTGTGGATAGGAAGAATTGTCACCATTAAAATATCCATACTACCCAAAGAAATCTATAAATAAATTCAATGCAATTCCTATAAAAATACCAATGGAGTATTTAACAGATCTAGAGTGAATATTTCAAAAATTTATATGAAATCACAAAAGATTTCTAATAGCCACAGCAATCCTGAGAAAGAAGAATGTTGGAGGTATCATGCTACCTGATATCAAACTATTTACAAGGCCATAGTAATCAAAACAGCATGGTAATGGCATAAAAACAGACATATAGATCAATGGAATAGAATAGAGAGCCCAGAAATAAACCCACACTGTTATGGTTCCTTAATATTTGATCAGGAGGCAAGAACATGCAATGGGGTAAAGACAGTCTATTCAATAAATAGTGCTGGGAAAATTGGACAGATCATGCAAAAAGAATGAAATTAGACTACCTCTTATACAGTATACAAGAGTAAACTCAAAATGGATTAGACTCACATGTAAGGTTGGAAATCATAAAGTCTTAGAAGAAAACATATGCAGTAAAATTTTGAACATTTCTCATAACAATATTTTTTATGATATGTCTCCTCAGGCAAGGGAAACAAAAGAAAAATAAACAAATGGGACTACATCAAACTAAAAAGATCTGTACAGCAAAGGAAACCATCAACAAAACTAAAAAACAAACCACTAAATGGGAGAAGACATTCACCACAATATATCTAATAAGTGGTTAATATCCAAAATTTATAAAGAACTCACACAACTTAATACCAGAAAAACAAACAACCCATTAAAAGTGGAGAGAAAACCTGAATACACACTTTTCTAAGGAAGACAAACAGATGGCCAATAGACATAAAAATTTGCTCAACATCAAATGAAATAAACCAGAAAAATACAAATACCATATGATTTCACTTATATGTAGAATCTAATGAACAAAATAAACTAACAAAACAGATACAGAAAACAGATTGACACCTGTCAGAGGGGATGGGGCCTGAGGGGCTGGGTGAACAGGTGAAGGAATTAAGCAGTACAAATTGGTAGTTGCAGAATCTACAGAGATGCAGATTACAATGTAGGGGATGCAGTCAATAATCTTGAAATAAATAATTATGGGGCCCAGTGGGTACTTAAAACAGCAGGGGGACCATTCTTAAAGTACATGATTTTCTAACTACTTTGCTGTATATCTGAAATTAATGCAGTATAATAGTGAATGTAAATAATAGTAGGAACTAGAAAAAGGATATACTAAGCCCAAAGTTAATAAAGAAAAGAAATAACAAAGATCAGAGAAGAGGTCAATGAATAAGAGTCCCAAAAAATAATAGAAAAGATCAACAAAACAAAGAGCTGTGGTGGCCATCTTGTGATTATATAGGATATAAAATTAACTAATTTGAATGTATGCACCTCTAGGCTCATCACAGTATTATTTACAATAACCAAGATATGGAAACAACCTAAATGTTCATTGGTAGATGAATGGATAAAGATGTACTACAATGGAATACTACTTGACCACAAAAAGCTGAAATTTTGCCATTTGTGACAATTTGATGGACCTTGAGGATATTATGCTATACTAGTGGCCCGGTGCATGAAATTCGTGCACGGGGGAGGGTGTGTTCCTCAGCCTGGCCTGCACCCTCTCCAATTTGGGACACATCAAAGGATGTCCTACTGCCAATTTACAGGGATCGGGCCTAAACCAGCAGTCGGACATCCCTCTCGCAATCCGGGACTGCTGGCTCCTAACCGCTCACCTGCCTGCCTGCCTGCCTGATTGCCTCTAACCACTCTGCCTGCCGGCCTGCTTGTCCCCAACTGCCCCCCCTCCGCTGCCAGCCTGCTTGCCCCCAAATGTCCCCCCTCCAGCCTGATCACCCCAAACTGCCCCCCTGCTGGCCTGCTCGCCCCTACTTTCCCTCCCCACTGGCCTGCTTATCCCCAACTGTCCCGCTGCTGGCCTGCTCACTCCAAACTGCCCCCCCACTGTCCTGATCACCTCCAACTGACCCCCACTGATGGCCTGCTTGCTCCCAACTGGCCACCCTGCTGGTCTGCTTACCCCCAATGGCCTCACCCCCCACCAGCCTGATCACCCACAACTGCCCTCCCCTCTTGGCCTCTAACTGCCTCTACCTTGGCCCCGCCACCATGGCTTTGTCCAGAAGAACATCTGGAAGGTGTCCTGGAAGGTCTCCCAGTCTAATTAGCATATTACTCTTTTATTAGTATAGATATATTTGTCTGTAAATATGATTACGATTGCAGATATGAGTAGGACCAGGTAAAATTTTATAGAATGGGCCTTTTATTACAGATGGTTTGCCATGTATGCCTTTTTTCTAAAGAAGTAAAAATTACTTTTAAAATGTTTCAGGAAGACTTTGAGAAATTTACAGAATCTGCTTTTCTTCCAAGAAAGTTGTCACTTTTATGCCAGAGTGAGAATTATTTGTATGCTTTGTATGTCAGCATTGGGCCACTGTGACTGGGGGGCACTTAGCTTGACTTGAGAGTAATTATCTTGCTCACTGGCTGGGAGGGGGGGTGTGTGGCAGAGGAGATAAATACTCGGTTCTGGACTATTCGTAGATTGCTGACTTTCTGGATTGATTGTGCAAGCCCCGCCTTTTATTGATGTCCACCTTCTATTGACAGACATCTACCCTGGGAGAGAAATGAGATGAAACTCTCTTTCTTTTCATTGTAAAAGCATTTGAATTCCTAAGATGTGATAAGGCCTCCCAGCCATCCACAGTCAAGGTACACATTTTCATGGAGGATGTTCCCACTCTTGAATAAATTAAAACAATTTTTTTCTTTTAATTTAAACTTTCTTCTATAACTGTTTTCTCGTTACTTAAAAGCTAGTTTTTTTGAAACTACTTCCAAAGCTTTTCAAGCTGTATATGTCCTTGGAATGAATTTATAAATTAGAATTGAGCCCGGCCGTGTGACTCAGTGGTTTAGCATTGACCTATGAACCAGGAAGTCACAGTTTGATTCCAGGTCAGGCCACATGCCCAGGTTTTGGCCTGATCCCCAGTACCGGGTGTGTAGGAGGCAGCCGATCAATGATTCTCTCTCATCATTGATGTTTCTATCTCTCTCCCTCTCCCTTCCTCTCTGAATCAGTAAGAATATATTTTAAAGAGAGAGAGAGAGAGAGAGAGAAGAGTATATATGTTTGTAAATAAGAAAACATGTATTTGATGCTCTTAGAAAGTCTTATTTTCTTTCATTAAAACTTGTGCAGTATAGGGAACTCCATAGATTCTCTTAATTTGAAGAAAGTTAGAGGGAAAGGTACTAAGTCAGAGTGCCTTGGGAAAATGTGTCACTTATATATTCTTTATGTTTATTTTTTTTAAATCAAAAACTGAAATATTTTCTATTCAGAAAATATTTTTGGATCTAAATATCTTCTATAATTTTAACCCTAAAATATCAATTTAAATATTTTAAAAATGGTTGGGATGTTTGTTTTTTAAATAAGTTAGGTTATTGGAGTTCTACATGTTACTGGATCACCTGGGGTAATTTTCTGATTGGAAAATTAAGAATTATAGTCAGAGGGGAGGACATGAGAAGTTTTAAAGAACATATTCAATTTACTTTAGAAGCCGAACCTCTCTTATCATGTGACTTGTTTTGTATGTTTTTTAAACTATATTATCACATAAGCATTGCTGCTATTGGGACAAACAGTGACAGTTGATTCGGGTCATTTGAATGTCCACTGTCTGTTTTAATTTGTATGTTCGTTTTGACACTGTCATATGCTCAAACTTCAGTGGAAGTCATGAGAACCTATTATTTTTGCCTGCTCCCTCCTTTATGTTGGAAATATTCTTTTTTACTCAAACCTTAACTTTGATGTAATGGATTTTTTCCGTTGCCAACTTTTTTCTTCCTTGCCAAGTAAGAGAGTTGTTGTGAACTCTTCAGTAATGCCTTCCCCAGGATATTTGCAGATGTGGTTGGGAAAAGTCATTTCATCCCCGACCTTTGCATGTCAGGTGCTGGGGTGCCTGGGTGCCGCCTTGCTTGCAGCCGGGCTCTCCGACCACGATCGCAGATCACGGGGCCGCTGGCAGATTACAGGGCCACAGGCAAGGCGGCACCCGGGCCCCGGGGTGCCGTCTTGCCTGCGCCCCGACTCTCTGATTGCAATGGCAGATCACGGGGCCGCAGGCAAGGTGGTACCTCTAATAGCGATCACCGGCTGGGGGACAGGCAAAGGCGGCCCCGATTCTCCAATCCAGGGCTGGGGGGCAGGGCAAAGGCGGCCCCCAGGGCCGCCTTTGCCCTGCCACCCGGCTCCTGCCTGCCGCCTCGGTTTCCGATCATCCTTCTTCCGTCCTTCCCCTTTCTCCTCCCATCATTGCGCCTATGTACACAAATTAACCGCCATCTTTCTTGGCAGTTAATTTGCATATCGCCCTGATTAGCCAATGGGAAGCATAGCGAAGGTACTGTCAATTACCCTTTTTGTCTTTTATTAGATAGGAGGATGAAATAAATCAGACGAAAATAAACAAAAATTATATGATTTCACTCATATATGGAATAGAAAACAACCCCCCCCAAAAAAAATAAAAGAAACAAACAAGCAAATAAAACAAAACAAAACAAAAGCAAACTCATAGATACCTCCTACAGATTGATGGTTACCAGAGGGGAAGGGAAGATGGGAAAATGTAAATGGGTAAAGGGGATCAAATGCATGGTGACAGATAGAAACTAAACTTTAGGTGATTAGCATGTTGTAGTGTATACAGATATCGAATTATAATGTTGTACACATGAAACTTATGTTATCAACCAATGTTACCTCAATTTAAAATTTTTTTCTAAGTGTTACACAAAACACAGAGCCAAATAAAAGACTGATAAATTCAACTACCAAAAAAATTCATCAAGGCCAAGGAAAAAATCTATCGAAGACAAAGTAAAATTGGGGGGAAAAAAATCTATAAGTCATATCACAGACAATGTGCTAACTTCCTGAATAGATAATAAACTATTACAAGTCAATAAGGAAGGGTCAACAACCCAATTGGAATTTCAGCAAAGGCTATAAACAACATGTTGTACCAGAAAAAAAAATCTTAAATAAAATAGAATAAAATATTAATTATCTTTTAACCATATAACTAGAGATATTTCCTCTTGCTATGTAAAAATCACAAAATTTTATTTTTAAAAAACCCACACATACAAAGACTGCTGACAAATGTGTAAAAATGGGCATTTTCACACAATTCCAGTGGGAATGTAAATTTAAATAGCTTCGGAGAAGGGTGATTTAGATAGCAATTCAGATAAAAATTGTGCATACCTTTTACCCAGAAAAGCTACATATATATATATATATATATATATATATATATATATATATATATAACCTGATTTGTATTGGAACTGTTATATGCAAAAGTTAATAATTTTTTAATGTTTATAAGATCAAAAGGTTGAAAAGAACCTAAATGTCTATTACTAAAGATCTAGTTAAATAAATTTTGGGTACACATCTATGCAATGGAATAGTTGGCCAAGTTTCACTGTACTGTTATAGTGAAAAATTAATGTGCAGAACATTGTGTTTATTCTGCTAATGAATTTTTCACATTGCATATATGCTTACTTGTTTGTATCTGAAATGGAATATCTCCACTAAAATACACATGAAATTGGTACTAGTGATTTTTCTATTGGGAAGAGAATTAGGTGGCCACAGAGAAAGAGTGGGAGGAATATGTACTGCTCATTATATATGATTATGAAAATTTTTATAGTATTTATTCAAATTTTTAAATGAGTCAGAACTCTAAAAACCATCACCCTACCACTTGCCTGAAGGTTTACATTTATTTTTCAGGCAGACTCTTTAAGAGGAGAAGAGACAACACCCAATACAGAGCTGCCCGGGAAATGCCAAACTGGCTTGTTAAAATAGTGATCTTGAGTTATTCACTCTTGGCTACTGTGCCGGACTGGCTGGCACTCTTTCCATTCTACTGGCTGGAATGACTTCAAATGCTCCTGGCGTATTGATTGCTTTAATCAGACATGTCAGTCTCCCTAAGTATCTCATTTATTCCCCCCAATGATAGTTTCATTCTCATCTGCATTATAAAGAATGTAAACAGTCCTGGATTTCACCATTGGCCTTGGATTTCTAACACAGTCCTTTGATTTAACACCAGCTATTTCTCACATTCTACGTTTACCCCACCCACATCTACAGAGTAATTAGCCACATCTGGCAGGCAATCCCCTCCCCACTCCACCCCACTCCCTAATTTAATTACTGGCCCTGCCTCAGCTTCCTCTTCCCCAGGGATTGATGTCCACTTCTCAGTTCAAAAGAAAGTCATTCAGATGAGATACAGAGCTTTGATGGTATCTTAAAAATATTAAGGTATTCACATTCCTTTATATTAGAACTATTTATTGAATGAGTATTATTTACCAGGCATATTGCTAGATACCAAGAATACAATGATGAACAAAACTGACATGATCCTGTTCTGCATCATATACATTCTAGGTCAAGAGACAATACACATGGAAGTAAGGAAATAAAATAAATAGACAAGAGAATCTTTGAAGGAAATTTATTGGAAAATGTGATAGAAAGTAATGAGGCTGGAATGAGTGGAATTGCTTCAGATAGGGTGATAATGAAAAATTTCTCTAAGAGGTAACATCTAAGCTAATACTTGATGAATGAGAATACTCAAAGTGTATGAAGAGCTAGGGGAAGATGAGCAGGCTTAGCAAGTTGAAGGCCTCAATGGAAAGGAGTTTAATTATCTAATTAATGGAAGATACTGAACAAGAAGGTGAAAGCCAAAAGTAGCATTGGAAAGGCAGGCAGAGGGCTAGACCACACAGTAAAGAGATGGACTTTGATATAACTGAAATTGGAATTCAATGAAGAATTTTAAGCAGGGTGATGATATGTGAGTATGGAAAATGGATCAAACGGGGTAAGGATGGGAGGTAAAAGATGAGGCAGTGAAGTCAGTCAGAAGTCTTCTGCAATGGGCAGGAAAGTAGCATCAAGTACTTGGAAAGTTAGAAGTTAGTGAATTTTTAAAATTTTTTGAGATAAGAGAATTCACTGACATCTAGAATACTATGAGCAAAAATAAAGGACATGATGCTTAGCTTCGACTTGAATAACTACATTGAAGTTGGTGCTTTCCTGATATGGGGAAAGAGCAAGACACAAAAGGATAGAGAGACAATCAGGAGTTTGAGATGCTTTGAAATAACCTGGCAGAGACATTGCAGAATCAGAATGCAATTAGGGCAATTCCCTAATTGAGCTCAGAGAAGAGAAATTCATTGTGGAGTCAGCTGATAAATGGTATTAATAGTCATGGAATTGGATGACACAATGTAAGGAAAGCATGTTGTTAAGAGAGAATATAAGTCCTATGGAATACTGATAAGGCCAGTTAGAGGCACAGGCTCCAGAAAAGGTGACTAAAGAAAAAACCTCAGAGATTTGGTGCCCTTCCACCCTCTCCAATGTCATTGTGAATATATTCAGAATAGTCAGCTTTGATGAAAGTTTCTAAGAGAAGGAAAACATCAGAGAAAAAAATAAAGGCAAATGAAAGAAATGCATGGATGTATAATCAAATATGTGTAACATAATACAGGAGGCAAGGTGTAGAATCTCAAATCTCAAAAGTAATGAATTGGACCCTTTTATTTTTCAGAAGAACAGCTGTATGTTTAGCATAGATCAAGTAAACACATTTTCCCAGACATGTTTGAAGTTATGGGGAAACCAAACTGAAGAGTATTAAAAATTCTCCAGCTTAGAGTGTCCATCGTCAACATGGAGAATAAAGAGAGTGAGCCCTTGAGAGAAGGAAGCCCTGTGAATATTTTACTGATTTTCCATCAAATGTCTTCATCAGCATCAAGAGAACCTTAGATTTTTAACCTGGCCTTTTCTAAGACGTGATGGGGAAAAAATGTTTCCCTGTGATTCCTAAGACCTGTATGCAACACTCAAAAAGGGCTCAGTACATTGAACATAACACAGAGAGATTTATTTTTTTTTATTTTTTTATTTTTTAAATCTTTATTGTTCAGATTATTACATTTGTTCCTCTTTTTTCCCCCCCATAACTCCCCTCCTTCCAGCTCCCACCCCACCCTCCACCCTCACTCCCCACCCACTGTGTTCATCCATAGGTGCATGATTTTTGTCCAGTCACTTCCCGCATCTCCCACACCCCTTTTCCCCCCAAGAATAGTCAGTCTATTCCCTTTCTATGTCCCTGATTCTATTATAATCACCAGTTCATTCTGTACATCAGGTTATTTATTCACTTGATTCTTAGATTCATTTGTTGATAGATGCATGTTTGTTGTTCATAATTTGTATCTTTACCTTTTTCTTCTTCTTCCTCTTCTTAAAGGATACCTTTCAGCATTTCATATAATACTGGTTTAGTGGTGATGAACTCCTTTAGCTTTTCCTTATCTGTGAAGCTCTTTATCTGACCTTCAATTCTGAATGATAGCTTTGCTGGATAAAGTAATCTTGGTTGTAGGTTCTTGGTATTCAGCACTTTGAATATTTCTTGCCATTCCCTTCTGGCCTGCAAAGTTTCTGTTGAGAAATCAGCTGACAGTCGTATGGGTATTCCCTTGTAGGTAATTGAGCTTCTTTCTCTTGCTGCTTTTAAGATTTTCTCTTTGTCTTTTGCTCTTGGCATTTTAATGATGATGTGTCTTGGTATGGTCCTCTTTGGATTCCTTTTGTTTGGGGTTCTCTGCGCTTCTTGGACCTGTAAGTCCATTTCTTTCTCCAGATGGGGGAAGTTTTCTGCCATTATTTCTTGAAATAGGTTTTCAATATCTTGCTGTCTCTCATCTTCTGGCACCCCTATAATTCTGATATTAGTCCGCTTGAAGCTGTCCCAGAGGCTCCTTACACTATCTTCACACTTTCGGATTCTTTTTTCATTTTGCTTTTCCAATTGGGTGTTTTTTGTCGAATCTTTGGTTTGATTCTTGTGCTCCTCTGGTCTGCTATTGGGTATAATATTCTTTATTTCAGTCCGTGTATGCTTACTTTCTAATTTCTTTATCGTAGCATCGAGGGTCTCATTAGTTTTCGTGAGGCTCTGCACAAATTTATGGCAAGCCCTCAAAATTGCGATTCTTAGCTCCATATCCTCCATTTCTGTCATGTTTTTTTGTCTCCGCATCTTTTATGCTTTCTTGGTGCACCCCCTTGTGGTCTCTGTGCGCAGTCTTGTTCTAGCCAAGCCTTAATTGTTGTAGTTAACACTAGAGGGATTTGACCACCAGGCCGACTGGCTGTAGGAATCAGCTGTTTGGAAAGCGTCTGTCTTCTGGGGAGGCGCTAGTCCAGCCCTTGCCTGAGGCGATTGGCAAATGGCTGTGCGCAGGGCTTGGGCGGGGCGGGCTCAACAGGGCGGGGGGAGGGAGCAGCTATGGCCGCTCTCAGTCCGTCCCCAGGGGCTCTGCCTCTCTGTCCCAGCAACCGCTGCAAACCTCAGAGGGGCCGTAGCCAGACAGTCCCGCTTCTCCCGTTTGAGTCTGGGTCCCTAGAGACTCGCCCGGATCTGTAGCCCAGAGTCTGAGACTCACTCCTGAGTGAAAACGACAACCGCGCCCTCAGCCACCAGCCCGCTTTGCACGCGCACCACCTCACCACCGCACCACCGTACCTTTAAATTTTCCACACTGCGCCTCCTCTGTGCGTCGGAATGCTGTTGTTTTTGCTTCTAGTTGAAGAGTCTCTCCTCAGCCAGCCTTCCTGTGGTTCTGGTTGATGTCCGTTCCAACTTTTAGTTGTATTTTTGAAGTGGTTGTTTACGGCGGCAGTCTACGGTGTTTACCTATGCCGCCATCTTCGATTCTCCCCAGAGAGATTTATTTAAGAGGGAATTAATTTTGAGAAAACAATACTATTTAGTTTTATTCTTTTTTTCCCCATCACCATTTATCCCCCCATGCCTTCTTCCACCTCCACTTACCCCCTCCCCAACCCTGCAATCACCACACTGTTGTCCATGTCCCTGAGTTTTCTCTCTTTTTCTTTTTTGTTCAACACTTCCACCCCCTTCATACCCCCTCACCAACAGAGCCTGTCTCTATTTCACTTGGTAGTTCAGTTTGTTCATTAAACTCCACAAATGAGTGAGATCAGTGGTACTTTTTCTCTGACTGGCTTATTTAATTTAGCATAATGTTCTCCAGATCCATCCATGCTGTCACAAAGGGTAAAATTTTCCTCCTTTTTATGGCATTGTGTAAATGTACCACAGCTTTTTTATCCACTCATCTACTGTTGAAAACTTGGACTGCTTCCAAATCTTGGCTATTATAAATAATGCTGCAATGACCATAGGGGTACATATATTATTTCAAATTAGTCTATTCAATAAATGGTTGGGAAAATTGGACAGATATGTGCAAAAATAATGAAACCTTCTTACGCCACACACAAGAATAAACTCAATTTTCAAAAAGATGGCGGCTGGCAGGATGGAGGTGAGGGATAGGAAGTGGGTGAGTGAGGGGATGAAAGGAGAGTGTGTGGATGTGTGGTGTGTGTGTGAGTGAGTGAGGGACGGTTAAATCCGGCAGGAGCAGCAGAGGCTGGCAGACCAGGCTCTCTGGGACAGGGAGAGACTACCACCACTATGGGCACTCCCCAGGCTGCCAGACTCTGGCACGGAGCCCACACCATCTTAAAGGGGAGAGCAGCCTCTTCTAGGAACTCATCAGTACCACCACCCAGACAGGCCTTGGACACTGCCCGCAACCTGGCAGCCACTCCAGCCAAAATCCTGCAGCCACACCCACAGATTCGCAGACCCTGGGATCTCCACCTCCAAAGGAGCACCACACCCGCAGCAGTAAGTGCAGCCTCCCCCTCCCTAGCGGCAGCCTCCAAATTTGCGTGTCTCCAGCACGCAGGTCTCTGAGACACACCACTCCATAGACTTCTCTTAAGAGTCACTGTGAGCCCCAACTGGGTGTGATTTTGTACAGACACAGGCGCACTGCCCCCCGGTAGAAATTCTGAATTCCTTCTGCCCAAATAACTGCCCACACACACCCAGCTGCGCAATTTCAGTGCCAGGGCCCTTCAGCACCAGGGCCCCTCAGAGTGTGTCAGAGCTCAGCGCCCGGCAAAGGCACTGCCACAGTTGCTCACTCCCCCTGAGCCGATCTATCCACAGGGCACTTTGGGAAGCCACAGTGAGCCTCTGCTGGGTCCGATCTTGGACTAATAGGGACGCACTCCCCTGAGCAGTAGAAATTCTGAACTCAGTCATCCTGGATACCTGCCCAATGATGCCTCCATTAAGCATTCCAGGGCCCTTCAGAGTGCTTCAGTGCACCTGCGCTAGCAAACTTACTGCAGGTGCTCCTGTGTGCCACCACTGGGAACGCGTGCCTATCCACCACAGGTGCATGAGCAAAAACTGAGGTTCCCCACCCCACAGCTACAGAACTCTGGACACTACAGTTGCATGCTTTTCCAGCATGCAGGTCTCCCAAGACCACTGCTCCACAGGCACCCCTGGGGCCCTGTTGTGAGCCCCACTGGACACGCACTTAAACAAACAGGGGTGTACTGCTAGGCTGTAGAAACACTGAATTCCCTCTTCTCGGATACCTGCCCACAGACACTGCAATCCAGTGGCTTCAGTGAAAGGGCCCTTCAGAGTGTGTCAGTACACCCTGCTGGCAAACCACCACAGGTGCCCCTGTGAGCTGCCACTGGGATTGCGTGTATCCAACCACGGAGGCAGCAGCAAAAGCTGAGTCTTCCCACCCCACAACTATAGAACTCTGGACACCACAGTCACGCCTTGCCAGAATGCAGGCCTCCGGAGCCCCACCACCCTAACAGACAGTTCCTGGGTGCCATTGTGAGTCCCCGCTGGGCACACATGATTTCAACCAAGGGCACAAGACAGCAAAAATTGAGACACCCCCTCCACGGCTGCTGACTTCAAGACACCCCAGTTGCGCCTTTCCAGCTCACAGGCCTACATCAAGAGAACGCAAATAGCTCAAGTAGGGAGCTACACTAGACTACCAAGCCCAGGAGACCTGAGAGGTCACACCAGTAGCACCATACCCAAAAGAAACTGGGTAGCAAAGCAATCGGAGCTACAATTAAAACATTACAGCAAAATATGGGAAGACAAAAAAGCAATCCACAAAGGAAAGAAAAATAGGAATCACCAGAAAGGGAGTTAAATGAAACTGAGGCTACTAACTTATCAGAGAAAGAATTCAGAGTAATGGTTATAAGGATGCTCAAATGGCTGGATGACAAATACACACAACTCAATGAGAATTATAAGGAGCTGAATGAGAATGTCACCAACATGAAAAGGAACCAAGAAGAAATGAAGAACGACATAGTTGCAATAAAGAACACAATGGAAGGCTTAAACAGAAGACTAGAAGAGGCTGAGGACCTCATCAGCGAATTAGAAGACAATGTAGGAAAAAACACACAAACACAGGAGCAACTGGAAAAAAAACTTAAAAAGCAAGAGGAGAGCCTAAGGGAGCTTTGGGACAACGCAAAACGAAACAACGTTTGCTTAATAGGGGCACCAGAAGGAGAGGAGAAGAAGCAAGGAATAGAAAACCTGTTTGACGAAATAATGACAGAAAACTTCCCTGATACTGGCAAGAAAAAAACTACACAAGTACAATAAGCACTTAGAGTGTCAAACAAGATGAACCCCAAAAGACAAACACCAGGACACATCATAATTAAATTGGCAAACACCAATGGCAAAATAAGAATCTTAAAGGCTGCCAGAGAGAGACAGAAAGTTACCTACAAGGGATCTCCTATTAGAATATCAGCTGACTTCTCAACAGAAACACACCAGGCAAGAAGGCAATGGAATGAAATATACAAGTGAAGCAAAGCAAGGGAATGAATCCAAGAATACTATACCCAGCAAGGCTATCATTCAAAATTGAAGGTGGAATCAGGAGCTTCACAGACAAAAAAGGGCTAAGAGAGTTTATTACCACCAAGCCAGCAATGCAAGAAATGATAAAGGGACTGCTGTAAAAAGAAGAAACAGAAAGACAAGAAGAAACACAAACATTAAGAATAAAAATGATCACAAACAAGTACTTTTCAATAATAACATTAAATGTAAATGGATTAAATGCTCCAATAAAAAGACACAGGGTAGCTGAATGGATAAAAAAACATGACCCATATATTTTTGGTCTGCAAGAGACCCACTTCAGAATAAAGGATTCAAACAGACTGAGAGTGAAGAGATGGTAAAAAATTTTTCAGGCAAATGGAAATGAGAAAAAAGCTGGGGTTGCGATACTTATATCTGACAAAATAGACCTCAAAGTAAAGGCCATAAGAAGAGATAAGGAAGGCCACTACATAATACTAAAGGGAGCAATTCAAGAAGAAGATATAACTCTGGTAAACATATATGCACCCAATATAGGAGCACCCAAATACATAAAACAACTTCTGGAAGATATCAAGGGAGAGATCGATAGCAATACAGTCATAGTAGTGGATTTTAATACCCCACTGACACCACTGGATAAATCCTCTAAACAAAAAAATCAGCAAAGAAACAGCAATCCTAAATGACTCACTAGAGCAGATGGACTTAATTGACATCTTCAGAATATTTCACCCCAAAGCTACAGAATATACATTCTTCTCCAGTGCACATGGGACATTTTCAAAGATAGACCATATATTAGGACACAGGCAAAGTCTCTTCAAATTCAAGAGAATAGAAATCATAACAAGCATTTTCTCAGATCACAAAGGCATAAAACTAGAAATCAACTACAATAAAAACATTGAAAAAAAATCAAACACTTGGAGGCTATATAACATGCTATTAAACAGTGACTGGGTTACCAGAGGAATCAAAGAAGAAATAAAAGGTATCCTGGAAACAAATGACAATGAAAACACAACAATCCAAAATCTATGGGACACAATGAAAGCAGTCCTGAGAGGGAAGTTCATAGCTCTACAGGCCTATCTCAAAAAACAAGAAAAACTGGTAATAAATGATCTAACCATACAACTCAAAGAGTTAGAAAGAGAGCAACAAGAAAAGCCCACAATATTCAGAAGGAAGGAAATAATAAAGATCATAGCAGAAATAAACGACATAGAGACAAAAAAAAAATACAAAAGATCAATGAAACCAAGAGCTGGTTCTTTGAAAGGATTAACAAGATTGATGAACCTCTTGCCAGGCTCACCAAGAAACAAAGAGAGAGGACCCAAATAAACAAAATCAGAAATAAAAGAGGTGAAGTAACAACTGACCCTACAGGTATATAAAGGATTGTCAAAAAATACTACGAACAACTCTACTCCAACAAACTGGACAACCTCGACGAAATGGACACATTCCTAGAAAAATACAAGCTTCCAAAACTCAATCAGGAAGAATCAAAAAACCTGAATAGGCCAATAACTACTGATAAAATTGAAACAGTAATGAAGATGCTTCCAGCAAACAAAAGCCCTGGATGAGATGGCTTCACAGGGGAGTTTTCAAAGAAGAACTAAAGCCAATCCTTCTCAGACTATTCCAAAAAATTCAAGAGGAAGGCACACTTCCAAGCTCTTTCTATGAAGCCAGCATTACCCTAATCCCACAACCGGATAAAGACACCACAAAGAAAGAGAATTACAGGCCAATATCCCTGATGAACATAGATGCTAAAATCCTCAACAAAATTATAGCAAACTGATCGAGCATTACATTAGAAAGATCATACAACATGACCAAGTGGGATTTATTCCAGGAATGCAAGGCTGGTACAATATCCGCAAATCAATAAACATGATACATCACATAAAAAAATTGAGAGACAAAAATCACATAATCATATCGATTGATGCAGAAAAGGCATTTGACAAAGTCCAACATGCCGGGAGCTAGTCCATCCTTGCTGCTTGACACAGTCGCTGCAGGGAAGAAACATCTGCACAGCATGTGTTTCAAGGGACCTGGCATATATAGCATACTGTTCTTAATGTGTTTGCTCCCCTCAGCGCTATGTGTTTTGGCCAAGGTCACCTCTCTGAGAAAGGTTGTTTCCCCAGGTGGGGATTTTCCCTTGAAGTTAGGGAGGGAGTGAAACCCCTTAACTAAGTGCCAGGCGGGTAGTTAATCACTTTAACTACAAACAATCACGCTTAAGCTACATAATCTTTACTCCCTGGAATGGAGATAAGAAATGCCCTAACCTTTGGAATAGAAGTTGATAGGATTAAAATCAACTGGTATAAATACAGATGTAACAAGACAACAAAACACAGAACCTAGAGACAGGACTTGGCTGGAGATCCTAGACAGAACCTAGAAACAGAACCTAGCAAGAGAACTTGGATAGAACCTAGACACAGAACCTAGAGACAGAACCTGGATAGAACCTGGCTGGAGAACCTGGCTAAAGAACCTGATGACTGAACCTGGCTGGAGAACCTGGAGAACCTGACTGGAGAACCTAGCGAGAGAACATAGCAACAGAACCTGGCTGGAGATCCTAGACAGAACTTGGCTGGAGATCCTGGCTAGGCTGCTGATCAACTGAACGCTGCCTCCATGTCCTTCCTTCTTCGCCGACTCCGTCCACACCTTTGGGGATCCCTGGACCTGCTGGGGCTGGACCCCAGCACCAACACCCTTCTCTGATAAAATCGCTCAGCAAAGTGGGAATAGAGGAATCAACATAATAAAAGTTTTATATGACAAACCTACAGCCAACATCATACTCAATGGGCAAAAACTAAAACCGTTTCCCTTAAGAACAGGAACAAGACAGGGATGCCCACTTTCATCACTCCTGTTCGACATAGTACTGGAAGTGCTAACCAAAGTGATCAGACAAGAAGAAGAAATAAAAGGCAGCCAAATTGGAAAAGAAGTAAAATTGTCATTATTTGTAGATGACATGATACTGTACTTAGAAAACCCTAAAGATTCCATCAAAAAATTATTAGACTTAATAAATGAATTTGGCAATGTAGCAGGATACAAAATTAACGCCAAGAAATCTATGGCATTTTTATATGCCAATAGTAAACCTAAAGAAAGAGAAATTAAAAAAACAATCTCATTTACCATTGCACCAAAAAAATGAAGATACCTAGGAATAAACTTAACTAAGGAGGTAAAAGACCTCTACCCAGAAAACTATAGGACATTGAAAAAAGAGATAGAGGAAGACATAAACAAATGGAAGAACATACCGTGTTCATGGATTGGTAGAATCAACATCATCAAAATGTCCATACTACTCAAAGCAATCTATAGATTCAATGCACTCCCCATTAAAATACCAACAGCATGTTTCACAGATCTAGAAAGAACTCTCCAAAAATTCATCTGGAATAAAAAACAAAACAAAAAACAAATAGCTGCTGCGATCCTGAGAAAAAAGAACAAAGTAGGAGGGATTTCAATACCAGGTATCAAGCTGTATTACAAAGCCACTGTTCTCAAAACTGCCTGGTACTGGCACAAGAACAGACATATAGACCAATGGAATAGAACAGAGAACCCAGAAATCTACCCAAATCACTATGCTCAATTAATATTTGACAAAGGAGGCAAGAATGTACAATGAAGTCAAGACAGTCTCTTCAATAAATGGTGCTGGAAAATTTGGTCAGACACATGCAAAAAAAGTGAAACTAGACCACCATACACAGAAACAAACTCAAAATGGGTAAAGGACTTAAACGTAAGATGGGAAACCATAAAAATATTAGAGGAATCCACAGGTAGCAAAATCTCAGATATATGCCAAAGGAATTTCTTCACTGACACAGACCCCAAGGGCAATGGAAACTAAAGGGAAAATAAACAAATAGGACTATATCAAAATAAAAAGCTTCTGCACAGCAAAAGAAACCATCAACAAAACAACAAGAAAACCCACTGCATGGGAGAACATATTTGCCAGTGATATCTCTGTAAAGGTTTAATCTCCAACATTTACAGGGAACTCATACAACTTAACAAAAGGAAGATTAACAACCCAATAAAAAAATGGGCAACGGACCTAAATAGACACTTTTTGAAAGAGGACATACATAAGGCTGAGAGACATATGAAAACATGCTCAAAGTCACTAATCATCCGAGAGATGCAAATCAAAACGACAATGAGGTACCACCTCACATCTGTCAGAATGTCTATCATCAACAAATCAACAAATGACAAATGCTGGCGAGGATGCAGAGAAAACGGAACCCTCGTTCACTGCTGGTGGGAATGCAGACTGGTGCAGCCACTGTGGAGAACAGTATGGAGTTCCCTCAAAAAACTAAAAATGGAACTTCCATTTGACCCAGTGATCCCACTTCTAGGAATACATCCCAAGAAACTAGAAACACCAATCAGAAAGGATATATGCACCCCTATGTTCATAGCAGCACAATTTACCATAGCTAAGATTTGGAATAAGCCTAAGTATCCATCAGCAGATGAATGGATTAAAAAACTTTGGCACATCTACACAATGGAATACTATGGTGCTGTAAAAAGGAAGGAACTCCTACCATTTGCAATAGCATGGATGGAGCTGGAGAGCATTATGCTAAGTGAAATAAGTCTGTCAGAGAAAGATAAATATCACAGGCTCTCACTCATTTGTGGATTATAATGAACAACATAAACTGATGAACAAAAACAGATGTAGAGACAGAGACGCATCAATCAGATGCTGAAACCTCAGAGGGAAGATAGGGGAGGGTGGGGGTTAGGGGGAGAGCTCAACCAAAGGCCTTGTATGCATGCATATAAGCATAAGCGATGGATGTGGACAATAGGGGGTGAGGGTGAGGGCAGGATTGGGGGGATAAGGGGACATTGGGGGGATAACGACACATTTGTAATATCTTAATCAATAAAGGGGGAAAAAAGAGGAAACATTTCTCAGGGATCAAAAAAACCCCACAAACTCAAAATGGATTAAGGAGTTAAATGTTAGACTTGAAACCATAAAAATCCTAGAAGAAAACATAGGCAGTAAAATCCCGGACATTTCAGTAGCAATATTTTTTTCTGGTATATCTCCTTGGGCAAAGGAAACAAAAGGAAAAATAAACAAATGGGATTACTTTTATTCTTAATGTCACTAGACTTGCCAAGTTTGCAGTCTCAGGCTAGTTTTACAAAAATTTTCCTCACTTGCATTTGCCTTATGCCGTACCAGTCAAATAAAATAAACCTCCATCTCTGCTAACACAGCTCAAGCCATTAGGTTTAGGTCTGTTTTACAAAGCGGAGTTCAACCTCTGAAAGTGTTTCACTACCACATCATGTAGTAATAAATGTGCAATAATGCGTGACATTTAGAAAGCTAATATGTAGATCTGTAAAATTCAGATTTATAAGGGGAAAATGTAGATTTTTAATTATAACAGCCTAATTAAATTCAAGACTTATATTCCACAACACAGAAAGAAATATTGCTTCCTTATAAAGAGTTTGTTTGGAAGCCATAAACAAGTATAAATTATTACAATGTTCTTTAAATGGGAGTTTTGAGTCTCTAAGAGAGAATGTCATCTCTAATGTTTCTTAAGTACAGAAATTTTTTACTAATTTTCCATCAAATGTTTTCATTAGGGTCAAGAGAAGTTTAGATTTTTAGCCTGGCCTTTTCTAAAAAGTGATGGGGAAAAAGTGTTTAATGCAAGACTACTAAAATTTTTCTAAAAGACTTTTTCCACCAGTGTTTAAAAAGGTATTATATTTGGGGGCTGGAGCATGGGAAAAAGAAGTGGGAAGAGTGGAGAAAAGTAATGAAACAAATAGACTGAATCTGTGCTTAGCCCACCTTGTCAGGTCGAGGTGAGAGTTCCAACAGAGTCCCCACACACCCAATGTCTGTCAATCCTTAATACACCATATTTGTCCAAGAGAAGAGAAAAAAAAGATAAATATTTATGAAGAAGTAGAAAAATGTATAACTGGTCATTTTCCCTCAAAGTAATGATTCTAATAAAGACAACAAATAAAGGTGGGGTTTTTTCTTGTTTTGTTTATTTATTTATTTATTTTTTGCCACTCCTCTCTTCAAGGCCACCAAAGCAATGGAAAATAGATTAAAATGAATTAAAAATTTATTAATCTTCAATAAATCAAGTGAAATGGCTATGTTTTTAGTGTATGGTGTGGGACACACACCTGCCAAATAGTGAAGGATAATGAAAAACTATGTGTGCTACATCAGACTGAAAGCAGGATACAGTTCTCTCCCAAAATGAGTGTCATGGCCCCATAAGGCATATCTAAATTCTGTCACTGAAAAACAAGTGATAAAGCATGGCCAGGACATGGAGACAAAAAGTCACAAGTTGTCACTGCAGAACATGGAGCGGAGCTGAAGGAGTAACCATGCTTACACACCATGTTTGTACTTCTCAGCTGAGGAAGATGGTAGAGAAGAAGGAGGGGGGAGTGCAGCGGGAGTGAGAGAACACGAGGAGACCATGCAACTTAGATAGCTTTTGTTGTGGGGACACCAATTCTTCAATCGGGAGCTGGACTCTCAGCATGGAGGGAGTAAAATATTTGATGAGAGGGTGTTCACAACTACACATCTAATGAAAGAGGACATTTTACAATTTTTATAATGCATTAGAAGATTTTGTTTTAGAATTAACTGTTCCACAGGAGAACAGGCTGACTTGTGAGTGGCCCAAGGCTGTGAGAATATCGTTCTGACAGAAGCCAGTTTAGAGTAATAGGGAAGAATAAGAATTAAAAAGGGTGGCCAGCTCCTCCTGGCTTTCCCACATCTGTCCAGGTTTTAGCACTAAGAGTCCTGCATCCTGAGAAACCCTCAGTCCTGAGCCAATGAGAATGGCTGGCCAGCTGAAGCAGTCTCCCCTCCTCTAAGGGTCCTCAGTGAAGGGGATCCTAAAGGTAATATTCTGATTTTAGTTTGGAAATTGCATTAATACAGAGGAATTAATCAAGAGAATATAGCTTATGAAGAAATGGGACTCAAGTCCAAACACATCAAGGTTGCAGATCTGTCACTACTCTGAGCCCTTGAATTTACCCACTGGTAGGTTGTTAGGACCCTGAGAAGCTTCATGCTTGTAGTAAAATGATTTGTTGATTTCTAAGCAGCTTTTTAAATATGATCCTGTTGCTAAAAAGAGTAACAATGACATAAGGAACCAGAGAGGCTGCGGTTGTCAGACCAGATTCCAAAAAGACGGCTGGCGTGTTCCTATGTGATGGCAGAGGAAATTCTGGCTATGAAAGCAGTGAGTTTTATTAAAATGCCCCAAACTATTTTGCCTTGTGTGACTAATTTTATTGTTCCATTAGCTGCCTTTCTAGCATTCTCCTCTGGGGAAGTATTAGTCACCCTAGGGAGCAGCTCATGTGACTGACAGCCCTTGCTGGCATCCATGCACTATCAAGGGGTCAGCCAAAGTTGAGAGCCACAGATCTGTAATAGCACCAATTAAGCCCACGTCAGCACTTGCACTTGACAATCCAAGAAGAAAGGACTGTTCCAAGGGTCCTGGGTCGAGGATCAGCAGTGGTGGTGAGAAAGGGCTTGAGAAATTCCTAAGGGGTTAATAAGGGCACTGAATTTGGCCTAGAATTATGTCAAAAGGCACAGTGAGTCATGAACTCCATGGGATTTGGAGAACCACCAAGATAGTCACATATTTTCTCTGTGGGTCACAACTCTCAGAGGAATACTTAGCTTTGTGTGAGGGGAAAAAGGCAGATACAGACTCAGAAACTAAATTTGGGAGCTATTGTGACCTACATATTACCATATGCAGTGTCATAAATCCTCATTAAATATCATAAACACTGAAATAATCATCGCAACTCAATGTGCAAGAATTCCTGGCTTCAGTATGATTGAGTAAATGCCTCAGGAATAGGGCAGCCAAAGAATCACTTAACTGCTGAAATATCAACAAGCCTGACCTTGAAGTAAGCCATTCACTTCAGCCACAGGATAAAAGGAAGTTTATGGGGGAATATTGACCAAATGATCACCATATGAGTAGCTGGAAAGCAAGAAACAGAAGTATCATCATCCGTGTGTGTGTGTGTGTGTGTGTGTGTATGTGTGCATGTATGTGCACAGGGCATTGTTGCTGTTCTATGATTGTCAACACAAGTTGGGGGTGGGCTAAGAAGCAAATTCACTTTATTTAGATTTGGCTCTTTCAGCCTGGTCAGGACTAGATGTCCATGTAGCTGATTCTTCTCAAGTTTGTACCACTTACCTTGCTCATATTTTCCATATGCCCTCAGTGTAAATATTAACCAAAAATTGAAGACATTAAAAGGAAATTTTTTCCAGAAACTGAGAATCACTATATTTTCAAGAAAGTTGTCTAAATAAGAATAGCAAACATATATGTATTTACTTTGTGCCAACTTCTGTTCTAAATACCTCATATTCATAAATTTATCTAATCCTCACAGTAAACTTATGAAGTAGGTAGTATCATTGCTCTTATTACATGGATCTAGATACCAGATATGGAGCAGTTATGTAATTTGTTCAAGATGATGCCTTGAATTGAACCTGGGCAGTTGGACTCCTGGGACCCTGCTCTTTACCACTAAACCAGTGGTCTTCAAAGGGCTGTCCCCAGACCAGTAGCAGCAGCACCTTGGGAACTTGCTAAAAATTCAAATTCCTGGGCATCATATCAGATCTACTGAATCAGAAACTCTGGAAGTGGAGCCTAAGAATTCTTGTTTTGATAAGCTCTCTAGGGGACCCTGATGCAAGCTCAGTTTGAGAACCACAGTCTCACACCACCCTGCTTTAAAGCAACCACGTGGTAACAAGTATGACTAGCTAGCACAGGCCACGCAGATAGTTTCTCCACCCATGTCCAGGGTCAGAGGAGCTGTTTTGCAGAATTTCTGATTACATTTTTACCCTTAGGACTTAAATTCTACTAAAAGGAATTCACTTAAAAAGCCATAACAGGATAGTGTTTGTGTCACAAGCTGTGTTTGGGCCAGAGCAGAAAAAGTACACTTCCTCTTTGTCTTGCCTGGTTTCCACATTTGCCCATTTTCTATTTCAATTAGAAAGGTTATGGCCAACAAGCAGTATGTTTTAAATCACAGAGTTTGGTCCAGGTAAAAAGGCACCTGAGTTCTTCAGCATGGCAGTTACAGACATAGCCAAATCCATCTGGCAGAACAGCAGCAGTGTAACCCCAGGTGACACTCTTCCAGGTCATTTTAAATTTCATATTTCTATCATTATTCATTTTAATTTGCTCATAATCAAATTACATAGTATATATCTATCTACCCATCCATCCCTGAATAAAAATAACCACAGAATTATAAAGTGTAATATATTTATGTCAAGAACTATGAGAACTGGCCATTCTAATAAATATGTTCGCTGGTGCCATGCCATGGTGGAAATTTCAGCCCACTCTTTGGCAGACAAATATTTTTGGTTTCCGTTCTTTAGTAGAATGGCTAGCTCTGAGAAACTTCAAAATGTGCTGGAGGGTGAAGAACCTTGCCTTCCACTTTGGTTCTGCTACCAACAAAGTAGTGCATGTGTTTTACCCAACATGTATTTTCTGGGACTCAGTTTCCTTCTACATAAAAGGAAGGGGATAAATTAGATTATAATTAGATTATCATAGAAGCATCAGAGAATGTGAGAACTAAAGGACCTTTGGGAATCCTTTAGTCTAACATATCTGATTATAAAAGAAACATATTCTGAAGTGCCTATATCTATTGGATATGATAATTCTGTTGCTACTTTTTTCAGTCATATTTTATAGTAACTTTTCATTCCTTCCCCTCTCAATGAAATTAAGCTTTAAAAAATACATGATAAAAGATATTATCCTAAATAAGATGTGTTAGGACTAAATTTCTGACTGGTGATTAACAATGTTATTCTTTTTAAAGTAGATATGTTTTTATTGATTTTAGAGAGAGGAGGGGGATGGAGAGAGAAATAAAAACATCAATGATGAGATAGAATCATTGATTGGCTGCCTCCTGCACCCCCCTAATGGGGATTGAACCTGCAACCTGATATGTGCCCTGACCCAAAATACAACTATGACCTCCTGGTTCATAAGTCAAAGCTCAATCACCGAGTCACACCAGCCAGGCAGCAATGTTGTTCTTTTTTTTTTTTTTTTTTTTTTTTTTTTTTTTAGAAATAAATGATAAAGATTTATTCAAGGGTCTTAGGATTTGCAAACCGGAAACACAATGAGGCAATACCCAGAGTGTTCTGAAAAAGAAAGAAAAGCTAAGGGTTCTCACAGTACAAAGTACATTCTTGAAAAGAATTAGTTCTGCATTCATATCCTCTGGATTGGTCCAAAATGGTAATCCTCTAGATGACCTGAGGTCTGAATAATGGATGTCAGTAGTTTGGATATGTGATCATTCTTTTCTTAGTCTTTCAAGGAGTGATCAGAAGGTCATCTGGAGGTTTGATGTATATCCAGGTATTGATGTCAGACTAGAAATTTCAAAAGTAAGTTCCCAGGCTAGTTAAAACAAGAATAGAATCATTTCCTCATACTTCAATCTGCTTGACTTCAATAATTTAGCAGCTTGACTATAGTGATTCCATCTTATTTCTTCACTCTATTTCTCACCACTGAAAACTGGTCTTTGACAAATTACCACTCTCAGTCTAATTACTTGCCAGTAAAATAGGGATAATTGTGTCCAACACCTGGCAAAGGTACTCAAATTCTGATGGTGATTAGTATTAAAATTCAAACTTTTTCTTGGTATATTATTTCTTTCATAATCTTGCCCTTAACCATGCTGGCATTCTCTCCTGCTCTTTTTATTATTATTATTATTGTTGTTGATGTTGTTATTATTATTTAAAGTATTACATATGTCTCCTTTTTCCCTGATTGACCCCTGCCCTGGCCACTCCCCCCCCCCCACAAGCCAACACCACCCCAGTGTCTGTGTCCATTGATTATGCTAACATGCATGCATACAAGTCCTTTTGTTGACCTCTAACCCCCACCCCCCATCCCCTGCCTTCTCTCTGAGGTTGGATGGTCTATTAACTGTTACCTTGTCTCTGGACCTGTTTTTATTCATCAGTTTATGTTGTTCATTATATTCCATAAATGAGTGAGATCATGTGATATTTATCTTTCTCTGACTGGCTTATTTCACTTAGCATAATGCTCTCCAGGTCCATCCATGCTGTTGCAAATGGTAAAAGTTCCTTCTGTTTTATAGCAGTGTTGTATTCCATTGTGTAAATGTACCACAGTTTTTTAATTCACTCATCTGCTGACGGGCACTTAGGCTGTTTCCAAATCTTAGCTATTGTAAGCTGTGCTGCTATGAACATAGGGGTGCATATATCCTTTCTGATTGGTGTTTCTGGGTTCTTGGGATATAGTCCTAGAATTGAGATTACTGCGTCAAATGGGAGTCCCATTTTTAACTTTTTGAGGAAACTCCATACTGTTTTCCACAGTGGCTGCATCAGTCTGCATTCCCACCAGCAGTGTGCAAGGAACGGTTCCTTTTTCTCCACATCCTTGCCAGCACTTGGCATTTGTTGATTTGTTGATGATCGCCATTCTGACAGGTGTGAGATGGTACCTCATTGTTGTTCTGATTTGTATTTCATGGATGATCAGTGACATTGAGCATGTTTTTATATGTCTCTTGGCCTTCTGTATGTCCTCTTTCGAAAAGTGTCTATTTAGGTCCTTTTCCCATTTTTTATTGGATTCTTTATCTTCCTTTTGTTAAGTTGTGTGAGTTCCCTGTAAATTTTGGAGATTAAGCCCTTATCTGAGATAGCATTGGCAAATATGTTCTTTCATGCAGTGGGCTTTCTTGTTTTGTTGATGGTTAATTTTGCTGTGCAGAAGATTTTTATTTTGATGTAGTCCCATTTGTTTATTTTCTCTTTAGTTCCCATTGCCCTAAGAGCTGTATCAGTAAAGATATTGCTACAACAAATGACACATATTTTGCTACCTATAGAGTCTTCTAAGATTTTTATGGTTTCCCATCTTATATTTAAGTCCTTTAACCATTTTGATTTTATTTTTGTGTATGGTGTAAGTTGGTGATCTAGTTTCATTTTTTTTCATGTATCTGACCAATTTTCCCAGCACCATTTATTGAAGAGACTGTCTTGTCTCCATTGTATGCTCCTCCCTCCTTTGCCAAATATTAATTGAGCATAATGGCTTGGGTCCATCACTGGATTCTCTGTTCTGTCCCATTGGTCTATATGTCTGTTCTTGTGCCAGTAGCAGGCAGTTTTGAGGACAGTGGCTTTGTAATATAACTTGATATCTGGTATTGTGATCTCTCCAACTTTGTTCTTCTTTCTCAGGATTGCTGTGGTTATTTGGCGTCTTTGTTTATTCCAGATGAATTTTTGGACAGTTTGTTCTAGGTCTGTGAAATATGCTGTTGGCTTTTTAATAGGGATTGCATTGAATCTATAGATTGCTTTGGGTAGGATGGACATTTTAATGATGTTGATTCTACCAATCCATGAACACGGTATGTTCTTCCATTTGTTTGTGTCTTCCTCTATCTTTTTTTTTTTTTTTAATGTCCTGTAGTTTTCTGAGTACAGGTCTTTTACCTCCTTAGTTGAGTTTATTCCTAGGTATCTTGATGTTTTAGGTGCAATGGTAAATGGGATTGTTTTTTTAGTTTCTCTCTCTCTGAGTTCATTATTGGTGTATAAAAAAGCCATAGATTTCTGGGTGTTAATTTTGTATCCTGCTACATTGTTGAATTCATGTATTAAGTCTAGTAGTTTTTTGATGGAGTCTTTGGAGTTTTCTATGTATAATATCATGTCATCTGTGAATAATGGCAGTTTTTACTTCTTCTTTTCCAATTATTTCTTCTTCTTGTCTGATCGCTATGGCTACCACTTCCAGTACTATGTTGAACAAGAGTGGTGAAAGTGGGCATCCCTGTCTTGCTCCTGTTCTTAGGTTAAATGGTTGTAGTTTTTGCCCATTGATTATGATGTTGGCTGTAGGTTTGTCATATAAGGCTTTTATTTTGTTGAGGTGTGATCCCTCTATTCCCAATTTGCTGAAAGTTTTTTTATCAAGAAAGGGTGTTGGATTTTGTCAAATGCCTTTTCTGCATTGATTGATGTGATTATGTGATTTTTGTCTCTCAATTTGTTTATGTGATGTATCACCTTTATTGATTTGCAGATATTATATCATCCTTGCATCCCCGGAATAAATCCCACTTGGTCATGGTGTATGATCTTTCTAATATAATGCTGGATCCTATTTGCTAGAATTTTGTTGAGGATTTTAGCATCTATGTTTATCAAAGATATTGGCATGTAGTTCTCTTTCTTGTAGTGTCTTTATCTGGTTTTGGAATTAGGGTAATGCTGGCTTCATAGACAGTGCTTGGAAGTGTGCCTTCCTCTTGAATTTTTTTGGAATAGTCTGAGTAGGATAGGTTTTAGTTCTTCTTTGAATGTTTGGTAGACTCCCCTCTAAAACCCTCCAGACCAGGGCTTTTGTTTGCTAGAAGATTTTTTATTACTGCTTCAGTTTCTTTGACAGTTATCAGCCTATTCAGGTTTTTGATTCTTCCTGATTGAGTTTTGGAAGCTTGTATTATTCCAGGAATATGTCCATTTCATCTAGGTTGTCCTGTTTGGTGGAATAGAGTTGTTCTTCGTATATTTTCACAATCCTTTGTATTTCTGTGGGGTCAGTTGTTACTTCACCTTTTTCATTTCTGATTTTGTTTATTTGGGTCTTCTCTCTTTGCTTCTTGGTGAGCCTGGCTAGAGGTTCATCAGTCTTGTTTATCCTTTCAAAGAACCATCTCTTTATTTTATTGATCTTTTGTATTGTTTCTTTTTGTCTCTAGGTCATTTATTTCCACTCTGATCTTTATTATTTCCTACCTTCTGCTTACTCGGGGCTTTTATTGTAGCTTTCTATTTTTTTTTTATTTTTTATTTTTTTGAGTTTTAGGGTTAGATCATTTACTACCATACTTTTTTCTTTTCTTTTCTTTTCTTTTTTTTTTTTTTGAGGTAGGCCTTTAGAGCTATGAACTTCCCTCTCAGGACTGCTTTCACTGTTTCCCATAGATTTTGGATTTGTTTTCATTGTCATTTGTTTCCAGGATGCTTTTTATTTCCTCTTTGATCTCTTTGGTAACCCAAACATTGTTTAATTGCATGCTATTTAGCTTCCAAATGTTTGATTTTCTTTTTCATTGTTTTATGGTAGTTGATTTCTAATTTTATGCCATTGTGATCTGAGAAGATGCTTGATATAATTTCTATCTTCTTGAATTTGAAGGGACTTTGCCTGTGTCCCTATTTGTGGTCTATCTTTGAAAATGTTCTGTGAGCACTTGAAAAGAATGTATATTTTGTAGCTTTTGGGGTGAAATGTTCTGAAGATGTCAATTAATTCTATCTAATCTAGTGAGTCATTTAGGATTTCTGTTTCTTTGCTGATTTTTTTGTTTTGAGGATTTATCCAGTGGTGTCAATGCAGTATTAAAGTCCCCTACTATGATTGTATTGCTGCTGATCTTTCCCTTGATATCTTCTAGAAATTCTTTTATGTATTTGGGTGCTCCTATATTGGGTACATATATGTTTAGCAGAGTTATATCCTCTTGTTGAATTGCTCCCTTTAGTATTATAAAGTGGCCTTCCTTATCTCTAGTTATGGGCTTCACTCTGAGGTCAGATATAAATATTGCTACCCCAGCTTTTTTTCATTTCCATTCAGCTGAAAAAATTTTTTTCATCCCTTCTCTATCAGTCTGTTGAGTCCTTTGTTCTGAGGTGGTTCTCTTGTAGATAGCAGATATATGGGTGATGTTTTCTTACCCATTCAGCTACCTTATGTCTTTTTATTGGAGCATTTAATCCGTTTACTTTTAAGAGTATTATTGATAGGTACTCTTTTGTTGCCATTTTTATTCTTTATGCCTGTGTTCCTTCTTCCCTTCCTATTTGCTCTTTTTACAACAGTCCTTTTAGCATTCTTGCATTGCTAGCTTGGTGGAAATAAACTCCCTTAGCCCTTTTTTGTCTGTGAAGCTCCTGATTTCACCTTCAATTTTGAATGATAGCCTTGCTGAGTATAGTATTCTTGGATTCAGTCCCTTGCTTTGCATCACTTAGTATATTTCATTCCATTCCCTTCTGTCCTGATGTGTTTCTGTTGAGAAATCAATTGATAGTCTAATGGGAGATCCCTTATAGGTAAATTTCTGTCTCTCTTTGGCAGCCTTTAAGATTCTTTCTTTGTCGTTGGTGTTTGCTAATTTAATTATGATGTGTCTTGCTGTTGATCTTTTTGGGTTCATCTTATTTGGGACTCTGTGAGATTGTTGGACTTGTGTGAGTTTTTCTTCCCATTATCAGGGAATTTTCTGTTATTATTTCTTCAAACAGGTTTTTTATTCCTTGCTCAGCTTTCTCTCCTTCTAACACCCCTAGATGTTGCTTTGTTTCGTGTTGTCTCAAAGCCCTCTTAGGCTCTCCTCTTGCTTTTTAATTTTTTCCCAGTTGCTGCTCTACTTGGGTGTTTTTCCCTACCTTGTCTTCTAGCTCTATGATGTGGCCCTTAGCTTATTCTAGTCTACTATTGATGCTTTCCATTGTGTTCTTTATTGCAGCTATGCCATTCTTCATTTTTTCGTTCTTCGTTATTTCCTCTTGATTCTTACACATGTTATTGAATTTGTCTTCCATCCTTTTCAATGTCCTTATGACTATTGCTCTGAATTCTTTCTCTGACAAATTGCTTGCCTCCATTTTGTTTACTTCCTTTTCTGGTGATTCCTCCTTTTCTTTCATATGGAGGCTATTTCTTTGTCTCCCCATTTTTGCTCATTTCACGTGTCTGGTTATGTGGCTCACTCTCTACCATGTTGACCAAAAGGCACAAAATACAACTCGACAAGACATGATACAGGGGGAACAAAGCACGAATGTATTAACAACACCAATAACCTCAATAAAGATGACCACTTGAGAAAAGAGAATTAGGAGGGAGAAAAGTACATAAAAATTATATTGAGAAAAGGAAAAAAAAAGGTAAGAGAGAGAAAAGAAAAAGAAGGAAAAAGGGGGGAAAATATATATGGGGAGAAAACTCCACAAAACCCACAAATAAACCAAAAAATGCAAACAAGTACCCAGAAAAAAGGGGTGGGGGGAGGACTGACTCTGAAGGGGCAGAGCTTATTTCCAGAGGGTAAGCTAAAGGAATTGAATGAATGGGGAATGGCCACAGTTCAGTATAGAGGAGGTAGAAAGAGAATGAGTGGATAAGAAGAAAAGTAAAAAACAAAATACGCAATAAATAATTAAAAAAATATTTTTTAATATATATACAAAAAATTTTCCCCTTTATTTAATATATATACATATATATATACATATATATATTCATCTATTTTTGAAAAAGGAGAATAGATAAGAGAGCAAATAGGCTTGAGTTTGGTGAGTTAAGCTAATTAAGCTATTAGTAGAAGAAGAGAGCAAGCAAGGAGTAGAAAAATGAAAGCATAAAATAAAAACAAAAAGCACAAACAAACAACAACAACAAGGGAAAAAAAATGTTGCCCACTGAAGAAAGAGAAAAGAGAGGGTGCATGGACTTGTAGCAGGGGAGAGGAAATTAGATATATGAGTAAGCCAACAGAGACTACTATAATAGTAATGCATCAATAAAGCAGATAAAGAAGTTCAATTTTTAACAAGGAGTAAAAATAAAGGAGAGAAAAAGTAAAGCAGGTACAGGAGAAGAGAAACAGGATGAATAAGGGAGAAGTGAGGACGAAAAGGTTGGCAAAAAGGAAAAATGAGATAAAGTAAAATAATGATAAAAAAATAAAAATTGAATGTAGAACACTAGTCCAAAAAAATAAAAGGTTAAAAATAATAAAAATACAATAAAGAAAAAAAAATTTAATTTCTTAAGTAAAAGATAAGAAATAAAAAAGTAACGTAGTGAAGTGTCATTTACTTCAGCTGAGTTTTGATGTCCCATGGGGGCTGGTTTAAGACCCCTCTCTACTGTTCTGTCTTCCATGCCTCAGTTTCCTGTTAGGTAGTCAGCACCATGTTGAAGTTCCCAGCGATCCACTGCTCCTCTGTGTCAGACTCCACAGCCTTGGTTTTAGGCAGGGGGATCAATCTGCCTGCTTTGTTTTTCTGCCTGCTTTCAGTCGTATTTACACAAGTGTCTATTTCTGACACGGGCTCTAGGTGGCAGTGTTGCTGTATTAGTTTCTGGGGCCAATTGGCCCCTCAACCCAGTCCCTGAGGGCTCCCTGGGGGTATTCGGAATACTTGTTTCCCTGTAGAGATCATAGCTGGGTGTGGCTGCGCTGCTAGGAGGAGCCCAGTCTTCAGGAAAAATGGCTGTTCAGGGTTGGAGGGACAGGGCTGTCCCAGAGCTGGCTTCTTGGTCACCTCTCCCTATTTTGCTCCCCAGTTTTCACAAAACCACCTTCCCCTGCACCGCAGCCTCGGTGAGTGTTTGTAATTGAAAGATTCTATGTACTGGGTTCAGCCAGTAAAAGCAAGGACAATATAAAGACAGAGCTGCTGCACCACTGTGCTTCTCTCTCCCCCTGGCACTGCTCGGCTGCAGCACTTCAGGCTGCCTTTCTGGGTGCAGCCTCCCTTGGCTGTGAACTTAGATCTAGAGTCCCCCACTGTCAACAGCCCTGTGGACCCCCTTCCACAGTTGAGTGTTACATGTGTCCCCAAGGGACATGGACTTGGTGCAGCTAGTTTCCTTCTGACCCTATAGTCCCGGTTGCATGTCTCTCTCTCTCCAGTCCAGATCCCCGATTGGGCCATTCTCCGGGTCTCCTCTGGCCTTTCTGTCCCTGCTGTGTTTAATTTTCCAATTCCAGGTGGATGTTATTCTATTCAGCTGTTCTTTCTATCTGCTCCACGAGAAGGCAGAGGACACATTGCCTGGTCAGCTGCCATTTTGTCTCCCCCTGGACAAACATTTTAGGAGCCTGCAACCAGGGAGGCTGGAGTCTCGGTGTTTGTGGGTTCGCAGCCGAGGCAGCAGGTCCCTGGAGAGTGTGGCTGTAGGGTCCTGGGTGGTGTCCGAGGGCTCCCTGGGTGGAGGTGAGGCTGGGCTCCCAGTCACAGCTGCTCTCTCCTTCAAGACAGTGTGGTCTCTGTGGCAGAGCCGGCTGCCCTGGGAGACATTGCAGTGGTAGCAGAGGCTGCCGGGCTAGGGGAGCCTGCTCCGCCAGCCCCCAACAGTCCTGCGGAGTGTAACTGTCTCTCTCACACACACCCCACACGTCCACCCACTCCCCTTCCGCTCCCTCACTCACTCACGCTCTCTCCCTCACTGCCATCCTGACAGCGACATCTTGGATTTTTTCCAGCAATGTTATTCTTAAGCATTTCTCCAATTTGAAATGTTTTTCACTTGTCTAAGAATGTAAAATGGTTATATATTAAAATGTGATTACATATCATTACACTCCATTAATTCTTCTTGGAAAGCAAGAGGTGATAAAAAAGAATATATTGAGAGCCTCTGCTATTTGGGAAGCATTTTACATTAATTGTCGCATTTAGTCCTTAAGTAAATGATAATTCTCATCATTCCACTTTATAAATTCAGTATCAAAGGAGTTAAATCATTTGCATTAAAATAGATTTGCCAAGCAAGTGAATGCAAAGCAGGGGTTCAATTTCAGGTCTTGATGACCTCAAAGCTTAGAGACTTCTCAAGATTTTACATGGCCCTAACTAAAAAGAGAACATTTTCCTTCATAATTCTTGAGCTACCTAAAATAAAATCACACAATAACTCAAGGACTTGATAATGCACAGAAAGAGAACAGGGGGCTTGGGTCAAGATGAATGAATTCTTCACTCAGATAACACTCCTTCTACACCAAAATAGAAATAATGAATAAAATATTTTTCAGATATGAAAAGCTACAGGACCACACTCAAAAACAGGAAGTGAAAATATTCATGTTGCAGAAGCAAAGGGAACCCAGAGCAATAGCAGAGATTAAAGTAATACAAGCCAGATGGAGATGTAACCATGCATATGTACTAGAAATGGAATTTCATGGACTGTGTAGGTATGGAAGCCAGATTTTCCACACACACACACACACACACACACACACACACACACACAGAAGGACTAGGAAACTGCTCACCATGTGAGCCCAGGAGGAAGGACCAGACTACCTGCCTATTTATAGAAGTTGAAACAGCTTTACTCACACAGTTACAACTAGAGACATTCCATTTGTTTGAGCACAGAAAGATTACATAAAACCTGGACCCATAGTGATACATAACTGCCATAGTTGCTGGAAAAAAATTAGATAAATATTTAATATATATTCTGGATTAAAACCATTAATAAAATAATAACAACAAATGGATGCCTTTTAGTTATTTATAAATACAAAACCCAGCATCAAGTTTAGTAGAAAAACACTAGAAGATGATAACTGGTTCCTAGCTAATTTCTAGCTAACACACTTAACTAAGAAGTAAGAACTAAGGAAAGGTACATTATACAACTTGAAGGAAAAGAGGCAAAATTAACATTACTTGCAGATGATAGAACTGTAGAAATTGAAAATCCAAAAGACTCAGAATCAAAACTATTACAAACTATAAAAAGTCTTGTACAAATATAAACAGCCTTCAGTAAAAATTACAGCTACTTAAAAAGCATAACATAAGAGAATATATATAATATGCTTAAGGATAATATAACTACACTAGAGGCCCAGTGCACAGATTCGTGCACCAGTGATGTCCCTCAGCCTGGCCTGTGGGGATTGGACCGAAACTGGCTCTTCAACATCCTCCGAGGGGTCCCAGATTGCAAGAGGGTGCAGGCTAGGCAGAGGGACCCCACTGGTGCATGATTGGGTCCGGGGAGGGACCATGGGAGGGCTCCAGGGTGTGTCCAGCCCATCTCACCCAGTCCCAATTGGCCAGACCCCAGCAGCAAGCTAACCTACCAGTTAGAGCATCTGCCCTCTGGTGGTTGGTGCGCATGATAGCGAGTGATCAAATGGTCGAACGATCAGACACTTAGCATATTAAGCTTTTATTATATAGAATAATGACTAGCAAGAAAAATGAAAAACTTTAAAATGCTTCTGACACAGAAAATACTTGATTGAAAGAAAAAGCTACCTGTTCTTACATAAAATTTATAGCATAAAGTTATTAATTCTCACCAAATTAGTCTACAAATTTCCCAAGGGGGGGGAAAGCTATTTTTTTTAAATTAAGCAAACTGATTCAAATGTTTATATGAAGAAATAAACAAGCAATAATAGTAACGAAATCATAATATTTATGTTATAGTGGGAACTGTGTGCCCCCACCTCCAATTTATATTCACAGGGTTGAAGCCCTAAACCCAGTACCTCAGAATGTGACTGTACTTGGAGACAGGGCCTTTAAAGAGGTCATTTACTTTAAAATGAGGCTGTTAGGATGGGTATCTTTGTAATAAAAGGAAATTTGGACACACTGAGAAACAGCAGGGGTGCTCACACACAGACAAAAGGCTATGTGAGTACAGAGCAAGAAGGGGACCATCTGCAAGTCAAGAAGAGAGGCTCAGGAGAAACCAACCAGTCAACACTTTGAACTTGAACTTCTAGCCTCTAGAATTGTTAGAAAATAAAGTGCTGCTGTATAAGCTACCCATTTTGTGGCATTTTGTCAAGGTAGCCCTAGAAGACTAATACAATTTAGTGTAGCTCCACTGACCCACAAGCCCCTCTGGGTTAACATTCATTACACAAATATTCATTGAAAATCTAATAAAAGCCATATACTGGTATTATTTCAGTAAGGAATGCATCTCCCTGCACAGTTTTTAGGACAGGACAGTCATTTAAGCAATTTCATAATCTTCCATAAGGTGAAGTCTGGAGCTAAGAAGCCCAGAATTGGCTCTGCAGCAAAACAAAGTTGTCAAGAATGAGCCTATTTTTTTCCTCCTGTTCAGCCACCAATTTATGGCTTTTTGTCTTTATGCTACTGTAATTGTGTTGAAACAACGCAGCTAATAGAGTTTCAGGTATGACTGAATCACACCAGCATCAGAATAACTGCAAGAAAGGAGAGCAAACCTCACAGGGAATGCATAAAGAAATGCTTTCAAAGGCCACCACTGACTTCCCTTCACTCTTGGTTAATATTCAGGTGATATATACAGGTATCCATTCATTCTACACAAAGTTACTGAGCATAAGGACCAGGCAAATACGCTTCTTATGAGTCAGTAATTAACAATAATGATTGATGGTATTAGTAATATGTTGGAAACAATCACAAACTGAAGAGCTAAGGAGAGCTGCTTGCTTGAGTTACTATGGGACTCACCCAAGAGTATTTTACACACCGAAAATCCTGTTAAAATAACAGTGCTTTGTGGGACTGGTTAAAGTAAATAATTCAGCCTACAATATTTTTCATCCTAGTCTTCTCAGTTACCACATATAAATAAATCAAAATATTTATTGCACATTCTCTAGATAGAGGTCTAGGTGATGTGAAGATTATAATTTCCTATGCACAAGATACTTCTAGTTTTATTAGGGAAATAAGACCTACATTCAAAATAAAATGTGAGCAAGACTAAAATATTTCTATATAAAGAATAAAAATACCCTTACAGATATTTTTTAAAAAATACATTTTTATTACATGGCTAGTGTGGATCAGTGGTTGAGCATTGACCTATGAACCAGAAGATCACAGTTTAATTCCCAGTTGGGGCATATGCCCAGGTTGTGAGCTCAATCCCCAGTGTGGGGTGGGGATTGAGGAAGGGAAAAGGAGAGAGAGAGAAATAGAAATATCAATGATGGGAGAGAATCATTGATCGGCTGCCTCCTGTGCCCCCCAACACTGGGGATCGAGCCTGCAACCCAGGCATATGCCCTGACTGGAATTGAACCACGACCTCCTGGTTCAATGATTGATGCTCAACTACTGAGCCAGGCCGGCCAGGCACTTATAGATATTTTAAATTGTCATTTGGATTAGTTGGCAATTTCCCAAATTTTCATGCCTGTTCCTTTAATCCACAATTCCCTTCCTTTCTCTCACTCTCTTCTTTCTTATTCTTTGAAACTCAGACCAAAGGTTAGCACTTATATAAAACTTTGTCTAACCACTCACACTGTCTTTGTGTAGCCTCTGCAAAGTCTTCCAACAGCACATGTTATAAATTCTTGCATACATTTGTTTGAATGTTTGTCTCATCCAAGATTGAACTCATTAAACTTTATGTATTTGGAACCCAGCACAATGCTGAAAACAGAAAAGATCAACTGAATATGAGAATAAAAGAATAAGAGTTTGACTATTTACAAAGGAGAGAGAACATAATATTGAGAAAATCAAAAGAATGAGAGACGCACAGGAATCACTGGAGATCTCTTCACGGTGAAGGAACAAACAATCCAGAAGAATGCTTATTCTAAAAGAAAAACATTTGGCTATGTGCTGTCTTTGAATTAAGTTTAAGTTATTTGCAGTGAGAAATAAAACTGATTTTATTTCCTGGGCTAAAAAATGTGAGGAGTGAATATATCCTTCTGTTTCTGTCCTAAACAAACCTGTGACTGGGCAAAAGCAATTGAGCTAGTTACTAAAGGACATACTTGCTCTGGAAGATAAATTCTTCCTAGAAACAGAGAAGCAAATTACTTTCCTGGTGAAATTCCACCAGGGAAAAGAGCCAAATGCCCTTTTACGAAGCATTATCACAAAAAATTAATTCTAAAAATCTCATAGTTGTAAGACTTTCCATAATAGTTGAAAATGTGAAAAAATAGCCAGGAAAGAAAACCAGAGAATAATTGTTTTGTAATTGAATGAAAATCATTTAGTCAAGGCAAGCCCAGCTCCTCCTTAGAGAACAAATTTGTCCTCCCAAGAGAACAAGTGCTTGGGGCCACTGAATGATCAAAGGGAAGTGAAGAAGGGGAAAATATATCACATATAAACTATTATTATCCTGGAGACAGATAAAAGTGGATTTTCTAAAGAAAATTAACATGAGCCAAAACGACTTTAATGGCCATTTGGGGAATCATGATGGACGAGTAGTAGAGTTAAACATATACTGCAGAGAACTGAATAGGCCTTACAAACTCAGTAAATAAAAATGGGTAATGATTATGATGACAATTTATCTACACTTTTTTTAGCCTTGAGAGTTAATTTAAAAAAAAGTATTCTCTTACAGAAAATAGGATTTGTTTCAAAAAATTATTTAGTATACTATAAATAAACTAGAGGCCCAGTGTATGAAATTCATGCACTTGAGGTGGAGGGGTTCCTCACACAGTCCGGGAGCCCCGAGATCAATCACCCCATAGAAGGAGGCCCCGCCCACCAGCCACAGCACCACCTGCCAGGTAGCCTGGCCCTCCCTCTGCGGGGCGATCATGGGGCGATGGCTGGGCCCCCAACCAAATGTACCGCACCCACCTTAGCTGGCCTAGCACCGGTGGGTGTCATAGCATGGTCGTCTGGATGGTCGTTCTGCTGTTCAGCAATTTGGTCAACTTGCATATTATGCTTTTATTATTATAGATGTATTTTCAAAGTATTCTTTTTCTGCCCCTTTTCTTCCCTTTATTTCTTTACTTTCATTCATGCAGTCTCAAAGAACGATGACAGTCACAAGTATATAAATATAGATAAAATCATAAACTCACAGCACTGAAATCCTGTTATGAGCCAGGAACCTTATCTGTTAACTCTCATATAGTTTGTCCTTTCAACCTCTGAAGACAGTTGCCATTTCCCGCATCATTGTGTTTTAAATAACTTCCTTCCTAGAGGATAAACTTACATTTTATTGAACTTACTTACTATCTCTTTATTAGTTTAAGTTCCTTTAGGGCAGGACCCTCTAAACACTATTGTATCCTCATTATATCACCAGAAAACTCCAACTTTGAGGGACTAGCTCAATGCCTGGGACTGAAAAGTGGTGTTATCTCAATCTGTATTAATTACACTAACAATCCTTTACTTAAAGGGCCAGTGTTAAATATTTTAGACTTGAGAGCCATACAATTGTCAGAACTACTCAACTCTGCCATTGTAGCATGAAAGCTACATAGCTAATATAGGAATGAGTACAGTTATAGTCCAATAACACTTTATTTACATAAAGGTGGGTAGCCTATATTTTAATAAAACTTGATTCACATAAAAAAGCTGGGTTGCCCACAGTGCCATAATTTACTAACTTCTACTATAGAAGAAGGTTATATGTTTATGAATGGGCATAAACACAACAGTGAAAGGCTAAAGGTGCATCTAAAAACATTGTAGTTTAGATGAGGGTTATTTATACCTCAAGCAGTATGTCCATAAATAAGATATGGTTGTCTTCTGGTTTCTAAACCTTACAAAAATGGTCCCATAGCCTGACTGGTGTGGCTCAATGGTTGAGTGTCAACCCATGAACCAGGAGGTCACGGTTTGATTTCTGGTCAGGGTGTACAGGATGATTCTCTCTCATCATTGATGTTTCTCTCTCTCTCCCCCTTTCCATTCCTCTCTCTGAAATCAATAAAAACGTGTCTTTTAAAAAATGGTACCATAGAATAAATGTCTTCTTACAACCTTTTGTTATTCAGAAATGCCCCTGTTGATGCTTGTAGCCTCTAGTTCATTCTTTTTACCTATTGTATAATATTCTATTGTATCAATAGAACACAATTTACCCCTGTTCCTGCTGGTAGACATTTAGGTTATTTCTATTTTTTAACTATTAAACAATGCTGAATATTATATAAATCCCTTTAAACATGTGCTATATTTTCTGAAGGGACTATTTATCTAGAAATAAAATTGCAAAGTCATTAGACATAAGCAAATTTAACTACTAGGTAGTTCCTGTGGTAGGCAGAATAATAGTCCCTAAAATAAACCCATGTCCTAATCCCAGAATTTTGGAACAGGTTAGTTTACATGGCGAAGGGAATTAGATCACTAATCAACTGACCTTGAGATAAAGAATTATCCAGGTGAGCCCAAGGTCATCACAAGGGTCCCTACGCATACAAAAGGGAGGCAGATGAGTGAGAAAGACCCAGACAGGGCAGTATGAAAAGGATTCAACTCAATGTCACTGATTCTGAAGATGGAGGAACGGGGCCAGGGAATGCAGACTGGCTCTAGTCTAGAAGCTAGGAAAAACAAGAAAACCCACTCTTTCTAGAGCCCCAGAAAGAAACACAGCCCTCGCTGACACTTTGATTTTAACTGGAGAGACCCATTTCCGACGTCTGACCTCTAGAACTGTGAGACAAATTTGTGTTGTTTTAAGCTATTTAATTTGTGGTAATTTGTTACAGCAGCAGTAGAAACTTAATACAGGTCCATATTGCAAATAAATATTAATTTATAAACTGTCAACATAAGAACATCAAAACCTGTACAGAATTTTTATAAAAATATGTTTGAGTCAAACAGAGAATATACCTGAAAGCAAGATCTTAGCAGACTGAGATAAATGCTTGGGAGAGTAACAATTTGCAGTTTCTTTGAATTTGAAACTAAGGAGGGAAGAGAAGGAAGATTAAAAGTAAGTGAGAGGAATCAACTTGGATTAAAGGATAGTTAGTATTTGTGTTCTCTTGTACACTTTAGAAGGAGGGGTCTGAAAGGGGGCATTTCAAAAGTGTTTTAACCTAGATCAAGCATGTCAAACTCGCGGACCTCGGGCTGGATGCGGCCCACAATGAATATTTTTTCGGCCCAGCCAATATGACGATATGTAAGAAATGTTTTAATAAAAATTGCATAACTTAATTTTTACAATACCCTGTGATACATAATTATTAATAACGAACTGCAACGTTTGATAATGACTGATTACTATAATCGGGTTGCACTCATTTCCCTTACTCGCCTTATGCGCAGGTGCACCATTTCTCTCCACTAATACTAGCAGCGAATATTTTAGCAGCCGATTGCCATGTCATTAGTCTTGGACTGCCTTGTTTGGTGTGCGCAACAGAAAATATTTTGCTTTTGGAGAACAAGAAAAATAGGTTTATTTGCATTACACTTATTAATTTGTGCAGTTATTCATGTCTGGTAAGTTCATGTTCAAGAAAAAATATTAATTTTTATTAAAATGTTCTACTATTTTATGTTAACGATTGCTCATTTATTTCAGCCCTTTGTATTCAGCATGCTTCTATTGAAATAAACCTACATTTCTATGAAAATTGAAGCTTTTGTTTTTTTGCGGCCCACATAAGCTTAAACCGTGTTTATTTGGCGCGTGTTAGCCTTTGAGTTTGACATGCTTGACCTAGATGCACAGAAATAAAGGACAGGGCTTGCCTGAGGCAAAGATGAGCCTTTTAATAAAGAAGTTGTATGCCTGGAGTGTGACTACCCACCAAGACCTGCCCAGTTAGAAATTAATGATCAGGTTACCCTGTGAGTTTACTTTCCATAGAACCCTTTTTCCATCTACAAAGCTTACTAGCTGTATATATAATACCTTAGATTTATTATTTGTATACAGTTTTAGGAAAGAATATAACTATGTTTTTCAATATGAATAACTATTCAATATCATTTATTGCATCATTTTTTTACTAATATGTAATGCCAATTCCATTATTATACCAGATTTGTACATATAGCTGGATCTGTTTCTTAGCTTTTTATTCTATTCATTTATTTCTATAGTATATATATATATATATATATATATATATATATATATACTATAAGAAGTATAAACTTTGAAGAATAAGGTAAAACTATAAAACTATATATATATATATATATATAGTTTTATAGTTTTACCTTATTCTTCAAAGTTGTTTTAGCAAGTCTTGGCATTTTGTTCTTCCAAATAAAAATATTCTCAGAGATTCTTTTTTCGAATATTTCTTCTCTGATTTTCTCGTATTTTCTCTTCTCCTGTATCTCTTCTAGAAGCCTCTCAATTTGTTTTCCATCCCTGAAAACTACTCTATTTCTTCTTGTGTTTAATTGCTTTCCTGTGCTTTGCTGTGGACGAATTTCTTAGCACCTTCAGCAATCTCTTCCAATTAATTAATTAATTAATTAGTTTGTTTCCTTTCTAGTTTCTTCCATTGCATGACTTGCAGAAGGTGGAAGAAAGAGAATGCTTTAGCATCCCCAAATGGCACTCAAGCTCATTCTTCCGGAAAGCAGCATTGTACATAATAGTATTTTAAAAATGATATTAGTATTCATGGACATTTCAGGAATGCTGTGGGTTAAAGAGAATTTTAAAAGCTGGTGTGGAAACTTAACCATTATATAGAACATTTGGTTCTAAAGGAAAATGTATTTTAGGTACCAGATTTCAAAATGAATTTTTAAAAACAGTCAGTTCTTAAGGTGGGAACTGCCTTTATAAACACACACTCACATAAACACCAGATATATTTTGTTCATAAGTGCTCCGTAATCCCAACTCCCTGTACTTGTAAATTGACTTAATAGTAGCCTCCCAAATCATCTATTATCTTAATGACATCAACAAAAATGTTTAGTTTTCTAAAAGCCAAGTCTAAAGTCTAGAAAAAATTTTCTTTGGCATTAAAGAAGAATTATAATACGAAAAAATGCAACTAGAAGCCATACTGAGGAGAATTACCTAAGCAATTTTATAAAGGTTTCTTGTGCCTTTTCCCTTCATTATTAAGCCAGTGAACATCAAACCAAATGCATACCCCTTCCATACCAACAAAGCTTTTTCACATGCCAAAATTTCCAACACTACATCACTGGCTCTTAAAGCATGTCTTAAGGGTCATATTAAGAATATATTCAAGAATATAAGAATTTTCCACCAGGGATGCTCAAAGAAAAATTATAAACTAAACAATGATCATCTTTGGAGTCTATTCACCTTGGCATTTTTGATACTTCTCTTTCCATCTAGATAATCCTTTTCCTCCAACTCAAATATTAACCACTTTTTAAAAAGTATTGTGATGACTGTGCCCTTCTATATTCCAACAGAATTTTTCCTTTAATACTCTAAATTAGTGCCCCCATTCTTCTATAAAATTCACATTTTCATAGTAACTTCATTGCAAAGTAGTTACTAAGAAAAACTAATTCATAAAGAATATGACCTAGCATTAACAAAAACATAGATGAGCCACTTTTCTTAGGAGAATATACATTGTAAAAAAATTTTGGAGAGAATTTCAACACAAAGGAATATATTTCTCACAATAGAGTATCTACCAATATTATAGATGATATGATAGATAATATATGACAAACATCTCCTGATAATTAAGAATGTTGAACATCTTTCCACACACAAAAAAATGAGTGAACACAAAGACTTTGGTAGATGTTGGATATGCCTCTTACCTTTACTGTGGTGATGGGTGTTTGTATATAACCAAACTCATCAAATTGTACACACTAAATGTGTACAGTTATTTGTATATTAATTATACCCCAATAAAGCTGTTTAAAATGCAAATTAGCCCTGGCAAGTTTGGCTCAGAGATTAGAGGGTCTCAGGTTTAATTCCCAGTCAAGGGCACATACCTCAGTTGCAGGTTGGACCCCTGGTCCCATTGGTCAGGGATCACTGGAGAGGCAAGCAATTACTGTGTCTCTCTCACATCAATGTCGCTCTCTCTCCCTCTTCCCTCCCTGTTAGTCTCTCTAAATATCAATGGAAAATATATCCTCAGTGAGGATTGAAAATATGCAAATTAAATAAACAGATTTTTGAAAGAAAAAATATCCCACATTGAATAAATGTATGCACATATCATTGAAAAATTACATTTAAAAAACAGTAAATTAAGTATGGAATATATTTTTGACATCGGGCAAACTAGACTAATTGTGACTCGTTTTTTTTTAATTTAAATTCTTTATTGTTTAAAGTATTACACAAGTCTCCTTTTTCCCCCATTGACCATTCCCCAGCTGCCCCCACTCCAAGCATATGCCCTTACCCGCCCCCCTCCCCGCCCCCCCCCCCCCCATCTGTGTCCATTGGTTATGCTCATATGCATGCATACAAGTTGTTTGGTTGATCTCTTACCCTCTCCCCACCCCTGCCTTCCCTCATAGGTTGGGCAGTCTGTTCAATGCTTCTATGACTCTGGTTCTATTTTTGTTCATCAGTTTTTGTTGTTCATTATATTCCACAAATGAGTGAGATTATGTAATATTTAGCTTTCTCTGACAGGCTTATTTCACTTAGCGTAATGCTCTCCAGTTCCATCCATGCTGTTGCAAATGGTAAGAATTCCTTCTTTTTTACAGCAGCATAGTATTCCATTGTGTAGATGTACCACAGTTTTTTAATCCACTCATTTGCTGATGGGCACTTAGGCTGTTTCCAAAACTTAGCTATTGTAAATTGTGCTGCTATGAACATAGGGGTAAATATATCCTTTTTGATTGGTGTGTCTGTTTTATTGGGATATATTCCCAGAAGTGGGATTACTGGGTCAAATGGAAGTTCCATTTTTAATTTTTTGAGGGAATGCCATACTGTTCTCCACAGTGGGTGCACCAGTCTGCATTCCCACCAGCAGTGCACAAGGGTTCCATTTTCTCTGCATCCTCTCCAGCACTTGTCATTTGTTGATTTGTTGATGATAGCAATTCTGACAGTCATGAGACGGTACCTCATTGTTGTTTTGATTTGCATCTCTCAGATGATTAGTGATTTTGAGCATCTACACTAATAAAAGAGAAAGATGCAAATTGACCATACCTTCATGATGCCCACCAGCCAATCAGGCGTGAGTATGCAAATAAACCCAACAAAGATGGCAGGTTAATTTGCATACGCTGGCACAGAGTGGCTCGGGTCAGGGTGCGACGCTTGCGTCATCACCATGGCGACCATGCAGGCGTTCCACACTGCCCCAGCCACTCAGGGCCTTTGGGCAGTGTGGGAAGGTGGAAAGGCGGCTCTGGCCAGAGTGAAGGCGGTGCTGGCAGCCAGGGAAAGGAAGGCCCATTCTTGCACAAATCTTTGTGCATAGGGCCTCTAGTGTTTTCATATGTCTCTTGGCCTTCTGTGTCTTCTTTTCAAAAATGTCTATTTAGGTCCTTTGCCCGTTTTTAATTGGATTGTTTATCTTCCTTTTGTTAAGTTACATGAGTCCCTATAAATTATGGAGATTAAACCCTTATCAGAGATAACATTGGCAAATATGTTCTCCCATGTAGTAGGCTTTCTTGTTGTTTTGTTGATGGTTTCTTTCTCTATGCAGAAGCTTTTTATTTTTATGTAGTCCCATTTGTTTATTTTCTCCTTAGTTTCCATTGCCCTAGGAGCTGTATCTGTAAAGATATTGCTACAACATATGTCTCATATTTTGCTGCCTATGGCTTCTTCTAGGATTTTTATGGTTTCCCGTCTTACCTTTAAGTCCTTTATCCATTTTGAGTTTATTTTTGTGTATGGTGTAAGTGTTAGGTGCAGATACTTGTTAATTTGGAGGGGCTTATTTCTGGGTGAAGGATCCTTATTTTTTATTTCTTATACCCTTTTGTTCCTCTTTCTCTCTGTTTTTTTTTTTTTTGCGGGGGAGGGAGAACCACTCAAAGGGTAATCACCACCTAAAAAGCATTTCCTGTGATGCTGAAATCACTGACTCTGTGGTATGTGTGTATCACAATCAGACATCCTCTATGATTAGAACAGCCTAGGAATGTGCTGTGAAATTATCCCATTCAAACTGTGTGTGGGCCACACCCTGGGGACTAGATTGAGAAAGGACATGTCTTTCAAGTGATTTCCAGGACTTCTTTGGAATGCTGAGATTTCAGCAAGTTTTTGAAAGAAGGAAAGAAGATACTATGAGAACTTGAAAAGAACTACATACCAGGCACAGTAGCAAGACACAAAAAAATGGCAGATGGAGCCTGGAACAAAAGAACTACAAGAAATTTATTTGGGGGTAGGGGGAGGAAAAGGCCAAAGGAGAGGAAGATGGGGACAGAAATATTCCTATGATCAATGCTGTTGACTGGTTGACTGCCCTACTGTATCAATATTTATTTAAATCCTCTGACTTCTATAACTTTTCTGACCAATTTTCCTATTCACAAGCAAAAGACCTTAAAACTGAAGGTTAGTCAGTGGTTCAACCTAGAAGGGAATTCCTGGACAGTTCTTTGTCTACTGGTTAATATTTATTCGCCAGTCTAGTACATAGTACAATTATTCAAGTAATAAATCTTAATAATTCTTGAAAAGGAAGGAAAGCATATTTCAGTTAAAATACAAGTGGTAAAATGAACATATGACTTAAGCTGCTTTTCTACATGAAGCTAAAATTTTAGAGGTAAAGTTTGTTACTGTTGGGTTAGCACATATCATATCATGAGGTATTAATTTTGGCAAGTAAGAGAGCTGATGGAAAGTTTCTCTGGCTAACAAAAACCCTTTTTTAAAGAATCATGGAATTCATTACAGAGAATTGAGAAATCCATGAGGAAAAACAAGCAGTAAAAGATACTATTTTTATTCTGGCTCTTATGTTTTCTCTTCTCTCTTTACAGAAATAAAATCATGGATTTCTTACTTCATAGGTCAATGAATCAAGATATTGGATCTGTACAAGCTCACAAATGTATCTGGGGCAAAAGTAACTGACCTTCACATTTAAGAAGTATGAATAATAAATACTCATAGAGTTAGTACTTTAAGTGTTGGAAAATTAAGGTAAACATTTGGTGAACATTGAAAACATTAAAGCATTTTTTCCAGGTGTTACTTTTTCACAAGAAATTGGAAGACTTTATAATATTTTTAGAGCAGTACTCTCATTTACAAGATTTCTTTGAACCTGTACATTTTTGCATATGTAAAGCTACATTAGAAAACATATACTAGTATTCTTAGTTATCTTCCCAAATGTGATATATGACAATCTAACAATAACCACTTAACATTTTCTTCCTCCTTTAAAATCAACCTAGTTATTAAACAAACCTAGAATATTGATTTAATATTCCATCTTGAGATTAATAGCTTTCATTAATTACGGTTCCTGGCCACTCCCATATTGAAACCTCTATTCCAGAAACAATTGATTTTTTCAGTTACTCTCAATGAGTTTAAATAATTAAATAAATAATTCTTCAAATAGCTTCTTGATCCCTTGCTCTCTCTCTTCTTCCTCTGGTACCCCTATGATGTGAATTTGATATGCTTCATGTTATCCCAACTGTCCCTTAAATTATCCTCATTCTTGTTAATTCTTTTTTATTTTTACTGCTCTGATTGGAGATTTTTTTCTACCTTGTCTTGCAAATTGCTGATTCAAATCTCTGCTTCATCCAACCTATTTTTTATTCCTTCCAGTGTATTATTGATGTCAGATATGATATCCTTTACTTCTAATTGATTCCATTTTATGGTCTTTATGTCCTTTTTCATACTGTTGTAGTAGTTCTCATTAGGTTTCTTGAGCATCCTTATAAACCATTACTTTGAACTCTATATCTGATAAACCGCTTGCCTCCATTTCATTTAGCTCTCTTTCTGGAGAGTTCTCCAGTTATTTCAAGTGCCCATCAGTAGATGAGTGGATAAAAAAGCTGTGGTACATGTACACAACTACTTACCTATAAAAAATAAGAAAATTACAACTGCATGGATTGACCTGGAGAGTATTAAGCTAAGTGAATAAGCCAGTCAGAGAAAGACAAATACTATATGACTTAACTTATATGTGGAATCTAATGAACAAAACAAGGTAACAAACAAAGTAGAGACAGATTCATGAATACAGAGTACAGACTGACAGCTATGGGGGGCGGAGATAGGTTTGCGGGCTGTATAAGAAGGGTGAAGAGATTAATCAAAGGGAAAAAAAAGAAGACTCATGGACACAGACAATAGTATGGTAACTACCAGAGGAAAGGAGCGGGTAGAAAGAGGTAGGAGAGGGTAAAGTGGTGTATAAATGGTGATGGAAGGAGACTTGACTTGGGGTGGTAAACACAATACAATACACATATGATGTATTGTAGAATTGTATACCTGACACCTATATAATTTTATTAACTAATGTTACCCTAATAAATTCAATTAAAAAAAGAATTAAATAAACAGCTTAAATCTGACCTGTATACAATCCCAGAAAAAATGCTGACACAGGTGGCAGAACTTTGTGAAAATACAGCAGAGTAGCAAGTTGTCTTCTTTCACTAACCTCACTAGGAAACTGACCAGTGAAACTGGTTCAAATAGCATAGTGAAAAAGGTCCCTGACCAGCAGAGGCAGCATCACCTGGGAACATACATATACAAACTCTGAGGCTTCAGCCTAAATTACAGAATCAGAACTTATGAGGATTAGGCACAAAAATGTGTGTTTTAAATAGCCCCCTAGAAAAGTGATGTCAGAGGAATGACAGCGTAAGGGCACATATTTTCCTTTCCCCTTGACATTTGAACAAGTTAACCATCTATAATTCAACAAAGAAGTCCCTGCCCAATACAGATGCATGCCTGAGAGACCCATGCACTGAAACAACTAAAGGTGGGCATCTAGGAATAAACAGGGAGATGAGAAGGGAGGAAAGTGCAGACAGCTTGCAGATGCAGTCCTGCAGCCGAAAGCTCACAGATCAGCTGGGAACTCACAGCCAGGCTGGGAGAGGGGGGAAAGCTGGTGGTAACAGGCACTTCATTCAGCTGGGAGGAACAGAGAGCTGCTAAGGGGAAGCCCAGCAGGGCAAGCCTGGAGTGGCCAGAGTGAACCGTGTCTGAGTCTCATGCATGAGCAGTGAGAGCAAACAGTGATCACAGAGCCCTGTTGCAGCTTGGACTCCCAAAACTTGCCGTTGAAATTGGCTCCAGGAGCATATTATTTGTAAACCAAGAGCTGTTGCTGTAGAATCATTTTTTCCCTCTGTGACTGATCCTTTGGAGGGGTGCTTGGGGTGGGACCCTATGGAGGTAAGGGCAAAACAAACTCCACCCCCAAGCAATGTGACAATGCTGTCCTATGGAAGCCACAGAGGCTCAAATCTGGGAGATCACAGGGGTAAAAATCTTGTGATTCAGTGCCATCTACTGGAACATAGTAGAAAGACCTCTTTAAAGAAAATCACAGTAACAGCAATGATCAGAAAGAAAATGGAAAGTCCTCCAAAAGCAGGCTGGAACACATGGAACTATGTGATATAAATGACAGAGATTTCAATATTGTAGTTCTGAAAATATTCAATGAGATGCAAGAAAATACCGACAGACAATTCAGTGCACTAAGAAAGCAAATTAATGAAAAAATGAGTATTTCTCCAAGGAAACTGAAACTTTAAAAAAGAATCAATCAGAAATCCTGGAAATGAAGCATGCAAATAAGGAGAATAAGAGTGAACTGTTAAGTATAGAAAACAGAACCAACCAGTTAGAGGAAAGAAGTAGTGATATCAAAGATAGGAATCAAGAAATGACACAGAGGGAAGGAGAGACATGAGCATAAAGAAAAATGAAAGCTCTACAAGACTTCTCTGAATCCATCAGAAAAGTAGTATCAGAAGCATAGGCATTGTGGAGGAGGAAGAGAGGGAGCATAGAGTGAAGAATCTATTAAAATAAATAGTGGATGAGAACTTCCCAAATCAATGAAAAAAATAGATCCTCAAATCCTAGAAGCAAACAGAACACTTAGTTACCTCAATCCAAAGAGGCATTTGGTAATGAAGCTGTCAAAAATTAATGGCAAAAAAAAATTTCTCAAAGCAGCCAGAGAAAGAAGGAGGTGACCTACAAATTAAAAACAAAGCTCACAAAACAAACTTTGGCAGCAAACAAGTTTTGGATGACAATATATATATTCATTCCCCGCAAAATGTATACAGACTTAAACAGCTCACAGCTCAATTTTGAAAATGAAATGTAGTTTAATAAACACTACCATTATAATTTTTCAAAGTATGTGTATACATTGTTTAGAACACTATATATATCAGACCCAGTGCACAAAAATTTGTGCACTGGCGGGGGGGTGGGGGTGTCCCTCAGCCCCACTTGTGCCCTCTCACAGTCTGGGACCCCTCGAGAGATAACGACCTGCTGGCTTAGGCCCACTCCTGGGTGGCAGAGGGCAGGCCCAGTCCCTAGGTGCCTGCCCCGCAGCTCCTGGTCGGGCTCAGAGCAGGGCCGATTGGGGAGTTGGGGCACTGCCCCCTGTCACACTCAAGGGAGGGTCGATGGGGAGGTTGGGGTGCCGCCCTCTGTCACCCACAGAGCAGGGTCGATGAGGGGGTTGGGGCACTCCCCCCTGTCACACTCAGGGCAGGGCTGATGGGGAGGTTGCAGCTCCACCCCGTCACACACAGAGCAGGGCCCATGGGGGGGTTGGGGCGACGCACCCTGTCACACACAGAGCAGGGCCAATCAGGGGGTTGGGGAGCTCCCCCCTATCAGGCACAGAGCAGGGCCAATCAGGGGGTTGGGGTGCCTTCCCCTTTCAGGAACAGAGCAGGGCAGATAGGGAGGTTGTGGTCCCGCCCCCTGTCACACACAGAGCCGCAGGGTGATCAGGGGGTTTGGGTGCTTTCCCCTGTCACAGCTGCTCCAGGAGCCAGGAGGCCTCGTGGCTCTGCTGATTCCAGTGCTAGGAGGCCTCGCGGCTCCACTGATCCCGGTGCCAGGTGGCCTCACTGCTCTGCTGATCCCGGTGCTGGGAGGCATATTACCCTTTTACTATATAGGATAGAGGCCTGGTGCACAGGTGGGGGCTGGCTGGTTTGCCCTGAAGGGTGTCCTGGATCAGGGTGGGGGTCCCGCTTGGGTGCTTGGCCAGCCTGATTGAGGGGTGATGGCTGTTTGCAGCTGGTCACACCCCCTTCAGGTTGGGGGTCCCCACTGGGGTGCCTGGCCAGCCTGTATGAGGGGCTGAGGGCTGTTTTCAGGTTGCCCACACCCCCTTCAGTGTGATGGTCCCCACTGGGGTGCCTGGCCAGCCTGGATGAGGGGCTGAGGGCTGTTTTAAGGCTGCCCGCACCCCCTTCAGGGTGGGGGTCCCCACTGGTTCTCAGGCCTAAGGACTCAGACTGGAACTAAGCATTGTCTTCTTTGGGTCTCTAGCTTGCTGACTCATCCAGTAGAACTTGGGACTTGCCAGTCTCCATAAGTATGTGAACCAGTCTTTACAATAAGTACACACACACACACACACATCTGTGTCCTATTGGTTCTATTTCTCTTGAGAACTCAGACTAGTAAAAAGGAGTAAAAATTCTATCTACACTAATAAAAGACAAAGATGCTAATTGACCGTACCTTTCCTATGCCCACCAGCCAATCAGAAGAGTATGCAAATTAACCCAACAAAGATGGCCATTAAATTTGCATACTGCAGGTGGGGCGGGCAGTGCTAGCCGCCGCCCGAGGGATTCAGACCGCAGACCTGGGACTGGGGAGGTGGGGCGGGCAGTGCCAGAAGCCACCTGTGGGATCTGGGCCACAGATCGGGGACCGGAAAGATAGGGCGGGCAGCGCCAGATGCCACCTGGGGAGGCGGAGCCACGCTCACCATGGCCAGAAGCCTGAGGCCTGGGCAGGGGCGGAGCCGGCGATCGCACAGGGCTGGGGGTCCCCTGCCCAGGCCTAATGCCCCGGCAAGAAGCCTGAGGCCTGGTCAGAGGTGGAGCAGGCCATCGGAGTGGGCTGGGTGTCCCCTGCCCAGGCCTAATGCCCCAGCCAGAGGCCTGAGGCCTGGGTAGGGGTGTAGCCGGCGATCGCCCAGGGCTGGAGGTCCCCTGTCCAGGCCTAATGCCCCTCTGGCCTGGGCAGGGGCGGAACCTGCTATCTGAGAAGACTGGGGGTCTCCTGCCCAGACCTAATGCCCCAGCCAGAGGCCTGAGGCCTGGGTAGGGGTGTAGCCAGTGATCGCCTGGGGCTGGGGGTCCCCTCCCCAGGCCTAATGCCCGGCCTAAGGCCTTAAGCCTGGACAGGGGCCTAGCCAGGGATCGGTATTAACTATAGAGGAAACAGCTTTTCTGACCACTCATTGGCTAAGCTCCCTGTATGCCACTGGTAATATTCTTAGTAACTTGGGTAATAAGAATCCAAGAAGGTGATGTAGGGTTTTTCCACCTCACTCCTGGAGAAAAAAAAAGAAGGTCTGCTGCTGGAGGGGCTAAGAAATATATCCTGCCCTAGCCGGTTTGGCTCAGTAGATAATGCCTTGGCCTGCCTACCACAGGGTCTGAGTTCAATTCTGACCAAGGGCATGTACCTAGGTTGCAGGCTCTTACCTGGCTGGGGCCCAGGTCAGTGCTCATGCAGGAGGCAACCAATCAAAGTGTTCCTCTCACTTTGATGTTTCTCTCTGTCTTTCTCTTTCTCTTCCACATTCTCTAAAAATCAATGGAAACATATCCTCAGGTGAGGATTAAAAAAATAATTAAAAAATGTCATATCCTATGAAAGACACATCTTGAAAATGCCTAAAGAAAGTTGTCATTTTTTCATGGTGAAGGGACTGGAGTCCGTGTTGATGAAAACACCTTGGTGGCTATGGTGACTGGCAGTGGCTGCAGCAGCGGGGTGATGGGGCTGGAACCTTCCCCTGATCAGCCCGGTCACCTCCCACAAAGGGAGGCCAGACTGAGGCTTAGGCCCACTCCCCAAGGGGAGCAGAGAGCAGGCCTAAGCTGTCAGTAGGACATCCCTTGAGGGCTCCCAGTATGTGAGAGGGGGCAGGCTGGGCTGAGGGACCCCCCCCCCCCAGTGCACAAATTTCGTGCACCAGGCCCCTAGTATATAAATAATGGTGAGAATTAAAGAGAGAAAGTTCTGGGGAAAAAGAAAAGCAGGTAGAGATCTGAAGGCAGAGGCATAGCATCTTAAAAAATCAAATCATGATAGCATACACTTACTTAACACTTACAGTATGTCAGGTTTTGTTCTAAGTTCCCTTTTATATAATTTCCTTTAATCCTCACAACAACCTTATGAAGTTATTATCTCAAAATGCAAATGAGAAAATTGAGGCAGAGGTTAAGTAACTAGCTCAAGGTCATTGGATGAAATGGGAAGAGCCAGATTCCATGGTTAAGTATTCTGTCTCCAGAGTTCATGCTCTTACCGTGATCTTTCTTTTTTTTTTTCTTTTATTAAATCTTTATTGTTCAGATTACATTTGTTCCTCTCCCCCCCCCCCCCATAACTCCCCTCCTCCCAGTTCCCGCCCCACCCTCCGCCCTCACTCCCCACCCACTGCCCTCATCCATAGGTGCACGATTTTTGTCCAGTCTCTTCCTACATATCCCATTCCCCTTCACCCCCCACCCCCCAGCCCAAGAATAGTCAGTCCATTCCCTTTCTATGTCCCTGATTCATTATAATAACCAGTTCATTCTGTACATCAGATTATTTATTCACTTGATTCTTAGATTCACTTGTTGATAGATGCATGTTTGTTGTTCACAATTTGTATCTTTACCTTTTTCTTCTTCCTCTTCTTAAAGGATACCGTTCAGCATTTCATATAATACTGGTTTAGTGGTGATGAACTCCTTTATCTTTTCCTTATCTGTGAAGCTCTTTATCTGACCTTCAATTCTGAATGATAGCTTTGCTGGATAAAGTAATCTTGGTTGTAGGTTCTTGGTATTCATCACTTTGAATATTTCTTGCCATTCCCTTCTGGCCTGCAAAGTTTCTGTTGAGAAATCAGCTGACAGTCGTATGGGTATTCCCTTGTAGGTAACTGAGTCTCTTTCTCTTGCTGCTTTTAAGATTCTCTCTTTGTCTTTTGCTCTTGGCATTTTAATTATGATGTGTCTTGGTGTGGTCCTCTTTGGATTCCTTTTGTTTGGGGTTCTCTGCGCTTCTTGGACCTGTAAGTCCATTTCTTTCACCAGGTGGGGGAAGTTTTCTGTCATTATTTCTTCAAATAGGTTTTTCAATATCTTGCTCTCTCTCATCTTCTGGCACCCCTATAATTCTGATATTTGTACGCTTGAAGCTGTCCCAGAGGCTCCTTACACTATCTTCATATTTTCGGATTCTTTTTTCATTTTGCTTTTCCGGTTGGGTGTTTTTTGCTTCTTCGCATTTCAAATCTTTGACTTGATTCTTGCGCTCCTCTGGTCTACTATTGGATGTCTGTATAATATTCTTTATTTCAGTCCGTGTATGCTTAATTTCTAGTTGGTTCTTTATCATAGCATCGAGGGTCTCATTAGTTTTCGTGAGGCTCTCATCAAGTTTATTGGCTGCTTCTAGCACATTATTGCAAGCCCTCAAAATTGCGTTTTTTAGCTCTATATCCTAGATTTCTGTCATTTTTTTTGTCTCCGCATTTTTTTATGCTTTCTTGGTGCACCCCCTTGTGGTCTTTGTGCGCAGTTTGTTCTAGTTGAGCCTTGATTATTGTAGTTAATACTAGAGGGATTTGACCACCAGGCCAACTGGCTGTGAGAATCACCTGTGTCTGCCAGGAAAACTTCTGTCCTCTGGAGAGGTGCTAATCTAGCCTTTGCCTGAGGCTATCCGGCAAATGGCTCTGCGCAGGGCTTGGGCGGGGTGGGTCGCAGGGGATCAACAGGGTGGGCAGAGGGAGCAGTTATGGCTGCTCTCAGTCCCGTTCCCAGAGGCTCTGCTTCTCAGAACCCCAGCAACCGCTGCAAACCTCGGAGAGAAAGCTGCCCTCACGTTTTAACTGATGCCAGACAATCCCGCTTCTCCCGTTTGAGTCTGAGTCCCTAGAGACTCGCCCGGATCTGGAGCTCAGAGTCTGAGACTCCCTCTTGATTGAAAACGACAACCGTGCCCTCAGCCACCAGCCCGCTTTGCGGGCGCACCTCGGTACCTTTATATTTTCCACACTGCGCCTCCTCTGAGCTTCGGTATGCTGTTCTCTTTCCTTCTAGTTGAAGAGTCTCTCCTCAGCCAGCTTTCCTGTGGTTCTGGGTGATGTCCATCCCGTCTTTTAGTTGTATTTTTGAAGTGGTTGTTTGCGGCAGCAAACGCCGGTGTTTACCTATGTCGCCATCTTTATCGGTCTCTTACCGTGATCTTTCACTTCACCCTAGGCTGGGAGGATAACACAGAAGTTGTAAAGAAAAACACCATCCTATATAATAAAAGGCTAATCTGAAAAAAGATCGAACAGCAGAACAACCGACCTGAACAACCAGTAGCTATGATGTGCACTGACCATCAGGGGGCATGCATGGAACATGACAGGCATCGGCCACAGTGGGGTGGTAGAGTAGGTGAGCAGGGGCACCAGATCAAGGCGGTGTGCCGATCGCTGTAATTGGGGTGAGCCTCTGGTGGTTACTAAAAATTCTTTGCTCCTGTGCTCTGTGGTCCCGCCTGGCATTAGCTCTGCTCACACCCGCAGCCGGCACCAGATCTGCTGCTTGCACCCTCCACTCACACCCACTGCCGGGACCTGGCACTGGTCCCGATTGCTCGGTGCCATCAGCAAGTGCGATGGTGGCTGTCAGCCCTGATCGACCCTTAGGGCTTCTACACCTCCCCCTCCTCCTGAAGGGTGATCAGGGCTAGCAGCTGCTGCTCTCACCTGCTGACAGTGCCAGCCCTGGTCTCACCCGCTGTTGGCACCAGCCCCAATCGCTTTGCACTGTCAGCCTGTGGGAGCAGTGGCAGCAGGAGAGGGACTGTGGGCAGACAGGGGACCGTCAGGGGGTCACGGCGGGAGAGGCCAGGCTGGGGTGTGGAGGATGGGCCGAGACCTGCCCCTGTGCCCACCACAGCCTCACGGCCCACAGTTCCTTTCAAAGTGCACGAATTTGTGCACTGGGTCCCTAGTATTATATAAGAACCTTTCAAGCCCTGTTAAAAGATTTGAGCTTTTTCCTAAGAACAATCAGAACCAAAGAAAAGTTTAAAGCTAGAGGATTGACAGGATCAGATTTTTGTCTTAAATAGTAATGAAATGATTGCAGGGAGAAAAATGGAATGGAGAGAGCAACGCAGGTATAGTTTTTGTTGGCTTTTTTTGGTGTGTTTTTTTTTTTTTTTCAAATTATATGAGAGTTTATTTTATTTTATTTTTTTAAATTAAATCTTTATTGTTCAGATTATTACAGTTGTTTCTCTTTTTTCGCCCCATAGCTCCCCTCCACCCGGTTCCACCCCACCCTCTGCCCTTACCCACCACTGTCCTCATCCGTAGGTGTACAATTTTTTTCCAGTCTCTTCCCGCACCCCCCACACCCCTTTCCCCTCGAGAATTGTCAGTCCACTCCCTTTCTATGCCCCTGATTCTACTATAATCACCAGTTTATTCTGTTCATCAGATTATTTATTCACTTGGTTTTTAGATTCACTTGTTGATAGATGTGTATTTGGTGTTCATAATTTGTATCTTTACCTTTTTCTTCTTCTTCTTCTTAAAGGATACCTTTCAGCATTTCATATAATACTGGTTTGGTGGTGATGAACTCCTTTAGCTTTTTCTTATCTGTGAAGCTCTTTTTCTGACCTTCAATTCTGAATGATAGCTTTGCTGGGTAAAGTAATCTTGGTTGTAGGTTCTTGCTATTCAACACTTTGAATATTTCTTGCCACTCCCTTCTGGCCTGCATAGTTTCTGTTGAGAAATCAGCTGACAGTCATATGGGTACTGCCTTGTAGGTAACTAAATGTTTTTCTCTTGCTGCTTTTAAGATTCTCTCTTTGTCTTTTGCTCTTGGCATTTTAATTATGATGTGTCTTGGTGTGGTCCTCTTTGGATTCCTTTTGTTTGGAGTTCTCTGTGCTTCCTGGACTTGTAAGTCTATTCCTTTCACCAGGTAGGGAAAGTTTTCTGTCATCATTTCTTAAAATAGGCTTTCAATATCTTGCTCTCTCTCTTCTTCTGGCACCCCCATAATTTGGATGTTGGTATGCTTGAAGTTGTCCCAGAGGCTCCTTACAATATCTTCATATTTTTGGATTCTTTTTTCTTTTTGTTTTTCTGGTTGGGTGTTTTTTGCTTCTTTGTATTTCAAAACTTTGACTTGATTCTTGCGATCCTCTAGTCTGCTGTTGGATCTCTGTATAATATTCTTTATTTCAGTCAGTGTATGCTTAATTTCTAGTTGGTCCTTTTTCATAACCTCGAGGGTCTCACTAGACTTATTGAGGGTCTTAACTAAATTTATCGGCGGTTTCTAGAAAATTCTTGAAAAACCTTATAACCGTGGTTTTGAACTGTATATCCAGTAGTTTGCTTTCCTCAATTTCTATCATTTGTGACCTGTTTCTTTGTCTCCTCATTTTGGCTGCTTCCCTGTGTTGGTAGAGTGGCTTTGTGTGCTAGGTGTCCTATAGGGCCTAGTGGCTCAGCCTCCCCAATTACTTGGGTGGACACTCTTGGTGCTCCCCTTTGTGGGCTTTGTGCACAGTTTTGTTGTAGTTAAGCCTTGATTGTTGTAGGTATCACTGGGAAGAATTGACCTCCAGGCCAATTGGCTGTGAGAATCAGCTATGTCTATAGTGGGAGAACTTCTGTGCTGGAGACACCCTTCTGGGGCAAGACTTGCTTCAGTGGTGCTTTGGTGCTCACTGAGTCTGCCCCCTGAATGTGTCCCTTATGGATCTGAGGAGTTGTAATCTGGATGGTCCCACTCTGACCACTGGGTACACTGACTCTTGGATCTCTAAGGAGGTGCTAATTTAGCCTCTGCCTGAGGCTATCCAACAGTATCTACGGAGAGATCTGCAGATTCCTCTTCTTTGTTTGTGGTTTGGAGGTGTCCCGATGAGGCCCAGCTGTGAAGCAATGCAAGCTGCTGTGGGGCCTTGGGCCTTCTTTTGGATGTTCTGGGTCTCTCTGACCCAGCTGCAGATTGTTAGGTAATTTTAGATTGCAAAGGGCCAGGCCATTCATATGCAAAAGCCTCTGTGCACAGCTTGGGTGGGGCGGGGTCTCAGGGAATCCACAGGGCAGAGCAAACAGCTATGGCTGATCCTCAGCCCTGCCCTAAGAGGCCCTGGGTCTCAGTATCCCCCAGTAATCACTGCAAGCACCTCTAAGAGAAAGCCGCCCTTGAGTTCTGCCTGATGCCAGACAGTCCAATTTCTCACCTTATGAGTCTGGGTCCCCAAAGACTTGCCCGGAACTGGAGTTCAGAGCAGTCAGGAGACTCCCTCCCGATTGAAAAAGACAACCGCGTCCTCAGTTGCCAGCCCTCTGCACTTTACTTCCGCACCTCCTCTGAGTCTCAGTGTGCTTTTCTCTTTCCTTCTAGTTGTAGAATTTCCACTCAGCCAGCCTTCCTGTGGTTCTGGATGATGTCCATTTTGTCTTTTAGTTGTATTTTTTTAAAAATATATTTTATTGAATTTTTTACAGAGAGGAAGGGAGAGGGATAGAGAGTTAGAAGCATCGATGAGAGAGAAACATCGATCAGCTGCCTCCTGCACATTCCCACTGAGGATGTGCCCGCAACCAAGGTACATGCCCTTTACTGGAATCGAACCTGGGACCTTTCAGTCCTCAGGCTGGTGCTCTATCCACTGAGCCAACCGGTTAGGGCTTTAGTTGTATTTTTGAAGTGGTTGTGCGAGGCAGCAATTTCAGGTGTTTACCTATGCCACCATCTTGGTTTCTCTGAGAAAGTTTATTTAGAAAATTATAGAGGCAGTAGAAGTGAGCCAGCTGGGCTGTGTAGGCTCAGGAAACAAGTTACAGAAGCAAAAGAAGGGCCCTTGACGCTTAGGAGAGAGGAAGGCAAAGACAACAAGCCTGGGGGAAGCAGAGGGGAATGAGAAAGGCCCAGGGCTTGCTCCTCAAAAAGGGAGAGAGTGCTAAGAGAGGTGATTTTTGCTTTGACACAAGATTTTCTGTGTTAACCACTTTACTTTGTCAACATAAGAAACATCCAAACCTGAAGAAAATTTTTATAAGGGTTTATTTGGGCCAAACTAATAACATATGCTGGGGAGCAAGATCTCAAATGTTGCAGAGAATAGCAGTTTTGCAGCTTGTTTTATGCATTTGAAATTAAGAAAGGTTACATGGAGGTGGGAGGAAGCAAGGTGGGGATTGGATTACAAGATAGTTAAAAGTCTGTGTTCTAAAAAAATAAATCATGTGCTCTCTTGATGGTAGTTACAGCTTATTTCAAAAGTGTGTTAACCTAGATGAATAGAAACAATGAACAGGATTTACTTAAGGCAAAGATATAAACCTTTTGCTAAAGGAGTTATGTGCCTGGGGCATGACTACCCACCATGAGCTGCCCAGTTAGGAATTTATGATCAGATTACCTTGCCAAGTTACTTTCAATAGAACCTCAGTTTTTCGTCCACAGTTTGAACATCTAAGAATAGTTTAAATTATTCCAGAAAATATCAAAAGCAAAAATTCTAAACAATATAAACAGCTTTAACATAATCTCTTCTCAAAAGAATAATCATGATGCCACTCCCTTCAGTTATCTCAGGAGGTAATCCCAAGAGTGTTCAGAAAGGTTCCTGGTCACTTAGAAGACCAAAGATAGGGAAAAGTGGAGTGTGAAGCCTGGAGAGGATAAGAGGATAAGAATTTCACTGTTGTCTACAGCTGATCCAGAAAGTATTCAAAAGGCCACACATGTAGCATTGGGCCATTTAGAATAAAAATTCGCCAAGGGAAAGTTTAGCTTCTTAGACTCAGCATACAATCATTAAACACAGGAAATAAAACAGTGGGCTGAAGCCAAATTTTACATGAGTCTCAAGTATAAAGTATTTAATGAATCTGAAAAGACCTATGCTTTTTACTGTAAAAATTCATAAAGATTATCCAATTCAATAAATTCTCCATATGTAGTTAATGATATCAAATGTTCTATTATGGAAAAAACAGCAGAATAACAGTGTTTTTCTTAACTGAAAACCTAAAAAAGAATCTATAATAAAACCTTTTTTAGCAGAAAAGGTCACAATAAATATACCTCTAAGCTGCTTCCAGTTTTGTTTCTGTTTTTAGGGTTGTTAGTAAAATTCAACTGATAAAAGTAGGAAATTCTTGCCAAGGCTTTAATTTGATTTATAGCAATGTGCCTTGAGCGATGATGTGTTGATATTCAAGATCCCTCAAGAAAGAAAACTGAGAGGACATTTGGTGGCCTTGGAAGAATGTTTCTGAAGACTGTGGCTAATTGCTCCAAGGGGACACATGTCAGAGCTTGGATTAAGCTCCCCTTATAGGGTCTCTTTGAAACAGGAATTTTAGGGGGATATAGGCAGGCTTAGGGAATTTTTAGAATTGGGGTCCATGGAAAAAACACAGGGCTACAGACTGGGAGAAGGTATATTTCCATAACACAAGGAAACCAGGCCCAGTTACATTTCCATAAGACAAGGGAAATTGGGAGAAGTTACATTTCCATAAGACAAGGGAGAGGCAACAGTTACATTTACATAAGACAGGGGAACTGGGAGTAGCCAAAAGATCTATATTTACAAAATAGAGAAGGTGGAAGAAAGCCCAGAAGGAATAGGAGGACAATGAAGGAGGAGGGCCTCAGGAGTTACTATAGTAACCAATTTGAAAGGGAATATTGACCAATCAGAGGGCATATCAGGACACAGGAACTGCAGCCTTTATAAACCATGGAAACAGGAAGTCAGTGGGACCCTTACCCCCTCCCCATGTGGGAGTCCATTCGGTGGGACTCTTTCCCTCTCCCCACATGGGAGTATGTACTTGTTCTTCAATAAATCTCCATCTTTGCTGTACCATCTTCTGTCCGTGGATTCATTCTTCGACTCCGGCAGACAAAGGATCCAGGGTCCAGTCCAAAAAAATCTGTATCATATTGGTGCTTCAGCCGAGAAAATTTGTCAACTCTCTTTACATCGAACTGTGAGTGCACCCATGGATTTTATCCCTTTTCTGTCTCTTGTATGATTTTGGAGGCTGATGGATGCCCACCAGCCACTTAAACTTGGCTGCCGTCCTAAAAGTGGGTATTTCCTTCTTCCCTTCACTGCTCCTTTCATCTGCCTTTTATTTCTTCTGCTTTCTATCTCAGTCAGGTCTAATGATCCAGGTCCCACTAAGCTTAAACTCCTCAGTCTCTATTTGTGCAGGCCTTTCTAGTAAGAGTCCAAGAGAAAAACTTCTAGGCAAGAGTTAAGAAAGGGGGTGGGACAGCTAACTGTTTTCCACTCCTGGCATATGAGCATGGCCCTGGAGCTTCCCATCAGGTCTAACAGGAGTTAATCACAGCCCTTAGCCCAGTGGTTCTCAACCTGTGGGTCGCAACCCCTTTGGGGGTCGAACGACCCTTTCACAGGGGTCTCCTAAGACCATCGGAAAACACATATATAATTACATATTGTTTTTGTGATTAATCACTATGCTTTAATTATGTTCAATTTGTAACAATGAAATTGGAGGTCACCACAACATGAGGAACTGTATTAAAGGGTTGTGGCATTAGGAAGGTTGAGAACCACTGCAGGCTTAGCCGCTTCTGCCACCACCCCTGTAGAAGTTTTAGCTTTTCAGAGAATTCAGTATTACAACCAGACACAGCTGTTAAGATAGCCCATTAATTACTAGGTCACTTGCCTCTTGCCTTTATTGTGATCCTGTAAAATGGGTAACCGCTCTCAGAAGTGTTCTTAAAAGTCTCATTTTTGCCATGTTTTTATTTCCCAGTCTGACATTTGAAATTTGGATAGGTGAACCATTTCTCACAATTTGGGGACACGTCTGGGACTTCTGTACCCATGGAGAGGAAAAGGCTGGCTTAACAGGAGTCGTGATTTTGGGTGACCTCTTGGTCTGAGCCCCATCTCTTCACGGATGCTATAGAATAGGCCTGAGATGGTTTTTCATTGTAAGATGGTGAAAATGACACAAGGGGAATATACGTGAGGCAAACAGGCAGGCCACATGGCCAAAATAGTCCATTGGAAGAATGCTGAGGTTCTGGGGAGGGTCAGTCCCCAAACCAGGGACAGGAGACATTGCCTTTTTAATGGAGTGCATTTTGTGGTGTCTGTGAGTTGTGTGCACTTGTAAATATTGTGTAGAAGAGTGTTTCTATTGATGTTTTCTGTTGATGCTTGAATCAATCTGTTTAAAAATGAGGCATGTCCCACTTTGCTGGGGGCCCAGCTGCTTGTGGACAGGCTGAACATGTGGGTGGGTTTAAATTTTGAGAGACTTTTTGTCTGTAATGTACCTTGGTTACTGATATTCTTTGCTAGCTTAGTTTGCTCTTTGCTGTTTTTATGAATACAGGGAGCCCTCTGTGTGGGCTTTGTGCCACTTAGAACCAAAGGTTATTTTGCTGTGCTGGGTTAAGATTTTAAGATTCTAAGGCTAATTTGAAAGTGTAAAATCTGTAAAGGTTGCATATATGTTAACCCAGGGAAGTTTAAACAAAGGCCAGACCAATAGCTAATTTCAAGCCTGCCTGTAATTAACAAACCATTATCTTCCCCACCAGAGGCAAAGCAGGAGGGGGGAAGGAAAAAAGGGCAACTTTAAAAATGGCTTTTAGGTTCCAAAGCTGCAGAATGAGAGGTGGCACTTGCCAAACTTGCACAGGCGCTCTGGAAGGGGCAGGGCGGAGAAATTTGCAGAGCCCAGCCCAGCAGTATGCCCATCAAATGGGATGGGGGTGGGGCGGGGGAGGGGCGCGGCTTGGTGCCTGCCTGTAATGTCACAAACCCATGCAGGCTGACTGAAGAAGAAAGGAGGCTGGCTAAGGGGTGGTCACAACTTTGCCGCTTCTGCGCCCTTGGGGGCAAGGCAGCGAGGGAATGGGCAGGCGGTAGACGTGTCCTCCCAGTGTTTTCTCTATAACATTCAAAGTGTATTCTGTACTTCTGTGGCATTACTAGAATATAACAATTTATTAGCCAGATTGCAAAGGATTAATTCTGTGTTCAACACCAAATCTTTAATGTTAAAACCAGTTTAAGCTTTGATAATCTTTAAGTTGGGTATATTTGGCAGCTTTTTCTGAGTGTAATATTTCAAGAATTTAACTGAGAGGTAACGTTATGATATCTCAAGGGCCCTGAAGTGACACAAAGATCTACTCTCTCTCCCTAAAAAGAAATATTTTTAACTAAATTAGATTAATTCAATATACTTGAAATTGCATAAGGAAACTGCCAAATAAAAAATTAATAACAGTATTCTATTTAAAATACATATACTTTGAAGGTTATAGAAATTTCAGTCTGCTTCAAAAAAGAACTTACACAAATTCAGAACCAAGTTCAAACAGGAAACTTTTAGAAGTAGCACATATCCAGTCAGGGACATAGGGCAAGCGTGATAACTCTCTGCATCTGTCAGTGACACCCTGGTGTTTTACGTTTCATTTATTGGGATTTATAAACTGTTTTCAATGTTCAATATACTGTCTGCTATAAGCCATGTTGCCACATGTTACCCTTTATATACAAACTAGAGGTCCCGCAGCCTGGCCTGCTGGATTGGACCAAAACTGGCTCTCCGACATCCCCTGAGGGAGTCCTGGATTGCGAGAGGGCACAGGCCAGGCCAAGGGACCCCACTGGTGCATGATCGGGGCCAGGGAGGGATGTGGGAGGTGGGCCAGCCAAGGAGGGGCTGCGGGAGGGCTCTAGGGCGTGTCCAACCCGTCTCACTCAGTCCTGATCTGCCAGACCCCAGCAGCAAGCCAACCTGCCGGTCAGAGCATCTGTCCCCTGGTGGTCAGTGCACATCATAGCAAGCAGTTGAGCAGCCTTAGCATATCATTAGCATATTACTCTTTGATTGGTTGAATGGCCGACCGGATGACCAGACACTTAGCATATTAGGCTTTTATTATATAGGATTGTTTGCTGTACTAGAAGATTGTTGTCTAAGAATATTATAAAGTAAAGGTTTTATCAAATTGTATTTTAAACAAATCTATAACCGTGCCACTTTTGAATTTTGTCATATTGGATACCATTGCTTTACTTTGGTACATTTAAGTCTTTAGAAAAACCCATAGAAAGGACTCTGACTTACTCTAAATTGCAGGCTTCTAAGCAGGTCATATCTTTGAACTAAAAGGAGTTTGTAGAACTTCATGGAATTATTAAAACTATATAGAAGGTGCTCCCCCTTCCAGCATACCTGAGTGAAATATACAGATGAGCACTAGGTATTCAGGGTTAAATTTAAGTTTAAAAAGGGAAAATAAAAATCTCTTCCCCCAATATTCACCATTAGTAAAAACTAAGAGTTAAGCCAGTGAGTAGGCAGTTTACAGTATTAAATAAGGCCAGAAATAGATTCCATCCTTTTTCCAAAAATCAGGCAGAGGATAAATCCTGTAATGATGAGGGCATACAAGGGGTAGGACTGGAGCTGTTTACACTTTCCTGGATACTGGCCGAACCAGGATTCCGGGTGCTGTGTATACTCTGAAGTCCTCATCCTAGAGTAGACCCCTCGGAAATTCGGTTCAGCAGGTATTTCAAACCATTCAGTTCAGTGAATACTTCAAAACATTACTGCCAGCTCAGGCCCTTTTTAATCACAGACAAGAGGCCTGAGAGCAAGACACGGGTTATACACACTTCCCCCATGAGATAAGGGAGGAACCCACAACCTTTGTGTGAGCTCGGGTCATCGAGGTGCGGTGGTAAGTATGGTTAATCCACCCGACAACCTGATCTGAGACCATGTGCAGTAAGGACTACTCACTCCAGACTTATGAGTGAGGTCTTCATTCCATATATACACCCTTGGCCAGGAGAGAAGGCACCTCGCTGACAAAGGTACCCTTGGTTGGGAGGGGACACACCCCTGCCCCACCAAGGGGTGTACACAGTGGATGCAGGACATCCTTTGTGGGTACAAGGATGCTGGTCATCATTATACATTTTCTTTTCTTCCTTTTCTTCTTTCAGATGGGAAGCGTGTTCTCTACACCACATAAAGACAGTCCACTAGGATGTATCCTCAAAAATTGGGATAAGTTTGACCCCACAAACCTTAAAGGAAAAGTGCCTGATTTTTTTTTTTTCTGCACTCAGGCTTAGCCTCAATACCAACTAGAGAATAGTGAAAGCTAGCCCCCAAAGGGAAGTTTTAATTATAACATCATCTTACAGTTAGTTAGATTTTTTGTAGGAGAAATAAGAAATGGTTGGAAGTTCCTTATGTCCAGACTTTCTTTACTCTAGGGGACAAGCCAGAGGCAGGAAGGAAACTGTAAACTTAGTCCCTCACTCTTGAATAACAATCCAAGGTCCACCAAGGGAGAAGGCTGAGGCCATGCCCCTGCCCAAGACTGAGCCAACTTTAATTTTCCTCAAGATAAATGAAGGGTCTGGCCATACTTTAGCTGAGATCCCCTTCTCACCCCTGGACATGAGACAAATTAAAAGTGATTTAGGAAAGTTCTCAGAAGACCGTGACAGATATATTGAGGTCTTCCAAAACCTCATTCAAGTATTTGATCTCTCATTTAGAGACATCATGCTCATATTAAACCTGACCTTCTCAGCCACTGAGAACCTAAATATACTAGAAAAAGCAAGAGAATTGGGGAAATGACCATTTTCTTATGCTGGGAGAATAGACGACTCTGAGGAAAGAAACAGGAATTTCTTAACAGGAAAAGAGGCAGTTCCCCTCGTGGACCCTCAATGGAATCCTGAAACTGAGAGGTGGAAAATAAAGCACTGCCAGTTCTGTATTATAGAAGCCCTCAGACATAGTAAAACAAAGCCTGTTGATTACTCTAAATCAGCGGTTCTCAACCTGTGGGTCGTGACCCCTTTGGCGGTCGAACGACCCTTTCAAAGGGGTAGCCTAAGACCATCCTGCATATCAGATATTTACATTATGATTCATAACAGTAGCAACATTACAGTTATGAAGTAGCAACGAAAATAATTTTATGGTTGGGTCACAACATGAAGAGCTGTATTTAAAAGGCCAGAAGGTTGAGAACCACTGCAAGTCTAAATTAACCACCATTAATCAAGGGACATGAGAAAACCCCTCAGCCTTTTTGGAAGGCTCAGAGAGGCTTTGGTTAAGCATACCAATATTACCCCAGATTCAGAATTGGGACATCTAATTTTAAAGAACAAATTTATCACTCAGGCTATCCCAGACATCAGGAGGTTGCAAGAACTGACTATTGGTCTCAAGAGCACTTTAAAGAATCTCCTGAAAATTGCCACCTCTGTGTTCTATAATAGAGAACAAGAGAAGGAAAAGAGGAGAAACAAGAGAGACCAGGCTAAGGCTACATAAATAGAGATCATAGTAGCCGCACTTCGGAAAAGCAGAAACCCCCAGTCAGAGCCCAGAGGTCAATGGTCAGTCCTGGTCACCTGCTACAACTGTAGACAGGTTGGACTTATGCGCTGGAGTTGCCCCAAGGGGCATGGTGGACTCTGGAAGCCCTGTTCTGCCTGTCAAGGAAACCACTGGAAGTCAGACTGCCCCTGGAGATGGAGGTCCCTTGGGGTGGGGCTGGCAACCAGCTGGACCAACAGGACTGACGGGGCCCTGGGGCTCCTCAAAGAACAGCCACCTCCACCCAGGAGCCCCGGGTAAGCCTGACAGTCGGGGGGGGGGGGGGGCAAGGAAATTAATTTCCTCCCCGATGCTGAGGCCACCTTCTCATCCTCAGAGGCTGTAGCCATTACAGGCATGTCTGCGAAGCCAAGAAAGAGATCTTTTTCTCAGCCTTTAGGGTGCAGCTGGTGTAAGTTGTTCCTTTCCCATGCCATCCTGATCCTGCTGAAAGCCTCATACCCATATCAGAAACAGTATCCTCTCAACCCTGAGGCTCTGGACTCAATATTCTAATAAGTCATCTATTTTAGAAGTCCAAGATTTATTGAAACCTTGTCATAGTCGTTGAGAGCTTGTTTGGAGGTTCTAGCAGGGGAGCACAGCTACTCGTATACCCTTGACCGAAGACCGGTCCTCTCCTGGGGGGGGAAGGTCGTCCTCTTCGACCGAGCACGCAGCTTCGGGAGGGACGCACATGGATCGGTGAGGGAGGAGGGGGACACCCGCCTAGCCAGCCAGATCAGCCAAATCAACCCTGGCGATCAATGGGGTGACAGATGTCGCAGCCAGATCGCCCTCACATCCAGTCATAGTCCTTACAATACTTCCATCTTAGGGGTACAAGAGCCTAATAGAGGGGGAGGACTAGTTCAGGACTTATAACTAGTAAATAAAAGAGTAATTCCTATCCAACCAGTTGTCCCTAACCCTTATACTTTACTGCCCAGATTCTGGAGGACACAGAGTGGTTTATAGTACTAGATCTCAAGGATGCCTTTTTCTGTGTACCTCTCCCTCCTAACTCACAGTCCCCATTTGCCTTTAAAGAGATCCTAATAATTTAAGCATTCAGCTAACATGGACAATACTGCCCAGGATTTTCAGGAATAGCCCTCATTTATTTAGGCAGGCCTTTAAACAGCTCCAAAAGGCCCTATTACAGGCACCAGCTTTAAGTCTCCCAACAGGTCAGCAGTATCAAGTCCTAGATCCGTCTGTCTTGAATAAGCCTTGAATGCCAGTACAGGAGAAGGATGAAGCCACATTACCATCAGTTGAATCACCGGATTCCTATTTGTGTGAGCTTCTAGAGCAGTGGTCACCAACATTTCGGACCTCACAAACCACCAGTGGTCTGCAGACCACCGGTTGGTGACCGCTGCTCCAAAGGTTTCCTTAAACCAGTGGTCGCCAACCTTTTGGACCTCATGGACCACCAGTGGTCCGCGACTGCTCTGGAGGACCTAAAACTTCTCTTTTAAAGGAATCTTGAAGAGTCAATGAGTGCCAGATAATTAACATATCTGGTATTTCTGGGTAAACAGTGTTTTCATTTTTTAATAATTCTTATTCTGTCTTTTTATAAGTGTCACCTGAACCCTAGGCTAGTATCTGGAGGAGACCTTCACTACCCTTGCTGGGACCCAGAAACACCATAAGATGCTCCTACTTATAGCTCCATTTTGTATCCCTAATGTAGCAAAATTTTCAGCCATACTGGCTCCACAAATCCCTAACTACTAAGTATGTTATAAGCAGCCCAATTCAGGGTCAAATAATCTCAATTAGATATGTATCTCCCACATCTCTTTCAGAGTAAAATGTGCTAAATCTTAGTCTATAGGACAACTTATGCTGCCACTACCACCAACCAGACCAGAACCACTTCTCAAGCCTCTACAGAGTTTTATTCACAGAGAACCCCTCGATTGAGCAGGGAAAAGTCTGTGCCATGAATAACACTTCTTACTGCAAGCAGCTTAGCTAAAAAGAAGGCCTCATAGCCTCTTGCCCCAGAAGTCTGGGCACCAATTAAAGATATAATGCCATTCCCATTAACTAGCTGCCCTCACAGACCTTGGTTTATACTATTGTTTTTGTTGTTGTTGTTGTTTTACTCATCTTTAACAATTGCCTGTTTAACCTTTGGTATGTTTCATATCCTTCCATGTAGAAGCCCTAAAGCTACAACTGGTCCTCCAAATGGAACGGATGAAATTGAAGCAGTAATCAAAAAACTTCAAGCAAGCCCTGACTGGTTTGGCTCAGTGGATAGAGCGTCGGCCTGCAGACTGAAGGGTCCCAGGTTTGAATCTGGTCAAGGTTTAAAAAAAAAAACAAAAAACAAAACTTCAAGCAAAACAAAAGCCCTGGGTTAGATTGCTTCACAGGGGAGTTTTACCAAACATTCAAGCAAGAACTAAAACCTACCCTCCTAGACAATTCCAAAAAATTCAAAGGAAAGGAACACTTCTAAACTCTTTCTATGAAGCCAGCATTACCCTAATCCAAAAACCAGATAATGACACTACAAAGAAATAGAACTATAGGCCAATATCTCTAATGAACACAGATGCTAAAATCCTCAACAAAATTCCAGCAAATCATTACATTAGAAAGCATTACATTAGAAAGATCATACACCATGACCAAGTGGGATTTATTTCGGGGATGCAAGGCTGCTATAATATCTGCAAATCAATAAATGTGATATATCACATAAACAAATTGAGAGATAAAAATCACATAATCATGTCAATTGATACAGAAAAAAAGCATTTGACAAAATATAAGACCCTTGATAAAAAGTCTCAGCAAAGTGGGAATAGAGAGATCATACCTTAACATAATAAGAGTCTTATATAACAAACCTACAGCCAACAACATACTTAATGAGCAATAACTAAAAACATTTCCCCTAAGAATAGGAACAAGACAGGGATGCCCACTTTCACCACTCTTGTTCGACATAGTACTAGTCTCCATCAAAAAGCTACTAGACTTAATAAATTAATTCGGCAATGTAACAGGATACAAAATTAACACCCAGAAATCTATGGCTTTTTTATACATCAATAATGAACTCACAGAAAGAGAAACTAAAATAACCATCTTATTTACCATGGCAACAAAAAAATAAAGATACCTAGGAATAAACTTAACTAAGGAAGTAAAAGACCTGCACCCAGAAAATTACAGGACATTGAAAAAAGAGGAAGACATAAACCAATGGAAGAACATACCGTGTTCATGGATTGGTAGAATCAACATCATTAAAATGTCCATACTACCCAAAGCAATCTATAGATTCAATGCAATCTCCATTAACATACCAATGGCATATTTCACAGACCTAGAACAAACACTTCAAAAATTCTTCTGGAATAAAAAAAGACCCCAAACAGCCACAGCAATTCTGAGAGAGAACAAAGTTAGAGGGATCATAATACCATATATCAAGCTATATTACAAAACCACTGTTCTCAAAACTGCCTGGTACTGGCACAAGAATAGACGTATAGACCAATGGAACAGAACAGAGAACCCAGAAATCGACCCAAGCCATTATGCTAAATTAATTTGACAAAGGACGCAAGAGCACACAATGGAGTCAAGACAGTCTCTTCAATAAGTGGTGTTGGGAAAATTGGACAAACACTTGCAAAAAAATGAAACTAGACCACCAACTTGCACCATACACAAGAATAAACTCAAAATGGATAAAGGACTTAAATGTAAGACAGGAAACCATAAAAATCTTTGAAGAATCCATAGGCAGCTAAACATCAGACATATGTTGTAGCAATATCTTTACCGATACAGCTCCTAGGGCAATGGAAACTAAGGAGAAAATAAACAAATGAGACTACATCAAAATAAAAACTTATGCACAGCAAAAGAAACCATCAGCAAACAACAAGAGAGCCCACGGCATGTGAGAACATATTTGCCAATGTTATAGCAGATAAGGGTTTAATCTCCAAAATTTATAGGGAACTCATACAACTTAACAAAAGGAAGTTAAACAATCCAATAAAAAATATGGGCAAAGGAGTTAAATAGATACTTTTTGAAAGAGGACATACAGAAGGCCAAGAGACATATGAAAACACTAGAGGCCCCATGCATGAAATTTGTGCAAGAGTAAGGCCTTCCTTCCCCCAGCCGCCAGCACCTTCTTCCCTCTGGCACCCAGGACCTGGACTTCACTCTGACCCTGGCTTCGCCTGGAAGGATGTCCGGTCTAATTAGCATATTACGATTTTATTATTACAGATGCTCAATGTCACTAATCATCTGAGAGATGCAAAGCAAAGTAATAATGAGGTATCATCTCACATCTGTCAGAAAGGCTATCATCAACAAATGACAAGTGCTGGCGAGGATGTGGAGAAAAAGGAACTCTTGCACACTACTGGTGGCACTGCAGACTGGTGCAGCCACTGTGTTAAACAGCACAGAGTTTCCTCAAAAAAATTAAAAAGGAACTCCCATTTGACCCAGTAATCCCACTTCTAAGAATATATCCCAAGAAACCAAAAACACCAATTAGAAAGGATATATGCACCCCTATGTTTATAGCAGCACAATTTACAATAGCTAAGATTTGGAAACAGCCTGAGTGCTCATCAACAGATGAGTGGATTAAAAAACAGTGGTACAGCTACAAAATGGAGTACTATGCTGCAGTAAAAAAGAAGGAACTCTTACCATTTGCAACGGCATGGATGGAACTGGAGAGCATTATGCTAAGTGAAATAAGCCAGTCGGAGAAAGATAAATATTACACAAACTCACTCATTTGTGGAATCTAATGATCAACATAAACTGATGAACCAAAATAGATCCAGAGACATAGAGGCATTGAACAGATCATCAAACCTTAGAAGGAAGGCAGGGGAAGGTGGGAGGGGTTGGGGGTAAGAGATCAACCAAAGGACTTGTACACATGCATATGAACATAACCAATGGACACACACACTAGGGGGGTGAGGGTTTGTGCAGGGGGTGGGAGTGGCCACGGGAGGTCAAAGGAGGTGGGGGAAAGAACATATGTAATACTTTAGACAATAAAGAATTAAAGACAAAGAAGAAGAACTCATGGGCAGCTTTCTCCCAGACAAAAGTGTTTGCAGAGATCATTGTTTCTATGCTGAAATCTGCCTCACCAAGACCTGACTGGCAGGCACCATATTTACATCTCCATAAAGCTGGCTCACACTGTTCACCCACCACTGGTGATTCCCTGTGACCTCGCCACACCCAATTTGCAGCCCCACCTATGCTGTTTGCAGAGTCTTTTCCATATGAATGGCCTGTCCTGGCTCAGGCTTCAGACTTTCCTATAATCTCTCAAAGAAGTAGCAGCTGGACTCAGCATACCGATAACATTCAATAAGTAGCCCCTGGCCTGGCAATAGTTGCAGCCTGACTTGCTTCACAGTTTGGCCTCTCTTGGTCACTTACAAGCCCAACACAAGTAGCAGCCATCTGCAGATTGCTCTGTAGCTTGTGCTGGGTGGCTGTAGACAGGGCACAGGCAGTGGCTGACTTTTCAATCCCTGGAGGCCCCACTCTGCACCTGATGGACATCTGTAGACCATGCCAAATTACAACTCTATACATCCATGATCAACACACTCAAGGGGCAGATTCAGTGAGCACCAAAGCCCCTCTGAAGCAAGTCGTGTTCCACAGGGATATCTCCTGCACAGAAACTCTTCCACTGTAGTCAAAGCTGGTCCTCACAGCCAATTGGCCTGGAGGTCAATTCCTCCCAGTGATGCCAACAGCAATCAAGGCTCAACAACAATAAGACTCTGCACTCAGCCCACACAAGGGTGCACCTAGAGTTCCCAGCTCAGGACACTGGGGAAGCTGAGCCACTGGGTCATACAGGAAACCTATTACACAAGACCACTCTACCAATTCCAGGAGACATGGCAGCTCTACCTAATACATAGAAACTTACACAGGGAAGCAGCCAAAATGCAGAGACAAAGAAATATGTTGCATATGAAAGAACAGAAGAAATCTCCAGAAAAGGAACTAAATGAAACGGAAGCAAGCAAACTACTAGACACAGAATTCAAAACAATGGTTATAAGGATGCTCAGGGGTCTTAATGAGAGCTTCAAGGGACTTAGTAAGAATTTCAAGGATCTTAGTGAGAATTTCAAGAAAATTAGTGAGGACATCAAAGACATAAAAAAAAAAACCAGTCTGAAATTAAGCATACACTAACTGAAATAAAGAATAATTTACTGGGATTCAACAGTAGAGTAGAGGATTCTGAGAATCAAATCATTTATTTGGAATATAAGGAAGTGAAAACACCTAATCAGAAGAGCAAAAAGAATCCCAAAATATGAAGATAGTGTAAGGAGCCTTGGGGACAACTTCTAGCTTACTAACATTCATATCATGGAGGTCCCAGAAGGAGAAGAAAAAGAGCAAGATATGGAAAACCTACTTGAAAAAATAATGACAGAAAACTTTCCCTACTTAGTGAAAGAAATAGACTTACAAGTCCAGGAAGCACAGAGAGTCCAAAACAAGAGGAACCCAAAGAGGCCCACACCAAGACACATCATAATTAAAATGCCAAGGGCTAAAGACTAAGAGAATCTTAAAAGCATCAAGAGAAATGAAGTTAGTTACCCACAGGGAGTGCCATAGGACTGTCAGCTGATGTCTCAATAGATACTTTGTAGGCCATGTTAGAAATAAGTCAAGCCCCCTAAATCAGGGATCCTGGTAGAACACAAAGCATACTTGAGAGCCAGGCAGCAAGGCAAATTCTTCACTTCTGCAGAAGGATACATACCAGCACAGTCTGGCAGCATATACACTGAGTGCTGAGCTGGCAGTTTTCTCAGACTTTTATTCCTAATGCATGTGATCTGTCTCTCACTCTTGAGAGCTTCGGCCACACTCTTGCGCGATTGCCTAATTTAAAGTAAGTGGTTGATCTTTGCCATTTCAAAATGGAAGCCCTCAGGGGAGCTGCAAGTCATGTGAACCAAAATGGTGGCTGCCTAAGCTCCATTCTTTGACAGAAAAAATTACTTGCTTATTCTCACAGGCCAGAAGGGAGTAGTTGAGAAATATTCAAAGTGATGAATAGCAAGAACCTACAACCAAGATTTCCCAGCAAAGCTATCATTCAGAATTGAAGGTCAGATAAAGAGCTTCACAGACCAGAAAAAGTTAAAGGGGTTCATCATCACCAAACCAGTATTACATAGAATGTTGAAGGATATTCTTTAAGGAGAGGAAATATATATATATATATATATATATATATATATATATATATGCAACAAATACATATCTATCAACATTTGAATCTAAAAATCAAAATAAACCAAGAATCTAATAAAGAAAATTAACTGATGAATAAAATAGAACCAGAGGCATAAAAACATGGAACAGACTGACAAATCTCAGGGATAGTGGAATGGGGGACAGAAAGAGATTAACCAAAGAATTTATGTGCATATATGCATACCTATGGACACAAACAATGAGGTGATGAAGCCCTGGGGCAGGGCAGGTACCGGTTGGAGGGGTACAATGTGGGGGGAAAGGAAGACATCTGTAATACTCTCACAATAAAAATTTAAATTAATTAATCAAGTTACATTTTTAAAAAGTCAACTTGACAGTATTTCTAAATTTAAAATACAAATATCTTCTGCACTAATTTTTTTGTGTAGGAATGCAGTAATACATGTATAAGGATGTATGTATACAGTAATTTATTATAGTATCCATCCATTTGGAATAATATCCAAATATACTAATAATAAGTAGTATCCATCCATTTGGAATAATATCCTATTAATAATGGAAAAATATGAAAAGTGATATGAAACCAACTCCAAGTTATATTAATTTGTAAAAGAAAGATACAGAACTGTATGGCAAGTGTGAGTAAAACAAAATTGGAGCTATATACAAACACATGTTAGATCTGCACGGATAAAAAGCATAAAAACTGGCAAAATAAATTGCCTCTGAAGAGGACTGGCAAACTGAGGAACTAGGAGGCTGATGTGAAATGGAAATTCACTTTCCAGTACTGTTGAGATATTTTTTAAACCATCTCCACTATTAGTTGAATTTTTTTCAAAACAAACAAAGTCCTTTTTCACAACAGGTTTGTCACCAGAACACAATTGTCATGAAAATCACTACCGAATCAAAGCCAAAATGGGAAAGGAAAAGACTCATATCAACATCATTGTCAATGACAAATAGATTCCCGCAAATCTACCACTACTGGCCATCTGATCTATAAATATGGTGGGATTGACAAAAGAACCATTGAAAAATTTGAGAAAGAAGCTGCTGAGATGGGGAAGGGCTCCTTCAATTATGTCTGGGTCTTGGATAAACGGAAAGCTGAACATTAGTGTGGTATCACCAATGATATCTCCCTGTGGAAATTTGAGACCAGCAAATATTATATGGTCATCACAGATGCCCCAGGACACAGAGACTTTGTCAAAAACATTGATTACAGGTATATCTCAGGCTGACTGTGCCGTCCTGATTGTTGCTGCTGGTGTTGGTGCATTTGAGGCAGGTATCTCCAAGAATGGACAGACCCGTGAACACGTCCTCTGGCTTACACTCTGGGTGTGAAACAACTAATTATTGGTGTTAATAAAATTGGTTCCACTGAGCTGTTCTACAGCTAGAAGGGATACAAGAAAATTGTTAAAGAAGTCAGCACCTACCTTAAGAAAATTATCTAAACCCTAACACAGTAATATTTGTGCCCATGTCTGATTAGAAGGGCAACATGCCAGAGCCAAGTGCTAACATGCCTTGCTTCAAGGGACTGAAAGTCCCCTGTAAAGATGGCAATGCCAGTGGAACCACACAACTTGAAATACTGGATTGCAACCTGCCATTAACTCGCCAAGTGATAAGCCGTGTTTGCCCCTCCAGGATGTCTACAAAATTGGTGGTATGAGTACTGTCCCTGTAGGCACAGTGGAGACTGGTGTTCGGAAACCTGGCATGGTGGTAACTATGCTCCAGCCACTGTTACAATTGAAGTGATGTCTGTTGAAGGCCACCATGAAGCTTTGAGTGAAGCTTTTCCTGAGGACAGTGTGAGCTTCAATGTCAAGAACATATCTGTCAAGGATGTTCATCATGACAATGTGGCTGGTGACTGCAGAAATGACCCACTAGTGGAAGCAACTGGTTTCACAACTCGGGTGATTGTCCTGAACCATCCAAGCTAAGTCAGTGCTGGCTAAACACCTGTGCTGGATTGTCACACAGCTCATGGTGCAAATTTGTTGAGCCAAAGGAGAAGATTGATGGTCATTCTGGGAAAAAGCTGGAAAATGGCCCTAAGTTTTTGAAATCTAGTGATGTTGCAATCAATATGGTTCCTGGCAAGCCCATGTGTGTTGAGAGCTTCTCTGACTGTCCTCTGGGCCATTTTGCTATTCTTCCACTCCTTGAGTTCATACATTACTTCCTCTGGGAAGTTTCCAGAGCAACCACGCCCCTTGCTACATGCTGCCCTAGCTCTCTCTACATGTCCTTCATAGCACTTACTGAGGTTCAGATTACGTATTTGATCAATGTGCCTCATATATAAGGCCCGAAAAGGCAGAACCTATGTCTGTTGCCCTCACTGTCCATAACACATACATAGTGCCTAAAGATGAATTCTGTGGTCTGAGGGAGTAGTGCCTCATAAAGTACCCTAGAGGTTGTGAATAGAGAACACTTCTTTCTTAAATCCTCACCTGAAGATATGTTTTGGGGGTTGTTTGTTTTTTATTATTGACTTGAGAGAGAGAGAGAGAGAGAGAGAGATAGGAGAAAGAAACATAGATTGGTTGCCTCCCGTATGTGCCCTGACTGGTGATCAAAACCACAACCTAGGTAGGTGTCCTGACTGGAATCAAACCCACAACCTTTTTGGTGTACAGGACGATGCTCCAACTAACTGAGCCACTTGGCCAGGGCTAGAAAGAACACTTTTAAGGTGTTCATGTGGGAAAGAATGTAGATATATGAGAAATGCATAAGCAATTTTAGTAAGGCCAAAGTGAATAAGGCCTTGTGTACACAGACACACAGACCCACACACAGACCCCATATGTCATTAAGTTTTTTGCATAGTTTATCCTTTAGTCTATCAAAAGTGCAAATAAAATTAAAAAATACATAGCCCCATCATATCCAATGCATCCAATAATAAATAAACAAAATTATAACAAGCATCTCACATAGGGGCTACCAGGCACCTAGTACATGGGTATTTGATGACATGCCCACTCCCATAAAAACATTGTATTGCCATTGATTTATGACACTTTTAAAAAATTTGATAACAGCTAAATGTTACCCATGGCTCAGCTAGCTAACTAAAACAGACTGGCACTGAACAGAACCTGGAAGAAAGTCTAAACACTGAGTAAAACCCGTTGAACCATGGCTGTAATTGCCGGTTTGGGTTGCACATTCCATTCTCTGGTTTGTGCTGATCATACCTCCTAAGTGGAAATAAAAGCAGAAAAGGGAGTATTTTACTCAGTTGCATAATAAAACCTCACAGTTCCCATTAAAGAAAACAATCTCTGTGGCATTACTTTCATAGACTGTCTCCTGTCGCTCAGCCAGCAAGAATTAAACTCAATCTGGGCACATTTCTCGAGATTTTGAGTTCCAGTACAAGTTTCCAAATAATGTTATTAATGATGAGTCAGTTCAGAATGCACTGTGGTACAGACCACATAGAAATTTAACCACGAGAAAGAACTGAAGCTTAGAAAGCAGCCTAATGTAGCTGACAGAGTTGAAGATAGATCTGCAGTAAAAGTATCTTCTGACCTGCCATACTAATGCCCTCAACCTATTGCTCACTCTTTTATCCTGAAATAAAAACTAACCCTGAATTCATTTTTTGTTGCTAATATCATGGCTTAGTGAAAGTTTATACAAATAGACTTTCCTCTGAAAATCTTTAAAAAAAATTACCGCCCCCCCCAAAAAAATTTAATAGTCTTTTTAAGTTACAGTTCTTAACTTTGAGTTGTCTTTTCCATTAATAATCTTCTTAATCTATTTTTTCTAGGATTAAATGGCTGAAACATTTCAAAATCATGTATTTACCAATATTTTATATATTTACAATGTGTTTCTTCTAAAGTAGTGCCTGACTTTCCCTTCCTTTAAAAATATTTGTTGGGAATATGTCTTTGTCCTACTATAGCCAAATTTATTTTTCTTATGGTTTTTCTATTTCTACATATGTGCAAACAATTGTGAAATAGTCCAATAACCTAAAATTCTAGGCAACATAATAAACAAAAGAAAAAACCCCCAACAATTCACTGTGTATAAATGGTGGTAGCAGCCTCCAGCTCCCTCACAGAAAGACATCATACCATTGGATCATTTTATATTCCAAGTGTTACACTTTAGGTTAATCGATAAAATGTTGACAGAGTATTTAAACTTCTGACCAATTCATTGATGGACTCAAAGTAGTTAAGTGCTAGTAATCTGAAACAAAATTCTAATTTCTCCAAGTATATCTCTGAGCAATATCTGTTAATATAAGACATATTTCTCTGTGATTCTTTTTACTTAAATATACACTACATATTGCTATACTCAAACTTTAAATTAATGTTTGATTATTTCATAATAGTTATGCTCTCAAAGCACTGTATTTTAGAATGCATAGACTATTCTGCAGTAAAGATAATAGTGTGTGTTCATTAAGAGTCTTTAACATGTGCACAGCATTGTTTTTAAGTGCTTTGTTGCAAAAGACAGTTCTGCATGGGTCTCCTATGCTACTACTAGAGGCCCAGTGCACGAATTCATGTACAGATGAGGTCCCTTGGCCTGGCTGGTGATTGGGCCCCATTGTGGGGGGCTGGCCTGCAGTGGGGAGGGACCGCAGGAGGTTGGCCCCAGCAGCAAGCTAACCAACAGCCAATTCCAGGAGGAATAAGGCTCCCCCCTTCCTCCTGTCTGGGTCCAGGGTGTGGGTGAACCAGATTTGGGGCTGTCAGGGCCCCAGCAGCAAGCTAAGGCATGGTCGATTCTACGAGGAATTGGGCTCTCTCCTCCTTCCTGTCTGGGTCCAGGGTGCGGGTGAATCAGATTTGGGGCTGTCAGGGTCTCAGCAGCTAGGTCTGGGTCAGTGCACATCATAGCTACTGGCCAGTTGTCTGGTTGTTCTGGTCATTCAGTCATAACGGTTGCTTAGGCTTTTATATATATAGATATGATTTGCTAAGTATGCCAATAATGCAAAGCCTTATTAGCCCTTTATTCAAGCCACTTCTTAGGGTTGTCTATTGGAGCAAGTGACCCTGAGGAATAAGACAATGTCTCCCATTGGGGCCATTGAAGAGTTAGATTCCCTAACTTTAGTGTTCCTTGGATGCAACACAACCCCCTGTGTGCACAGCATCTATATGGACCCTCGGCATTTCCCTCTGGGTCTGTGGAGACAGAGAACTGATGCAAACCTGATGCTCATGCTGCCTGCTGCACCATCAATAGAGAAGTCTTTTCTGTCTGATCCAGGAATCTCATGTGTTCTTCCAACATTCATGAAATAATTGTTATGCAACTTATTAGCATTTAATTAGGGTAAAATCAAATTCCAGCCCCGTGTGTGTGTGTGTGTGTGTGTGTGTGTGTGTGTGTGAGTGTAATTTAGAGCATGGTGCCTTGCAACTGATAATAAGTACTAGCTAAGGAGCTATCTTTAGTCTCTGATAAAAATACTTTTAATAGTAAAAACAACATAAAAGTTTTAAGGTTTTTTTTTCTAATAATATTGGCTCATACTAAGACATTCAAATTTTAAAAATCTTGGTTTTGACCACCTAACAGCAGATTTAATATTTTATGTTTTCTAATGCATCATTCCAATATACTTTTTGCATTAGTTGAATATTCTGACATTTTAAGGGTGAGAAATTTGTATTTTCATCATGGTTTCCCACTCGGCACCACATGATGGCCACCACAGGGTAGATTCTCATTACATCTGTTCTGGCCTTCTCTCTAGTCTCCGCCTCTCTCTAGTCCATTCTGCTACCAGATGAATCTTCCTAATCTTACCTTCTGTACACTGTAACTCTGCTAAAAAAAACTTTCAATGACTCCCCACTGACCATAATATAAATCAGAACTCCTTGGGTACCTGGCGCTCAAATTCAAATTGAACCCTAATATATCTAAAGACATCTACTTCCTACATTTTCTACATGAAAACATTACCTCAGTCAAATTGATCTGCTCCCTATCTCACACATATACCTTGCATTTCTCATTGGATGGAGCACACTTCCTTTTCTATATATCTAAATATTACCCATTCTTCAAGAGTGAAATCTGAGGTATCTCTGCCATGTAGCATTTTTTAATACCCTGGTTAAGAATATTGCCTTCATCTTATTTTTTTTCCCTGTGGTGCCATGATAAATTTACCTTTCATGTCATCTTTCTTTATTTGAGGCATGATTGTGATGTATATCAAAATGCTTGCACGTCACTGAATGTCATCCTTGAAGGTCACCCTCAGGGACAATTCCAATGATATTCACATTGCTTAACATGTTTCATGGACTCTTTGGAACCACAGCCCCAGCTATTCTAGGAAGTCAGCCACTTTATTTTACAATCTCTTCTGCTTTTTTATAAAAGGGAAAAATAAATTATCAACCTGATTATCCATCTTATTTCCCCAAATCAGCTTCCAATAATTTGGTGTGTTTTTTCTTTAAGGGAAAAAGTTGGCTATTATTGAGAACATTTAAAAACATGCATTATAAATTCTAGAAGTATACATTCCTTGGCATGACTAAAAAGAAAACCCTTCCTTTAGATTAAATGATAAAACAATAACTAGAGGCAGGTCTAGAGCTATGTACTTTAGTGATTGGAAGTTCAAATCTCCCTGGAGGGTCCAGAAGGGTTCATTTGCATTACTTTGCCAATGGCTTAGGCAGTGGTTTTCCCATGGAAAAAAATATTTTTCTAACTGGCATGACATGAAAAGGTAAAATATTTTGTAGTATTTCAGAAATTGTGCAATTATAGGAGGACACACTCTGCTCCCTGAAGTTGCAGACAACTCCTTCTGTGGCCAAAAGAGTAGTGGAGATTTGTACTATGGAAGGATTTACCATTAATTTCCTCAGTGTTCCTGTCATTTCCAAAGGCAACATAAGGGCTTTGTGGTACATCTGTGTATTTATGTATGTAAGGCCACTGTCAAGTACATCTTCAAACAGAAAATTAGTGACGATACATCTGCATTAAATAAAATCTAACTTCATTGTCTTTCAGAAGGGCTGTGGGAAGATAATGTTTCTACTGCAATTTCCATTTGGTTCCATTTTGTGGAAGCTGGGTCCCTTCCAGCTTTTAAATGATCTCAATCTCTATGGAAGCCAAAAATACAATAAGCTAAGACTTTTAGCAAGAGCTTGCTGTACTTTCCATAAAATTACTGGATAAAACCTAGCAAAAATGACTACATTGTATATCTGAAACTAATATTGTATGTCAACTGTTAGTAAAAAAAATTTTTAAATCTAGCAAAACTTCTATTTGATTACTTCATATTGTTCTAAAGAAAATGTTAATTTTATACATAATTTCTTTTTAATTAATTTATTTAAACAACTATAGCCCTAACTGGTTTGGCTCAGTGGATAGAGCGTCGGCCTGCGGACTGGGGGGTCCCAGGTTCGATTCTGGTCAAGGGCATGTACCTTGGTTGCGGGCACATCCCCAGTGGGGGGTGTGCAGGAGGCAGCTGATCGATGTTTCTCACTCATAGATGTTTCTAACTCTCTATCCCTCTCCTTTCTTCTCTTTAAAAAGTCAATAAAATATATTTTTAAAAAAAACATCTATAGAAAGAGCTTTAATGAAAGGTTTTGTTATGATTCCTGCATCTCAGGTTATCAATATTATTGATATGAATACATTGTAATAAAACTTAGAAATAATTTTAAAATCATTAAGGAAAGCTCATACGTTTGCATTTGTTTTATTTTGACATGTTTTTATTGAGAGCATGCAGGGTCACTCTCTGCCCCCTTATCCTACTTTATTTCTTCATTTGACCTACATAATATTATATTATATTTAATTTTATTATATATCCCTTTAGTAGTTCATCTGTTTATAGTTGGTTTGTCTCTTTTTCTTCTTTTTTGTCTGTCTCTTTCTTACTAGGATGTAAGTTCCTTGATGGCAGGATGTTTTCTTCCTCACCATGATATTCCCAGCACTGAAAGCAATACATGTAGGTCCCCAGTAAATATTTACTAATTGCTTAGATGATTTGCTTAAATTCCAGCAAGTCCTGATCGACATAAAGTTGTACACCATCTGAGAAACTGCGTTATAATCTTGTAAGAAAGATTCAAAACCGAGTGACCCTGAAATTATACAAATTATACAGAAACATTTGTGTATATGTATTTCATAATTTTCATAAGACTCTCAGAATGGCATGTAACCCCAGAGAACAGAGGGTTAAAGCTATGGGGCGGGGGAAGAAGAGCAAGTATTAGCTGTGCCAGGAAACATCTGGAATTGAGACATGAGGGAGAACCAGCCAACGGGGCTGAAGGACACAGAAGAGAGCACTGTTGTGCATCCTTCTGAGTACTCCCCAGTGACTTTTTTCCTGGATATTTGAGACCAAATCAGGAAACACCATCATGTTAGACACATTAAAACATAATTTTATATGCTCAGATAAATTCCCTTCATTTATCTGTCTTTGAGACATGCATCTAACAAACATTAAAAATATCTGCTACATTATGAAGCCCCAAATCCTTAACTTTCAGAGTCTTAAAATTAGTTTACATGAACTATTTATTTCACACCACACTATAATTCATTTAGTGTTTTCTGGGATTTCTGATCTACGTCTTTAAAGGCTGAAATTTGTTTTGGCCAATGTGCTACTGCAGGAGTCTTGGCAAATGTTAACAGGAAAAATGATTAATAAAATGTCAGTTTGAAACAAATTTATAATATTATACAAGCAATAAAAACAAAAAACAAAAATCTGATTTGACGCCAAGAAGACAAATTATCCATTCAAGCACTTTCTTTTGAAGCAAAGTAAAGTATCATTTTTACCTTAGTCCAGACAAAAATTTACACATTTTCAACAAGAATACAACTTTCATATGGGTTCATAAAACAAAATGATGTAAATGCAAAGAAACCACAAAAACAGTATGGCTTTCATAGGTGAATTCCTTAATTGTGGCTTAGGAGAAAATTCTGACCTGAATCTCAGAATGTGAGTCTGATTGTGGGTCTGGAGGTCCTTGACTGCAGGAATCATATTTCATTCATCTTTTTATAATCTCAGTGTCTAGGACATAGAGGGGTGCCATGGATGTTGAATTAATAAATAAAAACCTATATGTCATGAGCTTTTAAAATCTAACATGCTTGTTAAAGCTAATTCCCTCAACTATTTTTCTTACTAAAACAAATGCTGTAAAACAGGATGCAGAGTGGGACTTGTATGTATGTTGATACTTTTTTCCTTCCCAATGAATTGATATTATTTTAATTCAGTTAACCATCTCTACATTAAAACCCGAGTGCACACTGAATCCATGCTCAGAGAAGAATAGGGCCTGATTTATTCAAGTGTTATCTCATTCCTTTTGCCAACAGTTTCACTAGATTTACTTCTTCTTTTGTTGTTTGATTTTTCCTCTCCCTTATACTGTTGTTTCATTGGATATTTGGGTTAGTGAAAGAAGCCCCTCAAGTCATTTTTAAAGAATAAAAATAGCTTTTATTTTATTTGTTGCTTATATGTAGGACAGTCTTCATGCTTGGTTGATTAAACACTTCAATTCGTGTTATCAAGGACCCATATATTTTGTGTCTGTCCACAGGGAAATCAACAGTGTCAACAACACATCACAGGTAATTATAAACGCAATATGCAAACATGACAATTTCAAAGAGAGATAAATGACATATAATTTGTATTCTTCTCTCTTTCTTTCTACATTTTTAATAAAATATTTATTTAGGAACAAAAATGTATAATAGCTATTAGGTGTATACTTTCTAGAAAATATCTGAAAATATCTGTTTTTAATGGAAGGCAGATTCAATTTTATGAGACAATTTATTGAATTATTATTTGTTCAATTTATATTTTAGAAATATATTTTAGGAACAAAATTTTTATTAATCAATATAAATAATGGCTATATTGTACAAATATCATTTAATAATAACTGAAATATAAAGATTTGAGAATAGCTATAAATTTGGTCATAAATGATTTTAGATAACCTTTTAGGCCTTCTTTATTATTTCTCACACTAGGAGTCTTGATCTTCAACATGTACTGGGAAGGATTTTTTTTCTTGTAGTAAGAACAAAAGATGTAAAGTTTAGATCCATTACTGTTGAAGGCAACAGAAATCTTTGGGATGTGAATAAGGGAATTTAAGTCATTCTCCTACTGAGAACTCCAGTGCTCATTCATTAATCTCCTTTTGTCTTAGACACCAAAAAACACAATGAAACAACAGTCCTCAAGACACTGTTTAGCAATGACAATAAGCACAAAAAGAAATACTACAGAGTTTTTAAAAAATGTTTTTTCTCTCTGTTTTTCTTTTCTGATGAAGATTATTATAGATTATGAGTAAATAGAGGCTTGTGGGATGAACAGAGAACCACTGATTTCTGTTGAAGTAGTTGGGTCTCAGCTGAATGAGGTTTCTGATCTACCACATTACATCACTCAGTAAATATAAATTATATCAATTTTTTGTGGCAGACTTCTTTTGTCCACATTTCAACACAGAAACATATGAAATGTGAGTTAAATGTTTGATTTAACCTAAATGTGTAATAATAGTCCACTTAAGTGTACTGGAAGACACATGAACATTCATACAAATATATAAACTATATTTTTGTTTTTCTTTTTCACAAATCTGTTTCTACCCAAACCAAGAATTTCTGATATAATAAAGACTTTCTCTCTCTCCCTCTGTTTTATTCTCTTTCTCTCTCAAAACAAATCTGCTGGAGTTGCTGTGGGCATGAGGCACAGGCGGCACGGGCGTCCTTCCATAGCACATACTCACTGAATGTTTATAGACTGGCTGATCCGGCAGGGCTTTCAACTACACATGTTTTTTTATACTTTCTTTTTTTTTTAATTTTTTTTACAAAAATATTTTATACAAGCAACATATAAATAGATTTCTATAATCACTCAATGTGATACAGTATAAATATGCTATAGTTTGTTTGTTATGAACAGATATTCAGCAGTTATGGCCGTTGTGTGTAACTTCTAAGTACTGTAGTCTCTGGGTGTTGAGGGTGGCAGGGGCGGGGTGGAGTGCATGTCCATCTGGTAAACTCTTCATAGTTCTCAGTTCTGTATCGCTCAGTAAACATTTCTCTTACTTAAAAAAAGAAAGAAAGAGGGAGGCCCAGGCCACTGGCCAGCGATAGTGTGGCAGGAGTGTGGTCAGCCAGCAATCGCCCCGCAGAGGAAGGCCCAGGCCAGCCATCACACCCCACGCCTGCCGCCTGCAGAGGGAGGCGACCGGTGGCAGGGGAAGGGAAGGGGGGGTCAGTGCTGCACAGATGGCAAACAGTGGCAGTGGCGGGGGCAGGGCCAGCTGCCTGCAACCAGGGGAAGGAAAACCCTGATAGGCCCTGATCTCAGGCCAGGCCTAGGGACCCTACTTGAATGGTCCGGGATTGTGAGAGGGTGCAGGCCGAGCTAAGGGACCCCCTTGAGCGCACGAATTTTCATGCACCAGGCCTCTAGTTAAAGATACAACAGTGTCTTAGAACCCAAGATTGCTGGGATACACTTTTTCTATTCTTACACCAACACTGAGGGGAAAATGAAGTATTGTACTAACCCCTCTCCTGTCTTGAGGTTCTGTAACTAAAAGGAGGTGAATATTTTAAGCAAACATTGTATGTGCTTGAATGCCAGCTTACTACATAGGAGTAAAGCCATGGTTTGTGGAGACAGGGGAATTTGCCATGAGTCTTCCCGAAGGAGATATATTAAAATCATGACTCAAGCATCTTATGTCCCCTAGCCAAACACTTACTAGGAGTGTCCCAGATCCCACTTAAAGCCCTAACAAGAGGATTTTAATATCAGTTATTTAATTCTGAGAGAACTGAGGTCATTGTTTTGTTGCCATAATAGAAGGATGGTGGTTTGCACAGTGTCTGGAAAAAAGGGAAGAATGTGACCATGTGTTTTCAAGCTCTGCCCACGAGAGAACATGTCTGTGAATTTTTTTTTTTTTTTACCTAAAAATATGCTTAGAGAGAAAGAGGATTCATTGTAGGCATGCTTACATTGAAGAAGAGAAAAGTGCTTCCTTTACTCTATTGTTTCTGTGACACTTAGCCAGTTAATCATTTCGATGTCCAAGGGCATAGGTAACCTAAGATTGAGGCCCAGAAGAAAACAGTTTTGTTTTAAAATGAACCTGCAATTTGTTTTAATAAGGTATGGTAAAAAGACAGACACAGAAATGACTGTCAGGAAGGAAGAATTCTCCCACTCCAGATCCCAAGAACAGGAGCATGGCACACACAAAGAGGGCCGCTTGGAGAGGCACCACTATTGATCAGGGAAGAAGAAGCAGGAAAAAGCAGTGCAAGATCTTTGTTGTGGTTTTTTTGGGAAGGACTAGATAAGTCTGGGTAAGGAAGTCTAAGCAGGTTTAAGATTGTCTGGTTTGAATAATTTCAGCAGGCTTTGGCTGTAAGGGGTGGCCCGGCCCTGGGTGATCAGGACAGGGGAATGGTGACCTGGAATGCAAGACCCTGTGAGAGGGGAGGCTGGAGAGGCATTGGTTAGGTGAGATTACATAAGAAAGAAGGACTCCCAGGTAGAGTGTTTGCTATCTCTAGGAATAATTGATGCCTTGGAGGGGTGGTCTCTTCCAAGTCAGTGACGTTGCCACAGCTTCCAGAATACAGAAAGTAAGAAAATAAAGTTAATAATCAGGTTCTTTTCTTAGTCCCATACTACACACCAAGTATGAGTGGCAAAATTTCTACATATGCCTGGCATAGAACAGGAATGATAATCTAGATGGAGGGAGATTGGTTAGGATTCTCAATTTAATCATCTATAATAATAAAAGCATAATATGCTAATTAGACTGGACATCCTTCCAGGTGCCAGAGGGAAGTCAGTGCCGGCAGCCAGGGTAAGGAAGGCCTACTCTTATACAAATTTCATGCATCAGGCCTCTAGTATGGATAATAAAATGGCTCAAATAAAATGAGGATTTATTGAAAGACTATAAAGCTACCTCACAAAAATGAAGTACAGTGAGCCTCTTGGAAGTAGGAGCTGGGACCCAGGTACCACTGAAGATGAAATCTCTCTCTCTCTCTCTTTCTCTTTTACTTTCTGAATATGGCTGAAAAGTCCTGTTCTAGGTTCAACTCTATAGAACCATTGAATTCATAGGTCAATATTGATTTCACTATAGACTGTCTCAGAAAATGTTTGGTTATAGGCTAGCCCAGTGGTCGGCAAACTGCAGCTCAGCAAACTGCGGCTTGCGAGCCACATGCGGCTCTTTGGCCCCTTGAGTGTGGCTCTTCCACAAAATACTGACTTCTGCGCATGGGCCACGAAGTTTCAATCGCACTGTACGTGCACGCCCACACCTGGTATTTTGTGGTATTTTGTGGAAGAGCCACACTCAAGGGGTCAAAGAGCCACATGTGGCTCGTGAGCTGCAGTTTGCCAACCATGGGGCTAGCCAACAGATGAACACCCAATGGGACAGGTATTAATTCTTGATCCAATCCACTGTGGAGAAGACATGACACAAACATGACCCATCTCTTCAATGAGGGAAGTATAGAGCATAGAACCCATAGAAATGGAGAGAGGTAACAGATACCCTAAACTATAAACCACTATTGTATATCCCATTACTATAAAAGTTTTTTATTGCCTCTGTTATCTAAGTGGTTTAATTTTTCTTAGCATTTGTGAAATTGCTTATAAAAATGAATCCAATTAAAAAATTGGGCAAAGGACCTGAATGGACACTTCTCCAAAAGGATATACAGATACCCAATAGACAAATGAAAAGATGCTCAATGTCACTAATCATCAGAGAGATGCAAATTAAAGCTACAATGAGGTATCACCTCACACCTGCCAGAATGGCTATCATCAATAAACCAATGAACAGTAAGTGTTGGCAAGGATGTGGAGAAAAGGAAACCCTTGTGCACTGTTGGTGGGCATGCAGGTTGGTACAGTCACTGTGGAAAGCAGTATGGAGTTACCTCAAAAAAATAAAAAATGGAACTGCCTTATGACCCAGTGATTTCACTTCTGAGTATATATTTGAAGAAACCTAACACATTAATTCAAAAGAATATATGACCCCTGTGTTCATTGCAGTGTTATTTACAATTGGCAAAATTTGGAAGCAGCAAAAGTGTCCATCAGTAGATGAGTGGATAAAAAATATGTGGTACACTTATATAATGGAATGCTACTTGGCTGCAAAAAAGAAAGAAATCTTACCCTTTGCAACAGCATGGATGGACCTGGAGAATATTATGCTAAGTGAAATAAGCCAGTCAGAGACAGACAAGTCCCATATGATTTCACTAAGATGTGTTACCTAATAAACAAAATAAACTAGCAAACGAACAAAAATGATTGCTAAAACTCTGACAGGACTTTTGGGTATTTATTCATGGAGAAAGATGGTAGTAATAAATACAGCTCACTAAATATTCCCACTTTCTACCTTTAGTTACCTGGTATAATAGCACTTTCTGGCTCCCAGTAGTTGGTTGAGCCCATGAACTATTTTGGCCAATGAGCTGACAGCAAGCAATGTGTGCCACGTCTGGCTGAATGTTTATTACTTGGTGTGATATCGAGTGAGCTCTCTTTTGTCCCTGCCATGGCTATTCTATCAGCCTGGGTTCCAAAGTAAGGACAACACATAATGGACATTGCTGGAGGCTAAAGCAAATAGTAGCATAAAAATGCAAAAAGAGACATTGGAAGGCCAATGGACTTTAATATTCAGCAGGGCTGAATATCAGCACAAAACTGCCCTGCTGTGGGAGCAATGGCTCAAGGCAATTTCCTGACCTGATAATCCTTACATTGTTTACCAAACTTTACCTTTGATCTACCGTATGCATTGCTAAAGGGCAAATGTGTATTCAAGTAAATAAAAGCAGACTAGGCCAGAACTCCATGTGTCTCTTCAAGAAAGAGGCTCCACCTGGCCCCCACCCCTAAATAATTCATATTTTTGTCTAACATTTTCATTTGTGCATTGGCCCCTCCTTCAGATTCTGAACCTTGCTGTGCAGGTCATGGCAGGACATGGGTTGTAGCAAGAACCAAATTCATTCCAATGCTTTAAAAAAGAACTAAAATGGCTGAGTAAATTTTACTATTGGTGATGACTCTCCAGTATTCAGAAGTATTCTAGCAGAAAAGCCAGGTGTGGTTGAGGACATTTGTGCATTTGACTAGGGTTAGACTTGGTGGCTGCCAAGTCTCTTTCAGGTAGAAAAGCGTTCTTTATCTCACTTGACAGTGAACCTCATAGAAAACTGAGCTCTCTTCCCAGAGTGCTTAGCTTTTACTTAGGTATAGGATTTTTTGAGGCCTACCCACAGACCTCAAATTAAGAAAGCCTGAGATAGGACATTTTATAGTTGTGTTTCTAATTAGTTGATGCCTAAAGGCTAGGCAGGATGCCTTGGGACATGAGATACAGAGGCATTGGCCTCAGCAAAAGAAGAATGGAAGGGAAGTTCATTCTTACAGCCAAGGCAGTTTATTCGCTAGGGCCATGGGGTGAGAAGAGCACTTTCCTATAATCAATAGCCTGGGCTGTAGTCCAGACTTTGGTATTAACTAACAGTGTCCTTAGGCAAGTATCCTCCACTCTGGGTTCTGCACCTCAACCATAAAATGGGGGCAGTTTGACTAGATTATCTTCAAATTCCCTTCAACAGTCTTAGCCCCCTTTACACTAGAATATTAGGACAGAATAGTACTTTAAGTCATATGCTTGGAGCAGAGGCAGGTCATAGCCACACATGTAGGTAACATTTTAAATGGTTTATTTGTTTACATTAAATAATAAACATTTTCTCAAGCTTAAATAGTATTTAAACAGTATGAAAAAATAAATAATAATAAAAATTAATTCTCCTTCTCTGCCTTTTACATGCTGGTTTCCTTGGCTTGAGGGCAACCAGAGATATGTACACATTATTAAACCTCCCCCTTTTTGAACCATAAATGGTAGCCAGATACGATATAGGTTTTAGTTTGTTCCTGGTTTAATCAGGATATCATGGAGTACATTCCATCTCATATGCATCTTCTTTATTCTTTTTAATGGCCACAAATATTCTATTGCATAGATATAAATAATAAAGCTATTCCCAAATTACTGGACATTTGCATTTACAAAAAAGTTACTAACCTTTTCCAACTAGGATCATTGCTTTGTACAGGTGAGCCTCATGGAAGGAGGGGGATATTTGGTTTCCTAGGGATTCTTTGACTCTTCATAAACAGGTAAAGAGAAGAAACAGTATTCTTTTGACTAAATAAGTATACTAAGTTCACATTTTGAGAACTATTTAATCTATTGCTTCAGTGAGATTTTTCTTGCTGTGCTTTATCTAAGTGCTTTAGACAATTAGATTTTTCTTTTTTACTTTAGCAAAACGTGATCATTTTTTAAAAATATGATTTTATTTTTTTAAATATATTTTTATTGGTTTCAGGGAGGAAGGGAGAGGGAGAAAGATAGAAACACCAATGATGAGAGAGAATCATTGGTCAGGTGCCTCCTGCATGCTCCCTACTGGGGATCAAGCTCGCATCCTGGGCATGTGCCCTGACCATGAATCGAATAGAGACCTCTTGGTTCATGGATCAATGCTCAACCATTGAGCCACACCAGCTGGGCATGATCATTTTTTTTTAAGACAAAATTTATCACAAATCTTAAAGGGTCATAACATGCTTCTAAGACACTCTTTGGGAAGCTGCTTATTGTTCTGATTCCAGTCTGTTGCTGTTGGGCTATTTTCAGCAAAATTGTATTAATGTGTTTGCCAGGAGACAAATAACAAACAAATTCTTCCAAAAATGTTAAACAGACTTTATAAAAGAATGTATATCCTCTTGATATCTCAGTCTAAAATATGTTGGCTCAATTTATAAAGAAAACAAGGATTTCATAATTTTCTTCCTTGGAACAAATACAACAAATAATTTTGTTAATCCAAAGCAATGCTTTCCAAAATAAACTAAAATTCATAGGCTATCTAATTTTAAACTGTGTTGGGCCATGAAGCCAACGTGGCTAAAGAAATGCACTCTGTGTGGGTTGATTTTTTTCTCTGATTTATTTCGTTCACACATCTTGCAGCTTAAACAAATATCATACCACAGAGGCTAAAATTCCAAAAGACACTGTTGCTGTAGAGAAATACACAGCATAGTTTATTCCCTTTGCTTAAGAGATTGGAAGAAGAGTGGTGAGCATGGCAATGCATAATTTGTTATAAATCTATAACTTGAATAGGGCCAGAACTTGCCAAGTTTGTGTTTATAAATTGCATAAAATTTACATAATTACTTACATTTCGTTGGCTCTAGACCACCTTACATAGGACATATATTTCAAATAATATGCCCACTCCCAACAGAACACCCACCCACAGATCAGGAAAAATTTCTTGAGTTACCGGGGGTGCCTCCCATATATCCAGGTATGTCCTTTTCTAGACTATTGTCGTCATTTATACTGCCTGAGAAGAACTGGATAGGCCAGAGCAGAGGATGTGATTGTGCCAATCTCTGACTCTGCACATTCTAGTGCCACAAAAAAAACCAGCCCTTCAGGAGTCCAGGAAGCCCTCTGGCACCCTCAGACATCCCGAGAGCGCCTCATTCACACAGCACTTCCTGCAAAGCTCTCACTAAGCTCTGACTTGGACTTGCTCATCCAAACACCACATCATCTCCTCATGCACACCGATGTAACAGCCTTTACCCGGAGCTCTCTTTCCACAGTGCAGCTGGCCCGAGGACCCACTGGGGCATCCAGTATTTCAGACAGATGCCAGGCTATCTCCCCCATTGGAATTGTTCCATCTCTGAAGCACACATGAAAAATCATTTGATCCAGCCAGCTGCCCTCTTGCTGACAACTATTGATCAGAATTATTCAAAGTAGTCTGAATCCTGGTTCAAGATGGACTGGGAACACCCCCTACCAAACAAATGCCCACATACACACTTCTTCAATCCACCCCTCCAAATCTCAGTCACCAGATAGTATATCAAATTATGCCTCTATTTCACTCCATTACCTTGATTTTATGAGGCATTTTAACACATTTCTGCAATAAATTAAGGAATTTTCCTAAATGTACAAAGTTATCTATACAACCAAAATAATTGTCTTTGAGAATTTACAGGTTTTTATTTATTTTTATTTTATTTTATTTTATTTTATTTTATTTTATTTTTTTTTTTAAATTTTTTTTTTTTTTTTAAATATATTTTTATTGATTTTTTACAGAGAGGAAGGGAGAGGAATAGAGAGTTAGAAACATCGATGAGAGAGAAACATCGACCAGCTGCCTCCTGCACACCTCCTACTGGGGATGTGCCTGCAACGAAGGTATATGCCCTTGACCGGTATCGAACCTGGGACCCTTCAGTCCGCAGGCCGACGCTCTATCCACCGAGCCAAACCGGTTTTGGCTATTTTTATTTTATTGTTTTAATCTTTATTGTTGGAAGTATTACATATGTCCCCTTTTGTCCTCCATTGACCCCCTCCAGCCTGCCCCCACTCCCCACCCCAGGCCTTCACCACCCTATTGTCTGTGTTCATGGGTTATGCATATATGCATACAAGTTGTTTGGTTGATCACCTCCCACCCCTGCCCCTCCCCCATTTTCCCTCCAAGATTATGCACTATGTTCCATGCTTCCATGTCTCTGGATTCACTCTGTTCATCAGTTTATTTTATACATTAGATTAAACATATGAGTGAGATTTTGTGATAATCTCACTTGTCTTTCTCTGACTGCCTTATTTCACTTAGCATAACACTCTCCAGGTCACTCCATGTTGTCTCAAAGGGTAAAAAAGATTGTGTGGTTTTTTGTTGTTTTTTTTTACTGCCGAATAGTATAAATGTACCACAAGATTTTTTTTATCCACTCATCTCTTGATGGGCACTTGGGCTGTTTCTAGATCTTAACTATCTACACTAATAAAAGAGAAACATGGTAATTAGCGTACGACCGCTACCCTTTTCATTGGCTAATCAGTGAGTATATGCAAAGTAACTGTCAGCCAAGATGGCGGCCAGCAGCCAGGCAGCTGATGCAAACAGGGAGGCTTGCTTCCTTCAGTGACGGAGGACTCCAACGTTCCCCGCCGGCCTCTGAGCTTCAGTTGGAAACATTGTAACATTTATAGAAGATAAACAAAAGCCCAGAAACTTCCTGCCAGTCAGCCTGGATCTCAGAGCTGGAGTCGAAACATTGTTTCGAATACAGAAAACAAAGGCCAGAAACCTGTTTTCAGCCGAGCCTCAGAGAGAAAGCCGGCTCTCAGCTCCAGTGACAGCCATAGAAGGTAAATAAATGCCAAAATTAAAAAAAAAAAAGAAAAAAAGGTAAATAAATGCCAAAATTAAAAAAAAAAAAAGAAAAAAAGACTACTTTGAATAATTCTGATCAATAGTTGTCAGCAAGAGGGCAGCTGGCTGGATCAAATGATTTTTCATGTGTGCTTCAGAGATGGAACAATTCCAATGGGGGAGCTTCAGTCACCTGCCAGCCTGAAAACAGCCCTCAGCCCCTCACCCAGACTGGCCAGGCACCCCAGTGGGGACCCCCACCCTGAAGCAACAAGATGGCGGCTAATTTGCATACTGAAGGCAGGCGGCAGCGGGCAAGGCTGTCTGCGGTCTGGGACCCGGATCTGTGACCCTGTCGGGCGGGATCAGCGGAGCCGTGAGGCCTCCTGGCACCGGGATCAGCGTGACAGGGGCAGCGCCCCAACCCCCCCTCACGGGCCCTGCTCTATGTGAGACAGGGTAGAGCCATACCTCCCCATCGGCCCTGCCCTGAGTGTGACAGTGGCAGCGCCCCAACCTCCTGATTGGCCCTGCTCTGTGTGTGACAGGGTGTGGCACCCCAACTCCCCCCCCCCCCACGGACCCTGCTCTGTGTGTGACAGGGGGTGGTGCCCCAACCCCCCAATTGGCCCTATTCTGAATGTGACTAGGGGTGGCATCGCAACTTCCTGATCCGCCCTGCTCTGTGCATGACAGGGGGCGGCGCCCCAACTCCCCAATCGGCCCTGCTCTGAGCCCGACCAGGCTCTGCACCTAGGGATTGGGCCTGCCCTCTGCCACCCGGGAGCAGGCCTAAGCCAGCAGGTCGTTATCTCCTGAGGGGTCCCAGACTGCGAGAGGGCACAGGCCGGGCTGAGGGACCCCCATCCCCCCCCCCCCGAGTGCACAAATTTTTGTGCACCGGGCCTCTAGTTGTAAATAATGCTGCTATGAACATGGGAGTACATACTTATTTTGATTTGCGTTTCAAATTTCTTAGGATATATTCCTAGAAGAGAGATCACTGGGTCAATGGCAGTTCCATATTTAATTTTTTGAGGTAACTCCATACTGTTTTCCATAATGGCTGCACCAGTCTGCATTCCTACCAGCAGTGTACTAGGGTTCACTTTTCTCCACATGCTTGCAAGCACTTGTCATTTGTTGATTTGTTGATGGTAGCCATTCTGACACGTGTGAGGTGATACCTCACTGTCATTTTAATTTGCATATGTCTGATGATTAGTGACTTTGAACATTTTTTCATGTCTCTTGGCCATCTGTATGTCCACTTTGGAGAAGTGTCTATTTAGTTCCATTGCCCATTTTTAATTGGGTTGTTAGTTTTCCTTTTGTTAAGTTGTATGAGTTCCTTATATATTTTGAATATTAACCCTTTATCAGGTGCATCATTGCCATGTTCTCCCATACAATGTGCTCCCTTTTCATATTGTTGATGGTTTCTCTTGCTGTGCAGAGCTTTTTATTTTGATGTAATTCGATTTATATTCTCCTTAGTTTCCATTGTCCTAGGAGATGTATTGATAAACATATTGCTATGAGAGATGTCTGAGATTTTGTTCCATAAGGTTTCTTCTAAGATTTTTATGGTTTCATGACTTACATTTAAGTCTTTTATCCATTTTGAGTTTATTCTTGTGTATGGTGTAAGTTGGTAGTCTAGTTTCATTTTTTTGCATGTATCTGTCCAATTTTCCAACACCATTTATTGAAGAGACTGTCTTGACTCCATTGTATATTCTTGCCTCCTTTGTCAAATATCAAGTAAGCATAATGGCTTGGGTTGATTTCTGGGTTCTCTGTCCTATTCCATTGGACTATATGTCTGTTCTTGTGCCAGTACCAGGCTGTTTTGAGCACAGTGGATTTGTATTATAACTTGACATTTGGTATTGTGATTCCTCCAAGTTTGTTCTTTCTCAAGATTGCTGCAGCTATTCAGGGTCTTTTTTTGTTCCATGTACATTTTTGGAGTATTTGTACTAGATCTGTGAAAAGGCTATTGGTATTTTAATGGGGATTGCATTGAATCTATATATTGCCTTGTGTAGTATGGACATTTTAATGCTGTTGATTCTACCAACCCATGAACACAGTATATTCTTCCACTTGTTTATATCTTCCTCTCTCTTTTTTCAACATCCTGTAGTTTTCCAAGTACAAGTCTTTTACATCCTTGGTTTAGTTTATTCCCAAGTACCTTAATTTTTTGTTGCAATGATAAATGGGATTGTTTGTTTAGTTTTTGAGAACTTCCAGGTTTTTAAAAGATTCATGTGTCAGCTATTCTCTCAATTGGTGTTTCTTAGCATACGGATTCCTTTATAGTCTTTATTCATGGTTTTATAATAGTCATGTACTCCAGATTTTTGTAGTATTTTTATTCTAAAATATCTCAGCAATAAAATCTTTCATGTGCATGAAAGGCCATGGTATGGAGGAACACTACTGTCAAAATAAGTCACCATTTACTAGAAAACATTCCGCCTTCAGATATGTGCATAACTCACATATCTCAGCAAAATACTTTTAGTAGTTTTATTTTGTTTTTTCTTTCATTGGTTTATTCTTCTAGCCTGGCCAGGAGGTTCCTTCTATCTTCCATCTTGTTTAAATAATTTGTTCTCCTCAGTGCAGTAGAAACTATTTTGTTGTTGTTGGGTTACTACAACTGAAGCCTTAAAGCCTTTCTCATGTCTCATATCTTTTTTTTTTTTTACCTACTAATAATTATTTTATTTTATTTTATTTAAAAATCTTTATTGTTGAAAGTATTACATAGGTCCTCCTTTTTTCCCATTAACTTCTTCCAGTCCACTTCCATCCCCTCCCCCCAAAACCCTCACCTCCCCATTGTCTGTATCCATGGGTTATGCATATATGCATACAAGTTCATTGGTTGATCTCTTCCTCCCCACCATCCTCTACCTTCCCTCTGAGGTTCAACTGTCTGTTCATGCTTCTATATATCTGTGTCTATTTTTGATCATCAGTTAAATTGGTTCATCAGATTCCACATATGAGTGAAACCTTGTGATAGTTATCTTTTTCTGGCTGGCTTATTTTGCTCAGCATAATATTCTCCAGGTCCATCCATGACGTTGCAAATGGTAACAGTTCTTTCTTTTTCATTACCGCATAGTATTCTATTGTGTAAATGTACCACAGCTTTTTTATCCACTCATCTGCTGATGGGCACTTTGGCTGTTTCCAAATCTTAGCTATTATACTAGTAAATTGCCCTTCTGTGAACATAGGGGTGCATATATTCTTTCTGATGAGTGTTTTGGGTTTCCTAGGATATATTCCTACAAGTGGAATCACTGGGTCAAATGGGAGTTCCATTTTTAATTTTTTGAGGAAACTCCAAACCGTTTTCTTCAGTGGCTGCAGCAGTCTGCATTCCCACCAGCAGTGTACTAGGGTTCCCTTTCTTCACAGCCTCACAAACACTTGCCCTTGGTTGATTTGTTGATAATAGCCTTTCGGACAGGTGAGGTGATATATCATTGTTGTTTTGATTTGCATCTCTCAGGTGATTAGTGACTTTGAGCATTTTTTCATATGTCTCCTGGCTATCTGTATGTCCACTTTGGGAAAGTGTCTATTTAGGTCTTTACCCATTTTTTAATTGGATTGTTTGCCTTCCTTTTGTTAAGTTGTATCTATATATTTTGAAGATTAACCCCTTATCAGATGTATCATTGCCAAATATGTTCTCCCATGCATTGGGCTGTCTTGATATTTTGTTTGTGGTATCTTTTGCTATTTTGATGGTTTAAGAAGCTTTTTATTTTAATGTAGTCCCACTTGTTTATTATCTCCTTAGTTTCCATTGTCCTAGGAGATATATTAGTAATCATATTGCTGAGAGAGATGTCTGAGATTTTTCTGCCTATGGTTTCTTCTGGGACTTTTAGAGTTTCATATCTTACATTTAGGACTTTTATCCATTTTGAGTTTATTCCTGTGTATGGTGTAAGTTGGTGGTGTAGTTTCATTTTTTTGCATGTACCTGTTCAATTTTCCCAACACCATTTATTAAAGAGACTGTCTCTGCTCCAATGTATGCTCTTGTCTCCTTTGTCAAATATCAATTGAGCATAATGGTGTGGGTTGATTTCTGGGTTCTCTGTTCTGTTCCATTGGTCTATATACCTGGCCTTATGCCAAACCAGGCTGTTTTGAGCACAGTGGATTTGTGGTATAACTTGAAATATGGTATTGTGATTCCTCCAAATTTGTTCTTTTTTCTCGATTCTGCAGTCATTTGGGGTCTTTTTGAGTTCTATATACATTTTGGAGTGCTTTTTCTAGGTCTGTGAATTATGCTGTTGGTATTTTAATGGGAATTGCATTGAATCTATAGATTGTTTTGAGTAGTATGGATATTTTAATGATGTTGATTCTACCAATCCATGAACATGCTATATTCTTCCACTTGTTTATATCTTCCTCTATCTCTTTTTTCAATGTCTTTAGTTTTCAGAGTACAGATTTATTTTTTACCTCCTTGGTTAAGTTTATTCCTAATTATCTTAATTTTTAATGAGATTCTTTTATTAGTTTCTGTTGGGTGTTTCCTTCCCACGTCCCGCGTGGGTCAGGGTTCAGGAAGTGGAAGCAGAGCCACACACAAATGAAAATGAAAAGACAAGAGATAATTTGGAAATATTGGGGGACCAGGCGAGCAAGTCCAACTCAAGGGGAAGGACTTCCTCCTGTTTTTAGGCCTCACCAAGCTTTTATTGATCTGGGATGCACCCATAGCATAGCCCTTAGGCAGGTGACCCCATTAACAGGCAGACTAGCCCATCAGCAAGGATTTACATAATAATAAATGGGAGAGTAGTTTCAGATACCACTGTCTGGACAAACAGAGATGGCACCTAACTCCGACCTTTGCTAGGGCTTCAAAGGCACCCAGCCTTCGGGGGGTTCTCTGTCTATGCTTATCAGACAGTGAAGGCAATAAACAGTTTCCCACATCTCCCCCTTATTTTTTCCTTAAGATGGCTTGTATCTGCAGACCAGAAATAAACATATAAGAACAAGTCCCAATTTCAATGTCCAACAGTTCTGAGTCCAAGTTTTAATGTCCGACAGTTCATGTGTACATGCCAGCAATGAAATGCTGATTCTGGATGGTGGACAAATGCAGGTCCGGTCCTCTCTGGTTTGGTCCTGGGCACCCTGCAGCGATGCACAGCTGCTGACTGCCAGCATGGCAAGGCGTCTTCACCATCTCCATCTGTGAAATGTCTCTCCTGTCTTTGTGGCTGGAGCAAATCTGGTCAGTTTCTCTTTGGGATCCGTTGCCGCAGGAATCCACATGGTTTTGGAGCTGTTCTCTGAAACTATACAAACGTATTCTCGACCAAAGGTTAATAAAGGAAATTTTACTTGGGGGATCCTTTTTATATTTTCCCAAATGATTTTCCTTTGGCTTATTTTGATACCACATATGTTTTTCATGGGTGTCTTGCTGTTAGCATTACAAATGAAAAAAATTTTTTTCTAGATGTAATTAGTTACAGGATATTTTTCCTTACATGGTATTCTTCCACTATACCCCCTTTTTTGATTTAATTATTAGGAGGCTTTTGGAAAATATTTAATGCAGTCTAGATTATTTTAAATGTTAATTTTTTGCACAAAAATATGACTGCTTTAGGTTAATTGCATGTTAAGCAATTTTACCATGAAATGAAAATTTTGGTTAATACTATTTGACTAATTACTTATTTCAAGTTAGCCAAATTTAATTAATTTGAAAACTTGACAACTATTTCACTGTCAAATTTAATATTCTAACAATAATCTTAATTTACACTGTAAATATTAATTGAAAGGATCACTTTACATCCTTGAGGAGGCTTGAGCATTCCTGTTTGTTAGGCTAGATTTAAATATAGGGTCTGTTAACTAAGCCTTCGTTTTTCTGGGTACCATTTTCAGCTGGACCAAGTCTCTTCTGTTATTTGGTTCCTGATCTGGGCTGGGCATGGGAAGCAAGAAGCAGCCATGGGAACAGGAGACCTTCCTCAGAAGGGGCGAGTGTTCAAGCCCTTGCACCATTGCGGGGGTAAGGATCTGTGCCCCACCTCTGTTGAACCCCAAGTTCTCTCCTACTGGCCCCCGGCTGTGCCTGTCTTAGGTCGCCCCACCCTGTGGGGTCTTACCCGTCATTGACTACCAGCCATCTCTGGGCCAAGTAGGATGATGTGAGGTTCATTTCTGTCTCCTTGGTAGCCTATGTCCCTCTGGCCTCCACGCCCAGCAACTGCCTTTGGATCCCCTCGCCTGCTGGCGGGGCCCTGGCATTGATCATAGGGAACCCCGGTTTCTTCTCCAGAGAGGGCCCAGCTTACGCCATTGGGCAAGAGACAGATCCATGGTACCAGCTTTTCACGATCCCAGCTTGAACAGAGAGCTCAGATAACAGCTGTAGACAATTGGAATCCTCTTGGCAAAAAAAGGTCAAGAGAGGTCAATACAGAATGCTTAAGTGCCTTCCCAGGAGGGAATAAATCCCTTCATGTCCTTAAAACATTCAAAGAATTAATTTGTAAGTTTTTGGGGGATAAATGCACAATATACTGTTGTAAAGCATCAAAAATTATGTATGAAACTTGTAGAATAATACCATGCAAGAATATTCTTTGCTCTAGGTCATGACAACTTAATTTTAAACTGGCTGTCTCAAGGTTTGGAATGAGGAACCTAGTTAGCAAAAAAAGCAATTTACAGAAGCAGAGACAGCATGCTATCCAAATTACAGTTTTGGGTAAGCACATTACCTAGAGTCCTTGGGTAACCTAGGTTAAACTTAGGTATGTTATCTAAATTACAGTTTTGGGTCTCCAGAACACTGAGTTGACACGCTAACTGGAGCCTTCTGACTTTGGGATAGCTGTGCTGTCCTTCCCAGGTAAAGGAAAAATGTCCTTCTAAGACTAGTATGAAACTTACAGATTTTACCTGAATTAATTGTTACCATACTTCACTTTACCATGCCCCAGGTGGTCTCTGGGCTGTTGGTTGTCTGGTTTGTCTTCTTCCTGATAGATTACACTTGGATAACTTCAACTTAAAAAAGAAAAATCTTTCTCTTTTACACGAAGTAACCTGCAGGGTTACCTCTTGGATGTTGACTGATAGTGCCACAAGGCCATGTATTTCAAGTCAAAGTCATTAAACATTTATGGTGACTGTACTTATTTTCAGATTTGGTATTTTAACAGAAAATCATTAGATTATCCTATAAATATTAGTGGAAGATATTTCAAAATATTAAAATTTCTCCTTTTGATTAAATTTAAAATAATATTTTTAAAGAGAATTCCCTTTTGGCTTATTTGCATATACAGAGGGATCATGGGAAGGCTTCAGTAACTTTTTAGAAGAATTTTACTTTACTAGGATCAAACTGCTTACAAAGATTAGTAAATTTAGTAACGTTTTATTCTGATACACAAGGTGCAAACACTGCCCCACCTCCAGCCTAATTTAAAATGCAGCGGCGTGGTGCTTTTGTTAGTTTAAATAAAGACATTGCTACTAATAAATCAATTTTTTCTTTTATTTGGCAGAAATTCTTTATGCAACCAAGCATATTATATTTTGAAATATTGCACTCGGGAAAAACTCTCAAATACATATCTAATTAAAAATTTTTCAACACTTAAAAACAGTTCTCAACATAATGGGATCTAGTCTTGACCATGGCATCAATTACTCTTAATTTGTTTATGATATATATATAACTGTGGTTCTACTGAGAATTTAAGATATTTTTTAAAAATGTCTTTATCTACAAGCCTTTTAAGAAATACGAGGGCCCTGACCGGTTTGGCTCAGTGGATAGAGCGTCAGCCTGTGGACTCAAGGGTCCCAGGTTCGATTCTGGTCAAGGGCATGTACCTTGGTTGCGGGCACATCCCCAGTGGGAGGTGTGCAGGAGGCAGCTGATCGATGTTTCTCTCTCATCGATGTTTCTAACTCTCTATCCCTCTCCCTTCCTCTCTGTAAAAAATAAATAAAATATATTAAAAAAAAAAAAAAAAAAGAAATACGAGGTCTATTGTCGGCCCTCATAAAGCTGTTATGCCCAGATTTCAGGATCCCCAAGAAACCACATCAGGGAGCCAGCCAGTCTGATGCAAAAGCATAAGAGTCTTTATTCGAGCTAGCTCGGCTCCCCCACCTTGCCGACGCAGCGACAGGAAGCAGAGAGAGAGAAAACTCTGTATGGAGACGGGTTTTATAGGGGGTTGGAGTAAGGGGAGGAGAAAGGACTGTGCTCTGCCGATTGGCCAGGCGCAAGTCAGTGTCTTGTTCCTGGGTGTGGCTAGCAGAGGCTTAGACTTCCGGGAAGAAGCTCCTTGCCAAGCACGTGGCCAAGGTAAGATGGAGGGCGTAGCCCTTACCCTGGGGCAAGATGGAGGGCCTAGCCCTCGCCCTTTCATTCCCCGCTTTGTCTTGGAACTTCTGGCTCAATCATGAGACCGACTGCATTTCTATTCCATTGTTGCTAGAGGCCCGTACTGGGCATATTTTAACAAATGGTCTGGTGTAAGGGAAAGAAACCATTTTAACTTTAACAATTTCTATTGAAATAGGATTTTTTTTAAAAAAATTCCTCCATGGCTATCAAAAAGTCAAATCAAGATTAATTTATCTATTGTCCTGATGTTTGCATAAACATAACAAGAATGGTAACTGACTACCTTTGCTGGAATCTCATGGTTGAATCTTAATGTGCCCCATAGGGCCAGGAAGCCACGCCACCCAGCTGCCATCAGGCCCGCCTGCAGTATCTGCTGAGTTAGGTGAGTCCCTCACCTGTAGCAACTCCACCTGAGCCCATGCTCTAGGCTTTAAGGCCCATCTCAGTAGCCCTTCTACTTGTTGCGGCCCAGAGTGTGTGGGGGTTCCGCAGGGATGCAGAGGCATCTTTACTGCTCCCCTTCTATTCTTTCCAACCACCAGTGATGGTAGGGCATGGGCCTGACGCTCCAATGCCAGCCATCTTTAGGGCTTCCAAGCAGGATATCAGGCTTTTTTCGTGGCATTCTTACTGGCTTTAAAACATGATACTTCAGTCAAAGTTTTCCATTAATAAAACCACTATTAGGAACCAGTCTTATTGAATCTATGCAAATAAATGTATTGCCATGACTTATTTAGCATTGCCAATATTTCAGAGGAATTATATAAGGAGAAAAACATACTGATCTGCTTTAAGATTTTCTGACTTTCCTTGCCAATTCCTTTTAACAAAATAGTAACTATTGGCATTAAACCTTTTTTCTATGCATAACCATGATACACATTTAAGTAATAAGGACAGATCAATTTACAGAAGCAGAGACAGCATGCAATCCAAACCACAGCTGTGGGTAAACATATTATCTAGAGCCCTTGGGTAACCTAGGTTAAACTTAAGCATATCCTGGGTCTCCCGAACACTGAGTTGCAAGTTAGCTGGAGCCCTCCCGACCCTGGGACAGCTGCACTGTCCCTCCCAGGCAAAGGAAAAATATGCCCTTGAAGATCAGTATGAAACCACAGTTTCTAGCTGACTTTAGAAATTGGATTACTGCTATCAGTCCCTTTTAAAGACTTTGACATAACCTTTAATTGTCCTTAGTTTAAGGAAAGCAGGGTTTTCTAGGTTTAAGAGATTAGCTTAAAAATAAATCCGAGAAGCAAGCACACTTGCAGCCCCATAAAACTTTGCCTTAAAGTTCCACCTCTGACTAAATCAGAGGGAGGGGCCTTTGCTGTTTCAAGATGGCGGTCCCCAGGGGAGCGGCAAACCATGTGGCCAACATGGCGGCTGCCAAGTCATGCAGCCCAAAATGGTAGCTGTACCAATAAGCAAAGGCATTTAGTTACCACAATAACACAATTTTTCCCAATTCAATCCGAACATTTCTTAGTCAGGTTCATCTCTGCCATTTTTAAGGCCAAAACAGTCTCGGGTTTTTATTCTGTACACAGCAAAAGGTCAAGTTCAGCTCAAAACTATGTGCACTTGTTTTTAAACTGGCTTTTTCCCGATACATGTGTACAGAAATTCCGGATGCATTTTAAAACTTTTCAATTACAAGGACTTTCAAATCAATACTTTTACATTTAAGGATATATTTTAAGGATATATTTAACTTCTATCATCTAGCTGGGGCGATCTCCACGGGAAGGGCCCGGCTCGTTTCCAGAGTTGCCGCCGCCGCCAGCCCCCCACGTGTTTGGCCCGCGGGCTCCACGGGGGACCTTCCCCCGGACCCGATGCCTCCGGGGGCCTCGCTGCTCCCGCCTCCTGCAAGCGACACGCCGGCCTCGCCCCCCGCCCTCCACCCGGCTCCGCTCGCTCCCCATAAGCCCGGGGGCCAACGCCCGCCCGCCGCCGCTGCCAAGCCGCCTGGGCCCGCGGCGCGGCCGGGCTCCGGGGAGAGGGCTGCGCTCACCGCGCGCCGCACTCCTGCACACCTGCTCCCAGGCGCCCGGTGCCCCGACTGCGCAGTAAGCGGCCTCCGTGCGCCAGCCTCAGCTTCCGCATCCAGACGCATCCTCTCCTGCAGCCCGAGGCACAGTGATCCCTGCTCACCTTCCCTGCCCAGGAGGCGCGCGGGCGGGAGGTGGGCAAGGAGCGAGCAGCGAACGGAGGCCAGCGGGGACCCCTCCCCTGCCTCTACACTCACATACTTTCACTAGACATTCATTCAGAGTTTAAACAATCCATTCAATTCCTAACAACTTCCCAACTCCTGAGGGAGCTCTAAAGCCTCCCCCAATCTCCTTGAAATGATCAATCACAATACCCAAAGGAGCAGTCTGAGTCCGTCCCATAACATCCGTCCAGTAAGTCCACAGAAAACAGAAAAACACAGACACAAACAAACAGGGCCCCAAAGAACAGCCTTCCAACTCCATGGAAGCAACTAGACGATGGCCTTACTCCAAACCGGTGGGAGCGACCTGCCTCGTCTCAAATCCGTGAGAGGAAACCACATCCCTCGTGAGGGGACTACACACCCTCAAATCCGTGAGAAGAATACACATCCATCAAATCCGTGAGGGGGATACACATCCCTCGTAGGGAGCAGAACGTCTTCTAACTCTCCCCTGCCTGTGGTCTTTCATGGTGCGTCCGCCTAGACCCCTCAGGCACTTACAGATTCCAGAAGTGAGCTTACACAGGACAGATAAAGAACAAGTCCCTGAACAGAGGCAGTAGAAAACTGCCTAGGAATGCTTCTCTTCTACCTTTTTAAAAGATAGTCCAGATTCGAACCCTTAGCCAGTCCGAGTTTTGACAGTGAGTACCATCTAGAAGCCATTCCTCCAGATACAGGACAAGTCCCTTAGAGATAACATATATCACACAGAACAGAATACACAACACACAGACACTTACCACGGCCAGTCAGACTCTACGGATTGGGGGGGTCCCTACATGGTCTTGGGAATCCCGGACAAGCCCCCAAATGTTATGCCCAGATTTCAGGATCCCCAAGAAACTACATCAGGGAGCCAGCCAGTCCGATGCAAAAGCATAAGACTCTTTATTCGAGCTAGCTCGGCTCCCCCACCTTGCCGACGCAGCGACAGGAAGCAGAGAAGGCGAACTCTGTATGGAGACTGGTTTTATAGGGGGTTGGAGTAAGGGGAGGAGAAAGGGCTGTGGCCTTGCCGATTGGCCAGGCGCAAGTCAGTGTCTTGTTCCTGGGTGTGGCTAGCAGAGGCTTAGACTTCCGGGAAGAAGCTCCTTGCCAAGCACATGGCCAAGGTAAGATGGAGGGCATATTCCTTACCCTGGGGCAAGATGGAGGGCCTAGCCCTCGCCCTTTCAAGTTCCAGGTGAGTGTTCTCTGATTTAGTTGTATTTCCAGTATGGCCCTGGGATGAGGTGCAAGACAGGTCTGCCTATTCAGCCGCTGTTTTCCCCTCCCTACCTCATATCTTTTAAATGAAGCTTGGCCAATATTGACTTCAACTTTACATTCCTAACATTTATGAAGTGGGAAACTTATGACTGTACATAAAGACTTTACATGAAAAATAGAATCCATCCACTGTTATTCTCCTGAGGAGGAAACTGGCCTTGCAAGGCGTGTCAGGCCATAAAAGCTGTGAACAATGCATTGCCAGGGTTGGGGGTTGAGGGGGGGCGGGGAGGTCATTATTGCTGGCCCCAGGACAGATCATCGACACCTGAGGACCTTCCTTTAAGCCCATGAAAGGGTGCGGAACCATATCTGCAAGACAATGACCCCAGAAGGTTATAAAAAGCGAAGCCTCTGCATGTTACTTCACTCTGATTTGGAAATTATTCCCGGAGTCCACTAGTGTTAATAAATGGGTTCCTCCTTTCTCTAGGAAGCGTGCTTGGTATTTCTTTGCTCTTCTGTAACACTCCAACCTCCTCCTAGTGTTAGGGGCAAAAAGAATATTGGGGACTAGTTAAAATTATGGGAAATATTAGTAATGCTCTGTTAACTGTGATTGCCTTGTTCTGCTTAGAGAAAGGACATTCCAACCTTGGACCTGGGAGTCAACTTTGTAATGTGGTCCATTCTCATTTAAAAATTGCCTATTATCATGGAAAGATTAACAACCTTATTGCCTAAACGCTGGAGTTCCACCCTAACTAGAATTGCCAACTTCCCCATTCCTCTAATCCCACTTCTACATGTAATCTTTGTCCTACCCTATATAAGCAGCTGGTTTATGGGGGGCTGCAAAGGAGATTTTTGTGGATGACCTGCTGCTCTCCCATACTGCCAGCAGTATTCAAATAAAAACTCATATATGATTCAACCTTGTCTCTGCTTAATTGGCTCAAGTAGTGACAGGCAGCATGGACCCACTGATTGCCTGGTTACACTAGCAGACTCATTCTGTCTCATGGGGCATGAGGACACTCCACCAGAGATGATAAATGTCCTGAATTTTGCCGCAGTATGCCAAATATTTTCACTGGAAAGCTCTCAGATTGCATGAGCTGCCTAGGCCAACTTCAGCATCAATTGATAAGAAAATATTTATTCATATGACATATTTATAAGGACATGTGACAGAAATTATTAAACCCAATAGTACAGAAAAAAAGTATGTGGTAGGCAGACACTTGGCTGGGCATGACTTAAATTCATGGCCCTTGTTCTATTTATTTTTGTCAGGCCTGGGTAATTCCTAGTAAAGCCATTCTGAAGCAAGATTATAAAAGTGTTAAAGTGTCTCTCTCTCTCTCTCTCTCTCTCTCTCTCTCTCTCTCTCTCTCTCTCTTTCTCTGTGTGTGTGTGTGTGTGTTTGTGTGTGTTTATAGCTTTAGTACCTGCTTTTGATAAATTAAAATCAAGTAAAAGCAGCCCTAACCAGTTTGGCTCAGTGGAGAGAGTGTTGGCCTGTGCGCTGAAGGGTCCCAAGTTCGATTCCGGTCAAGGGCATGTACCTTGGTTGCAGGCACATCCCCAGTAGGGGGTGTGCAGGAGGCAGCTGATTGATGTTTCTCACTCTCTATCCCTCTCACTCTCTATCCATCTCCCTCTCTGTAAAAAATTAATAAAATATATTTTTAAAAAATTAAGTAAAAGCAAAGTATAAAATATAGCTCATGGAATTATATATTTTTAAAAAGAAGGAAGGAAGGAGAAAGAGGAGGAAGAGGAAGAGAGAAAGAGAAAGCAAGAAAAGCTACACTTCATCTAGTAAATAGGTCTCTAACATTCAGACAATATGCTAAAGAGGGATTAATATTAATCTCAGGGAGAAATGTTTAAACTTTCTTCTTGGTTGACATATCTTTTTATTTTTCAATTACAGTTAACACTTAATATTATTTTATATTACTTTCAGGTGTAATTATATAATTAACAAAGTGATCCCCCCAATAAGTCTAGTAGCCATGTGGTACCATACATACTTATTACAATACCATTGACTATATTTTTTACATTGCACTTTACATCCCCATGACTGCTTTGTATGTTTGTTTTTTAGCTTTTTATTGATTTATTGGGATAACATTGGCTAATGAAATTATATAAGTTTCAGGTGTACAATTTTATAATACATCATATGTATACTCTATGTATGTTCTCCACCCCAAATCGTCTCCTTCCATCACCATTTATCCCCCATACTGCCACCTCTTCTACCTCTGCCACACCCTTTTCCCTCTGGTAATCACCATATTTTTGTCTGTGCCTATGAGTTTGGTTTTAGGTTTGTTTTTTGCTTAATTCCTATGTCTTTTTCACTCAGTGCCCAATCCCCATCCCCTCTGACAGCTGTCAGTCTGTTTTCTATCTATGAGTCTATTTCTATTTTGTTTGATAGTTTATTTTGTCCATTAGATTCCATATATAAGTGAAATCATATGTCTTTCTCTGATTGGCTTATTTCTCTTAGCATAGAACTCTCCAGGTCCATCTATGCTGTCACAAAGGATACGATTTCCTTTTTTTTATGGCCCAGTAGTATCCCATTGTGTAAATATACTACAGATTTTTTTTATCCACTCATCTACTAATGGACACTTGGGTTGCTTCCATAGCTTGGCTATTGTAAATAATGCTACAATGAACATAGGGATACATACATTCTTTTGAAATAGTGTTTTGGGTTTTGTCAGATATATTCCCAGAAGTGAAATTGCTGGGTCATAAGGCAATTCTATTTTTAATTTGTTGAAGTAACTCCATGCTGTTTTCCACAGTGGCTTCACCAGTCTGCATTCCCACCAACAGTGCATGAGGGTTCCCTTTATTCCACATCCTCACCAGCACTTGTTTATTGATTTATTGATGGTAGCCATTCTGGCAGTCATAGCTCACTGTAGTTTTAATTTGCATCTCTGTAATGATTAGTGACACTAGCATCTTTTCATATGTCTATTGGCCACCTTATCTCCTCTTTGGAAAAGTGTCTATTCAGGTCCTTTGCCCGTTTTTTAATTGGATTGTTTGTTGTTTTTCTGGCATTGAGTTTTATAAGTTCTTTATAAATTTTGGATAATAAACTCTTATCAGATGTATCATTGGTGAATATGTTTTCCCATTCATTGGTTGTCTTTTCATTTTTTTGATGGTTTCCTTTGCTGTGAAAAAATTTTTTAGCTTGATGTAGTTTCATTTGTTTATTTTTTTCTTTTGTTTGTCTTGCCTGATGCAATATATCAGCTGCAGAGCAAAGCCTCAAATAGGCATGCCTCTCACATTCAATGACAAATGTGAGGGTATAGAGGTCAAGTAAATTGAGGGTGCAGTAGAGGTGTCAATTCCAAAATACCATGTAGGGATTAGGAACCATATTGAAAATGCACATACATCTTAAAGCATGACTAGTACATGGTTTTATAACATGAATTTAAAAATTATGGATCTTAGTACTACAGGGTACAAATAGGAGTGGGTTCTCTTTCTATTATATACAGTGATTCACTTGGAAATGTGTGTGTTTATTTCTTACAACTCTGGACTTTATGAGTTTAAAGTACTCTTACAAAGTAGAGGCAGGAAATTTTGTGGTAGACCATCATGGAATCTATAGTCACATCCCCTTTGTTTAATTTGGACAATGAGACAGATCCAACAGCACAGCTATGAGAGACATGGTGACTGGTCTCAGATACCTCAAGAATAGGGGTCTGATAATCCCACCAGGTAAGCCATCTGGACCTGCCCAAATACTCACCAAAGTTGAAGCAATCTAGTATGGTGTTGGAGTAGTACTCTGGTACTGAACTGTGCCTTTCCAAGGAGTGAGTATAATCAACAAATTTTCAAGTTTGTTGCTATGAAGATATATTTATTTCTTAAAAGTTCAGCCTGGAGCAGGAGATGGAGATAAAGATTAAGAAGCCATTATTCTGATTCATAGATATGGATGAACCATAAAGCTAAGGAAGTCCTGAGAAAGTACATAGTATAACCATATCTTTTTAGACATTATGCAATATGGAATTATCATCTTGTCCCAAATATCACAACTTGTTTGAACCATAGCTAATACTGAAATTCCCATTTTTTTCCCACATAAATATGTGTCTGAATATAGGTTCTAGATTTTATAACTTAAAACTCTTTACATTGCCAGAGGAAGATCAACAAATATTGAAATAACAAGAATAAAATTTCTTACATTAAAAAACACTTTCCATTTAAAAAAATAAACATCTCATCAACAAATATGCCTTCATATTTTATCTAAAGATGCAAATTTTAGTGAAACCAGCAAAATGGCAAAAGTAAGATCAGAAAAACCCTGTAATAATTTTGTTTCTATTGTGAAGCTTTCTTTAAATTATGTATAAATGTGTGTGTTATATGTGTATATGTGGCCCTTTCTAAGACATTTTCATATCTTAATAATTTTAAGGTAAAAATCTAAGTAATGTCTTCTCAAATTAAAATAATCCACTTCCATGGGGAGAAAAAATGGCGGCTGTATAGGCAGACCTGTTGTACACCTAGTCCCAGGGCCAGACTGGAAATACAACTAAATTGGAGAACATTCACCTGGAATTTCCAAATGAAGTCCAGCTGAGGAGGAAACTTATATTAAAGAAGTACAGAGGCCATGACTGGTTTGGCTAAGTGGATAGAGAGTCGGCCTATGGACTGAAGGGTCCCAGGTTCGATTCCCGTCAAGGGCATGTACCTTGGTTGCGGGCACATCCCCAATAGGGAGTGTGCAGGAGGCAGCTGATCGATGTTTCTCTCTCATCGATGCTTCTAACTCTCTATCCCTCTCCTTTCCGCTCTGTAAAAAATCAATGAAATATATTTATAAAAAAAAAAAAGTACAGAGGAGAGGAACCAAGATGGTGGCATAAGGTACAGACCTGTGCGTGCCGTCTCCCATAACAACATCGAGACTACCAACTATAAAAGAAACAGTTGTCATTCAGAACCATGGGAAAACTGGCCCGGTGGAAGCTCTACAACTGGAAGGATAGAAAGAAGAGCATCGAGACTAAGTAGGTTGTGCAGAGGCTCCAAGAATGGAGGTACGGAATCGTGCGCCAGGCTGGCTGCAACTGGATGCGCAGTTTTTTTCAATCAGAAGGGGGATTCGGACTCTCAAATCCACTGAGCATGTTTCGGGCGGGATCCTAAGGCCCCAGACCCCTACAGGGAGAAGTGGGACGGCCTTGCAATGACCCGGAGAGCGAGAGTGGCTGTCTCGCGGAACTGCTCGCCGGCACTCGGGGATGCGAGTCGCTGAGTCGCAGAGAGGTGAATAGACGCGGAGACGCCATTGCCCTTGACCCTGCCCTGGTGATTCCCGGGGACCCTGCCCTACTCAACCAACCAAGCTGTGCTAGTGACACAAAGAGAACCACCAGTGCTTTTGCAGCCCAGCCCAGCAGAATGCAGATTTCAACTCCTCGCATACATAAGGGACATAATAAAGAAGCAGAATCAGGTTCGGAGGAAGCCGGAACCGGACACGACTGGGCCGGCGACGTGGAACCGCTGTACCAGCAAACGCACAGGCAGGCCCACCAGATCCAGTCTCACATGGGGCGCTGGGTGATGGCAGACAGGAAGTCTGAGCACTTGGTAGAAAACGAAATCCAAGCAAGCATACCAGATATTCAGCCACCAGGAACACCTGGAGATTTTGTCCAGCAAGGAGCCGCCCAACAAAGGACAGAATGCCAAACTTCGTGTTGTTGAGATGGCTCCTGTGAGGACGAGGCAGCCCCCATAGGGCCGATGCAGCCCCTGAGAGGCTGGGACGGCCCCGGTGAGGCTGAGGTGGCCCCGGCGAGGCTGGGAAGGCTCCGGTGGGGGTGGGACAGCCCCGGTGAGGTTGAAACGGCCCCTGTGAGGTCGAGACGGCCATGTGAGGTCAAGACGGCCCTGGTGAGGCTGGGACGGCCCTGGTGAGGTTGAATTGGCCCCGGTGAGGTTGAATCGGCCCCGGTGAGGTTGAATCGGTCCCGATGAAGTCGAGACGGCCCTGGTGAAGTCGAGACGGCCCTGGTGAGGTCGAGACGGCCCCAGTGAGGTCGAAACGGCCCCGGTGAGGTTGAATCAGCCCCAGTGAGGCTGAGACAGCCCCAGCGATGTTGAATCAGCCCAGGTGAGGTTGAAATGGCCCTGGTGAGGCTGAAACGGCCCCAGTGAGGTTGAAATGGCCCTTTTGAGGCTGAGATGGCCCCTGTGAGACTGAGATGGCCCCTGGGAAGCTGAGAAAAATACCACATGAACTCACTCATTTATGGATAATAAGAAACATTATAGACCAGGGGTCCTCAAACTTTTTAAACAGGGGGCCAGTTCACTGTCCCTCACACCGTTGGAGGGCCGGACTATAGTTTAAAATAAAACTATGAACAAATTCCTATGCACACTGCACATATCTTATTTTGAAGTAAAAAAAAAACAAAACGGGAACAAATACAATATTTGTATTTGCATGTGGCCCGAGGGCCGTAGTTTGAGGACCCCTGTTATAGACTGATGAACAAAAATGGATACAGAGGCAGAGCAGCATTGAGCAGACTGTCAAACTACAGTGGGAATGCTGGGGAGGGTTGGGGGGGTAGGAGATCAACCAAAAGACTTATATGCATGCATATGAGAATAACTAATGGACACAAGACCCTGGAGGGTGGGGGGAGCTGGGGGAATGTCAAGGGGGAGAAAAAAGGAGACATGTGTAATACTCTTTGTAATACTTTAAGAAATTTAAAAAGAAAAAAAGGACAGAAAACGCCTGGAGACCGGTAGGAAGGGCAAGGTCACGAGAGGAGCGGACCCAGCTGCTGGGGCAGTTGGCTGGCAGGCTGAGAGATGAGGGAGCACTGGGCTACAGGAGAGTCTGTTCCTCCAGAATATAGAGGCCCAGAACTGGGCTGGGCTGCATAGTCTGGAGCCCACTTGGCCCACGTAATATCCAGCTATGAAAGGCGTCAGGGCTGCTGGCCATGGCAAAGTCTGGAGCTGGTAGACTGGAACTGGTCAGAGAGAAAGCTGCAGTTTCATTTTCTTTGTTTTATTTATTTATTTATTTTTATTTTTTTTTTTTATTTTTTTTATTTTTTTTTTTAATTAAATCTTTATTGTTCAGATTATTACATTTGTTCCTCTTTTTTCCCCTCATAACTCCCCTCCTTCCAGCTCCCACCCCACCCTCCACCCTCACTCCCCACCCACTGTCCTCATCCATAGGTGCATGATTTTTGTCCAGTCACTTCCCGCATCTCCCACACCCCTTTTTCCCCCAAGAATAGTCAGTCTATTCCCTTTCTATGTCCCTGATTCTATTATAATCACCAGTTCATTCTGTACATCAGGTTATTTATTCACTTGATTCTTAGATTCATTTGTTGATAGATGCATGTTTGTTGTTCATAATTTGTATCTTTACCTTTTTCTTCTTCTTCCTCTTCTTAAAGGATACCTTTCAGCATTTCATATAATACTGGTTTGGCGGTGATGAACTCCTTTAGCTTTTCCTTATCTGTGAAGCTCTTTATCTGACCTTCAATTCTGAATGATAGCTTTGCTGGATAAAGTAATCTTGGTTGTAGGTTCTTGGTATTCAGCACTTTGAATATTTCTTGCCATTCCCTTCTGGCCTGCAAAGTTTCTGTTGAGAAATCAGCTGACAGTCGTATGGGTATTCCCTTGTAGGTAATTGAGCCTCTTTCTCTTGCTGCTTTTAAGATTTTCTCTTTGTCTTTTGCTCTTGGCATTTTAATGATGATGTGTCTTGGTGTGGTCCTCTTTGGATTCCTTTTGTTTGGGGTTCTCTGCGCTTCTTGGACCTGTAAGTCCATTTCTTTCACCAGGTGGGGGAAGTTTTCTGCCATTATTTCTTGAAATAGGTTTTCAATATCTTGCTGTCTCTCATCTTCTGGGACTCCAATGACTCTGATATTAGACCGCTTAAAACTGTCCCTGAGGCTCCTTACACTATCTTCACACTTTCGGATTCTTTTTTCATTTTGCTTTTCTAATTGGGTGTTTTTTGTCGAATCTTTGGTTTGATTATTGTACTCCTCTGGTCTGCTATTGGGTATAATATTCTTTATTTCAGTCCGTGTATGCTTACTTTCTAATTTCTTTATCGTAGCATCGAGGGTCTCATTAGTTTTCGTGAGGCTCTGCACAAATTTATGGCAAGCCCTCAAAATTGCGATTCTTAGCTCCATATCCTCCATTTCTGTCATGTTTTTTTGTCTCCGCATCTTTTATGCTTTCTTGGTGCACCCCCTTGTGGTCTCTGTGCGCAGTCTTGTTCTAGCCAAGCCTTAATTGTTGTAGTTAACACTAGAGGGATTTGACCCCCAGGTCGACTGGCTGTGGAAATCAGCTGTGTGGAAAACGTCTGCCTTCTGGGGAGGCGCTAATCCAGCCTTTGCCTGAGGTGATCGGCAAATGGCTGTGCGCAGAGTTTGGGCGGGGCGGGATCAACAGGGCGGGCGGAGGGAGCAGTTATGGCCACGCTCAGTCCCGTTCCCAGAGGCTCTGCTTCTCAGAACCCCGGCAGCCGCTGCAAACCTCGGAGAGAAAGCTGCCCTCAGGTTCCAACTGATGCCGGATAATCCCGCTTCTCCCGTTTGAGTCTGGGTCCCTAGAGACTCGCCCGGATCTGGAGCCCAGAGTCTGAGACTCACTCCCGACCGAAAATGACAACCGCGCCCTCAGCCACCAGCCCGCTTTGCGCGCGCACCTCGGTACCTTTGTATTTTCCACACTGCGCCGCCTCTGAGCCTCGATTTGCTGTTCTCTTTCCTTCTAGTTGTAGAGTCTCTCTTCAGCCAGCCTTCCTGTGGTTCTGGGTGATGTCCGTTCAGTCTTTTAGTTGTATTTTTGAAATGGTTGTTTGCGGCAGTGGTCTCCGGTGTTTACCTACGCCGCCATCTTGGTCTCCCTCCCTGTTTTATTTATTTTTTAACCCAGAGCACAGGAGTTTTCATTTGCAGCTGTTTATCCAAGGCTTTGGCGCAGGGGGGAATGACATAGACTCAAGGTGCCTAGGGAGAGGCTGGGGTGGGAAACATTGCAAAGAGATGTGGAAAAGCAGCAGCCAGGAACATTTGATCATAGGCCCCCAAAAAGAAATGGCCATTTTTCCTAAGAGAACCTAGCTGCTCCTAGTAGCTGCAGGGCAGGAAAACAAAAAACAACACCACCCTAGGACAGTGATTCTCAACCTTCCTAATGCTGGACCCTTTAATACAGTTCCTCATGTTGTGGTGACCCTCAACCATAAAATTATTTTCGTTGCTACTTCATAACTGTAATTTTGCTACTGTTATGAATTGCAATGTAAATATCTGATATGCAGGATGTATTTTCATTGTTACAAATTGAACATAATTAAAACATAGTGATTAGTCACAAAAACAATATGTAATTATATATCTGTTTTCTGATGGTCTTAGGCAACCCCTGTGAAAGGGTCGTTCGACACCCAAAGGAGTCGCGACCCATAGGTTGAGAATCGCTGCCCTAGGAGTTACTGCTTGTTCTACCTTCAGGAGCCCTGCATGCCACACCCTGCATTTTGAGCTTTTCAGAGAGGAAAAAAAAAAAGCAGAGGCCAAGCCTAAGAATTTGAAAAATCTGGATTGGAGGAGAGGCCGTTTGTCTCACTGTCTTGGGAATCAGACTGGTACTTTCCCTGCATGGGAAACCTGATAAAAAAAAACTCCAGGTTTTGCCCTAACTCAGTGGTCGGCAAACTGCGGTTCTCGAGCCACATGCGGCTCTTTGGCCCCTTGAGTGTGGCTCTTCCACAAAATACCACCTGCGTACAGTGTGATTGAAACTTTGTGGCCCATCCACAGAAGTCGGTTTTCGGCCTGGGCGAGTCTATTTTGAAGAAGTGGCATTAGAAGAAGTGGGGGGTGGACATATAGAGAGGATGAACGAAAGGAGATAGACGAAACAAGTATACAAGACGAGTGTGGATGGGAGAGTTGGAAGGGGTTGACCTCAGCGAATGTACCTCAATCAGATTGAGGATGTTTGTAGCAAAGGTCAGCTTAGGAGTACCCTAATTAAGTTAATAACAATGTACCTACCTATATAGTTTAAGTTTAAAAAATTTGGCTCTCAAAAGAAATTTCAATTGTTGTACTGTTGATATTTGGCTCTGTTGACTAATGAGTTTGCCGACCACTGGGCTAGGGCATACAAGGCAACTATTACTTAGAAATAAACTTAACCACGAGGGTAAAAGACTTATACTTAGAAAACAGCAGGACGTTGAAAAAAGAGATAGAGGAAGTTATAAACAAATGGAAGAATATACCGTGTTCATGGATTGGTAGAATCAACAAAACTTTGGCGAATCAATACAGTATTCTTTCAGAGAATAAAGATGCAGTTAAATATTACTTGAGTGATAATTTTAAATCCAAAAATGTCATTTAAGTACCAAATTAAAACACTGTGGGTTTTTTTGTTTGTTTGTTTTTTGTGGGTTTTTTTTTTTTTTTTTTACAGAGAGGAAGGGAGAGGGAGAGGGATGGTGAGTTAGAAACATCAATGAGAGAGAAACATCGATTCAGCTGCCTCTTGCATGCCTCCTACTGGGGATGTGCCCGAAAACCAGGTACATGCCCTTGGCCAGAATCGAACCTAATATGTGGAATCTAATGAACAAAATTAACTGATGAACAATACAGATCCAGGGACATAGAAGCATAGAACAGACCGACAAATTTCAGAGGGAAGGTAAGGATGGTGAGTGGGTGGATAGAGATTAATGAAGAGCTTATATGCATATATGCATAACCTATGGACACAGAAAATAGAGTGGTGAAGGCCTAGGAGGGGTGGGTACAGGGTGAAAGGTGTCAATAGGAAAATGAATACACAAACAAAAGGGACATTTGTAATACTTTCAACAATAAAGTTAAATTTAAATAATAAATAAATAAAATAAAAATCTATCTCTCCCCCCACAAAAAAAAACCAAACCCACACAATATCTTAAGATACCACTGAGCTCATTGTAGGCTTATAATTAAATGTAATTAACATTTATGCTTAATGGATGTCATCCAGTGTATAACAAATTGTCCTGCGAAACAAAGAAACACACTGTTCTTTATCTCTGTTTGACAGTGTGGTCTGCATTGGATGGCAGGGTCAAGTCAAGCATGGTAACACACAAGGCAAATTGGGCAGTTCTGAGTGGGGTTTCAGTGGCCATGCTGAATCATGCAGAGCTGTTAGCTAAGGGACCTGGACTATTATTCCATTCTAGGGAACACAGCCACATAGTAGCACAGAGGGATTTAAGGAGTGAGTATTGAATCAGGCAGCAAACCAGGAAGGATGTCTGAAACCAAGAACAGAAATGGAACAAGAAAAAGATTATCCCAGAAAAGAAGAGATGAAAGGAACAAGTCTAGTTTCCATGTTCACAGTCTTATTTGATGCTGATCAGCTGAGTTAATGGCTCAAAACACAGTCAGACAGTAGAAATGTAAAACTAAAACAAAATAAAATCCTACTTTTAAAAAATCAGGTCTCTTAATAAATCTAGAAAAAGCTTTAGGTGGCAGTCTTATGGCCCACCCAATCCCTAACAAAAAAAACAAACAAACAAAAAAAAGGAACATTTTAAACAGTAATTGTGAAATACACTCCTGTAAGGATTAATTTTGCCAAGTTGGATACTTTCCTTTCCTCTATCCAGAGAATATGTGCAGAAACCTCACATGCCCTTTTGGTTGTACAACAAAGCTCTTAACATTTTCTCTTTGTATTGCCATGTGTACAGTAACACTTAAAAATAAAATTTCAGTTAAAGAGTATAAAAGACGCTCTGGGAATTTTCAGAACATGTCATCATTTTCAACTTCTTGAAAACAAATAGAAATAAAATGCAAATGTTTGACCAGATGAAATTGTCAAACTCACCACTCCTGAGTTATCAATAAAGAAATCAGAATGGAACAAGATTTTGTGTGAGCTAAGGCAAACTTTAAAGTTTTGTACAACTCCGTGATTCTTCATTGTTCTCTTATTCTTTCTCTCTCTTCCCTTTATTGCTAAAGATTCTCTTTACTTTTTGTATTTATTTACTACTAGGGGCCCAGTGCATGAAATTCATGCATGGGTAGGGTCCATAATCCTGGCCAGTGATCAGGGCCAATCGGGGTGTTCTGGCTGCCTGCTGGGGCCTTCCTTTGTTCCACGCCACCCCCTGGTAGTCAGCTCACGTCATAGCGAGCAATTGAATTCCCAGACTCCTGAGGGGACACTTTGCATATTAGCTATATATATATATATATATATATATATATATATATATATATATTTCCAAGTAGATGCCTAGCAGCTTTTTAACCTTTCTGTTTGGAGAAAGGAGTATGCGTACAAATGGAGGAAATACAGTACTTCGAGTATAATTGAGGACTACTGTAGAAGTGTTTGTAACAGGCAATTTTGGAAAAAAAGAACAAAACTCAAATACATCCTCTGTCTCATCCAGCCCCTGTCATTTGAGCAGATAGATCTCTCCGCAGAGACCAGGTCCAGTGTATCTGGGACCCCAGAATCAGTCCTAGCTCCCTGGAAAGGAAGTCAACCCAACTTTTTGAAGTTTGTGGGGGAAGGGTATGTGGTTAATGGGCATCTCTTTTTTTCAGCTGTGACTGGTGCAGAGCAAGGAGCTACATCCTACCAATTGGAGCACATGGGAAATATCCTGCTTCTGAATATAAAAAAGTAAATGTCTTGTTACCAAAGTGGAGAAATTTATGAAATGGTTAATGACAGAGAAGCTTCTTTTAGATAATGCCTCTTCTCACTACTCCCAGACATGCCTCCCTCAGACTGATGATGGGCAGGGTGGCCTCCTACTCACCAGATCTGCCTTGGACACTGGTAGGACCAGAGATGGGAGTGTGAGAGCTCTCACTCTTGAGGCTTTCAGCTCCAGAGGGTGTCTGTTTGGAGGAGGACTGGTAACAGATTTTGTTCTCTCCCAGCCTTCTACAGAAAAACCATATTCCCAAGCAAAACAATCATTTTTCAAAAGACGCCCAATATTCACATCGGCCTCCGGACTGGAAGTGGGTCTTCTCCAAATTCCCAAGGAGAAGCGGCCTAGGGTGGGTCTACTGTTTCTGATCAACCAACTTGGCCTTTCTCTGCTGTACTTCTCCAAGCCGGGCTCTGGGTTCTGCAAAGGGAGAGGTTCCCTGAACCCATTTCCTGCACACCTAGGCTAGGATACATCTCATAGGAGGCGGCTTCAGTGCTGGGTAGGCGGCAGCCAGGTCCTCCGGCAACTTGCCTCCTGGGCTGCAGTCCAAAGTCTCCCAGCGCCCCAGCCTTGGACGTGCTCCGCAGTGCCCGCACCACCAGTCACCTTAGTGCAGGCCCCAGCAGCCTGGGGTACGGCCCACCCAAGCTGGCCACCCGGCAGCCTGGCCACCACATCCACTGCCGCTGGTAGCTCTCTGCTGCTGCTGCTCCAGACGCAGGACGCTATGGGCACTGCCATATTTGTTGGGTTAATTTGCATACTCACTCCTGATTGGCTGTGGGTGTCACAGAGGGATGGTCAATTTACATATTTGTGTATTACCAGTATAGATAGTTTCTGAATTGAAAGATTTTTAGTATTTTACGCTTTGGTTTTTCCCAAATCAATGTCTGTCTTACAATCAACTTGTATATTTATTGCAAATGTTTTTTTCCTCAGAAGCTGTCACTAATTTGAATATTTTACTTAGAACCGAATTAAAAAACCACAGCATAAAAAATTGCAACAACCTTACAAAAAAATGAATTCAATAAGACATATCTAGAATAGTTAACAAATCCTAAATTTTACTGCAGAGATCCTGTTGATCTACACATTTTAATTTAATAGTGAAGATAGTAGATCAAGTATATACATTTACTTTGTCTGCTTCCCTGTATTCCATTAAAATCATTTCAAAGAGCTGTCTAAAAAAGCATATCATCCAAGGACAAAGGGAAGAGAACAGAAAGTGATGGTCTCAATATTTCAGAAGCTGTAAGAGAAATAGGTAAATGATGACTGACTTAAAAGAAGCAAAATTACATCCTAACCACTAAATTTTAAGTCAGTATAGAAAACAAGGAAAATAAAATTCATATTGCAAACTCTTTAAAGCATGGGAATTGATGACATCAGGTACCTCTAGAGGGGAAATATAGGGCAAAAACTGAAGGAATGTGGAAAATTTGTTTAGGTTAGACACCGGGTCAACTCTACCATTCCATGTAGCTAAACAATTGTCTTCTCCCCCTAGAGGCTAGAGGTTTATTCTCAGAAGAGACAGCATACATAGATGAAGGTAAGAGTGCCTTTCCACTAAGAAAGTTGGATAATTGCTTTCTTAGAATCTGACCAATCCTTCTCCCATCTCTCCAAAGATAAAAGTAATGACATCAAGATTTCCCCATTGAAATGTTCCACCCAGGATATCAAGCAGTAAGCCCACAATCAACCACTCCTTCCCATTTTTAGTGCCACATTCTACACCATGAGAAAACAACCAAGGATCAAAGCCATCATCAAAGAAACAGACCAAAGCAAAGAGATAAAAGGCAACAGATTATTTAACTAGAAGAAAAGAAAAACATAAAGCAAACAAAAAATGGTTACTGATGTCCTAATATAGATAAGAAGAGAAATTACATACATTTTAAAAAATAAAAAAAAGGAAGACTGAAAACAATGTCTTGGAAATTAAATATAGTAAGTCTTGAGAAAACAAAGTGTAGAAAATATCCCAGGAATTAGAATAGAAAGAGTAAAAACTGGAAAAGACAAAAGTAAGAAATGGGAAAGTCAGAGTATTAGCCCAGGAGGTCTGACATCTAGATAGTAAAAGCTGCAAAAAAGCAGAAAATAGAAGGGAATGTATTCCTACTGACACAATTCAAGAAAATTTCGGAGAACTAAAAGATATGAATTTTTCCAGATTGATAATATACCCAGTATATTGAGTAAAACGACCATCATAAATTTTCAGGATGCTGAAAACAAATATAAAGCCCTAAAAGCTTCTAGAAAGAAATTTAAGTCACATACTCTTCCAGTTACTAGTATCATGCAATAAATCTCCCCAAATTTATTGGCTTAAAAAAATTTTTTATTGTGCTCTTTGATTTTGTGGATCAGAAAACTGGACAGGGTACTGTGGAAATGGCTTGTTTCTTAACAACATCTGAGACTTTAGCTAAGAGACTCAACTGCGAGAGAGCTCAGAAAATGGATGGAATCAGCTGAAGTATCTTTCACTCACATATTTAGCATTGGCTGCTGTCAGCTGGAACCTCAGCTGAGGGCTGTTGACAGAAGTATTTCCTGTGGTTTCTCCATTTGCCCTGGGTTTCCTTAAAGAATGGTGTCTAGGGTAGTCAGACTCTTATACTGCAACTCAGGGTTCCACAAATGTGTGTCCCCATAAACGAAGTGGAAGCAGCATTGCTTTTTCTAATCGATCTTCGAAGTTCCCACAACATTACTTCTACCACATTGTATTGATTATAAGCAACTCTCTAATTCAAGGGAAAAGCACCCATATCACAATGAGAGGGTGAAAAGGCCACATTGTCAAAGAGCATGTGAGATGAAAGATATTTGGCAGTCACTTTGGGGAAATAAAATCTGACATTCCACAAAATAAGAAATTTGAATAATGGCTCAAATAGCAAGACTGGAAGCTGGATGACAATGGAATGATGCAATCAAAATGTAAAGGGAAATAAATTTCAACCTGTAATTCTATTTGCAAGCAAACTAGCATTAATGGGTGAGTGGAATAATGACATTTTCAGACACAGTATCTCAAACATTTGAGATTTCTCATGCACTCTTCCTCAAAAAAGTTACTGAAGGACATGTTCCAAAGTGAAACCAAGAAAGAGGAAGATGTGGGCTTTAGAAACCGAGGATCTCCACACAATACAGAGGCAAGGAAGTCCCAGAGGAAAGTAGAGATAGAGCTTAGGACAGTGATGGAGAACCTTTTGAACTCGGCGTGTCAGCATTTTGAAAAACCCTAACTTAACTCTGGTGCCGTGTCACATATAGAAATTTTTTGATATTTGCAACCACAGTAAAACAAAGATTTATATTTTTGATATTTATTTTATATATTTAAATGCCATTTAACAAAGAAAAATCAACCAAAAAAATGAGTTCGCGTGTCACCTCTGACACGCGTGTCATAGGTTCGCCATCACTGGCTTAGGATGACAGTTGTGTGCCTGTCTCATAGAGACGGGATGGATAGAATGAATACATGATGTCTGTACTGAGAAATCTTCACAATTGGCATCTGCTTGATGTTAAAATAACAATATGTATAGAGAAAACTAAGGAAAAATGTAAAAGGTAAGAAAATTACTAACTTTGAGAAGTGTGTAAAATTGTGCAGAAACATAGTCAGGAAAGGACATTGCTCAGTTATGAATTATATTTATACTAGAGGCCCGGTGCACAAAAATTTGTGCACTGGGGGGAGGGGGGGCCCTCATCCTGGCCTGTGCCCTCTCTCAGTCTGGGACCCCTCGGGAGATAATGACCTGCTTGCTGGCTTAGGCCTGCTCCCGGGTGACAGAGGGCAGGCCCAATCCCTAGGTGCAGCCCCTGGTCAGGCTCAGAGCAGGGCCGATTGGGGTGTTGGGGCACCGCCCCCTGTCATGCACAGAGCAGGGCAGATTGGGGAGTTGGGGCGCTGCCCCCTGTCATGCACAGAGCAGGGTGGATCGGGAGGTTGCGATGCCACCCTCAATCACGCTCAGGGTAGGGCCGATTGGGGGGTTGGGGCACCGCCCCGTCACACTCAAGGCAGGGTGGATGGGGAGGTTGCGGCACCACCCCCTGTCACGCACAGAGCAGGGCCGATCAGGAGGTTGGGGCGCTGCCCCCTGTCATGCAAAGAGCAGGGCCCAACAGGGGGGTTGGGGCTCCGTACCCTGTCACGCACAGAGTAGGGCCAATAGGGGAGTTGGGGCACTGCCCCTGTCACACACAGAGCAGGGAGGATCAGGGGGTAGGGGCGCCGCCCTCTATCACCCACAGAGCAGGGCCAATCAGGGGGTTGGGGTGCCACCACTGTCACACTCAGGGCAGGGCTGATGGGGAGGTTATGAATCTACCCCGTCACACACAGAGCAGGGCCCGTGGGGGGGCGGGGGGGGGGGGGTTGGGGTGCCGCACCATCACACACAGAGTAGGGCCAATCAGGGGGTTGGGGCGCCGCACCCTGTCACACACAGAGCCACAGGGCGATCAGGGGTTTGGGGAGCTCCCCCCTATCAGGCACAGAGCAGGGCTGATCAGGGGGTTGGGGCGCCTTCCCATGTCATGAACAGAGCAGGGCGGATAGGGAGGTTGTGGCCCCGCCCCCTGTCACACACAGAGCCACAGCGCGATCAGGGGGTTTGGTCGCTGCCCCCTGTCACGCTGATCCCGGTGCCAGGAGGCCTCGCTGCTCCGCTGATTCCGGTGCTGGGAGGCATATTACCCTTTTACTATATAGGATAGATGCCTGGTGCACGGGTGGGGGCCGGCTGGTTTGCCCTGAAGGGTGTCCTGGATCAGGGTGGGGGTCCCCACTGGGGTGCCTGGCCAGTCTGGGTGAAGGGCTGAGGGCTGTCTTCAGGCTGGCGGGTGACTGAAGCTCCCAACCTGTCCTTTTTTTCTTTTTTTAAAATTCTGGGCCAGCTTTAGCTCTGAGGCTCAGCTCCAGCTCTGAGGCCTTGGCTGCTGAAAGCAGGTATCTGGTTTGTTTGGGTTCTATAATCGAAACACTGTTGCGATCCTGCTCACTCCAGCTCTGAGATCCCGGCTGGCTGAAAGCAGGGATCTGCGTTTGTTCTATAGTTGAAACAATGTTGTGGTCCTGCTGGCTGAAGCCCGGTTGGCTGAAAGCAGGTTTCTGGGGTTTTGTTTAGCTTCTATATTTGTAACAATGTTTCTTAAACTGCAAGCTCAGAGGCTGGCAAGGCAGGTGGGGAATGTTGGCTTCCTCCGTCACTGAAGCAAGCAAGCCTCCTGTTCGCTTCAAGCTGCCTGGCTGCTGGCCGCCACCTTGGTTGGCAGTTAATTTGCATATCGCCCTGATTAGCCAATGGGAAGAGTAGCGGCCGTACGGCTAATTACCATGTTTCTTTATTATTAGATAGGATACCAGTGACTACATTTAGCAAAATGTAAATTGTTCTAACAAAAATCATTAAATTGAGAAGGATAAGGTAGAGGAAGGGGCACTTCTCTTTTTTTATGGTTGGAAGTTAACAGAAACTGTCTAAATTTAAAATTCTTGAAGAAGCAATGTAAAAAATATTATTTTAAAATGTGGAGAAAAGTATCAGCTAAATATTTATGGAGAGTGTTCCTGTGCAAGGAAAAAAGGGACACAGAGGACTATTACTTTTATAATAAGACTTGTAGAAATAATCTTTGTTCGCACATAACATTGCCAAAAATAAACATAAAAGATTGGGCATAGAAATGTATCAACTAGCTAAATATGTCTCTGGAAATTTCCAGTGTGTTAAGTTATTGCCAGTGGTGGTGGTGGTGGTGGTGTATGGAGTGGTGGAGGATGCTGTGTTCGATAGGGGGACTTTTCCCGTTGGTTGGGCTCACATTGAATCACCCCACTCCTGAGCCTTACCCCCATAGATTTTCCCTAATGGTCCAGAGTGTGAATCAGGCACTAGAGGAGGGACAGCAAGATTTTTCTGTAAAGAGACAGATAATTAATTTCTGTAAAGAGCCAGAAATTTCCTGTAACAAGAAGGCCACCTTATTATCCTGAAAAGTCCACCAGTCAATAGATTGTTTACACATTGCTCTGTAGAGCTTTGTTAGCCACATGTGGTTTCTATCACATATTCTTCTTCGTTTCATTTTGTTTTGTTTCACAACCCTTTAAAAGTGTAAAAACCAGGCTTAGCTCATTGGGCACAGAAACAGGCTGTGGGCCAGATTTGGCAAGCAGGCAGTAATTTGCTAACCGCTGCACTAGAGATTCCTACCCTATCATCCTTCAGCGTTACTTTAAGTTGACAGTAAAGGATTTTAAAAGGTATCGTACAAAGGCAAGGGTGAGAAAAAACAGTAGATGGCAGCAGACAAGGAATGTCAATAAGTCATTGGAAAACAAAAATAAATAACAGATGGAAACTGGTACCTGATGAAGCAAAGCGGGGAAAGCTAATGTGTGGGTACCTGCTGAGGGGATTACTAATATGAATTGAGCTTGACTGCCCTCTGGAGCCCCATAAAGCCTCAAGACTTGAAAGCCAATGGCTAAAGCCACACACGGGTAGGGAGAGGGAGATTGTTATAGGGCAGTTCCAGTTGCAGACTGTACATCCCTCTCTCAAAACACCAAGGCAGAGGAGTACAAGCTTCTTCAATGAGAAACTGAGCAGCTTAAAGGGAAAATACTGTGGAAATTTCCTGTAACAAGAAGGCCACCTTATTATCCTGCAAAGTCCACCAGTCAATAGATTGCTTACACATTGCTCTGTAGAGCATCCTTCTAAATATGAGTGGGGAGCCAAGCATTGCCAGGAATTTGAGAAAAGTCTCTAATATAATAACTGGACAAAAACAATACAAAATAAGAACCCAGAGAAAATAGAGCATATGCTAGGAGCACAAGAAATCTTCCAAAAATATATCACTAATATCCTCCAAATATTAGAGAATGTATCGTAATCAAGGAGAAGTAATAAAAGGCTATTTAAAAGGAACTAGGTAATAACTTTAAAACAAACATCAAAGAACTAAAATAAAATTTCAACAGGAGTTTTAGAAAGTAAAGTCATGGAAATCTCTCAGAAAAAACTTTTTAAAGTTAAGAAAATTAAAGCATCAGTTTAGAAAGCCAAACATCCCAAATAACAGAATGCTGCAACCAGCACAGCTAGGGTTCAGGATCTGAAGAAGGGGCCACGCATAAATGAAAATTCTATACAAGAAATATGAATTTAGAAGGCATTGGGGGCCAGGGGTGTCTCTTTTGTGAAGAGCACACACTGAAACTCTGGCCAGTCCACTTTTTATTCAGTTTTAGATACACATCTTGCCCTCAGTAAAGCACAGCAAACAGGTAGTAGACAGACAGTCTCAAAAGTCAGGAAATATCAGTAAAGATTTACTTTGAGGCTATCAGGTCAGGAAATTGCTTTGAGCCACCGCCATCTCAACACAGAACAATCGGTGCATATCTTTAGCATTGCTAAAGCTCAAGGTTCAGCAGCCTTCTGAGTTCCTTGATGCACTCTCATGATAGTATTGACAATGGATGGCTTCCTACAATAGAAGTTCCAAAATGAGGAATAACCTAGAAAATTCAATAACCTAGAAAAAATAGATAAGTTCCTATAAATATATGACCTTCCTACACGAAATCATGAAGAAATGGAAAATCTAAATAGACCAATCAGTAATGAGGAAATTGAGAGAATCATCAAAAACCTTCCAAAAAATAAAAGTTCAGGACCAAATGGCTTCACCATTGAATTCTATCAAAATTTCAAAGAAGAGTTAAATCCTAACCTTTTCAAACTCTTCCAAAAAATTGAAGAAGAGGCAATACTTTCTAACACATTCTATGAGCCTAATATAAACCTGATACCAAAACCTGGCAAAGATACCAAAAAATTACAAACCAATATCTCTGATGAATACAGAAGCAAAAATCCTAAACAAAATACTAGCAAATTGAATACAACAGTACATCCAAAAAATAATACATCGGATAAAGTAGGGTTCATTGCAGGGACACAGCACGGTTCATCATATGCAAATCAATCAATGTAATACACCACATTAACAAAAGAAAAGATAAAAATCATATAACCTTATAAATAGGTGCAGAAAAAAGCATTTGATAAAATACAACATCCATTTTTTTTTATTAGAACACTCACTAAAATAGAAATAGAAGGAAAGTACCTAAACAAAATAAAGGCCATTTATGATAAACTCTAAGCTAATATCCTACTCAATGGTGAAAGCTTAAAGCTTTTTCTCTAAGATCAAGAACAAGACAAGGCTGTCCACTCTCACCACTATTATTTAACATGGTGCTGGAAGTCCTAGCCAGAGTAATAAGGCACGCGAAAGAAATAAAAGACATCAAAATAGGAAAGGAAAAAGGCAAACTATCACTTTTGTGGATGACATGATTCTGTATATAGAAAACCCTAAAGACTCTACCAAAAAACTATTAGAAACAATAAACAAAGTACAGTCAAGTTGCAGGATACAAAATCAATGTGCAAAAATCCATTGCCTTCCTGTATACTAACAATAAAACTTCAGAAAAAGAAATGAAAAGAAAAAACACAATTCTTTTTGAAACTGAAACCAAAAGGATAAAATACCCAAGAATAAACTTAACAAAGAATGTGAAAGACCTGTGCACTAAAAATTACAAAGCATTATTAAGAGATTGGAAAAGACAAAGCAAAATGGAAAAATATCCCATGTTCCTGGATTGGAAGAATCAACATAGTTAAAATGGCCATATTACCCAAAGCAATATTTAATGTAAGCCCCATCAAAATAGCAATATCATTTTTTCAAGAAATAGAAGAAGCCGAAACCGGTTTGGCTCAGTGGATGGAGCGTCGGCCTGCGGACTGAAGAGTCCCGGGTTCGATTCCGGTCAAGGGCATGTACCTGGGTTGCGGGCACATCCCCGGTAGGAGATGTGCAGGAGGCAGCTGATCGATGTCTCTCTCGTCGATGTTTCTAACTCTCTATCTCTCTCCCTTCCTCTCTGTAAAAAATCAATAAAATATATTAAAAAAAAAAAAGAAATAGAAGAAGAAATTATCAGATTTGTATGGAACCACAAAAGACCCAGAATAGCCAAGGCAATCCTGAGAAAAAAAGAATGAAGCTAGAAATATCACACTACCTGACTTCACATTATACTACAGAGCTAAGATAATCAAGACAGCATGATATTGGCAGAGAAACAGACACACAGACAAGTGGAACAGAATAGAGAGCCCAGCTATAAAACCACATGTATATGGACAGGTAATCTTTGACAAAGGGCCAGAAACACACAATGGAGTAAAGATAGTCTCTTCAATAAATGGGGCTGGGAAAACTGGAAAGCCAAATGCAAACAAATGAAAATGGATTACAGTTTGTCCCCATGTACAAAAGTTAATTCAAAGTGGATCAATGACCTAAATATAAGACCAGAATCAATAAGTTACATAGAAGAATATATAGGTACCAACCTTATGGACCCTAGTCATAGAGAACATTTTATGAACTTGACCCCAAAGACAAGGGAAGTAAAGGCAGAAATAAATGAATGGGATTATATCAAACTAAAAAGCTTCTGCACAGCAAAAGAAACAGACAACAAAACCAACAGGCAGCCAACCAGATGGGAGGTGATATTTTCAAACAGTAGCTCCAACAAAGGTTTGATTTCCAAAATATATAAAGAAGTCATAAAACTCAATACCAAACAAACAACCCAATCGAAAAGTAGGCAGAGGACCTGAAATTACACCTCTTCTAAGAAGACATATGAACAACCAATAAATATATGAAAATATGGTCAACCTCACTGGAAAATAGGGAAATGCAAAAAAAATACTACAATGAGATACCACTTCACACCTGTTAGAGTGGCTATTATCAACAAGAGACGCAATAACAAGTGTTGGACAGGTTGTGGGAAAAAAGGAACCCTCATTCACTACTGGTGCGAATATAGACTGGCACAATCACTGTGGAAAGCAGTCTGGCAATTCCTCAACAATTAAGAATAGAACTGCTATATGACCTAGCAATTCCTCTTCTGGGCATGTAACTGAAAACCTCAAAATCATGTATTTGCAAATATATATGCACCTCTATGTGCATTGCAGCATTATTCACATGGAAACAATCAAAATGTCCTACCATAGAGAACTGAATAAAGATGTGGTACATATACACACTGGAATACTACTCAGCCATAAGAAAGAATGCAATAGCACCATTTGCAACAATATAGATGGACCTTGAGTACATTACCTAAGTGAAATAAGTCAGTCAGAAAAGCTAAGAACCATGATTTCACTCATATGTGGGATATAAAACTGAAACTCATGAACACAAACAGCAGTGTGGTGGTTGCCAGAAGGAAAGGGATGGGGGTAGAAGGGAGTTCTAATATAAGGTGACAGGAGAAGATTTGACTTTGGGTGGTTGACACACAGTGTAATATACAGTCCTTGTAACATAGAAACCCACATCTGAAACCTATATGTTCATGTTGACCAACGTTACCCCAATATATTTAATTTAAAAAATAGTAATGTAAAATTTAGTCTCAATTTAACCAAACTTCTGATATAATTACAGTGGACACTTGGGGTAGGGGAATTACTAGGAGAGGGACTGTGTAAGAGAGCTGAACCATTTCTGTTTAACAAAAACAATATCAAAGATGATATCTGGATCTGATAAAAAAAAGATAAAAATAATTTTAAAGATGAGCATATTGTTTGGAAATAGAATGGTACATACCCAAAGTAGCTAAAAGTATAAAAATGAATGGCTTCTAGATAGAAGGTGAGAAGAGTGAAAAAATATCTTTAGTCAAAAATCTATTATTTTGACAAGAAAAATGTATGTAAAAAGTTTCTAATCACTAATAGCTTAAATCACTTCCTTTTTGTAAGGATACATTCTAACAGGATTAAAATAGAGGGAGTTTTAAGAACCCAAATCAGAAAACTATAAGAACTAGTTTCCCTTGTGTAAATTCTAACTATAAGTATTTCTGAATTTGCTTTATTTTTATAGTAAATATTCAAGCTATATTGCTAGTGAAAAATTCAAGACGAGAACAGTATGCACTGGAGGACACAATATTATTTTTAAAAAATATGCATGCATATATATTTATATGAAGGGTATCTGTTAGGATGCAACAGATATTGAGAAGAGTGCTTAACATGAGAAAGAGAGCTGGAGTATATAGATAAGAAATGAGAAGAAGACTTCTTTTTCTCTACATACCTCTTTACATATTTTTTATTTGAAAATATCCTTATGAACTAATTGGATTTATGTTAAAGTAAGATTAACTTTAGTCATGGTGAGAAAATCCAGTAAGTAAATTTTTAGCATGTGTGTTTTATATCATGTGCAATCTATATATATAAAAGTCCAGCAATCATTACAGTGGAATGACTAGAATGACCGGAATGACCATATGACAGGTTGACCAGTCACTATGATGTGCACTGACCACCAGGGGGCAGACACTCAATGCAGGAGCTTCCCCCTGGTAGTCAGTGAGCTCCCACAGGGGAGCACCACTCAGCCAGAAGCTGGGCTCATGGCTGGTGAGTGCAGCTGTGGTGGCGGCAGAAGCCTTTCCCGACTCCACAGGCATCACTACCAAGTGGCCGCAGCAGGCTCAGTGGCCGGGATGAGTGTGAGCCGTGTGGCACTGTACTGGTTCAGGGTCCTCCCTGACCCTCTGCCACATGAGGCACTGCTATGTCCCTCGGGGGATGTCCGGCTGCAGGTTTAGGGGATCGGGCCTAAACCTGCAGTCAGACATCCCCCAAGGTGTCCCGGATTGTGAGGGTCCCAAGAACTTGGGTGCAATGGGCACTCCTGTAGAGCAAGCGGTTACCATGGATGGGTTCCATGTAAGTCCAATTTCAACCTGTTTTTTTTTTCTTAACTATTTAAACACTAGAGACCCGGTGCACAAAATTTGTGCACAGAGTTGGGGGGGGGTTCCCTCAGCCCAGCCTGCACTCCTCTCACAATCTGGGACCACTGGCTCCTAACCACTCACCTGCCTGCCTGCCTGATAGCCCCTAACTGCCTCTGCCTGCCTGCTTGATCGCCCCTAACTGCCCTCCTCTGCTGGCCTGATCGAGCCCCAAACTGCTCTCCCTTGTGGGCCTGATCTCATCCCCAACTGCCTCTACCTGCCTGATCACCCCTAACTGCCTTCCCCAAAGTCAGTGCTGGGTCGCCATGTAGCTGCCCATACAACAGCAAGATGCCTTTCACCTGTATGAAAAGTATGGTTACTGGTGCATGCAGCATCCCGGATTGCAAGAGGGGTGTCCGACTGCACGGGGATCGGGCCTAAACCAGCAGACGGACATCCTCCAAGGGGTCCTGGATTGCAAGAGAGCGCAGGCCGGGCTGAGGGCCATCCCCTCACCCCTCCACCCCCCGCCCCATGCATGAATTTCGTGCTCTGGGCCTCTAGTATTATATGTAAAGAAAACAGATATTTATATTCATCTCATAGTTCTGACAGAAGATTTACAGGAAGAGGAACAGTTTGCAACATGGAGATGTAAAACATGGGTTTCTCTGGAATATGTTGAATTTAGTACCCATGTGCTATCTAGAGTCTGGAGTTCGTCTAAGTTACTTGGGTTGGAGATAGAGCAAGTGCTGCTGATGTCATGAGGTCACCCAGGGAAATTTTAGAGTGGAAGGAGAAAGGAGTTGGGGGAAAAGCAAAAATAAATTAAGGAACAACACAGGAAAAGAGATTGAGATGAAGGTAAAGAATGTACTAAGAATATCAGTCACAGTACCTCCCACATACACGGTGCTTTATAAGGAAAGCTGTTCTGTTTAAGGTACAGTCCTGACTGGCAATGCTGATCTCCTCTCCCCTCCCAGCTGATTGGTTCAGTATAGGCACCAGACATCTGTCTATCTATCTATCTATCTATCTATCTATCTATCTATCTATCATCTATCTCTCCTTTATCTATCTACTTTCTGTATATTCATGAGAGAGGAAGAGCAAGAAAAAAATCCATAAATATCAGAAGAGGACATGAGGAGGTATTCATAAGATAAAGTTATAGGAAAGACTGAAAAAGAAAAAAAGAGAACAGAACATATGCACAGAGAGAAAAGCCAATTGGTAAAAAAAAAAAAAAAAAAAGAAAATATAAAATCAGAAATATTAACCCCTTTAAAGAAGAGCGTCAACTTTAATGAAAGCACAATTGAGGAAAGTCTCTACAAACTCACATAATGTGTTGAAATCTTTTCTATGTTGTTATTCTTTAAAACCTTGAATTTATGACCTAGTTAACTAAACAAAGAACTTCAGGGAACTAGTTAATCTCATTGTCATAAAGTTTTAAGTATGATTATATTTGACACAACTCAGTTCTGCAATCAGGACAGATTTCACTATTTTGTTAGCCTCCCATTCAATGTAAAAATATAATGTCTTAAAATTGTTCTACTTTAACAGGAATGTCTGACTTTCTGGCATGAGTTTCAGAAACATATTTTAGATAATTGTGGAAAGTAAAAAATATGACTAATGTAAGAGACACTAATAGCTTATGAATTTTACTGATTGCTAATTATGTCAGATATAATGGATTTAAAAATAAACCTCTGCTGTTTTGAGACTTTGTTTAGTTTTGTTTTGTTTTTCAGCTTTAAACCAAAACTTTTGTTCTATACACACCACGGAAACTTGGGCATGAGTTCCACTGTCTGGAACAAAAGTTCCTCTGATGTTCTTCCTCCTCAGTGGTTCAAGTAATTTTTTTCTGATTGTCTTCACACTTAAATTATGCAGGTTTGTTCAGTGTTCAACAGTGCAAAACTGAGAGGATCCCAGACAGGATGTGAATGAATAGTGGGTCTCTAGCAGGGGTCTGCAAAGCTCCTTTCACCATGAAAGATAACATATTTACAAATTCTGGGGATTAGGATGTGGACATCCTTGTGGGGCCTACCACGGCTGGTAAGAATGTAAAGCAGCTGGGAAGGAAGTCATATTGTGGTGGGAGTATAAATTAGTAAACACTTTGGAAAACGGCTGGCCACAAAAGCCAAACCACTATTCACTCTAACCCAGCAACACCACTTTATACAGAGACCCAGCATACTATGTACATATGCACACTAAAAGACAGTGAACAAAATGTTCACATCAGGACCATCTATAAAAGCTCCAAACCGTAAACTACCAGATGCAATCAGAAGGAAAAATGGATAACTAAACTATGGTATTGTCACACAATGTAGTACAATGAACATAAATGATCTATAAATACACACAATTGTGTGGCTACATCTCAAAAGAACAACAAGAAAAGCATTGTTAAGCAAAAGAAGCCAGACTCAAGAATACATATTATATGTATAATCTCATTCATAAAAAGTACAAGACAGGCAAAATTAATATATTCCCTTAGAAGTTCAGACAAAGTTACCCTTGGATGGGAGTGATCAGAATAAAACAAAAGATCAAGAGTTGATAATGTTCTATTATTTTATCTGGTGTTGATTACATACATGTTCAATTTGTGAAAATCCATTTAGCAGTACACATATGAGATATAAACACTTTTCTGTGTTTATTTTATATCTTTATTGACAATTAATTATGCAACTTTATTGTTACAGGTGAGATTTCTTTATAGAAATCATTGAATGCTATACTTATAATTTGTGCATTTATATTTAGAAAGTCTTCCTCACCTTCCCCCACAAAATGACATCATTAACACCCCATTAAAGTGACAAGAGATTCACCATTTATGTCAGTGGTGCTAGGGCCAAGGCAGGTTCTATCTGATGATCCTCATTCCAAATTCCCTCAATGCACCTTTTCTCCTACAGATGGATGGATACATCAATGATTAAGAAAGAGAAAGAGGGGGCAGACTGGAGATAGAAAGGGGGTTGAAGTAACCCAAGTGAAAGGATTGCAGCCTGAGAACCATAAAGGATTAGTTCTCATTACCTGTAAACAACTTGTCTGGTACTAGGGACAGGTAGGGAGGGGAGCAGTGTTGTATTACAGATTCCTGTTGATTTCATGAGTTTCAAGGGATTGTGAAACATACTTATTGCTTTTCAATTTGTTAACAGTAAAAATTGGGATATATGTCCTGCTTACCATCTAAAGTTGGGGAAGGAGTTGAATATGTAAACATATTCTAATCCAAAATGTGTTGAAAGACTCCTGAGTGGAAATTCTCTAGTCCTCCGGGATTTCTCCAAGCACCAGTCTCTTGCCTGGTCCTTAACACGCAAACCCCCAAGTGGAGCTGATGAATGTGAGAAAAACACCAGACAGGGTTAGCTAGCGCCTCTCTCCCGCTTCCTTTTGAGAGTGAGCATGGAAGTTCACATTCTGAGTCTCCTTCAAGGTTACAGGAATGTGTCCATATGGGGAGGCCAGAAGTTTTGGAGGTTGCTTGCGACTGTAACTTTCCTGTAGCCTCACCTGAACCCACCCAGAAAAGGTAAGAATTAAGTCCCTAATTCCAGGTCTCTGTATGCACAGGTCTCTTCTTACCAACATCCAAGTCCCTTTCCAACAGTGATGAAACTGATATTTTTATCTCCTACCTGCCTGAAATTTTTATTTCTCTCCCCTTTTTTTAAGGACTGGCAGAAAAGAAAAAAAAAAAAGGTTTGCTTTTTATTGTGCCCATTCAAGTGCCAATAAAAGATAAAGTATTGTTACTATTTCTATGACTTTTCATTTGCTGGAGTTATAGTCCCCACAACACATGTTTAATACTAAGTCCTTTGCTTGTTCCCTGAATCCTTGCTGCCTGTGAAACAATTATAATGGGTTTCAGGGTCTAAGATTTAACTCACATTCTTTGTATAGCAGGTAAATTCAACACAAACATTCTTATGTGGCTACTATGTGTAAGAGACACTGCGCTAGTCTTGGGAGATAGAAAGAGTTGTGTTTGTTTGTTTTTTAATTCTTTTTTAAAAAAATATATTCCATTGATTTTTCACAGAGAGGAAGGGAGAGGGATAGAGAGTTAGAAACATTGATGAGAGAGGAACATTGATCAGCTGCCTCCTGCACACCTCCTACTGGGGATGTGCCCACAACCAGGGTACATGTCCTTGGCCGGAATCGAACCTGGGACCTTTCAGTCTGCAGGCCAACGCTCTATCCACTGAGCCAAACCGGTTAGGGCAAGAGTTGTGTTCCTAATGCAATGTATCCTAGACACTTCTGATTAAAGTTCTTTAAGGAAACTTATTTCAGGTTCAGATATCAGCAATGTTAATGGAAAACAGCCTCAGAGACTTGCTGGTTGTGCTTGTTTAAAATATAGAAACTAGATGCTCTTTCTCACTTTTATATCCAATATATCATACAAAGATTTAGATATCTCACTTTAATTAGGTAACCTATGTTTCTATTATTATTAATACCTGATTGTGGAGTGACACATCTAACCATTATAAACCATTATACATCATTATTTAAGCGAAGGAGAATTAAAAAACACACACACAAAGAAACAAACAAACAAAACCAATCCAGGTCCTTTGCATTAAGAAAATGGCACCAGGCCTTGCTTTTTTCAATTGGGATATTACTGACATGTATCGTTATATTAGTTTCAAGTGTACAACATAATGATTCACTATATATAGGGAAGTGATCACCACAATAAGTCTAGTTAACATCAATCACCACAAATAGTGACAACTTTATTTTCTTGTGAAAATGTTAAGATCTACTCTCTTAGCCATTTTCAAATATACAATACTAGAGGCCCGGTGCACGAAATTCATGTATAGGTGCAGTCCTTAGGCCTGGCCAGTGATTGAAGTGTGAGTGTCTGGCATGGAAGGGCAGGTCCCAGAAGACCGCTGGGCCCTGGGCAGCACCTGGGCCCCCATACCCCCATGAGCCCCCTCTGCCTGAGTTTCTGCACCCAAGTCCTCATGTGGAGATGTGGTGAGCATGGCTGGACGCCGCAGGCCAGGGCACAGCTTGGGCCTCCGGGCTGCCCAGCAGTGCTGCATGGAAGCCAGGTGGGCAGCACGCTCTCTCCCGGCCAGCCTCGCAGACCGGCTCCTGCATGAACCCACAGGAAGCCTGACTGGCCCCTGTGGTCCCGGTGGCTGCGGCCTGGCTCACCTGGAAGAGGCTGCGTGGGTGCGGGACAGGCTCCTCATGGGCACCTGGCACCTGAGTGTGGGGGCTTCCCCGGTGCATAAGCCTGGCGTCCTGGGGAAAGGTAGCAGGGGGAGTGAGAGCAAGCTAGGCGGACACCCCACATTCTCACCACACCTCCATCCCCATCACCGCCACCCCTACATAGCTGGTGAGAGGTTGCAGCCTCCCTTGGTCGCTGCCACCCACCCCCAGTTCCCCATCCCAGCCTGGGCCCAGCCCCAATCAGGCAATCAGGGCCTGCCGGCCGCTGGTTGCCATCTGCGGAGGGATGATCAGGGCCAGGTCCCCCCCCCCCCCCCCCCACCCCAGCTGCCCACCATCACTGGTTGCTATCTGCAGGGCAGTCAGCAGAGAAATTGGGTCCCCGCTCGCACCCGCCTTGACCTGGCATCACCTGCTCACCTGCTCCACCATCCTGCCATGGTCCCACTCTCATAGGGGCCCATTGGGGCCAGCAGCACCTCCACTGCTGCCCACTGCCAGCACCGCGTCACCAATGCCCGCCATGTTCCGCCTACCTGGTGGTCAGTGCACATCATAGCGAGAGGTCAAACTCCCAGTCGAACTCCCAGTCAAGGGGACAATTTGCATATTAGGATTTTATTATATGGGACTAGAGGCCTAGTGCATTCATGCATGGGTGGAGTCCAGCTGGCCCACCCCAATGGGGCCAATTGGGCCAGGCTGGCAGGGGGGAGGGGTTGCGGACAGTTGGCCGGCCAGCCCCTCCCCTGATTGGAGTTGGGGGGCTGATCAGGGGCAGGGCCGGCAGAGCAGAGGGACTGCGGGCAGTTGGCTGGCCTTCCTGCCCCACGATCAGGGTGTTAGGGGCTGATTGGGGCTGAGCTGGTGGGAGGGGGCAGTGATCGGAGCCCAGATCAGGCTGGTTGGCTGCCACAGTGCATATCATAACCACTGGTCATCCTGATCATTTTGGTCATTCTGGTCATTCTGCCGTTCTGGTCACTGGCTTTTATACATATAGATAATATTATTAACTATAGTCACTGTGCTGTACATTACATTCCTAGGATTTATTTATTTTCTAACTGGAGTTTTGTACCTTTTGATTACCTTAACCCATTTTACCCACCCCCCTTCCTCTTCTCCTCCACACACCCACCTCTAGCAACTACTAATGAGTTCAGTTTTTGTTATTGTTTTTATATTCCACATATAAGTGAGCTCATATGGTGTTTGCCTTTTCTGTCTGATTTATTCACTTAGCATATGCCCTCAAAGTCCATCCGTGTTGTAACAAATGGTAGGATTTCCTTTTTTTTTTTTTTTTTGGTTAATCCTCACCAGAGGACATTTTTTTCATTGATTTTCAGAGTGGAGGAGAAAAGGGAAGGAGGAGAGAGAGATAGAGAGAGAAGAGGGATAGAGGATGGACATCAAGCCTGCAACCCAGATGTATGCTCTTGACCAGGAATCGAACCCATGACCCTTGGGTGTGTGAACCAATGGTCTAACCACTGAACCACTCCAGCCAGGGCAGGATTTTCTTCTTTTATGGCTGAAGGCTGAATATTATTATTTTTTTGAATATATGTACCACATTTTGTTTTTTTTTTGTTTTGTTTTTTGTTTTGTTTTTTTGTTTTTTTTATTTTTTCTTTTTTTTTTTTAAATTAAATCTTTATTGTTCAGATTATTACATTAGTTACTCTTTTTTCCCACCATAACTCCCCTCCACCCAGTTCCAACCCCACCCTCTGCCCTCACTCCCCACCCACTGTCCTCATCCATAGGTGCACGATTGTTGTCTAATCTCTTCACTCACCCCCACACCCCTTTCTCCCCCCCCCCCCAAGAATAGTCAGTCCATTCCCTTTCTATGTCCCTGATTCTATTACAATCACCAGTTCATCAGATTATTTATTCACTTGATTTTTAGATTCACTTGTTGATAGATGTGTATTTGTTGTTCATAATTTGTATCTTTACCTTTTTCTTCTTCTTCCTCTTCTTACAGGATACCTTTCAGCATTTCATATAATACTGGTTTGGTGGTGATGAACTCCTTTAGCTTTTTCTTATCTGTGAAGCTCTTTATCTGGCCTTCACTTCTGAATGATAGCTTTGCTGGATAAAGTAATCTTGGTTGTAGGTTCTTGGTATTCATCACTTTGAATATTTCTTGCCATTCCCTTCTGGCCTGCAAAGTTTCTGTTGAGAAATCAGCTGACAGTCGTATGGGTACTCCCTTGTAGGTAACTGATTTTCTTTCTCTTGCTGCTTTTAGGATTCTCTCTTTGTCTTTTGCTCTTGGCATTTTAATTATGATGTGTCTTGGTGTGGTCCTCTTTGGATTCCTTTTGTTTGGGGTTCTCTGCGCTTCCTGGACTTGGAAGTCTATTCCTTTCACCAGGTAGGGGAAGTTTTCTGTCATTATTTCTTCAAATAGGTTTTTAATATCTTGCTCTCTCTCATCTTCTGGCACCCCTATAATTCGGATGTTGGTACGCTTGAAGCTGTCCCAGAGGCTCCTTACACTATCTTCATATTTTCGGATTCTTTTTTCATTTTGCTTTTCCGGTTGGGTGTTTTTTGCTTCTTCGTATTTCAAATCTTTGACTTGTTCCTTGCGACCCTCTGGTCTGCTGTTGGGAGTCTGTATAATATTCTTTATTTCAGTCAGTGTATGCTTAATTTCTAGTTGGTCCTTTATCACAACATCGAGGGTCTCATTAGATTTCTTGAGGATCTCACTACATTTATCGGCGGTCTTACCAGTCTTTTCGAGGGCTTCTAAACAGTTCTTTAAAGACCTTAAAAGTGTGGTTTTGAACTCTATATCCAACAGTTTGCTTTCCTCCAATTCTGTCGTTTGTGTCCTGTTTCTTTGTCTCGGCATTTTTTTATGCTTCGCTGTGTCGATAGAGTGCCTTTCTGTGCTAAGTGTCCCAATTACCTAAGGTAGACACTCTTGGTGCACCCCCTTGTGGGCTTTGTGCACAGTCTTGTTGTGGTTAAGCCTTGATTGTTGTAGTTATCACTGTGAGGAATTGACCTCCAGGTCAATTGGCTGTGAGAATCAGCTGTGTCTGCGGTGGGAGAACTTCTGTGCTGTAGACACCCCTCTGGGGCTAGACTTGCTTCGATGGGGCTTTGGTGCTCACTGAGTCTGCCTCCTGAGTGTGTCTTTTATGGTTCCACGGAGCTTAAAGCTGGATGGTCCCACTCTGACCTCTGGGCTTCCTGGCTCCTGGATCTCTAGGGAGGTGCTAATCTAGCCTTTGCCTGAGGCTATCCAGCAAAAGCCTCCCTGCAGGGCTTGGGCGGGGCGGGTCCCACGGGATCAACAGGGCGGGGTTAGCAATTATGGCTGCTCTCAGTCTTGCCCTCAGAGGCTCTGCTTCTCAGTGTCCCAGTAGTCGCTGCAAGCCCCACGGAGAGAAAGCTGCCCTAGGGTTCTGAGCGATGCCAGACAGTCCCGCTTCTCCCGTATGAGACTGGGTCCTTACAGACTCGCCCGGAACTGGAGCTCAGAGCCTGAGACTCCCTCCCGATTGAAAACAACCGCGCCCTCAGCCTCCAGCCCGCTCCACATGCACTCCGAACCTTAGTATTTTACTTCAGCACTGCGCCTCCTCTGAGCCTCGGTATGCTTTTCTCTTTCCTCCTAGTTGTAGAACATCCACTCAGCCAGCTTTCCTGTGGTTCTGGATGATGTCCGTTCCGTCTTTTAGTTGTATTTTTGAAGTGGTTGTTCGAGGCAGCAAACTCCCGTGTTTACCTATGCCGCCATCTTGGTTTCTCCCCCACATTTTGTTTATCCATTCATCCACTGATAGCGACACTTAGGTTGTTTCCACGGCTTGGCTATTATATTTATTTACTAGAGGCCCAGTGCATGAAATTCATGCACTTTAGGGATGTCCCTCAGCACAGCCTGCACCCTCTCCAATCTGGGACCCCTTGGGGGATGTCCGACTATGGGATTGGGCCTAAACCAGCAGTCGAACATCCCTCTCACAATCCAAGACTGCTGACTCTTAACCACTCACCTGCCTGCCAGCCTGATTGCCCCTAACCACTCCCCTGCCAGCCTGATTGATGCCTAACTGCTCCCCTGTCGGCCTGATCATCCCCAACTGCCCTCCCCTGCAGGCCCGGTCACCTCCAACTGCCCTCCCCTGCCAGCCTCATTGCCCCTAACTGCCCTCCCCTGCAGGCCTGGTTGCCCCCAACTACCCTCCCCTGCCAGCCATCTTGTGGCGCATCTTGTGGTGACCATCTTGTGACAACGTGGGGGAGGCCATCTCGTGACGATGTGGGGCGGTCATCTTTTGACGACTTGGAGGTGGCCATCTTGTGAGGGTGCAAGGGCTGCCTAAGCTTTTATTAGTATAGATTGTTGTTGTTTTTGTTAATCCTCATTAAAGGATATTTTTCCATTGATTTTTAGGGAGAATGGAAGAAAGAGGAAAAGACAGAGAGAAACATCGATGTGAGAGAAACATTGGTTGGTTGCCTCCAGCACGAGCCCTGATCAGGGCTCGGGCCAGGGAGGAGCCTGCAACCAAGGTACATGCCCTTGATCAGAATTGAACCCAGGACCCTTTTGTCTGCAGGCCAATGCTCTATCCAGTGAACCAAACTGTCTACAGCTATCTTGGCTATTTTAAATAGTACTGTAATGAATATGACGTTGTAGATATCTTTTTGCATTAGTGTTTTTATTTCCTTCAGATAAGTCACCAGAAATAGAATTACTAGTTATGGTAGCCTATTTTTAATTTTTTGAGGAATATTCATACTGCTTTCCACGGTGACTGCATCAATTTACATTTTCACCAACATTGTGTAAGGGTTCACTTTGTCCACATCCTTACCAAGAATTGCTATTTCTTTTTTAAAAAAAAATGTTTTTATTTATTTCAGAGAGAGAGGAAGGAAGAGGGAAAGAGGCATAGAAACATCAATGTGAGAGAATCATTGATCAGCCACCTCCTGCACGCCTCCTACTGGGGATTGAGCCTGTAACCCGGGCATGTGCCTTGACCAGGAATCAAACCATGACCTCCTGGTTTTGCAGTTGATACTCAACTGCTGAACTACACCAGCCAGGCAGCACTTGCTGTTTCTTGTCTTTTGATAATAACCATTTGAACAGGTGTGAGGTGACATCTCAATTGGTTTTGATTTGCATTTTTCTGATAATTAGTAATGCTGAACATCTTTTTGTGTATCTGTTAGTATTTTGTATGTCTTCGTTGGAAAAATTCCTAGTCAGATCCTTTGCTTATTGCTTAAACAGATTGTTTTTTAACTATTGAGTTGTATGAGTTCTTAAATATTTTGGATATTAACCCCTTATTATATATATGGTTTGCAAATATTTTCTTATATGCAATATTTCTTATTCATGAATAATTGCATATATTGCTAGTTCCTTTGATGTGCAGAGAGTTTTTTTAGTTTGACATAGCCCCACATGTTTATTTTTGTTTTTCTTGCTTTTGGTATTGGATTTGAAAAATCATCACAACTGCGTATGTTTTCTTCTAGGAGTTTTATGGTTTCAGGTCTTACATTCAAGTCTTTAATTCATTTTAAGTTGATTTTTTTCTACATAGTATAACATAGTGATCAAGTTTTATCTTTTTGCATGTAGCCATCCAGTTTTCCCAGTATCATTTATTAAAGAAACTGCCCAGTCAGAGAAAGACAAATATCACATGATCTCACTCATACGTAGAATCTAATGAACAGAATAGATCCAGAGACATAGAAGCATGGAAAAAGACTGTCGAATCTCAGAGGGAAGGCGGAGGGTGGATAGGTGGGTGGGAAGAGATCAACCAAAGAACTTGTATGCATATATGCATAACCCATGGACACAGAAATAGGGTAGTGGAGGCCTGGAGCAGGGGGCGAGAGTGGGCTATAAGGAGTGAATGAGAGAAAAAAGGGAACATGTGTAACACTTTCAATAATAAAGATTTAATAAAAACAAACAAACAAACAAATAAATAAATACATAAATAAATAAATTATAAATTAAAAAAAGAAACTTCCCCCTGCATTATATATTTTTGGCTCCTGTCATAAATTAATTGACCATGTAAGTATGGATTTATTTCTGGGCTCTCTATTCTGCTCCATTGGTCTATGTGTCTGTTTTAATTACCATAGCTCTGTAATATAGTTTGAAATCAAGAAGTTGATATCTACAGCTTTGTTTTTCTTTCTCAAGATTGCTTTGGCTATTCAATGGTCTTCTGTGGTTCCATAAAAATATTGGGATTATTTGATTACTTCAGTGAAAAATGTCATTTGAATTTTGATAGGGATTGTATTCAATCTGTAAATTTCTCTGGTTAGTATGGACATTTTCACAATAATTCTTCCAGTCTAGGAGCATGGAATGTCTTTTTATTTATCTGCATCTTCTTCCATTTCTTTTATTAATATCTTATAGTTTTCAGTGTGCAGGTCTTTCATCTTGATTAAATATATTCCTAGGTATTTTATTCTTTTTGATACAATTGCAAATGGGATTGTTTTCTTAATTTCTCTTTCCAAAAGTTTGCTATTAGTGTATAGCATTGTAACTGATTTTTGTATATTGATTTTGTATCCTGTAACTTTACTAAATTCACTGGTTCTAATAGTTTTGTTGGTGGAGTCTTCAGGGTTTTCTATATATAATATATCATCTGAAAATAGTTTTACTTCTACTTTTTCAATTTGGATGCCTTTGATTTTTTTTTCTTGCCTAATTGCTCTGGCAAGGACTTTCAATAAACGTGGCAAGAGTGGGCATCCTTGTCTTATTTCTGATCTTACAGGAAAAACTTTCCAGCTTTTCACCATTGAGTATAATGTTAGCTGTAAACTTATGAAATACACTAGTGGCTCAGTGCACAAAATTTGTGCATGGGGTTGGGGTTTCCTCAGCCCAGCCTGCACCCTCTCCAATTGGGGACCCCTTGGGAGATGTCCAACTGCCAATTTAGGCCCAACTGGGCCTAAACAGGCAATTGAACATCCCTCTTGCAATCTGGGACCACTGGCTCCTAACCACTCACCTGCCTGCCTGCCTGATCACCCCTAACTGCCTCTGCCTGCCTGATGGCCCCTAACTGCCCTCCTCTACCAACCTTTTCTTGCCTCCAACTGCCCTCCCCTGCCGGCTTGATCTCACCCCCAACTGCCCTCCCCTGCAGGCCTGATTTCACCCTCAACTGCCCTCCCCTGCTGGCCTAATCTCACCCCCAACTGCCCTCCCCTGCCGATTTGATTGCCCCTAACCCCCTGCTGGCCTAATCTTGCCCTCAACTGTCTTCCCCTGCTGGCATGATCTCCCCTAACTGCTTCTGCCTTGGCCCCAACCACCATGACTTTGTCCGGAAGGAAGTCGGATGTCCGGAAGATGGCCAGTTGACCCAGTCTAATTAGCATATTACCCTTTTATTAGTATAGATAGTCTTTATTAGGCAAGTGTCCTCTATACCCACTTTGTTGAGAGTTTTTATTATAGATGGATGTTATATTTTCTCAAATGCTTTCTCTGCATATTCTGAGATAACCATATGATTTTTATCCTTCATTTTGTTAATGTAGTGTGTCACAGTGATTTTGCAGCTATTGAAGCACTCTTGCATTCCTAGAATATATCCTACTTGATCCTGGTGTATGATCCTTTTCATGTAATGTTAAATTCAGTTTGCTGATATTTTGTTGAGGATTTTTTTTTATCTATGTTTATCAGGCATATTAACCTATATATTTCTTTGCTTGTAGTGTCATTGTCTTATTTTAGTATCTGGGTGATGCTAGCCTCATAAAATGAGTTTGGAAGTATTCTCTCATCATCTGTTTTTTTTTTCTTTGTTTGCTTGTTTGTTTGTTTGTTTTTTTTTTTTTTTTTTTGAAAGAGTTGAGAAAGATTGACATTCTTCTTTAAATGTTCAGTAGAATTTACCAGTAAAGATATCTGGTCCTGGACTTTGTTTGTTGGAAAGTTTTGTTTTGTTTTTATTGCTGAGTCAATCTCATTACTAGTAATCAGTCTGTTTATATTTTGTTTTTTCATGATTCAATCTGATAGGTTGTATGTTCCTAGGAATTTATTAATTTCTTCTCGGTTATCTAATTTGTGGTTTATAATGGTTCATAGTATACTCTTAATGAGATTTTCATTTCTATGGTGTCAGTTGCAACATCTCCTCTTTCATTTCTAATTTTGAGTCCTCAGTTTTTTCTTAGTGAGTCCTAGAGACACCAGAAATCCACGGTGGGGCTGAGGGAAAGGTCAAGCATACCACCTACCTTCCAAGGTTTCTGGAGAGGATTGAAGTTGGCCTTTAGACATAGTCTAATTAGAATCCTGCCCTATAAGTTGTAATTATTAGACTCTTCAAAAAAAAGACTAGACATTTCAGTCAGCTGATCACCCCTGTGGGTTTAATTGGTTAAGAACTTTTTCTCTGTTACAGTTTGTGGGACCTACAAACATAAGTCCCACTGGCCACCAGAGCCCGGTGATCAAGGGGTGTCCCCTGGGCAGCAGCCACAAAAACTGGGGCACAAGAATGTACATAAGCTCCTTTCTTATGTACATTTTTATGGAGATACCAGTGATCTAGAGTGAGGCAGAGGAAGAGCATCAAGATGATGTCTGCTGGCCTACATCTTTGTAGAGCACATAGTAGGCTCCTAGTTGAGTGTTAAATTAGATACCTGCCCCTCAGGCCAATGCTTTAAGATAAGCATAAATAGGCCTTTTCCACAGGAAGACTGGGTGAGTTTCAGCTATCTTTGTTCTGTGTTCTAGGAGGTAGCCAGGGGAGTTCAAGTAAGCTTTTAAAGAACTATTTCTGTTTGCTATAGCCTTGTGGGTCTTGTGGACAAAAGCCCTATTGGCTTTCAAAGCTTGATGTTTTGTGGGTATTCCTCTCAGGTTCAGGTCTTAAAGTTGGGGTGCCAGGTGTAGAGTTCAAACCCTTTGTTCCTCAGGGAGAATAAATTTCCTCATGATTGTGAGTTACCATGCTGGGAGTGGGGTTTATAGTGAGATTTTATCTCAGCTTCTCCTGCCTATTCCCATATGGCTTTTTTCCTCATTTGCCTAATGTGCAGATGTTACTCATCTATGTTTGGAGTTTCTTTCAGAAGAAAGTGTTCTATATGTATCTGTAGATTTGATGTGTCTGGTTCAGGATCCTCCTATCTTGAACCAGAACTCCAGCAACAAGCTTTTAAAGCTTTAGTTCCTAATTATTAAATGAACTAGAGGCCTAGTGCAGGAAATTTGGCAGTTGAACATCCCTCTCACAATCCAGGACACTGCATGCACCAGTAACCATACTTTTCATACAGGTGAAGGCATCTTGCTATTGTATGGGCAGCTACATTTTTTGCCCTGATTGTAAAAAGTAGTATATAACATGATCCTTCTGAGGCAATAATACCAGTTTCCCCATCTTATAGGTGAAAAAACTGAAGCCGAGAGAAGTTAAGTAATTGGCTTTGTCACACAGTTATAAGTGTCAGGATCAGGGCTGACCACAAAATGTGCAAGCCAGAGTCCATGCATGTCATCACTGCATCATCCTGATTTTTCAGTGTTAGAGTAGCCTTACCAGGTTTTAATTTTTAAATCTAAGAGACTGTTCCCAATATATAGGGTAGGGTCCCTAGGGCTGGCTGGCGATCAGGGCCAATCTGTGGGGTGACCAGCTGGTGGGGAGATCACCACCCCCATCCCCGGCCGGCCTGCCTTGGCTTGCAGGTGGCGCTGCCCCTTGGTGGTCAGTGCGCATCATAGCAACTGGTCGTTCCACTGGTTGTTTCACCATTTGGTAAATTTGCATATTAGGGTTTTATTATATAGGATATACTGACAGAGTGATAATGAGTAAACAATAATGAACATCCATGATCTTTGTGCTTCTAATGGTCCCAGAAGTGAAGTGTCACAATTATGAGAATCTTCTAAGAATATAAAATATTATGTTTATCAGTAATGCCTCAAAATGACACTTGGTCTCTGCATCTGACAATTAGGAACAGTCCTTCCAGAGACCTGGAACTCTATGTGAACTTCGACAACTATTTAGGATCCCATGAACTTCCATCTCTGCCAAGTCACAGGACCCGTAAAAGTGGAGAGTAAATATTAGACAGAGGGATTTGAAACCCAGGAAGCAAGAGAGATCATGAAAGGAATCTGAGCTGCTCTGATGATTTCAAATCTCTTAGCCTGGCTAAACTACATCTCAGGGAGCAGAGAAAACATATGGCTATAATTACTGAACCACTGTGGGTAATCATCAGGAAACCATGGAAAATAGGAGAGGTGCCAGGAGACTAGAGAATGGAAAAAGTTGCTCCAGTTTTCAGAAAGGGAAGAAGGTAGATTTATTGAATCACAGATCAAAGAGCTTGACAAAAGTCCTAGAAGAGATCATTTTTATTTATTTATTTATGTATTTATTTATTTATTTAATTTTTTAAAAAGATATTTTATTGATTTTTTTACAGAGAGAAAGGGAGAGGGATAGAGAGTTAGAAACATCGATGAGAGAGAAACATCGATCAGCTCTCTCTTGCATACTCCTTACTGGGTATGTGTCCACAATCAAGGTACATGCCCTTGACCAGAATCGAACCTGGGACCCTGGAGTCTATTCACTGAGCCAAACCGGTTAGGGCGAAGAGACAATTTTTAAAAAGACTACTGAACACTTAGAAAAGGAAGCAGTGAAGATGAGAATTGGAATGATGTCATCAAGAACAAGTCACTGCAAACTAACATCATTTCTTGTTTTATAACAGCATGGCCCAGTGGTTGAGCATCGACTTATGAACGAGGAGATCATGGTTTGATTCCTGGTCAGGGCACATGCCTGGGTTGTGGGCACTATCCCCAGTGTGGGGTGTGCAAGATGCAGCCAATCAATGATTCTCTCATCATTGATGTTTCTCTTTCTCCCTCTTCTTTCCTCTCTGAAAAGAATAAAAAATGTATATAAAAAACAGTATTATTAAATTGGTAAGTAGAGGAAGGAATATAAACTAGATTTCAACAAGTTATAGTAAATTGTTTCATGATAGCCTCAGGCACATGATGGGGGGATAGGCTGGATACTAGAATAATTGGCTGTAATTGAACAATGATGTCCCCGTTTAAAGGGTGCAGATTTACCTAGTGATGGGCTGTAGTTCTTTCTTCGTGGCCTTGTCCTCAATAATTTTCTATTATTTTGACAAAAATCAATAGCCTTTTGTTCTCATTAGATTTCAGATGAAAGTTACAAATCTTTAAGCATCTATTATCTACCTTTGAGAGAGAGTAACTCAAGCTGATTCTTTCCTACCTAAGTTGGTTTAGATCAGGGGTCCTCAAACTTTTTAAACAAGGGGCCAGTTCACTGTCCCTCAGACCGTTGGAGGGCCGGACTATAGTTTTAAAAAAAACTATGAACAAATTCCTATGCACACTGCACATATCTTATTTTGAAGTAAAAAAACAAAACGGGAACAAATACAATATTTGTATTTGCATGTGGCCCGCGGGCCGTAGTTTGAGGACCCCTGCTTTAGATGATCCTATATTGAGTAAATACAAACATTCCCTAGCCATAATTGATGAGCCAGGAAAGTAAATACTCATGCAATCAACCCTAGAGAGGTAGAAAGACTGTCTTTGAGGTGGCTTACACCTGAAAATATTCCCTGAGGGGTTCCTTATATTAGATGCATACAAATAGACCCAATCAAATATTGCCATCAGAAAGAACAAATGCTAAAATAATGAATAAATGTATTTTTTGTTTTTAAAAAACAATTTTGTATTTTTTTCAAGATTGTTACAGAAAACCGGAAAGAATCAAGCAATGCTTGGAGAGTTTGGAGTCACACTTTATTCACCGGTGGGCTCAGAGAAAAATGAATTCAAATTCTAAGCAAAGCTACAAGCAGAACTTTTCTTTTTATTAAAGAGCCAGCCCTATGTGTGCTTAGTGGTTATCTTGCTGATGGCCTTGAAAACAACACAGTTCTATCCAATTAAAAAATACACTTGGCATGGCATTGAGAGTATGGGCGTATCTAGTCTCTGGCCTACAACATCAGACAGCTAAGTTTATCTTCCTTATTATTCAAGCAGGCTAGAAAGCAAAGTTATTTTATTTTATTTTTTTAGAATAAGAGGCTGTCTAAAAAAATAGCAGAGAATTTCAAATAGTAGTTTTACAAAATAGGGGTTAGCCTTCTCAAGATTACAGTCTAATTTTCATTTTTGTAAGCAATAACATTTTATATGCAAGTATACATAAGTTTCTTCCTTAAATACAGGATAAGAAATTTTTTTCTTTCCAGGTGGTAAGCACATTTCCCATTAGTTTCTCTTACTGCCTAAGGTGCTGAAAGCTGAGAACCACAAGTATAACTGAACATATGTTTTTACTATATTCCACATAAATGTGATATTTGCTTTAAAAATTTTGATTTTTTTTCTGGTTTATTGAGGTAAAATTGATAAATAAAGTTATAACATATTTAAAATATGATGATTTGGGACATGAATGCATTGTGAAAGGATTCCACAATAAAGAATACATTTAATTCTATAGTTTGAGATCTAGTCCTACTGTTTTAAAAGCAGTAGAACCCAGAATGACTGTTCTTGCAATCCCTAGCAATGTTAAGGAGACCGGCTTATCACATGCCTATCAAATTTAAGGATCATACAAGGCTAGAAGGATGGCTAATGTGATGTACTACAGAATTAAGATTTAGAAATAAGTAACATGTTGGAATAATGAGTCAAAATTAACTGAAGAAAATGAGTTTAAAGGAGGAAAGTAAAGAGAAAACATTTTTTGAGTTTTTATTTCAAATCAGGTACTTTAGATTCACAATTTTATTTAACAGGAGCAAATGTTAAGCTTTACTCTAAAATCAAAAGGTAGAGTTAAAATCAGGCTAATGAACTTAAGTTTTACGGTACTTTGCTCTCATGGACCCCTTCTAAAGCAGCCATCTAGTGTGTCAGTGATAGGTTTGCCAAATAAAATACAGGATGCCCAGCTAAATTTAAATTTCAGTAAAAAATAAATTAGTTTACGCATGTCCCAACAATCACATGTGCCCTTTATTTTTACCTGCTAAATAAACCCTACACATGGAGAAATCAGAAACCTCAGCCTGGAGTTCATCCTCTCTGCCCTAGTTGTGGTCTTAGATCCATAAAAGAGGTTGACAGACTGCCAGCCCTACCTCCACACCTACCAGCCCAGCAGTAACCCTGTCTTGGGGGATCTTGAAGAGTCTCCCTCTGACTCTAAGAAAAATACAAATAGGATTCTGCCCTGCTCCCCTCTGGAAGGTCAAGGCCAATTTCATGGCACTTCACCACTTCACTTACAGTCCAGCCTCCTCCAAGCTAGTGCTGGGGTGTAACAGGAAACAGCAGCTACCAAGAAATATTCAGCCCTGGCTTGTATGGCTTATTGGTTAGAGTGTCAGCCTGCACACCAAAGGTAGTGGGATTTGATTCCCTGTCAAGGGCATGTATCTGGGTTGCAGGTTCAATCCCCACCCCAGTCAGGGTGCATACAGGAGGCAACCAATCGATGTGTCTCTCTCACATCATTATTTCTCTCTCTCTCTCTCTCCTTCCTTTCCTTCCTCCCTTCCATTCTTTCTAAAAATCAATGGGGAAAAAAATCTTTGGGTGAGAATTAGCACAACACAAAAAAAGGAATATTCAGATTGAGATCGAAGGGCCACAGTCATCTGAGAGTCTGTCTCTGAAAGAAGTGCCATCTGAGCATAGAAATGGAGCTGGAGTTACATAGGCAACATCACCAGCAGTGAGCTGGGAAGCTGAAGAAGGCTTTCTAAACCATCAATAATTGAAAATAAATTTTGACCCATCATTCTAAGGAAAGACTGGATTATTTTTCTATTCTCTCCATTAAAAATATAAAACTGCTGTGATAGGATGAGGCAACCAAAGAAAGTACAACCAAAAAAGGTCGGGTGGGGTGGGGGGGCCTGAGAATAAGTAGTCTAGAGCTGTGTCAGTGGTTAATTTTTTAAAATAAAAATAATATTTTCTAGATTTCTGATGTTTATAACAAGAGTAGCCATAGTTTGTATATTTATAGGTCATTAATTTTTTCTAATTGTAAATATATTAACTTTTATATATAATTTGTATTCATAATGTATGCTCTCTCCTGAAAGGCTCTCAAAAATTGTATGAGCATTTAAATCCATAAAACCTGGGTCAGTCTCTAAATAGAATAAACTAATAGAATAAAACTGCAAACTACAACCAATGAACAGAGTGAAATGGAGGAAACTGATGTTTCTGAGAGTCTATTATGTTTTAGGTTCAGTGCTAATGATAATTACCTCAGTGTTAATATACAGTGGGGCCTTGACTTACGAGTTTTTTGAGATACCAGCTGTCTCTCGGCAGATTTTTTGCATTGAGTTGATAGGGTAATTTGAGTTAACGAGCTCCTTAACGAGCTCGGTCTCGGAACGAATTAAACTCGTAAGTCAAGGCCCCACTGTATATAGTAAGAGCTTTCTGTATTGCAAGTGTTGTGTAAAGAGCTCAATCCACTTCATTGCATTTAATCAGCATGATATTAGGAGAAAAGCTCTCTACACGTATTATCCCCAGGGGGAAAGAAACTGAGGCTCAAGAATCCAAATAATTTGCTTAGGTCATACATTTGTTAGTTGTTGGAGGTAAAATCCAAACCCAGATCACTAAAACAATCTTCCTCCTTATTCATCTTCCTTTCTGATACTTTAGAAATCATGTTTTTCTGGGTCAATTAATACTGAGATTTAATTGAGTGATAGATAAAGGACCAGTAGGCATGTACCATGTAAGGTAACTAAAAACTTACCTTGAGTTCAAAAGTGTTTACAAAGACATTTAAATACCTCTCATTTCACTGTTGTACAGAGAAGCCATTATCTATTTAGAAATTCTAGGACAGTGGTTCTCAACCTTGGCTGCACATTAGAATCACCTGGGAATCTTTTTAAAATCCTGATTTCTGGGCCTCATCCTCCGGAAATTGTTTCTTTGTTACTAATGTTGTGGCCCCACCCCATAATAAAGAAACAGAATTTCCGGAGGATGAGGCCCAGAAATCAGGATTTTAAAAAGATTCCCAGGTGATTCTAATGTGCAGCCAAGGTTGAGAACCACTGTTCTAGGACTTTATTTTTCACAGAGAATAGATACCCTCACCACCACGTCTTGATGAGAGAGTGCCTTCTGAGAGTGGAACTATTGTAAGTGGCAGGTGTCTGATTGATGGGGTCAGACGGAACCTGGGTTAAGCAATCTCAGTACAGTGGGGCCTTGACTTACGAGTGTCCCGACTAAAGAGTTTTTTGAGATACCAGCTGTCTCTCGGCTGATTTTTTGCATTGAGTTGATAGAGTAATTTGAGTTAACGAGCTTCTTAACGAGCTCGGTCTCGGAACGAATTAAACTCATAAGTCAAGGCCCCACTGTACTTGGGATTCTGGCTAGGAAAGAACTCAGAGTCAAGATCCAACTATAAGAGAACATTTGTTGGGTAAATTACAGAGGTATAATTAACTTAGAAATGGACTTTGGAAACAAGTTAGAGAGGTAAATGAAGGGCCTTTGGACTTGGGAGTGAGGAAGCTAATGGTTAATGTGCCTGGGGCAGGGAGGGGAAGGAGGAGGGAAAGGGGAAGGAAGAGGGAAAGGCATGATGTGATCCCAGGAGGGAGAGCACACTGGGTCCTCGTCCTAAAGGTTTTAAGGGTGGAGATTTTAGGGGAGGTTCCAGGGGAAGATCTTATAGAATATTCGGCAGTTTTCCAGGTATGTCCTTTCAGTAATCACTGATTAATTGGCCAGCACCAGGGCAGGGGGTCATTATTTAATGCAGCAGATCCTGACTTTAGCCTTGGCTGGTTTTGTTGCTTATCTGGGCCTGGAGCTAAAATACAACTGAGGCCTAGATGTTATCTCTAGGGAGGAAAGGCCAGGGGGTCCAAACCTCTTGACCAAGGATATGCTAGAGGAGGAAAAGTCACCCTGAGGTGAAGTCCCACCCTATAATTGATTATCTGTTGCTAGACACCCAGGGCTTTCCACCTGGTGACCTTCTGCACCTGGCCCATCATCCTTGTTCTGCTCATGTCTGTCTAACTGCCTACACAGAACCAGCACGGAGCATAGTGAGGTGAAAGAGGAGCCAGTCCAGACCACAGGGGTGCCATCTGTGCTTCTTCAGCTGAGATGAAAATCTTGTTATTTGCCAAGCAAGGTTGGACTGAGTTTTCTGTCATTTACATCCAAAAGAAGCTTGACACATACAAACCTCCAAAGAGGAAAGTGACTATTCTGGAGTCAGTAGTTTTGCAGCCAGTTGGATAGAGTAGTGCTAGCTACTTTTGAAATCTTCTCTACAAATCCTACCAAAACAGGATCTCTGGCTGAAAGAAGAATAAGATTTGAAGACATTTCACTCTGTTGTCTAATCTCTTCATCATTTAACTCAAACTTTTTCCTTGAGTTCTGTCAAATGTTACATTCAGAGTGCTGTGATTATGTGCTAGATATGTATGTGGTCAGGTGCTCAAGTGACTAGGGACTTTGGAGCAACAAAGGGTTAGAATTGACAGTGTCAGGAAGAATTCTCTGATCCTGTGAAAAATGCTCACCTGTCTGAATTCAAATAACGGACTCGGAGACTAGAAGTCTGGGGAAAACAAGACTTTCAATACACTCTTGAGAGCGGGTGTACCGTCCAATTGTACAGACAAACCTGGGGCAGCAAACAGCCCATTTATTCATTCCCTCCTCTGCTTCCTCATTGGCTGAGCACCATGGGGTCACCTATTTCCTCATGTTGCCTAGGTCTTGCTGTCTCCCATTGAGCCATTTTAAAAAATTGAGCTGCCGCATTGGAGGCTGGGGGGTGGGGGGGGTGGGGGGAGGAAGGGGGAATGGAGAGCGGTTTCCACCGGAATGTTGGCCCATGTGCACAGTTCTTTGTTCCTATATCCTCTTCCTTTCTCTCTACATTCTGTTTGCCCTGGGGAAATTCAGCAAATTCCATCAAAAGCCGACTATGCTGGAGATGGATCACAAAGTTCCATTTCCTACAATTCTAAGGTTCTTCCCCCAATACTATGCTCCTCTCCCCTTGAGAGTGGGTGAGACTAAACATGATGAATGTCACACATGTAATTAGGTTACTTTCTATAAAAAAGCTGATGGGATTTTGCAGATGTAATCAAGTCCCCAAATCAGTTTACTTTCACTTTATTAGAAAGGAGATTAGTCCAGTGATTAAAAGGGTGAGATTGTGAGAGGGCCATGTGTCAAGGACTTGAGAATGCAGCTAGGAGCTTTGAGTGGTCCCCAAACAATAGCCAGCAAGAAAAACTGAGACTTCTGTGCTGCAGCCATAGGAACTGAGTTCTGCCAGCAACCCAATTATTTTGGAAACAAATCCCTGATCCAGCTTCTTGGTGCGAACACTGCTGGCTGATTTCAGCCCTCGTCATTTCAACCCTTGGTAGAGAATCTCACTAAAACGTGAGGATTCCTGACCCATGAGCTCTGCTATATTTGATTTGTATTGTTTTAACCAGCAAAATTTGTGGTAATTTCTTACACAGCAATAGTTGGGAAACTCCGTTGCTACTATATCTTAGAAAAATAAATCTTAAATAAAATTTTCCCAGTGGCTCCCTGAATCCAGAACAGCCAATGCATTGGAACTAAAACATACAATATGTATGTATACACAAGCCTGGTTCTGTGTTGCAGCCTCAGCTGTACCTCTCTGAACTACTGGAGAACCTGTCAGGGCAAAGCTGTTACTAATATGCACATATGATGTGCACCTAAAACTGATATGTTTCTGTCTTAAAATAAAATGTAGGATTTAAAAGATGCATTACAAGATTGCTGATTTCAGAATAAGCATATTCCAGTTCAAAAGACCATTTTACTTGATACTAAAAAGGAAAGAAATAAGAAAGTAAATATAGAAGGGGGAGGAATTAAAAATTGAAATCTACTGTCCTGGCTGTTTGGCTCAGTTGGTTGGCATCATCCCATGTACCAGGGGTTTGTTGGTTCAATTCCCAGTGGGGTGGGGCACATGCCCGAGTTGCTGCTCGGTCCCGGTGGGGGGGGGGGGGTGTGTGTGCAAGAGGCAGTTGATCCATGTTCTGCTCTCATATTAATGTTTCTCTTTCTCCCTCTAACCTTCCTCTCTCTCTAGAAATCAATAAAAATATATTTTTAAAAAATCAAAATCTACTAAGTTGAACCTGAAAAGTTATTTGCCTTTATTCAAACCAGTGCATGTGGAATCTCTAGAATGTATAAACAATATAGTTTTTATTTAACAGGATATTTTTACTGATGCAGCTTTCCTTAGGAGAAGGGAATTCCTTATCTGTTTTGTTTGCAAGCTTTATATGTCTGAGAAACAAATTCTCCTTCACCCTCCTAAGCTGCAATAGGACAACTTTTACAATTGGGGTATGTACTTCTGTCCAAGACATGCTAAACAAACTGGACCAATTAAGTACATGTTGGCAAGTTGTGCTAATGACTCTGCCTCTGCACTGTTTTATAAAACATTTAATAAAGTCACTGTTTGTCAGAGCACAGGCAGAGCCCTGCATGAGCTCTGGTGCTCTGAGTGGCTTTGAGTCCATGTATTCTTCTAAATTCTCCCATTCGACTACACCAACTACAGGGCAGGAGCCTTCTCGAACCCTGCCTATTGTACTAGCTGTTAGGAACTTAGTCCAAGTTCCTCCTTTACCAAGTGTCAGAGACACATGTCAATTCTCGGTGGCGAGGCAGATGGAGAAGCTATGAGAAGTTGTGGGTGTATAAGAATGAGTCTTTATTGCAGAAGCCAGTGGCCACATAGCCATCAGACAAGAACAGTCCTTCACAGCAAAGTCCATATAGGCAGGCAGCCGGACACTGGCTGGTGAATATATATCTTTCCCATAAAACAGCATCAGTCTCTGTACCCACAGTTATTATCTGAGTAGCCACATGCTGCCGCAGACTCACCACCTTACATGGTAGCAGTATCAGCTCTCAGCTCCGTCTGAGCTCTCTAGCCTCTCCTACACACATAGGAGCTACATTCTCTGTGCCTATCACATCTGCTTCTCTGAGCTCTCTAGCTCTGCTCTGCCCAGCTGCTCTCTCTAGCAGACTTCTTCACACTCTTGGTCAGTAACCTGTATGTTACTCCAGAGACAAAGAAGACTAGTTGCCAACAGTGACATCAATCATTTGGGTTACAGAAGGGCACAGTGCACTGTGTATCCTTGCACCCTCCCATTGTATCTTGGTATGATTACGGTTCCCAGGCTCAGAGTCCTTGGACATTCCAATTAGGCACAGAGCGGCTGTTGGCCATTCTGGTGTATTGATAAAAAGGCCTCTGTGCTCCCATTGGCCTTGACTATCCAGGGAACTGGCATGGTTCCCACACTGTCCTAAGACATAAAAATTTGAGCAGGATTAGGTGTCAACAACAAAATCTACACTAATAAAAGACAAACATGCAAATTGACCCGGTTTATTTGTACATAAGTTCCTTTCTCAGAAACACCAGTGACCTGTCTTGGGCAAAAGGAGAGCACAAAGATAGCTGCTAGCCTCCCTAATCTCTAGAGAGGATTGCAGTAAACCCCTGAATGTGGGTTTAATTAGAAGCCTACCCCTCAGGTCAAAATTTTAAGATAGGCAAATAGACTTCTTTCCCAGAAAACTGGGGGTACATTTTAGTCTTCTCTCTGTGCCATGTCCTGGAAGACTCTTTCTCCATTTGTTACAATCCTGTGGGACCTGTGAACATAAACCCCAATGGCCACCAGAAACATGATCAAGGAGTATCCCTGGGCAGAGCCACAAAAATCAGGACACTACATGTGTGCAATATCTTCCCAGGAGATATTGGCCGCCTGGAGTGAGGCAGAGAATGAGTGAAAGATGGCACCAGTCAAGCCTCAGCAGTCTTTGAAGAGTGTTTCAGTGGGCCCCTAGATATGTGTTCAATTATGGGACTGCACCTCTAGCTGAAGCTTTAAGATAAGCAAATAGGCCTCTTTCACAGAAAGACCAGGTGAGTTTCAGCTGCCTTAGTTCTGTGCCCTAGAGGGTAGCCAGGCGACTTTGCTGGAGCTTTTCAAGAACTGTTTCTCAGTTTGCTACAGCCTTGTGAGTCTTGTGGACTCAAACTCCATTGGCTTTCAAAATTAGATGTTTTGACCTGCCAGTGTGGCTCAGTGGTTGAGTGTCAACCTATGAACTAGGAGGTCATGGTTCCATTCCCGATCAGGGCAGTCAGGGTACATGCCCGGTTGTGGGCTTCATCCCCAGTGTGAGGTGTGCAGGAAGTAGATGATCAATGATTGTCTCTCATCATAGATGTTTCTCTCTCTCTCTCTTTCTCCCTTCCTTTCTCTCTTTCTCCCTTTCTTTTAAAATAAATATATTTTAAAAAACTAGATATTTGGGGGGGCTTACCTCTCAGGCACAGATCTGAAAAGTGGGATGCAAGATATGGGACTTAAATTCTTTGCTCCAGGAAGAGTTGTGAGTTCCCTCCTCATTGTGGATTGCCATGTTAAGCGAGGGAGTTATGGCAAGGTTGTCTCAGACTCTCCTCTCCATATAGATGTGGGTTTTTTCTTACTTGCCCAATGTATAGTTACTTAGATAGTTTTGCGGTTTCTTTCATAGAAAATTGTTTTGTATATAGCTGTAGATTTGGTGTGTTCCTGGGAGGAGGTAAATATAGAATCTTTCTACACTGCCACCTCTGTGGCTGGTACTTTCAACATTTGAAATCCTTTGCGTCTGCTTCTATTGATTCTGCTTGCTCCCACTCTTGGTGTCTTATTTCCCAGAGAGCCTAATTATCTTTTCTACCATTCATCATACTTGTAAACTTATTTAATGAATATTTGGGACTTAAGGTAAAGGTTTCTTCCTCCAGAAATTTGTCTTTGCTTCTGTACTACCAGCTGGGGGCCCTTATTTCATGTTCCAAACTTGATCTTCTTTCCCTTGTGCTGTGCTCTCAAGGCTCAAGGTTATATGAGGGCTAGTCTACTGATTTACTCTAGGAGTGATGCTGGAGTCCCAACTTATTTTGTAGAGTCTGCTGTACTATAACTTAAATCAGACATGAGCATTTACTTTCTACCCCTTTCACCAAAGAGGCTTTCAAACTGAAAATGTTAATGTGTGAAGGTCACAAAAACCCTCAGGACAAAAGCAGCTACAGATTTCTTTATTACTCTGGGTTCCTGTTTTCCTTTCTGTTTTTGGCCAATATTTCTTTGCTGTATTGTCAGATCTTTATAGCACTTAAAAAGGATTGTTTTAATAGTTTATTTTTTTTTTCAATAAGAGGGTGGTCCAAATAACCAAGCATGCCAATACTAGAAATCTTATTTCAAGCTTCAAAATATTTAAATAAATAGGAAAAGTAATGTTAACATATAGTAGCTTCATCATATCGCTATCAAAATGGAGAATTGGAATATTACATTAGATTGAAATCAATGCCCTATGCTCTAGACTTTTCTTCATTGAGGTTTAGCTGAAAACAAGAGGCAGGTGTAGCAAAATCCATGGAGACAGTTTTTGTTTATTTGCTTGTGTGTGTGTGTGTTCTTTTAGTAGAGTTGAGAAACTGAGAATACTGTGTCAGAATAGTAGATCAAGAGTGACTGAAATGCAAGTGTCACTTATAGATTTTTCTCCCTACCCACCTTCCTTTACACTTGACCCATGGCCTCCTCTAAACTCCCAGAAAACTGATATTTTCAGATAAAGAAGAATTTACTTACAAAATGTTAATTTTTCTCCTAAATTTGTTCTTGCTGCTATGAAAAACCTTCTGAGCAAGCCATGAATTCTACATAAGCACAAAATAAAAGAAAACTGATAAAGCTTGTTTGACACTTTGCAGATAAGAAAATAAATTGCTGAATTTGGGGTTTCATGGAGACATGGCTATGGAGAGTCAGCTTTCATGCAACACTTAGACAAGGCAAACAGTTGTACATAGTCATGTGGCTGGATAGATGATGCAGAAGGAGATCTGTGAAGTAATTTCCCACTATCAGCAGTTTTTAGTCCTGTAATGAGTGGTGAATCCAATCAGAGACTCTTTGATTTAAACTAGAAGAGAACTGAAGAGAAACATATGGAGAAATAAGTGCTGAGATGTTGTTTTAACTTCATTGTGTAACTATTGGCAAGAGCAAAAGAGAGTTTTTTGGCTACTCCCCCCCCCCCCCCCAAAAAAATATGTTAAAATTGTATAAACAATATATGTGAAAAGGTCAAGGGAATATGCTTATAAACATGTACTTTTCAAATTTTTTATCTACATAAACAATGTTCCTATAAGAACTTGGTTAATCATTTCTGAGACACACATCTATTGATTATCATGCTGTTCATTTGTCTTTTTTTCTGAGCAATGGGTATATAGTAATTTCTGTCAGTCTACAAAAACTCTGTGTTGTGCAGCATCTCTAAAATTCCATCTATCTGTCTATCCATCCACCCATCCATCCATACACCCATCCATCCATCTTCAACTTTGGACACACCACTAACTAAGCATTTCTCAAAATAAGAGGTCTGCAGACATACTGTTATGACATTCTTAGATTCCACGTTTGAGGAATACTCACTCTTCCCATATGCAGGAGCAATCCATTTCCTGGTGATTGACTTACTGAGAGTAGCTCTTTGAATGATAATAATATTGGATACTATTTTTTAAAATACCTTCTACATACTAAGCATTACACCAAATGTATTATTTTCAATATCTCTAATGATGGAAGGTAGGAATTATCATGATAGTTATTTGCAGATGAAAGAGAACAAGGCTCAGAGAGGCAACTGACAAACACAGTAGAGGCTCATAACTTGTTTTAGCTTGTGAATGAGCAGGAATTCAAATCCTAGTCTCTACAACAGAAGTGCAGAAGACAAGCACTAAGGCAAAGCTAAGAAGAAAACAAAAGACCTCAAATTGCCTCATGGGTCATCTGTGTGGGTGTAAGCAGCCCTGCATTTCTGATCAGAGATTTTTTTTAAACCCTCCCCCTGGGATATGTCTCATTGATTTTAGAGAAAGAGGAAGGGAGAGAGAGAGAGAGAGAGAGAGAGAGAGAGAGAGAGAGAGAGAAACATTGATGTGAAATAGAAATATCAATTGGTTGCCTCCAGTGTACGCCTAGACCAGGGGTCTAACCTGCAACCTAGGTATGTTCCCTGACTGGGAATCGGACGCTTAGCCTTTTCAGTGTATGGGATGACAGACACTCCAACCAACTGAGCCATCCAGCCAGAGCTTTTTTGTTTTGTTTTGCTATTAGCCAGAGGCTGTGGTTAGGTCAGCTCTTGTTTCAGTAGTGGTAGATTGCATTCTTATTCAAAAGACCCAGCCCCACCCTTTGAAGTGCCGCTCTTCATGGAAGGACTATACACTGTGCTTCCTTGAAATCAGGTGTGGCCCTGTGACTTCTCTTGATCAATGATATATGAACAAAAATGACATGGACAAAACCTTTAAGAGGCAATTCAGGATCTGGTGTGATCTCTTCATCACTGCCATGGTTCTGACAACAACCGTGATAGGAGCTGCTCCTTAAGGTTGAGTACCAGAGTAAAGATGACACAGAGTATACTTGCAAATGTGGGATGGACAAGTAATGTCAGGGAGAAAGAACTCTTCGTTATAACTCACTAAGTTTTGGAGTCATTTGTTATCATTGCTTTTTTGAGTCTTGATTTCTCCCCCTGTGAAATGGGATGATAATACCTGTTTGGGAGAATAACCTAAGAAAATGGTTTTAAAGAGCTGTTCACGATGGCATTCGCCATACCTGGTCATTATTATTACCTACTCTTGTATTGAAACTTATCTTTATCTAAGCAATTAAGTAATCAGATATATCCAAGCTTTCTTATTTCTAAGATGGACTGCCATCCCCATGTAAAATTTGGCAGCAACATAAATAAATAAATAAAAATTTGCTATTCAAAATAATAATGGCAAAATAAATTGTTCCATTTTTCAAACATTAATAAATATGATGTATTACGCAGTGTGTTTAGTGCTTGGGACACACACACACGCACACACACACACAGATTGAATCTTTTTATCTAAAGGACAGATAATATAGTGGACTTATTAAACTTTGGTGGTAATTTAAAGCTTTGCAGTGTTATTACCATCTAGTGCAGTGGTTCTCAACCTTTCTAATGCCGTGACCCTTTAATACAGTTCCTCATGTTGTGGTGACCCCCAACCATAAAATTATTTTCGTTGCTACTACATAACTGCAATTTTGCTACTGTTATGAATCATAACGTAAATATCTGATATGCCGGATGTATTTTCATTGTTACAAATTGAACATAATTAAAGCATAGTGATTAATCACAAAAACAGTATGTAATTATATATGTGTTTTCCGATGGTCTTAGGCGACCCCTGTGAAAGGGTCGTTCAACCCCCAGAGGGTCGCGACCCACAGGTTGAGAACTGCTGATCTAGTGGAATAATTCTAATAATCTAGGTATTTTATTTCTAAGTAGATACCTGGTTGGGTCTTCTACAGGGAATAAATACAGTTAATTAGTAATTAATAGCACCGTTGATGTTAAATAACCATGCTAATATTTTTAAATGATCATTTCAAAAAGAAAATCTAGTTCTATCACCACATCTTATTTATACTACAAATTTCTTCCATTTAAAGTAGAAAGGTTTAACTTTGGTCCAACCCAAATCTAAGGACACCAAGTCCTCCCCACTAAATTAATGAATTGATTATAATTTGTAACAAGTAACATGGTAGTGGGCACACTCATCATCAAGTTCTTAGATGGACATTTCTTTGCCTGCAAGGACTGCATTTTAGTTTTTTGCAGCTCAGACACATTATGAGTGCATTTCCATCCCATCAGAAACCATACACTTGGAGCAAATGGGCCCCTGAAAGCTACCATGTGAGTTGAACCAACTGGGTGCAATGTAAGGAGGAAAGAGCATGGCCATTGAGATTTGGAGATCTCCGTACAGCATTCCATTTCTATGGCTAAAAGACCAAAAATTATTCATTAAAATAAAAATACTAATCAAGAATCTACTATGAACCCAGCACCCTGGTTCATAGAGAGCTTGTAGAAAGTGCCACAGATATTGAAGGTACATTCTCTGACCTCAGAGAACTCAGTAAACAGTGCTCTGAGCAAAAACTCAATTGTAAACATTCATTGTTATTACTTAGAACTGGGTGGGAGGAAGGAAAATCGCTTTGCTGAGTCCTGGAAAGATTTACTGTGCAATGCCACGTTTTCTATCACGGAAACCAAAACACAAAGTTCCCTGCCAGTCCAAACTGATGTCACTAAATTAAGTATTTGAAATGTGTGCTTTTGCTCAAATCTCTGTCAGCATTACCTTTTAGGAAAAGATCCACTGCAGCCGCCAGCAAGCTTTTAAAAATCAAATAAAATGAAGGAATTGTTTTGGGTATAATGCTTTTGCTGCCAGTTTTTTTCTACAAGATTAATAATTCAAGTGAAATACATGGCCAAAAAAATTGTGTGCTTTCTCTTATTTGAACAAATGTTTAACTAATTACCTGCAGATGTGCTGGAAGACCTGTAGAAGATGAAAATTCACTTACTTGCTACCACTTTAGATATACATGCATCCTATGACTTCCTTTTGCATATTAAGGAATTTAAAAGTAAACATTTGACTTTTAAAAAATCTCCAAATAAAGTCCTACTCAAAACAAATGCAACGTGAACCAAAGTGTCCATTTTAGCAGCCATTCCTGAAACAATATTAGGCTCTGTTGAGTGAAACTGAGCTGTCAGATTTTAAATAATCAGGGTACTCAGGTCAAAGTAGACTTTCTGAATATACACAAAGGCAAGAGTTGTAAAGAACATCCAAAGAGAGGGGACTATTAGGACTTGTGTCAGGATGGTGACAGTGGCTATCTTTAAGTGGGGGAGGAGGTTGGATTCTGGATGATTTTAATTTTTTTCTTTATATGCTTCTGTTTTATAAATTTTCAGTGACCTTGCATTGATTTTAAGATCAGGAAAACAGATATGAATTTAAATTATAAAAAAGAATTAGATATTTGCAGGGAAAAGTTTTAACTCATTTGCCACAGCCATGACCCCCTCATTTTACTTCTGAAATCGCTTTTAGTTCTTTTCCTACCAAAAACTAAAATGTACTTGAATTTTTAATTTGGTTGCTTAGTCTTATAGCTTCATCTGTAGAATATGTCCTAAATATCATATGATTAATAGTGCTTGACTTCAGAGCTACTGACAAGAGCTGTTCGACCTTCAAATAAGCCCTGCCTAATTGGAAGCATGCATTCAAGCCACCGAGGAATTTATCCCTTCCTTCAGGGGCAAAGATGGCTTATAGAAGGGCCATATATTCAAAGTATTCCATAAGGTCTTTTCTATTATGGTATCATATAGGTTTTAACATGTGCATCAGATTAAAACTTAATCATAGGCCAGTATTGGCCCATGGCATTATAGAAATAAGCAATATGGTAATTGGTAGTCCTACTCAGCCAGTGTAGATACCTTATCTAATAAATAGGTAATATACAAATTAACCATCACTCCATCACAAAGATGGCAGCGCCCATAGGGGCCAGGGCAGGATGCTGGCAGTGTTGCCCTGGTGATGTGAGTCCAGCGTCCCATGCCCTGGCCGCGTGGAGGGAAGGAGGGGCCTCTGGGGGTGACATGAGCCCAGCTTCCCGTGCCCAACCATGGGGAGGGAGGGAGGGGCCTCTGGCCTGAAGCCGGGGTGCAGGATGCTGGCGTCATTGCAGGCCAGGCTGAGGGACCCCCCCAAACCCTCCCACCTCCCATGCACGAATTTCATGCACCAGGCCTCTAGTAGATATAGATATAGATAGATATAGATATAGATATAGATATAGATATAGATATAGATATAGATAGATATGTAGATATATCATACACAATATTTTGTCTAAATAGAGTTTATTATTTTCAGGGGAAATATATTATTTGGTGCGTAAGTATCCAGTTTGTGAGCAATCCACAATCCCCATCTATGTTCCCCTTCTACTCTTCTGGCTAGATGCCTTTTGGCCATTTTGCTCCTTGGGAATATTTTCAGCTATGGGTAAATAGGGGGGACAAAAAAGGTGAATTTCAAATTAGTCATTTGGCCTGCTTGCTATTAGCCTTAGGGAAGGTCTGTTGGGAAAAACAGTGATAATTAGATTTGTGGCTTATTTGTCAGCCTCAATAATTTTTTTACTTTACTTCTAGTATTGCCATGGATAATGTAGAATTGGTGTTACTGCTTAAATGCCACCATTGCTAAGCTTGACTTGTTTTTATTGAGTATGTCATAAATATTCATAGATATTTATAGTAGAGCATATTCACAGTCATAACAAGTTTGGGTCCAAAGGTCCCTGTTTAGTTTTTACACAGCCATTTTTGTGCTGTTTTCATTTTCCAGCTGATCTGTGCTATACAAGAGTATATTTAGGATTTGGTTCTTTGAGCACAGAAAGTTTTCCGTTTCAACTGAAATTTCTAAATTGCAGAGGCAGAAATTTGGGGATGACATGTACTAAATCTGTTATGTTCAGAGAATAAGCTTCATTTGAAAAAAAAAGCAAGAACATTTAGGTATGTTCTAAATTGTGATGGAAACTTTGAATGTCATTTCTATTTTCCAAGCAAACATCACCACATGCACTGGTAGTTTTCTTACATCTGATAGTAAGTACTGTCAGACCAGGAGGATGTCCCACCTCACCAGGCACACACTCAGTGGATTCTTCCTGAGCTTTTCAAAAAGCCCAGTATTGAATTACAGAAAGTACTAAGCCCTTCCCGGAAGACTGCTGGAAACCATGTGGAATATTTTACCCTACAATGTGGTTGCGATTTAATGGCACTGCCTAAAAAAAAAATACAGTTGTTAGACAAACCCTGCTCATTGTCTTGTTGTACCAGCAAATCCTGGCACACATGTTTTACAGAGGCATAATGGAATTCATTACCACTGAGAGGCAAGAGAGTTGTTGTTAAAGTCAGCTGTACTTTGGGCAGAATCAGTGAGCAAAAAGTAAACTTTTCAGTATTCTTTATACTAAAGGATAAATATCTCTTGAGTATAGTCAAATGTAGTTAAAGTCAAGGCCTGATGATTAAATCTGAACCAAAATAAAGAGAAGTTACCCTGAATCATAGTTATATTATTTGCTCATAAAACCATCCCAAATTTTCCATAAATAAATTGAAAAGCTGCCACTAAATAGTGCAGAGAGGAGTCAAGATACATGGGGTAGGTAGCTTAGCTTTTCCAGGTGTTAGGGTGTGGGCATAAAGGGAGTGGTAAAATCAAGGGTAACTACTTATGGTTTCTACTTAAGCAACTATGTAGATAGTGGGGTGCCATTTACTAAGTGGGAGGAACAGGATTTGGGAGACAAGAATGATGAAATGAAAAATTCAGTTTGGATATGTAAAGGGAATCTTTAGATGTTTAAGTAGCAATATCAAATGAGCAGTTTAACATGTGAGCCTGACCCTTGGGGGAGAGACATGGGATGGACAATAAGGCAGAAGGTTATCTAAAGCTTCACTATTGAATATAAGTGCTATAACTATTTGGAAGATACATTCTTTTTTTTTAGGTTAAAATGTTCTCTTCTATTTCCAGTTTGCTAAGTATCTTCCATTATTTTGTTTTCTAAAACTTTTAAGATTAAAGTAGAACACAGAAAGAAAACGGCACTGTGGTAGTCTGCTAATGGCTCCTAAAGATATGTTCAGGTTCCATCATGGCGTCAATGCAGAAACAACTGCAGAAAGAACTGTTGGCTTTGCAAAATGACCCACCTCCTGGGATAACTTTAAATGAAAAGAGTGTTCAAAGTTCAATTACACAATGGATTGTAGACATGGAAGGTGCACCAGGTACCTTATGTAAAGGGGAAAAATTTCAACTTGTATTTAAGTTTAGTAGTCAATATCCTTCTGACTCTCCTCAGGTCATGTTTACTGGTGAAAATATTCCCGTTCATCCTCATGTTTATAGCAATGGTCATATCTGTTTATCCATTCTAACAGAAGACTGGTCCCCAGAGCTCTCCGTCCAATCAGTTTGTCTTAGCATTATTAGCACACTTTCCACCTGCAAAGAAAAGAGATAACCACCAGATAATTCTTCTTATATTCGAACATGTAACAAGAATCCAAAGAAAAGAAAATGGTGGTATCATGATACTTGTTGATGCCACTATTATCAGCCTCCTAGTAGAAGATAGTTCTACTGAGAAAATGAGCACTTTGGTCATTCAGTCTTTGAACTTTAACCTTTGACTGGAAGTGACCTATAGGCAATGAAGACTCTACTTCGTTTTACTGCATTTTTACTCGTGTGCATTCTGGGTGCATGTTGATCGCTGATTCAGTCCAAGCAACTGACATGCTTTTATTAGTCATACAGTATTAATGCAGGTGTCAGGAAATGTCAAATATAATTCCATTTTTCATTTTTATTTTTTTAAGCTTTTGGACAAGTTCCAGGTCATCATGTATTGTGCAATACCATGACTTCCTTGATGTTTTGAGAGGTTCATTGCTGCAATGGATGTCATAACAGGAAAATTTTCATTAACTTCTGCCACCCAGTAATTAATGCATGATAGGGCCTATGAAATTAACGTAATGGTTCTCGTGGGATTATAAATAAAGTGAGGGATCCAACATTACTTTGAAAGTCACCCCAACTTGTTTCTATTTGGATTCTATGCACTGTGATACTAAGGTTAACAGCATGAATTAACATGCATTTTCAAAGGACTGTAATGAAAGATCATTGCATATTTATTGAATTGTTCATATCTACTGTCAAGTTGTTTTGACATGAAAGATTTTCAAGTAACATTGGCAGAGAGGCACAATATGTTATCCCTATGGTGAAAATAAATTCATTTGTTGTAAAAAAAAAAAAAAAAAAAAGATATGTTCACATCGAAATACCCAGGATTTGCTGCTCTCTCCTACTGCCACATTATTGGAATAAACAGTCATATATGATTCAACCCTGTCTTAATTGGCTCAAGTGGTGACAGGCAGCCCGACCCCTTGGTTGTCCGGTTACACTCTCTCAGCTCTTTCAGTCTCTGCAGCTGGATTGTTTCGGTCAGGTCTACTTGATGTGTCAAAGTCTTGCCGCTCTGTGTTTATAGATGACACTCATAACTTAAATCAGGTTTAGCAGGAAAGTAAGGCATATGACAATTTCAAGAGCTCAGATGTTGGGGGATTATAAGAAATTAAAACACCACTTCTTGACTGTTTAACTACTGTTACTGTTGATATTTTTGGTTAAGGCTAATGTTCCCTGAGTTTATATCAATTGAATATGAAAGGCCTTTATTTTATCTCAACCAAAGCTGTCACCATGACTTCATCCTATTGCTTTTTAAACTCTTCTTCCTACATCACACTCTTTTTAAGTCCCTAAGGAGGGCCTGGCTGTGCTTTTATCTTTCAGGATATGCCATTCCTTTCTAATGCAAAATGATTTATTCTTACAGAGCACGGGAACTTGATTTAGTCTCCTCCGATAGTTGAAAAAAAACCCTCTCTTTCCTAAATATAGAATTCCAACAGAAGGGAAGGGGCATTTACTAGTGGAATGCAGAATTTTAACTTCTCTGTCCAGTTAGTCACCCTTTAAGTGCTATGTCAGAGTCTTGACAATGCTGGATTACATCACTGCAGTACTCTGGCAAGACTGTCACAGAATACTGCACAGAGAAACTCCAAGTACACACTCACTGTGACCCATCTAGAGTCACTGTGACTCCTGAAGAGGACTCTCTCAAAGCATGTGTGGCCATCTAATTCTGGATTTTGCAGTGAAAGAAAACCCTCTTGCTTTCCCCTTCTTATTTGACATGCTAGATCACAGTCTCATGTGATGCTGGAGGCCAGTGTCCAGATCTTGTCTCCATGATGCAGTGAGAATGCTGGTTCTACAGCAGGAGTAGGCAAACTAGCCAAATCCAGCCCGCTGCCTGTCTTCCTGTGCTCTGTGAGCCAGGAGTGTTTCTTTTCTTATATTTGTAAATGGTAAAAAATAAAATCAGAAGGATAACATTTTGTGATATGTTAAAATCATATAGGCCCTGGTTAGAGCTCGGCCAGCGGACTGAAGGGACAAGGGTTTGATTCCCAGTCAAGGGCACATACCTCTGTTGCCAGTTTGCACCTCACCCCTAGCTGAGGTGCATATAGGAGGTAACCAATTGATGCGTCTCTCTCATGTGGGTATGCTCCCCAACCCCCCTCCATTCCGCTCTGTCTGAAAATCAATGAGGGAAAAATATCCTTAGGTGGGGTTTAAAAAAAATTATGTGAAATTCAAATTTCAATGATTATGAATAAAGTTTTCTTGGAGCATGGCCATGCTCATTCATTTACATATTGTTTATGGTTGCTTTCACTACAGTGACAAGATTAAGTATTTGTGATAGAAGACCCTGTGGCCCCCAACACCTGACACATTCACTATCTGGCCCTCTGCAGAAAGTTTGTAGACTTTGCTCGAAAATCATAGACTATCCACTGCATGACTGCATTCAGTTCTCAGAGGGCATGAATTAAAACCTCTACCAGGGGAGTGAAAAACAAAGTAACTCCTCTGTGATGATTGGTGGTCTTTGGAAAACATAAATCTTTGTTCCTTTATAATTTCCTAACACATCTATAGCTTATTCCAAGAGAAGAATGTCTAATATATATTTACAACCATGTTCAGGGATTTAAAATTATATATAAAGTGGTAATATGCAAATTACCGGTCATCACAACCGGCTCAGGATGAACTGCACACGCAGATGGGTGGGAGGTGACTGCGTGCCGCCCCCAGCCCCAGTGACACACACCAGGGGTGGGAGTGTGCTCTGATCGGCTGCGGCACGGCTTGGAGCACAACCCCAGTGGGTGGCAGCAGCAGCTCAAGCAAAGCAGCCCCTGTCCCAGGTGCCTGGCAGTGGCTGGAGCAAAGCAGCCTGGGTTCTGGTGGGTGGCGGTGGCAGCCAGAGCGAAGCAGCCCGGGTCCTGGGTGTCAGAGGGAAGCCGGTGCCAGCAGCCAGGGGAAGGAAGGCCTATTGTTGCACGAATCTTCATGCATCAGGCCTCTAGTAAGAAATAAAAGGAAAATATATATTTTGTGTGCATTATGATGTATGTAAAACAAGTCCTAAGAAATCAAAGACACCACATTCCTAAGAAACTCCTTCACGTAATCTAACTGTACTTAATTCTGTAATGTGCTTGAAAATGCATTATATATGTACATATATTTCATGTACATGTGCTTGTGCATTTAATATATAAAGCTTTCATGAAATAACAAGGGTTTGTTACTTTTTAAGTTTTTTCTACCACCAGAGTGGCTGGATTTAAAATATCATTGAATTTTGGTGTAAGAGAAGGGGCAAGGTTTAATAAAATACAGAATTAAGGCATCATATGTCAAGGATGTGATTCTCTAGACATTATCCACCTAAAATTCCAACACATATGTCAGGACAACAAAAGCATCCTACTCCAAAACTCAGTACTTCAGAATATACCAGTGATATGAGAAGCTTCATATTGTGGCCAATAGCCTTACCAGACACTATGTATGTTCTACCCATAATTACAGTTTTGGATATTTTCACTCCTCTTCCCTGGCTGACCTCAGAAACCACTTCAAAGTTGTTTCTTCTCTAAAGTCAATGTCTAGGGTGGTTAGTGAGATTGGCTATAGTGCACTAAAGTCCTCCCCATGTGCTTATAGCTCTAGCTCACACTCTGCATGCTCTTGAAATTCTACCTACATTGTATCACCACTTTCTACACATAGAGATTCATCTTTGAATAGCCTCTGAGACCTCATCTCAAAGAAACTGGAGGTCTTCCCAAATCTCTTAGATGTATCTTTCACCCATGTTTAAAAAATCATCATGCTTTCTGCAAATGTTCATAGTCATATGAACATCCATTGACTGCAATTGGATACAGTCAATACTTGTTTAAAAAGCAACATGTAACACTTACAGTGACCAGTTTGGTATTAAAGTCCAGACATCTATCTCTAAACTCGTGACAACTATGGCTACTTGGTCATTGTCACACTGCTTGTCTTGGACTACTCTTGGATCTGCATCTATGTGGGTTCTCACTTTTATCTGTTCCAGCCCTGGTTTTCTCAAGATCCCTGGAAGTCATCAACCAGAAATATAAGATATGCCCATCATTCCTCTTTTATTCTCTATATACATTCTGAGAAGTTCTGATTACTAAATGCCTTTTTATATCTAACAACTTTCTTTATCCCTTGTAACTACTACCTTAATTTGTCACCTTGGGGCTAGACTATGCAATTGGCTCCTATGTAGGTTTTCTAGTTCCCATAATCTGGGGTCCATGGACTCATCAAAAGACCATGCATTGGATTCAAATTGTCTCTAAGTCTTCCAAAATTGTGCCCATACCTGGTGTTTCAAATGATTAAAGGGTTAGAGGCCTGGAATGCTAGTTGTTCATTGATATATAAGTGTCTTAGGGCCATCAGTTTGGTTTTGGTTGGCTGAGATACAATTATATTGGAGCAGGGCTGATAGTGACTGATTTCTTTCTGCCTTCTTTCTCTGCAGGATTGCCTTCAGGGCACTTATCACTTGCTCTAGTAGGCTGTAACTTCATAAAAGGGGTGGCAGGATTTCCAACTACTTCACTGCAGTTGGAATGACTGACAACTTATTTCATTAATTGATAAATTGGTATGAAAAGTATGGGGCTGGAAGTTAGTAATGTGTGTATCTGTATCTGATTTTAAAATATGTGTAACAATTTTGAAATCTGTTTATCTGTTAACATGCATATGAGTTTTAAAATCCATGGTTTGTTATACTTTCCAGGTGATATATGATTTGTAAATGCTTGAGTTTAGTTTGTTGGTGTTAAATGATCTGCTTTTGGGATTAGATGAAAAGTGTCATGGTTTATGTGTTAAAGATGAGGAGTAAGAAGTATGTAAACATCAGAAAGGGTAATACCAATGTGAGGGACATAGAGATGAGGGAAGAAGTGCATGGTGATGTAAAAGGTAAAGGAGATGTCTTTTTATCGTCATCATGCTTATGTTGTATCACAAATCAGTGAGCTAGATACCAGATGCCTTAACAAGCCAATTAATTAGGAGTTGTTTATTGCGTACAGGTTCAGAACAGATTACCTCTGTCAAATTCTGAACAACCACAGGAAGGAGTATTTCCTTTTTATATCCTTCTAGTTCTTTGTGTAAGTTATTTTTGTAGACAGCTTGTGACCTTGAGTACATATCATATCTAGCAAGCACCTGTCATATCTATACAGACACCTGTAACCTTGAGTATCATATCTATACAGGCACCTGGCATCAATATCAGCATATCAATCCCTTATGTTAATAGCTAGTTTGCAAGGTCAGACAATTAAGTTTATCTTTTCTATTCAAGCAAAAAACAAAGTTATTTTACAGTCTAAAAATAACAGAGGGACTAGCAAAAATAGCAGAGAATTTCAAAACAGCAAAGAATTCTAAAACAGCAGTTTCAAACAGCAGTTTTTCCAAAGGAGGAATTACTATTGTGCTTCATTTACTAGAAAAAAATATCAAACCTCTGAATTTACTGACATTTGTGTTTAGGAAAAGACTTAGTAAAAAAGAGAGAGGAGAGGAGAAACCAAGATGGCGGCATAGGTAAACACCGGAGATTGCTGCCTTGCACAACCAATTCAAAAATACAACTAAAAGACAGAACGGACATCATCCAGAACCACAGGAAGGCTGGCTGAGTGGAAATTCTGCAACTAGAAGGAAAAAGAAAAGCATACCAAGACTCAGAGGAGGTGCGGTGCGGAAGTAAAGTACAGGGGTACGGAGGCGCATGAGGAGCGGGCTGGTGGCTGAGGACACGGTTGTCTTTTTCAATCAGGAGGGAGTTTCAAGCTCTGAGCTCCAGTTCCGGGCAAGTCTCTGGGGACCCAGACTCATACGGGAGAAACGGGACTGTCTGGCATCAGTCAGAACTCGAGGGCAGCTTTCTCTCAGAGGTGCTCGAAGCATTGCCTGGACACTGAGAAGCGGGGCCTCTGAGGACAGGACTGAGAGCAGCCATAACTGCTCGCTCTGCCCTGTTGATCCCCTGGGACCCCGCCCCGCCCGAGCCGCACATGGAGCCTTTTGCATATGAAAGGCCCAGCCCTTTGCAATCTGAAAATTACTTAACAAACTGCAGCTGGCCCAAGGCCCCACAGCAACTTGCATTCCTTCACAGCTGGCTTCTGCTGGGTAGCCTCAGGCAGAGGCTAGATTAGCACCTCCTTAGAGATCCATTCTCCCACTGCAGAAACAGCTGATTCTCAAAGCCAATTGGCCTGGAGGTCAATCCCTCCCAGTGTTACCTACAACAATCAAGGCTGAACTACAACAAGACTGTGCACAAAGCCCACAAGGGGGTGCACCAAGAGTGTCTTCCTCAGGTAATTGGGGAGGCTGAGCCACTGGGCCCTATAGGACACTTAGCACAGAAAGCCACTCTATCGACACAGGGAAGCATAAAAAATGCCCAGACAAAGAAACAGGACACAAATGACAGAAATGGAGGAAAGCAAACGACTGGATATAGAGTTCAAAACTACACTTTTAAGGTTTTTCAAGAATTTTCTAGAAACCGCCGACAAACTTAATGAGACTCTCAAGAAATCTAGTGAGACCCTCGAGGTTATGATAAAGGACCAACTAGAAATTAAGCATACACTGACTGAAATAAAGAATATTATACAGACGCCCAACAGCAGACTAGAGGAGCGCAAGAATCAAGTCAAAGATTTGAAATGCGAAGAAGCAAAAAACACCCAACCAGAAAAGCAAAATGAAAAAAGAATCCAAAAATACGAAGATAGGGTAAGGAGCCTCTGGGACAGCTTCAAGCATACCAACATCCAAATTATGGGGATGCCAGAAGAAGAGAGAGAGCAAGATATTGAAAACCTATTTGAAGAAATAATGACAGAAAACTTCCCCTACCAGGTGAAAGAAATAGACTTACAAGTCCAGGAAGTGCAGAGAACCCCAAACAAAAGGAATCCAAAGAGGACCACTCCAAGACACATCATAATTAAAATGCCAAGAGCAAAAGACAAAAGAGAGAATCTTAAAAGCAGCAAGAGAAAGACAGTCAATTACCTACAAGGGAGTACCCATACGACTGTCAGCTGATTTCTCAACAGAAACTTTGCAGGCCAGAAGGGAGTGGCAAGAAATATTCAAAGTGATGAATAGCAAGAACCTACAACCAAGATTACTTTATCCAGCAAAGCTATCATTTAGAATTGAAGGTCAGATAAAGAGCTTCACAGATAAGGAAAAGCTAAAGGAGTTCATCACCACCAAACCAGTATTATATGAAATGCTGAAAGGTATCCTTTAAGAAGAGGAAGAAGAAGAAAACGGTAAAGATACAAATTATGAACACCAAATACACATCTATCAACAAGTGAATCTAAAAATCAAGTGAATAAATAATCTGATGAACAGAATAAACTGGTGATTATAGTAGAATCAGGGGCATAGAAAGGGAGTGGACTGACTATTCTTGGGGGGGAAAGGGGTGTGGAGGATGCGGGAAGAGACTGGACAAAAATCGTGCACCTATGAATGAAGACAGTGGCGGGGGTGGGGGGGGCACGGTGAGGACGGAAGGTGGGGTGAGAACCCAGTGGAGGGGAGCTATGGGGGAAAAAAGAGGAACAACTTTAATAATCTGAGCAGTAAAGATTTAATTTAAAAAAATATATATGGAGAGAGGAGTGATTTTAAGAAAAATATTAGGAAAACTGCAATGAGAGGTAATTAAAATGGCAAGCCATGCTGAAGTTGTAGATGAATGATCAGAGTCCTGTTTAGAGGTTCAGATTAACCCCAAATGCCCATGCCCAACTGCAATATCTTGGCAAGTCCTATGGCTCATTAAGGTCAGCCTCTTTCTCTATAAAATAGTTATTGAATTTGACATCTACACTAATAAAAGAGAAACATGCAAATTGGTGTCACTCCACTATGCCCACCAGCCAATCAGAGCAACTATGCAAATTAACGCAACAAAGATGGCAGTTAATTTGCATACACAGGCACGGAGCGAAGACTGAAGACTGAAGACTGAAGACTGAAGACTGAAGACTGGAGACTGAAGAAGCTTGGCTTCTCCACTACGGCTGGACCAAAGGCCTGGGTACCGGGTGCCAGAGGAAAACCGGTGCCGGCAGACAGGGGAAGGAAGGCCAAGTGTGCAAATCTTCATGCAATGGGCTTCTAGTATTTCTTATAAACATTAAATAAGGCCACGTTCAAACATGAAAGTGATTTGTAAACCATAACAATCTGTAGAAATAAATTGCATTATTAAGTATAGTTAAAAAGGGAATGGTCATACTTTCATCTTTGATATGCTGTGGACCCTTCAAATTTTACAACAGTGTAAATGTGAACAGAGGCTGGAAAATATAGGGCATAAGAGCAGGGGCTTTGCAGTTTTAAATTAATTCAATATTATATTCTGGCTCTGAATTATTTAACATCCTTTATCCTCAGCAATCTCACCTAAAAAAAAATGGGTATAATTTGAGCACATATCTCAGAAGAATATTTCTCAGAATTAAGCAACACATATAAAACCTTGGGCACATATATGCACTAACAATAAAAGCAATTATAGACATTATCATTATTAAACTAGTGGCCCGGTGCACGAAATTCATGCACAGGTGGGGGGTGTCCCTCAGCCCGACCTGCACCCTCTCCAATCTGGGACCCCTCGGGGGATGTCCAACTGCCAGTTTAGGGCCTAAACCAGCAGTCAGACATTCCTCTCACAATCCGGGACCACTGGCTCCTAACCGCTCACCTGCCTGCCTGCCTGATTGCCCCTAACCACTCTGCCTGCCAGCCTGCTCGCCCCCAACTGCCCTTGCCTCCTGGCCTGATCACCCCTAACCGCCTCTGCCTTGGCTCAGCCACCATGGCTTTGTCCGGAAGGTCTCCCAGTCTAATTAGCATATTACCCTTTTATTAGTGTGTGTGTGTGTGTGTGTGTGTGTGTGTGTGTATATTTCAGAGAGGAAGGGAGAGGGGGAGAGAGAAACATCAATGATAGAGAATCATAGATTGGCTGCCTCCTGCATGCCCCCTACTGGGGATCAAGCCCACAACCCCAGCATGTGCCCTTGACCAGAATTGAACTCGGGACCCTGCAGTCTGCAGGCTGACGCTCAAACTAGCCAGGGCACCACCAGTCACTTTTAGAACGTTATATTGCTTCTACAAGAAACCCCGTGCCACCTTCCCCATCTAGCTGCCTGCCCCACCCAGCCATCTGCACACTGGTGTTTCAGACATTTCATGGGAATGGGACCATACACAATGGGTGTTTTGTGACCGGCTGCCAGAGGAAAACCGGTGCCGGCAGACAGGGGAAGGAAGAGGTGTATACCTTGGAGTGGGGGGTTGCAGGGTCCTATGTGACTGATATCAATAATTTGAGGAGCAGCTGCACCATTTCCATTCTGACAGCAGTGTGTGAGGGCTCGGATTTGTCCACATCCTCGCCAACACTTGCTATCATTTAACTTTTGGTTCTAGACTCCAAGGTGACCTCAGGGTCCCGCTGAAGCATTGCTCTCTAGAGCAACAATCTATGCTTTTCAATTCAGTTTTAAAAGTGGAAGTGGTTTAAAATATCTGCACAAACATCCCTATTGGTAAGTTCTCGCTGCTCAGGATCCACTGTGACACAGCTTGCAGGGGCTAAGTCTGCCCCAAGCCAGCCTCACCCCCCTGCTGCCTGGTCCTGTCTGGTACTGGGGAGGGCGCTGGGGAGGGCGCTGGTGGCACCAGCCAACCCTCTGAGCATCTGGCCACAGGCTGCGTTGGGCTTTGGGAGACGAGGGAGGAAGAGCGAGGTTCAGGAACAGCTTTGGGGCCGTGCCTGTCATGGTGACTGTGCTGTTCCCCGCAGGCCGAGGTGAGCAGTGCGCAGGGGGCGCCTTCTCTGAATGAAGCCGTCAGAGCCAGGAAGCTCCTGGGTGCCCATTGCAAGCTCCACTGCGTCCACTGTCCTGGCTTCTACACCGCCTCAGAAGGCAAAGGTCCGATCAGCAAAAATGAAAACTTTAAAGAGATGACGTGGGCTCCACCACAGAGTGGCTCAGACATGGTTCACGGTCCCACATGGGACTGCAGACACCAGTGGGTGTAAGCAGCGGCCAGGCAGGCCCGGCATGGCCCTCTGGCAGGGCCCGAGTGCAGGGAGGAGCCGGAGCTTTGTTGGGAAAGAAAGTCCACGGGGCTGAAGGTTCCCTCTTCAAACACTGATTGCTGGTCACGGTCTGGCCCCCATCTCCCATCCATGGGGCCCTCCTCATGGAGTAAAGGGTGCTAGGCAAGGCCTCTTCCTGGCTGTCCCCATGGACCCATTGGCTCTCCTGAGTCTGTGGGGGCAGATTGTGGGGTTCCCTGTTGGGCAGTGCAGCCACAACTGCAGCCCTGAGGCCAGGCTCTGGGCTCAGAGCTGGGGTCCCTAGTGCCACAGGCCCCTGATCTGCAGCCCTCCCAATATGCAGCCCACCTGATCTGCAGTCCCCTGATTTGTAGCTCCCCCCAATCTGCAGGCCCTCCATCCACAGCCCCCCTGATCTTCAGCCCCCTGTGCAGTGACTCTGGGCTAGTTGTGAATGCATCATTATTCCAGGCCTGTGGGTGTGCTGGCCACTGGGGGGGGGGGGGGGGGGGGCGCGCTGGCGGCACTGGGAGCCTGTGGCTGCACAGGTCCCTGCTGTTCGGTCATTGCGTTATGGTGTCTGGGCTAATTTGCATATTTCTCTATTATATATATAGACTAGAGGCCTACTGCACAAAAATTTTTGCACTTGGGGGGGTGTCCCTCAGCCTGGCCTGTGCTCTCTCGCAGTCTGGGACCCCTCTGGGGATGTCCATCTGCTGGCTTAGGCCCATACCCGGGGGGATCAGGCCTAAGCTAGCACTCAGACATCCCTCTGGCAGCCCAGGAGCCCTCGGGTGATGTCCACTTGCCAGTGGGGAGCAGGCCTAAGCTGCAGTCGGACATCCTTAGTGCTGCTGAGGAGGCGGGAGAGGCTCCCGCCACCACCACTGTGCTGGCAGCCATCAGCCTGGCTTGTGGCTGAGCAGAGCTCCCCCTGTGGGAGCGCACTGACCACCAAGGGGCAGCTCCTGCATTGAGCGTCTGCCTCCTGGTGGTCAGTGTGTGTCATAGTGACCGGTCATTCCCAGTCGTTCTGCTGTTAGGGTCAATTTGCATATTACCCTTTTATTATATAGGATAGGACAAACTGAATTAGAGTTCGTCACAAATTACCTCCCAAATTTCTAGTAATTCTGGCAGATTAAATGAAAAGTAGAAAATACATGGAGAACTCTAGCACAAAGTAGTTGTAGAAATTCTCATAAAAAAATCTTAAAACAAGTGAACATTCCTAACAAGAGTTCTTTTTGAAACTGACAATTAAAAAAATCACCCCAGTACCAACCCTGGGAACATGAGTATAATATGTCACAGTCTTCTTTCTGTGACTCATTGTAGCAGGAGTCTGAGATCCAGACCTCAGTTAGAAATTGACTAAAGCCATGGTCGGCAAACTGCGGCTCTCTCGAGCCACATGCGGCTCTTTGGCCCCTTGAGTGTGGCTCTTCCTAAGCCTTAGGAGTACCCTAATTAGGTTAATAACAATGTACCTACCTATATAGTTTAAGTTTAAAAAATTTGGCTCTCAAAAGAAATTTCAATCGTTGTACTATTGATATTTGGCTCTGTTGACTAATGAGTTTGCCGACCACTGGACTAAAGAATATGAAGCCATGAGGTTGGTTACCAAAGAGCTTTGAAAGAAAAGCTGGATACCAAAGGCCCACAAATATGTCATATTTCCAAAGCAAGCATCCAAGTTTGGATATCACACGTAAATCTTTGACTTAAAACCATGTCAGCTCTGCAGAGCTAAAGAGCATGTTCTTATCACACATGTTCTAGAGTTACTTGTAACTCTGAGTCCCTGATTCTATAATTCTACCTTGGTACCCAACATCCTTATTACTAACTGTACTAGTAAATCACTTGGATACCTAGCCACTGGATAGGAGACATTTCCAATGTTTGGCCAAATGAAGCATCCACAGCTCTGGGTTAAATGTTCAGTCTGTGGTTTCAGACCGCCTGGGTTTGAATCCACGTTGGCTCTCTACCTACAAGCTTCAAAGCCCTCGTGGAGTTCCCAGACACATCAATCACTTACCTTTATGTGCCTCACCTGTAAATGGTTTTCAGGTGGTGCTGTAAAGTTTCAATGAGTTGGCATTTGTAAAATGCTTATAATAGTATTGCCACAGAGTAAAACCTCAATAAATACTAGTATGAGCTGTTTTCATTATAAGAAATTATTTCCCTAAGCCAGCAATTCTCAAAATGTGGCTGCATGGAAATCATCTGGAAGGCTTATTAATACATAGACCCCTAAACCCACCCCTGCAATTTCTGATTCAGTGGGTCTGGGACAGAGCCAGAGAATTGGTATTTTTAACAAAGTTCAGGGTGATACTGATGTTGCTGGTCCCAGGACCACCCCTTGCAAACCACTGCCCTAAAACATTTGTTTCAAATTCTCATCAAAAGCTTAACTGCAGTACAACTAAAGGGAGTAAAAGGTCATTTTAATTACATTAATTTAGTGTTATGAGTCAAAATATGGGGAACCCTGTCTGCAATTGCACCAGGATTGAGTTGCTGGGGGCGATTCTGTAGGCTATCTTCCTGGACGGTGGGGGTGGAGATGAGGCCAGGAAATGCTACCCAAACAGAAACAATAGCATTTATATCCAGTTCTCTGATAATCGCTTTCAGAAGAGAGGTTTCTCCAATTGGGCCAAACAGAAAAATCTAAACTGCAGAAAGAACTTCAAGAAAGTTAGAAAGAACTTACAAACTCAACACCAAAAAAAACCCGAACAATCCAATTAGACATTTCTGCAAAGAGGACATAAAGATATCCAATAGACATGAAAAGATGCTCAACATCATTTATCAGAGAGATGCAAATTAAAACCACAATGAGATATCACTTCACACCTGCCAGAAGGGCCATCATCAATAGATCAGCAAACGACAAGTACTGGCGAGGATGTGGAGAAAAGGGAACCCTCATGCACTGTTGATGGGAATGCAGACTGGTACAGCCACTGTGGAAAACAGTATGGAGTTTCCTCAAAAAATTAAAAATTGAACTACCTTATCACCCAGCAACTCCACTTCTGGGAATATATTCCAAGAAATCTGAAACACTAAAAGAATATATGCATCCTTATGTTCATTGTAGCGTTATTTACAATAGCCAAGACTTCGAAGCAGCCCAAATGCCCATCAGTAGATGAGTGGATAAAAAAGCTGTGGTACATTTACATCATGGAATACTAGCTTGGTCATCAAAAGGAAGGAACTCTTACTCTTTGCAACAGCATGGATGGACCTGGAGATTATTATGCTAAATGAAATAATCTAGTCAGAGAAAGACAAATACCATATAATTTAAATTACATGTGGGATATAATGAACAAAATAAAATAACAGACAAAATAGAAATAAATTCATATATACAGAGAGTAGACTGACAGCTGTCAAAGGGGATGGGGTTAGGAGCTGGATGAAAAAGGTAAAGGGATTAAGCAAAAACAAAACAAAACTCATAGACACAGATAATATGGTGATTACTGGAAAGAAAGGGGGTGGGGAGAAGTAGAAGAGGGTAAAGGGGGGATAAATGGTGATGGAAGGAGACTTGATTTGAGGTGTTGAACACATAATACAATCAATATGCAGATGATGTATTATAGAATTATACAGCCGAAACCCATATAATCTTATTAACCGATGTCACCCCAATAAATTCAACTTTAAATAAAAAAGAACTTCGGGGAGCCACAGAACCAAGGACAGCCCGTGGTGATTAAAGCAAACCCAAAAGACCCCTCTGTCAACAGGTGGAGGAAAACAAGGTGGGTGTGGGCGCGCCCCCACTGAGACGCCCTGCCACCGCCCGGTCAGCCTGAGAAATCCCGGGAATTGGACATGAGAGGGAGATGGACAGAGGCAAGCACGAACCGCGCTCTCAGAAATATTCATGGCTTATTATTCATCCCTGTGCCAAGGAGCCCTGGCGGAGTCCCCAGACACACCAGACAACGTCACCCCCCTCCAGCCCCGCCTCTTCCCTCGGTTTGGGAAGTCCCTGCGACCCAAGCGGCTGAGCGGCAGACACTGCGAACAGCGCCAGGCCATGTGGTGCCCTGTGCAGAGGTGAGCGCTCAGCCACTCCTTTCCCGGGAAGGGGGACAGACAGGCTGCGAGGGTCTTGGCGTGGGAACTTACGGAGTCGTGCTGCCCCGCGGGGTGTGAGCAGTGAGGGTCAGGGATGGGAGGAAGCACTGAAGAGGGAGGAGGATTAAAGAAAAGTGGGCAAAGTCACTTTTTCAAATGACTGATGCCGGGCAAAAGGCACACTCTGAGCAGATTCATCAGTAGGTGGAGATCCTTATTGTTTCACAGATGACAGGTTTGTCCAAAAAAGATGAGTTAAGGAGAAACTCCTGGGACCTGGGGGTAAAATGGAGTGATAGGATTAGTTCCATTTAAGTGACAGCTGCAAGGAGAATTAAAGCACACTGCTGAGGGAGGAGCAAGGACATTTAAAAACCACTTCCCCTGCCTTTTGTTTCTGTAACAAGTTATCCTGAAGGAAGCCTGCAGTCTCTGAAGTGCGGGAGTGACTGCAGGTCCCTCCTGAGCTGCCAGCCAGAAAGTTGAAGACACTCCTTCACTTGGGAGCAAACCTCCCTCAGGTTTGGACATAATTCTCCATTTCCCGGGAAGATTTTCTGTCAACGCCTGTGATAGGAGAGGATTCAGGACCAGAAAAGAAGAGCTCAGGTATTGTCCACTTCAGTTTCATTACCTACATCGTCAGGTTGAACTTTGTGGATCCACAAGTCATGTTCTCTTAGAATTTTGATCCTCTTTGAAATAGCTCATATGTGGGCACACCAACTTCTGTGTTCTAGCTGAGCAAGAGAATTACCTGCCTCCTGCTGTTCCTTTCTGTGCTCATCTAAGGAAAAGAAGATGGAAATTTTGCCTCCTGTCAGACACAGTTGTTTATAAGTATTGTAACCAGATGGTCCCAGTGACAAAAGTGGTTGTGAGATTAGTTCTATATTAAATTTTAATTTGGGCTTCATTCTACTGATTCCATTATCTTTAAATCTATAGGAAGATAAAGAAATGTAACATCCATGTTGTTTCTAGCATAGTTTATGGCTAAAGGATAGTTGCTGATAGAATCCAAAAGAAATAATTCTATTCTAAGGAACTCTGAGATTTTATATTGTGAAGGTCACATTTCTTAGAAAAGCATTATAAAGATTTCATTGCAACCCTGCATGTTTTGAATTTCAGGAGAAAATAAGGTTTGGATTCCTGGGCTGGCCCCACATGTGGGTTACAGATAACATTTTCCAACAAGCTGAGCATACTAATATTTCTTCCCTGGTTATGCTCCCCCACTCCCATGGCTCACATGAGGAGGAGAAGGGAACAAGGAAACAGCAGAGGGATGTTCTAAGCAGAGCAAAAGCAGACAGCATCATGCCTTTGGGGGGCAGCGTGGCCACGCAATGCCCGGGCCAGGCTCACACCTGCCCAGCCAGTCACTATTGTTTACGGTCATTATTTGGCAATGTGCAACGTGCCTTTTTTGGCAAGGTTTAAGGACACATTAGAAATAGATTTACTTACCGTTCCAGTGGATTATTACATCTCATAAAAATGTTCTTGAGGGAGGTTTATAAAATGAAAACATAATACAAGATTGGGCAAAAGTAGGTTTACAGTTGTTCATCTAGAAAATAATACTATATAACAAAGATGTAATATACAAATTGACCGTCACACCCTCGAACAAGATGGCCACCTCCATGTGGGCACAAGATGGCTGCCACAAGATGGCCACAGGGGAGGGGAGTTGGGGGGGACCAGGCCTGCAGGGGAGGGCAGTTAGGGGCGACCGGGCTGGCAGGGGATCAGTTAGGCATTGATCAGGCTGGCAGGGGAGTGGTTAGGGGGTGATCAGGCTGGCAGGCAGGCGAGCAGTTGTGAGCCAGCAGTCCTGGATTGTGAGAGGGTACAGGCTGGGCTGAGGGACACCCCCCCACACACATGAATTTCATGCACTGGGCCTCTAGTACAATAATAAATGATAATGCAAGGATAAACTCTGTGTTTCACATATGCACACTGTAAACCTACTTTTGCCCCAACCTGTATTATACATTTAGTGATAAAAAGTGTTACAAAATTTAGTTTGATACACACACATACATGGGAACATATACACAATATATATACAAGGTTGGCGGGTATCCAGCAAAATGTTAATGATTATATTTGGGTGGTGGGAATATAAGTAATTTAAAAAATTTTTAATTCTTACCCGAGGATATTTTTCCATTGATTTTTAGAGAGAGTGGAAGAGAGGAGGAGAGACAGAGAGAGAGAAACATCGATGTGAGAGAGACACATTGATTGTTTATGTCCCACATGAACCCCAATTGGGATCCAGCCTGCAACCAAGGTACCTGTCCTTGACCGGAATTTAACCCAAGACCCTTCACTCCTCTGGCCGATGTTCTATCTACTGAGCCAAACCAGGCAGGGCAAGAATTTTAATTTTTTTTCTACTTCTTTACAGCTTCCAAATGTTCTATCATACACATGTATTAGTTTTATGACCAGATTTTAACCCCTAGAGTGCCGGGGAGCATGATTGCGCTCCTGTCTTTCGCCAAAAGTGCCGGGAGCGCTATCAAAGCTTCGAAATGGCATCCAGTTCTAAGTCTGCTTTTATTAGTGATGATGATATTGCTAAATATGTCAATGTAGTAAAGGTTTCCTTAAGTTTTTGAATATGTAACTTCATTTACTTGCGATTCATAATTTTTTTCCTTAACTGCTGTAAAATCAGCAAAAATGCCTTGGCAATTTTAGAATAGTTCCTAGGATATTGGTTGGCACTCAAAGGGTTAAAGTTAGTCCAAAAAGCTAATGTAGAAACAGGAAACTAAGCCTTATGTACTTCAGTTGTCACAATATTTTAGTATGGTATTAATTTTTGTCTTTTCAATGCATCCTTAAGTAATAGGGGTTGCTGCATTTTATGAACAAGTGAAAAGCTACGAAGGAATTTTCACAACAGTAAAATGCCACTTGATCACAGAGCTCCAAGGGAGGCCAGCACACACTGGCTTTGGACAGAGTGAGTTCCACCATAACAGTTATAAACAGAACTGGCCACTAAGGACCCTGCAGGAAGGCCTCTGAGGGTACCAGAGTCACTGTGTGTGGTTGTACTGGGCCTTTGCTCAAACCATAGTTACAACTCCGAGCTGTGATGTTTTTCAGAATGAAAGTGAAAGGCGGAGGAATCGCCTGCTTGCTGGTTTCCTTCGCCGTGATCTGCCTGGTGGCCACGCCCGGGGGCAGCGCCTGTCCTCGCCGCTGTGCCTGCTACGTGCCCACAGAGGTGCATTGCACATTTCGGTACCTGACCGCCATCCCAGACAGCATCCCGCCCAATGTGGAACGTATCAATTTAGGGTGCGTGGGGGCCCTCGTCCTGTCCCCTTCTCAAGAAGGCATTGTCTCCTGAACACTTAGGACTTCGGGAGATTAACCACAATTGTAATAATATTTCTCTTCTGAAATGAGTGCATGAGGATTCTAAGTTTGTTGGGCCAATAAGAAAATTTAACTCATAAACTTTTATTAGGAGAAAGTTCTAGAACCTGAAGTGACTCTTGGTAGGTTTCCAGGCCTGTGGCTATAGAAAAGCTTCATTTTGGCTACATTTGTACTGGAAAATAATAAAGCTCTTGTTAAGAATTAGGGCTATGGCCTGACGAATCTCAGAGAGAGGTGGAAGTGGGTGGGGAGAGATTAACCAAAGAATTTATATGCATATATGCATGACCCATGGACACAGACAGTAGTGTGGTGAAGGCGTGAGGTGCAGTGGAGGGGTCAGTGGGGTAAAAAAAAAAAAAAAAAAGACACTGTAATACTTTCAACAGTAAAGATAAATTTTATAAAAAGAACTAGGGTTATGATATATCAGTAAGAGATAACAGGATAGCTAGGAGTGTCCTTCTATATATAAAAGATATGTGTGAAACATAGGTTAGGTCCTTTTTGAAGGCCCTTGGGTGTTTTTCTTTTCCATACAAGATGACTTATTTATAAGTGCTTTTTAAAATGCATACCTAATTAAATCTACCAAAAGGTGGCTATAATTTTAAAATTCATAAACAACTATATGAACATATGTGTACTCAAACTTAATATAATTTATTTGACATTAGTGAGAACTTACTGTGTGCCAAACACAATGGATGGTACCAGGGATTCAATGAAGAAAATATATGTTAATTCCTAAAAGCCATCGATTTTTTTGGGGGGGGGGGGGTATTTTTAATAGTTTACTGATTTTTAGAGAGAGAGAGAGAAACATTCATGTGAGAGCATAACATCCATCGGCTGCCTCCTGCATGCCTCTTACCAGGGATCAAGCCCACAACCTGGGCATGTGCCCTGACCAGGATTCAAATCAACAACCTTTTGATTGGACCATGTTCAACTGAGCCACACCAGCCAGGGCTAGAACTACAGTTAAAGGGAGAAGACAGATGTACATTTAGTACAACTTAATAAGAACCATAATACAGCAAATGAACTTAGGAACAATCACTGACAATAATAGCTACCATTAATTGTATGCTTTCTATACCCAGGCATTGAGCTAAGCACTCTTCATGTATTCATTCATTTAATCTTTTTTTTTTAAAGTTTATAAAGTGTCATTCTTTTTTAAAATAGGTTTTTATTGACTTCAGAGAAGGAGAGGGAGAGAGAGATACATCAATGACGAGAATAATTAGTCAGCTGCCTCTTACATGCCCCACACTGGAGATCGAGCTCATAACTCTATCATGTGCCCTGACAGGGAATCGAAACTATGACCTCCTAGTTCATAGGTCAACACTCAACCACTGAGCCACACTGGTTGGGCTCATTTAATCTTCCTAACCCCTTTGGAGTAGTTTCTACTATTTGTATTGTACAAATGAGCATACTGAGGCACAGAAAGGTTACTGATTTTATTCAGGGACACTCCTAATACTACCAAGTGCCTGAGTACATAATCACAGCCAAACCATTTGGCTTCAGAGCCCAGGTTTCTTAGTCACTACTTTATAATGATGAATTCCACCTGGGAGAGTGAGGGGAACATGCGATAAAAGAATGGGCTGGGTCTTAAAAATGTTCACAAAGGGGGGTGGGGTGGGGACCAACCTGAAGGAACAGCATACACCTAGAGGTTTGAAGTGAAAAGGAATGTGGCATGTTCTGGGAATGTGAATAAGGTGATTGTAACAGACCGCAAGGGTTGGAGGAGGGTAGACCTTCTGTGGCATCTAATGAATTTCAATATTTCAAGCACTGGGTTATCTTCTTAGAGCACAGGTGCAACAAGAGAGGCATCGGTGTGTGTGTGCCTGTGCCTGTATGTGTGTGTGCACGTGTATGCATATGTTGGCTCTTGCTTTGACATTTGAACTTGAGTTGACAGGCTTAGCTTATGCCTAGAATGCCATTTATATTTCAGGTACAACAGCTTGGTCAGACTGACAGAAATAGATTTTTCCGGCCTGAATAAGCTGGAATTACTGATGCTGCACAGCAATGGCATTCACACAATCCCGGCTAAGACCTTCTCAGATTTGCAGGCCTTGCAGGTGAGACCTGGTGGGAAAGGGGCAGGTTAAAGAGGTAAGATGTTTCTCCAAAAACTGCCTGTTCCTACAGCATCCAAAAACCAACATTCTGTAAATTAGAAGTAGACATGAGAGAATGTCAAAGAACTGTTTTCTTTTTTAATGCAACAGTATGTGGAAATTAGAATAATAAAGAAATTCTGATGCAAGTTTTCATACCTCAAGCTAGTAGAAAATATATTAATACCCAGTGATTACCCAGTGAATAGTATATATATATATATATATATATATATATATATATATATATATATACATATTTCAGAGTGGAAGGAAGAGAGAGAGAGATAGAAAAATCCATCATGAGAAAAAATCATTGATTGGCTGCCTCCTGCATGCCCCACACTGAGGATCAAGCTCGCAACCAGGAATGTGCCCTGACCAGGAATTGAACTGTGACCTCCTGCATCATAGGTCAGCACTCAAACACTGAGCCATGCCAGCTGGGCACTAATCCTTTAAAATTTAATCCTAAAAGGCTACTTCTAGGCATGTTCATATTGGAACTGAATCAGATTCCAAAATATAATTGCTATCTTAGAAGTTGGCTTTCTATACAGCACTATATTTTTTTAGTCTCACTTTATTTACTTATGCCCTGCCTTGTTAAAAAAAAAACTTTGAAAAGTTGTGGAGACTTCCAAGAATGTGTGTTAAGTATTGTAAAAATGATCACTCCAGTAGGTGAGGAAGTACAAGGTAGAACAAATCTGAGGACAAGATCAGAGGGAGCACAGTGAAAGGCAGACATATAGATTAACATGTCTACATTAAGTAGGACTTGAGGCCTTCAAGAAGTTCACAATTCATGGCATCTATTAATTTTAATAAATGGTAATAAAACTACTAGTACTGTTCAGAAAAAGCACAACCACATTTGATTTTAAATCTGTCTCCCAATGCTTCTGATAAAATACAGTGTAATAAAATAAGTTGTCGGTAACATCCTTATCTATCTACTAATATATATATACATACACACACACACACATACATATGCCTAAGTGACCAGACTGAACGGAATGACTGGAACGATCAGAACTACTGGTCGCTATGACACGCACTGACCGCCAGGGGGCAGACACTCAACGCAGGAGCTGCCCCGTGGTGGTCAGTGCACTCCCACGGCCAACCTCCCCCCAGCTGGCCAACCTCCTGTGGTCCCTCTCCCAGGCCTGCAGGCCCTGTTACCTGATTGGAGCTGGTCCCTAAGCTGGGATGGGCAACAGGGAGTGGGTGGCAATGGTCGCGGCCCCTTTTCCAGGGGGACTGAGGGCTGCCTCCCTCCTCGGGGTGGCAGCCAACCTCCCATGCCACATCCCTCCCCCTGGCGGGCAGGCCCTGATCAGCCTACCACCTGCCTGTCATGGTGGTGGCACAACAGTGAGGGAAGGAGGGGCGAGGCAGGGAACAGCACAGTGGCAGGGCACTGATGATGGCAGCATCAGCGTCCGGCGCCTGTTTCTTCTGCACCCGGCTCAGCGACCATCATCTCCTCTCCAGCCCGGTCCTGATCAACCTGGCCCCAATCGGCCCTGATCGCCAGCCAGGCCTAGGGACCTCACCCGTGCACAAATTTTGTGCACCAGGCCTCTAGTAAAAGATAAAATGCCATGTGCATAGAGCCTTTGACATTACACTAGAGCTGGGCAAAGCCTTAGAAGTCAATCCAGGTATGGGATTCTGTTGATTTGACTTACTCAGGCTTTATTTGGAATATATGTGTTCAGAGGACTAGATGGCATACATATTCTTCATTAATTTCTCCACACATATATATTTGCCACCAGGTCTTGAACAAATATTGAGGACCATTGAGATTGAGCTTGTACTCCCAATTTAGTTTGTCTTTGCTTATTAGGGAACTTGGTATTCCAGAAAAGTACTCTCAACAAAAATGACAGATTGTGTCCAATCAGGAAAAATTATGAGAAACCATTGTTTTTACTAGCATTTCTTTGTCTTTTTTTTGTAGAGATATGCGTAATAATTGAAGAAGAAGTTAAAGAATACCCACACACAATTGACCTATTCAAAAACTATTTAATTTAAAATCAATTAAAATCAATTTACTCATAATAACCAAAAAATAGAATGCTCCCCAAATGTTTATAAACTGATGATGAATAAACAAAATATGTTACATGTATATAATGAAATACTATTCAGCAATAAAAAGAAATGAAGGGCTGATGCATGGTAAACATGGATGGGTCTTAAAAATATCAGGCAAATTAAAAATAAAAGCTAGACACAAAAGACCACATGTTCTTGATCCCATTTATTTTATATTATTTTTTCATTATTATTCTTTTTATTGTTGAAAGTATTACATGTGCCCCTTTTTTTCTCCCATTCATCCCTTATAGCCTGTCCCCACCCCTTACACCAGGTCTTTACCCCCCTATTGTCTGTGTCCATGATTTATGTATATATACAAACAAGTTCTTTGGTTGGTCTCTTTCTACCCACACACCCTCCATCACCTTCCCTCTGAGATTATACAGTCTGCTCCACTCATCTATGTCTATAGGTCTATTTTGTTCACCAGGTTATTTTGTTCATTATATTCCACTTATGGGTGATACTTGTCTTTCTCTGACTGGCTTATTTCGCTTAGCATTATACTCTCCAGGCTCCTCCATGCTGTCTAAAAGGGTAAGAGATCCTTATTTTTTATTGCTGCACTAGAGGCCTTGTGCACAGAAATCCGTGCACTCAGGGGGGTCTCTCAGCCTGGCCTGTGCCCTCTCGCAGTCTTGGACCCCTCAGGGGATGTCCACCTGCCAGCCTAGGCCTGTTCCCTGAGGGATCGGGCCTAAGCTGGCAGTCAGACTTCCCTCTGGCAGCCCGAGAACCATCGGTGGGGAGCAGGCCTTAGCTGTTAGTCGGACATCCTTAGTGCTGCCACGGAGGCAGGAGAGGAAGTGCACTGACCACCAGGGGGCACCTCCTGCATTTAGCATCTACCCCCTGGTGGTCAGTGCACATCATAGCGACCGGTCGTTTCTGGTCATTCTGCCATTAGGGTCAATTTGCATATTACCCTTTTATTATATAAGACTAGAGGCCCGGTGCACAAAAATTTGTGCACTCGGGGGGTAAGGGGGGGTCCCTCAGCCCGGCCTGTGCCCTCTCACAGTCTGGGACCCCTTGGGAGATAACGACCTGCTGGCTTAGGCCTGCTCCTGGGTGGCAGAGGGCAGGCCCAATCCCTAGGTGCAGCCCCTGGTCGGGCTCAGAGCAGGGCTGATTGGGGAGTTGGGGCGCCACCCCCTGTCATGCACAGAGCAGGGCGGATTGGGAGGTTGCGATGCCACCCTCAGTCATGCTCAGGGTAGGGCCGATTGGGGGGTTGGGGCACCACCCCCTGTCACACTCAAGGCAGGGTCGATGGGGAGGTTGCAGCACCACCCCCTGTCACGCACAGAGCAGGGCCCATCAGGGAGTTGGGGAGCTCCCCCCTGTCATGCACAGAGCAGGGCCGATCAGGGGGTTGGGGCGCCGCCACTGTCACACTCAGGGCCGGGCCGATGGGAAGGTTATGGCTCTACCCTGTCACACACAGAGCCACAGCGCGATCAGGGGGTTTGGGCGCTGCCCGCTGTCACGCTGATCCCGGTGCCGGGAGGCCTCGCGGCTCCACTGATCCCGGTGCTGGGAGGCATATTACCCTTTTACTATATAGGATAGAGGCCTGGGGGCCAGCTGGTTTGCCCTGAAGGGTGTACTGGATCAGGGTGGGGGTCCCCACTGGGGTGCCTGGCCAGCCTGGATGAGGGGATGATGGCTGTTTGCAGCTGGTCACACACCCTTCAGGGTGGGGGTCCCCACTGGGGTGCCTGGCCAGTCTGGGTGAGGGGCTGAGGGCTGCCTTCAGGCTGGGGATTGACTGAAGCTCCCAACCACTTCTTTTTTTCTTTTTTTTTTTTTATTCTGTGCCAGCTTTAGCTCTGGCTCTAGCTCTGAGGCCTCGGCTGCTGAAAGCTGGTATCTGGTTTGTTTGCTGTTCTATAATCGAAACAATGTATAACTCCAGCTCTGAGATCCCAGCGGGGTTTTGTTTAGCTTCTATATTTGTTACAAAGTTTCAAACTGCCAGCTCAGAGGCCGGCAAGGCAGGCGGGGAACTTGGAGTCCTCCTTCACTGAAGCAAGCAAGCCTCATGTTTGCTTCCAGCTGCCTGGCTGCCGGCCGCCATCTTGGCTGACAGTTAATTTGCATATACTCACTGATTAGCCAATGAAAAGGGTAGCGGTCATACGCTAATTACCATGTTTCTCTTTTATTAGTGTAGATAGTATTCCATGCTGCATAAAAGTGCCACAGCTTTTGTATCCACTCATCTACTGATGGGCATGTGGGCTATTTCCAGATCTTAGCTAATATAAATTGAAATGCTATGAACATAGGGGTACATACATTCTTTCTTAAGATATATTCCCAGAAGTGGGCTCACTAAGTCAAATGGCAGTTCCATATTTAATTTTTTGAGGAAACTCCATACTGTTTTCCATAATGGCTACAGCAGTCTGCATTCCCACCAACAGTGTACTAGGGTTCCCTTTTCTCCACAACCTCACCAGCACTTGTCATTTCTGATTTGTTGATGGTGGCCATTCTAACAAGTGTGAGGCGATACCTCGTCATTTTAACTTGCATCTCTCTGATGATCAGTGACTTTGAGCATTTTTCATATGTCTCTTGGCCATCTGTATGTCCACTTTGGAGAAGTATCTATTTAGATCTTTTGCCCCCTTTTTAATTGGGTTGTTTGTCATCTTTTTGTTAAGTTGTATGAGTTCCTTATATATTTTGGATATTAACCCTTTATCAGATGTATCATTGCCAAATATGTTCTCCTATATAGTGGGCCCCCTTTTCATTTTGTTGATGTTTTCTTTTGCTGTACAGAGCTTTTTATTTTGATGTAGTCCTATTTGTTTATTTTCGCCTTCATTTTCTTTGCCCTAGGAGATGTATTGGTAAACATATTGCTACCAGAGATTTTGCTGCCTATGGTTTCTTCTAGGTTTTTTATGGTTTCACATCTTACATTTAAGTCTTTTATTCATTTTGAGTTTATTCTTGTGTATGGTGTAAGTTGGTGGTCTAGTTTCATTTTTTTGCATGTATCTGTCCAATTTTCCCATACCATTTATTTAAGACAGGGGTCCTCAAACTATGGCCCGCAGGCCACATGCAAATACAAATATTGTATTTGTTCCCGTTTTGTTTTTTTACTTCAAAATAAGATATGTGCAGTGTGCATAGGAATTTGTTCATAGTTTTTTTAAAACTATAGTCTGGCCCTCCAACGGTCTGAGGGACAGTGAACTGGCCCCCTGTTTAAAAAGGTTGAGGACCGCTGATTTAAGAGACAATCTTGACTCCATTGTATGTTCATGCCTCTTTTGTCAAATATTAATTGAGCATAATGGCTTAGGTAGATTTCTGGGGTCTCTGTTCTGTTTCATTGGTCTATATTTTTGTTCTTGTGCCAGTACCAGGCTATTTTTATTACAATGGCTTTGTAGTATAGCTTAATATCTAGTATTATGATTCCTCCACTTTGTTCTGTTTCTCAAGATTGCTTTGGCTATTTGGGGTCTATTTTGGTTCCATATATATTTTTGGAGTATTTGTCTGTGAAATATGCTGTTGGTATTTTAATAGGGGTTGCATTAAATCTGTAGATTGCTTTGGGTAGTTCAGACATACTGATGAGGTTGATTCTACCAATCCATGAACACAGAATATTTTTCCACTTGTTTATATCTTTCTCTAGCTCTCTCTTCAATGTTTATAGTTTTCCAAGTATGTCTTTTACCTCCTTGGTTAAGTTTATTCCTAGGTATGTTAATTTTTTTGTTGCTATGGTAAATGGGATTATTTGTTGGGTTTCTCTTTCTGAGAATTCATTATCGGTGTATAAAAATTCCATAGATTTCTCTGTGTTAATTTGTATCCTGTTACATTGCCAAACTCCTTTAGTAAATCTAATAGTGTTTTGGTGGAATCTTTAGGGCTTTCTATGTCATCTGCGAATAATGAGAGTTCTACTCCCTCCTTTCCAATTTGGATGCTTTTATGTTTTCTTCTTGTCTGATTGCTTTGGCTAGCACTTCCATTACTATTTATATAATAAAAGCTTAAGTGACCGTTATGGCAGAACAACCAGAATGACTGGTCACTATGATGCGCACTGACCACCAGAGGGAAGACGCTCAATGCAGGAGCTGCCCGCTGGTGGTCAGTGTGCTCCCACAGGGGGAGCACTGCTCAGCCAGAAGCCGGGCTCATGGCTGGTGAGCACAGCAGTGGTGATGGAAGCCTCTCCCGCCTCTGCGGTAGCGCTAAGGAGCAGTGAGCCAAGTGATAAGGAGCAGTGAGCAGGCGGGTGATAAGGAATGAGGGATCCTGGACTGCGTGAGGGCACAGGCTTGGCTGAGGGCTTCTCCCACCCTGCCAGTGCACAAATTTCATGCACCGGGCCTCTAGTGTTGAATAAGAGTGGTGAAGGCAGACATCCCTGTCTTGTTCCTGTTCTTAGGAGAAATAGTTTTAGTTTTTGCCCATTGAGTATAATGTTGCCTGTCATATATGGCATTTATTATGTTGAGTTATGAAACCTCTATTCATTCTTGTTGAAAGTTTTTATCAAAAATGGGATTGGATTTTGTTGGATGCTTTTTCTTGGCTTATTGATATGATCATGTAATTTTTGTCTTTCAATTTGTTTATGTGATATATCATGTTTATTGATTTGTGAATATTGTACCAACCTTGCATCCCTGGAATAAATTCTACTTGGTCATGGTGTATGATCTTTCTAATTTCAATGCTGGATCTGATTTGCTAATATTTTGTTGAGGATTTTTGCATCTATGTTCATCAGGGATATTAGCTTGTAGTTCTCTTTCTTTGTAGTGTTTTTATATGGTTTTGGAATTAGGATAATGTTGGCCTCATAAAAAGAGATTGGAAGTGTTCTTTCCTCTTGGATTTTTTAAAAAATAACTTAACAAGCATAGGTGCTAGTTCTTCTTTGAATGTTTGGTAAAACTCCCCTGTGAGGCCATCTGAACCAGGGTTTTTGTTTGCTGGGAGCTTTTTTATTACTGCTTTAATTTCCGAAATTGTTAGTGGCCTATTTGTGTTTTCTGATTCTTCCTGATTCAGTTTTGGGAGATCGTATTTTTCTAGGAATTTTTCCATTTCATCCAGGTTGTCCAGCTTGTTGGCATATAGTTGTTCATAGTACTTTATTATAATCCTTTGTATTGTTGTGGTGTCAGTTGTTACTTTACCACTTTTGTTTCTGATTGTAATTATTTGGGTCCTCTTTCTTTGTTTCTTGATGGACCTGGCTAAAGGTTCATCAATCTTATTTATCTTTTCAAAGAACAAGCTCTTGGTTTCATTGATCTTTTGTATTGTGTGTTTGTTTTTTTAAATCTCCAAGTCAGTTATTTCTGCCATAATCTTTATTATTTCCTTCCTTCTACTTACTCTAGGTTTTTCTTGTTGTTCTCTTTCCAATTCTTTTGATACCATTTATTTTAAATGTTGACACCAAGCAAATCCATAGAAACAAAGTAAATAAGTGGTTTACTCTGGCAAGGAGGATGCACAAAAGGACTTCTAATGAGTATCAGTTTTTACTTTGGGCTGATGAAAATTTTCTAAAATTAGTTGGTGGAGATGTTTCTATAACTCTGTGATTATACTAAAAGCCACTGAGTTGTTATACTAAAAGCCACTGAATTTTATGGCATGTGAATCATGTATCAATAAAACCTTTATAGGAAGAGATCTTTCAAAGAATATATATGCACATATGCTTAGTTCATGGACACAAAGGCCTGAGAGCAATGGGGACAGAATGGAGGGAGGTAAAGGTGGGTGAAGGAAGGGGAAATGGAGGATATCTGTAATAGAGTCAATAGTAAAAAATAATAATACTAAAAATAAAAACTAATTAAAAAGAAAACCATTATAAATGTGAGAAATAAATTAATAAAATCAACATATTTATGAAAAATTCAGGTTGAAGAAATCTTAAATTTACATGAAATATCAAGCTACTTTTAAAAATCTTAGCATGGAAGTTTTCAATTATATGCAAAAGTAGCATAAGAAAATGAACCCCAGTGTAGCATCACCAAGTTTCAATAGTTATCAACATATCAGATGGTTTTCCCTGTACCTTCACTCACGTCTTTTCCATTTCATTGCATTGTTTGTACAAAATCCACAATATCATAAAGTTTCATCTATAAATACTTCAATACATATCTCAAGCTTAAGGAATATTTTAAAAATAACCACAATATTATTATTATATCTGTTTTATTCTGTTTTTTATCTTTATTATTGATAATATTACAGATGTCCCTTTGTTTCTTGTGGGTATTTTTTCCCCATTGACCTTCTCCATTTCCCCGCTCTCAGGCCTTCACTACTCCATTGTCTGTGTCCATGGGCTAGACATATCCTATATAATAAAAGGGTAACATGCAAATAGACTGAGTGGCAGAACAACTGAACAACCAATCAAAGTATAATATGCTAATGATATGCTAAGTCTGCTCAACACCTCACTATGACGTGCACTGACCACCAGGGGGCAGATGCTCTAACTGGTAGGTTAGCTTGCTGCTGGGGTCTGGCCAATGGGACTGAGCAAGATGGGCCAGACACACCCTGGAGTCCTCCCACGGTCCCTCCCTGGCCTGATCATGCACCGGTGGGGTCCCACAGCCTGGCCTGCACCCTCTCGCAATCCAGGTCCCCCCAGGGGATGTTGGAGAGCCATTTTCAGCCCAATCCTGCAGGCCACTCTCCTTGGGAGGGCACCAGATGCAGGGCTCATGGCTGGCGAGCGCTGTTGTGGCAGCGCGAGCCTCTCCCAATCAGGACTAATTGGGCACGAGCCCACAACAGGCACAGTGGGGCAGGATGAGCGGAAGTGGCAGGTAGGAGCTGCAGGTGGCATTGGACTGTTGGTTTGGTCTGATCCCTGCAGGCCACCCAGAGGGACCTCACCCATGCACAAATTCATGCACCAGGCCTCTAGTTTGCATATAAATTCCCTGGTCAATCACTCCCCACCCATTCCCCAACCCCTGCATTCTCTTTGAAATTCATGAGTCTTTTCCATGCTTCTATGTCTCTGGATCTATGTTGTTCGTCAGTTTATTTTGTTCATTAGATTCCACATATGAGTGAGATCATGTGATACTTGCCTTTCTCTGACTGGTTTATTTCACTTAGCGTAATACACTCCAGGTCCATCCATACTGTTGCAAATGGTAAGAGTTCTTTCTTTTTTTACAGCTGTGTAGTATTCCATTGTGTAAATGTACCACAGCTTTTTAATCCACTCATCTGCTGATGGGTACTTGGGCTGTTTCCAAATTGTAGCTATTATAAATTGTGCTGCTATGAACATTGAGGTGCATATATTCTTTCTAATTGGTGTTTCTGGTTTCTTAAAATTCTAACAACAATTCCTTAGTATAATAAATGTTTGTGTGTTCAATTTATCTGATGGTCTCATTTTTAATTTGCAATTAATTTGCTTGAATTAAGACTCAAACAAGGTACACCCACTGCATTATATTAATCTCAGCATATGTTTTATTGATATGCTTTTCCCTTTTGTGATCATTCCTTTGACAAGGTAAATGTTCTTTTTATTCTTAGGTCTTAAAAATGAGCTATAACAAAGTCCGAAAGCTTCAGAAGGATACTTTTTATGGCCTCAGGAGCTTAACACGTTTGCATATGGACCACAACAATATTGAGTTCATAAACCCAGAGGTTTTTTATGGACTCACCTTTCTCCGACTGGTGCACCTGGAAGGAAATAGGCTCACTAAGCTCCATCCAGACACATTTGTCTCTTTGCGCTACCTCCAGATATTTAAAACATCTTTTATTAAGTACCTATACTTGTCTGATAACTTTCTGAGCTCCCTCCCTCAAGACATGGCTTCCTATATGCCTGATCTGGAAAGCCTCTATCTTCACGGGAACCCCTGGACCTGTGACTGTCATTTGAAATGGTTGTCTGACTGGATACAGGAGAAGCCAGGTATCTATACCATTTATGTCTTTGTCCTAATGCAATAGAAGCAACCTGGCTGGAGGTGCTTTACCAGTAAGTGAGGAGATCAAGGTAATTTAGGTGGGAAGAAACAAAGCCTAAATAATAATTCAGTAATAACAAATTCTCTTAATTCTTTCATGAATTAATTGCTCATTGTTTCAAAGGTTGACGATCCAATCACTACCCCTGGCTTTTGGTAAATGGGGAAATAATAAATGTGTGTGTGTTATTCTTCCCTATACCATAGCCATAAAAACCCTTCCTCTTCTTATCGTCCTTCCAGTCATTCAGTCAATACATAATTCTTGGAACTCTATTTAAGGTTCCAACTCTATTTAAGGTATCACTCTACTGTGGTAGGTGATGGAAATACCAAGGGCACTGTCTCTGCTCTAACCACACTTCTAGTGGGTTACAGAAAAGAAAACAATCAGGGTATGAAATGTTCTTTGATGGGGAAAGGATAATTTACCATGAAGAATGAAAGATCCATTCAGTCAGCAAGCAATTATCATAAACCTGTGTGCCACCGAGCATATAGGGATCCAGAAATGAAAAGACATATTAAGGTTCCTGCCTTCGTGGACCTTGCATTCTTAAGTCCATAAGGTAATGACTGAAAGGAACCCCTTGATTTCATCATCAAAGGGGGATGGTTGTTTACTTTGGAAAGAATGATGAGAGCTGGGTTGCCATGTGGGGAAGGTCAGGGGCGAGGGTGCAGTCTACTCTTTGGAGAGGTTTGACTTGAAGGGAAGGAGGAAGGTGGCAGGCAGATGGAAACGTGCAGTCAAATTGGAGAGGGACTTGAGCATGTTCAAGGTGAAAGGTGACAACACTGCAGAAGGAGCAGATCACGAGCTGAGCAAATGCCCTGAGAAGACGGGGGACAAGAAATCCAACCATAGCTGAAGGGGTTTCCTTAGGAGGTAGGAGGAAAAAGGAGGACTAGGTAGACACAGAGGTAGGTGAGTTCCTAGGTCTGGTGGAGGAATCATATCTGATAGCTTTTCCTCCTTCATGAAGTGGTGGGAGAGGTGCCTGAGGGAGGTGGTAGGAAGGGGTCAAGGTTGAAAGCTTGAGAAAAGAGGAAAATGTTTAAAGTTACTGCTGTGAAATATATAAATACATGGCACATACTAGTATATGTATACAGTCATATATGTATGTATGTAGTCAGTTAATATAAGTACTTAAAAGTTAATAAAAAATAATTAACTGGGCGTTGTGAGGTATATTAGGCCAATAAACACCCTCTTTTCTTTCCAGGGGTTTAGAATCTTCTAGGTGAATATACTAAACATATAAAAAGATAATCAGGCTATGAATGTAAAACATCAGACAGTTATATTGAAGATTTTGTTCTATAGAAGCTCAAAGTTAGTAAAAATTATTCTGCCCTGACTAAAAAGGAGAGAAATTGGGCATGAAAGATGCATCGACAGGAAAAGAACAACTAAGAGAGGAAGAAGCAGGGAGGCAGCGCGCTCAGTTTGTGCTGGCGTCGTGCTAGTTGCTTTCTATTCAACGCTCACAATAATCCTCAATTTATAGATGAAGAAACTGAGGCATAGAAAAGTTAGGTATCTTCGGCTTGACATTTAGACCTTTACACCTCAATTTTCTCAGCTGCACTATAGGAATAATAATAATAACTGGAAAGAATAGTTAAAGTAGCACACAAAGTGCTTAGCACAATGTATGACATGAAATAAGCACGCAATAAGTGTGTTATCATTATTTTCTTTACCACCCAGGTCACACAGCTAAACTCAAAAAGCAGAAGCCTAAAGTCCAGATCTTTTTCTAAAATGTATTTGGGATAAAAACTCTGCTTTATACATAAAGGCAGATAATAAGTTTCATGAGGAGGGCAATGAATGGCCCAGTTTTTCTGGCATAGGGTCAGTGTAGATGCAAGGTGTTTTGAAACCAGTTGAGGGAGTGCTGAATCCTAGGCTAAAATGTTTATACTTTAAAAAAAGGAAGATTTTACAGTGAAGGATTTTGAACAGTTTCCTACTGAAACTTGTTTCAGGGATCAGCAATCTGTGAGTGTGAGCAGTAGACAGGGTGGACCAGAGTGGGCAGAAACAGGAACCCACCCAGGACATGCTCAGGTGGTTCACATCTGGGGAATGACAGGTCGAACTGTGAGTGACCACACCTGGGTATAGCTTCACAGACGTTTGAAAGGCAGTAGGAATTGAGCGGGGGCTTCTCAACACTTTTAGATACCATGGAGAGATAAAGGGAGATGAGGAATTAGAAAGAACGACGGGGTTGTTGGCTGGGCTATAAGGGGAGGATAGTGAGCAAATAGAGAAAACTTATGTGAGAAATGCAGCCGTGAAAAGAGGAAAGAAAGATGACACCACAGGGAGACAGCTGTGTACCCAGACAGAAAATGAGCTGTGCTCAGGCCCTACAAGGTGTCAGACTTCCTTGCCATTTTGCTAAGTACATGCTCTGGTAATAAAGTCAGGCTAGTATATACTTTGTTAGCAGTTTACATTTCAGTGGTAGAATACACCACTGTAGGAATCAGTTATTCTGTGTACTAGAGCCCAGGAATTGGCCCACTACAGCCCACGTGCCAAATCCAGCCCTCAACAAACTTTTGTAAGAAGTTTTATTGGAACACAGTGATGCCTCAGTCTTACATGTCATCTATGGCTGCTTTGGTGCCACAGTGGTATAGTTGAGTCATTGGGTCAGAGAACTATGGTCCACAAAATCTAAAATCTTTACCATCTTGCCCTTACACAAGAAGTTTGCTGACCCTGGCCTAGAGAACAGCCTGAGCCTCTGTAGCCCTAGTGTGTAGCTGGGCACGCCAGGTCTTCCCAGGGTGCTCCTTGCCCAATTTCAGCCTCATTTCCTTCCTTTCCAACTCTCAGCCACCCTCCCATCGCAGACACACCCAACCTGTTTTACCACCTCATACCTGCAGCTTTCCTGCCTGGAGCACTTTCCTTCCTTTTCTGCCTGATGGACTCCCAGCCAGCAAACTCTGCTCACCTCTCACCTTTTCTGGGAAGCCTGGCTATTTCTCCACACCCCGCATTCCTGTAGAATATTCATGTCACCACTTTGTCCACTTCTGTTCTTGAATGGACACATTTTATTATGTTTATTAGTACTAGATGTCTGTTGCCTTTTCTAAGTCTAATTTATCTATCCTGAGCCCCTAGAATGTGCCGAGGACATAGTAGGTCCTCAATTTTTGCTAAACTAAGCTTTTATCAATTAAGAAGACATTTTGATGATGTTTACAAATGTCCACTACTCATCAATGATCTTAATATGTCCCAAAACTCTTTGTGTGTGTATGTGTATATGTCTATTATATATATTGTATAAAGTAATAATTAGATAAACCCATGAGGGCTAACGTCTTTCAGTCATGTCTAATTGATGATAGTCTTACAACCCTCGTGAATCAGTCACATCAACTTCTGCTTTGAAATGTGTTTCATCTGTTCCACGAGATTTGCCAGTTTCTTGTGCCTCCAGTTACCTTACTTGGTGTTCTTTTGCATGCATGTTGGTAGCCCAATGTAACAGCATCATCTATTTGTATTCTTCCATTTTTTAGGTTCCAGACAGCTCCTGGGGTTGCTTTTTTATAAAATACAGATCTGTGGCCATTCCTCTGATAAAAATGTGTTTTACAAATATTAAATTTGTGTCCTGCTGTTTGCTCTGTTTCTATACTTTTTTACATTCATAATGACTTTTTGTTTTAATGCCAAAACATAGTGTAACCTTAATAAAAACATTTTAGGTGGAAAATTTAATATATGTAGTCCCAATAGCACATGTGGCTCAATAAAAACACTGCAATAGAAATGACAGTACTTGTATGCGTGCAGGCACTGGTAGCTCTATCAACACTGCCTGCTGTTCAGCTGCCACTGAAAAACATCTTCAGTCAAAAGACTTTATCTCAGTTTATTAAAAACATGGTCTTAGAAATAGGCCTGCCTCCCTGCCTTCCTAAAATCTTTCCTGAGCATCAGTTGGCCAGGCCTGGGACACATAGATGAACAAGCATGGAGCTCACAGTCTTGTGGGAAGGCAGACAACTAGACAAGTTGTTGTAATAGCCGGTGAGGAGGGGTAGGATAAAAGAAGTGGGAAATACCAGAACATAAAGCAGGGAGCCCATCTGGAAGAAGTGTTGTTTGGCTGGGCCCTGAAGGATGTAAGTAGTTAGGGTTAGAGAGGGGTGTCAGACCATGTGTATGGGAAGTGGAAGCAACATCACATGCCAGATCCTGATGGGACGTGGTAGAGATGGGGAATGGAAAGCATTTCTGTGTGATTGGAACCTAGAGTGACAGAGGGAATGGAAGTGATAGAGGGAATAATCAGATTTGCATCTGAGGCAAAATACCTGATGGCCAGGGCCTGCTAACTCTGGTCCAGGTGCTAGCAATAATAAGCAGAGCAAGATGTGCACCTGATTCTGTGACAGGTTTTAATTAAGCCAGAGTCTGCCATGTCCTCTGCTCTTGCAGGGTCTGAGCCCCCGGTCACATACAACTGGTTGGTAAGTCAGGGAGTGAGAAGAGCCCCTCCTGCAGGCTCTAAGGTACCCAGGCTTGCCAGCTACCCATTCTGCATAGGCTTAGGCTCTAAAATGTGCTGAAGAAAGCTGAGCAGCTAGATCTACCTGGCATTACTTATCACACTAAAGTACATATTGAGTCCATGGTCCAAGGGTCTTCTTAAGCCTTTGAGAGGACTTGTGCATAAGTGGAAGGTGATGGGACCCTGTCCAGCCACTCCAGTAAGTGAGATTTTCTAGAAGTCTAGTTCTTCTAAATGTTGTGTCTTGTGCATAAGATGGGAGCTACTGCACGGAACAGCATGGAAGTCCCCAGCTGCATATGTGGAAAGTAAAACTCTGTACTCTTACCAAGTACCAGTGACCAGTCATTTTAAATAAGTGGTCAGGCATGTGATATGGGATACCTAAAAGAGGGGCTTCTATGATTTGTAAAGGCTTGGGCTGCTCCTAGCACTATAAGACTTTCATGCTTTGGATTTCACCAAAACGTCAGATTTTTGAAGGGCTGCCCCATGGCTTGGGTACAATATTCTCCCTCATTAAACCTGATCCTTCTCCAATAGATTCATGCTCATACTGGGTCTTCCTTCACTTTTCCACTCAGTCACACTTCATGCTCGACCAAATCCTTGCCTCCTACTGATTGGTTCTACCTGATTCATTATCTCCTGCATCATCTGTTTCTCTGCATTCTATTTTTTTTTTTTTTTTTAGAAAATTGTGAATGGCAAGTCTTTTTATTTTTTAAAATATATTTTACTGATTTTTTACAAAGAGGAAGGGAGAGGGATAGAGAGTTAGAAACATGGATGAGAGAGAAACATCGATCAGCTGCCTCCTGCACACCTCCACTGGGGATGTGCCCGCAACCAAGGTACATGCCCTTGACCAGAATCAAACCTGGGACCTTTCAATCCACAGGCGATGCTCTATCCACTGAGCCAAACCGGTTAGGGCAACATCCTTTTTTTTTTAAATTATCTTTTTTGTTGAAAGTATTACATATGTCTTCCCTCCCCTCCCCTGCCCCGACCTCCCTCTGCCTCTTACCCCACCCACCAGGCCTTCACTGAATTATTGTCTGTGTCCGTGGGTTATGCACATATGCATATAAGTTCTTTGGTTAACCTCTTCCTACCTTCTCTCACCACCCTTCCTTCTGAGATTCAACAGTCTGTCCCATGTTTCTATGTCTCTGGATCTGTTTTGTTCATCAGTTTATTTTGGTCATTAGATTCCACATAAGAGTGAGATCATGTGATACTTGTCTTTCTCTGACTGGCTTATTTCTCTTAGCATAATGCTTTCCAGGTCCCTCCTTGCTGTCTCAAAGGGTAAGAGATCCTTCTTTTGTACAGCTGCATAGTATTCCATGGTATAAATGTATCACAGCTTTTTTATCCACTCATATACTGATGGGCACTTGGGCTGTTTCCAGATCTTAGCTATTATAAATAGTGCTGCTATGAACATAGGGGTAGCTAGACCAGGTCAAGATATCTTGTAATTCAATTATTGTTCTTTTGGATAATGGAAAGTAACTTGGGTTTTTAATGATATCCAAGGAGTTAAAATTTATCAAATATGTTATCTTTTAAAGGACAATGAAGGTTTATGACTCAAAACATTAAAATGAGCAAATAGAACTGAATTACTGTTAATAAAAAAAGTAACAAACATAAGCATGTCATTTAGTTTCCCCAGATAAGAAAGCTCTCTATTCAACTAATATTCATTGAGTAGCACATATGTCTCAGGCACTTTCTACAAGACAGACAAAATCTTTGTGCCTATGAATATAATATTATGGCAGCATATATAGATAATATGTTTTTTTAGAAATCAACCTAAGGACAAAAAAATTAGGAAACTTCTTATTAAACATTGAAATTTCCAAATTGTTGTTTTAAATTCTAGTAGAGGCTATTGCTTCAAAATGTTCAAATATTAATTCATAGAGACCACAACTAGCAATAATTCAATTGTCATTTTTCCTAGATATCATAAAATGCAAAAAAGACAGAAGTCTCTCCAGTTCTCAGCAATGTCCACTCTGCATGAACCCCAAGACCTCTAAAGGCAAGCCCTTAGCTACAGTCCCAGCTGCAGCTTTCCTGTGTGTCAAGCCAACCATTGATCCATCTCTGAAACTGAAGAGCTGGACTATTGTGGAAGACAGCAATTCTGTGTCCATCTCTCCCCAAAAGTTCATGGCACCCTTCGGCTCCCTCATTTTGAATATGACAGACCAGTCTGGGAATGAAGCTAACATGGCCTGTAGTATCCAAAGGCCATCAAGGACATCGTCTATTGCATTCACTGAAGACAATGACTACATCACGCTAAATACATCATTTTCTACATTTCTGGTGTGTAACATAGACTATAGTCACATTCGGCCGGTGTGGCAAATTCTGGCTTTGTACAGTGACTCTCCTCTGATACTAGAAAGGAGCCACTTGGTCACTGAAACACCACAACTCTACTACCAATATAAACAGATGGCTCCTAAGCCTGAAGACATCTTTACCAACATAGAGGCTGGTCTCAGAGCAGATCCTCCTTGGTTAATGCAAGAACAAATTTCCTTGCAGCTAAACAGAACTGCCACCACACTCAATACATTGCAGATCCAGTTCTCCAGTGATGCTCAGGTCACTTTACCACGGTCAGAGATGGGGCCAGTAAGACACAAATGGACCATGATTCTCAGGGATAGCAATACTAAACTGGAACACACTGTTGTGGCTGGTGGGACCATTGACTTAGACTGCCCAGGCCAAGGAGACCCCGCCCCACATTTGGAGTGGCTTCTGGCTGATGGGAGTAAAGTGAGAGCCCCATATGTTAGTGAGGATGGAAGAATCCTAATAGACAAAACTGGAAAACTGGAACTCCAGATGGCTGATAGTTTTGACACAGGCACTTACAACTGCATAAGCACCAATTACGCTGATGCAGATATTCTTACTTATAGGATTACTGTGGTAGAGCCCTACACAGAACCCTTTCATGAAAACGGGGCTCATCATACCGTTTTCATTGGTGAAACACTTGACCTTCCATGCCATTCCACTGGTGTCCCAGATGCCTCTATTAGCTGGGTTCTCCCAGGAAACACTGTGCTCTCTCAGTCCTCAAGAGAGAAACAGATTCTCAATGGCACACTACGAATATTACAGGTCACCCCAAAAGACCAGGGTTATTATCGTTGTGTTGCAGCCAACCCATCAGGGGTTGATTTTTTGATTAATCAAGTTTCAGTCAAAATAAAAGGGCCAAGCCCAGTGGAGCATAACATAGAAATGGATGGATCTGGATTTGATGAGCCCGATCCCACTGTGCACCTGAAGGACCCACCAGCTGCACAACCCCTGACATCTGCTCCAATGGGAGGTGAGGCTGGAAAGCAAGTCTTGAGCACAAGTACAAGTAAGAAGCACAACTATCGGGATTTAAGACCTCGGCAGCATGGAGACTCAACAAACCGACGTTTCAGGGAGCAGAGGAGGCAGTTCCCACCCTCTGCTCAGAGAATTGACCCACGGCACTGGGCAGAATTTCTGGAGAAAGCTAAAAAGAAGACAATGCCACAGAATCAAGAAAATTCCACAGCGAGGCCACCTCCACAGGTCACCCAACTCCTAAAAATACCTGGTGAGGAAGGGGACTCTTCGGGCATGCTTCCTCCAGATGAGGAATTGATGGTCCTCACAACTAAAGTGTCCAGTGTTCTGGAAAGGACAGTGCCTGCTGGTTCCAGAAAAATATCTGATAGCCCCGTGGCAACTGTAATTACTGGTACTGAAGTCTCACCAGTTGTCAGTCCACAGTTGCCACCACCTGAAAAACAAATAGATTTTAAACTATCTACTACTATTGAAGCTACAGCCATATCAAGGAACATAAACCCAACCACATCAAGCAAAATGCAAGACACAAACAACCAACATGTATCCACTGTCTTTCCTCTACTACCTGAGACAACTCGATTTCAGGATGCTGACGACACGGGTAGGAGAAGAGAGCATTTGCAAAGTGCACCCCCAATAACAGTGGGGACGAAGATCAAAGATGTCAATACCAAAATACTTAGTAATGCTAAAAGCAAAACTGGTATAGTCTTAACATCGGAAAATGCCACAAATGGTCACCAGCCATCTGTAACAGGAAGAAGTGAACCCAGAAGCAGTTACTTCAATTCTCACGTGACTCAAAAGCTTAGCACCTCAAGGCTCCCTTCAGGCCCATACAGTGCTGCTCACTCTCAGATACAGACCCCTAGGAATAATGCAACTAATAATGCACTGTCCAGACGCTTTGGCAGACGGAGGAAAATCTGGGGGAGAGGGCGAATTATCCGTCCATACAGAACTCCAGTCCTCCCATGGCAGAGACGTGGTTTTGTGAGGCCACCATCCAGGGGGTCTTCTGAAGAAAGTACCACAGAGCTCAGCGCCGTGTGCCCGTCCTGTGCTCCCATAGAGAAGCTCACCACTCCCACCTCTGAGGGAGCAACCTTGTCTTCTCCAACTTCTTCTCCCATCACCCTCCCCAAAGCTAACATTGCCAGGGTCATAGCAGCAGAGCCTACAACCCTAGTCTACAACCTTAGCCCATCATTGCTACCTGATAGCAAAGCAAATGTAGTTACTGAGAAAACACCACCCACGGTAAAAGATTTCAGTGCTGAAAGTACCCAAGTGGCTCCACCTGGTGCAGTCTTGACTCATGCCCCAACATCCATAACTATGGAGAAAACTCATGGAACAAATGTTGGTTACCCAACATTGTCTAACATCAGTGAAGCTAAACGAGATTCAATGATTACATCACCACTTCCAGGTCCTGCCACTGAACCATCTATGCCTATGACTAGAGCCCTTACAAGACTTTCAAGAAGGAAAATTCCCTGGCGTCAGATCTTTGTAAATAACCATATCCAAACAGGGAGCTTAAAGAGTCAGCATACATTTGGTTCACAAGAAAGCACAGCCACAGTGCTTTCTCAAACATTTCCTGCTTTACCCACAGATAATGTTTCCCCCTTTCACTTCACAGCACACTCAGCAAATGTGATGCAAATTCCATCTGTAACACTGGCTACTGCTCTGCACAGTGCCACCCCCACACCCCATCCTAGAAGTCTTCCCGCAGTAGGAGAGCTGCCCTTCCCACCCGTTTCCCCAACACTTCGTAGTAGCTCAAGCAAGGAACCCCATACAAATTTCATATCAGTGCAAATAGCCACGCTGACAAGTCCTCTTACTGCCCCTGCTTCTATCACTATTAATAAAACCCAAGTAACCAGACCCAGCACAGGAGAAGTACAAAGCAAAAAGGAGCATCCAAGCAGGAAGGACCCAAGCAGCTCTGCCAGCTTGAGTTCTGGCTTCACTACGCCCCCTGCTGTGACGCTCCCTGCTCCAACCACAGCAGAAACTGCAGCTGAGCCCAGTGTCTCTGCTTTCACTAGTCCCCGCCTAGAAAACACCAAGAGAATGGCAGGCACAATTGATCTTTATTCAAGAACACTTAATAGGACAGATGTAATTGAAGAACCATCCCAAGAGACTACTCAGACTTCGAAGAGCACAACTGCTTCTGAAAGCACTTCGCCCAGCACATTGCACCAGAGGCCCACAGCCAGGGACACACCCATTGGACACCCAGCCGTGCCACCGCTCCTAAGCAGCAGTGCCGCCCCAATGCCAGTCTCCTCCTCCCCTCCCTCGGGTAACCCGAGCGCAGTTACCAACAATGTGGCAACTCCCCTTTTTCGGAGGAAGACAAATACAATGTTCCAGCTGCCTGAACCTTCAAGTAGCAATGCTAATCCAAAGCAATTAGCAGCAGAGGTTACAACATCTCCCAAGGCTCATCCAAATGCCAAGTTCACATTTGGAACCACCTACTTTATCTACTCTAGTCTGGTACCTTTTACTCCTATGCCAGCACAAATAACATTTAAACCACAGAATTCTAAATTGACTCCTTCTCTTAGGTCAGAAAACCACTTTTGGAATAAGTCCTACCTGGAAATTGCCCCAAAAGGCAAAATGCCAGGGGTGAGCATGTTGCCTACTCCAGGCTTGCCAGAGGACAACACTCATGCTCCAAACTGGGACATACAGAAGACTGCAAAGAGTGGCTCTGATAAGACAACAGCTCAGAAAATAAAAACTCCTGAACTTCTTCCCTTTGAGCCTTTGTCTAGGAATATATTCGAAAGGCCCAGAATAGTTGGAGGAAAGGCAGCGAGTTTTACTGTCCCGGCCGACTCAGATGCCTTTCTTCCTTGTGAGGCTGTGGGAAACCCACTGCCTACCATCCACTGGACCAGAGTCTCATTAGGTATTTAAAAGTTTGTCTTTTTTAGTTAAGAAACAAGGGAAATAATGTGTAATGTTTCAGGGTTGCGCACCCAATGAATCAGTTTCAAGTTTCTCCAAAATACTGAAACTATTACTATCCTCATTTGACATTTACTGCATGGCTCTCTTGCTCATTCGAAGTTTTTAAAACATGTTAACTAGGAACATTTTTTGAAATGCTCTGAAAGCTGATCCAAATAGATATGATTTGAAAAAGAGGTAATTGTCATTTTATTGAACCATTGGGCTTTTAAATGAAAGCTATGGGGATCAAAAAAATTCTAGGAATAATTTTAGCAATGTGAAGACTAGGTATCTTAATTTTAAATATATTTGTTTTTAGTAGTCTAACAAAAAAGATAGCTTTCCTCTTGAGACTTCCACTTGAACAATTTGTTTTCTATCTAAACTTTGATGACCTGTGGCTGTATATTTCTTTCTCTTTTCAGGGCTTGATTTGTCTACAAGGAAACAGAATAGCAGGTTCCAGGTGCTCCCCAATGGCACCCTGTCCATACAGAGGGTGGACATTCAGGACCGTGGACAGTACCTGTGCTCAGCATCCAATCCATTTGGCAAAGACCACCTTCAGGTCACCTTGTCTGTGGTTTCCTATCCCCCCAGGATCCTGGAGAGACATACCAAAGAGATCACAGTCCATTCCGGAAGCACTGCGGAACTGCAGTGCAGAGCTGAAGGTAGGCCAATGCCTAAGATTTCCTGGATTCTCCCAAACCAAACAGTAGTCTCAGAATCATCCAAAGGGAATTGGCAGGCCCTGGTGACATCTGACGGAACGTTGGTCATCCACAACCTCAGCATTTATGACCGGGGCTTTTACAAATGCATGGCCAGCAACTCCGCTGGCCAGGATTCACTGCTGGTTAAAATGCAAGTCATCGCCGCCCCGCCTGTCATTCTCGAGCAAAGGAGGCAGGTCATTGCAGGGACGTGGGGTGCAAGTTTGAAACTGCCCTGCACTGCAAAAGGAACTCCTCAGCCCAGTGTTCACTGGGTTCTCTCTGATGGCACTGAAGTGAAACCACTACAGCTTATTGATTCCAACTTGTTCTTATTTTCCAATGGGACGCTGTATATAAGAAACGTAGCCTCTTCAGACAGGGGAACTTATGAATGCATTGCGACCAGCTCCACTGGCTCCGACAGAAGGGTGGTAATTCTCACAATGGAGGAGCGGGAGACCATCCCCAGGATAGAATCTACATCCCAGACATGGAATGAGGTGAATTTTGGGGACAAATTACTACTGAACTGCTCAGCCATCGGCAAACCCAAACCCAAAATACTCTGGAGGCTGCCATCCAAGGCTGTTGTGGACCAGTGGCACAGGTAAACCACACCTTTGTGTTGATATTACCGTCTTTATCTACTTAGCTGTACAACTTCTGAAATGGAAAAGTGATACAGTGAGTTTTAGACAACAGTTTTATTGAGCTTTGACTACACATAAACGTAACTCTCTCTAAAGAGGCCTAATCCTTATAAAATAACATAAATTATATATAACCAACCTTTTATCTGCCTAACTCCAAAGGCCAACTTCTTATTGAGTTTATATAGTTAGAAACAATAAAAACCTCATTTATTTTCACGGTTATGACAATTTTAAAATGGTAACTGTGTAAATGTATGCATTTATAATCCCTTGATCAAAAAGGAGAATTCTTTCAATTCAATCAGTCAAGGTCCATTGTTTCACTCTTCAAATTCTCCTGTTAAACATTTAAAACTTGAGTATGATCTGTGCTAATCGCATCTGTCTTAAAATTGCAAAGCCCTTTCTGAGTCACGGCATGAAGACCTCCACAAAGTGGAGTATGGCCAGGACGCCAGCGCTCTGATGCCCCCAGTCTTTCTCTAACGTTCTGTTACGGGCGTGTGGACTCTGATTTTCATCCGATTTTCTATAGAGTTTAAACCATCTTTGAAAAGTAATAATTACAGCTTATGATCACCGATTTTTGTCATTTGCATGACTTTATGCAATGATTTTTATAATATGACAACAAAGATGGGAGTAAGTATATTTCATATATTTGCTTTTCATTAATAGAGAATACCATGCAGGACAAATTTAACATAATAGATATGAATTTATATTCCTGCTGACAAGTTGAATAGATTTTTCTAGTGGCACACTATAAGTTGGTATTGAATGCTATTAATGAATTTAATTTGTGATCTTTAATTCAAAAGTAAATGTTAAGTTTCAATTTTTGCAAATAATATGTCAAATGTTAATTAAAATTAATTTAAAATGAAAAATACTGAGCTATGAAATGTAAATTTCAGAAGTGATCTATTTGCTTACTATATGTATAGCCATTTATGACATCAAATATTTCCAATGCTTTATCCGTCTTTGCGTCTAATGTAACTCAGCATGTTTCTTTCTTTTTTGCCTTCAAGTAATTATAAGTGTTGCACTAATGTTGAATGCCAGTTCTTTTGTGAAATTAAAATATTTAAATAAATTCCAAGGCACATGGAGATGTATCTTAAATTAGGTCACACATAATTCTGCTGCAGGCAATGAAGGAAATGCACTGAGAACTAAGTTTAGAGCAGTGGCTCTGGGACTTTGCTGCACATCAGAATCATTTGGAAACTAAGAATCCAAATGCCAAGGCCACATTCCACATCATATAAATCAGAAGCTCCATGGGCCCAGGCTCAGCATTATTTACTACATTATTATACTACACACTAATTTTAATGTGCATCCAAGTTTGAGAATCAGTGCTTTTAGAAAGGATTAGGCAAGAATGATAGCAGGTGGAGTGTAGCATAGTGTACAAAACATGGCTTGAGAACCAGCCCTGGGACCAAAGTAAGTTATGAATTCTCTCTAAATATCAACTTTTAAGCTGAATAGTGGGTAACTTCTTAAAGATTTTAAAGTACTAGTAAATGTAGAGTTTCTGGAAGGTTCCATTTCCTTTATGAAGTGTGCCCATATGATTTCTACCTTGGTTTACATACCAGAAAAGTTTCTTCCACACTTGAAAAAAAATTCCAAAAAACATCGGCATGTTTTGTAATGTTCTACTATAATACTCTCCATACTTAAGATATGTTTGCTGGAAAATACAAAATGACTTGAGGCTGTTTAACTTGGTTAACAGTTATGCTATGTGAGATTGTCCAGATTCTCTTCAGTTTCACCTACCTGCTTAGCTCATGTTGCCAAAAAATTAGCAGAAAACCCCCCCACAAGATTTCCATCTATGGGTGTTAATCACGTTTTTAGTACCAACTCAATATCCACTGGTCTTTCTGAAAAACTAGATTTTGATTTAACAGGAAAGATCTGCCATCTGGGGGTTCATAGTGGTAATGACAGGCTGTGTAGTGGTTTCAGAGAGAAAAAGGAAGCTCTACATACAGTCCAACCCAATGCAAGGACCTGTCGCTTTATGGCCACCCACAAAGGGCGGACACTACAGCAAGCTTCTAATATGTCTTACACTGGCATTTTCTCTCTTTATAACAAAGGAGAACTTATCTAACCAAGTAACTCTAAATGTTTTATAACTAATATCTTTCTAAAAAGTATAACCTAACATCTTTTCTAACAAGAATGAAAGTTTTTTACTGACATCTTACAGAATAATAATTTGATATGTAAAATGGTCAAAAAGGATATGTCTGGGATTCCACTATTTGTAGCATTCTTCACACCGTTGTAATTTTTAAAAAATTCACCATGTAAAAAAGATTCATTTGAAGTCCATCTGATAAGTACTACTTGTTTGTACTAAATTGTACCTTTTCAGTTAGATAATTTTATCTTTTAGTAACTGGTTTAGAAGGCAGTAAATAAGCTAGTCCTGATTTTAATTCTATTGCAACAATTTAAGAAAATGTCCATAAAGTTAAATGCCAATAAGACAACTCCTCTATTTCCTGTCTTTTGCTAATGGCCTCACACTCAAATCATTCTTCTCTCCTTAGAATGGGCAGTCGAATCCATGTCTACCCAAATGGGTCCCTGTTTATTGGATCAATAACAGAAAAAGATGGTGGTGACTACTTGTGTGTGGCAAGAAACAAAATAGGGGATGATCTGATACTGATGCATGTTAGCCTAAAGCTGAGACCTGCCAAAATTGATCACAAGCAACATTTTAAAATGCATGTGTTTCATGGGAAAGACTTCCAAATTGATTGCAAGGCTTCTGGCTCACCAGTGCCCCAGATATCCTGGAGTTTGCCCGATGGAACGGTGATTAATAATGCAATGCAAGCTGATGACAGCAGGTGGCGTACCAGGAGGTATACTCTTTTCGACAATGGAACCTTGTACTTCAACAGGGTTGGGGTAGCAGAGGAAGGGGATTATACTTGCTATGCCCAGAACCCTGTAGGGAAGGATGAAATGAAGGTCCACCTAACGGTCATAACTGCTGCCCCACGGATCAAGCAGGGTTTCAAGGCCAAACCAAGAGTCAGGGCTGGAGACACAGCCACCTTTGACTGTGAGGTTGTTGGGGAACCCAAACCAAAAGTATTTTGGCTGCTGCCTTCCAGTGATGTGATTTTATTCTCAAAAAATAGGTACACATTTCATGCCAATGGGTCTTTGTCCATCAACAACGTCAAACTGCTCGATTCTGGAGAGTATGTGTGTGTGGCCCAGAATCCCAGTGGGGATGACACCAAAATGTATAAGCTGGAAGTTGTCTCCAGGCCCCCGTTAATCAATGGTCTGTATACCAACAAAACTGTCATCAAAGCCACCGCCGTGAGGCATTCCAAAAAGCACTTTGATTGCAGGGCTGAAGGGACACCATCTCCCCAAGTCACGTGGATCATGCCAGACAACATTTTCCTCACCGCCCCATACCATGGAAGCAGAATCACGGTCCATAAAAACGGAACCTTGGAGATTAGGAACGTGAGGCATTCAGATTCAGCCGAGTTTACCTGCGTGGCTCAGAATGAAGGAGGAGTGAGTGTGCTGGTAGTACAGCTGGAAGTACTGGAAATGCTGAGAAGACCAACATTCAGAAATCCATCTAATGAAAAAATATTTGCCCAGGTTGGGAAGCCCACAGCATTGAACTGCTCTGCTGATGGAAACCCACTACCTGAAATAATCTGGATTTTACCGAATGGCACACGGTTTTCCAGGGGACCACACAGCCCTCAGCACCTGACAGCAAGCAGCGGTTCTTTAGTGATTTATAAGACAACTCGGGATGACGCAGGAAAATACCGGTGTGGGGCAAGAAACAAAGTGGGCTATATTGAGAAATTAATTGTATTAGAAATTGGCCAGAAGCCAGTTATTCTTACCAATGCATTGGGAACAGTGTACGGCATCAGTGGGGACTCTCTCTCATTGCACTGTGTGTCAGATGGAAGCCCTAAGCCAGATATCAAGTGGACTGTACCAAGTGGTCATATAATAGACAGACCTCAAATTCGTGGGAAATATATATTGCATGAAAATGGCACTTTAGTCATCAAAGAAGCAACAGCTTATGACAGAGGAAACTATATCTGTAAGGCTCAAAACAGTGTTGGCCATGCACTGGTTACTGTTCCAGTATTGGTTGTAGCCTACCCTCCCCGAATTACAAATCGCCCACCCAGGAGCATCCTCACAAGGACAGGGGCAGCTGTTGAGCTTCATTGTGTGGCCCTGGGCGTCCCCAAGCCGGAAATCACATGGGAGATGCCTGACCACTCCCTGCTGTCAATGGCAAATAGAGGGAGGACACATGGGACTGAGCTTTTCCACCCACAAGGCACCCTAGTCATTCAGAACCCTCAGAGCTCAGACTCCGGGATATACAAGTGCACAGCAAAGAACGCACTTGGTAGTGATTCTGCAACAACTTATATGCAAGTGATCTGACATAAAATAACATCTCTTGAATAGTCAACATCTGGACAGTTTACTTTTTTGGAAGAAGTTTAATCAAAGGCAGCGATAGGCATGTAAATGAATTTAAATACATTTACAATATTGAATTTATCATGGACATGCAAAAAAAGACTTCTAAATATATGCATTATGAATTGATACTGATTTCTTTAATGGATCTCAAAACAAATTTTTAACTTAAGGCACTTTTATTTTGCCAACAAATAACAATGAACATTTAGAGAAAACTATCCACTATAAAACAACAAATGGCTAATGTACCTGAATTCTTCATTAAATTGACTTTTTTTTTTTTTAAATTACCAGTTCCCTAGTGTCCACCTTCTGTCAATGTTATGGGCATGGCACTGACAACAGACAATGGAAAAGATTAAATCTTCAGTCTTGATGTAAATTTTCCATTTTGATGTATAATGTATAAATATTTTGTGGTTGGTTTATAAATATTTTACTAAAGCCTACAGAAAATAAGCACTTAACTGTTTTGATGATGATTTGCTGTCTTGTGCACACTGAAGTTTTTCATAGATGGGGAATACAAGGATGTTTTAATGACTGAATTTAAAAAGAAATGCAGGCTAACTTTTCCAACATGTAAAAAGCAACTCAACACCTGCAAATAAAAAACGTGAAAAGGGGGCTGATTACATCCTTGTCTAAATAAACCCACTAAAAATGTTTTAAAAATACAATGAAACTTCTTTATAGCTTCAAAATCCAGCTCAGGTACCCTGGTTTGGAGCTGTCACAAGGAAAAGTTCCTGAAAAGGAACCATTGCTTTATGAGCATTTAATTTCATTAAATGGGAATCCTTTATGCGACAGGTAAGTGTTTAGGAAAGCTCTAGGTCTAATCATATAATGAAGTTTCACTGTGCTTAAAATTTCTTCAACCGTACCCAAAATGTTGCCTTTTGTAATGTATTGAATTTATTTATATTACATGCTTAATTCAACCGGAATTAATTTGGGGAACATTATGATTCATCTTTTCTAATTGTAGAGGCTGGGGTTTTCCAATGTAATTTCTCCAGCATCTATTTAAATATTCGCCTATTATTTAAGAAGAATTATAGGAGCCCTAATAAGATAAAAAGAAAATGCCATAGGTTTTACTCAGATATCTCAGTACCCAAACCGAGAGCTGTGTCAGCCCCCACCAATCATCTGAGATATATGGGGGAGCTCACTTCACTGTGTTTTCACCACACCCACTTTCAGCTGGCCCCACTGAGAGGTGACTGATTGCTGCTGCCTCTGAGGTTGGGATCCCATGGCTGAAATAAGTCAAAGGATATTCATTCTAACAGTGATCTTCTACTTCTGGGCCAAGAGGAGTAAGTCACATAACAAATGCAACTCTACTAGGAACAAGTCTACAGTGAAAACGTTATGTCTAAGGGCTTCTTATGTCCAACTCCATTCTATTTCAAGGTCTTATATTTAACAGGATGAGGGTTCCCATTTATCCTAAGATAATTTCTTCTATTTCATGAAACAAATTACTAGCTTCTGTCAAAGGACAGGACTTGCCCTTGTGATCATTTAATGCAAATTAACGCATTTGCTAAAAAAAAAAAGAAACCTCTCAGGATAGAGGGGTAAGTGGGAGTGACTATGATGAGACTAGATTAAAATTTCCAGTTGCCATTTTTATTACGCATAGAGAGAAACCAGTCTTAGTTTTTTCCTCAACTTTCCATAGAATCTTGGAAGCCTTACCATGACTTAGCTTCCCCACCTAAAAAGGACACACAACAAAAATGTACACCCACAGTCTTCAAGTGCAAATGATTAATAAATTAATTTCACTAAGTTCTGCAAAATATAAAGTGCATACAAATGCTATGCAATTATAACACTCATTCTTGAAACAGTATTACTGCTGTTTGCAATACTGAGCTATAAAAATATATGGTTCCAACAGAAAACTGAGATTTTTTAAATGCCAATAATTCTCAAAAGGAAAGAAAATGACAATCGGGGTGGAAAATGACTCTCTCCGGGCACAGCATTCATTGTTCGGCTGTCTAGCCAAGGCAGTCATTATACAGATATACTACTTGAAGAAAAATAATATCATGGACTCTAAAGATGATTCTTGAGTGGGGAAAAAACAGCTCGATATACAAAACCAGCTGAAAAGTAAAGATGCATCCTCTGAAAGCAGGTTGAATATGTTAATCTAGTGAAAAGAATGGTCCTTCATGTTTTGGCAAAGTCTTTTCCAGCCCAGAGTAAACATGAAATGAGCAGGCCGGAGTAAACTGGTTTCACAGTGTACAAAGCAGTTCACAGGGATGTTGCCACAGCAAAGTAAGCGGACATACATTTGAGGTCATTTGCATGAGTCAAACTTTGCAATGAGTAACTCACCTAGGAAGATATAAATTATTTATATAATGCTTTGCAAAGGAAGTGATCTATTAAAGTTGTACTAGTTACATTCAAAAGAAAGTAGTTCTACATGGTTTGTTCATTATAGACAAATCTATTCACAGTATGTGCAACTACATGACATGTGAAATCATACAGCAAAAGGAAATGAATTAACGCAGAACATGGGAAAATATCCCTCATATGTTTTTAAATGCCCTGCAATTTTCACATTCAAAATTTTATGCATCTAAATCTAAAAAAATATTATATGGAATACTCTTAAATTACACAAACTGATAATTTACTGGATTTTTTACTCTAATAGGAGCAAATTACCACATACTTGAACAAAGTTAAAATAGTTACTATTTCTTTATAATAAATTTGATGTATAATTTACTTTACTTGTGCTTTTTGCACCAATTTATAAATACATTATATGCAACACACAACCAATTTGGACACCAACATTAACAATTAAATTCAAAATAGCAAATACTTACCATATAAAATAAACAGCAAATACATTTTTTATGAAAACCAGAGCTTTCAGAACTGGAGGCCAAATTCTCTGGAAACCATGTCAAGTTTGAGCACTGTGGAATCTCATGCCAGCTGCGAGATTCTTTTTCTCAAGTTGGCATAAGATTCAGGAGAACCAAAACTGGACACAGTCATTTTTGCCAAATCTGGCAATAAATAATTGGACAATTCCACCATGGTTTGTTGGGGCCTTTAGAATTTCCATGTCGTACCTTCACAGAGACTCTGGTCAACAACCTTGCTACTGAAAACAAACTTGAGTACAGCTACTTCCAGCAGGCTTCCACCTTCTTAGGGCATCACTCACAGAAGCCCTGGGTTAAGTTCTTGGTCTAAGAAGTTTAAGTACTAAGCAACAATCTGTTTCAGCACCTTTTGACCACAACAAAAGCAAAGAATAACCCTATATAAATAAGAACAAAGTTTATAAAGTGCTTATGAAGTTACAAATATTTCAAATTAGAGTGATGTGAATAAGTGTCCATTTCACCATCAAAGGTAAATGCAGAATAAATGGGTCACTTTTCTGTCAAGACCTGACATGACTTTCAAATCAGTAGTTTGGTCCGGCACAGTTTGAAAAGAAAAAAAAAAACTTCATCAATGAATATATAAATATATTATATTTACCATAATTCATTCTTTCTATGAGATTCAAAAAAAGCACCAATATCAAAAAGTCTGCTACCAAACTTTCTCTGGAGTAGGCCCGCATGATCCACATTTTAAAACTTATTTTAAAGCTGAAAGCAACAAGACAAAACCACACCTCCTCCTTTGTTTTTTGTTTAAACACCTTTGTACAAGTGTAGCATAAAACATAAAGAAACTTCAAAGAATTGAAATAACAAAGGGACATTTCTAAAGATGACTAATGCATTAAATTTGATTTCTGCTTTTCAGTGCAAACATAAAACTTCATATCTTGTCCTCTTCCAGATTCAGAAGTGTGAAGGGTGTCCATAGGGAGTCACTCCTTGCTGTGGCTGGTTACCTAAGAAGAGAAAGAAATACAAATAAAATTGTAGATGCAAAATTATGCCACAGATAGATACCACCCCCTTGTCACTTCTCAATAACAGCCTGACTGACTGGCCAGGAGCACAGCGCTGGCCAGGGGCCTCCCAGTGGCAGAGCGTAAACACTGCAGCTGAATTCATTTCTCAGGGAGCCCAGCTCACCTGAGTCCCACACCTGCCAGCCCAAGGTTCTGCCAGCACAAGGCTCAGACGAGGGTAATTGGTTTCTCTCTCTGAACTGAGAAACAACTCAATACTAACTTACAAAAGGACTCTAAGTATCACTAAACATTGAAAGTGCTCAAAATTTTTATAGAAACACACCAATTGTTCTGCTTTAACATGGATATTATGAGATGAGAAAAGTAGCTTGAAAAATAGTAGGTACAAAGAAAGAAACAGGATGAGAATAGCCACTGCTCGCACAACTCTTGTGGGACTGTTCAATACAGAGGCCCATTCTCAAGGTGTGATAGAAAAGGAACCCTCTGGAGGGTGCAGTGGGCAGCTCAGCTTAGCTGTCATTATTCAACCAAGGAGGCGGCAGAGTGTGCACCCGCCTTAGGAGAGACTTGGGAGCACTGTGGGCTCAGTTCCAGAACAAGCAATAAAGCGAGTCATAACCTTTTTCGGTGGAGGCTCTTGCCTTCAGTTTGTCAACCTGTGAATCTCAGTAAAGCTCAGCGCAAGGAAACGGGGTAGGCCTGTGTGGTGATGCAGCGGCTCCGGGAAGAGCCATCGGAGCTCTGCCCCAGCTTGTCCCTTGCTGTCAGCTGAAGAACGTTGGGCAGATGAGTCATGACCTTATCCTTTAGCTGTTTTCTCGTCTATAACTGGAACAGTGACAATATCTAACCTCATGGGGTGGTTTAGGAATTAAGTGAATTGATACATGTGAAGTCACAGTGTGCCTGGGTCCAAGAAAGTGCTCCGTAAAGGATGGCTGGTTGGGGGGCGAGGGCATAGATGGGATAAATGGTGATGGGAAAAATAATTTTTTTTTAAAAGCTGCATTTCATGAGCTCTAGGAAACTGGAAACAAGAGGAGATGTGCTCCCTAAATAGGTACTACTATATGAAAATCACTGGTACATATTTCTAAACATTGGAAAAAATCTAAAACACACACATTGGTCTTGTCCTTAAAATTATGTTGTCTATTTAGCCATGTAAAAATATCACCACCAGAATTAACGGAGCAATGACATTTTAACCACATGTTTGTTGAGTAGACCACACCTATTAAATAGCAACTGGAAAAGAGGATTGATTTACATAATTTAACTGAAATTGAATGAGGCTATAAGAGGAAAATATTTTTAAAGGGGAAAAAAGGTCTTGGTTATGTCCCGGGAAAGACACCAGGTACAGGAGGGGTATCTCCCCTGCAGGGAATCAGCAGCCAGGCCGAAAAGCCAGATGAAACCAAGCTGCCTGCCCTCAGTTGGAAACCGACCCCTTCCTCGCAGCACCCTACCCGTCGCTGGGGCAGGGCTGCTCAGGACAGGCTGCTCAACTCTGCACCCCAGAAGCATGTACCCTGGGACCAGGAGAACCTGCTCCTCTCCTCACTCCATGGATGAGAACCACATGATCCAGATAACGGCGGCAGAGCTGGCACCAGATTTAGGTCCCCTGGCTTCCAGGCCAATACTCTGCCCCAGAGGGCTGGCTCCCGTTGCTAACAAATTTCCTGCGCCTGCTGCCAACACAGGGTGATACAGTCACGGAGCTCCTCGCTGGCGTCCACACGAGGGAGCTGAATGGGTGAGTGGTATTCACTCTAGAGGCAGCACCATTAAAAACATCAGCCCACACAGCAGGCGGGACCACCTCGCTGCCTGTGGTGGTACAGGTCTGATGTGTCTGAGTTGTTGTCAGGAAGGGTAGGATGGTGCAGTGGTGAAAACAGCCACTGCCCTGTGACCAGGATACAGGTTAATGCTGGCTTCCCTCTGTCTATGAGTTTGGGGAGGACATCCACTGAGTTGCTCTCTAAACCTTCCAGCTTTATAAGAAGGGCACCTGCAGCTCCACAGGGGTCCCCAAAAGAAAAGAAATATTTCCAGGTTCAGCTGAAAGCAGCAGGAAAACCTCTTCACTGAACTAAAAAAAAACAAAACAAAAAAACAACACAAAAAAGATTGGGGTTTTTCTAGGAAAAGTAGCATTCAAACCAAAACAAATAAAACCACCTTAACACCATAGACCCGTGGTCAGCAAACTGAGGCTCGCGAGCTACATGCAGCTCTTTGGCCTCTTGCGTGTGGCTCTTCCTAAGCCTTAGGAGTACCCTAATTAGGTTAATAACAATGTACCTACCTATATAGTTTAAGTTTAAAAAATTTGGCTCTCAAAAGAAATTTCAATCGTTGTACTATTGATATTTGGCTCTGTTGTCTAATGAGTTTGCCGACCACTGCCGTAGACTAAACAAAGATGAAGTGGTATCAAGGAAGACAGTGCAGTTTTTGAGGAGCCCTTGTGTTTTGCTTGTGTGCTTGTTTTCAGTTTCCCAGGAACCATCTGTCCTGGCAAGAGGGGTACTTACTGGAGAGCTGCTTCTGGAGCTGCCGCACCAGGGCAGCCGTCTGCTGCTGCTGCTGTGTCTGCTGCAAGCCTTGCCTGGGAAACTGCAATGTGACAGGAGAAAGAGGGCGTCAGCCCGGGTGCCCATCACAGACACAGAGACTGACTCCCAGGGTCAGAGAGTCTTCAACTACTCCAGGACAAAGGTGCCAGGCCAGAGTGTGTTCCTTTATTTTCACCTACATCTTGGCCTCCATCTGGTGACCATCTGAAGTGCCCAATCCACTTAAAAGTCCTCTCCATGTGGTTACTTGGCATTTATTTGAAGAGTCCTGATGAAGGAGCCATACTCCAGCAGTGACCCAGTGGCTCAAATGTCCTTCTTATCTCTCCCTTCATCAGCTGGCTTATTTTAGTGTCACCATATTAGAAAACATTTTCATTGGCAAAATGCAAGCTTTCGGTCGGGGGATCTGTTCAAGCACCATAGGCCCTGCCTGCCCTGCATGAACGGCAGGGACGTGCTGAGGCAGAGCAGGCCCTAGGTCCGGACTCTCACGACTGAGCCTCCCACTGGACGGAGGAGAAAGGTCCACTACTCTCACCGTTGGCTGGGCTGGGCTGGGGCACCAAGGGCGCAAACTCTGAGGAGGTGCTCACTTCTAGGGTCGTGCAAGTGCAGGCACAGATGAGGGCCCATATGCCCTGGTTCTGTCCATTAAGTTGATACAAAAAATTGTGGTGGTTCTTCTAGGAAAAAAACACTGTCCAGTAGAAGTGAAATCACTTTAGACTAAAATCACTCGTAGTGCTGATTTACTTTTCCCTTAACCTTTAAATTTCAGACTGTTGAGCTTTTCTTCCTTTTCGTGCCTGCTTTCTCTCCCTCTCCCCCTTCCCTCCACCTGGCCTTTTACTACTGTGACAGAGGACATGTTCTTCTGCAAGGCCATCTTGACATGTACACATCAGAACTGTGCAGGCGATTTCTCACTCACCTCCACAGGCCACGCCCCACCCCACGGGGGCCTGTCACCAGCCTCCTGGATGGAGTGTGGCCAGGCTGGCCCCTTGCCTCTTACATCTAGATGGGGGGGCGCAGCCCCTGGAGACTGCAGGGCAGGAGTAGGATAGTTGGAAGGGAGCAGAGTCCAATTTTGTTTTTGCCAATTTCATTCAGGACAAGTCTCTGCTGGTGGAACACATCTCTCTCTGGGAAGGCCACAGCTCCTGCCAGCAGCCCTCTCCTTTTCTCTCCTTCTTGTGCCATGGCCACAGAGCCCAGGGGGGTAACTGCTTCTGGCCTGGGGCCCTTTGTCATGCCTGGTTTCCCTTAACCTACCCATACCTCTGTAAACAGTCTTTTTTAAAAAACTCAATTACCCAGTATGAGTGAAGCATATATTTCCTCCTCAGAGCTTGCTGCTATGGCTAAAAATAGCCCAGGATTATATTTAAGGTTGCCCGATTAAGCAAATGAAAATATGGAACACCCAGCTAAATGTCAATTTCAGATAAACAACACTTTTATTTTTTAGTTCTAAGTATGTCCCAAGTACTGCATGGGGCACATATCGCATTTAGTGTATGCCCCATACAATATTTGGAACATAATTCTAGAGTTATTCATTGTTTACCTAAAGCTGAAATTAATTCTGGCAACCCTAATTACAGGGCATCACTGGGTTGATTCTGTTAAAGCTGAATATTTGGCACAACACCTGATGCACCTGTTTCTCTCACACTGGACTGTGAGTGACTTAAAGACTTGGGCTTGTCTGTTAATGTTTCCTTAGTATCCAGCAGTGCCAGGCACACCGTAGGTGCTCAGAAAAAATGGACAGAATGACTAACCGTGAAGTGCCTTCAATTTCCAAACCTGCCTCGTAACAAGAAAGGTGCACCTCCACCCATGTTACTATTTCCCCCAATACATGGAAGGAAAAGAGCAGCTTGCCACTTTCTCACACTGCCCAAATGAAGAGGGGAAAAGAAAACAAAAATCCATCTTTCAGTGATGCAAAAACGTTCATAAAATATGAAGTAAGTTCTTTTCTATTCAGTGGTTTCTATGATTATTTGGAAATAGACCCTATTTCTTTAACAAAAACTAATATGGTTCTATGTGTGAGGCAGTGTTCTAGACAGCACCTGTATACACGAGCCCAGCAAGCCCAGCTAACCCTGAAAGGATAATACCACCCTCAGTCTCTCACACAAACCCTGGGCATGTGTGTTATGAAATTCAGTACACATATGATTTACTGTGAAACATTCATAATACATAGACCAAGCAAGATCTAGGACAGTACTCCATAATCAAACATTTTAGATCTCTGCAGCAAAACACACAAACAGTCATATCAGATAAAACAAATAAAAAGAGCTTCACATCCGAGGTCAGCTTTTATTACCAAATTAATCAGGTCAGGCTTAGCTGTTCAATGAGTTATAAATAAAGTTTCCATTCTCACAGGTGTCTGAATTTTGGGAATGAATATAAGAAATTGTGAAGCTTTTTTTTTTTTTACAGATGGAGGAAGTGGAGGCTTTGAGGGGTGAAGTCAGTCCATGATCCCTGTAAATTTTGGGGCTGGAATTCAGACTCATCTTTCTGAGTCCAGAGCTCATGATCCTAACCACAATCTAGTGCTGTCCTTAATTGGAATATTAGCTTCCAAATATTAATTTATTTGAATATAATCACAGATTCTAAATGGTTGGCTGCAAAGATGTCTAATCTTATTAGCTGATTAAGGTACGCAACACATAAATATCTAACATTTGTTCATTCAACAAACACTTAGCTGCCTTCTCTACGTTCATTTAAAGTCTGCTTCAAGTAGAGTATTTCTTAGAATGAAACACTGTAGTGATCTCCTCAGATTTTTTATTTTGAGCCAAGGCAGTAACTAGGTCCCTGAGAAGCTAGTGTTTGTGCACAAGCACCCAGGAACACATGCAGGTGCATATTATGTTGGAGAATGGTGGGTGGCCCACTGGGTGACCTTGAGAGATAATATCCCTGGGGGGACTCCAAGACTCTGTTGGGATGTCTACAAGGTCAAAACCATTTTCATAACACTAAGAAATTATTTGCTTTTTCACTCATTTTTTCATGAGTGTACTGTACAGTTTTCCAGAGAATAATAATGTGTGATACTGCAAAAAAATGAATGTCTTTTTAACCCAGACACTGAAGTTTTCAAAACTGTAAAACAGTGTCATTCTCATTAATTTTTAGTTTGAAATATACACCCATTTTTCATTAAAAATGTTATTTCTTTTCATATGTAATTTTATTTTAGAATTACGAAATATTTTTAATATTTGTTTTAATTCTAGTAAAGTAAATACCAATAGACACAAAAGCTTTTGCATGTGAAGGGCCACAGCTTTTGCTTGTGACGAGTTCAGAGGCCAAGAGCACTGAGAGCAGCAGGGGAAATCCATGGGATGATCTATCATCTCCAGTACTCTCAGCTATGGTGCTTCACTACATTCCTCTCAAGGCCACCTGGCACTAAATGCAACTGGCTTTAACTTGTATATGTACATGAGCACGCAAGAGATTGCATGTGCAATTTTCTTGGGAAAAGAAAGAGTACCACCAACTCCCCACAGAAATCCCATTACTGAGCATTTCAAATCAAGTTACTGAATGTCTCCTGCAAAGGCTCCCTACACATGGCAGAGGAGCATAAAACCAACAGGGGAAATTTAAGGAGTCACCCTCTTGGACTCCTCCCCAGACTTCCTGAATTAGAATTTCGGGGGCTGAAAATCTGTATTTTGTAAATGGTCCCTCTGGTGATCTGATGCTTGGCTAGATTTTGGAGTCATCCTTGTAGTGAGAGTTGGAACTTTAAATTGACCAAAATAGGTCAGAAAACAGGTCAACTGAGGTCCTACAATTGCCATCTGTGTATGTTTGATCTTCCTGCTGCAATGAAATGAACAAACAGGGAAAGGTCTCTCTGAACTCCATCCATGCAGGAGCTGATGATGGTTTCTCCCACCTGCCCCTTTTCAGATATTAATCCTCCCAGAACATCCTCCCTTTCATCCTGTCCTGCACCCTCAAAAAGACCCCAGCCTTGAACAACAGGCTCCAGTTGCCAGCCACGCCCTCAGGCATCTGCTGAGTGAATCAGTGCTCTTGTGCCTGGGCACTGTGATGCCCTTGTTAGCAACAAGGCAGCTGCCTCTCCCCCGCCCTCACACTCTGAGGAGGGGTGGGAGCTGTGCTATGTTCCCACTGCAACCACAGACAGAGCACAGGCTTCATGATCTCCGTCAGGTGGAACAGGTCAACAATGCACACTCTCCAGTAAACACATTCTCTGCTGAACAAAAAGAATATATTAAGAAGTATTTTGGCCTGGCTGTGTGGCTCAGTTGGTTGGAGTGTACTCCCATACACCAAAAGGTTGTGGGTTTGATCCCAGTCAAGTCACATGTGGGAGGCAACCCATCAGTTCCTCACACTGATGTTGTTGTTTTTTTTCTCTCTCTCTCATTCTCTCCCTCTCTCTAAAAATCAAGTAAAAAAAAAAAAGTACCCTGTTTTGTAATTTGACTGTGGAAAGTATCTGTTGGGATTGGCTCCAATCAAGGAAGAACTATACATTTTCTACTAACTTATTTAATGATGCAAGTGTCAAAAGAACCACAATTCACTGATTCACTTATTCTCATCCCTAACTGTGAACATTTGTAATAAATAAACTTGTACTACTGAGAAAAAAAGATTTTGACACTTCACATATGCAAGTAGAGAATTGATAGTGTCAGTTTCAAAGATGATTTTTGTATTTAAAGTTTCTGGCTTAAATATCTAATGGTGCATAGGTACAAATTTGGTTAAAAAAGTAAGAACTTAAACATCAACATCAATCAGCTGCCTCCTGCACGCCCTCTGCTGGGGATAGAACCTGAAACCCAGGCATGTGACCCGACTGGGAATGGACCCGGTGACCTCCTGATGCATAGGTCAAAACTCAACCTCTGGGAAAGGTTAAAAACCAGGGATCTGGGCAGGAAAGTTTGCCAGACCTGAGCCCAGAGGGTCGGAGGGAGACCGCATGGCAGACAGCCGCGTCTCTTGGGACAGACACAGACCCTGACCAGGGTAAGGAGTTCCGCGGGTTTGCTGGCGCCAGGAGATTTGAGATTTGGATTTTGTGATTGCGGAGAACTGAGACTAAAGGGGGCATCCTGAGGAACTGATCAGACCGTGCAGTGCCCATAAGAGAGGAGCGTTTCCCAGACCATGCAGTGCTGGTAAGAGGAGCGTTTCCCAGACCGGTAAGAGGAGCGTTTCCGCGGCCGGCCGGCGTTTGTCTGTTTCTTTGTTTTCACTGAACCCTGCTCATAGGACAGTTCGGATACAGACACTCACCTGTGCTGAAGAGAGGGTGAAGGTGCAGACGAGGGGAATCTGGGGAGAGGCTGAGGAAAGAGGGGGAGCCGGAGGAGGTGGCAGCGAATTGAGTGCTGAGACCCCCCTGGGCCCAGGACTGGGGCAGCCATTCCTCCAGAGGGTGGAATTCCTCCCCCCAGCCCCCCAGGCAAGGAGCACAGCCACACCCAGATTCCACCCTGTATGAGATAAAGGACTAAAACAAGCTGATTAGTCCCTGGGAGTTACCAGGGTCTGGCCTATAGAGGGATTTTCAGTCCCACCAACAACACAGAGCAGGGTAAGGATTAAAAAAGGATAGAGAAGCTGTATAGCCTCAGAGGCCAACCCAAAAACACTGCCACCCAGAGGTTGAGCCACAAACTGACTCTTAGGGGAATACAAATTAAGGCAGACTGGATCACAAATACGGCCTGCTTTAAAATCAGGACTGTGATTTACAACACGGAGGAACAGTGTAATGCAGGCAACACTCCCCTAAATACCTGGCAGGACCAAGGCGAACCAGGCTGAAGAGTAGAAGAACCGAAAGACCATCACTACTGCAAATTTTTTCTTTTTCTTTTTCTTTTTAATTTTTTCACCTTTTTACTAAGAAACCAATTTTTTTTTCTCTTTTTCTTCTTTTTCCATCACCTGATTTTACCCTTTCAATTACCACATTTTTATTTTTAACCAGTATTATTACTCCTACCATTTTACCATTTTTTAAAGTGCCATTTTATTTTCTCTTTATTTTCTTTTGGGATTAGTGTTCTCCATTCTATTTTCATCGTTCCTTTAGCATTAATTTTCCCTATCTCAATTCCACCTCTTTGCTAAAACCCTCTTCCTTACTTTTCCCCTTTTGGTGTCCTGTTTCTCTTACCCTATTCCTGCTCCAGACCTTCCCAATTCCCTCTTTTTACCCCCTGTCTAATTCCACCCTACTTATATATCCTATTTCCAATCTACTGCTCTAAATCCTTATACACCTATTCTTTATCCTTCTTCACTTTCCAACCATTTTTTTTTTCTCTCTTATCTTTCTATTGTTTTCTTGATTGTTGAATATATTGGGCTTTTTTTTTTTTTTTTTTTTTTTTTTTTTTTTTTTTTTTAAATTTGTTTGTTTGTTTTGTTTTGTGTTTTTTCTTCTTTTTTAGGACTGGTTGTGAGGTTGTTTTTCTTTTTCTTTTTCTTTTTCTTTTTTTTTTCTCTGCTGGTTTTTCCCTTCCCTCCCCCACCCCACCCCAGCTATTTTTGTGCTTCTGTTTTCCCTTACCCCTCTGGATATTATTGGTGGTTTGTAGTTTGCATTCATCTCCAGGGATCTGTTGCTGGAATTTGTTGAGATTAGTGGCAGTTCTATTGGAGTTTGCTCCTCATACGGGGAGTCTCTTCCCCACTTCTACTTCATTCTCTTTTTTCGCTCTCTTTTTTCCCCCCTCTTTTTTCCCAATTCTATTTTTGCACTCCTTTTTTGTTTGTTTTTTTCTTATTTTTCTTTTCTGTTCTCTCTTTTATCTTCTTCTCTTCTTTCTCCCTTATCCCCTAATTCTCTTAATTCGGTTGGTCACCTTTATTTGGAGTTATTAATATTGTGAATATACTTGTGTTCAGTGCCTGGTACGTTGTGCCTTGCTCTGTTGTATTTTGTGCCTTTAAATCAACGCAGCAGATCCAAGCAACAGCAGCCCCCTGATCACCGCAGCCTCCTGATCACCACAGCCTCCTGATCACCACACCCTCTGTCTGTGGAACAGCAACTGTACGTGAAGCCTCCCCCCACCAGCCAGAAGAGCCAACACAGCTGTGAACAACACCCACCAGAGGAGCTGCTGCCAACTGGAAAGCAGCTGCTACCGCAACCGTCTGAGCAGCAACCACAACCCAAGGAGCCCCTGCCACCCAGGGAGCAGCCACTGAACACCTCAACATCTACATATGTCAGCGAGATCAAACATGGGTAGGCAAAGAAACCCCCAAAGGAAAGAAAAGGAGGACTCGCCAGAAAAGCAGCTAAGTGAGACAGAGATATGCAACATGACGGAAAAAGAATTCAGAATAAGGTTCCTAGAGTACATGCACCACATGTTCAAGAAGCAAGAAGAAACAGATGAAAAACTCAACTACTTATGCAAGAAGCTAGAAGAAACAGATGAAAAAATCAACAACTTAAGTAAGTCCCAAGAAGAAATGAAGAGTGACATAGCTTCAATAAAAAACTCCATTGAAAGTATCAACAGTAGACTGGGAGAAGCGGAGGACCGAATTAGTGAATTAGAAGACAAGGAAGCAAAACACACTCAAACTGTACGGCAAATGGAGAAAAAAATTAAAAGACAGGAGGAGAGCCTAAGGGAGCTTTGGGACAACATGAAACGAAACAACATACGAATAATAGGGGTGCCAGAACAACAGAAAGATGAACATGGATTAGAAAACCTATTCGAAGAAATAATATCAGAAAACTTCCCTGAGGTGGGGAAGAAAAAAGTCACACAAGCCCAGAGAGTCCCAAACAAGGTGAACCCGAAAAGACCCACACCAAGACACATCATAATTACCATGGCAAATGTTCAGGATAAAGAGAGAATCTTACAGGCTGCAAGAGAGAGACGGAAAGTAACATACAAGGGATCTCCCATTAGATTATCAAATGATTTCTCAACAGAAACACATCAGGCCAGAAAAGAATGGACGGAAATCTACAAAGTGATGCAAAGCAAAGGACTGAATCCAAGAATACTCTATCCAGCAAGGCTATCATTCAAAATTGAAGGGGAAATAAGAAGCTTCACAGACAAAAAAGGGCTAAGGGAGTTTATCACCACCAAGCCAGCCATGCAAGAAATGCTAAAGGGACTGGTGTAAAAAGAAGAAATATCAAGCTCAGAAAGAAAACAGCCACACACACACACACAAAAAGAAATGGCTACAAACAAATACCTTTCAATAATAACTTTAAATGTAAATGGACTAAATGCTCCAACCAAAAGACATCGAGTGGCTGAATGGATAAAAAAACATGACCCATACATCTGCTGTCTAGAAGAGACCCACCTCATTAGAAGGGACTCACACAGACTGAAAGTGAAGGGATGGAAAAATATCTTTCACGCAAATGGAAAGGAAAAGAAAGCTGGGGTAGCAATACTTATATCTGACAAAGTACATCTCAAAGTGAAGGCCATAACCAGAGATAAGGAAGGCCACTTCATAATACTAAAGGGATCAATACAACAAGAAGATATAACCCTGGTAAACATATATGCACCCAATGCAGGAGCACCCACATACATAAGAAAACTTCTGGAAGATATCAGGGGAGAGATCGACAACAATACAATCATAGTAGGGGACTTTAATACACCACTGACATCACTGGATAAATCCGCTAGACAAAAACTCAGCAAAGAAACAGCAATCCTAAATGACTCACTAGATCAGATGGACTTAATTGACATCTTCAGAACACTTCACCCCACAGCTGCGGAATATACATTCCTCTCAGGTGCTCATGGGACATATTCAAAAATAGACCACCTATTGGGTCACAAGCAAAGTCTCCACAAATTCAAGAAGATTGAAATCATAAAAAGCTTCTTCACAGACCACGATGGCATAATGTTAGAAATAAACTACAATAAAAACAACCCAAAATACTCAAACACTTGGAAGCTGAATAGCATGTTATTAAATATTGATTGGGTTACCGATGACATCAAAGAAGAAATTAAAAACATCCTGGACACTAATGACAATGAAAACACAACAATCCAAAACCTCTGGGACACAATGAAAGCAGTCCTGAGAGGGAAGTTTATAGCTCTACAGGCCTATCTCAAAAAACAAGAAAAAATGGTAGTCAATCATCTAACTCTACAACTCAAAGAATTAGAAAGAGAGCAACAAGAAAACCCCAGAGTGAGCAGAAGGAAGGAGATAATAAAGATTAGAGCAGAAATCAATGAAATAGAGACCAAAAAAACAATACAGAAAATCAATGAAACCAAGAGCTGGTTCTTTGAAAGGATAAACAAGATTGACAAACCCCTAGCCAGGCTCACCAAGAAGCAAAGAGAGAGGTCCCAAATAAACCAAATCAGAAATGATAGAGGCGAAATAACAACAGACCCCACAGAAATACAAATGATTGTTAAACAATACTACGAGCAACTCTACTCCAACAAACTGGACAACCTGGAGGAAATGGACAAATTCCTAGAAAAATACAACATTCCAAAACTCAATCAGGAAGAATCTAAAAACCTCAATAGGCCAATAACTATGGAAGAAATTGAAGCAGTCATCAGAAAGCTTCCAGCAAACAAAAGCCCAGGGCCAGACGGCTTCACGGGGGAGTTCTACCAAACATTCAAGGAAGAACTAAAACCTACCCTCCTCAGACTACTACAAAAAATTCAAGAGGAAGGAACGCTTCCAAGCTCATTCTATGAAGCCAGCATCACCCTAATACCAAAACCAGGTAAAGACATCACAATGAAAGAGAATTACAGGCCAATATCCCTCATGAACATAGATGCCAAAATCCTCAACAAAATCTTAGCAAATCGGATCCAGCAGTACATCAGAAGGATCATACACCATGACCAAGTAGGATTCATCCCAGAGATGCAAGGATGGTACAACATCCGTAAATCAATAAATGTGATACATCACATAAACAAATTGAAAGAAAAAAACCACATGGTCATATCAATTGATGCAGAAAAAGCATTCGACAAAATCCAACACCCATTTTTGATAAAAACTCTCAGAAAGGTGGGAATAGAAGGATCATACCTCAACATAATAAAAGCCATATATGACAGGCCCACTGCCAACATCATACTCAATGGACAAAAACTAACACCATTTCCCCTAAGAACAGGAACAAGACAGGGATGCCCACTCTCACCACTCCTGTTCAACATAGTACTGGAAGTATTAGCCATTGCAATTAGGCAAGAAGAAGGAATAAAAGGCATCCAAATTGGAAAAGAGGAAGTAAAACTGTCCTTATTTGCAGATGACATGATATTATACATACAAAACCCTAGAGACTCCATCAAAAAGCTACTAGACTTAATACATGAATTTGGCAATGTAGCAGGATACAAAATTAACCCCAAGAAATCTGAGGCATTTCTATACACCAACAGTGAACTTTCAGAAAGGGAGATCAGAAAAACAATCCCATTTACCATCGCACCAAAAAAATTAAGATACCTAGGAATAAACTTAACTAAAGAGGTTAAAGACCTCTACTCAGAAAACTACAGGACGTTGAAAAAAGAGATAGAGGAAGACATAAACAGATGGAAGAACATACCATGTTCTTGGATTGGTAGAATCAACATCATTAAAATGTCCATACTACCCAAAGCAATCTATACATTCAACGCACTTCCCATTAAAATACCAATGGCCTTCTTCAAAGATCTAGAACGAACTCTCCAAAAATTCATCTGGAATAAAAAAAGACCCCGAATAGCTGCAACGATCCTGAGAAAGAACAAAGTAGGTGGGATCTCAATGCCAGATATCAAGCTGTATTACAAAGCCACTGTTCTCAAAACTGCCTGGTACTGGCACAAGGACAGACATATAGATCAGTGGAATAGAATAGAGAGTCCAGAAATTAGCCCGAACCAATATGCTCAATTAATTTTTGACAAAGGAGGCATGAACATACAATGGAGCCAAGATAGTCTCTTCAATAAATGGTGTTGGGAAAATTGGACAGACATATGCAAGAAAATGAAACTAGACCACCAACTTACACCATACACAAGAATAAACTCAAAATGGATAAAGGACTTAAATGTACGACAGGAAACCATAAAAATTCTAGAAGAATACAAAGGCAACAAAATCTCAGACATATGCCAAAACAATTTCTTCACTGATACAGCTCCTAGGGCAGTTGAAACTAAAGAGAAACTGAACAAATGGGACTACATCAAAATAAAAAGCTTCTGCACAGCAAAAGAAACCATCAACAAAACAACAAGAAAACCCACCTTGTGGGAAAACATATTTGCCAACGTCATATCGGATAAGGGCTTAATCTCCAAAATTTATAGGGAACTCATACAACTTAACAAAAAGAAGATAAACAATCCAATCAAAAAATGGGCAAAGGATCTAAATAGACACCTTTCAAAAGAGGACATTCAGAAAGCCAAGAGACATATGAAAACATGCTCAAAGTCACTAATCATCCGAGAGATGCAAATCAAAACAACAATGAGGTACCATCTCACACCTGTCAGAATGGCCATCATCAACAAATCAACAAACGACAAGTGCTGGAGAGGATGTGGAGAAAAAGGAACACTTGTGCACTGCTGGTGGGAATGCAGACTGGTGCAGCCACTATGGAAGGCAGTATGGAGGTTCCTCAAAAAATTGGAAATGGAACTCCCATTTGACCCTGTGATCCCACTACTAGGAATATATCCCAAGAAACCAGAAACACCTATCAGAAAGGATATATGCACCCAGATGTTCATAGCAGCACAATTCACCATAGCTAAGATCTGGAAACAGCCTAAGTGCCCATCAGTAGATGAATGGATTAGAAAACTGTGGTACATCTACACGATGGAATACTATGCTGCTGTTAAAAAGAAGGAACTCCTACCATTTGCAACATCATGGATGGAACTGGAGAGCATTATGCTAAGTGAAACAAGCCAGTCAATGAAGGAAAAATACCACATGATCTCACTCATTCATGGATAATAAAGACCATTACAAACTTTTGAACAATAATAGATACAGAGGCAGAGCTGCCTCAAACTGATTGTCAAACTGCAGTGGGAAGGCCAGAGAGAGTTGGGGGGCAGGAGGGAGGGGAGTAAGAGATCAACCGAAGGACTTGTATGCATGCATATAAGCATAACTAATGGACATAAGACACTGGGGGGTAAGGGAGGGTAGTGGTTTGTCAAGGGCGGGGGGGGGGGGGAAAAGGATACTTATGTAATACCCTTTGTAATACTTTAAGAGGAAAATAAAAAAAAAATAAATAAATAAAAAAAAATAAAAACTTGAAAAGCTGAAACTTCAAAAAAAAAAAAAAAAAAAAAAAAAAAAAAAAGTAAGAACTTGCTCTAGTTTTGTGATCTTGTGTACTTTTTAAATAAAATTAAGAAAGTAGTTTCTGCAATAAATAAATAAATAAAATGAAATAAAAATAAAGCAAAAAAAAAAAATCGCCAAAAACATATCCTTGGGTGAGGATTGAAAAAAAAATTTTTTTTGATGTATATTCTGCCTGATCCCTAAATGTCTATTTTGACAACACACATTTATTCAAGATTATTAAATTTTTGCTCAACCATTACTAAAGGAAGTGCATCATTAACTAATAATTTCTATTTAATTGAATCTTTTTGTGGCAAAGCGACTTTCTTGGGGCTGTCCTGGCAGCAGAAGCAGACCGACTGGTCACCTAGTGGCAGGACTGCTGCGGTTAGCGACGCACCTGCCTTACAGCGGGTTTGTCACCTTGCCCTCCGAACTGTGTTCTTCTTTACTTATGGGTACTCTGTGGAGTTTCTTCATTCATTGCTATGACACTCAACAAATCATTTGACAATGCTCATCCAGATCCAAGCACTTCTCTGGGTTCAGGGACACAAACGTGGGTAAAGCACTGTCCCTGCCTCCTGGCCGCTGAGGTTCTTGCTCTAGCAACAACCCGTGAGCACATTATTGGTGAGCAGAAGCACAAGGCACCAAGGCAACCTTTATTTCCAAACTGTTCTGCCACTTGACAGAGTCCACAGACAGTCTGCAGGTCCTCGGATGAATGGAGCGCAGCCCTTCACAGGCACCAGACTCACAGAGACCCCAGCCCTGCACAGGCTCCTCCGCCCAGCCAGGCGCCTCTGCGGGCACCCCGAGCGGGAACCAGCGGCCTGGAGTTTACAGTGTTTAGTACACATTTATCTGCAAGATAACTAGCAACCTACATGCAGTCATTTTTTAAATCTGCACACCATCAGTTCTTTAGTAAAAAGGAAATATATCAAATTTATCTGTCCTGTTAATGAAAATCTCTAGGATATCTTCCTCAACTTCTTTCTATAAATATTATACCTCCTTTTCCTTCATAATGAAAAGAAAAATCCAAATTCAAGAAAAGAAAGGCAACATGGTTCACTAACTTTCTCTGGACCTGATTTTCTTCATTTGAAAAGGAGAATGATATTATCTAAATTCTGAAAAATTTCTCAATTTCTCTAAATGGAACATAATTTTTTTGAGGAAGACTATATGACAATTTCACACATGATCTTTGACTAAAAGTTAATGCAATTGTTTAAGTAACTATTATGCATATCTTTAAAAGGCATAAATTCAGTATAATAAGATAACGACACAAGGATGAGTCAATTTAAAAAGCCACATTATTAAAGTTTTCTGTTAGCATATTTTCCAGGTCACACACCTAGGACACCTGCGTTTAAGATGAAAAGAAATGACACAGCAGGATGGGCTAAACATTATTTTCTTTAAAGCTGGAAGTAACTTTAAATCATGGCCTGATTAAAGTTAATTTAATCACAACAACTCATAAGCTTTAAAAGTATCTTTCAAGCTAAGAACTGTAATTAGGCCCAAACTAGAGGCCACGTGTAATATTCCAGCAAAGGCATCCTGTCTCTTTCCTGATGCTCTTCTTCCACAGAAAAGTGATTACAGAAGAAATACAGACAGCATAGGACTCCCTAGATTTAATCTGCGAGCACCGGCTTTTCTTACAGAAAAGCTTTTCACAGAAAAGCTTGATTTGCTGATGACACTTCTTGAAAAAGTGCCCATTCTGTTCTGTTGGTTTTGACTCCTAGGTGCACTTTTTTACAGCAGAGGTGGACCTGCCTAGATGGGTGCTGCCGCTACCATTCATTATCCTACCCGTTCCAGCTGCTCTTGGTCACTAGGAGAGCAGACCAACAAGGGGACAGTCAATAGCAGTGAACAATGGTGCCTTTCCATGCTCACTGCGCCCACTCTCCCCATCAGGCGTCCCAAACTTATATTCCTCTTCACCTGTTATGGATTGAATTGCCGCCTCCCCCAAAGACAGGGTAGTGTCCTAATGCTCAGTACCTCACAATGCAACCCTTATTTGGAGAAAGGATCTTTACAGAGGTAATCAAGTTAAAATGAGGTCTTGAGGGTGAGATCGGATCCAATATGACTGGGGTCCTTATGAAAAAGAGAAATTTCAAAACAAACACATTTATAGTGAACACCCCATGAGAAGATGAAGGCAGGGATTGGAGTACTGTTTCTATAAAACAAGGAATGTCCAGCATTGTCAGCAGACCACCAGGAGCGAGGGGAGAGGCACAGGACAGATTCTCTCTCACAGCCCTCAAAGGAGCCAACCCTGCCAACACCTTAATCTTGGACTTCTAGCCTCCAGAACCTGGAGAAAATGCATTTCTGGGCTTAAGCCACCCTGTGGGTGGTACTTGGTTACAGCACCCTTCGCAAACTCATCCAATCTTTCAGCTCTTCTACTGCTCTCCACTGATATGCCGATCTAAGCATCTGGTGGCAGAGGATGTACTGGGCTCTTTGTTAGTGCGCTCCAGAACCTCTGGCACAGCGCTGGCTCCACTGTATGTACTGAATAAGCGCGTGTTGAATTAAATTGTGAATGTCACCAGGTAGTGGTGGGGCAAGTCACGGGAATGGAGGTGGCTGTGTGTCCCCCACCACTTCTCGCCTGAGACGGCATGACTCAGAACCCCAAATGCACCAGAGCTGGCTTCTCTTTAACAGCCTGCTCACTGCTCCGTCTCAGCAAGGAAAGAAACAGAGAATGAAGAGCACTAATTGGCCAGAAATGAGAATCAGATATGCTGAGGATGTTCATAATAAAAATAAACATATTTAGAAGGTATATAATAAATATTAGTGGAATAAGGATCGAGTCTACAACTCAGGCATGTGTGCTAAACAGGAATCGAATCATGACCTCCTGGTTCATAGGTTGATGCTCAACCATTGAGCCACACCGGCCAGGCTAGAAGTACTATTTTTGAAATTGGGAACAATCTAAATGTTTGACTGTAGGTGGGGTGATTAAGCAAATACTAGCAGAGCAATACAAAAAACAAACAAACAAACAAAAAACCTACTGTGGAGTTCACTATCCATTAAGATTGCTGTAATGGGATTCTGTGTTTCTCTGGAATTACTTTCCTATGAACACAATGAGGGGAAATCTTGTGCTGTGTTCTGATAACCCTGCTCAATCCCTGGGATAGAAACATTTTAAGCCAGTGAGTGAAATACAACCTAATAGACTAAAAAACTTCAATACTGTCTTAGAAGTCAAAATTGAATAAGTTTAACATATATTCTTCACACAAAATACATTCATTAAGTATTTATGAAACTATTAGATGAGTAAGAATATTAAATTCCCTTATATTCAATACTAGAGGCCCGGTGCACAAAAATTTGTGCACTCGGGGGGAAAGGGGGTCCCTCAGCCCATCCTGTGCCCTCTCCCAGTCTGGGACCCCTTGGGAGATAATGACCTGCTGGCTTAGGCCTGCTCCCGGGTGGCAGAGGGCAGGCCCAATCCCTGGGTGCAGCCCCTGGTCGGGCTCAGAGCAGGGCCGATTGGGGAGTTGGGGCGCCGCCCCCTGTCACACACAGAGCAGGGCGGATCAGAGGGTTGGGGCGCTGCCCCCTGTCATGCACAGAGCAGGGCCCATCAGGGGGGTTGGGGCTCCGTACCCTATCACCCACAGAGCAGGGCCCATCAGGGGGTTGGGGAGCTCCCCCCTGTCACACACAGAGCAGGGACCATCAGGGGGTTGAGGAGCTCCCCTCTGTCACTCACAGAGTAGGGCCGATAGGGGAGTTGGGGCACCGCCCCCTGTCACACACAGAGCAGGGCCGATCAGGGGGTTGGGGCGCCGCCACTGTCACACTCAGGGCAGGGCCGATGGGGAGGTTATGGTTCTACCCTGTCACACACGGAGTAGGGACCGTGGGGGGGGTGGGAGTTGGGGCGCCGCACCCTGTCACACACAGAGCAGGGCCGATCAGGGGGTTGGGGCGCAGCCACTGTCACACTCAGGGCAGGGCCGATGGGGAGGTTATGGCTCTACCCTGTCACACACAGAACAGGGCCTGTGGTGGGGGCGGGGGTTGGGGCGCCACACCCTGTCACACACAGAGCAGGGCCGATCAGGGGGTTGGGATGCTGCACCCTGTCACACACAGAGCCACAGGGCGATCAGGGGGTTTGGGCGCTGCCCCCGTCACGCTGATCCAGTGCCAGGAGGCCTCGCGGCTCCGCTGATCCCGGTGCTGGGAGGCATATTACCCTTTTACTATATAGGATAGAGGCCTGGAGGCCGGCTGGTTTGCCCTGAAGGGTGTCCTGGATCAGGGTGGGGGTCCCCACTGCGGTGCCTGGCCAGCCTGGATGAGGGGCTGAGGGCTGCTTTCAGGCTGGCGGTTGTTTTTTTTTTTTTTTAATATATATTTTATTGATTTTTTACAAAGAGGAAGGGAGAGAGATAGAGAGTTAGAAACATCGATCAGCTGCCTCCTGCACATCTCCCACTGGGCATGTGCCCGCAACCCAGGCACATGCCCCTGACCGGAATTGAACCTGGGACCCTTCAGTCCGCAGGCCGACGCTCTATCCACTGAGCCAAACCGGTCTCGGCCAGGCTGGCGGTTGTTGATTGAAGCTCCCAATGGCTCCTTTTTTTAAATTTTATTCTGGGCCAGCTTTAGCTCTGGCTCTAGCTCTGAGAGCAGGTATCTGGTTTGTTTCGGTTCTATAATCGAAACAATGTATAACTTCAGCTCTGAGATCCCAGCAGGCTATATTTGTTACAAAGTTTCAAACTGCCAGCTCAGAGGCCAGCAAGGCAGGCGGGGAACATTGGAGTCTGCAGTCCCTGCAGCAAGCAAGCCTCATGTTCGCTTCCAGCTGCCTGGCTGCCGGCCGCCATCTTAGCTGACAGTTAATTTGCATAAGGATATGCTGATTAGCCAATGGGAAGGGTAGCGGTCGTACGCCAATTACCATGTTTCTCTTTTATTAGTGTAGATGCTTTAATACTAGTGTAAAAGGGAGATCATCTCCTCTCATTCTCCATAAGCTCATCCTCTGCTTCAAATTATAATTAAGAAGTGTAAAGACAAATCTCCCACATCCCTATAGATTTAACTTTGTGATAGAATCAGATGTTTCCTTTTTTTTACTCTATCCAAAATAACTATTATATTTCAGGTACTTGATATTAATATTCACACGTGTTTGTTAATATTCATATGTAGCATGATTCTCTAAGGATTTATACCCTTCACATCTTATATATTTCCCACATACTGTATTACATTATAAACCAAGTAAACTAATAATTAGTGGATAAAAGGCCAGAGAAAAACTAATGAATATACTCTTAATGTTTGCGTAACTGTAGATGTCAACCCAATTAAAATTTTTTTATAAAATGACTATTTTATAAGGACATGTACCTATACATTAAAGCAAACATTTTTGAAAAGTAGAACTCTGAGGATGGCAGTTAAACATATGTGTGACTAAATAGACAAATTTTAAATACATAAAAGTACATAGATTAAATGTACTTGTATGTGTAAATTTTACTTGTGAGACATATATATGTGCTTATTTAATATGTAAGATAAATCAAAGGTTAAAAAAAAGTTAAAAATGTACAATATCATACTGTTATATACTCAAAGCAATAAAATCAGTCCTATATTTAATGTTTGTCTCTTGTTAAAGTAGGTATTATTTAACTATAACCTATTAGCAATGGCTAGCCAAAAAAAGTTATAATTCTCAGATTAATGGGTTCTTTATAATTGTTAGTCAAGTGCTCATATATGAATTTGCATTAATCTCTGAAAAGGTATAATTCTATTATATTCATTTCCTCCTGTTCTTTATATAATCTGTGCTGCTAACATGAACATTACAGCATAATAAGTCTTTGTTTTAAATTAGAAAGAAAAAAAAAAGGCTAAGGATTTGCCAGGTTAACATTAAATATTCCAAATTTGTCAACCTGACAAAATTTGTATTTCTTGGCTTTCTGTCAAAATACCACCAGAACCCTGGCAGGATAGCACAGTTGGTTGGTGTGTCATCCTGATATACCAAGGTTGCCAGTTCCATCCCCAGTCAGGGCACAGAGAAACATCAATGATGACAGAGAATTATCCATTGGCTGCTTCCTGCACACCCCCTACTGGGGACCGGCCTGCAACCTGGGCATGTGCCCTTGACTGGAATCGAACCAGGACCTTTCAGTCCATGGGCTGAAGCTCTATCCACTGAGCCAAACCAGCCAAGGCAATAAATAAATTAAAAAAAAAAATACCACCAGAATTTTTTGTTGCATACAAAAAGAAAAGATAAGGGCTACTTTAAGCTTTTTTACTGCCTCATATACTAATACTAGTGGCCTGGTGCATAAATTCATGCACATTGAAAGGAAATTAATTAGAAGAAATATTTTAATATTGCTATTTGTCCTTTCTCTATAATAGAAGTGTCAACCGAATTCATGATCAACAATGACAGATCGAAACATACACGTGCAATTGGTGCCAGCGAGAGCTTTATATGTATCACGCAGGCGCTAGTCAACTTAGCCTTTTATATATATAGAATAAACTTGCTTAATTAAACCTGCTTTCTGAGGTAGCTAACATTTTTCCAGCCCAGTGAAGCACCCCAACTTCTCTTTCACGTAATTGTCAGCAACACAGCAGTAAATATCAACATGAAGCAGATTATTATTGTAGATCATGCAGGGAGATCAAAGGGTAGAATATTTAACTGCAGCAGTGTTTGACTATTTTCTGTGCAGTAAGAAAACCTAAAGTCATTTTCAAGGTCCACCATTTCTTACTTCTTTTCAGTTGGGTCAAGTTTCTAAACTTTCTAAATCTCCATTTGCCAGCTAATGAAAAGAAAATAGGATTCCACCAAGTCTCCTATCTATATACTCCAGGACTTCTGTGAGGATCAAATGAGATGAGGCACGGGAAAACTCTTCACAGACATTTGGTTAAAGTGTGAAATGTTTGCACCTGGCTATAAAGCAAGTCATGTTCCTGGGCTGAAGAAACCGCAAGGAGGCTAGTCGTTACTAGGGAGAGGAGGGCGGACATTGCTACATGACGTCATTACCCAGCGCCCACAGCCACCGTTTCCAGGTTGGGCTGGGCTGTGGGCTGCATTTTGCGCCATGGGGTCTCAGCAGCATCGGCTACAATTTGGTGGGCTGTCGCACCAGCGTGGTGGTGGGGCCTGTCTCCCACTTGGGGGAAGCCGAGTATTGCTTTTTGGCACCAGGTCTGCAGTGCCATTTCTCTGTGCACGTCACGGCAGCTCCTGCATTGAGCGTCTGCCCCTTGGTGGTCAGTGCACGTCACAGTGACTGGTCAGACGGTCGGACACTTAGAATATTAGCTATATATATATATATATACATATATATATATATATATGTATGTATATATATATATATAGCTATATAGGTATATATATATATATAGCTATATAGGTATATACATATATATATACCTAGGGAAAAGTTAATTTAATTGCCAAATTTAGTCTAATTGAAGCCATCTACAACTCCAGAATACTGGATCAAGTTGAAGAAAGAATTTAAGGTATTTTTAGTAATTGCCCATTTTAAACTCAAGGAGTCAAATACTAGGCTTCTTATTTATTTATTTATTTATTTATTTATTTATTTATGTATGTATGTATGTATTTATGTATTTATTTATTTATTTTGTTAATCCTCACCCAAGAATATTTTTCCATTGATTTATAGGAAGATTGGAAGAGAGAGGGAAAGACAGAGAGAAGCATTAATGTGAGAGAAACACATCGACTGGTTGCCTCCTACATGAGCCCTGACCAGGGCCTGGGCCGGGTAGGAGCCTGCAACCAAGCTATGGGCCCTTGACCGGTATTGAACCTGGGACCCTTTGGTCCTCAGGCCGATGCTCTCTCTGTTGAGCCAAACCAGCTAAGGCTAGGCTTCAAATGAGAAACAAAGTTTAGGGATCAATAGATAGACAAATTTAGAAGGGAAAGCTCTTTCTTAAAATAGAATACCATATGTTAATCACAGAAAAAATAATAGAATTAGCAAATCATCATTTTTTCCCTGCCCATGTGAAAAAAAATTTAGGCAAGAATACTTTAATTTATGCTGACACTAGTATGTAAAGTCTAATGAGTAAAAGAACAACTAGATTATATAAAACATCCCCATAAATTACTTTTTAATTTCAAAAGGAAAATAACTTTCTAGTTAAGAAATCTATTGGATCACCTAAACAAAGAGATGAGAGTAATATCACCAATAATGTTTATCCTAATGTGATGTACTGAGAAAGACACAATGTCTCCTCTGTGATATTCCCACCAAAAACGTATAATCTGAATCTAATCATGAAACATCAGACAAATCAAATCGAGTAACATTCTACAAAATCCTAGGAACCTCAAAAAGAAATTTCAATGTAATGCATGAAGACCAAAATAAAACAAACAAAAACCCTTGCACATTTGCAAGATGAAAGGTGAGTAACAGAGTGATCCTAGACCAAGAAAAAAATCTGCAACAAGGACATAAATGGTATTATTGGTGCAACTGGCACAATTTGCAAAAGATGTATAGATTGTAGTCCATGAATGTTGTCAATTTCCTGGTTTTAGTTGTATCAAGTTTTTTTGTAGGAGAATATCCTAGTTGTTAAAAAAACACACACACAAGTATTTGGAGTAAAGGGGCATAACCTCCAACTTACTGAAGTGTACAAATTAGGAAAAAAATGTGGGTGTGTGCTTAGAGAATAATAAAACAAATGTGGCAAGAGAACCAAGATGGTGGCTTAGGTAAATGCCAGTACTTGCTGCCTCCTACAACCACATCAAAATTACAACTAAAATACAAAACAACTATCACCCAAAACCACGGAAAAGCTGGCTGAGTAGAAGTACTACAACTAGAGCGGTAAAGAAGAAAGTGCATTGAGACTGGTAGGAAGTGCGGAGGCATGGAACAGACTGGTCTGGCACCCAGGTGTGCTGCTTTTTTAATCAGGAGGAAGATTGCCTGGAGGAGCGAGGGGTCCCAGCCCCACTCCAGACCCCCAGTCCAGGGTCCCAGAGCTGGGGAAAGAAGTCCCTACTGGCAGTAAGAACTATGGGCTGTAAAAACCAGTGCGGACTGGGGCTGAGTGACACACAGGCTGCTGGAGACCTAGCTGTTCCTCTTAAAAGGCCTGCATCATGAACTGAATTTACAAGCTCCCACTTCCTCTGAGCTCCAGTGCCAGGCCAGGCTTCTGGAGGACCCAGACACATATGGCGAGAAACTGGACTGTCTGGCATGGGGGCAAGAACTTGGGGGTGGCTTTCTTTCAGACAGAGGTGCTCGCAGAGTCATTGTTCCCATGCTGGGACCTCCTCTGTGCAGGGCTGACTGGCAGCCATTTCTGTTTGCTCTGCCCTGGTGATTCCCTGAGACCCTACCCCACCCAATTTACAACCCCACCCAAGCTGTGCACAGTGGCTTTTGCACATGAATTGTCTGTCCTTTCTTAGGTGAAAACTCTGTCAAACAAGCTGCAACTGGGTCAGGGAGCTGCAAACCTATCAATAAAAGGCCCAGAAAAACCAGCACCAGCACCAGCCTGCCTTTCTTCACAGTTGGGCCTCATCTGGGCACTTCCAAACCCAATACAAAGAGGAAGTATCTGCAGATTCTTCCTGGTAGCCCAAGACAGTGGCTGACTTTGCACCTCCCTGGAGACCCAAGAGCCAGTGTACCAGTGGTCAGTGTGAGACCATACCAGATTACAGCTTTTCACATCCATAAGCGACACACTCAAGGGGCAGACTCAGTGAGCACCAAAGCCCCACTGAAGCAAGTCCTGCTCCATAAGGGTGTCTCCTGCACAGCAGCTTTCCCACTGTAGTCGCAGCTGGTCCCCACAGCCAATTGGCCTGGAGGTCAATTCCTCCCAGTGACACCAACAGCAATCAAGGCTCAACTACAACAAAACTGTGCATACAACCCATAAAGGGGTGCACCAAGAGTGTCCACCTCAGGTTATTGGGGAGGCTGAGCCACTGGGCCCTATAGGACACCTACTACACAAGGCCACTCTATCAACTCAAGGAGACTTAACAGCTACCCAATACATAGAAACAAACACAGGGACGCAGCTAAAATGTGGAGACAAAGACATGTCACAAATGAAAGAAAGGGGAGAAAGCAAACTACTGATATAGAATTCAAAACCACAGTTATAAGGTTACTCAGGAATCTTCTAGAAACCTCTGAGGAACAGGACCAGTCAGAAATTAAGTATACACTGACTGAAATAAAGAATAATATAAAGGGATTCAACAGTAGATTAGAGGATCTTGAGAATCAAATCAATGATATGAAATATGAGGAAGCAAAAAACACCCAACCAGAAGAGCAAAAAAAAAAACAAAAACGAAAAAATATGAAGATAGTGTAAGGAGTCTCTGTAACAACCTCAAGCATACCAATATCTGAATTATGGGGATGCCAGAAGAAGAGAGAGAGCAAGATACTGAAAACCTATTTGAAGAAATAATGACAGAAAACCTCCCCTACCCGGTGAAAGAAATAGACTTACAAGTCCAGGAAACACAGAGAACCCCAAACAAGAGGAATCCAAAGAGGACCACACCAAGACACCTCATAATTAAAATGCAAAGGGAAAAATACAAAAAGAGAACCTTAAAAGCAGCAAGAGAAGAACAATTAGTTACCTACAAGGGAGTGCCCATACGACTGTCAGCTGATTTCTCAACAGAAACTATGCAGGCCAGAAGGGAGTGGCAAGAAATATTCAAAGTGATGAATAGCAAGAACCTACAACCAAGAATACTCTACCCAGCAAAGCTATCATTTAGAATTGAAGGTCAGATAAAGAGCTTCACAGACAAGAAAAAGCTACAGGAGTTCATCACCACTAAACCAGTATTATATGAAATACTGAAGGGTATTCATTAAGAAGAGGAAGAAGAAGAAAAAGGTAAAGATAAAAAATATGAACAACAAATACACATCTATCAACAAGTGAATCAAAAAATCAAGTGAATAAATAATCTGATGAACAGAATAAACTGATGAATGGAATAGAATGAGGGCCATGGAAATGGAACAGACTGATGATTCTCAGAGGGAAGAGGGTGTGGGGGGTGCAAGAAGAGATAAGACAAAGATCTTATATGCATGTATGCATTACCTATGGACACAGACAATACAGTGGTGAGGGCTTGGGGTGGGGTGGGTCCCGGTGGAGGGGAGCTATGGGAGGAAAAAAGAGGGACATCTGTAATAATCTCAACAATAAAGATTAATTAAAAAAACACACAAATGTGGCAAAATGTTCATAATTAGTGAATCTGGGTGAATTGTTTATGGCAATACTTTTTATTATTCTTGCAACTCTTCTGTAAGTTTGAAATTATTTCAGCCCTAGTTGGTTTGGCTAGTGGATAGAGCATAGGCCTGCGGACTGAAGGGTCCAGGGTTTGATTCTGGTCAAGGGCACATGCCTGGGTTGCGGGCTTGATCCCCATTAAGGGGAGAGCAGGAGACAGCCAATCAATGATTCTCTCTCATCATTGATGTTTCTGACTCTCTCTTCCTCTCCCTTCCTCTCTGAAATCAATAAAAAAAAAATCCTGTTTTGTTTTTAAAGAAATTATTACAAAATGCAAAGTTATATCTTGTTCTTAGGAGAGACGTTAGAGTGAGCTAGCAGTATCCCATCCAAAGGATTCCCTTCCACATTTGAAAGAAACAGTCAGCCAACCCATGCTAATACACCCATGAGGATAAAGTAGAAGTCTGTGAATATTTATATATTACTCTACTTGTACAGCATTTTGAAGGTAGATTGCAGTAAATGTCAGAGACACATTAAAAAAAAAAAGAATCAGAGCTAAAAATAAACTAGATTTATGATAAAGAATTTCCTTAAAAAATGGAGATCATAGTGGCTGTTCTTTTTTTCTTTACTAAAGTTTATTTAACAAAAGTACAATGTGAAAATGGACAGAGCTCGATTGGCATATTAGGCTTTTAATATATAGAATAGCTAAGATATGGAGACAGCCCAAGTGCCCAACAGTAGATGAGTAGATGAAAAACCCTGTGATACATTCACACCATGGAATACTATGCAACTGTAAAAAAGAAGGATCTCTTACCCTTTTGGACAGCATGGAGGGACCTGGAGAGTATTATGCTAAGTGAAATAAGCCAGACAGAGAAAGAAAAGTATCATATGATATCACTTATATGTGGAATCTAATGAACAAAATAAACTGATGAACAAAATGGAACCAGAGACATTGAAGCATGCAACAGATGGACGTATTTCAGAAGAAAGTGGGGGAGGGAGGAGGGAAGAGATTAACCAGATAACTTATATGAATACTAGAGGCCCAGTGCATGAGATTCATGCACTCGGTAGGTCCCTCAGCCCTGTATGTGCCCTCTCACAGTTCAGGAGCCCTCAGGGGATGTGTGTCTGGTGGCTTAGGCCGGCTCCCTCCAGGGGACTCCCTAAGCCAGCAGTCAGACTCCTTAGTGCTGCCGCTGTGTTTGCCAGCTATAAGCCCAGCTCAGGGCTTCTGGCTGAGTGGCACTCCCCACTGTGGGAGCGCACTGACCACCAGGGGACAATTCCTGTGTTTAATGTCTGCCCCCTGGTGGTAAGTGCGCGTCATAGCGACCGGTTGTTCTGCTGTTCGGTCTATTTGCATATTAGCCTTTTATTATATAGGATGTCTATAACCCATGGACACAGATAATAGTGTGATGAAGGCCTGGGGTGTGGGGTAGGAACAGGATGGAGGGGTCAATGAGGGGAAAAAAGGGACATCTGTAATATTTTCAACAATAAAGATAATTTCTTTTTAAATGGAGATCAAACTGAGCAAAGCAGGGGCTTGTCAAATGTCCACAGAATGTCTTAGTCCAGCTGACCATGTTCCCTTAGCAGCCCTACTCGTGTATATCAGACCTGTCTCCCCTAACTCTACTCTGATCCCTCCTAATGTACTCTAGTCCCGGCCATATTGTTCCTTCTTTACTACAAGTTATGAAACCATCCACATTCAAATTCTGTCTTGAAAAGAGACACCAGTTTCCCAAAGTAAAATGGGCAGCAGCCAGCTCCCTCTATCTAGGTCAGTGATGGCGAACCTATGACACGCGTGTCAGAGGTGACACGCGAACTCATTTTTTTGGTTGATTTTTCTTTGTTAAATGGCATTTAAATATATAAAATAAATATCAAAAATATAAATCTTTTGTTTTACTATGGTTGCAAATATCAAAAAATTTCTATATGTGACATGGCACCAGAGTTAAGTTAGGGTTTTTCAAAATGCTGACATGCCGAGCTCAAAAGGTTCACCATCACTGGTCTAGGTAGTACTCACGCACACAGCTCACATTGCCGAATTACCTGCAGAGTAAGTATTTATTTTACAGGTATTTCCAATATGTAGCAAGTGATGTGACCACTGATGGCAGTGAGAAAATGATCCTTTTTAGAATACATTTAGGTAAACAGAAAAAGAGGCAATTTAAAGAAAAAGGTTAAGTCAAAATAAAGCAGGGCTACAGCATTTGCAAAAGTAAAGGCTGCTGTAAGTTCTGAGGTTTACAAATGTTCACTGATGCACATTTCAAAGTTCGGTTCACAAAGCCAGAGAAGTAAACACTTATGAATTACTTGAAAATTCCTGCAGCAAATGCTAACTGCTGAAATCAGTATTTTTTTTTTACATCAGTAAAGATAATATTTCAGAAAGCACTCTCATGCTTTTTTGAAATTATAGTAAAAATTCACAGGAAGATAATCTTCTGAACTATATATATAGTTAAATTATAAAAATATTTTTGTGTCTGAATATAAATATTTTAGTTCATAGAGATGTCTGGAAAAACTTGAAAAGGAAAAATAGTATGATCTACTAAATCCCAAATATTTATTTGTAGCTTTCTATGAAAACTAGTACATCAACTACAACATCAATATCATCCCACTCTGATAAAGTTCTGGGGAAATTGCTAGAATATATTTAGGCTATTTTAATTGTTAACACTATTATGGGACATGAAAAATGCAAACAGACTTTAAGGAAAATGCCCCCATGTTTGATTTGGAAGCACCAGGCCTTACCAATGGCTGCTGGGGCTGCACGGCCTGCAGACTGAGGGGCTGGCTCTGGGGTTGCGAGGATGGCTGGGGCTGCGGGGGCTGCTGGGACTGCTGCATCTAGAAAGAAAAAGGATTTTATACTAAACAGAGGGGTTAATATTCCAGTCTTCTCTTCCCATATGCCTTTTATTTAATTATGTTGTGGCGGCAAAATAATACACACCAGCCTCTTCCATAGCAGCCTTGCCAAACTGCTCATCTTTCAAGGGAAAGACCTAAATCTCCTCCTCCATGAAGCCCTCTTGGACCTCACCCTTTAGTAGTCACAGCGTTCTCTGTCTATCCTGTCCTGCGTTGTCCCAGTACCTGCTCTAAACTCACTGTCAACTCCTTTCATGTTGTCTGCCTTCCATATATCTTATCCTTCTTGTACTACCACGTTAGACAAGGAGTGCTCGTAGTTACCTTTTCATTCCCTGTGACATCTGGATGAACTAGAAGATTCATTTGTGGTGTTTCTTTTTTTTTTTTTAAGGAAGATGAAAATAAAGATAGATAAGGAGGAGGAAACAAAGGAGTTGTTCTTAAAGAACTCCAGAAGATTAGTTTGTTTTTAAAGTAATTGTAGATATGGGAAGCTCTGGCATAAATTATGAGAATAAAATCATAAATTGTGTCTGTGACAGTTGGCAGAAATGCAGAACTCTTGGAAACACTTCCAAGTCACAGAGGAAACACAGAGAATGAGAGGAAAATCCTAGCAGATGGTCTGTCTCAAGGACCTTCAGTTTCTTCCACCCAAACATTCATTTTGATGAGGACACCGCCAGACTTCTTTTCATCCTTTGCATTTTCCAACTCGGTGTGTATACTATCCTCCAATTTATTTTTCTTCTTTAGGGCAATGCAATAAATAGCTACTGCCTGCTGGCACTTCTAAGTGACAATGCACATGGATGTGGAATCCACACAGAGATCTGGACGGGTTTCCCCAGTGTGAACAATGCTTACAATAGGGAAGCAGTTTTCCACTGACTCTGTGAACTCTGCCAAGAGAAATGAACCCAACTTCATCACCAGAAAAGAAATAATGGTCATCCTGATGCAAAAACAAATCACTTCTCTTTTTCTCTAGGGAATGTGTTGTTAAGGCAAAAAATTACCAGAGGGACATAGTATGCTAATTGGGGTAAAAAGGGAATATTAACTTTTCCAGATTTGCAGCCTTAAAAAACACCAATGTAAGACAGAAGGTAATAAGTAAAGAAATAAATGTAATAACTTTCCTCAGTGATTTGAAACTGTGAAATTTTGAAACAGAGGGAATATAAGCACCAGTCCTTGGTTGAGACATCAAGTTCTGTTCCTGTCCCTCCTGCGGGCAGGTTTATTCCTCACTGACCGTTCACCAGGGAACTAGAGTCCCGTGTTTTGGTGCTTTTCTTTTCTTTCTTAGTAAAACATAAAATGACTGAGCATCTCAAGCTGGACTGCTGGTAAGATGAGAGGGCACTGCACAGACTCACCAGGCAATCTCCAACCCAACAAGGACAGACTCACACATAAGGAGGACCAATGGAACAGGTGAACATAATGCCTATATTTCATAAACGAGGAAGTTAGAAGCAAAAATGTGTCAAGGGGACGAACCCTTTATCTAGGAGACCTAAAATTAATTTCAAATAATTAAAGGATAGCTCTCTGGATTCTAACAGTCAAGATGAAATATTTCTTTGAAATATTCTACTTATTTAATGCCAACTTCATAGTCCAATTAGACCAGAGATACTATAGAATTTTTTTTGGATTACAGACCCCTCTAGAAATATGATAAAAGCTCTAGAAAGCTTTTAAAAAAATACATATAAGGAATTTTGCATTCATTTTGCATGGCCTCTAATTAAATGACTGAGTAAGCTGAGGCTCACCCTACCAATATAATGGCATCGGCTACCTTGAAGCTTAGTGAAAGGGGAAGGATGCTCTACAAAATGTACGCTCCTGCTGTGACCTGGCATATTCACATAGGAAGACTCTGGTCAAGTTGAAACGAAATTATACCACTTTAGTCCTGCTGTCAAATACACAGTGTTCCTTGGAACTTGGCAATTAAAGTCTGAAGTGCCTGTTATTCCTCGTAACTAAGGACCCGCCAGGTACTGACCTCACCTCCCAGCCCCATACCTGGAGGAGCCTCTGCTGCTGTCGCACCTGCGGCTGTCTGGGCCTCATTGGGTCCTGAGGCAGCGGCACTGACGGCAGGTTCGGATGTGTGGGAGTCAGCACTGCATCGACTCCTCCACCCATCAGAGGGCTCTGCTGAAGGGACTGATGATTCAGTCTGGAAAGAACACACAGCTGGTTTCAGGCCCAAGCACACTGCCACATTTTTAATGGGCACTGCTAGCAAGCACATCACACACATTCACAGAGAAACGGCTGTGTTTAATAATTACTTGTACAATTCAAATTCAGTAAAGGTCAGTGGTTAAGATAATCTGGATCCCCAGGGGCAGATGGGATCACTTGAAAAAGAACATGCATGATTAAAAATTGTTAATAGTTTTCAGTAGCAAGTGACATTAACTGAGCATTTATTCTGGAGTAGGCACTGTGGTAAAAGTCTGAACGGTGTTATTTCATTGACTCTTCACAGCGGCCCTCTGAGGTCAGTAGTTTTGTTATCTCCCCTTTAAAAGTGAATAAACAGAGAGCTAGAGAAGTAACATACCAAAGTAATCCAGATAGAAAATGGCACAGGTGGGATTTAAACCCAGAACTTTGGGGCTTTAAAGTTCAAATTCTTGGGCAATGTGCAATGATGCCACTTATTAAAATTGTTTTCCAATTTTTTTTTTATCTTCCCAAATGTGCTACCATCAACCTTGCCCACTTTTCAAATAGTGATTACTTAGGGTTAGCGTGCAACATTGATAATACATGAAGCTAGGCTACTATCTACCGTTGCACAAAATTGTGCATGACACTTAATTCTTCTAGATTAATGCCATCCCTAGAACGTTGTATGATGACTGAAATATTCTATATCTGCGCTGGCCACCAAAACTAGCTACATAATTTTTGAGCCTCGGTGCAAAATAAACTGCAAGGTTTCCTGATCAAAAATTAGAATTTCAAGAAGGTGACAGTAGACTATTGCATCAAATGTGGGTCCTCTAAACACAGTCACCGGTGTGACTGTACTGGTCACACATCTCCGACGCTGGCCCTGCTGGCTACACGTGGCTACTGACCACTTCAAGTGTGACTAGTGTAACTGAGGGACTAAGTTTTAAATTGAACTTTAATTTGTTTAAATTGAAATAGCCATATGTGGCTGCTGGCTACTCTAATGGACAATGAAGTTACATACTATATCTAAGGGATCTGATTAAGCAAGAACTGAGAAGAGGTCTTTCATGACCCTGCTTTGCCAACCATCCCTGACGTGGAAAAGGGAAAAATTAAAATCTAAGAAAAGTCTTGTAGGCACCAGGTACAATGAGTATTGTAATCATAGACTTTATGGCTCTGTTCAAGACATTCTAGTAAGGCATTGCTAACATTAATCAACATTTTTTTTAACTTAGATATTTTTAGCCAAAAAGACCTTTTTTAAAAGAAGGGAAAAGAAAGAACACTAGAACTAATATAGTGGTATCATCTAAATATATTACACCCATCTAAATATAATGGTATATTCTAAATATAGTGGTTTCATCTAAATATATTACACTCATTCTATGGAAGATATGAATCAAATTATAGGAGCCTTTAATAAAATAAACAAGATGGGCCATTACTTATTTTGAATCTCTGGGTACTCCTAAAAATAAGATGACATAATTTAAATTATATATAAATATGCAAGTTCACAAAAACAATATAAGTGCCATGCTCTAGAAGAAACATAACAAAGAGCTGTGTCCACTACTGCAATCATTGTTTCTAGATATGTTACCTCTGGGAGCCAGTCAGAGGCTGCAGGTACTGCGAGGCCTGTTGCTGAATATAGCCACTGGGCGGCTGCTGCATCTGTCTGAGTCTTTCCATCAGCGCAGGGTTGGAATGCGCAACCGGGTAGGTTCTGGAGTTATAGCTGGGGGACAGGACCACACTGCCAGCCTGCTGCTGCGGGGTCTGCTGCAAAGGCATCTGTGTTCCATACATAGTATAGCCTTGGGGCATGGCCTGCAGGCAGGCACAAGAAACAAAGTCAGTGTTTTCATTTACCACCAGCTTTCTTATTGCTAAGCTATATAGGGGTAAACCCAGGAGAAGCCCCCTGAAATTCACTATTCTCAAATGTTTTTATGACTCAAAGTATGAAAGAGATGCCATGAAGGCAGAGAGGCTAATCAGAAAGCTACAGAATGAACTGGTTACATAATGATTTACCAGAAAATACAATTAAAAAAAAAAGAATCCTCATGTGGTTAAGAGATTAGTTTTAAGATCAGTTGCTTGCTTATTCTGAAGGAGAAAGTGCATGTTTCCTTATAGACAAGCATCCATTCCTCTTATGCACAGATGACATCAGTGCTCAACAGACCCAAGCATCAGTAATGCCACTTCAAAACTTACTCAGAAGAGCTGCCCCCATGCTCATGTATATTAAAATAATGGTGTACACTTTCCTAATGTGTGACTTCCCTAAATCTGATGAATGTGCCTGGAGTAACTAACCAGTTATAAAAAAATATCTTACCAGAGTAAGGATGTAATAGATGACTATTCACTACCCTCTAGTCCTGGTTGGACTGAAGCCCAGTTCTGCACTGTACCAGTCATCTGAATACTTCATTTTTCTATGCAATATTAGCATACACATGACTGTTTCTCTAAATTTGACATCTAATGTAAATGAAAAACCTGAGGTTCACTAGATCACTATACTTTATAGAATAGAATGCTGACTAGAGTAGAAGAGGACTGCTGTTCAAATCCTGAAAGGACCATATTTTAAGGTAGTGTAACGGCACTGGTTTGGAAGACAGAATAATGTGTAATGAATTTCCAGCAGGCAGCATGAATGGAACCAGCCTGTAGGGTTCCGTGCCTGTGAAGGCCAACCTCGCTCTCCTTTGAGCTGTGGACAAAGTATGAGCTGTTAGCCCCAACTAGCTGTCTTACCAACATCCCAGCTCCTTATTATGGGAGCGACAGGGTAAAAGTACATGGATGCAGAAAAAACAAAATTATTAGAAAAACAGCTCCAGATTCACATTATATAAAGGCAAGCCTACCACTTGTTGAGCGGCTGCTGTGAACTGGGTGCAGCACGGCAGTTCCTCAGGCTGCCCTAAATACCCAGTGTGCCCTCTCTTTTACAGAGAAGGGAACCAAAACTGAGAGTAATTTGCACATTGTTCCACAGCTAGCAAGTTGCCAAGAATGTTGCCAAGGTCTGATGTCAAGGCCAATTCCCTTCTTATTATACTCTTTGAAACTATCTTTTAATGTGACAAATTCAAGCATGAATGACATCATTTTGTATTATAACATAAGTATTTTGGGACTGTTAAGCATTTAAATACCTACAAAAATCATTAATAGAGGTTTGAATTTATGTTTTAAATTAAAGAATTTCCTAAAATGTGTTCTTTAAATTAATTAATCCTGACATTTGTTCAACAATCACTGGTAATGCAGGAGTAACTAAGTTCGAGACCCATAAAGCAGTTGACACCCTATTTACTCAGTTTCCCACTTCAAATAAAGAGATTAAAAATCCCACTTTTTTGGTTAAAAAAAAAAATCCCCGTAGTATCTATGAAGCCACTGTGGGTACCTGTGCTTGCTGCAGCCCTGGATACTGGGGGAGCTGAGGGGAGGGCCGTGCTTGTGCAGCAAAGAGAGCAGCCTGGTCCCCTGGCTGGCCCTGGAAAACAAAGCCAAGAAGAACTCTTGATCATAACAGCAAGGGCTTGATTTGAGCTCCTGCTTAACAACCCCAACAACCCATGACACCAAATGTCATTATGTGAAAACAGAACTTGCAGATTTCCAAACTGCAGAAAATCTCATTTCTCACCTCTTTCCTATGTGTGTAGAGATTGTTGAACTTACTATGTTTTCCAAAGGAGACTACATTTGCCCCCAAGAGTAGAGCACAGATGTAAATATGAGCCACCACAATCAATGGTCAGCTCATCCGAGAGGCTCATGGCAGTGCTCCTGGGTACCCAGGACACGGCCCTGCTGCAGTGAAAGTCAGGAAGCCCTAACTGTAAGATCAGAAACCCTGTGCCCATAACGAAAAGAGCACATATGGTGAAAGCAAATGCCATATACAAATTTCATAACCTGTTGATAGCTTCTTTCCAGTGGCCTAAAATATGCCTATTTAGCCATGAATTCAATGGATGAATTTGGTATTTCCTCTGACTCCAATAATCAATTAAAATACAATCAATAAAAATGTATAAGTTAACAGCAAATACAATTCTAACCAATTACAATATAAAATAAAACCAATGAACATCTTTCAACAGTTCTCATTTAATACAATTTGGCCTTAGGAAAATAAATATATTTAGAAAAGCAGTATTATTTTATGTTTGGCGTCAGATGCTACTTCATGGAAGCTGCTGTAATAACCACAGGAAGAGGTCTAACTTCCCACCATCCCTATGTCTTTTCAGGACTTACTAATGATAGAGAATGGATTTATCCTAGGATATTTTACTAACTTTTATATAATAGATGTCCTCACTTTTTAAAAGTGCTAAATAACAGTTATATAAAAGATTTTCATGTTCTTAGAAAGTAGTATAGATATTTCTAACAGGGAAAAAGGGATAAACACTTGACTTGAGATTGATTAAACATCTAAAATATGCCAGGGACAGGCTTCTTGCTCTTATTCTCACTTTCCGGCAGGGACTCTGCAGGGAGGGAGCCTCACCCCGTCTTCAGTGAGGAAAAGCTGCGGGCAAGGGGCTTACACTGCTCAGTGATTCACCCAACCAGGCCTAGCCCGGCCATTGTCTGAGCTCAGGTGAGTCTGACTCTGAAGTTCAGGGCTCTTCCATTAGGATGAGATGCTTCTATATGTGATATTAAGGTTGAAAATATTTAAAACCTCATTTGGTGCTTATTATTTAGGGACATATAGCCTCTTAAGCTCACCCAAAAATAACCAAAAGGAGAATCTCTATTGAGACTTATTAAAAATATTGAAATTAAATGTATATACCAGACAGTAAAGCTCTTTCTCTGACCCTGACATGAAATTACTTGGGGCCCTTAAGAGTTTCCGCCTCTTTCAGGTGACTACCCACCCATATGCGGACCAAACATGTGTTTCTGAGAGTCTCTACTGTAATATCTGCATATATTCAACACGAATCTCACTTTCCAAAAAAAGGTACCAGAAAGATGCCCTTAGCCTTTAGCTGATTAATCTAAGTGTGATTATATCTCTAAATGCTTGTCCCAAGTCCCTCTATGAGAACCATGCATGGCAGTGTGGCCATTGGGAGCCCACAGCTATTGCCCCCAAGTATCCCAACGGCATTTGATTTTCCAAGCACTATGCCCATTAAATCAACCAGATCTTTAAATGCCATCATCAAATCAGTGCTCCCTGACAGTGTCATGTGAGGTCCCTGAAACATATTGTTGTGCTTCTTTGTGGGGATATATATATTTATATTTTAATATTTTTACAGAAATGAAGAAAAACGAATTACTTATTTGTGAGTTATAATCTGGAGATCCATGTGTAGTCTACAATACCCAGGCTGTGTTTGGTACGAAGGGAAGCAGACCTGTGTGTGACATCTGCATGCTGATTCCTACACCGGATCTAACTCTTTACTCTTTGCTTTCTGAAAAACTTACAGAACAACCAATGATTTCCATGTGAGGGAAACTAGACTACTGATAAGGTAAGTATCTGAATTACTGGCTACACTCTTACTGACAAATGACAGTTGATATTGTGGAGATTAAAAATAAAAATGATAAACTATTCTACATTAAAAATCACTAAATTAACATTTAAGGAAAAAGCACTAAAACTTCAAGCAAGGAGAAAAGGACCAAAAATTTCAAATCAATTTTTATATTCTAAAATTCATGCATTTTCAGTCAACCAATTTTGTTTAAAGGTCAGCTATTTATTAGTGAACATATTCTGTTCCCTCCCTGAATTATTTTGAAAAAGACCCCATTCTCTTCCACAAAATTGAAATGGCCTCCAACCGTTGTTTTTCCCCCCAGAATAATGCCAGGAATGCATCCTTTCAATTTATAGAAATATTTCAATTTGTTGGGGAAAGAAAGAATAAGACAAGTTCTTTAGTCACTTGGAAGATTTTACAAATGCTCACGGAGGATCATATTGTGAGAACAAGCAAGGCAACTACAGATTAAGATTTAGTACAAGGTTTTTAATGTTGGTGGGGATGGTTTATTGCATTTATTCAAGAAGGGACTAATCACCCAGGGCAGGCCAGACACCAGGTACTAAGTGGGACCATGCCTGGCAAAATGGGACACATGGTCAACTTAGTTATATGTAATTCGTGTTTCATGCATCTGTTCTTTTCAGAAAACTTTCTAAGCTTTATTTTATTTTTACTTAAGCACAAGTTAGTTTACCAAGTGCTTTTCAACTGCCCCCTATTTTTCAGTACCATCTTTTGTTTTGAAAACTCATTTTAAATTTACTCTTTAGCATCTATTATTCTAATCATTTCTTCCTTCTACCTGCATTAATATGTGGATTTCAATTTCCCCGTCTTGATTTATTCTGTTTAACTGAAGTGATCAGAGGCAACAATAACTTAGTATTTTTATGGGTACAAAGGATAGTTCAGGAAGCTGTTTTTGATGAAATGTGTGTATTCAGCCAGGTGCCATATGACTTTGAGCACATTACCGAAAGAGAAAACATACACTTTTGTGCCCTGGCTCCAGCTCCCATCCTCAGGCACCTGGCTTCCTTGTGCTAAGAGAATAAGGCTCAGCTAACTGGGAAATTCTGAATATTACACCGACCCATCTCTATATTGCCACCTGAGGTAAATTCCTACACATATTCTCTCCAGTTTGCTTTCATGTACTTTGCTTTGGGCTTGCCTCTATATGAGAAATATAAAACCATTATATTTTTAAAATTTTCCATTTTCTAAAATCTTCTAAAAAAAAAAGCAGTGCTGCCCAGCTGGCATGGCTCAGTGGTTAAACATCGACCCATGAACCAGGAGGTCATGGTTTGATTCCCAGTCAGGGCACATGCCGGGTTGGGGGCTCAATCCCCAGTGGGGAGTGTGCAGGAGGCAGCCAATCAATGATTCTCTCATCACTGATGTTTCTATCCCTTTCTCTCTGAAATCAATTCAAAAAATAAATAAATAAAAGGCTGTACTGTTCAATATAGATTCATTTTTCTGACCGTTATAAGAACAATTTTCTTCACTGCTTTATTTTTCATTAGACGAGAAGTGTCTGAGCTCAAAGAGATGTTGACTCAAAGGCCTTTTGTATAATTTGAAGTCAATGCATCTATTAAATTAAAATCGATGCTCATACATAATTTTCATCCTTTGGAGCCCTGTTCTCTTCATTAGCAATCGCTCCCTCAGTCAACTGAGCAAATGTGAAGCTCTGTTCCCAAAGGAGAACTGGTCATACAGCCCGCTAGCAGGCAGTAAGCATTATAAGCAGCAGCATTACAGGACCAGGAATGTCCTATCCACTCTACTCACTAGTAATGTAATGATTTTTCTCCCCAATAATGTCTCAGGGTTGCAAGTAGGGAGTTGTACCTAAAAAACCAGATTTTGTGACTTTGTTTTTAAAAATGCTGATTTAGGAATAATAATAAAAGTAATCTAATGAAAACCGGTGGTTAATGTTTTATGAGTCATCTACCAAAAAGGGTTTTGTTTGTGTTATTAGCTTGGCAGGTACTGAGTAAAAGTGCTCAAGACTAAAACACATGGTGTGAACCAGAGGTTATGGTCTTCACCACATACTGGTGTGTTTTGATTTCAGATAATAGAGAAAATTCTATAACTACAAGAGATCCTGTTGACAGTTATGCTTGACTCTCATATGAAGCTTTCACATCAAACATAAATTGGTTAAGAATCAATTAATAGTAAGACTAATTGCTAGAACAAATGGATTCATTCTAAAATAAGGACACTCCATACAATAATAAAGTTTTACAATGTATTCTATTAGCATGTCCATAAATAATGAATATAATGACTGGCAGAGTATATACATTCATTAAATTTCTAATACTGGAGAATATTTTAGGAAAATAAGAATAGTGAAAAGGAAAACAAAGATATATGCACATATTTCTATTAATTTGAATGAATATAAAAATAATAAACCCTTTTGACTTTAAATACATGACAAAATATTTTGTCTAATTCTTTCTTTAAAGTAAAATCAATGACTGATACAAATTGTTTTCTAACTGAATTATATTAGCATCTGAACAATAACCAACCTCCAAAAGTTTTAAATTTGATACATTTTTATTTCAAGTTTTGAAATAAAACCTTCACATGCTCCCTGTACAACACAATGTCAAAAAATTGATAGGAAAACTGATTTTCAGAAAAGTCCAAACTTTCCTTTGCAGAAATAACTTAAAGAAACTGCCTACATAACAAGTGTTTAATAACAGGAATATTTTCAGAGTTCGACTGTGCAGTTAAGGATATTTTCACCAATGTATAGAAAATGTTACCCATTAAATTCGCAGTGAAACAAGTTAACTTACATTCACATCTGAGATGTGTGCTCTTTTTTATTCTAATGCTTCTTGGATTTATGTTGTAAGTTGGCTACCTGATACAGAAACCTATAAGTAATTTAATTCAAAACATGCATTCTTAAGCTAGCCCAGGCAAAGCAGCAAAGGTGAAATCATATGACATGCATGCACAAGATCTATGCTTGAAAAGACATATCCTCCATACTGGAAAGGAAATAGAAATGATGTGTTCTGTTGAAAATTTTGGAATAGCCAGTGAGTGGGATGTGATGAGAAAGGTATGTTTCATAACCACAGTTTTCATTGTCTTGCACTGGCCTATGAGTTAGCATGCCATGCGTCCCTCTGCTACTGATGTGAGTTACCACAGAGAGTGCAAGAGCTCGGGAAAAGACGTGTTCAAAATTGGAACTGAAATGCAGGTGCACAAACTGGTCTATGCTCCCAAGCCAAGGCATGAACATCCACTGTTCCTATACCATACACATATATGATGAAAACCATGAGGCAAGCAAAGGGGAAAACTTTCTGAAATAAATGCCATTAGATTGGACATGGTCAGCACATTCATGAGTTTGTGTTCCCGTCTCAAACATAAACCGAGGGAGTCACAGTGAAATGAAGACTACAGTTATTACCAGCTATAGAAGAACAACCCACTTCTCATTTTGATGTTCACAGAGTAATGCTATAAATGTTTACTTAAAAAAAAGAAAGAAAGAAAAGAGATGACAGCAGGGGTGTTACCATTATGTTGTCAAAGTCTTCCAGAAGGGAGACAGCAGAGTTACAGAAGTCCTACAGAAAGGGGACAGCAAGAAAACGGCAGACAATACAGATAAGATTTTTCAGCCTGGTGATGTGGGTAGCCAAAATACACATGAAATAGTTCATTTTAAAACAATGTTTCAGGGAGTCAAGATTTAAAAACCCAGGACCTACAGAGGTTTTATTAACTTATATAGCAAACGATACCACCATAGTCTGGACACTGAAACGAATATGTTCATCTTATATAATGGAATAGCACAAACTGGAGGTTACATGGCGACGTAAAGAGGTCAAGGAGAGAGCGCACACAGACACTGCCTGTAGCAAAGGGACGTTGGGTCCCCAGCGAATAACAGGGAACCAGCATTCTTCCTGGCCTAGAGCCAGTGGGACAGCTCAGGACATCTGGGTCACATTGAATGGACAAGACATTAAGTGAACAAGTCAGCAGTTCATATATTATTGGACAATGTAATTAGACAGCTCTGACCTCAGTAAATAAAAACCAAAACAGAGCATTGGGTTCACCATGCACTCAATCAACCAAATCAGACAACAAATATTTTTAGTCCCACCAACATTTACACACTAACAGGGAATCTGATTTAGAAAAAGAGAACTAAGTGCTTGGGGGAAATTCCTATTTCTCAGGTAAGTAATTCCCTGGCTTAATCATTTTTTAATAAACAGACTAGAGGCCCGGTGAATGAAATTCATACACTCGGCGGGGGGGGGGGGGGGGGGCTCAGCCCGGCCTGCGCCCTCTTGCAGTCCGGGAGCCCTTGGGGGATGTCTTACTGCCGCAGAGGCGGGAGAGGTTCCTGCCACCACAGCTGTGCTTGCCATTCTGGCTGAGTGGCGCCCCCCCTGAGGGAGTGCATTGACCACCAGGGGGCAGCTCCTGCATTGAGCATCTGCCCCCTGGTGGTCAGTGCACGTCATAGTGACCAGTTGTTCTGCTGTTCGATTGATTTGCATATTAGCCTTTTATTATATAGGATTCTAAGTGATACTTTGTCTGAGATACTAAACATTTTCTGCTCACAGAATTTTAGACATACAAATGAGACAAAGTATTCTCAACACTAATAGAAATAAATATTTTACTATACTAAGGACTAGAAATTACAGGAGGAATTTTCCAAGCAAATAATATTTATTCTCACCATTTTAGGCATAGGCACATACTAGTAATTCATTGCACTTGGACATATGTCTTTAAAATCAACAACCACCTTTGTATTAGTGACCCATTCTCTCACCCTCCATCCCAATCTGCTCCCCTCTCTTATAAAAACCAAGCTGTACACATGATCTTTTAGATCATTCTAGTTGCCTAATCATAATTTCAGCAAATAAAATGAGCACCTTCCTTATTCAAATAAATAGAGAAATGACAGATAATAAGCAATAAGCAAAGCACCCACTTCCCTGGACATGGTTTCCATCCAAGGGGAAAAAAAAGGCTTTAGGACACATTTACTAGTTCAGTGGTGTCTGTCCCCTTATGTTCATTCCTTGTCACAGAGATGTTTATAAATTACACTCTCTGAGTAAATGCATTAAAGATAATTGTCAAGACTCCAGATTGGTTTCAATAAAACTATTTTGCCTAGCTTTATTGAATAAAAATAAAATTATTTTGAAATATGCTCAAATTATACAATTAGGAAAATTATAGAAGGGAAAACTTGACTAGCTAGTGAAGTTATAAAAAATGCCTAAACTCGCAGGTTATTAGGAAATGCAAATTAGAATGTCATAATACAATAACATTTCACCTGCTCTGAATGAGAAAATTAAGGAGGACAGTATCAAGGGTTGGTGAGCACGTGGAGAAAGGTAACACTCATAACAGACAGAAATCAATATCACTTTGGAAACTGAATCAGCATTTCCACTTCAAGTACATACCCTGAAACTCTCCAAACACAGAGAAGAAATGTACAAAAATGTTCACTGTAGCACTATTAACAGTTAGAAATAATTGGCAAAACATAAACAACTCCAACAGGAGAATGGATAAATGTAAGAATTCACAAGGGAATAGCATCCAATCAGAACAAATAAATGAATAAAACTACATGTAACAAAGTTAATGTAATTTAAAATTAGTCAAAATACAAAAGTTGTGAAATAATACACATATAATTATACAAAGTTTCAAGTATGAAAATAATACTATATAATGTTTATGTCAATGAATGCAAAAATATGTACTAAAAGCATAAGAACATTCATAAGAGAAGCACCAAATTCATGATTACCTCTTTACAGGTAAGAACGGAAATGAGAGAAGATAAGGAGCCTTGTCCATATCGGTAATGATTCATTTTTTTAAATAATCTAGAGCAAATATGGCAGAACGTTTTAAATAAAACTAGGTGATAAGTATACCAATGTTTCCTATATTATTTTCTATTCTTATCTGCATGTTTGAAATATACCTCTAGAGAGTGAAGAGAAGGGAAAGAGCAATGGAAGGAAACAGATGTTCCAAGGTGATACCATATCTGTAGGGTAGGAAATCAATTACCTGACAAAAATCTTGGTTAATCATCTTAAACAGGCTTCATCAACCTCAGAGGCATATTTTTAGAAAGTTACAGCTTCACTTTTACCAAGGAGCTAACAAGTCTGGGAGGCTTTGACAAAGCCATTGTCATTTCATTAAGTTACCTAATGCCTTTATTTGGATGCCCAACAATGGCACCTGCTCTACGGGTGATAATTAGTGTTCTAACAAACAACAACTAGCCATAACTGACACACCATTTCTGTCCACTATGAGAAATCTCCCTCTTCAATGTCACAAAAATCCTTCGGACTTATTATCTACTAGAGGCCCAATGCACAAAATTCGTGCAAGAGTAGGCCTTCTTTCCCCCAGCTGCCGGCACTGGCTTCCCTCTGGCACCCGGGACCTGGGCTTCCCTCGCAGCCTCAGGTTTGTCCGGAAGGTTGTCCGGAAGAATGTCCAGTCTAATTAGCATATTATGCTTTTATTATTATAGACTAGGGGCCTGATGCATGAAATTCGTGCAAGAGTAGGCCTTCTTTCCCCCGGCTGCCAGCCCAGCTTCCTTCTGGCACCTGGGACAAAGGCTTCCCTCGCAGCCCCAGCTTCATCTGGAAGGTCATCTGGAAGGACGTCTGGAAGGACGTTCAGTCTAATTAGCATATTATGCTTTTATTATTATAGACTAGAGGTCCGGTGCCCGAATTCGTGCACCAGTAGGGTCCCTCGGCCTGGCCTGTGGGATCGGGCTAAAACCGGCTCTCTGACACCCCCCGAGGGGTCCCGGATTGCGAGAGGGTGCAGGCCAGGCCGAGAGACCCCACCAGTGCACAATCAGGGCCAGGGAGGGGTGCAGGAGGTTGGCCAGCCAGGGAGGGACTGCGGGAGGGCTCCAGGGGCATGTCAGGCCTATCTCACTCAGTCCTAATTGGCCGTACCCTCAGCAGCAAGCTAACTTACTGGTCAGAGCATATACCCCCTAGTGATCAGTGCACAGCAAAGTGACTGGTCGACCAGTTGACTGACTGCCCCCTGGTGGTCAGTGCACGTCATAGCGAGCGTTTGAGTGGCCTTAGCATATCATTAGCATATTACGCTTTGATTGAACGGCCGACGGAACAACCGGACACTTCGCATATTAGGCTTTTATTATATAGGACAGGCTGCAAACCAATTGGTTCCTTCCAAATTTGTCTCCATCAATTTAAGCTAAATACATATATCTTTGGCTGTCTTTCTTTGGAATCTTAAACTGTCTGACATTGATTATTATTCATAAAATGCTTTTATGCATCTAAAGGGACAAATCAAGATAAAGTGATACCATAAACCAAGGCATAAAATTAAGTCCTTTTCCTATGTGAAAATGCCCATTCCCAGAAGTCTGACATGGTGGGGTGGAGAAGGAAGTTCCTATATGAGAAGAAAAATACTGGATATAAAAAGGTGACTGGAAAACAATTTAAGCAGCATTTTGCATTGTTATAACCAATATTCTGTATTTTGTGATAGTTCTCATAGGCTATCTACACTAATAAAAGAGAAACATGGTAATTGGCGTACGACCGCTACCCTTCCCATTGGCTAATCAGCGTATCCTTATGCAAATTAACTGTCAGCCAAGATGGTGGCCGGCAGCCCTGCACTGAAGTGAGCAGGGAGACCTGCTTCCTCCAGGAACTGCAGACTCCAACTTCCCCGCCTCACTTGCCGGCCTCTCAACTGCAACTCTAAGCAACTATTACTATGTTGCAAATAAGAAGCTAAACAAAAGCGGCTTTCAGTCAGCCCCGGACCGCAACATTGTATCCATGTTTTCAGCAGCGAGGCCTCAGAGCTAAAGCTGGCCCAGAATAAAAAAAAAAAAAAGAAAACAAGGAGCGGTTGGAAGCTTTAGTCACTCGCCAGCGGGAAAACAGCCCTCAGCCCCTCAGCCAGCCTGGCCAGGCACCCCAGTGGGGATCCCCACCCTGATCCAGGACACCCTTCAGGGCAAACCAGCCGGCCCCCACCTGTTCACCAGGCCTCTATTCTATATAGTGAAAGGGTAATATGCCTCCCGGCACCGGGATCAGCGGAGCAGCGAGGCTCCCGGCACCGGGATCAGCGGAGCAGCGAGGCTCCCTGCACCGGGATCAGCGTGACAGGGGGCAGCGCCCAAACCTCTTGATCAGCCCTGCTCTGTGCCTGATAGGGGGGAGCTCCCCAATCCCCCGATCGCCCTGCGGCTCTGTGTGTGACAGGGTGCAGCACACCAACCCCCTGATCGGCCCTGCTCTGTGTGTGACAGGGTGAGGCGCCCCAACCCCCCCGCCCCCACGGGCCCTGCTCTGTGTGTGACAGGGTAGAGCTATAACCACTCCATCGGCCCTGCCCCAAGTGTGACAGTGGTGGCGCCCCAACCCCCTGACTGGCCCTGTTCTGTGGGTAATAGAGGGTGGCGCCCCCATCCCCCTCCACGGGCCTTGCTCTGTGTGTGACAGGGTAGAGCCATAACCTCCCCATTGGCCCTGCCCTGAGTGTGACAGGGTGCAGCGCCCCACCCCCCTGATTCGCCCTGCTCTGTGTGTGACGGAGCGGTGCCCCAACCCCCCTATCGGCCCTACTCTGTGAGTGACAGGGGGGAGCTCCTCAACCCCCTGATGGGCCCTGCTCTGTGAGTGACAGGGGGCAGCGCCCCAACCCCCTGATGGGCCCTGCTCTGTGCGTGACAGGGGGGTGGCGGCGCAACCTCCCCATTGACCCTGCTTTGAGTGTAACAGGGGGCGGTGCCCCAACCCCCCAATCAGTCTACCCTGAGCGTGACTGAGGGTGGCATCGCAACCTCCTGATCCGCCCTGCTCTGTGCATGACGGGGCGGCGCCCCAACTCCCCAATTGGCCCTGCTCTGAGCCTGACCAGGGGCTGCACCTAGGGATTGGGCCTGCCCTCTGCCACCCAGGAGCAGGCCTAAGCCAGCAGGTCGTTATCTCCCGAGGGGTCTCAGACTGTGAGAGGGCACAGGCTGGGCTGGGGGACCCCCCTCCCCCCGAGTGCACAAATTTTTGTGCACCGGGCCTCTAGTGTAGAATATAAAACACTGTGGTATTTTTAATACTGAAATTGTAATCAGCCCCACTAAAGTTTGTATCACAGAATTTTAGACGGTTATAACATAAACATTCTGGTCTCAGAAACCAAAAAGCCTACTAGGAAAACTAATCAACATTCCTTTTTATTGTTCTCTTACTGGTGACCACTGAGCACCAATCTCATTAGGGGTAATTAATGTAATTATATAAGTAAAGCCTTTAAAGTGCTTTGATTCTCTTTTAATCCTTAATATATTTAAGAAAGTAAAGATCATTTTTATAAAATAGGAATTTTCTGTGAATAGTAATAAAACAGTGATAGTAACTATGGCAGTTAACATATTTTGAGCACTTACTATGAGCCAGCCATTATTTTAAGGGCTGTTCAATATATTAAATAATTAATTTCACAAGAACCCTATAAAGTAAATATGTGTTAACTCCACTGTATAGGTGAGGCTCTGAGGCACAGAAAGGTGACAATCACTTCACTGAGCCCCATTTTAATAAGGGACAGATAAGGAATGAAGAGTAATCAAGTCAAAACTGTAATTAAGAAGAATGAATATAAGTTTTCTTCCCAAAATGTCTTTATGCATGTTGATATGACTAAAGCTATATGAAAATACACTTGATTATATAACAATCATTATGTCAAATAAATTGATTAAAAATACCTAACAACATCCATGCTATTTGCATCTATTTTCTAGACACTCTCCAAATGTCTCAATACATTCCTGAAGAAATAAAGGGTGGTCTCTAACAGGAAATTCCACGACCAGCTGGAGCTGCTATTCGTTGTCTGCAGCAGAATTCATTACTTTACGATGGTGCTCTGAACATCATTGTGCACCATGTCTAGACTAGATAATTCCTACATACATCAACTTCGCTCCTCAGATGGGAGGAGGCTAAGAGGGACTCCGCAAGTTCTGAGACACATCCAGAAACCAGGAATTTATGTCTTCCCTGTCCCATCTAGGTTTTCAAAACAATCATAGCAGGTCACTGCTGGGAGCAGTTTCGGGGAGCAATGAGATGAGTTTGTAGATAATAATCAGACTGCTAAGGAGTAAGACTACCAGGAAGCTTTCCAGTGGTTCTCAACCTTCTGGCCCTTTAAATACAGTTCCTCATGTTGTGACCCCCAACCATAAAATTATTTTCATTGCTGCTTCATAACTGTAATTTTGCTACTGTTATGAATCGTAATGTAAATATCTGATATGCAGGATGGTCTTAGGCGACCCCTGTGAAAGGGTCATTTGACCCCCAAAGGGGTTGCAACCCACAGGTTGAGAACCGCTGCTTTAGGCCTTGGAAAACAGCTGCTCAAAAACATGAATTTCCTCAATAAACATTTCATAGATTTCTACCCTGTGCTCAGGGTGATACAAAATATTTTAAAACCCAGTACCTGATCTTTTTTTTTTTTCAAATATATTTTATTGATTTTTTACAGAAAGGAAGGGAGAAGGATAGAGAGTTAGAAACATCCATGAGAGAGAAACATCGATCAGCTGTCTCCTGCACACCCCCTACTGGGGATGTGCCCACAACCAAGGTACATGCCCTTGACCGGAATCGAACCTGGCACCTTCAATCCTCAGGCTGACGCTCTATGCACTGAGCCAAACCAGTTAGGGCCCCAGTATCTGATCTTATAAGAAGAGGGTGGGGACCAAGGAAGTCACAGACAACTGGCCTAGAGAACAGTCATATCCAAGGCTTGGGGACACTAGTCAATCTTTAAAAGCATCTGCTGCCCAGCCAGGTGGCTCAGCTGATGTTGTCCCATGCACCAAAAAAATTGCAGGTTCAATCCCTGGTCAGGATGCATGCAAGAGGCAACCCATCGACCTAACCGGTTTGGCTCAGTGGATAGAGCGTCAGCCTGCGGACTCAAGGGTCCCAGGTTCGATTCCGGTCAAGGGCATGAAGGGCATGTACCAGTAGGGGGTGTGCAGGAGGCAGCTGATCGATGTTTCTCTCTCATCGATGTTTCTAACTCTCTATCTCTCTCCTTCCTCTCTGTAAAAAATCAATAAAATATATTTTTTTAAAAAGAGGCAACCCATCAATGTTTCTCTCTCACATCCATGTTTCTCACTCTCTCTCCCCCTTCCCCTTCCTCTTTCATTAAGATCAATAAATATATCCTTGGGTGACACTAAAAAAAAAAAGCATCTTCTATAATTATAAGATCAGTCTTAAAAGTTGAGATAAATGGAAATTCTCCAACACATTTGCTACATTTAAAAAAATGGATTTCTGTACTTAGAAAACTGCTAGGTCAATAAGAAAAATTATATTAATTTCAATTTCCCTATAAGCCCCAAACTAAAAGAAAAACACACCATAAGAGTTCTTATGTAGCTAGAGAGTCACATTATGAGAAGGCATGTAACCTGAGAAAATGTTCTTGCCAAAATTAGTTTCAATATTTCTCTATCATTTCCTCTCATGAAGAACAGAGGTCACTATTTATTAGAAAAATAAATATATCCAAAAAAATTCTGGATTCTAACTGCATCCAGAATCATATAATAAACAATTTATCAATATCCAATATATTCCATATAATTGTTTTTATTCTAGATTTTTAAGGATTAGCACAAGAATTTTTCTGCCACAATAACCACATGACCTATTAGGAGAGACCCTGGCAGGTGCAGGCACTCTCACAGATGCTACAGACACATCTCATTTACTCCATGAAGGACCACTATGTCCGATGACTGTACCATGTGTGCAATTCTCTTCCTTATAAGAATGCTGTTTTGCTCAGTTATCCAGCACTTTAAGAATGGGGATTGAGAAAAAAAGTGTATATGTTTCCGAAAGCCCTTCACAGACTCTAAAGCAAGTTTCAACTGTTAAAAAAGAATACAGGGGAGGAGGGAAGGGAGTATTATACCATCAGTATTATGAGGTTGAGCTTCTACTACTTGAAGAAGGGATTCCTGATTTCTCAAAAGAAAAGAAAGAAAAAAAAAGAAAAAAGAAAAATCCAACAGTGTGACAGAGTTGGTACAATAAAATAAGTTAGAAAAAAAATGAACTCTCAGTTAATTCCTATTAGTACAAGCAGGGTAACTCTAGGTAGTGTGATGGAATTGAGTCAGGCAGTTTTAGTGGTTAGAGGAAAGTGTGGGAGTAATGGGGTCCTCTGGGTACATGCTGGGTCTTAAGCCTGCCTTCTCCAAATATACAAGGATATCTTTTATTACACTCACATTATTCTTTTATTCTTTTAAATTCCTTTTTAAAAATTACTTTAGGGGAAATTGCTTGCCATGGCTTACATGAGGAAAGGTATGTTTACCTAGAAATTGCCCAGTGAGCTTTACTACTTTCGCAATACTAGGAACCACTTAGATAAATTCAAAACTGAATTTAGCAGTAATCATTTGAAAGTGTGTTATTAATAAGGCAAATTATAACTTGTGGTAAAAAGGTAGACATGAAAAACTAAATAAACTTATTGGAAGGCAAATTTTACTTAGGCTTACATTACTTTAAAAGGGAGCTAAATTCATCTTAGTGGGCTGGTTACTCACAGTAAAATTTTAATTTATCTTGGTAAGAAATGAAACAATCATCTCCAACAAAGCTAATATACCACTGAGATTTTTAATGGTTCCAAACACGTTGCTTATTTAAGCAAAATCAAAGCTTTTTAATATTTTAATCAAATCTTCATAATATCTGTGTATGAAGCAGCTTAAGCCCATCTTGCCTGACACCCAGGGAATTTAAATCACTAGAGGTCGGGTACAGACAAGCCTGTAGTGACTGTTGTTTGCATTCTCACACAGTTCAACTAGTTTCCTCTTTCCTGTCTTTATAATACAGGTAAGAAAAGAAAGCTTTTTTAAGAATGCATAACCCTCCCAACCCCAATACCCCATGCAGAAGTGGGTGGAATGCAGTATGGAGATACGTGTAGAAAGTTATGAAAATACAAAAATATTTTTTAAAACATTAGAATTTCTTGCTTTGAAAGTTTTGTGATTTTTCTTAGAGCAGGATACATCTGACGATTGGCTACGTCCTTTGAGGATCACAACAATGCCCAACTCATAGGACTGCCGTGAGATCTAAGAGAACTAATACATTTATAAGTGCTTGGAAGTGTATTGCCAGATAATAAGTGCTCCATCAGTGTTAGCTGCTTCTAACTAGTATTATTACTATCATCACCATCATCAAAATAGTACAATTTCAAGAAAAATTGAACACAAAAAGTATATAGAAACTAGAAAAAGAAGTCACAATCTCCCTTCCCTCTTTTTATTTTATGTATTTGTATAGATTCGTGGTTTTATGAGTCTATACTAAATTCTGTGTTACTTCTGCATTCTAATAATCATGGTCATCTACAAAGTTAAAGATAATGGGTTATAGGGCATAAAAATAGAAATAATATAAATCAAGAATTACTTTAAAGATAAGCATATACTGACAGTTATTTGCAATGCATTATTTCTCTGCTATACTCCTCATTAAGTATGCAATAAAAACAGAATCTGGCCCGGCCGGTGTGGCTCAGTGGTTGAACGTCAACCTATGAACCAGAAGGTCATGGTTCGATTTCCGGTCAGGGCACATGCCTGGGTTTTGGGCTCCATCCCCAGTAGGGGGCTCCAGGAGGCAGCCAATCAACAATTCTCACTCCTTATTGATGTTTCTATCTCTCTCTCTCCTTTCCTCTCTGAAATCAATAAAAATATATATTTTTAAAAAACACAGGATTTGCTCAGGGCATTGTAGGAGAAAACCTAAGAAACATAGGCTTCAGAGACTCAACCTCAAAGTAGTAAATGGAATAATAATACATGAAAGTAGAGCTAAATACCTGAAAGTACAGAATGTGGTGATAATTAAATACTGAATGAGAGCTCAGAGAAGGTCACTTCCAGGATGACAGTCCTGCCGCATCTAAGGGACTAGAAAGTCATCAGTTCTTCTTTGTGTTTTAAGGTATCCTTTAAGTCCGGGGTGGAGAACCTTTTTTTTGCCAAGGGCCATTTGGATATTTATGACATCACTCGGGGGCCATACAAGAGTATCAACTTAAAAATTAGCCTGTTATATTTGGGCAAACATTTAATTAACTCCCCCTAATGCCTTTGCAGGGCCAGACCAAATGATTTTGCTGGCCTTATACAGCCCATAGGCCAGACATTCCCCACCCCTGCTTTAAATGAACCTAAGACATTTCGAGTTCTTATCTGATCAAAGAGAACAGTATTTCTAAGCCTGTGTAAGAAAGAGATACCTGCACTCACCAAGCGCACAGGGTGTGCACGCAGGAAGCACATGTCACACAGGCCTTGCTCACCCTAGCTAGAGAAAACCACGAGGCGCAGAGGATCTCTGCTGGCCTGGACACACCTGCTGGCACGGCCGTGCCTGGGCTTGCCGGAGGAGCCGCTGCTGCTGCTGCAGGAGCTTCATCTGGACCAGCTGCTGCTGCTGCGACGTGATGGCGTGCAACGAGGGCGGTTGCATGAGGGCGCCCGAGCGCCGCTGCAGCATGTTCGACAGGGCTTGCTTGGTGTTGGTGGGGACAAAGGAGCCTGTGGGGTCCAGTCTAGAGCCACCTACAAAGCAACCATAAGGAAGGGCTTTCTATACATTGATGCAGCAGTTCCTACTGATTTGATTAAAATGTAGACACCTCACCTTCTGAGCCTCACTTTATGAAGCAAAATGGAACATAAGGTGCCATCCCACCCTATACAAGAACTGCAGAATTTTCACAGGATAGGGAGGGTGGTGCAGGAGCAATTATAACATTTGAACAGCCTCACGAAGGCCTACCTGAACTGCTAAAGTGACATGCCTGAAACAGTGATCGGCGTACTTTGGGAATCACATGGGTTTTAAATTATGGAAGGCTCCCAGGAACATATTTCTTGCATAAAATGTATTACGTTTGCCAAGTGTCTTAAGCCAGGCCTAGAAACCCTTTTGTAATTTAGATAATTGGAAGCTCATAGTACTTAAGGGAAATGCCTATCTTACAGTAGAGATGCTTAAAAATACTTAAAAAACTGGAAATGCTTGGAAACTTCAAATACCTTGATTCTAAAGGTAAAACACATCTTTTTGAAGGCTAGAAATAAAATAAACAGGAAATACTGATTATAGTGATGCTGAAAAAACCAAAGAAAATCCTTAACATTTTGCAAATGTAATTTGCCAAATGTCTTTAAGAGTTCAAGGGGAAAAAAATTCAACATTGGCTGACTTCAAAGTAGGTGCTAACCCTTCATTCGCCACATGGTCTACATACATTCTTTAATGTACATGAATAAGAAAATGTCTATATAAAGACCTCACAAAGAGCAAGTAATATGATAAAGGCAAAAATTTGAAAGGTGTTCTCTCGAAAAACCCACATTCTTTTATACACTCAGTATCACAATCAGAGATATGATTTAATAAGTAATTCAGCAGCATTTGAAGATTATTTGGGGGAAAAATGGATAGTTGATTTGAGTAACATATGGCAAGGTAACTTTGTGAAGCAAGAATGCGAACTAATATATAAAATGTAATTGACTCATTTTATGGATAAGAGACATACTTTTTAAAGATTAGACTACGGTCTACTTTCTTTTATTTTTCCTAACTTTTCTATGTTATACCTCTGAATCAACTAAAAAAATAAATATAATAAATATGTTTGAAGTCTTGTTACTTTCCTCCCCTTCTCCTATCGAATGTTATTCTAAATTTGATGTTTATTATTCATACACATTTCCTTATAAATTTACTATACTGGCGTGTATACAGGGGAAAAAGAGAGAGATTGGTAGAGGTGTGTGTGTGTGGGTGGACACTGTTTTGCGTTTTAACTATACAGTATATAAATGGAAACATGTTGTACATATTCTTCCTCAATTTCATAGGATTCACATTTTTATGAAATTCTATTATTTCACAGATATAAAACGCTCATAAGTAGCTGTTTACTTCACATATTTATCTTACATGTCATCATATCATCATGCCTAAGACTTACCTAATACCCAAATTCCCCAACTTACAAATACCTTCTATAACACTCTAGGGTGAAAGGGTGTGCGGCTTTACAATATACCGAGCCTTCTATTCATACAGTCCTTGTGCTGGACTCTGTTGTTGACAAAGTTGAAAATGCTACAAAGTTCACAAGGACCTTGGAATTAAAGAGAAAATCAGAGGAGATGGCAATTGTGTATTATTTTCCACATTTACCACGAAGTCTAGCTTGTTCTTTGTAGTCTGCATTTACTCACTCAACAACCTCCTTTGAGAGCCTGCTTACATGCTGCTGTAAGTTCTGGGGACACTATAGTAAACATAACAGAAAAACCCCTGCCCTCACAGAGCTGACCTTCTGGGGCAGGCAGGTAAGTGAACATGTAGCACTTAAGCAAGCGCTGTTGCCATGGAGAAACAGAAAGAGGGGGAGGGGGACAGAGTGTAGGGTGGTCAGTGCAAGCTCACTGAGAAAGTGGGGTCTGACCAAACTCAAAGGAGGCATTGAGCCATGCAGATGTCTGAGGGAGAGCATTCCAAGCACGGGGCCCAGCAGGTGCAACAGCCCTGCCGTGAGAATGTATTCAGGTCATTTACTTAACATGTCTGCTGTGTCAGGTTACCTTCTGAGTGCTACCTTTATAAACATTTACTTTCAATCACCCATCCTATGAAGGTATATATCAGCATATCCATTTTACAAATGATCAAGCTGTAAAATGATCAGGCACAAAGTAATTAGGACTTGGCCAAGATTATACAGCAGAAAGTGATAGAGCGAGACTGTAACTTAGAACTCTAACACCCAGAACAGCTCTCTATGCCACTAATTTATGGGACAAACTGTGGGTTCTCCACTGCTCTAAGCCAAGAATCAGATATCTTCTTCTTCCCTAAACCTCAAAAATGTTACACTCAACTTACAATAAAAAAATTCACTATCCTGTGGAGCACAATAAGTAAAATATGATGTATTAGAAAGATACATCCTAACAAAATGCAGACTGAGATCTCAAAAATAATCTATTTTGCTAGAATAGGCAAACTTTCCTTTAGAAAGAAAATTAAATCCTTTCCTAATTAAGAAATTTTGTATTTGGAAAATCTTCACTCCATATATAAAATCTACCTGAGCTTGAATCAGAGCAATACCCAAATCAGCAACATCCACTCTGGATATGGCAGTTTTCCTTGTTGATCGTATCTAAATCTACTTGCTGAACCAGGTTTCTGAAATCCATGGTATACACAATTTAAAGTTCAAAACATAAGAAAATAATAAAAGACACTGTGCAATACTGTCTAGTCTTTTTAAATGCTGGTAACTATATCTGATAAAAATGTACACAAATTTCATAATATAAAACTTTGATCAACTTTATATCTTACTAGAGGCCCAATGCACAAAATTCGTGCCAGAGTAGACCTTCCTTCCCCCAGCTGCCGGCACCAGCTTCCCTATGGCACCCGGGACCTGGGCTTCATCCAGAAGGTCATCTGGAAGGACATTCGGTCTAATTAGCATAGTACGCTTTTATTATTATAGATAGCTTAAGATTTTCATTAGTGGCTAATTTCCTCCCAGGACTGGATGAAAACTCCAAAATCAGCCCACAAACTCATAACTGAAACCTTATTTTAGAAGAAGAAGTAACACATTGAATGGAGAGAATTCTATAAATGTCAGCTGAGCACTCGGCTCTTGAAACTTCCAAGTTTTAAGGAGGTTTCAGGTTAAAAGCAAGGAAAACCCCAAGTGAGAACTCCAAGCCACTTGTCATCTCGAGGATCCGACTCTGCTCTTTTCACGTACCTGGAGTAAGAGATGGGCTCTGCAGGAAAAAGCCAGGCTGCTGGGGCTGCCCCATGAGGTTGTAGCCCCACAAGGCAGACTGTGGGTGGTGCATCATCTGGGAGGAGATGGGTGAGTAATTAGGAGGCACTCGGTATATGTTGCTCTGTGAATACTCCTTCAACATAAAGTTAAAACAAAAAGTTACTTAACTCCACACACCACATAGGAAATGAATGCAAATTCTTCCTATCACATTATTTGAGATAACTCCTCTCCCAGTAGATAAGGCCATTTTATAATGGGAGAGATGGAAGGCAGAATCTCAATATATTCTCTGCAAAACACTCACTTTTCGTTAATTTAAAAAGAACCTGGCTACAGTGAAGGGAGATAGAAAAAAATATCTTTTCTAAACTTCATTTTAAAATACTAAAAACACATTTAAAATATTGATATTGACTGCCAACCACAGCTGAAAGGGCGTCTTTGTAATTGCAAAGTCTCCCAAAGGCCTTGCTGAGGCCTGGGGTGAAGCTCAGATTTCTGCCACAGGCCCTCAATACTTCAGAGCCAGGCCCGGCTCGGACAGGATCTTTTCCCCAGTTTTCAGGCCAGTATTCTGCAAGAGCAGACTCCACCGCCATCCTGCAAACACAACCACTTCCACTCCCACCTCCCACCCCCCAATCTCCCAACAGGGCTTCCTCTTCCTCACAGCAGCCAAAAGGCTCTAAGGGTCACAGGTCTAGGCTAGCTCTAAAGGACAAAGGGAAAATAAAATTTCAGAAAAGTACAGCCTGCACTTCATCCCATCGGGAAGAAGCAGCCTCAGGAGTAGTGTGGGAGGCGAAGAAATGACCAAGACTCACTTGGGGAATGAGATAAGTTTTAGGTCTTTTGCAGCTAAAAAGAACAGAAATCCATCCCCGTGGCTGGACAGGCTGGGAAACCCAGATTTCAGGGGATGGCAATCTGGACCTTATTAAGTACCCCTTTCAAGACAAAGGAATACTGGCAGGAAGACTGTATGAAAGATGATACTGACACTCAAGTGACATCCAAAAGTGATAGTGATCATTTCTAGAATAATAATCACCAAACTATCCAATTGACAAAGACATGTTTTGGCTTTGACATAGGTAAACAATAACATAAAATAATCATGGTGTCTAAACACTACATTGTGAATATTTTTTCCACTGCACAGTAAGAACACCTTTGAATTTCATAGGAAAATAATCTCAAATTGTCTCTCAAGTATTTTTCAGTTAAATGGAAAGATATTTTATATATTAATTCTGTAAGTTCTATAAAATTATTTTAAATTACCATCTCATAGATTTCTATTGTTTTTAAGAAAATGTTGCTACAGATAGGGAAGTCTAGTAGGCAAACAAGAAGTGAAACTACATCATGTTTATGTTATCTTTTATAAAGTCTGGAAATATGATAGAGAAGTAGAATACACAGGTGAGGAAGGTGAAGTGGTGAATATGAAATCTCACGAACATCCTATTCAATATATTAGATGGAGATTTATCTAGGGAAGACCAAATAGAGTGTTTTTATTTTATTTTAATATACTATGGCTATCAATTGCCGAAAATACAATAACTATGTTAAACACAGCTTATAATAAAAATACGTGAGAGGATGAGATTTTATAGGTCTGAAAAATTCAAGTTTCAAATCTGAGAAATCATGAGGCACTGAAATATTAAATACTATAGGCCCGGTGCACGAAATTCGTGCACAGGTAGGGTCCCCAGGCCTGGCTGGCAATCAGGGCCGATCGGGGTCTTCCAGCTGCCGGCGGGGCCTTCCTTCGTTCCACATCGCCCCCTAGTGGTCAGCACATGTCATAGCGAGCGGTTGAACTCCCAGTAGGTTGAACTCCCGAGGGGACAATTTGCATATTAGTGTTTTATTATATAGGATGATTCACAATGGAAGCTTAAAATTAAACAGTTATAAAAAGTAGAGGAAGAAAAATCAAAAGCTATGATCCTAATTCTATTCATTATGTGCCTCAGGATAATTCTTACCAAAAAAAAAAAGGTTTTTACTGCTTTTAGCAGTGCTTCTAGGGCTATAAGTTGGACACTAAATCTACTGGATGCTCTTGCGTATAAGTTCCCTCTACTTCCTGCACTTACATCAACTCTTGAGCTTGATTTTGTCTTGCGCTTCCTTCCCTTTGTTTTCTTCTCTTCATCAGTTGTGGTTTTTCCCTGATCTGACAGCTCAGCTGATTTCCTCTCTGGTTCCTGAGAAATGGGAGACGTGGGCTCTTCCTCTTCCTCCTCAGGAGGCAGGGGCAGCGGCTCGAGGTAGTAACTTCGGGGCTTGGGCATAGGGTGTGTGTGGTACAAAAGGAGGTGGTGCTGCTCCTCATACTTGATCACCTTCCGGTCTATTCGGACTGTCCCGAACCAGGCCCAGGACAGAGGAGCTGGGTTCTTCTGACCCTCAAACAAATCCCAGGGGGACACCTTCTGCTTCGTAGAGACCTGGAGACCCTGTGGCAAAATAACACTCTATGACCACACCCTCAGACCTTTTTCTGATTAGGGTCAGGCTTGCTTAGGACATGGATTCAGAGAACATTTTGGCTGGTGTGGGCCTTCGCAAGAACTTAGCATAGAGCAGACAGGCTAACTAATCAGTCCAGGGTCACACAGATCACCGGTGGGGCTGGCTAGACTCCACAGTTCTATGGTTCTCTCTACCACTGAGCTCCATAGATACAGTTTATTGTACAATGGCATTTTTTTCATGTAGTTTTCTTTTGTTAGCAAAAAAATAATTTCTAAGAAATGCTATAAAGTTGATCTTACTATACTAAATTATAATCAGTTATAAATCTTTGGAATCCATTTATTGTTTTTAGGATAAGAAACATTCAACCTCTAATTGGGCTCAAATGAACTTTAATCCAAACATGAGTGGACTTAATATGGGCACCTTTCATGTACTTAATAAGCCATAGTTAAGTCATTTTATTACAGAATTAACTTTACCAACATGTAGAAATAAACTCCTTCAATTCAAGCTCATCTCTATGGAGTTCAGAGGAGAAAATGTTATTTTGTTTCTGAAAATAAGAAGTTTATTTTTAACATTAATTGGTAATGTCCCTTGGTACTTTCCCTGGCATAGCAATTTGAAAATACTTTTCTTCAGTATGAACCCCAAAATAATTACTCGGCCATTCCATAACTATGCCCTCTTACCTACACACTCTTCCATGAACAGCTTTATCCAGAACCAAGGCTCGGTACCATCTGCACACTGACTGCTTCCTAATATGTCTTGAGATTAGACTTCTCTCCTGGGTGCCAAGACCACATCTCCAAATGGCTTATACATGTCTCACCATTAGAGAGCCCACCAGCACTACAAACTCAACTTGCCCATGATTCTAGCTCTTTCTCTCCACAATGCACCAATGTGGTAAGCACCTAAAGTACTCCGAGTTACTGCTGCATTGCAGTTCAATGAGCCACCTTTTTTGTGTCTTTGTATAAATTCTCCCTTTTGCCTGTACTACATTTTCCCCTACCTCCCAGCTAACTCTTAATCCTTCAAAATGATTCATGTCGATTTTCCTGGGGATGCTGCTCCAACTATTTACTTGCCATCTGAGTGTGATGGCTCCTTCTCAGGGTCCCTAACTCTGTGCAGCATGACACACAAACCTCACCATACTCTGTCTATCTACTACTAAGAGGGCAGGCGCTCTGTCTTCCATCTCTGTGATTTTGGAAATCTGTGGTTGTTCACGTTCACTGAAAGAATCATGGACCACTCTTCTTGTATTATAAGAACACCCTGCTTAATATCTTATATGAAATCAAGTGTTCATTAAATATTGTTTAATTGATATGAAAATAAAGTACCATCACTTTAAACATTTTTACTCAAAATAGTTTTACTACATAAAGACTTTTAGCAACAAAAATTCTTATCTAAACGTATTGTTTCCAATTCAGAAGTAAAATTACAGCTGATCTTTTGTTTTTGTTTTTTACACTAATCTTTTTAGTTTTCTATTGTTGAATTTAGGAAATTCACTTAATTTCAAGTACAATTTTAAGTAAAGATCTTGAAATATTTAACTTTTATTATAATGCCAATAACCACTAAATGATAAAAATATGCATTTAAAAAACAGGAAACTGTAAAATTAAAATGCTTTATATGCTTTACAGGAAGACAAAAAGTTGTATTTTGTTTTTGTGAGATTAGCACACAGTTATACACACGAGAAGCAAACACGTTACTCTTGCCTGTTTTTTATCTATAGAGTCGAACCCAGCAATTTTGTTTCCCTTTGTGTCGATCAAGGAACCCATAGGCTCACAAGTGATGACATCACAGGTCTGTTTTGGCAAAGGCAGCAGCTGTTGAACTTTATCAATACTTTCTGACCGCTTGTCTCCTAGCTCTTTCTAAAAAAAAAAAATAAGAGAGAGAGAAAAAGAGAAGTGGAACAGAAATTACAATGAAGGCAAAAGTTGGCCAGAAGGAAGTTCCCTTATGAAACATTTCCATTATATAGCTGAAATGTTCTTTCACTTGAAACATGGTCTACGTTGCAACTCTCAATTAGAGTGGTGAGTATGTTTCATTTCTTCATTTTAGGTAGAAAATAGAACACATAAAAAGGCACGCTTGTTACACAACAAACATCACAATGCTGAAATGACAAAATCTAGGACAGCAACTGTAACGAGAAGGCAGGAGCTGCAGCACGGAACACGTTCTCGAATGCAGGGCCACAGCACAAGGTAACCATTGGTTATTTTACTGTAAGGTCATCAGATATATTGATTTTTTTCTCTTATGCAGTTTACTTATAGTTTATTTCAAAACTGTGCTAGTGGTTAGTAAAATGAATTGGATTTAGATATATCAGTACAAGTGATTATTTTCAACTGCATGTTCCAGTCCAAGCACAAATGTATCTTAAATCTGATGCTGGTACTCTGATTAGATATTTGGTAATGCATTTCTAAAGTTCATTAAAAAATTAAACATGCTTTATGAATATAAATTTCTTTAAAAGACAAACTTTCAAACTATATGCTTACTACTTTGGGGTTCTAGTGAGCTAAGGTAAAGCAAATAGCAAAATAATCACATTAAATTAATTTGAGTGCAACAAATAACATTTAATTTAACGAGGAGTAAAATTAGATAAAATGTACTAAATAACAAACCCACAAGCCATTTGAGTTCATAATAAGCAGGTCACAAACTTGCCTTCAGTTTCTTTACTAAATTCATGTATGCACGTCTGTTCTCTTCAGATCCCCCTGGCAATGCGTTGGACAGATCAGAGGCTAGTGTTCCATTGATTAAAACACCCAGCATGTCAAGAACTGTTGTGAATAATTCACTAAGAGGGGACAGAAAAGAATTATTTTCACCTCAGAGCAAAACCAAGATAATCTTAACTGAGAATTTTTATTTAAGGCATAGAATGTACCTAAGAAAATAAGATGCGACAGAAATTAACATCAGTATATCAAAGCCTCTGCCATGTACACGCGCAGCAAAGTAAAGGTAAAATGATAAGTACATACTTGTTAGTGTGCATGTCAACGGTTCCAGAAGTAATGATCTGAAGGAGGAGGAGGGCCCAGTCTGTGGTCCATTGGGTGCTCCTCTGCACTGTGTCAAACATTCCTCCCACCTAGTACATAAAAAAATACAATAAAAAAATCTGCATTGTGTTAAAGAGAAAAATATACTTTAGCCAAATTTTGATTAAAGAAAATCCTCAAAAAAAAAAAAAAAAAGAGAGAGAGAGAGAGAGAGAAGAGAAGAGCACCTGAGTGTGGGCACATCATCAATAGGAATTACAGCTGACCCTTGACAGCTGATCCTTGAAAATGCAGAGGCTTAGGGACAATGACCTTCCTCTTAGTAGAAAATCTACATATAACTACTCCTACTACTATGTCAGTATAATTAGCTTTCTTTTATTCCTAAACGTTCAGGATACCCTCTTTTATGGTGTGATTTTAGTCGAATTACATCTAAATAGGTCAAAACCACATAATCCAATTATCTACAACTTTGTGCTGTCAATTACTATTGAATCTAAGCCTGTTGTCATAATAGCACTCAGAATTATCCAGTAACACAGAAGTAATGATGAGCAGGAGGCATGGCCCCCAGGTCTACTCTTTCACGTGTGGAAATTCAGTTGAAATCAATAATCAGTGAATATCCCTAGAGTGCCCTTCAGCTGGCTTGTCCAGTGGGAAAGAAAAATTCAAAGGAATGTTCAATGTGTGAGAATTTTAAATTTCTGAAAAACAAAACCTTCCATGTAGAATTTGTTTTTATGATCAATTTGATAATTTTGACTTAAATGTCATTTTAATATGGTTTTTAAATAAGCATAGTCAAAACTAACTTCCATCTCAGAATACTGGTCCTCTAAGTCCTCCTCTGAGCTCACACCCAAAAGGAGAGATTCCTGGGGTGGGGCTGCAGAAGGCAAACCGGAGCCTAAAATACCTACCTACTGCTGTCCGGAAGTTAGGCCAGACAGGAAGAACAGCAGCCAGGAAAACAGGAAGGTTAGAGGGACAGGGAAGTAGCCACAGAGAGCAAACAGCAGAGGCCTCACCTTGCAATGAAGACTTGTGACGACAGTGGAAGTGGGAGGCTATGTAAGATAAGTTTAACGCAGGCAAAAGACTGGAAATGTCTTACCAAATTCAGGCGGAGCTGCAATGCTTCGTGCATCATCTGCCGTGCTTTTATGTCATGCTGGTATCGCTCTTCTCTCCAATTACTTAAGATCTAAACCAGACAATACATTAAAAAAAAAATCCAGAACTGGTTTCCCCTGTTAAAATTAAATTTTTCATATTTTAAGTTAAATTGAGCTTTTACTGATGGTCAAAAATAACTTCTTGGTTTAACAAATTAAATAAAACTTTCCTCCCCTTCCACTAAGCAGACAGAAATCTGGCTATTTCTTTGTCATTACCTTTCCAGATGGGAGAAGAAAAATCTTTTCTAATTACTTACCCAGCAGTCTTAGAAAACGTTTTTAGGGGACCATCAAGTTAAACATTAACAAACATAAAGATCAGTTTTTAAATACAGTTGACCCTGAACATCATGGGTTTGAACTGTGCGGGTCCACTTACACATGGATTTTTCAGTGAATATAGAGGCAGCCGCTCTATAAATATGGGTTTCACATCTGAGAAACAGTATTTTTTTTATCTGAGGTTGGATATTTGCAGATTGTTCTTCACCATAAGGGACTGGAGCATTCTCAGGTTTTGGTTTCTGAATACCAGGAGGATGACTGGAGTTTTGGGCAAGCAAAAGTTATATAAATTTTTTATTGTCTTGGGGTCGGTGCCCTTAAATACCATGCAACTCAAGGGTCAACTATACATCATTACATCATTTCATTTGTCTTATAAAGATAAGTATTAGGCAGATAAAATTACATTTTATATCAGCTCTGGGTTATATTTCTAGGGACACGCTGTGAACCCTAGCAAATGTACTAGTATTATTTTAGTGTTCTTTTGAAGTGGAATCTTGTCATTTTATAGACTTGTCTTCCTTGATACAGATAATACATACTATTTTGAAAAAATGTGACAATTTCGATATTAGTCAAGTGGCATATCCACTTGTAAAGTGCTTCTTCCCTGATTCAGACTAATGCTGGGAAAGGAAAGTGTTCTTAGGAAGGGCAAACTGCACGTGGGCAACACCCCAGGATCAGATGTCAGGAGCAAAAACAAATGCATACCATCCCTCCCGCCCCCGCAAAAAAAATCTCATACTGCCATGCTCTGAAATATGTGTTAACTAATAAGAACCATCTTAAAATAGTTGAAATGAGTCACATGCAGAAGTAAGCCCAGCAGATGACCTGTAAGTATCCTGCAGGGTAAGAGGAGAACACTTTCCACAGCTCATCAACAGAAATGGACTTCTCCCAGGCGAGATAAGGGTGCAAGGCAGGTAACAAAACACGCAAGCTGCCATGGAGCTTACATTCAAGGGGCAGGATCTTACCTAATAATAGACAAACATGTAAATTGACCGTCCCTCTGCCATGCTCACCAGCCAATCAGGAGAGTATGCAAATTATCACAACAAAGATGGCGGTTAATTTGCATACATAGGCACAAAGCAGCGGAGCAAAGACGGAAGACTACGGGCCGAGGGAAGGCCTGGGTCCCGGGTGCCGGAGGAAAACCGGTGCCGGCAGCCAGGGGAAGGGAAGGCCTATTGCACGAATCTCTTCATGCAACGGGCCTCTAGTGAATAATAAAAAATCAGGTGTAACAAGTGGTATGGACTTGGGCCAGGGGATAGAGAATGACCGCCGTTCTATTTTTAGAGAGTGATCAGGGAGAGCCTCCTGAAGGAGGTGACCTGTGAGCAGAGACCTGATGAAGTGAGGGAGAAAACCATGTGCACATCTGAGAGGAAAGCCTTCCAGGTGAAGGGAGAAAAGATGCAAAGGTGCTGCAAGGACAGTTTGTTCGAGGACCAGCAGTGTGGCCCCTGTGAAAAGAATGGAGTGAGCTAGGCCATGGCTGGTAGGAAAAAAGGTAGAATGAGAGCAAGTGCCAAATCACAAAGGCCTTATAAGCCCAGGCTTTGAATCTTTATTCTAAGTGTAGCAAGAATGATTGCAGCATTTTGGGCACCAAAGAAATGTGATTCACATTTAAAAAGGATTATTCTGGTGACTGTGTAGAGGATAGATTTCTCATATCCGAAAGGTAGAAGACAATGGGAGAACCAAGTAAGTGTCCTTGTTCATGTTCATCTAGTACCATTCAAGGAAAAGACATGATGTCAGAACCACAGCACCACAGGAGGGCTCCATTAGGCTCTGCAGCAGGATAAAACATCCCACATGACCCACCCAACCACACTGCTCAGTTCCACAATCTCCAGTTTCTAATGTGGTCACTAGTTTCCTTGTGGTACAGACAATGCAAGTGCCAGGGGAACTGTAGTTGCTGGAAAGACAAAGTCCATATTCTTTATCAGTGAACCAAAATGACTTCTGATTTATAAATGAGTATCTTGTGTACTTGACTGGCATCATCCTGGCTCTGGCAGTAAAATGAAATTGAGTTTCTGCACCTACAAGGCTCAAGATGAGACCCTGCCTGATAGGTGGAAGACCCCTTAGGTCTCAGATCTCTATTTCTGTCTTCCTGCCATGCCAACTGCAACAGGGACTTGTCCAGGACCCCTCCCCTGAGGCAGGATCAGGAGACAACAGACATGTCCAAGTTATGTGAAATATGCAAATGTTACTTTTATAGTCTGTGGACATTAATATAAAATTGTTAATCTTGTGGTGACTAGAATGTCAGGTAGGAGAATAGAGCGTGAATTATGCTGACCTACATCTAATCAAATCACGGTGTGTCCTTATTGGTTTAATCTCAGCATTTGAAAAGAAAACAAATTAATGCCATTAGAAAAAAGCTTGCCTGGCTTCATACTCTACTCTACTTTACCTGATTAACTTGATTCTGGAGAGACATGAGGAGGCCTTCTCGTTGTTCATCTTGTCCCTTAAGGCACGTAAGGACCAGTGAGAGGAATGGTTGTTGGCTCAAAAGAGACATACTACAAAGCAAATCATAACAGCAGATCTAGTTAGAAAGAATGGATTATTTCCTTGCAACACTGACTTCTTGCCCTCGGGTTTTGGCTCACTATTTTACTAATAGTTAGTAAAAAATGGAGAGTTAAGTCATATCTCTACTGATTATATTAAAAGCCACAGGAATGCTTCTAAATAATTTAATATTGAAGGCATTCCCCAAACTAGCATAAATTCATACTGCAACTGAATGTGTAAGGGCAGAGAAGGAAGAAGAGAATTTGTATTTCACATCAGTAAGTTGCATTTTATAATACACATCAGAAGGAATATCACCTTATACACAGAATAAAATTTAAAATGTAAACTTCCTCTCACACAAAACTCTTATTTTAGGGTCCAGCCCTATCCAATTGCTGTGCTTATTTTATTTTTCAGCACATTCCTTGAGAACAAACAGTGGGGTATTTACTGGTAGAGCTAAGATCAGAACCTGGTTCAAGGACCCAGTATCACACAGTAAATATCTTGCAAAATACCAGAGTGCTTGCTCGTGACCTGAGGAGCACAGCCCCTCCACCCCCACAATGTAGTCTTCCAAGGGGTTTTAAGACATTTGGGCCCAGCCAGTGTGGCTCAACGGTGGAGCCTCAACCTAGGAACCAAGAGGTCACAGTTCGATTCCCAGTCAGGGCACATGCCTGGGTTGTGGGCTCAATCCCCAGTGCGGGGCATGCAGGAGGCAGCCAATCAATGATTCTCTCATCATTGATGTTTCTATCTCTCTCTCCCTCTCCCTTCCTCTCTGAAATAAAAATATTTTTTAAAAAAGACATTTGGTAAAAATTCTATTAAGATTCATTCAATTATTAGAGAACAACTAACTAGTCATACTGATAAACTAATTGCTACACTGGAAAGAAAAATTTCTTCAAATGAGATTGAGGCCAAAAGATTTCAACCTGCTTCATTTTACATAAGCAGACTGAGAGAGACTGACTTGGGAAGGGCCATTTTGAAACTTTGTAAGAGCCTCTAGAACTCTCTGTGGTAGGCGGGGCGATGTACATACAATCACCCATTAGCTAACAAACTTTGAGAACTAAGTTGAGTCATCTGGTTGGTTAATTAATGCTAGCAAACATAACAAAACAATCAGATAACAAACAAAATATGAGCGAAGTTAGGTCTCTACCAAATGTTCTTCAGTTAAGAATGCAGGATCAGAAACCAGACCACCTGGTGTAAACCCAGCTTCCTAACTCCTTAGCTGTGTTCTCAAAAACTTTACTTAACCTTTCAGTGCATTAGTTTTTTTCATCTGTAAACAGTGTATAGAGAGCTAAGATCAGCACCTGGTTCATGAATGCTGTGAGATTTTAAAAGTTTGAGTATATATGAAATAAATTTTATATAGGGGCTGGCATTTGTAAGAGCTCAATAAATGACCGCTACCAAAATATTATTAATTAGAAGAAAATAATATTTCAAAATTTTTTTTATTTCCCCCCATTAGCATTTATCCCCCTGTATCCTCTTTCACTTCCACCCCCCACTCTCCCCCCCACAATCAAACAGAATAAATTATCATTATTTCCCCCTTATCCTTTGGTGCTAAATTCACCATGTTTTCACATTCGAGAGTGGTTTTAGACTTCTTCAGTAACACAGTCAGTTTTCAAATAGAATTATTTGAAATCTTTTCAGGGCATAAAATAAATTAACATTAAACTTCATCGTTTGTAAGTTTTAATATCTAATCTAGAACAAGAACCTTAAATGCTAAAAATATTAGCAACTATTTCAGGGTCCAACAAGACAGAACTAGAAATATTTCTATGTATTTTAAACACAAAGACCTAAGTAATAAAATAAAAAGAAAGAAAAGTGATTAAAAGGAGAAAACAGGGACCAGGTGGCAATCCAGGTCTGATTCAGGATGCAGTGGGCTAAGAAGTCAGGATTTTCATAGCAGCAAGGATCGGGGTGCATAGGCGGAACTGAGAACGTTTAACTTCTTAGGAACAGCGCCTCACCTAACAAAACATTTTCAATTTCATTTAATAACAAAGTTTCAGTGGACTTGGAGGGCAGTGAACATTATGTTTGCAGAATGCTGCATTTCTTTCTTTCAAATCAGACATAGAGACACAACTTGCAGGCATACCTTTTCTGTTTTTGTCTGTCTCTTTCCTTTTTTGAAGAAGAACCCAAGTGCTGTCCCTTCTCCAGCTCCTCCCCAGCAGCTTTCAGTACTCTTCCTTGCACAGAGGTTGGCAGCCTGGCAATGAGCGGGGCCACCAGCCACACACCCCTGCGTTCAGAGGAGCTAAAATCAGAAACAGGCGTTATGCCCAATGAGGCACCTTTTTCTCAGAGTTATGGCAGAAATTCCCATGTAAAAATTTTATACACAAGATACACTGATTATTCAGAAATTTCTCTTTCATTTCTATGCTATCGCACAGTAAATATTTTGCCAAATACCAGATATTTGCACACACTTTTCCACTCGTGCTTATAGAGGGCAATAAAAGACACGGTTCTGGGAGTATAACTAAAAGTTTGTTTAAAAATCTACAAACATACTTTTCTATTATTGTGGCTCTCTGATTAGTAACAGTCCTTTTGTCCAACACTTTTTTGTCCTGGTTAAGATATGAAATGTTCTGGTTACATTTAAGCACACTGATAGCCTGTTTTTAAAGTTTTAGAATTCACTAGTTATACTTTACACCAAAATGATGAAATACAGCTAATCTGCCTTTCATGATTATAGTTTATGCAAAAATGCTCATTTTTAAAGAAGGCAGAAAAAGTGTTTCCTATGTAACAAATACCACGGAACAGTGAACACTAAAGAAATTAATGCACCCTGAATGTCACCTGTGGTTCCCAGGAGTCTGGGCCCGATTAACCTAGTATTTAGACCACTAAGATATCATGCAGCCTGTAGCATTGCCCTTTAACTTATTATTAAATAATGATAACTGACACAAGTTATTACTTTCTTCATATTCCTGCAGCTTTATGAAAAAATATTGGATTATGCAAATAAAACACAGTTACATGTGAAAAAATAACAAGAGACTACTAGTAATAAAGCCACAGAAAAAACACCTTAGAAATGTCTTTATTCCATTCTGCCTTGTGCTTCCTGCATCGGAGCTTCCGATCCCGTTCGGGTTGAAGAGCCCCGTACCGGAATTGGAAGAGTTGATGCTCATGTCAGCAGACTGCTGGAACACCTCTATGGTCGCCTTAGCAATATTGTCCAGTAAGTTGTTCATTTCAGCCACCGAACCAGAGCCCTAGTGCCAGACACAAGAAAACTAGCACACATACATTTTACTTTAACGTCAAATGTCAATGTCAACATGCTTTGCTTTTCATACAATTTTATATATATGCATGCTCTTCAGATATACTCACTGGGTCCTTCAAGCACTGCTTAATCATTAACTGAAGTTCTAGCCAGGACTGCCTCAGTGTCCACTGCTCAAGGTTCTGGGGGAAACGGAAATAACTAAGATATTAAGGACATTACGCATGTCTTAAAACACAGGAATTACTGGCAGTTTCCCTATTTCAAGAAAGACTAGAATAGTCACACACAAGAAAGGATCTACAGGCACCACTGCTTTTCAAAAGTTCGTGTTAAATGCCCAGCCAGCGTGGCTCAGTGGTTGAGCATTGACCTATGAACCAGGAGGTCACAGTTCGATTCCCAGTCAGGGCACATGTCCGGGTCTTGGGCTGGATGCCTAGTAGGGGGCATGCAGGAGGCAGTCGATCAATAATTCTCTCTCATCATTGATATTTCTATCTCTCTCTCCCTCCTCTTCCTTCCTCTCTGAAATCAATAAAAATAAAAAAGTTTGTGTTAAGTACTTCACTTTTTCTTTTTAAATATTTTTATTGATTTTTAACGAGAGAGGAAGGACAAGAGAAAAACAACTATGTGAGAGCAGAACATCAGTCTGCTGCCTCGTGCACACTCTTTCCCTCTCCACCGGGGATCAAGCCGTAACCTGGCCATGTGCCCTGACTGGGAATCGAACTTTCAGTGCACAGACGATGCTCAACCAACTGAACCACACAGGGGAGGGCAAGCACTTCACTTTAAGGAAAGACCTACATTAGCCTGTTTTCACCAACAGAATGAAATCGGAGAGTGCGAAAACAGTGCTGTGCTTGCTGTGCAGTAAGCTGTGATGGAGGCAGTGGGCACCCAGCAGCGAGGGTAGCCCAGGCACCAAACCCCTTCCCTGGGAACCACACACAGCCTCTCAGCATCCAGCCACCATGGTTTTTAAACCACACCTGTGAGCATCTGGCTTTATCTCGACTTATTTTGCACATTTGTTAGCAAGATGTGTCTTAAGGCATAAGAAAAGCCTAAGAGAGCCGGTGGGAATGCTACTGTCATTTTTGTTATAATTACAAAGAATGTGTCAAATCACAGAAACATAATCTTTAAATTACTGACACTCACCTGAAGAATGCGTTTAATGTGCTGTCTTTGCAGGTTGTCCCCCTCAGTACATTCTTTAATGCCGTGAGGGTAACAGATGAGCTGCAGTAGTTTCTGTGCTTGCATATTTGAAAGCACAGGGTCCAATATTAGTTCTTTGTCTGTGCACAATCTTTCAGGTTCTTTTAAGCAATGTTCTCCTACCCATTCCTAAAAATCATACAGCAGTTAGATTGGTAGGCATGGGCTTTCTACATGCCTATGTAATATGTACTAAGTTCATGGCACATAATGGAATATAAAGCAGACAGGAATCTTCCAATTAACAAAATATTACACACACAAAATGGTGGCAAAAGTTTTAAAAACAAACTTTTCTAGTATTTTAAATTCTTAAAATACAAAGTGAAACCTTGGATAAAGAAAACTGTAAAAAATAGATATGCAAAAAAAAAGGAAAGAAAAGAAAGCTAAGGAAAATATTGGTATGTGTTTCAATTGGAAAATGGGTTCTTGTTCTTGCAACTGTTTTACAATCAATTTTTTTAGCTTGCCATATGTAAGGGCAATAAGTCTATTTATAAGATGCCATTTTTATGAAATGCATTATGCTATGTTCTACTGAATAGAACACAGTATAACATTCAGAAAACTGTCTTCCTGTTTGATATTACAATGTTAGTATTATAAATAAATGTTTGTGCACACCTATTCTCTGTACAATTGATTTCTCAGGATAATTTCATAAAGTGCAATTGCTGGGTTAAGAAGTATAGCAAAAATTTAAGGCTATTGATGCATATGGCTAATTAACCGGTAGAGAGTTTCTACTAATTTAAACTTCTATCACAACTTCCTTCATCAGTTTTTCAAAGGAAACTCTTATTTTAAACTAGAGCCCCGGTGCACGAAACTTGTGCATGGGGGGCGGGGGGGAGGAAGGGTGTCTGTCCCTCAGCCCGGCCTGCACCCTCTTCAATCTGGGACCCCTCTCACAATTGAGGACTGCTGGCTCCCAACTGCTCACCTGCCTGCCTGCCTGATTGCCCCTAACCACTCCCCTGCCAACCTGGTTGCCCCTGTCCTCCCCTGCTGGCCTGATCACCCACAACTGCCTTCCCCTGCCAGCCTGATCACCCACAACTGCCCTCCCCTGCTGGCCATCTTGTGTCCACATGAGGGTGGCCATCTTGTGTGTTGGAATGATGGTCAATTTGCATATTACTCTTTTATTAGATTGGATGAGGTAAGACTTTGTCAACTGTTCCTGAGCCCAATTTGAGCCCAGATCTGTTTAAAATGAAACCTGTTTCTTAACCACTACACCTGTGACTAAACACTGATTATCCATTAAAATCACCTGAGGACCTTGTTAACAAAGTGTGGGCCCTACATCAAATCAATTAAGTCAATCTTAGGTTGTGGACCAGACAGCAGTCATTTTCTTAAGGCATCAAAACCAATTTTAACTCCTTAGGTAATTCCAATTGCCCTCACAGTATGGAACCAGTGCACAACCCAACAACTTCTTAATCCTATATAATAAAAGGCTAATATGCAAATTGTCCCCTTGACCAGGAGTTCGACCTGGAATTCAACCATGGGGGCGGGGACTGCTGGTCAACCACCCAAGGCCCCTCCCCCAGGCCAGCCCTGCCCCCGATTGCCCCCACCACCCCAACTGGGGATGGGGCCAGCTGGCCAAATTCTTGTGTCCCCTCCCTCCAGCCAGCCCCACCCAATTGGCCCGGGCAGGCTGGCCAGACCCCACTGGTGCACGAATTCATACACCAGGCCTCTAGTACCTATATAACTATTTAGCTAACTTTTACCATGGTTATAATATGCCTTATAAAAAACATGACCCTGTCAACATTTGGAACATAAAAAAGAGTATACATGGTATGCCTTGATTCTTTTACTAAGAAAGGAGAAAATTTTTTTAAATATATGAAAAGTTAAAACAGAAGATAATGAAACTGGCCACTTAGGGCAGGGTGAGACAAAGGGCAGCAGGGATTAGGGAGAGAGGACATATCTCTGAGTACACCTTTTGCATAGTTGGCCTGTGGGAGCATGCTATTCTAAAGACAGATCTGGGGGGGTGGGGGGGGTGGACCTACACCGAATGTAAACAAAAACAAATAAAAATCAGTTCTATTTCAAGCAAGAAATATATCCACAGTGAGGGAGAAAGTTCAAATGATTTCTCAACATAATATGGTAAACTCTTAGGGAAGAACTATAAACAAATCTTCAAATCCTTTTAGTAAGTTTGTTTTTCCTAGTAGTATGGGTGTAGCAATTCTGAAACTATTACAGGTATATTACAGAATAAAGCAAATGAGTAAAGGGTTAATATTATTGGGAGTGGGGTTCATAGTGTGGAAGAAGGCAATATTAATGTGGAATGGGGAAAACAAAGGACTTTGTGGGGTTGGATTGGAAGTAAAGATATCAGTATGAACTCGTGATTTACACACACATTTATGTATATATATATGTTTTTTCCTTAGCTTTGTCTGCTGAAAAGGCCTAAAACAATGAGCACACACAGTGCCTTGATCTTGGTTTCTAAATACCATCTTGTGCTAAACAGAATCAAGGTTCTTCAAAGGAATGAGTAATTCTAGATCTGGGGCAGGAAAAGTACAAAAGGAGCCAGAAAGTTAAAAAATAAATAAATAAATAAAGATAAAGACATATCAAAATAACGTGAGATCCAGCATGAAAAGAGTCCCACCAGAAAAATCTGGGCAATTTGAACATGAACATAACCAAGGACAGTAAATCATAATCCATACGGAAAATTAGTAAATATAAGTTAAGGGCGGGCTTTTCCTTAGGGAAGAGTGCAAACTGATAACTGGAGAGGAAAGGAGTTTGGAGGAAAATCACCATCTTGCACCCATCATAGTAAAGACTGGTTTGGACAAGAATCAAAATGGATGCAACATGGGAGGTGAGAGAATTTGATGAGAATATTTGCATTGTCTTAAAGTGTCTCTCCAAAGACCGCTTATTAATTACAAGGAAAAAAAATAATTATCCAGTAGAGAAATTTTGAAATCATACAATGGAGACATCTTGATAAGGTTAACATCACCAATGAGGTGCCAATGGACATCATGGGCCTTCCGATGTGAGTACCAGAGAAGAACCCAGCATTACCGCTGCAGTGTCTAGCTAGGAATGCATAATCTGAAGCTAATCTACAGGAAACTTCACACAAATCCAACATAGTTGGAACAACTGACAAAATTAGAATGAGGTCTATAGGTGAGAAAAATTTACTGTACTAATGCTAAATTTCCTGAGTTTTTTTTAACTGTATTTTGTTCATGTTAACAAACACTAAAGTATTCAAAAGTAAAAAAGAATAATGTATGCCAACTACTCTCAAATGGCTCAGAAAAATTTTTTTTAAGTATATGCATCCATACTGACACACACAAATAGAATTATAAAGCAAATGTGGCAAAATGTAAAAAGTTAGTGAATTTGTATAAAGGATATACTAGAGTTCTTTATTATTATTGCAACTTTTCAGCAAATTTGAAATTATGTCAAAACAAAGCAGGATAAAAAGGACCATCTATGTACACGTTTTGTACAATAGTGAGATTCTTTCCAAAATAACAGTTACATATTCAAAGTTAAAGGCCAATTAAATCTGAAGATACCTGTTGACAAATAGTTCTCAGTACATATCTAGCATATTCTTTTAAGTTGGCGGTTTCTATGGAAATGCTTCTCCCGCATGATTTTGCATTTTGTGAGGCAGTCCAGATATCATCAGCATTCCCATCACGTCGCAAACCCCTCATGGTGAAGTCATCATTCTTTAGAGAGCTGACACTGTTATTGCCAATTTTGGCATCTCCTAAATAACAGAATCACAAACCCAAAATCACACACATTCAAAATATTGCCAATTATTTGAGAAGTAAATGAGACAAGCTTTCAGGAATTTAAAGTATGTGAATGGATAGCTGTGCAGCAATGAAGAGAATGGATCAAGAGAATAAACACAAGAACCCAGGGAAGTTTCATCAGATATGGGAAAAAAGTAAGTTCAAGACTCAGTCCCTACTTTGTTTATAGAATTATGTATGCTTTCACCAAACTTGGAAACGCCATTTTGAATCACACTTAAAAATCAGAGAACACTGATTTCACCAATATTTCAAGCATCAATGTATTCAAATTCATTTGATTTATAGACAAGGAAAAGAAGGGTTACTCACCCTGCTAGATGTCCCTTTTCCATTTCTTCTCTTACAATGACTTATTTTCTATCCATAGGTCAAGAAAAAAGTTTTGCCTTAGCCCACCTTACTATCAACTTCTTGACAAGAGACATTTATTTCCCTGGGAATGGAAAAGGGCAATGCATACTAAGGAAGCCCTGGAAAATCGGGCATTCATTGAATAACCCGTGTCTTTCACTTTCCTTTCTGTAAACACCAACTTAGGAAGAAAACTTCATTCTCACCAATCTCTAATATATTCAACTAAAATGAAGCTAAGGAAAGTGTTTTTCTTATTTAAAAAAAGTTCTGGGGAAAACGCTGAGCAGAATGATTGAATATCTATCAGTGGTCGGCAAACTGCAGCTCGCGAGCCACATGCGGCTCTTTGGCCCTTTAAGTGGCTCTTCCACAAAATACCGACTTCTGCGCATGGGCCACGAAGTTTCAATCGAACTGTATGTGCACGTCCGCACGTGGTATTTTGTGGAAGAGCCACACTCAAAGGGCCAAAGAGCCGCATGTGGCTCGCGAGCCACAGTTTACCGACCACTGATCTAGATATAAGAAATCTTCTCTAGCTACGAAAGACAAAGAACTGTCATATTTTGAAGGTGAAAAAAATAAAATAATTTGGTAATAAACCTTGCCAAATGACAATAGAGCCTCCAAACTTTTGCCTGTTTACCCACAGGATCATAAGCCTTCAGAGAAAAAAATTCCTGGAACCAACAAATGAGTTTACAGGAGGCCCTCAGAGCAAAATCAAGCCCAGGTCAGTGCAAAAAGTCTTTTAAAGCCTACAAGTCAACTAGGAAAAAGTTTTGACTCTGATGAAAAAATATGAAAAATCAGAATTGCTTATTGAATATTTACTTATAAAATCATTAAAAGGAAGGGAGGAATAAAAATACATTTCAACTCAGCAATATCTTCATTTTTATTATCAAACATTTCTCATTAAAATATATGGGCAAATATTACCAATTTCACTTTACCCATAGGAATTTATTTAATTCAACAGAGTTCTTTAGGAGTTGCAAGAAAGACCAGGTTCTGTATGTATCAAAATTTAGCATGCTTTTTAGTGATATAAACAACTATTTTTACACCTTAAGTTAAACTGCTATAGACATTAGAAACCAAATTCTATATAACAGTTCTATTTCCCTAACTCAACATCAGTCCTGATGGGCAGGACTTCAGAGAACATTGGTTAGAACATGTGAGATAGATAAGTTAAAATTTCTGCAAAAACAAAGAAACAAACATATCTGCTAGTCCCAGACTAGGAGATCCTCAAATCAGTATAGATGTTAGGATGACCTGGAGGTTGTACCAGAACCTTCTGCAATCATATAGACAATAGAACATTAGAACAGTGTTCAGTAACAGCCAGGACCCAGGCTCTGCTGGCATTCAACTGGCCTAATCCTGACTTGGGAAGCAATGCTTAGAAAGCTGTAGATTCCTCCAAGAACTGAAGCCAATGAAAAAGCTCAAGGAGCCCAGCTGGGGTGGATCAGCGGTTGAGTGTCGACCTATGAACCATGAGGTCAGTTTGATTCCCGGTCAGGGCGCATGCCTGGGTTTTGAGCTTGAACCACAGTAGGGGGAGGGCAGGAGGCAGCCAATTGGTGATTCTCTCTCGTCATTGCTGTTTCTATCTCTCTCTCCCTCTCCCTCTCCTTCTCCCTCTCCCTTCCTCTCTCTGAAATCAATAAAAACATATCTTTAAAAAATAAAATAAAGTAAAATAAAAAGGTCAAGGAGAGGCAGTCAAAGAAAAGTGAATTGATGATTATACATGGAGAGTAAACTATGGTTATTTGGATATTTAAAAAGGTTGGCCAATTTTACTTGGGATCAAACTAGTCCTTCAAACCAAAGGGACAATATCTAAATTGCACTCATCTTGGTTTCTGCCATTAAAATGTCTATCACTTAATGTAGTCACACTTCCAAAATTAGTTTATGGGAAATCTTCTATTTAGTTCCTCTGATGAACATTAGCTACCACAGTAAAAAGGTGAATCCCTAAATTCATGATTATGTTTATGTTACCATAAACAAAATACAGTTAACAATGGTCTCTACCTTTATTATTAAACGGAACTAACCAGCCATCTTTCCTTTCAAATGTACAGAAATTTTATTATTGAGATGATCATTTAATGTTGACTGTATACACAAGCTCCTGAGCTCAGAGGAAGGCTGTAGCCCTCCATGTGACTTTACCTTTCTCTTTTTACTTCAAAATTCCTGGGTGTAATAGGAGCATCATGTATGTGTGTATGTATACATGTATATACATGTATGTATATGCATATATGTATGTTATATGTGTATGCTTATTTTTAGATGCACATTTAATAATTTGCATGTATGTATATATGCATGTATGTATGTGTATATGTAGGTATTTTTAGATGCACTTTTTAAAAAATATATATTTCTTTATTGATTTCAGAGAGGGAGGAGAGATAGAAACATCAATGATGAGAGAGAATCATTGATCAGCTGCCTCCTGCACGCCCCCTACTGGGGATTGAGCCCACAACACAGGCATGTGCCCTTGGCCGGAATCAAACCTGGGACCCTTCAGTCCGCAGGCTGATGCTCTATCTACTGAGCAAACCAGCTAGGGCTAGATGCACTTTTAATAATCTCTTTTATGAAAGCCCTGTTTTCCTTCCTTGTTATCACCAAATAACACTTTCCAAGATGAAGTATAAAGGGATAGGCTTTATCCTCAAACATGTCCTTTAAGACTCATCAAAGACCATTCTCATCCATGCGGTAACTTCTGTTCTAATGAAAGGGGGCTCCTTCAGAACATAAGAGATAACATTTGTTTAGTGAAGGCCAAAAGAGGGCACCCAAAGCTGGAATGAGATAATGTGATTCAAGACTTCCCAATCATTCTCTTAATTTACAGAATAAAAATGTCTTAAAGCATTGCACTACAAATGAACAGAAAAGGCAGTGCTACTACTCCAGGAGGATGTATCTACACTAATAAAAGAGAAACATGGTAATTGGCGTACGACGCTACCCTTCCCATTGGCTAATCAGCGTATCCTTATGCAAATTAACTGTCAGCCAAGATGGCGGCCGGCAGCCAGGCACTGAAGCGAGCAGGGAGGCTTGCTTCCTCCAGGTACTGCAGATTCCAACGTTCCCCGCTTCACTTGCCGGACTCTCAACTGCAACTCTAAGCAACTATTACTATGTTGCAAATAAGAAGCTAAACAAAACGGCTTTCAGTCAGCCCGGGACCGCAACATTGTATCCATGTTTTCAGCAGTGAGGCCTCAGAGCTAAAGCTGGCCCAGAATTAAAAAAAAAAAGAAAACAAGGAGCAGTTGGGAGCTTTTAGTCACTCACCAGCGGGAAAACAGCCCTCAGCCCCTCAGCCAGCCTGGCCAGGCACCCCAGTGGGGACGCCCACCCTGATCCAGGACACCCTTCAGGGCAAACCAGCCGGCCCCCACCCATGCACCAGGCCTCTATTCTATATAGTAAAAGGGTAATATGTCTCCCGGCACCGGGATCAGCGGAGCAGCGAGGCTCCCGGCACCGGGATCAGCGTGACAGGGGGCAGCGCCCAAACCCTCTGATCGCCCTGCGGCTCTGTGTGTGACAGGGGGCGGGGCCAAAACCTCCCTATCTGCCCTGCTCTGTTCGTGACAGGGGAAGGCGCCCAAACCCCCTGATCAGCCCTGCTCTGTGCCTGATGGGGGGGGGAGCTCCCCAATCCCCCGATTGCCCTGCGGCTCTGTGTGTGACAGGGTGCAGCGCACCAACCCCCTGATCGGCCCAGCTCTGTGTGTGACAGGGTGAGGCGCCCCAACCCCCCGCCCCCACGGGCCCTGCTCTGTGTGTGACAGGGTAGAACCATAACCTCTCCATCGGCCCTGCCCTGAGTGTGACAGTGGCAGTGCCCCAACCCCCTGATCGGCCCTGCCCTGTGAGTGACAGGGAGCAGCGCCCCAACCCCCTGATCGGCCCTGCTCTGTGCGTGACGGGGTGGCGCCGCAACCTCCCCATTGACCCTGCCTTGAGTGTGACAGGGGGTGGTGCCCCAACCTCCCAATCAGTCTACCCTGAGCATGACTGAGGGTGGCATTGCAACCTCCCGATCCGCCCTGCTCTGTGCATTACGGGGCGGCGCCCCAACTCCCCAATCGGCCCTGCTCTGCGCCTGACCAGGGGCTGCACTTAGGGATTGGGCCTGCCCTCTGCCACCGGGGAGCAGGCCTAAGCCAGCAGGTCGTTATCTCCCGAGGGGTCCCAGACTGTGAGAGGGCACAGGCCGGGCTGGGGGACCCCCCCTGCCCCCCGCCGAGTGCACAAATTTTTGTGCACCGGGCCTCTAGTATACCAATAACAATATAAAAGGCATCTTGGTCATTATAAATTATATAAAACTAGTGGCCTGGTGCACGAAATTCATGCACAGGGGAGGGTGTGTTCCTCAGCCTGGCCTGCACCCTCTCCAATTTGGGACCCCTGGAAAAATGTCCTGCCAGTTTACAGGGATCGGGCCTAAACCAGCAGTCGGACATCCCTCTCGCAATCCGGGACTGCTGGCTCCTAACCACTCACCTGCCTGCCTGCCTGATTGCCTCTAACCACTCTGCCTGCCGGCCTGCTCGCCCCCAACTGCCGCCCCCCCCTCCCCCGCTGCTGGCCTGCTTGCCCCCAAATGACCCCCCGCCAGCCTGATCACCCAAAACTGCCCCCCCTGCTGGCCTGCTAGTCCCTACCTTCCCTCCCCACAGGCCTGCTCATCCCCAACTGTCCCCCTGCTGGCCTGCTCACTCCAAACTGCCCCCCCCCCCCCCGCTGTCTTGATCACCTCCAACTGACCCCCACTGATGGCCTGCTTGCTCCCAACTGGCCACCCTGCTGGTCTGCTTACCCCCAATGGCCCCACCCCCCACCAGCCTGATCACCCACAACTGCCCTCCCCTCTTGGCCTCTAACTGCCTCTACCTCAGCCCCGCCACCATGGCTTTGTCCAGAAGAACATCTGGAAGGTCTCCTGGAAGGTCTCCCAGTCTAATTAGCATATTACTCTTTTATTAGTATAGATATATTTGTCTGTAAATATGATTATGATTGCAGATATGAGTAGGACCAGGTAAAATTTTATAGAATGGGCCTTTTATTATAGATGGTTTGTCATGTATGCATTTTTTCGAAAGAAGTAAAAATTACTTTAAAAAATGTTTCAGGAAGACTTTGAGAAATTTACAGTATCTGCTTTTCTTCCAAGAAAGTTGTCACTTTTATGCCAGAGTGAGAATTATTTGTATGCTTTGTATGTCAGCATTGGGCCACTGTGACTGGGGGGCACTTAGCTTGATTTGAGAGTAATTATCTTGCTCACTGGCTGGGAGGGAGGGTGTGTGGCAGAGGAGATAAATACTCGGTTCTGGATTATTCATAGATTGCTGACTTTCTGGATTGATTGTGCAAGCCCCTCCTTTTATTGATGTCCACCTTCTGTTGACAGACATCTACCCTGGGAGAGAAATGAGATGAAACTCTCTTTCTTGTCATTGTAAAAGCATTTGAATTCCTAAGGTGTGATAAGGCCTCCCAGCCATCCACAGTCAAGGTACACATTTTCATGGAGGATGTTCCCACAATTGAATAAATTAAAACAATTTTTTTCTTTTAATTTAAACTTTCTTTTATAACTGTTTTCTTGTTACTTAAAAGCTAGTTTTTTTTGAAACTGCTTCCAAAGCTTTTCAAGCTGTATGTCCTTGGAATAAATTTATAAATAAGAATTGAGCCCAGCGGGTGTGACTCAGTGGTTTAGCATCGACCTATGAACCAGGAAGTCACAGTTTGATTCCAGGTCAGGCCACATGCCCAGGTTTTGGCCTGATCCCCAGTACGGGGTGTGTAGGAGGCAGCCAATCAATGATTCTCTCTCATCATTGATGTTTCTATCTCTCTCCCTCTCCCTTCCTCTCTGAATCAGTAAGAATATATTTTAAAGAGAGAGAGAGACAGAGAGAGAGACAGAGAGAGAGAGGAGTGTATATGTTTGTAAATAAGAAAACATGAATTTGATGATCTTAGAAAGTCTTATTTTCTCTCATTAAAACTTGTGCAGTATAAGGAACTCCATAGATTCTCTTAATTTGAAGAAAGTTAGAGGGAAAGGTACTAATTCAGAGTTCCTTGGGAAAATGTATCACTTATATATTTTTTTATGTTTTTTTTTTAAATCAAAAACTGAAATATTTTCTATTCAGAAAATATATTTGGATCTAAATATCTTCTATAATTTTAACCCTAAAACATCAATTTAAATATTTTAAAAATGGTTTGGATGTTTGTTTTTTTAAATAAGTTAGGTTACTGGAGTTCTACATGTTACTGGATCACCTGGGGTAATTTTCTGATTGGAAAATTAAGAATTATAGTCAGAGGGGAGGACATGAGAATTTTTAAAGAACATATTCATTTTACTTTAGAAGCCGAACCTCTCTTATCATGTGACTTATTTTGTATGTTTGTTAAACCATATTATCACATAAGCACTGCTGCTATTGGCACAAACAGTGACAGTTGATTCGGGTCATTTGAATGTCCACTGTCTGTTTTAATTTGTATGTTCGTTTTGACTCTGTCATATGCTCAAACTTCAGTGGAAGTCATGAGAACCCATTATTTTTGCCTGCTCCCTCCTTTATGTTGGAAATATTCTTTTTTACTCAGAGGGACCTTAACTTTGATCTAAGGGATTGTTTCCGTCGCCAACTGTTTCCTTCCTTGCCAAGTAAGAGAGTTGTTGTGAACTCTTCAGTGATGCCTTCCCCAGGATATTTGTAGATGTGGTTGGGAAAAGTCATTTCATCCCCGACCTTTGCATGTCAGGTGCTGGGGTCCCTGGGTGCCACCTGGCCTGCGCCCCGGCTCTCTCTCCCTCCGATCTCAATGGGGATCATGGGGCCGCAGGCCAGCCGGCAACCCCGCCCCCAGAGGTCCGGGGTTACCACCTGGCCTGCGTCCCGGCTCTCTCTCCCTCCGATCGCCATCGGGATCACGGACCGCAGGCCAGCCGGCACCCCGGTCAGGGGGTGTCACCTGGCCTGCTGCCCGGCTTTCCGATGGCAATCACTGGCTGGGGGGTGGGCAAAGGCGGCCTTTGCCCACCCCCCAGCTCTTGCCTGCCGCCTGGGTTTCTGATCACCGTTCTTCCGTCTTTCCCCTTTCGCCTCCCATCATTGCGTGTATGCAAATTAACCGCCATCTTTGTTGGCGGTTAACCGCCATCTTTCTAGGAAGTTAATTTGCATATCGCCCTGATTGGCCAATGGGAAGCGTAGCGGAGGTACGGTTAATTACCCTTTTTGTCTTTTATTAGATAGGATTATGCTATGTAATACTGATTTATCAGTAATCTCAATCTCAATGCAATTATCACCTGATTGATGAAAAAACTATGGTACAGGGTTATAAACTTGTTCAGGGTCACAGTGGAAGCAGAAACACTATGACTGAAACCCAGGTTTTCTGGTGATTTACTCCTAGAATATAACGTGGGATTTAAACCTTTGACTAGGTCATCAAGTTTTCTGTGTCCATCACAAAGTGTGACTTATGCCAACAAATGAAGGCAACACAAGCTAGGAGGTCTGAGGATCTGTATTACATCAGAATGAGATAGCATGCAGTTAAAACCCCACCCAAAAAATATATTTAAATTCCACCAGTGTTGTAGGTAAGGGACAGACTTCTGGGAGTACAACTGAACTTGGACTTGGGGAAAGCCAACAACAACAACAACAACAACAACAAAACATTTCTATTACTATTAAATCGAATTAAACTTCTGGTGATTAATCAAGCTTAGTGCCAAGATAGTCTTACCAAGCATCATAATTGCTTTTAAAACAGCAAACACTGCTCCCACTTCGATGCTGTTGTGAGCAGCAGCTAAAAGGTGTCTATCACAAGATGATCTTATTCCAGGGAAAGTTTTGCCTATGAGAACAAAGAACAAGCCTTTCATCATCTCATCACCATTATTAACAGTGTTTTGTAACCATTTACAGTCGTAGGGCTTTTCACTGTTAGATTGTGGGCGCTTAATTGCCGTTAGCTAGCTTTAATTATGCTTCATGAATTCACTAAGAAACATTGCCAGCGCCCTGTACTTAACCGTTTCTTTTTTTACTATTAAAATAATGTCTTTGCTCCTTAGAGAGATGTGTCAAAAACATTAGGATTTTCATCCATTTATGCTGATGGTCTCTTTCTCTTTCTCTCTCTCTCTCTCTCTCTCTCTCTCTCTACACACACACACACACATACACACACACACACACACACACACACACACAAGCCCTAACATGGAAATTATCTTTAGGAACAGATTTTACCAGCATCCCTAGATGTTTTCCCTTTAGTAAAAACATAAATGAATCACTGTCCTAAGCTGCTATGCTGTGGTTCACAACTAACATGCATAGTATGTTAGAGGATCACGCTGCCCACCAGCATGGCTGGCCTAAGAGCAAAAGTATTTTTATTGTTTATTAACTCTGGATTTGAGTTTCTCAACACATCCTGATATTACATAAATGAAAGGTGTTGACAGCCCTCTCAGTGGCATCATTGCACCCCTTCATCACCCTCAAGCAGGCCCCCCAAAGTCAGGAAGGAAATTACAGAATGAACAGCCTACTTGGTCATTTGAGAACCTGGAGCTGCAAATGAAAACATAATCAGAGGTTTGGGGCTATCAGCTCACCGGCTGCTTGAGGGAATAAGCAGGCCTGGGGGGCTCGGAAGAGATGGAGCAGGAGGCGGCAGGTCATCCTGGCCCCGGGCTCGGCATCCGCGTCTCCACAAGCTGGGGAAGAAGGATTTCCAAAGCAAGTTTCCTCACATATTCAAGAACATGTCTCCAGGCTTGCTATTAAGCTAAACTTTCTGGAATAATGTGAAAACATGCTACTTATGGTAAAAAGTAAGACACCAGCTACACTTTCCTGAGAAACTCGAATGTACGTGCTTCCTCAAAACCAGGTACCAACATCCGGGAGTCACAGTGCTCTGGGCAGAACAAGATATACAATTCTACCATCTTTACCTGCAGGCCACACCACGGCCCAACGCACGTGCCCTTGAATACCACCCTCACTGGGTTTCACTAGTTAGACACCATCCCACCAAGACCAGCATCACATGCCCACGCTGTCCCGGATGCCACCTCACCTGCCGCGAGGAGAGAGGGCAGTGCCACGTGCTGCACGACGTCCTCCAAGGAGAAACACTGTCGTGCTATCAGAATAGCAATGAAAGTAGCTAGTGAATCATGGAATGAAAGGTCACTCACCTTCAAGAAAAACATTGACACGTTTTAATACCTAACACCCTCTTTAATAACAGCTAAGATTAATATCTAAGAGAATGTAGGCAACACCAATGAGGTTTCAGATCCTCAAATGAGTGAATGAAACTTAGCATGAGTATTCTCCTCTAGGCTTATTTCTACTTTATAAGACAACGAATGAGGTTTACCCACATCCCAGTGCTGTAAGAAGACACTGGGCTTCATCTTGAGTACAAATAATTGGGAAAAAAAAAAAAACAATAAGAAAAAAAAATCAAGAAATCCCTAAAAGATGTAGCAAAAATACAACTTTTCTGCAAAATTCAGTAGGATCTGTCATTTAAGGGTAGCCATTAATAAGCAAGGAAAAACCTGGAGGTTGCCCTAGTTAAAACACAAGCCTCAGTAATGGTTTGGGGTTCTATTCAGGGATAACAAAGTAATGAGTCTTTAATATAAGTAAATTGGTTTTAAAAATAACTCTGAAAATTTACAATTGACTCCTAAATTTTAAAAGGTGAGAAAAGAGGAAGAAAAGTTATTTCATTCATAATATAACCTCTACCTTTACAGATTTCACAAGACTTTGGCAGAAAATAATAATAACAATTTAAAAAGCTATAATAGCAACCTTAATATTAAGTTGTAGCATATGCCAGGGAGTGTGGGTAGCAATCTACAAAAAGTCACCTCATTTAACTGCACAACACCATGAGGTTCATACTACTGTTAATTCCAATTTTATAGATGAGTGAACTAACTAGAGGTAAAGTATAACAAAAACAACTAAGAGGTTAAGGAACAATGTTAAAGATAAAAATATGTGTCTTTCCTGTCTAGAAAAGCAGGCCACAGGTAGGAGTTTGACATGCCTAAAATCTTAGCGAGACACAGAATGGAGTAGGACTGTCCAACCCAGACTTGAGATATCAGAACTAGGAAGTTCAACTTCAACTGGGAGGTATTTTCTTAAATGTATAAAATTGTTCTATATGTACGATATATTAACATACAAAAGGTCACACCAAGAAGTGATAGGCAAAAACAGGTAAAGAATTAAGATGGATTTTTAAGAAATTCACATATCATGCATATGATATTCTAGGAAATCTGTGATATAAATGGGCATATTTTCATCACTTCCAGACACAATCACTAAGAAAGACTGGATGCCCCAATGAATCTGAGCCTGGACATTCTCATGCAACACAGCACCAACCACACTCTGGTATACTGCTTAAAGTGATAAAAGGAAAAAAATTTACATTTCAGTTAAGGGTTGAGTCAATTAAAAAATATTGCTCACTAACTAAATATTTAATTGCAGTTGAGTTTTTAAGTGAAAAAGAACACTTACATCTACTGTGCAAAGTACATCATTGAACCCCCACACGTGATTGGAAGAACAGCAGAGAGCCTTCAGAACTCCCAGCCACTCTGAACTAAGAACAGTGCAGCATGCTGTCAGCTCGGAGGAGAAATTGGCTATGTCATTAATCCTAGAAAGAAGATAAAGAACAGACACAGTATAAAGTAACAAAAAAGAAATACTGCATGTGACATACTTAAGAACACATATTTCACTACCATAAACAAGTCATTCATTTCTTATAGTCAAGGATATAATAAATACCCACTTGACAAATAATCTAGTAGAACCTGGAGAAGATAAAAGTGAATGGCTTTAAATGTTTTCTGTTTTTAATGCTGGTAAACAACAAACAATAACCATTACAGATGTCAATTACTCTGTGAAAAAACTTAACCTATACAATGACCTTTTAAGAACATAAATTTTTTTTTTAGAAACTATGTAATTTAGGTAGGCCTAAATACAGTATTTTTAAAATATAGACAATTTTTATTTGTATTTTTTCTTGTATATGTTTTTGTCTCTTGGGTTAAGGAAATCATAGTACAGAGCAGATAAAATAATATACAAAAAAAAGAGAAAACAACATTCAACTGTCAGCCTAGGCAATTACTAAGGAAGTTAATTTCAAAGTAGCACCAAAGCAACAACTGTGGTTAGTCACAAATTTCAGGGTAACTCAGCTCACCTTCCAGCGTCCTGATGGCCCATACATACATTCATGAGTGTATTGCAGACGAAGCTGTAGCGATTGGCCGCATTGTCACTGAGGATCTTGCCTAGCATAGAGTAGTTGATGCTACAAGCTGAAGGATTCTCAATAAAATCCATCATGAAGTCCGGATCCCATCGCAAGTTAGAATTAGCAGGTATCACGTTATTATATATGGTCTGCTTAACTTTTGAACAGGCACTACTGAGGTTACAAGAAGAAGAGTTAAGAAAAAAAACCACACTAGAATAACTAGAAAGTTAGTTAATTTAAGGACAGATTAAATGGTAGCAACTGTAATGTATTCTTATAAAAGAGTCACATTGAGTTCTTGATTCCAATTTCTTAATAATCAGCACTGAACACAGTGCCTGGAATGTATTCGTTGGTCAATAAATAGTTGCTGAATGGGTTGTGAAGAACAAAACAAGAATAAGAACTTGGTTACTAATCTTAATTATTTTCTAATTTTTTTCTACATTTTATGTTTCAAAAATAAAAGAATTTACTAAGGCTTTCAACAACTATCTCTAAACAGTAGTTGCAAAGTGTTATTACTTAAGAATAAAAATAGGTTAGACTAAACATCAGGAATAATTCAGGGCTTAGTAGTAATTACATATCCTGCAAAACTATTCCTCTAGGTACAGGGTATCCAGCAGAGGTCAAGTGGTCAGAGTTGTGAAAGAGAGGCTCATTCCCTGCCCTCCAGGAGCTTGCATTCCAGTTGGGGGAAACGGATGATACACAAATTAAATAAGAGTGAATAAACTACTATTCCTAAAAGTTTATCATGTTCTGTCTTGTAGCACGATTAAGAGATTTTTAAGAGGCTGGCTTATCATGAAAACAGAGTATGTTTCAGTGAGTTATATCTGAATATGACATAGAATGTTAGAAGTACAAAGGGAATTAGAAAGTATCTGATCCAATCTGGCTCTGCAGATGGAGCTGAGGGACAATCTGATTTCAAAGCTCAGCTCCCATGTATACTCAGCTATTCCTTCCTATTGCTGTGGACATGAGTGCACAAGCAGCATCCACCTCTATTCAAGAGCTCTCTTATGCAGCAGAGAATCTTTTTCTTTTAGATTAACTTTTTGGCAGCAAATTTATTTGTGATGAAGGCAACATATGGCTTTTTACCCCTAGTGTTATACACCTACATAAATAGTACCCAGAAATGACTGCTTTAAAAATGAAAAGGCATACAAATAACACTCTTTACCCTAAACTGTTGCCACTGCCAACTGCTTTAAGAAAACAGAGATTGTTCAATTTGTGGTTTACCAAAACCTCCTCCTTCAGAATCACCTCTGGGTGGTCTGTTAACCATAAAGACTCCTGGACCTCTGTAGGTTTACTGAATCTGTATGTTTAAAATGCTGTTCCAGGTAAATCCAGGTGCCAAAAGTGCTTGGGAAGCACTGGTCCGTTAGAGAGGACTAAACCTACCCACTAAATGGCAGTAATTGTGATCTACACTATCTTTCTTTCCAGGTAACTTATGTAAAAACTCCTCAGTGGTCACTGAAGGATGCACATTTACCATCTAGAGTTATGACCTGCTCAAAATGATGGATGCTATACAGTCTTCAGGGCTTTTAAAATCTCCAGTTTCTGACTTAAAAACTCTTGCCAACTTTCTACTTAACTTTTCTTTCATTCTCACTTAGCAATAGTTCCTAATTCATTTCATTTTCCCACTAAAGCTGAAACAAAATCAGCTCGTTGCTGATTCCCTCCCTAACACCACATCCTTGGTTTCCTCCACCTCCCAATTCACTGAGTGTTGGAGGAAACAGTCTTCTGCAAGTAGTGAAGCATTGTCTATTTTATTCGGCCTCCCACTTAGTTCTAACATGCTATTCATTCCTGCCTTTAGAAACAAAAGAATTCTGCCGACCTCCAGCCAGGAATGCTCACTTTTTCTGAACTCTATGGCTCATGGGAAAGTCTCCTCGCCCTTCATTTCTAGGCTTCCTATTTCATTTATTAGACTCTTTCCAGGTGAGCGTCTATGTTTTATTAAAAAGTCAGCTGCTACCTCGGTCACTCTCAGATTCTTACCACTCTCTGTGCAGGCATATATGGGTTTAAGGAAATAACCTAGGTATTTCCCTTCTGAAATTGTCTGTATCAAAAAACCCGATAGACTCCGATAGAGTGATGAAAGCAACACACACCTGGAGGCCAAAATTACTTATGTTCAAGTCTAAGTTTCATCACTTATTAATTAGGATGAGGAACAATCATCTGGTGATAGGAACATCATTTCTACTTCCTGGGGTTGTTGAGTGGAGTAAGGATCTTGATGGAAATAGCCCAGTGCCGTGCTTGGCACAAGCAGCAGCTCAATCAGTGGTAGGTGTGAATATGTCCCCCAAATATTCCTCTTCCACAACTTTATAGATGGTGCTTCAGATCCAATTATTAAAACTGGTTTATTAGTATATTAACAGAAATCTCTCTGCATATCTAGCTTTTGTTGGGCCATATTTCTTAATCCCAAACTGCAAATATGTCTGACTTCCAGGTTTCCCGGGACAGCTGTTTCTCTGCCACTTCTTAATCAAGAGAACCTCAGCCAGTGTCACAGCTGTGGGGCACCCCTGTGCTGATCCCGAGCAGCCCTCAGTGCAAGCTGGTCTCCTGATCTCCACGCACCCAGGTTACAAGACTGGAATGAACTCATTTACACTGCCCGGCAGGAGCGTTAGGGCTCCTGGAGCTTTCTTGGAAGTTCACTATTAAGAACAGGGCTGTTGCCTAAAGTGAATCACGTATGAGAAAGCTCTCTAAAAACGGCCACCTGAAAGCTCTGTGTGAAAAAGCAGCAGGATACAGGTTATTACTGCTCTTACATAATTTCTGTGAAAAGACGTTTCATAAGATTCACTCAAATAGCATCCCTATAAGGGATTATTTTGAAACCTAACCATTCATGGAGACATACTTTCACATTTTTCCCTATTGATACCATGAAAAGTTTCATGATATTTTTGTATATATCTTTTATTTAACAGACATTTTTTTAGTGCTTCCTATGTGCCAGACACTCTTCCAGGTACTGGGGCATAGCAGCGAATAAAACAGAAAAACTTTCTACTGTTGGTAAGCTTACATTCTAGGAAGGAAAGAGATGATAAATAAATATGCAATGTGCCAGGGTTAGTGCTAAGGTCAAAGAATGACAGTGTAGGCAGAGGGGTATGCTATTTAAAATGCAGTGGTTGGGCCCTACTTGGTTTGGCTCAGTGGATAGAACGTTGGCCTGCGGACTGAAGGGTCCCAGGTTCGATTCCGGTCAAGGGCACATGCCCGGATTGCAGGCTTGATCCCCAGTTGGGGGCGTGCAGGAGGCAGCCAGTCAATGATTCTCTCTCATCATTGATATTTCTCTCTCCCTCTCCCTTACTCTCTGAAATCAATAAAAATATATTTTAAAACAAACAAACAAATAAATAAATAAAAGGGGTGGTTGGGAGGAAAGCCGTGAATGAACTGTAGACGTGAGCATGCAAGTAACTAGGGAAAACACAAGAGAGGTAATAGCAAGTGCAAATGCCCTACAATGGTTGCTCTGAGTGTCTGAAAACCAGGAAGGAGGTGCACATAGTCAGAATGGAACAAGGGGGAAAAGGCAGAAGAGAAAATCAGATCCAGTAGGTCCTAAAGGCTAGGTAATGACTTCAGAGGTTTTTATTCTGAATAGATGAGAAGCCATTGGAAAACTTTATTGTTCTTGTTTTAAAAGGATGATTTTAGTAGATGTGTTGATAATATGCTCAAGAGAGTCAAGGAGGCAAGAGGGGAAACCAGTGAGAAGAGCTGCACAATGGTCTAACCAGGAGATGACCATGGTGGTCGTGACAGAGCAATGAAGAGGAGTCAGATTCTCGGTACTATACCTGGAAGGTAGAGCTAGCTCATAGGATTTACAAACAAATGGGTGCAAAATATGGAGCAGAGAAAACCGTAACTGATCATGCTTTCCTTACCTCCTTCTAGATTCTAAATTTATTTTGCCAGTTATGACTATCTCCTATAATTAGTAATCTGAGTTTCCTCGAAATAACATTAAATAAGTATGTATTTTCCAACATCTGTGTACCTGTGGTGGTAGCAAGTGCTAAGATGCAGAGAATGAAAGGGAGTCAGGGATGCTGTTTCAAACAGGATGATAACGGAAGCAGAGAAACAAAGTGAGAAAGTGAGTGCACACAAAAGTGGGAAACAATGTTCCCAGTGAGGTAACAGCAAGTGCAAAATATAAAATATTGTATCACAAGTTTATCTCAAAATCGCAATCACAGTTAAACACGCATTTGTAATAAGGTTATAGATACAATGAAAGGTAACTCAATATGAATTCTGGCAGATATAATTATGACTAACTTTCACTATTAAAAAGGATGACAATATTGGTCTAGTCACTAATAAATAGAGATATAACCCTACCCTTATTCTTTTGATTTTCTTCTACCCACCTGAAGAGGTCTCCAAATTTACTTCTGAGGTGGCTACATGACACGTAGAGATCATAGAGGTAGGCTAAGATGCATCTCTCAGGAGAAGAGCACTCTGAGGGATTCACAACATGCTTTACCACACTACACAGCCTGAGGAGACAGCATGTGAGGAGTGAGATATACATGTTGCTAATACATAAGCTACTGTTTAAATCTTTTAGAGAATATGTCCATTTATTACTTGTATAAAAAAGTATTAGATTGTTGACACTAATCATTATAACAGTAGTAAATAATTAAGAAAAATATCAGTTTATTATAATATTAAAATACTAGATATTTTTTTTAGAAAACTTCAAAAATGGCATTAACAACAAGAAAAATAGAAATTCCTCCATACAGAAAGTATATATGAATGAATCTATCAATTAAGTTGCTGTGACTAGAACATAAAGGAATGTTAAAGTAGAGAATCTCTCCTCAGCAAAAAAATTCACTAATTCAGTGAATTTTCAAAGATCCCCAAATCTACTTCTTTGTTAAGGAACAATTCTTAATCAGTAAATCTGGGAAATCCATTTTTAAACCATGAGCTGGTGCTTACATGAACCTGGTGAATTCACAGTTAGAGGTCACATTTCCCTTGTTTCTCCAAACTAGAAACAAATTTACATTAGTTTATCTCATATAAGAACCAAACCTCCTTCCCCTTAGAAACATTCCCTGAAGTCTTTCAGTTCAAAGTACCATTGCTGCTGCAATCTGTGCCATTTCCCCAAATCCTAACTACGGCCTCTTTCACCCCAGTTCATACAACACAAAAGTTCATATAACACAGAGATAAAAAAGTGGTCCAGCCCCCTCTTCGTGAATCTGATGCCACCACCACTTGCATTCTGTTAAAGGGTTCAGCCTATGATAGCGTGATGGTTCAGATTATTAAAGCTCAAATGGGCTTTAGAAATGAACTGACTCATCTTCCTCATTTTACAAAGAGGGCTCTAAGGCTCAGAAAAGTAAAGTAACCTGCTCATAGGCTAAGAGCGAGTTCACAGCAGATCCAAGAGAGCTTAGGTCTCCATATTCCCAAGCCACGGTTCACTCCACTATTTAGAGAACAGGGTGAAGCCAGAGGGAGCCTAGGATACTTAGGCCAAGAAGGAATCACAAATACCAGATGTGGAACTCAGGAAAGTACAAGAGGAAATGGCAATATAGCATTCCAAACTCTATGAAATGGCATCAGCAAACGGGGCCAGTGGGCAGCAGATATAAGCTGTCAATTATAGCAAAAGAGTCACATAATTATGGAAAACAGATTCAATCAACAGTTAACTATATAAACAAAAAATTCCAAATATAACCTAAAAAACAAAGAATTATTTTGTAAATAAACATTTATTGGGAGTATAACAGTCAATGTTTGTAATCAATGTCTTCCTCATTTTTTTTTTCACTTGCCATTGGAAAGAAAAACATTTTACACTGAGATCCAGTATATCCATTCATACAAGTACAGAAAAAAAAAAAATTTGGGGGTAAAATACCCTTACTATGTACGATAAAGTGAAAATATAATAAAGTTAATATTAAATATGATTTTATGAACATTTTATAAAATAAATTTAAAATGTCAAAATAAATACTGAAATGAATTTCAAAATAAACAAAAATAAAAAATATGCTTGTCAAAAATCTATTATATTCATTTAATGATCAACTAATGGGTTTCATGCAGTTTAAAAAGCATGGTGTAGATTAGACAGCATGAGTGAGCTCCTAGTTCGAAAGACTTTCAGCAGCCTGGGAGATTTAGTGATGTGATGCTGGGTATATCCCTTCGCCAACCACTTCCTTTAACAAGCCTGAGTTTCAGTCTCTTCACTTGTAAAGTGGTATTAATTATTCAACTTCACAGGGTAGTTGAGGGCCATATTAAACAGTCCTATATTTCCTGAATTCTAACATGTTAATTTTTTCACATGTGAAACTATCTTGGATATTTCAGATTTCACTTAATAATCTTCATGCATAATTAATGTGATAGCACTTCCTTTTCCCTGAGAGAGCTGCTGTTAAATGGATGTTACTCTTGAATAGAGTATAAATTGATTACATGTATTAGATCACAAAAAAAGAGTACTATAGAACCAAAGACCCCCATGTTTCTTTTGAACCCAGGAGAAAAATGGAAGAAAAAGAAAAACAGGTTTTCTTTTTTTATATAAAAGCCTGGGAAAGGAGTGAGTCTTCGGTGGACAAAAAGGAGCACAGTATAGGGTTTTTTGAGAGCTAATTATTCTACCCAAGTCCCTGTAACCTCAGTCTCTAATGGGGATGGTATTAGGTAATTATTAACCCACTAGTAGTAGTAGAGAAAACCTCATACTACAATTCACACAAACCAAAAAAGACTAAGAATCAAGAAAGTCACTGTTTCGATTATTTTATCAAAAGATAGGTTTAGTTTATTTAAAACAATTAAGTTAAAGAAGTAAATCTCTAAAATGACAATGCATGCAAAGCTTATTCAGTGTTGGATTCTCCAAATATAAACTGAAATTACACGAACAAAAAAGTTGTCACATGTGTGCCATTCATAATTACCCACAATACTGGGTAGGGCAGATGACAGAGTGCTATAAATGACAGGCTTGTATTTGTAGAAACCAGGGGGAGGGAAGTAAGGCAGGATGGTAAAGAGAAAGGAAAAGAGAAAGGGAGAAAGGAATCACATATTTTAAAAAAAGAAAATACTTTTTCATTCTTATAACTCTTCTTTGGTACATGTTTTCTTACAAAAGTATTCTTTAACTATGTTATATCTCTTTATTGAAATAAATATCAATACTATTTTTCTCTACTATACTATACTATCCTATATAATGAAAGGCTGATATGCAAATCGACCGAACAGCAAATGACTGGTTGCTATGACACACACTGACCACCAGGGGGCAAGACACTCAATGCAGGAGTTGCCCCCTGGTGGTCAGTGCACTCTCCTTGTGGGAGTGCACCAGAAGCTGGGCTGATAGCTGGCTAGCATAGTGGCAGTGGCGGGAGCTTCTCCCGCCTCCACTGCAGCGCTAAGGATGTCCGACTGATGGCTTAGTCCTGCTCTCCATGGGGAGCAGGCCTAAGTTGTCAGTCGGACAGCCCCTGAGGGCTTCCGGACTGCGAAAGGGCACAGGCGGGGCTGAGGAATCCCGCCCACGCCCCCCCCCCCCCCCCATGTACAACATCCCCCCCAGTGCACAAATGTTGTGCACCGGGCCTCTAGTAATATTATACTACTAGAGGCCCGGTGCACAAAAATTTGTGCACTCGATGGGGGGGGGGGGGGTCCCTCAGCACGGCCTGTGCCCTGTCGCAGTCTGGGACTCCTCGGGGGATGACCACCTGCTGGCTTAGGCCTGCTCCCTGGGGAATTGGGCCTAAGCTGGCAATCAGACATCCCTCTGGCAGCGCGGGAGCCCTTGGGGGATGGCCACTTGCAAGGGGGGCGCAGGCCTAACCTGCAGTTAGACATCCTTAGCGCTGCTGAGGAGGCAGGAGAGGCTCCCACCACCACTGTTGTGCTGGCAGCCGTCAGCCTGGCTTGTGGCTGAGCAGAGCTGCCCCTGTGGGAGAGCACTGACCACCAGGGGGCAGCTCCTGCATTGAGCGTCTGCCCCCTGGTGGTCAGTGTGTGTCATAGTGACCAGTCATTCCCAGTCGTTCTGCTGTTAGGGTCAGTTTGCATATTACCCTGTTATTATATAAGATAGCGGCCTGGTGCATGGGTGGGGGCCGGCTGGTTTGCCCTGAAGGGTGTCCCGGATCAGGGTGGGGGTCCTGCTGGGGTGCCTGGCCTGCCTGGGTGAGGGGCTGATGGCTGTTTGCAGACGGTCAAGTCCCCCCCAGTGGGGACCCTGACCCCATGGAAGTTTGGCTAGCCTGGGTGAGGGGCTGATGGCTATTTTCAGGCTGGCCACACCCCCTTTAGGGTGGGGGGGGCCCCCACTGGGTTGCCTGGCCAGTCTGGGTGAGGGGCTGATGGCCGTTTTCAGGCTGGCCAAGCCCCCCGGCGATGGAAGCTCCCAGCCTCTTCTTTTTTTCTTTTTTCTTTTTTTTATTCTGGGGTTTATTTATCTTCTATAATTGAAACTTTGTTGCCTTGAGTGGAGCTCAGAGCCGGCCACAGCAGGCGGGAAGCTTGGCTTCATCCATCACTGGAGCAACCAAGCCTTCTGCTCGCTCCAGCTCCGTGGCCGCCGGCCACCACCTTGGTTGGGTTAATTTGCATATAGTCGCTCTGATTGGCTGGTGGGTATGGATTAAGGCGTAGGGAAGGTACGGTCAATTTGCATGTTTGTCTTTTATTAGATTAGATAATATTATAATACTATAATATTTCATCACAATTATACATTATACGATGTGAAACAGTAATGATACTTAATATACCAACCCTTCAAACACCTGGGCTGTTTGCTCCGGGTTCAGGATCAGACAGCTGTGGTAGCGCCTGAGAACAGCCACGATGCAGACACAGAGGCCCGTGGTGTAGCTGCCTGCGAGGCTGGAGGATTTCAGGAGCAGTTCGGCTTCCACAACACTCAGTTCATTTAGTAACTACAATGAGAGAAAAGATCAGATGAAAATGTAGCTGCCAAAGCACATAGGAAAGCATTTATTTTTAAAAACCATGCATGTATTGAGTCATTCTAGTAATACTTTTATCTCGCCCCTTATCCTGCCCCAGGGCCATATACATATACATAATCTGTCTCAGAAAAACACACCCAGTGAATTACAATGATTTTCATTTTTTATCCTTTACCAAATTATGGGGTTTTTCTTTTATGTAGACACCAAGGTACATGCAGTTAGAAAGTATCCAATACTAAAGTAGTTACCAACACTTTATGGCAGCCCAAAGCTAAAGCTCTAGACTGAATAATTTCAGAGAACATTCCACCTCTCACTTTTTTCTCCTTTTCCTTCTTTTTAATAAAACAAACAGAGATTATTAAGAGAATAAGCAATAGAAACCAACTTTCATTTCTATTTACCAACAACATAAGAAATATACTCAAGTGTGTATATATATATATATATATATATATATATATATATGAAATATAGCAGGACAAATCAAATTATAAGGTTCTATTGTTTTGCTCTTAACCTAAAATATACTCTATTATAAACCGCAAACAACCTTTCATCTTTCTCAAAGTAATAAAAAGACAAAAAAATACCCTCAAAATATTCCCATTTTTTAATGACTATTACTAGTATATATTTTAGCACAGTATTATAATTATTTAACTGAAAACTATGAACAAAGCTGCAATTAAAAAGCTATTTGAATACAGCTGATTCAGAATGTCTCAATTGTTAAAAAATGCACTGGGTGGCTCATTTTTAATTGGACAATGCCTAGTACATTTCCTTTCCTAAAATGAGAGAAGCAGGGTCTCTTTGACACCTGTATTGAGAAGTCAATTAGTCCATTGATGTTCAGTGCTGGCTCCATGAGGTCGAAGATGAGCTGAATATGATGAGCTAAAGGGAGGTGATAGGAAGTCCCGGACGCAAAGCTTGTGATCTGCTCCAGCACATTGTTAGAGATCTGTGCAAAAAAGGTGAAAATAATGATAAGGCCAATATCCAAATGATTTTTATTTATTAAGAAATTTGAATTTATATGCGATTCTACTTATAAGACAGTTAAAACCTATTTCTACAGAAACCCAAACCATGTACAAATTGACTTCCTTACTGCAACTATAACTGAAGAAATAAGCCAAGTCATCATAAGATCTAGACCCATGATGACTTGAAGTATTAATTAATTTCCAGATAACATCTATTTGAATATCAATGGATTTATAAAATAAAACAGAGTTGGTTTCTTCTCAACTGTACTTTATTTATCATGAACAGATTTCTCCCTTATTAATAGCAATGTAGGACCATGGTGTAAAAACATGAGCATTACATTAGAGATATTTTACATAATGTTGATTATTACCATAAGGTAAAATATTTTCAAAATAAAAATTAATTCTTCTGAGGAAGACAACCAGACCCTTAAAACTGAGCTACTCAATAGTTTGAGATGATTCCAAATATGTTTTAAAAGCATATTTATAAAACCAACTAAGGCCAGAAACATATACTACATAGGAGACTTTTAAGGAAATATGAATATCCCAAATGTATAATAAACAGCTTTAAATGGCTACCTGAGATGTTACTTGATGCTGATCAAAATACGAAAGGAGCTGAAGTTTTGTGAACACAGTCTCCAGCGTTGGAAATGCCTCCTGTCTGTTCTTCCTGGCTCTTGGCCCTTCATCTCCAACTAATAAACATATAGTAACACATTATTTTTCATTCAACAGAAACTCTTGATTTTTCAATGATACTGTTTTTATTGAAATATAACATACAGACAAAAAAAGTGCACAAACTCTATGAATTTCTACAAATTAAATACACTCGTAATGAAACTCAAATCACAAAATCACATATCAGAACACTACACACTTGATGGGTTCCCCTCCAGCCACTTCTCTCTCCCACCGGGACAGAGATCCCAACTCGCAACAGCTTAGACTAATACTGCCCACCTCGGAACTTTATATAAATACAACCATACAATATATACATCTAATATCTGGCATCTTTCACTCAACATTTTGTTTCTGGATTAATCCATATTGTTATTGCAATATTAATTTGTCCTAAAGTTAATACTTCCCACTTTGTACCATATTCCAGTGTTTGACTACACCACTATTTATTTATACTTTACAGTGAGTTGTTTCTAGATTTTGGTTACTATGACCAGCACCTCCAGGAACATTTCTAACTAACTGACTTTTGAAATAGAAGACCTTAACAAGGAAGTGGGGAAATCACCCAGGCTCATTCTGATTTAATAGGAAGCTTCACTGGCATCTTCTTAGGAGACTTACTGTGATACTTTCCCAAACAGCTTAATATGTAAAAAAGAAAATTTACACACATGATTCCTAACTATTTTAGGGGTAGAAAAAAATAAAATTCCTCCACATTAATGGGAAAATGCAACACTTATTTTAGCATAAAGAACTTTGGAAAAATTACAATAAAAATGTTTTAAAATATGCTATCCCAGAGGGACTCTTTGTTCTTTCTTAAAAGTTTAAAGGATAACATCCAAAAATAATTAGATTTAGTTTTTAAATATTTTGTAATGTATGTGTATACAAAGATAAATCTAAAAACAAAAAGAAAAGGTTGGATTATATGATGTCTAAGGTCATTTACAACACAAGGATTCTAACTAGTCAAAGGCTACGGTGACAAGAGCACTAACACTCACATTTCTGCCCGGCCCTCTTCTACCTGTCCCCCCACTCCCCCCCACAATCACCATACTGTTATGTTTAAGAGGGTTTTTGTGCTTTTTTTTTTTTTTTTTTGCCTAATCCCTCACCTTTTATTTGGAAAAGTTTAATTCAGAGACAAAGGTTATTACACCCCTCTGTTAAACTAAAAACGACTTCACTAAACAGCATAAGATTTTGTTAATGACAAATGTAATGATGTTAAAAAATAACATTAGAAGACAGGATATTTCCCTTTCAACAATAAGCAATTACAATTTAAGCCCTCACCAAAGTCTTCCCTCTGCCCACCAAATAAAAACTCTGGCTTTTTTTCTGTTCATTTCCTAAAACAAACAAACAAGCCCTGAAACCAGAGTAAATCAGAATTAAAAGGTGACGAGCAACATAAGGTACAAGACGGTGCCACTTTTACCAATAACACCAAAGAACGAAAACTAGTAAGTTCATTAAACCTATTTAGTTTTCCATTTAGCTGATCACGTGTCATGAGCATGTTTAAAATATCCAAGTTTGGAATTTTTCATTAACTAACCCCACTGATCCAAGGCTGAAAGCGCACATCAACCATGTTGGGTACAATGTGCTTTAAAATTGAAGTTAAGATAATTATTATTATTTTTTTATTTTTTTTTTAAATATATTTTATTGATTTTTTACAGAGAGGAAGGGAGAGGGATAGTGAGTTAGAAACATTGATCAGCTGCCTCCTGCACACCCCTTACTGGGGATGTGCCCACAACCAAGGTACATGCCCTTGACCGGAATCGAACCTGGGACCTTTCAGTCCGCAGGCCGACGCTCTATCCACTGAGCCAAACCGGTTTTGGCAGTTAAGATAATTATTTAGTCCTTCCTGGGCCCAAAGCAAAAACACAAACTAAAATAACACAGATGAGGAAGTAGATCCATCATGAGAACTCACAGATGCATCTCTTTTGTTTGTTTGTTTATGCTAATAAGCTATAGTTAACTTCTTAAAATCTCACATAAAAAAATACAATTGGTTATTGGCAATTCATATTCATTTTTAAAAACATAAAAATATTAATGGTGGTTTTCAATGGAATACTTTATTTTAATATTCACATGAATAACAGTCATAATTCATAGTAATAGATATTATTATTCTTTAGTTGCTTAATTTTGGTTGTCTTTTTTTCAAAATCTTTAAACCCTGCAAGTTTTGGCCTTCTAGTTTGATAAACCTCATTAATATTTTCAAAAGATGCACCATTGAAACACAAAGATGACGGACTAGTCCAGCGGTTCTCAACCTGTGGGTCGCGACCCCTTTGGGGGTCGAATGACCCTTTCACAGGGGTCGCCTAAGACCATCCTGCATATCAGATATTTACATTACGATTCATAACAGTAGCAAAATTACAGTTATGAAGTAGAAACGAAAATAATTTTATGGTTGGGTCACAACATGAGGAACTGTATTTAAAGGGCCAGAAGGTTGAGAACCACTGGACTAGTCATATAAATGTAAAATAGGTTTGACCACCTTCAACTGGAAATGTCATAAAAGTTTTAGATTATAAATGCCCCTAGATAAAGCCTGGTTGATGTGATAACACTCCTAATGGAGTTCCTAAAAATCATTATTTTTAGTGTAGCCAGAAATCAAATACATGCTTACACAAGCTCCCTTTTCCTGCCTTATCAATGCTCATCTTCACTGACAAAAGCACGCAAATTTCCTTAATCTAAGAATAGTTAGCTAGCTTCTGGTGAGCACACTAGGTTTTAAGTAGTGACTTAAATGTGGACTATCAAAAGATAGATCTAATTAAACATTTCTGGGTGAGGAATTTTAAAATGAGGGAAAGAAAAAATCCACTTTGAAGATGCCTCTTCACAGTGGTGTTTCCATCACTGGTATCTCAAAAAGCAGAATGAACAACAATTGTCTCTGTGAGTTCATAAGCAAGACTTGCCTATTTAAGAAACTGATACAAAGATAGCAGAGACTATAGTCTGGCATAAAAAACTATGAAGGAAGGAAGTAGACTCAACAGAAAAAGATACCACATTGCTTCCTTCCTCTTCCTACGCTCTCAGTTTTCCAAAAAGCAAAAATTCCATAGGATCTGGAAAGACTCTAAAATTAATTTAAAATTTTTTAAAAAATGTATTACTGAACCTTTGAACTGAGATAGTGTCCACCCCATTCTCAAGTACACAAAGAGGAGTTTCAGTAGTCTCTGCTCCCTACTTAACACTGCTTCTAAATCCAACCTTCTAAATGCAACCCATTTCCTCTTTCTCAAAAAAAGAGAAAAAAGCAAAGGGACAGATCAACAGTTTTTCTTAGCAATTGTGTTCTTTGCAAGCTCAATAAGGACAAACCAACAACAACAGGGTTTCATTTCCCTTCCAGGACTCTTGGTTGTCCCCTGGCAAGCTGGTGAAGTGCAAGGTCCTTAACCAGCAATAGAAGGAAGTTAGGGAACATGATGCAAATCACATGAAGGTCGATTTCCCATTGTGTGTGCTCTGAGGACTAGCCTGTGACTAATACAGTGGCAACATGACATTCAGAGTGAAAAGAGAGCGTTGTACCTTGTTTCTGCCTGTGCCCCTCTATTGATGGAGAGGAAAGAGAGCTATTTGCATTAGTTATACCTGCACTTTCCTATAGGAAAGATCTAGCATGGACAAGCTCTAGAAATTCATCTGCTTAAAGTCTAAGGGATCCCCTGTGGAGGGGTTCATAAAAGAGTATTTATTTCGTACTGAACATCAAAGTAGGGTTTCTAGAGGTGGCTTATACCAAGTGCAGGAAGTGTGCTGTTTGCATAGGGAAAATTGAAACCTCCCCCCTTGTATTATTTAAGTAGTAGAAAAAGAAATACCACTGGTGGTAGTGGAGTATATATTATATCATATTTTAAATCATATGACTACCTAATAAAATAAACAAACCTTGAAAAGAGTAATTAGGGAAATGTAAAGTGGATAATTACAAAATTTCAATTATACAATGTAGTGACATAATGTAAAGGCGTAGCTTCACTGTTAAAACTATGTAAAAGGCCAGGGGAAAGAGTATTCCAAGTAAAGAGGCATTATAGAGCAAAGGCCTAATTTTCTTTTTCACTTGAAAATATTTGGTGATATCGGTAGCCACCATTACCTATTGCGATTCTTCTTCTGAATAATGTAAGAAAAGATCAGCAACTACACTGTTATGACTTTCCGTTATCATGCAATATAAGTACCCAGAGCAAACTACAAGCTTGAAAAAGGCTGGTAAAGAATAGGGGAATCACTTCCAAAGTAAGGGGTTTCCAACTCATTCTTCAATACTTCATTTTTGACTATTGTAGAAAATTCGGGAAGTAAAAAAAAGTAGAAAATAAAAACTACCTACGTCTACTCATAAAACATGCTATTTTAATACACGGATTACTATAAATGGAACCAAGGCCTTAAAATTTCAATGTGCTTATTCATATTTCAATGTGACAGTCATTCAGGAGAGGAAACACTGGGGACACTGCCATCTACAAACTTGATAAAGACGGCGCTAAGGGGGAGGACATACGCCAGCACAATGGGAGCAAGGGCATTCGGGCTCTTTACCCCCCATCTCTGTGGTGCTCTTCTTATTTAGGATTTTCAAAATATCTCTGGTAATCTTCTTCAGCTGATGCCTCGCTTCATCACGTGCTTTGCCCACACCATACAGAAGAACTGTGCGCTGGTTACATTCATGGCTTGAAGACTCATCCTGAAAAACAGAAAAGTGCACCGTGAAGCCTTGTCTGCAGGCGCAGGGCTGCACTGCGGGTCCAGGAAGTGCACTGACCACAGCATCTCTATGCTGGCCGGCCGTGGTGGCACCCGCCCACCTTTCAGTTCACCTCAACCTCCACTGGCAACACCTGGTTCTTCCAGTTTGGAACTTGCTAAAGTTATTAAAAGTGTCAACTAACCTGAAGTCTTAATAGAAGCAGTTGATGTGGGCGACCCCTACAGAGTAAGTTTTGACCATTGAAAACTTTTCATTGTTTAAAATTTAGCCTGGTGTTAATTTCACATCATATTTACATATTATCTAGTTGTACTTTTTCCTTAAGGAAAATGTTATTTTTTAGTAAGTTTGGTTTTCTCTATACAGCATCATTAAATATTTTATATTTACAAAAAAAATCTTCCTAGGACACAACTACTTTTATAAAAGTGTTTCATTTACTTCCAACACGACTGTGTAAGATGCATGTATATTTGTTTCCAATATAGCATGCAGGTCTCATTGGGCGGTAAATAGCTGGAAGTGCAAACATGTTCTGTCTGGAGCGCCCCAGCCCTCCCTGCCCACAAACAGTGAATTCAAGAGATGTTTCTCCCTCTTGGGGAGGGAGATCATTCAGTCACAGCAAACAACATGCACATACTGCTAACCACATTCCTCAGCCAAAGTCATACAGTCCGGGATGTGTTCTCTCTTACACCTGGTTTTGAACTTTTCTACTAAATTTCTCTCTCAGATCTTATACTCTTTCATCTTCTTGGGATAATCCCCAGCTCTATCCTTCAGTCCATCTTCTTTTCTTATCATTTCTACATGTTGCCCCTGCCAGGTGCTTTCCCTTCCTAACAGCATCTAATCCTAAGGAGCTTGCCTGAGAAAAGAACACCACCCAGGAAACACACACAATATTCTGGTCCTAATTAGCAGTGGCTGCAAAAATCCTGGAGACGTGGAGAAGTACAGCGTTTCGTTTGCAGCACGACACCTGGGCATGCTGCACAAAGCAGCATTTTGCTTCTACACTCTTGAAATAAGAGCCTGATCTCTCTCCTTCTGTCACTTTCCTCCCAGTCTTTGTCATTCTGTCTTTCTCGCTCACACACTTGAATTCAAGGCACCACTTCTCCTTGCACTAGTTCCTTTTTTTATTACATTCTATCAGAAATCTACATTAAATGTAAAGGGGAGGGGAAGGCTAGGAGCAGGTCTCTTCTAGAAGCCACTGTTATTTAATACATCCTGAGTATCCAAATCTCCCCAAAATTTCCATAGACAGACCTAACCACAGGATGAAGTCCCACACCTGGCTGCACATCTGAATGACCTGAGCTGCTTGTTAATTTCCAACTTTTGTTGTGGTCACAGAGCACTGCTGATACATTTCTTGTTTGTCTGGTGCACATGTGAATCTTAAAAAGGGAACAGAGGGCACTGAGGAAACTGTTCAACACCCAGCAGCACAGTCCTGTACCTGGGATTGTTTTCAGTGAAGGCACCTGTGGTCGAGTGGTTCTAATGTAAACTTCAGTAGGAGGCATGATGGAAAGATGTTTGCAAAGATATTCACAACTATTTATACAGTGTCTCCCCACAGCAGGACCAGGCGCTAGGAACCCTGAGAAAATGCAAGGATGCCAGTTCCTTGTCCTCAAGGATTGCAGGTCCAGTGTCACAAAGGCAGCATTTGCAGAGGGAGTAGGAGCCTCAGCGGGGCTGGTGAGGCTGGTATCCTGGGAAGACACGTGCGCTCCTCACTAACACACAGGAGCCTGGGTGGGCATGAACAGTCATAGCCCAAGGTTGGGTCAGAGCTGTAAATGCACTTGGGTCCAGCTCCACGTCCAGAGAATGAGCCTTTCTGAGCCTCGGATTTTTCCTCTGAAAAACAAGGCAACACCACCTGCCCTATGGGAATAACTGAGTAGCACAGGAGACAGCGCCCACTGCCGTCCATTCGTATTCCCTCACTTCCACTTCTCTCTCTCACACACACCCTACTCACACAGCCACGTTACTCAACATTTACCAGATACCGGCTGCATCCTTCCTTGGCTGTGGCCCTCCCACCACCTAAAATACTCTCAGCAGCCTCAGCTTCACTGGTGGAAATGCTCTGGCCATTTACAGCCTCCGGGCCCTCACACCCTCACTGCACACTAGTGAGAGCACTCACCAGAGGAGCTCAGGGAGGGGAGAGAACCTTTGGAGCACTTGTCACAGGGTAATTCACTTATTTTCTATGTATTTGCTGGTGTCTGTCTTCCCTGCTACACTATCCATTTTGTGAGGGAGAATCCAGGTTTGTTGTGTTCACATTTATGTTATTTTTTTAATTATCACCCAAGGATATGTTTTTATTGATTTTTAGAGAGAGAGGATTCAGGGCAGAGAGAGAGAGAGAGAGAGAGAAACATCAATGTGAGAGAGAAACGTTGATCAGTTGCCTCTGATATATGCCCTGACCAGGAATCAAACCCACAACCTAGGTATGTGCCCCAACCAGAGAGGGAACCCACAACTTGGATATACCCTCGGACCGGAAATTGAACCCACAAATGGGACAATTCTCCAACCAACTCAGCCACCGGCCAGGGCCACATTTACATTCTTAAGAGGCACTGATTGGCACTTAATATTTGTTGAATATACAATATAATGAATAAATAAGTGGACTAATAAAAGAACACGACTAAAAGATAAAAACAAAAACTACTTTTGTAGGAAACTTAACCTGAAAAGTGCTGATAAAACTCAAAAGGAGAAATGAGAGGCAAAGAGAAAGAGCAAAAAAGTATGTAGAGTGTAAACTAGATCTTAGTGGTGGGACTAAAAAATAAGAAGCAAAACCAAGAGGTATTTGATGGCAATTAGGAAAATATCGTGCATCTGAGTGAATGTTCACCTCACTGGGTTTCTAGATGGACTCACTAGACAAAGTGTGTTGGAAGAAAAAAGAGTAGGTAACAATGGCAGGGAGCTCATAAATTCACCTTTAGGCAAGAAGAATTTAAAGGGTAGGTAGAAATCCTATACAATAAAAGCCTAATATGCAAATTGTCCCCTCAGGTGGGCGGTCAACCGGGAGTTCGACCACTCGCTATGATGTATGCTGACCACTGGGGGGCAGCAGGTAACAAGGCAGGAGTCGGCCGGGAGAGAGCATGCTGCCCTCCTGGCTTCCGTGTGGTGCCGCTGGGTGGCCCAGAGGCCCACGCTGTGCCCCGGCCCCTGGCATCTGGTCGGGCTCACCATATCTCCACGTGGGGACTTGGGTGCTGTGACTCAGACGGAGGGGGGGCGCGTGGGGGCCCAGGGGCCCAGATACTGCCCAGGGCCCAGAGGTCAGCTGGAACCTGCCCTTCTATGCCAGATGCTCACACTTCGATCACTGGCCAGGCCTAGGGATCGCTCGCCAGGCCTAGGTGCATGAATTTTGTGCACCAGGCCTCTAGTGTTTTATAAATATTTAGTGGGTGGTTTGACATGAAGGCAAATATGGAGGTGACAGTTTAGGGAGAAGAGCAATGTGTCACTGGAAGGGTGTAAAAATCCCAAATTATTGGGTGGGGGGCATAGAGCGTTGAGACAGTGAGGAGGCCAAATAAACCACCGAATGATGCACATGCACTCTCCATCCTATATAATAAAGAGGTAATATGCAAATTAACCCTCACGCCCTCACAAGATGGCTGCCTATGACCAGGCCAGCAGGGGGGTTAGTGAGGGACGACCAAATGACTGAACAAGCAGGCTGCGTGGGGCAACCAGACTGATGAGGGGGGGGTGTGAGGGGCGACCAGGCCAGCAGGGGGGGCAGTTAGGGGCGACTAGGCTGGCAGAGGGGGACAGTTGGGTCAACCAGGTCGGTGGGGGGGGGGGGGGCAGTTGGGAGCGACCAGACCGGCGGGGGGGGGGGGGTCAGTATGGGGTTACCAGGCCGGGGGGGGGGGGGGGCGGGCAGTTAGGAGCGACCAGGCAGGCAGGCAGGTGAGTGGTTAGGAGGCAGCGGTCCAGGATTGTGAGAGGATGTCCGACTGCTGGTTTAAAGAAATGAACATGACTCAGAGCAGACTTCAATTTAATTCACTTAAACAGGCAGTTGGACATCCCTTGAGTGGTCCCAGATTGGAGAGAGTACAGGCTGGGCTGAGGGGACACCCCTCCCCTGGTGCAAGAATTATCATGCACCGGGCCTCTAGTAATTAATAAGAGCACCAGAGAAGTCAAGGTCACAGAGGTTAGTCATGGAGGGGACATTTAACACTGGGAGTCATCAATAGTATCAAATGCAATGGAGAAGTCACAATGGATGTAGCTGACTTGTTTTTTTTAAAAACACATGTGTGAACCTCAAAAGAGAAGTTTCTCTACAATGAGGGATGGAGGGCAGAGAGCAGGAAACAGGGAGCTGAAGTAAGAGTAGGTGGTGAAATAAGAGAAGGCAAAGGAAGTAACCCACATTTACTAGTATTGGGCATGAAGAACAGAAGCTTGAGAGGAAAGAGAAGGTTGTGTTAAGATAATCAATGGCAACCTCTTGTTTCAAAGCTATGTTCCAAATAGAGTCTCCAGGAAGGAAATCCAGGTCGGAGGGCAGATAACTGATAGATAGAAAACAACAGTGTCTTGTCTGGCTTAACTTGGAAAGAAAGTCAGGCACACCTTTACACTTCACCACAGAGTAAAAGGAAACTGATAAAAACATGGAGAATGTGGGTGAAAAGTGAGGAATGTGAGGAACTTCCTATCAGTTCATTGGTCCTGATATACTCAGGGAGTTGGACTAGAAGCACAGTCATGAGTTGAGAGTGAGGGATGGAATTTAAAAGCAAGAGCAACATGCACTTAGCTGGGAAAGAACCACCGGTCCCCTCTGCGTGGTATAAAACTGTATGTGCTTCTGATAGCTGATATTGTGAGGAAAATCATGCATGGTAGCTGTTACTAATCTTCAAAATGGAAAGGCAAAGACTTCTAAAAGCAACTCTTTTTCAACAGCCTACAATAGCAATTTTCAACCAGTGTGCTGCAAGAATTTTTAAAACATACAATACCAGACTATTTAGTCAGGGGCACTGACCTCTTTTCCCTTAGGTTGTCAAATGAAAAAAATGACAATAGCCAACACAATAGCCATCCAGTGTGAATGAATCACAATACCTTTTATTCTTGTCAGATCAGCAAAAAGCACATTGTTTGGTGCCACAGAACTTTAGTAATTAGTTTATGTGTGCTGTAAGATGAAAACTACGGAATTGGTTTATGTCAATTTTCGGTACATGCAGAAAATGTACAAGTCTTCAAATACCAACTTATGCTACATGAGAATTAAGGCACCCTAAGAAAATAGGCCAAATATTCCTAAGAGTACCAATAAGTTCTACTCTTTCATCTGGGAATCCAAACACCCTCAAGTTGCCTAGTTGTAAGTAAAATTAATGATTGGAGATCAGTACCGAAGAATTATTCTGTTATTTATTCCTTGAAGGACACATTTATTCGGCAGGAAAAAAAAATCACTAGGCAATCCACAGATGTCTAGCCACTGCCAGTGTGCTGTCCATGGGTGGGACAGTTGATCTCCCCTGTGCACTGACTTTTGAAAATCTCCAGATCGATTACTCTCTTTCTCCAGATAAAAATCACCTAACTGATAGGGAACTAGGAGGATGCATGTCCAAAACCCGGGGAGGCCTGTTATACTACAGAAATTAAAATGTGCCTCTCAACCCAAATATCCTTGAGAAGAACTGAAGGAAGAATTGAAGTGAATTAAATTGAAGTCTGCTCTGAGTCATGTTCATTTCTTTAAAATATGTGATTAGAAATGTTGCAAAAACACCTGTGTGTTCACAAAGATATGACAATGGTGGCTAGACTATCAGAGCTATGTACTTTCCTTATTAATATTTTCTGATTATTTCTACAAATGACCCAGTTAACTGTAGAATTTAAAAATTGATAAATTAATGCTCCTTAAAGGGAAATAAGAATCCCCCTCTGAGTGCTTCCTTTTCTTTTGAACACTAATTAAGATGGATAAAGTAGATGCACTTGTCCTGCTGATACAATATAATTAAGCATTTCAAACTTCCCAACACTCATTAATTTGTATGTTTAAATATTCAAATGCAAACCCAGTATACATCATCTCCAAAAAGGAGTAAAAACCACTTTTTTAAAAATAATAAATCTACATAAAATTTTTAGTTCCTTTATTAAAATAAGTTTATTTTATTATTTTTAATATGTCTTTATTGTTGAAAGTATTACAGATGTCCCTCTTAATATACTAATCAAAGGGTAATATGCTAATTAGACCAGGTCGACCGGCCATCTTCCAGATGTCCAACTTCCTTCTGGACAAAGCCATGGTGGTGGGGAGGCAGAGGCAATTAGAGGTGATCAGGTAGGGAGGGGAGGGCAATTGGGGGCAAGATCAGGCTGGCAGAGGAGAGCAGTTGGGGGCGAGATCAGGTCAGCAGGGGAGGGCAGTTAGGGGTGATCAGGCAGGCAGAGGCAGTTAGGGGTGATCAGACTAGCAGGGCAGAGCAGTTAGGGGCGAGATCAGGCTGGCAGGGGAGGGCAGTTAGGGGCAAACAGGCAGGCAGGCAGAGGGGTTAGGGGCAATCAGGCAGGCAGGCAGAGGTAGTTAGGGGTGATCAGGCAGGCAGGCAGGTGAGCGGTTAGGAGCCAGCGGCCCCAGATTGCGAGAGGGATGTCCACAGGGATCAGGCCTAAAAAGGCAGTCAGACATCCCCCAAGGGGTCCCCGATCGGAGAGGGTGCAGGCTGGGCTGAGAGACCACCCCACCCTGCACGAATTCCGTGCACCGGGCCACTAGTATGCATATAAGTTCTTTGGCTAATCTCTTCATGGCCCCATCCTCTCCCTCTGAGAATAAATAACTATTTTTTTAAATATATTTTATTGATTTTTTTTACAGAGAGGAAGGGAGAGGGATAGAGAGTTAGAAACATCGATGAGAGAAACATCGATCAGCTGCCTCCTGCACACCCCCCACTGGGGATGTGCCCGCAACCCAGGTACATGCCCTTAACCGGAATCGAACCTGGGACCTTTCAGTCTGCAGGCCGACGCTCTATCCACTGAGCCAAACTGGTTTCGGCTAAATAACTATTAAAAGAGGTTTTCAAGCATTATTTTTGTAGCTGAATTCTTCAATATGACATTGTTCTGTTTAGAATAAAATGACTTCATATAAATGCTACATCAATAATAAGCCTTGCGCTGGGGTGAAGAATAGGTGTGTACATGTGTAAGGAGGGAGGCTGTGTTAAGCAGGGTCAGGGAACAGCCGACCTGCGAGCCATACAAGGCCCACAAAATCATTTGGTCTGGCCCTGGAAGGAATAAAGGGTGAGTTCATTAAATGTCTGACCAAATACAGCAGGCGAACTTTTAAGCTGACAATTTTGTATGGCCCTTGAATGATGTTTTAAATATACAAATGGCCCTTGGAAGAAAAAAAGGTTCCCCACCCCGGGAAAGTAACAAGAAATGAGCTGCTGCTTCTCATTAATAATTCCACCTGAATTAGAGTAAATTTTTCTTTAAAGCAAAAAAAAAAAAAAAAAAAAAATAGGAAACCCCTTTAATTTGATTTGTATAGGAAATCTTTGTCCTACAATAGCTTATAGTCCACAGTATGGCTGAAATGAGATTTTATCCAACAGTCAGTGCACTGTAGGAGCATAATTGATGTTAGGTGTTTAACTAGATATAGTAACTAGGCCTCCGCTTTCATGCAAAACACTTGAGACAGGGTGACAACTCGATCAGCAGAGTTAGCATTCGCTTTTACTAAAAACCCCAATGCCCAGGACTCCTTATTTTAGGAATTTGTCTTTTATCAAACCTAAATGTCTATACTCTCACCAGAAAAGACAAACTAGATGACATAAGCAAGCAATTCCTTAAAATGCATGTGTTCAATCAAAACATTCACTAATATCAGAATGACCACACCTACAAATTGTGTTAGAACTAAAATAGCCAAAGTGAACTAATCAAATGGTTTAACTACCTCTCCATCCTGCTGCCACAATCTGATTCCAAAGGGACCAGGGTCCTCCACTTTAGGACAGGGGCCCCCTGGGTTCAGAGTAATCTCATTCAAGTAAATATTTTCAGATAAGGAGACAACCTTCAGCAGACTTGGCAAAATAAATAAACTGGTTAAATCACTTGCATGTAAAAATTCTGGGGCATAAGTTTATTCTAAATCATCTCAATCGTTGAAAGTAACAAAATCAATTAAAGCTAGTCCGGTTCCCAAAGTAACACATAGGATTACAAACTGCATGTGTTGTTGTTTATTAATGAGGTAATGCTCTACTACATTCATATGACCATATACTTTTGTAACCTGAGATAATTCGATAATTCTTGCTTAAAAGATTTTAGTCACTTTCAGGGTCAAGTGATCTAAATGGGTAATTGGCAGTCATCCTCCAATGAGAAAATATTATCAGAGAAGGTTCACACACAGGTGTGGTTGTGAGTTAAAACCAGAGGAGAGAGAAAGTTAATCTAGAATAAGAGCTGGAGATTTTCCTTTACCCTTCAATCCCCTACTCATAGTCCTCTAGGAATTTGGAAATGTAAATTCTCAATAAAATATATGATTTAAGAATCCTGAATTAGTGTTCCTGTAATTTAACACGTACATTATGTGTTATAATTTTTCCCCACAAATCTTGTTTCATCTCTAGACCTTAGAAACAATTCATAAACATTCTTTAGAGTTTACAATTTGCTGTAAACGCAAGTATGACTCTTATTTTCCTGCAAGAAGTGCAGCCATTCCCTTCATGGTATTTACCTCTCGCTCCTCTACCTCAATGTCGAGGAGACAGCAAGAGGGGGAAGATTTAGCCGTAACTGCAAAATAGTTACAGATGGAGGCTCCGGGACCAGACAGCATGGTTGGCATCAGGCCTCTAATGAGTCCACTGCTCTGCTCCCCAGCTTCCCTCATCCAGAAACAAAAATAATATGAAGGTGTACTTCAGAGAGTCGTCGAGGTCATAAAATGAGTAAATTCATGACGATATAAGGAATCAAACACTGGCGATTATTATCCTGAAGTGTACATAACATAAAAGTTCTGTCAAAGTCTAATTTTGTGTCCCCAAATCAACAAGTAAGATTTGCTTACTGTAAGTCAAATTTTAAAATAAAAATAACCTGATTCCTACTTTTTCAAGAGTTTAATATCAAATTGACACTTCTAGCTGACTAACAGATTAGGATCTATTAAGTACCTGAAATTTCCAAATAAAATGATTCAAATTCATAACTTGATTTCAGATTCTTAATGCCAATTTAAGTCAGTGGTCCTGATTTAAAACATCAGTGTGCATGAGTATCGCACGGGAAGCTCATTAAATGCAGGTGAGGGGAGCACCCAGCGTTCCTGACTCACTGGGGCTCGGTTTGGTGCCAAGGATCCTGCGTTTCTCATGACTTCCCAGGGGAAGCCTGCACTTTGAGGACCTTTGTTGAAGATTAACAAATACAGAGACAGACCCACGCAAAACTCAGAAGAAAGAAATAACCAAAACATATCTTCATAGCAAAGGCATCTACCCAAATGGTCCTCTGGTAACAGAGGAGATTACAGTTAGAAATATTTGTGTGTGTGTTTGTGTGCATGCATGTCCACAGCAGTATTTATACCAAAGTAATAGCAATACAAGGATCCATGAATTTAATGATATATTCCCCAACACCAAAAACTTGGTTAACAGAAAAAAAATTGTTTCTATGTAAATTCTGTTCAAGAAAATCATAAAAGACACTTTATATAATAAGCCTGGCAATTGGATACAACTGTTTTTCTTTCTAATGTAATTTTGGAACTTTATAATTTATAATGGGAGGAAACTGTTTCATCTACAAAAAGTTGATCAAACACAGATTTAAAATAATGACATTATTAACCAGGAAAAGAAAGGCAAAGAGCAAGAGATTTAACATCCCTAACAAGCACAGATTCTGAGTTAATGTAATTACTCTTACAGCATAATACATCATCTGATGTTGAGCACAGTATGTTTTCAGGAAAACAGCCATCTAAGAAAGCAAGCTTGCAACCTTCTCCAGGAAGCAGACTTCAAAAGGCTTGGATTTATCCTCGCAGGGAAAAATACCCAAAAGAACTCATACAGCATGAACTCTATGGCAGGTCTCAGTAAAAAGCCACAAGATTTAAAATTGCCTTTTAAAAGATGACTTTTCACCCACCCTGCCCCACATTTCCCAAGGAAATAAAAGCAGAAGTCATAAAAGTGGACAAACGGAAATCCAGTGTCTGCATAGCTTTGAGTCCACAGCACTTGAAGGTAATTTCTGATTGTGGAGTCCTCTCTTCCGCTCATGCTCTATTTCTCTCTAGAAACCTCAAGACTTTACTGATGAGAACTCTGCAAATTCTCTACCATAAAGAGTTTTAACAACTAAGCTAAGACATTAAAAAGGAAAATACCAGATGCCACCCTGCAGTTGAACTGACTACCACTTACTGGATACATTTAAATCCTCCAATCAACAGAGTAACCAGGTAACTTTATATCTAGAAGTATTTGACACTTTGTATTTACACTATGTATTTACACTTTGACATATGTGAACATTTTTTCAGGTTTTCTTAAAATTGGAAACCGTTAGTAACAATATCAATGCAGGCACTTATTTGGGATAAAAATTAAAATATAATCCACAATAATGGTGTTAGAGGTAACAATTTCATTTAAAAACTTATAGAGGACTGAAATAAAATACAAATGGTCTTACTAATTTTACATCAAGTGTGGAATTAGACTTAGATATAGAGAGAGCTGAAATTCTCCAGATCAAGAATATGTGTTAAATAAGTTGTAGTCTATGCAAAATGAGTAATCCCAAAGTAGAATTTCCAAAACTATCAAAGAATATACAACTCAAAGCAAATAGCGGTAGCAAGGAAGGTTAAAATCAGTGATCTTATATCAATTACATATTGTTTTTGGTTTGTTTTAGGTTAAACAGGTGAGAGGTGAGGAGGTGTTGAAAACTGAAGCCATAATTGTGACAATGTGAATTAATCTTGTTTTACTTTCAATAATTAAAGGATGTAAAAAATTAATTCCACTGGCATTTGGGGTATTTAGTTCTACCTTTATTTGTCATATTTAAATTTTTTTAATTTAGATATCTGTACTTTAACATTACCATATCTTATATTTAGGAATAATATTCTATAAACAATCAATTCCATTGTCTTTGATGAAATAAAAATGTTACAAATCTCACTTTAAATTTCAAAATTTAGATGTCAGATAACATATTCAAGTGAAGTGTTAGTTTATTTACAGCTGCTTGTTGGGGTATAATAACCTATGGAACCAGACATGAGCATGGTTTTGCTTTGTTATAGTATCTACCATTATATTTGAAGCTAAAGAATGAGTCCTTATGGGCCTGACTTTTGAAAGGATGCCAGCAATATAGAGGCAGAAATATCCTTCAATTATAAAGGAAATTTTTCTTTCTGACTCAGTGTCTTACTTATTTAATCCTAATAGGCAATTATCAGTTATTTCTTCTTAGAATGCTTTGATGGTGCAACTAGAGTAAGTGAAGTCCAGGAATAAGGTTGGTGCAGAAAGGGTGACTGAATAGGAACAAAAGAACTTTTTAAAGGCATGGAAATGAAACCAGAGAACAAAGCAGAGCCCTAATATTGCTCTTCTAGACTTCATATATAAATATACAGATGTTTTTGCCTAAGATAAAAAATGTTTTAAGAGAGGCAAATATTCAACAAATGAAAAATACAAAGTATCCATACTTTCACATAATTCAGACCATTTTACTTTCCTAGAAGTAGAATATGATGAAATATCATGAGATTGTTTTCTTTGTTCTTACTACTTGCCACAAAAAAAATTAGAAACCTGTTTTTAAAGAAGGCTGTCCAGAAAAGTTACACACAGAGACAAAAGCAAAATCAGCTACTGGCACTGAAAATAACCACCACCCCCTCTCCTCCAGGTATCAAAGAGGGAACGCGGCCATGGACAACTTCACCTCTCCCGCGGGGAATGGCAGCCTGTGCACCAGGGACTACCACATCACCCAGGTCCTCTTCCCGCTCCTCTACACTGTCCTGTTTTTCACTGGACTCATCACAAATAGCCTGGCAATGAGGATTTTCTTTCAAATCCGCAGTAAATCCAACTTTATTATTTTTCTTAAGAACACAGTCATTTCTGATCTTCTCATGATTCTGACTTTTCCATTCAAAATCCTCAGTGATGCCAAACTGGGAACAGGACCACTGAGAGTGTTCGTGTGCCAAGTGACCTCTGTCATATTCTACTTCACAATGTATATCAGTATTTCATTCCTAGGGCTGATAACTATCGATCGCTACCAGAAGACCACCAGGCCATTTAAAACATCCAGCCCCAACAATCTCCTGGGGGCCAAGATTCTTTCTGTTGTCATCTGGGCATTCATGTTCTTACTGTCTTTGCCTAACATGATCCTAACCAACAGGAGGCCGAGAGACAAGAATGTGAAGAAATGCTCTTTCCTCAAATCAGAATTTGGTTTGGTCTGGCATGAAATAGTCAATTATATCTGTCAAGTCATTTTCTGGATTAATTTTTTAATTGTCATTGTATGTTATACACTCATTACAAAAGAACTATACAGGTCATATGTAAGAACAAGGGGTACTGGTAAAGTTCACAAGAAAAAGGTGAACATCAAGGTTTTCATTATCATTGCTGTATTTTTCATTTGTTTTGTTCCCTTCCATTTTGCCCGGATTCCCTACACCCTGAGCCAGACCCGGGATGTCTTTAACTGCTCTGCGGAGAATACTCTGTTCTATGTGAAGGAGAGCACGCTCTGGTTAACTTCCTTAAATGCATGCCTGGACCCATTCATCTACTTTTTCCTTTGTAAGTCCTTCAAAAATTCCTTGATGAGTATGCTGAAGTGCACCAATTCTGCAACATCTCCCCACGAAAACAGGGGGAAAGGTCAGGATGGTAGGGACCCAAGCGAAGAGACTCCAATATAAACACATTGAGGTAAGATTTCAATCTGTTAACCAGATTGAAATATTAGTGTTTGGAACTCCTAAAAGAAAACACTATGTAAAAATATTAATACTAAGAAGCAGCTGAGTAACAATGACGCTTGAAACAATAGAAGACTACAAAAGTAATTTTCATTTACTTTTCCAGTATTAAAAGCTATCTTAAAATGTAGAAAACTAAATTAACATATAGCTGTGGAGCAAAACAAACTGTTATCCAATAACCATGTGACATGCAAAACCATACAGAATTCAAGAATTGAAGAGTTTTGGCAAAATAGGTAACAATATAATGATACTTACTGTAATTCTATAAATACATTATTGATCACAATATTAGTAAACTTACTATATAATCAACTGGAGAATGATAAATCTGATAAAATCTTCTGACCAAAAATTATACTTATCTATAATAATGAAAACGTAACATGCTAATTAGATCAGGCAGCCAAACGACCTTCTGGACATTCTTCCGGATGACCTTCTGGACAAGTGGGGCTGCAAGGGCCGAGGCAAGCCACCGCGGCTGCAAGGGCCGAGCCCCTTGCACAAATTTTGTGCATCATGCCTCTAGTTAGTTGTATATACAATTCTAGTCCCCTAACCAAATGCTGACCTATTGTGATAATCATTATAAAAATTTAAGTAAGTGGGGCACACAAAGAATAGTAACTACTAACTTATAATTATCAGCAAAGACCTAAGGGATTTATACTAATTGAAATGGTAATAGATTAGACTGAATTTTTTTAATGTTCATTAAGATAGAAGATTAAAAACTACTTTCCCAATAAAAAGTATAGAAACAGCAAATGAAGCCATTAAATAAGGAGGCTTTTTATAAGATATTCTAATACACACATACAAAAACAAACAAACATAATACTCCCTTAACACTAGAGAAATCGGTTTTACTAATGTTTTCACAACTTTAGTAAATACAATAGCATCATTAACTTATCTTTATTAACTAGCTACTAGAGACTGCACACAAGTTAATAAACATTTCCCATAGTGAGAAAAACAAATGTAATTAAGCATTTGTACAGCATAACTATCAACAGGAAAGTGATTAAAATGGTTGGATTTATGCCCTTGCTGGTTTGGTCAGTGGTTGGGGTGTTGGCCGTCAGACTGAAGAGTCCTGGGTTCGATATTTCTCTCTCTGCCTCTCCCCCTCCTTCCCATCTGTCTAAAAATCAATGGAAAAAATATCCTCGGGTGAGGATTAACAACAACAAAATGTTTGGATTTACCTGTTTGTTATTTGTGTGTATAACAAAAAATCTACATTAAACTCTAAATCACACTTTGTTAGAAATTCTTTGTTCAGAGATATTAGATACCATGACTCACTTCCTATCTTCCCCCTACCTCATATGTTAAACCCATTTAAGAAAGATTAGCTGCCAACACTTTTAAGACAGAACATTGAGAAAATCTTCTGAAGGTGACATCTCACATCAATTAGTTCATATGTAAATGGGAAACCAGGTCAGATTTCAAATGTAGACTGATTCCACAGAAGCCATGTTCATTATTCTTAATATAGATAAAATATACAACACACTGGGAATTATGACATCATTTATCTTAATTATATATGATCCTCAGAGGTGATTCTCAAGCAGAAGGCATAGATTCCAATATCTAAATGTCATATGAGAAGAAATTAAAAGGCTGAATCCTATATAATAAAAGCCTAATATGCTAAGTATCTGGTCGTCTGGTTGTCTGTTCAACCAATCAAAGTGTAATATGCTAAGAATGGATTTTACATTTCAAATGTTTGTGGGGATAATAGTTAGAAGAAGGGTAAAAGCTCATGCTGCATTAAAGTTACATGAAATTCAAGTTTCAGTGTCCATAAGGTTTTATTAGAACACAGCCACACCCACTGGGGTTTTACCTGCCGTAACAACAGGGATAAGTAGTTGTGTTGGAGACTACAAAACCACAAAAGTATTTACTAGCTAGTTCTTGAAAAGACTGACAATCTCTGGACTAGAACTTTAAAAGCAGAAGAAAACCCCTACACGGGAAAAAAACAAAACAAAAACAACCCTGTCTTCAAGCACCAGGGTACTTCAGTGGCTTTGCACTGTAAACAACTGCAGTCCAGTCGCTGATCTAGGTGACCTGCTAGCTGGGAATGCCCAAAGCGGGACTACAATGATGCCAGTGGGAACTAAGCATGTGGAAACACGTTTACAAGTCTCTAAGTAAAAAGAGACAGCCTGACTTTTCAAAAAAATGGGGAAAGGGCTTGAAAAATCCATTTCCAGGAGAAATACAAATGGGCAGTATAATATAAATACATATATATCACTAATAATCAAATAAGTAGACTAAAATGACATGGCTTTTTTGCACCATGAGTTTAGAATTGATTTATAAGTTTTTAAGCAAGGTGTTGTAGAATCCCACTCAGTGAGACTACAAATCAGTACAATCTTTCTGGAAAGCTATTGGAAAATAACGTCCTACATATTGATGCACAGTGTTTGATCCAGCATTCCACTTTTAGGAAACTTCCTATATGTTGCAACAAATGCACAAAAATATATGGACATGTATATGCTCTACAGTACTGTTTTTTAATATGAGAAAAAATGGGAAAAATAAATGCCCAACAACTTAACTAAACTATGATAACTTTATATTGTATAACATTTTTTTAAAAATTAGGGAAGTCATCATGTACTGACATAAAATAAAATAAAGTTACAATATATCAATAAATGTAAATATATATGTACATGTACATATTTCCAAACCATTGGTATTATATGTAAAAGGGATTAACTTGCAATTACTACTATATACATGTCTATATTTGAACTCTTTAAACTTTATAATAAAATTATGAAGCTGAATATTCATCCCAGTGATTCAGATATTGTGAATCAATTGCCTGTTTCCAGTCATAGGTACAGACTTTCTAATGTTGAATTTAATAATAGACAAAGATTACTACATTTAACTTGAAATTGTGTAATTTATTTTAGCTTATTATTACCACTTTCGGTTAATGCAGTGTGGAATTTTTTAAACATTTTCATATAATCTGCGAAAAGTACCATGGTATACCTTGATGGGAAGTAAAAGGTTCTTCTATGAGTACAGGAGTTCCCATTTTGACTTTCAATCCAAATAAAAGTAAATACTTCCTCATCTTTCACATATTATTTACATGGCACTGGTTACCACATCAACAGGAACCTTTAAACTGTTAACTCTGATCCAAAGAAAAATCCCAAAGGAGACTACAAATGTAGTTATTCCCATTTTGCAGGCTTCTAATTTTTATTTTATCTTCTTTGATTCTCTTCTGATTATACTGCTTTGAAACAATTTATGTTTTCAACCTCACACCTCACTTTAAGACAAGAAGTTTCACAAGTCCATTAACTTTATAGTTTACTGTTTCGTCTCATTCATCATTCAGTTATGCCCACCTCAAAAACTCCAGAATTTGGTAAACAATTCCATGTTCACCTTATCTGTGGCTTCTAACAGCTAGGAGAGAGTAAAGCAGGCTCTGAGTGTGGGGCCTAGAGCTAGACTGTGGGTTTGCAGTGGGCCTGGGCTGCATGATCTGAGGCGAAGTGCTTAACTTCTGCACTTCTGTTTTCTCATCTGTAAAATGGAACCGATCACTGCTGTAAGAATTGAATAAGATCATATTATCAACAGACCAGCACAGCCAGTGTGATTTTATTAGTTTTAACTATATTCCCTTTTGAGTCCAATAGGATTTTATTTTTTAAAATATATTTTTATTGATTTCAAAGAGGAAGGGAGAGGGAGAGAGATAGAAACATCAAAGATGAGAGAGAATCATTGATCGGCTGCCTCCTGCATGCCCTTACTAGGGAACAAGTCTGCAACCTGAGCATGTGCCCTGACTGAGCCACACCAGCTGGGTGGATTTTAAATGTTTAGTTTATTCTCATTTGACAGGCACCTAATTTCTGGAACCTTTACTTCTATCTTACTAGAGGCCCGGTGCATGAAATACTTGCATGGGTAGGGCCCCTAGGCCTGGCCAGAGATCAGGGCTGATTGGGGTCTTCCTTTCCCTGGCTGCTGGCTGCCGGCCAGGGCCTTCCTTCATTCCGTGCCACCCACTGGTGGTCAAACACCCAGTTGGTAGAACTCCTGAGGGGACAATTTGCATATTAGCCTTTTATTATATAGGATTTGATTTTTTCCTCCTGTCTTTCATGAGCTATCCCACAGTTCTACATTATATTCCACTTTTCTTTTAATTTCATTTAATAGAAAACATGCCAATACCTACCATGTCACAGGATTCATTCTCCACAGTGGGTGAATTTTCACCCATTGTATCCCTTTCACAACACAGAAAAGCAGACACCATTACTTATTTTCATATAAAGTGGAGACAATGGTTTCATAGAGAGCATAACTAACTTGCCCAGGGTCATAAGAAAAGTACGAGTTAGAATAAGGAATTGAACCCAGGCACTCTGGCTCCTGAGGCCATGCTCATATCTGCTCTCCTGGGCAGCCTCTCAGAGACAGTATCAAGGGCAAAATACCTCCCCCATGGGTCATGGCAACTCATGAGAACAAAGAAAGACGGCCAATGCGCACTAAGCACATGGACGCAGAGGAATGAGTGACCTATGGAATATTTACTATGATGAAAAATTTTGAAACCTACCAACCCATTTAAAAGAATACCCTTCCGTAACTTTAGAAATCGATACCACTTGAGTTCCCCTTTTGAAAGTTTCCCACACTCTGGCATTTTGAAATTTGACCAAAATGTGATTTCCAGTTTTCACATTATGAAATGAAATTTCCCTTGTTTAAATTGAAACTATCCCAAACCTTCAATGGATTTGCCTCTGTCAGGAAATGTACACTTAATTACATAAGTCAAATCCCTCTACTTAAAAAATAAAACTAAAAAAGTTTTGTTTGTTTTTACTCTCTAATAAAGCAAACAAAAAGATATGTTTGAATTATGTTCCATTGCATTAATGAAATCCAGAATCTGTATTTCCAAGAATCAATTTGAATGAAACACATTTTTTTTTTTCAAACTGTGTCACCATAGGTTAGTTTCAAGCAAAATTATCAGGCATCCCATTGCCTCAAAATGTCTGGTTGGTTATAGAGTTTTATTCTCAGAATCCCAAGCCAAGTCATCGAAAAATTCTCAATCAACCAACCCGACAGTCTACTCCAGCTCTGTGGTTAAACTTGTAGCACAAAATATGAAGTGAAACTCACCACGGAGAACTCCACATTCCTTCATAAGATCTCTAAATTTCCTCTTTCCCTTGACCTATCTGGCAAGACAACATTTATTATAGATTTTTGTCTATATAAAAGCAGCAATTAGCCTGGCCAGCATGGCTCAGTGGATAGAGCCTGGGAACTGAAGGGTCCTGGGTTCGATTCCTGATCAGGGCACATGCCCGGGTTGTGGGCTCAATCCCCAGTGTGAGGTGTGCAGGAGGCAGCCAACCAATGATTCTCTCTCATTATTGATGTTTCTATCTCTCTCTCCTTCTCCTTTCCTCTCTGAAATAAATAAAAATATATTTTTAAAAAAACAGCAATTACTCTTTCAAACTTGAAGAGATCTTAAAGAAAAAAATTTGCAGACCTTGGCCCAAGATTGATTGATGGATAAAATTCCTGAAGTCTATAGCACTTCGCATATAACATGAAATACAGGGAAGATTTCCAAAAATGGTTTTCCAATAAATGAGAAAGTATGTCGCCATTTAAATCTATAATTCCCACACCAGAGCAGTGAGTGACTAAAATTTTTCAGCCAGCACTATTCCAGGCCCGCACTTCATCCTTTCAGCAGGACTACAGGGTATACACCATTACTAAACCCACGACACAGAGGAGGACACTGCAGCACAGAGCCATCAAATCAGCTGTCTATGATCTAGTACACAGTAATTGGTGGGTGTGGGATTCTGACTCCAAAAATCTGGATCTATTATCCCTTAACCCTTAGCAAATATGTCATTTTCTCTTTCAGAGATGGAAAGACAAAAAGACTAAGATAAACGTTTATAGAAACAAACAGGCCATCATACTGAACACAAATTTCTGGGGAAAAGGATGCAGATAATGATTCTATCTGGTTTTAGAGTCAACTATTACACTTTGTTGTAATTTGGGGCTATTTTCTTTATCTTTCTGCCTCCCATTACTATATACAAGAGGCACTCAAAAATTTCATTAAACAAGTAGGTAAACAAGATTAAGCTGCAGGAAAGTTACACTATGAGAAAATATAAAGAAACTGCAACTAATTTATGCAAGTCATAGTAGATGAAGAGTACATAACTTTGAAATAAGAGATTTCTTATTAGAAAATCCTCCGAAGGTCTGAATGTGAAGAGATTCCAAGGGCTCACATTACACGTGAAATGAGGAAGGAAAGCAGGTTTAAGAAAGCAGAAGGGCTTGCTTCACACGCTCTTCGTGGGCTGATCTAATGACTGCGCCAAGCAGGAGACAGCGAGCGAGCCTCCTCGCAAACCAAGGTGAGTTTCAATTTTTATTATAAGTGTGCTTGCTTATAAATGGTGGACTATACTCAAGGTGGGAAATGCTTTAAGGTTAACATTCTACAAACTAGATTAGGAGCATAAAAAATTATATAATGTACGGTAATCTGACATCAATTAGTACCTCTTAACTGGGGTTTTGTTTTACTGCCATAGTAAGAGTAGCACTTGTGAATAGGGTAGGACCTGTTATTTGGATTTCATAATGCTGAGAGTAAGGGTAATGTTACAAGTACCAAAACCGTATTATGCACTTTAAAAATCCTAAACAAACTGTGCCTTCTCCACCGATCTACTGAATGTGATAATGTTAATACAGAAGGTATTAATATGCTACAAACCTAAAGTCTGTTTTTTCTAAAAGCAGCATTTTGAAATCATGAAAGGCTTTGTTTTACTGTGTGTCTGTGTGTGTTTATTTGTAACAGCTGACACTGGAAATCATGAACGCCACAGTGACAAAGGGCTTCAACGGGTCTGAGCAGTGCCCCAGGGACACGCGGATAGCACAGCTGGTGTTCCCAGCCATTTACACCATTGTTTTCCTCACCAGCATCTCGCTGAACACTCTGGCCCTGTGGGTGTTCATTCACATTCCCAGCTCCTCCACCTTCATCGTTTACCTCAAAAGTACTCTGGTGGCCGACTTGGTAATGACACTCATGCTTCCATTTAAAATCCTCTCCGATTCACACCTGGGACCCTGGCAACTCAGAGCCTTCGTGTGTCGCTTCTCTGCCGTCATCTTCTATGAGACCATGTACGTGGGCATCATTCTGCTGGGCCTCATCGCCTTTGACAGATTCCTCAAGATCATCAGACCTTTTGGAAAATTCTTTGTACAAAAACCCACTTTTGCAAAAACAGTCTCAACCTTTGTCTGGTTCCTTTTGTTCCTCATCTCTCTGCCAAACATGATCTTAAGCAACCAGAAGATGACACCGTCAACTGTGAAAAAGTGTGCCTCATTAAAGAGCCCTCTGGGGTTGAAGTGGCACCAAGCGGTGAATTACATATCCCAGTTCATTTTCTGGACGGTTTTTGCCTTAATGCTTCTGTTTTATGTGGTGATTGCAAAAAAAGTATATGATTCTTACAGAAAGTCGAAAAGTAAGGACAGCAAAAACAACAAGAAGCTGGAAGGTAAAGTGTTTATTGTTGTAGCTGTCTTCTTTCTGTGTTTTGCTCCATTTCATTTTGCCAGAGTTCCATATACTCAGAGTCAAACCAACAGCAAGACTAACTGTAGATTGCAGCATCAACTGTTTATCGCTAAAGAAACAACTCTCTTGTTGGCTGCAACAAACATCTGTATGGATCCCTTAATATATATTTTTTTATGTAAAAATTTCACAAGAAGGTTATTATGCATGAGAGGAAGAAAGACTACAGCATCAAACCAAGACAATCATACCAGTCAGACAGACAATATAACCCTAAACTGATGACTTTATCATGGCTCACTTCTATTTATGGACTAGATTTCAAAAGACAATTTATTTGGAAATAACATTTAAGCAATAAAAAGGGATTAAAATAAATGTTTTCTTACATTTTATTATCCTGATGTACAAAAAGGATTATGTAAATTTAATTCCACATAGATGTATTCATAAGCAGAATGAAGTATCATTAAGAGAATGCACCAGAAAGCAAGTGGCCACTAGAGGTCATCTTTTCTAGAACATTCACTTACATTTTGGAATAGATTTATTGTGGATAAATGTGTATTCCAAAAAACCTCCCCTCCAAAACACCTTCTCACATTGTTTTACACACATAATTCAAACAGCACTCCGACTTTGTATTCCAAAAATGTTGATACTTGCTGAATTTTTGGGAAAAAAGAAAACCACCTTGAAAGTCCTTCGGTGAAGCTGAAACTTAGGGGTTGAAAGGGATGCCACATATAAAGCATCTGGGGAGCTGTAGGTGGTCAAAGGCCTTTGAAAGCTCCTTACAGTTACAAAGAGCCTTTTCCATGTTATTACAAGTCAACATAGGAGGCACGGGCACCATAATTAAGCCACATGAAATACTGTGCTATAATACTTTGCTCACATGCCAAGAGCATACAATTCAAGGGCAAAAATACTGTATTCTTCTTCTTTAGAATTTCCCTCTGCCCAGCAAATCCTCTAATGGTGGTTGAATATGCCACCTACTTCGTTAGCAAAGCCTTCCTGGGCAACAACCTCTATCCTCCTGCCTCCCACTCTGGTTAAAAATAATTGCTTCTCCAACTGTTTGGGTATGTTTTAGGGCCTTCATTGCATATGTCCCTTTACCAGTTCACTGTACTCTTGACCGCATCCCCTAAAGATGGTTAGGATTCTCTAAGAAAAATGTGTTTTGAAGACAGAAAATGTCATTTTTTATTGGTAAATCCCACAATACTTCCCACTGACCTTGGGTTACAAATGTTTTATATAGAATATGTCAGAATATTATGCTATTCTTGGTACATACATAGATGAAACTGCTGGCCCACAACCAGTAACATCCATACTGGGATATTTTTCAAAGGATGGAGCCCTACTTGGACTTATTTACCTCCGCATGTTTTTCCTGAATACCTTTGTGGCTCAAAAAAAACTACAAAATAGTTATCTGGTATTGTAGATGCCAGCTTAAAACTTCCAGAGAGAATGCACAAAGTAATGCTCACACTCTGTAAATGTGCCTCCAGCTCCAGCGTTATCATCGGAAGGTGAATCTCAGGCCTCTTCCTATGCCCTCAAGGGCACTGAGGCCCTGGAACCTGCCCACCGCTCTGGCCTCATCGCCTCACTGCTTTTCCATCCCTGGAACTTCACACTCTTCTATAAACCTGAACATGCCAGGCTTTTTTGCCCCTGTGCCATTGCACATGTAAATTTACCTCTGACTCACCAAGAAAACTCTTATCCCGCCCTAAAATCCTGCGTTGCCATCACCTAGTCCAAGAAATATGATCTGGCCAACCTCCCACCACCATCTCAAACCCAGTCCCTCCCTGTCTGTCATGCCTCAATTGCTGATCTCACACTGCATTGTGATGACTCCTCCTGCAGGCACCTACTGTTTAAGTAACCTACATGTACTTCTGAAGCAGAGACTGTGCCTCATTGTGCAATCAATAAAGGTTTGATAATAAACCAAACAGGTTTTATTTTTACATACTAGAAAAGCAAAAGGAAAATCCATTTCCACTGATGTTTTCATTATCAAAGATGATAAACATTTCTTGAAAGCTCTTTTCAGTTGAGTTCCTACAGCTTGGACACAGGGGCCGGGAAAGTGGGGATGTTCTTGGGTTCTCTACTGAGTGCTCATGAAAGAAGCAGGATAACTAAATAGCACATGAATAGCTTGTGGACTGATGTCTATCGACATATCAGTTTGAAACTATTGGTAAAATGCTCCAGCTATGTACTGTTGGTCTTGGGTAAGTAACTGCAGTCTATTACAATATCCCAAACTCTCCTTTTACAAAGTGCTCTTGAAGTCTGATTTTCATTCTCTCAAATAAAAGAATTAGATCATGGTAACTGTTAGTGATGTCACTAAATGCACAGTACTTTTACTGAATACATTATATATTCATGAGTAGACTCTAATACAGTTTTATAAAAAAACTGCATCTAGATAATGTATACAATTTTTACAAAGGTCTTTCAAGATAAAATTTCAATAGTAAATCTGTTCTCCATAAACACAAATATTTAATTCTATTGCAATAACATCATAACCAAAAGTGGAGTAAATGGTGTGTAGAATAATCTAACAAGAACTTAGAGAAAAGGCATAGTAGAGCCATCTTAAAATCATACAAAATGCAAAGCAACTATTTGAGAACAAATTCCCAAACTGGCATCAAAATACTAAGTTATGGAATACTTATCGAATGGGATGCTATACCACAGCCATTAATGACACACAAAAGAGAATGCTGTTTGTGTGTGTGTGTGTGTGTGTGTGGTTCTTTTTTTTTTAAGTAGCTTTGATATAGTGTGTGAGCTTAGAGCACAATTAAGGGCTTTTGTGAAAAGTGAAATATAACTGTTATTACTGGAAAAGGTCTTCTGACTATCCCTGGGGCAGGCAAAGGGTGAAAGGGTATTGCCTCATAATGAAGAATTCTTGAGAAACCAAGAAAATTTACTGTAAATGAGAGAGGAGAAGGCAGACAAGCAGTGAGAACTCCCAAACCACAGAAGTTAGATGGCCAATGTAAAGTTATTAATTAGAATCTTAAAAGAATTATTCAACAATGGAATACTATGCTGCGGTAAAAAGAAGGAGTTCTTACCATTTGCAACAGCATGGATGGAACTGGAGAGCATTATGCTAAGTGAAATATGCCAGTCAGAGAAAGATAAATATCACATGATCTCACTCATTTATGGAATATAATGAACAACATAATCTGATGAACAAAAACAGATCCAGAAACCGAGAAACATTGATCAGACCGTCAAACATCAGAGGTAAGGTAGGGGAGGGTGAGAGATCAACCAAAGGTCCTATATGCATGCATATAGGCCTAACCAATGGACACAGACAACAGGGGGATGAGGGCATAAGTGGGGGGGGGGGGGGGGGGTAATGTGGGGATAAGGACACATATGTAATAACTTAATAAAATATTTTAAAAAAGAATTATTCAATCTTATCAAAACCATCACTTTATGTATTTCATATCCATTTAAAAGAGGCTCCTTCCATAACTTTCTTTCTCAAAATGCCTGGAGTTTACCTCCAGGTAAACTCATTCCTCCAGCAAGTTAAAAGGTCAAAGTTTACATAACTCTTAACAGAGCAAGCCTCTAGAGCAGTGGTTCTCAACCTTGGCTGCACATTAGAATCACCTGGGAATCTTTTTAAAATCCTGATTTCTGGGCCTCATCCTCCGGAAATTCTGTTTCTTTGTTACTAATGTTGTGGCCCCACCCCATAACAAAGAAACAGAATTTCCAGAGGATGAGGCCCAGAAATCAGGATTTTAAAAAGATTCCCAGGTGATTCTGATGTGCAGCCAAGGTTGAGAACCACTGCTCTAGAGGAAGAACCCACTCCCCACCGGTCTAATACCTCAGGGAGCATAGCTAGGAGACAGCAGGGAGCATAGCTAAGGAAAGTGTGGAACTCACAAACCATTTAAAGTGCCCAGAAACAAAACCCACTATTTTAAAATTTACATGAAACCAAATACAGACAATATGAATAGAGAACACTTATGTTCAAACCAAAGTAGTCCTCAAACTTTACTTGGTACCAGAACCAGCTGAAGAGATTCTTAAAGACACTGCTAGGCCCACCCCTGAGTTTCTGATTCAGTAGGTCAAGGGTGAGGGCTGAGCATGAGCTACCAGGGGCACTGAAGCTATTGATTGGGACACTCGTGAAGAAGCACTGAGATAAATGTTCCCTGAGGTTCATACTTCCGTCCAGACTGATTTACACACAGCCATCTTGAGCAAGAATGTCCAAGAGAGGCATCTGTCAACAGGAAACACAAAATTGTTAAGAGACTGTGGCAGATATAAGGTGGCAGGCCAGAGTAAGGACTAGGCTACCTTAAAAGTCCATACCCTACTGTGGGGGCATCTACTATCCAGTGCCAACTGTTGGCACAGAAGGGATTTGGAGTCCAGGGTGGCTAACTAGTAGCAATAACAGTAGTAAAACTAGCATCAGTGACAACAAAAGCTACACACATTACCTACTACTTACTGTGTAACCAAGAGCTTTAACTATATTGTTCCATTTAATAATACCAGGAAGCCTATAAAGTGAAATTATTATCTCTATTTTAGAGATAAAGAAGTTGAGAAACAGAGGTTAAGCAATGTGCATGGGGGTCACCCGGCATATAAAGAGCAGGGCTAGAGCTCTAATTCAGATTCTTGCCTCTAAACTCATATTCTTAAACACTATATTTATAATTTCAAATCTTCTAATGTTCTCAAGAGAATTCATAAATCCAGTCTCCTATATTTTCTGTGATTTTCAAAATTTCCGTAGCCACCCCCATATTCTATGACCCTACAAAAACAACGCAGTATTCTTGTGTGGGCCATAACTAGCCCAGGTGCCGCCAGCTAATTAGGCCTGACCTAGAAGCTACCAGAACCTCCCAGGACCTCACCAGGCAGCGTGTCTTGTTTACTGAACACTTGCTGTGGCTGACACCATGCTCTGCACTTGATAAAGATTACTACTTTGCTATCTTTCACTGCAACACCACAGGATAGATGTTACAGGACTCCTTGTTGAGGGAGAAAAGAAGTCTGAGGACAAAGTAAAAGATACCTTGTCTACAGTGCCTGTGGCCCCACCAGCAAAGCAGAGGCTCTGCTCTACCACCTGACAGTTAGGACAAGCTGCATGCCTCCAGGGTTGACATTGGGCCTCAGCAGTGAGAAAGGTAAGGAGGTGGCGCCTGCAGAGGGAGGAAGAGGTCTCAACACAAATGAACTTCAGTAACCTCAGGGGTATGAATGGTTTGTGGACCCCCTAAGTAGTTTGGGCGGCCCTCCAGCACTGAGAGTTCTTGAAAGGAGTAAAGTCCCACATAGAGATTCATGGGTTCATCTGGTCATTCTTCGTGCACTTCTCCGTGGAAGCCGCAGCTGGTCAGGCACACAGGCCACAGTGAATCGAATGTGGTAAGCTGTATGAGAGCCGTAATTAACTCACCATAGGAGCTCAGAGGAAAGGGGACCTGACTGCAAATGAAGAAACTGAGAAAGGGCTCGCAGAAAATGGAAATGTGAACTGAACTTTAAAGGGGAAAACCAAGCACCCAAAAGGAGCACTGCTGGGCAGAGAGCAGTATTGAGCAAGGCTCGGGCCGAGGAGGGCATTGTGCTGTGGCCGGATCGCGAGGGGCTTTGGGGGTCTGAGGCTGCAGCATGGGAATTAGACGATGAGCTTGGACAGAGCGCGGATCCTGCTGTGGCATTTCTCTAACCACTGAAGGTTTCTGAAGTGAAGCATTATGTCCTCTGTTGTGCTGCTCTAGAAGAACATCAATTTGTCAGCAATAGGATGATTCTGGGTTGAAGAACAGCCACTGAGGTCAGGAGATCAACTGAAAAGGTCTTGCATCTATACAGGCAACAGCCCAGGGAAAATTGGACATGGGCCTCAGTGACATGTTCAGAGAGGTTTTGAGTCCAAGACCCCTAGAGAACAGGAGATTATACGTTAACTGTGATTAACATGTATTCTCAGTGGGTCCATAATCTCCATCCCAACCACCCTCAATTGAATGGTATTGCTCTGGAGATCACTAGCTTGGGTGATGCGCTGGATCATGAAGACCAAGAAGCAGGGTCTGGGTATGTTGTATGTGAAACACAGTGAGAGAGCGAGGTCAAGCGGACAAAAGCTGGACAGAGGGGTGCAAAATACAGATCCAGAGCTCTGAAGACACGGCTAGATTTGAGGCCAGGGGAAATTTTTCTAAGACTGGGAGAGAATAAGGAATGAGCTGAGTCCTTCAGAGGCCATGTTACCCAAATCCCATGGACAGAGGCAAGAGGATCTGGGGGAAGTGCCTGGGACTGGGATGGGGGTGGGATTGGTGGGTTAAAACAAGAAACAGGAGGTCCGGTGTACTGGAAGCCAAGGAGCAAGAGAGATTCAAGGAGAAAGCTATAGTCTGCGGAACCACACACTGTGGAAAGGTCAAGTGTGTTGAATGTAGAACTCTGAGGTCAGTGGTAATTTTAAGGAGGAGGTGGGGTAGAGCCCCAGATTGTAAAGGGAAATGAGGAGCTACAAGCAACACTCAACTTGCCATAAAGGACAAGTCAGTTTCAAAGAGTTCCAAGGAAGGAAAACAACAGCTGTATTTCTCTGACTTTCCCTAAGGGTGTCTAAGACCAGGAGAGCAGCTCTCCTGTGTTTCCTGTGCAGTGCAGTTACAATGCACCACGGGAATGAGCAAACGGAGCAGAGGTGCAAACCCAATGGTGGGAGTAGCCACGTGACCAAGAGAAACTAGCGTGGGTCAGCTGGGCACTGCATTCAGGTCGTGTGCCGACATTTCAGACTCCACATTACCTGGGTTTCTGAGTCCCAGCCTCCCATTCATTCTAGTATAAAGTATTTATAGAAAAAGGGGAATGGGAGGGAGATGAGACACCGAGTGGTAGGGATGCAAGCTGAAAACACGGGGAGGAGTGACAAAAAAGAAAGATAAAAGCAAGAATAGAGAAAGAAAACGGAATTCGAGACTTACAGTAAGCAGGTAAACTAGTGTTTTGAAAAATTTTTGTCACTGCTGCAATAAAACTCACGGTCACAAACGTGACACCCGGGGCTCAGAACTAGAATGCCTACCTTTATTTTTTCAATTCAGCATCAATATTAGATGGGTGTATATGATCTTAAGTAGCCATAGTCATCTTAAGAAATTACACCTCATGCATCGCTGAGTACTTTTTTAGTTTAAAATATTAGCCTTTTGCTTTAAAATTACATCACATTACTCTGTACTTTTACCCTTTTTTATTCTATTTAACTCTGAACTATAGAGAACGAAGCATTGACCTGAATGCAGTGCCCAGCTGAGACCACCTCTCTCCCCCCACATATTTGGCCTCAGATTTTACACTTTCCCATATTTTCAGACAGTCTGAATAAGCCAGTCCTAGCTTCCTTCTTTTCAGCAGAGAAAGCTATCAAGAAAGAATAAAGAGTATTTCAAGCAATCATCAGATCACCATTATAGGAAGCCCAAGAGCTTGCCAAAATATTATAGAATTACTTAACTTTGTAGTTGAGAAGTCTTTTCAATTTTTAATCATTCCAACTTTACATTCAGACAGGCACACCCATTCATTCACTTATTCACTCTCCCTCTCCCTTCTGACCTACCCTGTACATTCTAACTACCCTGTACATTATCTCATTTAAGTTTTATAATCTTATAAGGTAGCCATTCCCATGCTTATTTTTCAGAAGAAGAAACTGAGGGTCAGATATATTAATGACTTGTTCAAAGTAAAAAAAAAAAGCTGTTAAGCGGAGAGATTAAAATCCACATTGGAGTCTATTAGACCCATTACTGGGCTCCTATCACTGCCTCTCACAAACAAGATTTCAAAAGTAAGGAGATGGATCAAGTAGCCAGTACAGGAGAGAATATGGATATGAGAACAGCAGCAGAAGCAGGTATATCTCCAAACTCAATCTCAACCCATCCTCCCCTTTAGTCAACCATTACACATGAAGTTCTCATACCAGAAAAATGTAAGTGCTTTATATAAAGAAGACCTAATAGATACAAATCATTTCAAATGACAGATTAAACACAGTAATTTAGGCACAGGGACCTAAAGATATCAATCTCAGCTAGAGAACATGAAAGGGTTTGTAATAATTATACTCAGCACAAATTCTCAGCCACTGCATGTGAGCCACAATTAGAGTGACTTTCTTGAACAGAGAGATGAAACAATAAGACTGTTAATACAATATTTGTTGTATGTTCTGACTACATGCAAAAGACAAGGTGTCCAAGACAGAGCATCATGAGCTATGTTACAATGAGACTCTTCTTGTCTTTGTTTTATAATAATGAATTAGTGTACTACAGAGGCTTTGGAGGCCCTTTATATGTGCTTTTTCCTTTAAGAAGCAATGAATGCATCTGAGAGTATTGTGACAAAGAAAAATGAGATTATGATACAAATGCTATGCCTACCAACACTGGAGGAGAGGACATTGAGCCCAGATCCATGTCAATGCAGAGAAACCCAATAAAGAAGGGAGGAGAGAGGAAGAAGTCACATGCAAGGGGAATTTCTAGAACAGTGGCCGCCAACCTTTCGGAACTCACGGACCACCAGTGGTCCGCAGTCCACAGGTTGGCGACCGCTGGACTAGAAGACTGAATAAGGAAAGCCTTGATAATATATATCTCCCACTAAATAGGGGCAAGTAGGAAAAGAGTTCATTCCAGGATTTAGAAAGACTTACCAATAATATTACGTAATTTTCATTTCTTGTAAGATTTCAGAAACACATTCTCTACTTGAGTATTTGTCTCTCTCTCTTTTTTTAATATATATGTTTTTATTGATTTCAGAGAGAGGAAGGGAGAGGAAGAGGGAGAGGGAGAGACAGAAACATCAATGAGGGAGAAACATCAACTGGCCACCTCCTGCACTGGGGATCAAACCCATAACCCGTACACATGCCCCAACTGGGAATTGAACTGGTGACCTCCTGGTTCATGGGTCAACACTCAAGCACCAAGCCACACCGGCAGCTGCTTCTGTCTCTTCAAGAATACATTTTGAAAAATCAATAAGGTTTTGAAATCTCACCTAAAATCATTGTTTTACATAATCCTGAAACCAAAAAAAATGTGAATGAGTCATTCAGTATATGCCCTCCCCCCCAAATAGTGACTTTGGATATCCTGACTTTGTGATTAGTGATCCATGAACCAGGACTATGTCCAAAACAATATTGTAGATATTCCTATTGGACTTCAAAATTCTAAACCCCAATGGTGAGTTCAGGCTAATTGCCTTAGAAACATTTAAAAGAATCCCCTTACTACACATCCCATAGGATTGACCTAGTAGATACAGAGCGAAGCAATTTTCAAAAGCCAAGGAGATTAAAGAAAAAGTTTGTTTGTTTTTTAATGCAGAGAGATTGTTCTGAAGAAGAAATAAGTCTAAAAAGACAGTAAAACCAAATGTAATAGGTGACCGGTGATTGGATTCCATCACAACAAAATTATAAAGGGTATTCCTGGGAAATTGCAAATTTTTAATGCAGATGAAATATTTAAAAATATTATTATTTAAAAATTAACCTCTTGACTGATAATAGTATTGTGTTTAGGTAGAAGAATGTCCTTGTTATTTGGAAATGCTCCTGAAGCAGTTAGGAGTGAGGCATTTATCACAATGACTGCAATTTCAAACAGGTGCACCCAAAATGTGTGTGTGTAGATATGTGAAAAACATTAACCATTTGTAACTCTAGATGAAATCTACATGAAATATTATTTCAACTTGTGTGAAGGTTTAACATCTTTAACAATAAATATCAGAAGAAAAAAATAAACTGTAATAAAAAAATAAAACAGCCCAGCTGACATGGTTCAGTGGTGGAGCATCAACCTATTAACCAGGAGGTCATGGTTTGATTCCTGGTCAGGGCACATGCCTGGGTTGCAGGCACAATTTCAAGTGTAGGGTGTGCGGGAGGCAGTCAATCAATGATTCTCTCTCATCATTGATGTTTCTATCTCTTTCTCCCTCTCCCTTTAAAATATATTTAAAAAAATAAAATAAAACCAAAAAAACCCCATTTTTTAAAGTATGATGGAGGTAGAGAAGTACAAACACAACCCACGATGTCTCCCTTTATTCAAAATAAATGTAGGGCTTGTAATGGCTAAACAATGTCATTAAAAGAGCTTCCCTGCATTTAATAGGCTATTCTAAGAAAACAACAAGATAATTATTGTTATAAAGTCTCTTATGGCTCTTAGGAAATGTGAGACTTGCTACAAGAAAAAATCAACAGAAAAAAATTCTGCAGGTTAACCTTTCAGTTATTTGAACAATAATAAAGTTATGGGCTGGTTTTTAGCTGCTCTTTTCATTAAAGTCTTACACTTTTTTCGTGACTAAACGTGTACTATACTTCCCTTTTTGAATGTTAAGTAAGACCAAGCTTTAGCAAGTCCCAACTTGAGACTGGCATAATATGCTTGAAGGCGAATGGGTACGCCTCATGTTAACTTTTTCATTACTAGATTTAATTTGCATCACTGAGCAAAGAAACTTTTAAATACGACAATCCCACTATTATATTAAGGAAGGAAAAGCCTATTTCATCCCCAACCCCATCCTCAGGGAGAGAAAAAGAAAGCAACTTACTGCCCCTTCCTTCTTCCATGAGGAGATCTTTGTTTAAAAACAACAACAAAAACACAGAGAAAGTCAAGTTGCTTCTTCAAACGCCAGGTCCTTCTTCAAACTTAGAAAGGCCTATCATAATCTTCATGCACTGGCCTCCTTTCAGAGACTATTTTAAAGGCACTCAAAACCAGGAAATATACTCCTAAATTATCAAAACATTTTCCCTTCAAATTCAAAATAGGAAAGTATATCAAAAACAATTTCAACAGCTTGATATACTCAGGAATTTTCTTTAACATAAAACATCAGTATATAGTTAGTTGACCGAAGTCAACCGAAGTAATAAATGCATTAAAATTTAAGGTGGATAGCAGAGTGTCTTCATTTCTTTAGCAGAAGCTTGTGGAATATTTATCCAAATAAGCTCTTTAATGTGATTTTGTATACACCACTGAAAATCTGGGATGATAATCCTCAGAACTTGCAGAGAGGATCTTTGCTCAACATACTTTGAAAAAGGCTGTAAGGGATGTTCTCTCCTTCTGAACTGATGCTTTTAAGACTTGGCCATTTGTTGTTCTGCCACTTAGGTTTCACATTAAGAGCAGTACATAATCCATGTATGGGTCATAGTGACAAGTGGCAAAAAGTTCAACCCAAGAAGGACAAGTCTTTCGAACTAAGGTCTACAATGAACTGGCTTCAGATGCTAAAAGCAAAATCCATGGCACAAAGCAGAGTCAATGTTATATAAGCTGGCTAATTTTTGTTCAGAGGCATTCCTTAGGGCTAGCTACTCATCCACACATAATAAACCCTCCCTAAAAAGAATGGAATGAAAAAACCATTAAAATTGAAGTTGTTTGTTTTTGTTTGATTAGGAAAAAGGAAGAGAAGTACCATAATTTTGATATTCAACTATTGGTATTTAAATCAAACACATTTGTTTTTCTGTCACACTTGGAAAGAAAACCAACTACACAGTCCATTATTTCCTTAAGGCATAAATAAACACTCTGTAAATCTATTATTGATTTACTACCTTCAAGAAAGTTTCCATCTTTGATTATTATTTTCATTTATTGTCATCCATGACAGTAACAGGTTTTAATTCCATTTCATAAAATTATATTTTTATTTTTCACTTATTTGTTCAAATATTGCATTCAAGAAAGTCTTGGACTCCTTTGGAGACTTTTATCTGAAAGTTCTAAAATTAATAAGAAAAAGGGATCTGATTATATAAGTTCATCACTGTGCAAAGATTTTTAAAGATAACAAAACAAGCTGTCCTGTGTTTTAAGAATGAAATTCAAGTGCTTCTGGTGCTGGCAGCTGCCGCCATGTCCACCTTGAGCCCTCACTCTTGCCTGAGTGACGGAGGCACCGTGCTTTTATCAGGCCGAGCCTGTGTGGATGAGACCGAGCTGCTCGGCAAGAACAGCAGCATCAGGCCTGGCTCCAGAGCATCGAAGACAAAGACAGCAATCTGGTACCTACTGTCAGGCCAGCCTCAGAGTACCATGATGCGGAGGAAGAGGAGAATGAACACAGTGAAGAGGGCTTGGAGGATGATGAACAAGATGAAGAGGACATGCAGGACCTGGACAAGATGAACTATAGTGACTCGCCTGATGATGGAAAAGTCAATGAAGTGGACATGGAAGGCAACGGACAGGATCAGGGCCAGTGGATGAGCTAGGCAGACAAGGCAGTGTGGCCTGAGATTCCAGGCTGACCCAAGTACCATGCAACCCCTGACAACCAGCTGGTCCCCCCAGTGCCTGCAGCTCACCCTCAGGCACCTCCTCAGCAGCTGCCAGGACCTGGTTTATCAGTCTGCCCTTGAACCCCCTGGGCCTAAGCCCACCCCACCTTTCTGGCCAGTACCTCACCCCTTAGTTGCCAGGTATAGTCTCTTTCTAAATCTTTTTAATAAAAACAGGACTGATCCTCCCCAACCCCGCCAAAGAATAAAATTCAAAAGTTTCAGAGAATTTTCCCCTTAAGTAAGTTTATTTAAAAAAATTTAATATTTATATTTGTGTATTTGTAAAAGCAGCTTTGTAGAGCTCATCAGATTCTTGCATACGACTACACATTTCCAAAGGTATCAATTACTAACATATATACATTAGAATTTTAGTCTTTAAGTAATATGTAAAATCTTTAAAGGATTTGTGTTTTATAAAATATATTTTTATTCCTTTGAGCCAAAATTTAATTAGCAAGAAGGCTGTAAATGCATATTTTCTTACTAGCATTAGGAAACCCTCCCCCTTCAAAAAAAAAAAAAAAAAAAAAAAAGAAGGAAAGAAAGAAAGAAAGAAGCAGAAGAATGAAACACTGGGTTGATTTCGTAGGGCCCACCTGACACTTCATCCCCTCTTCCTTAAAGAGTCCTCTGGCATCCTAAGGCCCAGCCCTCCGTGTTTCCTTCAGGTGACTCACCGTCTGATTCCTGCTGGTTCAGGAACTGCTCTGCCCCAGTCTACAGATCTCACCTGCTCTTCAATGTGAGTCACTGACATTAGCAAGAGAGCAAGTTGCTCCAGTTGTTCCTGAATAGGAGACTCTGCAAGGTGCCCAGAGGACCATCTCAAGACGGGTTGGGAGGCACCTACCTTCTCTGGCAGGGGAGGAAAATGTTTATTTTCCATGCTTTCCCCAAAACCCCACATCCCTGCCAACCTTAGTTTTAAGGTGTATTCTTACTTAGAGTTGAGAAGCCTGTTTCAACTTAAAGACACCAGTATCAGGTGAATGGACAACCAACTACCGCAATGAAAGGTAAATAAAAACTTTTTTTTTTAATTGTCTGAAAAGCTGTGGTTGATAGGATGCAGCACTGATTAAGACTGATTGTACCTCTGCTGAAATCTGAGGTCTGAAGAAAGGGGAGGAATTAGAACGCTAACTGAATGGTATGTCTTTGGAAGGCACCACTTTTTGACACAGGCGCCATGTGTCCTTCCCAGAGCTTCACTGTGTACGAGGCAGGCAGGCAGAAAATGTACAGTGTGTATGTGTGCATGTGCCTTCGAATGTAGAAATGATGTTCTGGAAATCATTCTTATTAGTGAATTTTTTTTTTTATCACAAATCGAAAGTGCCTTGTAATTGTTTACCAAGTCCCAAAACTTAAATTTGTTTCATAATCTTTTACTCACATTTTATGTTTAGAAAAAAAGACCAGAAGGAAGACAGTAATTTTTCAATTCTGACTGCCTCATTTTGATAAAAGAATCTCAATCTTTTCATTGTACCACAAAGAACAGGGCAATTTTCATTCTAAATCCTTACGAGATCATGTTAAAACATGTCAGAAAAGGCACTGAGAAAACTGCCCAGCTACTGACAAACAGCTCAGCAACGGCCTGGTTCTGGTTTACGTTCAAATCATTAGGGAGTTTTCGCTTGATTAAGGAAAAGAAGAAGCAAGCATGGAGATCTGACCCCTTCTAAGTTATAAAGGGGACTTTAAAAGATAGGTGAGTCTATGGCAGAGTGACTTTTTGATGTATTAGGTTAAGATCTGTCTATTATAGAATTTTATATCATATTCTCAAGTTGGATCTACTTTCATGTGAGGTATGTTAACATTTTTAACAACTTTCTTTCTAATTAAAGATTCCAATTTACTAGAAAAATGAAGAGCAAAGTTTGTTTCTATATTATCATCTACATAGCAGGGCTCGGGGAAAGAGTCAGACACTGCTGATATTTTATTTCATTATCATTTCTACCAGTTTGAGGTTATCAGTCTTTCCTCCTTGAAGTTAGGGATCAAGTAGATGTGTCTCTTAGCACTGCAGCAAAATCCTATGGTAAACCTATTGCTTCCAACACCTACTTGAAAAGCAATTCAGGTATGTGTGAGCTGGGATAAGGGGTTGCAGGAGCAGTTAGATTGCTGATATACTTAACAATGTAGCCTACAGGAAAAGCATAATTAGTCAGAATATGGAAACTATTTCATGAAGAGAAGAGGAGAAATGTTCCCAGCCACAGACAACATGCTGAGAGGGCTCCGTGCATTGGGATGTGGGTGGGAGAAGGAAGGCTAAATGAGAGTGGTGTGTTTTATTTAGGTTAGTGGTGTCTGTGCCCTTCAGTCTGGCTGCTTTTTTCTTCCTTTCTTGTTATCTAATGATTTAACATAGTATAATATTTCATGCTATATTATGAGAAAATGCCACCAAAATTTAAGATAGAGGAGATAAGAATGGCCATTTGTTATTTAATGTATGCCTTCAAACTAAGAAAAACTAGGAAAACCATGATACTCGCTACACTCCTCCCCCCGCCCCCCCCCCCCCCCCCCCAAAAAAAAAGCATGCTCTGAAGGCAGGACAGAAGTGAGGTGAACTCAAGTTGAAATCACCCACAGTCCCCAGGGCACACAACACACACAGGCATGGAGCAGTTTAGTTTGGGGGAGAAAGCAAAATGATCAGGGTTTGTGTGCTGACTGTGCCAAAAGTGATCAGGGTGACTTGGGCAAGCCGCTTACTTCCCCAAGAACTCATTGCCTTCCCTCACAGTAATGTGTGTGTGTGTGTGGGGGGGTGGGGGGGGGGGCGCTAGATTCCATGGTCCTTAGAGACCCTCGGGGGGTGTTCTCAAGAACCCAAGGCTTGAACCAAACACAGGAATGCTTGGGGACATTGGCAAAGATGGTGAGAACTGGTCCTCCCGTTTGTCACCAGCCAGCTGCATGATGCTGATCAAGTCTCAAACTCTTTAGGTTGCAGATTCTTCCATTGCAAGATGGAAAGCTTTACATTAATACTAATGCAAGGGTCAATTGCAGTTCCTACAGCTGTGAACATCTGAAGGAGAGGGGGGAGAGCAGAGGCAACCATGACCATGTGGTTAAAAGGAAGAGGATGAGTCACATGGAAGACATCAAGATGAACAAGAAACAAGACTCAACCCTGCTTCAGGCCAGGGTTTAAAACCAGGCTCCTATCTGACCTGACAGAATTTCTAAACTTTCTACCTCCTTATATGGCAAATATGTGCAGAAGAGAACATCTGCTCTCCATCTTCTACCTAATTAGCATATTTGATCTGTCACTGACACTTACTAACCGTACATAAAAAATGTACACTAAAATGCATTTGAAGAAGAGCAATGATTAAGTTTCACTTGGTGTAAGACAGCCATTAAGTTATTCATACCAGCGAGTCCACAATTTCTCTTATAAGGCAATTTCCTTTTTAAAAAAATATATTTTTATTGATTTCAGAGAGGAAGGGAGGGGAGAGAGAGAAAGAGAGAAAGAGAGAGAAAAACATCAATGATGAGAGATAATCATTGATCAGCTGCCTCCTACACGCCACACACTGGGGATCCAGCCTGCAACCCGGGCATGTGCCCCGACCAGGAATCAAACTGCAACCTCCTGATTCATAGTTTAACACTCAACCACTGAGCCATGCCAGCTGGGCAAGGCAATTTCTAATACTAATTTCTGTGAATTACTTAAATGACTTTTCTAACATATTAGAATGCATATGGCACAGAGTGTCCTTCTAGCCTTAATACTAAAGCTGTTACTAACACACATTTTATAGTTTTAATACATGTCCAAGTCTACTGAATATTTTCTCTCTCTCACACACACACACACACACACACACACACACACACACACATTTATTTATTTATTTTAAAAGCCCTCACACAACTTTAAGTTGTGTACTGTGTTAACCCTATTTTACAGCTGAGCAAACTAAGGCTTAAGTGGTACAGGAGTACGAAGCAGAGCTCTGACCTTGAAGCATGTCTACCTGCATCAACCACGCTCTCAGTCACAACTTTTTAAAGCTCTGAGTAAACTCACTATGTGCTGGTAGTGACCTTTAGTGTGGGTAGGGTAACAGGTAAAATTAGAAAGATTTGTGATTTATTCACGGCACCACTTGGCTGCAGCAGACAAACGGTTGTCTCGAGTCATTACACTGCAGTCAAGTTGGAGCTACTTGACTTCCTCGTTTTCCCAAAGGAGACGGCAGGTAATAATCGGCATCTGAACACCACTTTTGCAGCAGCAGGAGAGAACAGCACTTAGGGAGCTGCATGCCAACCCAGCTCTTCCCCCTCACACGCTGTGTGAACCGGGGCCAGCTCTAGCACTCGGGCAACAGGTAGCACATGTCTGCCGTTCATTTGAAAGGGATACTAATTCTTACTACCACTCAGGTAGCAACTAGCTATTGACTTTTTACCACAATGAAAGATTTATAAAGATTGAGTGAGGTAATACTATGGTAATACTTTAGTTGATCCTCAAATAGATCCCGTGATGAGTGTTTTAGAAAATAGGAAACTGAGGCATGGATGGGTTAGGGAATCTGCCCAGGTAACTCACAGATCTGCAATTTGAATCCAATGTCCTTTTAATAAATTAAATATAACTGAATAATTTAGAATAATCCCAACAATACAATTAGCCAGCATTTGCTGAACCCTCACTCTTATTAATATTGCTGTTGTTGTGCCTAACAAGATAGAAAATAGACATTTCAGCTGCCAGGGGAAGGTGTGCCTGTAGGCTTAGGTTGCAGATATTATTGGCTTTCGGCTGAGGACATGGAGTAGAGAGAAACCCTTTTCAAGTCCATGATTCTGGAGGGCACCCTTTGCTAAATATATCAAGATCCTGGTTGCTTCCAAAGAAGAAGGCAGTATTAAAAGAAAGCAGCAGAAACAAAATAATACTAAGCTCCCTGCAGTTTAAAGGAGTTTATAGAAAGGAAAATGGTAACAGGAGGCTACTTGGATGTTAGTACAACCCGAGCACTCAGCTGTGTGACTCTCAGGCTACAAGTCAAGAGAAGAGATCCAAGAAAATGGTTCGGGGCACAAGCTGTCTCTGGACGCAGGCACTGCAGGGCCTTCCACACTCCTTTAGGGGAGGAGCATCTACTTGTCCAAACGCGTTCCTCCTGTACCTGCCAGGCTCAAACGATACTGAAAACAAGTCCTCAGTGGGCTCCTGAAAGCAACTTAGGTAAACTGGCTAAAAGACTAATTGGAAAAACTGCAAAGTTAATTGTTTCCTGGATGCATTTATAAAGAGGACAGTCCTTCATGTCATGACTGGGTACACGGTACTCAGGGCTCACAGTAACATATGACCCTTAAAAACTCACAGGTAAATTGTTTTTCTTTTGGTTGTTTCAACCCAGTATATTAAACAATGAAAACTTTAAATAAGATAAAAACTTGTTTCAAAACTGTGAATGTAGTACCCATATTATATGTAGCAAAATGAATGAATAAAAGAATAGTGGATGTCCTCAAAAAGTAAACTACTATATCAATGTATTAGCATATTATGATCACTGTTGAATAAATAAAACAGTAATATATGTAAAACATCAATATTCCCTTTTCCTTTTACCCTAAAATATTCACTTTAATTTCATGTTGCAAACAATAACAAAATATATATACCATATATATGTATCTAAAATGAAAAAGTATCTATAGCCACCAGTACAATACCTCACCTATTATCTCTATTTTCATTCTAAGGCCCAGAAATAATGACTATCAGATATGCACCCAATATTTGTGAAGGCACATTGGGACTCAGCATGCACACTGCTGATAATCAGATTACAGTCTATATGAAACTGCAAGTCAGACAGACTCTAACCAGCTGGCCAACACACAAACCAGTTTGAGTGCTCAAAATTGATTTGTAAGTGATTTGCTCTGATGGCCTCCCTATTCCTTCTTGATCCTCGAAGACATTCTCAGCAACATAGTAATCTTGCAACCAGCGTGGCAAAGCGCACCATCTCTAACCTTAACTCTCTTCCCCATCCCAGACCCATGTTGCCTCCCTCACTTCTCCCATGAATTACAATCTAATTACAATCTTAGTTCACACCAGACAAGCACTCTCTCTAATATACTCACCTGACTATTTATTTAGACCAGTGGTTCTCAACCTTCTGGCCCTTTAAACACAGTTCCTCATGTTGTGACACAACCATAAAATTATTTTCGTTGCTACTTCATAACTGTAATGTTGCTACTGTTATGAATTGTAATGTAAATATCTGATATGCAGGATGGTCTTAGGTGACCCCTGTGAAAGGGTCACTCGACCGCCAAAGGGGTCGTGACCCACAGGTTGAGAACTGCTGATTTAGACCCTGCCTAGCGTGCCCCTTGACCCCTGCAAAGTAAGGCAGTTTACAGAGATGCTTAATATGAAGTAAGTTGAAATGCATTTTAAATAAGAAAAAATGAAGCCTGGGAAAATAATGGTGGGAAATTAAAAGCTATGTCAGAGGTGAATTCCACAAATGCCATAATTCCTATCTATTTGATGTAAACTAAATGCATCCATTCCTATCAATTTATCTACCTTATGTAAACATTTCAAGAGGAAAACAAGCAGGCATAGGATTCAGTTTTTTTATTAGTAGCATACCTAAAGGAACATCAGCCTCAACAGGCAGACTTCAAAGAACTTTCTCTCATGCGTTCCCACTCAGAAAACTGCAGTTGTACTGAATACCCAAAGAGTAGGCCCACTGAAAAGGACTGAATGCCTGTGGGCATCAACTTGACTCAATCCAAGCAAAGCCATTCATGGAGGCAGATGTGACAACATAAGGGGTCCACATATGTGGCATACCTAAAATATTTTCATCATACTGCTGTTTCTTCATAATTATTCTAAGAAAATCTCTCTGCCCCCCCCTTCTCCCATTAGACCTGATTCTAATTATAAAAATTTCCCCAAGTGCTTGACATACTAGGTTGAACCATATGAAAATGCCATTTTGACCTGTAAAAACACTTCCACATGTTTCAGCCTAACACATTAGCACCAGGAAGGAGTATTCATCCCAAATTAAATACAATGCCATTAAATTCTAAAATACTATAAATTATTTCAAAGCTTGTCATACAAACATCAATTTCAGGGAGAAAGAAAAATACCAAGTTAAGGGAAGTGAATCAAAATGAGGGAGAGGTTTGGAGCAGGCATCAGGTAACAAGGCTCTAGGTCACAAAAGGTACAGGCTGAAAACCCAAGGACAGACTTGGGGCAGCCCCGCAATAAAACTACATATGGAAAATTGTAACCCATAGATAAGATTTATTTGCTCTGCCTAGTGATTTCACAAAATTAAATCAGAATTTAAAATTCCTGCAATCCTATATAATAAAGAGTAATATGCAAATTGACCATCATGCCAACACACAAGATGGCCGCCCCCATGTGGTCAAAGATGGTCGCCACAAGATGGCTGGCAGGAGATGGCAGTTGTGGGCAATCAGGCCAGCAGGGGAGGGACCAGGCCTGCAGGGGAGGGCAGTTGGGGGTGATCAAGCCTGCAGGGGAGGGCAGTTGGGGGCGATCAGGCCTGCAGGGGAGAGCAGTTAGGGGTGACCAGGCCTGCAGGGGAGGGCAGTTGGGGGTGATCAGGCCTGCAGGGGAGAGCAGTTGGGGGTGACCAAGCTGGCAAGGGAAGGCAGTTAGGGGTGACCAGGCCAGCAGGGGAGAGCAGTTAGGGGTGACCAGGCCAGCAGGGGAGAGCAGTTAGGGGTGACCAGGCCTGCGGGGGAGGGCAGTTAGGGGTGACCAGGCCGGCAGGGGAGCAGTTAGGCATTGATCAGGCTGGCAGGGGAGTGGTTAGGGGGTGATCAAGCCTGTAGGCAGAAGCAGTTAGGGGAAATCAGGCAGGCAGGCAAGCGAGCGGTTGGGAGCCAGCAGTCCTGGATAGTGAGAGGGATGTCCGACTGCCTGTTTAGGCCTGATAGGGCAGTCAGACATCCCTCGAGCGGTCCCAGATTGGAGGGGGTGCAGGCTTGGCTGAGGAACACACACACACACACACACACACACACACACACACACACACACACCCTGTGCACAAATTTCATGCACCGGGCCTCTAGTTTTATATAAAAATCCATTTCTCTTGAAATCAGATGGTCTCGTGGCAATATATGCAGACACCTACATGGCAAAAATCTAGAGTCTGGGATGGGACAACACTCCCCATTCTTTGCAGCCCCCAACTCTCCTGATGATTTCCCCAGACATTTAAGCTGTTACCTGTATTTTATCAGCATGCTGGTACTGTTGACTATTTCCTCTTAAACATGGCTCACCTTCCTCACTGGTGTTGTGGAGCTATATTTGGATGTACAGCTCCCCGCTTTAGCCCTCTCACTTCACAGTGTGCTGTTCAGCAATACCAGAGAAGCAGTGTTTTCTCTTTGGCCATGTCTACACAAGATCGAGGGACAATTCCTGTCCTCTTATCCTTTCAAGGTTGTACTGTCTCACTTCAGAAGGCAAAGAGGCTATTCAGGGGGAAAGAAACTGGTAGATGCTTACCAAGATGAGCCAGTTTTAATGAGAGCCTAAATTTAAGTCAAATGTTACCCAAGCTCCAATTGCGCCTGCAGATACTTTGCTGGACTCTGCAGATAGAAGGATGCAGGGACTCTCAAGCAGTCTGGCAAACAAGGAAAATGTAATAAAAGAGCTGGAGGTATGGGCAACCAGGCAGTCAATGGGGGCTGAGGAGCACTGACATGGTCCATGGGGAAAACATGGGAAGCTTGGGAAAGAGGAGGAAGATAAGTTTGACTTGAAAGCTATGTGAGGAATCTGCCTAGTAGGCTGGAGAGAGATGGGATTCCAGGACCAAAGGGCCCAGTGTGGGAGCTGGGAGCTGGGAGCTGGAAAGTGGGCAGGCAGACTGCAGGTCATGTCATGAGGGTACCTGTGGAGGGGCTTGCATTGTTTCATGTTCGAGACAGGAAGCCAGTGAGGGCTGCAACAGAGGACAGTGACTGAGGAATGTGACAGGCAGGAGAGAGACACATGAAGAATACTTTAAAAATACAAACACATTGGTTTCTATATCTCCTCATTGTAGAAGTTACCATCTTTATACATCAACCCAGAATTATTGTTTCAAATATTCCCATTAGTTTGAGAAGCATTATTTTAAAAATAAGATGATTAATGCCAATGAAGTTGATAGTAGCAGTTACTTTAAAGAAAATGTTACCATACGTAAAAATGTGTGTATACACACACATATACGAAATGAACTGTAAGTGATGTCAGATCCTTTTACTATATATGTATGGGGTGGAGTGTTTATTTCTTAGTTTTATGAAAAGAGAAAATGAGAAACTGAGGGTTTGATGTTGGTAAAAACTGTGAAATATTCACACACAGTATTAAAGACCTCACTAGAGAATTTTTTAAAATGATCAATTAAGGTAAGAGATGAAACTGAAGGAAGACCTGTCTCTTCAGTACCAGTCTTATTTCATTAATTTAAATAGAATCACAGTTTGGTTAAACTATGACTTGGAGCATTAGAGGAGCTAACCTGACACCAATTCTATTGGGAGAGGTGAATTCCACAAATGCACCAAACTACCCCCACCCGCAGCCCAGGCAGCCATCTTATAAGGACCTTATTTGAATGGTGATGGTGACCAGCACTGTGAAGAATAACTACACTCCCAAATATAATGCTTATTCCATGGGCTGGCTCTTCCAAAACAAGAAACAGCATCTCTGTGAGCTTGTGAAAAGCATTCTTCCTTTCTGATAAATGGTAATCAAGCAACTGAAAACATTACCTGGGGTCTTGAATTCTGAGAAATTTGCTTAAGGTACCAGGAGTCACTTGAAATATATATTTGGTTTAGAACATTTTCATCTGAAGCCACTATTCTGGCTATTGGAACTATAGCCCCTAACCTCTCTGACTACTCTCCTCAGAATTTAGCTACGCATAAATTAGACTTTGCCTAAACAGAACATAAAAATATGCATTTCAACTTAGTAAACTTTAAAATTTGACTATGAGTAATAAAACATTTATTATTAAGCGGAGGACAAGAATATATGTCATGAATTACACCTTTTATTATTGTAGCACTTACAATATAAAATTTACTTCATATATAGTATCTCACCAGATTGTCATAGCACCTTTGGGAGCTAGGCCATAATTTTCCTCATTTCATAGACAAGCAAGCTGGAGCTCTAAGAGGTAAAATGTTTTGCCCAGGGTCACAGTCTCAATGGCTGAGTCAAAAACCTACCCCCGCTGAACTAAGTAAGGTCTAGGTCACCAGCCAGGCTACTCATCAAGCCACGCAGCTCAGGAGAGAGGCAGCCTGCTCTGTGGCCACGACACGGGAGCTCATTTCCTGGCTTGGCCTCTCTCTGTCTGTGTGACATGGGGCACACTGTCGAGTCTCACAGGTTCCTCACCTGTACAAAGGGAATCACCAGGTTTGGGCTTAAAGTTACAAAGAAGCATTCCATACAACCTTGCCTTGAGGGAATTTACAACCCAGTTTACATCACCCCTGAATGTATATATAACAAGGAATCACAGGTCCCCTGAAGAAAGAAAAGGTTAAATCTAAAGATGAACCAAAATATGCCTATTGCAGGCTACAGATATGAAGCATAACTTTGAAGAGAGAACTTTAGGGTAGTACCTGAAAAACCAGAATGAAGGGCTGTGTGCTTTGCATTCCAACACCTTTGGAATACTCACTCCAAGTATGCATTAATGAGGTGCCTATGAATACAGTGACCTAATTCTATTACAAAAAGAAGTAAACTATACCCAGTAAGGTAACATTTCTTTTCCAAGGCCTTCAGCAGAGCTGTTTCTTAGTAGGGCTGGAACACATTCTCATATTCTCTCTCTCTCTCTCTCCTTTACATTGAGAAAGATTCTTAAGTTACAGGTGATTCCAAAATGCAAGAGAGGCTATACCTTTCACCAGAAACTTCATTAGACAGCTCTGTGAACATTATTACATCTTTACCCATGAAATGTAAGGACTACAGCAGTATGATCTTTCACTAACCGTATGATCTATCAGTTTAGTGTAGCTTCTCTGTAAGAAAGTGACAACAACAAAACCTCTGATCTGAAACTCTTACATTTCGGACATGAGCTTCTAAAGAACAAATTAGAAAGTAAAGAACAAACAAGAGAGGTCATTAAATTACAAGGCTATCAAGGCTATCACCACCACCACCAGTCCAAAAACCATGACCCGCTGCATGGAGGAAACAAGCATTTCCTCCATGGCATTTATCTCTGGATAATGGAGCTTTCAGACCTTGAAGGGCAATGAGAAATTGTGAAGCCAGGGAGCATGAAGGCATTGTTATGGCCTGGCCAGCACACCTGTGGCTCTTCCTGCTGAGAAGGGAGCTTGCCCCACAGCACAGTGCTCCCCAGCCATGCTGAGATGGGACCCAGGAAGCAGAGGGAGCAAGATTGTATGCCCAAGGTCACAGTTCAGTAGCCCTAGTCTTTGCATTGCCCTTCCAGGGGAACAGCAGAGCTTGGGGCATAGGGCACCCTGGATTCAAGCCCCTCTTCCACACACTCACCTAATTTTCCTGGCTCAGTTCTCCCAACCTTAAGAGCAGTGAGCAATACAATCAGTAGGGTTTGCACTTAAAGGCCCCAGCAGTGGGCTGGCCATGGGAAAATAAAACGCTCAACTATGACAATTAATTATCAGGTATGACCTAAACAAGATCTCCTGCCACTATATGTGGAGGGGGGGGAGGAGGGGAGGGGAGAGTGGCGGTGCTAAGGGGTACCATAAAAATCATTTGTAAAGAGTGTTAAGTGATGGTCACTAAAGCAAGAAAAATCAGAAGTTGGTGAAGGGGATAGAGGAAGAGGAAGAAAGATGTATCTATAACAAGGAGAACATCTGATGATCTATATAGGTCAAATGTCATCACACAAGATTAAGTGATAAATGAAGCAAGGTTTGCAAAATTAAGAGGAGGTGGGCAGGCAGGTAATGCTGGGAGTGATGAAGCTCAGGATCTCATGGAGCGCGTCTGTGGGCTGGTGAGCGAGGACACGAGGCAGCTGGCATTGCTGTGCTGCGCATGCTCGGTGCTTGCACATCTCCTTTCTTAAGACAGGATTCAAATCTAAATTCTTATGTGAAATTTCCTTATGTTTCAACGTTGTTCTGCCCAAACAAAACTAGATCTCCAGTTTAGAAGATCAGCAGTTCCTTTGCAAGCCTAACAGAAAAACAAATCCCACCTCTGCCCTATATTCCCCCCTCCTACTTCCTGGTGTCCAAGATCAACCCCCTGAATTGCTATTTTTACTCCAGGGCAGTATAAGAAAGAACTGCATATTCAGCTTCAATCAGATCTGTTATGAATTGTGACTCTATCCATTACTCCCTATGTGATTCAGGGCAAGTTAATTAAAATGTGTGAACCTCAGATCTTTCCACCTGGGATGGGGGTCCTAGAAAACCTAAGTCACAGAACTGCTCTGAGGATTACATGAGACATCAAGTACCAAGTTCAAGGTCTAAGTTAAAGGAAACATAGAGAACACGTTAATCCTTTTCCACCATCCTCACTTATAGAATCACCTTACAACCAACAACATAGCAACACAGTTAATAAAATAGTCAAAGGATGATATCAATGAGTGACTGGGGAAAAAACAAATACAAAACCAGCCAGAAGTTCTGTAAGCACGGATCCCATCTAACCTCAGGAATGACTGTGAGACCTGGGCCTACCGCAGACTTCACATTCTTGGGCGGTTTCATCAGCCCTCGGCTGGGGGAGCAGTAGGTGGCAGGACAGGCTTCCCACCCATGAATGAGGTCCTGGAACCAAGCCCATTGCTACCGCTGAAGCAATCCTCATTGCGACATCCTGCAGGTGCTGGGACATGCAGAGGCTCACAGCTGCTCGGCAGTAAACTGCACAGGGAGCCTGGAGCTTAGGTGCTGATGGTAGAAAAAGGCAGCAGGCAGATGAGGCTCAGAGACAATTTGAAGGGCTGGCTGTTTGAGCAAAAAGGTCAGTCAAGTGGCTCCTCACAGGGCAGCTGAGGCCACAAACCACAGGACAGTCTCAGCATAAACAAGGTGACAAGAACTCATTTCGGCCTGTGTCCAACCCATCAATCACCAAATAAAATTCTATTGTGAACCTAGCATATGCAACAGGAACTTACTAGACTTAGCCCTTACCCTGAGGAAGTGTGCAGTTGCTTTGTACATATTTTCATTTTAACCTTAAATCATCTCGTAATGGACATATTATCATATCATATATGACGAACTGGACAGTCAGAGAGCTGGGACTGGAGGCCCGTGCTCCACCTCACTGCTGCCAGGCTTGGCTAGGAATAAGGGAAGGATTTTTATTTAAAGCCAAGCTAGGAAAGCATCATTTTAAATGCAAGGCATTAAAACGAGAAGCTTATTAAAATCTTCCATAGGTCCTATATCTGTTTTTCCACCTCCCACCCTCTATCTTCCCTTCCTATCACAAGCATGTTTTGTAAAAATAACTGAAATCGCTCCCTTACCTCCTCACCTCACAAGTATTACTCAACCCTCAGTCATCAGCCCTCTGCTTAGGCCCTGCTTCCCTCCCCCGCCACCACCACCACAACACAACACATGCAGCCCTGGCAAAGATGACCAATGATCTCTTTGTTACTGAATCCCATCCTAAGGCACCTTCACTTTCCTGTATTACCTTACTTCTCTGCAGCATAAAGCTGGTCACAACTTCTCATTTCTTAAATTCTCTTCTAGAATCACATAACATCCTCCCAACTCTCTAACCACTGATGTCTATCACGGATCTTCTGTTGACCTTAAATTTACATCACCAGTCAGGAGCACTTCCCCAGGTTCCAGACCTGTATCTTCAATGACCTAGTAGACATCTCCGCATGGATACTACATAGACGTTCTGAAATCAACAATCCCTTCATGTGCTCCTCCTCCTCTCCCTAGCATCAAGCATCTGGGAGGCCACCAACACTCCTACTCTTTTCACCAACATTAGTCAGCCACTAATTCCTCAATAGCTTCAAAGTTGTCACATCTCTCCATCACTCAGTGCCATCAACATCTCACTAGCAGTTTACTGAATCTTATCTTTGGCCACACTTAGCATGTCCACATGTTCCTTCCCCATCATACCTTCAGAAAAACTGCCACAATCCAGGTATCACAGCTGCCATGGGAACTCCATGATCCCTGCTTCCCCACATCAAGGTACACTGCTATATTTCCACAGCCCCCAAATCTCTCACTCTGTACTTAGTGATCTGTTTACTTCTGGATCCTCAACTTCACTCTAACCTCCTTGAGGACAGAAACGAACCCTCATGGTCTTTATAATCCCAGAGCCTAGAAAGTGAGTGGACTCTCAGTAAATGACCTTCTGGAAAAGGTCGGATTATTGTTGGTTGAAAGAGGAGCAGAGATTTCTAAGATAGGGAAAGAGGGAAAGAAAAGAGGTTATTTAAGAGCAAGATATGAAGAAAAGCAGGGTGGCTAAATACAAAGCATATCCCCAAGAGGCAACAACAGTTTGGCCAATGTAGAGAGTTTAGGCAAAGATTAATGAATGCAAGACAAGCAAAAACTAACACTTATAAAGCACTTAATTTATAAATACTAGTATATATTCTAATTTAAGCTCATTGTAGTGCTATAGAGTAGGTATTATTGTCCCCAAGTTTTAAAAGATCAATTATGGGCAAGCAGATTTCCTCAAAGTTTATTGCCAATTTTTAACAATCAGAACCCAGCATCTCTTGGCTTTGACACCCCATGATCTTCAACAATACAAAAATAACTCCTTATATTTGATTAGTAATTAAAATTCAAAATTTCCCTCGCACATAATAACTCATGGTTAGAGAGCAAAAGAAAGCAGTACTACATGGGTTATTTATAAAGAAGAATCTAGCAACAAGAATCAGGAGAGATTTGCAAAGAATGAAGCAAGAAGCAGAAAGACCATAGGAGGATAGTACAGTGGCCAACACATGAGACTAGGAGGGTATCACTCTGGAAGATGGCTGTGGGAGTAGGAAGGCGAGAACAGAGCAAAGGAGAAGTATTGTAACAGAAGAAATAGACTAGTTTAAGTGACTAACTAGATGAGGAGCAAGGAAGAGAAAACTGCCCAATAGAGTATAGTTTTTATATTCTTTCAACCAAGAGATGAAGTAAATATTCACAAACAAGGAGAAAAGGAAAAGTGGTTTCTATTGAAGAAAGGGAAAATGGTTAAAGTTTAGAACTGCTGAATTTGAGGAACACAGACATATAGCACATGCCAATGTACACAATGGACTGAAGTTTGGGGAAAGGAAGAGAGAGATATGGAACAGAGGTGCTGACTAAGCATCCACATAGACATGAACACTCTTGAAAAACAGAAATAAAATAATCTGGAGCTGTGGCCTAAATTTGGGGAACCATTTCATTCGAGGAAGTTAGTTAGTTAGAAAAGGGGACGGAGAAGGCAGAAGGAAATTCTCAGAAGTCAGTAGGAGAATAAAACAGCTAATTTCTCAAATCTGGCTACCAAATTCAAGTCCAGAAAATCCAAATATCATGTCTGAACTGATTAAATCTCAATTCGTCCACATAATTTCAACATGAATTTAAAAAATTGGAACATCCCCAAAAGTACAAATCATTACCTATACCCAGGATCTCCAGATTTTGGACCCAATTCTAAAAGAAAAAACTCTGTTAAGCTTCTGCCCCCTGGTGGCAGTACACATCATAGCGACAGGCTGTCCGTTTGTTCAGTGGGTTGATTTGCATATTAGCCTTTTATTATGTAGGACTAGAGGCCCGGTGCACAAAAATTTGTGCACTGGGGGGCGGGGTCCCTCAGACCATCCTGTGCCCTCTCACAGTCTGGGACCCCTCGAGAGATAACAATCTGCTGGCTTAGGCCTGCTCCCGGGTGGCAGAGGGCAGGCCCAATCCCTAGGTGCAGCCCCTGGTCGGGCTCAGAGCAGAGCTGATTGGGGAGTTGGGGCGCTGCCCCCTGTCATGCACAGAGCAGGGCGGATTGGGAGGTTGTGATGCCACCCCTAGTCACGCTCAGGGTAGGGCCGATTGGGGGGTTTGGGCACCGCCCCCTGTCACACTCAAGGCAGGGTTGATAGGGAAGTTGTGGTGCCACCCCCTGTCACGCACAGAGCAGGGCCCATCAGGGGGGTTGGGGCGCTGCACCCTGTCACACTCAGGGCAGGGCCGATCAGGGGGTTCAGGAGCTCCCCCTTGTCACGCACAGAGTAGGGCCGATAGGGGAGTTGGGGCACCGCCCCCTGTCACACACAGAGCAGGGCGGATCAGAGGGTTGGGGTGCTGACCCCTGTCATGCACAGAGCAGGGCCCATTAGGGGGTTGGAGAGCTCCCCCCTGTCATGCACAGAGCAGGGCCCAACAGGGGGTTGGGGAGCTTCCCCCTGTCACGCACAGAGCAGGGCCTATCAGGGGGTTGAGGAGCTCCCCCCGTCATGCACAGAGTAGGGCCGATAGGGGAGTTGGGGCACCGCCCCCTGTCACACACAGAGCAGGGCGGATCAGGGGGTTGGGGCGCCACCCTCTATCACCCACAGAGCAGGGCCGATCAGGAGGTTGGGGCGCCGCCACTGTCACACTCAGGGCAGGGCCGATGGGGAGGTTATGGCTCTACCCTGTCACACACAGAGCAGGGCCCGTGGGGGGGTTGGGGTGCCACCCTCTATCACCCACAGAGCAGGGTCGATCAGGGGGTTAGGGCGCTGCACCCTGTCACACACAGAGCCGCAGGGCGATCAGGGGGTTGGGGAGCTCCCCCCTATCAGGCACAGAGCAGGGCTGATCAGGGGGTTGGGGCGCCTTCCCCTGTCATGAACAGAGCAGGGCGGACAGGGAGGTTGTGGCCCTGCCCCCTGTCACACACAGAGCCGCAGGGCGATCAGGGGGTTTGGGCGCTGCCCCCTGTCACGCTGATCCTGGTGCCGGGAAGCATATTACCCTTTTACTATATAGAATAGAGTCCTGGTGCACGGGTGGGGGCCGGCTGGTTTGCCCTGAAGGGTGTCCTGGATCAGGGTGGGGGTCCCCACTGGAGTGCTTGGCCAGCCTGGGTGAGGGGCTGAGGGCCGTTTTCAAGCTGGCAGGTGACTGAAGCTCCCAACCGCTCCTTTTTTCTTTTCTTCTTTTATTCTGGGCCAGCTTTAGCTCTGAGGCCTCGGCTGCTGAAAAGCAGGTTTTTGGCCTTTGTTTACCTTCTGTATTTGATACAATGTTGTGGTCCGGCTGGCTGAAGGCCGGCTGACTAAAGCACGTTTCTGGGGTTTTGTTTAGCTTCTATATTTGCAACATAGTTGCTTAGAGTTGCAGCTGAGAGGCCGGCAAGTCAGCCCGGGAACGTTGGAGTCCGCCAGTCACTGGAGCAAGCAAGCCTCCCTGTTCGCTTCAGTGCATGGCTGCCGGCCGCCATCTTGGCTGGCAGTTAATTTGCATATCGCCCTGATTAGCCAATGGGAAGGGTAGTGGATGTACGGCTAATTACCATGTTTCTCTTTTATTAGATAGGATAGTTTACATACCATAATATCCACCCATTTTAAGTATATGATTCAATGATTTCAGTAAATTTATGGAGTTGTGAAACCATCACCCCATAACTCAGTTCCTATTACCCAAGTAAGATCTTTCAAAACCTTACAGTAACCTCTGCTACCATTTGCAGCTCCTACAAATGCCAACCTACTTTGTACCTCTATAAATTTGCTTTTTCTGGACATTCTACTTAAATGGTATATAACCTTTTGAACTGGCTTCTTTCCCTTACAAAATTTTTTTGAGATTCATGCATATTATAGCTGGTGTTTCATTCCTTTTTATTGCTGAGTAGTATCCTACTGCATGACTAGAATGCATTTTGTTTATCCATTCATCAATTGACATTTGAGTTAATTCCACTTTTAGTTATTACAAGTAATACTACTGTAAACATTTGTAAACGAGTCTTTTCATAGACATATATTTTCCTTTCTGTTGGGTAGGTACATATGAGTGAAATTGCTTGGTCATATGACAAATTAAGGTTTAACTTTAAAAAAAATGCTTTTATTGATTTCAATAAAAAAATGCTTTTATTGAAGGGAGAGAAAGATATAGAAACATAAATTATGAGAGAGAATCATTGATTGACTGCCTCCTGCATGTCCCCTACTGGGGATTAAGCCCACAACCCAGACATGTGCCCTGACCAGAAATCGAACCATGACCTCCTGGTTCATCCACTGAGCCACACCATCTGGGCAAGGTTTAACTTTTTAAGAAAATACCAAACTGTAGAGTGGCCATATCATTTTAAATTTCCACCAGCGATTTATGAGGTTCCTGTTTCTCCATATCCATGGCAAAACTTGTTATTATCTAATTTATAGCCATTTCCAGTAGGTGTAAAATAGTATCTCATTGTGGTTTTTATTTGAATTTCCCTAATGATTAATGATGTTGACCATCTTTTCATGTGTTTTTTGATGAAATGTCTATCCATTTTAGACCATTCTTAGACCATTTTAAAAATTGGGTTGTTTTCTTATTAGGATGTTGTGAAAGTTCTTTGTATGCATATTCTGAAGATCAGAAATGTGATATACAAATATTTTCTCCCTGTCTCTTTTCCATGTCCTCTGTACTGTTAACAGTCTTTTATCTCTCTTACTGCTGCTTGTGGCTCACCCACTTCCGGGCACCCTTCTCTTCTAGTGGGCACATGCCATACTGGAATCCTTGCTGTCAAGTATAAGTGAAGCCAAGAGGAGGAAAACCACATAACTCAGGAACAGAGAAACATAAAACTAAAGCTGTGTTTGTCAGTAAACACCTTGAATCTTTCCATGAGAAGCTGAACTCAAGAAAAAAATTTACTGAAATCCAAGGACCATGTCTGTAGCATACCACCCTGAATGCACCCAATCTCATCTGAAACCCAAGGACTATGATGAAAAAGTTTAGAAAATTAATTGCCTCCATCCTGCCCTTCCCCCCACTAAGCTTTAATAAATAAAAAGAAAATAGGATTTCATCTCCTTTCCTTATTAAAAAAAAAAAATAGTGGAACACTGGCACCTAAACCAGAGGGACTCTAAAAGCCCTAATCATTATCTATGTTCCATTAACCAAAAGATACCTTCTGAGTACTCGCTATGTACCACATATTATAGCCATTTAAGGTGAGGCACAGATAGGATATCTAAACTCTCAAAATAAATAATTTGGAGCATTTGGGGAGGTCATTGAAAACTTGGAAAAAATTTTTTCCATTTACTACCAAATCCAAAGTCTAGCACCAAATTTCATGTGATTCTAGGAAACAGAAGAGAAAGACAAAGTAACACGGAAAAAATAAGTGCCTCCCCACTTGCTCCCAATTCTGAAATAAACTTTCACCTCAAAGTGCTCTTTCCCAGCTGACTCAGCAAACGTAACTGCTCACACAAGCCAGAGATTGCTTTGCACTTGCAAGGGATGAGCTTATGTGGGTCCCTTTGCACCTGTGTGGTATATGAGCAATCTCAGTGAGGGGGCACATGGAAGTCTCATGTGGTTTTATTTCAGAGGAACAGTGTGACTTCCCCTAAAAGTAAACCCTTCCAAAAGCACATTTCCCTATAGGAGGACACTTCCAAAACAGTTCCCAGGACTTCTCTCTTTGATCAATATCTGAGGGAAGCCAGAAATCAGGGAATAAATAAGGCTGCTGCAGGAGAAGTGGGGTATTGTAATGTTTTACAGTATTCAGCATCAGATCTTTGTAAAAATGTTGTGAGGAATCCAAGGCTTGGAAAAGTTAGGTATTCAGCCAAAATCACAGTCCAGTCATTCAAATGCTATTTGCCCAAATTCAAAGTTTGAGTTTGGATGAAATATAGTTCTCATGAAGAAATACAAGAACTTATAAGACAAACATTCGAATGATATTAAATTCTTGCCCTAGCCGGTTTGACTCGGACTGAAGGATCAGGGGTTTGAATCTGGTTAAGGTCACATACCTCAGTTGCAGGCTCGATCCCTGGCCCTGGTCCAGGCCGTGGTAGGGGTACATGCAGGAGGCAACCAACTGATGTGTCTCTCTCACATCGATGTTTCTCTCTCTATGTCTCTCCCCGTCCTTTCCACTCTCTCTAAAACTCAACAGAAAAATAACCTTGGGTGAGGATTAACAAATAAATAAATAAATTCTTAATGGGAATCTATGTTTGAGGAAAACACAGAAGCTCACATAAATTTGAATTCTGACAGGGATTTTCTAAAGCTTAGCAGATTCCAGAAAGTCCGATTCCAGGGATGTTAGGTGACTTGATGGATGTCACATAGCTGGTTAAGGTAAAGCCAGGACTAGAACCCCAGAAATTACAAGAACAGGATGCTGCATGCATTTAAGCTTATAGAACACTCCTGCATATATCAGTGTTAGATTTTTAAAGTATTTTTTAAAAATCTCCAATTGCACAAAGTCCCATCATATATGCACTTAAATATATGTGCTCAGGTCAAGGGGGGAGCATGAGGTGCAGGCAAGAAAGGGGAGACACTAATTAACATGTCCTGAGTGCACTCTTGGCCCGGGTTCTGAGTGTCTCACATAATCCTTACTGCAGTCCTACCACGTGATCACTAACAGTGCCATTTCAGACAGGAGACACAGAGGCAAAGAGACCATGAGGAACTTTCCCATGGCACAGAGGCATTCAAATGGAGAGCATACATACAAATAAGTGGTCCATGCTTCATGGCGGGCTGAGAGAGGACACAAAAATAGACAACTCTTGTGTGGCAAAGTGTTTGTGTCCAAAGAGTATATATACCTTTTCTGAATCACATATATATGATTTGAACTGTATAGATCAAAATATTGTGTATTTGAATTCCTTCCCAACTGTTTCATTTTCTTTTGCCAGAAATTAAACCAGGAATAACCTCTGCAGAACCCTTGCCTCAACCATCCCCCAGTATTTCCTGACACATATTTTTGCTGACAGTCCGTCCTAACTAAAGAATGGGGTTCAACCTGACATTTACAGAATCACCAGGTAAGCCATAGGGAAAACTGCAAAGCACTTGATGGATAACTGTTATTCATTCTATGTGGCAATTTGGGGGTTTTATAGGCCACTGAACCAACTAACAGCATAAGCCAGCATTTAGCCTTGCCCTTCATCAAGTATAAAGCAGCACCCAGACAGGATGGCATACTGAGGAACACGTAACTAGCTATCCCTACACTTTAACCTGTGTTTCACCTAGAGACCATTGAAAAGGACAAGAAAGATTAAATTAATAACATCTGGGGAAGATTTTTATACCTCAACTAAAGTACATATTACTTTGCAGAGGTAATAAGTCTAAACCAAGGTTCACTGAGGTTACCCAGGAGGCCAAAGGCAACATCTACCATTGTACTGGGTAACTATTTAGAAAACGATCTTGCAAGGGCAGTTGTGCCATGGTAATAACACCCTATAATTTGCATGACTTTAGTATTTCATTCCCACCTGACAGGAGAGCAGCAGTGACATATTGTTGATGCTTTCACATTCTGTGCCAAGACTGACATGCCCCAATGAGCAATAATATAGCTTCAGCAAAAGAAAAGGACCACGATTCCTCACCACTCTTTCTATCATTCCTCATGCGACTGCCACTAATGGGACAGATTGTAATGAGTGCCTGAGTTAGAGAGCGAACACCTAGGTACTAGATACTATGCACGTGTTTGCAGACTATTGAACTTTTAGATGGCCGGCAAAATTAATCTCTATGCCATTTTACAGTCAGGAAGTGACTAAACCAGCATTGCCAAGTAGGACTTTCTTCAATGATGAAAATTCCCTTCACCTGCACCATCTGATACAGTCGCTGCATGCAGTTAATGCTCTATCTTGCAGCAAATCCTATGCCTTCCTCCAGCACACACAGATACACACAGACCCCCCTTCACACAAACACAGGCAGCCACAGTTCACACCCCAACACACATACCTCAATACCACTCACATAAACTGGCACAAAAGCTAATTTACTATGGAACTCTAGTGCCTAAGTCATTGTTAATTTAATGTAAAAGGAGATGGAGGAGGGGAGCAGGGGAGAAAATAACAAAGAAATGTTTACCCTCAACTATCACTCTGCATCAAAGTCTACACTAAGTAATACAGAAAATGACATCCTAGTAAACAAGAAGCATGTGAGAAAATAGCCTTCACTGTAAAACTGGCTTCTAGTTCCTCTTAATTGAATCCTCAAGGTACCTGACATTAAAAATGTTCCCTTATCTGGCCGCATTCTTTATGGACAGTGAAGTAGGTGGGGTAATACTGGCTGGGTGAGACAGCCACTCCTTTCCACGCCTTTGCTCCAGAGCAGGAGCAGTGCAGGGACACGCCTTTGAGCACACACACAAGCCTGGGAGCCTGGGGCCCCACACAGAAGGGAGAAATGATGTAGAACAGGGAGCCTGGGAGCCCACACAGAAGGGAGAAATGATGTAGGACAGGGAGCCTGGGGGCCCCACCCAGAAGGGAGAAATGATGGTGGTACAGCTGGCAGAAAAAAGTCATGACACAGATTTAGTTCTAAAACAAAATTGAGATAAAACTCTCTATTAAGTTTAAAGCTTTCGAGAGCAGCCCACACATGACTTTTCTTGCTCCTTAGGAACCAGTTTTTTCTTTCTATTAGCATATCCTATATAATAAAAGAGAAACATGTAAATTGACCATCCTTCTGCTACACTCACCAGCCAATCAGGAGTATGCAAATTAACCCGACAAAGATGGTGGGTTAATTTGCATACACAGACACCAGGTGGAGAGCAGAGCGGGAGAGCCAGCGGAGAGTGGAGTGGCTTGTGGAAGCTGGCTCCCCAAGCTGCCAGACAGAGAGCAGAGAGGGAGAGCTGGCGGCTTGGAGGACTTGGCAGAATAGGAGGCCATGGGATGGAGACAGAGCAGGAAGGGAAAACCAAGAGCACCGGGAGCACCAGGAATTCTGGGAATAGTAGTTCTGGTGGCAGCCCCAGGACTGGAAGTGGAAGCCCAGAGCGTGGGGAGCACCAGGAATGCTGGGAATCGTAGTTCTGGTGGCAGACGGATCTCATAGACCAGCGGTTCTCAACCTGTGGGTCATGACCCCTTTGGGGGTCGAACGACCCTTTCACAGGGGTCGCCTAAGACCATCGGAAAACACATATATAATTACATATTGTTTTTGTGATTAATCACTATGCTTTAATTATGTTCAATTTGTAACAATGAAAATACATCCTGCATATCAGATATTTACATTACAATTCATAACAGTAGCAAAATTACAGTTATGAAGTAGCAATGAAAATAATTTTATGGTTGGGGGTCACCACAACATGAGGAACTGTATTAAAGGGTCACGGCATTAGGAAGGTTGAGAACCACTGTGGTGGTTCTCGGAACCCCCAACAATAAAATTATTTTCGTTGCTACTTCATAACTATAATTTTGCTACTGTTATGAATTGTAATGTAAATATCTGATATGCAGGATGTATTTTCAGGGGTCACGACCCACAGGTTGAGAACCGCTGCTAGAGCAAAGTGAGCCTGGAGCAAGTTACTGTTGCGGTGGGGGATGGAGAGAAAGCAAAGGTGAGAGACATAAGTAAAATCAGAGTACCTAGGAAAAATTAAAGGGAAGATATCCTAAAACTTCCAGGAAATCTCCACCAATGAAACAAAGAAAAAAAAATGCCTCTATTATTCTGTGAGCAACAAACCAAACTGGGTTGGGGGTCTCAGACAATTCGTTCATATGATTGCAAAGACAGACAGAAACTCCCAGACTGGAGAGGGTGGCAGGTCGGGCTGAGGGATCCCCACACCCCCCAGTGCATGAATGTCATGCACCGGGCCTCTAGTTATTTCATAAAAGAACCCGTAACAGACATTAATAATTTAAGCTGCACTGTAAATGTGGAATTTGTGAATGAAATAATAACCAAGCCCAGCCCACCCGACAGACTGCAGAAGTCCTATATTCCAAAACACTGATCCCAGACACAAGCTGAGGAAGCAAATGCTGTGAGGGACACAGCCCAAAGCTGGACAGGAGGCTGCCTCAGAGCCACAAGGCAGTTCAGTGCCACTGCGCAGCCAGGTCATTCGTGCAGGACTTTGCATGTACAGGGCAGAGTACAGAGAAGGGCTGTTTCTACCATTCTGATTTTAGACTCTGTATTTAATAATCACCGTGATTGATTAGTAAATTATCACTTAATATGGGTGCTTGTGTATACAATCAAAACTTTGAAATGCTACGATGATAAACTGAATATGCACACAAGTCCCTGACCAACCAGGGAGGCACGGGTCCTTCCGTTCCACACTGGACATGCAGAGTGGACCCAATGCGCAAACACTGGGGGCTGAGCTGGGCCATGCCTAGTAAGCTACAGTTAGTGTACCGTCCGATTAGGATCTACAATGGCTTTGAAAACCACTCATCAGTAATTGTTTCAAGCACAGCTACCATTTCAGGAGATGATGTAGTGGCCCCTTTTCAGGCTGCATCCCTCAGCTGTACCACTTATCCCCACTCCACTTTCCTAGGGATCTAGTCTGGGTTAGACAAAAGTGACTGCTAATAGTTTAATTGGGGAAATTAATTCAAGCAGATATCTTAACCCAGGTGAAACTGCACCTCTTAAGGAGCTCCTAAGGCATCGACGCTGATGTGGATCTTGGGGTGCATAAGCCGCCAAGACTGCACACTTCATTATGTCAAACAGGTTTCAATGATCTGTTCAAGGCAATATCTGAAACTGGCAACTGGAACCCAGATGGCAGCTGAATCAGGCATTTGCACTCATAAAGCTTATGGGTACTGTCATCACAGGCTAGTCCAGGTATAAATTACGAGCCTGTGTAAAGATATTTAAGCCAGGAAAACCAGTTTTTACAAACACTTGTAGCAGGGAATAAAAGGGAACGAATTAGAAAGAGGGCAAGAATACTCACGAAGAGCCTACACTTAAATTTCAGGCAGCAATTTAAGAACCTGTTTTTGGATTATAATCATTAGACCTTCCCTGTTTCACTTCTTCAAAGAAGGGAACCAGCAACACCATATATACTACAGTGCCTCTCATGTAGGGAAATGCGGGCCAAGTTCATGCAGTTACCTCTAGCACAAAACCACTCCAAAAACACAACTGGTAAACATTATAAATTAGTGACAAGTAAAAATGCAGAAATGACCTTCCTTGTAACTTTACATCTAAAAAGTTCATTTTAAAATTGTGTTAGTTCAGGCCCTAGCCAGTTTGGCGCAGTGGAGACAGCGTCAGCCCATGGACTGAAGAGTTTGATTGCAGTCAAGGGCTCATATCTCAGTTACAGGCTCGATCCCCGGTCTTGGTCATGATGGGGCGTGCGGGAGGCAACCAATTGCTGTCTCTCTCTCACATCGATGTTTCTCCCTCTCCCCACCGCTTCCACTCTCTCTAAAATTCAATGGAAAAAATATCCTCAGGTGAGGACTAACCAAAAAATAAAATTTAATAAAATAAAATTGTATTAGATAAGGTTTTCACAAAGAGTAGGTGACACAGTGGGACTGAATGGCCAAGAGTCTTACTGGGAGAAATGCCGCAGGGACGGCAGGCTGTGTGCACACCTGCCCCAGGGAGCAGGGGCACTCAGACGGCAGTGCAGTGGGAGAAGGTTTTCACCAGACGGACGGAGTCCTCCAGCCACTCACTGTCAGAAGCTCCTCCTGTCCCAGGAACAGGGTTGCCCTCATACCCTCGCTGTGCTCAGCAAGGGGTGGTGGCAGTCCATGGGAAGTGTGGCATCAGCAAGAACACGTGGTGGGGTCAGAGCGCTGAGCCAGAGCTGCTCTTCAATTAAATGCTTTGTAGTAGGAGATCCCAGAGGCTCCTTTCATTGCTGTCACATAAATCTAATGCTCATAAACCATTTCAGTGATTATGTGACAGATGGTACAGTATGGGTTTTTCACACATGAACTGAAAACTAAAAACTCTCCAAAAGTAAAAGGTTTAAAGATTTCATCGAAGTGTAATAGGTAAAATCTTATAAATAAATATAGGTACCAGCCTTTAACCATTTTTTAATTTTTCAATTATTGTTGACATTCAATGTTATTATAGTTTCAGGTGTACAGCATAGTGGTTAGACATTTATACAACTTATAAAGTGACCCACCCCCAATAAGTCTAGTACTACAATATTATTTGCTATATTCTCTATGCTGTACTTTACATCTCTGTGACTAGTCTAACTACCAATTTGTACTTCTTCCTTTTTTTTAAGAAAGTGCAAGGGAGGAGGGGAGAGATAGAGAGAAACATCGATATGAGACACACTGATTGGTTGCCTCCCACACGCACCTGGATAGGGGTCAGGGATCAAGCCTGCAAACCCAGGTACCTGCCCTTGATCTAGAATCTACCCCGAGATCCTCCCATGCACAGGCTGACACTCTAACCACTGAGCAATGCCAACAATCCCTTCACTTGCCCTCCCACCCGCCAACCTTCCTCCCATCTGGCAATCATCAGTTTGGCCTACACCTATTTTTAACAAGTTGTTCTCCTTGATAGTAAACTAAAACATTAAAAACAATTGCTTCTATTCCTAAAAACAGTCCCTAAAGCTTAAGTACTACAAAAAAGTCATTAGCAAACAAATCAAAATGACCCACTAGCTTTACTTTTTCTCTTGACAATTAAACAACTCAAAACTGGCCCTGATCAGGTAGCTCAGGTGGTTGAAGCATCATCCTGATCCCCAGCTAGGACACATGCAGGAGGCACACAATGAATGCATGAATGGGTGCAGCAACAAAATCTCTCTCTCTCTCTCTTTCTCTCTCTCTCTCTCTCTCTCCCCGCCCCCCGCCCATCTCTCTCCATCTAAAATTAGTAAATAAAAATTTTTATAAAGTCAAACTTATTTAAAAACCCACAAAACTTAAAAATGATAAAGAGGAAATGATAGTTCAGATCATGCCAAAGACCACATTAAAAGAAAAACCATGTGCTATTTTATTTCCTTATTATATGAAATTTCAATTTTCTGCCCTCAGATTGTGTTGAATCTATTTGTAATGATACCAAACACTGATTTAAAATTCATGATAATTTTCATTAATATTATTTATTTTCATTTTCAAACAGCACAGAGAACCAGAAATATCACATTTTACATATGGGACAATGGGGCGGGGGGCAGATTTAGGGATGAGGCCAATAATTCTTTAGCCACTCAAAATATCAACAATTCACTAAACTGACACTTTACATCACTAAAGACATTTTCAAAGTCTCCCCAAATGGCAGCGGTCTGCTGTGAGGGAGGTCAGGCAGCTGTGAGCATGCTGTGCAGCACTACAGTGACATATCCGCTTCTCCTGCAGATACCGAGCTGCTCAGCCAAGGGAGCCACGTTCCAAGTAATGCCAGCGATGGCCTCGGAAGGAATACCACCCTTAACAACGAGTTCGACACCATCATCATGCCTGTGCTTTACCTCGTTGTATTCGTGGCAAGCCTCTTGCTGAATGGTCTAGCAGTGTGGATCTTCTTCCACATTAGGAATAAAACCAGCTTCATATTTTATCTCAAAAACATAGTAGTTGCTGACCTCATAATGACGCTGACATTTCCATTTCGAATAGTCCATGATATAGGATTGGGACCGTGGTACTTCAAGGCCATCCTCTGCAGATACACCTCAGTTTTATATTATGCAAACATGTATACTTCCATCGTGTTTCTTGGGCTGATCAGCATTGATCGCTATCTGAAGGTAGTAAAGCCATTCGGGGACTCTCGCATGTACAGCATAACCTTTACGAAGGTTTTATCCATTTGTGTTTGGGTGATCATGGCTATTTTGGCCTTGCCAAACATCATCCTAACAGATGTTCAACCAACTAAAGAAAATATTCATGAATGCATGAAACTTAAGAGTCCCTTGGGAGTCCAATGGCATAATGTAGTCATTTACCTCAAAAGCTGCTTGTTTGTGGCTGTGCTGGTGATCCTGATTGGGTGTTACATAGCCATATCCCGGTACATCCACAAGTCCAGCAGGCAGTTCATCAGCCAGTCAAGCCGGAAGCGGAAACATAACCAAAGCATTAGGGTGGTGGTGGCTGTGTTTTTCACCTGTTTTCTACCATATCACTTGTGCAGAATTCCTTTTACTTTTAGTGACTTAGACAGACATTTAGATGAATATGCACACAAAATCCTGTATTACTGCAGAGAACTGACACTTTTCTTGTCTGCGTGCAATGTGTGCCTGGACCCAATAATTTACTTTTTCATGTGTAGGTCATTTTCAAGAAGGTTATTCAAGAAATCAAATATCAGAACCAGGAGCGAAAGCATCAGGTCACTGCAAAGTGTCAGAAGATCAGAAGTCCGCATATATTATGACTATACTGATGTGTAAGAGTTAAAGGCTAGGAGATCTCCCCTTGTATGTTGAAGTCGATATGTACAAATTGCAAATAAATGTTTCTTTTGATTAACCTTGCTTCAGACCATCAAAATATGGATAAACAGAAAACTAAAATGGTATGAAATCTGGGTATAATTTGAAACTACAAAAAACATTAAGGCAGACCAAAAGGTGAGGTAATCAAGAGGTAGTGCAAGGCTGAGAGGCAGGGTTCATGACAGAGCTGAAGGGGCAGAGGCACAGAGAGCTGCAGCAATGTGAGGGCACAGCGGACATCTCCTGGGACACCCTGCTGCTCTGCAGTCACTTTGGGGCTAACAGAAAGTACAGAAGATAACTCCACCTAGCGCTGAAGTTTGATTCGGGAAAGAAAATGCTGTTTTCAATACAATTCATTTATATAACAGTAAATATTGATTCCTTCTATGAATAAGTAGGACCTTTGGCCATCACCCTTTTGCTGTGTTTATCAATGTCATATGCATGTTTTTAAAACTTGTGTAGTGTGGGGGGTAGTTGGGAGAAGGTTTGATGACATTTTTTAAGTAATGTATTTGAAAGATTGAATTCAATTAACTGATTTTAAAATTAGGCTATTTTATAGAAAGAAAAGTGTGGCTGAATATTAGGGTGAAACACTGAACTTTGTTATTATTACGTACCTGTTCTGCATTTAAATACTTGTGCTGAGGGTAGAGAAGAGAATATGGAAGCTTGGCTGATAACTGAGTATATGTAGTTTATCAAAAGCCAATTTTTAGAAAATTATTAGTGAAATACTCTTCTTTTTAAGCTTTAATAATGATATCATTCATTTAAAAAGATAACCTTAGGTTGAAAAATAGAGTTCAATAAATCAAGTGCAAAAAGTATAAACAACCCTCTAAATCTTACAATATTTTCCCCTTAAGAAAAATCCTTGAACCTTCACTCCAAAGCCTCCGGCTGCTAGAGTGTTGCTCAAGTGCCTGATTTGTTGCTAAAGCTGATGAGGAGCTGGGGAAGCATGAAGGGAGGCGGGGTAGTGACGGCACATTTGCTGACAAAAGAGGTCATTATAGTGAACAGAGATAAAACACACACCCGTATATGAAAAAACAATACTTTATTTAAACTCTTTTAAACTATCTGCAAAATTATAAAAGAAAAACGAAGGTGCGCAAAAGAGGGAACAAGAATAACTTGGCTGAACAATGATAACCCTCAGAAGATACAAGAACAGAATTCGGGGACTGCTAATTGCCCAGAAGGTGAGTCAGGTTTGGCAAAGGGATTGGTAGTGAAGGAGTTAAAAGAATTATCTGAGAATCTCTATCCAAGTATCCATCTCTCCATCAAGATTCTAATTCCATGAATTCCAGGGTCTCTTCAATATGCGAATATATTCACCTCACTTGGTTATTTTGAATAGCCACTTCCCTCCCCCAACTGTGTGGCACTAGCTAGGTTAAGACTGCCATGCTTTACACCAGCTAATGTGAAAAAAAGTTTGAAAGGCTAGTTATTTTCTCCGCCTTCCCCATATTACCGAGGATGAATGGCAGGTAACCTATATAAAGTGAAGGGAGCAGTATTGAGGCTGGAAAAATACCCTCAGCATAACATCCTATCCCTCCATTCCCTGTTTCTTTCCACTACATCACAGGTCCCAAATACCTCAAAAATGATATTACCCTCTTCACTATGTATGTATGAGTGTATATATGACATATAAATGCATGATCACTTAGAACCCCATAATTAAGAATCTACCCTCTTTAATAGCATCAAATGGCTCCATTTAGCACTCTGGAATTTACCAAACACATCTCTACCCCAGACCTCAACTCTGAGGTCTTTAAATATTTCAATTGTATTTTAATGATTCTATAATTGGAACACTGTATAGTGAGCACATTTAATGTTTTACTGATTTTATTCTCTGAAACCAGTGGCCCGGTGCACGAAATTCTTCCCCAGGAGAGGGGAGGGGTGGTGTCCCTCAGCCTGGCCTGCGTCCTTTGGCAATCTGGGACCCTTCAGGGGATGTCAGGCCTTAACCAGTAGTCGGACATCCCTCTCACAATCCAGGACGCTGCATGCACCAGTGACCATACTTTTTTTTCATACAGGTGAAAGGCATCTTGCTGTTGTATGGGGAGCCACGTTTTTTTGCCCTGATTATAAAAAGTAGTACATAACATCCTTCTGTGGCAGTAGTACCATTTTCCCCATCTTATGGGTGGAAAAACTGAAGCACAGAGAAGTTAATTGGCTTTGTCACACAGTTATAAAGTGTCAGAATCTGCAAACCAGAGTCCAAGCATGTCATCGCTGCATCATCCTGTTTTTTCAGTGTCAGAGTAGCTTTGCCAGGTTTTAATTTTTAAATCTAAGAGACTGTTCCCAATATATAGGGTAGGGTCCCTAGGCCTGGCTGGCGATCAGGCCCATCTGTGGGGCGACCAGCAGGCCCCACTGGCAACTGCCTTGGCTGGTGGCCTGGCGCCGCTCCACCCACCCTCCCACCCCCATCGCTGCTGTGGCCGGCCCTGTCCTCCTCCCCCCATCACTACCACCAGTCGCCTCCCTCTTCAGGGGGAGTGGGGGAAGGCAGACGCTCAATGCAGGAGCTGCCCCCAGACCAGAGGCAGCTCCTGCATTGAGCGTCTGCCCCCTGGTGGTCTGTGTGCATCATAGCAACTGGTTGTTCCGCTGGTCCTTCTGCGGTTTGGTCGATTTGCATATTAAAGTTTTATCATATAGGATTACATTATTGTATTAATGGGACAGCTTATAATACTATCTCCATTAAAAATAAATTGTGTTACAAAAACCATCAAATTCATACTGCTTATGTTTTACATCTGGTCACAAAAGTTATTTATCCTGGTCAACCAAGAATAAATTATTTACATGAGTAAAACAATATCAATAGAAATATTAAATATTTGCTCATGTTAGAAGCTAGTACAAAATACATTAGTACTGAAAAATTTTAAATCAATTGCTAATTTGGAAATAACCTGAAATCTAACATTTCTTACATGGAGCTTTTGAAAAATATTCAGTATTGCAGGATCCTCTCAGAAAGTAATAAATAACATTGTTCTTCCTATATGCCCTTAAGAAACATATTCAGTCAACTTCAAAAAAGAAAATGTTTCTATTCTTTCTAAAACTTACATTCAATGAAACTGATATGTAGAAAATATTTTGGTGTATGTCTTACTCTCTGTATTCATTATCCTATTCACACCATTCTATTCTCATTTCCAAACAGTACACCAGTAGTTTTCCTCAACCACAGCTTTAAGGGAATGCTAACTAGGAAAATTCACAAACTTAAACAGCTAAAGCAAAATTGTGTGTGTGCAGGTGCACACATGTGTGCACAAGAGTCTACAGCCTAAACATAAAGAAATTTTATGATAGCCATGGGGAAATGTGATATACCAGGAAAAAATAAAGAAATGTGATATGTTAGGAAAAAAAATTAAGAAAACAAAGACAAAATAAACTTTGGGGTCCCTTAAATTTTATAAATATTTTTCCCAGAATAAATACAAGAAGATAGTTAATAAATACTTATTAGGCATTTACCATGTAAAAAAAAATACATTGTGTTCAACATGATACTTAAAATAATCTTTGATATCCCTAAGTGAATTCTAAAAGTAAATATTTCTTAAGATCAAACATTTTCACATTTCAACAGAATGCAAGCATCTCATAGATGCAGACTTATTTAACACTAGAGGCCTGGTGCACAAAAATTTGTGCACTCGGGGGTGTCCCTAGCCCAGCCTGTGCCCTCTTGCAGTCTGGGACCCCTTGGGGGATGTCCACCTGCTGGCTTAGGCCCGCTCCCGGGGGGATCGGGCCTTAGCTGGCAGTCAGACATCCCTCTGGCAGCCCAGGAGCCCTTGGGGGATGTCCACCTGCCAGCGGGGACCAGGTCTAAGCTGCAGTAGGACATCCTTAGCACTGCTGAGGAGGCGGGAGAGGCTCCCGCCATCACTGCTTTGCTGGCAGCCGTCAGCTTGGCTTGTGACTGAGCAGAGCTCCCCCTATGGGAGTGCACTGAACACCAGGGGGCAGCTCCTGCATTGAGTGTCTGCCCCCTGGTGGTCAGTGTGTATCACAGTGACCAGTCATTCCCAGTCGTTCTGCTGTTAGGGTCAATTTGCATATTACCCTTTTATTATATGACTGGTGCATGGGTGGGGGCTGGCTGGTTTGCCCTGAAGGGTGTCCCGGATCAGGGTGGGGGTCCCGCTGGAGTGCCTGGCCAGCCTGGGTGAGGGGCTGAGGGCCGTTTTCAGGTTGGCCACACTTCCTTCAGGGAGGGGGGTCCTGCTGGGGTGCCTGGCCAGCCTGGGTGAGTGGCTGATGGCTGTTTGCAGGCCGGCTACAGCCCCTTTGGGGGGGGGGGGGGTCCCCAGGGGTGCCTGGCCAGCCTGGGTGAGGGGCTGATGGCTGTTTGCAGGCTGGCCACAGCCCCAGCCACCCAAGCTCCCAGTGGAGGCTGGCTGGAAGCAGGTATCTGGGATTTATTTATCTTCTATAATTGAAACTTTGTTGCCTTTAGCGGAGGCCACAGCCGGCCAGGGCAGGCGGACAGCTTGGCTTCCTCCATCACCAGGGCAACCAAGCCTCCTGCTTGCACCAGCTCCGTGGCTGCTGGCCGCCATCTTGGTTGGTTTATTTGCATATAGTCGGTCTGATAGGCTGATGGGTGTGGCTTGGGGGGCATAGTGAAGGTATGGTAAATTTGCATGTTTCTCTTTTATTAGATTAGATACCTCCCTAGTCCTCTACCGCCATCTAGTGGTAAAATTCATGAAAGAGCAGAAGAAAAAGACTCCAAGCCCTTCCCCTTATCTTTCTTCAGCCATTTTTCGTGCTAATGTGCACACACACGCGCATGCGCGCACGCAAACAGTCCTGGAGCTGCTTAGAAAAACATAAGATGCAAGTGTTTGAAAAGAATAATTAAGACCTACAGAAAGTTATCTTACAAATATAAAGAAAAACACAACAAAAGCTAAAAAAACTTCCATACACATGAATTTAATGGGAGAAAATGCTACAAATATTGACTTCTCTTTCCTAATTTATATACATGAAAATATAAATTAAATATAATTTATCTATGGATTGAAAAGTATAGGAAACCATTTATTAGTGTTGAAGAGTAGGAAATAAGACTGTATTGAAAGTTTTATTTATCAAGCAACTCATGATATTCAAATGCCAACTTTTGTTTTGGATATTTTTAAGGTCTATATAAACCACAATAATGAGGTAAGAAATCATTTAAATGATAAAAATTGTGTATTGTGGCTTTTAGACCACATATCCTTTTTTGTCATTTGGAAACCGCGGATATGGAAATTCCTTCATAGGCAAACATTCTTTAATAAAAGTAAAGTGGCCAATTCCTCTTTGAACAATGCCAGAGAATATCCACTGGTTGCAGTCTGGGCAGCCTCCACAGCCTCAACTCTCAGAAACGAGCCACGTGTCTGATTAAATCCGCATAGCTTAGGAATAGGGTTTAGGTCACCAGATTTTTCAGAGCCTCCAAGTCTAAGTCTGGATTTAAATATTAGAAACAAAACTTCCCAGCTCTGACACATTCACATATACAAATACACAGACCAGCCCTAGCTAGTTTGGCTCAGTGGATAGAGCGTCAGCCAGCGGACTGAAGGGTCCCATGCTGGGGTCCAATCCCAGCAGGTCCAGGGGTCCCCAAAGGTGTGGACGGAGTCGGCGAAGAAGGAATGACATAGAGACAGCGTTCAGTTGATCAGCAGCCTAGCCAGGATCTCCAGCCAGGTTCTGTGTCCATGTTCTCTTGCTAGGTTCTCTCGCTAGGTTCTGTTTCTAGGTTCTGTCCCTAGGTTCGGTCTCTAGGTTCTGTGTCTAGGTTCTGTCTTGGATCTCCAACCAAGTCTTGTCTCTAGGTTCTGTCTAGGATCTCCAGCCAAGTCCTGTCTCTAGGTTCTGTGTAGGATCTCCAACCAAGTCCTGTCTCTAGGTTCTGTCTCTCTAGGTTCTGTGTCTAGGTTCTGAGTCTAGGTTCTGTTTAGGATCTCCAGCCAAGTCCTGTCTCTTGGTTCTCTCTTCTGCTGTCTTGTTACATCTGTATTTATACCAGTTTATTTTAATCCTATCAATTTCTATTCCAAAAGTTAGGGCGTTTCTTATCTCCATTCCAGGGAGTAAAGATTATGTAGCTCAAGCATGATTGTTTGTAGTTAAAGTGATTAACTACCCGCCTGGCACTTAGTTAAGGGGTTTTATCCCCTCCCTAACTTCAGGGGAAAATCCCTACCTGGGAAAACAACCTTTCTCGGAGTGGTGACCTTGGTTAAAACACATAGCGCTAAGGGGAGCAAACATATTAAGAACAGTATGCCATATATGCCAGGTACCTTGAAACAGCAAGGATGGACCAGCTCCCGGCAGTCCCAGGTTTGAATCTGGTCAAGGGCACATGCCCGGGTTGCGGGCTCAATCCCCAGTAGGGGGGGCATGCCGGAGGCAACCAACCCATGATTGTCTCTCATAATTGATGTTTCTAAATCTTTCTCTCTCTCCCTTCCTCTCTGAAATCAATAAAAATATATTTTAAAAAACAATACAAAACAAAACATGCAGACCAGCACAGAGAATGTACAACCAGGGCTGGCGGATTCAGTACAAGTGTAACTCAGCCCTTAACCTAGTAACTATTTTAAATAGTCTTAAAAATCACTTCCTGTGCTTAATATTATTACTACTAGCCTAAACCAAATATCTTCAATAATATTGAAGTCATCTATCAATTACCAATTAATATCTATATGTATTTTTCAAAAAACCTGAGCTATATCATGTGTCTTCAAATTTTTGTTATTTTATGCAGCTAGAGAAATACCACACAATGAAAGAATAGATAAATGTATAAGGAGATGGATATCAGGCAGAACATTTATTTATTTATTAGAAGTGTTAAATACTCTTTATTTGATATTATACAGAAACCACACTAAAATGCCTTTCATTCAGTAAAAGGCAACAGTTTAGATACAGGGACTTTTATTAAATTGGCATAGTTGGGACCAAAGAGATAAAATGGTCACTGCCAGCTTATCTGCAGCCCTTCCTTTTAACAGGCTAATGAACACATACTGAAACACAAGCAAGTCTTGCAGGTCTAAGAGACAGTGAAGGGGCTTCCTCAGAATTTAAACATATTAACACAACCAGTCATATAAATCTAAATGTAAGCCAATCTCCTACAGGTTTTGAGATGGCACTCGCCACCTCTGTGAAAAGCTGAACACTAGGAATCAAATCCCACCATATTGTTAGAAGGGAGGACAGTGACAGCGCTTGCTGAACCAAAATTATCATCAAAGCTCATAAAGCTGACCATATTCATTAAACCTCAAGCCAATCTTATTTAAATCAGAACTGCCCAAAAGAAATGCTCTATTAGCCATTCATGATCTGAATTCTGGTGTATGAGATCGATTTAAATATGGTACACATAAAAAAAGTCATGAGGCATTTGTAATCAATAAGGCAGTGGCCAACTATTACTCATTAGTAGCTTTTTTGAGATAAGCTATCGAGTCTGCCCTTTCTGCACTCTTCTTAATGCCAGCAAAGATCATTTTTGTTCCAGGGATGTACTTCTTGGGATTCTCCAAATACTCCATCAGTGTAGCCTCACCCCAGGTGACACCTTTGTTCTTGTTGGCATCCGTGTAAGAAAATCCAGGGGCCTGACCTGTCTTTCACTCAGAGAGACCATGGAGATTTGGCCCAGTCTTGTGCTTGCCTCCCTTTTCCACAGTATGGCACTGGGCACATTTCTGAACAAAAATCTTCTTGCCCTTCTCAACATCACCCATTTTTAAATCGCTCGTTAGTAGCGCACGATACAGAGATCCCCACTCGCAAGCCGGACGTCCCGCCCTCTCAGGCAGAACATTTATGTACTATTTAAGCTTGGAATCATCTGGGTCAGTGCTTCACAACACCATCAAGCCCAAAGCATCTTTTCTGAGTTGCATCAACATACTTTTAGTATGCTGATATAAAACCACAGATAAAATCTACCTACACATACAGGCACAAGTGTGCACGTACACACGCACTCAGACCTCAGCTTGCACAGTAGTGTGAACCATAAAAATAACTGCAAAGCAGAAACTGTGCAAAGCAATCTTAATAATCAATTGTTCCATAACTTTAAAATTTTTGTCAAAATGTTAAAAATTTTCTTACTGCTGGTTATCAATGAAAAATAGCAAATTTATAGCATTGGAAACATTGAGAAGTGTTTTAATCCTTTGTAAAAAAGAAAACTTATTAAGAGCAGTGTGAACAGTGCTTGTCCTGCTGGTATTTAACTCTGGATACAGAGTGGGCATCTTCTCCTTTGCCTTGTAGAACTGTCGCACTATTCTCTAACTCTGAAACAGCTTCCAACATTTTATCCTTTATCTCAGAAAATTCCTTTAATATGAAGTTCTTGCCAGCATCACTTTCTCTACACTCCCAGTGAGCTATTTCTTCTATAGATCTCTTTACCAGTGGTTTGAATTCTAGTTCCAGGGTTATCACTTTTCAGAAAGACAGGTGTGCAGGGACCAATCACCAACCAGCAGTGAAGGAAGTGACCTGACTGGTCACTGACTATGAGGCACATGTGTCATTTACACGGTGAACTTTGAACTAGAGAGCTAGCAGTGAAGTTTGTACTTGATGGAATTAATCAGATAATGCACTGTGGTAATTGACATTTGAGCCATGTTGCTGGGAGACTGGTATTATTTAACCAAATCATGGTAACTTAAATACATATATATCTGAACTATAAAATCAAGGCCTGCCTGCCTAGATATGTATGCATCTGAGCATAAAGATAATCATAACATAAGAAGAAATAGAAGGAAGAAATGGATAATAAAATAATATGTAATTTGATATCAGATCCATAAGAAAATAGTACTTGCTGATTAATGGCACTCAGATGCTTGCATTCTATTATTTAATTATGTGAATGCCACTTATATCATTACCATTGGCAATATGGCTCTCAAAAAATGAGAAACAGTTCTTGAGAAACATTGGTCAATGTATATTTGACCAGGCAAAAATATGTATCTTTTGCACAGAAAAACAGAATTAAATGATGGGCTTAGATATTTATAATCAGGTTTTTCACCCATGGGAACATTTAATGGGCTACTTCTCTGAGAAGCACGGGACAAGTCTTCCCTGTGCAAGACTGCCTCAGACTTTCCCAAACATCTGGCATCCACCACATAGTGGGAGGAAACAATACTCCAGGTATGACAACTGCCCCTGGGTTAGCACACTGAGAACTCGGATGCTGGTTCCTGAACCATCCGTAGTCAGAGAAAAGGACACACCCAAGGTTTCAAGCACTACAGAAACCCAAGCCTCTACATACAATAAGCCCTAAATAAATTTGCAGAGGGATACGATATTAATAAAAAATTAATAAATAAAGCAAAAAATTTTATTTCCACATCTCCATAATCACAAAAGATTATTAAAAGAGTAAGTGATTTCTATAAAGTCTATATCCAAGCTTCATTAGATACCTGCTTTGAAGTTTAATATGTTCTCTGCAAATGCCATTTGAAAGACTGCCATACATGCCCCACACATACCCCTAAAATTATGAGGTAAAAACAGGCAAGACAATAATGATGATCAAATCTTATGTAGTGCCTACCAGTCACTATCCTAAACATTTTAGCCCCCACAACAATCCTACGAAGTAGGTATCCTATTATTATTCCCATTTTACAGATGAGAAATCTGAAGAACACTAGCCAAGGAAGTGAAGTGAGGGTGGCAGGTGAGGAAGCCAAGGGGTCCATGCTGTTGTGCCTGAATTGCATCACTCTCTTCCCCACCCTACCCAGGGGGCTCCTTACCCTGGAACTTAGTGAACAGCATCACCACCACCCAGGCACCTGAACTGGAAACCCAAGTCATCCTATGCACTCTCTTTCCCTCACCCACATTAACCAAACCCTGCCAATTTACCCCAGAAATGGTGGACAAGCCAGGCCTCTGCCCCGCCTGGCCCTGCATCAGGCTGAGCTCAGATCCAGGGCTGGGCTGCGAGGTCTCATGGATGTGCAAGGATTTGAGAGTAGGGCAGAACGGACCCCCCTCTCGGTGTGTGCCAGGCTGAGAGAAGAAAATACACCAACTGCCATGATTTCAAACTGACAAAACTTCTGCTTGAGGCCTTGACTTTTCTGCTCTTTCCCAGGCCCTCGCACACTCTTTTCTAGTACACTTAACACGGACTGGTTGTTCTCTAATGTTTACCGGGCACTCCCCATGCACCGAACACCGTGATCAGCACCCGACCTGGATCTGGACAAACCCCTGGGGAAACACCAGCCTCACCACAGAGATAAAGCGTCGCATCCCTTTCCCAAGGCCACGCACTTCAGAAAGAATGTTGCTGGGATCTGGACTCGGGCCATGTGGCTCCAGAGTTCAGATTTTTTCTTTCTAGTCTTGATTTTATTATTTCCATCTTTTAAATCTGTACTGTTGAAAGTATTATATATGGCTCCCTTTAACCCCATTGACCCCTTTTAGCCTGACCCCGCCCCACCAGAGCTCAGATTTTAACCACAGCTACATATTGAAAGGCAATGCATCCCTGAAGGTATCACTGATACTACCAAAAGACTTGCTAATTATTTATGTTACCAAATGCTATTAACACAAATAAGCCACAACAACACTACAGCTAAGGCTGGGCTTGAGGTAGAGAAGTCCTTAACCCAGTGGTTCTCAACCTTGGCTGCACATTAGAATCACCTGGGAATCTTTTTAAAATCCTGATTTCTGGGCCTCATCCTCCGGAAATTCTGTTTCTTTGTTACTAATGTTGTGGCCCCACCCCATAACAAAGAAACAGAATTTCCGGAGGATGAGGCCCAGAAATGAGGATTTTAAAAAGATTCCCAGGTGATTCTAATGTGCAGCCAAGGTTGAGAACCACTGCCTTAACCAAAGGCTCAATAACTTCTTCATAAACATGGAAGATAATACAGTTAGGAGGACATTAAGTTAGGCCAATCAATCAAGCATATTTCATCGTTTCATTCCATAATTCATGATCAAAATCTGGATACATGTGAGAAAGAAGGTGCCTCTAAGCTGGCACCACCAGTAAACTGGGACAGTGTGGGCAAACCAGGACAACAGGGGGTTAGTTAAATGTCACCTCTAGGAAGTCAGAGATGCTCCTGAAAAGCTGATGAAGCCCCACCCTATGTGAGAATATGAGTTCCAATTTAGCCTTCCTGTCATGATTAAGTCACACGTAACCACATGGCCTCATTCAGCACAGCTGTTCCCCGAATGGCCCCTTCAAGGACTAAAAACAGGAACCGGCCTTGTTGGTCCTTTGTTCTGATTATGCCAATTGGTCATCTTAAAACAACATAAAAATAACCCTGAACTCATGTCATTAACAAAAGATACATGAACAGCCACTATTCTAGACTCTAGGTATAAAAATTATGACTTAAAAATTAACCATAAAAAAATACACAAGTTCTCTACAGTATTAATTGCTTAAAATCACAAAGAATTTATTTGGCTGCCAGGAAAATTCAGTTGCCAAGCATAATCAGACAACCCTCACATATTCCGGAAGTACAGCCAAGTGTGCTTAGCTAATATCGGTTCACTGGACAAAGACTGATTCTACATACTTTCAGGTGTGGCTTGCTCTTTGGGTTTTAAAAAAAAGAACAACTGCATGAGGTCACCGCAGCACTTCCTCTGACTCCCTGTGAAGCTCCCTGAAGTCTCTACTCCACAAAACCGTCCTCCCACACAGCCCTGCAGCATGAACAAGCAGCATCTGTTTATCAGAACAACTCTGAGAAAGTTTATCTAATAGAATGAAGTAACTCTCTACATTTTTAAGTCTCATTCCAACTCAAGTTTCAGTGATTTCTCAAGGCTCATTTTTCTAACTTGTTCTAAAGATTTACTAAAAACCTGGGCAGTTAAAGCACTAAGTAAGAAAACTGTCTTATAAAGCAGTGTGTTGTCCTCTAAGTCATCTGTCCTAAATTGAATCACTATGCAAGTCAGGGGTTCAGAAACGTATAAAAGGAGCTCAGAAGTGGGCAGATACCATCAATTAGACAATTTAGTGCCCCTGGGATAGCACTACTGTATTTGAAAATATTCAGTCCTTATTCTCAGATTAATTCCATCATCTCACATATCTGTAACTACAGGAGCACACAGTTGGGGGATACTGTCTGCCTCTCCCATATATTGGTAAAATATTCACTAAACAAACATTTCTGAGTGCCTGCTACGGTAGTGGGCACTGGAAACACCTCAGTAAGCCATCAAGCACAGCCAGTGCCCATTCTAGGTGGGCACAATGTAAACACAGTCTATGTGGGAAGAATACTAATACCACCCAAGGTATCAGGGACACTTCTGTAGAAGCGACTGTTGGGTGAAGCGAGTCTTGAAAATAGATAGAAGCAGAATGAAGATAACAAGAAATGATGTATTTCACCTTTCCTGCTTCCTCAGCATCTTTCCAAAAATCCACACAGAGAAGAGGAAGTACGTGCACTGAAGTTTTTTGAAGTTTCTGCGTTTATAACAAAGTTCTCAGTTTCGAATCCTTGCCAATAACTTCAACTGAAATTCATTCCTTTTGATTCTTAAGGTTAAACCAAATTTTATAGTAGCAACACAGAAATCTGCTGGGACACTTCAACTAATTGGGTTAGGTATTCAACACATGACTCAACATTAGTGCCTATGCCAAAGTGAGGTTCTGTAAGCTGTGTACAAAATACTGAAATACTGCGCAGATCAATTCATTTTATAAACTGTTACTCTGTCAATCCACCAGAAGGTGGAGCTAATGCACCAGACATTTGTATCCCCATTCTAATTCTCAGGGAAAGACAAGGCCACATTGCCTCTGAATTCCTGTGCCTGTCACTCATCTCAAGAACTCAAAAAGCAAACAAAAAGGCATTTTTTTCAACATAGTGACTAATTATGTTTTAATGACATAATTCCTGCCACCACCTCCACTACCACATCAGTCCACAAAGACACATCTACATTCAATGTGTTCCTGCCAGAATACACCTTATAAAGCACACTTGCAATTATTTTACTACAAGCTAAAACCACACACTGAATTAGGAGCTGTCCCTCATGGTACCTGGGATCTCCACATTCAACCGATCACCCATCTCTGCTGACTTTCCTCCCATCATGCCTTTGTTCACACCATTCTTTTAATCCCAGATTGACTTTCAACCCATTCTAGAAATAAAAGAGCCACACAGTGAGAACCACTTTGGATACCAGCACCTTCACAGATCCTGTTAGAGGGCAACTGGCCAACTCACTTCCTTTAAGTATCTCGGTACTTTCATAAAATGTTTATATTGGGCCTTATATTAAAATCCTCTGTGGGTTTTTTTTATTCCAATGTTTCCCAATGTCCAGTGGTCCTGTCTACAGCTATACACACACACACACACACACACACACACATAACTTGCCGGCAAAACCTTTTTTAAAACGTTCTTTTTTTTTTATGGCATGACCCAGTAAATAGATCCTATGGTTAAAATAAACTCTTTGAAATACAATATACAGATGATGTATTATAGAATTGTTCACCTGAAACCTATATAATTGTCACCCCAATAAATTCAGTAAGAAAAAGAAAATGTTCAAACCTATCAAAATGCCCATCAATAGGGGCTGATTAAATAACCACAAAGTCATGAAAAACTAACTAACAAGGTACAGGGCTAACATGGATAAGTCTGAGACAGCAAGTGGGGGCAAAGCAAAGTGCACTTGTGTGTCTTACTGTCCAATAAAACAAAGGAGGAAATCTGTAGCAAGGCAATGGTACTCACTTAAAAATGATTGGGGGTAAGGAACAAAATGAACCATTCACAGAACACCAGGAGGGAAGAGAGCCGCTGTAAGGGCAGCTGATGACAGGCTGGACGGAAACAGATTGGAAACAACAGCAGACATATTTGGGGATTACGTGTGCTAAACTCACTCTATTTGTAGTCCAAATACACAAGGGATGTTTATATATAACCAGCTTTATTCCTGAGAAGGAGGCGTCTGGCCTGCAAGCAGTTCTGGAGAAAGGAAATGCGTGTCTGTGAGCACGTGTGGTGGGCTGGGTGGCAGTCACATCAGGGGTAGTAGATGGTTTTCAGGAAGATGAATCGTGTTGACATGCCACAGTGCTTTAGTCCAAGGGTTCCACAAAACAATACAGGATGCAGTCGAGGAAGCATAAAACTACTTAGCATAAATCAAAACATCACAGAAAAAAGAAAACACTGATTATCTCAGCTCTTTCCTTTTTGTTACTTTAGAATTACTGTCATTACTTTATTATTTATTGTTCAATAAAGCTGAGTTGTGTTGTTAAAGGAAGCATCTAATTTTAAAAATACATGAAAATACCAATAAACAGTGTAAAATATTTTTACAAACATTAATAAGATACTTATTTCTAATTGAAATAAAGAAAAAATGTGTACAAGCTAATTTCGTATTTTAGCATATCTACAAAATGCCCAGCATAAACCCTGAGGAAGTATGAAAGGGTGGCAGGCAGATTTTAAATCCTGCACTGAAATATGTGAGTCATTCACAAATAAGTCTACCCATGTCCCACAGAGTGGGACAGCAGGGACCAGTTCTCAAAATCCAGGTGATAGAGTGAGGTACATAAAAAAAGGAAGATTCCACCCCTGAGACTTTCCTGCTAAGAGGGATTAACAGCAGATATTGTGAAAACCGATTTATATCATTCACTGACATCAAGTGGGGACAAAAACCATAAAAGAAGATAGTCAGAAATGTAAATCTAAATGCCTCAAAGGAAATCAGGCATCATTGTTTTTGTTGCATATTCTTCCTTTGATATTCTTCCTTCCTCCTTGGGTCTCATCTAATCTGTAGCTGCTCTAGCCTTACTCTCTCTAGGTCTCTCTATGAACCTCTGTTCTCATTCGTACTACCCTGCTAATACTCTAATCATCAAAGTTCCTGTCTTACAGCACAGGGTCCATGGCTATCTGAAGCTTTGGCAGTAGCAGTGAGCTGAATAAAACAAGCTGGGTAGTAGGGCATTTACGTAGAAGATAAAAGTTCCTCCACATGTTTAAGATCAAAGGTTCCAAAACAGGAAGGCAGGGTGTTCACACCTGGCCACATTTCTGAATTATCTAGACTCTTTTGAAAACATAGATTCCTGAGCCAAAAACACAAGGACTGGTTCAGTTCATTTGAAGTAGGGTGTTTGTGCATTTTTAAAGCTTCCCAGGTGATGCTGATGGCCAGTCAGGCACATAAACAATGACCTGAAAGTCAGAGAACTGCTCCAGAGTCCTCAGGGGAGCACAAGGCAAGGGGACCATCCAGAGGCCCCGGGGCAAGATGCAGGGCTCCATCAGGTTTTGTTTTGGCCTACAAACCTTTGGGAGTTCATGAATTTGAAAAGTCTCTGATTTAGAGACCCACATGCAAAATCAGAGCACTTCCCCAGGAGCTGTTCGGCCAAGGTCTGAATCCCAGCTCCAGGGGCTGGGGGGCCTAACCTCACATCTCTGCACCTCAGTTTCCTCAACTAGTAATAAAAATGTGGGGGAGGAGACAGTAGTGAAATCCACCCAGCTCATGCAGTTGTTGTGCAAACTCGATGAGTTAAAGCATATTTACAACGACCAAACCCATGCAGCATGCAGGTTCTGATTACACTCGGATGTGGATCGGCCACAGAGGAGGGAACACTGGATGCTGAAAAGCTCTCGCTGAGTGGCAGCCGATACCCGAGTGGGCCATGTGCTCTCTATTTCTCCACAATTCCTCATCCCCTGAAGGCCTTACCCAGGGCCTACTTCACCTGTCTGGACCACCTGCCATCAGGTGACCACCTTTAGGACTATCCTTTTGGACTGGATTTTGCAACTCCTACTCCAGTGATGGTGAACCTATGACACGCATGTCAGAGGTGACACGTGAACTCATTATTTTGGTTGATTTTTCTTTGTTAAATGGCATTTAAATATATAAAATAAATATCAAAAATATAAGTCTTTGTTTTACTATGGTTGCAAATATCAAAAAATTTCTATATGTGACACGGCACCAGAGTTAAGTTAGGGTTTTTCAAAATGCTGGCACGCCAAGCTCAAAAGGTTTGCCATCACTGTCCTACTCCCAAGTGGAAAACAACAGCTCCAGTGAAGAAATGGTAACTCCCTCCCCACACTCAGTAGCAGGCAGGGAGTGCCCCATGGAGAAGGCAAGAAGCACCGGCGAGCGTGGGGATGACTACTGGGTGTTTCTGAGACCATGAGAATAAATAGCGTCTCCTACTATAAATCATGCAAGCCTTGAGAGCTGCAACTGGCACTGCCAAATCCTCCATTTAATCAGCAATGTTTACATCTGAAGGACTCTGCAGTGTGTCCTGGCAATAACCAGGCCCTGATGCTTGTTCTTCCATGTGTCTGTCTACCTGCCAGATCTCACTGCAGCTGAAACCAGCAACCCTCAGAATGCACACCAGTGTTCCCAACACCTTTAGTCAAAGCAGCAGTGTGGACCATATGGGCCCTGCAGCAAAGACAAGTAGGGAACCTCCCTAAATCAGCTATGGGTCCCTCGGGGCCTCTGCTGAGTCTGTTCAATGGATCGACAGTGACTATTAGGTTTGTATGTGAGACATAACATAAGAAAATGCTCTTCCTAAGGGAAGAGACTGGGTCAGATTTAGTTGCACCTACACCTCCAGGGTCTGGAACACCGCCTACCACAGAAGGTACACACAAGGATCTAGAACACCAGCGGCAATCTCATAAGCAGAGAATAAATACTTTTGATTATTATAACTGTAATTGTGTATATTATGTTTTTAAATTGAATGGGAACTATACAAGTTCACTGTTAGCCCAGGATTTGGCAAAGGAACAATCTGAGGGAACACACCTGAAGTACAGGAACCTCACGAAGAGCTTCTCAGAGCAGTTTGTTTTCTTTCTTATCTGGTTCTTATCTGGCTCTGAGTCACACATACTGATTTGGCCTTTTAAGCCAAAATTCAATTATTCCATGGAAAAGACAGGGCACGCTCTGCAGGGCATCACAGTTCTATCACAGGACTTGAAAGGAACTAATAATGTGAGGGTGTCCTGCTTCTCACTTCAAAACAATAACATCAGCAGCACAAATTTAGCAAGATTAACACATGATGAGTCTATCTGAAGTCCTACTCATGATCTATTTGTCAGAAATGCTCAAATTAATGTGGAAGAAAAACAACAGCAGCACCTTTTATCTAACAGATGTGGTCACTGGTGTCAAAATGTTTCTTTACCCCAACACTAATTTCACATTTCCAGGTAACCCCGATTACCACCCATTTGTGGACATGCTAGGTTGTATGACTGTTGATGGTTTCCTCTAGGAGGGTGTTTCTGAGAGAACCACACCTCATCTCCCTCAGTTCTCACCATCAGTGCTCCATCTCCTACCACATGAATTTGGCAATGCAAAGTTTAAAAGGAAAACATATTTAAATGGTTGCCTGGTAGTTTATTTGCCAGATGATGCAAAGAGGTGAAAAAAGTAGTAGAAAATGTCAGGAAGGAACTGGATCACTGAGGGAAGAAACTAGCACAGAGGCTGCCTGACACCACAGGGACCCTAACATCTCATTTCCTTCTTGTTTCCATGTCCAGCGGAGAGTAAGCTATAATTGGCCAAGTCAGCAGTGACACTCAACCTATTATCTCGTGGTTTCTGACAAGTTCCTGGTTTTCATCTGCTCTTGAAGACAAACAAGAACTCTGTGTGTAACAGTCTTAATTGGAAGCCCACAGTGAGACATTCTGAAATGAGAGCTGCCCACTTGCAGAGGAAGCTCTAGAGGCAGGTAAGGAAACAGCGTCTCTATGGAGAACCTGAGTGTGTGTCCATGGGCAAGAGTAACTCCATGGAACCTGAGTGTGTGTGCGTGGGAAACAGCTCTTCCGGGGAGAACCTGAGTGTGTGTGCATGTTTCATGAGGACGGAATAGGAGATGTCAGAATTGGGCAGCAACAATGCCAAGTAACACTGGACTGTCCCCATTTTCTCGCTTTTTGTTTGAGAACTGTAATTGGTGTTTATTGTAATACATTTGCTCATGTTGATTCTGGGATCCAAATCGGAAATTTTATCAGTGATGATTATTTCCAGAAAAATATACCTGTGATGAGGAGATAGCAAAGAACATGCTTAAGGTATTCACCCAGTACAAACATTTCAAATACTTGTAAGTGCATGTCAAAATTGCCTCTAAAAGCGATAGTTAATTATTACAATAATATTCATTAACCCATTTTTGTTTGCAATTGCAAGTGTGCAAAGATACACAGTTAGTAGCTATTTCTACATATACTTATACAGGTAAAAAGCTTTTTATCTTTGTTGTTATTGGGATAAATTAACCCTTTAATTATCTAATAAGATATTTATTTTCCTTTTAAAGGAATGATAAGCTACAAAAACATCTATCCTATGCATAGCAAACATTTGAGTTCATGTTACTTATTGTGGTCTATGACTAGTCAACTCCATTATTTAAAATACTTTAAACATTATAAATTTAAATTGTACACACTGTCAGCATATTCAACCAATCTCATGCAATCCATTTAGTCCAGAAATATATTTTTAAAAAATATATTTTTATTGATTTCAGAGAGGAAGGGAGAGGGAGAGAGAGAGATGGAAACATCAATGAGAGAGAATTATTGATCAGCTGCTGCTTGCACGCCCCTACTAGGCTTCAAGCCAGCAACCTGGGCAAACATTGGCATGTACTGGGTAGAGCTGCTATGTCTCCTGAAATTGGCAGAGTGGCCATATGGACAAGGTGTCCTGTAGGGCCCAGAGGCTCAGCCTCCCCAGTCACCTGAGCTGGGCATTCTAGGTGCACCCCTATGTGGTCTGTGTGCACAGACTTGATGCAGTTGAGCCATGAGTGCTGTCGGTGTCACTGGAAGGAATTGACCTCCAGACCATTTGGTTGTGAGGATGAGGTGCAACTACAGTGGAAGAGCTGCTTTGCAGAAGATATCATTATGAAGCAGGACTTGCTTCAATGGGACTTTGGAGGTCACTGACTCTACCCATTAAGTATGTCACTTGTGGATGTGTAGAGTTGTAACCTGGTATGGTTTGAAGATGTCCACCAGAAAAGAACATTTAGAAGAAAAAATAAAAATTTTCCCCAGGAGATGCAAAGTCAACCACTGCCTGGGACCACCCGACAGGAGCTACTGAATAATCTCCAGATGACTGCTACTTGTATTGGGCTTGGAAGTGCCCAGGTGAGGCCAAGCTGTGAAGCAAGGAAGGCTAGTTAGTGTCAGGTCTTGGGATTCTTATTCATAGGTATGGGGCACACTGACACCAGCTGCTGCTTATTTTAGAGATTTTAGCAAAGTCTGAAGCCTGAACCATGACAGGCCATTCATATGGAAAAGCTACGGCAGAGAGCTTGGGTGTGGATTCAAGTTGGAAGGGTCAGGGTTCCAGGGAATCACCAGGACAGAGCGAACACTGAGAGTCAGGCTGAAGAAAACTCAGATATGGCTGCTAGTCAGCTCTATGACAGAGGAGGTCCCAACTCAGGAACAATGAGCCCTGCAAGCACCCCCATCTGGGAGAAAGCCAAGCTCAAGTTCCTGCCCCAATGCCAGACAATCCAGTTCCTCCACATATACCCCTGGAACCCCCAAAGCTGTTGCTCAGCTCTGGTGCTCAGAGGGAGCAAGTTCATATAAGTTCTTTAAGAGGAATTGCCTGGGTCTCCAGCAGCCTCTGTGTCTCTCAGCCACAACCCCCCTGGTTTTTACAGCCCAAAGTTACGGGGACTTCTCTTCTCAGCTCTGGAACCCTGGTCTGGGGGTCTCATGTGGGGCTGGAACCCCTTGCTTCTCAAAGGAGGATTCTACAACCAGGATATCCCTCCTGATTAAAAAAACGCCATACGTGGGTGTCGAACCAGCCCGTTCTATGACTCCGCCACTCCCTACCAGTCACGACGTACTTTCTTCTTTACTTCTGTAGTTGTAGGGCTTCCATTCAGCCAGATTTCAGGTGGTTCTGAGTGACAGTTGTTCTGCATTTTAGTTGTAATTTTGATGCAGTTGTGGGAGGCAAGGAGTACCAGTGTTTACCTATGCCACCATCTTGGTTCTACCCCATTATGATTTTCTTAATAAAATTTCCTCTACTTTAGCTTACTTTGTTTCAAGAATACTGTATATAATCCATACAAAATATGCGTTACTTGACCGTTAATATTAATGGCAATGCTTCTAGTCAACAGTAGGCATATAATAGTTAAATTTTGAGGGGTTCAAAAGATATACCTGGATTTTCAACTACACAGGATTTGGTGCCCCTAATCCCTGTGTTGTTCAAGGGTCAACTGTATACACATCGGTGTGGTCACTTGGAAGAAGAATCTAATTTTCAATGTTCCAGGATCACATGCTTATTTTATCATGTCATTGGACTATAGGAATGGTTCACACAGGCAGACTTGAAAAGTGCCAACTTTTCTTTTATTGTGGCAGAGAGATACCTGACTGGAAAGCAGGACTCACCTATTGCTTAAAGCAGGGGTGGGGAATCTCTGCTAAGAGGTTTTTCCTGCCTAGGGCAGCGGTTCTCAACCTGTGGGTCGCGACCCCTTTGGGGGTCGAACGAGCCTTTCACAGGGGTCACCTAAGATCATCAGAAAACACATATATAATTACATATTGTTTTTGTTATTAATCACTATGCTTTAATTATGTTCAATTTGTAACAATGAAATTGGGGGTCACCACAACATGAGGAAGTGTATTAAAGGGTTGCGGCATTAGGAAGGTTGAGAACCACTGGTCTAGGGCCATTTAGATATTTATGACATAATTCATGGGCCCGACACAATTATCAACTTAAAAATTAGCCTGCTCTCCCATACTGCTGACAGTATTGGAATAAATGCTCATATATGATTACAAAAAAAATAGCCTGCTATAATTGGTCAAACATTTAATTAACTCACCCCTAATGTCTTGGCAGGGCCAGACCAAATGATTTTGCAGGTCTTATAAGGCCTGTGGGCCAGACATTCCCCTCCCCGCCCCCACCCCAACACAACCACCACTGGCTTAGAGGACCTTCCAGTGGTCCAGCCCTGAAGTAAAAGGTTGGTAGGTGCGCTCACAAGGGGCTTTATCTAAGGAACATTTCCATCCTACTACAGAGGATGAATGAAATATCATTCTTATTCTAGAGGTATTTCAGTCATACATTCTTTCAGCAAATGCTGATTGCTCACCACATGAAGGCCATGATTCTAGATGCTAGGGATACTCTGTGTGCCGCAGCACCTAGATTTCATGAAGATTTCATTCTAATACACAAAGACAGAACTTAACACCTTCACTCTTTCTTCTCTAGGAAATGACACTTATAACACAATCTCTGGGCATATTGTAACCTAACAAGTGACATTTCTATTTTCTTTATAGAAATTTGAAAGGGATCCTACTCTCATCAGAAGTCAACCACTATTTACTGATTTGACACAAATTCTTGACCAAACCCTGAGAACTCCGCATGTATTGACAAAAATGGAATATATAAAACAATATTAGAATCAGTTGAGTGTCTTCGGGGTTAGCTGTAGTGTTTAATATTCTCTCTTTCCTGTCCCCTGAAAATTCCTGTCTGCTTTAGCACAAGGATCTCACTGCCTCTTTCCCTATTATAAATATCTCTGCAAGAACCACCTTTATAGAAGTGAAAAAAGGAAGAGAAAGGCTATGGTATGAGATGAAAATAAAACCCAGGACTCCGGTTAAGTATCTCTGCTATCACTAAGTCTATGAAGAGTTTGAATACTGAAGCAGTCAGTCCTCATCACCAGTGCCACCTAGGAAAGTCATTTTTCAGCTCCCTGTCCCACAAAAAACAGACTGTACAAATTATTTTCAGAAAAGAATAAGTACCTCCTGCCGAAACCGGTTTGGCTCAGTGGATAGAGCGTCGGTCTGCGGGCTGAAGGGTCCCAGGTTCGATTCCGGTCAAGGGCATGTACCTGGGTTGCGGGCGCATTCCCGGTGGGAGATGTGCAGGAGGCAGCTGATCGATGTCTCTCTCATCGATGTTTCTAACTCTCTATCCCTCTCCCTTCCTCTCTGTAAAAAAAATCAATAAAATATATTTAAAAAAAAAAAGAATAAGTACCTCCTTAAAATAATTTATTTTAACTTAAAGTTTTTAACTTAATATATAATGTAAACTTTTTGTCTAATCATTGGGTATTAAACCAAGACTTTCTGAGTGTTGGTCTGCTGATTAGTTATGTACTAACTTTCCTTCACAAACCATAAATTTACCATATTGCCAGTCATGTCCAGTTTGTTAGTCTAGTCAAAGTGGTATGAGAAATTGTAAATACTTGAGAGGCCACATGAGTAAAAATAACGCAGACCTAGACCTAGACTATTAAATCCTCAAAAAAACCAACTGTGCCCCAGCCTAGTAAGGAAATGGCACAGTGAAGTTTCTCCACAAATGTTTTATGGACGAATAGCAAAACAAAGGATCTTAACACACTAAATATGTCATGGAAAGAGCAACCTGCCTCACTATTTTTTATCTAAATCCACTCCTATCCCACCTAACAAAATGTTTAGGCCATGATATCACTAACAATCGAACCTTACTAGTAACGTACAGGGCCAAGTAATATAGCATTGTAACAAAGAACAAAGGGCATGAATTCTTTTAAAAAAAATATTTATTGTTGAAAGTATTACATATGTTCCTTTATTTCCCCCACTAACCCCATCACTTCCCACCCACCAACCCTTCCTTGCCTTCCCTCTGAGACTCCCCATTCTGTTCTATGCTTCTATGTCTCAGATCTATTTTGTTCATAGGTTTATTTTGATCATTACATTCCACATATGAGTGAGACTATGTGATACTTGTCTTTCTCTGACTGGCTTATTTCATTTAGTAGCATCCCACTCTCCAGGTCCGTCCATGCTGTCTCAAAGAATAAGAGATCATTTTTATTTACTGCGGCACTCATCTACTGATGGGCACTTAGCCATTGTAAATTGTGCTGCTATGAACATAAGGGTGCATACATTCTTTCTGATTGGTGTTTTAGGTTTCTTAGGATATATTCCAGAAGTGGAATCACTGGATCAAATGGCATTTCCAAATTTAATTTTCTGAGGAAACTCCATACTGTTTTCAATAATGGCTACACCAGTCTGCATTCCCACCAGCAGTGTTCTAGGGTTCCCTTTTATCCACACCCTCGCCAGCACTTGTCACTTGTTGATTTGTTGATGGGAGCCAGTCTGGCAGGTGTGAGGTGATACCACATTGCTGTTTTAATTTACATCTCTCTGATGATCAGTGAATTTGTGGAATTTTTTATATTTCTCTTGGCCATCTGTATATCCCCTTGGAGAAGTGTCTATTTAGACTTTTGTCCATTTTTTAATTGGATTGTTTGTCTTTTGCTAAGTTGTATGAGTTCCCTATGTATTTTGGATATTAACCCTTTATCAGATGCATCATTGCCAAGTATATCCTCCCATACAGTGGGTTTCCTTTTCATTTTGTTGATTGTTTCTTTTGCTGTGCAGAAGCTTTTATTTTGATGTAGTCACATGTGCTTATTTTCTCCTTAGTTTCCTTTGCCCTAGGACAGTGGTTGGCAAACTGCGACTCGCGAGCCACATGCGGCTCTTTGGCCCCTTGAGTATGGCTCTTCCACAAAATACCGACTTCTGCTCATGGGCCACGAAGTTTCAATCGCACTGTACATGCACGCCCGCAAGTGGTATTTTGTGGATGAGCCACACTCAAGGGGCTAAAGAGCCACATGTGGCTTGCGAGCCGCAGTTTGCCAACCACTGCCCTAGGAGATGTATTGGTAAACATATTGCTAGGAGAGATGTCAAATATGTTGCTGCCTATGGCTTCTTCTAGGATTTTTATGGTTTCTCGACTTACATTTAAGTCTTTTATCCATTTTGAGCTTATTTTTGTATATGGTGAAAATTAGTGGTCTAGTTTTATTTTTTTGCATGTATCTATCATATTTTCCCAACACCATTTATTGAAGAGACTGCCTTTACTCCATTGTATGTTCTTGCCTCCTTTGTCAAATATTAATTGAGCATAATGGCTTGGGTTAATTTCTGAGGTCTCTGTTCAGTTCCATTGATCGAAATGCCTGTTCTTGTGCCAGTACCAGGCTGTTTTGATTACGGTGGCTTTGTAGTATAACTATATACGTTATTGTGATCCCTCCAACTGTATATTCTTCTTTCTCAAGATTGCTAAGGCTATTTGGGATCTTTTTTGGTTCCATAGAAATTTTTAGAGTGTTTATTCTAGATATGTGAAATATGCTGTTGGTATTTTAATGGGAATTGCATTGAATCTGTATATTGCTTTGGAAAGTGTGGACATTTTAATGATGTTAATTCTAGCAATCCATGAACATGGTATATTCTTACACTTGTTTATATTTTCTCTTTTTTCAACGTCCTGTAGTTTTCCAAGTACAAGTCTTTTGCCTCTTTGGTTAAGATTATTCCTAACTATCTTAAATTGTTTTTTGTTACAATGGTAAATGGGATTGTTTATTTAGTTTCTCTTTCTGAGAATTTATTATTGGTGTGTAGAAAAGCCATCAATTTTTGGGTGTTGATTTTGTATTCTGCTACATTGCCAAATTCAGTTATTAAATCTAGTAGTTTTTTGGTGGAGTTTTTAGGTTTTTCTATGTACAATATCATGTCACCTGTGAATAATGAGAGTTTTACTTCCTCCTTTCTACTTTGGATGCCTTTTAATTATTCTATTTGTCTGATTGCTGTGGGTAGGACATTCAGTACTATGTTAAATATGAATGGTGAAAGCGGACACCTCTGACTTCTTCCTGTTCTTAGGGGACATGGTTTTAGTATTTGCCCATTGAGGATGATATTCACTGTAGGTTTGTCATACAGTAGGTCCTCAGGTTACTTCAGGAATCCGTTCCTATGGTGCAATGTAACGTGACTGTCACCATAAGTCGGAAACCACCTACGTCACTCACAAGGAGCACATACACAGCAGTAATGAAGTGAAACACAAAAAAATAAAATTAAAAGAAAACAATTCCTGACCTTCATTGTGGTAAATAATAAAAAATATAAAGCACATATGTACATACGTCGAAATGACAGAGCTTTTTTTTTTTTTATAAATACAGTAAATGGGAGATGGCAACATAACCATGAAATGACGTATGTGGAGTCCGACGTAACCCGAGGACAGCCTGTTTATAGCTTTTATTGTGTTGAAATATGCCCCCTCTATTCCCACTTTGCTGTGAGTTTTTATCAGAAATGGGTGTTGGATTTTGTCGACTGCTTTTTCTGCATCTATTGATATGATCATGTGATTTTTGTCTTTCAATTTGTTTATGTGATGTATCACATTTATTGACTTGTGAATATTGTACCAGCCTTGCATCCCTTGAATAAATCCCACTTGGTCATGGTGTGTGATTTTTTTAATATATTGCTGGATCCCATTTGCTAATAATTTGTTGAGGATATCATCATCTATGTCCATCAGGGATATTGGCCTGCAATTCTCTTTTTTTGCAGTGCCTTTATCTGGTTTTGGAATATAAATAATGCTGGCCTCATAAAAAGAGCTTGGAATGTTCTTTCCTCTTGAATTTTTTTGAACAGCTTGAGGAGTATAGGTATTAGTTCTTTGAATGGTTGGTAAAACTCCCTTGTGAAGCCATCCAGACTCCAGCTTTTGTTTGCTGGGATCTTTTTTGATTACTGCTTCTATTTCATCAGTTGTTATTGGCCTATTCCCCTTTTTTCTGATTCTTTCTGATTCAGTTTTGGGAGATCGTATTTTTCTAGGAATTTGTCCATTTCATCCAAATTGTTCAGCTTGTTGGCATATAGTTGTTCAAAGTATTTTTAAAAAATTCTTTGTATTTCCATAATGTCAGTGGTTACTTCTCCACCTTCATTTCTGATTTTATTTCGTTGGGTCCTCTCTGTTTCCTGATGACTATAGCTAATGGTTCATCAATCTTGTTTATCCTTTCAAAGAACCAGCTTATGATGTCATTGATTTTTTTGTATTGTATTTTTAGTCTCTATGTGATTTATTTCTGCTCTAACCTTTATTATTTCCTTCCTTCTACTTGCTCTGGGCTTTTCTTTTTGTTCTCTTTCTAGTTCTTCAAGTGGTAGGGTTAAATAGTTTGATTAAATTTTGAAGTAGGCCTGTAGTGCTATGAGCTTCCCTCTAAGGACTGCATTTCCTGTGTCCCAGGGGGTTTGGATTGTGGTGTTTTCATTGTCATTTTGGGTTGTTGTGTGTTCATCTTCATTTGTTTCCAGGAAATTTTTTATTTCTTTCTGGATCTCATTGGTAACCCATTCATGATTTAATAACATGCTATTAAGCCTCCATGTGTTTGAACGTTTTGCGGTGTTTTTACTGTACTTAAAATTCCACTGTGATCTGAGAAGATGCTTGATATGATTTGAATCTTCTTGAACTTGTAGATACTTGTTTTGTGTCCTAACATGTGATCTATCATTGTGAATGACCCAATGCAAGTGAAGAGAATGTATATTCTGCAGTTCTGGGGTGAAATGTTCTATAAATGGCAATTAAATCCATCTGATCTAGTGTGTCCTTTACAGTCACTTTTTCCTTGTTAAGTTTTTGTCTGGAAGATCTATCCAGTGAAGTCAGCAGGATGTTAAAATCCTCTATTATGACTGTACTAGAGGCCTAGTGCACAAAAATTTGTGCATTCAGGGTTGGGGGGTCCCTCAGCCTGGCCTTTGCCCTCTCGCTGTCTGGGACCCCTCAGGGGATGACCACCTACTGGCTTAGGCCTGTTATCCAGGGGATTGGGCATAAGCTGGCAATCACACATCCCTCTGGCTGCCCGACAGCCCTCAGGGGATGTTCACTTGCCAGCGGGGAGCAGGCCTAAGCTGCAGTCAGACATCCTTAGCGCTGCTGAGAAGGCAGGAGAGGCTCCCACCACCACCGCTGTACTGGCAGCCATCAGCCTGGCTACTGGCTGAGCAGAGCTCCCCAATGTGGGAGCACACTGACCACCAGAGGGCAGCTCCTGCATTGAGTGTCTGCCCCCTGGTGGTCAGTGTGTGTCATAGTGACCAGTCATTCCCAGTCTTTCTGCTGTTAGGATCAGTTTGCATATTACCCTTTTACTATATAGAATAGAGGCCTGGTGCATGGATGGGGGCCGGCTGGTTTGCCCTGAAGGGTGTCCCGGATCAGGGTGGGGGTCCCGCTTGGGTGCCTGGCCAGCCTGGGTGAGGGGCTGATGGCTGTTTTCAGGCTGGCCACACCCACTTTAGGGTGGGGACCCCACTGGGGTGCCTGGCCAGTCTGGGTGAGGGACTGAGGGCCGTTTTCAGGCTGGCCAGCGACTGAAGCTCCCAGCCTCTCCTTTTTTTCTTTCTTTTTTATTCTGGGATTTAATTACCTTCTATAATTGAAACTTTGTTGCTGTCACTGGAGCTGAGAGCCGGGCTCCTGCTCGCTCCAGCTCTGAGGCCACGGCCTGCTGAAAGCAAATATCTTGGGTTTGTTTAGCTTCTATAATTGAAACTTTGTTGTCATCACTGGAGCTGAGAGCCAGGCTCCTGCTCGCTCCAGCTCTGTGGCCACGGCCTGCTGAAAGCAGGTATCTGGGGTTTGTTTAGCTTCTATAATTGAAACTTTGTTGCTTTCGGAGCTCAGAGCTGGGCCGCGGCAGGCGGGGAACCTTGGCTTCCTCCATGACTGAAGCAAGCAAGCCTCCTGCTCACTTCAGCTGCGTGGCTGCCGGCCGCCATCTTGGTTTTGTTTATTTGCATATCTCACTGATTAGCCAATGGGAGGCATAGTGAAGGTACGATCAATTACCATGTTTGTCTATTATTAGATAGGATTGTTGTCAATCACTCCCTTAAAGTCCTCTAGAAGTTTTATATATTGAGGTGCTCCTAAATTGAGTGCATATATGTTTACCAGGATTATGTCCTCTTGTTGGATCGATTGCTTTAGTATTATGCCATGGTCATTGTTGTCTCTGATGATGGCCTTCATTTTGAAGTCTGTTTTGTCAGATATGTGTATTGCTACCCCAACTTTTTTTCTTTTCCATGTGCATGGAAATTTTTTTGCCATCCCTTCACTGTCAGCCTGTGTGAGTCCTTTGTTCTGAGGTGGGTCTCTTGTAGAGAGCATATAGTTGGGTCATGTTTTTGTATCCATTCAGCTACACTATGTCTTTTGATTGGAACATTTAATCCATTTACATTTAAGGTCATTATTGATAGGCTAGAGGCCTAGTGCACGAAACCATACACTTGGGGGCAGGGCGGGGGAGGTCCCTCAGCCCAGATTGCAAGAGGGCACAGGCCAGTCCAAGGGACCCCACTGGTGCACGATTGCGGCTAGAGAGGGATGCAGGAGGTTGGCCAGCCAGGGAGGGACTGCAGGAGGGATCCAGGGTGTGTCCAGCCCGTCTTGCTCATTTCCGATCAGCCGGACTCTAGCAGCAAGCTAACCTACCAGTGGGAGCATCTGACCTACCAGTCATAGCTACTGGTCAACTAGTCGACTGTCGGCCCCCTGGTGGTCATAGTGAGTGGTGGAGCAGACTTAGTGTATCAGAGCATATTGCGCTTTGATTGGTTGAACAGACAATGGAACAACCGGACACTTAGCTTTTAGGCTTTTATTATATAGGATACTAATTTGTTGTCATTTTAATTCTGTATTCCTAGGTTTCTCTCTCTATTTCTTCTTCTTATTGCAGCAGTTCCTTCAGCATTTCTTGCAATGCTGGCTTGGTAGTGATAAACTTCTTTAGGCATTTTTTGCCTGGGAAGCTCATAAAGAGCTTTATTTCACCCTGTATTTTGAATGATGGGCTTGCTGGATATAGTAATCTTGGTTTTAGATTCTTGCTTTCCATTACCTTGAGTACTTCATGACATTCCCTTCTGGTCTATACAGTTTCCGATGAGAAATCAGCTGACAGCCTTATGGGAGCTCTTTTGTAGGTAACAAATTGCTTGTCTCCTGCTGCCTTTAAGATTCTCTCTTTGTCTTTAATTTTTGGCATTTTAAATATTATGTGTCTTGGCATGGGCCTGTTTGGGTTCTTTGTTGGAACTTTCTGTGCCTTCTGATGTGTGTGACTTTTTCCTTCACCAGGGTAGGGAAGTATTCTGCTATTATTTCTTCAAACACATTCTCTATCCCTTCCTCCCTTTCTTCTACTTCTGGCACACCCATTATGCAAATATTGTTATGTTGCATGTTGTCCCACAGCTCCCTGCTGTCCTTCTGTTTTATAATTATTTTTTCTTTTTGGTTCTCTGAGTGAGTGGTTTTTTTCTACCCCATCTTCTAATTCACTGATCCAATCCTCAGCTTCCCCTAATCTACTGTGTATTCCTTCCAATGTGTTCTTTATTAGTCCCATTCATTCTTTATTTCCAACTGTTCTTTTTCATGGTTACTATATCTTGTCTCATGCTGTTGAGCATATTTACCATCATTATTTTGAACTCTATATCTGATAAATTTCTTATCTCCATTTCATTTAGCTCTTCTTCTGGAGAATTTTCTTGTTCTTTCCTTTGGGAGTTGTTTCATTATCTCCTCATTTTGACTGCCTGTTTGGGTTTGTGACTATTCATTAGGTAGATCTGTTACACCTCCCAGTCTCTAGTTCAGGACAGTGTCAATATTAACTGTTTCTGACTAATTAGATCAGGCAAAGACTCAAAGCCTCCAGAGACCTGCTTCTGCCTGCAGTCTGATTGGATTCAGTCTTGAGTAGCCCTCTGGCAATCATCCTCAGGTGTGGCAAGAGGTTTCCAACAGGGTGGGGCAAGTGTTTCTGCCTGGAAGCTAATTATTATTCTCAGCCTCTTAAAGGACCTCAGCAACTCTCCACCATGTGGTAAGAGGTTTTCCAAAGGCTGGGTCAACCCTCTTCCCCCCAGATGAAAACTGCTTGGATTGCAAAGGTCTGCCTGAGAAAGATGACTTCTGCAGCATGAGAGAATAACTCAGCACAGGAAACCAAGTTGTCTGCCTTCAAGAGCTTTAACCCCAGAGCCCCAACCATGCATTCTGCTCACATAGCTCCAGTTCACTCTGGTCCACTCCCACCCCTCTCTGCTAAGCTCAAGTTGATTGGCTGCACTCAAAAATTTGTGTATTGGCCCTTTAAGAGGGCGCCTGTATTTCCAACTATCTCTCTGGTGCAGACAGCAACCCTGTTGCTTGTCACAGCCTGATCTTATATGGGCAGCTTTCTCAGTTCTAGTGCTCCCTGGTGGGGGATTAGGGGTGAGGAGTGGGGACCCAGCTTGGTAATTAAACCTCAGAATTCTCAGTGGCAGCTCCTCACAGCTGAGATAGCTCCCCGGGATTTCATCTGCTGTCTGTGAGAGCCAGAGCTGTCCTTTCATGCCTCCGCCCTTCCTATCAGTTTCTATGTGGTCCCTACTTTCCATCCTTGTTTATCAGGGTTCTCTCTAGCTAGTGTTCAGTTACTTGTGCAGGATTTTTTTTTTTTTTTAAGTTGTAACTCCAGTTTGGTCCTAGGAGCATGTCTGTATAGTATCCACTTACTCTGCTGCCATTTTTAACCTCCAGGGCATCCATTCTTGAATCAGACTATGTGGTTTCAAATATTGACTCCATACCACTCACTGTGTGATGACCTTAATAAGTTAAAACACACTGTATGCGGGAAACGTATTTATACGTTTTACGTTGACTGTAAGAAGTAGAGCCACCTGTTAGCGCACGATAAAAACTACCCGCAAACAATGTATTAATTAATGACTCTGTGGCTCATCTCCCTCATGGAAATTACTTAACATGGAAATTAAATGATTTAATATGCATGTGGTATAAGAGTACAATCAATGTTTATCGATGTCCTCATCATCATCCTCTCATGTCTCAGTAACATAGTACAGTGGTTTGTTGACTGTAAGAATAGCAAAACCCATAAAGATATATTCAAATTCCATCTTGTTGTTTAGCATCTGCCTGCTCAGCTATAAAATCAGAATAAAAATATCTACCTAAGTAGAACTAATGTAATAGTTATCATAGTATCTGCACACAGCTGACAGCATAGACTTAACGTAGCAAATCCATATTCAGACAGATGGCCTCTCCTGCACGTCTGACTATCCACACTCCACAAAAAGGATATTAACCAGCATTTGATTGTGGACTCAGCTTTTAGTTGGGGCAATGAAGGTGAAGCTACCTTCCCACCAGGAAACACTTTCTGGGAAGATATACACTTCACAGATAGGATATAATTGGAGAGAAATAAATGCTACACTATGGAGTTAAAATTAGAGCTTAGGAAAAAGGAAGAATTCTGCCAGAGCCTCTAGTAGACAGAAAAAAGGGACAGAGTTAGGCCAGTGGTTCTCAACCTTCCTAATGCCGCGACCCTTTAATACATGTTGTGGTGACCCCCAATTTCATTGTTACAAATTGAACAAAATTAAAGCATAGTGATTAATCACAAAAACAATATGTAATTATGTATGTGTTTTCCGATCGTCTTGATCCCTGTGAAAGGGTCGTTCGACCCCCAGAGGGGTCGCAACCCACAGGTTGAGAACTGCTGAGTTAGGCAGAGTCTAGAAAGAAGAAAATGATACAGTAACAGAGGGATGGGAAGTGATATACTGAATAGGGAAACAACTTCAACTAACATATTTCTTGCCCCAAAGCATGCTTTCTCTTATTAATTTCCTAACCCCTTGAACTTAACTCTATTGGAAATATTTTCCCTCCAATACCCAATCTCTGGCAACATTTATCAATTTCATATTCAAAACACAACACAAAACATCTTTTGTCCAGGGACTCTTTCCTGTTTGACCTCCCTTTTTCATGCAGTGCATACTCCCTGGCGTCTTTCCAACATCCTACACCAATACATGCAGTTTACAATCTGCTTCATGTCTGCTCAACATTCTTATTGCTCCAAGGAAAGTTTTACAGTTTAGATGTTTCCCCCACTTAGGCTGGGGTATAAACTACATACATCAAAAGGTAAATAGTTTTTAAATGTAAATTCAATTAGTTTTGACACCATGAAAGTACCACCCCAATTAATGTAGTATTTTCATCACAAAAGTACCCTTGTGTCGCAGGTGTCCACATTCTGGATTGTCATAAGAGCTTAGTTTAACCTATACAACTGCATTTAGATAGAATCACACAGTATGTACCCCTTTTGTGTCTGACTTCTTTTGCTTAACATAATGTTTTGAGATTTATCGATATTGTTTACACATATCATTCCTCTTGATCACGGTGGTATTCTATAAGTATACCACAATTAAGTATACACCATTTGTTCATTCTTTTTAATCTGTTGATAAACATTTGGGTCTATTATGAATAACTTGGCTATGAGCATTCCAGTAAAAGTCTTTTTGTGGACATATGCTTTCATTTTCCCCAAGTGACACCTAGGATCTAAATTACTAGCTCATAAGGTCACAAGCAATGTGTTTAACCTTATTAAGAAGCTACCAAACCATTTTCCAAAGTAGATTTATTACTTTACAACCCAATAAAAAATGTATGAAAATATTAATTGTTCTATTTTCTTGTCAACTATTAGCATTGTCAGTTTTGGGGGTATTTTTTTGTTTTACCATTCTAGTGGGTGTGATTTTAATCTTGTCATTTTGATCTGCATTTCCCTTATGATGCTGAGCATTTTTTCATGTATTACTTGGTTAAATATCTTCTTTTGTAAATTGTTTGTTCACGGTTTTTGTCCATTTATTAAAATTGAGTAACATCCTGTTTAACAAACCTAACAGGAATGAAGTCATGAATATGACCCAATGGAGCAATCCAAAAGTATCCATTTACAACAGATACTATGGAACCCAAAAGTATCCATCTAGAGCAAATGCTATGGCCCTGCCTTATGACAAGCTTCTGGCTAGGGCAGGGATAATCCAAAGGTTTTATTTTTGTACAAAGAGCAGATTCACCCAGCACACAAAATGGAACACAGTTTGCTCACAATCATTTTTTTCTTGTTTGAATACACATTAGAACAACCTCTATGTCATTAGTGTAAACTGAATTTTCCTTAATGAATTTTAGGCTTCATAAAAACAGTCAGTGATTTACAGCAGCTCTATTGAAAACCAACTTTAAAATAAGTAATATGTATTGCAAATATTACTCTCAGGGGATATATTTTCTATATCCTAAAACATCTGCATTATTTTACAGGCTTTACATAACTTTAAAAATGTTGATTACTATTTGTTCTGGAAAACATGTCAACTCAAAACATAAAGAGAATTATTCCTGCTACTTAGATAAAGACTATTATCTAGTGTACCTTAAAATAGAGCATTTCAAGCTATTGCTTTGAGATTTTACTACGAAAATGCAAGATTCAGAAGAGTAAAAATACCCTTTTCTATCTTATTGGGGTTTGGAGAAATTAATAGGTTAACTAGGGACCCAGAGAATTTTGTAAGTACTTAGCAATGCGGTTGATAAAACCATCTACATTCTAAGAAATGAAGACACTTATCTGAAGAGCTTCGTGATAGCTGCTTCCTGACAGAACTGAGCCAAACAAACCCATGGTGTAGCAGGTTCATTCCTCATTATTTGGCCCTAGTGATTAAGTTTCAACACGACCAAGGAATTGCCATAGGAAAACTATTTACATCTGAACAAGAACTTAGGCATTCATTTGTAGTTTGCACATCCTCTATTTTTAATGATTACCCAGGTTCACAAGATAACATGTCTTGGAAATAATGAACAATAGCTGCTTAACATTTAAGGTAAAATAGAAAAGAAAGTATCATATACGCCTAGTATTCTTTTTAAAGAGAAAAGAAGGTTTTGTGTCTAGCTGCTTGAATTTGGTTAAGTTATGCATTTAATTCATTTTCTCATTAAGTATTTCAAGTATCCCCATTTCCTTAATAGCATGCTATCATTATTATGCCTTCCTAAATGTGTAGTCCTTCCACAGTCAAAAAATAAATAAATAAAAGAGGCAAAACCTCCAAATAAGGAATATTAACTTAAGTGCTATTAGCATAAGGTGTTTACTCAAAAATAAACTTTTCTTTAAAAGAAAGTAAGAAATGCTAACATGTAAGAAATGCACTCTAGAATGAGCTACCCAGACAATAATTTATTTAGATAAGTTCTCATATATTTTACAGTATTGGTATAATTCACCAATATTAGCTGAGAAATGTAAATCCTAACTTTCCCTAAAATCCACTTCAAATCACATTGAAAGTACCGTAGAGATAAGATTGATTTCAAGTAAGGAGTGATTTTATAAAGTTTCAGACTTCTATGACATAGGGGGTAGGGGATGGGGGGCATGAGCACACCACTTCCGCCTGGGAGAAGGTAGCTTTTCCTTCACATAATGTCTGCAGCATTTTTTTATCCTGACTCTTGACTTTCTCCTTACTTACCAGGCAGCCAATTGCCTCATGCTTTATTTTATCCTGTGCCAAACCACTAAGTCTCAAAGCTTTTCTCCTATGGCTGGAATTCCTTTCCATGAATTTGTTCATGTCACTTACTCAATCACTCCTTCATTTATTTAAAATCTTCTAAGGGCCAGAATACAAAAGAATGTTTCAGGAAAATAGCATGAAGCATCCTTCCCCTGCCCATGACCTATAGTTAAGACTACTGTGGAAGTAAAAAAGGGGATTATGCTATCTATAATAATAAAAGCATAATATGCTAAATAGACTGGACAGCTGAACGACCTTCTGGACGAAGCCAGGGCTGCGAGGGCCGAGTCCCTTGCACGAATTTTGTGCATCAGGCCTCTAGTTAATATAATAAGTGCTTTTGTGCAAACATAATTTTAATAATGTCTTCAGTCTAGATAACTTGTGTTTAATGTTAAGTTCATTCAATCAGCAACAAACTGCTTTCCACTGAGTAGTACTGTGAATATGAGCCTAAAATTTTCCTATGTTTGGGATTTCTAGATGCATTCCATGATAAGGTTCAAATATTTCACAAATTTGTTTACATTTTGACTTGGATAAGTTCATGTTCTCATTTTAATAGAGGATTCTGAATGCCTTGGAAACACGTATCAAAGGAAACCTAACTGCAGCAAGTCCTCACTTAACATCTCCTATACCTTCTGCGACTTTAAGTGAAAGAAAAATTTGATATATTGGAGGAACAGCAGCAAGAGGCCAACAAAGCTGCATCAGGAGGGGCGAGGCAGAGAACACAGGGGGTGCAGTCAGAAAACTGGGCAAGAACCAGCAGGTCACAGAAGGCCCTGCAGGCCATGATCCAAACCCAGATTTGATTCTCTTTCACTCCACGGCCCCTGGGTATGTTTGAATAAAGGCACAATTCGTGTTCTTGGAGACCCCTCTTGCAAGTGGCTGGAGAAATGACTATGCGGGTTGGGGAGAGAGAGGTATGGAGGCTGGAGGACCAGATAGGAGACTCCTGCTTCCCAACATTGATTATAACTGAGATAAGTTTTTAAATACACAAATAAAACTGCAACTGAGGAGGAACAGTTTCAGGGGAAAAGTCAGTCCATCAAACATAAATGAAAAAAACTCTCCATAATGGGTTATGTGCACTTTATATAATTATAAATCAACTAATGAGTTTAGGGATATTAGTTAATAAACCTAAAACAGCCACAAGGAGTTTTAAATAAAAGCTCTCCAGCACCTTCCTCTTTCTTATCTGACAAAAAACGCCCCTACTGCCCTCATGAAAGAGTTTAGTGCTTCAGTTTATAGGACAGCATAGCCAACAATTATTTAATTTTATGCTAACTGAGCACAAACTCTTCCTGGTACCCCACTCAACAAGTTACAAAATAATGAAACAGTTACAGCAGTGGTATGGAAGACCAACCTCAAAACACAGCCTTCAAAGTATTGAGGGGTGCCCGGCAGGTGTGGCTCAGTTAGTTGAGCATCGTCCTGTGCACCAGGAAGTCATGGGTTCGATTCCAGGTCAGGACACATGATCGGGTTGCTGGCTCGAACCCCAGCAGCGGGTGTGCAGGAGGTGGCTGATCGATGATGTTTCTCTCTCGTCATTAATGTTTCTATCTCTCTCCCCCTCTCCTTTCCTCTCTCTCTAAAATCAATAAAAATATGTACATTTTTAATTGCTTTGTTTAAAAAAAAGTTTTGAGGGGAACATAGAAGGATATTTATAATGATGAGGAAATTATGAAATAATCCAAATATCCATTAATAGGGAAATGGTTACATTATGATTCTTTTCCTCAATGGGATGGCGTGCAACTATTCATTTTGTTGTTATTGTTAATCCTCACCCTAGGGTATTTTTTCCATTGATTTTAAAGAGAAGAGAAGGAAGGGAGGGAGGATGAGAGGGAGGAAGAAAGAGAGAGGGAGAGAGGGAAACATAGATGTGAGAGAGGCACATTGATTTTTTAAAAATTTTATTGTTTAAAGTATTACAAATAGTAGTACATATGTCTCATTTTTCCCCCATTGACCTTCCCCTGGCCCCCCCCCCCCCCAACCCCATGGCACATGCCCTCACCCCCCCTGCCCAGTGTCTTGTGTCCATTGGTTATGCTTATATGCATGCATACAAGTCCTTCGGCTGACCTCTTACCTCCCACCCTCCAACCCTCCCTGGCCTTCCCGCTGTAATTTGACAGCTTGTTCGACGCTTCTCTGCCTCTTTATCTATTTTTGATCATCAGGTTATAATGTTCTTTATTATCCATAAATGAATGAGATCATGTGGTATTTTCTTTCAATGACTGGCTTATTTCACTTAGCATAATGTTCTCTAGTTCCATCCATGCTGTTGCAAATGGTAAGAATTCCTTCTTTTTTACAGCAGCATAGTATTCCATTGCATAGATGTACCACAGTTTTCCAATCCACTCATCTGAGGCACATTGACTGGTTGCCTCCCGCACGTACCTCAATCAGGGCCAGGGATTGGACCTGCAACACAGGTATGTGCTCTTGACCAGGAACCGAACCCATGACACTTCGGTGCGAAGGCTGACACTCCAATCACTGAGCCACACTGGCCAGGGTGGCGTGCAACTATTCTAAAGGCAGAGGTAGAGCTTTAGCACCTGACATGGCAAAGTCACCTAGACATACGGGGTTGCAAGCAGTGGTAAGAGAGCTTGACCTCTGCCTATACGTATCTGCCTATATGTATCTGCCTTTCCAGTATTGAATATTTACTAACATTATTGAGGGCTTCCTACACTTAGGCAATCACTGGTGCTTTGTACAGTGGGCCCTTGACTTACGAGTGTCCCGACTAACTAGTTTTTTGAGATACCAGCTGTCTCTCCACCGATTTTTTGCATTGAGTTGACAGAGTAATTTGAGTTAACGAGCTCCTTAATGAGCTCGGTCTCGGAACTAATTAAACTCGTAAGTCAAGGCCCCACTGTATTATCTCAATAAACTTTTACAACAACCCTATGGGATACACAGTTATTCCAATTAACAGATGAATTAAGTATTTTAGCTAGACTCAAATAGCTGATAAGAGGGGGAATCAGGGTTTGAATCCAGGAATTCTAACCCAGTAACTCATATTCTTAACCTCTATATTACTCATCTGTTAAAGATGAGCCCTTACTCACTAAGTTTATTAAATCAATTTGCCTTGGATTCTTCCTTTCAGATAACATTAAAGAAAAAATTTCCACTTAGTGTACTGGGAAATAATTTTAAGGAAAATCAAATTAATGAGGAAATATGCAAAGCTCATGACATTTTGGAAAGTTATGACCCAAATTGGCATTAAACTCAAGATTAAAATACAAGGCAACTTTGCAAAAAAATATTATTCAAAGGTTCAATGAAAGAAAATAATGCTGTCAGTCCTCATGATAGCAGCAAATCGTGAAGGCCACATTTGTGAGCTTCCTCTGGCTGCAGCTGTTTGTGAATGTTCAGCAGAAAATGTAATGTTATCCAGTTTAAAATTAAACAGATGTCATCATTTTAAGGCAAACTAGGAAGGTCCCAATCAGCAGGTATTGTTTGAGCACTTCCACATGTTGATAACAAAGGAATGGGAGATATTTTAAGATGAGGTTAATGATAAGTCAAGCCACTAACAGGTCCTGGGACATCCTAAAAGCATAGGAACTATGCACACTGCTGTCTTGTTGATCCATCTCTACACCCACGTGAGCCATGCAGAAATGTCCTACTCCTTATCCCTCATCCAACACGTTCACACGTCTCCTCTCCTTCTCCTCCTCCACCACCACCACCACCACCACCAGTACCTCACAGCAGTGCTGTCTTCTCAGCCTAGAGGACCAGCAAGGGTACTAGTTGAAGGCATCTCCCTGCCTCAACTCAAATCCTTTCCAGTTGTGTGACCTTGGGCAAGATGCTTAACCACTCTGCCTCAATGATCTCATTTAATTGGTGTATATTAACAGTACCCACCTCATACATTAGCACCAGGTTTTAATGTGTTAATATAAATAAGGAATTTAGAACAGTATCTGGTATGTTATAAAAACTCAATAAATGTTAGGCATTAATGTTGCTATTACCATTGTAGTGCATAACTAGGAGGCATAAACTCCCCTCTAGTGGTAAAGTCATTAGGTGAGTCTTCTTTTACCTCTATTTTACCACTTACAACAAAACAACTTACTACAACAACGCTAAATTTTACAGTGACCTTCATTTTCTTCTTGTCACTTTTCTATGTTTTCTAATTATCCCATGCATTCCTTAGTAATTTTTTTTTTAAATTAGGTTGTTTAAGGTAAAGCAATCCTCACTGAATTCCTTTCCCATCCTCCTGGCTGGGTCAGAGACCACCAAAAGCTCCACCATGTCAACACTGTGGCTGAGCGAGCAGGTGTCAGGACCACCCACACACACTGTGCTGACATTCATACAGGGCCCAGGATTAGTATCTGCAGAGATGTCAGGGCGCAAGTTCTCCACAAAAATTCCATAGGCCTAGGCTACACTTGCTACTAAAAATGAATAATCAAATTTCAAAACAATCACTGGTATGTGACTTAGAACCTAATAATTCTAATAGGATAAACTCTGAAAGTTAAAATGTGTCATTTATATCAGAGTACTCACTCAGGGGTTCCCAAACCCCAGCTTTTGTATGCAATGATTATACATTTTTCTAGCTTTCTGGCTTTCACCAAATTCGGAAAGATCTTTACAGCTTAAAGCCACTGCAAGTGTTAGTTTAATACTGATTCTCAAACTTTAACATGCTTGTTAAAACATGTACCCCGGGGTCCATCCTCAGACTTTCTTTCTTTTTTTTGGGGGGGGGGGGGGGGGGGGGAGATGGGTTGTCTAGGGCAATCCCTGGGAATTTGCATTTCTAGCAAGTTGTCAGCTGATACTGCAAGTCAGGGTCCAGGAACCAAACTTTGAGAACCACTGACAAAAATTTATAGGGGATTTTGCCATTTTTCCTTAATATAAGCAACCAACAGCCCTAATAGAAGTGACATAAAAAAACGAATGGCAATTTCTCTATTATGTGCCTGTGAATTACCACTTAGTGCCTGCCAATACACCTCCACCATCACTACTACCTGTATCTTTTTCTGGTCTCCCCAACATTCATACATGCAACACACCTCCCTAATCTCTCTCATATGCAGGCATTTTCAAATGAGGGTAAGGAAGAGTATAATGTAGTTTTGAAAATCCCACCTGTTGTTTGAGAATTAATTGCATAAACAAAACAAGCCTCTGAAGATGCTCTCATCAAAAGAATCAAAACCAGTCCTGGCCAGTGTGGCTCAGTTGGTTGGGTGTCATCCCATGCACTGAGAGGTCTCAAGTTCGATTCCCAATCAGGGCACATGCTCGGGTTTTGGGCTCCATCTCCAGTAGGGGGCGTGCAGGAGGCAGCCAATCAATGTTTCTCACTCCCTCTCTCTAAAATAAATAATAAAATATTTTTTTAAAAAATATAAAAGAATCAAAGCCAATGTCATTCAGTCACTAAACACATCGGGGTCACCAGACAATGCTTGATCTGCACCACACAGAAAAAAAGGGGCCAGACACATCCACACCCCAAACTCAGTCTGGGGAGATGGAAAGCGAGAGGCCAGCATAATGGATGTGATGCCCTTAGGATAAAGATAATTGCTGAGTTTTTGGTAGCTGTCTTAGCACAACTACAGCAGGAATGGTATTCTTAACAGTGGGACGTGATTATAGTCTTTTACAGGAATAAGAAGTTTATTACTTTTTTAAAACTAGGTCCTAATGCTTCCACACCCAGGAAAGTGTTCATGGAGGAACAACACTCATCAACACGGAGTTGTACTTAAGTAAACTGTCATTAAAAACCAGCTTTACAGAGGTGTTAGCAGAGCTAGGTTAAGAAGGAAATAAGAGGTGAATATAAATTCATTGTATGTTCTCATAATATCGACTCGTACACAAGCAGTTTTAAGCTAGATGGACCTTTCACCATTTCCAAACACCATGTCCATTAATTTGGATGGGCCTCATTCTTTTTACAACTGGAGCACTCATGCTCTGCTACCCCCAGCACAGTGATCTCCCAGCCACACCCATTAATACAGTGAGGACCCAGCAGTGAGCTGAATGCTGTCCTGGACCAAGAAATTAAGAATGCCCAAGCTCCCCCTTAAAATGGTTACAGATCTGGAATATTTACCACATAACAAAAAAAAGGGATTTGCGTCTAAATAATTTATAATTAACATGTAGGGATTACAAAAGGGGGAGAACAGGATGAATTAACACAGTCAGGGACATCATAAAAGAATGGAGTTAGAACAGAAAATAACAAAGCAGGGGGGAAAAAAAAGCATTGGGGCTAAACTGTAAGTCAGGATGTTTGGTTGGGAAAGCAATGAGCTCTTTTAAGTGGTGGGAGAAAGAATCTTCCTAAAGACTAGAACTGAGTATTTACATATGTTAGATGCTCAATAAATAGTAGACAGCATGTCCTAGCTGGTTTGGCTCAGTAGATAGAGTGTCAGCCTGGGACTGAAGGGTCCTGGGTTTGATTCCAGTCAAGGGCACATGCCTAGGTTGTGGGCTCGATTCCCAGTAGGGGGCGTGCAGGAGGCAGCCAATCAATGATTCTTTCTCATCATTGATGTCTCTCTCTCTCTCTCTCTCTCTCTCTCTCTCTCTCTCTCCCTCTCCCTTCCTCTCTGAAATCAATAAAAATATGTTTTTAAAAAATAGTAGACAGCAATCCAACATCACAGCAGCATTCACCACCAAGAGAGACAGGTACAGCCTGTTTGTCTGGGGCTCATTTTAAGGTTTAGGTAAGTCCTGGGCCTTCAAAAGACTTTGCATATTCGAAATTTCTATTCTAACTATTCGAAGTACTGGTCTTAGAGTGACCTATATCCCACGATAGATACAGTTCACTCGGCAGTCCTAGTGTAATTATAGTGAATGTTCCTTTCATGATCAGAAATTTAAATAATAAATTGTAAGTTCACCCTAGCCATGCACTGGATACTTAGATTGCTTGTGCTGGGAAGAATGGGCAGCTACATGCAAAAAACAATGAAACTTAACCACTTTCTATACCATATGCAAAAATTAATTCAATACTGATTAAGACTGAAATGTAAGACCAGAAACCACAAAATTCCTAAAAAAAAACATAGGCAGTAAACTCTTTAAAAGTGGTCCTTGCAATATTTTTTGGATATGTCTTCCCAGGCAAAGGCAACATCAGCAAAAATAAACAAATGGAATTCCTTTGGTTTTGAATTACTAAAATATCTATGAAGCCCACAGCTGCAACTGTGGTAGAGGCTTATTCTACACAGGGCTTCTAGATCAACACCATTTTCAAACTCTTCCTGAGCCAAAAGTGATAACATATCTTGGGAGCAACAAGGTAGGGGCCGAGCAGGTAGGCTTGCTGCTCTCTGCATTTCCATCTGCATTGAGAGGTACACTTTTACTTAGTTTAGCCATTAGGGTTGTTTTTTAAAAATATTTCAATAGAATAAAATGGGTTCCACTGCTCTGCCACTCAAAACAAAACTAAAAAATATACACATATTCAGTCTTAGAACATATGCTTGAACCCACCTGCATAAACACTTTAGAGAGATACAAGAACTGCCCCAAAAAGCCTGAAAATTTTAAGGAGGAATGGATCTTAGATCATTTTTAATCCAATTCTTTTTAATCCAATTCTCTCATTAAAATTGAGGAATTAACTGACCCATTGCACATTTAAGTAAAAAGCATATTAGTACAATACGATCTCCTTCCTCACTCTTTACCCAAAGTCCTGCAAACCTTACTAGTGACATCAAGTGTTCAGATCCTATTTGCAAAACCTCTAAATGATATGCAGCTATAGGACACAGCTATTGGACACAACTGGATGCTCCCGAAATTAAAGGCCAAAATCTTTTCTAAGATATGCCTAGTAAGGAGCAGGGTGGGAGCAGAATACAATTCCATTACCAAAAGCAGTTACTAACATTTACCAGCTATGGTTTGTGCCACACACTGTGTGCATTCCACATGTACTGCTTCACCTAACTCACACAGCCTTGTCCGGGAGGCACCTCGTCAGCACGAGCACACAGGTGACAAAGGCAAAGCTCGGAGAACAGTACACATACTGATGCCAAAGTTCCTTGTCCTGGCCCTGCAGTAGGCAGACAGGGCCCTGCCCTAAAGGACTCTAAAAGGGCCCACACACATCAGTTTTTTATGCCAGATCTAAAACAAATAAAGACAGAAATTTTAAAAATCTCTGCTTCCTCAGGATGCACCACAGCTCTGGGCATTCGGCAGCCACTGTGAGTAAAAGCAGCTTGACCGTGAGCATTCTCATTCAGGTGCTACAAGGGCACCTTAAGAATTTAAAAAGGGCCACTCCCAGACTGCACTTCTTTAGTCAGTCTTTCTTCCTCCTTCAAGGCAACAAGAAATTTTCTTTACTTTCTTTACATATATGCAGCATCCATACTGGTGTGTACTAAAATGTGTATGTCACAACAAGTCCACAAGCAAATTAAAGAAAGTGGTGAGGGTCTGGAGCAGTTGATTATGCCTCTGAGCAGGTGACCGTATAGCACCCAGGTCTGATCCGTCACAGTGTGGCCTTATCTGTGCCTCTGAATAAAAATGAACCCCAAAAGAGGGCCTGTAAATGCCTCAGGGCACAACAAGGATCCATGGATTGAAATGGTATGAATACTGGATCTGTTCCTTCACCAAATTTTATTTTATAGAAAATAAATAGAACTTCAGGCCAAAAAAATGAGCTTGAGGTAAAAAAAAAAAATGATTATGTTATTTAAATACAAAATGCCTAAAGTTACAGAGGAAAGATGGGAAAGGAATAGGCAATATTAATTACCATTCAAATTCTGTAGTATGGAGAAAATATTTGAAATTTAAAAATTTGTGTGAATCTCATCTACACCAAATGGTCCAATGACACTTGCTAGACAGAAGATAGTCTAAACACAGGCCAGAGGAAAATTATGATAAAATATAAATCGATATTGTGAAGGTCAATTTCAAAATCATATTTTCTCCAACAATTATAATCTTTTGGCAATAAGAAACCCCTGCAATGCAAGTTTTTTTTTTTCCTTTGGTCTATCATCCAAAATATAATACTTATGACAGGCAACATTGATTCTCCTATGTGCCAGGAACTCACAAAAATATTTAAGTGGATACTATCATTATTTTTGTATAGATCATCCCAAGGAAGAGAATGCTAAGGCACAGAGAGGTTCAGTAACAGGCCCAAGGGCACAGAGCCAGTGAGTTAGCTAACATTATAAGTACTTATAAGGCAACATTATAAGAAGCAATCTACTTAAGAGACATTATTTTCAACCAATCAGACAAACTGTCTCTCACACCCCCCAAGACCACAAGGTCAACAAATGTTTCAACTGCCGAAAAGGCAAGATCCTATAAATATTTAGACTAACAACAACATGCCAATTGGCATTCAGTAAAAAGAGGATTAAATTGAAGTTGCGGAATAAGCACTACAGAGAAAGACTGGACAAAAAGCTGCCTCCCAGGCCAGGCCACTGAAAAGCCATTCCAAATGGTTCTGAGAAAACTTGGATCAAAAATATCTGCAATCTCTCATAATCATTTCCAATTTAAAACTGCACCATTCCTGAAATTTCAGAAGCAGCTGGGTCATGTGCTGCTTTTTTTGCTGTTTTTTTTTTTTTTTTTTTTTTTTTTGAAGCTAAGTGCCTCCAGGGGAGAGTGGTAAGCATCCCACCTCTGGGTAAGCAGCACATATTCGTATGTAAAGTTGGTAAGTGATATGAGGTTGCCAAATGGTAAGAGAACCTTTAGCCAATTCAACCATTAATTTTTTCCTATGTCCCATTAAAAACAACAAAAACACACACAAAACCCTCTGCCATTTTCCACAATAAAACCGAATGGATTAATACCCAGTCAGCTGAACTTTCAAAATATTTACAAAATGCTCTGTTCATAGGAACTTCTGTTCTCCTCATCTAAGGAAAAATACATGCTTCCTGCTTTTACTATTATTTACTATCTCCTGGGCCTTAAAATAAGAGATCATCCAGACCTTGCTAAACAGTGCCATCAGCACAATATGCTTTAGTCTTCCCTGGAGGGTGGCCGTCAGATGTGACTTCTGGCAGCGAAGAGGTATTTTAGGACCATACATTTTGTCTACAACAGGAAAAATAGCAAGACCCTAAAAAGTTCTCAAATCGACAACAGTGAGAAAGAGGAGCATGCACATTCACACTCCCTGTGGGAATGAGTGGAACCAGGGACCAAGGACTGGAAGGGAAAGCCCGGCTTCCTCACCGGGGAGTCAGGAAGCTGGGCCAAAGAGCAGACCACTGATGTGTGACCATCTCAAAAGGTCTGAATTCAGCACGCTACTGCATCTGCTTATTTCCTCCTGGTATTACGTTTATAACTTGGAAACACTACCCCTAGGGTTATGTATGGCTCTCATCTGAGAGCTTTCCTGTAACCATCATTACTGGGCCAGACTTCCTCAAATTAGAATTTTTTCATAGAAATCAACATTTACTAAAGCTGCAAAGCACAGTATTCTGTATCTACTATATATTCAATAATTATTCCATCTCAAGAAAAATTAAAGCAACAATTAGCCTGTGGTTATATTAACAAGAGCCCCTACCATTGACTTGACCACCTACTTTGGCTGAGCACTGCAGGAAGAAAACACACATTACTTCATTTAGAATTTCCAACAACTTTGATGAGGAGGTGACAGCAGACCCCTTTACAGATGGGAAGCGGAGATTTACAGAGATTACATAACTTGCCCAAGGTCCCCAGGCTAAGAGGCAGAACACACTTTTGTTCCCAAATGTAATTTTTTCTTTCATTTTGTCCTGGATGACTCTCTAGCCAAAGATGGCGAATGGATTCCTCTCAGCAGCAGGCTCTGGTAGACTGCCTGAGGCCCCTAGGAAGAGACTGACAACGTGTGTAAGAGGCTCATGGCAACACAGATGCTCAGCTGTGCTGGGAGGGGGGAGGTGTTAATACTTATGCCCCTCTGCTGAGCAATATTCAATGGCCATAGACTTTCTCTCTACTGGATGCTCATTATCTCGACATCCTCCACTTTTGATAGATGACAAAAGTTTAGGTAGATACAAGTCACACTCTCACACATGAAGGTTACCAATTAGTATGAACCCCCAAAATAGTATTTTTACAAATGAGAGTCACTGTCTTCCTCCTGCATCCCCTCCCCCTCAGTTATTTGGCAGTTAGTTCTCTCAAATTACTTATTCTTATGTGAAATTGGTCTCCCAACAGTCTCATCAACTCCACAAGCCCATCCCCAGTCTGCCTACTTATGACTCAAAAGCTTTTATCTTCCAAGTGATCATCTATATTTTTAAAAAGAGAAAATCAGGGGCCTTGCTTATCAAGTATAATATAATATATGGCTTCTGGGAAAACTACAAGAGCGCAGCATGCACAGGCTCAGAATTGATTTAGGCTTCAGGTAGCATGTAAGTTTTAACAGGAAGACAAGAATAAAGACACAGTTTTGGAAGTGTAGGTGTGACTTTTCCAAGGCAGCACCAACTGCATGCAACCTGCCAAAAGCAAAATACCTAAAACTGAGAACCAAAAGGGCCCTCCACCAAAACATAACAGAGAATTATTAATCAGAAGAATGTGTCAACACACATTTCCTCTGCCTTTGAGGTATAATGCTAAAAGGTATCTATCCAACCAAAGTTCGATATAAACACATACCTGGACTTCATATAGTTCTCTAAACACAGCTGTTGACAAAAGTGCTTTTAAGCTTATTCATACACATGCAGCTAAGAACTGAACTAAATGAAGTTTGGCTCAAATTATAACTCTAAAGTGATAATAAGAACTAATATTTATACAGCATGTTTACATATCTTAACTGACTGTAAATGGGAAATGTGCAGCCTGGACTAAAGAGGGCAGTCTCTCCAGGTCACGGGAGGAGGCTGGGGATTGCAATCCCTTTCATTATAAGTGATAAGCCTCGGCCATAAATAACATTTACACAGCTCTAATTATATGAACAAGGGATACTGACTTGTCCAAAAATTGTAGTCTTAACTATCCAGGTGAAAAGAAGCGTGGAGGGTAAGGGAGCTAAATCTTCATCTTCCACACAAAGAAGTCAACAGATACTTCTGCAAGCCAAGAACTGTCAGTTATGTAGCAATATCAGGGTTGATATCCAAAAATAAGAATTACAAAGTGAAAAGATGGCCACTGGGGCACAGGGACTATTACTAAATTGCATTACAAGTTTTATACATTGTTTGAGTTCTTAAAGTACATCAATGCATGACTTGATGAAAAACGGTAAATTAGTTTTATTTGAATTACTAACACAAAGAAATAAAAATTTAAAACATGTCTAAATGTCTTGGGCTAGGAATAGAAGACAAAAGAAAAAATAGTGGAGGTCCTCTTTCCTTAAACAAAATTACCTCCTGGGTGGGGTGCCTATGGATTGCTAAGCAAAGGGGTGATGTGCCAACCCCAGGAAGCCAGTCTGGACAGCTGGGCAACATGGGGGACAGAGGCTGCAGAAAAACCACATGCCTTCCCATCCAACACCCCAAGTGACTACATGGATAACAGAATTGGGGAACATCACCAAAAGACTGCCATCCTCCCGCCCCCAAACCAGGAGATTTAGTCATTACCATTTATGATACTGAGGCCTAATCAGAATTCAAATCAAGCACTGTAGGAATTCAGAGGGGGGGTTACAGTCTACTCATGCTTAGAGGGAAGGGAAGGAAAAGCACCATAAACAACGGGGTCCTGGGTGGGCTCTAAGAATACACATGAGGTAGAGATGGAGGAGAAACAGCCTGATAAAGGCCAGAAGTGAGAGTATAGATGGTGAGTCTGGAAATGGAACGTGGTTTAAGCCACATCAAATGGCATACCTCGTGCTGCTGTGGCTCCACCTGAGCTTGGAGACTATCAGCAGGGCTGGGAATCAGTTTAGAGGTTTCTGGCACAATGCAAAACTAAACAATATCAACTTCAACACAGTAAAAAAAAGCTGTGCCTCTAAAATTATTTCATTTATAGAAGTACATCTTTGATGTTTAAACTGATTTATCTTGCTTTGGACAGACTCCTAAATCCCAGACACTGATACTTATCTCATTATTCAGGGCTCCTCTCATATCCTCAGGTTTCCACACATCCTTAGGTTTGTGCCAGTGGATTCTGTCAATACTTTTTCTTTATTATCCCCCAGAGTGTTGAATGCCTAAGACTTAGAGATTGTGTTTCAGGTATCCCTCCCCACCGCTCTCCAGTCAGCCTACAAAATGGAATGCCACTATAAAAGTACAAGTTCCATTAAATGTTTTTCCTTTGACATTCTTGTATAATACTTCCAACTTTCAACATTGTCTTCATTATTTAATGTGATGAAATTGAATCAAGTTTGATTTGCCCATAACGAAGAACAGATTTTTAAAATTTTTTAATTTATTTACTGATTTTACAGAGAGAAAGGAAGAAGGGGGAGGGAAGGAAGAGGAGAAGGAGAGAGAGAACCATCAATTTGTTGTTCCAGTTTTTTATGTACTCATTGATTCTTATATGAGCCTTGACCAGGGGTCAAACCCACAACCTTGGCATACTGGGACAATGCTCCAACCAATTCAGCCACCTGGCCAGAGCCCCCAAGTATTGATTTTGATTAAAATACACACATATGACTCAAGTTTTTTGTTTTGTTTTTGTATCTGAGCTAGTTGTAGCAGTTACTGTATTACAAATAAACGAACCTATCCCTGCGTAGAAAACTGAATATTTATAAAAGACAGTTTGTTTTTATGTCACGGATCCCAAGCCTTCCAAAATAAAAGTGAACGTATTATCTTTTACTTTGGCTTTATCAACGTTTAGAAGTCTCATTTATGAAAGAAAACAAGTGCTATAAGTAAAACCTGGAAGGAAGAGAAAATTAAGAAATCAACACATCTTTACTTTTGTATTATTTTTTTCTTTTTTATTATTTTAATTCCATGAGTAAAAGAGGCAGGTACTGCAGATTAAAATTGAGAAGATAATGCTCTGCTTCAACAGCTCCCCGTCCCGCTGGGAGAAATGAGGACAGACCATTCGCAAAGAGGGCACACCCCTCAGGAGCCAAGGCGGGCCCCCACAGCAACTTGCTCACAGAAGTGACTAATATTACTTGGTTAACGAGTGAAGAGATGCATAAAATCTGTCATTTCAAATGTATTTTTGCTTAGGCTGAAGCCAAACATTTAATTTTTAAGATGACTCCATGTAAACAGAAAGCAGATATAAATAGAGCAGATGTATGTGAATAGAATAAAAAGTGAGGCTGACATTCTAGAAACAAAGCTCAAATTCAGGAAACCAGGTGGAAGGAGAGAATTATTCCAGACAGTGAGTTCAGGCAGAGGAAAAGCATGAGCCCAAGTAAGGAGGCAAGACCATTGATAACTGCAGGAAGTTCCAAAAGGTCAGTGCTGCTGTTGGGTCAAGCTCAAGGTAAGTCATGGTAGAGATGAGAGTGTCAGTCACACACACCAGGTCTGCCAGGTCTAACAGCATGAATTTATCTTGTAGGGGAGAAGGACCCACCAAAAGGACATGGCCATGCTTGTCTTTTAGAAGTATCCCTCCCATGGGTGACTGGGGGGCAGATACTGTGAGTGGGGAATAGGCTGGAGGCAGGGAATATAAGCAGAAAAATGACCTTAGGTTTGGAGAAAATCATACAGAAGAAATATTTAGGTGTTAAAAAAAATCAACAGGTTTTGGTGAGTGTCTGCATAGGAGTGATGAGATAGTGAATGAGAATTTAGTGGCTTTGAGCTTGGGTGATCTACAGTACCAAACAAGAGGAACTCACGGTCGAGGGGAAGTTTTGAGGGGTTTTCTTTTGTTTGATAATGATAATAAGCATGATTGACAATGAGCATGCTACCCCAATACAAAGGTAAAGAAACTGACAAAACAAGTGAAGGTAATGATATAGGTCGAAAGTTGGATGACTTCTAAGTAAACAGAACACAGGAAAGCCGGGCCCGTCCCCCTGAGAGACAGCCTGTGATTGCATCAATCCAGAGTGCCACGTAAGAATACAGAGTCCTGGCAAGAATCCGTTAAATAAAAAATAATCCAGAAACTGGGGTCAAACAGGGTGCTCTCTCCCCTTCCCTTCCACTCTCTCTAAAAATCAATGGGAAAACTTAAGGGAGGTGGGAGTAACCTGAAGACAGATGAAGAGACCTAACAGCACCAATTCAAGGGTATGTCAGAATCAGAGCCAGACTAGACCAGGCACTAAGTAAACAGCCTGAGGTCCTTATGATCTTTCTTCTGATTTGGTTATTACCTTGGCCTTGGTTGATCAAGACGCTCAGGTGGCCCTGGCCAGTTCGGCTCAGTAGATGGAGTGTCGGCCATCAGAATGATGGGTCCTGGGTTCAATTCTCATCAAGCACAATGTACCTCGGTTGCAGGCTTGACCCCCAGCCCTGGTCGGGAAGCATACGGGAAGCAACCAATCAATGTGTCTCTCTCACATCAATGTTTCTCTCTCTCTGTCTCTCCCCTCCCTTCCACTCTCTCTAAAAATCAATGGAAAAATATCCTCGGGTGAGGATTAACAAAAAAAAAATGCTCAGGTAAACACGTACTTGCACAGCCTCCCCACTTCTTTCCCTGATACTGAAATGGGAAATGCTCTGGTCTGTTTTACTCTCAAATATTTTTCGGGTTTCCAACAAATTTTAAGTAGTTAGTTGAAGCCATGTGAATTACAACTTGAAAAAACTTCCCAATGAATACAGAAGCTATTCTTACAACAGCTTCACAGGAAGAGGTCAGAACTAGGCATGGGAAAGACAGAGCCTCATCAGGCTGCAGCTCTCACTTGGGGGTCGCCCTCTCCTTTCCCCCTGCACCCAGTTTAATCCCAGTTACTGCTGGCTCAGACCTCGATAATTTGTAATTTGTAACCCTAAACACAAATCAGATCCAACTTATACAAGCACATCGTACATCTGGGCTCCAAAAAGGACTGGACATCTGTAGTACTTGACATTCAAACCACTGGCAGGAAGTCAGCATTTCATAGAGCACTTTAAATGTTTTGGTTTGAGAGCTAATGCAGCATTTCCACTGGTCAACATGAGCAGCCCAGGCAGAAAGCAAAGTATATTTCCCTCAACATCAGATGTCACAGTCGCTGACCCAATCTTGTCTACAGAGACCCTAAGGGACTTGAAAAATTGGTAAGTAAGGAAAGTCCAACCATTGTTGAGTATATTTAAAGACCATTGTGATTTCAATGTAAAATGGCTTTTTGTGCTTTTAATATCCCCCAAATTTTTTAATGGATGGGATGACAAGTGACAGATTTACCAGTGAGATTAGACTTTTCCAAGTTCGAAGACTAACTTAACTTTCCCTGTAAATGTTCTTTTTAATTTCAAGAAGCAGGCTTTTCTTCAATGGGCTCATGCATTAGGCTGTAGAAATTCCTACTTTAAAAAAATTGTAAACTCATTGTTTGTAAAATATAAGGCAATGCTGTGTGTATGGGGATAGCGAGTTAAAATCAGTTTGGGATGTGATAAAGAGCACCAGTACACTGTGGCATGACGTAACCCTCAGGGCTAAGGGAGTCCAATGAAAAACTAAAATGCTCAGGAAAAAAAAAAAGAAAACCAGAATGTTTGGTTTAAGAGCACAAAAGGCCACAATCTCACTAAAAACTGAAACCAAAGGTGAAATGCTTCACTCGAGGAAGCATTTAAAGTCTTCTCTGAACCGCTAAACGCCTGGGCCACTGCTGTGGATCTAATGGTGAGTCACTGCTTTTCAAGGTAAAGAAACAGGAATTAAATATGCCTGATAGTTGCTGTTTTAGCTCCTGTTACTGTCTTAGGTTTTGATTTCCACGTTCTTGATTCTTAACTTCTGATTTCTTCCTCTGCGATTTCACAAACAATTAGAAATCAAGCATGGATAGCTTTTTAGCTTTAATTTGTGGATGGCAAGGACAAAGAACATAATTTGTGGAACTTGTTCTATGTTCGTTTTTCTAGAAACTGAATAGTAAATTCCATAAAATCTAGACTAATAGCTTATTTAAAAACTTAATTTGTGATTAGAATCCACTCCAGTTTATTTTCCAGACAAAATAATTTTAAAAGAACCTCATTTTCCAGAGAAATTATAAGAACACTGCCAGGGAAGCAAGATTCCAGAGGATAATTAACCAACTGCAAGCACCTCACTCTCTGCCGTGAAAATTATTTTTAAAACCATTCAATTTAGTATTTTTTAAAAGCTGTGACATTTTAACAAAGGACTTTAAGTGGAGAAACTGCAACCTCCTAAGTCGTCTAACGCATTTTATACCTGCAATTGTTCTTGCCAGCATTCCCCACTTAAAGAAAGCATTCACAGGAGAAAATCTCTCTCTACACAGACACACAGACATTCAAATATAGACACAGATCTCCCACTTACTGGAATTAAAATAAACCGACTAGCATTTTCAACTTGTATCTCCACATCAGTACCACCAATTCTAGGGAAAGACCCTTTATCACATTCTTTAACACATTTCACTGGTTGCGAGAGATTACCATATGTCATCAAGACATTCTGAGAAAAACTCCAGAGTAAAGTTTATTTTAGAAAATATAACAAAGATCTAGGCATACTTTCCCCAATATACCTTTTGGAACAATTATATAGATTTTTTTTTAACCACTGATGTATAATTTTACTTATAACTATTAAATGTATTAGCATTAACCCTATAAAACTGCCATTTTTTTTCGATAAAAAAGTCAATTAATCCGCAATTTCATGTGACTCAACACAATAGAGAGTCAGTCTCAAAAGGCAGTCCCAGAAGTCAAGGGGTCAGAACACCGATAATGATGATTTACATAATTTTACATGATCGTGAGATGCGGACTTCTAATTGTCCCCATAGGCATAGCCCCCTGCTTTTAAAGGCTTTGAACAAATACTAATATCAAAATTGAGGGTTTCCAGCACCAAATTACATTGGGAAAGACCTTCTATTACTGGCTTTACTTTACAGATTAAGAAATGAGGGTCCAGAGAGGTTTAGTGACTTGAAGAAGACAACACAGCTAACAAGGACAAGGATGGTATTTGGGGAAAAGTCATCTGGCTTCAAGTCTAATGCCCTTTCACCGAACCCATGTTTCCTCTGACCTAAGGAGATGAATATGCCCAATAAAAACTGTGACTTATACATAAACACAAGTTAGAGATGCAAGAGTACCCAAGACTGCTCTGTCCCTTAGCTAGCTGTTTTCACAACAATGGCAATAATCACACTGTATAAGAGACTCAATGTTACTGGGACTCAGACTTTTAGAGGCAATCTCGTGGAAAAAGCAGGTACTTTACAGATAAACAGCTGAACTGTGACACTGAGCTACTTTTTGTTATTGTTTTTTAGCTCTTTTGTCTGTTTGATCTTCTCCTGTCCCATCCTATCTAATAATAGACAAACATGGTAATTGACCATACCTTCGCTACGCCTCCCATTGGCTAATCAGCGAGATATGCAAATTAACCGCCAACAACGGTGGCAGATATGCAAATTAATCGCCAACAACGGTGGTGGTTAATTTGCATACGTAGGCACAAAGCGGCAGAGCAAAGACTGAATGCGGCTCCGGCCGGAGCAGCGAAGGCTTGAAGGCGGCTCCAGCCAGAGCAGCGAAGACTGAAGGCGGCTCCGGCCGGAGCAAAGGCCTGGGTCACCGGTGCCGGAGGAAAACTGGTGCCGGCAGCCAGGGGAAGGGAAGGCCTATTGCATGAATCTTTTCGTGCAACAGGCCTCTAATCATCTATAAAACATCATGATAAAGCTATCACCCGCAAAGAGCTACAAAGATACCAACTGAGTCATGCTAGTACCAAGAACATAGCAGCTATTTAATTAAAAATGGAATTCCTTCCCCCATTCTTGCTAAGAACTTATTCATTAGAAGTAGTACTAGCAATGGTAAAATTCCACAAAAAAATGTTTGAGTTAAAATCTGGCACTAGTGGAGCCAAAAAAGAAATCACAAAATAAGGGGAAATGAATACTTCTCCTAATTTACCCTGCTGTCACTCCAACAGGAAACTGGGCATCATGAGCACATAAGTGGTGAGTATCTATCAGCACATGCCCTGAGAGCCTACTAACATAAGTGGCCAACACTGGAAACTGGCAGGCCAGTCCTTCATGGCGAGACAGTGGGTCTGGCGTGAGGGGGGCGGCAGACCTGAGTCCGGCTCATGAGCCCCATACATGGTGGTTCCCTGCAGAAAGAGGTCCAGAAAGACACTCAGGCGATTTGCTTCATTCACATGTTTGGTGAATAGATGGAAAACCAGACAACCTTACAAAAAAAAAAAAAAAAAAAACCTCAAGAAAAATTTAAATGAAAGGTATCTGAGTTGGAAGTTTCACATAAAAAAAAAAATGTAATTCCTCTTCACAAAAGTCTTGAGTCCCATTGTGTTATATACAGAAAAATAAGCAAATTAACCCCCCAAAAACTCTTATAGTAAAATATATTTTCACCAGGAATTCTCAAACTTTTGTTCTCAAGATCCCTTTTCTACGAATGAGGAGCCCAAAGATCTTTTGTTGTGTAAGTTATACTAGCAATACTTATTATATTAGAAATTACAATTGAAAAATTTATAAATATGTATTTTGAATTCACTTAAATGATAGCATCAAATTTTAACACAAATAGCACATTTTTATGAAAAACCACCTATTTCAAAAAAAGGTTTTAGTTGCAAAAGTGGTTTTATTCTATACTTTTGCATATCTCTGTAACATCTGACCTTAGAATCTCATATCTACTTCTACATTCAACATTAAAATATAGGTTTAGTTACAGTATAATGAAAAAAATCAAATCTCACATCCTATCTAATAACAGACAAACATGGTAATTGACCGTACCTTCGCTACGCCTCCCATTGGCTAATCAGCACGATATGCAAATTAACCGCCAACAAAAACGGTGGCTAATTTGCATACTGCAGGCAGGGCGAGTCAGTGCCATCCCACCTGCTCTGCCACCATCTGGGCCTGCTATCTGCGACCCGGAGCAGCAGGCGTCCTGTGTGCGAACCAATCCGGGGCACCGGGTGGGGCAGCAGCGATCGGCCGGCCCGCCGGGGCATCCCATGTGCAACCCGACCCAGGGCGGCGGGGCGGGACAGCGTGGCTCCTCTGTCACCCCAGCTTCCTCATCACAGCTCCCTTGGGGGCCTAAGCCTTTAGTCGGACATCCCCTGAGGGCTCCCTGGCTGCCAGAAGAATGTTTGACTGCAAGCTTAGGCCTGATCCCCCAGGGAGTGGGCCTAAGTCGACAGGTGGACATCCCCCAAGGGGTCCTGGACTGCAAATGGGCGCAGGCCGGGCTGAGGGGACCCCCCCCCTCACCGAGTGCACAAATTTTTGTGCACCAGGCCTCTAGTAGATACATAATAGGAAAAGGAAGCAGTGTTTTATTTAACAGCCTTTTGGATTTTCTTCTTTGGTACGACACCAAAACTCAACAGTGGCAGTTTTTTAAAGATTGGTTCCCATGTGGAATCTAAACCCATATCAATGAATGTTTGTGTTACATTAAAAACCCTTAGTCTAACTTTGTCTTTGAATGACTCTTTCACCCATGCTAGATTTTATAACATCATATAATCAGTCATTGGGCGCTTAGAGGTGTGCATTCATGCAGAATTTTTCATTATATAGTATCAAAAATTGCATTAATGTTAGCACTGATCTCAATCTAAGTGTTAAAAAGTACTGCTAATTGTTTTCCTTGATGTGAAGGCTAAGTTTATTCATTCTTGAGAAGATATCTTCCAAATAGCCAAGTCTGAATTACTATTGTTTGCATGTCATTCTTTTAACTAAAAACGGTGCTCCAAAAAAAAGGCATCTAATTCAGCTAAACACCCACTTGATGCTGTACCTCTAGTCAACCATCACATGCAGCAGAGGCACTCATGAACAATTCCTATTTTGTCACAAAAATTTATTTACATATTTATTTATTTACATTTTCTTTTTTATTGAATTTACTAGAGGCCCAGTGCACAAAAATTTGTGCACTCGGGGGTGGGGGGATCCCTCAGCCCGTCCTGTGCCCTCTCGCAGTCTGGGACCCCTCAGGGGATGACCACCTGCTGGCTTAGGCCTGCTCCCCGGGGGATTGGGCCTAAGATGTCAATCACACATCCCTCTGGCAGCCCGGCAGCCCTCGGGGGATATTCACTTGCCAGCGGGGAGCAGGCCTAAGCTGCAGTCAGATATCCTTAGCGCTGCTGAGGAGGCAGGAGAGGCTCCCATACCACCGCTGTACTGGCAGCCATCAGCCTGGCTTGTGGCTGAGCAGAGCTCCCCTGTGTGGGAGTGCACTGACCACCAGAGGGCAGCTCCTGCATTGAGCACCTGCTCCCTGGTGGTCAGTGTGTGTCATAGTGACCAGTCATTCCCAGTCTTTCTGCTGTTAGGGTCAATTTGCATATTACTCTTTTACTATATAGGACAGAGGCCTGGTGCACGGGTGGGGGCCAGCTCGTTTGCCCTGAAGAGTGTCCCGGATCAGGGTAGGGGTCCCGCTGGGGTGCCGGGCCAGCCTGGGTGAGGGGCTGATGGCTGTTTGCAGCTGGTCACACCCCCTTCAGGGTGGGGGTCCCCACTGGGGTGCCTGGCCAGTCTGGGTGAGGAGCTGAGGGCCATTTTCAGGCTGGCCAGCGACTGAAGCTCCCAGCCTCTCCTTTTTTTCTTTTTCTTTTATTCTGGGATTTATTTACCTTCTATAATTGAAACATTGTTGCCATCACTGGCGCTCCCAGCTCTGAGGCTGCTGCCGGCTGAAAGCAGGTATCTGGGGTTTGTTTAGCTTCTATAATTGAAACATTGTTGCTTTTGGGCTCAGAGCCGGGCCACGGCAGGACGGGAACCTTGGCTTCCTCCATTATTGGAGCAAGCAAGCCTCCTGCTCGCTTCAGCTGCGTGGCTGCCGGCCACCATCTTTGTTGGCAGTTAATTTGCATATCTCTCTGATTAGCCAATGAGAAGCGTAGCAGAGGTACAGTTAATTACCCTTTTTTTCTTTTATTAGATAGGATTGGGGTGACATTGGTTAATAAAATTATACAGGTTTCAGGTGTACATGTTAAAAAATATTTAAAAGACACATATCTAAGGGGTAAGATTGAATCAAATTAACAACATATATTACATCATTAAGGACATTCTAAAGTGAACCTGCCTTTTGTTTGTTTGTTTACTAAGACTGTGTGACAAGATGTGCAATGACTAAGGGACAGTGGAGACATGGCCTAGACCATGGCTTCTTGTAGCATTAGTACAAATGTCTGCAAAGTGAGTAAAATAGGCAAATAAAAAGTGAGTACTCTTTAGGTAATTGAAGACCATGAGAGGGGGTCAAGAACCCCCATGGTTCCACAGATGGTATTGTGAGAGACATAATTTTAAACTTTGAGACAGAAAATTTTTCTTTTGATACAAAAAGCAGTAATTTGAAAAAAATAGTAATTTGACTAAATTAAAATTAGTAACTCTTGTTTATCAAAATACACCTTTAAAAATGAAGATAGCCCTGGCTGGTGTTTCTCAGTGGTTACTGTGTTGGCCCACGCACCAAAGAGTCACAGGTTAAGGGCATGTACCTGAGTTGCAGGTTCTATCCCCAGCCCATTGGGGTGTGTGCGGAAGGCAACGAATCCATGTGTCTCTCTCACATGTGGGAAGCAACCGGGACTGGTCCTGGTCGGAGGCAGCAGTGAGCGCAGCATTGCAGCGCCCGAGCCGGGGGACAGGAGTGCTGGTTACTCTCAGACATTACAGACAGAAATTGCATCTAAAGCAATAATGAAGTGGCATCTAACAGCTCCCTTGGGAGAGCTATTACAGTGTACCTGACTGACATATTGAAATCCTTTGGAAAAGCGAAACACAGCTGACTCTGTGGGCGTTAGGGGTGCCAATCTGCATGCAGTTGACAACCTGTAAATGACTCGGGGCTCCCCAATAGCTATAGCTGGTCCTTTACATCTGTAGTTCAGATCAAAAACAGTGTTCAATCAATCCGTGGCTGGAAAACCATGTTGTGAACGTGAACATACTGTTGTACACGGTGGCTGATTGAATCCATGCATGTGAAACCTATGGATACGAAGGGTCAACTGTATTTATTGAAAATAATCTGCAAGTGACCATGTCAAATGGAATGATCTAAAAAAGACATGTACATTCAACCCAACCTGTGGGCTCAGGATTCATAAAGAGCACAGCTCCTTCATTTCGCATGCAATCTGAGCACCACCTTTAGACTGCACAGAAACACATCTTTTGAATTTAAGTCCTACTCATTTTGAAATGAATACACTTGCTTTGTTGTCACATGCTGTGTCTAACAAAATAAAAATTCACTTAAGGAACTGCCCAATTTATAAGTTATTATCACAACATTTTATTAAAATCAAAGGTTACTGAATCCTCCAACAGGTAGAAAGTACAAAATAATTTAAGTTTAAAGTGTGTTGGAATCACTTCTCTGCTATATTCCCACTCCCACCTCAAGTCCTAGATATTTATATTATTTTCCTTTGGCTACATAAGCCTGAATCTAGAACAAACATACAGGTGGTTGATATTTAGCTAAGTAGTTAAAGCTGTTGGTTTCTCAGAAATGAAAATCTTCCCCACCCCCACAGCAAAGAGACATGCATTAACGCTCTGAGCCCCAAAATCAGAAGAGCTGGGTACTGCGTGCTTAATTGGGAAATGCAAACACCATCCCAGTGAGGCAAAAAGAGGTCATTTCCTTGCCTGGCCCCAGGGAATAGAATCATGTATTCCAAAACAGTGCTGAGAAAGAACAGGCTGGAAAAAGTCAGCAATCCAAGGGCTCAGTCTAATTCCAGACAAAGAAATCAGTTCCCAAAGCTCTGAAGTTGGAATTTTCCTAGATCTACACATCTACACCCCTCTCACCAAAGTCACAGGCTTGTATAGAATTGATGAATATGAGCATAAAGTCCTCTGGACTTCACACGTACTGGGCCCACAGCTGAGAGGGCCCAGAACAGAGGGACCATAAGAAGCACAGCCCCTTCACCTCCCAGATGCAAGCACTGCTGGGTCAGACACCCCAAGGAGGTCTGAGGGCGGGAAAAGGCTCGGGCCTCTGCAGCCCTGAATCACAGTGCAGAAGAACATCAGCTTCAAATCAGCATGGACAACTAGGGGACTGTGTGGAGCCTGGCCCCGGGGAAGTCTGGCAGACTGAGTCCCAGAAACATCTGATCATTCTGCTGCCATCTGAGGCACTCACTGAACCCCCAGTGTTCCTCTGAGAATACGCTGCCAGTCACCAGGGAGGTGATTCTTACAGGAACAGAGCCCTGTGACGTAGCAAGCACTACCCCCTCATCTTAGAGATGTAAAACTGAAGCACAGACACAGTTAGTAACCATCCTGGCATCACAGGTAGTAAGAAACTGAGCCACAGTCTAACCAAGGTTCGCTGTATGCAAAGTTATTGTGCACTATCTGCTCCCAACAGAGCAGTCAAGAAAGCTTATTTCACACTGCAAAGCCAAAGCATATGAATTACTCACTGTTGATGAGTTATTCAATATCCAGTTAAGTTTTAGCAGCAACGAAAGAGCTGACTAAATTCTCTTCCTATATCAAAATGATATCAAACCCACCTACCATTAAGGGGCTATTCCAGTAGATCTCAACTTGGGAGCATTTCGAACTGCCTGGAGAGTTCTTTGATCTAAAAGAACTCTCTGCCACCTAATGGACAGAGCCAGGGATGCAGCTAAGCAATGCACAGGACAGTTTGACCACAAAGAACTGGAATAAAAAATGTTAACAATGCTAAGGTTGTGAAACCCTGGGCTATACCAAAAATCATAGACAAAAAATCCCCACAAAACAATCCTGACACTCCAGATGGTTTGGAGGCTAGTGATGGGGGGGACGCGGCATTTTTATGGCCCTAAAAGTTTTGTGCCTGCGCCACACCTTGCCCTCTTCAGCAGCTCCCATGATGCATCTGTACAGCCACAAGAAATGAAGACAGATCCAAGTTGTTAAATGTGCTGGTCTTATGCCGTGCTACGAGTTCTGCTAAAAGTGTTTTAGGGGAAGTGGTTGGAATTAAAAGTTAAGACTCAGTTTGGGCTTTATCAGCTTTTAGCCATTAACCATTACTCTGCCCATTATCACGCATAATCAAAAGTTGGCTCTGTTTGTAGCAACGACTCAGGGTTTTGATCTTTGTGAGTTTTAGAGTCTGAATAGGAGGCCCAGGAAGGACCTGGCAGTCAAAACAGAGTCAAGCTTATGCCTTGGTAAAGAGGAAGCTCTTAGGTGCTGCAATTCAGCTTAACAAACACATGGGAATATTTCTAATGTAAGAACTAGCAGTTTCTCAAAGTATGTGACAATATCATTCATCCAATTATGAGTTAAATTCAAGCATTTTGTCAATGACCTAGACTCTAACTGAAGGGGAAGTCAATGGGCCATGGTGGCCAGGAGTCAGGAAAATCAAGTCAGAGCTGACTGAGGATTCACAAAAGTGAGCAGCAGCAGCAAGCAGAGACATCGCCACTGCAGGGCCCAGGGAACCAGTGCACAGGCACCTGAACCCCTGCAGCAGCTCTGGGTCCCAGTGCAGGCTCCACCCCTGCCAGTTAATGTTTTTTGTTCTCAACTCCACTATGAACAGTTGATTCCATGCCTTTACTTAGACATCAGTGCAGGACATAGAAAGCTGAGTCAAAATCAAAAGTCAGAAACACATTTCTACTTTCAGAAAATGGCAAATAAAACGGAGGTTCTCCATGCTGTGGCACCTGGAGGCTAACTGGAGAGAGTGAAGGAATCCACACCTGTAGCCACTGAAAACCCTGATCAAAAGCAGGTCACGCACACTCACAAACTCATACACACACTCACAAACTCCCACGCACACATGCATCTTCTCTTAAAAAATAGGGTCTAAGTGACTCCTAAAGGCAAGACTGCAGAAGACTGCTGAAGGGCCTGTGTACATGCTCAGACTCATCAACAAGCACAAAATATGCTGCCCATACAGCCCCACTGGCCTAGAGCTGAACTGATCTGAGTTTGAACTTGTCTAGTCATGTTAGCTGCCCAATTTGCTTTTGGTGAGTTACTTGGCATTCGAAGCATCTGTGCACTCATTTGCACGATAGAGGTAAAGAAACTCACTGGCAAGACTCTACTGTGTTACCCCAAATTTCAGGCAATCCATGTCCCCCCCACTGTGCCATCACCTCAAGTGTCTTGGTGAATGTACCTAGTAGCTCTCTCTGCCCAAAACTCCCCCCTTTTCCCGCATTGCCTGACTAACTGGAGGGAGCACACTGTCCGAACTCATTGTCACGTGCTCTCACCATTCCTGAAGCTGGCTGGTGCTGGTGCTCGTTCTGCTTCCGTGCTGCTGCCTCCCATGACAGCCCCTGCTGCACCCCGAAGTGCCACTTTGTTCAGCTTCCTTCTAGACTGTGACCTTCCTGAGAGGTCCCTTGGCGGATGGATTTCCACAGTGCCTAGCAAACATGTTCTGATAAGCAAATGAACAGAAGGTCTTGGCAAAGGAAGAAAATTGGGAATATGCCAGTGGTTCTCAACCTGTGGGTCGCGACCCCTTTAGGGGTCGAACGACCCTTTCACAGGGGTCACCTAAGACCATCAGAAAACACATATATAATTACATATTGTTTTTGTGATTAATTACTATGCTTTAATTATGTTCAATTTGTAACAATGAAATTGGGGGTCACCACAACATGAGGAACTGTATTAAAGGGTCGCGGCATTAGGAAGGTTGAGAACCACTGGAATATGCAAAGCCAAAGGTTACAATGCATCTCAAGAACACAAGAGTTCAACAAGGAGAAATCCATACCATCAGGTGCTACAGAGAGGTTAGGAAAAGTAAGTGGGGAAAGAAGGATAAATTTTAAGTGACTGTCCCTGGCAGCCTATGGAAGCTGTGAGTGTCAAACATTCAATGTTCAGGGCAATGAAGGAAGATAAGAGGCTTATTCTTTCAGGTGAAGGAGAGAGTGAGCTTCCCCAGCTGAGCTAGAGGGAGCACAGACCAAAAGCCACGAGGAGAGCAGAAGGAGCCAGCCACTGTGAGAATTTAGTAAGGAGCAAGTAGAAACAACTTTATGAGAAGCAAGAGGAATGGTCAGTTACAGAGAAAAATATAGTGATTTCCATGAAATAAACTGGCATACTTGTAATGACAGAGGTCTTGGGCCTAGAAGCAAAGAACATTATTTACCAACCCACAAGGACATTGGGGAAAGAGGCAGGACCAAAAGTCAAGACACAAGAAATTCTAAAATATCCAACTGACCTTGGAATAAGAAAGGCCAGGAGCCCCTTAACCGGTTTGGCTCAGGGGATAGTTCATCGGCCTGCAGACTAAAGGGTCCCGGGTTCGATTCCGGTCAAGGGCATGTACGTTGGTTGCTGGCACATCCCCAGTAGGGAGTGTGCAGGAGGCAGCTGATCAATGTTTCTCTCTCATTGATTTTTCTAACTCTCTATCCCTCTCCCTTCCTCTCTGTAAAAAAATCAATAAAATATATCTTTTTCAAAAAATAGAAAGGCCAGGAGCAGACGACATACTTAGAATTAAGACAATTGAATAGTATAAAAGATTTTTAAAGATAAAATATAAAATATTTATCACATGATCTCACTCATATGTGGGATATAATGATCAACATAATTTGATGAACAAGAATAGATCCAGAGACAAATGGTGTGAGGGGGGAAGGAGGGTAGGAGTTAGAGAGCAACCAAAGGACTTGTATGCATGCATTTTAGCATATCCAATGGACACAGACACTGGGGCGGTGGGGGCTTGCCCGGGATGGGAATGGCTGAGGGGCGGGGGATCAGTTGGGGAAAAAGGAGACATATGTAAAACTTTAGACAATAAAATATATATATATATAAGATATTTAATAGCAAGTTATTACTAAATATGTCAAGACTGACAATGCAGTCCTTACAGAAATCCCTCCATTCAACCCATTCTAACTGCTCTGGAAACCATCACATACTGTCATCAAAAAGGAAAATAAAGAGTAGAATCAGGACAAGGGAGATAAAACCGGCAGTGATAAGAAAATGGCTTTAGTCCATTTAGCAATGTACACAATGATTACACACACCTATACTATTTTCTAGTGTTATAAGAGTCAGTGGGAGACAAATATGAAAAGATCTGGGGCATCGGTTAAAGCTTTTGATGCTTGGACTTGGAATGGCAAGAGGTAGGAGAAGACACCAGACTGTCATTTCCTAAGAACTGAACAAAGGACAGGAAGAAGGATGCTCATCAGAGGCGGGCGCTGAGAAAAGGGTGATTTGAAAGCAATTCATTCTCCATATACATTTCTTTCTAATTATGAAATATTTCAAATATAAAAAATAAAAGTGTAGAAACTAATGTTTGCAAAACGAATGTACCCATTCACTTAGTGTTAACTGGTAGTAATATTTAGCCATAATGGTTTCCAAATTTAAGGGATGAAATACCAGAAATATAGCAAAAGCCCAACCACCCTACACCAGCCTTCTCCTCCTTCCTCCCCAGGACTAAGCGCTGCCATGAAGCTAGAACACCTCATCCTGACCAGATCATGCTCAGCACCACCGTGGACCACATGTAATTTTGCTCCACAAGGAACTTCATCCCTTTTTTTTTTCCCTAAAGAGAACTTCATGACATTTTAAGAATATTACAGAAAATATAAGATTTCTTTATCACTTATTTTCAAGTAGATTTCTGTAACATACATAATTACATTTCCAGGAAACCATGAGAGTGAGTTATTGATGACAAAATCTGAATGAATAGACTAAAGAGAATCCTAGACTTCAGGGCTACCTATAATGTAACTGATTCCTATCTGGAGTCCTAACTACAGTAAAGAAAAACAAGGTTTTTTTTTTACCCTCCTCACCAAATATTAAATGTACCCTGTGTACAGGATCTTCAAAAAACAAACATGCTACTGAAAATGTGGTCATTGGGCCAACATCACATCAACTACAGACCTATGGGATCTGAGTGTTCATTTCCACGAGATCCCCAAGTAACATGTGTGCACAGTAGTTTGAGAAAAGCTGTTTAAGAAGGTGACAATCTCAACCAAACTCATCCTTTCCTTGCCAGACAACATGCTTTCAGGTGTTATCTCTGCTCACATCCCTCTCATCAGACCAGCAGTCATCAACCAGGGCAGCGTGGTCCCCTCGGGATACTTGGCAACATTTGGAGACATCTTATTACAACTTCTATCTAGGACAAGCATGTCAAAATCACGGCCAGTGGGCCACATGCCTTTTGTTTAAATGAGGCACGCAGTCCGCCGGCCGTGAATTCGACATGCTTGATCTAAAAATACTTTATGTCCAACCCTCTCAAGAGTTTGTAAGTTTTCCACAGGAGTTCACACCAAATCAATAATCACTAATATTGACAGCCAAGACCAGTATAGGAAAACAACAAGTGAACATGTTGAAATATTGCACAATTTTACAAGATGAATTTTAAAAGTATTTACACTGCTACCATACATACTTCTCCAATAAAAACACTCTGGTATTCATTTAACTTAATTAATTCATTTTTCTCCTACAATATAGGATCATCTGTAAAGAAATACTCTGGCCACTTCAAGATGACAAGCATTCACTGAAAATTACTTCATTGAAAAGAAACTTCATACAAAAAATTTTTAAAGGTAATTGAAAAAACCCTCTAGTATTATCACAAGGTTTAATAATTTCATCAAAATGTCATGAAGGAATAATTTCCCTTCTTCAGAGAAAGTAGAATTAAGGCACACGATCAGAATGGTGGGAGATGGCCCGGATAGAAGAGAAAAATGGGTCACTGTAATTACTCAGAAGATGAGTAATGACCTCAGCATGTGTGGTTTATAAAAATATATTTTTATTGACTTCAGAAAGGAAGGTAGAGAGAGAGAGATAGAAACATCAATGATGAGAGAAAATCATTGATCGGCTGCCTCCTAAACACCCCATACTGGGGATCATGACACAACTGGGCATGTGCCCTGACCCGGGAATCTAACCGTGACCTCCTGGTTCAAAGGTCGATGTTCAACCACTGAGTCACGCCGGCCTGGCTCAGCATGTTTTTATTCAGATGAATATATTTCTGGGGTGAGCAATGCTTTGCATGGCCCTGTGTCAACTAAATTCTTCTCATCAGAGAGAGCCGTACAGTTATATGCAACACCCTTCCACTTGAAAACACTTAGTGCAGCACCCTGAGACTTTACACAGCACGAAAAGACAAGTGCATGCACCATCTACATTAGAATAACCGTGGAATGGATATTCTAGCTGTGCAAAGAAGTTGAGAGAAAGCAATTCATAGGCCACTATTACAAAGCTGTCTTTGGGCTTATAAATTCCATTCCACCACATTCTTTAATTATGTTACCAAACACCCAGAGTCATGGTCTACAGAGACTAAAACATTTGGTGCCATTTTACTCCACTCTCCCTTGCCTGCATTTGAGGAACAAGGAAGAGTTCCACCTACGAGAAATTGAAGACTTACAGAGTTAAGTGTCTTTTAAAAGTTCTACCACATAGAGAGATCTTTAGTGAGCAGTGTTTGCATTCCTGAAGGCTCAAAGTTAATGTAACGACCACTTTCATTACAGAAATTCAGTTATCATCTCAGAATTAACTGCCTTGGGGGCAGGGTTGGCTATGGCTCCACAAACTGACTGCCCACTTTTTCAGTTGATCATCACCCAGAGGTCTTTTCCTATTTTTCCCCTTCCCTTTGCCTGTCGTTATCTTTAATGGGCTGGAGCAAGGAGCTTAGAAACAGTAAATCAAATGGGAGCATGGGGCAGGTGAGGAAGGGTTATTGGGCCACCCCAAGACATTCTTTGTTTTCTTTCTGGTTCATTTAGTTCTTATTTATCTTTATGTGCTGTATAAAATCAGCATTTCTTCATTTCCGAAATGACTTAAAGTTTCAGTAGGTCCCTTTATTTGGGCATTAAATCATCTCTATACTAAAGATAAGGAGAAGAGACTGGGCAAATGTTTCAAGGTCAAAGTGATACATGTCTCATAAGCTTGTCCTGTTTTTCATTCAACACATAACCCTGCCTTTTTGTCTCAATATATAAAATTGGCCTCACTTGCTGTAGATGCCTTATGATAGCTCCTTTTTCACACATCTCTCAATCTATCACTATACAAAAAGACTGCCATGCCCCAAGACTCCAAGATCAAGCGCAGTAAAATATGTACCTACAGGACACAATACCCTACCATCAACACTACTGCTAAAGGAAACACTACCTAAGAGCTGGAAAAGTACTACCAAAATTGTCTTGGATTTACCTTGAGCTTTTTACTCATGCAGAGTGTCCCTTATGTTCGCCTCTGCTGGATTCAAGCAGACAGCAGGGCAGGCAACAGGGATGACCCACACCTTCCCCCAGCATTTCTCAAACCTTAACATCCTAAAAGGGAAACTGTTGCAATTGCTTAAAAACAGGCCAAAACCAAAAATTATTTGAGGGAAAACACCCATTCCAGCACACCTTGAGTATCCACTGCAGAAGACAGGCCTGCTCTGGTTCTGGGCTAGTCAACGCTTCTGCCAACCCCAGAATAGAAGCAGGGCTGGCAGTGGTGTGGGCACCAGGGCACATGCTCAGGTCCTCCTCACTCTGAGGAACCTGGAAACAGTTCTGGACCCAAGGTGTTAGGCTACAGGCAGACATGTTGCAGATCAAAAATGTACATCCCAAGACTGAGAAAATGTCTTTACACAGTTTCTATAAGAAAAGGAACTGCGGCTCTCAGTAGATCACTACTGGGAAATTTGTCACTGTCTATATGTTATGGCTTTTATAATCCGATCTAATAATAGAGAAAAATGGTAATCAGCCGTACCTCTGCTACCCTTCCCATTGGCTAATCAGGGCGATATGCAAATTAACTGCCAACCAAGATGGCAGCCAGCAGCCAGGGAGCTTGAAGCGAACAGGAGGCTTGCTTGCTTCAGTGACGGAGGAAGACAACGTTCCCCGCCTGCGGCTGCCGGCCTCTGAACTTGCAGGTTGAAACATTGTTACAAATATAGAAGCTAAACAAAACCCCAGAAACCTGCTTTCAGCCAGCTGGGATCTCAGAGCTGGAGTTGAAACAATGTTTTGATTATAGAACCCAAACAAACCAGGTACCTGCTTTCACACAATGCAGAGTACTAACCACTATATGATCACGGCGAGATACCTGCTTTCAGCAGCCGAGGCCTCAGAGCTGGAGCCAAGCCTCAGAGCTAAAACTGGCCCAGAATAAAAAGAAAAAAGAAAAAAAGGAGCGGTTGGGAGCTTCAGTCACCCGCCAGCCTGAAAACAGCCCTCAGCCCCTCACCCAGACTGGCCAGGCACCCCAGTGGGGACCCCCACCCTGAAGGGGGTGTGACCAGATGCAAACAGCCCCTCATCCAGGCTGGCCAGGCACCCCAGTGGGGACCCCCACCCTGATCCAGGACACCCTTCAGGGCAAACCAGCTGACCCCCACCCGTGCACCAGGCCTCTATCCTATATAGTAAAAGGGTAATATGCCTCCTAGCACCGGGATCAGTGGAGCCACGAGGCCTCCTGGCACCGGGATCAGCGTGACAGGGGGCAGCGACCAAACCCCCTGATCGCCCTGCAGCTCTGTGTGTGACAGAGGGCGGGGCCACAACCTCCCTATCCACCCTGCTCTGTTCATGACAGGGGAAGGCGCCCCAACCCCCTGATCAGCCCTGCTCTGTGCCTGATAAGGGGGAGCTCCCCAACCCCCTGATCGCCCTGCGGCTCTGTGTGTGACAGGGTGCAGTGCCCTAACCCCCTGATCTGCCCTGCTTTGTGTGTGACAGGGGGCGGTGCCCCAACTCCCCTACCGGCCCTACTCTGTGCGTGACAGGGGGAAGCTCCTCAACCCCCTGATCGGCCCTGCTCTGTGCGTGACAGGGGGGAGCTCCCCAACCCCCTGATGGGCCCTGCTCTGTGAGTGACGGGGGCAGCGCCCCAACCCCCTGATCGGCCCTGCTCTGTGCATAACAGGGGGTGGCGCTGCAACCTCCCCATCGACCCTGCCTTGAGTGTGACAGGGGGCGGTGCCCCAACCCCCCAATTGGCTCTACCCTGAGCGTGACTAGGGGTGGCATCGCAACCTCCCGATCCGCCCTGCTCTGTGCATGACAGGGGGCGGCGCCCCAACTCCCCAATCAGCCCTGCTCTGAGCCTGATCAGGGGCTGCACCTAGGGATTGGGCGTGCCCTCTGCCACCCGGGAGCAGGCCTAAGCCAGCAGGTCGTTATCTCCCGAGGGGTCCCAGACTGTGAGAGGGCACAGGCCGGGCTGAGGGACCCCCCCTTCCCCCCCGAGTGCACAAATTTTTGTGCACTGGGCCTCTAGTCTGTAATAATAAAAGGGTAATATGCTAATTAGACCAGACGTCATTCCAGATGTCCTTCCTGATGAAGCCAGCAGCCAGAGGGAAGCCAGCCTGGGTCCCAGTTGCCGGGTGCCTGCGGGCAGCCAGAAGGAAGCAAGCCCAGGTCCCGGGTGGCAGAGGGAAGTCAGTGCCAGCAGCTGGGGGAAGGAAGGCCTACTCTTGCATGAATTTCGTGCATCAGGCCTCTAGTCTATAATAATAAAAGGGTAATATGCTAACTAGACCAGATGTTATTCCGGAGTAAGCCGGGCCCGGAGTGAAGCCCGGGTCCAGGGTGCCTGCCATCAGCTGGAGGGAAGTAGCCCGGGTCTCGGGTGCAGCCGGAGGGAAGCAGCCCAGGACTGTCTGCCAAAGGTGGTGCTAAACTGGCCCCCACCCAGCTCTGGGTAACTAAAGATTGTGGGGAGACAGTGCATCTTTGCTTCCCACAATTGCTCCCCACCTCTAGCAAGTTAGAGATTACAGTGGGTACCCCAGCCTTCTACAAGATGACCATAGGGGCACAGATGACTTGAGCCAGATGTGCGACTTCCCCTGGACAAAAGCCATGCCCCATGGGTTTCTTTGGGAGAGGGTTACTGTGAGGCCCAGAGTGCTGGGAGGTAAGCCTTGGATCACCCTGTACTCCACCCAATCCCTAAGGAAGGAGGGCTTGAGCTGGTGAGATGACAGAATGAAACCTGCCTAGGGAGGGCAGAGACACAATGAAACACTTCGGACTGTCCCTTCTGGCCAGGAAAACCGAGGCCAGGGCATCAAGAGACCCCGTCAGTCCCCCTCTACCCCCGGCAGCCGGAGGGAAGCCGGTGCCGGCAGCCAGGGGAAGGAAGGCCTACTCTTGTATGAATTTTCATGCATTGGGCCTCTAGTGTTTCTATAAGAAGTAAAATTTGGCTATCAAAGATTTCTGAAAATTCTTCACTATTTCATTAGATAATTGCATTTTATATAGTTAATATTTCCTCTGCTTCAAATGCATTAACATGTACTTTTTTTTTACTTAATATTTTAAACTCTAGCACACTGGCTGAGGAGGAGCTGTGTCCCCAGAACTGGAACCCCTGGGAGCATACAGCATACCCCTGTGTGACTGGCTCTTAGACTAAGCTGCATCTGACCACCAGGGAACAAGAAAAATTAATTACTAGACACAGAATCTGTCACAGTGGATGTTAAAAATAGAAAATGTGGGCCCTTTGCTTTTCATCTAAAACATGAAAAAAGCCACAGAAGACCTGCAACTGCAAAGTAGCAAATGAGGGTAAATGAGCATGATCAGACCAGGTATGCAGGGGACAGGACAGATTTGCTTCGAAAGGCAGGCCAGGGACTGGCAGTCAAGTGGCTTCGGTTGTGCCATGTGGTGTGAAGCGTGCGCAGAGGTAGGATTTGTGAGCAGCAGCACACAGTTTGCATTGTGATTTTTTATTTGGGATGTGACTGGATTTCACATCCCACAGTTCCACTTTCTCACACTACCTTTATTTCACTGACTTCACTCCCTGTGTGAAAAGCAGTGCTTTAACCAGAAATACAAAGAGAAACAAGTTACATCCTCTGACCTCAAGGAACCCACAGTCCTTCACAATCCTTCCCGGACCTCTGACTAGGTACACATTTCTTGAGAGGAGGGCTTCGTGTCTTATATTCCCATATTACATATTCATTTATTTCACAAATACTTTAACTACCTAACATTCTAAATATATGGTAGGAATACAATGGTAAAATATGACATGGTCTCTCCCCTGTAAAGGAGCCTACACAAAGAGGAGAAACAAAAAACAAAGGCCGAGAGCTGTGTTGTGACAGGAGAGAGGCACAGAACTCTGAGCACACAGGTGGAGCCCCACACCCAGGCACCCTCCAAGGCTTGGGTGGAAAAGTCTCCTGACAAAACTGATACTCAAGCTGAGGCCTCAAGGATGAAGGAAAGTTACCCACCAAGAAGGTATCAAAGGAGTTTCCACACAAATGAAAGTTTGTGCAAAGGTCCAAAATGAGAGAATTCGTGGATCCTAGAGGAGTGGGAGGGTCCCAGACAGCTGGAATTCACTGGAGGAGGAGGGAGCGGCCATCAGACCAAATGGAGAGCTCAGCATTAAAGAGCCAGAATTTCTTCCTGAGGGCAAGATGTTGTTTTACATATGAGATGGGCAGTAAATATTTTCTTTGATGCATCAAATAGTCTTTCAAAGCAGTTCTACTCTTCCCTGTGCCCTGAATCAGTATGGCTGACATCAGCAAAAACATGTAGGAGCCCCTAACACAGAAGGTTCTGGGTAATACCTACAACAGTGGTGTCCAATAAAAGTACGATGCAAGCCACATATGTAATTTTAACTTTTCTAGTAGCCATATTCTTAAAAAGTAAAATTAAGATTACTAATACATTTTGTTTAACAAATATTTCTAAAATATTATTTCAAATGTGGTCAATATTAAAAATATTAAGACATTTTACTTTCTTTTTTTGTACAAAGTCTGTAGAACTCGGTATGCACTCTGTACTTGCTGCACATCTCCATCTGGAGCGGCCACAGGTCCAGGGCTCTGCATGTGACCGTGGCTCCGTACTGAACAGGGCAGACTGAAAATGCGCTGTGAAAGCATTTCTTAGAAGGTCTACGGTACTTGTTATTGTGCTGGTATTCCAAATCACTTTTTCAATGGGAAAAAAAACACAGAGAAAAGCTCACTTTTGAAAGGTATCCAGAGCCCCATATCAGTAAGACCAGCTACAGTGAGTGTGTATGCTTGCCAGACACTGTGCTGTGCCCACAATATGTGCAGGGCAGGCTTTCTAAAGAGTAAGGTCTGTATCAACAGCTCTTAAACCTAGTATATTAACAAAGCTCTGAATTAAATGAAACAGAAACAGATTAGTTCTCTGTTTTCCATTTTATTACCTTTTGAGACTATATTTAAATGAGTATGTCCTAGAATTTTGGAGTTTTATAGGGAACCACTGTCATTTAAGGAAATGCTTAGGGTTCTCAGGCTGTCCTGCTTTGCCAATTTTTCTTTCCTGTCACCTGACTACTCTGTGTTTGCCTTAAAAAAAAAAAAAAAAAAAAAAAAAAAAAAAAAAAAGAGCAGGGAGGTAGAAGGGGAGGGTGTCTAATATATAAAAAAACTTCATTTCAAGAATATGGCAGGTCTGATTATATTCACTGTCTTTTTTTTATATATATATTTTATTGATTTTTTACAGAGAGGAAGGGAGATGGATAGAGAGTTAGAAACATCGATGAGAGAGAAACATCGATCAGCTGCCTCCTGCACACTCCCCACTGGGGATGTGGCCGCAACCAAGGTACATGCCCTTGACCGGAATCGAACCTGGGACCCTTCAGTCTGCAGGCCGATGCTATATCCACTGAGCCAAACCAGTCAGGGCTATATTCACTGTCTTTTGCTTTATTATCTGGCAATTAACTTGGAAGGCCCTAAGTGCCCTGAGTGAGTATTTCACTTCATTTTCCAGGCCACTCCTTCGGAAGTCACAAAATGTTGAATTCCACCACCTCTCAGCCTCCTGCGGAGTCCTGCTCCCAAAACCCCGTCATAACACAGCAAATCATTCCTGTGCTTTACCTGCTGGTCTTCATCGGGGGTGTGCTGCTCAACGGCGTGTCGGGGTGGGTCTTCTGCTATGTTCCCAGCTCCAAGAGCTTCATCGTCTATCTCAAGAACATTGTGGTTGCCGACTTCCTGATGAGCCTGACCTTCCCCTTCAAGATCCTCAGCGACTCGGGCCTGGGCCCCTGGCAGCTGGGCGTGTTTGTATGCCGGGTGTCGGCCGTGCTCTTCTACGTCAACATGTATGTCGGCATCATGTTCTTTGGGCTCATCAGCTTCGACAGATATTACAAAATCGTGAAGCCTCTCCTGACTTCTTTCATCCAGTCAGTGACTTACAGCAAACTCCTGGCAGTGACGGTGTGGCTGCTGATGCTCCTGCTCGCTATCCCCAACATTATCCTGACCAACCAGAGTGCTAAGGACGGCACACATGTAAAATGCATGGAGCTTAAAAACGAACTGGGACTCAAGTGGCACAAGGCATCAAACTACATCTTCGTGGGCATCTTCTGGATTGTGTTCCTTCTGCTAATCATTTTCTACACTGCCATCACAAGGAAAATCTTCAAGTCCCACATGAAGTCCCGAAAGAATTCCATTTCCGTCAAGAAGAAATCCAGCCGCAATATATTCAGCATCATGCTAGTATTTTTTGTCTGCTTTGTACCTTACCACATTGCCAGAATCTCCTACACACAGAGCCAAACAGGAGCCCCTTTCAGCTGCCAGTCCAAGGAAATCTTGTACTATGTGAAAGAATTCACTCTGATACTGTCAGCAGCAAATGTGTGCTTAGACCCCATTATTTATTTCTTTCTATGCCAGCCATTTAGAGAAATCTTGTGTAAGAAATTGCACATCCCGCTAAAAGCTCAGCATGACCCGGAAACTTCCAAAACCAGGAGGGGAAATACGATGCATGAAAGCACAGATACGCTGTGATTTCCCACCTTTCAAATGAGGTCCCTGTGTGCGTGTTGTAACTTTCAATTACACAATGAGAGGAGTAAATGGGGGAAGGCCGTGATAGTAAGCATCGCCACTGAGCATTACTCTCCAATTAGTATAATAATTAAAACGTAAGTTTCCATGCTTTTGTGTGACATCAAAGAAAAAATAATACATACATTTTTCAATCATACCAAAATAGAAGGTTTAAACTAAACACTCATCTGGTCAGTTAATATAGAATTTTAAGCAGCAAATAAGAAAATAGACAGCAATCAAGACAATTCTCAGGAGTGTGTTTCCTCTCTAAATGCAATAATTAAGTTAGTAAGTTATGGGCAGTTTTTTCAACAGGATCATCAAGACCAACTTAAAGGCAGGCAACAGCTAGAGGCCTGTTGTAGTGAGGGAGTCAAGCTGCCTGATTTGAAGGAGAAAAAGGAGACACCCACTGATCTATCTCATGGCATTTCAAAGGAAAGTAGATATAAATTATGTACTTTGCAATAAAAAATGTAATTTTTTCTGATAGGTTTTTGAGGATGATATAAATACATTTTTAATAACGTCCTCTGCAGAGATTGGTTAAGCCACTTCATAAGCCTGGTGTTCCGGTGTTAGAGTATTTTTAAAAGTGGGCTCAAGCCCTGGCTGGTTTGGCTCAATGGATAGAGTGTTGGCTTGTGGACTGAAGGGTCCCGGGTTTGATTCTGGTCAAAGGCACATGCCCAGTTTACAGGCTCAATCCCCAGTAGGGGCTGTGCAGGAGGCAGCCGGTCAATGATTCTCTCTCATCACTGATGTCTCTCTCTCTCTCAAACATATATATATATATATATATAAAATATATTAAAAAAAAAAAAAAGTAGGCTCGACCAAGGGAAGCTAGATATGGGCACGTGTTGCAACGACTTCTCCTGTTCATGGCAGGGACAAAAAACAGGATGCCTGGGAGAAAGACTCTCTCTCTCTCTCTCTCCCTCTCTCTCTCTCTCAGGCTGGCCACATACATTCTTCCCTGGGGAGGAGGAAACAACTTTCTTAGAAAGCAGCTGGACTATATAAAAAAAATATCTAAAACATATAATAATGAGTGACAAGTTATTCATAAAATGAAAACGTACACATCACATTTTCTGAAAAACAATGAATTAAAATGGGCTATGGTTGCTGGCTTATGACTTATGAAAACAATCTTTCTTTGCTATTAACCAGCTGGAAGACATTCAGCCCATCTTTCCAATGTTCTTTTCAAACATTTTTGTAAGTCATGTTTATATATATATCATTCTTTACTGTATATGTACTAATAAAGAAACTATTTTTAATAGTCTCATTTTTAAAAAAATAATCACGATATGAAAAAAATATTACCAGATTTCCTCATAGTCAAGACATGGGGTGGTTTGTTTAAGGCACTCAATTATGCATGTTAATAAGGACTCTCAAATTGTACTTCTCATTTTTCAAATAAGTATTGCATATGCTCCATCAGATTTTAGGCAAAACTCAGAAAGCACACCTTAAATTGAAGAAGAGATGGGAAGGTTTTTATACTCTGTGCCCACTTTTTATCCTTGTAAAAGCTCCCTGCTCCCAACTCTGGGTCAAAAAACACAATCGCCAACCTACTATAAGCATGCTAGCTAAAACTAAGCTTGCTCTACTTGTTTGGCTAAATATATTTGCAAAAGAAATTGACTGAGTTTATTCTTCATCCTTTCCATGGACCAGGACAAATTACTAAATGCCGGTGTTTTAAATGCCCCTATTGGGCATGGGCAAAATGAAAGTAACAAAAAGAAGGTGGGTTGCACATGGAGAATGCCTTTGTATTGCCGTGCCAAAACAGATCAGCAATGTAAAAGGCAAGATTTCTCAAAAACAACATGCAATGCAGATAAGGATTCTGTGAAGCAAGAGGTGGGGGACAGTTACTACATCTTAGAACTTTCAGGTCAGGGCTACAACCAAAGGAAGCTGTTAGAGCACTAGCAACAATAGTTAACTCTGACTTCGAGGAGGTCACCAGCACCAGTGCAGGCAGGTGACAGGGAATACACACTCCAGGCCCTTCTGTAGAGAAAGCTATAGTGCAGGTCTTCAAGTGTCAGGCTGCCTGTGCGGTGTTCACACCCAGGTGCTGTGGTGGAAAGGAAGGCAATATAAGTTTGGTTGTAAGAAAATGGAAAATAGAGAATGTTAAAGGTGACGGTGAGCCTGGCCGGTGTGGCTCAGTGGTTGAGTGTCGACCCACGTATGGAGAGGTTGTCAGTCCAATTCCTGGTCACATGCCTGGGTTGTGGACTCGATCCCCAGTGGGTGGTGTGCAGGAGGCAACCAATTTCTGTTTCTCTCTCATTGATGTTTCTATCTCTCTTTTCCTCTCCTTTCCACTCTCTCTAAAAGAAAAATCAATAAAAAACATAATTAAGAAAGAGAAAAAAAGATGATAGTGAGCTGAGAGCTTGAGCCTCACCAAGAGGCCAACAGGCCCTTAGCTTCAGTCAATTGGGTCCATGTGTTTTCAAGCCGCACAATTTTGAATTCCAGGGCAGCAGTGAAAAGAAAACATATGTGTGGATAGAATGATATACCGACAGCTGCTCTGCAACATCTTACATGCAGAAATCTAATAGAAAGGGACTCAGAAGTGGCTCTTGACTGGAACGAAAATGCCCCTTAATAGGAATCCTCATGTTTTCTTGAACTAAACTGAGGCTCTATGTTGATGCGTAATTGATTCAACCACCTATACAAAAATACTCTAAGTGTTTTTATAAAAGAAACATTTGACACAAGAATCAAGAAACAAAGAAATCACAGTCATATAAAAAGGTTACACATGAAACCCACCCACAGGGAGGCCCTCACCTTGCAACTGTCTTTTAAAAAATGTCATCATCAGCAATGCCCACTTGTTGGTTATCTCCTCAGCTTCCACACTCTCTTTTCTCAGCAGTCAAAGCAAACTTTTTTCCTTTGGGAAATTCACCTTTCCCTGTTCTCAGCCATATACAGTCCTGGAGCCCATCCTGTCCCTGACCTCAGGGTGAGGCCGTAACTGATAACCAGCATGTCCAACTCCACTGGCCACAAGCTGAGAGGGAACAGGACCCAATGTGAGCAAGTCCTAAATTCCTGAGAAATTCTCCAGAGGGCTTGCTGTCAACATGCAAAGCCCCTAGTGCTTCTTCCATCGGTCACCACAAAAGCAAAGCTCACAGCTTTCTCTGAGTTGAAACTAACCCTGCACAAGGTAGCCAGAGAAGTGTTACCAACCCAGCCCTGGTTCAGTGACAAAGGCCCTTCATCAGCCTCAACTAAGGCCGGTCCTACAACTGTGGACACTCAGCTAATGAATCTCTTCAATAGCATAAGCGCTATTTTCATTGTATTTCTTTGTCACGTACAAATGAGAAACTCCTGATATATTTGGATTAGCTTAAAAAGTAGTCCAGGAACTCTAGAAAACACCTTACACCAGCTGTGCTACCATCTGATGTAGTCTGTCCTTAACCGCCCTGCATCCTCTAACTGACACTGGAGAAAGAAGGAAAGTCAGTATCTTTATTCATACAGACCATATCTGTAACACCAGGAGACTGCGTCCTTACAATTACACACAAAACAGGTCATCCCCTCCACAACGACCAGGGCTGTGCTCTGAGAAGCAGCATGTGAGATGTGTGCTTGCGTGGGGGAACCGGCGGCACCCAGTGCTCTTCAAAGAAAAACCACTATTTCCTCTCGGTCACCTATTGTCTGCAAGTAGCCAATGGCACGCAGACTTCCGTTTCATGACAAGAAATCCCCACCAGAAAACACTTCAACAAAATGTAGTTTTCCTTTCTCACAAGCCACTCTGAAAAATGCTTCAATCATTTCATAGCACTGTTTGTACAAAATGATTAAATATTGTATTACTTTATCAGTAGTAAATATATTTTTAAACCTTATTGATAAACTAGCTACAGAAAAGAAACAAATTATTCCATGAAATAAGGTTTCCAGGTTGATAAGGAATAGAAGTGGCTCCATTCCCATCTCCCCACCTCCAGAAGCTGAGGGAAAAGCAGGAGGCAGAGTTATAAAATGAGGCCCATCTCAACCACAACAGATATAAAAACTACTTTCACCAGTAAAGTTTATGAGGCTACTTGTTACCTTTTGAAGGCCCTCACTGTATAATTCTGACTCCTCTCATGGTCAAAGTTAAGATCTCCCAACCCACCTCACCCCACTGCCAAAACATTATCTTTATTCAGTGCTCTGGGGACCAACAATGCAGGACTCTGGGTCAGGGTCATCCTGCTGTTCCACCCCCATGGAATCAGTACATCCGGGGAAGCCCAGAGCTACACTATTTCCCTCTCCCTCCCAAATCACAGTCACTGGTGAACTGCGAAGCCCTCAAAGTGCACAGCAAAGTCCCACAGGCGTATTCCCTATCATTTCATCCCTGGATAAAGGACACCGAAAGATGGCTTTTATTATCTCCATATAAAATGTCATATTACTTAAAACAATTTCTTGATAATCCTTTTTCTACAGTAAATTGTAACTTGCAGATTTTTCAAGCTATTAATTATTCATGTTCCACACTGAGTCCTTAGCTTTCTGAGAGAATACCAGCTCTCTGACATCTCACTGAAATGAGGAGTTAATCTTCATTTTGTTTCTAAAGTAAAAGCCAATTTCAGCCTGGTATCATTTTTTTAAAGTGCATTATATTATGTTTGATATTATTAAAGCATTTAGCAGAATAAAAAGGTAATTTTTATAGGAAATGCAGTGTTTCCATTAACGTTATTCGAAATGAGAGCTTCTGAAGTGTTTACAAGTTTACATTCAGATGTCCGGGTGGTGACAGACAAAGCACTGAGGAATATTTAAAATCTAACTGAGAGGAATAAAGAGCAATCTGCGCTACATAAAAATAATGAGATGGCACTAAAAACACAGGAAGTCAACACACCCGATTCTCTCTTCCTCACACTTCCCTCCCCAGCATTGAACCCTGGTCGCTCCCCTCCCACTGCCATGCATTTCCGATCCTCAAAGCCTCTCAGCTAACATGACTTTAGTCCTCTAACTGGCATCTTGCCTTCCACTTTCTCCCCTGACCCCACATACTCTAACACCGCAGCTTTACCTACTGCTGCAGTGCCACACAACTTTCCTGAGCTCTCCCCTGCTTATTCAAGCATCCAAGGCTGACCAGGTCGATCCAAGATTTGGTCTCATCTCTGTCCTCACACAGATCGTGCTCAGATAATCCAAGTACCCAGAATGCCTGTGAGTCCCCAAATACACTTCGCACTCCCCAGTCATGCCAGTCATGCCCCAAGCATGCCACCATCCTCCCACTTCTCAGAAGCATCCCTTCATCCTACCTGGGCATCTCCTGGATTCACAGGTTCTAACAGCCAGTAGTAATTTTGAATCACTGCAGGTCCTGCATATTCTTGTCACCCTTCTACGTTGTAACCTTCTAAAAGTCACAAAAATATTCCCTAGCATGGGCGCTAAGGAGGCAGCCTGCAAATCAGTAAATATTTGTTGCTGGATTTTTTCTTTACTTCATCAAAAAACAAAGATTCACATGAAAAGAAAGGGAGAATTCCTCCTGGAAAGTAACAACAGGTTGTAAAATGGAGAGTTATGAGCTTTGAAAATGTGTTACTCATACTTCATTAAAAGGGGAGCATAATGACACAAGTGGAAAAGAAAAAAATGAACTCAGTGACTAAAAAAAACCAAGATAAACTTTACAGTTCTCTTTTAAGTATTTCCTTCCAATTAATTATTTTATAACCCTGGGTCAAAGAGCAGTCGCACCTCACAGCAGAAAGGCCATATGGACTGTGTGTTGACCCTAAAATAGCATTGTACTGTCAATAAAAAGGCAGCAGAGCAAAAGGAGGGTCAAGGATAATGACAGGGAATATGCTCAGCCACTCATAACCAGAATGTGCAAAACACCTTTGCCTTCAAAACATTTCCAAATTTTTACTCCATTTCATTAAAAAGGTAACAAACGAAGGCAGAGCTTAAATCATGCAGACAAAGCAACATCTTGGAAGAGCTATATTTGCACCACACTTTAAAACCACTCTGTCCATTATGTCCATCACTCACAAATTTGAAGATACTAGGGTCGGGAAAAAGACTTTGGAGTGATCCAGGTGGGAAAGTGAATTATGTGCTTTTAAAAAACTTTCAAAGTATAAACCAAAAGCACAGTGGCTCTAAGGAGAAGGCTGATCGGAGCCACATAAGCTGCTAGAGAGATGTTTTGCTCACCAGCATTCATTAACCAAGGATCATAAAAAGTTTCAGGATGCAAGTTACTGTTGAGTTGAGAGCATCCTGACTTGCAAATTCCACAAGAAGAGTGGCAACAGTGGAATACTGTTCCACTGCCCGACGGCATGCAAATTCGGATCGTGGTAAACACTAAATGGGGGACTGCTGACCTGCTTTAGAACCACTGTTTCTGCCCAACACTTCCATTTAAGAAGCATAAGTAAGTGCTGGGACACTGGAATCTAACTGTGCAGCTGTTAGAGAGGAATCTCCTACATGTCATGGATTCTTTAAAGAAGTTCCCAGGCCGAAACCGGTTTGGCTCAGTGGATAGAGCGTCGGCCTGCGGACTGAAAGGTCCCAGGTTCAATTCCGGTCAAGGGCATGTACCTGGGTTGCGGGCGCATCCCCAGTGGGAGATGTGCAGGAGGCAGCTGATCGATCTTTCTCTCTCATCGATGTTTCTAACTCTCTATCTCTCTCCCTTCCTCTCTGTAAAAAATCAATAAAATATATTTAAAAAAAAAAAAAAAAAAGAAGTTCCCAGGACTGTGTCTGGCTATGGCAGTGGCCACATACCCCAACACTCAGTTTCCTCCTCATTAGTTCCAAAGGCCTCCCATGCTATGTTTAAAAGGCAAATTTTAATGATGTTAAATTAAACATTAAAAATTATGTTTCTACTGAAATATGAAATGTTGTTTGGTATTTGTGTCCAATAAAATCAAAAGCATGATGCATGTGGACAGGGGGGATAGATAACCACAAAAGATTTTCTTTCTCAATTCTGGGGCAATTTAGCTTCCATTTTTATTTATTTATTTAATATATTTTTATTGAGTTCAGAGAGGAAGAGAAAGGGGGAGAAAGACAGAATATGAATGATGAGAGAGAATCATTGATCGGCTGCCTCCTGCACACCCCCTACTGTGGATCGAGCCCACAACCCAGGCATGTGCCCTTGACTGAAATCGAACCTGGGAACCTTCAGTCAGCAGTCTGACACTCTATTCACTGAGCCAAACTGGATAGAACATCCATTTTTATTTTAAACATACAAAATATCCATTAAAGTAACTAATGCATCATTTCCAATAAAAAGTATTGCCATGACCAACGTAAGGGAAAGATAACTTCCCCTCACTCCTGCCCACTTGGGTTTCTGAGGAACTGGGTTAGTGGTGATGTGTCATTTCCTAGAACACTAACAAGAGACGACCTGAACAACATTTGTCCTAATGAAACAGAAAAAAGCAACTTATGGAAATTCAAAGGGAACTCATGTTAAAACAAAAAGAGGGACAACAGCCCCCAAAGCATATTTCCACTGTGAACAAACTTCCACAAAACATAAGGTGCCTCAAGCTCATTCTCAAAAGGAAGAACCTGGTTCAGTTTCACTATTAAAAGTGTGGTTTCCCACTATTCCAAAAAGGAAACAGAACTCTGAGATCTGAACGTTTGGCAATCCAGACACAAAAGCCTTAGTGGGTTTTTAAGGACAGTCGAATGTACTTCTTAACTCCGTCTATACCCCAAAGTAAACATGGAAGTAAACATATACTAGTAAATACACCAACCTAAAAAACAACAACAAACAACTTTACCAAAATCTGTTTATTTCCATTTTCCTTCACACCATGCTAAAATCATTCACCACTCAGCTGGCAGCCAACTCCATCTCGCCAAATTCTCTCCATCTCAGCCTCTACATCGCCCACTGAATGTCAACCCTGACCATACTGCTCCCTTACCTGACCATCTGCAGGCAAGTCTTTTCTGAAGTGTTTTAGTGAGTGCTGTTCCACACAGATCTTAAAAGACGGATCATTTCCTAGCTCTATCATAATGAAAGTTAACACTGGTTCTGAACCAAAATCAAATACAAAGTTGGAGAGAGTTTGGGTTTTTCCTCTAATATTTAAGTGAATATACGTAAAAAAAGAACCTCTTCTTTTGCAAAATAAAAACAATAATTGGATTTGGAGGACACCAGAATATCTTAAACAAATGGCCACAATCATCATAAGCATCCTCACATTACTTTCTTCAAAAGGTCCCTTTGACTCTTCTAAATTCATTACCTCAGCTTGGCAAGTCCCATTTAGTCTTTTGAGAAATTTTTCTTTTTTAAAGTTAATACCAAAAGGGACTTAATTTTAAACTCTGGAGAGGTTCCTTTGAACTTTTTTCTAATTATTTGGGAACTGACTAAGAATTACTAGGAGAAAAAGAGATGAAACCAAAGCATCTACCAAACCAATGAAGCAACAGAAGAAAGCAGACCATGATTGACCAGGCAATGGCTCAACTACAAATCGACTTTGTACCAGCAGACTTAGAACTTCCTAAAATGTTCTTGAAATGTACACTCTATATTCTGTTTTGTAAAAGCTACCCTCATGCAAGAAACATAACCTAACAGAGCCAATAGATGACAGGGATGAGAGAGTGACTTTTTGTTAGGTCCCTCACATGCTGGGCTCCATTCAGACACTCACTAAATATTTGCTCACCCACAGGCAGAATGAACAATGACCCAAACATTTAAAATGCATAGTCGCATCTAATAATTACAAATTAACCGTCTCAATTCATTAAGCTGTTTGGGCCAAATTGGCAAATACTCATTATATGTCTACTCTAGTAACTTATGAAAACAGATCCAACATATGGAATGAAAAAAGTACAAACCATGAACCAGTATGTACAATATAATAACATTTTTAAGTGGGTGTATATACATACAGAAAATTTTTAAAATATATAAGCTAAAAATGTTAACAGGGGTTATCTCTGTATATAGTGACTTACCTCTTCTATTTCCAGATTTTTCTACAATGAACAAAAAAGAAGAAAAATAAAACATAGAATATTTACCAGACAATGTCAAATCACATCTTTTTTGTTTGTTTGTTTATTAAAAGATGTCTCTAGCAGGATCCATACTGCAACAATTATTTTAAAATTATAACTTTGAAAGGCTGATGGGTATCAATATGTAGAACTAAAGAAATTTGCTTGAACACCTAGTATCTGTAACTCATAACCCCTTTCAAGGCATAAAAATTAATGTTCTTTAAAATCATCATGATGAAAAACACAGCTTTGGTGTTTAAAAAAAAAACAATTGGGCACTACAATGGACAAATAAAAATCCTTCCACTAAAATTAGAATAGACAACTTCGAATTGCTTAAGAAAGCATACACAAAACTGAAAAGAACCTCCTTAGTAGACCTTCATACAGTTAAACTATTTGCAAACCACAGTTTCATCTACGTCAATATGCAACATTTAAAACCACACAAAAGGAAAGGAAATTTTTAGTACAACCAGCAGCCCCTCAATAGAGCTGTTACTGCTACAGCCAGACGAACAGCACATGCTTCTCTGAGGACTTGGAGAGTGGCCACTGAGGCTCCGGGAATATACCCCCAGGTATGTCTTTTTAAATACTTCATATATTTTACTGTCTTTCCTTGGAAGGAAAAGCTATGATTTTCGGTGTTTAAACCATGTAATTGGAAATGTCAACATGTAGCAAGGTTCCTGGGTAAGAAAGCACCAGTTATTAATCTCTAAGTAGATTCTCACTGTGAACTACACTTTAATGTTCTCCTATCACTCTCCTTCTGAGAATGGATGGGGTCTTCAGATAGGAGAACATTAATCCATACAAAGCTGAATACTTACTTACAGGTGAGCATTGCTATTAAGTAACTCAATTTTACAACTGAATAAATAAAGGCCACGTTGGTCCTCACAACAGGGCACAATGGTTCTTAAAATGACTTCCTACTACACACATTATAATAGGTAATTTCAAGAAAATTCCATTGTGACTTCCATAAATAAACCTAATGTGTCTATTTTCTAAGCAATGGGCTTTCAACCCAAACAAAGAAGACATTTGAAATATTTTCCATTTTGCTGGAGTACCTCTGGATACCACAAATTTCCACAGGCTAATAAGTGGCTGACAAAATATTAATCAAGCATTTAGTTTTCAAATTCATTATTGATAACACAGGTGTTATTATAGTATATAATTTAACCCCTAACTGACATAACCAAAACTTTAAATGAAGAGATTTGGTTTCTGTTGCAATCTAGACAGGTTGATGGAAGCCACTGCAAAGCACTATGTGATTCACAAGCATTATTGAATACATAAACACACTGCGATTATTTTTAAATAAATTACTTATGGGTGGTATATATGGTCAGTGCCAGTTATAGAGAATATTAATTGATCCAAACATCCTTCTCTAATCCATGTTTACTATACATTCTTCTATAAAATAGGGCTTTATTGTATAATGGTATGAGCAATGGGGCACTTTTAAAAAGCACATTATGCTCAGCCAGTATGACTCAGTTGGTTGAGCACTGTCCCATGCACCAGGAGGTCGCTGGTTCGATTCCTGGTCAGAGCGCATGCCCAGGTTTCGGGTTCGACCCCCAGTGGGTGGCGTGCAGGAGGCAGCCAAAAGATGTTTCTTTCTCATCAACATTTCTCGCTCTCTCTCTTTCTCCCTTCTTCTCTCAGAAATCCATAAAAACAAACTTAAAAAAATAATAAAATAAAAAGGCACATTAGTATGTTACTATTATGTAATATTTGAAATACAAGCACATAAGCCAAAATGCTAGTTCCTTATAAAGGAACAATGAACAAAGATGGGAGACAGGGGCCAATCTGCACCATTACCTTCTGGCCAGAGAAGAAAAGGTGCTCAGGAAGTCACAGCACACACACTGGTTACTATGGAAAACCAGTCCTAAGGAAGTCAGTGAAGCCTGGGTTAGACTTTAGATGTGAAGAGCTTCCTCCAGGCATTTAGGATAGGCAGGACTCCAGTTTAGGGAGGATAAAGACAGACGTCCAGAAAAGCAATCAAGGTCAGAGCCTAGCCTGCTCTAACTGTGAAGCCTTGAGCAGCCCAAGTGCAGACCTCAGTTTCCTCAAATGATCTGGGGATTGGACTAAATGCTATCAATAAAGGTTCACTCCATCCTTAAAGTCCTTTGATCCCACAATTTAATCATAACCAAAAATACAAAGGCAGAAGAAACAGTTCACAGAACAGAGGAGATCCCACCGATCTAAAGTAGCGAGGAGGGACAAAGACAGTAGGGAGGTATGGAGAGGCTAGGTCACGGGAACTTCAAAAGGTTAGGTTTCAAGGATGGAACCTTGGTTTGGTTTTGAAATACAGTGGAACCACATTTCTCGAACATTTCCCATCTCAAACTACTTGCTTCTCAACCTGACAACCCTTTCATGCTGATACTGTTATGATCAGTCACGCATCTCTCAAGTGACAAAGGAGAGAATGTGTGAATATGAGTCAGTTTACCTCAGGATATTGTGCTGTGAATATTTTCATGCTTTTTTGCTTTTAATTGTTAAATTTTCATTTTTTACTGTACATTTCCTTTCCTTTTTGTTAAATTTTCATTTACATTTCATGTCCTTTTTGTTTTTTAAGTGTTTATTTATACATTAAACAGTACAGTAGACATGTATTGTATGCAAGAAAGGTTAAACCAGAAAATCATTTGGGGGTCTGGAATGGATTAACTCAATTTACTAATGGGGAAAAATGATTTGGTTTTCAAACAGCCTTCTGGAACAAATTAAGTTTGAGAAAAGAGGTTCCACTGTAATATATATTATAAAATGAAACATCAAAATACATGAAGCCTAAACTTCTTTTATTAGTATTTAGAAAAAAATTAAGAATGAAAATTGCTTAGAATATAGTTGCTGCCCTTAGTAAAGGTTGGCAATAATAATAATAATAATAATAATAATAATAATTACCATCACCATCATCATTGTTAACACTATTATTGTTGGGACAGACTTTTGGAGTGGTTTCTGAGATCAGATGGCCCGATTTGGAATCCTGGCTCTATATCCAACCATATAATCTTTGGCGTTACTTAACCTATTGTGCCTCAGTTTTCTCATCTGGAAAACAGGAATAATACCACCTACATGGTAGTAATGATGGAAGGTTAATAGGTTCATGTAAAGTCCTTAGCATAGTGCCAGACCCAAAGTCAGTACTTAATTGTTTCCATTGAGTTTATGACCATTTGTGGACTCTAAAATCCTCTCTCAGGTCGGAAAGTGGGAAGGACATAAGGACATGTACTCTTTCCATGACATGAATTTAGAAAGATTTATGTACCGCTGCCTTATCAATCCATTTGCATACTGTTTCATCCCAAGATGCGCACAATGGATCATTAAATAATTAAGGAGAATTAAGATTCAGAAAGGCTTCAGCAGTTGTGGTTATTTTTTTTTTAAGGGAAGTTTGAGTGAATAGGCTTATCTGGCCTTCTTAATCAGCCACTATACTTACTAGTTACTACATTTAAAAAGTTATCTATCCATTTTTATAGCTAAAACACAAAAATACTCTTCTTGTTAAAACAAAAGAAAGGTACTTAATATGCATGAGGAGGGAGCATCTCAAGAAGCAGCCCCAGAAAGAAGTGCCCGCGACCTTGGGGTATCAGGGGCACTGGATCAGGGCAAAAGCAGTGAGTAAAGTCCAATTGGTTTAACTTGTGCTTCTAACACCCAATGTTCCAGACTTGGAGGAACATGGTATTGTGTAAATCACAGTGGTTCTAAGGGCACGTCTTCTACTTCTAGCTTGACTGCCTCAAAACTCACAGTGAAAGAGAAAGAAAACACTCTGAAGTGTTAACGTTACACGTTTTGATACTAATATAACTGAGCTTTTCTTCGAGAGTTTTGTTACCAATGTCATGTATCCTTGTTCTAGAAGCCTTTAAAATACATTCTTGAAATTTCTCAAAAATACTAAGAACACAGAAACATCTATACAAGCACTGTCCAATAGAAATATAATGCAAACCACAGAGGCACTTTAAAATTATCTAGTAGCTGCATTTAAAATAGCAAAAAGAAACAGGATAAACTAATCTTAATATTATATTTAACCTAATACATCAAAAATATTTTGACATGTGCTCAGTATGAAAATATTAATGAGATATTTTACTAATTATTGTACTATATGCATAAATGAATATAATTTTACTACTTGTATTATTTTAAAAAATATTTTGTACTAAATCTTTAAAACCCAGTGTGTATTCTGCATTGACAACGCATGTCAATCTGAACTGGCCACATTTCAAATGCTCAGTAGTCACACGTGGTGACAGCCTACCATCATAGTGGACACCACAGGTCTATACCATGAAACTGGAGCCAGAAAAAGGGAGGTAATAAGCATCAATTCTGGACTGGACTCTAATCCTTTAACTCTTTCTGCTAAAAAGAAAAATAAAATAAAATTTTGATTGTGAAAATGTTCTAGTAGGTTAGATAATAACCTACTTTTGAAATACCTACTTTTAAATTTTAGACCGCTCAGCCACACTACCCAGATGTCCTACTTTTAAATTTTAGTACAACTTTGTTACTCTTACCACCCCCTCAGTCTAGGTTCCTCCAGCACGAGCAGTTCTATCAACCTATAAGCAAAGAAAGCCAGATAGCCTCATTCAGCTCTTCCGGCTCAGCCACAACCAAACCATTTTACCCTCGTTTCAACTCTAGTTCTCAGAATTTCAGTTTACTTATCTCCTCTGCAAACTTCCAAGCCAACTGGTAACAAGAGCTATCAGAAGGCAAAAGTATGATGTCAAAAATATGCCTTTTGCCCTAACCGGTTTGGCTCAGTGGATAGAGCGTCAGCCTGTGGATTCAAGAGTCCCAGGTTCAATTCCGGTCAAGGGCATGTACCTTGGTTGCGGGCACATCCCCGGTGGGGAGTGTGCAGGAGGCAGCTGATCAATGTTTCTCTCTCATCGATGTTTCTAACTCTCTCTCCATCTCCCTTCCTCTCTGTAAAAAAATCAAAAAATATATATTTTTTAAAAATATGCCTTTTAGAAGCTAACCTAATGGGATTTCCCAAAAACACAAAATTAGACCATGGAAAACCCAGGCTTCCTCATAAGCTAAGATGTTCCCATCAGTCCACATGATTTAGAAGAGTTCATCAGAAAAATTCTAAGAACCAGAAAGATTGGGACGGAGGTACTGTTAGTTCAAGTTATTTTAAAGGAAATAATTTCTAATTTTAATTACTAACCTCTCTTCCCTTCTCTTTTAACAAATTTTTAAAATTTTGTTTTTTAGAAGAGTCATCCTTACTTTCGCACAAGATGACAAACAGTTCTGCCTTCTGTCCAGTTTACAGAGATCTGGAGCCATTCACATATTTCTTTTACTTAGTTTTCCTTATTGGAATTATTGGAAGTTGTTTTGCAACATGGGCTTTCATGCAGAAAAACACAAATCAGAGGTGTGTAAGCATATACTTAATTAATTTGCTTACAGCCGATTTCCTGCTCACTCTGGCATTACCAGTGAAAATTGCTGTTGACTTGGGTGTGGCACCCTGGAAGCTGAGGATATTCCACTGCCAAGTAACAGCCTGCCTCATCTACATTAATATGTACTTATCGATTATCTTCTTAGCATTTGTCAGCATTGACCGCTGTCTTCAATTGACACACAGCTGCAAGATTTATCGAATACAAGAACCTGGATTTGGCAAAATGATATCGGCTGTCGTGTGGGGAATGGTCCTTCTGATAACGGTGCCAAACATGGTGATTCCCATCAAAGACATCAAGGAAAAGCCAAACGTAGGATGCATGGAATTCAAAAAGGAGTTTGGAAGAAATTGGCATTTGCTGACAAACTTCATATGTATAGCTATATTTTTAAATTTCTCAGCCATCATTTTGATATCAAACTGCCTAGTAATTCGACAACTCTACAGAAACAAAGATAATGAAAATTATTCAAATGTGAAAAGAGCTCTCGTCAACATACTTTTAGTGACTACAGCCTACATTATATGTTTTGTTCCTTATCACATTGTCAGAATTCCATACACACTCAGCCAGACCGAGGTCATATCTGACTGTCCAACCAGGATTTCCCTCTTCAAAGCCAAAGAGGCCACGCTGCTCCTGGCGGTGTCAAACTTGTGCTTTGACCCTCTCTTGTACTATCAGCTCTCAAAGGCATTCCGCTTGAAGGTCACTGCAACTTTTGCTTCAGGTAAGGAGAGCAGGGCTCAGAAAGAAAAATCAAGTTGTGAAAATGATGCATAAACCATGGGATTGTGCTATAACTTTATGGTGCAACTTCTTCCCTTACTGAACAACAAGTGCAAAACAACTGGAAAAGAGGAGAAAAAGAGAGCCTCAGAATGTAAAAGTACAGACAGTTAGCAAATGTGGCATGGTTTACTGTGAAACCCTGTTTTTAAATGCAAACCAAGCAGTACTTCTTGGTTGTTAAGGCAAATATTTGTACAAAAAAACTAAAAATTCTTGTTAAACCAATGTAAAACCCTGCAATATCCTTGAAATCCAAATGACTTCTATGGCGGACACAGAGGTGTTCGTGAGGTGTTCACTGAAATACCTGGAACTGACTTCTTGAGAAAAATATGCAAAATAAAGGTGGCCCTTAAATAGAGGTTTGAACTGCATGGGTCCACTTAGACGCAATTTTTTTTCAATAAATACATATGGTACTGTAAACACATTTTCTCTTCCTTATGATTTTTTTCAATAACATTTTATTTGTTCAAGCTAACTTTATTATAAGAATACAATACATAATGCATATAATGTAAAAAATATGTGTCCACCAACTGTTTATGAAATCAGTAAGGCTTCCGGGCAACAGTGCACTATTGGCAGATAAGTTTGGGGGGAATCACAAGTTCTATGCAGATTTTTTACTCTGAAGGGGTTAGCACCATTGACCTCCTCATATAAACTCTACGTAAGTTGCCATAAAGCCCTTCAGCAACACAATTTAAAGGCTTTTAGATCACTTAAAAAAAAAAAGCCAGCTTATTTTTACATGAAACCTGATTTATTTTTAATCTACCTTTCAGCTCACTACTCCAATAACTTTCTGCTGTTAGTATGACAAATTCAGTGATTTCTTATTTTTATTTTATAGTAATATGAAATAGACCCTAAAACATTTTCAAGGAAAACTGTTAAATTATACTAACTGCCAAACTACTGTTTTGGAACTAGAAACTCACATTGAAGTTATGGAAAAAGAGCATCAGTCAAATGGTCTTAAAATAGATATGCCCACTCCACACAAGGCTTGGTTAGGAAAGCAGTAGTGCTAGGCTGGCTGCTGCCACCCAAATCCTGAAGGTGAGTGACCCCATCTGAGGCCAGCACACTGGAGTGTGGGTGACTCCTGCTCTAAGGGTCACACCCTTCGATCTCTCTACTACCAGTAATGCAGAAACGATTCAATAGATGATGAAATAAGACACTTATTTAAAGAAAAGAAGATTACAAAGTTTAGACAAGCATACATGAAGTTTTGTGGGGGTTTTTCATCCCAATAGTAAAAGCTCATATTAAAACAATTGGTAATCCATGAACATTAGCTGCCATGATTAAGAAACTATGTTCCTGGAAAGTAACAAAACAAGTTTGATTCCATACTCCTTTTTAGATCTGCATTAAGAATTATTATTTTCTAAAGCCTGACCCAAGACAACTCCTGTCTACAATTTCACAAATATATTCTTTGAGTTTGAAGAGAATGATAAATAAGAAAATATACACACAAAAATGCCTATTGCACTCGCAACATGGTAAGTTCTGAACAAATGCTAGCTGGCGAGTGTTATTGACAGGAGCCCCCATCAGCATCACATGTCTGACCCCGACAGGCTGGTAGGATGCCTATCCTAGAACCTGTGCTTGTTGGTATTCTAAGGACATGTTTTTACTGATGGGAAGATCAAGACATTATTCCTATAGGAGAATACATGAAACTAGTCTATTTTTCAAAACTCTTTGGTCAAGTCCGCTTTAGTCCTCACTCCTTGGCCTTCAGTCACTAGGGCCGCATCTTAGAGAGAGAGGTAAAAGAACCTTTGTTTTAAATCATATTCTTATAGTCTCCTCACTTGCTTGATAAATCAGCCTAATTTTCCTTTTTAGTAAAGAAGAGAACCAGACTCTACAACATTTTTATTTCCCTTTATTGATGCCTTCTAATTATATTCACAGTATAAAGGGGTTTAGGGCAACTGGTGATGGAAGGCTATGAAATATACCCTGCCACATCCATTTATTAGTTCTTTTTATGGTTGCAATACAATTGAATTATATCATAATTCATCATGAGAATTAGCCATTAGAAGTAATTCATGTTCTTTCCTCAGGGAAGTTAGTGGACAGTGTTTAGAATACTAAACGCCGGGGATGACGGTGTTGCTAAAGATGTGAACAAAAGAATGAACAAGTGTGTGGGGAGCGCCCAGGCACATGGATGGGAGCCCTGCGAAACTCTGCTCACCCAGCTTCAACCATTCTCAACACTGCCATATTTGCTTCATTTCCCTCTCTCCATTTTCTTCTTTTTCTAAAATAAACCTTTTATTTTGAAGTAATATAAAATTTATAAGAAAGGTACAAATATGGTAGAGTTCCCACATACCCTTCATCCCATTTTGCCCTAATGTGTTTTTTTTATTTTTATTTTTTTAAAATAATTTTTATTTCTTGAAGTATTACAAAGAGTATTACATATGTCTCCTTTTTCCCCCCCTTGACATTCCCCCGGGCCCTACCCACCACCCCCCGACCCCCATGTCTTGTGTCCATTGGTTAATCTTATATGCATGCATATAAGTCCTTCGGTTGATCTCTTAATCCCCCCGCAAACCCTCCCCAGGCTTCCCACTATAGTTTGACAGTCTGTTCAATGTTGCTCTGCCTCTGTATCTACCCCTGTTCATCAGTCTATACTGGTCCCCTTTATCTGTCCCAACCTCACCGGGGCCGTCCCAATCTCACCGAGGCTGTTTCAACCTCACCGGGGTCGTCCCTACCACACCGGGGCCATTTCAACCTCACCGGGGCCATCCTGACCTCCCCGGGGCCGTTTCAACCTCACTGGGGTCGTCCCTACCACACCGGGGCAGTTTCAACCTCACCAGGGCCATCCCTACCTCACCGGGACCGTTTCAACCTCACCGGGGTCGTCCCTACCACACCGGGGCCGTTTCAACCTCACCGGGGCCGTCCCGACCTCATTGGGGCCGTTTCAACCTCATTGGGGCCATCCCGACCTCACGGGGGCCGTCCCAACCTCACCGGGGCCATCCCAGCCTTACCGGGGCCCTTTCAACCTCACCGGGGCCGTCCCTACCTCACCGGGGCCCTTTCAACCTCACCGGGGCCGAGCCGACCTCACCAGGGCCTTTTCAACCTCACCGGGGCCATCCCGACCTCACTGGGGCAGTTTCAACCTCACCGAGGCCGCCCCGACCTCACCGGGGCCCTTTCAACCTCACCGGGGCTGTTTCAACCTTACCAGGGCCGTCCCGACCTCACCGGGGCCATCCCAGCCTTACCGGGGAAACAGAAAGTTTGGCCCTCTGTCCCCTGCCAGCGGCTCCCCACCAGACAAAATCTCCAGGCGTTCCTGGTGGCTGAACATCCAGCACTCCTGCTCGGATCATGCCCTCCACCAAGTGCACAGACTGCCTGTCTGCCGTCCCCCAGCGCCCCACGTGAGACTGGAACTGGTGGGCATGGTTGTGCGCCTGCTGGTACAGTGGTTCCACAGCACCGGCCCAGCCGGGCCCAGCCCCGGCCTGCCCCGGACCCGACTCCGCCCCCCAATTGCGTCCCTCCTGGATGCAAGGAGCTGAAATCTGCAGCCTGCTGGGATGGGCTCTGTACTTGGTGCCTCTGCACATCCTACTCAGTCTCAATGCTCTTCTTTCTATGCGAGGAGTTGAAATCTGCAGTTTGTTGGGTTGGGCTCTGTACTTGGTGTCTCTGCACATCCTACTCAGTCTCAATGTTCTTTCTCTCCTTCCAGTTGTAGAGCTTCCACTGTTGCCCTAATGTTAATGCCTTACACACCCACAACACATTTGTCAAAACTGGGATATTAACACCGGTGCGTTACTGTTAACTACACTCCACTTCAATTACCCGGCCCCCTGACTCTATTTTAAAACAAATCCCAGATATCATGATAGTTCATCCAGGGACTCTTCAGGATACAGCTCTAAATATCAGGCTACTCTTTCTGCTGTCCTGAATAAACTGTAAGATTATTCCATTATATTAAAAATGAGTGACATAGGTAACAGCTGATAAGTGTTGAGACAGCCCTACCCAGTTTGGCTCAGTGGACAGAGCGTCGGCCCTCGGAGTGAAGGGTCCCAGGTTTGATTCGGTCAAGGGCACATACCCCGGTTGCAGGCTCCTGGCCCTAGTTGGGGGCATGTGGGAGACAACCAACTGATGTGTCTCTCTCACATCAATGTTTCTCTCTGTTTCTCCTTCTCCCTTCCACTCTCTCTAAAAATCAATCTAAAAATATCCTCGAGTGAAGATTAAAAAAAATAATGTTGATACAGTCAGTCAGTAATGAACACGAAAAAATTATGGCAACTTTTGACATAACCCTGGACATAGAAAAGTTCACACCAAAAAAAGGGTTCTTAATTTAATAAAGGGGAAAAAATACATGGGTGTAGTGATTTTGAAAGTCATTTCAGAGGAAGTTCCAAAATAACCAATCAATCAATAAACAAACAAATGTAATAAAATATTTAGTCTGCAGATCAAAACTCCACAAAGATATCCAGGAAATAACATAATGCATACCTAAAATTATGTTTTTGCTAAATTAATAATAGTGTTCAATGAGATTTACTCATTAAAATTATACTTAAAATGCCAGAAAAAAAATGATAGTGAACCTAAGAATAAAAACATTTACAGAACTTGGCCCAATCTTCATTACTAATAACAAAAACTAAACTTGTTTCCCTTTAAAATAGAACACTTCACTCTTTGTAATTCACACACTAAATTTCCTGGCAGGTATTTCCCATGTGCTCTCCAGTTCTTAAATTCAACAGGTCAAAATCCAAATCCATCTCACATACAACCTCTTCCATGAAGCCCTAACCAATTTCTCAATCAGATCTCTCTCTCCCTTCCAATATTTACTCTTGGAGAGTGGAAGAAACCCAAAAATGTCAAATGGTTCACCTTCCAGTGGGCACTTGGGTTTTTACTCATTGTACTTTTTAATGCTTGTCATTTTATAGACATTAATCTCCTCCTATCTTATTCATCTTTCTTGTGTCCATAAATTGTTATTCATCTTCATAATACCGAAAGTAACTACCACAATACAGTGCACATAAATGCTACTCGATAAATGAGTTTCAAATTGAAGTAGGAAAACAAATTTAGCTATTATTTGCAGTGACTCAAATGCTCAATGAAAGGACATTAATATAGTAAATTCTGTTAAATCTAGTCAGCTAGTAGTACCACACCACACATGGGCACTCATCAGTACATAAACCATATGGTCAGAGTTATAACAAAAGAAGCAATGAATACAAACACTCACCTGCTATCACATGTACTGTTCAGGCAAGTAGTTGAATAGTCAATGGCTAATCATCCTCTAATGAAATAATCAGGTTGTCAACTGACTGACTCGCTGACTTACCAGAGGTATGGGAAAATGTGTTGCATACTGCAGGTGTCGCAGGAGGTCATAATTAGATGGAAAAATCAACTCTCTTGGTTTTTCTCTCTTCAGCAGCTTCTCACCATTAACTGACATTCTTCTGCCCAAGGAAGGGTTGATGATCTCACAGGACTCTCCAGGCATAGGAGAAAAAATCTAAGTCGTGTAAAGCAAATGGTGGAGGTTATAAATGAAAGAGAGTGAAGCCAACACCAGAACTGCATGCAGAGCTTCCAACACACAAAACACTCAAACAATATTCTTTCCTTATTTAACCACTGAGCAAAATATATACAGAAATTGTGTTTATTTCCATAAACTTCATATTCAGATCACTAGGAAGCTGTCACCATCGTCCACCATTTTGAAGATGAGACCATGACGACCACACACATGAGAAATGGGCCCAGCTGTATTTCCTGGGGGGCCAGAGACAGATCAGACTATAGGTCAGTGTTTTCCTCTTAGGGCTACATTTCCTACAAAAACACATGCACTGAAATAGTTAACAAGCTAATGAATAACATAAAGAGGAAACAATATTTTTTATAAAGAGGGACTCATTAAGATTCATGGGGAAGAGCACATAATTATACTTAGATAAAGTAAAAGAATGTATAGCAAGTCCAGAGCCAGGAAAGCTACTATTTAGAAGCTAAACACATATGTGGCAAATCAACATGCACTGTCCTGATGAAACTAATACACTCCTTTTTCCTGAGAGATGCCGATCTCAAAAGGAACAAAAGGTCTAGGAGGGCAGGAGTGTTAAATTTCCCAAGGAGGCAGTACAGATGAAACCGAGGATGAACCATCAGGAAACAACTGCAGAGCTGATGGACTGTGCCCTGGGGAGGAATGTGCTGGGGTCACATTTACATCGCAAGTACACAGGTCATTCCAGTGCCTGAGCAAGAAACAGAGGGCAGAGCCCAGCTGGGGTCGGGGTTGGGGAGGGATTCATAGTCAATAATAATTTAATGGTTAACCTACTGGGAATTGCGAACCCAAGTTAGTTTTAAAGTCACTTGTCTACTTCATCAAAAAGATCAATAGTTCCTGAGCCAATACCCATATGTGCCGTAACAGTCTGTCCCTGATGATGGTCAGAGAAAGGAAGTCACATGGTAGATGGTATAGCTCATTAAGAAACTGATGCTAAAGCAGGACAGTAACATTTTTAACTACCTTCTTATTTCCTCTTAGTGTCTTTTCCAAAAATAAAGAAGGTTTAAGGTATGCATTGCTTTGGAAAGTCACACTCTTTGTCCTCATGATGAGAAAGATTCAACTTCCATGATTTTTTTAAGGGAAGAGCACAGGAACGTCCTGATAAAAACAAACTGACCATAATCTCCTTTCCTGGGCTATTCCCAGTCACATGCTCACCAACCTTTCTTAGTAAGAAAAATCTAAGCTATAAGATATCTTGATATTGAAGAACAAAAAAGAAAAATCAGAAACATAGAAAAAGCCTAAACAGGTAAAGTAGCTTTAATTTTTTTACCCTATACAACTTATACTGTGGACAAATTTAGAAACAAACGTATTTACACTAAAGATTTTTTTAAATTCCTAAACCATTTAGTCACCAAATCTTAAGAGTATAAACTATGAATCAATGTGTATAATTCTAATGTCAGGTTTTTAAATTACAAGTATAGGTGCTGGTTTAAAAAATATAATATTATATACTTAAACTCTCATACAACCAACATGAGCTTTTATTGTTAAGGAATTGTCATAATCTCTCACCATTTTCTACTATTTCCCATCACCAACTTCATGTTTTTTTGCCTTGAAAATTTCAATAAGTATCTGGAACAATGTCCAAAATATCAGAAATTGGCAGAAAATTATAAATTCATACTCACTGCATAAAATAATTTGTTGAAAAGAACAACTTAACTTTAAAACATTTGAGAAATAGATATTAAATTTTTCATTCATTGAATGAAGACATAATGTGTTAAGACTAACACAGAATTTCCCACTATGTAATAAAAGACTGGTACAATTAATGAACAAAATACATCAGGGAAGATGCTCCTTAGAATGAACACTAAACCAGGACTGTAGGGTCAAAACAAGTCCATTTTTGAGACAAACATTAAAGGAAACTGGGGATTAGAAATACATAAAACTGGAAGCACATATTTCTAATCCAAAGAAAGATATTATGGCCTGTCAAATCTTTTCATTAATAGTTTTAGAGTATCCAAAAGAAAACTCTGGAAGATGTAAATTATAGTCTGTTTTTTTGTGAGCGGAAGTAGAGATACATGAGCTTTGAAACAAGAGAATACAATTAAAAAGTGATCACCAGCCCTGACTGGTTTGGCTCAGTGGATAGAGCATCGGTCTGCGAACTAAAGGATCCCAGGTTCGATTCTGGTCAAGGGCATGTACCTTGGTTGCGGGCACATCCCCAGTGGGAAATGTGCAGGAGGCAGCTGATCGATGTTTCTCTCTCATCGATGTTTCTAACTCTCTATCCCTCTCCCTTCCTCTCTGTAAAAAAATCAATAAAATATATATATATATTTTTAAAAAGTGATCACCCTTCCATCACACATCCTTTGGAGCGGGTTGGGGAAATGAGGGGAGCAGGCACACCCTCCCAGGGCCATACCTCCATCTTCATGTCATGGTCCTTGGGGTAGTGCTCATCTGCATTTTCTCCCGAAGGCGACCGTGGCCGAGTGGAGGAGGTGACGGACAGGTCTCCCCGGGAGATGAGGGTGCACATGTAAGCGTCGTGAGAGAAGACATCGTGCCGGATGAACTCGCAGAAGAGCAGCACCAGGTTCACAAACTCCGCCTTCTCACATTCACTGTTTGGATCCGCTATAGAAACAATTCCATCAAAAATTCAGTTTCCACTGATCTCGTTAAAAGGTAAATAAATTTTATAAAAATATTGCTAAGGCTTAACAATATTAGCACCACTTTTCACAATTTTTTTTTTACAAAATCAACGATTATTGCCAAATTTCCTATGAGGCACTATTGTTTTGTATAGAAATGGCTCACAGGTTTTGACTGTCCCACTGCAATTAAAAATACTATCCAGTATGCTAAGTACAACTTCAAGTTTAAAGATAGTGGGCCCTGGCAAATGAATAGTCATTTAAATAATAATATAAACATACAGAAGTTGAAGTTAAAAACAAAACAAAACAAAAACACAGGCCAAGATTGCTGTCCTCTGGTTTTATCACTAAAACTGCTTGTGGCTGCTTTCAGAGTTTGGGTGTGTCTGTGTATTTGTGGGGCACATTATACATTTTTCCCAAGGAGATTTCACAACAGAACCACAATTCAAATGGTAATTAAAATTTAAAAAATGAGCGGGATCCACTGAAAAGAAAAAGGGAAAATGAAATTCAAAGAGCATAGACAGAAGCTCTTCTGTCTTTTTTAATTCATAACCAGTCTATTTAATTTACATTATGACTTTTAATATTGTAACTGCACTCTAAAACTTTATATCTATACCTTTGACAGGTTAAAAATGTTAAGATTAACCCTGCAAAGCTCAGCCCCGGTCCCAGCACACTTGCAAACACAGAGACGAACAGAGCATCTAGGGAACATTAAACCTGACACCTAAATGTCTGTTCTCGTCCACCACCACATTCAATACAGCAGCCTCTGCACGGAGACACAAGCAGCTTCTCTGACAGAAAATGGAATCCAGAAAGAGCAGTGGCAGAGAAGGACGTATTTCCCAGAGAGAGAACAGGAGTGGGTCGGACAAGGAAGCCCAGGGCAAACGTGTGTCTCCCCCGGACACAAGAGACGCTAGAGCTGCTAATTTCCACTACTGGCAATATACTTTCTATCCGGTATATCTCCTGTCTTCTCATTTCCCTGCTTCACTTCCATGTTTCATTTCTCTCCCTACATTCCAACAATCAGCTTGACTCCAGCTCTTTCTCTTCCTCTGAACTCGACCAGCCACAAAATAACTAAAGACCCCCAGGCATCACTCAACCCAAAAGGAGGCCCTTCTCAGAGGAATTGGAAGCAGGGCTATTTCTAGATGCTTTACCTTTTTCTTCTTCACAAACATCTTCCTTCCCCTCCCTCCACTCTTTTTCTCCCTTTTCTATCACTTTTCACTCTTTGCCATTTTTCTGTTGTTCTATCACTATCTATCCTAAGACCCTCCCTGCTGTACTCTGACACATAAAAGCCTCAGAATAAGATCAAGCCCATTTAGCTCACACAAAGATTTTTTAAAGTGGCACCCACAGTATGAACCTACTGGGTGGTTTATTCCCCAAACCCTCAACTTGCCACCAACTACAGAATAAAAGAAAAAGAATATAAGATGACATGGACATCCAAGAGAGAGTTAGCAAGCAGCCAACCACCTTTACAAATAATTTCCTTGTATCTAGGACCTTGTTATAAAGTACTGTTATTTGATTCCCACCCTCTACCCACCTTTTAAGATGCAAAGTTAGAAAATAAAAAATTTAGAAAATGGTTTGAAAAGAGAAATTTCCAAATCACAATATACAGTGAAACATCTTAGCTCCTCTATTTTGGCAAGAAAGATGTATAAAGGGAAAATTAGTCCACTAATTACAAAGGAAGGAGGCACTTTATTTTTAAACTCTACAAAATTTTCAACCTTTGAAGTTCACCTAATTTTAAAATTGCACAAAAATATCCATTGAAAACATGCCACAAAATTTTGTTCAGTAAAATATACATTATATTCAGTGCCAAGAACTTTTGATAAGATGCAAATAAAAATTTAAAGAAAGAAGAAACAGCTTTAAAAGAAGGGGGTGGAGGCCATTCCCTTATTTAAGATCTAAAAGCAAAGAGATTTACTTACACAATGAGGGGGCCTGTGTATCTAAAAACCTTAGCAGAACATTCTGGAAAACAGGCAAACTAGATCCAGCAAGAGACGCAGAAGAAATGGACTCCTTCTCATCTAAGACCTCTGACTCCCCACATCTCTAAAGATTAAAAGTAAACAAGCACAATAAGTTATAAAGGACAAGTATGGTCACAGTCGGTCATGAACAGGTTAGTTTCTCATTAACATTTAAGTTCTCAGATAAAATATAAATTAATTGAGATTTCTCTATATATTTGTAGGCCATGCATAGTAGGTAAATATAATTTTACAAGTTCAGGAAGCTAATCCAGAACAATTGAAATGATTTCAAACCATACCCCTGAAAAACATTATTCATCTGAATTATAAACTCTACACAGTACTGTATGAGCATCCATTAAATACACAACATAGTACAAAATACACTACTCAGTATTCTTGTACCAACTGCTAAAAATAATTTGAGGTCATCATTTTTAAATAGCTCATGCTTAACTGTATTCCCCTTAAGAAATGTTTGGCAATGTATTATTGAGTTCCATTCTTTTGTGTTTGTTTTGGTCAGGTGGGGGTATTTACCAGTGTTTGTGGAGAAGTGTGGTGTGGAATAAGAAAGCTAACATAATTCCCCCAATAAGGTTCTTTCACTTATTCATCACATTTTACCAATGAGATCTCTCAGAACCTCTGGGACTCTCCACAGTTCATGAAACACATCTAGAGAAGCTGTTCAACCTGGGTACTCCTAAGATAGAACTTACTGCCCTGGCTGGTGTGGCTCAGGTGGGTGTCATCCCGAGCACTGAGAGACTGCCGGTTCGATTCCTGGTCAGGGCACATGTCCGGAGTTTCAGGCTCAATCCTCATAGGGGACATGCAGGAGGCAGCCAATCAATGTTACCCTCTCACATTGATGTTTCTCTCTTTCTCTTCCTCTCCCTCTCCCATCTTTTCTTTCTAAAAATCAATAAACTATTCTTTAAATGAATTATTAATTTTTTTAAAAAAATAAAACTTAGTAGAAAACCAGAAAAGAAACAGTTTAGAAGCAATCAGATCCTCGTTTTTTATTCTCTTCAATATCCCTTTGATCCTTATTCTTCAATATTAAGTTATTAATTACTATATTAACATATTTCTCCAAGCCATCCTTTCTTTACAAAGGTCAAATTTTGATGTTTATTAGAAATCAATTATCTTAAACATCTCTGAAAGAATACAGTTACACTTATTAAAATTACAAAGCAATCTGTGTGTGAACCTCTTCTGAAATTGATTGTGTGTGTGTGTGTGTGTGTGTGTGTTCATTCTGGGACACACTGGGTGGAGGGAGGGAATGACAACAACAATCCAGAAGCAACAATGAAATCTGAGAAATTCAACTTTAGTTACTAAACTTTTATCATTTCAATTCACTGTAGAATAGTCTATTCATAAATGTATAGAAAAAAAGCAATGAAACACTTTTCCTAATTTGCACATTGCTAAATGGGCTCTTACACCTTAATATCAATATCTTCAAGCCTCAATTTCAACAACATGATCTTTTGTATCTGGTGAACGGTACCTTCCCAAAAGAGATATCAATGAAAACATTCTTCCTATTTCATTTTTCAATAGCTTCATAGGAAGTCGGTGCATTGTCAGTAACAGAGAGCCAGCTAAGTGCTCATCCATTCATGCAACATTTATTGAGCATCTACTCTGCACTGAGCACTACTCTGGGTACTCGGGTTCCTACTGTTGAGCTTACATCCCAGAGGCAGGCAGGCGTTAAACAATAAGCCACTGAGGAAAGTAAAACAGAGTGATGTGAGAAGAGTGACTGAGGAGGTGACACATGTTGAGCTGGGGATGCTACAAAGACAGTGACACTTTCTGAAACAGGAATGGCAGAAAGAAACTGGCCATGTGAAAATTGGGGAGCAGGGCGTGCCACCAGAAGAAACAGCAGGGGCAAAGACACAAAGATAAAAGCGAGTTTGGAGTGATGGAGGGACAGAAAGTCCAAGGCGTCTGCAGTCGTGTGTGTCCCAGAGGAAAAAGGTAGGAGATGGCGGGGGGAGGGGCAGGTAGGGCAGCCCTCGAGGCTCTGTGGGCCATGTAAGGACCCACCATGGAGTTTTAGTAAGGGGACAGTGTGATCTGTTCCCACTTTGAAAAGATGGGTCTAGCTATGAAGAAACAAGGTAGGAGGCCCAATAGGTGTCGAGGTGAGAGAGGAAGTGGCCTGGTCAAATCACACCTTCTCCAGAGCTGACCCTGCAGAATTTCACAGGCACAAAAAGAGGCTCGCTTAAAAATGTTCCCTTCAACAAAAGCTCATGTTTATGAAGCTAGCTCTGTTTTCCCATAATAATCTACTGCTGAGGCCATAATTGCCTTCTCTGGGGCCAGAACACAATCTCAAAAAATAATACACACTGCTACCTATAAATTCATAGGCAAAGCACTTCTGGTTCCACTAAAATATTATGTGGCTTTAAAATCCATAATATAAAAATATATACACAAACATATATAATAAGATATATATATATACTTGTGTGTATGTATCTTAACCTCACAAAGGAAGAGTTCTTTGTTCTTAGATATTAAAGTTTTGTTTTAAAAGATAATTGTTCAACAAACGACAAGTGCTGGCGAGGATGCAGAGAAAAAGGAACCCTCGTGCACTGGTGGTGGGAATGCAGACTGGTGCAGCCACTGTGGAGAACAGTATGGAGCTTTCTCAAAAAACTAAAAATGGAACTCCCATCTGACCCAGTGATCCCACTTCTAGGACTATATCCCAAGAAACTAGAAACATCACTCAGAAAGGATATATGCACCCCTATGTTCATAGCAGCACAATTCACCATAGCTAAGATTTGGAAACAGGCTAAGTGCCCATCAGCAGATGAGTGGATTAAAAAACAATGGTACATCTACACAATGGAATACCATGCGCTGTGGTAAAAAAGAAGGAATTCTTACCATTTGCAACAGCATGGATGGAACTGGAGAGCATTATGCTAAGCAAAATAAGCCAGTCAGAGAAAGATAATGTCACATGATCTCACTCATTTGTGAAATCTAATGAACAACATAAAATGATGAACAAAAACAGATCCAGAGACAGAGAAGCATCGATCAGACTGTCAAACATCAGAGGGAAGGTAGGGGAAGGTAGGGGTAAGGGGGAGAGATCAACCAAAGGATGTGTATGCATGCATATAAGCCTAACCAATGGAGACAGACACCAGGGGGGGTCAGGGCAAGAGTGGGGGGTTGGGGGGAGAGACAATGGGGGATATGGACACATATGTAGTACCTTAGTCAATAGAGAAAAAATAAAAATAAAAGATAATTGTAAGTTAGTCCAGTATATGAACTACTGACTTCGTTAACAGAGAATCTTAGAGAGATCCTGCCATGAATTTGTACATTCTCCCTTTTTCCTTTAGAAGAAAAAATATAGTATAATGAGGATAAGAAAAAAGAATCCTTCCCAAAACATAATGTTTAAATGATGGCATTCAACAAGCAGACAGGAACACCCACCTCGGCCTCGATTTCCGCTTGCCTCTTCTCCAAGAGTTTCGCCACTGCCATCGCCCTGTGCTTGCCGGACCGTTTACAGCTCACAGCCCATTCACACAATAATGTCACCACAGCTTCATCACTGGGGGCAACCTAATGACCAAGAGAAATGAGTACCAGCCAGAAACAAATGCGCATTCACCCAATGAGAGTAGGGAAAAGCAAGCAATGCAATATCTAAAGTTTGAATGCTTTTTTGTTTTATTTTATTACAGTCGTTTTAGAAAATGTTCCCAAATCTTTCGTAATTAAAATATAAAGAGTAAAACTTTAGTCATAAGGAAGGGCAGCATTTACTCAGAACAGGTGAATCTGTGACAATTGCAAGAGAATGAAAATTCTATATGCTTTCACTTACACGGGATCATAGCCTAGCCCCTCCATAGGCCTTCACTTACACGGGATCATAGCCTAGCCCCTCCATAGGCCTTCACTTACACGGGATCACAGCCTAGCCCCTCCATAGGCCTTCACTTACACAGGATCATAGCCTACCCCCTCCATAGGCCTTCACTTACACAGGATCATAGCCTAGCCCCTCCATAGGCCTTCACTTACACAGGACCATAGCCTACCCCCTCCATAGGCCTTCACTTACACGGGATCATAGCCTACCCCCTCCATAGGCCTTCACTTACATGGGACCATAGCCTACCCCCTCCATAGGCCTTCACTTGCACAGGATCATAGCCTAGCCCCTCCATAGGCCTTCACTTACATGGGATCATAGCCTAGCCCCTCCATAGGCCTTCACTTACACAGGATCATAGCCTACCCCCTCCATAGGCCTTCACTTACACAGGATCATAGCCTAGCCCCTCCATAGGCCTTCACTTACACGGGATCATAGCCTAGCCCCTCCATAGGCCTTCACTTACACAGGATCATAGCCTAGCCCCCTCCATAGGCCTTCACTTACACGGGATCATAGCCTAGCCCCCTCCATAGGCCTTCACTTACACGGGATCATAGCCTAGCCCCTCCATAGGCCTTCACTTACACGGGACCATAGCCTAGCCCCTCCATAGGCCTTCACTTACACAGGATCATAGCCTAGCCCCCTCCATAGGCCTTCACTTACACGGGATCATAGCCTAGCCCCTCCATAGGCCTTCACTTACACGGGATCATAGCCTAGCCCCCTCCATAGGCCTTCACTTACACGGGATCATAGCCTAGCCCCCTCCATAGGCCTTCACTTACACGGGACCATAGCCTAGCCCCTCCATAGGCCTTCACTTACACAGGATCATAGCCTAGCCCCTCCATAGGCCTTCACTTACACAGGACCATAGCCTAGCCCCTCCATAGGCCTTCACTTACACAGGACCATAGCCTAGCCCCCTCCATAGGCCTTCACTTACACGGGACCATAGCCTAGCCCCCTCCATAGGCCTTCACTTACACGGGATCATAGCCTAGCCCCCTCCATAGGCCTTCACTTACACGGGATCATAGCCTAGCCCCCTCCATAGGCCTTCACTTACACGGGACCATAGCCTAGCCCCTCCATAGGCCTTCACTTACACAGGATCATAGCCTAGCCCCTCCATAGGCCTTCACTTACACGGGACCATAGCCTAGCCCCCTCCATAGGCCTTCACTTACACGGGATCATAGCCTAGCCCCCTCCTTAGGCCTTCACTTACACGGGACCATAGCCTAGCCCAGTGATGGCAAACCTATGACACGCGTGTCAGAGGTGACACGCGAACTCATTTTTTTGGTTGATTTTTCTTTGTTAAATGGCATTTAAATATATAAAATAAATATCAAAAATATAAATCTTTGTTTTACTATGGTTGCAAATATAAAAAAATTTCTATATGTGACACGGCACCAGAGTTAAGTTAGGGTTTTTCAAAATGCTGACACACTGGGCTCAAAAGGTTTGCCATCACTGATCTAGCCCCATGAATCCTCCAGAATTCAATTCCAAAAGCAGATGGAAGGGAAACAGACCACCGAATATCAAGAACAGCTGTTACAAAGCCCAAGCACTTCACTCCACTGTTGTCTCCTCAGGCCATCACTCACAGTGTCCCTCAATAATTCACTCAAGCCAGGTTATCAAATCGCCCAGTCCAATGAGGAATTGTAAGAAACAACGTGTGTGAGGGTACCGGGTGAGGAGGGGCTGCTAATCAAAGACCCACTGCACTAGAAACAACAAACATGAAAAATGGCAGTCAAAAACATATAACATACAAAAATAAGTAATAATACAACTATAAACTGTGTTTTGGGTACTCAAAACTGTAAACCCACTTTTGCCAACTCTTGTAAATGTATGTGTGTATACACACACACACACACACACACACACACACAGTAAGCACATTTCAGGCTTGTGCACTCTGAGAAAACATCCAAGAATCTCAGGATAAGAATCCCTGATCAGCCTTTAGACACTATGAAACAATAGATATAAAAATCAGTTTATCCCAAGATTTTTACTCATCCTACCCTAAATTTCATTAAAAACATCTTGACTCAAAACACACAAAAAGGCATATATTTCGAAAGGAGCTTTGGTTCCCTTGGTTTGAAACAAGAGAAAAATGCAATTAAAATATACAAAGACCAAACGTAGCATTTAAAAAAGAAAGCAAATGGGGAGGAATTCCCACCTGGTTTCAATGTAATCCAGAGAAAAGTAAAAACATACAAGTCAGTTCAGTGAAGCACCACATGCTGACATTGAGAATACTGAGGAGAACGAAAGAAGTTGCCCTAAAAGCACTGCCACCAGCTTTTTTTTTTAAATGTTTTTATTGATTTCAGAGAGGAAGGGAGAGGGAGAGAGAGATAGAAACATCAATGATGAGAAAGAATCATTGATTGGCTGCCTCCTGCATGCCCCCTAACTGGGGATCAAGCCTGCAACCCAGGCATGTGCCCTTGACTGGAATCGAACCCAGGATCCTTCAGTCCGCAGGTCAATGCTCTATCCACTGAGCCAAACCAGCTAGGGCTACTGCCACCAGTTTTAATAAATGAATCAAATAAGTAATGTGCATCATACCCACATTTACACATTTTTTTACTTTCCCCTGCATCGTAAAAATCAGATGAAAATATGCTACAAGAGGATAAGCAGCTGATTTATCCAATTTAAGTTAATAGGCTCTACTTGACCTAGAGATGTATTAAAAAAAAAAAGCATAAAGGAAAAGAATTCTCTTTAACATATCCAGATATGACCACACTTTTGGAGTGATGTGCTAGAAAACAAGTCTTAGGAACGAATAGATTCGCTTCAAAGCACTTAGGAAGTACCCATGAGAAGGTACGTGCTGGGAAACGAAAGTTTAAAAGATGTGGTGCCTGTTCCCCAAAAGTTCATATTATAGCAGGAAAAGCAGAAAAGACAACTAATCATAAAGCAAATGAGATGTTGACAGGGTGAAAGAGGAAGTGACTAAGTCTCATAGTCTGCACCTGCCGTAGTTCATAGACGATAAGCCTCCGCCTGTCCCAGCTTACAGAACACTTAGCTTGAAGGCAGGCTGGCAGTCTACCTGCAGCGGCAGCTGTAGTCTCAATTTGTGGTTACTAAGAATTCAGTCAATTAAGAAAATCAAAGGAAAATGCTGCTAAAAGACTGAGCTTTCAAAATTTTATCACAGCAACTTTCCTGTCTTCCTATCAATTGTTCCCATAACAAGTTACACATTTTAAAATCTATTTTCAACCAAAAAGTATTTTCCCATGGTGTGCAGTTTCCAACAGTGTAAAATCCACTCCTTTCTGAATATCAAACAGCCTGCCAACTGATGCCACTCTTTCCTTGGGACACTGGAGTCGGGGGGAGGCAGGAATAGGCAGGTTCTGTGCCGACTAAAAGAAACAGAAGATATTACAACAGAGGTTTTACAAAAACTTACACTAACTTCTCAAAAGATCATACTAGAATACCAGGTCATATTATACCAACTTGAAAGCACACAATATGAATCTTCTATAATAAAAGGCTAATATGCAAATAGACTGAATGGTGGAACAACCAAATAACCAGTTCCTATGACGTGCACTGACCACCAGGGGGCGTATGCGGAACATAGCAGGCGTCAGCCGCTGCAGGATGGTGGACCAGGTGAGCGAGCCTCTGGTGGTTACTGAAAATTCTTTGCTCCCTCACACCACGGTCCTGCCCGGCGCTTGCACCTGTTGCTGGTGCCAGCCCCACTCATATCCGCTGCTGGCGCCAGAACCACCGCTCGCACCCACTGCTGGCGCCGGGTGCCAGTCTCAATTGCTCGGTGCCATCAGCGGGTGCAAGCAGTGGCTGCAGACCCTGATCGCCCCTGAGGGCTTCTCCACCTCTCCCTGCTCCTGAGGGGCGATTGGAGCAGCAACAGCAGCTCGCACCCGCTAACGGTGTCGGCCCTGCTCATACCCACTGCTGGTGCCGGCCCTAATTGCTCTATGCCTTCAGTGGGTGCGAGTGGGGCCGGCACCATGAGCACATGGGAGCAGCGGCGGCAAGAGTGAAACTGCCGGCAGATAGGGGACCAGGGACCACAGGGAGAGGGGCCAGGCGGGGCACTGAGGATAGGCCGAGACCCACCCCTGTGCCTACCACAGCCTCGCAGCCCACAGTTACTTTCAAGGTGCACAAATCTGTGCATTGGGCCCCTAGTAATTACATAGTTATGAACTTGGGTAATAAGGCATTACATTAGTTCTTTATAATTTAAAAATGTTATGAAATACAGTTTTATAATTTTAGCATTACTTTTCAAGGTAATATTTCATTCAAACCTTTTGCCCCCTATTTACTATAAAGTTTCGGTCTACATTTTAAATGTATTAACTACTAATATTCAAAAAATAAGGAGAATATTTTGCTTATTTGACTCTCAACACCAGTTCCAGGGTACACCCCATCAGATATGTTCAATGTGCATACAGACACCCGTGGCTCATGTGCCCCACATACCAATGCCTTATACCTTCTCCACCACTCTGTACCAATCAACGGCTAGAAAATTATTAGAGGGTAGCTTCCCTTTGTCTGCCAGATGCTGTCTTACAAGTTAATTCAAGTAACTGTCTGTTGGGAAGTACTCACTTCTTCATCCTGCCGACTATGCCAACTGTTGTGTCCGAGTCCCTAGGGCAGGGACTGGACCTTCATGGGCATCGGGTATGAGATGAAGAAGTAATGAGCCGTCATAGGTGTATAAGAGAGGCTTTATTGCAGACTATGTAGCCATTGCTAACAAGGAGCCATTAGACAAAACAATTCTTCAAAGTAGCCTTACAAGGCAGCAGCTAACAAAGCTGTCACATAAAGCGGTCCAGCAAACAAAGGAACTACTGCTCACACAGTAGCCCTTACTAATACAGTAGCAAACACATACAGAGCAGCCGCCCCTATATAAAAGCAGCCTAGCCTCAGATGGTCAGTAACACATCTTTACACTAACTTAGACAAAGGAGGCTTCTTTCCAAATAGTGACACCAATATTTGGGTTACAGAAAGGCATGCCTGAGCCGTCAGTGGGTAAGTAAGATTGCTGTGTCCTTGCTTTTGTACCTGCATACAGCAAATTAGCCTTGAACACTCTGATTAGGATTCCCACACTCAGATTGGCTTTGAACAGCTGGCACACTCTGGACAGGGCCCCTACACTGTCAATAGGACATCATGATTTCAAATATGTAAGTTGAAATGCATTTTCTCCCTAACAACAAATTTCTAAAAATATTAAGCTCCTTTTCTTTACACCAATAATTGTTTAAGTGAAATTTAATAAATACTTTTAACACATAATAAGTTCAAGGCAAAAATCTGAGGTAAGTTAATAGTTCAGGATATGAACTAAACATGAAGGTCCCTGCCTTCAACAAGATGGAGATTCAGTGGGATAGACATACATGTATATACATAATTTAGATGCATAAGAAAGAACACATCATTTATCTCAGAAAGACAGCAATATTCACCAGGAGCAGAGAGAAGACTGAAGGGAATGCTTAGATGTTTCTTTTAGAAGGTAGCTTTTGAGAAATATCTTAAAAGAATTAGATTTCAAAATAGAGATGAACAACAGCAAACATGAAGTATGTGGCAGGCAGAACAATGGCCCTCATCCCCAAAGATGTCCACATCCTAATTCCAGGGCCTATGAATGTTACCTTAAATGGCAAAAGGGACTTTCAGACTGTGATTAAGGGTCTTGAGAAGAAGGGATTATCATGCATTATTTGGGTGGCCCCAAAGTAATCTCCAGAGTGCTCATAAAGGAATGGGGGTGCGGGGGGGGGGGGGGGAGAGTGAGAGAAAGAGCAGGAGTGAGACCAAGGGAGGAGTTTAAAGATGCTCTGCCGCTGGCTTTGACAAAGGAGTAAGGGAACACAAGCTAGGGAGTGAGGTGGCCTCTAGGAGCTAGAAAATGCGAGGAAACGGTTGTCCCAGAGCCCCTGGAAGGAAAGCAGCCCAGTGAGATGATACCCTCCAGAACTATGGGAGAACAAGTCTGTGTTGTTTTAAGCCGCTAAATTTCAGATAACTTGTTACAGTAACAATAGGAAATTAATTCTAAGTAGTTTTAAGCAAACATAAACATTGAAAACATGGCTGTGGTTCAAGCAATTACAGGATCTGAGGACTGCTGGTTAAATGGCAAATGTAGAAAGGCAACAATACAAAATTTAAAATCTGGAAAAAAGTTTATGAAAACACACTATGAAGGGTACCATGAAACTGGTAAAGCCTCACTCATGCATTTACTTACTAATTCATTAAATAAATATGTATTGAGCACCTACTATGACGAGGCCCTTTTCTAGGCACTATATATAGATATATTCTCATGTATCACTTTGTAGGAATAAAAATTGGTACTTCCCTTTCGGATGTAATTTCTGTTACACAACAATAGTCTTAAAAGTTTATATTATTTGCTCCAATAATTCAACCTCTAAAAATATAGCCCAAAGAAGTTATCTTAAGTAAAAAGACACGAATGCCCCAGGCCTCAGTGAAGCCTGATAAAGACTCCTTCTGATGTTTGTAAGAAGCACATAATGGATCACAACAATTGAAAGTAGACCGATCTTACAGGAAAAAAAGGCCCATGGTCAGCTCAGGGGCGAAAGAATGTATCTTCAGCAATGGAAGTATGAGAAATTTTGTGGGATCATTTGTTTTTATTTCTATTTTCTGCATGAAAATGGTGACTTTGCATTATCTAATTAAAGATACATAAATAAGACAGGTAGATGGGAGAGGCTTGCAGTTAAACACAGAAAAGGGAGGTTAAAGGTGCAGGATCAGCATTAAATCTTATGTCCTCTCCAAGAAGGGGAGTCCTCAGCCCTCAGACAAGGTCTGTTCTGTCTGCTCACCATCCTTCCCTTCTCCCAGGAGCTGCACCCCTCCTTCTGGTGGCTGCACCTCCCGCCCTCAGGTGGCTCAAGGAGGGGTTGCCAGTTGTATGTAGTACCCCATCCTCTCAGCTTTACTGTTACGTTCTGGATCCGGGGTTTTGACAGGCAGTGAAGACTTTGGTAGATTCTCAGAACACCGGGGGAAAATCACTCTGTGCCAGGTACTCATGCGGCTCACTGCTCTGTGCTCAATCTTGTGAAATATGAAATATTTTAGGTGTTGAGCCCTGACCAATGAGCCCTGACCAATGAAATCGTTTATATTCTGGCAAACATCTATTCTGTCTAATTGACTTTTTGGAATATTTATTGCTTATTTTAATGTCTCAGCACCAATAACTGACCAAAGCAGACCCAACAAAAATTAAAAATGGAAAGTACTTGGACTTAAATGTAAATCTATTCATTCACTTCTAATAAAATAACATAGTGTGGACTAAATCACTTTCAAAGTCACTAAGAAAGGTATCTTAGCAAATTTGAAGATGGCAGTAATAGAGGTAATTAATATATATTTTGAGTGCTTACTCAATTCACAGAGATTGCAATAAATGTGTTCCAGGAATTATTTATTTTAATCTTCACTCTCTATGAGCTATTAGTGTCACCATTTTACAGATTAAGAAAGCAAGACATAAAGATGTTTAATAATTTGTCCAACTTATCATTCATCTAATTAATGGACCTCTTGCCACAACCTAACTCTTGGGAAATGAACTAGGTAAGCAGAGCAACACTGTTTGTAAAAAGAATCTGGGAAGGTAATTTTGACCCTTATTGCCCGCCCCCCCCCCCCCCGACTCCACCCACTCCCCCCAGTGTACACAAGACTTTTGTGTGAGGCCCATGCTGCTCTGGGCTTTTCTGCCTTCCACCTTGCAGCTTACAGCCTCAGAGTATTCTGTTTCCTGTTCTGTAATATTTACTTCCATGTAATTAACATGCATCTTTCAAAACATAGCTCATGACTGACTATAAGATTTCCAGCTACTGGCCTCAAATGTCCTTTAGGAAGAGGAGACACACTTCTGAGAACTACTGAAGAAAGAACTTCCATCTGAACACTACAAAAGAGGAATAAATATTCAGGGGCTTTAAAACAGTAAAACATTGCCGAACAACCCACAGCAGGCACCCTAGCTTGTAACTGCACACAGGCAAATAGGGCATACAGAACAAGAAAGAGAGGGCGAGACAGACACACAGAGAGAAACTGAGTCAAGGCACAGAGTTAAGGTCAGAGAAAAAGCACCCAACAAGGCGGTCAAGAAGCCGAGTTCTGGCCCAGCATAAGTTAAAAACATGTAATCATGGCAATAACATTAACAGCTATAAATTTCCAACAAGTAGTAGCAGTAGAAATAATCTAAAACATTTACTGAGCAGGTACTGGGTGTTTTACTTACATCACCTCTAATCTCAACAACAAACTTTGAAGTAGGTGTTGCTACTCCCATTTTACAGATAGGAAAATGGAGGTTCAGAGGTTAAAATGGCCAAGGGCATGGAGATCAAAAGTGGAAAAGCTAGGAGACCTAGTTACAAAGTCCATACTCTCTGCTGCTCCCATCGTGGGTGAAGCAAGGTCACTGGAAATACAAGGAGCACCATGGTGACATGGAAGTCTCCCAGGTGGGCCACACAGACCCCACTCCAACCAGTCACTGCCACCAGGGTTCCAGCCCTGACTCCTACCTCTCAAGAAACCAGCCAAATTTCTAATCAAATTGACATTACAGAAATGAAGCCACGTGAGTAAGTTACCAAAGACTTCATTCCGCCTCTAACACATGTTAGACCAGATACTCATATCAGGCAGAATGTGCCTTCTTCATGGTTATATTTTCAGCATCTACCACAGTGCCTGGCACATGTTAGGTTCAATAGATATTTTTTAATCAAAAAATATAAAAGCAATGTACTGTAATACATGTAACTGAAGGAAAACACGAGGATGATTGGAGTGGGTTGGAGGTGGGAGGGTCTAATATCTTGTCCCTGTTCCCCCAACACACAGATGCACTTACTTAATGTGGAAAAATATCTAATGTAATCCAACAGCTGATTAAGTGTAAAACACCAGAAGCATTTCCATTCCTAATTTTAAAAATATATTTTATTTATTTCTGAAAGAGGAAGGGATAGGGAGAGATAGAAACATCAATGATGAGAGAGAAACATTGATTGGCTGCCTCTTGCACACCACCCACTTGGGATCGAGCCCACAGCCTGGGTATGTGGCCTGACCAGGAATCAAGCTGGTGACCTCTTGGTTTGTGGGTCAATGCTCAACCACTGTGCCACACTGGCCGGGCTCCATTCCTAATTTAATGAATCAAGGATGGTGGCCCCAATACTATTATTTAGCATCATTCTAAAGATTTAGTCAACAGGAAGAAAAGGAATAAATACTTGAAAGTTTAAGTCAACATTACTACCAGCAACTGGATAACTTTATTAGAATAAAAGAATTGAGCACCATAGACAGAACAAAATAAACAGGCAAGATGTGATGGACAATATTAAGCAGAAAAAAATCCTGTTAGAGTCTAAAGTGCTCATATCAATATACATAAATGCCTAGGAAAATATCCAAAGTATACGGGCCAAAATGAACCACTGTTACTGCTTACAAAAATAATGAGTATTTGTTCCACGGTGTTTCCTGCTCTAATGCTTTCATGCTATCATGACTGTGGAGCAAAGTTAGGCCTCTGGGTTGAAAATGTTAAATATCTCAAAGCTGCTGGGTCACAGACCTGAATCAAACCCAAGCTACCTGAGCAGGGCTCTGGCAGCCCCATTCTTGGCAGGAGAGAAGGACAGAGTTCCAGGTCGTAGGCTGAAACGGACTTTTTTTGTTTGTTTGTTTTGCTAATCCTCACCTGAAGATATCTTTCCCATTGATTTCTAGAGAGAGTGGAAGGAAAACTGAGGGAAGGAGGGAGGGAAAGAAGAAGGAAGGGAGGGAGGGAAGGAGGGAGGGAGAGAGAAATATCAATGTGAGAGAGACACATCGATTGGATGACCCCTGTATGAGCTCCAACTGGGGCCAGGGATTGAACTTGCAACCCACGTACATGTCCTTGACTGGGAATTGATCCCATGACCCTTTGGTCCATGGATCGACACTCTAAACCACTGAGCAAAACTGGCCAGGGCTGAAAGGGACTTCTTGATATACAGAATGTAGACATATACTATGTGTATAACAATCACAAGCAGAAATAACTTCTATAATGGGAACAAGAGGGGATGAATGAACACAAAATTAAAAAATCATTTAAGGTCCCTTAATTAACAGCATTGTTCATCTGGCCTCATGATCTTGGGACATACCATAATGGTAAATACTGAAATTATTCATTCTGTTGCAAATAATCATCATGGGGGTGCTACATCTATAGTAAATATATTGCAAATGTGAAGAAAGCCTTATCATAAGGGAGATTTGTCACATTTTTCATTCCTGGGGGAAGGTGGCACAAACCTGATAGATTAAGTATAATTCAACTCTTACTCAATAACCTAATGGTATCTATACACTAACCACAGGTCTTGTATTATTTAAAAAAACAAAGGCAATTACATCTGAGGCAAACTTCCTTTAGAAATTAGAGATACTTGGTGAAACTGTTTACTATTTTAAAATATGGAATTTAAATATACTACCTACATTATAAAACAATGCCATAAAAGGGAACAGGTCTGAGCTACTAATAGAACATAAGCCTGTTGGACATGGTCACAAATAGTTTTCTAGCAGAATCACCTTATAAAGTAATTAGCCTAAGATTGTTAACCATAAGCTCATAAGATTTATAATTTAAATATAAATGGCACTCATTATTAAAAAATCTTTATATATATATATATATATATATATATATATATATATACACACACAAATGTTTTCTGTCATATATACCTTCTAAAAAGATACTTGGAATGGCTGATTTCTGATGAGGAAAAGGGCATGTTCTCCTAGTCTCACATCCTCAGAATCAATGTTGATAGCCTGTAGGTCTTGAAACAAAACATACATCATGGAAGCAAAAAATACTTCCTTTTTATTCCAAAGCAGCAGTTAAAAATAGTACAGTTCTGAGTTCTGAGAAGAAGAGAGGTAGGTAAGAAAACAAAAGTAAAAACCTTCCTCTAAGCATTTATATCAACTAATTGTCATTAATTTGCAATGTGCCAAAAAATAAATGTGCTATCCCTCCATTAAATCAACATTTAAATAATACAAATGAAGAAAATAGTTTTGAGAAATATATAACTGCATGATAACCAAAGTCATACACGAGATAAATTATAATCACAAAGTAATCTCTGGAAGTCATTGAAAAGGGCTAATTCTGAAAATAATTAAAACATTAGACTTAAATCCCAAAAGTCATCACTGTATGGTCTGATAAACTATACTGCCTGCTTTTTATAAATAATAAAGAAAACATACAGATGAGAACAAGGGGATTATCAATTTCTAAACGATGGTGCTAGGCTGCCCAGCCCAGAACATAACACTCAGCATTTACTGTTTATCATATGCTGCCAGATGATGTGGATTTTATTAGGAAGGCCTCTGGACAAAGAGAATGATACTGAGGGAGGAAATAACTGGTCCAAGGCTGCCCACCTACCTGGCGACACAGCCAGGCTTCTAATCTAGGTCTAAGGTGGGCTCGTCTGTGTTCTACTACAAAGGCCAGACTGCTCAACTTGAGGATTTAGACTGTCTTCTAAAGTATTATTTACTATGTTAAAAATCTCAAACAAACTTTTAAAAATTAGTTACAGATTATGCATGAAGGAAAAAAAAGTGCCAATATTAACATGTGGGAACTGTTTAGGACTATTATTAAGGTTTTTCCCTCCTTTTTCTAAATTTACATCTGATACTTGTTTGCTCAGCTTTAGACAATTAAAATAAAATGATTTTTAAAAGAGGTTCAAAGAATAGAATGTACTATTTCAGAGTGCCACTCTGCAACCATTATGATCCCAATTCCTGTTCTCCCACCAATGAGCTGCGTATGAGCTTAGGCAATGTACTCATCCTCGCTCAACCTTGCTTTCCTCATCTGTAAAGTTGGGGAACAAAAATTTTTTAAGACATGTATCTCACGGGCCAGGGAAAAATTAAACAAGATGATATAACACACTTAAAACAGGACCTAGTGCTTATGACCTTGCATACATGCTCAAAAACAGAGGCCCACTCTACCTAAATGGTGGTGTTGCTGACCCTCTCAACGCCAGCAAAGTCTAAGTGTCCAGGCACACAATTTTTCCCACTATGTTAACATAACTGCCCTTTTACTAATAGATTTTTTTTTTTTTTAAGTAGATGGTAGCTGTTGCAACACTTTAGTCGGAAAACCTGTAGCATCGAAGGCACAGTGGATTCCAGCAGGCCCCTGGCAGCACCAGCAGCAGCTGCGGTCACTCAGCACAGGGCCTCTCAATGGGGGTCAGGCCTGTGTGTTCCTTGTTTGCTTCACTTGTGCTTGACTTTCTTGAGTCTTGGCTTTAAAAACATCCTTAAGTATGAGGATGTTTTGAGATGAGCATGATCTCATTTAGAATATCGGACTGTAGCCACCTCCCCATGGGCTCACCCCACCCTCCGTCTTCCCCCCGAGGGTAAAAGCATTTGTGAAAATCCAAGAATGTAAAAAGCCTGGCAAATCCTGGCTGTGCTTTATGGACTAGTGGACAGTGTGAGGGATAGTTGTGTGATGGATAATTGTGTGTGAGTGTGTATGAGTGTGTCTACAGTAGTCCCAAGGGATCATATTCCTTCCATCTCTCCAAAGTTTCTGTCTCCCAAAATACATTATCCATAATAATAGCAGCTAGGATTTCTGCCTAAGCCCTATAAATATCGATGTGTTTTATCCACCCTTTTACAAATGAAGAAACTGACACTCATCATGAGTAAGTGAACTGTCCCTAATGCCCCCAAAGGAACACACTAACCTGATTTTACAGCTGAGCGCTCCCCTGTCAGCCACATTCCCCCACCCACCTGCCACTCTCCTACACATCTGAACAGGCACCACTGGTTAACTTGATACCAAGCCAAAACTAATACAGGGGTCTCCCTTCCAGTTCATTATCCCAGCAGCATGTTTAGCAGCCCTAAAACCAAATTTCCTAAGTACCTCCTCAGGACTTGAGGGCCCCAGGCATGGTGCTAGCGGTTGATGAAATTCAGGTGAGCAGAAGGAACAGACCCTGGCCTAGGAACTACAGGCTCGCAGGAATACACACAGGACAAGCCCGGCCATCATAGATGCGAGGCTTCATGTGGTGCATCAGCCACACTGCAGAGACCTGGCCTGACCGGGGGCCTGAACCACGGGGAGTCAGGCACGTGCTCTGAACCTCAGGCCACTACACAGATCATCAGCATGAGCGCCTCTCAGCTGTTCAGAGAATGCTTTGTGAATACTCCAATCATCAAACAACACAAACAGCAAATCCAGAGGTTTCCAGAGTCTGGGCGTGCCGGGGTTGTGACCCGCAGGGAAAGGGGAAATGCAAGCTGCTGCTGTCTGAGCAGCTCTGCCCAGAGCAGCTGGTCCAGCCTTCTGGCAGGAAGAGAAAGCCTGCTTCCCAGGCACCAGAGAGAGAAGTGAGAAAGAGGTAGCTTCTTAGCCCCTCATACTCACAGAAACAAGGAAAGAAGCCAAGAGGGAAGAAGTGGTGCATGGCTCTGGAGGGTTGAGGGGACACCCCTCATCCTACTGCTCAGGTGAGTTCCCAAGTGATGGGCTCCGTCAGCATCAGGAAGCGGAGGTCCTCACCCCCACACAGTAACTCCCTCACAGGGATGCCGGCTTCTCTGTCTCTACCACCAAGAGTAGGAATGGTTCTAAAACACTAAGTAGGCAAATGAGTGAGTAAATGTTGTATGAAACACGTACCAGGAGTTGGAAAGTGACAGGCATCCGAGCAAACACGACCAGCAGACCTGCGGACTGGCCTGGAGAGTGCTATAAGACTTAGAAAGGTTACATACACATCTTGATATCCCAGTTCTCTTGAAATGATGATGATCAGCAACAGTGGGTCCGCCACCCCAAGTAGAATCTGAGAGGCCACCCCTTTCCTAAAAGGCATGCCCATTTCCCGGTCACCTCAGCCCACCCTGTGCACAGCAGCCCACCACCAGTGCACTGCACCGGTCTGGCCCCTGTGTGGCCCAACCCTGCCCTAGGAATTGCCATTTTCACACTTTACTCTCCACTGAATGGAAAATCAAGTGGCACAGATCTAGAAAAACTAACACTGAGGGTGTTTTGAGATTTGCACTTTCATGCTCTTACACTAGTACCCAAACCCTGATACAGAAGCAGTAGCTGAGGATTGGGGAGAGAGTGGAGAAGGAGGGAGGGTAAAGGAACAATGCATTTTATGTGAGTTGAGTGAAAGCATGTTATAGGCCTAGCACACCCCAAGCACAGGCCTGGCACAACGTCAGCTGCTACTCCCTGTGACCACACTCCAACCACAGGGCAGGGCCAAGGCCTCGAATCCCATCTCGTACATCACTGTTTTCAATGGGCTTTCACCAAACTCCAAGACATCACACAACAAACCTGGCCCTCTGCCCCTCATCACATCTGGACAGCTGTTCTCCCCATCCCACACGAGAATAGAGAGAATAGCATTTCCCCTTAGCAGTTCCAGAGAAAAGGGAATCAAGGAGAATGAAGTTCAAGTTTCCCAAACAGATGTGAGAAGACTATGCAGTTCATCACCCTACACATGACTTCAGCAAAAGCAAACCTCAGACTCACTGCAACTGCAGAGGCTGCCGCATATCCTATTATCTATCACGTTGTCTAAGCCCTAACAAATTATAAAATCAAAAAGGGGAAGTTCGTTTTGAAGAAGTGAGATGTGTATCTGAATACCAACTACACCACTTTATACAACTCCTCCTTATCAGAGAATAACTTCCAACATAACACTATATTGGTTCTTCTAATATAATCCTAATAATGATTATTACTAATAATAACAACTTAAAACACATTTACATAGTGCTTAATAATTCTGAAAGTACTCTGTCTCCTTAGAGACAAGTGGGTCAAGTGCTCTATGCTGATTAACAAGTAAGAGCACTAAGGCGCAGAGCCCACCAGTAACTTGTTCGAGGTCACAGAGCTGAGCAGTCAATACAGCTGCATGGTTCATACATGGATTCCAGAAACATATAATGTGACTCAGAAGTCAAGAAAACAGCAAACCCTGTGGTGAGTAAACAGAGATGCAACATTGCCATTCACATACATACTAATACACATACATATGTTCACAAACACACACACGCACACAAGTAGATGCCAAAGTCATATTGTAAAAAATAATTTCATGTTAAATGTTTCAGAAGGCTCCATCCAGTTACTCTTTCTGACCAATTATTAAGAAAAGATGACCAGTTTGACTTACAGGTTAAAATGTAGTTTTTTGTCTTATTCATTAAACAGCATAGTAATCACAAAGCAACCACTCACTCAGATCAGATCTTTCTGGTGTTGAGTCAACATGCAATATAATTACTCCTAAATGGGCAACACTAACGTTCCTTCCAATGAAGTGTGTTTGTGACTAGAGTATCCAGGACTCTCTGCCCTGAGCACACATCGCCCTCTAGTGGGACGCACTTCTCAAATTCTGGGCGAAGTCCCTCACTTGATGCTTACAGCAGAGATCGCCAAACATTTCTTACATAGCTTTTCAGCTCAGTATTTTTTTAGCAAACACTCTCACTCAACACATATTTATTTGTTTCTATACTAATATCAGCATAACAATTATGTTTATTATAAAACCTAGACAAAACAGAACTGGTTGTTTCAAAATGTAATCTAAATAGAAATTCTAATCACTTCCTCTTGCACCCAATGGCCCACCTCAGGCACCCACATTGGAGATAACTGTGCTTGAGAGAGAATCAGATAATATAATTTTATTCAAAAACATTCAGACACTCATGATTTTTCTCTTTAAGAGTCCTGTAACTTAAGTCTGTGTGTGAATGAGGCATAGGAATTCTAAAGTTGGTCATTTCATGAACTAGAAAGATACGTCGTAGTCAGGCTAACCATAAAACTAAAGCGGTTTGGGTGGACTAGGTAAAACTCACTTGGGAACAATATAGTCTTTACTCAACATTTAGCGCAAGCAGGTTAGCAATCCAAAAGCACACCTTGAATCTCAGGTAGCCCTACTTTCCTTCCAGATAGCTCACGTCTACATATTACAAATCTTAGCACTCTTGAAGGCTTTTATCTAAGAAAGTCTTTATTCCAAAAAAAAAAAAAAAAAGATTTCAAGGTGTCCACCCCAGAAGAACCCAGTATCACTCTGTCCTATGTCAGTGAGCAGAGAACTCTGTAGTCTTTTATCATCAGTATGCTCTCCGGAAGGACTGAAGCATTTCCACTTAGGCTCGAGTTAGAGATTATACTGGGTCTGTGTGCCTCACTCACAGCATCCGGATACCCTAGTTGGCATGAACCTTATCTTCGAGAAGCAGAGTGATGACCCACACATATCCCAGAACAGAAGTAATCTGGAAAAGATTCACATCAAGTTCACGTGGAGGTAGCACAGTGAAAGATTTGTGGTGGTTCTTTTTGTTCTCTCTTCTTTCCATATATGAAATTCCCAAAGACTACTATGAAAACCAAAGGTATTTATAATCAGTTAACTAAGGTATTCATTGAAGGTAGGTACCATGTCTTAAAACTTACCTCTGCATTCCTGGTACCTAGCACGACTTGGACATACCACAGGCACTTTCCATTGTAAAAAGAACACAAGCTTTTTATTTCTCCACAAAATAAGAAGGGGAAAAAAACCTGAAAATCTGATGTTTATAGATAAGTTCAGTATTGAAACAATCTATTACTAGGAAGCATATGATAACAACTGTCTGTGTGATGGTTAATTTTATGTGTCAGCTTGGCTAGACTATGTCTTGGGGTCAAACTCCAATTTAGATGAAGACTTTTTTAAAAATATGAATAACGTTTAAATCCATAGACTTAGTAAAGCAGATTATCTTCTATAACATGGGTGGGCCTTATTCAATCAGTTAAAGACCTTAAGAGAAAATACAGGACCCCAAGGAAGAAAGAATTCTGCCTCCAGGCTGCCTTCAGATTCAAGCTGCAACATCAGCACTTCCCTGAATCCCCAACCTGCTGGCCTGCCCTGCACATTTCAGATTTGCCAGGCCCCATAATCATGTGAGCCAATTCCTTAAAATACAGCTATACACCACTTAACAACTAGGGCACATTCTGAGAAATGCATCAATAGGCAATTTTGTCGTACGAACATCAGAGTGCACTACACAAACCTAAATAGTCTAACTTACTACACACCTAGGCTACAAGTCTGTACAGTATATGTTACCATACAAAACAACATGAGATTAAGTTGAGCACATGAGAAAATGATGCAATCAAACATGGTAAACACGAGGTGTATGAGGCTGGCTGCTGCTGGCTTAATACAGCATACTGTTTTATACCAAACTTTTTTTTATATAAGTAGAAAGAGTACACTCTAAAATGACAATTAAAAGTACAGCAAATACACAAACCAGTAATACAGTCATTTTATTATCATTATCAAGTATTATATTCTATACTTTTGTGCGATACTTTTATATGACAGGTAGCACAGTAGGTCTGTTTATGCCAGCATCACCACAAACACATGAGCAACACACTGTACTACAACATTATGATGGCTACAGCATCAGTAGGCAATAAGAATTTTTCAGCTCCATTATAATCTTATGGGACCATCGTCATATATGCAATCTGTCATTGACTGAAATATCATTATGTGGCAAATGACTGTAAATATTCTCTCTCTTAATATATATATGTGTGTGTGTGTGTGTGTGTGTGTGTGTGTGTATACATACACACACACACACACACACACACACATACATACATACAGTGGGGCCTTGACTTACGAGTTTAATTCGTTCCAAGACCGAGCTCATTAAGGAGCTCGTTAACTCAAATTACTCTGTCAACTCAATGCAAAAAATCGGCCAAGAGACAGCTGGTATCTCAAAAAACTCCTTAGTCAGGACACTCGTAAGTCAAGGCCCCACTGTATATATATTTATATTTACATTTTTCCCCTATCGGTTCTGTTTCTCTGGAGAATCCTGTATAATATACTGTCTATAGATTTTTCAAAGACCATAACCACAGGTATTCATTCGCTGCTTTCTGATATGCTAAATCTATTACTTCCACTGCATTAAAGCCAAACCACTGCATAAAATCCAATCACTAGATGAAGGATATTCTTCTAAAACGAAAATGATGAGAAATGACAATAAAAGGATGAAGAAAAAGCTTTCCAACCGATATACCTAGTAGACCAGCCCAATGGACATTTTTATAATGGTGGAACTTTTTAGTCATACAATAGAATGATTTCAGGGTGAAGACCTCTTCAAAAGGTATTACACTTTATTAAGAAGGCTTTGGCAAAATTTATAGAATGAAAAAGAAGAAAATATGCTAATAAAATGGGAAAAGAAGAAAAAAATAACTACCTCTTGGTTATCTTTATTTTGGTGCGGCCAGAAAATCTTATGATAAAGCGTCTCCAATGAATTGCTAGAATCAGTTCGGTCAAAACAGTGTCGATCCAACACTTCCAATGTGTGCAAAACCCGGCTAATGGTGACCCCTAGAAATGAAAAGTAAGCAAGCAGTTAAAGAGGCTAAATGAGGCCAGACAGCACAATACAAAACTCATTATTATGGGTACAAAAGGGATTTTAAAAAATCATTCCCAGGACAGAAGAGTTGCCAACAAAACCAAACCTGGAAAGCTAGACAGCCAGGGTCTGAAGGGCATAAACTAAAGAACTTCCTCATGCCCTAACCGGTTTGGCTCAGTGGATAGAGTGTTGGCCTGCGGACTGGAGGGTCCCAGGTTCGATTCCGGTCAAGGGCATGTATCTTGGTTGCAGGCACATCCTCAGTAGGGAGTGTGCACGAGGCAGCTGATCGATGTTTCTCTCTCATCAATGTTTCCAACTCTCTATCCCTCTCCCCTCCTCTCTGTAAAAAATCAAAAATCAATAAAATATATTAAAAAAAAAAAGAACTTCCTCAGAATTCACTAAGTGGCTCCGTCAGAGAGCAGAGAGCATCCTTATCCAATATGTGGACAGGTTGATGAGAATCAGAAGCATGGCAGATGAAGTCCCATGTTCAAAAGCACTCCTCCGTTGTGTTCTGTACCTGCTGTTGACTCTTGGCACTTGTCAAAAGACCACCGAACTTCCACTGCACGGCCTCTCTGTTTTATCTGCTGTTCTACCTCATAAATCCTTGCCCGAACCTGAAAAAAAAGCACTTCTAATTAACTTGTGCTTGGAGAGCCACAGTGGTTGTTTAAATCATGTCATGATTTTCCACATGAGCAGAGAATCCTATGGTGAACTATATACAGTATTCACTGCATTGTAGGAAGTTCAGCCTGTTTCCCCAAGAGTGCATTTTAAAATTTACAAGTGGTGATCCTATGCCAGTTTTTAATAATAAATGCTTACAAAAAAACCTTTATAACTGAAAATATATTAGGACATCACATAAAAAGGGAAAGTTCTAAATATCATCTATAAGCCATTCTTCTACGTATGAAAACAACCGGTCATGCTTATTAACTTAATAAGACTGCTCTGAAAAAACAGAGACATTTTTCTAAATATTAGTCACCATTCTTTGGTTCAAGTTTCTTAAGTCTTTGAACCAAATAACCCAGCACTAATAAAAACATAATAATTACTAAATATCACAGACCACTACTTTGAGAGTTGTGGAACACCACTATAATTATCGTCTGGGTGGCAGAACTCTCTGCAAGAACTGCCTGGCAAAGGGTAAGAAGAAAGGGAGCAACATGCTTCCCCCCCCAAGGCCACCCAGAGAGAGGGGCAGAGCTGGGAATGGCACCCAAGCATGTGAGATGTTAAAACTCACCTGGCCCTCTATGCCCTGACGACTCTCAAGAATGAGAACCCCCATCAAAGCACTGCAACAGAAAGTCTACCTGCTGATTGAAGGCCGTGTTCCCGCCCGGCATGGGGAGGCTGGAGGGCGCCACCTGCAGTAGATCCAGGGGTGAGCCTGGGTTCACGCTCTTACTGTCGTTTGTGGAATAATTCCACACTAAGGCACTTGGGCAACAGAGAGTGACAGTCTGGAGAGAAAGCAGGAAAATCCAGATAAAGAGAAAGAAAAGTATAACAACAGCTTCACAGTAAAATGACACCTTATCATGACTATTACAGTTTCTTACCAGTAAGATTAAAATATCTTATCCCAGTCTCATCTTTTCAAGTGATAAGACAAAACTAAGACAGAATTACCCCTTTGAAAGGGAGGAAGTATAGTATTACGAAATTACCTAGTACAGGAAACCTAGTACAGGAAACCTAGGAAACATAAAAATGAAGTAATCATCACAGTTGGCAAATTATTTCTATAAAAAGCCAGACAGTAAATGTTTTGAGCTTTTTGGAACATCTATAGTTTCTGTCTCATATTCTTCTTTTTTTTGTTTTAATAACTCATTGGAAACATGAAATGATTATAGCTCACAGGCTGCACTTGGCCCTCAGTTGTAACTCGTCCACCCTGGCTGAGCCCCTTACAGACTGTCTTACTCAACCAGCTTGACTGAAGTACTTTCTATGACCACCTTACTTCTACGTCACAGCAACCCCATTCCCCAACTGTGTGAAAGAGGAACGTGAGACAGAGATTAGTAACAGCCCTAAATTGAGTCCAGCACACGTGCCTGGCACTCCTATGTTGATCCTGCGGCCTCTAAAATGCAAAGTAAATAGTACAGCTCACATTTTAATTGAACACATACTTTGTGCTGAACAATATCCTGGAAGCTTTCTGTCCTCATAATCTTAAACCCATCTGGTAATAAGTAAAGCATTAAACAGTCCATCAATCTTCAGAGGGAAGGCAGGGGAAGGTGGAGGTAGGGGGTAAGGGATCAACCAAAGGACTTGTATGCATGCATATAAGCATAACCAATGGACACAGACACTAGGGACTGAGGGCATGTGCTGGGGATGTGGGGGTGGCCAATGGGGAAAAAGGAGACATATGTAATGCTGTAGGTAATATTTTAAACAATAAAGATTTAAAAAAAAAAAAAAGAAGAAGAAGAACTGTCATCATCCCCCATTCACACTTGGGAAACAGAGCCTCAAGGTCCAAGTTATCAACTGGCAGAGCAGAGCCCAAGTCCGGTCTGTCTGAATGATTTTAAAGTATATGTCTTAACCATTCTGCTATCATGCCACTCAACAGCAAACAAAAAGAGCTGAGAGAATGAATGCAACATTTCCTTTTTCTAAAAAGTGAATAGAAAAATAAAAGTACTACCTTTGGAGGTATGGAGACATGTCTGTGGAAGTCAGATGGCAAACAGGAGGACTGTAAAGTCTCTGAACCCTCCAGTGCACGTCTCCCCTGGCATCTATTCCTCCCCACTTCATCCTGTCTGTGACACCGTGGGGTTCTCACCGCCTGTCCATGGCAGAGCCCTTCCCTTGCGTTCTTAGTTCCAAAGCCTCCCATATCCAAGATAATGATCTATCAAATACTATTCCCAGACTCACCTCTACTAGTCTACCCTTAGCTTAGAAATACGCCCTTCAAAAATAATTTTCTTTAAAAAAATCTCATTCACACAGCTGCAATTTCTATCTCTTGCCTTCACAGACACAGTTCTCAAACTAAGAGGAGCATTATTTCACCTCATTCTGCATTACCTGTCAACCTGCCTTAACCTGGCTTCTCACCCAAAATCTGACTGATCATCAAAGACACCACCATAATGTCGAAGGCAAGTTCAGCCACCTTCTTACCAGACCTCCCCAATCCACTGGGCACTGCCACTACCACTACTAACTCCATTTTGAAACTTTCTGCAGTACCTAGAGAAAACATTTAACGTGGTTGTCAAGAATGTGGACTCTGGATCCAGAATTTTGGTCTGAATTCCAGCTTTGCCGCTGACCTCAGGTATGACCTATACTACCTTTCATGGTTAGTGTTACAAAAATAACAGAGGCTACTATCAGATAGGGTGGTTCTGAGAACTAGATGGCTTAATATATGATACAACTTAGAACAGTGCCTAGAACATAGAACATGCTCAGTATTCTTCTTCTCCTCATCTTTGTTTCTACAATAAATTCTCTCTCACTCTCTCTCCAGTTTGACCCAACTTTCTGGGTCATCTCTGTGAAATCCCCTCTGCCATCTCTTAACCACTCATGCCCCTTGGTCCACCTGACCTCTCCCACCACTAATTCTTTAGGTAACCTCGCCCCTCCCAGCCACATGCCTTGAATGATTCAAATCTACATGTGGCCAGTCATCTTGGCTCAGGAGACAGAATTAGACATGTAACAACCTCTTGAAAATATCCACTTGGAGATCCTAAGGGATAAAACAGTCCAAAATTGAACTTACCTAGACTCTTCCAAACTTACTTCTTTGCCTTGTCTCTCTCTCCCCTACTTCCTCACTCCCGTAAGTTGTCCCTCTACTGTTGCTAAAACAATCTAACTAACCACACACTGTTACTTCCATGCACAAAATCCTCAATCATAAGTTATACCCAATCATAAGGTGCACAAGGGTCTTCTATGTGCTGATCCCCAACAGATTTTATACTCCATGTTTCATTAATACCGACCTGCACACAAGAGGCCCAGCCAACCCTCTGAGCCTCTGCCCCTGCTGTGAGCTCTGCCAGGAACACTCTACCACCTTTTTTAACTCGTATTGTAAGCGCCAGTCAGGACTATGTCCTCATGAAGCTCCCCTGAATTCTAGGTGGGATCAGAAATGATCCTTCTCAACTCCCTTAGCTCACTGTGCATCTCTCTGTCAGTCCTTGTCGGAGTCTCAGGAACTGCCTGTTAGCCTGTCTTCCTGACAAAGCAGCAAACTCTACCAGAGCAGAGACTGTGTCTCCAAAGCCAGGCCTGTCCCAAAGCCCCTTAGCCAACAGTTGGACACATTAAGAGCCCAAGAAGTGTGACCTAAACACTAAGCTGGGAGCTACTCTAGTGCAGGGCTGTACCTCATTCCTAACAGCATCAGCTCAGGGGCCAGCATGCTGGGGATGGTCCGCAGGGCACCAGCAGTGATGCTCAATGGAGCAAAGCAGGATGGATTGATTGGATTTAAAGGAAGAGAGAAAAGGCAACCACTCAGGATGTAAACTGAGGAAGCTAAAGATGCTGCATGAAGAAGCTGATCTTCCAGAGAAGTGATACAGCTGGCTTGTTCCATGGATTCCCTAAAGGGTTTTACTCACTGACTACCTAATGGCCCTCATGAAGAACAAGCACAATAACTTACTGCTAAACTAAAGCAACTGATCTTCTTTTGGCTTGATTTAACATAGGGAAATAAAAACATGAAATTTCAATCTATAAATTATGTGGTTGAGGAAGAAACTAGAGCTGAGATGTGAAAGCTGTTGCAATTCCCACCACAATTATCTCCTACACTGAAATCTAACGTAAGTAACAAGGTCAAAGGACTTACCTGCAACATACAACTAAGTCCATAAATGAGGGGACCGTGCTGTGCACAGGATAGAAAGTCTGAGAAGGCCAGCTGCACGGGGCTCACGCCAGGGCCGGGGGGGCCGGGGCTGGGGGCCCCAATGCTCGCATTGTTTGGTCCTATCATCATGTGGGGCGAGTGGGCAGTGAGGAGGCCACTGCTATCGCTCAGCAGCAAGGCAAGACGCCGGGCACAAAAGTAGGCAAGACGACGAGACAGGTAGGCCGACTGAACAAATTCATCTGAATACTGAGGAGCACAAGGACACCAGACTCGGTCATGTCAGTGAAATAACTATCGTAATACAGAATTCTTTTTATTTAAAAAGACAAACTTCAAAGGTACCATATAGACCAGTGCTGTCCGACAGAAACATAACACAAGCCACATATGTAATTTTAAATTTTCTAATAGCCATTGGAAAAACAAAGGTAAACTTAAAAGAATAATATATTTTATTTATCCTCATATAGGCAAATGTTATCATTTCAACATGTAATCAAACCAAGATGTATTGAGACATTATATATACCCTTTTTCTGCATTAAGTCTGAAATCTGGTGTGTATTTTGTACATATCAATTTGTACTTGTCACAGTTCCAACAGTTAACTGCCACATCTGGCTGGCGACTCCTCTACTAGGCAGCACAGGCCCAAGTACTCCAGAGGGGACACACAGGACCAGCATGGGGCAGCCTCGGAAAGGGTACACTGGGGCCGGAAATGGGTGACTTTTCATTAGAATCTCTTTTGTATTGTTTGAATACTCAAGTACATGCATTACCCTTCCAAAGAAATTTTAATTTTTTAAATAAATGTCATCCAGATAACCTAAATTTCAACAAATTTTAGACCAATCATTAAAATAGGAAGTTCCCACAGTGGCTCAAAACATGTAAATGAATATAAAAGATCCTCTGGGTCCTTAAAAAGAGATGACTTGTTTTGTTTTCACAGACATCTGTGTGAACAAGGGGACAGTATTTAAAGAGCTGTTTGCTTAGCTCAGTGATGGGAGAAATCAATGTAGTGAGAATACTTAAAAAGGGCATGTGGCTAAAACTCTGAAATGGCCATTACAAATGACTGCCAGAACTGAAGCCTCGTATCACTTCATGTGTTGTAGCGTTAAGATATTTTTTTCCTTCCATTTCAAAGGGCAATTTTTTCCTCTTCCACCTCTACTTACCTAAGCATTCTTATCAGATCATTTCCTGCCCATGAAATCAACTGGTTATATATACTATACCTGAAGCATTAATGGTAACAGGAGTTTAAGAAGATCATCATCCATTGGTCTGATCTTTTCTAAAACATCCAAGATCCATGTCAAATATTCATGTTTTTCCAGCATTCCTTCCTTAAATGAACAAAGAAAAATTACACTAATAATGTTAAAGTAAAACTAACTAAAATGCAAAAAGCACTGCTATTCTTATGCTTAAGCATAATTTTACTATTGTTTTTGTTGTAGTAAAACTCATTGATCATAGTCCCAATTTCAAACAAAAAGAAGGAATATTACTTTGTACGGTTGCTTTGGGGGTTTGTTGTTGTTGTTGTTTGTGGTTTTTGGTAATCTGCTTAATTCTAAATTAAAAAAAAAAAATTGATTCCTACAAGAAAGAAAACTGAAAAGACTCCCAAGGCATGTATCAAGCACCTGGCTAGATTTTGAGGTGTATGAACTCATCTTCACAGGAGGAAACCTGGCCAATGGCAATAATCATAAAGAAGCCCCCATCATACCATTATCTTGATGAGAAGTTGACAATCCCACCAGATCTAATGCTCCTTAATAGTCTCCTCTATCCCAAAATGAAATTCAGATACTGTAAGCTACCTGTAAAATCTATCTTAAAAAAGACAATGGCATAACTATATTATAAAGAAATAAAAGGAATTTATAACAAAATACTGTAATGTATAAGTATTCCAACATAACTACAGTAAGAAACAGTAACACAACTACAAATTTCCAAAATGCCCCACAGGGGTGGTGTAGACCCTCAATGTAAGCATTCTACTGCCTTCACATATACATACATATAAATACACACATTATTTTATGATAGTCCCTGCACATACATAGTAGATGTCACATTATAGTTCTGTATCATGATTCACATCATGAAAGAAACTTCAAGATAGAAACAAAAAGCTGTTTCCTAGGAAAGACACATACTTTTATGGTCCTTCTGGTAACAACCTTCCTTAGTAGGTTAATATGAACTCCAACTTTGTTCTTAGCACCTCTTACAGATCTATGTATTACCAGTGGTCCACAGCCATGGCTACCAACAAATTGTGTGAAAAAAATGTACTGATAAATACAATATTTATAGGATTACAATGACACCACATTGACATGATATCAAGATATTTACTTGTCGCTAATTTCTAACTTTAAATATTGAAAGTCAAAAAGTGTTAAAGTGTTTTCTGTTAACAGAAAAACTTCAATTTAAAACTTTAAAACCAGGAGAGAAACCAAGATGGCGGCATAGGTAAACACCGGAGATTGCTGCCTCGCACAACCACTTCAAAAATACAACTAAAAGACGGAACGGACATCATCCAGAACCAATGCCGAGACAAAGAAACAGGACACAAATGACAGAAATGGAGGAAAGCAAACTGCTGGATATAGAGTTCAAAACCACACTTTTAAGGTCTTTAAAGAACTGTCTAGAAGCCGCCAATAAATTTAGTAAGACCCTCGAAAAGACTGGTGAGACCACCGATAAATGTAGTGAGATCCTCGATGTTGTGATAAAGGACCAACTAGAAATTAAGCATACACTGACTGAAATAAAGAATATTATACAGACTCCCAACAGCAGACCAGAGGATCGCAAGAATCAAGTCAAAGATTTGAAATACGAAGAAGCAAAAAACACCCAACCGGAAAAGCAAAATGAAAAAAGTATCCAAAAATACGAAGATAGTGTAAGGAGCTTCTGGGACAGCTTCAAGCGTACCAACATCCTAATTATAGGGGTGCCAGAAGAAGAGAGAGAGCAAGATATTGAAAACCTATTAGAAGAAATCATGACAGAAAACTTCCCCTACCTGGTGAAAGAAACAGACTTACAAGTCCAGAAAGCGCAGAGAACCCCAAACAAAAGGAATCCAAAGAGGACCACACCAAGACACATCATAATTAAAATGCCAAGAGCAAAAGACAAAGAGGGTTTCCTAAAAGCAGCAAGAGGAAGACAGTCAGTTACCTACAAGGGAGTACCCATACAACTGTCAGCTGATTTCTCAACAGAAACTTTGCAGGCCAGAAGGGAGTGGCAAGAAATATTCAAAGTGATGAATAGCAAGAACCTACAACCAAGATTACTTTATCCAGCAAAGCTATCATTCAGAAGTGAAGGTCAGATAAAGAGCTTCACAGATAAGAAAAAGCTAAAGGAGTTCATCTCCACCAAACCAGTATTATATGAAATGCTGAAAGGTATCCTTTAAGAAGAGGAAGAAGAAGAAAAAGGTAAAGATACAAATTATGAACAACAAATACACATCTATCAACAAGTGAATCTAAAAATCAAGTGAATAAATAATCTGATGAACAGTATGAACTGGTGATTATAATAGAATCAGGGACATAGAAAGGGAATGGACTGACTATTCTTGGAGGGGGAGAGGGGTGTGGGGGGTGTGGGAAGAGATTGGACAATGATCGTGCACCTATGGATGAGGACAGTGGGTGGGGAGTGAGGGCGGAGGGTGGGGTGGGAACTGGGTGGAGAGGAGTTATGGTGGGAAAAAAGAGGAACCAATGTAATAATGTGAATAAAGATTTAATTTAAAAAAAAAAACTTTAAAACCAGAAAAGTGAATTTTCACTCCATAAAGAAATAAATAAAATGGAATTTTGCATTAAGGTATAAGAGATGATGAATTTAAGATTTTTAAAAATTTTAAATAAATATGATTGTCAATGATTACATAATAGTGCCTCCTCAATGTGCTTTTGTCTATGTACCCATGCCTTTATTTCTGCATATGTATATACTAGGATCAGTTTCACATTTCAGAATGTGACAAATTAAAAATATCATGAACTTTCAAATTGTAGCATTAATGTTACAATTAGATTCCAATCAGTTTACAACCCTAGGGGAAGGGGTGTTGTTGGGGAGGTAGAGGGATTGAGAAAAAACAAACAAACCATGAATCTGGACAACAGTGTAGTGATTGTGGGGGTTGAGGGGGATGGGTGGAGGTGGGAGAAGGCATAGAGGGAATAAATGGTGATGGAAAAAATTAAATTTAAAAAATAGTAAAATAATAATTTTTTTAAAAGACATACTGATTCCAATGTTCCTAATACATAAAGATAACCTCCCAAAGACAATAAGCTTGTTGAGAGACATGTTTTAAAAGATGCAGATTAAATCCTCAGCTCAATAAAAGTAATTGAGCACGCACTGAAGTAATCCTGTAATAAGTGGAGCTAGGATTTGTAAAGAGTTGTTTTTATTGACTGCAACCATGCCATTTCTCAAGAGGACCACGTTTTTTCCTACTTTGTGCTCTTAGGAAAAAATCACTTGCAAGTTGGAAATTATAATTTAAGTTCTAAAAAGGAAATTTAGAAGCCACACATCCTTTCTAATCCCCTTTCTCTTCGGTCAAGAGAGCAGGTAGTGAAAGTCTATGCCAGCGATACAATTTCAGCTGAATATGCACACTTACTCCTCCTTGCCAGGAGTAAAAACTGAGGCACACACGCCCTCTTCTGGTCCATGTGATTTACATCAGCTTGTCTGGATGCCACAGTGCCCTTATAGGCCCCATCAATTGCATTTTGAACTGCAGCGGAGCCCAATTAAGGTGACCTATCTCTGGAATAATGAAACTCTAATGATCTACTAGGAGACAACAGCACAAAGATTTTTTTGAATGAACACATCGAATTTTTGCAAAAGAAAAGGTTTAAAAGGATCATACTTAATAGTGCAATTACATAGTAACAGCACTAACAGAGCTGACATCATTAAAGCTGGAGGTCAACATGTATAAGAAGCAGCTGTCATCTCAGGGCCAAGGTGCAACCTTTAAGCCAATTCAATGTGAGAAATGTCAGATGTCTTTCTCTGAATGTACTGTTCATAGAAAGATTCAATTTAACCCCCAGAAAACTAAACGATAAGGAACTTGCTCTCTTTTTAAAAGAATGCTGCACAGTCTTGGCTGCCCTGGCAAGTTACCTGGAACATGTGGAATGCCAGCTTCGCGTTGTACTCCCACTGCTTCAGGGCTTGCTCCACATCTGGGGGCACAGGGACAGGGCCATCACCCATGCTGGAAGCCATGTGGTAGAAGTCGGAAATCTTGGCCAGCTGCTCTCGAAGATACCTGGTAGATATTTGTGTCCACTCTGCATTTTAAGAAATGGTATAAGAAATGACTTTTCACCCCTTTCTGATCATCTTAAGGATGTACTTATAAAACAAACAACTATGACATAAAGTGGCTTTTGCACATTCAAGCGCTTCAGGAAGGCATGCCCACACCAAAGCCATTAGTTCCATGGCACCCTCCACAGCAGCAGGGATCCAGCCAGCTCTCTCCTGTGCCTCTGCGACCCCTTATCCAGGAGAAGATATCTGCACTCAAATTAGATGCATCAGGGGCTCTTCCATGTTAAACAACAGTTAGCACAAAATAACATGAAAGGCACAAGCAGAAAACAGAACTTCAGAGGCAAGCCCTTCGAGAAATTTCAAGTCTCCACCAAAAGAATTCAAAATCCCCAAGTGTATGTTTTTCAGGGTCCAAGTCAAGTGTCAAACATGCCTAGTTAAGATCTGCTCTGTTTTTGTCAATCTGTGAGAGGCAGCATTCACATGGGCTGGACATGACAGCATTCTGAGCGGCACTGCCCCAGACTGCCAGGGACACAAGAGCAGCAGCCTCTCAGACAACCGTGTGGACCTGCAATGACTGCACTCTCCTCAGAATGCAATCAGCAAGAGTGGTGAGCAACAAAGGTAGGAAACGGCAAAAGAAATAGAAAACATAGCGTAAAAAAATCACTGAAATTATTCAAAAATGTCTGCCACAGGGGCAAAAATTAAATCAGTGTGTTGCCTCTGGCAATCACGGGGGATGAGATGCCAACCTGAGCCCATTCTGTGTGTAAAAATGTAATGATTGCATGCTCACAGTCAAATTTCCCCAAGGATTAGCCAAGTAGCATCTCAGAAGAAACCATCCTACTGAAACATTTTCATTCAACGCTGTTTTCCCATTACTTTGGCAATAGGTTCTCCCACCTTCTTTTAAAGGAAGCTATTTTGACAAGAGTAGATACTAAACATCTTGTTAGTTATTGAGAGTTTTGTTTTTCCTTTTTGAATACTATTAAACTTACTTGATAATAGTACCCAGAGATAACTACTATTAAGTTGTGGTCTAAACCACTTATTCTAATTGTGTCTAATTTAAAATTGAAATTCAAATGCAGATGCTAAACTCCAATAATAAGCCAATGCAAAAGGATGAAGAGATACTAGGTCAACACTTGCCACTGATAACAGATACTATCATTAAAATGAATCCACTGGAGCCCTAGCTGGTTTGGCTCAGTAGATAGAGCATCAGCCTGCGGACTGAAGGGTCCCAGGTTCAATTCTGATCAAGGGCACATGCCCGGGTTGCAGGCTTGATCCCCAGTGGGGGCATGCAGGAGGAAGTTGATCAATGATTCTCTCTCATCATTGATGTTTCTATCTCTCTCTCCCCTCTCCCTTCCTCTCTGAAATCAATAAAAATATATTTTTTTTAAAAAAATGAATCCACTGGAATTAAAAACAAAGACTGAATTACCAATGCTGTCATCTTCTGGTGCCCCTGATATGGATTAACAGTCTCATGCCACTCATTTGTTCAACAAAGTAAAATGCCAACCATCCAATGGATGGGTGGAGCTTAGCTACAATAAACAAAAACAAAAATTACAAGGACCAAAATCCCAGCTTTTGTGTGCCACACCTTACTATTAGCTCATTCTCAGTATCTACTATTCTCAATATCCCCACAGAATATTTTAGCCTCAAGAGCTAAAAATAACACACACATTCACACACCCCAACTTTAAAAAGTTTTTTTTTTAAATAGAAGAAATACATGGTCACTACAGAAAATGTATGAAAACAAAAAGGATCTGTAATCCCACTGAAACCAAAATGTGGGGTCTGAGTTTGTTGTCTCACGAAATCAAAGAATGATGTAGCAGACAAAAATGAATAATGGAACCAAAGTTTATTGAGAGCACCCAAGATAATTAAAGCCTATTAATCCATGTGCAGAGTCCCACATGGCCATAAGCAGCGTGGGCTTAGGATGTGTTCCCCTGCCACAGGAACTCAGGAACCCATTGTGTGCCAGAGAGAGGAGAGAGGACAAGAGGAAGCACAATTTTTAATCTAGGGCAGTGATGGCGAACCTTTTGAGCTCGGCGTGTCAGCATTTTGAAAAACCCTAACTTAACTCTGGTGCCGTGTCACATAGAAATTTTTTGATATTTGCAACCATAGTAAAACAAAGATTTATATTTTTGATATTTATTTTATATATTTAAATGCCATTTAACAAAGAAAAATCAACCAAAAAAATGAGTTCGCGTGTCACCTCTGACACGCGTGTCATAGGTTCGCCATCACTGATCTACAGGGTGGGTACAGCCTTGCTAGTTCTTGATTGGTATTTTCAAAGAATTCTGCCTTAGTAACATCCTTGGGATTGGTTTGTATGCCTCACAGCCTTGTGATTAGTTATTTTCAAGCTACCTGTCTTAGCAATATTCATATATTTTAAACCTCGCTTTTCTCATGTGTGCCTTTCTTTACCTGCCCAATTGGGTTGCTTAGTAACTCTGCCTAGTTGGGTATCCCATTTCTATTTCCTCCTCCCCCCCATGGTCCCCGTCCCTGTCTACATAGCTTCCCTCTGTCTCCTCACCATCACGCATAATCATTAAATATTCTAACATGCAACCTTCGGTCTTTACGTGTGCTTGAACATTTATATAAACACATGTGTGGCTAATAAAGGCTTGCTGAATATACCGCTCCACAATCTCCTCCTATTGGGATTCACATGGACTTTAAATGCAGCCCTCTTAATAGTGCGCTTTAATTATAACTGTAGTCCACTAACAGTAAGTGATCATGGCAAGCAGACAGATTCAGGGGTCTGGACATAAGATAGTCTAGAGTGGGCTGGTATAAAATATTGGACTGCCCACAAAATTTTCATTAGAAATTGAAAACAGAAAACAGCAGCCCTGAGTGGAAAACCACCACAAGAGGGCTGTGACCCACTGCCAGATTCTGACTGGGCCCAGTTCCAGGCAGGAAAAGAAAATAGGAATGGATAAAGATCACAGGGAAGATGGGGGCAAGGTGGGATTCGAAGGTAAAAAGCTACAGAACGTGACCAAAAGGGCTACTCTGAAAATGGAGCAGTCCTACATTCTAGCAACTTGGGGGGTGTGGCCACACTTGTACCTCCTGGAGGTGCAGTAGAACCTAAGGTCCGTGAGCCAGATTGTTAGAAAGTTTATGAGCATGAGCGTTACTGAGAGGGCTCAGGACTGAATACAGTGCCCAGTCCTTTCAACAGTGCTCTCCCTAGCATCCAAGAATCCTACAGCCACTGCACCTCTCTGTCCATGCCTAACCCCCAACAGAGGGCTTCTAGAGGCCACACAGTTCACTACCACCTTACAGACCCAGACACTGCAGGCATCCCCAGGGTCACACAGCTGGCCCAGGACACAAACAGGCGTGAGATGCCCACTCTGGTACATGAAATCACATAAAACGATGAACACATATGGGGAGAACAGAGGTGTGGCAGGGCGGAGCGCAGTAGAGCCAGGCTCCTGGCGAAGGTGTCCTGCAGCACAGCAACAGAGCCCACACGCAGCTGTAGGGGCAGAGTGAACTTGGGAACAGATGGCCCTGAATCCCAATCCCAGCTCTGCCATTCAGCCATGCGACCTGGAGCAGCAGGTCTAACCTCTGCTGAGTCTCACCTTCTTCATCCTACAACAGGATCAATAATATATGTACATCAGAGTGACTGTAAGGGTGAGTTACTCAGCCCCATGCACAGGATGCATAAAATGATCAATAATTGGTAGCTTTGATCATCACCATCAGGATGAAAAGTTTTTAGAAAAAAAAAAAACTAACGGCCAAGCGGTCACTATCAGGACACACCTGCTGCCAATGTCAGTCCCTGCCTCGGCCTCACAGAGCTACCAATGCCTAACACCTGCTCCACAGGCAGACTTACAGAATCAACGTCAGCTCCCTGGTTCCAAACCCTTCGCCAATCAGCAACCCATCATGAATGAAGGCTAAACTCCTTAGCTAGGAATTGGAATCACTTCAAACACTACCCACCACCTAGCATTTCGTACTCCACCAGCCCAAACTGCTCTGACTCTCATGCCTCTGATGCAATCTCTACCAACAATCCTTTTCTACTTACCTGGGTTCATGCATGAGAATTTTCCTGGGCCCAATTCAAATGTCACATCTAACACATAACCTTCTCTAGTCTCTGGACACCACCCTACCACCTAGCGGGGGTCACCCTCTCTTCTCTAACCGATATCTTAGAAACCCCTCCATCTCTCTCTTTCATCCCCATAAAACTCTGCCATACATAGTCAACCATCAAGTATTGACTTGAATCAATGCACCCCAAGGTTCTCTCAAAATGACTACTAAATCAAATTCCTTCCCAATCATTCTGACTCTCCAATCTTCATACAAACATCTTTGCTTTCTAGTTTAAATTCATCACTACATACCTTGAAGGTTTCACACGCCACTATAGGGGAAATGCCAAATTCCCTCTCTGATGCACTGTGTTTATTATAACCAACTTAACTAGAAGCACCTGCTAACCAATGTGCTCCAAAGGCCCATGCAAATATGAAACTTTCAATTATATTTTAATAAACTTACAATAAATGTATGTATTTTGTGAAGGTTCATTTTCCTGGCTGGATTCTTTCCTGTTTCCAAAGCCAGTGGGAACCCACTATGTGAAATAAATACAATGCTGATGATTTTTTAAAAACGCCCACCAAGTCTAGAGACTAACGCACACATCTATCTGTAAGGTGATCCAGTGCTATGTCAAGGACACAGGAGAAGCCTATACCCAACAGCCACCAGGGAAAATTCTTCCTGAGACTGTACCATTACAACAAAAGGTTCTTGCCTCTCCACGGGGAGGACAGCCTGCTTCTAGAAACTGCAGGATGTAGAGGGTTTAACCAGCCTGACTTTGGTGCAGACTGAACGAAGGAAAAGACCTTCAGTAGGTGTAACATGCCCCACACTCTATTTCTAAAAACTCAGTAAGAATAACTGAAAGATTTTCTACCATTTTTCTCATGCCTTTTGTTGTTAAAATGCTTTCTTTATCAAAGGATATCATCAACAAAGGGGAAAGGCAACCCACTAATTGAAAGAAAATACTTGCAAATCATACATCTAATAAGGGACTCAGATCTATAATATATAATGAACTATTACAACTCAATAATAAAAAGACAACCCATTTTTAAATGGGCAAAGAATTTTAATAGACATTTCTCCAAAGAATATACACGGTTGGCCAATAAGCAAATACAAAGATGTTCAACATCAGCCACCAGGGACATGAAAGTCAAAGCCACGCTCCCCAGCTGGTTGAGTATCGACCTATGAACCAGGAGGTCATGGTTTGGTTCCTGGTCAGGGCACATGCCCAGGTTGCGGGCTCGACCCCCAGTGTGGGACATGCAGGAGGCAGCCGATCAATGATTCTCTCTCTTCATAGATGTTTCTATCTCTTTCTCCCTCCCCTTCCTCTGAAATGAATAAAAAATATATATTAAAAAAACAACAACACTGAGATACTACTAGGACAGTTAGAACAAAAAGACAGGTGATAAGCATAGGTGAGAATGTGTACAAATTAGAATTTCTTGTGCACTGCTGGGAGAAATGTAATAAAATATGTACCCACTGTGGAAAAGTTTGGCAATTCCTCAAAAGGTTAAACAGAGTTACCACATAACCCAAAAATTTCACAACTATTTATATGCCCAGGAGAAATCAAAACACATGTTCACACAAGAATTCCTAAACAAGTATTTATAGCAGCATAATTCATAATAGCCAAAAAATACAAACACCTAAATGCCCATCAACTGATGAATGGATAAAATGTTACATGCATACAATGGAATACATTCAGTCATGAGAAGGAGTGGACAACTGATGCATGCTGCTACATGGATGAACCTTGAAAACATTATGCTGACTGAAAGAAGCCAGTTTCAAAAGACCAAATACGGTATGACTCCATTTATATGAAAAGTCCCAAATAAGCAAATCTATAAGGCTATTTAGATTGCCTAGAGCTGAGGGCAACTGAAGGGAAACAGAGAATGACTGCTAATGGCTACAATATTTCTTCTAAGTGTGATAAAAATGTCCTAAAACATGGTGATGGCTTCACAACTCTATGGACACACTAAAACCACTAAGTTGCACATTTTAAATGAAGTATACAGCAGGTGAATTATATCTCAGTGAAGCTGTCTTATCACTTTTAAATATGTTTTCTTAAAATACTTTACTACTAGTAAGAAATCACTGCATTTCTGAAGCAAAAGATTCATAGTAATCCACTATAAAATGATATGACTTTGGGGAGGGTGGGCAGGGAGGCGCGGGAGGGGTAGAAACAAGAGTGGCTAGGAGTTAAGGGTTAAAGCTGGGCAAGGAGTAAAAGGACTTTATTACAATCTTGGACATGTCTCTGTGCTTTGAATTACTTCCATAAGAAAAGGCTTCTAAAAGTTAATTGGTTGTACCCTATCAGATTCACAGAAAACCTGAAATCCCCTATTCGCCACTGTTCGCTTGGGGAATGAACGGGGAAATCGGCATGCTGACTAGGAGCCTGGATAAGAGTCGCCCAAATGGAAACTGCTGCCTCAGTGCGGTGACCCAGACCGGCTCCCGACTGAACGGTCAGTAAAGTCAGGCCTCTACAGGGAACGGTGGGGGCTGCTGGCACTTGGTGGTAATGCTATTGTGTGATAAATTGTTGAAATATTTCTTATGCTTAAAGTAAGTTTCTCTAACATAGAATTACCTGGAGAACAATGGTGTTTACTGGCAAATACTGAGTATCAGTTTTTGTGTGGTTGAGAACTATGTTATTTTGAACTGGCCATTTCTCTGTGGTTTTATTTACTGAGCAATGACACTAGTTATTGTTACTTGGAGATCAGTGACAACTCAAGATAACATAACCATGGGTATTTGGCAGCAAGCATTAAATGCCTATGGGCCACAAGCTCTCCTGGGATATGGGGCTACAAAGGTGAGGAGAAAGCAGTCCCTACCTGAGGAGATTCATCCCTGAGATGGGGAGACACATGGGGCACAGATGTTGACAGCAATGTAGTAAGTGCTTTGACTTGTCATGGGACACAGGAAAGGAAGCAGGGGGCCATTTTAGCCAAGTCTTGAGGGTGGTACCAAGGAGTTGCACAGACAGGAACAGCAGTGTGCAGCGTTCCAGGCAGGGAGGCAGAGGGAGAGGGAGGCTAGGAAGGTGGCCCAAGATCCTCAAAAGCTAGTGCACAAAATGGTCACCAGAGGGCACTCCAATACAGAGACTTCCACCCAGTAAATCCAGTGGAGTCTAAAAACCCGAATTTATAAGCAGCAGCCCAATGACTAACCCAGGCAGTGACAAGCTATGAGTTCAGTCTTTTATCAAAAATGATTAAAAGCCACTGAATGATTTTAGGCAAAGGAATCATGTATACAAATTACGACTCTAAGGAAGTCTTAAAAGGAGGCTGCCAAGTGCAGTGGGGAGGTGACTGAGGAGGGAATAAAAGAGAAGCAGGTAGAACAGCACCAACCTGATATTGGAGAGAAGGGAAGACAGAGGGCTAGAGTGGCTTTCGGAGTTCTCAGTGCCATCAACTGCGATGTGGAATAGACAGCAAGTGGGGCAGGAGGGTGAAGGAACTGAGTTTACTTTCTTTTCATTAACTTTTTGTTTTAAATAAGCTTTTTATCTTGACATAATTACAGGTTCACATGCAATTGTAAGAAATAATGGAGAGAGATCCCACATGCCTTTTAGCTATTCTTCCCAAAGGTTAGCATCTTGTAAAACAACAGTACAATATCACAAGCAGGAGAGACACTGATACAACCCACCAAGCTTATTCAGGCTTTCTAGTTCTGACTTCCGTTTTCAACATCTGAACTTGAGGTGTATGGGGCGCAGCTACAGTGTTTTGGACAGGTTCAAGCCTCGGACTAATGAGAGGGCACAGTCCTCTCGTTGCCACGTGCAAGTCCCAGCTGGAGGGCAGAGCCTTCCCAGCACAATTATAGCCAACAGCTATAGTTGTAAGCTTGAACCTGTGGTCCGAACACGTGGTCCCACGTGCCTGTGTGATAGAGTTCAGGTGCATGTAGTTGAATAGTGTTGAAACCAACGAGAATGCTGTAAACATCTTGATCATGCCCCTACTTTGCCTCATGGCATCTGCTATAAAATAAAGACACGGCTTGTGGGCGCTGTCGCTGTCTTTCTCCATCAGAGAGGGCAGCATCCCACCAAGACCCAGTTTTCATTCTCTTGTCTGTCTTTTCTTAATCCTTTCATCACCCCCACTCAGGATCACCTGTGGCTGTGCTGGCGCGGCACAGAGGTGTCACAGATATTCATCAGAAAACGTGTCCAGGGGCAGATGGATCCACAGCTCTAACACTCATAAGAAGGTCAGGGTGAAGGCACAGATGTGGGGGCTGTTTCCTGATTGTGACGACATGTCCCGCAGACAGTCCAAGAGCAGGTATGTCTATTCTGCAGAGTAAGAATGTGGGTTGTGTGCTCACAGGGCACCCACTGGTCTTCCAGCCCTCGGTGTCAGTTACCGACCTGGTGGTGGTGAGGAGCACAGCTTCTGGGGGCAGGTGGCCTGACTCCTGTCCCGCTCCATCACTTCAGCTTTGGGGTCATGGGCAACTCATTCTGCCCCTGCCTATAAAATAGGGCTGATATGTGCACTGAGTCTATAGGGTTATTTTGAGAATTATGTGATATATAACATGTTAGAACTGCAATGCATACCCAGGAGAAAGCAAACTTATGTGATTTATAGGGCCAGGCAGACAGAGGTCCACCGGTAAGAAGTAGGTGCAAGTGGAATCTCACTGGCCAAGCCAAGGAAGACAGGTAAGAACTGCAGGTAAGCGTGTCTAGGTGGGAGTGAGCAGGTGGCTAAGTGAGACTCCCGACAGTGTCTTTCTGAAGTTCAAGGGAAGGTGAGAGGCAAGGAGGGCAGCCTGAAGAGAGAGGTGAAAAGCTGACACAGGACACTCTGCCCAAGGAGTGAATAATATAGTTGAGGGGGGAGTGACAAAAATACCTCCAAAAAGATACAGGCCATTATTAGGCCATATATATATCTACACTAATAAAAGAGAAGCATGGTAATTGGCGTACGACCGCTACCCTTCCCATTGGCTAATCAGCATATCCTTATAAAAATTAACTGTCAGCCAAGATGGCGGCAGGCAGCCATGCACTGAAGCGAGCATGAGGCTTGCTTCCTCCAGGGACTGCAGACTCCAACGTTCCCCGCCTCACTTGACAGCCTCTCAACTGCAACTCTAAGCAACTATTACTATGTTGCAAATAAGAAGCTAAACAAAACAGGCTTTCAATCAGCCCCAGACCGCAACATTGTATCCATTTTTTCAGCAGCGAGGCCTCAGAGCTAAAGCTGGCCCAGAATTAAAAAAAAAAAAAGAAAACAAGGAGCGGTTGGGAGCTTTTAGTCAACTGCCAGTGGGAAAACAGCCCTCAGCCCCTCAGCCAGCCTGGCCAGACACCCCAGTGGGGACCCCCACCCTGATCCAGGACACCCTTCAGGGCAAACCAGCCAGCCCCTACCTGTGCACCAGGCCTCTATCCTATATAGTAAAAGGGTAATATGCCTCCCAGCACCAGGATCAGCGGAGCAGCGAGGCCTCCCGGCACTGGGATCAGCGGAGCAGCGAGGCTCCCGGCACCGGGATCAGCGTGACAGGGGGCAGCGCCCAAACCTCCTGATCTGCCCTGCTCTGTGCCTGATAGGGGGGGAGCTCCCCAATCCCCCGATTGCCCTGCAGCTCTGTGTGTGACAGGGTGCAGCGCACCAACCCCCTGATCGGCCCTGCTCTGTGTGTGACAGGGTGAGGCGCCCCAACCCCCCGCCCCCACGGGCCCTGCTCTGTGTGTGACAGGGTAGAACCATAACCTCTCCATCGGCCCTGCCCTGAGTGTGACAGTGGCGGCGTCCCGACCCCCTGATTGGCCCTGTTCTGTGGGTAATAGAGGGCGGCGCCCCAATCCCCCTCCACGGGCCTTGCTCTGTGTGTGACAGGGTAGAGCCATAACCTCCCCATTGGCCCTGCCCTGAGTGTGACAGGGGGCAGCGCCCTAACCCCCTGATTGGCCCTGCTCTGTGCGTGACAGGGGGTGGCGCCACAACCTCCCCATTGACCCTGCCTTGAGTGTAACAGGGGGCGGTGCCCCAACCCCCCAATCAGTCTATCCTGAGCGTGACTGAGGGTGGCATTGCAACCTCCCGATCCGCCCTGCTCTGTGCATGACAGGGGGCGGCGCCCCAACTCCCCAGTCGGCCCTGCTCTGAGCCTGACCAGGGGCTGCACTTAGGGATTGGGCCTGCCCTCTGCCACCCGGGAGCAGGCCTAAGCCAGCAGGTCGTTATCTCCCGAGGGGTCCCAGACTTCGAGAGGGCACAGGCCGGGCTGGGGGACCCCCCCCCCCGAGTGCACAAATTTTTGTCCACCGGGCCTCTAGTATATATATATCTCTACACTAATAAAAGAGAAAAATGGTAATTGGCGTACGACCGCTACCCTTCCCATTGGCTAATCAGCATATCCTTATGCAAATTAACTGTCAGCCAAGATGGCGGCCGGCAGCCAGGCAGCTGGAAGCGAACATGAGGCTTGCTTGCTCCCCTGACTGCAGACTCCAATGTTCCCCGCCTGCCTAGCAGGCCTCTGAGGTGGCAGTTTGAAACTTTGTAACAAATATAGCCAGCTGGGATCTCAGAGCTGAAGTTATACATTGTTTCGATTATAGAACGGCAAACAAACCAGCAGTGGAAGCCTCAGAGCTATAGCCAGAGCTAAAGCTGGCCCAGAAGAAAAAGAAAAAAGAAAAAAAGGAGTGGTTGGGAGCTTCAGTCAAAACCGCCAGCCTGAAAGCAGCCCTCAGCCCCTCACCCAGACTGGCCAGGCACCCCAGTGGGGACCCCCACCCTGATCCAGGACACCCTTCAGGGCAAACCAGCCGGCCCCCAGGCCTCTATCCTATATAGTAAAAGGGTAATATGCCTCCCAGCACCGGGATCAGCGGAGCCGAGAGGTCTCCTGGCACCGGATCAGCATGAGAGGGTGCAGCGCCCAAACCCCCTGATCGGCCCTGCTCTGTGTGTGACAGGGGGTGGTGCCCCAACCCCCCCCCCCCCCCCGCCTCCACGGGCCCTGCTCTGTCTGTGACGGGGTAGAGCCATAACCTCCCCATCGGCCCTGCCCTGAGTGTGACAGTGGTGGCGCCCCAACCCCCTGATCCGCCCTGCTCTGTGTGTGACAGGGGGCGGTGCCCTAACTCCCCTATCGGCCCTACTCTGTGCATGATGGGGGAGCTCCCCAACCCCCTGATGGGCCCTGCTCTGTGCGTCGCAGGGGGTGGCGCCGCAACCTCCCCATCGACCCTGCCTTGAGTGTGATAGGGGGCGGTGCCCCAACCCCCCAATCAGCCCTACCCTGAGCATGACTGAGGGTGGCATCGCAACCTCCCGATCCGCCCTGCTCTGTGCATGACAGGGGGCGGCGCCCCAACTCCCCAATCAGCCCTGCTCTGAGCCCGACCAGGGGCTGCACCTAGGGATTGGGCCTGCCCTCTGCCACCCGGGAGCAGGCCTAAGCCAGCAGGTCGTTATCTCCCGAGGGGTCCCAGACTGCAAGAGGGCACAGGCCAGGCTGAGGGACCCTCCCTTCCCCCCCGAGTGCACAAATTTTTGTGCACCGGGCCTCTAGTATATATATATTAATAAAAGCCAAGCAACCGGAACAATGGAACAACTAGAATGGCCGGAACAATCAGTTGCTATGACATACATGCACTGTGGCAGCCAATTGGCACCCCCAACCGCCCGCAGGCCCATCCCCCAGCCAGCCCAGCCCCCAGCCAGCCCCCTCCACCCAATCAGGGGCAGGGCTGTCCATCCAACCTCACGCAGTCCCTCCCTCCCTCCCCACCATCTGGGCCCAATCCCCCCCCCCAACCCTGATCAGGGGCAGGGCCGGCCTGTCAACCTCCCACATCCCCTCCCCCCAGCCACCCCTGCCCCCGATCGGCCCCCAACGAGGGTGGGGCCAGCAGCCAACCTCCAGGGTCCCGTACCCCTGTCTGCCCAGCCCAATCGGCCCCCATGCACGAATTCGTGTACCGGGTCTCTAGGATATAGATATCTGCACAGTTGTGTGACTGATGGTTCATGCTTGAGGGTGTCTTTTTTTTTTTAATATACTGTGGGGCCTTGACTTACGAGTGTCCTGACTAACGAGTTTTTCAAGATATAAGCCGTCTCTCGGCCGATTTTTTGCTTTGAGTTGCGAGCTAAAATTCGGGTTACGAGCCAGCTTCAGATACCCCACTGCTAGTTAGTGCAGCGAATGTCACAGTGAACGCCACAACATCAGCCCAGCATCACGTGTCTCACTCACTCACTTTAAGATTTGACATACAAGTAATTTGAGTTACGAGCTCCGTCACGGAACGAATTAAACTTGTAAGTCAAGGCCCCACTGTATTTTATTGATTTTTTTTACAGAGAGGAAGGGAGAGGGATAGAGAGTCAGAAACATCGATGAGAAACATCGATCAGCTGCCTCCTGCACACCCCCCACTGGGGATGTGCCCGCAGCCAAGGTACATGCCCTTGACCAGACTCGAACCTGGGACCCTTCAGTCTGCAAGCTGATGCTCTATCCACTGAGCCAAACTGGTCAGGGCATGCTTGAGGATTTCAAAGTAAAAAGAGACAAGTGGCCAAATGAGGAAATGAGACACAGAACCTAGAGACAGGACTTGGCTGGAGATCCTACACAGAACCTAGAGATAGGACTTGGCTGGAGATCCTATACAGAACCTAGAGAGAGAACCTAGGGAGAGAACATGGCAAAAGATCCTGGACGGAACCTGGCTACAGAACTTCACTGGAGAACCTAGACAGAACATGGCAAAAGAACCTGGATAGAACCTGGCTAAAGAACCTGGTGGCTGAACCTGGCTGGAGAACCTGGAGAACCTGGCTGGAGAACCTAGCGAGAGAACATGGCACCAGAACTTGGTTGGAGATCCTGACCAGAACTTGGTTGGAGTTCTAACCAGAACTTCGCTGGAGATCCTGGAGGGAGAACCTCACTATGCTGATGAACTGAAACCAGTTTCCATGTCATTCATTCTTCGCCGACTCCGTCCACACCTTTGGGGATCCCTGGACCTGTTGGGGTTGGACCCCAACACCCAAGTGCACGAATTTCATGGACTGGGCCTCAGATAAGGTCACTCAACCCAGATAGCTAACTATAACAACACTTGAATGGGCTTTTTGGTGGGGGAGTTAATGGAAACAACATATAAAATGAGAATTGATTGTCAGTTTATCATGCAGTTAAGATAGTGTAATATTACAGTTAATCTTCTTATCTTCCTCTTACCAACAAGGTGAAGATCAGTCCAGAGATTTGGTCTGAGTCCTTACATTCTCTGACTGTGAGGTTTGTTAAACCACCCTTGGGACCTGCTGTGTTCTGACGGTGATATTAGCATGTCAGCATGAAGAAAAGGAACAGCGGAGTATTGCCCCCCTCCTCCACTTCTCAGAAGACAAAACAATGTTCATAACACTTGCAAGAACCATGAAAAGTATCTTGCATAGCAAGTAAACCTAAGTTACAGTTCCACTGTCCTACAGCAGCCTGGGAGCACGTTTCTCATTGTCTAATGGTAACTACATGGCTGACTTTTATAGGTATTTTATATGTGTTTAAATTAAATATGTTTGCTCTGTTTGTAGTGAGGTACAGTTCTATGCATACCCATTAAAGCAAGCTTATTGATTGTGCATTTATGTCCTCTGTCGCCCTATTAATATTTAGCAACTTTGTTTACAATTAAAATAATAAATACTTTTTTATAAACTAAAAAAAAAAAAAAAATGAGGAAATGAGTGGCAAGGGCCCAGGCAGAGAATGGAGAGGTGCTGACAGGGAAGACTGGGAGGAGACTTGTGTCCCAGCAGCAAGGAAACTCCTGTCTGCACGCTGTGCTTGCAGGTGCCGTGGCATCTGACACCTCAGGAGAACAGCATTTGACTGTTCTTAGTTCTCCCTCCTGCTGTCAGATCTCCAATTCCTGTTTCCATTTTACTGCAGACAATGCTCAACCATTGCATTTAGGGATTTTTCTAGTTGTCCTTTTTCCCTATCTACACCATACATGCATCTGAAGCAAGGCTCTTGGAAGCCACAGGATCCAATTTTAGCCCCTAGAACAAGAATTTCTTATTCAACATGTCAATCATACAACCAGCTTCTTGGCACAAAGATAGCTTCCAGGTTTCTTCCCAACAGGTGGCTCATACTAAACCTCAGCCAACAGGGGCGTGACATAGCTGTTTGCAATTAATGCCTTACTATCAAGTGGGAAGTTTCTTAAATCTTCTCGGCTTCTATAGAAACCTGAGTGAGCCCTGGCCATGGTGAGATGTTCCTAGCAAGAATAGTAGGAACATTATTTTCACAAATATTAAATTGGTACTTTTAATTAACCCCTTAGGACAAGTTCCCCCAGCCTTCCACATGAGACCAAGCCATGGATTGTATTGCCCCAGGAGAGGAAAGCTAGAGCAAGACAACAAAATTGTCTTTGGTAAGAGGCGGACTTGATGAGACAACAGCTTGGCTTCCCTGGGTGGCAAACACACCTCTGTGCCCTTCTAAACCCTCGGCATAAAGGCAAGGTCCCCTGAGGGTCTGGGCGGGGGGTGGAGAAATGGAGCAGCTCTGAGGAAAGACTGGCTGCCCACCCCACTGAAGGCATCCAACCTACCTGAATGATTACATCGGATATTTCATTACCTCAGTCCTCTTCTAGCTCTTGCTACAGAGGATGTGGTGGAAAGCCCCAGTCATTTGTGAAGCAAAAATAAATTACATTTTATTTGCATTGGAATTTCATTCCATAATCAATGTGGTCTGAGTAGTTTCTACGCTAAAGCAGACTGCTTACTGCTTACATCCTAAATGCAGGTGCTGGGAAGTTCATACTTTGGAACAAGCTTTAGAAGGGAAGTCTTTCTTTTTTTTTTTTTTTTTTTAATATATTTTATTGATTTTTTACAGAGAGGAAGGGAGAGAGATAGAGAGTTAGAAACATCGATGAGTGAGAAACATCGATCAGCTGCCTCCTGCACATCTCCCACTGGGGATGTGCCTGCAACCCAGGTACATGCCCTTGACCGGAATCGAACCCGGGACCCCTCAGTCCGCAGGCCGACGCTCTATCCACTGAGCCAAACCGGTTTTGGCAGAAGGGAAGTCTTTCACCAGGACACAAGTCCAAGTGCTACCACAAACATTACATTGCCAGACAACCACGCACAGTAACTCTAGTCCGAAAAGCTCCAACACACACCAACACTTCCACAATGCACAGCCCCATGGCCCCTCCTTGAGAAACCACCGAGTTTTCCTCTTCTGGGAACCAAAGAGTAAGGCATGATATATCCATTTAATTGAATCTATTCACGTTAGCTGTGCTACTCTCACAAAGCGATCCCAACTGATCATGCACTGACCCTTAACCGATGCATTTTCTATTCTACCAATACAAGCTGAGTGTTCCCTGACTCAAAATACCAGGAAGCCAAAATGGGCTTTTAGAGCCGCTTTGGTCCAGGGACTTCATTTGGAAGATTATACACAATTTGTCAGAAAATGACTCTGAAACTGAAAGGATGTCTTTTTTTAATTAAAAAACAACAACTTTCTATTCATTATGGAATTAACACTCCAGTGCAAATAGCAAAAAGATACAACTTTCATAAGTCATGAAAAGTTAGTAGCCTACAACCCTTTAAAAGAACAAGGCTACTACATGCACCAATTCTCTCAAACATAAAAGCAAACTAAGATACACACAGAACACCTCAGAAGATATACAGAAGCCGGTAACAACTGATTCCGAAGTGTGTGGTAAGGGGCGGAGGGTGCTGGAGGAACGGTAAGGAGATAGCTCAGTCTGAACATCTGAATGTTTGGTGTTTCCTACCCCAGAGATGTGTTACCTATTTAAAAATTCTGTCACACAAGATGCTGTCTCTTTAAAAAATTCTCATGTGTAGGCGGTAAGCCAGGGGTGGGGAACCTTTTTTTTCTGCCAAGGGCCATTTGGATATTTATAACATCATTTGAGGGCCATACAAAGCTATCAACTTAAAAATTAGCCTGCTATATTTGGTCAATTAACTCACTTCTAATGCCTTGGCAGAACCAGACCAAATGATTTTGTGGGCCTTACACAGCCTAGACCAGATGTTCGCCACCCCTGCTAAACAACAGACCTGCAAGATGGACTACAAATTAAAACTCACTGAGCACCGAGCTTTTGAAGCACCTTTCATACCTCGCCCAACAACACTACCCCTCTCAAGCCCTCAGTCACCCTGCTTTCATTTGAGCAGGCTGGAAATTCTATAAAGCAAACAGGACCCAGAAACAAGTTGAGGACAGAATTCCCAGTCTTCCTACTTTCTGGGGATTTCCTCCCCGCCCCCCCCACCCCCCGCCCCATCCCCCTTTTGTAAACTGAAGATAATCGGTTGCCTCAGAGGGATTCCGGGAGCACAGCTCCAAATGGCAAAGTAGGTATTTTTGTAGCATAATATGTTTCCAGTGTAGACATGCATGCATGTGCTAACAGCCATGAAGAGTAAAAATTCAATACTGACAATTAAATTTGGATTCTGATTACCATTTTATCATAGAAGACAATTAATCCAAGCATGAGTTACCATTAAAACTGAGGAGAAAATGTTGAGTGGCAACAGGTTCTTAACAGCAAATGCCAGATTACATAATTCACCCAAATCAACAAGACGAGAAGAAATGATAATAGTATAGACAGTGCACATAACAGAACTATAAACCTAACTCATTTGCTCGCAGCCTGCAAGAGAAGAAGGTAATTAACTAATTTAAGATCAAGAAATACTTTTTAAGATGCAAAAAGAAAACAAAAATATGTTCCAAATTTTTACTTTAAGGCTACATTTCTACAAGACCCAGTTCGTATTTTTCTCCTTCAGAAACATTCCCTAACTTTTCCAGCCTCTCCATCAGTTCCCCACTATTCAGTGGGTATAGTTTTCAGTTTTGCAAGATGAAAAAATTCTAGATCTACTGCACAACAATGTGCGCAGTGCTGGTCACACCACTGTCCTGGACACTTAAACGGTTAGGATGACAAACTTTGTTTTTCAGCACAATTTTTTAGTCTCTGTAAATAAGAAAATTTCACATATTCAATTAACTGAGCAACTAGACATAAAAAAAGTCTCCCAATTTTTACAAAGAATACTTACTTCATTTTTGTTAAGGTCCTAAGAAGCAAGTACTCGGCTTAGTGAAAAGTAAACACTAGTAATTATTATCCAAGAACAACTAAAATTGTAATGCATTCCCTGAACTTCCTTCAAATCTTTTTCATAACACACATTTTTATAGCAAAGTATCTTCCAGAAAAGGCAGCAACAAAATACTAACTGGGGGCAGAGACTAGGTTTTAGTTAACTTTTCATTTATATCAAAGTTAGACTTGCAGTCTTGGAGTCCGCAGTTCTACATGCCTTGTGAAAACAGCTGCCACTGGCATAAAGCCCTCATTTCCCACTCTCCAAACACGATTCTCCTTAACTCTCCTCTCCGTGTCTTTTGTTTAACTCTTCATCTCTAAATACCATGCTTACAGGCCTACTTCTTGGTTCGAAGCATTATCTACTGGCTTCCTGTATGGAAGGTGATGGAATACTCAGCTCCTTTCACCTCCCACCAAGCCATTACTTACATATTCCTGTCTTCCTGTCCTGTCTTCTCAAAAAAAGACTGTAGCAGATTTTAATTCTGAAGCGAGTATATGTTTATAAGAATCATTTAATTGTTCATGTAATAGAAATGAGATAAACATAAAATTGAAGAAATTAATAAAAGTAGGAATGTAAACTCCCATATGCATGCACACACATGCAGTCCTGTGTGTGTCCACCATCCATGGATAGGGCCCGGATGCAGGGCATCCTAACAGCTGTATCTTCGGCATTCGGATCTTGCTTTCTAAACACTAGGAAGAAGCAGGGTTTCTTAAAGAAATGGTTGACGGAGGATATGAGGCAGAAAAAGTACAAGGTGAGCCTGGGCCATCTTCCTGTGCCGATATATAGCATTCCTCATGAAATACCAGTTTCAGGCATGGTTCAACAGATGCTCAAACTTTTAGCTGAAGGACTGCGGAGGAGCAGGATGGAGGCAGCGACAACACTTTTACCTTGTATTGGAGAATGGTTTTTACAGATAGCCAAGCTATCTCATCAATGAAAACCTGCTCTTCATGCTCAAGTAAAGCATGAACTTAGATCACGCTTATGCAAGCATTCTGTCCAATCTCCGGGGTTATTTTCAAAGCAAGCAAGGCAGATCTCTCTTTCATGACAAATGAGATATAAGGGCACTGAAAATGTAGAGGTTTGGAACTAGAAGCTGGTGTCCGGAATCAGAAAAGTTAGTGTGCAATGTCTGCAAGGACTCAAACTGAAAGTAAGCTGGTGGGCTCAGATAAGAAACCAGACTGTCAATTATGTGTTTAGCGGGGTGTATTTTTCTAGTCCAAATAGCTCAGTGAACATGTCGCAAATTAATTACCCAGTGTGCAATAAAAGTAGCTTTTCTTCTTTGCATGGGCAGGGCAGGAGGGAAATAAGGACAATGGTTCCAAGAGTACAGTCAACCAAGAAAAGTCTGTCATCCTCCAACCCCAGCCCAACAAAACTTCAGGGGCAGTTTAACCATGAAGCATTTTAAGATTCTTCTAATCTATCTCTTCCCCCAAAAGAGACCTCATGCCCATGATACCTCTTTCAGTTTTCCCCATATTAAACAACCAGCAACCCCTAGCTGCTCATCTTGCAAACAATTCCATCTTTCTCTTTGGTTTCTATAGCCCCTGGGGTGTGCTATGCTCTGCCTGCTCCCATGGCACCTATGAGAACAAGAGCTCTGGCCCTCCAATGCCACCGAAAGCCCTCCGACCCTGCATCCTGTTCCCCATTGGCACCTTTCTCCCATGCAGTTTTCTGCTTCCAGGGGCCCAGACCCACAACATGCACCCAGCAACCAGGTCACAGCAGGGAGGAAAGAGCAAACACCCTCTAGTGAGCCTACCTCCAACTGTGCCAACAAAGACCTCACTTTGGAGGCTTGAGTCTCTTATACACAAAATGGAATAATGAAACCTACACTGCAAGATTCCTATACTGATTACAGATAATGTCTACAAAGTTCCCAGCACGATGCACATAATACTTATGAATGCTGGCTAGTAATGACAGCACTCCCAGTGGCAGCTCTACATACTCTTACTAGTCCACACTTATTGGCCATTTACAGTGTGCCAAGCACACTTCTAAACACTTTAGTATTGACTCATTTCATCCTTAAAAGGTGCTATCAATCATCCATTTTATAGACAAGAAACTGAAGGAGTATTATAACAACTGTAATAAGAGGCCCTTCAACATTCCCCAGCATCCAGCCGACAGAACTGGCATATCCACTCTAGCAAACAGCCTTTCACCAGCGCCCACTAGTAACCGATGTAAAATCCAGGCAGTTCCACTCCTAAGTCAAACTATCTGATGACCCTATTTCTCTTCTGCCAGAAATGCTTTTCCTAGTACAGCACCCCCTACTCTGCCTCCTGGGATATACCTCCTTTCAAACTACTCAAATGTCACTGCCTCTGTGGATCGCTCTGGACTTCCCTCCACATTTCATTCATTTCACTATTAGCCGTAGGGCATATATCCAAGCAATCCAAATACTAGAGAAGGAAGGAAGACTAACAACTACATTCTCCCTCTGTCCCCGGAACAGCGGAGTCGGAACGGACTTAGAGCCTAGGTGGATTCGTGCGGGGAGGGGAGGGTTCCAGGCAGCATCCACACCTCAGCATCATCCTCTTTGAAGTGGGATAAGGCATCTCTCTCTTTCTCAGAGAACCTGAATGATAAATCAGGAAATGAGCAGAATATACACAGAACCCAGCAGACGTCACTAATGGAACGGGAAATGTGGTGTTAGAGCACACCACAGTAATCCTGGGAGAGCTGGTGAGGGGCAACTATTCCCACACTGGATGACAAGAAAGCAGCCCTGGGGTCCAACAGCAAGGGGATGAAGGGTCCCAGGGCTAAAACACTCCCTCAAGTAACAGACCATTTTCACAGTGCTATCAGAGCTGACTCAACCTGGAGCTGAAGGGAGCAATCTGCTGACCTCATTAGAGAATTCTATGCCCCTCCAGAAATGCTACAGAGACAGCAAGTGTAAATACCAGAGTTATTAGTTGTCTCAGCCACAATAAGAACCTCAAGGGGAAAGTCCTACAAATAAATGTACAGAGCTCCTTGTTATTTACTATAAAGACATATGTCCTGATCTGTTCATACTTTAATTATGTAAATCTGTGTAAGTTTTGCTTTTTTATTTTTAACTATTAGCTAGACCATTTTAAGTGCTTTTCTCTAGTGAGTTCAAAACATTTAAGACAGCTAAGCATTGTTGTTCAATTAAAAACTAAACATCATTCAACTCTAAAAAATATCTGAAACTAACTATGTATTATGCCTGGTGTGCTTTCCTGTGAGTCTGCAGCACTCACCTATGTGACAGCATTTTCTAAACATCATGTCTACCCATTACCTCTTCTGTATTTTATTTTTTTAGGACTCATAAGGACAAAATATTACAACCTCTTCCTCCAAGCTTCCCTAACTCATCTCTATTTTAGAATTGCTGCCCTGAAGTTAGAATATATCCAAGTCAAATATTCCTTTACCCTCCTTGAATTTACATATAAAACCTCACCAGTAAGCCCAGCCCCCTCTCCTCTCACTTTTGGGTCCACACTACCGGGTGTGTCTGTGCTGGCTGAGAGCTCCAGGGCAGCACCCATTTAATCTACATTTTAGGCCTGTAACTCTCAGAATGGTAGTGAACATTTCTGTGTGGCTGTGTTTAAAGAATTTACACACCGGGGCCAGCCCCTTTGTTTCTGTGAGTCCACCTAACTTCAGGGAAACTCTCTTTAATAAAACCAAGCAGCAGTGCCATTTCATAGCACTGTTCTAACTCTGAACGTGGGAACTGAAAATAGAACATATATTTCTATTACAAAGCAATGAAGGCCATGTCTATTAAAAAAACTTTACAAAGAACAACCATCAAGACAAAGCAGTCATAAAACCAACCCCAGAAAAGGGTGACACCTGAGAGTGAATCCCACCCCAAATGTCCTGAATGATTCTTTTCTCTATCAAAGCGAGAACACAGAACCTATTACCGTAAGTTAAACTTCTGAAATATGTGCAACTTAATCCAGTCCCACACATATATATGTGTGTACTTGCTGGCTGTATGGCCTGCATGGACTGTGAAATCTGCTACTTTATGGCTCTGCCTCCACAGCCAAATGCTTTCACATGTACTGTATAATCTGCTTCACAAAGCTAAGGAAGGCGCTGAAGACAAAGCAGAAAGTAAGAGGTTACCAGGTGTAGCAGGCTAACATTAAACCAATATGAGATGTTTGAAACATGCTCTTTTCATATAGTATAGATAGTATGTTACATTTGCACTTTAAAAGCTCATGTCAGAATAGAGATAAATTGGACATTTACAGAATTAAATTACTTATTAATTACAAAGCATAAAATAGTAACTTTGCATCGGACAAAACTGGTAGGCACCACTTTACCCAAATGATCAAAGTATCCCAACAGTATGGAGACAATGCGATATGATGAACTGCAACAACACCGCTTCCTGGCATCCACCAAAAGTGATCGCCTGATCTAATCTCAAGGAGCTGGACAAGTGCAAATCCAGGTACAGTCTACAAAATAACTGGCCTGTCCTCCTCAAAAACCTCAAGGTCAAGAAAAAGAAAGGTGGAAGAACTGCTCCAGATTTTAAAAGGCATGACAATTAAAGGGAACACAGATTGTGGGTCAAGGTCGAGAGGACTGCCTAGTTGATATGGTTTAGTGGATAGAGCATCGGCCTGCAGACCGAAGGGTTCCAGGTTAGATTCCGATGAACGGCACTTCCTTGGTTGCAGGCTCCTCCCCAGCCCGAGCCCTGGTCAGGGCGTGTATAGGAGGCAACCAATCGATGTGTTTCTCTCACATCGATGTTTCTCTGTCTATCTCTCTCTCTTCCACTCTCTCTAAAATCAATGGAAAAATATCCTCGGGTGAGGATTTAAAAAAATCATTTAAAAATGAAGAATGGTAAATGTAATGAATATAACAAAAATTCCATGATGCTCTTACCAAGAAATTGGAACCAGGCTTCCCTCCTCTTATTTGATAGAGGAAATCATATGGTCCTGGTGATACACTCTTATCTGAGACTAGAGGCCTGGTGCACAAATTCATGCACGGGTGGGGTCACTCAGCCTGGCCAGCAGCCTAGGGGAGGGACCAAGGGAGGTTGGCTATGGGAGCGCACTGACCACCAAGGGGCAGCTCCTGCATTGAGCGTCTTCCCCATGGTGGTCAGTGCGTGTCATAGCAACTGGTCAACTGGTCGTTCAGTCGCTTAGGCTTTTATATAGAGAGAGATTCCTAAAAACCCCAACTACATGTTCTTCACAAATGATGAGGATCTATCAAACTTTTATTTGTTCTAAACTTGTTTTATGTTTCATTTGGCAGAATCATTTCTGCATGATCATCTTTTTTTGCCTTTTTGTGACAGTTAAAATCAGATTAAATTAAGCATTAAGGAAAACACTGGCAGGAACAAGTTACAAAAAAATATGAAGAGAATCTAAGGGATAGAGGATTAGGCTCTCCATTATAGCTGGTGATGCTGGAAGTTTCCAGGATTATGAATTGGGGCAAATGGAAAAATAAAGATATACACAGACACATAAATGCTTCAGGTCTAAGTATTCATTTACTATCTTTTTTTTTTTTTTTTTTTTTTAAATATATTTTATTGATTTTTTACAGAGAGGAAGGGAGAGAGATAGAGAGTCAGAAACATCGATGAGAGAGAAACATCGATCAGCCGCCTCCTGCACATCCCCCACCGGGGATGTGCCTGCAACCCAGGTACATGCCCTTGACCGGAATCGAACCTGGGACCCTTCAGTCCGCAGGCCGACGCTCTATCACCTGAGCCAAACCGGTTTCGGCGTAAGTATTCATTTACTATCTTAAAAATTACTGAGCACCTTCTGTATGCCAGACACCATCCTAGGAGATCCAACACTCAACCAATCTGACATTTCTCATGGAGAAACATCATAGCTGCAGATTAGTGACCCTAGATTAATTTAAAATATAACATGAGGTGGTATTAACAGCTATGACAAAAAGAAACCAAGACAATGAAGTGACAGGAGATAGTGAGGTCTGAGAAGGCTTCTCTACGGGAGTGCCATGCGAGCTGACAGCAGTGGGGGAGCAGGCAGGTGGACACGTTGGAGGTGGGAGGGAGAGAGGTACCCAGGGGTCACAGCCTGAGGTGAGAGTCACGTGTGGACCGGTGTCGGCTGACATAGACATCTGAGTGCGAGAAGGACCCATGAGAGGATTCCAAGTATGGAATCATTTATGTCTTAGCTACAAAGCAGAAAGCTGTCATTAGAGAAGAACAAACACAAGATCAGCTGGAAGCCCCGCAATGGCACAGGCACAGGGGGTGTGGGGTTGGGGCCAGAGCAGTAGCCGCAGGGGCTGAGGACGACGTTGTCAGATTCCGATTCTATTTTGAAAGAAAAGCTGACAGGATTGCTGAGGGGACTGAATGCAGTGTTTTGAAAGATAAAAGCCCAGGATGACAATATGGCTCTTACCTTCATCCACCCAGGGACACATGTACATTGGCTGAGGAAGAAAAGCCTGAGGAAGGAGCAAGAGTGCTGATGGCAAGAAGTCAAGAGTTGGATTTGATACACATTAGGTTTAAGATGTCTGTTAGTCATCAAAGCAGAGGTGAGCAGTGAGTCACCAGATGTGCAGGCTCTGGGGAGAAGCATTAATAAGTGCAATAGATATGGAGATGCAGATATATAAAGAAGAACTGCCTATGTGTTTGTGTGACGTGTGTGTACATACACACAATGAATGAAGGAAAATTCAAGAAGGAAAACACAGAGAAGGGAGAGAGAAACTTGAACACTGTATCTACGTCAACACCATTTGAAAATACCATTATGAGCATGTACTAGAGGCCTGCTGCACGAAATTTGTGCATGGGGGGTGAGGGGTCCCTCAGCCCAGCCTGCACCCTCTCGCAGTCCAGGACCCCCTCTCAGGGATGTCCACCTGTTGGCTTAGGCCCGCTCCCACAAGGAGCCAGCAATAGGACATCCCTCTCACAGTCTGGGACCCCTTGCTCCTTACAGCCCACCTGCACGCTGCTCCTTACCGCTTGGCTCACTGCTCCTTAGCGCTGCCATGGGGCCAGCCGTGAGCCCAGCTTCTGGCTGAGCAGCACTTCCCCTGTGGGAGCACACTGACCACCAGGGAACAGCTCCTGCGTTGAGCATCTGCCCCCTGGTGGTCAGTGCACATCATAGCAACTGGTCGTTCTGGTCGTTCTGCCATTACAGTCACTTAGGTTTTTATTATATAGATTACTTTAGTAATAAAAAGGCAGCATTTCTTTTGTTTCCCTCAATAAAATAATAAGCTAATGAAAAATATTCAAGTCAGAAGTGCAGAAGTAATATAAGGTTGAGACAACACTCAAAGACAAGCACATTAATTGTGGGTAATTTCCTCCCAGCTCTTTTCCCCTGGACACACACACGTGCACATGCACACACACGCACACACACACAGTGATGTTTTAAGTGCAGTTTAGTTTTGCTTATTTGTTTTAACACACAAGATACTGAACTCAAAAGGACAACCATAAATGCATTTTTTGTTTGTTTGGGATGTTTTTATGCTTTTACAACCACTTCACAGCCCACCTGCCTCGCATCTGAGGGCGGGTGCTTTCTGCCCCTGCCCCTCAGAGCTTCACAGCTGGGTCTCCTTTACACAATCATAAACAACATGTTTTAATTTCATAAAGAATTATTTGAATACTTAATTTTGAAATGGACATCACGATGTACAATTCCCTGTGCACATTTCTAGTGTAGTATCAAGCCTGTTAGAAAGCTCGCTTCAGCACCACCTCAAGGAGTCACTGTCTAGTCACCGAAGAGTGAAGACTCTCACTAGAAATGCCCTACCTTCAGTTCATTCAGTAAACACCTGTCATGAGCCAGTATGTGTGCTGTGTGCGTGCGTGGGAGATGGGGGAGTGAGGGGAGGGTGACAGGCGCAAAATTTTTAAAGAAAATTTCAGACAGTGAAGCGTGCTATGGATAAAGTAAGAACACTTGAGACTGTAACTGGGAGGAAGGGGAGAGAGAGGAAATGCTACTTAGCCAGGTGTCCAGAGAAATCCTGCTGAGGAAATGACATTTGAGCCAAAGCCTCAGTGAAGAGGAGGAGGGATGCAAATACCCTAGAGAGCAACCCGAGTACCAGGAGGAGAAAATGCAGAAGCCCTGAGAAAGGATGGAGCACGGCAGGAGTGAGGACAGAGGGACGGCAGTCTGGCCGGGACATCTTGGGAAGGGAGGTTAAATCATAGATGGCCTCGATGCCATGGCAACGAATATGGCGTTCATCCTAATTGCAGTAAGAAATTATTATAAGGTCATAAAGAGGGTGGTGAAGTGTACGGATGCAGGACAATTCTGAAGCAATATCCCTAGAACCTGCTGATGGAATCAAGATCCTGGGACTGTGTGGGCAACGACCAGCTTCTCCACCCGCACCATGAGTGACTTTTAGCCTTGCCATGAACCTGCTCAGTACTCACCTTGCAGCACTGTGTACAGAGAGCGCAAGCAGCAACTGCGTGTAGAATCAGTAATGAAACATGCAGCATATCATACCCTCTCACTCACCCAAATTGGGATCAGGAGCCTGGCGTTTCTTAATTTTAGCTTCAGAAATAGCAGAATAATAGGCACAAGTCATCTTGATAAGCCACATTGCTCGAACCATTGGCACTGAATATTTAGCTAAATATGCAAAAACATCTTCTTTTTTACTAAGGATGGGAACCTGAAAAGAAATAACATATTTATAATAATCACATATTATGTTCACCATCAGCAAAAGAAAGAGACTATAAGTTCCTTCTGGTTATAAGAAAGTATATCCTTCTTTAAAAAGTATATCCTTAATGGATTTTAAGCAAATTTTGACTAAGAAAATATAATCAAAACTATGTTTAGCACATTGGCAACACAATTTTATCAGCTGTGCTTTCTTCCTTATAAAAATAAATTACCTGCAAATTGTCAGATGGTGAAAGCTACTCATCTTGTCAACAAAATAGAAAAAAATAATAATTTCATGACAGTCCTCTGAGTTTATCCCAAAATTGAAACAGACAGGTCAAGTGAGAAACTGTCCCCACTCTACATTTCTTTCAAGAACACTTTTTTGTAGAAAGTTTTTCAACTGTACCAGTTCATAAGAATTAACAATTTCCACAAAGCTTTTAAAAGTGCCTTTAGCCCAAAATTTAAAATAGAGGCTAAAATGATGGAACAGTGAATTTGCCTAATAAACACTGAGCTAGAAATAGGTGGGTAATTAATTCGCTGATGGAAAGTAGGCACTTGAGGCAGTTAATTATTTCCTTTAGACCACAAAGGTACTATTTAGCAAATTAGTATCCCCATGTACAGCCACATGATTTGAAGGAATTAATCCACTCTTAGAATTCCTCATAAATATGCTAGGACAACCTCGCTTATCTATATACATTTCTGAAACTAGAGTAAGAGTGGACAAAGGTTTACCGGCTGTGACACAGCAGGACCAAAGCAGTGACAGGGAGAGGCAGGCAGCTCCCCCACCCCCCTTCTCACAGGAGGGACGAGGGCCTCACTGTTCCATTCGTGGCACCAGCCTGTTTGGCTAAACCCATCCCTGCCAGGCTCTTCATTTATGAATGCGATAATACCAACCAGGTCCATCTCACTGAGTGGTTGGAAAAGTAAAGCAAAAGAATTACATGTATCAAAATTATAACAAGTTTTGTTTTTGTTGCCAATTCCAAAGATTTCTCCATGCCAGCCAAATTGTTTTCAAGCCATGAACGTGACCTCTCCTAAGAGGATCCTAAATACCACACCATGGACATTGAGCCTCAGTCTCTCTGCCCCACACTCTTGTTTGATTTTGTGCTGGAAATCAAGGCTTCAAACCAGCTAACTGGTTCATATAGCATAGCATTTTTCTCTTAGTTAACCAAATCCTTGTTTAGTCAGTGGATTTTTTTATCATACATATGTTATAAATTTGACTATCCATATATTTGGTACAAAGTGTGATCCCAGAAATAAAAGATGAGTATTTTTTATAAAACAAAGCAATGTCATCTGACTTCACTTGAAATCACCTGGGTCTTACCAAAGAAACATCAAGCTGCTCCAACACTGAAGCAAAGCTGACTGCACTGAGAAGCAGTGTGTCCACATACTGTCTCTTATGGGCCCTTTAACAGACTTGTAGTTGTGTGCAGTTCCTGCCTTGGGTGCTGACTTGAGAACATACCCCGGCGAGGCAACTACACGTCCAAAGCTGACTGAAAGGGAGGTGAAGAGTACAGGCCACAGCTGTAAGGGCTCCTTTCTGCAGACCACAGCAATACATTTTAACAAAATAATGTCTGGAGTCCGGGCCAGTATGCCCAGTGATACAGCACTGGCCTGCACACCTGAGGGTCTCGGGTTCAATTCCCGGTCAAGAGCATGTATCTTGGTTGCAGGTGTGTTCTCTGGCCTGAGTCAGGACATGTACGGAAGCAATCAATCGAGGAGACACATTGATGTTTCTCTCTCTTTCCTCCTCCCTCCCACTCTCTCTAAAAATCAATGGAAAAAATAATTTCAGGTAAGCATTAATTTAAAAAAATAATCTCTTGAAAATGTAACTTACAAGGCACATCTTTCAGGGAGCATAAGGCTCAGGTTTATTATCATTTATTCAGTTCAAGATCTGAGTGGCTGCTTCTCACTCAGAACACAGTTTGGGGGTCTGGCTGCCTCTTAATCAAACATACCAAAGATTATAATACCATGACCTAAAAAAATAGGCAAATGCAAAAAGTAAAGTTAGCATCTCCAAAGAAATGATAGCATCTTTTGTAGATGCCTAAAGTATTTCTTTTGAATTGAAATTGACAGGAGGAAACAAAAAGTTTTTGAACAAGTGAAATGTTTAGATGAAATAGCAAACAAAACAGAGCCACAGGTCTTAGGATAAGAACAGAAGGCAAACCTCTATGGCAGAGCCCTAAGAAATGGTTGACTCAAATCAAGGGCTTTAGGATGTAGAAGAATATACGTGAAGAAAGTTAATTAAGGAAAGGACACACATTGATGGATTTGTCAATATACAGCTTGGGCGAACTCAGGAAGGAAAATATATTTACCCCGAGTGAACTTCCTTACAGTGATGGATTCTATTTTGAACAAAGAAACCGTCTGACTTGAACTTGTAGCTGAACCTAGGCAATCCCCTGCAGCTGCTTGGTGTCTGAATCAAGCCAGACCTGCATGTAAGCACCAAAAGAAAACTAAGACACCTAGCATGTGATGGTTTTCCATCCTGGCATGCCCTTTCCCCTTGGATAAATGCTACCATCAGCATCAGCGGCTCACTAAACAGTGGTATAGGCCAAAGGAAACCCATAGACCGCAGACACCTGAAGTGAATACCTGATCAGAAATAGTGAACTGTGCGAGAGCCAGAAGGGTATCCCTAGGGGCCAAAAATCTCCTTCTCCAAATCCATCCTTGAGCCTGAGTTAAAAGGCCCTTCGCAGGCCATTGTTTCCCTCTCCATGGCTACATACTTGGGAGCTGTGGAGCTTTATAGTAACAGAACTCAGGCCCAGAAACCTGATCCATCCCATATAGAACTACTCTGAACTCTCTATCAGAGCTGGAAGATGATTCATGATCTTAGCAGGAAAATGAAGGTCTTCTGCATTAAGCCATCTCACAGATAAATACCAGAAATTAAAGAAGTATTTAAACTTTCTAATATGAAGAACATGTGGAGAATGCATTCTTTCACCCAACTCAGAAAGAGATTTCACTGTCTCAAGAAGCTTACATGCTGGAGAAGGGAGGGGGACAAACTTTTGAAAAGCCCAAGAAATGAATACTTCAAAATACCTTCAATGGTTTTGTAAAGAAAACATGTTTGCCCTAGCCAGTTTGGTTCAGTGGATAGAGTGTCAGCCCATGGACTGAAGGTTCCTGGGCTTGATTCCAATCAAGAGCACATACCGGGTACAGCTTGATCCCCGGCCCTGGTTGGGGCACATGCGGGAGGCAACCAATCAATGTGTCTTTCTCACATCCATGTTTCTCTCTGTCTCTCCCCCTTCTTTCCACTCTCTCTAAGAATCAATGGAAAAATATCCTCAGGTGAGGATTAACAAAAAATGAAAAACAAAAAAAAGAAGAAAAATAAAATATTTTTTAAATTAAATCTTTACTGTTCAGATTATTACAGTTGTTCCTCTTTTTTCCCTCCCCCATAGCTCCCCTCTACCCAGTTCCCACCCCACACTCTGCCCTTAACCCGCACCCCCCACTGTCCTCATCCATAGGTATACAATTTTTGTCCAGTCTCTTCCCGCAACCCCCACACCCCTTTCTCCCCCAGAGAATAGTCCACTCCCTTTCTATGTCCCTGATCATATTAATTCACCAGTTTATTCTGTTCATCAGATTATTTATTCACTTGATTTTTAGATTCACTTGTTGATAGATGTGTATTTGTTGTTCATAATTTGTATCTTTACCTTTTTCTTCTTCTTCCTCTTCTTAAAGGATACCTTTCAGCATTTCATATAATACTGGTTTGGTGGTGATGAACTCCTTTAGCTTTTCCTTATCTGTGAAGCTCTTTATCTGACCTTCAATTCTGAATGATAGCTTTGCTGGGTAGAGTAATCTTGGTTGTAGGTTCTTGGCATTCATCACCTTGAATATTTCTTGCCACTCCATTCTGGCCTGCATAGTTTCTGTTGAGAAATCAGCTGACAGTCGTATGGGTACTCCCTTGTAGGTAACTGACTGTGCTGCTTTTAAGATTCTCTCTTTGTCTTTTGCTCTTGGCATTTTAATTATGATGTGTCTTGGTGTGGTCCTCTTTGGATTCCTTTTGTTTGGGGTTTTCTGCGCTTCCTGGACTTGTAAGTCTATTTCTTTCACCAGGTAGGGGAAGTTTTCTGTCATGATTTCTTCAAATAGGTTTTCAATATCTTGCTCTCTCTCTTCTTATGGCACCCCCATAATTCGGATGTTGGTACGCTTGAAGTTGTCCCAGAGGCTCCTTACACTATCTTCATATTTTTGGATTCTTTTTTCTTTTTGCTTTTCCGGTTGAGTGTTTTTTGCTTCTTCGTATTTCAAATCTTTGACTTGATTCTTGCAATCCTCTAGTCTGCTGTTGGAACTCTGTATAATATTCTTTATTTCAGTCAGTGTATGCTTAATTTCTAGTTGGTCCTTTTTCATAACCTCAAGGGTCTCACTAGATTTCTTGAGGGTCTCACTAAATTTATTGGCGGTTTCTAGAAAATTCTTGAAAAACCTTAAAAGTGTGTCTGAATCAAGTGTGGTTTTGAACTCTATATCCAGTAGTTTGCTTTCCTCCATTTCTGTCATTTGTGACCTGTTTCTTTGTCTCCACATTTTTTATGCTTCCCTATTGTTGATAGAATGGCTTTGTGTGCTAGGTGTCCTATAGGGCCCAGTGGCTCCGCTTCCACAATTACCTGAGGTGGACACTCTTGGTGCACCCCTTTGTGGGCTTTGTGCACAGTCTTGTTGTAGTTAAGCCTTGATTGTTGTAGGTATCACTGGGAGGAATTGACCTCCAGGCCAATTGGCTGTGAGAATCAGCTGTGTCTACAGTGGGAGAACTTCTGTGCTGGAGACACCCTTCTGGGGCAGGATTTGCTTCAGTGGGGCTTTGGTGTTCACTGAGTCTGCACCCTGAGTGTGTCCCTCATGGATCTGAGAAGTTGTAATCTGGATGGTCCCACTCTGACCACTGGGTACACTGGCTCTTGGATATCTAAGGAGGTGCTAATTTAGCCTCTGCCTGAGGCTACCCAGCAGGAGCTATGGAGAGATCTGCAGATTCCTCTTCTTTGTTTGGGGTTTGGAGGTGCCCAGATGAGGCCCAGCTGTGAAGCAATGCAAGCTGCTGTGGGGCCTTGGGCCTTCTTTTGGAAGTTCTGGGTCTCTCTGACCCAGCTGCAGTTTGTTAGGTAATTTTCAGATTGCAAAGGGCCAGGCCTTTCATATGCAAAAGTCTCTGCGCACAGCTTGAGTGGGGCGGGGTCTCAGGGAATCAACAGGGCGGAGCAAACAGCTATGGCTGATCCTCAGCCCTGCCCTAAGAGGCCCCGGGTCTCAGTGTCCCGGTAATCCCTGCAAGCACCTATGAGAGAAAGCCGCCCTCGAGTTCCGACCGATGCCAGATAGTCCAGTTTCTCCCTGTATGAGTCTGGGTCCCCAGAGACTCGCCCGGAACTGGAGTTCAGAGCAGTTGGGAGCTTGAGACTCCCTCCAGATTGAAAAAGACAACTGTGTCCTCAGTTGCCAGCCCTTTCCACGTGCACCTCCGTACCTCTGCACTTTACTTCCACATTTCCTCTGAGTTTCAGTGTGCTCTTCTCTTTCCTTCTAGTTGTAGAATTTCCACTCAGCCAGCCTTCCTGTGGTTCTGGATGATGTCCGTTTTGTCTTTTAGTTGTATTTTTGAAGTAGTTGTGGGAGGCAGCAATTTCCAGTGTTTACCTATGCCGCCATCTTGGTTTCCTGTCAAGAAAATATTTTTAACCTTGCAAAGAATTAATGCCAGGACTTACCCGAGGAACACCTGACTTGGCCAGAGGAAGCTCCTAATAAAGAGAGAAGAACAATGGCTACTACACTGCACCCTAATTCATCTCCCATCTACAAGATGAGACCACTGCATCCCTAAAGCAAGGGCCTCAATTCCTCACCAGTACTTCCTTCCAGGATACATCCACAAAATGTACTCCAAAAAGTTTTAAAAAGGAAAACCTAGAAAGAAAGATGTCAGTCTGGCCACGTAGGAGCTGGAGATACTATCTGACATGGAGGGTATGGACTATTGTTAGAAAGCCAATGACTATCGACTATGGAAGGATGTCCTTTGACTTGTCTGGCCTCCAGATACCTTGCATAGGCCACAGTGTGCCCAAGTGGTACATGCGTTATAGAATAGTAAGAAGCTAGGAAAATTCCAGGACAAGCGGAATAGGGAAACTGAGACAGACAGTTAAACAGTAGTTTGTGGCCACCTAATTAAATCCTATCTTCCCTAAACCAAGGACACTTAAGAGTAAATGGTTTGCACTTCTCCTCCCCAACCAGAGAGTAAGTAGCTTAAATCACCCTACTCTGGGAGACAAATAACAGAAATCCAATTAGTGCAGTTTGCCAGCCACACACAAGGACAGAGAGAATATATCTCATTTTGTACATCAGCATAAGGCTGATGAATAGTCTATTGATCCTCTCAAAGACCCCCCTTAAATGCCCAGCCTTAAAAACCCCTAAAAATGAAGGTCCCAGCGCCCTCTCTCTCCAGGGAGCATGCCGGTGCCATTCCCTTCCCCCTCTACACTTCCCCTCCCTGGCTCCCCCTACTTCCCTCTATGTATCCCCTGACCCAGGGGTGGGCAAACTTTTTGACTCGAGGGCCACAATGGGTTCTTAAACTGGACCGGAGGGCCGGAACAAAAGCAGGGATGGAGTGTTTGTGTGAACTAATATAAATTCAAAGTAAACATCATTACATAAAAGGGTACGGTCTTTTTTTTTTTTTTAGTTTTATTCATTTCAAACAGGCCGGATCCGGCCCGCGGGCCGTAGTTTGCCCACGGCTGCCCTAACCTCTAAGGCAACAGTCGGTTGGTCAGTGGGCCGCCAACCACTGGTGGTCCATGAGGTCTGAAAGGTTGACGATCACTGCTCTAAGGGACCCCATGAGACTTGCAACCAGGGGAGCAATGGGCAATGGCAGCTAGTCCTGGGTTAACCCCCTGAACCTGTCTCCAAGGCCCCCTTTTCTCTGACTTCCCAGTGATCCAAGTCAGCCCAGCCTAGGCTCTCCTGTTCCTTCTTCTAAGCTCTCCCTTGTTTCACTGTCCTAAGTGTGTTTTTGCTGCAGTCAATAAATTCTTGCTTGCTTTTCTACACTTTGTGTCTTGATTGAAATTTTTCTTTCAAGAAGACAAGAACCGAGGTCTCTCTCCCCGCCCCCCCCCACCCCCTCCACCCCGACCCATAGCACATGATCACCACTGGAAAAGAAATGCCACATGATTCAGGCTGTGTTGAGACAGGCACTACCTGAGTAGCAAGAGGTGGTTATGCTGACTGTTGTGCTTTTCAAGCATTTAGTTGCCTTTAACCACTGAAATCCATGGAAGGCAACACAAAGCTATGACTCTCAGGCAAAATAAAGGCAACGGGAGCTGTGGGTACTCTTTTCAAAGAGCTGCTTTAGGAACGAACAAAGGACCTCTCCTCTGAGGTCTGCACCAAGCCAGACAAAGAAATCTTACCATCAGGAGCGAAGATGGGCACCCTTAAAACTAAAGGGTTTCAGGGGAGATGAGAATGCTCTGTTTGCTAGTGAAATCAATCATTAACACAATTTTAAAACATAAAGAGGCCATCAAGAATGCTAATGTTGCTGAGGGTATGAAAGAAACAATGATCACAGGCAACTGAAGAGGTAGAAAACCTGTTGTTGATTTGGATAAAGGCAAAGCAGTTTAGCCAGTTCGGAGGCAGTGATATATGAACAAGCAAAGATGCTGCATTAGACATGCATTGTTTATAAGAAAGGGTAAAACGGGGAATCATTTGGGGGTCTGGAATGGATTGATTCCATTTACATTATTTCTAATGGGGAAAAAATGATTCCATTTTCAAACAAATTACTTCTGAAATAGCCTTCTGGAACAAATTAAGACCGAGAACTGAGGTTCCACTGTATATACTTGAACATTATCTCAAACATCCTCATTTCTATAAGACCATAATTAAAACAATGTAAGAAAAACTTATACCTTTTTTGCCAAAATAGCAAGTGGCTTATTTCCTGCTAATTCAGAGAACCAACTATGAATTGCACTCTGCGATCGAGGGGTAACCAGCCAATAATTATCTTTAGCATTAACTTGTGGTTTCTTCTTTCCGTTGTCCTGGAAAGTGTTCAGCTTTAGTTTCTCAGCTAATATGCTGCTAAAATAAGCTCCAATCTGAGGAAACAAGAGAAAATTTTTAAAGAAAATAATTATGTTAGTAATGTATATTAGTATTTTATCTTTATCTTCAAACAGCTCATCAGACAATAAAGTGGCAATTTAAGTCCTTAAAGTCAAGAGTTGTGATTTCCTTGACTAACTTAATGCAAAAACTGCCACAGCACCTTTGTTCTTATGAACAAGTAGTTCAAGAAAAAGAGAAGACCTTTGAAATCCTGTTAAGATTAAATGAATTGCATCCTGAATGTCAAGAGAATGGGTTCTGCTTTAATCTTCGGCTGTACTTTCCTTTTTCATACTGCACACCCATTGAAGAGAGTATTTTTCCTGAGAGGAGTTGCACAGAAAGCCTAGTAATCAATCACACCATAATTATTCTTTTTCTTGTTTCATCTTAATAGCATGTATTTTTGGAAAGCAAACTCTGTATTTACACTCAGTGCTTTTTTAAAAAAGAATCTAGAGAAATTTAATTTATTTAAATGGAAAATTACAAGAGTCAATTAAATTAACTATTCAACATTTTAGATTGGGCTGCCAATTTCATGAGCACAAGTGTTTCAAGAGAACGCTACTGTCACCTGATCTGAAAGGAGCAAAGCAGCAAAGGAAGCTCCTGTGATTACTGCAGCATTTTCATATCAACCAAATTAAAAGAGGACAAAGGAAGGAGAAAGACAACAAGGAAGGAGATAAAATAGAATCTAAAAATTCAACAAATCGCCCTAGCCAGTTTTGCTAAATGGATAGAGCATTGGCCTGCGGACTGAAGGGTCCCGGGTTCAATTCCGGTCAAGGACACATGCCCAGGTTGTGGGCTTGACCCCAGTAGGGGGCTTTCAGGAGGCAGCCAATCAATAATTCTCTCTCGCTGAAACCGGTTTGGCTCAGTGGATAGAGCGTCGGCTTGCGGACTGAGGGGTCCCAGGTTCGATTCCGGTCAAGGGCATGTACCTGGGTTGCGGCCACATCCCCAGTGGGAGATGTGCAGGAGGCAGCTGATCGATGTTTCTCTCTCATCGATGTTTCTAACTCTCTATCTCTCTCCCTTCCTCTCTGTAAAAAAATCAATAAAATATATTAAAAAAAAATTCTCTCTCATCATTGATGTTTCTATCTCTCCCTTCCTCTCTGAAATCAATAAAAATATATTTAAAAAAATTAAAAGAATTATATCTTTATATCTAATTATTACATAACCACACAGAAAAAAGCACACATTTAATTCAAGAAAATTTTAACACAACATTTGATTGTCTATTTTTATTTTTCAGATATTTATTATTTCTTCAAATTTGTTGTTTATCAGGAATGACTGAAATAAAAAATATAATTGAGTCCCATCATCATCATGGAAATGGATTTAAGAGAAAACTGGTCAGATCAATATTATTGCTTCCCACTTGGAATCAGTAAATAGTTGCCACTGATAGCGCACAGACTGCCAAGAATGCTCAAGATCTATTTATATAAAAACCCTGGGTGTAACGCGTCACATCCGAGGCTCCACCAACCAGAAGGAAGTGAGTCCTGCAAGGGGTCGTCTTGGCAATGGCTGCGCCCTCCCAGAGCTGCTTCTCTCGAGGCCTGAGGGAAGAACCCACCCTCGGAGCGCCAGGAGCGCCCAGCAGCAGTCAGTCCTGGGTTGCTGAGGCGAAGGTCACTACGTGGTGGAACTCTGGGTCTGGCCCAACAGGGAGCGTGGCCGGCCTTCAAACCAGACCCTGACAGTAGGGAGGAGGGAGCCCCATTCCTCACAGAATCCGCTGTTGGATAGCTTGCTGTCAGTGGCCTGCCAGCCAGGAACCCCATTCACCTGCACCCCGGATGCTGACAGGAGGGAGGAGGGAGCCCCATTCCTCACGGAATTGACACGTGGCCAGCTTGCTGTCAGGGGCCTGCCAGCTAGGAATCCTATTCCCCTGCATATCTGTATAAATTAATACATTATATTAGAGGTCGTGGTGGTACTGTTTTACCCACAATGTCTACAGGAATTGCTGCAAATTTACTTCTTGGTGGAAGAACCTTTCATTCCTAATATAAATTACCAATTCCATTAAAGGAAACTTCAATTTCTAGACTCGATATAAACAGTGAAGTTGCTAAAACTATTAAAAAGGCCCAACTTCTCATTATTGATGAATGCATCATGGCATCCAGTCATGCTATAAACGCCATAGACAGATTACTAAGAGAAATTATGAATTTGAATGTGGTATTTGGTGGGAAAGTTCTCCTTCTTGGAGGGGATTTTCGACAATGTCTCAGTATTGTACCGCATGGTATGCGATCGGCCATAGTACAAACGAGTTTAAAGTACTGCAATGTTTGAGGATGTTTCAGAAAGTTGTCTCTTACAACAAATATGAGATCAGAGGATTCTGCTTATAGTGAATGGTTAGTAAAACTTGGAGATGGCAAACTTGATAGCAGTTTTCATTTAGGAATGGATATTATTGAACTCCCCTATGAAATGATTTGTAATGGATCTATTATTGAAGCTGCCTTTGGAAATAGTATATCTATAGATAATATTAAAAATATATCTAGCCCTAACTGGTTTGGCTCAGTGGATAGAGCGTCAGCCTGTGGACTGAAAGATCCCAGGTTCGATTCCAGCCAAGGGCATGTACCTTGGTTGCGGGCACATCCCCAGTAGGAGGTGTGCAGGAGGCAGCTGATCAATGTTCCTCTCTCACTAACTCTCTATCCCTCTCCCTTCCTCTCTGTGAAAAATCAAATATATATATATATATATATATATATATATATATATATATATATAAATATATACACACACATATATATGTGCAATTCTTTGTCCAAAAAATGGGCACATTAAAAAATTAAATGAAGAAATTTCAGATATACTTGATGGAGATTTTCACACATATTTGAGTGACGATTCCATTGATTCAACAGATGATGCTGAAAAGGAAAATTTTGCCATCGAATTTCTTAATAGTATTACTCCTTCGGGAATGCCGTGTCATAAATTAAAATTGAAAGTGGGTGCAATCATCATGCTATTGAGAAATCTTAATAGTAAATGGGGTCTTTGTAATGGTACCGATTTATTATCAAAAGATTACGACCTAACATTATCGAAGCTGAAGTATTAACAGGATCTGCAGAGGGAGAGATTATTCTGATTCCAAGAATGATTTGTCCCCATCTGACACTGGGCTCCCATTTAAATTGATTCGACGACAGTTTCCCGTGATGCCAGCATTTGCGATGACTATTAATAAATCACAAGGACAAACTCTAGACAGAGTAGGAATATTCCTACTTAAACCCGTTTTCACACATGGTCAGTTATATGTTGCTTTCTCTTGAGTTCAAAGAGCATGTGATGTTAAAGTTAAAGTTCTAAATACTTCATCACAAGGGAAATTAGTCAAGCACTCTGAAAGTGTTTCCACTCTTAATGTGGTGTACAGGGAGATATCAGAATAAGTTTAATCACTTTATCAGTCATTGTTTGCATCACTGTTGTTTTTATATCATGTTTTTGTTGTTTTCATATCATGTTTTTGTTGTTTTTATATCATGCCTCTGTTGTATCCTTTTGTTACTGTTTATTTATTAATAAATTTATATATTATTTTCATATACATTTTACTAATTTCCTTTCATCTCTCACACTTCTATTATTATAGAGAAAGGGCAAATAGCAATACTAAAATATTTCCTCTAATTAATTCCCTTTTAATGTGCACAAATTTCATGCACCAGGCCACTAGTATGCTACATAATACGGCAGGCCTGCTCACGGGGGTGGGGGACTAGGAAATAATGTATAGGAACTTCTTGATTTCATCGTACAAGACAAGTACAAAAGCACCACCCATGCCTCTGAGAATACTAGACGACGCATCCTTGTAAAAGCTTTGCCTCCTTAGTCAGGAGCAATCTTCCTCCAGCAGCCCAGCACTCTGTGAACATGACATTAGTTCCTCCCTGCTGACTGCATCATCAGGCTACAAGGAACCTTGTGAAACAGAGATGAAGTCACCCCTGCCATCGCCAGGGCAGGACTGTGCAGTGACCAGCTGAGGAAGACGTGTGCATTCTGGAGATCTGAAGCATTTCCTTTGCAGTGCCACAGGTGCCGAAGCAGGCAGCTCGGTGGGTGACAGTACCCTACCGTCACCCTGAAGCTCTGTACAACCCTTAATCTCACTGGATTTGGAGATCTGAAACAGGCAGTCACCAGAGACTCTGACTTCCCTCTCACTCCATCTTTGCCCACATCAGCTGCTAGACCAGTACGGGCAAAATCAAGATACACAAAACACAAAGGGAGGAGGGGGGAGCCCAGTGGCACCACCTGATGCCGATTCCCTGCAAGTAGATCCAGAATTGGGTTCTCGTGTCCACAGCTCCCAGGACAATGTGCTTGTATTTATCTTCGGAGACAAAGTTGAGAGCCCGAGCGGGGAAGGATCTATTACCAGCCAGAAGGACAGGGCTCCCTGCTCCCTGGGTATGGGACCCAGGTAGCCTACAATGCCCTGGCATTTGCTTATCTGCCGGGACTTGCTGACAGGGTGCAACTGCAGCCACAGCTCCACCCACTCCTGGGGGATACCACCGGCTGGGAGATGGCCACAGCTGCTCCACCTGACAGGAAGTCCTTAATGAAGAACACAGCGCATCTATGATACTGAAAGGAGAGAAGCGGGAAACTGCAGGACTGGGCTTGTAACCAGCTGGGCACTCTAGTTGGCTGTATACTCTTAATGAAAGTTAGTGTAAGAAGAGAAGTATTGTAGAAAAATTGAAATTTTTACATAATAATTTTGTTATTGAAGACTTCGGTATAGTTTATTCTAAAACTTTTTTATGTGTATTGCAAGATAGAGTAAATGAATAAATATATTGATATCTATTGCTAAGATGGAGGATTCTCACTTTGGGAGAAAGGAGATACACAGATGAAATAGGAAAAAGAAAAAACCCTGTGGTATTGAGTTAGAACTGATGGAAGAGAGCAGAGGAGGAAGAGAAGGAGTAGGGAGTTGAGGGAAGGGGGAGGCAGGAAGGAAGAAGGGGGAGAAAGGAGGGAAGGAGGGAGTGAGGGAGGAATGAAAAGAGGGGAAAAAGAAATTGAACCGTGTTTCCCATCTCTGTCCACTTAAAGGGCCTAGAAGTCATGATACTCCAGTAGCAAGACCATGCCAAGCATTCAGATATGAGCTGGGGCAGGGAAAGGACATGAACCTGGAATATGTTACTGTGTCAAACTGAGGAAGTGCTCAAAAGAAAGGACCTGAGAGGCAGGTTAAAGGCACCCCACTGTCTAAATGTAAGACAATTTAGCATCAAAAAGAAAAATGAAAATAATACATCAGATTTAAAGAGAATCCAGGGGTTAAAAGTGATACTAATAAATGTGGTGTCCTTTACAAATGAATGCCAAGTAATAAATGTATGAGGAATAATAACTAGAAAACCAGCATTCTGCATCCACGAGCAAAAAAATCACTCAGCAAAAATCATCAATTGATCTAAAATCATAGGATGAAATTCTATTGGGGAATAGGATATTCATATGGTCTCAAAATATCAATATATAGTGTCTACTATGAGAAAAAGATAACTACTGTTACAATGTACAGCAAGCATGTCAAACTCATGGCCCACAGGCTGCATGCAGCCCACAATGAACATTTTTGCAGCCGAGCCAATATGAAGGTATGTAAGAAATGTTTTAATAAAAATTTTGTAACTTAATTTACAATATCCTGTTATACATAATTATGAATAACGAACTACAACGTTCGCTAATGACTGATTATTATAATCGTGGTGCATTCATTTCTTTTACGCGCCTTATGTGCCTTATGCGCAGGCGCACCATTTCTCTCCACTAATACTAGCAGTGAATATTTTTAGCAGCCGATTGCCACATCATTAGTCTTGTACTGATTTGTTTGGTGTGCACAAGAGGAAATATTTCACTTTCGGAGAACAAGAAAAATAGGTTTATTTGCATTACACTTATTAATTTGTGCAGTTATTCAGTGTCTGGTAAGTTAATGTTCAAAAAAAAATATTAATTTTTCTTAAAATGTTCTATTGTTTTATGTTAAGGATTACTCGTTTATTTCAGCCCTTTGTATTCAGCATGTCTCTATCAAAATAAGCCTACGTTTCTATGAAAATTGAAGCTTTTGTTTTCTTGCCATCCACATAAACTTAAACCTTGTTTATTTGGCCCGTGATAGCCTTTGAGTTTGACATCTTGATGTACAGAGATGCAGACTCCACCCTAAGTGATCAAACAGTGTAACCCAGCGGTTCTCAACCTGTGGGTCGCGACCCCTTTGGAGGTCGAACGACCCTTTCACAGGGGTCGCTTAAGACCATCCTGCATATCAGATATTTACATTACGAGTCATAACAGTAGCAACATTACAGTTATGAAGTAGCAACGAAAATAATTTTATGGTTGGGTCACAACATGAGGAACTGTATTTAAAGGGCCAGAAGGTTGAGAACCACTGGTGTAACCGATAACAGAGCAAACCGGTATTGCTTGCTCCTGATGTGATGCAAGTGATGCAACGTAGTATTCCTGCCCAAAGTATTTGACCTGAATCCCGTCATGAGAAAACAACAAGGAAAATCTAGAATAAAGGCCTAAAATACAAGAAAAATAACTAGACTCTTCTAAGACGGCATTCCTGAAAGCCCCCCAAAAATACAAAAACAGAACAAGGAAAGCTGGAGAGCAGAGTTGAAGATTAGAAGAGACTAAGGCAGTGGTTCTCAACCTTCTGGCCCTTTAAATACAGTTCCTCATGTTGTGACCCAACCATAAAATTATTTTCGTTGCTACTTCATAACTGTAATGGTGCTACTGTTATGAATCGTAATGTAAATATCTGATATGCAGGATGGTCTTAGGCGACCCCTGTGAAAGGGTCGTTTGACCGCCAAAGGGGTCGCGACCCACAGGTTGAGAACCGCTGGACTAAGGGGACAGGACAACCTGACTGGATCCTAGGACAGGACAGCTTACAGGATATTTGGAGAAATTTGAATATGGATTGTGGTTTAAACAACAGTACTTTATCAACATTAACTACCCAGGGAATCACATACACATACTTTTCCAGAAGTTCGGGGACACAGATAATTAGCATACCTTTGATGGATTAATTACAATATTTCTGGCTGAGCCATGTTCGTCTCCCGTAAAGGCCGGCTGATTGCTGAAGCCTTGCTTTACATTCACAGCAGTGAGTTCATCCTGGTCAAGAAAAGGCATTGATTAATGAGAAGGATGTAAAAGCTCCAACTTAACCCCTCCTACTACAGCCTAACGACTAACTTTGCTGTACTCTGAAGAGAACTGTTGAATGCACACCAAAAGAAGCAAAAATTAAAGTTTAAAAACCAATATATAAATGTGTAGAAAGAGATCAAGTGAATGTGGCAAAATGTTGACAATTATAGATTCTAGCTGTATGGTACATGGGTGTTCCTTATACTATTCTTTTAACTTTTCTGTAAGTTTGAAAATTTTTAACCAATTAAGTTGGGAAAAGGTAATGAGCAAAAATTCCCCCCACACAAACACATACATCATAGGATTTTCAAACGAGAATTGTTTCTAGAGAACATAGTTTAAGTCTTCCTTTCTTGCCAGCCCCTAGACACACCCCTATTTTATATTCAAGAACACCGACTCACTCAACTAACCCAAAACCCCACCGCAAGCTAAAGACAGAAATGAAAGGTTCGTAGGCACAGCTCTGTGATAACCACACAACACAATGACCTGCAACTAAAGGAATGTTTGGAACTTGCAAAGTTCTCTCATACATCTTGGCTCACTTGATCTTACCAATTCTGTGGCAGACAGCAGGTGTGGGTCTTCATGCCTATTTACAGGTGAGAAGAGTGAGGTTCACTAAGCTAGTGCCAACACTGGAATACTGCCTTTCAATCCTAGACTAGGAAGATATAACTTTCCCTGATACCATGCCACGAAGTATAAATGCCACATAAAAATGTGGTCTAAAAATACAGAGCTACCACTTGTACTCTCCTTAAAAAGATATCTTCCTGGTAGACACAGGAACTTTTTTTCCCAAGGTCACACACATCAAAACTAGCCCAGGCTGCAAAAACGAAAACCTTGCCCCTGCCACATCACTGTGTTATAGAGTTCCTAAAGCACACATTGAAAGTATAAAAGGGAAAGGTTGGAGTAAATGAAGCTACTTTCTGCTCCCCTCACTCCAAGCCAAGAAATGGTCTTAGTAACCAACAGGGTAATGCTGTCCACAGCACAAGAATAAGAATATATACTTATTCCTCAAAAGTAATTGCTCCAAGTGTAAAATGAAAAAAAAAAAAGTCAGCTGACCAAAATCACCACTGTGGTTAGGCAGGAAGCTTCAGAACAAAATAGTTCATAATTCATAGCATGTGAACTGAGATGAGACCTGCCATGCCACGTTACCTAACTGTGTGTGCTCTACCTAATACTTCAGTGAGCCACTGCTCTGGTGAGTTCTCAAAAGAGCCTGCTACAGGAAATGCAGCTCTGTGACAACCAAGTATCCTCCAAACACATGAGGTGACTGGAGTAACAATCTGCACAGAAAATGACTGCACACACATCAGAAGACACCTCAAACTGACTACACATTTTCAAGTCAATTATTTGAAAATCTAGGGTCAAACTACATGACGATTTCAGTAGTCTCAGAGTCTAAGAATGAAGGGGCACAAATGAGATCATGAGAGAAAAGGGATGGGAAAATTGAATCTTATCTTTCTTTTATCATCACATTATTACAAGAAACTTTAATTGAGTAACAGCATATGTTTTTAATAAAAAATATGTCTGGCTTAATCAAGAGGAGATGTGTGAGGCTTAAGGACCAGATAGTTTCATTTAGTGCTGCTTAACTTTCTATTCTAAACTAGCACCAGCTCAGTTAGCTGCCTGTTGTATGTGACTGCTAACCACTGGCCTGGAGAGACATGCCCTGTATGCATGCACACACAAAGCCCCAGAAGGAAAAGCATGGAACCATGATTAGATCTCTCTCAACCACATCAGATTTTCCTCAAACAAGGATTCACACAGGTGCTACTGGAAGCCTTGAATCCTGAGAACTTTTTAATCTGGTATTCTAAATTGCACCAAAATGCATCCAGAATCTGCCCACTAGTCACTACCACCTCAGGCCAGGACCACCACCAGAATCTCAGGCTTGGACATTGCAGTAGCTCCTAACATGTATCTATCTGGTCTCCCCGCTGCTTCCACCCTTGCCCCCTGCAGACCATTTTCAACACAGCAGCCACATGGTTCTTAAAACATGAGAGCATGTCACTCCTGCTCAAAATCTGCCTTAACTCCCCAACTCAGAGTATAAGCAAAGGTCCTATGATGGCCTACAAGCCCCTATGTGATCTGGTCCCTATTACCTTTCTGAGCTCATTCCTACACACTTCCCCTTTGCTCACTCTACTCTAGCCATGCGGTTCTCATTGCAGTTTCTTCCTCCAAAATGCCAGGTGAATGGGCCATTGCACTGTCTGTTCCTGTGCCTGGACTGCTCTTTCTCATGGGATCCACATGGGCAACTCCATCACCACCTTAAGTCTTTGCTCAAATTTCACATTCTCAGTGAGAAATTCTGATGACCCTATTTAAAACTAGAACTGCTCACCCTACTCCCTTCATACCAACACCCCTAATCTTCCAATAATCCATAGCACTCATCACCTAAAACATCGTGTAACTGACTTACAACAAGTATTGTCTGTTTTCCCTACCAGAAGGTAAGCCCCATGGGGCCAAGGATCTTTATTTTATTCACAGATTCATGCCAAGCACATAAAGCTGTGCCTGGCACACAGCACACACAGGCTTTCAACAGTCGTTGAAAGAATAAATAAGTGAACGATAAATCTGTTTGAATACTTAACATAATAAGTATATTCTGAATCACTACTCCATCCATGACTTTGGGGTCTGTAATTGTCCAGTTAATTTAACAAGGAGGTCATTAGAGTGAGGTGGCTCTAATGTCCTGGCACCTACATAAGAAAACCAAACTAAGCCTCTAAATGCCTCAATGTTACAAAAGCAGAACCTAAGGATGGGTCATCACAAACAGCCAACTAGGATTTAAACTACAGACAATCAATCATTTTTTTACTTTGCTTCTACCTTTTCTTTATGAAGGTTTTTTCTCAGCTCCAGACAATGGAGCACTTCTAACCACTTCTGGTTTGGTGCTGCCTGATTTAAACTGAGTTTTGCTCAAAGAAACTCCTGAAGTTGTAATATGCCTCAGTTTATCTTTCAACTGTTCTGATGTCAGACATGGGACCCAAAGGAGACCTTCAACAGTCCCCAAGAACAAGAAGCAGCCAGGTAAGGTTGCCCACTGAGTCCGCCTAGCTCAATGCTTTCTCCCTGCATCTGGAGTGTGCAGGTATCTGTGATCCAAAACTTTTGCATTTAAAAGAGCTCTCCAAATTTATCTAAGCATTTCTTTCATCAGACTGGGTCTGAGGCCAGCCAATTTAACAGAAACTGGACTGGATCCAACTTAGAACCCAGATTGGTTCTGAGGTCTTCCTGGATCCAACTTAAGATGGACTGGGTCCAGGGTAAGGCCTCAAGTATCAAGAATGACAAAAAGAGGAAAATTTATCTCTCTGGCTCCACATAATCTGGAACTCCTCCATCTGGGATGCCAGCAACTACATGTATAAAAACTGGTCCCAGATACTGTATTTTCTGAATCAGTGGGTTAACCTTACCAAAGATAACCTGGAATTATCTTGGCCAAGTAGGGAACTTTTAACCTAGACAGGCTTATCCATTCACAAGATGCTCTAGAAAAAAAAGGGTCAAATTTCCCCACAAAAAAAAAAAACAGGATGCATTTTTATTGGTATGCAGCAGCTTATAAGAAACTAAATGAATCAAAAATGCCCTGGATTCCAAAATAGCAGCAGAGTAAGTGAAAACTACACTGTCACTCTCCTAGGACCAAACTGGAAATGTAACTAAAATACAGAAATACCACCCTAAAATATCAACTGAAGACTAGCTGGAGAGAACCCTGATAACCAAGGACAGAAAGTGGAGACCACATAGCCTCTAGTAGGAAGTGCAAAGATGCAAAGAGGCTGGCCAGGCTCCCATAGATAGGAGCTGAAGTTCTGAAGGGATACCTCAGCTATTCACCTGTGGGGGATTAGACCTCAAGCTGAGTTCCCAGCTCAGAACACCAGAACTGAGAAAGGTGCCCACATAGCATTTACCTATGAAAAGCCGAAGGGTTGCTATCTGCCAGGGAGGGATGGCTGGAAATGCAGGCACCCTTTTAAAGGGCCAACACAAAAAATTTTGTGTGCAACTACTCACCGTGGGCTCTGGCAGAAGGAGGGCAGAGTGGACTGGAGCTGTGTGAGCACAAGCCAGGATTGGAGGTTCTGGGGTTGGAGCTTGGAAGGCAGCCACCCCCCCAGTTTCTGGTGCTATGTCATTCCCTCACATTGTGCAGGAAATCTTTCTCCCATGAACCTTTGCTATGCAAGGGGTTTATGCCTGAGGGGAAGTCAGCTGACCCACCCTATTCGAAGACCTCTTGGTTCATAGCCTGAGCCTAATCAAGACTGAATCTCAATAGGACTGCAGGCAGAGTAGGACCTCTGGAAGCTTTGAGTCTTTGCTTTCTCTAATCCAGGGCAAGGGGCTAGGAAAAGCAGACCCTGGTGCACATCTTGGTCCTTTCCAAAGGCAAAAAGAACCAGTAGAGGGAGGTACAAGCTATGGATTGCTGATAGCTCCAAAAAGGGTACTCAAGGCCAGTCACAAAAAGGATCTGACATTGTCCTGCACTAGAGATTGGGAAGAGTAGCAGATCCACCTAATACACAGACACAAACCCAAACAGAAAGCCAAAATGGGGAGACGAAAAAAAAAAAAAAAGTCCCAAATGAAAACAAGAGAATTCTCCAGGAGAAGAGCTAAATGAAATGGAGATAAGTAATTTATCAGACATAGCGTTTAGAATAATGATGGCAAAGATGCTCAAGAGCGTAAGAAAAGATATTGTAACTATGAAGAATGCCATAGCACTAATAAAGAACACAGTGGAAAGAATACACAGCAGATTAGGGGAAGCTGAGTACCAGATTAGTGAATTAGAAGATAGGGCATAAAAAAATAACTCAATCATGACCAGCCAGTGTGGCTCAGCGGTTGAGCCTCAACCTATGAACCAGGTGGTCATGGTTAGATTCCTGATGAGGACACATTCCTGGGTTGTGGGTTTGATCCACAGGGTGGGGCACACAGGAGGCAGCCTACCAATGATTCTCTCTCATTATTGATGTTTCTATCTCTTTCTCCCTCTTCCTTTCTGAAATCAATAAAATGTTATGTTTAAAAATCACTCAATGAAAGAACAACAAAAAAAATTAAAAAACAGGAAGACAACTGAAGGGAGTTGTGGGACAAAGTGAAATATAACAATATTCATATAATAAGAGTACCAAAAAAGGAAGAAAGTGAGCAAGGGATAGAGAACATGTTTGAATAATAGCAGAAAACTTCCCCAAAAAAGAAAACTTCCATAACCTGGTGAAAAAAAAAGTCACACAAGTTCAGGAGGCACAGAGAGTCCCAATAAAAAAATACCCAAACAGGCCCACGCCCAGACACATCATAATTAAAATGCCAAATATTAAAGACAATGAGAGAATCTTAAAGGCAGCAATACAAAAGCAACTTGTTACTACAAAGGAGCTCCCATAAGGCTGTTAACTGATTTCTCAGCAGAAACTCTACAGGCCAGAAGGGAATGGCATGAAGTACTCAAGGTAATGAAAAGCAAGGATCTGAAACCAAGATTACTATATAACAAAGGCTATCATTCAAAATAGATGGCAAAATAAAGAACTTTCGAAGATCAAAAGAAAAGAAAGAAAAAGAAAAAAAAAGCCAATGAATTTTATCCCCACCAAACCTAATGCTAAAGGAAATGCTGTAATGAGAAGAAATAGAGAGAGAGAGAACCTGAGAGAAACAAAGATGGCCGCATAGGTAAACACCTGAAATTGCTGCATCGCACAACCTCTTCAAAAATACAACTAAAAGACAAAACAAACAACATCCAGAACCACAGGAAGGCTGGCTGAGTGGAAATTCTACAACTAGAAGGAAAGAGAAAAGCACACTGAGACTCAGAGGAAATGCGGAAATAAAGTGCAGAGGTACGGAGGCACACGTGGAAAGGGATGGCAACTGAGGACACGGTTGTCTTGTTCAATCGGGAGGGAGTCTCAAGCACCCGACTGCTCTGAACTCCAGTTCCAGGCGAGTCTCTGGGGACCAAACTCATACAGGTAGAAACTGGACGATCTGGCATCGGTCAAAACTCAAGGGAGGCTTTCTCTCAGAGGTGCTTGCAGGGATTACCGGGACACTGAGACCCGGGGGCCTCGTAGGGTAGGACTGAGGATTAGTCATAGCTGTTTGCTCCACCCTGTTGATTCCCTGAGACCCCGCCCCACCCAAGCTGCTAACAGAGGCTTTTGCATATGAATGGTCTGGCCCTTTGCAATCTGAAAATTACCTAACAAACTGCAGCTGGGCCAGACAGACCCAGAACTTCCAAGAGAAGGCCCAAGGCCCCAAAGCAGCTTGCATTGCTTCACAGCTGGGCCTCATCTGGGCACCTCCAAACCCCAAACAAGGAAGGGGAATCTGCAGATCTCTTCGTAGCTCCTGCTGGGTAGCCTCAGGCAGAGGCTAAATTAGCACCTCCTTAAATCCAAGAGCCAGTGTACCCAGTGGTCAGAGTGGGACCATCCAGATTACAACTCCTCAGATCCATAAGGGACACACTCAGGGGGGAGACTCATTGAGCACCAAAGCCCCACTGAAGCAAGTCTTGCCTCATAAGGGTGTCTTCAGCACAGAAGTTCTACCACCATAGACACAGCTGACTCTCACAGCCAATTGGCCTGGAGGTCAATTCCTCCCAGTGATACCTACAACAATCAAGGCTTAACTACAACAAGACTGTGCACAAAGCCCACAAAGGGGTGCACCAAGAGTGTCCACCTCAGGTAATTGGGGAGGCTGAGCCACTGGGCCCTACAGAACATCTAGCACAGAAAGCCACTCTATCAACACAGGGAAGCATAAAAAATGTGGAGACAAAGAAAGAGGTCACAAATGACAGAAATGGAGGAAAGCAAACTACTGGATATAGAGTTCAAAACCACACTTTTAAGGTTTTTCAAGAACTTTCTAGAAACCGCCGATAAATTTAGTAAGACCCTCAAAAAGTCTGGTGAGACCGCCAATAAATGTAGTGAGACCCTCAAGAAATCTAGTGAGACCCTCAAGGTTATAAAAAAGGACAAACTAGAAATTAAGCATACACTGACTGAAATAAAGGATATTATGCAGAGTTCCAACAGCAGACTAGAACAGGGGTCCTCAAACTTTTTAAACAGGGGGCCAGTTCACTGTCCCTCAGACCGTTGGAGGGCCGGACTATAGTTTAAAAAAAACTATGAAGAAATTCCTATGCACATATCTTATTTTGAAGTAAAAAAACAAAACGGGAACAAATACAATATTTGTATTTGCATGTGGCCCGCGGGCCATAGTTTGAGGACCCCTGGACTAGAGGATCGCAAGAATCAAGTCAAAGATTTGAAATACGAAGAAGCAAAAAAGATCCAACCGGAAAAGCAAAATGAAAAAAGAATACAAAAATATGAAGATAGTGTAAGGAGCCTCTGGGACAACTTCAAGCATACCAACATCCGAATTATGGGGGTGCCAGAAGAAGAGAGAGAGCAAGATATTAAAAACCCATTTGAAGAAATAATGACAGAAAACTTCCTCTACCTGTTGAAAGAAATAGACTTACAAGTCCAGGAAGCGCAGAGAACCCCAAACAAAAGGAATCCAAAGAGGACCACACCAAGACACATCATAATTAAAATGCCAAGAGCAAAAGACAAAGAGAGACTCTTAAAAGCAGCAAGAGAAAGACAGTTACCTACAAGGGAACACCCATACGACTGTCAGTTGACTTCTCAACAGAAACTATGCAGGCCAGGAGTGGCAAGAAATATTCAAAGTGATGAATAGCAAGAACCTACAACCAAGATTACTTTATCCAGCAAAGCTATCATTCAGAAGTGAAGGTCAGATAAAGAGCTTCACAGATAAGGAAAAGCTAAAGGAGTTCATCACTACCAAACCAGTATTATATGAAATGCTGAAAGGTATCTTTTAAGAAGAGGAAGAAGAAGAAAAAGGTAAAGATACAAATTATGAACAACAAATACACATCTATCAACAAGTGAATCTAAAAATCAAGTGAATAAATAATCTGATGAATAGAATAAACTGGTGATTATAATAGAATCAGGGGCATAGAAAGGGAGTGGACTGACTATTCTTGGGGGGGAAAGGGGTGTGGGGGATTCGGGAAGAGACTGGACAAAAATCGTGCACCTATGGATGAGGACAATGGGGGGGGGGGTGAGGACGGAGGTGGGGTGGGAACCGGGTGGAGGGGAGCTATGGGGGGAAAAAAGAGGAACAACTGTAATAATCTGAACAATAAAGATTTAATTTTTTTTTAAATCATCACTAAGACCAAAAAAAAAAAAAAAAAAAGGTCGAAACTTGAAAATCTGGAATGAAATTGTTTGAATAATGTAGAGTGCAACTACGAACAAGAAATTTTGAGTGCTTGGGACAGAGTACCTGACACTTTTAGCGACATAAAAAAATCTAGTGATGGCTTTGCTAACAATTTTTTCATCAACATATTTTTGTGAGACTTTGTTCTCAGCATTAAATAATATTAAAACGAACAAAAGAAACCGGCTAACAGATGAAGTTAGTGGCACTTGCTTGGCCTTGAAGTGCACCAAGTATGAACCTGCAATCGAAGAATTAGCAGACAAACTTAAGCACCAAAAAAGTCACTAATTTCTAGTTTTCGTACCATTTGATTATCATTGTTTTTATTATTATTTTTTCCTAAATGTACATTGTTTTTCTGTTTTTGTTCATTTTTTTAATATATTTTATTGATTTCTTACAGAGAGGAAGGGAGAGGGATAGAGAGTCAGAAACATCGATGAGAGAGAAACATCGATCAGCCCCCTCTTGCACACTCCCTACTGGGTATGTGCCCGTAACCAAGGCACATGCCCCTGACCGGAACCGAACCTGAGACCCCTGAGTCAGCAGGCCGACGCTCCATCCATTGAGCCAAACCGGTTAGGGCTGTTTTTGTTCATTTTATACATAGTTTTTGGTTGATTTTTCTTTGTTAAATGGCATTTAAATATATAAAATAAATATCAACAATATAAATCCTTTTTTTACTATTGCTACAAATATCAAAAAAAAATATGAATATTTCTATATGTGACCCAGCACCAGAGTTAAGTTAGGGTTTTTCAAAATTTTGACACGCCAAGCTCAAAAGGTTCGCCATCACTGACCTAGGGCCATCAAAGATTTTCCAAATTCTAAAGAGAATCCTCAAAAGTGTTATGAGAAATTTAGAATTCTAATTGGAATTTACCCAGGACTCCTGGAACTCTACCAATTTATTCATACGACATTAGGTTCTGGCAATGCCTAAAAATGGATGGCTGAAGCCCCATGGGAAGATCCCGAGAGTGATATTAAAGACCCACATACTCCCTGCTCTACCAAGGATGGCCCAAAACACGCCAGGCAATTAGCCCAGGACCTACAGGAAAGTACTGATAAACTATTTCCTCAAAAGACTGACTGGTCCATTTCAATCTTGCAAACAAACCAACAAACAAAAAAAGGAAACCAAGATTGGCAACCATTTTTGTGAAACATTCTGGGCTTTTTTTTCTTTTTAATATGTTTTTATTGATTTCAGAGAGGAAGAGGGAGAGAGAGATAGAAATATCAATGATGAGAGAGAATCATTGACTGGCTGCCTCCTGCATGCCCCACATTGGGGATCTAGCCCGAAACTCAGGCATGTGCCCTGACTGAGAATCGAACCGTGACCTCCTGACTCACAGGTCAATGCTCAACCACACCGGCCAGACTGGGCTTTGTATTAAACCAGCACAGAAAACACCCTGACTTCTTTATTCATTACTGGGCTCCAGCCCATTCTGGGAGGTCGTCCCTCTTGCTGAATAACAGCTCTAGCTGAGCATTCTGAAAATACCCTTGGAACAAGATAGAATTTTAAAAGCCTGCAAACTTATGACCCTGCTTCAAGGGCCAGAAGGGCCTCCACATATGCATTTCATGCCAGAACCTAGAAGTCCTCCACTCAGGAATACTGTGCCCAAAATGTCTGTCTTCATTGTAAACAACAGGGCACTGGAAAAGAGAGTGCCCCCTACTGAACCCATTGCCTCATAGACCTCTATCTATTACTGTTTTTCCATAGGGGAGAAAGTCTTTTAAAATGTGATCACCAAAATTAATAATAAGCATTGTTGGGGCTCTGAGGTATCCTCCAGTAATCTGCCCTCATGATACCTTTCAAGCTCCATCGTAAGCTCTGTACACATGCCTGATGATGGACAAGATCACCGTAAATGTAGACTTGGTGTCACGGTTACTGACCCCTCACACTGACTTACAGGACACACTATTAGAAAATCCAGACTTGATAGTATCAAGCAGGATTTTCTCTTAACAACTCAATATGAATGGCTGGAAAGGGGAACCCTTCCCCAATTTAAGTCTGCTCGACCAGCAGGCTTGTCGGTTATCCAAAGGAAAATCAGTAAACATTTATATCGATAGCAATATCTCTTTGGGTGGCTCATGGCTTTGGTATATATTGTAGAAATCGGTTTTGACTCGGGTTCTTCAAGTAAATGAACTTCTCTCTGCCATTCTACTGCCCAATTGAATTGCAATCATTAAAACTGAAGTTTATCCTACCTGGTTTGGCTCAGTGGATAGAGCGTCAGCTCACTCACTGAAGGGTCTCAGGTTCGATTCTGGTCAAGGGCACATACCTCAGTTACAGGCTAGACGCCCCACCCTGGTTTGTGTCTCTCTCACATCATTGTTTCTCTCTGTTTCTCATCCTCCCTACTACTCTCAATAGAAAAATATCCTTGGGTGAGGATTAACAAAAACAAAAAACAAACAAACAAAAAAAACTGAAGCTCACACAAGAAAAACAAAACCTGAGGATTAGGGAAATGCTATGCAACCTGAACAAACTCCATAATAACTGATTCTAACCAAATTATTTCTGATAATTTATATAAAAAGCTAAATCAGGCACCAGAGCTGGAGGAACAATGTTGGGACTAACAAGGATCCCAAATTTTAACACTTGGATTGCGGGAAACGAGTTAAGTCGGCTCGCGTGAATTGCGCGTACTCCGCGGGAGCCGTCTTAACTCGGTTCATATAGATTTGCGGTGGAGTGCGGGAAACGTGTAAACTCGGGCCGGTTGTAACTGCGTATTACCAAATATTTGTTTGTTTGCCGTTCACAAAGATACCTACCTGCGTATGCGAACCGTTTCATACCCATTGGGGTAATAGGTATCATAAAAATCCCTTGTAAGTAGAGAACACTTTATGGCGCTGGTCGAGTACAATACCGTTAGGGTACCAATGTATTGTTTTCTCATTTTATAACCGATATCCCTGGATATCTCACCATGCAAAGAGAATAGTTATTGAGAAATACTTCTTGTGTCCGCACGTCTTTAGTTTTGAGTTTTGTGAATATTATTACGTGTTTAAATATTTAAATATATTGTGATAAAGACATTCATATAGAATTTTTTAACCAAATAAAATAAAATCGTTCCGCAAAGTGTTCGCATAATAATTATTTTTTTATATCAGATATCTATCGGAGTACCGCTATTTTCAGTTAGTATTATTTTTATTTGCTTTAACCTAGAATGTCGCAGCATTCAGACTATAGTGATGATGAGTTTTGTGCAGACAAGTTGTCCAATTATTCTTGTGATAGTGATCTTGAAAATGCGAGTACAAGTGATGAAGATTCTAGTGATGATGAAGTAATGGTGCGTCCCAGGACATTGAGGCGACGAAGAATTTCGAGCTCCAGCTCTGACTCAGAGTCAGATATAGAAGGCGGGAGAGAAGAATGGTCGCATGTTGATAATCCACCGGTCTTAGAAGATTTTTTAGGGCATCAAGGATTAAACACAGATGCTGTTATAAATAATATAGAAGATGCCGTGAAATTATTTATCGGAGATGATTTTTTTGAATTTCTTGTAGAGGAGTCAAACAGGTATTATAATCAAAATAGGAATAATTTCAAACTTTCAAAAAAAAGCCTAAAGTGGAAAGATATAACCCCTCAAGAGATGAAGAAGTTTTTAGGGTTAATTGTTCTCATGGGACAGGTGGGCAAAGATAGAAGAGATGACTATTGGACCACGGAGCCATGGACGGAGACGCCATATTTTGGTAAAACGATGACGAGAGACAGGTTCCGACAGATATGGAAAGCTTGGCACTTCAATAATAATGCGGATATCGTAAATGAATCAGATAGACTTTGCAAAGTGAGACCAGTACTAGATTATTTTGTGCCTAAATTTATAAATATTTACAAACCTCATCAGCAATTATCACTAGATGAAGGGATCGTACCTTGGAGGGGAAGATTATTCTTTAGGGTATATAATGCTGGCAAGATCGTTAAATATGGAATATTGGTTCGTTTGTTGTGCGAAAGTGATACAGGATATATCTGTAACATGGAAATTTATTGCGGCGAAGGAAAGCGATTATTGGAAACAATACAAACAGTAGTGTCTCCATACACTGATTCGTGGTACCATATATATATGGACAATTATTATAATAGCGTCGCAAATTGTGAAGCACTTATGAAAAACAAATTCAGAATATGTGGAACAATCCGGAAAAATCGAGGTAAAATCAATTTTAAATTTTTTTTATCTTTTTTTTTTATATTTTATTGATTTTTTACAGAGAGGAAGGGAGAGGGATAGAGAGTTAGAAACATCGATGAGAGAGAAACATGATCAGCTGCCTTCTGCATGCCTCTTACTGGGGATGTGCCCGCAACCATGGTACATGCCCTTGACCGGAATCGAACCTGGGACCAGTCAGTCCCCAGGCCGATGCTCTATCCACTGAGCCAAACCGGTTAGGGCTTAAATTTTTTTTAATCAATTAAACAAGGAGGCCATTCAACTGAGGTGGCTCTAATGCGACAAAAGCCAAACCTAGCCAATCACAAACAGCCAGCTAGGGCTTAAGCTACAACCAATCATTTCCTTACTTTGCTTCCACCATTTCTCTATAAAAAATTTTCCCCAGCTCCAGACAATGGGGCACTTTTAACCACTTCTAATTTTTTGCTGCCCAATTTGATTTTTGCTCAAATAAATTCCTAAAATTATAATATGCTTCAGTTTATTGTTTCACAAGTCTCTTCAAAGATTTTTCTAAATAAAAGAGTAAAACCACCAAAATTCTTACAATGCTCCTTACAGAGATTTAAACTTGTTCCATTACAACTACTCAATGATTCTTAGAATAAACAGAACCACCAGCTGCTACTTTGCCTATCTGCAAAGGTGAAACAACTAAAACCTAAAAAACCTGGGGCACACCCCATTATTAATCAGGGTCTCATTTCCAGAACTGTGCTTTGGGCACTAGATCAGCAGTACCAAACCTTTTCCAGTAAAAGGACCCCTTGTTAAAGGTTTTAAAATTTCCCACTATATGACATGGGGAGTAAAAGAAAATATTTTTAATACTTGGGATGAATGAACAACAATGAATTCAGAGAGTTTTAAATGTATTTCTTTTTAATTTTTTAAAATATGTTTTTATTGATTTCAGAGAGGAAGGGAGAGGGAAAGATAGAAACATCAATGATGAGAGAGAATCATTGAACGGCTGCCTCCTGCATGCCCCCTACTGGGGATCAAGCCCGCAACCCAGGCATGTGCCCTTGGTCAGAATCGAACCTGGGACCCTTCAGTCCACAGGCCAACGCTCTACCCACTGAGCCAAACCTGCTAAGGCTTAAATGTATTTCTTTATCATTAACAGCATCGAGGGAACATTGTATAACATGTGCAAGACCTGATATTTACTTCACCACGAGCCAATGCCAGCTGACAGTGTATCACAGTCCATGCCCTGTGGCCCAGAGCAGCCGTGCACCAGACCAGGCAGCACATGGATTTCAACAGGTCAAAAACATCATTGGTATTTTCCAATGTTATCACCGATAAGGGTTTAATCTCCAACATTTACAGGGAACTTATACAACTTAATAAAAGGAAGATAAACAATCCAATCAAAAAATGGGCAAAGGACCCAAATAGATACTTTTTGAAAGAGGACTTAAGGAAGGCCAAGAGACATATGAAAACATGCTCAAAGTCACTTATCATCCGAGAGATGCAAACCAAAACGACAATGAGGTACCATCTCACACCTGTCAGAATGGCTATCATCAACAAATCAACAAACGACAAGTGCTGGCGAGGATGTGGAGAAAAAAGAACCCTCATGCACTGCTGGTGGGAATGCAGACTGGTACAGCCACTGTGGAGAACAGTATGGAGTTTCCTCAAAAAACTAAAAATGGAACTCCCATTTGACCCAGTGATCCCACTTCTAGGAATATATCCCAAGAAACCAAAATCACCAATCAGAAAATACATATGCACCCCTATATTCATAGCAGCACAATTTACCATAGCTAAGATTTGGAAACAGCCTAAGTGCCCATTAGCAGACAAGTGGATTAAAAAACTTTAGTACATCTATACAATGGAATACTATGCCGCTATAAAAAAAGTAGGAATTCTTACCATTTGCAACAGCATGGATGGAACTGGAGAGCATTATGCTAAGTGTAATAAGCCAGTCAGAGAAAGATAAATATCACATGATCTCTCTCATTTGTGGAATATAATGAACAACATAAACTGATGAACAAAAACAGATCCAGAGACAGAGAAGCATTGATCAGACCATCAAAACTCAAAGGGAAGGTAGGGGAGGGTGGGGGTAAGAGGGAGAGATCAACCAAAGGACTTGCATGCATGCATATAAGCATAACCAATGGACCCAGACACCAAGGGGGTGAGGGCATGAGTTGGGGGGTTGAGGGGACAATGGTGTGATAAGGACATGTATGTAATATATTAATCAATAAACAAAAAAGAAAAAAGTAATAAATAAATAAAACAAACAAAAATAATCATTGGTCCTAAAATCATTGGGCCTCAACATGGAGAAAAGCAGACTCTCACACCTCTTGCCATTTGTTTTAACTAAAATAACAAGCCTTACAGCAATGTTAGAGGGACAGGAAACCAGAGACAAACAGAAATAAAAGCCTTGAAACTGGCCCATGTCCATATGCAAGGCCAGTGTTCACTGTGCGTTTTCATATTTAACACTACGGTGTCGGGTGAATTTCCCGCCAAAATATAAGATGGCGCGGGCAATTATTTAGGTTTCCCGCGCAAAATCAGAGTTAGTTTAAAATGCCTATATCTTTTGAAGTATGGGTTCGATTGAAATGAAATTTTCGGTTTCTTGTGTAAAAAATGAAAATTTATTCAATCACAGACATTTTTTTATCTATTCAGTACATAAATAATTCGATATATATAAACTAAATACGAAAAACCCAAAAAATACTTATTACCTAAAAATATACACATATTTTTAAAGTTTAAAATAAAATTTTCATAATAAATCAAAACAAATAGAAATTAATAGTTTTTTAGGTATCTTTGTGAACGGCAAACAAACAAATATTTGGTAATACGCAGTTACAATCGGCCCGAGTTTACACGTTTCCCGCACTCCACCGCAAATCTATATGAACCGAGTTAAGACGGCTCCCGCGGAGTACGCGCAATTCACGCGAGCCGACTTAACTCGTTTCCCGCAATCCAAGTGTTAATACTGGTACAGGAATCAGGCTTTGATACTTTGGGTGAACTCCAAATGCATCCATAAATCTCATGCATTTATCTTAAACTTCAGAGAATGATCTTACTTTTTGGATCACTTTCAAAGCAATCTTTTAATTTCAATAAAAAGTTCCTTGAGGAAAGTGAAAACATTTTGATGCTAATTTGGAAATTGGTTAAGCTCTTTCTCACTCAAAGCCCTCTCTCCATCGGACTCAGACCCCGCATCAGTTTAACATGATTTTCAATGACCTCTAAAAAGCAGATAAGAAATGGGAGATGCGGGAAGAGACTGGACAAAAATCGTGCACCTATGGATGAGGACAGTGGGTGGGGAGTGAGGGTGGAGGGTGGCGCGGGAACTGGGAGGAGGGGAGTTATGGGGGGGAAAAAAGAGGAACAAATGTAATCTGAACAATAAAGATTTAATAAAAAAAAAAAAAAAGAAAGAAAGAAATGCACACAAACACAGACACAGGTGGTCACACACACACCCATTTAACCTCCTCCAGACGTCTCACCTGACTCACAGAGCATGCATGCACAGGGACAACTCACTTTCCTCAGTCACCTACTCACACTACAAACAAACTGAGTAACTGAACTAAACAAACGTCCACAGGGATGGCAATGACAGAAGTAGAAAAATGTCCCTCTCTGGCAGGTTGTGAGAGCTAGGTCCTCCCCAAAACAAACGAAACGTTAAAGAATAGCTCTACGACTACTGTTCCTAGCCTTGGACACCTTTCCCTGAAAAGAACAGTTTCTCAGATCCCTGGGGAAGTCTGCAAATCCGAACCTGAGAAACGAGACTATGATAATCCTCCTTACGGATGTATTTAATGATCTTCAGGAAGCACAGTTAGCAGATACAAATGACCTAGAACAGCGGTCGCCAACCTTTCAGACCATATGGACCACCAGTGGTCCGCGGAACACCGGTTGGCAACCACTGCTCCAAAGGTTTCCTTAAACCAGCGGTCGCCAACCTTTCAGACCTCATGGACCACCAGTGGTCCAAGGAACACGGGTTGGCGACCGCTGACCTAGAAGATAAGGGAATAATCCTTCTCTCTTCACACCTTACCATTAACCAATTCTATCCATACTTCTCTCACAACATCTCACATTTACTCCTTCCTTTAAAGTATGACAGCCACCTCCCTCGTCTATGGCCACTGTCACAACAGGCCCTGGCCTCGGCTCCTCACACACTGCTCTTCCCCTGTCCAGACTTTCACCTGAATGCACCCTACCAGGTGCCCCCAAATTAATCTTCCTGAAATAGGTTTTCTTTCCCGCACTCACCTTTTCAAAACCTCAGAGGGCTTTCCACTATTTTTTTTTTCACAAGGGACTAAAGAATAGAAGCATCTAGTCTAACAGTCTACATACACACGGTCAATAACATCTATGGGCTCTCTCTCCACTGGACTCAGACCCTGGATAAAAACACAATTACCTAGGACAGGCATTCAATACCCTGAACAGCTAAGCTTCGCTTCCCAGTCTCGCTTCCATTCTAAGTGACAAAATCACAGGGTCTGAGTGTGAATGCAGGGCCCTTACCTGTGACTGGAAACAGGGTAACTGACCTCTCTGCACCTCAGATGCTTCATTTGAATGAAACAAGAATAATTCACAGGGCTGAGATTACATAAGAGAAAATGTACAAAGAGTTTAGCACAGTGTCTAGTCCATAAAGTACTCTATAAATGGTGGCTATTGTTATAAAAACTTAGAGCTCCTTTTTATTTTTATATTTTAACTCTCATTTAATCTACTTGACTATAATATTCCTTCCCACACACACTGTCTTTTCAACCTCTCAGCCTTATATAATGCCATTCCCATCCTCTGGAGTACATTATCATGAAAACTTCCTTAAGCCACACATCAGGGCTCCCCTGCATCTATTTCTTTATCATTAACACATCGAGGGGATTTAACAGCATTGAGGGAACATTCATTCAGTCAACGAATAACTAAGGATACAGCACTGTGCTAAGTACTGGGGCTCCCACAGCCAGCATGCTGCAAGTGTGATAAATGCCCCAAAGAAAAGCGCCACCTGTTCACAGTGTACATAACAGGGACTTCACTGGTCTAAGAAGTCAAACAAGAATTCCCTGAAGAAGCCACCTTTGAGCTGAGCGGTGAGTCAGAAGTAGAGCTAACTAAGAGGATGAACCTTACAATGACCAGGCTGACATCTTACATAAAGTGATACAATATGAACTCTTAAGAATGAAAAATTAGGGATATATATTGTAACTCCTAGAGCTATCACAAATCAATAAATAACCCTATGTAAAGAGGCATAACTAAAATATCAAGAGTTAATTAAAATTATTTTTTAAAATAACTATAGTAAAATGAAAAAACAAATAGTAAAATCATATACCTAAATCCAACCATATCAATAATTACATTAAAGGCTAATTAAATGTTAATGGACTAAGATTCCAATTAAAAGACAGGGATTGTCAGAATGGATAAAAACACAAAACCCAACTATGTAGAGTGGCTTCAGGGCTGTCTTTAGGGGTCAGCAACAAGGTAGAAGACAGCAAGACCAAAATCAAGACCTGTCAGCCTGCTCCTTTCTTTCTTTTTTTTTTTTTAATATATTTTTGATATCAGAGGAAGGAAGAGGGAAAGAAATAGAAACATCAATGATGAGAGAGAAACATTGATTTGGCTGCCTCCTGCACACCCCCTACTAGGGACAGAGCCCATAACTCAGCATGTGCCCTTGACCGGAATCGAACCCAAGATTCTTCAGTCCACAGGCCGATGCCCTATCCTCTGAGCCAAACCGGCTAGGGCTAGCCTGCTCCTTTCGACAGCTACTTCCCCAACCAGGACCAGACCAGGAACTGCTGGCAGAACTATCTGGACTTCCACTGCTGTGAGAAGGCAATGACTGCTAAAGGGGGTGATGGCTCTGTGTGTGAAAGATACCAGCATGTGTACACGTCTCTTTGCCCCATATCTTGGTGTCAGCCTGGGATGAACACCAGGCAGAAGGCACATTTTCTGGAAAGATCTGAATGGGCTGCATCCCACCTATCCTCTGTCCTCCAACTTCTCCCAGGGAGGTGAAGGGGAACCTGGATACATCCCACCTGAAGATCCTGAACCATGGCTTAACTAATAATACTTGTTGGAAAAGTGTAAAATAAAATTTAAAAAGCCAACTATGGAGTATACTTAAATATAAAGACAGATAAGTTGATGGCAAAGATGGAAAAAGATAAATACCGTGCACACAATGAACATCAGAGGGCTGAAGTGGCTATATTAATATGGATAAGGTGGACTTCAAGACACCAAAGATCATAATGATAAAAGGGCGAGTTCATCAGGAAGGCATAGCAATCATGGTCATGTGTGTCCCTAACAAGTAAAGAGGAGAGGCAGGAAGAGCACATGTAAAAGCCATAGGGCTGGGAAATGAAGGAAAAAATGCAGTCATAGCAGGAGCAGAAGGCAGGCAGGTATGAGATGAGACTGAGCAGTAGGTGGGGACAGACCACACAGCTCTGTGGACCAAGTGAAGGACTGTCTTTATCATCAGAATGGTAAAGGGTTTTGTGCAGAGAGATGGCATTATCCGACCTGAATAGGTCTGCAGTGTAAACAACTGACTGGAGTAGGTTCAGACTAGATGGAAGGCTGTGGACAGGAATTAGAAACAGTTATCAGGCTCTCATAACAGTCAGGACTTCAGAGGATGGTAGTTAGAATCAAGATGCTGGTGATAGAGATGGATAAAAGTGGATCTAAAGAGGGATATTTATGAGGGCTACTCAATAGGGCTTTTGTTGACATGTTAGATGGAATGACAAAGAGTGAGGTTGTGTCCTGGCCAGTGTGGCTCAATTGGTTGAACATTGTCCTGTGCACCAAGAGGTTGCCATGGGTTGTGGGCTGAATCCCCAGTAGGGGGTGTGCAGGAGGCAGCCGATTGATGTTTCTCTCTCATCTCTCATCGATGTTTCTCTCTCCTTTTCCCTTCCTTTCTAAAATCAATGAAAACATATTTAAAAGAAAAAAGGAAAAAAGAGGTAGGTGGTAAAAAATGTCCCTCACATATGTGGGAGGTAACAGCTCAAGACAGGGTACAGCAATGTTGGGGAGGGGTTGGAGGGAAGAGAAGATTGCAAGTTCAGTTGTAAATGTAAGTGTGACAGCAGACAAACAAAACAAGATGTTACTTGAAGGCAACTAGGTGTACAAGTCTGGAGTGCAAAGATACCTAGGCTAGACTCGTCGAGGTGTGAGTTGTCTGCATGGTAGTCACTGAAGCCTAGGGTGGCTAAGATCACCTGGGGACAAAGTGAAGTGAGAGGGCACAGGGCCTACGACAGACCTCACAAAAATCCAACACTGAATTAATGGCCAGGTAGAGGAAGAAAAGCCTTCAAAGGAGGCTGAGATGGCCTGACCAGAGAAGAGAGAAGGAAACCAGAAGTGCTGTGGTTCAGAGCCGAGTGAAGACACCTCTGCACCAAGGGAGCCACAGGAGCAAGTGTTGTTGGGAATGTGGCTGTTACCTGTGACCTGAGAGAGGTCTCAGTGGAACAACGAGAGCAGAAGCCAGACTGGAAGGAGCAGAGGAAGAAGTAGGAAGTGAAGGAGACTGAGCACACAGGATGCTTTGGGGAAAGTATGGAGAGAGGGGAGACCTGGGAAGATAGGGTCCTGGGGTAGAGGGAGATTTAAGATGTGAGGCTCCTGTGCATATTTTCATGGCATCAAAAATCCAGCGAAGGAAATAGTTGAAAGTGATAGGAGAAAAAAGAGTTGGTTGGAAGCCTGAAGTTCCTGGGAACAAAGAAGGAGACCTAGGCTCTCCTGAGCCAGGAGGACCCAGAAGGCAAGGAGCAGTACCGGACAACACAGATGCCCGCAGAGGAGAGTTTAGAAATAGGTCTGCAGGCACACTGTTGTAGGGTGAACTGTATACCCCAAAAGGATATGTCAGTCCTAACCCCAGTGCCTGTGCAAAGGACCTTATTTGGAATAGGATATCTGCAGACATCAAGTCAAGAGGTCATAGTGAATTAGGGTGGGTCCTATCCCAAGGTGGCTGGTGCCCTTATCAGAGAAGAGACCACAGGGAAGACAGAGGAAGAGGCTGGAGTTATGCAGCCACAGCCACGTATGCCTGGGCTGCAGAAGCTGGAGGGGCAAGGAAGGATCCTCCCCTGGAGCCTCCTACGTGGGGCCCCATCTTGTGGACTTCTAGCCTTCAGAACGGTGAGCGAATGTATTTCCACAATTGTTATCATCCAGTTTGTGGTATTTGGTTACGGCATCCCTGGGAGAGTAAAACATACTTGTAGGGGATGTGGGAAGCGAAGCTCTACACTACCCCTCAGGGCAAGACCACCCTTCAAAATCGGGATCCGGGCCATGTGGCAGCAGCAGGACCAGCTGCAGAGCACCACGGCTGGGAAGAGCAGTATCAGGGCTCTGTATAAGCAGACACCAGTCCCCTGCAACAGAGCAATGGGGAGTCATTTCTGCTTGCAACTCTTCTAAGTCAGGTGTCACTTAATAGTGGTTTGAGAAGTTTAACAAAGAGAGAGGCCCTCCCGAAGAGGGCCCAGGGAATGGGCCAGACTGACTTAAAGGAGACAGAGCTCCCCTAAATGGCAACCCAGTACTATGTCTCTAAACACCAGGGCCACATTTGCATCAAAGCCATATCAGCTCTATATATCCACCCTCATCTGTATTGCTATTAATAGTTACCCCCACCCAAATCACACCTGCAGGCCATCAATCACTAATGGTGGGGACTTAGGGAAACCAAAAGGATATGAACTCAACACAAAACAACATGTCCGGTCTTCATAACTGTACTGAGAAGCAGGCAAAAACGGAAGAAAGGAAAACCATGGTGATGATAATACCACACCCTGGCCTTGAAGCAGCATTCACGCCATCCTCATATGAGCCAAGTGGCCGTGGCAGGGTAAGTCCCCATTCCACAGGGAGAGAAACTAAGGCTGGGAGGTTGGCAGAAGTGAAATGGCTAAGGGACCATGGAAGAATCAGGCCCCCAGTAAGTCCATGGACTCTCCAGGACAGCGAGACCTTTGCGGAGTTAGCATGGCCCCAACAAAACTACATTGGAATCGGGCTGCCTTCTTTTCTGTGAAATGGAGATACCTCCACCTTCACATGCCCATTGTGAAGAGTAAGTGAAAACCACACGGGAGGCACACACCTAGTACTTCAAAAATGGGGTCCTCGTCATGTAATTGAGATATTTTGTATGGCCAGCACATACGGGCCCCCCAAGCACATGACAGGTTACTCAGTAACTTGCCAATGAATTGGATGAAACGTCCACCACAGATGACATGCTGACAATGCACAGCTCTCCGACGGCCAGTTCCCCATGATAGCCCGCCCGACCCATAAGTGACCTAGTGTCGCAGCCAGTCCCTCCTTCCCATTTTAAAGTGGGAGAGATTTGGCTTCAAGGTACATCTAAATATACTTAGCATGTATTACACTCTTATCTAAATTGTTGTATCCCATTAATTTATATTCAAATCACATCCAAGCACATGCCACCCTCGCTACCAAACACCTGGATGTGGCTCTCAGGAAAACTGCATGATCATAATGCAGGAAAGAGGACCTGAGGTGCCAAGTTTAACCCGCCCAGAATTTCATTTAAGACAGCCTCAAAGGTAGTGTTCTCCCGGGAACCCCCAACTGCTCAGGTAAATCACAGTCCTAAAAAATTCTTACACTGCAATCCTATCAAATGTAAACTCTGCCTGTAAATCCTATTTTTCACTTAGTACTGGATCTCCTGCCCACTATGTTGGGTGACATGAGGGCAGAGAAACACACAAGCAAGGCTTCTGTCCTCGGAAGTTAACTGTCCAGGGAGCTGACACACACTCCCAGCCTGGTCCCTTCTGCTTATCCTCTGACCCCCTTGCCTAATTCCCTCCCTGACCACGCCAGGCACACGCCTGCAGGAAGGCATGTGCAATTTCCACCAAATGAACTGCACATTCATAAAAAAGGAAAATTTGTTGGTGATACAAATAAATGGATGCAGGAAAAATCAGGTAAAAATGCAGAACACCCTTCTTCCTGCTTGGGAGAGAACAGAAATTGGGAATGTCTCTTTTTGTTGCTGGTGGCGAGTTTGTTTTAGGTCAATTGCTCAAAAACAGAGAGGCTAAACCTTCAATTTTGAGCCAAGAAAACAAATGTCCTGAGTCCACCTCCAAAAATGTAGTCTAAACGTTAACATCTGTGACCACCCCTCAGCCTTCACCCTCTTTATTTTCAGGAGGTTGATCTCCCCACCTCTTCCACGGCACTTAGCCAGCCTTCCAAGCAATTCTGTCTATTAACCGTCACCAAAGCAGCCCACGGCAGGTGGGCATTAGGTACTGAGGGCATGGACAGGTGGCATAAACCAAAGGCAAACAGGCCCTTTCAGTCATAAGCTCTTCAGTAAACAAGTTCATGCCAGTAGTCACAGGGTGAATGAGATGGGAGTCCAAACATTTCTTCCAATTCAGCAATCCAGTATTTCTAGGTACCTGGTCAGATCACTAAAGACAGGGCACAAAAAGGTGGGACTCAGGTCCTGAGGCAACAGCACTTTCATCCTGAACAGTGTCAAAGAAGCCCAAGTATTTTGCACACTCCTCTCTTCCTTTCCTTTGACCAATTTTGTCACCAGCTGCCCATTCTTCTCCAGTCCTATTTAAAGTCCTTTTTATTTCATGCTTTGGTTACCACAGCCGCCTCCCTCACAGCCTCCTGGACTCCACTCTCCCCACTGGATTTATCAGACATGAGCTAGTGAGATCAATCCGACAGCAGGACCTCCTGAGCTTATCCTCACCCCAACCTGCTTGATCTGCGGAGACACTGCCCCCTCACTCTGTGCCTCCCTCATCCTACCTCCCAGCTTTGTCGTCAGAAAGGGGGCAGCATGTCCCCTCTTACTCAGATCCTGTCCTTCCATCCTCCTGTGAAACCTCCACGTGTTCCAACCCTCTCTCCTTTCTGGACTCACAGCACTTTTAGCCTCACTGTGTAGAGAGCACAATGGCTGCAGCAGGGGCTCAGTAGCCCAACTCCATCAGTGTGAGCTAAATGACCTTGGCAAGCTCAGTAACCCTCTCCCGTACCTCAATTTCCACATTTGTGAAAAGGTGCTAAGTGTACCCACCTCAAGGGTATTTATGAGTCTGGCATAAAACCAAACACAGAAAACATTCGAATGACCAACACAATCAACATCAGATAGCAAAATGAAAAGTGGCACTTTACACACCATGTTGAATGGATATATTATTCCTCGAGTTTAAAATAAATAAAAGCAATACACTGGTCATTTTCTAACAGTTTTATGTGCACAAGATGTTAATTTCTAGAGCAGTGTTACTCAGAGTGTGATCTGAAACCCGTGCAGGTCCCACAAGAAACCTGCAGAAGTTTGAAAACGCCACTGCATTCCATCAGCATATCATTTTTCTAGTAACTCGTCTTCATCTTATGTTTATACCAGTGCAACAGGTTGAAAATTAATTTTAAAAAGAAAAACCGGTTCTTCACTACTGATATTTTGAGAAGCTCTGTGCCAGAGGCAACAGACGGCAGGCTTCTATCTTTTCTACACCCCACATCGGCTAGTGGGAGGCATATATACATCGAGTACTAAGTAAATAAAACGATAACTTCAAAAACATTTCAATTATTTAATGATGACTTAAAAGTAGGTCTCATGTGAGAATAATGTACTAGTAAACAGTGTCTCCAATTCATAATTTTCTTTCCAGAAGGAGCTGACATTTAATCTCAAACTGACCAAAGAGTAAAAACAGCTCTGACTGGAAAATATTTTCCATGCGGCCTACTAAGACAGCATGGTGTGTAGTTTTAAAAAACCAAAACAAAACCAAAAAAATGGAGAAAGAAAAATTATTTAGCTCAGTCTTGCGCACAGTTTTGATGGAACCGCATATCTTTACATAAACCAGAATCTTAGCAAAAAATTCCAACAACACTTCAGACAAAACACATTTTTTTTGTTTTTCACTGTGGCCAATGCTGTATACGGTCCTAATCTCAACAACTTCATTAGATTAATCCATGAATGGAACGGCTGGGAAAGAAAAGCAGCAAATTCTACCAAATTTTAATTGACGAGACGGCGTGTGCACAGCTGAGCGGAGGCACATTGGATGTGTCTTGAAGGCTGAGTTTATTCTTGCTGGGGAAAATCTCTGCACATTCAAACTGACTGGAAATTCCTGTAGAAAATTCAAGGTAAACAGGGAGCCCCATCCCAGTCCTGGCTCCCCTCTTCCTTGGAGGCAGCGATCTGGAGCGCAGTATACATAAGCCATCACTCCCGTGGGTCTTGACCCTCTGACCCCAGGACTAAGCTGATACCCCTTTTCTCTCCAGCAGGTTTTATCCCTTCCTCTCCCTCAACCGTTCCCAAAATCTGTGAACACAGTCAAGTTTATAGATTCAATATACTCTTGCTTTATTGAACTTTTAACAATTCCTCCGAAAATGGGGTCCTATTTCCATCTCTGTGTCCTTGCCACCTGGAAAACACCCACAGTTCTGGAGATTTTTCTGACCCCTCCAGAGTACTGGCTGCTCCCTCATTTGTTCCCGCCACCCCGATGAACCTTTTATTGAGCTGACTACCTGCAGACAGGACTGCCAGCCCTCCACCCAAAGTTCCTCAATGGTGGGAACCACATTTTAATACCTTCTGGCACCCCCATGCCCTGTACTACGTCTTGATTTACCAGGTTTCTAATAACCACCAAATCCTATCAACAAATATTTAACTCCTACCACCTACCTCTCCTTGCCTCTGGTTACCAGCGGGAGACAAAAGGGACACGGTCCCCAACTGATGGAACTTAACAATGGCTAGGGAACACAGCAGACAATAAACAAATCAAATACAAACTGTGTTGCATGCTGAAGAGCAAACCATCACTTTGCAGTGATATAGAGAGGAATAAAGAGAGTAAGGCAAGCAGGCCGCAGGAGCCACAGGTGCAAAGGTCATGACTAAGAGAGGCTGCTAACCTAAGAGGCAAATGTAGCTAGAGTCACCCCACTAGCTCTCCCTTCAGGCCGCCCATCATCCCATACTCACCTCCCTCCAACCGCTCTCCTCAGAGGTCCTGCTGACAGGATGCAGGAAGTCCAGTTCTAGAAGGCTACATCCTCAGAGTCAGCCTGCTCCTCCATCTATTTGCACACACTCGACAGGTGTGGACAAAAAGGGGCCACATGCTAACCTGACTAGCTCAGGAAAGGCCTTGCAAACTCAGAGACCTAAAGTAACTACAAAGGATGGTCTGAAATTAAAACTTTTTTTTTATTATTGATTTCACAGAGAAGGAGAGGGAGGGAGGGAGGGAGAGAGAGAGAGAGAGAGAGAGAGAGAGAGAGAGAATCATTGATCAGCTACCTCCTGCACACTCCCCAGTGGGGATCAAGCCTGCAACCCAGGCATGTGCCTTGACAGGGAATCGAACCATGACTTCCTGGTTCGTAGATTGATGTTCAACCACTGAGCCATGCTGGTCGGGCTGAAATTAAAACTTTGTAATTAAAAAGCATCTATGGTGGGTAGTCATGTCCTAGGCAGGTATCTTCCCTGACAAAGATCAACTTTGATCTTAACTGAGCCTATCATCTTTTTGCATCTATAATAACATACCTTTGGAATGTCAGAGTAAGTTGTAACTTCCCTTTTCCCAGATCCCTCAGGGCACAACCAATGTGTTAGGGCGCCACAAATTCCCTCACTGTTATTGTTATCATTATAATTATTGACTGTTAACTATCCTATGCCCACCTATGTAAAAGAAGTTTGTGTCTATCATTTTACTTTTTATCCAATCTCAGAGGTTTCCTGCTTTACTTCCTCCCACCTCCCTAATCTATCACCAATGGTTTCATGTAACCCACTTATGACTCCTCCTTTGATGGTACTTCATAAAAATAGGTGAAAAACAGTCTCCAGATCATTGTCTCAATATGGTGAGATTCTGCTTCCCAACAGTTGTCAACAGTTTGGCTCAAATAAACTCACAAAAATTCTTTACAGCTTTGAATATTTCTCATGTTAACAAACTCATTCTCTCCTCCCCCTCCCCAACCCTTGGAAAAAAGTAAAAAACATTCTTTTGTTCCCAATAGTGTGTTTTGGGACCACCATCAATCTACCTACCAACTGTGTAAGCCAGTCCAAGACCTTTGAGGTTCCCAAGAACTTTCCAGCTATATATGTGTGAAGCCAGGTTTTCTTCATATTCTTCAGCCAAAACAACATATTGTAACAGACTGAATGTAGAACTCAATGTAAGAATCCAGACATTAATGAGATTTGCAAAAATGTAAAACCATTTTCACTGTTGTGTTTGGGAAAATGGCTACTGTTCATAAGAAATATTTTCAAAATGAAATTAGTTTATTAATTTTAAATGAACTATATATATTTCTAAGATTTCTCAGTTTTCATTTCTAATACAGTAAATATGGAGATATAACCTACATAAACAAAAGCTCTATGGAGTCCTCAAAAGTTTTTTTACTATTTTAAAGAGGTCCTAAGATCAAAAAGTTTTTAGCCTAAGCTAAAAATGTTGGTATATTCTTATACCCATCACTCTCTTTTCCATACTGTGTCTATCGTACCATCCAAATAACCTCTTAAAGCCTCTCTTCATTTCTTCCCAACCCCAATAGGCCAATAAACAGACCCCAAATGATGTCCACATCTGCTGGAGTCCAACCCCAGCAGGTCCAGGGGTCCCCAAAGGTGTGGACGGAGTCGGCGAAGAAGGAATGACACGGAGACAGCCTTCAGTTGATCAGCAGCCTAGTCAGGACCTCTAGCCAGGATCTCCAGCCAAAGTTCTGGTCGGAGTTCTGGTTAGGAACTGATCAGGATCTGATGTTTATTGTCTTGTTACATCTGTATTTATACCAGTCGATTTTAATCCTGTCAATTTCTATTACAAAGGTTAGGGCGTTTCTTATCTCCATTCCAGGGAGTAAAGATTATGTAGTTTAACTACCCGCCTGGCACTTAATTAAGGGGTTGTATCCCCTCCCTAACCTCAGGGAAAAATCCCCACCTTGGGAAACAACCTTTCTCAGAGAGGTGACCTTGGGTAAAACACATGGCACTAAGGAGAGCAAACATATTAAGAACAATATGCTATATATGCCAGGTCCCTTGAAACATATGCTGTGCAGATGTTTCTTTCCTGCAGCGACTGTGTCAAGCAGCAAGGATGGACCGGCTTCCGGCACACATCAAATCCTGGAATCTGTGAATGGTACCTTATTTGGAAAAGAGGTTTTTGCAGATCTTGAGAGGAAATCATCCTAGATTACCCAGGTGGGCCCTAAATCCAATAACAAGTATCCTTATAAAACACTCAGAGAAGAACAGACACACAGAGAAGGCAGCCATGTGAAGACGGAGGCAGGAAATACATTGGGGTGGGCACAGAGAAGCCAAGGAACATGTAGATCCATCAGAGGGAAGGAAGAATTCTCCCCCTAGAGCAGTGGTCGGCAAACCACGGCTCGAGAGCCACATGCGGCTCTTTGGCCCCTTGAGTGTGGCTCTTCCACAAAATACCACATGCGGGCGCACACATACAGTGCGATTGAAACTTCGTAGCCCATGCGCAGAAGTCGGTTTTCGGCCTGGGCGAAACAAGTATACAAGACGAGTATGGATGGGAGAGTTGGAAGGGGTCGACCTCAGCAAACGTGCCTAAATCAGATTGAGGACATTTTTAGCAAAGGCCAGCTTAGGAGTACCCTAATTAAGTTAATAGCAATGTACCTACCTATATAGTTTAGGTTCAAAAAATTTGGCTCTCAAAAGAAATTTCAATCGTTGTACTGTTGATATTTGGCTCTGTTGACTAATGAGTTTGCCGACCACTGCCCTAGAGCGTCCACGGGGAGTGCGACACTAGACCAGTGATGGCGAACCTTTTGAGCTGGGTGTGTCAGCATTTTGAAAAACCCTAACTTAACTCTGGTGCCCTGTCACACACAAAAATTTTTTGATATTTGCAACCATCGTAAAACAAAGACTTATATTTTTGATATTTATTTTATATATTTAAATGCCATTTAACAAAGAAAAATCAACCAAAAAAATGAGTTCGAGTGTCACCTCTGACACGCGTGTCATAGGTTCGCCATCACTGTGCTAGACCCTACTGACACTTTCTTTGGACTTCTATTTTCCAGACTATGAAAAAATAAATGTCCATCATTTTAAGCCTCCCAGTTTGTGGTAACTTGTTATGGCAGCCACAAGAAACTAATATACCAACCACCAGGACTGGAATGTCAGTGACCACCATCCTAGCTACTCAGTCTTTGCCTTAATGTGAGTGACCCTCAGAGCCACTGTCCCCTCAAACTGTGACCCTTAGTCATCTAAAATAGAATTCCCTTACCACCCTTGAATGGCACCTCATTGACTCGACCGTAATATCTAAACGCCTCAACACAGCGTACAAAGCCCCCATAACTTGATCACACCTTTCTTTCCTGTTCCAACCCAGCTCCCCCACACCTATACACCCACCATGCCTCAGGCCCACAGCCCAGAGCAAACCCCATGTTCCTTCAGGCCTCTGACCCTTGGCCCATGTTGGTCTAACGCTCTTCCTAGAATTAATTTCCTCCCACATTCTCATCCCCATCCACTCCTACACATCCTCCAAGTTCCAGACTCAAAAATCTAAGTCCTGTCAAAAAAATGGGCTGCTCCTTCTTGTTGCCACAGCACTTTGCACATGCCTCTCAAAGAATATCTGAAACATGCTATTGCTCACTCACGAGGCTCTAGCTCCCTCTACACCAGACTCTCTCAACCTTGGAACTACTGACATTTGAGGCCAGATAATCCCTTATTGAGGGAGGCTGTCCAGAACACTGGAGAATGTTAACAACATCCCTGGCTTCTACCAACTACATGCCAGTAACAGCATGTGTGCGCACATGCAAACATGGACACACAAGCACACACACAGTTCTAATGTTAGTGGGGGAGAGGGAGGTGCACCTCCCCCAGATGAAAACCATTGCTCTATACTGAAGTCTTTGGGGGCTTGGGACCATATCCAATGCTCTTAGCATTCCTTTATTCTTACATCCATTAATTCAAGAAATTCTGAGTCCCAGGTATGGGTCAGGCACTGTGCTCAAAGTTAGGCATACGGCAGGAAGTAAAAATCTTGGGCCCTGTGATCATGAAGCCACAGCTGGCTAAGGGCCTGCAAGGTATTCAATAATATTGGGTGAATGACTGAATTTGTTTGGCAGGCATATACATACTAATGTTTCCCTCAAAGCATGGAAAATAAAACCCAAGGGCTAAATTTTTTCTCCTCTCCTCAGGGCCATAGTATTGCAGAGTAAGGGGGAGCCATTTCTATAGACTGCCATATAAGTGTTGCTCTCTGGAAGTGGGCAATTGGTACAGCTTGTGTTTGTATCTCCAAGAAAGCTACCCATAAATAAAGGAGTGTCTCAATCAATAAAAAGAAAACTCTAAAGGAACGTTCCCCTACACATGCACTGCCCACAAATGCCAATGCCAAAGGCTACAGAAGGACTGGGAACCTTCCACCAAAACCACAAAGAGTGGAGTGCCTGAGCTTCCAGAGTATTCTTCCCTCTGCCTAAGAAACACCATCCAAGATTCAGACAAGCTCAGAGAAGACCAAGTGGTGAGCCGAGCAGTCCCCAGCTCACGGAGCTCTGCATGCCCTAAAATCAGAACAATTCTCATTGCCGGGGCAACGTGAGGGTGTTCACCAGCAGCGAGGCTGTTTACAGAGGAAGGCCAAGTAAAGTTGCAAGAACAAATCAGGACACACAAGTGTGTGGCCCAGATCTGCCTTAACAAGTCACGTTAACCTCTCTGGGACTCAATTTCCTTTTGTATTGAATGACAAAATTAGACTGCCTCTAAATTGCATTCTAGCTCTAAATATACCTGGTCTCCCCCCACCCAAAATATAGACCCACAGAATCTCCCTCTCCAAACAAAACTGAACAGAGCTCTTCCTCCCTTCCTAATAAAACTCTTTTTGCCAAAAGTGGAAATAAATAAAGGAGCCACTTCAACTTCACCTCCGCATCTGAGAAGCACTGGGCAGGGTTCAGAGTGCTGCCACGCAGGCACTGTGTCTGCTGTGCACTCAGGAAGCCAGAGAGCAGGAGAGTTCTGGAAAATGTGTATTCTCTGAGAAGGGGGCTCATGTTGTGATGATTTGAGGGTGCCAGAATTTAAGTGGGAAGTACCATGACAACATTAGAATGCTTTCAGCTACAAGAAATTGACAACTGGTCCAACAATAGCTACACCACCTGGACATCTACCATTTTACTTAACAAGAAGTCCAGGGAGAGGTGGTCCCAAGGTAAATTCAGTAGCTTTAACAATTTCATAAAGCCACTCAATTGCCTCCTCTTGTACTGACTTTTCATCCACAGGCTTGTTGCCTCATGGTACAGAGAGACTCCTTGGCTCCAACTACCACATCCTCTTACTACTTTTCCAAAGACAGGAAATTAAGGAGCCATCAGGTATAAAGGGTACTCTTCCCCTGTGCCTGTATTTTTTTCTGTAAAGAAAAAATTCTTCTACAGAAGTCCAGTAGTAAATTACCATTAAATGTCTCTAACCAGAATTAAGTCATCTGCTCGCTCCAAAATTCAAGAAAGGCTAGGAAAGTGAGATCTGGCTTTTCTTTAAAAACTTTTTAATAGGAAGTGGATAAGGGAAACCTGGGATAAGAATGATGGTAAAGCACCTGCCAAGTTTCTGCAACATACAAGTAGACCCAGTGGTGTGCTGGCAAATGCTTCAAAACCAGCTTTTTCTTTTTTTTTTTTTTTTTTTGTAGCATTTGCCAATATCCTTGGTGTAAATATTCCCATTGTGCTAGATTTCAAACTACCAACATAGTATTAACCAGCTCACAAAATTCCTGAAATTTTTATGCTCATCAGGTACAAGCACACCACTGAATGTATACCTTGCACTTGGTAATAATTTAAGTTTACAATGCTCCTTCATATTTAAAACACTCTAGATGATTCAGTCGTATTCTCCCAGCTCATAGGTGAGGGAAAAGACACAGCACCCCAAATCACACAGCACATGTGGCAGAGCTGAAGTGCTCACATGAGAGCCCCCACCCCAACCCTACCACAGTTTGCAGCATCAGGTGTATAAGTGTCTATATCTACATCCTATAATATCCCTCGGCCTACCTATCAGCTAAAGGGCTCTAGTTTGGTTAGGAACCAATAACAAAGACCCATTCCTATAAACTCAGTCAAAGTTACCTAATAATTATTCTATAAGGTATATTCTTCTATGACAGTAGTAGTACATGGTTATTGTTACAGCTTAGAATACAGATTAGTACAAAAAAAGAAAAATCACCCTTAATCTCATCCTCAAGAGATAACAACTGTTTGAATGTGGGTAATAATCTTTTCAGAATATTAGACACACAGGGTGGGGCAAAAGTAGGTTTACAGCTTTGAGTACGTGAAACAGAGTTTATTCTTGAACTATCATTTACTAATTATTTTATTATTTTCCATGCAAACAACTGTAAACATACTTTTGCCCCACCCTGTATATTTTTTAAGAAGTCATGCTATTTTGCAATATAAAGACATTTTTCTTTATTATGTAAATTTCCCAAAACATAGAGAAATAGGTTGAAGGTTGGTATAATGAGCTCTGCTGTGGCCATCACCCAGTTTCAGAAATTATCTACAGACATTTAAAAGTCAGTGTTTCCACTTCCCTTCTCAGGGAGGAATGTGTAGGAGGCAGGCCTCTCCCTCTGGCTTTCCCCTCAGACTTCAGGCTGAGTCAGCCAGCTCCTTGCAGCGCCGCTGGGAGAACACTACTGAAGAGAACTCTTCATCATGCCACTCTTCTCATGGGTCCCTCCAACTTCTCCAATTCCTTTCTCGTCTGTGAAGAAGCCTCAGAAGTAGGGTTCAGAGCTCATTACATACATCACAATTCTTGGAGTTTCCATCTTCTACTAGCTCCATTCTTCCATGTCTGCTTTGCCCTCATGTCTAGGTGCACGCACCCCATGGGAAACCCTGCTAACTGGTTTAACTAAAATCCTAGGACTGTGTTCATCCTCATCTTGTCCTACTTAGTACCCAGCCAACCCAGCAACTTCCAGACCTCACTTCCTGGCACTGCATCGCCACAGGCACCAGACCAAGTGAAATACCGAAAGACTGAAGGATAGTGGCTGCACCCCAAATTAACAGCTTTGCATGAGTCCCCAAAGTGCCCAGTTGAGACCCAGACCCAGAGTCAAAAATCTCTGCTGCCCAGACAAGTTCAAAGAATAGCCTCATGGGACAAAACAAGAACTGCTCCCCAGGGCCCCAGTTTAGCCAAGTGCATGCAGGAGGGAGCTGTGGATATTTAAAGACTGAGGAATAGAATACTACTCTGCTATAAACCATGCACAGCTGACAGAAAACAAGACTGTGCTGGGAACCACGATTAGAACAAAACTTCCAGGGGAAAGTAGCTAAACTCATTTGCACTATTTTGTACCAAAAGGTACTAACACTTGGAACAGTGTCTTTGTCTAAAGATTCTAATACATCAAAGAGTGGGGAGCAGGTCAGAATAAGGGAGAGTGGTCTACAAGTTCTCTACAAATAAGACATAAAGTAAAACAATGATAGTCAAACTTACACAATTAAAACTCACAGCTACAGTAATAAGAATACTTTCTACCAGGAGAGGTTTTCTCACACAAATGTAATGCTAATTTAGCACCAAGTTCCCGAATTTCTCTGAAAAGCACCATTATACTAATTTACAAATGAGAAGTTATGCACCTTGCCGAAGGCCACACAACTGCAAAGAGGCTGAACCAGAATTCATGTCCAGGTCTGTACAAATGGGAAGTCCACACCTCCTCCATTAATCAGCATTTCCCACAAGGCAGGACACACAAAGATGGCCTTTTTTGTTGTTATTCTTAATCCTCACCAGCAGATATTTTTTCCATTGATTTTTAGAAAGAGAGGGAGGGGGAGAGAGGAAAAGAAGAGAAATGAGGAGGGAGAGGGAGAAAAAGAGAGAAATATCATGTGAGAAACACATCCATTGGCTGCCACCTGAACATGCCCCAACCTGGGGTGGGGATTGAACCCAGGCACATGCCCTAGACCAGGAATCGAACCAGCAACCATTTGGTGCACAAGCTGTGGTGCTCTAACCACTGAATGCACTGGTCAGGGCAAACTTTTAAGTTCTAATATTAAAGTCTTGTTTAAATCCCTATAGTCATGTGTGCATAGTAATATTAAGTAAATAAAAAATTTAAATTATAGACATGAAATAAATTTTACATTTTACGTGTATACATGAAACATAAGAAGTTTCTTAAAAGATAATTTAAAGGAAACATTAGGATAAAAGAACAGGTGACACAGAGATAGGGTATAAATTCTGAGACAATACATAAATCACTGAAGCTTGTAGAAAACACTGCTCACCAGACCACCACACCACCACCCAAGAACAGCCAAGCACCTGTTTGTTCCATACTGTACTCAAATTTGAATATAGTCACACATAACTCTTACTCTGCTCCAGGGAGATAAAATGTGGCTGCTTTGAGGGGAAGGGCACAACATCAGTACAACAATTTAGCACAAATCATCCTTAACACAGTATTGGTTGACATAAATACTGGTTTGGTGGTCCAACTCCTCTGCTTATCTACCACACACCTTGATTAAGTCCAGTCCCCTTTTCTGGGCTTCAGTTTCACTTTGTCAAAAGAAAGTTACCACAAAAGTAGACTCTAAGGTCACTTCCAGTTTTAGAATTTCATAAACTGTTGCAAGATCCTAAAATCCCAAATTATTTTTTCCAGAATCATAGAGGCCCCAATCCTAAATTGAGTGTCGATCTGAGAAATAAATGGTCAGTCTATGTTTCCAGAGAGCAAAGTATTAACAGCACAATATATGATAAAGTCCTGTGGAGTACAACACACTCTCTAATGAATGGCATCCCAGGCCACCATACCTCAACCGGGAATGCTATCAATTATGCTGCCCTCTAGAAAGATGTAGCAAGACATGAATTACAGGATGACAAAGATCAGCCAATCAATGTACCTATCCCAAACAAAACTCTAAAAATTTCCTGCCACTGCCCTAGCCAGTTTGGCTCAGTGGATAGAGCGTTAGCCCAAGCTCCTAAGGGTCTTGGGTTCGACTCCTGGTCAAGGGCCACGTTCAGGGCACTTGCAGAAGGCAATCAATAGATGTGTCTCTCTCACATTGATGTTTCTGTTTCTCCCCCTCCCTTCCACTCTCTCTGAAAATCAGAGGAATAATACCTTCGATGAGGATTAACAACAACAAAAAATTTCCTGCCGCTAATTTTTAAATTATTAATTTTCGTTACATTTGGTCCTTCATGTGTTGCTTCCAGTCCTTAACAATCAAGTTTATTCTGAGTCAAGGAGAATAAATGGGAAAGAAATCTTTAAAAATCTCAAACTTATATTAAGCCTCAGCTGAAAACTACCTGTAAAACTTTTCCAGTTCAATTTGAATTACTCCGAAGATGCTCAAACATATTTAGTGTGCTAAACCTCTAAAAGTTATCACTCCTTATTTTTCAGAAACATTATTAACAGTTGGACCAGAACATTTTTTCTCTATTATTGAATTAGATACATTTATTAAAAGGGAAGTCTTAAGGGAACCCTCCTTGCCTTCTTTACAGCGCCCTTTCTGTGATGTCAGTGGGCCTGTAAACTTTTAAAATAGGGTCTTTAGATTCCAGAAAGAAGTTCTGAAATGCGCTCACTTCTTGTTTAGCTCAAGAAAATAGAGGATGGGTGGGCTGCAACTGACAAACTCAGAAAGCACAGCTGGGTAGCAGGTAATCTTAAAAAAAAAAAAGCAAATCCCTGAGCAAATTGTGTAGCCAATGTTGATCATTATAACTGGAGAGTTGTTACATAATTACTTGTTAACTACTGACAGACAATACATGGCTACGAAAAGCCATGGTTACTCTAGCCATTGAAGACAGTGTAACCAGTGCACCAGTCAAGGTTTCTCCAATTAATTTCGGGACCTCTTCCCTTCCAAGGTAACCCGACTGCTTTTACATATACAAAACAGACTCCAGCAATTAAGCCAATAGCCTCTACGGACTAAATCAGTGTTTCCGGTAATATTGATCTTTAAAGGGGAGACGAGATATAGAAAGAAGTAGGTTCAAAGAACTAAATACTTATCACCTCGATAAAAAAGACTTCATTCTAAACTGGAAATTTTGAACAGAAAAGCCCCCTCCACACACACACACACACACACACACACACAGGCATTCGCCTGGTCCCTGCTCAGCTGGCGCAAAACACAAGACCTGTATCGGATGCACCCCATTCCAACATTTTCCAAAAAGTTTACCGAAGCGGCGGGAAGAAAAATTAAGCATGCAGAAGCCGGGGAGAGCGAACTGGAGGATTATGGCAAAGAAGAACCCGATGAAGCGCCCAGCAATGCCATGCAAGGCCCGCTAACCGAGTAGTGACCCTGCACTGCACCGGAGGAGCAAGCGCCCCAGTGGAGCGCGGGAACTGACAGCCGTTCGGTTTATGCTGCCGGAGGGGGGGGGAGGGCAGTCCCCAGCCCAGCCCCCGCCGCCAGTCCCCTCCACGACCCTTCCCCTGCAGCGCTGCCATTGCCCGCTGGGCCAACTTGGCCCCGGGTCAGCGATGCGGACCGCGGCCCCGGTTGCCCGGGAGGCCGCCGGCGCCCTTACCTCCTTCTGCTTGGGGTCCTGCGGGTAGACGTCCGGCGGCCCGAGCCGGGGGCGTTTCAGCGGTCTCTGCTCATAGCTGAGAAGCCCGAAGGCGGCCATGATCTCTCATGTTAACCGGCAAAATGAATGAGAGTTGGAGCTGGAGCTGGAGCTGGAGCAGCCGCCTCTGAGCACCAGGGAGCAGCACTTTGCAGACAGACTCCCTCTCTCCCCCTTCTCACTGGCTTGCTCGCTCGCTGTGGCGCTGCAGGAAGGAATAAAGCAGGTTGGATGCTGCCTCTGCCAGGCACGCAGACACGCACTGATGGGGGCAGCCTCCGGCCGGCACCCGGCTGCGCTGGAACCCCAGGACGCACCGCTTTTGTGCCGGCGGAGGGGCTGCCTCCGGACGCCTCCCTACACACCCGGTCCCCAGGGGGAGGAGCAGCTGATGGGAACCTGCGACTTTTTTCCCCAAAGGACCCAAACCCACCCCAGTCGGACGCAGGGCAGGGCGTGGGGGAGGGGCCCCGGGAGGAAAAAAAAACTTTTCTCGGCGCCCTGGCGGGTGGCCCAAGTGTTTGCCCCAGGCAAGGGTGGCCCTCCGGCCCGGGGCGGAGGCAGCGGAGCGGCCCGCCCCCGCCCCTCTTCCTCGGCGGGGATCCTTTGCCGCCGCCACGCGCCCCGCAGACCTCGCCACCTGGGCGCGGAGCCGGCCGGGGCTGAGAGAGAGAAAGAGGCCTGGAGGGGATGGGGAGGCAGGGATGCGGCCGGCGAGGAGGCGGCGGATGCCTCCCGGACGCCCGCTGGGCTCCGGTGGCGCACCGGCGGCTCCGGGCCGGCGCCGAGCCGCACAGCAGGCGGTCGCGGCGGCTGGAGGGGGCCGTGCTCACCGTGGCGCGGGGCCGACTTAACCCTTTGCTGCCCCTCCAGGGGCTGGGGAAGGGGGTGAGGAGGGTTGGCTGAGCCGACAGGGGCAGCCATCCCGCGGGCGTCTCGGGCCCCTCCAGGCCGGCGCCCTCCTCCCCGCCGCCGCTCCTCCTCCCACCCATCCCAACAGTTTACCTGTTGGTCCCCCGCTAATGGGCAGGGGCCGGCGGCGGCACTCCGGCAGCCGCAGCCTCCATGATTCGGGTTGGGATGGGGGGTAGGGTTAGATTTTATTTGTAAGATATCAGTATCGTCCGGGCGACCTCCGGGGACGCCGCGAAGTTTGCGGCTGTCTGGGGGCGGCAGGCACGCCGGCTCGCCGCCGCCGCCGTCCTCGCCCCCGGCCCGGGAGCGCGAGCTTCCGAGTTGGCGGACGGCGGCGCGCCGGCTGCACTGAGCATGCCCAGCTCGGCGGCCGGACCGCGGAGGCGGCGGCTGCGAGCGCCCGGGTCCACCGCTCCGGGTTTTCGCAGCCGCAGAGCGCGCAGCCCGTGGCTCCTGGCGCCGGGACCGCCCCGGGGTGAGAGCGGACGAAGGAAGGGGCGCTCCGGGACCCCGCTCCCGGCCGCGGGCAGCGCCGTCCGCCACGACCTCTCCTGAGGTCGCTGTCCCCGTGGCCTGGGCTGAAAATCTCACCTGCGCGAGGCGTGCGGAAGGAGGGAGGTGATACTCCAGGGGAGACCTTAGTCCTCCAACCCGCCCGCTCTCCCTGCTCGCTGGGGGGCGTGGGCACCGAGATGCCGGGCCACCTACCGGGAGACTGCGAGGCCCGAGCTGCGGGGACGGGCCCGGCCCTGCCCGAGGGATCCCGCTACAAGCTGCGTCCGCACTTGGCCAAGAATGATGGCTGCCACTTATGGAGCCTTCACTTGGTGCCAGGACCTTGACAGTAAAGGTCTCTGACCCTTAAAGAAACCTTACAAGGTTTTACTGTGCCCTTTTTATGGGAAGAGAAACTGAATCAGCTCAGGGAGGCCCAGGTACTTGCTCAGAGCCACGTAGCCTGATCCGAAGTTTCTGACCCATTCTCCTGGGCTTGCATTGGAAGCACAGGGTCCTGAACTGCCCCTGACTGACTGTGTCACGTCCCCACACTATAAGGAATTTCTCGGCCCCTGGTTCTAACCTCTGTAAGATGGCGGGCAGAATGTGATCCAAAGACTTTGTACAACGCCTGGCACATAGTAGGTGCTCAGGAAATGTTGGCCAAATCTGAGTATCTACTTATCTCTGTTGACTGTAAGCAAAGGGGAAGGAAGTTATCTAACTTTATTAGGAAAATTATCAAACACACTATAAAAGCAGAAGAAATACTATAATGAACTTCCAAGTACTCATCTTCCTGCTGTGACAGTTATCAGAATTTTGCCATTCTTGTTTTATCTTCCTCACCCCCAATATATAGACATACACTGGAGAGAACATTTATTGTTCAACCTAGGCACAGCCCAGAATGTGGCACATAGTGGGCACCCAGAAAAATGTTCATTTGCTGGTGTGGATGGAAGATAGGTGGGTGGGTGGGTGGATAGGTGTGTGGAAGGATAGATCACTAGTGGTACTTTGGGGATGCCTTGTGCTGATACCCTAGTCCAGTGGTTCTCAACCTTCCTAATGCCGCGACCTTTTAATACAGTTCCTCATGTTGTGGTGACCCCCCAACCATAAAATTATTTTCGTTGCTACTTCATAACTGTAATTTTGCTACTGTTATGAATCGTAATGTAAATATCTGATATGCAGGATGTATTTTCATTGTTACAAATAGAACATAATTAAAGCATAGTGATTAATCGCAAAAACAATATGTAATTATATGTGTTTTCCAGTGGTCTTAGGCGACCCCTGTGAAAGGGTCATTTGACCCCCAAAGGGGTCGTGACCCACAGGTTGAGAACGCTGCCCTAGTCTGATGGGAGATGTAACCTAAGTTCTCCCCCTGTATACCTAGGCAACAACCTCTACCTGGCCTCCACAAAGGAGAAACTGTTGAATCACTCAAAATCTTAGCTAACCATAAAGATTTTATTTTAAAATCAAAATGTGTTAATAATACGTCTCTAGGGTTTGAGGGGGGAGGGAAAAGGATAGCTCTCCCCCTGTTGGTCTCCCTTCATAGCTTTCTTAACTCCTTCCCTTGTTTTGAGACAGCCTGGCATGGGTTCATTAAGAGAGAGCTTTAGCCGAAACCGGTTTGGCTGGCTTGCAGACAGAAAGGTCCCAGGTTCGATTCCGGTCAAGGGCATGTACCTGGGTTTCGGGCACATCCCCAGTAGGAGATGTGCAGGAGGCAGCTGATCGATGTTCCTCTCTCATCGATGTTTCTAACTCTCTATCTCTCTCCCTTCCTCTCTGTAGAAAATCAATAAAATATATTTTTTTTTAAAAAGAGAGAGCTTTAATACATTCAAATATCATTTAATTCCTCAAAAATCATTCTTTCACTACATGGGCTACCCATGGGCATTTTGCTCCCTCACCCTGGCATTTGTGCTCTCTCCAATCCACACTCATTTATCAATCCAACAATTTCTCCTTAATCCCTGGCCTCAGTTAGCTCTCACTACTATTCCCAAATAAGGAATTCCCAGGCATTCATTTTTTGATAGCTACCTGGTGACATTCCCTGGAGGCTGGATTATATGAAGCCCACCCCAAACTCTTTTTAAAAAATATGTTTTTATTAATTTGAAAGAGAGAGGAAGGGAGGGAGAAGAGAAAAAGAGGAAGGGAGTGGGAGAAAGAAACATCAATATAAGAGAGAAACATTAATCAGCTGCCTCCTGCATACTCCCTACTAGGGATGGAGCCTGAAATCCAGCATGTGCCCTGACAGGCAATCCAACCAGCGACATTTTAGTGCATGGGATGATACTCAACCAACTGAGCCACACCTGCCAGGGTCCACCCCAAAATCAAAGTACATAATGATTCTTCATTTCTTTCAGTCCCCTTAGCACAGTGGTTCTCAACCTTCCTAATGCCGCAACCCTTTAATACAGTTCATCATGTTGTGGTGACCCCCAACCATAAAATTATTTTCGTTGCTACTTCATAACTGTAATTTTGCTACTGTTATGAATTGTAATGTAAATATCTGATATGCAGGATGTATTTTCATTGTTACAAATTGAACATAATTAAAGCATAGTGGTTACTCACAAAAACAATATGTAATTATATATGTGTTTTCCAGTGGTCTTAGGTGACCCCTGTGAAAGGGTCATTCGACCCCCAAAGGGGTTGCGACCCACAGGTTGAGAACCGCTGCCTTAGCACGTATTTTTCACTCTCTTCTTTTAACACCTCATTATTTATTGGCATGCATTCAGCTATGCCACAAAAACAGTCTTGTTTCCCCATCCCTGCCTTACTCTCTTGCTCTCCTTCCATTCTTGAATTCATCTTTAAGCTGACTTAAGCCAGTTGACATGGTGGGCTTAACATGGAAGCCACTGTGTTCTATGGTCTGCTTCAATTTCTATCACGGTGCTGGTTAACACAATTGATAACCACAAATTCTGGAAAAATGTGAGTCTCATATGCTACTGTCCCTGTAATGGGCATCTTATCTTTACCAGGCTAATGACAGCCCCCCTCCCTGAGCCTAGGAACAGTTTGCGTGGAACAGGATTACTCAGAGAAAATCATAGGCTTCCCTAGACCTCAGCCTAGAAAGAAGGTGAGTTCAGACACCTGAGGAAGTTTAGTATAGCTGGTGAGAGAAAGGGGTTGAAATGTGGCTGGGAAAGGAGGAATTATAAACCATTTTAAACATATGGGACTTTATCCTCCAACTATGATGCTAACTGTCTAGAGCTGCTTCTGTGCATTGACAAGTGTTTAAAGGCTGACCCTTTTTCTTGGTCATCTCCAAGGGCTTCTCAAAGACCACTTAGTAACTAACCTCCCTGGCTGATTATGCTCCTTCTGCAAGCCCTGGTCTTCAGAATTCTACAAGGAGTTTCCTCATAGTTGAGACCCCTCCTTTTTTTAAATCCTCACCCAATGATATTTCCCCCATAGATTTTTAGAGAGAATGGAAGGGAGAGGGAAAGACAGAGAGAAACACCGATGTGAGAGACACATCAATTGGGTGCCTCCCAGATGCCCCCAACCAGGAATGGTAGCCTGCAACTGAGGTACGTGCTCTTGACCAGAATTGAACCAGGAACCCCTTAGTCCCCAGGCCAACACTCTATCCACTGAGCCAAACAGGCTAGGGTGAGACACCTTTTCTTTGGCAGTCCCTTTAAGATGGCCCATGGCTGGCTTTCTCTTCCTATGTTTGGTCTGCAAGAAACTCACAGATGTCCTTTGTCTGCACATACTCTAGTGCAGGCATTTTCTCACCAGCATGGATGCATCCTGCATGCCACACTTCTTCACCTTCAACGTTCTCTAGTCTAAGCCAGTAAACAAATGTCAAGTGCCCAGGCCAGTTGTCTTTACAAAACTCTTTTCACAAGACTTGAGGTGAGGAATACAATTTCTTTAGCAAAAGGCAAAGACACAGGAGATACCAAGATGGCAGCATAGGTAAACACTGGAAATTGCTGCCTTGCAAAACCACTTCAAAAATACAACTAAAAGACAAAACGGACATCATCCAGAACCACGGGAAGGCTGGCTGAGTGGAAATTCTACAACTAGAAGGAAAGAGAAAAGCACACTGAGACTCAGAGGAAATGCGGAAGTAAAGTGCAAAGGTATGGAGGTGCACGTGGGAAGGGCTGGCAACTGAGGACACGGTTGTCTTTTTCAATCGGGAGGAAGACACAAGCTCCCAACTGCTCTGAACTCCAGTTCCAGGCGAGTCTCTGGGGACATACAGGGAGAAACTGGACTGTCTGGCATCGGTCGGAACTCGAGGGTGGCTTTCTCTCAGAGGTATTTGCAGCGATTACTGGGACACTGAGACTAGGGGCCTCTTAGGGCAGGGCTGAGGATCAGCCATAGCTGTTTGCTCTTCCCTGTTGATTCCCTGAGACCCCGCCCCACCCAAGCTGCTAACAGAGGCTTTTGCATATGAATGGTCTGGCCCTTTGTAATCTAAAATTACCTAACAAACTGCAGCTGGGTCAGAGAAACCCAGAACTTCGAAAAGAAGGCCCAAGGCCCCACAGCAGCTTGCATTGCTTCACAGCTGGGCCTCATCTGGGCACCTCCAAACCCCAAACAAAGAAGAGGAATCTGCAGATCTCTCCATAGCTCCTGTTGGGTAGCCTCAGGCAGAGGCTAAATTAGCACCTCCTTAGATATCCAAGAGCCAGTGTACCCAGTGGTCAGAGTGGGACCATCCAGATTACAACTCCTCAGATCCATAAGGGACACATTTAGGGGGAAGACTCAGTGAGCACCAAAGCCCCACTGAAGCAAGTCTTGCCCCTAAGGGTGTCTCCAGCACAGAAGTTCTCCCACTGTAGACACAGCTGATTCTCACAGCCAATTGGCCTGGAGGTCAATTCCTCCCAGTGATACCTACAACAATCAAGGCTTAACTACAACAAAACTGTGCACAAAGCCCACAAGGGGGTGCACCAAGAGTGTCCACCTCAGGTAATTGGGGAGGCTGAGCCACTGGGCCCTATAGGACACCTAGCACAGAAAGCCACTCTATCAACACAGGGAAGCATAAAAAATGCGGAGACAAAGAAACAGGTCACAAATGACAGAAATGGAGGAAAGCAAACTACTGGATATAGAGTTCAAAACCACACTTGTAAGGTTTTTCAAGAATTTTCTAGAAACCACCGATAAATTTAGTGAGACTCTCAATAAATCTAGTGAGACACTCAAGGTTATGAAAAAGGACCAACTAGAAATTAAGCATACACTGACTGAAATAAAGAATATTATACAGAGTTCCAACAGCAGACTAGAGGATCACAAGAATCAAGTCAAAGATTTGGATACAAAGAAGCAAAAAACACCCAACCGGAAAAAGAAAAAAGAATCCAAAAATACGAAGATAGTGTAAGGAGCCTCTGGGACAACTTCGAGCGTACCAACATCCGAATTATAGGGGTGCCAGAAGAAGAGAGAGAGCAAGATATTGAAAACCTATTTGAAGAAATAATGACAGAAAACTTCCCCTACATGGTGAAAGAAATGGACTTTCAAGTCCAAGAAGTACAGAGAACCCCAAACAAAAGGAATCCAAAGAGGACCACACCAAGACACACCATAATTAAAATGCCAAGAGCAAAAGACAAAGAGAGAATCTTAAAAGCAGCAAGAGAAAAAGTCAGTTACCTACAAGGGAGTACCCATACAACTGTCAGCTGATTTCTCAACAGAAACTATGCAGGTCAGAAGGGAGTGACAAGAAGTATTCAAAGTGATGAATAGCAAGAACCTACAACCAAGATTACTCTACCCAGCAAAGCTATCATTTAGAATTGAAAGTCAGATAAAGAGCTTCACAGATAAGAAAATGCTAAAGGAGTTCATCACCACCAAACCAGTATTATATGAAATGCTGAAAGGTATCCTTTAAGAAGAGGAAGAAGAAGAAAAAGGTAAAGATACAAATTATGAACAGCAAATACATATCTACAACAAGTGAATCTAAAAATCAAATGAATAAATAATTGAATGAACAGAATAAACTGGTGAATATAATAGAATCAGGGGCATAGAAAGGGAGTGGACTGACTATTCTCGGGGGGGTGGGAAAAGTGGTGTGGGGGGTGTGGGAAGAGACTGGACAAAAATCGTACACCTATGGATGAGGACAGTGTGGGGGGGGGGGGCGTTAAGGGCAGAGTGTGGGGTGGGAACCGAGTGGAGGGAAGCTATGGGCGGAAAAAAGAGGAACAACTGTAATAATCTGAACAATAAAGATTTAATAAAAAAAATTTTTTAAAAAAAGAAAAAAAAGGCAAAGACGCAATTGTATTTGCAGAGCAGATTTCAAAAAATGAGAGTAGAGAATGGCTAGGAACAGAGGCAGGGTGTTCCCCATCAGAAGAGGAAGAATAATCCTGTTATCTGTATTTTGCAGATTAGCAGGTGAAGTTCTAGAGCAGGGGTGGGCAAACTTTTTGACTCAAGGGCCACAATGGGTTCTTAAACTGGACCGGAGGGCCGGAACAAAAGCATGGATGGAGTGTTTGTGTGAACTAATATAAATTCAAAGTAAACATCATTACATAAAAGGGTACGGTCTTTTTTTTTTTTTAGTTTTATTCATTTCAAATGGGCCGGATGCGGCCCATGGGCCGTAGTTTGCCCACGGCTGTTCTAGAGGTAAAGTAACTGGTACAAGCCAGGATCAAACTGAGATTCCTCTGACTGTCCAATTTAGACTCATTATTGTCAGTGTGCTCAGGTATAAATAATAATTTACATAACATGTAAAAGTGAGCCTCAGTAGACAGGTCTGGTATAAGAGAAGCAAAACTCCCAACAGCTCACTCTGGAATAGAACATGCTTCCACTCAAGTGGGAAGAAACAATTCTCAGTGCAGGGTCTGTAGGTAAAGTTGCTGTGTTTCCCCCTGGGATTGATGCTTGTCCAGGTATATATAGTACTGTGTTTTGTTAAAAGGTTGTCTATAGGAAGTCTTGCTTACTTTCAGTTTTTCTTATATCCCCATTACATTTAAATGTATTTATCTTGTGTCTACTTGTGAATCAAAAAAGAAAATCCCTCCCTTTCTTTTAGCTTTAAACAAAAGGAAAAATAAGAATGAGTTGAGAAGGTGGGTTAGGATAGAGAAAAAGAAATGGAGGCCCTGGCCAGTTTGGCTCAGTGGATAGAGCGTCGGCCTGCAGACTGAAGGGTCCCGGGTTCGATTCCGGTCAAGGGCATGTACCTTGGTTGCGGGCACATCCCCGGTGGGGAGTGTGCAGGAGGCAGCTGATCAATGTTTCTAACTCTCTATCCCTCTCCCGTCCTCTCTGTAAAAAATCAATAAAATATATTTTTTTTAAAAATGAAGGATTAATTTGGGGCATTCCAACCAACTGCAGTTTTTAATATAATCTTTAGGCGACTTATAGAACTGTAAAGAATACATACATTAAGACTCCCTAAAGCAGCACTGACAATAGAATTATATTGCTAGCCAAATATGTACTTTTACATTTTCTAGTCACCACATTAAAAATATAAAAAATAGGTGAAATTAATTTTAATAATACATTTGTTTAACCTAATCTAGCCAAAATATTGTCATTTAAACATGTGATCAATTTTGCAATATATTATTTTACTTTTTTTTGTATACTAAGTCTTAGAAATTTACGGTGAATTTTACACTTAATAGCACATCTCATTTCAGACCAGCACAATTTACATGTTTAAAAGTCGCATGTAGCTAGTGGCTACCATATTGGACAGCCCATCTCTAAAAGGATGTTTGTTTTAGTCCTAGTGAACCTGTAATATATGTGGTCTTAGTAAGATCACTGAGGAAGCAGGTGAGTTTCCAAATTAAAACAACAAAAAGTAATGAGGCTTGGCAGGTGGCTCAGTTAGAGCATTGTCCCGAACACCAAAAGGTTGGAGGTTTGATTCCCAGTCAGAGCACATACCTAGGTTGCAGGTTTGATCCTGAGTGGGGTGCGTGAGGAGGCAACAGATCTGATCAATGTTTCTCTCTCACATCGATGTTTCTCTCTCTTTCTCTCCCTCTCCCTTTCTCCCTTTCTAAAAATCAATAAAAACATGTATTTTTAAAAAGTAATGATCTTCCATACAGCAGGTTCCCTTTTCATTTTGTACATGGTTTCTTTTGCTGTGCAGAAGTTTTTTTAAGTTTGATGTAGTCCCATTTATCTTCTTCTTTGTTTCCCTTGCCCAAGGAGGTATATCAGCAAAAATATTGCTACCAGAGATGTTTGAGATTGTGCTGCCTATATTTTATTCTAGATTTTTAATGGTTCCATGACTTACATTTAAGTCTTTTTTCCATTTTGAGTTTATTCTTGTGTATGGTGTAAGGTGATGGTCTAGTTTCATTTTTTTGCATGTACCTGTTCCATTTTCCCAACACCATTTATTGAAGAGACTGTCTTTACTCCATTGTATGCTCTTGCCTCCTTTATCAAATATTAATTGACCATAGAGGCATAGGTTGATTTCTGGGTTCTGTATTCTCTTCCATTGATCTATATGCCAGTTCTTATGCCAGTACCAGGTTGTTTTGATTACAATGGCTTTGTACTATAGTTTGATATCCAGCACCATGATCCCTCCAACTCTTTTCCTCTTTCCCATGATTACTAAGGCTATTTGGTTGTTGTTTTTTAAGTCCATATAAAGTTTTGGAATATTTTTTCTAGATCTGTAAAATATGTCATTGGTATTTTAATAGGGATTAGGTTGGATCTATAGATTGTTTTGGCACCAATGATACATCTGATAAAGGGTTAATTTCCAAAATAATAAGAACTTATATAACTAAATACCAGGAAGTCAAACAATCCAATTAAAAAATGGCCAAAGGACCTGAACAGACACTTCTCCAAACAGGACATGCAGATGGCCAGTAGACATATGAAAAAATGCTCAACATCACTAATCACCAAAGAGATGCAAATTAAAACCACAATGAGGTATCACTTTACACCTGCCAGAATGGCCATCATCAATAACTAAGCAAATGACAAGTGCTGACCAGGATGTGGAGAAAAAGAAATCCTAGTCCACTGTTGGTAGGAATGCAGATTGGTGCAGCTACTGTGAAAAACAGTATGGAATATCCTCAAAAAATTAAAAATGGAACTGCCTTTAACCCAGCAATCCCACTTCTGGGAATATATCCTAGTAAATCTGAAACACCAATCAGAAAGAATATATGTACCCCTATGTACATAGCAGAGTTATTTACAATAGCTAAGATCTGGAAATAGCCCACATGCCCATCAGTAGGTGAGTGGATAAAAAAGCTGTGGTACATTTACATCATGGAATACTACACAGTTGTAAAAAGGGAGGAATTCTTAACTTTTTGACAGCATGGATGGACCTGGAAATTATTATGTTAAGTGAAATAAGCCAGTCAGAGAAAGGCAAATACCATATGACCTCACTTATATGTGGAATATAATGAGCAATATAAACTGAGGAACAAAATAGAACCAGTCATGGATGCATGTGTGGGGAGCCGATATAGAGTTAAGCCTCGGACTGACCTGTTGGCAAAGTCACAAACAAGTCCCAGCTTAGAGGGCACAGTCCTCTTAGCATAATTAGGCTTGACCTTATAACACTCCCTAGATCTTATCTGGGAAGCTAATGGGCTGAGGGAAGTGCAGGAAGTGTAACCATGGTCAAAACAAGTGAAACTCACAAGAACAGTGTCACTATGGTAACCACTACCTTGTTTACCTCTCACTATAAAATGGTTGCTGCGGCCTGAGCACTGGTGGAAGTCCTTCCTCTTGAGTTGGATGTACCTGCCTGGCCCCCCAATATTCCCAAATTATCTTGTGTCTTTTCTCTTTCATTTGTGTGCGGCTCCTCTTCCAGATCCTGAACCCTGAACCACGTGGGACGTGGAGGGAAACATTTACAACATGCATGGAATAGATTGACAGATTTCAGAGGGGAGGAGGGAGGGCAGGCAGACAGGATAAAGAAGGTGAAAAGAATAGTCAATGAACGTATATGTATACCCCATGGACATAGACAACAACGTGGTTAGGGCCAGAGGGAGGGTGGAATCTGGGTGGAGGGGGTAAAGTAGGTGGGGAAATGGGGGACATCAAAAGAAAAAGATTTAAAAAGTAATGAAAGAGTGATAAAGAAGTTCAAAAAGAAAAGTAAAGATGACTGGGAAGACAGTGGACACCCAACAAACAATTAATTCCTAGATAGATGAAAGTGCCAAGGAGTTAAGAACATGGAAAGAGAAGTTTGGGGATTAAAAAATCTAAGGGTGTGATAAGAGAATCTTGAATTACCAAGCTGAACCAATGACAAGGCTGAAGATTTAACCTCATTCACTAGCAGAATGGTGCCTGCCACATTTACAAAAAGAAGGCCTACTTGCTGGTCACATATTTAGCTTTTCAGCACCAGAATCTTATTTTGTTAGCTTACTCAGCGCTGTTCAAAGCTCTACAAGGCAGACACAGTAGAAAACCAGAATGCTAATTTATTGATACACAGGAATAGCCTATTCCAGGGATTGAAATCAGTACATCCCCTTATTCAGATCAGCCCCTTGCTAATTTTAAAACTTGTTGCAAAGTCAAATTAGTAAGCGGAAGTTTTTTTTGGTGAGCATAAAATTAAAGCAAAGGGAATTGGATCATCTCCAAGGATTGTGTACTCAGACTGCCCCGCAGTAGAAGCCACCTCCCATGTGACAGGAATAGGACAGATGCCACACCTCTGCTCATTGGTCCCTTTGGTGGGTACACAGACTGGTCATTACTGTCCAAAGTCTTTATTAGTTACTTCATATCAGAGGTTCCAGGTGGCCCACAAATGTGGGTCCACATTTTCAGTGACATCAATCTGTTGGAGCTGAGGCAGACCCACCCCTTCGAGTGTGGCAGCTCCCCTCAGAGGCTGGTTTTCCTGGCCGGCTCCAACAACTCATGGGAGTGAGAACCCTACCTATGGAGACCTCTGCTAACAATGGCCTCAGATATTGGGGTGAGGGGTGAAGGGAATTGATTAATTTGTTTTCAGTTACATAATTAATTGGTTTTATATTTATTATAAAATAGTTCAGTTCTCAGAGTATTGTTTCTTTTCACACAGACAGGAAAGCATGAAAAATAAATTGGATGGCAAAAATTGGATATTATAGAAAATATCTTGATAGATTGAAATGATAAACTGAGTGTAACAGGATCAACTTTTACTGGTATATAAGGATGTATTTCCCTTGTCTACTGGACATATAAAAGACAGGTTGGTATCTACTGTTTGCTAAATCTAAAATTTAAATTATAAAAATTAAAAATAAATGCTGCCAACTCTGGTCTCAGTAGCATTTCGGGAATAGCAAGGCACAAATCAATTACATGAGTCCTGTTTATATTAGCATTTTTATTAGTATTGTTAAACCATTGCCTAACATTCTCATCACAGGGCTTTTCCAAAGCTGTTAACAAAAAGTAAAGTTTACCAATTTGACTTCTTCTCTCTTCATTTATTTTGCTCACCCTCTGGAAGAGATGCTGTCAATCAGGCAAAATAGTCAGCAAGAGGATGGAAGAAAAGAGAACCAGAATTCCTGCTAAGTCTTTGAACATGAAAACCAGCCTTTGACTAACCAGAATTGACAACAAATGATCTGATAAAGGCCAGGGCTCAGGCCTCTCCTTATGCCTCCCCCACTGTCATTAAACTTAATCCTCAGCTCTTCTCTGCTCTGCTCTCAGTCCTACCCAGCCAGTCTCTACTCCCACCTCTCACTCCAGTCCACGTTGCTCACAGCCTCTCCAGCCTCCATTTACTGCTGCTCAAAGGGGATTCCTCTGTCTCCTCAAACTCATGTCTTCCTTAAACTTAAGACTTGTCACTGCACCCCCCGCTGGCCCCGTTTCCTGTAAGCAGGACAGGACCAGGTGGCTGGGAGTCCAGGGGTTAGGAGAGAAGGGAGAACACCTCTTGGCTACATTTGTGACATGTGGAGCTTCAGAGTAAATATAAAAATATGACTCAGAGAGTGTTGCAAATCAGATGGAGCAGGGTGTCAATTCAGCAAGGGAGGCTGGAGGAGATGGGCGCTGTCAATCCAGGTGAACAGGAAGAAATTATGGTAAATGTGGGACACAAGGAAATCTGGGTACTCTAGGCAGACCAGTGCAAATAGAGGCAGACATCTCCCCACTTTCTGCCGGGAGCCGGTCCATCCTTGCTGCTTGACACAGTCGCTGCAGGAAAGAAACATCTGCACAGCATATGTTTCAAGGGACCTGGCATATATAGCATATTGTTCTTAATATGTTTGCTCCCTTTAGCACCATGTGTTTTATCCAAGGACACCTCTCCGAGAAAGGTTGTTTCCCCAGGTGGGGATCTTTCCCTGAGGTTAAGGAGGGGATACAACCCCTTAATTAAGTGCCAGGCGGGTAGTTAAGCTACATAATCTTTACTCCCTGGAATGGAGATAAGAAACGCCCTAACCTTTGTAATAGAAATTGACAGGATTAAAATCGGCTGGTATAAATACGGATGTAACAAGACAATAAACATCAGATCATCATCAGAACCTCATCAGCTCCTCATCAGCTCCTCATCAGCTCCTCATCAGATCCTCATCAGATCATCATCAGATCCTAACCAGAACCTAGCCAGAGAACATGGCAAAAGATCCTGGACAGAACCTGGCTACAGAACTTCACTGGAGAACCTAGACAGAACATGGCAAAAGAACCTGGATAGAACCTGGCTAAAGAACCTGGCGACCGAACCTGGCTGGAGAACCTGGCTAGAGAACCTTGCAACAGAATCTGACTACAGAACCTAGAGACAGAACCTAGCGAGAGAACATGGACACAGAACTTGGCTAGAGATTCTGGACAGAACTTGGCTAGAGATCCTGGCTAGGCTGCTGATCAACTGAACGCTGTCTCCATGTCATTCCTTCTTCGCCGACTCCGTCCACACCTTTGGGGACCCCTGGACCCGCTGGGGTTGGACCCCAGCAACTTTCCAATGTAGAATCATTTTAGATCTTTATCCACACTTAAGGCCTATTGGATCTTTCTGGCCCAAATCTCTCAGATTCATCCAGACCTCAATAATCTCTCAGCCAGAGCTTTAGTCCAAGCCTGCAACTTCTCTTGCTTTGGATTATCTTTATACCCCAGTTTGTCCCTGCCCCAGTTACTTGTCTTTTTGAAATCTAATGCACAAGGTAATCAGATAAGTTTTTTAAAAAATCTTATTTCTTACTGAAAACTCTTTGCTAAATCCCTGCTACTTTAAAAAAAAATTTGAATTTATTTTTATTTTTAGAGAAGGAGAGGAAGGGAGAGGGAGAGAGAAACCTCCATGTGATCGAGGAGCATTGATTGGCTGCCTCCTGCATGCCTCCTACCAGGGATTGAGCCCACAACCTGGGCATGTGCCCTGACCAGGAATTGAACCAGCAACCTTTCACTGCATGGGATGATGCCCAACCAATTGGGCCACACTGGCCAGGGATATTGCTGCTACTTTAAATATAAAGTTTAAACTCCTCAATCTGAAAATCAAGGTCTTCTCATAATGTGCTAAAGGGATGAGGCTGATGTGGGCTCAGTGTGGGGAGTTAATTAAGCCACCATCCAGGAATGCTTTCACCTCCTCTTCTTTAAAGTCCCTTCCTGAGTATTTGGAGCACTGTGGGGGCATACACTACCTTTGGCACTACTTAAACCATTCTGACCAAATCCACTGCCTCTTCCCCCACCCCCACCCCAACTTCCTCTTGTACGTAAATAAGATTGTAGATGCCTCAGAGGCCGAGCCTTGCCCAGTTGTTGCTTTCTCTGGTGTAACACAGTAGATGGAGAGGAGCAGGATTAAGAAGCATTCCCATATGTGTACCACAGTGAGACCATCATAGTCCTGGCAGAGCCTTCATTTCCCATTTTTACAAGGATCTGAGGACAGGGTTGATGGGCAAAGCCAGTATGCTCCATCACCAGCAGACTGTGGCATTTACAGGCAAGGAAGGAAATAGTCATATGTGCCACAGTGCTCTCTCCTAATGATGAAAAGAAGGGAATGGATGATCTCTTCCCCAAACCATGCCTAGCCAGGTCCAGTGAGCAAGAACGTATGGCCTGATAGCCTGTGATTCTTTGACTTTTATTGGATACAGAGGTCAATTAAGTAGGCTTGCTGCTGAGATCAGTAGTCTGGGGCAGTTCATCCCTTAAATCTGAAGTGAGACCTTCCTGGATCTGGATCTGGAGTCCAGCTCAGTCCAGGATTCTGAGCAAGCAGATGAAATCTAATCACATGCTGGCCCACTGATTCTCACCAGGCCAAGTAAGAAGACCTGCATCTATTTGGGGAGAGTTGTGGTCATAAAATTCCATTTGCTTAATACATGTTTATTGAACATCTACTATGTACCAGGTACTTTGAATGCTGGGGTTACAACAGTGCTATGACTCTCAGTTGATGGCACTTACAGAACATAAAAGAGACAATCATACAAACTAGTATAAAATTGCAACTGTGACAAGAGCTTCAAGAAGAAGGGTATGAGTCTCTGAGGTTCTAGAAAGGGGATTTCTCATGGAAGCAATGCTTTAGCTGAGATCTAAAAAATAAATAAAAATTAAATAGGCAAAAAGGAAGGAAGAAGGTTCTAAGCAGGAACAGCCTATGCAAAGACCCTGTGGCTAGTAGGACTGAAAGAAAGCCAGCATACCTGGAGAGAAGAGTGAAATGAGCCAGATGTGAGGTAAGGCTGGGAGGTAGAAAGGGACCAGACTATGTAGAACAGTATAGCTTATTGAGGAGTTTTGTCTTTATCCAATAGGGAATGGGAAACAATGTAATGGTTTAAAGAGAAGAGTGTTGCAATCAGATTTTTTTTAAATTATTTTTTGTTGTTGTTTTGCAATCAGATTTATATGGTACAGATCACATTGTCTGCAACATGGAGGGAAGTGGTCAGGCCAGAGGAGGGAGGACCAGATAGTAGGTAATTGCAAGCCCAAGCAGGAAATGATGCTTTCTTCTATTAGACTGATGGTAGTAGTGGTGGTGGAGATAAATGAGCAGCTTTGAGTCATATTTGATAAATAAACTGACAGAATTCAGTTTTGATCAGATATGGGGGGAGGGGTAGATTGACGAGTTAGTCCAGAATGACTCCTAGATTGCAGAACAGAAACTATGGCAGTGTCAGTCACTAAGAAAGAGCAATCAGGGGGAGCCATGTTTCTGGGGTGGGGGCTAGTAGGGTGGGTAGAGCAAGAGTTTAATTTTGGACACAATGATGAACGTGAGGTTATGGGTAGTAGTCAGCCTCTAAAATGACTCCCAAGGGTTCCTGACTCTTGGTACTCACATCCTTATATAATCCCTTACCTTTGTGTGACTTTGTGAGTGTTTTGCTACTAATGAATAAAATAAAGCAAAAGTAATGGGATGTTGTTGGGAAGCACAAGAGATTTGGTTGGAAAGTTGTAAGGAGGACATTCTGATAAAAGGGAAGTGTGTGAAAGGCCGCCTGCCCTGTTTATTGGAATTCCAACTTAGGGGAGACTTAGGGGAGTGTGGAAGGTGGCGCCCCTAATTATTCCTTGACCTTTCCAAACTAGTGCACACCCCCAAGTGTTTACTGGAATCCTTATGCTTAATCCCTGGATGCCATTGTCTAGAAGACAATGTAAACACATGTGTCCTCCCAAGATTACTCACCCTACTGATTGTATCTACACTAATAAAAGAGAAACATGGTAATTAGCGTACGACCGCTACCCTTCCCATTGGCTAATCAGCATATCCTTATGCAAATTAACTGTCAGCCAAGATGGCGGCCGGCAGCCATGCACTGAAGCGAGCAGGGAGGCTTGCTTGCTTCAGTGACTGCGGACTCCAATGTTCCCCGTCTAACTTGCCAGCCTCTCAGCTGCAACTCTAAGCAACTATGTACTATGTTGCAAATAAGAAGCTAAACAAAACCCCAGAAACCAGCCAGACTGAAAGCCAGCCAGACTGCAACATTGTATCGATGTTTTCAGCAGCGAGGCCTCAGAGCTAAAGCTGGCCCAGAATTAAAAAACAAAAAGGAAAACAAGGAGCGGTTGGGAGCTTCAGTTACTCGCCAGCCGGAAAACAGCCCTCAGCCCCTCACCCAGACTGGCCAGGCACCCCAGTGGGGACCCCCACCCTGATCCAGGACACCCTTCAGGTCAAACCAGCCAGCCCCTACCCATGCACCAGGCCTCTATTCTATATAGTAAAAGGGTAATATGCCTCCCGGCACCGGGATCAGCATGACAGGGTGCAGCGCCCCAACCCCCTGATCCGCCCTGCTCTGTGTGTGACAGGGGGCGGTGCCCCAACCCCCTGATTGGCCCTGCTCTGTGAGTGACAGGGGGCACGCCCCAACCCCCTGATGGGCCCTGCCCTGTGAGTGACAGGGGGCATGCCCCAACCCCCTGATGGGCCCTGCTCTGTGAGTGACAGGGGGCAGCGCCCCAACCCCCTGATTGGCCCTGCTCTGTGAGTGACAGGGGGCAGCGCCCCAACCCCCTGATCGGCCCTGCTCTGTGCGTGACAGGGGGTGGCGCCGCAACCTCCCCATCGACCCTGCCTTGAATGTGACAGGGGGCGGTGCCCCAAGCCCCCAATCGACCCTACCCTGAGCATGACTGAGGGTGGCATCGCAACCTCCCGATTCGCCCTGCTCTGTGCATGACGGGGCGGTACCCCAACTCCCCAATCGGCCCTGCTCTGAGCCCCACCAGGGGCTGCACCTAGGGATTGGGCCTGCCCTCTGCCACCCAGGAGCAGGCCTAAGCCAGCAGGTTATTATCTCCCGAGGGGTCCCAGACTGCAAGAGGGCACAGGCCGGGCTGGGGGACCCCCCTCCCCACCCCCCCAAGTGCACAAATTTTTGTGCACCGGGCCTCAAGTCTAAAGATAAAAATTCCAATATAGGCCTAACGAGTCAGGCAATAGAGGCTGCTCTGGCTACTAAAGCCTGGGGTGGCCCTAGCTGGTTTGGCTGAGTGGATAGAGTGTCGACCTGCGGACTGGAGGGTCCTGGGTTCGATTCCAGTCAAGGGCACATGCTCGGGTTGTGGGCTCCATCCCCAGTGGGAGGTGTGCAGGAGGCAGCCAATCAATGATTTTCTCTCATCATTGATGTTTCTATCTCTATCTCCCTCTCCCTTCCTCTCTGAAATCAATAAAAATATATATTTAAAAACAATAATAATAAGTTAATAAATAAAGAAAGAAAGAAAGGAAGGAAGGAAGAAAGAAAGAGTACAGGAATTTAAAAAAAAAAAAAAAAGCCGGGGTCCCTTAGCCCTCTCTTGCACAGTCAAGCTGTGTCTGAGTAATCTGTTCATCCATCGTTCAGGGGCTGCTGGTCAGCCTTGCAAGGTGGTGTTCCAGGTGAGGAGGACCAAGGAACGCAACAAAACCCTGCGGAACCCTCGAAAAGGAAAAGGAAGGAAACAAAAGTAACTGCGCAGTAAGTCATTGGAGCCGGCTTGGGGTTTCCACTTTCAAGGGAATTGTTTTTCAGCTAAGGTTTTACAGTAGGACAGCAACTGTCCACCAAGTAACATCTCTCTGTTACTTAAAAAGTTATTATACGCTAATGGTGCTATCATTTATAATCCTTGGTTCCCTGATGATGGAACATTAGATGTTGATCTGGGAACAAGTAGGCAGGATTTAAAGAGAAATCAGGCTTGGGGGGGAAAACAAGTGCCTTTGTCATCTTTAACTATGTGGGCTCTTGTTCAGCCTGCACTATGGCCACTTCATATTGAGGCTCGAAAGCCTATAGAACGCCAGGAGGATTTACCACCGCCCCCTCCTCCGGAAGTAGAGCCTGTAGAGCCTGTAATACCTAAAGCCCTGATCCTCCGCCTCTAGTGTGGGATGGCTCATCAACTAGAGAAAATGAGGCTAACAGTCTGTTTACAAAAGGACTCCTTAATCCTTTGTCTGAAAATTACCATATGACGCCTTGAAACTGGCAGATTTTGGCTGAAACCACTCTGGACTCTGGTCAATATTTGCTATGGAGAGCAGAATATGATGAGATCTGTGAACAACAGGCTGCGTGTGGGTGTTCACTGGCGACCCCACCTGGGAGCCCTCTGGGCCGCATCTGGCTGTAAGCCACAGCCAATGTAAAACACCTGAAAGGTCCATGAAAAGAACTGATTTATTAAGTCTTGTATGTTATGCACACCTGTAAATATCATATATGAGTGTCTGTTGATTGTTGTTTTATGTGACTTTGTTGTTTGGTTTAATTTGTTTCTGTCTGTAATCTATGTTATGTAAGATTTCATGTTGTTAGTCTACTCAGAAAGAAAAAATATGGAAAATAATCATTTAGACCCCCCAAGTCTTTTTCCTAGGATGATTAGACCTGTAAAAGTTCCCTCCAGCAGGCTGCAGAAATAGCAGTGTGGGGGCCACTCCTATTTTTGTAAAATATATATATATTTATATTGTAAAATATATATATATATATTTTGTAAAATATATACATATATATATATATATGGCATTAAAGCCACTGAAGGCCAGTGAGTTATCCTTGTTACAAAATTTACCAAGAAAATGCCTTGAGTAATAATAATTGGCTTTAAAATCTCAAAGTTGTTAAGGCAAAATAAATATAACTAAAATGAAGGGTATATGATAAAGCTTTTTCAGTGGTAATTATATATGCCTAAACATAGTTTTCCAAAGTGTTTCGTAACTTAAAACTTTGGAGTTTGCTGGATTAAATAGTAAAAATTATTAAATATCTAGGTATTTTGAAATAACAGGATACTGAAATATTAATTAATGTGAGTTTGACTCGTATGAAAAACTAGAGAATGGATTTGAATCTATTAATGAATGTCTAGTATTTTATTTGAAATATCTCTTAAAATGTGAATGTATTGCTAATCTGAGGAGTGTTACTTACTTACATGCCACCTAAAAATTAAGGTTTCTAAGGAAGGGTTAAGAATTCTAACTAATTAGAAAGAAATTATGGTTTTGATGTCATGGAAAGCATGAAGCATAGAGATGCATTTTGAAGGAAAAAGAATGTGGATTCTAGAGCTGGTTATTTCTGAAAGTTGTAAGGTTTCTGAAGAAATATTTGTGAAAGTTGTGGAATTTTGTGAAGAGAAATGTTGAAAGGAAATGATATAAATGACACAGGCCAGTAAGCCAGGACAAGTAGAAAAGGGAAACTGAGATGGTTAATTTGGAGCCATCTAGTAAATCCTATCTTCCCTAAACCAAGGACACTTAAGAGTAAATGACTTGCATTTTGCCTCCCTAACTATAAGGTCTAAACCAGTGGTTCTCAACCTGTGGGTCGCGACCCCTTTGGCGGTCGAACGACCCTTTCACAGGGGTTGCCTATGCTTCTACCCCCACTAGGGCCGCTGTAGATTTCATCTTGTCAGATTGAACCCTATCATGGCATGGTACAGGACCAATCCTCTTCCAGAAATGAAGAACTTGGGCCTGGGGACTCTGCAGCACCTAACGTTGTGCCTTCCCCAGACCCAGACGGCCCCCGGAATAACCTGGGGAATGATGAAGAAGCTGACAGCGGAGGCTGAGCAATTATTGGAGCGTACTCACACTCTACGCATTCCAGATAACTAACCATTGCTCTTTTTGTTTTTCTTATAGTCTGTAAAATCAGAACTCCAGCAGTAAATGCGCTTTGCGGACCGGGACATTCCATAGCAGAAAGTTCACCACCTCCCTCTGTCTTCTACTTTCAGCAAAATGAAAAAGGGGGAGATGTTGGGGAGCACAAGAGATTTGGTTGAAAGTTGTAAGGAGGACATTCTGATAAAAGGGAAGTGCGTGGAAGGCCGCCTGACCTGTTTACCGGAATTCCGACTTAGGGGAGTGTCGAAGGCAGTGCCCCTAATTATTCCTTGACCTTTCCAAACAAGTCTGTGCATGTGTAGACCCCTAGGTTTTTACTGGAATCCTTATGCTTAATCCTGAATGGCCTTGCCTAGAGGACAATGTAAACCTCCCAAGATTATTCTCCCTACTGATTGTATCTAAAAATAAAAATTCTAATAAAGGCCTAACAAGGCAGGCAATAGAGGCTGCTATGGCCACTAGAGCAAGGGGCCCCTTAGCCCTCTCTTGCACAGTCAAACTGTCTGAGTAATCTGTTCATCCATCTTTCAGGGGCTGCTTGTCAGCCCCGGCAGGGTGCTACTTCTCAGATTAGGTTACACATAAAATTTGACTTCCATCTTCCTCTCCCCGACCCCCACGCCCTCTGAATCCTCCCTCACTCTGGAGAAGGAAGCCTTCATGCTACAAGTGGCCTTGTTCAGAGGCCCTGTGATATCTCTGAGCAGCAGCCTGTGCAGATCTGAAGCCCACCAACAGCCACCTGAGTGGGTTTAGAAGTGGGTTCATCCCTACTGGAGTCCTGAGATGACCACAGCCATGGCCAACACCGTGTTTGCAGCCTCCTAAGAGACTCGTGGCCAGAGGGTCTCGCAATGCCACACCTGGACTCTTGACCTACAGAAACTGTGAGGTAATAAATGTTTGTGGTTTTAAGTGCTAAGTTTTGCTTTGTTACACAGCAATAGATAATTAATACATTGGACTTTTATAAAGTCAAGTATCTTATAAAAGAACATATGTTAAGTTGAAAGAAAATTAGATGTTACAGGTTTAGAGCTCAGAGAAGTCTAGACTAAAGGTACAGACTTGACATTCATGGGCACTTAGAAAGAATGTAGGGAAGAAGGAAAGATTATTGAACAAGTCTTGAGGATCTCCATAATTTACTGGCCAAGTAGAGATGAATGAGTTTGCAAAGGAAATATAAAAGGAACAGCTGGAGAGGTAGAAAGAAAGCCAGGAGAAAAAAAGTAGGGAATGGTCACATAGGAGAAATACTGGAATACTGGGGTCAGTATGAGAGTAATCCACAATTCCAGCAAAAGCTGATGGTAAGACAGAAAGGCAGAATGGTGTGGATTGAGGTTGGGATATACAGAAATCAAGACAGAAAATATAGACAGCACTCTCCGGAGTTTGAACTGTGTAGGTGGGAAGAGAGATTAGGTAATAACTGGAAGTTGATTATTATTGTTATTTTTTTTTTAATGAGAGAAATGTGAAATGTATAAATACAACTGGAAAGGTTCAGGTGAGAAAAAGATTGAATATACAACTAGGAAAACAGAATTGGTAAACAAGTGTGAGGTTCCTGGTAGGCAGAAGGAGGTTCTAAGTAAAAGGGAGGTGGGGCAGCTCTGTTACTAGAACTGGAGGGAAGGACCCACAGAACAGATGCAGAAATACTCAGAGGGTTAACAGTGTTCCTATGTGAGAGCTGCTTTTTTTCTCTAACAATCTAAGAAGAGACCTTAGAGGCTGTGGAAAGGAGAAAGATTTCCACAGACACTGTGGAAAATAGGAAAATGAGAAACAGAACTGTAGTGCTTTGTATAGTGTGAGGACCTGTTTGAATTTAATGGCCTTGAACTTATACAAGAATTAGTCTGCCTCATTAGGTAATGATCAAGTGCTTGGATGTAGGCACAGTGAAATAGATAGTCGGGTTCATCCAAATAAAGAGCTTAGACAAATGGAGGCAACAGAGGGACAAGAGAGTCTCAGAGAATAAAGATGGGAGTAGAGAAATGTAGGGCCAGAAGAGAGTATAGAAATACTGCTCATGAAATCCATGCTGAATAGAAAGGGAAAGGTTGATAGCTAAGGACATAGCAGAGGACAGGCAGGGACAATGATCCTTCCCCTGTTAGAAGGGGAGGTCACAGGCAAGCAGAGTACTTGAATTAGTAACTCAGGAGGAGTACCATTATAGGTAGTGACAATATCCAGGGAATGTAAATGGAAGTGAATGGCTGAAATGGAGAGAAAAATCTCTGAACATGAAAAAAAGGTGAGCACACAAGTGGCCATGATGTTGGACAGGCAACCTGCCTGGAGTCATCCAGATTGATCAAAGCTTGGGTATAGTGGGCAAGCAACTGGCTTGACCTATGGAGCAGTGAGCTTTTTGCCATTGTCAATGTACACAATGAAAGAGATGACTCCCCAGTAGATGACAGCAGCAACAGGGGATAGAGCAGAATATCTAAATGGCCTGAGTGCAAAGAAGTAGGATCTTAAGATCAACCAAAGGACGTGTATGCATGCATATAAGCCTAACCAATGGACACAGACACCAGGGGGGTGAGGGCATGAGTGGGGGGCGGGGGGTAGGAGGGCAATGTGGGGATAAGGATACATATGTAATACCTTAATCAATAAGGAAAAAAAAGAAGTAGGATCTTAGACAAAACAGTGGAAATATAATGTGGGGGAGTAAGGGAGACACCGTGGCAGACAGTGTTGTTCTCTGCCTGATATTTTTACTCTTTTCTTTTTAAAAAAATATATTTTATTGATTTTTTACAGAGAGGAAAGGAGAGGGATAGAGAGTTAGAAACGTCGATGAGAGAGAAATATCGATCAGCTGCCTCTTGCACAACCCCGACTGGGGATGTGCCCACAACCAAGGTACATGCACTTGACTGGAATCGAACCTGGGACTCTTCAGTCCGCAGGCCGACGCTCTATCCACTGAGCAAAACCGGTTAGGGCTACTCTTTTCTTTCTTACTAACAAAATTCTGATTTTTTTCTAGTCTGCAATATGCCAGCTAAGTATACTTACCTTCTGAGATCTCCTTTTATTAGGGAGTGGCCATGTGGCATACATCTAGCCAATGAAACATCAGCTTAATTTACCAGGGAATTTGAGAATGTTTTTGCTTTTCTGATGCACACATTACCCTTTCTTGCCTGGAATCCAGACATGATGGCTGGGCTGCAATGGCCATATTGTGACCTAGAGGTTATAAACATGAGGAAAAGGCAAAGATAATCACAGAGATGTGAGTCTTCATTTTGACTGGCCCCCAAACCAGTACCAGCAGCCATCTATACCCAGATTTCTGATTATATGAAATGAATCCTACTTATTTTCTATTATTTATAATTAATTGTATTCCCCATAGAAATATCAACTCACCTTGTTGTTCTGAAATACAAGGGATATGAGAAATTAGTTACCACATGAGAGAGTTGCAGGAGTAGTGTCCTCAGGGAAGAGGACACCTTTAGCAAGACAGGAGATAGGAGGGAAGGGAGTGCTATAGAAGGAACTACAAGGTAGGACAATTTGCTGGTTATGGCAAAAGGATTCCAGGGCCAGAGTGGAAATGAATATGGAGGAGAGGAGGGTGGAAGGCTGAGGCAGAAGGATGCAAAGAGCTTCATGAGAATGATTGTGGAAGGGGATCAAATGACAGAATGGGCATGAAGGTAGAGGTTACACTTTGGATGTTGGCCAACACAAACAGCACTGGGAGGCATGATGGATTTGATCTCCAAGTCTCTGAGGACAGAAACCTATGTTACCTTCCCAGAGGGATTACTAGGTTGCATGAATGGGGCCATCATCTTTCCACATCCTCAGGCAAGAAAAGAGAAATGTCATCCTTTTGGCTTCTCTGGAGAATCAAGATGCAGGTTTAAAGCTACATAATGAAACCTGACAATGTCTCTGAATTCCCTTCTTATCTCTCCATGGGCAGGATTAGAAGCTGGGGAGGGGTAGGACCTGTGGGCCACAGGGTATGCTAAGGCAGAGTCAGGGAGGTGGCGTTTGTCTTCTCCTCGGGTAATTGGCCCACAAGGTTTGCTATATCCCTCAGGAGGCTGGTTTTCCCCTCCCAGAGCCCTCACAGTCCCAAAGAAGAATGACAGCATGTGGCTGATAGATCATCCATGTTGCCATAGCATCAGGCTTGCCCCTGAAGCCATGGGTTCATGACAAAATAATCAGGCCTCTCTTAAAGGTTGCTGATGGGGGTTTGAGTAGGATGCAGACCAGATGAGTGGACATGAAGGCCTGGAGCCAAGAATATTCAGGGTAGGAATTTTATCCCAAATGATCAAAAGCCTAAAGAATCTGAGAATAAGTACCAGCTAAGTCCAACAAGGAGCCAGAAGTTAAGAACAGAAGAGGAAGAATTCAGTCATCTAGTCTAAGGGATTCCTGTGCTAAATTTGGGGGAAGGTGGAGGGGATGAGTAAGGGAAGAAGCTAAAGGGTTGAGTGTCTCTGATTCCTTTCATTGGCTGGTAGCTACATGGTACAGTGGTTGAGCTACGTTAATATTCAGGGACTCTGGGAGGACACTGGCTACCCCCGCCCTCTTCAGCCATGCATAGCTTGCCTTTCAGCCTCTCTGCAGACTACATACCCATTTTTGCTCTGAGTTAATAAAAATCAATGCAGATGGTGTTAGGACTAAGCCATCTTCACCTTCTGCCTCCATCCTTTACCTGGACGGAGTTCTCAGCCTCTCTCTATGGGCCCATAAAACTGCAGATACCACCCAAGGTATGTGGCCAGACTCTACTACCCAACTGGTTGGTAGTTTGTGCTGTACTTCTCTGCTAGGACTAGAATTACAGCTCTCTGGGCTGAGACCTAGTGGTATATAAGCTCCATAAGGGAAGGGTCTTTGAGAGTTTATCACGTATTCCTAACATGTAGCACAGAGTCTGTCTCATAGTGGGATCTTAATAAGTGTGAATGAATGGGCCACTGACAACCTTCCCAGCCCTCGCCCACACTTCAGGTTACTGCACTCCTCTGTAGACATCTGCCATTAACATGGTCCTCCTTCTTCCAGGATGGACCCTATTAGAACCAAGAGCTTCCACCACTTGTCATTGACACCACTGCTTACCAGAGATTCCTGGTATTATTCACCCAAGTGGACCTTCAGACACCAGTGCCTGCCTGGACTAGGACAAGATTTCCAATGTCCCTTTAGCCACTGCAGTGGTAACTTCTTTATCTCCACCTTGGTGTCAACAGCATTAGCACCCTGGCTCCTTCTCAGTCTCAGCCTACTTTCTCCCCCCCCCCCCGCCCCCCATCAAATGAAGACCTGTCATCCTTCATGGTCAAGGTCCGTGGAGTCTGTGAAAGTTGTGGCAATGTGGCAGATGGCCTTGCAGATCTCCCAGCTTCAATAGCCTAGTAGTAAAATTAGGATCATAATAATGTTATTCTACTCTAATTCACAATAGAAGAAATGCGAAGTATCTCACCTTATACACTAAAATTGTATTATACATAATAAAATAGTATGTGTGTATGTTTTTACTGTCTTGTAGCGCTTACCACTTTTCACAGTTAGTTATGGATATGTTTCTGTTTTGCCAGTCTCTCCCTTTGGAATGTAAGTTCCATTAAGTCAGGGACTTTCTCCATTTTTTCTTGCTATCTAAATAGTGGGTGTCCAGTAACTATTGCATAGATGAGTAAATTGCCTATTCTCAGAGTGGCCCCCTGTGCACCTAGAAGCCCAGTTTTCTTGCTACTTGTGGAAGGCCCACTCTTCACTGGCACCATCTCTCCATGGGCGTGTGCATAACCATCGCCTCTGACATCTTCCACCACTGCCAAGGCACTGCTGCTTCCTTTGTTATCAAAATACCCAGTGCCATTTCCCACCCATATCTGCCCAAACCACACTGTACCAAAGCGGTCAGCTGTCCCAAGCCTGAACCACCATTGACCCTGATAACCCGGCAATGCAGAATTTTGGGGCCGGGTCCCCACTGAAAAGGAGGCCATATCTTTACCCACATCCCAGAACAAGGCTGCCTTGAGCTTCCAGATAATTTTTGTGAAAATAACTCATTTTGATCTTGGCAGTTAGCCCCCTGGCCGAGGGATCCAGCATAATCCCTTCTCAGTGAAAGGCGTGTGCATTGTCTTTCTCCCATCAGACTTGGATCCACTGAGGTCCCTTAATTTCTCCTTATCGTCCCTGGGAGGGTCTGCACCATCTGTCCCCAGAATGTCCTGCTGTGCCTGACTCCTCCTCTGGGCACAGTTAGAGCATCTGGAGTGACCTCATAAAGGAGTTTGTCTTTTGTTCTGGGTTGTAAGGCAGAAATGGAGGCTCTGGAACAGGAAGTTATCCAAGGGAAGCAATGCTTCAGGGACAGACATTTTGGTCAATGTAATTCATTCCCCAAACATACGTATGGAACAGGATTCCACATCCCTCCCACATCTCTGTAGGAGTCAATGGTTCTCTCTGAATATTTCTGGATATCTGTCATCTCATGACACTTTGTGTTGGGTATTGTCATATGACCAGTTGTGGCCAATGAATTGTGGTGAGAATAACAAGTTCCACTTAACTTTGATTACAGATGTGAGACACTTCAGGGCTCTCTTTCCTTCTTTTATGATGAGTGAACCACACAGCAAGGGGACACAGTGCTGGTGGGGGTGGGGTGAGATCACACTGGAACCATCACCTTAACCATCATCACTCCCAGCAGCCCTGCCGTGGTGGCCACTCTATCAGCTGGACCTGCAATGCCCAGAGGAAACAAAGCCCTTACCACTGTCCTATGAAGGACGAGGACACTGGATAAGGTAGAAATCTAGCTTTAGTCCACTGAGGTTGGGGTTGTTGTCACAGTTCAAGCCAGCCTATCCTGACCAATGTGTCCTTCCTCCTTTCTTCTCTGTTTTTCTTAACAAGTAATTGATAACTTCCAGGGACCCTGAAACCTTCCTTGCCAAGCCTAAGGCTCCTCCAGCTGCCTCCCCATCCTCCCACAGTTTCTCTGACTCCTGAGTCAGGGGGTTGTTAGCTTTGGGGCAGGCACCAACTTTTCTTGCAGGACCCTAGCATCAAAGTGGGAGGTTTGGAGGACTTGGGAAATGACCTGGGTGCCAGCTTGTCCCCACTTCTCTCCCCAAGGACAGGACAGCCATCAGAAGCAGAGCCACAGGCTCCCACAGGCAGTCACCAGCTCCCACTCCCATGTCAGGTCAAATTCTCTCAGTAAATCACTTACAAGCTAGCACTCTTTATGCTTCCAATTCTCTGATGAACCCTAACTGGTGAACACAGATACCAGCAAAAGACTGGTTAATTCTCCCCTCCCATTTCTATTGTTTACCCAACTTCCTCAGAATAATGGCACGGGGGTGGGAATGATTAGTGAGCTGGCCAGGTACTCCTGGGTCCTCATCCAAATTTACTGAGATACCCTTACACAAGAATAAAAAAGAATTATGAAAGTTCTTAAAGTGGGTGAAATGTGTTATGTTAAGTCAGCACCCACAGGATATACAAGGTCCAAATCATGGTGTTAACACTTAACAAAACAAGGACAGTAAGGAGCATAGAAGCCAATCAGAGAGACAAGAAATTGATCTGCTCTGAACATGTGATTCACCCTTCATTTATTAAATACTTAATATGTTAGGAAGTCTGCTATTAAATGAGGTGACAAAATTATCATCAGTGACCAGTTTGACCAGTAAAATCCCCTCCAATAGCTTCCATGTCCCTTGAAATGTTCCCACATTGTATGTGTATGTGTGTGTGTCTTGTTAATCCTCACCCAAGGATATTTTTCCATTGATTTTTAGAAAGAGTGGAAGGGAGGGGAGATTCCAGGGCCAGGGATTGAGCCTGCAACTGAGGTACGTGCCCTTGACTGGAATTGAACTCAGGACCCTTCATTCCGAAGGCCTATTTACTGACCCAAACCAGCTAGGGTTGTTCCTATAATTTTTTGAGCTTGTCCTTATTTTCTAGCACAATAAGATGATCCAGGCTCACCTTGTATCTTACTGTTTCAGCCCAGAATCAGCCAGGTTTTCAAGAATCCCTGGCTTCTTTTAGCATAGTGACATTTAAAAACCAAGATCTGGCCACTGGGTTGCTTATTGCTGTCAGGGTTTTATTTCTTCTGACTTTCTGTCTGTCTATCTACCTTTATATCTGTCTATCTAGATTACTCTAACTCCAGTGCAACAAATACCTCAGTACTCATTTTAGCCTCCTCCCATTTCAATTTGTATCTATCTTCTCCTACAGTGAGAAGCCTGGCTCCTAACACCTCAATGTATATATTTGTTTGCTTAATTTTACAATCCATCAAAATAGTTTCAAAATTACTATAATTATGGCCTACAAAAGAACCTGTTAAGCAGATTTTAATATTTCTGTTTTGCAATTTTTTTTCAACTGAGAGTATTTAGATAAAGTATTGGTCCAAATATTACTTTTATTATTTTCTTTTTCTTTCATGTGGTCATGCTATTAATTTAAAATATGGTTCATTGGTTTCTGTTTGCATTCAATTTTCTTTTTTCTTATCCTTGTTGATTTATTTCATTTTTGAATGTGTAACACATTAACAAAGTTTTAAAGTCAAAACTATATGCAGAGAAGTGTTGATTCCTCCTTTATTCATTTTATTTCCAACCCATCATCGCTAGGCAACCAATATTATTAATTTGTCTTCTCCTTCCTATGTTTTTTTTTTGTTTTTTTTTTAAAATATATTTTTTATTGATTTTTTACAGAGAGGAAGGGAGAGAGATAGAGAATCAGAAACATCGATGAGAGAGAAACATCAATCAGCCGCCTCCTGCACATCTCCCGCTGGGGATGTGCCTTCAACCCAGGTACATGCCCTTGACCGGAATCGAACCCGGGACCCTTCAGTCCGCAGGCCGACGCTCTATCCACTGAGTTTTTGTGTGTTTTTTAAGAAATGAGAAACTTTCTTACTCACATGACATACTACATATACTCTTTTTTTTTAAAAAAAAAATTGACTTGTCGAGAGAGAGAAAGAGAGATGCAAAAGTAAAACATCGATCAACTGCCTCCTGCACCCTCCACAGGGATCAAGCCCTGACTGGGAATCGAATCAGCAACCCTTCAGTCCACAGGATGACGCCCAAGTGAGCCACACCAGCCAGGGCTATATACTGGTAAATGCTTTTGCGCTTTTTTTTCACTCAATAATCATATTCTGAAAGTCACCCCAAATAGTTCACGGAGATCTCTGTTTTGATAGATGCAAAGCCCTTACCTAAATAAATGGGCATGGTTGTGTGCCAATAAAATCCTATTTACAAGAGTTGGTGAGTTGGATTTAGCCAGCAGGCCATGGTTTCTCAACCACTGCTCTAAAGAATGCCCTATGGCTGAAGGAGAGAACCCAGATAGGACAAAATTGGAAGGGAGGAATCCTTCCAGTAAAGATAAACCTATTTGGAGAAGGCATGGTTGCAGCCTCCTAGATGGCAGAGAGTTTGCTGGCTTTCCTAGGCCAAAGTTTTCCACAGTTGCCAGGCAAGCAGGAAACAACCCTCTGACACATAGGCACAGAATTGGTCAGGCCCCCCCCCCCCGGAACACTTGGTATCCCCACCAGGAGGTCCACAGCAAGCTGGTCATGAGGCTTGGGCTGGGGCTGGAACTCTCTAAGGGACCAGGCACTCCAACACCACTTGGTTTCATCATCACCTTCACTTCCACCCTCATTATCCCCATTGCATACCATAATGGACGCTGTGGCAAGGAGCAAGTAAGAGCAAACCCCAGCACCTCAGAACCACAGGAGCCCCCTTCCTTCTGCAATGTTCCTCCTGCGCCCTCTACTGACAAAGCTAAACATTGTGCTGTCTGTTATGGAGAAATGCTTTGAGTCCTGTCTGTTATCACAGAGCAGGTATTAAAGAGTAAAACTGAAGTTGAGAGGCTCCTACAGTAAATTCTTAAAAACTGGATTTATGAGTCAAAGGGTAAATAATTTGCTAGTTTATGAAAAATGTATTCCCATGGGGGTTTATCATTCTGCATTTCCACCAACAATATATGAGAGTACCATCACTGTACCACCTCATCAATATATATTAATAAAGAGCTGATATGCTAATGGTTGATACGCCCTAACGGTAACGACCAGGTCATTAGCATATTAGCCTGGGCGTTGCTCTGGAGACGGGGCGGAAGTGGGGAGGCGCCCAGAGGAGGTGGGACAGTCCTTCCCCACCCACCGCTGGCACGCTGAGTGCCCCGCGGCCCACCTGCCAGGGGACGGAGCACTGCACAGGCTTCCGCTCTCCTCCGTGTTATTCCGGAGACGGGGTGGAAGCAGAGGTGCCCAGAGAAGGCAGGACCAGCCCGAGGCCTCTGGAGGGACTGAGGGTGAGGCTTGAAGCGACCAGAGGAGGCCAGAGGGCTTGGGGGCTGGGCCAGGCGCTCTGCGTGGACAGGTTCAGCGTCGAGGCAGGGCGGCAGGTGGGTGGGCCGCGCCCCGCGATTCCCAATCGGGAGCTGGGCTCCTAGTGTAATTATAAAATCTTACCTCAGTGTAGTTTTAAATTACATTTCTTTTACTATTAGGAAATCTGAATATCTTTTCATAGGCTAAGAGTTATTTTTATCTTTTTGGTTGTTGTAAATTGTCCATTTTTCTATAGGACAACAAAACAAGCTCTTAAACAGCTTAGAGCAGGAAAAAGATCAGCTACAACTGAACTCACTTGTGAAGAAACAGTTTTGTAAAGTTTTTTTTTGTTGTTGTTTTCCCTCAAATTACAGACCAAAGTTTAAACAAATTCAGTTTATCTCAATGTTCACTAAGTTCTCTGTGTGGGTCTGGGCACCAGAGGTAGAGTAAGACATGGTCCTTGCTCTTAAGGATCTTACATCTTGATGGAAAAATAGATGTATGAAATTGGGAGACAGTAGAACATAGCAATTAAAATATGGGTTAGGTTCAAATTCTGATATTGAATTTCAATAATTAGCTGTGTAATATTTGGTGGGTCACTTCTATCTTTATGCCTCAGTTTCTTAAGATGGAAATAATAATATGCATCTCATAGAGTTATTATAATAACTAAATGAATTATTATATGAAAACAGTATACTTCCTGGTACATAATAAACACATACTAACTAATTATTAGTAATAATAAATGAAAACGATTATACTAGTAGTGACAAAAGTGATAGAGGAATTTACATTGCAATGATAACTTATATAAGCTCATTAAATTATAGTTGAATTTTAAAGTGTATGATGAACTGGATCTAAGATGGTAGTGGATTAGGTGGAAGTTACACTCACTTCCTCCCAGGACCAAACTGGAATTACAACTGAAATATAGAACAACCAACCGGAATAATCAATCAAAGATTAGCTGAACAGAAGTTTTATAGCTAAGGATTTATAGAAGAAGCCACATTGAGACTGGTAGGAAGGGCAGAGATGCGAATGGGCTGGCCCTGCTCCCACAGGAGGCAGCTGAGATCACAGAGGGATATCTCAGCAACCAAGGCTCCCTCTGAGAAGCAAAGGGCCTCAAACCCCATATTAGTCCCCCCAAACCAGAGCACCAGAGTCAGGAAAAGGTGCCCACATAACATGGGGCTGTGAAAAATCATCAGGGATTCTGCCCACCGGGGAGAGATGAAAGTCTGGTAGAGGCACAGGCACCCTCTTAAAAGTCCAAGGCACAAAATCTCGTTTGCAGCGACTCACCATGGGCTCCAGAAGAGGAACAGAGAAGGCTCAAGTTGCGGAGGAGCAAATGGGGTTTGTGGCTCCCAGGAAAGAGCTGAAGGCACAGCCACCAGGGTCCCTGTGCCGAGTCCCTCTGTTATGCCGCAGAGGCCATCTTTCTGGATGGAACACCTTCCTTATTGCATCAGCCTGGAGGAATGCAATAACTCCACCCTTCAGACTTCTTGTTGCCCCACCCTGGGAAGTTCATAACCCATGATAAAGTCAGCTGCCTGGGGCCCAGAGTGTAGAGTTCTGGGCAGGCTCAAGGGCTGAATTTTGTGGCTCTGTAGTAGGGTCCATTACTCCCACCTTCCTGTGAGCCTAACCAGCATCTCTCTCTCGTGGGAGATCCACTAACCCCAACCTCTGGATTCCTGGCGGCCCCACCCTGCCAAACTGGGGCTCTCCAGAAGGTCTGGGCAGAATACAGGACAGACTGAGTTGTGTGGCTCCAGGCCATTTTTACCTCACAAGCCTTACCAGTGTAGAGCCCTCCCTTCACACGGCCAAATCCTGCTCTGTTTGGGTCTGATAAACTTGGCTGGCCTCACACTGACAATTATCTGAGACTCCACCCCATCACAAAGGTCTGTGGGCACCGAATGGATGGCAGCTAGACCTGATATATCTTGGGACTTTTGCTGAAAGCCCTCAGACCCAGCACTAGCACCAAGTTTGAACCTGTACCAGTCTGGTGAATACCACTTGCCCCTATCTGGTGATGCACTAAGAACCTACCTCATACAACTCAAGTACCACCAGAGGCTCTGTCAGTGACTGAACCTAACAGGCAGTTGGCAGGCAGATCTCAGGTTTCCCTGGGCCTTTGGCTGACCTGACTCCGGGTTGGGTGCTGGTGGAAAGCTTGGTACTCTCCACAAACACACAGGCCCAGCAGAGGCAACCACAAACTATGTATCACTTTGTAGCTCCTAACAGGTTGCCCAGGGCTAGTCACAGACAGCATCTGACATTGACCTGCAGCAGAGTCCCTCCCATGAGACCCCAGAACAACACACACAGTGGCTGAGCTTTAAACAGAGCAGGATCTAATTAGATATCAAGGGATATCTCGGCAGGCTCCAGACCCTGCTAAGGTGAATTAGGCTTTGTGTGGTCAGCACTTGCACAGCAGCTCATACACTGTGGTTGGGGTTGAATCTTACAATCAGACAGCCTGAAGGTCAACCTCATGCATGAACAGGCCAATAGCAATCAAGACATAATTACAAGCCCGGCCCGCGAGGCTCAGTGGTTCAGCATTGACCTATGAACCAGGAGGTCACAGTTTGATTCCTGGTCAGGGCACATGCCCGGGTTTAGGGCTTGATCCCCAGTAGAGGCTGTGCAGGAGGCAGCTGATCAGTGATTCTTTCTCATCATTGATGTTTCTATCTCTTGCTTCTTTTCTCTCCCTCTCTCTGAAATCAATAAAAAACATATTTAAAAAAAAGACACAATGACAAGAGGAGGGCTCATATAATTCAACCAAGGCACATTCCTGGAGCACCCAGCTCAGATGATCAAGGAGAATGTGCCACTGGGTCCCAAAGGACACCTTCTACATAAAGCCACCTTACCCGGACAGGGAGACATAGCACATCTACCTAATACTTAGAAACAAACACAAAGAGGCAGCCAAAGTGAGCATACAAAGAAATATGCTCCAAATGAAAGAATAAGAGAAATCTCCAGAAAAAAGAGCTAAATGAATTGGAGGCAAGTGATTTACTAGATATAGAGTTAAAAGAAATAGTATTAAGGATGCCCAATAAAATGTGAGAGAACTTCAACAAAGAGATAGCAAGCATAAAAAAGGACATAAAAACCATATACCTGTCAGAAATGAAGAATACAATATGTGACAAACCCACAGCTAACATGAATCTCAATGGGGAAAAACTAAAGGCATTTCCCTTAAGAATAGGAATTAGCCCTGGCTGTTGTGCTTAGTGGTTAGAGCACCTGCCCATGAACTGAAGGGTTGTAGGTTTGATATCTGAGCAAGGACGTGTACTTGGGTTGCAGGTTTGATCCCCATCCCCTGTCAGGCCACGTGTGGGATATGTCTCTTTCACACTGATGTTTCTTTCTCTCTCCCCCTCTCTCCCTCTCTTCTACTCTTTCTAAAAATCAATGGAAAAAATATCCTTGGGTGAGGATTAACAAAACAAAAAAATTGATATAAAACAGGAATTTCACACTCATTCAACGTAGTCCTAGCCACAGCAATCAGGCAAAAAGAAGAAATAAAAGGCATCCAAATTGGAAAGGAACAAGTAAAACTGTCATTATTTGCAGATGACATGATACTGTATATAAAGAACCCTAAAGATGCCACCAAAAAAACTATTAGAACTGATAAATGAATTCAGTAAAGTAGCAGGATACAAAATAACTATCCAGAAATCAGTTGCATTTTAACCAATAGTGAACTATCAGAAAGGGAAACTAAGAACACAATCCCATTTGCAATTGAATACGAAAAATAAAATGACTAGGAATAAGTTTAACCAAGAATGTAAAAGACCTGTACTCAGAAAATTATAAGACCCCGAAGAAAGAAAATGAAGAAGATACAAATAGAATCATATACCGTGTTCATGGACAGGAAGAATTAACATCATTAAAATGTCCATATTACCTAAAGCAATCTATAGATTCAATGCAATTTCTAGCTAGATACCAATGGCATATTTCACAGAACTAGAACAAATATTTCAAATATACATATGGAACCACAAAAGACCCTGAATAGTCACAACAATCTTGAGAAAGAACAAAGTTGGAGAGATCATGTTACCAGATATCAAACTATACTATAAGGCCATAGTAATCAGAACAGCATGGTACTGGCATAAAAACAGACATATAAATCAATGGAACAGAATAGAGAGCCCAAAAATAAACCCACACCTTTATGGTTAATTAATATTTGATAAAGGAGGCAAGAAAATATAATGGGGTAAAGCTAGTCTATTCAATAAATGGTGTTAGAGAGGATTTTGGGAAGATGGCGGCATAGGTAAACACCGGAGACTGCCGCCGTGGACAACCACTTCAAAAATACAACTAAAAATCGGAGCGGACATCAACCAGAACCACGGGAAGGCTGGCTGAGGAGAGTCTCTTCAACTAGAAGCAAAAACAACAGCATTCCAACGCTCAGCGGAGGCGCAGTGTGGAAAATTTAAAGGTACGGCGGTGCGGTGGTGAGGGTGCGCGCGCAAAGCGGGCTGGCGGCTGAGGGCACGATTGTCGTTTTCAATCAGGAGCGAGTCTCAGACTCTGGGCTACAGATCCGGGCGAGTCTCTAGGGACCCAGACTCAAACGGGAGAAGCGGGACTGTCTGGCTACGGCCCCTCCGAGGTTTGCAGCGGTTGTTGGGACAGAGAGGCAGAGCCCCTGGGGACGGTCTGAGAGCGGCCATAGCTGCTCCCTCCCCCCGCCCTGTTGATCCCGCCCCGCCCAGGCCCTGCGCACAACCATTTGCCGACCGCCTCAGGCAAAGGCTGGAATAACGCCTCCCCAGAAGACAGACGTTTTACACAGCTAATTCCTACAGCCAGTCACCCTGGTGGTCAAATCCCTCTAGTGTTAACTACAACAATTAAGGCTTGGCTAGAACAAGACTGCGCACAGAGACCACAAGGGGGGTCACCAAGAAAGCATATAAGATGCGGAGACAAAAAAACATGACAGAAATGGAAGATATGGAGCTAAGAATCGCAATTTTGAGGGCTTGCCATAAATTTGTGCAGAGCCTCACGAAAACTAATGAGACCCTCGATGCTACGATAAAGAAATTAGAAAGTAAGCATACACGGACTGAAATAAAGAATATTATACCCAATAGCAGACCAGAGGAGCACAAGAATCAAACCAAAGATTTGACAAGAAACACCCAATTGGAAAAGCAAAATGAAAAAAGAATCCGAAAGTGTGAAGATAGTGTAAGGAGCCTCTGGGACAGCTTTAAGCGGTCTAATATCAGAATTATTGGAGTGCCAGAAGATGAGAGACAGCAAGATATTGAAAACCTATTTCAAGAAATAATGGCAGAAAACTTCCCCCACCTGGAGAAAGAAGTGGACTTACAGGTCCAAGAAGCGCAGAGAACCCCAAACAAAAGGAATCCAAAGAGGACCACACCAAGACACATCATCATTAAAATGCCAAGAGCAAAAGACAAAGAGAAAATCTTAAAAGCAGCAAGAGAAAGAGGCTCAATTACCTACAAGGGAATGCCCATACAACTGTCAGCTGATTTCTCAACAGAAACTTTGCAGGCCAGAAGGGAATGGCAAGAAATTTTCAAAGTGCTGAATACCAAGAACCTACAACCAAGATTACTTTATCCAGCAAAGCTATCATTCAGAATTGAAGGTCAGATAAAGAGCTTCACAGATAAGGAAAAACTAAAGGAGTTCATCACCGCCAAACCAGTATTATATGAAATGCTGAAAGGTATCCTTTAAGAAGAGGAAGAAGAAGAAAAAGGTAAAGATACAAATTAGGAACAACAAATATGCATCTATCAACAAATGAATCTAAGAATCAAGTGAATAAATAACCTGATGTACAGAATGAACTGGTGATTATAATGAATCAGGGACATAGAAAGGGAATGGACTGACTATTCTTAGGGGAAAAGGGGTGTGGGAGATGCGGGAAGTGACTGGACAAAAATCATGCACCTATGGATGAACTCAGCGGGTGGGGAGTGAGGGTGGAGGGTGGGGTGGGAGCTGGAAGGAGGGGAGTTATGGGGGGAAAAAAGAGGAACAAATGTAATAATCTGAACAATAAAGATTTAAAAAAATAAATAAATAAATGGTGTTAGATATATAGGACAGATTTGTGCAAAAAAATAAAACTAGACCACCTTCTTACACCATACACAAGAATAAACTAAAAATGGATTAAAGGTTTAAATGTAAGACTCGAAACCATAAAAATCCTAAAAGAAAACAGAGGCAGTAAAATCTTGGACATTTCTCTTAGCAATACATTTTCTGGTAAATTTCTTCAGGCAAGGTAAACAGAAGAAAAAATAAACAAATGGGACTACATCAAAGTAAAATATTTTTGCACAGCAAAGAAAACCTTCAACAAAATGGAAAGACAACTCACTGAATGGGGGAACATAGTCTCCAAAGGTACAACTAATAAGAATTAACATCCAAAATTTATAAAAAACTCAACCCTTAGAAAATAAAAAATCAAATTAAAAAATGGACTAGGGCCCTAGCTGGTTTGGCTCAGTGGATAGAGCGTTGGCCTGCAGACTGGAGGGTTCCGGGTTCAATTCCAGTCAAGGGCTCATGCTTGTGTTGCGGGCTCAATCCCCAGTAGGGGGCGTGCAGGAGGCAGCTGATCAATGATTCTCATCATTGATGTTTCTATCTCTATCTCCCTCTCCCTTCCTCTCTGAAATCAAATACACACACACACACACACACACACACACAGTAGGGACCTGAATAGAAACTTTTCTAAAGAGGACATATAGATGGCCAATAGACATATGAAAAAATACTCAATGTCACTAATCATCAGAGAAATGCAAATTAAAACCACAATGAGATATCACTTCACACTTGTCAGAATGGCTATCTATTATAATAAAAGTGTAATATGCTACTTAGACCGGACATCCTTCTGGAAGACCTTCCAGATGAAGCCAGGGCTGCGAGGGAAGCCCGGGTCCCGGGTGCCAGAGGGAAGCTAGTGCTGGCAGCTGGGGGAACTAAGGCCTACTCTTGCACAAATTTCATGCATCGGGCCTCTAGTCATCAATAAATCAACAAACAAGTTATTGGCCAGGATGTGAAGAAAAGGGAACCTTGTGCACTGTTGGTGGGAATGCAGATTGGTGCAGTCACTGTGGAAAACAGTATGGAGGTTCCTCAAAAAATTAAAAATATAACTGCCTTATGATTCAGTGATGTCACTTCTGGGTATATATCCGAAGAACCTCAAAACACTAATTCAAAAGAATATATGCACCCTTGTGTTCATTGCAGCATTATTTACAATAGCTATGCTATGGAAGCAACCCAAGTAACCTTCAATAGATGAGTGGCCAAAAAAAAAAAAAAAAAAAAAGATACATATATGCAATGGAACTATTACTTGGCTATAAAGAGAATGAAATCTTATCATTTGCAATAGCATGGATGGAGAGGGCATTATGTTAAGTGAAATAAGTCAGATAGAGAAGTACAAACACCATATGGTTTCACTTACATGTGGAATCTAAAGAACAATATATATGAGCAAACAAAACATAAAAAGACTCATAGATACAGAGAACAGATTGATGTTTGCCAGAGGGGAGTGGGGTTGGGGTCTGGGTGAAAAAGGTGAAGGGATTGAGAAGTACAAATTGGTAGTTACAAAATAGTCATGAGGATGTAAAGTACAGCAGAGGAAATATAGACAATAATGTAATGTTGTATGGGGCCAGTTTGGTACTGGAAATATCAGTGAGGAACACTTGGTAAAATAAATGATAATTTGACCACTATGCTGTATACCAGAAACTAATACAAAATGCTATTGAATGTATAATTTAAAAAATTTAAAATTAATTTGAAAAAATCTTATCTGAAGAAATAAAAATAAAAGTATATTATGGCCAAATCATTAAAAATATTTAAACCATAAGCAGTACATTTGGTTTAATAAAAATCCATTAAAATTTTTATATAATTTTCTTAATATTGATGAAATAAAGTAAAGGCTTAAGTAAATAGGAAAATCACAAATAGAAAGAACAAATCTCCGAATCTGAATTTTTAAAAATGTATCTCTTTTTTTAAAAATATGTCTTTATTGATTTTTTTTTTCTTTTTAGAGAGAGAGGAAGGCAGAGCGACAGAGAAACATCAATGAGAGAGGAACATCATTGATTGGCTGCCTCCTACACATCCCCCATTAGGGATCGAGCCCACAACCCAAGCATGTGCCCTCACCAGGAATCGAACCAGTGACCTCTTGGTTTCTGGGTTGACGTTTGACTGCCGAGCCACACTGGCCAGTCTGAATTTTTAATTATATAAATAAATTATTAGCATAAAATATAAGACTGTAGTATTCATATATTATTGTGTTCCATTGTTGGTTTTAAAGACTTAATTTAAGTAAAAAGTTTGAGTTCAATTGATTGATATATTTACTAATTTTCTTTTAGTCTCTGTTCATTACCTAATTTGTACTGCGAAATAAAAGTTGAATTAAAAGTTCATGTCTAATTTAAATATAAAAGTTAAATGCTTAAGTATATTTAATAAAGATACTCAATTCAGTATGATACAACAAACCCATTTCAACTAGTTCAAAAAAGTTAGCAGAAATGTTCCAGGAACTATGATCTGGAATGCCCCAAACATGCAGCTATGCACACAGTTACCTGATCACAAATGTCCCAGCTATGTCTTGCAGGAAATTCATAAAATATAAAAAAGCAAAAAGAAGAAATTCAAATATAATCTTACCACTTAGACATAAATTTGGTTTGTACCATATAAAAAATTCAACAAATATTTATTGGCCTCCTACGATGGGGACAGGTCTAGTTTGAAGCACTGGGACTGGACTGCTTGTGCCTCAGGGAGGTGAAATTAGTCTCCTCCCTCCTGAGCGAGTGATGGCCCCTGCTCCCTGGGTGTGAGATATGGGCAATAAAATCTGCCCTCAAGTGTTGAGCTATGTTACACATGAAATAGGTACATGTGTGACATTCCATGGACCTAGGTGACCATACACAGCACTATTTAAAACACAGACTAAATTCTAAGAACACAGTGCAAATGTAACTTTTCCAATGGCTTTCATCTTTGTTGAGCAAGACAAGCTAAAGACCATGGAAATTTTGACAGCATTTAAAGCCCTGCCTTGCCTTAAAGAAACCTGGAAGTACAAAACAAACTCTCAAAAAATGAACAACTGGGTGATTATTCTTATTTAAAAAGTGATCTTCTTTACTAAAGCATTTGCTGCAATCACTTTTTAATTTTACTACATTAATTGAATGTGAGCTACTCTGAGGTTTTTTTTTTTTTATGTAGTTCCACAGTGCCTTAAACATTTCAATTTAATTTACCATAAATTCATTTGAAGTATAAATTCTGAGAACATATTATCTGTATACACTAGTAAGTATTTCAAATTTTGGCTCTCACTTGTGTCTGTGGAGGAATCTAGCTCAATGACTTAGCTATGCTGTTTCTGCTAACATTAGCTATGCTGTTTCTGCAGTGTGCATCATAGCTACAAGTCAATAGATGGGGCTTCAAAACTTTGCTAAAATTGCATTGGTTTGCAGAATAGCAATAGTTTTATTAAGATTCATATCTTCCATAATAGCTTCTAATATTAAACTTTAAAGATCCTAAACTGATTGAGGTTTCTTGATGATTCTCAGATGGGTCTTTTCCTTGTCATCCTTTCTCCTGTGGCCCCATGTCATTATTGGCATCAAAACTACTTCAGGAACTTCTTAAAAAATGAAAATATAAGAACTTACCAGTCTAAAATGTGTCACTTTGCAGGCTCATTCCACAAGGACATTTTCTTCTGGTATATACTTAATTAATTAAAGACATACTGCTCAGCATTTGCCACTTTGACATATTCTATTTGAGGATTGATTACATTTTCTAACATTTGTGAAGAATATTAATATTCAAGAAAGAATCACAAGGGACCATCTGGAGTTGGATGGAAAGCACGTATTCAATGAATGATTCTCAAAATAACTGCCCAGTGGTTTTATATGCTGCTGCAGAAAGTAGAACCTTTCTGGAAAGCAATTTTGCATTCCATGATTTAATTTATTAATTCCATCTGGAAATTTATCATAAGAAACAATTAAGAGATGCTTGTGTATGGATGCTTACTATGGCAATTGGCATAATGGTGAAAATTAGGAAAAAAATAAATACTACTCCATAGGAGATTGGTTAAATAAAATATTACATCCATACTTATAAGGCTGTGGCAGATTGCTGGCTGCCCAATATCCATTCTCCTCTTATTTGTCATTAACAAGATCCTATATTATTGTGGCCAGCAATGTGCTTAGCTAAAAAAATAAACCTGTATTTCACAGCCTTCCTTGAAGATTACGGTGGCCAATAAGATATAAGTAGAAGTCCACAGGTGGGACTTGCAGCTGCCTAGATTGCTGCCTGGCCCCAACTGTCTTGATAACTGGCATGATGGCTTGAGTTCCAACAGCCGTTTGGAGACAATGAGAGAAAAGCCAGGAGAATCATAGCAACTGAAATTCTGATATCCTGGAACCACTGTAACAAAGCCATCAACTGCCACCTTCCAGATGTCTCATTACATGAGAAAAAATAAACCGTTATGTTTATATTAGTCAAACTCTGTTCATAGGAGCCAAACACGATTCCTAACGGACACCCATAAAACATTGTGCAACCATTTACCATTATCTTTTTGGAAAATGGAATGTAATATTAGATGAGAAAGCCAGATTATAAAACTCTATATGTGGTATGTTCTATTTTGTTCTTAAATTATACATGTACATTATATAAGAATGAAAAAGACTAAAATATATTAAAATGTTAGTAGTGGCTGTCTCAAGGTTGTGGGTTATTTTTTACTATGACGATTTACACTTTTCTATACTTGCTAAATTTTCAACACTGAGATTTTTAAAAATGTTTTTAAATTTCCCTATGCACACACATGACTGGTGAGAGTACAAATTGGTTAAATCTATACTTTTTGGAAAGCAACAGGTGGATAGGATCAAAAGCTTTTACAGCATCCATACTCTTTAACGCTCTATTTCCACTGTGACCTATCTCTCTTGGTAAAATGATATGAAACTCAGGTAAAGAATTATGTACAATGACTAGAGGCCCAGTGCACAAATTGATGCACAGGTGGGGTCCCTTGGCCTGGTGGGCAATTGGGGCCGATCCAGACCGGCTGGCTGTGGGGAGGGACCACGGGAGTTTGGCCGGGGGGGAGGGACTGGGGGGGTTGGCTGTTGGACCACACTGACCACCAGGGGGCAGCTCCTGCGTTGAGCATATGTCCCCTGGTGGTCAGTGTGCATCATAGCTACAGGCCAGTCGTCCGGTTGTCGGGTTGTCCGGTCATAATGGTTGCTTAGGCTTTTATATATATAGATGTTTGCTACAATAATATTTTTGATACTGAGAAAATGAAAACACTATCCAATTTTAGGAAATTTTATAAATAAATAAATTAGGCTATAACCATCCTATATTATGAATATTTAGGAAGTGTGATTAAAGTAAGAGAAAGAATATTCTGGAACTCGTTTTAGAGCTTTTTCTTTTTCCCCTCAATCCCCTCCTCCCCACCCACTGAAGCAATGATGGGCATCAATGGAATGAGGAGTTACCTTTTGATCTAGAAGGCATTTCTAACTACAACTAAAATTCGATTTTTATCTGAGTCTACAACAGAAAAATAGCTTTGTTCAGAAAGGCAGAAAATTTTTCTAAACTATATTTATGTGTTGAGAGCCAAGCCTGAAAAAACAAGTTCTTCAGGTTATGCCTGTCTGAATGGCAGCAAGACCCTGAGATTGGCTGCCTAGGGGAAGGCACTATGTATTGGACAGAGATGCCTATGTTTACTCCTTCCTGCTTAGAGGAAGCAGCAGCTGCTTTTTGTGCTCTGCCCATATGCTCTTGGCTCACTGGTGTTTCAGTGGAGGCTGTGTGGAGGCTTCTATGCAAGATGACAGCCCCATGCAGGTACCCACTTTTCACCTCTCCATTTTTTCTGCAGCCAGGTGGGGAAGTGAATTAGACACACTCAACTAGGGAGGAGAGAAGTCTGTGGATAAATGTCCCAGACTTCCATCCATTGGAGAAACCATTCTGAGGGAATTCTACCCAGATCCCCAGAGGCTCCCAGTAGGACTGAGCCCCAGTCACCCACAGCAGCAACTGGCTCAATAACACCTTGTTTTAGCTTTTCCTTCTCATTTCTGTCCTTTGTTTCTTTATATCACTTCCCAAATAAATAACCTGTATCTTTGGCTCTACTTCTAGGGCAAACCAACCAAGACAGAGGGAGTGTAGGAGGAAAAAAAGAGAAAGAGAGGGGCCAAGTGTCATTTACCCAACTTTAGGAACCCAAGAACATTGAGTAGTAACCCATTTTTCCCAGTATATTTGACAAACATTTTTGAAAAAACAACAACACATTAAATAGAATACAAATATATCAGAGTGCATATCATGTAGTAGATAGAGAGCTTAGCATAGGGATCTAAGGCCAAGCCCTATGCTAAGCTCTCTATCTACTAGGCCTGCATTTTATTATTTTTTTAAAATATATTTTTATTGATTTCAGAGAGGAAGGGAGAAGGAGAGAGAGATAGAAACATCAATGATGAGAGAGAATTATTGATGGGCTGCCTCCTGCACACCCCCTACTGGGGACTGAGCCCACAACCCAGGCATGTGCCCTTGACTGGAATTGAACCCGGGACCTTTCAGTCTGCAGGCCGGAGCTCTATCCTCTGGGCTAAACCAGCTAGGACTGCATTTTAGTCTTGCTATAGGCAATGAAACAAATACTGTCATCCTTATATGACGGAGGAAATGCTTAGTATTAATAATATCTAGTAGTCATTGAGCAATAACTATGTACCAAAATAATGCTGAAAGCTTTACATATATAATCTCATTTAATTTTCACAACAACTCTATAAAGGAAGCACATCTGTTTTCTCATTTTACAGATGAAAAAAGTGAGGCTTTAGAGAGGCTACTTGTGAGAAAAGAGTGAACACAGCAGGTGTAGTTGCTAACTCCTTGGTGTCTCCAAGGGAACCATGATTGACCTTTGGCCACCCCAGGGAATGTGCCCCTTGGAGAGTTTTTTGTGTTAGTAATTAATGATTTTGTTATATACACCTGGAGCAATGGGCTATGTCCTGCTGGCTTGTCAGGTTCCTTTGCACTAACATTAAGACTGCTGCTGTGCACTTGGTTTTAGTGTTGGGTCCAGAGTTTTGATTGTCATGGCAGATTTTGAAGCAGAATGTGCCTATGCTACTAGCCCCCACAAAAAGGCCTTGAACCTTAGGAATCAGTCTTCCCTGGGCAGAGACATTCCATACACCTCCCAGTGCTTCTCTGTCAGAGAAAAAGGACATCCTGTGTGGCCTCAGATGAGGAAGAACTCTGGAAGCTTATGCCTGAACTCTGGACTTTGAAGATGCACATCTTTTTTTCTGATGCTTTTGTTCTGTATCCTTTGCTACTAAAAACTCTACTGCAAATTGCTATTGTATCTTGTAAGTTTTCACTGAGTAAAACACTAACCAAGACCATGCAACTAGAAGGTTATAGAAACAGAATTTTAGTCCAGGCAGCCTCACTCTTAGACTTGATCTCCTAACCATCACGTTCCACCACTATATAGTTAGCATATGGTAAGTGCTGCACTCAAACCTGGTGCTATTATTATTATAATTACTGCACTTCTTTTGTTTTCTAAATCTTTTTTGAGGAACACACATTATTTGATAATCAAAGGGAGAAAAATCTTGGAAATGTCCACTGTTAAGAGAGAGGAAGAAAAGTCAGAAGGGAAATTGACTACAAGGAACTTAAGGTGGTACAATATAACGAAGTGAAGGAGCAGTAAAGTTAAGTGTAAGGTAGTTTTACAAGAGAAAATCTTATCAATATTGGAGCAGGCAAAGATTTATTAGATAGCATCCACAAAATACAAATTATAAAAGGTAAATCTGGCCTCATCAACATTAAAAATTTTGCTGTCTTAAGACATTAAGTAATTGTAAAGGCAACTCACACATTGGACAAAAATGTTTATAATATTAATATCCGATAGAGTCATGAAATCAAGTATACATAAAGAATTCCCACAAAATAATAAGAAGAAAATATTAAACGTGGATAAAATATTTGAATAAATATGTCACAAAAGAACATGTAGGGATCCCAAATGGCTGCAGACTAGGTGCAGACTAGTTTCCTCTTTTTGTGGGGGCTAGTAGCATAGGCACATTCTGCTTCAAAATCTGCCATGACAATCAAAACTCTGGACCCAACACTGAAACCAAGTGCACATCAGAAGTGCACTCACTTCCTCCCAGGACCAGAATGAAATTACAACTAAAATATAGAGGAACCAACCCAAATAACCAACTGAAGACCAGCTGATCAGGAATCTTATAACCAAGGATTTACAGAAGAAGTCTCATCTAGACTGGCAGGAAGGGAAGAGATGCCAAAATGTTTGGCCCAGCTTTCACAGGGCCTGCTGTGACGGAGATTCCAGAGCGATAACGCAGCTGCAAAGTTTCCTCTGTGAAGCGTGAGGTCTCAACCCCAAACCAGGCGTTCCAGCCCACGGCACCAGAGCCAGGAAGAGGTACCCATATAATATCTGATTGTGAAAATCAGCGGGGAGTCTGTCCTCCAGGAGAGAAAAGAGTCTGCAATCTTAAAGGACCAATGCACAAAATCTTGGAACCACTCACCCTGGGCTCCAGCTGAGAAGAGCAGGGTGGACTAGATTCGCAGGAGGAGAGCCTGAGGTTTGTGGCTCTGTGATGAAAGCTGAAGAAATAGCAAGTAAGACTCCTTTGCTAAGTCACTCTTTCACACCATAGATGACATTTTTCTTGGGTGGGGCATGCTCCTCCTTATGGCATCAGCTTGGGGGAATGCAATAGCCACACCCTCTGGGCTGCCTGTTGACGTCACCTGCTGGATTCCTCCTGGCTCCGCCCTGCCATGGTCTGAACAGAATCTGGGACAGACTGAGCTGTGTAGCTCCAGAGAGGGGGCCACTCCCCTCCTCTTCCCCCAAGCCCTCAAGGGAGATCCACTAGCCCCATCCTACTGAGATCTGGCTACTGGCAGAATCTGGGACTAACTGAGTTGTGTGGCTCTAGGACTGGGGCCGTTTTTCCTTTGAATGCTCAACCAGTGCAGAGCCCTCCCTTCACACAGCCAAATCTTAGACTGTTTGTGCCTGGTAAACTCTGCTGGCCTCACCCTGATAATGCCTGGAAACCCTCCTCCACCATAAAGTTGTGCAAGCACCTAGTGAGTGGCAGCTAGATTTGGTATACCCTGAAACTGATACTGAGTGGCCTCAAACCCAGCACTGTCACCAAGTTTGAACCTGTATCAGTCTGGTGACCACTACTTGCACCTACCTGGACTCATTGAGAACCTATCTTATGCAACTTGAATACCTCCAGAGGCTCTCAGTGACTGACTTTAACAGGCAGTTGTCAGGCAGAGGTAGACAGATGCAGATTTCAAAGTGCCTTGGGTCTTTTGTTGACTTGTCCAGATCCTAGTGCTGGTAAAAGTCAACCATGGTGTGCAGCTTGGGCCTTCCTGTACACACCCAGATCCAGCAAAAGCAGCCACAAACTGTGTACCAATTTGTAGCTTCAAACAGGTGCCCATGGCCAGACACAGGCAGCAGCTGATATTGACCTGAATCAGAGTCCCTCCCAAGAGGTTCCAAGACCAACATACCCAGTGGCCAGGTTTAAACATTAGATCAGGATCCCATTTGCTTCATAAGGGGCATATTCAAAAGAAGATCTTAGCAGATACAAGACACTCCTGAGGCAAATTCCATTTGTGTCCAGCACTTGCACTGCAGTTCATACACAGTGGTTGGGGGTCAATATTCACAGTCAGCTAGCCTGAGGGTTGACCCCAGGCATGATGGACCAAAAGCAGTCAAGGCTCAATTACCAAAGGAGGGCTCACATTATCCACACAAGGAACATTCCTGGAGCACCCGGCTGAGGTGATCAAGGAGAATGCACAACAAGGACACACAGGACACTTACTACGTAAGGTCAGCATACCAACACTGTGAGACATAGTAGATCTACCTAACAGATAGAAACAAACATGGAGAGGCAGCCAAATTAGGGAGATAAAGAAACATGCCCCAAAAGAAAGAATAGGAGAAATCTCTAGAAAAAGAGCTAAATGAAATAAAGGCAAACAATTTACCAGATATAGAATTCAAGAAAAAAATGGTTACAAGGATGCTCAAGGAAGTTAGTGAGAACTTCAACAGCATGAAGAAGGACATAGAAAATACAAAAAAGAACCAGTCAGAAATGAAGAATACAATATCTGAAATGAAGAATATACTAGAAGGAATAAACAGCAGAACACTGAACCAGAAGTTTGAAAAACAAGGTAGCAGAAAATATCCAAACAGAGCAGAAAAAAAAAAACCACTTAAAAAAATGAGGATATGGAAAACTACAGGACATTAAAAAAGACATAAACAAATGAAAGAACATACCATGTTTATGGATTGGTAGAATCAACATCATTAAAATGTTCATACTACCCAAAGCAATTTATAGATTCAATGCAATCCCCATTAAAATACAAATGGCATATTTCACAGACCTAGAACAAACTCTCCAAAAATTCATCTGGAATAAAAAAAGACCTCGAATACCACAGCAATCCTGAGAAAGAATAACAAAGTTGGAGGGATCACAATACCAGATATCAAGCTAAATTACAAAGCCACTGTTCTCAAAACTGCCTGGTACTGGCACAAGAACAGACATAACGACCAATGGAACAGAATAGAGAACCCAGAAATAGACACAAGCCATTATGCTCAATTAATATTTGACAATGGAGTTAAGACAGTCTCTTCAACAAATAGTGCTGGGAAATTTGGTCAGATACATGCAAAAAAATGAAACTAAATCACCAACTTTACACCATACACAAAAACAAACTCAAAATGGTTAAAGGACTTAAATGTAAGATGGAAAACCATAAAAATCTTAGAAGACTCCATAGGCAGCAAAATATCAGACATATGTTGTAGCAAGTTCTTTATTGGTACAGCTTCTAGACTCTAGAGCAATGGAAATTAAGGGGAAAATAAACAAATAGGACTACATCAAAATAAAAAGCTTCTGCACAGCAAAAGTAACCATCAACAAAACAACAAGAAAGCCCACCACATGGGAGAACATATTTGCCAATGCTATTTCAGATAAGGGTTTAATCTCCAAAATTTACAGAGAACTCATACAACTTAACAAAAGAAAGATAAACAATTCAATCAAAAAATGGGCAAAGGACCTAAATAGACACTTTTTGAAAGAGGACATACAAAAGGCAGAGAGACATATGAAAACATGCTCAAAATCACTAATCATCCGAGAGATGCAAACCAAAATGACAATGAGGTACCATCTCACACCTGTCATATGGTTATCATTAACAAATCAACAAACAACAAGTGCTGGAGAGGATGCAGAGAAAAAGGAACCCTTGTGCACTGCTGGTGGGAATGCAGATTGGTGCAGCCACTGTGGAAAACAGTATGGCATTTCCTCAAAAAACTAAAAATGGAACTCCCATTTGACCCAGTAATATCAGTTCTAGGATTATATCCCAAGAAACCAGAAACACCAATCAGAAAGGATATATGCACCCCTATGTTCATAGCAGCACAATTTACCATAGTGAAGATCTGGAAACAGCCTAAGTGCCCATCAGCAGCTGAGTGGATTAAAAAACTGTGGTACATCTATACCAGTGGTTGGCAAACTCATTAGTCAACAGAGCCAAATATCAACAGTACAATGATTGAAATTTCTTTTGAGAGCCAAATTTTTTAAACTTAAACTATATAGGTAGGTACATCGTTATTAACTTAATTAGGGTAGTCCTAAGCTGGCCTTTGCTAAAGACGTCCTCAATCTGATTGAGGTACGTTCGCTGAGGTCGACCCCTTCCAACTCTCCCATCCACACTCACCTTGTATACTTGTTTCGTCTATCTCCTTTTGTTCATCCTCTCTATATGTCCAAATCATCTCAACATACCTTTCTCAATCCTCGACACTACATCTTCTTTCATTCCACAACGTTCCCTAAAATTAACTTAATAAACTTTACTTAAAGTTTTAAGTCTTTTTTAAAAAAATATATTTTATTGATTTTTTTACAGCAGGAAGGGAGAGGGACATAGAGTTAGAAACATCAATGAGAGAGAAACATCGATCAGCTGCCTCCTGCACACCCCCTACTGGGAATGTGCCTGCAACCAAGGTACATGCCCTTGACCAGAATCAAACCTGGGACCCCTCAGTCTGCAGGCCGAAGCTCTATCCACGGAGCCAAACCGGTCAGGGCTTAAAGTTTTAAGTCTTAGTTAAACTATAGGTACGTTGAATAAAACTTGATATCATACTTAATAACAATATTATTTATTGATAAAATTAAATTCCTTACAATTTACCTTACAATATCCATAAAATTAAATCATGACAATGACAAATACTAATGTGAACCAATGGCCTTGCATCTCCTTAGAAAGTTTGGGTAAGTCAGGTTTGTATACTGTTTTTAATTTTAGGCACGATTTCAGGTTCTCATCAATAAGACGACTTCTCAATTTACTCTTGATAAGGTTCATGCTTGAAAATGATTGTTCACATAAATATATAGACCCGAATAAGGAAAGAACAGCAAACGCTAGTTTTTTCAGTTGATTATATGAGTTAGGAATACTATTCCAAGTGTTAAAAATCAACATATCTTCCTTCTCCAGGTCTGCTTTTTTTCAAAGCAGACCACTTGTTCTGTGAACTAAGTTCACATTTGTTTTTCTCCAATATTTCTATATCAGCACAAAGACGTTCAAATTTTGAGCTCCACAGTTCTTTGTTTTTTAAACCCAGCAATTGCATTTCAAAGTTGCCAATGTCAATATTAAAGGGAGAAAAATTTAATTCTGTTACAGTAGCATTGAGAGGTTTTTTAATAAAGGCTAACGTCGCTTTGCTGTTTCTGAATTCCTGAAACCTGTTGAGAAAAGCTTCCCTCATATTTAAAACTGTTGTTTTGAAATAGCAAATGTCAATATCAGAATTATTTTCTTGGCGATGTTTCAACAGGCTTGGAAAGCTAATCAAAGTTTCTCTTTCAAAATCTTGAGCAAAAAGAGATCATTTGTTTTCGAATGAAATAACTTCTAACATGGAAAAAACTGTGTTTCCTTTCCCCTATAGTTTGCGATCAAGCTGATTTAGATGAGAAGTAACGTCTACCATGAAATAAAACTTTTGGATCCGCTCATTGTTCGTTAGTTCTGGATAGTGAACACCCTTCTCAAGGAGAAATGCTTTAATTTCTCTTAATAAGGAAGCGAAACGTTTCAAAATGTTTCTTCTTGATAACCAACGTACTTTGTTATGCAGTAGAAGATCTGCGTACTCACTCTCCATTTCAACTAAAAATTCTTTAAACTGGCGATGATTAAGAGTTTTAGCTATAATGGAGTTGATAATCTTAATCACCAATTCCATAACTTTGCAGATTTCTTCTGGAAATGTCTGCACACAAAGCGCTTCTTGATGAATGATGCAATGGTAAGTAAGTATCTCGTGATTAATTTTTTCTTTCAAAATAGCAACAAACCCGTTTCTTACACTGGTCATACTTTTTGACCCATCTGTTGAAATTGAGACATTTTATCGAGTGGAATATGATGTTTTTCAATGCACTCAATTACAGCATTTGCTATATCCTCTCCACGTGTTTGACCTTTGAGTGGCAATAATCCTAAAAGTTCTTCTTTAGGACCTGTAGATGAAATAAATCGTACAAAAAGTGAAACTTCCGCTGTATCATTTATGTCACAAGACTCGTCAACTGCTATTGATAAGGCTGAAACCAATTTAAGATCTTCGACTTGCTGGTTGGTTATATTCGAAGACATTTTGACTGTTCTATCTTTCACTATTTTAGCGGACAATGGTAACTCTTTAATTTTTTTTAGAATATCTGCTTTGTTCTTAAAATCCCGAAATAGCTCTTTGGATGCATTTATAAAACAACTTTTTATGTGTTCGCCGTCTGTATATGGTTTTCCTCTCTTAGCAATCTCCCTACTAACCACAAAACTTGCAATATTAACATTGTCGGAAGATTGCATCCAGTAATTAAATACAGAACTTGATTTTTCTTGACTCTTCTGAAGTTCCTCAACTGCTTTCTTCCTTGCATCACCGACAGGATATTTAGTACTAAATGACAGGTGTTTAGTTGTAAAGTGTCTCTCCAAATTTGATTTCTTGTTATGCGCCAATTTTTCCTGACAAATAAGACAGGTTGGAAGGCCATTTAAGTTTTGAATAAATGCGAAAGTCTCAGTCCATTCAATTTTAAATTCATGGTTTTTGTCTTCCGTTTTTCTTTGCTTCTTCTTTGTAGCCATGTCAAACAGGGCACCTAAAAAAATGTTTCATTTTATAATAATAAAGCCACCAACACAAAATAATTACAATTCTTAAATTGATGACAAAAATACCTGTAGGATTTGCAGCTGGTTGGAAAAATACAGGTAACTTTATGCTTTGAGTAGGTACTTTTGTCACCCTCGCACAATTTGCGGACTCGACTAACGCTAACCATTGCACATGAGACTGCTGACTGACTGGCTCACTCAACTCGTGCATGAATTGTGCGTGCCTCCCCCGAGCTGCGTATCCCGAGGCCCGCCTGCGCCACGTCTCCCGTGGCCCGACTGACCAACACCCCCACTTCTTCTAATGCCACTTCTTCAAAATAGATTCACCCAGGCCGAAAACCGACTTCTGCGCATGGGCCACGAAGTTTCAATCGCACTGTACGTGAGCGCCCGCACATGGTATTTTCTGGAAGAGCCACAGTCAAGGGGCCAAAGAGCCGCATGTGGCTCATGAGCCGCAGTTTGCCGACCACTGATCTACACAATGGAATACTACACTGCTATAAAAAAGAAGGAACTTTTACCATTTGCAACAGCATGGATGGAACTGGAGAGCATTATGCTAAGCGAAATAAGCCAGTCAGAGAAAGATATAAATATCACATGATCTCACTCATATGTGGGATATAATGATCAACATGAACTGATGAACAAAACTATATCCAGAGAGAGGGGTAGGGGGGGAGGTTAGAGATCAACCAAAGGACTTGTATGCATGCATATTAGCAAAACCAATGGACACAGACACTGGGGTGGTGGAGGCTTGCCCTCGTGGGTGGGAGTCCTGGCGGGGGGGCAGTAATCAGGGAAAAAGGAGACATATGTGAAACTTTAAACAAGAAAAAAATGAGGATAGCTTAATGGACCTTTGGAACAACTGAAGATAAAAACTACCACATTAGGGTTACTAGAAGGAGAAAGGGAAGAGCAAGGATTTGAGAACCTAGTTGAAGAAATAATGGCTGAAAATTTCCCTAACCTGGTAAGGAAAAAAGACACACAAGTCCAGGAAGCAGAGTCCCAAACAAGATTAACCCAAAGAGGCCCACATCAAGACATATCATAATTAAAATGGCAAATGCTAAAGACAAAGAGAGAATCTTAAAAGCAGCAAAAGAAAAACAGTTGCCTAAAAGTGAGCTCCCATTAGAGTGTCATCTAATTACTCAACAGAAACATTTCAAGCCAGAAGGGATTGGCATGAAATATTTAAAGTAAAGAAAGTCAGGGACCTACAATCAAGACTGCTTTACTCAGCAAGGCTATGATTTAAAATTAGAGGAGAAATAAAGTGTATTTCAGATAAGACAAACTTAAAAGAGTTCATTACCACTTAACCAGTATTACAAGAAGTGTTAAGGATTTTCTTTAAAAAGAAGAAGAAAAAAAACCACACAGAGGAACATAATGATAAAGAATAAAATGTCATCCTGGCAAGTGAGCATCGTCCTGAGCACCAAAGGGGGTGGGTTTGATTCCTGGCCAGGGCACATACCCAGGTTATGGATTCAATCCCAGTCAGGGTATGTATGGAAGGCAATTGATCAATGTTTCTCTCTCATATCGATGTTTCTCTCGCTCTCTCTCTTTTCCCATCTCTCTCTGGAATCAATGAAAAAACCATATTCTTGAATGAGGATTTAAAAAAGGAGAAAAAGAATAAAGTGGCAATAAATACATAACTTTAATAATAACTTTTAAATGTAAGTGGCTTAAATGCTCCAATCAAAAGATAGGGTACTGAATGAATAAGAAAACAAGACATATAGATGCTGTCTAAAAGAGACCCATCTCAGAATGAAAGACATACACAGGCTAAAAGTAAAGGGATGATAAAATATATTTCTTGAAAATGGAAATTTTAAAACAGCTGGGGTGACAATACATATATCAGACAAAATAGACTTTAAAACAAAGGCTACAATAAAAGACAAAGAAGATCACTATACAATGATAATGGGATCAGTCAAATAAGAGGATATAACCCTTGTACTAGTAACATGTATGAATCCAGCATAGGAGCATCTAAACATACCAGGCAAATCTTGATGGACATAAAGGGAGAGATCAGTAGTAATACTGTAATAACAGGGGATTTTAACACCCCATTGACATTAATGGATTGATCTTCCAGACATAAAAATCAGCAAGAAAACAGCAACCTTAAATGATAGACTTGATCAGATGGATTTAATTGATATCTTCAGAGCATTTCACACCAAAGAGGCAGAACATACATTTTTTTTCAAGGTCACATGAATAGATCACATTAGGATACAAAAGAAGCCACTGTAGATTTAAGAAGATTAAAATCATAGCAAGCACTTTCTCTCACCTTAATTGTTTGTGTTTATTTTTATCTAGTCACATTTTATTTTATTTTTAATAATTCCTTATTGTTGAAAGTATTACATATGTCTCCTTTCCTCCCCTCCCTTTGGCCCCCTCCAGCCCACCTCTGCACCCTGCCCCAGGCCCTCACTTGCCCTATTGATAGTGCCCATGGGCCATAATATATGCATACCAGGTCCTCGCTTGATTACCTGTCACCCACCCACCCTTCCCCACCTTCCCTCCAGGAATCTGCACTCTATTCCACGCTTTCATGTCTCTGGATCCACTCTGTTCATTAGTTTATTTTTTTACTTAGATTCTGTATATGAGTGAGATCATGTGATACTTGTCTTTTTCTGACTGACTTATTTCACTTAGCATGATACTCTCTAGGTCCCTCCATGCTGTCTCAAAGGGTAAGAGATCCTTCTTTTTTACTGCTGCATAGCATTCTATGGTATAAATGTACCACAGTTTTTTTTATCCAAGCATCTACTGATGAGCACTTGGGCTGTTTCCAGATCTTAGTTATTGCAAATTATGCTGGTATGAATATAGAGGTGCATACCTTCTTTCTGATTGATATTTTGGGTTTCTTAGAATACATTCCTAGAAGTGGGATCAATGGATCAAATGGTAGTTCTATATTTAATTTTTTGAGGAAACTCCGTACTGTTTTCCATAATGGCTGCACCAGTCTACATTCCCACCAGCAGTGTAGTAGGGTTTCCCTATCTCCACATCCTCACCAGCACTTGTCATTTGTTGATGGTAGCCATTCTGACAGGTGTGAGGTGATACCTCATTGTCGTTTTAATTTTCATCTATCTGATGATCAGTGACTTTGAGCATTTTTTTCATGTCTCTTGGCCATCTGTCTGCCGCCTTTGGAGAAGTGTCTATATAGGTCCTTTGCCCATTTTTTTAATTGGATTGTTTGTCCTCTTTTTGTTAAGTTTATGAGTTCTTTACATATTTTGAATATTAACCCTTTATCAGATGTATCATTGCCAAATATATTCTCCCATACAGTGGGCTTCCTTTTTGTTTTGTTCATGGTTTCTTTTGCTGTGCAGAAGCTTTTTACTTTGATGTGGTCCCATTTGTTTATTTTCTCCTTAGTTTTCTTTGCTCTAGCAGATGAATCTATAAACATACTGCTACAAGAAATGTCTGAGATTTTGCTGTCTGTGGTTTCTTCTAGGATTTTTATGGTTTCATGACTTACATTTAAGCCTTTTATCCATTTTTTAGTTTATTCTTGTGTATGGTATAAGTTGGTGGCCTAGTTTCATTTTTTTGCATGTATCTGTCTGACCTTAATTGTTTAAAAGTAGAAATCAATCACAAGAAAAAAAACTGAAAAACACACAAAGATGTGGAGGCTAAATAAAATGCTATTAAACAATGAGTGGGTTCACAATGAGATCAAGGAACAAATCAAAAGTTATCTTGAAACAAATGAAGATGAGAACACAATAACCCAGAATTTATAGGATATATCAAAAGCAGGCCTTAGAGGAAAATTGATAGCAACACAGACCTACCTCAAGAAACAAGAAAAATCTCAAAAAAAAATCTAACTATACACTTAAAAATATCAGTAAAAGAACAACAAACAAAGCCTAAAGTGAGTAGAAGAAAGCAAATAAAGATCACAGCAGAAATAAACAAAATAGCATCTAAAAAACAATTACAGAGATCAATGAAACCAAGAGCTGTTTCTTTGAAAAGCTAAATAAGATTGAAAAACTTTTAACCAGACTCACTAAGGAAAAAAGAAAGAGGAACCAAATAAATAAAATCAGAAATGAAAGAGAAGAAGTAATAACTGACACCATAGAAATACAAGGTATTATAAGAAAATATTACAAACACCTCTATGCCTATAAATTGGATAATCTGGATGAGATGGGAAAATTTCTAGAAACATATCATCTTCCAAAACTGAATCAAGAAGAAACAGAAAATTTGAACAGACTGATTATAACTAATAAAATTAAAACACTAATTAAAAAAAAAACTACCAACAAACAAAAGACCTGGACCAGATGGCTTCACAGGTGAATTTTACCAGACATTCAAAGAAAAACTAACATTTATTCTTCTCAAAAGATTTCAAAATAGTTAAGGGGAGGAAAGACTCTGAAATTCATAATTTCAAAACCAGATAGAAAGAAAATTATAAGCCAATAACCCTGATAAACAGAGATACTAAAATTCTCAACAAAATATTAGCAAACTGGATCCAGCAATACATTAAAATGATCATAGATCCTAGTCAGGTACCTCAGTTGGTTAGAGCATTGTCTTGATATTTTTAGGTTGTAAGTTTGATCCCTGGTCAGAGCGCACACAAGAAGCAACCAATGAATGCAAAATAAGTAGAACAAATTGATCTCTCTCTCTCTCTCTCTCTCTCTCTCAAAATCAATTACAACTTTTTTATTTTTTATTTATTTATTTTTTAAGAGTTGATATATTTTATTTATTTATTTATTTTTTAATTAAATCTTTATTGTTCAGATTATTACATTAGTTACTCTTTTTTCCCATCATAACTCCCCTCCACCCAGTTCCCAACCCACCCTCCGCCCTCACTCCCCACCCACTGTCCTCATCCATAGGTGTACGATTATTGTCTAACCTCTTCACTCACCCCCACACCCCTTTCCCCCCCCCCAAGAATAGTCAGTCCATTCCCTTTCTATGTCCCTGATTCTATTACAATCACCAGTTCATACTGTTCATCAGATTATTATTCACTTGATTTTTAGATTTACTTGTTGATAGATGCGTATTTGTTGTTCATAATTTGTATCTTTACCTTTTTCTTCTTCTTCCTCTTCTTAAAGGATACCTTTCAGCATTTCATATAATACTGGTTTGGTGGAGATGAACTCCTTTAGCTTTTTCTATCTGTGAAGCTCTTTATCTGGCCTTCACTTCTGAATGATAGCTTTGCTGGATAAAGTAATCTTGGTTGTAGGTTCTTGGCATTCATCACTTTGAATATTTCTTGCCACTCCCTTCTGGCCTGCAAAGTTTCTGTTGAGAAATCAGCTGACAGTCGTATGGGTACTCCCTTGTAGGTAACTGATTTTCTTTCTCTTGCTGCTTTTAAGATTCTCTCTTTGTCTTTTGCTCTTGGCATTTTAATTATGATGTGTCTTGGTGTGGTCCTCTTTGGATTCCTTTTGTTTGGGGTTCTCTGCGCTTCTTGGACCTGTAAGTCCATTTCTTTCACCAGGTGGGGGAAGTTTTCTGTCATTATTTCTTCAAATAGGTTTTCAATATCTTGCTCTCTCTCATCTTCTGGCACCCCTATAATTCGGATGTTTGTACGCTTGAAGCTGTCCCAGAGGCTCCTTACACTATCTTCGTATTTTTGGATTCTTTTTTCATTTTGCTTTTCCGGTTGGGTGTTTTTGCTTCTTCGCATTTCAAATCTTTGACTTGATTCTTGTGCTCCTCTGGTCTGCTATTGGGTGTCTGTATAATATTCTTTATTTCAGTCAGTGTATGCTTAATTTCTAGTTGGTTCTTTATCACAGCATTGAGGGTCTCATTAGATTTCGTGAGGCTCTCATCAAGTTTATTGGCAGCTTCTAGCACATTATTGCAAGCCCTCAAAATTGCGTTTTTAGCTCTATATCCTCCATTTCTGTCATGTTTTTCGTCTCTCATTTTTTATGCTTTCTTGGTGCACCCCCTTGTGGTCTTTGTGCACAGTCTTGTTCTAGTTAAGCCTTGATTGTTGTAGTTAATACTAGAGGGATTTGACCACCAGGCCGACTGGCTGTGAGAATCACCTGTGTCTGCCGTGGGAAAACTTCTGTCCTCTGGAGAGGTGCTAATCTAGCCTTCGCCTGAGGCTATTCGGCAAATGGCTCTGCACAGGGCTTGGGCGGGGCGGGTTGCACGGGATCAACAGGGCAGGTGGAGGGAGCAGTTATGGCTGCTCTCAGCCCCGTTCCCAGAGGCTCTGCTTCTCAGAACCCCAGCAACCGCTGCAAACCTCGGAGAGAAAGCTGCCCTCACGTTCCAACTGATGCCAGACAATCCCGCCTCTCCCGTTTGAGTCTGAGTCCCTAGAGACTTGCCCGGATCTGGAGCTCAGAGTCTGAGCCTCCCTCCTGATTGAAAACGACAACCGTGCCCTCAGCCACCAGCCCGCTTTGTGCGCGCACCTCGGTACCTTTGTATTTTCCACACTGTGCCTCCTCTGAGCCTCAGTATGCTGTTCTCTTTCCTTCTAATTGAAGAGTCTCTCCTCAGCCAGCCTTCCTGTGGTTCTGGGTGATGTCCATTCCGTCTTTTAGTTGTATTTTTGAAGTGGTTGTTTGCGGCAGCAATCTCCAGTGTTTACCTATGCCGCCATCTTGGTCTATATCCCATTGCCCATTTTTTGATTGGGTTGTTTATCTTCCTTTTGTTAAGTTGTATGAGTTCCCAGTAAATGTTGGAGATTAAACCCTTATCGGTGATAACATTGGCAAATACCAGGTGTACCGGTTAATAATGTGGATTTTTTTCAATAGATGGAGTTACATATATGTTGATATATATGCGTTTTGATATGTATGCTATTTTGTTGTATTGACAGCAAGCTTTAAAACTTCATATGTCAAATTTGCTGAAGGTGTTAACATCATAGATATTTTTATGCTTAAAAATGTCGAATTTCGTGCCAAAAAAAAAAAAAAAGAGCATTTGTGGGAAGTTTTAATTCATTGCTTTATTTTGAAGAAAAGTGCTGCCGAAGGTTATTGTATACTTCAGGAAGCTTATGGTGAACATGCTCCACGATACTTGTTTAAACACTTTAAAAGTGATGATTTCAATGTGAAGACAAAGAACGTCCAGGTCAACCAAAAAAGTTTGAAGACCAAGAATTACAAGTATTATTGGATGAAGATGCGTGTCAAACTCAAAAACAGCTTGCAGAAAGATTGAACATTGCTTAGCAAACAATTTCTGATCGTTTACAAGCAATGGGAAAGATTTTAAAGGAAGAAAAATGGGTGGCACATCAACTGAATGAAAGACAAATGGAAAACCAAAAAGTCATCAGTAAAATGTTGCTTCAACGGTATGAAAGAAAGTCTTTTTTGCATCGAACTGTGACTGGCGATGACAAGTGGATTTATTTTGAGAATCCCAAATGCACAAAATCATGGGTTGATCCAGGTCAACCATGAACATTGACTGCAAGGCCAAATTGCTTCGGAAAGAAGATAATGCTCTGCATTTGGTAGGATCAGGAATGTGTGGTGTATTATGAGCTTCTAAAACCAAGTAAAACCTTAATACTGATCGCTACTGATAACAAATAGTCAATTTGAACCATGCTTTGATTGTAAAACGACCAGAACAGGGCAGAAGACATGGCAAAGTAATTTTGCTTCATGGTGATGCACCATCACACACTTCAAAACCAGTTAAAGACACGTTGAAAGATCTTGCCTGGGAAGTATTAACCCACCCGCTGTATTCACCAAAACTTGCTCCTTCAGATTACCACTTGTTCTGATCGATGGCACGTGCACTTTCTGAGCAGCATTTCAAAACTTACAAAGAAGTAGAAAATTGAGTCTCTGAATGGTTTGCCTCAAAACAAGAAAAGTTCTATTGGGACGGTATCCACAAATGACCTGAAAGATGGGGAAAATGTGTAGCTAGCGGTGGACATTACTTTGAATAAAGCACTTTTGATATTTCTCTTGAAATTATCGTGTTTTCTTTGATTACAAAATCTGCCATTATTAACCGGTACACCTGGTATATAAATTTTTAGAGATAAACAGGAAATTCTTCCATAAAACAAGACTATGCTATAAAAAGAATAATCAGAAAACAAGAATTGTTCTCAAATTAAAAATATATTAATAGAAATGAAAAAGTTAACATATGACTTAAAAGATGAGGTCTAGGAAATAGCTCAGAAAATGGCTAAATTGAGTGGGACAATAGAGAAGCAAGGATAAGAATATTAAAAAATGATTATAAAATATCTAAATAATAGGAGTTTCCAAAAGAGAAAAAAGACAAAAGGAAGGGGAAAGTGTTATCAAAAGAGTATAAGTTTTCTAGACTTAAGGACCAGAAAAGCCCACCCACATGCCCAGCACAATGAACGATAAAAAAAACCTATCCTAATACACATTATTGTTAAATTTCAGAAACTCACAATAAAGAAAAGATCATGAAAAAGATAGCCCACTTACAAAGATCAGGAATCAGGGCATCGTTGGTCCTCTCAACAGCAAGAGTAGAAGCTCACAAAGAGTAGAGCAATGCCTTCAAATTCCTGAGGGGAAAAGAATTCCCAACCTATAATTCTGCACCCAAACTATGAGTCAAATATAAGGAGAGAATAAAGATATTTTTAGACTTATGGAGTCTCAAAGCAAAAATCTCTTGTTCACCCTTTTTTAGAGTGTTATTGGCATATATCTCCACCCCACTGCACCCACTCCCTCCCCCACTCCTCCACTATGCAATAAGAAAATAAATTAGGAAGGAGGATCCAGGAAACAGGAGGTGCAGCAGAGAAGCAAAGAAAATTTCTGAGAAGCTGGGCAACAGACCTAAAAAGTAATCAGTGCAACCAGGAGGATAATGAAGGGCTTCTGGAAGAATTTCTTCAATAAAAACAAAATCAAAGCAAAGCAAAATGGGGAGTAGAAAGGATAAATTTTCTGAGAGATTTGACTATTTAGAAACAGCTACTAAAGTGCCTTTTATAAAATGGTTACAGTGTGTAGGAAGACATCAACTATTTAAAAAAAATAACTCCAGCCCTAACCGGTTTGGCTCAGTGGATAGAGTGTCGGCCTGCGGACTGAAGGGTCCCAGGTTCGATTCCGGTCAAGGGCATGTACCTTGGTTGCGGGCACATCCCCAGTGGGGAGTGTGCAGGAGGCAGCTGATCAATGTTTCTCTCTCATCAATGTTTCTAACTGTCTATTCCTCTCCACTCCTCTCTGTAAAAAATTAATAAAATATATTTTTAAGAAAAAAATAAAAATAAAAAATAACTCCAGTAATTTAAAAATGAGATAATTGTAAATTTTCAGGAGGAAAGTAGTTAAAGAAAGTAAGTGCAATCTCAGTACAATCCTTGAGTCAAGAGCTAATGATACAAATAAAAACATGGCATTTAATTGAGCATGGAAGCTAAAAATTAAAATATAGAGACACAATTATATTACAGAGTGGAAGGAAGGTAAGAGAAGGTGGAAGTGAACATGTTAAAAACTGGGGGACCACAGACATGGTGATAAGGGTTAAAAGTAATTGCCTTCAGGGACCTGGATGTCTGAGAGGAAAGAGAGGCTTGAGGGGCTACAGGTTTATTTTAAACTTTTAAGAAATAATTATCTTTTTATCTATTTGCATATAAACATTGATTAACTTAAAATTGATATTTTAGAAAGCACAAAATCCAGCCCACAGAATCTATTCTCTCCTTGACCTCCTTACTCCCTGGGATTTTCAGCTTCTGTCAGAGAGAAGTGAACTAGCTGACCCTCCAGCTGAATGCCAAGTCCAGGCGAAAGACATAAAAGCCCAGCCGACCCAAAGAATTGTGAGATGTAACAGCCACTAGGTTTGGGGTGCTGGAAGCAAATTCCAGCAGGTTATAATTGTGCAAGAAGTTCCTCAAAAGGTTGGGCTTCTATATTCAGCAGGGCTGAAAATCTGCGTATATTATTGCCTGCTGCCAGGCAGCTGAGGGCAGTTCCCCCAACCTGATAATCTTAATTGTTTACCAAACCTTACCTTTGATATGTATATCTGCTTTGCTATAGAGCAAAATGTGGGAATAAAAAGCCACGGGTTCAGAGATTCAGAGAGCTTAGTCACTAGAACTAAGTTTCCGTCTGGCTCTCCCAAATGCCTTCCAAATTCATATTTCTTCTCTAGTCTCATTCATTTATGTATAGCACCTTTTCCAGATTCCTTGAACCCCAGCAGATCCAGGAAAAGACCCCAGCATTGGGGGTGGTTTGTTACATAGCAATAGATGAGTGATATGGCTGTAACTGAAGCCACATGTGCACACCACTGAGAAGCACTCTGCCTCCCGGTTATGTGCATAGAAGCCAGACCAGACAGTTACTAGCCATTTTCCACCTTGAGGCCTAGGGCGAGTTACTAACCTGTGCCTCATTTTCTCACCTGTGAAATGGGGATCATTATAATAATGAATTACCTCATAGGATTGTTGTGAGGATTAAATGAGTTGATACAGACAAAGCACCCAGAGTACTCTGAAGTCCATCAACACTCTTGGTGTTGGCTAATATTTCATCATTATTCTTTAAACAGCAGATAAAAATCCTTAAACTCCAACTACTCCAGTTATAAACATAAATCTGGGTGGAAGTAAGTTCTATAGGAAAAATTCCTAGAAATAAAATGAGAAAATACTTACTGGTTAGGTAGGCTTTTGTTTAACTTTTCATAGTGGAAAATTTTAAACATACAAAAGTAGAGAAAATCGTTGGATAAATGCCTGTGTACTCAGCTTCAGCATTTACCAGTTCATGGTGAAACTTGTTTCACTTAAATTTCCCTCCTTGTCCCACACTAGATTATTCAAAGCAAATACCAGATATTATATCTTTTCATCTTTAAATATTTTAGTATGGATGTCAAAGAGCTGAGACTCTTTCTTGTAAACATAAGCAAATATCAGTGCACTCCAAAAATTTAATAATCCTTTAATATCATCAAATATTAAAGTCAGAGTCAAATTTCCCTTAATTTTTTCCTTATACTTTTAAAAAATCTGTCTTTAACCAAGATCTATTGCAATTCATTGATAGATATGCTTGAGCTATGGCTTACATAATAAAAGCAGAATAAATGCTTGATTCTTTCCTCTTATTTACCTCTTTTCAGCATGAGATTTGAAATCTCAGATCCTCAAAAGTTTAGCAATCTTTTCATCCTCTCAGGCCTTAAGTAAAATTAGAGGGTGGGTTAGGTAATATCTAAACTCCTTCCACCTCTATGACTCTGGTATTTTATCTCCAAGATTCCTCAGAATTACGTAAGATCATGCAAGTTTTACACAGAGGTGGCCTTTTCTCGAACCACATCTTCCCCTGAGTGCTGTTTCTCTTCTTTTCTGCTCAGCTACTCCTATTCATCCTGAAAAGCCAGCTGGGATGTTAACCCATGCAACATACATTTCATGAAACAGATGTCAATCAAGTGGGCATCTTGTTCCACCTCCTGCCTCTCTATTCACACCTCTCACTGCTCTGTCCACTCTCCTTCTAGAGCACCTTGCACTCCCCTCTCTTGCATAGTAATTTGTATCTTAATTATTTGATCACTTATGTGTTTTCTATGATCACATGTTGATTCCCTGGGTCAGTGAGATCACAAAAGAAATGTGGGTCTTAGGGGAGTGATCCAATACTGGCTTCATGTCTCAGAGATAATGAACTTACAGAACCAACAATTTTGGTGAACTCTCAAAGTCCTCTTGAATTTTTGTTATCGCCATTCAACTTCTTATATAGGGGACTAAGTGTGCTCTGGTTCATTGCCTGTGGCTATGCATCCGGAGTAAATGATAGCCATATCTCCCAGCAGTTCTCATCTAAAAACAAGTGCATCATATCATGTGGCACATGTGGCACTTGGATATGACACAACAGTTTGGGGGATTTAATCACAGTGAGCCCAAGAGAAGTGGGATTACTTTGCCTTGTGTGCATGAGCGTGCGTGTGTGTATGTATGTGTGTGTGTGTGTGTGTGCGCGCGTGCGCGCGCATGTGTGTGTATACGGGTGCACACACACTTCTGTGATTTGCCTTCAGCTCATTTTTATTTTTCAGAGCATGGGCTTCCAGTCAAATAATAAAAATAAAAATGATCATAGAAAACATGTGATCATAAAAAACACATAAGTGATCAAATAATTAAGACACAAATTACTATGCAAGAGAGGGGAGTGCAAGGTGCTCTAGAAGGAGAGTGGACAGAGCAGTGATAGTTTATCTTGCACACACTTTGCACAGAGTTGTAGAGTGAGAACCACCAAGAGTGGGTTCCAGTGCTCTCCTAGCAGAATGAAGCTAGTCCTCTTGTGAAAAACAATGATAAGGACTCAAAATCACTTGGCCACAATGTGTGTGATATTTTAAGCAGACTTGTGCTTCTATGCAAAAAATGCAGTGAAAGATGGGCCCAGGATGCATTTAGAAGTGCTCCTTAAAATCTGGAAAAGTATCTTAGAAATTATTTTGGCAACAGTTTGAAACAGTAACATTCCTGTGACCTAGAGAGAGTTAAATACTTTAGGGTGCTATAAATATTACATGACCAGAATGCTCAGTAAAAAATATGGTTATTAACCACACAAAGAGGTCTTGGTTTAACGGTTTGGGGCGTTTCTTCATTCTTCATCTTTGCATGCACTCCCTAAGAATTCCAGCAAATGGATGGCAGAAAAATGACATCACCGTTGTTGTGAGGTTGATGTTTCCTACTGTCAGGAGCCATATAAACACTATGACTCAATGAGTATTTTTGCCCAGGATTCTTAAGTGTGTTCTGACCCTTTGGGGAACTGTTGGCACTGTTAAAGAGTGCTCCCAGGACCAGTGGAAAGGAGGCAAAGACAGCAGCCACTGTAGCTTCTTGTCAGGACTCAGGGGCTGCTGAAGTGCTTCTCTGCTCCCTGGACCCTGCTCCGAGAAACAAAACAGAACAATACAACCACACCATGTGTACCTGACAAAACAACAACCAAGGCTTTAAAATTGCATTAGAGATTACTTAAAATTTATGTAACACTTAGGGATAAATTCAGTTCTGTTCCCCCCACTCCATCTCTCTTCCAAAGGACATGTTAGCATAGGGCGGGGTATCTGATTGCTCCAGATCCCACCCACAGAGATTACTTTAGGCATAATGGACACCTTGCAAACACTATCTTGTTTCATTCTGTCACCAGCAGGCAGTATTGTTATCTCCATACAGAGGTGGTGAAACCTTTGGGGTTAGACTCACAGTGTCTAAGTTCTCAAGGGACTCACACCACACAGCCAGACTGCCAATATGTTAATTTGACTGAGGACTAACACTATCAGGAGGCTGCGCTGGTCTCCTTCTAGCAGCAGATCCCCTGGGGAAAGTCAGCCCACTCTCATTCCCTTTCTTCCTCTCAACTTTCTGTTGGCACACGCATAAGGGCATAAGTGTAATGGGTACAGATATGTAAGGGACAGAAACAATCCCTACTTGCATGGAGCTTAGGGGCCTGAGTGATGTTTTCCAAATGCTCCTGAGGGTACGTATGCATGGGGACTGGTTAAAACACACACTTCCAGGCCTCTTCTCAAACTCAGGGGACTGGACTCTCCAGGCAAGAGATCCGAGAAGCTGTAAATTTGGCAAGACCCTGGGTGAATGTTATCATGAGACTTTTATAAACTTTTCTGGTAGATTCTGCTTCTATAAGTTTGCAGTGGAGTCTAGACACTGACTGAGATCCTAAGAGAAGAAGAAGTTAAGTGGGGATAGGCAATCATGTTCACTTTGAGACAGGGATCACTCTACCCACTTTATGATGGATTCGTAAGGGAGAACATTAGAGCCCTAAGGATAGTAAGGAAGCAGCTGCACTACTCAGGACAGGATATATGGTGACTCAGTCTAGACTAGTGGCAGTGGGAGTTGAAATAGGTGAACAGACTCAAGAGGCATTGAAGAGAATCTATAGGACCTATGAATGGATTGATGTGGCGGTTGAAAGAGAAGAGCCAAAGTTGAGTCCTGAATTTCTAGGCTCAGGCTCCAGAGTAGTTGGAGGGGCCTTTTGCTGGGATAGAAACAGCAGCAGAAGAAAGGCTTTGGGGCACAGACAGGATAGATCATGAATTTAGCTTTAGAAAATTTAAGATTAAAATGCCATAGTTACATCTAAATGGACACAGATGTTCAATATATATCCCCTTCTACAGACTGAGTGTTTGAATTCCCCCAAATTCATATGTTGAAATCTAATCCCCAATGTGATGTTATTAAGAGCTGGGGCCTTTGGAGGTGATTAGGTCATGAGAGCAAAGCCCTCATGGATAGGATTAATGTATTTATAAAAGAGGCCCAAGAGAGCTCCCTCGCCCCTTCTGCCACGTGAGGTTACAACAAGGAGATGGATGTCTTTGAACCAGGAAAAGGTTCTCATCAGACACTCTGCTGCAGCTTTGACTTGGATTCCCAGCCTCCGGAACAGTGAGGAGTAAATGTTTATTGTCTATAAGCCACCCATTCTGTGGAATTTTTGTTACAGCAGCCCAAATGGACTAAGACAATTCCCTAGCCCAGGAGAAGACTTTAGGATGGATATTTCCACTTGGGAACCATAAGATAAAAAATCCTTGAATATATGACAGTGAATAAGATTGGCCAGGGAGTAGGTACATAGAGATATGAGAATGCCTAAGGCAAAAAGAACTCTGAGGAACATTTAAAGAAAGAGTATGCTAAATGGGGACACAAATGGAAAAGGGACAGACAGAGGGGTAGAAGGAAAACCAGAAGAGTAAGAAGTCAGGAAACCAGCTGAATGCTGCTGAGGGGTCTAATAAGACAAGAATTGAAAGTGTTCACTGAACTTAACAAGTAGGTCCTTGGTGATCTCCAAATGAGAACAAGTTTCTCTGATACAATGAGGCCAGAGACCAGCGGCAGAGGAGAAGAGGGAGCTCTTTCAGGAAGTTTATCTGTGATGAGAAAGAGAGATAAGGAGTGGGATGGAAGGTGAGAATGAGGGTGGAAGAGTGTGTTCAATGCTGACAGGGAGATCACATAAAGAAGGCACATTTGTAGCTACAGAAGAAGGACCCTGCAGAATATAAGGTATCTGAAAGGCTGGAGGGATTGGCTTTAGATGCAGGTGGTGGTTAGAGGGAGGAAAGATGGGAGGAGAGAGCTGTATGAGCGTGGTGGCACACTGCTGGGGTGGGGCTGGGCACAGAGTCAGAGGTTTGAAGAGAACAGAGCCAGGGAGATGTGACTAACCAAGTGTAGCAGGACTCTGGTGGCTGCCCATGACACAGTTGGTGTGGTTGGGATTTTCTTTTTTTCCTTTTTTATTTAAATTTTATTTTTTAATTTTTTTATTGCTTAAAGTATTACAAAGAGTATTACATATGTCTCCTCCCCCCCTCCACTTGAAATTCCCCCTGCCTCCCCTACCCCCAAGTGTCTTATGTCCATTGGTTATGCTTATATGCATGCATACAAGTCCTTCGGTTGATCTCTTATCCCCCCCTCTTGCCCCCCAACCTTCCCCAGCCTTCCCGCTGTAGTTTGACAGTCTATTGGAGGCTGCTCTGCCTCTGTATCTATTTTTGTTCATCAGTTTATAATGGTATTTATTATCCATAAATGAGTGAGATCATGTGGTATTTTTATTTCATTGACTGGCTTATTTCACGTAGCATAATGCTCTCCAGTTCCATCCATGCTGTTGCAAATGGTAAGAGTTCCTTCTTTTTTACAGCAGCATAGTATTCCATTGTGTAGATGTACCACAGTTTTCTAATCCATTCATCTGCTGATGGGCACTTAGGCTGTTTCCAGATCTTCACTATGGTAAATTGTGCTGCTATGAACATAGGGATGCATATATCCTTTCTGATTGGTGTTTCTGGTTTCTTGGGATATATTCCTAGAAGTGGGATCACAGGGTCAAATCGGAGTTCCATTTTTAACTTTTTGAGGTAACTCCATACTGTCTTCCATAGTGGCTGCATCAGTCTGCATTCCCACCAGCAGTGCACAAGTGTTCCCTTTTCTCCACATCCTCTCCAGCATTTGTCGTTTGTTGATTTGTTGATGAGCCATTCTGACAGGTGTGAGATGATACCTCATTGTTGTTTTGATTTGCATCTCTCAGATGATTAGTGACTTTGAGCATGTTTTCATATGTCTCTTGGCTTTCTGAATGTCCTCTTTTGAGAAGTGTCTATTTAGGTCCTTTGCCCATTTTTTGATTGGATTGTTTATCTTCCTTTTGTTAAGTCGTATGAGTTCCCTATTTAATCCCTTATCAGTGATAACATTGGCGAATATGTTCTCCCATGCAGTGGGCTTTCTTGTTGTTTTGGGTTGGGATTTTCTTCAGCAGCACCAGCGCTCTGGGGACAAAGCCAGAAAAGGTAAATAACTGGATTCAAACAGGGTAGAGGATTTTCCATATGCATTTAGGGGCCAAAACATATAAAAGGAGTTGAAAATATTGGTCAGAGAGTGGTTGAGGTGAAAAGGGAAATTTATGATTTGTGACCCTGGGGGTATATAGCTAAAGTGAAGTCAAATAACCTTCTAATGGATATTAGTTAAGTCAATAGCCAGCTGCTGGGACAAATAAACTCCAAAATCTGAGTGGCTTAGCACAGCAGAAGTTGTTTTTCCCCCCACTCACATAATGGGCTAATATGGGTGTTCCTCACTGGGTTGCTTTTCTCCAAGCAGTGACCCAAGAACCCACACTGCTTTCACTTGTGCCTCTGTCATATTCTATAAGTTGGTCCCAAGGCCACCCTGAGATTCTCAACTCAGTTAGCAAAAGGCTCAAGTCAGAAAGTGGCATATACAATAGTCTCCCCTTACCTGAGGTTTTGCTTTCTATGGTTTTAATTGCCAGCAGTCAACCATGGTTGAAGAATGCTACTTGGAAAACTCCAGAAATAAACAATTTGTAAGTTTTGATTGTGCACCACTCTGAGTATCATGATGAAATCTCACACCATCCCAGCTGGGAAGTGAATCATCCTTTGACCCACCTGTTAGTCACTTAGAAGCCATCTATGCTATCAGATTAGATATCAGAGAAAGAGAAATGATATTCACATAACTTTTGTCACAGTATCCTATATAATAAAAGGCCAATATGCAAATTGTTCCCTCAACCAAGAGTTCGACAGGGAGTTCAACTGGGAGTTTGACCAGGGGGTGGGCAGGCCTGCCAACTGCCCATGCCCCCACCCTCCGGCAGGCCCTGCCCACAGCCCCTCCCCCTGGCAGGCCCCTCCCCCAATCACCAACCCCACCCCAATCAGGAATGGGGCCGTCCTACCAGCCACCCATGGCCCCTCCCCCCAGCCCACCCCACCTGATAGGCCCCAATTGGGGTGGGCCAGCTGGACCCCACCCATGCACAAATTCATGCACTGGGCCTCTAGTATCATTATAATTGTTCTCTTTAATTATTAGTTATTGTAGTTAATCTCTTCCTGTCACTATTTTATAAATTAAACTTTATCATAGGTATGTATGTATAGGGAAAAACATAGTATATATAGGGCTCAGCACTAGCCATGGTTTAGAGTCTTTGATTGCCCCATGGATAAGGGAGAACTGCCATATTGCTTGTGACCACATTGCTTTGGCTAGAAGTCAGTCACATGACTCATGTGCCAAGGAGGCTGGGAAATGAGTGTCCAAGAAGAAGAGGGAGTAAGGTTGCTGATCAACCAGAAGACTTGGTGACAGAGAGGAGAGTGTTCCACAGTCATCCATTTGGATGTAAAGCGACTCAGGTTGAGTAGAGGGTGAGGGGTAGAGCTAAAACCCTGTCTAGGTGAAAAACTCTTCAGTGAGAGGAATAATGATAAAGTGGCTGGTGAAAATGGTAAAGTAGGGCCACAGGGTGAATAGCAAAGAGGCTCAAAGGCATGGGTTGGGCCCATTTTCCCTGAGGGTGGAGAAGAATGGTTTGGAAGCCTGCAGCCTGGAGTGCAAGTAGCATCCTTTAGAATGAGCCTTTTCTCAAGGATAAGAAACAGAGTCTTTAGGGAAGCAGCTGAGGATATGTGGATTGTGCTAACTGTGGGACAGGGTTGAAGAGGAAGGCAGGAAGAAGTTTGATGGAAAAGTCCAGAGCAGAATGGACAGAAGAGAGACAACCAGAATAAATTACACCTGAGTGGTGAGCAGGGATTGTAGGGGTATGTGGAAAGAGGGATTTAGCTGCTCCAAAGATGCCTAAATAATTGATGCCTGCCATTCCCAGTGGTTACAAGCTGTGAAGCTTACTTTTCCCACAGAATTTAAATCTCTGGTAGATGAGAAGATGCTAGTTCTCTGGGAGGAGTCAGCGGAGATGTGTCTCTGATTGTACAGAAAGAGAAGAAAGGCTTGGTCAGGGCTCAAGACTGAGGCAATAAGAATGGGGCTGTTTGAGGAGGAGAGGAACATCTCTGGAATAGGAATGTTCTCACACTCCACACTGAAGACCTCAGGTGCATACCTGGCACAAAGCAAGGAGGTCAGTCGACTTGGATTTCAATATAGCATCTGATCCTTTGAGAGGAATATAAAAGCACTACGTAATTGCTCTGTTAATTGTTTCAGAAACGGGAGGGCTACAATTCAAATATGGAAACTTCATGATCACATCTTGAAAGCATAACAGTAAGCATATCACACTGGCTTGCTATAATGTATAATGAGGTATTTCAGTTTAAGAAAAAGCATCTTGTTGGTTTTGGAGCCAACAAATCTAAGTTATAAAGACCATATGAACTGTGGTAGCAGTTTCTGTTCAAAGGCAGGTTTTTAAGTAATCAGAGTAGGAGGTCTTGTTGGGTAAGGCATGAATCTTTCCAAATGCTGTTATCTGGCACAGAAGGGTGCCAACTTTATTCTACTTTAACTTATTCTGTTATCCTAATATGAATGAAAGAATTACACTAACAGTTATGATTAGTGGAATACATTAAAATATCAACATACCAATGGAGTATTGCCTGTCCTATATTTACAGAAATATTTTCTGATCTACCTCTAGATAATTAGTAGAATGCATGTCAGGCAGAAATTGTAATACCAGGAAGGTAGAGGGAAGAAAGTTAGAGATGCAAGAAGAGAAGAGAGACAATCATCCAAATTTGTATTTTACAATATGAATAATATCACCTCATTTCCTTTTTTAACAATAGGAAGTACTATGCTATTCCAGTACCTCGAGATGAACAGCAAGTTAAGAGATACCAGTAACCCATGCTTCCTTTTTGGTAGTGCTAGTATCACTGAAAGAGTTTAATCTGAAAGCAGATTTTATTTGGCCTTTATATACACACCTCAAGAAGAGTGAGGATTTTAAATGTGACTTTGTCTTTCCATATTGAAGTAAAGAAAAAAAAGGAGCTGTGGCATGTCTCACTACTTCTGAACTACTCTATATAAATAACTCTCTGCACTTTATAGTGAAAGTGGCTTTGACCTTTAGGGAAAGACCTTTCTACAAGGCAGTCGATTTTTGCCCTTTCCTGGAGCATTTACTTAAGAAAGATTTTCCTGTGATTAAGCTTCCCTAGAAAAGACATTATTTCTAACAAACACCAGTTCCTTTATCAAAACTCTAAGGTCTAAAATCTTTGCTTAGAGTGCACTTTACTAGTCTCTAACAGTAGAGAGGCATCTTGACTTAAATGGATAATTTCAGATCAGGCTGCAGAAACACTGTATGGAGATATTATGCTCTAAAAATTGAGTTTTTCTCTATCACAAATTGTTTTGACAGTTTTACCATCCATGGCAGACCTCTTGATATTGCAAAAAGAAATTGAAAATAAAAACACTATGAACCCTTCTTCTTTCTACTCAACACTAGAAACATTTTGGGGAGTGCAATCTTAACAAAGCTTGAAGGAAAGGCATCAACAGAATATTTATTATTCTCTCCACTTCTTTTTCAAAGTATTGTAATTGAGGTAATTATAAATCTTTGAAAGCAACACTTCTCTCCTGTATGCTATACCCACTACCAGAAGGTATTTATAGAAATAAAATAGTTCTCACATCCCCTCAATGAAGTTTCATGAAGCTGGTTCCAAATAAAAATGAATAAATAATGTGTATCTAGGCCCTGCAGATAATGTTAAAAAGCAAAAAATTGATTAGTCCATCAGTTCTATTATGTGCTGACACTAACACCCTAACATTTGGGAGGTTGGCTTATTTTAAGAGAAAATGGTTTAGAAGATGCAGGGAAAAACAAAAGAAAAACCCATTAATAGATATTGATTTTGTTGTAACATTAATTTGATAACTTCACAACTGTATTTTAACAGTGGTGAACTAGTTGAGTTAGTATGACTTGGTGAAAAATTATATATATGTAATATATATAATATACATATGCTTGTCAAGTTTATAATTTCTATTTCAGGGTCAGAGAAAAGATTTGAGATTTGAAAGTCAACTGCAATGAGGTTGACATACATTAGAAATCAGTTCTTGACCATGGCAATTTAGACTGCTTATTCATGATAGCCAAAGAGTAAATATGAATCTTGACCAAGTTATAAGAATAACCTTTTTTTCCCTGAATTTCAAAGGAGAAGTTTTCCCTATATCAAAGATATATATAGCAAGTTCTCAAATAATGTCATTTTATTTAATACTAGGGGCCTGGTGCATGAAATTCGTGCACTGGGGGGTGGGGTGATCCTTCAGCCCAGCCTGCCCTCTCTCACATACTGGGAGCCCTCAGGGGATGTCCTACTGACTGTGTAGGTCCGCTCCCTGCTCCCCTTGGGGAGCGAGCCTAAGCCGCAGTCTGGCCTCCCTTTGTGGGAGGTGACTGGGCTGATCAGGGGAAGGCACCAGCCCCATCACCCCACTGCTGCAGCCACTGCCAGTCACCGCAGCACCAAGGTGTTTTCATCAACATGGACTCCAGTCCCTTCAGCATGAAAAAATGACAACTTTCTTTAGGCATTTTCAAGATGTGTCTTTCATAGGATATGACATTTCTTTCTTTCTTTCTTTTTTTTTTATCCTCCCCTGAGGATATGTTTTCATTGATTTTTAGAGAATGTGGAAGAGAAAGGGAAAGACAGAGAGAAACATCAAAGTGAGAGGAACACTTTGATTGGTTGCCTCCTGCATGAGTGCTGACCTGGGCCCCAGCCAGGGAAGAGACTGCAACCTAGGTACATACCCTTGGTCAGAATTGAACCCAGAACCTGTGGTAGGCAGGCCAAGGCATTATCTACTGAGCCAAACCGGCTAGGGCAGGATATGATATTTCTTAGCCCCTCCAGCAGCAGACCTTCATTTTTTTCTCCAGGAGTGAGGTGGAAAAACCCTACATCACCTTCTTGGATTCTTATTACCCAAGTTACTAAGAATATTACCAGTGGCATACAGGGAGCTTAGCCAATGATTGGTCAGAAATGGTGTTTCCTCTGTAGTTCAAACTGATCCCTGGCTCAGCCCCTGCCCAGGCCTAAGGCCTCTGGCCGGGGCATTAGGCCAGGACAGGGGACCCCCAGACCGCTCCGATCACTTATCCAGGCCTCAGGCCTCTGGCTGGGGCGTTAGGCCTGGGCAGGCTCTGCCCCTGCCTAGGCCAGAGGGGCCTTAGGCCTGGGCAGGGGACCCCCAGTCCGCTCTGATCGCCTGCCCAGGCCTAAGGTCTCTGCCCGGGGCCTTAGGCCTGGGCAGGGGATCTGCAGCCCCCTCCGATTGCCTACCCAGGCCTCAGGCCTCTGGCTGGGGCATTAGGCCTGGGCAGGGGACCCCCAGACCACCCGCTTCACCCCTGCCCAGGCCTCAGGCCAGGGTGTTAGGCCTGGGCAGGGGACCCCCAGCCCTGTGCGATCACTGGCTCTACCCCTGCCCAGGCCTCAGGCTTCTGGCTGGGGCGATTGCCAGCTCTGCCTCCCCGGGTGGCATCTGGCACTGCCCGTCCCACCTCCCTGGTCCCCAATCTGCAGCCCGAAACCCTCTGGTGGCGTCTGGCGCTGCCTGCTCCACCTGCAGTATGCAAATTTAATGGCCATCTTTGCTGGGTTAATTTGCATACTCTTCTGATTGGCTGGTGGACATAGCAAAGGTACGGTCTATTAGCATCTTTGTCTTTTATTAGTGTAGAGTGTTTCATTTTAATGTTGAGGAGATGCCGTAGGAACTTAAACTCTTATTTATATCAATTAGCCTATGGTTAAGTGAGGACTTACTGTATTTGAAGTAATAAGGTTCTAATTGTAGTACTTTCTTTAAGTACCTGCATTAAGACATCACATTTAGATTACTCCTAAGATTTCTTTAAAATGTATACATATTAAAGGCCCAGAAAGCTGTCAACTTACATTTCTTTAATTCTTGAGTTTTGAGGAAGCAGTCTTAACTATGTTCATCTTTGTAAACCTGGTTCCATGAGTGAAACACATAGTGGGCCTCCATAAATGTCTGTTGTATTGAAGAGTAAATGAGTGACTGGTGGGGCTTTAGGGTGAGGGGAAATTCTATAATAGGTCACTTCCCTTCCCTTATGATTCAACCTGAAGCATTCTGCAGCCTCTTTAACAAAAATCAATTGATTTTCACATTCACATTCTGGAATGAATGCAGCCCTGGGCTCTTAAATTTCTTTCTTTTTAAAATTATTTTTATTTTTTTATTGTGATGAAAAACATATAACATACAATTTTCCATCTTTCTTCAATTATAGTTCACATTCAATATTATTCTGTATTAGTTTCAAGTGTACTACATAGTGGTTACACAATCATATACTTTACAGAGTAGTCCCCCTGATATTCCAAGTACCCCCCTGACCCGTACATAGCTATTACAATATTATTATTATTTTAATTCTTTATTGATTAAAGTATTACATGTGTCTCCTTTTCCCCCCAATTGAACTCTCCCCGGCCACTCCTACCCCCCAGCACATGCCCTCACCCTAAATTTCTTTAACAGGAGGAATATTAGCATACATAACAACATATTTTGGTTTGTTGAATGTGTTTATCTCTCTTAGAAGATTTTGAACTCTAGTTTTATATTCCTGGTGCCTAGCATGGCAAGTGACACATGACAAATTTTCAATAAATATTCCACAAATGAATTTGAAGACTTCTGGAATTAGATCCTAGTCTCCTATGGCTTGACCTGGCCAAGTCACTGTACTGCTGTGGGTCACAGTTTCCTCACTCATAAAACAGACGTTTATCTTTTATCTTTCTGTAACGCCTGTTAACAGACTAGAAAGAAATACTAAGCTGAAGAGTAGTGTCAGAGATTGGGTAATTTGTGAGAAATTTTCTCCCATGCAGAACTTCTTAAGAAGGAGAAGAAGGAAATACTAGCTCTTATCATATGACTTAAATAATCAACTTTACAGCCATGTTGTGAGATAGAATGTTATTATTCCAACTTTATGGATAAGAAAAATTAGCTTCAGAGAGGTACATAATTTGCCCAAGATCCCAGTTAGTCAATGATTGGGTCCATATTCAAATCCAGTTCTACTGATGACAAAATCCATTTATTTTCCAGTATGCACATGATTCCATCTAATTAAATTCTGATAAGAAAAGAGAACCAGTTTTCACTGAGGGTAAGATATACTGTTTTCATCCTGTATTACTTTTTTTACAATTTAAATAAAGGAAAAATATGAGAGATTCTTGCTGAGAATATATTTTCTAATTCTATTTCATCTGCTTACTTTCCATGAAGGAAGTAGAAACTGAGGGCATATCAAAATAAAGGAAAGAAGCTGTGAGGCAAATCATAAGCAAGATCATTCTACAACTGGACAGCAGCATGAGAAGGACTGGTGGGAAATGGGAAAGTGACAGGACAGGCCTTATGGAGTGGAATGAGAGCAAAGACTATTAGCTTGATAAAAGCAAAAGGAGCAGGTTATAGGGATTGACACAGGAAGTGACAAGTCTGTGGTGGTTTCACAGAAGTCCGATTAGGGTCTCTGCACCCTGTGCACCCCATCTAGACACTGTGGCAGACACTAGGATGCCATAGGCCACTGCAATAGAACTGATATTTTTTATCTAATGTCATAGTTTTAAGGACTGTTTTTTAAGGTTTTTATTGCTTGCTTTTGTTTTAACAAGTTAACTTTAAACAAAACATTTTTATGTGTTTTAAAATGAAAAATTCTAGGGATCTCTATGTTAATAAAGTCAATCTTCCCCCACGCAATCACAGGAGCAGTATGGGATGTGTTTGTATCTGCTCTGTATAGGAAATCTGAAGCAAATTGATTATATATTTGACAGGAAATATAAATGGATTTCTGTAATGCCCAATTTTCTTCCTGATGCCTTAGGTCTTCTCAAAAGTTACACATTAATTCATTATATTCAGGTAACCTTATAAACTTATAAAATAAGAATTTCTAGAGATCTAAGATGGCCACAGAGTGAGTAGAAATTACACTCACTTCCTCCCAGGACCAAACAGGAATTACAACTAAAATATAGAACAATTAACTGGAAACACCAACAGAAGACTAGCTGAAGAGAAGTCTTATAACTGAGGGTTTACAGAAGAAACCATATCTAGACTGGTAGGAAGGGTGGAAATACAAAAATGGCTGGCCCTGCTCCTAGGGGTGGCAGCTGATTCTGGAGGGATATCTCAGCTGCTAAGGTTCCTTCTGAGGAGCAAGGGTTCTCACCCTAAGTTGGGCTCCCCAGCCCAGAGTGCTAAAGCCAGGACAAGGCACCCACATAACATCTGACTGTGAAAATCAGCAGGGATTTTGTCCACCAAGGAGAGACAGAAATCTGCTAGAGACACAGGCACCCACTTAAAGGGCCAGTGCACAAATTATCACTTGAAGCTAATTCTCTGGGTTTGGTGAACAGGGTTTGTGGCTCTGGGGAGAGAGCTAAAAGTACAACTACCAGAATCCTTAGGCTAGGCCACTCTCTGGCACCACAGCTGCCATCTTTCTTGGGTAGAGCACTCTCCTCTTTATGGCATCAGCCTGGGGAAATGCAATAGCCCCACCCTCTGGACTCCATGTCATCCCATCTTGTGGAGCTCATGCTCTGAGGAGGCGTCACCTGCCTGGGCCAGACAGACTAAGGGGGTATTAGTGACTGAGTTGTGTGACTCTGGGGCAGGGGACATCCCCCACCTTCCCATAAGCCCCATCCTCTAGGTTCCTGGTGGTCCCACCCTGCTGAGCTCAGGTGTCCAGGAGGTTCCAACAGGATCTGAGACAGACTGAGTTATGTGGCTCTAGGATGGGGCCCTATTTTCCCCTCGCATGCCTGATCAGTGCAGAGGCCTCTCTACACATGGCCAAATCGTGGTTTGTTAAGGACTGATAAACTGTGTTGTTAACCTGATAACTCCCTGAGACCTGCTTAAGCTATCCTCATTGTTTGAAGTTCTTTTTTCTTTTTGCTGCTCTGATTGGTTGTTTACTGCCACCTTGACTTCCAAATCATTGATTCAATCCTCTGCTTCATCTAACCTACTCTTTACTCTTTCCAGTGTATTCTTCATTTCAGATATTGTAGTCTTTATTTCTGACTGGTTCTTTTTATGGTTTCTGTGTCTTTTTTTATGCTTAATAACTCTGTTGAAGTTCTCACTAAGTTCCTTGAGCATTCTTATACCCATTTTTTGAACTCTATATCTGGTAAATTGCTTGTCTTTATTTCATTTAGCTATTTTCTGGAGATTTCTCTTGTTCTTTCATGTTTCTTTGTCTCCCCATTTTGGATGCCTCTTTGTGTTTGTTTCTATCTATTAGGTAAATCTGCTATGTCTCCCAGTCTTTGTAGGGTAGCCTTATGTAGGTGTCTTGTAAGACCCAGTGGCACAGTCTCCTTGAACACTTGAGCTAGGTGCTCCAGGTATGTCCTTTGTGTGGGTTATGTGAGCCCTCCAGTTGTAATTGAATCTTGATTGCTATTGGTCCCATTTATGAGAGGAGTCAACCTTCAGGCTGGCTTATTGTGAGGATTGACCCAAACTACAGTGTATAAGCTGCAGTGCAGGAGCTGACCTTATTAAGCAAAATTTGCCTCAGCAGGTCTGGTGCCTTCCAAGATCTCTCTCTTGATATGCCACTTTTGAGGCTAATTGGATCCTAGTCTGATGCTATCTGAAGCTAGTCACTGGGGCCTCTTGGGAGGGACTCTTGAGCAGGTCAATGTCAAACGCTGTCTGTGAGTGGCCCTGAGCAACCTGTTTGAAGCTACAAAGCAATCCACTGTTTGTGACTGCCTCTTCTGGGCCTCTGTGTGCATGGGAAGGATGGAGGTGCACACCACAGGCTGGCCTTTGCTAGCACTGAGTCTGGAAGCAGATCATGAAAAGAACCAAGGCATCCCAAGTCCTCCTCCCTCAGCCTGCTTCCTGTTAAGCTCAGTTACTGAAAGAGCCTTTGGCGGTACTGGAGTTGCATGAGGAAGTTTCTCAGCGAGTCACCAGGTAAGGGTGAGTGGTGTTTACCAGACTGATACACGCTCAAACTCAGTGCCAGTTCTGTCTGAGGGCACTTAGCATAATTCCAGGGTATATCAAGTCTAGCTGCCACCTGCCAGGTGCCCATAGACCTTTGTATTGGGACAGGATCTCAGGGATTCAGCAGGGTGAGTCCAGCAAAGTTTATCTGGCCCAGACAGACGAAGATTTGGACATCTGAAGAGAGAGCTCTGCACTGGTCCAGTGTGCAAAGGAATTTTGGCCCCATCCTAGAGCCACACAACTCAGTCTGTCTAAGATGCTCAGCAGGGCAGCCACCAGGAGTTAGGGCTGGGGGAGGTGTGGGGAGGGGGTTCAATCTCATGCAAGGGGGAGGTGACGGTCAGGCTTTGAGGAAGATGTGAGGAGGGGCCCCTTTCCCATATCCACACACTCACTCTGTTCTGGATTCTACCTAGACCTTCCTAAAGAAGAACTATCAGGAGTTTGGAGGGAGGGTCGCTAGGATCTGGAGTGTGGGACTAGCAGATCTCAGGTTTATGAGAAAGTGAGGGGGAATGGCTCCCATTCCACAGCCACAGGACTCAGTCATTGACACCCCCTCAGTCTGCCTGAACTGCTGCTCTCTGGCCCAGACAGCTGACTTCTCAGCAGGATGTGAACCCACAGAGAAGGAAGACAGGGAGATCAGAGGGTGGGGCTATGACATGGCCCCAGGCTGATACAGTAAGGAGGGGAGTGCTCCATCCAAGAAAGATGGCGCCTACGTCTGGGAGAGGGATTCAACACAAGGAACCTGGCAGCTGTACCTTCAGCTCTCACCTGAGAGCCACAAACCCCTGACTCTCCTCAGAGGACTGTGGTCTGCTCTGCCCTCCTTCCTTTGAAGTCCAGGTTAAGTGACTGTGAATGAGATTTTGTGAGTTGGCCCTTTAAGAGGGTGCCTGTGTCTCTAGTGACTTCTGTCTCTCCCTGATGGACAGAATCGCTGATGATTTTCACAGCCAGATATTAGGTGGGCGCCTCTTCCTGGCCCTGATGCTCTGGGCTGGGGAGCCTGGCTTGGGGTTAAGACCCCACACTCCTCAGGGGAAACCTTAGCAGCTAAGATATTCCTCCAGGATCTGAGCCACTGCTTGTGGGAGAGGTGTCAGTCCTTTTTGTGAAAGGAGACCTACCTTCTTGACAAGTCCTGATAAGCCAGACACTTTTCTTCACCCTAATTGATCTATTTGACTACATACAAGTGGCAAATTTGGGAAGATATTCATAAATATACATATAACTATGAGAGAGACCATTGAGCTGTTCAGAAAACTGATTTCTTTTCCTCAAGGGACGCACTTTCCCTCCCTATTATATTTTTATAACTTTACAATTGAGGTACAATTGAGGTAAAATAAACCACACTTATTTAAAATGTACAATGTAATGAGACTTACCAAATGTATAAAGTCCATGAAACCATCACCACAATCAAGGTAAAAAACATATTCATTACCCCCAAAGATTTTAGAAATTATAAAAATATGAAATAATAAATACAATTATTCTTTGCTTTAGTAGTTCCACTCCTGGGAACCCAATCCAGGCAATAAAGGTGATACAAGGATTTTTTTTTTTTTTATAAGAAGTCAGTATTTTTTTTTAAAATATATTTTATTGATTTTTTACAGAGAGGAAGGGAGAGAGATAGAGAGTTAGAAACATCGATGAGAGAGAAACATCGATCAGCTGCCTCCTGCACATCCCCCACTGGGGATGTGCCCGCAACCCAGGTACATGCCCTTGACCGGAATCGAACCTGGGACCCTTGAGTCTGCAGGCCGACGCTCCATCCACTGAGCCAAACCGGTTTCGGCAAGGATATTTTTTGTAAGAGGACATTTATTACAAATTGTGTGTATGACAAAGACAGGAATAATGAAAACAACTTGGAACAAAAAGAATAACTATCAGTAAAGGAATCATTAAATACATGATAAAATATTCATTTCTTGCAAAGTTATGCTGCAAATTTGAAAAAATAAATTAGTGCTAAATCAAATAACATGAGGGATTTCCATGAGGCTTTGTTGAGTAAGAAAAGGAAGATGCAAAAAAGTGAAAATAGCATAAATGTATTTTCACTAAACAGTTATCAATATCTAGTGTACGTTCATGTGCATGCAAATATGTGATCATGTGTATATGTGTGTGTGTAAAATAAACTGAGCATGGAAAACTATCTAAAGATAACACAAGAAATTAAAACATGGATTATATAGTATGGTGGGAGAGAGGTAAGCAGTCTTAACCCCTAGAGTGCCGGGGAGCTCGATCGCGCCCCCACTGCAGTGTCACTATTAGATGCTAGTAGTTCACTCTTTATTGACAGATGGCACCTAAGGAAAATCAGCAAAAATGCCTTGGCAATTTTAGCATAGTTCCTAGGATATTGGTTGGCATTCAAAGGGTTAATGCCCCCCCATGCCCATGTTCTAGTCTTCAGACATGTGACTATTGCCATATATGGCAAAAAATACTTTGCAGGTATGATTAAATTAAGGATATCAAGGTGAAAAGATTATCCTGGATTTTCAGGTGGACCTGATGTCACCACGGGGGTTCTTACTAGTATAAGAGGGAAGCAGGTGATCAAAGAGACAGAAGAGGAGAAGCTAATGTGATGATGGAAGCAGAAGTTGGAGTGATGCAGCCACAAACCAAGGCATGCCAGCAGCCACCAAAAGCTGGAAAAGGCAAGGAACAGATTCTCCTCTGAAGCCTCAAGAAGGACTTATTCCTGCATACATCTTGATTTTAGCCCTGTAAGACTCATTTTGGACTTCTGGCCTCCATAACTACAAGAGAAAAATTTCTATTTTAAGCCACTATATCTGTTACCAATGATAGAAGAGTAATACAGGGGTGATGTTGGTAGAGGGTGTGTTAAGCAAAAATCTGTGACTCCCTAATGACCCTCACCTTTACAGAGTTCACTCTCCTGGAGTGTGGGTGAAACTTGTGAAGATTATGGGATATCACTCCTGTGAGTACATTATATGGCAAGGGTGAAGGCATTTTTGAAGATGTAATTAGGTTTGATTTTGAATTCATCAAAAAGGGGATTATCCTTGATGGATCTGACTTAATCACGTGAACTCTTAGAAGGCTTGGATCTTCCCTGAGAGCACAGAGTTGGAGCAACATAAACTCTGTCCTGCTGGCCAGTAGAAGCTGATAACCATGAGTTCTATAGCCCAGAGCATGGATTCTGCCGACAACCATATGAGACTGCAGCCCCCTAAGACACCTTGATTTCAGCCTATGAGGCCCTGAGCAGAGGCTTCAGCTAAGATCCAGGCCCAGACTCCTGACCCATGGAAACTGGGAGATAATATAGGTGTTGTTTTAAGGCCCTGAGTTTGTTGTAATTTCTTACACAATAAAAAATTAATACAAAGGGTGAAAAGTGAGAAGAAAGGAGAGACCAAGGGGAAGAAAGAAATAGCTGCACTAAAAAAATAATGTTGATATATTTATAATCATGAAAAATAGTATAGATATATATAAAGTAAAAATGAATATTTTAAAAGTGAAAAATAAACCTGACACATTTGGAATTTTTAAGGACAATTGCAGACTGAATTTAGAATTTAGGGAGTTGTGTGTAAGAAAAAGAGAAGGGTAAAGGTATTTGTGCTGCTGTAATGTGAGATCTGAAGAAGAAGAAAAAAAAACATAGGGGGAAAAGATTTTAAGAAGTATAGCTGGCCCTGACTCAGTTGGTTAAGCACTGTCCCATGCACCAAAAGGTCACCAGTTCAATTCCCAGTCAGGGTACATGCCCAGGTTGTGGGTTTAATTCCCAGTCAGGGTGCATACAGGGGGCAACCAATAAATATTTCTCTCTCACATCAATGTTTCTCTCTATCCCTTTCCCATCCTCTCTCTCTAAAATCAATAAAAATGTATTTTTTAAAAAAAGAAATGCCGCTGTGTGTTGTGAGAGGAATTCCCTTGGTGCATATTTGGGAGGTTTCTATTGATATTTTCATTGTAGTCAATGATTTGGGGATGTCGAAATTTCTTTGGATATGATAGTACTAAGGCTGTCCAGAAAGTGGCTTCCATTGTGTAGATGTACCACAGTTTTCTAATCCACTCATCTGCTGATGGGCACTTAGGCTGTTTCCAAATCTTAGCCATTGTAAATTGTGCTGCTATGAACATAGGGGTGCATATATTCTTTCTGATTGGTGTTTCTGTTTTCTTGGGATACATTCCTAGAAGTGGGATCACAGGGTCAAATGGGAGTTCCATTTTTAGTTTTTTGAGGAAATGCCATACTGTTTTCCACAGTGGCTGCACCAGTCTGCTTTCCCACCAGCAGTGCAAAAGGGTTCCTTTTTCTCCGCATCCTCTCCAGCACTTGCTGTTTGTTGATTTGTTGATGATAGCCCATATGACAGGTGTGAGATGATACCTCATTGTCATTTTGGTTTGCATCTCTCGGATGATTAATGCCTTTGAGCATGTTTCCATATGTCTCTTGGCCTTCTGTATATCCTCTTTCAAAAAGATTCTATTTAGGTCCTTTGCCCATTTTTTGATAGGATTGTTTATTTTCCTTTTGTTCAGTTGTATGAGTTCCCTGTAAATGTTGGAGATTAAACCCTTATCAGAGATAACATTGGCAAATATGTTCTCCCATGTGGTGGGCTTTCTTGTTGTTTTGTTGATGGTTTCTTTTGCTGTGCAGAAGCTTCTTATTTTGGTGTAGTCACATTTGTTTATTTTCTCCTTAGTTTCCATTGTCCTAGGAGCAATCAGTAAAAATATTGCTACAACATATGTCTTCTATTTTGCTGCCTATGGAGTCTTCTAAGATTTTTATGGTTTCCCGTCTTATGTTTAAGTCCTTTATTCAATATTGAGTTTAATTTTGTATATGGTGTAAATTAGTGGTCTAGTTTCATTTTTTTGCAAGTATCTGTCCAATTTTCCCAACACCATTTATTGAAGAGACTGTTTTGACTCCACTGTATGCTCTTGCCTCCTTTGTCAAATATCAATTGAGCATAATGGCTTGGGTTGATCTCTGGGTTCTCTGTTCAGTTCCATTGGTCTATATGTCTGTTCTTGTGCCAGTACCAGGCAGTTTTGAGGACAGTGGCTTTATAGTACAGCTTGATATCTGGTATTCTGATCCCTCCAACATTGTCCTTCTTTCTCAAGATTGCTGCAGCTATTCAGGGTCTTTTTTTATTCCAGATGAATTTTTGGAGAGTCTGTTCTATGTCTTTGAGGTATGCCCTTGGTATTTTAATGGGGATTGCATTGAATCTATAAATTGCTTTGGGTAGTATGGACATTTTTTAAAAAATATTTTATTGATTTTTTACAGAGAGGAAGGGAGAGGGATAGAGAGTTAGAAACATCGATCAGCTGCCTCCTGCACACCCCCTACTGGGGATGTGCCCACAACCAAGGTACATGCCCTTGACTGGAATCGAACCTGGGACCTTTCAGTTCACAGGCCGATGCTCTATCCACTGAGCCAAACCGGTTAGGGCTGTAGTATGGACATTTTTATGATGTTGATTCTACCAATCCATGAACATGGTATATTATTCCATTTGTTTATATCTTCACCTATCTCTTTTTTCAGCATCCTGTAATTTTCTGAGTACAGGTCCTTTACCTTTTTGGTTAAATTAATTCCTACTTATCCTATTTTTTTTGTTGCAATGGTAAATGGGATTGTTTTTTAGTTTCTCTTCCTGTGAGTTAATTATCTCTCTATATAAAACCTTAATATGCAAATAGACCGGAAGATAGAATAACCGAACAACCAAACAACTGGTTGCTATGATGTGCGCTGACCACCAGGAGGCACGCGCGTGGAACATGGTGGGCGTCAGCAGCAGGTGGCAGAGTGAAGAACATGGAGGGCATCGGTCGTGGCAGAAGGATGGAGCAAGTGAGCAGGGGGTGCCAGACGAAGGCGGGGCACCAGTCACTGTCATCGAGTTGAGTCTCTGGTGGTTACTGAAAATTCTTTGCTCCTGTGCACCATGGTCCCACCCAGTACCTGCACCTGCTGGTGGCACCAGCCCTGCTCACATCCATGGCCAGCTCCGGAGCCACCACTCACACCCACTGCTGGCACTGGCCCCACTCACACCTGCAGCTGACATCAGACCTGCCGCTTGCGCCCTCTGCCAGTCCCAATTGCTTGGCACTGTCAGCGGGTGTGAGCAGTGGCTGTTGGCCCCAATTGCCTTTGAGGGCCTCTCTACCTCCCCCTGCTCCTGAGCAGTGATTGGGGCAGCAGTTGCCACTTGCACCTGCTGACGGTACCGGCCCCACTTGCACCCACTGCTGGCACTGGCCCTAATCGCTCTGCACTGTCAGCGGGTGTGAGTGGGGCCGCCACTGTCAGCGTATGGGAGCGGCGGCAGTGGGAGCAGGGCTGCCGGCAGAGAGTGGACCAGGGGCCATGGCAGGAGGGGCTGGACGGGGGCACGGAAGATGGGCCTCACAACCCACAGTTCCTTTCAAGGTGTACGAATTCATGCACTGGGCCCCTAGTTTTTATAATCTATAGCTTATAAAAAAAGCTATAGATTTCTGGGTGTTAATTTTGTATCCTGATACATTGCCAAATTCAGGTATTAAATCTAGTAGATTTTTTGATGAAGTCTTTGGGGTTTTCTATGTATAATATCATGTCATCTGCAAATAATGACAGTTTTACTTCTTTTCCAATGTGGGTGCATTTTATTTCTTCTTCTTGTCTGATTGCTATGGCTAGCACTTCCAGTACTATGTCAGACAGGAGTGGTGAAAGTGGGCATCCCTATCTTGTTCCTGTTCTTAGGGGATATGGTTTTAGTTTTTGCCCATTGAGCATGATGTTGGCTGTAGGTTTGTTATATAAGGCTTTTATTAAGTTGAGGTATGATCCCTCTATTCTCACTTTGCTGAGGGTTTTTATCAAGAAAGCATGTTGGATTTTTTTCAAATGCTTTTTCTGCATCCATTGATATAACTATGTGATTTTTATCTCTCAGTTTGTTTATGTGATGTATCACATTTACTGATTTGTGGATATTGTACCATCCTTGCATCTCTGGAATAAATCCCATTTGATCATGGTGTATGATGTTTCTAATGTAATGCCCAATCCAATTTGCTAGAATTTTGTTGAGGATTTTAGCATCTATATTCATCAGAGATATTGACCTGTAATTCTTTTTTTTTCCTTTTTTTTGTAGTGTCTTTATCTGGTTTTGGTATTAGGGTAATGCTGGCTTCATAAAAAGAGTTTGGAAGTGTTCCTTCCTCTTGAATTTTTTGGAATAGTCTGAGGAGGATAGGTTTTAGTTCTTTGAATGTTTGGTAAAACTCGCCCGTGAAGCCCAGGGCTTTTGTTTGCTGCAAGTATTTTGATTACTGTTTCAATTTCTTCTATAGTTATCAGCCTATTCAGATTTTTTTATTTTTCCTGATTGAATTTTGGAAGGTCGTATTTTTCTAGGAATATGTCCATTTCTTTTAGGTTGACCAGTTTGTTGGAATAGAGTTGTTCATGTATTATTTTAAAATCCTTTGTATTTCTGTGAGGTCTCTTGTTACTTTGCCTCTTTCATTTCTGATTTTGTTTATTTGGGTCCTCTCTTTTGCTTCTTGGTGAGCCTGGCTAGAGGTTCATCAATCTTCTCTATCCTTTCAAACAATCAGCTCTTGGTTCTATTGATCTTTGTATTGTATTTTGGTCTCTATGTCATTTATTTCTGCTCTGATATTAATTATTCCCTTCCCTTGACTGACTCTAGGCTTTTCTTGTAACTCTCTTTTTAGTTCTTCAAATTGTTGGGTTAGATAACTTGTTACCAGTTTTTCTTTTTTCTTTTTTTTTAGGTAGGCCTTTAGTACTATAAACTTCCCTCTTAGGACTGCTTTCACTGTGTCCCATAGATTTTGGATTGTTGTGTTTTCATTGTCAATTGTTTCCAGGATGTTTTAATTTCTTCTTTGATTTCTTTTGTAACCCAATTATTGTTTAATAGCATGCTATTTAATCTCCAAGTGTTTGAGTTATTTATTTATTTTTTATTGTAGTTGATTTCTAATTTATGCCATTGTGATCTGAGAAGAAGCTTGATATAATTTCAATCTTCTTGAATTTGAAGAGACTTTACCTGTGTCTCAATATGTGGCCTATCTTTGTAAATGTCCCATGTGCACTTGAGAAGAATGTATATCCTGTAGCTTTGGGGTGAAATGTTCTGAAGATGTCAATTAAGTCCATCTGATCTAGTGAGTCATTTAGGATTGCTGTTTCTTTGCTGATTTTTTGTCTAGAGGATTTATCCAGTGATGTCAGTGGTGTATTAAAGTCCCCTACTATGATTATACTATTATAGTCAATCTCTCCTAGAAGTTTTTTTTTTTATGTATTTGGGTGCTCCTGCATTAGGAGCATATATGTTTATCAGAGTTATATCCTCTTATTGTATCAATCCATTTATTATTATGAAGTGGCACTCCTTATCTGTTGTTATGGCCTTCACTTTGAAGTCTATTTTATCAGATATAAATATTGCTACCCCAGCTTTTTTTTATTTCCATTTGTCTGAAAGAAATTTTTCCTATCCCTTCACTTTCAGTCCATGTGAGTCCCTTGTTCTGAGGTGGGTCTCTTGTAGACAGCATATATATGGGTGATGTTTTCTTATCCATTCATCCACTTGATGTCTTTTGATTGGAGCATTTAATCCATTTACGTTTAAGGTTATTATTGACTAGAGGCCCAGTGCACGAAATTCGTGCACTGGGGGTGGGGGGGAATCCCTCAGTCTGGCCTGTGCCCTCTCACAGTCTGGGACCCCTTGCTCCTTACCGCCCGCCTGCTTGCTGCTCCCTACCACTCGGCTCGCTGCTCCTCAGTGTTGCCGTGGAGGTTCCTGCCACCTCCGCTGCACTCACCAGCCATGAGCCTGGCTTCTGGATGAGCAGCATCCCCCCTGAGGGAACTCATTGTAGCTCCAGGCCCTGGTTGGTGTGGATCAGTAGTTAGAGTGTCCTCCCACGCACCAAAGGGTCATGAGTTCAATTCCAGGTGAGGGCACATACACAGGCTGTGGGTTGCTTGGGCAACTGATCAATGTTTCTCTTTCTCTTTCCCTCTCCCTTCCTCTCTCTCTAGAATCAATGAAAAGAACATATCCTTAGAGGAGGACCTAAAAAGAAAAAAAAATGCTGGTTTCGTTCAGTGGATAGTGCTTTTGCGGGCAGATTGAAGGGTACCAGGTTGGATTCTAATTGAAGGCATATACCTGGGTTGCCGGCTTAATCCAGGGCCCTGGTCGGGGATTCAGCAAGAGAACCATTTGATGTCTCTCATATTAGTTTCTGTCTTTCTCCCTCCTTCCCACTCTCTGTAAAAAAATAAAAAAATAAACAAAAAAAAAATCAATGCAAAAATGTCCTCAGGTGAGGATTAACCAAAACAAACAAACAAACAAACAAACAAACAAACACCCATTCCCAGTGTGATTATTGAAGGAGCATATGAAGTATTTGTTGAATGAACGGGAAGGGATGAGACTTTGCTTTCTAACTGTTTTAGCAACTCTGCAAGCTAGAGGGTTTATTTTTATTTTTTTTAAAATATATTTTATTGATTTTTACAGAGAGGAAGGTAGAGGGATGGAGAGTGAGAAACATTGATCAACTGCCTCCTGCACACCCCCTACTGGGGATGTGCCCGCAACAAAGGTATATGCCCTTGAACAGAATTTAATCCGGGACCCTTCAGTCCACAGGCTGATGCTCTATCCACTGAGCCAAACTGGTTAAGGCCAGAGGGTTTATTTTTTATTTTCATTTTTATTGATTGATTATTTTAGAGAGAGGAAGGGAGCGAGAGAAACATCAGTGTGTTGTTCCACTTACTATGCTCTCTTTGGTTGCTTCTTGTCTGTGCCCTGACCAGGGATCCAACCTGCAACCTTGTTGTATCAGGAGGAGGTTCTAACCCACTGCTCAGGGTGCTGCCTGTCAGGGCCCCTCAACAAAATCCCTCTGGTGTGCCCTGGCCCCTGCTGTGGGTCGGAGCTCCTCTGCCACAGCAAAGGTTTGGGTTCCATCCTGTCAGGTTTTGGGTTTGATTCCTGGTCCAGGCTGACTGCTGCTCAGCAAGTGACCGAGGACCATTGAAGTCCATGTGCTCTAGTCATTTGGCGGGACCGGGGTTCCATGGCTGACTTGGCCGACTCTGATCCCTGCTACCCCCACTCCTCCATCCAGGGCCACTTCAATTATAAAAGCTGCGTGGCCTCCAGGTAGGTCGCCCTCTCCATGGCTCGCCAGGCTTGGTTTCTCCACAGTTGCCCTGGGAGGCTGATTTCCAAGTTACCAGGGAGAGCGCCCTCCACTCTGGACTCCCAGGGAGAGCCGGTTGGGCGCATGAGTGCTGGCTGACCTCTGCGGTCGCCCCACCAGCCCAGATCTCCCCTGCCTGTGGCCCCGCCCCTCACTTCCCGATCTCAGATCAGGGGACCACAGGCACCTCAGCACCCGGTGCTCAAGGTGCTGCCATGCCTGCTGCTCCACCCCTCCCTTCTCCATGCAGATAGGGGGCTGCAGGCACGGCTGCACCCGATGCCCTGGGTGCCGTCATGCTTGTGGCCTCACCCCTCCCTTCACGATAGCAGATCAGAGGGCTGCAGGCACGGTTGCACCCAAGGCCTGCACCCGGTGCCCTGGATGCTGCCATGCCTGCTGCTCCACCCCTCCCTTCTCCATGCAGATCAGGGGCTGCAGGCACTGCTGCACCCAATGCCCTGGGTGCCGTCATGCTTGTGGCCCCGCCCCTCCCTTCTCATGGCAGATCAGAGGGCTGCAGGCAGGCTGCACCCTGGGCCTGCACCCGGTGCTCAGGGTGCTGCCATGCCTCCTAACCGGCCCCTCCCTTCATGATCACATATCCAGGGGCCACAGGCTCGGCTGCACCAGATGCCCTGGGTGCCGCCATGCTTGTGGCCCCGCCACTCCCTTCGCATGGAAGATCAGAGGGCTGCAGGCAGGCTGTACCCTGGGCCTGCACCCGGTGCTCAGGGTGCTGCCATGCCTGCTGCCCCACCCCTCCCTTCTCCATTGTAGATCCAGGGGCTGCAGGCACGGCTGCACCCGATGCCCTGGGTGCCGCCATGCTTGTGGCCCCGCCCCTCCTTTCGTGATCTCAAATCCAGGCCACAGGCACTGCTGCACCTGGTACCCCAGGTGCAGCCGTGCCTGCGGCCCCACCTCTCCCTTCCAAGTTACCAGGGAGATCGCAGATCAGGGGACTGCAGGCTAGTTGGCATCCCTAGCCCTTGTGGTCCTGCAGCCCGGCTCTCTCTTCCTCCGATTGCCATGGCGATCACCAGCACCCCTGACAGGGGTGTTGCCTGGCCTGCTGGGCTTTCTGATGGCAATCACTTTGCCCTCCCCCCAGCTCTGTCCTGCCACCATTCTTCCATCTTTCCCTTTTTGCCTCCCATCATTGTGCCTATGTATGCAAATTAGCCGACATCTTTGTTAACCGCCATCTTTGCTGACAGCTAATTTGCATATACTCACTGATTAGCCAATGAAAAGGGTAGCGGTCGTACACTAATTACCATGTTTCTCTTTTATTAGTGTAGAAGATAGGAACTTGTTTGTAGCCATTTTTTATTCTTTGTGCCTGTGTTCCTCCTTACTCTTTTCTTTCTTTCTTTCTTTTTTTTTTTTTTTTACAACAGTCCCTTTAAGATTTTTTGCATTGCTGGCTTGGTAGTGATAAACTCCCTTAGTTTTTTTTGTTTGTTTGTTTTTTGTTTTTCTTTTTTTGTCTGTGAAGCTCCTGATTTGCCCTTCAATTTTGAAAGATAGCCTTGCTGGATAGAGTATTCTTGGATTCAGCTCCTTGCTTTGCATCACTTTGTATACTTCATTCCATTCTATTCTGGCCTGATGTGTTTCTGTTGAGAAATCATTTGACAGTCTAATGGGAGTTCCCTTGTAGGTAATTTTCTGTCTTTCTCTTGCAGCCCTTAAGATTCTTTCTTTGTCATTAATGTTTGATACTATAATTATGACGTGTCTTAGTGTGGGTCTTTTGGGTTTCATCTTGTTTTGGACTCTTTGTGCTTGTGTGACTTCTTTCTTCCCCAAATCAGGGAGGTTTTCTGTCATTATTTCTTCAAATAGGTTTTCTAATTCTTGTTCCTCTTCTTGTCATGCTGACACCCCTATCTATAATAATGAAAGGGTAATATATGAATTAAACCAGACATCCTTCCAGACGAAGCCCAGGTCCCAGGTGCCTGCAGGCGGCCGGAGGGAAGCCAACCCGGGTCCCAGGTGCTTGTGGGTGGCCATAGGGAAGCCATTCTGGGTCCTGGGTGCCTGCGGACAGCCGGAGGGAAGCCAGCCCAGGTCCCAGGCGCCTGTGGGAGGCTGGAGGGAAGCCAGCCTGGGTCCTGGGTGCCTGCAGCAGCCAGAGGGAGAGAAGCCCAGGTCCTGGGTGCCTGCCAGCAGCTGGAGGGAAGCAAGCCTGGGCCCCAGGTTCCAGAGGAAAGCCAGTGCCGGCAGCCGGGGGAAGGAAGGCCTACTCTTGCACAAATTTCGTGGATTGGGCCTCTAGTTATATATATGTTACTTCGTTTCATGTTGTCCCAAAGCTACCTTAGGCTCTCCTCTTGCTTTCTATTTTTTTTCTCCAGTTGCTGTTCAGATTGGGTGTGTTTCTCTGCCCTGTCTTCTAAGTTGCTTATTCAGTCCTCTGCTTCTTCTAGTCTACTATTGAAACTTTCCATAGTGTTTTTTATTGTAGCTATATTACTTTTTATTTCCACCTGATTCTTATGTAAGTGTTAGATTTTCTCATCCAGCCCGTTTAGGAACTGTATGACCTTTATTCTGGATTCTTTTTCTGACATATTGCATGCCTGTTTCATTTAGTTCCTTTTCTGACGACTCCTCCTTTTCTTTCCTTTGGGGGTTGTTTCTTTGTCTCCCCATGGAAGGGTCCAGGCGCTGAGACACACTAGAGCCGGGGCTGATGCCTCAGGCTTGGCATGTGGGGGGTGCTGTCCCTGGCTTGCAGGTGGGATGTGTGTGGCCCAGGGCCCACACTGTGGTCTTGGCAGTCAGGGAACGCAGTCAGAGGCTTGCCTGCAGGATGCTCAGGGCCAGGGCCAATGCAATGGGCTCGGTGGGTGGGGAGCACAGTCCAGACTCACTGGTGGGATGTGTGGTGCCTGGGACTGATGCTGTGGGCTGGCTGGAGGGGGGAGCACTCCGGGACCCACAGGAGCCCGTGTCCAAGGAGGCTGGAGTCCCAGTATCTGTGGATCTGCAGATGAGGTCGCAGGTCTTTGGCCGGTATGGCTATAGTGTTTGGGGTGGTGTCTGAGGCCAGTCTGGGTGGTGGTGAGGCTGGGCTCATAGTCCAGAGCTGTGGTTAGAGGAATACAATTGCAAAAACAAAGTCTGGCAAGGAATAAATAACCCATCAGATATCTTGATGGTGACTCCCAATGTTCAAACCCAGCTGGAGGTCTCCAGAGAGCTGCCTCTGAGGATATAAAGTGTGTGGATATAAAGTGTGTGTGTGTGTGTGTGTGTGTGTGTGTGCGTGCGAAAGTAAAAATTATTTTGGGGATATGCAGCCACTCACTGTATCTAGAGAGGCAAACCAAAGATATCTGGCACCTGCTTTTAAGTCCCTTCCCTCCTTCCCTTCCTTTCTCCCTCCCTCCCTCCCTTCCTCCCTCCCTCCCTCCTTTCCTTCCTTCTTTCCTTCCTTCCTTCCTTCCTTCCTTCCTTCCTTCCTTCCTTCCTTCCTTCCTTCCTTCCTTCCTTCCTTCCTACCTTTCCTTCCATCCCTTCCTTCATCTAAACTTTATTAACCTTTGTACCAAGCATTGTGCTAAATGCTTTCCCAAATTTTGATTAACTCTTAAAATTTCTCTCCAAGGCAGGGAATCTTACTTTTCCCTAAGCAAACGTCCTCCATTGTGTTGACCTTTCAGCACTTTTCAATCTTTTTAATGGAAGAGGCTTTTTAAAAGTAAAACCTCACAGGAATCCTAACATATGAAACTAATAAAGCAGTACTTATTAGTAGACATTTTTAATGCAAATTTACAACATGTCCTTATTATTAGGTTAAGTGAAGAGAAAAATAATAAGTTTTTTTTATTAATACAGTTTGAAACCAGTTTCACTGGCCCACATTGGCATCAGCAACTGCAAAATGGACAGAGTTTGACAACCACGGATACAAGTGACTGAGAAAACATGAAGCTTCAGTTTTTTCTAAACTATAACTTCAGGCAATGCCTTCTTTTTGTCATCAAAATTTAGCTGCTAGACCACATAAAATACTACTACTGACAGCTACACTTTTCCAGTCACCTGGTCAGGAAATTGTCCCTCTGAAAACTTATTCTTTATGCCTCAGTTATTGAACACTTTGGAACAGCTTAGCCCAAGAAATGAAGGCTCTTGTTAAAAACATAGAGCTTTAGGAATCCAGGATGTGATTAGCCGTGTTGGCATTTTGCCAAATGAGCAGTTAACAAGGTCCAAATAAAAACATGTGCTGATTAGTAATCCCTGGGCTTACAAAAGTGTTAGACCCAATCCTAACAATCCCTGTGACAGACCAGAAAATTCCTAAACTATTGTAGTTGTAAAAAAAAGTTTTAGTCTAATCAAAATTTATTCATTGCCTCTGCTCATAAAAAAATATTTCCCATAAGATTATTTATATTTAAATTTCAAAGACTGGAAATCTAGGTGCTCTCATAAAATTAAACTTTGAACCTGTTTGTTTAAAAAATTTTGTATGTCAAATTTAGTCATTCATTCATTTGTTCATTTAAAAAATATTTGAGTGCAGGTTATGTACCAAGATCTGTTCTAAATTCTGGTGGAAAGTCTCAGGAAGCTATTCCAGAAAGAACACTGGCTCTAAAGTTGGGTGGAACTGGTGTACAAGTTTGGAATGCATTTTGTTTGTAAAAGAATACCAAAATTACAGGGTGGGACAAGCGTAGGTTTATAGTTATTTGCATGGAAAATAATACAATAATCTATATATATAAAGCCCTAATATGCAAATAGACCGAACGGTGGAACAACCGGTTGTTATGATGTGTGCTGACCATCAGGGGGCACACGCGGAACATGGCAGGCATCGGCAGCAGGCGGTAGAGTGTGGAACATGGTGGGCGTCAGCCATGGTGGGATGGTGGAGCAGGTGAGCGGGGGCACCAGACCAAGGAGGGGTGCTGGTTGCTGTCATTGGGGCGAGCCTCTGGTGGTTACTGAAAATTCTTTGCTCCCACACACCATGGTCCCGCCCAGTGCTTGCACCTGCTGCTGGCGCCTGTCGCTGGCCCAGATCGCTTGGCGCCATCAGCGGGTGAGAGCAGCGGCTGCCAGCCCCAATCACCCCTCAGGGCTTCTCCACCCCCCCCTGCTCCTGAGGGGTGATCAGGGCAGCAGATACCACTCTCACCAGCTGCCAACACCAGCCCTGCTCACATATGCTGCTGGTGCCGGCCCCAATCGCTCTACACCAGTGGTTCTCAACCTTCCTAATGCCAGGACCCTTTAATACAGTTCCTCATGTTGTGGTGACCCCAAACCATAAAATTATATTTGTTGCTACTTCATAACTGTAATTTTGCTACTGTTATGAATCATAATGTAAATATCTGATATGCAGGATGTATTTTCATTGTTACAAATTGAACATAATTAAAGCATAGTGATTAATCACAAAAACAATATGTAATTATATATGTGTTTTCCAATGGTCTTAGGCAACCCCTGTGAAACCCCTTTGGGGGTCGTGATCCACAGGTTGAGAACCGCTGCTCTACACTGTTAGCGGGTGCGAGTAGGGCAGCGCCGTCAGTGTGTGGGAGTGGTGGTGGCGGGAGTGGGGCTGCCAGTAGAGAGGGGACCGGGGACCACAGCAGGAAGGGCTGGACGGGGGCACAGAGGATGGGCCGAGACCCGATCCTGTGCCAATTCAGTTCCTTTCAAGGTGCATGGATTCGTGCACTGGGTCCTAGTTAATAAATAATAATACAAGAATAAACCATGTTTTGCGTACTCACAACTGTAAACCTACTTTTGCCTCGCCCTGTATACTGACTCAAATTAGCCTTTTAATTTTTGTCAATTACCAGAAGTCTGGAGGGAAGCAGTTGCTGCCTGTGGTTCTGGGCCTGGACCATGAGGAGCCACATCTCTGCTGTGCTCTTGCCATTTCTTTCATACTCATCACTTAGTGGTGACCAGATGGCTCTGAGGGAAGGAGGAATGTGAGTAAATGGGTTGGTGACGGTGATGTTGGATGATGGTTCTGATAAATGAAAAGTTCTGTTTGGTGCATATAGGGTCAGGGGACTTGGTGATGTGATGACACTCAGCACATGGGTCCTGTAGGCACTTAGGGGTACAGAACTGGATTTGAAGACAGAAGTCAGAGTTGAGGAGGAGGACTGAAGGAGCAAGCAGACAGGAGTAATCTAAATCGAGAGCTTAGGGGAACAGTTTCTTCCTAGATCTGAGAGAAATACTCCCTCTGTAAACAGGGGATAGTCTGAATGGCAGGTGACTGCAAATGGAACAGTTGATATATTATTAAAGTGGGAGATGAGGTCTTCTAGGAAGGGGATTAGGGCTATGCTGAGTGTTTAGATGGAAACAACTAGTACAAAAACATATGAGGGCTGTAGAAAGCTGGCTCAGCTGGTCTGCAGATTCTCAAAGTTTTCACAGCAGCAGTTCAGGTCCTGGGCTAGAGGACATGGATGACACAGGGTTGGTGATGGCAATGACACAAAGAAGTCAGGAGTGTCCATGATGACCAGGTAGAAGGAGCAGACTAGAATCCAGGCCAGGCAGGAGGACATTCCGGGAATCCACCCTCTATGATTAAGCCCCAGAGGCCAGGTTCCTTCTCTTCCTGGGTCCACTATCCCTTGGGGTTGTTCTCTCCCTTCAAGACCAACTGCAGGATTCCAGGGGATGGTGAGTTTTCCCAAGAGAAAATAGACAGGACAATGGGAAGCACAACCAGAAAGAAGTTGGCCGGCTCCAGGTTCTAGTAAAATTCTTTTGTAATAGAACTTTATCTCCAGATCTGGATTACTTCTGAGGAGTCAACTCCAAGTCCTACTGAACTGACATATTCTCTTTTATTTTTATACCTTGTCTTTTATTCTTGTATTTTTAAGAGTGGGGCAATCCAAACCTCCCCTGTCTTATGGGAGGGTTTTAACTTAGAAGAACATGCTGATATCTCTGTTAAGAAGTCCCCTTCCACCTAGTTCCAAGCAGCAGAGGCACTGATGCAGAATAATCCAACCTCTAGTCACAGGATAGTCATTTACACTTCTGTGGCCTTCCAGAGTCACCCCTGGTTCCCAGGAAGTTCTTCAAACTCCTGCAGCCCACAGGAAGTGGGGAACCAGGAAACTGTGAATGATTGAAAAATGTATTGTGGATAGAGATCCAAGTCTAAGGAAAGTAGGAGGATGTGACTGGGGAACACCAAGGGTGTGACTGTGAAGTCTTTCAAGTGGAAGGAACAGTGCCATGAAGGTCTCTGAAATCAAAGGACAGCTCTTGTCTCTCCACATCTTCACTTGAGAAAAGAACTTTAAGTTTCTCCTTAGGAAAGAAAGATGGTTTTGCTAATCCTACAGAATTTTAGTACCGGAAAGTCATATACTGGCATCCAGTCCAGGCAATTCTAAAACTGCCTGGGCAGCTGAATGCTTGGCTGCTCCTCACACAGTCACAGGGATGGAGTTTAATACTCAGTGAAGCAGTTTATTTCTATCTGGACAGACATGATACTTAGACAACTGTCTCTGACATGGGATTGTCATTTGCTTTTATTTATTTGTCCCAGTTTTATTCTCTGGTGCCTCATGAATTAGATACTTTTCTTTCAAATGAGGATCCTTCCAATGTTTCAATACTCCTCTCAGATTTCCACAAATACTTTCTTGTTTGAGACCAAACAGCCCCACTTCTCTAACATCCCCTTCAGGGACATGGTTTTGGGCTTTCACCATGCTGGTCTTCATGGCTCAGGTGGTCATGCAAGCATGAGGCACCCAGACCTGGACACAGCATTTAGGATGTAGGGTGACCAGAATAGAGAATAGTAGAATGATTTCCTCCTCTAAACTGGACACCAGGATACAACTACTATAGGCCAAGACTGCATTAGTCTCTGCTGAGGCTATAACCCCATCTTCTGGGATTTCAGTGTACTACCACTTAGCTGTTTTCTTCTTGTGGTTTTACAACTATACATATACATAAAACTCCTCTGAAGTTTTGTGCAGAATCTCATACCTCTTTCTGACCCCTTATTATTGCCAACTGCCATGACTGGTGCTCCCATTTCCTCAACTGAGGTATTAGTTCAGTTTTGTATAGTTATATTTACTGAGTCATTGTCATGTGCCAATAATTGTATTAGATGCTAAGGTGGAAGCAGAGAACACAAATGAATCAGGGTATGATTTCTATCCCAGGGCAGCTTGCTGGCTGAAGAGAGAAAACACCCACCTCTGCACACCATTACAATGTGATATAGGAAGAATTATAACAAAAAACACAGTGGTTATGGGTGCCCAGGTGAAGGCCTCTTGGCCCAAACTGGAAATTCAGGGAAGGGTTCCCAGAAAGAGATGCAATTTGAATGTAAGAATTAGAAGGCACTGGGAAGAATGTGGGAAGACAGGACAGAAAGAGCAGAGTCAAGGACACAGGAAGCCTGGTGGTGTATGAGGGGCTACAGGTAATTGGGCAGTATTAGAGCATCAAGTACTAGACAAGGGAGTAAGGTCACTGAAAACCTCATTTTCCATCTTGGGCTTGACATTGTAGGCCAGGGGTCCTCAAACTACGGCCTGCGGCCCGCCAGGTGTTTTTGCTGCTGCTGCCTGTTGCTTAGCAGCCGACTCATCCTGGGCCCGCAGAACATGTGTGGAATGTTCACCGCACTCTCCCGACTCCCCTCCTTCTCTCTGTCTCTTGACTCCTCCTCTCAGTCTCGGGTGTGATCAGACGAGTCACAAGCTTGCCTGTGCAGAGCTTGCTGCTGCCTGAGGACCGAGGTAAGAACAAGTTAGGATTTTTTTTTTTTTGAAGTGAGGAGGTCTATTTTTTTTTTTTTTATTTTGCAGTTAGTAGGGCCTTTTTTTTGAAGTTAGGAGAGCCTTTTTATTTTTTTTTTGAAGTTTTGTTTTTTTACTTCAAAATAAGATATGTGCAGTGTGCATAGGAATTTGTTCATAGTTTTTTTTAAACTATAGTCCGGCCCTCCAACGGTCTGAGGGACAGTGAACTGGCCCCCTGTTTAAAAAGTTTGAAGACCTCTGTGGTAGGCAATAGGGAGCCCTGACATGCTTCAAGGGGATGGGAAAGTAATCAGATCTGCCTTTATCACTCTGGCCCCAGTAGGAAGAATGGATTCTTCAAGCATAATCTGGAGGCAAACAAATGGACTGGAATCTAACATATTCAGTCAAGCAAGAGATATTGAGGGTGTAAAAGGATGGGACAGATTAAGCATTGTAATGGGTATAATTGGCAGGCCTTGGTTGTGGAGAGCCATGAGTGACAGAGAACAACCATAACAAAAAATCCAGATTAATGCCCAGAAACTTGGAGTGAATGGCTAGAAGGATGGTGATATAGCTAGCTGAGAGGGTAGAGGAGATGTATGGGAAACCATGAGTTCAAGTTTGAACATGTAGAAATTGAATTGCTTATTAAACATGCAATTATATTGTTCAACAAATAATTGGATTAATGCATCTCAATGTCACAGGAGATTGGGAGATGGGGTCTTAGTTCCTCAGTGGGAGTTAAAATCATGAGAAGAGATGAGCTACTACAAGAAGAGTATTTAAAGAAACAGTAAAGGATCAGGATACAACTAAGAGGTGCACCAATATTTAAGACAAATTTTACAAACAAGTTCAGCATGTTTGCTTTGATTGACATAGCCAAATGTGAAATCTCTAACAACATGTAAAAATCAGTATATTTCACCAGAAAATAAAAATTTCTAAATTCTCTTAAAATCAGGAGTTCTGGATCCACTGGGCTTGCACTTTTACATAGCAACATTCTGCCAAAACTAAGTATAAGCTTCCGCTTCTATTGTTTATTTTTAACTTAAAATTTTTTTATTGTTGAAATTATTTTATATGTCCCCCATTTCCTCTCATTAACCCCCTCTAGACTACCCCCAGGAATTGCTGCAAATTTACTTCTTGGTGGAAGAACCTTTCATTCCCAATATAAATTACCCATTCCATTAAATGATACTTTAAGTTCTAGACTTGATATAAAGAATGAAGTTGCTAAAACCATTAAAAAAGGCCAAACTTCTCATTATTAATGAATGCACCATGGCATCCAGTCATGCTATAAATGCTACAGACAGATTACTAAGAGAAATTATGAATTTGAACGTTGCATTTGTTGGGAAAGTTCTTCTCGGAGGGGATTTTTTTATTTTTTATTTTTTTTTATTTTTTTTATTTTTCGCTAAAAGTATTACAAAGGGTATTACATAAGTGTCCTTTCCCCCCCCCCCCCACCCTTAACAAGCCCCTGCCCTCCCTTACCCCCCAGTGTCTTATGTCCATTAGTTATGGTTATATGGATGCATACAAGTCCTTCGGTTGATCTCTTACTCCCCTCCCTCCTGTCCCCCAACCCTCCCTGGCCTTCCCACTGCAGTCCGACAATCAGTTTGAGGCAGCTCTGCCACTGTATTTATTATTGTTCAAAAGTTTGTAATGGTCTTAATTATCCATGAAAGAGTGAGATCATGTGGTATTTTTCCTTCATTGACTGGCTTGTTTCACTTAGCATAATGCTCTCCAGTTCCATCCATGCTGTTGCAAATGGTAAGAGTTCCTTCTTTTTAACAGCAGCATAGTATTCCATCGTGTAGATGTACCACAGTTTTCTAATCCATTCATCTACTGATGGGCACTTAGGCTGTTTCCAGATCTTAGCTATGGTGAATTGTGCTGCTATGAACATCTGGGTGCATATATCCTTTCTGATTGGTGTTTCTGGTTTCTTGGGATATATTCCTAGAAGTGGGATCACAGGGTCAAATGGGAGTTCCATTTCCAATTTTTTGAGGAACCTCCATACTGCCTTCCATAGTGGCTGCACCAGTCTGCATTCCCACCAGCAGTGCTCAAGTGTTCCTTTTTCTCCACATCCTCTCCAGCACTTGTAGTTTGTTGATTTGTTGATGATGGCCATTCTGACAGGTGTGAGATGGTACCTCATTGTTGTTTTGATTTGCATCTCTCGGATGATTAGTGACTTTGAGCATGTTTTCATATGTCTCTCGGCTTTCTGAATGTCCTCTTTTGAAAGGTGTCTATTTAGCTCCTTTGCCCATTTTTTGATTGGATTGTTTATCTTCTTTTTGTTAAGTTGTATGAGTTCCCTATAAATTTTGGAGATTAAGCCCTTATCAGATACGACGTTGGCAAATATGTTTTCCCACGAGGTGGGTTTTCTTGTTGTTTTGTTGATGGTTTCTTTTGCTGTGCAGAAGCTTTTTATTTTGATGTAGTCCCATTTGTTCATTTTCTCTTTAGTTTCAACTGCCCTAGGAGCTGAATCAGTGAAGAAATTGTTTTGGCATATGTCTGAGATTTTGTTGCCTTTGTATTCTTCTAGAATTTTTATGGTTTCCTGTCGTACATTTAAGTCCTTTATCCATTTTGAGTTTATTCTTGTGTATGGTGTAAGTTGGTGGTCTAGTTTCATTTTCTTGCATATATCTGTCCAATTTTCCCAACACCATTTATTGAAGAGACTGTCTTGGCTCCATTGTATGTTCATGCCTCCTTTGTCAAAAATTAATTGAGCATATTCGTTCGGGCTAATTTCTGGACTCTCTATTCTATTCCACTGATCTATATGTCTGTTCTTGTGCCAGTACCAGGCAGTTTTGAGAACAGTGGCTTTGTAATACAGCTTGATATCTGGCATTGAGATCCCACCTACTTTGTTCTTTCTCAGGATCGTTGCAGCTATTCGGGGTCTTTTTTTATTCCAGATGAATTTTTGGAGAGTTCGTTCTAGATCTTTGAAGAAGGCCATTGGTATTTTAATGGGAAGTGCGTTGAATGTATAGATTGCTTTGGGTAGTATGGACATTTTAATGATGTTGATTCTACCAATCCAAGAACATGGTATGTTCTTCCATCTGTTTATGTCTTCCTCTATCTCTTTTTTCAACGTCCTGTAGTTTTCTGAGTAGAGGTCTTTAACCTCGGAGGGGATTTTCGACAATGTCTCAGTATTGTGTCACATGCTATGTGATCAGCCATAGTACAGATGAGTTTAAAGTACTGTAATATTTGGGGATGTTTCAGAAAGTTGTCTCTTAAAACAAATATCAGATTAGAGAATTCTTCTTACAGTGAATGGTTAGTAAAACTTGAAAATGGCAAACTTGATAGCAGTTTTCATTTAGGAATGGATATTATTGTAATCCCTTGTGATATGATTTGTAACAGATCTATTATTATTATTTTTTAAAAATATATTTTATTGATTTTTTTACAAAGAGGAAAGGAGAGGGAGAGGGATAGTGATTTAGAAACATCGATGAGAGAGATACATCGATTCAGCTGTCTCCTGCACGCCCCCCACTAAGGATGTGCCCGCAACTCAGGTACATGCCCTTGACCAGAATTGAACCTGGGACCCTTGAGTCCGCAGGCCGACGCTCTATCCACTGAGCCAAACCAGCTTGGGCTAACAGATCTATTATTGAAGTTACCTTTGGAAATACTATATCTATATATAATATTAAAAATATATTTAAATGTGCGATTCTTTGTCCAAAAAATGAGCACGTTCAAAAATTAAATGAAGAAATTTTGGATATACTCAATGGAGATTTTCACACATATTTGAGTGATGATTCAATTGATTCAACAGATGATGCTGAAAAGGAAAATTTTCCCATCAGATTTCTTAATAGTAATACTCCTTCAGGAATGCCGTGTCATAAATTAAAATTGAAAGTGGGTACAATCATCATGCTACTGAGAAATCTTAATAGTAAATGGAATCTTTGTAATGGTATTAGATTTATTATCAAAAGATTATGACCTAACATAATCAAAGCTGAAGTGTTAACAGGATCTGCAGAAGAACAGGTTGTTCTGATTCCAAGAATTGATTTGTCCCCATCTGACACTGGCCTCCCATTTAAATTAATTTGAAGACAGTTTCCTGTGATGCCAGCATTTGCCATGACTATTAATAAATCCAAGGACAAACTCTAGACAGAGTAGGAATATTCCTACCTGAACCCATTTTTGGACATGGGCAATTATATGTTGCTTTCTCTCAAGTTCGAAGAGCGTGTGACATTAAAGTTAAAGTCGTAAATACTTTATCACAAGGGAAATTAGTCAAGCACTCTGAAAGTGTTTTCACTCTTAATGTGGTATACAGGGAGATATTAGAATAAGTTTAATCAATTTATCAGTCATTGTTTTGTATCAATGTTGTTTTTATAACATGTTTTTGTTGTTTTTATATCATGTCTTTGTTGTTATATCATGTTGTTATTGTTTATTTATTAATAAATTTATATATTATTTTCATATACATTTTACTAATTTCCTTTCATCTCTCACACTTCTACTATAGAGAAAGGGAAAATAGCAATATTAAAATATTTCTTCTAATTAATTCCCTTTCAATGTGCACAATTTTGTGCACTGGGCCACTAGTCCTATATAATAAAAGGCTAATATGCAAATTGTTTCCTCAACCAGAGTTCGATGGGGAGTTCGACCAGGGGGCAGAGCTGATCCGCCAACTGCCAGCAGCCCCTCACCTGGCTGACCCCTCCCCCGATTGGCCCCCACCCTGATCGGGGGTGGGGCTGGCCCACCAATTGCCCACAGCCCCACCCCCTGCCATCTCTGCCCCTGATCAGCCCCCCCACCCCCCACCCCCATCAGGGGCCAGCCGGCCGGATCCCACCCATGCATGAATCCATGCACCAGGCCTCTAGTTGGTGTATAAAAATGCCATAGATTTCTGGGTGTTAATTTTGTATCCTGCTACATTGCCAAATTTTTATTAAATCTAGCAGTTTTTTATGGAGTCTTTAGTATTTTCTATGTACAATATCATGTCCTATGCGAATAATGACAGTTTTACGTCTTTTCTAATTTGGATTCCTTTTATTTCTTCTTCTTGTCTGATTGCTATAGCTAGCACTTCCAATACTATGCTGAACAGGAGTGGTGAAAGTGGGCATCCCTGTCTTGTTCCTGTTCTTAAGGGTAATGGTTTTAGTTTTTGCCCATTGAGTATGCTGTTAGCTATTGGCTTAGGTTTGTCATATAAGGCTTTTATTATGTTAACATATGATCTCCTTATTTCCACTTTGTTGAGGGTTTTTATCAAAAAAGGGTGATTTTGTCAAATGCTTTTTCTGCATCAGTTGATATGATAATGTGGTTTTTGTCTTTCAATTTGCTTATGTGATGTATCACATTTATTGATTTGTGGGAATTGTACCATCCTTGCATCCCTGGAATAAATCCTACTTGGTCATGGTGTATGATCTTTCTAATGTAACGCTGGATGCAATTCACTATTATTTTGTTGTGGATTTTAGCATCTATGTTCATCAGGATTATTGGCCTGTAATTCTCTTTCTTTGTAGTTCTCTCTCTGGTTTTGGAATTAGGGTAATGCTGGCTTCATAGAGAGCTTGGAAGTGTTCCTTCCTTTTGAATTTTTTGGAATAGTCTGAGGAGGATTGGTGTTAGTTCTTTTTTGAATGTTTGGTAAAACTCCCCTGTGAAGCCTTCCAGACTAGGGCTTTTGTTTACTGGAAGTTTTTGTCAGTCTTATTCCCAGGATAGTGTGATGAACCAGCCCCTCTTCCCATCCAGCCACTGAGGGCTCTTTGGGGCTATCTAGAACCTTTGTTTCCTTTGCATAGTTCTAAATGCAGGCAGGGTGTTGCAGGCTGTATTCCCTGCCTTGAGACCACTGGGAGGAGCTAGTTTTTGGGGGGAGAAATAGCCGCTTGGGTTTGGAGGGTTACGAAGAGTCCTGGCCATGTCTCTCAGCCCTGCCTCCCTGCCCAGCCTCTACTCAGGCTCCAGAAATTCATGCCTCTCCCTGCACCAGAGCCTTTGGTTAGTTTTTGCAACTGAAAAGTCCTATATTCTGGGTTTAGCAAGTAAAATCAAAGACAAAGCAAAAGCAAAACAACCACAAAACTTTGGGTTTCTCTCCCATGGCACCATGTCACTTGGGCTGCTTTTCAGGCCATCTTTCAGGGCCCAGTCCTCTGAGGCTCCGGTTCCAGGTGTAGATTTTCTGGCCACCAGCAGGCCTGTTCTTTTTTCCTTTTCACAATTGGGTATTACACCTGTCACCAAGGCACACAGGTTTGGTGCAATGCAGCCTCCACCTCAACCTCTTGGCCCAGAGGCTAGGCATCCCTCTCCAGCCTAGATCCTCACTCCTACCGTTCTCCAGTCATCCTCTGCCCTTCCTTATTAAAAATTGTCTCCTCAGCTGTGTCTAATTTGTTAATTCTTGGTGGATATTCTCTGATTTAGTTGCTTTTCCAGACTGGCCCCAAGAGGAGGTGCATGACACGTCTACATATTTGGCCACCATTTTCTTTCCCCATTCATTGTTTAATAACATGTTACTTAGCCTCCATGTGTTTAAATGTTTTTGAGTGTTTTTACTGTAGTTGATTTCTAATTTCATTCCATTGTGATCTGAGAAGGTGGTTGATATGATTTTAATCTTCTTGAATGTATAGAGCAGTGATGGTGGACCTATGACACTCATTTTTTTGGTTGATTTTTCTTTGTTAAATGGCATTTAAATATATAAAATAAATATCAAAAATATAAGTCTTTGTTTTACTATGGTTGCAAATATAAAAAAATTTCTTTATGTGACATGGCACCAGAGTTAAGTTAGGGTTTTTCAAAATGCTGACACGCTGAGCTCAAAAGGTTCGCCATCAATGGTATAGACTTGTTTTGTGTCCTAACATATGATCTATCTTTGTGGATGACCCATGTGCACTTGAGACAAATGTACATTCTACAGCTTTGAGGTGAAATGTTCTATAAATGTCAATTAAATCCATCTGATCCAGTGTGTCCTTTCGAGTCGCTGTTTCCTTGTTAATTTTTTGTCTGGAAGATATATTCAGTGAAGTCAACAGGGTGTTAAAGTCCCCTACTGTGACTGTATTGTCAACCTCTTCCTTAAAGTCATCTAGAACATTTTTTATATATTTAAGTGTTCCTATGTTGATTGCATATATGTTTACCAGGGTTATATCCTCTTATTGGATAGATCCTTTTAGTATTGTGTAGTGAACTTTCTTGTCTATTGTGATGGCCTTCATTTTTGAAGTTTATTTTGTCAGATACGGGTATTGATACCCCAGCTTTTTAAAAATTTTCTATTTGCATGGAAAATTGTTTTCCATCCTTTCACTCTCATCCTGTGTGAGTCTTTTGTTCTGAGGTGGGTCTCTTGTAGATAGCATATAATTGGGTCATGTTTTTATACCAATTCAGGTACCCTATGTCTTTTGATTGGGTCATTTAATCCATTTACATTTAAGGTTATTATTGATAGACTAGAGGCCCAGTGCATGGATTCGTGCACCGGTGGTGTCCCTCGACCTGGCCTGCGCCCTCTCACAATCTGAGACCCCTCAGGGGATGTTGGAGAGCCAGTTTCAGCCTGATCCCAGAAAACCAGGCTGAGGGACCCCACCAGTGCACAAACCTGTGCACTGGGCTTCTAGTATGCATATAAGATCTTTGGTTAATCTCTTCCCACCCTCGCCCCTTCTCCCTTCCCTCTGAGATCCATCAGTCTGTTCCATGTTTCCATGCCTGTGGTTTTTGCTCCTGCATTGAGCATCTTCGCCCTAGTGGTCAGTGCACATCATAGCTACCGTCCAGTCAGCTGGTAGGCCAGTCGCTTAAGTTTATATATATACTTATTTATTGCCATTTTAATTTTGTATGCCTGTTTTTCTCTACATATATTTTTCCTCATTACAGCAGTCGCTATAGATTTCTTGTAGTGCTGGTTTGGTGGTGATCAACTCCTTTAGTCTTTGTGTGTGTGTGTGTGTGTGTGTGTCTGGAAAGCTCTTTATTTCACCATCTATTTTGAATGATAGCCTTGCTGAATATAGTAATACTGGTTTCAGAACTTTGCTTTTCATTACCTTGAGTTCTTCATGCCATTCCCTTCTGGCCTGTAGAGTTTCTGATGAGAAATCAGCTGACAGCCTTATAGGAGTTTCTTTGTAGGTAACAAATTGCTTTTCTCTTGCTGCCTTTAAGGTTCTCTCTTTGTTTTTAATTTTTGGCATTTTAATTATGATGTTTCTGGGTGTGGGCCTGTTTGGGTTCTTCTTGCTTGGGACTCTCTGTGCCTCCTGAACTTGTGTGACTTTTTTCTTCACCACATTATGGACATTTTCTGCCATTATTTCTTCAAACATTTTCTCTATTCCCTGCTCACTTTCTTCTCCTTCTGGCACACCTATTATGTGAATATTGTTACATTTCATGTTGTCCCACAGCTCCCTTAAGCTGCCCTCCTGTTTTGTTTTTTTTTTTCTTTTTGGTTCTCTGATTGCGTAATTTTTTCTACCCTCTCTTCTAATTCACTGATGCAATCCTTGGCTTCCCCTAATCTGCTGTGTGTTCCTTCCACTGTTCTTCATAGTTACTATATCATTTCTCGGAATGTTGAGCATTTTTACCATCATTATTCTGAACTCTATGTCTGATAAATTTCTTATCTCCATTTCATTTAGCTCTTCTTCTGGAGAATTCTCTTGTTCTTTCATTTGGTTGTTGTTTTTTTGTCTCCTTATTTTGGCTGCCTGTTTGTGACTATGTATTAGGCAAATCTGCTATGCCTCCCAGTCTCTAGTGAAGAACAGTGTCAAACACTGTTTCTAACTAATTGAATCAGGCAAAGACTAAAACCTACAGAGACCCACCTTTGCCTGAAAATTGGATTCAGTCTTGAGCAGCCTAAGGTAATCATCCACAGGTGTGGCGAGTGGTTTTTAACAGGGAGAGGCAGTTGCTTTTGCCTGGAGGCTATTGTTATTCTCAGTCTCTTTATGGGCCTCAGAAAGCTCACAGGGTGGGGCTAGGGGTTTTCCAATAGGGTGGGGTAATTGTCTTCCCCCCAGGCAAAAACTGCCAGGGTATCAAAAGTCTGCCTGAGAAAGATGTCCTCCACAATATGAGGGAATGGCTCAGCACAGGGAACCTGGGTATCTGCCCTCCAAGCTCTAACTCCAGAGCCCCCAATCATGGCTTCTGCTCACATAGCTCCAATCCATTCTGCCCTTCCTCTGCCAGAAGCCAAGGTGAGTGGCTGCACACAAAAATTTTGTGTGATGGCTCTTTAAAAGGGTGCCTGCATTTCCAGCTGTCTCTTGCTGGCAGACAGCAAACCTCCTGCTTTTCACAACCAAATGTTATGTGGGCATCATTCTCAGTTCTGATGCTCTCTGATAGTAGGCTTATCTTGGGGTTTAGACCACAAAGTTCTCAGTGGCAACCCCCCCACAGGTGAGAAATCTCTCTGGAACGTCAGCTGCTGCCTGTAGGGGCCCAGCCAGCCCGTTTGTGCCTCCACCCTTCCTACCAGTCTCTATGTGGTATCTACTTTCCATCCTTGGTTTCCAGGATTCTCTCCAACTAGTCTTCAGTTGCTTATTCAGGGTGGTTCTTCTGTATTTTAGTTGTAATTCCATTTTGGTTCTGGGAGTGTGTCTGTGTAGCATTCACTTACTATATTGCTAGTTTTAATCTCTCACAGCTTCCCCTTTTAAATGGGATATATGTCCTCCAATTCTTTATAGCTTCTACTACTCACCACTTTCTAACACTAAAGTAATGTCAACTCCATTAATTATTACTATGGTGTTGCTATTTCACATACTTGCTTCATTTGTTTGTATTACTTGCCTGGCCCTGGTAGATACATGAGTGTTTAATTCCCAGCTTAAAAGGTAAATAAGTTAAGAGGATCCCATAGAAAGATCAAGAAGCACAGTGAGAGAAACGGAAAGAAACCAGAAGAGAAATGTCCTAGTTGCCAAAAAATTTCAGTAATGAGAAGTTCAACAGTGTTAAGTACTATAGAGAGGTATAATAAGATAAGGATTGGAAAGTGCCTATTGGGTTTATTAACATGAAAAACATTAGCAATCTTTGCCAGAATCATTTTCAACAAAGGGATGAATAATGGAAGTGAGATCTCAGGGGTGAGAGGAGTGAATGGAAGGTGAGCAAATGGAGTAGCAAGTTAATTTTTCTCTTTCCACATACTTGGCTGGAAAAGGCAGCTGAAATCTGAGGAGTATTTAGAGGCATGGGGAGGTAAAAATGGCCTTGTTCTTTACAAAAGGAAGTCTTGGAGCATAGTTATGGATTGTATGTAAGAAACCAATAGAAAGGAGAGAAATTGGTGATGGATAAAAGAGATGATAATGCATAGAAGAAGGTGCCAGATATGGGAGGGAATGTGATCAAGAGTGTATGGAAAGGGCCTGGCTAAGGAACTCTTTATTCCCATGAATGGTAGAGAGGAGAAAATTATGGGAAAAAGGTAAGTTTGTAAATCAAATCCTTATGTCTTATCACTTTCCTTTTTAAAAAAATATGTTTTTATTGATTTTTAGAGGGAGAGGGAGAAGGATAGAGAGAGAGAAACATTGATGAAAGAGGAATATCATCTATCAGCTGCCTTCTATGGCTAGAACCCAAAACCCGGGCATATGTCTTGACTGGGAATCAAACCAATGACTACAGTGGGGCCTTGACTTATGAGTTTAATTCGTTCTGTGACGGAGCTCGTAACTCAAATTACTAGTATGTCAAATCTTAAAGTGAACGAGTGAGACATGAGATGCTGGGCTGATGTTGTGGCGTTCACTGTGATGTTTGCTGTGCCAACTAGCGGTGGGGTATCTGAAGCTGGCTCGTAACCCGAATTTTAGCTCGCAACTCAAAGCAAAAAATCGGCCAAGAGACGGCTCGTATCTCAAAAAACTCGTTAGTCGGGACACTCATAAGTCAAGGCCCCACTGTACTTGGTTCCTGGGTTGCCGTTCACTGAGCCACACTGGCCAGGCTCTAATCACTTTCATAATAGAGAGAGGGTCATCTGTTAAATGTGAGAACTGTGAATTTGGGTGAAGGTTTGTCAGAGTTCCTGGGTAGGAAGGAGCGCAGGGTCTCTTTGAGGACCACCACAAGGATTGTTGAATGATCTCAAGGGCCCAGCTGAGGCTGGAGGTTGGGAATTCTCAGTGACACAAGTCTGCATGTTTGAGTGATTTTTTTCTAGCCTTTGGTATGCAGTGTATTTACTACAACACATGGCAATACTATCTTTAGGGGTGGCAAATACTGTGGCTAAAAATACAGACCCAGTGAAAAAGTATGTATCACTGTCATCTTTAAGGCATTTATATTCTAGAGACCTTCAGGGAACTTTTAGTATCATCTTTAGACACCCAAGTTTTAGCATCAGGAGGAAGGTAATACTTAGTTCAAGAAGACTCTTACCATAGTTGGTTTTTCCAATTTTCAGCTGACTAAAAGTGCTCGTTCTGGTCTGGTCAAGGAAGCTCATAGCACAGGACAGAGGAAGAGTCCAGAGCCTAGCAAAGGGGAGGGCATGAATTGAGAAGATGCTATCAAGATAGAGCCAGAGAGAAGGAGGAAATAATTAAGGGATAAAAGGAAGGGAATTAAGAAAAGAGAAAGAAGAGAGGAACGGAGAAGTCTGAAAGTACTGAGACAGAAAGAGAAGCATTAAAGGAAGAAAAGTGAGGAGCACAGCAAGATAGAAAGGGTAATCCCAACTCTGCAGCCCAGAGGCCTGCCTTGGCACCAGACCCTCCACTGTATCTGCCTAGGGAGCTGGGCCTGGGACCCACCTGTAAATCTCTTTGTGTTGGTACCACAAACACAGGGGGTGGGACACACACATCCATTCCCACCCACATCCTCCATCCTGCTGCTGAAATCCAGAGCTTTATGTCTTAAAAGGTCTTTGTCAATTAAATGGACAGTGGTTTCCAAGAGAAACTAAAAGAATATAACTGCAGAAGCTCATGCTTTTTTTTTTTATTGTTGAACCTCTATGTAAACATAATAGGGTACCACGAAGCCTCAAATCCAGGTCTATTTTGCTGACAGAACAAAACTTAAAACAAATTGAGAGGTTTAAAACGTCCTTCAACCATTGGCTGGTTATGTGATTATGGGTCCTCTGCTTAAGTTTTCTGAGCTCCTGTAAATTTTAAAACTTTTAAAGGTAAGATTTTATTTATCTCATCATTCTACTAAATGACCTTCTCTGAGTAGGAACATACAAAGATCTTGCAACACCCTTTTCTCAAGGAGCTTACTGACTCACAGAGGAAGAATACCGTGTGGGCACAATGTTTTAGGTTATACCAATGCCAGGGTGTCTCAGCTGAGGAGCTGTTAGCTTCTCCTAAATGTCCTTTAGGTGTTACCCAAGTTTTTTGTTGTTATTCCGTATTTGTTTTAAATAATAGCTTTTTTGAGATCCATCCCAGTTTTTCATGTGGTACTCTTAGCTATCCCACCAGCATCTTTCAATTGGATTGCCTCCTTAATCATCATGTTTCTAGAAATTCTGGAGTTCCCAAGTGTGTCGCAGGCTACCCTCGCTTCTGGGGACTTAGCAAATAATCAAACTCATGGCCAGGATTCATTACCATGGAAGGATGCAAAGCAAATTCAGCAAAGGAAAAGGCACATGGGTGATGTCTGGAGGAAGCCAGACACGGGCTTCTATGAGTCCTCTCCCAACAGAGTCACATAGGCCCCACTTAACTCTTCCCTAATGAACTGTGACATCATGTGTGAAAGCTTGTCTACCAGGGAAGCTCATTAGAGATTTGGTGCCCAGGGTTTTCACTGGGGGCTGGTCACATAGGCCCTCTCTGCCTAACATATAACAAAATTCCAGACTCCCAAAGGGAAAGCAGGTGTTCAGAAATCTTGGGCACAGTGAGCCACTCTTATCACTTCCTTCTCTGTCAGTATAGAGAACTGTTTACCACTCAAGTTCCCAGACGCCAGCCAAGGGCTAGCCTTGCAAGCAGCCTTTCTAGACACAGCAGCCTCAAGCCTGCTATGTTAATTATTGTCTGCATACCAACATCATTTAAGATATTTTTTAGTTATAATAAATTGACTTTCTAATACTGCCATGAGCACTCAACACTAACATTATTATGTATTACAGATGTCTGCATATATTTAGTTACCTACTTGTTTATTTTTTGCCTCTCCTACTAGAATGTAAGCTCCTGAGGGTAAGGACTTTGTCACATTCACTGCAGTATCTTCAGCACCTTGAACAGGGCCTCCCTCATCAGAGGCTCTCAATGAATACTGGCTGAAGGAAGGAAAGAGGTCAGCAGTGCAGCCTAGGACAGAGTCAGGTGTGAGCTTTCTTGGACATTCAAGAAATACATGGGTGGTCATGACTATCAGATGGGGCAGGAGCCTGAGGAGCACTTTTCAAAGGCAGTGTTGTCACAGAGACTCTAGGTTGGTCTAAGAGTCTAAGTCAGTCTCTGGAGCCCTTGCCTGCAGCTGTCTGAAGAAGAAAACGTATGATGCTCTGTATCTGCTCATTCCTTTCCCCTTCTCTTACTACAGATAAACATGGTGCTAGTGAGTTCTTACTGTGTTCCTCCCGACTCTCAGAAGCATTTCTAATGTCCAGATTAAGAATTTTCTAAGGGCAGAAGAAAACGATATTCCTTTTGAGAAACCCTAAAGGACTCACGGAGGGGAGGGATCTTGGGACTGAGAATCAGTTCACACTTAATGTCTTCTCCAGCTATTGCCCTGGCAGCTGAATGAGGTCAGGCTTTACTCTTATGCAATATGATGGGACAATTCGGCTTGTGATGAGTGTAGCAAATTTCCCTAGAGCTACATAGGAGAGAGCTAAGTGGTTACATAAACACATATGGAGACTTGGAGACTTCAAAGAGAGGCTAAATACACTGAGGGACATGTCATGCCTGGGGAAAATTAGCTGGGTCAACAAGCAGACCTGTCCTCCAAGTTCCACAACAACCTTGCACAGTTTATGGCTGCACTATGGGAGGAGGAAATTAGCTACACATTTTCCATGACTCACTCTGTGAAGAAGAAAATAAGCAACACCTTTTATCTCAGCATACCAGAAGAAAGAAAAGGTAATACAGCCATAAATGACAGGGCAGAGTATTTGGGGTCAGAACAATGTATCAGTTGTGGATCCAGCAGGAAATAGCCCATTCGAAAGGACTGACTGAAGGCTTGAATGAAGGGACTAGTTACAGAGGTGTGGACAGGTTAACGGAACTAACAAGGGATAGTGGGCACCCAGGGACTAATGACAGCAGGAGGCTCTACTTTAGGCCTAATGAGAACAAAGGGTAGAAGCAGTGCTGTTGGAACAGCAAGCTCTGTAGTCCTGGAAGAGGAGCCACCCACCAGGAGCTGGAGCTGCTTGCAGCCTGGGTCAGAACCATCAGCAAACTGTGGGGAGATAAGTGTCTCACCCTCTCTTTCATCCCACTCACCAGTCTCCTGCTGGTACCTCCCATGGGCCAAAGGCAACAGGAAGCCAGGGCATGGAAGTGTGTGTAAGACAGAACATAAAGGTCGGCTTCCTGGGCACAGAGCAAGCCAGAGCAGGGATGGGTGAGCTGGAGAGGGCATGTGGACAAAAGTCAGCACACATGGTACCCTCACTGCCACTCAGCTGCAACAACGGCTGCCACTAGATTCCTTTTGAAAAACAGCCATCTGTGCAGCTTGTAGAAACACTAAAGGACTCTCGGAGGGGAAGGGATCTCAGGACTGAGAATCAGTTCACACTTAATGTCTTCTCTAGCTATTGCACTGGCAGCTGAATGGGGTCAGGTTTTCATCTCATGCAATATGATGGGACAATTCAGCTTCCTGTGAGTGTAGCAAATTTCCTGAGAGCTACATAGGACAGAGCTTAGACACAGTCCTAGGTCCTTTACATGAACAATCCCACTTCATACTTGTGAAGTGATTTACCACAAAACTAACCAAGTTGAAGCTTCAGGGCCATCTACTTGTATAACATCTTTCAAGGTGCTTAGAGGGACCCAAAAATGACTTCACACAGTCACATTTTTGGAAAAATGTTAAATGTAAGATATGTTTACTGTAACTAATTAAGAATGCTGTCTCTTTCCATTCAGGTTTCTCTACTGTCGTGTTTCCCTTTTGTCAGGTGCCATCCAGTATCTGTGGGAATTTTGGAGATCTGGCTAATGAGAAGTTGCGTTGGGATTACACTTAGTTTGGTTCCCCAGGATAGTTTTAGGTGTTTTACAACCATCCAGGAATGCTTCTCTGCCTACTGTGCCGATTCATCGTGAAACAATGCTTCAGAGACCATGTCAGATGAAAGGGACCTACAGCACATCGGACTGGGTACGTGGCTGTGGACGAGAAACAAGACCTGAAAAAACAGTCAGAGGCCAATCTCTGAAAAATTTTTCAAGTCACCAGATGTGCAAAATTGTAAAGGAGGATTGAATTCTCACTGATGCTTAGAGAAAATGGAAGTTCTCCCTTAGCAAGAATATACTGTGTAATTCAGAAGATACAATTGTAACAGCATTATACTATGCCCTCCCCACTTTTTTTTATGGGAGTTATGTGAAATAAAATAATAGAATTCCTGTGAAAGTTGGGCATAACCTAATATCAGCCCAGCTTATATGCAAGTTATTACAAAGTCTGTATCTTATTATGTATGTTGTAAGTTACACAAGTAAAACAAGAAAAATGTACATGTAAATATATTCTAAAATAATGTAACAATAGACATGTACAGAGCATGTCTTATGTGTTTGGCACTGTGCTAAGCACTTTATAGATAATTTATTTAATATTCACAACAACCTTTTGAGGTAGGTACTATTGTTATTCTCTTACTGGCTTTTATTTTTTAAAGTCTAAACCCATTTTTGAGACCAAAATTTGAGCTGAGAGATGAGCACTTTTCTGGGAAGCATGACTAAAAAAGGCCTTTCGTCAGGATAAAGCTCCAAGGACTGGAGCAGCCCTCAGTGGCTGGGTCCCAGGCAGCAGCCATGATGTGCTAAGATCAGCGAGGCCAAAGCACGGTGTGGAAAGAGCGGCATGGAGGCCTGAAGGAAGCACGTGGGCTGGGACAGTGAGCAAACACTTCAGCAGAAATTAGGAGAACATCTAGCAGGGTAGAGGCCCTAGATTATGATTATGTTGATTTATACAAATTAAAGAAATAAATTTTGGGGCCTCTGAACTTGAGGACTAATACAGGGTTGGCAAAAGTAAATTTACACTTGTAAGTATGTGATACACAGAATTTATTCTTCTATTAATTAATGTTATTTTCCATATCAGTGATTCCCAAAGTGGGCACTACCGCCCCCTGGTGGGCACAGCAGCGATCCAGGGGGGCGGTGATGGCCACAGGTGCATTTGTTTTAACTTTTTTTGTATTACCTTTCTATTCTGAGTTCAATAAATAGTTCTTTTTTTAAAAAAAAATATTTTATTGATTTTTTTACAGAGAGGAAGAGAGAGAGCGTTAGAAACATCGATGAGAGAGAAACATTGATCAGCTGCCTCCTGCACACCCCCCAGTGGGGATGTGCCCGCAACCAAGGTACATGCCCTTGACCGGAATCAAACCTGGGACCCTTGAGTCCGCAGGCCGACGCTCTATCTGCTGAGCCAAACCGGTTCGGCAATAAATAGTTTCTTAATTTCATACTTCAATGTTTCTAATTTACACCTTTCTTTACTATATTTTACAAAAAAGGTAGAAACATTAATATATATATCTTTCTGTTTAATTGCTATTAAAATTAAAAAAAAAATTAATTTGGGAGAAACCAAGATGGCAGCATAGGTAAACACCGGAGTTTGCTGCCTCGAACAACCACTTTAAAAATACAACTAAAAGACGGAACGGACATTACCCAGAACCACAAGAAGGCTGGCTGAGGAGAGACTCTTCAACTAGAAGGAAAAACAACAGCATTACGAGGCTTAGAGGAGGCGCAGTGTGGAAAATTTGAAGGTACGGTGGTGCGGCAGTGCGCACGCAAAGCGGGCTGGTGGCTGAGGGCGCGGTTGTCGTTTTCAATCAGGAGTGAGTCTCAGACTCTGGGCTACAGATCCGGGCGAGTCTCTAGGGACCCAGACTCAAATGGGAGAAGCGGGACTGTCTGGCTACGGTCCCTCCGAGGTTTGCAGCGGTTGTGGGGACAGAGAGGCAGAGCCCCTGGAGACGGACTGAGAGCAGCCATAGCTGCTCCCTCCCCCCGCCCTGTTGAGCCCGCCCCGCCCAGGCCCTGTGCAGAGCCATTTGCCGATCGCCTCAGGCAAAGGCTGGACTAGCACCTCCCCAGAGGACTGAAGTTTTCCACACAGCTGATTCCTACAGCCAGTCGGCCTGGTGGTCAAATCCCTCTAGTGTTAACTACAACAATTAAGGCTTGGCTAGAACAAGACTGCGCACAAAGACCACAAGGGGGTGCACCAAGAAAGCATAAAAGATGCGGAGACAAAAAAACATGACAGAAATGGAGGATATGGAGCTAAGAATCGCAATTTTGAGGGCTTGCTATAAACTTGAGCAGAGCCTCACGAAAACTAATGAGACCCTCGATGCTACGATAAAGAAATTAGAAAGTAAGCATACACGGACTGAAATAAAGAATATTATACCCAATAGCAGACCAGAGGAGCACAAGAATCAAACCAAAGATTTGACAAAAAACACCCAACTGGAAAAGCAAAATGAAAAAAGAATCCGAAAGTGTGAAGATAGTGTAAGGAGCCTCTGGGACAGTTTCAAGCGTACCAACATCAGAATAATAGGGGTGCCAGAAGATGAAAGACAGCAAGATATTGAAAACCTATTTCAAGAAATAATGGCAGAAAACTTCCCCCACCTGGTGAAAGAAATGGACTTACAGGTCCAATAAGCGCAGAGAACCCCAAACAAAAGGAATCCAAAGAGGACCACACCAAGACACATCATAATTAAAATGCCAAGAGCAAAAGACAAAGAGAGAATCTTAAAAGCAGCAAGAGAAAGAGACTCAATTACCATACGACTGTCAGCTGATTTCTCAACAGAAACTTTGCAGGCCAGAAGGGAATGGCAAGAAATATTCAAAGTGCTGAATACCAAGAACCTACAACCAAGATTACTTTATCCAGCAAAGCTATCATTCAGAATTCAAGGTCAGATAAAGAGCTTCACAGATAAGGAAAAGCTAAAGGAGTTCATCACCACTAAACCAGTATTATACGAAATGCTGAAAGGTATCCTTTAAGAAGAGGAAGAAGAAAAAGGTAAAGATACAAATTGTGAACAACAAACATGCATCTATCAACAAGTGAATCTAAGAATCAAGTGAATAAATAATCTGATGTACAGAATGAACTGGTGATTATAATGAATCAGGGACATAGAAAGGGAATGGACTGACTATTCTTGGAGGGGGAAGGGGAATGGGAGATTCGGGAAGAGACTGGACAAAAATCGTGCACCTATGGATGAGGACAGTGGGTGGGGAGTGAGGGCGGAGGGTGGGGCGGGAACTGGAAGGAGGGGAGTTATGGGGGGGGAAGAGGAACAAATGTAATCTGAACAATAAAAATTTAATGAAAAAAAAAATTAATTTCCAGGGGGCGCTGAGTAATATTTTTTCTGGAAAGGGGGTGGTAGGCCAAATAAGTTTGGGAACCACTGTTCCATATGAACAACTGTAAACCTAGTTTTTCCCCACCCTGTATTTATATCATCTTTCTAAGTTTATCTCTGTGAAAATAAAATCAAAGGAACTATACACCTTAGCTTCACTTCCTTCAAAATCTGGGTTAACTAACAAAAAGAACATTCGTTTTAGAGCCAAAATTAACTGGCTTCAAATCCCAGTTTTGCTATTTATTAGCTAAGTGACCTTGAAAATTTTATTAAAATCTCCCCAAGCCTCAGTTTCTTCAACTGTAAAATGGGTGTCATTGAGGGAATTTCTTTAGGCAGTACATTTAAAACTCCTCAGTTGCTACTATATAGTAGGCACTTAAATATTGGTTCCATTTTTGAATGAAAATAAAATCTAAACACATTTTCTGGTGAAAAGTGTTGCAGAATCATAAATTACAGAGTCGTCCCCCCTCCCCTCCCCCCCGCTTTCTAAACCTGGAAACCAAGAAGGTAAGGTGTATCCATCTGCCACAGCCCTCTGAATATGAATTGACATGAAAGCTGTCACAGTCTGTTTGCACAGGCCTACTTGGCTCTGAGGCAGATAGATCTGCTTCAGTTAGAACCTAATCCTGCTCACCTCATACTCACAACGTTCTCCCTAAAACCAGCGAGAAAGAAAAACAATAGTCCATTTAAGTAAATGATGCTAAAGCCTGATTTCAACCATCCATATATTAAGAAGTAAGATTTCAAATACTGATTATTGTTCCCTGTATAAACACAGTTGGGGGGTACTACCTGCTCCCCACTATCTTCCTAATAAATGATGATATATCCCCCCTACCCACTACCAGCAATTCTTATTTTAAGACAAATTAAATAAGTCTAGGTCTAGACAAAAAAATTATATTGCTTCTCCTTCCCCTTCTCTCAATTTTCTGGTTCTGGAACTTTCTCTCTGTCTTTCCCCCAATCATCCATCCAAAGCAATCACTTCCTCTTGCTGCCCACTATGATTTCCCACTTGCTGGGCTATTAGTGTCTCTTTCCTCTCTGCCTTGTCTTCTATGTTCTGCTAACTGACCCTAAAGAAAGGTGTGCCTCTGCCTGGGTCCTCACCCTGAGCTACCCAGGCATCTCTTATTTTGTCTGCTTATATGTTACACAAAGGGTTGTGTAAGGAAACCTGAGTTTACTGGTTTGGTGGCCCACATAGAGTCTGCATCCCAGCCCAGCTCTGAACGAAGTGCTCAATAAACATCTGACTCCATACTGCTTTGTGTGAAATGTTAAGGGCTTGCCCCTTGCAGTAACCCACTAAGGAGGAACAATGGGTAGACAGATTAGATTCAGGATTAGAGATTAGAGCAGTTACTTGTAAATCTGACTGTACCATAAAATAATCCATGGAGCTTGTGAATAATATTGAAGTCCTAGCCTCACTCCACCTGATGTAATTGATCTGATATGGGACAACAGATGGGTGTTTTTTTAAATTGTGCTAGAAAATACATAAAATTTCCATTATAACCATTTTTAAGTATACAAGTTCAGTAGTGTTGGGAAATAGATCTCCAGTGCCTTTTATCTTGCCAGTTTGAGCTGTATACTCTTAAACAACAACCCCTGACTCCCCTCCTAAGCCCTGGTAACCACCATACCACTTTCTGTCTCTATGAATATGACTACTTTAGGTATTTCTTTGTCTTTTTGTGACTTGCCTATTTTACTCAGCATAAAGTCCTCTAGGTTCAGCCAAGTTTTAGCATTAGGCAATATTATTTTAAGGCTAAGTAATATTTCATTGTATGTACATATCATATTGTGTTTATCCATTCATCTTATGATGGACTTCTTGGCTATTGTGAATAATGCTGATATGAACATGGGTGTGCAAATATATCTTCAAACTCTGCTTCAGATTGTTTTGGATGATACCCAGAAGTGGGATTGCTGGACCATATGATAATTTAATTAAAATATTTTTATTGATTTTAAAGAAGGGAGAGGGAGAGAGAGATAGAAACATCAATGATGAAAGAGTATCATTGGTTAGCTGCCTCCTGCATGCCCCACACTGGGGTATCAAGCCTGAAACCTGGGCTTGTGCCCTGACTGGAATGGCTCCATTTTTAATATCTTAAGGAACCTCCATACTGTTTGTTCTCCATAGCAGCTGTACCATTTTACATTCTCATTGACAATGCCCAAGAGTTCTAAATTCTCCAAGAGAGCAAGCCAACATTTTCTATTTTCTGTTTTGTTTGTTTTATAATAACCATTCTAATGGGTGTGAGAAATGAAGGTGATACCTCATTGTGATTTTGATTCGAATTTCTCTTATGACTAGTGATATTGAGCATCTTTTTATGTGTCTGTGGTCTTTTATATATCACTAGAGGCCCGGTGCACAAAAATTTGTGCACTCAGGGGGGTCCCTCAGCCCGGCCTGTGCCCTCTCGCAGCCTGGGACCCCTCGGGGGATGTCCACCTGCTGGCTTAGGCCCTCTCTCCGGGGGATCAGGCCTAAGATGGCAGTCAGACATCCCTCTGGCAGCCTGGGAGCCCTTGGGGGATGTCCATTTGACAGTGGGGAGCAGGCCTAAGCTGCAGTCGGACATCCTTAGTGCTGCTGAGGAGGCGGGAGAGGCTCCCACCACCACCACTGTACTGGCAGCCTTCAGCCTGGCTTGTGGCTGAGCAGAGCTCCCCCTGTGAGAGCACACTGACCACCAGGGGGCAGCTCCTGCATTGAGCGTCTGCCCCCTGGTGGTCAGTGTGTGTCATAGTGACCAGTCATTCCCAGTCATTCTGCTGTTAGGGTCAATTTGCATATTACCCTTTTATTATATAGGATAGAGGCCTGGTGCACGGGTGGGGCCAGCTGGTTTGCCCTGAAGGGTGTCCTGGATCAAGGTGGGGGTCCCACTGGGGTGCCTGGCCAGCCTGGGTGAGGGGCTGAGGGCCGTTTTCAGGCTGGCCATGGCCGCAGGCTGGAAGCAGGTATCTGGGATTTATTTAACTTCTATAATTGAAACTTTGTAGCCTTGGTCCCAATCGAAGCCTGGGTTGCCCCTGGCAACCCATGGTCCCAGACCCTCCTTGAGCGGAGGCCATGCTGGCTGGAAGCAGGTATCTGGGATTTATTTATCTTCTATAATTAAAACTTTCTAGCCTTGAGTAGAGCTCAGGGCTGGCCAGGGCAGGTGGGAAGCTTGGCTTCCTCCATCGCCAGAGGCAACCTAAGCCTCCTGCTCACTCCAGCTCCGTGGCTGCCGCCATGTTTGTGATGGACTGACAGAGTGAGGGTGTGATGGTTAATTTGCATATTACTCTTTTATTAGATAGGATCTTTGGAGAAATATCTATTCAAGTCCTTTGGCCATTTTTAAATTAGGTTATTTGATTTTTTGTTGTTGTTGAGTTATAGGATTTCTTTGTATATTCTGGATATTGATCAGATATATGATTTGCAAATATTCTCTCCCATTCCATAGATTGCTTTTTCATTCTGAAGATTGTGCCCTTTGACACACAAAGTTTTAAGTTTGAATTATTTCCATTTGCCTATTTTTGCTTTTGTTGTCTGTGCTTTTGATGTCACAACCAAGAAACCATTGCCAAATCCACTGCATTAAGGTTTTCCCCTGTTTTCATTTTTATTTATTAATTTTTATTTTTGTATTTTTTTATTTATGATCTAAAGTTTTTCCCCAATTGACACCACCCCCCACCACCATTTCCACCCCAGGCAAGCCCCCACTGGCCCAGTGTCTGTGTCCATTGGTTATGCTAATATGCATCCATACAAGTCCTTTGGTTGTTCTCTAATTCCCCCATCCCCGACCATTTGTCTCTGGATCTATTCTTGTTCTTCAAATTATGTTGATCATTGTATCCCACATATGAGTAAGATCATATGATATTTATCTTTCTCCGACTGGCTTATTTAGCTTAGCATAATGCTCTCCAGTTCCATCCATGCTGCTGCAAATGGTAAAAGTTCATCCTTTTTTATAGTGGCGTAGTATTCCATTGTGTAGATGTACCGCAGTTTTTTAATCCACTCATCTGCTGATGGGCACTTAGGTTGTTTCCAAATCTTAGCTATTATAAATTGTGCTGCTATGAACACAGGGGTACATATATCCTTTCTGATTGCTGTTTCTGGTTTCTTGGGATATAGTCCTAAAAGTGGGATTACTGGATCAAATGGGAGTTCCATTTTTAACTTTTGAGGAAATTCCATACTGTTTTCCACAGTGGCTGCACCAGTCTGCATTTCCACCAGCAGTGCACAAAGGTTCCTTTCTCTCCACACCCTCTCCAGCACTTGTCATTTTGTTGATGATAGCCATTCTGACAAGTGTGAGATGGTATCTCATTGTTTTGATTTGCATCTCTCAGATGATTAGTGAATTTGAGCATGTTTTCATGTGTCTTTCGACCTTCTGTATGCCCTCTTTCGAAATGTGTCTATTTAGGTCCTTTGCCCATTTTTTGATTGGATCATTTATCTTCCTTTTGTTAAGTTGTATGAGTTCTCTGTAAATTTTGGAGATTAAACCCTTATCAGAGATAATATTGGCAAATATGTTCTCCCATGCAGTGGGCATTTTTGTTGTTTTGTTGATGGTTTCTTTTGCTGTGCAGAAGCTTTTTATTTTGATGTAGTCCCATTTGTTTATTTTCTCCTTAGTCTACATTGCCCTAGGAGCTGTGTCAGTAAAGATATTGCTACAACATATGTCTGCTATTTTGCTGCATACATAGTCTTTTAGGATTTTTATGGTTTCCCCTCTTACAATTAATTCCTTTAACCATTTTGAGTTTGTTTTTGTGTATGGTGTAAGTTGGTGATCTAGTTTCACTTTTTTGCATGTATATGACCAAATTTCCCAACACCGTTTATTGAAGAGACTATCTTGACTCCATTGCCAAATATAAATTGAGCATAAGGGCTTGTGTCTATTTCTGGGTTCTCTGTTCTGTTCCGTTGGTCTATGTGTCTGTTCTTGTGCCAGTACCAGGAAGTTTTGAGAACTGTGGCTTGGTAATATAGCTTGATATCTGGTATTGTGATTCCTCTAACTTTGTTCTTCTTTCTCAGAATTGCTGTGGCTATTTGGGGTCTTTTTATTCCAGATGAATTTTTGGAGAGTTTGTTCTAGATCTTTGAAGTATGCTGTTGGTATTTTAATAGGATTGCATTAAATCTGTAGATTGCTTTGGGTAGTATGGACATTTTAATAATGTTGATTCTACCAATCCATGAATACCCTCTATTCTTCCATTTGTTTATGTCTTCCTCTATCTCTTTTTCAATGTCCTGTAGTTTTCCAAGTACAGGTCTTTTACTTCCTTAGTTAAGTTTATTTCTAGGTATCTTAATTTTTTTTTTTGGTGCAATGGTAAATGGGATTATTTTTTTAGTTTCATTTTCTGTGAGTTCATTTATGGTGTGTAAAAAGGCTATAAATTTCTGGTTGTTAATTTTTTATCCTGCTACATTGCCAAATTTATTTATTAGGGCTAGTAGTTTTTTTTATGGAGTCTTTGGGGTTTTTTATATATAGTATCATGTAATCTGCTAATAGGTCAGTTTTAGTTCTTCTTTTACAATTTGGATGCTCTTTATTTCTTCTTGTGTGGGGGACTGCTGTCAAGCACATCAGGTGTTTTTATTTTATTATTATTATTATTTTGTTAATTAAATCTTTCTTGTTGAGATTATTACAGTTGTTCCTCTTCCGCGCCCCCCCCCCCCATAGATCCCTTCCACCCGGTTCCCACCCCCCCCCCGCCCTCACCCTCCCCACTGTCCTCATCCATAGGTGAATGATTTTTGTCCAGTCTCTTCCCACACCCCCCACATCCCTTCCCCCCCCCACAAAATAGTCAGTCCACTCCCTTTCAATGCCTCTGATTCTATTATAATCACCAGTTTATTCTGTTCATCAGATTATTTATTCACTTGATTTTTAGATTCACTTGTTAGATGTGTATTTGTTGTTCATAATTTGTATCTTTACCTTTTTCTTCTTCTTCCTCTTCTTAAAGGATACCTTTCAGCATTTCATATAATACTGGTTTGGTGGTGATGAACTCCTTTAGCTTTTTCTTATCTGTGAAGCTCTTTATCTGACCTTGAATTCTGAATGATAGCTTTGCTGGATAAAGTAGTCTTGGTTGTAGGTTCTTGGTATTCATCACTTTGAATATTTCTTGCCACTCCCTTCTGGCCTGCATAGTTTCTGTTGAGAAATCAGCTGACAGTCATATGGGTACTCCCTTGTAGGTAACTGACTGTCATTCTCTTGCTGCTTTTAAGATTCTCTCTTTGGTTCCGGACCAAGATGGCGGCATAGGTAAACACTGGAGACTGCTGCCGCAAACAACCACTTCAAAAATACAACTAAAAGACGGAACAGATATCACCCAGAACCACAGGAAAGCTGGCTGAGGAGAGACTCTTCAACTAGAAGGAAAGAGAACAGCATACCGAAGCTCAGAAGAGGCGCAGTGTGGAAAATATAAAGGTACCGAGGTGCGCGCGCAAAGCAGGCTGGTGGCTGAGGGCACGGTTGTCGTTTTCAATCAGGAGGGAGTCTCAGACTCTGGGCTCCAGATCCGGGCGAGTCTCTAGGGACTCAGACTCAGACGGGAGAAGCGGGATTGTCCGGCATCAGTTGGAATCTGAGGGCAGCCTTCTCTCCGAGGTTTGCAGTGGCGGTCGGGGTTCTGAGAAGCAGAGCCTCTAGGACCGGGACTGAGAGCAGCCATAACTGCTCCCTCCACCCACCCTGTTGATCCCGCCCCGCCCAAGCCCTGCGCAGAGCCATTTGCTGGATCGCCTCAGGCAAAGGCTAGATTAGCATCTCCCCAGAGGACAGAAGTTTTCCACACAGCTGATTCTCACAGCCAGTCAGCCTGGTGGTCAAATCCCTCTAGTATTAACTACAACAATCAGGGCTTAACTACAACAAGACTGCACACAAAGACTACTAGGGGGTGTACCAAGAAAGCGTAAAAAATGTGGAGACAAAGAAACAGGACAAAACTATCAAGGGAGGATATTGAGTTCAGAACCACACTTTTGAGGTCTCTCAAGAGGCTTCTAGAGTCTGTCGATAAACTTGATGAGATGTACAGGAAATCTAATGATACCCTCGATGGTGTGATAAAGGACCATCTAGAAAGTAAGCATACACTGACTGAAATAAAGAATATTATACAGACTCCCAACAGCAGACCAGAGGAGGGCAAGAATCAAGTCAAAGATTTGAAATGCGAAGAAGCGAGAAACACCCAACCAGAAAAGCAAAATGAAAAAAGAACCCAAAAATACGAAGATAGTGTAAGGAGCCTCTGGGACAGCTTCAAACGTACCAACATCAGAATTATAGGGGTACCAGAAGATGAGAGACAGCAAGATATTGAAAACCTATTTGAAGAAATAATGGCAGAAAACTTCCCCCACCTGGTGAAAGAAATAGACTTACAGGTCCAGGAAGCGCAGAGAACCCCAAACAAAAGGAATTCAAAGAGGACCACACCAAGACACATCATCATTAAAATGCCAAGAGCAAAAGACAAAGAGAGAATCTTAAAAGCAGCAAGAGAAAGAAACTCAGTTACCTACAAGGGAATACCCATACGACTGTCAGGTGATTTCTCAACAGAAACTTTGTAGGCCAGAAGGGAGTGGCAAGAAATATTCAAAGTGATGAATAGCAAGAACCTACAACCAAGATTACTTTATCCAGCAAAGCTATCATTCAGAATTGAAGGTCAGATAAAGAGCTTCATAGATAAGGAAAAGCTAAAGGAGTTCATCACCACTAAACCAGTATTATACGAAATGCTGAAAGGTATCCTTTAAGAAGAGGAAGAAGAAAAAGGTAAAGATACAGATAGTGAACAATAAACATGCATCTATGAACAAGTGAATCTAAGAATCAAGTGAATAAATAATCTGATATACAGAATGAACTGGTGATTATATGAATCAGGGACATAGAAAGGGAATGGACAGACTATTCTTGGGGGGGAAAGGGGAATGGGAGATGCGGGAAGAGACTGGACAAAAATCGTGCACCTATGGATGAGGACAGTGGGTGGGGAGTGAGGGCGGAGGGTGGGGCGGGAACTGGGAGGAGGGGAGTTATGGGGGGGCGGAAAGAGGAACAAATGTAATCTGAACAATAAAGATTTAAAAAAAAAAGACAGAAAACAGATCTGGGTTTGGGGAAGGTGGAGAGGGGTTGACAGTAGGGGCACAGGGACTTGTGGAAGGTGATGGATTGTTGTGTATCTTGGTCATGATAATGGATATACAACTGTGTGTGTCAGGACTCATGTACACTCAAGAGGGTGAATTCTACTGTGAATAAATTGTATCTGAATTTTTAAATAAAAAAGAAACAAGAAAAAAAATTCTCTCTTTGTCTTTTGCTCTTGGCATTTTAATTATGATGTGTCTTGGTGCGGTCCTCTTTGGATTCCTTTTGTTTGGGGTTCTCTGTGCTTCTTGGACTTGTAAGTCTATTTCTTTCACCATGTAGGGGAAGTTTTCTGTCATTATTTCTTCAAATAGGTTTTCAATATCTTGCTCTCTCTCTTCTTCTGGCACCCCCATAATTCGGATGTTGGTATGCTTGAAGTTGTCCCAGAGGCTCCTTACACTATCTTCATATTTTTGGATTCTTTTTTCATTTTGCTTTTCCGGTTGGGTGTGTTTTGCTTCTTCGCATTTCAAATCTTTGACTTGCTTCTTGCAATCCTCTAGTCTGCTGTTGGAACTCTGCATAATATCCTTTATTTCAGTCAGTGTATGCTTAATTTCTAGTTGGTCCTTTATCATAACCTCGAGGGTCTCACTAGATTTCTTGAGGGTCTCACTACATTTATCGGCAGTTTCTAGAAAGTTCTTGAAAAACCTTAAAAGTGTGGTTTTGAACTCTATATCCAGTAGTTTGCTTTCCTCCATTTTTGTCATTTGTGACCTGTTTCTTTGTCTCTGCATTTTTTATGATTCCCTGTGTTGGTAGAGTGGCTTTCTGTGCTAGGTGTCCTATAGGGCCCAGTGGCTCAGCCTCCCCAATTACCTGAGCTCTACACTCTTGATGCACCTCTTTGTGGGCTTTGTGCACAGTCTTGTTGTGGTTAAGCCTTGATTGTTGTAGGTATCACTGGGAGGAATTGACCTCCAGGCCAATTGGCTGTGAGAATCAGCTGTGTCTACGGTGGGAGAACTTCTGTGCTGAAGACACCCTTATGAGGCAAGACTTGCTTCAGTGGGGCTTTGGTGCTTACTGAGTCTGGCCCCTGAGTGTGTCCCTTATGGATCTGAGGAGTTGTAATTGGATGGTCCCACTCTGACCACTGGGTACACTGGCTCTTGGATATCTAAGGAGGTGCTAATTTAGCCTCTGCCTGAGGCTACCCAGCAGTAGCTACAAAGAGATCTGCAGATTCTTCTTCTTTGGGGTTTGGAGGTGCCCAAATGAGGCCCAGCTGTGAAGCAATGCAAGCTGCTGTGGGGCCTTGGGCCTTCTCTTGGAAGTTCTAGGTCTTTCTGGCCCAGCTACAGTTTGTTAGGTAATTTTTAGATTGCAAAGGGCCAGGGAATTCATATGCAAAAGCCTCTGCCACAGCTTGGGTGGTGCGGGGTCTCAGGGAATCAACAGGGCGGAGCAAGCAGCTATGGCTTATCCTCAGCCCTGCCCTAAGGGGCTCCCGGTCTCAGTGTCCTGGTAATCGCTGCAAGCACCCCCGAGATAAAGCCACCCTCGAGTTCTGAGTTCTGCCCACTGTCAGACAGTCCAGTCTCTCCCTGTATGAGTCTGGATCCCCAGAGACTCACCCGGAACTGGAGTTCAGAGCAGTCGGGGGCTTGTGACTCCCTCCCAATTCAAAAAGACAGCCGCGTCCTCAGTCGCCAGCCCCTGCCTCGTGCGCCTCCGTACCTCTGCACTTCTGCACCTCCTCTGAGTCTCAGTGTGCTTTTCTCTTTCCTTCTAGTTGTAGAATTTCCACTCAGCCAGCCTTCCTGTGGTTCTGGATGATGTCCATTTTGTCTTTTAGTTGTATTTTTGAATTTGTTGTGAGAGGCAGCAATTTCCGGTGTTTACCTATGCTGCCATCTTGGTTTCCTCTCCATCAGGTGTTTTTAAATATGTTGGCTGAACCCAGGGCACAGGCAGAGCCAGGCCTTGGAGGCGGTCCTAGCCAAGAGGCAAGGACGCCACTCAGTCTGACCTTTCCTGCCAGGTACTAGGGGGTGGATCCCATTATGTTGCCAGGAACTCAAGGCCCACCCAGATGTGATGTAACTTCTTGTTACTTTGAATATATATTAAAGTTACTTGCGGTGTAGGGGTCTCTGTTCATCTATCAGGGGGCAGACGCCACACCCGGTCCCAGCTTCTTCTCTTTTTGTGTCTTGTCTCATTATTTCATTTTTCCTTAATCCTCGTCACGTTCTATTCAAGATTCATGAACCCCTGCATTCTCTCTTTTGGTGCTGATCACGGGAAGAGAGAATGCACCCCCCATATTCTTGTCTGATCACTGTGGCTAGCACTTCCAGTACTATATCAAACAGGAGTGGTAAAAGTGGGCATCCCTGTCATATTCCCATTCTCAGGGGAAATGAGTTTAGTTTTTGCCCATTGAGTATGATGTTGGCTGTAGATTTGTCATATAAGGCTTTTTTTATGTTGAGGTATAATCCCTTTGTTCCCACTTTGCTGTGACGTTTTATCAAAAAAGGGTGTTGGATTTTGTCAAATGATTTTTCTGCATCAATTGATAGATTATGTGAATTTTGTCTCTCAATTTGTTTATGTGATGTAACACATTTATTGATTTGCAGATATCATACCATCCTTGCATCCCTGGAATAAATCTCACTTGGTCATGGTGTATGATCTTTCTAATGTAATGCTGAATCAGATTTGCTAGAATTTTGTTGTTCATCTATGTTCATCAAGGATATTGACCTGTAGTTCTCTTTTTTTATGGTGTCTTTATTTGGTTTTGGAATTAGGGTAATGCTGGCTTCATAGAAAGAGCTTGGAAGTGTGCCTTCCTCTTGAATTTTTTGGAGTAGTCTGAGGAGGATAGGTTTTAGTTCTTCTTTGAATGTTTGGTAGAACTCCCCTGTAAAGCCATACAGACCAGGGCTTTTGTTTGCTGGAAGATTTTTGATTGCTGCTTCAATTTCTTTGGTAGTTATCGGCCCACTCAGGTTTTTTTATTCTTCCTGATTGAGTTTTGGGAGCTTGTATTTTTCTAAGAATATGTCCATTTTGTCTAGGTTGTCCATTTTGTTGGAATAGAGTTGTTCATAGTACTTTTTCATAATCCTTTGTATTTCCGTGGGATTTGTTGTTACTTCACCTCTTTCATTTCTGATTTTGTTTATTTGGGTCCTCTCTCTTTGGTGACCCTGGCTAGAGGTTTATCAATCTTATTTATCCTTTCAAAAAACCACCTCTTGGTTTTGTTGATCTTTTGTATTTTTTTGTCTCTATGTCGTTTATTTCCACTCTGATATTTATTATTTCCTTCTTTCTGCTTATGCTGGGCTTTTCTTGTTTATCTCTTTCTAACTCTTTGAGTTGTAGGGTTAGGTAATTTATTAACATTTTTTCTTGTTTTTTGAGGTAGGCCTGTAGAACTATGAATTTCCCTCTCAAGACTGCTTTCTTTGTTTCCCATAGATTTTGGATTGTTGGGTTTTCTTTGTCGTTTGTTGCCATGATGCTTTTTATTTCTTCTTTGATCTCTTTGGTAACCCAATCATTTTTTTAATAGCATGCTATTTAGCCTTCAGGTGTTTGATTTTTTGGGTTGTTTTTATTGTAGTTGATTTCTAATTTTACGCCATTGTGATCTGAAAAGATGCTTGATATGATTTCTATCTCTTGAATTTGAAGAGACTTTATCTGTGTCCCAACATGTGGTCTATTTTTGAAAATGACCCATGTGTGCTTGAGAAGAATGTTTATTTTGTGGCTTTGGGGTGAAATGTTCTGAAGATGTCAATTAAGTCCACTTGATCTAGTGAGTCATTTAGGATTGATGTTTCTTTGCTGATTTTTTGTTTAGAGGATTTATCCAGTGGTGTTAGTGGAGTATTAACATTCCCTACTATGACTATATTGCTGTCAATCTCTCCCTTGATATCCTCCAGAAGTTTTTTTATATATTTGGGTGCTCCTATATTGGGTGAATATATGTTTACCAGAGTTATATCTTCTTGTTGAATTTCTCCCTTTAGTATTATGAAGTGACCTTCTTTATCTCTTGTTATGGCCTTCACTTTGAGGTCTATTTTGTCAGATATAAGTTTTGATACTCTACCTTTTTTTTCATTTCCATTCACCTGAAAAACCGTTTTCCAATCCTTCCCCATCAGTCTGTGTGAGTCCTTTGTTCTGAGGTGGGTCTCCTGTAGACAGCTGATATATGGGTCAGATTTTCTTATCCACTCAGCTACCCTATTTCTTTCAATTGGGGCATTTAATCCATTTACGTTTAAAGTTATTTTTGATAGGCACTTGCTTGTTGCCATTTTTATTCTTTATGCCTTTGTTCCTTTTTCCCTTCCTATTTCTTCTTTTTACAGCAGTCCCTTTAGCATTTCTTGCATTGCTGGTTTGGTGGTAATAAACTCCCTTAGTCCTTTTTTTATCTGTGAAGCTTCTGATTTCACCCTCAACTTTGATTGATAGCCTTGCTGGATACAGTATTCTTGGATTCAGACCCTTGCTTTTCATGACTTTGTATATTTCATTTGCTTCTAGCCTGATACGTTTCTGTTGAGAAATCAGTTGATAGTCTGATAGGAGATCCCTTGTAGGTAACTTTCTGTCTCTCTCTGGCTGCCTTTAAGATTCTTACTTTGTCATTGGTGTTTGCCAGTTTAATTATAATGTGTCTTGGTGTTGGTCTTTTTGGGTTCATCTATTTGGGACTCTGTAAGCTTCTTGGACTTGTGTGAGTCTTTTCTTCCCGATATCAGGGAAGTTTTCTGTCATTTCTTCAAGTAGGTTTTCCATTCCTTGCTCAGTTTCCTCTCCTTCTGGCACCCCTATTATGTGGATGTTGTTTTGTTTCGTGTTGTACCAAAGTTCCCTTAGGTTCTCCTCCTGTTTTTAAGTTTGTTTGTTTTTCAGTTGCTGCTCTGCTTGGGTATTTTTTTCCAACCTTGTCTTCTAGCTCACTGATGCAGTCCTCCACTTCTTCTAGTCTACTGTTGATGCTTTCTATTGTGTTATTTATTGCAGCGATGCCATTTTTCATTTCTTCTTGGTTCTTCTTCATTTCCTCTTGGTTCTTACACATATTGTTAAATTTGTCTTCCAACCTTTTCAGCGTCCTTATGACCATTGTTCTGAATTCTTCTTTGACATATTGCTTGCCTCCATTTCGTTTACTCCTTTTCTGGTGATTCCTCCTTTTCTTTTGTGTGGCATCTGTTTCTTTGTCTCCCCATGTTCGCTCCTCTCAGGGTGTCTGGTTATGTAGCTCTGTCTATCCTGTGTTGACTTAAAGGCAAAAAATACAACATGACCAGACACAATGCACAGGGCACCAAACACAAATGTATTCACGATACCAATAACCCCAAACAAAGTTGACCACCAGAGCAAAGAGAATTAGGGGAGAGAAAAGAGTGCAAAAATGATATTGAGAAAAGGAAAAAATATAAGAGAGAAAAGAAAGAGAAGGGAAAATATATATGTGTGTATGGGGAGAAACCTCCAGAAAACCAACAACTAATCCAAAAAATGAAAACAACAAACACCAGAGATGAATGCAAAGAACAAACAACTAATCCAAAAAATGCAAACAACAAACACCAAAAATACAACACCCAGCTGAATCTGAGGAGGCAGAGCTCTCTCTAGGTCAGTGGTTCTCAACCTTGGCTGCACATTAGAATCACCTGGGAATCTTTTTAAAATCCTGATTTCTGGGCCTCATCCTCCGGAAATTCTGTTTCTTTGTTATGGGGTAGGGCCACAACATTAGTAACAAAGAAACAGAATTTCCGGAGGATGAGGCCTAGAAATCAGGATTTTAAAAAGATTTCCAGGTGATGCTAATGTGCAGCCAAGGTTGAGAACCACTGCTCTAGGTCAGTGGTCAGCAAACTGTGGCTAGCGAGCTACATGTGGCTCTTTAGCCCCTTCAGTGTGGCCACAAAGTTTCAATCGCACTGTACGTGCGCACCCGCACATGGTATTTTGTGGAAGAGCCACACTCAAGGGGCTGCAGTTTGCCAACCACTGCTCTAGGTGATCTCTGACCTTTCCATCCATGTATTGCCTCACCAGCTGTATTTAATTTTCTAATTCCCAATGGATGTTATTTGATTCAGCTGTTCCTTCTATCTGCTCTGTGAGAAGGCACAGAGCCTGTCCATGTATTTGGCACCGCTTTGTCTCCCCCTGGACAAACTTTTTAGACACCAGCAGTTAGGAGTCTCGGTGTTTGTGGGTTCATAGCTGAGGCAGCTGTTCCCTGGGTGTTGTGGTTGTAGAGTCCCTGGAGTTATCCAAGGCCTCCCTGGTTGAACGTAAGGCTGGGCTTCTGATCACAGCTGCTCTCCCCTTCAAGATGGTGTGGTCTCTGTGGCAGAGACAGCTGCTCCAGGAGAGATTTCAGCACTAGTAGAGGCTGCCTGGCCAGGGGAACCTAGTCCGCTTGTCCTCAACAGTCCTGTGGAATATAGCTGTCCCTCACTCACACATACACACACTCCCCGCACGTCCACGCATTCTCCTTTTGCTCTCTCACACACTATCTTGCAGCCTACCGTCCCACTGGCTGCCATCTTGGATCTCTCCCCTATGTTTTCTTATAGGAGTTTTATAGTTTGGGGTATTATATTTAGGTCTTTAATTCATTTTGGGTTGATTTTTGCATAGGGAGTAAGACAAGGGCCCAACTTTATTTATTTATTTTTGCATATGGATATCCAATTTTCCCAGCACTATTTATTGAAGAGACTTTCTCCATTGAATGGTCTTAGTACATTTGCCAAAGATCATTTTTTATTTTTTTAATTATTTTCCCCCCTTTATTGATAAAGATATTACAAATGTGTCCTTATCCCCCTCAATGTCCCCTCATCCCCCCAATCCTGCCCTCACCCTCACCGCCCTGTTGTCCACATCCATCACTTATGCTTATATGCATGCATACAAGTCCTTTGGTTGATCTCTCCCCCTCACCCCTACCCTCCCCTACCTTCCCTCTGAGTTTTGAGCATCTGATCGATGCTTCTCTGTCTCTACATCTGTTTTTGTCCATCGGTTTACAAAGATCATTGACCATATAAGCAAGGGTTTATTTGGGGGCACTCTATTGTGTCCCACTGACCTATATATCTGTTTTCTTGCTAACTTCACACTGGATTACTGTAGTTTCGTAATAGTTTTCAGATCAGGAAGTGTGAGTCCTCCAAATTTGGTTTGTTTGTTTTTGCAAAATTGTTTTGGTTGTTTGGGGTCTCTTGAGATTCCATATAAATTTTAGGCTGAATTTTTCATTTCTGAAAAAAAAAAAGAAGCCATTTGGGTTTTGGTAGGAATTATATTAAATCTGTAGCTCATTTTGAGTAGTATGGACATCTTAATAATATTAAGTCTTTTAATTCATGAACACAGAATGTCTATCCATTTATTTGTGGCCCATTAGAGCTTGCATTTCCCCTACCCACAGTAATTTCTTCAAAGATCGGCACATAGCCCTTTCAGAGCCTATGTGAGAAAAGAAAAATTTTCTTTAGGTTTCTGAAGCAAAAACAACCTCTATTTCCATGTGCCTTGAAGCTGAGGTTAGGTAGAGACTGAAGCTGTTGTCACCATCAAGCTATGAAGCCTGGGATGGATGTCCACACAGTTCAAGGCTGAGACAAGAGGCAGAATGATACTGAGCATGATGATTTCCTCTGAGCCCTGAAGCCACCACTACTTCTGATCTTCTCAGTTATAGGAACCCAAACAATTCCCTTTATACCTAAACCAGTTTTTGGTTGGCACTTCAGTCATTTGCACACAAAATTCTCATTGATTTAGAAAATAATACAGCTTTTCAAAGAGTGGGTGATCAGATGGCCAGCCCCAGGCCAGCAGTTCTGGATGTGAGCTTTCAGCAGCCAGAACAATGCTGCCCTTGAGCAGACCCTAATTCCTGGTTGAGGTCAGTCTGCAATCCAAAGGTTGGTCCAGCTTGCCAACCATGCAAGAATTTCTGCAGTCTCCAAACCCATCACATCTGAGGGATCCTTGTAGGCTACTCTTCCTCTCCTCCCCCTCTATTCCTTGGGCTCCCAGCAACAATTCTCTTCTTCCCAACAACACTACTCTCAGGGAAAGATTTAATTCACCCATTCACTCTATGGCTTACATGACTCATATGGTCCTAGTTCTTAGAACAAAGTATCCTAATAATGAATAAAATTTCTAGTGATGGAATTTTTTAGACACATGAGAGTAGTCACTTAAAATGTTAAATTGCCTTGGTTCACTTTGAAGTCTAACTCTTTGCAGACAATTGAATTTTTCTATGTCCATCTAGCTCTGTATTGGTCATGAACACAATGATACAGTGCTTTATTAATCATTATAAAATGCAGCAATTCACATTGGCCTCATTGTTTACCTTCCTTCTATGCAAGAAAAGTACAAACTGCTCTCAGAAACATAAAAAAACACCATTACCTATATTTATTGAACATCCTATCTAATAAAAAAGTAATATGCAAACTGACCATCACTCCAACACACAAGATGGCTACCCCCATGTGGTCAAAGATGGCTGCCCCCATGTGGACACAAGATGGCCAGCAGGGGAGGGCAGTTGTGGGCAATCAGGCCAGCAGGGGAAGGGAGTTGGGAGGAACCAGGCCTGCAGAGGAGGGCAATTGGGGGGACCAGGCTGGCAAGGGAGGGTAGTTAGGGGTGACTGGGCCAGCAGGGGAGGGCAGTTAGGGGCGACCAGGCTTGCAAGAGAGGACAGTTAGGGGCAACCAGGCCAGCAGGGGAGGGCAGTTAGGGGCAATCGGGCTGGCAGGGGAGCAGTTAGGCATCAATCAGGCTGGCAGGGGAGTGGTTAAGGGGTGATCAGGCTGGCAGGCAGAAGTGGTTAGGGGCAATCAGGCAGGCAGGCAGGCAGGCAGGCGAGCAGTTGGGAGCCAGCAGTCCTTGATTGTGAGAGGGATGTTTCACTGCCCGTTTAGGCCTGATACCACTGGCATCAGGCCTAAATGGGCAGTTGGACATCCCTCAAGGGGTCCCAGATTGAAGAGGGTGAAGGCTGGGCTGAGGGACACCCCCCCCCCCCCATTCCCGCCTCCCATGCATGAATTTTGTGCACCGGGCCTCTAGTTTATTGTGCTCCATATGCTGGACATTGTTCTAAGCATTTTACATTACCCAATCTAATCCTCATTGACACCCTAAGAGGTAACCAGATTATAAACCTCATATTGCAGCTGAAGAAATCCAAGTGGCACTGTTACTAAGCTGAAGAAAACTATGGAACAAAACAAAACAAAACTGTAAGAGGTACCAGGGTGAAATTGGACTCTAGGGCACCTCTTAGGCCCCCAGGCATCACAACTTGGTATCAATAAAATCAGGAACTAAGAAATTATTATTTTAGAATCATAAAAGTGGGGAATGTTCAATGTGCCATAAAAATGAGAGAAAAATGAGATCCAGCCAGAATATCAGAAATAAAACTAGACCACACATCTAATAATTCCCAGTCTGTGCTCTCTACATTCATTCATTCATTCATTCACTCAATTATTTATTCAGCATAAACATTCCATAGAAAATATTTATTTGCTGTACATGGAAAATATTAGTAATGCCAAAATTAAAAATATAAACATATAAGTTAAATAAATAAATATGCTCTTTGCTCTCAAAGAAACAGTAGTGTTGGGAAAAGTAAGACAGTGCACTAATCAGTCATTTAGAGGGAGGAGCCAAATCTACTTGGAGGTATCAGGAAGACTTCACAGGGGAGAAAGAGCAGAAACTTTCAAAGGAAGCTAAAGCAGGGAAGAACAATCCAGGAGAGAAGGTGAGACCAATTACAAGGCAGCAGGTGGAGCATCTGGGAACTGCAGGGGCCTGGTTTCAGGAGGTCAGGCCAGGAAGATGGGCAGATAAGGTGGTGAGGACTGCTTATGCCAGGCTGAGGAATAATTCTTTTGGGGGGTCATGGGTATTGTTGGTCAGGTTTTCAATTGGAAACTAATCAAAATTTTTAAAGTCTTTTTAGAAGGGGTTAGAGCTTGGTAGGTGTGCTATGTAGGGGATTTTAAGCATTGAAATAATCTGATCAGATTTGCTGTAGGGGCTGAGAGATACATGAAATCTGTAGAGCAGTGGTTCCCAAAGTTATTTGGCCTACCGCCCCCTTTCCAGAAAAAATATTACTCAGCGCCCCCTGGAAATTAATATTTTAAAAATTTTAATAGCAATTAGACAGAAAGATATATGTATTAATGTTTCTACCTTTTTCATAAAATATAGTAAAGAAAGGTGTAAATTAGAAACATTGAAGTTTGAAATCATGAAACTATTTATTGAACTCAGAATAGAAAGGTAATACAAAAAAAGTTAAAACAAATGCACCTGTGGCCATCACCGCCCCCCTGGATCGCTGCAGCGCCCACCAGGGGGCGGTAGCGCCCACTTTGGGAATCACTGCTGTAGAGGCTGAGCTTATATACAGAAAATAAGGTTAAGAAATGAATGACTATGGGGAGGACCTCAATTCAGTATAGAGGAAATAGAAAGGGGATGAGTTGATAAGAAGAAAGGGAACTAGAGGAAAATAATAATAATAATAAATTTACCAAAAAATTGATTTCAAAAATGGTATAAAAAAATAAAAAATAGCAAATAAAAATAAGATAAAATAGAGTGATAGAAAAATAAAGCAAAAAGAAATAGAAAATAAAGCAACAAACAAAAACAGAAAAGCAAAGAAAGAAAAGAAAAAGAAAGAGATAACAAAATAATAACAAAGAAATGAAAATAAAAATAAAAATAAATAAATAAAAATGAAAAAGTGAAGTGTCATTCCTTTGGTTGGCTTACGATCCCAGTCTTCTATACTGTACTGTTTCTCAGTTTCCTGTTGCTGGGACTGAAGGTTTCTCTTTAGGCCAGTCCCTGTGGACTCTCAGGGACTATTCAGAGTTTTTTATTTTAATCCTTTGTACCATTCAGGGTGGAATCTGGGTGTGGTTGTATTAGTTGCCTGGATACTGGAGGGAGAGGCTATCTCTTCAGAACAAAATGGCTGTCGAGGTCCGGGCTCAGGTATGACTCAGCGCCAGACTCACTGCCACTTCTCTTGGACCCCACCTTTCCCCAGATTCCACAAGTTCGAACCTTCTCCCACACCTCAGCATGGATATGTGTCTATATCCGAAAGGTCCTATGAACTAGGTTCAGTGAAGAAAGACACAGGCCACAAAGAGGGGAAAAACTATGTCTCTGTGAGCTCCTCTCCTGTTGGCACTGCGCAGTCTGGTCAGCCCTTCAGGCTGCCCCCTCTGAGCTCAGGCTTTTGTGACTGTGGACCCAGATCTAGAATACCCTGCCTCCAGCAGTCCTGTTGACCTTCTTTCCACAGTTGGACACTGTGCCTGTTCCCAGGGATGTGGCTTGGTGCTGTGCGGATTCCCTTTGACCCTCTGGGCTCAGAGGTCTGGCAGACTCTCCTGCCCAGATCCTTGATTTTACCTTTCTCCAGGGGTCCTCTGCCCTTCCCAGCTGCAAACTGTCTCACCAGCTGAGTTTCCTTCACCAATTTGGGTTGGATGTTATTCGTTTCAGCTGCTCATTCTATTTGCTCTGGGACAAGGTTCGGGACACATCCGTCTATTCTGCCGCCATTTTGTCTCTCCTAATTAATTTTTAAATCAGGTACACCTTTCATTTTTAAATACCTTTGTCAAAATAATCTTTTTCATAATAGCAAAAATATTTCTGTCACTAATATGAAAAGTTATGGGCTAGTCTACCTTTCATTCTCAGAGTAGTGAGAGGATGAAGTAAAGCTTGATATAAGTCCAATAGAGAGTACTAAAGAAAGACGGACTTATGTGCAGCATAAGGATCCAGGTTCACTGAATTTACATCTCTTCTTAGTAGTGCCCATGGGTTAGAGCCCAAGCATTTTACAGCATTTAAAAACACAGTGTAATGTGTTATCTGGCTTGCTGGTGATTTTCAACACATGACAAGTCAAAGAATTTTGTCTTCCAAGTACGGTAACTCCATAGGCTGTTCCCAGTCCAGCTTGGGTTTCCCAGCACTTACCCATCTGCAGCGGCTTATCCTAGATAGAGACTTTAATGGTAAGGCATTCATAGCCTTTAGGTTGCTTGGTCTACAGTTTACCTTAATTATTTTTCAAATAAGTACTATGCACAGAGAAGTCAGAAAATTAATAAAGATCTTATATTCATTTCAATCTAAATTTTCTGACAAAGGACTCAACCTAGAAAATTTTCCTTGGTTTACAAGTGCTTAAATGTTTGGCTTTAACACAGCACTGCTCTAGTGCTCTAGTGTGTTTCACCATCCAAGGTATTGTTTTCTGAAGGTGCATAAAAAGGCATTTCATTCAGGATCTTCTTATGGATGGACAAACTATTTTTGCTAATCAAACTGAGGGAGGGAGAGAGGAAGAAGGGAAGTAAGATTAATTTATGTGTGATCTACCCTAATGGTGGACAAAAAGGATAAGATCTGAATAGGGCCTGTATTGCTACCTGCAGATTTGCTAAAGGACATTGCAGTCTGAGAAAGTGAAGAGGAGGAAGGGTCCCAGTATTCAGGGAAGGGTGTTTGGGGACTGATCTGGAGCTAGAGCCCAGACCAGAGTGGAAGTCAAGTCACTGATCATTGTACCTAACTGAACTGTTACCCAGTCCTCATGGTTAGCTGTGAGGCCCACTACTGGACAGCAGCCAGCACATTGCCAACAGTAGACCCGCAGCAGAGTTGCTTGTCTGCATTTCCAGACTCATTTCAGCCCTCTTCATGCCCTTCTGTTTCTTTCTATGAAGTCAATCCCAGGAGGTTTAGCAGCCTAAGACCCTGGATTGGAAGGTGGGGCCCTGGATACCTAAGGGGGACATGACAGCATGTAAAAATAGGGTTCATCCCTAATCAAGGAGGGGCCAGGTGAGACCAGCCTGATTGAGAGCTCCTGAGGTAGGGCCACGTTAGACATACATCCTACAACTGGGAAAGGACATAAGTTCACGTTGAGCCTAAGGCGGCCACCACATAGTCTTCACTCAGGCAACCATCACTCAGCCTCACCTGAGCACCATGCTAAGAACCACACAGTGGGAAGAGCTGAAATCTGTGCTTCCAGGGACTTTCTTTAGAAACAAACAAGTAGTAAAAGACTAAGACAACTTTGGAAGCATAGACCTACATTTGACTTCCAGGAAGGAGAAGGGTGACTACTGGCAGGAAAATGGAGCCATCAGCTTCAGCAGTAGAGGGCAGTTCAAGGGCTTCTGTATGGAAAAGACTCTGCTTCCCCTGCTCTTTCTGAGGACTCACATCTCAACACCACAGCTATACAGGGTGTCCCCCAAAAAGCAAGCACACTTTAACAACTGATAGCCCAATTTTGAAAATGAAATGTATTTTAATAAACACTGACTTTCTAATTATTTAAAGTGTATGTATACATTTTTTTCAGGAGACAGAACCCTATATTTTCAGGAGACTGAAATAAGAATCTGATTGAACCATATGTCTATTCTTAACCAAAGAAGGCTAGAAAGAATGGGTTGCATAGTACAAATGTGGGTATTGAAGGAATTTCTCGAAGAAAGGGTCGAAGGCTGGGCGGACACCTCAAACGTGGTTACACTGTTACAGCACTTACAATGGTCCTGTCACAGTGTTGGCTGTGTAAGCTCATTGGCTATTTGTCTTTTCATAGGACACCCACCAACCCAGATCCCCAAGCAATTACATTTTAAATCGAAAGACATCTTGTTACTTTTTTGTCCCATTCTTATAAACTACTAGAGGCCCGGTGCATGAATTCATGCACCAGTGGGGTCTCTTGGCCTGGCATGCGGGATTGGGCTGAAACTGGCTCTCCAACATCCCCCGAGGGGTCCCAGATTGTGAGAGGGCACATGCCTGGCCAAGGGATCCCACCAGTACACGATCAGGGCCCTGGAGGAACACAGGAGGTTGGCCAGCCGGGGAGGGACCACGGGAGAGCTCCAGGGTGTGTCTAGCCTGTCTTACTCAGTTCCTATCGGCTGGACCCCAGCAGCAAGCTAACCTACTGGTCAGAGCGTCTGCCCCCTGGTGGTCAGTGCACATCATAGCAACTGGTCGACTGGTCGACTGTCTGCCCCGTGGTGGTCAGTGCACATCATAGCGAGTGGTTGAGCAGCCTTAGCATATCATTAGCATATTACGCTTTGATTGGTGGAATGGACAACTGGACAACCCTTTTATTATATAAGGGTTAAGATAGCCTTGATTCTCCATTTAGTCTTCTATTATTTTTAGCTGTCTCTGTTCATAATTAATGCTCAAATAAAGCTTTGATATGAAGCTAAAATTTTGGATGATATATAGTGTGTTTCTAAGCAAATGACTGATAAAAATGTATGGGAAAATTAATCTAAAGATCTCTCTAGCTTGCATTGCTCCATAAGTCAACACTCCTTATTTCTGGAGATTTGACAAGCTATAAATCCACCTACTTGGACTATTATACAGTTCTTGGCCACAGATTATTTTAGGAGACTTTGAGATTTGTCTGACTGAAAACTAAACTATCCTACTATCTGGCACATCTTAACAGAGGAGGGGTAGTGTCTCCAGAAAGGGGCCAGGGCCCAGAGTGGGCCTGCCTTTGGTCAGCTGGTAGTATGTGAGTTCCTGACTTCATGCAGGAAAGGTTTCACAACATGAGTCCAGGTGACTGAGAGTAGGTTTATTAAAGCTGGGGACTGTGAAACAAGGAAGGGCTCAGGACAGAAGAAGCAACAGGAGAGAGCCTAGATGGAGCTGCTTTGGTTTTCTAGAAATGTTATAGGAAAGGAATAGAACCACACTGGGCTGTGTGAATTCACTAAGAAGTCAGAGAAAAGGAGACCTTGGAAACATGTTCAGGGGATTTGACAGGGACCAGCTGCCACTGCTCATTGCTCCCCTTGTTGCAAGTCTCATGGGGTCCCATAGAGTTTAGGAGATGCATGCCTGTGGGGGAAGAAGAGGGGAAATGGAAAGGTGCAAGCATGCTCCTGGGAAGGAGAGCACACACTGGGTCCTTTGTCTTGTAGGTTTTAAAGGCTGGGAGTTTAGCGAGGTCTTAGGGGAGGATCTCAACAGAATTATTCATCAATTTTTCCAGATGTGTCCTTTAAGGGCTGTGGTGTCCACTGATTGGTCAGTGCCAGGGCAGGGACTTATTAATCATCGAAGCTAGTCCTGACTCCACCAATTGGTTTTGTTGCTCTTTTGGACCTGCAGCTGAAATACAGCTGAGGCCTAGATATTATCTCTAAGGAGGAAAGGCTACCCTGGGGTGAGGTCCAGCGCCAGTTTTGCCCATTGCTAGGCACCTGGGGCTTTCCACCCTGGTGACCTTCTGTATCTGGCTGTAAATTGCTCAGCCAGTTTGTTCAGTTATCTGTCTCAGTTTCCCCATTCCACATTTTCCTAGCTTCTTATTAACCTTCCTCAGTAGGAAATCTAATAATTGCCCAGTGTGTCTGAAAAGAAATAAAGTGATACACAGAAAGTGTTTAGAATAGAGCCGAGTCCCCATATGTGTTACATTTTTGTTAATACTGCTACTATTATTTTGATGCAAGTCATCAAGGAAATTGTCAGTATTATAAGTGTCACACACCCATACAAAGGAAAACATGTACACAACAATAACTGGCAATGACAGAATCAAACTACTTCAAAGTTTGCTGTCTCATCACATCTACCACAGGTCATAGCAATGAGGCAAATCAGTATCTAATTCCTCACACTAGGATAGGACTCTAGTCCATCTGTTATTGCTGATGTAGTTGTCTCAAACTGTGCCTTCCCTCTTCACTCCTTTAAGTTAAGGAACTTTTTCCACCTTCCTATAATAGCTCAGACATTCTGATGTGTTGAGATTTAAGTATCAGCATAGCCTCGGTATAAGCTACCAACAAGAAACCCAGAGAAATTGGCAGGTGCCACACTTCTTATTTGATGGATTCCACTAGCAGCCATTTTTCTCCACTTCTGGCTCTCGCCCTATAGTTGCTCTGTCAAAGAAGTCCAACTCCTGCATTCACTCTAAATATACCACTACTGTCATCTTCCCTGAAAACCCCTTCACTGAATTCTCCTCCCAGTGCAAATCTGCTGTGGGCTCATCTGTATTCCAAGAGAACTTTGTTTTCTTTTTCTCTCCTTCCCTCAACCCCTTTAATCCTCTAGTTCAAGCAATTAGCTCTACAAATAATAGCTGCAATCAAGGTCTAGCACATGTGATAATTTCCCCCTAATAAATCAATCAATTCTTTCTGTGGAGTGTGTTTTTCCCCCTTACAGTCATTAGAGAATTACAATGCTACTTGAGTATCACCAGCAACTTGAATTAGTCAAGAAATGTCAATCAAATATACCAGATTTTGGTTTAAAGATAAGAAAAGTGGGTTAGATTCACAAAAGCTTCTTGTCTTAGAATAGGAAGCTTGATAAACCCTTGTTGAATCTCTCTTAGAGAGGCCTTAGAGTACAATGATCCATTTGGAAGAAAATCAAAGTCAGTATTACCAATGACAAATCAGACAAAACCCAGAAACTCTCATTAAGTAATCTAAAATTAATAATTGGGCCCAACCAGAGTGGTTCAGTGGTTGAGCATATGAACCAGGTCACAGTTTGATTCCTAGTCAGGGCACATACCTGGATTGTGGGCTCGATCCTTAGTAGAGAGCATGCAGGAGAAAGCCAATTAATGATTCTCTCTTATCATTGGTGTTTCTATCTCTCCCTCTTCCTTCCTCTCTGAAATCAATAAAAATATATTTTTTTAAAAGTTAAAAAAATTAATAATTGGAATAATCAACCACCTAGTATCTCTAGGTAATGTAATATCCTATAATATCTAACAGGTTAGTACAGCAAAGAAGAAAGGAAGAGAAATAATCCAGCAAAAGGGCAAATTTTAATTTTATAACTTGCAAAGAAATTTTTAGTTAGAGGAGAACTAAAGGATCATCTGGCCCATGCTCATCACAGTGCTTCTTAGAGCTGACTTCAGGGTTGGAAGTGAGGGGCTTGGTGGCAGAGCTCCTTGATCCCATTCCTTCCAGCATAGAAGCTCAATTTTTTTTTATTGCTTAAAGTATTACAAAGAGTAGTACATATGTCTCCTTTTTTCCCCCCTGGACCTTCCCCTGGACTTCCCTACCCCCTAGTGTCTTGTGTCCATTGGTTATGCTTATATGCATGCATACAAGTCCTTTCGTTGATCTCTTACACCCTCCCCCCCGCCCGCCCAAACCTCCCCAGCCTTCCTGCTGTAGTTTGACAGTCTGTTCGATGCTACTCTGCCTCTGTATCTATTTTTGTTCATCAGTTTATAATGGTCTTTATTATCCATAAATGAGTGAGATCATGTGGTATTTTTCTTTCACTGCCTAGCTTATTTCACTTAGCATAATGCTCTCCAGTTCCATCCATGCTGCTGCAAATGGTAAGAATTCCTTCTTTTTTACAGCAGCAGAGTATTCCATTGTGTAGATGTACCACAGTTTTCTAATCCATTCATCTGCTGATGGGCACTTAGGCTGTTTCCAAATCTTAGCTATGGTAAATTGTGCTGCTATGAACATAGGGTGCATATATCCTTTCTGATTGGTGTTTCTGGTTTCTAGAAGTGGGATCACTGGGTCAAATGGGAGTTCCATTTTTAACTTTTTGAGGAAACTCAATACTGTTTTCCATAGTGGCTGCACCAGTCTGCATTCCTACCAGCAGTGCACAAGGGTTCCTTTTACTACGCATCCTCTCCAGCACTTGTTGTTTGTTGTTGATGATAGCCATTCTGACAGGTGTGAGATGATACCTCATTGTTATTTTGATTTGCATTTCTCAGATGATTAGTGACTGAGCATGTTTTCATGTGTCTCTTGGCTTTCTGAATGTCCTCTTTTGAAAAGTGTCTATTCAGGTCCTTTGCCCATTTTTTGATTGGATTGTTTATCTTCCTTTTGTTAAGTTGTATGAGTTCCCTATAAATGTTGGAGTTTAAACCCTTATCAGTGATAACGTTGGCAAATATGTTCTCCCATGTAATGGGCTTTCTTGTTATTTTGTTGATGGTTTCTTTTGCTGTGCAGAAGCTTTTGATTTTGATGTAGTCTCATTTGTTTATTTTGTCGTTGGTTTCCAAGGCCCTAGGAGCTGTATCAGTGAAGAAATTGCTTCGGCATATGTTTGAGATTTTGTTGCCTTTGGATTCCTCTAGTATTTTTATGGTTTCCCATCTTACATTTAAGTCCTTTATCCATTTTGAGTTTATTTTTGTGTATGGTGTAAGTTGGGGGTCTAGTTTCATTTTTTGCATGTATCATCCAATTTTCCCAACACCATTTATTGAAGAGACTGTCTTGACTCCATTGTATGTTCTTGCCTCCTTTGTCAAATATTAATAGAGCATATTGGTTCAGGTCAATTTCTGGGCTCTCTATTCTATCCCATTGATCTATATGTCTATTCTTGTGCCAGTACCAGGCAGTTTTGAGAACAGTGGCTTTGTAATACAGCTTGATATCTGGTAATGAGATCCCACCTACTTTGTTCTTCTTTCTCAGGATTGCTGCAGCTATTCAGGGTCTTTTTTAATTCCAGATGAATTTTTGGAGGGTTCGTTCTAGGTCTGTGAAATATGCTGTTGGTATTTTAATGGGGAGTGTGTTGAATTTATAAATTGCTTTGGGTAGTATGGACATTTTAATGATGTTGATTCTACCAATCCATGAACATGGTATGTTCTTCCATCTGTTTATGCCTTCCTCTGTCTCTTTTTTCAACATCCTGTAGTTTTCTGAGTAGAGGTCTTTTACCTCTTAAGTTAAGTTTATTCCTAGGTATCTTAATTTTTTTTTTTTTGGTGTGATGGTAAATGGGATTGCTTTTTTAGTCTCTCTTTCTGTAAGTTCACTATTGATGTATAGAAATGCCATAGATTTCTTAGCATTAATTTTGTATCCTGCTACATTGCCGAATTCATTTTTTAAGTCTAATAGTTTTTTGATGGAGACTTTAGGGTTTTTTATGTACAATACCATATCATCTGTGAATAAGGACAGTTTTACTTCTTCTTTTCCAATTTGGATGCCTTTTATTTCTTCTTCTTGTCTAATCACAATGGCTAATACTTCCAGTACTATGTTGAACAGGAGTGGTGAGAGTAGGCATACCTGTCTTGTTCCTGTTCTTAGGGGAAATGGTTTTAGTTTTTGCCCATTGAGTATGATGTTGGCTGTGTATTTGTCATATATGGCTTTTATTATGTTGAGGTATGATCCTTCTATTCCCACCTTGCTGAGAGTTTTTATCAAAAATGGGTGTTGGATTTTGTCAAATACTTTTTCTGCACCAATTGATATGACTATGTGGTTTTTATCTCTCAATTTGTTTATGTGATGTATCACATTTATTGATTTGCGGATATTGTACCATCCTTTCATCCCTGGGATAAATCCTACTTGGTCATGGTGTATGATCTTTCTGATGGACTGCTGGATCCGATTTGCTAAAATTTTGTTGAGGATTTTGGCATCTATGTTCATGAGGGATATTGGCCTGTAATTCTCTTTCATTGTGTTGTCTTTATTTGGTTTTGGTATTAGGGTGATGCTGGCTTCATAGAATGAGCTTGGAAGTGTTCCTTCTGCTTGAGTTTTTTAGAATAGTCTGAGGAGGATAGGTTTTAGTTCTTCCTTGAATGTTTGATAAAACTCCCCTGTGTAGGCGTCTGGCCCCGGGCTTTTGTTTGCTGGAAGCTTTCTAATTACTGCTTCAATTTCTTCCATAGTTATTGGCCAGTTGAGATATTTAGATTCTTCCTGATTGAGTTTTGGAAGGCTGTATTTTTCTAGGAATATGTCCATTTCCTCCAGGTTGTCCAGTTTGTTGAAATAGAGTTGTTCATAGTATTTTTTAATAATCCTTTGTATTTCTGTGGTGTCTGTTGTTATTTCTCCTCTTTCATTTCTGATTTTGTTTATTTGGGTCCTCTCTGTTTGCTTCATGGTGAGCCTGGCTAGAGGTTCATCAACCTTGTTTATCCTTTCAAAGAACCAGCTATTTGTTTTGTTGATCTTTCGTATTGTTTTTTTGGTCTCTATGTCATTTATCTCTGCTCTGATCTTTATTATTTCCTTCCTTATGCTTACACTGGGCTTTTCTTGTTACTCATTTTCTAACTCTTTGAGTTGTAGGGTTAGGTAATTTATTACCATTGTTTTTTTTTGTTTTTTTGTTTTTTTTCTGTAGGTTTGTAGAGCTATGAACTTCCCTCTCAAGACTGCTTTCACTGTGTCCCATAGGTTTTGGATTGTTGTGTTTTCATTGTCATTTGTTGCCATGATGTTTTTTATTTCTTCTTTGATCTCTCTGGTAATCCAGTCATTGTTTAATAGCATGCTATTTAGTCTCCAGGTGTTTGATTTTTTTGGATTGTTTTTATTATAGTTGATTTCCAGTTTTATGCCATTGTGATGTGAGAAGATGCTTGATATGATTTCTATCTCTTGAATTTGAAGAGACTTTGCCTGTGACCCAATATATGGTCTATCTTTGAAAATGTCCCATGTGCACTTGAGAAGAATGTATATTCTGTGGCTTTGGGGTGAAATGTTCTGAAGATGTCCATTAAGTCCATTTGATCTAGTGAGTCATTTAGGATTGATCTTTCTTTGCTTAATTTTTTGTTTAGAGGATTTGTCCAATGGTGATAGTGGGGTATTAAATTCCCCTACTATGATTGTATTGCTGTCAATCTCTCCCTTGATATCCTCCAGAAGTTTTTTTTATGTATTTGCGTGCTCCTGAATTGGGTACGTATATGTTTACCAGAGTTATTTCTTCTTGTTGGATTGCTCCCTTTAGTATTATGAAGTGGCCTTCTTTATCTCTTTTTATGTTCTTCACTTTGAGATCTAATTTGTCATATATAAGTATTGCTACCCTGGTTTTTTTTTTCATTTCCATTTGCCTGAAAAACCTTTTTCCATCCCTTCACCATCAGTCTGTGTGCGTCTTTTTTTCTGAGGTGGGTTTCCTGTAGACAGCATATATATGGGTCATGTTTTCTTAACCACTCAGTTACCCTATGTCTTTTGATTGGGACATTTAATCCATTTACATTTAAAGTTATTATTGATAGGTACTTGTTTGTAGCCATTTTTATTTTTTATCTCTGTGTTTCTTCTTCGTTTCCTATTTTTTCTTTTTACAGCAGACTGTTTAGCATTTCTTGCATTGCTGGTTTGGTGGTAATAAACTCCCGTAGACCTTTTTTGTCTGTGAAGCTCCTGATTTCACCCTCAATTCTGATAGATAGCTTTGCTGGGTACAGTATTCTTGGATTCAGACCCTTCCTTTGCATGACTTTGTATATTTCATTCCATTCCCTTCTTGCCTGATGTGTTTCTGTTGAGAAATTAGTCGCTAGTCTGATGGGGGATCCTTTGTAGGTAACTTTCTGTCTCTGTCTGGCTGCTTTTAAGATTCTTACTTTGCCGTTGGTGTTTGCCAATTTAATTATAATGTGCCTTGGTGTCGATCTTTTGGGGCTCATTTTGTTTGGGACTCTGTGAGCTTCTTGGATTTGTGTCAGTTTTTTCTTTCCTATATCAGAGAAGTTTTCTGTCATTATTTCTTCAAACAGGTTTTCTATTCCTTGCTCAGTTTCCTCTCCTTCTGGCACCCCGATTATGCAGATGTTGTTTCATTTCGTGTTGTCCCAAAGTTCTTTTAGGCTCTCCTCCTGCTTTTTAGTTTTTTTTTCTAGAAGCTGCTCTGCTTGTGTATTTTTTCCTACCTTGTCTTCTAGCTAACTGATGTGGTCCTCTGCTTCTTCTAGGCTACTGTTGATGCTTTCTATTGAGTTCTTTATAGCAGTGATGTCATTTTTCATTTCTTCTTCGTTCTTCTTTATTTCCTCTTGGTTCTTACACATATTGTTGAATTTGTCTTCCATTCTTTTCATCCACCTTATGACCATTTCTCTGAATTCTTTCTCTGACAGGTTGCTTGCCTCCATTGCCTTCATTTCGTTCACTTCCTTTTCTGGTGATGCCTGTTTTTCTTTCATATGCAGGCTGTTTCTTTGTCTCCCCATGATCTCTCTCCTCTAGGTGTCTGGTTATGTAGTTCTCTCTCTCCTGTGTTGATTTAAAGGTACAAAATAAAACACAACAAGGCACAATGCACAAGGCACTGAACACAAATGTATTCACGATACTAATAACCCTAAATAAAGGTGATCACCAGAGAAAAGAGAATTAGGGGATAAGAAAGAAAGAAGAAGAGAAAAAGAAAAAAAGAAAAAAGAGAAAAAAAGGAATGCAAAAATGAAATTGGGAAAAGGAAAAAAAAAAGTAAGAGAGAAAAGAAAGAGCATGAAATAGAAGAGGGGAAAATACTACTTATTTGGGGAGAAAACTCCAATAGAACAGCCACTAATCCCAACAAATGCCAGCAACAAATACCTAGAGAGGAATGCAAACTACAAACAACAACTAATATCAAGCCAGGCAAGGGAAAACAGAAGCAAAACATAACCAAAAACAAAACAAAAAAACAAAAAGGAAAAGTGAAACAATCTCACAAAGATGCATAAAAAAACCAATATATTCAACAATCAAGCAAACAACAACAAAACTACAGAGAAAAAAATTTGAATAGTGAAGAAAGAGAAGAGAGAGGTGTGTGTGGACTTAGAGCAGGGGATTTGAAATTAGATATATAAGTAGGGTGAAATTTTAACAGGGGGTAAAAAGAAGGAATAGGGAAAATCTAAAGCAGGAATAGGGTAAGAGAAACAGGACAACAAAAGGGAAAAAGTGAGGAAGTGAGTGTTGGCATAAAGGTAAAGTTGAGATAGAGTAAAATGATGCTACAGGAAAGATGAAAATAGAATGCAGAACACTAATCCCAAAATAAAGAGAAAATAAAATGACACTTTAAAAAAAAAAAACGTAAAATAGTAGTAGTAATAATACTGATTAAAAATAAAAATGTAAAGGAACCAAGATGGCGGCATAGGTAAACACTGGAGACTGCTGCCGCAAACAACCACTTCAGAAATACAACTAAAAGACGGAACAGACATCACCCTGAACCACAGGAATGCTGGGTGAAGAGAGACTCTTCAACTAGAAGGAAAAAGAACAGCAAACCGAGGCTCAGAGGCGGAGCAGTGTGGAAAATACAAAGGTACCGAGGTGCGCGCGCAAAGCGGGCTGGTGGCTGAGGGCACGGTTGTCGTTTTCAGCCTGGAGGGAGTGTCAGACTCTGGGCTCCAGATCCGGGCGAGTCTCTAGGGACTCAGACTCAGACGGGAGAAGCGGGATTGTCCGGCATCAGTTGGAATTTGAGGGCAGCTTTCTCTCCGAGGTTTGCAGCGGCTGCCGGGGTTCTGAGAAGCAGAGCCTCTGGGAACGGGACTGAGAGCAGCCATAACTGCTCCCTCCACCAACCCTGTTGATCCCACCCCGCCCAAGCCCTGCCCAGAGCCATTTGCTGGATCGCCTCAGGCAAAGGCTAGATTAGCATCTTCCCAGAGGACAGAAGTTTTCCACAAGCTGATTCTCACAGCCAGTCGGCCTGGTGGTCAAATCCCTCAGTATTAACTACAACAATCAAGGCTTAAGTAGAACAAGACTGCGCACAAAGACCACAAGGGGGTGCACCAAGAAAGCATAAAAGATGTGGAGACAAAAAAACATGACAGAAATGGAGGATATGGAGCTAAAAAACGCAATTTTGAGGGCTTGCAATAAACTTGTGGAGAGCCTCACAAAAACTAATGAGAACCTTGGTGCTAGGATAAAGAAACTAGAAAGTAAGCATACACGGACTGAAATAAAGAATATTATACCCAATAGCAGACCAGAGGAGCACAAGAATCAAGCCAAAGATTTGAAATTCGAAGAAGCAAAAAACACCCAACCGGAAAAGCAAAATGAAAAAAGAATCCGAAAATACGAAGATAGTGTAAGGAGCCTCTGGGACAGCTTCAAGCGCACTAATATCAGAATTATTGGGGTGCCAGAAGATAAGAGACAGCAAGATATTGAAAACCTATTTGAAGAAATAATGGCAGAAAACTTTCCCCACCTGTTGAAAGAAATGGACTTACAGGTCCAAGAAGTGCAGAGAACCCCAAACAAAAGGAATCCAAAGAGGACCACACCAAGACACATCATCATTAAAATGCCAAGAGCAAAAGACAAAGAGAGAATCTTAAAAGCAGCAAGAGAAAGAGACTCAATTACCTACAAGGGAGTACCCATACGACTGTCAGCTGATTTCTCAACAGAAACTTTGCAGGCCAGAAGGGAATGGCAAGAAATATTCAAAGTGCTGAATACCAAGAACCTACAACCAAGATTACTTTATCCAGCAAAGCTATCATTCAGAATTCAAGGTCAGATAAAGAGCTTCACAGATAAGGAAAAGCTAAAGGAGTTCATCACCACTAAACCAGTATTATACGAAATGCTGAAAGGTATCCTTTAAGAAGAGGAAGAAGAAAAAGGTAAAGATACAAATTGTGAACAACAAACATGCATCTATCAACAAGTGAATCTAAGAATCAAGTGAATAAATAATCTGATGTACAGAATGAACTGGTGATTATAATGAATCAGGGACATAGAAAGGGAATGGGCAGACTATTCTTGGGGGGGAAAGGGGAATGGGAGATGCAGGAAGAGACTGGACAAGGATCGTGCACCTATGGATGAGGACAGTGGGTGGGGAGTGAGGGCGGAGGGTGGGGTGGGAACTGGGAGGAGGGGAGTTATGGGGGGGGGGGGGGGAAAGAGGAACAAATGTAATCTGAACAATAAAGATTTAATTAAAAAAAATAAAGTTTGATAATCCAAAAAATAAAAATAAAAATAAAATAAAAATGTAATAATTAAAAAGGTAAAGTCAAGTGAGGAAAAAAGAAAAAAAATTTAATTTCTTAAGTAAAAGATGAAAAAAAATAAAAATAAAAATGTGCAGTAGTGAAGGTCATTTACTTCCTCTACTGTTCTGTTTGGCACATCTGTTTCCTAGTCAGGACAGTATTGAAGTTCCCTGAGTTCCACTGCTCCTCAGTGTGGTAGGCCACAGTCCTGATTTTCAAGCAGGCAGTACTTTGTTTCTTATGCTCCTTTATTTGTGTTTACACAAGAGTCAATTTGTGATTCAACCCCTGGTGGCAGTGTTTCTGGATTGACCTCCGGGTCTATAGGTCCTCTCTAGCTAGTGTTTAGATTTTGTTTTCCTTGTGGCACTTAATACTGGTTTGGGGGAATGGGCTGCCCCAGAGCTGGTTTTCTGATCTTTATTCCTTGCTCTGATCCCCAGGTTCCACAAAAACAACTTTCCCCTGCAGTTTCTTAGAATGTCCCCAATTGGGTGATCCTATGTATTGGGCTTAATAATCAAAAGCAAGGTTTTAAAGAGGAAGAGAGAGAGAGAGAGAGAGAGAGAAGAGCCAGAGTAAGTGCACAAACTCCGGGGCTGCGGTGCAAGTCTGTGCAGTCTTTTTTCCCCTTGGGTCTAAGCAGCCGGCACACTGTTAAAATTTTTAGGCTGCCTTTTTGCGCCCAGTTCAGCTATGGGTTGCTTTTTAGAGTTCCCTTCTGTTAGCAGCCCTGCAGATCCCCTTCCACATTTGCGGATCACACCAGCCCCAGCGGCCGGGGACTTTTCTGGGCACAGACTTCCCTGGATCCTCCAGATCCTGCCATGCGCATTTCTCTCTCGTGCCCTGACCACAGACCTCATCTTATCCCAGGCGAAATCTGACCTTTCCGTGGGGGTGCAGAGCCACTCCGAATCCACGTGCTCACGCCGCTTGGGTACCGGTGTTCCCGGGATTTTCAGGCTTCTGACAAAATCCACTCTCCCCTTCAAGATGGCAAGGTCTCCATGTCAGAGCCGGTCGCTCAGGGAGGGATCCCAGCAGCAGTGGAAGCTGTCTGATCAGGGGAACCCAGTCTGGCACCCCCCACAGTCCCCTGGAGTATAGCTGTCCCTCAACTCACAAACACTCCCCGAGCGACCACACATTCTCCCTTCGTTCTCTCACTCACGCACTATCTTGCAGTCCGCCTTCCTGTTGGCAGCCATTTTTTCTCTCAAAGCTCAATTTTAATCTCTTAATCCACCCCAACAGTTCAGTGGAGGAAATGGTTTCTCTGGTTAAAAATAATTTGAAAATCACCTATGGAGCCAGACCACTCTTTTCTTAAATGAGTAAAATAAATGCCCCCCAAATGAAGGAATTCTTGATTTAATGATGGACTTGGACCCAGAACCTGGATCACATCTTTCTCTCAGTGCTCTCTCCACACCAGACCATGCTGTCTCTTACACAGAGGGAGCAACTCAGGTGAGAATTCCCATGCCTTTGGAGTGGAGCCTTTTTGGGGAAGTTTTTGTTTTTGAATGACTATAAGGAAAATCCAACTTAGTGTGAGAAGAGGCATAAAGACACAGTCCTCAATTATATATACCCTTTTTCTGTATTCTCCCTAGGCACACTTAAGGATTATGTCATCATCCAGAACCTGAAAGGGTCATGGGGGAGGATGGAAAGGCCTAGTTCCATTTTCTTATGTCACCAAATGTATTGCTATTAGGATTGTGAGAAGATTTCTGTAGCATGCTTGGTGAAAACTTGCTGACATTAATGACTCAAATTCTCAGAGCGACTGCAAGGAAAATGGTGTCATCACTGTCATTCAATACATTTAAGATGAAGTTTCATGGGAAGGCTGTCAGGCACAATGACTGCCAGGCTCTATTATATCACTCCCAGGGGGTGGATCACACACACTACTCTGCAGCTTGTGGGTGGGTGGTATGGAATTTTGAAAAGAAGCTGTACAGAGGGGAGATGAGGTGGGCGTAGGACCCAAGGGGGCCGCCTCACAATCAGGAGACACTACCGGTGACATTCATTTGATGACTGAAGGTAAATCTCTGATCCAGAGCCTCGTCTTGAATGTCCCCTCTCAGGACATTTCAACAAGATCATGCTCTGGGTGCTGAACAAAATTCAGGAAAGTTTGAGCTACAAAGGATAGTGTAAATTTATTAATTTGCAATGAGAATATTCTCCTCTAGTGACTAGACATTCTTGTCTCCTTGCATCCCAGCACGAGATCGCTGCCAAGCCCACAAGGCAGCCTGTGAGGAGGGGAAGTGCCCCGGTTCTCAGCCCTGGCTGCACACTGCAATCACCTGAGGCCATACTCTGAAGTCGAACAAATCTAAGTCTCAGGGACTAGGACCCAGACAGCAATAGTTTTAAAATCTCAAGTGATTCCAATGAACAGCCAGGTTAGAGCTGAGAGGTCTTCAGGCCTCATCCTTTCCACACAGGGTCCATGCTCTTGTATGCGATAGACCAATGTGGTTTGGTTTTGTATTTTTAAGTTGGGAACAGATACAGGTTTGACATTTTTTTTAACTTGCCAAGCAATTTAATTAAAAATTAAATTGCCATTATTTCATGAAAGAAAAAAATCTTAACAGAAAATATTAGAAAGGACACGATTTCACGATAAAAGATTAACTCACTATGCTGTGTTTCTTTTTCTCACTTTAAACTGATGCAGACTTAAGAACGGGTGTCATCTAATTGCTCTCAGCAGTCACAGGGAGGGCTTCTCTTCCTGCGCAGCCTAAAGACATTTGGCAAGGTTTTGGTTCATTAAACCGCTGTCCTATGCTAACTACCCCCAACCCCCTTAGCACTCTCATTTCTGTAAAGGTGTTAATATTATTGATTAAGTTGTAGGTAATTTCTGCTTCCAGGCTTGGAAATGTTGTCTCTTCCCATTACAGAATATGTTGATTTAATTAGAACTCTCCTTGGATATTTTAAATTAAGGTTTCTGGATTGAATGTGGCACATATACCTCCAGATAACTGCTGGTACTCCCTTGTTTTCAGTGTACAATGATGATAATTAGTCTAAATCTAGTGGATAATGAATTGGGAGGCCGAATAACCTGTGATGAGTTGTTTATTCTGTGTCAAGTTACATGCAATAAAGTCTTACTTATATCCTAACCCTAATTTTGAGTTCCCCTTTTGAATCTTGTGTATGCCCCATTCTTTTGAGGCCATGTTTTGTGTTGTCCCCTCCTCCTGTGAAGGGACCTTGGCATTCTTGAATCAGTTCTACCCTTAGCAGTATATCTTTAACAAGACAGCTTGTAGCAAGAGAGGATAGCTGTGCCCCAAAGTCCAAGACTATATCTTAAAATTCCCCTCCAAGCACACACAACCTAGAGATCCATCGATGCTGCCAATGTGTGAAATAAATCTTCATGTATTGACGTCTTCTAAGCTGCAATGCTTCACAATGGATCAAGAGGACAGAAGCTAGCATAAGCATGTGCTTTTGACCAACTGGGGAAATTTTATTTGCAAACATTTCTGTTCTCCAAGCACCCAAGATGTATAACTAGCAGAGGGCTACTCTGTCCTTGTTAACTCCCAGTTCAACCCAACCCCAACTGAAGAGCTTGCATTTCCTCAAGGTCATGGGCTGCTTAGAATAGCACATATACTTCAGAATTAAACCTGAATTTGAATTTAGCTCCTCTACTCTCTTGAGCAAGTTGCTTTATCTCTCTGAGCCTCAGTTTCATTATCTTTAAAATGAGATATCATCATCTTGACTACCACCACCACCATCATTTTCATTACCATTTATATGGTAACTATGAGAATTAAATTAGATAATTTAGGTAAAATAGTTAGCAAGGTGGCCAGACATATGAAGTTTTTACCAAAAGTTAAGAACTTTTGTCCTAAATGTTAAGAATTCTTTGTAGGTCAGAGCCTAGCACAATAATGTGGCATACAATAGATATTCAGTAAACACCCCTCCCACCCTCACCCCGCCCCCCATATCTGTGTGCAAGAACAGGAATCTCATTGGAAATTGGATTTAAAAGCTGTCACTGAATTCTGAATTTTAGTCTTCAGATCTTGAAAATTTAATCAAACTCACCTGCTATTTAATCTCACTTATGACTTTGTCTTTTTACTCCCTAACCAATTACCTCTGCTGGGACCCTTGTTTTTCTGTGGCAAATTCTTAGAACCTCCCATCTGACCACAGTCTCTTCTTCTCATGACCATGCGCTTATCTTCTTTACAGATTCTGATACTGCTCAGACATAATAATACCCCCTTACTATTGTCCTGAAACAGCCAAATATTTGAAAGAAAAGCATTTAGAAACCTAGATATTTGTAACTACATCTCCATATTTTCGTTTGCCAGGAAAAACTTGAATCAAATTTTCCATTGACACATTGGTTCTAAATCATAGATCTGGGAGAAAACAAAAAAGCTAGGAGGACAAGCCCTGGTGGTTGGTGTAGAGCACTTCACATCCATGCAGGACCCAATTCAAGCCGGTATTTTGTCCTGCTACAATGATCATTTTTCAAAATCAGTTAACACCAACCAATAAATAGACACGTCCTTTCCACCTCTGCAAAGATTCCTCTTCTGTCCCACTAAAAAAATACCCCCCCCACACACACAGAAAACCAAACTCACAAAAATAAAAACACACAATACATGAACTTCTCAAGTTGCTGAAAATTTACCATAGGAAACAAGCCTGTTTCTGAAAGTTTCAACTCACCTAATCAGACAAAAGGCTGAAGAAAGGGGGGCATTTATCAAGTTACTCGGAGGACTCCATCTGTTATCTTAGACCTTTGTTACCAAGGGACACCGGAGGAGATACTCAAGGCAGTTTGAAAGAGTTTTATTTTACAGATTCTTAGTCCAAAGATTTCAAATTAGAGAGAAGTAGAAGCAAAAAAGGAGAAAAGACAAGTAAATGTGCTGAAGAAGCCTTCTATGGCATTCTGCTGGCATTTCACCTGGCCGCAGCCCCTGGCGACAAAGCTCCTCTTCAGCTGCGTTCCGTCTGTTCAGCTTCTATAATCAATGCAGTCAAAGGGACAGTCGGGTCGCTTCTCATCACTCACAAGGTCTTATTTTTGAACTTCACCCTCACAAAGTCCACTTCTCATTATGCCAAACCAACAGAAGAAAGTCATTTTTTGCATGGCGGGGGTGTTAAGCTTCGTGTGCGCCCTTGGAGTTGTGACAGCCCTGGGGACACCGTTGTGGATCAAAGCCACCTTCCTCTGCAAAACAGGGGCTCTGCTGGTTAACGCCTCGGGGCAGGAGCTGGACAAGTTCATGGGGGAGATGCAGTACGGGCTCTTTCATGGAGAGGGCGTGAGGCAGTGCGGACTAGGAGTGCGGCCCTTTCGGTTCTCATGTAAGTAGGAACTGCATTTTGTTTAATATCTTAGGCACGCTCCTCCAAGGATTGCAGGAAATCATTTTTAAGAGCCTTGTCCTGTCTATTGCAGGACTTTTTATACAGGTATGAACCACTTGAAATACCTAAGACTCTTCTGAGTCATCTCTTCTCCCTACTTTTTATTTTGTGTTAATTTTATTGATTATTTCATCCCTGCTATTTTTATCATGACAACATATAGTTAATGAATGGCTATAGTGTTAAACTTTTTGCAAAGAAAAATTTTTTTATTGAATATTAATATTTACATAAGAAATTATGGGGTCTTGTTAAAAAGGGAGGGGCTTAGAAATGATTTTCATTTTGTTCTTTAAAAAAGAGTCAGCCAGTGCTGTGGGCTCCTTAATCAAGCCTCGCTGCTTTCTACCCCACTCATGACTTTGTTTCCTGTCCACTCTCCTTTATCCTTGCAAGGTCCTCTCCTGCTCATGAATACTTTTTTAAACCAATTTGGAATCACTTGGCTATAGAAATTTAAAGCAATCAGCTGTAGTAACTAGGAGATAAATAGTTGCCTATTTAGTATAGAAAGTTTTCACGTGATTGACTTTCAAATCAAGTAGAGAATGTGAGACAGATTTCCTCTCACAATTTTTGTGAAATGGAAGTGTTATCCTCAATATTTATAACCTGTTTATCTTAAGAAGAGAACTTCTTAAAAATTACCATGTGAATAGGCAACTCATTAAATGAATTAATAAGAAATCATTTGTTATATCTTTCACAACACACATGTAGATATTATTATTTCAAAAGGGCTGGTTTGGAACAATCCTATGAAGACACAACCAGTAATTTAGTGCATAAATCACTCCTCAGGAAAGGAGGTTGCCAATGAGGCATTGAGAGTGAATTATTATTTTGTCTGGGTATTTTTTTCACCAGCATAGTTAGAGGCTAGACTAATTGAATTTATTATTAACATGTGCAGTGTCTAATGAAACTTCTGAGCTGATCTATTCATATCTCTGCAACACTCCTTACAACTTCTCAGCAGTCATTGGCCACCAACCTTCCTCTCACATAGCGAGTTCATAAGTGATAGGAATTTTCATAGGGTGCCAGCGATTCCCCAAGGATTAGTCTTCAGCTTTTCAAGACATTCCTATACACTAGATTTTATGAAGTGGATACCAACTCTTTTTACTGAATGGCTTCAGCTTATTAAGGTAATGGAGCTGTTAGAGTTGCTTAGCTTTCTTTGAGGGGGCGGGGGAATGGCAGAGAACAAAGCAGAATGCCACATGATTTGCAACGTATTATAAAATAAATAAAAAAAAATGAGTGAGGTGATTAACCATGAGTTGCTGGCAGCTTAAAGCAGGAGTAAAGCTTCTCACAGACGACTTTAGACAAAAAGCAGGGAGCATACAATGAGGTTCCTGGAGTCTGCATTTTCTACAGAGAAATGTTTCAAAAACAATGTTTCCTGAATGCTTATTAGACACTAAGCACTATGCACATTTTCTCCCATTTAACCCTCACTCAGCCACATTTCTCTGTGATTCAATGGCAGACAGTTATGGCTGTGTTCTGTGCTTGTCTTGTCTCAGATGAAGTTGGTCCAATCAGGCATCCCTCCCTTTGCTTTCTGTGAGGACTCGGAGCTGGTGGGCTTAAACAATACTCTCCCCTATCTCACAAAGTTGCATTAATCCCTTATTTTCCCCCAGCCTAGTGAAGAAAATTTTATATTTGCTTGTTCTGTGGTGACAACCCTTTCCATATACTATCCCAGACTCGTTAACACCTCATTCATTTCTGAGGCCCAGTGAAATGTACTTACAGTATAACTTTTTCTGTCTAAGCAGAAAAGTATCCTTTCAATGGAACATGAGAGAAAGTTGGGAAAACTGTAGAATAAATAGATCCAATAGACTCCCTAAAAGGCATAATGCTCATTTAAATAAACATCCTCTCGGAGTGTTAAAAACTTCCTAATCAATGTGCCTCAGGACACACCCAGTGTATACTCTCAGTGCAATAGAGCTTCTTGGTCCATAGCTTCCCATTCAAAATGCCAGCACCCTGTCTAGGGTGTTCCATAACATTCCCTTGAAAGGAAAGAGCTCTCTTATATTCTTCCTGATAGGAAAGTATAGCCCTGATCACATAAAAGAATCAGAGCCCAACCCTGTCTTCTCAATAACAGCTTCCTTAGAGCAAAATCCAGGGCCGCCAAAAAGCTCAAAGTGGATGATTCTTTTGTTTCTTCGAATTCAACTTAAATATAGAGTACACCTCATTTCCCAGAACTTTCCTCTTTTTCCTTTTCCCTTTAGAAAGTTATTAAGCAAACATCTGGATTTGCAGAAACTTTCCAGTGTAGCCGGAGTGGAAAAGGTACTCATCAACGTATCAGTAATTTTATGGCCAGTTTTCTTCGTGGTCATGTTATCACCAGTTGATATGCATGTATATTTCAGTTTTGTTGGATTGCTAAATGCTACCTTGTTTACCAAACTTTTCATTTAGATCAGCATTGGCCAACAGAAATGTAATGCAAGCCATAAATACAAGCCACATATGTAATTTCAAATGTTCTAGTAGCCATATTAGAAAAAACCGTAAAAGGAAACAAGTGAAATAAATTTTAACGACATATTTTCTGTAACTCAAGATGTCCAGAATACTGTCAATTTAACTGTTAAAAAAGTAGTGAGCTATTTTACTTTTGTTTGGTGCTAAATCTTGGAAGTGTGGTGTGCATGTTGCACGTACAACACATCTCAACTCAGACCAGCCATAGTTAAAGTGTTCACTAGCCATTTTGATGTAGCTAATAGCTGTCACGCTGGAGAGTGCAAATCTAGATGGAGATTTGCTCTCAATAAATTGGGCATTGACGGTGTCTATATTCTAAATGAATTTTTGCTTGTTTCTCTACAAGGTTATGTGTGTTATTTTTATGTGCAATGTATGTGTAACTTTTAAAACCCAGATATATGATATAACATGAGGATGAAGACTAGGCCAGAAAAATAGTTAGGCAATGTTGTCATTTTTGTTCTTATTATATGGTCCTATTGACTACTCTATCACTTTTAATTATAACAAGAATATTCCCTGCCAGCATGCACAGCTATGCTGGGAAAACTTCTGCCTCATTTACTCTGGCCAGTTCTCATCCATTTATGGGTCAGTGGTTCATTTTCTAGAGGTCACCAGCACTCATGCCTAACATGCAATTTCATTCATTATAATGAAGAACTGTTTTCCTTTCAAGGCAACACAAGTGGTGGGCTTAATTTTTCCTGATATGTCACCTCTAAATTTTTAATGATGATTTTAAACTCTAAATATGCCATCAAGACAAAAACTGCCAGTTTTGTGTTCAGTGTGTGTGGGTAGGTTTCTGCTTTGGTGGTTTGAAACACTGCAGAGCATTATCAAAATATGATACCCAAGAATCACATGGTATCAATCATTCCTAGATACGCCAATCTGTTCATTGCCAAGAAAGTTAAATGAGCTGGTAAAACATATGGAATCTCTTTTTTTTTGGGGGGGGGGATGTGAAAAATAAAATTTAACCAATCACGTATCACAGCTTGCTACTTCAGTCATACAAAGCATTTTAATTTAATGATTGAAACTTTGTAGAAAGCTTAACAGAGGCTTAGATTTTCATATTTTAAGCAGAGTTTCTTTACCAAATAAGCATATGTTCCAGACTGCAGAGGGAATGTTGAGACTACTTCTATGAGCAAGCAGGTGGCTTCTCAAACATATTTGGGGCAGAAGAGTTGGGATTCTGGATCTCTGCCACTCTGTTGCCATGGTCTCCGCAGTATGACTGCTGTCTCCTGCTAACCCGCCTGCACCCTCCCCATTACCTTGCCAAACCACACAGAGCTACAAAGGTCTTTGATGTACCTTCTTCTAATAATTGTACCTGTCTCTCCTCCCTTCCTTAGTGTGTGGCTTGTGTGGAAGCAGGCTTGTGGGGGTGGAACGGAAGCCTATGGAGTTCACCTGGTAAGACTACCTGGTGGGATGAATGGGGAAAGGAAGCAGCTTGCATCATTTCACCTAGCCTACATGGGCCCTCCTGCCTTTTAGCTCCAGGCCCTAATGTTTAGTCTCACTCACCCATAAAAACAGGCCAGCAGCCCACAGGCATGGCTCAGTGGTTGAGGGTTGACCTAGGAACCAAGAGGTCACAGTTCAATTCCCTGTCGGGGGGTGCATTCCCAGGTTGCAGGCTCAATCCCCAATGTGGGGCATGCAGGAGGCAGCCAATCAATGATTCTATATCATCACTGATGTTTCTATCTCTATTTCCCTCTCCCTTCCTCTCTGAAATCAATAAAAATATATTAAAAAAACACACACAAAAAACAGTCCAGCAAATGGAGGTTTTGTTTTCCTTCCATTGGGAAAAAAAGTGATTAGTAGAATAGAAGAGAGTATTGTTTAAGAAGCACTAGTGTAAAGTTCAAACTCTCAATGACCTGTATAATGTGGGACTGACACCCTAGGAAAGGTCCTTCCAGCTTTAAAACTTTATGACCCTTCTAGTCTCTGCCTCACAAAGCCTTTGTTGGCAGACTTTAGCCCATCATTGGAAATGGTGGTTTTGTGTGCCTTTGCTCTTTGGTCCTCAAAGCTAATAGTTCTTAAAGTATTCTGAAATACCTACCACTTGTCAGGACCTAAATGAATTTCATTACCAGTGAATGTTTCTCCCTCCTTCTTCCCCCCATAGTAACCTTTTACTGTTTGTGTAAAAAATTGCAGGTAAAAAAAGGAGAAAATGGATGAGATGCTTTGGAAAACTAGGGAGATACACTAATTGGTTCCAGAGAGAAGTAGCAGCCACAAACATTCAATTTAGATGGTGCTATTGAGAAAGCAAAAAAGGAAGATCAAAAAATAGCAAGAGGCTGATCTTTTACTACCTCCTTTTTTTTCTTCCTCCATTTTTTTCTAGAAATTCCTCTTCCATCCTCACTGAAAAATCCTTCTTTCCTGAATCTGACGTGTTAAGCTGAAAATGGCAAGAAGTTAGGAATGACCATCCTATATAATAAAAGAGAAACATGTAAATTGACCATCCCTCTGCTATGCTCACCAGCCAATCAGGAGTGAGTATGCAAATTAACCCGCCAAAGATGGTGGGTTAATTTGCATATGCAGGTGTCATGCACCCCAGAAGGCGAGGCCGGCCATGCCTAGCCATGCCCGCGGGCTCCCAAGAACTTTGCCGGCGGAGAGTAGAGCAGGAGAGTGGGAGGTTTGGAGGACTTGGCAGAGCAGGAGGCCCGTGGACATAGAGCAGAGCGAGAGAGAGGGCAGCTTGGAAGGCGTGGCTCCCTCTGTCACCCCAGTTTCCTCCTCACAGCTATGGAAACTGACAGCAGGGAGGAGGAAGTTCCATCCCCACAGAATCAGCCAGAATCACCCCTTGGTCAGACAGCTTTCAGCGGCCTGACAGCCAGGACTCTCATTCACCTGCATCTCAAACCGTGACAGTAGAGAGATGGGACTATGTCTAAAGGACAACTGTTGATACAATGTAGCTCTGCAGCCAAAAGATGCCGGCATTATCAACAGAAAATGTCTGAAGAGCAACGTGCATTTGATCTTGAAAGAAGGCGGCACCTGTGACAGAATGTGGCGCCTTATCAGCAAAAATGGAGTACATGAGGATGCAATTCTCAAAAATAGTTGTGGTGGAATGACTGTTAGATGTGAATTTTGCCTATCACTAAATTTCTCTGATGAAAAACCATCCAATGGGAAATTTACTCGATGTTGTAGCAAAGGGAAAGTCTGTCCAAATGATATACATTTTCCAGATTACCTGGCATATTTACAAAGATTAATGACAAATGAAGATTCTGACAGTAAAAATTTCTTGGCAAATATTCGTTCCATAAATAGTTCTTTTGCTTTTGCTTCTATGGGTGCAAATATTGCATCGCCATCAGGATATGGGCCATACTGTTTTAGAATACATGGACAAGTTTATCACCGTACTGGAACTTTCCATCCTTTGGATGGTATTTCTCAGAAGTTTGCTCTACTCTATATTTTGGATATAGCCAAAGCTACAAGTAAAAGATTAGCAATGCCAGAAAACGAGGGCTACTCAGAAAGACTCACGATCAACATCAACAACCTCATGCATGAAATAAATGAATTAACAAAATCATAAAAGATGCTACATGAGGTAGAAAAGGAAGCCAAAACTGAAGCAGCAGCAAAAGGTATTGCTCTCACAGAAGTAACAATGGCAATTAAATACGATTGTAACAGTGACCCAGGTAGCCTGTGTAACCAAGGTTTCCACATGGTGAAAAAGGCTGGGGAACAGATATTGCATTAAGACTCAGAGACAACAGTGTAATCAACAATAATACTAGACAAAATCTAAGGACGCGAGTCACACAAATGCAGTATTATGGATTTCATCTCTCTGTGCGGGACACGTTCAATCCTATTTTAAATGCAGGAAAATTAACTCAACAGTTTATCATGGATTCATATTTAAAAAAAAATGGAGGCCAATTGGATAAATTTCACCAAAGCAAACCAATCTAAGTTGAGAGTTGAAAAATATAGTGGTTTGATGGATTATCTCAAATCTAGATCTGAAAATGACAATGTGCTGATTGGTAAGATGATAATACTTCCATCATCTTCTGAGGGTAGTCCCAGAAATATGCAGCAGCGATATCAGGATGCTATGGCAATTGTCACGAAGTATGGCAAGCCCGATTTATTCGTAACCATGACATGCAACCCCAAATGGGCAGATATTGCAAACAATTTACAACGCTGGCAAAAAGTTGAAAACAGACCTGACTTGGTAGCCAGAGTTTTAAATATTAAGCTGAATGCTCTTTTAAATGATATCTGTAAATTTCATTTATTTGGCAAAGTAATAGCTAAAATTCATGTCATTGAATTTCAGAACCATGGACTGTCTCACGCTTACATATTATTGATATTAGATAGTGAGTCCAAAGTACGTTCCTCTAATTATTTCCCTTTCAATGTGCATGAATTTCATGCACCGGGCCACTGGTCTATAATAATAAAAGCGTGACATGCTAATTAGACCTGATGTGCTTCTGGACGACACTGGGGCTGCAAGGGAAGCCCAAGTCCTGGGTGCCAGAAGGAAGCTGGTGCTGGCAGCTGGGGGAAGGAAGGCCTACTCTTGCACAAATTTCCTGCATGAGGCCTCTAGTTGTGTATAATACTTCAAGAGTATTCTTTCTTCAAAGGAGGAATTAGAGCAGCAATTATCTTTGAATTGGTGAGGAATATGGAGAAAGTGCTTTTGAGGAAAGAAACTTCTGGTTCTCCTTGTATAGTCCGAGAAGAGAACATTTGTTTCTCCCTCCTGCCTAACAACTACCTCCAATATCCTTACCAGAAAACAATTCGACAGAATCAGCCTTGAGAATTGCGTGTGTGCATATATGTGCACACACCTTTTTTCCTTTTAAATTATCCTTCACTTCAAAACACCAGAAGGCAGAGGAAAAGATGGCAGTAGTATGTCCTTGTGTATCAATAATCACTCTAAATGTAAATGGTTGAAGTCACCAATCAAAGGGTACAGAGTGGCTGAATGGTTCCATTACCCTTCACCCTGACAGCCAGTAAAGTTGTGGCCTGTGCTCACCTGAGAGAGGAAGTAGAGGCTGAGCGAGTTGCCTCTGGAACTGCATGGCAGGTCCTAAGTGGGACCTTTGGAACTTGGCCCTGATGTGTGAGCCTTACCTGTTGGAGAATGACTCCAAAATTCTCTTCACAATTTGTTGCTCTGGTTCCTCCTCTAATCTCTGAGGGTGACTCCTCTTCCCCAAGGACTTTCAGACAAACTCCCAAAAAGAATACTTATTTCAGCTGCCCATTTATTTGGTACCTCAGAGGTGCCAAGCATCTTGCATACATTATTTCTAGCCCTTCCATGGAGGCGTTGTGATACTATTCCTCTTAAACAAATGCAGACACTGGAAACTCAGATCACAAAAATTTCCTAGTCACAGAGCTAGTAGGAGCAGACCTGGTACTGAAATTCAGATGCACAGGATAGACTCTGCTAGTCTAACACATTGGCCTCCTTACAATGTGCAAAATGGACACAGAGATGAAGAAAATGTAAGAATAGCCTTCGATTTTACCATCTATTTAAAAGATGATGCTGCGACTTCACAAGCACGAGTTCTCAAATAGCCATGTGATGGCCCTTGGCCCTCAGACCTGGGTTCATTCATTGCCTCTTCTATTCATATTTCCATGGCCCTGATGTCTAAGCCCCATCTTTGACCTTTTTTTGGAAGGTAAAATAGCCAAACCAAGCCTGTTTAATAATCTAGGTTGAGCAGGTCACACACTTATTTCTAATCTTTGGGTTTTGTAAGCATATTACCATGATGTTGACTGTTTATGTTGATGGCAGAGGTATCTGACTGCCTATGTGGTGAGCTGACTTAGAATCACTGTCAACCCAAATCTTCATGGTACAATCTTCAAGTTAGTTCTTTGACTACAACAATTATTTCATCATAGCAATCCCAAATGGTATAGTCTTTCCTGGGGTGATAGGAGCAGTTTCAAAATACAGGCAGGGACAAAAAGAAAAGCAAACACATCGCATTGTATTCACTTTCAAAATTTCCAAAAACATTCATTAAGAGCTAGTGGAGAATTAGAGCATAAATTAAAATCTCATTTAAAAAACACACACCAAAAACTCATTTTTACTCTCACATATATCAGGAATTTATAAGGTTGAAGGCACTTTTTAAAAAAAAAAAACAAACTAATTTACATTAAACAATGACAAACTTGCCTTTCCTCTAGCCATGCAGCTGAACACCCAGACTGGTTGTGGTATGACACACTTTTATTGCTGGTGTGATAGACCTAACAGTGAACTGTGTCTGCAGACTAATTCATGCAGGATTCAGATTTCGCTCCTTCCCAGCAAGTTATAATTATGGCAAAGCCATTCTTGGGAGTTATTTCCCCGACATAATCATACCCTGTGGATTTGGAGCAGTTAAAGGGGTTCTGTTATCAGAGGTAACTATGTGCCAAAGCAGCTGCCGTCCCTAAGCCACCATGGGTGATTAAGACTCACTGATGGGGCTGCCTCCAAAGAGGCTTGAGTCATGTACATGCCTTTCAGCTGAGAGGAATTCAGGGGAGGTACTGAGAAAATTGTATTTTGAATGCCACCAGGTCTCCCCCTTTTAACACTTGGAGTGGGGGAAACGAGTTAAGTCGGCTCGCGTGAATTGCGCGTACTCCGCGGGAGCCGTCTTAACTCGGTTCATATAGATTTGCAGTGGAGTGCGGGAAACGTGTAAACTCGGGCCGATTGTAACTGCGTATTACCAAATATTTGTTTGTTTGCCGTTTACAAAGATACCTACCTGCGTATGCGAACCGTTTCATACCCATTGGGGTAATAGGTATCATAAAAATCCCTGATTTTGCGCGGGAAACCTAAATAATTGCCCGCGCCATCTTATATTTTGGCGGGAAATTCACCCCACACCAGAGTGTTAAGTGCTGGGGTCATGGGTTTCATTCTCCCTGACCATGCAGCCACCGGAAGCCTGGCTCTGTACTTGGGTGTGAGGTTAAGGTGATAGTAAAGGAGATGAATGCATTGAGAGGGTGGCAAAGAATGGCTTTCACTGGATTTTCATAATGACTGGCTGCAGATGGGCTGAGGGGAAAGTCACATCAAGAACATTTCTATAAGAAGAAAGAAATCTTCCTATTCCCTTTCAAGAAAATGAATAGCAGAGCACTAAGGGGCCAAATGCGACTTCTTTTTTTACACACCTTTTATGTGAAGAAGGGCAAGTTGAGAAGGAAAACGGCCTCAAAAGCTACATTATGGCTTTAATCTAGGAAGAACCTTCTGCTCCATTGCTGATATCCTTATCAGAGACTGCCTTCATTCTGAGATGGCACTACGTGCATTTTACATCTGGCCAGATGGTGCAAAGGGTTCATGAGACCTAACCGTTATATCAGTGGTCCACATCCCTGGCTGCATTTTACAATCACCCACTGAGGTCAGGTGGTAGCTAGATGAACCCTAAGGCCAGGCTTGGTGTATGTGTGTGTTCGTGTGCATATGTGTGTGCATGTGTGTGTGTGTGTGTGTGTGTGTTTACAGTGGGGGGACTTGAGCCTTGAGCATGATTCTATGCTGAGGGGATAGAGCGCTAGAAGCAAAGGCTGAAGATAGATAGGAAAGTTAGGTAATATGTCTAGAAAACACCCTGTGAAGGTAGAAAAGGGTGGGTCTTAAAGTACAGGTAGAAGGCCACACCTTGGACAAGAGTAAAAAAATTCACTAAGAATGGAGGAAAGGTTGGACATGGACCAAAGAGAAGGTGTGGGTGGATGGCAATGGGAACTGAAAAGCTGAGGGAATTCCCCTGATAGCCTGTGTTTGTTCTGTGAAATGAAAGACTTCAGTTCACTAAAGATTTTTAAGCCTTGTGTAAGCCAGGCATATAAGACTAAGGGAAATGGAGAAGGGGGTGGGATATGTACTTAAGAGTGGGGGAAGTTTGGAATATTTGACAAGGGACAGAAAATGAAGACTGGAAAAGGCTTTTCAGAATTGGGGGACCACAGATCAGAGGCTTGAGGAGTCACCCTCTGACCAGGAGAGTGGAGGTGCAAAGGCAGGGGGCCCAGCTCAAAGAATACAGCCCCCAGTAAAGGACTGTGAAGGGTAAACTATAGGGAGCATCCTGGGAACCGGGTTTTCTCTCCACGTCATTAACTTATGACTTAGTTCAGTTTCATAGTAGCACACTAGAGTGATGAGAGCATGGCAGCCTTTCTCTGCATGCTGAGCGACCTATGCAATGTAAATTGCCTTTTCCCTCTCCCACCTGTGACTTGGCACCCTTGCTATTAGGAGAGTGAAGCTAATGATTAGTTTCTTCTAGCTTCTGTTTCTGACGAGATATCTTATCAGAAATCTCTGCTGTCCAGATTTCACAGAGGACGAACTGAGCTATGAACCAAGGTTGAAACAATGGAGTTTAATATGTATTAATAAAATATAATTAATGTTCTTTAAGTTAATATTTACATATAATTTTAGAAAGCACTCTGACCCAAGTAATTCCTTTCCTGAGAATTCATCTATAAAGGTTATCCCCATTCATCATCCACCCCTATAATAAAAAGTAAAAAGGTATGTGCTTGAAGGTGTTCATGGAAGCATTAGCTATAATTCTCAAACTGTAGAAGACAACAGTTTGTCTAATACTAGTTTCATGGAAGGTCATATAGTTACTTAATGATAGTTTTGAAGACAATATTTATAATGTGGAAAATGCTTATATTCTTAGTAAAAAGAACAGAATGTGACCCCAAAACTGCATTTTGATTATAGTAATACTGGAGGCCCGGTGCACAAAAATTTTTGCACTCGGGGGTTGGGGGGGTCCCTCAGCCCGTCCTGTGCCCTCTCGCAGTCTGGGACCCCTCAGGAGATAATGACCTGCTGGCTTAGGCCTGCTCCCGGGTGGCAGAGGGCAGGCCCAATCCCTAGGTACAGCCCATGGTCGGGCTCAGAGCAGGGTCGATTGGGGAGTTGGGGCACCGCCCCCTGTCATGCACAGAGCAGGGCCGATTGGGGGGTTGGGGCACTGCCCCCTGTCACACTCAAGGCAGGGTCGATAGGGAAGTTGCAGTGTCACCCCCTGTCACGCACAGAGCAGGGCCGATCAGGAGGTTGGGGCGTTGCCCCCTGTCATGCACAGAGCAGGGCCCATCAGGGGGGTTGGGGCTCTGTACCCTGTCACACACAGAACAGGGCCAATCAGGGGGTTGGGGCGCTCCCCCCTGTCACTCACAGAGTAGGGCCAATAGGGGAGTTGGGGCGCCGCCCTCTATCACCCACAAAGCAGGGCCGATCAGGGGGTTGGGGCACCGCCACTGTCACACTCAGGGCAGGGCTGATGGGGAGGTTATGGCTCTACCCTGTCACACACAGAGCAGGGCCCGTTGGGTGGGGGGGGGAGTTGGGGCGCCGCACCCTGTCACACACAGAGCAGGGTCGATCAGGGGGTTGGGGCGCCGCCACTGTCACACTCAGGGCAGGGCTGATGGGGAGGTTATGGCTCTACCCCGTCACACACAGAGCAGGGCCTGTGGGGGGGGGGGTGCTGCCCTCTATCACCCACAGAGCAGGGCTGATCAGGGGGTTGGGGCACTGTCCCCTGTCACGCTGATCCCGGTGCCGGGAGGCCTCGCTGCTCCACTGATCCCGGTGCCGGGAGGCATATTACCTTTTTACTATATAGACTAGAGGCCTGGTGCATGGGTGGGGGCCGGCTGGTTTACCCTGAAGGGTGTCCTGGATCAGGGTGGGGGTCCCCATTGGGGTTCCTGGCCAGTCTGGCTGAAGGGCTGAGGGCCGTTTTCAGGCTGGCGGGTGACTGAAGCTTCCAACCGCTCCTTTTTTCTTTTTTCTTTTTTATTCTGGGCCAGCTTTAGCTCTGAGGCCTCGGCTGCTGAAAGCAGGTTTCTGGCCTTTGTTTACCTTCTGTCAACCTTACCGGCTTAACAATGTTGTGGTCCGGCTGGCTGAAGCCTGGCTGACTAATGCAGGTTTCTGGGGTTTTGTTTAGCTTCTATATTTGCAACATAGTTGCTTAGAGTTGCAGCTGAGAGGCAGGCAAGTCAGGTGGGGAACGTTGGAGTCCACAGTCACTGGAGCAAGCAAGCCAGCCTCCCTGTTTGCTTCAGTGCATGGCTGCCGGCCGCCATCTTGGCTGGCAGTTAATTTGTATATCGCCCTGATTAGCCAATGGGAAGGGTAGCGGATGTACGGCTAATTACCATGTTTCTCTTTTATTAGATAGGACTAGTAGCCTGGTGCACAAAATTTGTGCACTCGAGGGGGAGGGTCCCTCAGTTATTAAACATTTTACAGCACAACACTGACCATAGTTGATTCATATCTTCAGTAATTGTCATCATTGCAAAGTTTTCAGTCCCCATATGGATTGCTGGATATAATAGGTCATGCGCTGTCCCTGTCCTTTGTAGCCTTTGTTACCTTAAGGACTCTAGTTTTCCATTTATATGTTTAAGTACCAACCTTACCGGCTTAAAAATGTAAGCTTTTAACACTGCTCTCTCTGTTCCGTATCCTTCTGATAAAAAGTGGAGTTGGGTTGCAGCACAGGAGAGAAATTCAGAAGGGGAATATTGAAGTAATGACTACAGTAGGAGAAGAGGGAACCTGTTTCCCTGGCCACAGGTGTTGGCGCCCTGGACCACAGGGCTCGTAGCTTCTCTGGGTGGCTGCAGCCTGGGACCTCTGGCCAGTAGCTTGTCCATCTCCTGGGCTGCAGCCAGCCCCAGGCGCTGGCGCCAGGACCAAAGGTGGGTGGCTTCTTCTTCTGGGGGCTTCTTCTTCTTTTGTGCTTCAAGGGAGGGTAGTCAGTTAAGTGTCATGCAGAAATAGGCATCACCAATTGCAGAAGCCGGGTGTGGGGCAGGGAAGCCCCAGCCAGGCAAGCTGGCTGAGGCTGCTTCCCTGCCCATGCACCTGGCTTCTGTGATCGCCCCTGCACTGGGCTTCTGTGGTCACCCATCCCAGAAGCTGGGTGCAGGGCAGGGAAGCCATGGCTGGGGAGCTGGTGCACCCAGCTTCTGTGGTCATGGATCGCAGATCACAGACTCTGATCTCAGAAGCCGGGTGCTGGGCAGGGAAGCCAGGGCCGGGGATGCTGGTGGCGGACGCTTCCCTGACCCGCACCCAGCTTCTGCGGTCAGGGATTGCAGAAGCTGGGTGCGGGGCAGGGAAGCCGCGGCAGGGAAGCTGACGCACCCAGTTTCTGTGGTCACGGATTGCAGAAGCCGGGTGCAGGGTGGGAAGCTGGCGCACCCAGCTTCTGCAGTCTCCGATCTCAGAAGCCAGGTGGGGGGCCGGGAAGCTGTGGCCTGATACGCTGGGGGCAGCTGCTTCCCTGCCCTTGCATCCGGCTTCTGTGATTGCCTTTGCACTGGGCTTCTGGGGTCACTGATTGCAGAAGCTGAGTGCAAGGCAGGGAAGCCGGGAAGCTGGCAGCAGCCGTTTCCCTGCCCCTGCATCTGGCTTCTGCATCGCTGTCTGTGTCCGCTTCCCTGCCCCACCCCCCAGGCTTCTCGGATCACCCACTGGTGGCAGGGCAAAGGTGGCAGCGTCCGGCCTGGGCAGAGGGGACCCGCAGCGGCAGCGGCCCCACGATCACGGGCTCCACTTTAGGCTCAAGCAAGGGACCCCTACTTCCCGTGCCCAGCTCCCATAGCTGGCTCCACCCCTACTTCCCGCTATCACTGGCCAGGGCAGCAAAGGCACCCGATTCTCCGATCATGGCTGAGGGGCAGGGCAAAGGCAGCCCCCAGGGCCGCCTTTGCCCTGCCCCCAGCTCTTAGCTCCCCCCTGGGTTTCCGATCACTGTCAGTAACAGGGGGCTTCTTCCTGCTTTCCCTTTTGCCTCCCTGCATTGTGCCTACATATGCAAATTAACCGCCATCTTTGTTGGTGGTTAACCGCTATCTTAGTTGGCAGTTAATTTGCATATCGCCCTGATTAGCCAATGAAAAGGGTAGCGGTTGTACACTAATTACCATATTTCTCTTTTATTAGATAGGATAGGATATAAATATTAAGATGGACAAAGATTTGAAAGGAACAAAAATAAGGAAAATCTTACTTTTATGTTGGTAGGATTGTGGGTGAAATTTCTGTCTTAATATCCATTTCATTGTTGTACTGTTGTGCATTAAAAAAGAAAGTTTCTCTGTAAACAGTTTGAGCTTTGGACAAACTAATGGAAACATGGTGAGGAGCAAATCCCGTCTGGCCCTGCTAACAAAAGAGCTTGGTCACTTTCAGGTTTGAGATGAATTCTTTTCCCAAACCCCAAACTTTAAACCTATTATTAAACAGCAGTCAGTTTCCATAGAATATGTTGAAAATCACCCAAGTATGTTAGATTAAAGTTTTTATTTAAATAAAGAGATTTGAAATTCCATTCTAGTTGCCAATGAGGTCTTTCAACTGCTAAAAACAAAAGAAAACAAACAAACAGAAAACCCTTCTGGGTTCTATCACCTCCTCTGGCAACTACTTCATTTTACCTCCAAGGCCCCAGATTCTTTCTGAAAACTTGTTCAATCCAGCTGTTATCAGCAGCCCCCAGAAACAGCTTACATGAGGGCCATCAGTGACTGCCTGACTTAGTGGACAAATTCTATTTCTTAACCAGAACTTCCCATCACACTTAACACTGCCAATCCCCTCGGCTTCTGCTCTGGCCCATGTCGCTAACTGGACTATTGGCTCCTCTTCTTCCTTCCCTCCTCTCCAGTGTGACACTAACTTCCTTCAGTCTGAACCAATGGCTCCCATCAAGAAACCGAGACCTGCTAACCACCTCAGACTCCATTCCTGCATCCTACTCCAAGCAAAATGACCCATCCCCCATATGAGTGTCCAACAGCTACTCCATGCTTTTTAAAAAAATTCTCACCCAAGGATATTTTTTTCATTGCTTTTTTATTTATTTTATTTTATTTTTCTAGAGAAAATAAAAGGGATGGAAGGAGTGGGGAGAGAGGGAGAGAAACATCAATGTGAGAGAGACATATAGACCAGTTGCCTCCCACACACACCCCAATCAGGCAAGGGATCAAACCTGCAACCCAGGTACGTGCCCTTGACTGGGATTTGAACCGCTGATCCTTTGGTGCACCAGCCAATGCTCTAATCGCTGAGCCACACCAGCCAGGGTTGTTATGCATTCTTAACAGCAGCAAGTATCCCCTACAGGGGTGAAAATTGGTTCTTGTAGGAAAAAACACACCTGACTGTTTAAAAATTGTATATGTATTTAAAACAGATATAAACACAATACAGAAACCAATATACAATATATCTGTGGTGTTAAAAATGTGATGGGGGAGAGTACTTAGGAGAAGTGTCTAAAAGACTCCTGGGGTGGAGAGCAACAATAAAAACAATGTTGAGAAATACTGATCTCACTGTGCCAGGCATCCCTAGGTACTAGGAGTACAGCAGTGAAAAAAACAGACCAACACAATTGCCTCATACCAGGGGGGAACAAAAATAAACAAACAAATAAAAATATAGAATTTGTCAGTGGTAATAGTTGCTGTGTAGAAAAATAAAAGTGAGGAAAGGGGTTTGGGAGTGGGGAGATAACTGGACATGGGGGGAGGGGAGTTGCAACTTTACATAAGATAGTTAAAGAAGGTTTCCCTGAGGAAGTGACATTTAAATAAAGACATGGAGGTGACAGCAAGCCAGGAGGATATCTAGGGAAATATCCAGGCACAGGAAGTGCAGAGGCCCTAAGGTGGGAGTATTCCTGGCATGTCTGAAGTACAGTCAGGACAACAGTGGTTGGAGCACACTGAGCAAGGAAACCAGTAGCAGAGGAAGTTAGAGTCTGTAAGGATTCCAATCATGTATCCTTTCTCCACCATTGTAATGATTTCATTTATCCTCTGGGTGAGATTAGAGTCCATTGGACAGGATTGATATAAACCAAGACTTTTGTTGTTGTTAATCCTCACCCAAGGATATTTTTTTCATTGCTTTTTATTATTTTTTAATCCTCACCTGAGGTTATTTTTTCATTGATTTTTAGGGAGAGTAGAAGAGAGAGAGAAAGACACAGAGAAATATTGATGTGAGAGAAATACATCTATTGGTTGCCTCCTGCACCAGGGCCCAGGCAGGAGAGGAGCCTGCAACTGAATGAGGTATGTGCCCTTGACCGGGAATCAAACTCGGGGCCCTTTGGTCCACAGGCCGATGCTCTATCCCTTGAGCCAAACTGGTTAGGGCTCCATTGCTTTTTCTTTATTTTATTATTATTTTTTTAAGCATATTTTTATTTATTTCAGAGAGGAAGGGAGTGGGAAAGATAGAAGCATCAATGATGATAGAGAATCATTGATTGGCTGCCTCCTGCATGCCCCCTACTGGGGTTCGGCTGCAACCCTGACCGGGAATTGAACCGTGACCTTCTGGTTCATAGGTCAATGCTCAACCACTGAGCCACGCTGGCTGGGCTTTGCTCTTGTTTTCTCTACGTTTCCTCCACTGGGACTCACTCATAGGTCTGAATCCAATGTCAGGCCTTTAGACTCTGAAGTGTCTCTGATTTGGGGAGGGGCAGCTGAGAAACAGTGTTGGTTGTGGACTCCGAATACTGAGTGCCAGGCAACACAACAAGTGCTCACAGATGAAACGGCGTGAACACTCCATTGCTTTTTAGAGAGAATGGAAGGGAGGAGGGAGAGAAAGAGAGAGAAATATCAATGTGAGACATTGTCCGGTTGCCTCCTGCATGCGCCTCGACCAGGGCCAGGATCAAACCTGCAAACCAGGTACGTGGCCTTGCCTGAGAATTGAATCTGTGACCCCTCGGTACATGCTCTAAGCATTGAGAACACTGGCCAGAACTAAACCAATACACTTTTAAAAAATCCCTCTGGCTGCTGGGTTGACAGCAGGTTGTAGGTAGGAGGGGTGGAATCAGGGAGATCAGTTGGGGACCTCTTGCAGTCACCCAAGTGAGACATGATGGTGGCTCAGACCAGGATGGAACAGTGAGATGGTGAGAAGTGACCAAACTCTGAATGCAGCGCCAACAGGTTTCTGGGATGGGCTGCACACGAAATGTGAGAGTAAGAGAAGAATCATGGATGATGCCAGGAAGAATGGAACTGTCAGCAACTAAGGTAGAGAAACCTAAAGGAAGAATATGGGTTCAGTTTGGGACACACTGAGACGCCTGTTCAATATGCCAGTCAAGATGTTCCATAAGAATTGGACGACATGCAGATGTGGGATTCAGGGGAAAGTCTGGACTGGAAATAATTCATTTGGGAGTGCTTCTAGGAAAAGCTATCATACCGGATAAAGCACCAAGTGAGCGAGTGAAGACGCAGAAGAGAAAACATATGACAACTGAGTCAGCCCCTAAATGACTCAGATGAGGATGAACCAACAAATAGATCGAGACAGCAGCTGGTGAGGTGGCAACAAAACTGGGCGAGTGTAGTGTCTGGAGCCAGGGGAAGAAAGCGTTTCCTGGAGGAAGGAGTGCGCCGCTGTGTCAAACGTAGACAAGGCAAGATGAGGATGAAGAACGGACGTTTGGGCTGGGCAGCTGGAAGCTCACCATTGCCCGGGAAATGTCAGATCAGTGCGATGGGTTCAAGAGCTGGGGGAGGACTTAAGTGAGATGTATTTTTAAGATGAGAAAATAACGTGCTGATGGGATGGATCTAGTAGAGGGGAAAACTGACGGTGCGGAGGAGAGGAGGAGGTGAGATCATGAACAGTAGTGGAATGGACCATAGTGAACCTTGGCTGGGCACTTACTATGTGCTAGGTACTTCCTACACTAATGTCATTGAATCCTCACAAATCTGAGAGAAAGGTAGAATTAGTCTTTTTTCAGATAAGGTTTCAAATCAAGGTTTAGGGAATTCTTGGAGTTAGAAGAGAAGTATAACATGAACCTCCTCAGATTTCAAATACTTGGTACTTTCTCAGTTTGTCCTCTGGGACCCTCTCACTTTACAGGGAGGAAAATAGACCCATCAACCTGCTGAAGGTCCCACAGTAGACTAGAACCCTGGGGCGTTTGGCTCTTGGCCTCTTGGTCATTTCTTTTCCTCACCTTCTGTCCTTACCATTTGCTTCTTCCAGAGTGTCACATATATAGCATCATACAATATGCAGCCTTTTGAGTTTCTTTCATCTCAAAACGCAGTTCTGAGCCCTCCATGTTGATGTGTCACCAATAGTCTGGTCCTTTTTATTACTGAGCGGTATTTTACCATATAGATGGGCCACTGCTCAGGTTGTTTCCAGTTTTTGGTGAGTATGAATAAAGCCACTTTAAACATCTGCATTCAGAGTTTTGTGTAGGCATGTGTTCTTAATTCCTTTAGGAAATACCTAGAGATGGTATTGTGGGTCTCATGTTAAGTTTATGTTCAGCTTTCTAAGAACTATAACAATTAAAAAAAAATACTCAAGTGGATCATAGACTTAAATGTAAACTTAAAACTAAAAAACTTCTAGAAAAATACATAGGAGAAAATATCTGTGGCATTTCATTAGGCAAAGACTGCTTATATTTGACATGTAAAACATGATATATAAAAGAAAAAATTGATAAACTAGAATTCATAAAAATAAGAACTGTTCTTCAAAAGACACTGATAAGAGAATGAACAGACAAGCCAAGACTTGGAGAAAATATTGTGAATTCTTTATCTGATAAAGGGCCGAAAATGCATAAAGGATGCTCAAAACTCAATAATAATAGTAATACAGTCCAATAAAAATGCACAAAAGACACGAACAGACACTTCACCAAAGAAAGGTATATAGAAGGCAAAGAAACTCACAAAAAAAGATGGTCAACAACATTAGCCATTTGGCAAATGCAAATAAACTACAATGTGACAGACTACACATCTATTAAATGGCTACAATTTTTTTTTATTTTTATTTTTTTTATTTTTTATTTTTCGCTTAAAGTATTACAAAGGGTATTACATAAGTGTCCTTTTTTCCCCCCCGCCCTTGACAAACCCCTACCTTCCCTTACCCCCCAGTGTCTTATGTCCATTAGTTATGCTTATATGTATGCATACAAGTCCTTCGGTTGATCTCTTACTCCCCTCCCTCAACTCTCTCTGGCCTTCCCACTGCAGTTTGACAATCAGTTTGAGGCAGCTCTGCCTCTGTATCTATTATTGTTCAAAAGTTTGTAATGGTCTTTATTATCCATGAATGAGTGAGATCATGTGGTATTTTTCCTTCATTGACTGGCTTGTTTCACTTAGCATAATGCTCTCCAGTTCCATCCATGATGTTGCAAATGGTAGGAGTTCCTTCTTTTTTACAGCAGCATAGTATTCCATCGTGTAGATGTACCACAGTTTTCTAATCCATTCATCTACTGATGGGCACTTAGGCTGTTTCCAGATCTTAGCTATGGTGAATTGTGCTGCTATGAACATCTGGGTGCATATATCCTTTCTGATTGGTGTTTCTGGTTTCTTGGGATATATTCCTAGAAGTGGGATCACAGGGTCAAATGGGAGTTCCATTTCCAATTTTTTGAGGAACCTCCATACTGAAATGGCTACAATTTTTGAAAACCTGCCAAGTGCCAGCAAGAATGAGGAACAACTGGGGACTCTTCCATTGTTGGTGGGAAGATGAAGTGGTTCAGCCACTTTAGAAAACACTAGGCAGTTTCTTTTTTATTTTTTTCAAAGGATGACTTTACTAGATAGGTGGTTTTTTAAAAATTCTCACCCAAGAATATTTTTCCATTGATTGTTAGAGAGAGTGGAAGAGAGAGGGAAAGACAGAGAGAAACATCGATGTGAGAGAAACGCATCGATTGGTTGCCAGGGGAGGAGCCTGCAACCGAGGTACGTGCCCTTGACAGGAATAGAACCTCGGACCCTTTGGTCTGCAGGCCAACACTCTATCCACTTAGCCAAACTAACCAGCCAGGGCAGCAGTTTCTTATAATGTCACAGGAGCTGGGGGGGGGGGGGGGCGGGGGGGGGGGCGGGGCGGGAAGAGAAGATGAGTTGACTACAAAGGGGAAAAGGAAATATTTGGAAAAGTGGGATTGTTCTATATTCTTTGTGGTGGTGGTTACACAACTGTATGAGTTTGTCAAAATTCACAGAACTATACACCAGAAAGGGAGGATTTTTAATGTGTTGATTTTACTTTAATTTTAAAAATGGGAAAAAATAAAAGCAAAGACATCAATGATACTGTGTGACTTCAGGCAAGCTACTCAACTTCTCTGTGTCTTAGTTTTTAAAAGTCTATAAATTGAAGATAAAATAGTAACTTCCTTATAATGTTGTAAGAATGTAATGTGTTGACTTATGTAATATATATATATATATATATATATAGAGAGAGAGAGAGAGAGAGAGAGAGAGAGAGAGGGAGAGGGAGAGAGAGAGATAGAGAGAGAGAACCTGGAACATAAAAAGTGCTAAATAATTATTGCCTGTTATTTTTATTCTTCTTATTGCTACTTGGGTATGGCTCTTTGAAGAAGTTTGGTGATGAAATAATGGAGAGAAAAGAAGGGCAATTGGGGGCTTGGGGTGGCTTAAGGATCACTGACTCATGGACAAAATGGAGGAAACCATTGGTAAGAGAATGAAAGATTAATTCTGAACATGCAGCCCAATCCTGTGCTAATAATGTGACATCAGTCACCCATTTTAAGAAATAACTCCATTGCACTTGTCACAGCTAATCAAGTAATTTCTGGAGAATTTCTAGAGGTCAGAAGTGACTTGCTGGATTAACGACAGCCCCTCTACAGATCAAAATGCTCAAATCATTTTTCTGTATTGTAATCCTAAACCTAAAAGAAAGAAGTCCAAACAAGTCTACCTCCTAGATACACAATCTTTAATGCCATCAATGTGACACCTCCCAATATTTATTCAAATTGTTTGGTCTCAGCTTCAACCAAGGAAAAGACACATTAGTGTTGGCTGGAAAATGGAGGTCTGTTACCAGAGTAATAGATGGCCACCACAGACTAGGGAAATTTTCATCAGAACAGGACACCTGATAAAATGATAAGTATAACATGCAGGGAGGACTTGAACCTGCTGGGGGACTTTCTCACCATCGTGGGGATTTTAAGAGACTTCATAAGAATTAAAATGCATAATTTATTTTAGCTTCTGGCTTTTCTTTCCAGGAGTCAAATCAGTGCAATTTCTTTTGGTGTTTATTTCAAGGTGGTTACAACCCTCGATTTTCAGAGAGGCTTCGCCCAGCTCTCTTATCGGAGATGAAGAGGCTACCACCTCTTTTACAGGCAGGGAGGTAGAAGAAAGCAGGTGTTTGGTAACTGCTAGCATAAACTAAGTCAACAGTGGATTGAGTGCAAGAATAGCAGGTTGGATGGAAGGAGCTGTCTCAACAGCTGGAAGCTCCAGAGGGCAGGCAGTTGTAGCATGAGATGAGCTGGCTCCTCTACACCCCCAGGATATGGGCAGAGTGGACACTGTGGTCACTGACAGCAGGAGTTCAGCACTGTGAGCTGGAACACCCACACTACACTACTGCATCCTTCCCAACAGAGCTCTCTCTCTTCCTTTCTCTCTCTCTCCTCTCCATTTATCCATATCATTTTTAAAAAATATATTTTCATTGATTTTTTACAGAGAGGAAGGGAGAAGGATAGAGAGTTAGAAACATCGATCAGCTGCCTCTTGCACACCTCCTACTGGGGATGTGCCTGCAAACAAGGTACATGCCCTTGACTGGAATCGAACCTGAGACCTTTCGGTCCTCAGGCTGACGCTCTGAGCCAAACTGGTCAGGGCGATCCATATCATTTTTTAAAAATATATTTTTATTGACTTTTTACAGAGAGGAAGGGAGAGGGATAGAGAGTTAGAAACATCGATGAGAGAGAAACATTGATCAGCTGCCTTCTACACACCCCCTACTGGGGATCGAGCCTGCAACTACAGTACATTCCCTCAACTGAAATCAAACTCGGGACCTTTCAGTCCACACAGCCTGATGCTCTATCCACTGAGCCAAACCGGTCAGGGCTATCAATATCATTTTTAATTGATAAGAACTTTTAAAAACACAACAATGATACCATTAACATAAGCAACAGAATCAATAATATTTATGTAATATGAGTTAATACTAGAGGCCTGGTGCATGAAAATTCATGCACTGGAGGGAGGATCCCTCAGCCTGATGAAGCCTGGTGGTTAAGAGTGAGGACATGAATTCAAATCTCTATTCTGATACTTACTAAAAATATTGTTCTTTGAAGAAGTTTAATTTTACTAAGTATACATCTTGGGCATGTTAATCACCTCTGAGCCTCAGTTTTTTCCTATGGGAATGGGACTAATAATAGTACATATTTTATGGGGTTGTTGAGAGAATTAAACAGATAAACAAAGTACTTAAATAATTATTCGTTATTATATACATTCCTGTTTGGCTTATCCTTAAATGATATACATTTCTCTTCATTTGTTTGTTTCATTTTTTCATCTAACATCACATTTGGTGATAATTCCACAGCTGTTCTTATAGATTTGCTTCATTGTTTGAAATCATTAACTTATATTCCATTGTATGGATGCCATATTGATAGACATATAAGTTATTTCTAATACTTTGTTTTTACCAAAAAAGCACTACAATGAATATGTTTGCAATATTTTATTGGATTAGTATGCAAAAATATCCATAAGATAAACTCCTGGAAATAAAAATTGGTCAGCTAGGGAATATGTGCATTTTAATGCTCCTTCTCAGCCTTTCTTTCCTCTAACTATAGCTTCTCCATAGGTGATAACCTTTCCATGGCTTCAAATACCAGGACCAGGGCCAAGGTGAGGCCACTGAGGCAGCTAGGACATAAAATTTAGGGAGACCTTCACTCTCAGGCTCTGCAAGTGTAAGGTTGGCTCTGGAGAGAGACTGTCTCCTTGAGTTTTATACCCCAGTTCCACCTGTTACATACCCCTGCCTTTTCCCTGTACCTCCAGACTCATCAATCCTACTTGACATCTCTACTTGGGGGTCTTAAACATGACTCAAACTTAAAACATCTAAAACAGAACTCTTGCATCATTTCTCACTCCCATGCACAAACCTGATCCTTCTACTTCCATCTCAGTTAATAGCTCGCCATTTATTCAGTTGCTTGGGCCAAAAATCCGGGAGTTACCCTTAAGTCCACTCTTTCAACAAGTCCTGTCATCTGTCTCTGAAACATATTCCAAATCTGACAACCTCTCACCACTTCTGCTCCTATTCCCTCATGCCAGGTCCTGTCTATGGCCACTGTACTAGTATATGACCACCCCCAGGCTTCCCCCCTCCACGTATACTCACTACTCAGCAGCTAGAATGATATTTGGAAAATGGAAGGTTTTTACCAGAGTTCTAGATGGTCACCACAGACTCAGGGAATTTTCATCAGAACAGGACACCTGATAAAATGTGAGTATAACATGCAGAGAGGACTTGAACCTGCTGGGGGACTTTCTCACCATTGTGGGAATTTTTTTCCATTATTTTAAATTTTATTGGGCTGACATTAGTCTACATCAGTGATGGCGAACCTATGACATGCGTGTCAGAGGTGAGACGCGAACACATTTTTTTGGTTGATTTTTCTGTGTTAAATGGCCTCCTATCTAATAAAAGAGAAACATGCAAATTGACCATAACCCCAACACCCTTCCCATTGGCTAATCAGCATATCCTTATGCAAATTAACTGCCAACCAAGATGGCGGCTGGCAGCCAGGCACTGAAGCGAACAGGAGGCTTGCTTGCTCCAGTGATGGAGGAAGCCAAGGTTCCCCGCCTGCAGCTGCCAGCCTCTGAGCTTGCACTCTAAGAAACAATGTTGCAAGTATAGAAGCTAAACAAACTCCAGAAACCTGCTTTCAGCCAGCAGGGCTTCAGCCAGCAGGACCACAACAGTGTTTCAATTATAGAACCCAAACAAACCCAGTACCTGCTTTCAGCAGCCGAGGTCTCAGAGCTGCAGCCGAGCCTCAGAGCTAAAGCTGGCTCTCAGCTCCAGTGACAGCCATAGAAGGTAAATAAATCCCAGAATAAAAGAAAAAAGAAAAAAGGAGAGGTTGGGAGCTTCAGTCGCCCACCAGCCTGAAAACGACCCTCAGCCCCTCACCCAGACTGGCCAGGCACCCCAGTGGGGACCCCCACCCTGAAGGGGGTGTGACCAGCTGCAAACAGTCATCATCCCCTCACCCAGACTGGCCAGGCACCCCAGTGGGGACCCCCACCCTGAAGCAACAAGATGGTGGCTAATTTGCATACTGAAGGCGGGCGGCAGTGGGCAAGGCTGTCTGCGGTCCCGGGACCCAGATCTGTGACCCTGCCGGGCAGGGGGCAGTGCTTGAGGCTGTCCGCAGTCCGGGACCGGATCTGTGACCCTGCCAGGCAGGTGGCAATGCTTGAAGCTGTCTGCGGTCCGGGACCTGGATCTGTGACCCTGCCGGGCGGGGAGCAGCGCGGAGGCTGTCCTCGGTCTGGGACCCGGATCCGTGACCTGGTGGGCAGGGCAGCAGCGCTTGAGGCTGTCCGTGGTCCCGGGACCCGGATCCGTGACCGTTCCCGGTGGGGCGGCAGCTTGCACAGGGGCAGATCGGCCGGGGTTGGGCAGGGCAGGACGCCTGGCTTCTGCCCAGCCCCAGTCACTCTGGGCAGGTAAGCAACGCAGAGAGCCTCTGGACAGGGGAGGCAGGCCAGCGGAGGGTGGCCTGTACTCCCGACATGGCGGTGGTGACAGCTGTGAGCATGCCAAGCGGAGCCTGCAGGCTGAGCTGAAGTAGCACCTGCAGGCCATCAGCGCCCAGGAATGGCTGTGCAAGATCCGCCTCCTGGCCCAGAAGGTGCAGGATCGTAGGGTCAGCCACCATGGCAGGCCAGACTGACATCCTCCTGGCCGCACCACGGGGGTTTGCGGATCTGCAAAGCCAGAGGCCTCTGGTGTGCACATCCCCCCCTGGCGTGCGAACATCCCCCAGCACACTGTCACCCTCCCACGCCTGCAACAGTTGCAAACCAAGGTGTGCACAAGTTCCCCCGCCTCTCCACCACACTTCCATCAACCCGGCATGCCTAACACCCCCACAGGATGTGCACACATCCCCTCTGATGCACTCACGTCCTTTGGAGAGTGTCTGGGTGTTCTGGGTGCTGAGGGTGGGCGCCTGTGAGATGACAGTGAGAGGACGGAGTGGTGATGCCCTGTTCCCACGGAGGCCAGTGCAGCTACAAGATCACCTCTGGGGGGTTAATGCAGGTGCTGAGGCAGGAGCAGGTGCAGATAGACACACCTGGTGGGAACGGGCGGCCCTCACTGAGATGCCTTCGGTCAGCGTTCAAGATCAAGAACCCAGAGGCGGAGAGGAATTCCGTCCTCTTAGTGAAACAGTGGGATAGTTGGGGCGACTGTAGAGGAGGAATGTGCACTTTGGGTGCCAGAACCCATGAGCGAAGGCTGCCCTGACTGAGCCTCGCTTGCTTGGGGCCTACCTCACTCCTGCCGGGCAGCGGGTGACATGACATGCTTTTCCGAATTAATGAGAGAAAACGTTGATTCTCCTGCTGCCCACGAAGGTGGAAAGTGAAGTGGGGAGACATGTGGGGAGTGAGCGAGGTTCCCTGTCTGGGGGTTCCAAATCTGCTGTTGGTTTATTTCACTGCTGACTAGAGATATACAGGGTGTCCACCCAAAATGTATACACACTTTGAATACCTACTAATTCCAATGGTTTTAAGTATAAGAAAGAAACAACAATGGAGCTGTTATCTGTTAAAAGTGTGGGCACAAACAGGTAGTTGGACATTCCCTGAGGGGTCTCAGATTGGAGAGGGTGAAGGCCAGACTGAGGGGCCCCTTCCCCCCCCCCCCAGTGCATGAATTTCGTGCACCGGGCTACTAGTTTAAATATATAAAATAAATATCAAAAATATAAGTCTTTATTTTACTATGGTTGCAAATATCAAAAAATTTCTATATATGACATGGCACCAGAGTTAAGTTAGGGTTTTTCAAAATGCTGACACGCCAAGCTCAAAAGGTTCACCATCACTGGTCTACATGAACATATAGGTTACATGTGTGGATTACTAATTTACAAAATCTGAATATAGGACCATGTGCCCACCACCCAAAGTCAAATCTTCTCCTGTCACCTCATATTAGGACCCCTTTCTTCCCCCACCCCACTCGCTCTGGCAACCACCACATTGTTATTTGTGCACATAAGTTTCAGTTTTATATTCTACACTAGAGGCCCAGTGCACAAAATTCGTGATGGGGTTGGGGGTCCCTCAGCCTGGCCTCTGCCCTCTCGCAGTCCAGGACCCCTCAGGGGATGTCTGCCTGCTGTCTTAATCCCCAGGGGGGATTGGGCCTAAACTGGCACTCAGACATCCCTCTCACAGTCCAGAGCTCTCACAGTCCAGGACCCCTTGCTCCTTACCACTGTGCTCACCAGCCATGAGCCCGGATTCTGGCTGAGGGGCGGTTTGGAGGGTAAGAGGCAGAGGGGAGAGCGCCACTCAACTAGAAGCCAGACTTGCTGCTCCTTTGTTCTGGCTCCACCTCAGCCCACTGGTGGGGGAGGGGTGATCAGGGGCTGGGCTGGCTGGGGAGGGGCCATGGGAGGTTGAGGCACCATGGTCATGCCCCATCCCACTTCTCCAGAGGTGCTGGGACTATGCTTTCCCCTCTCCCACCACCTCTGCAGAAGGGGCAGTGTGGGACCACCATGGCTGGCCTGGCAGCACAGGCTCGCTGGCCCCGCCCCCCACCCACTGGTCATTCTGGAAGGTCATTCTGCCATCCAGTCTAATTAGCATATTAGCTCTTTATTATATAGAATATGAGTTAAATCATATAGTTCTTAGGTTTCTCTATTTGACTTATTTCACTTCGCATAATGTTCTCAAGGTTGTTGTAAATAACGCTATTTCATAGTTTCTTATGGCCCTGTAGTACTGCATTGAGTATATGTACCACATCTTCTTTATCCAGTCCTCTATCATAGGGCACTTTGGCTGTTTCCAACTCTTGGCCACTGTGAATAATGCTGCAATGAACATAGGGGTTCGTATGTCTTTGCGTATAAATGCTTTCGAGTTTTTTAGGAGTGGGATTATTGGGTCGTATGGTAGCTCTATTTTTAAATTTTTGAGGAATCACCAGACTGCTTTCCACAGTAGTTGTACCAGTCTACATTCCCACCATCAGTGAATAAGGGTTCTCTTTTCTCCACAACCTCTCCAACACTTGTTGTTGCTTGTCTTGTTGATAATGGCCACTCTAATTGGTGTAAGGTGGTATCTCATTGTAGTTTTAATTTGCATTTCCCTGATTGCCAGTGAGGTTAAACATCTTTTCATATATCTATTGGCTTTTTGTATGTCTTCTTGGGAGAGGTGTATTTTCAGGTCCTTTTTTTGATTGGATTGTTTATTTGTTTGGTGTTGAGTTTTATGAGTTCTTTATATATTTTGGAAATTAAATCATTGTTGGAGCTACTGTTTGCAAATACCATCTCCCATCTGGTTGGCTGCCTGTTTATTTTATTGTCCATTTCTTTTGCTGTGCAGAAGCTTTTTGTTTGTTATAGTCCCATTCATTTATTTTTGCCTTTACCTCCCTTGCCTTTGGGGTCAAGTCCATAAAATGTTCTCTACCACCCAGGTTCATAAGTTTGGTACCTATATTTTTTCTATGTGACCTATAGCTTTGGGTCTTATGTCTAAGTCTTTGATCCATTTTGAATTAATTTTTGTACATGGGGACAAACTGCAATCCAGTTTTATTCATTTGCATGTAGTTTTCCACTTTCCCCAGCACCATTTACTGAAGAGACTATCTTTACTCCAATGTGCATTTCTGGTTCCTTTGTCAAAAGTGGTTGCCCTAGCCAGTTTGGCTCGGTGGATAGAGCATTGGCCTGTGGACTGAAGGGTCCCAGGTTCGATTCTGGTCAAGGGCATGTACCTTGGTTGCAGGCACATCCCCAGTAGGAGGTGTGCAAGGAGCCAGCTGTTCAATGTTTCTCTCTCATCGATGTTTCTAACTCTCTATCTCTCTCCCTTCCTCTCTGTAAAAAATCAATAAAATATATTTTTTTAAAAAGTTATCTATCCATATATGTGTGGTTTTATAGCTGGGCTCTCTATTCTGTTCCATTGATCTGTGTGTCTGTTTCTCTGCCAATGCCATGCTGTTTTGATTATCATAGCTCTGTAGTATATTTTGAAGTCAGGTAGCGTGATACCTCCAGCCTTGTTCTTTTTTTTTTTTTTTTTTCAGGATTGCTTTGGCTATTCTGGGTCTTTTGTGGTTCCATACAAATCTGATGATTTCTTGTTCTATTTCTTTAAAAAATTACATTGGGATTTTGATGGGGATTGCATTACATCTGTGTATTGCTTTGGGTAAAAAGGCCATTTTAACTATGTTGATTCTTCCAATCCATGAACATGGGATATTTTTCCATTTCGTTGTGTCTTTTTCAATCTCTTTTAATAATGTTTTGTAATTTTCAGTATATAGGTCTTTCACATTCTTTGTTAAGTTTATTCCTAGGTATTTTATTCTTTTGGTTGCAATTGAAAAAGGAATTGTTTTCTTCATTCCTTTTTCTGAAGTTTTGTTGTTGGTATACAGGAAGGAAATGGATTCTTGCACATTGATTTTGTATCCTGCAACTTGACTGTATTTGTTTATTGTTTCCAGTAGTTTTTTGGTAGAGTCTTTAGGGTTTTCTATATACAGCATCATGTCATCCTCAAAAAGTGACACTTTGACTTCTTCCTTCCCTATTTGGATGCCTTTTATTTCTTTCTCTTGCCTTATTGCTCTGGCTAGTACTTCTAGTACTATGTTGAATAAGAGTGGTGAGAGAGTACATCCTTATCTTGTTCCTGATCTTAGGGAAAAAGCTTTCAGTTTTTCACCATTGAGTATGATATTGGCTGAGGGTTTGTCATGTACTAGAGGCCTTGGCCCCCACCGCTGTAGCTTCTTCTGAAGTACATCTGGAAGGACGTCTGGTCTAATTAGCATATTACGCTTTTATTATTATAGATGACCTTTATTAAGTTGAGGTACTTTCCTTTTATTCCTATTTTATTGAGATTTTAATCATAAATGGATGTTGTATCTTAGCAAATGCTTTTTCTGCATCTATTGACAAGATCATATAATTTTTATCCTTTCTTTTGTTAATGTGGTGTATTGTGTTGATTGATTTGGGAATGTTGAACCACCCTTGTGCCCCTGAAATGAATCCCACTTGATCATGATATATTATTTTTTGGATGTACTGTTGTATTTGATTAGCTAGTATTTTGGTTAGGATTTTTGCATGTGTATTCATCAGGAATATTGGTCTGTAGGTTTTTTGTTTTTTTGTGTTATCTTTGCCAGGTTTTCTGCCATGGAATTTTAAGAGACTTCATAAGAATTAAAATGCTGCACATAATTTATTTTAGCTTCTGGCTTTTCTTTCCAGGAGTCAAATCAGTGCAACTTCTTTCTGTGTTTGTTTCAAGATGGTTACAACCCTCGATTTTCAGAGAGACTTCGCCCAGCTCTCTTATTGGAGATTAAGAGGTTACCACCTCTTTTACAGGCAGGAAGATAGGAGAAAGCAGGTGTTTGGTAACTGCTAGCATAAACCAAGTCAACAGTGGATTACTCCTGGGTATTTGGCCCAAGCAACTGAATAAATGGCAATGCTATTAACTGAGATGGAAGTAGAAGGATCAGGTTTGTGCATGGGAGTGAGAAATGATGCAAGAGTTCTGTTTTAGATGTTTTAAGTTTGAGTCATGTTTAAGACCCCCAAGTGGAGATGTCAAATAGGATTGATGAGTCTGGGGGTACAGGGAGAAGGCAATTATATCATTGAGGAGATTGTGTCACTCTCCTACTTAAAACCCTCCAGTGGCTTCCAAATGAATTTAGAATTAAAAGCAGACTCCTGCCCTGACCGGTTTGGCTCAGTGGATAGAGCATCGGCCTGCGGACTGAAGGGTCCCAGGTTCGATTCCAGTCAAGGGCATGTACCTTGGTTGCAGGCACATCTCCAGTAGGGAGTGTGCAAGAGGCAGCTGATCAATGTTTCTAACTCTCTATCCTACTCCCTTCCTCTCTGTAAAAAAACAATAAAATATATTAAAAAAAAAAAAAAAAAAAAAAAAGCAGACTCCTTCCCATGATCAATAGATCAGGACCTAGCAGGGGCAGCAATCTGAGCTCAGCAAAGCAATCTCACTTCCATCTCCCTCATTCACCAGGTTCACTGTCACCCCTGTATTCCTTTTCCCTGGAATGCTCTTTCCCACATCTCTGCACAGCCACTTCCTTTCAACACTCAGGTGTCAGCCCAGGTGTTACTTTCCTGATGACCCCCGTCACTCACTCAATCACTGCCAATCCCATTACCCTGTTATATTTCCCCATAACATTATCACCAATGGAAAGTGTCTTATTGTTATCACTGCAAAATAACCTCCTAACACTACTTGGAAAAAATGTGTATCATTCTATCATTTAAGGTCAGGGCTTAAAACAAGTTTATTAGTTCAGTTGGACAGTTCTTGATTGAGTCTCTCCTACTGTTGCAGTTAAATAGCAGCTGGGGTTGACATCATCTGGAGACGTTGCTGGGGTAGATGTCCAACACTCTTTCCTCCTATGCCTGGTGCTCCCCCAGGGGCCTCTCTCTCCAGCAAAGTAGCCTGGACCTCCTGAGTGGCGGGCAGCGCAAGCCTCCAAAAGGAAAGCAGTGGGAACTGCTGGTCCTCTCATAAGCTAGGTGTGCAACTGGCAGAGGTCCCCTGCTGTTAGATTCAGGTGCTCAGTCACAAGCCAGCCCAGGTTCAAGGTAACTGAAGAATAAATTATACCTCTTGAAGGGGAAGTTACGTGTGTGTAAAAGAAGGAAAGGAATTGATGGTGGCCATCTTTGGCAATAAGGTATCATATTTGTTTGTTTACTTGTTAATTGTCCATCTACTCCCATCTATAATAGTAAAAGCATAATATGCTAATTAGACCAGACGACCTTCCAGATGAAGCCGGGGCTGCTAGGGAAGCTTGGTTTCCTGGTGCCAGAGGGAAGCCGGTGCCAGCAGCAGGGAGAAGGAAGGCCTACTCTTGCGCGAATTTCATGCATTAGGCCTCTAATTAGGTCATAAGCTTCACAACAGGGACTTTGTTTGTCTTGTTTGATGGTTATATTTCCAGCACCTAGAAGAATGCTTGACACATAGTAGTAGCTCAGTAAATAAATTAAACACTTGATAAATGTTCAGGAAACTAACATAGACTGAAATAGACTTCCCCAGATTGGTTTTGTCAGGTTGGCTGATGTTAAGCATGCTGATGTCTCACCAGATAAGAGAAACCCTACATTTATAAAGCATTTCATTTCTTTTGAAAACAAGAAAAACTTACCCTGAACACAAAATCTAGAAATAAACTTGGCCTGTTTTCCAAATGGAAAATATTTCTTGTACCATCAGAAATTATTTTCCCACAGCTTGTGCTACATCAAAATATTGAAGTTGACTGCAAATATCCTATTCTTTAAAGTTGGTAAAGGAAATATAAAAACCTCCTGCTATTTGAACTCTCCCAGAGATTCCCAAACTGAAAATGTCATTATAAATTAAGATAGATTTTAAAAATATAGATGATGACTGAGAAATGTCATCAATGTCACTCAATTGGTAGGAGCATCATACTGTACATCAAAAGGTTGTGAGTTTGATCCTTGGTGGGGACATGTGTGGGAGGCAACTGATCTCTCTCTCTCTCTCTCTCTCTCCCTTCTTCTCTATAAAAATCAATTTTAAAAAATTTTGTGCATCAAACTTATGTACAGTTTTTGGTTACAAAGCCAGCACTTGTTGCATATAAGCATAACCAATGGACACAGACACCAGGGGGGTGAGGGTATGAGCCCGGGGGGGGGGGAGGGCGGGCGGCGGAGGCGGGGGGCAATGGGGGGATAAGGACAAATATGTAATACCTTAATAAAAAAAAAAGCCAGCACTTGTTTACTGAAGTAATTACATATGACCAAAGCAGAAAATAAATTCCCTCAAATCTCTCCTTTGCTAGTTTTTACTGGTGAGTTCTATAAAATAATCCCATGTTTAAATCTTTGTATAAATCCCTTGTAAATTAGTGAGAATGTATTCATCTGAAGGATTTTTAGTAATTTTTGAAGTTAAAAATATAAGGATTTAATTTTTTTAAATTAAACTTACAGAAAACTGCTAATTAAATTCCTTCCAATCTTTGTTTTACCTTCAGTTTTCCCAGATTTGCTCAAAGCAATCCCAGTGAGCATCCACGTCAATGTCATTCTCTTCTCCATGATCCTGATTGTCTTAACCATGGTGGGGACAGCCTTCTTCATGTACAACGCTTTTGGCAAGCCCTTCGAAACTCTGCACGGCCCTCTAGGTTTGTATCTTCTGAGCTTCATTTCAGGTAAGAACAAAATTCTACTCCTGAAGACAAATGTGTTTTTTAATATCAAAAGATAGGTCTACCCAAATACAGTGTTACTGTATATATATATATAGATATATATATATACCTATATATATATATATATAGATAAATGTTCACAGTAGCATTACATATTATAGCAAAAAGTGGAGAAAAATATAATTATCCAATATTGGGATTTCAATAAATATATTATGATAGTCTATGTGAATAATTATGATGCTGATATTAAATTATATTTTTGAATAAGACATAATCAAAAGGATAAATGCTTATAACAAAAAGTTAAGTTTAAAAAGCAGTATATAAAATTTTATAAATATGGAACTAATTTGTCTTATATATATAAAGAGAGAATATATAAATATATATTGCATATATGCTCTCTAAATATAGCCTCCATTACATAAATACATATATATAGATAAAGATATATAGAGAGACCGTTCTGTTGGTAGTAGTTACCTTTGAACAATGAAATTTTAGGTGATTTTCATTTTCTTTCACACTTTTTATTATTTACAAATGTTCAATAATGTGCGTTTATTTACATATAATCGGAAAAACAAATAAAAATCATCAAAAAAAGCAAAGGACGAGTGTTTCACTTACATATGAGTTGTTGTATTCAGGCCTGTTGGTACTTTGAGTGGCCTAATGGGAGGTGTGTCTGGGCAAGGATAAATTCTAAACCTGAAAATTAATTCATCAATAAACATGTGCTACTCGTAACCAGGACTGATGGGAAAGAATATGAAATCCATAAGGGCCACAGGGTGCTTAGCATATATTTACAAGGAAGAAAAAACCAAGAAAATAAAATATATAACTCCATGTAACCATGTTCCTATAGGATGTCTCTGATTTCATCCCACTCCAAAGTTGCATAAAGACTCAATACTTGGTCATAGTCCCAGGAAGCAAGTAGCTTTACTAATGCTTTCATGGAGAGATGCGTGAGATTATAACACATCAGCAAGTAGTGTATTGAAAATCCCCATTCTCTTCCATTTCATTCTCCTCTGATTTGTCCTGTGACTATCATCAGGGCCCAAGCTTCTTCTTTCTCTTGACATCACTCCCTTCCCTCCACATAATTCCACTCCAGCCACACACTTGCCATAGTTCCCTTTCTGTGAAGCAAAGCCTGCTCGTCAGCAGGCATTCAAACCTCTAGCCATTATTGCTTGAGTTCCCTTCTTCTGGTCTTATCCCACCCTCATCTTGATAATCAAATGATACACGCTACCAAAGTAGTTCTCTCTCTAGTTGGGGGGGGGGGGGGGGGCAGGGAGTTCTACTGATATATTTTCCAGATCTTTCACAAGCAAATAATACCATTTTCAATTGTGCAGTGTTGATTACCCTGTGAGGGCTGAGTCTAAGTCTCATCTTTTAACTCTAGCAAGAGCATCCAGTGTGAGGCTCTGCACACAATAAACAATTCAGTGTGTATTGCGGACTTGAAAAAGCAAGCCCCAAAGATGTTAACGTGGTCAGTTAACGCAGTAGAGAGTAGAGAAATAAGAATTCAAATGGTTTGGAATTAGCAGAGCAGGCCCATAGAGAAGGTGGGACATAAGCCAGGGAGAGATGGAATGGAAAGCCAAGGGATTTGCAATCAGGGCAGAGGAGCAAGAGCACCGGTACAGAGTGTGGATGGACAGACCAAGATAGTGATTGGATCTCATGGGAAGGCCTAGGTCAGAAGTGGGTGTTGCCACTACTTCCCCCCACCCAACATGCCAAACCAAACGGGTGGTGTGCTCTCTCAGTGAAGGCCACTGAGTCAATCGGGTCAGCTAGAAAACAGAATACAGAACAGAGAGGGAGTGAATGTTCAGCAGCATCTGCATCACTGGGAAGTTGACAGAAAAGCAGATTCTAGGCCCCACCCCAGACCTACTGAATCAGAAACTCTGGGGGCTGAGCCCGGCACGCTGAGCTTTAACAAGCCCTTCTTTCAGGGGATTCTGAAGCAAGCTCAAGCTTGAGAACCAGGGTAACAGGGAATTAATTAAACAGGTGTTGGGAGAACTGGAAAAACACAAAGGAGACCCGAAGTAACTCAGAAACCATAGTTTCAGAAAGCAGCTACCATCCCTGGGGCTCTGACAACCAAGGGGAGAGTCTGGAGTTACCAGAATCTAGAGACTTAAGGAAAGGCCCAGGGCGCTGGTCTCAGACCACTGGGAAGAAGGCACTGAACCCTGCAGAGATGGCACTGTCAGGGGACACCAAGAGGCAGCTGTGTGAGTGTGGAACCATCTGGAGAACACCCAGCTGTGGAAGCAGCAGACCCTCTGCTTCCCTGTCCTCCCCACCTTGCCATGCTCTCCTTGTGGGAAGCAGCTGACAGGCAGAACTAGAGTCTTGACCCAGCATCACAAAGCAGAGAAAAAAGAGCTGATTTGAAGCTGAGACACAGCAGCTTATTAACTGGCATAGCCATCTCACAATAGCTTCTGAATAAAATTCAGGGCAGCCCATTTGGAAGACAAATTATTGAACAGTGCTAATGGGCAACCAAACTAACAGTATTTGAAAAACATGACTCAGAGAATGCAGAATTTAATCCAAGTCCCAGACCTTATTGTGGCCTTTGGCCAAGTTTAATGAAAAGAAAACGTGAGCACAGAATAGATGTGGGAGCACACGGGCCATGTGCTTACACTATACCTTAGCTTTGAACTTGTGGCAAAAGCAAGGTGCTCAATAAAGGTTTGTGGGTGAGGGAAGGGAGAGAGTGGGAGAAAAGAAAGAAGAAGCCAGTTCCAGATCTGTGTCTTGCAAAGGAGAAAGGCCTAGTGTTTCCAGATCATCTTCTTTTAAGCCCTAAATCCTTATTTTTAAATATCAAAATTTTCAATAACTTTTAAAAACATGTGTGAGGGTCAGATGGACTCCCAGTCTGACCTTTGGTGATAAAAGAGTCACTCTTAAATCACAGACTCCCCGTCCATCTACAGACAGTCCCCAGAGGCCCCGGGAGTGTGGGAAGATTTATATGAAGCTGTAATATTCATGGAGACCCCAGTTTAAACCCTGAAGGTGGAGGATGGGAGTTTCACAGCCCTTATCTCAAACACTGAATTGCTCCATGAAACCCATGCAAGCCAATAAATTACACGCTCCACGGCCAGAGCCTGGACTGGGAGATCCTTTAGTTCTAGTGTGAGTTACATTTCATCAGAGACCCCCTCAGGGAGCATGTCTCTTCCACCTTCTGCCTAGGTGGCCTCCCTCACAGTCAGCAGAGAAAACTTCTTTATCTTCCCTTCTTCTCCTACTTACTCCAGGTTCTCCCTTTCCTTGTGTTGATGTCATTGCAGAGCCATTTCTTCAGCTGCCTGGTCCTGAGGCATGAAGACAGGAGAAGGGAGGGGAAGGGAGTCCTCCTACTGTCTAAGCGGGACCTTCCGCACTGCCCAGAGTAACTGTGCTACAAGCCGCTCCATGTTTCCTAGTGTGGTGCAGGCCTGGCCCTGGATGTAGAAAAGAAAGGGAACAGCACTTTGGATTAGGCCCCCAATGGTTTCACTGTGGCCCTTCTGGATCAGACATTCCTTTCACTTCTCATGGCTTCCAGTTCGGCTCATCATATTCCTCAGCCTTCTTTGTGCAACATTTCTGACCACTCTCATTGTTCCATGTAACCCAGCAAGTCAGCTTGCTCTCTCTCCTCCTGTTAATTAAAACCAGGTCTGAGAAATCGTTCCCCTAGTTAGGACCATATCTTAATGATCTCCCACAGTTCATTGTGGGCAGTGAATCTCTTCCTGGACTGTACATTAGAATCACGGAAGAGCTTTCAAAAACACTAACACCAGGTCCCCAGGTATCTCCCTCTCCCTCTCCCTCTCCCTCTCCCTCTCCCTCTCCCTCTCCCTCTCCCTCTCCCTCTCCCTCTCCCTCTCCCTCTCTCCCTCTCTCCCTCTCTTTCTCTGGATCCCTCTCCTCACCTCCTTAATTTGTGTACATCTCTCACTTCCCCCTACTGTATTCTAAGCCTCAAGAGAAGTGTTTTCCACCCTTTTCCTTCATTCTGCTCCCCCAGCCCCTCTCCCTCCCCTCCCATTTACTCTCCTTTTGACTCTTTCACAGAGCTCAGTGTTGACCAGTACTCTTGAAACTTCCCTCCTGCAGCCTCTGGGACATGGAGGTCTCTTGGTTTCTTTCCTCCAACTTGGCACACACCTAGTCAGTGTCCTCTGCTGGTTCCTCCTCCTCCACCACCCAAAATAACTGATGGTATTCTCAGGGACTGGTCCCAGGCCGATTCTTGTCTTACTACATTCTCTTCCTAGATGATCTTATCCATTGTCATTGCTTTAAATAATATCTATATCGTGACAACTCCTACATTTATATTTTTCATTTAGACCTCTTCTCTGAGTTCTAGACTCACATATCCAACTATCTACTTGACATTTCCCCTTGCACATCTCGCAGCATCTTAAACTTGACATGCCCCAAGTAGAACATCTGATTTTTAGTGCTGAGCTCTTCTCCCTGCTTCCTTATTGCCCTAAACTCTAAGCCTTTTCCTCTCCTATTTTATTTATCTTGGTTAATGCCACCACTGTCTACTCGTTGCTTAAGCTACCTTCAAAATATTTTAGATCTACTTTTGAAATGTCTTTAGAATTCATCTCTCTCCATCTCCAATGCAGCAGCCTCGTCTTTCACCAGACATTTCTTAGGAAGTAAATCAGCTATCCAATATCTTAAAGTCTTCCACAAACTTCGTATTGCATTCAGAATCAATCCCCAAAGATTTTCCATGGCTTTGGATATCTGACATTAACTAGCATTAACTGATCTCTCCAATCTAGTTTCTTTTCCATTTCCCACTCCCTGCCTCCCCCTGACCACAAGGGCCTACTTTCAGTTCCTTCACCAAGGTGACCTCTTTCCCTAGAATCCTCACATGTGCTTTCTCCTCTCCTCCAGAACTTCTCTAAGGATCCTCAGCCCCTTTGTACCTTTAGAATTCAGCTATTGGGCGTAGCCTTTGCTGACCACCACATCGAAGCCCTATCTCCTCTCCGCCTCCATTTTCTGTCATAGCACCCCAATTATAATTATTGTGATCTTCAATTATTTGTGTCCACTTTGTGTGACTCTCTCACTATATTGTAGGCTCCATGAAGGCAGAACTGTCCGCCTGATTCATTGTGGTATCTCAGTGCCCGTGATAACAGCTGGCCCTTAGTGAGCCCTCACTCAGGGTTTGTTGAGTAAATGAAACATGTGCACCTGTATCATTGTGCCTGTATCCAACACTCATCACACAAAAGAATTACCTACGAAAGCTTTAAAAAATACCACTGCTCAGGCTCAAACTCCAGAGACTCCAATTAAATTAGAGAGAGAGAGAGAGAGAGCGAGAGAGAGCTGAATATAGAAGCAAATGGACCCACAGTTCCACACTGGAGCATTGATATGTAAGTGTATGCCTTTATATGTTCCATGCTAGGAGTTTCCTAGTTGATCGCGGAATCAACTGCATGTAAAAGAAAGCAGGCTAGGTGGAAGACTTGCTGTGAATCAATGTGGGAATGTCCTAAATAGTTCAGGGAATAGTCTCCAAGGATGATAAGACATGTATTAGCTCAAGCAAGCCTCCGAAATGTGGGCTTACTGCAAATTACATTTATTATGTCTTCTCTTACGTAGAGCATCATGTAATAAGTTATACCAAGCAAGGCAAACAAATAAAATGACTGCCTTTCTTTAAAAGAGGGATGCTACTAATATGGGTCTAACTAATTATGATAATTACAACAGTGGCAGGGCACGTAAATAAGCACAAGTCATATATGAAACATGAAGACCAGGAAATAAAGAGCAGGACAAAAATAGAAGAATGCTTTCATTGTATATCAGTTTTAGTGTCAATAACGTCCTGGCCTCATTAATAAGTCTAGGACTCATTATTCTGCAACGATCTGCATCTCTTTTCACTTCGGTCCTTATGGAGGAGCTGTTGTTCAGAGTCTGAGAAAGAGAAACAGGATATCCCGGCACCAAAGCCACGGAGCCCGAGGAAGGTCAAGGATTGGGTAGAAAAGCCAGCAATAGAAATATTCTATCAGTTTCTCAGCATAGCCTTTAGAAAGGAGGCTGCAGAAGGAAAAAATAAGTTAGCCAGCTCACGGTGGCAATGAGCAAGGAACTGCTTTGATATGCAGGCAGCAGCTGAAGGGGCAAAACTGTTGTGAGAGGATTGCACTCTGGGTCACTCCTGTCAAGGATGCAGGACAAGGACGATCTAACTCACTCTGCGAAAGGCCCAGCAATGACCTTGTGCAAGGAGATGCTCAATCTTGTTCTATCACGATTGCAAGGAGACTCCTTCCTACTCAGAATGTGCATATATGTCTTCCCTTCTGCTTCACTTAGGGTCAAAGCCCTCCGAAGCACCACTTGATGTGCCTCCCTCCCTCCTGCCCCCCAGCTACACACACACACACACACACACACACACACACACACGGCTCACCTCCTACACGTCTGTCCACCTGACTCTCTTCCTTTCTCGGCTCTCACCACCTGGTTCCTTTTCACTTGCTGTACCCCTGCCCCCCCCCCCCCCCCCCCCCCCCCGTATGAAATACTCTTCTCCTCCTCAAATATCCACTTGCTCACTCCCTGGCGTCCTTCAAGAGACACTAAAATGTCATCTCTCTGAGGCCTCCCCAAGGGAGGCCCTTCCCTGCTTTGTTTTCTTCTCCTTGGTGTGTATCACACTCCAATAAACTAAATCTATTTCGTTATTTCCTCTCTCTGCACTGTGTCTACCTCCAAGAGCTGCACAAAGATAGGGAATTCTGTCTGCTTTGTTCACTGCTGCCCAGACAGTTTGTAAGCACCCAACAAATACTTGTTGAGTAAATGAGTAAAATAGGAGCAGTCCTGCATATTTCCTGGTAACAGATGACATTCTCCCTTTCTGAAAATCAATTCAAATTGGAAAAAGACTGTGCTTTTAGACCGTTTTATTTGGCACAAATCACCCTTCTCACTAACATGACATTTGTGAAGCTCCAGTTAGATGTGGGCTCTTCAACTCTCTGTTACAGAGGAGGAAGAGGAAGCGCTGAGCCCAGCTGCTGTTAATCCTTCATCCACAGCTGCTCTTTGGAATCACATGACCAGCTTGCTCTTCATTTATGACCTCAGAATCTACCCTTAGATATTAGTTTGCTTTACTTGACCCTCTGCCCATTGTCTAGATCAGGGGTGGGCAAACTTTTTGACTCGAGGGCCACAATGGGTTCTTAAGCTGGACCGGAGGGCCGGAACAAAAGCATGGATGGAGTGTTTGTGTGAACTAATATAAATTCAAAGTAAACATCATTACATAAAAGGGTACGGTCTTTTTTTTTTTTAGTTTTATTCATTTCAAACGGGCCGGATCCGGCCCGCGGGCCGTAGTTTGCCCACGGCTGGTCTAGATGGTAGCCATTGGTCTCTAAAAGCCATGGAAGCCAGAACCACTTCCTTCAGAGAAGAAATCGTTGCTGGGAATCTCATCTCCAATACCTGCTTTCTAGTGAGATTGCATAACTTCATAGAAAATTAGCACCTGCACCTGCAAAGTTGTGGCTCTCCCACCCCCACTTATCATTTCTCAAGACTCCTTAAAGAAGGAAATTATCGATTTATTATTCTGTAGAGAAAATGGAGTGCCTCTGACATTTATCCTCTATAAGAGGGTTTAAAGATGATGTGTTAGCTTTCTCGAAATTTCGGCCATTACTTTAGATGGAACTGAAATTCTAATTTATTATTTCCAAAAATACAATCTCAGTGATAATGAGAGAATGCTTCATAGATTTTCACCTTGGAGGACACTTCTCTACCAAAACCCCTGCTGCCCTGGACTCACCTAGATCCTGGCAGGATGTTCCCTCTCAGGGGTCAGCCAGCAATGAAGAAGCAGTTTTCTCCTTGCTGTGACCTTTGTCCCCTTTATTGTAAGGCCAGGGGGAGAGAGGTGCCCAATTCTCAACAGCTGCCAGAGAGAGTCCTGAGTGTGCAGTGTCTAGGACATTACAATCGCTTGGTAATTGACTGATAATTCGTGGTGTGACAGCCTTGTAACTCAGCAATCCCATTCAGTCAGAAATTAACTCAGTAATCAAAGTCATTAAAGGAAAAAAACACACTACTGAATCAGCCAGATGGCGGGGAAATCAAACACATGAAGGAAAAATGGCTGGTCTTTGAGTAAGATGCTGGGCAGTAAAACCTGGGCCCTATGCCTGGTTATACTTCAAATTCTAGCTTGAGCAAGGCTTGGCAGGTTTCCGAAGTCTAGTGTGCTCTAAGCTTTCCTATGAGCCGGAGCAGTGCTGGTCAGATGGACAGCCATGGGGAATCTGTCCATATGGCCCTGGCTGAATTTGGGCTCTTGGTGTACATGGAAAACTTGGAAAAGGAGGAGAGAAGCAAGCAGACCTGATCCTAACATTTGTAAGCCCTTGGGCAAGAGTATAAATGACAGCTCACATACCCCGTGTCTAGACATTTAAAAGTTAAACATTAATAAACTATTCACCAAGGCATGTTCTAGGCTACTGCCTGAACAAACATCTCTCCATAGGACCTGGGAGGCCAGACTCACATTTAGAATCCTTGAGCCCTGGCAATTCTACACTTGAATGCGGCGATGGGAAGAGAGCTGGCTGTTGTCTGTCCTCTTTCCTTCCATGCCTGGTTCCATCCACACTGTAAAAGAACTCCAGGGGCTCTGATCATGCCCAAAGCAGCTGTGCCTTGGACACCTGCAGGCCTCAGGGCTGTGTACCAGCCACAGAGTCTGCCCTTGGGAGGACGGCCCAGGGAAGACACCCACATAGCCCTGGAAAGCGCTCAGGTGTTTGGGAAAGGAATTCCCCGGTCCCAGAAATGTATCTATAAGGCGAGTCAGGGACTCCAGCTGGGCCTGGCCCATGGACCTCAAAGATCCCTTTCCCCATGGAGGAGGGCTCTCCAGAAGAGAGAAGGAACAGGACCTCTGGGTGTGGGACCCCCTTGCTGGAGCCCCTGTGGAGCCTGAGAGTCACAGCGGAAACGTGCTGAGCCCTGTTCTCACCATCATTCACATCCCTTACACTCCTCCTCTGTCCCTGGCAGTCAGACCACCAACAGAAACGTTCCGTGTACCTTTTGGTCCGTAAGTCATAAACAGTTACAGTTGCTCTCATGTATGGTTTAGAGCCATAGACAGAGAAAAGCAAACATATTCTCAGTCCACAGTGAGTTGTTTCCTTTCACATCTCTTAGCAATGCTGGCTGAGGCTTGGGCTGGGTTCTATGTTCTGACTCTGAAATGGCAAAGTTGACCACGCGGCCAAGCCCAGAATCCAGAGCAGACCTAAGGCCGTCCATCCTCTCAACTACTGGACCACATGTTCTGATTCGAGAGCTTGTGCGCTTAAAGTATTAGCTATGGCAAAAGGCTGAGTTTACAGCCGTAAAAAGGAAGAAAATTTTACCCTTTGCAACATCATGGATGCACCTGGAGAGCAATATGCTAAGTGAAATAAGCCAATCAGAGAAAGGCAAGTACCATATGATTTCATTCACATGTGGAATTTAATGAACAAACTGAACTACCAAGTAAAATAGAGACAGACTCATAGATAGAGAGCAGGCAGACAGCTCTGGTGGGGGTGGGGGTGGTGGCTGGAAGGATTGAGCAAAAAAGATTAAAAAAAGGAATAACTCGTGGACACGGATAACTGTCTGGTGATTGCAGGGGCAGGTGGAGGTGGAAGAGGGTATGGGTGGGGAAATAAATGGGGATGGAAAAATAAATTTAAAAAATAAAGGGGAGGAAGAGCTGTGAGTTTAAGACACCCCAAGCAACTTTTACTTTAGGAATTTGAAATGCAGTCTCACTAGGATGCTGTCTCCTTAACAAAGTAATACCTTTAAAATATTTAACAACTTGAAAATGAAACCGTGCTTGAATTTTCCCTGCAAGCACTAAGGAAACACAGTGTTTCTCTTCTGTCTGAAATTCACCACCTTCTCAGACAAAGAAGACTCTTGTAAAAGCAATGGCATTTTCTCCATTCTCAAATAAAGAGAAAACAGCATTGCAGCCTTCTTGTTGGATCTAACAATGAAGGAATAAAACAGTTTTGCCAGAGGAAAACTAGGCTGACAAAAATTTTACACAGGAATATTTTCAACTACTGCTCTAAGGCTAGTGGGAAGTGAAGTTTCAAGAAAATTATATCATTTGATCATTTGGGGGTGTATTATGTTGATTGTCAAGCTGATGGGGCCAGTCCTAAGCTAAATTCTAATAAAGAAATGTGATTTCCCTTTTCCTGCTCCCCCCCACTCCCCACCCCTCATGATCCAGTCTGTACCTCCACCCCAACCCAATCCTGGCCTCTGGAAGTAATGGGGACCGTCGCTTGCCTTGCAGCTCCCCACATCTGGGATGCTCTCCCCCATAGGCCAGCTTCCCTTTGCTTGGCTAACTTCTCTTTAGCTACTTCTAAGGAACCTTCCATGCTGTTGCCCACCCTCTCAGTGATGGCCACCTGTACCTCCTTACTATCACACTCACTGCGCTTGATTTAATCATTGTTGTATCTACATTCCCTGCCTGATTACACACTCTGTTAGGGCAGAAAACATATGCTTGTTTTAATGTTTCAATCTCCACCACTATCCCCATGTGTGGCATAGAATGAATCTAGTTGAATAAATGAAGGAGTGAATTAATGGATGGGAACTTAAGCCACTTGTTGCTGCTCCCAGAGTATTTGATGAACTGTAATTGAAGAACCAAAAGCATCACCCCTCCTAAAGGAGTCATAAGCCTAATGGGAGAGTATTTGGAGGAGCAAGGAACTGTAATACATTCTTTTGGGTTACCTACCTGATGTGTGGTGGGGTAAAGAATTAAGGTAAAAACTTTTGAGAAGAAAGTAGTACATGAAAACCATAAGAATAGCTACCAACTAAAAGTATTTATGCATATCAATTCTAATGCCAAATGCTAATCATGTGTCATCTCTACTATCCACATTTTATAGATAAGGAAATTGAGATTTGGTAATTAAAACTGCTTAATTTCTTTATTTTTTATTTGTTTTTTATTTTTTATTGATTTTTTACAGAGAGGAAGGGAGAGGGATAGAGAGTTAGAAACATTGATGAGAGAGAAACACCGATCAGCTGCCTCTTGCACACCCCCTACTGGGGATGTGCCCGAATCCAAGGTACATGCCCTTGACCAGAATCGAACCCGGGACCCTTCAGTCTGCAGGCTGACCCTCTATCCCTGGAGCCAAACCAGTTAGGGCTAAAACTGCTTAATTTTACGGGTTAGGAACCCAAATTGGTTTGACCTAAGTTGGAAAGCCATCTCAGCAAGTCTCCTATTAACTGGCACCCCTTTGTGGTGGCCTGGAATCCAACCCAGGCTGTGGAAGCCCTGGGAGTCCCAGCCACCCACTGTGCTCCTCACCCTGCCCTCTTGCCACCTGCTTCTGCCCTTGTGCTACCCACCCACCCAGCGGTCCACCCTCCTCAAGGGGGAGGTCCTATCAGAGTTTCCAGGCACCGGTCAGTACGGATGCCCCTGTCCTCAGAGGTCTCTCCCAGATGGCAGCTGCAACAGTTAAGATTAGATTAGGCTGCCAATGAGTGATACATCAGAGAAAAAATAATCTTAGTGGAAGACTCTAATACTTGCATAATTCAAGGGGACTTTGCTGCCCCTACATCTCAGCCACTCTCAGCCAAACAATGTGGTCTTTATTCAAGGGAGCCACATGCCCAGGTGAAAATCCCGAGTTGTTAACAAACAAGGAGAACAGGTACTCTCTGCCTCAACACCTCATCCATGGCTCCCTTTGCTCAGGGGCTCCTCTGGGCAGCGGCGGCCAGGTGGGAGCTGAAGGAGGAGGAGGCACGTAACCCTCTGAAGGAAGCCCAGGCTTTCCACAGAGCTACATGATTGGCATTTCTCCTGCATGGCCTGTGAAGTATTTTGAGAAATTTGTTGAGAGAATTTTGTTCTCTTGAAGCCACATCATAGCAGTGGCTGCTCTGTGCCTGATTTCGTCATTGTGCTTTTAAGGTGCCCAACAACCCAGCCTTCTCACCACACAGAGGAACATCCCTGTCTTTGTCAGGTCAGCTTGACCCGACTTCCACAAGTCCTCTCACTCAGAGCCATCACCCAGGCTCTAGCACCCACCGTGTGGGCAATCAGGCTCATGATTACTAATTTGAAATAATACATTTTTTGCAGAAAAACGCAAATGAGAATACCTGTAAAAGGCTTTCTTTAGTTTGCACCTCCACCTTCTTTCCTGTTCTTTTCCATCAGGAAATATTTGTCCCAACATGGTGTTTGTTGCTTCTGTTGCAGGGTCCTGCGGTTGTCTTGTCATGATTTTGTTTGCCTCTGAAGTGAAAATTCACCACCTCTCAGAAAAAATTGCAAATTATAAAGAAGGGATTTATGCCTACAAAACACAAAGTGAAAAATACACCACCTCATTCTGGGTCGTTTTCATTTGCTTTTTTGTTCATTTTTTGAATGGGCTTCTAATACGACTTGCTGGATTTCAGTTCCCCTTTGCAAAATCTAAAGACACAGAGACGACGACGAATGTAGCTGTGGATCTAATGTACTGAACGGCAAACGTTTCTGTGGTTTTCCAAGGCAGTGAGCAGACTTGCTGCATCCGCTTGGATATGGTTAATTTTATGAATCCTTTCAGATGCCTCAGTCAGACCACCCAACCTTCGGTGATAATGTTTACAAACTGTGCACTATAGGCACAGGCCGGAAGGAGGGGAGCAGAAGGAAGGCTTTGGAAGGTGTGCTGCCTCGGGGGGAATCGCTTCACCAGGCTGTCAAGGCAGTCAACTGGAATGGACAAACCTACTTCTACATAGCAACATGCAAAATGCCTACTCCATCATGGGGGCATCAGAAGGCATGGGGATCTATTTTAATAGAAACATACTATTTCAGATATAACCATACATTTCTTGCCACAGACACCAGAAAACAGAGCAGGAATAACTTCTTCCAATGATAGTGCATTAAGTGACCTTTTCAAAAAAGTTCATTTAAAGTACAGTCTTACTATCATGCCTGTTGATTTAAAGTTGCAAACTTAAAAAAGTAACCAAGAAGAAAGACCAAAGCTAAGGGTATTTTCTCTCATTCCTAGGACCCCACTACATTAACACAGTATTTACAAGGGAGACAACTGCCAGGACCTCTGAAGAATCATGAAAAATGATTTTCCTGGTAAACTTCATACAAAATGACTCATTGGAGCTGTTGTTTCTAACCTCAGTGTCTTAAATTCTAATTTCCAATTATGAAATTATGCTACATTCTGGGATTATGATGGTAACACTGTGTCATTGTGGTTTTTGGTCTGGCTGTCACAAAGCATGGCCCAGGTCAACTTCTCCCCCATGAATTACCCATGAAATTGATCTGCAGATGACCAAAGGCCCCAGCTGAGCCTGGAGCTAACCGCCCCCTCTCTCCTCCACCTGCTGTCCTCAAGAGCACACACAGGAAGAAGCAGAGAGGCTTGGTACTTAGCTCCGATTCAAGGGTTTTGAAAGTGCTTATTTTTTACAAAAATGCTTTTTTCCCTTTTGGAAAAGTCTACAAGAAACAAATGACTGTATCCCTGAGAACTAACTTGTTCTGCTGGTGGTTTACAGCCACAGGCTAACATGAGACCACACCCTTAGTTTCCAGATGTAATCCCTCTTCCTCCATTCAGGAAACTCACCTGGAGAATTTCTAGATCACAACTCAGTCTAGTGGTAGAGGGAATGTTTGGTTTAGTAATGAGCTAGAGCCCACTTATGAGAGTCTTTAGCCAAATGGTTAGATACACAGGCATTGTAGCTAGGAGTGGGCAGGAGGTGCAGAGGCAGCCAGCCACTCTGTGGGTAAGTGGCCTGAGATCCCCAAAGGCCAAGTTCCCCATGCTCTCATTGGATCTCTCTCTCTCTCTCTCTCTCTCTCTCTCTCCCCTTTCCCCTCCTTCCCTCCTCTTTCTCCTCCTCCTCCTCCTCCCTCCCTCCCGCTCTCCCTCCTTCCTTAGATGTTTGAAAACCTTCTAACACCAAGTTTTTCTTCTTTAAAAAACAAGTCTCTGGTTGTTCTCTGTTCTATAAAAAGAAGTAGAGGCTAGGCCATGGTCCCTGTAAATTGTGTTGCTCACAAAAATAAATACAACCTGGTCCTCAGAGTGCTATTAAGTTGTCTCTCTCTCTTCTCTCGGATGAAATGTGTGGTCACCAGTGTTCTAAGAGTAGCCCTCAGAAGAGGGAACTGGCCAGGATGTCTTTTTGTGGTTCTCTCTGTGGGGATCAAAGGCCCATCCGACCTCCCATCCATGTGGCAGCCAGCATTCCACATTCTCACTAGGACATAAGGCCCCCTGCTGGCTCTGGGGCCACAAACACAAGGCCATGGTTGGGTGCTCAGTTCCAGGTAGTCAGCAGACACCCTCAGCACCGAGAATATCAGTGCTTATTATGCGGTGAGAAAGAATGGCAAGAAGCTATGAAAGTCATCTGAAGCCCTCCTGTGAAGACTGTGCCACGAACTTGGCAAGACACATTCACCAGAATGGGAGGAGGCTCCTGAACTAACCTGTGGGATAGGGCAGGCCACAGTGCACGGAGGAGGAGGGTGCTTTGCAGGTTGCAAAGGTCTTGTGCTCTGGTGGTCCCCTCTGCCCCTCCAGAGCAGCCCCTCGGTCACTTCACAAGCTTTCAGTGTGGATGAGTTTGCTGGTGGCTCACTCATTACACAACCCTAGGGCAGCAGGTGGAGGGAGGAGGGGTTCCCACTGTCCACATTAGGGTGCCCCAGCTTCCAGCTTGCGGTTAGAATGGATATTGGTCCTGTTATGGGTTGGCTCAACGAGATAGACCACCGACTCAGAATTTAAATTTGAAAGCCTTTTATTAAGCTGGCCAGCTGACCACAGCCCGTACCTTCCCCCTCTGGGAAGCCTCGCGGCATGTGGCAAAGAGCAAGTGTGCATTATGATTTTTATAGCAAAACAGTGTTACCTTAGAAGCTCACAGAAAGTTCATAAGCACAAAGGGGGGGGGGCGGGGGGGGTAAACAGAGTCACACCTGACTGGTCTAAGACAATCTAGCAATTTTTCTTCCATGTTTCCTAACCCTGCAACCCCTCTCCATACGTCAGTCCCTCCTCCCAGCACACACACAATCCTCATATCCTGGCAACACAATTCTTCCTCATACATCCCCCTCCCTCCGAGCACATTCAATTTCTCATGTCTTATTTCCTCCCCTTAGCACATTCTGTAACATTCTGTAACCCTTCCATGCCGCAGTCCCTCACCCTAGCTCAGGTCCCAACTGTTTACCCATCAAAACCTGAATAAGAACCAGGGGGGAGACTGGGAGGGGAGCTGCGGACTGCAGAGAGATTTACCCTCTCTCTCAATCTTCCTCAACCTCTCCCCTTCCAGTAAGATCCAGTATAGGTAAAAATAGTATTGTTATAGAAATGCTGCTTCAAGCCCAGGCTCAGGCCACTCGCCCTGGTTTTCTACCTGCCTGGCTGGCCCTAATCACTTCTGTTTAGATATTCTATTCAAATCCTGTGCTATTTGGGTGCTTAGGTTTGATCCGGTGAGTCTTCCATTCTCAACCACCTTCACAGTGGTAGTAGTTCATGACTGGGGCAGATAAGCCCTCTCCTCCAAGAGACAAGGGACAGAGCCATGCTGATTGGTTTAGAGAAAAGGGACCTGCTCCTTGAAGCTAGCAGGCAGAGAGAAGGCCGGGCAGGCCTGGGGCTCTGGATTCTGGGATGAAATTCCCCCTTGGGGAAAGCCCTCTTGCTTATCAAAATGCTAATGTAAACTTGATAAACTTGTACTTTGATTTAGAGCAGCGGTTCTCAACCTGTGGGTCGCGACCCCTTTGGTGGTCTAACGACCCTTTCACAGGGGTTGCCTAAGACCATTGGAAAACACATATATAATTACATATTGTTTTTGTGATTAATCACTATGCTTTAATTATGTTCAATTTGTAACAATGAAAATACATCCTGCATATCAGATATTTACATTATGATTCATAACAGTAGCAAAATTACAGTTATGAAGTAGCAACGAAAATAATTTTATGGTTGGGGGTCACCACAACATGAGGAACTGTATTAAAGGGTCGCGGCATTAGGAAGGTTGAGAACCACTGATTTGGAGACTTTGTGACTCCCACTGCTCCCACCCACAGACATACCTGGGCTGTCACAACCCAGCACTCACTGGGCTATTTGGAAAATCCAAAGGAGCAGAGGCTGACTGGATGATTTAAATCCAAATTCTCCAATCTCCAGAGAATGTCCCCTGTGGGGCTTAAAGGACCACATGAGATAGTATCAGACCTGGGGGCAGGGTGGGCCGGAGGGGTAGAGAATGGGGGATGGTGCTAGACAAGCCACCCAATAATTAAAGGCAAGTGTCTAAAAGATTGCTTCTTTGCTAGAATCTTGGTCTGAAGCATTTTGACCCACCCAACATGAACAGAACGAGCAGCGAGGCAGTTTTGTCCCTCACTAGGCCAAAGTCTACCCCTGTCCCTGTGGGCCATGACTAATTCAGGAGGAAGATGGGAGACTCAGGTGCTCCTGAAAGCCTTTCTTCCTTCTCTCCTCCAGTCTGGTTAGTAAGGGGCACATGGAGAGGGTGGCCTGGGCCCTCGCGTAATTTAAGCCCACGCCCTACCAGAGGCATGCCATCTCAGTGTACACAAGCAGCTCGCCCTGTCCTGGCAGTTTCCTCAACTTCCTATTTGCCATGACCTCAACCGAGGCAAAAAGTGTGTCATATCTAACTCAGAGGTCTGGATTCCAGGAAGCCACAGCTCACAGATTTTCACTTACATTTCCATCCTTCCATTTAGCCAAGTATAACTAAGAGTGTGTCTTAGGGAAGAAGAGTGTCTGTCCCACATCCCAGGCCAAGAGAACCTGGTGTATTCCCTTTCATTTGCTGCTAGTAGGTACTACCTTCGAACTCCTTTGCAGTCACCCTTTCCCCACTGACTCTCTGTGGCAGAGAGTAGTGTGTTCCCTATCACATTCTCCTTAGGCACACAGCTAAACTACGTTTCCCAGCCTCCTTTGTAAGTGGGTCTGTTTGAATAAGTCTGGAGGCTCACATGACCTGTGCCACTTCCCAGCCTGGCCCTGAAGAACATCCCACTCAACACTCGAGTTCTATCTTCCCAGGTACTGCTGCCTGGAAGGTTGTGGGATCCAAATGGTGAGGCTACAAAACTGGCATGCTTTGAGACCTGCACTGGAGTGTGACCAGGTGATAAATGAACTTTTTGTAAAGCTACTAAGTTTGGGTAGTTATTTGTTACTGCAGCTTAGCCTCTCATAGCCTAGCCAACAGGTCCTCTTCTCCAGGGTAGCTCTTCTGCTTTGTGCCAGTGAGACACTGCTCTAGGTGGCTCAAGGTGTAGCCTGAGGCCAGGTGCACCCCCCACCACCAACGCTGAGCTGCTGTCTGTGCTGCTGTCCTGGAAGCTGTGTCCTCTGGCCACATTGTCCATCACCTGCTGAAATGAAGACCAGGGAATGAATTTTCTGCATGACAGAAGGTTTCCTTCCTTTCCCTGGTCTTCCCTCACCCACATCACAGCATACCAATGGCCAAACCCTTGGGACACAGTGGCTGGTGGAACCAAATGGCCTGAGCTGAGAGTTCTGATCATGTTTACAGACACACATTTCAATGCAAGACGCTGACATAAGCCTTCTTATCTCCCTCCTCCCTTGCTTCCAGCTATCCTGTGAATCACATTAAGTTCTTTTTTTATTATTGTTGACACTATTACAGACGTCCCTCATTTCCCTCCCTTTACCCATCTCCACCCATCCCTCTCCCCCCCTCCCTCTGGCTATCACTACACTGTTGTCTGAGTCCATGGGCTATGCATATAAGTTTTCTGGCTAATCTCTTCACCTTCTTTCATCCAGTCCCCGCCAACTACCCTCTGACCTCTGCCAGTCTGTTTCATGTATCTAGGCCTCAGGATTCTATTTTTTTTTTCGCCAGTTTATTTTGTTCATTAGACTCACATATTAGTGAGATCATATAGTACTTGTCTTTCTCTGATTGGTTTATTTTACTTATCTGTGCTGTCTCAAATGGCAAGAGATCCTTCTTTTTTATAGCTGCATAGTATTTCATTGTGTAAATGTACCACAGCTTTTTTATTCACTCATCTACTGAGGGCACTTGGGCTGTTTCCAGATCTTAGCTATTGTAAATAATGCTCCTGTGAACATAAGTGTGAATATATTCTTTCTGATTGGTGTTTCAGGATTCTTGGGATATATTCCTAGAAGTGGGATCACTGGATTAAAAGGCAGTTCTGCTTTTAATTTTTTGAGGAAACTCCATACTGTTTCCACAGAGATTGTACCAGTCTGCATCCCCACCAGCAGTGCATGAGGGCTCCCTTTTCTCCACATCCTCGCCAGCACTTGTTGATTTATTGATGGTAGCCATTCTGGCAGGTGTGATATGGTACCTCATTGTGCTTTTAATTTGCATCTCTCTGATGATTAGTGATGTTGAGCACTTTTTCGTATGTCTCTTGGTCATCTGTATATTCTTTTTGTAGAAGTATCTATTCAGGCCCTTTTCCTATTTTGTAGTTGGATTGTGTGTCTTCCTAATGTTAATTTGTATAAGTTCTTTGTATTTTTGGAAATTAACCCCTTATCAGATATATAATTGGCAAATGTGTTCTTCTATACAGTTGGTTCCCTTTTTATTTTGTTGATGGTTTCCTTTGCTGTGCAGGAATCTTTTGATTGATGTAGTCCTCTTTGTTTATTTTTTTTCTTTATTTCCCTTGCCCTATTGCTATGAGAGATATCTGAGATTTTACTGCCTATATTTTCTTCTAGGATTTTTATGGTTTCATGACTTACATTTAAATCTTTTACCATTTTAAGTTTATTCTTGTGTATGTTTTAAGTTGGTGATCTAGTTTCATATTTTTGCATGTACCTGTCCAATTTTCCCAACACCATTTATTAAAGAGTCTGTCTTGATTCCACTGTATGTTCTTGCCTCTTTTGTCAAATATTAATTGACCATAGAGACATGGGTTGATTCTGGGTGCTCTGTTTTGTTCCATTCATCTATATGCCTGTTCTTATGCCTGTATCAGGCTATTTTGATTACAATGGCACATTAAGTTCTTTATCTCAGGAGACACACACAAGATCAATCTTTACTGTGTTTCATGTCTTTGCTGAATTCAGCTTCAGGAACTGGCTTACCATGGACATCCTTGCCCTTACTTACTGCCTGTAGATGGAATATGAACTCACAAAGTCTTGGCCATGGGATTCAAGGTGACAGCTCTCCCAGACACATCTGAGGGCTGTTTGGCTTGGATGTAGTCCTATTGCACATCCACAAAGTGTCTTATTTTTGGAGGCTTCTTAGAGAAATATTTTTCTGGTCTAAGTATTAGAATGTGTTGTTTTTCTTCCAAAGATCTGTTGTTTTTTATTTGAGTCAATGGATTGTACCATCACCCACTGTACTTTAGTCACTGAAAGCCAAAAGCCACATCTATTGCTCACTTGTTGAGATGTCTAGGATTTTCAAGGTGCATGTTGTATCCTAGTAACTAATTTTATTCCTGACTTGGTTTTGGGTCCCGATGCTTTCCAAATTTTTTAAAACTTATTTACCTATCTCTTCTACTTCTATTTTATAATCTTTAAGTGATTTGTATACTACTTTATAAGTTGCTTTACATTTGTTAGAACAAAGTGGGATATAAATTTTATAAATCTAAGTCTTTCCATCACCCTAGGACTATAAGGGTGTCAATGTAAGTAACATCCAAACCTACAGAGAATTTTTATAAGACTTTATTTGAGCCAAACAGATGACATATGCCAGGGAGCAAGATCTCAAATGCTCCAGAGAATGATAGGTTTTCAGTTTCTTTTATGTATTTAAAGTTAAGAAGGAGACATAAGGAAGATTGGAGAAAGCAAGGCAGGTATTGGATTACTGGATAGTTAACAAGATTATGTGCTCTCTTGAGGGTTAATAATCCCCTTTAGGGGGCATTACTTCTGATATTCCAAAAGTGTGTTAACCTAGATGCACAAGAACAATGGACAGACAGACCTTGCTTAAAACTTCGGGGTGGAGGGGTCAATGGGGGAAGAAGGGAGGGGGGGCGGCATCTGTAATACTTTCAATAATAAAGATAAATTAAAAAAATATATATATCTTTGCCCTAACCGGTTTGGCTCAGTGGATGGAGCATCGGCCTGTGGACTGAAGGGTCCCAGGTTCGATTCCGGTCAAGGGCATGTACCTTGGTTGCGGGCACATCCCCAGTGGGGAGTGTGTAGGAGGCAGCTGATCGATGTTTCTCTCTCATCGATGTTTCTAACTCTCTATCCCTCTCCCTTCCTCTCTGTAAAGAATCAATAATATATATATATATATATATATATATATATATATATATATATATATTTTTTTTTTTTTAAATATATCTTTTCACTAAAAAAGTTATAGGCCTGGGATGTGACTATCCACCATGACATGTCTAGTTAGGAATTTATGATCAGATCACCCTGTAAGGTTGCTTTCCACAGAACCCCTTTTTTCATTCACAAGAGCATAAGATGAGGTATAAATAAAATATAACCTGATCCTCAAAGAGCTTTCACTTTAAATCAACTCTGCTTTGTCTATTGCTGAATCCCCAGTCCCTAGAACAATGCCTGATATGTGCTAAGCATTCAATAAATACTTGCTGAATGACTATGGCTTTTTTCTACACCAATAATGAACTCACAGAAAGAGAAATTTTAAAAAATCCCATTTACCATTGCAACAAAAAAAATTAAGATACTTAGGAATAAATTTAACCAAGGAGGTAAAGGACCTGTACTCAGAAAATTACAGGATGCTGAAAAAAGAGATAGAGGAAGATATAAACAAATGGAAGAGCATCCGTGTTCATGGATTGGTAGAATCAACATCATTAAAATGTCCATACTACCAAAGCAATCTATAGATTCAATGCAATCCCCATTAAAATACCAATGGAATACTTAAAAGACCTAGAACACACTCTCCAAAAATTCATCTGGAATAAAAAAAGACCCCGAATAGCTGCAGCAATCTTGAGAAAGAAGAACAAAGTTGGAGGGATCACAATATCAGATATCAAGCTATACTACAAAGCCATGGTACTCAAAACTGCCTGGTACTGGCACAAGAACAGACATATAGACCAATGGAACACAACAGAGAACCCAGGAATTGGCCCAAGCCATTGTATTCAATTAATATCTGACAAAGGAGGCAAGAGCATACAATAGAGTCAAGACAGTCTCTTCAATAAGTGGTGCCAGGAAACTTGGTCAGATACATGCAAAAAAATGAAACTAGACCACCAACTTACACCATACACAAAAATAAACTCAAAATGGATAAAGGACTTAAATGTAAGATGGGAAACCATAAAAATCTTAGAAGAAGTCATAGGCAACAAAATAGCAGACATATGTCCTAGCAATATCTTTACCGATACAGCTCCTAGGGCAATGGAAACTAAGGAGAAAATAAACAAATGGGACTTCATCAAAATAAACTTAACAAAAGGAAGATTAAACCATCCAATAAAAAAAAATGAGCAAAGGACCTAAATAGACACTTTTTGAAAGAGGACATATAAAAACATGCTCAAAGTCACTAATCATCTAAGAGATACAAATCAAAACACCAGTGAGGTACCATCTCACACCTGTCAGAATGGCTATCATCAGCAGATCAACAAATGACAAGTGCTGGCGAGGGTGTGGAGAAAAAGGAACCCTCGTGCACTGCTGATAGGAATACAGACTGGTGCAGCCACTGTGGAAAACAGTATGGGATTTCTTCAAAAAATTAAAAATGGAACTCCCATTTGACCCAGTGATCCCACTTCTAGGAATATATCCCAAGAAACTAGAAACACCAATCTGAAAGGATATATGCACCCCTATGTTCATAGCAGCATGAACAATACTGTTCATTGAACAATACTCTTTAATATGTACAATAGCTAAAATTTGGAAACAGCTTAAGTGCCCATCAGCAGATGAGTGGATTAGAAAACTGGTACATCTACACAATGGACTAGTATGATGCTGTAAAAAATAAGGAATTATTACCATTTTTAACAGCATGGATGGAACTGGAGAGCATTATGCTAAGTGAAATAAGCCAGTCAGAGAAAGATAAATATCACACAATCTCACTCATTTGTGGAATATAATGAACAACATAAGCTGATGAACAAAATAGAACCAGACTCATAGAACTATCAAATAGACTGTCCAACCTATGAGGAAAGGCGGGGGGTGAAGGGATATGAGATCAACCAAAAGGACTTGTATGCATGCAAATGAGCATAACCAATGGACACTGACGGGGTGTCTGTGTGGAGTGAGGGTATGTACTGGGGGTGGGGGCGGCTGGGGAGTGGTCAATGGGGGTAAAAAGGAGACTTATGTAATACTTTAAACAATAAAGAATTTAAATTTTAAAAAAAGAAAAGAAAAGAAAAAAGACATTGCTTCTATCCCTGCCCTCTCCCCAAGAACCATCCCCTTAAAGTGGTTCTCAACCGTCCTAATGCCGCGACCCTTTAATACAGTTCCTCATGTTGTGGTGACCCTCAACCATAAAATTATTTTCGTTGCTACTTCATAACTGTAATTTTGCTACTGTTATGAATCATAATGTAAATATCTGATATACAGGATGTATTTAGGTGACCCCTGTGAAAGGGTCGTTTGACCCCCAAAGGGGTCGCGACCCACAGGTTGAGAACTGCTGTTTTAGGAGTTTCTAAGTCTTGTTTCCTCAGGAACAAGTCTGTCCACACCAAGGCAGCTCACAGCTTACCTGACTCAGAAGCTTCTGTGAGGGGACTGCTTTCCCAAGGCAAAAGAGTTTCTCCCTGAGGGATGCTTTGCAACTCTAAGACTGGTTCCAGAATGCACTGAGGTCTATGATAGAGTGGGGCGGATGGAGAAGAGCCCCTCCCCAACTCTGTTGCATACTGAGTCATCTGTGCCTTCAACTAGCCTTGTTTGTGCCTGGCTTGTCACATGTCTTCCAAGAAAGCTCCACAATAGGCCCACAGGCTGAGCATGACACAAATGTCATGTGCTTGCATTCTCTTCTGTCACAAGTCCCTCTTCTCTCCTCTCCTCTCTTCTCCAGGCACCCAGCTATAAAATTTCCTTCTCCAACCCAAAAGGAGAAGCTTCACACTTCTCTGCTTGTCATTATCTTATCAATGCATCTAGAAGGTCCCAGCCCATGTTCTGTAGACTTGGGATCTAATCCACAGCTGGATCATCCACTGCATGAAAAATGATTCACCCAAAAGATCTCTACAGCCTATGAGCAAAGGAATCCAGTGCTTCCTCTAGAACACAGGTCTACCAGGCAGTGCAGAGAGCCATTGGAGGCACTGACTCTGGCCACACAGGGTGAGCAGAGGCTACCTGGGCCTGCCCTAACCTGGCAGCCCCTTACCATGCATGGTTGGGAGTCTGTTCCATGCAGGGCCCACCATGCAGACCAAGGAAACAAGAAGGTAGACAGTCACTATTTTAGGTCCTTGGTATTCCATACTCATCTAATACTTGAGGTTTCTTTTTCCCATTTTTTTGCATCTTCCCTTATATTAGTACTGCTTTCTATTTTTCTTTAAGCAGTGAAAGGTTTACATCATTTTTTTTTAATGGCTCACTTTGGAATTGAAAATTTCTGTGTAGGAAACCTTTGGGGCTTTCCACATATGCTCCTTGCTCAGAAAGTGTAAAGCTCCATCTCCAGCACCTTGTGAGTTACAAATGCTCCAGAGTCCAAGTCCAATTAATCACTGCCTGCAGCTGAGGTATCATCCTGCACCTGTGAAAGGCAGGGAAGACACTGTTGGCTTAGCAAGCTGACAGAACCAAAGAGAGGCACATGTAAGGCTGGTTTAAATTACCTGGCAGGCTGGCCAGGGAGAGGTGCACAGTGTCCTGGGGAGGCCAACTCTGGAGGCTGCATGGAGGAAGCAAGCACAGGTCCTGGGGAGGGGCCTATGTATTGGGCATTTCTCCAAAAGATCATAGAGGAGAAATGGCAAAGCTAGATTCACACAACAGAAGAGCACCAGGCTGGACTTGTTGAGGAAGGATAAGAACAAAGACTGGTCCACCCACATGGACATTTTACAGAAACTCATCCACGAGATGATGAGTCTGACTCAGACAATGGAGGGGTGCAGAAATGTTCATGAGGCAAAGTAGTCAGAATTTGGTCATTGATCAAATGTGTAAAAGTGAGGAATGGCTATCTTTTTACTGTATTCAGCATTGTGTTCAGTTCCATACTGATGTCTCTCTCCCCTACTGAAATCGTTTGAATAAAATCTTGCTTGCCATTTTTAACAAGTGTCTGCTGTTAATTTTTTCTCTCACACTACAGCAAGCCACCTACATGCTGTGAAGTGAGTGAGGAGTGAGAAGAAAGAATGTAGGACTAGAGCCTCAGAGGCAAGACCCAGGGCAGAAGGTTTAAATGCTTAGGAGGTATCTCAAGGGGCAAGGAGAAAGACCCAGGTAAATATGAGAAGTCAGGTCTTCTGTCTCCAAATCCAGAACCACTAAGCTCACCTGTGATTGCACAGTGTGGTGTGCAAATGTGGAAATCCACACAAGAAAGCTAGGTAGCCACCTTCACAGTAGAGTGTTAAGTAAAGTTGGAGAGGGTTGAAAGTTCTTCCCTTTGTCCAGAAACCTCCCCCATTCCTTTCCTGCTTCATAAAATCATTTTATTAGAAAAAATGTTTTATTATGTAATTAAGAAGTAAGGCTTACATGGTTACCTTGAGAGAGGTATATACCTATAAATTCACATTTTTTACAGTGTCAATTATTGCCATTGGAGCTTTCTCTAATGGCTAAATTTGATTGGAAAATCAAAACAAAACATGGAAACAGGAAGAAACCACAATTTACTTTTCACTTTGATAGGATGAAAGGGCACATCACATATTTATAACACAAAAGCACCAAATGTTAAACTTTGCCAAATTTGCCAATAATAGAATTACTTAGTTGAGATTCTTGTAAGGATGAGAAGCTAACAAACTGGAGAAAAGAAATGGAATTTATTGAAGGACTAATGTATCTCACAGAATACAAGGACTGATTGACCTCTAGGACTCAGAAAAGACTCCAGGACCTCAGTGTGAAGATGGTCCCTACTGACATCAACCAATAATAGGATTCTATTATCATCACATGACCTTCAAGTCCAAATAGACATTCCCAAAATAAACAATCAAGCCTGTTTGGGACAAGAGTCTAAGCTTGAATCAACCAGGTGTGACTGGGGTGTGGTCATGTGATAGACACATGTGCCCTCTGTGAGAGGGACAATGTGTAGGGTTTGAGGGAAGTGCAGTACACCTGGGCTCCCTTCACACATGACTGCCCAGCCAGTGGCTTTACCCTTTATAAAGCCCAATCACTTTCTCACAACTCTTCCCATCCTCAGTTATCACATAAAGTAAGCGAGGTAGGAACTTCCTATGATGCAATGATGCCTTCTTTCAGGTGAGGAAGACGAGGCTTACAAAGCTTAGTTGACTAACCCAGGATCACAGATAGAATAGCTACTGGAATGTAAGCAGAAGTGACATGTGCAAAATCCATGTCACACTCTTAAATGGCATGTCCTTTCCCCTTTTCCCCTTCCAACATTCTGGAATGCAAAGCTAGTGGCAGGAGGTGAACCAGCCATATTGGACCATGAGAAGCAAACCAAGTATGAGAATGGCAGAGCCACAAAATGGAAGAAGCATTGGTTACTGATCATTGAGAGGCTACCAATCAACCACTGCCAACCCAGACTTATTTTCAAGTCCAAGAAATAATTTTATAACAGTTATATTGAAGAAATAATAAAATGTGATGCATCGTGCACAGTATTCTAGTAGGCACTGGTAAATTCTAAATGTTTTTATGACTAATGTACAGGCTAAAAATACAAAAGAAAAATTTGGTGTATTTGGCTAGGAATCTAGTATTAATTTATATGTCTTCTTTATTTATTTACTTTGAAGTTTTAAGTGATTATATATCAATAGTAAAATTATTACTAAAGTATATGTTATCAGGGATAGAAGATAGTGGTGGAGTAGGTGGAAGTTACACTCAATTCCTCCTAAGACCAAACTGGAATTAAAACTAAAATATAGAGCAATCAACCTGAATAACCTACTGAAGACTATTATAACCAAGGATTTACAGAAGAAGCCACATAGAAACAGTTAGGAAGGGCAGAGACATGAAAAGGGTTAGCCCTGTTCCCATGGGCAGAGGCAGAGATTCTGAGATTCTGAAGGGTTATCTCAGCTGCAAAGGCTCCCTCTGAGGAGAGTGGGGTCTCAACCCCAATCCAGCCTCCCCAGCCCTGAGCACCAGAGCCACAAAAAGGCACCCATATAACATTTGGCTGTGAAAATCAGTGAGGACTCTGTCTGCCAGGGAGTCTGCTAGAGACACAGGTGCCTTCTTAAAGGGCCAAAGCACAAAATCGTGTTTGCAGCCACTCACCCTGGGCTCCAGTGGAGGGAGGGCAGAGCGGACTAGATTCATGTGAGGAGAGACTGAGGCTTGTGTCTCTGGGGAGAGAGTTGAAGGGACAGCTGCCAGGATCCCTGCACTGAGCTCCTCTTCCATACTGCAGATGCCATCTTCTTTGGATGGGGCACTCCCTTTCTTACTGCATCAGCCTGGAGGAATGCAATAGCCCTACCCACTGGACTCCCTCTTGCTCCACCCTGTGGAGCTTACATCCTACTGAGGAGTTAGCTGCCTGAGCCAGGATGAAAAGATCTGGGCAGACTCAGGGGGTGTCAACGACTGAGTTGTGTGGCTTTTGTGTGGATGCCACTCCAACCAAATTTCTGTGAACCTGACTGGTACCTCCTCCTCACAGGAGGGAGATTCCCTAGCTGCACTCTCAGGGCTCCCACCGGCCCCACCCTCCCAACTCCTGGTGGCTTGCCCTGCCAAGGTATAGGCAGAATCTGGGACAGGCTGATTTGTGTGGCTCTGGGGAGGGGACCACTTCTCCCACCTTCTCCCAAGTCTGACTGGTATCTCCTCCTCAAGGGAGATCCACTAGCCCCATCATCTCAACTCCCCATGACCCCACCCTGCTGAGATTGTTCTACTGACAGAATCTGTGAAAGGCTGAGTTGTATGGCTCTAGGATGGGGGTCCTTTTTCCCTGGCATGCCAACCAGTGAGAGCTCTCCCTTCACATAGATAAATCTTGTTCTCTTTAAGCCTGACCCTAATGACTACGTGAGACTCCACCCCACCACAAGAGTGTGCAAAGCATATAGCAGGTAGCAGCTAGACTTGATATACACTAGGAAATTTGCTGATTAGCCTCAGACACAGCACTGCAACAGAGTTTGAACCTATATCAATCTGGTAAACACTACTTGCCCCTACCTGATGGCCAACGAGAACCTACCTCATGTAACTAAAGTACTGTGAGAAAATCTTTCAGTGTCTTTCAGGCAGCTGGCAGGCAGAGGTAGGTTTTGGGGTGCCTTGGGACTTTTGTTGACTTGCTCCCAGGCCTGGTGCTGGTAAAAGCCAGCCTTGGTCCTTCCCATGCTTACCTAGGTCCAGCAGAGGCAGTCAGAAACTGTGGATCACTTTGTAGCTCCTAAAATGTTGTCCAGGGCTAGTCACAGACAGCATCTCAAATTAACCCTCACAGGAGTCCCTTCCATGAGGCCCCAGAACCAACATGCTAAGTGGCCAGCTTTAGACACCATCAGAGAAGGATCCAAATAGCTTCACAAAAGGTATATCCAAAGGGAGATCTCAGCAGGCACCAGACCCTGCTGAGTCAAATTCTGCTTCACGTGGTCAGCATCTGCACAGCAGCTTGTACACAGTGGTCAGGGTTGATCATCACAGTCAGCCAGCCTTAGGGTCAACCCTGTGCACAAACAGGCCAATAGCAATCAAGGCCCATTTACAACAGGAGGACCCACATAACCTTCACAAGGGACATACCTGGGCACCCAGCTCAGATGATCAAGGAGACTGTGCCACTGGGTCCCACAAAACACCTACTATATAAGGCCACCCAACCAAAACTGGTAGACAGATCAGATCTACCTAATACATAAAACCAAACACAAAGAGGCAGCCAAAATAGGAAAACAAAGAAACATGCCCCAAATGAAAGAACAGGAGAAATCTTCAGAAAAAAAGCTAAATAAAATGGAGGCAAGCAATTTACCAGATATAGAGTTCAAAGTATAGTTATAAGGACGCTTAAAGAAATTACTGGGAATTAAAACAGCATGAAAAAAGAACATAGAAACCATAAAAAAGAACCAGTCAGAAATGAAGAATACAATATCTGAAATGAAGAATACCAGATGTACCGGTTAATAATGCGTATTTTGTAATCAAAGAAAACACGATAATTTCAAGAGAAACATCGAAAGTGCTTTATTCAAAGTAATGTCCATCGCTAGCTACACATTTCCCCATCTTTCAGGTAATTTGTGGATACCGTCCCAATAGAACTTTTCTTGTTTTGAGGCAAACCATTCAGAGGCCCAATTTTCCACTTTTTCATGTTTTGAAGTGCTGCTCAGAAAGTGCCTATGCCATCGATGGGAACAAGTGGTAATCTGAAGGAGCAAGGTCTGGTGAATACAGGGGGTGGGTTAATACTTCCCAGGCGAGATCTTTTAATGTGTCTTTAACTCGTTTTGAAGTATGTGATGGTGCATTATCATGAAGCAAAATTACTTTGCTGTCTCTTCTGGCCCATTCTGGTTGTTTTATGATCAAAGAGTGGTTCCAATTGATTATTTGTTGTCAGTAGCGATTAGTATTAATGGTTTCATTTGGTTTTAGAAGCTCATAATACACCACACCTTCCTGATCCCACCAAACACAGAGCATTGTCTTCTTTCCAAAGCAATTTGGCCTTGCAGTTGATGTTGATGGTTGACCTGGATCAACCCATGATTTTGTGCATTTGGGATTCTCAAAATAAATCCACTTTTCATCTCCAGTCACAATTCAATGCAAAAAAGACTCTTTCGTGCCATTGAAGCAACATTTTACTGATGACTTTTTGGTTTTCCATTTGTCTTTCATTCAGTTGATATGGCACCCATTTTCCTTTCTTTAAAATCTTTCCCATTGCTTGTAAACAATCTCAAATTGCTTGATGAGCAACGTTTAATCATTCTGCAAGTTGTTTTTGAGTTTGACATGCATCTTCATCCAATAATGCGTGTAATTGTTGGTCTTCAAACTTTTTCGGTTGACGTGGACATTCTTTGTCCTTCACATAGAAATCATAACTTTTTTTTAAAATATATATTTTATTGATTTTTTACAGAGAGGAAGGGAGAGGGATAGAGAGTTAGAAACATCGATGAGAGAGAAACATCGATCAGCTGCCTCTTGCACACCCCCTACTGGGGATGTGCCCGCAACCAAGGTACATGCCCTTGACTGGAATTGAACCCGGGACCCTTGAGTCCACAGGCTGACGCTCTATCCACTGAGCCAAACCGGTTAGGGCAGAAATCATAACTTTTAAAGCATTTAAACCAGTGTTCACAAGAATCTTGAGATGGAGCGTGTTCACCATAAGCTTCCTGAAGTATATGATAACTTTCAGCAGCCCTTTTCTTCAAAATAAAGTAATGAATTAAAACTTCCTGCAAATGATCTTTTTTTGGCATGAAACTCAACATTTTTAAGGGTAAAAATATCTATGATGTTAACACCTTCAGAAAATTTGTCATATGAAGTTTTGAAGCTTGCTGTCAATACAACAAAATAGCATACATATCAAATCACATATATATCAACATATTTGTAACTCCATCTATTGAAAAAAAATCCACATGATTAACTGGTACACTAGGAGGATTAAACAGTAGATTGGATAAAGAGGAGGATCAAATCAGCCATTTGAAACACAAGATAGCAGGAAACAACAAATCAGAGCAGCAAAAAGAAAAAAGAATTTATTTATTTAATATATTTTATTGATTTTTTTTTACAGAGAGGAAGGGAGAGGGATAGAGAGTTAGAAACATCGATGAGAGAGAAACATTGATAAGCTGCCTCCTGCACATCCCCTACTGGGGATGTGCCCACAACCAAGGTACATGCCCTTGACCGGAATCAAACCTGGGACTCTTCAGCCTACAGGCCGATGCTCTATCCACTGAGCCAAACCAATTAGGGCAAGAAAAAAGAATTTAAAAGTATGATGACAGTTGAAGGGACATTTGGGACAATATGAAGCATAGGAACATCTGCCTCATATGGGTAACAAGGAGGAGAGAGCAAATGGTTGAATACCTATTTGAAGAAATAATGACTGAAAACTTCCCCAACCTGGTGAAGGAGAAAGTCACACAAGTCCAGGAAGCAAAAAAGTCCCAAACAAGTTGAACCCAAAGAGGCCCAAACCAAGACATATCATAATTTAAACGGAAAATATTATAGACAAAGAGAGAATCTTAAAAGCAGCAAAAGGAAGACAGATAATTACCTATAAGGGAGCTCCCATAAGACTGTAAGTCAGCGGTTCTCAACCTGTGGGTTGCAACCATTGGAAAACACATATAGCATATCAGATATTTACATTACAATTCATAACAGTAGCAAAATTACAGTTATGAAGTAGCAACGAAAATAATTTTATGGTTGGGGGTCACCACAACATGAGGAACTGTATTAAAGGGTCGAGGCATTAGGAAGGTTGAGAACCACTGCGAGTAATCTGATTTCTCAACAGAAACATTCAGGCCAGAAGGTATTGACATGAATTATTCAAAGTGATGAAAAGCAAGGACCTGCAACTAAGGCTATTTTACTCAGCAAAACTATCTTTTAAAATTGAAGGAGAAATAAAGAGCTTTTCAGACAAGAAAAAGCTAAATGAGATCTTTACAACCAAACCAGTATTATAAGAAATGTTAAAGGGTCTTCACTAAGAAAAATAAAAACAAACAAAAAAACCAGAGGAACATAGTTAAAAGAATAAAATGGCAATGAATGCATACCTATCAATAATCACTTTAAATGTAAATGGCTTAAATGCTACAATCAAAAGACACTGAATGAATAAGAAAACAAGAGCCATATATAGATGCCATCTACAAGAGACTCACCTCAGAATGAAAGACACACACACTAAGAATAAAGGGATAGAACAAATTTTCATTTTTTAAATGCTGGGGTAGCCCTAGCTGGTTTGGTTCAGTGGATAGAGCATCAACCCAACGGACTGAAGGGTTCTGGTTTGATTCCAGTCAAGGGCATGTACCTTGGTGGCAGGCTCGATTCCTGGCCCTGGTTGAGGCTCGTGCAGGAGGCAGCCAATCAATGTGTGTCTGTCACATCGATGTTTCTCTCTGTGTCTCTCCCCCTCCCTTCTACTCTCTCTAAAAATCAATGGGAAAATATCCTTGGGTGAGGATTAACAACAACAACAACAAAAAGCTGGAGTAACAATACTTATATAAACCAAAATAGACTTTAAAGGAAAGGCTACAATTAGGGACAAAGAAGGACACACATAATGATAAAGGAGTCATCCAACAAGAGGATATATCCCTTGAGGGGGGAAAAATGGTGGCCAAATAGGCAGACGTGTCCTGCGCCTTGTCCCAGAGCAGATAGAAGGAGCAACTAAATCAAATAACATCCACCTGAATTGGTGAATTAGACACAGCTGGTGAGACGATTCTCAGCTGGGAAGGGCAGAGAACACCTGGAGAATGGTAGGATCAGGGATCTGGGCTGGAGAGAGATGCGTGACCACTGGGTCAAGGGGGTCAGATGGAAACTGCATAACACCTAGTCTGCATCCCTTGGGGACAGGCGAAACATCCGACTGTGAAAAGGAAGTCCACAGGGCTGCTGGCAGCTGGGGAATCTAGATCTAAGTCCACAGCTGCGAAAGGCTACACCCAGAAAGGCGGCCATGACGAGCTACAGTGCTGGGGGGAGAGAAACTCACAGTTGCATGGTTGTATTACCTCTGTTTTGTCTTTGCTTTTATTTGCTAACCCAGTTTATAGGACCTTTCAATTACAAACACTCACCTGAGGCTTTGGTGCAGGTAGAGGTGAAGTCTGGGGAAAGGCTGTGGAGGAGAGCAGAACAGAGAGAGGTGAATAGGAATCCAGCACTGAGACATTCGATATCCTCCAAACCTCAGCAACCATTTTTCTTCTGAAGAGCCAGCCACACCCAGCAGCTTCAAGGCAGCTAATACAGCCACATCCAGCCTACACCTTGAGATTTACAAAGGAACAGACTCTGAATAGCCTCAAAGAGCACTCAGGGACTGGGTTGAAGAGGGGCCCTTTAGTCCCAAAAAGCAATACAGCACCACCCCCAGGTAAATCCCTGTCAGAAACAGACTCTTGAGCGATTAAGATTGACAGCAGGCAAACAAGCAAAGCGGGCAGATTGGTCCCATCTGCTTGCAGCCAAGGCTGTGGAGACAGACACAGAGGAGCAGTGGATTGCTTGGAACTTCAACATGGAGCTGACTACCTAACAGGAAACTGAGAAGTAGCAGACAGAACAGTAGAGAGTGAAAGGGCGAGGGCTAGGCCCTCCACCTTGCCCCAGGGTAAGGGCTAGGCCCTCCACCTTGCCCCAGGGTAAGGGCTAGGCCCTCCATCTTGCCCCAGGGTAAGGACTACACCCTCCATCTTGCCCCAGGGTAAGTGCTCCATCTTACCTTGGCCACGTGCTTGGCAAGGAGCTTCTTCCCGGAAGTCTAAGCCTCTGCTAGCCACACCCAGGAACAAGACACCGACTCTTGCCTGGCCAATCGGCAGAGCACAGTCCTTTCTCCTCCCCTTACTCCAACTCCCCCTATATAACCGGTCTCCACACAGAGTTAGCTCTCTCTCTGCTTCCTGCTGCTGTGTCAGCAAGGTGGGGGAGCCGAGCTAGCTCGAATAAAGACTCTTATGCTTTTGCATCGGACATGGCTGGCTCCCTGATGTGGTTTCTTGGGGATCCTGAAATCTGGGCATAACAGAGAGGGGTACTAAAACAGCCCTCATGAGGCATTAAAACTCAGCTGAAGTGAACAACACCACTTTTTTTTTTTTTTTAATCTTTATTGTTCAGATTATTACATTTGTTCCTCTTTTTTCCCCCCATAACTCCCCTCCTTCTACCTCCCACCCCACCCTCCACCCTCACTCCCCACCCACTGTGTTCATCCATAGGTGCATGATTTTTGTCCAGTCACTTCCCGCATCTCCCACACCCCTTTTCCCCCCAAGAATAGTTAGTCCATTCCCTTTCTATGTCCCTGATTCTATTATAATCACCAGTTCATTCTGTACATCAGGTTATTTATTCACTTGATTCTTAGATTCATTTGTTGATAGATGCATATTTGTTGTTCATAATTTGTATCTTTACCTTTTTCTTCTTCTTCCTCTTCTTAAAGGATACCTTTCAGCATTTCATATAATACTGGTTTGGCGGTGGTGAACTCCTTTAGCTTTTCCTTATCTGTGAAGCTCTTTATCTGACCTTCAATTCTGAATGATAGCTTTGCTGGATAAAGTAATCTTGGTTGTAGGTTCTTGGTATTCAGCACTTTGAATATTTCTTGCCATTCCCTTCTGGCCTGCAAAGTTTCTGTTGAGAAATCAGCTGACAGTCGTATGGGTATTCCCTTGTAGGTAATTGAGCCTCTTTCTCTTGCTGCTTTTAAGATTTTCTCTTTGTCTTTTGCTCTTGGCATTTTAATGATGATGTGTCTTGGTGTGGTCCTCTTTGGATTCCTTTTGTTTGGGGTTCTCTGCGCTTCTTGAACCTGTAAGTCCATTTCTTTCTCCAGGTGGGGGAAGTTTTCTGCCATTATTTCTTGAAATAGGTTTTCAATATCTTGCTGTCTCTCATCTTCTGGCACCCCAATAATTCTGATATTAGACCGCTTAAAGCTGTCCCAGAGGCTCCTTACACTATCTTCACACTTTCGGATTCTTTTTTCATTTTGCTTTTCCAATTGGGTGTTTTTTGTCGAATCTTTGGTTTGATTCTTGAGCTCCTCTGGTCTGCTATTGGGTATAATATTCTTTATTTCAGTCCGTGTATGCTTACTTTCTAATTTCTTTATCGTAGCATCGAGGGTCTCATTAGTTTTCGTGAGGCTCTGCACAAATTTATGGCAAGCCCTCAAAATTGCGTTTTTTAGCTCCATATCCTCCATTTCTGTCATGTTTTTTTGTCTCCACATCTTTTATGCTTTCTTGGTGCACCCCCTTGTGGTCTCTGTGCGCAGTCTTGTTCTAGCCAAGCCTTAATTGTTGTAGTTAACACTAGAGGGATTTGACCACCAGGCCGACTGGCTGTAGGAATCAGCTGTGCGGAAAACGTCTGTCTTCTGGGGAGGCGCTAATCCAGCCTTTGCCTGAGGCGATCGGCAGATGGCTGTGCGCAGGGCTTGGGCGGGCGGGATCAACAGGGCGGGGGGAGGGAGCCGCTATGGCCGCTCTCAGTCCATCCCCAGGGGTTCTGCCTCTCTGTCCCAGCAACCGCTGCAAACCTCGGAGGGGCCGTAGCCAGACAGTCCCGCTTCTCCCGTTTGAGTCTGGGTCCCTAGAGACTCGCCCGGATCTGTAGCCCAGAGTCTGAGACTCACTCCTGATTGAAAACGACAACCGCGCCCTCAGCCGCCAGCCTGCTTTGCGCGCGCACCACCTCACCACCGCACCACCGTACCTTTAAATTTTCCACACTACGCCTCCTCTGAGCGTCGGAGTGCTGTTGTTTTTGCTTCTAGTTGAAGAGTCTCTCCACTTTTTTATTTTTTATCTTTTATTAAAAAAAATTTTTTTCTTTATCTTTTTGTTTTGTTTTATCTTGTATTTTTTGTATTATTTTTCTTCATTTTAGTTTTATTTTTTAATTGTTATTTTATTTTATCTTATTTTTTCCACCTTTTTCTTCCTCACTTCTCCTTTTTTTTCATCCTGCTTTCTCTTCTCCTGTCCCTGCTTTAGTTTTTTTTTCTCTCCTTTCTTTTTACCTCTTGTTAAAAATGGATCTTCTTTATCTGCTTTATTGACATGTTATTATTATTGTAGTCTCTGTTGGCTTACTCATATATCTAATTTCCTCTCCTCTGCTTGAAGTCCATTCACCCTTCTTTTTTCTCTTTCTTCGCTAGTCAATTTTGTTATGCTTTTGTTTTTCCTCTTCTCTCTTGCTCTCTTCTTCTAATTGTTTAATTAGTTTCACTCACTAAACTCAAGCCTATCTGCTCTTTCCTCTATTTTCCTTTTCCAAAAATAAATGAATAAATAGATATATTTAAAAACATTGTTGTTTTATTTATTTGTTTGTTTTTCTTTTCTTCTTATTCACTCATTCTCTTTCTACCTCCTCTATACAGAACCATGGTCTTTCCCCTATTCATTAAATTCCTTAACCTTACTTTCTGTATATAAGGTCTGCCTCTACAGACTCTGTCCCTCCCTTTTTCTGGGTGTTTGTTGTTTGTGTTTTTTGGTTTATTTGTTTGTTTTGTGGTGTTTTCTCCCCATGTATTTTTTCTTCTTTTTCTTTTCTCTCTTACCTTTTTTTCTTTTATTGATATCATTTTTGCTATTTTTTCTCATAATTCTCTTATCTCTGGTGGTCAGTTTTATTGGGGTTATTGGTGTCGTGAGTACATTTGTGTTTTGTTTCCTTTTTGTTGTGTCTTGTTGAGTTGCATTTTGTGCTGTTCAGTCAACATGGTAGATAGCAAGTCACATAACCAGACACCTTGAGAGGAGACTCCATCCATGAACAGGACAATAACACTCAAGACCCAACTACACCAAGAGAACCCAAATATCCCAAGTAAGGGGCATTCCTTGAATACCGAGCCCAGAAGACCTGAGAGATTGCACCACTGGGTCCCATAAAACATCTACATAAGACAAACTCAAAAAATCTGGGTGGCATTGCAGTTTGATCTAATACATAGGAACAATCACAAAGGAACAGCACAAATGGAGAGACAAAGAAACAACCCCCATAGGAAAGAAAAGGAGAAATCACTATAAAAGGAAATAAACAAAATGGAGGCAAGCAATTTGTCAGAGAAAGAATTCATAGCAATGGTTATAAAGACCCTGAAAAGGATGGAAGACAAATTCAAAAGCATGTGTAAGAATCAAGAGGAAATGAAGAAGAATCAAGAATGAATGAAGAATGATATAGCTGCAATAAAGTACACAATGGAAAGTTTCAACAGTAGACTAGAAGAAGCTGAGGACCACATGAGCGAGTTAGAAGACAAGGTAGAAAAAAACACCCAAGCAGAGCAACAAACATTCATCTTCTCAGACTCCTGCCACTACCTTTCCTTTGTTAGGTGAGCTGCTTGCTGCCCCACAACTACCCTGAAGGCTGTACAGAACACCTTGATTAGAATGAATTTTTTTCTTTCATTTTAATTTTAAAATTTATTCCACAGCAATCCTGAGAAATAAAACAAAGTAGGAGGGATCACAATACCAGATATCAAGCTATATTACAAAGTCACTGTTCTCAGAACTGCCTGGTACTGGCACAAGAACAGACATATAGACCAATGAAACAGAACAGAGAACCCAGAAATCAACCCAAGCCATTATGCTCAATTAATATTTGACAAAGCACACAAGAGCGTACATTGGAGCAGAGACAGTCTCTTCAATAAATGGTGTTGGGAAAATTGGACAGGTACATGCAAAAAAGAAAAATGAAACTAGACCACCAACTTACAAAAAAATAAACTCAAAATGGATAAAGGACTTAAACGTAAGATGGGCAACCAGAAAAGTCTTAGAAGAATCCATAGGCAACAAAATATCAGACATATGTCATAGCAATATCTTTACTGATACAGCTCCTAGGACCACGGAAACTAAGGAGAAAATAAACAAATGGGACTTCATCAAAACAAAAAGCTCCTGCACAACAAAGGAAACCATCAACAAAACAACAAGAGAGCCCACTGTATGGGAGAACATATTTGCCAATGTTATCTCTGATAAGGGTTTAATCTCCAAAATTTATAGGGAACTCATACAACTTAACAAAAGGAAGATAAACAATCCAATCAAAAAATGGGCAAAGGAACTAAATATACACTTTTCAAAAGAGGACATACAAAAGGCCAAGAGACATATGAAAACATGCTCAACGTCACTAATCATCTGAGAGATACAAAACAAAACCACAATGAGGTACCATCTCACACCTGTCAGAATGGCTATCATCAACAAATCAACAAATGACAAGTGTTGGCAAGGATGTGGAGAAAAAGGAACCCTCATGCACTGCTGGTGGAAATTCAGACTGGTGCAGCCACTGTGGAAAACAGTATGGAGTTTCCTCAAAAAATTAAAAATGGAACTCTCATTTGACCCAGTGATCCCACTTCTAGGAATATATCCCAAGAAACCAGAAACACCAATCAGAAAGGATATGTGCACCCCTATATTCATAGCAGCACAATTTACAATAGCTAATATTTGGAAACAGCTTAAGTGCCCATCAGCAGATGAGTGGATTTAAAAACGGTTGTACATCTACACAATGGAATAGTACACTGCTGTAAAAAAAAGAAGGAATTCTTACCATTTGCAACAGCATGGATGGACCTGGAGAGCATTATGCTAGGTGAAATAAGCTAGCTGGAGAAAGATAAATATCACATGATCTCACTCATTTGTGGAATATAATGAACAACATAAACTGATGAAAAAAAAAAATAGATCCAGAGACAGAAGCATCAAACAGACAGTCCAACCTCAGAGGGAGGCAGGCGAGGGCTGGGGGGTAAGAGATCAACCAAAGGACTTGTATGCATGCATATAAGCATAACCCATGGACACAGACAGTAGGGGAGTGAGGGCATATGCTGTGGAGTGGGAATGGCTGGGGAGAGGTCAATGGAGGAAAAAGGAGACATATGTAATACTTTAAATAATAAAGAATTTAAATAGAAATATTTTTAAAAGAGGCTATATCCCTTGTAAACATGTATGCATTCAACATAGGAACATAAGAACACCTAAATATATAAAACAAATCATGATGGACATTAAGGGAGAGATCAATAGTACTACAGTCATTGTAGGGGATTTTAACACCCCATTGACATCAATGGATAGACCTTTCAGACAGAAAAATCAACAAGGAAATAGCATCTTTAAATGACACACTAGATGAGATGGGTTGATTCATATCTTCAGAGCATTTTACCCCAAAGCAGCAGAATACACATTCCTTTCAAGTTCACATGGAACATTTTCTAGGATAGGATACATGCTAGGACATAAAACAAGTCTCAATGAATTTAAGAAGATTGAAATCATATCAAGCATCTTTTCTAGCATAAAACTAGAAATAAATTCCAAGAAAAATACTGAAAAACACACAAACACATGGAGGCTAAACAATGAATGGGTTCACAATGAGATCAAGGAAGAAATCAAGATACCTTGAAGCAAATGAAAATGAGAACACAACAAGCCAAAATATATGGGACACAGTGACAGCAGGCCTACTTCACGAAACAAGAAAAATCTCAAATAAACAATCTAACTTGCCGAAACCGGTTTGGCTCAGTGGATAGAGCATCGGCCTGGGGACTGAAAGGTCCCAGGTTCGATTCCAGTCAAGGGCATGTACCTTGGTTGTGGGCACATCCCCAGTGGGAGATGTGCAGGAGGCAGCTGATCGATGTTTCTCTCTCATCGATGTTTCTGACTCTCTATCTCTCTCCCTTCCTCTCTGTAAAAAATCAATAAAATATATTTTTTTTAAAAAAAACAATCTAACTTTACACTTAAAGGAATTAGAAAAAGAATAACAAACAAAGCCCAAAGTGAGTAGAAGAAAGGCAATATTAAAAATCAGAGCAGAAATAAACAAAATATAGTCTAAAAAACAATACACACAATCAATGAAGCTAAGAGCTGGTTCTTTGAAAAGATAACAAGATTGACAACCTTGAACCAGACTCATCAAGAAAAAAAGAGCAAGGACCCAAATAAATAAAATCAGAAATGAAACAGGAGAATTAAATTCCTAGAAACATCCAATCTTCTAAAACTGAATCAGGAAAAATAAGAAAATCTGAATAGATCGATTACAAAATTGTAAGACACTGAAGAAAGAAATTGAATAAGATACAAATAAGTGGAAGCATATATCATGCTCATGGATAAGAAGAATTAATATCATTAAAATGTTCATACTCTGCCTCAGAGGAAGCTTTCTCATTACACTGTGAATAATATCTGTTTTGCTGTGTTTTTCCCTGAATTTACATGTGTCTGAAGACAAAGCTTTTTTATAACCAGTATGGTCATTTTGTACAATTTTGAAATAAAATTAAACCAATTGGAAAAAAATGTCCATATTACCCAAAACAATCACTAAATTTATCACAATTCCTATTCTCACTGGAAAGGGACCAGGAGCAGGGCTGCCTCCACTGGCTGGTAGTGTGTGAGTTCCTGACTGGATGCAGAAACGATTTCAAATACCAGTCCAGGTGATCTTGAGAGTACATTTATTAAAGCCAGGGACAGTGAAACTAAGACAGGGCTTAAGGCAGAAGAAGCAACTGGAGAAAGCCTAGGTGGAGCTCTGTTTTGGTTCCCAGGATACGTTACAGGAAAGAGGTGAGCAAAGGTGTGGCTGGTAGTGCACTGGGAAGTCAGAGAAAGGGGGCCTTGGAGACAGGTTCAGGGGGTTAGCTCTGGATAAGCTGCAGGTGCCTGCTGCGTCCATGGTTGCAAGTCTCATGGAGACCCTTAGAGTTTAGAAGATAAAAGTAAAGATTTACACCTGAGAAGGAAGAAATGTGTGGATGTGCTCCAGAGAGAGTCCATGCTGGCATCCTTTGTCTTGAGGGTTTTTATCTCTCTTCTTCGGCAGGAATATTAAGGGAGATTTTAGGGAAGGGTTTCAACAGAATAGGCATCAGCTTCCAGGTGTGCTCTTTAATATGTTAATGCGTTAAAAGGAGCATAAAGGGGACTTTGGGATAATTCTCTGGTCAGCTTTACTGCTTTACTTTTATCTTTGGTCTGTCTGGCTCTAATAGGATTTTTGTTATTAGTTCCCCTGACTTCATCTGTCCTTGGGTTTGGCTGGCACAAATGGCACTAATTGGGTCTTTGTTACCAATCTCCCTGACCAGAATGATTTTATTTATTCTCTTGTTAGGGAGGTGAGGTATAAACCATTTACTCTTAAGTGTCCTCAGTTAGGAAAGGTAAAGTCTTGTGATTCACTAGCTGGCTATAAGTTGTTCAAATTGGCCTTGTTTAATTATCTGTTGCAGTTTCATCATTCCACTAGCCAAGGAATTTTTATAGCTTATTACTATTCTGCCTTACTAACAAGATGGAATATTGCACAGAACTAAAACTAATATTCAAAGCTTTTATATGGAACCACAAGAGACCTTGAATAACCACAACAATCTTGAGAAAGAAGAATGAAGTTAAAGGAATCATGTTACCTGATGTCAAAATATATTACAGGGTTATAGTAACCTAAGCAGCATGGTACTGGCATAAAAACAGATATATAGATCAATGGAACAGAATAGAGAGCACAGAAATAAACCCACACCTTTGTGGTCAATTAATATTTGACAAAGGAGACAAGAACATACAATGGGGTAAAGATCGTCTATTCAATAAATGGTGTTGGGACAATTGATAGTGCAAAACAAATAAAACTAGACCACCTTTTTTACACCATACACAGGAATAAACTCAAAATGGATTAAAGACTTCAATGTTAGACTCAAAACCATAAAAATCCTAGAAGAAAACATAGGCAGTAAAACAGTGGTTCTCAGCCTTCTGGCCCTTTAAATACAGTTCCTCATGTTGTGACTCAACCATAAAATTATTTTCATTGCTACTTCATAACTGTAATGTTGCTACTGTTATGAATCGTAATGTAAATATCTGATATGCAGGATGGTCTTAGGCGACCCCTGTGAAAGGGTCGTTCGACTGCCAAAGGGGTCGCAACCCACAGGTTGAGAACCGCTGCAGTAAAACCTCAGACATCTCTCATAGAAATATTTTACTGATATGTTTCCTCGGGCCAGGGGAAAAAAGGAAAAATATACAAATGGGACTACATCAAACTAAAAAGTTTTTGCACAGTAAAGGAAACCATCAACAAAATGAAAAGAGAACACTTTCAATGCGAGAACATATTTGCCAATGATAAATGTGATAAGGGGTTAATATCCAAAATTTATAAAGAACTTATACAACTCAACACAAAAAACAACAACAAACAATCCAATTAAAAAATGGGCCTGAATAGATACTTCTCCAAAGAGGACATACAGATGGCTAATAGACATATGAAAAGATGCTCAATGTCACTAATCATCAGAGAAATGCAAATTAACACCACAATGAGATATCATCTCACACCTGCCAGAATGGCTACCATCAATAAATCAATAAACAACAAGTGTTGAGGATATGGAGGAAATGGAACTCTCATGCAATGTTGGTGGGAATGCGAACTGGTGCAACCACTGTTGAAAATAGCATGGAGTTACCTCAAAAAATTAAAAATAGAACTGTCCATGACCCAGTGATTCTACTTCTGGGAATATATACGAAGAAACCCAAAACACTAATTAGAAAGAATATATGCATCCCTACATTCATAGCAGCATTATTTACAGTATCCAAGATCTGTAAATAATATCAGATCATTTACAGCCCAAGTACCTATCAGTAGATGAGTGAATCAAAAAGTTGTGATACATTTACACATGGAATGCTACGGCACCATAAAAAAAAAAAGGAAATCTTATCTTTTGCAACAGCATGGATGGACCTGGAGAGTATTATGCCTAGTGAAATAAGCCAATCAGAGAAAGAAAAGTACCATATTATTTCATTTATATGTAGAATCTAATAAACAAAATAGAAGCAGACTTATAGATACAAAGAACAGACTGACAGCTATCAGAGGGGAGGGGATTGGTGGGCTTGGTGAAAAAGGTGAAGGGATTAAGCAAAAACACTCACACAAAAACTCACAGACACGGACAACAGTATGGTGATTACCAGAGGAAAAGGGGGTTGGGGAGAGGTATAAGAGGGTGAAGGGCAGAATAAATGGTGATGGAAGGTAACTTAATTTGGAGTGGTGAACATACAATACAATATACAGATGATGTATTATAGAATTGTATACCTGAAACCTATATACTAGTAATTTTATTAACCAATGTCACCCCAATAAATTCAATTTTAAAAAAGGATACACTTACAAAGCTATCCAAAAGGTAACAGTATAATAAAAAATTGCAGGGTAAGTTCTTCCAAAAACTAAAAAGTGTAAAATAATAAAGTATATGTCATCTACTGAAATTGTTAAATGCTTAGAATTTTAACACAAATTTTCCTCTTCAAGGAATTTTCTTTTTCTCATAGGGAAACTTTCTCCAGATATTTCTATTATAAACCCAGCTACAATGACTGTAATTATATACTTTTAGATCGTGTGAGATTTTTTTATAGGTCTAATTTTTTTAAATACAAATTTTTAATCACTGCTTGTGAACATTAAATATTTTAAACTTTTTATTATGAAAAATTTTAAATATACACATAATGAGAGAAAATAATATAATGAACTCCTACATATCACACATCTTTACCAATTTTTAACCAATTTTGCTTTACCTATATGGCCTCATCCACTTCCACTCCTCCCCAAATGGATTATTTTGAGGCATATCCCAGACCTCCCATAATTTCATCTGTAAATATTCTGTACACATCTCAGGTAAAGACTCTTAAAAACATTATTGTAATATTATTATCACACCTAAAAATCAATAGTTCTTTATTATTATCAGACATACAGTGTTTAAATGTCCTCAGTTTTCTCATACTTTCTTTTTTTCAGGATCCAAATAAATTCCATAGGTTGCAATCATGTAATATGTCTCTTTTAATGTATGGGTTACCTGGACTTTTATGAGAAAGACTAATGAGCTGCTAGCTTGTTTAAACTGCGGTTGCTTGAAGTGTCGTGACATCCTAAATCTCGCCTCTCCACTAGACTGCAGGTGCCGCAGCCCAGACCCACTGCAGGCCCCAGCTTTCAGGACAAGTCTATGGCTCATTAGAGGCCTGGGCCACCCAGAGCAAGGGGAGAGCTAGTGTTCAGAGCCCAGTTCGATTTTGGGCCAAGACATTTTCAGTCCGTTCAGACTATCTATTGGCCAGGACAGCAAACAGGACTCACTGAAAGTACCAGATTTCCCCTCAGAGTAGCTCAGGCCTGGTTCACCTAAAGCCTGGAATTTATTTCCCATGTTGAGAAGGAGCATGCTGAGATTTAGTGAATTTGTAAAATGGTGTTTTACAGACCCAACCTAGGATAGCAGTCAGCAAACTTTTTCTGTAAGGGGCCAGATACTAATTATTTTAGTATCATGTGGTCATATGGTCTCTGTTGCAACTATTCGATTCTGCTGTTAACTGCAAAAGCAATCATAGACAGTATGTAAACAAAAGAGTATGTTTATGGACATAAACTTGAATTTAATATAATTTTCATGAAATATAATATATATTACTATCAATTATATCTTACTAGAGGCCCAGTGCACCAAAATGCATGTATTCGGAGGGGTCCCTCAGCCCGGCCTGCACCCTCTCGCAATCTGGGAGCCCTCGGGGGATGTCCACCAACTGGATTAGGCCCACTCCCTAGGGGATCAGGCCTAAACTGGCAGTCAGACATCCCTCTGACAGCCCGGGAGCCCTCAGGAGATGTCTATCTGACAGCTTAGGCTCACTTTCCGGGGGATCAGGCCTTAGCTGGCAGCCAGACATCCCACTGGCAGCCCAGGAGCTCTCAGGGGATGTCCGATTTACAGCTTAGGCCCACTCCGCATGGAACATCCTTAGCACTGCCGAGGAGGTGGGAGAGGCTCCTGCCACCGCCACTGCACTTGCAGCCATCAGCCTGGCTTGTGGCTGATCGGAACTCACCCTGTGGGAGCGCACTGACCATCAGGGGGCAGCTCCTGCATTAAGCGTCTGCCCCCTGGTGGTCAGTGTGCATCATAGTGACCAGTCGTTCCCAGTCATTTGCTGTTAGGGTCAATTTGCATATTACCTTTTTATTATATAGGATAATTACACATTGTTATACTATGAAATAGTATAATATTTAGTGTCATAAAATATTATTTTCTTCTAATTTGTTTTCAACCATTTAAAAATGTAAAAGCCATTTTTAGCTTTCTGGCCCTACATAAACAGATGGCAGACCAGATTTGTTAGCCTGTGGGCCAAAATGTTCCAATCCCGGATCTAGCCCAATCTTCTCATTTCTCTTACTGAGAATTAAACTGAAAACCAGAGAGGTGAATTAATTCACCCAAAGTCACACAGCAAGTTGATGACACAGGCCAAAAAGGAGAATATGCAAAAACAGGAAACTGAAGAACTATTTGAAAGGCTAAAGACAGAAAACCACAGATTATACTGAATGCCATGTGGATACATAATGACAACAGAGAGCTCAACTGCAGTGCCCGTCTCCTAGTAACCACAGTGTCTCTGATGAAAGATTGCTCCAACTTCTTATTTATAACTTACTTCCCAATAGGGAGGGTGAGTGATTTGTTTATATTTAGTTATAAGAGCCTGAGAAATCCTGGTCTACTATCTTAGGATAGACACAACCTTATAGCCACAGCTGCCATGAGATGGAAGAAAGCAAAGAAAGCTGCAATGCACAGTGTTGTCCCTGACACCAACAGCAAGAGTCACATATAGCAGTTACTCACTGTGTGCCGTAAATAACTGATGGTGTGAGGGAGACAGGAGGGAAGGGAAGTGTTCCTACTTAGACCCTACGGAGGTGATCATTAGGCAAACCTTTCTGAACCTTGTTCATTACTGGGAGCTTTTGTTAATTTGCCTGCTTTTGACTTAGCATTACTTTGCTTCTGATTCCTAGAATTATGTTCCTGAGGATGAATTCTGCTGTCTTTAAAGGGCTTTCTTGGATCTATAGAAAATTGGTGATCTGAGGTCTGTGGAGAGAGCACAAAGCATTACACATACCACAAACAGCCCGTAAGTAGACGAGGGTTCATGGGCCCAAGACAGAGATTTCATGTGGAGTTAGGTAGAGTTGACAAATGAGGCCAAAATCAGAGAAGGTAGACACTAAAGGGGTTATTTGAAGTGTATCTAATGTGGTCCAACTAGCTCCCTCCCACCCCCGCACCCCCGCCTTTTTTTTTTTTTTTACCTCTGCAGGCTCAGAGAGGATAAGTGACTTCCATAAGATTACACAGCAAATTCTGTGAGTCCATAGTTCATTGATCACTGCTCCATGACCTTTCTGTTGCCTGAACAGCCTCTAAACTGAGGCAGAAAATATCTCAAAGCACCAACGTGATGCAGAGCCTTCACTTCCTTCCTTCCACAAATGCAAACAGATAACTACGTGTCATTGCACCATCATAGGACAGTAGTTGAAAAGTGACATTTTTTAAAGAATGAGGGAGACAAGCTCTAAAACAGTAACCACTCCATTTGTGTGGTGCTTTTCAATTGACAGAGACCTCGCATCCCCCTGGATTTTGTAATAACTATAAAAAGGCAACCAGGCAGGAGTTGTTATCCCTGTTTTGAAGAGAAACAGCTAAAAGTCCTAAATAACAGCTATGTGCTATTGCTCTAAAAGTTTCGGAGGTATTAATTAATGAATCCTCATAGTGACCTAATAAGATAGTTAAAATTATTATCCTCAATTTACAAGAGTAGAAACTGAGGCACAGAGGGGTGAAACGATTGGCCCAAGATCACTGCCAGTATGTAGATGTGGTGAACACACTTTGGGAGACCCCCACCCCCAACAAATCACGCTTTGGTATAATACTCTCACCTAGCATGTTGGCGGGACCTGTACTTGCTTCTTATCAGCAGAACATGGGATAAGGAAGGGTGACACCTTAATGATAAAGGGGTCAATTCTCCAAGAAGACATAACAATTCTTAATGCGTATGCACCTAACAACAGAGCATCAAAGTTTGTGAGGCAGCCCTGGCTGTGTGGCTCAGTTCATTGGTGCATCATTCTGTACACCAGAAGGTGGCGGGTTTGATTTCCAGTCATGGCACATACCCAAGCTGTGGGTTCGATCCCAGGTAGGGGCACATACAGGAGGCAACCAATCAACATTTCTCTCGCACATCTCTCTCTCTCTCTCCCTGCCTCTCTCTCTCTCTAAAAAAGAAAAAAAAAAGGTGAGGCAAAAACTGATAGAAGTTCAAGGAAAAATAGATGAATCCACTATCCTAGTTGGAGACTTCATAGTTGAACTCAACATCATCAACAAACTGAATATAATTGACCTATAGACTGCTTCATCCAACAACAGCAGAATACACATTTTTCTCAAGCTCACATGGAATGTTCACCAAGATAGACATTCTGGGCCATAAAACTCACCTAACATACTATAAGATGTAGGCCCACAATTTTGGACATAAAACACAATCTGGTTGAATGGTTGACCTCTTAGAGTTGTTACAAAACTCAACAAATTAAAAAAAATAGAAGTCATACAGCTTCTGCTTTTAGACTACAATTAAATTAAACTAGAAATCAATAATAGAAAGATGATGGGGAAATTCCAAAGTATATGGAGATTAAACAATACACTTCTAAATAAAACATGGATCAAAAAAAACCTCGAGATAAATTTAAAAATACTTTGAACTAAATGAAAATGAAACATGACTTATCAAAATTTGTGGAATGTAACAAAGGCAGTGCTTAGAGGGAAATTTATAGCATTGAATAAATCCCATCTAATAAAGAGGGAATATGCAAATTGACAGTCACACCATCACAAAAAGATGGCGGCGCCCACAGAGGAGGTGGGGTTTCCATAACACAAGATGGCTGCACCCACAGTGAAGGCCAAGTTCCCGTAATGAGCCTTAACGAGCAGTCAGCAGGGACCTGAGGCTGCGTGGTGCTGGGCAGGGGCAGAGGACCTGAATCTGTGCCCCCAGCTTGGTGGGGCTTGACAGGGGACCTCAGGCTGCACTCTTTGCCCCGATGCCAGGCCAGGGGACCTCAGGCTGTTCCCCCGCCCCAGGCCTGGGGACCTCAGGTCGTGCCCCCTACCCTGGCGCCGGGGAACCTGAGGCTGCACCCCCACCAGGCGGGGCTTGACGTGGAACCTCAGGCCGCACCCCCTGCCTGGCAGGGCTTGACAAAGGATCTCAGGCCACATCCCCCACCCAGCAGGGCTTGACAGGGAAACTCAAAGCGCGCCCCCAACCCCAGTGCTGGGACGGGGGACTTTAGGCCGTGCCCCCTGACCTGGTGTCAGGCCAGGGGACCTGAGGCTGTGCCCCCACCACCTGGCTGGGCTTGACAGGGGCCTAAGGCTGCACCCCCCCCACCCAGTGGGGCTTGATGGGGGACCTGAGGCTGTGCACTCCTCCGGCGGGGCTTGACAAGGGTGAGGCTGGCTGGGTCTGGATCTCACCCAATGGGGGTGGGACCAGCTGGGTCTGAGTCTCGCGTGATTTTGAGGTGCCGCAGGTGGGTGGGGACTTGACTCTGGGTCCTGCGGCACACCCAAGATTCTGACAGGAGGAAGATTTTCATATACATTTTACTAATTTTCTTTCATCTCTGACACTTCTATTATAGAGAAAGGGCAAAGAGCAATATTAACCCTTTGTGGTCCAATGTTATTTTTGGAATTCAAACAGTCTGGTCCAAATTAATTGACGGGATTGAATGCTGAACTTTTTAATGTTCTTATTGCTCGACGTTGGACCTGCTCCTAGTGCCTGGTCTGTCAAGTCAGCCTTGAGGTTGGACCGAAAAGGGTTAAAATATTTCCTCTAATTAATCCCCTTTTAATGTGCATGAATTTCGTGCACTGGGCCACTAGTATATTATAAAGAAGAAAGATCTAAAAGTAACAATCCAAGTTTCCACCTTAGACAACTAACAAAAATAAGAGTAAATTGAACCCAAGTAAGGTGAAGGAAATAAGTAATAAAAATTAGAGCAGAAATTAATGAAATTAAAAACAGAAAATCAATAAAGAAAATCAATGAAACCAAAAGGTGGTTCTTTGAGAAGATAAAGAAAACCAATAAGCCTCTAGCCAGGCTAACTAAGAAAAAACAGAAAGAGGATACAAATGACTAATATCAGAAATGAAAGGATAATAAAGAAATACTATGAATAATGCTATGCTCACAAATTTGATAATCTGAATAAAATTGACCAATGCCTTGAAAGACCAAAACACACAAGAAAGGCCATCTGAATATAGCCAACAGAAAAAGGTAAAGGTGATGGGATATCACTCCCATGAAAATGTTATATGGAAAAGTGAAGGAATTTTGCAGATGTAATTAAGACCCCTAATCAGTTTGACTTCTAGTTAATCAAAAGGGAGATTATCCCAGGTGGGCCTGACCTAAACAAGTGAGCTCTTTATAAGAGATCTTGGGCTTCCCCCAAGATCAGACTTGAAGCATCAGAGACCCCCTTTTTCCTGCTCATCTTGAAGAAACAAGTTCTATACTCACAAGAAAATGAATTCTGCCAACAGCTATGTGAGCTTAGCAGCAGACCCTGAGCCTCGATAAGAACTCAAGGCCTGGCCAACACCTTGATTGAAGCCTTGTGAGGCCCTGAGCAAAGGACCAGCCAAACCATGCCTAGACTCCTGACTCACGGAAACCGTGAAATAGTGAATATGTTGTTTTAAGCTGCTAAATCTGGGTTAATTTTTTATACAGCAACAAATAACTAATACAGTGAAGGAGCAAAGATTCCCAACCAAATAATCTGACTCCAGGACATGTACTTTAAATGTTGGTTCTCAGGTTCTTTCTGACCCCCAAATGAGAGGTTGTTTTTCACCCCCAGACCAACCAATTTTCTAATTCTCCAACACCAACTAGAAGTCTTAAAATTGAATTCCTTTCTTAACTACCTGGAGTTAGACCCCACAGGTTTAAGGGCTTGGTCCTGCAAGACTGCTGTCACTTTAGTAGCAAGCATCAAGTCATCTGTACTTCTGACCAACCATCCATAATCTGGGGGTTCCCACAACCCCCTCCTCAAGGTCAGTAATTTGCTAGAATGGCTTACAGGACTCAGGAAGCCACTTTGCTTATGCATATCCTTGTGATAAAGGATACAAATAAACAGCCCGATGAAGAAGGATACAGGGAGCATGAGGTCCAGAGCATACAAGCCTGGACCCAGTGGAGTTGGGGTATGCCTCTCAGCACATGGATGTGTTCACAAACTTGGAAGCTCCCCAAATCCCATTGTTTAGGGTCCTTATGTAGGTCTCACTACATAGTCATGATTGATTAAATCATCAGCCATTAGAGATGAACTCAACCTCTAACCTGTCTCTCCTCCCTAGAGATTGGGGTCTGGGGCTGAAAATGTCAGGCTTCTCATCAAGACATGGTCTTTCTGGTGACCAGCTCCCATTCTGAAGTCATCGAGGGCCCAGCTACACTGCATTAGAACAAAAGACAATCCTATCATCCTTGCAACTCGGGAAATTCTAAGGATTTTAGGAGTTCTATGCCAGGCACTGGGGACAATAACCAAATATATATTTTCCATCATACCACACTGGTCTTTAGGCCTTTCAGACGAGGACTGGGACTCACACCAGTGGCTAAGTGACCAACAGAAGGCTACATAGCCAGTAACTAGGGGATTGAGTTAGGACCGATGCCCCAGTAATATCACTTTAGGACTTTTGACTTTTAGCTCTATCCCTGGCCCAGGCTGCAACCCCTAACATACATAAAGGCAGGAAAAATAAAACTTTAAAAAGAGCATTTTTAACATATAAGAGGCAAGAAAACATTGGTTAAAGGTTAGTAGTTTTCACATAAATAATACTCATTTTGATTCTCTGAGGTAAGTAAAAGAAAATATGAAAAATGAAGCTCAGAGAGACTAAATAACTTCTCCAAGGTTACACAGTCAGGAGGAGGCCCTGGGATTTAATCCTGGGCCTGACACCCTCTTTCTCCCCGACACCAAAGAACAAAAGGAGAATATATCAGCCATCTTCCAGTTTCCAGTGGATTGGCAGAAATCTTTTTGGAAGGAATATAATCAGGAAATTTCCATCTCCACAAAAAGTAGAAGTAAAGAAAATGAATGATAATTAAAGCATAAAGGATTTAACTTAATCCTAAGGAAGAGTTTTTCAGGGGTAAGGTTAATTAAACACTAATGAGATGTTTTTTTTTAAAAAAAATCAATGGCTTTAAAATTCTGCTTCCAATTTCTGTTTATGAAGCATCATACGAAAACAACAAGGAAAAAGGTTGGGGGTAATTTTGTAAGCTAATCAAAAATGCTGGCAAGCCCAACGTTTTTCAAATCTCAGTTTAAGACTAAATTGAGTAAATGATTATAAAGATCAGTCATAGTTTTCTGGGAAACTACAGAAAATGTTAATAATATTAAATTTTTACATACCAATTTCCAAGTTTAGAATAAATAGTAGCTTTTCTCATGACATTAGAGCTATTATATTTTTCAAAATATCAGCAAAGAAAGCAGATGGGTTAAGGCACAGATTCCTGCACTTACTCAGTGCATTTCCTTTATAGGGAACAATCTCTACTGTCCCCCACCTCCCCAACCAACCACATGGCTGCAAAACTCCCCTCCTCCCTATGGTCCCTGCTTTGTCCTTGCTCTTTCCCTTTGCCACTGCAGGCCTATTGCTACCCCAAGCCTTTGATGTGTCAGGGGCAGTTTTAGGACAGAAGTTTTCGGTGATTTCATATGTCATGTGGTGGAGGCAAGGCATTATGAATATTGAAGGGGCAATTCCAGATTTGACATATTTCTGTATCCCTCCCTGCCCTATTTATTCCTTCAGATCTGGATCAGTACCCCAAATCCCACTTTTTCTTTCCACCCCACTTCTTACAGCCCGGACTCCTACTCTAAGTCTTTGGACAAAATGCCCAAGAAAATGGTGGTTTCCTCTGATGTGCTTAAGTGTTGGTGTATTCCAGAGACCAGCCCTTCCATCTGTAGAGCCCTTATCAACATCTAACTGAGAAGAGAGAGAAAGGTAGGGAAGTAAAGTCAGTATTTTCTTTATTGAAAGGGGTGGGACCATGAATTCTAAGTCGGGAATAAAAGGAATAAAAGGGGGCTTAGCAAGGAATGCTCAAGAACAATGATGAAATTTGACAATATGTAGCAAAGTCTTTAAAATTACTATATTTGATTCAGGCACCCCATTTCTGGGAATTAAACAAGGGGAAGATAAAAAAGGTCTAAATAAGTGATATGCCATTTTCATAGATTAGAAGAAGTCTCAATATAGTAAAGGTAAGAAATTATGCCCATTTCACAGATGAATAAACTGAGGCATAGAGAGATTAAATAATTTGTCCAAGGCCATAAAGCTAGTAGGAGGTGAAACCATGATTCAAAACTAAGAGTTTGGACCCAGAGCCATGCTCTTCTCTCTCTCTCTCTCTCTCTCTCTCTCTCTCTCTCTCTCTCTCTCTCTCTCTCCCTGTCCCCTGAGCTCCCACAGTCCCCTAGCCACTGTCCACAAAGCACTTTCTTTTTTGCATGTGTCTGTTTCTTCCACTAGAAGAGCATGAACCACATCTTACCTGCCGTGGCATCTCCAAGTGTCTGGCACACAGGAAATACTCAAAATATGTTTATTGAACCCCAAATCTATTTTTTGAAACAATAGAATGGTTTATTGGTAGGTGGCCTAATCATTAAGATTTATACTTCTGCCATCACAGAATTCTGTAAATTAGACACAGACATAGCCCAAAATACACATATTTAATAATGACTCTTAAGAAAAATAATTTTCTTAGCTTTGGGTTGTTAAATAATTTAAATAGCAGGCCCAGAATTAATTTTTAATATGACTTTCTGGGACTTACTTAAGTTGTTGATTTTTTCATCTGTTTCTTCTAGCTTCTTGCATAAGTAGTTGAGTTTTTCATCTGTTTCTTCTTGCTTCTTGAACATCTGGTGCATGTACTCTAGGAACCTTATTCTGAATTCTTTTTCCGTCATGTTGCATATCTCTGTCTCACTTAGCTGCTTTTCTGGCGAGTCCTCCTTTTCTTTCCTTTGGGGATTTCTTTGTCTACCCATGTTTGATCTCACTGACATGACTAGTTGTTGAATCGTTCAGTGGCTGGACCCTGGGTGGCAGTGGCTGCTCCCTGGGTGGCAGTGGCTCCTTGGGCTGTGGTTGCCCCTTGGGCGGTTGTGGTAGCAGCGGCTCCTCTGTTGGTAGCAGAGCCTCTGGTGGGTGCTGTTCACAGCTGTGGTGGCTCTTCTGGCTGGTGGAGGGAGGCTTCACTCACAGCAACTGTTCCCCAGGCAGAGTGTGTGGTGATCAGGAGGCCGCTGTTGCTTGAATCTGCTGCGTTGATTTAAAGGCACAAAATACAACACAACAAGGCACAACGTACCAGGCACTGAACACTATTGTATTTACGATATTACTAACCCCAAATAAAGGTGGCCACCCGAGCTAAGAGAGTTGGGAGATAAGGGGGAAAGAAAAGAAAAAGGTAGAAGAGAAAAAAGAAAGAAAGAAAAAAAGGAGTGCAAAAATGAAATTGGAAAAAGGGAGGGGAAAAAGAAGAGGAAAAAAAAAGAAAAGAAAAAAAAGTAAGAGAGAAAAGAGAATGAAGTATAGAAGGGGAAGAGACTATTTATAAGAGGAGAAAACTCCTATAGGTCCGCCACTAATACCAACAAATTACAGCAACAGATTCCTGGAGATGAATACAAACTACAAACAACCAATAATATCAAGCGATGCAAGGGGAAACAGAAGCACATAAATAACCAGGGGGGGGGGAGAGGGAGGGACAGGAAAATAAAAAGAATAAGCAGTCTAACCTCACAAACAATCCTAAAAAAAAAAAACCAATATACTCGTCAATCAAGCAAACAACAATAAAACAATGGAGAGAGAAAAGAAGAAGAAGAAGAGAAAAAAAGAAAAAAAAATTGGATAGTGAAGGAAGATAAGGGAAAGGTGTATAAGGATTTAGAACAGGGGATTGGACGTAGGATATATAAGCAGGGTTAAATTTTGACAGGGGGTAAAAAAGTAGGGAAAATCAAAAGCTGGAGTAGGGTAAGAGAAACAGGACAGCAAAAGGGAAAAAGTGGGGGAGATTGTTTAGCACAGAGGCAAATTGAGGTAGAGAAAAATGTTATAAAGGAATGATGAAAATAGAATGGAGAACATTAGTCCCAAAATAAAATAAAGACAAAATAAAATGACACTTTAAAGAGTGGTAAAATGGTAGCGGTAATAATACTAGTTAAAAATAAAAATGTAGCAGCTGAAAGGGCAAAATCAGGTGATGGAGAAAAAAGAAAAAAGAAAAAAAGAAAAAAAAATGTTTTCTTAGTTAAAAGGAGAAAAAGTAATTTAAAAAAATAAAAATAAAAATGTGCAGTAATGCAGGTGCTTCAGATCTTCTACTCTTCTTATTGGCACGCCCGGAATTCAGGAGAATGTTGAATTTTCCTCCGTTACACTGTTCCTCCGTGGTGTAAGCCACAGTCCTGATTTTAAGGCCGGCCGTAAAATCCCCTTATTGCCTTATCTGTATTTACAGAAGAGTCAGTTCGTGGATCTGCCTCTGGGTGGCAGTGTGTCTGGATTGACCTCCGAGGCTAAAAGTTCTCTCTGTCCAGAAGCTCTCTATTGTACCTGAACCAGCTCCGCCCAGAGTTGGTTCCCCAGGCGCCACTCCCAGCTCTGTTTTCCAGGCTCCCCAAAAACAGTCTTCCCCTACAAGCTCTGCTAGTGACCCCAACTGGGCAATCACATGTACTGGGGTCAACAATCAAACTCACAGAAGTAAGAGGAAGTGTGCAAACAAGAGCCTGGGAAGCTGTTCGAACTCACAGGGTTCCACCCTCCAGAACTGCGCGGGATGTCTGTGCGGAATGTCTGCGCGCGCTCAGGCCCCTGGCGACAAGTAGCCGGCTATCAGGGAAACTCTGAGGTCGCCCTTTTGCATCCAGTCGAACTATGGGCTCATTTATAGTGTTACCTTCTGGCAGCAGCCCTGCGGGAGCCCTCCCCACTTGCGGGTCACGCTGGCCTCTATGGGCGCGGATTTTGGAGGGGGTAGATTTCCCCCTCGCTCCAACCTGAACTGCAAACCGCACCTTTGGGGTAAGTCTAACCTTTCCGTGGAGGGGTGCAGATCTCCTCTGGGCTCTTACAGTCGCGTTGCTTGCGAGTCGTTGCCTCCGGGTTAGTAGCCGCCGGGTTAGTAGCCGATCTCTGGATGCCGGTAACAGCTACCTAAGATGGCGCGGTCTCGCCGCTGCGCTGGCGCCCAGGGGGAGGTTTCAGCCTCAATCTCTAACCATCCGCATTTTTTAGGAGTTCTCTGTCTTTCCTGGCTGCAGACTGTCTCTCAGCTGAACCTCCCCAGCTTGATCGGGCTGATTGTTACCCGTTTCAGCTGCTCGCCCCTATCTGCTCCGGGATAAAGCACCAACACGTCCGTCTAAGCCTCCGCCATTTTTTTTCCTCCTAATTTTTAATATGACTTTCTGAATAGAAAATTCATAGACATTTCTGACCATGATATTATTTGACAGCAAAAATCCAGTAAGTTCTTATATTTTTTATACTGTGGGGAGCAATAAGTATTAAATGCTGATACTACCATTAAAACTATAAAATTATAAAGAGGACAACAAATAAAGCTTTTTTTAAAAAAGGAGAAAACTTAGAATTTTTATGCCCTCTATATTTACAATAAAAATACTAAATCTGGTGGAAACTTATGAGACCTGTGAAGTGGTTAAACAATCACCAAAAATTAGCTTAAGAAACTGGAGGTGTAAAAAAACTGGAAACCCAGGCAAAACTGTGGACACCTAAATTCATCTCTGGTTTATGTAGTGACTTGCTGTGTTTCAAGGTCTTTACAATGTTAGATATAAGCAGTCCCCTCAGCCCTGACCACTTGAGTCATAATAAATCCAAAGCACCTCTTTTCTTTGACCTCTTAGCATTCCCAGGATTTTACAAAACTCATGATCAAAAATGTTTATAGAGAAAACTAGAGGCCCAATGCAAGAAATTCGTGCAAGGGGCTTGGCCCTCGCAGCCCTGGTTGGCCCTCACAACCCTGGCTTCATCCAGAAGGTCGTCTGGAAGGTCGTTCAGCTGTTCAGTCTAATTAACATATTAGCTCTTTATTATATAAGATGACCTCCTGCTGAAGAGGTTCAATTTTAGTATTCAACCAAGACAGAAAAGACAAGAATACTTACTGGTAACCAGTTTTTTTTTGTTTTTGTTTTTTTTGCTTTTAATATATTTTTATTGATTTCAGAGAGGAAGGGAGAGAGAGAGAAACATCAATGATGAGAATTATTGATTGGCTGCCTCCTGCATGCCCCCTACTGGGGATTGAGTCTGAAACCCAGGCATGTGCCCTTCGGAATCGAACCTGGAACCCTTCAGTCCACAGGCCGATGCTCTATCCACTCAGCCAAACTGGCTAGGGCACCAGTTTGTTTTTGATGAACACCACTGTATTACTCAAGGTGCTACATAGAAGCAGATCCAATAAGATAGGAGAGAGAGAGAGATTTATTTTTAAGAAATTGGCTCATATGATTGTGAGGCTGGCAATTCTGAAATATACTGACAGGGCCGGCTGGCAGGCTGGAGACCCAAGGAAGAGGTGATGCTGCAGCTCCAGTCAGAAAGTTGTTTGGAGATAGACTTCCTTCTTCCTTTAGGGACCCCAGTCTTTTCTCTTAAGACTTTCAACTGATTGGATGAAGCTCACCCACATAATGCAGAATAATCCTCTTTACTCAAAGTCTATTTAAATGATAATAACATGTAAAAAATACCTTTGCAGTAACACTTAGACTGGTGTTTGGCCAAAAACGGTTACCATAGCCTAGGAAGTTGACACATAAAATTAACTATCACAACCATCAATCTTCCTTATTATTTCTGTTATTACAACTACAATTTGTTTCTCCCTTAAACAAATCAAGCTAGTTCTTCTACAAACTGTGTGCAAGATTTCTGTGTACTAAAATCTACATCAAATATCTGTTGGCCTGTGTTTTCCTTGGCCTACATATTACACAACTGTAGTTGATAGAGTTATTTGCTATAACAGGGTGGCTTTTACCCTCTTTGGCTGCATATTTTCTGTTCACTAATATTTCCTAGAGGCACTACAGAACTAGGTAGTATCACATTCCACCAGCATGCATCTCTCATCAATTAAAGTATCCCAGTTGCTTTGATACAGATAAGTAATTGCAATCCTTTTGTTTATAAATCTGTGTCTTGGATTAAACATTCATGGCATCTATACAGTGAACAAAAATACACAAAGTATTCCACCTCTAATGAAAGTTTAATCAGGATCTGATAACAGGGGCTCACAGAGAGCCCAGGGCAGCAACTGTGGTGTGATCTCCTTGCTGGTCAAAGGCAGGGGTAGCAGTTCTCACCTGGCCACCTGTGACAGCCACCACGCCTCTCCACTGCCAGACCTCTCACCCATCTTAACTACTTCCTCCTTCCACTTCTGTACATTATATAACTAAATGGCTGTGGCATTCCTGGACCAGGAGCAAAGCTCCCAGGAGCTGGATTTGGAGGAGATAACTAGGAAAATTTCATTTCTTGACAAATGGAGGGAAATCTTTAGTTATCACAGGTAAGATGCTCTCATTTTCTCATTTTTCTATTTCTAGAAATAGAACCAAAGGGATTTTAGGTGTTTAAGTAGTCAGCTTTTATGCTTGCTCCATGAAAAGTCTCCATTATCAATTTACATTTAAAACACTTCAGGTATAACTATTTGCAGAAAAAGGCTTTCCCAGCAAGGCTGGGTTGAGGAGATTTGCATGTGAGGGTAGAAAAGAGTGAGTAATTTTCTTGATGTTTCTCTTTCATCTTTAGGTTGGGAACCAATAATACAACTCCTCAGGTAATTACTTTTCTCAAAGCCAATGTGTTTTCTTCTAGTTGCTTCTTCAAACAACCACGTTAACAGCAAAACCCACTTATTCTATGCACATAATGTCACTCAGGCACCAGCATTTAACATGTGAAAACGTACAGCTAGAAAGCCTGCTGAATATCTTTTCTTGTGCTTTCTTTTTTCATACAGATCTCTTTCTACTTTTAAGAGCTATTTTTCATCATTAAAGCACCATATGGTTATTATTTTAGAAAAAAGTAATATTAGAATCTAGAGTTCCCACACTTGTGAAATGACACCGTATTCTGAGAACAAAGAGCTCAGTGTCCCTGAAGAAAAGCAGTTTTGAAAACACTTACCTTTATTCAACTTCTGAGAAATTGTTTTCCTTCACCATTTTCAAAGGAGAGAAAGATGACAGAATTCTGGTGTTAAGAAAGTATTTTAAAATCTGTTATACAATGTAAGATAAAAAATGTTTGTATTTCATGTCACCTGAAAAGGTTAGAAGGTAATAGACTTAGTATTTAGAGACTAATTCAATCATTGAATAAACACAGCACAAAATATTAAGGTGATTTTCAGTAGTATATGATATGATCAAACAATTGAATTATTAATACTTTAACCACAACACTAAAGCATCTTGCCCCAACTAACCTGTGATCAAAAGCCTTATTTGTGCTACTCTCTTAACTGTAGTCTAAATGAGAATCAGGGAGATAGTGATTGTATTTTAGTCCTGGAAGTATTAAAAGGAGATAGTTGACATTTGGGGAAATAGAATGCTCAAATGATAAAATAATCTTTGAAAGAAAATAAATAAATAAATGCCAAGTTATGCCTTACGCCAGTGGTGGAAACCCCTGGCACAAAGGTAAAGATTTTCCATTTGATTTACAAAATGCATCTTATCCCATCAGTAGCCTGTGACTTGGATGCTATATTTCTGAGATAAGAAAGCATCTTTGCCTCTAGGAATCCAGAAAAACTAAGAAAGCAGTTTCTTTCATGCTTCAGCTACCAATTGGGCAGATTTGTTTCATAACACTAGTGTAGAAGTTAAGTAAATTGGAAGAAGAGATGATGCTAACATATTTAAATGCCATAAAATCAGTCACAAAAAATAAAAATAGATTTTTTGCCTTAAAGATGGGGCATGAATTTTTTTTTAAAGAAGAAAATTTGCCCTAGCTGGTTTGGCTCAGTGGATAGAGCATCAGCCTGTGGACTGAAGGGCCCCAGATTCAATTCCAGTCAAGGGCACAAGCTCAGGTTTCAGGCTTGATCCCTAGTAGTGCAGGAGGCAGCTGATCAATGATTCTCTCTCATCATTCTATCTCTCTCTCCCTCTCACTTCCTCTCTGAAATCAATAAAAATGTATTTTTAAAAAAGGAAGGAGAAAATTATACTCACTTATTGGGGAATAGGAATCTGAGAAAAGTAAAGGGAGGTAACTTGACTTCATTTACTGGCCAGTTAACAATATAATAAAAAATACCTTGTATAGACTTGAAAGAGTTACTCGTTATTTATAAGATGGTGTCCTCTCAAAACGAGACACACTGACATTTATATTCTCCTCTAAACATAATTTCGAGTCAAGGTCTTGATAGCATTAATTATGTTTCCATCGTTGCACTTAACCTCCTCGAGACACACCAAACTTAGGAGAAGCCCCTTTGACGCAGACACTGGCGTTTTTCTGCCTCTTTCATTGTTATGTATCACAATTTTCAAACATCTTGAAAAGGGAGAAAACATTTTCTGATAAAAATTATTTCAGAGAGAAAGAAAGAAAAGGGGAGAGGTCATCACAGCACTGTTTGCTTTGTTTTTGGTGGTGGCATGTTACTCAGAATCGTGAAGGCAGCCATGTGTCTGTTGCTAAGAGTGAAGATGGATCAGGAACACCTCACCCCAAAAGACAAGGACTCTTGCCATCAAGTGGCCCTTGTTCTACTCCCAAGCCCTCTATCATCTCTTCAAAATCGAGCAGCTTTCCTATCTCCCAAGCAATGGCCACGGTGAGTACAGCTTGTCAATTAAACATGAAATGAAACGTAATCTTCCCCAAACAACGGGGCTGGAGAATCTTATCTGCTGTCATGTGAGAGCATTATGAAGATAAGACTACAGACGGTTGTTATTGGTAGAAGGAGGATATAATTAAAATGACTTATTTATAGTATTTTTCAAGGGCACTGCTGACGTTACAGTCTTTTCCTCCCAAATTATGAGTCTCTCTTTATTCGCTTCCTGGACCTGACAGTTAAATTTGAGGGAGTAAAGCCAGATGAGTCACCATATAAGGTAGGGTAGGGTACGTTGGCTGGGGAGTGCTGCAAACGCGCAAGACAATGTCGAGGGGTGAGACAGGACCCTGTCCGCGCGTGGGCAGGAGGAAGGGAGGTGGGGACCTGTGCCAGACCCAGTCCTGGGCAAGAGCTGATCTCAGGAAAAAAAGATTTTTCTGGGACTGCCAACTAATAGGCAGATTTGAAAAAGAACCTGATACTTGAGGATCCAAGTAGATCTGGAAGCTTCGGGTCCTAAGAACCATTTGCTTATTTCAAAATTTGGCCAGGGTGGGGGCAAAAGGCTATGGAGACCCAGCTAGGAGGCAGGACCAACAGCAACTCACTGGACTAAACAGGTCAGGGCTGGAGACAGGGCTTTGGCAAGTGTCCAAAGAATCAGCTGTTGTAGTCAAAGAGCCACGTTGGAAACTGGGGAAGCTCAGCCAAGGAAGGAGCCAGGAAAACAGTCCCTGCTAGGGTGAGAGAGCCCTCCAACTGCACGGCCCTCCAATGTAGCCCCCACATTCACCTCGTCCCCCAACCTCACACTGTATCTAGAGCCTTGGGCAGACCTCTCCCCAGACCCTAGGAGCAAGAGGGTGAAGAAGCACCCCTTCCTGACCACAGGCTGTCCGACACCCGGGCACGGCCGCAGAAACCTCCAGGCTGAGCCTGGCCACCTGAGCACACAGCAGCAACAGGTGCGCTGTGCTCATAGCTCCATGGGCCAGCACCACCCTTGGCCCCTGCTGAGGGGGCTGTTGAGGGGGCCTGGAACCCCTTCAGGGGGAGTCACAGTCTCCACCTGTTTTTTAAAAAATCCTCACCCAGGCATATGTTTACTGATTTGAGAGAGAGAGAGAGAGAGAGGCATCAATATGAGAGAGAAACATGGATTGGTTGCCTCCCCTACGTGCCCCAAGTATCATCCAATGACCTTTTGGTATATGGGATGACGCTCCTACCAACTCACCCACCCAGCCAGGGCTGTACCTGCTTTTTGAGCACAGAAGTGGAGCTGGCCAGACCACAGTGTTTCCTGCTCTGAACATGGCCTTTCCTTAAGCTCCCCAGATGAAACATCAGATTTAGGGACTCCAGCCCCACCCTCACCTCCCTCACCCCATTGCTTTTTATCATGCATGTTCTCACAGGCCCCACTGTCACATGTGCAGTACAAGTGTAATGGAGACCTATTTGCTCCTTCTCATCAAAAGTCTTTCCACCTCAATCCACCTTCCCTCTCCTACTCGAACGCCAGACTTCACAGAAGATAGGTCAGCAAGGCTCTCATAAGATGCTACACTTTGCTTGCTGGCCTCCCAGCCCCTGGGTGGTGCCTTCATTTGTGTCTTAGGTATCTATCTAATGAATCCTCCCCTTTGGGTAATGAAGACAGGTGATGCGTCATACTGTGAGTGTAACCAGCCTCCGTGGTTATGCGGCCACACTATGCTAGAGGAACAAAAGTTAGAGCAACTAGCTGTATTTTACTGGCCAAGATAATGCTTTTAATGAACACCCTCTAATAAAAATTGTAGTATTGAAATAAATGCTTATGGAGAATGTCACTTTAAAATTTATATATATATCTGGGAATAGGCTACTTTTTGTGTGAAAAAGAGAAAAACTATGATTCTCTACTGGTATTTGCCTGTGTATGCTGCAGAAATTCCAGACGAGTGCATAGCGTGGAGCCATGGGAGCACGGGGACCAGAGGCACGGGTGTGAGGGAGTCTTTCTTGGTGGCCTTCTTTTACTCTGGATTTTGAACCATGTGAATGTACAATCTATTTTTAAAAACACACATACAAACTTTAAAAATAGAAAAAAGCATTCACAGATACTTCCGGAGCCTTCCAGTCTCCCTCTGTTCAGTGGGGGCAGAAGAGTCTGGGTCTGAATTCTCTCCTTTCTCCACAAACACAAACACAACGCAATTGGACACCTCCCCAATGACTTTCCCATCACAATTCTCTCCCTTTGGAAAAGACAGGGAGACAAAGGAATCGGACCACTATAGCCTGAAATGGATTGATAGAGTATTAAGGAAGTCCCAGAAGTAGAAATGATCGATTTTTTCTTTCAAAAAAAAAAAAAAAAAAGACTTATTCCCATTATCTGGGCCAGATAATAGGGTATCCTTTAACTTGTGGTCCCATTAATTAAACACTTCCTGGGACTTGAAGATGACACCTTGGGGCTCTGAATACATGTGTCCCAGGAGGTTGTTGGAAGCTTGGCCAATTCTACATGTTTTGGCATTGCAGCTGCCTGGCAAATTATCAGAGCTATTGAACCCTAACATCCCCTGAAGCATGCATTTTGTCATCATTCTGCTGTCTTCTTCACCCTCTGTTTAAAGTAGGCATGTGTGGGATTTCCTGCCATTGGCACACACTCTTCGCTGGGAATCTGCTCAGGAAGTAGGGGTAGGTGAAGGGCCCTACATACCCTTGCTTTCCCCAGCTCTCCTGTTTCTCACATTTTTGTGGCCCTATTTCCAATATTATAGCCTTCTTCCTCCCACAATCTAACATCTTAGGTGGATGTGCTGCAGTGAACTCTGGTCAGGACTGCTGGCCCCATTGAGCTCGTGGACAAGGGGTGCACCTGCCTCTGGACTCTTCCACCAGCCTCACGCCACTGCCTTCCTTCCCTCCAGTGGCAATTTTCCATCCTCCTCCACAACCAGGCCCTTCTCCGGGACCCATCCTGGAACACACTCCTGTAGCCTCTTTTATTGGCAGCCAATAAACAAACCTTGCTGTATTTGCAACTCTACCCAGCAGGATCACACTACACTGGCTGGACCACATGTAATGCTGGGAGAGCAAATATTCTGGGGAGACTGTAATAGATGAAGCTGTAATAGGGAATAGAGGGCAGCAGGCAAAGAGATGGCTTTGGGGGAACAGGAAGCACAGCCTGGTGGCCCCAGCATAAAGTCTGGACGATAGATGGGCCCCAGGAGATGTTTACTTAATTCATTAATTCACTGCCTGGATGACCCCCTGGAGAGGCATCTCAGCATGAGATGGTGGGTATCATTCTTGTGCCACTTCAGATGCACCCTTTAACCTGCTCCATCCTGCTTTCTGCCTATGCGACTGACTATAGTGCTCCCTCCTCCTCTGGCTTCCTGTCCAGTTTATCCAATGGGAACCCTGGAGGGAGACTGGAGGGAGGGAAGGGAATGAAGTCAGGTTGTGCAGAGCTGGTTGGATCCCCCTCCTCCAATGCAGTCCCCTCCCTTGGACTCTCCTTCTTGGTTCAGGTAACCACTCCCCCCTCCTCCCCCCGCATTGGTCATTGTGGTTTCCCCGTAAGTATCCCACATCTTTGTAAATAGTTCCTGTATTAAACTTTCCTCAAGTTAATTATTCTGACTTGAGAGAGCCACTGTTTCCTGCTGGGACCCTGACTGGTATACGTTGAAAGGATTGCATTTGGGTCCTAGCACTGCCATTTACTAATTATGTAACCTTGGGCATCCCAATTAATTGCTCTGGGCCTCAAGATCTTTACATGTAAAATGAAAGGATTGAATTAGATTTTTAAAAAATTATTCAACAAATGCTTATTGTGAGCTACTCTGTACCAGTCACTACTCCAAATGTGGACAAATCTATGGCGAACACAACCCCTCCAAGAGCCTAGTCTGATAGGCTAAGAGGCACTAATTCTGACAATCTCTGTTCCGTGATGGGCCAGTAATTTTTAAGACAAGAAAAGATTTATGGATGGAGTTTCAAAGAGAATTATTCTACTTCATGTTGGGTGGGGGTCAGGGGTAGAAGAGGACTGGACTGGACCAAGTTGTCCCAAGGAAACTCTAAGCCCAGTGACAAGGGACAAACAGCTGGGATAAGGAACTTAAACCTGGTGAGTGTGTGTATGTGTGTGTGTGTGTGTTAATGATCATCATCATTATCATCATCACAGCAAACAGGAAAGAGGTTTCCATTACAAATCCTAGAAAACAAAGTGAAAAGAGAAAAACTATAAACTGTACTTGTCTGTATTAAATAGTAATGATCATTACAGTCATTTAGTAAGACCACTTACCACTGTGTCTAGTTACCAGGCAGCAGAGCAACATATGTATGTCACTGAACATGCCTCAGGTTAATCTTGTTGTAAATTATATTTGATGTAAAATAAACAGTAAGATGAAGCACCTTTGCTGTCACTCTAACCAGTGGGGGTTGGCCTGAGAGGCCTGCAGCCTCTGTCCTAGGCCTCCCCAGGTACATCTGGATGGTGACACTCTGCAACAGAAACAGGAGATGGGATGGTTTGACTTGCAGAATTTTTCTAACTGAATTTGTATTCTAAACCTTTTTAGTCTCAACAGTCTTAATCTCTGCATTCACACACAGCTTCTCTCTCATTCCTGCCAGTCTCCAGTCTTTTTCCCTGTGTTAGGACTTTCTTCCTACTGCATAAGATGTTTCAGCACAGACAAGCTGTTTCACAAAGGTAGTAACACCCTCCGTTTACTCAGCAGTTATGGTCCCAAAGCCATTTTTCTTACCTTTTCTTTTTCAAGGATAACCATGTTAATCAAGCAGGGGTTCTCCCCATTTGGGGATAAGCAAATAAATATTACAGCGGCTGGGCAACCTGTTGAGTTCACATGGTCAATAGGAGCATAACTGGGACTTCTCTGCACTCATCAGCCTTTCCTCTGTGCTATGTAGCCTTGATGGCAGGGAACCACTTTCTGTCACTTTCAGTCCTCTGCTGGGGATGTCCTGGGCTGGTGGCCCTCTTTGGCCATGGTACACACTAAGGCTGTGTCTTCTAAGAGCAGCCTCTGTGCTCGTCTGCTCCCTCTCCTTGGTTGGCAGTCACAGATGGCACATACAGGATTAAAGCTGGGGAGGCAACCAGTGGTGTTAGAATGGGCACAAATTCCAGCTCTGCTTCTACTAGCTGGGTGACCTTTGGCAAATACTTCTCTGTAAAAGGGGGGTAATAATGTGCCTACTTCAAAGAATTAAATTAACATAGTGACTGTAAAGCACTTAGCCCAGTGCCTGGTGCATAAAAATACTCAATAAATGCTAGATGTCATTTGCCAGCCTAGTTGAAATGCCACCTCTTCCAAAGCCTTCCCAAGTACTTCAGTCAGAGGTTCTCTCTTCTTCCTTTGTTCGTTCATGGTACTTTGCACTTGATTTGTGGAATTTCACACCTCTGTCTTGTACATAGTTGTGGGATGTTGGACTTTTCACATATCTATAGCCCACACAGGATTAGCACATGCTAAATGATGAATACACCTCTGATTATGAATGGATCCCTTTTTTCATGTGTTTGGTTTATAAAGGCTTGTTTCCATTTTGATGGTTTCAAATCTCAATGTACTATTAAGTACTCTGGAAAACCTTAAAGATTCTGGGGCAAGAGAACAGAGAATGCTTGTTTAATATCATTGAAACCACTATTGTACTCAGGCCAGAAACACAGTCCTGTATATTCCTTTAAAAAAAGAGAGAGCGAGATAGTTCCTCCTTTAGGTTTACTTCTTTTTATTTATTTATCTTTTAATTGATTTCAGAGACAGGAAGGGAGAGGGAGAGATAGAAACATAAATGATGAGAGAGAATCATTGATCTGCTGCCTCCTGTGCACCTCCTACTGGGGATAGAGCCCAGAAACCACGCATGTGACCTGACCTAGAATTGAACTGTGACCTCCTGGTTCATAGGTTTATGCCCAACCACTGAGCCACACCAGCTGGGCTTCTTTTTTTTTCTGGAGCAAGTCATGAATATAGGGACAGCAGCACAAGGACAGAGCCACAGCCTGGAGTGTACTGTGGTACTGTGTGTGATAAAAGGAGAGATGCCTAGCAATGAAAGAGGATACAAGGACCCTTTCATCAAATAGGGATGATATAGGTTTAGGGTTGGCACACTGAGCTTTGAGGATAAAATGTCCTCAGTGAACCTGACATGAATCTTTTGCACAGGACTTTACAATTAAAATACAGAGGCGTAGCTCTAAATGTAGGAAGGGGACAGGCCACCTCCATGGTTTCACTGCCTTACTTAAGATTGATGAGGAACGTGTCTCAGAAGAATTATCTTCCTTTGAACTCACCGTTTGTATCCCCTCCTCTCAGAAGCTGCGGCAGAGCCTCTTTGGAAATACGGTCTATGTCTTCAGCTGTGATTGGAAAAAGGCTTGTTTCAGGTTCCATGATCCTTTTTCTGACCTGGCTTTTGCTTTGGAAGTGGGAAAGGTAATAGCAGGTGACAATTTTTGAAAACCCCAATTCCATATTCCTTACCTATGTTTCCTTTCATTCTCATTCCTGTAACACATGTTTTCATTACAATAACTTGTAGAAACATATAAATAATTTAAAAATTGACCTTAAATGATAACAGACTGTTTACAATTATAACTTACTGTCTGGGTTGTAACAAAGACTCAGACTTCTTTTTCTTCTCTCTCCCTCCTTGTAATTCCAATTTTCCTGGCTCTTTACCCAAGTCCTAAGCATCCCTGAGGATTTAGAGGCAGGAGATCTAGCAACTTCTCTCTGGCTTATTCAAAACCTCAATAATTCATGTCATTGATCACCATTCACACAGAATTTCAAGAGCTAGACATCTATTTCCTTATCTCCTACAAATGTGCAAGTTGATATGAAGCAGGGGCACCATGGAGGCAGGGTGGAAGAGGGCATATATCCCCAGGTGCCAGTGCTCCATAATGAAGTTGATCACTGCCGATTCCAGCTTGGCAGCAGCCCATGGAGAAGGGTAGGTCAGTGTAGTACAATGTCCCATGGTCTAGGGGATGCTGTACACCAGGAGGGAAGGGCTGCACAGAAGAACAGAGCATGACATTCACTTGCATGAGTTCTCCCTTGGAACGTCAGTCCTGAGAGGTGTAAAGCCCTGCATCCAGTCTTACCATTCATCTTCCCCTTTGCAGGGAGGTGCCCAAAGCATTCAGATGGCTGTACAAGGATTGATCATCAAGTACTTGCTGTTTACAAGGGAGGGGAAAGACTGTAACTTCCACAGGTAAGAGGAAGTACTTGGGAGAGTTACTCATTTCCTGAGAACCTTTATATGCTAAATAATCACAGCAGAAATCCCTGGGTCCCCTCAGGAAGGGGACTTGCTCACAGACAAAAATGGGGCTGGTTCTTCCCTCGGAGCTGGATTCTGTGATGGGGATGGCTGTCCTGGAGTTACTCTCAAAGCACAGCTGAAGAACAATGCTGACAGTTTTATGCTCTGCTGCAGATCATCTGTCAGGTAACATAAAGCACCAGGTCTTGGGTGGGCTGCCTTGATAACATTTGACAGGAAGTTTCAACCTAGCAATTCCAGGGAGGAACAAAATGGCAATGAAAACCCTTGACAAATGAAGGACTAATCTTCCTCTTTAATCAGGCTACCAAAGTACAGTGTTTGGTAGTTGCCATTAGTTCAAATTACTTTATTCTTAGAAGTTAACAAAACCTATTGTTTGCAAAACTCTATGCTTGCTATTAGAGAAAATATAAATAAGTAAAAGGCATCTATTTGCCTTCAAGCAAGATAAGTTATTACCAAACCTGGAATTAAATGTACAATATTTTCTAAGGTGGTGAATTGCCAGGTTCCTTAGAAGTAGAGCCAGAGTTGGAATTCCTTATATGAGGGGTTAATGAAGGGAATTCCCTCAGCTGAAACCTGTGAGAGAGAGTGGGAAGCAGGATGAGGAAGGAGAGGCTGAGAAGGACTAGGATTCTGAATGGTGACTCTAAATGACACACTAGATCAGATGGATTTAATTGACATTTACAGAATATTTCACCCCAAAACTACAGAATATACATTTGTTTCAAGTGCACACAGGTCTAAAGATAGATCACATAAAACAAGTCTCGACAAGTTCAAGAAGATTGAAATCATATCAAGCATCTTCTCAGATCACAATGGCATGAAATTAGAAATAAACTACAGTAAAAACACCCCAAAACATTAAAACACATGGAGGATAAATAGAATGTTATTAAACAATGAATGGGTTACCAATGAGATCAAGAAAGACATAAAAACTTCCTGGAGACAAATTAAAATGAACATACAACTACCCAAAATCTCTGGAACACAGTCAAAGCAGTCCTGAGAGGGAAGTTCATAGCACTACAGGCCTACTTTAAAAAACAAAACAAAAAAATTTACAATAAACTATTTAACCCTACAATTTAAAGAATTAGAAAGATAACAAGAAAAACCCAGAGTGACTAGAAGGGAAGAAATAATAAAGATCAGAGCAGAAATAAATGACAAAGACTGAAAAAACTACAAAATAATCAATGAAACTAAGTGCTGGTTCTTTGAAAAGAAAAATGAGATTGATGAACCTTTAGACATTTTCATCAAAAAACAAAGAGAGAGGGCCCAAATAAATAAAATCGGAAACAAAAGCAGTGAAGTAACAACTGACATCACAAAAATACAAAGGATAATAAGGAAACTGGAGGCCCAGTGCATTAAATTCGTGCACAGAGGGGGTTCTCCAGCCTGGCCTGCACCCTCTCCAATCTGGGACCTCTTAGGGGATGTCCAACTGCAGGTTTAGGATCGGGCTTAAACCAGCAGTTGGACATTCCTCTCACAATCTGGGATGACTGGCTCCTAACCACTCGCTTGCCTGCCTGCCTGATCGCCCCTAACTGCCCTCCCCTGCAGGCCTGATCACCCCTGACTTCCTCTGCCTCAGCCCCCACCACAATGGCTTTGTCCAGAAGGAAGTCAGACGTCTGGAAGATGGCCAGTCGACCCGGTCTAATTAGCATATTACCCTTTTATTAGTATAGACAGATTATATAGGATAGGATTGCTTAACTGGGGGGAAAAGCCTTTTTCAGCAGGAGGAGATGCTCTTGGAAGACAAAAACACATAGAATCCCTATATCTGGCCTGAGAGCCAGCCAAATGCACTATAGTGCCAAACCGGTCATTAAAAAATTGAATCACTTTCTTACACCTTACACCAAATAGCTGTTGCCCTTAAAACCCCTCCTCAGCCCCCACTTTAGGTTCTGCCTTTGCAGTTCACCCAGATTTGGTTCTGATTGGTTGGTTTCTATGCCAATCAGCATCTCTGGGCCTATCTCCAGGCCTGATCATTGAGGTGGGGCTGATCAGCAGCCGCCCCAGGCTGCTGGTGAGCAGGCTGAACTGCTGACCTCTAGGAGAGAGAGAGAGAGGCTTGGCTGCTGCTGATTAGCCTCGCCTCTCTCTCTCTCTCTCTCTCTCTCTCAGAGGTCAGCAGTTCAGCCCGCTTGCCTGCTGCGCACACAGCCTGGCATTTGGTTGAGCCTCTGGTCATTGTGGATGTTACAACCCTGGCACTTTCTCTTTCTATAGATATAGATATAGATATAGATATAGATATAGATATAGATAGATATAGATACACTGAGTGGCCAGATTATTATGATCACCCCATCAGTACTTCATTGGGCCACCTTTTGCCTTCAATACTGCGGCAATTCTTCTTGGCATTGACTCCACGAGATGTTGAAAGGTGATGCGAGGAATCTGACACCATGCCTGATGAATAGCACTGTCCAGTTCTGTGAGATTTGATGGTTGTGGAACCAGCTGCCTGATGGCTCTTTTAACTTCGTCCCTCCAATGCTCAATTGAATTGAGATCTGGTGATTGTGGGGGCCACCTAAGCAAGGTAAAGTCTCCCTCATGTTCTTGAAACCACTCCTGCACAATACGAGCACCATGGCATGGTGCATTGTCTTGTTGGAAGAAGCCATCTTCATTGGGATATGCCATCAACATGATAGGATGAACTTGCTCAGCAATGATACTTAGGTATGTTGTGCTATTCAGACATTTATAATGGTCTGGCCCTCTAGCAACGTCAGCGTGAAATTATAGCTAATTTGCCTACAAACGTCAGGTGGTCATAATAATCTGGCCACTCAGTGTGTGTGTGTATATATATATATACTATGAACAACTATATGCCAATAAGCTGGACAATGTGGATGAAATGGAAAAATTCCTAGAAAAACACAATCTTCCAAAACTGAATCAGGAAGAACCAGAAAACCCAAATAGGCCAATAACAACTGATAAAATTAAAACAGTAAAAAACAAACAAACAAACAAAAAAACTCCTGGCAAACAAAAGCCCTGGTATGGACGGCTTCACAGGAGAGTTTTACCAAACGTTAAAAGAAGAACACCTATCCTCCTCAAACTATTCCAAAAAATTTTAGAGGAAGGAACACTTCTGAGCTCTTTTTATGAGGCCAACATTTCCTAACTCGAAACCAGATAAAGACACTACAAAGAAAGAAAATTATAGGTCAATATCCTTGATGAACATAGATGCTAAAATCTTCAACAAAATATTAGAAAATTGGATCCAGCAATACATTAAATGGATTATACACCATGACCTAGTGGGATTTATTTCAGGGATGCAAGGCTGGTACAATATTCACAAATCAATAAATGTGATACATCACATAAAGAAACTGAAAGGGTAAAAAAATCACATGATCATATCAATAGATGCAGAAAAAGCATTTGACAAAGTCCAGCACCCATTTTTTATAAAAACTCAGCAAAGTGGGAATAGAGGGATCATACCTCAATATAATAAAGGCCATATATGACAAACCTGTAGCCAACGTCATACTCAAATGGCAAAAACTAAAACCATTTCTCCTAGGAACAGGAACGAGACGGGAATGTCCACTTCCACTACTCTTATTCAACTGGAAGTCTTAGCTACAGTGATCAGACAAGAAGAAAACTACCCTAGCTGGTTTGGCTCAGTGGATAGAGCGTCGGCCTACAGACTGAATGGTCCTAGGTTCGGTTCCGGCCAAGGGCACATGCCTGGGTTGTAGGCTCGATTCCCAGTAGGGGGCATGCAGGAGGCAGCCGATCAACGATTCTCTCTCATCATTGATGTTTATATCTCTCTATTCCTCTCCCTTCCTCTCTGAAATCAATAAAAATATTAATTAAAATTAAAAAAGAGGAAAACATAAAAGACATCCAATTTGGAAGTGAGGAAGTAAAACTCATTATTTGCAGATGATATGACATTGTACATAGAAGACCCTAAAGACTCCACCAAAAAACTATTAGATTTAATGAATGAATTCAGCAATGTAGCAGGATACAAAATTAAAACCCAGAAATCAATGGCATTTTTATACACCAATAATGAATTTTCAGAAAGAGAAACTAAACAAATAATCCCATTTACCACTGCAACAAAAAAATAGGATATTTAGAAATAAACTTAACCAAGAAGGTAAAAGACTTATATTCAGAAAACTACAGGATATTCAGAAAAGAAATAGAGGAAGATATAAACAAGTGGAAGAATATACTATGTTCATGGATTGGTAAAATTAACATTATTAAAATGTCCATACTACCCAAAGCAATCTATAGATTCAATGTAATCCCTATTAAATTACCAACAGCATATTTCACAGATCTAGAACAAATACTCCAAAAATTTACCTGGAACCTGAATAGCTGCAGCAATCTTGAGAAAGAAAAACAAAGATGAAGGAAACACAATACCAGATATCAAGTTATACTACAAAGCCACCATAATCAAAACTGCTGGTACTGGCACAAGAACAGGCATATAGATCAATGGAACAGAACAGAGACACCAGAAATCAATCTAATCCATTATACTCAGTTAATATTGGACAAAGGAGGCAAGAGCATGCAATGGAGTCGAGACAGTCTCTTTAATAATAGTGTTGGGAAAATTGGACAGGTACATGCCAAAAAAATGAAACTAGTTAATTTTTACCCCATACACAAAAATAAACTCAAATGGATAAAAGATTTAAATGTAAGTCATGAAACCATAAAAATCCTAGAAAAAAATAATAGGCAGCAAAATCTCAGACATCTCTCATAGCAATATGTTTGTGGATACATACCCTAGGGCAAAGGAAACTAAGGAGAAAATAAGCAAATGGGACTACATCAAAATTTTAAAAGGTCTGCATGGCAAAAGAAACCATCAACAAAATGAAAAGGGAGTCCATTGTATGGGAAAACATATTGATAAATGGTTAATATCCAAAATATATAAGGAATTCATGCAACTCAACAAAAGGAAGACAAACAATCCAATTAAAAAATGAGCAAAGAACCTAAATGAACACTTATTCAAAGTGACAAACAGATATCCAAGAGACATATGAAAAAATGCTCAAAGTCACTAATCATCAGAAAGATGCAAATTAAAAAAATAATGAGGAATTAACCCACACCTGTCAAAATGGCTACCATCAACAAATCAACAAATGTGAAGTGCTGTAGAGGATGTGGAGAAGAGGGAACCCTAGTACACTGCTGGTAGGAATGCAGACTGGTGCAGCCATTATGGAAAACAATATGGAGTTTCCTCAAAAAATTAAATATGGAGCTGCCATTTGACCAGGTGACCCCTTAGAAATATATCGTAAGAAAGCCAAAACACCAATCAGAAAGAACATATGCACCCCTATGTTCATAGCAGTGCAATCTACAATAGCTAAGATCTGGAAAGAGCCCAAGTGGGCATCAGTAGATGAGTGGGTAAAAAAGCTGTAGTAAATTTACACCATGAAATACTATGCAGCAGTAAAAAAAAAAAAGAGAAGGATCTCTTACCCTTTGAGACAGCATGGAGGGACCCGGAGAGTATTATGCTAAGTGAAATGAGCCAGTCAAAGAAAGACAAGTATCACATGATCTCACTCATATGTGGAATCTAATGAACAAAATAAACTGAATGACAATATTGAAGCAGAGACATAGAAACATGGGATAGACTGTCAAGTCTCAGAGGGAAGGTGGGGATGAGTGGGTGGATAGGAAGAAATTAACCAAAGAACTTGTATACATAGATGCATAACCCATGGACACAGACAATAGTGTGGTGAAGGCCAGGAGTGGGGGGGGAGGGGAGGGGGGTAGAAGCAGTGAGTGGGGAGGGAAAGGGGACATATGTTCATAGCAGCACAATTCACCATAGCTAAGATTTTGAAACAGCCTAAGTGCCCATCAGCAGATGAGTGGATTAGAAAACTATGGTACATCTACACAATGGAATACTATGCTGCTATAAAAAAGAAGGAATTCATACCATTTGTAGCAGCATGGATGGAACTGGAGAGCATTATGCTAAGTGAAATAAGCTAGGCAGTGAAAGAAAAATACCACATGATCTCACTCATTTATGGATAATAAAGACCATTATAAACTGATGAACAAAAAGATAGATACAGAGGCAGAGGAGCATGGAACAGACTGTCAAATTACAGCGGGAAGGCTGGGGAGTGTTGGGGAGGGCAGTAAGAGATCAACCAAAGGACTTATATGCATACATATAAGCATAATCAATGGACACAAGACACTTGGGGGCGGGGGTGGGGGGCGGTGTAAGGGCATGTGCCCAGGGGTAGAGGAGGCCAGGGGAAGATCAATGGGGAAAAAAAAGGAGACATATGTATTACTATTTGTAAGACTTTAAACAAGAAAATAAATTTTTTTTAAAAAAGAATGGGGTTCTTGTGAAGTCTAGCCTCAGCCTGATCCCGGGAGCTTATTGCCCATACACAGCTGAGAGAGCAGGGCTTCGGTACCTCCGCCCCATCAGGCATCGACCTTGGCCATCTGCAGGAGAGGCATAACTCCTCGTCACCTCTGGGCCAGGTGCCTCCAGTACTTCAGAGAAAGTTGAAAAGTAGGAGCCAGTAGCAGCAGTACTGGAAGCAGCTGGGTGACATGTCCACCAACTAAGTAAAAGGGATCCCAGAGAATCTAGATGGAGCACACACAATATTTGCTGCATGAATGTAAAGCATTTAACACAGTCCTGGTATGTGGCAAATATGAAATACATGGTGATGAGTAACTTCTGTGATAGATCAGCTCCACGAAGCCTCCTGCACCTTCCCAGCCACGCGTTCTCTCTCCTGTACTCTCACAGCACTCTCTTTTGTTCTCATCTGCCTCCTACTAGGATGTTGGAGTATGAGGCTCCTTGTGGCTCATTTCTCTATTGCCACAGAACTAGATGGATTCTGTAAGTTATTGCTGAGTTCATTAATGAAACCCCATGTGTTTCTTCATTGGGACAACAGTTGTCAGTGTAAAATACTGAGAAAATAGGCATAGTTAAGTATACCACTAAAGATGGGTTCTTATTTCCTGGGAGGTTGGACAGCCTGAGATTATTACTCAATGTAGTGTAATGGTTAGGACTAGGGAGTCAGGAGCCAGACTGCCCACATTCAAATCACTGCTCTACCCCTTTAAAGATGAATGACCAGGGGCAAATTACTCAACCTCTCTGTCTTAACTTCCTCACCTCTAAAATGGGAGTACTAATAGTTTCTACCTCACAGATGTGAGGACTAAATGAGGTGATATGTGTGAAGTGCTCAGTACAACACTGGGCACAGTGAGTGCCAGGTGAGTGTCAGCTCCGGGTTAATAAGGGCACCCTGGAATAGACCTCCAGTGATGCACAGGCTGTGGTCAGGCAGACAGGACATACGTGGCATGCACATTAAAGGCAGACAAGTGCATGAGCAAATGTGGGAAATATGTTCAGGGACTGGTCCATCTGGGGCAGAGGGTTTGCAAAATGGAAATCTGGGAGATAAAACTGGGAGAATTGTTCGGGGCTGTGCTAGGAAAGGGCCTGTGTTATTGGGTTAAAGAACATAGCTCAGTCCCTGCTGGAGTTCTGGAGAGAGGACAGTGGTGGGACTCAATGGCGGCAGTAGTAACTGCCCGCCCCCCATATTACCAAGAGCAATATGCTGCTGAGAGGACACCAGTTCCAGTGACAGCAGATAGGACAAGCCCTTATGACATCCTCGCAGTGTAGGTTGATGAAGGAACCAACCCTGTATTCAGAGTTCATAAGAGTGGAGGCCCCAGCACATGGCCAGATGACGGTCCATTCTAACCCCACCTCCTGCCTTGCAGTCTATGTGCAATAAGCAAGCAAGAGCAGAAGCAGGCCCTGGCTGCGGCACTCGCTGGTATCCTGTGGGTGGCAGGAGAAGCTGAGAAGGCCATCATCTGTCTTGTCACTGAGGACACTCAAGTCACCTCGACTCCTGACTATGCTGGGGACAATTTCACTGAGAGGGTGAGTGCAGTCTGGGTACTGGTTCACCATGGAAGTGGAGGTGGGGCCCCATCGATGCTTCTGTGAGGTCTGCTGTGGCCAAAGGGACCATTCAAAGAGGTGATGGGCAAGGATTGTAGGTGATCCAAACAGCTAAAACAGAGAATCCTGCTACGGATTTCTCCTTCCACCATGATCAAGAATATCCCATACCTGAAATCATCATAAAGTGCATTTCCATGCCCACTGTCTTAAATATAGCTAAACTCTACCTATTGGGGGGAAGGGGTTTGTTTATGGTTTTACTGCTTAAGATATCATATTGATTTAAAACTGAGGGATGTAAACGTGAGGCCAGTAGCCACCCAATTTTACCATGTTTTATATGTCCTTGTATAAGAGAATATGTCAGTTTTTAGCAATGTGATTTTACAATGAAGCAAAAATCTCCCTTGAGGTAATAACAGTGAATTGACATCTTATAGGTGTAACTTTCATCTTCCTTCTCATTTTAATCTTCTTTTCCTGATTTATAGCTTCAGCTGTTTGAAGTTTTGGAGAAAGAGGCCACTGAGAAATTCATCTATGATCATTTACAATGTGTAAGTGTTTAAGTACTGAGATAATTACTTTATGTTGAACTGATCTTACAGGAACCTTCTTTCTTTTACAAAGTGTCTTTTTAATGATACTTGTTAAGAAAACCAGGTCGTCTTGAGGGCTCAGGAAGGGCAGACCAAGAGAAAGGAAGCCCGCCTCTCCCTCCCCGCAACCTAGAAAGAGGCAGATCACACACCGGCCACTCCTTGGCTAATCAAGCCCAGAAAAGAATACGATAGAGGGCATGTGCCAAGATTTCTTTTGTGGAGAGAAAATGTTAAAGCAGTCTTGCCTCACCTAGTGAATAAAAGACAAAAATGGTAGACAACGAAGGTTCTAGCCCGAATTGCCAAAGTGACCATTCACATCGATGCTCAGGGAATTACTTCTGGTCTGAAAAAGTTGTCCCTGTTTCACCTTTTCTATCAGCACCTTCTGCACAGTGTTCTCCTCCGCAATGGTTCTCACCCAGCCCCTGGAAAGTAATGGAAGGTTTTATTTTAAAAGATTCCTCTGTGGAGAAACAAAGGAAAGCTGATTTTCTGAGGAATTGAGATGACAGTGTGAACGCAGAGGAACCTGAGCAGGGTGACGGTGAAGCCACACAACTTTGGGCTGTGTAAGGGGACTGTGATCCATGGAACTCACTGCTCTGCTCCTTTCAAAGGCCGTAGAGGCAGAAACCTGGGGGTTGAGTTCTCAGCCACACTAACTGTATAAGACCTTGGTTAGCCTGGTTCCCCTGGGCCCATCTCGCCTACCACCTCATAGGTCTGTGTTTGGCAAAAGAATGGTCTCCCAAAGATGTCCGTACCCTGGTCCCGGGAACCTATGACTGTTACATCACATGGCAAAGGGGAATTACGGTCTCTAGTCAGCTGACTATAATAGGGAGAATATCCTGGATTACCCAGGTGGGCCCGATGTACTCACAGGGTCCTTGAATGTGGGGGAGGCAGAAGAGAGGGGAAGAGTGATGTGGGATGAGAGGTGTCATCACTGTTGCAGCTTTGAAGATGGAAGGTGGGACCGTGAACCAAGGAATGTGGGCAGGGCCACTAAGGCTGGAAAGGAAAGGAAACAGATTCTGCCCTGAAGCCCCCAGAAAGAAAGTGGCCCTGCTGGCATCTTGATTTTAGCCCTGTGAGGTAGCCATTTCAGACTCTGACCACCAGAACTGTTAGATAATAAGTTTATATTATTCAAGCTTCTAAATTTATAGTAATTTTTTATAGCAGCAATATGAAACTAATAAAACCTGATGATAGATTTTCAATGGCTGACATGAAATGTTAAGCTGGAAGCCTGCTTAGAGACTATCTTGCAAGCGGGAGATGCTTAATGGGGTTACACAGAGAGAGGAGCCATGTAAGGAATAAATGATCCTTCCAGCTAAAAGAGGCACATGCTTCCCCCTCTGTCTTCCATCTCTTCAACTCAGACCAGGGAAAGTCTAATTCATTAGGAAGGACCCCCACATCTGCAAGGTCTTCTCAGGAGTTGAGAATCAGAGGGCCAGTGCTGAAGCTCCTCACAGGCTTTCCCCATCAAAGGCTAGGAGTGAGTTGGAAAAGCTAACAAAGGCCCTAAGCCAGTGGTTCTCTCCGAGGATGAGGCCCAGAAATCAGGATTTTAGAAAGATTCCCAGGTGATTCTAATGTGCAGCCAAGGTTGAGAACCACTGCAACTGCGCAGCACAGGTAGGCTCAGCACAGAACTGCCTGCATCAAGCCGACCCAAGCTGACCCTTTCCATAGCCGCGCTGAGGACAGGTTGGCCCCATTTCCTGAGCAAGAGGGAACTTGATGCATATATTCTGAAGGGTGCTTCCTGACCAGAGGCTGCTTGTTGTGATCATCCCCCATTCGTTATCAAAATGCACCAGTACTGTGTCCTAGTTTAAAGCACAGATCTCAAGTGAGGGGTCTGAGGGCTACATGTGAGCAGCAGACCTGTTGTTATAGGTTGAAGTGCATCCCCCCAAAATGATATGTTCAAGTCCTAACTCCCAGGACCGATGAATGTGCTCTGATTTGGAAACAGGGTCTTTGCAGGTGCAATCAAGTTGAGATAAGGTCATGCTGGATTGGGGTGGCCCTAATGCAATGACTGGTGTTTTTATAAGAAGGAAATTTGGGCGCAGACCCAGACATGCAGGGAGAGCACCCTGTGATGATGGAGACAGAGGCTGGGGTGATGCATCTCCCAGACCAAGGGACACCAGGGATTGCCAGCAGCCACCAGAAGCTGGGAAGATCAAGGAGGGATCCTCCCCGGGGCCTGGAGAGAGAGTGCGGCCTTGCTCGGACACCTTCAGTTAAGACTTCTGGCTTCCAGAACCAGGAGAGAATAGTGTCCTATTGTTGTAAGTAATTCAGATTTTTAATAATTTGTTATAGCAGCGCTAGGAAAGCAATACACCTATATCTGCAGCATTAACCCACACAGTGTTAGTTTTTTGTTTTTTTTTAATTTGAATCAGCAACAGTCAAAGCCAATCAGAAAATCCCACATAAAAACCTGGACTTTAGCTTCCCCCGCCCATGCCCCACCCCCACTCCCCGAAAAAAAAAAAATCAGGAAATTTGCTGCTCTAGACCTATAGCTCAGCATGTCCTCAGTTAGCTGAGCGTGACTCCCATTAGACAAGTTGTGGTGGAGTGAATGATGTTACCTACCAGGTATGAAGGGCTCTGATGAAGTTTAAGATTTTGAGATGGGGAGATTATCTTAGCTTATCCTGGTGGGTTCAATTAGTCATGGGTTTCATAAGGAAAATGAGGTGGTGGGAGAGAAAGAGGAAGAGGTGCAGTGCCAAAGCAGAGTGGGGAGGGCTGTGTAATGTGGGATCCTTGGCCAAGAAACAAGGACGGCTTCCAGACACTGGAAACAGGCAGGAAAGCCTCCAGGTGGGATGCAGGCTGGCCAGCCGTTTGAACCGGGTGCACTGACACCAAGTTGGGTTTCTAACTTCCAGAACTTCAAATAATAAATTCATGTTGTTTTAGGTCCCCACGTTTGTGGTAATTTGCTATGGCAGTGACAGGAAACTAGCATGCAAGCCTTCTCCAGGTTGCCTCGGCCCAGCCCTCCCTCACAGCCTGCAGTGCGCCCATTTGGGTTCCTGTCTAGCTCCTATGGCACCGGAGTTTGTCAGGCCCTGGTTCCTGGGGCACTGGAATTTATTCTCCTGCCAGTCAGATAGTGAAGGGGACAAATGAATCCATAAAAGGCAAAGCACGGGCATTTTAGCTGAAGCCTTCCTGATACAGTGCCTCTAAGGGAGGGGCCTTACCCTGGTATCTCGAAAGCCAGCCAAGGAGCTTCTTTGCAGCAGGTAGAGTGTGGACCAAAAACTAAGATAAGGCCAGTGAAGGAGAGGCCCTGAATGTTGGCTGGGCAATTTGGATTTGATCCTGGAGATCACAGGGCACCTTCAGAAGGTTCTGAGAAGAAAAGCAACCTGCCCAAGGGAAGAGACAGAGGAGAAGTGCCTCAGAAAAGAACAGGTACTGGGACCTAGCACGTTCCGTTCTGAGACTCAAGGCAGGTATTTGCATGCGTCATTTCACTTTTGTAACAAACCTGGGGGAAAGGTATTTTTATATGCAATTGCAGATGAGGAGATTGAGCTCAAAGAAGTAAGATAACTCTGAGTTAGTGAGTAGTAGAACTGGTTCTGAATCCAGGTCTGTATAACTCCAGGTCTGTATTTCTATAAAGCCTCTCATCCCTCACCCCCGCCACACTCCCCCTGAGTTCAACCAAGAGGGATGCACTGACTAAGGAGAGACTGGGAAGGGAGGCCAGCCAAGAGCAGCCCTGGGACTTGGGCTAGGATGGACCCAGAAAAATGGAGAGGAAAGATATGCTACATCCTAGCCATGGTTTGAAGAAAATCGCAAGACAGAAGTGGAGGAAAGAAAGAGAGGTTGAAAATCGAGAGAATGATGGTATCATTGGCAGGCTGGAAGCAGGAAGGAGAATGCATTTGAGAGTGGAGATAGATCTAGGGGAGCAGAGAGAGCTCCAGCTGCCCTTTAAGCAGCTAGAAAATAAATCTCTCAGGCAGTAAATCCTTGAGTTCATGCCCACAGGTATTCATAGCTGCATTGCTTGGAGGCAAACGTGCTTTTCCCTTGCTTTCCAAACAGTTCAGTGGGGAAGGAAGCCACGGTGTCATCCTGTTTCTTTACAGCCTGATCTTCTCCAGAACATTTGAAAGGTATGTTCTACAAATATTTACCCAGCATTTCCTTTGGCTCTGGGGTCACATAAACCATGTACTCTGGTGTTGGAGAATACTTTCATGCCTACTGGAAACGAGTGCAATATTTTTCTAGTGGATGCTCTTTCTGTTGATACGTCCTTTTCTATCATCAGTTTGGCCATAGTAATGGGTAAATGACTGTCATCAGGAAACTTTGAATCTGCTTTTGTGGTACAGTGCTAGGATACTTTCTGTGGTTATAAATAGTGGCAGACAACAAAGCTTATTTGTACAATTTTCATATAAAATGTTTTATTACTTATATGCACAGTAAAATAGATTCTCAAGTATTTCTTTTGCCTCTGTAATATGCAAAGGCCTGTTCTTCACACTGTGGAAAATACAAATAAAAGAAGATAGAACCCTGGCCTCCTGCAGGTTCCAGTCTGGGAAAGACGAGAGGTCCACATAGAGCAGCGGTTCTCAACCTGTGGGTCACGACCTCTTTGGGGGTCGAACGACCCTTTCACAGGGGTCGCCTAAGACCATCGGAAAACACATATATAATTACATATTGTTTTTGTGATTAATCGCTATGCTTTAATTATGTTCAATTTGTAACAATGAAATTGGGGGTCACCACAACATGAGGAACTGTATTAAAGGGTTGTGGCATTAGGAAGGTTGAGAACCACTGACGTAGAGCCTGGGCAAGTCCCAGCTGGTACTTGATGGGCCAAATGAGGTGTGAAGACAGTTAATCCAGTGGGTCCCAGAGGAGGAAGGATGCCCAGCAGTTATGAGAGTCAAGGAAGGCTTCTTAGAAGTAGACTGAAAGAGGGGTAAGCTTGGCGAGAGCTAGAGAGCCCCCAGAAGGGAAGAATTACAAGCCCTGAGGCAGTATTCCTGAAACCTGTCTTTTGTATATCACCATCACATTTTTGTGGTCTATATTATTATTGCTTAAGCTTGCTTTAAATCAACACACATTTAAATATTAACTTCTTTCCTAACATTAATGTCCTTTAAATCACGTATTTGGTGTGCTGAAGACAAATATGTATTAGAAACATCACTATAAAACATTTTTAAATGCTCATCTCTGTGCCATCCAAAACCATGCCATACTTTGGAAAGCACTGCCCTGAATTATACCTGATGCCCTCAAGGCATTTGCCATGCTTGACCAGTCTCTGGGTCGTATTCTCAAAAGGGAGTGACCTCTAGTCCTGGGAATAGGTTCTGTCAAGAACATATACAGCTCTCGTACCAGCACCTTCCGCTCGGTGACAATAGGAGCCATGTTGCACCTTGACTTTAACATTGTCCAGGGTAGAAACCCAACTCCTGGTCTCTGATGAAACAGTAGAGGCTGCCCTTCCATAGCCAAGAAATGAGCTCAACCCCCAAGCTGGTGTTTTCCACTTAAACAGTCTGTTCAATTCTGCCTTGGGCCAGTTCTCTCTGGAGTGGTCATCTATCACCACCCTAAGCTAAGCATCCCTTGTCCCAGAGCAGTGTCTCTACTGAGCCCAGCATCGGAGCATACGCAGGGATTCCAACGCGTGGGGTCTGTGGCTTCTCCCACCTGCACCCACAGCTTTCCCTGTGCAGCCCCAGTCCTAGAAGCTTTCTTGCGAGAGAAGGAGACAGGGAGGGCACACGGGAGGGACAGTGACCAGGTGAGCCCATGTGACTGCCGCTTTGTGTTGTGCTGGAGGGAGGAGAGGCTGCAGGTCCTTGGTGCAGTCATCCTCTCTGACCAAATGCTGATGGCATCTCCCATTCTGCAGGCTTCAGAAGGACCTAGATGTCTCCACCATTCATCTGCTACAACCAAATGCTGGAGGCTTCCTATGCAGGCAGGTAGGGGGAAGACTTTGGCTTCTGTTGTGGAATGTGAATCAGGCTTTTAAAAAATTGAACATATTCTCTTAAATGAAGAGAGGTCAATTTATCCTGGAAAGACTAAGATGCTGCCCTGAGTTTGTTATCAGATCTGACCTTCCAGCTCCCATTACAGTCCTTTCTAGTTTACCTCTGAGAGGCCTCTATCCCTGAGAGTCTAGAAACATTAGGAAATATCTTTTTTCCTTTTAATTGAATTTATTGGGTGACACTGGTTAACAAAATTATACAGGTTTCAGGTGCACAATTCTACAACACATCATCTGTACACTGTACTGTGTGTTCACCACCCAAGTCAAGTCTCCTTCCATCACCATTTATCCCCCAATACCCTCCTTCACCTCCCAAAAATATCTTGTTAAGACCCACCAGGAATCCCTAATAACTGAAAGAAAAGTTCTATAATAACATATTAGTCTCCTGCTCCTTAAATCCTAACCATGGAAACCAAAGTTTAAAAGGAATGTAAAGGGAGGATGAGCAACAGGTTCTGAGTGGGGCACATGGGAAGTTATGGACTATGGCTCAAGAAAAACAGTTGTTTTAACCCTAAAATGTTAATGCCATACATTTTTCCAGAATTACGTGTGTGATTTCATTCTTTTCAATAAAAATGGTAATTTTAAAATGATTATTAAAATAAAAAAGAAATTAAGTCCTTGTGTCGTTGCTACCTAAAATGTAGTATTTATAAACTGTGTCACTAGGCAGTTTTGAACATGGTTTTAACTGGAAGAGCAAGTCCACATGTCTTTAATGGCTGTCAAAATGGGAAGTCTCAAGAAATACTACATGGAGTCCCAGCACGCAGTAGCATCGGCTATTTGCAGTGGGGGAAGCAGACCTCAGAGGATGGGCTTTCCCAGGTGAGTGGTCCTGATTCTCAATTGCACGACCAAGTGCCAATGTTTTGACATGTTTAAGTCTCTATGTTAAGGTAGTTCAAGTGTGATCTTACCTTTGCCCTTTCCTGAATACCCCTCACCCACCACACACACACACACACACACACACACACACACACACACACACATACACACACGCAATGCACGCACACATACATGGAGACTTTCAGGTCTAAACAGAAATATCCAACTCTACTTACTTCATATTTTATTTTATGTATTTTACTAGAGGCCTGATGCAAGAATAGGCCTTCCTTTGTGTAAGCGTAGGCCTTCCTTTCCCTGGCTGCCGGCACTGGCTTCCCTCTGGCATCTGGGACCCGGGCTTCCCTCCTCCGGCCGCCCACAGGCACCCAGGACCCAGGCTGCTTCCCTTTGGTCCCGGCTTTGTCAGGAAGGATGTCCGGAATGACATCTGGAAGGCGTCCAGTCTAATTAATATATTATCATTATATTATTATAGATATAGAGAAAGTATAGGTAATACAAGTAATATGTAAATAAGTTTTTAAAAACAAACCTGAAATAGTCCTAGCTGGTTTGGCTCAGTGGATAGAGTGTTGGCCTGCAAATCAAAGGGTCCTGGGTTTGATTCTGGTCAAGGGCATGTATCTTGGTTGCAGTCTCCTCCCTGTCCCAGGCCTTGGTCAGGGCTCATGCAGGAGGCTACCAATCAATGTGTTTCTCTCACATTCATATTTCTCTGTCTTTCCCTCACTCTTCCACTCTCTCTAAAAATCAATGGAAAAATAACCTCTGGTGAGGTTTTAAAAAAAAAACAACCTGAAATATACAGATAAAAGGAAAGTCCTCTGGCATCCCACCCAGCTACAGATACCCTTCTCAGAAATCACTACTGTCAATAGCTGGTGGGTATCTTCCCAATCCTTTATTTATGAAAATGAGCAAATACATTTTATCTATTGCTCAAAGCCTTAAAAAAAATCACTGGGGGATAAAGGGAAAACCTTGGTTTTTTAGTTATTTTATTTTATTTTATTTTTCAACTAGAGGCCTAGTGCATGAAATTCCTGCATGGGTGGGGTCCCTAGTCCTGACCAGTGATCAGGGCCAATCAGGGCCAGGATGATTGGGGCCAGGCCGATTGGGGCCTGCCAGCCGGGGGGAGGGAAAAGGGGGGAGGGACTGTGGGGCATTGGCTGCTGGCCCCGAGGAGGAAGTTGGCCCTTGGCACCCCTGGGAAAGGGGCCGCATCCACCATCACCAACCCCCGGTTCCCCATCCCAGCCCGGGGCCCAGCCCTGATCAAGTGATTGATCGGGGCCTGCTGGCCAGGGGGAGGGACTGTGGGAGATTGGCTGGCCAGGGGAGGTTGGCTGTGGGAGTGCACTGACCACCAGGGGGCAGCTCCTGCATTGAGTGCCTTCCCCCTGGTGGTCAGTGCGCATCATAGCAACTGGTCGTTCCGGTTGTTTGGTCATAACAGTTGCTTAGGCTTTTATATATATACTAGAGGTCTGGTGAACAAAAATTTGTGCACTGGAGCGGGGTGGAGTGTCCCTCAGCCCCACTTGTGCCCTCTCACAGTCTGGGACCCCTCGGGAGATAATGACCTGCTGGCTTAGGCCCGTTCCCGGGTGGCATAGGGCAGGCCCAATCCCTAGGTGCAGCCCCTGGTCGGTCTCAGAGCAGGGCCGATTGGGGAGTTGGGGCACCGCTCCCTGTCATGCACAGAGCAGGGTGGATCGGGAGGTTGCGATGCCACCCCCAGACATGCTCAGGGTAGGGCCAATTCGGGGGTTGGGGCACCGCCCCTTGTCACACTCAAGGCAGGGTCGATGGGGAGGTTGCGGTGCCACCCCTTGTCACGCACAGAGCAGGGCCCATTAGGGGGGTTGGGGCTCCGTACCCTGTCACACACAGAGCAGGGCAGATCAGGGGGTTGGGGAGCTCCCCCCTGTCATGCACAGAGTAGGGCCGATAGGGGAGTTGGGGCACCGACCCCTGTCACACACAGAGCAGGGTGGATCAGGGGGTTGGGGTACTGCCCCCTGTCACCCACAGAGAGGGCCGATCAGGGGGTTGGGGCACCACTGCTGTCACACTCAGGGCAGGGCCGATGGGGAGGTTGCGGCTCTACCCCGTCACACACAGAGCAGGGCCCATGGGGGGTTTGGGGCGCCGCACCCTGTCACACACAGAGCAGGGCCAATCAGGGGGTTGGGGAGCTCCCCCCTATCAGGCACAGAGCAGGGCCAATCAGGGGGTTGGGGCGCCTTCCCCTGTCAGGAATAGAGCAGGGTGGATAGGGAGGTTGTGGCCCCACCCCCTGTCACACACAGAGCTGCAGGGCGATCAGGGGGTATGGGTGCTGCCCCCTGTCACACTGCTCCAGGGGCCAGGAGGCCTCACGGCTCCGCTGATCCCAGTGCTGGGAGGTCTCGCTGCTCTGCTGCTCCAGGGGCCAGGAGGCCTCGCTGCTCCACTGATCCCAGGTTCGGGAGGCCTCGTGGCTCTGCTGATCCTGGGTTCGGGAGGCCTCACGGCTCTGCTGATCCCGGTGCTGGGAGGCATATTACCCTTTTACTATATAGGATAGAGGCCTGGTGCATGGGTGGGGGCCGGCTGGTTTGCCCTGAAGGGTGTCCCGGATCAGGATGGGGGTCCTGCTTGGGTGCCTGGCCAGCCCGGATGAGGGGATGATGGCTGTTTGCAGCTGGTCACACCCCCTTCAGGGTGGAGGTCCCCACTGGGGTGCCTGGCCAGCCTGGATGAGGGGATGATGGCTGTTAGCAGCTGGTCACACCCCATTCAGGGTGGGGGTCCCCACTGGGGTGCCTGGCCAGTCCGGGTGAGGGGCTGAGGGCTGTTTTCAGGCTGGCAGGCGACTGAAGCTCCCAACCTCTCCTTTTTTCTTATTTTTTTATTCTGGAATTTATTTACCTTCTATGGCTGTCACTGGAGCTGAGAGCCAGCTTTAGCTCTGAGGCTGGCTCCAGCTGGAGGCCTCGGCTGCTGAAAGCAGGAATCTAGGGTTTGTTTGGGTTCTATAATTGCAACATTGTTTCAGTCCTGCTCGCTCCAGCTCTGATGGCTGAAAGCAGGTTTCTGGGGATTGTTTAGCTTCTATATTTGCAACAATGTTTCTTAGAGAGCAGCTCAGAGGCCGGCAGCGGCAGGCGGGGAACCTTGGCTTCCTCTGTCACTGGAGCAAGCAAGCCTCCTGTTTGCTTCAGCTGCCTGGCTGCCAGCTGCCATCTTGGTTGGCAGTTAATTTGCATATCGCCCTGATTAGCCAATGGGAAGGGTAGCGAAATTACGGTTAATTACCATGTTTCTCTTTTATTAGATAGGACTAGACGCCTGGTGCATGAATTCGTGCATGGGTGGGGTGGGGCCGGGCTGGTGGTGGGGAAGAGGGGATGTGGGAGTTTGGCCAGCCAGCCCTGCCCCCAATGGACCAGTTGGCTGCCACAGTGGGCATCATAGCAATGGGTCATTCTAGTCGTTTCAGTTGTTCCAGCTTTCTGGTCACTGGCTTTTTATATATATATACTAGAGGCCTGTTGCACGAAAAGATTCGTGCAATAGGCTTTCCCTTCCCCTGGCTACTGGCACCAGTTTTCTTCTGGCACCCAGGACCCAGACCTTCACTCTGGCCACCGCCTTCCATCTTTGCTCTGGACACAGTCTTCTCTGTGGCTGGAGCCTTCAGTCTTTGCTCCTCACTCCAGCGGGAGTCTTCAGTCTCCAGCCAGAGCTGCTCCTGTAGCTCCTTCCGCCCTCCACCCTCCCCCTCATAGCTTGATAGCACCTGCAGACCTCACCGTGGGGCTCCTGGGTCCTGGGGGTGCCATCTTGCCTGTGGCCTGGCTTTCCGATCATGATCAAAATCAGGGGCCACAGGCAAGGTGGCTCCTGTGTCCCAGGGGTGCCACCTTGCATGCGGCCCGGCTTTCCAATCACGATCACCGGCTGGGGGGCGGGCAAGGGCGGCCCCGGTCCCCGGCCCTTGCCTGCCGCCTGGGTTTCCGATCACCATTCTTCCATCCTTCTCCTTTTGCCTCCCATCATTGTGCCTACATATGCAAATTAGCCGCCATCTTTCTTGGCAGGTAATTTGCATATCACCCTGATTAGCCAATGGGAAGCGTAGCAAAGGTACGGTCAATTACCCTTTTTGTCTTTTTTTAGATAGGATAAGTATATATATAGATTACAGTTGACAGTCAGTGTTGTTTTATATTAGTTTCAGGTGCACAACACAGTGAAGGGGGCCCACATATAAAACTCCCCTCACAAGCTTTCCCACTCAGGGGCTTTACAGCCTGTGACAACCAGAAAGTATAATGTGCTATTCAAAAGCACGATGAGAAAGTTCAGCAAGATGACATTCCACAAAACAAACAGGAGAGAGTAAGAAAGCAGATATACTCACCCAGACCACAAATCAAAGGTGCTTTTATGCTATTTTCACAAAAATTTTTATTCTGAGACCCAGGGAAAGCATTGTGGATTCTGTGAAAAGCAACTAATTCTCTGGAGTGGCCTGGAACTAGTGATGTAATGCAATATGATAGTGACAGAAATCCCTAGGCCTCACCATCCCCAACGTCTCCTGACTAGCAGCACCAAGTAGGCCTGCGGCTCAGTGCCTGTCCCGCCCCTCATACTCCCTGTCCCAGCTCACAATCCTTCCATGTGTGTAGGGCCATGCACCTGACAAGTCCTTCTGTATCCACAGCGCCATTCACCTTCCCACCCACTGGTGGCTCCAGCTGCATGAAATCAGCATCTTTCAACACATACAAACCCTGCATCCAATGGTGTCAGGACAGTCATGTGTGACTACAGCAGAATTAGTGTGTTTTGTGTACAAATGTTATTCCTCAAGTTTGAAATCTAAATTCATCACAGAAAAATGAGGAGAGACAGAGAAGCTAAAAGTAAAAAAGATGAATCCAATCCTATCACTTGGGTCAATCCTTTCACAAATGGATCCTTCTCTTCTTCTTTCTAATATAAGTATGTTCCATTCTACTCTCCTGAAACCTGCTTTTCTAATTTAACACAAATATCTTTACACATCAGCAGTAATTGTCCTTCATTATATTTAATGGATGCAAAGGGTCCCACTGTACAAACAGGAAGGACTGCACTTTGAATACCCCCTGGACAGAAACTGAATCTGTTATTATTATAAAGTTCCTAGTCACTTGTCCCAGATATTTGGAAATTCATATTAGAATTTGTTATATATATAAAATGTCCATGGTCAAGCACTCTATCAATCAGAGCCCAGTAAATTGCTGAGACTCCGTTTGGAGGAAAATGGCATGACAAGTTTCAAGGAGTGGAGGCACAAAACCCACAATAACAATTTAATGCTTTGTCTACTTTTACAAAGCTCTTTTACAATGTTAGTTCACTATATCCTCATTATTAACTACAAAGATTTAAAACAGTGTGTCTCATATTTCAGTTATTTGAGTAGATAATTCACAAGCTTTGTCGTCTCTCCACACCACCTCTGCTATTATTTGCTTAATACTTTTATTTAAACCAACTCACTTTTAAAATTTAAACCTAAGAAAATTGAATCTAACCTTTTCTGCAGCAATAATACAAACCACAGACTTGATGTGCTGTTTTCTTTCCTAATACATCTATACTAATAAAAGCATAGGTGGTTCTTGCACCCTTGTGCGCGACGTTGTCACAAGATGGCCACCACAATATGGCCGCCACAAGATGGTCACCACAAAGATGATTGCCACAAGATGGCTGCCACAAGATGACCACACGCACTGTGGAGGTGGGGCCCAGCGGCTGCTCTGCGTAGTGAGGCCTGGGGGTCCCGCGGCTCTGCACAGTGCAGAGGAGGCCGGTCCCGGTGGAGGAGGCAGGTTGCAGCAGGGGAGGGCAGTTGTAGGCAATCAGGCTGGCAGGTGAGGAAAGTTGGGGGTGATCGGGTCGGCAGGGAAGGGAAGTTGGGAGCAAATGGGCCAGCAGGGGAGGAAAGTTGGGAGCAAATGGGCTGGCAGGGGAGGGCAGTTGGGAGTGATTGGGCCAGCAGAGGAGGGCAGTTGGGAGTGATCGGACCAGCAGGGGAGGGCAGTTGGGGGCCATCGGGCCAGCAAGGGAGGGCAGTTGGGAGCGATCAGGCCGGCAGGGGAGGGTAGTTGGGGATGATCAGGCAAGGAGGGGAGCAGTTAGGCATCAATCAGGCTGGCAGGGGAGAGGTTGGGGGCGATCAGGCTGGCAGGCAGGTGGGCGGTTAGGAGCCAGTTGTCCAAGATTGTGAGAGGGATCCCAGATTGGAGAAGGTGCAGGCCGGGCTGAGGGACACCCCCGCCACGCACAGATTTCATGCACCGGGCCTCTAGTATTTAAATAAATAAACATGTTTTGTTTTCAAAGTTCCCTCTTTGTGCCACTGACTTCATGCCACACGCCATCAGTGGGCACTTGCTCCACACTGTGGAAACCTGGTGTAAAAGTGAGGAGGTCCTGTAGCATGTCAGAAACAGCCCTGGCCTCCACAAATTGTATGGTCAGTCCTACCCAATGACTATTTGGTCTGGGGAGAACCTTGACATCAGAAATTTTTAAAGCCTACAGGTGATTCTCATGTACCACCAAGGTTAGAAACCTCTGTTCTAGTGTGGGGCTGCTCAGCCTGAGCACTGCTGACGATTTAGATCAATACTTTTTTGTGGCAGGCTGTTCTGTGCATTGTGGGATATTTAGCAATATCCCTGGCCTCTGAACACTAGATGCCAGTAGCACTCCTCCCCCGAGTGTGACAACCACAAATGTCTCCAGACACTGACAAATGTCCACTGGGGGACAAAGTTGTTCAGTTGAACCACCACTCTAAAGAAAGAGTGGGAAAAGATCTCGTTAAGTTTAGATAACTAAATCCATGTAAGTAGAATTGGAAAACTAGTTATTTCAACTGACATTACAAGAGTTTCTTCTTTTAATCAGTATCAGAAAGGTTGAAAGCTTCCTGTTCCCTTTTAACATTCACTGGGCTCTGGGGGACAAGTTTTAGACCTTATCTTAAATTAAAATTAAACAGGAGTTTGCTAAATAGCTAATAAGCAGCTCTGAGAAGGGACTGTATTAAAGAATATGCCACTGATGGAAAGAGGGAGGGAGGGGGAGAGACTCAGAGAGTCAAGAATGTATAGGCACCCAGTGCTAACATTTTCACTGGATCACATTTCTTTCTACAACTTGGCTCAGACCACTAGGGCTATTAAATCATGCTCTAACAAAAATTATCTGGAGATCTTTTTTTAAAATACATTTTTATTGATTTCAGAGAGGAATGAAGAGGGAGGGAGAGATAGATCAATGATGAATGAGAGTCATTGATTGGCTGCCTCCTATACCCCTACACTGGGGATTGAGCCCACAACCCAAGCATGTGCCCCGACTAGGAATTGAACTGTGACCTCCTGGTTCATAGGTCGACACTCAACCACTGAGCCATGCTGGCTGGGCTTCAGATCTTAAAATATTCTCCAATAACAAAGTAGATGGGGACCACATCAAAATAAAAAGCTTCTGCACAGCAAAAGAAACATCAACAAAATAACAAGAGAGCCCACTGCATGGGAGAACATATTTGCCAATGATATATCCAATAAGGGATTAATCTCCAAAATATATAGGGAACCTATACAACTTAACAAAAGGAAGACAAACAATCCAATTAAAAAATGGGCAAAGGACCTAAATAGAAACTTCTCCAAAGTGGACATACAGAAGGCCAAGAGGCACATGAAAAAATGTTCAGTCACTTATCATCTGAGAGATGCAAATCGAAACAACAATGAGATACCACCTCACATTTATTTGTGGGCTATCATCAACAGATCAACAAATGACAATTGTTGGCGAAGATGTGGAGAAAAAGGAACCCTCGTGCATTGCTGGTGGGAATGCAGACTGGTGCAGCCACTGTGGAAAACAATATGGAGTTTCCTCAAAAAATTAAAAATGGAATTCCCATTTGACCCAGTGATCCCACTTCTAGGAATATATCCCAAGAAATCAGAAACACCAATCAGAAAGGATATATGCACCCCTATGTTCATAGCAGCACGATTTACAATAGCTAAGATTTGGAAACTGTCTAAATGTCCATCAGCAAATGAGTGGATAAAAAACTGGTACATTTACACAATGACATACTATACGGCAATAATAAAGAACTCTTACCATTTGCAACAGCATGGATAGTCCTGGAGAGCATTATGCAAAGCAAAATAAGTCAGTCAGAGAAAGATAAGTATCACATGATCTTACTCATATGTGGAATCTAATGAACAGCATAAACTGATGAACAAAAATAGATCCAGAGACATAGAAGCATTGAACAGACTGTCGAACCTCGGAGGGAAGGTAGGGGTGGGTGGGTGGATAGGCGGGAAGAGATCAACCAAAGAACTTGTATGCATATATGCAAAACCCATGGTCACTGACAATAGTGTTATGAAGGGCGGGGGTTGGGGGAAGGAGGAAGGCTAGAAGGGGTCAATGGGGGGAGGGAAGGGGACATATGTAATACTTCCAACAATAAAGATTTTCTTTAAATTTTAAAAAAGAAAGAAATAATGGAAGAAGATCATCCAATAAAAATTAAAAAACATAAAGCAGATGTTTGACAGAACCTTACTAGTAAAGCCAGTGAAGAGGCTGAGGCATAAGAAATAAGAGCTTTCCTGCTGGGAAGAAGGCAAAATGTACCAGACAATATGATGCCATCGTGATGCTTGCCCACATATGTAATGTAGGCAAAGGACAGGAACTGCTTGGGTTAGCTCTACATCTACATGGAAATAAAACCTATGCTGCTTCCATTTTTTTCGAAAGTGACTAATGTGGTTTCCCATCCTTCCTTTTGGACTCAGTGTCTGTCCCCAAGGAGACTCCTGTGAATCCTGGCCACAGTGAAAATTGCCTGCACTAATGGCCTGAAACCCTGAGGATGTTTATCAAGTTATCTCTTTCGTGCTCTTGAAGTTGGGTTTCAGAACAAACATATTAAAGAGCAAATACAGCTGGCAGCTAGTTTTGTTCCTTGAACTGCTGGGATATATAAATGTGTTAGACATATACTTGTATACATACAAAGTTTATTTTATCCAAAGTGTTTTTTATTCTTTCTACTAGAGGCCCAGTGCACAAAAATTTGTGCATTCGGGGGGGGGGGGGTCCCCTCAGCCCAGCCTGTGCCCTCTCGCAGTCTGGGACCCCTCGGGGGATGTCCACCTGCTGGCTTAGGCCCGATCCCTGGGGGATCGGGCCTAAGCTGGCAGTCAGACATCCCTCTGGCAGCCTGGGAGCCCTTGGGAAATGTCCACTTGCCAGTGGGGAGCAGGCCTAAGCTGAAGTCGGACATCCTTAGTGCTGATGAGGAGGCAGAAGAGGCTCCCACCACCACCGCTGTGCTGGCAGCCATCAGCCTGGCTTGTGGCTGAGCAGAGCTCCCCCTGTGGGAGCACACTGACCACCAAGGGGCAGCTCCTGCGTTGAACATCTGCCCCCTGGTGGTCAGTGTGTGTCATAGTGACCAGTCATTCCTAGTTGTTCTGCTGTTAGGGTCAATTTGCATATTACCCTTTTATTATACAGGACTAGAGGCCCGGTGCACAAAAATCTGTGCACTCGGGGGCGTCCCTCAGCCCAGCCTATGCCCTCTTGCAATTTGGGACCCCTCGGAGGATGTCCACCTGCTGGCTTAGGCCCGCTCCCTGGGGGATTGTGCCCAAGCTGGCAGTCAGAAGTCCCTCTGGCAGTCTGGGAGCCCTCGGGGGATGTCCACTTGCCAGCGGGGAGCAGGCCTAAGCTGCAGTCGGACATCTTTAGAGCTGCTGAGGAGGTGGGAGAGGCTCCCACCACCACCACTGTACTGGCAGCTGTCAGCCTGGCTTGTGACTGAGCAGAGCTCCCCCTGTGGGAGCATACTGACCACCAGGGGGCAGCTCCTGCATTGAGCATCTGCCCCCTGGTGGTCAGTGTGTGTCATAGTGACCAGTCATTCCCAGTCATTCTGCTGTTAGGGTCAATTTGCATATTACCCTTTTATTATATAGAATAGAGGCCTGGTGTACGGGTGGGGGCCGACTGGTTTGCCCTGAAGGGTGTTCTGGATCGGAGTGAGGGTCCCAACTGGGGTGCCTGGCCAGCCTGGGTGAGGGGCTGAGGGCCATTTTCAGGCTGCCCACACCCCCTTCAGGGTCGGGGGTCCCCACTGGGGTGCCTGGCCAGCCTGGGTGAGGGGCTGATGGCTGTTTTCAGACTGACCAAGCCCCCTGGCGACTGAAGCTCCCAGCCTTTCCTTTTTTTTTTTTTTTTTTTTGCTCCAGCTCTGTGGCCATGGCAACTGGAAGCAGGTATCTGGGGTTCATTTACCTTCTATAATTGAAACTTTGTTGCCTTGAGAGGAGGCAGCCGCTGCCGGGAGCTTGGCTTCTTCCATCGCAGGGGCAAGCAAGCCTCCTGCTTGCTCCAGCTCTGTGGCCACAGCTGGCTGAAAGCAGGTATCAGGGGTTTATTTACCTTCTATAATTGAAACTTTGTTGCTTTGAGTGTAGCTCAGAGCAGGCCACGGCAGGCTGGCTTCCTGCATTACTGGAGCAAGTAAGCCTCCTGCTCGCTCCAGCTCCATGGCTGCCGCTGCCATCTTGGTTGGGTTAATTTGCATATAGTCGCTCTGATTGGCTGGTGGGCGTGGCTTAAGGCATAGCGAAAGTACGGTCAATTTGCATGTTTGTCTATTATTAAGTAAGATAGAGGCATGGTGCACGGGTGGGGGCTGGCTGGTTTGTCCTGAAGGGTGTCCCAGATCAGAGTGGGGGTCCCGCTGGGGTGCCTGGCCAGCCTGGGTGAGGGACTGAGGGCCGTTTTCAGGCTGGCCACACCCCCTTCAGGGTGGGGGTCCTTACTGGGGTGCCTGGCCAGCCTCGGTGAGGGGCTGATGGCTGTTTTCAGGCTGGTCACACCCGTGGGCTGGAAGCAGGTATCTGGGATTTATTTATCTTCTATAATTGAAACTCTGTAGCCTTGAGTGGAGCTCAGTGCCAGCCAGGGCAGGTGGTAAGCTTCCTTCCTCCATCACCAGGGGAAACCCAAGCCTCCTGCTTGCTCCAGCTCCATGGCTGCTGCCATCTTTGTGACTGAATGAGGGAGTGATGGTTAATTTGCATATTACTTCTATTAGATAGGATATCAGCTTATTATTTTAGGTTAAAAGTAATATGTAACTCATCTACATTATTAAAATAATTACAGCCCAGCTGGTATGGCTCAGTGGTTGAGCATAGACCTACGAACCAGCAGGTTATGGTTCAATTCCCGGTCAGCGCACATGCCTGGGTTGTGGGTTCGATCCCCAGTGGGGGGCATGCAGGAGGCTGCCAATCAATGATTCTCTCTCATCATTGATGTTTCTCTCTCTCTCTCCCTTCCTCTCTGAAATCAATAAAAATATATATTAAAAAATAAAAAGGAAAAATAAAATGGTAATTAAAGAAAGTACAGCAGATCCTCAAATAACCAAATAACACCATTTTGTTCAATGTCGTTTAAGTTACATTCATGACATGCCATAGGAGTTTAACTCTTGTTTATATCAACTAGGCTAGCCTAAAACTGGTTTCATTATATGTCTTTTTGCTTCAAGTTTCAGAACCTATCATGGCATTTAATGAGGACTACTGTGTATATGAAGCTTATTTATTCCCTGTTGTGAACATTTCCTATGTGCCAGGCTCTCTCTGAGCCACTTGCAATGACACCTTATTTTATTTAATCCTCACTTCCACTTGAAGTTACAATCAGTGTGAGTTTAAGTCCAGTGTCTATTGCTCAGGCATTCATTTAGAGATGAGAAACCACAGGCTGAGAAAGGGATAGAGACTTGCCCAAGGCCATCAGCTAGGTGAGTGTCAGAGCCAGGCTTGTGATCCCAGACCTATGTACAGTCAAAGCCCACCTTCCACCTACGGTGCCATGCTGCCTGGCATTATCATCCTTACTTGTTTTCTGATAAGTGGTAAACACAAAATGCCCATCCTTGGAATTACACTCTAAGTGCTTTTATAGTCTATCATATATATACTAGGAGCCCAGTGCGCAATTGGAAATCGCGTGGCGGGGCGCGGCGCGGCCACCCACCTGCAGCCCTGCCTTGACACCAGAACCTCTCCACACACAGCTCCAGCACGCCTGGCCCAGCCCCCAAACCCTCTGGCTTTCTCTGGCCACTTCAAGCTCTGACCTCAGTCCCTCCAGAGGCCTCAGGCTGGTCCCACCTTCTCTGGGTGCCTCCCTACTTCCACCGGTCTCTGGAGCAACACGGCAGCTCTGCCCCTCATGGCGCCAGAGGAGAGTGGAAGCCTATGCTGCGCTGTGCTCCTTCCTCTGGCAGGTGAGCCATGCAGCACTCAGAGTGTGAGCGATGGGTGGCAAAGGACTGGTGAGGGGGGCGCTAGGGGCTCTCACTCCTGCCCTCCCCAGAACGGAATGGTCCCGCCTCCTCCAGGCCCTCCCCACTTCCGCCCCATCTCCAGAGCAACGCCCCAGCTAATATGCTAATGACCTGGTCGTTACCATTATGGCATATCGACCATTAGCATATTAGCTCTTTATTAATATCTTTATATGTAGATGCAGATTCACATTCCCTAATCTTTAATATCTATAGTGAATCTATAATATATCAAGTGAATAGCTCCTTAGTCTGTGACAAAATTGCAGAGGCTGCAAAAACACATGTCTTTCAGTCCCAATGTCACAGCCCAGTGGGTGAGATTTTTTTAATGGAGCTCTCATTAGATGACATGGCAAGCCCCAGAGCCACCAGACCGGCAATGCCCACGGAACACAGCCAGGACTCACAGGACGAGGCTGTTTGGAAGCTTCCCGTCATTTTTCTAATTGAAGGTCCAGGTTTGAGTGTGAGGTTCCAATACCTGAGTGAGAACATAAAGCAGTTTGAGTCTAACACCATCTGGAAAGCCTTAGGAGGTTCACATTATCTTCACACCTGCCACTGAGAAGAAAAACCAACGCTGATTTCAGAAGGGACTGAAGCCAGTCAGGTCTCCTGGAACGACTCCCCAGCAGCCTGGCAGAGCGCAGCCCCTCCCTGCTGTAGCTCTTCCCTCGTTACATTTTCCCTTTAAAGAGACTGATTAAACTCCAACCATAAAAGTACCAAATGGAGCTGCCCCTGTGCACTCTGCCCCTGAGTTGCTGAGAAAGTGTCTTGCACACACAACAGCACAGTGCACGCACTCACGGAAGGTACATCGACTCTGTTCCAGGTGGCAGAGACGAGAGCCAGGCCTTTAACAGTTATGCATGTGAGTCATCCCCAGGAATCAGCAAAGAAAGCGCAAGGTTTCCGACCCTTTTCTCTTGTTCAGATTATCATACTGGGGCCTTGGGACTTACGATATCAAGCTCATTATGCAAAGGGACATTCTATGTGCCATTGTTCTAGAGGGCATGAAAACAGAATTACAGAGACTCAATTCTTGCCCTCTAATGTTAGAATCTGTCCATCCTTTCTCTTGTTCTTGTAATTTGACATTGGCTTAAACAATACATGTTATAAAGGCTGGGTTGCTGCATGTAATGTTGAACCTACTGGGCTTATTACACAATGAGTAAACTTAAGAAGGAAGGTATTTTATTTATAGCACCACTGTATCACAATTTAATTTCCTCTTTACCATGGCAACAAGGCAGCATGTACCAATTCTGCACTGGTGGAATCTCACCAGTAAAACATATTTAGAATCCTGCTTTGGGGGGAAGGGTAGCTGATAAACTACCTAAAAGCAATACAAATTCTTGACTAAAAATTCCAGTCAGACAGATGATGTGATCTGCCAAGAAAAGAAGGGGGTGGAATACCTGGCTGGATTCAGCCGGGGGGAGGGGGTGCTTTGTTGTGTTTTTGCAGACCTCACTGTAAGCCAGGTGTTTCTCAGTGTAATCGGGAGGCTCGCCTCTTTGAGTTAATACCCAAAGTACCATGACAGCCACACGTGGCATTTTCCTTCTCACCAGCATCTCCCAAGGCAAGCAAGGCTCTGCCTGCTCAGCGTGGGGTCCCTGTCTGATCACTTGGGGGCTGGAGATTGTTGCATTTATAACTCTACAGCTGACCCTGAACAATATGGGTTTGAACTCCACCATCCACTTATGCGTGGATATTTTTCAACAAATATCTGTACTGCTTTTGATCAGCAGTTGGGAGTCTGGATGTGGAGGGCCGAGCATGTGCACTGGTCCACCATTTTATACAGGGGGCCCAGCATCAGCTAGTTCTGGCATCCCTGGGGGCCCTGAAACCAACCCCATCCCCCACTGATACTGAGGGACAACTTCAGTTTTGAGGGAGTTAAAAGTTATACACAGATTTTCCAAGGGTCAGCGCTACTATCCTCTCACTGTGTTGTTCAAGGGTCAACCATCCTTCTTTTTCGTCCTACTCTAATAAAATCTTGAATAGCTTCGAGTCGAGGAAAGAAAACTGCCTGCTGCATAAAGTGACACTAGTGTGGTGTCAGCTCCTTGCAGAGCATGTTATCTGAGTGCCAGCTGAATTTTCCTACCTCACAAAGATTCTGTCAAGCAATATCATATGTGTCTACAATCTATTACATCAACCAGACATACTTCACAGGATCACTCATTGGCTTGAAATCAGCCAGAATGTGCACCTGAAGTCCCACGTGAGTGGCATTTTACTAGTATTATGAGCAGCCCTCGATTCCTAATTAGTTTATCCAAGTTTTCCAATCCTAAGAATTCCACGTCCTCTGGATCCTAAATTATATGTAACGTTAGTATAGAAGGTGCCGTTGCAAGAAGGCCTAAGAAAGAAAGTGCTTAAGTTATAGCTAATGACTGGCTACAATGTTATTTGGAACTCCGGGGTCGATCTGGAAGGTTACTTCATGCAGCTGCTTCAATGACACGTCCTTATTGGTTTATTTCCAGCCGGTGGGGAACTTGCCCCATGTTTGATATGGGAGACGCTCCTGTATATGCAGCACCAAGGGGCCAACTGGAGTGTGAAGAGATGAGCAAAGCCTGCACCCACTATGAGTAGGTCCAGATTGGGGTGCTAGGCTTACAGCCTTTTTAAACTATCAATTAAAACTGAGGTCATTTCTTTCAAGTACAGTTATATAATTTTTCTGTGGTAGTGCCAAGTGAAAAGCTTAAAGACAAAAGCATCTCTGATTCACCCACACTGAAGAATTTAAAGAAAAACAAAGAGATTGGAATAGAACTATTGAGAAATCAAAATATCAAGTTATTAGCCTTTAATGCTTGGGTTTACAAAACGTGATAATTTTTCAAAGCTAGATTTTCCATTAGACAGAACATGTTCCTGAATATGCAGTACAACTCTGAGGACTGAGAAGGAAAGAGACAGAACCAGATCCTACCGCCATGGGAAGATATGCCAGGGCAGAGAGTCCCGTTGGTCTACCTGGCATCAGGTGAACATGGTAGAGGTTTTTCCATGTAGCTCATGTTTCTCTCTCTAAGTAGGAAAGAATTGTTTTTTATGTTAATGAGTTTTAATGGCAATCTTTTAAAAAACATTTGCTTCTCTGCCTCTTTAAACAAAATGGTAGCTATCATTAATAGAAATGTGCTACAATAGCATGATACCTTCAGGAACTACTGAAATGCGCTGGCCCCTTTTACTCTGGGCCCCAGGAGTGATGCTTTTGTGAATCTGATCCACTAGCTGTGAGAATTCAAGGCCGAATTGACAGTTGCCTGGAAAAAAACAGTTAGCAATGTGGTTATAGCAGTAAACTTAATATATATAATACCAAACTAGTACATTCAGCTCCAAATACATCTTCACAATTGATCTATGTGTTAACATACAGATATGTGTATATACATACTAGAGGCCCGGTGCATGGATTCATGCATCGGTGGGGTCCCTCAGCCTGGCCTGCGGGGATCAGCCGAAACCGGCTCTCCGACATCCCCGAGGGGTCACAGATTGTGAGAGGGTGGTTCTTGGGTGACACACCCTGGAATTGGGCTCCCTCCTCTCTGGGTCTGTAGTGCAGGTGAAGCAGATTCAGGGCCGACAGTGCCCCAGTAGCAACCTAACCCACGGCCAATTCCGAGAGGAATCGGGCACTCTCTTCTACTGGTTGGAGCATCTGCCCCCTGGTGGTCTTTGCACGTCATAGCTAACAGGCGAATGGTCCAATGGTCGGATGGTCGCTTAGGCTTTTATATATATAGACTAGAGGCCCGGTGCACAAAATTTGTGCACTCGGTGGGGGTGGGGGGGTGCGTCCCTCAGCCGGGCCTGTGCCCATTTGCAGTCTAGGACCCCTTGGGGGATGTCCACCTGTTGACTTAGACCTACTCCCCGGGGGATCAGGCTTAAGCTTGCAGTCAGACATCCTTCTGGTAGCCAGGGAGCCCTCGGGGGCTGTCCGACTAAAGGCTTAGGCCACCAAGGGGATCGGGCCTAAACTGTTAGTTAGACATTCTTAGTGCTGCCATGGAGGTGGGAGAGGCTCCTGCCACCACCTCTGCACTGGCCAGCCATGAGCCAGCTTCTGGCTGACTGGCACTACTCCTTGGTCTGACCTAAACCCTAGAGATTAGTGCTTCATTTTACAACTTTTTCTAGGTTTATAGGCAGCAGCAAACGCAGACCACACAGTCGGGTATGCGCCTAGGCCTTCCCACCCTCCGGTCACCATGGCATCACTCCCCGCAGGCCCTCCCACCCTCCGATCACCATGGGGATCTGCACAGGCCAGCCGGCAACCCCAGCCCCAGTGGGGTTCAGGGTTGCTGCCTGGCCTGCGCCTGGGCCCTCCCGCCCTCCAATGCCATGGCGATCCTGGGCGCAGGCCAGCCGGCAACCCCGGCCCCAGTGGGGTCCGGGGTTGCCGCCTGGCCTGCGCCCGGGCCCTCCCACCCTCCGATCCAAGGGGATCACTCCCCGCAGGCCAGCCGGCCACCCCTGCCCCAGTGGGGTCCGGGGTTGCCGCCCGGTTTTCCAATAGCGATCACCGGCTGGGGGATGGGGGAAGGCGGCCTTTGCCCACCCCCTAGCTCTTGCCTGCTGCCTGGGTTGCCGATCACCATTCTTCAGTCCTTCCCCTTTCGCCTCCCGTATGCAAATTAGCCGCCATCTTTGTTGGTGGTTAACCGCCATCTTAGTTGTCAGTTGATTTGCATAAGGATATGCTGATTAGCCAATGGGAAGGGTAGTGGTCGTACGCTAATTACAATGTTTCTCTTTTATTAGTGTAGATGAGTGTGTGTGTGTGTGTTTGGGTTCACCTCATTTCCCAAAAGCTTTTTCTGTAGTCAAAATATTATGGCATCATCCTATACACCAAAAGGTGGTGGGTTCGACTATCCTATACAGTGGGGCCTTGACTTACGAGTTTAATTCGTTCCGTGACGGAGCTCGTAACTCAAATTACTCATATGTCAAATCTTAAAGTAAACGAGTGAGACATGTGATGCTGGGCTGATGTTGTGGCGTTCACTGTGACGTTCGCTGCACCAACTAGTGGTGGGGATTCCGAACCTGGCTCGTAACCCAAATTTTAGCTCACAACTCAAAGCAAAAAATCAGCTGAGAAACGGCTTGTATCTCGAAAAACTCATTAGTCAGGACACTCGTAAGTCAAGGCCCCACTGTATAATAAAAGCCTAATATGCAATCCACAGAACAGCAGAATGACTGGTGGAATGACTGGTTGCTATGATGCGCACTGACCACCAGGGGGAAGATGCTCAATGCAGGAGCTGTCCCCAGCCCACAGGCCCCAGGCCAGCCAAGGTGGGTGCCTATGCCCTCCCTTCCCCAATCGCCCTGCAGGTTGTCCCACAGATCAGCCCTAATCATCGGCCAGCCCTAATCGTCAGCCAGGCCTAGGGACCCTACCCATGCACAAATTTTGTGCATAGGGCCACTAGTATATACTATATATATATAGAGAGAGAGAGAGAGAGATCCTCGGGTAGGATTCAAAAAGTATATTCTATATTTCTATATCCTAAATAATATTTTCCCCATATTCTAAATGGTTAATGTTGCTTGAAGTCTGACCACCTGCTGAATGCAGTCTGTCATACTTTCAGAACAGGAATCATTACACTAGTCGGTAAAGACAAATGGGAGTTCTCTTGTTCCACCCTCCATCTATATTTCAGTTTATCTTTGTGCTCTCTACCTCACTTCAAAACCAGACTAAGGTGTTTCCACCTCCTCCATGAGGCCGCCCTCAAACATCTATATATATAAAACCCTAACATGCAAATAGACCAAAAGGAGGAACAACTGAACAACCGCACAGCCAGTCACTATGATGTGCGTTGACCACCAGGGGCACACGTGGAACATGGCAGGCATTGGCTATGGCAGGATGGTGGAGCAGGTGAGCAGGGGTGCCAGACCAAGGTGGGGCACCAATCGTGTCATCAGGGCAAGCCTCTGGTGGTTACTGAAAATTCTTTGCTCCCGCGCACCACGGTCCCGCCGGACGCCCACACCTGCTGCCAGCGCCAGCCCTGCTCGCACCTGCTGCTGGCACCCAGTGCTGGCCCCAATCACCCCTGAGGGCTTCTCTACCTCCCCCTACTCCTGAGGGGCAATTGGGCAGCAGCTGCTGCTCACACTCACTGCTGGCACCAGCCCCAATCACTTTACGCCATCAGCGTGTGGGAATGGTGGTGGTGGGAGCAGGGCTGTGGGCAGACAGGGGATCAGGGGCACGGAGGATGGGCCAAGACCCACCCCTGTGCCCATGGCAGGTGCACAGCAATGTGTACAAGTTCGTGCACTGGGCCCCTAGTTTTTTTTTGTTTGTTTTTGTTTTTGTTTTGTTTTTTAATATATTTTATTGATTTTCCACAGAGAGGAAGGGAGAGGGATAAAGAGTTAGAAACATCAATGAGAGAGAAACATTGATCAGCTGCCTCCTGCACACCCCCTACTGGAGATGTGCCCGCAACCAAGGTATATGCCCTTGACCGGAATCGAACCTGGGACCTTTCAGTCCGCAGGCCAATGCTCTATCCATTGAGCCAAACCGGTTACGGCGGGCCCCTAGTTTTAAAATAAAATCCATTGAGAGAAAAACAGCATGATTGGCAAAAGGCACCATTCATCAATGTAAATTCATTCACGAAGCTTCATTTCCAGTCTTCCTCCTGCAGAGCCCTTCTTGGCTACCAGTGCAGCCGGGTGTCTCAGAGCTGCTTTTTTATTACGAGGCTGTATCAGCATCGGCCACAAAGTCGGCAAAAGCTATTTATTCATCTGCATGTGCTTCCCCCTCCCAGGTGGGCAGCATGCTGAAGACTCCCAAATTCCCCATTTGGCTGTGCAACATCAATGGAAGCTACAGTGTCCTTTTTAGCACAAACAGGCAGCTCCTAGCAGACTGGAAAGTGGAGCAGCGGTTTGATCTGCACTTGTATGGTGGGCAGCCTTTCCAGAAAAAGCCTGCCCGTCTTACAGTTGGTGAGCATTTCCGACTCCGTGGGCTGTGTGCTTTAATGGTCTCAAAGAGACATTTAACAGGTGTGGATATTCATGCTAAGTCTGCAAGCGAATGCTTAGGCTTGATATCTGAAAGGAAACCCTGCGTGAGCCCCATGGGCCTAAACCTCGCACTGTAACCTGGGAATTCTAAGCCAGCTGTATGTAGAGCAGGGGCTTAGAAGAAGCACAGAGGCACAAATAACTTATAGGTTAGAGAAAAACAAAAGGTGGAGTCAAATTTCCAAAAAGCCTTCTCCAAGGTCGTTTGTCTTTGAGCCTGTGGCATTTCATGCCTGAGGAAAGAACCGCTAAAACAATTGGGAGGAGAGGGTTCCCACTGGCCAATGCTAGCCCATGACCCAACATCAGATGCACATCCAGTGACATAAATAACCAATCTGATGGTGCATTTCTGTTCAGATTAGTTCACAAAGCCTTTATGAGAGCCTACTAAGTGCCAGGCACTGTGCTAAACACCAGGAAAGCAAGAAGACTAAGGTACAGTCCTGCAAACATCAGGAGGTTCTAGTCCAATGGAACAAGCAGACAACCACATGGGTCACCTCACTGCAATTTCAACCATCTTTTTTTTTTTAACTCATGAGGAAAAAGACTAACCTTAAGATGGCTTTAAACACTGACCCTTTGGACAAGGGAATAAAAGTGATGAGAATGGCGTCTGTCGATTTCATCTCTGACTCTTTGGGCATCACAGGCCTGTTATTAAGACTAAATCTGGAGAAGTATCTTAGTGACTGGCTTATCTGTGCAGCTACTGATTCTTTTTATTTAAATCTGAGAAATATATATTAACCTATTTAATTTAGTGGGGTATGGGCGATATGTTCCTTAAAATATATTATCATTTCTAATTTACTGTCTTCTTTGAGGAAAGCATCATTTTTTATTAGCTCACATGCATGGCAAGCGTTCTGTTCTGGGCACTGTGTTGAAAGCTTTGCATACATTATCCCATTAAATTCTCCCAACAGTCATATGAGGTAGATACCATGATATTTATTTTTACATGGAGGAAACGGAGGTGGCCAATAGTTACTAATTGACTAAAGGAAGCTGAGAGATGTTCAGTGCCTTCTCAAATGTTGCATGAAACAAATCTGGGCCTTGAACCCAGTTCTTGATTACCTTACCAGAATCAAGAATCATTTTGCTCTTCACCCAAAATTTCATAGAAGCATTGAAGAGGCGATAGCACTCCACTTTTCCTGACAACATCCGGTGACCTACACCTTGCTCTAGGTTAGATCATGGTATTGCCACGTTCATTACATGACTTGTCAATATTCATGTTCCAAAATACAAAACAACCCAGTTTTTCTACGTACCATCCCCCTCTGCTTACTGGTTCTAGGAACACACACACACTGAGCCTGACTCCTGCTCACCCATCCTGTTTGCCTTCCTTCCTGGCTTCCTCTGGAATGGTGTGCATAGGCTGGAGTCTAAGTGCTGGCTGTTCCTCCCTCAGATACTCACTCTCATCCCTGGGAAAGTGACCAACGTGAGGAGGAACATGGACCAGGAAGACGGTTTTCTCCAGTGGAGATGGCAATCAGAACCAAGTGGAGAGAAGCCACCGTTAACTGGAATGGAACTGTTCCCTTTTTCTAAAGAGAAAGCCAGGATGTGCAATGAAGTGTCAGAATGATGGGATACAAAGATCAATTTGGGGGGAGATCATTTCACATCTACATTGCCCACAGAAAAACCCCATTATATTTTGGGACACTCTGTGTTAAGCCCTCTGCAGTTGTAGGAGATACATGGGCCCTTACTGCAGGCTGGGAGCTGTATCCTCTATGCACATGTAGACTACTTCTATTTTATTCAAAAGAAAAATGAAGTCTATTTCCTGCATGCTATTTCCAAATTGTCCTTTCTTGGTGTGATTTTGCCCGAGGATGACAGGGCGGGAGGCTAGCTTTCACTCGGGATGAAGTCATTGGGAATGCATCAAACTTTTAGTCCTGGCAAGAACTCAAGCTTCTCAAAGACCTCCCGGTGCGGAGAGCATGCCTTTCCAAGGTTACATTCCATGTGCCCACTTTAGCAAGTTCTTGTCATTAAAATAATAAATGGGCTTCATCGGGCTTGATGTGGGTGCTATTCCTGGTGGGCTGGCGTGCATAGCAGTGAACTTGTGGGTGCAAATAGTCATGGCAAGCACACAGAAGGAGACAACCTTTCCGTGCTGTTTGTTTCTTTTCTTTATAAGCTGGATATAGATACGTAGACAGACAAACAGAAAGAAATCTGGTTCCTAGATAAAATTAAATTATATATAAAAATAAAATCTCTCCTTATGTCATTTTTTGTCTCTGTTAAGCCCTCTGCAGCTGCTTTCAGTGCTTAGAGGAAACAACTCTTTTGAGAATCTGATCTTCCCCTGTCCTGTTGAATGCCTACATTTTTCCTGAATAAATACACAGAGTAAGACATACTCTTTCTAAAGGAGCACATAGGAACCGCCTATACCTTTTCCTACCCACCCCACTGGTCTGCCAACTCACACACAAGCCAAAGGTTAGTTTGTAAAGAACAACTTTTCTGCACATATTTCCAAGTTAATTTGTTAATGCATTTTCATTTGGTTAAAAGAAAAATGTTTTAACTTAGGTAGCATGCAGAAAATGAAACTTCAAGGCGAATAATATTTTATGTCAAAAGAAAAAGCCAGTTTGGCGTGAATTGCTGATTACAACATCTGTATCATGGGTATTTTCATTCAGGATTTTAAATACATCGGGCAAATGAATGAGTCCCTACAGACCCCTGTCTCGTTTGGTCTTAATTTAGCAATATTGTGTTTTCCCTGTGCAGCCTGTTTTTGTTTTAGGAACATGGAGTTATCTCTAACAAAATGTCCCTTTTGGAGTGGACTGCTGGAAAGCTATTGCCAAATGAGAACCCTAGCAAGCGCCCAGCCACTGATAAGAGATCTCACTACAAGCGTCTCACACAGCCAGGACATTCCTTTCTAGCAAGAATGGTCCAGCAAGGGGTCCCTGACTCTTACACCAGTCACAGCTCACCCTCTAGGACTGAGCACAGGATCCTTGGTTCCTGTAGAAGGAAGGGCAGGGTGATGGTTGTGTAAACCCCAAACTAGCAGTGTTACTTCTTACAAAAGGCATTTTTAATTGACCTAGTTTCTGAATTTATTTTCTGTTCCTAGTATATTTTGTCTTTGAATTTTAATTTATTTATAATATATATTATTTTGCCATATTTTATAGGTTGTTGTACTCTATCTTAAATTGTTCTTGGAACAAATCTTTAAGTAAAATAATACAGCAAAGATTAAGTATCTATGTTTTGTACATAAAGGTATAATAATTTCTATATATAAAGGTATTAATAACTTTATATGTCAATGTTCAGTGAAAATAAGTTTTTATTTTATCTTATAAACAGGGCACTCAGTAAAAATTGAAATGTTTTTAAGGTAAAAAGTTATTTATTAATTTAGTTAAATTAAATCTTTATTGTTCAGATTATTACAGTTGTTCCTCTTTTTTTAGCTCCCCTCCACCAGGTTCCCACCCCATCCTCTGCCCTTACCCCCCCCCCACTGTCCTCATCCATAGGTGTACGATTTTTGTCGAGTCTCTTCCTGCACCCCCACACCCCTTCCCCCCGAGAATTGTCAGTCCACTCCCTTTCTATGCCCCTGATTCTATTATATTCACCAGTTTATTCTGTTCACCAGATTTTTTATTCACTTGATTTTTAGATTCACTTGTTGATAGATATGTATTTGTTGTTCATAATTTTTATCTTTACCTTTTTCTTCTTCTTCCTCTTCTTTTTTTTTTTTTACAAGTATACTTTTTACTCCATGGAGGTGGAATAATACCTTTGTGTTGTTGTTGTCATTGTGTGTGTCTGTGTGTGTCTTTTTTAATATATTTTCATAGATTTCAGAGAGGAAGGGAGAGGGAGGGAGGTAGAGAGAGAGAGAGAAACACCCACGATGAGAGAGAGAGAATCACCAGGTCGGCTGCCCCCTGCACACCTACTGGAGATCGAGCCCCCAACCCGGGCCTGCTCCCTGGACTGTAATCGAACCCAGGACCCCTTCGTTCCCCAGGCTGATGCTCTACCCACTGATCCTTCTTCCTCTTCTTAAAGAATACCTTTCAGCATTTCATATGATACTGGTTTGGTGGTGATGAACTCCTTTAGCATTTTCTTATCTGTGAAGCTCTTTATCTGACCTTCAATTCTAAATGATAGCTTTGCTGGGTAGAGTAATCTTGGTTGTAGGTTCTTGCTATTCATCACTTTGAATATTTCTTGCCACTCCCTTCTGGCCTGCATAGTTTCTGTTGAGAAATCAGCTGACAGTCATATGGGTACTCCCTTGTAGGTAACAAACTGTTTTTCTCTTGCTGCTTTTAAGATTCTCTTTGTCTTTTGCTCTTGGCATTTTAATTATGATGTGTCTTGGTGTAGTCCTCTTTGGATTCCTTTTGTTTGGGGTTCTCTGCGCTTCCTGGACTTGTAAGTCTATTTCTTTCACCAGGTAGGGGAAGTTTTCTGTCATTATTTCTTCAAATAGGTTTTCAATATCTTGCTCTCTCTCTTCTTCTGGCACCCCCATAATTCGGATGTTGGTACGCTTGAAGTTGTCCCAGAGGCTCCTTACACTATCTTCATATTTTTGGATTCTTTTTGCTTTTTGCTTTTCCTGTTGGGTGTTTTTTACTTCTTTGTATTTCAAATCTTTCACATGATTCTTGTGATCCTCTAGTCTGCTGTTGGATCTCTGTATAATATTCTTTATTTCAGTCAGTGTATGCTTAATTTCTAGTTGGTCCTTTTTCATATCCTCGAGGGTCTCACTAGATTTATCAAGGGTCTCACTAAATTTATTGGCGGTTTCTAGAAAATTCTTGAAAAACCTAAAAAGTGTAGTTTTGAATCTATATCCAGTAGTTTGCTTTCCTCCATTTCTGTCATTTGTGACCTGTTTCTTTGTCTCCGCATTTTGGCAGCTTCCCTGTGTTGATAGGGTGGCTTTCTGTGCTAGCTCAGCCTCCCCAATTACCTGAGGTCTACACTCTTGGTGCACCCCTTTGTGGGCTGTGTGCACAGTCTTGTTGTAGTTAAGCCTTCATTGTAGTTGGTATCACTGGGAGGAATTGACCTCCAGGCCAATTGGCTGAGAATCAGCTGTGTCTACAGTGGGAGAACTTCTGTGCTGGAGACACCTTTATGGGGCAAGACTTGCTTCAGTGGGGCTTTGGTGCTCACTGAGTCTGCCCCCTGAGTGTGTCCCTTATGGATCTGAGGAGTTGTAATCTGGATGGTCCCACTCTGACCACTGGGTACACTGGCTCTTGGATCTCTAAGGAGGTGCTAATTTAGCCTCTGCCTGAGGCTACCTAGCAGGAGCTATGGAGAGATCTGCAGATTCCTCTTCCTTGTTTGGGGTTTGGAGGTGCCCAGATGAGGCCCAGCTGTGAAGCAATGCAAGCTGCTGTGGTGCCTTGGGCCTTCATTTGGAAGTTCTGGGTCTCTCTGACCCAGCTGCAGTTTGTTAGGTAATTTTAGATTGCAAAGGGCCAGGCCATTCATATGCAAAAGGCTCTGCGCACAGCTTGGGTGGGGTGGGGTCTCAGGGAATCAACAGGGAAGAGCAAACAGCTATGGCTGATCCTCAGCCCTGCCCTAAGAGGCCCCAGGTCTCAGTGTCCCGGTGGTAATCGCTGCAAGCACCTCTGAGAGTAAGCTGCCCTCAAGTTCCACCCGATGCCAGACAGTCCAGTTTCTCCCCAGATTAGTCTGGGTCCCCAGAGACTCGCCTGGAACTGGAGTTCAGAGCAGTTGGGAGCGTGTGTCTCCCTCTCAATTGAAAAAGACAACCGTGTCCTCAGTTGCCAGCCCTTTCCCTGCACACCTCCGTACCTCTGCACTTTACTTCTGCACCTCCTCTGAGTCTCAGTGTGCTTTTCTCTTTCCTTCTAGTTGTAGAATTTCCACTCAGCCAGCCTTCCTGTGGTTCTGGATGATGTCCGTTTTGTCTTTTAGTTGTATTTTTTAAAAATATATTTTATTGAGTTTCCACAGAGAGGAAGGGAGAGGGACAGAGAGTTAGAAGCATCGATGAGAGAGAAACATCGATCAGCTGCCTCCTGCACACCCCCCACTGGGGATGCGCCCGCAACCAAGGCACATGCCCTTGACTGGAATTGAACCTGGGATCCTTCAGTCCGTAGGCCAACGCCCCATCCACTGAGCCAAACCGGTTAGGGCTTAGTTGTATTTTTGAAGTGGTTGTGCGCAGCAGCAATTTCAGGTGTTTACCTATGCCGCCATCTTGGATTCTCCTGGTAAAAAATTATTTAAAAGTAGCTAGAAATTTCCTGGGACCATCAATTTGCCTTTGAACTTTCTGTGTTTTGAGAAAAATGACTAATTGTCCTTTCAGCTTCTCAAACATGGAGCAGGCGAAAGCCATTTGCTTGAAGACAAGGATCATGATTTTTCTGAATAGTTACCTAAATTGACTGTGTCTTTAGTGGGACAGCCCTGAAGGAGATGGCAAATGCGTTTCTTTTTCTCAAATATTGAGTTGGACTGGAATGTCCCTCAAAATCATTGTTTGTTCTTAAAGAAGATGCATGTAACATTTTTCCAAATGTGCAGGCCTGCGATCCTTTTCACCTAGCACTGGCTGGTTTGGCTTCGTGCTGTACAGGTTTATGTGCAAACTTCAGTCACACCTGGACCTGATTTTATTTTTAAGTGAGTAACAAACTAGGGACATTGTCAACTGTTGTAAATGCCTTGTCAGGGTCCTAGACTGACACAACTGTTCATTCATTGGGGAAACTTTTTAAACTTTCCCTACGTACCAGGTGGAGGCAGGAGAAACAGTAAGCAAAGTCAGCTGTGGCCCCTCCTCTCTCACAGAGCTTAGGCTCTTTTGAGGTGATGACAATAGGACTAATAAAAAACACCTTAATGACTATAAACTTGAAAAGTGAGACAAGGGTTCAGAGGGCAGGGGTTTCTGATGAGTGATATCTTGTAATAAAGGCCTGGAAGTTTAGGAAACAGCATCTCTAAGAAGAGACAGTTAAGCTGCACTTGGAAGGCTGAGTAGAGTTTACTAGGAGAGGGGAAGAGGAAGAAGGTACAAATCCCTGTGGTGAATGAGCCTGAAGAACAGAGAAGCCCCAGGGGCTGCCATGCAGAGAGCAGGGTGAAGATGGTGGAGAGGCAGCTGGAGGGGCAGGTAAGCACCACCACAAGCAGGGTAGATGAGAGGCATGGGCAACCTCGGAAGGTTTTTAGTGGCCTGGTAAGATTTGCACTTTGAAAAAATCGCTCAATGTAGAGAATGAGTTGGAGAGAACCCAGAGTAGATGCAGAGACTAGTTAGAAAGCTATAGCAGTGACTAGGCAAGACAGGACCAGAGTAGAGGGGCAGCAATAAATGTAGAGCAAATACCACTTGGGGGGTAAAATAGACAAGGGGAAGAGATTGATTGCAGGGGGATGGAAATGAAGGAGAAGACGGGCTCAGGAATGACTTTTAAGTTTCTTGTTTGAAAAGTGGTGGTTGTGCCTCCATTGAATTTGAAAACACTAAAGAACAACAGACTTGGAGGGGAGAAAGTCACAAGTTCAGTCTTGTACATGAACATTCATGTGGAGAGATAGAAGAATGCATTAGAGAAAAACAAAGTTGGAGGGATCACAATAACAGATATCAAGTTATAATATAAAGCCACTGTTCTCAAAACTGCCTGCTACTGGCACAAGAACAGACATGTAGACCAGTGGAACAGAACAGAGAACCCAGAAATAGACCCAAGCCATTATACTCAATATTTGACAAAGGAGGCAGGAGTCTACAAAGGAGGCAAAGTATACAATGGAGTCAAGACAGTCTCTTCAATAAATAGTGTTGGGAAAATTGGACTGATACATGCCAAAAAATGAAACTAGATCACCAACTTACACCATACATAAAATAATCTCCAAATGGTTAAAGGATTTAAATGTAAGATGGGAAGCCATAAAAATCTTAGAAGAATCAATAGGTAGCAAAATAGCAGACATATGTCGTAGCAATATCTTTACTGATACAGTTCCTAGAGCAAAGGAAACTAAGGAGAAAATAAATAAATGGGACTAAATCAAAATAAAAAAGCTTCTGCACTGCAAAAGAAACCATCAACAAAACAACAAGAGAGCCCACTGCATGGGAGAATATATTTGCCAATGTTATATCCAATAAGGGTTTAATCTCTGAAATTTCTAGGGAACTCATACAACTTAACAAAAGGAAGATAAACAATCCAATCAAAAAATGGGCAAAGGACCTAAACAGACACTTTTCAAAAGAGGACATATAGAAGGCCAAGAGACATGTGAAAACATGCTCAAAGTCACTAATCATCCGAGAGATGCAAACCAAAAAGACAATGAGGTATCATCTCACACCTGTCAGAATGGCTATCATCAACAAATCAACAAACAACAAGTCAGGTGAGGATGTGGAGAAAAAGGAACCCTCATGCACTGCTGGTAGGAATGCAGCCTGGTGCAGCCACTGTGGAAAACAGTATGGAGTTTCCTCAAAAAATTAAAAATGGAACTCCCATTTGACCCAGTAATCCCACTTCTAGTAATATATCCCAAGAAATCAGAAACACCAATCAGAAAGGACATATGCACCCATTCATAGCAGCACAATTTACCATAGCTAAGATTTGGAAACAGCCTAAGTGCCCATCAGCAGATGAGTGGATTAGAAAACAGTGATACATCTACACAATGGAATACTATGCTGTGGTAAAAAAGAAGGAACTTTTACCATTTGCAACAGCATGGATGGGCCTAGAGAGCATTATGCTAAGCAAAATAAGCCAGTCGGAGAAAGATAAATATCACATGATATCACTCATTTGTGGAATATAATGAACAACATAAACTGATGAACAAAAATAAATCCAGAGACATAGAAGCATCGAATAGGCCATCCAACCTCAGGTGGGGAGTGGGGGGAGGGGAGTAAGAGAGCAACCAAAGGACTTGTATGCATGCATATAAGCATAACCCATGGACACAGACAGTAGGGAACGGGGGGGGGGGGGTGAGAGTGGCCGGGAGAGGTCAATTGAGAAAAAAGGAGACATATGTAATATTTTAACCAGCGGTCACCAGCCTTTCGGACCTCACGGACCACCAGTGGTCCGCGGACCACCGGTTGGTGACCACTGCAAGTTTAAACAAAAAAGAATTTTTTTTTTTTTTAAAAAAGAGTGCATTAGAGCGCAGCCTGTGTGTCTCAGGGGTTGAGTATTGACTCAGGAACCAAGAAATCACTGGTTCAATCCCCAGTAAGGGCACATGCCCAGGTTTCAGGCTCAATCCTCAGTGAGGGCCTGCAGGAGGCAGCCAATCGATGATGTTTCTTTCATCAATGTTTTTATTTCTCTATCCCTCTCCCTTCCTCTCTCTCTAAAAATCAATTTTAAAAAATATTGCATTAAATTAAGGATCTGGGATGCAGAGGAGAGGTTTGGACCAGAGAAATACGTGGAAGTCACTGATGGTAACATGATGGTCTGGAATAAAATTGCCTCTGGAAACTATGAAGCAAGAAAAGAACTGGACCTACAACTGAGCCCCGAGCAATTCCAGAGTAAGTAGTCAAGTGAGGTACTTGACTAGTAATAGCCTAGAAAGGAGGCAGAAAACACACAGCCAGATAGAGGACGTGGCCATCAGTGATACCCAACTAAAAGGTATTTTCAAACTTCTGGTTATGTGAGGCCCAGAGCTTCTGCAACTTGTGGGACTATCTTTATAATGGATGAATGAATGAATTAATGAATGATTTTCAGTCAAAGACTCTTTGTGTTAAAATCAACCAGAGAGGATTAAGTTTATTTATTTATTCAATCCAGTCAGTTATTTTCAGGATATCCAGTTTAACTTCAACTCTGATGAATGGATTCATATCCTATCTCCTTCCAGAAGGACTCAGGGTGGCTGATAACTGGTAAACCCTCTGGAGAACTTTGTATATCTTCAGGTTCTTGTTATTGAACCCAATTTAAAAACAAATAAACAAACAACAAAAAAACTTCTCACTTGTCCACAAGATGGTGCTATTAGAGTGATTTTTTTCAATCTCATTATCCAACATAATTATCAAAGTAAATATGGACAATTTAGTCACAATACACACACACAAAGTAAATAATTATAAAATTGATGTAATGGATATGTAATCTTCGTGATACTTAGAATTGGTGTCACTAAGCATGGTGAGTAGGAGTCTTCTCTCCAGTGGGGACAGCAAGAACTATATTAAACCAAGTAGCTCCATGTGCACCATCTCTTCCCAGTACAGACGCCACTGTCTCTCACCTGGACCTTTAAAATGGCCATCCAAGTGCTCTCCTCATCTTTTCTCTTGTCCCCTTCCAATCCTTTTCCAACAAAGCAATTTGTTCTCTTCTAAAATTTGGATGATCATAGTATAGTAATTCATATTATAATCATTTTTATGTACTTCAGACAAAATGCCAAAATCTTAACATGATTTACAAGAGCTTATAAGATACCAGAGGCCCCGGTGCATGAATTTGTGCACAGGTGGGGTTCCTCAGCATGGCCTTCAGGGATTGGGCTGAAACCAGCAGTCCAACGCTGCCTGCTGCTCCTGCCTGCAACTCCAGCTCATCCTGGCCCCCTGCTGCACCTGCCACAGGCTCGTGCCCAGTCAGTCCTGATCAGGAGAGGCTTATGCCGCTGCACCTGCACTCTCCAGCCGTGAGCCCTGAGTCTGGAGCCCATCCCAAGGGGGATGGAGGGAGGGCGGGTTGCGATAGGCCCTCCGGGCAGGCAGTGGGATGCCCTTGCCAGCCTGGGATCCAGATCAATCGCCGGTTGTCGGGAGCCTCCTGGCAGCCGCTTTTATATCCTTTCTTCTTTGCAGAGCATATAGGGAGGGGAAGCAGCCAAGGTGCAAGAGGCCAACTTCCAGAAGGCACTGTCGGGATCATGCCATAGGTGCTGGTACATCGGTGCCTGGCCTGTTCTCTGGAGATTGGACCTGCAGGACTACTGAGGGAATGAGTGGCTGCCACCTGCTGGTGGGCCACTGGGCCGGGTCAGTCAGCTGAGCGGCACTCCTGCTGTGGGAGCACACTGACCTCCAGGGGGCAGCTCCTGCATTGAGCATCTGCCCCCTGATGGTCAGTGCACGTCACAGCGACTGGTCAACAGGTCATTCCGGTGGTTCCAGTTATTTGGTTGTAACTGTTGCTTAGGCTTTTATATATATAGACTTGAGGCCTGATGCACAAAATGCGTGCAAGGGTATGCCTTCCTTCCCCCGGCTGCCTGCACCGGCTTCCCTCTAGCACCCAGCTTCCCTCCAGCTGCCGGCACATGGGACCCGGGCTTCCCTCTGGCCGCCAGCAGGCACCCAGGACCTGGGCTTTCCTCACAGTCCCAGCTTCGTCTGGAAGATCGTCGGGAAGGATGTCTGGAAGGACGTCCAATCTAATTAGCATATTACGCTTTTATTATTATAGATAGCTCCTGACCCATCTCCTGCCATTCTCCTTCTCCACCCAAATCAAGGTCACCCCCAATTCAGGGCCTTGCACATGCTGTTCCCTCTGCCCACAATAATCTTCACCCATCGTGTTCTTCAGATCTCTGCTTAAGAAACTGCTTCTTCAGGAGGGCCTTCTCTGAGAGCATCCCCCATCTAATAGGTCCCCCTGGTCCTCTCTCAGCACCTTGTTCTCTGTATCACCATGGTTTCAATTATGTACTTATGTGTATGCTTGTGTGTTAAATACCTTCTACCCACTAGACAATGGTTCCCAAACTTTTTGGTGTCAGCACCCATTTATGCTCTTAAAAATTATCAATAACCCCAAAGAGTTTTTGTTTATCTGGGTTATATCTATTTAATATTTATCCTATTAGAAATGAAAACTAAAGAATTATTTAAATATTTATTTATTTAAAATAACAATAATAAACCTATTACATATTAACCTAAAATAGTGGGTTTTTTTTAAAAAAGAATCAATATTTTTCAAAAAAATAGAGAAAAGAGTGGCATTATTTTACATTTCTGTAAATCTGTTTAAAGGCCAACTTAATATGAGACAGCTATATTCTTATATCTGCCTCTGCATTCAATCTATTGTGATATGTTTTTAGGTGGAAATATATGAAGAAAGTCAAGCCTCACATAGATATTTAGCTAGTAAGGAAGGAGAAATTTAATAGCTTTGTGGCTGTTCTTCTTTGATGCTACCTCAAAACTCTACAAGTAGTCATTTCTTGCCGGAAGCCGGTCCATCCTTGCTGCTTGACACAGTCGCTGCAGGAAAGAAACATCTGCACAGCATATGTTTCAAGGGACCTGGCATATATAGCATATTGTTCTTAATATGTTTGCTCTCCTTAGCACCATGTGTTTTAACCAAGGTCACCTCTCTGAGAAAGGTTGTTTCCCCAGGTGGGGATTTTTCCCTGAGGTTAGGGAGGGGATACAACCCCTTAATTAAGTGCCAGGCGGGTAGTTAAGCTACATAATCTTTACTCCCTGGAATGGAGATAAGAAACGCCCTAACCTTTGTAATAGAAATTGACAGGATTATAATCAACTGGTATAAATACAGATGTAACGAGACAACTAGAGAGAACCAAGACACAGAATCTAGAGACAGGACTTGGCAGAACAACATGGCAAGAGAACCTTACTAGAACCTGGTGACTGAACCTGGCTGGAGAACCTAGCAAGAGAACATGGACACAGCACCTGGCTGGAGATCCTAACCAGAACTTCGCTGGAGATCCTGGAGGGAGAACCTCGCTATGCTGATGAACTGAAACCAGTTTCCATGTCATTCATTCTTCGCCGACTCCGTCCACACCTTTGGGGATCCCTGGACCTGCTGGGGCTGGACCCCAGCATGCAGGCGCAGAACGAAGACTGAAGATGACTGAAGATGGCAGCGGCCACAGAGCTGGAGCAAGCAGGAGGCTTGGGTTGCTCCTGGCAATGGAGGAAGCCAAGCTTCCCTCCGCCCTGGGCTCTGCTCAAGGAGGGGCTGGGGGCCTGGGGTTTACTAAACTTCACTGGAGCTGCTCCCCACACCCCCACCCCCTGCCCCAGAACCGCACTGCCCGCAGCGAGGCACCCAGCAGCGTCCTGACAGGTGGGCGGCCAGGAGACCGGAGTGGAGTGGGGGCTGCAGGGAGCCACGGAAGGGCGGGGCTGGAGCCAAGCTCCTGAGGGTCTGAGGAGAGCGCCTGAAGGAAGAGGAAGCTTCAGCAAAGCGGCCAGCCAGGAGAGGAGGACAGGCCTTCACCTGAGAGTCGGCTCCTAGGTGAGTGCCGGAGCTCCGACTAAGCGGCTGGCCAGGAGGTGGGTGGCCCAAGGGGCGCAGAGCGGCGCCAAGGCTGGGTGCACTGGAGGGGGCTCAGGCCGAGGCAGGGTGCTGGCAGGCAGAGAGCGAGGTTCTGCAGTGGCCCCAAGACGCGGGAAACAAGAAGTGATGACTGGCATGGAAGGATTCCCCCGGCGGAGGGGCGCGGACTCGCAGCCCTGAGGCGGGGGTTAAGGGGCGGCACCACCTCAGTGCAAGGGCGCCGCACTGCTGGGTACCCCACTGCAGCGGTTCAGTGAAGCTCCCGGCGCTAACCAGGCCTCGCCTCGGCCTGCGCACTTGAGAGGCCGGGACTCTTGCTCCCGCCTTGGCCCAAAAGCAAGCCTGTGCCGCCCACTTCCAGTTCCCACCCCGCCCCCAGTTCCCGCCCTGCCCCATGGGGGTGCACACCTGCACGGTGAGTGCAAGCCTACCACCTGCTCCCCAGAAGGGGGGGCAGTAAAGAATGGGGGTGGGGCGGGGGAGAGGAAAGAATGTGGAGCATCCACCATAAAGAGGTGTTTGAGAACGAGGCTTGGAAGCCTCACCTGGAGGTTTTTTTCTGTTTGCTCCGCAGCAGCCCCTTAGGAAAGGTGGAGAGCACAGTTGTGAGAGCTCCCTGTGTGCTGAGTCCAGTACCACAGCAATCTGGAATTGGCCTCAGTTTCCTGGTCTGTAAAATGGATTAAGCGTGTCCCAGTGCCTTCACTGAGGTTTGAGGGCCAATTGAAATACTATATAAAGAAAATGAGTGAAGAAGTGAGAAAGAAAAGGAAGGGCAGGCAACACAAAAGAAAGATTGAAAGGAACCTGTAAACCTATTGTCACTTAAATAAGGAATATAGTCAATAGTGTTGTAATGACGGTATGAAGCCAGGTGGGTACTGGAAATATCAGGGAACACTTTGTAAAGTATATGATTGCCTAACCACGATTCTGTAACTAATATAAAACCTGAAACTAATACAAAATAATATTAAATGTAAAGAAATGAAAATAGGAGTGAAATTTTTCTAAATTTCAAAGTTTAAATAAAGGCTGCAAAGGAAGGAAGGGGGAGAATACAAATAGTGTTTTTCATTTTACCACTTTATTGTCTTTTCAGTACATGAAAAAGACAGTTGTCTTTATTCGGTGCTTGTATACTTTTCTAAGTCATTATCTCATTTGATGTTCAGGGCAACTTAAAGACAAGATAATTATTCCCTCCACTATTCAAAGAAAGGAAATCTTGGTGTCTGGCCCCAATGATTCAATCATCAAGCCCTTATTGTAAAGCAGGGTTAGTGAAATTTTCTGTGAAGGGTCATATCTATACTAATAAAAGCCTTGGGGGTGATCGGGCCAGCAGGGGAGGGCAGTTGGGGGCGATCAGGCTGGCAGGGGATTAGTTAGGCGTCAATCAGGCCGGCAGGGGAGCTGTTAGGGGGTGGTCAGGCTGTCAGGCAGAAACGGTTAGGGGCAATCAGGCAGGCACGCAGGCGAGCAGTTAGGAGCCAGCAGTCCAGGATTGTGAGAGGGATGTCCAACTGCCTGTTTAGGCCTGATCCCAGCAGTTGGACATCCTGGGATCAGGCCTGCTGGACATCCTGGGATCAGGCCTGTCAGACATCCTGGGATCAGGCCTGCTGGACATCCTGGGATCAGGCCTGCTGGACATCCTGGGATCAGGCCTGCCGGACATCCTGGGATCAGGCCTGCTGGACATCCTGGGATCAGGCCTGCTGGACATCCTGGGATCAGGCCTGCTGGAATCCAGGGACGTCCTGGGATCAGGCCTGCTGGACATCCTGGGATCAGGCCTGTCAGACATCCTGGGATCAGGCCTGCTGGACATCCAGGGACATCCTGGGATCAGGCCTGCCAGACATCCTGGGATCAGGCCTGCTGGACATCCTGGGATCAGGCCTGCTGGACATCCTGGGATCAGGCCTGTCAGACATCCTGGGATCAGGCCTGCTGGACATCCAGGGACATCCTGGGATCAGACTTGCTGGACATCCAGGGACATCCTGGGATCAGGCTTGCTGGACATTCTGGGATCAGGCCTGTCAGACATCCAGGGATGTCCTGGGATCAGGCCTGTCAGACATCCTGGGATCAGGCCTAAACCAGCAGTCGACATCCCCCAAAGGGTCCGAGATTGGAGAGGGTGCAGGCTGGGCTGAGGGACACCCCCCTCCCATGCACAAATTTCGTGCACCGGGCCACTAGTATCTCAATAAAGCTGTTTATAAAGATAGCTACTTATAAGGAGTACTGATACATTCACTTGAAAGGGGTCATAGTAAAATTATAAAAGCCTGTCAGATTCGTGGGGACAAAAAACCTCTCTTTCTCTAACCAGAATGTTTTGAGAGGCATAAGTGTATCTGGGAGAGAGGTGGTGAAAATTTCATCACCACACCCCTCCCTTGGGTAACCAAAACAGTTCCTTTACAAGAAACTAATATATGGTCTGCTTCACACCCTGAAAGCAGACCCTCCCCTACTTCACTTCTAAGTAGCTTTTGTTTTGCATGAGATTATAAACCCCACAGAAGGGATGCAACTGGCCCCTTCCTCTGCCAAGGACACTCAAGTTCACAGCACTCTTTCCCCTGCCTCCCTGTGGTGCCTGCACAGCTGAGCACCATTCGCAGATGTGTGCAGGGAGCACACAGGTTACCCTCAGCAGCAGCCCAAGAAGCCACATTGTGCAAGAGCTAATCAGAATCGACGGCCCAGAAAGATGGGGAGTCTGGAGAGCAAAACAAAAGTGGCAGGTGAGCAACCTGCTTGACTGCTACTTAACATTAAGACAGATGCACTAACTAAGCAATTTAAAACCATGGGGGTGGAGCAGGGCGGGGCACATGAGCTGGCTAAGGGAACTTAACTGTCCTGTTTGTAGAAATAAAATAGCCCCTTGTTATTGGCTGGTTCTCAGGCCAGTCTCAGCGCAGGAAGTGCCGACCACATGTGAGGTGTGTGTGAGTGCACATCTCTGAATGTGAAGCCAGTTTAGAATGACAGCAGAGAGAGTCCAGCGCCTGAATTTCTAGGCAATAAAAAGGCAGAAAGTTATGTGCACGTAGCTGTAATCAGGCATGTAAAACCAAAAGCCAATTTGGACTCTTCCAGAAAATGAGATTTCCCATTTCGAAAAAGGAACAGTACAGCATGAGTAATACTTTGCTCCTGCGGCGACCTGGGTCACTTTGCCCTGCACACTCAGGGCTGAGCTTGCTGGCTAAGGGAAAGAATGAACTAAGGATGTAAGACGCCAGGGCTCTTTGTTCTGCCTCAACATTAAAAAAAATTGTGTGAACAACTGCCATGCCAACCTGCAGGCCACACCTGGGCTGCTCTTTTCTGGCTTCCTTTCCCTGGAAATCCTGAGGTTTTCAATAGTTTTATTTACATGGAGTCTGCTACTGAATAAATAATTCAAAACCATTCCATCCCTTCCATTACTTCTTTGCTTCTGTCTTGTGAGTCATCTTTTGGCCTGAGAAATAAATGTAATCCATCCTTTGATTAAATGGTATCTTTAGGGAGGGAGGGAGGAAGAGGGAAAGAGGGAGAGAGAGAGAGAGAGAGAGAGAGAGAGAGAGAGAGAAGAGAGAGAGCACCCCAGGGTGTTTAAGACAGGCTGGTAAGGGGCAAGCTGCCCAGAGAGCTGGACTGGGAGGAAACAGAACAGTGCACCCTGGTAATTGTGCACATTTTGTGAAAAGCCATAACAGTCACCAGCTTAGTCAGAAAAGCTGACTTCTTGTCATGTCTGACTTATTTTGTACCAGAAGAAAATAGTACTCTCTCACTGAGTTTGTTTTCTTATTTTTAAACTAGAAGCCCGTCGCATGAAGATTCGCGCAATAGGCCTTCCTTCCCCTGGCTGCCGGCACCGGTTTTCCTCCAGCACCTGGGACCCAGGCCTTTGGTCCGCTGCGGCTGCAGCGAGGCTTGGCTTCTCCCCTCCAGCCTCAGTGAGGCTTGGCTTCTTAAAGTCAAGCCTCTTCAGTCTTCAGTCTTCACTCCATGCCTGTGTATGCAAATTAACTGCCATCTTTGTTGGGTTAATTTGCATAGTCGCTCTGATTGGCTGGTGGGTGTAGCAGAGTGACACCAATTTGCATGTTTCTCTTTTATTAGTGTAGATAACTACAGTCCACAATCTATTTCCAAAAGTATTAGGACTACAACAATACATTAAGTGCTTTAGGCTCCTTGAAACAATCAACATGGGGGAAAATGATTCAACGTTTAGTTGAAGTTTAATAGTTAAACATTTGGCATATGTTTTTAAACCCAATGTGTGCATGCACTTTAAAGATGTGGAATTGAAGAGTGCAGGCAATGGTTCCTAACATTGACTTAGGTGTAAGCTTTGCAATTGCTCTCTTCTCCTCACTCCCCATTCTCCAGCTGTGAGATTTCATTATCAAATTGTAAACACAATCAGTTATTTCATGCAAATGCCTTGACATAAATTTAATATTTTTAGAGCATCAATAAATATTCCGAGTGTGACCAAAAAGGTTGCTTATGAGATTACAGTCGGCATTGAGGTTTCAGGCAAATAATGACCAAAAATTAAGTTTATTATTAAGTTACAGCAAGGGACACCCTGTATGTGCAAATCAGAATCACAGAAAATGGCTTTCCCTTGGACACTACAGAATGTAATTTCGTGCAAGATGGCAGAGAGGTTCGGACCTGTTAAAAGAACTCTGTCTACCCTGACTGAGACAGCATTTCTCCTAGTGGTTCTGAACCTGAACCTTCATCACCCTCCATCCCACCTCCTCCTGAGTCCTGAGACACCCTGTGAACTTCCACCCCTTCTTTCAGCCCTAGGAATGGGGACCTTGCTACTAGGTCAAATCCTAAGAGCCCCCTACTACAACAAAGGAGGTTCAAACTTAAAGAGAAGTCTCACACTATCACCAGATAGGTGCCTTACATGCTTCCTTAATCTTTGATTTAAACCCCCACTTGAAAATAGCTTCAGCATCTAATACCAAATTGGAAATGCAGTTTACATGGCAAGAGAGAAAGAGTCACAAAGAAAGCACACGACAGATTTCCAAACTGACCACCTCTGTCACTAGGTGTTTGTTTTTTTTTAGCTCATAATCAATATAGCATTAAATAGACTGAAATCGTGCATTAGGTTTGCAACATGCTTTTCCATGTATCAGCTATTGTAAACTTCATAATGATCCTGGAGGTGTTTTAGCAGCCCATTTACTGGTGAGGAAATACATTCAGAGAAGGTAAACAAGCTGAAGTCTTACATCTGCAGGGGTCCTCAAACTTTTTAAACAGGGGGCCAGTTCACTGTCCCTCAGACCGTTGGAGGGCCGGACTATAGTTTAAAAAAAAACTATGAACAAATTCCTATGCACACTGCACATATCTTATTTTGAAGCAAAAAAACAAAATGGGAACAAATACAATATTTGTATTTGCATGTGGCCCGCGGGCCGTAGTTTGAGGACCCCTGATCTAGAAGAACTCAAACCTGGGACTTGTGATTCCATTGGGGGAGGGGTATCCTTCTACCCTTGTCTCTGCTGCCACCTGTTCACTAAATCAGGTGTGCAGGGGAGGCCAGCCCACCACCCCTGAGTCTTGAGGGCTGATGGAAAGAGTGACTTCAGAGCCAAGCACTGTTCTGCCGTCTCCCTGACCCCAAACAGTGCTCTTCATGAGTCTATGACATGATAGCTGAGTTTTGAAGTCTTTCTGAAAGACTCCAGGACTCTTCTGGATCCTTTAGCAAAAAAGTGAATACTGCCCCAGCAGGCCATTGGTCCTTGTTTGCACAGAATTCATTTATTCATTCATTCATTCATTCACTCATTTATTATCTCCTTGACGACAGAAATTCTATGTTTTGTTCACTGATAAAATTCAGCATTTAATACAGTGCCTTGCATGTTGTAAGCTCCAAATAAAACTGAAAGATCAGTCAGAGGCCAAAAACCAGGTGACACAGGCTTTATTAGAGGAAAGACCTGCTGGGCTGTCTCGCAAAGGGAGAGCAGCAGTCCGTGCAGCGGTTAGAACTCGTTTTAAGGAGAATGAGGAAGGCACGAGGGCTTGGGGTACTTGAAGAGAGCTGGTTGGTTAGTCAATGTATATGTCCATACAAGGTGTTCCTTCTGGGTTGGGACCATATCACATTTACAGTAAGTCATCGCCATTCCAGGGACGGGTGGGTTTAGTAATCACATTCCAGGGAAAGGTGAGTCTATCAAAAACTGTTGAATAAATGCACAGTTCCTATAAGCTTCCCCTATCGTGACTAAATTATATCTCACCATCATGTGTGTTTAAGGCCATAGGCAAAATCCCCAGAAGAAAAAGGAAATGTTATGGGAGGGAGCTGCCCAGAAGGGGATCCTCTCTGTCCTGGGGGCCATACTAAGATATAAGGGGAGTGAGGGACACATAGTAGCTCAGTCCCAACAATCCTCTTTCAAAACACTGAAAAGGTAGACGGGGTAATTATAGTGTAACCTAGCATTTCTTTTTTTTTTTTTTTTGAGACAAAACTGTCAATTTGGATATTAAAGCAAATATGTATCATAATTTATAACTAAGATCCCTAAAGGAAATTGATGCTAGCAGATATTGATTACACCGCTGGACCAAATGCCTAATAAATAACAAAAGATTCTTCATCAGAATATCACAGAGCTTTAGCCCTTTGCCTCATTGCACTGCCCAGACACCGCTCAGGCTGTGGCACCATGAAGATCTGGACTTCGGAGCACGTCTTTGACCACCATGGGAAACTGTTACAACAACCGCAATGCAGAAATACCCAAACCCTATGAACCCAAGTGTGGTTGGAGATGATGTACCGGACAGACATAGAGATCTTTCTGGAAAGCTGCACAGCCATAGACTGCTCAACACAGAGTGGGGACTGCCTTCCACTGAAATCTCTGATAGGTGTGGCAGGAACCAAAACACATGTGCAAGACCATTCTGAGGTTGACTCTGTAGAGAAAACAATGGAACTAAAATCCACTAATATTTCATTTGCAAATATGGTTTCAGTAGATGAGAGACTTATACACAAACCACATCCTCAAGACCCAGAAAAAAGTTTTGACTCCAGAGGCCATAATCACTGTGAAAGGAGCCAGTCTCAGAAGTCATCTCTGGCAAGTACGATATCTCAAATGCTAACAGAGGCCAAGAAGCAATGGAATGGCTAATGCATAGATTAAACGCTGACATTAAGAACTGACTGCTTCGACAGGAGGGAGCATACAGATGCCAATGGCAGCAGCAGCATTTGTAGAGCAAGCATGTCAAACTCGCAGCCTGCAATGAATATTTATTTACTCATTTATTTCAGCCCGTTGTATTCAGCATACGTTTCTATGAAAATTGAAGCTTTTGGTTTTTTCTTTTGCGGCCCACATAAATTTAAAACTTGTTTATTTGGCACATGTTAGCCTTTGAGTTTGACATGCTTGTTGTAGAGAAATGATGGAAGTTGATATATAACACCCAGTCCCAGATCTCTACTAGCTGGCATTATAATTATTTGTCATTTAAAAAATACAACTATGTTTTAGGTTGAATTTTTTAAAAAATAAGTTTAAAAAAGGTTATGTGATTCGATCAAAACAAAGAGGTACAGTGTTTCTAAATAAAAGGGAACAGTGAAATTATTAATGTTGTTTGAAATGACTGTCTGTCTTTGAAGGTTCCGTTATTTATGTAAAAATTAAACAATTTTTTTAAGTACTTGGAAATTGGTGTTAGCTTATTAAATCTTCTTCAAGTAGAATTTTAAAGCTTTTCATGCATTGGAACTCTACCGGGCTTTGGAGCAACCCCAGGACAAAGCAGAGCCACCTGCAAATAGACACAAATGCCCTGCTGAGGAAAACTTCAAGAGGGAACTTTCTAAGGAGAAATTGTATCGTTTTAAAAGATATTAATTAGTATAAAATAACTTGCTCTGCTATAAACCACCATTAAAAACTACAGTGTTTTAATTTGGTACTAAAATGACATTTGTTAATGTAAAAACATTCAAACCTGTAAAGAATTTGTGAGTTTATTTGAACCAAACAGTCGACAATTGACGGGAAGCAGTATCTCAATGGATTGGGATAGTGCTCTGAGTATGGTGGGTTTTCATCTATTTTTATACATTGCAATCAAAGGAGGAGATGTAGGTGGGTTACAAGAAATCCATTGGTGATAGATTAGAGAGGCGGGAGAAAGCAAAGCGGGGATACCTCTGGGATTGGATGAAAAGTAAAATGATAGACACATACTTAGGTGGGTGTAGGATAGGGTGTAAGATAGCCAACAGTCAACAATTAACATGATAACAATGAAGGAATTTGTGGTATCTGTCCTGGCGCCCAAGCACGTTAGCTTGTTCTGCAAGGGGTCCAGAAAAAGGGAAGTTACAAGCTACCCAGACATTTCAAGGATATGTTATTATACATGCAAAAAGACAGATAGGCTCAGTTAAGGTAAAGGTTGACCTTGTCAGTGAAGATACCAGCTAGGATGTATCTACCCACCATAACTGCTTTTAGTTAAAGTTCCATTTCAGACCATCCTTTGAGGTGACTTTAGGTCTCTGAGTTTCAAGACCGCCATGTGGCCCCTTTCGTCCACACATTTTGGGAGTGAAAATTATCAGTCAAGTAAAATATAACTCCAACAAAAATATGATTTGATTCTATTAAAGAGTACTATTGATTTGCCAAAGTTTTGTAACTTAGTGAAGGTGTTCCCTTCCTTGGATTTGTACTCTAGGAGTCAGTGTGCTGTATTGTGGGCTGGTTATGTTAACTGAAAAAATAAAGTCATTACTGAATTTTGCTTCACTCTAAACTTAAAAAATAAAAATAAAAATAAAAATCACACAGCCTTAAACAGCAAAGTCCAAGTCTTAGGGGTCTAGGAACAGAGCCTGGAGCTGCTGCACACTGGACTTGGCTTCTCAATGTCCTGATTCCTCAGCAGGAAGGCAGAAAGGGCAGAGGGAGGAGGACGGAGGAAGGTGGGGGAGGGGCAAAAAAGGCAGAGGTAATGGAGTTGGTTAGGAAGGAGGCACTTTACGTGATTGGGCACATTTTTTTAAGCTAATAGTTAAACAACAACAAAATAATCCTGGTTTTGTAAGGTGTTTGATAATTACAAAAAAACAACAACACCCTGGATTTTAGAAGCCTCATTTCAATAATGTTTAAAGAATATATTGTTTGGTATGATCCCAGAGTTTAACTATAAGATATGGTATACTTTATTTACATATTTAGTAAATGCTTCTGGCAGTTCTCTAGTTGAAAGATCAGACGGAGGCCTAAAACCAGGACTACAGGCTTTATTAGAGGAGAAGCACCTGCCGGGCTGTCTCGCAAGGGGAGAACAGCAGCACGTGCAGGGGTGGGCACGCCTTTTGAGGGGCGGAATGGGAAGGGGTGGGGGGCTTAGTGTACACGGCGCACACTGATTGGTGGCCTACTACATTGTCCATATAGGACAAGGGCTTAGGGTATTTGGCAGGTGTGGATTGGTGGTCCAATGTATAGTCCATATAAGGTACCTGGTTAGTCACTCAGGTATTTCTGGGCTGCAGGTTACGTCATACTCCACCCACCCGTTGGGGGAGGGAGGATCTATCATTCCAGGCTTTTGGTAATATTAAAAAAAAATTGAGAGTCAGGGCAAGGTCAGGGGGCGGAGGTCTGTCTTCCATAGCTACTTCCTGCTGAGAGGGGATGTCGTCAGGGGCATCTACCCGGGGTCTCAAAGATTCCAGTGACATAGGTGTCTCTAGGTTCTGGATTCAAGTCCAGATAGATTTCTCCCACCTTCTGGTTGGCGAACGCCTGCATTCTGTTCTGTAAAAAACTAGTAAAACAGCGCATGAGACGGGCCAAAGAGCAAGATTAAAAGAATAAATACCAGTGGGCCTAATTGTAGGAGAAGCCATGGAGTAAGTGAGCCAAAGATGGCATAACCCCCTTCTAGCTGGTTATGTCGTCTTTGGTCAATCCTGTCCTGGAGGGATTTAATGTAATCTTTGACAATTCCTGATTCATTTACAAAGTAGCAGCATTCTTCCCCAAGAAAGACACAGGTACCTCCTTTTTCTGCTGTCAAGAGATCTAAAGCACGCGGGTTCTGTAGGGCTACTGCTGCTAAGGAGTCTACCTGCCTTTGAAGGGATTCAAGAGGATTGCTAATGATGGAGATATCTTCTGAAAATTTAGCAGACAATTTGTGGGAGAAATGAACAGAGGAGGAAATGCCTCCTACTCCTGTCTCTACTGCAGTGAGAACTCTCGTACCCACTAAAAAGGGAACAAGGGCTGCCCTTTTGTGGCGAGACCTGAGAAGACCAAGAGAGGATTCGAGTTCTCCCTCTGTTCTGATAGAAAGATTGGGGGTTAGGAAGACATAAAGGCAGAGCGAGTGTGACAGGTCCTGGGGGACACAGGTGTAGTCTGTAGTCCCACAAAGGAGAAAAATACCCCATGGAGGACAGGCTAAGGGAGGGGGTAAATTTATAGATTGTGCACAGTAGTAAGGTAGGTGCAGGAGTAGTTGAGGTAGTGATTTGAGAGGTATTTGTTAAACAGGTAGTGTTTTCCGTATTAAAGAGAGAGATGTTGTATAGGGTGCGTTGAGGTCTGGTATAAGTGAGAATTAAGTTAGTGGTCCAATAAGTTGGGATTGGAATGGCTATGATGAGGGGTTCGAGCCAGTGACAGACAAATCCAGCAGGATGTAGAGAAGAAGGGATTGATGTTAGAGAGTAGATGGAAAGTTGTGTTGATGAGGGTGGGCAAAGGAGTAGGTCCAAGGTTTGCAGGGAGAGAGAGAATGTCCGTTAGTGAGGGAGGGATAGGTCGGGATTAATAAAGACAATTATAGTAGAATTGATGACTCCTTCATCATCCCAAGTCCGTTTCATCTGAAAATATTAAAAACCTGAGCTTCTTCCAGAGTAAAAAGTTGGAGGGTCCCTTGCCAGGTAAGAGCCTGTGAGGAATGATGTGTCATCAGGTCCTGGATGGTGTCGCCGAGTCTTCTTCGGGGATGGTGGGAGGCATTTGGTGAGCCTGAGGGAGGTAGGTATTACAGTGAAAGTGGGAGGGAATGTTAGAATGGGCTGTTATCCAAAGGAAAAGCAAACAGGAAGGAAAGGAGCAGTGGAAGCCAGGGACCTGGATGGTTGGATAAGAAGACACTGTGCTGGCTTAACTTCTTATTTTTACTGAACCTTAACCCTTGCTGTTTTTCTGAATATTCTGGTTTAGCTTAAGAAGTATCCAGCAACTTTGTCCTGCCAGACTTGGAGACTGAAACCTCACTTTCTTGCTCAGAGAAAACTATTTACAATTCTTGTAAATAGTTAATTTAGAACTCCTTTCTTCCTTCCTTTCTTCCTTTCTTTCTTTCCCTTTCTTTCTTTCTTTCTTTCTTTCTTTCTTTCTTTCTTTCTTTCTTTCTTTCTTTCTTTCTTTCTTTCTTTCTCTTCCTCCCTCCCTCCCTTCCTTCCTTTCTTTCTTTCTTTCTTTCTTTCTTTCTTTCTTTCTTTCTTCTTTCTTTCCTTCTTTCTTCTTTCTTTCCTTCTTTCAACATTTCTCTTTTCCTTCTCATCACATACACAACCTTCACAAATTTCACACTTTCCAATTAGCCTTCAAACCTTCTTTCTATGTCCTTCAAAAATGCATAACCCTGCCGAAACCGGTTTGGCTCAGTGGATAGAGCGTTGGCCTGCGGACTGAAAGGTCCCAGGTTCGATTCCGGTCAAGGGCATGTACCTGGGTTGCGGGCACATCCCCAGTGGGAGATGTGCAGGAGGCAGCTGATCGATGTTTCTCTCTCATCGATGTTTCTAACTCTCTATCTCTCTCCCTTCCTCTCTGTAAAAAACCAATAAAATATATTTAAAAAAAATGCATAACCATGCCTCAGACCTTCCATTAAGTATTTCTCTTACTTTCAAGAAAGAATACATACTAAGAGCAGGCGAATTAAAACATGTAACCCAGCAATGCTCCAAAGTCTTTAAGTTAATAAAGACTTTGGAAAATTATGTATAGGTAGGTATATGAGGCTGGAGAGAATGCAGCAGGAGGAGGGAGTAGGCCCTGCAATCTGTTCTCAGGCCTCTAGCTGCTTGGATTTTAAAACTGCCGCATTTTTCCTAGAGATAACGATCTCAGTTTCTGATAGTAGCCGGACTGTTGAGTAAACCTGCCCAGTCAAGGAAGTTGTTTTTTGGGAGCAGGGTGAGAAGACGCTGAGGTCAGAGTAGTTTTCAGAGCATTAAAGGGGTGAGAATGTTGGCCTTGGGATCTAAAGGCTCAGTGAGGGGGGTCCCTTCGCCATGTCACGTCATGGAGGAGCTTTGCAAGAAGACTACAGTTGTGAACCCAGAGGCAAGAGTACCCAGTGAGCCTGAGAACGGAGAAGATTTCTTTTTCAGATGAGGGGACAGTCACAGAGGAGATAAGATAAGGCATTTACAGTCCCAGGAATGGCGCAGCCTTGTGGGGTGAGACAGTGAAACTGAGGTAGGTGACTGTGGTTTGGGACAACTGGGCTTTATGAGGGGATACATGGTAGCCCTGGCTGGGCACACAGGTAGAATGAGAAAAGAATGAATGGGGGAATTTAGTAAGATGCAGTGTAAAGGTGAGGTGGCTAATGGCTGTGAGACTGATCCGTCAACCCCCATAATAGAGACTGAGGAGTGGACAAGGGTCCCAGCGAATTCGAAGAGGGCAGAGTAAATGGCCCAGTGTCAATTAAAAAGGAGATCGGCTTACCTGTCACCACAGTCGTTACCCGAGGCTCTGTCCTGGTGATGTAAGTCTGTGGGGCCCTGTCGGGGCCTGGGCAGCTTCTTCGGTGGCCAGTCCCAGAAGGTCTGGGAGCTCCAAACCGGATCCAGAGGGTGGCCGTGCTGGGCTGGCTGAGGCCTGACCCAGAGGGCCAGACTACAGTCTGATTTCCAGTGGCCTTTCCTTCCACACCTTGGGCAGGGCCCAGACGGGGGTCTTGGGTTTGAGCAGGACTTGGCTCACTGTCTTTCCTTGCTGCTTTTGAGGCATGGGCCCGGAGGCGGCTTAGCCCCTGACTTACCCGCAGTTGGAGGACCGGCACTTTGTTTGGGGTTTGAAAGCGGTGGCTAGGAGCTGGAAGGCCTCCTAATCGGCCTCAGCCTTGGCCTGATCTCGTCTTTGATTTTGGATATGGGTTTCCTCGTCTCTATTATTAAACACCTTAAAGGTAATGAGGTCTTCTTGAGGGGTTTGTGGAAGTTTGGTGCACATGTTGCGGGGAGTAAAGGTGGTCAGGTACTGGGGCGAAGGTGGCTGCTGGTTAAGAGGGTCTGAAGAGAAATGTCTGAGGTGTTTTTCGATTTGAGAAAGATCAGAGAGTGAGAAGGGAATGACTACCCAGGTAATACCCTCGCCCCTGCGACTTTCGAGCAAAGGGAACTGGCCAGCCACCTCAATTTGGTTGCTGGAGGTCAAGGGTGGAGAGCACCCAGGGGAAGGTGGGCGGTTAGAGGTCTCAGAGAGCGTGGGATGCAAGTTTCTACCTCAGGGCTGTAAGGGTCAGAAGACAGAGAAAGGAGCTGAGAATCAGTTTGAGAGGGCAAAGAGGACTTTGCGAGGAGGATCTGATGAGTGGAACATGAGGAGTAAAGCGAGGGGCGAGAGCAGAGGGAAAAAGAAGCCTGTTGGTAGGGATTTCGAAAGCTTTCCCTGTCTGGTGGCAAAAATTATCTAGATCTCGGAGGATATTGGAATCGAAAGTGCCGTTTCGGGCCACTGAGAGAGTTTATATTGTGGCCAGGTAGAGCTTCTTTGGTTTGATGTAGCCAGAAAGACCAAGGGTCCAGAGATTGGCAAGAAGACACCCTAAGGGTGTGTTTCGAGGGGGTTTGGACTGAGAGGTCCCTATGACTGGAGGGAAGGGCGAGAGAAGTTGGGGAGGGAACAAGGAGCGTCCTTTCTTTTCCCTCAGCCAACCTGTAGCAAGAGAGAGACGAGAAAAGGTTCCAAGGTCGTCACCCCGAGACCTTTCCTGCAGAGTAGAAGAGAATTCCCAGCCAGGTACCTGGGCTTTCGTAGAACGCACGAAACCTGTAGCCGAGTAGACGGGAAACTCTGTAGGCCCTAATGCCCCTCCAGGTCACAGGGAGCGAGAGAAAAAAAATAGGGGGGGGGGCGCGGGGGGGGCGGGGGGCGGGGTTGGGAAAGTCCCTGAAGCCTACCGGTGGAAGGGAAGCGATGAGATCCCCACGTGTCCTGGTGCGGCAGGGTTCGAGAGGTGTCCGGAGCGGGCCAATCAACTCAGAACCGTACCACCGAGCAGAGCCAGAGCAGGAATCAGAAGTTCGGGCCTAGGTTCGAGGATCGTCCATGCTCCCGCTCACCTCCCCCTGGGTTTCGGCACCAAAATGAAAGATCAGATGGAGACCTAAAACCAGGACTACAGGCTTTATTAGAGGACAAGCACCTGCCGGGCTGTCTCGCAAGGGGAGAACAGCAGCACGTGCAGGGGTGGGCACGCCTTTTGAGGGGCGGAATGGGAAGGGGTGGGGGGCTTAGTGTACACGGCGCACACTGATTGGTGGCCTACTGCATTGTCCATATAGGACAAGGGCTTAGGGTATTTGGCAGGTGTGGATTGGTGGTCCAATGTATAGTCCATATAAGGTACCTGGTTAGTCACTCAGGTATTTCTGGGCTGCAGGTTACGTCATATCCCGCCCACCAGTTAGGGGAAGGGAGGATCTATCACTAGTAAGCAAAGGCAAAAGGTCCCCTCATGCCTGGTCACTTGAGGCAGCGGGGTCCTGGCGATGGCTGGACTCCCAAGGGCATAGTGTGCCAATGCATCAAGTCCCACTCCCAGCCTAGTGGCATCACCTTGGTAGGTTGAATTGGCCATGGTAAGAGTATTTACATCACAGAAATTGGCAAACAATCAGAACTTTTAATTTTTTCAGAGATCTGTGGTTAAACATTTGTCAATGTACTGCTGATTGAGAGATCCTCTTAACAATAGAAGTATAATGTGGTGGCCACCTGTGGTGTTGGAGAAAAGGGTGTAACTGGTCCCCATTTTTTTGTGGTAAGTAGTACTGGAGGATTGTCAGGATGAATAGATCTATTAGCATAAAGTGCTGAAGCTCCTTCAGGGTAAGAAGGTGCTGTCTGCTCGTCCCCTGCTTACTGAAATTCACATTAGGGAGATCTGTTAGGAGAATCATGGGGTTATCCCAAGCAAAACCCAGCTTAGCAAAGGGCAACAAGGTCATGATATAAAATTACCCTGAGGAAAAGGGGTAATTTAGACTGGTCCAGACGCAACCCAAAGGACTTGAAGGTTCAGGAGGGGCTATAGGTTCCCCAGCTGTGTCATTCCTCAGAGGTTTCATGCCTTGGGCACCCATGGTTATGAACTAGAAGCTAACATGTGAAGCACCTTTGCAATGTTTCAGAGAGTACGGAAGTCATTGGTTCAACAGCACAGAATAGTCTTCAAGAGCAATACATACTAGGAAGCAATGAGTGGTGAAGGAATGACCAGTTTCTGGTGCTACGCATGCCTGACATCTGAAAGCAGGACTAAACCACTATCCCAAGTAAACTCCTGCAATTTTTCAACAAATAAGTGGAAGGAGACATCCCTTCAGAATTTGTGAAGGAAACACTGGGCTTCATGCTAATGAGATAGTGTGAGTGCTCAAGCCATCACAGGATAAGCAGAGACCCTTTTATGTGTAGATATGGAAGAAAATAGATTCCAGTAGTAATAGTAATTATCATAAGATGTTGGTGTTGTGGATGACTATTTTTACACTCTGTCTTCTACAGTTATTTAAGAAAATTAACACTTAAGCCCTTATGCTTTACTACTGGATCAAAAAAATTCAAATTCCTCCCAATGGCAGGAAGTTGCTCCCAGACCCAAAGAGTTGGCACTTTCTGGCTAATGAGGGAACCACTTGGACTGTACCCCGCAGTTCCAACCACTCTAGGGTTTGGCCCATGCGAGGCCCCAGGATTCTACCATGGAACAAGTACGGGGCCTGGGAAGGTGATGGGCTGTCAGCCTCAGCAGGACTGGGAAGAGAAACACATCACTTAATATAGTGCCAGGGCCTTGCTTAATATAGAGCAAGGCCCTGGCACTATATTGAGTGGGACTGTGGCTGATCTTTTATCTTTTTCTTAAATGTTTTTAATGCCATGTTCTTATAATTAAAAAAAAAAGAGAGGCAAAAACAAGATTGGCTAACAGGTAGTAGATAAAATCTCTATTATTTCAAGTAGGGACTCCACAGTCAAGATGAGACTCTGTACTATTTTCCTTGCTGAGTGTCTGGGGGGGAATTTTTTGTGGGTATGAGGTGGGGGAGAGAGGACTTTTCTTCTAACATGAACTTGACTCCAACTCCTTGATGCCCCAGCTCCACCTGCCTGCCTGCCCCACGCACGTGTGGATGACAAGCTCCTCTGTGGCAGACAGAGGCAAGGGCAAGAACCATTCAAGAGCAGACTTAATAACTCCCTCTCCACATGCTAACATGGGATCAATGTGATCTAAATTGAAATATGTGGTTGAATGGCTTTCTGAAAAAGTCCTGTGCCTGTAAGTCTTTACAAAAGTTAAAATCCTTCAGGGAAAGGGAGGGGTGGGGAAGAAGAATGCTCCTGTGGACAGGTATTGTGCCTCTCACTCTTTTCACAGAGATGACAGAGAAGAGAATGAATTTTGTTGCTGATGGAATGGGAAGTGGTATTTGAGGAATCAAGGTAATCTCCGGAAAGCAACCTAAGTGGTGAAGGCCTGGGCATTTGTCCTTTATTAGGGATGGCAACTCCATGGGCAGAAGCGAGGGACAGAAAGTGAAACAGGGAAGAAGGTCGACACATGAGTGTGCGCCTGACTGCCAGACCTCAGACCACTCCTCTGAGAACCCACTGAAAACACGCCTCAGGGTCATTCAGCCTGGAGAGAAAGGGCTATAAATGAATCTATCAGCTCTTATCTCAGGCATAGGGTGTATTTGTGTGAACCTTTCACACTCACCATCAACAGGGAAGCCCTAGAACCGAATGCAAGAGTTCTGAGTACAGGCGTGTAGCTGGGTGCTGTCAGGTGGCACTGGCATGGAGTTGATGGTGGCCTATGTGTATCTGGTCACCATTGCAGCCTCGAGACCTGGAGCTATAGGCTCACCTTCACCTGGCTAACTCCTACTGATGCTTCAGAAGTCAGACCAGACCCTCCTCCCTCACAAAACCTTCTCTGCCAAGCCACTCCTCTATCCTTCCACTAAACTGATTCACTTAATAATGCAAACATTGACAAGTTATTGCAGCCAAAAAGTTCTTAGAGTCTATCAAGTAAATTACTTTCAACATGTTGATTTAACACAGCACAAACATATACCCAAGATAGACTCTATATTGATTTTTAAATTCTTGTTCACTGTGGCAGAAATTGATAGTTGTGCCCAAGTATTCATTTTCCTTCTTATATAGTAATATAGTAATACTAATAGTTTTTATCTGGGCACATGGCCTCCCAGAATGCATTTCCCAGGCTCTCTTACAACAAGGTGTAGCCACATCACTCAGTTCTGACCAACAGTATGTGAGCGGAGGTGAGTAGTGCAAATACCAAGATGGGTCCTTAAACGGAAATGGTGAGTGCTCCCTTCCCACAGGTTTGAATGTGGGTGGACAAGAGCAGCACTTTCAAGATGGAGGAACAAAGAGATGGAAGAAGCCTGGGCCCTTCCCCCTGGTGCTTCTCTCCCAGCCCTGAATGCTGGATCCAGACTGTTAGGTGAGGAAAAGGTACACATCACACATTCAGTGCCTAAATGAAAAAACTGTGTTGACTGTCTTACATACTTAGGACTTCCTAAGCTCTAGGAGCTCAGAGTAGGGATATGGAGATAAAAGATGTAGTCCTTAGCTAAAGAAAGCTGTTAGCCTGGTAAGGAGGGAGACTATAAAAAGTTACATACACACACGTATGACAACTGATGACAGAATTAACTACAGGTGCCATGTGAGTGCACGTGAGAGGAGGTGATGTCCATTCTGACTTCTAAACAAGGCAAAGGAGTTACTGAGATATGAAGGGCAAAAGGAACAGCATAAACAAAGACGGAAAGCCAAGACAGAGCTTGGTGCTTCCAGGGAGAGGCAAGGCATTGGCTCTGTGGTCAGACTGTGTGGGTTCAAATCTTAGTCAAACACTGACTGGCTATAGGGAGTTACCTAGGCAAGTTACTTACACCCTCTGAGTCTTCCTCCTAGAGTTGTCATTAGGACTAAATGAGATAACCCATATACAATCCTTAGGACTGTACTTGACTTGTAGTACAGAGTAGGCTCAGTGAATATTAGCTTTAGAAAAGAGAAAAGTCAGTAGGTATGATTGGAACCCCGAGGGCAAAGTGAAGTTACCAGAGATGAGACTAGAGCAGTGGTCGGCAAACTCATTAGTCAACAGAGCCAAATATCAACAGTACAACGATTGAAATTTCTTCTGAGAGACAAATTTTTTAAACTTAAACTATATAGGTAGGTACATTGTTATTAACTTAATTAGGGTACTCCTAAGGCTTAGGAAGAGCCACACTCAAGGGGCCAAAGAGCCACATGTGGCTCGTGAGCCGCAGTTTGCCAACCACAGGACTAGAGGATAGTCTGTAACCACATCGTCAGAGAGATGGATTTCATCCTGGAGCCTAAGGGATTTTAGGCAGGAAATCGACATATTCAGATAGGTTTCTGCCTCAAGAGCTCAATTTGACAGCAGAGTAACATGGTCAGAAAGCGCCTGGCCTTCTTTCTAAATGAATCCTGGCTTTTCACAAAGAAGCATTATTCCACACATTGCACACTCTATTTTGTAAATTCTAATATTGAAACTGGGTGAATTGAGTAATATAAACAGGTTACCTACCTGGTAATGACAATTCATAACTGCCTTATCTTTGTCTAAAAGGAAAGCTTATTACAGCAAAATCTTGATATAATGGACAAATTTGGGCAAGGGGGTGTCCATTAAAACCAAAAGTCCTTTATATAATAAAATAGGTTTTTGAATTTGTATACTAAAAATTAACAAACTAGTTAGTTTATCTGTTTTTACTTATGTAGACACATTTGTGTAATTAAAATTAAGTACATGAGAGAAACCAAGATGGTGGCATAGGTTAACGCCGGAGTTTGCTGCCTCGAACAACCACTTCAAAAATACAACTAAAAGACAGAACGGACATCATCCAGAACCACAGGAAGGCTGGCTGAATGGAAGTTCTACAACTAGGAGGAATCGAGAATCAGAGGAGGCGCAGTGCTGAAGTAAAATACTAAGACTCCCAACAGCAGACCAGAGGAGCGCAAGAATCAAGTCAAAGATTTGAAATGCGAAGAAGCGAGAAACACCCAACCGGAAAAACAAAATGAAAAAAGAACCCAAAAATACGAAGATAGTGTAAGGAGCCTCTGGGACAGCTTCAAACGTACCAACATCAGAATTATAGGGGTACCAGAAGATGAGAGAGAGCAAGATATTGAAAACCTATTTGAAGAAATAATGACAGAAAACTTCCCCCACCTGGTGAAAGAAATGGACTTTCAAGTCCAGGAAGCGCAGAGAACCCCAAACAAAAGGAATCCAAAGAGGACCACACCAAGACACATCATAATTAAAATGCCAAGAGCAAAAGACAAAGAGAGAATCTTAAAAGCAGCAAGAGAAAGAAACTCAGTTACTTACCAGGGAATACCCATACGACTGTCAGCTGATTTCTCAACAGAAACTTTCAGGCCAGAAGGGAATGGCAAGAAATATTCAAAGTGAATGCCAAGAACCTACAACCAAGATTACTTTATCCAGCAAAGCTATCATTCAGAATTGAAGGTCAGATAAAGAGCTTCACAGATAAGGAAAAGCTAAAGGAGTTCATCACCACCAAACCAGTATTATATGAAATGCTGAAAGGTATCCTTTAAGAAGAGGAAGAAGAAGAAAAAGGTAAAGATACAAACTATGAACAACAAATATGCATCTATCAACAAATGAATCTAAGAATCAAGTGAATAAATAACCTGATGTACAGAATGAACTGGTGATTATAATAGAATCAGGGACATAGAAAGGGAATGGACTGACTATTCTTGGGGGAAAAAGGGGTGTGGGAGATTCGGGAAGAGACTGGACAAAAATCGTGCACCTATGGATGAACATAGTGGGTGGGGAGTGAGGGCAGAGGGTGGGGTGGGAGCTGGAAGGAGGGGAGTTATGGAGGGAAAAAAGAGGAACAAATGTAATAATCTGAACAATAAAGATTTAATTAAAAAAAATAAAATAAATAAAAAATAAAATTAAGTACATATGAAAAGTTTAATTTCATAGAAAAATTTTCTATATGTATTACTATAATCTTAAATTTATAGGAGCAAGTGGGGGTCCTGTGGGGCAGGAGGCCTGGCCTTTGCAGTGCGGTGGGGGTGGAGGCAGAGGCGCAGGGAGGGTGGCATGAGAAACCGCACAAATACTCCCACAGCCTCCAGCAAACTCAACCCAGAGCCTCTACCCCCACCCCCCACCCCCCACCTACCTCCCCTGCACTGCCGCCCTGGAAGGGGAAAGAGAAGCCCTGTCGCTGCCACCATGATTTCAAAACAGAAGAAGCAGACTCAGCTGCATCCGCCGCCCCAGAACCACCCAGCCTTGTGGGCCCTCCTCCCATGGCCAATGGAAAGCCTGGTGACCCCAAGTCAGCCCAAGCTGGAATGACATGAGAGGACTTGAAACAAGCAGCCAGAGAAGGGAATGGTAGGAAACTGCTCCAGGCTCAGGAATCGAGGGCAGTCCCGGGGGCTAGGTGGACAGATGCACAAGAAGCAGCACCAAATGCATCTCCTGCTCAGCAGTCAGTGGTGACGGGGAGGAGGACCCAGGAGGCAGTTGAAGGAGCAAAGATGGGGTCCTGAAGGCGAGTCTCTGGAGTCTGGATCAGCAGAAAGAGTGCACACTTCACCCCAGTGATGAAACACATGTCCACCATCAGTGGAATCCTATCTAATAAAAGAGAAACATAGTAATTAGCCGTACCTCCACTACCCTTCCCATTGGCTAATCAGGGCAATATGCAAATTAACTGCCAGCCAAGATGGCAGCCAGCAGCCAGGCAACTTGAAGCGAACAGGAGGCTTGCTTGCTCCAGTGACAGAGGAAGCCAACGTTCCCCGCCTGCTGCTGCCGGCCTCTGAGCTTGCAGTTTGAAACATTGTTACAAATATAGAAGCTAAACAAATCCCCAGTAACCTGCTTTCAGCCAGCCGGGATCTCAGAGCTGGAGTTGAAACAGTGTTTCGATTATAGAACCCAAACAAACCAGATACCTGCTTTCAGCAGCCGAGGCCTCAGAGCTGGAGCCAAGCCTCAGAGCTAAAGCTGGCCCAGAATTTCAAAAAAAAAGAAAAAAAGGAGCGGTTGGGAGTTTCAGTCACCCACCAGCCTGAAAAAAGCCCTCAGCCCCTCACCCAGACTGGCCAGGCACCCCAGTGGGGACCCCCACCCTGAAGGGGGTGTGACCAGCTGCAAACAGCCATCAGCCCCTCACCCAGGCTGGCCAGGCACCCAAGCGGGACCCCCACCCTGATCCAGGACACCCTTCAGGGCAAACCAGCTGGCCCCCACCTATGCACCAGGCCTCTATCCTGCTGTCCTCAGGGCCAGTTCAAGACTGAGTCTGCTCATTGCTGTTTTCAGAGAAAACAACCAGCAGCAGCGACGCAGGGACGGGGGTCGGGAGAGGGCGGCCAGACTGTCCAGGTGGAGAGTCACAGAATTCAAACGGAAGGCCCATGGCCTCCAGTGACGTAGTCTAAGGAAAACAGGCTGTAGAGGAAATAGGGGAGGCCCACCAGAGGCTTAGAGAACATCTCATGGGCCCATCAAACCCAGAAAAAGCGACATCAAAAGCATGGGGAGGCCAGGGTGGCAGTCTCGCGGAAGTTCCGGGTGCTCCTGTGTTGGGGGTGGGGAGAGCCTAGAGGGCATCAAGAGCCTCACTCGTTCGGGCAGAAACACTCTAGTGGGGAAGCCGCAGAAATGCCCCGACACCAAGAAAGGCTACAGGGGTGGGGGTGGGGGTGCGGGTGGAGGGTGGGGAGGGGTGGGGTGGTGGGGAGGGGATGCGTTCACCAAGCACAGCGATCACAGGCCACAGCAGTGGGGGCCGTGCTACTGATGGAGAAACTACGAAATCCAAGAGCAGGGAGAGTGGCCTTTCAGGAAGTGACTCTGTTCCAGTCCTCCAAACTTGACCCCAGGTCAGACAACCTGGGAGTTCCTCAGAGCAGCTGCTGACACGGGGGACAGGGGTTCGCACATGAGAGGACTTGAAACAAGCAGCCAGCAGGGAATGGTGGAAAACTGCTCCAGATTCAGGAATCGAGGGCAGTCCCGGGGGCTGGATGGACAGATGCACAAGAAGCAGCATCAAATGCATCTCCTGCTCAGCAGTCAGTGGTGTGTGGGCAAGAGAGAGGGTGAGAGCCGTTGGAGAACTGAAAATGAATTTTTTTTCTTTTTAATGTGTTTTTGTTTTTTATTAGTAATAAATGCAGTGGAAACTATACACACACACACACACACACACACACACGCACACACTGAGTAGGTCTAGTAAATGCGTGCATTCACCTCTCACCAATAGGAAACAAATGCACAGTCTGGGGCTCGGCTTGGGGGCGTGGCTCAGCACAGTTAAAACTGCTGCAGAAAGTCATAGCAGGCGACAGCAGAACCAATTACCATGCACTGTGCAGTGTTACCACGTGATAATCATCCACTAAACACTGTTAATGAGTGGTGACTATGGAATTATATATGTAGACTATAGATGTAAACATGTCATATTTATTTATGTCAGCAAAATTACTAGTGTTTTTCCAACCTTTTGCATATTCTCTAAAATTTGTTAAAAATAACAGTGAAGCCCAGCCGGCCAGAGTGGTTCAGTGGTCGAGCATCCACCTACGAACCAGGAGGTCTCAGTTCAATTCCCAGTTAGGATACATGCCCTGGTTGCAGGCTCGATCCCCAATGTGGGGTGTGCAGGTGGCTGCCAATCAATGATTCTCTGTCATCATTGTTGTTTCTCTCTCTCCCTCTCCCTTCCTCTTTGAAATCAATAAAAAAATATTTTAAAAATAACAGTGAATTAATAATCTACACTAATAAAAGAGAAACATGGTAATTGGCGTACGACCGCTACCCTTCCCATTGGCTAATCAGCATATCCTATGCAAATTAACTGTCAGCCAAGATGGCCTCCGGCAGCCAGGCAGCTTGAAGTGGAACATAAGGCTTGCTTGCTCCAGTGATGGAGGAAGCCAAGGTTCCCAGGCCTGCTGCCGCCTGGCTCTGAGCTCCTGAAGCAACAGCTCCAAAAGATACAATGTTTCAATTATAGAAGCTAAAAATGGCAGTTAATTTGCATATACCAGTTGCGAGGGAAGACTGAGGACAACATGGAGGCCAAGAGGTACAGAAGAAAGCTAAGTAGAGGCCTCGAGGACAGAAATGGACCCAAGGCTGCAGAGGTGGGAGGTGGGAGGTGGGAGGGCAAGCCCAGCCACAGCGGCTGCAAGGAGGGGCAGTGGCTTGGAGGGGAATGGGCAGTGCCTGGGAGCGGGAGGGGAAACACTCCACAGCGCCTGGGAGCTGAGGGGAAACCGGCCACAGCGCCTGGGAGCGGGAGGGAAACCCGCCTGAGCCCCCGGGAGCGGGAGGGGAAACCCGCCTGAGCGCCCGGGAGCGGGAGGGAAACTTGCCTGAGAGCCTGGGAGCGGGAGGGGAAACCCGCCACAGCGCCCGGGAGCTGAGGGGAAACCGGCCACAGCGCCTGGGAGCGGGAGGGAAACCCGCCAGGGCGCCTGGGAGCGGGAGGGAAACCTGCCTGAGCCCCCGGGAGCGGGAGGGGAAACCCGCCTGAGCGCCCGGGAGTGGGAGGGAAACCCGCCTGAGCGCCCGGTAGTGGGAGGGAAACCCGCCACAGTGCCCGGGAGCTGAGGGGAAACCCGCCACAGCGCCCGGGAGCCGGAGGGGAAACCAGCCACAGCGCCCGGGAGCGGGAGGGGAAACCCGCCACGGTGCCTGGGAGCAGGAGGGGAAACTGGCCACAGCCCTTTCACAGGGACAGGCGTCCTCTGGAGCCAGGCCGCTTTGAGCCTGTAGGCCTGTGCATAGGCCCTGAGCGGCTGAAGTCCGGAATGTCCGGCCTAAGCTTGCAGGTGCCAAGCGGCTGGGGTTGGGGTGGGAACATCCCCAGGACCCAGGCACTCCAAGCTGGCGCACACCCAAGCGGCCAGGAAGGGGGCGGGAATGTCCCCTGCAGCAAGTGAGCAGACAGCAGGGCCCTGCTTGCCACTGGCCATGGCAGCGAGGGCAAGCGGTCCCTTGCAGGGCCCCCACAGAGAGCAGACACCAGGGCCCTGCTTGCCCCTGCGGTGGCGAGCCAGAGAGAAGACAGCAGGGCGCTGCTTACCCCTGACCCCAGCAGCGAAGGACAGGCAGGCCCCTACAGAGAGCAGACACCAGGCCTACGGTGGCCTCAAGCAGGCAGGTCCGCAGAGAGCAGAGCACCATGGGGAGCAGGTCTAAGCCGTCAGTAGGACATCCCCAGAGGGCTCCCAGATTGGAGAGGGTGCAGATCGGGCTGAGGGACCCCTCCTTCCCCGTGCACGAATTTCGTGCACCGGGCCCCTAGTAATAAATAACCTGTTAATTTAATTATAAGCAAATCTTGGTTAAACTCATTTTAAAATTAACAGAGTGTTAATTTTTATATATGACATACGGGCCAGAAACTTTGTCTATTAAATCCGAAGTGCATTAAATTGAGGTCCTAAAAACCGAGAGTTTACTGTATTTCTTTTGCCGTTATTATTCCATTACAGCCTAAATTCCCACTTCCTGTCTTGCTAAGGAAAATGTCCATGGTCAGAGGACCAAGAGTACCATTTTCCATCTGAATGAGATTAAGTGGACAGAGAGCTCCCTCATCGCAGGGCTAAATTCACTGAAGCGCTTCTCATGATGAAACCTGACTTGTGTTTGTCTGGTTGTTCCATGCAAACGTATCAGAAAAATGCTCAGGCCTTTGCCCATTTGTTAACAACCTTCAGAACATCCCAGTCTATTGACCAGAGCTCTGGGAGCAGAGGGCTCCTGTGCGGGCATTCTCTGATACATCGCCACCTGGTGTTCAAACTGTCATGTAGTGATTTTCCTTCCTTCAGAAAGGGTGAGTACCAAAAATATTGTGACTCTTTTCCTTTAATAAAGAATGCCAAATAAGGTCTGCACACTTTCCTGTAAAATATCTCCACAACTGCACTAAGGGAAATAAATAACATAAGCAAATCTTTGCAGAAAGGTGGGTTGATTTTATTTCTCAAATAAAATTACCACAAATCATGATTTCATGGAGTTTCTCCATAGGCAGTGAGTGTACCCAAATTCACCAAAATCCTGAAAGCTTCCCAGGAAAGACAATAAAAAGCACTAGAATACCACTTCTATTTTCTGGAAGGATGACCAGTTAGGTCTGCAGAGCCTCGGCTATAAAGGCATAGGCGACCCTTGGTCTTTGCATTATGCATTTTATAATAATGGTGATCAGGCACTGAAGAAGAAAATTACATGAATCACACCAGGAGACATACACAAGCTGGGAATTCTCTGCCTCTGCAAAGGGTACCCATCCATCATGGGTTCACTTCTGATCTTCCAGGCCCCACCTATCTGAAAGTCTAACTTTTCATGGGAATTCACAGTTAAGTCTCTCAATTATTGGAGACTGGGTCCTGTCCCCTCATTAGCAGGGCAATCACCCGTTGTGTCACATGCATGGCTAACGTCCATTCTAGCTTCTCCATCACTTAGCTCTAGGTACTCTAAATTAGTGTTTTCCCATGGCACAGCAAGAAGGGAGGAGCAAAACCTCTTCTCACTCTTTGAATGTCTAATGGATTCCTTGCCCTCAAAACATTCTAGAGACAGGTGGCAGAGCTCCTCAGGACTCTAATTGCCTCTGGCAAAACAGAGCACTGCAGCATGGCCACTCAGAGGTGGGGAACATGAAAATCAGACAGATTCCATTGATTCCAACATCCCTTAGTCATGAGCTTACCAAACCTTTCAATGATTTCTGCCTTTGAAAAGCAGAAATTATTCATTCACAGATTGGGGCAAGCTTCACGATTATTGTTATAGTTCCTCAATGTCAGCTACTAAACTAGGAAAACACCTGGAGGGTGCATATATAGATTTATCCCATCCCCAAGGTGCCTGAGGAATTCATGACTTACTATGCACTGCCACCGTGCTGATGTTAACTATGCATATGTATCACTTCTTCTACCAGATTAGAAGGTGTGGGAAAACATCTCCCGCCTCTTTACTTTGGGGAACAAGCTGGAAAATAGAATCATAGATACACAAATTCACACACACACACACACACACACACACACTCACACATACTGCATACACCACAGCCCAGCATAGTGCCTTTCCTATTACATTTATTTTTAAAAATGTGTATATTTTTATTGATCTCAGAGAGGAAGGAAGAGGGAGAGAGAGATAGAAACATCAATGATGAGAGAGAATCATGAATGGGCTGCCTCCTGCATGCCCCCTACTGGGGATCGAGCCCAGAACCCGGGCATATGCCTTGACCAGGAATTGAACCATGACCTCCTGGTTCTTGGGTCGATGCTCAACCACTAAGCCACACCAGCCTGACCCTATTACATTTCTTAACTGTTAAAAGTAAAAACAAAAAATATGTTCAAGGTTAAATACTAACAGTCTAGGCCCTTGGTACCCTCTGGCTGTCTACCCACAGGCTTTGCCAAGCTCAGGCCTAGAGAAATATGGAGATAAACAAGTGAGGGAGGCCTAAAAATTGTAATTTGTTATTATCTCAGTATAAACTGACAAGGCAAAGCATCTACTTAAGAAGGAAAAAAGACGATGTCTAGTGACACTGTTATGCCAAAACAGTCCCATCACCTGTGCCAGCTGCAATAACTGGTCATGGCTGCCTGGAGTACAGTGCTGAACATCGTGAGGCTGTGTATGGATTCAGCAAGAAGGAGCACTAGGGAGAATTAACAATGCCGGTCGCAGGTGGAGTGGGGAGAGGCCCTGGCATGCAACGTACTGCTGCATGGGCTGGGAGCCAGTTCTCCGGAGAAAGCTGTGTCTTACCAGATACCGAAAGTCATAGACTAGAGAGCCTGCAGAAGCCAGGCAGGTGCCAAAAAAGAAAAAGTAGGTAGGAGGGGCCTGTGCCACAATATGTAGAGAATATTTTTAATGGCAAGTAATAAAGAAAACAAATTCAACTGACTTGAATAATATGTAACTGTATTATTTCACCTAATGAGATTCTGAGAGGCAGGGTGAGTGAAAGTTTAAGCTCTAATCCCCAGTCTTCCCTTGGCTTTTCCCTCCTCCGTGTGGATGCCCATCACAGTCATTATACCTCCCCTGCCAGTGGCTGGTTCAGGACCCCCAGGCTTAACCTGCCAGTAGCTGGCACTCCCACGACTGGTCCAGGGGGCATATGACCCAATCCATCTAATCTGGCTGCAGGTAATACCTTATTTCATGCTTGAGGGAGAGGTTTTCTTCTCCTTCCCATAGATGTGAACAAGGAAGTCTACTGTTCATTTGCTGTTGATCATCATCTTGCTGCCATGAGGGAAAGTCAGCTTGAGAACATTCCACAGAGAGGAAGGGAAAATAAAAAGAAGAGTGGGAAGTAGAGCCAGAACCCTCACTGTAACACATTACCTTGCCTCTCAAACTCTGACATGGGTCTCACTGGGCTAAAATCAAGGTGTCAGCAGGGCTGCATTCCTTCTGGAGGCTCCGGGAGAATCCATTTTCTTTCCTTTTCCAGCTTCTAGAGGCTTCCTGCATTCCTTGGCTCCATGGACCCTTCCTCAATCCTCAAAGCTTGCAATGTTGCACCTCTCTGGACACACCTCCACAGTCACATCTCCTCTGACAATAGCCAAAAAAGCGTTTCTGCCTTTAAAGACCCATGTGATTAGGCTGGACCCACCCCAACAATGGATAATCCTCACATCTTAACTGAATCACATCTGCAAAGTCGTGTAAAATAATAAACTCAGGGATTCCAGGGACTAGATGTGGACAGCTTTGGGAGGACATTATTCTGCCGACCATACCGCCTCATAATTTCTCAGGCCCAGATTCACACTTTGTGGTTGTATATTTCCAAAGTGTAGACAGAGGTTAAGAATGTCAAGGAAGCCTGACTGGTGTGGCTCAGCAGTTGAGCATCGACCCAGGAATCAAGAGGTTACCAATTCGATTCCCAGTCAGGACACATGCCCGGGTTTGGGGCCCAATCCCCAGTGGGGAGCATGCACAAAGCAGCTGATCGATGATGTTTCTCCCTCATCAATGTTTCTATCTAAAAATCTATAAAAACACATATTTTTTAAAGAATGTCATGGGAAAAAGTATTTTCCAGGAAATAGAAAGAAAAACTTAAGTGGATACAGCAATGTGTTCCATTTGATGGATAGCAATCTCTTCCTGGATTAAATGACAAACTATTCACAAGGGTCTACAGGTTAACTGTAACCAAAAGAAGACTGAGCAAAGCCCAAATTAAACTGTATAGGTTCCATGATGTCTTTGGAGAGCTTGCAGTGTGAAAGGGAGGTCACAGGTGAGATGATATTTCTTTTTTCAAAAATATATTTTATTGATTTTTACAGTGAGGGAGGGAGAGGAATAGAGAGTTAGAAACATCGATGAGAGAGAAACATCGAACAGCTGCCTACTGCACAACCCCCACAGGGGATCGAGCCTGCAACCATGATACATGCCCTTGACCGGAATCGAACCTGGGACCCTTCAGTCCACAGGCCGACACTCTATCCACTGAGCCAAACTGGTTAGGGCGAGATGATATTTCTTATAACCCCAAGGACACAATAACTTCACGGTCAAGCTGGAAATGAAATAAAATGCTGGCTTCTGGAAACTGTCAGATCAAGGAGAATATCCTGACTTGACAATGAGAAAATATATGTCTTCAGTCACCACCTCAATCCTTTCAACTCTGGAGACTGCCATACAAAAACAAACCTAGCCATGGAAATTAACTCCCCAGTCAAAAAGAATGTGTGTCTGCCTGGGATGAACAGCAGAGGATCTGGCTAAAAGCTCTTGTTCTCTTCGCTTGGCTACTCAATAGAGAAGGAAGGGGGAAGGGTGAAAAAATCAAATAGAATAAGCAATGAGGAATTTTTCCAGCTACATTTTTTAAAAATAGCAACCTGTGCAGGGGCTTGAACATTGGGTACTGGCTCATCATACCAGCATTCTAGCAGGACAATTAACCAGTTGTTAAGACTCTGTTCAATGGCTTTAACTTCTTAGGAACCAACCCTCATGCAATTTTTTAATTCTAAAAGTATTTATGGGCATCTTATTTAAAAAGTGCATTAAAGGGAAAAATCATAATAACCCATGCAAACACACACACACACACACACACACACACATCCCTCCTCTTATGCTATCCCCCCAAGGATCAAAAGCCTAGTAGGTACCTTTCCAAACCTTTCATCTTGCTTGTTTGCAAACATATATTCCTACATACAGAGTTTTCATATTTTCTTCTTATAAAACTGAATATACTATGTTCAAGATTCCACAATTTCATTTTTTTACTCAACTTACCTGTCCTTTAGAGCAATTCATTCATTATATTCACTAAAATTGAAATTATGAATGTACCAAATTATATTTAGAGCAAAATACTGATGGACATTCAGTTTTGTTTTGTTTTGCCACTAAAAAAAATGCACCCAAGCATCCTTGACTATTTATTTTTATGTTCTAACAGTTTTCTTTTTTAATTATTTTTACAATATACAAAATAAATCTATTACCAGATTGTACATACAAAATAATTAGCCATTTACATGCAATAAACACTAATATTTCAAGAAAAATGATTTTAAATATAATAATATTTTATGCAATAAACATTATTACCAAAGCTATACTAATATACAAGTAGTATAATATCAAAAAAGTTGAGTGAGATCATTTATCTTTCTCCGATGGGCTTATTTCGTTTAGCATACTGCTCTCCAGGTCCATCCATGCTGTTGCAAATGGTAGGAGTTCCTTATTTTTTATAGCTTTGTAGAATTCCATTGCGTAAATGTACCATTATTTTTTAATTCACTCATCTGCTGATAGGCACTTAAGCTATTTCCAAATCTTAGCTATTGTAAATTGTGCTGCTATGAACATAGGGGTGCATATATCCTTTCTGAATGCTGTTTCTGATTTCTTGGATATATTCCTAGAAGTGGAATCACTGGGTCAAATGGGAGTTCCATTTTTAATTTTTGAGGAAACGCCATACTGTCTTCCACAGTGGTTGCACCAGTCTGCATTCCCACCAGCAGTGCACAAGGGTTCCTTTTTCTCCGCATCCTCTCCAGCACTTGTCATTTGTTGATTTGTTGATGATAGCCATTCTGACAGGTGTGAGATGCTACCTCATTGTCGTTTTGATTTGCATCTCTTAGATGATTAGTGACTTTGAGCATGTTTTTATATGACTCTTGGTCTTCTGTATGTCCTCTTTTGAAAAGTGTCAATTTGGGTTATATATATATATATATATTATGGTCTGATGCATGAAATTCATGCACCTTAAAAGGGAATTAATTAGAGGAAATATTTTAATATTGCTATTTGCCCTTTCTCTATAATAGCAGTGTCAGAGATGAAAGAAAATTAGTAAAATATACATGAAAATCTCCCTCCTGTCAGAGTCTGGGGCATGCCATGGGACCAAGAGTCAAGTCCCCGCCCACGCGCATGTGTCTCAGAATTGTGTGAGACCCACCCAGCCGACCCCCCTCCCATCAAGCCCTGCAGTGCAGGGGGTGCAGGCTCAGGTCCCCTGTCAAGCCCCGCCAGGCAGGGGGTGCAGCCTCAGGTCCTCCATCAAGCCCCACCGGGTGCAGGGCATGGCCTCAGGTCCCTCGGCTCCAACGCCGGGCACAGGGCACAAGGGTGCGAGGGCGTGAAGGTGCGAGTGTGTGACAACTATTTGCATATTAGCTCTTTATTATATAGGATATATATTTTTTTTCTTTATTGAATAAGGTATTACATATGTGTCCTTATCTCCCTTTTCCCCACCCCCACTCATGCACTCACCGCCCCCCTGGTGTCTGTGTCCATTGGTTATGCTTATATGTATGCATACAAGTCCTTTAATTGAGCTCTCCCTCTTGCCTCCACCCTCCCATACCTTCCCTCTGAGGTTTGACCATCTGATCGATGCTTCTCTGTCTCTAGATCTGTTTTTGTTCATCAGGTTATGTTGTTCACTATAATCCACAAATGAGTGAGATCATGTGATATTTATCTTTCTCTGACTGGCTTATTTCACTTAGCATAATGCTCTCCAGGACCATCCATGCTGTTGCAAATGGTAAGAGTTCCTTCCTTTTTACATCAGTGTAGTATTCTATTGTGTAGATGTACCACTGTTTTCTAACCCACTCATCTACTGATGGGCACTTAGGCTGTTTCCAAATCTTAGATATGGTAAATTGTGCTGCTATGAACATAGGGGTGCATATATCCTTTCTGATTGGTGTTTCTAGTTTCTTGGGATGTATTCCTAGAAGTGGGATCACTAGGTCAAATGGAAGTTCCATTTTTAGTTTTTTGAGGCAACTCCATACTGTTCTCCACAGTGGCTGTACCAGTCTGCATTCGCACCAGCAGTGCACGAGGGTTCCTTTTTCTCTGCATCCTCGCCAGCACTTGTCATTTGTTGATTTGTTGATGATAGCCATTCTGACATGTGTGAGATGGTACCTCATTGTCATTTTGATTTTCATCTCTCAGATGATTAGTGACTTTGAGCATGTTTTCATATGTCTCTTGGTCTTCTGTATGTTCTCTTTCAAAAGGTATCTATTTAGGTCTGTTGCCCATTTTTTGACTGGGTTGTTTATCTTCCTTTTGCTAAGTTGTATGAGTTCCCTATAAATGTTGAAGATTAAACCCTTATCAGATATAACATAGGCAAATATGTTCTCCCATGGAGTTGGCTTTCTTGTTGTTTTGTTGATGGTTTCTTTTGCTGTGCAGAAGCTTTTTATTTTGATGTAGTCTCATTTGTTTATTTTCTCCATAGTTTCCATTGTCCTAGGACAGTGGTTGGCAAACTCATTGGTCAACAGAGCCAAATATCAACAGTACAACGATTGAAATTTCTTTTGAGAGCCAAATTTTTTAAACTTAAAACTATATAGGCAGGTACATTGTTATTAACTTAATTAGGGTACTCCTAAGGCTTAGGAAGAGTCACACTCAAAGGGCCAAAGAGCTGCATGTGGCTCGCAAGCCGCAGTTTGCCGACCACTGTCCTAGGAGCTGTATCGGTAAAGATATTGCTACAGCATATGTCTGATATTTTGCTGCCTATGGGTTCTTCTAAGATTTTTATGGTTTCCTGCCTTATGTTTAAGTCCTTTATCCATTTTGAGTTTATTTTTGTGTATGGTGTAAGTTGGTGGTCTAGTTTCATTTTTTCCCATGTATTTGTTCAATTTTCCCAGCACCATTTATTAAAGAGACTATCTTGATTCCATTGTATACTCTTGCCTCCTTTGTCAAATATTAATTGAGCATATTGGTTCGGGTTGATTTCTGGGCTCTCTATTCTATTCCATTGATCTACATGTCTGTTCTTGTGCCAGTACCAGGCAGTTTTGAGAACAGTGGCTTTGTAATACAGCTTGATATCTGGTATTAAGATCCCACCTAATTTGTTCTTCTTTCTCAGGATTGCTGCAGCTATTCGGGGTCTTTTTTATTCCAGATGAATTTTTGGAGAGTTCGTTCTAGGTCTGTGAAATATGCCATTGGTATTTTAATGGGAACTGCGTTGAATTTATAGATTGCTTTGGGTAGTATGGACATTTTAATGATATTGATTCTACCCATCCATGAACATGGTATGTTCTTCCATCTGTTTATGTCTTCCTCTATCTCATTTTTCAAAGTCCTGTAGTTTTCTGAGTAGAGGTCTTTTACCTCTTTAGTTAAGTTTATTCCTAGGTATCTTAATTTTTTTGGTGCGATGGTAAATGGGATTGCTTTTTTAGTCTCTCTTTCTGTAAGTTCATTATTGGTGTATAGAAATGCCATAGATTTCTTGGCATTAATTTTGTATCCTGCTACATTGCCAAATCCATTTATTAACTCTAATAGTTTTTTGATGGAGTCTTTAGGGTTTTTTATGTACAATATCATGCCATCTGTGAATGACAGTTTTATTTCTTCTTTTCCAATTTGGATGCCTTTGATTTCTTCTTCTTGTCTAATCACAATGGCTAATACTTCCAGTACTATGTCGAACAGGAGTGGGGAGAGTGGGCATCCCTGTCTTGTTCCTTTTCTTAAGGGAAATGGTTTTAGTTTTTGCCCATTGCTTATGATGTTGGCTGTGGGTTTGTCATATATGGCTTTTATTATGTTGAGGTATGAATCTTCTATTCCCACCTTGCTGAGAGTTTTTATCAAGAAAGGGTGTTGGATTTTGTCAAATGCTTTTTCTGCATCAATCGATATGACTATGTGTGTTTTTTCTCTCAATTTGTTCATGTGATGTATCACGTTTATTGATTTGCAGATATTGTACCATCCTTGCATCCCTGAGATAAATCCTACTTGGTCATGGTGTATGATCTTTCTGATGGACTGCTGGATCCGATTTGCTAAGATTTTTTTGAGGATTTTGGCATCTATGTTCATGAGGGATATTGGCCTGTAATTCTCTTTCATTGTGTTGTCTTTATCTGGTTTTGGTATTAGGGTGATGCTGGCTTCATAGAATGAGCTTGGAAGTGTTCCTTCCTCTTGAATTTTTCGGAATAGTCTGATGAGGATAGGTTTTAGTTCTTCCTTGAATGTTTGGTAAAACTCCCCTGTGAAGCCGTCTGGCCCTGGGATTTTGTTTGCTGGCAGCTTTTTGATGACTGCCTCAATTTCTTCCATAGTTATTGGCCTATTGAGATTTTTAGATTCTTCCTTATTGAGCTTTGGAATGTTGTATTTTTCTAGGAATATGTCCATTTCCTCCAGGTTGTCTAGTTTGTTGGAGTAGAGTTGTTCATAGTATTTTTTAACAATCATTTGTATTTCTGTGGGGTCTGTTGTTATTTTGCCTCTATCATTTCTGATTTTGTTTATTTGGGTCCTCTCTCTTTGTTTCTTGGTGAGCCTGGCTAGAGGTTCATCAATCTTGTTTATCCTTTCAAAGAACCAGCTCCTGGTTTCATTGATTTTATGTATTGATTTTTGGGGTCTCTATGTCATTTATTTCTGCTCTAATCTTTATTATCTCTTTCCTTCTGCTCACTCTGGGCTTTTCTTGTTGCTCTCTTTCTAATTCTTTGAGATGTAGAGTTAGATGATTTTTTTCTTGTTTTTTGAGGTAGGCCTGTAGAGCTATAAACTTCCCTCTCAGGACTGCTTTCATTGTGTCCCATAGGTTTTGGATTGTTGTGTTTTCATTGTCATTAGTTTCCAGGATGTTTTTAATTTCTTCTTTGATCTCATTGGTAACCCAATCAATATTTAATAACATGCTATTCAGCTTCCAAGTGTTTGAGTGTTTGGGGTTGTTTTTATTGTAGTTTATTTCTAATATTATGCCATTGTGGTCTGAGAAGATGCTTGGTATGATTTCAATCTTCTTGAATTTGGGAAGACTTTGCTTGTGACCCAATATGTGGTCTATTTTTGAAAATGTCCCATGTGCACTTGAGAAGAACGTATATTCTGCAGCTTTGGGGTGAAATGTTCTGAAGATGTCAATTAAGACCATCTGATCTAGTGAGTCATTTAGGATTGCTGTTTCTTTGCTGATTTTTTGTCTAGAGGATTTATCCAGTGATGTCAGTGGTGTAATAAAGTCCCCTACTGTGATTGTATTGTTGTCGATCTTGATATCTTCCAGGAGTTTTTTTATGTATTTGGGTGCTCCTGCATTGGGTGCATATATTTTTATCAGAGTTATATACTCTTGTTGTATCAATCCCTTTAGTATTATGAAGTGGCCTTCCTTATCTCTTATTATGGCCTTCACTTTGAGGTCTATTTTGTCTGATATAAGTATTGCTACCCCAGCTTTTTTTTTCATTTCCATTTGCCTGAAAGATATTTTTCCATCCCTTCACTTTCAGTCTGTGTGAATCCCTTGTTCTGAGGTGGGTCTCTTGTAGACAGCATCTATATGGGTCATGTTTTTTTATCCATTCAGCCACATGATGTCTTTTGATTGGAGCATTTAGTCCATTTATGTTTAAAGTTATTATTGAAAGGTACTTGTTTGTAGCCATTTTTATTTTTTTGAGCCTGTGTTCCTTCTTACCTTTTTATTTCTTCTTTTTTCAGCATTCCCTTTAGCATTTCTTGCATTGCCAGCTTGGTAGTGATAAACTCCCTTAGCCTTTTTTTGTCTGTGAAGCTCCTGATTTCCCCTTCAATTTTGATTGATAGTCTTGCTGGATAGAGTCTTCTTGGATCCAGTCCCTTGCTTTGCATCACTTTGTATATCTCCTTCCATTCCCTTCTAGCTTGATATGTTTATGTTGAGAAATTATTTGATAATCTGATGGGGGATCCTTTGTAGGTAACTCTCTGTCTCTCTCTTGCAGCCTTTAAGATTCTCTCTTTGTTGTTAACATTTTCCATTGTAATTATGGCATGTCTTGGTGTGGGTCTTTTGGGATTCACCTTGCTTGGGACTCTCTGTACTTGTGTAACTTTTTTGTTCCTCATATCAGGGAAGTTTTCTGTCATTATTTCTTCAAATAAATTTTCTAATCCTTGCTTCTCTTCTTGTCCTTCTGGCAGCCCTATTATACATATGTTATTTCGTTTTGCATTGTCCCAAAGCTCCCTTAAGGCTCTCCTCCTGCTTTTTAATTTTTTTCTCTAGTTGCTGTTCAGATTGGGCTTGTTTCTGTACTTTATCTTCTAACTCACTAATTCGGTCCTCTGCTTCTTCTAGTCTACTGTTGAAGCCTTCCATGGTGTTTTTTATTGTAGTTATATAATTTTTCATTTCTTCCTGATTTTTGCATAGGTTGTTGATTTTCTCGTCCATCCGGTGTATGAACTGTATGACCATTACTCTGAATTCTTTTTCTGTCATGCTGCATGCTTCTGTTTCACTTATTTCCTTTCTTGGCGATTCCTCCTTTTCTTTCCTCTGGGGATTGTTTCATTGTCTCCCCATTCTGACTATCACCAGAAGGTTCAAATGTCAAGTTGCAGGGGCCTGGGCCATGTGCAGTGCGAGTTTTGCACTCCCCAAGTGTCAGTGAAGAGCTCTGACACCAAGACGTGCGGCTCCTATGGGTTGGTGGGAGCCATGCTCACCCCGGGTCAGAGTCTCAGATGCTTAGTGTGGCCTCGTGTGTGCACCTAGATTCAGGGACCCTGCCTGCACTACGTTGAAACAGAGAACCTGCTGGGGTGTGCCAAAAATCAAAGTCTCCTAGTGCATGTCAGGAGTCAGAGGCTCCCTGTGTCCGCGCCGAGAATCAAGTATCAGAGTCTCTGTTACTTGGTGCTATCTTGCACCAAGAATCAGGGTCCCTATGTGCGCATGCACCAAGAATTGGAGTCTCTGGCTCCTAGTGTGAATGTACTGGGAATCAGGGATCTCAGGTGCGTGCAATGAGAAACAGAGTCTAGTCCCTGGTGCTCATTGCTGCCTCTTGCATGGAGATTCAGGGTCCCTGATCTGCTTTGGAGATCGGGTTGCACAGTTGCACTGTGTTGGCAGGAGGTCCACTCCTGCCCTGTGGAAAACAGCCTTGTGTGTGTGCTTGCCCTGAATCAAAGTCAGGTGGCACTGCCGCTCAGTGTGGGTGTGGGGTCTGATCACGCAGGTGTGCACTGCAGGAAGCAGACTCCCCATGTCCATGCACCCAGGTTCAAATTCAGTGCTGCCCCCCTGGGTGGGCATGGGGTCTGGTCGTGGGAAACAAACCCCAAGTTCGCACGTTCAGGTTCAAATTCAGTGCAGTCTCCCTGTTTGGGTGCTGGGTCTGGTCATGGGAAGCAAACTCACCAGGTTCGTGTCCCAGGTTCAAATTCAGTGCTGTCTCCCCGTGTGGGCACGGGACCTGGTCTCGGAAAACAATCTCCCCAAGGTTGCGCACCTAGGCTCAAATACAGCACACTCTCCCCACCTGGGTGCAGAGCCTGGGTGAGGGCAACAAACTCCCCGGGTTCGCATGTCCAGGTTCAAATTCAGTGCAGCCTCTCTGCTAGGGTGCAGGGTCTGGTTGTGGGAAACAAACTCCCTGGGTCTGCACCCCCAGGCCCAAATTCAGTGCTGTCTCCCTGCATGGGCACAGGACCCGGTCGCAGAAAACAGTCTCCCCAACAATGCGCACCCAGGCCCAAACTCAGCACAGTCTCCTTGCCTGGGCACGGAGCCCAGTCACAGGAAACAAATTTCCCGAGTTAGCACGTCCAGACTCAAACTCAGCGCTGTCTCCCTGCCCTGTGTGGGTGTGGGATCTGGTCCCAGGAAACAGTCTCCCCAAGGATGCACACCCTGGCTCAAATTCAGCACAGTCTCCCCGCCCACAAAGCCTGGTCACAGGAAACAAACTTCCTGTGTCCGACACCAAGGCTCAAAGTCACACAGAGCTGCTGCTGCTGAGTGTGTGCAGAAAGCCCTATTGTGCAGCTGGGGTCTGGCAGTTCCTATACCGCTGCCCCGGGGGTGGCGGGGGAGGGGGATTGGCTTTGTGACTCACAGAAATCTGCGGCCGGGGTGCCTGGAGTCTTAGTGTCCCTGGGTCTGCAGCTGTGGTCTCAGGTCTTCTACCAGAGCAGCTGTGGGGTTCAGGTTTGCTACTGAGACCAGACTGGGTGGTGGCGAGGCTAGGATCCTAGTCTCATACAGTTCTGTTCTTCAAGATGGCATGGTCTCTGTGCTGCTGGTGTCCTCCCCAGAGTGTTTGCGGTGGCAGCAGGGTTTTGCTGTCTAAGACTGTCCGGATTGGCAGCCCCTTGAAAGACCTGCAGGATCTAACTGTCCCTATTTCACTCACACACACACCCACACACGTCCACACACTCCTCTATAGCTCCCTCACTCTCTCACACACTCTCCCTCCCTGACTTCCTGCCGGTCGCCATCTTTTTTTTTTTTTTTTTTTTTTTGAGTGATATTTTCAACTCTGTCTTCTAATTCACTGATCTGATCCTCAGCTTCCCCTATTCTGCTCTTTATTCCTTCCAATGTGTTCTTTATTTGTGTTATGTCATTCTTTATCTCAGACTTTTCTTTTTTAATAGTTACTATATCTTTTTTCATGCTGTTGAACATTTTTACCATCATTACTCTGAACTCTGTGTCAGATAAATTTCTTATTTCTGCTTCCTTTATCTCTTCTTCTGGAGAATTCTCTAGTTCTTTCATTTGGGGGTTGGTTGCTTCTTTGTCTTCTCATTTTGGCTTTCTGTTTGGGTTTGTGACTACATATTAGGTAGATCCTCTACACCTCTCAATCACTAGTGCAGGATAGTGTTAAAGGCTGTTTCTGACTAATTAGATCAGGCATAGACTCAAAGCCTCAAGAGACCACTTCTGCATACAGACTGATAGGGTTCCAACTTGAATTGAACCTCAGGCAATCATCCTCAGATGTGGCATGAGTTTTTTCAACAGGGTGAGACAGTTTCTTCTGCCTGGAGGCTAATTGTTATTTTTAATCTTTGAAGTGGCCTCAGGGCAAGGTATTTTCCAATAGGATGTGTCAACTGTCTCTCCCCCGCCCCCGACCCCCCCAGGCAAGTCCAATGTCTTTGTGGGAAAGATATCCTCTGTTGCATGAGGGAATGACAAGTTTGAGCAACTTGGGGTGTCTGCCTTCTGAGCTCTATCCCCCAAGTCCCAGTCCTGACTTCTGCTCTCACAGCTCCAGTTCACTTCACCCTCCCTCTGCTGGAGCACAAGGTAGGTGGCTCCACAGGGAATTTTATGCATTGGCCCTTTAAGAGGGTGTCTGAATTTTCAACTGTTACTCCCTAGCAGACAGCACTCCACTGCTTTCCACAGCCAGATGTTATATGGGTAGCCTCCTCAGTTTTGGTACACTCTACTAGGGGGCCCAGCATGGGGAGTAGATCCCAGAGTTCTCAATGGAAACCCCCCCAGAGCTGAGATATCTCTCTGAGACTTCAGTTGTTGTTGTGGGTGCCCAGCCAGCCTTTTCGCACTCCCACCCCTCCTACCAGTCTCTATGCCAGGCGTCCTCAAACTATGGCCCGCGGGCCACATGCAAATACAAATATTGTATTTGTTCCCGTTTTGTTTTTTTACTTCAAAATAAGATATGTGCAGTGTGCATAGGAATTTGTTCATAGTTTTTTTTTTTAAACTATAGTCTGGCCCTCCAACGGTTTGAGGGACAGTGAACTGGCCCCGTTTAGAAAGTTTGAGGACCCCTGCTCTATGCAGTCTCCACTTTCGGTACTCGAGTATCAGGTTCTCTCCTGCAAGTTTTCCATTGATTATTCAGGAAGTTTTTCTGTATTTTAGTTGTAATACCAGTTTGTTCCTGGGAGCATGTCCATGCAGCATCCACTTACTCTGCCGCCATTTTTAATCTGCATGTTCTAACAGTTTTCATATTTAAAGAATATACTATGCCAAATGAGATTGGAGACAAAAATATTTTTTATTTTAATATATATTGCTATACACTTTCCCAAAGATAGTAATAATTTATATTCTTAAGTATCACATGAGGGTGTCTGTTTTTCTACTCCCAGCAGCACTGTATGTCACAGTGTTTTTAATTTTTGTCATTTGATGAAAAAAAAATGGTACTTCGTGATGTTTAATTTGTATTTCTGAATGCTAGTAAGGTGGTTCATCTCACTGTTTAATAAATTTAGTTAGCAGGTCAGACTCTTAATTTACATAGACTCTGCTCCTGAGAAAAAAATGGAGGAGTCAGACTAAATCTCTAGCAAAATAACCTACAACTGTTATCTGGACACCATTTTTTAAAATGTATTTTTATTGTTGATGGTATTACAGATATCTCCCCTTCCCCCGCCCCCCCCCCCACCCCCCATTTACCCACACCTCCCAGTCCCTACCCAGCTCCCAGGTCTTCACTACGCTATTGCCTGTGTCCATGAGCTATATATATATAAGTATATAAGTTCTTTGGTTTATCTCTTCTCCTCCCCGCAACCCCACATCGAGGTATGTCATTCTGTTCTATGACTCCCTGCTCCAGGTCTTATTTTGTTGGTCCATTCATTTTGTTCATTCAATTTCACAAATAAGTGAGATCATGTGATATTTATCTTTCTGGTTTGGCTTATTTCACTTAGCATAATATTTTCCAGACCCGTCCATGCTGTCCCAAAGTGTAAGAGATCCCTCTTTTTTACAGCTTTATAGTATTCTATAGTGTAAATGTCCCACCATTTTTTTATCCATTCATCTACTGATAGGCACTTTGGCTGTTTCCAAATCTTAGCTATTGTAAATAATGCTGCTATGAACATAGGGTGCATATATTCTTTCTGATTGGTGTTTTGAGGTTTTTAGGCTATATTCCCAGAAGTGAGAGCACTGGGTCAAACAGAAATTCCATTTTTAATTTTTTGAGGAAACTTCATACTGTTTTCTGTAGTGGCTGCTACAACCTGCATTCCCACCCGCAATAAACTAGTGTTTCCTTTTCCCAACATCCTAGCCAGCACTTGTTGTCTGTTGATTTTTTTAATCATAGTCATTCTGTCAGATGTAAGGTGATATCTCATTGTGGTTTTAATTTGCATTTCTCTGATGATTAGTGACTTTGAGCATTTTTTTCATGTGTCACTCGGCATTTGAATGTCCTCTTTGGAGAAATGTCTATTCAGGTCTTCAGCCCATTTTTTATTAGATTGTTTGTCTTCTTTTTGTTGAGTTGTATGAGTACTTTATATATTTGAGATATTAACCCCTTCTCAGATGCATCATTGGCAAATATTTTCTTCCATTCAGTGGGTTCCCTTTTCAATTTGATGTTTTGTGGCTGTTTTTTTGTTTTGTTTTGTTATTGTTTTTTTTGCTGAGCAAAAGCTTTTTTTAATGTAATCCCATTTTTTTATTCCTTTTCCCTACAGATGTATCTGTAAACATATTACTGCATAAGATGTATGAGATTTGACTGCCTATGTTTTCTTCTAAGATTTTTAAGATTTAATGCCTTACATTTAAGTCTTTTATCCACCTTGAGTTTGTTCTTGTGTATAGTGTAAGTTGGTGATCTAGTTTCATCTTTTTGCATGTGTCTGTCCAGTTTTCCCAGCACCATTTGTTGAAGAGACTGTTTTTACTCCATTGTATGTTCTTGCCTCCTTTGACACACATTAATTGACTGTAATAGTGTGGGTCAGTTTCTGGGGTCTCTGTTCTGATCCATTGGTCGATATGCCTGTTATTGTGCCAGTATCAGGCTGTTTTGGTTATAATGGCTTTGTAATATACTTTGATATCCAGTATTGTGATCCCTCTTACTTCATTCTTCTTTCTCAAGATTGCTGCAGCTATGGTCTTTTATGGTTTCATGTAAGTTTTTGGCATGTTGGTTCTAACTCTGTGAGTATGCCATTGGTATGTTAAGATGGATTACATTGAATTTGTGGATTGTTTTGGGTAGTATAGACATTTTAATGGTGTTAATTCTTCTCATCCATGAACATGGTATATGTTTCCACTTCTTTGTATTTTCCTCTAATTTCTTTTTTCAATGTCCTATAGTTTTCCAAGTACAGGTCTTTTACCTCCCTGGTTAAGTTTATGCATAGGTATCTTATTTTTGTTGTTGTTGTAATGGTAAATGGGATTGCTTTTTTAGTTTCTCTTCTGAGAATTCATTATTGGTGTATACAAATGCCATAAATTTGTGGATGTTGATTTGGTATCCTGCTATCTTGCCAAATTCATTTATTAAGTCTAGTAGTTTCCTGGTGGAGTTTTAGGGTTTTCTATGTACAATATCATTTCATCTGCGAATGAGAGTTTTACTTCATCCTTTCAAATTTGGATGCCTTTTATCTCTTCTTCTTGTCTGATTGCTGTGACTAGGACTTCCAGTACTATCTTGAATAAGAGTGGTGGAAGTGGACATCCTTGTCTTGTTCCAGTTCTTAAGGGAAACATTTTTAATTTTTGCCCATTGAGTATTATGTTGGCAGTAGGTTTGTCACATATGGCCTTTAATATGTTGAGGTATGCTCCCTCTATTCCCACCTTACTGAGAGTTTTTATCAAAAAAAGGTGCTGTATTTTGTTGAATACTTTTTCTGCATCAATTGATATGATCATATGGTTTTTATTTTTCAATTTGTTTATGTGATATTACATTTGTTGATTTGCAAATATCGCACCAGCCTTGTATCCCTGGAATAAATGCCACTTAATCATGGTATATGATCTTTTTAATATATTGCTGGGTCTGATTTGCTAATATTTTGTTGAGGATGTTAGCATCTGTGTTCCTCAGGGATATTGGCTGGTAATTCTCTTTCTTTGTAGTGTCTTTACCTGGTTTTGGAATTAGAATAATTCTGCCTTGTAAAAAGAGCTTGCAAGTGTTCCTTCCCCTTGAATTTTTTGGCATAGTTTGAGGAGGATAGGTGTTAGTTCTTCTTTGAATGTTTGTAAAACTCCCCCGTGAAGCCACCCAGACCAGGGCTTTTGTTTGCTGGAAGATTTTTTATTACTACTTCAATTTCATCACTTGTTATTGACCTACCCATGTATTCTGATTCTTCCTGATTGAGTTTTGGAAGATTGTATGTTTCTAGGAATTTGTCCATTGCACCCAGCTCATCCAGTTTGTTGGCATATACTTGCTTATAGTATTTGATTACAATCTTTTGCATTTCTGTGGTATCTGTTGTTATATTCCCTCTTCATCTCTGATTTTATTTATTTGGGTCATTTCTCATTGTTTCTTGCTGAATCTGGCTAGGGGTTCATGAATCTGGTTTATCTTTTCGAAGAACCAGCTCTTGGATTTATTGATCTTTTGTATTGTTTCTTTAATCTTAGTGTCATTTATTTCTGCTCTGATCTTTATTTCCTTCCTTCTACCTACTCTGGGCTTTTCTTGCTGTTCTCTTTCTAATTCATTTAGTTTTAGGGCTAGATGGTTTATTAGTCCTTTTAATTATTTCTTGAAGTAGGCCTGTAGTGCTAAGAAATCCCCTTTCTGAACTGCTTTTGCAGATGCACTATAGATTTTGGGTGGTGGTGTGTTCATTTTGATTTGTTTCCAGGAAGTTTTTAATTTCTTGCTTGATCTCATTGGTAACACATTCATTGTTTAATAACATGCTATTTAGCCTCCATGTATTTGAGTGTTTTTTGTGTAGTTGACTTCTTACTTCATGACATTGTGATCTGAGAAGATGCTTGGTATTATATCAATCTTCTTGAATTGGTATAAACTTGTTTTGTGCCCTAACATGTGGTCTATCTTTGCAAATGTACCATATGCACTTGAGAAGAATGTATATTCTGTTGCTTTGGGATGAAATGTTCTGTAAATATTGGTTAGATACATCTGATCTAATGGTTCATTTAAGGCCTCTGTTCCTTATTAATTTTTGTCTGAAAGATCTATCCAGTGATGCCAGTGGGGTGTTAAAGTCCCCCATTATAACTGTATTGCTGTCAATGTCTCCCTTAAAGTCTATCAAGAGTTTTTTAATGTACTGTGTGCTCCTATATTGGGTGCATATATGTTTACAAGGGTTGTATTTCCTGTTGAATCACTCCCTTTAGTATTATGAAGTGGCCTTCTTTGTCTATTCTTATGGCCTTTGTTTTGAAGTCTATTTTATCTGATACTAGAGGCCCAGTGCACAGATTTGTACATGGGTGGGGTCCCTCAGCCTGGCCGGTGATCAGGGCTTATTGGAGGGAGGCTGGCCAGCTGGGGGGAGGGACCGAGGGAGGTTGGCCAGCTGATCTCCCTGATCAGGGCCAATGGATGGACCAGCTAGCTGGGGGGAGGGACTGAAGGAGGCCAGCCGGAGGCGGGGGGGGGGTGGCAGAGGGACTGCAGGAGGTTGGCCGGACAACTGGGGGGAGGGACCGCAGAGGTTGGCCAGCTGTGGGAGATTGGCTGTGGGCGTGCACTGACCACCAGAGGGCAGCTCCTGCATTGAGCGTCTGCCTCCTGGTGGTCAGGGTGCATCATAGCAACCAGTCGACCAGTCATTCAGTTGTTAAGTCATTCAGTCACTTAGGCTTTTATATATATAGACAAGAGGCCTGGTACACAAAATTCGTGCATGGGGGGGGGGGGGGCTCAGCCCAACCTGCACCCTCTCCAATCCAGGAGTCCAGAAGTTGTGAGTTGTGTCCCCATTTTTGGCATCTCTGGTAGGTAGGGCAAGGTTGGCATCTCCACAGATCCCAGAGCAGTTAAGGGGTGGGGGAGAGAGAATGGGTGAAACCAGAGAGAGAGGGAGACACAGAGAGAGAAACAGAATAGTCATATATGTGTCTGAGAGAGAGAGAGAATGTATATGTGTCTATAGAGAAACAATAGTTGTGTATGTATCTATGAGAGAGAGAAACAGAATAGTTGTGTATGTGTCTATGAGAGAGAGGATCTGAAAGATAGGGTTCTGGGTGTGTTTCTATGTAAGAAATGGGGAGAGAAAAAGATTGAAAAGTAGGGAAAAAAGGGGAGACAGACCCCACCTTCCCCTTAGGGGAACCCCTTCTTGCCATGTAGTCAGCAACCCCAGCACTGAGTCGGCTGGGGTAGGGCGACCCCATTTGCCCTTCTCCATCTTGTGCTTCTCCTGTGTCTGGGGCTTGTCCTCTGGATGCCTTTGTCCTTTCATCAAGAGTCACCTCGTGAGCCCCCACCCTGTGGCCTGAGGGGTGAGATCAGTGGGAAGTGTCAGAATGAACGCTCCCTGGTCCTTCTGTTGGGGACGTCACTGAGGACGGGGTCACAGCCTCCTGCCAGCGCCGTTTGCCCTCATTTCCCAAGGGCTGTCCATCTGGCCTCCCCCGAGGTTATCTCCATAGCCCCCTGGGAACCATCGAGTGTCGGAGTGACTCCACCTGGGAAGCAGGGTAGGAATCTCCATTGAGCCTGGGCATCTCCAGAAACATGTCTCCAGATCCTGAAAGACTGAAAGAGCCACCAGAGCCTGTGGAGGAAGGGGTTGTCAAGGAGCTGGTGCAGCTGTCGCCCCGCCCCCCACCCCGGTGAAAGACATGGCGGTCTTGACAGCATAGATGTTTGCCTCGTCTTGAAACTTTCCGATATTTTTCTTATGGCGAATCCGCTTGTTGCCAAACCAGTTGGAGACCTGAGAGACAGTGATGCCATACTTCTTGGTGAGCTCCTCCTTAGCCTCTTCACTGAGATATGGGTTACTCAGGTGGGAATAGAAATAGTCATTTAGGACCTCGGTGGCCCATTTGCTGAAGTTCCAGTATTTCCGTCTGGCATCCAGGAACCAGGAGCGCAGGATCATGACAGCCTCACAGGTGGCCACTTCCTCTGGGGGCCACTCCTAGGCCAGGCGGCATGGTGTGCCTATTTGCGACCCCTGGCTGGGTCGGCCTCAAGGCTGGGCAGTGAGTTCTGTGGGCCGTGCACGCCCCTGCCCGTGGCCACTTCTGCTGGGGGCTGCTCCTGGGCCCCGCCTTACTGGTCCTGGTTAATTAGCATATCCAGGCTGATTAGCATATTCCTCTCTTATTATATAGGATGAGTATTGCTACTCCAGCTTTTTTTTTCTTTCCATTTGCATGGAATATATTTTTCCATCCCTTACTCTCAGTCTGTGTGTATCTGTTGTTCTGGGGTGGGTTTCTTGTAGACAGCATATATACGGGTTATGATTTCTTATCCATGCAGTCATCTTATATCTTTTGACTGGAGCATTTAGTCCATTTACATTTAAGGTTATTATTGATAGTTATTTACTTATTTCCATTTTTATATTCTTTATGCCTATGATCCTCTCTCTCTCATTTTCTGTCGGGGTTCTTGTCCCAGCATCTAGAAGGGTTCAACAATCTGGAGAAGGTTGTGCGTAGATTAAATAGGGGTCTAGACTAATCATCAGAGAGATGCAAATCAAAACGGCAATGTGGTACCATCTCACACCTGTCAGAGACGAAACATAATTTTGAAAGGCATTTGGGGGGTCAGAGGAGCTAAGTTCTAAGGTCTTAGGTCTAAGGTCTCCTCATCCCAGGACCCCATGCTTTTTATTAACACAATTTGTCCTGAGGTGAGGCAGAGATATACACTTCAAAGGGTATACACAAGCATTGTCAGAATGGGGGAATTAACCTACGGCTGTTCAGGTGTTTGGCCAGTAGGAGGCAATAACATGTAGATTAAGATGCCTTTTAGCTGTCTGGCAGCCAAGAAATCAATTTAATGTATCCTATTCAGGTTTGGGGAAATGCCTTCAGCCATTCCCAGATGGAGCCCTGCTGTCATGCTGGAACTGATCCCCGGCAATTTTCCTCTTCTTAAAGCAGTCCCTTTAACATTTCTTGCATTGCTGGTTTGGTGGTAATGTACTCCTTTAACCTCTTTTTGTCTGGAAAGCTTTTTATTTCACTTTCAATTTTAAATGACAGCCTCACTGGATGCAGTGGTCTTGGATTTAGGCCCTTGCTTTTTATTACTTCAAGTACTTCATGCCACTTCCTTCTGACATCAAGTGTTTCTCTTGAGAAGTCAGTTGACATTCTAATGGGAACTCCTTTGTATGTATCGCTCTCTTTCTCTCTCTCTTTGCCTTTAAGATTTGTTCTTTGTCTTTAACATTTGCCATTTTAATTATGATGTGTCTAGGTGTGAGTCTCTTTGGGTTCATCCTGAATGATACTCTCTGTGCCTCCTGAACTTGTGTGGTGTTTTCCTTCACCAGATTGTGGAGGTTTTCTGTCGTTATTTCTTTAAACAGGTTCTCTGTTCCTTGCTAATCTTCTGTCCCTTCTGGCATTCCTGTAATTCGGATGTTGTTACATTTCATGTTGTCCCAGAGCTCCCTTAAGCTATCTTCCTGCTTTTTAATTCTTTTTTCTATTTGCTGGTCTAATTGAGTATTTATTTCTACCCTGTCTTCCAAATCACTGATTTAGTCCTCTATTTCATCCAATCTACTTAAGTCCCTTCCAGTGTCAGATACATCATTCATGTCAGATATATCATGCTTCATGTCTGTCTCACTCTTGTTTATGGCTTCTATTTCCCCTCTTGTGCAGTTATAATTTGCATTAAGCTCCTTAAGCATCTTTATAGCCATTGCTTTAAACTCTGTTTCTGATAGGTTGCTTGCCTCCATGTCATTTAGTTCTTTTTCTGGAGATTCCTTCTTTTCTCTCAGTTGGAGGTTGTTTCTTTATCTCCACATTTTAGCTGTCTCTTTATATTTGCTTCTACATATTAGATAGAACTGCTATGCCTCCCAGTCTTTGTGGGATGGCTTTATGTAGGTGTCTTGAGGGGTCCAGTGGTGTAGTCTTTTTGTTCACCTGAGCTGGATGCTCTAGGAGTGTCCTCTGTGTGCATTGTTTGGATTCTCCTGTTGTAATTAGGACTTGATTATTGATATCCCATTTTAGGGAGGGGTCTCCCCTCTGACTTGCTGCCAGTGAGGTTCAACCCTGATGTCATTGTGCCAGCTGTCTCGTTTTCAGGGACTCCTTAGCCCAGAGGCTGGGTCTGCCTTGAGTCTCACACCTTGACTGACCCTGTTCTGACCTGTACTTCCTTCCTCTATGGAGCTCTTCCTGCAGGTGTCAGCTGCAGGTGCTTGGGGGTGCTGCTGGTTTTTGCCTCACTGAGCAGTCTGGGATGGTGTCTGTGGTGGGGACCCAAACTGCTGTTTCTGACTAATTAGATCAGGAAAAGACACAAGGCCTCCAAGGAACCACCTCTGCCTGCAGACTGATTGGGTTCAGTCTGAAGTGTCCTCAAGCAATTGTCCATAGGTTGGTTGAGAGGTTTTCCAATAGGGTGGGACAATTGCTTCTGCCTGAAGGCTAATTGTTATTTTCAGTCTCTTATTGGGCCTCAGAAACTCTACAGGGTAGGGCAGGTGATTTTACAATAGGGTGGGTCAACTGTCTTCTCCCCAGGCAAAAACGTCAGGATAGCACAGGATTGCCTGAGAAAGATGACCTCCGCAGTGTGAGGGAATGACTCAGCACAGAAAACCAGGGTGTCTGCCTTCCAAGCTCTATCCTCGGATCCCCCAACCCTGGCTTATGTTTCTACAGCTCCAGTCCACTCTGCCAGAGCCTAAGGTGAGTGGTTCTGCAGGGAATTTTGTGCATTTGGCCCTTTAAGAAGATGCCTGCATTTCCATCCACCTCTCCCTGGCAGACAGCAACCCTGCTGCTTTTCACAACCAGATATTATGTGGGTACCTTTCTCAGTTTTTATGCTCTCTTCTGGGGGGCCCAGCTTGGGGATTAAACCCGAGAATTCTCAGTGGGAACCTCCCACAGCTGAGATATTCCTCCAGGACCTCAACTGCTGTCTATGGGAGCCTGGCCAGCCCTTTCACGCCTCTGCCCTTCCTACCAGTCTTTATGCCGTCTCCAGTTTCTGTTCTTGGTTATCACGGCTCTCTCCAGCTAGTCCTCAGTTGATTTTTCAGGGTCATTCTTCTGTATTTTAGTTATAATTCCAGTTTGGTCCTGGGAGCGTGTCTGTGAGCTTCCACTTACTCCACTGTCATTTGTAATATCCTAGACACCATTTTAGCTATAAGTCAATCAGTGCCTGAAAGTAGTCCATTGTTTGGCCATTGTGCAAAAATACCTCCACCACATTTTAATAAAGACTCTCAAGAAACTTCCAGAGACATCTAAATTGCAAACAATGGCCACCACCACAGAGGCAGGAGAGATGAATGTTAAGTTCAACATAAACTACTTTTGACACCTAGGCACTGCCAAACCTGAAGAGAGCCACGTTAGTAGTGACCACTTCTAAAGCACTGGATTGAGAAGCATTCTCAGGCCAATCACAACTTACCATAAAAGAGAGACTGGGCAGCAATGTGTGCCATGGGCACAAGAATCTAAAGGGACAATATCCCAGAGTGGGAAGAGAGTGGGATTGTCTCCTGGGGCTTAAAAGTGTGGGAGCTCTTGATTTGGGTAAGACATCACCCTCATCTCTCCTCCTCAATTAGGCTGTAGAAAGCAGGGATCAGAATAAACCTGCCCTCCGTCCACCCCCAGCCCACCTCTTCTTTGACTCTTTTTCATTTTATCCAGAATTCACCTGAATAAAAATGTTGTGAGAAATGAAAGTAATGTTGCAGTTTTCTGCACCCTAAATCCACTAGAAATGGCCACACAGGGCTAATAAGGGAGAATTAAATGACGTTTGAAAATCTGCCAAGAAGAGACACTGCAAGCAAAATAGATATACAATCTATGGTCCTCGTCATAGAATTAGCTTTCAAGCCAGAAAAACAAAACAAATTTTTTAAAAAACCCACCTCTTATTGCTAAAGCTCAGAATGCCTACATTTCAGGTCCCTGCAGGAATGGTTACATCTTTCTCTCTCTGAAATGAAATGCAAGTTGGTTAGGTGCTGTCCTCCCCTCTCCTTTCTCTCCACCACCAGGGTCTCCTTTCTCAGGACATCGCCTGACCCCTAGTGGTCACACTGCCTCCTGCAGCTTGTCAGTTCTAATTTGTGGACAAGTGTCATTATTGCCTTTGAAAAAGTGATGTTTGTAAATTACTACAGTAATGAGTATCTGAGTTCAAGAAAGTCTTCAAAACAAACTTAAGAGAAATTACCAGAGAGGCCTAAACATCAAAGAACACAAGTAACCTTTTGTCATATGACAGTGCTACATGGCATGTCTCCTCTCCAGGCCCCTCAGCCTCACACCCTTGCTCACTCCCTTCCCTGGGCTCTCTGGGCACAGAGATCTGGGTTTCCCCTTCTTCTTGGCTGGTCCTGAAATGATGGCCTTCCCCAGCATTCAGGCCTGGGCCCTCCTCACTTCTTCACCCACACACTGTTGGTGCCCATCCTCTCATGGCTTCAGTTATGTCAGTGGGCGGAGGACATCAAAGGGCTAACTTTAGGCCCTCTCCTGTGCAAGCCTATATCCAACTGCCTATGGATATCTCCACTTAAAGATAATTAGTTGAAAAGGAGATTATTAACTTGTTTGAGGCATTGTGTTAGTTTGCTAGAGCTGCCAAAATACTACAGACTGAGTGGCTTATAAAAAGCAAATTTATGCCTTGGCAGGGTGGCTCAGTTGGTTGGAACATCGTCCAAAAGGCTGTGGGTTTAGTTCCTGAGCAGGGTACATACCTAGGTTGTAGGTTTGATAACGGGTTGGGGTTTGTATGGGAGGCAACAGATCTATTTCTCTCTTTCCCTCCTTCCCCCTTTCTCTAAAACCAATAAAAGCATATCTTTGGGTGAGTATTTTTTAAAAAAAGAAATAAAATTTATTGTCTCACAGTTCTAGAGGAGGGAAGTCCAAGATCAAGGTGTCAGCAAGTTTGGCGTCTTCTGAAGCCTCTCTCTTTGACTTAGAGAGGGCCAAACTTTTCACTGCATTCTCACATGGTCTTTCTTCTGTGTGTGCACATTCCTGGCTTCTCTTTGTATGTCCAAATTTCCTCTTCTTATAAAGACACCAGTCAGGCTAGAACCAAGATGGCGGCGTAGGGAGCGGACCTGTGTGTGCTGCTCTCTCACAGCATCATTGAAACTATCAACTATGAAGTAAACAACCGCCACTCAGAACCATGGGGAAGTTGGCCCAGTGGGAGATCTACAACTGGAGGAAAAGAAAGAAGCGCAGTGAGACTGAGTGGGAGCTACGGAGGCACCAAAACCAGAGGTACGCAGTCACACGCCACGCGGGCTGCAAATGGATTCTCGGTTTTTTACGAACCCTCGAATCCTCTGGGCTTGCGCGGGGCGGGTCTCTGAGGCCCCAGATCCCACAGGGAGAGGCGGCCACGGCCTTGCAGTGGTCGGAGAGCGAGGGAAGCTCTGACACGCGGCTGCTCGCCGGCACCGAGGGACAAGAAGTCCTGGTGTCCCGGGGAGGCGAGGGGCGCGGAGACGCCGCCATCGCTATTTCCTCCACGCTGGCGACTCCCTGTGACCCCGCCCTACCCTCAGGGCTGTGCCAGAGGCACAAGAGGGAATGACTGTGCTTTTACAAACTCTCAAATCCACTGAGCTGGTTCGGGCGGGTCTCTGAGGCCCCAGGCCCCAAGGCCAGAGACGGCACGGCCTTCCAGCGGTCAGGAAGCGAGGGAGGCTCTGGCGCTCGGCTGCTCGCCGGCACTGGGGGACGCAAAGTCCTGGAGTCCTGGATAGGCAAGGGGCCGCTAAGTCTCCGCCCCGGTGACTCCCTGTGACCCCGCCCTACGCAATTTACATTCCCATCTGGGCTGTGCCAGACTCACAAGTAGAAACGCCTTTGCTTCTGCAAACTTTCAAATCCACTGAGCTGGTTCAGGCGGGATCATGAAGCACCAGACCCTACGGGGAGAGGCAGCACGGCCTTGCAGCCATCAGAAAGCGAGGGAGACTCTGTTGCACAGCTGCTCGCCGGCACTGGGGGACACAAAGCCCTGGCAGAGAGTCAAGGGGCCGCGGAGACTCAGCCAGTGCTATTTGCTCCGCCATGGCGACTCCCTGAGTCTCAGCCCTAATCAATTTACATCCCCATCCAAGCTGTGCCAGGTGCACAAAAAGACCCACCTGCGCTTTTGCAGCCTATCCCAACAAATTGCAGACTTCAACTGCTCGCAGCCATGAGAGACACACTCAAGAAGCAAACCCAGGAGAACCAGGATGGCGGCATAAGGAAGAGACCTGTGCGTGCTACCTCACACAACAACATCGAAACTACCAAATATCAGACAAACACCTATCATACAGAACCATGGGAAAGTTGGCCCAGTGGAAGCTCTACAACTGGAAGGAGAGAAAGAACATTGAGACTGAGTAGGATGTGACACCAAGTACAGAGCCCAACCCAACAAACTGCAGATTTCAACTCCTCCCATAGAAAGAAGCGCATTGAGACTGAGTAGGATGTGCAGAGGCACCAAGTACAGAGCCCATCCCAGCAGGCTGCAGATATCAGCTCCTTGCATCTGGGAAGGACGCAATCGGGGGGCAGAGTCGGGTCCGGGGCCGGCCAGGGCTGGGCCTGACTCGGCCGGCACTGTGGAACCGCTGTACCAGCAAGCGCACAAACATGCCCACTGGTCCCAGTCTCTTGTGGGGCGCTGGGGGACAGCAGACAGGCAGTCTGTGCACTTGGTGGAGGGCAGGAGTGCTGGATGTTCAACCACCAGGAACGCCTGGAGATTTTGTCTAGTGGGGAGCCGCAGGCAGGGGACAGAGGGCCAAACTTCCTGTTTCCCCGGTAAGGCTGGGATGGCCCCGGTGAGGTCGGGATGGACCCGGTGAGGTTGAAGCGGTCCCGGTGTGGTAGGGACAACCCCAGTCAGGTTGAAACAGCCCCCGTGAGGTAGGGACGACCCTGGTCAGGTCGAAACGGCCCCGGTGTGGTAGGGACAACCCCGGTCAGGTTGAAACGGCCCCGGTGTGGTAGGAACAACCCCTGTGAGGTTGAAACGGCCCCCGTGAGGTAGGGACGACCCTGGTCAGGTCGAAACGGCCCTGGTGTGGTAGGGACGACCCCGGTGAGGTTGAAACGGCCCCCGTGAGGTAGGGACGACCCCGGTGAGGTTGAAACGGCCCCCGTGAGGTAGGGACGACCCCGGTCAGGTCGAAACGGCCCCCGTGTGGTAGGGACGACCCCGGTCAGGTTGAAACAGCCTCGGTGTGGTAGGGACAACCCCGGTGAGGTTGAAACGGCCCCCGTGAGGTAGGGACGACCCCGGTGAGGTTGAAACGGCCCCCGTGAGGTAGGGACGACCCTGGTCAGGTCGAAACGGCCCCGGTGTGGTAGGGACGACCCCGGTGAGGTTGAAACGGCCCCCGTGAGGTAGGGACGACCCCAGTCAGGTTGAAACGGCCCCGGTGTGGTAGGGACGACCCCGGTCAGGTTGAAACGGCCCCCGTGAGGTAGGGACGACCCCGGTGAGGTTGAAACGGCCCCCGTGAGGTAGGGACGGCCCCGGTGAGGTTGAAACGGCCCTGGTGAGGCTCAGACGGCCCTGGTGAGGTTGAGACTACTCCAGTGAGGTTGGGACAAATAAAGGGGACCAGTATGGACTGATGAACAGGGGTAGATACAGAAGCAGAGCAACATTGAACAGAATGTTAAACTACAGTGGGAAGCCTGGGGAGGGTTGGGGGGGGGGATTAAGAGACCAACTGAAGGACTTATATGCATGCAGATAAGATTAACCAATGGACACAAGACACGGGGTGGGGGGGGGCGGGGGGTAGGGGCTGGGAGAATGTCAAGGGGGGGAAAAAAGGAGACATATGTAATACTCTTTGTAATACTTTAAGAAATAAAAATTATTAAAATAAAAAAAATTAAAAAAAAAAAAAAAAAGACACCAGTCAGAGTAGATTAGGGCCCACCATAATAGCCTCATTTAACTTAATCATATCTTTAAAGGCCCTATCTCCAAATGCAGTCACGTTCTGAGGTGCTAGGGGTTACTACTTCAATATATGAAGTTGGGGAGAATGCACTTCAGCCCATATAAGTATCTACTTAGAATGTCAACTCAAGATATCTGTGAGTCCAAAAGGCACTTCAGGATCAATATAACCATCACTCCATCTTTACACTTAGACCTCATCCTCTGCCCATGGGCCCTTCCCAAAATATGGCACCCCTTGAGATTACTACCTCCCATGGTCCTTCCATCACAGGCATGACTCTGAAACCTGTTCACTTCTCTGCAACAAAGTTGGTCCAAACCACCACCCTCATTGGTTTCTCTTCCCCATTCTTGCACAACTCCAGCCCCTTCTCCACATGGCACTGAGAGTGAGCCTTACCGATTCCGCTCTGAATTTCCTTCAGTTCAATTGCACCATTCTCTTCTGTCTGAGGCCTTTGCATGTACTCTGCTTTTCCTGAGATCCCCTCCACCTTTCCCCTAGTAAACTTTTACTTGCTCATCAGTTTTTAGTTTAGACATCATTTCCTCCAGGAATTTCTCCCTATTTCCCCCACCAAAAGGATTGGATTTCTCCCTTTGTGCTACTGCATGAGTAATTAGGTGTCTCCTCCACTGAAGATCATAAGAAGATAATATTCTTATCATCCCTACTGGAGGAGATACCTAACACAGAAAACATGTTTGTGTTGCTCCTTCCCCAATGCCAAGCACTGCATCTAAAATAGATACTCAAAAAATAGTGAATGAAAAAATGAGTGAATGTGCCCTGATCGGTTTGGCCCAGTGGATAGAGCGTCGGCCTGGGGACTGAAGGATCCTGGGTTCAATTCCAGTCAAGGGCATGTACCTTGGTTGCGGGCACATCCCCAATAGGGGGTTTGCAGGAGGCAGCTAATAGATGTTTCTCTCTCATTGGTGTTTCTGACTCTCTATCCCTCTCCCTTCCTCTCTATAAAAAAAATCAATAAAATATATATTTTTTTTAAAAGAAAGACTGCAATTTTTTTAAAAAAATGAGTGAATGTAAGCATAGAATACAGCAAAAAATAATGGATTTACTCAAAAAAGATCTGGGTCCTTGTCTCAGCTCTGCCACTAACCAGCAATGGAGTCTATAGGCCAAAATAAAGTTGGGCTGGAGGATCATCTCTCAAAGTCTCTCTTAGTTCTAAACAGCTATAATTCTTCATCTATGATCCCAGGGAGAATATACTATGCTCATATCCAAGAAAGAGACCTTTGCCTGCTATTGATTCTGACAGAATGTCAATAGCTTGATGGAAATATAAGAGGCCTAGGAACAGTCAGTAATAAAAAAGACTCTAAAAGTCTTCTAAATCAAGACAGTTAAATAAATCATTCCTGACAACTCAAAGAGAAAAGAGAGACACCAAATGCAGTGACTCTTGGTCTCTCCTCTCCACCCTGTGTTCTCTGCTTTGTTGCCCTCCCTTCTACACACATTCAGAGACTCTTGTCCTTAATAATGTGTGTGTGTGTGTGTGTGTGTGTGGTGGGGGGGGGGGGGGGGAGTGTCCCTTAGATTAAGATGATTATGGATCAAGTCCCCAAATTTTCTCTTAGCTTGAGGAGATTGCTGTCTATTTCCAACAAGGAAAACACAATTTGTTTTAAGTAAAGAAAGCTCCTTCCTGGTTTTCAAAAAGCATGAGGGGGAGAGGCAGGTGAAGAAGTTTGATTAAGAAGTCACATCTAGACGGCATTCAGTCAGTCATGGAAAGCAGTGGGCCCATGTGTTATAGATCAAACAAAACCTGGCAGTCTGCCTTTCCCTTATTTTATTTCTCATCTTACATTTGGTTTAGAAGAAGCAACTCTTTCTAGTGTATCTGTGGTGCCTGCAAAACCAAAGAATAACTGTGACTAGGGGAAAAATACATGTTCAAAACTTAAGAAAACTTCAGAGGTCCCTCATTGCACCTGCCTTGTGGGGAAAGCTGGGTTAGCTACAGATTCGCAGAAATTACATAGAAATAAATGAACACAGCACCGAGGATTCTACTCAACATTAGAGCCATGATCCAGCTTGCATATCGTGTTGCAGAGACTGTGCGCACAGAGGGGAAGAAAACACTCTTGTCCTTGAGGTCAGTCTGTTGCAGGAGTTCTCAACCTTGGCTGTCCACTCAGATCACTAGGGAGTTTTGGAAGAAAAAAAAACACTGATGCACCATTGGTGGGGATGTAAAATGCTGAGATCACTATGGAAAACCATGTGATTGTTCCTCAAAAATGTAAAAATATAATTACCATAGGATCCAGCAATTCCATTTCTGAATATATACTGAAAAGTATTAAAAGCAGGGTCACGCATGTTCATAGCAGCATTATTCATAATTGCTAAAAGGTCAAAGTAACACCCAAGTGTCCATTGACAATGAAAGGAAAAACAAAATGTGGTATAAAAATAAAAGGGAAGCTCTTTTCCTCCCTGGCTGCTTGAAGACCAACCTTCATCATGAATGACACAGTAACTATCCGGACCAGGAAGTTCATGACCAACAGACTACTTCAGCGGAAGCAAATGGTCATTGATGTCCTTCACCCTGGGAAGGCAACAGTACCCAAGACAGAAATCCGGGAAAAACTAGCCAAAATGTATAAGACCACACCTGATGTCATCTTTATGTTTGGATTCAGAACCCACTTTGGTGGTGGCAAGACCACTGGCTTTGGCATGATTTATGATTCCTTGGATTACACAAAGAAAAATGAACCCAAACACAGCCTCGCAAGACATGGCCTATATGAGAAGAAGAAGACCTCAAGAAAACAGAAAAAGGAACACAAGAACAGAATGAAGAAAGTCAGGGGGATTGCAAAGGCCAATGTTGGTGCTGGCAAAAAGTGAGCTGGAGATTGAACTACAGAAGGAGTAAAGATTCTTCGGTGACTTTATCTGTGATGGTTGTGCAGATTTTTCATGAGAGGATTAATAAACTATAAACTTAAAAAAAATAAAAGGGAATATTATTTGGTTTTAAAAAGGAAGTAAATTCTGACGTATGATACAACATGGATGAACCTTCAGGACATTATAACTAAGTGAAGTAAACCAGTCACAAAGAGAGAAATACTGTATAATCCCACCTATATGAGGTACCTCAAGTAGTCAAATTCATAGAGGCAGAAAGCAGAGTGGTGGTTGGCAGGGGCTGAGGGAAGGGGGTAATATGGAATTATTGTTTAATATTTATGGAGTTTCACTGTCACAGGATGAAAAGAGTTCTATGGGTGGACAGTGGTGATGGTAGCACAGCACTGTGAATGTACTTTATGCCCTGAACTTTACTATTAAAAATGGTTAAGATTGCCCTGACTGGTGTGGCTCAGTGGTTGAGCTTCATCCCAGGCACCAAAGGTTGCTGGTTTGATTCCCAGTTAGGGCAAATGCCTGGGTTGTGAGCTCATCCCTGGCAGGGGCTGTGAGGAGTCAGCCGCTGATGTTATGCTCTCCCATTGATGTTTCTCTCTCTCTCCCGCACCCTTCCTCTCTCTCTAAAAATCAATGCATATTTTCTTAATAGTTAAGATGGTAAATTTTATGTTATGTGTATTCCACCACAATATATAAATAAATAAGTAAATAAAAGATAAATTTTTAAAAACACATACTCTACTTCTAGCGTCTGATTTAATTGGTCTGGAGTACAACCTGGGCATGGGGATTTATTAAACTGCCCAGGAGATTCTAATGTGCAGCCTAGTTTGAGAACCATTTCTGTGGAATGTAAAAGCCATTGGTCTACAGAGAAAGTACTAAATCTGGAGCTACAATATCTGGGTTCTTCATCATATAAAGCCACATGAGTGCTTTAAACTGTGCTAAGCCTCATTTTCTCTCTTTACTAGAGTCCCGGTGCATGAAATTCATGCACAGGTGGGGTACCTAGGCCTGGTCGGTGATCAGGGCCGATCATGTTCCCCGCCTCCCGCCTCCTCCTTCCCTCGCTGCCCACGTCCACCGCCACCCACCCCTGGTTCCCTGTCCCAGCCCGGAGCCCGCTCAGAGAGAGGAGCTGGGAGGTTCGTTGGCAGGCCCCAAATCAGGCAATCGGGGCCTGCCGGCCAGGGGAGGGATGGAGAGAGGGACCCAGGAGGTTGGCTGCCAGCCCCAAGGAGGGAGGCAGCCCTCGGCACCCCTGGGAAAGGGGCCGTGTCCGCTGTCACCCACTCCTGGTTCCCTGTCACAGCCCATGGGGGAGGGACCGGGAGGTTGGCTGCAGGCCCCGATCTGGTGATCAGGAGGGACCAGAAGGTTGGCTGGCAGGCCCCATTGGTGATCGGGGCCTGTGGGATGGGGGAAGCTCCTGCATTAAGCATCTGCCCCTTGGTGGTCAGTGAGCATCATAGAGACCGGCCGTTCTGGTTGTTCCGTCCTAATGGTTGCTTAGGCTTTTATATAAACTGAGTGGCCAGATTATTATGACCACCCCATCAATACTTCGTTGGGCCACCTTTTGCCTTCAATACTGTGGCGATTCTTGGCATTGACTCCATGAGATGTTGAAAGGTGATGCGAGGAATCTGACACCATGCCTGATGAATAGCACTGTCCAGTTCTGTGAGATTTGATGGTTGTGGAACCAGCTGCCTGATGGCTCTTTTAACTCTGTCCCACAAATGCTCAATTGGATTGAGATCTGGTGATTGTGGAGGCCACCTAAGCAAGGTAAAGTCTCCCTCATGTTCTTGAAACCACTCCTGCACAATATGAGCACCGTGGCATGGCGCATTGTCTTGTTGGTAGAAGCCATCTCCATTGGGATATGCCATCAACATGATAGGATGAACTTGATCAGCAACGATACTTAGGTATGTTGTGCTATTCAGATGTTGTTCCACATGAATTAAAGGGCCCAAATCATGCCAGGAAAGCATGCCCCAAACCATAACACTGCCCCCACCAGCTTGAAGGGTTGTTCTCATGCATGTGGGGTGCATGTTTTCATGCTGTTTCCGCCAAATTCTCACTCTGCCATCTGCATGATGCAACTGGAAACGTGATTCATCAGACCACATGACTTTTTTCCAATGCTCGACTGTCCAATCCTTGTGTTCCTGTGCAAATTGGAGACGTTTTATCTTGGTAACTGCAGACAGCAAAGGTGTTCGAACAGGCCTTCGGCTATTTTGCTGATACTCGCTCCATGGCTCCGAGTGCCAACAATCATCCCACATTCAAAGGCTGTTAGATTGCGTTGTTTACCCATATCTTCAGAAAAAAATCACTTCTACTGTTGTGGTAAACAACCTGCCTCCCTATTTATAATGGTTTGGCCCTCTAGCAACTTCAGCATGAAATTATAGCTAATTTGCCTACAAACGTCAGGTAGTCATAATAATCTGGCCACTCAGTGTATATAGACTAGTGGCCCAGTGCATGAAATTTGTGCATGGGGAGGGGGCTTGTTTCTCAGCCTGACCTGCACCCTCTCCAATCTGGAACCCGTTGGAGGATGTCCGACTGCCAGTTTAGGTCCAATTCCACAGTCGTAAATCCCTCTCGCAATCCAGGACCGCTGGCTCCTAACCGCTCACCTGCCTGCCTGAATGCCCCTAACCACTCTTCCTGCTGGCCTGATCGCCCTCCATTCTGGCCTGATCACACCTAACTGTCCTCCCTGTCAGCCTGATTGCCCCCAACCATTGCCTCTGCCGGCTGCTCGCCCCCAACTGCCCCCCACCGGCTTGCTCGTTGCCAACTGCCCCTCTCTGCCAGCCTGCTTGTCCCCAACTGGCCTCCTGCCGGCCTGTTCTCCTCCAACTGCAACCCCTGCCGGCCTGCTCATCCCCCACTGCCCCCCTGCCAGCCTGCTCGTCCCCAACTGCCCCTGTCTGCTGGCCTGCTCTCCTCCAACTGCCCCCCCCTGCTGGCCTGCTTGCCCCCAACTGCACCCCCCTGCCAGCCTGCTCACCCCCAACTGCACTCCCCCTGCCAGCCTGCTCACCCCCAACTGCACTCCTCCTGCCAGCCTGCTCACCCCAACTGCACTCCTCCACCGGCCTGCTCATCCCCAACTGCCTCCCCTGCCTGCCTGATCACCCCCAACTGCCCCCCCCGCTGGCCTGCTCGCCCCCAACTGCTCCCCCCGCAGGCCTGCTCACCCACAACTGCACTCCCCTGCCAGCCTGCTCATCCCCAACTGTCCCCCCTGCCAGCCTGATCCCCCCCAACTGCCCCCCCCCCGCCGGCCTGCTCACCCTCAACTGCCGCCCCCCCCCACCCCCCCGCCAGACTGATCACTTCTAACCGACTCTGCCTCGGCCCCACCACCATGGCTTTGTCTGGAAGGATGTCCAGAAGGTCTCCCGGTCTAATTAGCATATTACCCTTTTATTAGTATAGATGTATAAATTTACATGGCAAATCCACCCATGGTGTGCTGTAAGGATTCACTTTAAGTTAGACTATGCAAAAGGATTTTACATCTTAATAATCATTAAGACATAATTAGGTGACAGAAAATAACAAGCACACAGAGATCATTTGCTTTTCTCACTGACTTCTAGAGTTCATTCAACTCCCAAAGTGGAATGAATCCCTCTTCCCGTCCCTCAAAGTCTCATAGAACCTATTAGCACAGTGGTCGGCAAACTCATTAGTCAACAGAGCCAAATATCAACAGTACAACAACTGAAATTTCTTTTGAGAGCCAAATTTTTTAAACTTAAACTATATAGGTAGATACATTGTTATTAACTTAATTAGGGTACTACTAAGCTGGCCTTGGCTAAAAACGTCCTCAATCTGATTGAGGTACATTCGCTGAGGTCGACTCCTTCCAACTCTCCCATCCACACTCGTCTTATATACTTGTTTCAGATAGAGAGTGTGGATGGGAGAGTTGGAAGGTGTCGACCTCAGCGAACGTACCTCAAAACAATGTACCTCCCCCGCGCTGCGTATCCCCACAGCCCACCTGTGCCGCGTCTCCCGTTGCCCGACCGACTGGCACCCCCGACTTCTTCTAACGCCACTTCTTCAAAAATAGACTCGCCCAGGCCGAAAACCGACTTCTGCGCATGGGCCACGAAGTTTCAATCGCACTGTATGTGAGCGCCCGCACGTGGTATTTTGTGGAAGAGCCACACTCAAGGGGCCAAAGAGCAGCATGTGGCTAGTGAGCCGCAGTTTGCTGACCACTGTATTAGCATCTATATTTTAGCACCAATTCTGTATCCAAGTGGCCTGTGGTTGCGTCTGCTACTCCGCAGACCTTGTCCCAAAAGGCAGGCCATGACTGATTCATCACTTCAGGCCTCACTGTGCCTAGCACACAGTGGGTGTTCAATACACATTTGCTAGCCCTGGCCTGGTAGCTCAGTTGGTTAGAGCATCGTCCCCATATGCCAAGGTTGTGGTTCTATCCCCAGTCAGGGAACATATAAGAATAAACCAATGGCCCTGACTGGTGTGGCTCAGCTGGTTGGCGCATTGTCCTGTACACCCAAAGGTAGCAGGTTTGATTCCTGGTTAGTGCATGTACCCAGGTTCTGGGTTTGATCCCTGATTGGGGAGTGTGTGTGTGTGTGGGGGGGGGGGGGGGCAAATATCTCTCTCACATTGATGTTTCTCTCTCTCTTCCTCTCTCTCTCTCTTTCTCTCTCTCTCTCATCAATCAAAATAAATAAATGAGCAAACATGTGCTAAATCAGGTTGAACTGTACTACTCAACAGCATGTAAACCTGAGGCATTTAGTGCATGTCAAATATGTCCCTGTCACCAGCAGATGCATTACTCCAAGGACAAGATTTATTTCCATAAATAATAAATTGAATACACACAGAGCAAGGATGGTGGCCCAAAGGACAAAGAGATACTGTGATACCTACATGAGATCACAATCTAAACAAAGGCCCTGCTGCTCCTGACACCCAAGCCACTCAACCATATTCTTCTACTTTAGTGCAAATGCCGTTGCTATAAATGAGAAGGGTTAGCTGGTATAAGTCCAAAATAATAACACATTTTTATAAAATGCAAAGGTATTTTTCCTTGAATTTTTAGGAGATATAAAAGCAGTGAGATGGGTCAACACTCCCAACACACAAAGTCATCTACCGCTGAAATATAAAAAGGGAAAGACAAAACCCACTGCTCCGTCCCATCACTGTTATCCCTCTCTTATTCAGGGCATTGGTTCAAGATATAAACAGCTCAGAAAGGATGCAAAGGTATTGTGTAATTTCACTTGGGCCCCATAAACTCCAACCAGAAATATTAATTTGGGAAGAGATAAGGGGAAATAAAATTACCATTTTAAAAATTTATTTATTTTTGTTAATCCTTACCCAAGCATATTTCTTCCATTAATTTTTAGAGAAAGAAACATTGATGTGAGAGAGACACATTGATTAGTTGCCTCCCGCACGTGCCCCGACTGGGACTGGAGATCTAACTTGCAATCCAGGTATATGCCCTTGGCCGGGAATCGAACTCATCACCCTTCAGAGGGTGGGCCGGCACTCTAACCACTGAGCACTCCGGCCAGGGCGAATTACCATTTTTTTGTGTTTGCTATATGCTAGTTTCTTTATTTTCTTATTACACTCTTACAACAACGAAACCAGATGGCAATATGTTCAGTTACAAATAATAGAAACACTGACCTAAAGTGACTTAAGCATATAGGATTTCTTTTTCTCAGATATAAAACCCTGGAGGCAGGAGCTGCTGGCACTGGCTCTGGGACTCCCCTGATCACTTCTTTATGTCTATTGCCTCTTAGCCACAAGATAGGAGCTCTAGCTTCAGACATCACAGCAATCGATGTTCAAGGCAAATGCTGTCCCAGAAAGGCACTCCCACCGACTTCTGCTTATGGCTGACTGAGGTTCGGTTCTCTACAGTCTCAAATGGGGATTCTTGTGCCAGTGACTACTGAGGGGGTGTTTTCAGTAAAAATTTAAGGAAGTAAAGGAAGCCGTGTACAGCAGAGGGAAGAAGTTAGGCAATGATGAGGGCTCAGCCTGATCCTACCACAGAGTCATCCCATATTGAGGCAAGAGGTTCTGGCTTTGGAATCCCCATATCAGTCCATCATTGGCTGCAGGCTGCTTAGGATGTGTGGCATCATCTCCTAGTCATTTCCAAAGGAGGCTCCTTTGGTTGAAAGCACCTGGGGCATAGGCATGTTGTCGCAGTAGCGCAGAGCTGGACAGGCCACCAAACAACATCTTCTACAATCTTATGGTCCAAAACAAGGTTACATGGTTGCCTCTTTAGTTAACAAGCTGATTGCAGCAATGACCCTGGACCAAAAGGGGACATCTGACCCAATCTTAGATGATCAAATGCTCTTCCCTGGAATTTGACCCAGGTTTGGTTAAATCCTGTCCTCTAAACAGTAGATAGGTCAAGGGAAGTAGTCCTTCCTGGGACAAAAGGAAGGACTACTTGGCATTGTACCCCTACCTTCTGGAATCAGCATCAGAATTTGATTTTGACCATCCAGTCCCATGGCCAGCAACCATGGTGGAATTGCCAATCAGAGGGCACTTCCTCCAGGCCTGAGAGGAGGACCTGTTAGAAATAGGTCTTTCCCTGGAATCCAAACATTCTTCCCTGGAATCCAAACCTTGAGCTGAGTGACTTTGAGGTTGGAAATGAATCATTTACCCAAAGAGGCTGTCTGGTAGCTCTTGCCAACTGATTCCTAGTTCTATCAAAGACTACCCGTCATCCATTTTTATCCAGTTCTCTGAGCTCCTCCCGGTTCTACCAATACTGCCCCTTTTGCTAAAATCAGCCAATGTCTGTTTCTGTTCCTGCACCAAATGACTCGTTGATGTAGTCCCCAAAGACAAATTGTAAGCTCTGCCCTAGGAAGCATAAACTGCTTACAACTCCCCAAATTGCAATTTTCCAGTCTCTAAAATGTTAAGGTCCACCAGGTGCTCATTATATTTCACTGAGGTCCAGGATCTGGGATTTGTGCACATTTTCACGGCTGCTATATTCATTTCCATGTCACCTACAGTCAAGCTTCAGTGGGAAGTCTTTCCACAGCCATTTCCTAAGAAAGCCACAATATTTCCCAAGCTCCTAAAACATAACCTTTTAATTATTATTTGATAGAGGAAACATTGTTTGCTGGATTTTTGGATCATGCTTTAGCACAGGATATGCTGGGGGAAATGAGCATTAATGCTTTGGTGCCATGGCTGACTGAAGCCACATAGATCCACTAGGTTATTTAAATGTCGTGGGAGGTTTTTCAAGATGGCTGAGGAGTAGGTGGAAACTATACTCACCTCCTCCTGGTACCAAAACATACAGCTAAATGATAGAGCAATCAACCTGAATGACCAACTGAAAGATAGCTGAATAGGAGTATTATACCCCAGGATTTATAGAAGAAACTACATAGAAACTGGTAGGAAGGGCAGAGACACAAAGAGGGCTGACCCCTACACCCATGAGCAGTGGCTGAGAAGCTGGAAGGATAGCTTGGCAGCAAAAGTCTCAACTGAGAAGCACATACTACCCCTCACCAGTACTCCTAACCCAGAGCACCAGGGCCAGGAGGTGGCACCTGCCCAGTGTCTGGCAGTGAAAGTCAGGAGGCCCCTTTCTGCCAGGAAGAGGAGGGAGTCTGCTAGAAACCCAGGTGCTCTCCTAAAGGGCCAGGGCACAAGAGCTTGGTCTCTGCAGTCAATTGGGGTTCTGGTAGAGGGCAGGCGACTCAGGGCATACAGAGTCATAAGGAGAAGACCTGGATGGCGTAGCCCTGAAGAGAGATCTGGAGGGTCAGCGTCTGAGTCAATATCCCACACTGCCCTCAGGAACCATCTTCCCAGGGTTGGTCACTCCTATTCTTATAGCACCAGCCTAGGGAGTGCACTAACACAGTCCTCCAAATACTGGTGGCACCACCCTGCCAAGCTTGAGTCCAGCAGAAAGGACTCTTGGCTGCACCCAATAGGGACCTTTGGTCTGCTCTTTTTCTGGAGAAACTTTTGGCAGACACTCAGAGAGACATTAAACTGCAAGGCTTTACAATGGGGGCCAGTATTCCCTCCACCTGCAGGCTCAGTCGTTCTGTTCCATTTTCCCAAGTCCTGGTGGCCCCATCCTGCTGAGCTCGGATCTGTGGGGAGAAGGGAACACCACTCAGAGTGGGAACCTTCTAAATGCATCTTCCCTCGCGGTCCAAGACTCGAGCAGGCACAACTATGCAGCTAAAGGGAGACATAGAACTCACTCCCCTCCTGCCAGTCCCAATGAAGGACTGTCTTGATCTGTTTTTCCAAGTCCTAGGGGCCTGCCCTGTTGAGCTTGCTCCTACAGTGGGGACAGCTGGTTGCACCCAATCTGAATCTGTGGTGCGCTCCTCCAGGGGAGCTAGAATTGGGAACGCTAGCAGAGACTAAGTGGTATGGCTCTGGAGTAGGGGCCACATTCTGCCCATTGAGTGCCTGACCACACTGCACTCAAGTATGGGACCCACTAGCCCTGTCTCCTGAGCTGGTTGTTCCTCCTGACTGAGCTTGCACAGAGTGGAAGAGGCAGTGGGGCACAGCCAACTTGGGCCCACTCTACAGTCTTTTTTTCAAAAGTCTCTGGAGGAAATCCAGGCAACCTCAGGGGGTGACAAAGTAGCTGATAGGTGGACATCTACCTCAGAGAGCCTTGGACCTTTTATTGATCTGTCCCCATCTCAGGGCTGCAGGAAGCCCAACCTTATACACAGCTTGGTGGCCCCTCCCATGCACACCAAGCCCAGTAGACACGGCCATAATCAGTGAATAACGTGGTAGCTCCAGACAGGTAGCCCAAGGTCATTTACACAACATCTGACACCAACCTGCACAGGAATCCCATCGAAGTGGGCCCAGAATTAATACAACCAATGGTGGGCTTCAAACCTCGCCAAAGCTTGACCCAACTAGCCACAAAACCAGCACACCCAAAGGGGACTCCAGCAGGTACTAGAACCTGCTGGGAACAACTCCATCTCAGGGGGCAGCCCCTAAACAGTGACTCATACACAGTGAACAAGATCTGTCCTTATAGTCAGCCAGCCTGAGGATTAACTCCACCCATGAATGGGCCAAAGCATTCAAGACTCAACTACAACAGGAAGGGGCACATAACCCATACAAGAAAGATTTCTGGAGTACCTAGATAAGGTGATCTAGAAGGCTGCACCTCTGAGACCCACAAGGTACCTATATCAGAAAGCCCTCATAACAAACTTGGAAGTCACAGCAGATCTATCTAATACGCAGAGTTAAACACAAAAAGGCAGACAAAATTGGGAGACAAAGAAATATGCTCCAAATGAAAGAACAAGAGAAATCCCCAAAACAATGGTTATAAGGATGCTCAAGGACATTAGGGGAAGAATGGGTGATCTCAATGAGAACTTAACAATAAAAGGAAAAATAATCTATCTTAGGTTTATTATCATAGTTGTGGCGAAGTTTCACTGGTGCATAAGTAAGTCAAAACTTACCAAATTGTAACTTTAAATATGTGTGGTTTATTGTATGTCAATTAAATCTCAAGTTAATAAAACAGCCTATTATAGGACCACACATACTTGGCAGCCCAGCACAGATTTGAAGTTTTCTTATATATTATTTCAACTGATGAGGAAGGGAATTTATTACAATTTTTTTGTCGTTGCAAGTGGCAGAATCTCAATTCTTTCTGGATTAAGAAACAAAAATGAAGAGAGGATTATTGCCTGGTCTGGTATGAATATTACCTTACTTATAAGCTAGTAAGTTAGCCTGTTACTATTCCATGAATGCTGGCAGAGAACACAAAATTCCTGGATCTACTTATGGCATAACAAGCAGCATGAGTATCAGCATATTTACCTAGGTTCCCTTAACCCTGAGCCCTTCAGAGGTGACACAGTATGACTTAGATGGATGCTCTGCACACAGAAGGTTTTAATCACAGTTGAGGAACACTGAGCTCGGGAAATCCATCGGTTTTCTGGCAAGCAGTAAGAAAACCTTCTCTTTATCCTGTAGGCAGACATCACCTCATCCTTCAAGATTGTTTGCTATGAACATAACTATGAGAAATGGCCCAATAAAAGTGGTCAGGGCCTTGTGTTCTTAGTACACTCAACATGATGTATACAAGTAAGAGGGACGAAGGAAGGACTGTCTCCCTCAACAATTATTAGGTAATTTAAATGATAAATTCCAGAGATAACTCCATAGCTTTAGGCACATCTGGATCAAATAGCTCACATGATGCGTTTATGCTTCTTTCCATCTCTCAGCAGTTTTTCCCATTGTGTTAGCATTACTGTCAGACAGAATTTTATGTGGTACAACTACCTCCTATCAGCCTAGCTTGGGTAACTTCCCTTTCCCTGATCTGGGACAAGAGGGTAGTCTGCTTTTAATTGGCCCAGGTCAGAGCACCTTTGCACAGCTGGGCAGGTTAGGTAGTATACAAAGTACCACATGTAAGGGAGCACCATTCGTTCCAGATATCACACATCTGTATATGAACTACAACAATTTCTAATAGGTGGAAGTAAAGTGTCCTGAGGAAGGTGCTGTATGGGTAGCCCTGGCCAGGGATATGTGTCCATCCCCATGCTGGGAGGTGGGATCAATCTTACCCAAGCCACCCAGAGTGGTCCACCACCCCCATGACACTGAGAAGCATTTATTAGGAATGGGAATGGATGCTGGACAGACAAAACAACAGATACCTACTATAGGCCAGTACTGTTATCCCTACTTTCTAGTTGAGGACCCTGAGGTTCTACAGTTAAGGAACCTTCCCAAGTCCCATAAAACACAGGAAGGGACAGACTCAAATCAAGGAGTATCTGATTCCAGAACACACCCAGTTTCCATTCAGCCATCCCAATTCCTGATCCTTAATGAAGCAAGTCTAAGCTTATTTATTTGGTATTCAAATCCCTCCAATAATTGCTTCCATTCTACCCACCTAAAGGGCCAGAGCACAAGAGCTCGACAATCTTTACTGCCCTCATTCATTCCCGTTAGGAACCTATGCTCCTTCAAATATTCTCATTTGAAATTACCATTCTCCCAAAAACTCAAAGCTGTATGCTTCCCTAAACTCCAAGCTCTGTCCACAAAACAAAGATTTTACATTGGTTTGAAATAACTCCAACTCAGCACTCAATTTTCCCAATGGGGCTTAACTGCTGAGAAGACAAAGATTATGTCTTTCCTTATAAGACACAGTAGACAACTTCTGTAGCATCTGGCCAGCCCCAAACTCCTCTTCTCAAAGGTCTTTCCATGCCCAACAAGTGAGGGAGGAGCCCTAGAAGCCAGATTGAGTTGAGTGAGCCACCTGCCTGCACTTAGCTGATTGGACTGGGAATGATCAGCTGACCTAAGCTGGCCCAATCAGATTTTTTCTCCGCAGACGTAGGCTTGAAGCTGGTCTGGCCACAGCCTCCTCATCATAGTGTGGGTTGGTTACATTGTCCCTGGGCTATGGGCAGCAATGAGAGCCAGTCTGCAGAAAGGAAGCAAATAAAAACTCTTTATGAGAAAGAATTGGAGAGTACAATTGGCCTGTTCCTGGAGGCTTTGTGGTTCCTGACTTCAATGTCAGGGCCTGCTAGCACTGCCTACCCTTGTTTTCCATGTGAACCCTCTGGACTAGTGTGAAGTAAGTTCTGTCTTGTGCAAGCCAAAGAGCCAGGCTAACCTACCCAAGGCGGGTCTCACAGTAAGTAAGCATTTACTTTATTTTACACATGGTGGATACAACAATAAGGGAAGTGGTTTACATGCCATTACTCATTCCAGGGCATCCAGCCACTCAGTTGCCAGGGTTATTTATGTTTGTACTTTAGAGATGGCAAAAGAGGTACTGGAGGAGGAAGGCCGGTGACAGGGTGGCAGGCGGCAGAGTCCCGTGATTAATGCTGACCTCAGGAAAGGCAGGGCAGCAGGATGGCAGAGGAGCAGGTTGTGGAAGCTGAGACAGATCTAAGCTGAGCCAGTGGGAGGGGAAGTGAGAATTGCTCCCTGAGTCCTAGCCAGGCACACAGGGGCAATGATGAGGCCATTCACCAAGTCCAAGAAAAATGAAGGGGAAGGAGGAGATCTGGGGAGAAAGATACCTGCACAGGCTTGTCTCCCTTTTCTGAATTTCTGTAGCATAGACAGCCATAGAGACAAATTTTTAAAATCACCTGCTTTCCATCAGGGAGTCAGATTCTCCCTTTTATTACACCATCTCTTTTCTCAGATTTGATGACAGCCTTCCATTGGACTTTTAATCTGACAAAACTGATACTAAAGGAGAGGAATGTACTAGTTGAGGCCTCAAGGTTATGTCAATCTTGCTGGTTCTCAGTGGCCCACATTTTGTGTTGGGCCCTGCATGGGTGAGGCCATCTGGTGAATCTGGACCAAGCCTAGGGATGTAGGGACTCTCTCTCTCCCCTCTGGTTTTCTTCATTTTTCCACTAAGGATTAAATATTGTTTGTCTCACCAAGGTAGACATCTCAGAATAAACAGTCCTGGGAGAACTGTATGACAGATCTATAACGGTATGTCACTAGCTAATTCAGAAAGGGGGAGAGCAGGGGTCTGATTTGGGGTGGTACAAAAAGGAAAGAGAACAGAAGACTCCGAGAGTAAATAGAAGGTTTAAGAGCTCTATGCCTTCATGAATACTGTTCCCTCTCATTCTTTAACCCCCCTCCTTTGCTTTCACATTCCTACTCTTGCTTCAAGACCCAACGCAAACAATGTCCCTTTTTTCTTGATATCTCCTTCATACTTATCCAGGAGCACAAGTTTCACTCTCCCTTTTCCAAACACTACTATGGCATTTATCAAAAGGGTTTCTGGCAGGACAACCAAGTTGTTAAGCACACAAATACTGGAATTAAAATCACCTGGACCCAAATCCTGGTTTGGCCACCTATCAGCTGAGTGACCAAGATCCTTACTTTCTTCATCTATAAAATAGGATAATACTACATGCCTCATAGGGTTATGAGGATTAAATGTAATGTGCTTAAAAGGGTGTCAGGTGTCTAGTAAGCACTGTGTAAGGGTGAGTTATCATTAATATTATTCCCCTTTCTGGGCTACTATCACCCCAACACGTGAAGCCTGGGTTTGATTTTATCCTTGGCCTCCAAATGTGACACTGTTAACTGAATAAATCTTTGCACTTGATCAGTTGACTGATAGCCCCAACTACCTCTGCCCCAGGACTGAATTTCTGCTTGTCTCAGGAAGCCTCCCTTAAAGCACCAGGTCCCCAGCCTGTCTAATTCCTGCTGTCCAGGGTCTCCAAGTTCTACTCACACCCTGCCTTGGAGTTACTCTTATTAAATTTCCAGTTTCAGCCCAACCTCCCAGACCCAGACCTGACTGAAGCTCCCATGCCTGTCCGTCAAGGACCACCTCTTCTGGCTGGCTGATCTTTTATGTGTCACTCATTTTGGCACCAACCCTACAGCTAATAAATCCTACTCTAAAATAACCCCAGAAAGGCAAGGACAACACTTTCTTTTTAATTACACAAGAAACACGTGGAATAAATTCTTATTTTCCCCCTACCCCCCAAAAAAAGAAAAAAGAGAAGACAAAAAAAACACAACCCTATAAAGATACAGAAAATACAAAGCAAAAGCTCCCCACATTCATTCATACTCCTCTCCCCAGAAACCAGCACTGTCATCAGTTCACTGTCTCCTTTCAGACCTTCCTATACCCTTTAAGCATGTAAAGAAATTGTCACTTTATTTTGGTTCTTTTTCTATAAATGGGATTGTTTAGGGGCTTCTTGGTTGCAGCTTGTTTTTTTCATATAGCAGTTAATCTCCCAAGTTGCAGAAGATTTTGTGGGATGGCTTACATAGTTCATTTTCCTGTTGAAGGACATTGACATTGTTTCCAAACTAGATAATGATTTCATTTTAGTACAGCTTCCATTACATGACATTATCATTTTTAAAATATATATATATATTATTGATTTTTTACAGAGGGGAAGGGAAAGGGAGACAGATAGAGAGTTAGAAACATCGATGAAAGAGAAACATCAATCAGCAGCCTCCTGCACACTCCCTACTGGGATGTGCCCGCAACCAAGGTACATGCCCTTGACCGGAATTGAACCCGGGACCCTTCAGTCCACAGGCCAACGCTCTATCCACTGAGCTAAACCGGTCAGGGCAATACATTATCATTTTAAAAAGTATAAATTTAAATCAGAATAAGTAATAAAAAAACATTATTCTGGGTATTTATGAAATTTGGTATTCCAATTTTTTATTTTTATAGCTGTATACAACAATAATCATAAAAACTGCATTCCTAGATTTGTTTCTATATACTTAAGTAGCATTATAATAAAAATAATTTAAGAGAGGAAAAATGTACAGGGTCTATAATCTGCAATTCTTAATAGAGACAAGCTTTTTAACCTTGAGCAAGTGTATTAGTGATATTGCTGTGTAATAAATTACCCCCAAGCCTAGTGGCTTAAAACAACAAACATTGCCATGGCCAGTGTTGCTCAGTGATTGGATTGTCAGCCCTCGCACTGAAGAGTCACAGTTTCAATTCCAGTTGCAGGTTAGATCACAGGCCTGGGTCGAGCAAGTTCAGAAGGCAACCAATTGATGTGTCTGATATCAATGTTTCTCTGTTTCTCTCTCTTTCTTTCTCCCCCTCCTCCTTCCCTTCCACTCTGTATAAAAAATCAATGAAAAAAATATCCTTGGGTGAGGATTAACAAAAAAATTTTTTTAACACATTTATTATCACAGTTTCTATATCAGCTCAGCTCTGTTGTCACTGGGTCCTCTGGTTCAGGGTCACACAAGTGCAATCCAATTGTCAGATAGGCCTGGGGTCTCTGCTGGCTATTGGCCAGAGGCATTAATTCCTTGTGGTGTTGGCCTTTATAGGGCTACCCCCATTGTGGTAGCTTACTTCACCCACACAGAAGTCTTAGTCTTTTTGTAACCTAATCTTGGAAATGATGTTCCATCCCTTTGGCCATATTCTGTTCATTTAAAGTGAGTCAGTAGGTCCAGCTTTCACCTGAAGGAAGGGGATCACACTGGGAAGAACAGCAGGAGGAGGTTTCATTGCAGCCATCCTAAAGATACTTATTATAAGTCACTTGGCCTCTCTATATCTCAGTTCTATTATCTGTAAACATCTACCTCATAGGAAACATTGTGAATATTAAAAGAATTAAAATATGTAAAGTGCTTAGCACAGTATCTGGCAGAAGATGAGCACTAAAGAAATATTAGCTAAGTATGGATACAAAAATAATGCAAATGTATATATATACTCTGTGGCAATACTCAGTACGTACTAGGTTCATGGTCATTGTTCATGAAATACTAGCATTAAAAGACCCATAATTATTCAAAAAAAGTTAGAGCATGTGGAAATTACCCCAGAAACAAAAGTACTTTATAAAGATGAAAGTTCCTACCGTAATTATCAGGGGGCTTCACAGCCACCTTCAAATTTCCCACAAGCTTTCCCCACATTAGAAATTCCCAAGCAGCAAGCTCCAATGACATCCTGAGTCATCTCTAAACCTAAACAGAAAAAGCCAACCACACTTTGCTCTGAAAATGCATACCATTAGCCTGATTGCAGAAGTTGCCCAATTTGCAAAAGCACACAATTTATAAGTTACAGAAAGAAGGGCAAGAGCTTATCTGCCTAGCTGGAGCCTTTCTCATTCTGCTCAGCAGTATAGGTGAGATTTGGGGCTCACCTGTGAGGGGTTTTAAAAAAACAATATTCACTGATATTTTAAGGAAAGAAAGGTTATCCAGTACACCCATAGTCTTTAAAGGGTTATACAGAGTGGGAGACGGGTTAAGGAGAGGTGTCCTGCTTTGCACATGTCCTTTTTATGCAATTTGGGATGCAGTGGGTGGGGGAAGGAGGCCAACCTGTCATGCAACAGGTATGATAAATGAGTCATAAATCAGGAGCTAATAAAAATCTGGACTCCCCCTCCCCCTTTCATTTCCTCGAGGCCTCAGAGTCACCCATTAAACACAGCCCAGCAACTCTCCAGGGCAGATAAACCTCACAATAGTATGCATGGCCTCCTGATAGAGAGTGCTCTAGCTCACAGTGTCCAATGTGCAAAGGCCATCTTTCCCTGTATCAAAAGTTCCAAGGAAGGACTGGAAAGGCCGGCCTGGCAGCCTGGAGGGGTCACTAATGTGGGTCAACCAGCAGCCTGTTCACTCCCATCCCACCTACCTTCAACAGCTGCCAAAGGAGTGCAATATCATGAAGGTGGAAGCAAGAAGAAATTTCTCCATACCATGGGAGGCACCTGCCAGGGTAAGAGTGGATGGGTTAGTTGTATTTTTGGAAAAATAAACCAAATCTCTCTGCAGATAATTGTTTTTCCTGTTCTTTGTTTCAACACCTCTGAAACCAAATTGCCTTTTGAACTAGTTCCTCACTGACTGGAACACTGAACGCTCATGTCAACATGACAAGGTGGGGATCCCACTTCTCCAATGAGAGCTAGTGAGCCCTGGGCATGGAGGACACCTGCACTGAAAGGCCAGAGGTGGAAGGAAAGGGAAGGAACCTTGGTAATAAATTCCACTGGCTTGGGTGTTAAATTAAGAGTGGAAAATATTATATTTTCTCCAATAAAAGTGAAACTGTGGCTGATTCTTTTTTCTGTTGTCACTATTATGTTCTTTGTGATATAAAAAGGCACAAATGGAATAATAGAATATGATTTAATTTTTTCCTCTGAAGACCAGCTAAGGAAAGAATTTATGTAAAGTGTGCCCACAAAATTCAGTGCTTTATTTCAGGCTGTGCAACTGTTTTCTGACTGTGTTGAGTGTGCTAATCTTAACTCCTTAACTAGACTATAAGTAGGAGTCGGACATAACTGAACGGGGTATAGTCTAGTTAAGTAGTTAAGAAAAAGGACTCTGGAGCTTTTCCCAAAGATTATCAGCTGTGCGATCCTGAGCAAATTAATCTCCCTGTGTCTGAGTTTCAACTATAATAATGAAGATGAGAACAATAGTACCCATCATGTAGACTTGTTGCAAAATCCTGGTACGTAGTGGGCACTCAATAAATATTAGTTATTATTATTTTGTATTCCCCCTTCAAAACTCTGACTCACCATGGTACAGTGCTGTTCAAAAACCTACAGTGGTTACCCCTTGTTACTGAGGTACAGGGCTTATCAGGTCCATTGAGACTACATGCACCATCCCCAACCCCCAAGCTCAATGCTCTCCTAAATGCATTATCTCCCTGTGCTTTAGCTCCTGCTACAATGTCTTCACCCCCACCCCACCTATTCATCTGAAATCCTCTCCCATGAGTGTGTGGCTATCCTCATTGCTCCCTTACTAGAAGGTAAACTGAATGAGAACCATTCTCAGAGCACAAACAAGGACTGTACATAACAAATACTCAGGAATCATTTACTGAATGATTGAATAACATCATATCTATTAATTTTTTTTCAAGACTCAGATCATATTCACCAATCCCATGCATGTAGTCCTTCTAAGAAATTAAGATTAAACTTAATTTTTTCTAGATTATATATATATATATATATATATATATATAATGTTTTTAGGGATTTCAGAGAGGAAGGGAGAGGGAGAGAGGGATAGAAACATCAATGATGAGAATCATTGATCAGCTGCCTCTTGCAAGCCCCCCACTGGGATAGAGCCCTGACCTTGAATGGAACCAAGACCTCCTAGTTCATGGGTCGACACTTAACCACTGAGCCACACAGGCCGGACATCTAACAGCATATTTCTTAAACTGATTTATTCACAGATAATATTAATATTAAACACTAACAATATTTTTAAAATAACTAACATTTAAGCAATGTTTATGATTGGCATATATCAAACTCCTAATTCTCACTATCCCACCTATGAGATAGGTACTTTTTTCATTCCACTTTTACAGATGAGGAAATTGAGGCACAGAAAATTACAGAAATCCAGAGTCACAGAGATGGTAAGCAGAAAGCACCATTCTTCACCCAGTCCTGTCTCTTGCTCCTTATCACTCACTGTCTCTCCTACAAAGAATATCTGAATCCCGTCCAAGTGGCCTCTTCCTCCAATTCTGGTGTCAGTGGCTCAAAGTATGAAAAGCAATTTAACCCGGAGCACCTTAAATTAACGTGTGGTTCACTCGGCAAGGTGAGTGTCTACACCTCGCATCAAAGCCTTTAACTTCAGCGGGAATCTCAGATGAGGACGCAGCACGCTAAACTGGGGGGTTACCCATTGTCTTCCTGGGGCCTCACGACCCAACCCGTATTTCTGGCATTTCTAGGGGGTCTCGAAATCTCATTTAAGAGACTAGGGGCCCAGCGGGCCGCGCCACACGCCTTCCCCAGGCACCGGTGACTCAACCCGGGGAAGAGAACCGCACGGTTTTTTCAGACCCGTCCAGGTCCCGCCCCGCCGTCACCCCGCCCACGCCCCCTTGAAGTTGCCCTTCTGGTTGAGCTCTGACGCGTCGGCCCGGCTCCCCCGGGGGTGGCCCCACGGAGTGTGGCCTGACGACTTCGGCGACGCCTTCCCGAAGGGCGGTCCCTCCCCAACGCGGAAAAGCAGCCCCCGCGCCGCGCGGAGCCGGGCGCGCTCAGGTCTAGGGCCCGGCTGCCGTCCGAGCAGGAAGCGCCCGCTCTAGGCGGTCCCCGCGCGGCCAGCTGGCGCCGGGAGGGGCCGGCCTCCGTCGCAGGGTGGCTCTGCCAGTCCCCGCGCGCCCGGCCGCCACACACGTGTCCAGGCGTCACGTCCGCGCGCGCCCCCGGGGCTTACGTCAGCGGCTGCTCCGAGCTGGGGCGCCGGGTTCTGCGCCGCGCTCGGGTTCGGGGCCCGCGACGCCGCCGGGAGGAGGGGCCTGGGGGCGCGGAGGGGTGTTCGGAACGCCCGGGGCCGCGGAGATCGTCTGCGCGGTCCGGCCGCCGCCTGCCCAGCGCCCGCCGTCTCCGTTGCCGGGTCCCGGGCGGGCGCGGTGGCGTTGCTCCGGAGCCCACCGCCCGGGCGGCGCGCACCGCCTTGACCCCAGCGGCCCCGCGGTCGGCAGACACCCGCAGTTCCATGGTTGGTTCGGAGCGCGATGAGCCGCCCGTCCTCCACCGGCCCCAGCGCTAACAAACCCTGCAGCAAACAGCCGCCGCCGCCGCCCCAGCACGCTCCGTCTCCGACTGCGCCCCCGGCCGCCGCCACCATCTCGGCAGCGGGCCCCGGCTCGTCCGCGGTGCCCGCCGCGGCGGCGGTGATCTCGGGCCCCGGCGGCGGCGGTGGCGGCGGCGGTGGCGGGGCTGGCCCGGTGTCCCCACAGCACCACGAGCTGACCTCGCTCTTCGAGTGCCCGGTCTGTTTTGACTATGTCCTGCCCCCCATCCTGCAGTGCCAGGCCGGGCACCTGGTGTGTAACCAATGCCGCCAGAAGTTGAGCTGCTGCCCGACGTGCAGGGGCGCCCTGACGCCCAGTATCAGGAACCTTGCTATGGAGAAGGTGGCCTCGGCAGTCCTGTTTCCCTGCAAGGTAAGGCCGGGTGCCACCTGCGCACCTCTGCCTGGCGATCTCCCAGAACTCCTGTGTCCTCCATCCCACTCGCCGGCGCTGAGAGGCAGGTGTCACCTCATTTATTTAAAATAAATGTTTACACTTTGCCCTCCTTTCTCCATACCCTACCTGCCCACTTTGGGAGTAGCTCTGGGCTGACGGTTGCTCGAGCACTGACCCCAGGCGAATTGGCACGCGATTGTTGTTAGAACACATCACAGCTCTCCCCATGCAGAGCCTGTGTGCTCTGCAGATGTGTACTCGGGTGGGCCGCACAAATAAAACTTGGATGGAGAAGCAGACTATCTGTGAAGGTTTGAAATGGGAGGAAGTGGGCGAGCTACACGCACCCTTTACCAGCACTCAGTTTGGCAGGATTGGTACCGGATTTCTCCTGCACCCCGCACGTGCCATCTGGCTGCCCCTGACACGTGGGAACCCTCAGGAATATAGCTAAAAAGGGGGAGGGGACGACTACAGCCTGTTTTCTTTCATTAAGCAACAAGAAAATCCATGCAAGCCAAGCCTTTCCCTCGTGTAGCCTTCTAAGTACTGGAGAGTTGTGTGTGTTTTTGCTAAGTGGGGTGAAAACAAAAGTTAATCAGAAATTTAACAAGAAAGGCACACAGGCGCTGTGGTTACAGTTCTTTAAGTATAAATACACTCATGCAGCTGAATTTAGAATCGGAGATGTCAGTGTGTGTCAAGAAGGTTATATATACATACATGTAGGCATGTTTGCTTTTGTTTTCAAAAAATGGCTTCTGCAGCTTGCTGTTTTAAATTCATATTATCACATATTTTTCGATGGCTGAAACATAGTTCTCCCTTGCTGTATTTTAAGTGGCTATATAGTATTGCATTGTGTGGTCATATTATAACATCTATTTACCTACATCTGTCACTTAAAAATCATAAGGTGTAATTTCAGAGATATACCTGTCTGTATTACTTCATTACAACCTAGAGCTATACCATAAAGTTCTTTTTCTAAACTTAGAAATGGAAATAATGTCATTAATACTTTTGAGTTTTTGTGTAAAAGTAACTGCTCTGCCTCTAGAGCCAGTTAGGCTGTCTTGCATTTCTCCTTGGTGCTGCTTATTTTTATAGGGCAAGAGCTTATTTTTAAATTAAAAATAATCCACCCGAGAACTGAAGCTTGGGACTCAAGTCAGTAAATGAGTGATTTAATTTGGTCTGTGCCCTACCACAGATAAGTTTAAAATAGCATATTCAAATAAGGGTTTGAATTCATGTTTGGACTGTGGTTTCTCTTTCAACCTTAACAAGTTACTCTATTTTCAACCACTCCTCATAATGCTTACAAATTTACCCAGTCTAATCAATAGTTGTTTCTCTTAATATATAGACAAACTATTTCTGTAATTTTCTTAGGATCATGAAGAAGGTGGTAGCCTAATGATCAAGAGAAGATTTGATGATAGTGACACAAGAGTGGATATTTGATGTTGGAGATGTATTGTGGGGGCTGGGTTACAGGGGGTGTGTGCCACAGGATTTCTGGGGAGCCATCTTCGCAGCCCTTCACTTTCCCCCAAACCTTCAGTGGGCAGTAGAAGAAATGGCTTTAGATGATTTACAGTTCACAAATGAGTATTTTATATCAGTCAATATTCCATAATTTATTTTCAAAAAGCAATCTTCTAAGAGAATTGTTTTGCTCCCAAGAGAAAGTGAAGGAAATAGTTATAACATGCTATCCGAACTGTGAAGTTTCTCTTTCAGGATCTAGGATTCTGGTTCCTATTGACATATATGTTCTTTCCAACATCTAACATGCTAGTGAAGTCTTTTTTGAAGAGTAGTTCTCTTGGGAATCAGCTACTCACCTTTCTCTATACATCATTGATTTTCCACATCCCTATTCTGTAAGAATGCAGTTGGGCAAAGCCAGCACTTTGCAAGCTGAAATTTAACAGGGTCAACCATTTCCCTACAGACCAGGAACCAAGCTTAGAGAGTAATTAAAGTGTCGTGTGTGTGTGTGTGTGTGTGTGTGTGTGTGTGTGTGTGTGTGGTGTGCGTGTTTGTGTATGTATGTCTGTGAGAGAGAGAGAGAGAGAGAGATTAGAGAGAGAGAGATTTTATAATGCTGGAGTACCATGTCTTACCTTTGGTTGACCAATAATCTAAGCTATTGACAGGGGAGGTCAGCCACTTAGTTTGACAAACGAAACTTGAATGTATATAGAGTCCCAACAAGCAACTAAGATATGTTAGTTGGGGAGGATGAGAGCAGGAAGGAGTAGTAAGGTCTATGTCAACTTCAACAGAATAGATCTGTGTACCTAGCCCTGTGGCTTGCACTTGCTGCTGGAAAACAAAGGGACTGCCTTGTCACTATCCCTATCTGCTCTTAGAATCTCTCATGGGGTGGCTTATGTGAGAAAACCACCTTTGGGTGAAATACCAGAGCCCAGGTCTCAAGAGTTGCTGGAGTTGCCATTGTTTGTCTGAGAGCATTTCTGGGTCCTTAATTTCTTCTTGTGTTTATGAGGGGGTGGGACTGCTCAACTTCTAAGGCCCCATAGCGTCCAACATTCTGTGAAGTGAAGGGAGATTATGTGGAATGCTTATTGGGTTCCTTCTGTATGCCAGCTACTTACTTTGTGTGGGTCAGCTTTTATTAGTTTGCCTTTCTTCTTTTTCAGATGAGAAAACTCATGCCTATAGAGAGGTTAAGAGTTAAGTGACTTGTCAAGATCGCACAGCTAATAAGTGGACCAGCCCGTGAACCTTCATCCCAAAGGCACACATCCTTTGTACAACTCACTATGTAGGGATTTTGAATCTGAGCTTATCTCCAAGGCTCCAAATCATAACTCAAGGTTGACACCAGTAACAAAACCATCTGGTTGGATAAATGCACCAAGTGGGCCTCTGCTGGGAACATCTCCAAAAGACAACAGACATGCTCACTACAAAATTCATTGGCAAGAATTTTGTAGGGCATGGAGTAGGAATATTGGAGGCAAAATAATCTACAAGCCTAATATTTGGGGGCATTTCATTACATTTCTGCACTGTTCATGCTTCAGTTGACCCCAAGATGGATGTGTTGCCAAATAGCTTCCTTACATAGGTTTGGGGCCACTTAATTAAAGGCTAGAATGCTGCCAGCACCTTTGATGGAGGGCACCACATGCATTTCCAGCTCAGGTCTCCTTTTTAAAAAAGGATCTCTATCAGAGTATGTCTCTTTTCCACATGTGGTATTTTTAGTCCATTCTATGTCTTGTTCCATGCCTGAGAAGTTTGACATCCTGTTCCGCTATCTCAGACCCACCACCTCAGTGGAGCGTGGGTGTAAGAGAAGTAAAGATGACACCATTGTGCCCCCACTCAACTTTTTTTTTTAATATCCGCCAAGTATTTCTCTCCACAACTGTGGAAAATGCTAAAACCACTGCAGCCCACTTACACCATGATACATTTTCTTTCCATTTTTCCTTTTTCTTCTCTAAGAATTTCTAGTAGCATGTCTTTAAATAATTATTGAACTGGAAAGTCTCGGTCAGCAAGTCTTCCCTGCACTCAGATTGTGAGGTGGTGTTTTTGTTCCTTAAAAAAAAAAAAGTGAAGTTAGATAATCCAGTTGAAAGTTAAACGCTCCCAGTGTGGACTCATCCAGTTCAATGGAGACAAGTTCTAAATACCAGGAGAGCATCATCAGGCCCGTAGCCTTGGGGTTGGGAGACATCGGACAGTGGAGCCGCTGGGGAGCTGGGGAGCATATGCCTCTCCGAGGGCCAACTTCTGCTCTGTGCTGGGTGATTGGCAGGGTTGGCAAAGTGTTTGCAGCCATGCCCAACCTTTGGGGTTTTTTTTTTAAGAAAAGACAAAAATCTGCATCTTTTAGTGATAAAAATCGCACTTCTTTTTTTAACATTGCCCAAACTCAAATTTAAGGATGGCACTCTCAGGCCAAACCAACCATGTCTGCAGACCAAATTCCAACTGCCAGTGGGCAACCTCCTATCTCTCTTTTAGAGAGTGTTCATTGAACCTTATCGTCATGAACTTTGGAACTCGGATAGGTTCCCAACTAATGTGATTTTATAGCGCTTTTTAAAATCTTTATTTTGACAAGAGAATATTCCATTCTGGCCATTGGGAGACCTGCACTGTTGTGCTAGTGACTATGTTTGATTTTGTACCAGCCAGTTTATTTCTTTGCATCTGAGTGTCTTCATCTCAAAGAGAAGGGGTTGGCCTAAATGATTATACCAAGGATCTTTTTTCAGAACCCAGTAAACTACCAGGGAAGAGAGCACTACCAGGAGATAGAAGTGGGTTCCCCTCCTGGCTTCGTATGACCTTGGTTCAGTCATGTACTTCGCTGTGCCTGTTTGTTCATTCATTATAAAGAATGAAGATAACACCTAGCAGGTGGGTGCACTGAAATCAGATTAGAAGTGGTACAGAGGGCTTTTGCTTCACCATATCAAATAGAAGAGGACTGGTACTAGGGGTGTTGCTAGATGAGAGTGATGATCATCTAGAAGTCTGAAGGGAGAAGCCAATTTGCCAAAACCATTTCAGAGATCTCCTCTTAACCTCAGAAATCCCCCTAAGACAAAATAATCTCTTTGGAAATTGCCCCTGCGGTCCTCTCTACCAGCTGCCGTTGACCAGGTTGGCTCATAACAGCCTGTGCTAGCAGTCCTGGAGCCCACATACAGTCAGAGTGAGGCTCCAGATTGTAAAGCACAATGTTGAAAATACAGCTTTTAAGTGTAAAATTAAGATCAGAAGCACTAGAATGCGATGTAGGAGTACTGAAGTTTAATGCTGATTCCACACATAGTTGGCCAAGGATTTTTCCCGGGTTACCATAACTGGAACTGGAGTAAATCATTATGACTTGAAGTTAGTTTTTAGTACAATCAGAGTGGAGGCCAATCCACAGCAGGTCTGGCCTATGACGTCCCCAGCCCGAGTTGAATTAGATTATCCCGGTCGGAAGCCCCATGTATTGTGAAATATCTTAAGAGCCAGACATGTACATCTGACAAAACTTGTAAACAGTGGCATTTCTCAATCACATCCTAAAGGTCCTCATGCCCTGAAAGTGGCACATAGTAGGTACACATTTGCTAAAGTGAGTGGCAGCAGTCAGGCTGTTGGGTGAGTCATGAGGGTGCAGTCTGATAAGGCATTAGAATGTGATTGCACTGTAGACATCCTGAAACGGAGACGAAGAAAGCTAAACACTTTTCCTGATCAGATGTGTCTTTATATTACACCTTGGAGTGTCTGTTTCAAGACTTCTGAGAGATGCTGAAGACTCTGCAACAGAATTTCATCAGCTTTGCCCCAGATGCTCATCTCCGTTCACTTCTTAAAAATTGTGAAACTGTGTCCTCATTTCCATTTGGGTAAAGATTATATGTAATGATTTTTAGACTCTATAGTGTCTATGAGATAAGTTTTCATCCACAGACTTAATAGAGGTGAATGGAAGACACCCCTGGTGTTAAATGTGTGGGCCTGGGCCCTATTTTAAAACTTTGAATCAACAAAGGCAGTGTCTTTGGGTCACTCCTCCCCGCAGGCTGCCTCTTATTCAGGTGGTTTTGAGATCAGGCCCTACCTACATGAGCCTCCTGGTCCAGATCCCACTGTGATGGATTGGTGACCCCTCAAGCCTCATTGGCTTATTGGTAAAAGGGGGTGAGGATCAAACTCGGTAATAATTCGCACACAGTGCCCAGCACAGCCGCAGCACAGAGTAAACCCTTACAGACATGCATAGTTAGAAGCTAATAGAAAGTGGCCAGTGTATGAGGTCAGGCGGAGGCATAAACTTTAAAAAGTAAAAAAGGAATCTTTTTTATTTTCTCCCATAGATTCTACCAAGCTTCTCTTCCCTACTCCTAATCATGTAGGGTTTCCCTAGAGCTGAGTAAGTTGGCTTCAGCATTGGCTTTTTAGTGATGAATCTTTTTTTTCATTTATTTAATGCTTTTAGAAGGAAATCCTGGTTAGATCAAGCAGTGTTTTTTAATGTGTATATTTTTTTACACATAATAAAATACATTGTTAAAAGTTATTATTTTAAAATATAGAACATAGAAAGTAATCCTTATATAATAAAAAGCTAATATGCAAATTGTCCCCTGGGGAGTTTGACTGACAGGGAGTTCAACCGCTCACTATGACATGTACTGACCACCAGAGGGCGGCACGTAACGAAGGAAGGCCCCGATCGGCCCTGATTGCTGGCCAGGCCTAGGGACCCTACCTGTGCATGAATTTTGTGCATTGGGCCTCTAGTATAAATTATAATCCCCTATACTACCCCCTGCCTAGAAATAACCACTATTATCATTTTTCATATGTCTTTGCAACTTTACATCAATGGAGTTTTTTATCGTTTAAAAAACAGGTAAGATGGAGAATCCACACACTATTTTATAACTTATTTACATCTAACACATTGTGGCTGCTTCTCCACATTGATATTAAAGGTTGTGTCTAATGGCTGCATAGCAGTGCAGTTTTATAGCAGTACCAGAGTTACTTAATCTCTTGTTTGTCATCATATAAGTCATTGTTTTCTTACTGTGGTTTTAAAAAAAGCACTGCTATAACTGAATCTTTGTGTATAAGAAAATAATAATTTCCTAATTATATATTCCTAGAAGTTGAGGGGTAGGCCAAAGGGTATGTACAGAAATGAAAAACTTTACCAGCAGAGCCGGATTGCCTTCTCACTCGCAATCATTGACCATGGCCCATTTTTCTCCAGCATCACCAACATTGGGTGTTAGCCTTTGGTTTTCTTAATGCAGCTGCCTGCTTTCTCTCTCTGATATAACCTAGGCCAGAGATGGCTCCTCCGGATTATCCATAACTTAACATCGTACCAACCCTTGCAACTCCCTGCAGACCCAAGCCCTCCCCTTCTTACAGCCTATCTGCCTAGCCGGCTATCCCTCTCCTGCTAGATCCTTATGAAACTGAGTCTAACAGAGCAGCAGGGCCCTTCTGAAGTGGTAGGAGTGCAGGAGTCTGGAGACGCCCTGCAGTAGGTGGTGTCAGGCCTGCATTTTGCAGGATGAGCAGCAATCGGCCCACAAAGAAGGGAAGGATGGAAGGTCTGATGAGGTTACTGGTAGTATGGCACAGAGCCTTTAACTGCAGCTCTTACCTGAAGGTGCTTTTGTTTTCTTGAACATAGACTCTGAAGGGACCTTACAGAACTGGTTCTCCAAGACAGTGTGTGGTTGCCTGCTAACTCTGGCTACGGTCAGATGAGAAACATTCTTGGTCAAAAGTCAACTTTTGTTTAAAGTGTCTAAGATTAAAAATAGACCCCTGCCAGCCCAGGGAGTCTTTGTAAGGCTAAATGCACTCCCCCATTTCCCCAAAAGCAGGATGTTCTCAGATTACTGCAATAAAATTACCTCAGAGTCTTCCACCAAGATACCTTTAGTGAGAAGGCTGTCTGCAGCATGGGGTTTGTTAACTTTCTCAGGCAAAAGAAGGACTTTTTAACCCAATATGTTAATGAGAATTGCCTTCTCCAGAAAATAGTTTGTAAAGTTCAGTATCTTAGTCTCCTCACTGTTTGACAGTTCTGGTCCTAGTGGTACTGTCTTCTGTTATTATCTGTGAAGCCGTCACTGTGCTATTGGTTAGTAATTATCTTTTTGCACTATCTCATAGTGGAGGTGAGGAATTTACCATTCGATTTAAGTGAAAATTTGCTGAGACTCTTTACAGGAAGGATGCTAGACAGATGCAGGTTGAGTATTATAATTAATTCACAAGAAGAGATTCCACTTTCTCCTACTGCCCATGTCTGACCTCCTTCACTGTTGATAGTCAACAGATGAGTCATAGACATTTTTGTGAATGCGCTCAGAGGTGACATGGTAGGCTTAATTCAAGGTCACACAGGACATTGGGTACTTGAGTTCTAATTATAGTGACTCAACCAATAGTTGTAAACACCTTTTGAACAGGAGGAACATACAGCCATCAAAATGATGACAGCACCTTTTTTCTCAATCTATGTAAGATTACAAAAAATCATAAACACCCCCACTCTGAGTAGCTTATGTAAATAGAAAATGCCTTTATCAAAAATTACAAAACAAATATTTTCCCTACAGATCTCAAGTCAACTGAAATTTTGTTTTAATTCTTCCCACAGTAAAGATTTTAAAGTGAATTAACATGGTGGGAGAACAATTATCTTCTTGGAGATAAACCTAATATTAATTATTAATAGGCCCATAAATTAACTAGAAAGCCACCTGTGATCATATATTGGGGGCAGTAAACATTTTTAGTCACAGAGGAGCTAGCTTGAATTGCTAGACATTTTTTTAAAAAGTGGTAACATTTAAGTTTAACTGCTGGTTAAATTGTAAGTTTTACCCTGATTTGAGTCTATACTAGGTTCTGCTACAACTCTCATTTCACTAAGTCCAAAGAATGTTGAGAAGCTAGAGAGACCACAGCCAGTAAGTAGTCCCCTAATTATCTGCTTATCACACATAATAAGTTACACTGCCAGGAATTCATCCTTTCAGTGGAATTCAGATAACTCTCATTCCATTTCTGAGTTCACCTCCCTAGTACTAAAAGGGGTTTAAAAAAAGGGGGTTGGGGTGAGGGTACGTTTCATTCCTGGAGCTCCTTTTTCTGATGTAGTGGGGAATCAAAAACCTTGGACCTTGGACCACTGGGGGTGTGGCTGGGAACTGCACGCCAGGGCAACAGACTTGTGCCCACAAACCTTCAGAAGGGCCAAAGGAGGAAGGAGAAGGCTTTGGCTTCTACGGGGGTCAAAGAAGTATTGTTTATTATAACCATTGATGCCTTCATTGCAAAATTTTATTGGTTCATTCAGATGAGTCCCAAAGAACCCCTAGTAAAAGAAAAACTAAGTTGCATTTACACATAGATATGTAGTTTAAAATATTTTTCTTTAAAAACCGCTATTATGATAACACTTAATTCATTTGAGCAATTCTGCAAAAGGAATTTCTATCCTATAAAGCAGTGGTTCTCAACCTTCCTAATGCCACGACCCTTTAATACAGTTCCTCAGGTTGTGGTGACCCCCAATTTCATTGTTACAAATTGAACATAATTAAAGCGTAGTGATTAATCACAAAAACAATATGTAATTATATATGTGTTTTCTGATGGTCTTAGGCGACCCCTGTGAAAGGGTCGTTCGACCCCCAAAGGGGTCGCGACCCACAGGTTGAGAACCGCTGCTATAAAGGATTAATATGCTAACTCTGTCCCAGATTCTTTAACATTTGTTTATTCTTATGTGATTTCAAACTTATTACCAGTTGCAATAATAATGCCCCAAAAAATTCCATATACCCTTTTTCCAGAATTACCAATTGTTTCCTTTTTGCCCCATTTGCTTTTTCATTTGTGCTCACTCTGTTCAAACATATATATTTTTTAACTACTCAAATGTAAATTGTAGGCATCCTGCCCCTTTGCCCCTAAATACCTCACTGCATTTCTCCTAAAACATTTTCTTATATAAGTAAGGTAGTTACCAAAATCAGGAAATTTGACATGTAGTGGATACTATTATCTAATCCACTGTATTCAAATTTCAGTTGTTGCTCCAACTCTGCCCTTTTGGGCAATTTTGTTTCCCCACTTCCATTGCATTTAGCTGTCACTGTGCATTTTGTGATCATTACAGCATACTTAGATTGAAGAAAAGCAGTTGGCTTTTGCTTACTCCAAGACAAGGTCATTTCTTGGATTTAATTCAGAAGTTTAAGAGCATGAACAACAAAATACCGATTGTGCTTTGTTTTCCTTGAGACATTCTTATTTGAGGTGTTGGCAGATGTTTTGCTAATAAAGTTTACCGTTTCCTAGGAGGGAAGCAGGTGGAGGCAGGGCGGTTGCCTCACAGTCCCCATGGAGGGGCATGCTTCTGCCCGAGCTCATGGCGTCACCCCTGTAAAAGACGTTGATTATTGGAGTTTAGCAAATTGTTCTTGAATTGCATGGACTCACATTTAATTAAATAGGTTAAATGTCCTAAACCAGCCACAGGATTCATGACCTTCACCAAGCACCTGGCTAAGAAGGGTTATTGTGTTTATATACTCATTCCATAAGCAAATATAACACAACTGTGTCTATTAGATAAATAACAGGTGTCTAGTGTTTGACTATGTTTCTGATGGATCTGGTCCTATCTGTATATACCTGGTATAAAAGCCTAAGTGACTGAACAACCAGTCGACCAGTTGCTATTATGTGCACTGACCACCAGGGTGCATATGCTCAATGCAGGAGCTGCCCCCTGGTGGTGAGTGAGCTCCCACAGCCAATCTCCCACAGTCCCTCCCCCTGACCAGCCAGCTGCCTGCCCCCCCCCCCCCCATAGGCTCCATCGCCAGCCAAGGCCAAGGGACCCCACCCATGCATGAATTCATGCACTGGGCCTCTAGTTTGTATATAAAAGGGTTTCTATGCCAAAACCCTGCCTAGATTCATTTAAATACACCCTTCAAACCCATGCTGAGAAAAAGAATTAGTTCTGTTTACTGCTTTCTGGAAAGACTTAAAAATGAGGCACCATGCCCTAACTGGTTTGGCTCCGTGGATAGAGCATTGGCCTGTGGACTAAAAGGTCCCAGGTTCGATTCCAGTCAAGGGCATGTACCTTGGTTGTGGGCACATCCCCAGTAGGGGGTGTGCAGGAGGTAACTGATCAATGTTTCTCTCTCATCGATGTTTCTAACTCTCGGTTCCTCTCTGTAAAAAATCAATAAAATATATTTTTTAAAAAATGAGGCACCAGCCCTATCTGGTCTGACTCAGCAGATAGAGCATTGGCCTGCAGACTGAAAGGTCCCGGGTTTGATTCCAGTCAAAGGGCACATGCCTGGGTTGTGGGCTCGATCCCTAGTTGGGGGCATACAGGAGGCAGCCGATCAATGATTCTCTCTCATCATTGATGTTTCTATCGCCCTCTCCCTTCCCCTCTGAAATAAAATATATATATATATATATATATATATATATATATATATATATATTTTTTTTTTTTTTTTTTTTTTTTTTTAATGAGGTACCAAGTCACATATTGCCTTTCCTGACAGGACACATTTGCACAAGACTTTTGAGCTATTGTAATGCAAAAAGTTTCTAAAGAGAAATCAGAAGTTATATTTCAACATTTGTTTCTCATTCTGCTGGGCCATCCTCCCCCGCCTTGCATTCTTCTTTGCTTTGAGCTTCTGTGTGTGGTTGTGCCTCCCTGCCCCACCCCCAAGAGGTTTACTTAAGCATATTCCCACCTCACCAGCAGATATTTCCCTGTGGAGAAATCTTGTTTATAGCTGAGAACAAGTCCCAGGACCCACAGGCAGCCCTCTACAAACCAGCCCAAGGTGCTTCTTGGAAACAAGAGAGAGCATCCAAGACAAAGGCGTCTGAAGGAAAGCAGGCCTCCTTTGAACCCGCCCCAGTTGGTGGGGCAAGCTCTAGCCAGAGTGGGAAAAGTGAAACCTCTTGAAAGATGCCAGAGAAGGCTGGGAGCGCCAATTACTGGTTCCTTATTTGTAGGTGTGCTGCCCCTTCCTTAGGGAGAGGCCTTTCGGGGCTCTTTTTCTGCTTTGCAAACCAAAGAAGTTAATTTTAGAACCTGCTTCTAAAAGCAGTGGATCTCTCCACTCTGGTTTTTGCGCTTGTAGATTTGGGTGCTGGGGAATCAAGGCAAATGTAAATTAGTTTCTTTTTCTCATATTCTTTGTTTGACTCCTAAGCACAGGATGGAAGGCTCTGCTCCTTGTGACCACAAATGACTACAGAGCCTTGAGAGTCAGTCTGTAACACAGGTGGAACCAGCTCCCTGGCCTACCTCCACGCTTTGCAAACAATCAAGACCTACCTATGTGTGGGGCTGGCATACTTGAGCTGTCCTGAGTGGTGCCTGTGGGACGGGGTAGTGATCAGCCTGACCTGCCTACCCGTGTGGGCCCCTCCTCACAGCTCTGATTGTGGCTGCCCAGCCAGGTTTTGTCATTCAGTTAAATCAGTGCCTCTCAACTGGGGCCATTTTGCCCCCCAGGAGACATTTGGCCATGCCTGGTGACAGTTCTGGTTGTCATAGCTGATGGGGGTTGGGGGACAGTTGCTATTGGCATCTAGTGTGCAGAAGCCAGAGATACTGCTAAAACCCCACAAGGCGCAGAACAGCCCCATCACAAAGAAGTATCGGTCTAAAAAGTTGATAGTGCCGCTATAGAAAAAAACAAAAATAAACTGAGTAATCAATCAAGTCCCTGCTTCTCATTTAGGTTTCATCCCCACTGTTTGCTCCACCATCCTGTGCTGGAACCACTCCCACAGTCCCTTTGTCTACTTACCACCTCCTCATCCTGTCCTCACATTTAGAGTTGCTCCCTGGTCTTCTTCTGCACTGTTGTCTGTATTTCTGCTGTGTTGAGCTGTTTATTGTTGCAGGGGATGGCCCCTCTCCACAGGAAACATCACAGGGCAGGATGGGCTCCAGGATAGAACCCTGGGAGCTTATCAGGAAAGCACAGCCCAGGGGCCGGCCAGTGCAATTTGGGTTTGCTTCTCAGAGCACCCAGACAGTTTTCCATGCAGTTTCCAGAATTCACAGACCCTGAAACCCTCCCTCTTATCCCTGGATTCGAGCCCCTAATGTAGGTAGCAATAACACAGTAGTGTTTTCCAGAACAGTGCTGATTATAAGCATGAAATGTGACAGTGGAGTGTGTGTGTATGTGTGTATGAGTGTTTAAAGTTTTTTAAAAAATTTTTATTTATTGATTGATTTTAGAGAGAGAGAATAAGAGGAGGGAGAGGGGGGAGGAAAGGAGGAAGAGAGAGAACAACACTGATTTGTTGTTCCATTTATTTATGCATTCATTGGTTGATTATTTTATGTGCCCTAACCAGGCATCAAACCTGAAACCTTAGTGTATAGGGACAACGCTCTAACCAACTGAACTGTTATAGGCCACCTCTCATCAACACCAGAGAGGTGATCTTAGGACAACCCCCTGAATCAGTGGGAGAGGGCTGACCCCAACCTCCATCCTTGTCTTTTCATATAAATGAATTTATACAAGAGATCTTGACTGTGTTGTGAAATGCCAATTTATTAAAGCATGCACCTTTTTTGAAAAAGCAGAGCAAGCAAACATACATCTGGCTTATGGAGCACAGACGGGCTCTCAGCTAATCTAAAGAGCAAGTTGAAGGCGTTATATACCTTCCTGTCAATAAGCTTCAGATTCCTCTGCTGAATATTTTGGTACAGATTAATTCTCAAGGTCCCTTTTTTACTCTGTTGTGGCCTTCCCAGAATTCAGGAAAAGTACCTGGCAACTTTACCTTAAGTCTTGAGACAGCTGGCTTCTCTGTTTGGGGAGTAAAACTGCCTTTTTTTTTTTCCCTTTCCCCTTCCCCCTCCCTTTCTGCATTCTCTCATGAGGGAGGGTTTTAACCCTCTGCCCTGTGTCCTTGGTTGGGGGAGATCATAGTTTGTTAGTTATAAGCTGGCTGTAAATTGCCCGCACTGTTTGGACTTGTTTTAACTTTCCTGTCTCAGTTTCCCTATTGCTCCTGCCCTGGAATCCTGTAACAGAGCTACTGGGCCAGGGCTAAAGTTTAGATGTTTTCTTTTTAGAATAATCTCTAATCCAGACATCATAAAAGTGGTACTAGGGATCATGAAGACGCCCCTCACCTGTGATGGAAAAGAGAAGGAAGAGTTTAGCATTAAAGTTTAGCTTGTTTAGAAAAAGCATGGAGTAAACACCTAACACTTTAAAAATTCTTAAGATGAACAGAATAAACTGGTGAATGTAATAGAATCAGGGGCATGGAAAGGGAGCGGACTGACAGTTCTCGGGATGAAGGGGGTATGGGGGGTGCGGGAAGAGATTGGACAAAAATCTTACACCTATGGACGAGGACAGTGACGGGGAGAAGGCATGGGAGGGGGTGGGAACCAGGTGGAGGGGAGCTATGGGGGGAAAAAAAGAGGAACATCTGTAATAGTCTGAACAATAAAGATTTTTTTAAAAAACTTAAGTTAATGGAAGGCAAGACCTTTCTTCATAAGGTCATTGTCTGCACAAATGCTGAGTAAATGCCTTTTCTATTTGCATAATTTGGGGAGGTTCCCTGTTCTCTATATTTGGGTTGAAGGATAGTGTGTGACTTGTAAGGCAAACCAAATAATTCAGAATATAAATATTTCTACTTGAGTTACACAAGAAAAAGTTCTAAAATGACTGCTAGGTGATGAATATTTGCTGCGCATTGAGTGGGTGGATGTGGAGTGGTTTGGGGCTCTTAGTTGAGGAAGATGTACAGATGGCATTTTTCTGTACACTCTGCCAAAGTTCTTCTGGCTCCTGGAATTAGTACTGGGCAGCTGTGGTAAACAGCCCATTCTGAAATGCTTTCAGATTCTAATATTTCAACCAGAGAATCTGCCAGGCTCTGGGTTAATTCTTATTATTTTTATTGTTCGTATGTGTTTTACACTCTGGGCAGAAATGCCTCACCCATCACTCACAGAACATCAGAAGATTCTCTATTCCTAGCTGCACCCTAGATTTAAAACACAGTTAATACGAATTTGCTTATTAGGGCCTTATATCTGTTAGGAACACAAAATATTAACATATATGGGTAAGTAAACTTGTTTTTCTCCTCTGATTAAATTTTTTACACCCATGCTTTTGAGATTAGTCCATGTGAAAAATATGAATAAGCAGTTCCTATGGGCAAAGTAAGTAACAGTGAAATTTCTGACGATTTCTATTGAAGATTATCATCATCCACTTTAGGTCTGGGAGGAACGAGCTGCATTTCTTTCTCTAAGCCACTCTCCTCTTTAATAGGGGCTTGCAGCCTGGCTTCATTGCTTCTGTATCCTCAGTGACTATAGCTTGGGGTCTTGTATGGAGAAGGTGCTAATGCCTGTTTGTTGCTAATGATAAATTCAGCTGTAAAATTTCAAAGTTGACCTACTTAAAGTTTATAAGGGGTTGAATCCCTAAGGCAGGGTAGGGAGAAGCAAAAACAGCTGTGGGATTTTGTTTTGTTTTTTTAGCAGTTGGACACAGCATCTTGGAAAATGGCCTTGACCCTGCCCTCATTTAGTGTCTTGTTTCAAAAGGGGTTGGGGGAGTCTTACCTGCCACTGCTGCTCGAGAGTGCTGAGACATACTTCTAGCTTCACCCAAAAAGTTGTTCAGGCTTCTTCACCCTTTACAAGACAATTGCATAGTACTCTGGGCAAGTGTCTACTTGTTGGCTGGCTCCATCCGTTAGCTAGGAATGAACACTGTCATTTTTGTGAAGATTGGGAACAAATATCTGATTCCTTTCCATGTGGTCTTTTCCTGTGATAGGTGTGATTTATCCATCAGGAATGTCATCCTGAACTCAAGGGAGAAAAAGGTTTTGTTTGTACTCTATTAAAGCAGTAGTTTAAGGGGTGGACTGACCAAGTCAGAAAACTCCTCTAGGACAGCACCCACTCCAGGACCCACTTTAGTTCACCTTTCTGCTGGGCCTGTCGAGGACCTGACATACCTGGTCATAGGAGATGTGCAATTGAACTTGAGGAAGTGGTCTCAGGAAAGCTCAGAGGGCTTTGAGAGGAGTGTGGAGCCCTTCTCGTTTTAACCTCCACTGGCTGGAACCAAACCGACCAGCAGTCTCCCAAGTTAGTTAAGCAGCTGTCAGAAGTGATTTCCTCTCACCCAAGAGGTGTGTTCAGAGCCCCTCAGGGAAAGATTTAAAAGATAAAGAAGGTGAGGTATTATTTTTATCAGGTGAGTGGTCTCCGGCCTTCTTCTGCCCCAGACTGATCACTCCAGCAGGCAAAAGCATGGAGCCAAAGGGCAGTCTTCCCCACGCCTGCCTGCCAGTCACCAGTTTGATCCAGGATGAAGTGGAGACCAAAAAAAAAAGAGAGGAGTAGTATTTTCTAAATTGTTTAGGTGAAAACCAGTCTGGAGATAACATATTCCTTGTCCACCCCTACCCCTAAGCAATTTAAAATTCTTTTAAAAGGTCTTGAAATTCACAGAAAATAAGGGGAAAGACGGTTTCCTAGGACTGCCTCAGCAATTTTTTTGGTGTTTATACTAAGAGTAGTTGAGCTCTAAGTTTTTGATGTTAGAGGGGGTTGGAATGCAGCACATTCCTGCTGCAGGATCTGCCCTGGTTTTGTGCAGGGTAGTACTGACAGTGAATGGGAACTGAGACTTTTACTCAAGTCTTCAACTCATCTCCAGCAAAAATAGTTGAAATAAGACTACAGGTTAAGCCCCGGAAACCTGAGTGGGTACTCTTAGAGGCTTAAGCCGGTAGAATTTGTTTTTAATCTTTACTGTTGAAAGTATTACATATGTCCCCCGGTTCCCCCAATGGCCTCTCCCATCCTGCCCCCGTTCCCCACCCAAGGCCTTGACCACCCTATTCCTAATTCCATGGGTTATGCATATACCCATAAGAGTTCATTGGTTGATCTCTTCACCCCCTTCCCCACCCTCCACTGCCCTCCCTCTTAGGTTTGATAGTCTGTTTGATGCTTCTGTGTCTCTGTGTCTATTTTTGTTCATTAGTTTATATTGTTCATTATATTCCACAAATGAGTGAGATCATGTGATTCTTACATTTCTCTGACTGGCTTATTTTGCTTAGCATAATGCTCTCCAGGTCCATCAATGCTGTTGCAAATGGTAAGAGCAACAGCTCTTTTGTATAGCTGTGTAGTATTCCATTGTGTAGCTCTAACACTGTTTTTTAATCCACATAGTCTGTTTCCAAATCTTAGCTATTGTAAATTGCACTGCTATGAACATAGTGGTGTATATATTCTTTCTGATGAGTATTTCTAATTTCTTGGGATATATTCCTAGAAGTGGGATCACTGGGTCAAATGGGAGTTCCATTTTTAATTTTTTGAGGAAACTACATAATGTTTTCCACAGAGGCTACACCAGTCTACATTCCCATCAGCAGTGTACCAGGGTTCCCTTTTCTCCACATCCTTGCCAACATTTGTCATTTCTTGATTTGTTGATTATAGCCATTCTGACAGGTGTGAGGTGGTACTTCATTGTCATTTTTATTTGCATCTCTCAGATGATTAGTGACCTTGAGCATTTTTTCATATGTTTCTTGGCTTCCTGTATGTCCACTTTGGAAAAGTATCTATATAGATCCTTTGCCCATTTCTTAATTGGATTGTTTATCTTTTTTTTTGTCAAATTGTATGAGTTCCCTATAAATTTTGGAGATTAACCCCTTATCAGATGTATCATTGGCAAATATGTTCTCCCATGCAGTGGGCTTTCTTGTTTTTATGTTGATGGTTTCTTTTGCTGTGCAGAAGCTTTTTATTTTGATGTAGTCCCATTTATTTTCTCCTTAGTTTCCATTGTCCTAGGACAGGGGTCGGCAAACCGAGGCTTGCGAGCCACATGCGGCTCTTTGGCCCCTTGAGTGTGGCTCTTCCACAAAATACCACGTGCAGGCGCACACGTACAGTGCGATTGAAACTTCGTGGCCCATGCACAGAAGTCGGTTTTCGGCCTGGGTGAATCTATTTTGAAGAAGTGGCGTATCGGGCGACGGGAGACGCAGCACAGGGGGGCCGTGGGATACGCAGCGCGGGGGAGGCTCTCGGGATTCATGCACGAGTTGAGTGAGCCAGCCAGTCAGCAGTCTCATTGTGCAGTGGTTAGTGCTAGTCGCATCGGCAAATCGAGCACAGGTGACAAAAGTACCTACTCAAAGCATAAAGTTACCTGTATTTTTCCAACCAGCTGCAAATCCTACAGGTATTTTTGTCATCAATTTAAGAATTGTAATTATTTTGTGTTGGTGGCTTTATTATTATAAAATGAAACATTTTTTAGGTGCCCTGTTTGACATGGCTACAAAGAAGCAGCAAAGAAAAACGGAAGACGAAAACCGTGAATTTAAAATTGAATGGACTGAGACTTTCGCGTTTATTCAAAACTTAAATGGCCTTCTGACCTGTTTTATTTGTCAGGAAAAATTGGCGCATAACAAGAAATCAAATTTGGAGAGACACTTTACAACTAAACACCTGTCATTTAGTACTAAATATCCTGTCGGTGATGCAAGGAAGAAAGCAGTTGAGAAACTTCAGAAGAGTCAAGAAAAATCAAGTTCTGTATTTAATTACTGGATGCAATCTTCCGACAATGTTAATATTGCAAGTTTTGTGGTTAGTCAAGAGATTGCTAAGAGAGGAAAACCATACACAGACGGCGAATACATAAAAAGTTGTTTTATAAATGCATCTGAAGAGCTGTTTCAGGATTTTAAGAACAAAGCAGATATTCTAAAAAAAATTAGAGTTACCATTGTCTGCTAAAACAGTGAAAGATAGAACAGTCAAAATGTCTTCGAATATAACCAACCAGCAAGTCGAAGATCTTAAATTGGTTTCAGCCTTATCAATAGCAGTTGGCGAGTCTTGTGACATAAATGATACAGCGGAAGTTTCACTTTTTGTACAATTTATTTCATCTACAGGTCCTAAAGAAGAACTTTTAGGATTATTGCCACTCAAAGGTCAAACACGTGGAGAGGATATAGCAAATGCTGTAATTGAGTGCATTGAAAAACATCATATTCCACTCGATAAAATGTCTCAATTTCAACAGACGGGTCAAAAAGTATGACCAGTGTAAGAAACGGGTTTGTTGCTATTTTGAAAGAAAAAATTAATCACGAGATACTTACTTACCATTGCATCATTCATCAAGAAGCGCTTTGTGCACAGACATTTCTAGAAGAAATTTGCAAAGTTATGGAATTGGTGATTAAGATTATCAACTCCATTATAGCTAAAACTCTTAATCATCGCCAGTTTAAAGAATTTTTAGTTGAAATGGAGAGTGAGTACGCAGATCTTCTGCTACATAACAAGGTACGTTGGTTATCAAGAGGAAACATTTTGAAATGTTTCACTTCCTTATTAACAGAAATTAAAGCATTTCTCCTTGAGAAGGGTGTTCACTATCCAGAACTAACAAACGATCGGTGGATCCAAAAATTTTATTTCATGGTAGACGTTACGTCTCATCTAAATCAGCTTAATCGTAAACTACAGGGGAAAGGAAACACAGTTTTTTCGATGTTAGAAAGTTATTTCATTCGAAAACAAATTATTTGTTTTTGCTCAAGATTTTGAAAGAGAAACTTTGATCCACTTTCCAAGCCTGTTGAAACATCGCCAAGAATATAATTCTGATATTGACATTTGCTATTTCAAAACAACAGTTTTAAATATGAGGGAAGCTTTTCTCAACAGGTTTCAGGAATTCAGAAACAGCAAAGCGACGTTAGCCTTTGTTAAAAAACCTCTCAATGCTACTGTAACAGAATTAAATTTTTCTCCCTTTAATATTGACATTGGCAACTTTGAAATGCAATTGCTGGACTTAAAAAACAAAGAACTGTGGAGCTCTAAATTTGAACGTCTTTGTACTGATATAGAAATATTGGAGAAAAACAAATGTGAACTTAGTTCACAGCACAAGTGGTCTGCTTTGAAAAAAAGCAGACCTGGAGAAGGAAGATATGTTGATTTTTAACACCTGGAATAGTATTCCTGACTCATATAATCAACTGAAAAACTAGCGTTTGCTGTTCTTTCCTTATTCGGGTCTATATATTTATGTGAACAATCATTTTCAAGCATGAACCTTATCAAGAGTAAATTGAGAAGTCGTCTTGTTCATGAGAACCTGGAATCGTGCCTAAAATTAAAAACAACAACATACAAACCTGACTTACCCAAACTTTCCAAGGAGATGCAAGGCCATTGTTCACATTAGTGTTTGTCAGTCATTGTCATGATTTAATTTTATGGATATTGTAAGGTAAATTGTAAGGAATTTAATTTTATCAATAAATAATATCATTATTAAGTATGATATCAAGTTTTATTCGACGTACCTATAGCTTAACTAAGACTTAAAACTTTAAGTAAAGTTTATTAAGTTAATGTTAGGGAATGTTGTGGAGTGAAAGAAGATGTAGTGTCGAGGATTGAGAAAGGTATGTTGAGATGGTTTGGACATATAGAGAGGATGAACAAAAGGAGATAGAGGAAACAAGTATACAAGACGAGTGTGGATGGGAGAGTTGGAAGGGGTCAACCTCAGCGAATGTACTTCAATCAGATTGAGGATGTTTTTAGCTTAGGAGGCCAGTTTAGGAGTACCCTAATTAAGTTAATAACAATGTACCTACCTATATAGTTTAAGTTTAAAAAATTTGGTTCTCAAAAGAAATTTCAATCGTTGTACTGTTGATATTTGGCTCTGTTGACTAATGAGTTTGCCGACCACTGTCCTAGGAGATGTATCCGTAAACATATCACTACGAGAGATGTCTGAGATTTTGCTGCCAATGGTTTCTTCTAGGATTTTTATGGTTTCATGTCTTACATTTAAGCCTTTTATCCATTTTGAATTTATTTTTGTGTATGGTGTAAGTTGGTGGTCTAGTTTCATTTTTTTGCATGTAACTGTCCAATTTTCCCAACACCATTTATTGAAGAGACTGTCTCTGCTCCAATGTATGCTCTTGTGTGCTTTGTCATATATTAATTGAGCATAATGGGTTCTCTGTTCTATTCCATTGGTCTATATGGCTGTTCTTGTGCCAGTTCCAGGCAGTTTTGAGTACAGTGGCTTTGTAATATAGCTTGATATCTGGTATTGTGATCCCTCCAACTTTGTTTTTTTCTCAAGATTGCTGCAGCTATTTGGGGTCTTTTTTGATTCCATTTAAATTTTTAGAGTACTTGTTCTAGGTCTGTGAAATATGCTGTTAGTATTTTAATAGGGATTGCATTGAATCTATAGATTGCTTTGGGTAGTATGACCATTATAATGATGTTGATTCTACCAATCCATAAACATGGTATATTCTTCCACTTGTGTATATCTTCCTCTATCTCTTTTTTCAACATCCTGTAGTTTTCAGAGTACAGGTCTTTTACCTCCTTGGTTAAGTTTATACCTAAGTATCTTAATTTTTTTGTTGCAATGGTAGATGGGATTATTTTTTTAGTTTCTCTTTCTGAGAGTTCATAATTGGTGTATAAAAATGACATGGATTTCTGGGTGTTAATTTTATATATGGCTACATTGCCAAATTCATTTACTAAATTGAGTGGTTTTTTGATGTAGTCTTTTGGGTTTTCTTTGTACAATATAATGTTGTCTGCGAATAATGACAGTTTTAGTTCTTTTTTTCCAATTTGGATGTCTTTTATTTATTCTTCTTGTCTGATCGCTATGGCTAGCACTTCCAGTCCTATGTTGAACAGGAGTGGTGAGAGTGGGCATTCCTGTCTTGGTTTGTTTCTAGGGGAAATTGTTTAGTTTTTGCCCATTTAGTATGATGTTGGCTTTAGGTATGTCCTATAAGGCTTTTCTTATGTTGAAGTATGATCCCTCTATTCCCACTTTGCTCAGAGTTTTTATCAAGTAAGGGTATTGGATTTTGTCAAATGCTTTTTCTACAACAATTGATATGATCATGTGGTTTTTGTCTTGCTATCCGTTAATGTGCTGTGTCACATTTATTGATTTGCAGATATGTACCAGCCTTGCATTCCCTGAATAAATCCCACTTGGTCATGGTGTATGATCTTTTTAATCTGTTGCTGGATCTGATTTGCTAGTATTTTGTTGTGGATTTTAGCATCTATGTTCATCAGGAATATTGGTCTGTAATTCTCTTTCTTTGTAGTGTCTTTTTCTGGTTTTGGGGTTAGGGTAATGCTGGCCTCAGAGAAAGAGCTTGGAAGTGTTCCTTTCTCTTGAATTTTTTGGAATAGTTTGAGGAGGATAGGTAGGTGTTAGTTCTTCCATGATTGTTTGGTAAACTCACCTGTGAAGCCATCCAGACCAGGGCTTTTGTTTGCTGGGAGTTTATTATTATTATTGCTTCAATTTCATCAGTAGTTATTGGTCTATTCAGGTTTTCTGATTCTTCCTGATTGAGTTTCAGAATATTGTATTTTTCTGAGACTATGTCCATTTGGTCAATCAAGGTTGTGCAGTTTGTTGGAATAGATTTGTGCCAGCTCTAATTTTTATGATCCTTTGTATCTCTGTGGGATCAGTTGTTTCTTCACCTCTTTCATTTCTGATTTTGTTTATTTGGGTTCTCTCTCTTTGTTTCTTGGTGAGTTTGGCTAGAGGTTCATCAGTCTTGTTTATCCTTTCAAAGAACCAGCTCTTGGTTTCATTGATCTTTTGTATTGTACTTTTGGTCTCTATGTCATTTATTTCCACTCTGATCTTTATTATTTCCTTTCTTCTACTTACTCTGGGCTTTTCTTGCTCTCCTTCTAATTCTTTGAGTTGTAGGGTTAGATAACTTATTACACGTTTTTCTTGTTTGTTGTTGTTGTTGTTGTTTTTTAAGGTAGGCCTGTAGTGCTATGAACTTCCATCTCAGGATTGCTTTCACTGTGTCCCATAGATTTTGGATTGTTGTTTTCATTGTCATTTGTTTCTGAGATTTTTTTTATTTCTTCTTTTATCTCTTTGGTAACCCATTCGTTGTTTAATAGCATGCTATTTAGCCTCCATGTGTTTGATTGTTTTTGAGTGTTTTTATTGTAGTTGATTTCCAATTTGATGACATTGTGATCTGAGAAGATACTTGATATGATTTCAATCTCCTTGAATTTATAGAGACTTTTTTGTGTACTAACATGTGGTCTGTCTTTGAAAATGTCCCACGTGCACTTGAGAAGAATGTATATTCCGTAGCTTTGGGGTGAAATGTTCTGAAGGTGTCAATAGTCCTATCTGATCTAGTGAGTCATTTAGGATTTCTGTTTCCTTGTTGACCTTTTGTCTAGGAGATTTATCATGATGTCAGTGGGGTATTAAAATCCCCTACTATGATTATATTGCTGTTGATCTTTCCCTTGATATCTTCCAGAAGTTTTTTTTTTTTTATGTATTTGGATGCTCCTGTATTAGGTGCATATATGTTTACCAGAGTTATATCCTTTAGTTGTATCAATCACTTTAGTATTATGAAGTGGCCTTCATTATCTCTTGTTATTACCTTCACTCTGAGGTCTATTTTGTCAGATATAAGTATTGCTATCCCAGCTTTTTTATTTTTCATTTTCATTTGCCTGGAGATTTTTTTTTTCATCCTTTCACTTTCAGTCTGTGTGTGTACTTTGTTCTGAGGTAGGTCTCTTAAGACAGCATACATAGGGGTCATGTTTTCTTATCCATTTGGCTACCCTGTGTCTTTTTATTGGAGCATTTAATCTACTTATGTTTAAGGTTATTATTGATAGGTACTTGTTTTTATTCTTTGTGCCTGTGTTCCTCCTGATTTCCCCTTCAATTTTGAACAATAGCCTTGCTTCATCCCATTCCCTTCTGGCCTGATGAGTTTCTGTTGAGAAACCAGGTAATAGTCTAATAGGAGATCTCTTGTAGGTAACTTTCTATCTCTCTCTTGCAGCCTTTAAGATTCTTTTTTTTTTTTTTGTCTTTTATGTTTGCCAATTTAATTATGTTGTGTTTTGGTGTCAGTCTTTTTTGGTTCATCTTGACTGGGACTCTGTGAGTTTCTTGGACTTGCATGACTTTTTTCTTTCTTTTTTTCTTTTTTTTTTTTTTGAGAAGCATAGAAACTTTATTGCAAGTAGATACTACCTCTAAAACTACATTTAAGCTTCTAATTCTAAGACTCTGTCTCTCCTGGCTAAGGAGAGGCAGAGGGGCCCCCTAAAGAGGGGTGGCCGCTGCTCTCTTTGTCTGGAGGTATTATATGTCCTGGAGACCACCTTTTCCCTCATTGTGCCTTTCACCTGTGGGACCTTAGCCTTGTAATCAGTTCCCATGGCCCCCACGTCCTCACTTCTCCTCTTTTTGGTTATCTTACTTGTTCAGGTTGGAGTTGCTTTTGAGCTCCCTTATGGCTTCCTCTCAGTTGTCCTGGCTGGAGATGTTTTATTACCCCTTAGGTCAGGGCTGCTTTAGATCTAACTTATGGCTGCTTTAAGTGTCCTCTCTGGACCCCTCCCCCCACTTCCTGTCTGCCTAGTTAAGCTGGCTAGCCAACCCTGATCACTCGCATTCCTCCATGTTTCCTCCATAGCCATCTGGCCCTGCGGACTCCACACCCAATGGACTGATGGACCGCAGTGGGAAACACAAGCTAAACTAGCCTGATGTTGAACTGGACTCAGCTCCAAGGTGGAAAGTGTTAACGTAAAAAAACCATTGAAACCTGTAAAGAATTTTTGTGAGTTTATTTAAGCCAAACTGTCGACATATGCCAGGAAGCAGAACCTCAACGAATTGAGATAATGCTTCCTGCATGACTTTTTTCTTCCCTGAGTCAGGGAAGTTTTCTGTCATTATTTCTTTAGGTTTTCTATTTCTTGCTCAGCTTCCTCTCCTTCTGGCACCTCAATTATGTGGATGTTCTTTTGTTTCATGTTGTCCCACAGCTCCCTTAGGCTCTCCTCTTGCTTTTTAACTTTTTCACCCCTGGTTGCTGCTCTGCATGGGTTTTTTTTTCTACCTTGTCTTCAAACTCTCCTATTCGGACCTCAGTTTCTTCACGTTTACTGTGAAGCTTTCCATGGTTTTCTTTATTGCAGCTATGTCATTCTTCATTTCCTCTTGATTCTTATTCATGTTGGTGAAACTCTCATTCAGCTCCTTATAATTCTCATTTAGTTGTGTGTATTTGTCATCCAGACAATTGAGCATCCTTATTACCATTACTCTGAATTCTCTCTCTGACAAATTATTTGCCTCCATTTCATTTAGTTCTTTTCTGGCGATTCCTCCTTTTCTTTCCTTTGCGGATTGTTCTTTGTCTCCCCATTTTTGCTATATCATTGTATTTGTTTCTATGTCTTAGATGAAACTGCTATGCCACCCATACTTTTGAGGGGTGGTGCTATGTAGTAGGTGTTTTGTGGAACCCAGTGGTGCATTCTCTTAGATCTCCTGAGTTGAGTGTTCTAGGAAAGCCCACTACTTGAGTTATTTGGTGTAGTTGGATCTTGAATGTTATTGTCCCATTCGTGGGTGGTTTCCTCACAGATTGTCTGACTATGTACCTCACACCCAACCTCGTCATGCAAGCTGTTGTGCATGTGCTCAGGGTCATGATGTGGGACTCACTACGTGGTCCTGGAGCCCACTGCCAGAGTGACGCAACACACTTCAGGGTCCTGTAGCTCATGGGAGGTGTAGCATGACACACATAGGGTCCCGGAGTCCATGGCCAGGGAGGCAGGGGTCCCGATGTCTGTGGCTGAGGTGGCGCAACTTTGGCTGGGTTGGGACTCACTCAGCAACTCACTGCGGGGGTCCTGGAGACAGCGGCCAGGGTGGCATGACTCTAGCTGGGGTGGCGTGCACTCTGCGGCTCACTGCAGGGTCCAAGGTGGTATCCAAAGCAGTCTGGGTGTTAGTATGGCTGCACCCCTAGGTTTGGCTGCTCTCCCCTTCATAATGGTGTGGTTTCTGTGCCAGAGCCTTGCAGCTGGGGGAGTGCCTGTGGCTATAGCAGGGGCTCCCCGTCCAGGAGCCTGATTTGCCAGCCCCCGAGACTCCTGCAAGATCTAACTGTCCCTTCACTCACACACATACCACACATATCCACACACTCCCCACTCACTCCCTTACTCACTCTCTCCCTCACTCTCGTCCTGCCGGCTGCCATGTGTGTTTTTTTCCACCCCAGTAGAACTTTTGAAAAGCCCATGGCTCACTGTATTTCTTTCTGTCCTCACAGTATGCCACCACAGGCTGCTCCCTGACCCTTCACCACACAGAGAAGCCAGAGCACGAAGACATCTGTGAATACCGACCCTACTCCTGCCCCTGTCCTGGTGCTTCCTGCAAGTGGCAGGGGTCCCTGGAGGCCGTGATGTCCCATCTCATGCACGCCCACAAGAGCATTACCACCCTTCAGGGAGAAGACATTGTCTTTCTAGCTACAGACATTAACCTGCCAGGGGCTGTCGACTGGGTGATGATGCAGTCGTGTTTTGGCCATCACTTCATGCTGGTGCTAGAGAAACAAGAGAAGTACGAAGGCCACCAGCAGTTCTTTGCCATCGTGCTGCTCATCGGCACTCGCAAGCAGGCCGAGAACTTTGCCTACAGACTGGAGCTGAATGGGAACCGGCGGAGGCTGACCTGGGAGGCCACGCCCCGATCCATCCATGACGGCGTGGCTGCCGCCATCATGAACAGCGATTGCCTAGTTTTTGACACAGCCATAGCACATCTTTTTGCAGATAATGGGAACCTTGGAATCAATGTGACTATTTCAACATGTTGTCCATGATGCAGCGAAATTATTTGGGCATAGTGCTCTATGGTTAATAAAGGATTTTATGGATGTTTTATTCACTATGTCTTCACAAGTCAAGGTCCCCAGTTACCTTGTGTTCTGTTTGAACATCAGCCCAGTGGAGTTCATTAAACTGGGGTGAATGCTGTTGGCCTGTTGGTTCTATAACTTGATTATTAAATTTTACTTCCTGAATAGCCCTTGACCAGTTGCTCAGGGCTCCTGCAGACAGACCAGTAGGTTAAGAACTGGAGGCTTCTTCCTGCCCCCTCCCTAATTGGTCCCTCCAAATTGACAAAGCACAGTGACTGTCAGAAGATTGCTTTCATCTTGTGTTTAAGGGGTAGGAGTTGTTTTACTGCATTTTAAACAGTGTTTCTGTTTCTCAAACTGGAAGGCTAATCAGTATGCATAGTCACCTGAAGTACTCCTGTTAGACATGCAGATTTGAGAGCCTGTGAATTTAACAATCCCATCGGGTGATACTTTTCAACAGTGAAGTTTGAGAATTACTGGGTTAAGTTGTGGGGAAAGGGTCCAGATTTTAAAGGTGCTTTACAGTTGCCCTCAACTGATACTATTTGTCTTTCTACTATCTCTTCCCCCAAAGCCCATCCCTCAAATTAAAACTAGAACTACAGGTCCCCAGGAACACATTCCCAAGACTTGGTCTTTCTCTTGTGTTTGGGGTGGATTACCTAGAAAAGTGAGTCCTATGTCCACTGATAGTCGTCACGTAATTAGTTTTTGCTCATCACCAGTACAGGAGAGCTGTTTACATGAGGCTTCCCTTGGAGGCCCTCCTTGATCATAAATGGTGAAAAAGACTAGGTCAATAGAGTGGGAAAAGCTTTATAACCAATGTTATATGCTTGCTACTTAAAGGTATGTGTTGGGGTTTTTTGTTTTGTTTTTTGCCACATTCACTTTAGTTTTTTAATAAATATTTTTCAAAACTGAATGTTGTACTTCATTTTCCAAATTGAATAACGGGCATTTATTGTGTGCCTCTTGTGAGCGGGGCACTGCACCATCACCTGGGCCTGGAGCTCTCATCGTCTCCACAGGAGGAAACAGCCATTTGCCCAAGATCATAGCTCGAGTCAGTGGCCACATTAGGGTCCAAACTCACTTCCTTGTACATGGACTGTTGGTGGTGTTACAGGACTCCTCTGTGGAGCTGTTATTTGTCAGTGCCAGTGCTTGTGGAAAAAAGAGTATTATTTCTCATGCTTTACAGAATCAGAAGGAGCAGGCATGGCTAGAGCTGATGTACTGGCCTGGGTTTGAGCCAGGGTGACCCACTCCTTCAATCCCAACCCTAAACTCTTAAAAGAATTCGTAATATTAGCCCTGAATGCTCCATGAGGATTGAAGACTGCTCCAATGGCATTAGAGTAGTATCAGGTGGGAGTGGTTGCTTTAGAATTGTTCTTTTTTTTAGGTGAGATCCAGGATTGAGTTTTCAACCAGGGTAGAGTGCTGGCAGTTAAGGAATTGCCAAAGTGACTTATCTTTCAGGATAGTCTTCAAGTACAAGTGAAAAACAGTGCCCTGAACCAGAAAGGGTGCTTAGAACATGTTTGGGAAATGAAAGGAAATAATAGCTCTTGTCACCAAGTCAGTCACATTTCAAGTCAATATCTGGAAGGATCTGTGGAGGTGAGACTAGGATCTAGGAGCAGGTGGATTTTGACCATTGGGAGCAAAGCTGATCCAGGTCTGGCTGTCCAGTGCAGGCATGGCACCCAGGCAATGTGTTTTGTGCATAAACTAGCCGAGTTCATCATCATCATGTTTGGATCTAACCACTCTTATTATATATGATGGAAGAAATTAAGACTGGATTAGTCAATAAGTACCAAAGGGTAAAGCTATAATCAAAAGTGGAATCAAGTTATCCCAAAGCATAAAATGTTAGATCTTTAGCCCACCGAGGTGAAGTCATGGACCAGCAGCCATACAGTGTACCGGTGGCAGCACTGAGTCAAAAATTCAGACTTTCTGACCAAATTCAAACATGGTTCTTATGTAACAAATGAAAATAAATTTTTAGGCAACAAAACTCGGAACTTTTACTTCCAGGGTTATTTAGCCCCCTTAAATCTCTGTCACTGGAAATCTGTAAACTGAACTTTTACTCTGACTTTTTTTGAAACTAAGCATTTTCTGTCAGAAAAAAAAACAACCTGGTTTAGGAGGAAGTGAAAACAGCAAAATAGATTATGTAAACTAAATGTCTCTTTATATAGTTCCAATTTCAAATGCAGTTTAAAGCACAGCAATAAGAAGAAATGGGAGATATCTGTAATATTATCAACAATAAAATAATAAATAATAAAATAAAGCATAGCAATAGACACTTGTCAAACTCATCACATTACATTTTCTTAAAACAATTTTTTTTTTATTCCTGCCCCAGTTCTACTAAAGGGGAATATAAGACAGTTTGGGGAGGCTAGCAATCTGAATCTGTGCCAGAAACCAGTATTCTGCTGCACATTCTTGCTAGTATAATTGAGCCCCATCCCTCTTATCTGTAATGCTTGTACAGAGGCCATAAACCATGAACCATACACAAACCCCGGAAGGGGTTATAAGCGCTGGCGCCAGGCCAGGCCTTTGGGTGTAATCTCACTTCCCCCATTCCAACCCATGAGGCGGGGCGGGGGGCGGGGGGAGCGGGGCTGCAAGGCCTGTGAAAGGTCTGGAAGCTTGATTCATATTTGGGGGACAAAGGTACTAAAGGGTATAAAAGGAAAGCTTCATCCATATTCTCTCAGGCTTTGGAGATCTGACTCCCCTGAGTCACCATACTAGTACATCTGCAAATAAAGGGTTGCTTCTGGAATCTCTGAGTATTCATTGTGTATTTTCCAGTCACCTGGTAAATTCCGTAACACTACATTCTAATTTGATAGAAATTTGGCTGATCAAGCACACTGGTAGATTCAGTTTGTGCCTTACGATGCCTGAGCCATTCTAAGGAAAAAAATTACTCAAAATACCTTGGAAAAAACAGTCATTAATTCTGGGTGACAGGAACCTGGGTATCTACACTAATAAAAGAGAAACATACAAATTAGCCATCACTCCGCCACTCCGCTACACCCACCAGCCAATCAGCAACTATGCAAATTAACCCAACAAGGATGGCGGTTAATTTGCATACGCAAGCTCGGAGCAAAGACTGAAGATGACTGAAGGTGGCAACGGCAACGGAGCTGGAGCGAGCAGGAGGCTTGGGTTGCTCCCAGCGACGGAGGAAGCCAAGCTTCCCGCAGGCCCTGGACTCCGCTGAAGGAGTGGCTGGGGGTCTGGGTCCCCAGGGGCAACCCAGGCTTCCAGTCCACCCTAGGCTCTGCTAGAGGAGCCGGAGGGGAAAAAAGGAGGGTCTGGGAGCAGCTGGAGGGGAGAAGCTAAGCCTCGCTGCTGTGGGCGGACCAAAGGCCTGGGTCCCAGGTGCCGGAGGAAAACCAGTGCCGGCAGCCAGGGGAAGGAAGGCTTTTTGCACAAATCTTCGTGCAATGGGCCACTAGTATATTACATTAGTATTTGCATTGTTCTTTATTTTTAAAAAGTCTTTAAAAAACAACCAACTTTGAGATCAGGGTTCCGAACCTTTCTGTGAAAAGGAACTAGCCTTGATTTCTCTGAATTCTTATAATTTAAGGGAGTAAGTGAACTGTCCCATGTAAATTATGGGAAACCAGGGGAGAGGTCTCTGAGGCATCACTGTCCGGAACTCTACTAAGTAGAACCTGAAACTACCAACAGATTCAAACCAATGGCTCAGTCTGTCTCAGCAGCAGAATCATGCAAATTCCTCACAATACCACCCCACAGTAATTGTCCTTGTACCTAACTGCAAGTTTTTGGGACTTGCCAAGTTTATCAGCTGACCACTCTGGTTTCAAGTTTCCTAACTGACAACATTTGAAGGTTTATTTTCTAAATTTTTTTTACTATAGTACTAATATCTGTAAGACAGTCAAGCTATTTAAAAAATTCAGTTATGGCCTGGCCAGTGTGGCTCAGTGGTTGACCATCGACCTGTGAACCAGGAGGTCACAGTTCAAGTCCTGGTCAGGGCACATGCCCAGGTTACAGGCTTGATCCCCAGTGTGGGGCGTGCAGGAGTCAGACGATCAATGATTCTCTCTCATCATTGATGTTCCTCTCTCTTTCTCCCTCTCTTCTCCTCTCTGAAATTAATAAAAAATATATACTTTTTTTTTAAGTTTATGTATGTAAATCCTTCCTTGTATGAGGTGGTTATGGGATAATTGTGACCTAGCATGTGTGAGTGTGTCAGCAGGTGAGTCCAGCTCTCCAGTTGCCTCTCAGCTTCCCATGGTTAGAGTTAAGGATGGTGCCTGGGCATAGAGACAGTTTTGTTTTGTAGTTCTGGCTTGAGAAAACTGTGGCCTTTACCCTTCCTGACTCAATCTTTACTTGAAGTAAGGTTATAATTTCATTGACCTGTGCTGGCTGGGAAGAAAGGGAGTCAAGAGTTCTTAAAGAGCCGGCCTGAGTGCCTCAGTTGGTTGAGCTTCGTCCTGTGCACTGAAACATTGCTGGTTTGATTCCCCATTAGGGCACATACCTGGGTTTCAGGTTTGAGCCCGGGTCAGGACATGTACAGAAGGAAACCGATCAATGTTTCTCTCTCACACTGATCTCTCTCTCTCTCTCTCTCTCTCTCTCCCTTCCTCTCTCAAAGTATGTCCTTAGGTGAGGATTTAGAAAGAATAGGAAATCTAGGTTCATATATCAGTTTGTCCAACCAAAGCATGAGCACCCTATGCATCTACAGCACTTCAGTCACCAGGTCCCTAGTGACTGAAATCCCAGCAGAGCAAGGTGTCCTGCATCCTGGCTGGGAAGTACATCCAGTACCAATTAGTGGACATCTCCCAATGGCTCATGGGATGATATGGGAGCCTTGGACAACCCAAGGCCACCCCACCTGGGATTGTCAATGAGGATCAGTACTGTGGGGATTAGACACCCGTAGGGGAGGCTGTGGAACAAAGTATGCTGTGGGAGTTCCTGAAAGGCCTGAGCCAAGCCCACCCAGACAACGGCACTCTATCATATTTCCCCAGCCCCCAGTCTCGCGGGCCAGGAAGGACCTGTGACCTGCTCCCTGTTACTCCCAACCTTTGGACCTTGGAGCCCCAACCGGAAACCCAAGCCTCTCCTCCTCCTTCCTCTAACTGTAGACCCTCTCCTCATTCAGAGGCAACATTCCTTACCCAGTAGTCTCAGAAACTGTCTTAAGCAACAGTCCAAGTGCTGGCTGTCTCAGCCTGACTCTGGAGCTGCCCACTGCCTGGCACTGGCTGATGGTCACCTTTGTTGGTTCCACTAGCCAGGGCTCTGCCAAAAGCCCCGAAACCCCCAACCCAGGAGCACCCTAGAGACAATTAAATATTCCATTCCATTGGCAAAAAAAAAAAAAAAAAAAAAAAGAATAGGAAATCTAGCTCTTGCTATTGTTAAACCATCTGTTTCTGCTACTGATTTGAAGCTTAAAAGTTTGTATTTGTGAATGCTTTTAATTTGTCTTGGAATTCCTAAATGACAGGGCAGGGGAAAATGTTAGACCCTGTTGACACCAACACCTGCTACCATACCACTACTTTACAGAATGAAGAATGAATGAATGAATTGTTAACATAAGAAAACATTCAAGCCTATAAAGAATTTTGTGAGTTTATTTGAACCAAACTATTGACAATTGCTGGGAAGTAGAAGCACTATCTCAATACATTTAACGTATTGAGATAGTGCTCTGGAGAATGGCAGTTTTTTACCTTGTTTTATACATTACAATCAAAAAAGGAGATGTAAATGGGTTAAATGGACTCCATTGGTGTTAGATTAGGGAGGTGGGAGAAAACGAAGTAGGGAAACCTCTGGGATTGGATAAAAAAGTAAAATGATAGACACATATTTCTTCTACTTAGGTGGGTGCAGGATAGTTAACAGTCAACAGTTAACTCAATAACAATGAGGGGATTTGTCGTCTCCACAGAGTGGTGCCTGTGGTTTGAAATTCCAATATGTTATGGTAGATGCAAAAAGACAATAGGCTCAGTTTAAGGTAAAGATTGACCTGTGTCAGGGAAGATACTGGCCTAGGACATGACTACCCACCATAACTGCTTTTAGTTAAAGTTTAATTTCAGACCATCCTTTGTGGTTACTCTAGGTCTTTGAGTTTGCAAGACTGCCATGCAGGCCTTCCCTGAGCTAGTGGGTTTGCGTGTGGCCCCTTTTCGTCCACAGAATTTAAGAATTAATACACCCTACAAAGGGAAAGCCACTGGCCCCAAACCTCACAACTGGTTAGAATTTCTTGTGTTGATAACATGGTGTCTTCTGTAATGAATAAAGGGAAAAAATTATACAACTATTAAAACTACAAGCTGACATTTTATGATAATTAAGGCAAATGAAAGAAATTTGCTCCCAGTCTTGACTGCACCAACTCCCCAGCTCTCCTGCCACCACGCTGGGAGAACTCCTAACTGCTTGTCTTTCTTCTTGCCCTGCTCCCATCCATTCTACACATAGGCAATCAATCTAAAGGCTCTTTTTAAGTGAAAATGTATGGTGCAAGAGCTCTTAATAATATTTTTTTCTGCAGTGCCCTGTTCTTTTCCTTCATAGCACTCTCCACAATTGCGATTGTATATTTTATTTGTTCAGTGTCTAGCTCTGCTGGACAAACTCCAGGATAATAGAGATGATGAAGTTTTTGTTTGTCCCTGTATCCCTGGTACCTGCACACTCAGTTAATATCTGATTGAATAAATTACTACCATTGGTTAGTCTCATAATAGCACTGAAGTCAACAACTTAAAGAGTTTTTATAGCAAAAATCACTGGGGAATTTGCTGCAGGTAGGCAGGGAATAGAGATGGGGAGATACTCTAATAATCCAGAGAAGGGAGGAAACAAAGGTTTTCTCTGCCTGGGGTTGTTCTCTAGGTGCTGGCAGAAATGCTGGCTTGAATGCTCTCTGCCCTGAAATTCCTTACATCATAGTGTCACCTGACATTCAGATCAAAAGCAGACTCTGCTCTGTGTTTGCTGATGCTCACATGGGGCACAAGTCAAGGTTCCTTTGAACTGCAGTGAGCTGTATTATAAAAGATCAGCTTGCAAAGTCCATCAAGATAACAGCAGGTGACATCTGTTGGGTACCTATTGTTACAAAGTGCTTTGTCTGTATTAACCCATTTAATCCTCCCCATCACCCAATTAGAATGGGCTCTTTAGCCTCAATTTGGAGTAGAGAAAATTAAGGCTCAGAGAGATTAAGTAACTTGCCTAAACTCACGCAGCTGGTAAGCAATCAAACTGGAATATGGACATACTGCAGAGTGCATGCCCTTTCACCACGTTACATGATGTATCATTATTGGTGTTTGGCTTTCACATGACTTGTAACAAATAAGGATGAACATGATATAGGGATGCAGGATGCTTGGTGGATATAGGACAGAACTATGCTTTAAAACTGCTTTTACCACCTTCACAAAATGTTAGAAGGGGACAGAAACCTAAAGATCATCCAGACCCTCACTACTCAGTGTGGTCCATGGACCAGCAGCATAACCTGGGAGCTTGTTAGAATATAGCCTCTCAGGCCACACCCCTACTGACTCAGAATTTGCATTTTAACACAATCCCAGGTGATTTGGATACAGTTCAAGTTTGAGAAGCTCTGATGTAGACCAGGAGTTCTCAACCCACTTGCCCCCTTAGAAATCCCTGGGGAGTTTTAAAGCTACCAGGAGTTTGAATCCCTGGCAGTAGGGCTGAACTTGTATTCTTTTTAAAGCTTTCCAGGAGAGTCCAACGTGCAGTTGGAGTTGAGAACCACTGATCTAGTTGTGGACGGGAAAAAAAAGGCCACATGCTAACCTGACAAGCTCAGGGAAGGCCTGCATGGCAGTCTTGCAAACTCAAAGATCTAAAGTAACCACAAAGGATGATCTGAAATTAAAACTTTAACTAAAAGCAGTTATGGTGGGTAGTCATGTCTTAAGCCATTATTTTCCCTCACAAGGCCAATTTTTACCTTAACTGAGCCTGTTGGCTTTTTGCATCGAAGATAACATGCCTATGAAACATCAGAGTAACTTGTAACTTCCCTTATTTTTTCCTGACCCTTGGGCACAATCAAATGCGCCTGGATGGCAGGACAAGAGACCATAAATTCCTTCATTGTTATTATCATGTTGATTGTTGAATGTTAACTATCCTGTACCACCTAAGTAATGTGTCTATCATTTTATTTTTTATCCAATCCCAGAGGCTTCCCACTTTGATTTCTCCCATCTCCCTAATCTATCACCAATGGATTTCATGTAATCTGCTTACGTCTCCTCCTTTGATTGTATATATAAAACAAGGTGAAAAACTGCCAATCTCCAGAGCATTATCCCAATTCAAAGAGATTCTGCTTCCCGGCAATTGTCAACAGTTTGACTCAAATAAACTCACAAAAATTCTTTACAGGTTTGAATGTTTTTACATTAACATAGTCCAACCCACTGCCTTATTTGTATAAACACAAATGCAGTGACTTACCAAGTGTAGTGGCCTTTAGAGATTAAACAGGTCAAGACTGGATCCTGATTCTGCCACTTATTAGCAGTGAGGCTATAGGCAAATCACTATTCTCAGTGGGCCTATTTTCACATTTATAAAAGGGAGATAATCACACCCACTTATGGTAAATGGGAGCATAGGCCCCTTCCCATGCTCCCAACTCCCCCTCCCACCCTGTGAGAAATCTAGTGAAAGTCATCTGTAATCAGGCTGTGAAACCTTGGGAACTTGGCCACAAGAAAGGCCAAAGAGAAACTGCTTCTAGATGGGAGCCTGGATTGTAAACTGCTAGTGTTTTTATCTTACACAGGCCCGTCCCCTCCCCTTGCATGCCCTGTTCTCTGTTCTCTGTACTCTGTAAAACCTTGTGTTGGGAAAGTCAGGGTGGCAGTGAAACAATAGCACCAGCTGGATAGGACTTAGTGGTGCAACGTCACTGGTGGCAGTCTATGCAGCAATAAACTTCACCAGTTTGGCCTCCACCAGTGTGCATGTAAGGCCTAAAAAACCCATGTCTTTCACAGCCAATCCTCTGGGTTATTGCTTTGGGAATTCAAGAACAATATGTTGAGGTTTTCTGGGACCGCAGCACTTTGCATAACAGAGGGTCACTGTAAGAATTTCATATAAAAAAACAGAGGCAGAACATTTGCACACAGTCGGACCCTGATAAGTGGCAGCTATTCTGACTTGCCCAACTCAGATCAGTTGGGGCAGCAGATGGCTGCTGGAGGAGTAAAGCCTGACGCATCACAATACCAATCCCAGTATGTTCTACTTGTGTAGAGCCAATGAATTGACATAGCTTTTGTTAAAATGCTAATGAAAAGATGTGGGGAGAAAAATGGCAGCTGAACAGGCAACAATGTCATGTACCTCCTCCTAGGGCCAGGCCAGAAAAGCAACAAAATTGGAGAACATCTACCCTGAATTAAAAAAATTAGACAGAGCTAAGGAGACAATTTTCAATAAGGAAGGACAGAAGATGCCTAGAGAATGCCACTTGTCAGCCATAACCACTGTGCCCCTGCAGTGAACGGCACGGTACCTCCCAATGGGCCCCCAGAGGTCTGCAGGGAGCACAGGCCAGCAGAGTGAGCTCCCACACCACGTCTCCTCACCAGCCCACTGCATCCTATGATCTGCCTCCGAGACCCTGCAGTAAGTGCAAGCCAAGGGGAACCCTGTGCCCCACCCCCACTCTGGACCCCCAAAGTGTGCTGCTAGTCAAGAGTCACCCAGAGCCCACTCCACCCCCAGCCCTGGGACCTGCTGTCGGGGTGACCTGGAGCAACCCAAAGCATGGCCCGATCTGGGTCACAGGGGAGCTCTGACTGTGTGACCCAGTGCAACCCAGGCCTGCTCCACCCTGGACCCCAGGGCAGTCCTGCTGGAGCCATCCAGGGCAACCCAACACGCATGTCACCCCAGGCAACAGGGGAGCATGGACTGAGCACCAGGGCAACCTGCTCCCACCCCACACTGAGGACAGGCTAACTAGAGCAACTCAGCATGTGTCTCACTCTGGGCTATAAGAAAGCGAGGACTGTGTGACCCAGAGCAACCCACATCTACTCCACCCCAGCCCAGGGTCTTGCTCCTGGGGCAACCTGGAGTAACCCAGCACATGCCCCACTCAGGCCACAGAGGAGCTCTGACTGTGCAACCCAGAGCAACCTGCACCCATTTTTCCCTGGCCCCTGGAAAAGTACTGGGGCCTACCTAGAGCAAACAAGTACATGCCTCACTCTGGGCCATAGGAAAGTGCTGCTGGGGATACCCAGAGCAAGCCAGTGTGCCCAAGAAGGGGCCACAAGACCATGCTAGAAGTGCACTGCCAGAGGGTGCTGGGGCCACACAGCAAATTGCATGCAAGAGGGCTCTGGGTCCTCACAGGGACTTGCACATAAGAGGAACTGTGCATGCACTCCCACCACCCCAAGAATCTGAAGCAAACAACTGAGGGACCAGATCCATGGGAGAAGGGAATACAACTTAGAGTAGATACAATAAAGGCATGAGACTCAAGGCAGACCCAGCCTCTGGGCTAATGATTTCCAGACCCTCAACCTAATAGGGTCTTCAACTTTTCAAACCCTAAGCAGGGTGGCCAGGGCCAGAAAGAGACAGCAAAATGGGGAGACAAAGAAACAACCACCCAAGGAAAGAAAAGGAGGCATCATCAGAAAATGAACTAAATGAAACAGAGGCATGCAATATGTCAGAAAAACAATTCAGAGTAAGGGTCATAGAGTTCATAAACCAGACGAATGAGAAAATCAACAACTTATGTAAGAATCAGGAGGAGATCAAAACTGATATAGCTACAATAAAAACACAATGGAAGGTTTCAACAATAGAATAGAAGAAGCGGAGGACCAAATTTGTGAAGATAGGCTAGCAAAACACACCCAATCTGAACAGCAATTGGAGAAAAAAATCATAAAGCAGAAAGAGAGCCTAAGGGAGTTTTGAGACAACATGAAATGAAGTAACATATGTATAATAGGGGTGCCAAAAGGACAAGAAGAGGAAGCAAGGATTAGAAAAACTACTTGAAGAAATAATGACAGAAAACTTCCCTAATTTGGAGAAATAAAAAAATCACACAAGCACAGAGAGTCCCAAACAAGATGAACCCAAAATAATCCACACCAAAACGTACTTACAATGGCAAATGTAAATGACAAAGACAGACTCTTAAAGGCTGCAAGAGAGAGTCAGAAAGTTATGTACAAAGGATCTCCCATTACATTATCAAATTATTTCTCAACAGAAACATAACAGGCCATAAGGGAATGGAATGAAGTATACAAAATGATGCAAAGCAAGGGACTAAATCCAAGAAAACTCTACCCAGCAAGACTATCATTCACTATCAAAGAGGAAATCAGGAGCTTCACAAATAAAACAAGGCTAATGCAAAAAATGCTAAAGAGACTGTTGTAAAAAGAAGAAATAGAAAGGGAAGAAGGAACACAGGCATAAAGAATAAAAATGGCTACAAGCAAGTACCTATTAATACTAACTTTAAATGTAAATGGACTAAATGCTCCAATAAAATGACATAGAGTGGCTGAATGGATAAGAAAACATGACCCATATATATGCTGTCTACAAGAGACCCACTTCAGAACAAGGAACTCACACAGACTGAAAGTGAAGAGATGGAAAAATATTTTTCAGGCAAATGAAAATGAAATAAAAGCTGGGGTAAGCAATACTTACATCTGACAAAATAGACCTCAAAGTGAAGGCCATAACAAGAGACAAGGAAGGCCATTTCATAATACTAAAGGGGTCGATACAACAAGAGGATATAACTCTGGTAAACATATATGCACCCAATGAGGGAGCACCCAAATACATAAAAAAAATACTTCTGGAAGACATCAAGGGAGAGATCAATAGCAATACTGTCATAGTAGGGGACTTTAATACTCCACTGACCACTGGATAAATCCTCTAAACAAAGATTCGGCAAAGAAACAGCAATCCTAAATGACTCACTAGATCAGATAGACTTAATTGACATCTTCAGAACATTCCACCCCAAAGCCACAGAATATACATTCTTTCCAAGTGCACATGGGACATTTTCAAAGATAGACCACATATTGGGACACAGGCAAGGTCTCTTCAAATTCAAGAAGATTGAAATCATATCAAGCATCTTCTCAAATCACAATGGCATAATATTAGAAATAAACTACAATAAAAACAATCAAAAAAGTAAAACACATGGAGGCTAAATAGAATGCTATTAGACAATGATTGTGTTACCAAAGAGATCAAAGAAGAAATAAAAAACATCCTGGAAACAAATGACAATGGAAACACAACAATCCAAAATCTATGGGGCACAGTGAAAGCACTCCTGAGAGGGAAGTTCATAGCATTACAGGTCTACCTCAAAAAACAAGAAAAAAAATGGTAATAAATTATCTAACTCTACAAGTTAAAGAATTAGAAAGAGAACAAGAAGAGCCCAGAGTGAGCAGAAGAAAGGAAATAAAGATCAGAGTGGAAATAAATGACATATAGACCAAAAGAAAAACACAATACAAAAGATCAATGAAATCAAAAGCTGGTTCTTTGAATGGATAAACAAGATTGATGAACCTCTACCATGCTCACCAAGAAGCAGAGAGAGAGGACCCAAATAAGCAAAATCAGAAATGAAAGAGGCAAAATACAACAGACCCGACAGAAATACAAAGGATTGTAAAAAAAAAAAAAAAATACTATGAACAACTCTATTCCAACAAACTGGCCAACTAAGAAGAAATGGACATATTCCCAGAAAAATATGACCTTCCTAAACTCAATCAGGAAGCATTAAAAAATTTGAATAGGCTGATGACTATGGAGGATTTTGAAGCAGTCTTCAAGAAACGTCCAGCAAACAAAAGCCTTGGGCCAGACAGCTTCACAGGGGAGTTTTACCAAACATTTAAAGAACTATAACCTATCCTCTTCAGACTATTTCAAAAAATTTGAGAGGAAGGCACACTTTCAAGCTCTTTCTATGAAGCCAGCACTACCCTAATCCCAAAACCAGATAAAGACACTACAAAGAAAGAGAACTACAGACCAATATCTCTAATGAACATAAATGCTAAAATCCTCAACAAAATTCTAGCAAATTGGATCCAGCATTACATTAGAAAGATCATACACCATGACCAAGTGGGATTTATTCTGGGGTGCAAGGATGGTACAATAACTGCAAATCAATAAACATGATACATCACATAAAAAAATGAGAGATAAAAATCAAATAATCATATCAATTGATGCAGAAAAGCACTTAACATAATTCAACACCCTTTCTTGATAAAAAACTCTCAGCAAAGTGGGAATAGAGGAATCATACCTCAACATAATAAAAGCCTTATATGACAAACCTATAGCCAATATTATACAAAAGAGGCAAAAACTAAAACCATTTCCCCTAAGAACAGGAACAAAACAGGGATGCCCACTCTTACCACTCCTGTTCAACATAGTACTGGAAGTGCTAGCCATAGCGACCAGACAAGAAAAATAAATAAAAGGCATCCAAATTGGGGAAAAAAAGAGCTAAAACTGTCATTATTTGCAGAAGACATCATCTATTTATATAAAAACCCTGGGTGTAACGACCCATCATGACTGAGGCTCAACCAACTGGATGTCAGTCCTGTAGTCAGCACTGGGTTGCCATGGCAACCTTCACAGTCGCTGCCACATGCTGTGGTATAAAACACAGTGTGCAAGTGATCAGAAGTGCAGGAATCACCTCCATGCCACCCCGCAACTTCCATCAGTCCCACTGGCCCCTGAGGTGCCCTCCTCGAGCTGTTTCTGGTAAGGGCGAGGTTTGAGGGAGGAACCCACCATCCGAGCATGGAGGCATATCTTTATAAAGTTTTAATACATTATTATATTAGAGGTCGTGGTGGTACTGTTTTACCCACAGCATCTACAGGAATTCCTGCAAATTTACTTCTTGGTGGAAGAACTTTTCATTCCCAATATAAATTACCAATTCCATTAAATGAAACTCAATTTCTAGACTTGATATAAACAGTGAAGTTGCTAAAATTATTAAAAAGGCCCAACTTCTCATTATTGATGAATGCACCATGGCATCTGGTCATGCTATAAACACCATAGACAGATTAATAAGAGAAAATATGAATTTGAATGTTGTATTTGGTGGGAAAGTTCTCCTTCTTGGAGGGGATTTTTGACAATGTCTCAGTATTGTACTGCATGGTATGTGCTCGGCCATAGTACAAACGAGTTTAAAATACTGTAATGTTTGGGGATGTTTCAGAAAGTTGTCTCTTACAACAAATATGAGATCAGAGGATTCTGCTTATAGTGAATGGTTAGTAAAACTTGGAGATTGCAAACTTCATAGCAGTTTTTATTTAGGAATGGATATTATTGAAATCCCCCATGAAATGATTTATAATGGATCTATTATTGAAGCTACCTTTGGAAATAGTATATCTATAGATAATATTAAAAATATATCTATACATGCAATTCTTTGTCCAAAAAATGAGCACGTTCAAAAATTAGATGAAGAAATTTTGGATATACCTGATGGAGATTTTCACACATATTTGAGTGATGATTCCATTGATTCAACAGTTGGTGCTGAAAAGGAAAATTTTGCCATTGAATTTCTTAGTATTATTACTCCTTTGGAAATTTCGTGTCATAAATTAAAATTGAAAGTGGGTGCAATCATCATGCTATTGAGAAATCTTAATAGTAAATGTGGGTCTTTGTAATGGTACCAGATTTATTATCAAAAGATTGCGACCTAACATTATTGAAGCTGAAGTATTAACAGGCTCTCCAGAGGGAGAGGTTGCTCTGATTCTAAGAATTGATCTGTCCCCATCTGACACTGGCCTCCCATTTAAGTTAATTTGAAGACAGTTTCCTGTGATTCCAGCATTTGTGATGACTATTAATAAATCACAAGGACAAACTCTAGACCAGTGATGGCGAACCTTTTGAGCTCGGCGTGTCAGCATTTTGAAAAACCCTAACTTAACTCTGGTGCCGTGTCACATATAGAAATTTTTTGATATTTGCAACCATAGAAAAACAAAGACTTATATTTTTGATATTTATTTTATATATTTAAATGCCATTTAACAAAGAAAAATCAACCAAAAAAATGAGTTCGCGTGTCACCTCTGACACACGTGTCATAGGTTCGCCATCACTGCTCTAGACAGAGTAGGAATATTCCTACCTGAACCCATTTTCACACATGGTCAGTTATATGTTTCTTTTTCTTGAGTTCAAAGAGCGTGTGACATTAAAGTTAAAGTTCTAAATACTTCATCACAAGGGAAATTAGTCAAGCACTCTGAAAGTGTTTTCACTCTTAATGTGATGTACAGGGAGATATTAGAATATGTTTAATCACTTTATCAGTCGTTGTTTGCATCACTGTTGTTTTTATATTATGTTTTTGTTGTTTTCATATCATGTTTTTGTTGTTTTTATATCATGCCTCTGTTGTCATATCATTTTGTTACTGCTTATTTATTAATAAATTCATATATTATTTTCATGTACATTTTACTAATTTCCTTTCATCTCTCACACTTCTATTATAGAGAAAGGGCAAATAGCAATATTAAAATATTTCCTCTAATTAATTCCCTTTTAATGTGCATGAATTTCGTGCACTGGGCCACTAGCATTGTACATAGAAAACCCTAAAGACTCCATCAAAAAAGTACTAGATTTAATAAATGAATTCAGCCATGTATTAACACCCAGAAATCTATGGCTTTTTTATACACCATTAATGAACTCACGGAAAGAGAAACAACAAAAACAATCTCATTTACCATTGCATCAAAAAAATTAAGATACTTAGGAATAAACTTAGCTAAGGATGTAAAAGATCTGTACTCAGAAAACTACAGGACATTGAAAAAAGAGATAGAGGAAGACATAAACAAATGGAAGAATATACCATGTTCATGGATTGGTAGAATCAACATCATTAAAATATCCATACTACCCAAAGCAATCTATAGATTCAATGAAATTCCCATTAAAATATCAACAGCATATTTCACAGGCCTAGAATAAACTCTCCAAAAATTCATATGGAACAAACAAAGACTCTGAATAGCTGCAGCAATCCTGAGAAAGAAGAACAAAGTTGGCAGGATCACAATACCAGATATCAAGCTACATTATAAAGCCACTGTTCTCAAAACTGCCTGGTACTGGCACAAGAACAGACATATAGACCAATGGAACTGAACAGAGAACCCAGAAATCAACCCAAGTCATTATGCTCAATTAATATTTGACAAAGGAGGCAAGAGTATACAATGGAGTCAAGACAGCCTCTTCAATAAATGGTGTTGGGAAAATTGGACAGATACATGTAAAAAAATGAAACTAGACCACCAACTTACACCATACACAAAAATAAACTCAAAATGGTTAAAGGACTTAAACGTAAGGCAGGAAACCATAAAAATCTTAGAAGATTCCATAGGCAGCCAAATATCAGACATATGTCGTAGCAATATCTATACTGATACAGCTCCTAGGGCAATGGAAACTAAGGGGGAAATAAACAAATGGGACTACATCAAAATAAAAAGCTTTTGCACAGCAAAAGGAATCATCAACAAAACAACAAGAAAGCTTACTGAATGGCAGAACATATTTTCCAATGTTATATCTGATGAGAGCCTACTCTCAAAAATTTATAGGGAACTCATACATCTTAACAAAAGGAAGATAAACAATCCAATCAAAAAATGGGCAAAGGACTTAAATAGACATCTTTCTTAAGTGTACATACAGAAGGTCAAGAGACATATGAAAACATACTCAAAGTCACTAATCATCTGAGAGCTGCAAATCAAAATGACAATGAGGTACTGAAAAGGTTAAAGAGAATAAACGGGGCAGGAATCTTGTTGTGCTTAGCAGGTATCTTGCAGAAAGCTTATAGCCTGGAGCTGGACATATCCTAGATGACCACTAGACATCTGGTGCCGGGAGGAACCAAGGACAGGACCCGCCAGTCAAGCTCTGTGAGTCAGCAGTCAGCAGCAGAAACAGCTTGCAGCCAGCAGAAGCTAATAAAAACCTGCCCCCCCCCTTCAGTCGCCACTGACTCTTTTTTTCAAACTCAGCCTGCCTGCACCCAGGTGCTTGAAATAAAAGTTCTTTTGATACTAGTACATTATGGCCTCATGTCATAGGTCTGCAACCCCGGCCCACTCTGAACCTTTCATTTGGCTTTGAAACCCGGGAAGGTCTAGTGAGTGGTCCAGTAGGAGTCATCTCAGGGTTCCAGAAACTGGGCACTTGGCACTCAGAGAGACCATGATCATCCATGATCATCCAGCTCCTGAGCTCCCCTTGTGTCCGGGGAAGGTCCCCAGCCACGCTCCCACACGGCTGAACTTCTGCTTGACTGTGACACTTACTTAGGACCCCCTAGCCTTCCTCTGGACTTGTCTAGGTCGTGCCCATGACTGGATAATGCCCATGACTGGATAGTGGATCTCTCCTCACGTTGCCTCCTCCTCCATCAACACCGGGCATAAATTCATGGGTAAGTGGCTTTAGTCTGTTTCCCTCATTCCAAACTGTCCCGTAATTTCTGTTTAAGGGTTTGGAGCCAGGACTCCAGGCTGTTACTGTACAGCCGGTCCTATGTAAATCCAGCTCTGGTCGGGATAAGTCCTCCGGGAACCAGGTTCCCTTGATCACTCTCCTGACAGCGGACGTCTGTCACAGAGGGAGGGCTCCGTTCATTTCTGATGAACGTTAGGGGGAAACAGGGACACCTTTCTCCACCTTATCATTTCACAGAGGACAGACCTTAAGCCCCAGCCCATCACCATGGGCCATTCCCCGCACCACATCCCAAGGCTGTCTACTTAAAAATCTTCAGACCTTAGGGTTTGCACAGGACTTCTGGCCTCAGTAAAATGGCACTTTTGATTTCCAAATCCTAACTGACCTTGACAATTTCTGCTGCAGGCAGGGCAAGTGATCTGAGGTCCCGTATATCCGGGCTTTATTCACACACAGGACATGTCCTTCTCTCTGTGACAGCTGCTTTCCCTCACAGATTTTCCTTCTTCACTCTAAGTCCCCCGAGGATCTCAAATCCTCCTCCTTCACCACTTTGATCCCACCAGCCATCCCCGGTCCCCCAGCCTACGGCTCCCCTGTCTCAGCAGCCTGAGAGCCGGCCATCCTACCCAGCAGGTCCCACTGCTACCACCCTATCTCACACCTGCTCTGGGGCAGTCTTTGGCTCTCTTCCTCCCCCCACTCCAGCACTAGCCTTAGGTTGCTGGCGCCAAGAGCATTGTACAGGTCCATGTCCCATCCTCTCTTTCTGATTTACCTTAGATGAACAAAAACTCGTTTCCTTTACAGAAGACCCCACCAAATACACCCAGGAATTTGAATATCTCATCCGGTCATATGACATGACCTGGAATGATCTCCACTTTATCCTCTCCTCCACTCTGAGCCCAGAGGATAAAAGCAGAATCTGGCTTCATGCCCAGGGCCACATGGATACCCTCCGCCAGCAGGCCCCTGCCCTCCCAGTTGGAGAGGATGCTGTCCCTGACAGGGACCCACAATGGAACTATCAGGAAGGGCAGGCAGGTCACAGGTCGCAGGTCTCAAGACCACATGGTTCTCTGCCTACTAGAAGGACTGAGAAAGGCAGCCCACAAAGCAATTAATTATGAAAAATTAGCAGAGGTCACCCAGGAAAGACATGAAAATCCAGCAGTATTCCTCTCTCGCCTTCCACAAACCACAAGAAAATACACCAATCTTGATCCCATAAGCCCAGAAGGGACAAACCTCCCCCTCCCCAAGAGACCTTTTAAACATGACCTTTAAGGTCTTTAATAATGGAGACGAGGAAACCCAAATCCAAAAACAAAAGCAAGATCAGGCCAAGGCTGAGGCCCAGATGAAGGCCTTCAGCTCCTACCCACCACTCTCATGAACCCCAAACGAAGTGCCGGGCCTCCAACCAAGGGTAAGTCAGGGGCTAAGCCTCCTCTGGGCCCATGCTTCAAATGCAACAAGAAAGGACACTGGATCAAGTCCTGCCCAAGACCCCCACCTGGGCCCTGCCCACGGTGCAGGAGGGAAGGCCACTGGATATCAGACTGCAGTCTGGCCCCTCCAGGTCAGACCTCAGCAAGGCCAGCCTCTGGATCTGGTTTGGAGCTCCCAGACCTTCTGGGACTGGCCACCAAAGACTGAAGCTGCCCAGGCCCTGACAAGGCCCCACAGACTTACATCAGCAGAACAGAGCCTCAGGTAATAATTGTGGTGGCAGGTAAGTTGATCTCCTTTTTAATTGACACTGGGGCCACTTACTCTGCTCTCTCTGAATTCGCTGGGACTCTTGTCCCCTTCTCAGTCTCTATTATGGGGGTTGATGGATTAGTCTCACAGTCATTAGCCATCTCACCTCTACACTGCATCTTACTAAATACCCCTTTATCCACTCTTCTTGCCTGACCAGAGAGGTATGTGCAGCCCCTCATAAAGCCCAGTTGTCCCAAACAACAGTCACCTACTTCAATTTAACTCTCACCCCACAAGACCACGCCATTCCTTAGACCAAGCATATCAAACTCAAAGACTAACATGGGCCAAATAAACAAGGTTTAAGTTTATGTGGGCCGCAAAAAAACAAAAGCTTTAATTTTCATAGAAATGTAGGTTTATTTCAATAGAGATATGCTGAATACAAAGGGCTGAAATAAATGAGTAATCATTAACATCAAATAATAGAACATTTTAATAAAAATTAATTTTTTTGAACATGAACTTATCAGACACTGAATAACTGCATAAATTAATAAGCATAATTCAAATAAACCTATTTTTCTTGTTCTCCTAAAGCAAAATATTTCCTGTTGTGCACACCAAACAAATCAGCCCAAGACTAATTACATGGCAATGGGCTGCTAAAATATTCACTGCTAGTATTAGTGGAGAGAAATGGCATACCCGCGCATAAAGCGTGAAAGGGAAATGAATGCAATATGATTATAGTAATTAGTCATTAGCAAACATGTAGTTCCTTATTAATAATCCTATATAATAAAAGCCTAATATCTGTGTCCGGTCGTCCAGTTATCCATTCAACCAATCAAAGCATAATATGTTAATGATATGTTAAGGCCGCTCAACCGCTCGCTATGATGTGCATTGACCACTGGGGTGCAGACAGTCGACCAGTCACTATGACGTGCACTGACCACCAGGGGGAAGACGTTCCAACTGGTAGGTTAGCTTGCTGCTGGGGTCCGGCTGATTGGGACTGAGCAAGACAGGCCAGACACACCCTGGAGCCCTCCCGCAGTCCCTCCCTGGCTAGTCAACCTCCTGCGTACCTCCCCAGCCCCAATGGTGCACCAGTGGGGTTCCTCAGCCTGGCCTGAACCCTCTCACAAAGGGTCTCTGGGACCCTTCAGGGGATGTCAGAGAGCTGGTTTTGGCCTGACTCCACAGGCATAAAAGGCTAATATGCGAAAAGAGAAACCAAGATGGCGGCATAGGTAAACATCTGAAATTGCTGCCTTGCACAACTACTTCAAAACTACAACTAAAAAACAAAATGGACATCACCCAGAACCATAGGAAGGCTGGCTGAGTGGAAATTCTACAACTAGAAGGAAAGAGAAAAGCACACTGAGACTCAGAGGAAGTGCGGAAGTAAAGTGCAGAGCTGGGCCTCATCTGGCCACCTCCAAACCCCAAAGAAGAAGAATCTGCAGATCTCTCCATAGCTCCTGCTGGGTAGCCTCAGGCAGAGTCTAAATTAGCACCTCCTTAGAGATCCAAGAGCCAGTGCACCCAGTGGTCAGAGTGGGACCATCCAGATTACAACTCCTCAGATCCATAAGGGATACACTCAGGGGGTAGGCTCAGTGAACACCAAAGCCCCACTGAAGCAAGTCTTGCCCCAGAAGGGTGTCTCCAGCACAGAAGTTCTCCCACTGTAGACACAGCTGATTCTCACAGCCAATTGGCCTGGAGGTCAATTCCTCCCAGTGATATCAACAACAATCAAGGCTTAACTTCAACAAGACTGTTCACAAAGCCGACAAAGGAGTACACCAAGAGTGTCCACCTCAGGTAATTGGGGAGGCTGAGCCATTGGGCCCTATAGGACACCTAGCACACAAAGCCACTCTATCAACACAGGGAAGCAGCCAAAATGAGGAGACAAAGAAACAGGTCACAAATGACAGAAATGGAGAAAAGCAAACTACTGGATATAGAGTTCAAAACCACAGTTATAAGGTTTTTAAAGAATTTTCTAGAAACCGCCAATAAATCTAGTGAGACCCTCGAGGATATGAAAAAGGACCAACTAGAAATTAAGCATACACTGACTGAAATAAAGAATATTATACAGAGATCCAACAGCAGACTAGAGGATCACAAGAATCAAGTCAAAGATTTGAAATACGAAGAAGCAAAACACACCCAACCGGAAAAGCAAAAAGAAAAAAGAATCAAAAAATATGAAGATAGTGTAAGGAGCCTCTGGGACAACTTCAAGCGTACCAACATCCGAATTATGGGGGTGCCAGAAGAAGAGAGAGAGCAAGATATTGAAAACCTATTTGAAGAAATAATGACAGGAAACTTCCCCTACCTGGTGAAAGAAATAGACTTACAGTCTGGGAAGCACAGAGAACCCCAAACAAAAGGAATCCAAAGAGGACCACACCAAAACACATCATAATTAAAATGCCAAGGGCAAAAGACAAAGAGAGAATCTTAAAAGCAGCAAGAGAAAAACAGTTAGTTACCTACAAGGGAGTACCCATATGATTGTCAGCTGATTTCTCAACAGAAACTATGCAGGCCAGAAGGCAGTGGCAAGAAATATTCAAAGTGATGAATAGCAAGAACCTACAACCAAGATTACTTTACCCAGCAAAGTTATCATTCAGAATTGAAGGTCAGATAAAGAGCTTCACAGATTTAAAAAAAAAAAAGCTAAAGGAGTTCAACACCACCAAACCAGTGTTATATGAAATGCTGAAAGGTATTCTTGAAGAAGAAGGAGAAGAAGAAGAAGAAGAAGAAGAAGAAGAAGAAGAAGAAGAAGAAGAAGAAGAAGAAGAAGAAGAAAAAGGTAAAGATAAAAATTATGAACAATAAATACTTATCTATCAACAAGTGAATCTAAAAATCAAGTGAATAAAAAATCTGATGAACAGAATAAACTGGTGAATATAATAGAATTAGGGGCATAGAAAGGAAGTGGACTGACAATTCTTGAGGGGAAAGGGGTGTAGGGGGTTTGGGAAGAGACAGTACAAAAGTCGTACACCTATGGATGAGGACAGTGAGGGGGCGGTAAGGGCAGAGGGTGGGGTGGGAACTGGGTGGAGGGGAGCTATGGGGGAAAAAAGAGGAACAACTATAATAATCTGAACAATAAAGACTTAAATAAATAAATAAATAAATAAATAAATAAATAAATAAATTGGCTAATATGCAAATCAACCAAATGGTGAAACGACCAGTCGCTATGATGCACACTGACCACCAGGGGGCAGATGCTCAATGCAGGAGCTGCCCCTGGTGGTCAGTGAGCTTCCAAAGGAGGAGCGCCACTCAGCCAGAAGCCGGGCTCATGGCTGGCGAGTACAGCAGCAGTGGTGGGAGCCTCTCCCACCTCCGCAGCAGCGCTAAGGATGTCCGACTGACAGCTTAGACCTACTCCCCTAAGCCAGCAGTCCAACATCCCCCAAGGGCTCCTGGACTCTGAGAGGGCATAGGCTGGGCTAAGGGACCCCCATCCCCGAGTGCACTAGTTTTGTGCACCCGGCCTCTAGTTATGTATAATAGGATATTGTAAAAATTAAGTTATGAAATTTTTATTAAAATGTTTCATACATACCATTATATTGAATGGTCTGCAAAAATATTCCTTGTGTGCTGCACGCGGCCCATGGGCCGAGAGTTTGACATGATTGCCTTAGACTGTAAATGACTTATCTCCTCCATAACTGTCCCCTCCTCTAAACAAGAAGTACTCTTTCTCGGACTTGCTGGGTACTCTCGCCTCTGAGTTTCCAACTTCAGTCTTCTCGCAAATTTGCTCTATAACATGACATGGCAAAGGGACTCTTTACTGAGCCTTTCGATCCCAAGGCCAGCATTCTCACCCCTTTATTGCTCTGAAAACTGCTCTGACCTCAGTGCCTTCTCACCCTCCCCCGACCCCCCCCCCCCCCCCCCCCGACCCACACACACACTTTTTTCCCAAAGAACAACTTTCTTTACTGCAAAACTACAAATGCTTACTTAACAGTCTGGGTACTATCAGAAGCTGAACTCTTTATCACCCAAACCTTAGCATGTTATCTCTAAGGAAAAATGTGGCAGTTTTAAATCCAAGCAGCTGGAGGCCTGGGAACAGGCTACTGGGCCTGTGCCCACCTCCCCTTGACTTTTCTGCAGCCTCACATGCCAATATATAATTTTCCAAAGTCTTTAGCAACTTAAAAGCTTTAGAGCATTGGTTAACAAGGGTTAAATGATAAGCATCTAAATATTTCAACAAGTTTTAAGTTCACCTGCTTTTAGCTTTTGTTACAGAAAATCTATAAAGTAAATTTGGAACTGTTAATATAATGTCTTGTACTTTGTTAAAGATATATTCCTGAAAGGTGAGAATGTTTCTAAATGTCAATCTAAGAAATGCTGGCTGTTTAGTTTTTGGTTATCATTGGAAAATTAAGGTTTCTAAGAGTGAAGAATTCTAATTAAATTGGAAAGAAATTATATAGTTTTGATAATAGAAAGCATGAGGCATGGACACATATTTTGAAGGAAAAAGAAAGTGAGTTAAAGTTGTAAGAATATTTATGAAATTTATCAGAAGGTGTGTAAAAGTTATAAAAGGTTTATAGGGAGAAATGTTAAAAGGAAGTTATATAAATGACACAGGCCAATAAGCCAGAATAAGTAGAATAGGGAAACTGAGATAGTAAGACATCAGTCCACAGCCATCTTGTAAGTCTTATCTTCCTAAACCAAGGACAAATTAAACTAAGAGAATAAACCTCATTTTAGTATATTAAACTACACCCTCTAAACCAGCGGTTCTCAACTTGTGGGTCGCGACCCCTTTGGGGGTCAAACAACCCTTTCACCGGGATCGCCTAAGACCATCCTGCATATCAGATATTTACATTACGATTCATAACAGTAGCAACATTACAGTTATGAAGTAGCAACGAAAATAATTTTATGGTTGGGTCACAACATGAGGAACTGTATTTAAAGGGCCAGAAGGTTGAGAACCACTGCAAACTAATGTCTCTTTGCTTTTCACCAGACGATTTGTCATAACTCTTATTATTCTAGCTTCTGCCCCAGTAATACTAAAATGTACAAAACAGTTTGTTTCCACCAGGTTACAAGTCCTACTTATACTCAGGAATACCACCCCTAGATACCATCACAATCTCCTTTTGTGCCCAGGACTCATCATCCCAGATAAAGGACAATAGACCATGTACAGGTGTAGAAACTCACCAGGGCAGAAAGCTCCAGATGCCTAGCAAGGGGCAAAACTGGAAAAAACAAGAACTTTGCTCCCAGGGTAACCTACCCTCCTATTAGCCTTCCTAGAGAAAAATTAGCCCCTCTCGTTTATCAACCAAATAACCAATAGGTTATATACCCAAGCAACATTCCCCCACCTGGCGCAGACTATCCCTCCGGAACAGTGCAAGATAAATTCAAACTCATTACTGACCTCTGGCTCCAGGGCGATTTACAGGATTTCTCTCCAGACCACATCTATTCTTTACCTTCATAGTGCTTCTGAATCTTGCAGATCTCTTATGTCCCTAAAATGGTCCCCCTACTAGCCCTAGGGCAAAGAGGGAGGGGTTTGTCTACTTGCTAACACCTCCTGTTGTTTTTATTTAACTCTACAGTTCAAATAGAGAAAAAACACACAACACATTCTACGGAATGCTCAATGGCTCAAGGAGATCAGTCAGGACAGCATAGAGCAGTCCATATTGTCCAGCCTACAAGAAGCTCTGCCCAAATTAACCTGGCTTTACCCCTTTTGGGCCCCCTAACACTATTTCTCCTACTCCTCCTCTTTGGGTCCTGCATTTTCAGGATAGTTACCAAATTTGTACAAACAAGGTTACAAATTCTAATTAACCAGACAGTGGGACAGTTTGTCCTTACCCACGTAAAGGGACCCTACTGGCCTATACCCCAGGAAATAATCTAAATTTACTCCTTAGGCATCCACGTCACCCCTTCTCATGCAGGAAGCAGCAAAAGAGAAATGACGACCTCATCCCCTTTCTTTTCCTTTGTATATACCCTTTAAGATGGGAATGAAAGGGTTAAAGAGGATAAAATGGAGCAGAGGAAACTTATTGTGCTTAGCAGATATCTTGCAGAAAGCTTGCAGTCTTGAGCTTGGCATAGCGTAGATAACCACTGGACATCTGGCGCCGGGAGGAACCAAGGACAGGACCCTCCAGTCAAGCTCTGTGTGTCAGCAATAGTCAGCAGAAACAGCCTGCAGCCAGCAGAAGCTAATAAAAACCCCGGCCCACTCTGAACCTTTCAGGTACCATCTCACACCTGTCAGAATGGCTATCATCAACAAATCAACAAACAACAAGTGCTGGCGGGGATGTGAAGAAAAAGGAACCCTCGTGCACTGCTGGTGGGAATGCAGACTGGTGCAGCCACTGTGGAAAACAGTATGGAGTTTCCTCAAAAAATTAAAAATGGAACTGCCATTTGACCCAGTAATACCAGTTCTAGGAATATATACCAAGAAAACAGAAACACCATCAGAAAGGATGTATGCACCCCTATGTTCATAGCAGCACAATTCACCATAGCTAAGATTTAGAAACAGCCTAAGTGCCCATCAGCAGACAAGTGGATAAAATAACTGTGGTACATCTACACAATGGAACACTACGCTACCATAAAAAAGAAAGAACTCTTATCATTCGCAGCAGCATGGATGGGCATGGAGAGCATTATTCTAAGCAAAATAAGCCAGTCAGAGAAATATAAATATCACATGATCTCACTCATTTGTGTAATATAATGAACAACATAAACTGATGAACAAAAATAGATCCAGAGGCAGAGAAGCATGGAACAGACCATAAAACGTCAGAGGGAAGGCAGGGGATGAGGGGGAGGGGAAGTAAGAGTTCAACCAATGCATGCATATAAGCATAACCAATGGACACAGACACTAGGGAGGCATGTGCTGGGTGATGGGGGTGGCCAGAGAGAGGTCAATGGGGGAAAAAAGAGACATATTTAATACTTAAAACAATAAAGAATTTTTTTAAAAAAGATGTGGGGAAACAGCGGTTGAAAGCAAACTCCACAGGGAAGGAAGTCAAAGGGGCCTTCTATCCAATTTCTCTCCCCTAGCCCCAAGCCCATGCCCCTAGACCCCTCTGCTCCCCCCCCCAAGTCTATGCCCCTAGACCCCCTCTACTTCACTTTGCTCCAGCTTGGTACCCTGACTGTAGAACCAGCTTGTACCAATGGTTGAAAGTGTATAATCATGGAGTTCATATTTTTAAAACATACAAACAAAAAATACTTTCTATACTGCATTTTGACCTGTATTTACTAGAACATCAAAATTAACACAGGCAGAAATAGCCCCTTTGGATAAATGCCTTTACTATGACTGACACACTGTAAGAAAACACAAAATGTGACTTTGCATATTTACTTTAGAAAGTCCAGGGCTTAAAAGGGGAAAGAAAGTTTTTCTCACTCTCCTTTTAGCTGATTTTTAAAACTATTTTTGTGCTAAAATATACTTAATATAAAATGACCATTTTAACCATTTTTAAATGTGCAGTTCATTGGTATTAAGTACATTTATATAGTTGTGCATCTGTTTAACAGTTTTATTCTTATACTTCCTTTCTTTTCTTCTTGCACATGCCCACATGTATGTGCATGCAGTATCTTCATGATTTTGTGGTTCAGAAATGTTTCACATTTAAATTTAGAAACTATCTAAAATTTAGAAACAATCTGATAAAGGGGTCCCAAGGCAACATGTATTTTCCTCTCACTAGGGGGAAATTTATTTAGTGAATGATAATTATGTGTCAGGTGCCTCCACACTTTGTTCATAACAACCCTGAAACCGAGGGAGGAGGTGTTACATTCTTAACAGATGAGGAAACTGGAGGCTTGGGGAGGAGAGTAGCATGTGCACAGCCCTGAGAGAGGAAGGATGCAGCTTCACACCATGTCCGCAGGACTACCAAGGCAATGCTTTTTTTTCTCCAAGAAAAAATTTCTTATAGAATATGTGAGTTACTATTACAAAAAATTAATGCAGGAAAATGTAAAGAAAAAAGTAAAAATCATGTACAAACTCCTCTCACAGAAGCAGTCACTGATAGATTGTGAGGTCTCGTCCAATGCCTTCCACATGCCAGCACGTTTGCTTTCACGTGTCCCTTTGAAACTGGAACAGCAGAGAGGGTGGCAGAGAGATGGGACAGAGAAGTTCTATGGCTTTTTTCTGTATATGTATGTGTTGTTTGAACCTTTAACAACAAAATGTGTTCACATATTAGTTATATTGTAAAAGGATAGAAAATAATTGGAAGTAAAACACAGAAAAAGAATGCACTGATCAAAATGGGAAAATTGTCAACCCTGGTAACACTGAAAAAGGAAATGCAAGACACAAAGATTGACTCATAACCAAGAAGTCTTTCGGGTAGAGGATAAGGCTCAAGCCAACAGGTGCACTTCTAATGTGAAGATGGGTACATCAGGCTTTCAAAGTGTGATGCCATTAACCTCCTTACTAGCTAGTCAGCTCCTGGTACTGGGGTTTCATTCTGTGCCTGCCAAACAACTTCCTGAATACAACTGAGATTCCCGTGTAGTTTGCTTACAGGGTGAGAATGTTCTGGGTAAACTATTATAAATGTCCTAACTATTTGACCATGTGGGCCTTTCTGCTAATTGAATTAGTTTCCAAATATTTCTGCAGTCAGTCAGCATCACCAAATTATGTCAATAAGGACACTGTCAATTTGAATTTTCAAATTCTTAAGTTTGGACTCTGGATTATGTCAAAGGTCAAGTTAATGCATTTCATGGAGTATGTTCTAGGATGGGGAGTGACAGGACTGCAGCAGACTCCCTGGTCCAACACATCCAATATGTACCAGAAAATGCCCTCATTAACACCATCCTTAACACTCCTCATGTTGTGTTTGGGGCAGGACCAATCTTGGACCATTTAACAGCAGTGCAATATGGTGGTGGGGCAGCAGATTCTGAGGAGACAGACCCAGCCACAGACACCGGGGGGGCGGGGGAGGGGGGGGCGGACAGGAAACCCCATCCAGCACACAGAGGATGGTAGGTGGCTCAAACAGTAACAGAAGATGCTACCAGTTTCCACAACCATTCAGCCTCAGTTAGTGCAGGTGGGAATGAGGCTCCATAAGGCCTGAGAAGAGTCAAAGGGAATCCTTTGTAAGTGATAGGCAGGGATCCAGGCAGCTGTTGGCCTCAGGTGAGTTCATCCACAGGCACCGATACTAGGTACCTGGTCACTAAATGAACTCTTCATTCATTCATTCAACAAATATTTACCACATACCTCTTGAAAGACACCCCTCCACTAGACTCTCACACACTTTGCTGGGTAAGTTGTGGATACACAGCCTGACTGGTCTTGACCTGGGCCATTTCTCAGGGTTGTGTTGTCAGTAAAGAACCTTGAGAGGTGAGATAAAGTCTCCCATGGGGACAAAAGGCAGGCTTACTTACTGCTTCCTAAAAATGTCATGGATTCCCCAGATTCAGTGTTCCTCACCTCCACCTGCAGTTTCCATCTGACCCAAATCAGGTCTCCCACGTGAGAACCAGAAGCAAGGGAACCTGACACAAACATGCTGAGCTCACTGCCTGCTGTCCCGGGAGTAATAAAGTCCTTTGTTTCCAACCCTGGAGTCTCATGTCTCCTACCAGCACCCACGGAATAGTAAAGGCTAACTCATAGCTTGTGAGTGGGGTAGAATACAATTCCAGACCTGGCAGCACCTAGTGTGTATCAGGTTATATACTAGGTCTTGAGGATAAAGCAGTGCATGAAAACAGGCAAGGTGCCTGTTCTCATGGAACATACATTCAAGTAGAGGACACAAATAATAGACAAAAAAATATCAGAGTAAGAGATGCTCTGCAGAGACCATAAATGGGGTGATGTTCTAGAGGTGACCAGGTGGCCACTTTAGGTTGAGTGGCCAGAGAAGGCTGAGGAATGCAAATCAATGTAAAATCCACCTGGAGGTAAGAAGAGAATGGCAAGTGCAGAAGGCCTGAGGCAGAAGCAGCCCTCATGGCCAGAGTCCAGAGCACATGGGGAAATGGTTTGAGGGGAGGTCATGAAGGAGCTAGATTCTTGCCCTATGAGGCCAGGGGTCTGGGTTTCTTCTGAGGTGCAAAGGGAAGCCACTGGACTGGAGAACTTTAAGAAGGATCTTAAATAATCTGATTTAGATTTTTAAAACTAGCTCTAGCTGTTCGGTAAAGAAAAATGATGGTAGTGGACAAGTATGGCAACATTTAGGAAGCTATTGCATGAGTCCAAGTGGAAGATGAGTAAGGTGTGGCAAAGGATGGGTAGAGGTAGAGCTAAAGAGATGTGGGCAGATTTGAGCTAGTGTTTAAAGATACACTTGATAGGAATTGTTAAAGGATTGGATGGTGAGGCAGGGTGGGATGGTGATTACAGGACTAAGAAAAAGGGAAAAACCAAAGGTGCCCACTCCTGGGTTTTTACCCTGAGTATCTAGGTAAGTTCCATTTTGGAGATGAAAGAGACTGGAGAACCAGCCAGTTTAGGGGAGAAATCCAGAGAGACACAAGGTTGAAGGCAGCAACCAAACGATTGTTTTATGAGTCTGGAGTTCAGAGGAGAGGCCAGCCTAGAGTGTCATTAGGGGGCCATCACCATATGTGCGGTATTCAGGCTGTGGGAAACCATGAGAAGACCTGGGAGGATAATGAGGACAGAGAAGAGAGTGGGGACAGGACCATGTCCCAGGACTGTCAACATTTTAGAGGTCACATGAGAAACTAGAACCAGGGAATTAGACTTTTATGAGTGGCTGTCAAGGGGGGGTGGGAGGAATCCTAGAGGTTGTGGTGTCATGGATCCTCAGGGAAAAGGTCAGGTTCAAGTAGAACAGGGCAATAGGCTGTTGACTACTGCTAAGACTAAAGAAGTCACGGTTAGTTGATGGAAGCTGCTCAGTGGAGGGGAGGGGACAGACCTAGAGCAGAGAAGGGCAGGGAGAGGACCCGATGGGGGAGTGAGGAGACATGGTGGGAGTCACAAACAACACTTTCAAGGAGTCATGCTGAGAAGGGACAGAGAAACGAAGCAGTTGCTTTGGTGTAATAGTGGGGTCAGTGACAGGTTATTTTGTTTTTAAAGTTGGATCTAAGAGCATGGTATTTTACAAATAGGAATGATCCAGAAGAGAGGGGAAATGGATGATGCTGGGAAAAGACGCAGTGATGGCAGGGGAAAAAAATCCTCATAAAGACAAGAGCAGAGAGAGAGAGAGAGAGAGAGAGAGAGAGAGCAGACCAGAGCTTTCAGGGCAGATTATATACTTGTGCTGGCTGGTGTTGCTCAGTGTTAGAGTGTTGGTCCTCGGACAGAAGGTCACTGGTTTGATTCCCAGTCAAGGGCACATACCTGGGCTGCAGGTTCGATCCCTAGCACCAGTGGGGGGAGGCAACCAGAAACCAATTTCTCACATCAATGTTTCTCTCTCTTTCTTTCTCTTCCTTCCTCCCTCCCTCCCTCCATCCCTTCCACTCTATCTAAAAATCAATGGAAAAAATATCCTCAGGTAAGGATTAACAACAACAAAAAAGTCAAATTTTAAAAATAATATTAAGTAAATGTTAATACAGGTGGGGCAAAAGTAGGTTTACAGTTGTGAGTATGTGAAACAGTTTATTCTTATATTATTATTTATTAACTAGAGGCCTGATGCATGAAATTCGTGCCTCAGTCCTCACAGCCCTGGCTTTTTCCGGAAGGTCGACCGGAAGGTTGTCCGGAAGATCAGCCATTCGGTTGATTTGCATATTATGCTTTTATTATTATAGATTATTGTATTATTTTCCATATAAACAACTGCAAACTTGCTTTTGCCCCACCCAGTACACAGAAGTGGCAAAATTTCTGATGGTGGCCTGCAAGGATGATGCTTTTTTTTTTTTTTAATATATTTTATTGATTTTTTACAGAGAGGAAGGGAGAGGGATAGAGAGTTAGAAACATTGATGAGAGAGAAACATCGATCAGCTGCCTCCTGCACACTCCCCACTGGGGATGTGCCCGCAACCAAGGTACATGCCCTTGACCAGAATTGAACCTGGGACCCTTGAGTCTGCAGGCCGACGCTCTTTCCACTGAGCCAAACAGGCTAGGGCAAGGACAATGCTTTTGGAAGCTCTACTCAGCGATGAAGGACCCAGGCTCTGAAGACAGTCACCTGGACCAAATTCAGGCCTTCCTGATTGCCACTGGCTTTTCGAACTTACAGCCTCAGTGTGCTCATCTGGACAACAGGAACCAACACCTTAGGGGTTCTTGTCATGAGACAGTGAGAGCAGGGAAGCCAGGGTTAGGCACAAACTGGGCTGACCAAAGAGAGGGGCTGGGGAGGAGCCTGGTCCAGGCCTGGCCTCCTCCCTGACCCCAACCCCAACCCCCTCAAATTTATTTGGTGCCTCTAACTTCCTCTCTGACAGGTGTAACATAAATATTCACCACACTCAGCATTTTCTCCAGTAATCGCCCCAACACCTCGCCAGCACTGCTGCCATGACTCAGCATCATTTCCGTCTGCTGGAGGAGCTGGTTCCTGCAGGTGGCCCACCCTGACAGACATGAAAAAACATCCCACTGCCAGTTGATTATATAAGTTCTGCTTTTTTATATTTTTTCACTTCCCTGTGGGGCTCTAAGGGCACTTTTGAAGTAGGTAACATAAACTTTAATAGATACACACACAGTGAACATGGTTGTAAGAGTCCTCATCCCTCTGTGTTGGCTGTGTGGTGAATCAAACAGCTTCTGGTTTAAACAAAAAGACCCAATGCAGGGGGATGGGGGGCAGAGAAGAGGGAGGAGAGGGGATAAATGGTGAAGGACGGAGACTTGACTTGTGGTGAACACACAATATAGTGTACAGATGATGTGTTATAGAATTGTACACCTGAAACCTATATGATTTTATTAACCAACTAGAGGCCCAGTGCATGGATTCATACACTGGTGGGGTCCCTCGGCCTGGCCTGTGGGGATCGGGCTGAAACTGGCTCTCCAACATCTCCCAAGGGGTCCCAGATTGTGAAAGGGTGACATACCCCGGAATCGGGCTCCCTCCTCTCTGGCTCCAGGTCACCCGAGAACCACAGTTGCCAAGTCACTGCATCTGGGCAGCTCCTGCATTGAGTGTCTGCCCCTTGGTGGTCAGTGTGTGTCATAGCTACCGGTAGGACAGTCAGTCGAACAGTCCGACGGTGGCTTAAACTTTTAGATAGATAGATAGATAGATAGATAGATAGATAATCACCCCAATAAATTCAATAAAAATACAATAAATTTGAGGGGGTTGGGGGAGGATCAGTCATTCTCATAGGTTCCTCAGCTATTCCCCAACAGAGCCCTCAGTACATATGACTGGGCCTGGGCCTGTGCTGGCACCCAGGATATGAAGTGGAGACGGCCTCTGTGTCTCCTGCGGAGTTCTGACAGCTTCTGTGGGAGGCCAGCTGTGGACAGCACAGCATATTCCGGTAGCAGAGACCAAGGCCCAGAGACCTGCCTTTGTGCCCTCTGGTTGCTGTCTGCTGTGTTGGGCTGTTTTGCTTGCAAGGAATGGAGATCAGTGAAGTCCTCCAATGACCGGCATTTGTTGTAACAATCACAACAGCAGCAGCCACACTAGCAGACACCTGCGCTGGGAGGGCACTGGCTGCCCATCCTCCCCACCCTTCCACACCTGCTCTGGTCCTGGTTTGTGTTTTGTATCCACCTAACTGCCTTGCCTTTGGCTTCCAATTGGACTGGTCTTTGGGAGGCATGAACAAGAGATCAGATCAAAGGGAGAGAGAGCTTGGAAGTATGTTTGCCCTCCACTCCTGCCCTCCACTCCTTCAGGCCTAGGCACAGTAAAGGCTTCCTGCGGTGCTAGCCCCAGGGTGCTCCACTATTCCCTGTCCGAGTCCCTGCAGCTTACCCACACCACTGTACATTCTCCTCAATCACCCAGTGGAGTGTCCTGCCCAGGCCCAGGCTGCTGCTGGTGTGTTTAATATATCCCCAGGCTCTTCTCTGCATTTGTACCCATTAAGTCATTCTGTCATCACATCCACTCTATGAGGTAAACAGCAGTGTTAGACAGTTTACAAATGAGGAAACTGAGGCACAGAGCGGTCAATCACTAGCCCAAGTTCACACGCTTGTAAGTGGCAGGGCCAGCATTCAAACTTAGGCAGTGGAGCTCCTGACACTCGTCTGCATTGGAGCAGGTAAGAGGAGAGGGAGTGTGTGTGGCTATTTCTGCTCCTGGGAGCACAGATCCAGCCATATACTTAGACTTCTGAAGTCTGGGATGCAGTTCAGAAACAGAAAGATCCTCCAGGTCCCTCTGAGGTTGTCTCACGGCTCTTGGATCCGTGGCATCACTGTGACTCAGCCACATCCTCTCTACCTGTCTTGTACCAGCACGTGCTTCTATCTACTCTTCTCTCATTCTCATTGCTTCTTCCCAGTGCCTTTACCTTGTACCCTACACCAGCTGCTGCTGATTCAATGCCTCCAAGAGAAGGTCTGCTTGACTGGGCCAACCACCAGTCATTCTTCCCCACTCTAAAGTCACTAGCATGTCCTTGATTCAGGAGCTACCTGGTTGCCACAAGGAGATGGCGGTCAGTGGAAAGACATCAACAGCCCCAAAGCAAGACTGCTTCATGGCAAAGAAAACAAAAACATACACAAGCAGAAGGTTGCACAGCCTGCTCTGAGGCAGCAATACAGGCATTTGCATGGGGGTGAAGGATAGACATTCTCATTCCTCCCAACTGCCCCAGAGACCCTGGCTGCATGCTGGTTGTTCCCAAGAGCAAGAAATGGACGCAAATAACTCCCACACTACCTGAGGCTAGTGAGACCAGACTTAGTGTCCCAGGAGCATCTGCAGCAGACTCAGGCCTCAGGCCTGTCCCAAGTTCATCCCTATAGATGTCCACCCCTCCTCAGCAGCTATAGCCAGGGTTGGAGGGCTACTTGGTACAGAAGGACAGAACCAGGCCAGAAGCAATGTGAAGGCATGCAGGGCCCCTTCTCTGACCTCTCAGGGGGTGGCAAGTACCCAGATTTTGAGACTCCTCTATGCACATTCCTTAGGCACCCTCCACTCCAGTCTCTCTGAACTTCCCAGCTTCCAAACATACCATGATCATGGGGAAGCAGTCAATTCCATTCTAATTTCCAAAAACTCTTAGAAAAACGATGGGTAAGACAAACAAACAAAACCACCTTCAAATTTTAAATGAATCAAGAGGAAGGCACCTGGAGAATACGTGGGGTGCAATGACACAACTTCTCAAACAATTCTCTCAGGATATGCACACTGAGAGCTGCCTTTGGAGCCCCTAACACATGTGCTGAAGTGCTCCCTGCTCCAACCGCATGGGAGGCTCTTCTCTATCTTACCCCCTGACGCTGGGGCACATTTATATAGATATCCTCCAGGGTTCCTTTCTTTGTCTTTTTGGGGTAAGTTAGATTTTCCTGAACAGTCTAAGATAAAAGGCAAGATGAGAAATTAATATTTATTTTCCCATGTGAGTCATAGCCTGGATCACCAAACACAGAGTTTGGTCAATGTTTTTAGTGGTGATGACATCATGGAGACAAGATTATAGAGTTGGGCTGTGATGTTTAATTAAACTTTTCTTCTGATCAAGGGCACTGTCACTGTTGGTGACAATGTCAATTACCCATCACCCAGAAAGTCTGCTTCTGGGAATTTATTCTAAGGAATGAATAAAGAACATGGGGGTAAGATTTAGTTACAAGGAGAGTCACCACTGCTATAAAAAGCAAAAATTTAGAAATGATATAAATTCCCAATAGAGGGGCATTAAAGACAGTACTATCATACAATGGAATACTATGTGTCACATTCCCGTGTGTGTGTGTGTGTGTGTGTGTGTGTATGTGTGTGTGTGTGTTATATTATGTTCTGACATAAGCTGAAAGAATCTACAGTATTTCCCAGGTTAGTGAGGATGGGATTATTATGAGTATTTTAGATGTTCCTTTGCTTCATTTTATAAATTATGAGTATGAACCACTTTTGTAATCTATCCTATCTAATAAAAGAGAAACGTGGTAATTAGCCATACCTCCGCTACACTTCCCATTGGCTAATCAGGGCAATATGCAAATTAACTGCCAGCCAAGATGGCAGCCGGCAGCCAGGCAGCTTGAAGCTAACAGGAGGCTTGCTTCCTTCAGTGACAGAGGAAGCCAACGTTCCCCGCCTGCCGCTGCCGGCCACTGAGCTTGCAGTTGAAACATTGTTACAAATATAGAAGCTAAACAAAACCCCAGAAACCTGCTTTCAGCCAGCCAGGATCTCAGAGCTGGAGCCAAGCCTCAGAGCTAAAGCTGGCCCAGAATAAAAAAGAAAAAGAAAAAAAGGAGCAGTTGGGAGCTTCAGTCACCCGCCAGCCTGAAAACAGCCCTCAGCCCCTCACCCAGACTGGCCAGGCACCCCAGTGGGGACCCCCACCTGATCCAGGACACCCTTCAGAGCAAACCAGCCAGCCCCCACCCGTGCACCAGGCCTCTATCCTATATAGTAAAAGGGTAATATGCCTCCCGGCACTGGGATTAGTGGAGCCGCGAGGCCTCCTGGCACCGGGATCAGCATGACGGGGGCAGCGACCAAACCCCCTGATTGCCCTGTGGCTCTGTGTGTGACAGGGGGCGGGGCCACAACCTCCCTATCCGCCCTGCTCTGTTTGTGACAGGGGAAGGTGCCCCAACCCCCTGATCAGCCCTGCTCTGTGCCTGATAGGGGGGAGCTCCCTAACCCCCTGATCGCCCTGCAGCTCTGTGTGTGACAGGGTGTGGCGCCCCAACCCCCCCCCCCATGGGCCCTGCTCTGTGTGTGACAGGGTAGAGCCATAACCTCCCCATCAGCCCTGCCCTGAGTGTGACAGTGGCGGTGCCCCAAGCCCCTGATCGGCCCTGTTCTGTGGGTGATAGAGGTTGGCGCCCCAACCCCCCCCCCCCCCAACGGGCCCTGCTCTGTGTGTGACGGGGTAGAGCCATAACCTCCCCATCGGCCCTGCCCTGAGTGTGACAGGGTGCAGCGCCCCAACCTCCTGATCCCCCCTGCTCTGTGTGTGACAGGGGGCGGTGTCCCAACTCCCCTATCGGCCCTACTCTGTGAGTGACAGGGGGGAGCTCCCCAACCCCCCTGATGGGCCCTGCTCTGTGAGTGACAGGGGGCAGCGCTCCAACCCCCTGATTGGCCCTGCTTTGTGCATGACAGGGGGTGGCGCTGCAACCTCCCCATTGACCCTGCCTTGAGTGTGACAGGGGGCGGTGCCCCAACCCCCCAATCGGCCCTACCCTGAGTGAGCATGACTGAGGGTGGCATCGCAACCTCCCGATCCGCCCTGCTCTGTGCACAACAGGGGGCGGTGCCCCAACTCCCCAATCAGCCCTGCTCTGAGCCCGACCAGGGGCTGCACCTAGGGATTGGGCCTGCCTTCTGCCACCCGGGAGCAGGCCTAAGCCAGCAGGTCATTATCTCCTGAGGGGTCCCAGACTGTGAGAGGGCACAGGCCAGGCTGAGGGACCCCCCCTCCCCCCCGAGTGCACAAATTTTTGTGCACCGGGCCTCTAGTATTATATAAAATCCTAAGTGACTACTCAACCAGTCAACCGGTCACTATGCTGCGCACTGATCACCAGGGGGCAGATGCTCAAGCCAGAAGCGGCTCCCTGGTGGTCAGTGCGCTCCCAAAGCCAACCTCCTGCGACTGGCCAACCTCCTACGGTCCCTCCCTGAGCTGGCCAAACTCCTGAGGTCCCTTCTCCCACCGGCTGGCCCCTATGACCCCATAGGGGGGTCGGCCAGCCAACCTCCTGTGGTCCTTTCCCCCAGCCAGCCCACCTCCCATAGTCCCTCCCCACAGCTGGCCAACCTCCACGGCCCCGCTCCCTGGCCAGCCCCAATCACCCCAATCTGAACCTCCTATGGCCCCTCCCCACCAGCCAGCCAGCCAACCTCCCGTGGCCCCCTGTCCCACCAGCTGGCCCCAATCAGGACTGGGCGAGACACCCTGATGGGCCCTGATTGCTGGCCAGGCCAAGGGACCCCACCCATGCACAAATTTGTGCACCAGGCCTCTAGTATCTATAATAATAAAAGTGTAATATGCAAATCGACCGAATGACCAAACAGCAGAACGACTGTCTGGATGACTGTCCAGAAGACCACATTATGACATGCACTGGCACCAGGCCAGCCAAGGCAGGTGCAATGTGATTGGTTGAGGAGTCCTGCCATTGCCCCACAATTGCGCCTGCAGAGGGAGGCCCAGGCCACCCTCTTTAGGATGATTGATCGGGGGAGGGCCTCCATGACCGATCACCCCAAAGAAGGAGGCCAAGGCTATCCAGCCCATAGCGCTGCAGTGGGTGGGCGTAGCCTCCCTCTGCTGGGTGATTGATCACCCCACAGAGGGAGGCCCAGGCTACCTGGCTGGTGGCACTGCAGTGGGCGGGGCCTCCCTCTACACTTCGATCAATCGCATAGCCCCAGCCAGGTGGGCAGAGCCTCCCTCTGCTGGCAGCTGGAAGGCCCCAATCAGCCCTGATCGCTGGCCAGGCTTAGAAACCCTATCTGTGCATGAATTTCATGCACCGGGCCTCTAGTAGAAAAAACAATTACAGAAGAACAGTATGCCAGAGAAACCAAGATGGCGGCATAGGTAAACACTGGAGATTGCTGCCGCAAACAACCACTTCAAAAATACAACTAAAAGACGGGACGGACATCACCCAGAACCATAGGAAGGCTGGCTGAGGAGAGACTCTTCAACTAGAGGGAAAGAGAACAGCATACTGAGGCTCAGAGGAGGCGCAGTGTGGAAAATACAAAGGTGCGGAGGTGCGTGCGCAAAGTGGGCTGGTGGCCGAGGGCGCGGTTGTCGTTTACAATCAGGAGGGAGTCTCAGACTCTGAGCTCCAGATCCGGGCGAGTCTCTAGGGACTCAGACTCAAACAGGAGAAGCGGGATTGTCTGGCATCAGTTGGAACGTGAGGGCAGCTTTCTCTCCGAGGTTTGCAGCGGTTGCTGGGGTTCTGAGAAGCAAAGCCTCTGGGAACGGGACTGAGAGCAGCCATAACCGCTCCCTCCACCCACCCTGTTGATCCCCCGAGACCCGACCCGCCCAAGCCCTGCGCAGAGCCATTTGCTGGATAGCCTCAGGCAAAGGCTAGATTAGCACCTCTCCAGAGGACAGAAGTTTTCCCACTGCAGATACAGCTGATTCTCACAGACAGTCGGCCTGGTGGTCAAATCCTTCTAGTATTAACTACAACAATCAAGGCTTAACTAGAACAAGACTGCACACAAAGACCACAAGGGGGTGCACCAAGAAAGCATAAAAAATGCGGAGACAAAAAAACATGACAGAAATGGAGGATATAGAGCTAAAAAACGCACTTTTGAGGGCTTTCAATAATGTGCTAGAAGCTGCCAATAAACTTGATGAGAGCCTCACGAAATCTAATGAGAACCTCGATGTTGTGATAAAGAACCAACTAGAAATTAAGCATACACTGACTGAAATAAAGAATATTATACAGACACCCAATAGCAGACTAGAGGAGCGCAAGAATCAAGTCAAAGATTTGAAATGCAAAGAAGCAAAAAACACCCAACCGGAGAAGCAAAATGAAAAAAGAATCCGAAAATATGAAGATAGTGTAAGGAGCCTCTGGGACAGTTTCAAGCGTACCAACATCAGAATTATAGGGGTACCAGAAGATGAGAGAGAGCAAGATATTGAAAACCTATTTGAAGAAATAATGACAGAAAACTTCCCCTACCTGGTGAAAGAAATGGACTTACAGGTCCAAGAAGCTCAGAGAACCCCAAACAAAAGGAATCCAAAGAGGACCACACCAAGACACATCATAATTAAAATGCCAAGAGCAAAGGACAAAGAGAGAATCTTAAAAGCAGCAATAGAAAGAGACTCAATTACCTACAAGGGAATACCCATACGACTGTCAGTTGATTTCTCAACAGAAACTTTGCAGGCCAGAAGGGAATGGCAAGAAATATTCAAAGTGATGAATAGCAAGAACCTACAACCAAGATTACTTTATCCAGCAAAGCTATCATTCAGAATTGAAGGTCAGATAAAGAGCTTCACAGATAAGGAAAAGCTAAAGGACTTCATCACCACTAAACCAGTATTATACGAAATGCTGAAAGGTATCCTTTAAGAAGAGGAAGAAGAAAAAGGTAAAGATACAAATTATGAACAACAAACATGCATCTATCAACAAGTGAATCTAAGAATCAAGTGAATAAATAATCTGATGAACAGAATGAACTGGTGATTATAATGAATCAGGGACATAGAAAGGGAATGGACTGACTATTCTTGGGGGGAAAGGGGAGTGGGAGATGCAGGAAGAGACTGGACAAGGATCGTGCACCTATGGATGAGGACAGTGGGTGGGGAGTGAGGGCGGAGGGTGGGGCGGGAACTGGGAGGAGGGGAGTTATGAGGGGAAAAAAAAAAGAGGAACAAATGTAATCTGAACAATAAAGATTTAATTAAAAAAAAAAAAGAAAGAAAAAACAATTACAGAATAGTCCCACTGAGGGGATTTCCATTGCTCATGCCCAAGATGGTCATAATTTCCCCCTATTTTTAGCTTCAGCTAATGGAGCAGGTTAGTCTTGTAGACATTCGTCCAGCCTAAGTAGGACATGCCACACACTACAAACTTCTGGGGACACATGGAGAAGGTGAGGCATGGCCCCTGCCCTTGAGGATCATGTCAAGTGGGACACACACACCTCAATGGGAACTCATCAGCAATCTCAGGGAAGCCTAGGATTTGAAGCACAGCTGAGCCTCCCAAAAATAGTAAAGTGCTTTGGAAGGCTGTACTACACTGACAGAGGCTCCCAAATACCTTCCATCAGAGGAAAAGCCAAGTGTTCTCATGAGAACTGGCATATAATGTACAGCTGTGAGAAAGTGATATGGGCTCTCTCTATAGCCAGCACCTGCAGGTGGAATCTGAGTAATGCTGCAGCCATTCTTCCAAAGCACCCTCTGATATAGTAATAGTATTTCCCTCCTACAGAAGTATGCTACAGACACTATATTAAGAAAGACATTTTACTTTCCTTGATACTAGACATTTGAAATCTTCTGGTCAGATTTTCAAGTGTGCTGATTTTATTTTAATTGCAATTGCATGTTGTCCCCTAATGTTCATCTATATTATTTCACCCTGTTGTAATAGGATGAGAATGGAGTGGAGGCAGGTCCCTCCTTACCCCTCAACTTCCCAGAAGAGGAAAAATAAATGTATTATATATGTGATAAAACTTTTAAAAGTACACAAATGGCCACTTAAATCACAAAACATAAGCCATGGGCCCTGACCAGTGTTGCTAAGTGGTTAGAGTGCTGGCCAGCGCATGAAAGGGTTGAGGGTTGGCTTTCCAGTCAATGGCATATACCTGGGTTGCAGGTTCACCCCCAACCCCCTCCTGACTAGGGCGGGAGGCAATCAATTGATGTGTGTCTCTCACCTCTCTCTCTCTCTCTCTCTCTCTCTCTCTCTCTCTCGCCCCCCCCTCTCTCCCCCCTCCCTCCCTCCCTTCCACTCTTTCTAAAAATCAATGGAAAAAATAAACTGATGATCAAAAATAGACCCAGAGTCATAGAAGCATGAACAGACTGTTGAACCTCAGAGGGAAGGCAGGAGAGGGTGGGGGGGAAGAGATCAACCAAAGAACTTGTATGCATATATGCATAACCACTGGACACAGGCAATGGGGAGGTGAGGGCCTAGTGGCGGGGAGGGAGAAGGACATAAGTGGGCTGGAAGAGGTTAATGGGGGAAAAGGAGAACCTATGTAATACTTTCAACAATAAAGATTAAAAGAAAAAATATTTAAGAAAAAACAATAATATTAAATGTAAAGTGTAATTGAAAAAAACTTTTAAATAAAAATGTAAAAAACATTTTAAAAATATATCCTCAGGTGAGGATTAACAAAAATTAGTTAACTAATTAAACATAAGCCATGGCTCTTTTTTTCTACAACAATATAAAATTTGTGAATTTATAGTCAGCATAATAGTAAGAGGTAATATTTAGCGTACATTTACCAAGTGCAAGGCATAATGCTAGGGGCATTGCATATATTAACTCATTTAATCCTCACAACAATCCTAAGAAGGAAGAACTCTTAGTTGGTCTGAGCTTACGCAGTGCCTCACAGTTCAAAAGGGGATAGACAACAGCAAAACAAAGCAAAGTGGCCATGCTCTGCAAATAGGAACAGTGAAATGAAGTACCGAAGGCAGTGTCTGCACGCTATAGTGCTGCCATATCAGTTGTTGGTGTCTGCATGATGTACTTTCAGATTACTCTCCAAATTAAGCCATCTTTATAGAGAGAGAGAGATTTCAGAGAGAAAGGGAGAGGGAGAGAGAGAGATAGAAAGATTGATGATGAGAATGAATCATTGATCAGCTGCTTTTGTACGCCCCCTACTAGGAATTGAGCCTGCAACCTGGTCATGTGCCCTGACCTGGAATAGAACTGTAACTTCCTGGTTTATAGGCTGATGCTCAGACACTGAGCCACACCAGCCAGGTCATCTTAAAAAAAAAAAAAAAAGCTTTATTGAGATATAATTCACATATGCAGTCAACCCACTTGAAGGATGCAATTCAATGTTTATTATTAGTATGTTCACAGAGATGTGCAACAACACAACCAATTTTAGATAATTTTCATCACCCCTAAAGGAAACCACATGCCCATTAGCAGTCACTACTCATTTCCCCAAACTCCACTGATCCTACGCAACTGCTAACCTACTGTCTCTGTGGATTTGCCTATTTTGCCCACTTTACATTTTATAAAAATGGAATCACATAATACATGGTCCTTCATGACTGGCTTTACCTCAGCATGCTTTCAAAGTTCATCCACATTGAAGCATGCTTCATTTCTCTTTTTTTAATTGATTTTTTAGAGACGGAGGGAGGGAGGGAGGGAGGGAGGGAGATGTCAATTTTTTGTTTTACTTTTTTTTTCAAATAGGTCTTAATTGATTTTTTTTTTAGAGAAAGAGAGAGGAATAGAGAGATGGAAAAATCGATGAGAGAAACATCATCGATCAGCTGCCTCCTGCACGCCCCCTTCTGGGGAGCAAGCCCAAAACCTGGGCATGTGCCCTGACTAGAAATCAAACCTATGGCCTCTTGATTCCTGGATTGATGCTCAACCACTGAACTACACCAACTGGGCCTGTTGTTCCACTTATTTACGCATTCATTGGTTGCTTCTTGTATGTGCCCTGACCAGAGATTGAACTCACAACCTTGGCATATTGGGATGATGCTGTAACCAATTGAGCTACCTGGCCAGGGCTGCTTTACTCCTTATTTCCAAATAATATTTCATTGTATAAATATATCACATTTTAATTATCCATTTATCAGGTTATAAACATTTGGGTTAGATTCACTTTTTTACTATTGTGAATAATGCTGATATGGACATTCATGTACACGTTTTTGTGTGGACATATGTTTTCATTTCTCTTGGTCATAATCCTAGGATGGAATTGCTGGTTCATAGGTGACTCCATGCTTAAATATCAAGAACCTGCCTGACTGTTTTCCAAAGTGGTTGCACCATTTTACATTCTCACCAGCAGTACCTGAGACTTCTAATTTCTCCACATTCTTCCCAAAACACATGTCTTAGTGAGCATGAAGTAGCATCTCCTGTGGTTTTGTTTTGTTTGTATCTGATAGCTAACGATGTTGAGAGTAGAAAACCACTGCTTTTTGGTAATACAGTAGCCACACAAGCCAAATTAAGACAATCTAGTCTTACTTTTTAACAGTCTAAGCATATCAGGTAAAATATGAGAAACAATCAGAAGAGATGGAGTTGAAGGTTCTGAAAACAGCAAGTCATTATCAGAGCTCCTGTTCTTGGTGCTGGGAAAAGGGTGGACAGACACACAGAGACAATCTCTGCTCTCATGGAGCTTAATATTCTGTTAGGGGACATGACTAAGCAACTATTTACATAATGAAATAATTACAGTCATGAAATGCTCCGTGAGAGAGAAATAGGGGAAGGTCTGAGACATAACAGAGGGTCCTGATGATGTAAGGGCTCATGGAAGGCCTTAAAATTTGGAGTGGAGATTGGTAGGATGAGTTCACTGTCAGAACAGGGAGGGGGTGGTGGCAGGAGAAGGCCTGAGCTGGTGGGGGTTATAGGGAGGGGTTGCTGAACAGGTGTGAGGGACTGAAAGTTGGTGGGTATGGCTGCAGTATAGACACCAAGGAAAGGAGGCTGGAGACACAGCCAGATCATACAAGGTTTACAACTTGTGTCCAGACTTTTCCCCAAGAACAGTAAGAAACCATTGTTTAAAGGGTTTTAAGTATAGAGAGCTGGGTACTAGTGTTGCAGTGGCGTTTTTAAATGGTCACTTTGGCTGAAATGGGAAGAATGCGATGTTCAGAGTGTCATTTGAAACAAGAGGGAACGTAAGCAGACCCTTCAGGAAGTGATTTTAACGAATCCAGGCCAGAGATAAAGTTAACTTAATTCTAGGATTCGGAGAAATTTTGAAGAAACTTAGTAGATGATTAGATTTGGGGGGCTAGGAAATGGAAGATGTCAAAATAACAGTGCCATAGACTTGATAATGGGAAACCCAGGGAAAGAGCAGGCTGGGACAGGGAAAACCATACCTCATTCCTGAGAAGTTAAATTTAGGTGTGCAGGAAACACTGGGTGGAGAGGTGAAGTGGGCAGTTTGATATGTAAGTTTGGAACTCAGAAGAACATTCCAAGCTAGAGATACACATCTAGGCTGCTCAGGGTACAGATGGTAAATGTGACTTGGTAGAAATTAGCCAATTAATGGGAAAGGTATGGAATTAGGAGAGAGGGAAGCCCAGGGAGGAGGCATGAGCCACTACAATATTCGAAGGTCACATAGAAGAGAATTGGCCAGCAAACGAAGCTGAGGAGTGATTAAAGGGGTAAGATTAGAACTGGGAAGTTATTCAAGAGCTAAGAGAATTTAGGAGCGAATGAGCAACGTGATTGGAAACTGCCAAGAGGTATACAACATGATGACCACTGCCGCAACCTTTTGCAGTGAGGGTTCAGGATCTGAAGAAAGGGCCACGCACAAATGAAAACACTAGACAAGAAATATGAATTTAGAAGGCATAGGGCAGTGATGGCAAACCTATGACACGCGTGTCAGAGGTGACACGCGAACTCATTTTTTTTGGTTGATTTTTCTTTGTTAAATGGCATTTAAATATATAAAATAAATATCAAAAATATAAGTCTTTGTTTCACTATGGTTGCAAATATCAAAAAATTTCTATATGTGACAAGGCACCAGAGTTAAGTTAGGGTTTTTCAAAATGCTGACACACCGAGCTCAAAAGGTTCGCCATCACTGGCCTAGGGGGCCAGGTGGAAACCTCTCTGTAGTGGAGAAGCTCTCTGAAACCCTGGACCTGTCAGCTTTTATTCAGTTTTTGATACATATCTTGCCCTCAGGCAAACAGGTACCAGACAGACTACCTCAAAGGTCAGTAAAGATTTACTTTGAGGCTATTAGGTCAGGAAATTGCTTCAAGCCATCACTATCTCAACACAGCCCTGCTAAGTCCAAGGTCCATCAGCTTTCTACATTCCTTGGAGCACTCTTATGACAGTATTGCGAAATCGGTGACTTCCTGCAGGCCACTGGGTTTAACAGCAGAGGGGTAAAATCGCCGACCTTAGTGAGGGGTTCATTACAGGCCTCCCAAGGTGTGCCACTTCCACATGTGAATTATTTTTCACTGAAGGCACTCAAGACCCTGTGCGCTCATGAGAAACTCTTACTTCTCCCTTAAAGAATTTAAATTTGGGGCCTTGCCCATGATAAGAGTTATTACCAGAGAAAATGTTTTCTAACCTATCTGTAGGGCAGGGACATTACTGAATTACTGAACATCTGCTCTTCTTATTATCCCATCTGAAGCCCCAAGGTGCTGTATCTCATCCTTAGCTCAGAATGTCTACCACATTTTAACTTGCTGTCTTTAACCTCTCATGTATGTGGGGTTCCCATACATTTGCATGCAATTAAATTGGGTTACTTTCTCTTGCTAACCTGTTTTATGTCCATTTGATTATAAGACCACCTGGAAAAATCTAGACAGGTAGAAAACGTTTCTTCCTCCCCCACAGGAACAAGAACTAATATGGTTGAGTGGAAGGGGCTGAATTCAGGATACAGTGAGGTGAGGAGTGTGTGGGAAGGGAGGAAATTGAGATGATATGACTAGACAACTCTTTCAAGAACTATGGAGGTAAAGGGCAGGAAGGTGGAAGGGAGAAGTAGCTGGAAGAAGATGTGTGGTCAAGGGAAGCAGTTGGATGTAAGATAGCAAGATGAGGTGTATTTAACACTACTGTTGGAGACAAGAGGATGAAGATACAGAGGCAACAAATCTGAAAGACAGAGAGCTTGGCTTCTGTGGCCAGACCACTTGGGTTCAATTCTCGCTTCTCCTTTTGCCACCTATGTGGTTTGGGGTGGGGTATTTGGCCTCTATATGCCTCAGTTTCTTCAACTGTAAAATGGAAAAAAAAATGGAACTACTGTTGGGAGGGTTAAATAAGATAATGTATGGAAAAGGCTGAGGTTTGTATAGAGTCATTTTACCAATGCAGGATTCCTAAGCCACACTGACCATCTTCACTCCTCACCTGAGCTCTGCCCTTACAAACTGCTCCCTTTTAATTCATGACTCAAATGAGCTGTTGGTTATGGCCAACTCTTTCGACTATTAAAATATTAAAGAAATGGTAGTGGAGTAAGTGGAAACTACACTGACATCCTCCCAGAACCAAACCTAAATTTAGAAAAACCAATCTGAATAATTAATTGAGGACTACCTGGAGAGAACCCTGATAACCAAGGATGGAAAGTGGAGACCACATAGAGACTGGTAGAAAGTGCAGTGGTGCAAAAGGGCTGGCTGGTCTCCCACAGATAGCAGCTGAGGTTCTAGTGGGATATCTCAGCTGTGAGGGGTTCCCACTGAGAACTCTGGGGTCTAAACCCCAAGCTGGGCTCCCCATCTCAGAGCACCAGAACTGAGAAAAGTGCCCACATAACATCTGGCTCTGAAAAGCAGCAGTGTTTCTGTCCGCCAGGGAGAGATGGCTGGAAATGTAGGCACCTCCTAAAGGGCCAATGACCAAAATTTTGTGTACAGCCATTCACCAGCAGAGGGTGGGAAGAGTAGATTGGAGTTGTGTGAGCAGAAGCCAGGGTTGGGGGTCAGGGGTTAGAGCTCGAAAGGCAGACACGTCAGTTTCTTGTGCTGAGTCATTCCCTCATACTGCAGAGGACATCTTTCTCCCCCAGACATTTGCTGTTCAGGCAGTCTTTGTCTGGGGAAAAGGCACTTGCTCGTCCTGTTGGAAGACCTCTCCCTCCAGCCTGTGATTGATAGCCTGAGGCTAATCAAGACTGAATAACAATAAAACTGCAGGCAAAGGTGGGTCTCTAGAGGCTTTGAGTCTTTGCCTGATCTAATTCAGGGTCCGCGGCTAGGAAAAGCAGGCCTTGGTGCATATCTTGGTCCTTCCCAAAGACATCCAGCCCTAGCAGAGGGAGCCATAGGCTGCGGATTGCTTATAGCTCCAAACAGGATACTCAGGGCCAATCAGAAATAGCGTCTGACACTGTCCCACACTAGAGATTGGGAGTCATAGCAGATCTACCTAATATACAGACACAAACCCAAATAGGTAGCCAAAATGTGAAGACAAAAAAACAGCCCTCAATTCTCTTGTTGAAAGAACAAGAGAATTCTCCAGAAAAAGAGCTAAATGAAATAGAGAAAATAAATTATATCAGACATAGATTTCACTGCTGGTGGGAATGCAGACTAGTACATCCATGATGGAAACAAGTTTGGAGTTTCCTCAAAAAATCAATATGGAACCTCCATTTTACCCAGTGATGCCACTTCTAGGAATATATCCTGAGAAACCCTAAACACCTAAACACCGATCAGAAAGAATGTATGTGCCCCTGTGTTAATAGCATTGTTATTTACAATAGCTAAGATCTGGAAACAGTCCCAGTGCCCATCAGTAGATGAGTGGACAAAAAAAGCTGTGATAATGAAAAAAAAAAAAAAAAAGCTGTAGTACATTTACACCATGGAATACTATGGAGTCATAAAAAGGAAGGATCTCTGGGAAATTTAAAATGGGGACCAAATAGGTGGATGTGTCCTGCGTCTTCTCACAGAACAGATAGAAGGAACAATTAAATTTAATAACATCCACCTGCAATTGGTGAATTGAACACAGATGGTGAGACAATCCACAGACGGAAAGGACAGAGGATGCCTGGAGAATGGTGGGATTGGGGATCTGGGCTGGAGATGGAGACACATGACCACCAGGACTGGAGGGTCAGGAGGAAACTGCACTGCACCAAGTCCACATCCCTTGGGGACACGCATAACACTAGACTGTGGAAGGGGGCCTACAGGGTTGCTGGCACATGGGGAATCTAGATCTAAGTCCACAGCCATGAGAGGCTGCACCAGAAAGGCGAATGAGGAACTGCCGGAGCCATGCAGTAGTGTGGTTCTTTTGCCTTTATATTTTCCCAGCTTTTGTTTGCTAAACCCAGTTCATTGAACCTTTCAATTTACAAATACTCACCAAGACTGGGGTGCAGGTGGAGGTGCAGTTTTGTGGTGGCTGGAGAAAGGCTGTGGAGGAGAGCAAGACAGGGAGAGGTGACCAGGAATTCGGCACTGGGACATTCTGGACCCTCCAACTATAAGCAGCCATTTTTCTCCTGAAGGGCCAGCCCCTCCCAGCAGCACCTGCAGGGCAACTAATGCAGCCACACCCAGCCTTGAACTTTTCAGAGGAAAGGAGGAATCTGAATAGCCAGAGGGAGCCCTGGGGGATTGGGTTGAGGGGCTGTTTGGTCTCAGAAACACCCCCACCTAAAGTCCATGTAAGAAATAGATGCTTGTGTAAATAAGCCTGAAAGCAGGCAGATAAACAAAGCGTGCAGATTGGTCCCCTGTGCCTGCAACCAAGGCTGCGGAGACAGACACAGAGGAGTGGTGGATCACTGGGAACTTCAACACAGTGCTGATTATCTAACTGGAAACTGAGAAGTGGCAGACAGAACAGGAGCGAAGGGTCTTAAACCAGCCCCCATGGGACATTAAAACTCAGCTGAGGTGAACAACACTTCACTTTTTTTATTTTTATCTTTTACTTAAGGAAGGAAAATTTTTTTTAATTTTTTTAACCTTTTATTTTTTGTATTATTTTCCTTCATTCTATTTTTATTTTTATATCATTATTTCATTTTATCTTAGTTTTTCTTTTTTTCACCCTTTTCTTCCCCAACTTCTCCCTTTTCATCCTGTTTCTATTTTCCTGTTCCTGCTTTAGTTTACTCTCTCCTTTCTTTTTAGATCTTGTTAAAAATTGATCTTCTTAGGGAGACAAAATGGTGGCAGAATAGACGAACGTGTCCTGAGCAGATAGAATGAGCAATTAAATTGAATAACATCCACCCGGAATTGGTGAAGTAGACACAGCTGGTGGACAATCCGCAGCCGGGAAGGGCACAGGACACCTGGAGAACAGTAAAATCAGGGATCTGGGTTGGGGAGAACTGTGAGACCTCTGAGCCCAGAGGGTCAGAGGGAAACCACTCGGCACCAAGGCCGTGTCCCTTGAGACAGGCACAGCGTCTGACTGTAGAAAGGAGGTCCGTAGGACTGCTGGTGGCAGGGGATTCTAGATCTGGGTCCACAGTCACGAGAGACTCTAGTTTTGTAATAAAGATAAAAGCAGGAGATCTAGCAATCAAAGCTGAAATGAGTTAATTTGGTCTGCACATGTGGCTGTTTTTCCCAGAAACTTGCACTTTTAAATAAAGGGAAAGTGGAAGAAAATTACCCATTACAGACTGCAGCCAAATTAAGTGGCTGATGAGGGCACCCGGCAATGCCTCCAAAACTAGAAGGATAGTGAAAGTAGAAGCAATAGGGTCCGTTTGCTTACTGTTTGACGTGAAGAATGAGGATAGAATATCCTGGATGGACCCCCAAAGCTGATATCCAAAAGGTGAGCTGAAGTTCTTCCTGGGATCATGTCTCACAAAGTTGAAGAGTAAAATCATGGACCAGAAGATTTAAGTAAAATCATGGATATTTATTATCAGCGGATACAAACTCCCCACATGGGGAGTGGGCCCACGAATGGCTTGCCACCAAAACTCACTTGTCTAGGGTTTTATATCTACCAAAAGCCTGTTCTTTGTCTCCCATGTCACTCTCTGATTGGCTCCTTCTACCTCTTTTGTCCAGCAACAATTTTAAAATCTACCTGCTGCTCCCCCTCCTCTTTTTCCTCTTCCTCCCCATCTCTTGTAACCTTCTGCGTGTGCAAGATAAGCATTCTTGTCTTGTGACATCCTGTTTTTCTGCAAGACCAGCATTCCTGTGGTTTTAGCTGGCTTCAACTGTCATGTCCATATTTCCTCCTTCCTTTCACCCCTTATCCTATCTGCCTAATCCCGTCTCTAATTCCTCTCAATAGTGCCAAGGACATGGAATTTTTGTGGTGTGGTTGAAACCAGACAACCAGTGGGTCTAGGCTACCTGTCACTACTTGAGCCAAGTAAGCAGAGACAGGGTTGAATCATAGATGAGTGTTTATTCCAATACTGCAGGCAGTATGGGAGAGCAGCAAGTCATCCACAAAAATCCCCATCAGCCAGCTTATATTGGGTAGGACAAAGATTACATGGGGAAGTAAGGATTATAGTCATGGGAAGTAGGCTGGGGCGGGACTCCATTGTTTGGGCAACAAGGGTTTTTTACTTGTTTGTTTGTTTTTTAAATAATATCTCAAGAAACAATTTTGTTAATCTTTCCATGTTAATAGGCAATTCTTGAATGAGAATGGACCGCATTCCAAGGCTGACTGCCAGCTCCAAGGTTGACCTGGACACAGGGGTGGTAAGTCTTTCGAGACACAGCTGGAGAAGTGGAGGCCAGTAGCTTATTAAATGACATACACCTGAACCCTGGCTGACCAGTTCACCAAAAGGAATCATTAATGAGGCAGGGCAAACATTTAAACACCATCAGGCTCCTGAAACAAACTCAAAAGGCCTCTCTTATACTAACAGGCCATGTGCCCTACTCTCCTCATTAAAACCACATTAGGAAATAAAGCCAGATTTTTAACCCCATGGAAAGCTGCTCTTGCATGTCCAAGACTGGTGCATTATTAATAATTACTTGAGTCAAAGGGTGAAATAAAAACTATAATCCAGAAAATGGAGTAGAGAGAAAACCAGTGCTTTTCCCCCACCTCATGGATGTGCCTGTATAGTTTTCCCACACATATTTATGTAGAGCCAGCTGTCATTTATTAAGTTGCTTATTTGCTACAAAACTGCTGGGACAGTAGGGAGCTAACAAGCACAGGAGAGTGCAATTAAGCTGTCACTTCCTTTGCAGCCATCTCTCTTAACCATCTCACTTATTTTTTGGGTTACTGACAAGATTTGAAAGGAGTATCTCCATGGCTGCCTCCATTTACAAACTGTTATTACATTCTAATTGCAAGGTAATAGACAATCAAAAGTATAGCTAGCCCTGGCCAGTGGGTTCAATTCCTGGTACAGGGCATGTACCTGGGTTGCAGGTTTGTTCCCCCAGGCCAGGTAGGGGTGCGTGCAGGAGGCAACCAATCAATGTCTCTCTCTCTTGCTGGAGTTCAACCCCAGCAGGTCCAGGGGTCCCCAAAGGTGTGGACGGAGTCGGCGAAGAAGGAATGACACGAAGACAGCCTTCAGTTGATCAGCAGCCTAGTCAGGACCTCTAGCCAGGATCTCCAGCCAAAGTTCTGGTCGGAGTTCTGGTTAGGAACTGATGAGGATCTGATGTTTATTGTCTTGTTACATCCGTATTTATACCAGCCGATTTTAATCCTGTCAATTTCTATTACAAAGGTTAGGGCGTTTCTTATCTCCATTCCAGGGAGTAAAGATTATGTAGCTTAACTACCCGCCTGGCACTTAATTAAGGGGTTGTATTCCCTCCCTAACCTCAGGGAAAAATCCCCACCTGGGGAAACAACCTTTCTCAGAGAGGTGACCTTGGTTAAAACACATGGCACTAAGGAGAGCAAACATATTAAGAACAATATGCTATATATGCCAGGTCCCTTGAAACATATGCTGTGCAGATGTTTCTTTCCTGCAGGGACTGTGTCAAGCAGCAAGGATGGACCGGCTTCTGGCACTCTCTCTCTCTCTCTCTCTCTCTCTCCCTCCCTCCTTTCCACTCTCTCTAAAAAATCAATGGGAAAAAATATCCTCAGGTCCTCAGGTGAGGATTAACAAAACAAAAGTGTAAATAGATAATGCAATATTTATAATGTGCCAAGTCATTATATAACATATTAACTCATTGAACCCTCATGACCAGCCTATAAAACAGGTACAAAGAATATTAGTTTGCCCTGGCTGGTGCGGCTCAGTTGGTTGGGCGTCATCCCCTATAGCAGTAGGTGGTGGGTGTGATTCCCAGTCAGGGCACATGCCTAGATTGCAGGTTCAATCCTGGTCCAGGCACATGTGGGTAGCAATCAATAGACGTTCCGCTCTCACAAAATCCCTCCCACCAGGAACATTTGTTTTTAGAAGTTTTTAAAAAGAAGCTGAACTCTTCAGTGAAGGTGTATGCTCCAAGTCTGGGTAGTAGGTAGACAGGTGTCTATTATAGCTGTATATCTATTTGTGTGTACATAAATATTTTACAAAAATTTTAGTAAGTACAATGAAATGAAAACAAAGCCCCCAAAAGACTCAGGTGGTGCCTAGGTGGCCAGATGCCTCAAGCCTTTTCCACCTCCTGACTGAATGGATGAAAAAGGCAACAAATAGGCACCAGATTCACTAACCAAGGTAAATAATATTTAAGGCAATGTCTTAAAAAATCATAGTTCTGGAGGCTAGGAAGTCCAAGATCAAGGTTGTGGTGAGAACCCACTTTCTGGTTCATAGACCTCTGTCTTTTGGCTGTGCACATGGCAGAAGGAGCCAAGGAGTTCTCTGGGGTCTCTTTTATAAGGGTACTAATCCCATTCATAAGGGCTCTGTCCTTATTATCTAACTAGAGGTCCAGTGCACGGATTCGTGCATTGGTGGGGTCCCTTGGCCTGGCCTGTGGGGATCAGGCTGAAACTGGCATTCTGACATTCCCCAAGGGGTCCTGGATTGTGAGAGGGCAGTACTCAGGTGATGCACCCTGGAATCGGGCTCCCTCCTCTCTGGTTCCAGGTATATCACCCGAGAACTGCAGCTACCAAGTCACCGCAGCTTGGCAGCTCCTGTGTTGAGTGTCTGCCCCCTGGTGGTCAGTGCGCATCATAGCTACTGGCTGGTCGGCCGGTCGCTTAGGCTTTTATATATATAGACTAGAGGCCCAGTGCACAAAATTCGTGCACTGGGGTGGGGGAGTGTCCCTAAGCCCAGCCTGCACCCTCTCCAATCTCGGACTCCTCAGGGGATGTCCGATCCCAGGCCTAAACCAGCAGTCGGACATCCCTCTCACAATCCGGGACTGTTGGCTCCTAACCACTTGCCTGCCTGCCAACCTGATCACCCTCTAACCCTCCCCTGCCAGCCTGATTGACACCTAACTGCTCCTCTGCTGGCCCAATTGCCCCCAGCTGCCCTCCCCTGCAGGCCTGGTCCCCCCCAACTGCCCTCCCCTGCCAGCCCAATTGCCCCCAACTGCCTTCCCCTGCCGGCCATCTTGTGATGACGTAGGGGTGGCCATCTTGTGATGACATGGGGGTGGCCATCTTGTGATGATGTGGGGTGGCCATCTTGTGATGAGGCAAGGGTGTGAGGGTCAAATATTACCTCTTTATTATATAGGATTGTTACCCAACTCAAGGTTTTTGCCACTTGGGGTGTTCTATTCAAGAACAAGACATGGTTGTCCCAAGGTAGTTTTATTTACTTGGAGCAAAAAGGAAATGGGATTCACATCTAAAGCTGTGTCCCCAAAGGGAGGAACAGTATAAATTGGAAATAATATGACTTACCCCTGAGATGTTTGTGGATGTGTGGTAGGCAGTTAAACTTGAGCAGAGCAAGGATGATGGGCCAGGTAAAGAAGGTCACCATGGTGGACAGCCCAGGTGCCTAGCAATGGACAACTGTAGGGTGGGACCTCATCTCCAGGGTGACCTTTCATCCCTAGAGATAACATCTCGGCCTCAGTTGTACTTCAGCTCCAGACCCAGAAAAGCAGCAAAAGTAGCAAAACCAGACAAGTGATGCTCCAGCTGCCCTCAGGACCAGCTTCATTGCCTAATGACTCCTGGCCCTGGCACCAACCAATGAACCACTGGAGACCTAGACCCCAAAAGGACACACCTGGAAAGCTGCTGAATATTCTACTGAGATATTCCCCTGGACCTCCCCTGAAAACTACACCCTTAAAACCCTTAGGAGAGAGGACCCAGGCCCATACCTTTCCTTTCCTCCTTGTCCTCTTCTTCCCCCCAAGTGCATTACTTTTACCTTCCTCACTTGCAAGCTCCAAGGGCCCTTCTTTTGCTTCTGTAACTTGTTTCCTGAGCCATTTCTTCTACCACTCATTTTTTCCACCTCTGTGATCTTCTGTAATAATAAAAGCATAATATGCTAATTAGACCAGACATCCTTCCAGACAACCTTCCAGATGAAGCCGGGAATGCAGTCATGAGATTGAGGGAGTTGCCGCGGCTGCAAGGGATCCAGGCAGCCGCCACGGTTGCAAGGGAGAGATCCAGGCAGACACCACAGCTGCAAAAGGCCTACTCTTGCACAAATTTCATGCATCAGGCCTCTGATCCTATCTAATAATAGATAAACATGGTAATTAACCATACCTCCGCTACGCTTCCCATTGGCTAATCAGCAGGATATGAAAATTAACTGCCAACAAAGATGGCAGCTGGCAGTCATGCAGCTGAAGCGAGCAGGAGGCTTGCTTGCTCCAGTGATGGAGGAAGCCAAGGTTCCCCGCCTGCCACAGCCCAGCTCTGAGCTCCAGATGCAACAATGTTGCAATTATAGAAGCTAAACAAACCCCAGATACCTGCTTTCAGCCAGCCACGGCCTCAGAGCTGGAGCCGGCTCTCAGCTCCAGTGACAACTATAGAAGGTAAATAAATCCCAGAATTAAAAAAAAAAAAGAAAAAAAAAGAGGCTGGGAGCTTCAGTCGCCCACCAGCCTGAAAACGGCCCTCAGCCCCTCACCCAGGCTGGCCAGGCACCCCAGTGGGGACCCCCACTCTGAAGGGGGTGTGACCAGCTGCAAACACCCATCAGCCCCTCACCCAGGCTGGCCAGGCACCCAAGCTGGACCCCCACCCTGATCTGGGACACCCTTCAGAGCAAACCAGCCGGCCCCCTCCCGTGCACCAGGCCTCTATCCTATATAGTAAAAGGGTAATATGCAAACTGACCCTAACAGCAGAAAGACTAGGAATGACTGGTCACTATGACACACACTGACCACCAGGGGGCAGATGCTCAATGCAGGAGCTGCCCTCTGGTGGTCAGTGCGCTCTCACAGGGGGGAGCTCTGCTCAGCCACAATCCAGGCTGATGGCTGCCAGTACAGTGGTGGTGGTGGGAGCCTATCCTGCCTCCTCAGCAGTGCTAAGGATGTCTGACTGCAGCTTAGGTCTGCTCCCCGCTGGCAAGTGGGCATCCCCTGAGGGCTGCCGGGCTGCCAGAGGGATGTCTGATTGCCATCTTAGGTCCAATCCCCCAGGGAGCAGGCCTAAGCCAGCAAGTGGTCACCCCCGAGGGGTCCCAGACTGGGAAAGGGCACAGGCCGGGCTGAGGGACCCCCTACCCCCGAATGCACAAATTTTTGTGCACTGGGCCTCTAGTATTTAATAAAAGCCTAATATACTAAGTGTTCGGTTGTCTGGTCAGCCTTTCAACCAAACAAAGCATACTATGCTAATGATATGCTAAGGCCACTCAACCGCTCGCTGTGATGTGCACTGACCACCAGGGGCAGACACTCCAACTGGTAGGTTAGCTTGCTGGTGGGGTCCGGCCAATCAGGACTGAGCGAGATGGGCCAGATACGTGCTGGAGCCTTCCCATGGTCCCTTCCTGGCTGGCCAACCTCCCATATCCCTCCCTGGCCTCAATTGTGCATTGGTGGAGTTCCTTGGCTTGGCCTGCACCCTCTCACAATCCAGGACCCCTCGGGGGATGTCAGAGAGCCAGTTTTGGCCCGATCCTGCAAGCCGGGCTGAGGGACCTCACTGGTGCACAAATTCCTACACTGGGCCTCTAGTTTTCTAATAAATGTTCTCTTATAATTTCAGTCCTGGCTCTGCATTCTTTCTTAGCCAAGATCCAAGTACCAAGGTTGCTAAACCTAGGTCTGATCTGACTCCTGGTGCCAATTCTCAAAGCAGCCACCAACAGATATCTGTGGCCAAAAAGGAGCCACATGCTACCCTGAGTAACTCAGGAAAGGCCTGCATGGTGGCCTTGCAAATTCAGAAACCTAAAGTAACCACAAAAGATGGTCTAAAATTAAAACTTTTTAATTAAAAAGCAGTCTATAGTGATTAGTCATGTCCTAGGCCGGTATCTTCCCTAATAAAGATCAATTTTGATCTTAACAGAGCCTATTTTCTTTTTGCATTTGGTAACATTCCTTTGGAATGTCAGGGTAACTTGTAACATCCCCTTTTTAGGACCCCTCAGGGCACAACCTATGTGCCAGGGTGCCAGGGCAGAGACCACAAATTTCCTCATTGTTATTGTCATGTTAATGTTTGACTGTTAACTATCCTATGTAAAAAAAGCTTGTGTCTATCATTTTACTTTTTATCCAATCCCAGAGGTTTCCCCCCCTTTGCTTTCTCCCACCTTCCTAATCTATCATCAATAGATTTCATGTAACCCACTTATGTTTCCTATTTTATAAAAATAGGTGAAAAAACACCATTCCCTGGAACATTGTCTCAATGCATTGAAATTCTGTTTCACTGCAATTGTCGACAGTTTGGTTCAAATAAACTCACAAAAATTCTTTACAGCTTTGAATGTTTCTTACGTTAACATATCAATGAATGTGAAATGACTACCTACAATTGACAGTGCATTTGCTTTGTCTAAGCACAGATATAAATAAGGTGCATTTCAGCCAAAGACCATTAGGAACAGGTTACAGTTAAATAAGTTGGTTTGTTACTCATAGCAGTAAGATGTCTTAGTAAGCGGACGTTAGAAAGAACCTATAGGATTTAGGTTTAGTTAGATGATTTGGGAGAAGGACTAAGGAAGCGAGGTTTTGCTCTGAATTGGATGCTGTTAGAAAGTGGGGGCAATTCTATGATGGGGTTGTTTTGTGGTAGCGCAGTCACCTTATTTATATCTGTGCTTAGACAAAATTATGACCTGGCCTTGCTTTGTTTCTTTTTATCATGGTTTCAGAGTAACCTTGTTTCTTATTCTATTTGGGCTGCTAGAACAAAGTACCATAAACTGAGTGGCTTATACACAACAGAAAGTCAAATCAGCAAACTAGGACCCAAGTTTATTTATAGTTTTATAAAGTTTTATCCTAAGTTCCAACAAGCATCTGTCTATACACACATACACTCCAGCATCTGCAATAACAAGTGGCCTTATGGGTCTCCATCACTACCCCTACCACACTAAAAAAAAAAAAAAAAAAAAAAAAACTTGCTCCAAAGTTGCTGATAGAAGAAAGGAAGAAAGGGAGATCATCTGGCCACAGGCTGCCAAGGTGTCTCTGAGACCACGGAGATCTTGTGCAAAAGAAGTTTGCAGTGGCCCAGCTCCCCCCAGCAGCTCCTGGCCTCACCACCTCTCTATCTCTGTCCACCATTCCACCCAGCTAAGGGGTTCCTGGGGCTTTATTTATTTATTTATAATATCTTTTATAATCCTCACCTGAGGATATTTTTATTGATTTGAGAGAGAGCGAAACATCCATCGTTTCCTTCCGTATGTGGCCTGACTGGGAATCCAAATGGCTACCCTTTTGGTCACCAGAGGACACTCCAACCAACTGAGCCACCCGCCCCTGGGCACTGGGGCTTTAAATGCCCCGAGTTGCAAGCAGCTGGCGGTTGCCCAGGGAGATGGACAAACAAGGGGGCGCGCCCCGGGGCCGCGGGACCAACCGCATCCCTCTTCCGCCATGGCTAGCTTGCAATGGCAGGGCAACTTCAGGAAGCCCGAGGAGGAGGGCCAGGAAGAGGAGGAGGAGGATGAAGAGGAGGAGGAGGACGAGGAGGACGAGGAGGAGGTGCAGATGGGAGAAGAGGAGGGAGGGGAGGTAGAAGTGGAGGAGAAGGCGGAGGCAGAGGAGCAGGAGAAGGAGACGGAGGTCCGCAGGACGTTGGACGATGCGTACTTCTGGAAAATTATGGACATCGACGAAGACAGCAACGAGGAAGACCTGCCAGCCGCTCGCCTCCGCTTAGCCAGCGTCGTGAGCCCCAGCCTGAGCTCGATGTCCAGCGAGACTCTGACGTTCAGCCAGCCCGTGAGCCCCGAGAGCATCAGCTCCAGCTTGCTCTCCAGCGTCTCCTCCCAGAAAAGTACTGCCCCTGCCCGACCTTCCCTGGAAGCTTCGGGGCCCTCGGGGGCAGCTCACCCAAAGGCTCCAGAGCCTTCGTCCACCTGGGTGTCTGATTTCTAAATACGGGCACCACCACCACCAGACACACCTCTATCTCAGTCCCTTCTGTAAAAGGCACTGAAATCCTGGCTGAGCAGGTGTGATGGTTCACAATTTAGGATATAGGTGAACACCCAGCACACAGGGATCTCTCCCTCTTCTCTCCCTCTCTCCCCTCCGTCTTCTCTCTCCCCTCTCTCCAGTCTCTCTCCCCTGTCTCTCTCCCATCTCTCTCTATCTCTCTCAACTCTTGGAGAAGTAGTGCCTTAAGGGTGCTGTGCTACTAAAAACAGTCCTGCAAAAGGCAACTCCCCTTTCTGTTAAATTTCCTGTGCTGAAACTACTCCAGTCACTTCCTTAGAAATATTTTGTCAGGATAATTCTTTGTTGGGGAGGGAGGAGGGAAAGGCTGTCCTCTGCACTATAGGATTTTTAGCAGCATCCCTAGCCTCTAGCCCTGGCTATGCCATTAGCCCCTACCCCACTTTGTGACAATCAAAAATGTCTTCAGATGTTGCCAAATGCCTCCTGGACGGCAAAATTGTCTTCTTGAGAACCACTGATTTAGAGGCAATGGCTAAAATTTTTAATGTTACATTTAACAGGTTTTCCTACGATATTCCAGACATTTAGGAAAGGCATGTCTGAAGAAAATTTAGATAGGTAAGAGAATGTTTTCATGTTATTTTTGAAGCTGATTACATTTACTTTTTGGATAAACATGTCAGGAATTGGAGTAAAATAACCCAGGACATTTACAACTAATTAATTTTTTAAAGTTTTGGGTTTTTTACAAATCTACACTGTTAGACAATTTGGAAGAGACAGAGACGAGGCCCCTGCCCATTTCCAACTCATCACCTACCTGTAGAGAGGACATGTGCACTTAATGTAACTCAATAACAACTGTATGGCATGTGTAAGCGCTATGAACATTTAGCAAATATGTCTCTATTGGCTAAATTCAAGAGCGATCAGGGACACTTGTGGAGGAGAGTGGAAATTATTATCCTTTTCTTCTCTTTTTCTTCTTCCTGTTGTTGCTATTAGCCTTGGAGTACTTTGTAATAAGAAGACACCAGAGAAATCCCTTTTGAAAAATCTTTATAAATCTTCCCTGAAATCTACACCAAACCTGAGTCTACAATCTTGAATTACTATTCACCTAAGTTTTGCTTTTACAAGCAACTTTTAAATTATTAAGGATAAGGACAATAGTTCTGTTCCACTTATATGTTTCTATGTATCCCTCTTATTTCAACATTTTAATAAAAGATAATATATGTACATGGTTAAAATATTAAAGTATACAATAGTATAAAATTTTATTTTTAATAAATTTTTATTGATTTCAGAGAGGAAGGGAGAGGAGAGAGAGAGAGAGAGAGAGAGAGAGAGAGAGAGAGAGAGAGAGAGAATCATTCATCAGCTACCTCCTGCATGCCCCCCACTGGGGATCGAGCCCACAACCCCAGCATGTGCCCTAACCTGGAATCAAAAGGTGACCTCCTGGTTCATGGGTCAGCACTCAACCACCGAGCCATGCCAGCTGGGCAAATTTTAAATCTCCATACTTTTCTTCACCACCACCCACTCCCACTCATCAGAATTAACATACTGTTAACTGTGGGGAAGCACAGGACTTGGTCAGAAAGTCTTTAAGGAGGATTCTCTGAAAGGTTGGGGGCCTTTAGGGGGACCTTGCCAAAGGCAGCAGAACCTGCCTTTGCTTTTCCAAACAAGTCTGAGCCCCCAGGTGTTTTACTGGAATCTTTATGTTTAGTCCTTAGACATCCTTGCTTAAAGAACACTACAGACACATATGTATTCTCAAGGATGCTTACCCTGCTGATAGTATCTAATAGTTAATTTTAGTTCAAGCTATTGTTATAATAAAAACCTAAAGAGGCAGGCAAACAGGACTGTTTGGTTCTGATAGCTAAGCAGCCCCTTAGCCCTCTCTTTCACAGAAGTGTGTATCAGAGTAATCCATTCATCCATCGCTCAGGGTCTGCTGGTCAGTCCCAGCAGTTAACAGTTTGTTTTGCTTCTAGTACAATTTTAAGTGGCATATTTTCATTTCTTGACTTATCAATTTTTGATATAACTAATGACTTCCCACCATGAAACATAACAAATGTAACTTCTCTCCTCTCCATTTTTGGTAGTTACATTATTTTTAGTTTTTCTAACTTTTAGGTCATTAATATATTTAAATCACTACTGTTTTTAGAGAGAGAGAATGGAAGAGAGAGAGGAAGGGAGAAAGAGAGAAACATCGATGTGAGAGAGACACATAGATTCGTTGCCTCCCACATTCACCTACCTGTGGAGAGGACATAACTTGATCTCCAGGGCTGGGGATCAAACCTGCAACCAAGCTGCCTGCCCTTGACCAGAAATCAAACCTGACACCCCGACACCCTTCTGTGCTAGGGCCAACACTCTAACCATTTAGCCAGGGCTAAACCTGTACTTCTTGATTTTAGCAGCTATTAACTTATGAAAAATTACACATTAATATACTTCTACTCCCTTCTATCTCTTCTTTCACCCTTTCCTCTCCCAGTTAACAACAAATTATATAACAAACGATATTAAAACATATATTATATATATGTGTGTATATATACATATATATATATATATATATATATGTCATATTGCTTTGCCAAGCTTTATTATGTTTGTATTATATTTTGTAATTATAATTAACTCTAGTACTTTGGGTACAGGTTGATTCTAAAAATTAAAAACCAATCAACAATACTCATAATTTCATGCTAACACCAAATAATGTTACTGGGTTTATGCACAGGAAAATGAAATCCTATGTTTATAAAGCTTAACTCCTAAAAGATGAACTTTTCAACTCTCAGTTGTTTTTAGTTGTCTTCAACTTTTCTGAGTTGGGCTCAATAGCCATACTTTCTTGATTCCCATATTGCTTACTTTCTTTTATTCTTTTTCTTTTTGCTGGAGAAACTCCTCAGGTAATTATTGCATATAGATCTCAGAGGAATTTTAGAGTCCTTGCCTGTCTTGAAATTTCTTCATTTTGCCTCATACTTTATTAATCATATAACCTGGCATAAAACAATAGATTTAAAACCACTTTCCCTTGTGCTCTGATACATTGATTGCTTTATTGCATTCTAGTATCTGGTATTGCTGATCACTGACTTTCAAACCCTTCTGATACTTGCTTATTTCCTCCCTTCACTGCCTCTGCTCTTTCTATCCTGCAGGTATCTGAAGGATGGCTATTGGGTTTCTGGATATCTAAGATTTTAGGTGTTTACACGCTACTGTGCAGCCCTTGTACAGATTTTATTTCAGGATTCATGTTTGTAGCTTCCAAGAACCAGTTTTTGTTCTCTGCTGCTGTTCAAATAGTTGTGTGGGGTCTTTTTTAATGTCTTTGGGGGTATTCTTACAACATACTAAGGTTCTTTATTCTTTGTATTGCTTCTTTTTTCTTTCAGGATCAGTTGTTCTGGTTTGTTTATCTTGGTCCTTGCTCTTCCATGCTACTGATTGTCCTTAAGCATTTGATAAACCTTGGTTACCTAATGACTGTTAGCTAAGATGAAGTCCTACACTGAGTAGTTCTGTTGTGTGTGTGTGTGTGTTGTTGTTTTTTAATTTTTTATTCATTGACTAGAGGCCCAGCGCATGAAATTTGTGCACGTGTAGGGTCCCTAGAGCTGGCCTATGATCAGGGCCGATCTTCCCCAGCTGCCGGCAGCTGGCCCCACCCCCACCACCAGCGCCAGTCGCCCTCTGTGTGTGGGGCAACTGGTGGGGAGATCAGAGCCCCAATCGCTGGCACCCGCCTTGGCCTGGCGCCACCCGCCACCACCCACCCCGGATTCCCCGTTTCCCATTGGGCAATCAGAGCCTGCTGGCTGGGGGGAAGGACCAAGAGGTTGGCTGGCAGGCCCCAATTGGGGTCTGCAGGCTGGGGACAGTTCCTGCATTGAGCATCTTCCCCCTGGTGGTCAGTGCATGTCATAACGACCGGTTGTTCCACCATCTGGTCGATTTGCATATTATGCTTTTATATATATATACTAGAGGCCTGGTGCACAAAAATTTGTGCACTCGGGGGGTGGGGGGTCCCTCAGCCTGGCCTGTGCCCTCTCGCAGTCTGGGACCCCTCGGGAGATAATGACCTGCTGGCTTAGGCCTGCTCCCGGGTGGCAGAGGGCAGGCCCAATCCCTAGGTGCAGCCCCTGGTCAGGCTCAGAGCAGGGTCGATTGGGGAGTTGAGGCGCTGCCCCCTGTCATGCACAGAGAAGGAAGGATCGGGAGGTTGCGATGCCACCCCTAGTCACGCTCAGGATAGGGCCGATTGGGGGGTTGGGGCACCGCCCCCTGTCACGCACAGAGCAGGGCCCATCAGGGGGGTTGGGGCTCCATACCCTGTCATGCACAGAGCAGGGCCAATCAGGGGGGTTGGGGCTCCGTACTCTGTCACACACAGAGCAGGGCTGATCAGGGGGTTGAGGAGCTCCCCCCTGTCACTCACAGAGTATGGCCGATAGGGGAGTTGGGGCACCGCCCCCTGTCACACACAGAGCAGAGCAGATCAGGGGTTTGGGGTGCCTCCACTGTCACACTCAGGGCAGGGCCAATGGGGAGGTTATGGCTCTACCCCGTCACACACAGAGCAGGGCCCGTGGGGGGGGGGTTGGGGTGCCGCACCCTGTCACACACAGAGCAGGGCTGATCAGGGGATTGGGGCGCCGCACCCTGTCACACACAGAGCCACAGGGCAATCAGGGGGTTGGGGAGCTCCCCCCTATCAGGCACAGAGCAGGGCCGATCAGGGGGTTGGGGCACTCCCCCCTGTCACACTCAGGGCAGGGCTGATGGGGAGGTTGTGGCTCCACCCCGTCACACACAGAGCCACAGGGCGATCAGGGGGTTGGAAAGCTCCCCCCTATCAGGCACAGAGCAGGGCTGATCAGGGGGTTGGGGCGCCTCCCCCTGTCATGAACAGAGCAGGGCGGATAGGAAGGTTGTGGCCCCGCCCCCTGTCATACACAGAGCCGCAGGGCGATCAGGGGGTTTGGGCGCTGCCCCCTGTCACGCTGATCCTGGTGCCGGGAGGCCTTGCTGCTCCGCTGATCCCAGTGCTGGGAGGCATATTACCCTTTTACTATATAGGATAGAGGCCTGGTGCATGGGTGGGGGCCGGCTGGTTTGCCCTGAAGGGTGTCCTGGATCAGGGTGGGGGTCCCCACTGGGGTGCCTGGCCAGTCTGGGTGAGGGGCTGAGGGCCGTTTTCAGTCTGGCGGGTGACTGAAGCTCCCAACCACTCCTTTTTTTCTTTATTTTTATTCTGGGCCAGCTTTAGCTCTTAGGATCGACTCCAGCTCTGAGGCCTCAGCTGCTGAAAGCAGGTTTCTGGCTTTTGTTTACCTTCTGTATTTGAAACAATGTTGCAGTCCTGCTGGCTGAAGCCTGGCTGACTAAAGCAGGTTTCTGGGGTTTGGTTTAGCTTCTATATTTGTTACAATGTTTCTTAGAGTTGCAGCTCAGAGGCTGGCAAGGCAGGCGGGGAAGCTTGGCTTCCTCCAACACTGAAGCAAGCAAGCCTCCCTATTCGTGTCAGCTGCCTGGCTGCCAGCCGCCATCTTGGTTGGCAGTTAATTTGCATATCTCCCTGATTAGCCAATGGGAAGGGTAATGGAAGTATGGCTAATTACCATGTTTCTCTTTTATTAGATAGGATATATTGAGAGAGAGAGAGAGAGAGAGAGAGAGAGAGAATCATTGATTTGTAGTTCCACCTATTTATGCATTCATTGGCTGATTCCTGTACATGCTCTGGCAAGGGATTAAACCTACAACCCTGGCACATCTGGGTGATGCTCCAACCAACTGAGCTACCCTGCCAGGGCCTGAGTAGTTCTGTTTTCTGACAAGGTATGCAGAGGGGAGTTTGACTATGAGTCCTATGTAGGTGGGTGACATATGTCAGAGCCAGTTTCCAGGAAGTGTCAGCAGGGAGCAGGCGAGGTGGGCAACCCTGCTATTGCTAGAGTTAGGATAAGGACACTTGACTGTGTGGCTGCAGTTCTCTCTAGATAGAATGCGCCTTTCCTTCACTAAGGCCTGCTGAGCAGATCCTCAAGAACCTCTTACTGTGCTCTGCTTCTCTTTTAGACCTAAATCCCTCAGGCAAGCTGCTCACATTTTCTAGAAAGCAGTTCTTTGGGCTTCATCTGGAATAAAAGCGACTCCTGCCAAATGCTCTGTACAAGGGGAAAGAAGGAGTCTGTCTGGAAGCTCTTCCAAGTTCACTCCTTGAACTTGAATGACAGGCCCCAGCCCTATGTCTGCATTTTGTTGAGTCAGAGCTGGGAGCTCCTTGGAAATTCCCTTCAGAACGAAACTCTCTTGTCTTGAGCTGTGGTGCTCCCTGTTCTGCTTTTCCATCAACCTGAGGCCACTTACTTTCTTTTTTTAAAAATATATTTTATTGATTTTTTACAGAGAGGAATGGAGAGGGATAGAGAGTTAGAAACATCGATGAGAGAGAAACATCGATCAGCTGCCTCCTGCACACTCCCTACTGGGGATATTTCCGCAACCAAGGTACATGCCCTTGACTGGAATCGAACCTGGGACCCTTGAGTCCGCAGGCTGATGCTCTATCCACTGATCCAAACCAGTTAGGGCTTACTTTCTTTTTTATAAGGACTTCTTCAATATTGTCTCCTTGATGACAGCTTTCCAGGGCTATTTCTTGTTTGCTTTTAAGTGTTTGGTATCTCAGAAAGGAAGGGCCAAACCATGTGCTCAGATGCCCTCTTGACCTGGACTCTCTACATGGGAAGCTCTTTTTCAGATCAAATCTTAATTTCCTCTCATAAATCTTCCTGAGAAAATGCTTCTTCATATTTCAAATCATTATCTGGTGAACTTGGTGAGGTATGTTTTTAAGGAAATCTGTCCTCAAAAGCCATAAAAATGCCACCAATATTGGCTCAAGTTCTATGTTTAATGGCCCTATTACTATTCAGGTTGAAAATGAGGCAAGCTTTGGGAGTAGGTAAATGTGGAGTAACACAGGTTTGGGAGCCAAACAGGTCTGGGCCCCCACCTGCCTTTGCCACACATAATTTCTGAGAGGTTCCCTTTAGCCTCGATTGCCTTGCCTGTAGAAAGGGATACCTGCCTTGATTGTTTTTTGCAAAGATAAATAATGTGAGAAAGCAAATACTATGTATGTACTACTACATACTGTAGTAAGTTCTCAGAAAATGTTGATTTTGTTATTATCCTTGGTCATCTGCCATCTTGACACAGGATTTCAGAAACAATCTTTGGTGTTGGTTTAAGGAAAACAGAGAGACCTAAATAAATAATACACTGCTTTTGTTAACCATTGCATTTTGGCGGGGGCCGGGGCGGGGGGTGGGGGGGGGCAAACTTGAAATGTTGTCTAGGGATTGCTCTTCAATGTGCCTGTACTCTTGGTCCCTATAACTTATTTCTCCAGAAAGTTAGATAAACAGACTTGCACAGGTAGCTTCGGCAGAGGAGTTCTTCACCCATTGCAAGGTGCAGTCATTTCAGAATTAAAACAAAACACCCCACTGCTACAAAGTACCAATGAACAAAGCATCAAAACAGGAAGGTGGAGACACAGGAAAACAGAGAAACATGGAAAAAGGGACAGTTCTGAAATTGACTAAATTATTTGGAAAAATTTTGTTTGATAATTTGGGAAGATGCCGGAAATGATTACAAGAAAATGAAATTCAAAGATGCAAAGGAACTTGAAAAACAAGTTATCATGTACTTGTTACCAGTAACAGTCATTTTAACTAGTAAAAGTCAATAAATTCCTGCCTTTCTATCATGTCAATAACTCAAGTAACTGATTAAACTACTTGTAGAAAGAATGCAGATTTTTTTTATTACAATGCATATAGCTTCAGCCTTCTAAAAAGAGTTCTCATTTAAATTCAAGGAAATGTTTAAGCACACTCACCATCACTGCCACCACCATCAGCACACACTCACAGAATGGTAGTAATTTAGTCCCTAAGGAAGGTAATATGGGAGCCTCCAGGATTTAGAAATGAGTACTTGCTAAAGAGCAGATACCATGCAAACACACTGTGCCTGACTTACTGTAGAGATAAAAATGGAAGAAAATATTTCGAAGAAAATAGAATTTAGGATCTTCTATGTACTAGTACACTTGTTATTTGATTGTTAAATGCACTATATTTAGAAGAACTGATAATGACTATATAGGTATATTCAAAAATAATGTTTTGTCTAAATTTCAGGACAAGTTATTATGGTTTATATCCAGGAATTCCAATGTCCGTCCAAACAGAAGAAAGTTGGCTTCAAGAGATGTCCAGCAAAAAGAAGCCTAGTGAGTAGTTTGATTTGTTAGCTTTTGCTGGGTGATGGATGGCACATTGGGAAGAGCTGTATAGGCAATTGGTAAGTCCAGGTTTGAACCCCAGCCCCAGCACTAACATTGTGATGACTGGGCAAGCTGCTTCACGTCATTCAGTCTCAGTTTCCTCACATGCGGGCAATAATACTGCTACTGTCACAAGGCCGTTATGTAGACCAAAATGAGGTTAAATGTTTAAATTCCTTGGCACTTCGTCTTTAAGAATAGTAGTGTTACTAGTAAACCCCTGGTGGGCTCTGGCTGCCTGTCACTACGTCCAATAACGAAGGCAGGGTTGAATCATATAAGGCATTTATTGAGAAGGCCAGCCAACCAAGAAGACAGGGTGCTTATAAGCATTCACATCCTGTCTTACACAAAGTTCAGGGGACAGGATTATAAAGGGGAAGGGGTTAGAGCAGTGGTTCCAATGTGGGGCACACACCCAAATTGCACAGGTGGACAATTTGATTTTTAAGGGGGGGCAATTCAAGAATAAGTTATTAACAGTGATTTTTTTTGCATTTCTATGGATCTAGAGGCCTCATATATAGTATATAAATATATATTGTCACGTATTTATGCATTTCAGTTCTCCTATATGTTTTGAACTTTATGTGCTATTTTTTCATAACACTTCATATTATTTTTTTAACAATTTCTTAGTGATTTCTTCCTCAGTACTTCAACTGTCCTTTCCTTCTTTTATTTTTCTCTTTCATGGATGCCACGTTCTTTGGGAGCTTGTTTAGACCAAGTTAATGGCCTTTTAGGCTTCCTCCACATGAATAGGAGCTCATTTTTTTAATAATCCTATATAATAAAAGCCTAATATGCAAATTGTCCCCTTGGGTGGTTGTTCAACCAAGAGACCGGAAGTTTGACCACTCACTATGACATGCACCGACCACTAATGGGTGGCACAGAACATGGTGGGCATCAGCAACAAGGCACTGGCAGCAGTCACTCAGGTGCCAGGTGCCCGGGAGGAGCCTGCCCCACATCTACAAGGCCTCTTTTGGGTGAGCCGGGCCACAGCCGCAGGGACTACAGGGGCTGGTCAGCTCCCCGTGGGTTCACGGTGCCCTCCTGGCTTCCATGCGGTGCCACTGGATGGCCCAGAGGCCCATGCTGCTCCCCGGCCCAGCTGTGATCACCGCTTCTCCACGTGAGGACTTGGGCACCATGACTCATCGGGGGCCAAGGGGCCCAGGTGCTGCTTAGGGCCCAGAGGTCAGCTGGGACCTGCCCTTCCATGCCAGACACTCATGCTTCGATAGCCAGCCAGGCCTAGGGGCCTCACCCATGCATGAATTTCATGCACCGGGCCTCTAGTAAGAATTACATGAAACGGGGGCATCAGGATTTTAGAGATGCTTAGATGGGGCATATCTAAAAAAGGTTGGGAACCACTGGGCTAGCATGAGGCTGAGAATGGAATGCCCTGAAGGTCCGCAGACGTCAGCTATTGTCCTTAGTTACCAGGTGATGAGATGATGTTTTGACTCCTGGTGGGTCAGTCTGACCCTGCTTATTGGTTCTACTTGCTGGATTCACAGCTGAGTCACCTCCTTCAATCGCTTCGCATAGGCCTTGAAAAGGAAACTTAAGTAAAACCCCCTATTCACATAAGTATATGTGTTCTAAGATTTAAAATATGATTATTTTTCAGATTAATTCAGGTGCTCTATCTACCAGATTATAAATCCCCCTATCAGTAGTGTTTATGTTCACAGCAAGTAATAATCTGCCATTATATTTTGATACATATCTTTATTTTTAATATAGAACATATACATACTGTTTTTTAAATGTCAAACCATTAAATATATAATGTAAAAATTGAAATTTTGAGGCTCTTTAAAATGGCGACCAGCAGGAAGGTAGGGAGGGAGAGAGTGTGAGAGTGCAAGGAAGTGATAGAGGCGTGTGTGGACGTGTGTGGTGAGTGTGTATGAGCTAGGGACAGTTAGACTCTGCAGGTCTTCTAAGGGGCTGCTAAACCCGGCAGTCTTAGGCGGCGGAGTCCCGCTCCTGGCGCAGAAACTCCTGGGCGGCCAGCAAAGGCACAGCGACCACGCCATCTTGGGAAACAGAGCTGCTTGAGACTAGGATCCTGGCCTCAGCACCACCCAGTCTGATCTCAGAAGCATACCAGGACCCTGCAGCTACTGGGGACAGAGACCTGCGACCACAGCTACAGACCTTCGGACACCAAAAGTTCAGAAATCCCTGCGGCAGATCCGTGAGTACCAGAGCCCATCCCCCTTTCCCCCAGGCTCACGGGCAGCGCCAGAGTAACTAACTGATAGACCTACCCCTTGCCGGGGCCTCAGCGCTACAGGAACTTTGGCCTGGAAGTGTGCGAGCACCTTGGAACTGATCCTACGCGCACTGTGGGCTTCGGAGCCCTGGGCTGGGAGCATAAGCGCGCACAGCACCAGGAACTAATCCTGCGCGCACTGCTGGCATTGGAGCCCTGGACTGGGAGCAATCGCGCGAACGGGAGTTTGTCCGCCTAGCACAGGCCCAGGGACCCTGTTTCTCAGGGCAGGAGGCAGCACCAAGCACCAGTGACTTGACTGTGTTTCTTATCACCTGCGCTTGAGATCCTGATTTCCTGTGCATTCATACTAAGAGCCAGTGAATCCAATTCCTGGTGCAAGGGCACACAGGGACCCTGATTCTCAAGGTGAGGTCGCGCGAAGCAACAGAGACTCTGATACTGGACTCTTGGGGAACTCTGACTCCTGGCACAAGCTAGGGGGCTCTGCTCTGGTTTTCAACACGCTCCAGGGGGGCCTCTATTTCAGCACAGTGCAGGCAGGGTCCTTAATTCTAAGGGCACATGCGAGGCCACATTGAGTGTTGGCAACACTGACACAGAGCGAGCCTGGTTCCCACCAACCAACAACAACCACACATCTTAGTGTCAGAGCTCCTCAGTGACACTAGGGTGGTGGGAGCCTCCCACTGCACACGGCCCAGGCCCACGCAACTCGACCTTTGAACCATCAGGAGATAATCAGAATGAAGAGACGACACAACACCCAGAGGAAAGACAATGAGGAATCACCAAGAAAGGAAATTAATGAAGTTGAAGCGTGCAACATGACAGAAAAAGAATTCAGAATAATGGTTGTACAATTCATTCACCGGATGGATGAGAAAATCAACAACCTATGCAAGAATCAGGAAGAAATGAAAAGTGATATAGCTACAATCAAAAACACCATGGAAAGTTTCAACAGCAGACTAGAAGAAGCAGAAGACCGAATTAGTGAGTTAGAAGATAAGGCAGAGAAACAAGCTCAATCTGAACAGCAACTGGAGAAAAAAATTAAAAAACAGGAGGAGAGCCTAAGGAAGCTTCGGGACAACATGAAACGAAGTAACATATGCATAATAGGGCTGCAAGAAGGACAAGAAGAGCAGCAAGGATTAGAAAATCTATTTGAAGAAATAATGACAGAAAACTTCCCAGATAAGGGGAAGAAAAAAGTTACACATGTACAGAGAGTCCCAGGCAAGATGAACCCCAAAAGACCAACACCAAGACACATCATAATAACGATGGCAAATGTACAAGACAAAGAGAGCATCTTAAAGGCTGCAAGAGAGAAACAGAGAGTTACCTACAAAGGATCCCCCATCAGATTATCAAACGATTTCTCAACAGAAACACATCAGGCCAGAAAAGAATGGACGGAAATTTACAAAGTGATGCAAAGCAAAGGACTGAACCCAAGAATACTCTATCCAGCAAGGCTATCATTCAAAATTGAAGGGAAAATAAGAAGCTTCACAGACAAAAAAAGGCTAAGGGAGTTCATCACCACCAAGCCAGCAATGCAAGAAATGCTAAAGGGACTGGTGTAAAAAAGAAGAAATAAAAAGCCCAGAAAGAAAGCAGCCACAAAAAAATAGAAATGGCTACAAACAAGTACCTTTCAATAATAACTTTAAATGTAAATGGACTAAATGGTCCAATCAAAAGACATCGAGTGGCTGAATGGATTAAAAAAACATGACCCATACATTTGCTGTCTACAAGAGACCCACCTCATTAGAAGGGACTCACACAGACTGAAAGTGAAGGGATGGAAAAAATATCTTTCAGGCAAATGGAAATGAAAAAAAAGCTGGGGTAGCAATACTTATATCTGACAAAATAGACCTCAAAGTGAAGGCCATAACCAGAGATAAGGAAGGCCACTTCATAATACTAAAGGGATCAATACAACAAGAGGATATAACCCTGATAAACATATATGCACCCAAGGCAGGAGCACCCACATACATAAGAAAACTCCTGGAAGATATCAGGGGAGAGATCGACAACAATACAATCATAGTAGGGGACTTTAATACACCACTGACATCACTGGATAAATCCGCTAGACAAAAACTCAGCAAAGAAACAGCAATCCTAAATGACTCACTAGATCAGATGGACTTAATTGACATCTTCAGAACACTTCACCCCAAAGCCATGGAATATACATTCTTCTCAGGTGCTCATGGGACATATTCAAAAATAGACCACATATTGGGTCACAAGCAAAGTCTCCACAAATTCAAGAAGATTGAAATCATAAAAAGCATCTTCTCAGACCACGATGGCATAATATTAGAAATAAACTACAATAAAAACAACACAAAATACTCAAACACTTGGAAGCTGAATAGCATGTTATTAAATATTGATTGGGTTACCAATGACATCAAAGAAGAAATTAAAAACATCCTGGACACTAATGACAATGAAAACACAACAATCCAAAACCTATGGGACACAATGAAAGCAGTCCTGAGAGGGAAGTTTATAGCTCTACAGGCCTATCTCAAAAAACAAGAAAAAATGGTAGTTAATCATCTAACTCTACAACTCAAAGAATTAGAAAGAGAGCAACAAGAAAACCCCAGAGTGAGCAGAAGGAGATAATAAAGATTAGAGCAGAAATCAATGAAATAGAGACCAAAAAAACAATACAGAAAATCAATGAAACCAAGAGCTGGTTCTTTGAAAGGATAAACAAGATTGACAAACCCCTAGCCAGGCTCACCAAGAAGCAAAGAGAGAGGTCCCAAATAAACCAAATCAGAAATGATAGAGGCGAAATAACAACAGACCCCACAGAAATACAAATGATTGTTAAACAATACTACGGACAACTCTACTCCAACAAACTAGACAACCTGGAGGAAATGGACAAATTCCTAGAAAAATACAACATTCCAAAACTCAATCAGGAAGAAGCTAAAAATCTCAATAGGCCAATAACTATGGAAGAAATTGAAGCAATTATCAAAAAGCTTCCAGCAAACAAAAGCCCAGGACCAGACGGCTTCTCAGGGGAGTTTTACCAAACTTTCAAGGAAGAACTAAAACCTATCCTCCTCAGATTACTACAAAAAGTTCAAGAGGATGGAACACTTCCAAACACATTCTATGAAGCTAGCATCACCCTAATACCAAAACCAGGTAAAGACAACACAATGAAAGAATTACAGGCCAATATCCCTCATGAACATAGATGCCAAAATCCTCAACAAAATCTTAGCAAATCGGATCCAGCAGTACATCAGAAGGATCATACACCATGACCAAGTAGGATTTATCTCAGGGATGCAAGGATGGTACAACATCCGTAAATCAATAAACGTAATACATCACATAAACAAATTGAAAGAAAAAAACCACATGGTCATATCAATTGATGCAGAAAAAGCATTCGACAAAATCCAACACCTATTTTTGATAAAAACTCTCAGCAAAGTGGGAATAGAAGGATCATACCTCAACATAATAAAAGCCATATATGACAGGCCCACAGCCAACATCATACTCAATGGTCAAAAACTAACACCATTTCCCCTAAGAACAGGAACAAGACAGGGATGCCCACTCTCACCACTCCTGTTCAACATAGTCCTGGAAGTATTAGCCATTGCAATTAGACAAGAAGAAGAAATAAAAGGCATCCAAATTGGAAAAGAGGAAGTAAAACTGTCCTTATTTGCAGATGACATGATATTATACATACAAAACCCTAGAGACTCCATCAAAAAACTACTAGACTTAATACATGAATTTGGCAATGTAGCAGGATACAAGATTAACCCCAAGAAATCCGAGGCATTTCTATACACCAATAGTGAACTTTCAGAAAGAGAGATTATAAAAACAATCCCATTTACCATCGCACCAAAAAAATTAAGATACCTAGGAATAAACTTAACTAAAGAGGTAAAAGACCTCTACTCAGAAAACTACAGGACGTTGAAAAAAGAGATAGAGGAAGACATAAAGAGATGGAAGAACATGCCATGTTCTTGGATTGGTAGAATCAACATCATTAAAATGTCCATACTACCCAAAGCAATCTATAAATTCAACGCACTTCCCATTAAAATACCAATGGCCTTCTTCAAAGATCTAGAACGAACTCTCCAAAAATTCATCTGGAATAAAAAAAGACCCCGAATAGCTGCAGCGATCCTGAGAAAAAACAAAGTAGGTGGGATCTCAATGCCAGATATCAAGCTGTATTACAAAGCCACTGTTCTCAAAACTGCCTGGTACTGGCACAAGAACAGAGATATAGATCAGTGGAATAGAATAGAGAGTCCAGAAATTAGCCCGAACCAATATGCTCAATTAATTTTTGACAAAGGAGGCATGAACATACAATGGAGCCAAGATAGTCTCTTCAATAAATGGTGTTGGGAAAATTGGACAGATATATGCAAGAAAATGAAACTAGACCACCAACTTACACCATACACAAGAATAAACTCAAAATGGATAAAGGACTTAAATGTACGACAGGAAACCATAAAAATTCTAGAAGAATACAAAGGCAACAAAATCTCAGACATATGCCAAAGCAATTTCTTCACTGATACAGCTCCTAGGGCAGTTGAAACTAAAGAGAAAATGAACAAATGGGACTACATCAAAATAAAAAGCTTCTGCACAGCAAAAGAAACCATCAACAAAACAACAAGAAAACCCACTTCGTGGGAAAACATATTTGCCAACGTCATATCTGATAAGGGCCTAATCTCCAAAATTTATAGGGAACTCATACAACTTAACAAAAAGAAGATAAACAATCCAATCAAAAAATGGGCAAAGGAGCTAAATAGACATCTTTCAAAAGAGGACATTCAGAAAGCCAAGAGACATATGAAAACATACTCAAAGTCACTAATCATCCGAGAGATGCAAATCAAAACAACAATGAGGTACCATCTCACACCTGTCAGAATGGCCATCATCAACAAATCAACAAACGACAAGTGCTGGAGAGGATGTGGAGAAAAAGGAACACTTGTGCACTGCTGGTGGGAATGCAGACTGGTGCAGCCACTATGGAAGACAGTATGGAGTTTCCTCAAAAAATTGGAAATGGAACTCCCATTTGACCCTGTGATCCCACTTCTAGGAATATATCCCAAGAAACCAGAAACACCAATCAGAAAGGATATATGCACCCCTATGTTCATAGCAGCACAATTCACCATAGCTAAGATCTGGAAACAGCCTAAGTGCCCATCAGTAGATGAATGGATTAGAAAACAGTGGTACATCTACACGATGGAATACTATGCTGCTGTAAAAAAAGAAGGAACTCTTACCATTTGCAACAGCATGGATGGAACTGGAGAGCATTATGCTAAGTGAAACAAGCCAGTCAATGAAGGAAAAATACCACATGATCTCACCCATTCCTGGATAATAAAGACCATTACAAACTTTTGAACAATAATAGATACAGAGGCAGAGCTGCCTCAAACTGATTGTCAAACTGCAGTGGGAAGGCCAGGGAGGGTTGGGGGACAGGAGGGAAGGGAGTAAGAGATCAACCGAAGGACTTGTATGCATCCTTATAAGCATAACTAATGGACATAAGACACTGGGGGGTAAGGGAGGGCAGGGGTTTGTCAAGGGCGGGGGGGGTGGGGGAGGGAAGGACACTTATGTAATACCCTTTGTAATACTTTTAGCGAAAAATTAAATAAATAAATAAATAAAAATAAAAAAAATAAAGAGTGAAAAAAAAATTGAAATTTTAAGTTATCCCAATATACTCCTCAGAATTAATCTTTTTGCCCAGCTGGTGTGGCTCAGTGATTGAGCGTTGACCTAGGAACCAGGAGGTTACAGTTCAATTCCCAGTCAGGGCATGTGCTTGGGTTGCAGGCTTGATCCCCAGTAGGGGGTGTGCAGAAGGCAGCCTATCAATGAATCTCTCTCATCATTGACATTTCTATTTCTCTCCCTCTTCCTTCCTCTCTGAAATCAATAAAAATACATTTTTTAAAAAGAAGTAATCTTTATGAATAGTCTTTCCTTTCAAGTTTTATATTTGTTTTGTGTTATATCACTTATTCATCAGGTGCTTTTTGAGCACCTACCATATGCCAAAGCACCTATCATAGGCCCAACCCTGTTCCAGGGAAACAACAGTGAACAAAAAAAACAAAACCCTTGTCTCAGTGATCTTCTATTAGAGTGTGGGAAGTGGAGGTAATGGTGAGATAAATAATAATAAAATAAGTAAATATATAATACATTAGGTAAGTGCTAAGGAGAAAAATCAAGCAGGTAAAGGGATGGAAAATGTTGGGCAGGAAGGATGCAATCTTACAGTATACAGGGTGTTCAGGGAAATCTTCACTGAGAAGCTGAAATATTTGTTCAAAGACCTATTTAAAAAAAAAAAAAAAAAAAAAAAAAAAGACCTCAAATAGGTGAGAGCATGAGCCATCTCCATCTCTGGGGGGAGAGTGTTCCAGGCACAGGAAATAGGAAGTGCCTCCTTCTAGAATAAAGAGGCATCCTGTGTGGCTGCAGTGGAACAAGTAAGGAGGAGAATCTTAGGGGACAAGGTCAAAGAGATAATGAGGACCAAATCTTTTTCAGTGGGAATGAAGTGGGAAATCACTAGAGGGTTTGAACAGAAGAGTGACACAACCTAGTGTAAAAATATTTTAAAAACATTAATTATTACCAAATTAATCTATGTGGTCAATGTAATTTTGATTAGATTTTTCATTGGAATTTGAAAAGTTGATCCTTTGACCTGGGTTGGCATGTTAAAAGATAAACTGAGGCATTTTCAAATGTTTAAGTGTTTATTTGAGTAAATGTTCACTCAGATTGTGCAGCATCAGACCAGAAGTGTTTAGGAACCCTACATTGACAAGAGCTATGGGAGAGGTTTTTATAGAGGAGACAGAGGAGCAAAGCAAGGAAATTATTTGATTGGCTACAGCAACAGTGCTTACAGTATTTGGGGAAGCCTAGTTGGCTGTTTGTGATTGGCTATTCTTCTTACAGGAATTGACTCTGGCTTAGGTTTCAGTTTGCTTACATCGGACAAGACACTGCAGCCACCTCTAATTTCTCCTTGTTTGATTAACAGTGTTTGATTAGTGTACCTGTCCATTTTTAAAATGAATCTTCTTTTGTAGTTTTTTTTTCATATAGGACTCACATGCAGCTTTTTTAAAAAAAATATATTTTATTGATTTTTTACAGAGAGCAAGGGGGAGGGATAGAGAGTTAGAAACATTGATCAGCTGCCTCCTTCACACTCCCTACTGGGGATGTGCCCGCAACCAAGGTACATGCCCTAGACCAGAATCAAACCTGGGACCCTTCAGTCCTCAGGCCAACACTCTATCCACTGAGCCAAACCGGTTAGGGCTCACATGCAGCTCTTATTAATTTATTCCTAGGTACTTTTTAGTCTTTTTATCAACATAACAATTGGCATTTTTTTTCCTATTATATTTTCTAATTGGTTATGTCACTGCATAAGAAAACTGTTTATTTCTATGTGTTAATCTTCTATCTCTAACCCTCTTATTCATGCTATTAGTTTGTCCCTTGAAAGCCTATTAGACAATTATATTTCCTATAAATAACAGCAATTTTATTTCTTCTTTAATTTTTTTATTGAACATTTTCCCATGTTAGGGAAGATTGCTCTAATCATCTGAATGACTGCACAGTATTCCCATATGTACAGTTATTGTGACTTATGTAACAAATCTGATTGCTAGGTATTTCAAGGTTGTTTTGGTTTGGTTGGTTTGGTTTGGTTTGGTTCCTTGAGTTCTTCCCAACAGCAAATAACGCCTTAATGAAAATCTTTGTGCACTGATGTTTTTATACAGCAGGTCCTTGAATAATGTCATTTCATTATAATGTTGATGATATTAAATCTTTATTGTTGAAAGTATTACATATGTAAGAACTTGCTTCTTGCATATCAATAGCCAGTGGTAAAATCAATTTTGTTATAGGTCATTTCACTTAAAGTCATAGAACCTTTTGGTGATTTGAAGATTTATACTGTACCAGTGTTTGTATTTCTATTGGACAAAATGCCTAAAATATATTTAAAATTATTTCAGATGCTCCACATAAAAAGTGTGTTACCTCTGAAGCTTATTCTTTCTCCAGCAGCAGTCCTTGCCATCTCTAGCTCCACTGGGAGACTGAAAAGCCTCCTCCCGCTGGGCAATTGTCGATTGTTCTGATTGGTTTCTCATCAGTGCAATACTGTGTGTTTAAACTTCTAGATTTATTCCATGTTGCTGTTGTGTTGATAGCTGCTTTCCCCATTTCCAGTACTGCCCTGGAGTAGGTGGAGGAAATGATACTAGTGGATTAGTTCATTGTTTTGAACTTTAACACCCCTCCCCAAGCACCTGTCTACCTGAAAAATCTTTTATAGAATAGCAGACATCAAGTAGACAGAATAGTACTTAAGAGATGCAGAAAAAAATGGCATCTGCAAAATATGATTATAATCAAATAAAATATGCATCCATACAGTATTCTATTACTAGAAAGGAGCAGAAACATTTTGTGTTTTAATTAAATATTTATTGTTGAAAGTATTGCATATGTCCCCCCTTTTCCTCCATGATGCCTTCTACCATGTCCCGTCCCGTGACCCAGGTGTTCACCTCTATTGTCTGTGTCAATGAGTTATGCATATATGCATACAAGTTCTCTTCCCTCCCACCCATCCACCCCCACCTTCCCTCTGAGATTCCACAGTCTGTTCCATGCTTCTATGTCTCTAGATCAGCGGTTCTCAACCTGTGGGTCGAGACCCCTTTGGCGGTCGAACGACCCTTTCACAGGGGTTGCCTAAGACCATCCTGCATATCAGATATTTACATTACGATTCATAACAGTAGCAACATTACAGTTATGAAGTAGCAATGAAAATAATTTTATGGTTGGGTCACAACATGAGGAACTGTATTTAAAGGGCCAGAAGGTTAAGAACCACTGCTCTAGATCTATTTTCTACATCAGTTTACTTTGTTCATTAGATTCCACATATGAGTGAGATCATGTGATACTCATCTTTCACTGACTGGCTTATTTCACTTAGCATAATATTCTCCAGGTTCCTCCAGGCTATCTCAAAGGATAAGAGATTCTTCTTTTTTACGGCTCCATAGTATTCCATGGTGTAAATGTACAACTTTTTTTTTTTATACTATCACAGCATTTTTATCCACTCATCTACTGATGGGCACTTGAGCTGTTTCTAGATCTTAGCTATTGTAAGTAACACTGCTATGAACATAGGGGTGCATATATTCTTTCTGGTTGGTGTTTTGGAACTCTTATGGTATATTCCTAGAAGTGGAGTCACTGGGTCAAATTGCAGTTCTATATTTAAGTTTTTGAGGAAACGCCATACTGTTTTCCATAATGGCTGCACTAGTCTGCATTCTCACCAGCAGTGTACTAGGTTCTCTTTCTCCACATCCTCACCAGAACTTGTCATTTGTTAATTTATTGATGGTAGCCATTCTGACAGGTGTGAGGTGAATTTGTATCTCTCTGATGATTAGTAATTTTGAGTATTTTTTCATGTCTTTTGGCCATCTGTATGTCCACTTTGAAGAAGTGTCTATTTAGGTCCTTTGCCCATTTTTTAATTGAGTTGTTTGTCTTCCTTTTGTTAAGTTGTATGAGTTCCTTATATATTTTGGATAATAATTCTTTAGCAGATGTATCATTGCCAAATATATTCTCTCATATAAAGTAGACTCCCTTTTTAGTTTGTTGATGGTTTATTTTGTTGTGCAGAAGCCTTTTATTTTGATGTAGTCCCATTTGTTTATTTTCTATTTAGTTTCCTTTGCCCTGGGAGATGTATCCATAAACATATTGCTATGAGAGATGTCTATAATTTTGCTGCCTACGGTTTCTTCTAGGATTTTTATGGTTTCATGTCTTACATTTAAGTCTTTGATTCATTTTGAGTTTATTCATTTGTGTGGTGTAAGTTGGTGGTCTAGTTTCATTTTTTTTGCATGTATCTGTCCAATTCTCCCAACACCATTTATGGAAGAGACTGTCTTGACTCCATTGTATGCTCTTGCCTCCATTGTCAAATATTAATTGGGCGTACTGGCTTGGGTTGATATCTACAGTCTTTCATCTGTTCCACCTATATGCTTGTTCTTGTGCCAATACCAGGCTGTATTGATTACCATGGCTTTGTAATATAACTTGATATCTGATATTGTGATTCCTCCAATTTTGTTCTTCTTTCTCAAGATTGCTATGGCTATTCAGGGTCTTTTTTGGTTCCATATAAATATTTGGAGTATTTGTTCTAGATCTGTGAAATATGCCATTGGTAATTTAATAGGGATTGCATGGAATCTACATTTTGCTTTGGGTACTATGGGCATTTTAATTATGTTATTTCTATCAATCCATGAACACAGTATATTCTTCCACTTGTCTATATCTTCCTCTACCTCTTTTTTCAGTGTCCTGTAGTTTTCTGAGTATAAGTCTTTTACCTCCTTGGTTAAAATTTCCAGTACTATGTTGAATAAGAGTGGTTGAAAGCAACATCCTATCTTGTTCCTGTTCTTAGAGGAAATGGTTTTAGTTTTTGCCCATTGAGTATGATGTTGGCTCTAGGTTTGTCATATATGGCCTTATCATGTGGAGGTATGATCCCTCTATTCCCACTTTGCTAAGAGTTTTTATAAAAAATGAGTGTTGGATTTTGTCAAATGCTTTTTCTGCATCTATTGATAAGATCATGTGATTCTTGTATTTTAATTTATGTGGTGTATCATGTTTATTGATTTGCAAATATTGTACCAGCCTTGCACCCCTGGAATAAATCCCACTTGGTCATGGTGTATGATCTTTTTTAGTATATTGCTGGTTCCAATTTGCTAATATTTTCTTGAGGATTTTAGCATCTATGTTCATCAGGGATATTGGCCTATAATTCTCTTTCTTTGTAGTGTCTTCATCTGCTTTTGGAATTAGGATAATGCTAGCCTCATTAAAAGAGCTTGGAAGTGTTCCTTCCTCTTGTATTTTTTGTAATAGTTTGAGGATAATAGGTGTTAGTCGTTCTTTGAAGGTTTGGTAAAACTCCCCTGTAAAGCCCTCCAGACTAGAGCTTTTGTTTGCTGGGAGTTTTTTTTGTTTTGTTTTTGTTTTTGTTTTGTTTTGTTTGTTTTTTTTATTACTGCTTCAATTTCATCAATTCTTATTGACCTATTCAGGTTTTCTAATTCTTCTTGATTCGGTTTTGGAACATGGTATTTTTTTTAGGAATTTGTCCATTTCATCCACATTGTCCAGCTTGTTGGCATATTGTTGTTCATAGTATTTTCTTACAATTCTTTGTATTTCTGTGCTATCAGTAGTTACTTTACTGCTTTCATTTCTGATTTTATTTATTTGGGTCCTCTCTCTCTTTGTTTCTTGGTGAGTCTGGCTAAAGGTTCATCAGTCTTGTTTATCTTTTCAAAGAACTAGCTCTTGGTTTCATTGATTTTTGTATTGTATTTTTTAGCCTGCTCTAATCTTTATTATTTCTTTAGTTGTACTTACTCTTGTTAACTCTTATTCTCTTTAAATTGTGGGGTTAAATAGCTTATTGATAATTTTTGTATTTTTTTGAGGTAGGCCTGTAGTGCTATGAACTTCCTTCTCCAAACTGCTTTTGCTGTGTCCCAGAGATTTTTGGGTTGTTGTGTGTTCATTATCATTTGTTTCCAGGAAGTTTTGGATTTCTTGCTTGATCTCATTGGTAACCAACTCATTGTTTAATAACATGCTATTTATGAACAACTCTACTCCAACAAACTAGACAACCTGGAGGAAATTGATATATTCCTAGAAAAATACAACCTACCAAAACTTAATCAGGAAGAAGCTAAAAATCTCAATAGGCCAATAACTATGGAGGAAATTGAAGCAGTCATCAAAAAGCTTCCAGCAAACAAAAGCCCAGGGCCAGACGGCTTCACAGGGGAGTTTTACCAAACATTCAAGGAAGAACTAAAACCTATCCTCCTCAGACTATTACAAAAAATACAAGAGGAAGGAACACTTCCAAGCTCATTCTATGAAGCCAGCATCACCCTAATACCAAAACCAGGTAAAGACAACACAATGAAAGAGAATTACAGGCCAATATCCCTCATGAACATAGATGCCAAAATCCTCAACAAAATCCTAGCAAATTGGATCCAGCAGTACATCAGAAAGATCATACACCATGACCAAGTAGGATTTATCCCAGGGATGCAAGGATGGTACAATATCCGCAAATCAATAAACATAACACATCACATAAACAAATTGAGAGAAAAAAACCACATAATCATATCAATTGATGCAGAAAAAGCTTTTGACAAAATTCAACACCCTTTCTTGATAAAAACTCTCAGCAAGGTAGGAATAGAAGGATCATACTTCAACATAATAAAAGCCATATATGACAAATACACAGCCAACATCATAATCAATGGACAAAAACTAAAACCATTCCCCCTAAAAACAGGAACAAGACAGAGATGCCCCCTCTCACCACTCCTGTTCAACATAGTACTGAAAGTACTAGCCATTGTGATCAGACAAGAAGAAGAAATAAAAGGCATCCAAATAGTAAAAGAAGAAGTAAAACTGTCCTTATTTGCAGATGACATGATGCTGTACATAGAGAACCCTAAAGACTCCATCAAAAAATTATTAGTCTTAATAAATGAATTCAGCAATGTAGCAGGATACAAAATTAATGCCAAGAAATCGATGGCATTTCTTTACACCAATAGTGAACTTACAGAAAGTGAGACTAAAAAAGCAATCACATTTACCATCGCACCAAAGAAATTAAGATACCTAGGAATAAACTTAACTAAGGAGATAAAATACTTATATTCGAAAAACTACAGGACACTGAAAAAAGAGATAGAGGAAGACATAAACAGATGGAAGAACATACCGTGTTCATGGATTGGTAGAATCAACATCATCAAAATGTCCATACTACCCAAAGCAATCTATAGATTCAATGCAATCCCCACTAAATTACCAACGGCGTATTTCACAGATCTAGAACAAATGTTCCAAAAATTCATCTGGAATAAAAAAAAGACCTCGAATAGCTGCAGCAATCCTGAGAAAGAAGAACAAAGTAGGTGGGATATCAATACCAGATATCAAACTGTATTACAAAGCCACTGTTCTTAAAACAGCTTGGTACTGGCACAAGAACAGACATATAGATCAATGGAATAGAATAGAGAGCCCAGAAATCGACCCAAACCACTATGCCAAATTAATATTCTACAAAGGATGCAAGAGCATACAATAGAGTCAAGACAGTGTCTTCAGTAAATGGTGTTGGGAAAATTGGACAGATACATGCAAAAAGATGAAACTAGACCACCAACTCGCACCATACACAAAAATAAACTCAAAATGGATAAAAGACTTAAATGTAAGATGGGAAACCATAAAAATACTAGAGGAATCCACAGGCAGCGAAATCGCAAACATATGCCGAAGGAATTTCTTCTCTGATAATGCTCCTAGGGCAATGGAAAGTAAAGAGAAAATAAACAAATGGGACTACATCAAAATAAAAAGCTTTTGCACAGCAAAGGAAACCATCGACAAAACAACAAGAAGACCCACTACATGGGAGAACATATTTGCCAATGATATCACCGATAAGGGTTTAATATCCAACATTTACAGGGAACCCATGAAACTTAACAATAGGAAGATAAACAATTCAATCAAAAAATGGGCAAGGGACCTAGATAGACACTTTTTGAAAGAGGACATACAGAAGGCCAAAAGTCATATGAAAATATGCTCAAAGTCACTAATTATATGAGAGATGCAAATCAAAATGACAATGCGGTATCATCTCACACCTGTCAGAATGGCTATCATCAACAAATCAACAAACAACAAGTGTTGGGGAGGATGTGGAGAAAAAGGAACCCTCATGCACTGCTGGTGGGAATGCAGACTGGTGCAGCCACTGTGGAGAACAGTATGGAGCTTCCTCAAAAAACTAAAAATGGAACTCCCATTTGACCCAGTGATCCCACTTCTAGAAATATATCCCAAGAAACCAGAAACACCAATCAGAAAGGATATATGCACCCCTATGTTCATAGCAGCACAATTCACCATAACTAAGATTTGGAAACAGCCTAAGTGCCCATCAGCAGATGAGTGGATTAGAAAACTGTGGTACATCTACACAATGGAATACTATGCTGTGGTAAAAAAAGAAGGAACTCTTGCCTTTGGCAACAGCATGGATGGAACTGGAGAGAATTATGCTAAGTGAGATAAGCCAGTCAGAGAAAGATAAATACCACATGATCTCACTCATTTGTGGATTGTAGAGAACAACATAGACTGATAAACGGTGACAGATCCAAAGACAGAGAAACAGCGATCAGACTATCACTCCCCAGAGGGAAAGTAGGGGAGGGAGGGGGTAAGGGGAACAGATCAACCAAAGGACTTGTATGCATGCATATAAGCCAAACCAATGGACATGGACAACAGGGGGATGAGAACATGAGGGAAGGTTAATGGGGGGATAAGGACACATTTGTAATACCTTAACTAATAAAGAATTTTTTTAAAAAAGAAAAAATAAATTTTTTTAAAAAACATGCTATTTAGCCTCTATGTGTTTGAATGTTTTTGAGTGTTTTATTATAGTTGATTTCTAATTTCATTCCATTGTGATCTGAGAAGATGCTTGATATGATTTCAGTCTTCTTGAACTTGTAGAGATTTGTTTTATGTCCTAACATATGACCTCTTTGAAAATGACCCATGTGTAGTTGAGAAGAATATATACTGTGCAGCTTTGAGTGAAATGTTCTATAATGTTTAGATCAATTAAATCCATCTGATCCAGTGTGTCCTTTAGAGTCACTGTTTCCTTGTTGAGTTTTTGTCTGGAAGATCTATCCAGTGAATTCAGAGGGATGTTAAAGTCCCCTACTATGACTGTATTGCTGTCGATCTCTCCCTTAAAAACCCCCCAATTTTTTTTTATATATTTAGGTGCTTCTATATTGGCTGCATATATGTTTACCAATGTTATATCCTCTTGTCAGATCAATCCCTTTCGTATTATATAGCGACCATTATTCTCTGTTGTAATGGCCTTCATTGTGAAGTCTATTTTGTCAGATATGAGTATTGCTACCCCAGATTTTGTTTTGGTTTCCATTTTCATGGAAAATATTTTCTATTCCTTCACTCTCACCCTGTGTGAGTCTTTGTCTGAGGTGGATCTCTTGTAGACAGCATATAATTGGGTCATGTTTTCGTATCCATTCAGCTACCCTATTTCTTTTTATTGGAACATTTAAACCATTTAGACTTAAGGTTATTATTGATAGTAACTTATTTATTTTCATTTTAATTCTTTATTCCTGGGTTTCTTTCTATAGTTCTTCTCCTTACAGCAGTCCCTTTAACATTTTTTGCAGTGCTAATTTGGTGGTGATAAATTCCTTTAGCCTTTTTTTTTGGTCTGGGGAGCTCTTTATTTCAGGATCTATTTTGAATGATAGCCTCGCTGGATATAGTAATCTTAGCTTCAGATCCTTGCTTTTCATTACCTTGAGTACTTCATGCCATTCCCTTCTGGCCTGTAGAGTTTCTGATGATAAATCAGCTGACAACCTACGGGAGCTCCCTTATAGTTAACAAATAGCTTTTCTCTTGCTGCTGTGAAGGGTCTCTCTTTGTCTTTAATTTTTGGCATTTTAGTTAAGATGTGTCTCAGCATGGGCCTGTTTGGGTTCTTGCTTGGGATTCTCTGTGCCTCCTGAACTTGTGTAACCTTCACCAGGTTAGTGAAGTTTTCTACCATTATTTCTGCAAACATGTTCTCTATCCATTGCTCTCTTTCCCCCGCTTCTGGCACACCTATTATGCAAATATTGTTATGTTTCATGTTGTCCCACAGCTCACTTAAACTGTCCTCCTGTTTTTTAATTGTTTTTTTCTTTTTGTTTCTCTGATTGAGTGATTTTTATTTCTACCCTGTCTTCTAATTCACTGGATCTGATCCTTGGCTTCTCCTAATCTTCTGTGTATTCCTTTTACTGTGTTCTTTATTAGTGCTATAACATTCTTCATAATTACTACATCTTTTCTCATGCCATTGAGCATCTTTACCGTCATTTTGTCATTACACTATATCTCGTATAATTTCTTATCTCTTCTTCTGGAGAATTCTCTTGTTCTTTCATTTGGGGGTTTTTTTTGTCTCCCTATTTTGGCTAACTGTTTGGATTTGTGTTTGTATATTAGGTAGAACTGCTATGACTCCCAATCTCTAGCGCAGACACTGTTTGTGACTGGCCCTGAGCCCTCTGTTTGGAGCTAACAGCAATCCACAGCTTGTGGCTCCCTCTGCTGAGTCAGGTGCCTTTGGAAAGGGCCAAGATGTTCACCAAGGTCTGCTTTTCCTAGCCCTGGGCCCAGAAGATAAGGCAAAGATTCAAAGCCTCCAGAGATTCTCCTCTACCTGCAGTCTTATTGTTATCACCCTTGGTTAACCTAAGCCTATCAACCATAGGGTGGGGGGAGAGGTCTTCCAACAGGGTGGGGAAACTGCCTTCCCCCAAGCAAAAACCGCCTGAATAGCACATGTACATGGGAGAAAGATATCCTCTACTATGTGAGGGAATGACTCAGCACAGGAATCCAGGGTGGCTGCCCTCCAAGCTCCAAACGCAGAGCCTTCACCCTTGGACTCTCCTCATAGAGCTCCAGTCGTCCACTCTGCCCTCCCTCTGTTGGAGCCCAATGTGAGTGGCTGCACACAAAATTTTGCATTGGCCCTTTAAGAGGGTACCTGCATTTCCAGCCATCTCTCCCTGGCAGACAGCAACCCTGCTGCTTTTCACAACCAGAAGTTGTGGGCTCCTTTCTCAGTTTTGGTGCTCTGGGCAATGGAGTCAACTTGGGGTTTAGAACCCAGACTTCTCAGTTAGAAACACCGCGCCCCACCCCCCCACCCCACCCCCCGGCTGAGGTATCCCTCTGGGACTTCAGCTACTGTCTGTGGGAGCCCGGCCAGCCTTTTCATGCCTCTGCACTTTCTACCAGTCTCTAAGTGGTCTCCACTTTCCATCCTTGGTTATCTGAATTCTTTCCAGCTAGTCCCCAGTTGATTTTTCTGGGTGGTTCTTCTGTATTTTAGTTGTATTTCCAGTTTGGTCCTGGGAGAGTATCAGTGTAGCTTCCATTTACTCCACTGCCATTTTGGAAAATCTGGAGCAGACACATTTTTAAAAGTGAGGCTTTGGAGTGGTGGATTTTCTCTCTTTCTTCCTTGTTGTTGATAAAATGTTATTTAGCCTGGCTGGGAACAGCTCAATGGCTTAACATTCACCGGGAGCCAAAAGGCCACTGGTTCTATTCCCGGTCAAAGCACATATCCGGGTTGTGGGTTCGATCCCCAGTAGGGGGTGTGCAGGAGGCAGCCAATTGATGATGTTTCTCTCTCGTCATTGATGTTTCTATCTCTCCCTCTCTCTTCCTCTTTCTCTAAAAAATCAATTTTAAAAAATGTTATTTAGAAAAAGCCAAAAAAATAAAAAAAGACAAACAAAATAAGGGTATATAACATATATATCATATATATGTAATATATATGATATATATGATATATATAATATATATAATATATAATATATATAATATATATTATATATAATATATAATATATAATATATATTATATATAATATATAATATATAATCTATAATATATAATATATAATATATAATATATAATATATAATATATAATATATAATATATAATATATATAATATATAATAAGGGTATATATTTTTCAAAGAGCCATATATATATATATATATATATATATATATATACACACACACACACACTAGAGGCCTGGTGCACAAAATTTGTGCATGGAGGCATGGGCCTCAGCCCAGCCTGCACCCTCTCGCAATCCAGGACCCCTCAGGGGATGTCCGACTGCCAGTTTAGGCCCGATCCCGCAGACATCCCTCTCACAATCTGGTACCACTGGCTTCTAACCACTTGCCTGCCTGCCTAATCGCCCCTAACCCCTCTGTCTGCCTGCCTGATTGCCCCTAACCACCTCTGCCTCAGCCCCCACCACCACAACTTCATACAGAAGGACATCCAGAATGAAGTCTGGAAGGTCATTCGGCTGTCCAGTCTAATTAGCATATTACACTTTACTAGAGGCCCAGTGCACGAATTCATACACTGGTGGGGTCCCTTGGCCTGGCTGGCTATTGGGGCTAATCAGGGCATGGGAGGTTGGCCAGCCGGGGGGAGGAGCCACAGGAGGTTGGCTATGGGAGTGCACTGACCACCAGGGGGCAGCTCCAGTGTTGAGCGTTTGCCCTCTGGTGGTCAGTGCACATCATGCAACTGGTTGACTGGTGGTTCAGTCATTTGGTTGTTCAGTCGCTCAGGCTTCTAATCTAATAATAGACAAAGATGGTAATTGACCGTACCTTCACTACGCTTCCCATTGGCTAATCAGGGCGATATGCAAATTAACTGCCAACAAAGATGGCGGCTAATTTGCATACGTAGGCGCAATGCTGGGAGGTGAAAGGGGAAGGACAGAAGAAGCCGCCTGCTGCTGATGGTGATCAGAAACCCAGGCGGCAGCCAAGAGCCCGTGATTGGAGAACCGGGCCTCCTTTGCCTGCCCCCCGGCCAGTGATCGAGAAGCCAGGCAGGGTAGGGAAGAGGTGGACACCGGCAGCCGTCTCTTCCCTGCCCCACCTGGCTTCTCCGATCACCGATCACCAATCACCGGCCGGTGATCGGTGATCGGAGAAGACCCAGAAGCCGGCCTGCATCGCCGCCGGGGACCCGATCCAGCCCCGCGTCTGGAAGTGGGAGGCAGCTCTTCACCTGGAGGCTTAAGCCCAAGGTGGGAGGCGCCATTTTCTGTACCGAAAGGCAGGGGGCGTGGCTAAGCACAAGGCGGCGCCATGTTTGCATACAGAGAGGGGGCGTGGCTCAGCGTGGGGCAGCACTACATTTCGAGAGACTGGTGCTGAGGCCGGGTATTCGGCCTCAAGATGCAAGCTGAGGAGAGGAGCGCAAGGTAGAGGAGGTGTGGCTTCAGGCAAGTGAAGGAAAAGGGCAGGTTGCCCAGACACGATGCTGTTCCAAGCTTCCTGCCCCAGGTTTTCAAATGTAAATATTACTTCAGATGTTGTAATTGCAAGTAGTTTATTCCCTTCCCCTCATCTTGGCTGTTAAAGTCATGCCCACCCCCTGGGCAGCTAGGCCTTGCGTTCATGGCACAGACGAGTTTTGGTTCTGGGGTCACCCCTTAGATTTTAAGTGGCTGCTCCACTTGGTGGATAGGAAGAGTGAGACTTTAGCCCTGAAAAGACTGAAGGCTTGGGGCAGACGGTTCCCTCGAGGGCTCAGCCCGCTTTCGGGCCGTAGGCACAGGGAACGTCCAGGGCAGCCCCCGGAGCAGGTGGCCGTCTAAGCTTGGATGAGGCCGTTTTGCAGCCTCCCCTTCCTCCGTCCCAGGTGGTGGGGGCCGTGACTGCCTCGAGGCTGCTCCCTGGAAGCCATTCTCCCCTCAGCCTGTAGCTGTAAAACAGCGCATGCGAAGAGAATCTTTTTTGTGCCTCATGTTAAAAAGTCTAAAAAAAAAAAAGGTGTGTGACTCCTCACTGTGCTCATTTGTAAAAAAAAAAAAAAAAATGCTCTTAACACCCCGGGCAGTGAGGCAGCCTGGCCCCAGAAGACCCAGAAGCCGCCTGATATGGCAGTAACTCTATCAGTAAGCACTCTGAAAGTCAGTGGCATAAATGCACCAATTAAAAGACAGATTATGAGGGTGAATCAAAAACAAAACCCACTTTAAATATAAAGACACATATAGATTAAAAGTAAATGAATTAAGCTGCAGCCTGTTTTGCTCAGTGGATAGAGCATTAGCCCGTGGACTGAAGGGTTCCAGGTTCGATTCCAGTCAAGAGCAAGTACCTCAGTTGCTGGCTTGATCCCCAGTCCCTATCAGAGCATGTGCAGGAGGCAACCAATCAATGTGTCTCCCTTCCCCTTCACTCTCTCTAAAATTCAATGGAAAAATATCCTTGGGTGAAAATTAACAAAAACAAAGTAAATGGATTAAGTAACATTAAAGAGATTATAAGAAAAATATATTCCAAATTTTGTTAGTTGTATAATGGTTATGTTTAAATTATTAACACCTAAGAAATTGGGTGAAGGGTACATATAATATGCTGTAGTATTTTATAGTTTTTTTTTACATGTATGAGATTATTTCAAATTAAAGTATTAAAAAATTAAATATTAATAAAATATTAATTGAAATGTATCTGCAGTACATGAAAAATGGACTAATTGCTTCTAGCATAATTTATTAAATTGTGCTAAAATTTACAAGGGTTCAATTTAAAAATATCTTAATTCTAAATGATATAATAGAAAATATACAATAGTGTAGTTATAAGCACTTATCTGAAAATAAAAATTTAAAGAAGGGATTAGCCAATGAAAATATATGCACAACCCATGGACACAGACAACAGTATGGTGATGGCCAGAGAGAAGTGGGGGGCAAGAGCTGGGTAGAGGGGGAAAAAGGGGGGAAAGAGGGACATCCTATATAATAATAATAAAAGGCTCATATGCACATTGAGTGAACGGCAGAATGACCGGTTGCTATGATGCGCACTGGCCACCAGGGGGCAGACACTCAATGCAGGAGCTGACCCCTGGTGGTCAGTGCACTTCCATATGGGGAGTGCCACTCAGCCAGAATCTGGCTCATGGCTGGCCAGCACAGTGGTGGTGGCAGGAGCCTCTCCCACCTCCATAGCAGCACTAAGAATGTCCAACTAGTGGTTTAGACCTGATCCCTTGGGGGCCTAAGCCTTTAGTCGGACATCCCCCAAGGGCTCCCTGGCTGCCAGAAGGATGTTTGACTGCAAGCTTAGGCCTGATCCCCCAGGGAGTGGGCCTAAGTCGACAGGTGGACATCCCCCAAGGGGTCCTGGACTGTGAATTGTCACAGGCCGGGCTGAAGGACCCCCCCACCCGAGTGCACAAATTTTTGTGCACCGGGCCTCTAGTTTATATATAATTGACTTCAGGGAAGAAGAGAGAGAGAGATAGAAACATCAATGATGAGAGAGAATCATCGATCTGCTGCTTCCCATGTGCCCCAAACCAGGTACCGAGCCCACAACCTGGGCATATGGCCTGACTGTGAATTGAACAGTGACCTCCTGGTTCATAGGTCAATGCTCAACCACTGACACACACCAGCTGGGCTCATGTTTTCTTTTATATAAAACTTCTTTCCTATTTTGTCAGGATTAATGACACATATATATTCTTTTGACAGGGAAGAAAACACGAACTGTAAAGGAAACTGAATCTGAAAATATAGCTGCTATGTTAAGAGGTGAATGGATATTTGGAGTCATCCCCTGTGTGGCAAAGGCAAACTGCTATTAGGGAACCAACATAACCTGGATGGTTCTCATGTCCTTTAGAAAAGCCCTCCCCTAAGAATACATTCAATACCTGTGAGCCATAATCTCGGTCTTTTCCTGAGACCTGTGCTTGCCTGCTCGCCATCATGACCTCAAATCACCAACATGCCATGGTGAAAAGTATGTGCGTAGGGGGGAGTGTGTGCATTTGCATAAGTTTACATGTGTATATGAGTGCATGTGTGTGGGTGTGTGATGGGGTAGGATCTCCAAACTAGAGAAAATGGGATACACTGCACAAAGACTTTAAACTTTCCTTCTAAATCTATCCTTTTCTCTTCAGAAAAATGGGTAATTAATCCAGAAGAGCTAAAACTAAATATTTTATGTGAGCTGGAGGTAAGAAATATTTCAGTCCAACTAGTAAACCATGCTCATGATAAAATCGATCATTCACCTTCATTTTCTTTTTCTGTGTCTTCCTTTAAAATTTAGTTTGAGGAAGACTTTATAACATTGTTTGAGCCTTCTCTGAGAACATTACCCAGTGTCGGGCCACCAACCTTTCTGGCATTCAAACAGGAGCATTCCACTTTAGGCACTGACTTCAAGGTGATTTTTAATTCTTTCTTTTTTTACTCTAATAAGTAAAGTGAAAAGACACATGATGGTTTTCACAAAAGACAGTGAACATACTTTAAAAAAAACATAGGCAAAGAGCCCATTTACTTGAAACAGCATTTGGACAGGATAGCTATAGTAGTTTCCTAGGGCTGCTGCCAAAAGGGGCCACAGACTAGGTGCCTTAAAATGACAAACACGTGTTGTCTCCTAGTTCTCAAGGTTAGAGGTCCAAAGTCAGTAAGTGCAGCGTGTAGGAGAGTAGTCTTTCTTGTCTCTTCCAGGCTCCTGGTTGTGGTTGTCAGTTCTTATCCTTGGCTGGCAGTGCCATCACTTCAGTTTCTGTCTCAGTTGCCCTGGAGGTCTGGGGGTCTGTGTCCAAGTGTCTCTCTTCTCCAAGGACACCAGCCATGTTGGATTAGGGCCCACCCTAATGACCTCATCTGCAAAGGTCCCATTTATAGATAAGACCACATTCACAGGTTCCAGGAGTTATGACTCCAGTGTCTTTGGGGGAAACAATCCAACCTGTGAGAGTGGCCATAATGTTTGGAAACATAGATAAGACATAGGTTTGCCACATTTGATCATGTTAAATGACCAATGCCTTTGCTTGGTGGGCAAGGAAAAGGTCAACTTAGTAATTCCAACAGGATGGCATAGCACCCGCTTCACCTGAGTGGTGAGGGGCAGCCTGGTGGAATGATTATTTCCAAACTGGGGTGTTATGGCCATGTGGAGAGAGCTGCACGGCCCCCATAAGGCAACCCCTTTGATTATTTCTTCTGGGTGCACTAAGGTGCAGACTTATTCACTGAAAACAAGATACCAATCATGTGAGACAGCCTGTGTCAGTCAGTGCATTGCAGGAGTTGGTGGGAATGCTGCATGGATGCTCTGAGGTGGTGTTCATTGCCGATCTGGTGAGGGGCAACACATTGAATATATCGTGTCATTTAATGTCAACCAACATTTACTGTTTATATTTAGCCCAGGTCTCTAAATGTTTAGTCACCCTATAGACTCCTCAGGTGAAATTCTTTATTCAAACATAACACCTTCCTTCTTCTGAACCACAAAGGCTCGTATCCAGGGAAGTTTCTCAAGCTTTCTTCCTCTGACACCCAAAGATGTGCCTGAACAATAGGAAGGTCCTTTCTTCCAGGGAACTGTCCCTGCTCTAGCACCTGGGCAGGGATGGCTCCTCCTGCTCTTTGGACAGACCTTCCAGGTCCTCTAGTTCAGGAGCAGAGCAGCTGGCTTGCCCACTTTCCCCTCCAGTCATATCCTCTTCAAATGCAGATTACAACTCCACTCATGGTCTTTTGAATCATCTCCACCTTGCTTCACCGCAGGTAAAGGGATAAAGGGACCTCAGGCTGAGGAGCTCACTACCAAGATCCTTGAATGGAACAGGTTGCAGATGCCCTGGCATTGTCAAGCTCTCCTTCAGCCCTGCTCCATCATCTGATTTACTCCATCATTTCTCTCTTACAAGGCTTTACCACTCTACCCACCCGCTAAGTCCTCTGCTTTCAGCTACATTATTGTGTAGTTTCAATGGCTAAAGGTATTGAACAGTACTCCAGGGTGGTGAATTCCTGACTGTACCGGTCATCTCAGTTACACTTTGGCCCCAGGATGGCCATCTTGCCAGTCCCAGAGAATGGTTTCTATGGCAAATACAGATGCCCTTGTGGTATTCATGACCTGTGAGCCATAATCTCGGTCTTTTCCTGAGACCTGTGCTGAGGCTTGCCTGCTCGCCATCATGACCTCAAATCACCAACATGCCATAATGTATCAACCCCACACGGAGCCACCTGAACTCCTAACTCCAGATCTCCTTCTTGCTTCCCCTTCTCTCTCCTTCGCCCTCCTGAATTACCTTTATAGCCCAGACAGGAGAATTCAGAGCCCCAATCTGGGCTTCCTCTTGAGAAAGGACTCTAATTTAGAATGGTGATCATTGTGAATGGTGACCTGCATAGTAATGTCAAGACTTTTTTTTTAACCTGACACTTATTGAGTTGATGGTATTCAAAATCTTAGACCATTTACCTACAATTTGATATATAGGCAATCCTCAGGTTACATTGTTTTGTGGTTACATCGCCATCTCCCATTTATTTATTTTTATAAAAAAAAAGTTCTGTCATTTTGACGTACGTACATATGTGCTTTATGTTTTTTTATTATTTATTTACCACAAGTAAAGGTCAGGAATTGTTATCTTTCTTTTAAATATTTTTTAATGTTTCACTTCATTACTGCTGTGTATGTGCTCCATATGAGTGACGTAGGTACTTATGTAGGTGGGTTCCGACTTACCGTGAAAATCGCACCATAGGAACAGATCTCCGATGTAACCTGAGGAACTACTGTATGTTATGCCCTGTCTCTTGCATCTAGTTACACACTATATATCCCCCTCCCCAACAAGAGACTCTGATGTCAACAGTCATTTCTGCAACTTTGTTCTTACACTAAGGAGCCATCCAAAGAACCAACACGGCTCCTGATGGGCTCAGCTGTACTCTGGTGAACTGTATCACATAGAGGCCCTCAACACCACCTCAGCATCCTCAGTCCTCACCAACTCATTAACAGAAGTGATGTCTCATTCTGGAATATATAGATCTTCTGGCTGGGTGCCTTCTAGTATAGAATCTCAGGCTCTTGAAAATTTCCCACCAACTATTTCTGAGAGACTTCAGGGTGTCTGACAGGAGCTCTCAAGTAGGTTTGCACATCTCCATACTCCTGCTGTTCTAATGGGCACTCACTGGCCTGCCCAGAACCCTGGCTCCTGCTGCTGCTTGTGGGCAGGTCTTCATTTTTTCCCCTCTCTCAAGGGAGAAGAGGATGAGATATTGCTGACGTGTGAATTTTGTGGGAGTGACCTAAGAACATTTCTTTCTGCTGTGGATATTTATTCTGACAATGGTAGCTCTGAACCAATAAAACAAGTAAGTTCTAAAGCAGGTTTAGTAAGGAAATGGTGTTATTTTAAATACCATTTTTAAATATATGTAGTATTTTTTCCTGCATTTTCCCCTTGCATTGCCATTCTCTAAAATTATGTGTTACCAGTCGGGGAAACACAAATCATAAACACAATGGGATACCATTCCACACCCACTAGGATCGCATTAATAAAAAAGACAGATAATAACAAGTGCTGGCAAGAAGGTAGAGTAACTGGAACCCTCATACACTATTAAAGGGGAATATAAAATGGTGCATCTGTGTTGGGAAAAAGTTGGGTAGTTCCTCAAAAAGTTACACATACAATTACCATATAACATACAAATCCATTCCTAGGTACATACCCAAGAAAATTGGCAATATATGTCCACACAAAAACTTGTACACAAATGTTCATAACAGCATGATTTATAACAGCCAAAAGGTGAAAATAATCCAATGCCCTTCAACTGATGAATGGGCAAATAAATGTGGTGTATTCATAAAATTAAATATTATTCAGTCATAAGAATTGAAGTGCTAATACGTGCTACAACATAGATGAACCTTGAAAACATTATGCTCAGTGAAAGAAGCCAGACACAAAGTACCACATATTGTATGATTCCATGAATATGAATTGTACAGAACAGGCAATAATAGAGACAGAAAATAGATCAGTGGTTGCCAGAGGCTGAGAGGAGAGGAAGAGAGGGAGTATTAATGGGTACAGGTTTCATGTCCTAAATTTGATGGTGGTAATAGTTACACAACTCTGTATACACTAAAAACCATTGAATTGTACAATTTAAATGGGTCAATTGTCTGGTATATGAATTATATCTCAATAAAATTTTTACCAAAAAGTGTTATGATAGATTGTAATTCAAACTCCATTAGCCATTTTTGGTTTTTACCCCCTCTAATTATCTTCACCAGAACTAAAGAGAAGAAAATGACCTCTTTGTTTTTAGGCCATCTGTTGTAGTTCTTTCCAGAATCTGATTGATTACATTTATGAGGAAAAACAAAAAATCCAAAGCTCTAAAGAGGAATTCATCTGTATCGACCCTCATGCATCCCACGGCACTGAGATGGAGAAATTCAGAGCAAAGGAAAAGGCCCTGCAGAGGTGACATTGAGCCTTGGATATTGAAACTCAGATAAGTCCACTTAGAGAGCTCTTTGTAAAATGAACCTTGTTTTTCAAAATACGTAATTTTGAAGATATATTCCCAATGAAGAAATAAAATTGGCCAAAGCAAACCTATTACAAAACCTGGTAGATGTTATGAGATTCAGGAGCTCCCAGAAACTCATTGAACTCACTGATTTAAAAATAGAACCTTACCCAGATTCTCAGGACAATACAGAATTCCTATTTTGGAGAAATTGGTTCACTAAACAAAATGGAGATCCATGTGCTTTGATTAAATATATAGACTCACAAGTAATAACAGATTAAAATTACAAGGGATGACATTGAAACAGTTACAATTTGTCATATACTTTTTACAGCTTATAACATTAGATTTATGGATTTTTGTTTGTTTGTTTGTTTGCAGAAAACAGGAGCAACAAGTAGCCAAACATTGGGAAATAAAAACAAATGAACATACTAGTTTCTCTGAAGAAGGTGAGTTCATCAATGCTGCTATTGTAGATCAATTGTACATCAGAAAGCTCATATGTTTGACCAAGAGCTAAAACTGGCATATTTTTTTTTATTTTGTTAATCTTCACCCGAGGATATTTTTCCATTGACTTTTTTTTAGAGATAGTGGAAAGGAGAGAGAGAGATAGACAGGAAGAGAAACATTGATGTGTGTCACATAAATTGGTTGCCTCCTACATGTGTCCCTCCCAGGGCCAGGGATTGAGCCTGCAACTGAGGTATGTGCCCTTGACCAGAATCTAAGCGGGGGCCCTTAAGTCCACAGACTGATGCTCTATCCACTGAGCCAAACCATCCAGGGCAAAACTGGCATATTTAAAAAACAGTATTTAAAGTTTTCAGTTCAGTCGATGCATTAGTCAAAATGGCTCAAAAAAGCTGGTGTTTCAAGTCGTCCGGCTTTTGAAGTTTTTAGTCTTCATCTAGTTGTTATTGATTGAAATGAATTAGCAACATCTATAGAGCATGTTACAGATAACTGCAAAGAGCTTTTGGGTTCAGTGTCTTTTGTTTTATTAAGCACATATTCCATTTTGTTTTCAAGCTGGGGTATGGAAAATCTGTCAAAAATAAATCAGATTTCTTTCTTCATAGGTTCCATCAGTCACTTGGCCAGTATAGTTAAAGAGCTGGGACTGATGTTAGAATCACAAGCTCTGAATTTATATCCTTGCTTTTCTACTTAGAGGCTGTCTGCTTTGGGGTAGATTACTTAATCTTTACAAGCATTAGGCTCCTCCTCTACCACTCAGTGCTACTGAGAAGATAGAGAAAATATATTTTTGTTTTTGTTTTTTAAACTAAATCTCTAGTATAAAGTTCCTTGATAGTCAACTGGTTTCTACTAAGTCTAAGGCCAGAAAATTGCACTTAATGAAAATGAACATTTTTCTGTCTTTTTATTTTATTATTTATTTATTTATTTATTTACTTCCTTCGTTGACCTCTCCCGGACCACTCCCATCCCCCAGCACATGCCCTCACCCTCTTAGTGTCTGTGCCCATTGCTTATGCTTATATGCATGTATACAAGTCCTTTGGTTGATTTCTTAGACACACACACACACACACACACACACACACACACATACACACACCCCACCCCTGCCTTCCTCTGAAGTTTGACTGTCTGTTTGATGCTTCTCTGCCTCTGGATCTATTTTTGTTCATCAGTTTATGTTGTTTATTATATTATACAAATGAGTGAGATCATGTGATATTTATCTCTCTCTGACTGGCTTATTTCACTTGGAATAATGGTTCATCCATGCTGTTGCCAATGGTAAGAGTGTTTTCTTTTTTAAAGCAGCGTAATATTTCATTGTGTAGATTTACAACTGTTATTTATTTATTTATTTATTTTGGCTTTCTTTCTTTTTTTAGGTTTTTAAGAAGTTTTCTTTTTTTAATTAAATCTTTATTGTTCAGATTATTACAGTTGTTCCTCTTTTTTTCCCCCATAGCTCCCCTCCACACAGTTCCCACCCCAGCCTCCGCCCTCACCCCCCCCCCCACACTGTCCTCATCCATAGATGCACGATTTTTGTCCAGTCTCTTCCTGCATCCCCCACACCCCTTTCCCCCACAAGAATAGTCAGTCCACTCCCTTTCTATGACCCTGATTCTATTATAATCACCAGTTTATTCTGTTCATCAGATTATTTATTCACTTGATTTTTAGATTCACTTGTTGATAGATGTGTATTTGTTGTTCATAATTTGTATCTTTACCTTTTTCTTCTTCTTCCTCTTCTTAAAGGATACCTTTCAGCATTTCATATAATACTGGTTTGGTGGTGATGAACTCCTTTAGCATTTTCTTATCAGTGAAGCTCTTTATCTGACCTTCAATTCTGAATGATAGCTTTGCTGGATAAAGTAATCTTGGTTGTAGGTTCTTGGCATTCATTACTTTGAATATTTCTTGCCACTCCCTTCTGGCCTGCAAAGTTTCTGTTGAGAAATCAACTGACAGTCGTATGGGTACTCCCTTGTAGGTAACTAACTGTTTTTCTCTTGCTGCTTTTAAGATTCTCTTTGTCTTTTGCTCTTGGCATTTTAATTATGATGTGTCTTGGTGTGGTCCTCTTTGGATTCCTTTTGTTTGGGGTTCTCTGAGCTTCCTGGACTTGTAAGTCTATTTCTTTCACCAGGTAGGGGAAGTTTTCTGTCATTATTTCTTCAAATAGGTTTTCAATATCTTGCTCTCTCTCTTCTTCTGGCACCCCTATAATTTGGATTTTGGTGTGCTTGAAGTTGTCCCAGAGGCTCCTTGCACTATCTTCATATTTTTGGATTCTTTTTTCTTTTTGCTTTTCTGTTTGGGTATTTTTTGCTTCTTCCTATTTCAAATCTTTGACTTGATTCTTGGGATCCTCTAGTCTGCTGTTGGAGCTCTGTATATTATTCTTTATTTCAGTCAGTGTATGCTTAATTTCTAGTTGGCCCTTTTTCATAACCTCGAGGTCTCACTAAATTTATCAGCAGTTCCTAGAAAATTCTTGAAATACCTTATAACCGTGGTTTTGAACTCTATATCCAGTAGTTTGCTTTCCTCCATTTTTGTCATTTGTGACCTGTTTCTTTGTCTCTGCATTTTTTATGATTCCCTGTGTTGGTAGAGTGGCTTTCTGTGCTAGGTGTCCTATAGGGCCCAGTGGCTCAGCCTCCCCAATTACCTGAGGTGGACACTCTTGGTGCACCCCTTTGTGGGCTTTGTGCACAGTCTTGTTGTAGTTAAGCCTTGATTGTTGTAGGTATCACTGGAAGGAATTGACCTCCAGGACAATTGGCTGTGAGAATCAGCTGTGTCTACAGTGGGAGAACTTCTGTGCTGAAGACACCCTTATGAGGCAAGACTTGCTTCCGTGGGGCTTTAGTGCTCACAGAGTCTGCCCCCTGAGTGTGTCCCTTATGGATCTGAGGAGTTGTAATTGGATGGTCCCACTCTGACCACTGGGTACACTGGCTCTTGGATCTAAGGAGGTGCTAATTTAGCCTCTGCCTGAGGCTACCCAGCAGGAGCTACGGAGAGATCTGCAGATTCCCCTTCCTTGTTTGGGGTTTGGTGGTGCCCAGATGAGGCCCAGCTGTGAAGCAATGCAAGCTGCTGTGGGGTCTTGGACCTTCTTTTGGAAGTTCTGGGTCTGTCTGGCCCAGCTGCAGTTTGTTAGGTAATTTTTAGATTGCAAAGGGCCAGGGCATTCATATGCAAAAGCCTCTGCTGCAGCTTGGGTGGGGTGGGGTCTCAGGGGATCAATAGGGCGGAGCAAGCAGCTATGGCTGATCCTCAGCCCTGCCCTAAGGGGCCCCAAGTCTCTGTGTCCTGGTAATCACTGCAAGCACCCCCCGAGAGAAAGCTGCCCTCTAGTTCCGAGTTCTTTCCCTGCCAGACAGTCCAATCTCTTCCTGTATGATTCTGGGTTCCCGAGACTCACCCGGAACTGGAGTTCAGAGCAGTCGGGGGCTTGTGACTCCCTCCTGATTCAAAAAGACAACCACGTCCTCAGTCGCCAGCCCCTGCCGAGTGCGCCTCCATACCTCTGCACTTCCGCAGCTCCTCTGAGTCTCAGTGTGCTTTTCTCTTTCCTTCTAGTTGTAGAATCTCCACTCAGCCAGCCTTCCTGTGGTTCTGGATGATGTCCATTATGTCTTTTAGTTGTATTTTTTAATTTGTTGTGGGAGGCAGCAATTTCCGGTGTTTATCTGTGCCGCCATCTTGGTTTCTCTCTATTTATTTTGGCTTTCAAACACAGAAAGACAATGTTTAATAAATGGAATCATCTATTTTTTTTCTAATACAAAGACTTTCATAACTGAAATATTCTACATTATATTACACATATATTTGAGGTATACGTTATATACATAAAATTCACCTGTTTTAAATGTACAATTCAATATTTTTTTATTTATTGATTAAGGTATTACATATGTGTCCTTATCTCCCGATTGCCCCCCCACCCCACTCCCATTCATGCCCTCATCTCCCGCCCCCCAGTGTCTATGTCCATTGGTTATGCTTATATGAATGCATACAAGTCCTTTGGTTGATCTCTCCCCCTTACCTCCACCCTGCCTTACCTTCCCACTGAGGTTTGAGCATCTGATCGATGCTTCTTTGTCTCTGGATCTCTTTTTGTTCATCAGCTTATGTTGTTCATTATAATCCACAAATGAGTGAGATTATGTGATATTTATCTTTCCCTGACTAACTTATTTCGCTTAGCATAATGCTCTCCAGGACCATCCATGCTGTTGCATATGGTAGGAGTTCCTTCCTTTTTACAGCAGTGTAGTATTCCATTGTGTAGATGTACCACAGTTTTTTAATCCACTCATCTGCTGATGGGCACTTAGGCTGTTTCCAAATCTTAGCTATTGTAAATTGTGCTGCTATGAATGGATGTATATGTCCTTTCTGATTGGTGTTTCTGATTTCTTGGGACATATTTCTAGAAGTAGGATTACTGGGTCAATTGGAAGTTCCATTTTTAATTTTTTGAGGAAACAACATACTGTTTTCCACAGTGGCTGCACCAGTCTGCATTCCCAATAGCAATGCATGAGGGTTTCTTGTTTTCCACATCCTCACCAGCACTTGTCTTTCGTCAATTTGTTGATGATAGCCATTCTAACAAGTGGGAGATGGTATCTCATTGACATTTTGATTTGCATCTCTCAGATGATTAGTGACTTTGAACATATTTTCTTATGTCTCTTGGCCTTCTGTATGTCCACTATCAAAAAGTGTCTATTGAAGTCCTTTCCCAATTTTTTATTGGATTGTTTATCTTCCTTTTGTCAAGATGTATGAGTTCTCTAGAAATTTTGGAGTTTAGGCTTTTATCAGAGATAACATTGGCAAATATGTTCTCCCATGCAGTGGACTTTCTTGTTGTTTTGTTGATGGTTTCTGTTGCTGTGCAGAAGCTTTTTATTTTGATGTAGCCCCATTTGTTTATTTTCTCTTTAGTTCCCATTGCTCTAGACAGTGATGGCAAACCTTTTGAGCTCGGCATGTCAGCATTTTGAAAAACCCTAACTTAACTCTGGTGCCACGTCACATTATAGAAATTTTTTGATCTTTGCAACCATAGTAAAACAAAGATTTATATTTTTGATATTTATTTTATGTATTTAAATGCCATTTAACAAAGAAAAATCAACCAAAAAAATGAGTTCTCATGTCACTTCTGACATGCGTGTCATAGGTTCGCCATCACTGTTCTAGGAGCTGTATTGGTATAGATATTGCTAAAACATATGTCTGATATTTGGCTGCATATGTATTCTTCTAAGATTTTTATGGTTTACCGCCTTACGTTTAAGTCCTTTATCCATTTTGAGTTTATTTTTGTGTATGGTGTTAGTTGGTGGTCTAATTTCATTTTTGCATGTATCTGTCCAATTTTCCCAACATCATTTATTGAAGAGACTGTCTTAACTCCATTGTATGCTCTTGCCTCCTTTGTCAAATATTAATCAAGCATAATAGCTTGGGTCGATTTCTGGTTTCTGTATTCAGTTCCATTGGTCTATATGTCTATTCTTGTGCCAGTAGCAGGCAGTTTTGAGAACAGTGGCTTTGTAATATAGCTTGATATCTGGATTGTGATCCTGCAAACTTTGTTCTTCTTTCTCAGGATTGCTGCAGCTATTTGGGGTCTTTTTTTATTCCTATGAATTTTTGGAGAGTTTGTTCCAGGTCTGTAAAATATACCGTTGGTATCTTAGTGGGGGCTGCATTGAATCTATAGATTGCTTTGGATAGTATGGACATTTTAATTACGTTAATTCTACCAATCCATGAACACAGTATATTCTTCCATTTGTTTATGTCTTCTTTTATATCTTTTTTAATGTCCTGTAGTTTTCTAAGTAGAGGTCTTTTACCGCCTTAAAGTTAAGTGTATTCCCAGGTATCTTAATTTTTTTGTTGGAACGGTAAATGGGATTTTTTCTTTGTTTGTTTCTCTTTCCATGAGTTCATTATTGATGTATAAACAGGCCATAAATTTCTCAATGTTAATTTTGTATCCTGCTGCAATGCCAAATTCATATATTAAATCTAGTAGTTTTTTTTATGGTGTCTTTGGGGGTTTTCTATGTATAATATTATGTCATCTGCAAATAATGACAGTTTTACTTCTTCTTTTCCAATGTGGGTGCATTTTATTTCTTCTTCTTGTATGATCACTATGGCTAGCACTTCCAGTACCATGTCAAACAGGAGTGATGAAAGTGGGCATCCCTGTCTTGTTCCCATTCTTAGGGGAAATGGTTTTAGTTTTTGCCCATTGAGTATGATGTTGGCTGTAGGTTGGTCATATAAGGCTTTTATTATGTTGAGGTATGATCCCTCTATTCCCACTTTGCTGAGAGTTTTTATCATAAAAGATATTGGATTATGTCAAATGCTTTTTCTGCATCAATTGATATGATTATGTGATTTTTATCTCTAATTTTTTATGTGATGTATCACGTTATTGATTTGCAGATATTGTATCAGCCTTGCATCCATGGAATAAATCCCACTTGGTCATGGTATATGATCTTTCTAATGTAATGCTGGATCTGGTTTGCTAGGATTTTAGCATCTATGTTCATCAGAGATATTGGCCTGTAATTCTCTTTCTTTGTAGTGTCTTTATCTGGTTTTGGGATTAGGGTATTACTGCCTTCATAGAAAGAGCTTGGAAGTCTTCTTTTCTTTTGAATTTTCTGTAATAGTCTGAGGAGGATAGGTTTTAGTTCTTCTTTGAATATTTGGTAAAACTCCCCTGTGAAGCCCTTTGGCCCAGGGCTTTTGTTTGCTGAACATTTTTTGATGACTGATTCAACTTCCTACATAGTTATCAGCCTATTCAGATTTTTTTATACTTCCTGATTGAGTTTTCAAGGTCATATTTTTCTAGGAATATGTCCATTTCTTCTAGGTTGACCAGTTTGTTGGAATAGAGTTGTTCATATTATTTTTGTTTAAAATCCTTTGTATTTCTGTGGGATCTGTTATTTTGCCTCTTTCATTTCTGATTTTGTTTATTTGGATCCTCTCTCTTTACTTCTTGGTGAGACTCACTAGAGATTCATCAATCTTGTTTATATTTTCAAAGAAGCAGCTCTTGGTTTCATTGATCTTTTGTATTGTTGTGTGTTTTTTTTGTTTTGGGGCTTTTTGTTTGTTTGTTTGTTTGTTTGTTTTTGGTCTCTATGTCATTTATTTCCACTCTGATCTTTATTTCCTTCCTTCTGCTCACTCTGGGCTTTTCTTATTGCTCTCTTTCTTATTCTTTAAGTTGTAGAGTTAGATAATTTATTACCAGTTTTTCTTGTTTTTTGAGGTAGGCCTGTAATGCTATGAACTTCCCTTTTAGAACTGCTTTCATTATGTTCCATATTTTGGATAGTTTTGTTTTCATTGTCATTTGTTTCCAGGCTGTTTTTTTATTTTTTCTTTGATCTCTTTGGTAATGCAATCGTTGTTTAATAGCATGATATTTAGCCTCCAAGTGTTTGAATTTTTTTATTGTTTTTATTATAGTTTATTTCTAATATTATGCCATTGAGATCTGATAAGATGCTTGATATGCTTTCTATCTCCTTGAATTTGAAGAGAATTTGCCTGTGTCCCAATATGTGGTCTATTTTTGAAAATGTCCCATGTGCACTTGAGAAGAATGCATATTCTGTACCTTCAGGGTGAAATGTTCTGAAGATGTCGGTTTAGTCCATCTGATCTAGTGAGTCATTTAGGATTGCTGTTTCTTTGCTGATTTTTGTCTAGAGGATTTATCCAGTGATGTCAACAGGGTATTAAATTCCCCTACTATGACTGTATTGCTGTTGATCTCTCCCTTGATATCTTCCAGAAGTTTTTTTTTAAATATTTATTTGGGTACTCCTGCATTGGGTGCATATATGTTTACCAGAGTTATATCCTCTTGTTGTATTGATCCCTTTAGTATTATGAAGCAGCCTTCCTCATCTGTTGTTATGGCCTTAACGTTGAGGTCTATTTTGTCAGATATAAGAATTGCTACCCCAACTTCTTTTTCACGTCCATTAACCTGAAAAAAAAATGTTTTCCATCCCTTCACTAACTGTCTGTGTGAGTTCTTTGTTCTGAGGTAGGTCTCTTATAGACAGCATATATATATGGGTCATGTTTTCTTATCCATTCAGCTACCCTATGCCTATTGATTGGACCATTTAATCTATTTACATTTAAGGTTATTATTGATAGGTACTTGTTTGTTGCCATTTTTATTCTTTATGCCTGTGTTCCTTCTTCCCTTCCTATTTCTTTTTTTTACAGCAGTCCCTTTAGCATTTCTTGCATTGCTGGCTTGGTGGTAATAAACTCCTTTAGCCTTGTTTTGTCTATGAAGCTCCTTATTTCACCTTCAATTTTGAATGATAGCCTTGGTGGGTATAGTATTCTTGGATTCAGTCCCTTGCTTTGCATCACTTTATATATTTTATTCCATTCCCTTTTGGCCTGAAGTGTTTCTGTTGAGAAATCAGTTGATAGTCTAATGGGAGACCCCTTATAAATAACTTTCTGTCTCTCTCTGGCAGCCTTTAAGATTCGCTCTTTGTCGTTTACGTTTGCCATTGTAAGTACAATGTGTCTTGGTGTGGGTCTTTTTGTGTTCATTTTGTTTGGGACTCATTGTGCTTGTGTGCCTTTTTTCTTCCCCAAATTAGGGAAGTTTTTTTGTTGTTTTTTTTTAATATATTTTATTGATTTCTAACAGGAGGAAAGGCGAGGGATAGAGAGTTAGAAACATCGATGAGAGAGAAACATTGATCAGCTGCCTCCTGCACACTCTCTACTTGGTATGTGTCTGCAACCAAGGTGCATGCCCTTGACCGGAATCGAACCTGAGACCCTTGAGTCTGCAGGCCGACGCTCTATCCATTGAGCCAAACTGGTTAGGGTTCAGGGAAATTTTTTGTCATTATTTCTTCAAATAAGTTTTCTAATCCTTGCTCCTCTTCTTGTCCTTCTGGTACCCTTTTATATGTATGTTACTTAGTTTCATGTTGTCCCAAAGCTTTCTTAGGCTCTCCTCCTGCTTTCTGATGTTTTTCTCCAATTGCTGTTCAGATTGGGTGTGTTTTGCTGCCCTAACTTTTAACTCACAAATTCGGTCCTCTGCTTCTTCTAGTCTATTGTTGAAACCTCCATCATGTTTTTTATTGTAACTATATCAGTTTTGATTTCCTCCTGATTCTTACGTAAGTTGTTGATCCTTTCATCCTTCCAGTTTATGAACTATATGACCCTTACTCTGAATTCTTTTTCTGACATATTGCATGCCTCTGTTTCATTTAGTTTCTTTTTCTGGCAAGTCCTTTTTTTCCCTAAGGGGTTATTTCTTTGCCTCCCCATTTTTGCTGTCTCTTTCTGGCCCTGGGCACCCTGCTTTGGATTTGAGAGGTTAAAGATCTTATTAGGGCAATGGTCCAGAAATCGGTAACCCAGAGGCTGGGTCTGCCTTGAATTTCACACCTTTATTGTCTCTGCTCTGAGTTATGTTCCCTTCTCCCACAGATCTGGTTCCTCAGTTGTCTGCTTTGTGTGTTTTTTTTAAATCCTCACCTGAGGATATTTTTCCATTGATATTTAGAGAACAGAAGAGAGAGGGAAAGAGAGAGAAATACTGATGTGAGAGAAACACATCTACTGGTTACCTCCTGCACGAGCCCCAACCAGGGCCCGGGCCAGGGAGGAGCTTGCAACTGAGGTATGTGCCCTTGACTGGAATCAAACCCAGGACCCTTTGGTCCATAGGCTGACACTCTAGCCAATGATCCAAACTGGCTAGGGCTCAGTTGTCTGCTTTAGATGCTTGGGGTGGTGGGAGCATGTGCACAGTTCCTCTGATGTGCAGCTCCTTGTGAAGACCCAGAGCTTTCTGGCATGCAACTTGCTGTGTGGCTCTGGCACCCATGGCATGGTGGCATCCTAGGTCCCTCAGGTAGCACCCTTGTAGTGCTGTCCTGTGGCTCCTGAGTAGGCACACTGGCTTGCTCCAGGTTGCTTCTGCAGTGCTTTCCTATGGCTCAGAGTGAGGCGTGTGCTTGGTTGCTCCAGGTAGCCCCTGCAGAACTGTCCCAGGGACTGGGGTGAAATGGGTGTGGGCTGCTCTGGGTCACACAGTCCGAGCTCCTGTGTGGTCTGAGTGGGGTGCATGCTAGGTTACTCCAGTTCACTCCTCCTCAGTGTAGAGGGGGGTTGGGTTGCCCTGTGTCGCTCAATCCATTCTCCCCTGTCACCCAGGGTGAGGTGTGCATTGGGTTGCTCTGGATGGCCCTGGCAGGACTGTCCCAGGAGCCTGGTTGGAGTGGGGGCAGATTTCTCTGGGTTGCAGAGACATAACTCCCCTGTGGTCTGGACTGGGTCATGCTCTGTGTTCCTCCGGGTCACCCCAACAGCAGGTCCCGGGGCTGGGGGTGGAGTGGGTGCCAGGTGGCTATGGTTCAAGCTAGCAGCATGATTCTGGGGCCTAGGGAAGGGGTGGGACATAGGGTTCCCTCTGGCTTGCACTCACTGCAGGATCTTGAAGCCAGATCCTAGGATACTCAGTCCCAGAAAGCTGGTGAGGAGGCCTGGTGTGGGAGCTCACTCTGACAGCCCGCGCTCCCTGCAGACATCTGGGGGCTTGCCAGGAGGTACTGCACCACTTTCTGCTGGGGCACAGTGATGGTTCCACATGGGTCATGGCTGGCAAGTGGTGTTCTTTAGGCATCCTCTCCCCTTCCTTATTGAAAATTGTCTCCTCAGCTGTGTCTAATTTGTTAATTCAGGGTGGATATTCTCTGATTTAATTGCTTTTCTGGCCTGTCCCTAGGAGGAGGTGCAGGACACTGCTCCCTGTTCGGCCACCATTTTTGCTTCCAGATCAAGGTGCTGGATCCCAAAGCAATTCTCATTTTTCTTTTTTTAACAAAGGAATAAATGGTCTCTTTTTTTAACAAAGGAAGGTTCCTCACTTTAATTTATTTAAGGTTCTCATTTTTATTCCATTAAAATATCCCTGATGAAGCAATACATTTGCAATAGTTTAAAATTTCATTTTAGTATACAGGTTTTGGAAAATTTTAAACATATCTGTACTTCATGTGATTCTTTTTCTTTTCTTTTATTTTTTTATTCTTTTCCTTTTAGAGCCAAAGCACTGTAAAACAATTTCTTATCAACTTTCTGTGGATATTCCAGAAAAAAAGATAGTTGATGACAGACTATTTGATTTTGAACTAGACAAAAGAACCATGTCCATCACTAGTTGTGATTCTAGGACAGCATGTGGAAAGGTAATTAGCTTGTAATTTTTTTTCTTGCTACTCTTTAAAAAATAGTTTTACCTAAAAGTATAAAAGCTATCATGATGAATATGGCAGCTTATGTACATGGCACATTTAATTATGTGTCAAAAAGAATTGGTATAGCCTGGCTGGCTTGGCTCAATGGTTGAGCATTAATCTATGAGATAGAAGGTCATGGTTTGATTCCTGGTCAGGGCACATGCCCATGTTTTAGGCTCGATCCCCAGTGGGTGTATGCAGAAGGCAGCTGATCAATGATTCTCTCTCATCATTGATATTTCTGTCTCTCTCTCCCTCTCCCTTCCCCTCTCAAAAAAAATGTATTTTTGTAAAAAAGTAATTGGTATAGCCTTGGCCTTTTAACTTCTACTAGACTTTACAACAATACAAAGAAAGAGAATTACAATACTTTACATATGTTTTATGGGGTACTAGTTTGGTTAAAACCTTTTTACTTTAAAATGTAAATGTAAATTGTACATTAAGGAACATTTGGAATCCTTTGAAGACTAAATAGAAAGGGGAAAAGACACTAAAACTCTCAACCACTTCCAAAAAAAATCATTAATATTTCAATATTTTCTAGACCTGCAATAGCCAATATAGTAGCTACTATTACATACAGCTAAATTTAAAATAACTAAAATTAAATAGAATTTAAGCTGTTATTCTCTTTTGTTACTGTTGTTAATCCTCACCTGAGGATATTTTTTCCATTGATTTTTTTTTTAGAGAGAATGGAAAATAGAGGAGAGACAGAGAGAGAGAGAAACATTGATGCAAGAGAGAGACATTGATTGGTTACCTCCTGGACCCTTCAGTCTGTAGGCTGATGCTGTAACCACTGATCCTCCAGCCAGGGCTAAACTGTAATTCTTTAGTTATACTAGCCACATGCCAAGTATTAAATAGCTGTGTGTAACTAATTGCTACCAAATTGCAGGGCAGATATAGAACATTTTTATGGTCACCAAAAGTTCTGTTAGACAATACCATTGGTGTTTGTTAACATACTTATAATTCTATTGTACTAGAGGCCCAGTGCACAATTTCGTGCATGGGTGGGGTCCCTCAGCCTGGCCGGTGATCAGAACCGATAGGGGCCATCTCACCCAGTCCTGATTGGGGCCAATAGGGGCTGGCCAGCTAAGAGGAGGGACTGTGGGAGGTTGGCTGGCCACAGTAGGTTGGCTGTGGGAGCACACTGACCACGAGGGGGCAGCTCCTGCATTAAGTGTTGGCCTCCCGGGTGTTCAGTGCACATCATAGTGACCAGTCAACCGGTCATTCGGTCACTTAGGCTTTTATATATATAGATAGGTAATTTTTACATCCTTTTAAATTCAATTATAAAAAATATTTACCATGATATTGTGTGGCTTATATTAACATTATTTTTTAATATCTATGTGCTTTCTCATATAATTTATCTAAACATTCCCCTCTCATTGGACATACAGATTATCAACAGTTTTTTTGTTATACAAAATAACATTGCTTTGAATATCTTTGTGTATACATTTATTTATTTTTTAAAAAATATATTTTATTGATTTTTTTTTTACAGAGAGGAAGGGAGAGGGATAGAGAGTTAGAAACATCAATGAGAGAGAAACATCGATCAGCTGCCGCCTGCACACTCCCTACTGGGAATGTGCCCACAACCAAGGTACATGCCCTTGACCAGAATCGAACCTGGGACCCTTGAGTCCATAGGCTGACCCTCTACCCACTGGGCCAAACCGGTTAGGGCTACATTTATTTTTTATGTAAATATAATTCCTAAGAATAGATTCCTAGAAATTAAAGTACTGAGATGAGGTTTGTTTCTCTTGGGTGACATAGAATTTAAGGGGTGTATTTTAGGTGTATTTTTTATTGTGGTGTTGTTTCCTAGTGTCCTTGGTTCCTTTACATGTGTGCTGATAATTGAACTTGAAAGATAATTTATAGGAGTAATTTGAGGGCTGGATGAGTAATCTTCCTCCAGATAGTTTTTGCCAGCCCTTTCCACGTGCGCCTCCGTACCTCTGCACATTGCTTCTGCACCTCCTCTGAGTCTCAGTGTGCTGAGACTGTGGAGCAGCCATAGCTGCTTGCTCCACCCTGTTGATCCCCTGAGACCCAGCCCCACCCAAGCTGTGTGCAGAGGCTTTTGCATATGAAAGGCCTGGCCCTTTGCAATCTGAAAATTACCTAACAAACTGCAGCTGGGTCAGAGAGACCCAGAACTTCCAAAAGAAGGCCCAAGACCCCACAGCAGCTTGCATTGCTTCACAGCTGGGCCTCATCCGGGCACCTGCAAACCCCAAACAAAGAAGATGAATCTGCAGATCTCTCTATAGCTCCTGCTTGGTAGCCTCAGGCAGAGGCTAAATTAGCACCTCCTTAGAGATCCAAGAGCCAGTGTACCCAGTGGTCAGAGTGGGACCATCCAGATTACAACTCCTCAGTGTCCTAAAAAATACACCTAAAAAATACACAATCACTTCAAAAATACAACTAAAAGACAAATGGACATCATCCAGAACCACAGGAAGGCTGGCTGAGTGGAAATTTTACAACTAGAAGGAAAGAGAAAAGCACACTGAGACTCAGAGGAGGTGCAGAAGCAATGTGCAGAGGTACGGAGGCGCGCGCGGAAAGGGCTGGCAACTGAGGACATGGTTGTCTTTTTCAATTGGGAGGGAGTCTCAAGCTCCTGACTGCTCTGAACTCCAGTTCTGGGCGAGTCTCTGGGGACCCAGATTCATAAGGGGGAGAAACTGGACTGTCTGGAAGAGGGTGGAACACGGGGGCAGCTTTCTCTCAGAGGTACTTGCAGCGATTACCAGGACACTGAAATGCAGGGCCCCTTAGGGTAGGACTGAGGAGCAGCCATAGCTGCTTGCTCCACCCTGTTGATCCCCTGAGACCCAGCCCCACCCAAGCTGTGTGCAGAGGCTTTTGCATATGAAAGGCCTGGCCCTTTGCAATCTGAAAATTACCTAACAAACTGCAGCTGGGTCAGAGAGACCCAGAACTTCCAAAAGAAGGCCCAAGACCCCACAGCAGCTTGCACTGCTTCACAGCTGGGCCTCATCTGGGCACCTGCAAACCCCAAAGAAGATGAATCTGCAGATCTCTCTATAGCTCCTGCTTGGTATCCTCAGCCAGAGGCTAAATTAGCACCTCCTTAGAGATCCAAGAGCCAGTGTACCCAGTGGTCAGAGTGGGACCATCCAGATTACAACTCCTCAGATCCATAAGGGACACACTCAGGGGGCAGACTCAGTAAGCACTAAAGCCCCACTGAAGCACGTCTTGCCCCAGAAGGGTGTCTCCAGCACAGAAGTTCTCCCACTGTAGACACAACTGATTCTCACAGCCAATTGGCCTGGTAGTCAATTCCTCCCAGTGATACCAACTACAGTCAAGGCTTAACTACAACAAGACTGTGCACAAAGTCCACAAAGGGGTGCACCAAGAGTGTCCACCTCAGGTAATTGGGGAGGCTGAGCCACTGGGCCCTAAAGGACACCTAGCACACAAAGCCACTCTATCAACACAGGGAAGCATAAAAAAATGCGGAGACAAAGAAACAGGTCACAAATGACTTAAATGGAGGAAAGCAAACTACTGGATATAGAGTTAAAAACCACATTTATAAGGTTTTTCAAGAATTTTCTAGAAACCACCAGTAAATGTAGTGAGACCCTCAAGAAATCTAGTGAGACCCTCAAGGTTTTGAAAAAGGACCAACTAGAAATTAAGCATACACTGACTGAAATAAAGAATATTATACAGACTCCCAACAGCAGACTAGAGGATCTCAAGAATCAAGTCAAAGATTTGAAATATGGAGAAGCAAAAAACACCCAACTGGAAAAACAAAAAGAAAAAAGAATAAAGATAGTGTAAGGAGCCTCTGGGACAACTTCAAGTGTACCAACATCCAAATTAGGGGTGTGCCAGAAGAAGAGAGAGAGCAAGATATTGAAAACCTATTTGAAGAAATAATGACAGAAAACTTCCCCTACCTGGTGAAAGAAATAGACTTACAAGTCCAGGAAGCTCAGAGAACCCCAAACAAAAGCAATCCAAGAGGACCACACCAAGACACATCATAGTTAAAATGCCAAGAGCAAAAGACAAAGAGAGAATCTTAAAAGCAGCAAGAGAAAGAGACTCAATTACCTACAAGGGAATACCCATATGACTGTCAGCTGATTTCTCAACAGAAACCTTGCAGGCCAGAAGGGAGTGGCAAGAAATATTCAAAGTGATGAATACCAAGAACCTACAACCAAGACTACTTTATCCAGCAAAGCTATCATTCAGAATTGAAGGTCAGATAAAGAGCTTCACAGACAAGAAAAAGCTAAAAGAGTTTATCACCACCAAACCAGTATTATATGAAATGCTGAGAAGTATTCTTTAAGAAGAGGAAGAAGAAGAAAAAGGTAAAGATACAAATTATGAACAACAAATACACATCTATCAACAAGTGAATCTAAAAATCAAGTGAATAAATAATCTGATGAACAGAATAAACTGGTGAATATAATAGAATCAGGGTCATAGAAAGGGAGTGGACTGACTATTCTTGGGGGGGAAAGGGGTGTGGGGATCCGGGAAGAGACTGGACAAAAATTGTACACCTATGGATGAGGACAGTGGGGGAGGGGGAGTAAGGGCAAAGGGTGGGGTGGGAACCAGGTGGAGGGGAGCTATGGAGGGGGGGGGGGGAGGAACAACTGTAATAATCTGTACAATAAAGATTTAATTTTTTAAAAATCCAGAGAAATAATATCCAATAAGAAAAGACCCTGCCATGACTTTGGAAATTGAAATAATTTATGGTTATGAAAATAAAAGATTGACTTCAAGATATTTGGAGGGAACAGAATACTATAAAGTGACATAACAGGTTTGAAATGAAAAAATAAACTTACAGAGATGAAAACAAAACAACTGAAATTGAAAACTTAAAAGAAGTTAAAGATAATAACATCATCATGGGGACAAAAAAAGTAAGGAAAACAGAAGAGAGTGTATGATGTGAAAATAAAATGAGGGGCCTAAAATGTATTTATTCAAAATACCAGAAGGAGAGGAGAAAGATAATCAGGCAGAAGTGGTATTTGAAATGATAATGGGCAATTTTTTCAGAACTGATAAAATAGACTGACCCACAGAATTAAGAAGCCAAATAAATCCCAAGCAAGGTGATTTTTTTTGTAAATACTACACACTTTGCAGTGACAAATACATAGCTCAACTTTCAGACTTTGATAAATTTACGTTTGCTTGATGAAATGTCTAGAGTTGCCAGACATTTAAAAAATAACAAAAGCAGAGAGTATAACCTCCCCGCTAGTAGAGGTTGAACAAAAAATAGAACAATTTATTTGCAATACCCCCAAAAAACAAGAAAGAATAAGAGAAGAAAAAAGCAGGTAGAAAACATCAAGGAATGTCAGCAATTATATTATATGTAAATAGACTAAATACCCCAGTTAATAGACAAAGACTGCCAATCTATATAATAAAAGCCTAATATCCTAATTGACTTAACAATAGAAGGAACTGCAGAATGACTGGTTGCTATGATGTGCACTGATCACCAGGGGACAATACTCAATGGAGGAGCTGCCCCCAGCCTGCAGGCCCCAGGCCAGCCAAGGCAAGTGTGAGCAGTGGCCCCCAAAATAGCACCAGGCTGGCCAAGGTGGGTGCCAGCAGGGGCCACCCAATCATCCTGCGTCACCCCACAGATCGGCCCTGATTGCCAGCCAGGCCTAGGGACCCTACCTGTGCAGGAATTTCGTGCACTGGGCCTCTAGTTAAAAAATAAAAACTCAACCATATACTGTTTATAAGAGACACATTTAAAATATAAGAATACAGCCTGGCTGGTATGGCTCAGTGGTTGAGCAACAACCTATGAACCAGGAGGTCACTGATCGATTTCTAGTCAGAGCACATGCTTGGGTTGCAGACTCAATCCCCAGTAGGGGGCATGCAGGAGGAAGCTGATCAATAATTCTCTCTCATCATTGATGTTTCTCTACCTCTCCCTTCCTCTCTGAAATCAGTAAAAAATATATTTAAAATATAAGGATAGGAAAACCAAGATGGCGGCATAGGTAAACACCTGAGATTGCTGCATCCCACAACAAATTCAAAAATACAACTAAAAGACAGAACGGACATCATCCAGAGCCACAGGAAGGCTGCCTGAGTGGAAATTCTACAACTAGAAGGAAAGAGAAAAGCATACTGAGACTCGGAGGAGGTGCAGTGCAGAGGTGAAATACAGAGGTACAGAGGTGCATATGGAGAGGGCTGGCAGCTGAGGACAGGGTTGTCTTTTTCAATCGGGAGGGAGTCTCAAGCTCTGAGCTCCAGTTCCGGGCGAGTCTCTGGGGACCCAAACTCATACGGGAGAAATGGGACTGTCTGGCATTGGTTGGAACTTGAGGGCAGCTTTCTCTCGGAGGTGCTTGCAGTGATTGCCGGGACACTGAGAAGCAGCACCTCCGAGGGCAGGACTGAGAGCAGTCATAACTGCTCTCTCCGCCCTGTTGATCCCATGGGACCCCACACTGCCCAAGCCGTGCAAGGAGGCTTTTGCATATGAAAGGCCTGGCCCTTTGCAATCTGATAATTACCTAATGAACTGCAGCTGGTCCAAGGCCCCAGGGCAACTTGCATTGCATCACAGCTGGCTCCTGCTGGGTAGCCTCAGGCAAAGACTAGATTAGCACCTCCTTAGAGATCCAGGAGCCAGTGTGCCTGGTGGTCAGAGTGGGACCATCCAGATTGCAGCTCAGATCCATAAAGGACACACTCAGGGGGCAGACTCAGTGACCACCAAAGCCCCATTAAAGCAAGTCTTGCCCGGGAGGGGTGTCTCCAGCACAGAAGTTCTCCCACTGTAGACACAGCTGATTCTCACAGCCTATTGGCCTGAAGGTCAATCCCTCCCAGTGTTACTTACTACAATCAAGGCTTAACTACAACAAGACTGTGCACAAAGCCCACAAGGGGGTGCACCAAGAGTGTCTACCTCAGGTAATTGGGGAGGCTGAGCCACTGGGCTCTATAAGACACCTAGCACAGAAAGCCACTCTATCGACACAGCGAAGCATGAAAAAATGCAGAGACAAAGAAACAGGACACAAATGACAGAAATGGAGGAAAGCAAACTACTGGATATAGAATTCAAAACCACACTTTTAAGGTTTTTCAAGAATTTTCTAGAAACCACCGATAAACTGAATGAGACCCTCAAGAAATCTAATGAGACCCTCGAGGTTGTGATAAAGGACCAACTAGAAAGTAAGCATACACTGACTGAAATAAAGAATATTATACAAACTCCCAACAGCAGACTAGAAGATCACAAGAATCAAGTCAAAGAATTGAAATATGAAGAAGCAAAAAACACCCAACCGGAAAAGCAAAATGAAAAAAGAATCCAAAAATAGGAAGATAGTGTAAGGAGCCTCTGGGACAGCTTCAAGCGTACCAACATCCGAATTATAGGTGTGCCAGAAGAGAGAGAGAAAGATATTGAAACCTATTTGAAGAAATAATGACAGAAAACTTCCCCTACCTGGTGAAAGAAATAGACTTACAAGTCCAGGAAGCTCAGAGAACCCCAAACAAAAGGAATCCAAAGGGGACCACACCAAGACCCATCATAATTAAAATGCCAAGAGCAAAAGACAGAGAATCTTAAAAGCAGCAAGAGAAAGATAGTCAGTTACCTACAAGGGAGTACCCATATGACTGTCAGCTGATTTCTCAACAGAAACTTTGCAGGCCAGAAGGGAGTGGCAAGAAATATTCAAAGTGATGAATACCAAGAACCTACAACCAAGACTACTTTATCCAGCAAAGCTATCATTCAGAATTGAAGGTCAGATAAAGAGCTTCACAGATAAGAAAACGCTAAAGAAGTTCATCACCACCAAACCAGTATTATTTGAAATGCTGAAAGGTATCCTTTAAGAAGAGGAAAAAGAAGAAAAAGGTAAAGATACAAATTATGAACAACAAATACACATCTATCAACAAGTGAATCTAAAAATCAAGTGAATAAATAATCTGATGAACAGAATAAACTGGTGATTATAATAGAATCAGGGTCATAGAAAGGGAGTGGACTGACTATTCTTGGGGGGGAAAGGGGTGTGGGGGATGCAGGAAGAGACTGAACAAAAATCGTGCACCTATGGATGAGGACAGTGGGGGTGAGGGGTTAGAGCTGAGGGTGGGGTGGGAAACGGGTGGAGGGGAGCTATGGGGGGAAAAAGAGGAACAACTGTAATAATCTGAACAATAAAGATTTAATTATTAAAAAAAAAAAAGAAACTATGCAGGCCAGAAGGGAGTGGCAAGAAATATTCAAAGTGATGAATAGCAAGAACCTACAACCAAGATTACTCTACCCAGCAAAGCTATCATTCAGAATTGAAGGTCAGATAAAGAGCTTCACAGACAAGGAAAAGCTAAAGGAGTTCATCACCACCCAACCAGGATTATATGAAATGCTGAGAGGTATTCTTTAAGAAGAGGAAGAAGAAGAAAAAGGTAAAGATAAAAATTATGAACAACAAAGTGATAACAAATACATATCTATCAACAAGTGAATCTAAAATTAAGTCAATAAAAAAATCTGATGAACAGAATAAACTGGTAAATATAATAGAAGCAGGGACATAGAAAGGGAGTGGACTGCCGTAACCAGTGTGGCTCAGTGGATAGAGTGTTGGCCTATGGACTGAAAGGTCCCAGGTTCGATTCTAGTCAAGGGCATGTACCTTGGTTGCAGGCACATCCCCAGTAGGGTGTGTGCAGGAGGCAGCTTATGGATGTTTCTCTCTCATCAATGTTTCTGCCTCTATCCCTCTCCCTTCCTCTCTGTAAAAAATCAATAAAATATATTTTTTTAAAAAAAGAAAGGGAGTGGACTGACAATTCTCAGGGGGGTGGGGGTTTGAGGGGTGCAGGAAGAGGTTGGACAAAAATCTTACACCTATGGATGAAGACAGTGGCGGGGGGTAAGGGCATGGGGTGGAGTGGGAACCAGGTGGAGGGAATCTATAGGGGGAAAAAAGAGAAACATCTGTAATAATCTGAACAATAAAGATTTACTTAAAAAAAGAAAATGCTAAAAAAAGTTTTATTAAAAAATTAAAGTTATGAAAGACAAGCCAAGAAGCGGTAGTTATATGCAGCACATGTGACATACAAAAGGTTTATATCCTAAATGTAAAAAGACATGAAAAAAGTCCATCTAATAGAAAATGGGCCCAAAAATTTGCATACTTCTCAAAGGAAAAAATTCAAATTATCTATAAACATATATAAAGGAGTTCAACCTCATTAGTAACATGGAAAAGGAAAATTAAAACTACAATTGGGGATCAGCACATACCTATTATATTGGCAAAAAAAACATATTAAAAAACTTAAGTCTGATAATACTGTATTGGAAAAGATATAGAGCAACAATCGCTATTGTTTGCTTCTGTTGAGAATGTAAATTGGTACAACTTGGAAATCATTTTTGCATTATCTAGTAAACTAGAAGACAGACATACCTTGGGATTTGCAATTCCTCCTCTGGGTATAATATCTGAAAGGAACTGGGTACCAGTATACATACATAAGAATATTCACAGTGTCATTGTTTATAATATACAAATGAAAGTTATTGGACTACAGCTACATACTGGGACATGTATCAATGTTGAAAAAAAAATAAAATCATAAAAATATATAATATATGATTCCATTTCTGTAAAATTTAAAATGGTAAAATTACACTATATTGTTTAGAAATTAGGACTAGTGATTATGTCTAGGAAGGATATTAGCTTTGGGATAGATGCTCTGAGGGCTTCTAGGTATCAGCACTGTGCTTTCTTGACTCGGGTGGTGATAACAGGGGCATTTATAATTACTGATTATCAAAATAGCATGTTTTAACAACTATATGAATATATTTCATATTTTTAAGAGTGAAAAATGTATTATCTTCTAAAACAAATGGCAACATTTAGATAAAATTTTGGTTGATTCACTGTTTTACCCTAGGAATTCTTTGTCTTTAAAGCTTTTTATTGATTTTTAGAGAGAGAGGAAGGGAGAGGGATAGAAAGAGAGAAACATTGATGATAGAGAAACAATGTCAATCAACTGCCTCCTGCACACCCCCTACTTGGGATTGAGCCCACAACCTGGGCATGTGCTCTGATGGAATCCAACCAGTGATCTCTTGGTTCCTGGGTCGAAGCTCAACCACTGAGCCACGCCGGCCGAGATCCCCTAGGAATTCCTATATCAATTTTATCATAGTTCAAGATTAGAAATAAGTAGAATCAAATTGAATCTTTTATTTTATTATAAAATATTCTTGGGGACAAATTTATATCCCTATCAAGTATCTAATCTAATAAAAGACAAACATGCAAATTGACGATACCTTTGCTACACCTTAAGCCACGCCCACCAGCCAATCAGAGCAACTATATGAAAATTAACCCAACCAAGATGGCAGCCGGCAGCCACAGAGCTGGAGCGAGCAGGAGGCTTGGTTGCTCCAGTGACGGAGGAAGCCAAGCTTCCAGCCCGTCCTGGCCCGCTCTGAGCTCCACTGAAGGCAACAAAGTTTCAATTATAGAAGGTAAATAAATCTCAGAATTTTAAAAAAAAAAGAAAAAAAGGAGAGGCTGGGAGCTTCTGTCCCCAGGGGGCTTGGCCAGCCTGAAAACGGTCCTCAGCCCCTCACCCAGACTGGCCAGGCAACCCAGTGTGGATCCCCCCACCCTAAAGGGGGTGTGGCCAGCCTGAAAATAGCCATCAGCCCCTGACCCAGGCTGGCCAAACCTCCATGGGGTGAGGGTCCCCATTGGGGGGTGCTTGACCAGCCTGCAAACAGCCATCAGCCCCTCACCCAGGCTGGCCAGGCACCCCAGTGGGGACCCCCACCCTGAAGGGGGTGTGACCAGCTGCAAACACCCATCAGCCCCTCACCCAGGCTGGCCAGGCACCCCAGCGGGACCCCCACCTTGATCCAGGACACCCTTCAAGGCAAACCAGCCGGCCCCCACCCATGCACCAGGCCTCTATCCTATATAATAAAAGGGTAATATGCAAACTGACCCTAACAGCAGAATGACTGGGAATGACTAGTCACTATGACACACACTGACCACCAGGGGGCAGACGCTCAATGCAGGAGCTGCCCCCTGGTGGTCAGTGCGCTCCCACAGGGGGAGCTCTGCTCAGCCACAAGCCAGGCTGACAGCTGCCAGTACAGCGGTGGTGGTGGGAGCCTCTCCTGCCTCCTCAGCAGAGCTAAGGATGTCTGACTGCAGGCTAGGCCTGCTCCCTGCTGGCAAGTGGACATCCCCCGAGGGCTCCCAGGCTGCCAGAGGGATGTCTGATTGCCAGCTTAGGCCCAATCCCCCAGAGAGTGGGCCTAAGCCAGCAGGTGGTCATCCCCCGAGGGGTCCCAGACTGCGAGAGGGCACAGGCCAGGCTGAGGACCCCCCCCCCCCGCCCCAGTGCACAAATTTTTGTGCACCAGGCCTCTAGTTACCTATAAAAGAGTTAAACTTAGAGATAAAGTAAGAGCGCCCTGTATTTCTTTCCCCCTCCCCATATTTCTCTCTTTATCTTCCCATACTCCACTAGTGTTTTGTCAGATGCAGGGCCAAAAAGTTAAATTAAGAAATGGTTTGTATTATTGTCTAGCAAGCAAAGGATGTCACACTTAAGTGCATTCCATGTGAATCAATTAATAGTTAAGTGTCCTTTTATCTCCTGTGGTTTATAGATCGTGAGGAACGAGCTCATGGAGAAGCACTATAAACATGGGAGCAAGTTTCTAACTTCATTTCCAGATGGGACAACGCAAATATTGTATCCTTTCTAGCAACAAGTTACTTTTTTTTTAAGGGGAGAATGATGATTTTTATTTTTATTTTAATATATTTTATTGAATTTTTTTACAAAGAGGAAAGGAGGAGGATAGAGAGTTAGAAACATCAATGAGAGAGAAACATCGATCAGCTGCCTCCTGCACACTCCCTACTGGGGATGTGCCTGCAACCAAGGTACATGCTCTTGACCAGAATCGAACCTGGGACCCTTGAGTCCCCAGGCTGACGCTCTATCCACTGAGCCAAACCGGTTAGGGCAGTGGTCGGCAAACTGCGGCTCGTGAGCCATGGCTCTTTGGCCCCTTGAGTGTGGCTCTTCCACAAAATACCGACTTCTGCGCATAGGCCACGAAGTTTCAGTCGCACTTTATTTGCGTGCCTGCACGTGATATTTTGTGAAAGAGCCACACTCAAGGGGCCAAAGAGCTGCATGTGGCTCGTGAACCGTGGTTTGCCGACCACTGGGTTGGGGCATAGCAACAAGTTACTTTTAGTAGCTTTATTTCTTTACAAAAAGATAGGTAAAGAAAAAGTACATAGAAAAATATTTTTAAAACAGATATTACCCCCAAATTCTACCAACCAAAGAAAAGCTGTTAACATCTTTTCATTTTTCATTTCTTATTTTTCCCTATGGGCATATACTTTTTAAAAAATCAGTTCTTCCACTATATTTCATATTTTATAACTTGCCCCCTTCACATATATTATACAATAGATAATGTTATGAGTATATAACGTGCAATAAATATAGAATTTTAACACCATTTTATAACCACATGGTATTTCATTATAGAATGTACTATAATTCATTTAACCTGTCCCCTATTACCAAACAAAGGTGGTTTCGAAATTTTTTGCTATTATATACAGTACCTAAATGAACAGCTTTGTGCATATTTCCTTTCATACTTATCACTTATTTTCTTGAATTAAATACCTAGTGGTACAAATTCTGGGTAAGAACTTATGGACATTTTAAAGCTTTGATAGATTTTGCCCCCAAGAAAATGTGTAGCAGCTGACACATCCATGAGCACCATGTTATTTTTTAATACAAAAATTCAATATTCATTTTATGGAATAGTAAGTTGTTGGTCACCTGAACTTCTGCCTGATGGCCGGGCCCTTTGGTATTTTCAAATAGAGGCTATTTAGTATCTTGAGGAAAGCAAAAACAAACCAACAAAAAAGCCCTATGAAATGTGGAGGAATTTTGGTGAATCAGGGCCTCACTTTGTAGGAGAAAGTCGTTTTTAGTATAGTTTCCTAAATGTTTAGTCAAAGCTCAATAATAAACCAGAAAAATGACTTTTGTGGCATAGGAAGTGCGATAAAGTTTTAATTCCTTAGACCCTATGAGAAAGAGTGTGGGTTTTATTTTAATTGTACCAATAAATTTAAAATAACTTCCCCAACTTTTATTATTAATTATCACTTCATGCCCTGCCTTTAATTGCTAACTCGTAAAGACTGTGGCTGGTTTTCAAAATGATTCAGTATCAATCTTGTATTTACATCATCTCTGCACTTCTGGTCAGTTTAGATAGGAGTAAGTATCAACAGTTAGTGAATTATCCTCAGTATATTTGATTCCTTTTGGTGCTAGTATAAATTGAATTTTTAAAATATATATTTATTGATTTTAGAGAGAAATGGAGAGGGAGAGAGAAAAAAAAAAAAAAACATCAATGATGAGAGAGAATCATTGATGGGCTGTCTCCTGCAAGCCCCTTACTGGGGATCATCCTGTAACCCAGGCATGTGCCCTGACCAGGAATCAAACCATAACCTCCTGGTTCATAGATCCACGTTCAACCACTGAGTCACACTGGCTGGAATTATTTTCTTAATTTCACTTTCAGAATGTTCACTGCTAGAATAGAATAGAATAATACAATTTATTTTTATATATTAATCTTGTAGCCAACAACCCTGCTGAACTCAATAGTTCTACTATATTGTTTTGTAGATTCTTTAGGATTTTCTCTACGTAAGAACAGGTCTTCTGAATATAGGGATCATTTTATATCTTCCATTACCAATTTAAACGCCTTTCATTTCTTCTCTTCGATAAAATTTCCCTAAAACCTCCAGTGCACCCACAAAAGTGGGAAAGGATATGAGGGGGAAGGGAGGCTAATGTAGGTGTAGGACAAGGGGTACCCATTCCGTCCGTAGGTTCATGCCAAGTAGCGATGGGTACAAAAGAAAGTCCCCGAATGTGGTGAGTCGGTTCAGGAGTGTTCCAACCCCACCCTCGACGGAGGCGAGAGGTTTGCCCACCTCCCGCAGCCCGGCTGCCCCAGATGTTCCGCCACACCGGCTCCGAGGCGCCTTCAGCGCGGGAAGGGCTCTGGGCACAGCCAGCGTCTCTCCAGGGCGCCTCCAGCCTGGGAGCACCCGGCCCCAGGAGCCCTCAGGACTCACCTAGACACGCCCTCCACGCCCCCGCCCAGAACCCGCCCCCCTCCCCCCAGCCCCGGTGCGGCCCCTCCTCCCCGCTGTGTTTGTTCGGGGAAAGAGGGCGGAGGCGGAGGCGGAGGCCAGTTTGCTGGCTCCGGCAGCAATCGCCGCCGCCTGTGTATTTAGAGCCGCGGCCCGTCTCCCGCCAGCTAGCTCCGGGGAGGGAGAGCGCGCACGAGCCCTGGCGTCCCCGCCCCAGCCTTTCCCGGAGCCATGAATTCCAATTGCGCCCGGTGCAGCAAGGTGGTGTACCCCACGGAGAAGGTGAACTGTCTGGATAAATTCTGGCATAAAGCATGCTTCCATTGCGAGACCTGCAAGATGACACTCAACATAAGGAACTACAGGGGCTACAAGAAGTCCTACTGCAACGCACACTAGCCCAAGCAGTCCTTCACCATGGTGGCTGACACCCCTGAAAATCTCCGCCTCAAACAACAGAGCGAGCTCCAGAGTTAGGTGTGCTACAAGGAGGAGTTCGAGAAGAACAAGGGCAAGGGCTTCAGCGTGGTGGCAGACACACCCGAACTCCAGAGTATCAAGAAGACCCAGGACCGGATCAGTAATATAAAATACCACGAAGTTTGAGAAGAGCCGCATGGGCCCCAGTGGGGGTGAGGGCTTGGAGCCCCAGCGAGATGTCCAGGACAGCGCCAGCTCCCGGAGACCCCAGGAGCAGCAGCCTCATTATTTGCTCTTTATTATATCAATATTGTACATTTCATTAATTGATTTTCAAATATTAAACCAACCTTGCATTTCAGGGAAAAGTCCATTTTGTCGTGGTACATAATCCTTTTTATGTGATGCCAGATTCTATTTTCTAGTATTATGTTGAGGTTTTTTTTGTGTCTTATAAATATACTAGAGGCTCAGTGCATGAAACACATGCACGGGTGGGGTCCCTAGGCCTGGCCAGCGATCAGGACTGATTAGGTTCCCCTCGCCACCCATATCCCCTGCCACTCACAGCCGGTTCCCGTCACAGCCCGTGGGCCTGCCTGATGGGGTGATCAGGACCTGCCAACCCCAGGGAGGGACCAGGACTTTGGCTGGGGTGAGGGACCAACAGCCACCACAGAGGGCTGATCAGGGCCTTGGGGGGAGGGGAGGGAGAGAGGTGCTGGAAACCAATTCCAACATGACAGCAGGGCTGAATCTGGGAATGGCTAAAGGCATTTCCCCAAACCTGAATAGAATACATTAAAATGATTTTTGGCTGCCAGATAGCTCAGGGCATCTTAATCTACATGTTATTGCCTCCTACTGACCAAACACCTGAACAGCCATAGGCTAATTCTTCCATTCTGACAATGCCTCTGTATGCAAAACCCTGACACTTTGAAGTGTATATCTCTGCCTCATCTCAGGACAATTTGTATTAATAAAAAGCATGGGGTCTGAGAGGAGGAGATCTTAGATCTTAGTTTCCTTTAAACTAGGCTCCTCTAACCCCCAAATGCCTTTCAAAATTATGCTTCATTTCTGGACTCCTATTTAATTTACTCACAGCCTTCTCCAGATTGCTGAACTCTTCTCTTTTTTTTTAAATTAAATCTTCATTGTTCAGATTATTACAGTTGTTCCTCTTTTCCCCCCCATAGCTCCCCTCCACCCAGTTCCCACCCCATCCTCTGCCTTTACCCCCCCCCCCCCCCGACACACAATATGTCCTCATCCATAGGTGTACGATTTTTGTCCAGTCTCTTCCCGCACCCCCCACACCCCTTTCCCCCCCGAGAATAGTCAGTCCACTCCCTTTCTATGCCCCTGATTCTATTATAATCACCAGTTTATTCTGTTCATCAGATTATTTATTCACTTGATTTTTAGATTCAGTTGTTGATAGATGCATGTTTGTTGTTCATAATTTGTATCTTTACCCTTTTCTTCTTCTTTCTCTTCTTAAAGGATACCTTTCAGCATTTCATATAATACTGGTTTGGTGGTGATGAACTCCTTTAGCTTTTTCTTATCAGTGAAGCTCTTTATCTGACCTTCAATTCTGAATGATAGCTTTGCTGGATAAAGTAGTCTTGGTTGTAGGTTCTTGCTATTCATCACTTTGAATATTTCTTGCCACTCCCTTCTGGCCTGCATAGTTTCTGTTGAGAAATCAGCTGACAGTCGTATGGGTACTCCCTTCTAGGTAACTGACTTTTTTTCTCTTGCTGCTTTTAAGATTCTCTCTTTGTCTTTTGCTCTTGGCATTTTAATTATGATGTGTCTTGGTGTGGTCCCCTTTGGATTCCTTTTGTTTGGGGTTCTCTGCACTTCCTGGACTTGGAAGTCTATTTCTTTCACCAGGTGGGGGAAGTTTTCTGTCATTATTTCTTCAAATAGGTTTTCAATATCTTGCTCTCTCTCTTCTTCTGGCACCCTTATAATTCGGATGTTTGTGCGCTTGAAGCTGTCCCAGAGGCTCCTTACACTATCTTCGTATTTTTGGATTCTTTTTTCATTTTGCTTTTCCGGTTGGGTGTTTTTGCTTCTTCGTATTTCAAATCTTTGACTTGATTCTTGCAATCTTCTAGTCTGCTGTTGGGAGTTTGTATAATATTCTTTTTTTCAGTCAGTGTATGCTTAATTTCTAGTTGGTCCTTTCTCATAACCTTGAGGGTCTCACTAGATTTCTTGAGGGTCTCACTACATTTATTGGTGGTTTCCAGAAAATTCTTTAAAAACCTTATAAATATGGTTTTTAACTCTATATCCAGTAGTTTGCTTTCCTCCATTTATGTCATTTGTGACCTGTTTCTTTGTCTCCTCATTTTGGCTGCTTCCCTGTGTTGATAGAGTGGCTTTGTGTGCTAGGTGTCCTATAGGGCCCAGTGGCTCAGCCTCCCCAGTTACCTGAGGTGGACACTCTTGGTGAACCCCTTTGTGGGCTTTGTGCACAGTCTTGTTGTAGTTAAGCCTTGATTGTTGTAGGTATCACTGGGAGGAATTGACCTCCAGGCCAATAGGCTGTGAGAATCAGCTGTGTCTACAGTGGGAGAACTTCAGTGCTGGAGACACCCTTCTGGGGCAAGACTTGCTTCAGTGGGGCTTTGGTGCTTACTGAGTCTGCCCCCTGAGTGTGTCCCTTATGGATCTGAGGAGTTGTAATTGGATGGTCCCACTCTGATCACTGGGTACACTGGCTCTTGGATCTCTAAGGAGGTGCTAATTTAGCCTCTGCCTGAGGCTACCCAGCAGGAGCTATAGAGAGATCTGCAGATTCATCTTCTTTGTTTGGGGTTTGGAGGTGCCCAGATGAGGCCCAGCTGTGAAGCAGTGCAAGCTGCTGTGGGGTCTTGGGCCTTCTTTTGGAAGTTCTGGGTCTCTCTGACCCAGCTGCAGTTTGTTAGGTAAAATTCAGACTGCAAAGGGCCAGGTCTTTCATATGCAAAAGTCTCTGGGCACAGCTTGGGTGGGGTGGGGTCTCAGGGGATCAATAGGGCGAAGCAAGCAGCTATGGCTGCTCCTCAGTCCTGCCTTAAGAGGCCCCGCATCTCAGTGTCCCAATAATCACTGCAAACACCTCTGAGAGAAAGCTGCCCTCAAGTTCTGACCGATGCCAGACAGTTCAGTTTCTCCTCGTATGAGTCTGGGTCCCCAGAGACTCGCCTGGAACTGGAGTTCAGAGCAGTCTGGAGCTTGAGACTCCCTCCCGATTGCAAAAGACAACCGAGTCCTCAGTTGCCAGCCCTTTCCACGTGCGCCTCCATACCTCTGCACTTTACTTCTGCACCTCCTCTGAGTCTCAGTGTGCTTTTCTCTTTCCTTCTAGTTGTAGAATTTCCACTCATCCAGCCTTCCTGTGGTTCTGGATGATGTCCATTTGTCTTTTAGTTGTATTTTTGAAGTGTTTGTGTAAGGCAGCAATTTCCGGTGTTTACCTATGCGGCCATCTTGGTTTCTCCCCCTGAACTCTTCTTAATGCTGGAACAAGAACCCCGACAAGGAGGGTCAGGGAGAGTGATGTGGGAGGTTGGCTGCCAGCCCCAAGGAGGGAGCTGGCCCTCTGCCCCCCTGGGATAGGGACCGTGTCCGCCACCACCCACCTCTGATTCCCCATCACCACCCAGAGGCCTGGCCCAAATCCCGTGATTGGGGGCCTGCTGGCCCAGGGGGAGGTACCAGGAGGTTGGCTGGCAGGCCCCATTGGTGTTCGGGACCTGCAGGCTGGGGGCAGCTCCTGCATTGAGCGTCTGCCCCCTGGTCGCCAGTAAATATCATAGTGACCAGTCATTCTGGTCGTTCTGGTCATTTGGGTTGTTCTGTCGTAAAGGTCGCTTAGGCTTTTATATATATAGAGATTTGATTCACATAAAACGCATAACATTTTTAAATGAAAACAATATCTCCTGTTTTGGGAATGCTTTCCATTTTAAAGGTCTTTCTCATAAATTGAATTTATTCACAGTATAGCCAGGGACCATTAGAACAATGACCTTATCTGATCTCAGCTACCCATCTGGAAACCTAGCCATCATCCGAGTGCCCAACAAGACCCATGGTTTCACTTGTATAGTCCAAGAAGACATACCCACTAACCCTGCGATCCTGGCAGTGCTGGACTCTTCTGGCCGAAGTTCCTGCTATCATCCCAATGGAAATGTCTGGTAGGCTTCTAGTTTCCTCCTGCTGCCATTGTGCTTTCTGGGTTTGTGAAATTTTATTTTTCCTTTTATTTTTTCCAACTTTATTGAGATATAATTGACATACAACATGGTGTAAGTTAAAGGTGTACAACCTTATTGGTTTGCTATACTTAAAAAAATTTCAAAATGATTACCACCATATCATTAGTTAACACATGCATCATTCCACCTAATTACCTTTTTTGTGTGTGTTGAGAACACCGAAGACATACTTTGTTACCAACTTTTAAATATATAACATAGCATTATTCAATATAATTACTATGCTATACATTAGACCCCAGAACTTATTCATCTAATAACTAGAAGTTTTATTTTTTTCTTTTAAATGATAAAAATGGCTTTAAGAAAATTTATTTAAGTTAATGGTCTTTAGATAGTAATGTTCAACTCATAGAACTATTTGATTTATGCCTTTCCATATACTTCTCTGGAAAAATCCTAGACAACTTTGTAAAACAAAGCTCATCATATTCTTTTTGTTTGCTTCTTTCTTTTTTCTTCTTTTAATATCTTTTTCTTTTTTAATGTTATTTTCATTTTGTTTTTTTATTTTTTTCATCATATCCTTTCTATAAATGAAAAGAAAATATTAAGTATACAATGTCAATGTTATTTCAAAATCTATATAAATTACATTAGGGATATGGAATATGAACTCAGATGGTCTGTCTAGAGCAGTGGTTCTCAACCTTGGCTGCACATTAGAATCACCTGGGAATCTTTTTAAAATCCTGATTTCTGGGCCTCATCCTCCGGAAATTCTGTTTCTTTGTTATGGGTTGAGGCCACAACATTAGTAACAAAGAAACAGAATTTCCAGAGGATGAGGCCCAGAAATCAGGATTTTAAAAAGATTCCCAGGTGATTCTAATGTGCAGCCAAGGTTGAGAACCACTGCTCTAGAGCTTATGCCCTAATAATATTATACTGCTTCACCTATGGAAATAATTTACAATGGACAGGTGCTACAATGCATTGTTATTGTCTGAGATATACAGGGTGTCCCCCAAAATGTATACACACTTTAACAGCTGATAGCTCAATTTTGAAAATTAAATGTATTTTAATAAACACCACCTTTATAATTATTCAAAGTGTGTGTATACATTTTTTGGGACACTCTATGTTTCTAACTAAGTAAGCTTTCTATAGCCACAACTAACAACAATAGCATACAAACAAAATCTCTAGAGCAATTAAGATCCTGATCCCATTTTGATCTACTAACTCATGTACTCTGTACTCTGACTTTATCTTATTTCATTTAACCTGAGCAAGTGAAATTCAGATTCTAACTTCAAATACAATTTAAACTTTTTGAGGTTTTCAGAAAGAGATATTCTCTCCCTTTAAATTATTTAAAGGTGTAACAGTCTCATCTTGAGAAATTCTGCCAATAATTGACAAAGCTTGGACACTGTCAGAACTTGAGTTAGGACACAGAAAGCTATTTGTGTTTTCAGTCCAAGGCAGTAATCAATGAGTTATCCCCATGTATATTGGGGAATTTCTACTTATCCTTCAGGGTTCAACAACAACTCTATATTATGTTTGGTGGGGCACTATATTAATTGTCACCAGGTATTCATTAGTTTCTAGGACTTTTCCCTTGCCAATGAAGCCCTCTGACCCACCAGCTCTACTCCTGGGCCCTCTGATATGATTCCTTGATACACTCTTAACCCCTTCTCACTGCCTCTTGTGAAACATGCCCATCTCCCCTACTGGACTGAAGATGCTTGAAGGCACACCCTGAATCTTTGTCATTACATAGTATGTATCTGTACATGGTCTAGGCTCAAGAATGTTTATTAAATAAATAATTTATATGGATAATTTTGTATCCTACTTTCCAGACACAATAAGATAATCATCTCAATTTCTTATTTGTTCTTTTGCTATTAGATTACTGCCACTAATCAATACTGGGGAAATAATATGTTAGAGACTTTACTTAGGGGGCCTTCATGGCCAATTCATCTGGTTTTTAAAGAAATAATTCATTATCAAATTAAGCCAACTTTCTAAGCACCCAGAACTCTACATATTCTATCTCCTCAAGGAAGAGGTGGAGATCCAATTTGGAAGAAGGTGAGAGAGCATGAGAAGGAGTTAACTGAGTAGAATGGACATCATTAGTGCCACTAGCTTTCAGACTGTGCATAGCTAAATTTGTGTGTGTGTAGTAAAATGTGCATTAGTGATGGCGCTAAGAGACTGGGGAGCCTGGCTGGTCTAAGTTCACCTTCTGCTCTGTCACAGAGCTCTTCTCTTCCACAGTGCCTCTGAGACATCCCCTGAGCTCTCCTGCCCACCCCAACCCTGGAGAGAGGCCTCCTCAGACTCCTGGCTTCCAGGTGCCAGATGCTGTTAGAAAACAGCTCTCTTGTACTGAGGTCAATTTGGCTGTCCTCAAAATTTACACCCTCAGTCTTCATTTTGCCATGGGGAAAATCTAAGCACTGTTCTTCTCCTGGTTTTCAGGTATAGCCTGCTCCCCTGTATTTCTTCTTGTCCAGATTAAACCTTCTACTTCATCTTTCTTCCAGCACATCATTTTCCAAATTTCTTTACCATCCTGGTTCCATCGTTTGACCCATTTTGGCATATTAGTAGGTCTTGAATTAAACCCAGTACTTCATATTAGTACAGCATTCAGTCACGGTCTTATCACTCCGAGGATCACCTAGGATTTTTCCAACATTTATATGCTATTGGCTAGCATAAACTACTACTTCCCTTGGTTTGAAAATGTCAGGTCAAATTTCAGAGTTGAATTATAGTGTTTCTGTTTGTGATTATTAATTTCCTTTCTGCCCAGGGTTTACATCAATGTCTTTGGAGGTCAATATTCAGATCAAGCTGGCAATAGAGTAAGAGCCTGGAATTGGTCAAGTTCTGTCACTTCCTCGCCCGTTGTTTCATTTAAACCCGTCTTTCTGGCTTTGAACCATTATGTTGGAGTTCGCATCTTAGAACAAGACAAGATTTCAATCACTTTCCTAGCAATGGGCCAGCAGGCAAGAATCAATGTCGGAACCAAAGTGCAGGTAGGTACATTTTTAAAAACAGTTAAATCGTAAGAGTAAAATAACTTTTGTTAGTGTTATTATTGATAAACTAGAGACCCAGTGGATGAATTCATGCATGGGTGGGGTCTGACCAGCCTGCCCCGATCAAGGTCGATTGGGCCAGGACGGCCAGCGGGAGGGACTGCAGGTGGTTGGCGGGCCAGCCCCACCCCCTGTTCGAACTCCCAGTTGAACTCCTGGTCAAGGGAATAATTTGCATATTAGCCTTTTATTATATAGGATTATACTTGTGTGTAATCTACTGTCCACTAAGAATTTTGGAATTCAATGAAAAACAAGAGGTGAAAGTTTCAAATGGAGTTGGGGGGGGGGTCTTATTAATTGTTTCTTCATCCTCAGAAATTGCTTCTAGTTCAGACTTGGATCCAAGCAACATTTACTGAATATTTCCTCTGTGAGTGCATGCATAGTGCTGCTTTGGGAGTTTGGTTTTAGGATTGCATTTGTTTCTCTCTTTGCTCTAGTACAGTGGCTCTCAACCTTCTGGCCCTTTAAATACAGTTCCTCTTGTTGTGACCCAACCATAAAATTATTTTCGTTGCTACTTCATAACTGTAATGTTGTTACTGTTATGAATCGTAATGTAAATATCTGACATGCAGGATGGTCTTAGGTGACCCCTGTGAAAGGGTCATTCAACTGCCAAAAGCCGCAACCCACAGGTTGAGAACCGCTGCTCTAGGAGAAAGCCCTGAGCTAAGTCAGGAGACCTGGATTCTAACAATGTCCAAGACCAAGCATCAGCCCCTTCTCCTTGGAGACACTTCCATACTGCCTAGCCCTTGGCTGAGTGAGGGTCAGTCATGTCCTTCTCTGGGCTGCACTCACCTCTGTCTCTGCGCTTGCTGAACTGTGCTCCTTTAATTGCCCTCCTGGCTGCACTTCCTGTGGGATGGGGAGCTCCTGAATTACAGAGTCTCTAGTGTTTTACTGATTCCATGGCCCAGAAGCACTCTCAGTAACTGGCAATACAGTGCAATAGTTAAGAACATGGACTTCAGGTTACATTTGATGTAGTTTCAAAACTCAACTCTGCCATTTAGCTAAGTAGGTGAACTTGAACTTCAGTTCCCTCATATTAGTAGACACAGTCCCAGGGAAAAGCCCCAAGACTGGAAATCTACTAGTACCTTCATAAGTGATGGGCAGGGAAAGGCTGAAGAAAGAGCCAGGCCACTCCAGTCTGGCAATTAACAGAGTTTATTAAAGGAAACTTACATCTTGGGCAGATGAAGTAGATATCTTCCAGACTGCTTGACAGGCACCAAAGAACTAACAAAACAAGGCAGGAGGGATGGGGCACTGGCCCCAGACCCATCCCAGGTAAAGGGAAATACCTTACATGTGTGCCCAGGTCAGGACAAGGGTCATTCCAGAACCCGCACACCATGGGGCTTAAGGCAGAGATACTGTTTATGTCAGAAGGAAAATGTCTATTACAGTCACTCCCTGAGTGTTTAGGGCAGTGATGGCGAACGTTTTGAGCTCGGTGTGTCAGCATTTTGAAAAACCCTAACTTAACTCTGGTGCCGTGTCACATATAGAAATTTTTTGATATTTGCAACCATAGTAAAACAAAGACTTATATTTTTGATATTTATTTTATATATTTAAATGCCATTTAACAAAGAAAAATCAACCAAAAAATGAGTTCACGTGTCACCTCTGACATGCATGTCATAGGTTCGCCATCACTGGTTTAGGGGAAGCAGTCTCTGTCTGGACCACATCTAGCTCATGGGTCTGGCAGCAGTCACATCATGGGGCAGTCTGTCCTTCACACCTCATCCATAAAATGGGGATAATAATTCCTACCATATCAATTGTTGTGAAGATTCGATGAGAATGTAAGGTGCTAAGCATTGTGCTTGGCGTCAGTCAGTGACAGCTCAAGATAGATGTAGAGTTTAACAGTTAAACTTCAATAAAGCTGAAATATATACACAGGTGTAGAAATAGATACAGATCTGTGTGGCTATATACTTATGTAGCATATATACTGTGGGGCTTTGAACAAGTTCCTTTAACTCTGACCTTTGTTTCATCAATTATTAGAGGAAAACACTGCTCCAACTTCTAAGGTGTCTTCAACTTCTAAAGTTTATACTTTTAATTAAGTGGAAGTATGACCTCAATATTCAGCACAGGCAGAAACATGTCATAAAAACAAACAGGGGAGACTTCAGATTCATCCAATATAAAGAGAGTGTCTACAATTGCTGTGAATTATTCTAGCTGCATTCAACCAGTCTAGCTACTGCAAGCGGCTGTTCAGGCTCCAGACATAGAAATTTACAATATAGCCTTGTACATTTGGTACATTATATTTACCAAAAACTGATGTACCACAGTTTTTAATCCACTCATCTGCTGAGTGTGCAAAATGTGCTCACTCTCTCTCCTCTCCCTCTTTAGAAATGAATTTTAATCAGAAAAACAGTCACTTTGATGCAAAAGAAAGAATTCGGTGTTAAAGTTTTTACTTTTCTCTTTGTCCTCATGATCACCCTTTCTTTGGATTTTTTAAAAATACAAATGGAACATGTGAATACATTCTCATATTTGAAGATTCAAATAATATAGAAAAATCAAAGTTTAAAAATGAGATTTTCCTTTTATCCTTTCTTCTACTCTAATCCCTTTCCCAAAGGTAACCATCACCCAAAATTTAGTGTGTATTTCTCTTTTCTATGCATTTACAAGTTACTTACATACATCACACACACACACACACACACACACACACACACACACATATATGTATATATAAAATTTATTGTCTAAAGTTTTACATATGTCTCCTTTTTCCCTGATTGATCCCCCCACCCAGCCATTCCCACCCCAGGCAAGTCCCCACCCCCCTAGTGTCTGTGTCCATTGCTTATGCTAATATGCATGCATACAAGTACTTTGGTTGGTCTCTAACACCCCCACCTACCCTGCCATTTGTCTCTGGATATATTTTTGTTCATCATGTTATGTTGATCATTATATCCCACATTTAAGTGAGATCATGTGATATTTATCTTTCTCCAACTGGCTTATTTCGCTTAGCATAATGCTCTCCAGTTCCATCCATGCTGTTGCAAATGGTAAAAGTTCCTTCTTTTTAATAGTGGCATAGTATTCCATTGTGTAGATGTACCACAGTTTTTTAATCCACTCATCTGCTGATGGGCACTTAGGTTGTTTCCAGATCTTAGCTATTGTAAATTGTGCTGCTATGAACATAGGGGTGCATATGTTCTTTCTGATTGGTGTTTCTGGTTTCTTGAGATATAGAGCTAGAGGTAGGATTACTGGGTCAAATGGGAGTTCCATTGTTAACTTTTGGAGGAAACGCCATACTGTCTTCCACAGTGGCTGCACCACTCTGCATTCCCACCAACAGTGCATGAGGGTTCCTTTTTCTCCACATCCTCACCAGAACTTGTCATTTGTTGATTTGTTGATGATAATGGCTATCATCTGACAGGTGTGAGATGGTATCTCATTATTGTTTTGATTTGCATCTCTGAGATGATTAGTGACTTTGAGCATGTTTTCATATGTCTCTCAGCCTTCTGTATGTCCTCTTTCAAAAAGTGTCTATTTAGCCGAAACCGGTTTGGCTCAGTGGATAGAGCGTCGGCTTGCGGACTGAAGGGTCCCGGGTTCGATTCCGGTCAAGGGCTGCGGGCACATCCCCAGTGGGAGATGTGCAGGAGGCAGCTGATCGATGTTTCTCTCTCATCGATGTTTCTAGCTCTCTATCTCTCTCCCTTCCTCTCTGTAAAAAATCAATAAAATATATATATTTTAAAAGTGTCTATTTAGGTCCTTTGCCCATTTTTTGATCTGATCATTTATCTTCCTTTTGTTAAGTTATATGAGTTCTCTGTAAATTTTGGAGATTAAACCCTTATCTGAAATAGCATTGGCAAATATGTTCTCCCATATTCTTGTTGTTTTGTTGATGGTTTCTTTTGTTGTGCAGAAGCTTTTTATTTTGATGTAGTCCCATTTGTTTATTTTCTCCTTTGTCTACATTGCCCTAGGAGCTGTGTCGGTAAAGATATTGATATGACATATGTCTGCTATTTTGCTGCCTATCAAGTCTTGTGGGATTTTTATGGTTTCCAGTCTTACATTTAAGTCCTTTAGCCATTTTGAGTTTGTTTTTGTGTGTGGTGTAAGTTGACGATCTAGTTTCTTTTCTTTTCTTTCTTTTCTTTTTTTTTTTTTTGCATGTATCTGACTTAATTTCCCAGCACAATTTATTCAAAAGACTGTCTTGACACCATTGTATGCTATTGCCTCCTTTGTCAAATATTAATTAAGCATAATGTCTTGAGTCGATTTCTGGGTTCTCTGTTCTGTTCAATTGGTCTATGTATCTGTTCTTGTGCTAGTATCAGGCAGTTTTGAGAACCATGCCTTAGTAATATAGCTTGATATCTGGTACTGTGATCCCTCCAAATTTGTTCTTCTTTCTCAGGATTGCTATGGCTATTTGGGGTCTTTTTCTATTCTAGATGAATTTTTGGTAAGTTTTTCTTGCTCTTTGAAATGTGTCATTGGTATTTTAATGGGGATTGCATTGAATCTGTAGATTGCTTTGAGTAGTATGGACATTTTAATGATGTTGATTCTACCAATCTATGAACATGGTATGTTCTTCCTCTATCTCTGTTTTCAATGTCCTGTAGTTTTCTGAGTACAGGTCTTTTACCTCCTTAGTTAAGCTTATTCCTAGGTATCTTAATTTTTCTGGTGCAATGGTAAATGGGCTTGTTTTTTTAGTTTCACTTTCTGTGAGTTTATTTTTGGTGTATAAAAAGGCCGTAGGTTTCTGGGTGTTAATTTTGTATCCTGCTACATTGCCAAATTCATTTATTAGGTCTAGTAGTTTTTATGGAGTCTTTGGGGTTTTCTATGTATAATACCATGTCATCTGTGAATAAGGACAGTTTTACTTCTTCTTTTCCAATTTGGATGCCTTTTATTTTATCTTCTTGTCTGATTGCTATGGCTAGCACTTCCAGTACTATATCAAATAGGAATGGTGAAAGAGGGCATCCCTGTCTTGTTCCCATTCTTAGGGGAAATGAGTTTAGTTTTTGCCCATTGAGTATGATGTTGGCTGTAGGTTGGTCATATAAGGCTTTTATTATGTTGAGGTATGATCCCTCTATAACTACTTTGCTGAGAGTTTTTATCCAGAAAGGGTATTGGATTTTGTCAAATGCTTTTTTCTGCATCGATTGGTATAATTATGTGATCTTTGTTTCTCAATTAGTTTATGTGGTGTATCACATTTATTGATTTGTAGATATTGTACCATCCTTGCATCCCCGAAATAAATCCCACTTGGTCATGATGTATGATCTTTCTAATTTAATGCTGAATCCGATTTGCTAGAATTTTGTTGAGGATTTTAGCATCTATGTTCATCAAAGATATCAGCCTGTAGTTCTTTTTTTGTGGTGTCTTTATCTGGTTTTGTAATTAGAATAATGTTGGCTTCATAGAAAGAACTTGGAAGTGTGCCTTCCTCTTTAATTTTTTGGAATAGTCTGAGGAGGATAGGTTTTAGTTCTTTGAATGTTTGGTAGAACTTCCCTGTAAAGCCGTCTGGACCAGGGCTTTTGTTTGTTGGAAGATTTTTTATCACTGCTTCAATTTCTTCTGTAGTTATCGGCCTATTCAGGTTTTTTTATTCTTCCTGATTGAGTTTTGGAATGTTGTATTTTTCTAAGAATATGTCCATTTCATCTAGGTTGTCCATTTTGTTGGAATAGAGTTGTTCATAGTATTTTTTCATAATCCTTTGTATTTCTGTGGGATCGATTGTTACTTTACCTGTTTCATTTCTGATTTTGTTTATTTGGGTCCTCTCTCTTTGCTTCTTGGTGAGCCTGGCTAGCGGTTCATCAATCTTGTTTATCCTTTCAAAGAACCAGCTCTTGGTTTTGTTGATCTTTTGTATTGGTTTTTTTTTTTTTTTTTTTTTTTTTGGTCTCTATGTCATTTATTTCTGATCTTTATTGTGTTCTTCCTTCTGCTTACACTGGGCTTTTCTTGTTGCTCTCTTTCTAATTCTTTGAGTTGTAGGATTAGATCATTTATTACTATTTTTCCTTGTTTTTTTGAGGTAGGCCTGTAGAGCTATGAACTTCCCTCTCAAGACTGCTTTCACTGTGTCCCATTGATTTTGGATTGTTGTGTTTTCATTGTCGTTTGTTGCCATGATGCTATTTATTTCTTCTTTGATCTCTTTGGTAACCCAATCATTGTTTAATAGCATGCTATTTAGCCTCCAGGTGTTTGATTTTTTTTCCATTATTTTTATTGTAGTTGATTTCTAATTTTATGCCATTGTGATCTGAGAAGATATAATTTATATCTTCTTGAATTTGAAGAGACTTTGCCTGTGTCCCAATATGTAGTCTATCTTTGAAAATGTCCCATGTGCACTTGAGAAGAATGTATATTCTGTGGCTTTGGGGTGGAATGTTCTGAAGGTGTCAATTAATTCCATCTGATCTAGTGAGTCATTTAGGATTGCTGTTTCTTTGCTGATTTTTTGTTTAGAGGATTTGTCCAGTGGTGTTAGTGGGGTATTAAAGTCCCCTACTATGACTGTATTGCTGTCAATCACTCCCTTGATATCTCCAGAAGTTTTTTTTATGTATTTGGGTGCTCCTGTATTGGGTGCATATATGTTTACCAGAGTTATATCTTCTTGTTGAATTGCTCCCTTTAGTATTATGAAGTGGCCTTCCTTATCTCTTATTATAGCCTTCACTTTGGGGTTTAATTTGTCAGGTATAAGTATTGCTACCCCAGATTTTTTTTTTTTCATTTCTATTCACCAGAAAACCTTTTTCTATCCTTTCACCATCAGTCTGTGTGAGTCTTTTGTTCTGATGTGGGTCTTCTGTAGACAGCAGATATATGGGTCATGTTTTTTTATGCACTCAGTTACCCTATGTCTTTTGATTGGGGCATTTAATCAACTTAACATTTAAAGTTATTATTGATAGGTACTTGCTTGTCGCCATTTTTATTTTTTTATGCCTGTGTTTCTTCTTCCCTTCCTATTTCTTCTTTTTACAGTAGACCCTTTAGGATTTCTTGCATTGCTGGTTTGGTGGTAATAAACTCCCTTAGTCCTTTTTTGTCTGTGAAGCTCCTGATTTCACCCCCAACTTTGATTGATAGCCTTGCTGGGAACAGTATTCTTGGATTCAGACCCTTGCTTTGCATCACTTTGTATATTTCATTCCATTCCCTTCTGGCCTGATGTGTTTCTGTTGAGAAATCAGTTGGTAGTCTGATGGGAGATCCCTTGTAGGTAACTATGTGTCTTCCTGGCAGCCTTTAAGATTCTTGCTTTGTCGTTGGTGTTTAATTATAATGTGTCTTAGTGTTGGCTTTTTGGGGTTCGTCTTGTTTGGGACTCTGTGAGCTTCTTGGACTTGTGTGAGTTTTTTCTTCCAATATCAGGTAAATTTTCTGTCATTACAGTGGGGCCTTGACTTACAAGTGTCCCGACTAACGAGTTTTTCGAGATACGAGCTGTCTCTTGGCCAATTTTTTGCTTTGAGTTGCGAGCTAAAATTCGGGTTATGAGCCAGCTTCAGATACCCCACCGCTAGTTGGCACAGCGAACATCACAGTGAATGCCACAACATCAGCCCAGCATGATGTGTCTCACCCGTTCACTTTTGATTTGACATATGAGTAATTTGAGTTACGAGCTCCATCACGGACCGAATTAAACTCGTAAGTCAAGGCCCCACTGTATTTCTTCAGTTTTTCGAATCATTGTTCCATTTCCTCTCCTTCTGGCACCCCTATTATGCAGATGTTGTTTTGTTTCATGTTGTCCCAAAGTTCCCTTAGGCTCTCCTCCTCTTTTTTAAGTTATTTTCCTATTGCTGCTCTGCTTGAGTGTTTTTTCCTGCCTTGTCTTCTAGGTCACTGATGCGGTCCTCCGCTTCTAGTCTACTGTTGATGCTTTCTATTGTGTTCTTTATTGCAGTGATGTCATTCTTCATTTCTTCTTGGTTCTTCATTTCCTCTTGGTTCTTACACATATTGTTAAATTGGTCTTCCCGCCGAAACCGGTTTGGCTCAGTGGATAGAGCGTCGGCCTGCGGACTGAAGGGTCCCAGGTTCAATTCCGGTCAAGGGCATGTACCTGGGTTGCGGGCACATCCCCAGTGGGAGATGTGCAGGAGGCAGCTGGTCGATGTTTCTCTCTCATCGATGTTTCTAACTCTCTATCTCTCTCCCTTCCTCTCTGTAAAAAAAAAATAAAATAAAATATATTAAAAAAAAAATTGGTCTTCCATCCTTTTCAGTGTCCTTATAACCATTGCTCTGAATTCTTTGTCTGACATATTGCTTGCCTCCATTTCGTTTATTTTCTTTTTCAGTGATTTCTTTTTTTCTTTCATATAGGGGCTGTTTCTTTGTCTCCCCATGTTCCCTCCTCTCAGGGTGTCTGGTTATGTAGCTCTCTCTCTCCTGTGTTGACTCTCTCTAGGCCAGTAGTTCTGAACCTTGGCTGCACATTAGAATCACCTGGGAATCTTTTTAAAATCCTGATTTCTGGGCCCCATCCTCCAGAAATTCTGTTTCTTTGTTACTAATGTTGTGGCCCCACCCCATAACAAAGAAACAGAATTTCCAGAGGATGAGGCCCAGAGATCAGGATTTTACAAAGATTCCCAGGTGATTCTAATGTTCAGCCAAGGTTGAGAACCGCTGCTCTAGGCAATCTCTGACCTTTCTATCCATGGATTGCCTCACCAGCTGTGTTTAATTCACTAATTCCAGGTGGGTGTTATTCAATTCAGCTGTTTCTTCTATCTGCTGTGTGAGAAGGTGCAGGACCCATCTGCATATTTAGTCATCACCTTGTCTCCCCCTGGACAAACATTTTAGGCACCTGTGGCCAGGGAGGCTGGAGTCTCGGTGTTCGTGGGTTCACAGTTGAGGCAGCTGGTCCCTGGGCATTGTGGTTGTAGAGTCCCGGAAGGTATCCGAGGTTTCCCCAATTGAAGGTAAGGCTGGGCTTCTGATCACAGCCACTCTCTTCTTTAAGATAGCGCAGTGTCTGTGGCAAAGCTGGCTGCTCTGGAAAAGATTTCAGAAGTAGTAGAGGCTGCCCGGCCAGGGGAGTCTGGTCCACCAGTCCCCAACAGTCCTGTGGAATATAACTGCCCCTCACTCACAAATACAGACACTCCCTGCAGGTCCACACACTCTCCTTTTGCTCTCTCACTCACACACTATCTTGCAGCCTGCCATCCCATCAGCCGCCATCTTGGATCTATACATACATACATCTTTTAAAATAAAAATTGGATTAAACTATACAATTATAGTTTAGGGCTTCAATTCATTTTTGTTTTCCAATTAACAAGTACTAAAGGTTTTTCCATGCCTGCATTTCCCGGCACACTTGTCCATTTTATTTTTAAATTGTATTTATAATATTTCCTATGTACTATAGTTAATTTATGCTAAATCTAGTGACCTCTCAGCAATTCACTGTTGCTAACTTTGTCTTCCATTGCTTCCAGGTCACTACTCTCCCTTGATTTTGCTTCCTTCTCATTTTTCTTTGTTGACTGTCTTCGTTTCCTTTTTCCCCAAATATTGAGGGCTTCCAGGGTTTGCCTTGAGCGTCTCTTGATTTCTTTGAGTCTGCTGTCCTTAAATATCTCCTACATGCTGATAGCCCTTTTGTTTTATCTCCAAAGGGATCTCCCATAAACTTGACATTTGCATATCTCTGATTCCAAACCTGCACCTCTATTTGGGTGCCTAAGAGAACATTAAATACTTTACTTAGCAAAATTAGACTTGAAAGCTCACTCTACCCTTCATCTTCTCCATTTCCAAAAAAAAGGCAATGCATTTACTCAGGCCAAAGACTTTGAACTAGTTACCCTCCTTTCTGTTTCATAGCCCCACATCTATTATCTGCAAGTCCTATAAACCCTATGTCCAGACTCTAAGACTTCTCACGTCCTCCAATCTATCTCTCTTGTCTGCCTCTCATATCTAATCTATCTCTTGCTTCCATTATTATAGTAGCCTCCTAATGAATCTCCCTGCTTCTGGTCTTCCTAAAGTCTATTCCAATACAGTAGTTGGAGTGATACTTTGAAAACATAAGTCTGGTCAAAACTATCCAGTGGCTTCTAATCTTACTCAGAGTAAGCCAAGGTCCTATAAAATACTGTACCTGACCTGACTTTTTGTTTTAATACTAGAGGCCCGATGCACGAATTCATGCACAGGTGGGGTCCCTCAGAAATCAAGGCCTATCGGGGGGCCAGCCAGCATCGGGGGGGAGGACCATGGGAAGTTGGCCAGCCAGGGAGAGGGGCTGCAGGAGGTCGGCTGGCCAGCCCCCATCATTGGGGCCAATTGGGGGGCCAACCAGGGGGAGGGGCTGTGGGAAGTTGGCTATGGGAGCACACTGACTACCAGGGGGCAGCTCCTGCACTGAGTGTCTGCCCCCTGGTGGTCAGTGAGCATCATAGCGACTGGTCGACCGGTTGTTCCAGTCATTCAGTCATAACGATCGCTTAGGCTTTTATATAGATAGATGCCCTCTTCTCACTCACCTGCTCCTTTTTGCTGTTCCTAGACAATCCCAGGCATGTGCCTGCCACAGAGCTTTTGCACTTGCTATTCCTTCAGCCTAAAATGTTGCTCCCACATTTAGCACATAGCTGCTGTCTCTCTTCCTTCAGGTTTCTGACCCACCCTATCTAACCAACAGCACCCCATCCCCACCACCACCCTGGCACTCTGAATGCCTCTTTGGCCCTATGCCACAAGTTCTAATATGTAGTGCTCTACATTGGCCTGAAGAGTCCCAGGTTCAATCCTAGTCAAGGGCACATGCCCAGGTTGCGAACTCCATCCCCAGTAGGGGGCATGCAGGAAGCAGCCAATCAATGATTCTTTCTCATCATTAATGATTCCACCAATGATGTTACCAGGGATTGAGCCCAAAATCTAGGCATGTTCCCTGACCTGGAATTGAACCAGCAACCTTTTTATGCATGGAACAATGCCCAACCAGTTGAGCCACACTGGCCAGGGCATATTTTTCCTACTATTTCTACCAAATTTTTCTTTGTATATCTTGAAACTTTATGGTTATGAAATTAAAGATGTTGACACTGTTCCTGGTGAGTTGTGCCCCTCACCCTTGTGCCAGCTTCCACATCACTTATTTGCTCTTCAGCTATGCCCATTATGTGACTCAGTGTATCAGTTAGGGGTGTTGCAGGGGGCTTTTTTGACAAATATTTTAAGATCAAAGTGTATTATTCACAATTTCTCTTTAAGTGGTCTTTGGCTTAAACACTATTCCATCTGATGTTAAATTGCTACACCTGCTTTCTTTAGTTAGCATCTGCTTGGTGCATTGTTTTCATCCTTAGACTTTAAACCTTTTAGCCTAGTTTTTTTTTAATTAAATCTTTATTGTTCAGATTATTACATTTGTTCCTCTTTTTACCCCCCATAACTCCCCTCCACCCAGTTCCCACCCCACCCTCCACCCTCACTCCCCACCCACTGTCCTCATCCATAGGTGCACGATTATTGTCCAATCTCTTCCCGCACCCCCACACCCCTTCCCGCCCCCAGAATAGTCAGTGCACTCCCTTTCTATGCCCCAGATTCTATTATAATCACCAGATCATACTGTTCATCAGATTATTTATTCACTTGATTTTTAGATTCACTTGTTGATAGATGTGTATTTGTTGTTCATAATTTGTATCTTTACCTTTTTCTTCTTCTTCCTCTTCTTAAAGGATACCTTTCAGCATTTCATATAATACTGGTTTGGTGGTGATAAACTCTTTTAGCTTTTTCTTGTCTGTGAAGCTCTTTATCTGACCTTCAATTCTGAATGATAGCTTTGCTGGATAAAGTAATCTTGGTTGTAGGTTCTTGCTAATCATCACTTTGAATATTTCTTGCCACTCCATTCTGGCCTGCAAAGTTTCTGTTGAGAAATCAGCTGACAGTCGTATGGGTACTCCCTTGTAGGTAACTGACTATCTTTCTCTTGCTGCTTTTAAGATTCTCTCTTTGTCTTTTGCTCTTGGCATTTTAATTATGATGTGTCTTGGTGTGGTCCTCTTTGGATTGCTTTTGTTTGGGGTTCTCTGCACTTCCTGGACTTGGAAGTCTATTTCTTTCACCAGGTAGGGGAAGTTTTCTGTCATTATTTCTTCAAATAGGTTTTCAATATCTTGCTCTCTCTCTTCTTCTGGCACCCCTATAATTCGGATGTTGGTACGCTTGAAGCTGTCCCAGAGGCTCCTTACACTATCTTCCTATTTTTGGATTCTTTTTTCATTTTGCTTTTCCGGTTGGGTGTTTTTTGCTTCTTCGTATTTCAAATCTTTGACTTGATTCTTGCAATCCTCTGGTCTGCTGTTGGGAGTCTGTATAATATTTTTTATTTCAGTCAGTGTATGCTTACTTTCTAGTTGGTCCTTTTTCATAACCTCGAGGGTCTCACTAGATTTCTTGAGGATCTCACTACATTTATTGGCGGTTTCTAGAAAATTCTTGAAAAACCTAAAAAGTGTAGTTTTGAACTCTATATCCAGTAGTTTGCTTTCCTCCATTTCTGTCATTTGTGTCCTGTTTCTTTGTCTCGGCATTTTTTATGCTTCGCTGTGTCGATAGAGTGACTTTCTGTGCTAAGTGTCCCAATTACCTGAGGTAGACACTCTTGGTGCACCCCCTTGTGGGCTTTGTGCACAGTCTTGTTTTAGTTAAGGCTTGATTGTTGTAGGTAACACTGGAAGGATTTGACCTCCAGGCCAATTGGCTGTGAAAATCAGCTGTGTCTGCAGTGGGAGAACTTCTGTGCTGAAGACACCCTTATGGGGCAAGACTTGCTTCAGTGGGGCTTTGGTGATCACTGAGTCTGCTCCCTGAGTGTGTCCCTTATAGATCTGAGGAGTTGTAATCTGGATGGTCCCACTCTGACCACTGGGTACACTGGCTCTTGGATCTAAGGAGGTGCTAATCTAGCCTCTGCCTGGGGCTACCCAGCAGGAGCCAGCTGTAAAGCAAAGCAAGTTGCCCTGGGGCCTTGGGGCAGCTGCAGTTTGTTAAGTTATTTTCAGATTACAAAGGGCCGGGCCTTTCATATGCAAAAGCCTCCGTGCATGGCTTGGGCAGGGCGGGTCCCAGGGGATCAACAGGGTGGGCGGAGCAAGCACTATGGCTGCTCTCAGTCCTGCCTTCAGAGGTCCTGGCAATCGCTGCGAGTGCCTCCGAGAGAAAGCTGCCCTGAGTTCCGACCGATGCCAGACAGTCCCATTTCTCCCGTGTGAGTCTGGGTCCCCAGAGACTCGCCTGGAACTGAAGCTCAGAGCCTGAGACTCCCTCCCAACTGAAAAAGACAATCATGTCCTCAGCCGCCAGCCCTCTCCGCATGCACCTCCTCACCTTTTATTTTACTTCTGCACTGCACCTCCTCTGAGTCTCGGTATGCTTTTCTCTTTCCTTCTAGTTGTAGAAATTCCACTCATCCTGCCTTCCTGTGGTTCTGGATGATGTCCGTTATGTCTTTTAGTTGTATTTTTGAAGTGGTTTTGCGAGGCAGCAAACTCCGGTGTTTACCTATGTCACCATCTTGGTTTCTCCCTTAATCTAGTTTTGAGGTGGATGTGTCTCTTGTAAACAGCATTGAGATGGATTTTGTTGCTTTCCTCAACCTAACAAAATCAATCTTTTAATACATTCTATTTTAATGGTTACTCTAAACTGTTAACTATCTTTTTTATATAAATAGAATTAACTTCCAGGTTCTCTAGTTATTTATTTTCCTTGACAACAATACTCTCAAGTCCTTCAGAAAATATTAGCTATCTACACTAATAAAAGAGAAACATGGTAATTGGCGTACGACCGCTACCCTTCCCATTGGCTAATCAGCATATCCTTATGCAAATTAACTGTCAGCCAAGATGGCGGCCGGCAGCCAGGCAGCTGGAAGCTAACAGGAGGCTTGCTTGCTGTGGATTCCAACATTCCCCGCCGGCCTCTGAGCTTCAGTTGGAAACATAGTAACATTTACAGAATATAAACAAAACTCCAGAAACCTCCTGTCAGTCAGCCGGGATCTCAGAGCTGGAGTCGCAACATTGTTTTGAATACAGAAAACAAAGGCCAGAAACCTGCTTTCAGCCGAGCCTCAGAGAGAAAGCCGGCTCTCAGCTCCAGTGACAGCCATAGAAGGTAAATAAATGCCAGAATAAAAAAAAAAAGAAAAAAAGGAGAGGTTTGGAGCTTCAGTTGCCCGCCAGCCTAAAAACAGCCCTCAGCCCCTCACCCAGACTGGCCAGGCACCCCAGTGGGGACCCCCACCCTGAAGCAACAAGATGGCGGCTAATTTGCATACTGAAGGCGGGCGGCAGCGGGCAAGGCTGTCTGCGGTCTGGGACCCGGATCTGTGACCCTGCCGGGCGGGATCAGCGGAGCCTCGAGGCCTCCCGGCAACGGGATCAGCGTGACAAGGGGCAACGCCCAAACGCCCTGATTGCCCTGCGGCTCTGTGTGTGATGGGGGCAGCGCCCTAACCCCCTGATCAGCCCTGCTCTGTGGGTGATAGAGGGCGGCGCCCCAACCCCCTGATTGCCCTGCGGCTCTGTGTGTGACAGTGGCGGCGCCCCAACCCCCCACGGGCCCTGCTCTATGTGAGACGGGGTAGAGCCATACCTCCCCATCGGCCCTGCCCTGAGTGTGACAGGGTGTGGCGCCTCAACTACCCCCCCCCCCCCCCCCCGCCACGGGCCCTGCTCTGTGTGTGACAGGGGGCGGTGCCCCAGCTCCCCTATTGGCCCTACTCTGTGCGTGACAGGGGAGAGCTCCTCAACCCCCTGATTGACCCTGCTCTGTGTGTGACAGGGGGGAGCTCCCCAACCCCCTGATCAGCCCTGCTCTGTGCATGACAGGGGGGAGCTCCCAAAACCCCTGATTGACCCTGCTCTGTGCATGACAAGGGGGAGCTCCCCAAACCCCTGATGGGCCCTGCTCTGTGTGTGACAGAGTATGGAGCCCCAACCCCCCTGATGGTCCCTGCTCTGTGTGTGACAGGGGGCAGCGCCCCAACCCCCTGATCGGCCCTGCTCTGTGCATGGCAGGGAGCAGCGCCCCCAACCCCTGATCGGCCCTGCTCTGTGCATGGCAGGGGGGTGGCGCCGCAACTTCCCTATTGACCCTGCCTTGAGTGTGACAGAGGGCGGTGCCCCAACCCCCCAATCGGCCCTACCCTGAGCGTGACTAGGGGTGGCATCACAACCTCCCCATCCGCCCTGCTCTGTTCATGACAGGGGGCGGCGCCCCAACTCCCCAATCGGCCTTGCTCTGAGCCCGACCAGGGGCTGCACCTAGGGATTGGGCCTGCCCTCTGCCACCCAGGAGCAGGCCTAAGCCAGCAGGTCATTATCTCCTGAGGGGTCCCAGACTGCGAGAGGGCACAGGATGGGCTGAGGGACCCCCTCTCCCCCCCGAGTGCACAAATTTTTGTGCACCGGGCCTCTAGTATATATATATTCTAATATATATATAATCTCCCTCTGGCTCCTAATTCTGTGTTCTTGAATACAAGCATCTCTGACAGGTAAACCTGGCGCCTCTCTGTCGTGGCCTTGAATTTCCTCAGGTGTTTGTTGATTCTTGGTGTGTGTTCATTTTTGTGTTTGAGAATCCCTGCTTTTCTGCATGTTCTGCTCACTGAAATTTGCTTCTGATAACTGTGGGTAAGTGGTTTGTGCTGCTGAGGGGTCAAAAACTAGGCTCTCAGCCCCAAGTGGGGCTCAACACAGAGGAGGGGACGAGGGCTACCTCCCAACTGACATCCTCACATTTACCTCAGGGCCCCTCCTGCTTCTCATTTCTGTTGACTGGGAGCTCAGAAAGGGTGTGTTTTGGGTTAGTGGTTTCAGTTGGTCATTTACCACTCTGGATATGGTCCCATATGCTTTTTTATGTTTAGGAATTCCTCATAGTTATTTCTGCTGATGAAAGTTTTTCCTATTTTCTAGAACCATTATTGATTTGTTCTCTATGAGACTTGGAATTGAAGGGAAGTTAAAAACACTGATCAATTCTTGTTACTCACCCATCTCATACTCCTTCCTCCCTCTCTTCCTCTCTTCCTTCCTTTTATTTCATGGGGGGAGGAATGAAAATGCAGAACAATACTGTGAGTTCTGGGGCCTTTGCAGGTAAGTGGTCACTTATTTGGCAGAGGGTAGTGGTTTAGCTTCTGTTTAGCCTGCCCACTGAACCCCCGCCCCCGGGGAGCTGCAGCCTGGAAGCTCCTCCTGCAAGGCTGTGGAGCAGACCCATTCGCCTTCCCTGCAGCTGCACAGAGACACCAGCCTGAATCACCAAAGGCTGTAGGGAAGTGGGGAGAGCAGAGGCCAAGGAAGGGCCATAGAGAGGTTAATGTGGAATGGCCTCCTGGAGGAAGGGCACCTTTAGGAGAAGGAAAGGAGTTGTAGTCATCCCAGTCCTTCCTGAAAACCCCACTGGGGTGCTCCCTCCTCTGAGGAGGGCTGCCCTCAGTGTCCTCCAAGCCTCCAGGCCAGCGCTCACAGTGCTTTCCCCAACTTGGTGTTTCCCAGGGAAGGAACTGGGTTGCAGCATCTTTGTGCTCCCCTCAGTATATGCTGGTCAAATTATTTGAATAAATTGCAAGCATTTGACAGTATCCAAATTCTGTTTGCTCTGGCCTGCTTGAGTCTCTCAAGACTCCACAGCATTGCGGCCCATTCCTCGTCCAGGTCAGAGTAACACCCTGCCCCTGTTTATAGATAATTAGACTCAAGGGAATCCAACCCCAAATTAGTGCCGCCACCAGCCTCCCCACCTCCTTGGTTCCACTGGCACCTTCCCACTCCCGGTCCTCAGCTTCCCTTCTCTTTCCCTTTGCTGAACAGCTGATGAAACCTGAGGAGATTCCAGTTCTCCAATATGTGAACGGGGATGACCTTCTTCTGCTGGCCATTTTAATAAGGATTCGACGCCTGTTTCATAAACTTGAAGGATGTGTGAATTTTCCCTCCGGTCAGGTTTGGAAAAAATTAAAGCAACCTTCTTACCTTTCTTCACTTTCTGTAAAACTGATGGCCCTTTGTCACAATTCCAGTATAAAGAAAGACACCAAAACAACAATAACAGCTCTAATAAATGAAAAAATTTAACTAAGTATAATGGTGCTTTCACTTGTTTCATTGATTTTTTTTTTTAAGGAGGGGGTGCAGGAGATTTCAAGAAGAGTATATAAAGTGATTAGGGAAGACCAAGAAATAGGCTTCATTATAAATTTAGAACACATCCTGAGTCATCATTGGTTTACATTCTTGGTCAGGGAAAACTATCTCACTTTCAGGACAGCAGAGAATGAGCAAATCAGCAAAAGTGTTCATGTCAGCTAGAGTTCTATCGGGAAAACAGGGAGGGGTCAGACGTTTCCAAAACCATCCTAAAGGCTAGGGAAGTGAAGGTCAAGAAAAACCCCACTGGCTTTCAGGAAAACTGGGAGTGAGAGGATCTCAGGAAGCTAACAGCAAGGAAGTGAGGGTGGCAGGAGCTCTCCTGGAAGAGCTCCCCCTCACATTTGACAGAGGGACTAACAAGAAACGGCCACCTACCTGATCCTCCGCCCTCCTGCCAGGGATGAATGGGGGCCTGCTTCTCTCCCATCTGGCAAACATCAGGCAGGTGCCTCTTGCTGGGGAATCATAACTGGGACTGCTGGCAAGGGATTTTAGAACATTGTGTATTTCCCCTTCCAAGGGGAAGGTGGGGGTGCTGCTGAGTCTGCAAGGACGGCCCAGCACAGTTTCTTCTGCTCAATGATAAAGTTGCTTTAGAGAACAACGAAGAGTTGAGAGGAACACCTGCACACTGCCTTTCTGAACTTCCCGGACCTCTCAGTTCCCTGATCTTTTCTTTTAAATTTTATAATAGTTTTATTGGAGTGGAATGACCTAAAGCTATCATTCAACTTTATTTTTTTATTTTTTTAATTAAAGTTGACATACAATATAATATTAGCTTCAGGTGTACAACATAGTGATTCAACATTAACTTACCTTACAAAGTGATCACCACAATAAGCCTAGTAACCATTTGTCAGCATAGATAGTGATTATGATTATTACTAACTTTATTCCCTATGCTTTACAGTATATCCCCATGACTTACATTATAACTGGAAGTTTGTACTTCTTAATCCCCTGCTCCTTTTCTGCCCAACACCCTGTTCTCTGGGAGAGGGAGAAATGTAGTTTGAGGGGCCATTCCTTATAGTGAATTCTAAATTTGGTGTGAAATGCACAAGAGGGATTAAGCCTATCAACCATTCACCACTTAGTGTGAAGTACTAAACCCTATTGTTTTCCTACAAAGAGCCACCTGAGGAAGTGCAAGTTGGGAATGGAAGGTAAAGGAGTAAGTGGAAGAATGGAGTACTCCTGGGAAGGCTGAGTAGGAACCAGTAGGAAGGAGATGAGTCACTGGGAGATGGGGCCTAATTCTTGGTATTAAGCCATTTACCACCTTTTATGTTGTTGTTGCCTTTAGTTAGCTTGCTTTATAAGAACTCTGTTAACATTGAAGATTTAACTTTATTATTTTTCATTTCTACACTTGCTAATCTCCCCTGCTATCTTTGTGAAAAAGAGGTTACTAGACTCATGTCTGGATCAACACTAAATCTCTCTTTTCTATTTTTGACTTTTGCCTCTTCTTTTTCATTGATGAGGGAAATTTTAGTTTCAAGTAAGATAGAAATATTAAATTAATTGAGCGAATGTGTATAAGCATATCTCTGAAAAATAGCACATAAAGTACAAGTAACAGTCACAACAAAGCCTCAACTAAATCTGTTCTTGTAGATTAGTAAAACTTATTTCATGGATGTAAAGCCCATAGTAGACACTGAATAACACCTTGATAAATTGGACATAGGCAAAATAATGAGATGACATTTTTTTTTGCAGTAGTAGTTTCAGATGTAGAGCATAGTGGTTAGACAATTATATACTTTACAAAGTAATCTCTTGATATTTCAAATACCCATCTGACACCATACACAGTTATTACAATATTATTGACTATATTCTCTATACTATACTTTACATCACTGTAACTATTTTGTGACTGCCAACCTGTAGTTCTTAATCCCTTCACCTTTTTCAACACCTCTCCTTCCCCTCTATCAATCATTAGTCTGATCAATGAGTCTCTTTCTATTTTGTAACATATATCCTATCTAATAAAACAGTAATATACAAATTGACCATCACTCCAACACACAAGATGGCTGCCTCCATGTGGACACAAGGTGATCAGCAGGGGAGGGCAGTTGGGAGGAACCAGGCTTGAAAGGGAGGGCACTTGGGGGCGATCAGGCCTGCAGGGAAGGGCAGTTGGGGGGGACCAGGCCTGCAGGGGAGGGCAGTTGGGGGGGACCAGGCCTGCAGGGGAGGGCAGTTGGGGGAAACCTGGCCTGCAGGGGAGGGAGGGCAGTTGTGGGGAACCAGGCCAACAGGGGAGGACACTTGGGGGTGACCAGGCTTGCAGGGGTGACTAGGCCAGCAGGGGAGGGCAGCTGGGGCAATCGGGCCGGCAGGGGAGCAGTTAGGCGTCAATCAGGCTGGCAGGCAGAAGTGGTTAGGGGCAATCTGGCAGGCAGGCAGGCAAGTGGTTGGGAGCCAGCAGTCCTGGATTGTGAGAGGGATGTCCCAGATTGGAAAGGGTGCAGGCTGGGTGAGGGACACCTCCCCTTCCCCCCTCCCCCCCCGCCCCGTGCACGAATTTCGTGCACCGGGTCTCTAGTGTATATATATATATATGTATATATATCACCTCTTTGTTATCCACTGGCCTATTGATGGATACTTGGGTTGCTTCCAGAGCTTGGCTATCCTAATATATAAAAACCCTGGGTCTGTCACATCCACAACAACCAGAGACTTGATCTAATGCCCATGCTGCAGGTGTAGTAGGCTCTGGTGGGTGGGAACTTGTGGCAGCAGAGACAGGGATGGGGGAGGCGGGGCCGGCACTCACACTCACTCACAACCACACACACACACAGACACACCCAACACCCACCAGTTCACAGCCTTTTCTTCCTTTCTTTCCCTCCCTCCCAGCTTGCTCTCAGAGCCTCTGTCAGAATGAGGAAACAAAACAGACTGGACCTGAAGAGGTCTGGATGGAAGGGAGGGCTGGCAGAGGGTGGAGCAGCCCCCACTGGCCCCAACCCCTCCCAGCCGGGAAAGAGGAAGAAGGAGACAGGGAGGCAGGGAGGCCTGGAGGACTGCTGAGGAAAACAAAGAGAGACAAAGACTGGGCGAGATCAGGCAGGCAGGGAAGATCAGCTGAGGGCAATCAGGCAGGCAGGCAGAGGCAGTTAGGTGTGATCAGGCAAGCAGGCAGGCAAGTGGTTAGGAGCCAGCAGTCCCAGATTGAGAAAAGGATGTCCAACTACCAGTTTAGGTCCTGCCTGGCACTCGCACCCACTGCCAGCACCGGAGCTGCCGCTCACACCTGCTGCCGGCACCCAGCACCAGCCCCAGTCCCTCAGTGCTGTCAGCGGGTGCGAGCAGCAGCTGCCGGGCCTGATCACCCCTCCAGGCTTCTCTACCTCCCCTTGCTCCAAAGGGCGATCAGGGTTGGCAGCTGCCTCTCGCACCTGCTGCCAGCACCAGCCCCACTTGCATTCACAGCCGATGCCGGCCCCAGTCACCTCTAAGGGCCTCTCCACCTCCTCCTGCTCACACCTGCTGCTGGCACTGGCCCCAATCGCTCTGCACTGTCAGTGGGTGCGAGTGGGGCCAGCACCATCGGAGTGGTGGTGGCGGCAGCAGGAGCAGGGCTGCCAGCAGACAGGGGACTAAGGGCCATGGCAGGAGGGGCCAGGCAGGGGTGTGGAGGATGGGCCAAGACCCACGCCTGTGCCCACTGCAGCCTCACGGCCCACAGTTCCTTTCAAGGTGCACAAATTCATGCACTGGGCCCCTAGTCCTACCTAATAATAGAGAAACATGGTAATTAGCCGTACCTCCCCTACCCTTCCCATTGGCTAATCCGGGTGATATGCAAATTAACTGCCAACCAAGATGGCGGCCGGCAGCCAGGCAGCTTGAAGCGAACAGGAGGCTTGCTTGCTTCAGTGACGGAGGAAGCCAACGTTCCCCGCCTGCCTTGCTGGCCTCTGAGCTTGCAGTTTAAGAAACATTGTTATGAATATAGAAGCTAAACAAAACCCCAGAAACCTACTTTCAGCCAGCTGGGCTTCAGCCAGCAGGACCGCAAAATTGTTTCAATTATAGAACAAACACAGATCCCTGCTTTCAGCCAGCCGGGATCTCAGAGCTGGAGTGAGCAGGACCGCAACAGTGTTACAATTATAGAACACAAACAAACCAGATACCTGCTTTCAGCAGCCGAGGCCTCAGAGCTGGAGCCAAGCCTCAGAGAGAAAGCTGGCCCAGAATAAAAAGAAAAAGAAAAAAAGGACAGGTTGGGAGCTTCAGTCACCCGCCAGCCTGAAAACGGCCCTCAGCTCCTCACCCAGACTGGCCAGGCACCCCAGTGGGGACCCCCACCCTGAAGGGGGTGTGACCAGCTGCAAACAGCCATCAGCCCGTCATCCAGGCTGGCCAGGCACCCCAGTGGGGACCCCCACCCTGATCCAGGACACCCTTCAGGGCAAACCGGCCGGCCCCCACCCATGCACCAGGCCTCTATCCTATATAGTAAAAGGGTAATATGCCTCCCAGCACAGGAATCAGCGGAGCCACAAGGCCTCCCGGCACCGGGATCAGCGTGACAGGGGGCAGCGACCAAACCCCCTGATTGCCCTGTGGCTCTGTGTGTGACAGGGGGCAGGGCCACAACCTCCCTGTCCGCCCTGCTCTGTTCATGACAGGCAAGGCGCACCAACCCCCTGATCAGCCCTGCTCTGTGCCTGATGGGGGGAGCTTCCCAACCCCCTGATCGCCCTGCGGCTCTGTGTGTGACAGGGTGCGGCGCCCCAACCCCCTGATCGGCCCTGCTCTGTGTGTGACAGGGTGCGGCACCCCAACCCCCCCCCCCCCCCACAGGCCCTGCTCTGTGTGTGACGGGGTAGAGCCATAACCTCCCCATCGGCCCTGCCCTGAGTGTAACAGTGGCGGCGCCCCAACCCCCTGATTGGCCCTGCTCTGTGGGTGATAGAGGGTGGCACTCCAACCCCCTGATGGGCCCTGCTCTGTGCGTGACAGGGGGGAGCTCCCCAACCCCCCTGATGGGCCCTGCTCTGTGTGTGACAGGGCGTGGCGCCGCAACCTCCCTATTGACCCTACCTTGAGTGTGACAGGGGGCGGTGCCCCAACCCCCCAATTGGCCCTACCCTGAGCGTGACTGAGGGTGGCATCGCAACCTCCCGATCCTTCCTGCTCTGTGCATGACAGGGGGCAGCGCCCCAACTCCTCAATTCGCTCTGCTCTGAGCCCGACCAGGGGCTGCACCTAGGGATTGGGCCTGCCCTCTGCCACCCGGGAGCAGGCCTAAGCCAGCAGGTCGTCATCTCCCAAGGGGTCCCAGACTGCGAGAGGGCACAGGCCGGGCTGAGGGACCTCCTCTCCCCTTGAGTGCACAAATTTTTGTGCACCGGGCCTCTAGTCTATATATAAAAGCCTAAGCGGCTGTTACCACCAAACAACCAGAATGACTGGAACAACCCATTGATCAGTCGATATGACGCGCACTGACCACCAGGGGACAGATGCTCAGTGCAGGAGCTTCCCCCTGGTGGTCAGTGTGCTCCCACAGTGGGAGCACCACTCAGCTGACCAACCTGTCCTGGCAGCCCACCAGCCCAGCAGCAGCCACTCACTCTCTCAGTAGTCCTGCAGGTCTAATCTCCAGAGAACGGCCCAGGCACCGATGGACCAGTGCCACTGGCATGATCCCAACAGCATCACCAGCCTCCTAGAAGTCGGCTTCAGGCACCATGGCTGCTTCTCTTCCCTAGACGCTCCACAAGGAAGAAACAATATAAAAGCGGCCACCAGGTGGCTCCCGACAACAAGTGCAAATGTCAGCAGGATGGATTGGGATCCTCGCCCAGCAAGGGCATCCCACCCCCGCCTGGAGGGCCAATTGCATCCTGGCCCCCAACCCCCATGGAACCCTACCCGTGCACGAATTCATGCACTAGGCCTCTAGTTATAAATAATGCTGCAATGAATATAGGGGTGCATATATTCTTTTAATTTAGTGTTCTTGGCTTCCTCAGATATATACCTATTTCTTGAGGAACCTATATATTGTTTTCCACAGTGGCTGCGCCAGTCTGCAGTCTCACCAGTGGTGTACTAGGGTTCCCTTTTCTCCATATCCTCACCAACTCTTGTTGTTTGTTGATTTATTGATGATAGCCATTCTGACAGGTGTGAGGTGATATTTCATTGTGATTTTAATTTGCATATCTCTTTTCATATTGGCCTCTTAGGAAGTGTCTATTAAAGTTCTCTGCCCATTTCTTAATTGCGTGTTTATTTTGGTGTTGAGTTGTTTATAACTTTTGGACATTAACTCCCTCTCAGATATATCATTGACAAATATCTTCTTCCACTCAGTAGGTTGTCTTTTCATTTTGTTGATGCTTTCCTTTGCTGTGCAAAAACTTTTCAGTTTGATGTAGTCCTATTTATTTATTTATTTATTTATTGTTATTTCTTTTTTATGAATTTTTATTCCTTTGCTGAAGGAGATATGTCAGAACAAAACATTGCTATGAGAGATGTTGGTGATTTACTGTCTATGTTTTCTTCTGGGAGTTACATGGTTTTACGTCTTACATTTAAGACTTTATCCATTTTTAGTTTTTTCTTGTGTATGGTGTAAGTAGGTGGTCTAGGTTTTGGTTTCTTTTAAGTATCTGTCAAATTTCCTTAACAACATTTATTGAATATACTGTCTTTACCCGATTGTATGTTTTTGCCTCCTTTGTCAGGTACTTGCTGACCATATAAGTGTGAGTTTATTTCTGAGCTCCCTTTTCTGTTATTTTTATCTATATGTCTGTTTTTATGTCAGAACCATGCTATTTTGATTACTATGGCCTTGTAGTATAGTTTGATATCAGGTAGCACGATTCTTCCAACTTTGTTCTTCTTTCTCAAGATCACTGTTACTATTTGGGAACTTTTGTGGTTCCATATAAATTTTTGAATTATTTGTTCTAGATCTGTAAAATATACCATTGGTATTTTGATAGGGATTGCATTGAATCTGTAGATTTCTTTGGGTAGTATGGACATATTTTAATGAGATTAATTCTTCCTATCTATGAGCACAGTATATGCTTCCATTTATGGTATTTGTATATTCTCTAATTTCTTTTTTTTAAAAAGGAGTTTATTATTTTATTTTATTTTTAATATATTTTATTGATTTTTATAGAGAGGAAGGGAGAGGGATAGAGAGTTAGAAACATTGATGAGAGAGAAACATCGACCAGCTGCTTCCTGCATACCCCCTACTGAGGATGTGCCCGCAACCAAGGACATGCCCTTGACCAGAATTGAACCTGGGACCCTTCAGTCTGCAAGCCAATGCTCTATCCACTGAGCCAAACCAGTTAGGGCTAATTTCTTTTTTTATAAGAGAACATTTATTTATAAAGTCACAGAGGTAGAAGTAATTTGTAGAAGAAATTGATTTAGAAAACAAATTATAGAGGTAAAGGAAGGGCCCTAGGAACTGGGGAGTGAGAATGGTAATGGTCTGGATGGAGGAGGAGGGGGAAAGCAGAGGAAAGGCCTGGGCATGCTCCCAGGAGGGAGAGCACCTATTCTCTAATTTCTTTCATCAGTGTCTTATAATTTTCCAAGTACGGATCTTTTACCAGCTTGGTACTTTATTTATTTATTTTTATGCAATTGTAAATGGGAATTTTTTTAATTTTCTCTTTCTGATAGTTCATTGTTGGTGTATAAAAATGCAATCAATTGCCCTGGCCAGTGTGTGCAGTGGTTAGAGCATCGGCCTGTGCATGGAAGGGTCACAGGTTTGATTCTGGTCAAGGGCACATACCTGAATTGCAGGTTCATCCCCAGTCCCAATTGGGGCACATTGGGTAGGCAACCAATCAATGCCTCTCTCTCTCTCATATTGATGTTTCTCTCTATTTCTCTCTTTCTCCCTCTTTCCTGCTCTCCTTCACTCTCTGAAAATCAATGGGGAAAAATATCCTCAGATGAGGATTTTTAAAAAATGCAACCAATTTCTGAATATTTATTTTGAATCCTACTATTTTACTGAATTCATTTATCAGTCTTGCAAATAATGACAGTTTTACTTCTTCCTTTCCAATTTGGATGCCATTTATTGCTTCTTCTTGTCTGATCTCTGTGGCTAGGACTTCTAGGACTATCTATATATATAAAACCTAATATGCAAATAAACCGAACAGTAGGACAACCGAACAACCGAACAACTGGTTGTTATGATGTGCCCTGACCACCAGGGGGCACACGCAGAATTTGGTGGGCATTGGCAGCAGGCGGCAGAGTAGAGAACATCAGCTGTGGTGGGATGGTGGAGCAGTTTGAGCAGGGGCGCCAGACCAAGGTGGGGTGCTGGTTGCTGTCATCAGGGAGAGCATGAAAATTCTTTGCTCCCCCGCACCACAGTCCTTCCTGGCACTCGCACCCACTGCCAGCACTGGAGCTGCCACTCACATCTGCTGCTGGTGCTCGCCCTATTTGCACCTGTGCTGGTGCCATCCCCAATCACTCCACGCCATCAGCAGGTGCAAGCTGGGCCAGCACCTTCAGCGCATGGGAGTGATGGCAGTGGGACCAGGGCTGCTGGCAGACAGGAGAGAGGGGGCGCAGCGGGACGGGCTGGGCAGGGGCACAGAGGATGGGCCAAGACCTGCCCCTGTGCCTACAGCAGCCTCATGGCCCACAGTTCCTTTCAAGGTGCACAAATTCATGCACTGGGCCACTAGTCCTATATAATAAATAGGAATATGCAAATTGACCATCACTCCATCACAAAGATGGCGGCACCCACAGTGGAGGTGGGGTTTCCATAACACAAGATGGCTGCACCCATAGTGGAGGCCAAGTTCCCATAACGAGCCTTAATGAGCAAACAGCAGGGACCTGAGGCTGTGCCCCCTGCCTGATGGGGCTTGACAGGGACCTCAGGCCGTGTCCCCCACCCCAGTGCCAGGCTGGGGGGCTTGAGGCTGCACCCCCCACCCAGCAGGGGCTGATGGGGGACCACAAGGTGCGCCCCCCACCCTGGTGCTGGGCCAGGGGACCTCAGGCTGCTCCCCCCATCCCAATGCCAGGCTGGGGAACCTGAGGCCATGCCCCCCACCCAGCAGGGTTTGACAGGGGACCTCAAGGCATGCCTCCCACCCCAGCCCGGGCTGGGGGACCTCAGGCCATGCCCCCCACCCCAGCGGCCAGGCCACGCTCCCCCCAACCCCTTGCAGCCCAGCGGGGCTTGACATGGGTGAAACTGGCCAGGTCTGGCTCTAGCCCAATGGTCTTGCACGATTTTGAGGTGCACATGGGTGGGCAGGTACTTGACTCTGGGACCCATGGTGCACCCCAGACTCTGACAGGAGGAAGATTTTCATATACATTTTACTAATTTTCTTTTATATTTGACACTTCTATTATAGAGAAAGGGCAAATAGCAATATTAAAATATATCCTCTAATTAATCCTCTTTTAATGTGCATGAATTTTGTGCACCAGGCCACAAATATATATATATATATATATTATGCTATGTGTCCAACCCTCCAACTGATCGTTTTAATGTATTGCTGAATTCAGTTTGCTAATATATATTTTGTTGAAGATTTTAGCATCTATGCTCATCAGAGATACTGGCTGGTAATTCTCTTTCTTTGTAGTCTTTTTTTTTTAAATATATTTTATTGATTTTTTACAGAGAGGAAGGGAGAGAGATAGATAGTTAGAAACATCGATGGGAGAGAAACATCGATCAGCTGCCTCCTGCACATCTCCCACGGGGGATGTGCCCGCAACCCAGGTACATGCCCTTGACCGGAATCGAACCTGGGACCTTTCAGTCCGCAGGCCGACGCTCTATCCACTGAGCCAAACCGGCTTTGGCTCTTTGTAGTCTTTATCTGGTTTTAGAATTAGGATAATGCTGGCCTCATAAAATGAGTTTGTTAGTGTTCTTGAAATTTTTTTGGAATACTTTGAGGATAGGTATTAGTTCTTCTGTGAATGTTTGGTAAAATTCTCCTGTGAAGCCATTTGGTCCAGAGAGAACTTTTGTTTGTTCTGAGTTTTATTATTACTGCTTCATTTTCATTAGTTGTAATCTGTCTATTCAGATTCTCTGATTCTTCCCTATTTAGTTATAAAAGATTATATATTTCTAGAAATATGTTCATTTCATCCAGATTGTCCAGTTTGTTGGGATATAGTTGTTCGTAGTATTTTTCTACAATTCCTTGTATTTCTGTAGAGTTGGTTTCTTGCTATTTCTCCTCTTTCATTTCTGATTTTATTTATTTGGGTTCTCTCTTTTTTCCTTGATGAGTCAGGTTAAAGGTTTGCAGATCTTGTTTATATTTTCATTGATCTTTTTGTATTGTTTTTTAAGACTCTTATTTATTTCTGCTCTGATCTTTATTATTTTCTTCCTCTGCTCACTTTTGTCTTTGTTATTCTCTTTCTAGTTCCTTTAAGTATAAAGTTAGATCATTCATTTGAATTTTTCTTGTTTCTTGAGGTAGGCTTGTAATGCTATGAATTTCTTTCTTAGGATTGCTTTTACTGTGTCCCATAGGTTTTGGATTATGGTGCTCTCATTTTCATTTGTTTCAAGGTATCTTTTGATTTCTTCCTTGATCTCATTGTTGATCTATTCATTGTTTCGTAGCATGTGATTTAGCCTCTATGTATTTGTGTGTGTGTTTTTCAGTTTTTTCTTGTGATTGATTTCTAGTTTCATACTATTATGGTCAGAGAAGATGCTTGATATCATTTCAATTTTCTTAAATTTATTGAGACTTGTATTGTGTCCTACCATGTGATCTATCCTAGAAAATGTTTCATGTGTTTATAAAAGAATGTATATTCTGCTGCTGCTTTGGGGTGAAATGCTCTGAAGATATCAATTAAATCCATCTGATCTAGTATTTCATTTAACACCCCACTGACATCAGTGGATAGATCTTCCAGACAAATAACAACTAATGAACAGACAAATAACAAACAAATAATTACCTTAAATGACACACTAGATCAGATAGGTTTAGTTGATATTTACAGAACATTTCTTCCCAAAGCTGCAGAATATACATTCTTATTAAGTGTACATGAGACATTCTCAAAGATAGACCACATGTTAGGACATAAAATAAGTCTTTACAAGTTTAAGAAGACTGCAATATCAAGCACCTTCTCAAATCATAATGGCATGAAAGTAGAAATCAACAAAATAAAAACCTTCAAAAACATTGAAACACAAGTAGGCTAAATGGCATGTTATTAAACAATGAATGGATTACCAATGAGATCAAGGAAGAAATAAAAAAAAAACTTCCTGAAAACAAATGAAAATGAACATCCAATAACCCCAAATCTATTGGACACAGTGAAAGCAGTCCTGAGAGGGAAGCTCATAGCATTACAGGCCTACCTCCAGCAACAAGAAAATCTCAAACTATCTAACCCTACAACTAAAAGAGAACAAGAAAAGCCAAGTAAGTAAAAGGAAGGAAATGATAAAGATAAGAGAGGAAATAAATGACATAGAGACTTAAAAAAAACAATACAAAAGATCAATGAAACCAAGAGCTGGTTCTTTGAAAAGATAAACAGGATTGATCAACCTTTAGCCAGACTCATCAAAAACAAAGAGAAAGGACCAAATTTATAAAATCAGAAATGAAAGAGGCGAAGTAATAACTCACACCACAGAAATACAAAGGATTATAAGAAAATACTATGAACAACTACTAGTATATACCAACCAATTTAATAACCTGGGCAAAATGGACAAATTCCTAAAATATACAATCTTCTAAAACTCAATCAGGAAGAATAAAAAAAAATAACAACTAATGAGTAGACAAATAACTAATGAAATGGAAGCAGTAATTTAAAAAAATTCCCAGCAAACCAAAGTCCTGAACCAGATGGCTTTACAGGCAAGTTTTACCAAACAGTAAAAGATGAGCTAACACGTAACTTCCCCAAACTATTCCAAAAAATTCAAGAGGAAGGAAGATTTCCAAGATCTTTTAACTAGGCCAGCACTATCCTAATTCCAAAACCAGATAAAGGCACTACAAATAAAGAAAATTACAGGCCAATAGCCCTGATGAATATAGATGCTAAAGTCCTCAACAAAATATCAGCAAATTGGGTCCAGGAATTTATTAAAAAGATCATATACCATAACCAAGCAGGATTTATTCTGTGAAGGCAAGGCTGGTACAATATTTACAAATCAATAAATATGATACAACACATAAACAAAGAGAAGGACAAGGATAAAAATCACATTATCATAACAATAGATGCAGAAAAAGATTCAACAAAAGCCAGTACCAATTTTTGATAAAAATTTTCAGCCAAGTGGGAATAGGGGGATCATACCTCAACATAATAAAGGCCATATATGACAAACCTACAGCAACATCATACTCAATGGGCAAAAACTAAAACTATTTCCCTTAAGAACAGGAACAAGGCTTGGAGACCAAGATGGCGGCGTAGGTAAACACCGGAGACCGCTGCCGCAAACAACCAGTTCAAAAATACAACTAAAAGACTGAACGGACATCACCCAGAACCACAGGAAGGCTGGCTGAAGAGAGACTCTACAACTAGAAGGAAAGAGAACAGCAAATCGAGGCTCAGAGGCGGCGCAGTGTGGAAAATACAAAGGTACCGAGGTGCGCGCGCAAAGCGGGCTGGTGGCTGAGGGCGCGGTTGTCGTTTTCTGTCGGGAGTGAGTCTCAGACTCTGGGCTCCAGATCCGGGCGAGTCTCTAGGGACCCAGACTCAAACGGGAGAAGCGGGATTATCCGGCATCAGTTGGAACCTGAGGGCAGCTTTCTCTCCGAAGTTTGCAGCGGCTGCCGGGGTTCTGAGAAGCAGAGCCTCTGGGAACGGGACTGAGCGTGGCCATAACTGCTCCCTCCGCCCGCCCTGTTGATCCCGCCCCGCCCAAACCCTGCACACAGCCATTTGCTGATCGCCTCAGGCAAAGGCTGGATTAGCGCCTCCCCAGAAGGCAGACGTTTTCCATACAGCTGATTCCTATAGCCAGTCGGCCTGGTGGTCAAACCCCTCTAGTGTTAACTACAACAATTAAGGCTTGGCTAGAACAAGACTGCGCACAGAGACCACAAGGGGGTGCACCAAGAAAGCATAAAAGATGCGGAGACAAAAAAACATGACAGAAATGGAGGATATGGAGCTAAGAATCGCAATTTTGAGGGCTTGCCATAAATTTGTGCAGAACCTCACGAAAACTAATGAGACCCTCGATGCTACGATAAAGAAATTAGAAAGTAAGCATACACGGACTGAAATAAAGAATATTATACCCAATAGCAGACCAGAGGAGCACAATAATCAAACAAAAGATTCGACAAAAAACACCCAATTGGAAAAGCAAAATGAAAAAAGAATCCGAAAGTGTGAAGATAGTGTAAGGAGCCTCTGGGACAGCTTCAAGCGCACTAATATCAGAATTATTGGAGTGCCAGAAGATGAGAGACAGCAAGATATTGAAAACCTATTTCAAGAAATAATGGCAGAAAACTTCCCCCATCTGGAGAAAGAAATGGACTTACAGGTCCAAGAAGCGCAGAGAACCCCAAACAAAAGGAATCCAAAGAGGACCACACCAAGACACATCATCATTAAAATGCCAAGAGCAAAAGACAAAGAGAAAATCTTAAAAGCAGCAAGAGAAAGAGGCTCAATTACCTACAAGGGAATACCCATACGACTGTCAGCTGATTTCTCAACAGAAACTTTGCAGGCCAGAAGGGAATGGCAAGAAATATTCGAAGTGCTGAATACCAAGAACCTACAACCAAGATTACTTTATCCAGCAAAGCTATCATTCAGAATTGAAGGTCAGATAAAGAGCTTCACAGATAAGGAAAAGCTAAAGGAGTTCATCACCGCCAAACCAGTATTATATGAAATGCTGAAAGGTATCCTTTAAGAAGAGGAAGAAGAAGAAAAAGGTAAAGATACAAATTATGAACAACAAACATGCATCTATCAACAAATGAATCTAAGAATCAAGTGAATAAATAACCTGATGTACAAAATGAACTGGTGATTATAATAGAATCAGGGACATAGAAAGGGAATAGACTGACTATTCTTGGGGGGAAAAGGGGTGTGGGAGATGCGGGAAGTGACTGGACAAAAATCATGCACCTATGGATGAACACAGTGGGTGGGGAGTGAGGGTGGAGGGTGGGGTGGGAGCTGGAAGGAGGGGAGTTATGGGGGGAAAAAAGAGGAACAAATGTAATAATCTGAACAATAAAGATTTAATTAAAAAAAAAAAAAGAACAGGAACAAGACAGAAATATTCACTCTCACCACTCTTATTCAACACTAGAGGTCCACACCACGATTAAATCATGTGTGTGTAGGGTCCCCTAGGCCTAGCCTGCCATCAGGGCCATGTCCGCCACCCTGCGACGCCTCGCATGCTCTGCAGACACTGCAGGTGCCCCGCAATGCTCCGCTGATGCCACCAGCACCCCGTGATGCTCCGCCAACGCTGCTAGTGCCCCGGTTGGGGGGCGAGGGAGGGACGGCCCGAGAGGTGCTCCAGCACCTCCTGGTGACCGGTTGTTTGGTCGTTCTGCCATTATGGCATGACGACCACAGGCCTTTTATGATATAGATCAGTGATGGCGAAACTTTTGAGCTCGGCGTGTCAGCATTTTGAAAAACCTTAACTTAACTCTGGTGCCGTGTCACATATAGAAATTTTTTGATATTTGCAACCATAGTAAAACAAAGATTTATATTTTTGATATTTATTTTATATATTTAAATGCCATTTAACAAAGAAAAATCAACCAAAAAAAATGAGTTCACGTGTCACCTCTGACACGTGTGTCATAGGTTCGCCATCACTGATATAGATAGTACTGGAAGTCCTAGCCATTAGACAAGCAGAAAAATAAAAGGCATCCAAACTGTAAAGGAGGAAGTAAAACTGTCATTAATCACAGATGACATGATATTGTACACAAAAACCCCTAAAGCCTCCACCAAAAAAGTACCAGATTTAATAAATGAATTGCCAATGTAGCAGGATATAAAATTAACATCCAGAAATTGATGGCATTTTATTCACCAATAATGAATTCTAAAGTAGAGAAACTAAAACACAATCTCATTTAACATTGCAATAACAATAACAAAACAAAAAAATAAGATACCTAGGGATAAACTTAACCAAGGAAGTAAAAGATCTGTACTCAGAAAACTATAAGACATGGAAAAAAAATAGTGGAATATATAAACAGGTGGAAGCATTACTGTGTTCATGGGTTGGAAGAATTAACATCATTAAAATGTCCATACTACTAAAAGAAATCTATAGATTCGGTGCAATCCCTATTAAAATACCAATGGTATATTTTACAGATCTAGAACATACATTTCAAAAATTTATATGGAACCAAAAAGGACCCCAAATAGCCTCACCAATTTTGAAAAAGAAGAACAAAGTTGGAAGGATCACAATACTGGATGACAAGCTATACTACAAAGCCATTATAATCAAAACAGCCTGGTACTGGCACAAGAACAGACATATAGATCAATGGAACAAATTGACTCACACCATTATGGTTTATTAATATTTGTCAAAGGAGGTAAGAGCATACAATGGAGTACAGTCTCTATATCTCCTAGCGCAAGGGCAACAAAGAAAAAAAAATGGGACTACATCAAATTAATAAGCTTCTGCATAGTAAAGGAAAACATCAACAAAATGAAAAGGGAACTCACTGTTTGGGAGAACATATTCCCCAATATATGTCTGATAAGGGGTTGATTTCCAAAATATTTAAAGAACTCATACAACTCAACAAAAGGAAGACAAACAATTAAATTTTAAAAAACAGGCAAAGGTCCTAAATAGATACTTTATTAGATAAAATATGCTCAACATCACTAATCATCAGAGAGTAGCAAATTAAAACTACAATGATGTATCACCTTACACCTGCCTGAAAGGCTACCATCAACAAATCAACAAACAGCAAGTGCTGATGAGGATATGGAGAAAAGGGAACCCTAGTACACTGCTGGTGGGAATGCAGACTAGTGCAGCCATTATGGAAAAAAGTATGGAGTTTCTTCAAAAAAATTAAAAATGGAACTGCCATTTAACCCAGCCATCCCACTTCTGAGAATATATCCTAAGAATCCTGAAATACCAATCACAAAGAATATATGAGCCCCTATGTTCATAGCAATAACTAAGATCTGGAAACAGCCCAATTGCCCAGTAGATGAATGGATAAAAAAGCTGTGGTATATTTACACAATGGAATACTATGTGGCTGTAAAAAAGAAGGATTTCTTACCCTTTAAGACAGCATGGATAGACCTGGAGAGTATTATGGTCAGAGGAAGACAAATATCACATGATCTCACTTATATGTGGAATCTAATGAACAAAATAAACTGATTAACAAAATAGGTCCAGAGGCATAGATGCATGGAACAGACTGGTAGATATTGGGAGGGTGGGCTGGAAGAGATTAACCAAAGAACTTATATGCATATATACATAGCTCATGGACACAGACAATACTGTGGTGAAGGACTGGGGTTGGGTGGGGTTGGGGATGGATGTAGGGAATCACAGGGGGAGAAAACTGGGGACATCTGTAATACTGTCAACAATAACAAATAAGAGTTTAAAAATAGCCGTGGAGTAAGTGAAAGCTACACTGACACTCTCCCAAGACCAAACTGGAAATACAACCTGTTAGAATGGCCATCATCAACAAATCAACAAACAACAAATGTTTGCAAGGATATGGAGAAAAGGGAACCCTAGTGCCCTACTGGTGGGATGCAGACAGGTGCAGCCATTATGGAAAACAGTATGGAGTTTCCTCAAAAAATTACATATGGAACTGCCATTTGACCCAGTGATCCCATTTCTAGGAATATATCCTAAGAAACCCTAAACACCAATCAGAAAGAATATATGCACCCCCTATATTCATAGCAGCACAATTTATAATAGCTAAGATCCAACAGCCCAAGTGCCCATCAGTAGATGAGTGATTAAAAAAAATTGAGGTACATGTATACCATGGAATACTATGCAGCAGTAAAAAAGAGGAATCTCTTACCCTATGAGACAGCATGGGGGGACTTGGAAAGTATCATGCTAAGTGAAATAAGTCAGTCAGAGAAAGACAAGTATCACATGATCACACTCATATGTGGAATCTAAGTAACAAAATAAATTGATGAACAGACTTGAAGCATGGAACAGAGTGTGAAATCTCAGAGGGAACGTGGGGGAGGGTGGGTGAGTTGGAGGCAATCAACCATGTGAGGATACAAGGGGAGCTTGGCAGTCTGCAACCTAGAACCCGGCCATGCCGGCACCTTACCCTCAGATTTCCAGCCTCCAGAACTTTGAGAAATAAATTTCTGTTGTTTATAAGGTGCCAGCCTGTGGAACTTTGTTAGAAGAGTCTGATTGACTAAGACATGGTTTATACATAGAGCGGAGTTCCATATAGCAATGGGAAGACATGCACTGAATCAATATGAACAACCCTCAGAAATATTTTCGCTTTGAATAAGAACATCAAAAGGGCAGAGAAACATGTTCAGTATTTTTCTATTTACATGAAGTTTTAAAACACGGAAAACAATCCCGTGTATCAGTTAGTTAGACATGCCTATGCAGAAACCATATATAGAAGCATGGGAATGCTGTCAAACCCCTGGCGGGTGCTTCCCAATGTAGGTGCATGTGATGGGGAGAGGTTTACAAGGGGTGGACACTGAGCAAGGCGGTAAGTTTGTGAGCCCTCACTGATTATTCTTTGTATATTTTTCATATCTGCAATTGTTCTTTTTTCCTTTTTTTAAAGACTAGCCAGAAGCAGGCAAGCAGACAGAGAAAGGCCATTTGAAGCAGTTATTGGGGAGAAGCAGCAATTCTGAGTCAGCAGAGGCTTCAACTGAGCCTTGAAAGCAGAACAGGGAATCTGCCACAAAGAGGGAACTTACAAATTTCTTTTCTACTTGTCAAAGGTTTTCTCCTTATTCAAACGTTCCTTTAACACAAATGTTATTCTTGTTTTTAACTCTGTGCTTACATAATTCTCCAGAAATCAAGGCCAGGTCAGAGTTTAACAATGAATGACGTAGGCGTTTTCTACCCACGTTCTTGCAATGCTGGATGATCTGGAATGCACGCAGGTAACAGCTCCCTACCTAAGAAGGTGTGATACACTCTCCTGTGTCCACACTACCTGACTTCCTTCCCCAACGCCAAAGCCAGTTGGGGATACCACACACTTCCCCACACTTCAAGCTGTGACAATCCATTCACTGCAGCATTCACAGGTGGGAAAACACTACAATTTGTCAAAATCAAATGATTCTTTTTTTAAAAAAAAAATACATTTTGGACCTGGCCAGCATGGCTCAGTGGTTGAGATTCAACCTAAAAACCAGGAGGTCACGGTTCAATTCCTGGTCAGGGTACATGTCCAGGTTGCAGGCTCCATCCTTAGTGTGGTGCATACAGGAGGCAGCAGATCAATGGTTCTCTCTCATCATTGGTGTTTCTATCTCTCTCTCTCTCTCCCTTCCTCTCTGAAATCAATAAAAAGATATACATTTTTTTAAAAATGTTTTTGCCCAACCAGGATGGCTCAGTGATTGAGCATCGACCTATGAACCAGGAGGTCACGGTTCAATTTCTGGTCAGGGCACATGCCTGGGTTTTGGGCTCAACCCCCAGTAGGGGGCGTGTAGGAGTCAGATGATAAATGATTTTCATCATTGATGTTTCTCTCTATCTATCTCTCCCCCCACCTCCTCTCTGAAATCAATAAAAATATATTTATCCTACTGGAGATCGATCCCGCAACCCAGACATGTGCCCTGACCAGAATCGAACCGTAACCTCCTGGTTCATAGGTCGATGCTCAACCACTGAGCCACATCGGCCAGGCCCAAATGATTCTTTAAGAATTCTTCTGTGACCAAAAGGTGTTATGACAGCTTTTCATGAATTCTATAACAAAATAAGGTCTAGGAGACAGGATAAAATAACTCTTCATATTAATATACTGCTTACAGTTGAAATCTTACATAATCCTGCAAATTCCCAGCAACACTAAACTGAAAGATGGGAGTTCTTAGGTCTCACAGCTAACCAGTGAGTGAAACTGGAAAGTGAGCCTGGATCTTCAGACCCCAGGATGTTCTTCCTTCCTTCCTCACCTGTGCACTCTTTGCCCAGGGCCTGCATGCTAAAGCGGAAATTGTCAGGCAATCCTGGGGCAAGGCCCAGCTCTACCAACTAGCATGTGCCCTTGGAACAGTTAACCACCATGAGGCTCAGTTCTCTCTCTGTAAACACAAAGGATAAAATGAACTGCCCTTGGTCGTAGTGACCATTAGAGAGAACATATGTCCTCTGCCCTGCCTGTTGTAAGCTATGCCCAATGATGGGAACCACTGTGATTACTGCAGAGCCTGGAATAGCTTGTGCAGAGGTCCCAGCCTCTCATTTACTAGTACAGTCCTGACCAAACCAGTGAATTCAACCACCTTTCTTCTGAAGACAGAAATGGATTATAGAATTCAGGTAGATGATTCGATTAAATAATCAATAGAACTGAAACCTAGTGTCTAAATGGAGTGATTTAATTATTACTATAAAGTAAGCTATATTAATAAGTATTAAAAATAGTGAAGGTGATTTTGCACCATACCAACATTTTTTTTCTCCTTTACCAACAAAGAATCTGTTTAAAAACTGCTCAATGAAGCACATCCACACATGTTTTTGCAGCCTTTATTGTTTATCAATCCTAAAACAGATAAAGTTGTATACTGTTATATGGATCAAATTATGCTTCATTAAACTATAAAGATAAGATTTAAAATAAATTACATTCTAGGCCTAGCCGGGTGGCTCAGTTGGTTGGAGCATCAACTCATACACGTAAGTTCCATCCCAGGCCAGGGTGTGTATGAGAGGCGACCGATCCATGTTTCTCTCTCTCTCTCTCTCAAATCAATAATGATAACTTTAAAAACATACACTCAGGTGAGGATTAAAAATATGAATAGCCCTTGGCCCTCCAGAAGGAAACAAAGCAATCCATCTAGACCAGTGATCTTGAAACTTTTCCTTTCTCAGCTCCTTAAAAATTTGAAAAAAAAAAAATTTGTCATGTTCTAAAGCAGCGGTTCTCAACTGTGGGTCACGACCCGTGTGGGGGTCGAATGACCCTTTCACAGAGGTCGCCTAAGACCATCGGAAAACACATATATAACTACATATTGTTTTTGTGATTAATCACTATGCTTTAATTATGTTCAATTTGTAACAATGAAATTGGGGGTCACCACAACATGAGGAACTGTATTAAAGGGTCACGGCATTAGTAAGGTTGAGAACCACTGTTCTAAAGGATAATTTTATTGGAACCAATTAATATTTTTTCACTCAAAATTGTGAAGATGAAGCAAGGTAAAATAGGAGGAAAGGGAAGCTGGTGTTCAAGATTTGTGTCTCCAGGTTTTTACTGGTATAACAACCATGTCAAGTCTGCAGCTAGGCAAAGAATGATGAAAATAAGAAGAAAACCTTTATTTCAAACAGGTTCAGTGGTACGTGTGCTAAAGCAGCAGCTGGCTGAAGCAAACAGTTTCATTTCAAACAGCTTATCCTATATAATAAAAGCCTAATAGGTCTCCTTGGGCGGTTGTTCGACTGGGAGACCAGCAGTTTGACCGCTCACTATGACTTGTGCTGACCACCAGGGGGCGGTGTGGAACATGGTGGGCATCAACAATGCGTTGTGACCTCTCACTGGCTACCTGGGGGTGGGGGTGACGGGGATGGAGGTGTGGTGAGAATGCGGGGTGCCCACCGAGCTTGCTCTCACTTCCCCTGCTACTCTCCCCTGGGACGCCAGGGCTGGCGCCAGGGGAAGCCCTCATGCTCAGGTGCCAGGCACCTACGAGAAGCCCGCCCCACACCCGCACAGCCTCTTCCGGGTGAGCCAGGCCACAGCCACTGGGACCACAGGGGCCAGTCAGGCTGCCTGTGGGTTTGCACAGGAGCCGGTCTGCGAGGCCAGACAGAAAAGAGTGTGCTGCCTGCCCAGCTTCTGTGTGGCACCGCTGGGCAGCCCAGAGGCCCACACTGCACCCTGGCCCACGGTGTCCAGATGCACTCACTGCATCTCCCCGAGGGGACTCAGGCGCTGTGACTCAGGCGGAGGGGGATGCGCGGGGTCCAGGGGCCCAGAGGTCAGCTGTGACCTGCCCTCCCACACCAGACACTTGCGCTTCAATCGCCAGCCAGGCCTAGGGACTGCACCCGTGCACGAATATCACGCACCAGGCCTCTAGTTAGACTATAAGACACTATAAGAGAGAATCCCCTGCTGTATTTCCTTTATATTTCTCACACAATTAGTCCATGGAAGTCATTCCTAACAAATACTTAAGACTTGACTGTAGGTCTCAAGAAAGTATGAACTTTGAGTTCTAATCTTGACTCTTATTTATTAACTGTGTGACCAGGGCAACCTGCTTAAGAGAACCTTTAAACTCTATCCTAGAGGCAATGATACATATCTTTGTGGTGAAATAAAGATAAATGTATGCAGTTCAGTCCCTGGCCCATCCTTGGTGTTCAGTCACTGCCTGGTTTAGGCCTGGAGGAGGTCCCAAGGTCAGTTTTCTGGGGGAAAAAGGCCACTTGGGACAGTGGTTGAGGGGGCACTGGCCCTACAGCTTCCCAATGCCCAGGACCAGCCCTTCTCATGGCCAAGCTGTGGTGCATCAGGGCAGTTCAGGGAAACAGGAGTCTTTACTCCCTGGGCTGCCCCAATGTGGTCATTAAAAGATTGTTTTTAATGCATGTTATCCCTTGCAGTTTTCAGTTGACATCTATAATGATTCATCATAAGTTTAAGCAGTTGTGAGGAATGTAATTTCCAATGTATTGTAAATCGTGACATTGTGGAATAAAACATCTACACTAATAAAAGACAAACATGCAAATTGGTCATACCTTCGCTATGCCTTAAGCCACGCCCACCAGCCAATCAGAGCAACTATATGCAAATTAACCCAACCAAGATGGCAGCTGGCAGCCACGGAGCTGGAGCAAGCAGGAGGCTTGGTTGCCCCAATGATGGAGGAAGCCAAGCTTCCTGCCTGCTGCGGCGGTTCTGAGCTCCACTCAAAGCAACAAAGTTTCAATTATAGAAGGTAAATAAACCCCAGATACCTGCTTTCAGCCGGCTGTGGCATGGAGCTGGAACGAGCAGGAGGCTTCCCTCCCGCCCACCCTGGCCGGCTCTGACCTCCTCTCTGCCGGGAGCCGGTCCATCCTTGCTGTTTCAAGGGACCTGGCGTATATAGCATACTGTTCTTAATATGTTTGCTCCCTTTAGCACCATGTGTTTTAACCAAGGTCACCTCTCCAAGAAAGGTTGTTTCCCCAGGTGGGGATCTTTCCCTGAGGTTAGGGAGGGGATACAACCCCTTAATTAAGTGCCAGGCGGGTAGTTAAACTACATAATCTTTACTCCCTGGAATGGAGATAAGAAACACCCTAACCTTTGTAATAGAAATTGACAGGATTAAAATCGGCTGATTAAAATCGGCTGGTATAAATACGGATGTAACAAGACAATAATCGTCAGATCCTAACCAGAACCTAGCCAGAGAACATGGCAAAAGATCCTGGACAGAACCTGGCTACAGAACTTCACTGGAGAACCTAGACAGAACATGGCAAAAGAACCTGGATAGAACCTGGCTAAAGAACCTGGCGACAGAACCTGGCTGGAGAATTTGGAAACCCTGGCTAGAGAACCTAGCAAGAGAACATGGCTACAGAACTTGGCTGGAGTTCCTGGCTGGAGATCCTGGAGGGAGAACCTCGCTATGCTGATCAACTGAACGCTGACCCTGTGCCATTCCTTCTTCGCAGACTCCGTCCACACCTTTGGGATCCCTGGACCTGTTGGGGTTGGACCCCAACAATTGGCGCCCGAACAGGGACCCCTAGGTAAGCCCCACTCTCGGGACGGATAGGACTCCACTGTAGAAAGAGGGTGGATAGTCTTCGCCGACTCCGTCCACACCTTTGGGAACCCCTCGAACAGGATTCCCCTAGGTAAGCCCCCCCCATTGAGAACCCCCACACTCGGGACGGATAGGACTCCACCAGGGTGCTACAGACCCCCCTATAGAGGATAAGTAGGGTAAGAAGGTGGATAGTACAGAACTTAGATTGAGAAGATGTGCCATACTGAGTCCAAGAAAGAAGACTCTGTATTGATCCTTAGATTGAGAAGATGTGCCATACTGAATCCAAAGAAAAAAGACTCTGTATTGATCTTTTAACACATATGCTTGCTAGAAGAGGAGTTAAGGTTACTCCCAGTCAGATGGAATGTTTTATACAAGAAGTATGTCCATGCTTTTCTGAGGAAGGAAAGGTGCCGGAAAGGTAAATGTAGAGGCATGGGAGAAGATAGGCCCAAGGAGCCTTATCCTTAACCCTACTGCAGCCTTTCCACCCCGGAAAAGTGCAGGATTGGAAAGCTCTCCCTGGGGTGATAGATCAGGACTCAGGTAATAGCGGAAAGTGCCAATCCTACTCTTAAAATGGATACAAGAGAGCATTTGGGGTTTTTCTTTTTAATGCCTGCCTTGGATTGAGTAAATGCATTACGTGCGTCACCACAATGGACCCAGAGGAGTTCCTTGTCCCATCGTTCCAAAGACTTAGAGTTGCCCCGATGACAGAAAAGTGGAAAAAAGAAGAAAAGAAAGGCTATGCAAGGGACTGAGGTGCCAACATGGGGTCAGCTGAAGAAGTTAACAACTGAGGCCCAACAGATGGTAGAAAAGCAAGAAGTGGAAGCTACTCTCTCAGCCAAGTCCAAGGACTCTGAGTAAATCAGCAAAAGAAACTTTCATTTAGCAGAAACTCACTTATTTCGTCAAATGGAAAGACTTACTTACAGGAGCCTGGAAGGGACCTGATGTACTTTTAACCTGGGGGAGAGGAGATGCTTGTATATTTCCACAAGATGCAGACTCACCTGTGTGGATTCCAGACCGTCTAATCCGACCTTATATCACACCACCCTCCATCTCCGCCTCATCCTCCTCCCCGGTATCATCTATATCGGCCAACCCAGAGGACACAGCTTACTCCTCCTCGGACACTGACACCACCATCAAGCCTGGCAGTGATGGACCCTTTGATGCAGCCCTTCAACTCGCTAACACTTCAGGAAGCCCGTCGCCAGTGACGCCACCCACTAGCCAGACCAACAAAGACAAGCAAACCAACAACTTGAGGACAGCTAAAATCTCTTGACTGAAGAGGCCGGCAACCTTCTAAGGAACGGGGCTCCTTGTGCGCTTCATCCACTATGTTTATAGCTATGCTTATTGTCATTGCTTGCCAGTCTTCTTCCGAGTCTTAAACAGCCCAATCTGAGAGGTGGCCACTGATTTGCATGCGCTATCATTTAAAAAATAAAAAAGGGGGAATTTGCCAGAAGCCGGTCCATCCTTGCTGCTTGACACAGTCGCTGCAGGAAAGAAACATCTGCACAGCATATGTTTCAAGGGACCTGGCATATATAGCATATTGTTCTTAATATGTTTGCTCTCCTTAGCGCCACGTGTTTTAACCAAGGTCACCTCTCCGAGAAAGGTTGTTTCCCCAGGTGGGGATTTTTCCCTGAGGTTAGGGAGGGGATACAACCCCTTAATTAAGTGCCAGGCGGGTAGTTAAGCTACATAATCTTTACTCCCTGGAATGGAGATAAGAAACGCCCTAACCTTTGTAATAGAAATTGACAGGATTAAAATCTGCTGGTATAAATATAGATATAACAAGACAATAAACATCAGATCCTCTTCAGATCCTCATCAGCTCCTGATCAGATCCTAACCAGAACCTAGCCAGAGAACATGGCAAAAGATCCTGGACAGAACCTGGCTACAGAACTTCACTGGAGAACCTAGACAGAACATGGCAAAAGAACCTGGATAGAACCTGGCCAGAGAACCTTGCTACAGAACCTGGCGACTGAACCTGGCTGGAGAATTTGGAAACCCTGGCTGGAGAACCAGAACCTGGCTACAGAACTTGGTTGGAGATTCTGGAGGGAGAACCTCGCTATGCTGATGAACTGAATGCTGTCTCCATGTCATTCCTTCTTCGCCAACTCCGTCCACACCTTTGGGGACCCCTGGACCCACTGGGGCTGGACCCCAGCACCTCTCAAGGCTACAAAGTCTCAATTATAGAAGGTAAATAAATCTGAGAATAAAAAGAAAAAAAGGAGAGGCTGGGAGCTTCCATCGCCAGGGGGCTTGGCCAGCCTGAAAATGGTCCTCAGCCCCTCACCCAGACTGGCCAGGCACCCCAGTGGGGACCCCCACACTGAAGGGGGTGTGACCAGCTGCAAACACCCATAAGCCCCTCACTCAGGCTGGCCAGGCATCCCAGCGGGACCCCCACCCTGATCCAGGACACCCTTCAAGGCAAACCAGCCGGCCCCCACCCATGCACCAGGCCTCTATCCTATATAGTAAAAGGGTAATATGCAAACTGACCCTAACAGCAGAGCGACTGGGAATGACTGGTCACTATGACACATACTGACCACCAGGGGGCAGACGCTCAATGCAGGAGCTGCCCCCTGGTGGTCAGTGCGCTCCCACAGGGGGAGCTCTGCTTAGCCACATGCCAGGCTGATGGCTGCCAGTACAGCAGTGGTGGTGGGAGCCTCTCCCCCCTCCTCAGCGGCGCTAAGGATGTCTGACTGCAGCTTAGGCCTGTTCCCCGCTGGCAAGTGGACATCCCCCGAGGGCTGCCGGGCTGCCAGAGGGACGTCTGACTACCAGCTTGGGCCCGATCCCCCAGGGAGCGGGCCTACGCCAGCAGGTGGACATCCTCTGAGGGGTCCCAGACTGCAAGAGGGCACAGGCCGGGCTGAGGGACCCCCCTGAGTGCACAAATTTTTGTGCACCGGGCCTCTAGTTCTATATAATAAAAGGCTAATATGCAAATTGTCCGCTCAACCCAGAGTTCGACAGGGAGTTTGACCACAGGGCAGGGCCATCTGGCCAACTGCCTGCGGCCCCTCCCCACAGCTGGCCCCACCCCTGATAGGCCTCCCCCACTCTGATTGGGGACAGGGCTGTTCGGCCAACCACCTGCACCCCCCCCCCCCCCCCCCCCCCCGGCCGGCCAGGCCCCATCAGCCCTGATTGAGGCAGGCTGGCCAGACCCAACCCATGCACGAATTTGTGCACCAGGCCTCTAGTTATAAAATAAATCCAATGGAATTTAAATACAATAACAATGATACCCACCATTATCCACTGAAAAATTATATTAACTAGTTCTTCTTTAACATTCTATTTTTGTTTTGTTTTTGAACTTACACTTTCTACTTGAAGATCAATTATTAGTTATTTGCTTACAATCTTGACTACAAAAAGTATATATTTATTTGTAAAATTTTAAACTTTACTTCCTATGACCTCATGGCTCTAAGTGTTCAAAAAATTATTTTGATTCAGTTAACATCACAATTATTAGTAGCACATAATTGATCAAAACAACGTGACAAATTTTGATAAGTTGAAAATAAAATTTCAATGAAAATTTATGACTCACCCTTTTAACACTTGGTTAAAAACAAAGAATTGCAAATCACTTGACAGTCATCTTCAAACTGGCAGTTGTCAGTTAATTTGCAGGCCCCCAGCCACTAGTACCTAAGTTGGTAGAAAAAAGTTTCTCACAAGTGTGTGTGTGTGTGTGTGTGTATGTAATTGTATCTTAGTATTCATCAAAAACCCCCTCCATTTTGTTCCTCACATGGGTGGGAAATTGAATGAAGTACATTTGGGGTGTCAACTCTAACCTAGATATTCAGCTAAAGTTCATCCCTTAGAGAAGCCTTCATCCCTGGGGGTCCTCATACCGCCTTTTTGAAGATCACTATTCTCTCCATTTTGGTGTATATTTTTAAATTTCCACATAAGTAAAACAAAAACCCACATTATACACACACACACACACACACACACACACATTTTATATTTATACACATATGTACTTGGATGGCCAGGTTCCACCACTGGCTTCTAATTTTAAATTGGTCTTGGACGTAGATGGGTATGTTTTTTAAAGCTCCATGCAGCTGATGCTAAACTTCAAACAAGGTTGATGATGACTGGATTAGGGCTAAAATAAGGGAGAAAAACTAGTTCCCTAAAAGCATAATAATTGGCACAGATTCCTGCCTACATTGGCACCATCACCAAGTGTGGTGTCAGCAGGGCCTTCCCACCCCCTCACCCCCCACCCCCCCGCGCCCCCTTTGACCTTGAAGGAAAACCATCACCTCTACCATGAAAACCTCTGGGACATGGCAGTTGCCTAGGAATTTGGGGACAGGGGAAGAATTGGTTCTTCCTGATAAAGCAGACTATCTCATGCAGAGATCAAACTGATAGCCTTAGACTTAAAAAAAAAAGTGCTTTGTCAAATCACTTTTTTTTTTAAAGAATCAATGCATTCATTTAAAGTGCAGCATCATTTCATTATCTTCTTTATTTCAGGGCATTCTATTCCTCTAGAAGCAATGTGTCTTGTTTTCCTCTAGCTGTTTTAAAGATTTTTCTTTTCATTTTTGGTTTTCAAAAGATAGAAAAACAATAGAAAAAAAATGAACAAAACCAAAAGCTGATTGCTTAAAAAGATCAACAAAATTGGCAAGCCTTTAGCTAGACGGGCAAAGGGAAAAAAGAGAGAAGACTCAAATATCTTAAAACAGGAAGAAAGGAGGGGACATCATTACCAAATTTACAGAAATAGAAAGGATTATAAGAAAATACTGTATATAACTGTATGCTAACAAATTGGATAATTTGAGTGAAATGGACAAATTTACAGGAATACACAAAACCCTGAAACCAACATTGTAAGAATAAAAAATGTATTTGGCCTATAAGAGATCAAATTAGTAATTTTAACACTTCCACAAAGAAAAGCTCAGTCCTAGATGGCTACCCTGGTGAATTTTACCAAGCATTCAGAGGAATTAATATTAATTCTTCACAAATTGTTCCTAAAAATATAAGAGAAGTAGACACATATTAACCCTCCTTATAAGGTCAGTATTACCCTGATCTAAATCAGACAAAGATAGCACAAGAAACTCAAGATCTCTACTGTCAATGAAGAGAGATGTAAAAATTCTCAACAAATGCCAGTGAACCAAATCCAGCAACACATAAAAAAAATTATACACCATGACCAAGTAAAATTTATCCCAGGAATATAAGGTTGGTTTAACATCTGAAAATCAATTAATGTAATAGACAATAGTATGGAATAAAGGGGGGAAAAATGATTTCAATAAATACAAAGTGGTCTGGGCACATACAAGAATCAACCAATAAATGCAGAAATAAAATCTAAAATCTATTTTTTTAAAAAAGGAAACAAGTTACAGAGGCAAAGAGTCCTCAGAGTCAGGTTCAGGGTGGTTAGCCCGGGATGAGCTGCCGCTACCCAGTGATCCTCTAGTTGCAAGTCTCATGAGGACCCTTAGAGTTTAGAAGCAGAAGCACACGCCTGGGGAAAGGAGGGTGGGGTGGGCATGAGAGAGAAAGAGAGAGAGAGAGAGAGCTGTGTCCCTTTCCTTAAAAGTTTTTTCTCTCTTCTAAAGGTGGGGAATTTTAGGGGAGGTCTCAACAGAATTTAACAGCTTTCCAGGTGTGTCCATGCTGATATATCAAAATCAGTGTAGAGATAAGGGAATTTGGGATAATTCTCTGGTCAGTTTCACTGCTTTACTTTTACCTTGAGTCTGTCTGGATCTAATTGGGCTTTTTTGTTTATTCCCGACTTCATCACCTCTGGGGTTTGGCTGGCACTAATGGCATCAACTGGGTCTCTGTTATCTATCTCCCTGACCAGGGACTTAAGATACTCACTCACTCTGTGGTTGGGCAGGAGAGGTATAAACCATCTGCTCTTAGGTGTCCTTAATTAGGGAAGGTAAGAGCTTACAATTTATTAGCAAGTTAATTGCTTGGCTTTGTTTAACTATTTTGTTTCAGGCTCCCAAATTCCTCATTCCAAGGAATTTTCCTAGCTTCTTACTATCCTGCCTCAACACTACAAGTAGAAGGCAGTGAAAGATGGGGAGCAAATGCCATGACACTTCCAAAAGGAAGTGGAGTCAGAATTTGGCACCATAAAATGAAAAAATGGAAACACATAAAATCCCAAGAACTACCACCTGGCCCATGTCCTAGTCTCTCTCTGCCTGAATAAAACTTGCTTTCATTCTCATTCAACTTGTTCTTGAAATTTTTCTTGCACAAATCAAGAGCCTGAAGGTGGCCTGACACACAAAAGGACCCAAAGCATGCTAGGGCAGAGCCTTCACCGACTCAGAACTGATCTGATGACAGAATTGTAATTTCTGTAGAAATCTGTATATGCCTTTCTTGATTCAGCAAACATAGAAAGCTACAGCCCCTGGGGATACAATGATCCCCCCAACAATATGAAATTACAGACCCTGGTTCAAAGGCCAAACATCTGAGGTTTCATTAAAGCACTGAAAGTCATGGTAGTTAACATTCTCAACACCAACATCTTTCCTGATGAAGACATGGACTGTGCTCCACCAGCACCAGGTGCATTAAAAAAAATCTGGATTTTTAATACTTTAAAATAGTGTCTCATCTCCAGATCCTATGGGCTATTAAAAGATGAAATCCAGAAGCATTTTCTAATATATATATGTTTTCTTAATATTTAGGGGGAAAATGTCATCAGCACATTTCTCTGCAAACAGACCAGCCCTTAGCAACAACAAACAAAGAAGTAGCTTTGTTTCTTTTTCTCTTAAGTTGCTAGTACACAAACTAAATGAGTATAGCCAGTGGCTCAAGGGAGTGTTGGTAGCAACCTGCTGGCCAGATTCTTACACTGTTATTAACTAAGCCAAGCAACTCAATGCTAGCTCCACCCCTTCCAAATAATTCCCAAATAGCAAAGAACTCGGTCTGAGTAGCTTATAAACACAAAGCCATAAATAAACTTGTCTAAATCAATAATTAAGGAGATTGAGTGGAGTAAACAGAGGAAAGAGTTAATAGATGATAAAATTATTTGAATGGCTATCAAGTGAGGAATACAATCCAAAGATAGAAATATGACCCAACTTGCACCAGAGTACACTTCTGGGACTTTATCCATGCTCTTATTTCTCCCCCATCCCTCCTAGCCCCACTTAGATGAAGAGTTCTGATAACCACATTTGAATCCCTGAGGCCAACTCTACATTGGATTTTTCAGTGACATGAATCAATAAATCCTTTGTGTGTGTGTGTGGGAAGGGGGGGGCGGTGTAGTAATTAAGCTCAGATTGGCTTTCCCTAGTAATTTGGAGCTCTATCATGGTTACTACAATAAAATAAGAAGTATGCAGTTTATCTACTTAAACTATTAAAAATTTAAAGATTTGTTTTATGTGAATGTAAAGATCAGTTATCATTATAAAATATAAGCAAAATGCAAACACGTTGCCTGTTTTACTCTAGAAAAATATAGCAATCCACACCAGTTATTTTACTCAAAGACTTAACATTTCTTTTTAAAACATCCATCCAAAAAGATCCAAAATACTAACCAAAGGTTAAAAAACATGTCACATAATTAATTGGGACAATGAAGTCCTCAACTTGTTTCCTTAGAAACATAATCTGTGATGGAAGGAGACTTAGCTTGGGGTGGTGCACACACAATATACAGATGATGTATTATAGAATTATACACCTGAAACCTATATAACGTTATGAACCAGTGTCACCCAATAAATAAAAATTAAAAAAATCTTACCTGAAATCAAATAATATAGAATGTCAACTGTAATTGAAAATTTTAAAAATACATTTAAAAAAGAAACACTCTTCCTCTCATCCCATTCTCTCTTTTGAGTTCCAATTTTATTGAATTCTTGTTCGTAAGTTATTCTATAAACATGAAGCAAATGCACAAAATTCCCTTCTGTCCCGTGAACTACATTTTCTTCCAGGTGAGTCCTAAGTCTGGTATTCTCTGTGGTACAGTGCTCCTCAGTGTGGACCACAGACTGAGACCATCTACATTATTAGGAAGCTTGATTGAAATGCAAATTATCGGGTCCCATTTCAGACCAACTGAATCAGCATCTCTAAGGATGGGATCCAGGGATTTGTACCAATGATTTTTAGGCACACTCAATTTTTAAACCCACTGCTTGCTGGAGTATACTTACAGTTACCACATTGTTTCCTTATCTTGTTCCTGCTTAACCTAGGCAACAGAAGACATCCCATAAGTCTTGATTGAGAGTGGGTGACATTAGACTCATCCCACAGTAGGTGAGACCAGTTTATATTTTTCTTCGGGATCCTGTTCAGAGCTAGATCTATTTCTATTTCCTTCTCAGCAGCCAAGAGAAAAGGGAGCCAGGGACTGTGAAGAAAAAACCTCAGCTTAAATTTTAAAAAATATCTGAACTTTGTTCTATCTTCTAGAACTGTTAAATTGTCTACACCAGTCTAGAGGAAAACACCCTCACTTTATCTCTCTCCAGAGTTAGAGATGATAGCATGACTTTCTCAGGAATTGTGGAGGGTGGGGGTAAAGATGAGCAATGGCTCCTTTTTGCTCCACCCCCAGCACAGAAGCCACCAGAACTGATAGCTCAGCAACACTGAAGCACAGTGGACTGCAGACTCAAGAAGTAGTTTAAGATCCAAGAGTGGTAGGAGTTGAGTGCCAGACTTTGGGTTAGCACTGGTTGGTTTAAGAAGTCATTATAGCCCTAGCCGGTTTGGCTCAGTGGACAGTCAGCCTGCGGACCAATGGGTCCTAGGTTTGATTCCAGTCAAGGGCACATACCTTGGTTGCAGGCCCCTCCTCAGCCCAGGCCCTGGTCGGGGCTTGTGCAGGAGACAACCAATCAATGCGTTTCTCTCACATTGATATTTCTCTCGTCTTCCCCTCTCTTTCACTCTTCCTAAAAAAAAAAAAATCAATGGAAAAAATATCCTCGGGTGAGGATTAACAAAAACAAAACAAACAAAAAAAGTCACTATAAAGTAAACATTATTTGAGGACACAAATTTTTACAACATAAAGTTTTCCAAATACAGTTAACATATAAAGTGCTCTAGCATAGATTTAATTACACAACAGATGGGTTCCTTTCACATGAGCTTAATAAAAGTTTATTTTCACAATGTTTGAGAGGTGAGCCCCAAACTTTACAATCCCTCACATTTCTCTCACAAGATTTTTTTAAAAGCTTTAAAATTAAATATCAAATCATGCTTTAAAATTCTGTAGGCTATTTTTAAATCTAAATTTAAAATTATGACAATGATAAAATGCCAACAAAATCCCAACTAAAAACATTCAAAGTAAGAATTACCATTAGGATCCTGTTTTATTTTGATAGTGGTAAAGGCTGATCAACTGCTGTTGTTGATGTTAATGCCATAAGTAAATACCACATGTATATTCTGAAAACATATTTGTCTTGCACATCTTGATACTGAGGTATAAAGCCATGTTTTGCCAACTTTTTTATTAATCTAATAATTTCTGCCACAATAGTAACTGTGGTAAAAACGCCCAATGACATTAGCAAACGTGCTGTCAGGTTCTATGGTCTTCTTATTAATATAGTACATAGACATTTATAAACTACAGAGCCACACTTATTTGCAAGCAATAAATTCTGAAATGTTAGGAATAAAACTATATTATAAATATCTTCATTTAAACTTTCCCTTTTCCCTTAAATTTGTCTTTTTATATTCATTCTTTCCATTTTCACTAAACCCCATTAAATCCTAGATTTAAATATGGCCAAAGATAAAACAACAATATTGAGATGAATATCAACAAAATAGCTGAGTTTTATCATAGTGTAAACTACCTAAAGCTATTCTCTAAAAGACAATTTATCTACCCAGGGCAAACATGGAAAAAGTTAGAATCAAATCTTGTTTCTTCATGATTGACCTGCCAGATACAGAACATGGGAACATTTCCAAGGCTCCAGGTTGAAAAGTCTAAATACCAAAAGATTAACTGTCACTAGTGGAATGTCCATCAGCTGAAGAAAGACCCTGGACACACTCAACAATGTGTTCAACTTGCAGAAGATAGGAAGTTTGAGCTGGTACAAATCAAGTTAAGGTTTTAGCCCTAGTTGAAAATAACAAAATGTTATTACACCTGAATAATAAAAATCTGTAACTCCCCAGTTTAAATTGTATGAAATTCGGTTAACAGTCTGCAGTCTAATGAAAAGGATAATAAGCCATTTTAATCAATTTTCTGCAGGTTAACTTCCTATCACCATGTTCCACCTCGAGGCTGTCACATCATGATCATTACCAGACATGCATTCAACAAATATTCAATGACAAAGTATACAGTTGTGCTAAGTGTTTGTTTGATGGACCCAATATTGAATTATCTCCAAACTTTTCCATAAATCCCTTTACTTCCACTAACACTTTTATTCCTATATGGAGGCTGAAGTATGTTATGACTGTAGCTATATGACCTTTTCTCTACATCATGGTCCTACTTCTGCTAAATTACTCTTACAATCTTTTTAGAACTCTGAAAAGATATTAAACTCACTGAATAAAAAAATTTTCAATTTTGTCCCTCAAATATAATAAAATTCTGATGTTAGGCAAGTTAAATTAGACAAGTGATCTCCATCCGTCTAATATTAATGTTGTAAAGAAGTTCAACGAAACTTTCTTTAGTGAGATGAGTTTCAATTACCCTAAAAATGGTAAATGATCTATTATTTGTTGTGAATCTAAAGTGTATCCCTAATGAAATTATCTGTAAGTCAAAAACAAAAATTTAGACAGACGACGGTTAAATATAATGTTAACAGGTACGCTGGGCAATAAATTCAAAGTTTTTATTTAACTTATATCTGCTTATTTTTTATTGAGTTCAGTATAAAGGCCCAGTTAATCAATTCATTAGATTGGTCAAGGCAAGACACTTGAACTATAACAGAATTTTAAAAGCGGTTGGTCTTTTAGTCATTTCTCTGGTATTCACACACATGTGCACACATATACACACACACAAACTGTTAGAGAATTTTGCATATAGGATCTCCCCCCATAATTTTGTAGAATTTGCTGTTCAAAATCTGCAGTATTTTGAAACCTATAAGTAGGACATAACCAAATTAGAGATGTCTGATAAACTCTTATAAAGGGAGAACTTCAGCTTATTCCCAAAAAGATCAATTCTAAACAATAAAAAAGGAAAATTCATATAAAATCACAACAGATTTAACAGACATCCTTGAAAAAAAATCAAATTCTAACTCATTTTGCAATTTTTTCAAATATGACTAAGGAAAAATGGTACAAGTAGTAATGTTTACATTTTTAGAAAACTATTAACTCAGTGGATTGGGAGGAGAAAAATTACTATACAGTATTATTGCACTCCACGAATGTGCAGAATTCGAAAATGTGCCAGCACTAAAAACTGTCTTTCATTGAGGTTTTCCAAGAGGTACAACGAGCCTGCTAAGAAACATCTGGTCTGTACTAACAGCTTGCTGTCTTCAGTACAGGCCTTCATAATGTCAGTCACGCTGCTCTTGCAAAAATCCCGTAATGTCTGAAAGACACATAGAAAAAGAATATTTTATTTCAAACTTCACTCATAAGATCAACTCCTTTATCAGAAAAGAACCGAGAACATCTCTGCTAAGCAAAAGTTAACACCTCTCCACATTCACACATATTTGCTTATAAATTCTCTAGAGCATGCTAAAAGAATTTTTATACTCTTAGGAACTAGTTATTTGAAGGTAGAGAGAGAATCAATCCTATCTAATAATAGACAAACATGGTAATTAACCATACCTCCGCTACGCTTCCCATTGGCTAATCAGCAGGATATGCAAATTAACTGCCAACAAAGATGGCGGCTGGCAGCCACGCAGCTGAAGCGAACAGGAGGCTTGCTTGCTCCAGTGATGGAGGAAGCCAGGTTCCCTGCCTGCCTCGGCCAGCTGTAAGCTACACTTTAAGCAACAAAGTTGCAATTATAGAAGCTAAATAAACCCAGATACCTGCTTTCAGCCAGCCATGCCTCAGAGCTGGAGCCGGCTCTCAACTCCAGTGACAGCTATAGCAGGTAAATATATCCCAGAATAAAAAAAAAGAAAAGAAAAAAAGGAGAGGCTGGGAGCTTCAGTCGCCCGCCAGCTGGAAAATGGCCCTCAGGCCCTCACCCAGACAGGCCAGGCACCCCAGTGGGGACCCCCACACTGAAGGGGGTATGACCAGCTGCAAACAGCCATCAGCCCGTCATCCAGGCTGGCCAGGCACCCAAGCGGGACCCCCACCCTGATCCGGGACACCCTTCAGGGCAAGCCAGCCGGCCCCCACCCATGCACCAGGCCTCTATCCTATATAGTAAAAGGGTAATATGCAAACTGACCCTAACAGCAGAGCGACTGGGAATCACTGGTCACTATGACACACACTGACCACCAAGGGGCAGACACTCAATGCAGGAGCTGCCCTCTGGTGGTCAATGCGCTCTCACAGGGGGGAGCTCTGCTCAGCCACAAGCCAGGCTGATGGCTGCCAGTACAGCAGTGGTGGTGGGAGCCCCTCCTGCCTCCTCAGCAGTGCTAAGGTCTGCTCCCCGCTGGCAAGTGGGCATCCCCCGAGGGCTGCCGGGCTGCCAGAGGGATGTCTGATTGCCATCTTAGGCCCAATCCCCCGGGGAGCAGGCCTAAGCCAGCAGGTGGTCATCTCCCGAGGGGTCCCAGACTGCAAGAGGGCACAGGCCTGGCTGAGGGACCCCTCGCCCCGAGTGCACAAATTTTTGTGCACCAGGCCTCTAGTATATATATATATAAGCCTAAGTGATTGTTCCGAGCAAATGACTGGTCGACCAGTCTCTATGACGCACACTGACCACTAGGGGACAGCGGTTCAATGCAGGAGTTGCCCCCTGGTGGTCAGTGCATTCCCACAGCCGGCCTCCCACAGCCAGTCAACCTCCTCCGGCCGCTCCCCCTGGCCAGCAAACCTCCTGCGGTCCCTCACCCCGTCCCTCCCTTCCCCCAGGTCCAGCAGCCAGCAGGCCCCAGCTGGCCTGGCCCCAGTCAGGACTGGGCGAGACAGCCCGGATAGAACCTGATTGCCGGCCAGGCCTAAGGGACCCCACCTGTGGACATCATGCACCGGGACTCTAGTATGTATATAAGCAAATAGTATAATATATCAATTCTGGCCATTAGAAGTTCATAGTCAAAAAAATAATATTATAAGCTCAATTATTAAGCCTTGAAGATAACTTAATACAATCTTACTTGATCTCTTCTAAATTTTAATGAAGAAAACATCCATCTGTTAAATCCCAAGTTGAAAACCTAAGTGATAATATATGTAATATCTAGTATCTTACTGATTCCTGATGTGAGTAAACTGATATCTATACATAATTCTTATACTTTTAAACTACTTACAAAAGAGTTTTCAGTGCTGATAGGTGGGGCTATGATCGATGATGTGGGATTGAATCCATATGGACATTGAGCTTCATTTCATTGTCAAGAATTTGAACAAGCTGTTGCATGGATGGAAGATGACCAGATTCCAGCTTAGACCATACAGGTACATCTATAAAAATAAATGGTACCAGCCCTCAAAATTAAAGATGATTCTGTAATAAACATTCACTCCACAAATATTTATTGTCTATGTACACAGCTGGGAATAAAAAAGTGAGCAAAAGAATTAGGCTTCTTGCTCTTAAGGAATTTACATTCTAGGAGAATTGAAAAAACTATACAAATAGCTACAAAATCACAATTGTGTACTAAGAATTAAAACTAGAAGATGCTATGAGAGGGAGACCTGAGAGGCTGGAAAGGAGCCATTACACTTACTTTGTTTGTTTGTTTGGTTAATCTTCACCCGAGGATATTTTTTCCACTGATTTTTAGGGAGAGTGGAAGAGAGAGGAAAAGAGAGAGAGAAACATCGATGTGAGAAAAACACATCGATTGGTTGCCTCCTGCATGAGCTCCAACCTGGGCCCGGGCCAGGGAGGAGCCTGCAACCAAGATACATGCCCTTGACCAAATCGAACCCAGAACCCTTTGGTACACAGGCTGACATCCTATCCACTGAGCCAACCTGGCTAGGGTGCACCTACTATTATTAAAAGGAGAGATTATAATTAAAAGTGAGAGCTGAGCCCTGGCCAGTTGTATCCAGTGGTTAGAGCATCAGCCTGAGGACCAAAGTGTTGTGGGTTCAATTCAAGTCAAGGGTGTGTATCTCAGTTGCAGGTTCTCTAGCCACGGTGGGGGCACATGCTGGAGGTAGCCAATTGATGTGTCTCTCTCATATCGATGTTTCTCTCTCTCCCCCTCCTCCTTCCCTTCCACTCTGTCTGGAAACCAATGGAAAAAATATCCTCAGGTGAGGATAAAAAAAAAAAAAGTGACAGCTGAAATATAGAAGAGTAGTATAAGGGAGGCTGGAGAGGTAGGCAGGAACTAAACCAGGGATCAACAAATTGCAAAGGGACAGATAGTAAGCATTTTCAGTACGAAAAGGTATACAATCTGTCACAGCTACTCAACTCTCCTGGTGGCCTGAAAGCATACATATATGAATGGGCATGACTGTGTTCCAATAAGACTTTGTTTACAAAACATGCAGCATAGGATATTGTCCACAAAGTCTTGGTTTGCTGATCCCTAGGCTACATCATACAGGGCCTTTTTGCCATCCATGTTAAATGTTCTGGTCTTTATCTTGAGAACAAAGTAAAGACAGTTAATGAATTTGAGGCAGTGAAGCAAGAAGATGAAATGTGCATTTTTTAAAATCACCCTATTTGGAGGTGTCAGCCAATCTATATAATAAAAGCCTAAGCCACCATTAAGGTGGAATGACCAGTGGCTATGATGCACACTGACTCCCAGGGGACAGACGCTCAATGCAGGAGCTGCCCCCTAGTGATGAGTGCACTCCCACAGGGGGAGCGCCACTCAGCTAGAAGCCGGGCTCACGGCTGGCGAGTGCAATGGCAGTGGAGGGACCCTCTCCCATCTCCGCAGCAGTGCTAAGGAGCAAGGCGTCCAGGACTGCGAGAGGGATGTCTGCCAAGGAACCCCCATTCCTCCAGTGCATGAATTTCATGCACCGGAGCCTCTAGTTTTTCTATAAGGAACCAGATAGTAAATATTTTCAGCTTTATGGATCAAGAGGCAAAATCAAGGATATTATATAGGTACTTATATAACTACAGAGATAAATTTAAATTTCTAATGTTTTTCATTGATGAAACTCAAAACTTTAGGTATAATACTAATTTGAATTTCATATAATTTCTGTGTATCATAAATATTCCTGTGATATTTTTAAACAATTAGAATGTATAAAAACTATTGTTACCTTGAAATATAGGCCATATTTGCTAACCTCTGGTTTAGAGAATGTATTAGAGGGGAATAAGGTAATTGTGGCTTAGACTAGAGTGGTGCCAATGAAGATGAAGAGATGGAGGACCTAAGGACGGGGACTGATTTTTGAGACATGTAAAAGGTGGAACTGAGAAGTCTTGGTAATCCATTAGGGTACTGAGAGTAAGGGCAAAGTGATTTTCCCCCTAGGTTTCTGACATGGGCAATTGGATAAAATGATAATGGTGCCATTAAATAAATGAGAAATGCCTGGGAAAGAACAAATTGGAATATACAGGAATTACAGGAAGCAGAAGTAATCAAGAGTTTGGGAATAGAAGTTTAAGATTCTGGGTTAGCATCTAGATCAGTGATGGCGAACCTTTTGAGCTTGGCGTGTCAGCATTTTGAAAAACCCTAACTTAACTCTGGTGCCATGTCACATATAGAAACTTTTTGATATCTGCAACCATAGTAAAACAAAGATTTATATTTTTGATATTTATTTTATATATTTAAATGCCATTTAACAAAGAAAAATCAACCAAAAAAATGAGTTCACGTGTCACCTCTGACACGTGTGTCAAAGGTTCGCCATCACTGATCTAGATGAAAGATCTAGAACTCTATAGAGCTATACATTCAGGGATCATCACAAAGATGTTATTTTTTACATATGTTTTTATTGATTTTTTTTTTTAGAGAGAGAGGAAGGGAGAGATAGAGAAGATAGAAACATCAATAGGCTGCCTCCTGCATACCCCCTTCTGGGAATCGAGCCCACATCCCAGGCACGTGCCCTGACTGGGAATCAAACCAGAGACTCTTGGTGCATGGGATGACACTCAATCCACTGAGCCATGCTGGCCGGGCCAGATGTAATTTTAATGCCATGATAGTAGATGAGGCCCATATAAAGAGATAATTTTTTAAAAAAACAAACAAAAACAAAGAGATAATTTAGCATACTATGAGAACTAGAAAAGCCTGATGCTCACTATAAATCACCTAAAATTTATCACAGAATGCAAACTATTCAGAACTCACCATTCAAAGTTATTTCAAATGCACCTGTTGACATACACTGGTTCTCAATCATGTTGCTCAAGAAGAAAACCATCATACATGCATAGACCTAAAAGAAAATATAATTAAGTACAATAGGCATGACAATTTAAGACACAGTAACCTTTAAGTAGTATCCTTATTTTTGGTAATTGCTATTTTTAATTCTACTTTAAAAGTTTCTATACAGACTACTAATGCGATATCCCATAAGTCCTATATACACACAAAAAAGGAAAAGTGCAATATTAATTCACAGCTCCATACATGCTAAAGAACTTATATATGATATATATATATACACATACACATACATATATATATGTATATATGTATTTATACACATACACATACATATATATATGTATATATATATATATATATTATATATATATATTAATGTAGAGGCAGAATTTCTAGAGATCTCTTAATAGCCTTAGTAAGCTTAACAAAAGAATACCAGTGTAAGAAGGGTTCATTTTATCATTTTTATAATATATTGAATGAATTCACAACAGACTACTCATGCAACAATCAGCAACTCCATGTTTTCAATACAACATGCCCATGTTCCAAACAAATCATTTTAAGTAAAATTGTGAAATATGTATTTGGTCTTCCTCCCAGGTTATAGCACACAGCATCTAAAAACCCTTGGAATTTCCAGGGTAATGGGAATGGGAAAGGTGTCATTTGTTATGTTAATTAATTGATTTTTGATCAGTACCTAAGGATGGAGCTGATTGCCAAGAAAGAGGAAAGCCAGCCAGGTGATTAGAGCATTGGACATTTCCCTTTCAGGGAAAAAAAGAGGAATGGAAGGCCAAATTAGTTGTTACTTGTCAATGATTTAATTAATCACGCTTATGTAATGAAGTCTCCACAAAAACCCAAAAGGACTCAGATTGAAGAGCTTCCAGGTTGGTGAACCTTTATGTAAAGATGCAAAAGGAAAAAGATGCAAGGAGAATGGTACACCTGGAGAGGGCATGGATGCTCCCTTCCCACATATCTTGCCCTATGCATTTCTTCCATCTGGTTGTTTCTGAGATATCCTTTTACAATAAGCTACTAATCTAGTAAGTAAAATGTTTCTCTTGAGCTCTGTGAGCCACTCAAGCAAATTAAACAAACCCATGGAGGTGGCTGTGGGAACCTCCACTCTGTAGCCAGTTGATCAGAAGCACAGGTATCAACCTGGGCTTGCAACTAGCATCTGAATACCATAGTGTGTATATGTGTGTGTGTGTGGGGGGGGGGGGGGGGGGGGGGGGGGGCAGGACATGTGTCTTGTTGGACTGAATTCTTAACCTGTGGAATCTGATGTTATCCTAGGTAGATAAGTGTAAGAATTGAGTTGAATTCTCAGACACCCTGCTGATGTCCGATAATTGGTGTGATGGAAACACACACACACACACACACACACACACACACACGTTTAAATTGGGTCCATGAACCCAAAAGACAAACTAAGAAAAAAGTAGATAAGAAAGCACAGGCATCTATATATATAAAAGCCTAAGCGACCGCTACGACCGAATGACTGGAACAACCGGTCGACAGTTGCTTTAACACACACTGACCACCAGGGGACAGACGCTCAACACAGGAGCTGCCCCCTGGTGGTCAGTGAACTCCCACAGCCAACCTCCCATGGCCCCTCCCCCCAGCCAGCCAGCCTCCCGCAGCCCCTCCCTCCCGGCCGGCCAACCTGCCGCGGCCACTCCCCCCGCCCCGGACAACCTCCTGCAGTCCCTCTCCACCCCCAAATAGCCAACCCCAATAGGCCCCAATCGGGACTGGGTGAGACATCCCGATCGGCCCCAATCGCTGGCCAGGCAGAGGGACCCCACCCATGCACAAATTCGTGCACCGTGCCTCTAGTATTAAATAATGTTCATTCGCCTTTGAAAGCAAATCTTTACCCTTCCAAAAGATACAAGAAGCTCCCTGATGGACAGAGAGGTTTTAATTTAACAAAATCACCTGACTAAAAGAAGGATGAGAGTGAGGATGTCAATTCACAGAAAGGTGTTTCAGAATAATAATTCAAAATGTCCATAGCAGGTGAGAAAGAGTTTTCCCTGCCCACCTACCCCTTTAGCTAGGTGCGCTTTGATTTCATAGAAGTTACCCTAGCATTTGGAAATAGAAGTCCAGGGGAAGAACACACAAGAAGTGTAATGTAAGCTACAGCTGTCAAGTACATTCATCTTCCACAGTAGATGTCTATAGAAGTAAAATGTACTGAAGAGCTTTTGAAATCAACAGAATAAACATAATAAAATTTTATCAAGAAGTACTTAACCTCTAATTCTTAATCCTATGAGAATCAATGTTTTATTAGTAACAGGGCAGAGGTAGCACCTGAGGTTCCCTAAGAAAAAAAAAGTACAGCAGGAATCAGCTAAAGGTAGTCTCAGTCTAGAAGTAAAGAACAAGACCACATAGGACTCCAAAAGGATAATGCTTCTTAGAAGGAAACTTGTGCAATCTCATCAAGAGAAAAATAAAACTTAGTCCCATTTCTTACAGCAGAAAGGTAGACCCTCCAGAAAATAAGAGTTTAAATAAAACAGATGGAAAGAGATCTGCAGAGAATGTATGCTGCGGCAGGACCCTACAAAGAAAAAAAGAAATAGCACAAAGTCTTATGCATATATTGATTGTTTCAGGTAATTTGCTAAACAGATTCCCCATGAACAGAAGAATCAAAGGACAAATAATAACAAAGTATGTGTGTATGTTTTGATAAGAACAATTCAGTAAAATCCTGTTTTTAACATGAATAAAATCATTAATGGTCTAACTGGTATGGCTCAGTGGATAGAGCGTTGGCCTGCGTACTGAATGGTCCCAGGTTCAGTTCCAGTCAAGAGCATGTACCTTGGTTGGGGGCACATCCCCAGTAGGAAGTGTGCAGGAGGCAGCTGAATCGATGTTTCTAGCTCTCTATCCCTCTCCCTTCCTCTCTGTAAAAAATCAATAATATATATTTTTACTTTTTTTTAAAAATATATTTTATTGATTTTTTACAGAGAGGAAGGGAGAGGGATAGAGAGTTAGAAACATCGATGAGAGAGAAGCATCAATCAGCTGCCTCCTGCACACCCCCTACTGGGGATGTGCCTGCAACCAAGGTACATGCCCTTGACTGGAATCGAACCTGGGACCCTTCAGTCCCCAGGCCAACGCTCTATCCAGTGAGCCACCAGCTAGGGCTAAAATATATTTTTAAAAAATCATTAATACCCATATCAGTAGGTATAAAAGGCATACATTATGTATATACTAGAGGCCCAGTACACGAATTCGTGCACCAGTGGAGTCCCTCGGCCTGGCCTGCAGGATTGGGCCAAAACCAGATCTCCAGCATCCCCTGAGGGGTCCCAGACTGCAAGAGGGTGCAGGCCAGGCCAAGGGACCCCACTGATGCACAATCAGGGTCGGGGAGAAACATGGGAGGTTGGCCAGCTGGGGAGAGACCATAAGTGTGCTCCAGGGCATGTCCGGCCCGTCTCGCTCAGTCCCAATCGGCCGGACCCCAGCAGCAAGCTAACCTACGGGCCATAGTGCCTGCCCGTGGTGGTCAGTGCACTTCATAGCAACTGGTCAACCAGTTGACTGTCTGCCCCTGGTGGTCAGTGCACGTCATAGCGAGCAGTTGAGCAGCATATCATTAGCATATTATGCTTTGATTGGTTGAACAGCCAACCAGTAGACCAGACACTTAGCACATTAGGCTTTTATTATATAGTTCTAGAGGCCCAGTGCACGAATTCATGCATGGGTGGGGTCGGCCGCCCTGACCCCAATAGGGGTTGATTGGGGCCAGGCCTGTCAGGAGGAGGAGACGGTGGGAGGATGGCCGGCCGGCCGCCCCAATCAGGGCCCGATCAGGGCCCGGCTGGCTGGGGGAAGGGGTTGAGGGCAACTGGCCGGCAGGCCCCAACCCCAATTGAGGTGGGGGGGCCAATGGGGTGGTCAGCAGCTGGGGGAGGGGCCATGGGAGGTTGGCCCCACCCGATTGGTGTGGGCAGGCCAATTGGGGTGGAACTGGCTGGGGGGAGGGGCCATGGGCTGATTGGGGTGGTGGGGGCTGATGGTGAGCCAGCAGCCTGGGGGAGGGGCCACAGGTGGTTGGCCGGCAGGCCCCACTCCCGATTGGTGTGGGGGGGGTCTATCAGGGGCGGAGCTGGCTGGAGGGAGGGGCCGAGGGCCAACCGGGGGTGGTGGGGGCCCATTGGGGGCAGGGCCGGGCAGGGGGAGAGGCTGCAGGAGGTTGGCCGGCCGGCTCCACCCCCTATTGAGGTAGGGGGAAATCAGGGGTGGAGCCGACTGGGGTGGTGGGGGCCCATCAGGGGCAGGGCTGGCCAGGAGAAAGGGCCACCGGGGGTTGGCCGGCCGCTACGCCATCAGGGTGGGAGAGGCCAATCAGGGGCGGGGCCGGCTTGGGGGAGGGGCCGCAGGAGGTTGGCCGACCGGCCCCACTCCCCGATCGGGCTGGTTCACTGACCGCAGTGGGTGTCTTAGTGACCAGTTGTTCCAGTCATTACGGCGTTTCTGTCACTGGCTTTTATATATATGTTATGTATATATTATATTTTGCTGGATATGATTAGCCTAGTTATACAATCAAAATCAGGTTTTAAATTACTGTGTCCAGTTTCTACTAAAGTAATACTTCCCTATCCTTCAAATAATAAAAAAATTTAATCATTCTTACATAAATATGAAAACTAAAGCCAAAAGAGGTTAAGTGCCTTGCCCAGAGATAAAAAGTGGTTTAAATTGAAAAAATATATGTAAACAGGTTAATCAGCAATAAGTACTTAAAAAAAAAAGGAAAACTCATTAAACATATTCACTGACAACCTAAAAACTTACAGTTGTCAAAGCTATTAAGTTACATACCTTATTTTCTTGGCCCCATTGCCAGATGCTAGGAGCTTGCATGCCAAAGAAAGCAAAAGGATCCTTGCCAACAATTATTAAGCCTATTAAAACTAGTTTGAAGATTGACAGGAAAGATGCTATGTGTCTATCAAGAGAAAAGAAAAATTCATCAGAAGCTGCAAATTCTCATTTACTTCAAAATTTCATTAACTCAAATGTATATGTACAGACATTTTCTAGACACCAAATCTAAAAGTTATTATAAGTAGTGAAAAAAATAGTGACTAGTTTATTGACCAGTTTTAAAATAAAAATGTTATATATTTTAAATCAATCAAAAATTAACTTATAAAATTACATATACTATTATTTTAACAGTACAGAATTTTATGCCATTGACTATAAAAATTTGGGAGTTCGTGGTCTATCTCCACAATAACAATTACAGAAAAACACATCTTTTGAAAAATTGCCATCTAGCAAATGCTTCTCCTCTTCTCTTTTCCACAGAAAAATTCTAAATTTGCTTTTTATGACCGTGTTCTCTGTGCATTGTTACAACAAACTAAGAAATGATAATAACCAATAAATTTAATTGAACCAATTCACAAAAGTTTATAAAATCAAATTCTTTTCCTCCTAAGTCACTAAAATTTACTTACCTATATATTGGTTGAGGGAGGTAATTCTCTCCTTCAATGCGGATGTCTGGGTACCGCTGGCTAATAACCCGCATGTACTCCTCAAACACCCGCCTATAACCTCAGGAAACACTGCAGAAAAACAAAAGTGCTTCCTGTTAAGTGGTTTAAAATATGCCTAAATTGCTTTTGCAGTTGGACAAAGCCTAAAATTACCAAGATTAAAAATGTTTCTCAGAAACAGTCACAAATTAATAATGATTGATGCTGGATAATGGGTATAGAGGGGTTTTTCCCCACAAACTTCACATATTTAAGTTAGCTCACCCTCAAGTAAACCCTTCCGTTAGTATATTACACTTTAGAGATTTGGGTTACTCTTGATCAACAGCAAATACCTACTCACATATGTCAGTGCATTTTGAGCTCTGATATCAATTTGGCTTTTAAAAAAAATCAATGACTACATAAACACTGAAATAAAAACAACTCTTATTCATCTGAAATAGGGAATTTCAAAAATGGGGCACACGAAGCTTAAAAAAATACCAAGGCACGAGACATGAAACTGATTCTTATTCCCCTTCTGCCACTAACAGGGCAAACATACCTGCTTAATCACAATAAGAGGAACTTAAATAACTTTTAGATCCCTTCTGACTTTAAAATTTGATTCCACTTTGTGAAGAAAAACAAAGATTGGGAAGATAATTTTCAACAATATGATAGTAATCCATATCATTACTCCAGAAATTAAGTCAACAGTACCCAATCATCTTCATTAAAATCTCTGAACTACTAGATTAGGGATATGATATATGCTGCCCCCAACAAGAAAAGAGGAAGTATGCCACCAGTGCATATGTAAGAGGGGAAAAAAGTATACTGATCAAAGGATTGAAGACACAAATAAAAAAATTTCTCATGTTCATGGGTCAGAAGAATTAATATTGTTTAAATGCCCACACTACTCAAAGCCATCTACAGATTCAATGCAATCCCTACCAAAATTCCAATGGCATTTTAACAATCCTAAAATTTTAATGAAACTACAAAAGACCCCAAATAGCCCAATCTTCAAAAAGAAGAACAAAGCTGGAGGCATCGTACTTCCTGATTTCAAATTATATAACAAAGCCATAGTAATCAAAACAGTATGATATTGGTGTGTTCTCCCTCCTGGATGGACCCCTGCACCTTGCCCTTCCCCCTCTTCTTCCCTCACAGGTGTGCATCTCCTAAATTCTAAGGGTCCCCAAGAGACTTGCAACCAAGAGCAATGGGCAGGAGCAGCTCCTTGGCAGCTCCTCCCAAGCTAACCCCCTGAACTTGTCTCCAAGGCTGCCTTTTCTCTGCTTTTTCAATGAGATGACAGCAGTCCTGCCTTGGCTCACTTCTTTTCACTGTGACTTTTATTTCTCAGTGAGCCAAAGCAGTCCCACCTAGGCTCTCTCCTCTTGCTTCTTCTGCCCTAAGCCCTTCCTTGTTTCACTGTTCCCAGCTTTAATAAATGTACTCTCAAAGTTAAAAAAATTAAAAAAAAAAAAAACAACAAAAAAAAACACAGCCCTAACAGGTTTGGCTCAGTGGATAGAGCGTCGGCCTGCGGACTGAAGGGTCCCGGGTTCGATTCCCGTCAAGGGCATGTACCTTGGTTGCAGGCACATCCCCAGTAGGGGGTGTGCAAGAGACAGCTGACTGATGTTTCTAACTCTCTCTCCCTCTCCCTTCCTCTCTGTAAAAAATCAATAAAATATATTTAAAAAAAAAACAAAAAAACAAAAAAACACACAGTATGGCATTTGCATAAAAACACACAGCTCTAGCCAGTTTGGCTCTGTGGATAGAGCACTGGCCCACGGACTGAAGGGTCCCGGGTTCTATTCTGATCCAGTGCATGTATCTCAGTTGCAGGCTCGATCCCTGGCCTTGGTCAGGGTGCATGCGAGAGGTAACCAATTGATGTGTCTCTCTCACACCGATGTTTCTCTCTGTCTCTCCTCCTCCCTTCCACTCTCTCTAAAAACCAATGGAAAAATATCCTGAGGTGAGGATTAACAAAAAAACAAAAACAGACACACAGATCAACGGAGACAGAATAGAGAGCCAACAAATAAACCCATATATGGTCAATTAATTTAAAACAAAGAAGCCAAGAACATACAATGGGGAAAAGGACAGTCTCTTCAAATAATGGTGTTGAGAAAACTGGACAGCTAGCTGCATGCAAAGAATTAAACTGGATCACTACCTTACATCATACACAAAAATCAATTCAAAATGAATTGTAGACCTGAAACCATAAAATTCTTAAAAGAAAACATAGGGCCAGGACCGGTTTGGCTCAGTGGATAGAGCGTCGGCCTGCGGACTGAAAGGTCCCAGGTTCGATTCCGGTCAAGGGCATGTCCTGGGTTGCGGGCACATCCCCAGTAGGAGATGTGCAGGAGGCAGCTGGTCGATGTTTCTCTCTCATCGATGTTTCTGGCTCTCTGTCTCTCTCCCTTCCTCTCTGTGAAAAATCAATAAAATATATTTAAAAAAAAAAAAAAAAGTAAACATAGGAGGGAAAGCTCCTTGACAACACTCCTAGCAATTATTATTTGGATTTGACACCAAAGCAAAGGCATCAAAAGCAAAATAAACAAGTGGGCCTATGTCAAACTAAAAAGCTTCTGCACAGCAAAGGAATCCATCAACAAAATGAAATGGCAACCTACAGAATAGGAGAAAATATTTTCAAATTATCTGATAAGAGGTAAACAGCCAAAATATATGAGGATCATACAACTCAATAACCAAGAAATTAGGAAAAAGGCCCTGGTCGGGTGGCTCAGTTGGTTGGAGTGTCGTCCTGTACACCAAAAGGTTGTGGCTTTGATTCCCAATCAGGGCACATACCTAAGTTTCGGGTTCAATACTGATCAGGTGCATACCGGGGGCAACTGATCAATGTTTTCTCTTATACCAATGTTTCTTTCTCGTTCTCTCTCTTTCTCTCTCTCAAATAAATAAAACATAACTTCAAAGTGAGGATTAAAAAAAAATGGACAAAGGACTTGAATAAACGGTCAACGTGTACATGAAAAAGTGCTCAATATCACTAAATACAAGGGAAATGCAAATCAAAACCACAATGAGATAGCATATCACATCCTTTGTCTATCATCAATAAAGAGGAGATAAGTTTGGAAAGGACGTAGAGAAAAGGAAACCCTGTACACTATTAGTGGTAATGTAAACTGGTACAGCCACTACAAAACAGTACATAGGTTCCTTAAAATATTAAAAATAGAACTACCGAGAACAACATAGACTGATGAACAGGGACAGATCCAAAGACAGAGAAACAGCAATCAGACTATTAATCCCCAGAGGGAAAGTAGGGGAGGGTGGGGGTAAGGGGAAGAGAACAACCAAAGGACTTGTATGCATGCATATAAGCCAAACCAATGGACATGGACAACAGGGGGATAAGAGCATGAGTGGGGGGGGGGGCGCTTAATGGGGGGAAATGAGGACACATTTGTAATTCCTTAACAACTAATAAAGAATTTAAAGATTAAAACAAAATAGAACTACCATTTGATCAAGTCACCTCACTTCTGGGTATATATTTCAAATAAATGAAATCACTATATCTCCAAGGAATATTTGCACCCCCATGTTCATTGCAGCAAAATTCGTGCACGAGGAGTGGTCCCCTCAGCCCAGCCTGTACCCTCTCCAATCGGGGACCTCTCACAATGTCTGACTGCCGGTTTCCCTCTCACAATCCTGCACCACTGGCTCCTAATCGCTCACCGGCCTGCCTGACTGGTCGCCCCTAACTGCCCCTCCCCCGCTGCCAGCCAGGTCGCCCCCAACTGCCCCATCCCTGCCGGCCTGGTCGCTCCTAACTGCCCCTCCCCCGCCAGCCTGGTCACCCTTTACTGCCCCTCCCTGCCAGCCTGGTCGCCCCCAATTGTCCCCCCACCAGCCTGGTCGCCCCCAACTGCCCCCCACCAGTATAGTCACCCCTCACTGCCCCCCATGCCAGCCTAATTGCCCCCAAATGCCCCCCATGCCAGACTGGTTGCCCCCAACTGCACCCACGCCCCCCTAACTGCCCGCCCCCCACTGGCCTGGTCAACCCCAACTGCCTCCTCTGATAGCCTGGTTGCCCCTAACTGCTCCCCCTGACAGCCTGGTCGCCCCACACAGCCTGCTTATTCAGTTGTTTGGTCGTCCCTCACTAATCCCCCTGCCAGCCTGGTCGTAGGCAGCCATCTTGTGAAGGTATGAGGGTCAATTTGCATATTACCTCTTTATTATATAGGACTACAGGCCCGGTGCACAAAAATTTGTGCACTGGGGGGGGAGGGAGAGGGGACCCCAGCCCGGCCTGTGCCCTCTCGCAGTCTGGGACCCCTCGGGAGATAACGACCTGCTGGCTTAGGCCTGCTGCCGGGTGGCAGAGGGCACGCCCAATCCCTAGGTGCAGCCCCTGGTGAGGCTCAGAGCAGGGCCGATTGGGGAGTTGGGGCGCCGCCCCGTCATGCACAAAGCGGGGCGGATCGGGAGGTTGCGATGCCACCCTCAGTCACGATCAGGGTAGGGCCAATTGGGGGGTTGGGGCACCGCTCCCTGTCACACTCAAGGCAGGGTCGATGGGAAGGTTGCAGCGCCACCCCCTGTCACGCACAGAGCAGGTCCGATCAGGGGGTTGGGGCCCTGCCCCCTGTCACTCACAGAGCAGGGCCCATCAGGGGGTTGGGGCGCTACCCTCTGTCACTCACAGAGCAGGGCCCATCAGGAGGGTTGGGGCTCCGTACCCTGTCACACACAGAGCAGGGTCGATCAGGGGGTTGGGGAGCTCCCCCCTGTCACGCACAGAGCAGGGCCCATCAGGGGGTTGAGGAGCTCCCCCCTGTCACTCACAGAGTAGGGCCGATAGGGGAGTTGGGGCACCACCCCCTGTCACACTCAGGGCAGGGCTGATGGAGAGGTTATGGCTCTACCCTGTCACACACAGAGCAGGGCCTGTAGGGGGGGCGGGGGGGGTTGGGGCGCCGCACCCTGTCACACACAGAGCCGCAGGGCGATCAGGGGATTGGGGAGCTCCCCCCTATCAGGCACAGAGCAGGGCTGATCAGGGGGTTGGGTCGCCTTCCCCTGTCACGAACGGAGCAGGGCGGATAGGGAGGTTGTGGCCCCGCCCCCTGTCACTCACAGAGCTGCAGGGCGATCAGGGGGTTTGGGCACTGCCCCCTGTCACGCTGATCCTGGTGCCGGGAGCCTCTCTGCTCTGCTGATCCTGGTGCTGGGAGGCATATTACCCTTTTACTATATAGGATAGAGGCCTGGTGCACAGGTGGGGACCGGCTGGTTTGCCCTGAAGGGTGTCCTGGATCAGGGTGGGGGTCCCCACTGGGGTGCCTGGACAGCCTGGATGAGGGAATGATGGCTGTTTGCAGCTGGTCACACCCCCTTCAGGGTGGGGGTCCCCACTGGGGTGCCTGGCCAGTCTGGGTGAGGAGCTGAGGGCCGTTTTCAGGCTGGCGGGTGACTGAAGCTCCCAACCGCTCCTTTTTTTTTTTTTTTTTTTTTTTTTTTTAATTCTGGGCCAGCTTTAGCTCTGAGGCCTCGCTGCTGAAAGCAGGTTTCTGGCCTTTAGCTTCTGTATTTGATACAATGTTGCGGTCCGGCTGGCTGAAGCCCGGCTGACTGAAAGCCAGTTTCTAGGGTTTTGTTTAGCTTCTATATTTGCAACATAGTTGCTTAGAGTTGCAGGTGAGAGGCCGGCAAGTCAGGCGGGGAACGTTGGAGTTTGCCATCACTGGAGCAAGCAAGCCTCCCTGTTCTCTTCAGTGCATGGCTGCCGGCCGCCATCTTGGCTGACAGTTAATTTACATAAGGATATGCTGATTAGCCAATGGGAAGGGTAGCGGTCGTATGCTAATTACCATGTTTCTCTTTTATTAGTGTAGATAGCCAAGACATGGAAACAACCATGCCGAATGAATGAATGAATGAATGAATGAAGAAAACATGGCACAAGCCCAGCCCATTGGGTCAGTGGTTGAGCATCAACCTGCAAACCAGGAGGTCACTGTTTGATTCCTGGCCAGGGTACGTGTCCAATTGTGGGCTTGATCCCCAGTAGGGGGCTCGCAGGAGACAGCCAATCAATGATTCTCTCTCATTACTGATGTTTCTATCTCTCTCTCCCTCCCTCTCAGAAATCAATAAAAAAATATTTTTTAAAAAACATGGTACATATGATACAATGAAATATTATTCAGCCAAAGAAAAAGGAAATACTGTCATTTGGAATACCATGGATGGACCTTGACCACATAACGCTAAGTGAAATAAATTAGAGAAACATGGCTATTTTAGATTCCACATATAAGTAAGATCTAAAAAAGTTGAACTCACCCAGTCAGTGTGGTTCGGTGGTTGACCATCAACATATGAACCAGGTCACAGTTCAATTCCTTGTCAGGGCACACACCTGGGTGGCCGTCTTGGTCCCCAGTAGGGGGTGTGCAGGAGGCAGCCAATCCATGAATTCCCTCTCATCACTGATGTTTCTATCTCTTTCCCTCTCCCTTCCTCTCTGAAATCAATAAAAATGTTTTTCTAAAAGATAAAAAGTTGAACTCATAGACAGAGTAGATTGGTGGTGGCCAGGTGCTGAGGGTTGGGAAAATGGGAGATGCTGGTGAAAGGATGAAAACTTCCAGTTTTAAAATGAAAAAATTCGGGGAATCAAATGTACAACGTGATGACTCTTATGAACAATACTGTATGTACTGTATACTTAAAAGTTGCTGAGAATAGATATTAAATGTTCTCACCATAACAAAGATAATTATGTGAGATGATGATGTGTTCACTAACCTTTTGTAGTAATTGTTTCACAACATACCGTGTGTGTGTGTGTGTGTGTGTGTGTGTGTGTATATATATATATAAAATCATCACCTTCAGTATATACAATTTCTATTTGTCAATTACACTTCAATAAAACTGCAAAGGGGAAGGTGGATGGAACCACCATATTAACAGAAGAGCTTACAAATTCAGGTAAGATTGTTAAGTAGTTAAATACATTAAGTTCTAAGCTAAGGAACACATAAATATAAAGTAATGAAGGTACCACTTGATCCAGAGAAAGCAGGATTAGCAATTAAGTTATAGTAAAATAAAACCTCAGATGATAGCTTTTTTAATTACACTGTCATCAATGAAAAACACCAAACATCACCATCAGCCCAAGAAAAGGGCATCAAGTTTATATCTGACAAGGTGAGACAGTACAACTATCAATAGATCTCAACTTAAGAAAACTCACTTTTAATAAAGTGAGAAATTTAGTCTTTCTTAACAATTAATACTTCCTCTATATTTAGAATAAAAATTTCATGAAAGATTATGTCACTAAAAAGTAAGAAATTTTTTCAAAAGAAGACAAATCTCTATAGCTAAATTTTTAAAAGAACTTATAAATTTCTAGATACCTTATCTTTACTAAGCATTCACCTTATCTAATATTTTCTTATTACTGTTCTTAGATTCACCAAATATTTTATTTTGCCACAACTGCTTTTTTTCTGTAAGAAATTCTAATGATGCTTCTATTATAAAAATAATCTAGATTACCTAGGTACCTATCTACCCTGAAACCAAGAAATGCCACCTGAGTTCAATGCCCAAGTTTGCATTGGTGTTTACAATGAAGTTGATTATCTAAAATAACAGTATCTAACTTTTAATACAATATTTTCAGAACTAGAGACCGAATTAAGTTGAAACTTCTTTTTTTTTATAGATGAACAGAAAAACATGAAGCCCAGAGAGATCAAGGGACTTTTCCATGGTTACATATCCATGTATCATTTATTAATTCACTCAAATATTTATTGAATGCCCATTATGTGTCAAGCATTATATTAGGCAGTGGGTAGGTAGTGGTGAGTAACCTTTGTTAGGGCTGAGACTAGAATACAGACTTCATGACATGAGATCCTAGACCAGCCGTCACTTCCGCTAGATCCAAATAGAACAATTAGATAATACAAGATCTATCCTTCCCTATGTCCAGGAACTAAGTTCTCTTTGACCACAATGCCACAATCAATTGCTCATATAGTTGGCCTCCTGGTGGCAGAGATCTCTGAGGTTCTTCCATGGTGAAGACATAGATTCTCCCTCAAGGAGACCTAAGCCTGTGGGTCACATTTGCTCTGGGAGTTCCAATCCTTCACCAAGAGAAGCCTAAGAGCCCCAGCTAGAGAGTTGTGTCTATGTGCAGACAACACTATTGGTAGATTCCTACCAGTTACCCAGTTTTCTGGCTACTGTGCTCAGAAGCCTGACTCTATCCTCGGTTCTCCCAGTCCCATGTCTCAGATCTTTGCACCAAACTCCAGATGAAACCGGCCTATAACCTTGAAATTCAAAAAAAAGACTTTAAAACTGTAACTTTCTTGCCCTAACCAGTTTGGCTCAGTGGATAGAGCGTCGGCCTGCGGACTGAAGGGTCCCAGGTTCGATTCTGGTCAAGGGCATGTATCTTGATTGCAGGCACATCCCCAGTAGGAGATGTGCAGGAGGCAGCTGATGGATGTTTCTCTCTCATCAATGTTTCTAACTCTCTATCCCTCTCCCTTCCTCTCTGTAAAAAATCAATAAAATATATTTTAAAAAAAATAAAAATAAAAATAAAACTGTAACTTTCTTATTTTGAAAATGAAGCAGTTTACAAGACAAACAAAAAACACCATATTTTTATACATAAGTAAACTTTCTTCTCTATATTTGCCTTCAGACTCATAAAGAAAAACCAAGGAGCTTTTTTCCTATATAATTGTTTTCCTCAAAATAATTTTATTTCTCTTTTAAAGACTATTTTTCTATTGATTTCAGAGAGGAAGGGGGAGGGAGAGATAGAAACATCAATGATGAGAGAGAATCACTGATTGGCTGCCTCCTGCACACCCATCACTGGGAATCGAGCCCAGGCATGTGCCCTGACCTCCTGTTTCATAGGTCGATGCTCCACCACTGAGCCATGCTGGCTGGGCTCAAAACAATTTTTCTGTTTTGAAATAGCAATCAATACTGCTGACAGGATATAAAACATACATACTGTTTTATCGAGGTGGGCAAAATGATAAATTAATGGCAAGCATACTGGTACATGATAAGGAGCAGTAGTCATTCCATAGCAACTATCACACCCATATCTTTTAAGTTATTCCATTCTTTCTGGGTCAGTGAGTAAAACTATGACTTGTAGTATACGCCCAACAAATATATAAACATGCTAAAAATGTTGCAATAGCTGCCCATTCCTTTTGCCCCTGGGCCAAAGGTCCTTAAAAAGTAAATTTAAACTTTGAAAAACATCTTAAATTTAAGTCCTAATCACTTTGCAAATCTATTAATACAGAAATATCTTACTTATGGAGTCAATTTTGCAACTGCTCAATCTAAAATATTTTTCACAATACTTTTCTAAAAGAACTTGCATATAAATTAGGTGATCTGTGTATAATGAATAGAAAGGAAATTTAGCCGAAGCCGGTTTGGCTCAGTGGATAGAGCGTCGGCCTGCGGACTGAAAGGTCCCAGGTTCAATTCCAGTCAAGGGCATGTACCTGGGTTGCGGGCACATCCCCAGTGGGAGATGTGCAGGAGGCAGCTGATCGATGTTTCTCTCTCATCCATGTTTCTAACTCTCTATCTCTCTCCCTTCCTCTCTGTAAAAAATCAATAAAATATATATTTTTTTTAAAAAAAGGAAATTTAGGAAATACAGAAAAATCCTTTGTCCATGCTAACTATTTCAAATAGATTCTGTGCTTTTTAAAGTCCTTCATGTTTTCAGTCTCCTAATTCATGGTGCCAACCAACCCACTTTTCCCTTTTCTTATTATTCTTTTTTCTTGTTTTTAATCCTTAACCCAGGGAATTTTTCCCATTGATATTCAGAGACAGTGGGAAGGAAGGAGGAAGAGGGGAGAGAGTAAGGGAAACATCATGTGGGATATACCCATTGGCTGTCTCTAGCACAAGCAAGTATTGAACAAATATTTATTGAAAAAATATTGAACGTAGAATAGAAAAGTTTGTTTTAAGCTATTTTGCACAATGATCTTTCTCCCTTCAATTCCACTTATGTGTTGTATGCTCTTTTGTTCTATTAGCAATTAAAAATGTGTACAATTAACAGATGATCTATATTGAACTAAAGTTAGAGTACTCATAAGAAATATAAAATAAGGAAAAAAAGCAACTGAAAGGAAGGTAAAAATTAGTTATCTTTTGCAGGAAGCCATTCACTGCCGATACTATCATGAGAGTGCACCAAGGAACGCGGAAAGGCCGATGGACCTTGGGCATTAGCAGGGCTAATGCCAAGCACCATTGTTCTGTTGAGATAGTGGTGGTTCGAAGCAATTTCCTGATCTAATAGCCTCAAAGTAAATGTTTACTGAACCTTACTGATCTTTACTGATCTTTATTGATCTTAGAGAGGGTCTGTCTGCTACCTGTTTGCTGTGCTTTACTGAGGGCAAGATGTGTATCTAAAATTGAATAAAAAGCGGATAAGGCCAGGTTTTCAGTGTGCCTCTCCAGGAGAGAGGTCTCCACCTGGCCTCCCATGCCTTCTAAATTCATATTTCTTGTATAGTATTTTCATTTGTGCATTGGCCCCTTCTTCAGATCCTGAACCCCCGCTGCAAAGGTTGCAGAAATCTTTTGCTAACAGTGGTGATTACCAGGTGTACCGGTTAATAATGCAGATTTTTTTCAATACATGGAGTTACACATATGTTGATATATATGTGATTTGAAATGTATGCTATTTTGTTGTATTGACAGCAAGCTTCAAAACTTCATATGTCAAATTTTATGAAGGTGTTAACATCATAGATATTTTTACGCTTAAAAAGGTCAAATTTCATGCCAAAAAGCGAGCATTTGCAGGAAATTTTTTTAAAATATATATTTTTTATTCATTTATTTTTTACAGAGAGGAAGGGAGAGGAGGGATAGAGAGTTAGAAACATGGATGAGAGAGAAACATCGAACAGCTGCCTCCTGCACACCCCCTACTGGGGAGTGCCCGCAACCAAGGTACATGCCCTTGACCGGAATCGAACCTGGGACCCTTGAGTCCGCAGGCCAACGCTCTATCCACTGAGCCAAACCAGTTATGGCATGGAAGTTTTAATTCATTACTTTATTTTGAAGAAAAGTGCTGCTGAGAGTTATCGTATACTTCGGGAAGCTTATGCTGAATATGCTCCATCTCAAGATACTTGTGAACACTGGTTTAAACGCTTTAAAAGTGATGATTTCGATGCGAAAGACAATGAACGTCCAGGTCAACTAAAAGTTTGAAGACAAACTATTACAAGCATTAGTGGATGAAGATGCATGTCAAACTCAAAAACAACTTGCAGAAAGATTAAACGTTGCTCAGCAAACAATTTCCAATCGTTTACAAGCAATGGGAAAGATTTTAAAGGAAGGAAAATGGGTGCCACATCAACTGAACGAAAGACAAATGGAAAACCGAAAAGTCATCAGTAAAATGTTGCTTCAACGGCACAAAAGAAAGTCTTTTTTGCATCGAATTGTGACTGGCGATGAAAAGTGGATTTATTTTGAGAATCCCAAACGCACAAAATCATGAGTTGGTCCAGGTCAACCATGAACACCGACTGCAAGGCCAAATTGCTTCGGAAAGAAGACAACGCACTGTGTTTGGTGGGATCAGGAATGTATGCCATATTATGAGCTTCTAAAACCAGGTGAAACCATTAATACTGATCGCTACTTATAACAAATAATCAATTTGAATCACGCTTTGATCATAAATGACCAGAATGGGCCAGAAGACACAGCAAAGTAATTTTGCTTCATGATAACGCACCATCACACCCTTCAAAACCAGCTAAAGATGCGTTTATACTTCTTGCCTGGGAAGTATTAACCCACCCACTATATTCACCAGACCTTGCTCCTTCAGATTACCACTTGTTTCCATCGATGGCACACACACTTTCTGAGCAGCACTTCAAAACGTATGAAGAAGATGATGGCAGCATAGGTAAACACCTGAACTTGCTGCCTCGCACAACCACATCAAAACTACAACTAAAAGACAAAACGGATATCATCCAGAACCACAGGACGGCTGGCTGAGTGGAAGTTATACAACTAGAAGGGAAAAGCACACTGAGACTGGGAGGAGGTGCTGAGGTGCGCAAGTGCGCGGAAACGGGCTGCCAACTGGGTACGCTGTTGTCTTTTTCAATAGGGAGGGAGATACAAGCTCCCAACTGCTCTGAAGTCCAGTTCCAGGCAAGACTCTGGGGACCCAGACTCACCCGGGGAGAAACTGGACTGTCTGGCATCGGGCCGGAACACGAGGGCAGCTTTCTCTCAGAGGTGCTCGCAGTGTTCACTGTTCCTGCATGGTGCTGCAGGACACAGAGACCCAGGGACCTCCTCGGAGCAGGGCTGACAGGCAGCCATTGCTGTTTGCTCCGCCCTGGTGATTCCCTAAGACTCTGCCCCACCCAATTTACAACCCTACCCAAGCTGTGCGAAGAGGCTTTTTCATAAGAATGGCCTGGCCTTTTGCCATCTAAAACCTAATAAGCTGCAGCTGGGTCAGAGAGCCCCAGAGCTTCCAAAAGAAGGCCCAAGGCTCGACAGCAGCCTGCACTGCTTCACAGCTGGGCCTCATCTGGGCACCTCCAAAGCCCAAACAAAGAGGAGAAAACTGCAGGTCTCTCTGTAGCTCCTGCTGGGTGGCCTCAGGCAGTGGCTGACTTTGCACCTCCTTGGAGATCCAAGAGCCAGCATACCCAGTGGTCAGAGTGAGAGCACACCAGATTAAAACTCTTCACTTCCTTAAGAGACACACTCTTAGAGGGCAGACTCAGTGAGCACCAAAGCCCCACTGAAGCAAGTCCTGCCCCAGAAGGGTGTCTCCAGCACAGCAGTTCTCCCATTGTAGACACAACTGGTTCTCACAGCCGACTGGCCTGGAGGTCAATTCCTCCCAGTGATACCAACTACAGTCAAGGCTTAACTACAACAAGACTGTGCACACAGTCCACAAAGGGGTGCACCAACAGTGCCCATCTCAGGTAATTAGGGAGCTGAGCCACTGGACCCTATAGGACACCTAGCACAGAAAGCCACTCTATCAACACAGGGAAGCAGCCAAAATGCGGAGACAAAGAAACAGGTCCCAAATGACAGAAATGGAGGAAAGCAAACTACTGGATATAGGGTTCAAAACCACGGTTAGCCAAAACCGGTTTGGCTCAGTGGATAGAGCAGGGGTGGGCAAACTTTTTGACTCGAGGGCCACAATGGGTTCTTAAACTGGACCGGAGGGCAGGAACAAAAGCATGGATGGAGTGTTTGTGTGAACTAATATAAATTCAAAGTAAACATCATTACATAAAAGGGTATGATCTTTTTTTTTTTTTTTAGTTTTATTCATTTCAAACGGGCCGGATCTGGTCCTCGGGCCGTAGTTTGCCCACGGCTGGGATAGAGCATCGGCCTGCGGACTGAGGGGTCCCAGGTTCGATTCCAGTCAAAGGCATGTACCTGGGTTGTGGGCACATCCCCAGTGGGAGATGTGCAGGAGGCAGCTAATCGATATTTCTCTCTCATCGATGTTTCTAACTCTTTATCTCTCTCCCTTCCTCTCTGTAAAAAAATCAATAAAATATATTTTTAAAAAAACCCACGGTAATAAGGTTTTTCAAGAATTTTCTAGAAACTGCCGATAAATTTAGTGAGACCCTCGATAAAGCTAGTGAGACCCTCAAGGATATGAAAAAGGACCAACTAGAAATTAAGCATACACTGACTGGAATAAAGAATATTATGCAGAGTTCCAACAGCAGACTAGAGAATCACAAGAATCAAGTCAAAGATTTGAAATACGAAGAAGCAAAAAACACCCAACCGGAAAAGCAAAATGAAAAAAAAATCCAAAAATATGAAGATAGTGTAAGGAGGCTCGGGGACAACTTCAAGGGCACCAACATCCGAATTATAGGGGTGCCAGAAGAAGAGAGAGAGCAAGATATTGAAAACCTATTTGAAGAAATAATGACAGAAAACTTCCCCCACCTGGTGAAAGAAATAGACTTCCAAGTCCAGGAAGTGCAGAGAACCCCAAACAAAAGGAATCCAAAGAGGACCACACCAAGACACATCATAATTAAAATGCCAAGAGCAAAAGACAGAGAATCTTAAAAGCAGCAAGAGAAAAACAGTTACCTACAAGGGAGTACCCATACTGTCAGCTGATTTCTCAATAGAAACTATGCAGACCAGAAGGGAGTGGCAAGAAATATTCAAAGTGATGAATAGCAAGAACCTACAACCAAGATTACTCTATGCAACAAAGCTATCATTTAGAATTGAAGGTCAGATAAAGAGCTTCACAGATAAGAAAAAGCTAAAGGAGTTCATCACCACCAAATCAGTATTGTATGAAATGCTGAAGTGTATTCTTTAAGAAGAGGAAGAAGATAAAGATAAAAATTATGAACAACAAAGTGACAACAAATACATATCTATCAACAAGTGAATCTAAAAATCAAATGAATAAAAAATCTGACAAACAGAATAAACTGGTGAATAGAATAGAATCGGGGCATAGAAAGGGAGTGGACTGACTATTCTTGGGGGGGAAAGGGGTGTGAGGGTGCGGGAAGAGATTGAACAAAAAATCGTACACCTATGGATGAGGACAATGGGGGGTAAGGGCATGGGGTGGGGTGGGAACCAGGTGGAGAGGAGCTATGGGGGGGGGGGGGGGGAACAACCGTAATAATCTGAACAATAAAGTTTTTTTTTTAAAAAAAGTATGAAGAAGTGGAAAATTGGGTCTCTGAATGGTTTGCCTCTAAACAAGAAAAGTTCTATTGGGACAGTATTCACAAATTACCTGAAAGATGGGGGAAATGTGTAGCTATCGATGGACATTTGAATAAAGCACTTTTGATGTTTCTCTTGAAATTATCCTGTTTTCTTGGATTACAAAATCCGAATTATTAATCAGTACACCTGTTAGTGAATGAGTGCATTTTACAGCACTCAGATTTCAAATAGAATTAAAAGAATTTTCACATATTAATCCTCAATTGTCTTAGCTTCCTCTCCTTTCCCAAACAATCTTGCAAATGAATGTCCAAAAGATTCTACCAAAACCAATATTCACCTTACTATATATAGATTAATCTCTGGGGGGGAGTAACAAACAAGCTAAACTTACTTGTATTTAATAGGGCAATTGATAAAGTTACTTCTGCCCCGCCGGCGTGGCTCAGTGGTTGAGCATCGACCTATGAACCAGGAGGTGAGAGGTTCGATTCCCGGTCAGGGCACATGCCCGGGTTACGGGCTTGGTCCCCAATAGGGGGCGTGCAGGAGGCAGCTGATCCATGCTTCTCTCTTATCCTGGATGTTTCTATCTCTCTCCCTCTCCCTTCCTCTATGAAATCAATAAAAATATATTTTAAAAAAATAAAATAAAGTAAAGTTACTTCTCATCTGCATATTTAAACACACACACACACACACACACACACACACGCACACACACGATCATGTGGTGACTGTAGAGCTTGCCAGGGGAGAGCCAGATGTGGAGTCCAGGCTTGCTAGGGCTTCCCTGCCCCCAGGGGTGTCAGTATTACCTCCTGACAAACTCCAGGACTCACTGCCCCCCAGAGAAGAGAGGTGACAAATGTGAGGGCACTAGGCCTTTCTTCTCGCCAGGGTCTGAGAGGTTCTTTCCACAGACCATCTCCTTAATCTATTCTAGGTCCCAGGAAGCGGGGAAAGAGTGGGTTCTTGGTACTGACCACTTGATCCTGTGGTTCACCTTAGGCCAGTGATGGTGAACCTATGACAAGCGTGTCAGAGGTGACACATGAACTCATTTTTTTGGTTGATTTTTCTTTGTTGAATGGCATTTAAATATATAAAATAAATATCAAAAATATCAATCTTTGTTTTACTATGGTTGCAAATATCAAAAAATTTCTATATGTGACACGACACCAGAGTTAAGTTAGGGTTTTTCAAAATGCTGACATGCCGAGCTCAAAAGGTTTGCCATCACCGCCTTAGGTCATGCCGCTGCCTGACTGTTCCCTCCCAGGGACTGACTCCTAGCCTGAGTTCCCCTTGGCAGATGGGCTCTCGCATAGGGTTCTGCACTTGCTAAGGTTCCCCATCAAAGGGGCCAGGAAGGATTATCACAACACCTCCCCTACATGAAGGTATTGGCCCAGCCACAGGGAATTCCTTGCCCTGATCCCTTCCCACACGGAGAAATAGCTCTCAATTTTTAAATTTTTGTTTGAAATGAAGTCCTTAGTTAGCCATGAAAAACAAAAACAAACCTAAAGCACTTTTGTATTTAATATGCTCAGGGTGACTGCAAATGAAAACTCTTATTAGACTTTTGGGACAAGTTTGTTCTAACAGCAAAAAAAGAAACAAAAATTAAATGTCAAAAGTTCAAATGAAGTACTTAAGTTTTTTTTTTAAAGTTTAATTTGAAGGACTGAATGCTCTCTCTTTACATTTTCCAAATTTTAAATACTTTGTTATGAATATCCTTAGCGGAGGTACACTTTTTATTGTGACAAGTAGTCCAATACAGGCCACTATAAAAGCGAAGTATTTCTGTGAAAAGCACAAGTGAAACCAAGAGATACAAAAATAAAAAAATTACATAAGGTAGAAACTGCAGCCTTTTTTAAACTACTCAAATCCAAAAGCATCACATTTAAACCTTAACAACATTGCAATATTTATAGTTTGGTAATATGACTGACAGCTTCTAATTTAAAAAAAAATATTTTTTTTGGGGGGGGGGGGGTCAGAATGGTCAAGCCATAACTACCATTTGCAGTATTATATGAAATATGTTATGTGCTGGGCACATAGTAAACAGACAACTTTTTCTCTCTTTTTGACTTATAAACAGAAATATATTTCTCCCAGTTCTGGAGACTGGGAAACCCAAGGTCAAGGTGCAGGCCGGGTTCACTGCCTGATGAGGGCCAGTTTCCTGGTTCATAGATGGCCATCGTTTTGCTGTATACTCATATGGTGCAAGTGGGCTGCTGCTTTTTTTTTTTTTTTTTAGTTAAAAAAAAAATCAAGATTTTTAGTTTTCACTACAAAAATAAAGTCTCATATTCTTATTTTTTGATTCTTAAAAGTCACTTACTGGTGGTTTTTTTTTTAATTTTAAAGATTTGCTTGGTCTTTTAGTTAAAGACTAAGCAAAAAACTAGTTTGATAAATAGAAAATCTAAACTTTTAGTACACTTATGTTAATACGTAAAGTTGGGAAAAGCTGATTTAAAAAACATTTTGGCCAACACTAATTTTGCAAAATATCAGGACTCTGAAGATTTACTAAGCTGAACATCCTATCCTTAAAAAAGTCACCTTTTTTCGATACAGAATTCTAATTTCTGCGTTTTTACAATTTTTATTTGTTTATTTAATCTGAGTCTTTCAAACCTCCGACCCCATTTACCTTATTATACTGCATTACTGCTCTGCTTCTAATACATAACTAGGTAACAACAAAATCACTTAAAGCACAATGTCGAAAACTGCTGGGATTTTGTTTTTTGGGTTTGTTTTTTTTCTATTTCTCTGAATGCACAAGAGAAAACCTGAAAGGTACAAAGGCAACTCTTGGGAGGTGGGTGTAGGGAAAATGAGGGTGAAGATCCAGAGGTCCCGGAGAGAACGGTTGTCAGAAGAGCAACTACTGCTGTTTCACACTGGAAATTGCCAACTGAGAATCAGCCTCCCGCCCGCTCCACGCCCTCCGGCTGCCGGGAGCCCGACTCCCTCGCTCCACACACTCCGGCAGGTAAAGGCGTCTATCGCTCGCGGGTCTCCTCCAACGACCCGAATTAACCTTCACCGAGCGGGGCAATGGGCTGCCCGGCATAACCCTGGGAAAAGGCGGAGGAAGAGAACTGGGTGGCGAGCGCTAGGAGCGCCTCCGCCAACGCCACGCCGACTCATGCCCAGCTCCGCAGGCAGCAGGGGCTGCCATGGCGGGACACCGCCGACCGGTCCTCGGTACTGGCAAGTGTCCCCACGTCCTCGCCTTTCAGTATCTAACCTTCTCATGCCCTCCCTTCCGTATTCCCACCATTCTAGGAACCAAAAAGGAAGTGAGCAGTTGTGCTTGGAGGAAAGGAGGAGCCTTGGCCGTCCTGGGAAGGGCCCCGGAGAAGGCAGGCTGAGGAAGGCTGCTGGCGCTGTTCTTCCCACCCAGGGGAGGGTCAGCCCGCTAGGCCGCGAAGCCGGGGACTCGCGTAGCAAGAGACACCGAGCAGAGTCGCTGCGGGGCGACGCACGTACTCACCAAATCTGGAACTTGAGCAGCGGGCCAGTGGCGTACTGCATCTTTAATCTCTTGCTAGGCACGCCGCCCAGGTTGGCCGAAACGTCGCTCCGGACCAGCGCGGACGCCGCCACCAGGAGTAATAGCAAAAGCTTCATCTTCCTCGAGCCAGCCACTTCAGCCGCACTCAGACTAAGACTGCAGCCAGCCAAGGCCCAGCGGGAGCCGGGAGCCGCGCCCACAGCGCAGGCGCGGTCCGCCAAATTCGGGGAGGGAGGCAGCAATGCGCCTGCGCGGTCCGATTCCTGCGCATGTGCCCGGACGGGGAATGACTTGTTTCACTGTCCGGCACCACCATCTTGGTTGTGTGCGTAAACTCTGGGTGAAAAGAGAGAAGCAGGGAGGGGAAGGATCAGCTGGTGGGATGTCCCAGTAGCCTATTAACTGTAGCTCCTGGCACACCTGGGTTCTACACACAGTTTCTTACTGGACAGACTTGATTCAAGTGTGGGAGAGAAAAGAGAAAGCCCAGGCCCTCTTAACCAGAATGCATAACTGTTCTGGGGTGTCTTGCTATGGAGTTTTATGTGATCTTATAATATTGCTCTCCCGAAAAATAATTTTTTAAAAAAAGAACTTTGGAAAATTTCAATTGTATACAAGAACAAAATGACCTTAATGACCTTTAACAATTAATGGTATTTTTAATATCTTGATTGTCTATAGCTCTAACTTCTCCCCCCAGGGAAGCAAATATCAAACATCATATCATTTCATCCATAGATATTTAAGCATGTACTTATAAAAGAAAGAAGAAAGAAAGAAAGACATAGTCTTTAAAAATAAAAACCTGACCACAATTACCATTATCCCACCTTAAAAAAAGTTATTGTTTTTGAAAGATCAGACGGAGGCCTAAAACCAGGACTACAGGCTTTATTAGAGGAGAAGCACCTGCCGGGCTGTCTCGCAAGGGGAGAACAGCAGCACGTGCAAGGGTGGGCACGCCTTTTGAGGGGCGGAATGGGAAGGGGTGGGGGGTTTAGTGTACTCGGCGCACACTGATTGGTGGCCTACTGCATTGTCCATATAGGACAAGGGCTTAGGGTATTTGGCAGGTGTGGATTGGTGGTCCAATGTATAGTCCATATAAGGTACCTGGTTAGTCACTCAGGTATTTCTGGGCTGCAGGTTACATCATACCCAGCCCGCCAGTTGGAGGAAGGGAGGATCTATCATTCCAGGCTTTTGGTAATATTAAAAAAAAATTGAGAGTCAGGGCAAGGTCAGGGGGCAGAGGTCTGTCTTCCATAGCTACTTCCTGCTGAGAGGGGATGTCATCAGGGGCATCTACCCGGGGTCTCAAAGATTCCAGTGACATAGGTGTCTCTAGGTTCTGGATTCAAGTCTAGATAGATTTCTCCCACCTTCTGGCTGGCGAACGCCTGCATTCTGTTCTGTAAAAAACTAGTAAAACAGCGCATGAGACAGGGGCCAAAGAGCAAGATTAAAAGAATAAATACCAGTGGGCCTAATAGTAGGAGAAGCCATGGAGTAAGTGAGCCAAAGATGGCATAACCCCCTTCTAGCTGGTTATGTCGTCTTTGGTCAATCCTGTCCTGGAGGGATTTAATGTAATCTTTGACAATTCCTGATTCATTTACAAAGTAGCAGCATTCTTCCCCAAGAAAGACACAGGTACCTCCTTTTTCTGCTGTCAAGAGATCTAAAGCACGCGGGTTCTGTAGGGCTACTGCTGCTAAGGAGTCTACCTGCCTTTGAAGGGATTCAAGAGGATTGCTAATGATGGAGATATCTTCTGAAAATTTAGCAGACAATTTGTGGGAGAAATGAACAGAGGAGGAAATGCCTCCTACTCCTGTCTCTACTGCAGTGAGAACTCTCGTACCCACTAAAAAGGGAACAAGGGCTGCCCTTTTGTGGCGAGACCTGAGAAGACCAAGAGAGGATTCGAGTTCTCCCTCTGTTCTGATAGAAAGATTGGGGGTTAGGAAGACATAAAGGCAGAGCGAGTGTGACAGGTCCTGGGGGACACAGGTGTAGTCTGTAGTCCCACAAAGGAGAAAAATACCCCATGGAGGACAGGCTAAGGGAGGGGGTAAATTTATAGATTGTGCACAGTAGTAAGGTAGGTGCAGGAGTAGTTGAGGTAGTGATTTGAGAGGTATTTGTTAAACAGGTAGTGTTTTCCGTATTAAAGAGAGAGATGTTGTATAGGGTGCGTTGAGGTCTGGTATAAGTGAGAATTAAGTTAGTGGTCCAATAAGTTGGGATTGGAATGGCTATGATGAGGGGTTCGAGCCAGTGACAGACAAATCCAGCAGGATGTAGAGAAGAAGGGATTGATGTTAGAGAGTAGATGGAAAGTTGTGTTGATGAGGGTGGGCAAAGGAGTAGGTCCAAGGTTTGCAGGGAGAGAGAGAATGTCCGTTAGTGAGGGAGGGATAGGTCGGGATTAATAAAGACAATTATAGTAGAATTGATGACTCCTTCATCATCCCAAGTCCGTTTCATCTGAAAATATTAAAAACCTGAGCTTCTTCCAGAGTAAAAAGTTGGAGGGTCCCTTGCCAGGTAAGAGCCTGTGAGGAATGATGTGTCATCAGGTCCTGGATGGTGTCGCCGAGTCTTCTTCGGGGATGGTGGGAGGCATTTGGTGAGCCTGAGAGAGGTAGGTATACAGTGAAAGTGGGAGGGAATGTTAGAATGGGCTGTTATCCAAGGGAAAAGCAAACAGGAAGGAAAGGAGCAGTGGAAGCCAGGGACCTCGATGGTTGGATAAGAAGACACTGTGCTGGCTTAACTTCTTATTTTTACTGAACCTTAATCCTTGCTGTTTTTCTGAATATTCTGGTTTAGCTTAAGAAGTATCCAGCAACTTTGTCCTGCCAGACTTGGAGACTGAAACCTCACTTTCTTGCTCAGAGAAAACTATTTACAATTCTTGTAAATAGTTAATTTAGAACTCCTTTCTTCTTTTCTTTCTTTCTTCCTTTCTTTCTTTCTTTCTTTCTTTCTTTCTTTCTTTCTTTCTTTCTTTCTTTCTTTCTTCCTTCCTTCCTTCCTTCCTTCCTTCCTTCCTTCCTTCCTTCCTTCCTTTCTTTCTTTTTTTCTTTCTTTCTTTCTTTCTTTCTTTCTTTCTTTCTTTCTTTCTTTCTTTCTTTCTTTCTCTTTCCTCTTTCTTTCTTTCTTTCTTTCTTTCTTTCTTTCTTTCTTTCTTTCTTTCTTTCTTTCCACATTTCTCTTTTCCTTCTCATCACATACACAACCTTCACAAATTTCACACTTTCCAATTAGCCTTCAAACCTTCTTTCTATGTCCTTCAAAAATGCATAACCATGCCTCAGACCTTCCATTAAGTATTTCTCTTACTTTCAAGAAAGAATACATACTAAGAGCAGGCGAATTAAAACATGTAACCCAGCAATGCTCCAAAGTCTTTAAGTTAATAAAGACTTTGGAAAATTATGTATAGGTATATGAGGCTGGAGAGAATGCAGCAGGAGGAGGGAGTAGGCCCTGCAATCTGTTCTCAAGCCTCTAGCTGCTTGGATTTTAAAACTGCCGCATTTTTCCTAGAGATAACGATCTCAGTTTCTGATAGTAGCCGGACTGTTGAGTAAACCTGCCCAGTCAAGGAAGTTGTTTTTTGGGAGCAGGGTGAGAAGACGCTGAGGTCAGAGTAGTTTTCAGAGCATTAAAGGGGTGAGAATGTTGGCCTTGGGATCTAAAGGCTCAGTGAGGGGGGTCCCTTCGCCATGTCACGTCATGGAGGAGCTTTGCAAGAAGACTACAGTTGTGAACCCAGAGGCAAGAGTACCCAGTGAGCCTGAGAACGGAGAAGATTTCTTTTTCAGATGAGGGGACAGTCACAGAGGAGATAAGATAAGGCGTTTACAGTCCCAGGAATGGCGCAGCCTTGTGGGGTGAGACAGTGAAACTGAGGTAGGTGACTGTGGTTTAGGACAACTGGGCTTTATGAGGGGATACATGGTAGCCCTGGCTGGGCACACAGGTAGAATGAGAAAAGAATGAATGGGGGAATTTAGTAAGATGCAGTATAGAGGTGAGGTGGCTAATGGCTGTGAGACTGATCCGTTAACCCCCATAATAGAGACTGAGGAGTGGACAAGGGTCCCAGCGAATTCGAAGAGGGCAGAGTAAATGGCCCAGTGTCAATTAAAAAGGAGATCGGCTTACCTGTCACCACAGTCGTTACCCGAGGCTCTGTCCTGGTGATGTAAGTCTGTGGGGCCCTGTCGGGGCCTGGGCAGCTTCTTCGGTGGCCAGTCCCAGAAGGTCTGGGAGCTCCAAACCGGATCCAGAGGGCGGCCGTGCTTGGCTGGCTGAGGCCTGACCCAGAGGGCCAGACTACAGTCTGATTTCCAGTGGCCTTTCCTTCCACACCTTGGGCAGGGCCCAGGCGGGGGTCTCGGGTTTGAGCAGGACTTGGCTCACTGTCTTTCCTTGCTGCTTTTGAGGCATGGGCCCGGAGGCGGCTTAGCCCCTGACTTACCCGCAGTTGGAGGACCGGCACTTTGTTTGGGGTTTGAAAGCGGTGGCTAGGAGCTGGAAGGCCTCCTAATCGGCCTTAGCCTTGGCCTGATCTCGTCTTTGATTTTGGATATGGGTTTCCTCGTCTCTATTATTAAACACCTTAAAGGTAATGAGGTCTTCTTGAGGGGTTTGTGGAAGTTTGGTGCGCATGTTGCGGGGAGTAAAGGTGGTCAGGTACTGGGGAGAAGGTGGCTGCTGGTTAAGAGGGTCTGAAGAGAAATGTCTGAGGTGTTTTTCGATTTGAGAAAGATCAGAGAGTGAGAAGGGAATGACTACCCAGGTAATACCCTCGCCCCTGCGACTTTCGAGCAAAGGGAACTGGCCAGCCACCTCAATTTGGTTGCTGGAGGTCAAGGGTGGGGAGCACCCAGGGGAAGGTGGGCGGTTAGAGGTCTCAGAGAGCGTGGGATGCAAGTTTCTACGGCAGGGCTGTAAGGGTCAGAAGACAGAGAAAGGAGCTGAGAATCAGTTTGAGAGGGCAAAGAGGACTTTGCGAGGAGGATCTGATGAGTGGAACATGAGGAGTAAAGCGAGGAGCGAGAGCAGAGGGAAAAAGAAGCCTGTTGGTAGGGATTTCGAAAGCTTTCCCTGTCCGGTGGCAAAAATCTAGATCTCGGAGGATATTGGAATCAAAAGTGCCGTTTTCGGCCCACTGAGTGCCATTGTTGAGTTTATATTGTGGCCAGGCAGTGTTACAGGGAAAAAATAAAAACAAAAAAAAACGAGCTTCTTTGGTTTGATGTAGCCAGAAAGACCAAGGGTCGAGAGATTGGCGAGGAGATACCCTAAGGGTGTGTTTCGAGGGGGTTTGGACTGAGAGGTCCCTATGACCGGAGGGAAGGGCGATTGGAAGTTGGGGAGGGAACAGGAGCGTCCTCCTTTTCCCACAGCCAACCTGTAGCAAGAGAGAGAGATGAGAAAAGGTTCCAAGGTTGTCACCCCGAGACCTTTCCCGCAGAGTAGAAGAGAATTCCCGGCCAGGCGCCTGGGCTTTTGTAGAACGTACAAAACATGTAGCCGAGTAGACGGGAAACTCTGTAGGCCCTAATGCCCCTCCAGGTCACAGGGAGGGAGAGAAAAAAAAGTAGGGGGGTTGGGAAAGTCCCTGAAGCCTACCGGTGGAAGGGAAGCGATGAGATCCCCACGTGTCCTGGTGCAGCAAGGCTCGAGAAGTGTCCGAAGCGGGCCAATCAACTCAGAACCGTACCACTGAGCAGAGCCAGAGCAGGAATCAGAAGCTCAGGCCTAGGTTCGAGGATCGTCCATGCTCCCGTTCACCTCTCCCAGGTCTTCGGCACCAAAATGAAAGATCAGACGGAGACCTAAAACCAGGACTACAGGCTTTATTAGAGGAGAAGCACCTGCCGGGCTGTCTTGCAAGGGGAGAACAGCAGCACGTGCAGGGGTGGGCACACCTTTTGAGGGGCAGAATGGGAAGGGGTAGGGGGACTTAGTGTACTTGGTGCACACTGATTGGTGGCTTACTGTTTGTCCATATAGGACAAGGGCTTAGGGCAGTGGTTCCCAAACTTATTTGGCCTACCGCCCCCTTTCCAGAAAAAATATTACTCAGTGCCCCCTGGAAATTATTTTTTTTTAATTTTAATAGCAATTAAACAGAAAGATATATGTATTAATGTTTCTACCTTTTTCGTAAAATATAGTAAAGAAAGGTGTAAATTAGAAACATTGAAGTTTGAAATTATGAAACTATTTATTGAACTCAGAATAGAAAGGTAATACAAAAAAAGTTAAAACAAATGCACCTGTGGCCATCACCGCCCTTCTGGATCACTGCAGCGCCCACCAGAGGGTGGTAGCACCCACTTTGGGAATCACTAGCTTAGGATATTTGGCAAGTGTGGATTGGTGGTCCAATGTATAGTCCATATAAGGTACCTGGTTAGTCACTCAGGTATTTCTGGGCTGCAGGTTACGTCATACCCAGCCCGCCAGTTGGGGGAAGGGAGGATCTACCAGTTTTTAATATCAAATATCCAGTCAGTTTTCAGATATCTCCTGTTTTAGTAAAATTTACTTTTCTATTGTTCATTTATTCAAATCAGGAACAAAGTAAAATTAATCTAATGCCATTAATTGATAAGTCTTTTGGTCCTGTCAAAACCTTGATGTCCAAGAATACACCAGGGTTTGAAAAAGTTTCCTATATTATTCATTGCAGCAAAGGGGAACATACACCTCGGGGAAGCAAGGGCAGTCTCAGTAACAGGGTGTTAGAAAGATTATAGTATCTGGGCTTTGACTGGATGATTTGGGAACAGTGTTGGAGGTGGCAATGGAAAATTTGGCCATACCTTTAAAAAAAGTCTCAGTATTAATAAGCATTGGTATTTCTGATTCATTTAGCCCAGGTATTGCAATCATGAAATACATCAGATATGAGTTGGAGAAATAGTTGAATAGGAAGTTCTCAATAAATGTATGTACATAGTTCCTCATATCCAATAGCTTAAATGTAGTACATGATCAAAATGTTTTTCCTAATTTAAGAATGCAGTGCAAGTCTGAAAATATTTCACAACAGTTAATTTGAGCTCACTTAAACATTAAGTGACTAATACAAACCTTAGATGTCTTAGGACTATAGGAACTACAAAATCATATCTTAATTAGTATCAATGGGAATTGAACTTTTGGAGAAACAGATTTAAGTTAATGTAGTAAAAAAAAACACATCATGAGAAAGTTCAGATAATTTAAGGGTACAATAGTTTTTTTAATTATTAATACATTTTTTATTGGCTTTAGAGGAAGGGAAAGAGAGATAGAAACATCAATGAGAGAGAAACATCTATTGGCTGCTTCCCGAACGCCCCCCCACTAGGGATTGAGCCCAAAACCTGGACAAGTGCCACGACTGGGAATTGAACCAGAAACCTCTTGGTGTATGGAAAGACACAATCCACACCAACTAGGCAAGGTTACAATAACTTTTTAATTTAAAAAAATCTATTGGAAATTCTTTGTAGTAATGAATTAGAGGAGAAATATATTTCAATAGAATTTGATAAAATTAACTCATTAATTATAAAATTTCTCAGCACCTTGAAGGAAATGTTTTTAATCTGATAAAAGGTATGTAACAAAAAGTGCAAACATCATGCTTAATTTGAAACATTAGAATACCAGGAAATTCCCTTTCAGCTGGAAACAGGTTAAGTATACCCACTCTCACTGTTCCTATTCAGCATTGTGCTGAATTGTACAATTGTGAACTATACCTAGAAATTTTACCTATACCTATAAAAAGAAAAGGAAGGAAAACATGTGGGGACTGCAAAGAAAAAAAAACTGCCATTGTTTGCAAACAATATTATCATACATAGAGAAAACCAAAAAAATCTACAAATTTTAAGTACAGCAAGGTTGCTAGATACAAACTCAATTCATAAAAACCAATAGTTATCTCTCATGAATAATTAGAAAATGTAATTTTAAAAAGATCCTTTAAGCCCTAACTGGTTTGGCTCAGTGGATAGAGCGTCGGCCTGCAAACTGAAGGGTCCCAGGTTCAATTCTGGTCAAGGGCATGTACCTCGGTTGCTGGCACATCCCCAGTGGGGGGTGTGATGAGGCAGCTGATCAATGTTTCTCTCATCGATGTTTCTAACTCTCTATCCCATTCCCTTCCTCTCTATAAAAAATCAGTAAAATATGTTAAAAAAATAAAATTAATAAAAAGATCCTTTAACTGTATTTTATAGAATAAATCTAAAATGAAGCATGCAAAACCTTTACATACACACACACACCTTCCTATTCACTCTTCAAGGCGAATTCAGTTTCTTCGGTGAAGTCTGTCCTTCCTGCACTGTGTCGCTGAAGCCCTCAGCATTGACCTCCCTATTTAGTCATCATATTTCATTGAAATCACTTATCACTACCTTAGCCTCTTCTGCTCTTAGCTGAGCTTGGTAAGGACCGGAACTGTCATTCATCCTTGTAGCCCAGGTGACCATAGAGTTCTTGCAATAATAACAATGATAATACAATAATCTATAATAATAAAAGCATAATATGCTAATTAGACCAGACATCCTTCTGGACGACCTTCTGGACGAAGCCGGGGCTGCCAGGGAAGCCCAGATCCCAGGTGCCTGCCAGCAGCCGGAGGCAAGCCCAGGTCCCGAGTGCCAGAGGGAAGCCGGTGCTGGCAGCTGGGGGAAGGAAGGCCTACTCTTGCATGATTTTGTGCATCGGGCCTCTAGTAATAAAATAAGAACAAATAATATCAGCTACTATTTATCAAATTCCAACTATATACAAGGTGCTGGTAAGTCCTTTACATATATTGTTTTTATTCATTTATTAAGTAAAGTGACACAGCAAATGTTTGAATGTAATCATATCATGGATGGTTAACATTTTAAACAGTGAAGAAGAAAGGAGAGAACATAAGCAAGGCCATGACTGCTGTCCTGGAGGTGTGGTCCCTCTAGCAGGAGAATGGGAAATCAGATTGGGAATGTAGGTGGGACAGATTGTGGAAGGCCTTGTGAAAGGGCGAGGGCTAGGCCCTCCACCTTGCCCCAGGGCGAGGGCTACGCCCTCCACCTTGCCCCAGGGTAAGGGCTACGCCCTCCATCTTGCCCCAGGGTAAGTGCTCCATCTTACCTTGGCCACGTGGTTGGCAAGGAGCTTCTTCCCGGAAGTCTAAGCCTCTGCTAGCCACACCCAGGAACATGACACCGACTTGTGCCTGGCCAATTGGCAGAGCACAGTCCTTTCTCCTCCCCTTACTCCAACTCTGCCTATATAACCCGTCTCCACACAGAGTTATCTCTCTCTCTGCTTCCTGCTGCTGTGTCGGCAAGGTGGGGGAGCCGAGCTAGCTCAAATAAAGACTCTTATGCTTTTGCATCGGACATGGCTGGCTCCCTGATGTGGTTTTTTGGGGATCCTGAAATCTGGGCATAACATTTGGGGGCTCGTCCGGGATTCCCAAGACCATCCAGGGACCCCCAGTTCGAAGAGTCTGACTGGCCGCGGTAAGTGTCTGTGTGTTGTGTATTCTGTCCTGTATGAGCTCACTTCTGGAATCTGTGCCTGAGGGGTCTAGGGCGGACGCGCCCGTGAACGACCACAGACGGGGGAGAGTTAGAAGACGTTCTGCTCCCCACGAGGGATGTGTATTCCCCTCATGAGAGATCTGTATTCCTCTCTCGGATTTGGAGGGATGTGTATTCCCCTCATGAGAGATGTGTATTCCTCTCGCGGATTTGAGACGAGGCGGGTCGCTCCCGCCGGTTTGGCGTAATGCCATCGTCTGTTGCTTCCATGGAGTTGAAAGGCTGTTCTTTGGGCCCTGTTTGTCTGTGCCTGTTTCTCTGTTTTCTGTGGACTTACTGGACAGATGTTATGGGACGGACTCAGACTGCTCCTTTGGGTATTGTGATTGATCATTTCAAGGAGACTGGGGGAGGCTGTAGAGCTCCCTCAGGAGTTGGGAAGTTATTATTGTTTAAACTCTGAGTGAATGTCTGGTGAAAGTGTGTGAGTGTGGAGGGAGGGGGCCTGCCCTCTCCCCTCCTTTGTGTGGCTCCACGACTTTGGTCAGGTGGGCATCTGAGTGAGGATCTGTGAAAACAGGTCACCCCCTCCCCAAGTAAATGCGTCTGGGATTTCTGTGCACTTGTAGAGAGAAAAGCTGGCTTAAAACTAATGCGCGCACTGTCCGATTTTGGATAGAGTTTTGAGCTAGAGTCTCTTTGCAGATGTGCAGGATGGAGCCCAGGACTGATCATTTACCCAAAGAAAAAAAACAGATGCTAGCTAGATTCTAGACAGATTGAGAAATGCTGAATATTTTGACTTGCCAGCTAAAAGTTTAAGGTTCGGATTGAATTGGGAAAAATTATGTTATTGTGGTAACTAAATGCCTTTGCTTATTGGTACAGCCACCATTTTGGGCTGAATGACTTGGCAGCTGCCATGTTGGCCGCATGGTTTGCCGCTCCCCTGGGGGCCGCCATCTTGAAACAGCAAAGGCCCCTCCCTCTGATTTAGTCAGGGGTGGAGCTTTAAGGCGGAGTTTTATGGGGCAGAAGTAAGCTTGCCTCTCGGATTTATTTTTAAGCTAATCTCTTAAATCTAGACCTTAAACTAAGGACAATCAAAGGTTATGTCAAAGTCTTTAAAAGGGACTGATAGCAGTAATCCAATTTCTAAAGTCAGATAGAGACTGTGGTTTCATGCTGATATTCAAGGGCATATTTTTCCTTTGCCTGGGAGGGACAGTGCAGCTGTCCCAGGGTCGGGAGGGCTCCCGCTAACTTGCAACTCAGTGTTTGGGAGACCCAGGATATGCCTAAGTTTAACCTAGGTTACCCAAGGACTCTAGATAATGTGTTTACCCACAGCTGTGGTTTGGATTGCATGCTGTCTCTGCTTCTGTAAATTGATCTGTCCTTATTGCTTAAATATGTATCCTTGTTAAATTTGAATGTATTGTTAATCTGAGGAATGTTAATTATTTACATGTCACCTAAAAATTAAGGCTAAAAGTTTTAACTAACTGAAAAGCATGGCTTTGGTGTGATGGGAGGAAAGAAATTTTGAATGGATGGTAGGCCAGTAAGCTGGAACTGGTCACTGGTGGTGGATTGTGAGAAGGGCTGGACACTGCCTAACTTCTCCTTCCTTGGTACCCCTGAAACATCAGAGGGTACTTCTGGCCTTGATTTTCTTGGTTTTTGGTTTTTGGTTTGTTTGTTTGTTTGTGATGAAAACCGTTTCTATCTGAATGAGACATAGGTCAAGAATCCTGTCCTGGGATGTGGGAAAGGCCCCCACATATGTTCCTGTCAGGCCCCCATCAGGGGACTTGGGCGATGTTCCTGTTATCAGCTCAAGAGCCCAAGACTGTAAAAATACTTGTTCACTGAAAAGGTGTAAGTGTAAATGTTTATTTGATGTTTGTAAGCATCCCTGTTTGTTTGCTGGGAACTTTGATTTGCTATGTGATATTCTGTGCTGGGTTGGGATTTTGGAATTCTGGGATAGATTTAAAAGGTATTTGTGGCTTTTCTAGTCTGATTGGGACATTTAAGGGTGGGGCTCACAGTTACTCAGGGCAGAGATTTCATGGGCCCTTCCCCCTGCCTGTGAAAGGAAGGCAACGGGCCCTAGAATCTGTACGAGACCAGCCCAACCCCAACTCCTCCTCATCAGCACACACCAGGAGATTGGGCTACAGCAGAAGGCACCGCCAGGAGACTCTCGAGCCATGTTGGAAGGGTCCCTACACTGTGGTGCTGACGACCCCCACCGCTCTCAAGGTAGACAGCGTCACGACCTGGGTCCATCTGTGATCCGGGAAGACTTCGTCACCAAATGGAGTGTCGATCGAGATCAACGCAACCCGCTCAAGCTCAAGCTATGGCATGCTCGACCTGCCTGATGCTGGTAACATTGCTCGCGATCACTCCTGCTACCGGGAACCCCCACAATACTGTGTAATAGACTGAGATGATGCCTGCATCTTCATGGACATGACTCCAAAGAGACAAGGATAATTCATAGGAAGGTCAAGAATAGACTTTAGTAGGATTTGGCTGCCTGAAGCGGCCATGATGCCAATATTATGTTTCATTGTATTGATATGTTATATTGACCTTTGATTCTCTTGCAGGTTTGAATGTATGTTGGCTGTCCTGGAAGGGGACTGTGTGGGGTGAACCCCAAGAGTAGAGGGTGTCTGGCTGCCAAGAGGGCAGGTGCCCAACTGGGCAGGAACAGTGCCCATCAGGTTTTGGTCTCTGTTGAGAGACAGCTAACAGTTGGCAGCCTGTAATACTGTCTTGCAGGCCTTTGTGACGATCCCCATGTCAGGGGTAGTAAGCTGGAAAAGTCCTGATTAGAATAGAAGGTCTAAGGTATGATTATGCATAGAAAGAAAATTTAATGCCAACAAGTACTGTTTTATCAAAAAGAATATTAATGGAAAACTTTGACTGGAGTATCATGTTTTAAAGAGCCCTATCTGAGCTCTAAAGACTTGAAGCCAGTAAGAATGCCACGAAGAAAGCCTGGTATCCTGCTTGGAAGCCCTGAAGATGGCTGGCGCTGGAGTGTCAGGCCGATGCCCTACCATCACTGGCGGTTGGTAAGAGTAGAAGGGGAGCAATAAGGATGCCTCTACATCCCTGTGGAACCCCCACACACTCTGGGCCGCAACGAGTAGGAGGGCTACTGAGATGGGCCTTAAAGCCTGGAGCGTGGGCTCAGGTGGAGTTGCTACAGGTGAAGGATTCACCTAACTCAGCAGATACTGCAGGCAGGCCTGATGGCAACTGGGTGGCTTGGCTTCCTGGCCCTATGGGGCACATTAAGATTCAACCATGAGATTCCAGCAAAGGTAGTCAGTTACCATTCTTGTTGTGTTTATGCAAACATCAGGACAGTAGATAAATTAATCTTGATTTGGCTTTTTGATAGCCATGGAGGAATTTTAAGAAGAAAAATCCTATTTTAATAGAAGTTGTTAAAGCTAAAATGGTTTATTTCCCTTCCACCGGACCATTTGTTAAGCTGTGTGCCCAGTTCGGGCCTCTAGCAACGGTGGAATAGAAACGCAGTCCATCTCATGATTGAGCCGGAAGTTCCAAGACAAAGGGGGGAATGAAAGGGCGAGGGCTAGGTCCTCCACCTTGCCCCAGGGTAAGGGCTAGGCCCTCCACCTTACCCCAGGGTAAGGGCTACGCCCTCCACCTTGCCCCAGGGTAAGGGCTACGCCCTCCATCTTGCCCCAGGGTAAGTGCTCCATCTTATCTTGGCCATGTGGTTGGCAAGGAGTTTCTTCCCGGAAGTCTAAGCCTCTGCTAGCCACACCCAGGAACATGACACAGACTTGTGCCTGGCCAATCGGCAGAGCACAGTCCTTTCTCCTCCCCTTACTCCAACTCTGCCTATATAACCCGTCTCCACACAGAGTTATCTCTCTCTCTGCTTCCTGCTGCTGTGTCGGCAAGGTGAGGGAGCCGAGCTAGCTCAAATAAAGACTCTTATGCTTTTGCATCGGACATGGCTAGCTCCCTGATGTGGTTTTTTGGGGATCCTGAAATCTGGGCATAACACTTGAATGCCAGGCTAAGAAGTTGGAATTTTTTTTTTCTATAGAAAATGGGAGCAATTGAGAAATTGGTCACATTATCAAATGACTGTCTTAGTAATACTGAGGCAGTAACTGAAGTATGGTAGCAATCATCTCGGGTAGAAACTATAGTTTAACCCTGCTGTTTGGCTTCTGTACTTATTTGCTTTGTTTAACAATAGAAAAGTTATTTTGATTTTCTGAATTATGTAAATCATCCCATTGTTATGGGCTCAATCAGCGAGATAGACCACCGACTCAGAATTTAAATTTAGGAGCCTTTATTAAGCTGGCCAGCTGACTACAGTACGTCCCTCCTGTAGGGAACCTCATACTGCAGTGCTGACCGAGGGTACAGCAAAGCCTTTTATCTGCAACACTACAAAGCATTTCCTGGCACTGACAGGGTTTACACAAAGTTTACAAGTACAAATGGGGAGGTAAACGGAGTCACACCTGGCTGGGTTGAATCATAATACATTGTTTTCTGAGACAATCTAGCAATTTTTCTCTGTCACAATCCTGGACCCTAATACAATAGGTAACCTTTCCATGCCTCCGTCCCTCCCCCTAGCACACTCTGTAACCCTTCCATGCCTCAGTCCCTCACCCTAGCACACCATTCGATTAAATACCCTATTGATTGTAATGTGAAATCCCATTTGTTGTGGTCATACTGGTCTTAGAAAGCACATTTTCCTTTACCTGGGAAGTACAGCACAATTAACATGCTTAAGTCTGACCAGGTTCCTCATTCCAGACCCAAGGGCTCTAGATAATGTGTTTCTGTCAATTCAGTGATCCGGAGACCCAAAACTATAATTTAGATAACATGCTGCTTCTGCCTCTGTAAACTGCTTTTTTGCAAATCAGGTTCCTCATTCCAAACCTTGGGATGTAATCAATACCTTTGTGATCTTTGCCTATATAAATCTGGTGTTTCGGCCATCTTATCACTAAGAGATTTGGAAGAGCCGAAATGCCCTCTCATAGTCCCAGATTGCAATAAATGTGACTCTTTACTTCGACTTCTTGAGGAGTCCTTCTGGGATTCGTGGGGTACATTACAACATAACTATGTGCATAAAAGTTGAAGTAGAAAGCATCTACAGGTAGGGCATCATACCTAACAGGGAGACAGTTGTTATGCCCAGATTTCAGGATCCCCAAGAAACCACATCAGGGATCCAGCCAGTCCGATGCAAAAGCATAAGAGTCTTTATTCGAGCTAGCTCAGCTCCCCCACCTTGCCGACACAGCGACAGGAAGCAGAGAGAGATAACTCTGTGTGGAGACGGGTTATATAGGGGGAGTTGGAGGAAGGGGAGGAGAAAGGACTGTGCTCTGCCGATTGGCCAGGCACAAGTCTGTCTCTTGTTCCTGGGTGTGGCTAGCAGAGGCTTAGACTTCCGGGAAGAAGCTCCTTGCCAACCACATGGCCAAGGTAAGATGGAGCACTTACCCTGGGGCAAGATGGAGGGCGTAGCCCTTACCCTGGGGCAAGGTGGAGGGCGTAGTCCTTACCCTGGGGCAAGGTGGAGGGCCTAGCCCTTACCCTGGGGCAAGGTGGAGGGCCTAGCCCTCGCCCTTTCAACAGTTACCACAGAACAGTCACTGTAAACCAATTGGCATAGTGCAAAACCAGGGCACAAAGAATAATTATATTTGGTGTGTTATTGACGAAAGACTTCTTAAAGATGACTATAAAACAAGAAAATATGCTAAGTGAGGCCAATGAAATGTGCAAAAGTAAGCAAATGGAGAATCTTACTAAGCTTAGGAGGTTTCTACTGCTTGGGCTCAGACATATGGGGTGTGGCTGGCAGTCAGACGTGTATATCTGGGGGGTGGGGTGAATGAATGCTTCTGGGAAATAATGCATTTTAATAGAAAAAGGGACCAAACATCAAGAACCTAGGCAGCAACAAAGCACAAGTCTCTGGTGGAAAGATGATTCCAATCCCAGCACAGTCACGTATGTGACTGGCATTTAGAATGCATCCCCATCCCAGCCTAACTAAACTCAAAAAAGTGACAGGTCTAAAAGTCTAAAAATGTGGCACAACACTGGAACCCTAAAAGCACAATTTTCAACAACTTTCCCCCAACAAAAGAATATAATGCAAATGGAAGAGAGACATTCTCCATCTTATTCAGAGACACAAACTGTGGCACAATGAAGGCTCTAGCACAGTGATGGCGAACCTATGACATGCGTGTCAGAGGTGACATGCGAACTCATTTTTTTGGTTGATTTTTCTTTGTTAAATGACATTTAAATATATAAAATAAATATCAAAAATATAAGTCTTTGTTATACTATGGTTGCAAATATCAAAAAATTTCTATATGTGACACGGCACCAGAGTTAAGTTAGGGTTTTTCAAAATGCTGACACGCCGAGCTCAAAAGGTTCACCATCACTGCTCTAGCATTTCAGGGTTGTGATACACAAATTGTGTCAAGATAGTGAAAGAGACCCCAGTGCTCAGTGGAGCAGTCCCCAGTGCCAGCAGCAGGTGGGGTGTCCAGCAGAGCAGAGGTAACATTCATCTGAAGATCTATGGTACACGTGGGGTGAAAGGATTCAGAGAAGGCCTCCCCAGGTGTGCCACTTTGGCATGTGAATTATTTTGAGCTAAAGGCAGTTCAGACCTGCAGGCTCAAACAAAACTCTTACCTCTCTCTTAAAGAATTTAAATATTGGGCCTTGCCCATCACAAGAGTTATTAGCAGAGATAACTTTTCTTATGACCTACCTATAGACCAGGGAAAGCTTCTAATTATTGAACATCTGCTCTTCTTATCATCCTGTGAATGACTTCCCTCCCCTCTGAAGCCCCAGTATCATGTCTACCTCTTTTTCCATTTCTGCTTCTGAACCTCTTACGTATGTGGGGCCTCTGACTCTCTCAGGGTTCCCACACATACATATTTAATCAAATTTGGTTGTTTTCTCTTGTTAATCAAATCTGTCTCATGTAGATTTAATTATTTTTATTTTTATTTTTTTTAGATTTAATTATTAGCTCAGGGGAAAGAACCTAGAAGGGTAGAGGAAAGTTTCTTCCTGCCCCTGAGGGGGCACTGGTAACAGAATGAATTGATTTACTGAATATAAGTCAGACATCCCAAGAGTCTACCAGACATACTTGGAAGCGGGATGGGGAGCATTAAATAAATTGTATGTGGGACCAATGAGTCAGTGAAAATGAGGTTGCATTACTAATGTTACTCTATTTAATCTCAGAGGCAGGTAACTTGGTCCAAATTCGGGTTACAGAAAAGTAGCCCATGTCCATAAAACCATCAGCAAAACTGTCTTGAAGGAGTTTTCCAGGAGAAACAATACAATTAATATAAGAACGAGTCAGAAGATAGATGATAAATGTAAAAAAAAAGAAAGAGACACAGCTAAGAGACTTTTCTGGAAGAAATATTGGCTAATTTGGTGGTGGTTGTGGATGGATGATCTAGAAAGTGAATGTTATGGGCTTAATGTTTGTTCCCCTCCCTCTTCCCCCTCCCCCCTCCCAAAAACAATTATATATTGAAGCTGTCAATGTAAGAAATGTTCAAACTAGTAGAGAATTTTTGTGAGTTTATTTTAGCTAAACTCAGGACATGCTAGGGAGCAAAATCTCAAATGCTCTGGAGAATAAGTTTTGCGGTTTGTTTTAAGCACATCTTTGGGTGCTGGCGCCATTTTGGGGCTCAGCCCATCTGGTATCCAGATGACCTAATCTACACTAATAAAAGAGAAACATGGTAATTAGCGTATGACCGCTACCCTTCCTATTGGCTAATCAGCATATCCTTATGCAAATTAACTGTCAGCCAAGATGGCGGCCGACCGCCATGCACTGAAGCGAACAGGGAGGCTTGCTTGCTCCAGTGACTGGGGACTCCAACATTCCCCGCCTCACTTGCCGGCCTCTCAGCTGCAACTCTAAGCAACTATGTTGCAAATATAGAAGCTAAACAAAACCCCAGAAACCTGCGTTAGTCAGCCAGGCTTCAGCCAGCCGGACCACAACATTGTATCAAATACAGAAGGAAAAACAAAGGCCAGAAACTGGCTTTCAGCAGCCAAGGCCTCAGAGCTAAAGCTGGCCCAGAATAAAAAAAAAAGAAAAAAAGGAGCGGTTGGGAGCTTCAGTCAACCCACCAGCCTGAAAACAGCCCTCAGCCCCTCAACCAGACTGGCCAGGGCACCAGACTGGCCAGGGCAAACCAGCCGGCCCCCACCCATGCACCAGGCCTCTATTCTATATAGTAAAAGGGTAATATGCCTCCCGGCACTGGGATCAGCGGAGCAGTGAGGCCTCCCAGCACCGGGTCAGCGTGACAGGGGGCAGCGCCCAAACCCCCTGATTGCCCTGTGGCTCTGTGTGTGACAGGGGGCAGGGCAACAACCTCCCTATCTGCCCTGCTCTGTTCGTGACAGGGGAAGGCACCCCAACCCCCTGATCAGCCCTGCTCTGTGCCTGATAGGGGGGAGCTCCCCAATCCCCTGATCGCCCTGCGGCTCTGTGTGTGACAGGGTGCGGTGCCCCAACCCCCCCGCCCCCCATGGGCCCTGCTCTGTGTGTGACAGGGTAGAGCCATAACCTCTCCATCGGCCCTGCCCTGCGTGTGACAGTGGTGGCGCCCAACCCCCTGATCGGCCTGCTCTGTGGGTGATAGAGGGTGGCGCCCCAACCCCCCTCCATGGGCCTTGCTCTGTGTTGACAGGGTAGAGCCATAACCTCCCCATTGGCCCTGCCCCGAGTGTGACAAGGTGCAGCTCCCCAACCCCCTGATCCGCCCTGCTCTGTGTGTGACAGGGGGCGGTGCCCCAACTCCCCTATCGGCCCTACTCTGTGCATGACAGGGGGAAGCTCCCCAACCTCCTGATGGGCCCTGCTCTGTGCGTGACAGGGGGGAGCTCCCCAACCCCCTGATTGACCCTGCTCTGTTAGTGACAGGGGGCAGCGCCCCAACCCCCCTGATCGGCCCTGCTCTGTGCATGACAGGGGGTGGCGCTGCAACCTCCCCATCGACCCTGCCTTGAGTGGACAGGGGGCGGTGCCCCAACCCCCCAATCGGCCCTACCCTGATCGTGACTGAGGGTGGCATCGCAACCTCCTGATCTGCCCTGCTCTGTGCATGACAGGGGGCGGCGCCCCAACTCCCCAATCGGCCCTGCTCTGAGCCTGACCAGGGGCTGCACCTAGGGATTGGGCATGCCCTCTGCCACCCAGGAGTAGGCCTAAGCCAGCAGGTCGTTATCTCCTGAGGGGTCCCAGACTGCGAGAGGGCACAGGCCGGGCTGGGGGACCCCCCTGCTCCCCCCCCCCCAACCCCCAGTGCACAAATTTTTTGCACACTGGGCCTCTAGTAAATTTATAATCCCTTACCACTTTGGCCTGTGCATTCCTCCTTCGGCGACCCTAACAAGATCAATACTATCCTTTGAACTATCACAATCCAAGTTTTGCCATCAGTCTCATTTGACATTTAGTATAACATACATACACCATTAAGAGAATATTAACAGTTCTTTTATACATGTTCAGTAATTATAAATAGTTGAACTATATAGAAAAACCCAAAGGACAAGTATAACTATGGCTATGACTAATAATGAGGGGGGAAATAGGGGGCAACCTGGGGGGGTGGGCCTAGCAATCTGAATCTGTACCTAGTTAACCAGTATCCTAATGCACATTATTGTTAGCCTATAATTAAATCACTGCCCCTTCCTTAGGCAATAATCTGTTTTCCTAAATATTCCCAGTTTACAAGGGCCACAAACCAAGAATTTTTAACAGCTTAGCCAGAGGGGAGGTCGCTGGCCCTTTAGCTGTAATCTTACTTCCCCATTCTAACTAATTTAGGTAGGGCTGCAAAAGCCTGCCACAAAAGCCTGGAAGTTAGGAAACAAAGAATTTTAGAAATATATATAAGCAGTAATCTCATTGTATAAGGTGTTCAGGCTTTGGATCTTAGAATCCCCTGAGCCAGCAGCACTGCTTTGGATAAAGGTTTCTTTTTTTTCCTGAATCTTCTGAGTACCTGTTGTGTGTTTTCTGGTTGCCTGGTAAATTCTGCAACAATATCATTAGCAGATTATTAAGCAAAATGGATTCTGAGTTCAATATCAATCCATAGGTAAACAGGCCTTGTTGATGTCTTGGATAGCTGTCTACCTGATGTCAGCATCTTCTCATGCTAGAAGATTTTGATGGCCATTGTAAGGTAGATGTCTATTCATGGTTAGGTCCCTGACATGGTCTTTTCCAACAGGGTTGGAGAGTGTCTTTTATTTGATGTTTTTCAAAATGCCCCAAATCTCTAGGTGTCAGTCAATGATCTTCAAAGTCTTGGTCTCCTAGGAGCTCACTGTGAAAGGAAGCAGTTACCTATTTGGCATTTTCTTGAAGTGACTTTATCAAACCTTGTCGATAGTGTAAGATGTCTCCTTTTAATAATTCAACTCATAAGTTGTTTCATCTCACTTCAGCTTAAATGTACTGAGATGATGGCAAGGGGGTGGGAAGAACCAAGCCACCATCTTGAGCATAAAGGTATAGGTCAGGGGTGGGCAACCTTTTTGTGAGTGCGTGCCAAAACCAGCAAAATCTCTGACTCAAAATTCTTCTGCGTACCAGCCCTAATTTTTTGAGAACATGTTACGCCTACTTGATATCTCTTAAGATGTACGTATGTGAAGAACCTTGAAGAAATAATAAAATTCATTCGAGCAACAAAAACACAGTATATGATGATGAAAAATACATTTACTTTTTAATGTATACATGTACACTGATAGTCCAACAGAAAACTTTATGACTCCATTTGATATTATCAGTGGGACTTTTGCTGCTGCATCACTGATGACAGAGTTTTTACATCAGGTTTATATTTTGTGACCTTCAGAGATATGCACAAGCTACTACTTTCATCCATCAGGCTACTCCTATTATGAGACTTAACAAAATTCATCACTGAGAAAAAGACTCACAAGCATATGTGGATGAAACCAAAACACTGGTCGGATCTAGGAAGGCAGGGAGAGTTAAGGCAGAGGCATAGAAATTGCTCTTCCCCTCTCTCGTCAATCCATGTCTATGGTCTTTAAGATAACTTGTTATGTAAAATTATTTATTTATCTAAGATGCACCTACACTGAATTTATCTGAAAAATAAAAAAGTCAATATTAAAAAAAATTGTAAATGGAAGATTATAAGAGAGGGTTTCGCATGCCAGCAAAAGTTACTGGTGTGCCATGTTTGGCACGCGTGCCAGGGGTTGCCCACCCCTGGTATAGGTAAATGCAGTACTAGCCTCTTCCCACAACCACATCAAAACTACAACTAAACTACAGAACAACCATCATTCAGAACTACCTAAAATATGGCTGAAGGGAAGTCCTACAACTAGGGAATTAAAGAAGCCACATGAAGACTGGCCCTCTGCATAACCCCCACTCTCCAAAGATTGAGTCAATTTGCACGATTAAAAACCCTTCCCTTTCTTGTTCTCTAAAAAAAAGACATCCAGGCCCAATAATCCTTTCTTTATTTTGTTAATAGCTTCCTTGCCCCACCCTGCTTTGTATAAAAACCTTCCATTTTGTACAACCCCCTGGAGTGCCCTTCTAGTTGCTAGATGGGATGGTGCCAATTCATTAATTGTTTAATAAAGCCAATTAGATCATCAAGTTTACTGTTGAACTGGGGGATATCTGAAAACAAAGTAAAGACTCTTCTTTAAGATGAGAGGGAATTGGAATTCTAGCAGCTTCTACACAAGTTTGGCTTCATGTGTTGGCAACCTGTGTAGTTGCACAACGCCATGTGCTTAGAACAGCGGTTCTCACCCTGTGGGTCGCGACCCCTTTGGAGGTCGAATGACCCTTTCACAGGGGTCACCTAAGACCATCCTGCATATCAGATATTTCCATTATGATTCATAACAGTAGCAAAATTACAGTTATGAAGTAGCAATGAAAATAATGTTATGGTTGGGGTCACAACATGAGGAACTGTATTTAAAGGGCCAGAAGGTTGAGAACCACTGGCTTAGAAGGATCCAGCACTTGGTTTAATGCTTTGCAATCACCATCTTAAAATTCTTAGTTTTTGAATAAGAATCTCTGCATTTTTATTTTTGTACTTGGCCCCATGACTGCCCAAGCCTAGTCACTTGTCAATATTACCCAATTCTCTGTCTAAATTTCTTGAGAAAGACTTTCATTGCCAGTGTTTAAAATGCAAATGTCTGCTTAAATTTTGTGGTTGAAATATATTACTTCAGTCATTAAATATGAATGGGTAGTCTCCATTATGGATTCGGGACTAGGAGGAGGAGGCACAAGCCAGAAACTTTAGGCTTCTTTAGTGGGTGTCTGATGTTCCTGCTGGGAAGAAGATGGGGGAGAGGATGCAAAAATAAAACAGGCTGGACACAATAAAAGGTTCTCTCTGTGGTTACCACAATTCTTGGATTTGACTTGTTTAGCTTCAACTGAACATAGAAAAATAAGCAAAATTATACCTAGAAGAAATTTTGCCTGAGAGTGTATGAGACTTTTAAAAATACATATGACTATATCACATGATCTCACTCATATGTGGGCTATAATGATCGACATAAACTAATGAACTAAAATAGATCCAGAGACAAATGGCAGGGTAAGGTAGGGTTAGATATCAGCCAAAGGACTTGTATGCATGCATATTAGCATAACCAATGGACACAGACACTGGGGCCTTGCCCTCAAAGGTGAGAGTGGCCAGGGGGGGAGGGTGTCAATGGGGAAAAAGGAGACATATGTAATACTTTAAACAATTATATCCTATATAATAAAGAGGTAATATGCAAATTGACAGTCACACTCTCCCACAAGATGGCCACCACAAGATGGCCAGCAGGGGAGGGCAGTTGGGGGTGACCAGGCTGGCAGGGGAGGGAAGTTATGGGCGACCAGGCCAGCAGGGGAGGGCAGTTGTGGGCAACTGGGCCTGCAGGGGAGGGAGGTCAGTTGGGGGGAACCAGGCCGGCAGGGGAGGGCAGTTGGGGGCAACCAGGTCAGCAGGGGAGGGCATTGGGGGGGACCATGCCTGCAGGGGAGGGCAATTGGGGGCAATCGGGCTGGCAGAGGAGCAGTTAGGCATCGATAAGGCTGGCAGGGGAGTGGTAAGGGGGTGATTAGGCTGGCAGGCAGAAGCAGTTAGGGGCAATCAGGCAGGCAAGCAGGCGAGCAGTTGGGAGCCAGCAGTCCCAGATTGTGAGAGGGATGTCTGAGAGGTCCCATATTGAAGAGGATGCAGGCTGGGCTGAGGGACAACATCCCCCCAAGTGCACAAATTTCATGCACCAGGCCTCTAATATATAGATTTATATAGATATATATAGATAGATATAGATATAGATATTTGCTGAGGAAAAAAATACATATGACTTTTCTTTGAAAAAAAAAAAACAACTCCCCCCCCCCCCCCCCCCCCACACACACACCCCTTAGTTCCCAAAAGATTTGTGCAGGTATTCCCAATGAAATGGAATTTTTGGACTGGAACCCAGATTCTTTGTCTGCCGGAATTGAAGAATGAATCCATGGACAGAAAATGGTATAGCAAAGGTGGAGATTTATTAAAAAACCAGTAGACTCCCACATGGGGAGAGGGAGAGTCCCACAGAATGGACTCCCACGTAGGGAGGGGGAAAGGGTCCCACTGAGTTCTTTTTCCCTATGTCTTATAAAGGCTGTAGATTCTGGTGCCTTGATATCCCCTCTGATTGGTCACTATTCCCTTAGACTGGTTACTATAGTAACTCCTAGGCTCAAGGGTCAAACCTTATATGGGACATGTGAAGTTCTCCCCGCTTCCTTCCTTATTGTTTTCCTATTCCCTTTGGGCTTCCTTCTTCTCCTTCTGGATGAAGGGCTTCCTTCTCTTTATTTTGTAAATATAGACCTTTTGCTGTTCCCAGCTCTCTCATTCTATGGAAATGTATCTGTTGCAGCTTTTCAGCTTCCCTATTCTATGGAAATATACCTTCTGCTGCTCTGAAGCCCTATGGTTCTTCCATGGTCCCCTTAATTTCTAAAATTTCCTAAGACCTGTCTTTTTCACCCCCCAAAATTTCTGTTTCACCAAGTGCCTGATTTGCAACTATTCCTGGGTTACATCGTACTACTTTCTTTTTTTTTTTTTTAAATATATTTTATTGATATTTTACAGAGAGGAAGGGAGAGGGATAAAGAGTTAGAAACATCCATGAGAGAGAAACATCCATCAGCTGCCTCCTGCACATCTCCTATGGGGATGTGCCCGCAACCAAGGTACATGCCCTTGACCGGAATCGAACTTGGGACTCTTCAGTCCACAGGCCGACGCTCTAGCCACTGAGCCAAACTGGTCAGGGCCGTACTACTTTCTTATTGCAACCATGCTCACTTGCATTACTCTCCAGCTCAAACAGGAAGCTGAGATGGTATCATAGGTGTGATGCTCCTACCCAATTCCAAGGTCTCTTTCCTTCACTTGTCCCTTTCTTTCCCTCTTTCTCTGTCTATCTCATGTATTATCTTTTTCTCTGTAATGCCTTTGTCTCTTTCCTTCCTGCTTCTATATTTTGCTTAGTGATCTTAGGAAAATCTTTCCCTTCATTTTATTTGTAAACATCAAATTACCTCAATAATGGTTAAACTTAAGAATAGTAAAAATTTACATCAAGGGAAAGAGAAGATAAGTTTATATGTATGTGGTAAAGAACTGAAACATAGCAATCTCTATTTTGTAAAACTGCTGTTTGAAATTCTCTTCTATTTTAGATGGTTCCTTGTTCTGTGAGTCAACTCTGCTATTCTTAGACAGTCCCTTATTCAGTGAATTAACTCTGCTTACTAGCTTCTGTAAACATACACTTTTTACTTACTTGAATAATATGGAAGATAAACTTAGCTATCTGACTTTGTAGGCTAGGAACTGATACTCCCATACTCTCAGGCCAGGTGTTTTATCTGAATAGAACTGTGTCGTACTCAAGGCTTTCTACAAGATATCTGCTAAGCACACATGGGGTTCTTTGAAAACATGCAAAGGTCCAGAAACTCCATATTTGGAAGACAAAGGGACTGGGGGGTATAAAAGGAAAACTTCCTCCATGTTGCTTTGCTCAGACTTTGGAAGCAGTCTGGGCCCACTAGCGTAATAAAAGACTCCAATTAATTGGCTAACTAAGGCGTCTTCTGTTAAGCTCGCTGATTTACAATATAACAGAACCAGTATCTAGAGCACACAAAAATGACAAAAAGCACCCTCAGAAATTTCATATAAATTCTTTATTTCCTTCTTTTAAATCTACTTAAATAAAAGTTAGCACTTAAGGAGAAACCAAGATGGCGGCATAGGTAAACACTGGAAATTGCTGCCTCCCACAACAAATTCAAAAATACAACTAAAAGACAAAACAGACATCATCCAGAACCACAGGAAGGCTGGCTGAGTGGAAATTCTACAACTAGAAGGAAAGAGAAAAGCACACTGAGACTCAGAGGAGGTGTGGAAGTAAAGTGCAGAGGTACAGAGGCGCACGCGGCAAGGGCTGGCAACTGAGGATGAGGCTGTCTTTTTGAATCAGGAGGGAGTCACAAGCCCCTGACTGCTCTGAGCTCCAGTTCCGGGTGAGTCTCTGGGGACCTAGACTCATATGGGGAGAAACTGGACTGTCTGGCAGCAGGCAGAACTTGGAACTTGAGGGCGGCTTTCTTTCAGAGGTGCTTGCAGTGATTACCGGGACACTGAGACACGGGGCCTTTTAGGGCAGGGCTGAGGATCAGCCATAGCTGCTTGCTCCACCCTGTTGATTCCCTGAGACCTTGCCCCACCCAAGCTGCAGCAGAGGCTTTTGCATATGAATGCCCTGGACCTTTGCAATCTGAAAATTACCTAACAAACTTCAGCTGGGCCAGACAGACCCAGAACTTCCAAGAGAAGGCCCAAGGCCCCACAGCAGCTTGCATTGCTTTACAGCTGGGCCTCATTTGGGCACCTCCAAACCCCAAACAAGGAAGAGAAATCTGCAGATCTCTCCGTAGCTCCTGCTGGGTAGCCTCAGGCAGAGGCTAAATTAGCACCTCCTTAGATCCAAGAGCCAGTGTACCCAGTGGTCAGAGTGGGACCATCCAGATTACAATTCCTCAGATCCATAAGAGACACACTCAGGGGGCAGACTCAGTGAGCACCAAAGCCCCACTGAAGCAAGTCTTGCCTCATAAGGATGTCTTCAGTACAGAAGTTCTCCCACCTTAGACACAGCTGACTCTCACAGCCAATTGGCCAGGAGGTCAATTCCTCCCAGTGATACCTACAACAATCAAGGCTTACCTACAACAAAACTGTGCACAAAGCCCACAAAGGGGTGCACCAAGAGTGTCCACCTCAGGTAATTGGGGAGGCTGAGCCACTGGGCCCTATAGGACACCTAGCACACAAAGCCACTCTGCCAACACAGGGAAACATAAAAAATGAGGAGACAAAGAAACAGGTCACAAATGACAGAAATGGAGGAAAGCAAACGACTGGATATAGAGTTCAAAACCACACTTTTAAGGTTTTTCAAGAACTTTCTAGAAACCTCTGATAAATTTAGTAAGGCCCTCGAAAAGACTGGTGAGACCTCCGATAAATGTAGTGAGACCCTCAAGAAAGCTAGTGAGACCCTCAAGGATATGAAAAAGGACCAACTAGAAATTAAGCATACACTGACTGAAATAAAGGATATTATGCAGAGTTCCAACAGCAGACTAGAAGATTGCAAGAATCAAGTCAAAGATTTGAAATACGAAGAAGCAAAAAACACCCAACCGGAAAAGCAAAATGAAAAATGAATCCAAAAATACGAAGATAGTGTAAGGAGCCTCTGGGACAGCTTCAAGTGTACCAACATCTGAATTATAGGGGTGCCAGAAGAAGAGAGAGAGCAAAATATTGAAAACCTATTTGAAGAAATAATGACAGAAAACTTCCCCTACCTGGTGAAAGAAATAGACTTACAAGTCCAGGAAGCTCAGAGAACCCCAACAAAAGGAATCCAAAGAGGACCACACCAAGACACATCATAATTAAAATGCCAAGAGCAAAAGACAAAGAGAGAATCCTAAAAGCAGCAAGAGAAAGACAGTCAGTTACCTACAAGGGAGTACCCATACGACTGTCAGCTGATTTCTCAACAGAAACTTTGCAGGCCAGAAGGGAGTGGCAAGAAATATTCAAAGTGATGAATAGCAAGAACCTACAACCAAGACTACTTTATCCAGCAAAGCTATCATTCAGAATTGAAGGTCAGATAAAGAGCTTCACAGATAAGAAAACGCTAAAGAAGTTCATCACCACCAAACCAGTATTTTATGAAATGCTGAAAGGTATCCTTTAACAAGAGGAAGAAGAAGAAAAAGGTAAATATACAAATTATGAACAACAAATACACATCTATCAACAAGTGAATCTAAAAATCAAGTGAATAAATAATTGAATGAACAGAATAAACTGGTGAATATAATAGAATCAGGGGCATAGAAAGGCAGTGGACTGACTATTCTTGGGGGGGAAAGGGGTGTGGGGGATGCGGGAAGAGACTGGACAAAAATCGTGCAACTATGGATGAGGACAGTGGGGGGTGGGGGGAGTGAGGGTGGAGGGTGGGGTGGGAACCGGGTAAAGGGGAGCTATGGGGGGAAAAAAAGAGGAACAAATGTAATAATCTGAACAATAAAGATTTAATTTTTTTAAAAAAAGTTAGCACTTAAATTTTCAAAAAAAAAATTCTCATTTTATTTTCTTATATTTCTTATTCTGGCATTAATTTTTAAAAATTAAATTTTAAACTGCTCAAAGAACTCAATCTATACCTAGTTCTTTTATTTAAGGTTTTCATTGGCACTCCTCATTACCAATAACCACTTATAGTATTATTTCTATGAGAAAATACATTCCATTTTGTAAACAGTTAACCTACAAATAAACTCTTCAGACATGGTTAATTTGCAGCCAATAGGAGATTGCTGACAGAACTCAAAGGAAGTGTAGAAATAAGTCTTATGGTTAAGGGGCTAAAGAGGATTAATTCAAAAAGTTTGGCAAAAAATAAAAATAAAACACATACATATAAGAAGTCTGGCAATGAAAAAAAAGCAGCAGCACAGGCTATTAAATTGGCAAGTTTTTTTTGTTGTTTTTTAAAAAATATATTTTATTGATTTTTTTACAGAGAGGAAGGGAGAGGGAAAGAGAGCTAGAAACATCAATGAGAGAGAAACATCAATCAGCTTCCTCCTGCACAACCCCTACTGGGGATGTGCCACAACTAAGGTACATGCCCTTGACCAGAATCAAACCTGGGACCCTTCAGTCTGCAGGCCGATGCTCTATCCACCAAGCCAAACCAGTTAGGGCTAAATTGGCAAGTTTTACATGAGTGAACATACAAGTGTAGGTGTATTTTCCTGATATGTTCTAAAATATCTAACTCTTTATTAATTCTTGTATACCCTGATCTTTGGTATCCTCTAATGGCCATATCAGGAATAGTGTTTTGGGTAAACCTATTAAATGCTTTTAACTTTCAAATTCATTTGAAAGATAAAGATATTATATATTATAAAAAAATAAATAAAAACATTGGACATGTGCTTTTCTGACTTAAATTTAAGATAGCAAAATAAGTACATGCATTTGTCTCTCTCCTCTCTCAGCAGCTCAGAGACATAACAGGAAAGTACTAGAAGCAATGAATCCATCACATTTGTAAGAAAACATTTGACCAAAGACTACAAACTCTAGAAAACAGGAAGTAGATAGAACCATCTAATTAGTTTACTTATCATTTCCAAAACATACTAGGAAAAAGGTGCAGGCAGAAGCTGGTGAAACCCTGGCCTAGAAGTCAACAAGAACCAAATAAAGTAATATAAAGGGAAGGAGTGGCTGTAAAGTGGCAACTTGAGTAACTAATTAGAATAGGTAGTTGGCCCCCTTTCAGGAGTGGCCTTCAGTGTAAACAGGTCTCCACAACTGCAGCAACATCTATGCCTGACAACCTTAGAGACTCTGCAAAGCTGAGCTGTCCCCATGGAATGGCAATCTTATGGGACTGACACCTGATATGACGGTAGGATTACAGGTAGTCTCGGGACAATGGCTGTTAATGGATGGTATCTTTAGGTAGACAGTTGAAGAGCCATGAATAATATGCACACCTTTTTATCTACTTATGGAAAACTCAAAACCTGTTTTCACATGTTTCTTAGACTTTCTAATATAAAATTTCTTTTGAAACAGGTATATTATTTTTACTTGGTAGGGGATATAAGTTCAGGAAGGGTACAATTTGCTGGAAGCCGGTCCATCCTTGCTGCTTGACACAGTCGCTGCAGGGAAGAAACATCTGCACAGCATATGTTTCAAGGGACCTGGCGTATATGGCATACTGTTCTTAATATGTTTGCTCCCCCTCTTAGCGCTATGTGTTTTAACCAAGGCCACCTCCCCAAGAAAGATTGTTTCCCTAGGTAGGGATTTTTCCCTGGAGTTAGGGATTAACAGGACTAAGGAAGGGAATAAATCAGTAAAACCCCTTAACTAAATGCCAGGCAGGTAGTTAATCACCTTAACTACGAACAATCATGCTTAAGCTACATAATCTTTACTTAGGATAATCTCCTTCAGTTACTTCCTTGTAGCTTAACAGAACAATAGAGTAGTGACCTTGGAATGGAGATAACAAACTAGCCCTAACCTTTGGAATAGAATGGATAGGATTAAACTCAACAGAACTAGATGGAGATGGGATTTTTGGCAAAGGTAAGATAAGAAACTATGGACATGAAACAAGAAACTGTAGAAGGTCAAGGGAGGACCCAAAACATACCATGATGTGATTATAGAGGCATGCTTATAGGATCAAATGGCATAAATACAGATGTAACAGGAGAATAAAGAGAGAACCTGGCTAGGCTGCTGATCAACTGAACGCTGTCTCTGCGTCATTCCTTCTTCGCCGACTCTGTGCTGGGGTCCAACCCCAGCGGGTCCAGGGGTCCCCAAAGGTGAGGACGGAGTTGGTGAAGAAGGAATGACATGGAGACAGCGTTCAGTTGATCAGCAGCCTAGCCAGGATCTCTAGCCAAGTTCTGGTCAGGATCTCCAGCGAAGTTCTGGTTAGGATCTCCAGCCAGGTGCTGTGTCCATGTTCTCTTGCTAGGTTCTTCAGCCAGGTTCAGTCACCAGGTTCTAGTCAGGTTCTCTTGCCATGTTCTGTCTAGGTTCTCCAGCCAAGTTCTGTAGCCAGGTTCTGTCCAGGATCTTTTGCCATGTTCTCTCCCTAGGTTCTCTCTCTAGGTTCTGTGTCTTGTTGTCTTGTTACATCTGTATTTATACCAGTTGATTTTAATCCTGTCAATTTCTATTGCAAAGGTTAGGGCGTTTCTTATCTCCATTCCAGGGAGTAAAGATTATGTAGCTTAAGGGTGATTGTTTGTAGTTAAAGTGATTAACTACCCGCCTGGCACTTAGTTAAGAGGTTTTATCCCCTCCTTAACTTCAGGGAAAAATCCCCACCTGGGAAAACAACCTTTCTCGGAGAGGTGACCTTGGTTAAAACACATAGCGCTAAGGGGAGCAAACATATTAAGAACAGTATGCTATATACGTCAGGTCCCTTGAAACATATGCTGTGCAGATGTTTCTTCTCTGCAGCGACTGTGTCAAGCAGCAAGGATGGACCGGCTCCCGGCAACTCCGTCCACACCTTAGGGAACCCCTGGACCTGCTGGGGCTGGACCCCAACAACAATTTAGTTTTTAAAAAGTGGCATAACAGAGGTCCTGGGCTCGGGCATGACTCAGCACTCAACTTGCTGCCACCTCTCCTGGACCCCCTTCTCTCCCCATCCTCTCCAAAGATTCCACTTGTCTGCACCTTCTCCTGCTCCTCAGCATGGGTGAATGTCTGTATCCGAAATGTCCTATGAACAGGGTTCAGTGAAAATAAACAAACAAACGCCGGCCGCAGAAACGGGGAAGACTGAGTCTCTGTGAGCTACTCTCTTACCGGCACTGCATAGTCTGGTCAGCGCTTTAGGCTGCCCCCTCTGGGCTCAGTCTTTCAAAATTATGGCACCCAGATCTCAAATCACCTGGTGCCAATAGGCCTGCGGATGTGCTTTCCCCAGCCAGAGGCTGTGCCTGTCACAAGGGACGAGGCTGGGTGCTGCCGCACGGTTTCCCTCTGACCCTCTGGGCTCAGAGATCTGGCAAACTTTCCTGCCCAGAACCCTGGTTTTTATCTTTCCAGGGGAACTCTGCCCTTCCCGGCTGCAAACTGTCTCACCAGCTGAGTCTGCTTCGCCAATTCGGGGTGGATATTATTCGTTTCAGCTGCTCATTCTATTTGCTCCAGGACAAGCCTTGGGACAAGTCGGCCTATTCCGTCGCCATCTATTTATAGCTATTTTAATTCTGTATGGCTAGGTTTCTCTCTCTGTTTCTTTTTCTCAGCAATCCCTTACAGCAATACCTTTAGCATTTCTTGTAATGTAGGCTTGGTGGTGATGAACTCCTTTAGCCTTTTGTGGTGCTTTTTTTTTTTTTTTTTTTTTTGGTCTGAGAAGCTCCTTATTTGACCGACTATTTTGAATGATAGCCTTGCTGGGTATAGTAATCTTGATCTCAGATCCTTGCTTACCATTACCTTGAGTACTTCATGCCATTCCTTTGTGGCCTGTAGAGTTTCTGATGGGAAATCAGGTGTCAGCCTTATGAGAACTCCTTTGTAGGTAACAGTTTACTTTTCTCTTGCTGCCTTTAAGATTCTTTGTCTTTAATTTTTGGCATTTTAATTATGATGTATCTGGGCATGGGTCTGTTTGGATTCTTCTTGTTTGGGGTTCTCTGTGCCTCCTGAACTTGTGTGAGTTTTTCCTTTACCAAGTTAGGGAAGTTTTCTGCCATTATTTCTTCAAACACCTTCTCTATTCCTTTCTCCCTTTCTGCCTCTTCTGGCACACCTGCTCTTCTAATATTGTTACAGTTCACGTTGTCCCACAGCTCCCTTAAGCTGTCCTCCTGTTTTTTAATGTTTTTTTCTTTTTGGTTCTCTGGTTGAGTGATATTTTCAACTCTGTCTTCTAATTCACTGATTTGATCCTCAGCTTTCCATAATCTGCTTTATTTGTGTTATGTCATTCTATATCTCAGGCTGTTCTTTTTTCATAGTTACTATATCTTTTTTTTCATACTGTTGAGCATTTTTACCATCATTACTCTGAACTCTGTTTTAGATAAATTTCTTATCTCTGCTTCAAAAAAAAAAAAGTGGCATAACATTTTATCTGAAGCAGGTTGGCCCATGAACTTCTTTCATTAATGTTTTAAGCAATAAATGTTTAAATGTTCAATCTATATAAAAATTAATCTGGAGTATTACCTTATTTTTTAAATATATTTTTAGATTTCAAAGAGGAAGGGAGAGGGAGAGAGAGATAGAAACATCAATGATGAGAGAGAATCATTGATTGGCTGCCTTCTGCACGCCCCACACTGGAGATCAGGCTTGCAATCCAGGCATGGATCTGGACCAAGAATCGAACTGCGACCTCCAAGTTCATAGGTTGATGCTAAACCACTGAGCCACACCAGATTGGCTACCTTATTTCTTTTTTTAATTGAATCTATTGGGGTGCAACTGGTTAATATAATTATATAGGTTTCAGGTGTATAATTCTATAAATACATCATCTGTATATTGTATTGTGTGTTCACCACCCCAAAGTCACCAGTTATCCCCCATTCCCTCTCTTTCTGCCCGCCTCCCTGTTTCCCTCTGGTAATTACAAAACTGTTACCTGTGTCTATGAGTTTGTTTGCTTAATCCTTTCACCTTTTACCTTATTTCTTTAAAAAAAAAGTTTAGGTGTTAAAATGCCAATTTCCACACTCACCTAATAAAAATAGTAGTCTCTAATAATAGTACCAAATGTGAAAACTGGCTGTGGCTGGTTTTCTCAGTGGGTAGAGCGTCAGCCTGCACACCGAAGGGTCGTGGGTTAGATTCCTGGTCAAGGGCATGTACTTGGATTGCAGGTTTGGGTCAGGGAACCTTCAGTAGGCAAGTAAATGATGTCTCTCTCACATCTATGTTTCTCACCCCCCCCCCCTTCCTTCCATTCTCTCTAAAAAAAACAAAAAAAAAATCAATGAAAAAAAAATCCTCAGGTGAGGATTAACAACAAAAACAAAAAAGTGAAAACTGATTGAGAAAAAATTATCAAACAGATGAGGTTACTGAAGAAAAATATAATAAAAAAGTATTTGAAATTCGTACTATGATGTGACTCAGCAATTCCACTTCTAGGAATTTATGTAGTGAAGAATATAAGAAGCAAAATAACTATATGTTATGATTATTTCCTTGTTACTTTGTATTATTGTACCATTGGGGTTAGCAAACCTTTTCTGTAAAGAGCCAGAGAATACATGTTCTCTAGAGTTTGCAAAGCAGAAGGACTATTGCAACTATTTAGCTCTGCAATTGTAGCCGGAATGCAACTGTGGTTGTATTCAATAATCCTTTTTTAAAAACACAGAAATCTGAATTTCATACAATTTTCAGATCACCAAATAATTGCTTGATTTTTCAACCATTTAAAAATGTAAAAACTAATCTGTGACACACAGGATTTAGCCCAAGAGCCGTTGTTTGCTGATCCCTGGTCTACAGTATCATTTTTTAAAAGGCTGCATAAATTCCATTATATAATTAAAATAATTCCCTATTAAAAGCATCACTAGTGTCCTAAATGTTTCCTCCCACGTCCCACGTGGTTCAGGGTTCAATATCTGGAAGAGGAGCCGCACACAAATGAAATAGAAAAGACAAGAGATAATTTGGAAATATTGGGGGACCAGGCGGGTAAGTCCAACTCAAGAGGAAGGACTTCCACCCGTGCTCAGTCCACACTGACCTTTTATAGTCTGAGATAAACAATGCAGTGGTTACCATTGTTACAGTTCTTGTGAGTTTCACCTGTTTTGATCATGTTTACACTCCCTGTACTTCCCTCAGCCCATTAGCTTCCCAGGTAAGATCTGGGAGTGTTATAAGGTCAAGCCTAATTATGCTTAGAGGACTGAGCCCTCTAAGCTGGGACTTGTTTGTGACTTTGCCAGCAGGTCAGTCCGAGCTCAACCCTATATCAGTTTCCCACATCTCACCCTTTTTAAATTATTATTAGCTACTATAATGAAAATAAAACTTAAACATCAAGAACAAAACTCTGGCTACTACAACAATAACAAAACAATGCCAATCCTTAACCCAAAACATTTTAAAACTTAAACATAACATTTTAAGAACAAAGAAAGTTTAAATCCCAATTTTAATGTCCAACAGTTCTGAGTCCAAGTTTCAATGTCTGACAGTTCCTTATGTGTACATGTCAGCAATGATATTTCAGTTCTGGATGGTGGACAAATGGTGGCAATGCAGGTCCAAACTTCTCTGGTTTGATCCTGGGCAAACTGCAGTGACGCACAGCTGCTGACTGCTAGCATGGCAAAGTGTCGTCAGTGTCTTCCATCCCTGGATTGTTTTTCCTCTTGTCTTCATGGCTGGAGCATTCCTGAGAATTCCTCTCTGTTGCAGGAATCCACATGGTCTTGGAGTTGTTTTCTGAAAATATACAAACCTATTCTCGACCGAAGGTTAATAAAGGGTATTTTACTTGGGGTCCTTTTTTATATTTGCCCAAATGATTTTCCTTTGGCTTATTTTGACACCACGTATGTTTTTCATGGGTGTCTTGCTGTTAGCCTTACAAATGAAAAATTTTTCCAGATGTAAATTAATTACAGGATATTTTTCCTTACATGGTATTTTTCCACTATCCCCCCCTTTTTTATTTAATTATTAGGAGGCTTTTGGAAAAATTTTATAATGCAGTCTAGATAACTTTAAATTTTTAATTTTTTGCACAAAAATATGACTGCTTTAAGTTCATTGCATGTTAAGCAATCTTACCATGAAATGAAAATTTTTGTTAATACTACTTATTTCAATTACACTTGTTACTGTCAAATTTAATACTCTAACAACAACCTTAGTTTACACTGTAAATATTATTGGAAAGGATTGTTTTGCATCCTTGAGGAGGCCCTGAGCATTCCTGGTGTTAGTCTGGATTTATATATAGGGTAGCTGTTGTTAGCCAAGTCTCTGTTTTCTGGGTACCGATCTCAGCTGGGCCAAGTCTCTTTCTGTTATCTGGGTCCCGATCTGAGCTGGGCATTGGAAGCGCAGCAGCCATGGGGGCAGGAGACCTCCCTCAGAAGGGGCGAGTGTTCAAGCCCCTGCATAGTTGGGGGGTGAGGATCTGTGCCCCACCTCTGTTGACCCCCAAGTTCTCTCCTGGTGGCCCCTCTGCGACTGTGCCTGTCTTAGGTCATTCCTCCCTAAGGAATCTTACCCGTCTTTGACTAACCAGCCATCCTCCGGGGCCAAGCAGGGTGATGTGAGGTTCAGTTCTGTCTCCTTGGTAGCCTATGCCCCTGTGGCCTCCACACCCAGCAACTGCCTTGGGATTCCCTCGCCTGCTGGCAGGGCTCTGGCATTAATCACATTTTTTGGGGAACCCAGGTTTCTTCTCCAGAGAGGGCTCAGCTCATGCCATTGGGTGAGAGACACATCCATGGTACCAGCCACCATGAGGCTTCAACCTCAGCATGAACAGAGCTCAGGCAACAGCTGTGGGCAATTGGATTGTAAGAAGAGGGACCCTCTTGGCAAAAAGGGCAAGAGAGGTCAATACAGAAAGGCCTTCTCAGGGGGCCTTTCACACAATGGAAAGGATTAAATCCTTTCATGTCCTTCCAAACATTCAAAGAATTAGTTTGTAAGTTTTTTTGGGATAAATGTACAATATGCTGTTGTGAAATATCAAAAATCACTGATGACCTTGTAGAACAATATCATGTAAGGATATTCTCTGCTCTAGGCCATGGCAATTCAATTTTAAACTGGAAATGACATTAATTAAATCTATTCAATTAGTCTTTCAGTAACTTTACACTAGCTATATTCAGGAAGGCAAAAACCTGAATTATTTACCTTTCTATATTAAACCTAGTACATTTAATTACAGTCCTTCAGATGTTTGAAGGAAAAACCGCTTTCTACTATTTTCTTGCAGAGTAATTTCTAATCAGCATCCTCGTCCTCTCACAGCTGGTTTACACTTGGAGAATTTCAATTTAAAAAGAAAAATCTTTTTCTGTTAAACCAAGTAACCTACAGGGTTACTTCTTGGATGTTGACTGGTAGTGCCGCAAAGTCATGTATTTCAAGTCAAAGTCATTAAATTTGGTTGAATTAAAAAATCCTTTAAAAAGAGAGAATAAACTTTTTAAAACATTTCAGGGCCCGTGAAATGTCCCAAAGTCATTCCTTGGTTATAATTTTGAAATTCGGCTTGAAAGACCATCAAATAAATATGTGTATATGAGATTTAAAGATTATATTTAATTATGTCCTCTAGATTTTGTACTATTTCACTTCAAAATATCTAGGTATAAGTTTTTATCATTTGATTCTGCAACTTCAAGGTCCCAAGTTCCCAGCGGCTCTGAGAAACCATGCTTAAGGCTGGCAAACAGGCCTGACCCAGCCCTTGACTTTAAAACGACCATAATTTTTTCTCTGGGGAAAGTCAAGAAGCAAACTTATAGCTACATTGTTTCCTGCCGGTTGCTTGCCAGTGGGAAATTTCAAAATTGGCCACGAGATCGAAGCCTCAGGAAAAACTGTTTTCCCCTGGTCTAACCTGGTCCATTTAAATGTCAAAGAGCTAGGCTAGTTTCTCCCTGGGCCACTGGACCTTCATAACCAATATATTTCAATAATTCTTGAGATTCAAATCCACTTATTATTTTAAGGCATTTACTTTGGAAATCACTTTATTATGGAAAAATACCAATCTTGTTGCTAGAACCAGCCTGCATTTCTTCCCTGGGTCAAATTCGTCATTTTTCTTAGGAAATAATCAGTGTTGGGTTTTATTTTGTACATTTGCAAAGAGATTCCAGCTCAAAACTCTATCTAAATGTCCAAAATCGGACGATGCACGCATTAGTTTAAGCCAGCTTTTCTCTTTACACGTGCACAAAAATCCCAGATGCATTTTTTTTAATTAAATTTTTATTGTTCAGATTACATTTGTTCCTCTTCCCCCCCCCCCCACATAACTCCCCTCCTTCCAGTTCCCGCCCCACCCTCCGCCCTCACTCCCCACCCACTGTCCTCATCCATAGGTGAACGATTTTTGTCCAGTCTCTTCCCGAATCTCCCATTCCCCTTACCCCCCCCAAAAATAGTCAGTCCATTCCCTTTCTATGTCCCTGATTCATTATAATCACCAGTTCATTCTGTACATCAGATTATTTATTCACTTGATTCTTAGATTCACTTGTTGATAGATGCATGTTTGTTGTTCACAATTTGTATCTTTACCTTTTTCTTCTTCCTCTTCTTAAAGGATACCTTTCAGTATTTCGTATAATACTGGTTTAGTGGTGATGAACTCCTTTAGCTTTTCCTTGTCTGTGAAGCTCTTTATCTGACCTTCAGTTCTGAATGATAGCTTTGCTGGATAAAGTAATCTTGGTTGTAGGTTCTTGGTATTCAGCACTTTGAATATTTCTTGCCATTCCCTTCTGGCCTGCAAAGTTTCTGTTGAGAAATCAGCTGACAGTCGTATGGGTATTCCCTTGTAGGTAATTGAGTCTCTTTCTCTTGCTGCTTTTAAGATTCTCTCTTTGTCTTTTGCTCTTGGCATTTTAATGATGATGTGTCTTGGTGTGGTCCTCTTTGGATTCCTTTTGTTTGGGGTTCTCTTTGCTTCTTGGACCTGTAAGTCCATTTCTTTCACCAGGTGGGGGAAGTTTTCTGCCATTATTTCTTCAAATAGGTTTTCAATATCTTGCTGTCTTTCATCTTCTGGCACCCCTATTATTCTGATGTTGGTACGCTTGAAACTGTCCCAGAGGCTCCTTACACTATCTTCACACTTTCGGATTCTTTTTTCATTTTGCTTTTCCAGTTGGGTGTTTTTTGTCAAATCTTTGGTTTGATTCTTGTGCTCCTCTGGTCTGCTATTTGGTATAATATTCTTTATTTCAGTCCGTGTATGCTTACTTTCTAATTTCTTTATCGTAGCATCGAGGGTCTCATTAGTTTTCGTGAGGCTCTGCACAAATTTATGGCAAGCCCTCAAAATTGCGATTCTTAGCTCCATATCCTCCATTTCTGTCATGTTTTTTTGTCTCCGCATCTTTTATGCTTTCTTGGTGCACCCCCTTGTGGTCTTTGTGCGCAGTCTTGTTCTAGCCAAGCCTTAATTGTTGTAGTTAACACTAGAGGGATTTGACCACCAGGCCGACTGGCTGCAGGAAACAGCTGTGTGGAAAACGTCTGCCTTCTGGGGAGGCACTAATCCAGCCTTTGCCTGAGGCGATTGGCAAATGGCTGTGTGCAGGGTTTGGGCGGGGCGGGATCAACAGGGTGGGCGGAGGGAGCAGTTATGGCTGCTCTCAGTCCCGTTCCCAGAGGCTCTGCTTCTCAGAACCCCGGCAGCCACTGCAAACCTCGGAGAGAAAGCTGCCCTTAGGTTCCAACTGATGCCGGATAATCCCGCTTCTCCCGTTTGAGTCTGAGTCCCTAGAGACTCGCCCGGATCTGGAGCCCAGAGTCTGAGACTCACTCCCGACCGAAAACGACAACCGCGCCCTCAGCCACCAGCCCGCTTTCGCGCGCACCTCGGTACCTTTGTATTTTCCACACTGCGCCGCCTCTGAGCCTCGGTTTGCTGTTCTCTTTCCTTCTAGTTGTAGAGTCTCTCTTCAGCCAGCTTTCCTGTGGTTCTGGGTGATGTCTGTTCCGTCTTTTAGTTGTATTTTTGAACTGGTTGTTTGCGGCAGCGGTCTCCGGTGTTTACCTACGCCGCCATCTTGGTCTCTCCCCCCCAGATGCATTTTTAATTTTATTTTAAACTTTTCAATTCCCCACATGCTTTGGGGGGAGTTTCCCTAGGTAATATTACCGTACAGATGATTACTGCTAGCATGGCAGGAAAGACGCTCTCAGGCATCAGGTGTCTGCACCGTCTTCTTTACCATGCTCCAGGTGATCTCCGGGCTGTTTATTGTTTGGCTTGTGCTTGGGAATTATATGGTATTCCTGTAATGTGCTGAATTTTCCACGTTTTACAAAATTGCTGGAAATGACAGCTTGTGTAAGCAGGCCCATTATCAGTTTTAATAATTTTTGGAATTCCCATGACGGCAAAAGCAGCTAGGCAATGATTAATAACCTGTTTTGCCGTTTCTCCTGGAGATGCAGTAGCCCATAGGACTTTTGAAAAGGTATCTACAGAGACATGCAATGCCCCAAGACGTCCAAAAGGAGTATAATGTGTTACATCCATTTGCCAGATATGGTCCCTTAACAAACCTCTAGGGTTGACTCCTGTGTTAGTCCCTTGAGGTAGATGTAACATACAAGTTAGACATTCCTTGATAATCTGTTTTGCCTGATGTAATAAAGCTAGTCTTTTTTCAGGCGAGCCGATAGCTCTGCTCTCTCCTGCCACCTTTGAATCTCTCCACACCTGAGGTGGATTCGGCAGCAGGGGTTCATTTCTTATTACAGATTTTAGATTCCAAATACAAATTAAGATTTTAATTTGGACAAGAAACCACATTAAGATGACCATGGCACTCTTTTTTTTTCCCAGCCTGATTTAAAAGAGTACCTTTTAATATTCCAATTTATTTATAATTTGGCGTTTTTGCACAGGTGATTCTATTAATGGCGAATTAATTAGGACATGGAGGTGGAGGGAGTCATGAAGGCTATTCCTCCTATTTTTTCTTTTCTTTCTGCTCCTCTTTAATAGCGGAGGGTGCAAGCAGAGGAGATTTATTCTCCTTGGCCTCTCTTAAAGGCTCTAGCAAATGAAATACTGTGTTTCACAAGGAAAAACAGTTTGGAGGCAAGTTTTTCCCTGCTGCTGACCTTTTTTCAAGTTCTAACTTTTTGGCAAACATTCAAGATCTAATGTACCTTTTTCAAGAAACCAAGGGTTATATTCTATAATATCAAGCAAAAATTATAAGAGATTACAGTTTCTTACTTTTTAAAAGCCGAATCTATTTTTTTTAAAAATATATTTTATTGATTTTTTACAGAGAGGAAGGAAGAGAGATAGAGAGTCAGAAACATTGACGAGAGAGAAACATCGATCAGCTGCCTCTTGCACACCCCCCACTGGGGATGTGCCCGCAACCAAGGTACATGCCCTTGACCGGAATCGAACCTGGGACCTTTCAGTCCTCAGGCTGACGCTCTATCCACTGAGCCAAACCGGTCAGGGCCGAATCTATTTTTTAAAGCTGAATCCTGCCCCGTTAGCCTGGTTGAGAAAACGTTCCCACACCGCCTACAGCTCCGGACTACTGTAGCTGATTGTGGTAGTTTGTGTGCGGTGAAATAACCCCTCACCTTTACGGTGAATTTTCCTACATTTAAGGTGAATTCTTTGTTCCTCACTTTGCCAGTGAAACTTCGTTTTTTCGCTCTAGCGAAACCTTCACTTCCAGAGTCCCTGTTCGGGCGCCAGATGTCGTAAATGTTTCCTCCCACGTCCCGCGTGGTTCAGGGTTCAATATCTGGAAGAGGAGCCGCACACAAATGAAATAGAAAAGACAAGAGATAATTTGGAAATATTGGGGGACCAGGCGGGTAAGTCCAACTCAAGAGGAAGGACTTCCACCCGTGCTCAGTCCGCACTGACCTTTTATAGTCTGAGGTAAACAGTGCAGTGGTTACCATAGAGTTTCACCTGTTTTGATCATGTTTACACTCCCTGTACTTCCCTCAGCCCATTAGTTTCCCAGGTAAGATCTGGGGAGTGTTATAAGCCTAATTATGCTTAGAGGACTGAGCCCTCTAAGCTGGGACTTGTTTGTGACTTTGCCAGCAGGTCAGTCCGAGCTCAACCCTATATCAGTTTCCCACACACTAGGATGAACTTTTTTTGTAGTATAATTTTGCACACATCCCTATTTACTTAGGACAAATTTCTAGAGGTGAACTATCTGGGTCAAAGGAATATACAAAGGTGTAAGCAACCCTACCCCTCTTTTTGTTAGCTTCCTTTGACTTAATCTTTCTTGTCTTTTCTTCACCCCCATTTTTTATTTCATCCTCTTTAAGTTCAAATTCTTTTGATTTATCTCTTTTAGCTTCCTTTTTAAAATTCAAAGCCAGTGAAGCTGTCATTGATCCAAATGATTTTGTCCCAGCCACTCAACTGAAGCTGAGAAAAGCTGTAAAGTTGATGGTGTTGCTGTCTCTACTTTCACTGAGTTTACAATGAAAGATAACTACTCTACCCAATATGACTGCAGAATAAAAATTTTATAATGATACAAAAATGAATGAGAAAAGAACAGGATTGTAAATATTTCCATCACTGTTCATATGGAAGGAAAATCCAAATGATTCTGTCTCGGCCTGTCCTCTACTTAGCTGCCAACCATGATAAATGTGATAAACTATAAATAAACAAAGCAAACTTTTTTTCTATATAGAGCACCCCAAATAGATACATGTTAAATCTTTTATTTCCATGAAGTCTTCCTGATTAATTGGTTGTCCTTGACTTTTAAACAACCTGAAATTTATACACGCACCCTGTATTAGTCTGCTTAGGTTGGGTGTGTTAAACAGCAGAAATTGCTTATCTCACAATTCTGAAGACTGAAAGTTCAAGATCAGGGAGCCTGCACAGTGAAGTTCTGGTGAGACATCTCTTCTTCCATTGCAGACAACTGCCTTCTCAGTAAGTCCTCACATGGGAAAGAGAGAGAGAGAGAGAGAGAGAGAGGGAGAGATCTTTCTGGTGTCTTCTAAGGGCACTAATCCCATGATGAGGGCCTAATCCTCATAAGCTCATTCTAACTCTAATGCCTCCCCCAAAGGATCTATCTCTGAATACCATCACATTGCACTTAAACATGAAGTTTGGGGGGATACAAATATTCAATTTATAACACACCCCAGCCTATCTTTCTTATGCCAATTTCATATTTAAGTACTCTGAAGGATGAAAATTTTGAACAATCACATAGTGCTACTCCTTGACAACCAATATTTGTTGCCTTCTAAGTCAATTAACCAGTATGTGTGCAATCATCTATTATTTCTATCTAACATATCATTACATTTTATTCAAATGATTGGACAATGAAAATAGATAGTGCTGGTGCTTGGAATAAGAACTTATTTATAAGTCTTATAAATTTAATACTGAGGACATCAGCTTCATGGTGAATGAGAAGATGCCTGTTTCTGCCCTTCAATTTACAACTCAACACAGTTGAGTTATAGCTGACTTGTTTTCCCTGATCAACACACACAAAAAAAAACTCCTGAAAGAACTGCAAAAAACATCTGAATGTGGGAAATACATCTAAAGGTGGGGAAGATTGGAATGAATAGGGGAGGCAGGATGGGTGGAAGGACAGGCACGGTGACCACAGATGCAGTTCAGTGCCCACATGGCTCCAGAAAGTGTGGTAGCAGTGGACAAGCTGAGCTGCAGCCTTCACACTACAGCCTGGAGTATAAGAGGGGCAAAGCAGTGTTCCCCCTGGAAAAGGTACCTCCCTTCCCAATACCCCATTGTAGCAGACCCTAGCAGACCCTAGTAAGCCTTAAACCATCCAGCTGTGCCAACAGCCATTGATAGCAAAGGGATGGAACCATGAGATTGCAAACTTGCCTATCTTGCCCCACCCATCCTGGCAGAGGCTGGTAAAAAAAAAGCTGAGAAACCCCAAAAAGTACAGCTGTGCTACCAGTCAATGCTGTCAGGAGGGTGCAGCTACAAGATAATGAACTTGTTTCCCTAGCTGCTAGGGTCCAACCCCAGCAGGTCCAGGGGTCCCCAAAGGTGTGGACGGAGTTGGCGAAGAAGGAATGTCACGGAGACAGCATTCAGTTGATCAGCAGCCTAGCCAGGATCTCTAGCTAGGATCTCCAGCCAAAGTTCTGGTCGGAGTTCTGGTTAGGAACTGATCAGGATCTGATGACGATCTGATGTTTATTGTCTTGTTACATCCGTATTTATACCAGCTGATTTTAATCAGCCGATTTTAATCCTGTCAATTTCTATTACAAAGGTTAGGGCGTTTCTTATCTCCATTCCAGGGAGTAAAGATTATGTAGCTTAACTACCCGCCTGGCACTTAATTAAGGGGTTGTATCCCCTCCCTAACTTCAGGGAAAAATCCCCATCTGGGGAAACAACCTTTCTTAGAGAGGTGACCTTGGTTAAAACACATAGCGCTAAGGGGAGCAAACATATTAAGAACAGTATGCTATATACGTCAGGTCCCTTGAAACATATGCTGTGCAGATGTTTCTTCTCTGCAGCAACTGTGTCAAGCAGCAAGGATGGACCGGCTCCCGGCACCTAGCCACATCCAGACAGAGCCAGGTAGAGAAAAATTAGATGCCTTAAACAGCCATAGCTGGCAAAGAGGCAGAGCTTCAAAATTGTGAGCTTGCCTCTCCTGACCCACCCATCATGGAAAAGCCCAGTGGGGACACCTTCAAAAACACAGTGGGGCCAGGAACAATTAGTAAAATGGAGATAGCACTGAAAGTATGCAAAATGGGTTCTCTGCCATCTGCCACGTTGTCCCACTGGTGCTCTCTCATAACTGAGGCAAGCTGGTCACAGAGGGGACCCACCATCCCAGTTGGTACACAGCATTTTCCTTAACTGAAGCAATGACCTCAGAGGCACAAATACTGCAGGTAAGAAAAAAAAAAAAAACCTTCACTATAAGACCATCTCTTGGAAAACAAAATAAGGCACCCAACCTCTCAACTTGAATTGTTGAGAACAAAACATTATCTAAACAAGAAGCGAATTCACTACCTCAAATGTGCAGGCAGAGAAACAATCCATCAAATACCATGAACATTGGAGCACAGAAATAAAATGAAATCTCCAGAAACCAAATACGAAGTCATGGAAGAATGTGACTTAAATGACAGAGAATATATGACTGCATTTATGAAGAAACTCAACAAGATACAAGAGAACTCAGAAGGGCCATTCAACGAGTTCAGGGGTAAAATCAATGAACAAAAGGAGTACTTTACCAAAGGGATTAAAACTATTAAAAAAAAGAATCGAACAGATATTTTGGACCTGAAGAACTAAATAAATGAGATGAGGAATGCTTTAGAGAGCATTAGAAAAAGAGCAGGCCAAATGGAAGAAAGAATTAGTGAGCTTGAAGATGGAAACCTAGAAATGACCCAGGAGGAAGAAGGAAATTAAGACTGGAAAGAAGAAAAAAAAACCTCCACAAGAACAATCTGACTCCATTATAAAATACAACATAAGAATAATGGATATACCAGAAGGATAAAAGAGGGAGAAGAGAACAGAGAGCCTACTCAAATACACAATAGATGAAAACTTCCCAAACCCATGGAAATAACTAAACTTAAAATAGAGAAAGCTGACAGAACACCTATTTATATCAACCAAAGATCTTCTCAAGGACACATTTTATTCCAACTATTAAAATTTAATGACAGATCCAGAGATCGGCTACTAACCCAGAAACACCTGATCTCAAGCAGTGCGACTACGTGGACTCAGGGGAACCCTGCTTCTCCTCACGGAAAGGTCAGATTTTGTCTAAAGTTGCAGTTTGCAATTCAGGTTGGAGAGAGTAACACACACGGGGGAAATCTGAGCCCCACAAAGTCCTCGGCCATTGGGGCCAGTGTGATCTGCGAGTGTGGAAGGGCTCCCGCAGGGCTGCTGGCAGAAGGGAACGCTAAAAATAAGCCCATAGCTGGACTGGATGCAAAAAATCAGCCTCGGATTTTGCTAGTGTGCCAGCTGCTTAGTGCCAGGGGAGAGAGGGCGCGCGGAAGAGACTGCGCACAGAGCTGGAAGGTGGAGGGTTGCGAATTCATGCAACTTCTCAGGCTATTGTTTTTTCTCTTCCCCTTAAATCTTTGGATTTGATTATTAAACCTAGTGCATGGGATTGCCCAGTTGGGGTCACTTGCAGAGACTACAGGGGAAAGTTGTTTTTGTGGAACCTGGGAAACAGAGTGGGGAGTAAGGATTAAAGAACAGGCTCTAGGGCAGTCGACTCTCCCAAACCAGTTTTAAGTGCGATAGGAAAAATAAACCCTAACTGCTGGATAGAGGGGACTTATAGCCTTGGAGGTCAACCCAGAAACACTGCCACCCAGGGGCTGATCCATGAACTGACTCTTCTGTAAACACAAATAAAGGCAGTCTGGGAAACAAATACGGCCTGCCTTAAAATCAGGACTGTGGTTTACAAAATGGAGGAACAGTGTATTGCAGGGAAATTCAACACTTTTCTGAATACCTGGCAGGACTAAGGCATGCCAAAAAGAAGAGTAGAGGAACTGAAGCACCTTCACTACTGCACATTTTTATTTTTTTTTAATTCTTTTTTCACGTTTTAATTAAGTAACTATTTTTTTTCTTTTTTCATCACCTGATTTTACCTTTTTAATTACTACATTTTTATTTTTAACCAGTATTATTACTACTACTATCATTTTACCATTTTTTAAAGTGTCATTTTATTTTCTCTTTATTTTATTTTGGGTTAGTGTTCTACATTCTATTTTCATCATTCCTTTAGCATCATTTTTCTCTACCTCAACTTTACCTTTATGCCAAAATTCTCTTCCTCACTTTTCCCCTTTTGTTGTCCTGATTCACTTACCCTATTCCTGCTTTAGATTTTCCCTATTCCTTCTTTTTACCCCCTGTCAAAATTTCACCATACTTATATATCTAATTTCTAATCTCCTGCTCTAAATCCATATACACCTCTCTCTTATCTTTGTTCACTATCCAAATTATTTTCCCTCTCTGTTGTTTTGTTATTGTTTTCTTGATTGTTGAGTATATTGGGTTTTTTCATGCTTATTTGTGAGATTGTTTTTCTTTTTATTTTTATTTTTCTGTTGGTTTTTTCCCCCTCCAGTTATTTTTGTGCTTCTGTTTTCCCTCGCCTCACTTGATATTAGTGGTTGTTTGTAGTTTACATTCATCTCCAGAGATCTGTTGCTGGAATTTGTTGGGATTAGTGGCGGTTCTATTGGAGTTTTCTCCCCATATAAATAGTCTCTTCCCCTCTTCTATTTCATTCCCTCTCTTTTCTCTCTTACTTTTCTTTTTCTCCCTTTTCCCAATTTCATTTTTGCACTCCTTTTTTTTCTTTTTCTTTTTCTCTTTTATCTTTTTCTCTTCTTTCTTCCTTATCTCCTAATTCTCTTTGCTCCGGTGGTCACCATTATTTGGGGATATTAATATCGTGAATACATTTACATTCAGTGCCCTGTATGTTGTGCCTTGTTGTGTTGGATTTTGTGCCTTTAAATCAACGCAGCAGAGAGAGAACTACATAACCAAACACCTGGAGAAGAGAGATCATGGTGAGACAAAGAACCAGACCACATATGAAAGAAAAACAGGCATCACCAGAAAAGGAAGTAAACAAAATGGAGGCAATGGAGGCAAGCAACCTGTCAGAGAAAGAATTCAGAGAAATGGCCATAAGGTGGATGAAAAGAATGGAAGACAAATTCAACAATATGTGTAAGAACCAAGAGGAAATGAAGAAAAAACAAGAATAAATGAAAAATAACATCACTGCTATAAAGAACTCAATAGAAAGCATCAACAGTAGACTAGAAGAAGCAGAGGACCACATCAATGAGTTAGAAGACAAGGTAGGAAAAAATACCCAAGCAGACCAGCTTCTAGAAAAAAAATTAAAAAGCAGGAGGAAAGCCTAAGAGAACTCTGAAACAACATCTGAATAATAGGGGTGCCAGAAGGAAAGGAAACTGAGCAAGGAATAGAAAACCTGTTTGAAAAAATAATGACAGAAAACTTCCCTGATATAGGGAAGAAAAAACTCATACAAATCCAAGAAGCTCACAGAGTCCCAAACAAAATGAACCCCAAAAGACCGACACCAAGCCACATTATAATTAAATTGGCAAACACCAATGACAAAGAAAGAATCTTAAAAGCAGCCAGAGAGAGACAGAAAGTTACCTACAAAGGATCCCCCATCAGACTAGCGACTGATTTCTCAACAGAAACACATCAGGCCAGAAGAGAATGGAATGAAATATACAAAGTCATGCAAAGGAAGGGTCTGCATCCAAGAATACTGTAACCAGCAAGGCTATCAATCAAAATTGAGGGTGAAATCAGGAGCTTCACAGACAAAAAGGTCTACAGGAGTTTATTACCACCAAACCAGCAATGCAAGAAATGCTAAAGGGTCTGCTGTAAAAAGAAAAAAAAATAGGAAACAAAGAAGGAACACAGGGGTAAATAATAAAAATGGTGACTAACAAGTATTTATCAATAATAACCTTAAATGTAAATGGCTTAAATGCCCCAATCAAAAGACATAAGGTAACTGAGTGGATAAGAAAACATGACCCATATATCTGCTGTCTACAGGAAACACACCTGAGGAAAATAAAACCACACAGACGGATGGTGAAGGGATGGAAAAAGGTTTTTTTAGGTGAATGGAAATGGAAAAAAAGCTGGGGTACCAATACTTATATCTGACAAATTAGATCTCAAAGTGAAGGACATAAAAAGAGATCAGGAAGGCCACTTCATAATACTAAAGGGAGCAATCCAGCCAGAAGAAATAACTCTGGTAAACATATACACACCCAATATAGGAGCACCCAAATACATAAGAAATCTTCTGGAGGAGATCAAGGGAGAGATTGACAGCAATACAATCATAGTCGGGGACGTTAACACCCCATTATCACCATTGGACAAATCCTCTAAACAAAAAATCAGCAAGGAAACATCAATCCTAAATGACTCACTAGATCAGATGGAATTAATTGATCTCTTCAGAACATTTCACCCGAAAGCCACAGAATATACATTCTTCTCAAGTGCACATGGGTCATTTTCAAAGATAGACCATATATTGGGTCACAGGCAAAGTCTCTTCAAATTCAAGGAGATTGAAATCATATCAAGCATCTTCTCAGACCACAATGGCATAAAATTGGAAATCAACTACAATAAAAACAATCCAAAAAAATCAAACACATGGAGACTAAATAGCACACTATTAAACAATGACTGGGTTACCAGAGAGATCAAAGAAGAAGAAAAAACATCATGGCAACAAACGACAATGACAACACAACAATCCAAAACCTATGGGACACAGCGAAAGCAGTCTTGAGATGGAAGTTCATAGCTCTACAAGTCTACTGCAACAAGCAAGAAACAATGAGAATAAATTACCTAACCCTACAACTCAAAGAGTTAGAAAGAGAGCAACAAGAAAAGCCCAGTGGCTCTGTCTGAGGAACAGCAGCTGTATGTGAAGCCTCCCCCCACCAGCCAGAGGAGCCACCACAGCAGAGAACAGCACCCACCACAGGAGCTGCTCCCAACCGAGAAGCAACTGCTACCACAACCAGCCGAGGAGCAACCGCAGCCAGAAGAGCCACTGCCACCCAGGGAGCAGCCACTGAACGACTCAACATCTAGATATGTCAGTGAGATCAAACATGGGTAGACAAAGAAACCCCCAAAGGAAAGAAAAGGAGGACTCACCAGAAAAGCAGCTAAGTGAAACCGAGGCATGCAACATGACAGAAAAAGAATTCAGATTAAGGGTCCTAGAATGCATAAACCAGATGGAGGAAAAAAAATCAACATCTTATGCAAGAAGTAATAAGAAACAGATGAAAAAAATCAATAAATTATGTAAGAACCAAGAAGAAATGAAGAGTGATATAGCTGCAATAAAAAACACCATTGAAAGTTTCAACAGTAGACTAGGAGAAGCAGAGGACCAAATTAGCGAATTAGAAGACAGGGAAGCAAAACACACCCGAACTGAACTGCAATTGAAGAAAAACATTAAAAGACAGGAGGAGAGCCTAAGGGAGCTATGGGACAACATGAAAGGAAGCAACATACAAATAATAGGGGTGCCAGAACAACAGGAAGAGGAACAAGATTTAGAAAACCCATTTGAAGAAATAATATCAGAAAACTTCCCTGAGGTGAGAAAGAAAAAATCACACAAGCACAGAGAGTCCCAAACAAGGTGAACCCAAAAAGACCCACACCAAGACACATCATAATTACCATGGCAAATGTTCAGGACAAAGAGAGAATATTAAAGGCTGCAAGAGATAGATGGAAAGTTACATACAAGGGATATCCCATTAGATTATCAAATGATTTCTCAACAGAAACACATCAGGCCAAAAAAGAATGGATGGAAATTTACAAAGTGATGCAAAGCAAGGAACTGAATCCAAGAATACTCTATCCAGCAAGGCTATCATTCAAAATTGAAGGGGAAATAAGAAGCTTCACAGACATAAAAAGGCTAAGTGAGTTTATCACCACCAAGCCAGCAATGCAAGAAATGCTAAAGGGACTGGTGTAAAAAGAAGAAATAAACAGCTCAGAAAGAAAACATCCACAAAAAATAGAAATGGCTACAAACAAGTACTTTTCAAAAATAACTTTAAACATAAATGGACTAAATGGTCCAATCAAAAGACATCGAGTGGCTGAATGGATAAAAAAACATGACCCATATATTTGTTGTCTACAAGAGACCCACCTCATTAGAAGGGACTCACATAGACTGAAAGTGAAGACATGGAAAAATATCTTTCAGGCAAATGGAAATGGGAAAAAAAAGCTGAGGTAGCAAAACTTATATCGGACAAAATAGACTGCAAAGTGAAGGCCATAACAAGAGATAAGGGAGGCCACTTCATAATACTAAAGGGAGCAATACAACAAGAAGATATAACCTTGGTAAACATATATGCACCCAATGCAGGAGCACCCAAATACATAAAAAAAAACTCCTGGAAGATATCAAGGGAGAGATCGACAACAATACAATCATAGTCGGAGACTTTAATACACCACTGACATCACTGGAAAAATCTTCTAGACAAAAAATCAGCAAAGTGACAGCAATCTCAAATGACTCACTAGATCAGATGGACTTAATTGACATCTTCAGAACACTTCACCCCAAAGCCACGGAATATACGTTCTTCTCAACTGCTCATAGGACATCTTCAAAAATAGACCACATATTGGGTCACAAACAAAGTCTCCCCAAATTCAAGAAGATTGAAATCATACCAAGCATCTTCTCAGACCACAAGGGCATAATATTAGAAATAAACTACAATAAAAACAACTCAAAATACTCAAACACTTGGAAGCTGAATAGCATGTTATTAAATATTGATTGGGTTACCAATGAGATCAAAGAAGAAATTAAAAACATCCTGGAAACTAATGACAATGAAAACACAACAATCCAAAACCTTTGGGACACAATGAAAGCAGTCCTGAGAGGGAAGTTTATAGCTCTACAGGCCTATCTCAAAAAACAAGAAAAAATGGTAGTAAATCATCTAAATCTACATCTCAAAGAATTAGAAAGAGAGCAACAGGAAAAGCCCAGAGTGAGCAGAAAGAAGGAGATAATAAAGATTAGAGCAGAAATAAATGACATAGAGACCAAAAATACAATACAGAAAGTCAATGAAACCAAGAGCTGGTCCTCTGAAAGGATAAACAAGATTGATGAACCTCTAGCCAGGCTCACCAAGAAGCAAAGAGAGAGGACCCAAATAAACAAAATCAGAAATGATAGAGGCGAAATAACAACAGACCCCACAGAAATACAAATGATTGTTAAACAATACTACGGGCAACTCTACTCCAACAAACTAGACAACCTGGAGGAAATGGACAAATTCCTAGAAAAATACAACATTCCAAAACTCAATCAGGAAGAATCTAAAAACCTCAATAGGCCAATAACTATGGAAGAAATTGAAGCAGTCATCAGAAAGCTTCCAGCAAACAAAAGCCCAGGGCCAGACGGCTTCACAGGGGAGTTCTACCAAACATTCAAGGAAGAACTAAAATCTACCCTCCTCAGACTACTACAAAAAATTCAAGAGGAAGGAACACTTCCAAGCTCATTCTATGAAGCCAGCATCACCCTAATACCAAAACCAGATAAAGACATCACAATGAAAGAGAATTACAGGCCAATATCCCTCATGAACATAGATGCCAAAATCCTCAACAAAATCTTAGCAAATCGGATCCAGCAGTACATCAGAAGGATCATACACCATGACCAAGTAGGATTTATCCCAGAGATGCAAGGATGGTACAACATCCGTAAATCAATAAATGTGATACATCACATAAACAAATTGAAAGAAAAAAACCACATGGTCATATCAATTGATGCAGAAAAAGCATTCGACAAAATCCAACACCCATTTTTGATAAAAACTCTCAGAAAGGTGGGAATAGAAGGATCATACCTCAACATAATAAAAGCCATATATGACAGGCCCACAGCCAACATCATACTCAATGGACAAAAACTAACACCATTTCCCCTAAGAACAGGAACAAGACAGGGATGCCCACTCTCACCACTCCTGTTCAACATAGTACTGGAAGTATTAGCCATTGCAATTAGGCAAGAAGAAGAAATAAAAGGCATCCAAATTGGAAAAGAGGAAGTAAAACTGTCCTTATTTGCAGATGACATGATATTATACATACAAAACCCTAGAGACTCCATCAAAAAGCTACTAGACTTAATACATGAATTTGGCAATGTAGCAGGATACAAAATTAACCCCAAGAAATCTGAGGCATTTCTATACACCAATAGTGAACTTTCAGAAAGAGAGATTAGAAAAACAATCCCATTTACCATCGCACCAAAAAAATTAAGATACCTAGGAATAAACTTAACTAAAGAGGTTAAAGACCTCTACTCAGAAAACTACAGGACGTTGAAAAAAGAGATAGAGGAAGACATAAACAGATGGAAGAACATACCATGTTCTTGGATTGGTAGAATCAACATCATTAAAATGTCCATACTACCCAAAGCAATCTATACATTCAACGCACTTCCCATTAAAATACCAATGGCCTTCTTCAAAGATCTAGAACGAACTCTCCAAAAATTCATCTGGAATAAAAAAAGACCCCGAATAGCTGCAGCGATCCTGAGAAAGAACAAAGTAGGTGGGATCTCAATGCCAGATATCAAACTGTATTACAAAGCCACTGTTCTCAAAACTGCCTGGTACTGGCACAAGAACAGACATATAGACCAGTGGAATAGAATAGAGAGTCCAGAAATTAGCCCGAACCAATATGCTCAATTAATTTTTGACAAAGGAGGCATGAACATACAATGGAGCCAAGATAGTCTCTTCAATAAATGGTGTTGGGAAAATTGGACAGATATATGCAAGAAAATGAAACTAGACCACCAACTTACACCATACACCAGAATAAACTCAAAATGGATAAAGGACTTAAATGTACGACAGGAAACCATAAAAATTCTAGAAGAATACAAAGGCAACAAAATCTCAGACTTATGCCAAAACAATTTCTTCACTGATACAGCTCCTAGGGCAGTTGAAACTAAAGAGAAACTGAACAAATGGGACTACATCAAAATAAAAAGCTTCTGCACAGCAAAAGAAACCATCAACAAAACAACAAGAAAACCCACCTCTTGGGAAAACATATTTGCCAACGTCATATCTGATAAGGGCTTAATCTCCAAAATTTATAGGGAACTCATACAACTTAACAAAAAGAAGATAAACAATCCAATCAAAAAATGGGCAAAGGAGCTAAATAGACACCTTTCAAAAGAGGACATTCAGAAAGCCAAGAGACATATGAAAACATGCTCAAAGTCACTAATCATCCGAGAGATGCAAATCAAAACAACAATGAGGTACCATCTCACACCTGTCAGAATGGCCATCATCAACAAATCAACAAACGACAAGTGCTGGAGAGGATGTGGAGAAAAAGGAACACTTGTGCACTGCTGGTGGGAATGCAGACTGGTGCAGCCACTATGGAAGGCAGTATGGAGGTTCCTCAAAAAATTGGAAATGGAACTCCCATTTGACCCTGTGATCCCACTACTAGGAATATATCCCAAGAAACCAGAAACACCTATCAGAAAGGATATATGTAACCAGATGTTCATAGCAGCACAATTCACCATAGCTAAGATCTGGAAACAGCCTAAGTGCCCATCAGTAGATGAATGGATTAGAAAACTGTGGTACATCTACACGATGGAATACTATGCTGCTGTTAAAAAGAAGGAACTCCTACCATTTGCAACATCATGGATGGAACTGGAGAGCATTATGCTAAGTGAAACAAGCCAGTCAATGATGGAAAAATACCACATGATCTCACTCATTCATGGATAATAAAGACCATTACAAACTTTTGAACAATAATAGATACAGAGGCAGAGCTGCCTCAAACTGATTGTCAAACTGCAGTGGGAAGGCCAGAGAGAGTTGGGGGGCAGGAGGGAGGGGAGTAAGAGATCAACCGAAGGACTTGTATGCATGCATATAAGCATAACTAATGGACATAAGACACTGGGGGGTAAGGGAGGGTAGGGGTTTGTCAAGGGCGGGGGGGAAAAAAGGACACTTATGTAATACCCTTTGTAATACTTTAAGCGAAAAATAAAAAAATAAATAAATAAATAAATAAATAAATAAATAAAAAGAAATGATAGAGGCGAAATAACAACAGACCCCACAGAAATATAAATGATTGTTAAAAAATACTATGGACAACTCTACTCCAACAAACTAGACAACCTGGAAGAAATGGACATATTCCTAGAAAAATACAACATTCCAAAACTTAATCAGGAAGAAGCTAAAAATCTCAATAGTCTAATAACTATGGAGGGAATTGAAGCAGTCATCAAAAAGCTTCCAGCAAACAAAAGCCCGGGGCCAGACAGCTTCACAGGGGAGTTTTACCAAACATTCGAGAAAGAACTAAAACCTATCCTCCGCAGACTATTACAAAAAATTCAAGAGGAAGGAACACTTCCAAGCTCATTCTATGAAGCCAGCATCACCCTAATACCAAAACCAGGTAAAGACAACACAATGAAAGAGAATTACAGGCCAATATTCCCCTCATGAACATAGATGCCAAAATCCTCAACAAAATCTTAGCAAATCAGATCCAGCAGTACATCAGAAAGATCATACACCATGACCAAATAGGATTTATCCCAGGGATGCAAGGATGGTACAATATCCGCAAATCAATAAACGTAATACATCAAATAAACAAATTGAGAGAAAAAACACCACATAGTCATATCAATTGATGCGGAAAAAGCGTTTGACAAAATCCAACACCCTTTCTTGATAAAAACTCCCAGCAAGATAGGAATAGAGGGATCATACCTCAACATAATAAAAGCCATATATGACAAACCCACAGCCAACATCATAATCAATGGGCAAAAACTAAAACCATTCCCCCTAAAAACAAGAACAAGAACAAGACAGGGATGCCCCCTCTCACCACTCCTGTTCAACATAGTACTGGAAGTACTAGCCATTGTGATCAGACAAGAAGAAGAAATTAAAGGCATCCAAATTGGAACAGAAGAAGTAGAACTGTCCTTATTTGCAGATGACATGATACTGTACATAGAGAATTCTAAAGACTCCATCAAAAATTATTAGACTTAATAAATGAATTCGGCCGAAACCGGTTTGGCTCAGTGGATAGAGGGTCGGCCTGTGGACTGAAGCGTCCCAGGTTCGATTCCGGTCAAGGGCACGTACCTGGGTTGCGGGCACATTCCCAGTAGGAGATGTGCAGGAGGCAGCTAATTGATGTTTCTTTCTCATTGATGTTTCTAACTCTCTATCTCTCTCCCTTCCTCTCTGTAAAAAATCAATAAAATATATGTTAAAAAAATAAAATAAAATAAATGTATTCGGCAATGTAGCAGGATACAAAATTAATGCTAATAAATCCATGGCATTTCTTTACACCAATAGTGAACTTACAGAAAGTGAGACTAAAAATGCAGTACCATTACCATCGCACCAAAAAAATTAAGATACCTAGGAATAAACTTAACTAAGGAGGTAAAAGACTTCTATGCGAAAAACTACAGGACACTGAAAAAAGAGATAGAGGAAGACATAAACAGATGGAATAACATACCTTGTTCGTGGATTGGTAGAATCAAATGAAAATGTCCATACTACCCAAAGCAATCTATAGATTCACTGCAATCCCCATTAAATTACCAATAGCATATTTCACAGATCTAGAACGAACGTTCCAAAAATTCATCTGGAATAAAAAAAGACCTCGAACAGCTGCAGCAATCCTGAGAAAGAAGAACAAAGTAGGTGGGATCTCAATACCAGATATCAAACTGTATTACAAAGCCACTGTTCTTAAAACAGCTTGGAACTTGCACAAGAACAGACATATAAATCAATGGAATAGAATAGAGAACCCAGAAATCGACCCAAACCACTATGCCCAATTAATATTTGACAAAGGAGGCAAGAGCATACAATGGAGTCAAGACAGTCTCTTCAATAAATGGTGTTGGGAAAATTGGACAGATACATGCAAAAAGATGAAACTAGACCACCAACTCACACCATACACAAAAATAAACTCAAAATGGATAAAAGACTTAAACGTAAGACGGGAAACCATAAAAATACTAGAGGAATCCACAGGCAGCGAAATCGCAAACATATGCCGAAGGAATTTCTTCTCTGATAATGCTCCTAGGGCAATGGAAACTAAAGAGAAAGTAAACAAATGGGACTACATCAAAATAAAAAGCTTTTGCACAGCAAAGGAAACCAACAACAAAACAACAAGAAGACCCACTACATGGGAGAACATATTTGCCAATGATATCACCGATAAGGGTTTAATCTCCAACATTTACAGGGAACTCATGAAACTTAACAATAGGAAGATATACAATCCAATCAAAAAATGGGCAAGGGACCTAGATAGACACTTTTCGAAAGAAGACATACAGAAGGTCGAAAGACATATGAAAACATGCTCAGTCATTAATTATATGAGAGATGCAAATCAAAATGACAATGCGGTATCATCTCACACATGTCAGAATGGCTATCATCAACAAATCCACAAACAACTAGTGTTGGAGAGGATGTGGAGAAAAAGAAACCCTCATGCACTGCTGGTGGGAATGCAGACTGGTGCAGCCACTGTGCAGAACAGTATGGAGCTTCCTCAAAAAACTAAAAATGGAACTCCCATTTGACCCAGTGTTCCCACTTCTAGGAATATATCCCAAGAAACCAGAAACACCAATCAGAAAGGATATATGCTCCCGTATGTTCATAGCAGCACAATTCACCATAGCTAAGATTTGGAAACAGCCTAAGTGCCCATCAGCAGATGAGTGGATTAAAAACTGTGGTACATCTACACGATGGAATACTATGCTGCGGCAAAAAAAGAAGGAACTCTTGGCTTTTGCAACAGCATGGATGGAACTGGAGAGCATTATGCTAAGTGAAATAAGCCAGTCAGAGAAAGATAAATACCACATGATCTCACTCATTTGTGGATTATAGATAACAACATAGACTGATGAACAGGGACTGATCCAAAGACAGAGAAACAGCGATTAGACTATCAATCCCCAGAAGGAAAGTAGGGGAGGGAGGGGGTAAGGGGAAGAGATCAACCAAAGGACTTGTATGCACACATATAAGCCAAACCAATGGACATGGACAACAGGGGGTTGAGAGCCTGAGTGGGGGGGAGGGGGAAGAATGGGGGTTAATGAGGGGGATGAGGAAACATTTGTAATACCGTAACTAATAAAGAATTTAAAAAAAATAAAAATAAAATAAAAAAAGAAAGAAAAAAATAATTAATGACAAAGAATTCTCAAGTAAGCCAGCAGGGAAAGACTGTAGCCTATAACATACAAAGAAAACTCCATTAAATTATCATCAGATTTTTCACTAGAAACATTACTAGCTGGGAGAAAGGAAATATTAAAAATATTGAAAAAGAGGAACCAACAGCAGACAAGGATACCATACCCAGCAAAGTAATCCTTCCCCCTACAAACAAAAGCTGAGAGAATTTACCATCATAAGACATACATTATAAGAAATGTCAAAAGCTCTTCCACTGGAAACAAAAAGACAAAAGGACATAAAACTTTGAGTAAGATAACTAACAAACAGACAAGCAGGAAATTACATCTTTACTTCAGAACAGGATATTAAACACTTAATTACAACAAAAAGTTTAAGGGTAAAAGGGGCATTAAAAATAATGATAACTGCTAGGCTGGTGTGGCTCAGTGGTTGAATATCGACCTATGAACCACAATTCGATTCCCTGTCAGTGCATATGCCCAGATTGAGGGCAATAATCCCCAGTAGGAGGTACACAGGAGGCAGCTGATTAATGATTCTCTCTCGTCATTGATGTGTCTCTCTCTCTCTCTCTCTCTCTCTTCCCCTTCTTCTCTGAAATCATAAATAAATAAATAAATAAATGCACAAGACTGGTTTAAAAAATGCATCTTGATTAAAAAAAACTGTAACTACTGCACTTTGGTAATGAATGCACAACATAAAAAGAGATAAATTGCCCTAACTGGTTTGGCTCAGTGGATAGAGTATTGGCCTGCGGATGCAAGGGTCCCAGGTTCGATTCCGATCAAGGGCATGTACCTTGGTTGCGGGCACATACCCAGTGGGGCCTGTGCAGGAGGCAGCTGATCGATGTTTCTCTCTCATCGATATTTCTAACTCTCTATCTCTCTCCCTTCCTCTCTGTAAAAAATCAATAAAATATATTAAAACAAAAAAAATAAAAAGAGAGAAATTGTGACAACAAAATCATAACGGGAGGAGGAAAAGAACTGAATGTGTGTAGGTGAATGAACATACAAGGAAATTAGAAGAAAAAGGACTATTGTATATATGTGATGTTTTACACATACCTAATGGTAACCACAAAACAAAAGTCTAGAGCTGAACACAAAACATAAGAGAGGAAACAAAGAAAAAGAAAAAAATAGCATAGAAAAGCACCAAACCAAAATAGCAAATGGAAACACAAGGGGGAAAAAAAAACACAATGGAGATACAGAGCAACCAGAAAACAAAAGATAAAATGGCTGTAATATTTACATATCAATCATTACCTAAAATGTAAATGAACTGAACTCACTAATCCAAGGGAACAGAGTAGAGTGATGGATTAAAAAACAAGACCCACCCTGACTGGTGTGGCTCAGTTGGTTGGAGTGTTATCCTGTACACAGAAAGGTCACAGGTCAGGTACCTAGGTTGCAGGTTCCTTCCTGGTCCTGGCATGTATGGGAGGCAACCGAGGCAACGGATCCATTTCTCTCTCTCTCTCTCTCTCTCATCAATAATAATAACAACAACACTATTTAAAAAACACATGTAAGACCCAACTATATGTTGCTTGTAGGAAAATCATCTCAGCTCCTGAGACAAACAAAGGCCCAAAGTGAAGGGGTGGAAGAGATGCTCCAAGCAAATAGCATCCAGAGAAAAACAGGTGTAGCAGTATTTATATCAGACAAAATATATTTCAAGATAAAAAAGGTAATGAGACAAAGATGGACATTTTATATTTATCAACATATATGCACCCAACCTCAGAGAACCAAAATATATAAAGCAACTACTAACAGACCTAAAGGGAGAAACTGATAAAAATAAAATTTTGGACCGTAATAGATAGATCATCTAGAAAGTCAATAAAGCAATAAAGGCCTTAAATGACACATCAGACCAAATTGACTTAATTGATATGTATAGAACTTTCCATTCCAAAACAAAATACAAATTATTCTCAAGTGTACATAGAACAGTCTCAAGTACAGACCATATGTTGGGGCACAAAACTAGTCACAATAAGTTTAAGAAGACTGAAGTCAGACCAAGCATATTTTCCAACCACAATATAAAACTGGAAATTAACTACAAGAAGAAAGTTGGAGAAACCACAAATACCTGGAGATTAAACAACATGCTACTAAACAACTATAGGGTCAGAGAAGAAGTACAAGAACAAGTCAGTAGAAACATAGATACAAATTAAAATGAAATATGACACACCAAAAATTTAAAGTTGTAGTAAAAGCGGTACTAAAGTGGTACTAAGTGGGAAGTGTACAGCATTACTAGCCTACATCAAGAAACAAGAAAAATGCCACCAAATTCAATAACCTAGAAGCAATGGAAATATTCTTAGAAGTATACAATCTCCCTAGACTAAATCATGAAGAAGTGGAAAACTTAAATAGACATATCACTAGCAAGAAAACTGAAACAGTAATCAAAAACCTCACAAAAAAAACCCAAAAGTTCAGGACCAGATGGCTTCACTGGCAAGTTTTACCAAACACTGAAAGAAGATTTAATACCAATCCTTTTCAACTTCTTCCAAAAAATTGAAGAGGGAATACTTTCTAACTCATTTTATAATACCAACATTACCCTGATACCAAAACCAAACAAGGAAAACATAATAAAAGAAAATTACAAGCCAGTATCTTTGATGAATGTACAAAGATCCTAAACAAAATATTAGCAAATCAAATACAATAATACATTAAAAGGATCATATTTCACAACCAAGTGGGGTTCATTCCAGGGAATCAATCAATGTGAAATACCACATTAACAAACTAAAAGATAAAAATCATATCATATCACTAGATGCATAAAATTCATTTTATAAGAAACAACATCACTTTACGTATGATAAAAAAACCCACTCAATAAAGTGTCTATAGAAAGAAGTACCTCAACATAATAAAGACTGTACATGACAAACCCTCAGCTAATATCATACTCAATGTTGAAAAACTGAAAGCTTTTCCTCTAAGAGCATAAACAAGAGAAGTCTAGCCAGAGCAATTAGATAAGAAAGGGAAATAAAAGATATCCAAATTGTGCCAAAACCGGTTTGGCTCAGTGGATAGAGCGTCGGCCTGCGGACTGAAAGGTCCCAGGTTCGATTCCGGTTGAGGGCATGTACCTGGGTTGCGGGCACATCCCCAGTAGGAGATGTGCAGGAGGCGGCTGATCGATGTTTCTCTCTCATCGATGTTTCTGGCTTTCTGTCTCTCTCCCTTCCTCTCTGTAAAAAATCAATAAAATATATTTAATAAAAAAAAAAAAAAAAAAAAAAAAAAAAAAAAAAAAGATATCCAAATTGGATGAAGAAGAAAAACTATTTGCAGATTACCTAATTCTATATATATATAAAACCCTAAAACTCCACCAAGAAAACTATTAGAAGAAATAGACAAATACAGTAAAGTTGCAGTTATTACAAAAGCAACATACACAAATCTATTATATTCCAATATACTAACAAAAAATTATCAGTAATAGAAAAGAAATGATCCCATTTACAATTGTAACAAAAAGAATAAATTATCAAGGAATAAATTTATCAAAGAAGGTCAAGGACCTGTACACTGATAACTACAAGACATTGTTGAAAAAAATTGAAGACATAAAGAAATAGAGCCTGACCGGCATGGATCAGTGGTTGAGCATCAACGTATGAACCAGGTCACAGTATGATCCCTAGTCATGAGTTGTGGACTCGATCCCCAGTGGGGGGCATGCAGGAGGCAGCCAATCAATGATTCTCTTTCATCACTGATATTTTTCTTTCTCTCCCTCTCTCTTCCTCTCTGAAATGAATAAAAACATATTTTTTTAAAAAGAAATAGAAAGATATTCTGTGCTCATGGATTGGAAGAATTAATATAGTTAAAATGCCCACATTACCTAATGGACTATTTACCTAATGGAATACACAAATTTAATGCAATCCCTATCAAAATCCCAGTGGCACTTTTTACAAAACTAGAACAAAAAATATTCTCAAATTTGTATGGAATACAACAGACTAGAATAGGCAAAGCAATCTCGAAAAAAAAAAAAAAAAAAGAATAAAGCCAGAGGTATCACACTCCCTGACTTGAAACTATACTACAAACCTACAATAATCAAAACAACATGATATCAGCAGAAAAATAGACACACAGACCAATGGAACATAGCTGAGAGCTTAGGAATAAACCCATATATATAGGGTGTCCCTAAAATATGTATACACACTTTGAATGATTATAAAGTCAGTGTTTATTAAGATACAGTTTATTTTCAATTTTTAAAAGAATCCACAGAAATGAATAATTACTTTTTTTAAAATTAAATCTTTATTGTTAAGATTATTACATTTGTTCCTCTTTCCCGCCCCCCCCATAACTCCCCTCCTCCCAGTTCCCACCCCACCCTCCGCCCTCACTCCCCACCCACTGTCCTCATCCATAGGTGCACGAATTTTGTCCAGTCTCTTCCCGCATCTCCCACACCCCGTTCCCCCGCAAGAATAGTCAGTCCATTCCCTTTCTATGTTCCTGATTCTATTACAATCACCAGTTCATTCTGTACATCAGATTATTTATTCATTTGATTCTTGGATTCATTTGTTGATAGATGCATATTTGTTGTTCATAATTTGTATCTTTACCTTTTTCTTCTTCTTCCTCTTCTTAAAGGATACCTTTCAGCATTTCGTATAATACTGGTTTAGTGGTGATGAAGTCCTTTAGCTTTTCCTTATCTGTGAAGCTCTTTATCTGACCTTCAGTTCTGAATGATAGCTTTGCTGGATAAAGTAATCTTGGTTGTAGGTTCTTGCTATTCATCACTTTGAATATCTCTTGCCACTCCCTTCTGGCCTGCAAAGTTTCTGTTGAGAAATCAGCTGACAGTTGTATGGGTATTCCCTTGTAGGTAACTGAGTCTCTTTCTCTTGCTGCTTTTAAGATTCTCTCTTTGTCTTTTGCTCTTGGCATTTTAATGATGATGTGTCTTGGTGTGGTCCTCTTTGGATTCCTTTTGTTTGGGGTTCTCTGTGCTTCCCAGACTGTAAGTCTATTTCTTTCACCAGGTAGGGGAAGTTTTCTGTCATTATTTCTTCAAATAGGTTTTCAATATTTTGCTCTCTCTCATCTTCTGGCACCCCTATAATTCTGATGTTGGTACATTTGAAGTTGTCCCAGAGGCTCCTTACACTATCTTCGTATTTTCGGATTCTTTTTTCATTTTGCTTTTCCGGTTGGATGTTTTTTGCTTCTTCGCATTTCAAATCTTTGACTTGATTCTTGCGCTCCTCTGGTCTGCTGTTGGGTGTCTGTATAATATTCTTTATTTCAGTCAGTGTATGCTTAATTTCTAGTTGGTTCTTTATCACAACATCGAGGGTCTCATTAGATTTCTTGTAGATCTCATTAAGTTTATCGGCAGTTTCTAGAAAATTATTGAAAGACCTTAAAAGTGTGATTTTGAGCTCTATATCCTCCAATTCTGACATCTGTGTCCTGTTTCTTTGTCTCTGCATTTTTTATGCTTTCTTGGTGCACCCCCTAGTGGTCTTTGTGTGCAGTCTTGTTGTAGTTAAGCCTTGATTGTTGTAGGTAATACTGGGGGGGATTTGACCTCCAGGCCAACTGGCTGTGAGAAACAGCTGTGTCTGCAGTGGGAGAACTTCTGTCTCTAGGGAGGTACTAATCTAGCCTTTGCCTGAGGCTCTCCAGCAAATGCCTCTGTGCAGGGCTTGGGCGGGGCGGGTCCCAGAGGATCTACAGGGCGGGCGGAGTGAGCAGTTATGGCTGCTCTGAGTCCCGTCCCCAGGGGCTCTGCCTCTCAGAGTCCCAGCAACTGCTGCAAACCTTGGAGAGAAAGCTGCCTTTGAGTTCCGACCGAAGCCAGACAGTCCGGCTTCTCCCATTTGAGTCTGGGTCCCTAGAGACTCACCAGGATCTGGAGCTCAGAGTCTGAGACTCCCTCCTGATTGAAACAGACAACCGCACCCTCAGCCGCCAGCCCGCTCTGCATGCACTCTGCACCTTAGTATTTTACTTCAGCACTGCACCTCCTCTGAGTCTTGGTATGCTTTTCTCTTTCCTCCTAGTTGTAGAACTTCCACTCAGCCAGCCTTCCTGTGGTTCTGGATGATGTCCGTTCCGTCTTTTAGTTGTATTTTTGAAGTGGTTGTTCGAGGCAGCAAACTCTGGCATTAACCTATGCCGCCGTCTTGGTTTCTCCTGAATAATTACTTTTATCAATGCCTGTTTTTAAACTGATGACCGTTCTGGTCCAGGCACTGCTGATAATGTGAAGCAATGGAATCACAAACATCAAGAATCATTTCCTTCAGTATTTGTTCATCCTCAATTGGTTAACTGTTGCGTTTTGTATCATAAACTTTATCTTTTATGTATCCCATAAAAAAAAAGTTTAGCCCTAGCTGGTTTGGCTCAGTGGATAGAATGTCAACCTGTGGACTGAAGAGTCCTGAGTTTGATTCTGGTCAAGGGCACACTCCTGAGTTGCAGGCTAGATCCCCAGTAGGGGGGCATGCAGGAGGCAGCCAATCAATGATTCTCTTTCATCATTGATGTTTCTATCTCTCTCACTCTCCCTTCCTCTCTGAAATCAATAAAAATATATTTAAAGGCCTAGCTAGTTTGGCTCAGTGGATAGAGCGTCAGCCTGCAGAATGAAGGGTCCTGGGTTCAATTCTAGTCAAGGGCACATGCCTGGGTTGTAGGCTCTATCCCCAGTAGGGGGAGTGCAGGAGGCAGCCAATCAATGTTTCTCTATCATCATTGATGTTTCTCTCTTCTCTCTTTCTCTCTCCCTCTCTCTCTCTCTCTCTCTCCCCCCTCCCTTCCTCTCCGAAATACACACACACACACACACACACACACAGTATATATTTTAGGATACATTTTCTTTGTTCAAAGCTTAGTCTGGCTTCACCCATTATTTCAAATCAGTTAAACCTAAAAAGAAGTGAAAATTAAGTGAGTTATCAGCTGTTAAAGTGTGTATACATTTTTTTTGGAACACCCTATATATGTGCAACTAATTTTTAAAAAAATATATTTTATTGATTTTTTACAGAGAGGAAGGGAGAGGGATATAGAGAGTCAGAAACATAGATGAGAGAGAAACATCGACCAGCCGCCTCCTGCACACCCCCCACTGGGGATGTGCCCGCAACCAAGGTACATGCCCTTGACCGGAATCGAACCTGGGACTCTTCAGTCCGCAGGCCGACGCTCTATCCACTGAGCCAAACCGGTTATGGCGTGCAACTAATTTTTGACAAAGGAGCCAAAAACACAATGAAGAAAGGAGTTTCTTCAATAAATGATGTTGGGAAAACTCAAAAGGTACATGCAAAAGAATGAAACTGCTGACACCATACACAAAAATGAACTCAAACAGATTAAAGGCTTGAATATAAGACCTGAAACAATAAAATACATGGGGAAAATGGGCACTAAACTTATGGACCTTGGTCTCAGAAGAGTTTGTGTAATCTTAAGCCCAAATGCAAGAATAGTAGAAGCAAGAATAAATAAATGGGACTACATCAAACTAAAGAGCTTCAGTACATTAAGACACTTTGATAAGGGGTCACTATATATAAATAACTCATACAAGTCCTAGCTAGTTTGGCTCAGTGGATAGAGCATCAGCCTGCAGAATGAAGGGTCTCAAGTTCGATTCTGGTCAAGGGCACATGCCCAAGTTGTAGGCTCGATCCCTAGTAAGGGAAATGCAGGAGGCAGCCAATCAATGATTCTCTCTCATCATTGATGTTTCTCTCTCTCTCTCTTCCTCACTGAAATCAATAAAAAAAATATATTTTTTAAAAGTAACTCATACAACTCAAGAACAAAAATCAAATAATTGGATTAAAAAATAAAGAGGACCTGAATAGAAAGGCATACAGATAGCCAGAAGATGTATGAAAAGATGCTTGACATCACTAATTATAAGGGATATGCAAATATAATCCATAATGAGAAACTGCCTCATACCTATTAGAATGGCTATTATCAATAAGACAAAAAAATAACAAGTGTTGGATTGAATACGGAGAAAAGGGACCCTTCATACACTGCTGCTGTGAATGTAAATTGCTGCAGCCACTATAAAAAGCAGTGTGTATGGAGATTCCTAAAAAAATTAAGAATAAAGCTGCCATATGACCCAGAAATTGGTCTTCTGGGTATCTACTCGGAAAATTTGAAAACATAATCACAATTGGTTGCTGGTGGAGAAGGGAGCAGGGACAGATGAATAAGTGGAGCACCAAGGATTTTTAGGGAAGTAAAAAATATTCTGCATAATTGTGGATATATGTCATTATGCATATGTCCAAACCCATAGAATGTACAATACCAAGAGTGAACCCAAAAGTAAACTATGGACTTTGGGTGATTATGATGTGTCAACATAGGCTTATCCTTGGTTAAAAAAATATACAATTCAGGTGAATGATGTTGACACAGGAAAGGCTGTGTGATGGTAAGGGATCTCTCTCTCTCTCTCTCTCTCTCTCTCTATATATATATATATATATATATACTAGAGGCCCGGTGCACAAAAATTTGTGCACTCAGGGGGTATGGGGGGGTCCCTCAGCCTGGCCTGTGCCCTCTCGCAGTCTGGGACCCCTCGGGAGATAACGACCTGCTGGCTTAGGCCTGCTCCTGGGTGGCAGAGGGCAGGCCCAATCCCTAGGTGCAGCCCCTGGTCGGGCTCAGAGCAAGGCCGATTGGGGAGTTGGGGCGCTGCCCCCTGTCATGCACAGAGCAGGGCGGATTGGGAGGTTGTGATGCCACCCTCAGTCACGCTCAGGGTAGGGCTGATTGGGGGGTTGGGGCACCGCCCCCTATCACACTCAAGGCAGGGTCGATGGGGAGGTTGCGGCACCACCCCCTGTGATGCACAGAGCAGGGCCAATCAGGGGGCTGGGGCGCTGCCCCCTGTCACTCACAGAGCAGAGCCAATCAGGGGGTTGGGGCACTGCCCCCCGCCCCCGTCACGCACAGAGCAGGGCCCATCAGGGGGTTGGGGAGCTCCCCCCTCTCATGCACAGAGCAGGGCCCATCAGGGGGTTGGGGAGCTCCCCCCTGTCACGCACAGAGTAGGGCCGATCAGGGGGTTGGGGCACCACCACTGTCACACTCAGGGCAGGGCCGATGGGGAGGTTATGGCTCTACCCTGTCACACACAGAGCAGGGCCCGTGGAGGGGGGGTGGTTGGGGCGCCACCCCCTGTCACACACAGAGCAGGGCCGATCAGGGGGTTTGGGCGCTGCCCCGTCATGCTGATCTGGTGCCAGGAGACCTCTTGGCTCTGCTGATCCCGGTGCTGGGAGGCATATTACCCTTTTACTATATAGGATAGAGGCCTGGGGGGCAGCTGGTTTGCCCTGAAGGGTGTCCTGGATCAGGGTGGGGGTCCCCACTGGTGCCTGGCCAGCCTGGATGAGGGGATGATGGCTGTTTGCAGCTGGTCACACCCCCTTCAGGGTGGGGGTCCCCACTGGGGTGCCTGGCCAGTCTGGGTGAGGGGCTGAGGGCTGCTTTCAAGCTGGCGGTTTTGACTGAAGCTCCCAACTCCTCCTTTTTTTCTCTTTTTTTAATTTTATTTTGGGCCAGCCTTAGCTCTGGCTCTAGCTCTGAGGCTTCTGTTTGTTTGCTGTTCTGTAATTGAAACAATGTATAACTTCAGCTCTGAGATCCCGGCCTATATTTGTTAGAATGTTTCAAACTGCCAGCTCAGAGGCCGGCAAGGCAGGCGGGGACATTGGAGTCCGCAGTCACAGAAGCAAGCAAGCCTCATGTTCGCTTCCAGCTGTCTGGCTGCCGGCCACCATCTTGGCTGACAGTTAATTTGCATAAGGATATGCTGATTAGCCAATGGGAAGGGTAGCAGTCGTACGCCAATTACCATGTTTCTCTTTTATTAGTGTAGATACTAGAGGCCTGGTGCACAAAAATTTGTGCACGGGGTTGGGGGGTGTCCCTCAGCCCTGCCTGTGCCTTCTCACAGTCTGGGACGCCTCGGGGGATGACCACCTGCTGGTTTAGGCCCGCTCCCCGGGGGATTGGGCCTAAGCTGGCAATCAGACATCCCTTTGACAGCCCAGGAGCCCTCAGGGGATGTCCACTTGCCAGCGGGGAGCAGACCTAAGCTGCAGTTTGACATCCTTAGTGCTGCTGAGGAGGCGGGAGAGGCTCCCACCACCACCGCTGTACGGGCAGCCATCAGCCTGGCTTGTGGCTGAGCAGAGCTCCCCCTGTGGGAGCACACTGACCACCAGGGGGCAGCTCCTGCATTGAGCGTTTGCACCCTGGTGGTCAGTGTGTGTCATAGTGACCAGTCATTCCCAGTCTTTCTGCTGTTAGGGTCAGTTTGCATATTACCCTTTTACTATATAGGATAGAGGCTTGGTGCATGGGTGGGGGCCGGCTGGTTTGCCCTTCAGGGTGGGGGTCCCCACTGGTGTGCCTGGCCAGCCTGGGTGAGGGGCTGATGGCTGTTTTCAGGCTGGCCACACCACCTTTAGGGTGGGGGGTCCCCACTGGGGTGCCTGGCCAGTCTGGGTGAAGGGCTGAGGGCCCTTTTCAGGCTGGCCAAGCCTCCCCAGCGACAGAAGCTCCCAGCCTCTCCTTTTTTTCTTTTTCTTTTCTGGGATTTATTTACCTTCTATAATTGAAACTTTGTAGCCTGGAGTGGAGCTCAGAGCCAGCCAGGGCTTGGCTTCCTCCATCGCCAGGGGCAACACAAGGCTCCAGCTCAGTGGCCATGGCTGGCTGAAAGCAGGTATCTGGGGTTTATTTAGCTTCTATAATTGAAACTTTGTTGCTCTGAGTGTAGCTTAGAGCCAGCCGCGGCAGGTGGGGAACCTTGACTTCTTCCATCACTGGAGCAAGCAAGCCTCCTGCTCGTTCCAGCTCCGTGGCTGCCGGCCGCCATCTTTGTTGGCAGTTAATTTGCATATCTCGCTGATTAGCCAATGGGAGGCATAGTGAAGGTATGGTCAATTACCATGTTTGTCTATTCAGTTTTGTTGTAAATCCAGAACTGCTCTAAAAAAAAAATCAAACCTCTGAGAAAGAAAAAGATATATGTACTCCTATGTTCATTACAGCCATTATTCACAACTATAGACCCCGGTGCATGAAATTGTGCATGGGTGTGGTCCCTAGGCCTGGCCAGTGATCGAAGCGTGAGCATCTGGCATGGAAGGGAAGGTCCCAGCTGACCTCTGGGCCCAGGGCAGCACCTGGGCCCCCATACCCCCATGTGCCACCCTCCACCTGAATCACAGTGCCACCCACCCCCCACATGGAGTTGCGGTGAGCACAGCTGGGGCACAGCATGGGCCTCTGGACTGCCCAGCAGTGCCACACGGAAGCCGGGTTGGCAGCATGCTCTCTCCAAGCTGGCCTCGCAGACCAGCTCCTATGTGAACCCATGGGGAGCCCGACTGGCCCCTACAGTCCCCTGGCGGCTGTGGCCCAGCTCACCCAGAAGAGGCTGCGCAGGTGCAGGGTGGGCTCCTCGCAGGTGCCTGGCACCTGAGCAGGAGGGCTTCCCCGGCGCATGAGCCCTGGTGTCCCGGGGGAGGGTAGCAGGGGGAGTGAAAGCATGCTCAGTGGATACTCCGCATTCTCACTGCACCTCTGTCCCCATCACCCTCGCCCCCAGGTAGCTGGTGAGAGGTTGCAGCACGTCGCTGACGCCCGCCATGTTCTGCACTGCCCCTGGTGGTCAGCGCACGTCATAGCGAGCAGTGGAACTCCCGGTCTCCTGGTAGAATGATGGCCCAAGGGGACAATTTACATATTAGGCTTTTACTATATAAGGAGGATAGCCAAGACATGGACACAACCTAAGTGTCCTTTGATGCTTGATTGGATAAAGATGTGATGCATATATATAATGAAATATCAATCAGCCATAAAAGATAAAATATTACCATTTATGACAACATGTGTAGATCATGGGAGTATTATACTAAGTGAAATAAGTCAGATGGAAAAGGACAAGAACCATATATATTATTTCACTCATATGTGGAATATAAAACAAAGCAACAAATTAACAAAAACAAACAAAACAAACCACAAACCTACAGATACAAACAGAATGATGGTTAGAGGGAAAGGGAATTCGGGGGGAGGATGAAGAGGATAAAGCATATCAAATATATGGTGACAGAAGGATACTAGACCTCAGGTGGGTGAGCACAAAATAGAGTATATAAATGTCATAGTATAGCTGTACATCTGAAATTATTAACCAACTAGAAGCCCATTGCATTAAGATTCATGCAATAGGCCTTCCTTCCCCTGGATGCCGGCACCGGTTTTCCTCTGGCACACAGGACCGAGGCCTTTGGTCCGGCCACAGTGGAGAAGTCAAGCCTCTTCAGTCTTCAGTCTTCACTTCACGCCTGCATATGCAAATTAACCACCATCTTTTGTTGGGTTAATTTGCATAGTCACTCTGATTGGCTGGTGGGTGTAGCAGAGTGACACGAATTTGCATGTTTCTTTTATTAGTGTAGATACTATCCCAATACATTTTAAAATTTAACTTAACACTGATAAAAGAATGAATTTACTAGGTGTGCCAAAAATGAAAAATATTTAGCAAATCTATGCTCACAGGTTTGTTGTGTTCAAATGTAAGCAAAAACATATATTAAAATCATATAAAACATTATTTAGTAACTAGTCCACAGGGTAAGACACAAAACATTAATATTTTGAGCTCTATAAGGATGAACACACCCTACAACAGAAAAAAAAAATCACTTGACTTCCACATATATTTTCATGAATGTATTAACACTGTAGAAGATTGAATAGCATAGGCTAGGTATGTGGTTCCCAAACTTTGCTAACATACTGGAATCACCTGGGGAATCTTTAAAGAATACGATTGAAAACAGTATGTATGGAGGTTCCTAAAAAAATTAAGAATGGAGCTGCCATATGACCCAGCAACTGGTCTTCTGGGTATCTATGATCAGTCATTGTTATTTAATTGGCATAAAGAAGGACTCGGGCATTGGATGTTGTAAAAGTGTCCCAGATGACTCTAATGTGCAACAAAACTTGGAAATCATTAAACTAAGTTGTGATTTAAATCTTTAAACTAAGATTTTAAAAAAATCCCCAAACTTTCAATGACTTAAAAGTTTATTTCTCATTCATGCTGCAAGTCCAATGTGAAGAGATCCACCATCTCCAATAGTGATATCTCAACCCCAGGCCTCAGGGTCCACCACAACAGGAAGGCATGAAACCCATATATTGGCTCTTAAATGACTCATTTCAATTCTCCCTAACATTTCAGTGGCTGAAGCAAGCCACTTACCCATGAAGTTCTTCAAGAGGATGTGGAAGTATAATTCTCCACATGCCCAGATGGGAACAAGAAATATCAGAATACTATCTCTCATCTCTTAATTTTTATTTATCCTCACCCAAGGAAATGTTTTTTATCAATTTTAGAGAGAGGGAGAGATATATTGACATGAGAAACATTGACTAGCTGCCTCCCGCATGCATCCCAACCTGGGACTGAACCCACAACCCAGGTATGTTGCCCTGACTGGGAATCAAATCCATAACTTTTGGTGTATGGGAGGATGTTCCAACCAACCAGGCCAGGGCTCTCCCATCTTTTTAAAGTTAGTATATGCTTGGACTTGGAGTGGATGGATAGAAGAGATAAAATATTTTGCGGCAGGAAAGAAACAATATAAATAAGTGTAATAAATATAGGTTACATGAGGAGTTGAGAGGATGTATTGAAGACAAAGGGTTCAAAAATTTGAGTGTGTCCAAAAGTAGTAAGGGCAAGGTCTGAAATTCAACAATGTCAAAGTACATTGTTGTGTTTTTAGGAAAAGATGATCTCTTGAGCCAGCATAGAAACATAAATGTCCTTTTAAAATAGTGAAATTTGACCATTATTTGACCAACAGAGTTCCCTGTCCCCACTCAAGACTCTGGTCTGGAAATATGTGGACCAGCTTCACTTTGGGTAAAAGGAGATGGTAACTATATCCAAGGCAGAATGAAGCATCTGCGCTATTTAAAGAACAAGGGAGCCGGGCCAAAGTGACTCAGTGGTTGAGTGTCGACTTATGAACTAGGGGGTCATGGTTCAATTCCTGGTTCAATTCAGGGCACTTGCCTGGGTTGTGGCTTTGGTCCCCAGTAGGGGGCATGCAGGAGGCAGCCGATCAATGATTCTCTCTCATCATTGCTATTTCTATCTTTCTCTCCCTCTCCCTTCCTTTCTGAAATCAATAAAATTAAATAAATAAAAAGAACAAGGAAAAGTGGAAAAGTGAAAGCCAGAGATTTACCTGTCACAGCTTGTGTCTTTAGGTGTGTCTCAAAGGACCAGTTCTTCGCTCTGGAAACCCGAGCAGCGGCTCTCTGGTAATCCACGTGTGCAGCAGGATCAGCCCACAACACATAGCTTTATGAAATATTGTTGCTGAAATGGGAACTGGCAGCCTCATTCATTTTAAATAAAACCAAACATAGAATCACATTCTTTCTCAAGGTTTCAGGTTGCATTTAATATTTCTTATGATAAATCCCAGATCGCTTGGAAAACCCACAGAAGTTTAAACTCCTTTATTTTTTACACTCTTGTAACATTAGAACAATAAAATAAAGTTTGGGTCTTTCCTTTTTTTTAAGCCTTTAACCAGGTCTCTGTCATTCATCCACACTGCCCTGAGCATGTGCTAGATGACCAGACAGTATCCACTGTGTGGCTAAGATTCAGCTGCTGAGGAATTGGGTTCAGACCCTACTCAGATCCTTCAATGGCAAGGAAGGTGTTGTGTGAGAGAGGCCTCCAGTGGGCTTAAAAGACCTGCATGATGTAGCAAGGCCAAAAGTCCATAATCTTAGAAAAGTATCATCAGCTTTATTACATGTGTTGGTCTAGGAACCACACTCTGATTGCTACTTGAGACCATAATTTAAAATATAATACCCATGTACATGTTGAGTATGATGGATATCTGTGATTATTTTGGTGGTGAGCAGCTGAAAGTTCTACTCAGCTTTTTTTTGTTTTTAGTTTTGATAGTAACAGTTTTCTGCAGGGTCCTCTGGAATTTCCCCTATGCATGTGAAATTTAGCGGTCAGCTATAGATTAGAGTGGAGTTGAAATATGAATTTGGAGGCTGCCTCAACCTGTGACTCTTTCCTTTTTAGGATTATTCTCTCAGCTTTCAGCTACAGTGTCAGCTGCAGTTTCTGTCCTTTGCCACATCAAACCTGTATATCTAGAGCTTTCTACATGAGTTGTATACCATCATAATGTGGAGTGACTCAAGGGTAAAATGCATAAAATAGCTCACATGATTTTCTTCCTTCAAACATCAGATGGCCTCAAGTTTCTGCCTACATTTTGTAATTCTCTAGTACCTACAAACAGTATGTTTTACAATTTTCTAGAGTTTAAAATTTTCATTTATTGGGGGTTTGAGTGCAGCAATAATTTTACTTGTGCTGTATCTTGGGTGCAGAGGTAGCTGACATTATTGTGCATGCATGACTCATTCCTTGGGACCAGAGACACCTGGACCTACATATAGACAATAATCTGAAAAGCAAAACAGAAGCAGGTTTGGGCTCCGGAAAACAGGTGGCATCTTTGGTAGTGTCAGGCCTGGCCTCCTCGTATGCAGATTTTAGCTTGGTGTGTGCTTTTCTGTCAGCCTAAGCTTCCCCCGTCACCCTCAATAAACCTGGGCTCTGCCCCAGCTAGCTCCAAACCTGCCAAATGGAAATCAGCTCAGGCTGCTAAAAGAATAAAATAGCAGAATGTAATAAAAGAGCAGAAGAAATTCTTCGAAACTTTCCATGCCATTGACTTATGACAGGCTTCTGGAATGAGGAACTATAGCCTCTTCCACTCCTTGTCATATAAAAGAATGCATCAATGCCCTAGCCGGTTAGCTCGCTGGTTGGAGCTAACCTGCGGACCAAGGGGTCTGGGATTCTGTTCTGGTCGGGGGCAGGTACCTCAGTTGCAGGCTCAATTCCAGGTTTCGGTTGGGGCACATGTCCGAGGAGGCAACTCTCTCACATTGATGTTTTTCTCTCTGTCTCCCTCCCCCCTTCCATTCTCTCTAGAGGGCCAATGGGAAAAATATCCTGGGATAAAGATTAGCAACAACAACAACAATAAGAATGCAGCAAGTCTACACTGAGTAAGTGTTCAATTTTCACACGAGAAGGGAAGTTGTTATCTCAGCTGTTATCTTAATTAAGATTGATTTGAATCTAAGCTATAAGTTCTCCTGGACAGGAGATATCAAAATCAGAAAAGTCCAAAGGTGTAGAGAGAAAGTGGTGAGGGCGAGGATCACTTCCTGTATTATTAGCAGGGGAACATGATAGCAACATTATCTCCTGATGTTTTGTTTAGGGTCCGTATACATTCTGTTATCAAAATGTGGACCTAACTGTGTCCTCTAGTTTCTTTCAAATAGAGTCCACATTAATATTCTTCAGAGACCTGACAATTACCTCAGATTGGAGTTCTCATCTTATGACAACCCCCCAGAGTCAGATGGCATGTGTATTCTAAGTGAAGGAAATTAAGAGACATTTTGCAGAAAATAGGAAATGAATTCATGGTCACAAATACCCGCGTAACCTAGGGTATCATTGGGCATCTTGGTTATATATTTTATTTTACTTTTTGTTGTTTGTTTGGGGATGCAGCTGATTCAGCTGCAGGAGCACTCCAGTATGCAAATGTGGGCATAAGACTTTAAATCCAGTAGTTACCTGTGTATGTGCTGCATATCAGACTTTTGATTCATTAATCCATTCATATTTAATAAACATAACACATTTAAGGCACAAGAGGTACCTTGGACAAACCTAAATTTGGTTAGAAGAAATTGCTGGTTATGATGGTAGGAATTTGAACTGGTGTCAGATAGTTTCACAAATCAAATATGTTTCCTGATAGTCTCTCATTTGGGCCAGATTTTGTAATTAAAGTTTACTGCTTTTGATAAGGTCATTTGTTTGTTTTGTTTTTAGAAAGACCATTTTTTTTAGACTGCCTGGAATAAGAAGGTGACCAATTTCATTTTTGACATGTTTATTTCAAGTTGTCTGTGTGCATCTGTCTGGTGGACGTATTGTTCTGGTTTAGGGTGACAGATTGGGGTTAGAGATGTATGTTACCTTTCTGTACATGCCAGGTAGCAAAAGCCATGGATCTTGATATAATTGACTAAGGAGAGGTTTAAAAGGAAAATGAGATGCTTGCAGCAAGTCTATGAGGCAGATAATATAATTGCATTTTCAACAGAAGAAAATTAGTCCCATGGAGTTTACTTAATTTTTAAATGATCAGTAAGTTGTAAAGCCAAAAATAGAACCGAGTTCTTTCTTTATTAATCCAAAAATACTTTTACTAAGCCATGATTTCTGTCTTGCCCATAAATATGTGTTGAGGGCCTACCATATGCTCAATATGTAGAAGTCAGTAAGGAAATAAGAATGAGGTAGGAACATTTGATCTTCCAGCAGTCAAATGGAAATTGTTATTTTTATGAGTTTCTCTCCATTTCCACCACTCTGTTCTTTTGAAGCATTCATTGTGCTATTTGTGAATCATTAGGGTTTTCTAATCATTTTCTTACCCAGACTTGGTCACCTCCTTCCAAGTAGTGGTCTACACATCCTGCCAAAATTACCTTCTGAAGATGCCAAATGTTTTACTATTGTCAGACACAAAGTTGAACTTTTCAACCTAATAGTCAAGGTTCCCTTAGTCTTGTTGAACCCTGCTTTCCAGCTTTATTGCACTCTATCCCCAGGATGAAGAGTTTTTCTCTCTAGTCAGACTGAACCTGCCAGTATTTTCCTGTCTTCGCTATCTATTGCTATGTAATATGATCCCAAATGTAGAGGCATGAACAACAACAATCACTGTTATTATCGCGTATGGCTCTTGGGTTGTCTGAACTAAGATAGGCATTCTTTGCTTGAATTTCTCTTGCTCTTGAGACAGGTAGTAGCCGGGGATAAAGCCATTTGAAAGGCATCTTCACAAGTCTGGAACATGAACTGGGGGGATTGGAAGAGCTGGGAGATGAGTCAGATGGATCTCCTGAGGCATGACCATCTTCGTGTAGCTTTTCCATGTGGTGGGCCCAACACTTCAGCTTCAATGTAGCCAGAGTTCTTAGGCTTTCAAAGTCACATGTACCGGAAAAGAGAGAGCTTAGGCTGTAGCTTTAACACCTTTTATGATTTAGCCTTAGAAGTCATGCAGCATCATTTTGGCACGTTCTAATTGTTAGAATCAAGTCACTAAGAGCAGGCAATATCATATTCAAGGAGAATAGAATTAGACCCCAACTCCTGATTGGAGAAGTGTAAAAGCATCACCCCCCAGAAAAAAAACAAATCCTTTATGACTTCAAGATTCTGCATTCATAGAGATGCCATTTCCCAGGACTACCCCATTTCTATTCAACTAAGTCCTATTTATTTTAGCATCACAGATAACTGCCCCTTGCTCTGGGAAACCTTCACTTATCACAGAAGCTACTGCTGATGTCAGAACTACTTTCTCCAATACTTTATACAGCACACAATCCTAAGTATCATTTTGCATGTGCATGGCCTATCTCCCTAACTGGAAAGAGAGAGAGAGGACTTAAGGGGAAGATAATCTTCGAATGGCAATTCATTGATTTGGGATGCCAGAGGGTCATTTATTATAGCAATATTAGAAGCAGAAATGATTTCATAATTGATAAAAACATAAAAATTTTTTTAATTACCTGACTGAGTGGGGCTCTAGGCAGAGACATAGGTTTGGGAATCAGGAAGCTTCAGCTCTAATTTAGAAACACTTGACAGAACAAATCCCATCCATTCGGCCTCAACTCTACACAACAATAAAGCTCAAATAAGACTCTTTGGTAGTGACTTGGAGAAAGACAAACTTATTACCCCAAACTGCAGTGTCATTTCTGGAATGATATCCCTTTTGAATCCAGCAAATCTTGGAGCCTGTTACAGAATTTAGACTCCTCAGCCTTTTGTTCATTGTAAATGGATGAGGATAGCTTAGAGAATCCTCTAAGCTTGGCAAATACTCATTAAAATAAAAGGTCTCTCAGTGCCCCTGGAGGAAAACTTTTATCAGGAAACCAATTAGTTTAGGTTCAACCCTTGACTCTGTTTTGAACTTGAAATCTACTACCTTATTTCCTATTTTATTTTCTTGATGTATAATTAATCACTGCCCATTATGAATTCTCAGGCCACAGGAAGCATTTATCTGCAATTTTAGGTCACTTGGAAGAAAGGTTAAATTGAAAAGAGAGGATGCTGAGTGATTAAAGAATCTCAGGACAGAATATCCTAAGAGAACCAAAACAAGTACTTGATTTGGGCAATAATCAAAGACCTCCTGTCATCCATCCACAGTGAAACCCTCCTTCATGATTCTGAGATCCATGGAAGAACAGCAGGTGCTCCCAAAACAAGTGTAGTGACTTAGATTCTGGGTGTTGGGGAGATTGTCAGATCTTGGCCTTGATTTTGAAATGAATATTACTTCTCCCACCAACAAAGAAATAAATAAGATAAAAACAGTCATATCTAAGATTCTGGCAAATCATACTCATCTTTGTTAAATAGTAAATGTTATTCAAATTTGATTTCTGAATGTCAGCATCTTAGAATCTTAAAGATTTTAGAATATTCAATACATATTCTCTACCTGACACACAGGTTAAGCTTTCAGCATGCTTTTATTTTTAGTTACTGTCTACCATAAGGTAAAGATTATTACCCCATAATTAAGAGGAGAAACATGAGGTTCAGTGAAGTTTAGTGATTTTTTAAGATCACAGATTACCAATGGTAGAGATCTGATTTGTACCTGCTTTCTGCTGTTTCCAAAATCTGTATCCTTTCCACTATATCCAATGTTTACAAATATATGCTTCTTAGTAGATGAAACACTTGTTCCACAGAACAGGGGGAACATGAGGGGACACTCTTTCCCAGACATAAAAAAACCTGCTCACATTTGCTGGAGAAAACTAGGACTCAGAGGGATGAGCTGGGGGAAGTTCCTATCATCTTCAAACCACTATTTTCATTCCAGGTTGTGCTGGGGGCTAATTCCAGCAGGTCATAAATGCAAGATCATCCAAAGGTTGGTGAACCTTGAGGCTTCAGCAGGGCTGAAGACACATGTTATTGCCTGCTGCCAGACAACTGAGGGCATTTCCCCAAACCTGAAAATCTACATTTTATTTCCTGCTGCTGGCCAAACAGCTAAACAGCGAAGGCAGTTCCCCCAACCTGATACTTTACTGCTTACCAAACTTTACCTTTGATATGTGTGTTTTTTTTGCTTTAGGGCAAAAATGTGTGAATAAAAAGCTCTGGGTCCAGAGATTCAAGGAGAATATAGTTACTAAAGCTAAGCCGTCCCTGGCTCCCCCATGTATTCCAAATGTATATTTCATGTCTAGTTTATTTAATGTATGTCGCAGCCCCTTCTCCAGATTCCTGAACCCTTCTAGATGCAGGATAACTCCCCAGCAAGGTTGGTCCTCCCTGACCCCAGTTTTTTTTCCCAGTAGACATTTAAGTGTACTCTACTAAAAAAAAAAAAAAAAAAAAAAAAAAAAAAAAAAAAAAAAAAGTTAGTATATGCTTGCTATAATGATTTCCCCTGGTGCTAAAGACGGGAATGTTTTTGTTTCCCCAAAATTTATATTGAAACTTAATTCCCAGGGTGATGGTATTTGGAGGTAGGGCAGCTGGAGGTGATTAGGTCATGAGGGCAGAGCCCTAATGAATGGGACCTGTGCCTTTACAAGAGAGAACCCAGAGAGCTCCCTCCTCATGCCCACACAGCAAGATGGCTATGAACCACCTCACCAGACATCAAATCTGCAGGTGTTTTGATCTTAAACTTCACAGCCTTCAGAACTATGAGAAATGTTTCTGCTGTTTATAAGCCACCCAGTCTATGGTATTTTGTTACTGGAGCCTGGATGAACTAAGACACCTTGCCACATCTTTTGGTACTAGGCCTCAATTCTTCAATTTTCTTCTTTTTCATGAACCAATCTTACATCTACAAATAACTTGACATTACTGAATGGTACATTGTATTTCCTTTATAGCCTGCACTGTACTTAAGTTAATCAAGTAGCTTTAAAAACAGTGTGATGGTCTTTACTTCTAAATCTGGTTTGACTGCCCTCACCGGTTTGGCTCAGTGGATAGAGTGTCGGCCCATGTACTGAAGGGTCCGGGTTTGATTCTAGTCAAGGTCATGTGGGCTCATGCGGGAGGCAACCAATCGATGTTTCTCTCTCGCTATCTCTCCCTCTCTCTTCTACTCTCTAAAAATCAATGGAAAAATATCCTTATAACAAAATAAAAAATAAATCTGGTTTGACTTTGTATTGGTAGCTGCGGATGACCTCAAGAAATAGGCACCTGCTGTCAACTTATTCCACTATTCCTCCTTCCTTCCAGAACAAAACACTCAATTCTTGCCAGTTTGCTCTGCTCTGAATATTAATTTGCACAGGTGGAGGAACTCAGAAACTGCTCTGAATTCTCCCTTGAATAAGAATTCTTGCTCGGCTGGTGTGGCTCAGAGGTTGATCGTCTATCTATTAATCTCTTTTATCAGGTCACGGTTTGTTTTCTGGTCATGGCACATGCCCAGGTTGGGGGCTTGATCCCCAGTGGCCAAGGGGGGAGGGGCATGCAAGAGGCAGCAGACCAATGATTCTCTCATCATAGATGTTTCTATCTATCTCTTCCTCTCCCTTCCTCTCTGAAATAAAATATATATATATTAAAAATGTTCTTAATATTTCTACCTGACTTTCTAGTATTTTACTAAGTCAAAGAAATACAGGAGTCTGCTCTTACTCAGTTTTAAAAAAAATGTTTTTATTGATTTTAGAAAGAGAGGGACATAGACACATTGATGAAAGAAAAACGTCATCTATATGCTGCCTCCTACCTATTGAGCTTGCAATCCAGGCATGTGCCCTGACTGGGGATCGAACCAGTGACCTCTTGGTTCATGGGTCAACACTCAACCACTGAGCAACACTGCCAGGCCCCCCTTATTCAGTTTTTTTTTCTGTGGTTTCAGTTACTGTGGTCAATTGTGTTCTGAAAATATTAAATGGAAAATTCCAAAAACAAACCATTCACAAGTTTTAAACTGCACACCACTCTGAGTAGGGTGATGAAATCTCATTACTCTGCCTGGGTTGTGAATCATCTCTATGTCCAGAGTATCCACGCTGTATATGCTATAACCCACCCAACCGTTAGCCACTTAATGGCTGTCTTAGTTGTCATAGGGAAAGAGACCACATTCATGTAACTTTTATTATAGTATATTGTTATAGTTGTTCTATTTTATTATTATTGTTAATCTTACTGTGCATAGTTTATAAATTAAATTTTATCCCATGTATGTATGTGTAGGAAAAAATGTATATGCGGGTTCAGTACTATCTGCAGTTTCAGGCATCCACTGGGGGTCTAGGAATGTATCCCACTTGGATAAAAGGGGACTACTGTATTTTAAATCTCATTTCAAGCAGACTTTCATCACCAAACACTCTTTTTTATTTCTACCACCTAACACTTACTCCCTGAGGATAATGTTTTTAAAAGAAAAACCAAACACAGAGAAGCAAGATGGCGGCGATATAGGCAGACGCGTCCCAGGTCTTGTCCCGGAGCAAACGGAGTAAGCAGCTGAAACTAATAACACCCACCCCGAATTGGCAAATTTACTCAGCTGGTGAGACGGTTTGCAGCCGGGAAGGGCAGAACTCCCCTGGAAAGGTTAAAAACCAGGGATCTGGGCAGGAAAGTTTGCCAGACCTGAGCCCAGAGGGTCGGAGGGAGACCGCATGGCAGACAGCCGCGTCTCTTGGGACAGACACAGACCCTGACCAGGGTAAGGAGTTCCGCGGGTTTGCTGGCGCCAGGAGATTTGAGATTTGGATTTTGTGATTGCGGAGAACTGAGACTAAAGGGGTCATCCTGAGGAACTGATCAGACCATGCAGTGCCCATAAGAGAGGAGCGTTTCCCAGACCATGCAGTGCTGGTAAGAGAGGAGCGTTTCCCAGACCGGTAAGAGAGGAGCGTTTCCGCGGCCGGCTGGCGTTTGTCTGTTTCTTTGTTTTCACTGAACCCTGCTCATAGGACAGTTCGGATACAGACACTCACCTGTGCTGAAGAGAGGGTGAAGGTGCAGACGAGGGGAATCTGGGGAGAGGCTGAGGAAAGAGGGGGAGCCGGAGGAGGTGGCAGCGAATTGAGTGCTGAGACACCCCTGGGCCCAGGACTGGGGCAGCCATTCCTCCAGAGGGTGGAATTCCTCCCCCCAGCCCCCCAGGCAAGGAGCACAGCCACACCCAGATTCCACCCTGTATGAGATAAAGGATTAAAACAAGCTGATTAGTCCCTGGGAGTTACCAGGGTCTGGCCTATAGAGGGATTTTCAGTCCCACCAACAACACAGAGCAGGGTAAGGATTAAAAAAGGATAGAGAAGCTGTATAGCCTCAGAGGCCAACCCAAAAACACTGCCACCCAGAGGCTGAGCCACAAACTGACTCTTAGGGGAATACAAATTAAGGCAGACTGGATCACAAATACGGCCTGCTTTAAAATCAGGACTGTGATTTACAACACGGAGGAACAGTGTAATGCAGGCAAATTCAACACTCTCCTAAATACCTGGCAGGACCAAGGCGAACCAGGCTGAAGAGTAGAAGAACCAAAAGACCATCACTACTGCAAATTTTTTCTTTTTCTTTTTCTTTTTAATTTTTTCACCTTTTTACTAAGAAACCAATTTTTTTTTTCTCTTTTTCTTCTTTTTCCATCACCTGATTTTACCCTTTCAATTACCACATTTTTATTTTTAACCAGTATTATTACTGCTACCATTTTACCATTTTTTTAAAGTGCCATTTTATTTTCTCTTTATTTTTTTTGGGGGATTAGTGTTCTCCATTCTATTTTCATCGTTCCTTTAGCATTAATTTTCCCTATCTCAATTTCACCTCTTTGCTAAAACCCTCTTCCTTACTTTTCCCCTTTTGGTGTCCTGTTTCTCTTACCCTATTCCTGCTCCAGACTTTCCCAATTCCCTCTTTTTACCCCCTGTCTAATTCCACCCTACTTATATAGCCTATTTCCAATCTACTGCTCTAAATCCTTATACACCTATTCTTTATCCTTCTTCACTTTCCAAACATTTTTTTCTCTCTTATCTTTCTATTGTTTTCTTGATTGTTGAATATATTGGGCTTTTTTTTTTTTTTTTTATTTGTTTGTTTTGTTTTGTGTTTTTTCTTCTTTTTTAGGACTGGTTGTGAGGTTGTTTTTCTTTTTCTTTTTCTTTTTTTTTTTTTTTTCTGCTGGTTTTTCCCTTCCCTCCCCCACCCCACCCCGGTTATTTTTGTGCTTCTGTTTTCCCTTACCCCTCTGGATATTATTGGTGGTTTGTAGTTTGCATTCATCTCCAGGGATCTGTTGCTGGAATTTGTTGAGATTAGTGGCAGTTCTATTGGAGTTTGCTCCTCATACCAATAGTCTCTTCCCCGCTTCTACTTCATTCTCTTTTTTCGCTCTCTTTTTTTCCCCCCTCTTTTTTCCCAATTCTATTTTTGCACTCCTTTTTTGTTTGTTTTTTTCTTATTTTTCTTTTCTGTTCTCTCTTTTATCTTCTTCTCTTCTTTCTCCCTTATCCCCTAATTCTCTTAATTCGGGTGGTCACCTTTATTTGGGGTTATTAATATTGTGAATATACTTGTGTTCAGTGCCTGGTACGTTGTGCCTTGCTCTGTTGTATTTTGTGCCTTTAAATCAACGCAGCAGATCCAAGCAACAGCAGCCCCCTGATCACCGCAGCCTCCTGATCACCACAGCCTCCTGATCACCACACCCTCTGTCTGTGGAACAGCAGCTGTACGTGAAGCCTCCCCCCACCAGCCAGAAGAGCCAACACAGCTGTGAACAACACCCACCAGAGGAGCTGCTGCCAACTGGAAAGCAGCTGCTACCGCAACCGTCTGAGCAGCAACCACAACCCAAGGAGCCCCTGCCACCCAGGGAGCAGCCACTGAACATCTCAACATCTACATATGTCAGCGAGATCAAACATGGGTAGGCAAAGAAACCCCCAAAGGAAAGAAAAGGAGGACTCGCCAGAAAAGCAGCTAAGTGAGACAGAGATATGCAACATGACGGAAAAAGAATTCAGAATAAGGTTCCTAGAGTACATGCACCAGATGTTCAAGAAGCAAGAAGAAACAGATGAAAAACTCAACTACTTATGCAAGAAGCTAGAAGAAACAGATGAAAAAATCAACAACTTAAGTAAGTCCCAAGAAGAAATGAAGAGTGACATAGCTTCAATAAAAAACTCCATTGAAAGTATCAACAGTAGACTGGGAGAAGCGGAGGACCGAATTAGTGAATTAGAAGACAAGGAAGCAAAACACACTCAAACTGTACGGCAAATGGAGAAAAAAATTAAAAGACAGGAGGAGAGCCTAAGGGAGCTTTGGGACAACATGAAACGAAACAACATACGAATAATAGGGGTGCCAGAACAACAGAAAGATGAACATGGATTAGAAAACCTATTCAAAGAAATAATATCAGAAAACTTCCCTGAGGTGGGGAAGAAAAAAGTCACACAAGCCCAGAGAGTCCCAAACAAGGTGAACCCGAAAAGACCCACACCAAGACACATCATAATTACCATGGCAAATGTTCAGGATAAAGAGAGAATCTTACAGGCTGCAAGAGAGAGACGGAAAGTAACATACAAGGGATCTCCCATTAGATTATCAAATGATTTCTCAACAGAAACACATCAGGCCAGAAAAGAATGGACGGAAATCTACAAAGTGATGCAAAGCAAAGGACTGAATCCAAGAATACTCTATCCAGCAAGGCTATCATTCAAAATTGAAGGGGAAATAAGAAGCTTCACAGACAAAAAAGGGCTAAGGGAGTTTATCACCACCAAGCCAGCCATGCAAGAAATGCTAAAGGGACTGGTGTAAAAAGAAGAAATATCAAGCTCAGAAAGAAAACAGCCACACACACACACAAAAAAAGAAATGGCTACAAACAAGTACCTTTCAATAACTTTAAATGTAAATGGACTAAATGCTCCAACCAAAAGACATCGAGTGGCTGAATGGATAAAAAAACATGACCCATACATCTGCTGTCTACAAGAGACCCACCTCATTAGAAGGGACTCACACAGACTGAAAGTGAAGGGATGGAAAAATATCTTTCACGCAAATGGAAAGGAAAAGAAAGCTGGGGTAGCAATACTTATATCTGACAAAATACATCTCAAAGTGAAGGCCATAACCAGAGATAAGGAAGGCCACTTCATAATACTAAAGGGATCAATACAACAAGAAGATATAACCCTGGTAAACATATATGCACCCAATGCAGGAGCACCCACATACATAAGAAAACTTCTGGAAGATATCAGGAGAGAGATCGACAACAATACAATCATAGTAGGGGACTTTAATACACCACTGACATCACTGGATAAATCCGCTAGACAAAAACTCAGCAAAGAAACAGCAATCCTAAATGACTCACTAGATCAGATGGACTTAATTGACATCTTCAGAACACTTCACCCCACAGCTGCGGAATATACATTCCTCTCAGGTGCTCATGGGACATATTCAAAAATAGACCACATATTGGGTCACAAGCAAAGTCTCCACAAATTCAAGAAGATTGAAATCATAAAAAGCTTCTTCGCAGACCACGATGGCATAATGTTAGAAATAAACTACAATAAAAACAACCCAAAATACTCAAACACTTGGAAGCTGAATAGCATGTTATTAAATATTGATTGGGTTACCGATGACATCAAAGAAGAAATTAAAAACATCCTGGACACTAATGACAATGAAAACACAACAATCCAAAACCTCTGGGACACAATGAAAGCAGTCCTGAGAGGAAAGTTTATAGCTCTACAGGCCTATCTCAAAAAACAAGAAAAAATGGTAGTCAATCATCTAACTCTACAACTCAAAGAATTAGAAAGAGAGCAACAAGAAAACCCCAGAGTGAGCAGAAGGAAGGAGATAATAAAGATTAGAGCAGAAATCAATGAAATAGAGACCAAAAAAACAATACAGAAAATCAATGAAACCAAGAGCTGGTTCTTTGAAAGGATAAACAAGATTGACAAACCCCTAGCCAGGCTCACCAAGAAGCAAAGAGAGAGGTCCCAAATAAACCAAATCAGAAATGATAGAGGCGAAATAACAACAGACCCCACAGAAATACAAATGATTGTTAAACAATACTACGGGCAACTCTACTCCAACAAACTAGACAACCTGGAGGAAATGGACAAATTCCTAGAAAAATACAACATTCCAAAACTCAATCAGGAAGAATCTAAAAACCTCAATAGGCCAATAACTATGGAAGAAATTGAAGCAGTCATCAGAAAGCTTCCAGCAAACAAAAGCCCAGGGCCAGACGGCTTCACAGGGGAGTTCTACCAAACATTCAAGGAAGAACTAAAACCTACCCTCCTCAGACGACTACAAAAAATTCAAGAGGAAGGAACGCTTCCAAGCTCATTCTATGAAGCCAGCATCACCCTAATACCAAAACCAGGTAAAGACATCACAATGAAAGAGAATTACAGGCCAATATCCCTCATGAACATAGATGCCAAAATCCTCAACAAAATCTTAGCAAATCGGATCCAGCAGTACATCAGAAGGATCATACACTATGACCAAGTAGGATTTATCCCAGAGATGCAAGGATGGTACAACATCCGTAAATCAATAAATGTGATACATCACATAAACAAATTGAAAGAAAAAAACCACATGGTCATATCAATTGATGCAGAAAAAGCATTCGACAAAATCCAACACCCATTTTTGATAAAAACTCTCAGAAAGGTGGGAATAGAAGGATCATACCTCAACATAATAAAAGCCATATATGACAGGCCCACAGCCAACATCATACTCAATGGACAAAAACTAACACCATTTCCCCTAAGAACAGGAACAAGACAGGGATGCCCACTCTCACCACTCCTGTTCAACATAGTACTGGAAGTATTAGCCATTGCAATTAGGCAAGAAGAAGAAATAAAAGGCATCCAAATTGGAAAAGAGGAAGTAAAACTGTCCTTATTTGCAGATGACATGATATTATACATACAAAACCCTAGAGACTCCATCAAAAAGCTACTAGACTTAATACATGAATTTGGCAATGTAGCAGGATACAAAATTAACCCCAAGAAATCTGAGGCATTTCTATACACCAATAGTGAACTTTCAGAAAGGGAGATCAGAAAAACAATCCCATTTACCATCGCACCAAAAAAATTAAGATACCTAGGGATAAACTTAACTAAAGAGGTTAAAGACCTCTACTCAGAAAACTACAGGACGTTGAAAAAAGAGATAGAGGAAGACATAAAGAGATGGAAGAACATACCATGTTCTTGGATTGGTAGAATCAACATCATTAAAATGTCCATACTACCCAAAGCAATCTATACATTCAACGCACTTCCCATTAAAATACCAATGGCCTTCTTCAAAGATCTAGAACGAACTCTCCAAAAATTCATCTGGAATAAAAAAAGACCCCGAATAGCTGCAACGATCCTGAGAAAGAACAAAGTAGGTGGGATCTCAATGCCAGATATCAAGCTGTATTACAAAGCCACTGTTCTCAAAACTGCCTGGTACTGGCACAAGAACAGACATATAGATCAGTGGAATAGAATAGAGAGTCCAGAAATTAGCCCGTACCAATATGCTCAATTAATTTTTGACAAAGGAGGCATGAACATACAATGGAGCCAAGATAGTCTCTTCAATAAATGGTGTTGGGAAAATTGGACAGACATATGCAAGAAAATGAAACTAGACCACCAACTTACACCATACACAAGAATAAACTCAAAATGGATAAAGGACTTAAATGTACGACAGGAAACCATAAAAATTCTAGAAGAATACAAAGGCAACAAAATCTCAGACATATGCCAAAACAATTTCTTCACTGATACAGCTCCTAGGGCAGTTGAAACTAAAGAGAAAATGAACAAATGGGACTACATCAAAATAAAAAGCTTCTGCACAGCAAAAGAAACCATCAACAAAACAACAAGAAAACCCACCTCGTGGGAAAACATATTTGCCAACGTCATATCTGATAAGGGCTTAATCTCCAAAATTTATAGGGAACTCATACAACTTAACAAAAAGAAGATAAACAATCCAATCAAAAAATGGGCAAAGGAGCTAGACACCTTTCAAAAGAGGACATTCAGAAAGCCAAGAGACATATGAAAACATGCTCAAAGTCACTAATCATCCGAGAGATGCAAATCAAAACAACAATGAGGTACCATCTCACACCTGTCAGAATGGCCATCATCAACAAATCAACAAACGACAAGTGCTGGAGAGGATGTGGAGAAAAAGGAACATTTGTGCACTGCTGGTGGGAATGCAGACTGGTGCAGCCACTATGGAAGGCAGTATGGAGGTTCCTCAAAAAATTGGAAATGGAACTCCCATTTGACCCTGTGATCCCACTTCTAGGAATATATCCCAAGAAACCAGAAACACCAATCAGAAAGGATATATGCACCCAGATGTTCATAGCAGCACAATTCACCATAGCTAAGATCTGGAAACAGCCTAAGTGCCCATCAGTAGATGAATGGATTAGAAAACTGTGGTACATCTACACGATGGAATACTATGCTGCTGTTAAAAAGAAGGAACTCCTACCATTTGCAACATCATGGATGGAACTGGAGAGCATTATGCTAAGTGAAACAAGCCAGTCAATGAAGGAAAAATACCACATGATCTCACTCATTCATGGATAATAAAGACCATTACAAACTTTTGAACAATAATAGATACAGAGGCAGAGCTGCCTCAAACTGATTGTCAAACTGCAGTGGGAAGGCCAGAGAGAGTTGGGGGGCAGGAGGGAGGGGAGTAAGAGATCAACGGAAGGACTTGTATGCATGCATATAAGCATAACTAATGGACATAAGACACTGGGGGGTAAGGGAGGGTAGGGGTTTGTCAAGGGTGGGGGGGAAAAAAGGACCCTTATGTAATACCCTTTGTAATACTTTAAGCGAAAAAAAAAAAAAAAAAAAGAAAAACCAAACAAAATGGGTAGTCAAAGAACACCTCAGTGATTTTTATATTGATGTGTGCTCAGTAATTTTTTACCAATAATTAAATGGATTAAATCATTACAGAAATAAAGAAAATTGTTTTAAAAAATGAGTCTAAGAATTTTGGTGGGAACAGTAACTCTGGTGAAAATAACAAAGTTTCTATGATACTACCTCTGAGATAAACATTTTATAAATAATTAATAAGTTTATTATAAACTGTGCTATAAATGGGAATTAACCAAAAGAACTGTTAGGCTTCTAAGCCAAAAAAACATTACACTGTTTCAGAATGCATTATTTAACATTTTATTAGAAAAATATTTTTAAAGTAATATATTATAAAAGTAATGTGTCAATTTCTAATATCAGAAATATATGTTGAAAGCAATTATATGTACATATATGCACACATACACTCCACAAAGAAAAAAATTAAAATGCCACTCAAATTTAATGCATTAGATCTTGACCAAAGCTTGATAGAAACTTTGGGGCATCAGCAAACTCAGTCATCTGTTTTGCTTTTCCTTTACATACCAGATTAAATATTAGCCCTGGAAAATGAAAACCTTTATCAATGCAAATGAAATAAAAATAATTTCAAATGTAAACCTGATGAAAATAATTAATTGTAATATGAATTGGTTTTGATAATCAAATGTCTGGCATTATTATTATATCATTTTGTCATCATATGAAAATATAACCAAAACAATCATAGTCCATGTTTGGAACACATTTACCTCATCCTCACATCTCTAGGTTTATTATTTGAAATACCAGAATAAAATATTTTACTCTATTTTTAAAGTCTATATTTACTTTAGAACTAAGAAAAACTTTACTTCAGATAATACAAATAATATTAATACTTTAACTCATTTACTACAACCTGGTTTTTAAGGATTTATTTAAAGTTTTAATACAGTAATATTTTAGGATGAAAAAAGCCATATTATATATTCAAAGGCAATTTTCCTAAACTTGCCTTCTAAATTAATAAAGGATTTCTTGAGTGAAAAACTTATAACAAAGCCAAAATTGATTAAATTTAAAATGTCTTTATTCATTTATATGGTAAATACTGTCTCCTCCTAAAAAACAATGACATTTGTCTTTCAATATGTCAAACTTCAATATGTCATGTGTCTTTTTATTTCATATGTTAACATGATCTAAGATGCAGGACACAAAAATCAATTTTAATAGGCATTATTAAATAATTTCCCACATACGCAGAACTTTGGAAAATGGTTAAAATTAGAGATGAATGTTAAATGTGGGCACATGAACATTCTGTATACACCAATGAACTTAACAGAAGATGAGTTCCCACTGATTTCTGGTAACCAACTTGCTTTCTGTGACTCTTTAAATACCCAATTCCAAATCTTCCAGCTCCTGGAGAAGGGCTTTCTCTTTTTGAATTTTCTCCAACTAGAAAAGTTTAAAACAATAAAGTTATTAAAAAGGAAATAAAGTAATTACTGGCTCTATAGCCAAATAGCAAAGAAGAAAATATTTACAGAGAATATAGCTGACAGTTTATCAGATCCACTGGTAAATAGATTTAAAAGTACAGATTGGATGCCCAGCCGGTGTGGTTCAGTGCTGAAGTGTTGACCTATGAACCAGGAGGTCACAGTTTGATTCCAGTCAGGGCACATGACAGTAGAGGACATGTAGGAGGCGGCCAATCAATGATTCTCTCTCATCATTGATGTTTCTATCTCCCTCTTACTTCCTCTCTGAAAATCAATTAAAAAAAACAAAAATAAAAGTGCAGATTAGAAACACGTTCTAATTTGTTATCTGGCATGAATCAAGGGGGCAAAGGAAAGAAGCTGTCTTTAAGTCTTTTTTTTTTTTTCAGTGTATTTTTATTTATTTCAGAGAGGAAGGGAGAGGGGGAGAAGGGGGAGAGAGGGAGGGAGGGAGAGAGAGAGAGAGAGAGAGAGAGAGAGAGAGAGAGAGAGAGAGAGAGAGAAACATTAATGATAAGAAAGAATTATTGATTAGCTGCCTCCTGCACGCCCCCCCACTGGGGATTGAACCTGCAATCCTGGCATGTGCCCTGACCAGGAATTGAACCATGACCTCCTGGTTTACAGATCCATGCTCAACCACTGAGCCACACCAGCTAGGCCAGAAGCTGTCTTACTGCATTCCTTCAGGTCCAGTAAACTTTCCAGTCTACACCTGGGGTTAAAAGAGCTGAGAAAAGGAAGAGGGAAGGGCAAAAAAAAAAAAAAAAAAAAAAAAAAAAAAAAAAAGAGCAGTGCAACCTGAGACAGTAAAGAAGAGAATTTTCTATTTGTCTAACATAATAAATGCTCTTATTTTCAGCAGCAATAGCATTAATACACCTCTTAGAAATAGTGACGTTCTCAGTCACTTATCTACATCATGTCTCCCTCTATCCCTGTTTAAGAGTAAAAACATTAAAAAATATATGGCATATATTTTCCAAGAAACGTTTTTAAAACCTATGTGTTCTTTTACCCAATGAAACAATTGCTTATAATAAAAAGGGGAAGAGTAGTCATGACTATGAGCTCAAATTAAAAATGCAGAAAATACCTGATTTTTTTCTAGCTGTTTTCCAGTTGCTGCTTGTTCTTTCAGTTGTTCGATTGCTTTCAGTTTCTACAAATATCAAGAGGAAGGAAGAGTAAGTCATTTTAGAATGCAAATGTCCTTATTAACAACTCAATTATATGAATGTGAACCCTGAATAAGGAGAATCAATTATCTTACATTTGTATTAAGAATAGTCTGTTAAAATGCTAAGGTAAACTATTTTTTTAAATTAAATGCAAAATAAGATATATTAACAATATGGGGGGATAGTGGGGGAATGTAAAGTACAGCATAGGGAATATAGTCAATAACATTGTAATAAGTATGCATGGTGGCAGGTGGGTACCAGCCTTATTGGGGACATGGGGAATCACTTCATAAGTTGTATAAATGTCTGACCACTATGCTGTACACCAGAAACTAATATAATATTGACTGTCAACTTTAATTGAAAAACGAAATAAATGAATAAATAAACAAATAAAATGTGCTCCAACTCTGGGAAAAAAGAATATAGATTTGGTGAAATATTTTCCAAGCTTTTAATTAATGTTATATATGTATGTGTGTGTGCGTGTGTGTATATATGTACATATACATGTATGTAAATATATCACCAACTTCATTATTTATTTTAGCACCTCATTGTACCCGGATGACATCTTAGCCTTTAAGAGAAACTTAATAGTGCAACCTGGGAAGGGCTCTAGAGACCTGATTTTTTTTTAAAAATATATTTTATTGATTTTTTACAGAGAGGAAGGGAGAGGGATAGAGAGTTAGAAATATCCATCAGCTGCCTCCCGCACACCCCCCACTAGGGATTTGCTGCAACCCAGGTACATGCCCTTGACCGGAATCGAACCCGGGACCCTTCAGTCCGCAGGCCGACGCTCTAGCCATTGAGCCAAACCGGTCAGGGCTAGAGACCTGATTTTACCTCCATTTTACCTGGTTGCAATTTGACAAGCTAATCAACTTATTTCTGTCTCTGTTTGCTCATCTTTAAAAGTGGGACAAAGGTCTGTTCCTACCTGGCTTGTATGTGTCTAATAAAATACTAAGTATAAAAGTATTCAGCATATTTCTGTACAAATGTACATTATTTATTACTCCAAAACCAATAATGAGAAGACTAATAGGCATTAGATGACTGTGAATAGAACTTAAATCAGCGCCATTCCTATGACAGCATTTCATAATGAGAAAGTAACGAGAACTGCTATAAACTTCTTAGATGCCTCTTTACGTGTCTAAATATTATTTTCTTTATAGAATCCTCACACATTTCTTTCAATAAACACATCTGACTTGCACTGAATTCTCACCTTCTTTAGGTTCTTGATTTTTTTGTCTACCTCAGGGTCTCCAGAAATTGGCTGAGAGACCGTATTTTGAGCTGAGCTCTGTGATGTAGGTGTAGGTGACAAATCCAGACTCTTGTCACTTCTTGCTTCCTGCAGGAAAAATTCAATTGTCCAAAATGAAAACATTGCCTTGGTACATAACATGCAGAAACCAAAATGTGATTTTTATCTTTTATGCTACATTTTATATAAAGAAGGGATCTGAATTGAAGGTCTCATAAAATATGTGACATTGTACCACAATAAATACAATGCAGCTTAAAAAAGTACCACAGTACAATGAGACACCCAAAAGGTTTTTATATAATATTTATAATAGGGAAGACTTTGCTAGATCTAGAATTTAAAGTAACGTATCAAAATTTTTAAAAAAAACATTATGTAATAATAAAAGAACAAATGAAAAGAAATGAAATGGCCATAGCAGGGTAATCTAGGAGGTTTCTGCATTAGCCAATAAGTACTCAAAATGTCTAGATATTTTGGGAGGTGCCATTATATGGATGCTTTGGAAATGTGAGAAGGCTTTTCTCATGAAGGTATTTGAAATTTGACTCTTGTAATAGCCTCAAAAACTATAATGCATCTGCATAATCAAGTGCATGTAATGAATGATGCTACAGGACAAGTCCTATAGAGATCCTATATAATACAAGGCTAATATGCAAATCAACTGAACAGCGAACGACTGGTGGCTATGACGTGCACTGACCACCAGACAGCAGATGCTCAACGCAGGAGCTGCCCCTGGTGGTCGTGCACTCCTACAGAGGGAGCATCGCTCAGCCAGAAGCCGGGCTCACGGCTGGCGAGTGCAGCGGCAGTGGCGGGAGCCTCTCCCACCTCTGTGGCAGTGCCAATGATGTCCAACTGACGGCTTAGGCCTGCTCCATGGAGCTCCCAGACTGCGAGAGGGTGCAGGGGACCCCTCACCCCGAGTGCACAAATTTCATGCACTGGGCCTCTAGTTTATTTATAATCAGGTCAGCTGAACTCTGCAACAAAGTGCCATGGAAGCACTCCCTCTACCCGCCCCCCGCCCCCCAGCATTGGGTGCCATATTGTTGTTGAACGTGAACGTGAACGAGGATCAAGACAGATCTGCCGATTTAAGCTCCTTGCATCTGGGAGGGATGCAATCAGGGGGCAGAGTCGGGTCCGGGGCCGGCCAGGGCTGGGCCTGACTGGGCCGGCACTGTGGAACTGCTGTACCAGCAAGCGCACAAACATGCCCACTGGTCCCAGTCTCGCGTGGGGCGCTGGGGGACAGCAGACAGGCAGTCTGTGCACTTGGTGGAGGGCAGGAGTGCTGGATGTTCAACCACCAGGAACGCCTGGAGATTTTGTCTGGTGGGGAGCCACAGGCAGGGGACAGAGGGCCAAACTTCCTGTTTCCCCGGTAAGGCTGGGATGGCCCCGGTGAGGTCGGGATGGCCCTGGTGAGGTCGAAACGGCCCCGGTGTGGTAGGGACAACCCCGGTCAGGTTGAAACGGCCCCCGTGAGGTAGGGACGACCCCGGTGAGGTTGAAACGGCCCCCGTGAGGTAGGGACGACCCCGGTGAGGTTGAAACGGCCCCGGTGTGGTAGGGACAACCCCGGTCAGGTTGAAACGGCCCCGGTGTGGTAGGGACGACCCTGGTGAGGTTGAAACGGCCCCCGTGAGGTAGGGACGACCCCGGTGAGGTTGAAACGGCCCCGGTGTGGTAGGGACAACCCCGGTCAGGTTGAAACGGCCCCGGTGTGGTAGGGACAACCCCGGTCAGGTTGAAACGGCCCTGGTGTGGTAGGGACGACCCCGGTGAGGTTGAAACGGCCCCCGTGAGGTTGAAACGGCCCCCGTGAGGTAGGGACGACCCCGGTGAGGTTGAAACGGCCCCCGTGAGGTAGGGACGACCCCAGTCAGGTCGAAACGGCCCCGGTGTGGTAGGGACAACCCCGATCAGGTTGAAACAGCCCCCGTGAGGTAGGGACGACCCCAGTCAGGTCGAAACGGCCCCGGTGTGGTAGGGACGACCCCGGTGAGGTTGAAACGGCCCCCGTGAGGTAGGGCTGACCCTGGTCAGGTCGAAACGGCCCCGGTGTGGTAGGGACAACCCCGGTGAGGTTGAAACGGCCCCCGTGAGGTAGGGACGACCCCGGTGAGGTTGAAACGGCCCCCGTGAGGTAGGGACGACCCCAGTCAGGTCGAAACGGCCCCGGTGTGGTAGGGACGACCCCAGTCAGGTCGAAACGGCCCCGGTGTGGTAGGGACAACCCCGGTCAGGTTGAAACAGACCCGGTGTGGTAGGGACAACCCCGGTGAGGTTGAAACGGCCCCCATGAGGTAGGGACGACCCCGGTGAGGTTGAAACGGCCCCCTTGAGGTAGGGACGACCCCGGTCAGGTCGAAACGGCCCCGGTGTGGTAGGGACAACCCCGGTCAGGTTGAAACAGCCCTGGTGTGGTAGGGACAACCCCGGTGAGGTTGAAATGGCCCCCGTGAGGTAGGGACGACCCCAGTGAGGTTGAAACGGCCCCCGTGAGGTAGGGACGGCCCCGGTGAGGTTGAAACGGCCCTGGTGAGGCTCAGACGGCCCTGGTGAGGTTGAGACTACTCCAGTGAGGTTGGGACAAATAAAGGGGACCAGTATGGACTGATGAACAGGGGTAGATACAGAAGCAGAGCAACATTGAACAGAATGTTAAACTACAGTGGGAAGCCTGGGGAGGGTTGGGGGGGGGATTAAGAGACCAACTGAAGGACTTATATGCATGCAGATAAGATTAACCAATGGACACAAGACACGGGGCGGGAGGGGCGGGGGGTAGGGGCCGGGGGAATGTCAAGGGGGGGAAAAAAGGAGACATATGTAATACTCTTTGTAATACTTTAAGAAATAAAAATTATTAAAATATTAAAAAAAAAAAAAAAAAAAAGACAGATCTGCCGGACTGGTCTGGAAATGGGTTCTTGCGAAGTCACAAGAAAAGCCCTTTAGAGACTCACGCATAGGAAGATATAAGGCACAGTGGCAGATTTAATGGAAGGGCACAGATGCCTCTGAAGAGGCTGCCACATTGCTTCATCCACGACCAGGTGGTTCAGCTCCCTCTCGCTGAGGAAGAAGTCCAGCCTCTGGTACAAGAAACCTGCACTTGTCCTCACTAAGCCCAGGAAGAGGGCCAGGGCCCAGAGATACTGTGCCATCACCTTGGCATTGGCTCTGAAGCTTCCGTAGCCTAGCTTAGTCTCAAAGTGATCAGAACTCTGGTGATCTTCAGGCCTCATCCCTCCTAACTGAGGAATCATGACTTAAAGCACTTTTATTTCCCCTAAAGTACTCTAAACTCTTGTTTCCTAGCTTTTGTGTTCACTATTCTTGTTGACTGTTCCTTGTGCCTAGAATACCTTTAGGGGACCTGGCTGACCCTAATTATCCTTTAGGCCTCACCCCCAAATTTTCTGCCTCTCCAGAGACCAGATTAGTTGCACAACATGTAAATGTATCCCTTTATAACACTACTAGAGGCTCGATGCACAAAATTCGTGCAAGGGGCTTGGCCCTTGCTGCCGCTGCAGCCACCTCTGCCTTGGCCCCCGCCACCGAGGCTTTGTCCGGAAGGTCGTCTGGAAAGACATCCAGTCTCATTAGCATATTACGCTTTTATTATTATAGATATGCACTATCTGTACCTGAGGTTTCCTCGTTCACTGTTCTACTTGTGCCTCAGAATAATATGTGCTTTACTGCACATGCTAAATAAATGAAAGAGAAGAATGACATTCCTTTTGCATTTCAGCCAAGACATGCATTTTGACAAAAGGGGAACAAAGTTATTTAAGTCTTTATTGCTCTCAAGCTAGGGCTTCTACTTCTTTATAGAGTTCCCAGTGGAATACACAGAACCCCAAGAATCCAAAACCTCTTGTTCAGAGTTCCTAAAGCATCCGGGGAACATGGAACAAGGGTCACTCCTAGATTTCCAAATCTAAAAATGTGTGCCTGAGAGTTTTTAGAGTACAAAATCATGTTTACAAAGACATTTTTTTTAAATTAAATCTTTATTGTTCTGATTACATTTGTTCCTCTTTTTTTCCCATAACTCCCCTTCTCCCAGTTCCCACCTCACCCTCCGCCGTCACTCCCCACCCACTGTCCTCATCCATAGGTGCACGATTTTTGTCCATTCTCTTCCCGCATCTCCCATTCCCCTTCCCCCCACCCCAAGAATAGTCAGTCCATTCCCCTTCTATGTCCCTGATTCATTGTAATCACCAGTTCATTCTGTACATCAGATTATTTATTCACTTGATTCTTAGATTCACTTGTTGATAGATGCATGTTTGTTGTTCACAATTTGTATCTTTACCTTTTTCTTCTTCCTCTTCTTAAAGGAAACCTTTCAGCATTTCGTATAATACTGGTTTAGTGGTGATGAACTCCTTTAGCTTTTCCTTATCTGTGAAGCTCTTTATCTGACCTTCAATTCTGAATGATAGCTTTGCTGGATAAAGTAATCTTGGTTGTAGGTTCTTGGTATTCAGTACTTTGAATATTTCTTGCCATTCCCTTCTGGCCTGCAAAGTTTCTGTTGAGAAATCAGCTGACAGTCGTATGGGTATTCCCTTGTAGGTAATTGAGTCTCTTTCTCTTGCTGCTTTTAAGATTCTCCCTTTGTCTTTTGCTCTTGGCATTTTAATGATGACGTGTCTTGGTGTGGTCCTCTTTGAATTCCTTTTGTTTGGGGTTCTCTTCGCTTCTTGGACCTGTAAGTCCATTTCTTTCACCAGGCGGGGGAAGTTTTCTGCCATTATTTCTTGAAATAGGTTTTCAATATCTTCCTGTCTCTCATCTTCTGGCACCCCTATTATTCTGATATTAGTGCGCTTGAAGCTGTCCCAGAGGCTCCTTACACTATCTTCACACTTTCGGATTCTTTTTTCATTTTGCTTTTCCAGTTGGGTGTTTTTTGTAGAATCTTTGGTTTGATTCTTGTGCTCCTCTGGTCTGCTATTTGGTATAATATTCTTTATTTCAGTCCGTGTACGCTTACTTTCTAGTTTCTTTATCATAGCATCGAGGGTCTCATTAGTTTTCGTGAGGCTCTGCTCAAGTTTATAGCAAGCCCTCAAAATTGCGATTCTTAGCTCCATATCCTCCATTTCTGTCATGTTTTTTTGTCTCCGCATCTTTTATGCTTTCTTGGTGCACCCCCTTGTGGTCTTTGTGCGCAGTCTTGTTCTAGTTAAGCCTTAATTGTTGTAGTTAACACTAGAGGGATTTGACCACCAGGCCGACTGTCTGTAGGAATCAGCTGTGTGGAAAACGTCTGTCTTCTGGGGAGGCGCTAATCCAGCCTTTGCCTGAGGCGATCAGCAAATGGCTGTGTGCAGGGTTTGGGCGGGGCGGGATCAACAGGGCGGGCGGAGGGAGCAGTTATGGCCGCTCTCAGTCCCGTTCCCAGAGGCTCTGCTTCTCAGAACCCCGGCAGCCGCTGCAAACCTCGGAGAGAAAGCTGCCCTCAGGTTCCAACTGATGCCGGATAATCCCGCTTCTCCCGTTTGAGTCTGGGTCCCTAGAGACTCGCCCGGATCTGGAGCCCAGAGTCTGAGACTCACTCCCGACCGAAAACGACAACCGCACCCTCAGCCACCAGCCCGCTTTCGCGCGCACCTCGGTACCTTTGTATTTTCCACACTGCGCCTCCTCTGAGCCTCGGTTTGCTGTTCTCTTTCCTTCTAGTTGTAGAGTCTCTCTTCAGCCAGCCTTCCTGTGGTTCTGGGTGATGTCCGTTCCGTCTTTTAGTTGTATTTTTGAAATGGTTGTTTGCGGCAGCGGTCTCCGGTGTTTACCTACGCCGCCATCTTGGTCTCTTTACTACAAAGTCATTTTATTTGAACTTTTTTTATACACTCCAATGCAGCAAACATTAATTCCTTACCTTCTATAGAAAACATATTACCGAGCACTTTAACAAAGTATTTAGAAAGAAACTAGTTTCTACTCTTAAGGAGAACAGTGAATAAAAGGAGAAAAGAAATATTTTGCTATCAAAATTCACTTTTGACATCAGGTTAAAAATTTTTAAATTTAGTTATTCGTAATGTAAGAAGTAACATTAATGTTAGAAATATGAAAGACTATTAAAGTTAAGCAAAATATAAAATTTAAATTTCTACCATACTTTAAATACCAAGAATAAGTTAAAATGTCTGCATTAAAATACTTAAATTCTGGTCATTCTCTAGAAAGGTTATGTAAAACTAAATTTTTAGTTTCAATTCTTTTTGGTACAGTTGGTAAACTTATAAAACCATCACCAGTTTATAAAAGTACTTGGTTAGATTATATACATCTGACTCCTTTATCTTTGGTTAGTATATTCGGAGCCAGGCTGAGAAGGTGTGGTCACGGTGACACTGTCATGGACCACTTACTTTGTGTTATCACACAGTCATAACTTTTGCTAACTCCAGCCAGTCATCTCAAAAATGCATACTGAAAGGATTATCTTGCAAGCAGAAAACCTTTGCCATCACTGGGAAAACACACAAAGAGCAACTCTATAAATGATGGTATTATCTTTGGTATGTAACAGGTGTGGATGACAGCATGTTGTATGGGGTGGGGTTGGTTTTTGTAATTATTATATTTTACATTAATGGCACTGCTTGTTTTTTTCAAAACATCCACATGGGCTCTCTTTAAGAAAATGTAAATGTTTTAAAATAATTGATTTTTATAAATAAGAAATACTGATTAAATGACTCCCGACACAAATTTTATCAGAAAAACACACAAAATAAACATCTAACATTTTATTAGTGCAGTACAAATGATAGTCATATTGAAAATATCTGATAACAAGAAGAAATATCATTTATAAGATAGGATTCTAAGGTGGGTGGGTTTCAGAAGGCCCTTAAATCTCTATTAGAAAGAATCTTGCTCAGCTGCCATGGAAAGTAGTATGGAGGTTCCTCAAGACATTAAAAACAGAGGTATCTTATGGCCCAGCAATCCCACTTTTGGGTATATATCCAGAGGAAATAAAATCATTATCTCAAAGAGATACCTGTACTCCCATGTTCACTATTATGCACAATAGCCCAGGTTATAAAAAATAAGGTAAAAAAGGGAAATCCTTCCATTTGCATTAACAAGAATGAACTGGGGGCATTATGCTAAATTAAATAAGCCAAACAAAGATAAGATACTGCATGGTATCACTTTGTATGTAGAATCTAAAAAAAAAGTTAAAATTCAAATTTAGTATGGTAGTTGCAAGGGGATGGGGTGTGGGAGAGTGTAGAGGTTGATAAAACTTTCAGTTATAAGATAGTGTCTAAGGAGCTAATGTAGAATATGGTGACTATAGTTGATAAAACAATACTGTAGCATTAAAATTTTCTGAAAGAGTAGAACTTAATGTTCTCACCCCCCAAAAAGATAAATGTGTGAGGTGATGGACTGAAGTATGGTAGCAATCATCTCAGGTAGAAACTATAGTTTACCTTTAACCCTCCTGTTTGGCTTATGTACCTATTCGCTTTGTTTAACAATGGACAGGTTATTTTGATTTTCTGAATTATATAAATCATCCCATTCGATTAAATGCCTTATTGATTATAATGTGAATATCCCATGGGTTGTGGTCATACTGGTCTTAGAAAGCATATTTTTCCTTCACCTGGGAAGGACAGCACAGTTATCCCAAGGTCAGAGGGCTCTAGACCCAAAACTGTAATTTAGATAGCATGCCTAAATTTAACCCAGGTTACCCAAGGGCTCTAGATCAGGGGTGGGCAAACTTTTTGACTTGAGGGCCACAATGGGTTCTTAAACTGGACCGGAGGGCAGGAACAAAAGCATGGATGGAGTGTTTGTGTGAACTAATATAAATTCAAAGTAAACATCATTACATAAAAGGGTACGGTCTTTTTTTTTTAGTTTTATTCATTTCAAACGGGCCGGATCCGGCCCGCGGGCCATAGTTTGTCCACGGCTGCTCTAGATAATGTGTTTATAACATGCTGTTTCTGCTTCTGTAAACGGCTTTTTGCAAACTAGGTTCCTCATTCCAGACCCGAGGGCTCTAGATAATGTATTTCTGTCAATTCAGTGACCCCGAGACCCAAAACTATAATTAACATGCTTAATTCTGCTTCTGTAAACTGCTTTTTGCGAGCCAGGTTCCTCATTCCAAAGCCTGGGATGTAATCAATACCTTTGTGATTTTTTGCCTATACAACCTTGGAGCTGAGACCATCTTGTTACTATGAGATTTGGGGAATGGCCCCTCATAGTGCCGGATTGCAATAAATGTGACTCTTTAATTCGACTTATTGAAGTGTCCTTCTGTGATTCGCAGGGTACATTACAACAGGACGTGTCATAAACTTGATTGTGGGAACCCTTTTACCATGTACATATATATCAAATCATCACGTTGTACACTTTAAAAATGTTATTTGTCAATTACATTAGCTAGAAAAAAAGCAAGAAGGAAAGTTACCTACGAGTTATAAGGATAATGTAACTTGTAACATTCAGGGCCATAATGATGAAAGGACAAGTCCTGCTTCACACAAGTTTAATACGTGGAGTAGATTATTTTACTCAGAATGACCTAAACCTGAGCTATTTAAAGATATTTCTGGATGAAATCTATTAACTACAAAAGAGCACACTGATTTTTTAAGTCCACAGTTTAGCAGAATATGGTTGCAAATGCAATTCTACACCTAAAAACAGTTACTTGCCTACCAAAATACATAAGCAACCTAGAACTGTCAAAAAAGTTAAAGTATTACCAGCAAAATAGTACTGTTTGAATCTCAAATATGTAGTTACTATGACTTCACTAATCAGAGTCCCAGCCCAGCAGGTGTGACTGTAAGCCATACAGGATTGCAATTTGTCAACTATTACAGTGGCTTTGCAACTACAAAATCATATTAAAAATTATTTTAAGTCCAGCTGGTGTGGCTCAGTGGTTGAGCACTGACCTATGAACCAGGAGGTCATGGTTCGATTCCTGGTCAGAGCACATGCCTGGACTGTGGGCTCTATCACCAGTGTGGGGCATGCAGAAGGCAGCCGATCAATGATTCTCTCTCATCATTGATGTCTCTGTCTCTATCTCTCTCTCCCTCTCCCTTCCTCTCTGAAATCAATAAAAATATATATTAAAAAATTTATTTTAGAACAATCCCATTGTTTGGATACTTCTGGTATTTAGATTTCCAACTGAATAATTTCTTATAGTAATATAATGCTGAGTGAAAAATTGGCTTTGTAGGCATGGACTTTTTGGTCTCTTAACAAACACATTTTCAATAAAGCAACTATACCACTTCACAAAGGTTTAAACACAGAAGTCTACAGCAAGTAACATCTACACTAATAAAAGAGAAACATGCAAATTAACCATCACTCTGCTACACCCACCAGCCAATCAGGAGTATGCAAATTAACCCCACTAAGATGGCAGCAGCCGCGGAGATGGAGCAAGCAGGAGGCTTGGGTTGCCCCTGGAGATGGAGGAAGCCAAGCTTCCCGCCTGCCCTGGCCGGCCCTGGGCTCTGCTGAAGGCTACAGTTTCAATTATAGAAGATAAATAAATCCCAGATACCTCCTTCCAGCCCACCCCGGCCTCTGCTCAAGGAGGCGCTGAAAAAAAAAGAAAAGAAAAAATGGAGAGGCTGGGAGCTTGGGTTGCCAGGGGGGCATGGCCAGTCTGAAAATGGCCCTCAGCCCCTCACCCAGGCTGGCCACACCCCCATGGGGTGAGAGTCCCCACTGGGGGGCTTGACCAGCCTGCAAACAGCCATCAGCCCCTCATCCAGGCTGGCCAGGCACCCCAGCGGGACCCCCACCCTGATCTGGGACACCCTTCAGGGAAAACCAGCTGGCCCCACCCGTGCACCAGGCCTCTATCTATACTAATAAAAGGGTAATATGCTAATTAGACTGGGAGACCTTCCAGAGGTTCTTCTGGACAAAGCCATGGTGGCAGGGCTGAGGTAGAGGCGGTTAGAGGCCAAGAGGGGATGGCAGTTGTGGGTGATCAGGCTGATGGGGGGGGCGGGGCCATTGGGAGTAAGCAGACCAGCAGGGGGGTCAGTTGGGGGCGAGCAGGCCAACAGTGGGGGTCAATTGGAGGTGATCAGGCCAGTGGGGGGGGGGGGGCAATTTGGAGTGAGCAGGCCAGCAGGGGGGGTAGTTAGGGGTGAGCAGGCCAGTGGGGAGGGAAGGTGGGGGCAAGCACACTGGCACGGGGGGCAGTTGGGGGCAAGCAGGCTGGCAGGGGGGGGCAGTTGGGGGCGAGCACACTGGCACGGGGGTGCAGTTGGGGTGATCAGGCTGGCGGGGGGGCATTTGGGGGCGAGCAGGCCGGAGGTGGGGGGCAGTTGGGGGTGAGCAGGCCGGCAGGCAGAGTGGTTGGGGCAATCAGGCAGGCAGGCAGGTGAGTGGTTAGGAGCCAGCAGTCCAGGATTGTGAGAGGGATGTCTGACTGCAGTTTAGGCCCGATCCCTGTAAACCGGCAGGAGGACATCCTTCGAAGGGTCCCAGATTGGAGAGGGTGCAGGCCAGGCTGAGGAACACCCCCCCCCCCCCGTGCATAAATTTCGTGCACCGGGACACTAGTACTATATAATGCCATTAGGGTTTCAGGTTTTAAGGTCAGATGCAGTTTCCTTACTCTCCTATTATATACACGAGAATACTTAAAAATTCATAGTCAAACACAAAAGAAAGACATTCTAAGTGAGTCTAACTCCAACATTATTTTACAACATAACAGTCAAGTCTTTAGGTCAACAAAACTTTAAGGCTTGAAGCTAATTTAACAGATTTTGTTTTGAAGAGATTAGTATCCCCAAATACCTGCTTTGCAGCTTTCTTAGCTTCATGTTTCCTTTGATTTTTAAGGGCTGTTTTTGATAATGGCTTATCATTTCCTGGTTGTGGTTTCATATTCTGAGGTGGTTCCTCCTCATGCTATGGAAAATATAAAAGAAACAATTTTGAAATAGAGTCCATGTTTTAAAAAACATATACAACAAATTACACAATTTGGCTAGTATGGGATAAAGTTATTTAATCAAATTCAAGATTACCAGCAAAGAATATTTCAAAATTCTGATTAGTAGTAGGCACATTCCAACTGTCAGGGTGGATTTAATGAGGTTCTGCCCATTAGTTGATAGATGTATCTTACATAAGAACTGGCAAAATTCAATTTTGTTTAAACAATGGAATTTACTTACTTTAATTTTTTAAAATTGATTTTTACAGAGAAGAAGGGAGGAAGAGAGAGAGAAACATCGATCAGTTACCTCTTGCATGTGCCCTGACCGGGGATTGAACCCACCAACTTTTGGTGTATAGGACGATGCTCCATCCAACTGAGACACCTGGCCAGGGCTGGAATATTTCTGTTTGTTTTTTTTTTTGTATTACTACTGACACATGATCCTTATGAAATTAAATTAGATACCAACAATAACTTCTTCTGGAATCTTTTTGGATCTGACTACTGCAAACAGAAACTCAGTTTCCTCATTTATTTTCTTTGAACTAAGAATTATTTGCTAGATCTTTACTTACAAAATCAGAGATTAGGAGATTAAAAATAAAAGTAAATAGAAAACCTACAACAGACATCAAGAAAACAGATCAAATAGGAAGGAATAAGTGACTGCATAATTATAAATCGAGGATTAACATAATGGTCTATAAAAAACTAAATAGGCCAGTCGGCCTGATGGTCAAATCCCTCTAGTGATAACTACAACAATTAAGGCTTCGCTAGAACAAGACTGCGCACAGAGACCACAAGGGGGTGCACCAAGAAAGCATAAAAGATGCGGAGACAAAAAAACATGACAGAAATGGAGGATATGGAGCTAAGAATTGCAATTTTGAGGGCTTGCCATAAATTCGTGCAGAGCCTCACGAAAACTAATGAGACCCTCGATGCTACGATAAAGAAATTAGAAAGTAAGCATACACGGACTGAAATAAAGAATATTATACCCAATAGCAGACCAGAGGAGTGCAAGAATCAAACCAAAGATTTGACAAAAAACACCCAATTGGAAAAGCAAAATGAAAAAAGAATCCGAAAGTGTGAAGATAGTGTAAGGAGCCTCTGGGACAGCTTTAAGCGGACTAATATCAGAGTCATTGGAGTCCCAGAAGATGAGAGACAGCAAGATATTGAAAACCTATTTCAAGAAATAATGGCAGAAAACTTCCCCCACCTGGAGAAAGAAATGGACTTACAGGTCCAAGAAGCGCAGAGAACCCCAAACAAAAGGAATCCAAAGAGGACCACACCAAGACACATCATCATTAAAATGCCAAGAGCAAAAGACAAAGAGAAAATCTTAAAAGCAGCAAGAGAAAGAGGCTCAATTACCTACAAGGGAATACCCATACGACTGTCAGCTGATTTCTCAACAGAAACTTTGCAGGCCAGAAGGGAATGGCAAGAAATATTCAAAGTGCTGAATACCAAGAACCTACAACCAAGATTACTTTATCCAGCAAAGCTATCATTCAGAATTGAAGGTCAGATAAAGAGCTTCACAGATAAGGAAAAGCTAAAGGAGTTCATCACCGCCAAACCAGTATTATATGAAATGCTGAAAGGTATCCTTTAAGAAGAGGAAGAAGAAGAAAAAGGTAAAGATACAAATTATGAACAACAAATATGCATCTATCAACAAATGAATCTAAGAATCAAGTGAATAAATAACCTAATGTACAGAATGAACTGGTGACTATAATGAATCAGGGACATAGAAAGGGAATGGACTGACTATTCTTGGGGGGGAAAGGGGAATGGGAGATTCGGGAAGAGACTGGACAAAAATCATGCACCTATGGATGAACTCAGTAGGTGGGGAGTGAGGGTGGAGGGTGGGGTGGGAGCGGGAAGGAGGGGAGTTATGGGGGGAAAAAAGAGGAACAAATGTAATAATCTGAACAATAAAGATTAAAAAAAAAAAAAAAAACTAAATAACTTGTCATATTATACAATGAAAATAGTAATTTCCACCACCGGATATTTATATAAACACCTATCAACTACATTCCACAACAGAAAGAGGGTGAATTAAGTATAGGATCGAGGAGCATCTAATGTAGAAGATGGGGCTATAGTAAATAACACTGTATTGTATAACTGAAATTTGCTAAGAGAGAACTGAAATGTTTTCACCCAAAATAAAAAATTCATCTAACAACTGATTCTATCTACATTGCTATTATCTTAGTTTTAACTGTCTCTTTAGGCTCTATCATACTTGCACATCAAAGGACCAGATCTTCATGAAGTTTTTGAGTACTAGATCTCAGATCTGTGTTGAACTTGAAAGTGCTATCAGGAAATGGGCAGGGCTCAAACATTTAAGATACAGAGGAATAAGTAGGAAACCATAGTGATTTTATCTTAACAGCTGCATTAACTATTTCAGATCATTAAAATTCTGTGCATATAAATTTCCTACTTGGAGCTGCTGAGTACGGGGTGGGGCAAAGGAGGTTTACAGTTGTGAGTACGTGAAACACAGAATTTATTCCTGTATTATTATTTATTGTACTAGAGGCCCAGTGCACAAATTCGTGCACAGGTGGGGTCCCTTGGCCTGGCTGGTGATCAGGGCCATAGGTCGGCCACCAGGGGCAGCGGCAGCGGGAGGTAGGCCAGCCACAGGAGGTTGGCTGTGGGAGTGCACTGACCACCAGGGGGCAGCTCCTGCGTTCAGTGTCTGCCCCCTGTTGGTCAGTGCATGTCATAGCAACTGGTCAACCGGTTGTTTGGTCGCTTAGGCTTTTATATATAGAGAGAGAGACCAGAAGAAGCCTGGTGCACGAAATTCGTGCACAGGTAGGGTCCCTAAGCCTGGTCGGCAATCAGGGCCAATCCGTGGGGTGACCGGTGGGGTGATCTGGGCCCCTGCTCGCACCTGCCTTGGCCTGGCATCGCCTACTCGCTGGCCCTGACCGCTGCCATTGCCGCCCATCGCCATCTGTGGGCGAGCAGCAGGGTGATTGGGGCCCCCGCTTGCACCTGCCTTGGCCTGGAGCCGCCCGCTCACCTGCTCCACCATCCCGCTGTGGTCCCACTCTTGTCAGGCTCATCAGGGCCGGCAGTGCCTCCACTGCCGCCTGCTGCCAGCGCTGCGTCGCGGTCACCCAACATGTTCTGCGCCGCCCCCTGGTGGTCGGCGCATGTGTAACTCCCGGTCAGTCAAACTCCCGCCCATGGGAACAATTTGCATATTAGCCTTTTATTATATAGGATTATTTTCTTTCTTTAAAAATATATATTTTTTTATTTCAGAGATGCTTTCAGAGATGAAGGGGGAGAGAGAAAGAGGGGATAGGGGGGCGTGAGAGAAACAGAAACATCAATGATGAGAGAGAATCATTGATCAGCTGCCTCCTGCACATCCCCCCATGATGGTTGAGCTCGTAACAAAGGCTCTAACCAGGAATTGAACCGTGATCTCCTGGTTCATAGGTTGATGCTGAACCACTGAGCCACACCGGCTGGGCTATTATATTATTTTCCATACAGACAACTGTAAAACTACTTTTGCTCCACCCTGAATATATAAACCCACATTTGTAGAACAGAGAAACTTGGAGGATAAGCCTCTGTCACGTCTTTTTTTGTCTCTACTCTGAGTACAATGGGACTTAAGATATACTAAAATGTGCTGAACATTTGTTTTATACATCTGAATCCTTTCAATAGTGGGCTCTTGTATAGTATCTTGCTTCAGCAGAAAGTTTCTACTCATTTCAAAAGTACTTCAGAAAAGGACAAAGCTGCCTGGCTGGCATGGCTCAGTGGTTTAGCATTGACATATGAACCAGGAGGTCATGGTTCCATTCCTTCAGGGCATATGCCCAGGTTGCAGGCTTGATCCCCAGTGTGAGATGTGCAGGACACAGCTGATCAATGATTCCTTCTCATCATTGATGTTTCTATCTCTCTCTCTCTCTCTCCCTCTCCCTTTCTCTCTGAAATCAATAAAAATATTTTTTTTAAAAATGACAAAGCAATTAAAAAATGATGCAAGAAGAAAGAATGAGTTACAAATCTCTTCCAAACCATGTAGCCACTGACAGACTTTCAGTTAAGACAAAACAAACAGCCAAAACCGGTTTGGCTCCTTGGATAGAGCGTCGGCCTGCGGACTGAGAGGTCCCAGGTTCGATTCCGGTCAAGGGCATGTGCCTTGGTTGCGGGCACATCCCCAGTGGGAGATGTGCAGGAGGCAGCTGATCGATGTTTCTCTCTCATCAATGTTTCTGGCTCTCTATCTCTCTCCCTTCCTCTCTGTAAAAAAAATCAATAAAATATATTAAAAAAAAAAAAAAGACAAAACAAACAAAAAATCCACACAGCTCGTAAGCACCATGACCTTTTCTGGCTTTAGTTCTATGTGACCACTGTACATATTTCATCCTTACTAATAAAATGTGTTTCTTTGCCCAGCCAGAATAGCTCAGTTGATTGCAGGTTTGATTCTTGGTCAGGGCACATTCCTGGTATTGGGTTTGATCCCCTGTCGGGGCATGTACGAAAGGCAACCCTATATAATAAAAGCCTAATATGCAAATGGTCCCCTTGGGCAGTCGTTCCACTGGGAGTTCGATCTCTCACTATGACGTGCACTGACCACCAGGGGGCGGTGCAGAACATGGCGGGCGTCAGCGATGCTCTGCAACCTCTCACCAGCTACCTGGGGGCGGGGGTGACAGGGACAGAGGTGCAGTGAGAATGTTGGGTGTCCACTGAGCTCACTCTCACTCCCCCTGCTATCCTCCCCCGGGACACCAGGGCTCGTGTGCTGGAGAAGTCCTCCCGCTTCGGTGCCAGGCACCTGCGAGGAGCCCACCCTGCACCTGTGCAGCCTCTTCTGGGTGAGCTGGGCCACAGCCGCCAGGGGACCGCAGGGGCCAGTCGGGCTCCCCATGGGTTCACATAGGAGCTGGTCTGCGAGGCCAGCTTGGAGAGAGCATGCTGCCCACCCGGCTTCCGTGTGGCGCTGCTGGGCGGTCCAGAGGCATATGCTGTGCCCCGGCCTACAGTGTCCAGCCACGCTCACCGCAACTCCATGTGGGGGGTGGGGAGCACCCTGACTCAGGTGGAGGGTGGCGCGTGGGGGCCCAGGTTCTGCCCAGGGTCCAGAGGTCAGCAGGGACCTTCCCTTCTATGCCAGATGCTCGCGCTTCAATTGCTGGCCAGGCCTAGGGACCGCACCCGTGCATGAATTCATGCACGGGCACCTCTAGTTGATTGATGTTTCTCTCTCTCTCTTCCTCTCTCTAAGCATGTCCTCAGGTGAGGATTAAAAAGCAATAAATTTTGTTTCTTCAGTTATATCAATTTTTATGTTACTGCTTTGATGAATATATGATAAAAGTGAAGGTGGTTTTTTTTTGAAAGCCAATAAATACTTCCTTAAGTATAATTTATATAAAAAAGTTTACTTATAAAAAAGTAACTTTTTGCCCTGGCCGGTTTGGCTCAGTGGATGGAGTGTTGAGTCAGCCTGTGGACTAAAGGGTCCCAGGTTTGATTCTGGCCAGGGGCACATGCTTGGGTTGTGGGCTTAATCCCCCGCAGTGGGGGGCAGTCAGTGATTCTCTCGCATCACTAATGTTTCTATCTCTCTCCCTTCCTCTCTGAAATAAAATATATATATGTGTGTGTGTGTGTGTGTGTGTGTGTATATATATATATATATATATATATATATATATATATATACACACACTAATAAAAGAGAAACATGGTAATTAGTGTACGACCGCTACCCTTCCCATTGGCTAATCAGCATATCCTTATGCAAATTAACTGTCAGCCAAGATGGCGGCCGGCAGCCATGCACTGAAGTGAACAGGGAGGCTTGCTTGCTCCAGTGATGGCGAAATCCAACATTCCCCGCCTGACTTGCCGGCCTCTCAGCTGCAACTCTAAGCAAGTATGTTGCAAATATAGAAGCTAAACAAAACCCCAGAAACCCCGGCTTTCAGTCAGCCGGGCTTCAGCCAGCCTGACCGCAACATTGTATCAAATACAGAACGTAAACAAAGGCCAGAAACCTGCTTTCAGCAGCCGAGGCCTCAGAGCTAAAGCTGGCCCAGAATAGAAAAAAAAAAAAAGAAAAAAAGGAGCAGTTGGGAGCTTCAGTCACCCACCAGCCGGAAAACGGCCCTCAGCCCCTCACCCAGACTGGCCAGGCACCCCAGTGGGGACCCCCAACCTGATCCAGGACACCCTTCAGGGCAAACCAGCCGGCCCCCACCCATGCACCAGGCCTCTATCCTATATAGTAAAAGGGTAATATGCCTCTCGGCACCGGGATCAGCAGAGCAGCGAGGCTCCCGGCACCGGGATCAGCGTGACAGGGGGCAGCACCCAAACCCCCTGATCGCCCTGCGGCTCTGTGTGTGACAGGGGGCGGGCCACAACCTCCCTATCCGCCCTGCTCTGTTCATGACAGGGGAAGGCGCCCCAACCCCCTGATCAGTCCTGCTCTGTGCTGATAGGGGGGAGCTCCCCAATCCCCTGATCGCCCTGCGGCTCTGTGTGTGACAGGGTGCGGCGCCCCCCCCCCCCCCCCACGGGCCCTGCTCTGTGTGTGACAGGGTAGAGCCATAACCTCCCCATTGGCCCTGCCCTGAGTGTGACAGGGTGCAGCGCCCCAACCCCCTGATCCACCCTGCTGTGTGTGTGACAGGGGGCGGTGCCCCAACTCCCCTATCGGCCCTACTCTGTGAGTGACAGGGGGGAGCTCCTCAACCCCCTGATGGGCCCTGCTCTGTGCGTGACAGGGGGGAGCTCCCCAACCCCCTGATTGACCCTGCTCTGTGTGTGACAGGGTACGGAGCCCCAACCCCCCTGATGGGCCCTGCTCTGTGAGTGACAGGGGGCAGAGCCCCAACCCCCTGATCGGCCTTGCTCTGTGAGTGACAGGGGGCAGCGCCCCAACCCCTTGATCGGCCCTGCTCTGTGAGTGACAGAGGGCAGCGCCCCAACCCCCTGATCGGCCCTGCTCTGTGAGTGACAGGGGTCAGCGCCCCCAACCCCCTGATTGGCCCTGCTCTGTGAGTGACAGGGGCCAGCGCCCCAACCCCCTGATCGGCCCTGCTCTGTGCTTGACAGGGGGTGGCGCCGCAACCCCCCAATCGGCCCTACCCTGAGCGTGACTGAGGGTGGCATCGCAACCTCCCGATCCGCCCTGCTCTGTGCATGACAGGGCGGCGCCCCAACTCCCCAATTGGCCCTGCTCTGAGCCTGACCAGGGGCTGCACCTAGGGATTGGGCCTGCCCTCTGCCACCCGGGAGCAGGCCTAAGCCAGCAGGTTGTTATCTCCCGAGGGGTCCCAGACTGCGAGAGGGCACAGGCAGGGCTGCCCCCCCCCCCCCCAGTGCACAAATTTTTGTGCACCGGGCCTCTAGTATATATATAATTTTTTTTAAAGTAACTTTTTTCTTCAAGGGGAAAAATCCCAACATTTTTATTTCTGTCTGCTATGTAACCCCCTTCCTTTGTGAAGTTATCAACTAGAATGTCTTTGTTTCTAGTAATTTCTTGACAGTATTTTCTTTGCCATTTACCTAATTTCTGTAATTAGATACAAACAAAAATTTCTCATGAGTGGTTACTGACTAAAATGATTTGTTAGGATCACATAATTACCATGTCACATACAAAAGCAAAAGCTTAGTGAAAATCTTAAATGCTAAAAAATTTTGGTTTTAAGAAGTTCTTACCTAGTTTTATCACAATTTTCAAACTATAATTTTTCTATATTAATTTCTCTACCTTCCTCCACCAAAACAAACTAGTTTTATGGATGGGAGAAAAAAAATACACACCAATTCAGAATTTCTTCCTCTTGTGCTATCTGACATGAATTTAGAAAGCCGAATAGGTTGAGGTTATTCCTGTTTTCAATTTAGGTAAGAAAAATCTCAGTATACATGGGACAAATCTGATTACAACATACTTTCTTTTTTTGGCCTAATAAAAATATCATAAATAGAGCTTACTTGGTTAAATAAGTTTTTATATATACTTACTAAATAATACAACAAAAAATTTTCAACAGAACATTTTAAGAAGTTACAGACCACTGCTACATTTTAAGGAGAAGGACAGTGGTTCTTTTGTTTTTGAGAGGGTGAGGAGTGGCACAAGGAAGGCATAGGAATATTTATCCTTTAAAAAAGTATTACTTCCCTGAGTGCTTAATAATGAAGTAGCTGTATAACACCATTTACTTGGAACAGTCCCAGCCTGTTGTCACCTTTCTAATAGAAAGGTATTGTCACCTTTCTAATAGATAATAGAAAGACTTACAGAGCACCTTTATTCTTTAACATCACCACAGAAACTTAGATAATTTACAAATGCCTTCTCCTGAGCTCTGAAATACTCACATTTTAGAGCAGATAAGAATCTGAACAATACTCTGGTCATAACTTTACAACAAAGTTAGGAACTGATGGCCTAAGGACAATAAATGTTTTGTTTGAGCAACAGTGTTCCAGAAACAGAAACTTTACATAAACATCCAGACTTGTTTAGTCTTGAAAAACCAAACATTTTGGCAAAGTGGGACTAAAATCTCCTATGGAAACAATGAACTACTGCTGTGTAGTTGCTGTGGCCTTTAAGGAGGGCATGATCTCTCACAGCATGATCTTACACTGTGTAGGCCTTTGAATTTGAGCCCATGGTCTGCAAAGCTGGTATGTTATATACTCAGTTATCTTTCCCAGACATGCAAAATGTGAATTGCTTCAAATTAACTACTCTATCAATCTAATATGAGCTATTCACCATTTTCAGCAATGGTTTCTCCATGGTTTCTACCCTAGAGTTTATATTCTCATCAGGTACTAAGTAACACAAGCACATGCCTGAGGAAAAAAAGGTCTAGAAAGCTCCACACACTGAAAAACCTTTTCCCACTAAAGTAGTAAACTTGACTTACCAGTTTGGAATTGGTAGTTGGTTTATTTCTTAAAGCTGGGGGTCTGTAAGCTGTTGCAGTTTTAGGTTCTTCACTGGGTACGTCACTTGGAACTGCTTGGTAAGTTATTGTTTTTGCTGGAAATATTCCATCTAAAAATGGCTGCCAAGAAACCTGCCATAATTCCACATTTGATGGCACATCATACTTGTGCAAGATTGAGCCAGTGTAATGCCAAATCTTGTACCCATTATTAACACGTAACCTGGGAGCACATGTAGCTGTTAAAATATGCTCACCATCTGGGCACCAAGCAAAATATGTAGAATCAGAGGCCACTGGTTTAGAAATAAGTTTGTAGTTTTTAACATCCCATACTTCCATCTGTCCCCTCAGATTTCCAAATCCAGCCAGTACTAATATATGCCCATGAGGACTATAGTAGGCTGCGTTACGAGGACCAGTTCCAAAGTCAAACACAGGATCACACTTCAAGTTGAAAATTGTTGCTTTGGCAGGCATAAAACCATAAACAGCACAAAACTCAGTAGAATTCGAATTCCAAATTACATCATAGATGGGGCCACTTTTTGCTGGAAAAATAATATAAAACCCAAATTAGCAATAATTATATGAATATAATATTTATTAGCACTAATTATAATCACATAACACTCAAACATGTCAAACAGTAAAAAAAAAAAAACGAAACAAAAAAACCCAAAAATTTCATGGTATGTTAAAATTAAAATATTTTTACATGATATATATAAAAATTAATGTATAATCATAAATTTAAGAATCTCTAATAAACCTTAATTTCTTTTACATTTTGGCAATGTGGGCTCATAGTAGCATAGGTTATTACTACTAGTTATTAACAACTAGTTTTTATTGAACTAGGTAGTAGTATATGCATATAGTAATAAAAATATGAACTATATAAAAAGACACGCCACAAAAATAAACCCCTCTACACTATAGGCAAACCTGTTATATTTCTTTTCTTTTTTTGGTTAATCCTCACCCAACAGTATTTTTTCCATAGATTTTTAGAGAGAGTGGAAGGGAGGAAGGAAGGAGGAAAGAGGGAGAGAGAAGGAAAGAGAGACACATTGGTTGCCTCCTACAGGCACGCTGACATAGCGGGGGATTGAACTTGAACCTGCGTATATGCCCTTGATCAGGAATCTGCATGGGGGATGACACTCTAACCACTGAACTACATCCACCAGGGCCTCTCTGGTATATTTATTGCATACTAGAGGCCCGTTGCATGAAGAGATTCGTGCAATAGGCCTTCCCTTCCCCTGGCTGCTGGCACAGTTTTCCTCCGGCACCCAGGACCCAGGCCTTTGCTCCGGGGAGCCTTCAGTCTTCACTGCTCCGGCTGGAGCCTTCCGTCTTTGCTCGGCCGCTTCGCGCCTATGTATGCAAACTAACCGCCATCTTTGTTGGGTTAATTTGCATACTCTCCTGATTGGCTGGTTAGCGTAGCAGAGGGATGGTTAATTTACATGTTTGTCCATTATTAGGTAAGACTAGAGGCCTGTTGCATGAAGAGATTCGTGCAATAGGCCTTCCTTTCCCCTGGCTGCTGGCATCGGTTTGCCTCCGGCACCCAGGGCCCAGGCCTTCTCTCTGGCCGAGTTCTGGCCAGAGCCAGCCCCGGAGCTGTGTGGCCTTGCTGCAAGCCGGCCCCAGAAACGTCAGGCCTCGCTGCTCCACCGGCCCCGAGGCCGTGAGGCCTCTCTACTCCGCTGGCCCAGAAACGTCAGGCCTCACTCCACTGCTTGGAGCCTACGTATGCAAATTAACCGCCATATTTGTTGGAGGTTAATTTGCATATCGCCCTAATTAGCCAATGGGAGGCAGAGCGAAGGTAGGGTCAATTACCATGTTTGTCTATTATTAGATAGGATGCTTCCTGAAATTTTTTTTGAAATTTAGCTTCTCTCTCTTAAACACATACAAAAAACCCCAAAGTTCTACCCTCTGTTTCATTTCAATACTCTATCTTGGAGATTTTTTCACATAAGCACATTATGATCTGCCTCATTCTTTTTCAGCTGTTCCGTGTTCCATTACAAATTCTGTGAGTGTTCACAAACACATCTGTAGAAGTGCAACTGTCTGGTCAAAGGGCGCACCCAGTCACTGGATGACATACCACCAAACTGTCCTTTAAAGACGTACCAATTTGCACTATGAATAACTTTTGACAATATGGAATTTTCCCTCACTCTCACTCATGCTCTGTAGTTTCTTATTTTTACTTTTGCCAACCTACTAAGGTGCAAACTGTATCTTGCTTTCTATTTTCTTATAAACTAAGCACCTTTTAAATATATCTATAATAGTAATCTATAATAGTAAAAGGGCAATATGCTAATTAGACCAGAAGTCTTCCAGACGTCCTTCCTTGCAAAGCCGGGGCCCGAGGGAAGCCAGCCTGGGTCCCAGGTACCTACTGGTGGCCGGAGGAGGGAAGCCTGGGTCCCAGGTGCCGTAGGGAAGCCAGTACTGGCAACCAGAGGAAGGAAGGCCTACTCTTAAATGAATTTTCATTCGTTGGGCCTCTAGTTTATACATAATTTCATTTCTCTTTCTGTGGACTATTTTTTAATGTTCCATGTCCATTTCTTTCTTTAGTTATTGGTCTTTTATTGCTTTACTTGATACAGTAACAATATTCACCTTTTCTCAGACTCATCCCTTGCAATCTAAACAAATTTCCCCCCCAATTTTTATTGTTTTGCTTAATTTTTGAACTCTTTTCTTCCCTTAATGTAGAAATCTATAACTTTTATATATTTAAATTTATTCCTTTTCCCTCATAACTTCGGTCTTTAGAAAGTCTTTTTCCATTTTTAGAAAAAAAAAATCACAAATATTTGCTTCTAGTTCTATAGTTTTAGATATAATTTTTTGGCCCAACTGGATTTTTTTTTTTGATGAAGAGGCAGCATTATTGATTTCTTTTCTTTCTTTTTTTTTTAAGAGAGGAAGGAAGAGGGAGAGAGAAACACTGATGTGAGAAATATTCATCAATTGCCTCTGGCAGACCAGGGATGAAACCTACAACCCCACCATGTGCCCTGATCGGGAATCAAACCCGTGACCTTTCGGTGCACAGAAAGAGGCAACACTATTAATGTTTTGTTCCAAATAGCTAGACTGTTGTTCCCATACCACATAAAAAATCAGTATTTTCCACCATTGATTCAAATGCTGACTTTCTTACATAGCAGTAGCAAAGGAAATGTGCATCTCTTTCTGAATTTGGTTCTGTTTCATTGTTTACCTGTCTACTCACCAGCCAGAACCAAAGTGACTTAATTACAACTGCCTTACATCTTAATATCTAATAGTGTAAGAATCCCCCCATCCTATTATTCTTTTGCAGTTTTCAAAACATTATTGCAAGTTTATTTTTCAGTATCAACTTTAGAATCAGCTTACCTAGTTAAATCTACTGGCATTTTAATTTCACTTTTACATCAACTTGGAGAGAAATGACATCTTTATAAAATTCTTAAAGGTCACAGTTTGTTCCTCAGAAGTTTTTTTCCCCATCGGACCTATACTATTTGTTTTTTGCTGCTATACATACATGAAATCTTCCCTTCCATTATGTTTAAGTGGCTGTTGTTATATGGTGACTTCATCTATGAGCAGAGATGATTTTGTTTCTTCCTTTTAAAACTGCACACTTGCCCTAGCCGGTTTGGCTCAGTGGATAGAGTGTCGGTCTGTGGACTGAAGGGTCCTGGGTTCTAGTACCAGTCAGGGCACATGCCTGGGTTGCAGGCTCAATCCCCAGTAGGGGGCGTGCAGGAGGCAGCCGATCAATGATTCTCTCTCATCATTGATGTTTCTCTCTCTCCCTCTCCCTTCCTCTCTGAAATCAATAAAAATATATTTAAAAATAATTTTAAAAAATAAATGAAATTGCATACTTGCCTTGGCCGGTTTGTTTCAGTGTTTAGGAGCATGGTCTGTGGACCAAAGGGTTTCAGGTTCCATTCCCAGTCAAGGGCATTTCTTGGGCTGCAGGTTCGATCCCTGGCCCTAGTTGAGGTGTGTGCAGGAGGCAACCAATTTTGATGTTTCTTTCTCTCTCTCTCTCTCTCTCTCTCTCTCTCTCTCTCTCTCTCCCCCTGTTTCCCTCCCTCTCTCTCATACACACTCTCTCTAAAAATCAATGGAAAAAAATATCCCTGGGTGAGGATTAAAAACTAAAAATAAGTAAGACTGCATATTTTATCTTTTTTAAAAATGTATATTTTTGTAGATTTCAGAGAGGTAGAGGGAGAGACAGAAACATCAATGATGAGAAAGAATCATTGATCGGTTGCCTCCTGAATGCCCCCTACTGAGGATGGAGCCCACAACCCAGCATTTGCCCTGAGCAAGAATGGAACTGTGACCTCCTGATTCATAGGTCGAAGCTCAACCACTGAGCCACCAGCTGGGTTACATGTTATCTTTTGATCAGTTATACTAAGTAGATCTTTCAGAATGTTAACTAAGAGTGGAATGGGGAGTCACCCTTGTTTTGTTTGTGACTTCATTAGAACGTTTTCTTTACATGTTCAATTCAAAATGAAAAAATTAGGGAGTTGCCAGAATTTTAGATCTGTATTATTCTATAGTTAATTTAGTTTAACAAAACAAAGATGAAGTACTAACATTCTTCAGTACTGAAAATGGTGCTAAATTCACTAGATCAACTTACTGTCCTAATAAGTTCAATAAGTCCCCAAAGAGTTACAGCAACTGAATTACCTAACTTAGCAAGTTTCCTACTAAAGAACTATCATAACTAAATTAACTGGGTTATGTCAAAATCAGGTGTGTCTGGAAATGACTTTAAGTTTCTTAATCAAGAGGAATTTTATCATAAAGATTATAAAACATGTTAGTCTTAACACCTGATCAAGAATTTAGATTATATCATCTTTTTTAAAAAACATGTATTTTTATTGATTTCAGAGAGAGGAAGGGAGAGGGAGAGACAGATAGAAACATCAATGATGCGAGAGAATCACTGATCAGCCAGCTGCCTTCTGCATGCCCCCCACTGGGGATTAGGGCATGTGCGCTCACCTGGAATCGAACCGTGACCTCCTGGTTCATAGGTCAACGCTCAACCATTGAACCATGCCAGCTGGGCTATGTCATCTTTTTCACTGTCCTAATGTTTTTATCAAAGGAAGATGGCTGAAATACTCACGTAATTGCACCACAGCACTTTCTCCGTTTGTTGCAATATAGTGCAGCGTTTGTTCACCGTAGTAGGAAGCTCCTGTCTTGTCAACATCTGTACTAGCTATTACTAACACAGCAGTAGCTATAACAGTGAAAACTTTAATTAGATTTAAAACACAAATTAACCTAATGGTGATAAAAAATATATTAAACAATATAATACAGCCATGTAAAAGTTCATTAAATAAGCTTTGATACATTCTCCTATACACATAGGAATCAAGTCTAAATCAATACTTGATAAACAAAATGAGAGAAAATATATTTATTGTACCTTTTTTATTCCATAGCATTGTAACCTTATCTGCCTTAAAGAAACTTTTATTGGCTAAAGCTGCATGAGGTCCATCAAAGTTGGGGTACTTATATAATCGAACAAATGAAGGTGCACCCTTACTTCCTGGAACGTAAACAGCCACCTATGATACACAGACATGAATAATTTAATTTAGGAAGTATATAAACTAAGATGGATATCACTAAAAACTAAAAAAAGAGGTTAATCTTATAATATTCCACATAAACAAACAGAAACATAGCCATTACCTTGTATGGTTGGGGTCCAGGTGATAACACAAAATCATTAATTTTTTGCAAATGCAATTTATTTGCAGTTGTATCTAAAAAAAAGGAAATGGTGTTAGATTGATGAGAGATGCTAATAGTGAATGCTAAATTCTGAATACATTTTAAAAGGTTAGTGTAACTATACACAATAATGATCATTGTAGTCTCATATAGATGAGGCAGAGCAAAATAGTGGAAAAAGCATGGGTGGGAGTAGAAAAATTTACACTTGAGTTTCTACTCAGTCACTTATTAGCTGTGTGAGCTTGGGCAAGTAATGAGATTACACACCTAATTCCCAGTGATTGGTTTTTAAGAGCACAGTATCAGGCACATAATAGGTATTTAATAAACATCAGTTCCCTTCTCTTCAACTTCTGAAATAAAGTAGTTTTAGAGCTCAGTAGATGGGAAAGATGACTTTTAGACTAATATAAAATGTGGATATAGATATTCTGTAACTAATTACATGACAATAATAATCACAAGAGTAACAGTGGTGAACATTTTTTTGAGTTCTAACTCTGTGCCAGGCAGTCAGAACCCATATTATGAAAAATACTACTTCCCTAGTTAATGGGATCAAGAGCTGTTATTCTTCCTTTGTTCAAATTCAGAAATCAACAGCTCTTCGAAAGTAGCACATCAAACTGCCAAATTGCAGCGCCATTCTTTTGGCATGCTCACAAAGAGGCAGGCAAGTGAACCCAAAATCAGTGGGGGCTAGAATGAGTCTCAAAAGCAAGATAATGAAGTGTACAGCTATAAAGATTAAGTGAATAGTGCCACCTTTGGTATATGTTAATGGAGTTACCAATTCCTACTCTACTGTAATATACTCAAAAGTGTACAGTCATTAATGGGATACCCTAAGGACAAAAGAAATTGCAAAACTTTTTCTTTAAATCATTTTCAGTAATCATGTTACTGGTATTACTGTTCGTATTGCTATTCTAAGAATATTATGTGGTTCGTGTGAAATAAAGCAAATGAGCGGAACCAAGATGGCGGCGTAGGGAGCGGACCTGTGTGTGCTGCTCTCTCACAGCATCATTGAAACTATCAACTATGAAGTAAACAACCGCCACTCAGAACCATGGGGAAGTTGGCCCAGTGGGAGATCTACAACTGGAGGAAAAGAAAGAAGCGCAGTGAGACTGAATGGGAGCTACGGAGGCACCAAAACCAGAGGTACGCAGTCACACGCCACGCGGGCTGCAAATGGATTCTCGGTTTTTTACGAACCCTCGAATCCTCTGGGCTTGCCCGGGGCGGGTCTCTGAGGCCCCAGATCCCACAGGGAGAGGCGGCCACGGCCTTGCAGTGGTCGGAGAGTGAGGGAAGCTCTGATACGCGGCTGCTCGCCGGCACCGAGGGACAAGAAATCCTGGTGTCCCGGGGAGGCGAGGGGCGCGGAGACGCCGCCATCGCTATTTCATCCACGCTGGTGACTCCCTGTGACCCCGCCCTACCCTCAGGGCTGTGCCAGAGGCACAAGAGGGAATGACTGTGCTTTTACAAACTCTCAAATCCACTGAGCTGGTTCGGGCGGGTCTCTGAGGCCCCAGGCCCCAAGGCGAGAGACGGCATGGCCTTCCAGCGGTCAGAAAGCGAGGGAGGCTCTGGCGCTCGGCTGCTCGCCGGCACTGGGGGACGCAAAGTCCTGGAGTCCTGGATAGGCAAGGGGCCGCTGAGTCTCCGCCCCGGCGACTCCCTGTGATCCCGCCCTACGCAATTTACATTCCCATCTGGGCTGTGCCAGACCCACAAGTAGAAGCGCCTTTTCTTCTGCAAACTTTCAAATCCACTGAGCTGGTTCAGGCGGGATCATGAAGCACCAGACCCTACGGGGAGAGGCAGCACAGCCTTGCAGCCATCAGAAAGCGAGGGAGACTCTGTTGCACAGCTGCTCGCCGGCACTGGGAGACACAAAGCCCTGGCAGAGAGTCAAGGGGCCGCGGAGACTCAGCCAGTGCTATTTGCTCCGCCATGGCAACTCCCTGAGTCTCAGCCTTAATCAATTTACATCCCCATCCAAGCTGTGCCAGGTGCACAAAAAGACCCACCTGCGCTTTTGCAGCCTATCCCAACAAATTGCAGACTTCAACTGCTCGCAGCCATGAGAGACACACTCAAGAAGCAGACCCAGGAGAACCAGGATGGCGGCATAAGGAAGAGACCTGTGCGTGCTACCTCGCACAACAACATCGAAACTACCAAATATCAGACAAACACCTATCATACAGAACCATGGGAAACTTGGCCCAGTGGAAGCTCTACAACTGGAAGGAGAGAAAGAACATTGAGACTGAGTAGGATGTGACACCAAGTACAGAGCCCAACCCAACAAACTGCAGATTTCAACTCCTCGCATAGAAAGAAGCGCATAGAGACTGAGTAGGATGTGCTGAAGCACCAAGTACAGAGCCCATCCCAGCAGGCTGCAGATTTCAGCTCCTTGCACCTGGGAGGGACGCAATCGGGGGGCAGAGTCGGGTCCGGGGCCGGCCAGGGCTGGGCCTGACTCGGCCGGCACTGCGGAACTGCTGTACCAGCAAGCGCACAAACATGCCCACTGGTCCCAGTCTCTGGTGGGGCGCTGCGGGACAGCAGACAGGCAGTCTGTGCACTTGGTGGAGGGCAGGAGCGCTGGATGTGCAACCACCAGGAATGCCTGGAGATTTTGTCTAGTGGGGAGCCGCCGGCAGGGGACAGAGGGCCAAACTTCCTGTTTCCCCGGTAAGGCTGGGATGGCCCCGGTGAGGTTGAAACAGCCCCCGTGAGGTAGGGACGACCCCAGTCAGGTCGAAACAGCCCCGGTGTGGTAGGGACAACCCCGGTGAGGTTGAAACGGCCCCCGTGAGGTAGGGACGACCCCAGTCAGGTCGAAACGGCCCCAGTGTGGTAGGGACGACCCCGGTGAGGTTGAAACAGCCCCCGTGAGGTAGGGACGACCCCAGTCAGGTCGAAACGGCCCCGGTGTGGTAGGGACGACCCCGGTGAGGTTGAAACAGCCCCCATGAGGTAGGGACGACCCCAGTCAGGTCGAAACGGCCCCGGCGTGGTAGGGACAACCCCAGTCAGGTTGAAACGGCCCCCGTGAGGTAGGGACGACCCCGGTGAGGTTGAAACAGCCCCCGTGAGGTAGGGACGACCCCAGTCAGGTCGAAACGGCCCCGGCGTGGTAGGGACAACCCCGGTCAGGTTGAAACGGCCCCGGTGTGGTAGGGACAACCCCGGTCAGGTTGAAACAGCCCCGGTGTGGTAGGGACAACCCCGGTCAGGTTGAAACGGCCCCCGTGAGGTAGGGACGACCCCGGTGAGGTTGAAACAGCCCCCGTGAGGTAGGGACGACCCCAGTCAGGTCGAAACGGCCCCGGCGTGGTAGGGACAACCCCGGTCAGGTTGAAACGGCCCCGGTGTGGTAGGGACAACCCCGGTCAGGTTGAAACAGCCCCGGTGTGGTAGGGACAACCCCGGTCAGGTTGAAACGGCCCCCGTGAGGTAGGGACGACCCCGGTGAGGTTGAAACAGCCCCCGTGAGGTAGGGACGACCCCAGTCAGGTCGAAATGGCCCCGGCGTGGTAGGGACAACCCCGGTCAGGTTGAAACGGCCCCCGTGAGGTAGGGACGGCCCCGGTGAGGTTGAAACAGCCCCCGTGAGGTAGGGACGACCCCAGTCAGGTCGAAACGGCCCCGGCGTGGTAGGGACAACCCCGGTCAGGTTGAAACGGCCCCGGTGTGGTAGGGACAACCCCGGTGAGGTTGAAACGGCCCCCGTGAGGTAGGGACGACCCCAGTCAGGTCGAAACGGCCCCGGCGTGGTAGGGACAACCCCGGTCAGGTTGAAACGGCCCCCGTGAGGTAGGGACGACCCCGGTGAGGTTGAAACAGCCCCCGTGAGGTAGGGACGACCCCAGTCAGGTCGAAACGGCCCCGGTGTGGTAGGGACGACCCCGGTGAGGTTGAAACAGCCCCCGTGAGGTAGGGACGACCCCAGTCAGGTCGAAACGGCCCCGGCGTGGTAGGGACAACCCCGGTCAGGTTGAAACGGCCCCCGTGAGGTAGGGACGACCCCGGTGAGGTTGAAACAGCCCCCGTGAGGTAGGGACGACCCCAGTCAGGTCGAAACGGCCCCGGTGTGGTAGGGACGACCCCGGTGAGGTTGAAACAGCCCCCGTGAGGTAGGGACGACCCCAGTCAGGTCGAAACGGCCCCGGTGTGGTAGGGACGACCCCAGTGAGGTTGAAACAGCCCCCGTGAGGTAGGGACGACCCCAGTCAGGTCGAAACGGCCCCGGCGTGGTAGGGACAACCCCGGTCAGGTTGAAACGGCCCCCGTGAGGTAGGGACGACCCCAGTCAGGTCGAAACGGCCCCGGCGTGGTAGGGACAACCCCGGTCAGGTTGAAACGGCCCCCGTGAGGTAGGGACGACCCCGGTGAGGTTGAAACAGCCCCCGTGAGGTAGGGACGACCCCAGTCAGGTCGAAACGGCCCCGGCGTGGTAGGGACAACCCCGGTCAGGTTGAAACGGCCCCGGTGTGGTAGGGACAACCCCGGTGAGGTTGGGGCGGCCCCCGTGAGGTAGGGACGACCCCAGTCAGGTCGAAACGGCCCCGGTGTGGTAGGGACGACCCCGGTGAGGTTGAAACAGCCCCCGTGAGGTAGGGACGACCCCAGTCAGGTCGAAACGGCCCCGGTGTGGTAGGGACGACCCCAGTGAGGTTGAAACAGCCCCCGTGAGGTAGGGACGACCCCAGTCAGGTCGAAACGGCCCCGGCGTGGTAGGGACAACCCCGGTCAGGTTGAAACGGCCCCCGTGAGGTAGGGACGACCCCGGTGAGGTTGAAACGGCCCCCGTGAGGTAGGGACGACCCCGGTGAGGTTGAAACAGCCCCCGTGAGGTAGGGACGACCCCAGTCAGGTCGAAACGGCCCCGGCGTGGTAGGGACAACCCCGGTCAGGTTGAAACGGCCCCCGTGAGGTAGGGACGACCCCAGTCAGGTCGAAACGGCCCCGGTGTGGTAGGGACAACCCCGGTCAGGTTGAAACGGCCCCCGTGAGGTAGGGACGACCCCGGTGAGGTTGAAACAGCCCCCGTGAGGTAGGGACGACCCCAGTCAGGTCGAAACGGCCCCGGCGTGGTAGGGACAACCCCGGTCAGGTTGAAACGGCCCCCGTGAGGTAGGGACGACCCCAGTCAGGTCGAAACGGCCCCGGTGTGGTAGGGACAACCCCGGTCAGGTTGAAACAGCCCCGGTGTGGTAGGGACAACCCCGGTCAGGTTGAAACAGCCCCGGTGTGGTAGGGACAACCCCGGTGAGGTTGAAACGGCCCCCGTGAGGTAGGGACGACCCCAGTCAGGTCGAAACGGCCCCGGTGTGGTAGGGACAACCCCGGTCAGGTTGAAACGGCCCCGGCGTGGTAGGGACAACCCCGGTCAGGTTGAAACGGCCCCCGTGAGGTAGGGACGACCCCGGTGAGGTTGAAACGGCCCTGGTGAGGTTGAGACTACTCCAGTGAGGTTGGGACAAATAAAGGGGACCAGTATGGACTGATGAACAGGTGTAGATACAGAAGCAGAGCAACATTGAACAGAATGTTAAACTACAATGGGGAGCCTGGGGAGGGTTGGGGGGGGGGGATTAAGAGACCAACTGAAGGACTTATATGCATGCATATAAGATTAACCAATGGACACAAGACACGGGGCGGGGGGGGCGGGGGGTAGGGGCCGGGGGAATATCATGGGGGGGAAAAAGGAGACATATGTAATACTCTTTATAATACTTTAAGAAATAAAAATTATTAAAATAAAAAAAAAAAAAAAATAAAAAAAAAAAAAAAAAAAAAAAAAAAAAAAAAAAAAAAGAAATAAAGCAAATGAAATTCCTGGTGTTGGCAAAAGGCAATACAGATATAAGATATAAAAAAAGAAAGAAAGAAAGAAAAAGGCCTAAAAACAATGATCAACAAAATAGTAATACGAAACCCCACACACCCATATTGTGGTCTCTAAATACCATTTTCCACTAAAAGAAACCAGAGTATTTCAAAGAAATGACTGATTCTAAGTATACAGCAGGAAATAATAAACACAGTAGTCTCAGAATAGCTTGTCTTACTATATAGCAAAATCGTCATTAAGGACTAATTGACCAATCATGGGATAATCTGAGCCATCAATAAGAATAATAATTGCAATGGACTGAAACACATGTTTAAATTTCTAGTTCACAAAGATGCGGGGGGGGGACACAGGGGAACAATTGGTTGCAATGAAGATTGCCAGAGAAAGAACTCATTCTTTCAAAAGTGATAAAAGGAAAGAATATTGATCCTGCCTTTCCTATATATATGGTACTACTAGGCAACCAAATAGTAGATAAGAAAATTTCTCTTTATAGAAGTAGTACAGCTAATATGAGAGAGGAGGAGGATAATCAGAATATCACCAATTCGCAACCACTCATGAAATAATGGATCTAGGCACTGAACGTTAATGTCAGTTAACCCTACAAAATTAAAGACAGTAAGACAGTATGTGCTTCTTGATAAAATAGTTCAATACTGTCTTATGATGTAATCTTACCCTAATCTCCCCCAGAAAAGATGGTGAAATTGACCAACTCTGGATCCAAATGAGTTACTAATAAGGGACAGATGAACAAGTTAAATTATAGGATGGGATACAATTCAAACTATGAGAAAATACATAGGACAAGTAAGCTTGTTTAAGTAATAAACTGCAAGAGGGAAAAAAAAGAGATGGAGAGGGAACCTGTAGCTTAAAAGAAACTTACAAGATACATCAGTTAATTGCAATGTGCAAAATCTTATTTGGATTATAAGTTTTAAAATAATTGTAACATTTTGACTATTAGAAATTTAACACTGAACAGATAATGGTCTTTTAGCTAAGTTATAAAAAATTTAAGAGTCCTAATCTTCTGAGATACATACTGAAATGCTTATAGGTAAAATTATATGACCTCTAGGATTTGCTGTAGCAGAGTAAGAGGAATGGAAGATGGATAGAGGGATAAGATAGGATTGGCAATGAGTTTATGGTTATTGGGACTAGGTGTCTAATTTATGTTTCAAATTCTACACAATAAAACATTCATTTGTATCATAGAATTTCAATAGCAAATAAATACAGAGACATTTAAAATGTCTTGGTTTAATAGAAATTTAGGGAATAAAAAGTTATTATAAAAGAAAATTTTTGTTATAAAATTTCACTAGTGTTTATAAGTTATTCAAATGAATTACTATAGTAATTTTAATATATTTATGTTTACATATAGTATGTATATAAATGTACAGCAAAGTATTAATATTAATATATTAACAGTATTTTAGAGAACTCTATGATACATATAAAGCAATAAAAACTATATACATTTATAGTAAATAATAAAATTATTTCATAAATCTTTCCATACTGAAATTGTTATTTTCAAAGAAATGAACTTCATTGTTAACATTTCGGGCACAAATAGTTTCATCTTCTGACCAGGATGGACACCTACATTGAAAAGAAAATATAAAAAACATTTAAACAGAATGTAACAGCACATGTTAACATGTTAAAGTTTGTGATATTGCTTACTATTTAAGTCAGTTAGTAATAGTTTTAGTATATATAATAGACAAAATACTAAACAAAAGAAAGATCAAGTGTTTATTACATTCCTATGTACAAATTTCTTAATAGATCTAGATTTTGGTCTGAGAAGTTATTTTCTAAACCAATACCAAAGAAACAAGTATTATACAATGAAAATATTTAAAATATTTTGTAAATAATAGTAAGTATTCTAAAACATTCACTTACCAATTTTGCATCTTTTTCTGGATGAAAGCCTTCAAACATGTCCCAGTTTTCACATCATAAAGTTGTAGGTTGGGAACTCCAGCTGTGCCATCTTTAGAAGCTGAAGTAGAAACATTTTTTTTTATAGTAATTGTCTCCTAACACTAGTAAAAAAGATGTCATTTTTAGAAACAATTTGAACAAAGTTACACAGATCAAGTAAGAGAGTTGCTTTAAATCAACTTTCCCCACTATTTTTAATTATGGATTTACTCACCCATTCCTAAAGCCATAACAATATGATAGCTGAGAATACTTAAAAGAGATTTCTTGTTTAGTGAGGTTTACTGTTAAGTAAATTAAATTGTCTTATATGAAAGCTTGTATCTATAAGTCACACACTGAGTTATATGACTCATGATTTTTAATTTCCCTTTTATTTACTTGGAAAAAGAAGATTCATGAGAGTCCATGCCTCTTGGAAGAACACACCCAAGAGGTTTACAATCCAACAAGGAGCTATAATAATATTTTGCTTAATATCCACATAAATTAGAACACATTTCTCTTATTTACTTATTTTAATTAATTAATTTTTTATATATTTTTATTGATTTTAGAGAGAAGGGAGAGGGAGAGATAGAAACATCAATGATGAGAGTGACTCATTGACTGGATGCCTCCTGCACATGCCCCACTGAGGATCCAGCCTGCAACCTGGTTCATTGTTGATGCTCAACCACTGAGCAACACAGGCCAGCTAAAATAAACATTTTAAATAATCATTATAAATGAAAGAGGAAGTAGAGTAGATTCAACATCTAAGAAATGTGTATGGTATGACCAAGAATAGGTAATGGTGTGCCACTGTCTAACACTTTTAGAGATATAATATGTTACATAAACATTTTATATAGCTATGCTTCATAGATAAGTAATAAAATACTGGGAATTGGTATCGGGGTTTATTTTAAGAAACATGTTTTAGATTCAGATACACATTATTTAAGAAGTTAATAAGATGATGATAACAAAATACTTTCACAGTGTCTGGCACGTGAGTACTCAAAGTTATCTACTTAGAAAAAGAAACATGGCCTAGCCAGTGTAGCTTAATGGTTGAGCATCAACTTATGAACCAGGAGAGGTCAGGGTTTGATTCCTGGTCAGGGCACATGCGTGTCTGATCCCCAGTGGGAGGCGTGCAGGAGGTAGAAGATCAATGATTCTCACTCATCATTGATGTTTCTATCTCTCTCTCCTTCTCCCTTCCTCTCTCTGAAATCAATAAAAACATTTTTTTAAATGCTTTTATTTATAAGGTTATTATTATTCTTAATTTTTGAGATCTTCTCTATCCAGTGTTATTTACTTTATAAAATTTCCCTTGGCTTTTTCTTTTGCTCTATTTCATGATGGATCTTTTCATTAACCTACTATGCAATTACTTAAAGTACATTATATTTGGGGAATACAAGATTCACTGTTGATTAAAAATATTTACACACTATTTACTATCATAAAGACTAATTACTTTCTTATAAGTTATAAATTCTCATTTTTTCCCACTGAATTGAATTGGGCCTGTTAGAATATTTTTATAATTGGAAAATACTTACTAGTGTAAGGTTGCCACGTTGCCAGGACAGTGTTTTTTGGTGAGAATTCAAGGCAAACTGTCTTAGGGAGATCGAAGGAGTGCAGTAGTCCCTTGTTAGTGACACTGATAATATTTATTCTGGTTTCAAAAGAAATTACTTCAGCAACAAAATACTGTTTCACAATAGCCAGCACTAACAAAAACATTTAACTCTTTCAAATATAGATCACTCTATCTATTTTTCATAAAATCAATTTTCAGTTAGTTCTAGAAAATATCCAATAAACACCTTAACTAAAAAAAATACACATTTTACCAAAAGGCCCCTATATAAGGCTAGTGTTTCAAAATTACATGCAATTAATAGAAAGATACAATCACAACAGGATTTTAATTGAACAGAGCTACCTAAAGACAAGATGAGATGTATCAAACCAAAGAGAAAACAGAGATGCTAAAACAAAAGCATATTTTATTTAATTTTTAATTTTTATTTTTGGCTTAACTAACAGTTATTTATTTCTTAAAGTTCTGGAGGCTAAGAAGTCCACGATCAAGATGCTGGAAGCTTAGGTTTCTGGTGAGAGCCCTCTTTTTGGCTCGTAGAAAGCTGCCTTCTTTTTTAGTTCTCACATTGCACAGAAAAAGTATGTTTTAAATATGTTTTTATTGATTTTTAGTGAAAGAGGAAGAGGGATAGAGATAGAAACATTGATGAGAGAAAAACATCGGTCAGCTGCTTCCTGCACCCACCCCCACATCCCCCCCACCCCACCTCCACCTACTAGGGATCGAGCCTCCAACCTAGGTATGTGCCCTACCCGGGAATTGAACCAGGGACCTCTTGGTTTATGGGTTGCTCAACCACTGAACCACACTGGCTGAGCAGAAAAAGTATATGTTAAAAACTGAGTAGCCCCTGAGGAAATCAGCAAAGAGACTTTGGATGCTTATTAAAATTTTAGAAGCAGTCTTGAAAAGATAGACTGTAAGAGTTATTTTGGTATGATAATGATAAATATTAGAATAATTGTACCAGATTCCATTTTCTTTGATGCTTCCTATGTACCCTGTTCTAGTCTAATCACTTTATGCACATTTTCTCATTTCATCCTCACAACACCTTATAAAATAGGTATTATCATCTCAATTTTACAAATGGTAAAACTGATTTGATGAAAAATTAAGTGATTTGATGATTTGCCCAAGATCATACTACTGATAAATGCCAGAGTTAACCTTTAAAACCAGCTTAGTGACTTGCTATTATGTATTCTTTGGGGTCAAAAAAAAAAAGAGAGATATAATCCATTTTATTCCAGAAATTCCTTAAAGTTACTTTGTTCTACTCAAGTTTGAGGACACTGGATCACGATAAGCAGAAATTGGTAAGAATGCAAGATTACTGCATATTGTTTTAACACATGAGATTTTTTGCAACTTACTGTGAATTTCATATTTTAGAATTACATAAAGCTTTCTTTTTTGTAGCTGATAACCTTGAATAGTTATTCTTAGAATGTTTAATGAAGGGTGTTGAAAAATTTTTTAAAAATCACATATTTAAGGAAAAATCACCTAGAGTTTCTGACTTAGTTAACCATGAATTCAGCAAAGACCACATACACTACATGTTTTTCCTGCCCCAGGGACATGATATGTCTTTGAGCCACAGCACTTAAGGAAATAAATGCTAGAACCAGGTACAGAAAATATCTATTAAAAAGATGGACATATATGGGGACATATTAAAAATATTCAGAGTTGATGCCTGGCTAATGTGGTTTCTCCCTTCCTTTCTGAAATCAATAAAAATATTTTTTAAAAATATTTTTAAAAAATAAAAAATATTCAGAGTTGAACCCAAGAGAAAGCCAAGTGGAGATGTGAAATAGATAAAATAATTATAATAACTACCAAGGTAAAAAGAGATTACTCAATAAACTCTAAGCTAACAGGATAGGGTTACCACAAAAAGATAACAGACAATGAAAAGAAGTATGGTAGGTCCCATTAGACAGTAAATTTCTATGAATTCATTACTCAAATAGCAGAAATTAAAATATTAAAAAAAATAAAAGCCAAATGCCCACAACAGGTTCACCAAAATATAAATAAAAGAAATAAGTAATAAGAAAATCTTGACAGTACATTTTTCATTAAGGCTGAGATTGAGATTGTCAACATTGTGGATAAGACTCAACATGATTATATACTTAATAATTTGATAGTAGTTTATTGGTTGGATTTAATAACTTAAAAAATAAAAAACCTGATTTAATATTTTTAATAATAAAAGGTTAAAAATATTTAACTGCCCTGACTGGTTTGGCTCAGTGGATAGAGCATCGGCCTGCGGACTGAAGGGTCCCAGGTTCGATTCCGGTCAAGGGCATGTACCTTGGTTGTGGGAGCATCCCCAGTAGGGGGTGTGCAGGAGACAGCTGATCGATGTTTCTCTCTCATCGATGCTTCTAACTCTCTATCCCTCTCCCTCCCTCTCTGTAAAAAATCAATAAAAATATATTTTTTTAAAAAAGTGAATCAACTAATGTAGTACAATCTTTTTAGCATTAATTTTTTAAAATCATGTGTTTAATCCAATGTGACCTGATAGTTGAAAGACTTCAGAATATAATACCACTGTGTAAAAATCATTTAAAATGTGCTTTTGGAACTAATGTATGTATTTTCGCCCTTAAAAAAAAACAACCCTAAGATATTATATCTGGCCCTAGCTGGCTTGGCTCAGTGGATAGAGCATCAGCCTACGGACTGAAGGGTCCCAAGTTCGATTCCAGCCAACGGCACATGCCTGGGTTTCGGGCTCGATTCCCACTAGGGGGTGTGCAGGAGGCAGCCAATCAATGATTCTCTCTCATCACTGATGTTTCTATCTCTCTCTCCTTCCTTCTCCCTTCCTCTCTAAAATCAATAAAGAAATTAAAAAAAGATATTATATCTGGTTAAAAACAACAACAAAATAACTTTAAACCGAGCAACAAATATTTGGGCATCTTTTTGATTCTGTTAACTGACATATTATACTGATTATGGAAAAATTCAAAAGGACTGGTTTTCTTAGTAAAATATGAGCATTTAATCAAAATACTTTTTTTTGCAAGAACAATTTTATAATCTGATTATTTTATGTAATATAGACTGTACTAAACATACATTCAATTACTTTATGTATATTAAAATAGGCTATACTAAACATTTTTGAATGCCTTACAAATCCTATATAATAAGAGGCTAATATGCAAATTGTCCCCTTTACCTGGAGTTCGACCAGGGGGCGGGGCTGGCTGGCCAACCGCCCATGGCCCTTCCCCCTGGCCAGTCCCGCCCCTGATCGGCCTCCCCAACCCCAATTGAGGAGGGTCAGCCAGACCCGACCCCTGCACGAATTCGTGCAACAGGCTTCTAGTACTTGAACAAGCAAGAATTATTTTCTAAGTGTTACTGTGGAACTTAAAAAACCCAATAACCGAAAGCACTATTTAAAACAACCTCTCAGGTTATTCAGCATGAAATTAACTGCCCTTTCTCATATGTTACTTTTAAATTCTAAGTAATTAAATAACTCAAATGAATCGGGCATATAAGTATAAACTAACAACTTTGGAGTTAGCCCATGGAAATTATGTTGGAGATAATACCTAACTGCATCATGACATCAAAAGATGGACTTTATTAATAACACCCAAATACATACTCAAATAATGCTGGTTATGTTTCACATTCATGACACATACATAAAATTTTATGTAAATGAACACTAACTTCTCTCCGTTGCCCCAGGCAAACAAGGTCCCATCCTTACTAAAGGTATAGACTTTGCAATTTTTCCCAGATTCCCTGAAAAGGACAATAAAAAAAGTTTATATTAATAAGCATTAATACTTAAAAAAACAACTGATTAAAAATTCACAATTTTACTACTAATTTAATAACTAAGAACTTATATAAATTTTAGAAAATAATTCTAAAATGCTTTTGTCTACCAAAATACTTTATCTCTTAAAATGCAGCTTCAAGAAACACTAAAGTAAGCTGGAAATTTATTTTATACCAACTGGTCAATATTAAGGGGTGGGGGGGGAGCTGTTTAGGGTGAATATCTAGTTTGTGTGACAACCCTAAAATGTAAATGAATGTGGAAGTTACCAGCTATCAGCCCTGAAACTGAGAGGGCAAAGGATTTCAAAAGGGAGACTTTGTGAAGAATGTCTCAGACCACTTGCATAAAAAACAATGGTGAATAGAATATCCTCAAGTGGCTAAGAAGTTCCCCTGGATTTATCATATGTAGAGACAGAAAGTATAACATGAGGATCTTCACATTTAATAAATGCAGATGCAGGATTCTGTAGAAAACACTGACTTCTGGCAATATTCTACCAAATGGTTAAAACTCTAAGTACTGTATCTCTCAACTGGAGATGGCTACTATGATTTCCCAGTGATAGTGAGGATCCAAACAGAAAGTGTATGTGTTTACATGTTGATGTCCATCTTTAGTCACAACATTAGATCAGTACTTCATGGCTAATAAATATTTGAATTATTAAACAACAGTGCATTGAGAACTAACCACTACACCCCTTTTAAACAGGTTATTATCTTTGCATTAATTCATCTGAACATGACATTTGTGTTTCTGCAATCACACAGTAATGGCAGCTTATACTCATTTTGTGGTTACCAAAATATTATTTTTTATCTCTTACAGCTATGACCAAGATGTCCTTCATCCTATAGTGTGAAAATCATTTCTGAATCTTAAGGCAGAACTTTACAATTATCATAGTCAATTCCACTCAGGTTTGGGTCTATTATTCTAGCCTACAGAGATGTATTTACATCTTGATTTTTCTCTTTTAAGACACTAGTTATTCCTTACAGCTTAATGGAATGTATGAAGTATAAAACATCATCTTGCCCTAACCGGTTTGGCTCACTGGATAGAGCATCGGCCTGCGGACTGAAGGGTCCCAGGTTCGATTCCAGTCAAGGGCATGTACCTTGGTTGCGGGCACATCCCCAGTAGGGGGCGTGCAGGAGGCAGCTGATCGATGTTTCTCTCTCATCGATGTTTCTAACTCTCTATCCCTCTCCCTCCCTCTCTGTAAAAAATCAATAAAATATATTTAAAAAAACAAACAAACAAAAAACCCCCATCATCCTAAGCTATCATTTAAATTAAGTATTAAGAATGCTGCCCTGACTGGTTTGGCTCAGTGGATAGAGCTTCGGCCTGCGGACCGAAGGGTCCCAGGTTCAATTCCAGTCAAGGGCATGTACCGTGGTTGCGGGCATATCCCAAGTGGGGGGTGTGCAGGAGGCAGCTGATCAATGTTCCTCTCTCATCGATGTTTCTAACTCTCTATCCCTCTCCCTTCCTTGCTGAAAAAAATCAATCAAAAATATTAAATAATAATAATTAAAAAAAGAATGCTGAATGAGATCTTAAGATCCTGTGGCTCACCAATAGTCCTTCCCTCAAACTAAAATCAACTCATTTATCAGCTGATTTCACAGCTCTTAACCAAAAACATTCTGTCATTATCATCATATAACCCAAAAAACTGTGTCAACCTAGCGGGTTTAGCTCAGTGCATAGAACATTGGCCCGCAGACCCAGTCCCAGGTTAAATTCCAGTCAAGGGCACATACCTCGGTTGCACGCTTGATCCTTGTCCCCGGTCAAGGGGCATTCAGGAGGTAACCAATTGATAAGTCTCTCTCACACTGATGTTTCTCTCTCTCTGTCTCTCCTCCCTCCCTTGCACTCTCTAAAATTCAATGGAAAAAATATCCTTGGATGACGACTAACAACAACAACAACAACAAAAGACTATCATTTCTCAGATACTTTGCCAAAATCATGATCATAGTTTTATTCTGACGTGTCTGGAAATTCTACTCAGAAAGGAAATGAGTTAAACTTAAAACAATTTGTTCTTGCCCTAGCCCAGTGGTCGGCAAACTGCGGCTCGCGAGCCACATGCGGCTCTTAGGCCCCTTGAGTGTGGCCACAAAGTTTCAATCGCACTGTACGTGCGCGCCTGCACGTGGTATTTTGTGGAAGAGCCACATCCAAGGGGCCGAAGTTTGCCGACCACTGCCCTAGCCGGTTTGGCTCAGTGAATAGAGCATCAGCCTGGAAAATGAAAGGTCCCAGGTTCAATTCTGGTCAACGGCATATGTCCGGGTTGTGGGCTCAATCCCCAGTGGAGGACTTGCAGGAGGCAGCCGATCCATGATTCTCTCTCATCATTGATGTTTCTATCTCTCTCTCCCTCTTCCTTTCTCTCAGAAATCAATAAAAATATATTTAAAAAAAAATTAAAGTCATTAAAAAAAACACCAATTTGTTCTTAGCAAGCTCTTTTTGATTCTAATAATCAGCCCTTTATATCATGATTATAAACTGTCCTTTTAATAACTTATTCTAGAATAGTGTTTAAGGTTCAAAGCAAGCTTACTAGATTACAGAATCCAGAATTTAATTCTTTTTTTCAATCTTGGCAATTGGGCAATTTTGTCTATTTCCATCTGATATAATCATTTACTTATTTTTAACATATTTTTACTGATTTCAGAGAGGAAGGGTGAGGGAGAGAGAAATATCAATGATAAGAGAGAATCATTGAGTGGCTGCCTCCTGCACTCCTCCTACTGGGGATTGAGCCCAGAACCCGGGCATGTGCCCTTGACCAGAATCAAACCCCAGACCCTTCAGTTCACAGGCCAATGCTCTATCCACTAAGCCAAACTTGCTAGGGCCTTCTGGTATAATCTTTTAAATGAAAAACTTAAAATATACATACAAAAAAAAGAGAAAGAGTATGATAACCCACCAATGTACTTATCACCAAGCTTAAATAATTATCTCATGGCCAATTTTATTGAATTACTCCCTACCTTTATATTTAATGCCAGAATATTTTTTTTTAATTTAAAACAAAATCGTTATTTTTAAGATTATTAGAGATGTCCCCATTGCCCTACCTCCCACAATGGCCCCCTCCGCCCGGTTCCCACCCTGCTCCAGGCCTTCACCACCCTATTGTCTGTGTCCATAGGCAATGCATATATGCATATAAAATCATTGGTTAATCTCTTACTGCCTCCCCTCTCCATGTCCCTCTGAGATCTGTCAGTCTGTTCCATGCTTCCATGCCTCTGATTCTATTTTATTCACCAGTTTATTCTGTTCATTAGATTTCTTGTTCGTTTATTTTGATTTTTAGATTCAATTGTTGATAATATGTATTTATGGCCATTTTATTATTCATATTTTTTATCTTTTTTTGTTCTTCTTCCTCTTCTTAAAGAATACCCTCCAACATTTCATGTAATACTGGTTTGGTGGTGATGAACTCCTTTAGCTTTTTCTTGTCTGTGAAGCTCTTTATCTGACATTCAATTCTAAATGATAGCTTTGCTGGGTAGAGTAATCTTGGTTGTAGGTCCTTGAAATTCATCACTTTGAATATTTCTTGCCACTCCCTTCTGGGCTGCAGTTTCTGTTGAGAAATCAGCTCACAGTCATATAGATGCTTCTTTGTAGGTAACTAACTGCTTTTCTCTTGCTGTTTTTAAGATTCCCTCTTTGTCATTATCCCTTGGCATTTTAATTATGATGTGTCTTGGTGTGGGCCTCTTTGGGTTCCTCTTGTTTGGGACTCTCTGTGCTTCCTGGACTTGTAAGTCTATTTCTTTCACCAGGTAGGGGAATTTTTCTGTCATTATTCCTTCAAATAGGTTTTCAATACCTTGCTCTTTCTCTTCTCCTTCTGGCACCCTCATAATGCGAATGTTGGTATGCTTGAAGTTGTCCCAGAGACTCCTTATACTATCTTCATATTTTTGGATTCATTTTTCTTTTGCTCTTCTGATTGGGTATTTTTTTGCTTCCTCATATTCTAAATAATTGATTTGATTCTCCGGATGCTCTATTCTACTGTTGAATACCTGTAAATTATTCTTTATTTCAGTTACTGTATGTTTTATTTCTGACTGGTCCTTTTTCATGTCTCAGATTCTCATTAAGATCCTTAAAAGTCTCACTAGGTCCCTTGAAGCTCTCATTAAGTCCCTTGAGGCTCTCATTAAGATCCTTGAGTAAACTTAGAACCATTGTTTTGAACTCTGTGTCCAGTAGTTTGCTTACTTCCATTTCTTTCATTTGTTTCTATGCATTAGGTAGAGCTGCTACATCTCCTGGAATTGGCTGAGTGGCCTTGTGTAGTTGGGTGTCCTATAGGGCCCAGTAGCTCAGCCTCCCCAGTCTCCTTAGCTGGGAACTTAAGGTATTCCCCTTTGTGGGCTGTGTGCACAGTCTTGTTGTAGTTGAGCCCTGACTGCTGTTGGCATCACTGGGAAGAATTGACCTCCAGGGCAGTTGGCTGTGAGGACCAGCTGCAACTAGAGTGGAACAGCTTCTGTAAAGGAGACACTCCTATAGAGCAGGACTTGCTTCAGTGGGGCTTTGATGCTCACTGAGTCTGCCTCTTGAGTGCGTTGCTTGTGGATGTTTAGAATTATAATCTGATATGGTCTGAAGCTATCTACTGTGTGCACTGGCTCTGGGGCCTCCAGGAGATGCAAAATCAGCCACTGCTTAGGGCCACAAGGCAGGAGCTACAGAGGGATCTTCAGATGGATGCTACTTGTATTGAGCTTGGAACTGCCCAGGTGAGGCCCAGCTATTAAGCAATGCAGGCTGGTGCTAGTGCTGGGTTTTGGGCCTTTTACTGATAGATTTGGGGCATGCTGACACCAGCTGCTGCTTGTTTGAGAGGTTTTAGCAAGGTCTGAAGCCTGCACCAGGACAGGCTGTTCATATGGAAAAGCCACTGCCAACAGCTTCGGTGGGGCTGCAAATTGAATGAGGTGGGGTCTCAGGGAATCACCAGGGCGGAGCAAACAGTGTGGGCCATGCTGATGGAAACTCAGATATGGCTGCCAGTCAGCTCTGTGACAGGGTAGGTCCCAGCACAGAAACAATGACCCCTGTGAGCACCCCCATTTGGGAGAAAGTCACCCCCAAGTTCCTGCCCTGATGCCAGACAGTCCAGTTCCTCCTCATATGTCCCTGGATCCCCCAAGCCACTGCCTGGAAGCAGAATCATGTAAGAACTGCCTGAGGCTCCAGCAGTTCTGTGTCACTCAGACACAATCCAGGCTGGCTTTTACAGTATGAAGTTAGGGGGACCCTTAACTTCCCAGCTCTGGGATCCTGGGCTGGGGGTCTGGTATGGGGTTGGGACCCCTTGCTTCTCATGGGAGGCCTCTGCAGCTGGGATATCCCTCCTGATTAAAAACATGCCACACATGGGTGACCAGCCTGTTCTGTGCCTCCACCCCTCCTATCAGTCTCAATGTACTCTCTTTTTTAGTTGTAGAACTTCCATTCAGCCAGATTTCAGGTGGTTCTAAATGATGGTTGTTCTGTATTTTAGATGTAATTTTGATGTGGTTGTGGGAGGCGGTACCAGCTTTACCTATGCCACCATCTTGGTTCCCTCACCTCAATGCCAGAATATTTTAAAGCAAAACCAATCTCATATCATTTTACCCTATAGTTTAGTATACATCTCTAAATTATGAGGACATTTTAAAAAACATATTCACCATCATGCCACTTCATCTCACAATATCAACAATAATTCCTTACTATCATTTAATACCTGGTACTGAATATGTGGTTTTTTAAAAGCTCCTCACGTCATTCAATAAATATCCAATAAATCTGAGAACCATTCATCCAAAAGCTTCATTAGAGCCAGGTTTTGTTGTTGTTTTCTACCTTCATAGAAGGTAAGTAAAGGGTGTCCCAATATTCACGCAAGAAGTAATTTTGATAGAAAACACAGGTTTATAATTAAAAAATTGTAAATTTTTTATTGATTCATAAAGTATACAGTGTAGTGTTATGTATGGAATAGCACATCGGGTAAATGGCCTCCACGGCTTTGCTGGCACATATGCAAAGCCGTGGTCTTCATTGGTCTTCATTGTCCCTCCTCCTGGGCCATAATTGGTACTTAGTAATGCTTATCAAATTGAAGGGATTGAAATCAAAGGGCAACAGATATTAGAATCTGATTCAATAAACCAAGTAAAATTAGGCTTTTATTTTTTGTTGTTGTTAATGCTCACGCAAAATTCAAATCTTGCGTGAATTTTGGGACACCCTTTACCATGTCATAATGCCTCCTTGTTCTACTCTTAATGATGCTGAGATTGTACTGGACTCATTATGTGCCTTCTCAGACCCACCTAACCTTTCCAGCTCCCAGGCATCAGCTATTCAATGAAGAGACCACCTCATCTCCTAACACCACTGGTTGTCTCAGACTCTTCAGGAGTGAGGGCCATATTTCAGCATGGCTTCCATTATGCCAAATGCAGTAGCAGGAAGAGGAGCTCTGGCATTCAGATACAACCCTAACACACCAAGAGAAACTGTGGCTGTAGATATACTTCTTACCCTTCTCCACAGCAGATTGTTTGGAAGCACAGTGGTTTCATATAGCCTCTTTGGAGACATTCTGCATTACCAAGCAACCTGGCTGTGCTCTGGAAATCTGTGGTCCGCTCAGTGTACCCCATACCATATTTGCTTTCACTTCTTTAGCTCATTTCCTATCCCCCTCATTCTTGAAGCTTTAGACTGCATACGGCAACGAAGTGCAGCACAAAAACTTTGGCACAGATTCCTGTTGTCTACAGTAGTGCTTTTCAAATCACCTGAGGATTAACAACAACAACAAAAATTCCACTTCTTGGGCCCCACCTCAGATTTAATAAATCAGAAAATCTGGGGAGAACCAAGATAAACATGTGTACTCACAACCACAGTGCCTCTCACAACCACATCAAAATTACATCTAAAATACAGAACCACCATCACCCAGAATGCCTGAAAGCTGGCTGAATGGAAGTCCTACATCTAGAGAAGTAAACACTCTGAGGATGGTAGGAGGAGCAGAGGCACAGAACGGGCTGTACCAGCACCCACGTGTACCACTTTTTTAATCGGGAGGGAAATCTTCTATGTGGAGGCCCCTGTAAGGAGCAAGGGGTCCCAGTCCCACACCAGACACCCAGCACAGGATCTCAGCACTAGGAAAAGAAGTACCCATAACTATGGGCTGTAAAAACCAGCAGGGATTGTGGCTAAGTGACACAGAGGATGCTGGAGACCCATCTGTTCCTCTTAAAGGGCTGGCACATGAACTGAACTAACAAGGTCCTGCTTCCTCTGAGCTCCAGCAACAGGGCGAGGCTCTAGGGGACACAGACACATACGAGGAGGAACTGCAAAGTCTGGCATTGGGGCAGAAAATCAGGGGCAGTTTTCTCCCTGAAAGACATGCTTGCAGGGGTCATTGTTCCCATGCTGGGAACTCCCAGGTCGCAGGGCTGGTTGGCAGCCATTTCTGTTTGCTCCACCCTGGTGATTCCCTGAGACCCCGGCCCATCCAATTTGCAGCCCCACCCAACCTGTATGCAGCAGCTTTTGCATATAAATGGCCTGTCCTTGCCCTGGCTTCACACTTTACTAAACTCTCTCAAACAAACTACAGCTGGGCCAGGAGCCCCAAATCTATCAATAAAAGGCTCAAGACCTGGCTCTAGCACCAGCCTGCATTGCTTCACAGCTTGGCCTCCCCTGGGGACTTACAACCACGATATAAATAGGAGGAATCTACAGATCTGTCTGTAGCTCCTGCCATATAGCCCCAGGCAGTGGCTAACTTTGCACAGCCCTAGAGACTCAAGAACCAGTGCACCCAGTGGTCAGTGTCAGGCCATACCAGATTATAACAATACACATCCACAAACAACACATTCAAGGGGCAGACACAGTGAGCCCCAAAGCCCCACTGAAACAAGTCCTGCTCCATAGGAGTATCTCCTGCACAGAAGTTCTTCCACTGAAATCGCAGTTGGTCCTCACAGCCAATTGGCTGGGAGGTCAATTCCTCCCAGTGATGCCAGCAATCAAATCTCAACTATAAGACTGTGCACAGAGCCCACAAAGAGGCACACTTAGAGTGCCCAGCTCAGGTGACTGGGCTCTTTAGGACACCTACTACACAAGGCCACTCTACCAACTCAAGAACACATAGCAGTTCTACCCAATACATACAAACAAACACAGAGAAGCAGCCAAAATGTGGAGACAAAGAAACATGTAACAAATGACAGAAATAGAAGAAAGCAAACTACTGGATGTAGAGTTCAAAACCACAGTTATAAGGTTACTCAAGAATCTTCATGAGACTTTCAAGGGACTAAGTGAGACTTTCAAGGATCTTAGTGAGAATGCCAAAAAAATGGGAAAATGAACCAGTCAGAAATTAAGCATATATTGACTGAAATAAAGAATAATATACAGGGGCTCAACAGAAGAGTATCCCAAGAATCAAATCAATAACTTGAAATATGAGGAAGCAAAAAACACCCAATCAGAAGAGCATATAGAAAAAAGAATCCAGCCGGAACCGGTTTGGCTCAGTGGATAGAGCGTCGGCCTGTGGACTGAAAGGTCCCAGGTTCGATTCCGGTCAAGGGCATGTACCTGGGTTGCGGGCACATCCCCAGTAGGAGATGTGCAGGAGGCAGCTGATCGATGTTTCTCTCTCATTGACGTTTCTAACTCTCTCTCTCTCTCTCCCTTCCTCTCTGTAAAAAATCAATAAAAATATATTAAAAAAAAAAAAAAAAAAAAAAAAGAATCCAAAAATATGAAGATAGTGTAAGACAAGCATATCAAACTGAAAGGCTGACATGGGCCAAATAAACAAGGTTTAAGTTGATGTGGGCCGCAAAAAAAACAAAAGCTTCAATTTTCATAGAAACGTAGGTTTATTTCGATAGAGACATGCTGAATACAAAGGGCTGAAATAAAGGAGTAATCCTTAACATAAAATAATAGAACATTTTAATAAAAATTAATATTTTTTCTTGAACATTGACTTACCAGACACTGATTAACTGCACAAATTAGTAAGTGTAATGCAAATAAACCTATTTTTCTTGTTCTCTGAAAGCGAAATATTTCCTGTTGCGCACAACAAACAAGTCAGTCCAAGACTAAAGACATGGCAATCGGCTGCTAAAATATTTGCTACTAGTATTAGTGGAGAGAAATGGTGTGCCTGCACATAAGGCAAGTAAGAGAAATGAGTGCAACCCGATTATAGTTATCAGACATTAGTGAATGTTGTAGTTTGTTATTAATAACTAGTGGCCAGGTGCACAAAATTCATGCACTGGGGGGGGGGGGGGGGGGGGGTGGATGTCCCTCAGCCCAGCCTGCACTCTCTCCAATCTGGGACTCCACAGACATCCCTCTCACAATCTGGGACTTCTGGCTCCTAACCGCTCGCCTGCCGGCCTGATTGACGCCTAACTGCTTCCCTGCCAGCCCAATCGCCCCCAACTGCCCTCTACTACCACGAGCTGCCTCCTCCACCGGGACTCACCTCCTCCGCACGAGGCGGCGGAGATGCCAGAACAGGAGCAGCCACCGGGCCCCGCCTCCACTGTGCGTGGGGACATCTTGTGATGACATAGCATGCAAGGGCCACCTAGGCTTTTATTAGTATAGACCAGCCGTGAGCAAACTACGGCCCATTTGAAATGAATAAAACTAAAAAAAAAAAGGCCATACCCTTTTATGTAATGATGTTTACTTTGAATTTATATTAGTTCACACAAACACTCCATCCATGCTTTTGTTCCAGCCCTCCGGTCCAGTTTAAGAACCCATTGTGGCCCTCGAGTCAAAAAGTTTGCCCACCCCTGGTATAGACAGTATAGATGGTGGCCATCTTGTGATGATGTCATGTGCAAGGGCCACCTAGGTTTTTATTAGTATAGATTATGTATAATAGGATATTGTAAAAATTAAGTTATGAAATTTTTATTAAAACGTTTCTTACATATCGTTATATTGGCTGGGCCGCAAAAATATTCATTGTGGGCTGCATACGGCCCATGAACCACACAAGTTTGACATGCTTGATGTTAGGAGCCTCTGGAAGAATTCCAAGCATACCAACATTTGCATTATGGCGGTGCCAGAAGAAGAGAGAGAGAGAGAAAGATACTGGAAACCTACTTGAAGAAATGACAGAAAAGTTCCCCTACCTGGTGAAAGAAATAGACTTACAAGTCCAGAAACACAGAGTCCCAAACAAGAGGAACCCAAAGAGGCCCACACCAAGACACATCATAATTAAAATGCCAAGGGATAATGACAAAGAGGGAATCTTAAAAACAGCAAGAGAAAAGCAGTTAGTTACCTACAAAGAAGCATCTATATGACTGTGAGCTGATTTCTTAACAGAAACTGCAGCCCAGAAGGGAGTGGCAAGAAATATTCAAAGTGATGAATTGCAAGGACCTACAATCAAGATTACTCTACCCAGCAAAGCTATCATTTAGAATTGAATGTCAGATAAAGAGCTTCACAGACAAGAAAAAGCTAAAGGAGTTCATCACCACCAAACCAGTATTACATGAAATGTTGGAGGGTATTCTTTAAGAAAAGGAAGAGGAGGAAGATGGCGGCATAGGTAAACACCGGAGACTGCCGCGTGGACAACCACTTCAAAAATACAACTAAAAGTCGGAGCGGACATCAACCAGAACCACGGGAAGGCTGGCTGAGGAGAGTCTCTTCAACTAGAAGCAGAAACAACAGCATTCCGACGCTCAGCGGAGGCGCAGTGTAGAAAATTTAAAGGTACGGCGGTGCGGTGGTGAGGGTGCGCGCGCAAAGCGGGCTGGCGGCTGAGGGCGCGATTGTCGTTTTCAATCAGGAGCGAGTCTCAGACCCTGGGCTACAGATCCGGGCGAGTCTCTAGGGACCCAGACTCAAACGGGAGAAGCGGGACTGTCTGGCTACGGCCCCTCCGAGATTTGCAGCGATTGCTGGGACAGAGAGGCAGAGCCCCTGGGGACGGACTGAGAGTGGCCATAGCTGCTCCCTCCCCCCGCCCTGTTGAGCCCGCCCCGCCCAAACCCTGCGCACAGCCATTTGCCGATCGCCTCAGGCAAGGGCTGGACTAGCGCCTCCCCTGAGGACTGAAGATTTCCCACAGCTGATTTCCACAGCCAGTCGGCCTGGTGGTCAAATCCCTCTAGTGTTAACTACAACAATTAAGGCTTGGCTAGAACAAGACTGCGCACAGAGACCACAAGGGGGTGCACCAAGAAAGCATAAAAGATGCGGAGACAAAAAAACATGACAGAAATGGAGGATATGGAGCTAAGAATCGCAATTTTGAGGGCTTGCCATAAATTTGTGCAGAGCCTCACGAAAACTAATGAGACCCTCGATGCTACGATAAAGAAATTAGAAAGTAAGCATACACGGACTGAAATAAAGAATATTATACCCAATAGCAGACCAGAGGAGCACAAGAATCAAACCAAAGATTCGACAAAAAACACCCAACTGGAAAAGCAAAATGAAAAAACAATCCGAAAGTGTGAAGATAGTGTAAGGAGCCTCTGGGACAGCTTTAAGCGCACTAATATCAGAATTATTGGAGTGCCAGAAGATGAGAGACAGCAAGATATTGAAAACCTATTTCAAGAAATAATGGCAGAAAACTTCCCCCATCTGGAGAAAGAAATGGACTTACAGGTCCAAGAAGCGCAGAGAACCCCCAAACAAAAGGAATCCAAAGAGGACCACACCAAGACACATCATCATTAAAATGCCAAGAGCAAAAGACAAAGAGAAAATCTTAAAAGCAGCAAGAGAAAGAGGCTCAATTACCTACAGGGGAGTACCCATACGACTGTCAGCTGATTTCTCAACAGAAACTTTGCAGGCCAGAAGGGAATGGCAAGAAATATTCAAAGTGCTGAATACCAAGAACCTACAACCAAGATTACTTTATCCAGCAAAGCTATCATTCAGAATTGAAGGTCAGATAAAGAGCTTCACAGATAAGGAAAAACTAAAGGAGTTCATCACCGCCAAACCAGTATTATATGAAATGCTGAAAGGTATCCTTTAAGAAGAGGAAGAAGAAGAAAAAGGTAAAGATACAAATTATGAACAACAAATATGCACCTATCAACAAATGAATCTAAGAATCAAGTGAATAAATAACCTGATGTACAGAATGAACTGGTGACTATAATGAATCAGGGACATAGAAAGGGAATGGACTGACTATTCTTGGGGGAAAAGGGGTGTGGGAGATGCGGGAAGTGACTGGACAAAAATCATGCACCTATGGATGAACTCAGTGGGTGGGGAGTGAGGGTGGAGGGTGGGGTGGGAGCTGGAAGGAGGGGAGTTATGGGGGGAAAAAAGAGGAACAAATGTAATAATCTGAACAATAAAGATTTATAAAAAAAAAAAAAAGAAAAGGAAGAGGAAGAACAAAAAAAGATAAAAAATATGAATAATAAAATGGTTATAAATACATATCATCAACAATTGAATCTAAAAATCAAAATAAACGAACAAGAAATCTAATGAACAGAATAAACTGGTGAATAAAATAGAATCAGAGGCACGGAAATGGAACAGACTAACGATTCTCAGAGGGAAACGGGTGAGGGGACGGGAAGAGATTAACCAAAGATCTTATATGCATATATGCATTACCCATGGACAGAAACAATAGGGTGGCAAAGGCCTGGAGTTGGGTGGGAACCGGGTGGTGGGGGAACATGGGGCAAAAAAGAGGGATATCTGTAATACTCTCAACAATAAAGATTAAAGAAAAAAAGAAAATCTGAGAAGAGATCAGCAATCTGTGTTTAAACAAGCTCTTCAGATGTTTCTGATGCATGCTAAAGTTTTAGAACTACTGATTTTTTTAGAATCATCAAAAAGTGATGGTCTAATCCCATCACTCCTTTTACATTACTGGAATTCTTCTTTACAAAAGTTATCCTCATCAACAATTTGGTTACTCTGAAAAAGTTTTACAGAAAAGGTAAGATAAATGCTAATTTCTTTTTATTGATCAACTAGAGGCCCGATGCACGAAATTCGTGCAAAAGTAGGCCTTCTTTCCCCTGGCTGCCAGCACCAGCTTCCCTCTGTCACCCGGGACCGGGGCTTCCCTCCAGCCACTGGCAGGCACCAGGACCTGGGCTTCCCTTGCAGCCCTGGCTTCGTCCAGAAGGTCGTCCGGAAGGACGTCTAGTCTAATTAGCATATTACACTTTTATTATTATAGATTTTCAAAGTAATGACCGAGAACCACATCAATCTTTAATTGTTGACCAATAAGTTTTAGAGGAAGGGTTTTGGGGCAAGTGTTTATATACCTGACATGTCTTAATCCTTTTAGTCATAATTCTTCTTTTTAAAAAATGTTTTTAAAAATTGATTTTAGAGAGAGAAGAAGGGAGAGAGAAAGAAAGAACAACACTAATGTGACAGAAAAATATTAATAAGTTGCCTCCTGCACATGGCCCAATCGGGGATCAAACCTGCAAACCCAGATATGTGCCCTAACCGGGAATCCATCTCACCACTTTTTTGTATGGGAGGACACTCTAACCAACTGAGCCACCTGGCCAGGTCAGTCATAATTCTTTTGAATGCTCAAACTTTCCCATCTTAGGCTGGAGTGAACTCCTTCAAGTTGACTTCTATGATCCTTTAACAAAACTTATTAGTCTTTTATAGCTTCCTTGCTTTCAGGCACTAGATGTCTCTAGCTCAACTTGCAAATTTTCTGTCCTAGACCTGGAGTCAGCCACTTCTCTAAGACACAGGTCATTTTAGTGAAGAATGGTGTTTAGAGATTACAATCTGTGATGCAGAGGTATTCTCTGCCACTAGGTTATCACTATTTCTAGACTTTTTCAGTGGACAAAACTAGGAAGTACAAGTGATTTTATGAAAAAAAATCATGAATAAAATTAATTTTTTTAAAAATCACGAATTCATATTGACAAATGCTGTTATGTTGGAAATCTTGGTTCCTTAATAACACTGTTTTATCCTATAATACATTTAAAATGATAGTATCAACTTTGTGTTAATAAAACCATTAAATGCATTTAAGAATTTTTCAGGTCATCATTTAGTTATGCTACCCACTTAACATAAAGCAAGGTTCACTTGTTTCCATTTTATTATTTTTCTTAAATTTAAAACAATACCATGGTCCAAAGTCAAAACTATATATACACCAAAGTTCTTTCACAGACCTATCCCTTGAGTCCTGTAATTCTCTTTCCACCTATAGATAATCACTTTGGTTCATTTTTGGTTTGCCCATTCATTGTTCCTTTTTGAGAAAAATACATCTATACCTATTTTAGTTGTATATTATATATATACTAGAGGCCCGGTGCATGAAATTCGTGCACTGGAGGGGGGAGGGGGGATCCCTCAGCCCAGCCTGCGCCCTCTTGCAGTCCAGGACCCCTTGCTCCTTACTGCCGCCTGCTCGCTGCTCCTTACTACTCGGCTCACTGCTCCTCAGCACTGCCACAGAGGCAGGAGAGGGTCCCATCACCACCGCTGCGCTTGCCAGCCGCCAGCCTGGCTTCTGGCACTGACCACCAGGGGCAGCTCCTGCGCTGAGCATCTGCCCCCTGGTGGTCAATGCACATCATAGTGACCGATCATTCTGGTCGTTCCACTGTAAAGGTCACTTAGGCTTTTATTATATACATATTCATTCTTTCCTTCCTTTATTATACCTTCTTCATTCTGTGATTTCATGAAAATTATAAGCAGTGTTTTTTGTAAGTTTTTCCTCATTCTCTAAGACAAAATTCTTCAAAGGTAGTGGTTGATCTCAATTACACTATTGTCTACACCAGTGGTTCTCAACCTTCCTAATGCCACGACCCTTTAATACAGTTCCTCATGTTGTGGTGACTCCCAACCATAAAATTATTTTCGTTGCTACTTCATAACTGTAATTTTGCTACTGTTATGAATAGTAATGTAAATATCTGATATGCAGGATGTATTTTCATTGTTACAAATTGAACATAATTAAAGCATAGTGATGAATCACAAAAACAATATGTAATTACATATGTGTTTTCCGATGGTCTTAGGCGAACCCAAAGGGGTCACAACCCACAGGTTGAGAACCACTGGTCTACACCTTTTCTTTTAAACATGCTTAAGCTATTATTTTCAAATCTAAAGATCATTTTTCTTGATAGAATACATGCATTCTTTCCAACTTCTGTTAATATAATACAATGTGCCACAAGAAACTAGCCGTTTTTTCTCCTTCTCAGAATATAACAACAACAAAAGTAATTTAGAGTGTATTACATAGTTCCAGCTAACATCACTCAAACCATACCTTGGAAGCACTGTACTCTCTGTAAAATGTGGTGGTCCATTCACCATGTACAGTCCTTCTGATCCTCGGACTAAAGAAATAAAATGAAAAGAATCACCATGACTTTGTTAATAAATAGTTACCACAAATGTCTTAAGAAACAAAAAGCTTTCCGTCAAAATATTAATAAAATTATGAAACATTTCTTAGACTTATAGAATGTTAGTGTGAAAAGGGCACAATTTTCTTACCCTATTGCATGAAATCATATAACTGCTGAGAATAAATAGGTAATGCAATAGATTGAATGTTTGTGTTCACCCCAAATCCTCAAGCTGACACCCTAATCCCAAGGTGAATTTGAAGGTGGGGTCTTTGGGAGGTAGTTAGATCACAAGGGCAGAGCTCTCATAAATGGGATGGATTAGTGCTCTTGTAAGAAGAGCCTAGAGAGCTAGCTAGCTCTCTGCCATGTCAGGACACAATAAGTAGTTGGTAGTCTACAACCTGGAGTAGGGCCCTCACTAGAACCCAACCATGCTGGCACCCTGATCTCAGACTTCCAACCTCTAGAACTGTGAGAAATAAATTTGTTGTTTATAAGCTACTCAATTTGTTACAGTAGTTCAAAATAAGACAGGTAATACCCCTCATTTCTTTTCCTATAAAGCATATTCATTTAGCCTCTAAGGAGATTACTTCAATAAATCCACTTTTACTATTTTATAAGAAATACTAGAGGCCCGGTGCACGAAATTTGTATAAGGGGGGGTCCCTCAGCCTGGCCTGCACCCTCTCCAATTCGGGACCCCCCCAAGGGATGTCCGACTGCCTCTCACAATCCAGGACCGCTGGCTCCTAACTGCTCGCCTGCTTACCTGCCTGATCGCCCCTAACCCCTCTGCCTGCCTGCCTGATTGATCCTAACCACCTCTGCCCGCCTGATCGCCCATAACTGTTCCCCTACCGGTCTGATCGCCCCTAACTGCTCCCCTGCTGGCCTGATCACCCCTAACCGCCGCTGCATCACCCAGCACCCGGGCTTCCCTCCCTCTGGCTGTTCGCAGGCACGTGGGACCCGGGCTTCTCTCCAGGCACCCAGGACCCGAGCCAGCTTCACCTGGGCCGGCCACAGCCGCAGGGGACCATGGGCAGGCAGTTTTGCCTGGGCCCCAGCTGCAGGCACCTGGGACCGCAGGGCGGGTGGCTTGTCTCTCTCCGGGCGGGAGGCACAGGCACAGCCGCTGGTGCCCGGGACCGTGGGGTGGGCGGCTTGTCCCTCTCCCGGGCCACAGGCTGGCTGGTCCCCATTCCTCTCTCATGAGCTCATTTCTTCCTGGCTGGACCCTACTACTCTCTCCCCAGCTCATTTGTGCCTGGCTGGTCCCCATTCCTCTCTCATGAGCTCATTTCTTCCTGGCTGGACCCTACTACTCTCTCCCCAGCTCATTTGTGCCTGGCTGGTCCCCATTCCTCTCTCCCCACTGTTGAGTGTCTGAGCAGTTCTAGCGTGAGGGCATGCGGGTGTGACAACCATTTGCATATTAGCTCTTTATTATATAGGATATGCAAGTACACTGAGATACAACATTCATACTTGTATTCCTTCATTCAAACGAAAAAAGTGATTTTAGTGTTATATTTTCACATTTCTATAAATATTTATTGATTGATTTTTAGAGAGAGAGAGAGAGGGAGAGAGAAACATCAATTTGTTGTTACACTTATTTATGAATTTATTGGTTGCTTCTTGTGTGTGCCCTGACCAGGAATCAAGCCTGCAACCTCCACATATTAGGATAATGGCTCTAACCAACTGAGTTACCTGGCCAGAGCTATTTTTACATATTTAATCTCATTTTCAGAATGTGTTGATGTTGGAAACAGAATTAGAAGCTGAGTCTAAGTTCAATTTTCTTTGTATCAGCTTAATTTTTCAAGTAACTTTTACAAATAACAACTCAAAATCTTTTTTTTTCTTTTTTTTAATTAAATCTTTATGGTTCAGATTACGTTTGTTCCTCTTCCCCCCCCCCCCCCCAATAACTCCCCTCCTTCCAGTTCCCGCCCCACCCTCCGCCCTCACTCCCCACCCACTGTCCTCATCCATAGGTGAACGATTTTTGTCCAGTCTCTTCCTGCATCTCCCATTCCCCTTCCCCCCCACCCAAGAATAGTCAGTCCATTCCCTTTCTATGTCCCTGATTCATTATAATCACCAGTTCATTCTGTACATCAGATTATTTATTCACTTGATTCTTAGATTCACTTGTTGATAGATGCATGTTTGTTGTTCACAATTTGTATCTTTACCTTTTTCTTCTTCCTCTTCTTAAAGGATACCTTTCAGTATTTCGTATAATACTGGTTTAGTGGTGATGAACTCCTTTAGCTTTTCCTTATCTGTGAAGCTCTTTATCTGACCTTCAATTCTGAATGATAGCTTTGCTGGATAAAGTAATCTTGGTTGTAGGTTCTTGGTATTCAGCACTTTGAATTTTTCTTGCCATTCCCTTCTGGCCTGCAAAGTTTCTGTTGAAAAATCAGCTGACAGTCGTATGGGTATTCCCTTGTAGGTAATTGAGTCTCTTTCTCTTGCTGCTTTTAAGATTCTCTCTTTGTCTTTTGCTCTTGGCATTTTAATGATGATGTGTCTTGGTGTGGTCCTCTTTGGATTCCTTTTGTTTGGGGTTCTCTGCGCTTCTTGGACCTGTAAGTCCATTTCTTTCACCAGGTGGGGGAAGTTTTCTGCCATTATTTCTTCAAATAGGTTTTCAATATCTTGCTGTCTCTCATCTTCTGGCACCCCTATAATTCTGATGATTGTACGCTTGAAGCTGTCCCAGAGGCTCCTTACACTATCTTCACACTTTCGGATTCTTTTTTCATTTTGCTTTTCCAATTGGGTGTTTTTTGCTTCTTCGTATTTCAAATCTTTGGTTTGATTCTTGTGCTCCTCTGGTCTGCTATTTGGTATAATATTCTTTATTTCAGTCCGTGTACGCTTACTTTCTAGTTTCTTTATCATAGCATCGAGGGTCTCATTAGTTTTCGTGAGGCTCTGCTCAAGTTTATTGCAAGCCCTCAAAATTGCGATTCTTAGCTCCATATCCTCCATTTCTGTCATGCTTTTTTGTCTCCGCATCTTTTATGCTTTCTTGGTGCACCCCTTTGTGGTCTTTGTGCGCAATCTTGTTCTAGTTAAGCCTTAATTGTTGTAGTTAACACTAGAGGGATTTGACCACCAGGCCGACTGGCTGTGAGAATCAGCTGTGGGAAAACTTCTGTCCTCTGGGGAGGTGCTAATCTAGCCTTTGCCTGAGGCGATCCAGCAAATGGCTCTGCGCAGGGCTTGGGCAGGGCGGGTCGCACGGGATCAACAGGGCAGGCGGAGGGACCAGTTATGGCTGCTCTCAGTCCATCCCCAGAGGCTCTGCCTCTCTGTCCCAGCAACCGCTGCAAACCTCGGAGGGACCGTAGCCAGACAGTCCCGCTTCTCCCGTTTGAGTCTGGGTCCCTAGAGACTCGCCCGGATCTGTAGCCCAGAGTCTGAGACTCCCTCCTGATTGAAAACGACAACCGCGCCCTCAGCCACCAGCCCGCTTTGCGCGCACACCACCGTACCTTTAAATTTTCCACAATGCGCCTCCTCTGAGCCTCGGAATGCTGTTGTTTTTCCTTCTAGTTGAAGAGTCTCTCCTCAGCCAGCCTTCCTGTGGTTCTGGTTGATGTCCGTTCCGTCTTTTAGTTGTATTTTTGAAGTGGTTGTTTGCGGCAGCAGTCTCCGGTGTTTACCTATGCCGCCATCTTCGATTCTCAACAACTCAAAATCTAAACTGTTATTTGTGAAAATGTAATCTACACTAATAAAAGAGAAACACGGTAATTGGCGTACGACCGCTACCCTTTTCATTGGCTAATCAGTGAGTATATGCAAATTAACTGTCAGCCAAGATGGCAGCTAATTTGCATGCAGGCAGGTTGGGCCAGCTTGAGCTATCATCCCGCCCCCGTGGCGCCTAAGCCCCAATGCCAGCCAGGACCCCAGTGTGCAGCTTTGAGTGGCGGGGTGGGGATGGGGGGCTTGGCGGCTCAAACAGCCACCTAAACCATGCCCCCAGCCGGGACCCCTGTGTGCGACCTGGGCGCGGGAGGGCTTGGCGGTGCGAACAAGCGGCCTAAACCACGCCCCCAACTGCCCTGTGTGCGGCCTGGGCGGCGGGGGCTTGGCGGTGCGAACAAACTGCCTAAACCACGCCCCCAGCGGGGACCCGTTTGCGACCTGGGCGGAGGGGGTGGGGGTGCCTTGGCGGTGCGAACAAGCGGCCTAAACCACGCCCCCAGCCGGGTCCCCTGTGTGTGGCCCTAGGCGGGCGGGGCCTCCGCAGCTGCAGTATTTGGACCCAGGCCCCCAGCCTGCCCTGGGCTCAGCTCAAAGAGGGGCTGGGGACCGGGGGTTTACTAAACTTTCCTGGAGCTGCTCCCCACACCCTAGCCCCTGCCCCAGAACCACACTGCCCGCAGCAAGGCTCCAGACAGCTTCCTGACAGGTGGGTGGCGGGAGAGCTGAGTAGAGCAGGGCTGCAGGGAGCCAGGGAAGGGCTGGGCCGCAGGAGCCAAGCTCCTGGGAGTCTGAGGAGAGAGCTTGAAGGTAGAGGAACCTTTGGCAAAGCCCCTGCCAGGAGCCGCGGCCATGGGGTCTGCAGGCGCGCGCACAGGCCTCCGCCTGATGGGCGATCCTGGGCAAGCGCCATGGCTTGGGGGAAGCAGCTGGCCAGCAGGCGGGCGGCCCAAGGAGCGCAGAGCGGCGCCAAGGTGGGGTGCACTAGTGGGGGCTCAGGCCTGGGCAGGGTGCTGGCGGGCAGGGATCTGCCTCGCCTGCAGAGAGTGAGGTTCTGTATTGGCCCCAATAGGCAGGAAACAAGAGGCGATGACTGCAGGGATGACTGCAGGCGTGGAAGGACGCCCAGGCGGAGGGGCACAGACTCGCAGCCCTGAGGCGGGGTGGAGGGGTGGCACCACCTCAGTGGAGGAGCGCCCCATGCTGGGTACCCCACTGCGGCGGTTTGGTGAAGCTCCCGGTGCTGACCGGGCCTCCCCGCGGCCCGCACACTTGAGAGGCCAGGACTCCTGCTCCTGCCTTGGCCCCAAAACTAAGCCTGCGCCCGCCCCGCCCCCAGTTCTCGCCCACCCCATGGGGGTGCACACCTGCACAGTGAGTGCAAGCCTACCACCTGCTCCCCAGAAGGGGGGGCAGTAAAGAATGGGGGTGGGGCGGGGGAGAGGAAAGAATGTGGAGCATCCATGATGAAGAGGTGCTGGAGAATGAGGCTTGGAAGCCTCTTGGGGAGGTTTGTTCTGTTTGCCCTGGCTGTCCCTTAGGAAAGGCGGAGAGCCGGCTGTGAGGGCTCCCTGCGCGAGGAGTCCAGTTCCATAACCAACTGGAATTGGCCTCAGTTTCCTGCTCCGTAAAATGTGTTAAGCGTGTCCCAGTGCCTTCACTGAGCTTTGAGGGCCAATTGAGATACTATATAAAGAAAATAAGGGAAGACCTGAGAAAGAAAAGGAAGGTCAAGCAACACAAAAGAAAGGTTGGAAGGAACCTGTAAACCTATTGTCACTTAAATAGGGACTAGAGTCAACAGTGTTGTAATGATGGTATGAAGCCAGATGGGTACTGGAAGTATCAGGGAACACTTTGTAAAGTATATGGTTGTCTAACCACTATTCTGTAACTAATAAACCTGAAACTAATACAAAATGATATTGAATGTAAAGAAATGAAAATAGGAGTGAAATTTTTCTAAATTTCAAAGTTTAAATAAAGGCTGTAAAGGAAGGAAGGGGAGAATACAAATAGTGTTTTTCATTTTACCACTTTATTGTCTTTTCAGCCAAGGGCACATGCCTGGATTGTGGGCTCGGTCCCCAGTAGGGGGCGTGCAGGAAGCAGCTGATCATTGATGTTTCTATCTCTCTATCCTTCTCCCTTCCTCCCTGAAATCAATAAAAACATTTTAAAAAGTAAAAAAAAAAAAAACCCTAGCCGGTTTGGCTCAGTGGCCTGTAGCATGAAGGGTCCCACGTTCGATTCCAGTCAAGGGTATGTACCTCGGTTGCAGGCTTGATCCCCGGATCTGGTTGGGGCACATTCAAGAGGCAATGAATGGATATGAGGTGTCTCTCTCATGTCATGTTTCTCTCTGTCTCTCCCCCTCCCCTCCACTCTCTCTAAAAATCAATGGAAAAATATCTTCGGGTGAGGATTAACAAAAAAATAATAAAAATTAAAACTATGAAGTTCAATTCTTTAGCATGAAAATTCTTTTTTCTTTCTTTCTTTCTTTTTAGAATGTCAGGCCACAAACCATTCTCAGTGCCAACGATTCTGAGCACTGAGCGTAGAAATAGCCCCTTCCTCTGTGCCCGGGCGTCACAGGTGCAGCAATATATTTTTATTGATTTCAGAGAGTAAGGGAGAGGGAGAGAGAGACAGAAACATCAATGATAAGACGGAATTGTAACCTCTTGGTTCATTGGTCAACACTCAACCACTGAGCCACACTGGCAGGGCTAGCATGAAAATTCTTAATCACTTCTTGGCCTTTTGACTATTCTCTTACTACACAGGCAAAATGATGCTATTTCTTATCATCAAAATCAATCATCTACTGCAATATCACATACCATACATTATGGTTTAAAAGAGAACAGTAGATTCTTTTCCTAATACTGTAATTAAGTTTTTAACAAACATTTATTTGAGGGATTAATAAAAAATGAATTTCTCAAACTAAGGAGTTCAGTTACCAGAATTCACTTTAACTAGGTTATTTAACATTTTGTTAGCCTAATGATGTCCCTCCCACAAGCTGCAGTGGCAACTGCACACACTGAGAGCTCTCTTTCAGAAACCACATACAGGCATAGGAAAACAAAATGGCGTATCGCCAATGTAGTCCCAATGAAGCTGCAATGTAATTAGAAAATATGCCATCCTATCTAATAATAGACAAACATGGTAATTTACCGTACCTCCAACACGCTTCCCATTGGCTAATCAGGACGATATGCAAATTAACTGCCAACCAAGATGGCGGCCGGTAGCCAGGCAGCTGAAGCGAAGAGGAGGCTTGCTTGCTCCAGTGATGGAGGAAGCCAAGGTTCCCCACCTGCCGCTGCCGGCCTCTGAGCTGCACTCTAAGAAACAATGTTGCAATTATAGAAGCTAAACAAACCCCAGAAACCTGCTTTCAGCCAGCTGGGCCTCAGAGCTGGAGCTGCAACAGTTTCAATTATAGAAGCCAAACAAACCCAGATACCTGCTTTCAGCAGCCGAGGTCTCAGAGCTGGAGCCAAGCCTCAGAGCTAAAGGCAGCTCTCAGTTCCAGTGACAGCCATAGAAGGTAAATAAAACCCAGAATAAAAAATAAAAAAAAGGAGAGGTTGGGAGCTTCAGTCACCCGCCAGCCTGAAAACGGCCCTCAGCCCCTCACCCAGACTGGCCAGGCACCCCAGTGGGGACCCCCACCCTGAAGAGGGTGTGACCAGCTGCAAACAGCCATCATCCCCTCATCCAGGCTGGCCAGGCACCCAAGCGGGACCCCCATCCTGATCCGGGACACCCTTCAGGGCAAACCAGCCGGCCCCCACCCGTGCACCAGGCCTCTATCCTATATAGTAAAAGGGTAATATGCAAACTGACCCTAACAGCAGAATGACTGGGAATGACTGGTCACTATGACACACACTGACCACCAGAGGGCAGATGCTCAATGCAGGAGCTGCCCTCTGGTGGTCAGGGCGCTCTCACATGGGAGGAGCTCTGCTCAGCCACAAGCCAGGCTGATGGCTGCCAGTACAGCGGTGGTGGTGGGAGCCTCTCCTGCCTCCTCAGTAGCGCTAAGGATGTCCGACTGCAGCTTAGGTCTGCTCCCCGCTGGCAAGTGGACATCCCCCGAGGGCTGCCGGGCTGCCAGAGGGATGTCTCATTGCCACCTTAGGCCGAATCCCCCGGGGAGCAGGCCTAAGCCAGCAGGTCGTCATCCCCCGAGGGGTCCCAGACTGCAAGAGGGCACAGGCCGGGCTGAGGGACGCCCCCCTCTAGTATGGTGATATAATCAAACCATGTTTTATTGACTTAACTGCTGACCCCATATGCTTGAGGTGACTGGCAAAAAAGAAAAAGAAAAAAGCTTTGCCCAACTTGGCTTATGTTCTCATGGCACTTGTAATTAGTGACCATGGTCCTCATACTTGTATTACCATTATCACTGACCACAATGCTTACCTGGGGAAAACTGAAATTTCAGGGTTTTCGAAACAACTAGTACAAGGCTTTCTTTCCTTTTCTAAATTCTTATTTCATACCTACACCCCAAACTAAGATAGGCAAAAGACCCCAAAGGAGTTGCCAGACTAAATGCTTGTGTTCTCCATCCCTCAAATTCATATGTTGAAATTTAATCCCTAATTCAGTCGCATTTAGAGGTGAGATCTTTGTGAGGTAACATACGTGTCCTTATAAAAGAGACTCCAGGGAGGTCCCCTGCCTCTCCCGCCATTTGAGGACACAGAGGAAACAGGACATGAGTGCTCCTGTAGACACTGTATCTACAGGTAACTTTATCTTGAACTCCCTGGTCTCTAGACTGTGAGAAACAAATTTCTATTATTTATAAGCTGTGATCTTTTATTATAGAAGCCCAAATGGACTAAAACAGAAATGGGGGGAGTGGGGAGTGGAAATCCCACCTAACCCACAGTCTTTCATGTAGATTAATCCAAATCTTACAAGGCAACACTAGACAGAGAAGTCAGTGTGAAAAGGGTCATGTCTTTCCTGCTCAATTAGCATTCAGTCTCATATGGTTTTCAATTCCTGGTTTGAGTATGTTTCTGGAGAAGTGAAAATCTTGAATCAAACTAATCATCTGCTTTTTAACACGCACATATTCCCATTCGACATAAAGAACACTTTAAAAACAAAAATCCAAAGGTTACATGTGCTATGATTCCATTTATGTAACAGTCTTGAAATGGACAAGAGTATCATAATAGAGGACAAATCAATGGTTGTCAAGGGTTAGAGTTTGAAGCAGGTGTTATATAAAAGGTTGGTATTTTCTTTGTGGTGATGGAGCAGTTCTATATTCTGACAGTGGTGATTACATCAATCTACACATGATAAATTTTCTTAGACTATACACACATACACACAAACTGGTGAAATTCAAACAAAGACTGTAGTTTAGTAAATACTGCTGTGCTAGTGTCAATTTTTTGGTTTTGATAACGTACTATGATTATATAAGACTTCACTGGGGAAAACTAGGTGAAGGGTCCATGGAAACTCTATTTACTGTCTTTGCAACTTCTTATACTTAAATTATATCAAAATAAAGGGTCCATAAAAAGCCTATCTTTTGGGTTAATTGTTTGTTCACAATACAAGAAATTAAACTAATTATAAGTTTTGCAACATTCTTCAAAAATTTTAAATTAAAATAAAAAATTGAATAGACCAAGATTTTTGTAATAAAGTAAAGAACATATTCCATGAGACAAAAGTACTCATTAAATTAGACAACCTTCTTTGTACATGATGCTTTACGATAGATATATCTATTTTAGGGGGACTAATTATCCACTGAAACCATCACAAAAATCATATTAGTTGTTCCAGTTTTGTTCATACATATAAACATTATTCAAAACAAGTATTTTACTTCACACCCCCTTTCATAGAAGCATAACTATGAGAAAGTACTGCAAGAGATTTTGGTACCACTAAAGATACTTTACTGGATTTAATCAGTTTGAGCAACTTTTTACACAAATTTAAATAAACAGATGTACAAAGTTTATTAGAAGAAACACAAAATCAAGGATCATAACAGAATATAAACTGTTTTTACAAGTTAACAAAAGCAAAAACATAAATTCAAAACAAATTCTTCAATAATTAGAAGTAACTGAACGAAACAGTGAATAGAATGTGGTGCTACCTTAATAATATATTGAGACTTGATATGATTTCTTATTTTTAATGATTTCCCTTTTCAATCAAAGGGAATGTGGTGATAATCCAATCAGAAAGAAAAACCTAGAATTTAAAAAGTTTTTTTCATTAAGCAAATAAGTGCCAGACTTTCACACAAAAAATAACTATTTAAAAATAATTATATTAAATATTGTACACACATATTTTTAAAATTCACTATCCTTTCCAGATACTCACGTACAATTTATTGCTCTAGGCCTGAGTTAATATGAGAAAACTACTGGGCTTCAACTAACAAGAGTCCTATGGCAGGGATAAGATGATTATTATAATACTAGAGGCCCAGTACACAAATTTGTGCACTGGAGGGGTGTGTGTGTGTGTGTGTGTGTGTGTGTGTCCCTCAGTCCAGCTTGTGCCCTCTCACAGTCCGGGAGCCCCACAATCGATCTCCCCAAAGAGGTAGGCCCTGCCCACCTGCTGCAGCCCACTGGTCGGTGGCCTGGGCCTCCCTCTTCGGGGCAATCATGGAGTCCCCCAATTGATCGATCGCACCACTGGCCAGTGGCCTGGACCTCCCTCTGCAGGGCGATCATGGGGCGATAGCAGGGCCCCGGAACAATTGCATTGCACCTGCCTTGGCTGGCCTGGCACCAGTGGGTGTCATAGCGTGGTCATCCAAATGGTCATCGGATGGTCATTCTGTTCAGCCGTTCGGTCAATTTGCATATTATGCTTTTGTTATTATAAATGATACTTTTTTCAACCTTTACATTCACTGAAGTATATATCAATTTAGAAAAAAATGACTTAATTTTTTTAAAAAATATATCTTATAGATTTTTTAGAGAGGAAGGGAGAGGGATAGAGAGAGTTAGAAACATCGATGAGAAAAAAACATCGATCAGCTGCCTCCTGCACAACCCCTACTGGGGATGTGCCCACAACCAACGTACATGCCCTTGACTGGAATCGAACCTGGGGCCCTTCAGTCCACAGGCTGACGCTCTATCCACTAAGCCAAACCGGTTTGGGCTTAATTTTTAATAAATTATCTCAATGGCCTCAACTAAGCAAGCTGACTAGACAGTATGGGTTTCGTGTAAGGCAGGGGTCCTCAAACTTTTTAAACAGGGGGCCAGTTCACTGTCCCTCAGACCGTTGGAGGGCCAGACTATAGTTTAAAAAAAAAAAACTATGAACAAATTCCTATGCACACTGCACATATCTTATTTTGAAGTAAAAAAGCAAAACGGGAACAAATACAATATTCGTATTTGCATGTGGCCCGCGGGCCGTAGTTTGAGGACCCCTGGTGTAAGGCCACTGTTGTTTGGCATCCAATCCCCCCTTTTTAGATTACTCTAATTTTCCTTTGAAAACTATCCAGGGGTGAGAATATAACTTGGTCCTGGTGATCTGATTTAAAAATGACTGAATCAAAGATGAGCAAGAATCAAGCCAAGCTAAAGACAGCCAGCCTTGTGACTAGCAACAATGTGCTCTTTCCTTTGGGGCTACTGATTTGGTTGAATGCAAACCTTGAGCTATCATGTAGAATGTTAGATTGAGAATGAATTTAACTGTGAAGAAATCAAGAGACAGGGATGAGAAAAACAGATTTTTGGAGTCATGGAAATACCTAGATGCAATAATGCTGGGGTCCAACCCCAGCAGGTCCAGGGGTTCCCCAAGGTGTGGACGGAGTCGGCGAAGAAGGAATGACACGGAGACAGCCTTCAGTTGATCAGCAGCCTAGTCAGGACCTCTAGCCAGGATCTCCAGCCAAAGTTCTGGTTAGGATCTGATGTTTATTGTCTTGTTACATCTGTATTTATACCAGTCGATTTTAATCCTATCAATTTCTATTGCAAAGGTTAGGGCGTTTCTTATCTCCATTCCAGGGAGTAAAGATTATGTAGCTTAAGCATGACTGTTTGTAGTTAAAGTGATTAACTACCCGCCTGGCACTTAGTTAAGGGGTTGTATCCCCTCCCTAACCTCAGGGAAAAATCCCCACCTGGGGAAACAACCTTTCTCTGAGAGGTGACCTTGGTTAAAACACATGGCACTAAGGAGAGCAAACATATTAAGAACAATATGCTATATATGCCAGGTCCCTTGAAACATATGCTGTGCAGATGTTTCTTTCCTGCAGCAACTGTGTCAAGCAGCAAGGATGGACCGGCTTCTGGCACAATAATACTGAAGCTTTAAGATTACATAAAGTTTTCTTTAAAAAATCCCCTGGTCATTTCCTATTAAGTCATGACTAATACAATTTACTGGATAATCTCTAAATTATTCACAACTACAAATCCCATGAGTATAAGTTTTAAAAATATTCTTGAAGTAAAATAATCTATTGTTAACTAAAATATCTATACTAAAAGTGTTTAAAGATTAATCATGTGGATGAAAAAGAGGAGTCCTATGGAAAGTAATCTCACAGGGTGATCAGATCATAAATTGCTAACAGGGAAGTCACGGTGGGTAGTCATGCCCAGACATATAACATTTTAGTAAAAGTTTTATCTTTGCCTTAAGCAATCCCTGCCCACTGTTTCTGTGCATCTACATTAGCACACCTTTGAAATATGCACCCTTAAGCATTTAGTATTCTAAAATTGTGAGTAGCATACAAATTACCTTTATAAAGCTAGAGGAAAAAAACCTAATCTCTATGTATAAAAGCCTAAGCGACTGAACGACCAAACAACTAGTCGATAGGTCACTATGACGCACACTGACCACCAGGGGGCAGATGCTCAACGTAGGAGCTTCCCCCTGATGGTCAGTGTGCTCCCACAGCCAACCTCCTGCAGTCCCTCACCCCGGCCAGCCAACCTCCCATAGCCCCAATTGGCCCTGATCGCAGGCCAGGCCAAGGGACCCCACCTGTGAATGAATTTGTACACCGGGCCTCCAGTTTAATTATATAGTTACGCCTTTTAAATAGTATCTGCCTGGCATATTATCTAACAAATCATAGTCAGTATTTGATAAATGTTTGATGAATAAACTATAGCAGACAGGTTGAATGTGAGTGGGCACAGTACATAACAACAAAGATCTTAAAATGTAGTATAATGTAGATCAAGCTTGTCAAACTCAGGGCCTGCAGGCCCCATGCAGCCCACAATGAATATTTTTGCAGCCCAGCCAATATAACGGTATATAAGGAACATTTTAATAAAAATTTCATAACTTAATTTTTACAATATCCTGTTATACATAATTATTAATAAACTAGAACGTTTACTAATGACTGATTACTATAATCGTGTTGCATTCATTTCCCTTACGCACCTTATGTGCAGGCACACCATTTCTCTCCATTAATACTAGCAGTGAATATTTTAGCAGCTGATTGCCGCATCATTAGTTTTGGACTGACTTGTTTGGTGTGCACAACAGGAAATATTTCGCTTTCAGAGAACAAGAAAAATAGGTTTATTTGAGTTACACTTATTAATTTGTGCAGTTATTCAGTGTCTGGTAAGTTAATGTTCAAGAAAAAATATTAATTTTTATTAAAATGTTCTATTATTTTATGTTAAGGATTACTCCTTTATTTCAGCCCTTTGTATTCAGCATGTCTCTATCGAAATAAACCTACATTTCTATGAAAATTGAAGCTTTTGTTTTTTTTGCGGCCCACATCAACTTAAACCTTGTTTATTTGGCCGGTGTTAGCCTTTGAGTTTCACATGCTTGATGTCGATCTTAAAATGTAGAAGAATTGAAAAGTTAAAAAGGTTCCTTTCATGTCTCAGGAGGAAATAATCCTATTCCATAAAAGTAAACATCCTGTCTCTTAATGACTTTCTTTTCCTTCTACATAAATTATTAAGCCGCTGGTGATTTAATCAAAGCCGTCTTTTCCCCTCTCAATTGCCCCCTCCTTATTTGATGCTCACTTGAGACTCCCAGCCATTACCCTAGTCCAGAGTCTTCCCTGACACTGTCCAAGACTAAGTTTATTATCTTCTCCAACATTATAAACTCTGCGTCAGCTTCAAAATCTCAGGAATCCTCTAATATTCTAATGCTAAAATGCTCATAACCATTTCAACACCAAACAGTGCTATATTATCTCTATAATGCTCACTGCTACCATCCTAGACCACACGTACTGCCACAGTTCCACTCTTTCAAGCCCTACAAATTTCATCAAGGCGAGGAGCACAAAACTTGGTATTTCTTAAATTCACGTGTTCTTCCTGTGTGGTCATTCTGGTGAACTTAGCCATGTGTTTATATTGTTTCCTTATTACCAAGCTAAATGATTTCACACGGTCAACAAAGCCTGTCAACAGATAAGGGTTCCTACAATACTAGGATTGCAAACCCAGGGTAACAAATTCAACTAGCATTTTCAGTTATCACCCTTCCTCTAATCCCGCAGAACTTGAAACGGCAGGAAAGAATGATGGATGAGCAAAAGGGAAAGGAAACGCAAAAGCGCAGAGGCGGGGACTTCACTTCCGATTGCCACGCAACACGAAAAAACCCTAAGGTCCCTCCGGCTCTTTCGCAATCTACGAGATAAAGGCCGTATCGGACTCCAAGCCCAAGGACAAAGACACAAAAAAGAAACTGCTCTGAAGAAACAGACCCTTGCTGGTTCAGAACTCACCTGTTAGAAGCGGCGTGGACGGCGCCATCTCGTCCCGGAAAGAGAAAACTATACACTTGGGTCAGAGTTTACGAGGGCCAAACCCGGCCTCTACACGTCCACTCCGGCGTGGGCACGGCAACTTAGTATTTCCGGGGTCACCAGCCTCGGGGCCAATTCACTTCCGTTTGGAGCCTGTAGCAGCGAAGGAGCCTCAAGGCGCACGCGCAGCTCTGGGGGTGTGTGTGTGGGCGGGGGGAACACATTTTTACAGAACTTGGGAGGGCTGGGCCAGGGCCCCTGTGCCCGCCTTCACCCTCCCTCTCCCGCTTCTGCCGGTGGGGCCCGCACTTCCGCGGGGCGGAGTTCTCCCAGTGCTGACGTTGGCAGCCGAACCGAAGTAGTTCGAGCTGACGGGTTACGAGGTCCACTTGTTTCGTTTCTTCCTCTTTCACTCCACGCTCCCGGCGGCGGCGGCCGCGTTTCGAGCCTCTTCCGGGCCTGCTGTCCTCCCGCGCTCCAGCCTCGCTCGCCGGCGCGCCCAGGTTCCCAGGCAGCCGGCGGCCCACGCCCGCCTGCGCTCAGCACCGCGTTTGCAGCTCACAGGCCCAACCTAGCGCCCGCCTGAGAACCTCCCGGTTCCCGCGGCGCGGCACCGGGAGCGGGGCGTCGCAGCGGTCCGAGGGGGGAGCGAACGAGGCCAAGGGGTGGTTTGGGTTAGTGGTGGCGCCGCGAAGATGGTCGCCAAACAGCGGATCCGTATGGCTAACGAGAAGCACAGCAAGAATATCACCCAGCGCGGCAACGTAGCCAAGACCTCGGTAAGGAAAGAGCGGACGCGCCTCTGTGCTGCAGCCGGAGCTGAGGCCCGAGTCTAGGGCCGCGTCGAGTCCTCCCCAGACCCGGCCGGCTGTGGGGGCCCGAGGCCGCGAGCTGGACACTATAAGTTGGGGGTTCGGGGAAGGGGGTGCCGGAGCTGGGCGGCTCGGGAACGGAGGAGAGACTCCGCTGTGGGAGTCCTGGGTCGCAGTGGATTTTTGCATTTGAAACGGTGGGTTTTCCTTTTTGCAGAGAAATGCTCCCGAAGAGAAGGCGTCTGTAGGACCTTGGTTATTGGCTCTCTTCATTTTTGTTGTTTGTGGTTCTGGTAAGTGCTCTGGGGGCCACGTCGGGTGGGAAGTGGGATGACGGGTTTAGGATGACGTGGTGACCTCTCAGTGGTGAGTCTGAACCGCGTAGTTCTCTACCCACCTGCCGCGCGCTCTACATAATTCTCTTTCATCCGAACAAATTTACTTGTCCCACATATGCACAGAGGGTGATGCTCCAGAAACTTCTCCCAGCTTGACTTGTGCCCACAGGATACTAGAAAAGGAGGTCGTCAGGTTCTTAGTAATGATCAAGCTGGAAGAAATGTAGAGCAGAACAAACAACGAAAACATCTCAGAGAAGGAAATAGGATGGTTTGCTATTCCATTATCAATTCCTTTGCAAAAAGAAAGAAACTTGAACATTATGTACATATGGATGTTCTAACTTAATTTAACATGTCCCAGAATCTAACATCTTATTTCAAAAGCTGGGTATATTTTAGGGTAAAGCTAGTGCGAAGAACTGATTCACTATAGAAGAAACGTGGCAATTTAATATGTGACAAATGGTTTTAGATTAATAAAAGAAACATTTGACATATGGTAGAAAAATTCGTTGTCGGGGCAGCCTGCTGTTAGCTATAGATTCTTGCCTCTGCAAATGCATTACAGAATATCATTTATTATATAAGCTGTTGATATTGAAGTACATGTTTCTGCATTTCAAATTTTGACATTCTAACTTTATTGGGGTTTCTTTTAAACATTTCACTTTGCCTGTCTCCTAAACTTACCAGTTGGAAGCTTTCCTGATAAATGGCCAAGAGCCAAGCAATTTATATAACCTAAAGATGATTGAATTTCAGCCTTGTGAGAATGAGGAAACATGCATGTTACAGGCCAGGCCTTCAGAGGACATGTAATATCTAGTGATAAACCAAAATAATTCTGTGCTTGAAAAACCTGTTTGCTTTGGTACTTTAAGTTCTTTCTGAAATGCTATTGTCAAACTCTCTGGGACATTTAAATAGAAAACTCAGAAGCTGAGATTTTAAAAAATAACTTAATGGACATTTGTTTTTTTATGGTAGGCCTGTCTTCATTTCTTATTATAATGAAGTTACATAGCATTTGCAAGTTACTTAAGGGTACCCTACCTTAACATTGCGTACCACATAGAAATCTCTAAGACATACGCCAGGGACCGTAAGTTTTTGGGCAAACTGCACGTTATTTAAATCATCATAACTACAGATCATAATGCACTTTAGGTGTTGTTTTTCAATAATTATAACATTTTTATTTACAAAAACAATTAAAGTTTCTAGTACTTTAGGGGCTATGTGTTCGGACCATAGGTTCAAGCTTACAACCCAGCCGTTGGCTATGATTGTGCTGGGAGGGCCCTGCCCTCCAGCTGGGACTTACACGTGGCAGTGAGAGGACCCTGTCCTTTCATTAGTCCGAGGCTTAAACCTGGCCAAAACACTGTAACCGCGCCCCACAGTGGACAAGACAGTGTGTTGACATCTAAGAACACTCGTGAGCGGTCCTTAACAGATGGCGCGCGCAAAACACGAGAAAACTCCTGAGCGGTACGCAATGTGTTAATAAATATTTGCCCCTTGCCAGACCATTTTATTCAAAGCATGTTTTAATATTTGCTCTTTCTCTTTACAGCAATTTTCCAGATTATTCAAAGTATCAGGATGGGCATGTGAAGAGCCTGACCTTAAGATGTTTCCATTCTCCTGTGAATTTTAACTTGAACTCATTCCCGATGTTTGATACCCTGGGTAAAAACAATTCAGTAAATCATCCTGCCTCAGAATGACTTTTCATATCATCATTCATGTGTCATTCCAAGGTTTTTTCACAAGTCATTCCAAATTTTCTAGTTCATACCACAGTGCCTTGCAAAAGCACCACATGAATAAAGCAATAAAATTTGATTGTTAAGCTACCATAGCGGACCCTACTTATTCAGTCATTAAAGAGTAAGTTTTTTAATGTGGTTATTAAAACAGTATACAGTATAGGTAATTAGATTAAGTCTGTGTGGACAGGGTCTAGATTTTGTTAACTCTAATGAGTACATGCAGTTAGCTTAATTTAAAATTTGGAATCTTATGGTTTTTACATAGCTAGGCACTTATTACAATATCTTGAATTGAAAGCACACTCCCATATAGGGTCATGGACCTGTACTGTAATAAGGTGCTTATAAATGGAACAACTATACAGTTAGCCTAGTTTTCCCACAATCTATAGCACCTAGGAAATTCTAAAAGCTTCTAAACGCCTAATGTAAAAGGAGATGCTTATAGCCATGTTTACTTTAATATTATTTCTGGTACACTACCTTGGATTTTGCATGAGTGAATATACTAACCTGAGATGCCATAAGAAAACAACTTGGTTGAGCATTTTGTAATTTAGTCACTTCAGTTTCACTAAAACCTATCATGGTGGAGTATAGTCAGGGAAGGTTTGTTTATCTCACCAGTGATTTCATCAGAATTACTTTAATGTATCAAAAGGGTCTACTATGGTAGACAGAGTCTAAGAGGAAAAACACAACTAAAAATGGATGCCTCATCAGGACATACTATTGAGCCCAATGTGCCATAAGACATCTTAGCATGTTATTAGCACTTTTAACATCAAAAAGGCACAACAACTAAAAAGTTACACCTAGTTTGGAAATGTTTTTTCTAGATTTATGATTAAAATTGTTGGGGTTCTAGATACATCAGACTAATGTATCATCTGGAATTAAATGGATTTACTGATAAGGGATCAGTCCTTAGTTTTCCCTTTGTTGTATAATTTTATAGGTTATGATCAGACTTCCATTGTAATGGTAAGGGGGAGTAGGAAGGCAGATTTGGGGTTTTCTGGTACTGTTAAAAACTGAAAGTATTGGCTATTTAAATACTTAGCCATAACTTGATGAAAAAAACCTGAGAGATGTCTGTTAATTGGAAAGAAAGCTGCTTGTTTGCTTTGTTTAATTGCCTCAGGATATTTCTTTTAAAATAAGCTGTTTTAAAAGGAACAGAAGGGAAATCTGCTACTTTGTCTATACTCAGTGTGACCTTCAGAGAGAGCTTCTGATGCCCCAAGGTATGGGAGAGAGTGTGGGAGGGGAGTGGTAAGGCTTGTCAGGAATTTGACTACTCTAGAATAGGAAAAGAATCAGCTGACCTGGGGCCAGCAGGTTTTATCTTCATTGTTACCTGCCTTTCTCACCCAGGAAGTCAACTCCTATACTTGTTTCCCTCTTTGAAACAAGTATCTTGGTTAATTCTATTTTATTGTAACTTTTAAAATGAAAGTTATTGTTCTAAGTTCATAGCAGGTGCCTTATTCTTTGCTTTGAGTCAAACCATTCCATATCAGAATTTCCCTTGGTGTATCATAGGTAATTGACTTTAAGATGGTGGTGATGTCTTTTAATATACAATGTCTATTAATTTGACTGTTAAATTGCTATAGCTAGCAACCATTTTACATATGTAAAGTTGCATTCCCTTTGTATTTCATGTGTAATTTTCCAATTGAGTGCATTTTATATTAAGGATGGATTATGCATGTTTGGGTCAATGAAAGCTATGTCTTATTTGATTTGTTCTTTAAAAATAAAAGTTCCCTGGATATTTTATGCCTTCTAAAAGAAAATGATTTTACAGAGTTCCATTTTTTTTTTTTTTAATAAGAATTTGTTTGAACCAAATTGATGCATGCTGGAAACCAAGATCACAAGTGCTCTCCAGAGTTCTTATCTGAGTGTATATTTTACAATTAATAGAAAATGATTTTAAAGACTGCCTAGTATTATGTTGTACTTGAGATAAAACAAATAGTACCCAAATGCACGGATTTGGGAATAGGTAGCAAGAAAAATATATAAAAACACAATGAATTAAATACTTCCCCACCTAGGATTTACCCTTATCTCATGTTTATCCAAGTCTGATTCAAGGAAGAAGCACGGTTCTTTTTAACTCCCTTTCCTAATTGAATTTTTTAAAAGCATATCTTTATTGATTTCAAAGAGGAAGAGAGAGAGAAACATCAATGATGAGAGAGAATCATTGATCAGCTGCCTCCTGCACGCCTCCCACTGGGGATGGAGCCCACATCCTGGGCATGTGCCCTGACCGGAATCGAACTGTGACCTCCTGGTTCATAGGTTGACCCTCAACCACTGAGCCGCCGCTGGCCGGGCTCCCAATTGAATTTTATGTGTCATCTAATTTTGAGCACAGTATGAGAGTAAATGCTTTGTTGCAGTTGTCTACATAATCCAATTACTCTTTGTAATTTAGCTACAACATTTCAAAGAGTTGTCAGGATTTCATTGTATCTGTTGAGTTGTATATAATGCTCAAAATAATTGAGTGAGCTTCCAGATTAAGTAAAAGATTTTCATTGTAACAGGATACACTGTAATGGGCTTTTGACTTACATTAAAGAAATATGTATACTCAAGTGCAAAGCATCCTTTACAGATAAATAAAAAAATTCATGATTCTTCTTACCAAGTTTTGTTGGTACAAAGAACTACCATATTGTGCTGGATTATGTTCTTGGAGGTTCAACAAACTTATTGTGCGTTAGCACCTGTAAAATGTAGAATATCATCAAATTTTATAAATTGTTCTGAAGTTTGATTTGCCTTTACCTTTTTAGTTTTACTTGTTTTAGACACAAACCACAACTTCAAGAGGTAGGAGTTGGGTTCAACAGCATGTGCAATATCACTCCCTCAGAATCCTTCCTTGTCTAGATATAATCCTTGTACTGCTTTATCTTCAAGTTGAATTAAAACAAAAATGTCTTAATTTGGAGAAGTACTAGTATGCAATAAAAGGCTATAAAGTAAGCTGAAGGGGAAAATTCAACAGTCTGGACTTAGATAATCCAAAGTAAGTTCATATCTATTAGAATCAAAGGTGGAAGGGACATGGGAAATTCTGTCCAACTACCTCACTTTACAGCTAAATTAAAAAATTAATTCAGTGAATATTGAGTAACTTACATGCTGGATAGAGAGAGCTGTGAATACAGAGTCCCGACACTTAGATCTTGCAATCCAGTAGTGAGAGAAAAGACAATGATGACCATAATTGTGGTAAGTATTTCAAAGGAGAGGTAAAACCTGATAAATGGTTTCTGCCCTCACAGAGCTAACCGAGGTAGAGCAGAAACTAGAAACAAGGTTTTCTGCCTCAGTGTACCCTGCGGAAACCTAGGGATGACTGCGAAGCATCCACACAGAACACTTCTGTTTCCATGACTCTTCTTCTGTTCTTAGAAAAGCTCTTAATTTTTTTTCATGTTGCTAATTAAAAAGAAAGAGAAAAGAAAGAACTTGTCCCTTTATGGATGCAATTTCTTTTGAAAATGAGTTTGTGACAAATTTAGTATTGGCATTTCCTGTACAGCACAAAAAACACAAAGATCAAATCAGTAGTGTTATCTACTATAACATTCAAGTGTACACTTTTTAAAAGTATTTTGCTATAATATTATTGTAATTTGTTTTTAAAATGTTCATCTGTGATGTTGAAAAATAATTTGATAATTTAGTCAAAAAAATGCTTTCATCTGCTCTCCATAGGTGCTTTTTATAACAAAGGTTCAGTGAATAAATCAAAGGTTCAGTGACTTCCACTGTGCAAATTTCTACTTTGCAGTGCAGACAGAATTAGAACAAATCTGCAAATTTAAATAATTAAAACTGTGATTTCAGTGTCATTAAATAGGTTATAACAGGTTTTTCTTCTTTCCTCACTGGAGAAAGTCTCTAACAGGAGAATGAGAATAATTGATTTTAGAGCTGGAAGGAACTTTATTTTTTTATATATATATATATATATATATATATATATATATATATATATATTTTATTGATTTCAGAGAGGAAGGGAGAGGGAGAGATAGAAATATCGATGAGAGCATCATTGATCAGCTTCCCCCTGCACGCTCCCTACTGGGGATGGAGCCGCAACTCAGGCATGTGCCCTTGACCAATATCGAACCTGGGACCCTTCAGTCTGTAGTCTGATGCTCTATCCACTGAGCCAAACCGGCTAGAGCTGGAAGGAACTTTAGAAATGATCTTGATTAACCCTTTATTTTATAGTTGAAATTATGGCCTAGAGAAGTTACCTTTCCCATTACCAATGAGCCTGTAGCAGAGCAAGGATTAGAAAACTGGCTCTTTAAGTCAGAGAAAAATAAATATCACATGATCTCACTCATTTATGGAATATAATGAACAACATAAGCTGATAAACAAAAACAGATCCAGAGACAGAGAATCATCAATCAGAATGTCAAACCTCAGAGGGAAGGTAGGGGAGGGTGGGGGTAAGGGTGAGAGGTCAACCAAAGGATTTGTATGCATGCATATAAGCATAACCAATGGACACAGACAACAGGGGGTGAGGGCATGAGTGGGGGGGGGGGGTAATGGGGGACACATATGTAATAAGGACACATATGTAGTACCTTAATAAAGAAATTAAAACTACAAAAAGAAAAAACACAAAAAACTAGCTCTTTAGTGTTCTGAGTGCCAAGGAATTATTGTTGTGTGGCAATGTCTCCTTTTACTTTAGGAGATTATATATTAATCCCAGGAAACCCCATGAGTGTTCCATTAAGGTAAATCTGAAGATTTACTAAACTTCAGTGAGTTCCCACTGCAACTGGGATGGAAATAACTCTAGCTTTGATTGTCAGGACACTTCCCAATGTGGCAACAACCTACCTTTTCAGCCTTGTTCCCCATGGCTTCCCTCCATAGACCTGTTCTAGCCCAAAGAGTCTACTTTCATTTTTCAAATATCTTGAACTCTCTGTGTTTTTATTCAGTTTACCTTCATTACAATACCTATTCTTCAAAGTCTAGCCTTAATTTTACCTCCTCTGTGAAGTTTTCCCTGGCCATGGAAATCAGAAACACTTTCTTTGGGATTTATGACTCTGGACCAGTTAGCGTTTATTATATTGCCATGTTTATTTGTTTTATTTTTAAATTGTATTTCTTAGTTTCTCAGAGAATGGAATCCTTAAGAACTAATTCTCTCTCTCTCTCTCTCTCTGTCTCTCTCTCTCTCTCTCTCTCTCTCGTCTACTCTCACCACCCTCAAGGTTAGTATGAAACTTTACACACATAGGGAGAGCTCACCTTTTTAGTTGAGTGATCAAGTGTAAGAGAATGATGAATGCCCTCTTATATCAGAATCTTCAAAATAAGAACATGTTTTATAAAATCTACCGCTGATATAGCCATTATCTCAACATTTTCCAATCCCGACAACCTCTGCTTAATGGCTGGGCTCAGCACCAGAATTCAGTCTGCCCTTGAAACGAACTCTCCCAGGATATGTTTGATTTTTGGAAATGTATCAACAGAGGTATTTGTCCTTTAGTCATATTTGAGGACCTGTTCATAGTAAGTGCCACTGAGAAAACCAAAAGGTGTTTTATAAAGAAAGCTGATACCTCACCACACCAGTTTGTCCAGTTATAAGGAAAAAGTCAAACAACCATGCTTGCTATTTACAGCAGGTGTTTGGGGGCTTTCAGCTGGCTCTGTCCCCTCTTATCCTAGGTTGCAGGAGGGGCAAGGATGCCACAATATGTGCCCTTCACACCAGACCACGAAACCAGAATGGCTCTGTACTCCCATAACCATATCCAGTCTCTGGCAGGGATAGCTTGTTCTGTCATCAGAAAGGAATTTTCTACAGTAAGGCCATGTTGGCTGGCATTTAAAAATGTGGCAGGATTACCAAATTTTAGATTTCATACACTGTGCAAAGGAGATTCCCAGGGCCTGTTTGGAAAAATGCCATCCACACACACATGCAGAGCTTGGAAAGAGCGCTTAGTTTGGGAAGAGTGCTTACCTCCTGGCACCTGGGAGTGCCCCTTAGACCAGATTCTAAGGCTCAAGTTTCATCTGGGATTGAGAGAGATTATAATTTCTGACAAAACCCAAATCATAAAGGTAAACACTGGGAGTACCCAAGCATGTGTCTGCCCACCTCCAGCCTTGGTTACTCCTGCACACCCCACCTGTTAATTACAGGTGGATGACATGAAGAAGCAAGGTGCTACAGAGAATGAAAACCATCTCAGAACCTTGAAGTCATTTCTGCTTGACTGAGAACAGCAATCAGAATGTTTTTAAAGGTGAAATCCCTTTCTTTGGCTAAACATTACATTACAGTCCACCTGACTGACAGGGAAAGCAGACTAGTGCAGTTTAACACCCAGCCTCTGTCGGAGGTCTAAAAGGAGTAATCTGTTACTCAGAGTATGGCCAGAGGACCAACAATAACCTGGAAGCCTGTTAGGAATGCAGAATCTCAGGCCCCACAGAAGGCCATTAAATTAGAATTTTCATCTTCACAGGATCCCCAGGTGAATCGAATGCAAATTAAGCATAGAGCAGTGTTCAAGAGGGCTCAGCATTCTAGTTCCAGGGCCTTAAGCAAATTCCCAAATTCCGTAGGCTTCTCTGTGACATGCAACTGTTATGAAACCTAATGACAGTAACTTTGTGAATTGCCAAAACAAAGGGTGAAAGGCTTCCTCACTGAAAACAAAAAGGACCTGCAGCCTCTGTATTTTACTTGGCAGGAAGGACATTGCCAACTTTCTTAGGATCACTTGCTACTTATACATCTTGTGTCCTAACATGTGATTTATCTTTGAAAATGTCTCATGTGCACTTGAGAAGAATGTATATTCCTTAGCTTTTGGGTGAAATGTTCTGAAGATGTCAATTAGTTCCATCTGAACTAGTGAGTCCTTTAGGATTGCTGTTTCCTTGTTGATTTTTTTCTAGAAGATTTCCAGTGAATTCCTATGATTGTATTGTTATCCATCTCTCCCTTGATATCCTCCAAAAGTTTTTTTTTATACATTTGGACACTCCTGTATTGAGTGCATATATATTTACCAGAATTATAGCCTCTTATTGTATCGATCCCTTTAGTATTATGAAGTGGCCTTCCTTATCTCTTGTTATGACCTTTGAGGTCTATTTTGTCAGATAGAAGGATTGCTTCCACAGTTCCTTTTTCGTTAATTTCCACTTGACTGAAAATTTTTTCCCATCCCTTCACTCTCAGTCTGTGTGAGTCCTTTGTTCTGAGGTGTGTCTCTTGTAGACAGCATATATATGGATCATGTTTTCTTATGCAATCAGCTACCTTATGTCTTTTGACTAGAGCATTTAATCCATTGCAGTTATTGATAGGTACTTGTTTGTTGCCATTTTATTCTTTATGCCTGTGTCCCGTCATCCCTTTCTATTTCTTCTTTTTAGAATAGTTCCTTTAGCATTTCTTGCATTGCTGTTTGGTAGCAAAAAACTCCCTTAGCCTTTTTTTGTTTGTGAAGCTCCTGATTTCACCTTCAATTTTGAATGATAGCCTTGCTGGATAGAGTATTCTGGATTCAGTTTCTTGCTTTTCATCACTTTGTATACCTCATGATATTTCCTGATGTGTTTCTGTTGAGAAACCAGTTGATAGTCTTATGGGAGATCCCTTGTAGGTAACTTTCTGCCTCTCTCTTGCAGTCTTTAAGATTTTTTCTTTTACATTTGCCAATTTAATTATGATATGTCTTTGTGTAGTTCTTTTTGGGTTTATCTTAATTGGAATTCTCTGTGCTTCCTGGATTTGTGTGACTTTTTTCTTCCCAAAGTCAGGGAAGTTTTCTGTGGTTATTTCTTCAAACAGGTTTTCTATTCCTGCTCAGCTTCCTCTCCTTCTGGTAGTCCTATTATGTGGATGTTGTTTCATTTCATGTTGTCCCAAAGCTCCTTTAACTCTCCTCCTGCTTTTTAAATTTTTTTCAGTTGTTGCTCTGCTTGGGTGCTTTATTCTACCTTGACTTCTAACTTGCTGATTCTGTCCTCAGCTTCTAGTCTACATTGAAACTTTCCATGGTTTTCTTTATTGCAGCTATGTCATTTTCCTGTTGATTCTTATTCATGTTGGTGTATTTCTCATTCAGCTCCTTATAATTCTCATTGAGGTGCTTCTTCCTTCTCATTCAGAAGTTTGAGCATCCTTATAACCATTTCTCTGAATTCTTTCTCTGACAAATTACTTGCCCCTATTTCATTTAGTTCCTTTTCTGGTGATTCCTTCTTTTCTTTTTCGGGAGGTTGTTTCTTTTGCTGTTCCTTTCTATTTGTTTCTATGTCTTAGATCAAACTTCTATGCCACCCAGATTTTCTGGGTTGGACTTATGTAGTAGATGTTTTGTGAGACCCAGTGGTGCATTCCCTCAGGTCTCCTGGGCTGGGTGTTTTAGGAAGGTCCCCTACTTGTGATGTTTGGGTTCTCCTGTTGTAGCTGGGTCTTGAATGTAATTGTCCTGTTTGTGGATGGAGTCTCCACTCAGGGTGTCTGATTATGTGGCTCATTCTGTATCATGTCGTGCCAGCTGTTGTGGAGGTGTTGACTGAACAGCACAAAATATAACAGGACAAAACACAACACAGAAAAAGAATGTACACAAGCGCCCTATATCCACAACAAAAGTGACCACCAGAAAGAGAAAATAGAGCAAGAATGATAGAAAAAAAAAGAAAGAAAAAATATGGGGAGAAAACACAACAGAACCAACAAATAAACCAAAAATCACAAACAAAAAACACCCAGAAAAGGGGGGGGGGGGGGGCGGTGCAGAATCTATAGATGCCAAGCTTAAATAAAGAAAATAAGGTTGAAGAATTAGAGGAATGGGGAAAGGACCATGGTTTAGAATAGAGAAGGGAGAAAAGAAATGAGAAGATAAGAAAAAAAGTTTGAAAAGGAGAATAGAGGAGAGAGCAGATAGGCCTAACTTTAGGAAATGAAGCAAGTTAAAACATCAGGAGAAGAATAAATGAGCCAGAGGAGAGGGGAAAAAATTGAGTAGTGATGAAAAAGAAAAGAGAAAGGGAAACTGAGTAAGAATAGGGAAGAAGAAATTAGATATATGAATAAACCAACAGAGACTAGAATTATAACAAATAAATAAAGTAGATAGATAAAAAGGATCAATTTTTTAAAAGGGGAGAAAAACTAAAAAGGAGAAAGAGAAGAATAAAGGAGGAAAAAAGAGAAGAGAGGAAGAAAAAGGTGTAAAAAAATAAAGAAAATAAAAAATAATAAAGTGAAGTGTTGTTCACTTCAGCTGAGTTTAATGCCCCATGGGAGCTGGCTTAGGACCCCACTCTTCTGTCCTGTTTGCCAATTCGGGGCTTCCAATTAGATACGTAGGTGCTAACCACTGTCAGGCACTGTTTTTTGGCTTTTAGCACATTGCTTAAAGCTCCAAGCAATCCACTGGTCCACTGCTGTGTCTGTCTCCACAGGCCTTGGCTGCAAGCAGGTGGGACCTATCTGCCCTCTTTGCCTGTCTGCCAGCTGTCAATCTTAATCACTCAAGCATCTGTTTCTGACAGGGGTTGGTGCTGTTTTGCTTTCAGGGAATATGATGGGTGTTTTTTCCTGTCCCAGGGGTACTCCTCCGAGAGTGGCCCAAAATATTACTCTGCCTTTGGTTGGTCAGAGATTCTAGTATGGAGACCAATGGGGTCAGCTGGGACCCTGGAGTTTTTATCAGTCTGGTCCCCAGAATAGCAAAGCGGATGGCTCCTGTTTCAATACAGTCACTGAAGGTTCCTTAAGACTGTTCAAACCCATAAGCTTGGCCTCTGCCTTTGTTTCCTCTGTAAAGCTCAAAATGCAGGGTGTGGCAGGCTCTATCACCTGCCCTGAGGCTATTGGGAGGGGCTAGCTCCTCTGCAGAGAAATTGCCCTTTAGGTTTGGAAGCCTATGAATGTCCCAATGCAGAACTTCTGGCTACTGCTTTTCCACTTCTTCCTGCCCTGCTTTCCTCCCCTGCCTCTCCTCAGGCACTTCAAGTCTGTGCCTTCCTCCCTGCACCAAAGCCTCAGGTGAGTGGGTGCAACTGAAAACTCCTGTGTTCTGGGTTTAGAGATTAAAAACAAAAACAAAATAAAACAAAAACAATAATGAAACATCGGCTTTCTCTCCCACCAGCACTGAGCTGATTTCCCCTTTTGTGGGGGTTGCCTTTCATGGCTGTGGTCTCAGGTCCAGACTCCCTGCAGCCAGCAGTTGGATGTTATGCATGTTACCGCAGGACATAGCTCTGGTGATCAGCCTGGGCCAGGCTTCTATTTTTCTGAGGGAACAGATTTTCCTGTAATACAGTTTCCCCCTCTCCCTCTCAGCCTGCCAGCCTGCCACCCCCTCACAACCTTGCAGCCCTTCCTACAGGTCTCTAGGTGTTTTCTGTCCTTCCTTACTATAAGTCACCTCCTCAGCTGGGCCTCATTTGTTAATTCCAGATGAATGTTTTCCATTTTAGTTGTATTTCCAGTCTAGCCCTGGGACAAGGTGCACTATTAGGTCTGCCTATTAGGTTGCCATTTTCCCCCCTCCCCCGCCCTGTATTCCCCCCCCACCCCCCACCCCCGCCACTTTATATCTATGTGACCTTGGGCAATCTATTTAATGCTGTTTTCTCATCTATAAAATGAAATGAATGAGTGAATACAAGTAAAGCACATAGAAAAGAGACTGGCATAATAAGATGCCCCCAATTCACCTGATATATTTTCTCCCCTAGACTTGGAATCAGCAATTTTTCCAAGGAGCTGTGGTTCTTTTTACCAAGATATTTAGAGCTCACAGTCTGAACTCTAGGGGAGCTCATTGCAACTGTGCCCTCACTGCTTCTACGACTTTTGTTGAACAAAGCTAGAAAAAAAGTATTTTTAAGAAAAAATACATCATAAGTTTATATTGATATTTCCAATTCAAATGTAAAATTACAGGTTTTCATTTACTTATTGAACATTATATTTATACTAGAGGCCCAGTGCACAAAATTCTCAAAACTGCCTGGTACTGGCACAAGAACAGACATATAGACCATTGGAAAAAAACAGAGAACCCAGAAATCAACCCAAGCCATTATGCTTAATTAATATTTGACAAAGGAGGCAAGAGCATACAATGGAGTTAAGACAGTCTCTTCAATAAATGGTTGGGAAAATTGGACAGATACATGAAAAAAAAAGAAAGAAAGAAAGAAAGAAAGAAAGAAAGAAAGAAAGAAGAAAGAAGAAAGAAAGAAAGGAAAAGGAACTAGACCACCAACTTACACCATATACAAAAATAAATTCAAAAAGGATAAAAGACTTGAACGTAAGATGGGAAACCATAAAAATCTTAGAAGAATCCATAGGCAGCAAAATATCAGACATATGTTGTAGCAATATCTTTACTGATACAGCTCCTAGGGCAATGGAAACTAAGGAGAAAATATACAAATGGGACTACATCAAAATAAAAAGCTTCTGCACAGCAAAAGAAACCACCAACAAAACAACAAGAAAGACCAGTACATGGGAAAACATATTTGCCAATGTTATATCCGATAAGGGCCTAATCTCCAAAATTTATAGGGAACTCATACATCTTAACAAAAAAAAGATAAACAATCCAATCAAAAAATGGGCAAATGACTTAAATAGACACTTTTTGAAAGAGGACATACAGAAAGCCAAGAGACATATGAAAACATGCTCAAAGTCACTAATCATCCAAGAGATGCAAATCAAAACGACAATGAGATACCATCTCACACCTTTCAGAATGGTTATCATCAAGAAATCGACAAAGAACAAATGCTAGCAAGGATGTGGAGAAAAAGGAACCCTCTTGCACTGCTGGTGGGAATGCAGACTGGTGCAGGCACTGTGGAAAATAGCATGGAGCTTCCTCAAAAAATTTAAAAATGGAACTCCCATTTGACCCAGTAATCCCACTTCTAGGAATCTATCCCAAGAAACCAGAAACACCAATCAGAAAGGACATATGGCCCTAACCGGTTTGGCTCAGTGGATAGAGCGTTGGCCTGCGGACTGAAGGATCCCAGGTTTGATTCTGGTCAAGGGCATATTGGTTGTGGGCACATCCCCAGTGGGGGGGGGGGGGGGGGGTGCAGGAGGCAGCTGATCGATGTTTCTCTCTCATCGATGTTTCTAACTCTATTCCTCTCCCTTCCTCTCTGTAAAAAATCAATAAAAATTTATATATATAAAAGCCTAAGCGACCGGCCAACCAGCCAGTAGCTATGACATGCACTGACCACCAGGGACAGATGCTCAATGCAGGAGCTGCTGAGCTGTGGTGACTTGGCAGCTGTGGTTCTAGGTTGACGCACCTGTAACCAGGGAGGAGGGAGCCCGATTCTGGGGTGTGTCACCTGAGAACTGCCCTCTTGCAATCCGGGACCCCTTGGAGGATGTCGGAGAGCCAGTTTCAGCCCAATCTCCACAGGCCAGGGCCAGTGATCCCACCAGTGCATGAATCTGTGCACCGGGCCTCTAATACACACACACACACACACACACACACACACACACACACATACATATATATAAAAGAAAGGACATATGCACTACTATATTCATAGCAGCACAATTTACAATAGCTAAGATTTGGAAACAGCCTAAGTGCCCATCAGCAGATGAGTGGATTAAAATAATGGTACATCTACACAATGGAATACTACACTGCTGTAAAAAAGAAATAACTCTTATCATTTGCAACAGCATAGATGAACCTGGAGAGCATTATGCTAAGGGAAATAAGCCAGTCGAAGAAAGATAAATATCACATGATCTCATTCATTTATGGAATATAATGAACAACATAAACTGATGAACAAAAATAGATACAGAGACAGAGAAGCATCTATCAGATGCCAAACTTCAGTGAAAAGCAGGGAAGGAGTGAGGGAGTAAGAGATCAACCAAAGGACTTGTATGCATGCATATAAGCATAACCAATGGACACAGGCATGAGAGGGGGTGAGGGCATGTGCTTGGGGTGGGGGTGGCCGGGGAGAGGTCAACGCAGGAAAAAGTAACACATACCTAATACTTTAAACAATAAAAAATTTAGGCCAGTCGGCCTGATGGTCAAATCCCTCTAGTGTTAACTACAACAATTAAGGCTTCGCTAGAACAAGACTGCGCACAGAGACCACAAGGGGGTGCACCAAGAAAGCATAAAAGATGCGGAGACAAAAAAACATGACAGAAATGGAGGATATGGAGCTAAGAATCGCAATTTTGAGGGCTTGCCATAAATTTGTGCAGAGCCTCACGAAAACTAATGAGACCCTCGATGCTACGATAAAGAAATTAGAAAGTAAGCATACACGGACTGAAATAAAGAATATTATACCCAATAGCAGACCAGAGGAGTGCAAGAATCAAACCAAAGATTCGACAAAAAACACCCAATTGGAAAAGCATAATGAAAAAAGAATCCAAAAGTGTGAAGACAGCGTAAGGAGCCTCTGGGACAGCTTTAAGCGGACTAATATCAGAGTCATTGGAGTCCCAGAAGATGAGAGACAGCAAGATATTGAAAACCTATTTCAAGAAATAATGGCAGAAAACTTCCCCCACCTAGTGAAAGAAATGGACTTACAGGTCCAAGAAGCGAAGAGAACCCCAAACAAAAGGAATCCAAAGAGGACCACACCAAGACACATCATCATTAAAATGCCAAGAGCAAAAGACAAAGAGAAAATCTTAAAAGCAGCAAGAGAAAGAGGCTCAATTACCTACAAGGGAATACCCATACGACTGTCAGCTGATTTCTCAACAGAAACCTTGCAGGCCAGAAGGGAATGGCAAGAAATATTCAAAGTGCTGAATACCAAGAACCTACAACCAAGATTACTTTATCCAGCAAAGCTATCATTCAGAATTGAAGGTCAGATAAAGAGCTTCACAGATAAGGAAAAACTAAAGGAGTTCATCACCGCCAAACCAGTATTATATGAAATGCTGAAAGGTATCCTTTAAGAAGAGGAAGAAGAAAAAGGTAAAGATACAAATTATGAACAACAATATGCATCTATCAACAAATGAATCTAAGAATCAAGTGAATAAATAACCTGATGTACAGAATGAACTGGTGACTATAATGAATCAGGGACATAGAAAGGGAATGGACTGACTATTCTTGGGGGGGAAAGGGGAATGGGAGATTCGGGAAGAGACTGGACAAAAATCATGCACCTATGGATGAACTCAGTGGGTGGGGAGTGAGGGTGGAGGGTGGGGTGGGAGCTGGAAGGAGGGGAGTTATGGGGGGAAAAAAGAGGAACAAATGTAATAATCTGAACAATAAAGATTTAAAAAAAAAAAAAAAAAAAAAAAAAAAAAAAAAAAAAAAAAAAAAAAAAACAATAAAAAATTTAAAAAAATAGATCAGGGGTCCTCAAACTTTTTAAACAGGGGGCCAGTTCACTGTCCCTCAGACCATTGGAGGGCCAGACTATAATTTAAAAAAAAACTATGAACAAATTCCTATGCACACTGCACATATCTTATTTTGAAGTAAAAAAACAAAATGGGAACAAATACAATATTTGTATTTGCATGTGGCCCGCGGGCCGTAGTTTGAGGACCCCTGAAATAGATGAATGGATAAAGAAGATGTGCATAGATTCAATGAAATATTATTCTGCAATAAAAAGAATAAAATCTTGCCATTTGGGGACCTAGAGGTTATTGTACTGAGTGAAATAAGTCAGACAGAGAAAGACAACTACCATATGAATTCACTTATATGTGGAATCTAAAAACAAAACAAATGAATAAACAAAACAAAATGGAAACAGACACATAGCTATAGAGAACAAGCTGATAGTTGTCGAAGGATAGGGGAGGAGGATAGTAATAAAAAATGGTGGAGGGGCAGAGCCAGTGTGGCTCCAGCTCTAGTTCCCAGGACGCGGGGAGGCCCTGGCGGGGGATGGAAGGCAGGTGGAGGGGACACCCCAGAAGCACATCAGCCACAGCCCCTCTGGACCGACCTGAGGCACTCATGAGCCCAAAAATCCAAGGGTGGATAAGACGCCACATCCCCTCCAATTCCCATAAGCACCCCGGGCTCCATCCTGCTCCAGAATACCTCCCCGAGCCCCTCTCTCTGTGGGGAGCAGCTATAGGGTTAAGCCTGGGACTGACCTGTTGGCAAAGTCACAAACAAGTCCCCGCTCAGAGGGCACAATCCTCTTAGCATAATTAGGCTTGACCTTATAATGCTCCCTAAATCTTATCTGGGAAGCTGATGGGCTGAGGGAGGTGCAGGAAGTGGCCCAAACAAGTGAAACTCACAAGAACAGTGTAACTATGGTCAAAACAAGTGAAACTCACAAGAACAGTATAACTATGGTAACCACTACCTTGTTTACCTCTGACTATAAAATAAAGGCTCAGCTTGCCTCTGCATCTCTCTCTGTAGCCTCAGCCAGGCACAGAGAAGATCCACGGAGAATAAGCAAGCAAGCTTCATGTTTGCTTCCAGCTGCCTGGCTGCCGGCCGCCATCTTGGCTGGCAGTTAATTTGCATATCGCCCTGATTAGCCAATGGGAAGGGTAGCGGTCGTACGCTAATTACCATGTTTCTCTTTTATTAGATAGGACTAGAGGCCCGGTGCACAAAAATTTGTGCACTTGAGGGGGAAGGGGGGGTCCCTCAGCCCGGCCTGTGCCCTCTCGCAGTCTGGGACCCCTTGGGAGATAACGACCTGCTGGCTTAGGCCTGCTCCCGGGTGGCAGAGGGCAGGCCCAATCCCTAGGTGCAGCCCCTGGTCGAGCTCAGAGCAGGGCTGATTGGGGAGTTGGGGCGCCGCCCCCTGTCATGCACAGAGCAGGGCAGATTGGGGGTTGTGATGCCATCCTCAGTCACGCTCAGGGTAGGGCCGATTGGGGGGTTGGGGCACCGCCCCCTGTCACACTCAAGGCAGGGTCGATGGGGAGGTTGCGGCACCACCCCCTGTCACACACAGAGCAGGGCCAATCAGGGGGTTGGGCACTGCCCCCTGTCATGCACAGAGCAGGGCCCATCAGGTGGTTGGGGAGCTCCCCACTGTCATGCACAGAGCAGGGTCCATCAGGGGGTTGGGCAGCTCCCCCCTGTCACACACAGAGCAGGGCCGATCAGGGGGTTGAGGAGCTCCCCCCTGTCACTCACAGAGTAGGGCCGATAGGGGAGTTAGGGCACTGCCCCCTGTCACACACAGAGCAGGGCAGATCAGGGGGTTTGGGGAGCCGCCACTGTCACACTCAGGGCAGGGACAATGGGGAGGTTATGGCTCTACCCCACACAGAGCAGGGCCCGTCGGAGGGGGGGGGGGTTGGGGTGCTGCCCTCTATCACCCACAGAGCAGGGCCGATCAGGGGGTTGGGGCGCCACCACTGTCACACGCAAGGCAGGGCCGATGGGGAGGTTATGGCTCCACCCTGTCACACACAGAGCAGGGCCTGTGGGGGGGGGGGGGGGTTTGGGGCGCCGCACCCTGTCACTCACAGAGCAGGGCCGATCAGGGGGTTGGGACGCCGCACCCTGTCACACACAGAGTCGCAGGGCAATCAGGGGGTTTGGGCGCTGTCCCCGTTATGCTGATCCCGGTGCCAGGAGGCCTCGCGGCTCCACTGATCCCGGTGCTGGGAGGCATATTACCCTTTTACTATATAGGATAGAGGCCTGGGGGCTGGCTGGTTTGCCCTGAAGGGTGTCCTGGATCAGGGTGGGGGTCCCCACTGGGGTGTCTGGCCAGCCTGGATGAGGGGATGATGGCTGTTTGCAGCTGGTCCCACACCCTTCAGGGTGGGGGTCCCCACTGGGGTGCCTGGCCAGTCTGGGTGAGGGGCTGAGGGCTGCCTTCAGGCTGGCGATTGACTGAAGCTCCCAACCGCTCCTTTTTTTCTTTTCTTTTCTTTTTTATTCTGGGCCAGCTTTAGCTCTGGCTCTAGCTCTGAGGCCTCGGCTGCTGAAAGCAGTTATCTGGTTTGTTTCCGTTCTATAATAGAAACAATGTATAACTCCAGCTCTGAGATCCCGGCGGCTGAAAGCTGGTTTCTGGGATTTTGTTTAGCTTCTATATTTGTTACAAAGTTTCAAACTGCCAGCTCAGAGGCTGGCAAGGCAGGCGGGGAACGTTGGAGTCCTCCTTCACTGAAGCAAGCAAGCCTCATGTTCGCTTCCAGCTGCCTGCCTGCCGGCCGCCATCTTGGCTGTCAGTTAATTTGCATATACTCACTGATTAGCCAATGAAAAGGGTAGCGGTCGTACGCTAATTACCATGTTTCTCTTTTATTAGTGTAGATTGTTTGTGTGATTCATCACTATGCTTTAATTATGTTCAATTTGTAACAATGAAAATACATCCTGCATATCAGATATTTACTTTAGGATTCATAACAGTAGCAAAATTACAGTTATGAAGTAGCAATGAAAATAATTTTATGGTTGGGAGTCACCACAACATGAGGAACTGTATTAAAGGGTCGCAGCATTAGGAAGGTTGAGAACCACTGTTCTAAGGGTTTCATAGTTTTGGCTCTTATATTAGACTAGAGGCTCGGTGCACAAAAATTTGTGCACTGGCACGGGGGGGGGGGGGGTGTCCCTCAGCCTCACTTGTGCCCTCTCACAGTCTGGGACCCCTTGGGAGATAACGATCTGCTGGCTTAGACCTGTTCCCGGGTGGCAGAGGGCAGGCCCAATCCCTAGGTTCAGCCCCCGGTCGGGCTCAGAGCAGGGCCGATTGGGGAGTTGGGGCGCCGCCCCCTGTCATGCACAGAGCAGGGCGGATAGGGAGGTTGTGGCCCCGCCCCCTGTCACACACAGAGCCGCAGGGCGATCAGGGGGTTGGGGCGCTGCCCCCGTCATGCACAGAGCAGGGCCCATCAGGGGGCTTGGGGTTCTGTACCCTGTCACACACAGAGCAGGGCTGATGAGGGGGTTGGGGCGCCGCCCCCTGTCACCCATAGAGCAGGACCGATCAGGAGGTTGGGGCACTCCCCCCGTCACACTCAGGGCAGGGCCGATGGGGAGGTTGCGGCTCCATCCCATCACACACAGAGCAGGGCCCATGGGGGCGTTGGGGCGCCGCACCCTGTCACACACAGAGCAGGGCTGATCAGGGGGTTGGGGAGCTCCCCCCTATCAGGCACAGAGCAGGGCCGATCAGGGGGTTGGGGCGCCTTCCCCTGTCATGAACAGAGCAGGGTGGATAGGGAGGTTGTGGCCCCTCCCCCTGTCACACACAGAGCCTCAGGGTGATCAGGGGGTTTGGGCTCTGCCCCTTGTCATGCTGCTCCAGGGACCAGGAGGCCTCGCGGCTCTGCTGATCCCAGTGCTGGGAGGCCTCATGGCTCCGCTGATCTTGGTGCTGGGAGGCCTCGTGGTTCTGCTGATCCTGGTGCTAGGAGGCCTTGCTACTCCACTGATCCCAGTGCCAGGAGGCCTCGCTGCTCCACTTGACACAGGGGCAGCGAGGCCTCACTGCTCCGCTGATCCTGTTGCCAGGAGGCCTCGCAGCTCCACTGATCCTGGTGCTGGGAGGCATATTACCCTTTTACTATATAGGATAGAGGCCTGGTGCACGGGTGACGGCCGGCTGGTTTGCCCTGAAGGATGTCCTGGATCAGGGTGGGGGTCCCACTTGGGTGCCTGGCCAGCCTGGATGAGAGGATGATGGCTGTTTCCAGCTGGTCACAGCCCCTTCAGGGTGGGGGTCCCCACTGGGGTGCCTGGCCAGCCTGGGTGAGGGGATGATGGCTGTTTGCAGCTGGTCACACCCCTTCAGGGTGGGGGTCCTCACTGGGGTGCCTGGCCAGCCTGGGTGAGGGGATGATGGCTGTTTCCAGCTGATCACACCCCCTTCAGGGTGGGGGTTCCCACTGGGGAGCCTGGTCAGTCTGGGTGAAGGGCTGAGGGCCGTTTTCAGGCTGGCGGGTGACTGAAGCTCCAAACCTCTCCTTTTTTTTTTTTTATTCTTGGATTTATTTACCTTCTATGGCTGTCACTGGAACTGAGAGCCAGCTTTCTCTCTGAGGCTCGGCTCCAGCTCTGAGACCTCGGCTGCTGAAAGCAGGTATCTGGTTTGTTTGGGTTCTATAATCGAAACACTGTTTTAACTCCAGCTCTGAGGCCCGGCTGGCTGAAAGCAGGTTTCTGGGGTTTTGTTTAGCTTCTATATTTGTAACAATGTTTCTTAAATTGCAAGCTCAGGGGCCGGCAGTAGCAGGCGGGGAATGTTGGCTTCCTCCGTCACTGAAGCAAGCAAGCCTCATGTTCGCTTCAAGCTGCCTGGCTGCCGGCTGCCATCTTGGTTGGCAGTTAATTTGCATATCGCCCTGATTAGCCAATGGGAAGGGTAGCGGAGGTATGGTTAATTACCATGTTTCTCTATTATTATATAGGATCTTTAGTCAATTTTGATTTAATATTTGTATATAGTGTGAGGTAAGCATCCTCTTCATTCTTTTGTGTGTGGCTATCCAGTTGTCCCAGCACCATTTCTTGAAAAGACTGTTGTTTCCCCATAGAATTGTTGTGGCATCCTTGTTGAAAACAATTGACCCATTTATACATGGTTTTTTTTCTGGACTTTCCATTGATCAGCATGGCTAGCTTACAACTTACTCTTGCTTCAGAATAAGTTGTGAAATCAGGAGGTATGAGTCATCTAACTTTGCTCTTCTTTTTCAAGATTATTTTGAGCATAATGGGTCACTTGAGTTTCCATATGAATTTTATGATCTGTTTGTCAATTGCTACAAAATAGCCAGCTGGCATTCTGGGATGGATGGTATTGAATCCATAGATCAATTTGGGGAGCATTGCCATTTTAGCAATATTAAGTCTTCCAGTTTAAGAACATGGAATACATTTTCATTTATTTAGTTTTCCTTGCATTTCTTTGAACAATGTCTTGAGTTTTTTGGAGTATACAGTTTGCACTTTTGTTAAATTTATTCCTAAGTACTTTATTTTTTATTCCATTTAAATGGAATTATTTTCTTTTCTTACAAATTTTATTTATTGATTGACTTTAGAGAGAGAGGAAGGGAGGGGAGGAAGAGGAGGAGGAGAGAGAGAGAGAAAGAGAGAGACATAGACTTGTTGTTCCACTCATTTATGCATTCATGACTCTTGCATGTGCCCTGACCAGGGATTGATCCCACAGTCTTGGTGTATCTGGATGATGCTCCAACCAACTGAGCTACCTGGCCAGAATTATTTTCTTAATTTCATTTTTTGTTTTCTCAGTAGTACTATATAGAAATATTTGTTTATGTATATTTGCCTTGCATCTTGCAACTTTAATGAGCTCATTTATTAGTTCTAACTAGAGGCCCCGTGCATGATTAAATTGTGCGCATGTAGGGTCCCCTAGGCCTAGCCTGCATCAGGGCCATGTCCTCCACCCTGCGATGCTTCACACACTCCACAGACGCTGCTGGCACCCTGCCCGCGATGCCTCGCACACTCTGCGGATGCTGCCGGCGCCCTGGGTGGGTGGGTGGGGGGGGGGGGAGCTGGCCCAAGAGGTGCTCCAGCACCTTCTGATGACCAGTTGTTTGGTCGTTCCACTGTTACGGCGTGACAACCACAGGCCTTTTATAATATACAGTTTTTTTTAGTGGATTTCTTAGGATTTTCAACATACAAAATTATGTTATCTGCAAATAAGGATGGTTTTACTTCATTTCTTTCCAATCTTTTATCCCCACATTTCCCCAATTACTCTAGGTAGAATCTCCAGTACAACATTGAGTAGAAGTGGCAGCCATGGATATCTTAGGGGGATGTTCTAAGTGGATGATCTTAGGAGGAAGGCATTCAGTCCTTCAACACTGAGTATGTAAGCTGTAGGTTTTTTTTGTAGCTGTCTTTTTCAGGTAGAGATGTTGGTTTGCTGGTATTTTGTTGAGGATTTCTACATCTACACTTATAAGTGGGAGGGAAAATATTTAGTACATTTCATTACTAACTGCAAATGAAATATATATTTAAACTGGTAGACATTTAAAAAAATAAAGAGATTTCACTCTATAGTAATTTATCCAATCTTGTCCATAACTGATGCAATCTAAGTACCACAGAACAGAAAGGATCACAGGTAAGACAGCTGCTGTGATTACACTTAGTTCATTAGCATCCCTTCCTGTTTCTATACTTGAACTACAGTACTTTGCTGAAGCTTCACTTTATCAGCAAAACCCCCTTGCCAGACTATGGATCCCTTCTTTAGAGTTGACATAATATCCAAAAGCTTTTGAACACAGAAAGACTCTGGTTTTCTAAAATCTTTGCCAAAGCCTTTCTGTTTCATGAAATCCTGGATATCTGGATTGGACTCCCAACAATCAAATTCTACTTCATCTCCCAAATGAATGAACAGACCTGGAAATACCAAACTAATTTCTTCAAAAAAAATTTTTTTTTAAATATATTTTATTGATTTTTTACAGAGAGGAAGGGAGAGAGATAGAGAGTTAGAAACATCGATGAGAGAGAAACATCGATCAGCTGCCTCCTGCACATCTCCTACTGGGGATGTGCCCGCAACCCAGGTACATGCCCTTGACCGGAATCGAACCTGGGACCTTTCAGTCCGCAAGCCGACGCTCTATCCACTGAGCCAAACCGATTTCGGCTTTTTCGAAAATTTTAAACAGCAAGTTGTAAGTTGTATTCAAAATAGTGTTTATAGGTCCAAAATTCCCAGGCTGATGTTCATGGTAACATGGAGATAGGATATCTTTCTGACCTTTCTCCCAAGATTGTGCATGTCCAGGGTCATCCAATTCTGGAAGATTTGAACCCTGTGATCAGGAATATTTATCACCGTGTGGACTTCATTTGGTGTGTAAACATGAGATAAAGATTAGCTTCCTTTATTGCTTATCTCTGGAAAAGTGATGCTCTGATAAGGGTCTTGGTGTAGTTTTTATTTCTTGAGATGTATTTGTCTGGTTTTGGTATCAGTTAATATTGGTGTTAGAGAATAAAATGGGAAGAATTCAATCCTTTTTTATATCCTGGAAAAATTTATAAAGGGTTAGTGTTAATTCCTTTTTATTTATTTATTTTTTAAATTCCTTTTAAAATATTTGGTAGAATTCACCAGGGAATGGTAATCATTTCACAATATATACATACATGATACCAATGTGTATACAAACTTATACAATATTATGTTTAAATTATATCAATAAAACTGGGGGAAGAATTCATCAGTGAAGCCATCTGGGTATAAACTTTGTGGATAATTTTTTATTTTTTTTAGTCTTTATTTTTTTTAAGTTAACATGTGCATATATAGGAAACTGAAAAACACAAGCAAAGAACAAAGCCATCCATAATCACAAGTAGTTTAGTCTGACATGTCCTTCTAAGTCCTGTGTATCTACACAACTAAGCTTCCATTTTTATGTAATTAAGATGGTATAGTTATGTATCATGCTTTCTCACACATCATGAATGTTTACTATTTCAAAGTCCCAAAGCTATGAGTATTTTGATAACCAAGAATACCCTGCACCAACTCAATCTGGAAGAAAATGTAATCCTGCCTTACTTGGTGACAAAAATTTCATAAAGGACAAAAAGTAGCAACAGATGAGAGAAACCAAGATGGCGGCATAGGTAAACACCGGAGATTGCTGCCTCACACAACCACTTCAAAAATACAACTAAAAGACGGAAGGGACACCATCCAGAACCACAGGAAGGCTGGCTGAGTGGAAATTCTACAACTAAAAGGAAAGAGAAAAGCATACCAAGACTCAGAGGCGGTGCGGTGCAGAAGTAAAGTACAGAGGTACGGAGGCGCATGCGGAGAGGGCTGATGGATGAGGACACGGTTGTCTTTTTCAATTGGGAGGGAGTCTCAAGCTCTGAGCTCCAGTTCCGGGCGAGTTTCTGGGGACCAAGACTCATACGGGAGAAAAGGGACTGTCTGGCATCGGTTGGAACTCGAGGGCAGCATTCTCTCGGAGGTGCTTGCAGTGATTGCCAGGACACTGAGAAGCGTGGCCTCTGAGGGCAGGACTGAGAGCAGCCATAACTGCTCACTCCACCCTGTTGATCCCCTGGGACCCCGCCCTGCCTGAGCCGTGCATGGAGGCTTTTGCATATGAAAGGCCCGGCCCTTTGCAATCTGAAAATTACCTAACAAACTGCAGCTGGCCCAAGGCCCCATGGCAACTTGCATTGCTTCACAGCTGGCTCTTGCTGGATAGCCTCAGGCAGTGGCTAGATTAGCACCTCCTTAGAGATCCAGGAGCCAGTGTGCCCGGTGGTCAGAGTGGGACCATCCAGATTATAACTCCTCGGATCCATAAAGGACACACTCAGGGGGCAGACTCAGTGAGCACCAAATCCCCCACTGAAGCAAGTCTTGTCCCAGAGGGGTATCTCCAGCACAGAAGCTCTCCCACTGCAGACACAGCTGATTCTCACAGCCAATTGGCCTGGAGGTCAATCCCTCCCAGTGATACCTACAACAATCAAGGCTTAACTACAACAAGACTGTGCACAAAGCCCACAAGGGGGTGCACCAAGAGTGTCTACCTCAGGTAATTGGGGAGGCTGAGCCCCTGGGCCCTATAGGACACTTAGCACAGAAAGCCACTCTATCGACACAGCGAAGCATAAAAAATGCCGAGACAAAGAAACAGGACACAAATGACAGAAATGGAGGAAAGCAAACTACAGGATATAGAGTTCAAAACCATACTTTTAAGGTTTTTCAAGAATTTTCTAGAAACTGCCAGTAAACTTAGTGAGACCCTCAAGAAATCTAGCGAGACCCTCGATGTTGTGATAAAGGACCAACTAGAAATTAAGCATACACTGACTGAAATAAAGAGTATTATACAGACTCCCAACAGCAGACCAGAGGATTGCAAGAATCAAGTCAAAGATTTGAAATACGAAGAAGCAAAAAACACCCAACCGGAAAAGCAAAATGAAAAAAGAATCCAAAAATACGAAGATAGTGTAAGGAGCCTCTGGGACAACTTCAAATGTACCAACATCCGAATTATAGGGGTGCCAGAAGAAGAGAGAGAGCAAGATATTGAAAACCTATTTGAAGAAATAATGACAGAAAACTTCCCCTACCTGGTGAAAGAAATAGACTTACAAGTCCACGAAGCGCAGAGAACCCCAAACAAAAGGAATCCAAAGAGGACCACACCAAGACACATCATAATTAAAATGCCAAGAGCAAAAGACAAAGAGAGAATCTTAAAAGCAGCAAGAGAAAGACAGTCAGTTACCTACAAGGGAGTATGCATATGACAGTCAGCTGATTTCTCAACAGAAACTTTGCAGGCCAGAAGGGAGTGGCAAGAAATATTCAAAGTGATGAATGCCAAGAATCTACAACCAAGATTACTTTATCCAGCAAAGCTATCATTCAGAATTGAAGGTCAGATAAAGAGCTTCACAGATAAGGAAAACCTAAAGGAGTTCATTACCACTAAACCAGTATTATATGAAATGCTGAAAGGTATCCTTTAAGAAGAGGAAGAAGAAGAAAAAGGTAAAGATACAAATTATGAACAACAAATACACATCTATCAACAAGTGAATCTAAAAATCAAGTGAATAAATAATCTGATGAACAGAATAAACTGGTGATTATAATAGAATCAGGGGCATAGAAAGGGAGTGGACTGACTATTCTTGGGGGGAAAGGGGGTAGGGGATATGGGAAGAGACTGGACAAAAATTGTGCACCTATGGATGAGGACAGTGGGGGGGGGGCGGGTTAAGGGCAGAGTGTCGGGTGGGAACTGGGTGGAGGGGAACTATGGGGGGGAAAAAAGAGGAACAACTGTAATAATCTGAACAATAAAGATTTAATTAAAAAAAAAAGAAAAAGAAAAAAAAGTAGCAATAGACCTCTATCTAGATAAAAGATATTCACAAAGTTACAATTAAAATACTGCATTCCCTTAATGTTCCATAGCATGACTACACAAAGTATAATGCTTCTAAGAGAATTATGATTTATACTTTAACATATCAGCAAGGAGGCAAATTTTGACTGAAGTACTTAACATTCACAACATATTCCTATAGCACAGCCTAAAGAGATACATGCACATCAGTGGTTATCACCACAATGTGAATATGAACACATCCACATACACCCCTCGCATGAACAAGTCCTGATGTCCATTTCTGAGATGGGTCAGCAACTCCATGTCCAAGATGCCTATTTTCTAACAATTATAACAAAAAGATATTTACAAATTGGTTAATTCACTAGCTCTACTTTTTATCAGACATTGTCACCTCAGAACATCTAAAAAGCTCCAATGTTGCAAAATAAAGAATCTTGTCCACAATAAACACCGGAACTTTACAAAAATGCATATAGACCTATAGTTATAAGCTATAACTTTCTTCTAGGTATGGAGATATTAGCAAAGAGCCCTTCCCTTCACCCTTCCTCTTCTCCCTCCACCACGTCAGTAACTAAACACCTGGCTCCAAGAGATGGATTAACAAAGACACTCCCAAAAGACAGTCCGTCGTAAAAACTAACAACGGGGCTTTTATAAAGGGATTATTTTACTACCTCTACTTTTAATATACTTCGGGTATTTAGACTGTTTATCCTTGAATACACAGCAATATTAATTAATCTGCACATCCTATATAATAAAAGCCTAATATGCAAATTGTCCCCTAGATTGAGAGTTCGACTGCTCACTATGACATACACTGACCACCAGGGGGTGGTGTGGAACATGGAGGACATCAGTGATGTGCTGGGACCTCTCACTGGCTACCTGGGGGGATGGGGACAGAAGTGTGGTGGGAATATGGGGTCTCCGCCGAGCTCACTCTCACTCCTCCCCCTGCTACCCTCTCCCGGAATGCCAAGGTTCGAGTGACAGGGAAGCCCCTGTGCTCAGGTGCTGAGCACCCGAGAGGAGCCCACCCCACATCCACACGGCCTCTCCGCCTAGACTGCAGGAGCCGGGTGCGAGGCCAGCCAGGAGAGAGCACACTGCCCACCTGGCTTCCGTGTGGCACCACTGGGCGGTCCAGAGGCCCATGCTGCACCTTGGCCTAGGCATCTGGCCACACTCACCACATCTCCACCTGGGGTCTTGGGCGCCATGACTCAGGTGGAAGGGGATGTGCAGGGGCCTGGGGGCCCAGGTGCTGCCCAGGGCCCAGAGGTAAACTGGGACCTTCCCTTCTATGCCAGATGCTCACTCTTCGATCACTGGCCAGGCCTAGGGACCTCACCCATGCACGAATTTTGTGCACTGCATCTCTAGTATGTAATAATGGTTAGATAATTTTAATTTCTCTAAAGCAGCGGTTCTCAACCTATGGGTCGCAACCCCTTTGGTGATCGAGCGACCCTTTCACAGGGGTCGCCTAAGACCATCCTCCATATCAGATATTTACATTACGATTCATAACAGTAGCAACATTACAGTTATGAAGTAGCAACGAAAATAATTTTATGGTTGGGTCACAACATGAGGAACTGTATTTAAAGGGCCAGAAGGTTGAGAACCACTGCTCTAAAGATTCATGGACACAGAACCCTTTTTTTCTGTACTTCCTTTTTTTCCTCTTCCCTTGTGAACAGTCAGCATACTCTCCAAGACATCAAATTTAACAATTCCATTCTTTTTTTTTTTTTTTTTCAGTGAAGCACAGTGAGTTTATTAAAGTGAAAGTAAGCACTCAAGAAGGGAGTGCTGGGTAGAAGGGAGGGGATAGGGTAGTCCTTGGCATCTGTTGCTGGTGGGTGACTGCTGATGCCGCTAGCCCTTGTCAACCCTCTGGATATGTTCTTTGGTTAATTTCTTCCTTTTCCCTGTCCCCAGACCTCCCACCCCAATGAGGTCTGTTTTTCTGATCCATGCATTCATACCTCTGGACCTATTTTGTTCATCATTTTATTTTGTTCTTTAGATTCCACTTATAAGTGAGATCATGAGATATTTATATTTGTCTTTTTCTAACTGGCTCATTTCACTTAGCATAATAATTCCAGGTCCATCCATGCTGTCTCAAAGGGCAAGAGATCCTTCTTCTTTTTTTTTTAGCTGCATAGTATTCCATTGTGTAAATGTACCACAGCTTTTTATCCCTTCATCCACTTCTGGGCACTGGGGCTGTTTCCAGATCTTGGCTATTGTAAATAATGCTGCTATGAACATAGAGATGCATATATTCTTTCTCATTGGTGTTTCAGGATTGTTAGGATATATTCCCAGGAGTGGGATCACTGGGTCAAGCAGAAGATCCATTTTTAATATTTTTGAGGAACTTCCATAATGTTTTCCACAGTGGCTGCAACAGTCTGCATTGCCACCAACAGTGTACTAAAGTTCCCTTTTTCCCACAACCTTGCCAGCACTTATTTGCTGGGGTCCAACCCCAGCAGGTCCAGGGGTCCCCAAAGGTGAGGACGGAGTCTGCGAAGAAAGAATGACATGGAGACAGCGTTCAGTTGATCAGCAGCCTAGCCAGGATTTCTAGCCAAGTTCTGGTCAGGATCTCCAGCGAAGTTCTGGTTAGGATCTCCAGCCAGGTGCTGTGTCCATGTTCTCTTGCTAGGTTCTCCAGCCAGGTTCTGTCCAGGTTCTCCAGCCAGGTTCAGTCACCAGGTTCTAGTCAGGTTCTCTTGCCATGTTCTGTCTAGGTTCTCCAGCCAAGTTCTGTAGCCAGGTTCTGTCCAGGATCTTTTGCCATGTTCTCTCCCTAGGTTCTGTCTCTAGGTTCTGTGTCTAGGTTCTGTGTCTAGGTTCTGTCCAATTCCATTCTTTAAATAACAACATTCCTGTGAGTTAATAGAAAAAATACTTAAAGGGTGTCACTTTAACTCTCTTAACATATGTTGTGCACTTTCAAACATCTAGAAAGACTAGCCATCTCAAATAAGGATTTAAGTCTGATTAAACTGCAGATAGAGGCTATAATCTGAAAGTGTCTTCTGAATAGGAAGGAACTTTCTGATCTAGAATCCTTCCCCTTCTCATTTCTATCAACACAGTGGACAGTACAATAAGCATCTGTAATGCTTATAGGGGATTTTAACAATTTTACTTCTCATGTTTTCAGAACAGTCCTTCTTAGAAATTTGACACAAAATATACACCATGTATTTGTTTACTAACCACTTTGGTCATACACTGGCAACCTCTGTAACATCTGGAAAGCCTAGATGTTGTAAATCAGAACAGTTTGTCCTTCACATACAATATATACATAGCTAAGTAAAACACTATGCACAGGCACAAGGGAAGATGGTTAATCTTGCCTAACTATAAACATACTGGTATAAAGCCCTTTGCACTTCTCCTTCCTCCCTGAACCAGTACAAATATAATAATGTGTACTGCTCAGAGAGGTGGTTTGATCATCCCATTTCCAAAACATAGTATTTGAAATTAATTTTAATAAAAGGATATCTACAAAATGTGTTATTTTACTACCTCTACTTTTAACATACTTTGTGCACTTCTAAACATCTAGAAAGACTAGATGTTTCAAATAAGGCCTTAAGTTTGGACTATGTACAGAGTAGTGTTGAATAAACTACACACATGTAACAATGGTTATATCTGGAGGTGTCTTCCATATAGGAACATTTTAGTCTGGAACCTTTCATTTCTCCCAATTCCTCCTGACCCACCATCAACTCAACGGGTTGAGTGGGCACATATGTCACTTAGATTTCACAATTTGATTTCCAAAGTCCTTTTGATGAATTTTAACAAAAAGTGCACCAAATGTGTTAGTTTACTAACTCTACTTTTGTCATACATTCGCAACTTATTTAATATCTAGAGACTAGATATTATAAAATTAGGACCTATTTGTCCAGTATATTCACAATATATACAGTAAAGTTAAATGAAATGCATGTAACGTATAGGGTGGCAAAGGATAAGCTAAAATTTTCTTTTTTTTCATGAAAAAATATTTTAAATATAATAATGTTACATGCAGTAAACACCAATTATTCAAGAAAAACGATCTTAAATATAATAATATTACATGCAATAAACATTAATATCTCAAGAAAAAAGGATTTTAAGTATAATAATATTACCAAAACTGTACTAACATAGTATGATATCACAAAAGTTATAAGAAATATTAAAAATCTGCAGATAACAGATTACTTCTATTATATTCTAAAATATTGTTTTTTCTCCCTGGCTCTACTTTTGTTCATCAGTTTATGTTGTTCATTACAGTCCAAAAATGAGTGAGATCATGTGATATTTATCTTTCTCCAACTGGCTTATTTTGCTTAGCATAATGCTCTCCAGGTCCATCCATGCTGTTGCAAATGGTAAGAGTTCCTTCTTTTTTACAGCAGCATAGTATTCCATTGTGTAGATGTACCACTGTTTTTAATCCACTCATCTGCTGATGGGCACTTAAGCTGTTTCCAAATCTTAGCTATTGTAAATTATGCTGCTATGAACATAGGGGTGCATATATCCTTTCTGATTGGTGTTTCTGATTTCTTTGGATATATTCCTAGAAGTGGGATTATTGGGTCAAATGGGAGTTCCATTTTTAATTTTTTGAGGAAGCTCCATACTGTTTTCCACAATGGCTGCACCAGTCTGCATTCCTACTAGCAGTGAAGGAGGGTCCCTTTTTCTCTGCATCCTCTCCAGGACTTGTCATTTGTTAATTTGTTGATGATAGCCATTTTGACAGATGTGAGATGATACCTCATTGTTGTTTTGATTTGCATCTCTCCACCTCCTCCAAACTACTGAACAAGTATAGACTATAGTATATTGCTCACAGAATTGGTTCAACAACTTCATTCCGAAATGATAGTATTTCCTATGAATTTTAGTAAAAAGATATTTGCAAGAGTGATATTTTACTACCTCTACATTTAACATATGTTTGGTACTTCTAAAAATCTAGATGGACTAGATGTTTCAAAAAAGAACTTAATTTGTCCACTATATAAACAATAGTATATATAAACTGCACACATTTAATAGTTATGATCTGAAAGTTGTCTTTGAAATATGAACATTGTAGCCTAAGACCAACTTTCTCTTCTTCCCCTCCTCCACCTACCATCTACTAGTCTACACTAATAAAAGACAAGCATGCAAATTGACCATGCCTTCGCTACACCTTACGCCACTCCCACTAGCCAATCAGAGCGACTATATGCAAATTAACCCAACCAAGATGGCGGCCGGCAGCCACGGAACTGGAGCAAGCAGGAGGCTTGGTTGCCCCAATGATGGAGGAAGCCAAGCTTCCCGCCTTGTGGGGAGCCGCTATAGGGTTAAACTTCAGACTAACCTGTTGGCAAAGTCATAAACAATTCCCAGCTTAGAGGGCACAGTCCTCCTAGCATAATTAGTCTTGACCTTATGAGGCTCTCTAGATCTTACTTGGGAAGCTAATGGGCTGAGGGAAGTGCAACAAGAACAAAAACAAGTGAAACTTACAAGAACAAAAACAAGTGAAACTTACAACAGTGTAAACAAGTGAAACTTACAAGAACAAAAACAAGTGAAACTTACAAGAACTGTGTAACTATGGAAACCACTACCTTGTTTACCGCTCACTATAAAATAAAGGCTCAGCTTGCCTTGGGATCTTTCCTCTGTGGCCTCAGCCAGGCACAGGGAAGATCCACGGAGACTAAGGAAAGCTAGAGAGTTCTGAACGCTGTCTCCGTGTAAAACATTCTTCGCCGACTCTGTCCACACCTTTGGGAACCCCTGGACCCCATGGGGCTGGACCCCAACACCGCCTGCCACGGCCCCGGCTCTGAGCTCCACTCAAAGCAAGAAAGCTTCAATTATAGAAGGTAAATAAACCCCAGATACCTGCTTTCAGCAGGCTGTGGCCACGGAGCTGGAGCGAGCAGGAGGCTTGGTTGCCTCTAGCGATGGAGGAAGCCAAGCTTCCCTCCCACCCGCCCTGGCTGGCTCTGAGCTCCTCTCAAGGCTACAAAGTTTCAATTATAGAAGGTAAATAAATCCCAGAATAAAAAAAAAGAAAAAAAGGAGAGGCTAGGAGCTTCCGTTGCCGGGGGTGGGGTGGCTTGGCCAGCCTGAAAATGGCCCTCAGCCCCTCACCCAGACTGGCCAGGCACCCCAGTAGGGACCCCCCACCCTAAAAGGGGTGTGGCCAGCCTGAAAACAGCCATCATCCCCTCACTCAGGCTGTCCAGGCACCCCAGTGGGGACCCCTATCCTGAAGGAGTGAGACCAGCTGCAAACAGCCATCATTCCCTCACTCAGGCTGGCCAGGCACCTCAGTGCGGACCCCCACCCTAAAGGGGGTGTGACCAGCCTGATAATACCCATCGGCCCCTCACTCAGGCTGGCCAGGCAGCCCAGCAGGACCCCCACCCTGATCCGGGACACCCTTCAGGGCAAACCAACCAGCCCCCACATGAGCACCAGGCCTCTATCCTATATAATAAAAGGGTAATATGCAAATAGACCCTAACAGCAGAATGACTGGGAATGACTGGTCACTATGACACACACTGACCACGAGGGCACGAGGGGGAAGATGCTCAATGCAGGAGATGCCCCCTGGTGGTCAGTGTGCTCCCACAGGGGGAGCTCTGCTCAGCCACAAGCCAGGGTGACGGCTGTCAGTACAGCGGTGGTGGCAGGAGCCTCTCCAGTCTCCTCAGCAGCACTAACGATGACCGACTACAGCTTAGGCCTGCTCCCTGCTGGTAAGTGGACATCCCCTGAGGGCTGCCGGGCTGCCAGAGGGATGTCTGACTGCCAGCTTGGGCCTGATCCCCCAGGGATCGGGCCCAAGACAGCAGGTGGAAATCCTCCGAGGGGTCCCAGACTGTGAGAGGGCACAGGCCGGGCTGAGGGACCCCTCCGAGTGCACAAATTTTTGTGCACCGGGCCTCTAGTATATATATATAAAAGCCTAAGTGACTGTTAAGACAGGATGACTGGAACGACCAGAATGACTGGTCAACCAGTTGCTGTGATGCACACTGACCAGTAGTGGGCAGATGCTCAATGCAGGAGCTGCCCCTGGTGGTCAGTGTGCTCCCACAGGGGGAACACCACTCATACAGAAGCCGGGCTCATGGCTGGCGAGCCCAGCTGTGGCAGTGAGAGCCTCTCCTGACTCTGTGGCAGTGCTACTAAGTGGTAGAGGCAGGTGCAGCAGGCCAGGATGAGCACAAGTGACACGGCACCCACCCCAGCTTGGGCTTCTGCCTGGCCACCTGCTGCTTGGTGCACTGCTACATCCCCCGAGGGGTTCTGAATTGCAAGAGGGTGCAGGCTAGGTTGAGGGGACCCCCCGTCCTCCCCCTGCATGAATCCATGCACCAGGCCTTTAGTGTAGGCTATAATGCTAAAATATTCAGAAGACAATCTTTCTTAGAAATTTTAACACAAATGTACAAAATGCATTAGTTTACTAACTCTATTTTTGTCATACACTGGCAACCTCTTTAACATCTAGAAAGACTAGATGTTATAAATTAGGACTCATTTGTCCATTATATACACTATATACAATGGGAAGTAAAACACAATGCATGAGCATAAAGGACAATGGTTAATTTGCCTCATTTTGAAACACACTGGCATCCAGCTCTTTGCCCTTCCTTCTCCCTCAAACCAGTGCACAAATGTGTACTGTCAAAGAGGTGGTTTGGCCATTCCCAAATTAACAGTATTTGATATGAATTTTAACAAGATATTGACTAAAATGTCTTTTTTAAAACTACCTCTACCTTTATGAGGCACTTCAGAATGAAGCATAATAATCTCTATTTTATAAAATTACTGTTTAAAATTCTCTCCTATTTTTAGATGATCCCTTGTTCTATATAGTCAACTCTGTCATTTTAGACGGTCCCTTATTCTGTAAATTAACATTGCTTTTTTAGCTTGATTGAATAATAGGGAAAATAAACTTAGCTGTCTGACCTTGCAGGTTAGCCATCTAATGTAAGGGGCTGATACTACTCTCATACTCTCATGCCAGGTGTTTATTAGTTATGTGCTCAAGGTTACAAGCTACCTGCAAAATAAAAATAACTTACATGGAGCTCTTTGTAAAGTCTGCAGAAGGTCTAGAAAAACCCTTATTTGGGAGATTAAGGGCTGGAAAGATATAAACAGGGAAAACTTCCTCCATATTTGCTCAGAATTTGAGAAGCAATATTCCTCTTAGCCCGCTGGCGTAATAAAGACTCCTAATTAATTTGGCTTGTTAAAGCGTCTTATATATAGCTCGCTGATTTACATTATAACAAGAACATATAGAAAGATAGATATTTCAGTAGGAGGGAAGATGGCTGCCGAAGGGAAGGCAGACTGCAAGATAGTGCGTGAGTGAGAGAATGAAAGGAGAGGGTGTGGACGTACGGGAGAGTGTAAATTTGTGGGTGAACGATAGCTATACTCCAGGGGACTGTTGGAGACTGCCGGATCAGGCTCCCCTAACTGGGCAGCCTCCACTGCTGCTGAAATCTCTCTCAGAGTGGCTGACTCTGCCGTGGAGACCATGCCATCTTGAAGGAGAGAGCTGCTGTTTTCGGAAGCGAAAACATCCAGGGATCCTGCAACCATGGCCCCCAGGGACCAGCTACGAACCCAGGAACACCGGATCTCAAGCAGTGCAAATACATGGACTTGGATGAGCCCTACTCCTTCTCACAGAAAGGAGAGAGAGAGAGAGCTACATAACCAGAAACCTAGAGAAGAGAGATCATGGGGAGACTAAGAAACAGCCCACAAATGAAAGAAAAGGAGGCATCACCAGAAAAGGAAGTAAACGAAAAGGAAGCAAACAATATGTCAGTGAAAGAATTCAGAGAAATGGTCATAGGTGGCTGAAAAGAATGGAAGACAAATTCAACAATATGTGTAAGAACCAAGAGGAAATGAAGAACCAAGAAGAAATGAAAAATGACATCGCTGCTATAAAGAACTCAATGGAAAGCATCAACAGTAGACTAGAAGAAGCAGAGGACCACATCAGTGAGCTAGAAGACAAGGTAGGAAAAAATACCCAAGCACAGCATCATCTAGAAAAAAACTTAAAAATCAGGAAGAGAGCCTAAGGGAACATTGGGACAATATGAAAAGAAACAACATCCACATAATAGGAGTGCCAGAAGGAGAGGAAACTGAGCAAGGAATAGAAAACCTGTTTGAAGAAATAATGACAGAAAACTTCCCTGATATAGGGAAGAAAAAACTCACACAAATCCAAGAATCTCACAGAGTCCCAAACAAAATGAACCCCAAAAGACCGATGCCAAGGCACATTATAATTAAATTGGCAACAACCAATGACAAAGTAAGAATCTTAAAAGCGGCCAGAAAGAGACAGAAAGTTACCTACAAAGGATCCCCCATCAGACTAGCGACTGATTTCTCAACAGAAACACATCAGGCAAGAAGGGAATGGAATGCAATATACAAAGTCATGCAAAGGAAGGGTCTGAATCCAAGAATACTGTACCCAGCAAGGCTATCAATCAAAATAGAGGGTGAGATCAGAAGTTTCACAGACAAAAAAGGACTAAGGAAGTTTATTACCACCAAACCAGCAATGAAAGAAATGCTAAAGGGTCTGCTGTAAAAAGAAGAAATAGGAAATGAAGAAGCAACACAGGCGTAAAGAAAAAAAATGCTGACAAACAAGTACCTATCAATAATAACTTTAAATGTTAATGGATTAAATGCCCCAATCAAAAGATTAAATGCCCCTATGGTAGCTGAGTGGATAAGAAAATATGACCCATATATCTGCTGTCTACAGGAAACCCACCTCAGCAAAAAGGACTCACACAGACTGACAGTGAAGGGATGGAAAAAGATTTTTCAGGGGAATGGAAATGAAAAAAAAAAAGCTGGGGTAGCAATACTTATATCGGACAAATTAGATCTCAAAGTGAAGGACATAACAAGAGATAAGGAAGGCCACTTCATAATACTAAAGGGAGCAATCCAACAAGAAAATATAACCCTGGTAAACATATACGCACCCAATACAGGAGCACCCAAATATATTAAAAAACTTTTGGAGGGTATCAAGGGAGAGATTGATAGCAATACAGTCATAGTGGGGGACTTTAATACACCACTATCACCATTGGACAAAAAATCATCAAAGAAACATAAATCCTAAATGATGCACTAGATCAGGTGGAATTAATTGACATCTTCAGAACATTTCACCCCAAAGCCACAGAATATACATTCCTCTCAAGTGCACATGGGTCATTTTCAAAGGTAGACTATATATTGGGTCACAGACAAAGTCTCTTCAAATTCAAGAAGATAGAAATCATATCAAGCACCATCTCAGACCAAAATGGCATAAAACTAGAAATCGACAACAATAAAAACAATAAAAAAATCAAACACCTGGAGGCTAAATAGCATGCTATTAAACAATGACTGGGTTAACAGAGATCAAAGAAGAAATAAAAAGAATCATGGCAACAAACGACAATGAAAACACAGCAATCCAAATCTGTGTCCAATCTATGGGACACAGTGAAAGCAGTCTTGAGAGGGAATTTCATAGCTCTACAGGCCTGCCTCAAAAAACAAGAAACAATGGTAATAAATTATCTAACCCTACAACTCAAAGAGTTAGAAAGAGAGCAACAAGAAAAGCCCAGACTAAGCAGAAGGAAGGAAATAATAAAGATCAGAGTGGAGATAAACAACATAGAGACAAAAAAAAAAATACAAAAGATCAATGAAACCAAGTGCTGGTTCCTTGAAAGGATAAACAAGATTGATGAACCTCTAGCCAGGCTCACCAAGAAGCAAAGAGAGAGGACCCAAATAAACAAAATCAGAAATGAAAGAGATGAAATAACAACCAATCCCACAGAAATACAAACGATTATGAAAAAATACTATGAACAACTCTATTCCAACAAAATGGACAACCTAGATGAAATGGACATATTCTTAGAAAAATACAAGCTCCCAAAACTCAACCAAGATGAGTAAAAAAAACCTGAATAGGTCGATAACTACTGAAGAAATTGAAACAGCAATCAAAAACCTTCCAGCAGAAAAGGAGACAAAATGGCTGCGGTATAGATGGATGTGTTCCGTGCCTTGTCCCAGAGCAGATAGGGCGAGCAGTTGAAACAAGTAACATCCAGCCCAAACTGGCAGAGGAGATTCAGCTGAGAGACAGTTTGCCGCCAGGAAAGGCAGAGGACTCCTGGAGAAAGGTAAAGTCAAGGCTCTGGGAAGGATAATCGGCCAGAACTCTGAGCCCTGAGGATCAGAGTGAATCCACACGGCACCGGCTTGGGCCACGTCCTTTGGGACAGGAGCAGTGGAAATAAGGTACGCAGAAATGCTAGTTGGCAGGGGATTCTAGATCTGGATCCACAGTCAGTAAAGGCTGAAGAGCGCCAGCAGGAGAGGAGTGTGCAGAAGTTTAGCCTCTCCAGCCTCTGTGGCTTGTGCCTTTCTTCATAGAGCCTAGTTCATAGGACCTTTCGGATACTGACACTTACCCGTGGCTGGAGTGTGGGAGACGGTGCGGAATTGTGGAATCTGGGAAGTGGGGGGATCTAGGAGAAGTGGCAATGAGTTTGGTGCTGAGTCATGACTGAGCCTGGGACCTGGGCAGCCATTTTGTCCCCAAGAGATAGCCCCTCCCTCCAGTATCCAGGCAACTAATACAGCCACACCCAGATTCCACCCTGAATGGTAAAAGGGTTAAAAAACAAACAAACAAAAACCTAAATAGTCCCTGAGAGCACAAAGGGGCTGCACTAAAGAGAGACTTTGAGTCCCAGCAATCGAAACCTGAGAAACACTACAGTACAGAAGACTGGGATCTTAAGCCAGCCAAAGGAACACTTAACTTTTTCATTTTTATTTTTATTATTTTTATTACTTTGTTATCTCTTTTTTTATTTTTTTCTTTGCTTTCCTGTTTTTGTTTGTAGCTTTATTTTCTATTTCTTTTCACATTATTTTTCCATCACTCTATTTTATTTTATTTTTATTTGCTATTTTTAGACCATTTTTGAAATCAAATTTTTTGTAAATTTATTATTATTATTTTTTCTCATTCTCTTTCCTCTTATGCACCCAACCCCTTTCTACTTCCTCTATACCTAACTGAGATCCTCCCTATATTCATCCAACTCTTAACCTTATCTTCTATATATAAGCTCATCATCTACAGATTCTGCCCCCACCCTCTTTGCTGGGGGTTTGGTGTTTGTATTATTTTTTTCTATTATTATTATTATTATTATTATTTTTTGTTTGTTTGTTTTGTTTTGTTTGTTTATGTATTGGTTCTGTGGTGTTTTCCCCCAAATATATATAATCTCCTTTTCTTCTTTTTCCTTTTCTCTCTTATCTTTTTCATTCTCTTCAATATCATTTATGCTCTCTTTTCTCACCCCTAATTCTCTTTTCTCAGGTGGTCACTTATAGTGGGGTTATTATTGTCATGAGTACATTTGTGCTTTGGTCCCTTTGTGTTGTGTCTTGTCGAGGTGAATTTTATCCTGTCTGGTCAGGTGCTAGAGGGTGAGCCTCATAACCAGACACCTGGAGAGAAAACTCCATCCACAAACGGGTCAATAACACCCCAGACCCAACTACAGAGGCAGAAAGAAGACGGCAGTGAGGGAGAGGCATGAGTCAGTGATGGACCAAAAGAGGAGTGTGTAGTCATGTGGGATGTGTGTGTGTGTGTGTGTGTGTGTGTGTGTGTGTGTGGCACAGATAGATCCCACAGGGCCTTCGAGGTCAGGCTAAACAGGTTCGCCTAACTAGACAGCCTCTGATACTGTGTAAGCAGTTCCAGGAGGCTGGCTTGTCCTCAGAAGCCTAGCTTTTTAAAGGGGAGAGCTGCTGTAACTGGGAGACAGGCCTCACCCCCACCCAAGGTGCCATTAGATAACACCTGGGACTCTAAAGACACTCCTGCCAGGGACCTGCTACCTCGGCTGTGGTCCAACGGTCAATGAGTCTCCAGCCACCCTGGGCACAGGCTCCTGTGAGTTCTAAAGAGTGCTCCACTCTGACTGGCCCAATGCATTAGCCCGGGGCACTGCAACCACGCAAGCAGCAGACACGTGAGCAGCCCACTCCTGTCCAAGGAGCAGCAGCCCTGTGAGCAGCCTGCCCCTGGCCTAAGAGTAGAAGCCTCACATGGCCTGCTCCTGTCCAAGGAGCAGCAGCTGTCAGCTGTGTGAGTGGCCCACTCCCTCGTCCAAGGAGCAGCAACCACCTAAGCAGCCTACCCCATCTGAGGAGCAGCAGCCACAAGAGCAGCCTGCCCACAATTGAGGAGCGGCAGCTCCATGCAGCCTGCCCCCATCCGAGCAGCAACAGCTGTGCAGCCCACACCCTCCTCCTGTCTGAGGAGCGGTAGGTGTGCGAGAAACCTGCCCCCATTCAAGGAGCAACAGCTGCACGTGCAGCCTGCCCCGCTACGAGGAGCAGCAGCGGTGTGAGCAGCCCATATGCACATGAGAAAGAGCATCGCTGCGAGCAGCCCACTCCCATTCAAGGATCAGTAGCCGCCCGAGCAGCCTCCCCCAGTCCGAGGAGCAGCAGCCACATGAGCAGACTACCCATGTCCGAGTAGCGGCAGCCCTGCGCAGTCCATGCTGGTCCAAGGAACAGCAGACACATGCAGCCTGCACCTGTCTGACGAACAGCAGCTGGGTGAGCAGCCTGCCCCCATTCGAGGAGCAGCAGACACATGTGCAGCTCGCTCCTGCCCAAAGAGAAGCAGCCATGGAAGCAGCCCATCCCCTGTCCAAGGAGCAGCAGCCACACGAGCAGACAGCCCCTGTACAAGGAGCAGCAGCCGCACATGCAGCTCACTCCGGCCCGAGAAGCAGCAGCCGACCGAGCAGCCTGCCCCTGTCCGAGGAGTAGCAGCCACACAAACAGACAGACCGATCACATCTGAGGAGCGGCAGCCCTGCACAGCCCACAGTGGTCCAAGGAGCAGCAGCCACATGCAGTCTGCACCTGTCAGACAAGCAGCAGCTGGGTGAGCATCCCGCCCCCATCTGAGGAGCAGCAGCTGCACGAGCAGCCTGCACCCGTACGAGGAGCATTAGCCCTGTAAGCAACCTGCCCCTGTCCAAAGAGTGGCAGCCTCATGAGCAGCCCGCCCCATCTGAGGAACAGCAGGAGTGTGCAGCCAGCCCTGATCCAAGAAGCAGGAGCCACATGAGCAGTCCGTGCCCATCCGAGGAGCAGAAGTCATGTGAACAGCCCACTCCTGTCCAAGGAGCAGCAGCCGCGCTCAGCCTGCCCCCACCTGAAGAGCAGCAGCCTTGTGATCAGCCCACTCCTGTCCAAGGAACAGCAGCTGTGCAAGCAGCCTCACCTACCAGCCAGAGGAGACACCACTGCTGCGAACAGCACCCACCAGAGGAGCTGCTGCCAACTGAGGAGCAGCCACTACTGTGACCACTTGAGGAGCAACTGCAGCCCGAGGAACCACTGCCACCCAAGGAGCAGCCCCTGCACGACTTGACATATAGATCAGTCTGTGAGACCAAACATGGGTAGACAAAGAAACCCCCAAAGGAAAGAAAAGGATGAATCGCCAGAAAAGTAGAGAAGTGAAACAGAGGCATGCAATACGTCAGAAAAAGAATTCAGAATAAGGGTCCTAGAGTGCATAAAATGGATGAAGGAAAAAAATCAACAAATTATGTAAGAATCAAGAAGAAATGGATGAAAAAAATCAATAACTTATGTAAGAATCAAGAAGAAATGAAGAGTGATATAGCTGCAATAAAAAACACCATGGAAAGTTTCAACAGTTGTCTAGGAGAAGCGGAGGACTGAATTAGTGAATTAGAAGACAGGGAAGCAAAACACACCCAAACTGAACTGCAATTGGAGAAAAACATTAAAAGACAGGAGGAGAGCCTAAGGGAGCTATGGGACAACATGAAAGGAAGCAACATACAAATAATAGGGGTGCCAGAACAACAGGAAGAGGAACAAGGATTAGAAAACCTATTTGAAGAAATAATGTCAGAAAACTTCCCTGAGGTGGGGAAGAAAAAAGTCACACAAGCACAGAGAGTCCCAAACAAGATGAACCCGAAAAGACCCACACCAAGACACATCATAATTACTATGGCAAATGTTCAGGACAAAGAGAGAATATTAAAGGCTGCAAGAGAGAGACAGAAAGTTACATACAAGGGATCTCCCATTAGATTATCAAATGATTTCTCAACAGAAACACATCAGGCCAGAAAAGAATGGACGGAAATTTACAAAGTGATGCAAAGCAAGGGACTGAATCCAAGAATACTCTATCCAGCAAGGCTATCACTCAAAATTAAAGGGGAAATAAGAAGCTTCACAGACAAAAAAAGGCCAAGGGAGTTTATCACCACCAAGCCAGCAATGCAAGAAATGCTAAAGGGACTGTTGTAAAAAGAAGAAATAAAAAGCTAAAAAGAAAACAGGCACAAAAAATAAAAACGGCTACAAACAAGTACCTTTCAATAATAACTTTAAATGTAAATGGACTAAATGGTCCAATCAAAAAACATCGAGTGGCTGAATGGATAAAAAAACATGACCCATATATTTGCTGTCTACAAGAGACCCACCTCAGAAGAAGGGACTCACATAGACTGAAAGTGAAGACATGGAAAAATATCTTTCAGGCAAATGGAAATGAAAAAAAAGCTGGGGTAGCAATATATCGGACAAAATAGACCTCAAAGTGAAGGCCATAACAAGAGATAAGGAAAGCCACTTCATAATACTAAAGGATTAATACAACAAGAGGATATAACCATGATAAACATATATGCACCCAATGTAGGAGCACCCAAATACATTTTAAAAAAACTCCTGGAAGATATCAAGGGAGAGATCGACAACAATACAATCATAGTCAGGGACTTTAATACACCACTGACATCGCTGGATAAATCCTCTACACAAAAAAGCAACAAAGAAACAGCAATCCTAAATGACTCACTAGATCAGATGGACTTAATTGAAATCTTCAGAGCATTTCACCCCGAAGCCACAAAATATACATTCTTCTCAAGTGCACATGGGACATTTTCAAAAATAGACCACATATTGGGTCACAAGCAAAGTCTCCCCAAATTCAAGAAGATTGAAATCATACCAAGCATCTTCTCAGACCACAATGGTATAATATTAGAAATAAACTAAAATAAAAACAACCCAGCCAAAACCAGTTTGGCTCAGTGGATAGAGCGTCAGCCTGCGGACTGAAAGGTCCCAGGTTCGATTCCGGTCAAGGGCATGTACCTGGGTTGCGGGCACATCCCCAGTAGGAGATGTGCAAGAGGCAGCTGATCGATGTTTCTCTCTCATCGATGTTTCTAACTCTCTATCTCTCTCTCTTCCTCTCTGTAAAAAGTCAATAAAATATAAAAAAAAAACAACCCAAAACACTCAAACACTTGGAAGCTGAATAGCATGTTATTAAATATTGATTCGGTTACCAATGAGATCAAAGAAGAAATTAAAAACATCCTGGAAACTAATGACAATGAAAACACGACAATCTAAAACCTATGGGACACAATGAAAGCAGTCCTGAGAGGGAAGTTTATAGCTCTACAGGCCTATCTCAAAAAACAAGAAAAAATGGTAGTAAATCATCTAACTCTACAACTCAAAGAATTAGAAAGAGAGCAAAAAGAAAAGCTCAGAGTGAGCAGAAGGAAGGAGATAATAAAGATCAGAGCAGAAATAAATGACATAGAGACCAAAAACAACAACAACACAACAATACATAAGATCAATGAAACCAAGAGCTGGTTCTTTGAAAGGATAAACAAGATTGATGAACCTCTAGCCAGGCTCACCAAGAAGCAAAGAGAGAGGACCCAAATAAACAAAATCAGAAATGATAGAGGCAAAATAACAACAGACCCCACAGAAATACAAATGATTGTTAAAAAATACTATGAACAACTCTACTCCAACAAATTAGACAACCTGGAAGAAATGGACATATTCCTAGAAAAATGCAGCCTTCCCAAACTCAATCAGGAAGAATCTAAAAACCTCAATAGGCCAATAACTATGGAAGAAATTGAAGCAGTCATCAAAAAGCTTCCAGCAAACAAAAGCCCAGGGCCAGACGGCTTCACAGGGGAGTTCTACCAAGCATTCAAAGAAGAACTAAAACCTATCCTACTCAGACTATTCAAAAAAATTCAAGAGGAAGGCACACCTCCAAGTTCTTTCTATGAAGCCAGCATTACCCTAATCCCAAAACCAGATAAAGACACCACAAAAAAAGAGAACTATAGGCCAATATCCTTGATGAACATATGCTAAAATCCTCAACAAAATCCTAGCAAATCAGATTCAGCAATCCATTAGAAAGATAATACACCATGACCAAGTGGGATTTATTCCAGGGATGCAAGGATGGTTCAATATCCGCAAATCAATAAATGTAATAGATCACATAAAAAAACTGAGAGACAAAAATCACATAATCATATCAATTGATGCAGAAAAAGCATTTGACAAAATCCAACACCCTTTCTTGATAAAAACTCTCAGCAAAGTGGGAATAGAGGGATCATACCTCAACATAATAAAAGCCCTACATGACAAACCTACAGCCAACATCATACTCAATGGGCAAAAACTAAATCCATTTCCCCTAAGAACAGGAACAAGACATGGATGCCCACTTTCACCACTCCTGTTTGACATAGTACTAGAAGTACTAGCCATAGCGATCAGACAAGAATAAAAAATAAAAGGCATCCAAATTGGAAAAGAAGTAAAACTGTCCTTATTCGCAGATGACATGATACTCTACATAGAAAACCCCAAAGACTCCAACAAAAAACTATTAGACCTAATAAATGAATTTGGCAATGTAGCAGGATACAAAATTAACACCCAGAAATCTATGGCCTTTTTATACACTAATAATGAACTCACAGAAAGAGAAATGAAAAAAACAATCCCATTTACCATTGCACCAAAAAAATTAAGATACCTAGGAATAAAATTAACCAAGGACGTAAAAGACCTGTACTCGGAAAATTACAGGACATTGAAAAAAGAGATAGAGGAAGACAAACAAATGGAAGAACATACCATGTTCATGGATTGGTAGAATCAACATTATTAAAATGTCCATACTATCTAAAGCAATCTATAGATTTAATGCAATACCTATTAAAATACCAAGGGCATATTTCAAAGATCTAGAACAAACTCTCCAAAAATTCATCTATAATAAAAAAGACCCCGAATAGCCACAGCTATCCTGAGAATGAAGAACAAGTTGGAGGGATCAAAATACCAGACATCAAACTATATTACCAAGCCTCGGTTCACAAAACTGCCTGGTACTGGCACAAGAACAGACATATAGACCAATGGAACAGAATAGAGGATCCAGAAATTGACCCAAGCCATTATACTCAATTAATATTTGACAAAGGAGCAAGAGCATACAATGGAGTCAAAACAGCCTCTTGACTAAGAAATTTGGTCAGATACATGCAATAAAATGAAACTAGATCACCAACCTACACCACACACAAAAACAAACTCAAAATGGCTAAAGGACTTGAATGTAAGACGGGAAACCATAAAAATCCTACAAGACTCCATAGGCAGCAAAATTGCAGACATATGTTGTAGCAATATCTTTATAGACACAGATCCTAGGGCAAGAGAGACAAAGGAGAAAATAAACAAATGGGATTACATCAAAATAAAAAGCTTCTGCATAGCAAAAGAAACCACCAACAAAACAACAAGAAAGCCCACTGCATGGGAGAACATATTTGCCAATGTTATCTCTGATAAGGGTTTAATCTCCAACATTTACAGGGAACTCATACAACTGAACAAAAGGAAAATAAACAATCCTATCAAAAAATGGGCAAAGGACCTAAATAGAATCTTTTTGAAAGAGGACACTCAGAAAGCCAAGAGACACATGAAAACATGCTCAAAGTCACTAATCATCTGAGAGATGCAAATCAAAAGGACAATGAGGTACCACCTCACACCTGTCATAATGGCTATCATCAACAAATCAACAAATGACAAGTGCTGGAGAGGGTCAGGAGAAAAAGGTACCCTCCTTCACTGCTGGTGGGAATTCGGACTAGCGCAGCCATTGTGGAAAACAGTATGGCGTTTCCTCAAAAATTTAAAAACAGAACTGCCATTTGATTCAGTAATACCACTTCTAGGAATATATCCCAAGAAAACAGAAACACAAATCAGAAAGAATATATGCACCCCTACGTTCATAGCAGCACAATTTACAATAGCCAAGATTTGGAAACAGCCTAAATGCCCATCAACAGATGAGTGGATTAGAAAGCTATGGTACATCTACACAATGGAATACTATGCTGCTATAAAAAAGAAGGCATTCTTACCATTTGCAGCAGCATGGATGGAACTGGAAAGCATTATGCTAAGTGAAATAAGCCAGGAAGTGAAAGAAAAACACCACATGATCTCACTCATTTATGGATAATAAAGAACATTAAAACCTGATGAACAAAAAGATAGATACAGAGGCAGAGAAGCATGGAACAGACTGTCAAATTACAGTGGGAAGGCTGGGGAGTATTGGGGGCGGGGAGGTAAGAGATAAACTGAAGGACTTGTATGCATGCATATAAGCATAACCAGTGGACACAAGACACTAGGGGTGGGGGTGGGGTGAGGGCATGTGCTTGGGGGTAGGGGAGCCCGGGGGAAGGTCAATGGGGGGGTGGGGAGTAAGGAGACATATGTACTACTATCTGTAATACTTTAAACAATAAAATAAAATTTAAAAAAAGAAAGATATTTCAAAAAACTACTTAGCATTGTCAACTAATATACAATAGTGAGGAATAAAATGCACACATAAAATAATGGCTATAATATGAAAATGTCCTCTAGATGTGACCAGTCTGGCCTCCAATCCTCTTTTCTTCCTCCTTAATGTCTTCTCCTCCATGACCTTTAACCCCCGTGGGGGCGGGGGCGGGGGGTGGGGGGGGGGTGGGGGGATGTGGACGCATGTGCCTCCGACATGCAGGCGGCCTGTAGAGGGAGTCTGACACTCCCAGAAGTCACTTCCAGAAGACATTTCTTCTTTTTTTAATTGGGCGTTTGCAAGACGTGTGATTTCCTAACCCCACTTTATCATAGTCGCCACCTCTTGACATCTAGATGTAGCAAAGTTATCCTTCGGAAGGTCAGGGGGAAAGTTGAGAGCAGCTTTTTCGTGTTATGTACGCAGGCGCCTATGAAGGGTCAGTAAACCTTCGCAAATTTGGTGGGCACTTCCTGCTGGCCAAGCCGGGCAGGCGCTTCTGCCATTTCTCTCCCGAAACCTAGGTTGACAGTGGAACGAAGACCACCCGGCCGGTGGCCCGCTAAGCGCTCCGCCGGCCGTGGATGGGGCTCCGCTCACCTTGGGCTCGTTAAGGCCCGTGTCCCTGGTGGTCAGGACGAGGTGAGGTCTCCTCCAACCGGGAAGGAGTCACCCACGCGCCCATCCTGCTCCAAGCCCTGAGGGTGGGAGCAGTGTCCGCGCAGACCGCCTCCGCCTCAGGCCCTCCCAGCCTCCCTCTGCGGCCGCCATTCTTCTCGCCTGCCTCGCCGGTAGCGCCAGGCAGCGGGGCCTCGCAGGCTGATCTGGTCCTGCGGCTGGCGGGGACTCCGCCGTAGGCCCGGGAGGTTAGGCCTCGAGGCCCTGTGGTCCACAGGATGCGCCTGGGGAGGCCACCGCCATCAGGCCGCAGAGATGGAGGGGCGGTGGGTGGGTGGCGGGGAGATAGGGTCGCTGCTGCCTCCGGACCTGGGCAGTGGGCGCTGCAGCCAGGGCCTGGAGCTGAGGACAAAGTCTGCTGCCATCGCCCCGTTCACCCACCGCGGGGCCCCCCTCACCCAACGCGGGCCCCCCTCACCCACAGCTGCCCCCCCCCTCCGCTCACCCACCGCGGGCCCTGCTCACCCACCACAGCGCAGGGCCTGGAAGGCCGGAGGAGCCCCGAGGAGCCCAGAGGAGAAGGCTGCGCTCCGCTTCTCACTTCGCTTTCTTGTGGATGATTTTTGAAGTTACAAATTCAGTCTTTCGTTTAGGTCTATTCAGATTTTCTATTTCTTCTTGATTCATTCGTTTGTATCTTTTTTTAAAAATTAAATCTTTATTGTTCAGATTATTACATTGGTTCCTCATTTTTCCCACCATAACTCCCCTCCACCCCTCCACCCAGTTCCCACCCCACCCTCCGCCCTCACTCCCCACCCCCTGTCCTCATCCATAGGTGCACGATTATTGTCCAATCTCTTCCCGAATCTCCACACATCTCTTTCCCCCCCGAGAATAGTCAGTCCATTCCCTTTCTATGTCCCTGATTCTATTACAATCACCAGTTCATACTGTTCATCAGATTATTTATTCACTTGATTTTTAGATTCACTTGTTGATAGATGTGTATTTGTTGTTCATAATTTGTATCTTTACTTTTTTCTTCTTCTTCCTCTTCTTAAAGGATACCTTTCAGCATTTCATATAATACTGGTTTGGTGGTGATGAACTCCTTTAGCTTTTTCTTATCTGTGAAGCTCTTTATCTGACCTTCAATTCTGAATGATAGCTTTTTTTTTTTTAAATCTTTATTGTTCAGATTATTACATTTGTTCCTCTTTTTCCCCCCCATAACTCCCCTCCTTCCAGCTCCCACCCCACCCTCCACCCTCACTCCCCACCCACTGTGTTCATCCATAGGTGCATGATTTTTGTCCAGTCACTTCCCGAATCTCCCACACCCCTTTTCCCCCCAAGAATAGTCAGTCTATTCTCTTTCTATGTCCCTGATTGTATTATAATCACCAGTTCATTCTGTACATCAGGTTATTTATTCACTTGATTCTTAGATTCATTTGTTGATAGATGCATATTTGTTGTTCATAATTTGTATCTTTACCTTTTTCTTCTTCTTCCTCTTCTTAAAGGATACCTTTCAGCATTTCATATAATACTGGTTTGGCGGTGATGAACTCCTTTAGCTTTTCCTTATCTGTGAAGCTCTTTATCTGACCTTCAATTCTGAATGATAGCTTTGCTGGATAAAGTAATCTTGGTTGTAGGTTCTTGCTATTCATCACTTTGAATATTTCTTGCCATTCCCTTCTGGCCTGCAAAGTTTCTGTTGAGAAATCAGCTGACAGTCGTATGGGTATTCCCTTGTAGGTAACTGAGTTTCTTTCTCTTGCTGCTTTTAAGATTCTCTTTTTGTCTTTTGCTCTTGGCATTTTAATGATGATGTGTCTTGGTGTGGTCCTCTTTGGATTCCTTTTGTTTGGGGTTCTCTGCGCTTCTTGGACCTGTAAGTCCATTTCTTTCTCCAGATGGGGGAAGTTTTCTGCCATTATTTCTTGAAATAGGTTTTCAATATCTTGCTGTCTCTCATCTTCTGGCACTCCAATAATTCTGATATTAGTCCGCTTAAAGCTGTCCCAGAGGCTCCTTACACTATCTTCACACTTTCGGATTGTTTTTTCATTTTGCTTTTCCAATTGGGTGTTTTTTGTCAAATCTTTGGTTTGATTCTTGCACTCCTCTGGTCTGCTATTGGGTATAATATTCTTTATTTCAGTCCGTGTATGCTTACTTTCTAATTTCTTTATCGTAGCATCGAGGGTCTCATTAGTTTTCGTGAGGCTCTGCACAAATTTATGGCAAGCCCTCAAAATTGCGATTCTTAGCTCCATATTCTCCATTTCTGTCATGTTTTTTTGTCTCCGCATCTTTTATGCTTTCTTGGTGCACCCCCTTGTGGTCTCTGTGCGCAGTCTTGTTCTAGCCAAGCCTTAATTGTTGTAGTTAACACTAGAGGGATTTGACCACCAGGCCGACTGGCTGTAGGAATCAGCTGTTTGGAAAGCGTCTGTCTTCTGGGGAGGCGCTAGTCCAGCCCTTGCCTGAGGCGATCGGCAAATGGCTCTGCGCAGGGTTTGGGCGGGGCAGGCTCAACAGGGGGGGGGGGAGGGAGCAGCTATGGCCGCTCTCAGTTCGTCCCCATGGGCTCTGCCTCTCTGTTCCAGAAACCGCTGCAAACCTCGGAGGGACCGTAGCCAGACAGTCCCGCTTCTCCCGTTTGAGTCTGGGTCCCTAGAGACTCGCCCGGATCTGTAGCCCAGAGTCTGAGACTCACTCCTGAGTGAAAACGACAACCGCGCCCTCAGCCACCAGCCCGCTTTGCGCGCGCACCACCTCACCACCGTACGTTTAAATTTTCCACACTGCGCCTCCTCTGTGAGTCGGAATGCTGTTGTTTTTGCTTCTAGTTGAAGAGTCTCTCCTCAGCCAGCCTTCCTGTGGTTCTGGTTGATGTCCGTTCCGACTTTTAGTTGTATTTTTGAAGTGGTTGTTTACGGTGGCAGTCTCCGGTGTTTACCTATGCCGCCATCTTCGATTCTCCACCTCTGAATGATAGCTTTGCTGGATAAAGTAATCTTGGTTGTAGGTTCTTGGCATTCATCACTTTGAATATTTCTTGCCACTCCCTTCTGGCCTGCATAGTTTCTGTTGAGAAATCAGCTGACTGTCATATGCATACTCCCTTGTAGGTAACTGTCTTTCTCTTGCTGCTTTTAAGATTCTCTCTTTGTCTTTTGCTCTTGGCATTTTAATTATGATGTGTCTTGGTGTGGTCCTCTTTGGATTCTTTTTGTTTGGGGTTCTCTGCACTTCCTGGACTTGTAAGCCCATTTCTTTCACCAGGTAGGGGAAGTTTTCTGTCATTATTTCTTCAAATAGGTTTTCAATATCTTGCTCTCTCTCTTCTTCTGGCACCCCTATAATTCGGATGTTGGTACGTTTGAAGTTGTCCCAGAGGCTCCTTACACTATCTTCGTATTTTTGGATTCTTTTTTCATTTTGCTTTTCCGGTTGGGTGTTTTTTGCTTCTTCGTATTTCAAATCTTTGACTTGATTCTTGCAATCCTCTGGTCTGCTGTTGGAGTCTGTATAATGTTCTTTATTTCAGTCAGTGTATGCTTAATTTCTAGTTGGTCCTTTATCACAACACCAAGGGTCTCACTAGATTTCTTGAGGATTTCACTACATTTATTGGCTGTCTCACCAGTCTTTTCGAGGGTCTTACTAAATTTATCAGCGGCTTCTAGACAGTTCTTGAGAGACCTTAAAAGTGTGGTTTTGAACTCTATATCCAGCAGTTTGCTTTCCTCCATTTCTGTCATTTGTGTCCTGTTTCTTTGTCTCGGCATTTTTTGTGCTTCACTGTGTGGATAGAGTGGCTTTCTGTGCTAAGTGTCCCAATTACCTGAGGTGGACACTCTTGGTGCACCCCCTTGTGGGCTTTGTGCACAGTCTTGTTGTAGTTAAGCCTTGATTGTATGTAAAGCTGGGAGGATTTGACCTCCAGGCCAATTGGCTGTGAAAATCAGCTGTGTCTATGGTGGGAGAACTTCTGTGCTGAAGACACCCTTATGGGGCAAGACTTGCTTCAGTGGGGCTTTGGTGCTCACTGAGTCTGCCCCCTGAGTGTGTCCCTTATAGATCTGAGTAGTTGTAATTGGATGGTCCCACTCTGACCACTGGGTACACTGGCTCTTGGATCTAAGGAGGTACTAATCTAGCCTCTGCCTGGGGCTACCCAGCAGGAGCCAGCTGTAAAGCAAAGCAAGTTGCCCTGGGGCCTTGGGGCAGCTGCAATTTGTTCAGTTATTTTCAGATTGCAAAGGGCCGGGCCTTTCATATGCAAAAGCCTCCGTGCATCGCTTGGGCAGGGCGGGGTCCCAGGGGATCAACAGGGCAGGCCGAGCGAGCCAGCAGTATGGCTGCTCTCAGTCCTACCTTCAGAGGTCTTGGCAATCACTGAGAGTGCCTCCAAGAGAAAGCTGCCCTCGAGTTCCGACAGATGCCAGACAGTCCCGTTTCTCCCGTGTGAGTCTGGGTCCCCAAAGACTCACCCGGAACTGGAGCTCAGAGCCTGAGACTTCCTCCCGATTGTAAAAGACAATCGTGTCCTCAGCCTCCAGCCCTCTCTGCATGCACCTCCACACCTTTATATTTACTTCAGCACCGCACCTCCTCTGAGTCTCGGTATGCTTTTCTCTTTCCTTCTAGTTGTAGAAATTCCACTCAGCCAGCCTTCCTGTGGTTCTGGATGATGTCCATTATGTCTTTTAGTTGTATTTTTGAAGTGGTTGTGAGAGGCAGCAATCTCCAGTGTTTACCTATGCCGCCATCTTGGTTTCTCCACCCTTTTGTATCTTTTAAGGAATTTGTCCATTTTCTCTAAGTTACCTAATTTATTGGCATACAATTGCTCACAATATTCCTTTATAATTCTTTTTTAAGAAATATGTTTTTATTGATTTTAGAGAGAGAGGAAGGGAGAGGGGGAGAGAGAAAAACATTGATCAGCTGCTACTGGAGAACGAACCGCCACCTGGGCGTGTGCCCTGACCGGGAATCAAACCCGTGACCGCTTGGTTCATGGATCAACACTCAACCACTGAGCCACAGCTGCTGGGCTATAATTCTTTTTATTTTGGTAATGTGAGTAGTAATGTCCCTTCTTACATTTGAGCCTTCTTTTCTCTCTCTCTCTCTCTCTTTCTTGATTAATCTAGCTAAAGGCTTGTCAACCTTGTTCTGTTTAAAGAACCAACTTTGGGGGTGTACTAATATTCTTTATGTTTTTCTATTCTTGATTTTTAAAAATATCTGCTCTATTGGCGGTATTCTTGGCTTGCTTTTCTGGGCATGAAACCTTTGCTTTATGAATGAATTAGGGTGAGGGGAATCAGATCCCAGTATACTCAGTGTGCCCTGGGAGTAGGAATTGGGTGGGAGATGGGAGCCCCATGTTCTGGCTGCATCCCTCAGGAGTGGAGTTTCTATCACTCTGAGTTGGGATGGGGGAGGGAGTGGGTTTCTCATGTTCAGATACCACAGACTCTCATTGTTCTCACTGAGTTCGGGTAGTTTTTCTTGAATAAAAGTTTCTTCATTATATATGATTTGAAGACCATTTATAAAGAATTTAATTTTTTAAGTGATTTTACCAATTTCACTGTGGCACCCTAGAGGTTCTCACTTTGCCATGCCAGAAATAGACCTTTAGGGGTTGCTTCTTAATTTTTAAGTTTGATTTTATAATGATGTAAATAGCTAGTACATACTTACTAGTACATAATTCTAAAATCAAATCTATTAATGTGTATTCAGAGAAATCCAGTTCTTACTATATTCCTATCCTTTCTACTCTTCTGCCCCTCTCTGTTAAAAAGGTTAAAAATATTTTATTGAGCCTGACCATCATGGTTTGGTGGCTGAGCTTCGATCTATGAACCAGGAGGTATGGTTCAAATCTCCGACGGGACCCATGCTCACCTTGTGGGCTCCATCTTGCAAGAGGCAGCTGATCAATGATTCTCTCTCATCATTGATTGATATTTCTATCTCTCTCTCCCCCTCCCTTCCTCTCTGAAATCAATAAAAGTACATTAAAAATTATTGAGACATAATTAATATACTTTAAAATATATATTTTTATTTTAAAATGTAATATCCTTAAAAATATATAATTCAGTATTTTTAAAGATTATGTTTACAAAGTTGTGCAGCCATCATCACTAATTTCAGAATATTTCATCTCCCCAAAGAAACCCCATACCTGTTAGTAGTCACTCTCTATTTCCCTTTCCCTGCAGCTTCTGGAAGCCATTAATCTACTTTCTTTCTCCTTGGATGTGCCTATTCTGGATTTTTCAATATGTGGACTTTGTGACTGATTTCTTTCATTTAGTATAATGTAGTCAAGGTTCATTTATTTTGTAGCATGAATCAATACTTCATTTTTTTATTGCTGAATAATATCCTGTTGTGCAGATGTAACACAATTAGTTATATATCAGTTGATGGATATTTGTGTCGTTTTCATTTTGGGCTATTACGAATGCTATGAACACTCATGTTCAAGTTTCTGTGTGGATATATGTTTTCTCTTTGGTATAAGCCTAGGAGTAAAATTACTGGGTTATAGATTAAAAATTTTTTTCTATTCTTCCATAGATAGATAAATAAGGTATCCCAAAAATGTATACACAAACTTTGAATAATTATAAAGGCATTTATAATTACAGTGTGCATACATTTTTTTGGACTCACTGTATATTGAGATATAGATAAAGACATGGGTATAGATATATAGATACCATTACTTTCTCAGGTAAATGATAGTAGCATTGCATACATATGCTTCACTTTGCTTTTTCACTTAAACTATATTCTGGAAAACAAAATAAAAACTATATATGCTGGGCATCAGTCCATATCAGTACACAGACACCCCTCACTTCTTACAGTTGCATGATCAGGATGTGCAATGGTTTATTCAGCCAGTAACTTGTTCATGGACATTTGGGCTGTTTTATAGTCTTCTTGCTATTACAAGCTGAACTGGAATATATTTCTGTATATATGTATGTGTGTATATACACATATACATATTTATATATGTATATATATATTTTTTCATATTTTTTGCACATGTAGTTTTGGGATAAATTTTTAGATGTGAGATTTCTGGGTTAAAGGATAAATTCAGTTAGGTATCATCAAATTCCTTTTTATTAAGGTTGCTCTTTTTTATATTCCCAGTCTGTATCCATATGTGGTTACTTTTTATAATGTACTATACAGGGTGGGCAATAGTAGATTTACAGTTGTGAATACATGAAACACAGAGTTAATAAAGCTATTGTAATAATCATAACCTGCATGCCTTTTTCCATATGAACAACTGTAAACCTATTTTTGTCCACCCCTTTATATGATTGAAAATAATAATGTGTATTTTCTAGTTTTTGGTACTAGTTCTGTGTACTTTGATCACATTGTTAATTATTATTTTATTTTTATGTATTTATATTTAAAAATATATTTTATTGATTTTTAAAGAAAGAGAGGAAGGGAGAGGGAGAAAGAGGTATAAACATGGATGAGAGAGAAACATCAACATCGATTGGCTGCCTCCTGCACACTCCCCCCTGAGGACTGAGCCTGAAACCTGGTCATGTGCCCTGACCCTGATGGGGAATTGAACCAGCAACCTCCTGGTGCATGGGTTGACACTCAACCACTGAACTACACTGGCCAGGCTAATTATGACTTTAAGTAACAGATTCTTAATAGTTTTTAAACTTCTTGATAGAAGTTTATGGGTTTGTAAATTTCTCCTAGTATTTTATTTCTACGCACTTTTGCTTTAAATACTTTGAGGCTAATTAGGTATGTTTAAGTTATACCTTTTTGATAGTTTTTTTCTATTATGTATCAATTCTAATCTTTAATAATTAGTATTTAATATACATTCATGTTGAAATTTCCTGTTGAATATATCTATACATATTCATCTTTCTTTTGGATGCTGTTTGTGTAGTATCTTTTTCCTTGCTTTTGTGTTCAGTCTTTCTTTCTTTTATTTTTAAAAGTGTTTTTATTGATTTTTTTTAGAGAGAGGGAAAGGAGAGGGAGAGATAGAGAAACATCATTGTGAGAGAAACATTGATTGGCTGCCTCCTGCTCGACCCCTACTGGGGTTGACCCTGTAACCCAGGCATGTGCCCTGACCAGGAATCAAACTGGCGACGACATTCAAACAACTGAATCACAACAATTGGGCTGTGTTCAATCTTTCTGTCATTATGTTTAAGTGTCTATTTTAACTAACATATACCTGAATTTTTGTTATATTTCAATATAGTTTTAAAAAATATATATTTTTATTGATTTCAGAGAGGAAGGGAGAGAGATAAAAACATCAATGAGAGAGAATCATTGATTGGCTGCCTCCTGCACACCCCCTACTGGGGATCGAGCCCGCAACCCAGGCATGTGCCCTTGACTGGTATTGAACCTAGGCTCCTTCAGACCACAGGCTGACGCTCTATCCACTGAGCCAAACTGGCTAGGACATGGCTACTTACTATTAATGTGATATCATTATTGATGTTGATCTTGATCATCTGGCTGAGGTAGTGTCTATCAGATTTTGCCCCTGTAGGATTACTCTTTTTTAAAAATAACTCTTTATTGTTCAGATTATTACAGATGTTCCTCTTTTTCCCCCCCCATAGCTCCCCTCCACCCGGTTCCCACCCGACCCCATGCCCTTACCCCCTGCCACTGTCCTCATCCATCTGTGTAAGATTTTTGTCCAATCTCTTCCTGCACTCCCCACACCCCCCTTTCCCCCAAGAATTGTCAGTCCACTCCCTTTCTATGCCCCTGATTCTGTTATATTCACCAGTTTATTATGTTCATCAGATTTTTTATTGACTTGATTTTTAGATTCACTTGTTGATAGATATGTATTTCTTGTCACTTTGTTGTTCATAATTTTTATCCTTACCTTTTTCTTCTTCTTCCTCTTCTTAAAGGATACCCTTCAGCATTTCATATAATTCTGGTTTGGTGGTGATGAACTCCTTTAGCTTTTTCTTGTCTGTGAAGCTCTTTATCTGACCTTCAATTCTACATGATAGCTTTGCTGGGTAGAGTAATCTTGGTTGTAGGTTTTTGCTATTCATCACTTTGAATATTTCTTGCCACTCCCTTCTGGTCTGCATATTTTCTGTTGAGAAATCAGCTGACAGTCATATGGGTACTCCCTTGTAGGTAACTAACTGTTTTTCTCTTGCTGATTTTAAGATTCTCTCTTTGTCTTTTGTCCTTGGCATTTTAATTATGATGAGTCTTGGTGTGGTCCTCTTTGGATTCCTCTTGTTTGGGGTTCTCTGCGCTTCGTGGACTTGTAAGTCTATTTCTTTCACCAGATAGGGGAAGTTTTCTGTCATTATTTTTTCAAATAGGTTTTCAATATCTTGCTCTTTCTCTTCTTCTGGCACCCCTATAATTCAGATGTTGGTACGTTTGAAGTTGTCCCAGAGGCTCCTTACACTATCTTCTTATTTTTGGATTCTTTTTTTTTTTTGCTCTTCCGATTGGGTATTGTTTGCTTCCTCATATTTCAAATCTTTGACTTGATTCTTGGGATCCTCTAGTCTGCTGTTGGATCTCTGTATATTATCCTTTATTTCAGTCAGTGTATGCTTAATTTCTGACTGGTTCTTTTCCATTTTTTTGGCATTCTCATTAAGATCCTTGAAGGTCTCACTAAGTTCCTTGGAGGTCTCACTAAGTTCCTTGGAGGTTTCTAGAAGATTCTTGAGTAACCTTATTACTGTGGTTTTGAACTCTATATCCAGTAGTTTGCTTTCCTCCATTTCTTTCATTCGTGACATATTTCTTTGTCTCCACATTTTGGCTGCTTCCCTGTGTTGATAGAGTGGCCTTGTGTGGTAGGTGTCCTATAAGGCCCAATGGCTCAGCCTCCCCAATCACCTGAGGTGGACACTCTTGGTGCACCCCTTTGTGGGCTTGTGCACAGTCTTGTTGTAGTTAAGCCTTGATTGCTGTTGGTATCACTGGGAGGAATTGACCGCCAGGCCAATTGGCTGTGAGAACCCGCTTTGTCTATAATGGAAGAACTGCTGTGCTGGAGACACCCTTCTGGGGCAGGACTTGCTTCAGTGGGGCTTTGGTGCTCACTGAGTCTGCCCCCTTGAGTGTGTTGCTATGGATGTCTAGAGTTGTAATCTGGTATGGTCTCACACTGACCACTGGGTACACTGGCTCTTGGGTTTCCAGGGAGGTGCAAAGTCAGCCACTACCTGGGACTATCCAGCAAAAGCTACAGAGAGATCTGCAGATTCCTCTTCTTTGTATGGGGTTTGGAAGTGCCCAGATGAGGCCCAGCTGTGAAGCAAGGCAGACTGGTGCTGGTGCCGGGTCTTGGGCCTTTTATTGATAAGTTTGGGGCTCCCTGACCCAACTGCAGCTTGTTTGACAGATTTGTAGCCTGAGAAAGGACAGACCATTAATATGTAAAAGCCGCTGTGCACAGCTTGGGTGGGGTTGTAAATTAGGTGGGACAGGGTCTCAGGGAATTACCAGGGGGGAGTAAACAGAAATGGCTGCCAGTCAGCTCTGCACCAGGGAGGTTCCAGCATGGGACCAATGACCACTGTGAGCACCTCCATCTGGAAGAAAGCCACTCCCGAGTTCCTGCCCTGATTCCAGACAGTCCATTTTCTCCCCATGTGTGTCTGGGTCCCCCAGAGCCTCGCTTGGCACTGGAGCTCAGAGGAAGTGGGAACTTGTAAATTCAGTTTGTGGTGCCAGCCTTTTAAGAGGAGCAGCTAGGTGTCCAGCAGTCTGTCACTCAGCCCCAATCCACACTGGTTTTCATAGTCTGTAGTTCTTACTGCCCATAGGGACTTCTTTCCCCAGCTCTGGAACCCTGGACTGGGGAGTCTGGTGTGGGGATGGGGCCCCTCGCTCCTCCTGGCAGCCTCTGCAGAGGTGATCTCCCTCCCGATTAAAAAAGCAGCACACCTGGGTGCCGTACCAGACCACCGTTCTGTGACTCCACACCTCCTACTAGTGTCAGTATGCTTTCTTCTTTACTTCTCTAGTTGTAGTACTTCCATTCAGCCAGCTTTCCAGTGGTTCTGGATGGTAGTTGTTCTATATTTTAGTTGTAATTTTGATATGGTTGTGGGAGGCAGTGAGTACAGGTGTTTACCTATGCCATCTTGGTTCTCCCTCTATTTGCTGTTCTGATTGGGTATTTTTTGCTTCTTCATATTCCAAATCATTGATTTGATTCTCGGAATCCTCTACTCTACTGTTGAATACCTGTAAATTGTTCTTTATTTCAGTTAGTGTATCCTTAACTTCTAACTGGTCTTTTTTCATGTCATTGAGACATGAAAATCTCACTAAGATCCTTGAAAGTCTCATCAAGATCCTTGAGTAATTTTATAACCACGGTTGTCAACTCTGTACCCAGTAGTTTACTTACTTCCCTTTCTTTCATTTGTGACCTGTTTATTTGTCTCTGCAATTTGGCTGCTTCCCTGTGTTTGTTTCTATGTATTAGGTAGAGCTACAATGTCTCCTGGAATTGGTAGAGTGGCCTTGTGTAGTAGGTATCTTGTAGGGCCCAGTGGTTCAGCCTCCCCAGTCACCTGAGCTGGGCACTCTAGGTGCACCATTGTGTGGGCTGTGTGCAGTCTTGTAGTTGAGCCTTGATTGCTATCGAAATCTCTGGGAGGACTTGACCTCTAGGCCAATTGGCTGTGAGGATCAGCTGTGACTATAGTGGGAAAGCTGCTGTACAGGAAGTGAGGCCCAGCTGTGAAGCAACTTGGACTGCTGCTAGTGCTGGGTCTTAGGCCTATTATTGATAGGTTTGGGACACACTGTTACCAGCTACAGCTTGTTCAAGAGATTTCAGCAAATTCCGAAACCTGAGCCATTCATATGGAAAAGCTGCTGCAAACAGCTTGGATGGGGCTGCGAATTGGATGGGGCAGGGTATCAGGGAATCACCAGGGTGGAGCAAACAGTGTGCTCCAGGTTGACAGAAACTCAGATATGGCTGTCAGTCAGCCCTGAAACAGGGGAGGTCCCAGTGCAGGAACAATGACCCCTGTGAGCAACCCTGTCTGGGAGAAAGCCACCCCTGAGCTCCTGCTCTGATGCCAGATAGTCCAGTTCTTCCCTGTATGTGTCTGGGTCCCCCAGAGATGCCTGGTACTGGAGCTCAGAGATATCGAGTCTGAGTACATTCATGCCCAGCCTTTTAAGAGGAACACCTGGGTCTCCGGCAGCCTCTGTGTCACTCCGCCACAGTTCCAGCTGGTTTTTACAGCTTGTAGTTATAGGGACTTCTCTTCCCAGCTCTGGAACCCTGGGCTGGGGGTCTGGTGTGGGGCTGGGACCCCTTGTTTCTCATGGGTGGCTTCTGCAGAGATGATCTCCCTCCAGATTAAAAAAACAGCACATGTGGGTGTCGGAACAGCCTGTTCAGTGGCTTTACTCCTCCTACCAGTCTCGGTGTGTTTTCTTCTTTACTTCTCTAGTTGTAGGACTTCCATTCAGCCAGTTTTCAGGTGGTTCTGAATGATTGTTTTGCTATATATTTTTTTTAAAACATATTTTATTGATTTTTTACAGAGAGGAAGGGAGAGGGATAGAGAGCTAGAAACATCAACGAGAGAGAAACATCAATCAGCTGCCTCCTGCACACCCCCCACTGCGGATGTGCCGCAACCAAGGCACATGCCCTTGACCGGAATCGAACCCGGGACCCTTCAGTCCCCAGGCCGACACTCTATCCACTGAGCCAAACCGATCAGGGCTGTTTTGCTATATTTTAGTTGTAATTTTGATGTGGTTGTAGAAGGCAGTGGGTACCTGCATTTATTGGTTCTTTGTAACATTTTTAATGGAAATTTTAAAGACAATTTACCTCTCAAAAAGAGCAGTTTTGCATATTTTTTCTTTTCTACCTTTCAAATCCCTCCTTCAATCTTCAGTCATAGTAGTATTTCTTTCATGTACTTTGATCACCTGTGAAGATGTAGCTTATTATCTTTCTTCTCCTCAAAGAATGGCCCTTTGTCTTTCTCTGCTTCATAGATGCTTTAACCTGGGCTTGTCCTAGAGCTGAAACTGAAAAACATTATTGATTTGAGAGCTTGCTGCTTCAATGACTGTAAGTTGTGACACATTATCTCCTTTTTGGTCTCCACACCTGTGACCATGATAATTTAGAGCAAAAAAGGTCTTGAACTAGTAGTACTGCATTTAATCAAATCTAAGATGCCACTGATTGTAGGAAGGACCATTATTTTATACAGGGGAATACTTTGTTTTCTTGTACTTGGTGTGCTTCACAGATGTTGCTTTGTTTGCAAATTAAAGGCAAGACCCTCCACTAGCAAAAGATTATGAATCACTTCATTGTGGTGGTCTGAAACCAAACCTGCAATGTCTCTGAGGCATGCCTGTATCACTAAGAACAAAAAAGAATGCTGCCAATTACTCTATGCCACAGTGCCTCAGCAAAGTCCTTAAACAGTAATCTCTCATTACTTTGACAATTCTTTCATCTGTTCTGAGGGATTTGGCAAAATTGCCAAGTTTATTCAGGTCATTTCTTGGCGTATGATATACTAGTACTTCTCAAACTCGACTGGGCACATGAATCACTTTGGAGTCTGGTTAAAGTGCAGATTCTGACTCAGTAGGTCTAGGGTGGGGCTAAAATTCTGCATTTCTAATAAACTCCCAGATAATGCTGATACTCCTGGTCACACACCATTTGTTGAGTAGAAAGGTGACAGGCAGTCTTTTACATATACCTCTTTAACTAAATGGAACTCCTCTTCATCTGCTCATGTGCATCTTCCTTTTTTAGGTATTATAAAGCACTTGATTAATGCTTTGCAAAAAACCAAAAACATAGAGTTACAGTAATTTCTCCAACAACAAATATTTACTTTACAAATATCAAATTTAAGTCCCACATCTTCACTACTAGGCCTCTTTTTGCATACAATGACTTTTTGCTTCGATGGATGTATCACAGTGTAAAAATTTTGAAGACATTTTAATTTATTATTTTATTATTATTATTTTTAGGGCCTTCCTGTAAAAGCCAGAAGACCTATCTGCTGGACAAATTCAAAAAGAGCTGTAAGCATTTGAAGACATTTTAAAGGGCAGTAAAGCTTAACACATCTAATAGGACAATAAAACAGTTCAACAGAAGAGAATATGGACAGTCATGGCCAAGTTAATGGCAAAGCGATGCCACAGCTGCTGCCTGAAGACTGAAAACAGGACACAGTCAAGTTATATGACTCATCCTGATTTCTCTGTAACATTAAATATGAAAAATATATGTAAAATATAATTATGGAATAATAAAAGAACTATAACAATGGGAAAGTCATTAGAAATGGAACTGTGTAAAGTGCCTTGTGCTGATTTGTTTGTTTACAGTACACTTGTTGTAGACTACAGGCAAGGCACTGTACCCTGAGGAACAGGCAGTGAACAGGAAGATCCACAGGTCCTGCCCTTGTGTGGCTCACAGTCCAGCAGGGACACTGACATTAAAGAAACAGTGTACCCTCACTATTTGTGGAATCTGTGTCTGCAGAGGAACTGAAATGAGTCTTTTTTCCAGTTCCATTAAGGGCTTGTGTTCTGATTTCCAGCCACCAGGTGGAGATCAAACAAAACTAATTAATGTATTCCCTGCCTATGTCTTTTGCCTTTTTTTTTTAAAGTACATTTTTATTCATTTCATACAGAAAGGGAGAGGGAAAGAGATAGAAATATCAATGATGAGAGAGAAATATTGATTGGCTGCCTTCTGAACACGCCTCCCACACCCCCCACCTCCCCCCGGGGATTGAGCCAGCACTAGGCATATGCCCTTGACTGGAACCGAACCCGGGACCCTTCAGTGCACAGGCCAACACTCTATCCACTGAGCCAAACTAGCTAGGGTTCTTCTTCTTTAACTGAACAATTCCTTAAGCTAAGTCAGGAGCACAGAGAATTACTTTTTTGTCTTGTGAGTGAGCCACTGACCTCTCAGGGAATAAAACCACCTAAATCAAAGCCGCATGCCAATTCAAAACAAACACAATTTTCAAAGGGAACCATAATGTGTTCAAATAAATGAATGATTTGAAATTGGGAAACCTCTGTATTTTTAATAAGTTTAACAAAAGCAAATGTATTTTCATGTTACATTTTTGCCAGTTAGAAGATGGGTGAGATGAAGTAGAGAAAAACAGAAAAAAAGAGGAAGGAAGAAAAGCAGACACAGACAGGCCTACACAGAGTGAAACACAGGGCATGGGGAAGGCTGAGCTGGGGGTGCTGGGGAGACTGTCTGTCCTGGGGTCAGCACCATTTGATCCTTCTTGTCCCTGTGCATCGAGGGGATACGGGTCAGCAGCCCCACAGAGCTCTTTCAAAGGCTGACTAACCTCCAAGCATCCCCATTCTGGACTGGGAATTGGGTCTGCTTTTATTTGCAAACTTCAAAGTTTAATTTTAAAGCAAAAATGCCCTTTTCTTTACACGTGAAAAATTTCTCACCCCTATAAAGAAATCACTTGAGATTTTCAAGTCCCCTCTTTGTAACTTTACAAGTGCTTGCTTTGGGGATGAGCTATTTATTATTCAGAAACAGCCAGGCAGCCTTATGTCTTTTTTTTTTTTTTAAGTTAGGGGTTTTCATTCCATTGGAAGTTATAATAATTCTAGTGGCCATACATTGCCAATCAAATCTATTGTCTATGTGTGTGAGAGAGCCACAGCTCATGCCTGCATACCTAATTAGAGCCCTATGAAGATGTTCTCTGATTGGAACAAAGAATTTCCCTTTGGGGAACAGAGGTAAGAGCAGACCCTGCTTCCTGCCTCTCGAGGGATCCCAAAGTTTCAGTCATTACAACTCACCACAAAGAGGGGAAATGGCCCTGTGTCTGTAGCTCACTTCTCCTTCTTTCCCAGGAACTGGATGCAGTGAAATGAGGAGCCAGATCCCAGGTGTGTGCAGAACTTCTCTGGGAGGGTCTTACTGTTCCCATGAAATGTCTAGCAAACTGTCTGGCACAGCTGTCACTGTAACTAGAAAGTAATGAGGGTACTGGAACTAGACTCATTGTTTCAGGAAAGCCCATCGCATAGGTAATGTGAGGCTTCTATGAGGTTACATCACATGAAAGTTGGTAGTCTTTTGACAAAAATGCAACAGTATTCACATTTCATCCTATACCAACTGAGGATTTTTTTGTTGTTGTTAACATTTTTTTAAATTTTAACTTTTGGTTTTGTTTTATTTTGTTTTGTTTTGTTTTGCCAGCTTTAGACATTATCTAATGTCTTCTTACTGGGATGAGGAATTAAGTGGTTCCCTTTATACTATCTCCCACCTCACCTCCATCTCTTCAGTTGCTTTCATGTTGATGTTTGAAATCATTCTCACAGTTCTTGGTTGCTCTTTCAAGGTCTTTAAATGTTATTAGGTAGAGTTTTTCTTTCACAGTGCCCCAGAGCAGATTATCACATGTTAATTCTGGGTTTTAAGGAGGCCACATAATATCAGATCCATGTCCAGTCCATCAACCACTGAATCTGTCTGGAGGGTATTCTCTTAATGGAAAAATATAAGGTACTGGGCCATCTCCTTGTTGCCTTGAACAGTAGTCAGCAAACCATATCGGAAACATGAAACAGGGAAGCAATCATCATGGCAATCACTTTTTGAATATTTTTATTACCCCAGAAAGAAAACTCATACTCATTTGTAGCCACTCCCCATTTTTTCCCAAGCACCACCACCACACCACCACCACCCCAGCCATAGGCAACCAATACGTGGTCTCAGATGGTTTTTTAAAATCCTCCCAACTGAGGATTTTATTTTATTTTATTTTTTTAAATTAAATCTTTATTGTTCAGATTATTACATTTGTTCCTCTTTTTTCCCCCCCATAACTCCCCTCCTTCCAGCTCCCACCCCACCCTCCACCCTCACTCCCCACCCACTGTGTTCATCCATAGGTGCACGATTTTTGTCCAGTCTCTTCCGACATCTCCCACATCCCTTTCCCCCCCCAAGCATAGTCAGTCCATTCCCTTTCTATGTCCCTGATCTACACTAATAAAAGAGAAACATGGTAATTGGCGTACGACCGCTACCCTTCCCATTGGCTAATCAGCATATCCTTATGCAAATTAACTGTCAGCCAAGATGGCGGCCGGCAGCCAGGCAGCTGGAAGCGAACATGAGGCTTGCTTGCTCCAGGGACTGCAGACTCCAACGTTCCCCGCCTGCCTTGCCAACCTCTGAGCTGGCAGTTTGAAACTTTGTAACAAATATAGCCAGCTGGGATCTCAGAGCTGAAGTTATACATTGTTTCGATTATAGAACCGAAACAAACCAGATACCTGCTCTCAGAGCTAGAGCCAGAGCTAAAGCTGGCCGAGAAGAAAAAAAAAAAAAGAAAAAAAGGAGCGGTTGGGAGCTTCAGTCAAAAACCACCAGCCTGAAAGCAGTCCTCAGCCCCTCACCCAGACTGGCCAGGCACCCCAGTGGGGACCCCCACCCTGAAGGGTGTGTGACCAGCTGCAAACAGCCATCATCCCCTCATCCAGGCTGGCCAGGCACCCCAGTGGGGACCCCCACCCTGATCCAGGACACCCTCCAGGGAAAACCAGCAGGCCCCCAGGCCTCTATCGTATATAGTAAAAGGGTAATATGCCTCCCAGCACTGGGATCAGCGGAGCCGGGAGGCCTCCTGGCACCGGATCAGCATGACAGGGTGCAGCGCCCAAACCCCCTGATCACCCTGCGGCTCTGTGTGTGACAGGGTGTGGCATCCCAACCCCCACCCCCTCCACGGGCCCTGCTCTGTCTGTGACGGGGTAGAGCCATAACCTCCCCATCGGCTCTGCCCTGAGTGTGACAGTGGTGGCGCCCCAACCCCCTGATCCGCCCTGCTCTGTGTATGACAGGGGGCGGTGCCCTAACTCCCGTATCGGCCCTACTCTGTGTGTGACGGGGGAGCTCCCCAACCCCCTGATGGGCCCTGCTCTGTGCATGAGAGGGGGGAGCTCCCCAACCCCCTGATGGGCCCTGCTCTGTGCGTGACGGGGGGGGGGGGGCAGTGCCCCAACCCCCTGATTGGCCCTGCTCTGTGCATCACAGGGGGTGGTGCCGCAATCTACCCATTGACCCTGCCTTGAGTGTGATAAGGGGCGGTGCCCCAACCCCCCAATAGGCCCTACCCTAAGTGTGACTGGGGTGGCATCACAACCTCCCAATCCGCCCTGCTCTGTGCATGACAGGGGGCGACGCCCCAACTCCTCAATCAGCCCTGCTCTGAGCCCGACCAGTGGCTGCACCTAGGGATTGGGCCTGCCCTCTGCCACCCAGGAGCAGGCCTAAGCCAGCAGGTTGTTATCTCCCGAGGAGTCCCAGACTGCGAGAGGGCACAGGCCAGGCTGAGGGACCCCCCTTCCCCCCCGAGTGCACAAATTTTTGTGCGCTGGGCCTCTAGTTCTATTATAATCACCAGTTCATTCTGTACATCAGGTTATTTATTCACTTGATTCTTAGATTCACTTGTTGATAGATGCATATTTGTTGTTCATAATTTGTATCTTTACCTTTTTCTTCTTCTTCCTCTTCTTAAAGGATACCTTTCAGCATTTCATATAATACTGGTTTGGCGGTGATGAACTCCTTTAGCTTTTCCTTATCTGTGAAGCTCTTTATCTGGCCTTCACTTCTGAATGATAGCTTTGCTGGATAAAGTAATCTTGGTTGTAGGTTCTTGCTATTCATCACTTTGAATATTTCTTGCCATTCCCTTCTGGCCTGCAAAGTTTCTGTTGAGAAATCAGCTGACAGTCGTATGGGTATTCCCTTGTAGGTAACTGAGTTTCTTTCTCTTGCTGCTTTTAAGATTCTCTCTTTGTCTTTTGCTCTTGGCATTTTAATGATGATGTGTCTTGGTGTGGTCCTCTTTGGATTCCTTTTGTTTGGGGTTCTCTGCGCTTCCTGGACTTGTAAGTCTATTTCTTTCACCAGGTGGGGGAAGTTTTCTGCCATTATTTCTTCAAATAGGTTTTCAATATCTTGCTGTCTCTCATCTTCTGGTACCCCTATAATTCTGATGTTGGTACGTTTGAAGCTGTCCCAGAGGCTCCTTACACTATCTTCGTATTTTTGGGTTCTTTTTTCATTTTGCTTTTCCGGTTGGGTGTTTTTTGCTTCTTCATATTTCAAATCTTTGACTTGATTCTTGCAATCCTCTGGTCTGCTGTTGGGAGTCTGTATAATGTTCTTTATTTCAGTCAGTGTATGCTTACTTTCTAGATGGTCCTTTATCACACCATCGAGGGTCTCATTAGATTTCCTGTACATCTCATCAAGTTTATCGACAGACTCTAGAAGCCTTGAGAGACCTCAAAAGTGTGGTTCTGAACTCAATATCCTCCCTTGATAGTTTTGTCCTGTTTCTTTGTCTCTGCATTTTTTACGCTTTCTTGATACACCCCCTAGTGGTCTTTGTGCACAGTCTTGTTGTAGTTAAGCCTTGATTGTTGTAGTTAATACTAGAGGGATTTGACCTCCAGGCGGACTGGCTGTGTTAATCAGCTGTGTCTGCAGTGGAAGAATTTGTGTCCTCTAGGGAGGTGCTAATCTAGCCTTTGCCTGAGGCTGTCCTGCAAATGCCTCTGTGCAGGGCTTGGGCGGGGCTGGTCCCACAGGATCAACAGGGCGGAGGAGGGAGCAGTTATGGCTGCTCTCAGTCCGTCCCCAGGGGCTCTGCCTCTCTATCCCAGCAACCGCTGCAAACCTCAGAGGGACCGTAGCCAGACAGTCCGGCTTCTCCCGTTTGAGTCTGGGTCCCTAGAGACTCGCCCGGATCTGGAGCTCAGAGTCTGAGGCTCCCTCCTGATTGAAACAGACAAGCGCGCCCTCAGCCACCAGCCCGCGCTGCGCTCACTCTGCACCTTAGTATTTTACTTCAGCACTGCGCCTCCTCTGATTCTCGGTTCCTCCTAGTTGTAGAACTTCCACTCAGCCAGCCTTCCTGTGGTTCTGGATGATGTCTGTTCCGTCTTTTAGTTGTATTTTTGAAGTGGTTGTTTGAGGCAGCAAACTCCGGCGTTAACCTATGCAGCCATCTTGGTTTCCCCCCCCAACTGAGGATTTTAAAAAATGGAACAAAAATCCCCAAAAAGCTAACACTGTCTTTTAATTTAACAAGTACAGTGGGGCCTTGACTTACGAGTTTAATTGGTTCCGAGACCGAGCTCGTTAAGGAGCTCGTTAACTCAAATTACTCTATCAACTCAATGCAAAAAATCGGCCAAGAGACAGCTGGTATCTCAAAAAACTCGTTAGTTGGGACACTCGTAAGTCAAGGCCCCACTGTACCTATTTACTTGTAAGAGCTTTAAAACAAGAACAAAATTGCCTCATTATAAGCAGCTGTGTGACCTTGAGATACTCATAGAATGTCTCTGGGTGTCTGAGTCTTGATGCTGGAGCATGAGTCCCTGGAGCATGAGTCCCTGGAGCACGTGTCCCTGGAGCACACATTCCCTGGAGCACCTATCCCTGGAGTGCGCGTCCCTGGAGCCTGTGCCAAGATGAGCCACTGGCAGCTGGAGGAAATATTAGAACGTTTACTTATATTTTTTCCCCATCTGAAATGCAAGGAAAAATATTAAGCTTTACTAGCATTTGATATTAGGACCAACAGAATACAATTACTTTGTTTATAAATGTACAGTTTTTGGAAGTGTATGCTCAAAAATATTATACTGTTAATGACCCATGGACAGAGAAAATAGTGTGGGGAAGGCCTGGGGTTGGACGGGGCTGGGTGGAGGGTGGCAAAGGGGGTAACAAATGGAGGACATCTGTAATGCTGTCAACAATAAAAAAAAAGTGATTACTGACCTATATCTTTCAAAGATTAGGCTAGATTTGGTGTTTTCAAATTACTGGTTGCAACTTATTTTTTTTGGTTTGTGATAAATTTAGTGTATTTTTAAAGAGTGAAATAAAATATAGAGTGTATTGCTCACAGTAAGAATTAAGTATTATTCTGTGAAACTTTTCAGATGAATATGTGTGAATACTAGGTAATGATATAAAATCTTTCTCCTATTGTGGCTTGTGCTTAAAAAAAATTTGAGACAATGTGGACTAGAACAGTGGTTCTCCAAGTGCCATCCTTGGGCGAGCAGCAGAGACCTATGAGAATTTGTTAAGAAGGCGAATTCTTTTATCCCACCCCAGAATCACTGTATCAGAAAGTGGGGTTCAGCCCAGCAATTATGGCTCAGTGAACATTCCTGGTGGTTCTGCCAAGTGCTGGACCATGGAACCTCTGGCCTAGAACATTCCAGAATTCATCTGGTTACAAAGGCTTAAGATTCTGTTAAGATATTCCTTTAAGTAAGGCAATATTTTTCAAAATTACCTGATCATGAGAATCACCTGGGTGATTTAAAAGTACCTTGGAGATCCTAAATAATCAGGTCTGGATGGGGGACTGGGGACTTGGAATCTTATTTATTTATTTATTTATTTACTAGAAGCCCGGTGCAGAAAAATTTGTGCACTGGTTGGGGGGGGGGGGGGTCCCCCTCAGCCCAACCTGTGCCCTCTCACTGTATGGGACCCCTCGGGAGATAACCACCTGCTGGCTTAGGCCCACTTCCCTGGTGGCAGATGGCACGCCCAATCCCACCCCGCCCACCCTGCCCACCCTGCCCGCCCCGCCCCGCCCCGCACACAGCTGGGGCGGGCGGCGGCTGGGGAATCGTGCTGCCACCAGTCCCAGGTGGGGCAGTGCAGCGGGATCTGCCTGCAGTATGCAAATTAGTCACCATCTTTGTTGGCGGTTAATTTGCATATCGCGTTGATTAGTCAATGGGAGGTGTAGCAAAGGTACCGTTAATTACCATGTTTGTCTATTATTAGATAGGATGACAAACATCTCTGGTGATTCTTGTGATCAGACAAGTTTGGGAGACACTTTAACCAAGAAACATGGAAATTAGAGTCTGTAGAATATGACTGCTACAGAGCAGAACTGCTGTTGCAGAGAAAACAAATTTTAGGCTGGGAAATAATTCAAATCAGAAATTTAAAAGCTAAGAACCACCTAAACATTTCTAAATGGAATGAAATGGACTTTCTTTCATTTTGAGTGAGCTGAGCCTGGGATTCTCTCCTGAAACGGTTGCCCTGCAGTTCTGCCCAGCACTTCAGCTCTGGCACCCTGGCTGCTTGAGAAGCACTAGCAGAGGGAGCCCTGCATGCCCACAGTATTGCTCCTGGCAGTGGGACAGCCCCTGGACTCGGAGACTTTGGGGCAGGCCTTCGAGTAGATGTCCTCAAATTCCTTCAGGCAAGTTTCAAACACACTGGTGGGGTAGAGACTCCACTTGTAAAAGTAACTATCACCATTGACTTGATTGTGTTACTGCTAAAACTACATTCCCAATTGACTATAATTAAGAATAAAATCTTATACAAATAATATCTGCACATTGTAAATATATTCAACACAAATATGTATAAAAATCTGAAAACCTTCTGATACCCCACTTCCATTCTCGGCCTCAACCCCCCAAATAACCATTTCTAACAGTTTTGAGGATATTTTCTGATTTTTAAAAATATCCATACATATAGCCTTTAAAAAACAGAATGATTATTGATGTTATGCTACAATTTTTCTGTAGACAATAAAGCATGGATGTTTTGCTGTGTCATTATATATCTAGTCAATTCTTTTGAATACTGGCAGATTTTAAATGTTTAATTTAATGTCTACCAAACTTAACTGACCTCAGAACACTTTGAAAATGAGAATGTACTTTGACTGCATATCCACTAGAACTCAAGGCAGACAATGTGTGCTTGGATTAAAGGAGTCAGGTAAACAATGTCTCCTGAAGAGATTAATTCTGCAAGAAATGATGTAAATTTAATATATTGAATTTTTAATGTTTATAACAGGAAGAATAATAGGGATGAAAAATTAAATCATTGCATTTTACTAAGAACAACGTATAATGAGATTAAGTAAAATGTTTTCATTTTATATTTTGTTATAAAATACTAGAGGCCTGGTGCATGAAATTTGTGCACCGGGGGGTCACCTCAGCCCAGCCTATATCCTCTCCAATCTGGGACCCCTTGGGGGATTGGGCCTAAACTGTCAGTCATCACAATCCTGGACCACTTGCTCCTAAATGCTCACCTGCCTGCCTGGTTGGTCGCCCCTAACTGCCCTCCTTGCTGTCATGATTGCCCCTCACTGCCTCTGCATGCTGGCCTGATCGTCCCTAACTGCCCCCCCTGCCGGCCTGGTCACCCTTAACTGCTCCCCACTGCTGGCCAGGTCACCCCCAACTGCCCCCTCTGTGCCAGCCTGGTCACTCCTAAGTGCTCCCCCGCCGGCCTGGTCACCTCTTACTGCGCCCTGCTGCTGGCCAGGTTGCCCCCAACTGCCTCGTCCCTGCTGACCTGGTTGCTTCTAAGTGCCCCTGCCCCCCCTGCCAGCCTGGTCACCTCTTACTGCCCCCCCCCCCCCCCGCCAGCCTGGTCACCTCCAACTGCCCCCCTCTGCCGGCCTGGTCACCCCTAACTGCCCCCCCTGCCTGCCTGGTCACCCCCAACAGCCCCCCCTGCTGGCCTGGTTGCCCCCAACTGTCCCCCCCGCCAGTCTGGTCGCCCCTCATGGCCCCCCTGCTGGCCTGGTTGCCCCATGCATCCTGCTTATTCAGTCGTTTGGTTGTACCTCACTAACCCCCCTGCTAGCCTGGTCGTAGGCAGCCATCTTGTGAGGGCATGAGGGTTAATTTGCATATTACCTCTTTTTTATATAGAATAGCATTAAAAAAACTCTTAAATTAAAAACCTTTTTGGGGTATTTTATCACATAGCTTAATAGCTGCAATACTGTCTTGGGGTAAAAACCTTATGTGTGGTAAAATATCAGACCTCTTCTTATATGTTGTCTTAGCACAATATTTTAAAAATCCCATTTATGTAAAGGAAAGAAGCACATAGACAATACAGACACTTCATGATCTTCGTGTATTCTTAATTTAGATACTCTAAAAATCTTTAATTATATACTGTTTGATAGTTCTCTGCTGATTTTTCTAGGATCTGATGGCTATATTCATTCATTTTTATGTTGACATGTTCAACTATTTTCCTTTTTTAATTTGCACAAAGCTCTTGAACTACAAGACTGTTTTTCATTTAAAACTTTTTTCTTTCAGCCTTAGGCCCATGAGGAACAAATTTGTATAAATACACTAGAGGCCCAATGCACAAAATTTGTACAAGGGGCTTGGCCCTTACAGCCCCAGCTTCATCCAGAAAGTTGTCTGGATGGTCATTCTGCTGTTCAGCCCTTTGGTCTATTTGCATATTACACTTTTATTATATTGACTAGAGGCCCGTTGCACAAAAATTTGTGCACTCGGGGGGATCCCTCAGCCTGGCCTATGCCCTCTTGCAGTCTGGGAACCCTCGGAGGATGTCCACCTGCTTGCTGGCTTAGGCCCGCTTTCTGGGGGATCAGGCCCAAGCTGGCAGTCAGACATTCCTCCATCGCCAGGGGCAACCCTCAGGGGATACCCACTTACCAGCAGGGAGCAGGCCTAAGCTGCAGTCGGACATCCTTAGTGCTGCTGAGGAGGCGGGAGAGGCTCCCGCCACCACCGCTGTGTTGGCAGCCGTCAACCTGGCTTGTGGCTGAGCAGAGCTCCCCCTGTGGGAGCACACTGACCACCAGGGGGCATCTCCTGCATTGAGCATCTGCCCCTGGTGGTCAGTGTGTGTCATAGTGACCAGTCATTCCCAGTCATTCTACTGTTAGGGTCAATTTGCATATTACACTTTTATTATATAGGATAGAGGCCTGGTGCACGGGTGGGGGCAGGCTGGTTTGCCTTGAAGGGTGTCCCGGATCAGGGTGGGGGTCCCGCTGGGGTGCCTGGCCAGCCTGGGTGAGGGACTGATGGGTGTTTGCAGGCTGGTCATACCCCCTCAGGGTGGGGGTCCCCACTGGGGTGCCTGGCCAGTCTGGGTAAGGGGCTGAGGGCTGTTTTCAGGCTGGCTTGCAACTGAAGCTCCCAGCCTCTCCTTTTTTTCTTTTTCTTTTTTATTCTGGGATTTATTTACCTTTCTTCTTCCTTCCTTCTCTGATTCCATGAGAACCTGCTCTTTTCCACATCAGCATGGCCCATTTGTAGGCAAGCCAAGCTCAGCCTCAGAAATACTGATCCAAACCTCAAGGTCACAAGCACACAGTGTATTGGTGAGCTTTGCTGTGTAACAAACAACTTCAAAGGTTAATGATTTGACAACAATCACTGTTAGTTCATGATTCTGTGGGTGACGGCTGGGGTTTGTTGAGCCAGGTTTGCCGAGCAGGTCTCTCTGTCTCGGTTGGGCACACATACCTGTGCAACAAGTCAGCTGAGTGGCTTCGCTGGACTACTGACCAGCGATGGGAGAGGGACCACACTGTGTGTCTCTGCTGCCTCGTAGGTGACCTTGAGTCTGTACCCAGAGCAGCTCTTCAGGGTTCTAAGAGAAGGAGCAGAAACACGCAGGCCTCTAGGGGCCTCGATTGGGAACAGGCATAGATTCCTTTATCCAGAAGTCATATTCAGCTGAGGCAAAACGTGGAGAAATAAACTCAACTTCTTGATGAGGGGAGCTGCAAAGTCACGCTCAAAACCTCTCACATATCTGCAGGCTGTATTTAACAACCACAGTTAAATATTTAAGTTTGTGTCAGACACTGTGATGACAGCTCAGGACAAGCACAGGAGGATTCATGCCTTGTGCTATGATTACACAGAAGGAAGTCACCTCCCAGGTGTTTGAGGTCACAGGTGCTTCTGCTTCTGCTTTGCTCAGGCTTCTGGTCTCCTCCCCTGACAGCGGTGGCCCGGCCAAGTAGGAGAAAGTGGCAGCTGTCATCCGCTAGCTTTTCCCTGGAAGTGTCAGCTGAGCCTTAGAGGGCAGGGGTCTCAGGACCGTGGTGAAATGAGTGGCAGCTGCTACTCCCCTCCCAGTGGCTGTCCTGCTTGAGGGCGGTCCACGTGCCACCTTCGCACACCCATTGTACTTCGGCAACGTCCCGCGAGGGGGCACCCGTGCTCCGCGCTCGACCGCCTGCTGGACGGAGGCCACGCAGGGCATGCGGGGGCGTCACCCAGGACAGGGCTGTTGGGCTGCAGGAGGGGCTGTGGGCGCAGGGGCCGGGACAGGCGGGGCTGTGCCTCGACCCCAGGGGTGGTGACAGCCCGGAAGGCGGGGCCGCGGTTCCGGGGGGCACGGAAATCTCGGCCGCCGTTGCCCCTTCGTCCCAGCTGCCCAAGCCATATTCATCTTACTAAGATGTGTGTTTCCAGTACAGCTTTTCTTTTTAAGTTTGAAATATATTTAGTTTTTTGATCAATTGTATACTTATACAATTATGCTGATATAATTATAATTAATTGAGAGAAAAAAATTAACACCTAGAACTCTATGGTCTCGGGCAATAAAAATTGTCTTAGTCCAGGGGTGGGCACGCGTGCTAAACATGGCACGCCAGTAACTTTTGCTGGCACGCGGTACCCTCTCTTATAATCTTCCATTTACAGTTTTTTTCTTAATATCGACTTTTTTATTTTTCAGATAAATTCAGTGTAGGTGCATCTTAGATAAATAAATAATTTTACATAACAAGTTATCTTAAAGACCATAGACATGGATTGACGAGAGAGGGGAAGAGCAATTTCTATGCCCCTGCCTTAACTCTCCCTGCCTTCCTAGATCCGACCAATGTTTTGGTTTCATCCACATACGCTTGTGAATCTTTGCTCTCAGTGATGAATTTTGTTAAGTCTCATAATAGGAATAGCCTGATGGATGAAAGTAGTAGCTCGTGCATATCTCTGAAGGTCACAAAATATAAACCTGATGTAAAATCTCTGTCATCAGTGATGCAGCAGCAAAAGTCCCACTGATAATATCAAACGGAGTCATAAAGTTTTCTGTTGGACTATCAGTGTACATGTATACATTAAAAATAAATGTATTTTTCATCATCATATACTGTGTTTTTGTCGCTCGAATGAATTTTATTATTTCTTCAAGGTTCTTCACATACGTACACCTTAAGAGATATCAAGTAGGCGTAACATGTTCTCAAAAAATTAGGGTTGGCACGCAGAAAAATTTTGAGTCAGAGATTTTGCTGGTTTTGGCACGCACTTACAAAAAGCTTGCCCACCCCTGTCCTAGTCTGTTCAGGCTGCTATAACAAAAGAACCTTAGACTAGATGTCTTATGAACAACAGAAATGTGTTTGTCACCTTTTGGAGGCTGGGAAGTCCAAAAGCAAGCTTCTGGCAGGTTTGGTGTCTGGTGAAAACTTGCTTCTTGGTTCATAGATGGCCATCTTCTTGCTGTGTAGAGGGGCGAGGGATCTTTCCTGTGTTTTTAAGGATAATTAGGAGCATTCCGGCCTCTACCAACTAGATACCAGTAGCAATCCCCCCTCCCCCAACCCCCACCAAGTTATAACAACCAAAAATGTATCTAGATATTGCCCAAAGTCCCTTATGGGACAAAATCACCCATGGTTGAGAATCACTGCATTAGGCTACAATATTGTGGCGGGGGGGGCGGGGGGGGGGGTGTGGGGTGGGGTGGGGGGAGGGCCGGGGGGAGTGAAATAGAAAATGGAAATTTAAGGTGAAAAGGAACCATGTGCAATTTTTACCTGTTAAAGGAGAGCTTGTTGTCCTGGCTGGGTGGCTCAGTTGGTAGAAGCATCAGCCCCAAAACCAAAAGGTTGTAGGTTTGATTCCTGGTCAGGGCTCATACTCAGATTGCAGGTTTGATCCTTGGTTGCATATGGCAACGAATAGATGTTTCTTTCTCACATAGATGTTTCTCTCCCTTTCTCCTTTTTTCCCTCCCTGCCCCCCCTTTCCTCACTCTCTAAAATCAATGAACATGTCCTTGGTTGATGATTTTTTAAAAAAGAGAACTTGTTCATTTTTAGTTGATAATGGATATCTAGTCACTATGGGATTTCGATTCTGCTGCTCTATATCACCGTCTAAGTGGAAAACCAATTTTCATTGTTGTTATAGATCGAATTGTGACCCCTGAAAAGATAAGTTTTAACCCCCACCACCCCAAAATTTGACATTATTTGGAAATAGGGTCATTACAGAGATAATTAAGTTAAATGGAGTCATTAGGGTGGGTCCTGCTCCAGTTTTACTGGTGTCCTTATGAAAAGGGGACATTTGGGCAGACACAGATATGCACAGAAGGAAGACAATGTGAAGATGGTCCGGTGATGACAAGGGCAGAGAGTGATTGGATGGGTAAAGCTGCAAGCAAAGAACGCCAAGGACAGCCGGTCACCACAAAGAGCTAGGAAAAGGCACGGAAGGACTCTACCGAGAGTCCCAGGGGGAGCATGGCTCTGCCAATACCTTGGTTTTGAACCTCTAGCATCTAACTATATGGCAATATATTGGTTTTCCTCTCCTCTCCTCTCCTCTCCTCTCCTCTCCTCTCCTCTCCTCTCCTCTCCTCTTCTCTTTTTCTTTTCCTTTCTTTTCCTAAAACCATGACATTTATTGCGTGACTAATCATTGACATTCTTAAGATGAACTGGATGCAGCAACAGCTGCCCTCTTGGGTTTCAGTGTCATTCCTTCACGGAATCCATGCCTGAATCTGCGGTACACAATTATTAGTGCCTCCTGCGACCAGTTCCAGTGGTGCTTTGTCCTTTGGCCCTGGCACTCCAGTTACACTGCCTCTTGCGCCTGTGCCGCACTTGCCCTGTCTGGCCTTTGCAGGTGGGAAGTCTTCGAGCCACTGCTGTGCGCCTTGTTGCTGTGCTGCTGAAGGTCATCTTGCTTCTGCCGCTGAAACCAAAAAGCTACATTTGTTTTCTTATGCCACCCAGTTTGTGGTTTTTATTTTTATTTTTGTTAGAGCGGCCCTCATAAACTAATATGGTTGCCATAAAAATAAAACCATAAAAACATATGCAATAAAAATAAGACAATGCAAGGGTTTAATCTCCAATATTTACAGGGAACTTATACAATTTAACAAAAGGAAGATAACCCAATCAAAAAATTGGCAACGAACCTAAATAGACACTTTTCAAAAGAGGACATAAGGAAGGCCAAGAGACATATGAAAACAAGCTCAAAGTCACTAATCATCCAAGAGATGCAAATCAAAACAACAATGAGATATCATCTCACACCTGTCAGAATGGCTATCATAAAAAATATCAACAAATGACAAGTGCTGGCTTGGATGTAGAGAAAAAGAAACCCTTGTGCACTGCTGGTGGGAATGCAGACTGGTGCAACCACTGTGGAAAACAGTATGGAGTTTCCTCAAAAAACTAAAAATTTGACCCAGTAATTCCACTTCTAGAAATATATTCCAAGAAACTAGAAACACCAATCAGAAAGGATATATGCACCCCTATGTATTGTATAATTTACATTAGCTAAGATTTGGAAACAGCCTAAGTGCCCATCAGCAGATGAGTGGATTAAAAAACTGTGGCACATCTACACAGTGGAATACTATGCTGCTGTAAAAAGAAAGGAATTCCTACCATTTGCAACAGCATGGATGGAGCTGGAGAGCATTATGCTAAGTGAAATAAGTCAGAGAAAGATAAATGTCACATGATCTCATTCATTTGTGGACTATAATGAACAACATAAACTGATGAACAAAAACAGATCCAGAGGCAGAGAAGCATCGATCAGACTGTCAAACCTCAGAGGGAAGGTAGGGGAGGGTGGGGGTAAGGGGAAGAGATCAACCAAAGGACTTGTATGCAAGCATATAAGCATAACCAATGAACACAGACACTAGGGGGGTGAGGGCATGAGCGGGGGTGGGTTGGGTGGGGTGGCAATGGGGGGATAAGGACACATGTAATACCTTAATCAATAAAGAAAAAAAAATAAGACAATGTTTTAATGTTCAATTCCAGCTAGATGTTTAGGAGTCTACTGAACACCCCCATCTCTTCATTAAAAGGGAAGAATGGCCAATGTTACAACTATGTTCATAGCAGCATTAGACAGAAGGTCTGAATGCCCCTTGATAGATGGATAAACACAATGGAATGTTATTCATACTTAAAAAGGAAGGAAATTCTGACACATGCCTTCAACATTAATGAACCTTGAGGATATCATACTATGTGAAATAGGCTAGTCACAAAAGACAGATACTGTATGATTTCACTTAGGTGAGGTACTTAGAGTAGTTAAATTCACAGAGATAGAGAGAAGAACGGAGGTTGCCAGGGGCTGGGGGTGGGCGGGGGGAAGGATGGAGAATGTGGAGTTATTATTTAATGGGGATGGAGTTTTATTTGTTAAGGTGAAAAGAGTTCTGTGGATGGCTGGTGGTGATGGTAGCACAACAATGTGAATATTCTGGACTGTACTCTTAATGGTTAATATGGTAAAATGTATGATGGGTGTTTTATCACAATTAAAAAGAAAAGAGCCCTGACCGGTTTGGCTCAGTGGATAGTGTCAGCCTGCTGACTGAAGGGTCCCGGGTTCGATTCCTGTCAAGGGCATGTACCTTGGTTGTGGGCACATCCCCAGTAGGGGGTGTGCAGGAGGCAGCTGGTCTATGTTTCTCTCTCATCGATGTTTCTAACTCTCTATCTCTCTCCCTTCCTCTCTGTAAAAAATCGATAGAATATATTAAAGAAAAGAGACTAGCCAATGTTAACAGAGATGCTAAAGGCACGACAGTACAAAATTGAGGTGATCTAATCATACAAATTGAGAATTAATGAAATTTGGATAACTTTCTATATGAGTCAATATTATTTTTGCTGGATGAATGTCAACACAAGTCATCTCACAGGGTGGGATACTCTACCCTATATCATCTATTAACTTTCCCATAGAAAAGGTTTAAGGCACAAAGAGCCGAGCCAGGGCTCAAACCTAGGCCCTTTGACTCTTAGTCCAGTAGTACACTTCTCTTATGATACAGAAGAACGTTTATTTTGAAATAATCTCATCTGGTCCTTAGGTGTTGGACCAGAAAACAAACTGGGCCCAGCAGCCTTGTTGGGGGATGGTCAGCAGTGAGGTATTTTGAGGTGAATAATAGAAAAAGAAGAACCTGTTGGATTTCTGAGTTTCCAGGGGGCAGGTATGGAGATTTGGAACAGAAATAAAGTTTCCAAAGAGAGAGATAGTGATCAGGCCATCTCTATTGTATCATTACAATTTGACTGAGGAGGAAATGTGAAGATCCATACTTGAGCCTGGCTGATGTGCTCAGTAGTTGATTATTGACCTATGAACCAGGAGGTCACAGTTTGATTCCTGGTCAGGGCACAAACCTGGTTTCGGGCTTGATCCTGAGTGTGGGGCATGCAGTAGGCAGCTGATCAGTGATTCTCTCTCTTCATTAATGTTTCTCTTGCTCCCTCTCTGAAATCAATAAAATAAAATAAAAACTAAAGAAAGTATTAGATTTTAAAGAGCAGCTCCAAACTTAAAAAAAGAAAAATCCACGCTTGAAAGTTGCAAACCATAGGCCTCTTGGAAAATGGAAGTTATTTGATAATTATCTATGTTATTCTACTTTATTTGATTATTCTGGGGGCCTTGGAGCATACTCAGTGTTAGCTGGAGACAGATGCTTAGAGGCATTTAATCTAGGTTAGAAGCAAGAAAGGTTGGGGGTAGTTTTGGTAAGTGTGAATGAGAATAGTTTTCTAAACCAAATATTATTTGAAACACTATGTTTGTTTGTGCTTGGACTAGAAGACACATTTCATTATTTTATTTTATTTTTTTTAGAAGACACATTTTAAATATGGGTTTAAAATTAATTTGGGAATTGTCTTTAAGCAGAAATTGTATAATTTATTTGAAAGCTGGGCCTGATTAAAAATGCATTAGGAACAATCAGAGCCTATGAGCTGCTAATGTGAATGAAGCATGAGGCCCAGAGCACCACATAGGAGCTTCTCGCCAGCAAAGGGGAGCTGGAATCCAAACAGGCTCCCAGAGGTAACGCCTATTTACAGAAAGTGGGGGTGAGAGGAGGGAACAAGAGGTTAAATGATAACATTTGAGCTGATATTTGCTTTAAAATACTCCAGCAAGAAAAAAGAAGTGAAAAGAATATGCATTAGTTTCCTGTGGCTGCCAAAACAAATTACAACAAATTTGGTGGCTTAAAACAGCAAAAATGTATTCTCTTTTAGTTGTGAAGGCCGAAAGTCCAAAATCAACGTGTTGGTAAAGCTACACTTCCTCCAAAGACTCTAGGGGGGAATTCATTCCTTGTTCCTTCCAGCTTCCATAGACTCGAGGCATCCTTGACTTGTGGCTGTGTCACTCCAGTCTCTGTCTCCGTGGTCACACTGCCTCTTCCTCTTCTGTGTCAAAACTCTCTGCCTCTTTCTAACAGGGATTCATAGAATTGCATTTACAGTCCGTCTGGGTAATTTAGAGTAAGTGCCTCCTCTCAATCTCTTTAACTTAACCACATCTTTTGCCATATAAGATAATAGTCTGTTTTGTCATATATCTCAGGTTCCAGGAATTAGGGGGTGGACATATCTTTCGGAGATTCACCGTTCAGTCCACTACAAAATGAAATGCAAAATCTTGATAACTGATCAATTCAATTAATTAATTAATTTTTCCAACTTTATTAAGGACTACTTGACAAATATAATTGTATGTATTTAAAGTGTGGAACATGTATTTAAAGAGTTGATATAAATATACCTCGTGGAATGATTAACAAGATCAAGATAATTCACTCATCTCTCATCTCACATAGTTAACTGTGAGTGTGTGAGGGAGGCTAAGAATGCTTAAGATCTACTCTCAGCAACTTTTAAGTATACAATATTGTATTATTAACTATTAGATTCTCAGAACTTATTTACCATGATAATTGATAAACTTATGTAATGGGCCTATACAGGTTTTAGTTTGGATAAATTTGTGAATTTTCAAAAAAAGAAAAAAAGGATTTCTATGTTAGGCAATGATGGAGTAACTGAAACCAGATTTAACCTTCTACTGTAAACAGGTAGAAAACTGGATGAATAGATGAAATAACTGTCTTCTAAAACTGGACAGAAAACAATGCAGATCTGTGGTCACTGACAGAAGGAACATAGATGAGATGAGCCCTATCGCCTTAGCTCTCTGCATTAAGGTCATCTCCGAACACTGCACAGGGAAGGAAGACTCAAAGAGGGAGCAGCAGCGCCACTGAACTGAGAAGACTGAGGTTGGAGTTTGGGAAAGCTGAACTGTTTGAAGTTAGTCATAGAGCAACATGTGTGCATCTCCAAAAACATTTCACTGAACAAAAGAAGCCAGATCCAAAGGATTAATTCTGCATGATTCCATTTATATGAAATTCAAGGAACAAGAAATCTAAAGTGTCAAAAAAGCAGACAAAGGCTGGAATGGGAGGGACTAGAGACCCAAGAAACTTATGAAAATTTGTGGAAGAGTAGGCCATCTTTGCCCCGGCTCCTGGCACCGGCTTCCCTCTGGCACCAGGGACCCATGCTTCCCTCCGGCCGCCGGTAGGCACCCAGGACCTGGGCTTTGCTCCAGCCTTGGCTTCATCCAGAAGGACATCCTGAATGACATCTGGAAGGACATCTGGTCTAAATAGCCTATTACCCTTTTATTATTATAGACTAGAGGCCCGGTGCATGAATTTGTGCACGAGTGGGGTCCCTTGGGGTGGCCTTTGGGGATCGAGCCGAAATGTGAAGTTCAACGCTGCCTACCGCTCCTGCCTGCTGCTCCCATTCATCCTGGCCCTGCTGTGCCTGCTGTGGGCTCATGCCACTGCAGCATCATTTGCCAGCCATGAGCCCTGTGTCTGGCACCTCTCCTGAAGGGGGGTGGGTCCCGGGAAGCGATTGGCCCTCTGGGTGGGCGGTGGGACACCCTTTCTGGCCAGGGATCCGGATCCATCCCACTGACTTCACACCAGTTGTCGGGAGCCACCTGGTGGCCGCTTTTATATCATTTCTTCCTTGCGGAGCATCTAGGGAGGGGAAGTGGCCGTGGTGCTCGAGGCCGACTTCCAGGAGGCTGGTGGCGCTGTCAGGATCATGGCGGTGGCACTGGTCTGTCGGTGCCTGGCCTGTTCTCCAGAGATTGGACCTGCAGGACTACTGAGGGAGTGAGTGGCTGCCGCTGGGCTGGTGGGCCACTGGGACAGGTCAGTCAGCTGAGCGGCGCTCCCACTATGGGAGTGCACTGACCACCAGGGGGCAGCTCCTGCGTTGAGCGTCTGCACCCTGGTGGTTAGTGTGCGTCTTAGCAACCGGTCGACCGGTTGTTTGATTGTTCGGTCGTTCAGTCACTTAGGCTTTTATATATATAGATTATACCTCAATAAAATTCACTAAAATATCTATATATATAAGAGGCTAAGTGACCGACTGTCCATCTATCTGACCATCCGACTGACCTACAGGTTGGTACATATGATGCACACTGGCAATTTAAAAATAAACATTGACTTGCACATGCACGATGCATATAAAGCTCTTGCTGGCACCAATTGCATATGTGTTTTAATTTTATAATACTACTAGGGGCCCGGTGCACAAAAATTTGTGCACTGTGGAGGGGGTTCCCTCAGCCCAGCTTGCCCCCTATCACATACTGGGAGCCCTAGGGGATGTCCTACTACCTGCTCCCTGCTCCCCTTGGGGAGCGGGCCTAAGCCACAGTCTGGCCTCCCTTTGTGGGAGTCAACCGGGCTGATCAGGGGAAGGCACCAGCCCCATCACCACACTGTTGCAGCCACTGCCAGTCACCGCAGCCACCAAGGTGTTTTCATCAACACGGACTCCAGTCCCTGTACCATGAAAAAATGACAACTTTCTTTAGGCATTTTCAAGAAGTGTCTTTCATAGGATATGACATTTCTTTCTTTCTTTATCCTCACCTGGGGATATGTTTCCATTGATTTTTAGAGAATGTGGAAGAGAAAGGGAAAGACAGAGAGAAACATCAAAGTGAGAGGAACACTTTGATTGGTTGCCTCCTGCATGAGCCCTGACCTGGGCTGGAGCCAGGGAGGAACCTGCAACCTAGGTACATGCCCTTGGTCAGAATTGAACCCAGAATCTGTGTTGGGCAGGCCGAGGCATTATCCACTGAGCCAAACTGGCTAGGACAGGATATGACATTTCTTAACCCTCCAGCAGCAGACCTTCTTTTTTTTCTCCAGGAGTGTGGTAAAAAAAACCCTAGATCACTTTTTGGTCTCTTATTACCCAAGTTACTAAGAATATTACCAGTGGCATACAGGGAGCTTAACCAATCAGCAGTCAGAAAAGGTGTTTCCTCTGTAGTTCACACCAATTGCTGGTTTGGCCCCTGCCCAGGCCTAACGCCTCTGGCGAGTCATTAGCCCTGGGCCAGGGCACCCTCAGCTCCAAGCCACCGTGGCCATCAAGGATCGCTGGCTGGCTCCTCCCCGGCCCAAGCCTAAAGCCTCAGGCCGAGGTTTTAGGCCTGGGCCGGGGCACCCCCAGCTCCCCGCTGCTGCCATCAACGATTGCTGGCTGGCTCTGCCCTGGTTGCCCGGCTCCGCTGCCATCAACCATCACTGGCTCAATGATCGCTGGCTGGCTCCTCCCTTACCCAGGCCTAAAGCCTCAGTCTGTGGCTTGGAGCCGACATATGCAAATTAGCCGCCATCTTGGTTGTCAGTTAATTTGCATATACTCACTGATTAGCCAATGAAAAGCGTAGCGGTCGTACGCTAATTACCATGTTTCTCTTTTATTATAATACTATATTATATATACTATTTTTTAAAATGTATTTTTATTGATTTCAGAGAGAAAGGGAGAGAGAGAGAGAGATAGAAACATCAATGATGAGAGAGAATCATTGATCGGCTGCCTCCTGCATGCCCCCTCCTGAGGATCGAGCCTGCAACCCAGGCATGTGCCCTTGACCGGAATCAAACCCATGACCCTTCAGTCCACAGGTTGACGCTCTATCAACTGAGCCAAACTGGCTAGGGGTTATATATACTATTTTGACATGTAATTTTTTGCAGTAACATAATTACCACATGAATCCTTTTTCTGATTAATTTCCTTTCAATGTGCATGAATACGTGCACCGAGCCACTTGTCTTATATAATAAAAAGGCTAATATGCAAATCAACCAAATGGAGGAACGACTGGTCTCTATGACACGCACTGACCACCAGGGGGCAGATGCTCAACGCAGGAGCTACCCCCTGGTGGTCAGTGCACTCTCACAGGGGGAGTACCGCTCAGCCAGAAGCCGGGCTCATGGTTGGCGAGCGCAGTGATGGTGGCGGAAGCCTCTCCTGCCTCCACGGCAGCGCTAAGGTTGTCTTACTGACGGCTTAGGCCTGCTCCCCATCAGTCGGACATCTCCTGAGGGCTCCTAGACTACAAGAGGGCGCAGGCCAGGCTGACAGACCCACCCGAGTGCATGATTTTTATGCACCAGGCCTCTAGTATTACAATAAGAGGCTATTTTAAATTGTGTTTCAATGAGTCTTCTGGGAGTACCATTTTTGCTTTTTTATTCACTCAGCTTTTTCTTGGATGCAAGCAGTTGTGTAGCTAAGAGGGATGAAGGGGGACAAGGGGTTCAAGTAACATGCTTTTTGACACGTTATCATTAGAATATCAATTTATTTGAAGGATAAAGGGAAACTAGGTTTTGGAACTAGGGAACTGATTACTTATCTGCTCTAATTAGTTATCAAAAAACTATGGCTTGACCCTTTATGAGCCTTAGTTCCTTACTGTTTTACAGTGAAATGATCTTATACCCATGGCTCAGCCATCCTCTTGTCTTTTAACATTTTTTTTATTCATTTAACTTTAATAAAATTAAAGTAAGGGGAATAAAAGGTATAAACCTCCACTATAAAAAAAAGTAAGTCATGGGGATGTAATCTACAGCCATCTTTTTGTCTTATGGACATGATGTAAAGGCAAAGGATTCAAGAAATGTTGGCTAATGCCATTATTATTGTGAAAAAATTCTCATGCAACTGGACAAAGATATATAGGGAAACAATTCTGGTTATAGAAAAATGGAAAGATACCAGAGTCCAGAGAGACCAAGATGGCGGCGTAGGTAAACACCGGAGACCGCTGCCGCAAACAACCAGTTCAAAAATACAACTAAAAGACGGAACGGACATCACCCAGAACCACAGGAAGGCTGGCTGAAGAGAGACTCTACAACTAGAAGGAAAGAGAACAGCAAACTGAGGCTCAGAGGAGGCGCAGTGTGGAAAATACAAAGGTACCGAGGTGCGCGCGAAAGCGGGCTGGTGGCTGAGGGCGCGGTTGTCGTTTTCGGTCAGGAGTGAGTCTCAGACTCTGGGCTCCAGATCCGGGCGAGTCTCTAGGGACCCAAACTCAAACGGGAGAAGCGGGATCCGGCATCAGTTGGAACCTGAGGGCAGCTTTCTCTCCGAGGTTTGCAGCGGCTGCCGGGGTTCTGAGAAGCAGAGCCTCTGGGAACGGGACTGAGAGCGGCCATAACTGCTCCCTCCACCCGCCCGGTTGAGCCCGCCCCGCCCAAACCCTGCGCACAGCCATCTGCCGATCGCCTCAGGCAAAGGCTGGATTAGCGCCTCCCCAGAAGGCAGACGTTTTCTACACAGCTGATTCCTACAGCCAGTCGGCCTGGTGGTCAAATCCCTCTAGTGTTAACTACAACAATTAAGGCTTGGCTAGAACAAGACTGTGCACAAAGACCACAAGGGGGTGCACCAAGAAAGCATAAAAGATGCAGAGACAAAAAAACATGACAGAAATGGAGGATATGGAGCTAAGAATCGCAATTTTGAGGGCTTGCTATAAACTTGTGCAGAGCCTCACGAAAACTAATGAGACCCTCGATGCTATGATAAAGAAATTAGAAAGTAAGCATACACGGACTGAAATAAAGAATATTATACCAAATAGCAGACCAGAGGAGCACAAGAATCAAACCAAAGATTTGACAAAAAACACCCAACTGGAAAAGCAAAATGAAAAAAGAATCCGAAAGTGTGAAGATAGTGTAAGGAGCCTCTGGGACAGCTTCAAGCGCACTAATATCAGAATAATAGGGGTGCCAGAAGATGAGAGACAGCAAGATATTGAAAACCTATTTGAAGAAATAATGGCAGAAAACTTCCCCCACCTGGTGAAAGAAATGGACTTACAGGTCCAAGAAGCAAAGAGAACCCCAAACAAAAGGAATCCAAAGAGGACCACACCAAGACACATCATCATTAAAATGCCAAGAGCAAAAGACAAAGAGAGAATCTTAAAAGCAGCAAGAGAAAGAGACTCAATTACCTACAAGGGAATACCCATACGACTGTCAGCTGATTTCTCAACAGAAACTTTGCAGGCCAGAAGGGAATGGCAAGAAATATTCAAAGTGATGATTAGCAAGAACCTACAACCAAGATTACTTTATCCAGCAAAGCTATCATTCAGAATTGAAGGTCAGATAAAGAGCTTCACAGATAAGGAAAAGCTAAAGGACTTCATCACCACTAAACCAGTACTATACGAAATGCTGAAAGGTTTCCTTTAAGAAGAGGAAGAAGAAAAAGGTAAAGATACAAATTGTGAACAACAAACATGCATCTATCAACAACTGAATCTAAGAATCAAGTGAATAAATAATCTGATGTACAGAATGAACTGGTGATTACAATGAATCAGGGACATAGAAGGGGAATGGACTGACTATTCTTGGGGGCGGGAAAGGGGAATGGGAGATGTGGGAAGAGAATGGACAAAAATCGTGCACCTATGGATGAGGACAGTGGGTGGGGAGTGACGGCGGAGGGTGGGGCGGGAACTGGGAGAAGGGGAGTTATGGGAAAAAAAGAGGAACAAATGTAATCAGAACAATAAAGATTTAATTTAAAAAAAAAAAAAAAGAAAAATGAGTGCCATCTAAGTGTCCATTAGTAGGGGTATGCAGGCCCTAGCCAGTTTGGCTCAGTGGATAGAGCATCGGCCCATGGACTGAAGGATCCTGGGTTTGATTCCAGTCAAGGGCACATACCTGGATTTCAGGCTCCATCCCCAGCCCTAGTTGGGCATGTGCAGGGTGCAGGAGGTAACCAATTGATGTGTTTCTGTCACATCAATGTTTCTCTCTCTCTGTCTCTCCCCCTCCTTTCCACTCTCTCTAAAAGTCAATAGGAAAAATATCCTCAGATGAGGATTAACTACTACAACAAAAAAGTAGGGGCATGCATGCCATCATGTGGCTTATTATACAATACTATGCAAACATTTAAAAGAATAAAGATGATCTCTGTGCTGTTATGGAAGGATGTCCATTACTGTTGACTTGTAGAAAGCAAATTGAAGAAAAATATATTTACTATAATCCCATTCATGTTAAAAAACACACATGTATATGTGTGTGTATCTCAATTATATGCAGAGAAAACTCTGATTGCAGAGTGGGATTGAAGATGAGTAGAAGGAGATGTTTTGCCTTTAAAAAAACTTAGAATGTTTCAGCAAGCATGTGCTACTTATTAAGAAAATACACATTTCTAACAAATAAACAGTTAGTACTCCTCTCTTGCACTGAGGCTGCAGATCCTGGAGTTATCAGTAAGCTGATTACAATCTGTTTGGTGTTCTGTGGATGGAAGCTTACCTTTCTTTATTCCAAAGAGGATATATTGTCATATATTGTTCTCATTTTGTCTATCCCAGTTACCTTTTGAATCACTGAGCTGCCTCAATGAAATCAAATAGCTGAATCAATGATTAGGAATAATTTGTGTACAGTTTCATTATAATTTGTTCCAGAAATGGAGTTATTTTGCCCTGTGACCTCTAACCCATTTGAATACAACAGGGAGAAAAACATAGGCTGTGGTGTCCAACAGCCTGGAATCTAGTTCTATCACTAACCAGGTCTGGATCTTGGGCAGGTTATAGTACATGCTTCTGGATTCCATGAACCTGTCTGTCAAATGAGTAAAATGCTTGCTTTCCTGAGACTAACTATGGCAGTTGTGAGGATCTAATGAGATAAAGAGGGGAAAAAGATTTTGAAGAAGGTGATTTAACTTATTTAGGTCACCTGAATTATCATAGGGCCTAAAAATCACCCAGACTTTCCCTAGAGTAGTGGTTTTCAACAGTTCCTCAGGTTGTGGTGACCCCCAATTTCATTGTTACAAATTGAACATAATTAAAGCATAGTGATTAATCACAAAAACAATATGCAATTATATATGTGTTTTCTGATGGTCTTAGGCCCGTGGTCAGCAAACTGCGGCTTGAGAGCCACATGCAGCTCTTTGGCCCCTTGAGTGTGGCTCTTCCTAAGCTTTAGGAGTACCCTAATTAAGTTAATAACAATGTACCTACCTATATAGTTTAAGTTTAAAAGATTTGGCTCTCAAAAGAAATTTCAGTCATTGTACTGTTGATATTTGGCTCTGTTGACTAATGAGTTTACTGACCACTGGCTTAGGCAACCCCTGTGAAAGGGTCGTTCGATCCCCAAAGGGGTCGTGACCCACAGGTTGAGAACCGCTGCCCTAGAGCTTTTGGTCAAAAAGTGATGAGGAAGAAGAGCATGACCTCAACCAGATGCCCAGAAAGAGGTAAAAAGACCCTGGCCGGGTAGCTCAGTTGGTTAGAGCATCGTCCCAATATGCCAAGGAGTAACCAATGAATGCATAAATGGGTGGAACAACAAATAGATGTTTTTTCTCCCTCAAATCAATTTTTAAAAAAAGAGGTAAAAGGAAAGCCATAACAAGCATTGATTGCATGCTTACTATAATCCAGGTGCCAGTTAAGTGATACATATTTTTTATCTTATTTAATTCCCACAACAAACCTATGATTTAGTTATCTCAGGCTACATTTACAGATCAGAACACTGAAGAATAAATAATGTGTGACATAAATGTGAATCCTCATCCATCCATCCATCCATCTACTTAATAATAGTACTAGGTTTCAGGAATGCAACTGTGAATAAAAAAGTAGATCTTCCTGCTCTCACAGATCTTACTTTCAAGGCAACCTGGTTTGAGGTTTCCCAGCTATCAAAGGGCAAAGGGGAATCTCATTCAGTTTTACGCCACTCAGCTTCTGGCTTTAGCACTGGCACCCTCCCACCCCACGCTTCCTACACTGTTCACTTTAAGTCCCTCGTGTAGCTCTGATGCCCTTTCTCCTCCTCCCCTGAGACTCACCACTCTGTGCCCACACGCGTGAATATTCAGGAGTAAAAGACTGTGTTAACCAGTTTTTCCTCACAGGGTGGTTCTCTGAGCAAAGGAAACTTCCAGGAAAGCTGCATATCTGTGTGAGTCAGCTGTCATCACAGCCATTACCTAATACTGAACCGGGCGAGTTCGGGAAGCTGACGTCAGTGAAAAAGCAAAGCCTCACAGGTTTGGAACTCGGCTTGCAGCCACTGGCCTTGTCTCTGCAGCCGCGCCAAGTCTTTGCTTGTTCTTTCTTTCTGGAGAGAGGATAGTGTAGCTTTTAAGAATCCCATTTAAAAAAGGGGGTGATGTTCCTGGGAAGGGAGGGCTCCTTTTTAATCTCTCTCAATGAGTGTTTAACAAGGACAGTCAACTGGGGCAGGATGGGCTGGGGAGAAGAAAGGGAGAGAATGCGGGCCGGAGAGAGGTGGGTTTGAGAGGTGGCTACTGTAAGGGCCACAGAGACCGAGGTTCTTGTGCAAGACATCTGGGTTTAAAGCTGATGTCCCAGTACTGAAACCTCTTCTTGTGTCCAGGGCAAGACCATAGGAAGAAACCCATCCTCACGGAGTCAAGGCCTGGTTAACAAAGGCAGTAGTACACATGCTAACTGTGCTGCTGGTCTTTATGACCTTGCTTAGAAGTAAAGCTGCATAAGCTAAATTGTTACCCATACCCTGCTGGCTTCTTAGAAAACTTCCTGGCTTGTCAGCTTGTAAGGAGAATATCTCCAGTCTCCATTTGACAGAAATTAAGCACACAAAAAGGATGCTCATTTGTATAACTCTTCACTACCTGGATCCTCAGGGCATCCTGGCCTGCTTTTTTGGGGGCTGCTGATGCTGCTTCTGAACTAGCCTCCACTTTGCCCAGATGTGGATTTCCTACCCTCAAGGTACTTTTGACTCAGAAGTTACTCCCAGACTCAGCACTAAACAGACAAGTCTTCATGATGCCATCTCCTGTCATCAACTTTTTAGGAGTTATAATTTCCTGGCATCTTCCCAATAACATCTGAAATATAGCATCCTAAATCAACTTGCTTTATTCTCTTTCTCATTCTCAGAGTAAAATATTAAAGTTTTCTTCAATTGCTCCTTATATATTTTTATTCCACTTTAGCTACTTAACTCAGAAATAAATTAAAAATAAAAGGAAAGGATTAAGACTTGCCTTCCTTATAGGAATTGTAGCTCAAGGTAACTGAGCAGTTGATAAAGGCAAGTTTCTCTTTAGAGAAGTATTTCACTAGTGACTAAGAAGGAATGATAGAATTAATAGGCTAATGTGTCTAGGCAATGATTATGAATGCTGCCAAAATCACAAAATTGAGATAATTGGACATTATGTGATGGAAGCATACACCATTACTTATGAATTAATATTGACAAAATATAAACCCAAATCTGATTAAGCTTCTAGACCTAAGTAATTTACAGAAAATACAGCCCAGCTGGTATGGTTCAGTGGTTAAACATTTATCTATGAACCAGGAGGTCAGGGTTTGATTCCCGGTCAGGGCACATGACCAGGTTTCAGGCTCGATCCCCAGGAGGCAGCCTATCAATGATTCTCTCTCATCATTGATGTTTCTGCCTCTCTATCCCTCTCTCTTCTTCTCTCTCTCTCTCTCTAAAAAAAAAATCAATAAAAATGTATTAAAAAAGTAAAGATGATGATCATCTTTAAAAAAATAAAAATAAAGAGGCTTTAAAAAAATAAAAGAATATCTTTTAGAGGTATATACTGAAATATAATATAGTATATATATGGATGGAATATTATGATATCTTGAATTACTTTTGAAATAATCCAGAGGATAGTGGGGTAAATGGGTATGAGTGTAAATAATACAAGACTGGCCATGACTAGGTAATCGTTTTTGTTTGTTTTTTTAATATATAAATATATGTATTTATATAATATATATATATATATATATATATATATATATATATATATATACATACACACACACACATACATACATACATACATACACTAGAGGCCTGGTGCACAAAAATTTGTGCACTCGGGGGAGTCCCTCAGCCCGGCCTGTGCCCTCTTGCAGTCTGGGACTCCTCGGGGGATGTCCACCTGCTGGCTTAGGCCCGCTCCCTGGGGGATCAGGCCTAAGCTGGCAGTCAGACATCCCTCTGGCAGCCCGGGAGCCCTCGGGGGATGTCCACTTGCCAGAAGGGAGCAGGCCTAAGCTGCAGTCGGACTGCTAAGAAGGCGGGAGAGGCTCCCGCCACCACCACTGTACTGGCAGCCGGCAGCCTGGCTTGTGGCTGAGCAGAGGTACCCCTGTGGGAGCGCACTGACCACCAGGGGGCAGCTCCTGCATCGAGTGCCTGCAGCTCGATGCAGGAGCTGGTGGTCAGTGTGTGTCATAGTGACCAGTTATTCCCAGTTGTTCTGCTGTTAGGGTCAATTTGCATAATACCCTTTTATTATATAGGATATATATATTGATTTCAGAGAGGAAGGGAAAGGGAGAAATAGAAACATCAATGATGAGAGAGAATCACCCATTGGCTGCTTCCTGCATGCCCTCTACTGGAGACTGAGCCTACAACCTGGGCATGTGCCCTGACTAGGAACAGAACTGTGACCTCTTAGTTCATTGATCAACACTCAACTGCTGAGCTACACTGGCTGGGCTAGGTAATCAGTCAAGCTGGTTTATAGGTACATAGGAGTTTATTATACTACTAGGGGCCCAGTGCATGAATTCGTGGACCTTGAAAGGAACTGTGGGCCCCGAGGCTGCGGTGGGCACAGGGGTGGATTTCAGCCCATCCTCCACGCCCCCCTCCTGGCCCCTCCCATCCTCTGTCTGCTGGCAGTACCTCTCCTGCCGCTGCTGCTCCCACACGTTGATGGTGCTGGCCCACTCATACCCGCTGAAGACACATTGTGATTGGGGCCAGCGCTGTCAGTGGATGCGAGTGGCAGCTGCTGCCCTGATCACCCCTCAGGAGCAGGGAGAGGTGGAGAAGCCCTCAGGGGCAATTGGGGCCAGCAGCTGCTATTCACACCGCTGAGGGCGCCGAGCGATCAGGACCGGTGCTGGGCACTGGCAGCAGGTGCGAGCTGCGGCTTCGGCGATGGCTGTGGGTGCAAATGGGGCTGGTGCTGATAGTGGGTGCGAGCGGTGGCTCCAGCACTGGCAGCAGGTGCAAGCGGGGCCATCGCCAGCAGCGGGTGCGAGAGGCAGTTTCTGGCACCAATCACCCCTCAGGAGCAGGGGGAGGTGAGGGGCGACTGGGGCAGCAGCCACGGTTCGCACTCGCTGATGGCACTTGCAGCAGGTGCAGGCACCGGGCGGGACCACTGCACATGGGAGCAAAGAATTTTCAGTAACCACCAGAGGCTCGCCCTGATGACAGCAACTGGTGCCCTGCCTTGATCTGGTGCTTCTGCTCACCTGCTCCACCATCCCGCCATGGCCAACACCCGCCATGTTTTGTGCATGCCCCCTGGTGGTCAGTGCACATCATAGTGACTGGTTGTTCAGTTGTTCGGTTGTCCTGCCCTTTGGTCTATTTGCATATTAGCCTTTTATTATATAGGATTTACTTTTGTATATGATTGAAAATTTCCACAAAATGATATATTGTAAGATTAAACCACTGGGAGAATGGACATGGAATGTATAATTCCCCAACCATTAGAGGGGTAAAAAAGTGAATAAGGAAACAAATTGAATAAAAGCCAGGAAAAGGGAAAAAATATCACAGCATTTTGAGGAGATAACACAAAATAAAATGGCAAACATACATCCAAATATGCCAGTAATGTTAATAAATGGGAACAGATTAATCTATTAAAAGACAGTTTGGGTTGGAAATTTCAGCTATATATATTTATTTTTTTTACAAAAGAAAACACTGAAACATGAAAAGGAGGAATATGAGATAAAAAAATGATCTATTAGACTAAACAAGTGATAAATAGAAATTAGGTAAAACAGTAAATACGATAAGAATGGAAACATATCAGATGAAATTAGCACAAAGTTTGGTGGCACAGTGGGAGCCCAACCAGAATGTGCGTGACAAGCAGAGTGGAAGCAGAAGTGGAAGGGAAGAAACGGTAACAGAAAAAGCAAGCAGAGGGAGCACATGCCCAGTTAGGAGAGGAGGGTTATTTATTTGTCTTTATGTACTTATTGAGCCGTATAAATGCCAATGTGATGAAGCCAACGGAGGTGGCAAAGTAGAAGAAACAGGAGAAAGAGGGAAATATCTTGGGGAGTGGAGAGGGCTGAAGATGACGAGGCCCAGAGCACCAGGGGAAACATCAGCGCATATAAGAAGAAAACATCTTCTATTTTATTTTATTTCTAATTTATTAATTTTGTCATTACACAAACAATACATGAATGCATATTCAAACACATCAATGTTACAGTTAAAGCTAATGCACTCCATCAAACTACTGTTAGCTGTTTGGGTTTATCCTTCCAGACCTTCTCTATACATTTTGATAATACACAAGTAGGTACTGAAGAAGTACACTCTACAGTATCTGTGTGTGTGAATATGTGCAGTATGTGTTTTAACATCAACGGTATAATAAATAGTACATGTATTGTCCTTCAATTTTCCCCCCAAACTTAAAAAAAAATTAACATTGTATCTTAGAGATCTTTCCATGTTAGTACAAGTAGGATCTCATTCTTTTTTATTGATGCCTAGTATTTTATAATGTATACCATGCTCCGTCTTCTTGATGGGTATTTTGGTTTTTCCAATTTTATACTATTACAAAGATATAATTGACATCATTGTACAAGCTACCTTGTGAACACAAGTGAGTAAAGTGTGTTTCATTAAAAATTGGAATTGTTGAGTCAAAGGGCATGTGAATTTAAAATTTTAATGGATACCACTTAATTGCATTTAAAAGTGGTTGTGCCAATTTATACACTCACCAGCAATGTCAGACCCTATGTTTCCACAACCTGACCAGCTCTTGATTTATACATATTTGAAATATTTTCCAATTGGGGTTTGAGATAGTTTTTTTTTAATTGCGTTTTAATGTGCAGTTCCTTTATTTTGCTGAGATTAGACATCTCTTCATAATTTCTTTGTAAAACATTTTTGCTCGACGGGCATGGCTCAGTGATTGAATGTTGACCTTGAGCCGGGGAGGTCATGGTCCGATTCCGGTCAGGGTACTTGCCTAGGTTTCAGGCTCAATTCCCAGTGGGGGGCCTGGAGGTAGCCAATCAAGGACTCTCTCTCATCATTGATGTTTCTATCTCTCTTTCCTTCTCTCTTCCTCTCTGAAATTAATTGAAAGAAAAGAAAAAATGAATGAGCTTCTTAAAAAGCCCCACAAACGTTTTATGTGCATTTCACAGGGAGATTTCTAAAAGGGATATGTGACTGAAAAGCATAAGACACACTGCTAATCTAGCTGGAATTAATTTTTATGAGTTAGAGAACTAAATTCATTTTCCTCCCAAGTGGTTGTTTCAATACTATTTGTCAAATATATTATTCTTCTGTCATTGCTTTGACATGTCACTTTTATCATTTACTCAATGTATATTTGTTATTATTTCCAGATTTCTAGCTCTATCAGATTTATTTTTGGCATCAGGCACCTGAGTTTTTCTTAACTTGGTTCATTGAATGGTAGCTGATTTTGTCAGCCAAGAAAATGTGTTGCTTATGAGACAATAGATGATATAATTCATGACACAAATTCTGTTCTAGTTAAGTTTGATTTAAATCAGTTCCATTCTCTACAAACTTGGAGTATTAAAAAAATGTGTAAACTTCTCTCTGATTAGTTCCTCTTTTTTTTAGAGGACACCTCATAGGCTCAAAGCAGAGATGGGGGAGGCTTTTCACCAGGTCCCCTCTTTTAAAAGCATCTTTTTAAAAATATATACATTTTATTGATTTTTTACAGAGAGGAAGGGAGAGGGATAGAGAGTTAGAAACATCGATGAGAGAGAAACATCGATCAGCTGCCTCCTGCACACTCCCCACTGAGGATGTGCCCGCAACCAAGGTACATGCCCTTGACCGGAATCGAACCTGGGACCCTTGAGTCCGCATGCTGATGCTCTATCCACTGAGCCAACCGGTTAGGGCAAAAGCATCTTTTGATATTAAAGCTTTTTGGTGAGTTAAAGTTACTTCCTCACAATGTCAGAGTTTCACGTGGCATGTTGAACCTTCCATTCAATGAATGATATGAAGTTCACAAACTATGACTTAGACTTTGAATAAACAATATGGCACTTTAACTTTTACTTTCATATTGGACTGCAAGCTCCTGAAGTGCACAAATCATGTCCCATTCATCTTTCTGTCCCCAAATATGAACAGAAATAGGATTCCATTGCATTTCAACAGTGTTTCTACAAAGTAAAATATAACACCCAAATTTCTCAAAAACAAACTCTGCATTTTTTTTTTTTAGTAGGAACACTAGAATTATATACACTGACCTGATATTATTTCATGGCCAAATGTGGGGAAATGTCCCTTTGCTGTCCGTGAACTTCTCAGGTACAATTTATCGACAGATGTGTCACATGCTTGTGAAATGACAGCAACAACTGATCTGGAAAACATTTTAGATTTCAGGGGGCAAGAATGCTTTACAGTTGTTATGTAGAAATATCTCAGGCATGCAAAAGAATGAAATGAATAGGGAAACTGAGCTTTTTTTATGGGAAAGAAGTGTGGCATTTGCCTCAGTTATTTTTATGGATTAACTTGGCACACCTTTTCCTTCCCTCTTGCAAAGGGATACCTTTGGCTTCTGTGGACTTAGTTCATAAACTTAGTTGCTGTGTTTTATAGCTCAACCCATGATATCAGACTATGGGAAAATTCCTCAAACTGCCTTACTTATCAGTTTCCTCAGTGAGGAGAAGGAAAAATAAAGCTAATTTACCATCTAAGCATGGTGAACAAATGCTATAACCAAGTAGACTATGCCAGTGCAGAATACCAGCTTCTTACTTTACCATTGTCAGTTTTGAAAGGTTGTCTTTACTTTATGATGATTCTGTTAAGAAAAGAAAAATGTCTGTGACCTTTAGCTCGCTTTGTATAGCCTCACTTAGCCTTTTTCATATGTGACACAGCATGTCATACCAACTGTAGCCCACTAAGAAAATTGTAAAATAGCACTTTCTCCACTTAAAAGGAAATACACACACACACGCACGCGCACACACACACACACACACACACACACACACTCCTAGAGCAGATCTTGCTATAGAAATTCTGTGACCTGTTATAGAAATATATCTAACAGGTGTATTCTGGAATGTTGAAAAGGAGAAAGTAGGATTCAAATATACGTGGCTAAATAATAAACTATTAGTATTGCTAGAAAATAGAAACATGGATTACTAGGCTTGAGGTAGGAGGTGGGAGAAAAGGTCCAGTCTCACATAGGTGAGGGAATTGAAGGAAAGAAAGCAGCTTTCTGAATCAAACTATGGCAAAGAAGGAGAGGTTGGAGCCTAGCAAAACTGATTCTGACTTGGCTGCCAGTACCTGCAATGGGGCCAGAGCCCATATTATCCTTTCTGGGGAGGAAGGGATAGCTCTGAGGGACAAGCTTTGGACTAATGCTTCTGGGCCACTCTAACGTCAGTCACCATAAAAGTACTACATTTGGTTTACCTTTATGGCTGAATTTATGCAGAGGCATAAAGTGACAGCCAAGACTCATCTAGTGCTCACTCCCACTCCCCTTTTGCTAAATTCTGGAAATTTATTTAATAGGAAGCAAAGATTTTCATTTCCTAGAGATATATGACTGTTGGAAGGAAAAATCTGACTCAGACTTTCTAAGACTTACAACTCTCTGATTTTTCCTGGAGCAATAAAGAACAGGAACCTAATGCTGGGAATGGAATGTTCATAGTGGAGGAAAAAATGGTACTGAAAGACCCAAGACAGACTTCCTTCATGAGCATCATGAGATTGCCTATGTAATTTCACTTAACTCATCATTTTTGGATCATTGTCCCTCCTCAATTAGTGCTCAGCTTCCAGTTTCAGCCTCCAATCTACCTTCCATTTGTCACTGGAGTGATTAATTTTTCTAAAATGCAAATCTGATCACAATCCCACTTCTTAAAATCATTCTTACTTTCTAAATGACTAGAAGCCAAACTACTGAGGTGGGGGAGGCAGTCATTGCCAGTCTGCCTCCAGTGAAACAAATCTGTGGCTAACCAGGGAGCTCTATGTTCTCCAGTAAAACTTTGAGCAGTTTTCTTACTCTTGTGATCTTCAAGTGTCAATCAGGTGTCACCTCTTGAGGAAACCTTTCCTGACAGCCATATTTGACTGTGTATGTCTTTATTATTATTGCATTGTATCTGATGATTTGCCTATATTCCCGATTAAACTGTGAATCTTGAGGGCCAGGTTTTGTCCTTTTAGCAGGATTATTTAAGAAAATGGAGTCATCAAAGTGCCTGCCACTCAACTACAAAGCTGCCATTAAAAAAAAAACAAAAACATGACTTCAGATCTCGACAATTTGTTTCCAGAAAATTAGCTATTTCCATGAAGAACAGGTATTTTGATTATTCTAATCTTAAGGCATCTCCCCCCGCCAACACCCCCACGCCCCTCCCCCAGCTTAAAGGTCCAGGAGTGACTAGAGTTTGGAGGTTGGAGAAATACCACAATCTCTGACCTGTGACAATTTTTAAATGATGGCATCTGTGATTATCCATCACTGGGGGCTAGATGATAAAGCATTTTTGTCTTAATACTTCTACTTAGCTTAGAACTTTGGAAAATATCCAGCTATTTGGGAGATACGAGTTAAAACAACTGCATACTTAATACCTAAAGGGGGGAAGGGGTGTAGCAAGCTGTAATATCATTGTAACTAGCTAAAATGAATTTTCTTTGGGGAAAGTTAGGTTTGTATTACAGACACACTGCCATATCAGAAACAAAATTTTCTACCTATGATTTTCTGGTTGGCTAAAGTAATAGAAAACTTATATGGCACCCTGGCCTATGCACCCTACACAAAGAATTATTTATAGATGGCACTCCTATAAGAATATGCCCCCCAAACTGGCATCTCAATAAATTAATATTTCAGCTATATGGAGTAGAAGACCCTAAACCTCTCAAGTAAAACTAAAATTTACTTCAGATCCTAAACAAACTAATCAATTGGGAGAATGCCAGATATTTCCAAATACACTATATATCTGATCCTTAAGTTTGGCTCTGACTTTGGAGTGGAGGCGTGCCTTATGAGTAGGTTTGGATGTAAAGGCTTCCTTTCAGTTACTTTCGGTGGTGTATGTGGGAGAAGGTTGGATTCAAAGGGAAGGGAGGGATAAGAGCAAAGGACTATTATAGTTTTGCAATTTTTGAACAATGAACCATGAGTTGAGAAACTTCTCATGTCATTAAACTGAAGTGTATTAATATTTAAGACTCTTGATACATGTTGCCAAATTACTTTCTACAAGTACACAGGAAAATATTGTCTTTCTACAATGGGTCCTGCTATCTAACAATTTGCTAAATATTAATTTGCATGTCTTAGGTTACTAGAAACTGCCATTTGTTCTGCGAACTATCCATATTTGTTTCTTTTCTATTGTTATTTTTTAAAATGTTAAAGTGGTAATAATTGCTTCTAATTACCATTTTAAACATTAATCATTTCCTTTGTGACTATTACTTTTATGTTTATAAAGTGTTTTTCTATCCCCTGAATCAAAAGCTGTATTTTCACAAATTCCTACCTTTCTAATACTAGTTTTCCTCCACCTGTATTCAATATCACACTGTTTGCACTTGAGGGGCACAACTAGTGAGCCTTTTGGTTAACATTCCAATATGGAAGTTCCACTTTCTATCTCACCTTATTCCACTCACATCTTCAAGGCTGCTTTTTCAAGCCTGTGTACTTAGTTCCTTTAGTTATTTTTAATGCTATCCATTAACTTTAAAATTTGTTTATACTGAATATATCCTGCAACACAACTAGAATATAAAATATTTGGTAACCGATGTATACCCAATTTTATGCATTTAGTTTGTGGCTAATCTGATTAAGTTTTTATTTTGAATAGATAAAGAACATTAACTCCTGATCAGCTTGCTGGCTATAGATACAGAGCATGTTAATTTTTATAGGCACCTTTCTGAATTCAAGTATATGTTTTGGTAGACAAGGATTTCCTACTTAAAGTCATTGACATAATATGAATATTAAGTACAAATATTGCTAACATTCTTGCATTCTTTAAACTATTTTACTTTGAAAACTTAAAAACTATCATAAAGTCATTAATAACATAGATTTTCATTTAAGGAATATTTTGAACTGTGAAAATACAAATTGAATCAAATTAAATTTTGAACACATATAGAGCCAAATATTTCAACAAAACTGCAGTTTAATTTCAGAAAATGTGTTAAAATATATATTTATACATCAATTTCTGACATACACTTAATGTGTTAGTATACACAAAATGATGTTTTCTCTTGAAACTGTATTTATGAAATGTACATTTTAATTTAAATACTCAGTATACACTGCACTTTATCTGCATGTTGCATTTATTAAATACATTAAAATCTGCAATGTAACAAAACGTCTTCTGCATACGAAATTCAAAACACCATTTTAAATGAACAAAAGATGGCTCACTTCACTTTTATTTTTCTTTACAACTAGTGTATAATACACTAGCTCAGCTCCACCATACTACCTGTTCTTTCTTTTTTATTTGACATTGTTCACAGACTAGTACATATTACAATAAGAGTGCTGAATAAAAACATGAGGTACGAAAGTGGTTCAAAGAGTATAGGTCATGCAGATCATGCTAGACAGCAAAGAAAATTGTGACCAAGAAAACACTAAATAAAAATACATAAAGAATGTGCATTATAAAAAAAACAAAAAAAAAAACAAATCCCCCCCCGCCCCAAAACTCCATTACACAGCTTTGCTTCTTTGGTTACAAAGTAGGTTGAACAATTTCACAGCTTTTTTTCCCCACCCCCCGCCCCAAAAAAAGTCATACGAAATGTTGAAAAGCAGAGGAATCGTGGCAATTTCTCTATTAGAAAGTAGAAACAAATGAACAAAGTTTTCTTCATCAAAATAGCCCAATTATTTATTATATCACAATAATTGGTTACTACCTGTACAGTTGCACTATGTTCTTCATACTTACACTATACAAAATTTACATTCAAGCCGAGTCTTTACTACTAAAAATAAATACCGAAGGTAAATTGCCATTAGTGTTAGAAATATGCCAGGATTCTTTTGTTCAATTATTGCCTAAACGTTTAATCTGTTAAATGCAATCCTGTCTTTCAATTCCTTTACTGATACTTATAATTATTCAAAAATTAAAAAAGTTCTGTGACATTGTTCATGTACATTATGAAAATAGCAGCCCTGTAATAAATAAAACACAAATAAATGAAAACTTATGTAGGTAAATGTTACTGATACTGAAAGAAAAGTGGCTCTTTAGATGAACTGTTATTTATAATATGATAGGAAGGCTCAGGGTAAATCCATGGATGACAGACACATGGAAGAGCCACTAAAGCTCTTAAAGGACCTCATACGCACCAGGTAAAATGCAGACTTTGCTTGCTTTAATAAACCCCATCTATTATTCTCCTTGTGTATTGATGACATAAAACTGGACATCAACAGCACTGCATGACATCTCAAAGAGAGGAAAAGCTCTTGTAGAATGATTGTCTAATACTGAAAAGGCCAAACACATAACCGAAGCATGGCTACTTGCTTTCATATAAAGTGGAAAGAACACCAGTGGCACACAGGATAGATTGCTTTCAGTTTTTTTTCTTAATGAGGCAAGAAAGCTTTATGCTGAGGAGACATTCGGCTGCTGTGGAGGTTGCGTTGGCTGCGGAGGCTGTGCTATCACTGCTTGCTGTTGAGAAGTGCTACCAGGATTGGCCTGTTGGGCTGGGAGTTGGGATAATTGATCATTGTTTGAAAGAGACTTTAACAGTGCATTTTCTCGTTCAAGTAAAGAGTTTCTTTCAACTAATTCTTTTATTTGTTCCTTTAGAACTTCCACTTCTTCTCTTACTGCATACATCAAATGGCTTTTCACCAGATCCTGTGAAAAACAAAATTAGGAATATCAAAAAGAGAGAAAGGAAAAGGTGTTGCTATTTGGTTCTAGCCTACCTGGTGCCTTATAAATGTAAGTTGTTTTTATATTAGTTTTCCTGCTCTTGTTTTTAATGTTTCTACTATATCATGACTGGCCCTAAGGAAGATGGGGTAGAAAAAACCCAGTTTCCAAGTATGGCAGCAAGCCCAAGATTTTTTCCCCAAAGTTTGGAGAGATTTCCAAAGATACTAGCTCCTTAAATTGTCAATTATAAGCTTAGAATTAACAACAACAACAAAAAAGTTTGAAAACCACATGCTTAGATGTTGGCCTAACAGTGGTCAGCAAACTGCGGCTCTCGAGCCACATGCGGCTCTTTGGCCCCTTGAGTGTGGCTCTTCCTAAGCCTTAGGAGTACCCTAATTAAGTTAATAACAATGTACCTACCTATATAGTTTAAGTTTAAAAAATTTGGCTCTCAAAAGAAATTTCAATCGTTGTACTGTTGATATTTGGCTCTGTTGACTAATGAGTTTGCCGACCACTGGGCTAAGAGAACAAAGGATATTAAACTGTCTGTTATTAAACTGGTTATAAAGTACTACTTTAAGAGATAAGGTGGTCTGCAATTTCCAACTTTAAAACCTTGTTTTTGAAAAAAGCTTGAGACTAATGGTCCTTATTTTAGCTTTATATAAAATATGTAAGAATATTTTACATAATATAAACAGACTATCTTTAAGGAAACAAAAAATTTTAATAGTAATAGAAATCAGAACCAGAATCAATAGAAACAAGTCTATTTATTAAGACAGTGGTTCTCAACCTTCCTAATGCCGCGACCCTTTAATACAGTTCCTCATGTTGTGGTGACCCCCAATTTCATTGTTACAAATTGAATGTAATTAAAGCATAGTGATTAATCACAAAAACAATATGTAATTATATATGTGTTTTCCGATGGTCTTAGGCGACCCCTGTGAAAGGGTCGTTTGACCCCCAAAGGGGTCGCGACCCACAGGTTGAGAACCGCTGTATTAAGAGTACAAACAATGCCTGTAAATGACCAAAGGATGACAAAACTTTCCAGCTGAAGTTTTCATTTTAATGCTCTTTTGTCTCTAAACTATTTTTGATGCTGAAATATTTTGGGGGAACATAATGCATTTTGATTATGTATACCCCCCAAGATGGTCTTTTATCAATGGTAATGCATGAAATATGAGATGTTGAAATGGGGAAAATAGTTACTTCAGTGGTATTTTTAGGCTAAAAATTTTCAATATTCTAACAACTTCAACTAAATCTCATTATAAAAAAAATATACTTTGGTCATCTTGGTTTAAATAAATTAGGTGTTTGTTTTTTAGACTTGATAACCAAGTGCTTCAATAGAACCAACAATCTATAAAATGAGAGGACTATAAACTTCTACTTACCATTGCTTGTTCTATTTTGTTGTCAATGGCTACACCACCTGCCCCAGATGCACTGGAAAAAATTACAATAATTCATTAAATTATTCTAAAAAATGCAATTTCCCTTCCACCTCTTAAAATAAAAAATCTATCTGTGTTTTACTTAAAATAAAAAATAGTAATTTAAGTCTATACTCAAATTTCAATACTCAGAGCTCTCATTTTGAAAATGAGGATCTCAGTAAATAGATGACTTCTAAAAATCCTTTGTAGTTCCACCTTTTCTAATTTGCCCATGACAATATATGCTACTTTAAAAGTAACTACCAATTTTATTCAGTTCTCAATTCAGTGAATTTAAAAAGATAAATTTTGAATGAATTGTACCCTCTCCACACCTCTTCAACTTCATTTACCAAGTATATATCTTAAATTGCCTTTCAGGTGGAAATCCCAGTAGAGTTGCCTACTGCATAAAACATCAGATGATGACTTTTCTTCTATATATTTGATATTTGAACATCTGGTTTAAAATTTTTTTAAACTGACTTATAGAAATGATTCAAAGGGCTTTAGGGCAAACAGTACTTGCAGTGTTGATTAACAAGGAACTCAACATTCTGGCAGATCTACAAGCTTTGATTGCAGGTTATTAGCTGACAAAATCACCTAACTAAGGTATGTGGTTTGGACTAGTTTTTTTCTGGAAATAATTGGAAGTAGTCTAGCAGGTAAGTACATCTCAAGTTCAAATATCAGCATGTATGACAGTGACAAAGAAGGCTGAATAACTGTCATCTTTGGCAGTAGTGAGGATCTATATCCTTTCTTTGGTGTTTTTGTAAATTTTGAAGAACAGTGATTAGGTTTTCTTATAAAGACAGACATGATATTTTAGCCCACTGTATCAATACAAAAAAAGACCTTTAAACAACTTTTATATAAAACCTCACTAAATATTCTTTATAAAGTATACCCCACCCAAGAAAATCTAAATGGTAACATATCTTAAGACTACTATACTTTAGATCAGCGGTTCTCAACCTGTGGGTCGCGACCCCTTTGGGGGTCAAACGACCTTTTCACAGGGGTCACCTAAGACCATCGGAAAACACGTATATAATTATATATTGTTTTTGTGATTAATCACTGTTTAATTATGTTCAATTTGTCACAATGAAACTGGGGGTCACCACAACATGAGGAACTGTATTAAAGGGTCGTGGCATTAGGAAGGTTGAGAACCACTGCTTTAGATGATGAGGACCCTCAATGTTATAACAAACTGGGGCTCAGAAATATGTCTGATGTAGTAGTGCCTTTTACATTACAATCCAAGTAGATCTGGTCATAATCCTGGTTCTGCTACTCACTACCCACATGACCACTACCAAATCAATATTTAACTTCCCTACACCTCAGTTTCCTCATCTGTAAAATGAAGGGATTGGTGTCAATTCCTCACTAGGAATAATAAAATCTAATTCTATTTTAAAAACTTCTTAGCCTGGTGAGATTCAAAACTCTGAATCAAAACATGGAAAACACTAAGCTTTTTTATCTGAGCATTAACCACATTAATTGCAGCATACTACTTCACCTTTTGCTGCTATTTTTTTCTAAGATGAAAAAAGGCTTCTGTATACCTAAAGTGGTATCCATCTATCTATCTATAGATATATAATTAATAAATATTTATATTGGCCACAACTTGGTAAAAAAGATAGTGAGAGACATTTAAAGTTTGCCTGAGAATCTTAGATTATACTTTCTATATTTTTTATTTCTATGTCAAGGGAAAACTGAATTAGTTTTAGTCATTTCATGACTTAAATACATTCAATTCTTTCAACACATGTCTTAATTAATACACCTTAAATGCTAATTTTAACTTCAATTTTATATATTAACAAAACCAAAACAAAAAAGCTCAAACCCTCAAAAAAAGGGTTCATTGCTTCTCTTTCTTAAATTAAAATCAGTAAGTTTCCAAACCATTCCTTTAGTTAAGGAACAATAATTAGCATGCTATTCTTTGCTGATTTAGTAAACTCTAGTCCTGGCTCAGCCCTCTTTCAACAGATACAGAGGAACAGGTTTTTAAACATAAATAGATCATGCTGAAAATATGTGTCCCTTAAAAGTTATTAATATTTCAACTTTGTTAAGCATTGTACTTTAATAAGAATTAAATCAGTCACAGATATAACTACTATCACTATAGTGACCTTTAGCTATTTTGAAGGCTGTTATTTGTGAATTCTAGAACCTACTGCAGTGGTTTTCAAACTTTAGCAGCAGAATCATCTGGTGGTCTTGTTAAAATCCAGATTGCTGAGCTCCACCTTAGTTTCTGATACAGATTTGGATGGGGCCCAGGATTTTCATTTCTAACAAGTGTCCAGGTGATGCCCCTGCTGCCGGACAGACCATATCACATGCACTTTGAGAACCACTGGCTTACCGAGATGAAAGTGGTAAGAATAATAATAATAAAACCTAATTCTATTTTAAAAACTTCTTAGCCCGATAAATAAAACTCTTCATGACCTTGAACCCTGCCTTCTATAGTCTCCTTTCCTCTCATACTCCATCTGGCCTATTGTGTTATGGTCTTACATAACTATTTTTGGTCTGTGGAACACATATTCTCTCAGGTTTCCATGCCTTTGCAGAAACTGCTCCCTCAACTGGAAATGCTGCCAGTTCTAATTCACCTGGTTCTCTTTCACTTGTTCCTTTCAGGGGTGGGGAACCTTTTCCTGACAAGGGCCATTTCGATATTTATAATATCATTCAAGGGCCATACACAAAATTATCAACTTCAAAGTTAGCCTGCTATATTTAGTCAAACATTTAATTACCTCACCCCTAATGCCTTGGCAGGGCCAGTCCAAATGATTTCTCAGGCCTTATACGTTCCCCACCCCTGCTTTAGATGCTCCAGTGCCATCTTTTCTGTGCTGCCTTTTGATTTCCTAAGGTAGAACTCATTACTCCATCCCTCCTGTGGTCCACAAGTCTTTACTCACTCTGTGAATTCTGGGAAATTATTAAACCTTTCTAGACCATATGTTTTTTCCATCTAAAATAAGGGATTACATGCCCTAATTCATAAATTCCTGTGACAATGAAGTGGGCTTATACAATACTACCACTGTTAACTGTGCTCGTGGAGGGATGTTGCTTATCTTCTTCACCTGTGGGAAGAGTGAGCACAGTGCTTGACACATAGAAGCTCCAATGCATGCTGAAAGAGTCAATATGATAGTAATTTGACTTGAAACAATTACTGACTCATACTAGAGAGCCATTCAAATTTTTTGAGTTTGACTAAATCAGTATTCTCAAAGTACGGTCCCTGCACCAGCAGCATCAGTATTACCTGGACCTTGGAAATGTAAATATTTGGGTCTATCCCAGACCAACTGAATTAGATACTCTTGAGGTAGGACCCAGGAAGTCTAATCATTCCTCCAGGTGATTCTGATAAAAACTAAAGTTTGAGAACCACTGCTTTAAATAGCCTGATTTACAATAAAGATACTATTATGATAGGTAGTCTTAAATAAGCAGATAAGAGGGTATTCTAAGATCCCAGAAAGTGGTTTAAGAATATTGTTTCAATGAGGGCAACAAGTTTTCTATTGTGTTCAAAGCCAACACAGTGGTTTGAGCTTCATGTTCTCTAAGATCAACTGAAGCAGAATGATGAATAATCTTCCTTCATTTACTTCTTTGACCTAACACTAAATATTATACTTATTTTATTTTTTTCTTGTTGCACTCACTACACTATAACTTGATGGTTAACTAGTTTCTGAACTTAAACTCCTTAAGGGAAGGCTTCCTTAAGACTTTATAACTATTCTTGTAAACTTTAAGTGCTATATAAAGGCAAGGGATAATTTTTCTTTTAAAAGAAGCTTCCTGTTTACTATGGGTCACTCTTTTAGAATAAAATCATACCTCGATTAGCATTTACTAGGTGAATTAAAAACTGTGGGTATGGAACCTGGTCAGTGTGGTTCGGTGGTTGAGTGCTGACCCATGAACCAAGAGGTCCCTTAATTGAATGCTGGTGGGGGCACATGCCTGGTTGCTGGCTCAATCCCCGCTAGGGGGCGTGCAGGAGGCAGCCAATAGATGTTTCTCATCCATGTTTCTATCTCTACTAGAGGCCCGGTGCATGAAAATCATGCACTGGAGGGGGGGGGGGGTGTCTCTCAGCTCGGCCTGCCCCCTCTTGCAGTCTGGGAGCCCTCAGGGGCGGGAGGCGACCCGGCGATCAGGGGAAGGCGATGTCCCCATCACACCTCTGCTGCTGCCATGGCCGGCAGCACAAGTCTCAGCCGGCCCTGGTTACCTGAGCCTCGGGTGGCACTGGGTAGCTGAGCAGCCGCCATTCAAGGCTTGCCTGTGCCTTAGGCTGGCCCTGGGCAGCTGGGGGCTGAGGGAACTGAGGGACTCCAGAGGCAGGTGCGCAGCAAGGCCGGGCCTGGGGGCAGGCCCGGACTTGCTGTGTGCCTGCCGCCCCAGTGGGGCTGAGGGGACTGGGCGCCACCATCTTGTGGCTGTGGGCGCTGCCATCTTTGAGGGCGGGGCAGTCAATTAGCATATTCCCTCCTTATTGGCCATGGGCACTGCCATCTCTGCGACGGCATGAGGGTCAATTAGCATATTCCCTCTTTATTAGATAGGATATCCCTCTCCCTCTCTCACGCTGAAATCAATAAAAAACATATATAAAAAAATAGTGGCTATGGAGAAAATGGACAGAAATATAGAATTGTGTGTGTGTGTGTGGGGGAAATAAGAATGCTATTTTTTGTATAATGGACTTTTATTTACTGGAAATGCAGCCCCCAAAGAATCAAATGAGCTTGAATTTAGTGTTTTAAAAAAGTTAATTACAATAACATTCAAAGGAGAAGTAAAACTCAAAAGAATCAATACTACTGCAAGATAGCTTGGCTTTCCATACTGCTATTCATATTTTAATTCATCCCAACTGGCTCCTGACCACAGCTTTTTTTCCCAAGCTGTCTTACTTTTACCACAACAGATCACTTGCAACTTCACTGAGAAGAGGCCAGATATAAACCTCCAGCTTCACAAGTTCCCCTATTTTCATATTTTTTTTTAATCCTCACCCGAGGATATTTTTTCCATTGCTTTTTAGAAAGAGTGGAAAGGGGAGGGAGAGACAAAAACACACTGATTGGTTGCCTTCCGCATGCCCCCGACCAGGGCCAGACGCCTGCAACCTAGATACATGCCCTTGACTGGGAAACCCGGGACCCTTCAGTGTGCATGCTGAGGCTCTATCCACTAAGCCAAACTGGCTAGGGCCATCCTTCTTAATAGGACTAACTGCTTCATTCATACTGTCAGCTCAACAACTTTGTACAAACCATCTCCATTCTTTCCTTTCTAAAAAGTAAAACCAGAGAGTCATGTTAATTTGATCTCACATAAAAAAAATAAATAAACATTAAAAAAACCACACAGAAAAATCCAAAACAAAACAACTATGAGGAACCCACTTTTTTTCTTTATTAATGTGAATAAAGACATCATGGCTACTTGTTTAAAAATACTGCAAATTTCTTCTTTTACATTTTGACTACTTTGTCTTTCTTCTATTCTTCCCTGAACACAGAAGCTAATTAACAAAGCAATAAGGTAGAGAAAAAGAACACTTAAATGACTGCCTACTTTATAGCAGGCACACATCACTTTAGTGAGTCCTTCTTACAAACATGAGCAACATTCTCATTTTATAGTTGAGAAAACGGAGGTCAAGTAGTTTACTCAAAGACACAATGCTAGGGACAGGATTCAAACCTAGACCTAACTAATGTCAAAACACAGGCTTTTTCTACCATAACAGTAAGACTGGGAAAGAAAGCAAGTATCTACAATGACCTGAAATAAAGAATTGTGTATGAACAGTGCTTTGACTAAGCACCGCATGCTAGTTGTGAAACCATAGCATGGATCCATAGACTAAAACTGTTCATAACTGCCATTTATCTTATCTAGCACATTCCTAGAAGAGGTTCTGCTCTGAGAACAAGGGAGGTAACTTCTTGGAAAAGGCACTTGCTCAGTGATCTTTCGACAGCCAGTATAGTTTACCTAGTCGCTAAGAACTAATGTTCTTCTGGTTTGTTAGAAAGCTGAAGATATCTTCAAAATATATGTCTATATGCAGAATATTGCAGAAAAAATTACCTTGCTTTACCCAAAGACGCTTCTGACTTCCACAATCACAAAATCCACTATAGGAATTTCCCAAATTATAAAATCAAATCTTTTGCATTAAGAATTTCTTTCATTGAGCTGGCAAATCTGATATACTTATGGTCAAGCTTCACCCAAACCAGGTAAAAATGATTCATTATAAATTTTCAAGTAGACGCTACAATCATTCTTGGAGGCCAGGCTCAGGAATCACCTACTGCTACATTTCATGATTTTAAAAACTCACAAAAATGCCCGAGGGAGATTTTTATGATTGGTAACATAAATTGAGTGATTTTTGTGAATGATGAAGGCTATTATTCATGCTAAACATAGCAGGTAAAATGGATACTCACAAAACTAAAGACTATTATTTTCTCCAGTAACCAGTCTTACAATGGTGTGAAAAAAGCTTTTACCAAGGAACTATTAAAAACCCAGGTAAATAGTTATATAAAGATTGATACTTATTTTTATTTTGGACAGTCCTACAAACACCTTGTTCACCAATACCTCAACATATTTTTATATTCATCTAATTAATTTTAGGTCAAAATCCTGCCAGAAAAGAATGCTTAGAGAGGAAAAAGGGATCCACATCAATTTTTTGGCTTTGGATGTTATATTTTGGTCATGTAAGACATCATCACTGGGGGGACTCGGTGAAGGGATATATGAGACCTCCCTGTACTTTTATTTTGCAACTTCTTATGACTTTATAATTTATAGTTATTTCAAAATAAGAGTTAAAAAAAGATACATGCACATGGTAAAAAATAATTCAAAGAGTATACACAGGAAGGGTATACAACCAATAAAGTCCCTCTCCTACCTCAGGGTCCCTTTGTATTCTCTATATTAACGACCTTTTAAAAAGCCCATTTATGGCCCTAGCCGGTTGGCTCAATGGATAGAGCTCCGGCCTGTGGACCAAAGCGTCCCAGGTTAGATTCCAGTCAAGGGCCCTGGGCCCTGGTTCATGCAGGAGGCAACCAATTGACGTGTTTCTCTCACATCGATGTTTCTCTGTCTTTCCCTCTCTCTTCCAACTCTCCCTAAAAATCAATGGAAAAATATCCTCAGGTGAGGATTAACAACAACAAGAACAAGAAAAAAGCCCATTAATGCCCTGGCTGGTTTGGCTCAGTGGATAGAGCCTTGGCCTGTGGACGGAAAGGTTCAATTCCAGTTAAGGGCACATGCCTAGGTTTCGGTCTCCAGTACGGGGCGCGCAGGAGGCAACTGACCAATGATTCTCTCTCATCATTGATGTTTCTATCTCTCTCTCCCTCAACCATCCTCTCTCTGAAGTCAATACATACATATTAAAAGAAAAAGAAAAAAGCCCATGTAGGAAAAAGTCTTTAATACTTTGGAGTAGGAGGGACCTTTCTCATTATGTCTCAAAATAAAAAACTTCAATAATTTCCCTAAAATATAAAATACTTCTATAAATCTATGAGAAAAATGGGTAGAATTCTCATGTACAGTTCACAAGAAATGGCATGAAATAATACTCACCATTCCATTCATAATAAAAATACAGAGTAAAACTATAATGTAATACCATTTGCCTACCCAGATTGGCAAACATATTAAAATTTAATATACTGCTAGTGAGGCTGTAGGAAAATGGGCCTTCTCATGCAGCACTGTTGCAAGTGTTATAACCTGTATAGAGAGCAATTTGGCTTTATTTAATTTTACACACACACACACACACACTTTTATTTACTTTTTGAGCCAGCAATCCTACATCTGGGTTTATCCTATAAATATTTATACATACACAGGAGATAATGTATTTAAAAGGCTACTCATTACATCACTGTTTATAACAGCAATGCTCTATTAATAGGGAACTGGTTAAAGAAATCATGGTAGAGCATCCATTCAACTGAATACTACCCATTTATAAAAAAACAAACACCCACAAAAATGCTTTTCTGTGTAATGAAATGGAAACAGTGTGCCTTGGAGATCTTTAAAAGTAAAGATACAGATGTGTGTATATTAGCATTGTCAAAGGGGGAGCTAATATTGTATATTGTATTTGTTGTATAAGCATAAAGAAATGGCAAGGATACACACATACACTTTATGAAAGTGGTTATATGTTTGGGAAGGCAGGCAGATAGGGGACAAGGACAGAAGTAAGACTATTTTCATTGAATTTTGGAGAATAATGAAAAATATTCCAAAATGAAAATGACTCATGGAGTTATTATCCTGTACAGTGTGAACTCAAGACATGAACAAATGGCAAACAGGAAAAGGGGAAAGGAGGGAAGAGGAGCCAACAACTCCACTTTCTTTAGGAAATGTTTCATTCTAGAAGATAAAGTACTATGGTCAACATAAGAAACAATAATAAATGTTAAATTATATTTGTGATTTGTAAAATTTATTTTCTTGGCTTAGGGTGAATTATAGTCACTTAAAAATATGGTGTAGCCCTAACGGTTTGGCTCAGTGGATAGAGCGTCAGCCTGCGGACTCAAGGGTCCCAGGTTCAATTCCGGTCAAGGGTATATACCTTGGTTGCGGGCACATCCCCAGTAGGGAGTGTGTAGGAGGCAGCTGATCGTTGTTTCTCTCTCATTGATGTTTCTAACTCTCTATCCCTCTCCCTTCCTCTCTGTAAAAAAAAAATCAATAAAATATATTTTTTAAAAAATGTTGTAAATAATGTTCATAATTCCAAGTATAGTTATTTCTGTTTATAGTGATTCTGGTAAGTAAACAGTATAAGTTTATAATAAACATCTATAATATAACAGGCTACATAAAACTTACATAATAAAAATGTTACATTAAAAATGTATTTCAAAGAAGATGTAGATAAGATTAATATTAACTTTACCTTCTGTGTGTGTGTGTGTGTGTGTGTGTGTGTTTTGTTGTTAATCCTCATCCAAGGATATTTTTCTATTGACTTTTAGAGAGAGTGGAAGGGAGGGGGAGAGACACAGACAGAGAAACATAGATGTGAGAGACACATCGATTGGTTGTCTCCTGCTTTTAGCCTGACCAAGGCTGGGGATTGAGGAGCTTGCAACTGAGGTATGTGGCTTCGACCAGAATCAAACCCAGAACTCTTTAGTCGGTGGGCCGACACTCTATTCACTGAGCCAAACCAGCTAGGGCCTAACTTTATCTTCTTTTTCCAAATCTCTTTACATTTCTAAGTTATGATCTTTGGGGGAAATTATTTTAATATTTGGTAGTAAAATTCTGATATAATTATAGCTTTTTCTTGTAGAGCCACTCTAAGTAAACAATTAAAAAACAAACTGAACTAAAATTCTAGATGAGAGATATAAAAATTTAGTCTGGAAAAACTAGAAACTGACACAAAAGTGAAATACACATAGCAATTTTAGCATTACAACTCAAATATTCCAAATAAATTAATAAAGTTTAACTAATATATTATTTCAAGTTAAATACTTAAATGGTATAAGAACATAAAATCGTATGTACTTAAGATAAATGAACATATACACTAGCTAGTTATTTCTTATTAGACTAACATTAAGCAAGGTTTGACCGGATGAATAATTTATTTCCTTCCTCTGAGTCAGAATGAAATAAGAAAGGGTGTGAGAAAGGGGTGGGAGGAGGGTGGCATTTCCTCAATGTTGGAATGCTTACATTTAGATCAGGCTCTCTCGACAGAGATTTCATTGTACTGTTTACATAACCGCAGCAACAGATAATTTGATGATAGCACAATTCATTACTAGGGAATGAAGGATACATGCTAAGAGGCTTAAGTTTAAATTAAAAATTTGACACTATAGTTCTGGCTACTTTAAATTATTTCCTGGAGACTGGGAAAATAGTATATGACTGATAATTATCTAGACTGAGATGTATACTGGTACCTATGAGTAAAAAAAGGGGAGAAGGATTAGAAAGGATTTCCAATTTTCCCAGTTGATGTCTAGCTCAGAATACTGAACTAAAATCTGGATAACCTAGTTATAATGAAAAGGAATGAAGTGGATATAGTTCCATATATTCATTCTAGATATTTTAAAAATATTCCTTTAGTCTTTTGGGATAGAAGTTGATGGCACCCAACTCCTATAAACATCAGAATTTAGCAATTAAAGTATACCTTAATATAGTAAAAGATCTATGTTTTCCTTTTAAAGATACCTTTATTTTTTAAGAGAGAAACATCGATGTGAGAGCAACACATCAATCAGTCTATCAATTGCTGCCTCCTGCACATTCCCTACTGGGGATCGAGCCCACAACCTGGGTATGTGCCCTCACCAGGAATCTAACCAGCAACCTTTTGGGATGACACCCAACCAACTGAGCCACACATAACAGGGCAAGATCTACATTTTTCAATACTGATATTAGGAACCATCTTTTCTAGAAAATACAAAATTTAAGTAGGAAAAAAGGAAAAAATTCAATAAAAGTTCTTAATATAAATGAAGACATTAAAAACCTAAATAGGAATTCAAATTACTTCAGCTGTGTTAGGGAAACAATAAAGATTTAGAAAAGACCATCCAGGGAAAGGACTATGCTTAATATATATATATATATATATATATACATATATATATATATATTATGCAAATTAGCCCAGACCCAGTAACGCATCACTACCGAACAGCAGGGACCTGAGCAGCCGCAGGCTCCCAGCACTGCCAGGCCCCGAGCGGCCAGCACACCCTTGGGCCTGGAATAATGATGCATTCACAACGAGCCCAGAGTCACTGCACAGGGGACTGTGGATCAGGGAGCTGCAGATCAGGGGGGCTGTGGATCAGGGGGGGCTGCAGCTTGGGGGGAGCTGCAGATTAGGTGGGCTGCAGATCAGGGGGGCTACGGACCAGGGGGACTGCGGACTAGGGGGCTGTGGCACTGGGGACCCCAGCTCCGAGCCCAGAGCCTGGCCTCAGGGCTGTAGCTGTGACTGTGCTGCCCAGCGGAGAGCCCCACAATCTGCCCCCACAGACTCAGGAGAGCCAGGGTCCGTGCGGACGGTCTCGCCTGGTGCCCTTTACTCCATGAGGAGTGCCCCATGGATGGGAGTTGGGGGCTAGACCGTGACCAGCGATCAGTGTTTGAAGAGGGAACCTTCAGCCCCGTGGACTTTCTCTCCCAACAAAGTTCCGGCTCCTCCCTGCACTCGGGCCCTGCCAGAGGGCCATGCCGGGCCTGCCTGGCCGCTGCTCACACCCACTGGTGTCTGCAGTCCCATGTGGGACCGTGAACCATGTCTGAGCCACTCTGTGGTGGAGCCCACGTCATCTCTTTAAAGTTTTCATTTTTGCTGATCCGACCTTTGCCTTCTGAGGCGGCATAGAAGCCAGGACGGTGGGCGCAGTGGAGCTTGCAGATGGGCACCCAGGAGCTTCCCGGCTCCGACGGCTTCATTCAGAGAAGGCGCCCCCTGCGCACTGCTCACCTCGGCCTGCGGGAAACAGCACAGTCACCGTGACAGGCATGTTCCCAAAGCTGTTCCTGAACCTCGCTCTTCCTCCCTCGTCTCCCAAAGCCCAATGCAGCCTGTGGCCAGACGTGCAGAGGGTTGGCTGGTGCTGCCAGCGCCCTCCCCAGTACCAGACAGGACCAGGCAGCAGGAGGGTGAGGCTGGCTTGGGGCAGACTTAGCCCCTGCAAGCTGTGTCACAGCGGATCCTAAGCAGCAAGAACTTACCAATAGGGATGTTTGTGCAGATATTTTAAACAACTTCCACTTTTAAAACTGAATTGAAAAGCATAGATTGTTGCTCTAGAGAGCAATGCTTCGGCTCACGAGTTCAATTCATTCTGGTCAAGGGCACATGCACAGGTTGCGGGCTCGATCCCCAGTAGGGGGCGTGCAGGGAGGCAGCTGATTCATAATTCTCTATTGTTGATGTTTCTCTCTCCCCGCCTCTCTGAAATCAATACACACACACACACACACACACACACACTAGAGGCCCGGTGCATGAAAATTCATGCACTGGAGGGGGGTCCCTCAGCCCAGCCTGCCCCCTCTCCCAGTCCAGGAGCCCTCAGGGGTGGGAGGTGAACTGGAAATCAGGGGAAGGCGACGCCCCATCACACCTCTGCTGCTGCCACTGCTGGCAGCACAAGCCTCGGCTGGCCCAGGGTGGCTGGGGAGCTGAGGGGACTGGGGAACTCTGGAGGCAGGCACACGGAGCAGCCGGACCCACCTGCTGCCCTGGCGGGGCTAAGGGGACTGGGCGCCGCCATCTTGTGGCTGTGGGCGCTGCCATCTTTGAGGCTGGGGCAGTCAATTAGCATATTTCCTCCTTATTGGCTGTGGGCGCCGCCATCTTTGCGACAGCGTGAGGGTCTATTAGCATATGCCCTCTTTATTAGATAGGACACACACACACACACACACACACTAATAAAAGGGTAATATGCTTATTAGACCAGATAGACCTGATGTCTTCCTGACATCATTCTGGACATCCTTCCTGACAAAGCCGGGGCCCAGCCTAGGGGAAGCCGCCCAGGGTCCCGGTGCCTGTGGCTGGCCAGAGAGAGGGAAGCCCTGGTCCTGGGTGCCGGCAGCCTGGGGAAGGAAGGCCTACTCTTGCACGGATTTTCATGCAACGGGCCTCCAGTTTTATCATAAAGATTAATTCTCCTTCAAAAGGTTGATAATAGCATTCCCTCCATCTGACTACAAGCAAATAAACAGCACTTTCACTACTAAAGTAGTGTAAGTGTAGAGAAATGAACAAAACTAGAGAAGGGACATGATAGAAAAGAATATCAAGGGAAATAAAAATAAAACTTCTAAGATTTGACTCATTTCAGAGACCAATAAACACTAATAAATTTTCACCCAGCAATAGGTATAAAAATTTTTTAATGGAAGCTTAAATCCATCTATTATTTCTAAAAGTAATTCAGAATTCTTCAGCAATGACATAATAATGGGACAAAGTGGGTAGGGAATCAGAAACTATTTTATTAATTGATGTCTTTTCCCCATTCCAAATGCCAGCTCAACTTTTAAATTGGATATCCTAAACTCATTGAGACCCTCAATGGTTTACTTGCACTCTCTTTGCTCATACTCTTTCTTACTACCTGAATACTTCAGTGGATATTCTATTATTCTTTTATAGCTTTAGCTAAAATATTTTCTGTAAAAGCTTTTCTAACTCCTTCAGAAGTAGTATAGTGAGTCATGTCCCATACTACACTTATGGTACTAACCATATAAGGCTGTGTTTTATTTAATTAATTAATTTATTTATCATATATACATACATATATATATGTTTTTTTTATTGATTTCAGAGAGGAAGGGAGAGGGAGAGACAGAAACATCAATGATGAGAGAGAATCACTGATTGGCCACCTCCTGCACACCCCCTTACTGGGGATTGAGCCCGCAACCTGGGCATGTGCCCTTGACCAGAATCGAACCCGGGATCCTGCAGTCCACAGGCTGATGCTCTATCCACTGAGCTAGACCAGCCACGGCAAGGCGGTGTTTTAATAGTTGCTTCTATCTCTTACTAGACAAAGGCCTATGTGGCATACAAAATCCTATATAATAAAAGGCAAATATGCAAATTGACTGACCGGTGGACCGACCAGTCACTATGACACACACTGACCACCGGGGGCAGACACTCAACGCAGGAGCTGCCCCCTGGTGGTAAGTGCAGCGGCAGTGGTGGGAGCCTCTTCTTCCTCCGCAGCAGCACTAAGGATGTCCGACTGACGGCTTAGGCCCGCTCCCCGCCTAAGCCATCAGTCAGACATCCCCTAAGGGCTCCTGGACTGCGAGAGGGTGCAGGCCGGGCTGAGGGACCCCCCTGAGTGCACAAATTTCATGCACCAGCCTCTAGTTTACTATAAGGCTGGCAGTCATCTACTAAAGGATTGATATGCTATAGAAGCCTGGACTCGCAAATTGTATACCTGGAATTTGAATCCTAAATATATTACAATTAGAGTTTCTCTAGCTATAATATGAGATAGCTGTATTGGATTACCCCCAAAGCTATTTCCTACACTTAACAGCAAAATTATTTTTTCCAAGGAGTTCTTGGATATGAGTAATGCTATCTTTTTTTTTTAAAATGTATTTTTCTTGATTTAAGAGAAGAAGGGAGAGGGAGAGAGAGAAACATCAATGATGAGAGGGAATCATTGATTGACTGCCTCCTGCATGCACCTAAAGGGGATGAAGCCTGCAACCCGGGCATGTTCCCTTGGCCGGAATTGAACCTGGGACCCTTAAGTCCGCAGGCCGACGCTCTATCCACTGTGCCAAACTGGCTAGGGTGGTAATGCTATCATTTTAACTAAAAACAAATAATTAAGGAAAAATTATTTAATCTCATTCCTCATTTTCAGTCTGAAACGAAACTTGCCACTTATTTTTGCTGCCTAATATGTAATTCATATATCTAGGTAATCTAAATTCCTTTGGAGGCAATGGGTCATAAATGCTGAACTGAACTAACTTTGCCTCCTATTTCCTATAGAGTCAAGTGTCAATAACACTTTTTTTCTAGATGACACTTTTGTGAAAAATGGTAAATCCCAGTCTGTCTCCTCTGCACAATGCCCAACACTTGTTGAATATTGGTTAGAATAATATGAAGTTGGACAGTGTCCACCAGTGGGAAGATCACCAGATGTGGAATTCAGGTTACTCTCATTGGGCTTTTTTCCTTCAACATTAGTTTCAAAAATTTTTATAGAGTTTAGTGTAACTAACCACTCAAATGTGATCTCTTTTTGTCTTGGGAGGGGGGAGAGTGAAAGATAGTACATTCAGGATAGATATTGAAAAGAAGTTACCTAAGTAAGGGGAAAGGGGTATGACTGCAAAATGCTTGGTCATGGGAATTAAGCAAGGTAAAATGATACAGTTTTTACAATTAAGCACTGAGAATCTGTGAGAGATCACAGGGATGATAATAAAATAAAAATAACAAAAACAAAAGCCAAGGATGACTGGAGTGTTTAGCTTAGAGCAACTAGGAGTTGGGGAGATGGCTAATGTGTCACAGGAAGAAAGTTAGATTTTGTTGGGCGTAAAGAGTGAGTAGCAGAGGAACCTGGGAATAAAGATGAGAAAATGAGAAATACAAGTTTCACTTGGGATTGAATTTTGAGACATCTAAATTATAGATCCTGGAAATATAAAAAGAAGGTTGCTGGAAATAGGTATCTAGAACTCAGGAGTAATTTCTGACCTAGAAGTCTAGAGTTGAGAGTTGTCCAAATATGGTGGGTAGCTCAAACTGCGAGAGGTGAGCTTGCTTTAAACAGTGAGAAGTCAAATGGGTTAAAAACACCAACATATAAATAGTTATGGAAGAGTTACGGAAACTAACCTTCTTGGGAAACCTTTTTTTATTTCACTGACTGGCTTCATATTTCCCTCTTTTTTCTCAAGCATTCTACTACTATTTTCAATTAAATAGCTATTCTTGAACAAATCCTTTCAATCCCATTTCCACAATGAGGCTTAACCAAATGTGTGGAAATAAGACTATCCCTTGTAATACCAAATGCCAAATATCAGGGAGGAGCACATAGATAATTTTGCTCACATCATAACTAATCTTTTTTCATTTATGCCCATTTTTTTTGAAGGTGCAGAGGTGTTATTTAAAACTACAGGCCCGGTGCAAAAAAATCTGTGCACTCGAGGGGAGGGGGGTGGTCCCTCAGCCCAGCCTGTACCCTCTCGCAGTCTGCTACCCCTCGGGAGAAAACGACCTGCTGGCTTAGGCCTGCTCCTGGGTGGCAGAGGGCAGGCCCAATCCCTAGGTGCAGCCCCTGGTCGGGCTCAGAGCAGGGCCGATTGGGGAGTTGGGGCGCCGCCCCGTCATGCACAGAGCAGGGCGGATTGGGAGGCTGTGATGCCACCCTCAGTTACTCTCAGGGTAGGGCCGATTGGGGGGTTGGGGCACTGCCCCCTGTCACACTCAAGGCAGGGTCGATCAGGGGGTTGGGGAGCTCCCCCCTGTCACACACAGAGCAGGGCGGATAGGGAGGTTGTGGCTCCGCCCCCTGTCATACAGAGCCGCAGGGCGATCAGGGGGTTGGGGAGCTCCCCCCGTCACACTCAAGGCAGGGTCGATCAGCGGGTTGGGGAGCTCCCCCCTGTCACACACAGAGCAGGGCGGATAGGGAAGTTGTGGCTCCGCCCCCTGTCACACACAGAGCCGCAGGGTGATCAGGGGGTTTGGGCGCTGCCCTCTGTCACGCTGATCTCGGTGCTGGGAGGCATATTACCCTTTTACTATATAGGATAGAGGCCTGGTGCATGGGTGGGGCTGGCTGGTTTGCCCTGAAGGGTGTCCTGGATCAGGGTGGGGGTCGCCACTGGGGTGCCTGGCCAGCCTGGATGAGGGGATGATGGCTGTTTGCAGCTGGTCACACACCCTTCAGGGTGGGGGTCCCCACTGGGGTGCCTGGCCAGTCTGGGTGAGGGGCTGAGGGCTGTTTTCAGGCTGGTGGGTGACTGAAGCTCCCAACCGCTCCTTGTTTTCTTTTTTTTTTATTCTGGGCTAAGGCCTCGGCTGCTGAAAGCAGGTATCTGGTTTGTTTGGGTTCTATAATCGAAACACTGTATCATCTCCAGCTCTGAGATCCTGGCCGGCTGAAAGCTGGTTTCTGGGGTTTTGTTTAGCTTCTATATTTGTTACAATGTTTCAAACTGCCAGCTCAGAGGCCAGCAAGGCAGGCGGGGAACGTTGGAGTCCTCCTTCACTGAAGCAAACAAGCCTCATGTTCGCTTCCAGCTGCCTGGCTGCCGGCCGCCATCTTGGCTGGCAGTTAATTTGCATGTCGCCCTGATTAGCCAATGGGAAGGGTAGCGGTCATACGCTAATTACCATGTTTCTCTTTTATTAGATAGGATACTGTCATAGAAAAAGCATAATTCTACGGGCAACATATTTGACAAAGTAAAATTATATTAGGCTAGCCATTAGGATTATCTGATCCAAACCCAGCTTTTCTTCCTAAGTTGTTAACTAATCTTTCTTTGCTTCCTTACATTTCCTTCCTAATTTGTCCCCAATGTCCAGGGATAGTAATGAATAAAAATAGAGGTTATTGAGGAACTGTTTCAAAACAGATAAACACAGAAGAATAAGAGTACCATGAGGTTTTTAAAGAGACAGTTGTTTCATTCAGATTTAGACCAAAGGGACAGCACCAAGCATGGTCATCACCCCATAATAAAAAGAAGAAAATTTTGTATGAGGAGAAAAAAAAAAATCTGTTCTACTTTACTTAAAAAAAAAAAAAAAATATATATATATATATATATATATATAATTATTATTATTATTATTTTACAGAGAGGAAGAGAGAGGGACAGAGAGGTAGAAACATCGATGAGAGAGAAACATGGATCAGCTGCCTCCTGCACACCTCCTACTGGGGATGTGCCCACAACCAAGGTACATGTCCTCGACTGGAATCAAACTTGGGACCTTTCAGTCCGCAGGCCGATGCTCTATCCACTGAGCCAAACCGGTTAGGGCTGTTCTACTTTACTTTTAATCAATCAATGAATGTTTTGCATTTGGGATGTTTAAAGATTTAGATTGGCTTGGGTTTGAGCAAAAAAAAAATACATCGCTTATCTTCAATAAACATAAAGACAATGCTGGGAATATATGCCCCAAAGAATTAGTTTCCTAGTTTATCAATTTACTACCACTGGCTTAACTCTCTTTTGCACTTTACTTCATTTTGGGAGTAAGAGAGCTTACCTCTTTAGAATTTGTCTAAGCAAAAGGCTGGATTATCAAGGAATAATAAAGTGGCTTAAGACGGGCTTTAGCATTATATTTACTAGTGGGGTGATCCTACCAAGTTAATATACTGATGCCAGTGTCTTCAACTGTAAAATGGGGTCATAGTTATACCTACCTTAAGGGACTGATGTGAGACTTTTTACAATAGTAAACACTTAAAAAATTAGTTTCTTCTACTGTTTGGATCAATTAGACTTCTACACTATATAAGGTCTACTATCCCAGTATATCTTGTTACAAATGAAGCAGTGAGGTACAAATACAAATCAAGTATAATTAGTATTAAAAAACAGCCTTTGGCTCTAGCCAGTTTGGCTCAGTGGATATAGCATCAGCCTGCGGACCGAAGGGACCTGGGTTCGATTCTGATCAAGGACATGTAACCTGGGTTGTAGGTTCCTTCCCGGCCTAGGCCCTGGTTGGGGTGGTACAGGAGGCAATCAATCAATGTGTTTCTCTCACATTGATATTTCTCTCTGATTTTCCCTCTCTCTTAAAATCAATGGAAAAATATCCTCGGGTGAGGATTTAAAAAAACCCACGCAAAAAAACCTACAGCCTTTGTATGTATGTCTCATGCCAAAAATGAAATAAACCTAGTTATGCCTTAAGTTTATTTGATTTCTTTGTACTTAGTCACATGTTAAAGATTTAATGCAGTCACAAAATACTCTAATAAAAATTATTTGACTTGAGAGTTAAACTTACAGCATTACTGATTAGCACAGAATTCCTGTGGACTACACTTTAATAAAGTTCTTATTGATTCTCTCTAAGATCTCAATGTTTCATTGTATACGATAAAAATAGTCTTAACTTCCTGTGGGAAATTCTTCAAAGGCCACTGAGATATAACAATTAATTTAATTATGAATAAAAAAATTCCAAAAGTGTTTAACTAAAAATATCCTCTGCCTTCCTTTAGTGTTATATGAAATTTCAACAACGAATATTACTAAACACGAATCAAAACAGTGGGATAACATGTTGCTTTGCTTCTAGTTGAGGATCACTGCTTTGAAATTACCAAATTCAAAAAGGGATTCTGGTACAGGACAATAAAAAAAAGTAGAAAACAGCATTACTATACAATCTAAAGGGTTTTAAGGTTTTTCACTCAAGCAGAACTATACTCAAATAGGTACATTTTCAGTGACAAAAAGTTTTTAACAGTTAACAACTTTTTCTCATTTCAATATAGACCCATATCCTTGAATTCTAAGGAATACTGGTAATTCTATAATATGCAGGCTCCACCTCTTGGATTCTTCCACAGATAATTTTGCTTTTGGCGTATTTATTGAATATTCTTCTCCTTGAATTAAACCTTAAAGGTAGGACTTTGTCTATCTCAAGGGTCTATTAATTACAACACTCTGTATATAACATATTAAACATTTAATTGAAGACAAAGATGGAATAAAACATATAGTACTTAATATATTAGCTAATTATATTTGTAAGTTCAGTATGAACTTATGTTAAGCTTATTATGCTAGTAAAAAGAACTAAGAAATAGGACACATATGTAATACCTTAATCAATAAAGAAAAAAAAGGCAAAAAAAAAGAAAGAAAGAAAGAAAGAAAGAACCAGCTCAATAAACAGCTCTTTCAACTATTAGAAACTAATTAGAGGGTATCACTGGAATACAGTAAAAAACAGGTAGATCTCCTGAGTTTTTTTGTTCCTGACAAAGATAGCTTAAATACAAAAGTAATAAACCTTTTTGTGACATTCCCTGCATCTGACTGTTACTGAGGAGGAAGGCAGTGTAGCAGTTTCAATATATTACAGGTAATTGTAGTAAGGAGAAAAACTGTTTAGGTTTGAGGAATAGAAAAGCTAAAGCTCAATGGATTTTCAGGTTACTTTTGACAAAATTATGCCAGTGAAATTTAGCAGTCCTACATACTTATAGCAGTGATGACAAAGTCATGGAATACTTTGTGGAAAATAAAGTGGTCTTTCAAACCTCTTAATGATCTTTTAAATAAAAACCTTGAAAAAGATTTTTTTACATTAGAATCATGAATTCAGTGAGAAATCATATTGTAAACTTAGTGAAAGGCTTAAATGTATAATCATACCTCATAAATATCCATCTGTGGGTTCTCTCAATTGCCTAATATCATATTCTATAGACAATTAGAACTGAATCTAAAGGGGAGAAACAGAAGAAACTATCAGCTATCCATGAAGGTGGAAAAAGGAGGCCAAAAGCTTGCTGGTTTGATCAGGTCAGATACAGAAGACAATTCAAACTGCCATGCCTTTAAACATGCCTTGTGAAAAAACAAGTTCTAGATCCCGGACTCTGAAGAAATTCAGATGCACTTTACTCTTTTTACATGAGTGGATCAAAGCACATCTAAAGGAGTCCCATGAAATCCTTGCATCATCAGCATAACCAATAATTACGCAGCGGGAAAACATCCTTGTGATCTCTAATATGTTAAACAATGTCTCCTTATCCATTTTGAAAAAAACCAACAAAACAAAACACCTTTAGAGCTACCTTTGTATTAATACCAATAACTTATGGCCATGAACAGGGACCCATTTTCTTAAATATGGCAGCTATGAAACCAAAGAACTAATTAGAGAATGTTCTCAGCTCAGCATTTCCATAGATTTTGTAGTGCAGCTTATATTTTCACACAAACCTAATCCCTTTCCTAAATGCTTTTAGTAATGGCAATTATCTGGTTTTTCTGTTTTACATTTTAGATTCCCGGTTGTAGAGGAAGGGTTTATAAAAGGTTTGAACATAAAATGGGAAAAGAAAGAAGACCAGGATGCCAAGATAAACATCACTTGAAGTGTTCAAAAGACAACTTTGAAGATGTATTGTAGGCATGGTTCAAGTGTAAGAAAAGTGGCTGCAATAAATGCTACTCAATTCCCTCCCAAGTCAGATTTATAATCTAGACCCAGAAGATAAACTTAGAGATGGTCCGGACTTTATCACTTTTTAAAAAAATATATATTTTATTGATTTTTTACAGAGAGGAAAGGAGAGGGATAGAGAGTTAGAAACATCGATGAGAGAGAAACATCGATCAGCTGCCTCCTGCACACCCCCTACAGGGGATGTGCCCGCAACCAAGGTACATGCCCTTGACTGGAATCGAATTGACCAGAATCGAACCTGGGACCCTTCAGTCCGCAGGCCAACGCTCTATCCAGTGAGCCAAACCGGTTATGGCCGAACTTTATCACTTTTACAATATGACTTCACCAAGTTACTTAGCTTCTCCAAAGGATAATAATAGGACCAGATACAGGGATTCAGTGAAATAATGCATTAGTTTAGTGTTTGGAACATGGCAAGCACTCAATACGTTAACTATATAATTTGTATTAGTAAGCTCATGGTAAAACTCTAAATATAATGAAATACACAAAGAATATTGACTTAGGAGTCAGGTGATCTGGCTCATTGCTTTAACTGTATGTAATAATTTCTAACGTTCTTTCCAGATGCCACATTGCAAAGGATTTTAATGTACTTAAATGCTGATTACAGGGTTACAATATCAAATAAACAATATCCCAGAGTTCGAGTTTACAGTCTAGTGCAGGAGATAGACAAGATAGAGATGTGAGAAATGCTAAGACAGAAAAAGATTTACAGGGTATTTTGGGGCACATATCAAGATTTAGGGTCAGGAAGGAATGTTTAGTAGAGGAAGTGCCACAGTTGGGCAGAGATGAAAAGAGCACACACAAAAATATCCCAAGTAAAAGCAGTAGGTACAGCTGACCATGGTAGAAAATTCAAATAATGAAGACCAGTTAGAAGGCTTTTGAATTTCCTCATAAGAAAGGACTGTGCCCTGAACTGGAATGAGAAAAGTGAAAAGGCTAAAGAAATACTCAGGAGACAAGCATGGCAGTACTACTTGATTAACTGGCTATGAGAAATCAGTTTGAATGTAAGGAGAGATGCCTAGGAAGAATGTGAAAAGAAGGTCTAGACAGCATCCTGAGGACACCAAAAATACTGAAAAGGACAAATAGAAAGGAAAAGTCTGCTAAGAGTACTGAGGAGAAATAACCAGAGGTAGGAAAAAAACACACAAAACTGGAAGGGATTTCAAAGATATCAAAATATCAGTCCAAAATTCAAAACCTATGACATACCACTATTACCTGTGTACAAATAGACAAATATTTGGAACACTAAAAGCTACTTAAGAGCTACTTAACCATGACTGCAACTATTAGTGTCCATGCAAATATACTCAAGGTCAGGAAAGGAATATGTGTACATTCTAACAATAATAGTGTTGAAAACTTGGATTAGGTTTGATTTTTTAAAAAATTTTCTTTATTGATTAAGGTATTACATGCTTAGCGAAATAAGTCAGTCAGAGAAAGGATTAGGTTTGATTTTATTTCTCAAACCTTGCATAATTTCAATTTTGAAAAGGCAACTATATTGCTACTAAAGAGCTGATGCACAAATATCTTATCTAAAAGACTTTTAAGATAGAATTCTCATTTTCTGATGACGTATCAAGTTGTCTGTATATTTTGAACCATGGCACTGAAGAAATTAAGCTTATACTTGATCTGCAGACTGTTTCAATTTAACTGAAAAATAAACAAATTCTTATGGTTTCACTTTTTTTAAAGCAGTACTATTATTGTGTACTTAACTTTAAGCCATATTTAGACAAAGGAATTTTATTAAAAACACTTAAAAGCAGGCAAATGGTTATATAGTTTGGAGCTCATTTGAGAATAAAATTAAACTAACCTAAAGAATTCACATAAAGCAGGTGCTCAATAAAAAATTCCACATATTCAAAAAATAAATTTTGCAGCATAACTATTTTAAAAGTAGACATAAAAGATGATTTTAATAGAATTATTCACAACTAAGGACAAATGGGAAACTAATTCAGCACTTAGTAAAGGGTTTTACCTGGGATTTATTCCTCTACCAAGAAATATTTGTAGCTTAAAATAGGTTTTTAAACCCCTCCCCAGTGTTTGCTATTAATAAACCTTAAATATTAAAGGGTGAGTTCCTTAGTGTTTAGTACTACAAAACCATTCTAGTCAGTTCTAAAACTTTTATAATAATACCTAATAAATGTGCTTAAAACTATAAGCACTAAATAGGTTATTTTCTAATGCAATAAATACTTAGTTTTATTTTATTTTTTTAAATATATTTTATTGATTTTTTACAGAGAGGAAGGGAGAGGGGTAGAGAGTTAGAAACATCGATGAGAGAGAAACATCAATCAGCTGCCTCCTGCACACTCCCCACTGGGGATGTGCCCACAACCAAGGTACATGCCCTTGACCGGAATTGAACCTGGGACCTTTCAGTCTGCAGGCCGATGCTCTATCCACTGAGCCAAACCTGTAAGGGCATTAATTTTTGATGGTAAGCAACTTACCAAATTTATTTTTTGGCAAGTGCTTTAAAAGATGGTTTTATAATAGAGACTGAGCAATCACTACTTAAGTCCAAAGGAAATCAAATTCATGTATTTACATCAACATACACTAAAATTCTCTCTTAGATTATCCTTCAAATTTTCCAGGGTTACTCTGCATACTGCCATACCAACTGAGAGCCCAAGATCCAGTTAGAAAGCTAGATTTGTGTCATAGCTAACAGCTATGTGACCTGAGCAAGTTACTTAATTTCTCTAAAACTTTCAATTTCCTTCTCCGTAAATTGAGGATATTGATAGTATCTATATAACATGGCTGTTGTGAAAATTAAATAACATGCCAAAAACACTCAGCTATGTCTGACTGTAGTAACCACTCAGTACCAAAAACAACTACTCTGTGGAGAAATACAATCCCACACTTGGGCACAGAGATCGACAGTACACTAAAAGCAGGTAGGATCTATTTGTTCCATCAGTCTAATGGTCATTTATAATAAACCAGTCTTGGATAAATATCAGTAACAGTTACAATCAGTGTATTCATTAAAAATATCTTTCATAAGTTACACATTGAGGTGTCTAACAAGGCTTTGGCCCTTAGACACAAACATTCAACAGCAATGTTCCTTAACTGTTTTTGAAAATCTGACAAATACCCGGAACCTTTCACTAAAAACTGAACATACATAACATTCAATCCAAAATTCCATAGGGGTTGTGATCCCTTGAAGCTCACTCACTGAGTATTAAATATGGACATGCTACACTAAAAGTTAGACATTATTTTCTTAATTACCAAAGTTATGCAATTTATGGTAGAAAGTTAAAAAAGTATATAAAATAAGGGACAACTGTTGTTACTTTATTGTATTTCCTCTAGACTACCATTGACTACAATGACTGGTTTAAGAAATCTAAGTTTATAGAATATGATCCATATAAAGTCATGGAATACCATATCAGAAACAATGTAGAACATTATTTAAAAAATAAGGATGGGTGTGAGTGAGTGATTGAGAGAGAGAGTGAGCGAGTGTGTGTGCGTGTGTGTAAGGGAGAGAATAACCTATCTCTGATTAAAAATAAAGTCAGAAATAGATACAGAAGGCTGTTTATATGATAATGTCAAATAATCTTTAAGAGACTTGCAGGATCTGTGCACTGCACTGTAATGAAAATATTAATTCTTCAACTATATAACCGTGACACATAACTTAACCCAAATTTTTACTTCATCTGCAAAATGTGATTATCTTCAGATTGCAGATTAAGATTTCCTAATCTAAACTGTATTATTTCAAGAAACCCCCTGTAAAATATAGCTGTGCAAAAAACAAAGCAAAATAAGTAGGCACACAAAACAGTTTACAAATTTGTTTTCTAAGCTAAATATAATTCTGAAAAGAAATGGTTCAATTTTCAGGGCATACAAAAATGTATATTGACTTCTAACATATTTTCAGTTGATAATAGCATCTTAGGTGTTCTCAATGCAAGAAATGAGAAAATTTTCTTGGCTTTATTTTTAGAGACATCAAGAAGAAAGACGGCTTTTATTAAGAAAAATAAAATCCCCAAAGCAATAGACTAATTTAAATTGGTTTATGAAGAAAACAAATGTAAGTTTTAAAAAAATCAATATGTTATTTCTCAAATATCTCCTGCGATAACTAGAAAGTATTTGGGGCTCTTACCTATATAGTAAGCATCCATAGCAGATGCAAAAGCAATATTTACATAATCATACTATAATACAGGATGCCACTTTATTTTAAAACCTGATTATTTATTAAACACCACTGCAAACATATGGACTTTAGCTTCATGAGACTTTGAAAGGATTACATCAAGTATTTAAAATTCTAAGTTTTAACTTATAGTTAATACTATATTCTTAGTTATACAATGTGCTCATTTTGTTCATAAATAGTCATCTCAATACAATAACATCAGGTATAACACATAAAATCTAATCCATATGTCTTACCAATTTATGACCTGATGAGACACTCTTGTGGACAACATTCAGTCCTTAGAAGCTAGAATTACCCTCCAACCATGTGAGGGCATCACAACTTTTAAACTTTCGGCTTTCATCATTATTATGTCACATTCCTCCTCCGATGCTGAATTCTAAAAAAAATTCTAGCAAAGAGTTTAAGTAAATAAATGTTTTAATCAAATAGCCTTTAAAAATCGTTTATAGCAAAGTTTTTTATGTTTTACCATGATTACACAACTGATATTTTGCACTTAAGTATTTTTTTTAATGTAAAATAAGTTCATATTTAATCTGAATACTTCAAACTTTAAATTTCAGCATGGACTTTGAGGCTATCAGGAATACTTGTTAGTAAAGAGTCAATAGAAATGGAATCAATTATAGGTTTAAGATCATGATCCAGAAATTATGATTTAATACCATAACTTCCTATCGACAGCTTTGTAGTCCTGTAGAATGGCACTGGAATCCTATTGTTTGGCCCACATCCATCTATGAGTCTCTAGACTTATAGCACAGGTGACTGGATTAGTTATGATTTATATTGATCATTTAAATGCTCAAGACAGCAATTTTTATACTTAAATCCTAGTCTGTCTCTACCACCCCCAATTTAAAATTAGACATGATGGAAAGAATAAAACGTTATATGTCTCATATAATAGCCATAACAATGTGTCCTATTCAGAAGTGGTCCTACTGTTCATCTGTGTATGGCACATTAAGAAAATTGGGAGTAGGGAGAGTTAATAATGGCATCAATTACTTCATTAAGAATATAATTTTATTAAATTTTTACAAGAAAGCTTTAAATTGGGCATCTATTTTAATCACTGAAGGCTAATATTAATTATCTTCCTGATAAGAATGCTAATTTATATTTTCACTTGCCAGTAATCCACAGAAAAGGCAAACCACATACTTATGGGCATATTTTTGCCTAAATTAACTGCCTAATGACATCATGGGGTTGAGAGGTGGGTGGAGGCCATTGTTAAGGAAGATCAATATGTGCAAAGTTATAGAAGACTCAAAGACAGCATTGTAAAGAAAACTCTGCAGCCATCTCCAGAGATATTTGACCCAAATGTAGGGGTTGGAGTTAGGTTATTATAAGTTTTAAACTTTTAATGGTATTTTTATATTACACAGTGTCATTTAAGACTCCAACATAATCTGAGGAACTATTAGGATTTTTCCAATTTATGAATATCTTTCCAAATGTAATCTCACAACACATTTGACTTCAATAAAATCATACAACTTTACTGTCATTTGTCAAAGCACAGCCTTATAATGTAATCACCTGGTGAAGGCAAAAATCCATGTTTATGAAGATAAATAATAATTTAAAGTTGTGGTCATTTCATCATCATATTACTGAAATGGTTTTTGATAGTTTAATGCAACTCTTGTCTCCTATCAACCAAAATACTACCATTTAAAGTACTACATTTTAAAAAGTATTATTTTGATAATTTACTCAAATTATGTGAAACAAGTCTCATGAGAAGATACAAAACCTAGCCATATTAAGCAAAGTAAATTTTTCCTGAAATATATGTATGCTAGTAATTTGCTTGTCTGTAAAGCTTTGATGAGCTGGTCATTTAAAGGGCAAACTACCTGACACTTGGTTAAAAGGCCTACCAACAACAAGCATTGTTATGATAAATGCCTGGAAAGCCTTGGAAACAAGAATAGAAACCATCCATAAAAAGCAAATTTAGCTATTTCACTATGCAGCTTACAGAAAAAATTTTTAAAGTGTGTATGCATTATATAAATGCATGGTAAAATTTGACTTTAAGAGCTATATACATTTGAAAAAGATAAAACTTCTATATAAACATTTTCCTGAGCATGCATTTTCACAATTAGTTGCTACTAAGTACAGGGGTCACACACTTCGAGTTCTGATCACTAAATTCCAACATGTAAAAAATCCTTATTAAAATCTAAAATAAACTTAGGTAACTGAAGGGCTTGTGGATGAATTAAGATTAACTAGTGATCATCTAAAAATTAATTTGAAATTGAAGTCTCCTAAAAATGAGTATTTACTTAGAAATCTATTCTAATATATCAATAATAATCTTGAATCTGTCTCAAGATTGTGATAAAAAACAAATCCTGATCATTTTGATAGTAATCATTCTCCTTTATTAAAAGTTCTGATACTACAGTCCAGCAAGAACTAGGCTTACGTTCACCATTATTTAGATAGTTTTATGGCAAATTGATATTAATAGAACAAAATAGCACAGCGGCAAAAGGTTGATGATTTAATTTTTAAGTCATTATGTCAAAACTGTTAAGTGAAATCAAACAAGCTTAAAAGTGTTCCTAAAGAAACTTGTTATTTGAATAAATATGCTTAGCTTCGTTTGATACAAAATTTCATTTTCAGGAATAAACCACATTCTTTGAAAAATTCACTACACACTGTTTTAAGGAATCCTGGACATAAGTCAATGCTTGCTCTAAAGGTCAGAAATGCTTATTTTTGCATGGAGAAATGGGAAAATGGAGCAACCCTGTATGCCTCCAATAAATTACATAGTCTTTCCATACATTATATATTAGGGAAATAATGCTAGAAATATCAAAGATAAACTTATGGAAAAAAATCAGTCCAAAGGTACCTATTAGAATGAAAACACTAGAAAGACTGTGTTCTAAGAAATTCACATATAAAAAGACATACACAACTACAGGAAACCTCATATATCTGTGGTTGAGCTAAGATACTAAATATAAAAAGTAGTTGTTTAGCAAGTTATGCATTATATCAAATGCATCTATTGGTGGAAGATATACAACATGGACCTACAGGCTTTGCTAACAGAAAGCTGAACCCTTGACTCTGAGCTTTTATTAATAACAGCTAACAAAAAGGAAATATAACTGTTCTTAAAATTTAAGTAATCACCACATATTATGTTTTTAAGAATTTATATCTCATTTCTTAAAACAAAGTATATTTATGATTATCCCAGACATACAACTTTTTTTTTCTTCCCGAAAAACTAAGTAATATCTAAAATAGAAACAGCTCTTATTTGACCCAGTGATCCCACTTCTAGGAATATACCCCAAGAAAGCAGAAACACCAATCAGAAAGGATACATGCACCCCTATGTTCATAGCAGCACAATTTACAATAGCTAAGATTTGGAAACAGCCTAAGTGCCCATCAGGAGTTGAGTAGATTCAAAAACTGTGGTGTATCTACACAATGGAATACTACACTGCTGTAAAAAAGAAGGAACTTTTACCATTTGCAACAGCATGGATGGACCTGGAGAGCATTATGCTAAGCAAAATAAGCCAGTTGGAGAAAGATAAATACCACATGATCTCACTCAGTTGTGGAATATAATGAACAACATAAACTGATGAACAAAAATAGATCCAGAGACAAAGAAACACTGAACAGACTGTCAAACCTCAGAGGGAAAGCAGGGGAGGGTGAAGGAGGGGGGGTAAGAGTTCAACCAAAAGACTTGTATGCATTCATATTAGCATAACCAATGGACATGCACACTGGGGCTTGTCCTGGGGAGTGGGAGTGGCCAGGTAGAGGTCAATGGGGGGAAAATGGGGAGATATGTAATACTTTAAACAATAAAAAAATAAAAATAAAACAGAAGCAGCTGCTCCAAATAAACACAGCATTTTCTGAAGCTCAATGGTTAATAGTCACTGTGAATAGAAGGAGTGGGATTAGTCAGATCAACTCTCTTCCTTCCTTGTTCCCCTTCTAATAGTGTGTGGATTTTGGGAGAGACTACCTTATTTATCTTGATACTAGAGACCCTTTGCACAAAATTTGTGCAAAGGGCTCAGCCCTCACAGCTGTGGCGGCTTGCCTCAGCCCTTGCAGCCCTGGCTTCGTCCGGAAGGACATCTGGAAGGTCATTTGGCTGTCCAGTCTAACTAGCATATTACGCTTTTATTATTTTAGACTGGAGGCCCAGTGCACGAATTCGTGCACTGGTGGGGTCCCTCAGCCTGGCCAGCGATAGGGGCTGGCCAGGGGGAGGGACTGCAGGAAGTTGGCCAATCATGGGAAGTTGGCTGTGGGAGTGCACTGACCACCAGAGGGCAGCTCCTGCATTGAGCGTCTGCCCCCTGGTGGTCAGTGTGTGTCATAGCGGCCAGTCAACTGGTTGTAACGGTCGCTTAGGCTTTTATATATATAGACTACCAATTAAATACAGTAGGTCATTGGGTTACATCGGAGATCCATTCCTACGGCGTGACATAATGCGACTTTCGCCGTAAGTCGGAACCCACCTACATAAGCACCTACATCACTCACATGGAGCACATACACAGCAGTAATGAAGTGAAACAGTAAAAAAAATTTAAAAGAAAGATAACAATTCCTGACCTTTACTAGTGGTAAATAAATAATAAAAAACATAAAGCACATATGTACATACGTTGAAATGACCGGACCTTTTTTTTTTTCTTTAATAAATACTGTAAATGGGAAATGGCGACGTAACCACGAAACGACGTATGTCTAGTCAGACGTAACCTGAGGACTGCCTGTATGTAGAAAGATATATTTTTGGATACCAGGACACAGGTTATATATACATTACTATTTCTGGCCAATTATCACAATTGAAAACTTAAAACAAAGATTACAATGAGTACCTTCTGAATTGTTAAATATTTATAATGATATTCAATCTTAGAAACAATCAGGAAACAAAATGGTATAGAAATTCAGGCTCTTAAGGATGTTAATCAATGAATACACATTTAAATTATCACATTTAAATGAATTTGTCAAATATGAAAAATATTTTAGAAGTAGTCAACTGATACCTAAACACAAAGGTAATTTTTGGCAAGCTAACACATTTACATGCTTTAATCAATCACAAGATCTAATTAATATATTTCCTGACTTAAGTGATTTAGAATATTAATGTGTGCATGCACACACACACAAATGTCAGCTAGAATACAGTATCAGCCATTTCTCTCATCTAACTGCTATCAACTCAAATTTTAATAAAAACAAAAGCACACAAGTTTCTGTTCTTTTCAAAGCCTTGGTTTACTTAAAACCCATTTGGTGAAAAATAAAAACAAAATAAACAACACCTTACCAACTATTTCCACCTTTTTCAATTGTTTCTCAGATTTCATTCTGAAAATAATTACCATGACCTGTCAAGAGTAGGCTGTGGTGACTTATGTTAAGAAAATTACTTAATTATTATATGCAAAAGCATATAATAATGGATGAGCAATTAATTATTTCTCATCATCAATTCTGAAGTTCTGCCATGTGCTGAAAATAAAGTCAGCATGTCAGGTGTCCCATTTCAGCTAGCCACAGCAAAGCTCAGAGAGAAGAAATGCTATATATAAATATGTCAATCAATCTTCAATCTTTTCTAGCCTTAATTTCTCTACCAAGCTGCAGATCTGCAGCTCCGGCTATATTCCAAGTATTTCCACCTTGACTTTCCATCAGCCCTTCAAATCATCCAAAAGTAGCTAAAAACAGAATCTCATCACTGTTTTCTTCTTTCCAAACCAATTCTTTCACTAGTGCCATCATTCCCGCGTTCAATTAGGTTTGACATTAAGCAGACAAATTTGACTGCTTCCCTATCATATCATATCCAATCTGTTGCAAAATTGTCTAATTCCTAACTTCTGATAACCACTCTCCTTATCTTCATTGCCTAATTAACACCTTCATTAGCTTTCTAGTATCTATCCAATCCAAGATCTCTTCTCTGTGGTCTTCAATTATTTTATACACCAATCAAATTTAACCATCCTTATCACATTAGCCCTGTACTTTCACAGTGGTTCACAGTATTTTCTCTAACTGGAATGAATGCTCCCTCTTTCCCTCAGTTCTTTAACTCTTTCTGACAAAATTCTACTCAACTTTCAGGTTTCAACTCAAAAACCCACCTCCTAATGAACAAGCCTTGACCAATCCCTCCAGCTATACTGAGGTATAAAATGCTTGAATTCTAAATGATAGTTATCACTTTCAATCATATGATGATGTTTTTATCTATTTTTTTCCATCTTAAGACATAGCTCATTGGTTTCCCTAATTGGGACCACCACTTAATTGTCTATGATATGGGATTCTTTCCGAACAGAAAATAGTTTGCTAGCCTTCCATTCCTAAGCAAACATGTAACTTTCTGATGTTTTCTGACAACCATGGCCAATAATGACAAAAAAGAAGTAAAGAAACTCAATTCTAATGCTTTTCTTGCCTCTTTTCCATTTAGCACTAAGGGAAATAAAACTCCACAGAGTAGGGATTTAAAAAGTAATTGGCACTAAATCTCGCTCAAAGTTAACATTCCTAATTAACAGCCAGTAAGACAGCTTTATTATTTCTAGTGATGGCAAAACTATTTTCCAGGGGGCCCATCCACTTTCAGAAAGTTAGCTCCAGCCTGCCTGCTGAAACACCCACTTGGTTGTCCAGATAGAGTATGCTAAGTAGACTGTCTGGTTAGCTTTGCATTAGAGCTTAATAGGTCTGTCACCATCTTTTCCTGTTTATTCTAGTTACAAAAACACTGCCTAAAATTTCATTAGCTTTTGTGGCAGGCCTGTCACTTGCTAACTAAAACTATAAATGCCATCAACTAATACACTCTACATATTCAACCTTCCCAAATTTACATACAAGTTCTTTCAATTTCTCATGCTTCAGATTATTAAATTTATAAATGCTATCATCCAGTAATAGCTATGACTTCCTGCTTTAATGTCATCTGGACATTTTATAAGCATGTCCTTAGGTTTTCATCGAAATCTGGGATCCAGTACTAAAAGGTGACAGGTTATTTAAATTTTGTCCTCTAATTTTTAGTGTCTTTGATTATCCTCTAGTAGATATCCTTAACTGGAATAGGTAAAAATGTAATCAGATAATAAATTATTTAAGTACTAGACAGAAATTATTAGGGAATATATTTGGGGTGGTTATAAAACAGCTCAGATTCATTTACTCAAGGGAAAGGAAAGAGAATCTCTAAATACAGCTGAAGCAGATTTGTGAAAAGCTTCTCAACTTGGTAATTCTAATTTAAATAGAGAAGAATACAGAGGTGCTACAAGAGAACTAATATAACCACTAGGAGAGGACATTAAACCATTAACAATCTCAAACAAGTGATCCACTATTGGTGATTCTTTAAAAGTATGTAGCTCAGACCTACAATTATGCTGAATCATATGGATGAAACATAATACTGGATTCAAAGGGCACAAACAAAATATATAGTGAATTATTCCATTTATTAGAAGTTAGTTTGAGGTGGGAAGTGATAGGAAGGGGTCATTAAGAAGCTTATACTATTTTGTATCTTGAGCTGGGTGCTGGTTGCACAGGTGTGTTCAGTTTGAACTGTACATTTATGAATGGTGTAGTTTTCTGATACAAATTATATTTCCATAAAATGATTTTTACAAAGACATATCACTGAGCATTCAAAATATAGATTAGATTAGCCAAGTTCTGAAACCTGAGTTTTACCATTTGGGTTAACAAGTACTGGTGGGTTTTAATAATGAATCAAAGCTTCTTGGAGGATGAGTAAAACAACCCAAATAGTCTCATTCAAGCAGCTTAGTTTTGATTTACTCCTAATTTCAAAAATAAAATCTCATACAGAAAAGTGATAGGAAATACTGGAAGCCTTTTCTACCATAAAATACTTTAAGTTTTTCCTAATCTAATAATTTTAAAAAACTAGCTAAAAATAATTACTGTATAAAATTTAAGCAAAATCATCAAGTATCTAGTAAAAGACATACCAGACATTAACTTTAAGTTAATAACCCATGTGTACTACTCTCTTTATTTCTCTTAAAATATTGGTGCTATCATAAAGAAGGACAGGCTGATTCAAGGGGATGGTGCAACTAGCAACTGTAACTCTCATCTGTTAACCACATTTATGCATTTTCTTCACTAAGGCAGAAATATTGCAAGTTGTTTATCAATTAGGTTAAATCCTTACAAGTTACCTGATTTCCTGTTTAATCTACCTGAGCTAAAGTTTCTTCCTTCTAGTACTCTCTACCTTACTGACCTGATATTTACAAGAGAATAAAATTGTTTATTGTAAATTTTTACTCTGAGCCTTTGCATTCAAAAGACTCACAATTAGCGCCTGCTCCCTAGTGATCAAGTTTCAAAAACAATTCTATTGATTTAACAAGGAAATGCCAATATTTAAATTTGGAAAGCAGTTCTTTAAAGCAGGAAAATAGAAAGTCAAAATTTAAAGCTACTATAATGAAATGCTAATAGGCTATGCTATCACTAAAAATGAACTTCTTCATGGTAAAATAATCCCCACAAAGCTAACTATGGAAGCTACATTATTCATTTTAATAAATAGTCCACACAAACATTTGGGCTTCCTAAGAAAGGCCTGTATTATTTTTGACGTATCAGTATCTACTGTCCTTATACACATTTAGTGATGGTTTCAGCTGAATGATTATCTGAGGACTCTGCAAATGACAAATGGGGAGCCAGAAAACAATGATGGCACCTACAGTAAAAGGGAAAGGAAAGAGAGTATCTAAATACAGACAGAAGCAGACTGATTGGTGAAAAGCTTCTCAACTTGGTAATTCTAATTAAAATAGAGAAGAAAACAGAGGGGCTATGAGAGAACTCTAAGTCAATGTGAGAAAGGTATATTAGTTACTTATATTTTGATTAAAAGATACTCTATGAAAAGAATCCTAGAAAAAGATTCCAGTCTTTCAAGTAGGCAAAATCAGGGTTCTTCAGATTTCTAGGGCAGGCTTAATGAAAACTGGCACAGGACTTAAAAGCTTCCCCTACCGAAAATGATTTCCAAGACTTTATAAATAGGAGACTTACATAGGCAAATTTATACCTCAAAGCAAGTAGAAGATAAATACTGAATGATTCTATTAAATACTTACTTGCCAAATTAGTTGTAAAATTTTTTAAAATTCAAAATTTATAATAGTAAAAAATGAACAAGACACTTTGGTGAGATCTAATACAAACAAGGTTAGGAAAAGTTATATATAATATTTTTTAAAGCTTAACACATACAAATCTTCAACCCCTGTCTGCAATGAAAAAGAATTAATAGTCCCACAATACTTTTTTTAGCTAATTCAAAAGTATAGATATCTGGCCGAAACCGGTTTGGCTCAGTGGATAGAGCATCGGCCTGCGGACTGAAGGGTCTCGGGTTCGATTCTGGTCAAGGGTGTGTACCTGGATTCCGGTCAGGAGGCAGCTGATCGATGTTTCTCTCTCATCGATGTTTCTGACTCTCTATCTCTCTCCCTTCCTCTCTGTAGAAAATCAATAAAATATATATTAAAAAAAAAAAAAGTATAGATATCTGTCAAGTGAAGTGGTAGATGTTTTGGAACTAATAAAGATAGCTGCTACTATTCTTCTCAATTGAAAATTTAATAAGCTGGATAAAAAGTTAAAAGGAAACCACTGGTCAGTTTCTACCAGGTCGGGTTTGTAGCCTCAGTACCAACAGGCCAATTTACATTGAATATAGCTGATCTATAATATGAATTATGATTATATTTTGGCTTTAACATACTACAGACAAGTATCCGTTAACTTCGTTGGCTCTGGACAACAGGCTCCAAGGAGAAGAGAATATATTTTAACCCATGAGAAACTACAGATATAGTAACTTGCCTCATTTCTGATACCTTAAATGTTTCTGGTATCTAAAATCAAAACTAGAAAAGGAACATTTAGCCGTAAAAACAAATGAAAAGCAGGCAATTTCTATGGTTGTTTTATAATGAAACAAAAGAAATCTTTTAGTATTAAATACAAATTATATTTTAAAAAAAAGCTCAAACCTTTCTACATTGATTTGATGAAAATAGATATCTTTCATATTGATGTCATGGCAGCTCACAAAAGTCAGTTATTTGAAATAAATTATCATACATGTGAAAACCATTCTTACGTTTCTATATAGAGTGCTATTCTTCCTTTTTCTAAGAGAAAAGTATAAAATATACACCAAAGTACTCACCCTGGCTGGCTACATCTGGCAAGCCATTCGAATGATTAAACCTTCATGTTGTTTCATGCCACAATTTACATTTATGCCTTAACTTATTGCTAGAGTGGAACAATTTTACTTATTTATTTTAGCTGAACAATTTAAAAATGAAATTTATAAACATGGTACTATAAATTTTAAAATGTCTTGTTCTACAAGTAACTATTTTAAAAACATTTTTAGTAAAGTAAGGAACACATCACAAAAAAGACAGTTTGTTAGAAAATTTCTTTCAAGTGACACACAAAGCAAATCAAGCCAAATAATTAGAAGACTGTTACCATTTCTAGGCAATGTAGACCATGTCTTAACATGACATGTTAAGCATGACATGCACTTAGCAATACTCTTTTCAAATGAAAGAGATGGAGTTAAGTCCATGAGTGTTATCCAAACTATGCCAGAGGACACAAATGCGTTGCCAGGCAGAATTGAAAGAACTTTACAAAGCTTTGTGAAAATTTTAAAAACATTTGCGCTCAACTTCTATTAATTAGACACAAAATGATGGAGTGCTAATAAACATTTAGCAAAATAACTCAACAGAGCATATACTACTTAAAATGTGTATTACGCAGAAAGATAAACCAAAGTAACTTTTACCATAAATGAACTTGACTTCATTCAATATTTTTAAAAGTTAAAAGTAAAATGTACACATTTCTGTGAGAAAACCGTTTTAGGGATTTACAAAACAGTAATGCAGATCTAATGAATTCTAGCCAACAAGCTTGATGGTAAAGTTTCTCGCCAAGAGTTAAACAATGACTACTATTTTGATTCCTTGGTTTTGTCCCTCCTCCAATTTCTTAATATAAGGTAACATTTTGCTTTGAGTCACTAAGGCTTTTACAGAGAAATAAAAGTAGCACAAAATTAAAATAACTGTAGGCACTTTATTTTATAGAATATATTTTAACATTAAAATACACAAGGGTAAGTAAATATTTCATATAATAAAATTCAATAGAAAATGTAAATCCTTCCAAAATTAAATATAATTAAAAGTTCAGTAAGAAGAAATGTTTATATCCTATATAAAATATAGACTGTCTTTTTGGTTTATTTTGCTGCTTTGTCCCATGCTAAATACATGAGTCCCCCTCTAAAATAACAAAGATCAGTTTTAGTGATGAGAAACCAGTTCAGTGCAAAGCAATTCATGCATACACCTTTGCATGTACACATTCCATATGTGAGTATTCATACCTATCCCAGAGGTTCTTTGATTCCTGAAACGTGTTCAAATGGAACGCTTGGTAGAAAGCAGTTGAAGGATTCCTGTGAGATCCAAGAATTGGAGATGAGGTTGAGAAAATATAGTAAATTCACTACTTTTAAAAAAAGATGGGAGATTTTAGATTTTTAATACAGTGTAACAGCTTTAAGAGAGAAAGGGAGGGAGAGTGAGAGCCACAATAAGGTTGCTTAAAAGCATTCTGAGCCCTAGCTGGTTCAGCCTGTGGACTGAAGGGGTCCTGTGTTCGATTCTAGTCAAGGTCACATCCCGGGTTGCAGGATCGATCCCCAGTAGGGGCGTGCAGGAGGCAGCTGATCAATGATTCTCTCTCATCATTGATGTTTCTATCTCTCCCTCTCCCTTCCTCTCAAATCAATAAAATTTTTTTAAAAAAGCATTCTGAAAGAAATTAAAACTGCACAAAAATCCAGCAGACCCTGACAATTCAGGATCACAGTTCTAAAAGAAAAGGGTAATAAAAAGTCAAATCAAATATTAGCTAGTGTTCAATTATGTTTGTGTATATATATATATGTATATATAACCAGTTCATTGCCTAATCAACACTACCCTTTATCAGATACCTGCATAAATCTCTATATGTTTATCAGTTTAATAAAGCTGTTGTGAGGTACATGTAAAATAAGTTGTACCTTCATAATACAAAATTCTTCATAGGATCTATCTGATAGGGTTTGATGATGAACGAGTCCTTTTCTAGGTTGGACTTAACAAAATTTTCACCTTCAGAGTCTATTTATTTATGTGTGGTTTCTCTCAGGTAGGGCAAAAAATGGTGCTGAATTGTATGATAGTTTTCTAACTTTTAGCATTTAAGGGGTAATAGTTTGTGCATCTTAATTACCTTCCATCTTTACTATTCCTTAGGGACACTTTCCCTAGCAGTGGTCGGCAAACTCATTAGTCAACAGAGCCAAATATCAACAGTACAACAACTGAAATTTCTTTTGAGAGCCACATTTTTTAAACTTAAACTATATAGGTAGGTACATTGTTATTAACTTAATTAGGGTACTACTAAGGCTTAGGAAGAGCCACACTCAAGGGGCCAAAGAGCCGCATGTGGCTCGCGAGCCGCAGTTTGCTGACCACGGCTAGGGCTATTAACTACAGAATCTTAACTGATAGGCTCATCTGGGCAAGCTCCCAGCAAGCATGATCCACCTCACATCTCAGGAACGGCTTTTCCAGAGACTAAACTTTAATTTTTATTGATTTCAGAGAAGAAGGGAGAGGCAGAGAGAGATATCGAAATATCAATGAGGAGAATCATTGATCAGCTGCCTCCTGCATGCCCCACACTGGGGATCAAGCCCACAACCCGGGCATGTGCACTGACCAGGAATCAAACCATGACCTCCTGGTTCATAGGTAGATACTCAACCACTGAACCACCGTGGCCTGGCAGGAGACTAAACTTTTGACAAACCTGCTCTTACAGTTCCCCCCGCTGAGCTCAGCATATTTCTAAAGTCTCTCCCATCCCCAACCTGTACTTTAGGGAACTAACAAAAACTTGAGACATCACTTCTAAAATTCTTGATCCATGCTGTAGCAGAATAACAGCAGCATGCTAAGAATATGAGTGATTATATACTTGACACTAACTGTTCTACATTTATTAACTCAATTCTTCAACAGCCCTAAGAGTAGGTGCTATTACTATTCCCATCTCACAGATAAGAAAACTGGGTCAGATAGAAGTAACTTGTCTTATGTCACAGGGTTAGTTAGGTGGCAATCTGGTCCCAGAGTTCATACTCTTAAATCACTATGCTAAATATATAGCAGAGTTAAATTTTAACCTCTCTAGGTCTGTCGCTTTATCAGTTAAATAATGCAGTGATTCATATGTAAAGACTATATAGAAAGCTCCTGGTAGATAGTCAATGCTTAATAAATGACAGCTATTATTTTGTCATAAAAATGAGGTTCAGATACAATATGACATTTCTGAGACCCTAACAATTACCTTAAGAGAGTCTCTGTAGTAGTAGTACAATAAGAAAACTATTTCCAAGCTCTACTAGAATAGCAATCAAATATCAATGATCATCAAACAAAATAATAGAATTCCATGACTCCAAAAATCAGATTAAAAAAACACACCACACAACCATTTTTAAAAGGCATTTAAAAAAATTTAAACGGTAGGGTACCTCTTAAGATGATCCAAAACTAGGAAAGGTAGACACACACCAGTTGCCAGAGTGTCACCAAAGCAACTATTTGATTAATTAGGAGTCTTCAGTATGTGCACTTCTTTTTGCTCATCCTACTTCAACTCCTTTCTATTCTTTTAACCTTTTATTTTTCTCTTGACTAGGTCTAAGGCAATCAAAGGCACTGATTAGATATCAAGAAAGGATTAAGAGGCTGCTAACTACTGTTTATTTAATAGCTTGTATCCTCTCAAGATATATTTGTCAGGCCTCTTTTTTCCACTGTACTTAGAATTGGTCTGCCAAATTAAATGAAAGCCAACGGAACCAATTGAAAACTCAATTTGGCTTTTTTACAAGGCTTACCCAGGATCACATGGGAGCAAGTATGCTATTCATACAGGTTTGTTTGGGAGACCTTGGGTTTAAAATAAACAGATTAACTTAAAAAAGGAAAGTAGTAAATACAAGAGAGTAACAAAGAGTAAACTTGGAAGTTTATTCTGCAAGTCTGAAATTTAAAATTCATTAAAGAGTATTTACAATATATTTATAAGGATAGCATTCTTTAAAAGAAATTCAGATCCTGACTTTGGAAAAACATACATGTATTTAATTTGAATAAAATTCACATGCCAAATAAATTGGTTTTAAATAGTCATATGATTTAAGTTATGAAATTCCAGTATTTTTACAACATAAAGTAATAATGAAATGTTCTCATAAGTCAAATGTAGAAGTGAAAAAAGATCTTATCTGTCATTAGTCTTGGGGTGAGAAAAGAACCCGTGAAATAAAATAATATAAATCAGGGGTGGAGAATGTCTGGCTTGAGGGCTGTATAAGGCCCGAGAAATTATTTGGTCTGGCCCTGCCAAGGCATTAGGGGTGAATTAATTAAATGTTTGGCCAAATACAGCAGGCTAATTTTTTAAAAAAATAATTCTTTATTGTTGAAAGTATTACATCTGACCCCCTTCCCCCCCATTAACCCCCTCCAGTCTGCTAGCAGGCTAATTTTTAAGGTGATAATTTTTGTATGGCCTGTGAATAATGTTATAAATATCCAAATGGCCATTGGCAAAAAAAAAAAAGCTCCCCATCCCTACTATAAATGAACCTAAATGTCAGAACGAATACAGTGAGGTTGCTAAAGTGTGCAGTTAACAATCACCTTCTACATATATTGAAAATGAAGAAACTATATGAAGTCATACAATCTATGTACTACAGAAAAACTTAGTATATTCCAAGGATAAAGACAGTAGTAGTATAACATGAAATTTTGGGTTTGTGGAATATTTCAGCTGGAGTGTTACCCATTATCTGAGGGATTTTTAGCAAATTTAACAAGAATTATTCTCAGAACATTGATTAACAGGCACAGATTAAAGGAGTCAAGTCTGTGAAACCTAGCTGACAAAGAATTTCAAAAGAGCCATTTGTAAATACAGACAGGCCTGATCATTTTTCAAAACCAATGAACAAAGTATATTCTTTTCTCTCTTACTTTATATACTAAATAGTCTGTCATGTTAATTTCCAAGTACACAAAAAGTAATACATCAGAAAGCTGACTCAAATGTGACATTTGTCTACTTGCTTTACTAAGGTACTACACCTTTGTAGGGTAACTAATTATATAACACAGAGAAAAAAAGATACATATATACTATACCTCAAAACTAATCTACAAAAATTGTAGAAGTTTAAAGGATGAAGTACATACATGAGCCCAGAACTCAGCAAATTTCTTCTTCTCTTATGTCAAAACTCAATTTTAGAGATCTCTAAATAGAAACCAGGGAAATAAAATAAGCAGAGGGCCACCTCCAACATTATCATCTAGGGATTTTAAATGATTAAATACATCCTTCAGATGAAGGGTTACAATACAACAGATCAGTGGCTACAATAGGTTTTTCCTTCCTCCTTACAGTCAGCAAAGCAACAACAACAACAACAATAATAATAATAAACTAACTCTGGGAATATCCAAGAGCACTGGCTTTGGAGTCAGAGGCCCGAGTCAGAATCTATGCTTTGTCACTTAATATCTATGAGACTCAAATCCTCAGAGCCTCAGTTTCTTTAATTCATAAAAAAGGGGTAGAAACACTTCCTTAGAGTTGCTTAACAGATCAAATCACATAGGGCCTAAAACAAACTTGGTTTGTGTTTTAATACAGAGTTAGTTTCCAAGGCATGCTGTAATAAAAATACTTTTTTGGTAGACTATCTTAACATATACCAAAATATTTCATCATTATTAAGGTAATATTGAGGCAAACAAACTACTTAAGGTAAACAGAATACTTAAGCTAGAGCTAGGTATACCAAGCTATTTAGTATTTTCTAATGAATGAGAATCTTGACTTCTGGGACTCAGAACTCCCCTAGGATTTCCTTATATACAATTGTATTACAAAATTTTAATTAAAAATAGAATACTCACTGAAAAGTGTACTGCAATGGGTTCAAGATACATACTACTTTAATAATAAAAGCTTTAAGAAATATCTTCAACAGCAACCATACACTTATGATAAAAATCTCAATTTCTTACCATGACATTTTAGCCCATCGCTCTGGTTCCTGTCAAATTAATCACATCATTTCCCAAATCTGACATAGTCTCACTCTTCCACACTATTATACAAACTGCTTTTTCCCCTCTACTTGGAAAATCATCCCCTTCTTTTATCAGGGGCCTAATATAAATGACCCTTTTAAGATTTAGTTCAAGAGTTAGCTTCAGAAGAATGCACAGGTAATAATAGGTTGCTTCTGAGGGCAGAAACTGGGTAGCTAGAGGAGAGAGATGTCGGAGATGCTTTCAATTTATACTCTTGTACATTTTGACTTTTAAACTGTATAAATATATTTATTACCTATGCAGAGAGTAAATTAAACTGTAAGTCAGTCTAATTACTTCCTCCCCACACCAAATTGACATATGGATATCCTAAATTGTTTCTATTAGCACCTCATATTTACGAATTATTTTCAGACAGCCTGAGATTTTTAAGGACAGAATAGTCCTATTTCTGTATCCCAGTACTCAGACTCAGAGAGCACAAAGATAGTTGAATGACTGATATATCTATCATTGCTTTAAATATCTTCTTGGGTATTCAACCTACTTACTATTTGTAAATTTCATTTTAAAAAAAATTCTCTTTTTAATTCGCACCCAAGGATATGTCTTGATTGATTTTTAGAGAGAGGAAGGGAGAGAAACATTGATGTAAGAAACATCTATCGTGTGCCTCCGGTACACACCCTCACCAGGGGTCAATGCCCTGCCTGGGAATCGAACCCGAGACCCTTCCTTATACAGGACGACACTCCAACCAACTGACCCACACCATCAGGGCTGTAAATGTCATTTTTTGGTCATACCTGGTAGTAGGGAAAGGGTTTGACAAGGGGAAGGCTTAAGTAGACAGCTCTATTATAAAATATGTCTAAATGTATGAACTCACACATAGGGAACTTAAAAAAACCTGACCAAGTCTCAAATTCTAATTTTACCAATGAGGAAAACTGAGAGACATTAAATGACCTGACCAAAGAAACCAGCTAAGTGGTAGAAGAGCCAAGATTACAACATAATGAGCCATACTTCTGGCCTAAAACATTATCTCCTCTTCTGATTACATCCATACCATGCAATTACACTTTCAGATCAAAACAGAAGACTCTTGGTATGATTTGTAGATGTCAGAGGTGATCTGGAAGGGCAGTTAGGACACTGAAATATTGACATTTCTATGATATATGCTTGCCATGCATACTGACTTAATGTTATGAACAGATTGTTCACAAATTGTATAACTTATTTAATTCTCCCAAACTCTCAAAGGGGGAAACAAGAAGCTTAGAGGACTAAATAAATAGCTCAAGGACAGATGCCTCAAGTATGAAGGAAGTTGGATTTTGTCCTAGGCATATCTGACTCCATTTTCTGTAATGGTCAGTCATATAATATGCTAATGCTATAATTAAACACACCATTGATTTTCTTTGAACAACAGCTTCCCTCTCCTTTTTTGTTTTGTTTCAAAGTCTAGGTAGACCATATACCAAGTAAAGATTTGTTTTGGTTTATTACAAAACCATTAAGTAAAACTCAATTCAAATTCTACTTTAGTAACTAGTTAGCTTTAAACTTTGCTTTGGGTATCCCTCATTCACAAATTAAATAATCTACGTGTGTGATAACAAAGAGGGATAGCCTAAAATATTAAAAATGACATTTTAAATCCACCAACAGCATTTATAATAATCGACATATTAATCAATTTCTCTTCTATACATCAATAAACAGTCAAATTTTAGTGAAAGATTATGGGAAAGGAGGCTTTACACAACTTAACATTCAAACTTCACTTATGTGTCTTGCCTACTCTGATTAATATATATTAGCAAGGCATTTACTAATAATCTGTGTACTAGGTGACTTATTAAAATTAACTCAATGACTTGCAGAATTTTCACATAACCATCATATGTAAATGTACATATTAATGGATGAGAGTTCATTTTTTTAAAACAGAAGTTAGCTTGAGTACAAAGAAAACTAAAAACTTGTATCTGATTCTGGGCATTAAATTTGAAAGGTAAGCAATCCAAGTGGCATAGGTGAAATTTAATTCACCTGACTTAGAAGTAGAAATTATACACATACCTTTAACAGGTAAAGCAGATAATCAATATACCTTTAATATTATCAGTCAAATTTGAAGTGTATACATTAACATATATAATGAAAGTCAGGTAATGATATAAATTGGTTACTATTCCTAAATCTTTATGAAAGAGTCCCAATTTTTGTCTTAAGAATTAAGATTAAGAATATAACAAATAGGAGTGGATCCAGAAACATGGAAGCATGGAACAGAGTGCAGAATCTCAGCAGGAAGGCGGGGGGTGGGTGGGTGGGAGGTAATTAACCAAAGACCTTGTATGAATATATGCATAACCCATGGACACAGACAATAGGGTGCTGAAGGCCTTGGGGGGGTGGGGGGAGGGAGGAGGTACTGGAGGAGGTCAATGGGGGGGGAAAAGAATATAATAAATATTGAGTAATTTGGTATGTTCAAGAATTGCTGTGGAAAGACCTAAATTATAACAATTCAGGTATGCATATTCTTTGTGGATGTAGTAATTCATATTATACCATCTAATCACAAGTCCACCGGTTTAGTATTTAAAACAAACTTGAATGATTTATTCCAATTCAAGAACTGTGTTACATATACTCCTTTAATACTGTCTGTCAATTACTTAGGGTACATATTCATTCAGGCTACATTTAACCAGACCTGTTTAAGCCTCTCTTCCTCATACTCAAGAGTAATGAAATTAAGAAATAAACAGTTTCTGTTCAGAAAAGGAAATACATACTGGTTAAACAATTATTAGAAGAAGGAATTAGATCATGGTTCCTCAGTAGAAACAAGTGTTCCTATTCCTTCTGAGATCACATTTCATGTCATTTCACTATATTTTCTGTCTTGGTTATCTGCAGTCACTCTCTACCCTCACATCCCCACTCTCCTCCCCCCTGCCACCCTCTCCCCCAATTTTCCCATTTAAGGAAAGAAAAGTCAAGATCCTTTTATACTTCCCTAGCAACCATTCCTCAAGAAAGAGATTCATTTTGGTTTCTTTACCATAGGTGGGGCTGCTCTTTGCTAGTGGAGGGCACTAGAGAGCAGTACTGCTTTCAATCTCCTTTGGTACGGAGAAAGACTAAACACCACTCCAAATTAGCAAGTACCATATCCATAAATCCAGTACCATGTTTTACTATTTCCAAATTAGTGCTATCAAAAGATTGGTAGTAAATTTATTCTCAGGAATAAGAGAACATATATACCCCACTACCAGTACTATAAAAAATGACTTCTCATAAAAGCAATTAAGTTCAAGATACACTCCTTCCCCTGCAAGGAAAAAACCAGGGTAACTAAAATAGTTACTTCGAGTATGTCTTATCCTCACACATACAAGCCCATGTTTTCTCAAGAGTTAATCAATGTTCAGCCTATATGATTTAGTCCACACAAACTTTTAAACAATGTATGTATCACTGTGAATTAAAAAGGCCATATTCCTTCTCATACAACTCTTGGTTTTGTGATCATCAGCCTTTCTGGAAATCAATGATAATTTCCTTAATTTTAGTCATCAACATGGCATTCTGATGAATGCATCATCAGCTCTTAGTAAATAATAGTCACTCATCACATGACTTTACACTTGGATTACAAAATCCTTGGTAAGAATACTTCGATACTTGGATAAGTATAGATGGCATCTACTATGTGATTTAAATATCAACCGAAAAGCTGGAAGGGCAAAATTACCTCCACAATTTAATATAGATAAAGAAAAATAAGCTCTAAGTATCTACAGAGTTATAGTTCTGCCTCCTAATATACATTTACATATGTATGTCTAAAACTGTACAAACAAAATTTCTATTTATAATACATACCAGGACACATCACTAACCAATTACAATTTATAATACCTTACCAGTAATAACTAACTAACTACACAAATAAAACCATGAACAAGATATAGAGATATTTGCCACTAAGGCAGGGGTGGGCAAACTTTTTGACTCAAGGGCCACAATGGGTTCTTAAACTGAACTGGAGGGCCGGAACAAAAGCATGGATGGAGTGTTTGTGTGAACTAATATAAATTCAAAGTAAACATCATTACATAAAAGGGTATGGTCTTTTTTTTTTTTAGTTTTATTCATTTTAAACAGGCCGGATCCGGCCGGCGGGCCGTAGTTTGCCCACGGCTGCACTAAGGGATCCTTACAATCATGTTTTGTTGTTGTTGTTTTTTTAAAAATAAATATGTAGAAGTTTATTGGAAGCATATACAAACTCCGTCTGGGCAGGGGTGGCCCCAATGGGAAAAGCCTGTTCTCTCTTTCTCTCTAATAGGAAAACCAATCTAAAAAAATGTGTTTTGTGTCCCTTTGTCTCTGGTTTATATATTCTGCAGTTCTTTGTCTGAACCTGACCCTTTCTAATTGGACCCTTCCTTGATTGAAGACTTACAATCATGTTTTCAACAGTGTTTTGGTTGCAGGTGACAGTTCACAATTGCAGCCATTCATAAGAGTTCCTGGAATGTGGCCTACAGAGTTCACATTGGTCAGCTATCTATGGAAAATTATCTGTACTGTATTCGTTTTCAAAAAAGGCCAGTAACATTCTGTACCTCCCCCATTTACCAAAAAGGAGTCTGTTAAGTGTACAGGTAGTTTAAACAAATTTTATAACTTTCACTGTAAAAATGGTTACACATTTTTCTATGATTATTTTCAACCATCATTATATCCTCCAGTTTATACAAAATCAATTTGATGCATCTCAACAAATGATCATATGCCTAATGAGAAAAGCTAAAATAATAGATTAACTTTATGGTAATAAGTAATATATGGCCAATGGGCAACGTTAACCAAGAACTTTAAGATTATTTTCTTACTTTGCATAAACAAACATCAGCCCTTTTAAAGGTATGATAATATTATGATGTAATAATATAAGGTCTTTTCTGATTCATTAAAATAAATAGTCTCAAAATGAGCCAATACGGAGAGCCTTGTATTAGTAATGGAACCAAAATGACAACAGAGTTTTCAATATATCAACCAAAATCACCTCAATCATTTTTGTTAATCTTCCATTTTCCTTCAACATTTTTTTTAAAGCAAACACCTTACAAATACTTTCTTATGATTTGAAATTTGTTTCAACCTATTCATAAAATTTAAGTCATAATTACTCAAGACTTCTCACTCCATTTTATTTTACATTTGAATGACTGTAAATAAAATTGTATATAATCTATACAGTTTTATTAACCAGTCACCCCAATAAATTCAACACAACTTTTTAAAAACTGTATGCAGATTTTAATTTAGTAAGGCAACCCAAAATCACCATATTAAAATTACGATTGTGCTGGTACTTTATCCTCAAAAGTACTCAACTCAGTAATTTAAACATACACCTAGAAAAACTGTGTTATTTAATTTCAAGCACAGAACTTTAAAATGCCTCTTTTCCAAAGGCTTCCCATTAAAAAACACACAACTATTTCTAGTTAATGGATTTATTCCTTCACCAGGTATGTTGGTTGCAGTGACAAAATAGTCAAATGTGTAACATTACATCTTGGAAACTAGCTTGTTAAACTGAAAACCAATGAAAGACTATAACAAAAATTAGAAATGAAGATTTGATAAGCAACAGATTTTAAAAGACTGGGTTGGGGAGGGAAGTGCCATATTTAAAATAGGACTGCACACACATCAAAATTCCTACACTGGATTAACTGTTGCAATTGATAACACTGATAGAGTAGTATCTGTAGTTCAAATATTCACATGTTTAGAAATGAGATGAGATTATCAACTCTTTTAATAAGGGGAGGAGAAATAAATGCATCTTAGAGGTATACTCTAAAAATACATCCCAGAGTTTCCATTTGTCAACAGATCTCTCTGCTTCATGCCATATCATCATATTAAAGTTATGAGGAATGTAATTACATATGCTGTAAACTGAAAGAGGTGTGAAGAGAATAGAAAATACATTCTTCATTCACAGGTGTGCAGGTGTTTTGGGAGTGGGTTAGAAAACCAGTCATTATTTCTTGAAGAAATATGGGGGCAGTGTAAAACAGGTTCAGGGAGGTAAGCAAATGCTTATTTACTAACCCACCAGAAAAAAATAGTTTCTGGCAGCTAGAAAAGGGAAGGTCACCTGTTGACTATTACCAAAGGTGAATAATTAAAACTCAATCTGAATTTTAGGTGTGTGCCCCTATGTGTGAAAATATGGGAGCAAAAGAGGGATTTTTCTGAGTGGCTTGTGGAATCGGTTTCTTTACTTGGTAGTTCCATCCACATAAAATTTCTCAATGACTAGCTAGCTGAGCTCACTTATGGACACGTGGAATTCTCTAAGAGTTCTCAAATGGAAGAAAGACTCCCCACAAGCAAGTCACCTACAAAAAAAGATGAACTTTGAATTACAAAAAGCAGAGAAGATGAATTTCAGTAAGCATTTTTCACACCAACCAACAGAAGTATATAAAATACAAGGCTAAACAGAAATGAAAAGTTAAGAATATGAAGGAACCCAGAGGAAACATAAGAAAAAGCTTTAACAGATCTCATTGTATTCTACATACCAATTATTCCATAAAAACAGCTTTGATCTTTTAACACATCTAAAATGAACCTTTCTGAAAACAAAACCTCCAGCAAATAAAGGTCTACTTGTGAAGTACCTGAAACTTTCTCTGTAGTTTTAAAATATAATTTTAAAGCTGTGACAAATCCGTTTTTAAAACTTGCGTTAGGTTAGGTATATTATGTCAAGTTTTCATGTGAATTTCCTCAAAACCATTTAAAATCCCCATTAAACAATAACCAAACATCAACTGTTGTAGGATTGATATGGCAAATATACCAATTTTCACTTAAACAATTAAAGAAGCTTCCCTTAAATAGAGGGAGCCAATTGCTGACATTTACCCCTTTAAAATTACTCTAATTTCAAGAACTACAGATTTTTACTACAGCTCATATCACTCTTTCCTATAGTACAAAGACTGATGATGGAAGCATTTTCAGATACACTTTTACTTTAAAAAAAAAATAGTATCTAAAGAAGTAAGTCTCTGGGAAGCCTCTTGACTTTCTATTCTCTTTCATTAAAAGGCTGAACGAAGATATGATCTTCAAAGCCGGATTTGACATTTCAAGATTATCTCTCCAGCCTTTCCAGATACACTGGAGGAGATAGAGATCTTACATGGATCTTTCTGTACTAAAGGGCCTTCTGGTTTTCCAGAATGGCAAACTTCTAATTGTTTAATCTCAAAACTCACACTGACAAAAGTCTGCCATAAGTGTTCAAGTGTGATTGACATCTAAAAAAGGGACAATCCTACTAGCTACCATCTCTAAATTGAGAGGACTAAGATAAAATCCACCCTTTTGAATAAACAATGTTGCATTCCTATCCATTTTAGTATGTTTGAGCAACTGTGACAAGACTAATTCTCTCATTAGCCACCTTTACATGGGCAATCTTTAAAACTAGTTTTTTTAAGAATTGATAAATCAACTTTACTAAACACTAATTGTTATATTTAAAACTGCTAACTGCCTCAAATTGAAAAAGAACTCTTCCAAAGTTGCACCCTAAACTATGTTTGGCCAAACATTCCTATAAAATATTTTATATAAGATTTTCATACCTGTCTTCATCACCATCAACAGGAATAGCTATGCTGAATACAGAGGTGGCCAGACTGTTCATAGGTGTTAACTGAAGAGGGTTTGCCAGGGCATCGGCAACAGGAGGCTTCACAACAGGCTTATTTTCAGCAATGAGAGAAAGTGGTGGTTGAGGTAGGGGTTCTGATTTTCTTCTAGTATCGTCAACTTGTCCGACTGAAGGCTGGGTCTGAGTCTGAAACTGGCTTAGGTCAGACTGTGGTAGACTTGTTGGTGCACTGGGTGTGCCTTGCGCTAAAGGCAGCCCGACTTGCTGGATTATGCTACCGCTCCTGCTGACCGGCGCATGGCTGCTCAGCTGCTGCGACTGGACCAGGGCCGTGGGTACATGTGGCATAGTAACAGATGTGGTAGACACACTGGACACGCTTGGAGCGGGCACAGCGGCAGGCACGTTTGGAACTCCGGGCACCATGGTGTGAGGGCCACCAGACGCAGCTGACGGCGCACCGCTGCCTCCCACCTGCGGTGGAGGCGCGGACTGGGGCTGCCCGGCCCCGGTAGGAACCAGGCCCGGTTGCACTGTGCCTCCCACAGGAGCTGGGGGAACTCCAGCCGGCTGACTAGGCGCCGCCTGTCCGCCTGGCGCGGGTCCCGGCCCAGGAGCCACGGCTTCGTTGGGCAGAGAAGAGGGGCCCATGATCTGCGCGGTCCCCGAGGGGGCATTATGGCCGGTGCCCACCGGAAGGCTGGCCGCTGCGGCGAGGCTCGTTCCTGCGCCGGTGGCTGAGGGCTGCGCGGGGCACGGCGGCTGCAGGCCGGCCACGTGCTGCTGCAGATACTCACTCGGGCCTGAGGGCTGGACCGGCAGCAAATGCCCCGGCGGAATCTGAGGCTGGGGATACGCGAACTGCTGGGGTTGCTGCGTCGCAGAAGCGCCGGCGGCCGGGCCAGGCTGCGGAGGCAGAGACATGCCGGGCTGCGCCAGGGTTACATTCGTTAGCGGAAGACCCTGTCCATTGGGCCCCGGAGGGACGACGCCTGGCCCGGTTCCCTGGGGCTGGATGGGCTGCGGAACCGCCGTCACTTGCTGCGGCCCGGCTGCGGCTCCCGGGAACGACGGCTTCGGAGCCAAGCTTGGAGCCACAGCCCCACCTACGGGCGGCGGCGGCGGCTGGAGCTGCCCAACGCCAAAACTCAGTGGCGGGGCCGGAGCGGGCAGGCTCATTTTCTCCGACGGGGGTAGCTGTGACACAGCAGTCAGGGAACTGTCAGTTCCCGAGTCAGGCCCGTGTGCCCCCTGCATGGAGGCCACCACCACTACTACCGACCCTCCGGTGGCGCCCAGGCCGCTGTCTCGTTCCGCAGTCTGGTCAAAAGTATTGCTGTGCCTAATGCAATCCCCGGACCTGGTCAGGACGCTGCTGTCCGAATCCCGCTCATAGTATTCCATACACGTCCATCGACCGCGTCTATAGGGCTCTCCGCTGCCGTGGTCCAGCTTGATCACGCGAAAACGGGAACTACAAGTGGCGGGGGGCTGCGATGGAGCTGGCCCCGCAGATGAGCCCGCGGCCGGGGGGGCGCCGGGTGCCCCCGAGGAGTGGGCTGGGGTGGCAGCTGTCGCCAGAGTATTGGCCAGCGCCCCAATCACGCTCCGGGCCGAAACGGCTCCTCCTCCGTTGGCGGGAGCAGTAGCCGCGGCCGCTAGCTGCCCGTCCAGAAGGAGGTTTGGGGAGACCGTCCCGGGAGTCTCCGCATCCCCAACATTGTTGAGAGTCTCTTCGGAGGAGCTACGCTCGCAGACCTCCTCAGGGCCATAATCCGTGGCCCGAGACACGTCAAATATCTCAGAGGAGACGTCCTCAGTGCGTGACTCGTCCGGGTCGTCCAGGCTCTCGGTGTCCTCGGTGATGCTAGTGGCCACCTGGGCCGTGGTGACACTGGTGATCTGGAAGCAGCTCTTCTTCTTGGCCGGCATCTTGGACATGGTGAGAAAGGCTGGGGGGCAGAGAGGCACTGCGGCTCCTCTGCGAACTTGCTGGAAACCAGGAAGGGCAGAGCACGGGCCCCCAAAGACAAAGTCCGAGTCCGCGCTGGGGTCTGAGGCCCGCCGCCGAGTCACGGGCTGATCCGGGCGCTCGTTCTGTGAGACATCCTCCTCTCCCTTTCCTTCTCTGTGTCGGTCTCCTGCTCTGCCCGTCTCACTTGCGCGGCAGCTGCTCCTCCTCCTTTTTCGCCTCCCGCAGCCGAGGCGCCTCAATTCAATCCCCTCAGTGGTGGCGAGAGCGCGATCCCAGGGGCGGGCCGGCGGCTTCCTCCTCCCGTCTCCGGGCCGCCGTGGTCAGTCCAGCGCCGCGCGGTCCGCAGGCCTTGGCTGGGGGTGGGAGTGGGAGGGCGAAGGGGAGGAGGAGGAGGCGGCGGCGGCGGCGGCGGCGGCGGCGTGAGGGGCGGTGCTGCCCCGCTCGGGCTCCTCAGGCTGGTGCCGGCGTCCGCTCCAGACTCGGGCGCTGAGAGAGGGCGAGGAGCGGCGGGTCCGGAGCCGGGGTTTCTGATTCAGCCCGGAGCCGCGGGCTGGGGCTGACTGAAGGTCCCCGGGCGGGCGGGCAGCAGGGCTTCGGCGCGGGCGGGCGGCCCTCCCTCCCCGGCACTAGCCGGAGCTCAGCCCCAGGGACATGTCGAGCGTCTCAGGCGGAAACCCTCTCCAGGGGAGGGAGGGGAAAGCCGGCTCGGTCCTCCCCTTACAGGGGAGCCACCCCCGCGGGCGGCGGTGGCGGCGGCGGCGGCGGCAGTCCCGGCCTCCCCTCACAGCTCTTCAGAGTGAGGGGCGGCGGCCGGCTGGCCGATGAGCGGAGGCGCTCCGGTTGTGTGAGGTAGCGGCGGTAGCTTCTTCGGCTGCTCCTCGGTGCGCCCGGTTCGAAGACCCTGGAGAAACTGAAATTCAAACTGCTGAAGCGGCGGCTGCAGCTCCCTCCCCTCGGCCAAGATGGGGCTGAAATGGCCGCGCCAGGGATGCTGGGAGGAGCAGCAGCCCCGCTGCCGCCGCCGCTGTCGACTAAAATGCCGCCGCTGCCGCAGCCACCGCCAGCGCCGCAGCCGCCGGCGTTCCTTGACGCAAGGGCGTCATGACGTAACCGTCCCGCCCCCTCCGGTTTCCTGCAGTTTCGCGTGGAGGCTGGAGGGAGGCAGTGGGCGTGGCTAAAGGTTAAAAAAAGGGAGCGGTTTTTTATTTAAATTTTTTTAAATTTAAATTTTGCCTTGCAGGTCTTTAAGAGTAGAATAGAAGAGCCAATGACTCTTAAATTCCTAGCATAGAGAAGCTTGCAACCGCACCAATCGAATGTTTTTATGTCTGTTCCGAGACAGTGAAAGACTGGATGGAGGTCATATGCTGTGTCTAATGTTTAGCAAAATCTTAGTGAAACGAGGGCTATCGGAATGGGGCCTGGGGGGATTTAGCTAGAATAAAGAGGGAGACCAAATCTGGAAGTACCAAATCACTTAAAAAGTCTTTCCTGAAAGGAAATGTTATAGTCTGCGGAGTGAAATGATAAGAGAAATGGGGATGATTAACCAAGAATAGCAAGTCAGATTGAGTCAGAAAAATGATCTTTCAGCCAGAAATTGTCTCCAACAATGGCATCAGGAGATGGTTACTTGCCCAGGATGAGGTCAGTTTAAAAAAAGACTAGAGGTTACCAACATATTCCTAATTTTCCTGTATTTGCTTTGATTCCAGCATCCAAGAGTTCATTTAAAGTCCTAAGACTGTTTTCACTTTCCCCAGGAAATGAGCTTATAGGCTCCATAAATGTAGAACCTACTGCGTTAAATAGTTACAGTTCTTTCTTTTGTTGATTTTAAAATTCTTAGTTGGAGCCAGAGTATTATATGGTTTGGACTGGGACATGAAAACCAGAACAATTCAGCAAGCACCCTTTCCTATCCCAGTACAGAGAGCAACTATGAAAGTACTGGCAAATTTATTATCTTTTAGCTACTTTCTGGCAAATGAAAATGGTAAGGCCATTTAAATTGTTTTTTAAAAATGAGAAAGGAGGCTCTTGAACTTTGACATTCTAATGCATCTTTTAGGTAAAGTTTAAGAAGTCTTGCTAGAAATCAAAATGTCATTTCTATTACAGGTTTAACAGTCATATGATCAGTTACATAAATCAGTTAGTCATTATACTCAGTTCTTTAATCTTTGAAGAACAGAAATACTTTTTAACTCAAAGAATGTTTTGATAATTAAAACTTACAGAGAATTTTTTAGGTCCTTAGTGTGAATAATATACAGAAATATGTCTTATACCTTAGTAGAAACCATGTCTTCCAAACCCATCCTGAGGTCAGGATGTGAAATAAGACCACATAATATTCCTGTTTCTTAAGAGGGTGGGAGAAAAAAGGGAACAAAGTGTAACATTATGCTGCTTTTGTGGCAGATAGCTAATGGAATGTTTCATTTCTAATTCTGTAATTTCAGTAATTATTAGAGACACTTTTCATCAGTAAGTTAGATCAACTGGTTAAATCAAATATGAATTTATAAATGCTTAATGTAATTTTGTATTGATTTACCAGATTGTTAAAAGTGGTGATAAATGCATTCAGCTTTTGGAAAAATAAGTATCATTTGCCTGCTTGTCCCATTACCTTCTTATTACATAAACTTCTTGATTTCTTGTTATGGTACTTCTAAATCACAGTTTAAGGAAAAATTTTAATATGAAAGACCATTTCTCCTTGATGAACATGTAAAGGATTTATTATGAAATTAAAGTGATGACAAAGATAATTTAGAAGAGATCATCAGTTAGTGAGCTATATTTCTGGTAAGATGGGGTTAGAAATGTCAAAAGACATCTTAGCAAAAATAAGATTTATAAAGTTAAATGTTTTATTTATATGTTCAAAGATTTGTGTGTGTTTAAACTAATGAAATAGTTCTCTTAAAGGTAAATTTTACAAGGGGTTTAAAGGTCCTAGTTTCTTTTATACATTTGCTCTTTAAAAATTTAGAGTATTTATTGTATAAAACTCCTATGAAGAATGGTAAGAATTTTGGTTGTTGTAAATAGGTTTGAAATCATTTTACAGAGGACAAAAAATTGTATAACTATCAAACTACAAAAAGCTATGTGATTCTTGTTTGACCCACAAAGGATTAAAAGCCTTCACATAAATAATTAAAATAATAGAAAGCAGGATTTATGTGCAGGTATGTATGCTCTGTGAGTAGAGAATTGATAACAAATAATCATGGTAGCCTAACTCACTGGAAATGGGGAGATCCCTGGAGTCCCAAACCTCAAAACCAGGGGTCTTATGCAATTCTAGCTCCATGCCTGCACCCAGAAATCATAGGTGAAAACTTTGATTACTGCTCTAGAGTCCCCAATTTGTCCTATACCTGGTATTTCCCTCAAAGACTTAATTTGAAGCAATGTAAGTACATTTAGGAAGAATAAAATGGGTGGAGAAGGGGGTGGGGGAAGGACTTAGAAACTAAGGACTTTCCATCAATGGGAAAAAAACTATTGCAGCAAGATCTTTTCATCAGTTGAGAGTACTATGCCCCCAAATTCTATTAGGTTATCTAACCACTAGAGGCCCGGTGCACGAAATTCATTCACGGGTACGGTCCCTAGGCCTGGCCTGTGATTAGGGCCATCTTCCCCAGCTGCCTGCAGCCGGCCCCACCCCTGCCCACTATCGCCCCGTTCACCATCGGGCAATCGGAGCCTGCCTGCCAGGGAGTGGAACCGAGAGGTCAGCCATTCCTGCCTGCTCGCCAGCCCTGCCCCCGCTGCAGGTCGCCCTTTGTGTGTGGGGCAACTGGTGGGGCGGGGGCCTTGGCCTAGCACCACTCACGTACCCCGCCACCCACCTCCGGTTCCCCATTTGCCATCAGGTGATGGGAGCCTGCCAGCCGGGGAAAGGAACCGAGAGGTGGTCAGTGCGCCTCATAGTGACTGGTTGAGTGGTCGTTTTGGTTGTTCCACTGTTAGGGTCAATTTGCATATTACCCTTTTATTATATAGGATATTAGTACCAGATGGTAAATTGTTACATAGTCACAAGATCCTGGAATGTGATCTGCTGATACTCAAGAAAAACTGTTTTTAAAAATAAATGCATTAAAATAGTAATGGTATATTAATTTAAAATAGTAATGGTATATTAACCTAAACATGCTGGGATAGAGAAAAGAAAATCAGACTTTCAGTACAAATTAAGCAACTGCTTGGGTTAAGAGAAGAAAACCTTAAGAAATAATACTATCAGTCAGACAGTGACATTTATTGAGCACTCCCTGTGTGCATTAGGAATTGGTAGCCTGTATCCCAGCCAACAAGTTTTTCTGGGATTTAGACATAGATTATATTTATTTTCTATGTTTTTATCACCAAGTTGTTAGAAAAATAAAAAATGAACGACAGTTTTCAGGTCCCAAAAAGCATTTACTTGAAATAAATATGAGTTGTCTAAACAAGTAGTACTTGATTTATTACTATGATCTGGGTTCCATTTCTGGAACAATATCTTATTAATAACCCCTTGCAGTGAGGCCATTGTATAATATTATCCAAAAAGGGAAAGAAATGCAATGAAAGAAGGACTATGGCTAATGAAATTCCATGAATGCTTTTATAAAGGAAAACATAATCTGCTTGGCGGGTGTGGTTCAATGGTTGAGTGTCAACTCATGAACCAGGAGATCGCCGGTTCTATTCCTGGTCAGGGCACATGCCCTGGTTATGGGCTCAATCCTCAATCCTCCCCTTCACCCTCCCACTCCCACCCCCAGCCAAGGCCTGCGGACCGCGTGGCGCTGGACTGACCACGGCGGCCCGGAGACGGGAGGAGGAAGCCGCCGGCCCGCCCCTGGGATCGCGCTCTCGCCACCACTGAGGGGATTGAATTGAGGCGCCTCGGCTGCGGGAGGCGAAAAAGGAGGAGGAGCAGCTGCCGCGCAAGTGAGACGGGCAGAGCAGGAGACCGACACAGAGAAGGAAAGGGAGAGGAGGATGTCTCACAGAACGAGCGCCCGGATCAGCCCGTGACTCGGCGGCGGGCCTCAGACCCCAGCGCGGACTCGGACTTTGTCTTTGGGGGCCCGTGCTCTGCCCTTCCTGGTTTCCAGCAAGTTCGCAGAGGAGCCGCAGTGCCTCTCTGCCCCCCAGCCTTTCTCACCATGTCCAAGATGCCGGCCAAGAAGAAGAGCTGCTTCCAGATCACCAATGTTTCTATCTTTCTATCCTTATCCTTTCCTCTCTTTCTAAAATCAATAAAATATATATACATATAACTTATTTAAAAATACTTAAAAAGTCAGTTCTTCAAAAAAGAAAACATAATCTGATTGAAATGCACAAATTTTACTTGAGAATGAAGTGTGTAAAAATTTCACATTTAAGGTAATTTCTATAAGATACTCTTCTAGAGTTTGCTATACTATGAAATAATGATGTACTTTTTAAATAGTGAATATGTCCTTGAGTCCCAAAGTCCTTTGAAGGTCAGGCAAATCATAGCAATTTGGGGGGGAGGGGAGTGCATTTTGAACTAATCATATCTAATAAAGAGGAAATATGCTAATTGACCCTCACGCCATCGCAAAAGATGGCGGCACCTACAGCCAATGAGGAGGGAATATGCTAATTGACTGCCCCGCCCTCAAATATGACAACGCCCACAGCCAATAAGGAGGGAATATGCTAATTGACTGCCCCACCCTCAAATATGGCAGTGCCCACAGCCACAAGATGGCGGCGCCCAGTCCCCTCAGTCCCGCTGGGGTGGCAGGTGCATGGCAAGGCCGGGCCCACCCGCGCGCCTGCCTCCAGAATCCCCCAGTCCCTTCAGCCGCCCAGGGCCGGCCAAGATGCAGGCAAGCTTCGGATGGCGGCTGCCCAGCTGCCCAGGGCCGCCTGAGGCTCAGGTAACCAGGGCTGGCTGAGGCTTGCGCTGCCGGCAATGGCAGCAGCAGAGGCGTGATGAGGTGTTGCCTTCCCCTGATCGCTGGGTCACCTCCCGCCCCTGAGGGCTCCCAGACTGTGAGTGGGGGCAGGCCGGGCCGAGGGCCACCCCCTCCAGTGCATGAATTTTCATGCACTGGGCCTCTAGTAATAAATATAATCCTATATAATAAATAGGTAGTGTGCAAATTGACCGTCACTCTGCCACAAAGATGGTGGCACCCACAGCAGAGGGGGGGTTGCCGTAACACAAGATGTCTGCACCCACAGCGGAGGCCGAGTTCCTGTAACTAGCCTTAACAAGCAATCAGCAGGGACCTGAGGCTGCGCCCCCCTGTGTCCATGGGGCTTGACAAGGAACCTCAGGCTGTGACCCCCACCCTGGCTCCAGGCTGGGGGACCTCAGGCCATGTCCCTTACCCGGCAGGGCTTGACGGCGGACCTCAGGCCGTGACCCCCTGCCCAGCAAGTCTTGACAGGGGACCTCAGGCCATGCCCCCTGCCCAGCGGGGCTTGACAGGGGACCTGAGGCTGCGCCCCCACCACATGGGCCTTGACAGGGGACCTCAAGGTGTGCCTCCTGCCCAGCAGGGCTTGACGGGGGACCTCAGGCCACACCCCCCAACCAGCGGGGCTTGACAGGGGATCTCAGGCTGCATCTGCTACCTGGCAGGGCTTGATGGGTGACCTCAAGGCATGCCCCCCCACCCCAGCACCGGGCAAGGGACCTGAGGCTGCGCCCCCCGCCAGGCGGGGCTTGACAAGGGTGGGACCAGCCGGGTCTGAATCTAGCCCAATGTGGCGGGGGGGGGCAGCTGGGTCTGGGTCTTAAGTGATTTTGAGGTGCACGTGGGTGGGCGGGGACTTAAGTCTGGGTCCCATGGTGTGCCCCAGACTCTGACAGGAGGAAGATTTTCATCTACATTTTACTAATTTTCTTTCATCTCTGACACTGCTATTATAGAGACAGGGCAAATAGCAATATTAAAATATTTCCTCTAACTAATCCCCTTTTAATGTGCACAAATTTCGTGCACCGGGCCACTAGTGTTCCATAAAAGCCTGTTTTCCTTTATTATGGAACTTAATTTTGGATCCAAAATATTAGTTCTGTGGTTCTGAAATCTAGTTTAGTTGCTGTATGGCGACTTCAATAGAAAAATCTGTTAATGACTATATTTCTTCTTTTTTATATTACACTAGAGGCCCGATGCACGAAATTCATACAAGGGGCTCTGTCCTCACAGCCGCAGCAGCTTGCCTTGGCCCTCACAGCCCCGGCTTCGTCCGGAAGGTCGTTCAGCTGACAGGTCTAATTAGCAAATTACGCTTTTATTATTATAGATGTAACCACTTGGGATAAAATTAAAGATATCTACTTTACCTAATTAGAAAACAACTTGAGATCAAGACTCCACTCCAGTTTTTCTATAAACTTGTTTTGTGACTGCTCGTAAGTCTATTAATCATTCAGTTTCCCATTACTAAAAAGAAGCAACATGGTGCCGATAAGGTCTTAAACTACCAATCCCATTGAAAGAGTGCATGGGAAAAGATAACACATGTGGTAGTGTTTTGGCATCTTTGGGAGAAAAGAGTACAACTCAATGTGATACTATTGGTAATAATATTTTCAATGTCATTTGTTAGTTAAAAAAGAAAACAGTTGCTAGGTGTACATGATTTTATGAAGAAGCCATATTCTATCATAGATGAAGAAGTTATTTATAGATATTTATTAGCATATTCTTTGGTAAGGTGAGTCATCACCATCTATTTTGTCTTTCTTGTGTATATGAATTTGGTGTATTAGCAGGCATGATTTTTGTTTCTCTTTAAATGGTGGGTAATATATTTGTAATTTTAAGTTGTAACTTTAACACAAAAGAACATTGAAAGACATTGCCAATTTCTAGACTTCTGGGTCATAGTTCTTTCTGAATGTTGCTATTATCAGCTTAAAAAGATTTTATGGCCTAGCTGGTATGGCTCAGTGGTTGAGCATCAACCTATGTATGAACCAAGAGGTCATTGTGTGATTCCCAGTCAGGACACATGCCTGGGTTGCGGACTCGATCCCCAGTGTGGGGCATGCAGGAGGCAATCGATCAATGATTCTCTCTCATCATTGATGTTTCTCTCTCTCTTTCTCTCTCCCTGAAGTCAATAAAAATATATTTTAAAAAGTTTTTATGGTACATATATACAATGGAATATTACTTGGCCACAAAAAGGAATGAAATTTGATCATTTGTGATAGCATGGATGGACACAGAATAGTGATTTTCAACCTTTTTCATCTTGTGGCACACGTAAACTAATTACTAAAATTCTGTAGCACACCAAAAAAATATATTTTTTGCCAATCTGACAAAAAATAGGTATAATTTTAGTGCTTTACCAAAATAAATAAATAAATAAATAAATAAATAATAGTAATTACCTACTCGTTTTCCTCCAAAGTGACTTTTAAAAAATCAGGTGCTGCCCTAGCCAGTTGGCTCAGTGGTTAGAGTGTCGGCCTACAGACTGAAGGGTCTCAGGTTTGATTCCAGTCAAGGGCATGTACCTTGGTGCAGGGTGGATCCCTGGCCCCAGTTGGGACATGTGCTGGAGGTAACCAATTGATGTGTCTCTCTCACATTGATGTTTCTCTCTGTGTCTCTCCCTCCCTTCTCTCTCTAAAAATCAATGGAAAAAAAATCCTTGGGTGAGGATTAACAAACAACAACAAGAAACAAACAAAAAAATCGGTTGCCTATACTTGTATGTAAGGATTTATGGTACCAAGAATTAACCAATCAGATGCAACCTTATTATGTGACATGACCAATAAGATGTTTATGGTTCAAGACAGGGCATTCACACCAGATGGCTATGGTTGTGTTGACTGTTGTCATTTTTTAATTTATTTTTATTTTTTTGGCAATCTAAAGGAAAAGAAAGAGGTCAGTGCCCTGACTAAATAGTCAGGAATTGCATGTTTTAAAAATACTTTTGTCACACTGATTGAAAATTGGTGACCTAAAGGGTATTATGCTAAGTGAAATAAGCCAGAGAGAGAAAGACAAATACTATATGATATCACTTATATGTGGAATCTAAAGAACAAAATAAACGATCCAATAGAAATAGACTTACAGATACAAAGAACATACTGATGGAGGCCTGAGGGGAGGGGTATTGGGGGATGGGGTTAAAAAAGGTGAAGGGATTAAGAAGTACTAATTGGTAGTTAAAAAACAGGGGAATGTAAGGTAAAACATAGGGAATATAGTTAACAATCTATAATAATAAAAGAGTAATATGCTAATTAGACTGGACGTCCTTCTGGATGACCTTCCAGACAAAGCCAGGGCTACAAGGGAAGCCCGGGTCCCAGGTGCCAGAGGGAAGCCAGTGCCAGCAGCCGGAGAAAGGAAGGCCTATTATTGCACAAATTTCGTGCATCGGGCCTCTAGTACTGTAATAACTATCTTAGGCACTTGAATTAATGGAGGGAACACTTTGTAATTTGAATGTGTACCCGCTGTGCTGTACATCTGAAACTAACACAAAAAAGGTTTAATGCAAACTGTAATTGAAAAACAAAATTTAAAAAAGGGAAAATGTATTTTAGTGTAGAAACTTGTATAAACTGATTTTAGATATGAATAATGGTCTAAGTGTTCTTTTTTGTTATATATGCATATATACATATATATATACATATACTGAGTGGCCAAATTATTATGACCACCTGACGTTTGTAGGCAAATTAGCTATAATTTCGCACTGAAATTGCTAGAGGCCCAGACCATTATAAATAGGGAAGCAGGTTGTTTACCACGACAGTAGAAGTGATTGTTTTCTGAAGATATGGGTAAACAATGCGATTTAACAGCCTTTGAATGTGGGATATATATGAACATGAGTGGCCAGATTATTAGGACCACCTGACGTTTGTAGGCAAATTAGCCGTACACTGCATCGTATGGGATATGGAAGCGGAAGGCCTGTTCAAACACCTTTGCTGTCTGCAGTTACCAAGATAAAACGTCTCCAATTCGCACAGGAACACAAGGATTGGACAGTCGAGCATTGGAAAAAAGTCATGTGGTCCAATGAATCACGTTTCTAGTTGCATCATGAAGATGGCAGAGTGAGAATTTGGCGGAAATAGCATGAAAGCATGTATCCCACATGCATAAGTACAACCCTTCAAGCTGGTGGGGGCATTGTTATGGTTTGGGGCATGTTTTCCTGGCATGATTTGGGCCCTTTAATTCGTGTGGAACAATGTCTGAATAGCACAACATACCTAAGTATCGTTGCTGATCAAGTTCATCCTATCATGTTGATGGCATATCCCAATGGAGATGGCTTCTTCCAACAAGGCAATGCGCCATGCCATGGTGCTCGTATTGTGCAGGAGTGGTTTCAAGAACATGAGGGAGACTTTACCTTGCTTAGGTGGCCCCCATAATCACCAGATCTCAATCCAATTGAGCATTTATGGGACAAAGTTAAAAGAGCCATCAGGCAGCTGGTTCCACAACCATCAAATCTCATAGAACTGGACAGTGCTATTCATCAGGCATGGTGTCAGATTCCTCGCATCACCTTTCAACATCTCATGGAGTCAATGCCAAGAAGAATAGCCGCAGTATTGAAGGCAAAAGATGGCCCAATGAAGTACTGATGGGGTGGTCATAACAATCTGGCCACTCACATTCAAATATATCCCACGTTCAAAGGCTGTTAAATCACATTGTTTACCCATATCTTCAGAAAAAAAATCACTTCTACTGTCATGGTAAACAACCTGCTTCCCTATTTATAATGGTCTGGCCCTCTAGCAACTTCAGTGTGAAATTATAGCTACTTTGCCTACAAACCTCAGGTGATCATAATAATCTGGCCACTCAGTATATATATAACTTATTTAATTTATTAGGGTAACATTGGTTAATACAATTATATAGGTTTCATGTGTACAATTCTATAATACATCATTCATATATTGTACTGTGTGTTCACCACCCCAAGTCAAATTTCTTTCCATCACCATTTATCCCCCTTGTACCCTCTTTTACCTCTCCCATCCCTCCACTCCCCTTTCCCTCTGGTAATCACCACACTGTTATCTGTGTCTAAGAGGTGTTTTTTTTTTCTTAATCCCTTCACCTTTTTCACCAGCCCCCCAACCTCCCTCCCCTCTAATAGCTGTCTGTCTGTTTTTAGTATTTATGAGTCTGTTTCTATTTTGTTTATTTATTTTGTTCATTAGATTCCACATAAAAGTGAAATCATATGGTATTTTTCTTTCTCTGACTGGCTTATTTCACTTAACATAATAATTTCCAGATCCATCTATGCTGTCCCAAAAGGTAAGATTTCCTTCTTTTTTACAGCAGAGTAGTATTTCATTGTGTAAATGTACCATAGCTTTTTATGTACACTCATTTACTGATGGGCACTTTGGCTGCTTCCAACTCATGGCTATTATATTCTTTCAAATCAGTGTTTTGAGCTTCTTCTGATATATTCCCAGAACTAGAATTGCTGGATTGTAAGGCAGTTCCTTTTTTAATTTTTTGAGGAAACTACATACTGCTTTCCACAGTGACTGCACCAATCTGTATTCCCACCAATAGTGCATGCGGGTTCCCTTTTCTCCACATTAATGTCAACATTTATTGTTTGTTGATTTAGTGATGCTAGCTAGCCATTTTGACAGGTGATATCTCAATTGTGGCTTCCATTTGCATTTCTCTGATGGTTAGTGACATTGAGCATCTTTTCATGTCTATTAGCCACTCGTACGTCCTCCTTGGAAAAGTCTATTTAGGTCCTTTGCCCATTTTTTAATTGGATTGTTTGTTTTTTTGGTGTTTAGTTTTATATGTTCTTTATAAATTTTGGATATTAACCCCTTATCAGATGTATTATTGGTAAATATGGTTCCCCATTCAGTGGTTTGTCTTTTCATTTTGTTGATAGTTTCTTTTATTGTGCAAAAACTTTTAGTTTGATATAGGCCCATTTGTCTAGTTTTATTTTTGTTTCCCTTGCCAGAAGGTGATATATATATAAAAATATTGCTATAAGAAATGTCTGAGATTTTACTGCTTATGTTTTATGGTTTCAAGTCTAACGTTTAAGTCTTTAATGCATTTCGAGTTTATTCTTGTGCATGGTGTAAGAAGGTGGTCTAATTTCATTTTTTTGTATGCATCTTTCCACTTTTCCCAATACCATTTATTGAATAGATTATCGTTACCCTATTGTATGGTTTTGCCTCCTTTGTTGAATATTACTTGACCATGAAGGCATGGGTTTATTTCTGGGCTTTCTATTCGGTTTCATTGATCTATATGTCTTTTTATATGTGCCAGCACAATTTTTTTTATTAGTATGGCCTTATAGTATAGTTTGATATCAGGTAGCATGATTCCTCCAACTTTGTTGTTCTTTCTCAAGATTGCTGTGACTATTTGGGTCTTTTGTGGTTGCAGATATATGTTAAAATATTTATTCTAGTTCTGTGAAATACAACATTGTTATCTTGATAGGAATTGCTTGAATATATAGATTGCTTTGGGTAGAATGGACATTTTAATGTTAATTTTTCCTATCCATGAATATGGTAAACAACCTGCTTCCCTATTTATAATGGTCTGGCCCTCTAGCAACTTCAGTGTGAAATTATATGCTTTTACTTATTTGTACCTTCTTCAATTTCTTACCATTTTCTGAGAATAGGTCTTTTACATCTTTGGTTAAATTTATTCTAGGTATTTTCTTTCTTTTTTTTTTTTAAATGCAATTGAAAATGGAATTGTTTTCTTAGTTTCCCTTTCTGATAGTTCATTATTGATGTATAAGAATGCAACTGGTTTCTGGATATTTATTTTATATCCCTGCTACATTACTGAATTCATTTATCAGTTCTAGTACTTTTTGGTGGAATCTTTAGGGTTTTCTATATACAGTATCATGTCAACTGCAAATAATGATACTTTTATTTCTTCCTTTCCAATTTGGATGTCTTTTATTTCTTCTTTTTGTTTTCTCCCTGTGGCTAGAACTTCTGGTACTATGTTGAATAAGAGTGAAAGCAATATCCCTGTCTTTTTTCCTATCTTAAGGGAAACTCTTTTAGTTTTTGCCCATTGAGTATGATGTTGGTTGTGGGTTTGTCATATATGGCCTTTATTACATTGAAGTATATTCCCTCTATTCCAATGTTGCTGAGAGTTTTTATCATAAATGGGTGCTAGATTTTATCAAATGCTTTTCCGTATATATTAATATGATCATGTGATTTTTATCTTTCATTTTGTATGTGGTATATAACATTTATTGATTTATAGATATTGTACCAACCTTGCATCTCTGGAATAAACCCCAACTGATCATGTTGTATGATCTTTTTTATGTATTGCTAGGTCCGGTTTGCTAACATTTTGTTGGGGATGTTAGCATCTATGTTCATCAGGGATATTGGCCTATAATTTTCTTTCTTTGTAATGCGTTTATCTGATTTTGGAATTAGGATCATGCTGGCTTTGTAAAATGAACCTTTGGAGTCCTCCCTCATCTTGTATTATTTGGAATAGTTTGAGTAGGATCAGTGTTAGTTGTTTTTAGAATGTTGGATAAAATTCACCCGTAAGTCATCCTGTTTTGAATTTTGTTTGTTGGGAGTTTTTTGAGTACTGCTTCAATTTCACAAGTTGTAATCTGTCTATTCAGATTTTCTAATCCTTTCTGATACAGTTTTGGAAGATAGTATGTTTCTAGGAATATCCATTTTGTCCAGATTGTCCAATTTATTGGCATATAGTTCATAATATTTTCTTTTTTTTTTTAATCTTTATTGTTCAGATTATTACATTTGTTCCTCTTTTTTCCCCCCATAACTCCCCTCCTTCCAGCTCCCACCCTACCCTCCACCCTCACTCCCCACCCACTGAGTTCATCCATAGGTGCATGATTTTTGTCCAGTCACTTCCCGCATCTCCCACACCCTTTTTCCCCCAAGAATAGTCAGTCCATTCCCTTTCTATGTCCCTGATTCATTATAGTCACCAGTTCATTCTGTACATCAGGTTATTTATTCACTTGATTCTTAGATTCATTTGTTGATAGATGCATATTTGTTGTTCATAATATTTTCTTACAGTCCTTTGTATTTCTGTGGAGTCAGTTATTACTCTCTTCTTCCATTTCTAATTTTCTTTGTTTTGGTCCTTTCTCTTTTTTTCTCAGTTGATAATCTATCTGAAGGTCATTCATAGGAACTAAGGGTTGAAAGGCACAGATAGAATATTGACTAACTTGTAATCCCAGTTATGTTTTAATTCCAAAATAACTAGTTCTTTTGTCACTGGAAGTAAAACACTTAGCATTTAACTTTAGAATAGTTGAAATCCTACTTTGACAGCATTCATATTCACTAAAGGCTCAATACAAGATCTATGTTTGCACAAGGATTTGCGTATTACTTAAAATGGCTATATAATAAGCTGCTTCACTGCAAATTAATACTCTGCTTCCACATCTGTAACATGGGATCTTTGGAGAAGAAGCTAGTTATAAATAGGGAGAAAATGCAAAATTCAGGTGAAATATTAACCATAGGGTCATTCCAGTTGTGGCTATCAAAGTCCTAATGAATAATTAGAACCGCATTACTATGATATCCATATTGTGACACTAATCTATTTTTGAACCAAATTGACTATATAAAAATACATTTTCATCTTCAAATATTTAGAGTATTTTTCTATCTTCACCCTATTTTTTCTGTATTTTTATACTAATCTTTCTTTTTTGCATATTGCATATATTTATTCAAAAACTGATCCAATTCTAGATTTTTAGTTTATAAATTTTACATCCTTGCCTATTTTATAGGTATGCCCTTAATACAATACTTCTCTCTAAGAAAAAAAATCAACCTATCCCACAAAAATGCATCTTTTCAAGAAAGATAGATTATGTAGTGATGATTCATATTAGTCAAGTTCTCTCCACTGAATTTCTTTAAGCTTAACTACTATGTTTAAAATAACTTTGCTTATTACTGTTTCATTTGAAATATTTTATTTTGGTGTAAGAAAAAATAAAAAAAAATTTCAGTAACAACAAACAGCTCCAACTGTCTGTGTGTTCATTCATTCAGCATATATTTAGAAAACTCCTATGTGCAGGCCTTTTTGCTAGACTTGGGGAAAATAGTTATGAACTAGATGAGAAAAGGAAAGCCCTTGTTTTAATAGGTCTTATATTTTAATAGAGGAACAGATACCAAAGAAATAAACAACTAAATGTGGTAATTTCAAATACTTATAAGTGTTAAGAAGAAACAAAATAACAGTGGAAAGTAAGGGCAAGGGCACCTTAGGCATCTGGCAAGTGGACCTGAGGGGAAAGGCTCTTTGAACCAAGAGCAAGTTCGTTGATAGCCAGTATTTAAGGAAGAGAGAGATGGGGACAGTTGTCCTGTGGTAGAAACTAGTGTGCGGTGGGAGGAAGCTTGGGCATCCGAGAGGAAGCAGGGCATTTAAGAGGGTATCTGGAGGGATCAAGAGCCAGACCATATGGACCTTGTGGCCAAATAAAGGAACCTGCATTTTATTTTAAACTAGAGGCCTGTTGCATGAAGAGATTCGTGCAATAGGCCTTCCCTTCCCTTGGCTGCTGGCACTGGTTTGCCTCTGGCACCTGGGACCTAGGCCTTTGCTCTGGCCAAGTGGTCGTCTGGCTTCCCTGCTCCGGCCCCAGGACCGTCCAACTTCACTCCGCTGGCCCCAGAACCATCCGGCTTCGCTGCTCTGGCCCCGGGACCATCCGGCTTCGCTGCTCCAGCCCTGGAACCGTCTGGCTTTGCTCCACTGGCCCCAGAACTGTCCGGCTTCGTTACTCTGGCCCCAGGGCCCTCCGGCGTCGCTGCTCCAGTCCCAGAACCATCTGGGTTCGCTGCTCCGGCCTCGGGGCCATCCGGCTTCGCTGCTCCGGCCCCAGGACTGTCCGGCTTTGCTGCTCAGCTTGGAGCCTACGTATGCAAATTAACCGCCATCTTTGTTGATGGTTAATTTGCATATCTCTCTGATTAGCCTATGGGAGGTGTAGCGAAGGTGCGGTCAATTACCATGTTTGTCTATTATTAGATTAGATGTAATGAGAAGCCAAGAGAGAATTTACATTGAAAAATAATCCTTTTTATTTTCTTTACCTCTCATAGTTTAGAATTTATTGAGTATTATGTTTAGAAAGGTCTAAGAAAAACTTCTCTTACATTGTCAAAGATAAGTTTATCTTTATAGGACTATAATATTGTATCATACCAAAATGGTAGAAATATTTAAGAATTTATATGACATTTCTTATACAGAGATTTAATAACTATGCAGCAAAACAACTAATTAAATACCTGTAAGAGAGAAATCTTTTTTCCAATGAAATCCTAAGTAACTTAAGGCAGTGATTTTGATTACTCAAGAAGAACTTGAAATGCACCACTTAAAAAACAACAAGCAACTCTGAACAACAGGTAAAAAGGGAACAATTTTGTTTAAACGTAATTAGTAGATAAGTGTGCTAGACCGCCTGATAAGGATAACTTCTAACAAGTAGAGCTAATTTTAGGGAGGCTCAAGGCTGAGTCTCATTTTTCCAATAGATAAACATATACATAGATAAATCTAGGGATGCTTTGAAGCATTCAGCAAATCATAAAAGAGCCACAGAGGAGGTAACTTTATGGAAGAAGTAGGAGGCAAGGTCAAACATTTTGTTATTGGTGGGTTGCCTTTCTTTTAGAGAGATGCACATGTTTTAGCGTTGCATTTTTATCAAATATCATTCTAAAACTTTTAAATTATCTTACAACTAAATTATGATGTTTATGACCATTGATCATATATTACTTTACAATAACACCTTGTTATGGGTTGAAAAATATTACCCAAACTTATATAGCCCACCTTATTAATAAACTTTATTTCTAGCTGATTTCTATTTTCAAAAATCAAAACTATTTTGAAAGTGAATGTTTGTTATTATTTGATGATATTTTTAAAGTGGTAGAATATCCAATTTAAAAACATTAAAATTATACCTCATCTTTGAAAAAGGTTGCATGCATAGAAAAGAATTTTGGGGAAAATACATCATAATTTAATAGTGGCTATCTCTGGGTGATGAAATTATAGACTTTTTTGCCTGATTTTTAAATATTTTCCACATTTTCTGGAATAATCACATATGATTTGCATGTAAAAAAATGTACTTACATACATCACCTAAACCAAAAGTAAAGTTATAAAAATAGACAAGACTACAATTTTAGTTATGTGATAGATGTCACTTCATAATTGCTTTCCAAAGATAAATTGTTCCTCAGGAATAGTATATTTTCAAATGCTATCAAAAGATAATATTTAGGAATAATTAATGCTTTTTTTCAGTTGAGTTAAATTAATGCAAAGACACTTTAATTTATGAAATTAAAAAGGAATTAATTGCTTCTTGATCTTTTGGCTAAGATCAAGTATAAAAAGGAATTAATAGGACACAAAGGACAGAAAAATAATTAAGACATGAGAAGGAAAGTTGAAAAAATGGGGTATCAGGAAACTTTTGATCTGTATGTAGGCTTTGCAACATTCCAGCTAGCTATGTGTTTTTGTAAAGGTCATAACTTTTCTGGGCCTCATATCTTTATCTGTAAAATAAAGAGGTTAAGAAGACTATTTTTGGTTCTACAATTTTATGAATCTAGACTCTCAAAGGACAAATTTAGAGTCTTAGTTTTGCATGAAACAGCCAGCATACAATTTTTTTTTGCTTCAGCTTTGGTAACCCTCACCACATTTGCTAGTTAATAACTGATTCTCCAAAGTACTCTTCTGCCTCAGGACCTTTGCACTCACTGTACTTACTGCCTATTCCCTGAAATATTCTATGCCTAATTCCTTCACCTCTTTAAAGTCTTTGCTCAAATGTCATCTTTTCATTGAGACCTACCTTGACTATGCTATTTAAAACTGCAAGCCTTGTCCTGGCTGGTGTGCTCAGTAGTTAGAGCATCAGCCATGTACTGAGGGGTTGCAGGTTCAATTCCCAGTCAAGGTCACATACCTGGGTTGCAGGTTGGATCCCTGCCCTGGTTGGGGAGGCAACCAATTAATGTGCTTATCTCACATCAATGTTTCTACCTCGCTCTCCTCTGTCCCTCCCTCTTTCCCTTCCTCCCTTCCATGCTCTCTGAAACTCAATGGAAAAAATATCCTCAGGTAAGGATTAACAAAAAATAAACCAAACAAAAATACAAGACTCTCATTCCTATTCCTTTTTCCTGATACATTTTTTTTCCTATAGCACTTACTACCTTCCAATATATTGTTATTTACTTATTTTGTTTGTTGTCTATCTTCCCACACTAAAATAGATTATTAGGAGGGCAAAGGCTTTCATCTGTTTTATTCATTTTTATATTCCCAATGCCTATAATAGACCTGGCATATATTAGATTATCAATAAATATTGTATAAATAAATTTTCTATTTTTACAACAGCCTACATTTTCATTCAATATTATGAAAACAAAGCAGTAAACATTCCCAAAATCATGTAACATTTGGTACAGTCCAGGAAAAGAGAAAAAATAATTTTAATTGTTAGACGAAGATTTAAAAATTTATTGAAGCAATTTTATTCTTTGCAGACATTTCAGATAATATGAAAGCTGTATATTAGGTCATATGCAGAAGTTTTTGTAGAAAGTATCTTTAGTATTCTGAGAATATAGCACTTCGGTATTCTGTAGAAGCATAAGATTGAAATTTTGATCAAGATACACATTCCTTTGACACAAGCCATTTTTATTCATATGTAATTCATGGTGATTAAAATATTTTTATTTGGTATACTAGTCTAGTTTAAATAACATTTTTACAATAAAATTTAATAAATAGAGCTACTCTATGCCGAAACCGGTTTGGCTCAGTGGATAGAGCGTCGGCCTGCGGACTGAAAGGTCCCGGGTTCGATTCCGGTCAAGGGCATGTACCTTGGTTGCGGGCACATCCCCAGTGGGGGGTGTGCAGGAGGCAGCTGATCGATGTTCCTCTTTCATCGATGTTTCTAGCTCTCTATTCCTCTCCCTTCCTCTCTGTAAAAAATCAATAAAATATATTTAAAAAAAAAATAAAATAAATAGAGCTACTCTAGATAAAAAGTTCTTATTTAGTTTTTTAAAATGTAAGTCTATAGATGTGTCACTATAGTAACAAACTATTGGGGAAAAAGGCTCTACTTTGAATTCGGAGTCTAAATGCTGTGGATTAATGAATACCTTGACTAAAAGTATGTCTTTTATAGACTCCTTTGGCTTTGTTTTTCATCTGTTTGGTTTGGCTGCTTTCATTTACATACTTGTTCTCATTAGGGTTTGAATTTCAGAGCTGGCCCACTCTGCAATGGGAACAAATATCTTGCCATGTGATACTAATTTTCCATTACATCCTGAAGCATTTGAAGTCCCAAAGGCAAAGAATTTATGGTTGGTACATGAGAGATGAAACTATCACATAAAAGAAGCCAAATATGAAAATATTTTTTTTTCTTGTGGCCAATATAGTTTCAAGAGAATGAGAACTCCAAATAATCAGCTGATGACCAAAAGTGAATCATTGTTAAAACACTGGGCTGGTTTTTTTGGCATAAAATAGCTAACGTTTCTAGTTGGTTGATAATTTTCATAGCAACCATGGCACGTCCTAAACACCTTTGAAGCAGATAATTATACTCTGAAAAGTTCTGAGAATAAAGGAGAATAATACACAAGTCTTGCTGGTATTTTGTAGCTGTGTAGAGAGCATCATGTAGTAAGTACTTAAAAAGCACTACAAGATTTTTCAAGAATTCTCCAGCTAAGTAGGAAATTGAGTAGGAGCAGGAGATTCAGAAGTACTGAAAGTCAATCACCAAATTAGAGTTTGGCTAGGATTCCAAACTTAATTGTCTTATTCTTAAATAAATAAATAAATAAATGAGTTGTGGAGGTTATTTCAATAGCAGGGCCACTATTAATATTCATAAAAAATAACATGGCACCATATTTCCAAGGAGTTCGGTATACATCTCAACTTCTTCTTTCTCATTATGTTCCATGAGATTTTTTTGTGGTGGCAAGTATTATTTTAGTTCTGGCCAGAAAGTCCAGGGGAACAACTATTATGAATAGCAGTCAATAATTATGAGAACTCACTACAGACATGTTTATATCTCTGATCATATCTTGCATTTCTGAAACACTTTATGGTTGTCATACTTCATATAATTTGATCCTTATAACCCTATATCTGTGTGACCTTGGGCAAGTCACTCAGCCCATGGGCATGGCTTCCGTTTAGTAAGCTGCATTTAATAGATGTCCTCTACAAGATCTACAGAAATGCTTCAGAATTAATAACAGAGTAGTCCAATGCATTATGAACTCTTTAAAACAAATGTATTATTATAAATGTTAAGATATTATTATTCCTCTAACTCGGGAAATAAAATTAGAGAGCCTATGTGAGTTGACTTTAAGTATTTAACCATATTGATCCCAAGAAACACATAGAACCATGGATTAAAATGTTTATACTTAACTAGAGGCTTGATGCATGAAAATTCATGCACTGGAGGGGTGTCCCTCAGCTCGGCCTGCCTCCTCTCACAGTCCAGGAACCGTCAGTGGTGGGAGGCTATCTGGTGATCAGGGGAAGGCAATGCTCCCATCACACCTCTGTTGCTGCCACTGCCAGCAGTGCAAGCCTCGGCCGGCCCTGGACGGCTGGGCAGCCAACATCTGAGGCTTACCTGCATCTTGGGTGTTGGCTGGGCAGCTGCCATTCAAGGCTTGCCTGTATCTTGGCCGGCCCTGGGCAGCTGAGGGGCTGAGGGCGGGTCTGGCCGCACTGTGCACCTACTGCCCCCCTGGCTGGGCTGAAATAACTGTGGGACTCCAGCAGCAAGTGCAAGGAACGACCAGACCCAACTGAGGGCACCTGCCACCCCCTGGCGGGGCAGAAAGGACTGGGGGACTCCGGCGGGGCTGAGAGGACTGGGCAAAGCCATCTTGTGGCTATGAGTGCCACCATCTCTGTTCTATTCCATTGATCTATATGCCTGTTCTTGTGCCAGTACCAGGCTCTTTTGATTATAGTGGCTTTGTAATATAACTTGATATCTGGTATTGTGATTCCTCCAAATTTGTTTTCTTAAGATTGCTGCAGATATTTGGGGTCTTTTTTGGTTCCATATAAATTTTTGGAGCTGTCTTATAATTCCTTCCCACAGATCTAACACACAGTTCTGTGAATAAAGGAAACAACATATTTATTCTATGAGGCGTTTCCAACGCTTTCTCAAATATTAATTGAGCATAATGGCTTGGGTTGATTTCTGGAGTCTCTGATGTGAGAGAGAAAGCTGCTTCCTGCATGAACCCTACCGGGGATTGAGCCCACAACCCAGGCATGTGCCCTGACCGGAATTGAACTGGTAACCTTTTAGTGCACGGAATGATGCCCAACCAATTGAACCACATAAGCCAGGGCAAATTATTATTTTTTAAAAAATATATTGTTACCCCAATCCACGTGATTGCTAGATTATTTGTACTTACTAAATATTGCTAACATCAGAAATGATCATTTTAAATTATTTTATTAAAAATTTTTTTATAATAGAAATTTCAATACTACATATAGAAATAGAAAGAATTGTATAATAATGACAATACTTACATATTCAGCTGGGTTCCTAGAAAATGGAGAAAAAAGTGAGCAGCAGGGAGAGATGGAAAAGAATGAGTGTTTAGTATGTGCCATTCAGTGTGGAAGACATTTAAATTGTATTCATTTACTCTCTACAACAACTCTATGGGGTAAGCATTATCATCTCTAGTTTGGAGATAAAGAAATTGAACCTCAAAGATGTTGAGTACTTCCTCAAGAGTTTGGATCAGAGCCATATTTGAACTGGTCTTAAATGCTCCCCAGGTCCATGTTCCCCCATTTAATCCATTTTATAATTTATGAACCACCAGATTAGATGTTCCAAAACTTGTGAATAGGAACTACTTTGCGAGTTTTTGTTTTGTCTTGAGATCTTATGGTGTTGGAAGAAGAGACCAAAAGAAAGGGGTTGAAACTCTTACAGATGAATTCAAAGAGATGGGCTGCTGAAGTAGGTTCTTGAGTGGGGGAGGAAGTGGGCAGGAGATAGTTGCTTGCCATGTGAAAGCAGGAATGAACCAGTGCAGTCTTTGGGATGCACCAAGTAATTAGGCTGGTAGTTGCAACTGTTGTGGTTGGATGAGACTCTCTGGAAGACTGTCTGTGCACTTATATTAAGGAGTAGAACTTAATATGAGATAACTTTATTTTTCTAGTTCTGAAAAAACCACAGAACAATTGGAAGTATTGGTCTGCCATTCTCTTTCAAGTAAAATAAATGCATCTTTAGCTGGAATGTATGTGTACTTGTCTTGGAATTAGACACTCTAGTGTCAAACTATCTCTACACAGCAGACAAGCAAATTCCCAGGATACCAGGCAATGTTTTCAGCAGGCTGCTGCTGCTTCCTGTCCCAGAGAAGAGGAATCTTTGGTTCTAGGCCCAGCTCTGCAACTGGCAAATCATCTTACCAATTCCTAGACCCCTTCTAGGCCTTCTGTTTTGTGATTCCCAGAGAACAGTAATCACAGCTTACCCCTTAGACCAGCGGTTCTCAACCTGTGGGTCGCGACCCCTTTGGGGGTCGAACGACCCTTTCACAGGGGTCACCTAAGACCATCGGAAAACACTTATATAATTACATATTGTTTTTGTGATTAATCACTATGCTTTAATTATGTTCAATTTGTAACAGTGAAATTGGGGGTCATCACAACATGAGGAACTGTATTAAAGGGTCTCGGCATTAGGAAGGTTGAGAACCACTGCCTTAGACACTCTAGGGCAGTGGTTGGCAAACTGCGGCTCGCGAGCCATATGCGGCTCTTTGGCCCCTTGAGTGTGGCTCTTCCACAAAATACCGACTTCTGTGCATGGGCCACGAAGTTTCAATCGCACCGTACGTGCGCGCCCGCACATGGTATTTTGTGGAAGAGCCATACTCAAGGGGCCAAAGAACCGCATGTGGCTCGCGAGCCGCAGTTTGCTGACCACTGTGGGGAATAAAACCAAAACACATACCTTCCATGGTAAACCTCTCTGTCTGCTATTCAAATTTTAGTGTCCAAAACTTTAAAGTCCATTAATCCTGCAGACCTGCCAGGAAGCAGGTCATTGATATTTCCATACACATATGAATGTATTTTAGCATTGTTAGACAATTGTTTGTAGGCTGAAACTTTGCTGAAAGTTAATTTAAAAAGATATTTTTTACATCTCATTTTGAAATTTCAAGTAATTGACTTACTTGTATTATCTTACATTGGTGCTTTTTAAGCTCATATGATTTTGCCAAACACTCCAAAAATTATACTCTGCCCTTGGAAATTATTTTAGGGACAATTGCTTGCTATATGAAAGGGAATAAATGAAAATTTAAATGTTATAATATTTTTGTTATTGAAACATATACAGTTTAGTGATGATTACATGCTAAATGGAAATGTTTTACTGTAGTATCAGTTTATGCTTTTCTACTGCATAAGGCTCATTAGTTCACAAATGGGAGGATAATCTTGGTAAGAAAACAAAAAGACTTTTAATTGTGTGAAAATATGGATGTACCTTTTAGAGTTGCATTTGCTCAGCACACTTGTGTTGAGTTCTTGCTAACTTAACGAACACTGCCTACTTGCTGAGGTTACACAGATGAGCTCGATACATCTCTGCCCCGGAAACTCAAAGCTAGCAGAAGATGCTTGTTGTTCGTCTGGAAAAAAAGTTTTTCTACTATATTACCTCATTTGAACCAATGAGGTGATATTATTTTCTTTATTTTACTCATGAGGAAACTGAGTCTCATAGAGGTTAAGTTATTATAATAATCAACTTGTTATTACTTGATCAGTAATTGTCCTATTGAACAAAGTCTGGGACTTTTTCTTGTCTATCCTTTTTAGTCTGTAGGCCCCAGTGCCTACCTAGCAAGGTAACTGGAACACAATAGATTCTCAATACAAATATGATGGGTTAGTAAGTATTGGATTATTAGTAAATCCAACAAATACTGGATCACAGACAAGCATTAGTAGCATTAATCTTCTCACTCTTCAGGCAAGTGCTCTTTCACCATACCTTGCTGCTTCTTTAATTATATCTGTTTAAAATAGTAACAGAATGGGTACTTAAGATCTTGGAAAAGAATTATGTGCTACCCAATTTTTTAAATAAGGAAAGAGATTGTTTTGAAAACCAGAAACTGAACACCCTTGCAAAAATACTCAGACCTTGAAACTCAGCTGTCAAAGTAGTCTTTTCTTTATGAAGAAACAATTGTCATATGTATCAAGCCTTCCCATTGTTTAATGGTTTGAAATATTGGCCATTAGAAGAGATGGAAGCAAGTTTGAAAGTCTAGAAGTACTTTGTATGCCATATATATATATATATATATATATATTGATTTCAGAGAGGAAGGGAGAGGGAGAGATAGAAACATAAATGATAAGAGAGAATCATTGATTGGCTGCCTCCTGCATGCCCCCTACTAGGGATCGAGCCCACAACTCAGGCATGGAATAGAACCTGAGACCCTTCAGTCTGCAGGCCAATGCTCTATCCACTGAGCCAAACCAGTCAGGGCTAAATTGGATTTTTTAAACGATGTGCATGTACTATATAACTTTGATTAAAATAAGCGGGAAAAAAGAAGTCAAATTATATAACTACGTAAAAATATAGTTAAGAGATGACCTAATAATATCCAAATGTGGGGAAATTTGTCTTTTCTCAAGGTGATAACTAACTGCTAGTTTTTGTGAAGTCAGGATTTTGGCTCATGCTGTGTTGTGGTAAGGTTTGTTCTATAGGTGTTTCTGAATAGATGAGGCATTTTCTTTCCTGAAGATGTGTGAACTAATGATCTGTACTTAACAGGCTGGCAGGCCTCATATGCAGTTATGGGGTAAGGCCTGAGTGCATTGCCCTGGCTCCTCTTCTGGGCTCCTTATAACTCTGTGTGCCACTGGCAGAGATGAGGTATGAAGGACAGAGCACTGGCTTTGTAGACACACAGACCTAAGGTTAAACTCCAGCTCAATCATATGTTATTTGTGTGACCTCAGAAAAGTTACCTAACTGCTCTGAACCATAATTTCCTTATCTGTAAAATGGGGCTATGTGATACTCTCCTCACAGCAGTGCTGAGTAAATAAAATTATGTTTATACAGTACTTGGCAGAAGCTCAAAAAAACATTAGCTCCTTCCCCTCACAGGTTCAGAGCAGTAATCAGTTGAATCCTAGTATGATGGTGTCTATTCAATCAGGTAGAGAATTAAGATATACATTTAAATACATGCTTGTTTTACCGTTTACATGATGCAAAACAACTAGTTCTCCCATGCTAGATGAATATGCTTTAAAAATAATTGATTTGCTCACTCTAGCCTGTTTTTCTCAGTGGTTAGAGCAGTAGCCTGCAGACCGAAGGGTCTCTGGTTCGATTCCTGGTCAAAGGAACGTATCTCGGTTGCAGGATCGGTCCTGGACCCTGGTCAGGGCACAATGTCTCTCTCTCTCTCTCTCTCTCTCTCTCTCTCTCTCCCTCCCTCCCTCCCTCCCCCCTCCCCTCCCTCCCCTGCTCCCTGTGCCCTCCCTTACTCCCTCTCTAAAAAAAAAGTCAATGGAAAAAATATCCTCGGGTAATGATAAAAAAATTGATTTGTTCAAATTAAATAACTATTTTGATGTTTGGTAGACACAACCTAAAGACTTCAGAAATGCTCAAGGCATGTAGGTGATGAAATAGTTAAAACATGCTCTATCCAGCCAGTCTCCCAAGTTGCTATATAACCCCTGAGACCTTGTGGATCATGGTTTATAAACAACTATTTATAAATACAGGTATTTCCCTTAGGGTATTATTTATGTGAGGCTGTTAAAGAGCAATTTCTTTCTTTTTTGCCTTGCTAAGTATTAACTCTAGCACCTGGCTCACAAAGGCAGAGAGGTGGGAGGGTGAAGAAAAATCCACTTAGGAAAAGAAGCTGAAGAGGCCCCTTGCAAGAGAGATGAGCCTTTGAAGAAAAGCCTTTCTAGGGAACAGGAACCATGGTCTTCCGTAGTGCAGATGCCAAGAATAAAAGATTCTGGTTGATGAAGAACAACCTGCCACTTACTCAAGTTTTGTGATTCTGCCCAAAATGGATTTCCAGATGAAAGATAGAAAAAAAAATCTCTATGTTCCCGCCTCTCAAATCTGCTCAGATATAAATAGTTCAGTGCCTATTTTCACATTGAATTTTTTTCATTCAATAAAAATATCTTCATTTTATATATTTTTATTAAGGCAGACAGTAACCATTTTTATTTTTCCAGAATCAGCTCAGAGTAAAATAGACTTCTCACTTTCGATCTATGTGAACGAGCATTGAGTTTCTACTTAAAAAAAGTTTTTATTGATTTTTTACAGAGAGAGGAAGGGACAGGGGGAGAGAGAAACATTAATGTGAAAAAGAAAAATCAATCAGTTGCCTCCAACACACACTTCACTGAGGATCAAACCTGCAACCTGGATATGTGCCCTGGACCAGAAATCGAACCAGCAACTTTTCGGAGCAGAGGAGGATGCTTAATCCACTGAGCCACAATGTCGAGGGCTGAGTTCCTAGTTTGTATTATTCCCTTTTCTTTATCTAAAACAGAAATGAAAGTCCTTTCAATCAGCTTTTTCAAGATATTGGCAAGCCTGTATACCTATGGATTGATACTTAATTCAGAATCTATTTAGTTTGATTGTCTTTACCTGTCTGCTGATGATATTAATCATTATAATAGTTATACTTGTTCTTTGAGTTTTTCTATGTAGTCCAAGTGTTTATGGTTACTGAATATGTATAAGATAACTCTTAATACCCTTTTCATTGCTTATGTAAATTTTATATAACACACCAAACATGAAAAAAAAAAAAGACAAATGGCAAAACTTGGATCATGATAGTTCAAAGGATAGAAATGACCTGGAGTGTGTGTGTTTTTTCCTTTTACATTTTTATTCATTGATTTTAGAGAGACAGAGAAAGGGAGAGAGAGGGAGGGAGAGAAATATTGATTTGTTGTTCCACTATTTATGCATTCATTGGTGGATTCTTGTATGTGCTTCTTGTATGTGCTCTGATTTGGGATTGAACCTGCAGCCTTGGCTTATTGGGACGATGCTCTAACCAATGGAGCTACCCAGCTGGGGCCCAGAGTGTTTTTTCTTGATGAAGGGCAAAATATGTGGCTTCCTTCCATTTACCTGTTCTTCCATTTTTGGGAAAAATTTGGCCTTAACTCAGATCTTATGGATATGGTATTGCCTCTAACCCAATGGTCATTAAGATGATGTCAATACTGAGACTTCTGAGGAATGAACCTTCCTAGCCACGAGACCATACCATCTGATTAAAAGGCTGGTCATCAATGTATCTTTCAGAGTGACTTATGATCAAAAGGGGGAACTGTGGACCAAGAAAGGGGGTTCTATGGAAAGTAACCTCACAGGGTGATTTTATCATAAATTCCTAACTGGGCAGGTTATGGTGAGTAGTTATGCTCTAGGCATATAACTTTTTAGTAAAAGATTTATCTTTGACTTAAGCAAGTCCTCTCAACACCTTTGAAATAGTTAACCACCCTCAAGAAAGCACATAATTGTGTTAACTGTTTTATAATCTAATCCCCGCTTTGCTTTCTCCTGCCTTTATGTATGTTCCCTCTTTAATGCTAAATGCATAAAAGAAGTTGCATAACTGTTGTTCTCAGGAGCATTTGAGATCTTGCTCCCCAGCATGTGTCATCAGTTTGGCTCAAATAAATTCATAAAGATAAAAATTATTCTAATTTTTTATCAGTTGAATTCATCAGTTCCTTGAATCGAGCACCTCACGGACTTTGGGGATACCAAACGAATGTGACAGAGTAGTCACTGGCTTGGAGGAACTCATTTTATATTTAGGGATAATAGTGAAGGGAGAGGAACCTAGATTTGGAAATGGACCATGATGATAAAATGACAATAAAAGTAGGTACAAAGGTTAAACTTGCACAAAAAACAGTAAGGCCAACCCTAGGGCTTTCCAGAAAGGCTGCCACAGATGAGGTAAAGTTTTGGCTTGGTCTCAAAAGCCTTGCAAAACAGGACATTGAGAACCTTTGTGAAGGACAGCAAAGGAACAGCATAAGGTAAGAAATCAAGTTTAGAACCAAGCAGTGTGTTGAGGCAATGGCATGAGAATCCATGTGCTAGGGTAAAGAGTACATAAGGGAAGGTGTGAGAGGTGAGAAACAAGAGGTAGAACATCCCTTAGATAAGTAACAGGAGTGGTAGGCTCCAAAATGTATTGAGGTGAGAGAGTAGCTAGGAGTAGCCCAGGTGAGATATAGGAAGGTCCTGAAGTATGATAATAAGCATGTCAAGGAGGGGATGATAAGTAATAAAAATTATTTTAAAATGTAAAGCACTATGTAAAATCATAAAAATATATTTATTATTGGTATTATTATCTGTCCTAACTGGAGTCTGTTGTGGCACCCATCTTCAGTTTAATAAATATTTTGTTTGACCAATCTAATGCACTATGCCATCTACCGTAGGTATACGCTACAATCAGTCTCCTCATGACTTCTCAGAATTGATTATGAAGGCTGTTTGTGGGACAAGCTCATTTTAATATCTTTAAACATCATGAAATAAACTTATATTGACCATTTGGTGTTCTTTAACTGTCCTGCAGAAGCCAATTAACTGCTATTAGCACACAAGAAAATGTCAATAAATCTTTGGTGGAATTGGTAAAATGGTGAAATTTAAAGATGTGGCTAAAGATTCTGTGGTTTTACAGGCTTTGACACAGCATTTTCAGCATCCAGGCTTGTGATAAAAAGGAATCAAGTTTGAGTTTCTTTTAACCTTCATTTTAAGGAATCAATGATTAGATATGAAAACATTTGTAAACAGACATGTTTAGATTTGATAGGGATTTAACAAAATACCTATGCTAAATCCATCAATGACACAGCTGAGGAAATAATTTCTGGAATAACTTTTATTGTTCTTCAGTGTTCCTCAGGCCGGAAGCCTATTGTAGTGCACATTTCCCTGCAGGATTTGGTGTGTTATTCACTGTACAGAATCTTGCTTTCCAGCTGCCTATAATCCACATTTTTGTACTTGCTTTTCCCTCCAGGATAATTTGATGAAATCAGTTCCTCAGAGATGGAAAATGTCTTTTATTTTTTAAGGTCAGTTTGTTTTTGTTTTTGTTGTTTTTTTTTTTTTTTCCAATTGAGAGGTAAACTGATTAACAGAAAAGATTTAAGTAGCTGGAATTAATTATTTTGACAGAGGAAATAACCATACTTGCAATATGAAATAGTCATTAGATAGTTTTAATAATATAATAGGATCTGTGTTTTTGGTTAAATGAAAATAAGGTCTGTCAAAATTGGAACAGTTTAAGATACAGTAAATTGGAATCTGGAATATAAAATGAAAACCTTCCTTTTTCTGAACCTCACTATTATTTTATTAGGTATGGTTTTTACTTTAAAGTTTCTTTGCATTTCTTTCTTCTTACTTCCCAGTATCCCTTATTGGAGAGTGAAACATTTTCCCCAGTCGTTTTTTTGTTTTTGTTTTTGTTTTGTTAATCCTCAACTAAGGATATTTTCCCATTGATTTTTTAGAGCAAGTGGAAGAGAGGGGAGAGACAGAAACATTGATGTGAGAGAGACAGAAACATTGATGTGAAAGAGACAGAAACATTGATGTGAAAGAGACACATCGATTGGTTGCCTCCTGCACGAATCCCAACTAGGGCCGGGGGAATTGAGCCTGCAACTGAGGTATATGCTCTTGACTGGAATAGAACCTGGAACCCTTCAGTCCATGGGCCAACGCTCTATCCACTGAGCCAAACTGGCTAGGCCTCCCCAATCTTAAATGGGAAAGTAGTCGAATGGAATGCTTTCAAGCCACAAATAATATTCTCACTTTAAGCAATTGTGTTTTTAAATACGTATACCAGTGGTTCTTCAACCTCTCCTGTGCTTTATAATCACGTGGACTACTTTTAAAAACAACAACAATGCAGACTCCACCCCCAGAATGACTGATTTGATTGGTATGGGGTGGGGACTGGGTGTTCACATGTCTTAAAACTTCCCCAGACTGACTCTAATGAACAGCAGAGTTGAGACCACTGACCTCTATTGTCCTTTGTACAGTTATTCCCAGGGTAATTTTTAACATGCCAAGCTTGATTTCCCTACCACCCACTTAGGACTGCTCAGGATAACTGTGACAATCAAGTGTAGTGGTCTCAAAGGGAGGGACTCAAGATGCTTTATTAGGGTATGGGGAATGTATGAGAATGTCTGTCTCTATTTTTTATTCTCATTCTCTAACACTATCTTTGTTTAGAATACTTTATGGTGCACATACTGTCCTATATAATAAAAGGCTAATGTGCAAATTGACCAAATGGTGGAACAACTGGTTGCTATGACGCACTCTGACCACCAGGGGGCAGATGCTCAACTCAGGACCTTCCCCCTGGTTGTCAGTGCACTCCCACAGGGGGAGTGTTGCTCAGCCAGAAGCTGGGCTCATGGCTGGCGAGCGCAGTGGCTGTGGCAGGAGCTTCTCCCGCCACCACGACAGTGCTAAGGACCCCTCGGGGGATGTCTGACTGCCGACTTAGGCTCGCTCCCTAGTCGGCAGTTGGACATCCCGGATGGGTCTCGGACTGCGAGATGGTGCAGGTCAGGCTGAGGGGACTCCCCAGCCCCAACAGTGCACGAATGTAGTGTACTGGGCCTCTAGTATTATTATAATAGCACCCCCTTTTTTTTTCAGATGAGGATACACCATTAAAATGTTCACAACCTTTGAGATAGGCAGAACATAGAACATACTTTTCCCATCACCTAGATCTCAATTCTTGCTGTCACCAAAGGCAGCTCAAATGTTGGATTTTGTGCCAACTGATAGCTGCAGTCTTCTAGAGCTATGTATGGAGCCATAAGATGTTTGTTCTTCACTCTGAAGCCCCAGAAGGAGCAATATTATATGAGAAGCTGTAGAATATAGATTCCCTTGCTGGACCTCTGCCCTTCCCCGAGTTTCTGATACAGGTCCCTGTCCTGGCCTCTGCTTGCAGTAACATTTTCTCTCACCCTCTAAGCTACTCTCAAAGCACAAGCACTTTTGGGTACAGCAATGGGAGAAGCTTTAATGTGAAAATTTCTCCAAAATATCTTCTGATATTGAGGAATATAATAATATATAATAACTTTTAAATACAATAATGATATGATTATTTAAAAAGATAAAAGAAATTCTTATTTTTAAAAGAATTTATACTGTAATATTTATGAATGGAATGAAACAGTATATAGAATATGTTTAAACTAATATGAAACTATATTTAACCACAATAATTTAAAGACACTAATATGAGAGGGGGGAAATGGATAGAGGTTGGATGATACATAACTAACTGGGCTTTGACAATTATTGATTCAGTATAATGGGTACATGAAAGTCATTACTATGTCCTGCTTGCTTTTTTGTATGTTCAATTTTCTATAATAAAAAGTTTTTTTTTAATCTTTTGGATCATTTGTGGCTAATTTACTTACAAAGAAAACCCTCAGATCAATATAAGGTTATCCCAAACCACAGCTCTTGGGCCTGAACAGTTTCAGATGTGGGCCTCAATTGTGTACTGCAGTGAATTCTGCTCCTTCTGGGGCTATTTTCCTCATTCCCTCTATCCTTACCCACTTCCCCTCCCATGTCTGTCATCTGTCTCTCAACCTACTGACCATCACTTTATCACAGTTAGTATCCCCTCTTCTATCTTGTCTCCTTCATCTGCCTACATAGTTTTCCTATCAAATCATTTTGTTCTCTGCTTCACCCTCAGACATCAAATACTCAAACCTTGCAGTGCCCTGAGGCCGTTCTTACCCCAACCTGGTTTAGCAGGATGGCCAGGCCAGGCGCAGTCCTCCTCTGCTGTGTTGTGTTGTGGGGCTGGTGTGTCAACAGGGCCAAGAGAGCAGCTTCCTTCACTGATTCTTGAGCTCTTGGTTCTGGCCTGGAGTCTCACCTGCATGAGGGGATTTTAGACTTTTGCAGATTTGGGGAGGTGACCTTTCTGCTCCCTCGGCTAGGCCCAGTGTCCTTGTCTCTGTGAAATGGAAAGTCTAGCTGCATGTTTCAGAGTTTCTGTTGGGAGAATGTCTAGGATGCCTGTTAATTTTCCTGAGTTTTTTTTTAGTCTTTTAAAATATATGAGTTGCCCCGAAAGTCCCTAAAGCATTTATCTTCATAGTTGTAATTAATCCCTCATATTTGGAGAATTTCTGGGTTTTCAAATAACTTGCATACATGTAAGCTCATTTGTATCATCATTTATTGTTCCTCTGTAACATGCACAGCACCTGCTTTGCACATTCTATGACTATAGGTGAGAAGGACTCTTCTCTACCCCTCCAGTGTCTTTTTTTTTTCCTAACAATTTTCAGGTCCCCCAGCATGGCTATTAGATATTACATCACCACTTCCCTTTGCCCTACTGCTCTGTAACCTACCATGTGAAATGCATTAGTCAGTGAGAACAAGCTAGCATCACAGTGTTGGCAGCTGCCTTCATTTTGACCTATAGCTGGGCCTGGGTTGGGGAACTGAGGGGGAGGTGCTCAAGCAGGGATGGAGAGAAGAAACTGATTGCTAGGTATTGTTCACTTTCTCTTCTCTGCACTTCCAATTTTAGAGTGACTAGAGGCAAATCTCCCTCTGTAAGTGAGGGCTCCACTTCAACTTGTGTTTCAAAGACAGTAGGAGAACTAAGCTTAGGACCTTCTAGCCCCACCTGCACCCCCAGGACTGAGACCAAATAAAGAAAGGAAGGAAAAAGAGGAGGCATCAGGGTAGTGCAAGGCAGTCCTAGGAAGAGGGGTAAGAAGGAGAGAGGTGAGAGAAGAGATAAGCAAAGAGTGAGAGGAGGAGGAAAACATTTACTCTTTCATCTATTTCTTATGTTAGAAGAATGCTGGATTATCCTGTGCCTTACTTCATTCAAATTCATTCACAGACTTCTGATGAGATATTTAAAATGTCCAAATGATAGGTAAGCTATTGATATGCTAGGATTTTATGGGTTAAATGAGGCAAGTTTTCAGATATGTACTAAGCAAGAAGTACCTGAAGAAATAGTCATTTGTTGACCATAGTTATTCAAGTTTACTTCACAGCTCTTCAATAATATATTTCATGTAATATGTATTTCACACCAGGTTGATGTTTTGACTCAATTTTCCAGGCCATTGAAGGTAATTGCTTGAAGCTCTTTCTTTTGCCTATACAGACAAGGCCTATGTGTTGATACATTTGATTTATTCTTTTTGCATAAATCCTGGCAGGATCATATAGATGACATTTATCTTTCTTATTGCAATGGTGATACATTCACTTACAGAAATCCAGGAAACACAGAAAAAGTACAAAAGATAAAAATAAAAGGGCTGACCCTTAGAGAAAACTGCTATTAATATTTGGTAGGTATCCATTCCAGACAGCCTTCTATATACACTTCCATTTCTCCTTTCTCTCTCCAATAGGAATCATGGTGTTCCACTCTGCACCCTTCCTTGTATTTAACACCATAGACTTGTTCCTATGGATACAACATTTTTAAAGTATAAATTTGATTGGAGTATAACATATGGAAAATTGTACAAATTGTAAATGTGCAGCTTAATGACTCTTCACACATTGAACATACCCATGTAACCAATGGAACACAATAGATACCCCAGAACAGAATATGCCAGCACCCTAAAGCCTCCCTCACCCCCTTCCAAGTACTATGTTTCATAGATCCTGACTTTTAAAGCATGGATTCCACCTGTTTTGAACTTTCTATTAAAGGTATATTTATAAAACAAATGATATATTATAAAATATTTATAAAAACTATAGTTGTAAGGTGGTGTGCTGTGTTTTTTTTTCTAGTTTCTCTCATCATGCATACACCCTGATTTACTTTAACCATTCTATTTCTGATGAACATCATTTGTGTTGTTTGCCCATCCTGAGCTATGACGAATAGTGCTGCTATGAACATCATTGAACATATCTGCTGGTGGACATATGCACTTCTTTCTCTCATAGAAAATGGACTGTTGTGTTATATTGTAGGCATGGATTTAGCTTTACTAGATAATGCCACGCAGTTGTCCTAAGCGGCTCACTAATTTCTTTTTTTTTTATTTTTATTTTTTGAAAAAATGTTCATAATATTATTTCTATTTACTTTTTTAAATATATTTTATTGATTCTTTACAGAGAGTAAGGGCGATGGATAGAGAGTTAGAAACATCGATGAGAGAGAAACATTGATCAGCTGCCTCCTGCACACCTCATACTGGGGATGTGCCTGCAACCAAGGTACACCCCTTGACCAGAATCAAACCTGGGACCTTTCAGTCTGCAGGCCGACGCTCTATCCACTGAGCCAAACCAGTTAGGGCGCGGCTTACCAATTTAACCAGTAATGTATAAGAAGACAACTGTTCCACATTCTTTCCAACACTTGGTACTTTCAATTAAAAAAGGCAGGCCACTGAAGGTAGCTGCTTTTAACTCTTCTTTACCTGCACAAATAAGGCCCATATATTTATTCTTTGTGTGTGTGTGTTTATTTTTTAAAAAATTTATCTTGATTGTTGAAAGTTACAGATGTCGCTTTGTTTTTGTTGTTGTTGCTTTCTCCCCCACTCCCCAGTAACTCCCTCATCCCCTCAACTGCACTTCCCAAGCCTTTGCCACACTATTGTCTGTGTCCATTGTCTATGCATATATACATACTAGAGTCCCGGTGCATGAAATTTGTGCACTGGGGGGGGGGGGTGTCCCTCAGCCCAGCTTGCACCCTCTCCAATCTGGGACCCCTCGGGGGATGTCCGACTGCTGGTTTAGGCCCAAACCCTGTGGATCGGACATTCCTCTCACAATCCAGGACTGCTGGCTCCAACCGCTCACCTTCCTGCCTGCCTGATTGCCCCTAACCACTCCCCTGCCAGCCTGATTGCCCCCAACTGCCCTCCCCTGCAGGCCTGGTTGCCCACAACTGCCCTCCCCTGCTGACCATCTTGTGGTGGCCATCTTGTGACCACATGGGGCGGCTATTTTGTATCCACATGGAGGCGGCCATCTTATGCGAGGGAGTGACGGTCAATTTACTTATTACCTCTTTATTATATAGGATAACTTCACTGGCTAATCTCTTTGCACCCACACACTCCATGCCAACCTTCCCTCTGAAATTCATCAGTCTGTTCATGGTTCTCTGTCTCTGGATCTATTTTGTTTATTTTGTTCATTAGATTCCACATATGAGTGAGATCATGTGATACTTGTCTTTCTCTGACTGGCTTATTTTGCTCAGCATAATACTCTCCAGGTCCCTTTATACTGTCTCAAATGGTAAGAAATCTTTCTTTTTACTGGTGCATAGTATTCCATTGTATAAATGTAGTAGTTTTTTTTATCCACTCATCTAATGTTGAGTACTTGGGCTGTTTCCACATCTTAACTATTGTAAATTGTGCTGCTATGAACATAGGGGTACATATATTCTTTCTGATAGGTATTTTGGGTTTCTTAGGATATATTCCTAGAAATGGGATCACTGGGACAAATGGAAGTTCCATTTTTATTTTTTTTAGGAAATTCCATACTGTTTTCCATAGTGACCACACCAGTCTGCATTCCCACCAGCAGTGTACTAGGGTCCCCTTTTCTCCACATCCTCACCAGTACTTGTTGTTTATTGATCTGTTGATGATAGCCATTCTGACATGTGTGAGGTGATATCTCATTGTCATTTTAATTTGCATGTCTCGAATGATTAGTGATTTTGAACATTTTTTATGTCTCTTGGCCCTCTGTATGTCCACTTTGGAGAAATGTCTACTTAGATCCTTTGCCCATTTTTTAATTGAATTTTTTGTCTTTCTTTTGTTAAGTTGTATAAGTTCCTTATATATTTTGGAAAGTAACCCCTTATTGGATGTATCATTGGCAAATATGTTCTCCCCCACAATGGGCTCTCTTTTCACCTTGTTGGTGGTTTCTTTTGCTGTACAGAACCTTTTTATTTTGATGTAATCTCATTTGTTTATTTTCTCCTGAGTTTCCTTTGCCTTGGGAGATGTATTGGTAAACATATTACTATGAGAGATGTCTGAGATTTTGCTGCCTCTGATTTCTTCTAAGATTTTTATGGCTTTATAATTTACATTTAGGTCTTTTATCCATTTGAGTTTATTCTTGTGTATGGTGTAAGTTGGTGGTCTAGTTTCATTTTTCTTTTTGTGCATGTACCTGTCCAGTTTTCCAAACACCATTTATTGAAGAACTGTCTTGACTCCATTGTATGCGCTTGCCTCCTTTCTCAAATATTAATTGAGCATAATGACTTGGGTTGATTTCTGGGATCTCTGGTCTATTCTATTGATCTACATGCCTTTTCTTGTGCCAGTACCAGGCTGTTTTGATTACAGTGGCTTTGTAATTTAACTTGGTATATAGTATTGTGATTCCTCCAACTTTATTCTTCTGAAGATTTCTGTGCATATTCGGGGTCTTTTTGGTTCCATATAAATTTTTGGAGTGTTTATTCTAGCTCTGTGAAATATGCCATTGGTAATTTAATAGGAATTGCACTGAATCTATAGTAGTATGGACATTTTAATCATGTTAATTCTACCATGCCACGAACACAGTATTTTCTTCCACTTGTTTATATCTTACTCTATCTCTTTTTTTTCAACATCCTGCCGTTTTCCAAGTACCGGTCTTTTATCTCCTTGGATAAGTTTATTTCTAAGTATCTTAATTTTTTGTTGTTGTTGCAGTGGTAGATGGGATTGTTTTTTTAGTTTCTCTTTCTGAGAATTCATTACTGGTATATAAAAATGCCATGGATTTCTGGGTGTTAATTTTGTATCCCTCTATGTTGCTGAATTCATTTATTAAATCTAGTAGGTTTTTGGTGGAATCTTTAGGGTTTTCTATGTACAGGCAGTCCTCGGGTTATGTTGGACTCGACATACGTCATTTCATGGTTACGTCACTATCTCCCATTTACAGTATTTATAAAAAAAAAGTTCCATCATTTCAACATATGTACATATGTGCTTTATGTTTTTTATTATTTATTTACCACAAATAAAGGTCAGGAATTGTTATCTTTCTTTTACATTTTTTTTACTCTTTCACTTCATTACTGCTGTGTATGTGCTCCATGTGAGTGATGTAGGTGCTTATGTAGGTGGGTTCCGACTTACAGTGAAAATCTCATTATGTCGTGCCGTAGGAATGGATCTCCGACATAACCCGAGGATCTACTGTACAATATCACATCATTTGTGAATAATGACAGTTTTACTTTTTCCTTTCCAATTTGGATGCCTTTTATTCTTCTTCTTGTCTGATCACTGAGGCTAGTACTTCCAGTGCTATCTACGTATAATAATAAAAGCATAATATGCTAATTAGACCAGATAGCCAAACAACTTCCAGACGTCATTCCAGATGAAGCCACTGTGGCGGGGGCTGAGGCAGAGGCAGTTAGGGGTGATTAGGCAGGCAGGTGAGCAGTTAGGGGCAATCAGGCAGGCAGGCAGAGGGGTTGGGGTGATCAGGCAGGCAGGCAGAGGGAAGGGGCAATCAGACAGGCATGCAGAGTGGTTAAGGGCGATCAGGTAGACAGGTGAGTGGTTAGAGGCGATCAGGCAGACAGGTGAGTGGTTAGAGGTGATCAGGCTGGCAGGCGAGTGGTTAGGGGCAATCAGGCAGTCAGGCAGAGGGGTTAGGGATGATCAGGCAGGCAGACGGAGATGTTAGGGGTGATCAGGCAGGCAGGCAGAGGCAGTTAGGAGTGATCAGGCAGGCAAGCAGAGGCAGTTAGGAGCAATCAGGCAGGCAAGTGGTTAGGGACTATCAGGTAGGCAGGGGTGATAAGGCAGGCAAGCAGAGTGGTTAGGGGCTATCAGGCAGGCAGGCAGAGGCAGTTAGAAGTGATCAGGCAGGCAGACGAGCAGTTAGAGGTGATCAGGTAGGCAGGCAAGCGGTTAGGGATGATCAGGCAGGCATGCAGAGTGGTTAGAGGCCATCAGGCAGGCAGGCAGATAAGCAGTAACGAGCCAGCAGTCCCGGATTGTGAGGGTGCAAGTTGGGCTGAGGGACCTCCCCTCCACCCCCGTGCACTAATTTTGTGCACTGAGCCTCTAGTGTTGAATAATAGTGGTGAAAGTGGACATCCTTTTCTTAGGGGAAATGGTTTTAGTTTTTGCCCAATGAGTATGATGTTGTCTGTAAGTTTGTCATATATGGCCTTTATTATGTTGCAGTATGATCCCCCTATTCCCACTTTGCTGAGAGTTTTTATCAAAAAAGGTGTTGGATTTTGTCAAATGCTTTTTCTGGGTAAATTGATATGATTATGTGATTTTTGTCTTCTAATTTGTTTATGTGATGTATCACATTCATTGTTTTGTGATTATTGTACCAGCCTTGTATCCATGGAATAAATCCCACTTGGTCACGATGTATGATCTTTTTAAATGTATTGCTGGATGTGATTTGCTAATATTTCGTTGAGGATTTTAGCACCTATGTTCATCAGGGATAGTGGCCTGTAATCCTCTTTCTTTGTAGTGTCTTTATTTCATTTTGGAATTAGGGAAATGCTAGCCTTGTAAAAGGAGGCTGGAAGTGTTCCTTCCCCTTGGTCTTTTTGGAATAGTTTGAGGAGGATAGGCATTAGTTCTTCTTTGAAGGTTTGGTAAAACTCCCCTGTGAAGTCATCCAGACCAGGGTTTCATTTGCTGGGAGGTTTTTTTTTTTGATTACTGCTTCAATTTCATCACTGGTTATTTATGGCCTATTCAAATTTTCTGATTTTTCCTGATTGAATTTTGGAAGATTGTATTTTTCTAGGAATATATTCATTTCATCCAGGTTGTCCAGCTTGGAATATAGTTGTCCATAGTATATATATATTTTTTAATGATTCTTTGTATTTCTGTGGGGCCAGTTGTTACTTTGACTCTTTTGTTTCTGATTTTGTTTATTTGGATCCTCTCTCTTTGTTTCTTGATAAGTCTGGTTAAAGGTTCATCAATTTTGTTTATCTTTTCAAAGAACCAGCCCTTGGTTTTGTTGATCGTTTTTTTTTTTTTTATTTTTTATTTTTTTAGTCTGGAGGTCATTTATTTCCCCTCTAATCTTTATTACTTCCTTCATTCTACTTATTCTGAGATTTTCTTGTTGCTCTCTTTCTAATTCTTTAAGTTTTAGGTTTAGATAGTTTATTAGAAGTTTTTCTTGTTTTTTGAGGTAGGTCTGTAGCACTATGAACTTCCCTCTCAGGACTGCTTTCACTGTGTTCCATTGGTTTTGGATTGTTGTGTGTTCATTTTCATTTGTTTCCCAGATGTTTCTTATTTCTTCTTTGATCTCTTTGGTAACCCATTCATTGTATAATAACATGCTATTTAGCCTCCATGTGTTTGAATGTTTCTGAGTGTATTTATTGTAGTTGATTTCTAGCTTCATGCCATTCTGATCTGAGGAGATGCTTAATATGATTTAAATCTTCTTGAACTTGTAGAGACTTAGTTTGTGTCCTAACATGTGGTCTATGTTTGAAAATGTCCCATGTGTACTTGAGGGTGAAATGTTCTGTAAATGTCAATTAATTCCATCTGATCTAGTGTGTTTTTTAGGATCACTGTTTCCTTGTTGAGTTTTTTTTACCTAGAAGATTTATCCAGTGGTAACTGTGGGGTGTTAAGTCCCCTACTATTATTGTATTGCTGTCCATCTCTCCTTTAAATCCTCCAGAAGTTGTTTTATATTTTTGGATGCTTTTGTATCACATGCATATATGTTTACCAGAGTTATATTCTCTTGTTGTATCAATCCCTTTAGTATTATGAAGTGGCCTTAATTGTCTCTTGTTATAGCCTTCTCTTTAAAGTCAATTTTGTCAGATATGAGTATTGCTACCTTAGGTTTCTTTTTTCATTTCCTTTTTCCTGGAAAATTTTTTCCCATCCCTTCACTTTCATCCTGTGTGAGTTTTTTGTTCTGAGATGGGTCTCTTGTAGATAGCATACATATGGTTCATGTTTTCTTATCTGTTCAGCTACCCTATGTATTTTGATTGGAGCATTTAAGCCATTTATATTTAAGGTTATTGAAAGGTACTTATTTATTGCCATTCTTACTCTTTATACCAATGTTCTTCTCTTTTCTCTATTTCTTCTTACATCAGTTCCTTTAGCATTTCTTGTAGTGCTTGTTTGGTGGTAATAAATTCTTTTAGGCCCCCCCCCCCCACCGTTTTTTTTCTGTGAAACTCTTTATTTTGCCTTGGATTTTGAATGATAGCCTTGCTGAATAGAGTAGTCCTGGGTTCAGTCCAGTGGTTTTTATTACTTTGTGTACTTCATGCCACTCCCTTCTGGCCTAAAGTGTTTCTATTGTGAAATTAGCTGACAATCTAATGGGATTTTTTTTCTTTACCTGTCCTGTGGGTGCTGAGAGTGACTAGCTCCTTTTAGGAAAAATGGCTGTTTCTGTTTGTATGCATACCAACGACCAAATGCAGGATTCCTGGGTACTGCTTTTCCACATCTCCCTGCACTGCTTCCCACCCTGGCCTCTCTTTAGCACCTCAAGTCTGCTCTGAACCTCCCTTCACCAAAGCCTTAGGTGAGTAGCTGCAAATGAAAACTCCTGTGCTCTGGGTTTACAGAAAAAAACAACACCCAAAAACCGAACCTGTGGCTTTCTCTCCAACTGGCTCCAGACTCCGCTGTAGCCAGTAGCCCTGCCGCCTTTGACAGCTGGATGTTATGTGGGCTGCGGGTCTCGGCTCTGGTGCTCCAGGCTCTGAAGCCCAGCCTGGCTTCCGGGTTTCTATCTTCTGAGGGAACAGCCCCTCTTGTAGTCCAGCACTCCCTCTTCCCTCTTGGCCCGCTGACCTGCCACCCCTGGGAGCTGGGTCAGCCCCTCTCATGACCTTGCCCTTCCTACTGGCTTCTAGGTGTTTTCTGTCCTTCCTTGATGTAAGTGTCCTCCTCAGCTGGACCTCAGTTGGTAATTCCAGATGAATGATCTCCACTTTAGTTGTATTTCCAGTCTGGCCCTGGGAGGAGGATTATTTGGTTTCTTTCTCTTTGTTGCTTGATAAGTCTGGTTAAAGGTTCATCAATTTTGTTTATCTTTTCAAAGAACCAGCCCTTGGTTTTGTTGATCATTTTTTTTTTTTTTTTTTTTTTAGTCTGGAGGTCATTTATTTCCCCTCTAATCTTTATTACTTCCTTCATTCTACTTACTCTGGGATTTTCTTGTTGCCTATTTGGCCACCATTTTCCCCTCTCCTGGTTCTCCATATATCTATTCTTTTTGTATAAATTCTACAGGAGCATACAGATACTTTTTTTTTATTATTACCATGGTGATATGTTCACATAAAGAAATCCAAGAAAATTTTGGTCATTTGGTTGGGGGGTAGTGGTATATTGTGGTTTCAATTTTCATTTCATATGTTTATTGGCCATTTGAATATCCTGTTTTGTCAAATGATTGTTCAAGTCATTTGCCTATTTTTCTTATTTTATATTGACTTGTAGGAGTTCTTTGTATCTTTGGATGAGTCCTTTGTCAGATATATAGTATAAATATATGCTTCTACTCCATGGCTTGCCCTTCACTATTAATGCTAACTTTTCATGGAATAGAAGTTTAGTTTTGATGTAACCCAATTTATCCATATTTTCTTTTATGGTTAGTGCTTTCTGTGTCCTGGTTGAAAAATTTTGGCTTATTTTAAGGTCGTGAAGATATTCCCTTATGTTTTCTTCTAAAAGTCATATATTTTATCTCTCACATTTAGATTTATAATGTACTAGTGGCCCGGTGCACAAAATTTGTGCACATTAAAAGGGGATTAATTAGAGGAAATATTTTAATATTGCTATTTGCTCTTTCTCTATAATAAAAGTGTCAGAGATGAAAGAAAATTAATAAAATATATCTGAAAATCTTCCTCCTGTCAGAGTCTGGGGTAGGCTGCAGGACCCAGAGTCAAGTCCCCACCTACCCGTGGCACCTCAAAATCACATGAGACCCAGACTCAGCCAGCCCCACCCCCATTGGGCGAGATCCAGACCTGGCCGGCTCCACCCTTGTCAAGCCCCACTGGGTTGGGGGAAGCACAGTCTCAGGTCCCCCAGCTCACCCTCAGGTCCCCTGGCCCAGTGCCGGGGCAGAGGGCATGACCTGAGGTCCCTCGGCCTGGCGCCAGCACAGGTGGCACAGCCTGAGGTCCCTCTGCTGGGCACTGGGGTAAGGGGCACCTTGAGGTCCCCCATCAAGCTCTACAAGGCATGGGGCATGGATGAGGTCCCCCGTGAAACCCCACTGGATGGGGGATGCGGCCTGAGGTCCTCTGGCCTGGTGCCGGGATGGGGGGGCGTGGCCTGTGGTCCCCCAGCCCAGGCTGGGGCAGCGGGCATACCTTGAGGTCCCCCGTCAAGCCCCACTAGGTGGGGGGTATGGTCTGAGATCCCCCATCAAGCCCCAACCTCAGGGCCCCCGTCAAGCCCTGCCTGGTTGGGGGCGCAGCCTCAGGTCCCCTCGCACCGGGGTTGGGGGCGTGGCCTGAGGTCCCCTGGCCCAGGGGGGCATGCACCTTGAGGTCCCCCATCAAGCCCTGCCCAGTAGGGGGTGTGGCCAGAGGTCCCCCATCAAGCCCCGCCGGGCAGGGGGGACATGGCCTGAAGTCCTCTGCCCCAGTCCAGTGCCATGCAGCCTCAGGTCCCTGCTGATTGCTTGTTAAGGCTCATTATGGGAACTCGGCCTCTGGTGTGTGTGTAGCCATCTTGTGTTATGGAAACCCTGCCTCTGCTGTGGGCGCCACCATCTTTATGATGGAGTGATGGTCAATTTGTATATTCCCTCTTTATTAGATAAGATATCTAAGGTTGATTTTTATGTTACAGCCTGATTTTTTCATATATGTACTTAATTAACACCGTATCATTTATCAACAAGACCATTCTCTCCTCACACAATGTGAAATTTTATAAGTATGTCATCATATAGATGTGCCATTTAATCAATTGAGAAAGCATTTTAATTGAGAATTTTGTATATTCCTCCTGATTGACTTCCAAAACAAAATTACTGGAATGAGTGCTAACATACTTTATTCTATAAAGAATAAATATTGAAATGGCTGGGGAGAGGTCAATGGGGGAACAAGGAGACATATGTAATACTTTAAACAATAAAGCATTAAAATAAAAAAGAATAAATATTGAGATTCTAGAAACAGCCAAGCATTTGTTAAAATATGATAAAAATTCTTAGTTATAACTATGAATTGACTGCTACAAGGTAAAATAAAAGGTAGACTTTAAAAAGTGAATTTTGACTGGAGATTTGTATTCATCAATACTTTGGGGGCTTGGGTTAATTCTAGTTAACAGTGATGCTGTTCTTATTTTACTAGATGCACATTAATCAGCTGAATAATTAAGTTACTTTTTAAAATTTTGAAGGCCAATTTGGTAGGTGTAACAAATGATTTGATATGTACCAAAGTCAATTTGGTTTGAGAATGAATTTGTTATTACATTACTAGCAGTCATTTTCTCAGTGACTTGTTTTGAGGTCACTTTATTGAGATAACATAATTTTATTTTAGTTATTTAGTTTTTCTTAATCCTCACCTGAGGATATTTTTTTCCCCATTGATTTTAAGAGAAAGTGGAAGGGAAAGAGAGAGAGAAACATTGATGTGAGAGAGACACATGGATTGGTTGTCTCCTGCATGCACCTGATGGGAGCCAGTATAGAACCTGCAATGCAAGTACATGTCCTTGACTGGGAATTGAACCCACAAGCCTTTGGTGCATGGGCCTGCACTCTAACCACTTGCCAGGGCTAGATAACTCATAATTTTAAAGATATTAGAAAATAAAAACTTACGAAGAGTTATTTGACAAAGATGGCTAAAATCAAAACTTAGCTTTACCGATATAGCTGCTAGGGCAATGGAAACTAAGAAGAAAATAAACAAATGGGACTACATCAAAATAAAAAGCTTCTGCACAGCAAAGGAAACCATCAACAAAACAATAAGAAAGCTCACTGCATGGGAGAACATATTTGCCAATGTTATCTCTGGTAAGGGTTTAGTCTCCAAAATTTACAGGGAGCACATACAACTTAACAAAAGTAAGATAAACAATCCAAAAAATGGGCAAAAGACCCAAATAGACACTTTTTGAAAGAGGACATACAGAAGGCCAAGAGACATAAGAAAACATGCTCAAAGTCACTAATCATCAAGAGATGCAAATCAAAGCAACAATGAGGTACTATCTCACACTTGTCAGAATGGCTATCACCGACAAATCAACAAATGACATGTGCTGGAGAGGATGCAGAGATAAAGCAACCCTCTTGCACTGCTGGTGAGAATGCAGACTGGTACAGTCACTGTGGAAAATAGTATGGCGTTTCCTCAAGAAATTAAAAATGGAACTGCCATTTGACCCAGTAATACCAGTTCTAGGAATATATACCAAGAAAACAGAAACACCAATCAGAAAGGATATTTGAGTCCCTATGTTCATAGCAGCATAATTACAATAGCTAGGATTTGGAAACAGCCTAAATGCCCATCAGCAGATGAGTGGATTAGAAAACTATGGTACAATTACACAATGGAATACTATGCTGCTATAAAAAAGAAGGAACTCTTACCATTTGCAACAGCATGGATGGACCTGGGGAGCATTATGCTAAGCAAAATAAGCCAGTCAGAGAAAGATAAATATCACATGATTTCACTCATTTATGGAATATAAAGAACATCATAAACTGATGAACAAAAATAGATACAGAGACAAAGAAGCATGGAACAGACTATCAAGCTACAGTGGGAAGGCAGGGGTGGGTTGGTGGGCCGGGTAAGAGATCAACCAAAGGACTTGTATGCATGCATAGCCAATGGACACAGACACTTGGGGGCAGGAGGGTGAGGGCATGTGCTGGGGGTTGGGGAGGGCGGGGGGGAGGTCAATGGGGGAGAAAGGAGACATATGTACTCCTTTGTAATACTTTAAACAGTAATAATAAAAAACTTAGCTAGGAAGTGGGTTCTGTCTATTCTGATGATATATGTGTGAATTTTATGATTGAAATTTAACATTTTAAAAATATATATACTTTTATTGACTTTTAGAGAGAGGAAGGAAGAGGGATAGAGAGATAGAAACATCGATGAAAGAGGAAGTCATTAATTGGCTGCCTCTTGCGTGGCCCCCACTGGGGATCGACCTGCATGTGCCCTGACTGGGAATCGAACCAGCGACCTCTTGGTTCTTGAGTTGATGCTCAATCATTGAACAATACTTGCCAGGTGAAAATTAAAAATATTATATGGTTAGAACAACCATTTTGTGTGGTTAGATTTATTAGAATGAACTTAGTCAGGAAACATATAGTTAATTTCCCAAGTGGACTGCTTATTTTTAGCTACTGGGAGAGTGTCAGTGGCATTAGTTAACCTCTGGCATGGATTTCCCCCCTCTATTAAGGATCTATATTATTATGAAATCTAATGTATTATATTTTTAAAAATTAATCTTAAAGTGCTTAATAGTTCTCCTGTTTTAACTGGTTGTAATCAAAATAAGCAAGATGAGTTTGTGATGAGTGAATAAGCTTAGTTTTTTTGTATTTGGTTGAGCAGAAAGTATTAATTTTAATTTAAAAAATCTAATTAATCTTTGGTGCATAAAATGCATTCGGATTGGACTTTAACCTTTAGTAATTAGATTTCTTATTTTTAATAGAACTTAAATTAGTATATATTTACACATATTTATCCTTACATGTGTCAACCACTTTTAGTTCTGTTGAGATCATTTTAAGTTGAGTAAATGTGATGAATTAGATTTATTGAGACTCTTGCACTCTTTACTTTCATGTATACAAACCAAAGCACTGTATGTTTTTAAAAATCATATCACTCTATTTATTTAATGCTGCCACTGAACAAAATGGAACTGGAAGCTAGATATTACCACAGCAAGGCCTGTGGGTTGTGAAGAATGATTTAGACCAGAGCTTCCCAAAGTGTGTTTCACAAAGTACTGGTTCACAGAATTTAAGCAGTGTTTTGTTCAAATAAAACAGAACAAATCACATACAGTGGCCAAATTAAGTTGGAAAATAAAAGTTAACCAGGTTTTAAAAATGCTCAGTTATACTATGCTATTATGCATTGTGAGTGCCCAGGTGGTGGTGGGGTAGGGTGTGGGGAAGGGCAGCATAAGAGAAGTAGTGTTTCCAAAATTGAGACTTTAGGGTGATTCCATGGTCTAGTACAACATTTCTGGAACATCCTTTAAGAAATGTTGGCTTATAGAAACTTGCTTCACCCTAAGGTCATAAATTCTGCCTAGCCCCTGACCAGCCCCCTCAACTCTCTGAAGGTCCCAACTCCAAAATGCACATGATACTTGTGGTGCTTTTCTCTGCCTTAGTAGTATAGTTCTGGATTGAAAAGTCAATGTAATCCTGGTTTCTCTGTGGGTGGAGTTTGAGTCCCCTTTTCATCCCTGAACCAGATCCTAACTAATCCCTTCCTCCTTTCAACAAACACTTATGAGCTCTTACTCTTCCCTTAGCTTGCAACCGTCTTGCCTTTGATATTCCTGGGAATGACTGGCTCCTCATCAGTTTTTTTACTTAAGTGCCATGATTAGACTACTTTTATGTTGCTCTTCCCCTCCCTTATTACTCTTTAGCATATTGTGCCATTTTATTTTTTTAAATTTTTTAAAAAAATATATTTTATTGATTTTTTACAGAGAGCAAGGGAGAGGGTTAGAGAGTTAGAAACATCAATGAGCAAGAAACATCAATCAGCTGCCTCCTGCACACCCCCTACTGGGGATGTGCCTGCAACCAAGGTACATGCCCTTGACCGGAATCGAACCCGGGACCCTTTGGTCAGCAGACCAATGCTCTATCCACTGAGCCAAACCGGTCAGGGCATGTGAAATTTTATTATTTTCAGAGCGCTTGCCACTATCTGAAAATATTTATCTATACAATTATCTATTTGTTAATTGCCTGACTTTTTTCCCCACTGGACCTGAAGCTTCGAGACATCAGGGACTTTGTCTCTCTTGTTCTTTATATGACATTAGAGGCCCAGTGCACGAATTCGTGCACAGGTGGGGGGGGGCGGGTCTGGTTAGCCCTCTCTGATTGGGGCCATTCTGGCAGGGCAGTTGGGGTGTGGGGACACGGGAGGTTGGCCGGCTGGCCCTGCCCCCTGGTTGAACTCCAGGTCGAACTTCTGGTGGAGGGGACAATTTGCATATTAGCCTTTTATTATATCAGAGGATTTCCTGCAACTGTGCATGATGCACAGTAGACTCTGGAAAGGGTCCAGCCTCTGTGGTGAGGGAATGTGCATTCTAAAGGGAGAGACATACAAACATGGAATTCCATGTATTACCTGCTGTCCTTGAGGAAAACATTGGCTGCCATGGGACCTCCAAGGGGGAACTCTGATCTTGGGCAGAAGTGGTAGGGTGAGCAAGTGTCATGGAAGGCTTTGTACAGGCAACCTCTGAACAGAGTCTTAAAGGCCAAGTATAATATTTTTGGTTAAAGAAATAGCCCGCACAAAGGGCTGAAGTTGAGTGAGGTGATTCAGAAAAGTGCGAGTTGTCCAGGGAGGCCAGTTGGCAGAGTAGGAGAACTGAGGCTGGTAAGGCCAACAGGAAGAAATAGTGACAAGACTGGAAGGTTGTGCTAAGGAGTTGGGACTTTATTCTGACTTTGATGGGGAGCACTAAAATTGGAAGGATTGTATTTTTCAATGTAGTATTTTATTTCTGGGAGCAGAAATGAAGATGGATAGGAGAAGATGAGACTACAGGTGGGAAGGCTAATTTGAAGCCTTTGACACAAAGCAGAATTAGTCTTTTAGAGGCCTATCATTCACTTTGCTCTTTCTTTCCTTTGCTCATAGTTGTTGCTTTGGTGGAAACATCTTTTCTTCTATCACCACATGCTCCAATGCCACCTGTTGTTTAAGGTACAGCCAAATGAATGAACATGGGCACTGAGGGTAACTCTGGATCTGTTTCTGAGGGTATGTGACAGGAGATTATCCTGATCATTCATGCATCTGTTTTGGGCATTTATGACTATACATAACTATTCAATGTTTTGTTATTACCTACATGCTAGACACTGTATGAAATGCTATATTTGCAAAGATTATCTATTTAATCCTTACAACTACTGTATGCTAACTACTATTAACTTCATATTATGGATTAATCAACTGAAGCACAGTTTTATAAATTCAAAGAAACACCATCATTAGTAAAGATTAAAAGTGGAATCTTGGAAGATTGGCACTAGAATCATAGTAACAGTATTATCTTGTAAAGAGCATTAGACTATAGGTTAAAAGAGCTTGATTTTAGGTAATAATTAATAATGACCATATATCCAGCTCAATAATCCAGTATGATAGGTGTTATCATCCCTGTTTTAATAGTAAATATATTGTGGACTAGAAGATTTAAATTAATTGTGCAAGGCCACACAGCTTGGGATTTGAACACAGGTCTATATGATTCCAAAGTCAATGATTTTAACCACTTTTCCTGGAGATGCTTTTCCTGGCAGCTCCAGTACTAATTCATTTGAATGGTCTGTAACTCTAGATTCTATGGTCCCAGCTCTGTCATCTGTGAAATGGCAGAATCCAGCTAGATGGCATCGAAGAACCCTTTTGCTCTCTGCCCTCTGATCTGAGAGCATCCTGGAACCCCATTGACTTCTTCCCCTTTTATTTATCTTTACTGCTGTGGGTTTGATTTACTCCTTTGAATAGTGAAAGGAATATGAATAAAGATGACCGAGATAGGTAGGTAGCTGGCAAGGCGAATGGGGTAGAGGGCACAGGGCTGGCTCCCAGCCAACTGGAAACTGAAAAGGGAATTGAGGTGATGACAAGCCTGAAGCCAAGTTCCACACAGCCAAAGTATTGGGAGGAGAATACTGGGGAGATGATTATGAACTTTCAAGGTTGTTCAGAGGCCATGTGAGAATTATGAGGGAATAACAAAAGGTATGTTAGCAACCAGTGCATGTAGCAGGTGTGGCATAGGGATAGGGTTGAGAATGGGAATTCAATGAAGAAAAACGAGGACTTAGTGGAGAATCTGTTGAGACAACATTGTGCTGAGAATAAAAGTGGAGAAAAGCAGGTCAGTAGGGTGACACCTGATCAAGGCAGCCTGTCTAAAATGGAAAGATCACATGCCATCTGGGGACATTTCCTTGGAAGTGTGTTTGTAGAAAACCCAAGTTTTAGTAGATAAATTACTGGGAAAGCTTTCAGCAGAGAAGATGCAGGTCATGTTTATTATATCATATTTATTTGAGGTTTTGAGGGTTACAATGAACAATTTGCCTTCTTTGAGTTTTCATGTCATGGAAACAAAAGCTTAAAAGAGAAAAGGTGAGGTTTTAAGGGAGTGAGGGAAAAAAAGGTTTAATTGGCACATGATAAAGAAAAAAGTAGGAAAACAGAACCCTTTGTTGTGCAATCCAATGACAATAGATCATTGGAAGAGAGGCCCCACTCCCAAGTCTGTGTAATTGCTTAACTATCTCTGACTGAACTATTGAGGCAAAGTTATCAAGAGAACATGTCATAGATCCAGAAACATTCTTGTACTGGAATGCTGTTCTGCATTATAAATTTAATGCAATTATATTCTTTCTAGAAGGGTAAACCTAGTCAAATTTTCAAAACTGGGGCTTGGTAATTAGAGACCACCATTTCATTATCTGTCAGTTTAATTTTCTCCACATTGATAAAGGCTCATTTAACTAGGCATGCTTAACATCTATCAGAGAGACTGACTATAAACCAATTAATATAAAAAATAAAGATTGGAGATATTTTGACATGTAGATAAAGTGATGGAAAAATATAATTTACATTTTTAGGGCCCCAAATGCTATGAAATGAAGTAACATGTGGCCCATGATAATCACATAACCAACCAAACTTTTATGTCAAAGTAGGAGACTGTGAAGATAAAATAGGAATAAAGAAGTTGTTTTAGGGTGAATGATGACATAATGTAAGATAGTTCTCAAGAGACAAATGCATTAATATAAAGGTAGAAACTTGAGACTTCACAGATGTTAAAGTATTTGGGAAAATCCGGAGCCTTCCTTAACCAAAGTAACCCACATAATATACTCAGCATATCCTCCATAAGTCTTCCTTTTTCTCTCATTCTCTACTCCTAACTAGGTAACTTGGGAAAAGAGAGACCGTGGGCTTCCTTATTCTTCCATTACTTTTAATGGACTGAAACCAGGCTTATTCAGGGAAGAGAACTAGTGTCTTTGGAACCAGGACAAATTCATTTAGGAATGGGGTGAACAATTTAAGAAATATTTATCAAGCACCTGTTTTATTCCAGGCAGTTTTCTATGTGTCAGCAGTTTCATTTTATGCTCACAACAATATAGTCTCCATTTTGAAGAATAGGATCCAGAAAATTAAAAGTGTAAAAATTGGTCCAAAATCACAGCTGCTAACAAGGCAGAGTTGGGGATTGTCTCCAACCCACATTGCACTCTTTCTTAAACTATCCATCATATAAACTTTACTATCATCATGTAAATCATTAAAGGACAACTATGATGCAAGAGGAAGTTGGTGGTGCAGGAAGATCACCTGGCGATGTGCTTTAAGGATGATATATAGACATCACTTGTTCCCACCCCACATGCCTTTAACTAAAACAATAATAATATTGTTTTTCTCTTTGCAAAGATGATACAAGTTATTCAAACCTATGGACAAATAAAAAAAAGGAAATAAAAATTACCCAAATCCTGCTACTGAGAGATAAACAGGATTAACATTTCTATTATATCTCTTTAATGCTTTTTTCTATGCTTATGCATTTATAAATATCAGGTTTATACAAATATGTATTTTACAAAATGTGTTTATAAATGTACCTACATATTTGATTTGCAAACTGACTTTTGTTCACTTAAACAGATGGCATGTGAAAGAAGTTTCTCTATCTTAAAATTATTAGGACTGGGTATTGTAACAATATTTTGATAAGCAATTTCATTTGCATTAATAAAAGTGTTACAATATTTATTACATTTATTGAGCATACCAGAGAAGAAATAAAATTAATAAGTGCTAACACTGTATCTTCTAAAATAATATTTATTATGTGAAGCATACCAGCCTAATCTCACACAATTTTTTAAAAATAAGAGAATTTTATTTTTTAACAGTTTATTGATTTTTTTTTGAGAGAGAGGAAGGGAGAAGAGAGAAACATCGATGTGAGAGAGTGCAACGTTGATTGGCTGCCTCCTGCATGCCATCAGGGGTCAAGTCCACAACCCTGGCATGTGCCCTGACTGGGAATCCTCAGGTGCATGGGATGACACCCCATCAACTGAGCCACACCAGCCGGGGTTAATTTGATGTTCAGTGCTCATAATCAGTGCTGAAAGGGCTGGGTACACAAAATCTAAATATATTTTCTTTGAAACTGGAATTTTTACATACCTCCAGTCAGCACAAAGACCACAAGAGTAACTCCTTGCAGTTATGTTGTTACATTATGTTATTACATTAGTCTGGCTGAGAAAAATAATATTCAGGAAAACTAATATGACATACTATTCACCTTCTCTTCTAGGGTACTCTAGGTTCTATCCTTGAATGAAATAAGGCCTTTTGGCTGACATCTGTTCATATGTCTTGAAGTCACTGACTTTAATGAGGGAACCCAAAGGAAACATGAATGTAAAATTCACTCCTACATTTGCTATAGAAACGTACTGAGGACAATGTCTATCACACCACTGATATTCCCAATATTACACTCTTTGGGAGAATTTTAGATTTAAGTGCCAGAAAAAAATATCTTGTTGAGAAACTTATATACTTCTTCCTTCATCACAATAAGAGCAATTTGAATGACTGTGATTCCTAACGTCACCATCACCAACTAGGAAACGTCAAGTCAAATTTTATGCCAAATCAAAAAAATTATGTTAATAATGTTAACATGTTTGCATTTTCCTCTTTTGTGGTATTGTTTTCTATTTTCATTTATTATCCTCATTGTTATATTTGTATATAAAGGACAATTACTCCTTATTTCTTTTTTTTCTTAGAAAGCTAAAACAAATCTTTTTGTTAAAAGAATGTAATATTATTAATATTGTATTTTAACACTTTACTAATTTATTTTGTTCATTTAAACTTGCTCTGTGTATAATTTCAGGATTTTATCTTGATACTTGGAATGTAGAAAATACATCAGGATGTAGCTAGCTGTGGCTCTCTTTTCAATACTTTTACCTGCCCAGTGATGAACCCTCTTGACCTAAAGACTAAAACCTCTCTTTGGCTCAGAGAAACTTTCTCTTTTGTATTTCTTTGATAATTGCTTCCCCTTCACCTGATCTATTCTCTTATGCAGCTAGATTTTTCTTGGAAGTAAACATCGTAAGGTGGCCAACTCATCCCAGTTTGTCTGGGACTTTGCCATGCTTATCACAAACCAGGAAGGTTGTTTATCCTACCCTTAGCTAGGCTATTGTGTCCCTAAGGGTAGTGGTTTTCTAACTATTTATAGTGACAGAGTAGTTTTTCATTTGTAATCCACTGTGGACTGATTTTTGAAAATGTAATAAACAATGCAACAAAAATGAAATAAAAAACATGAAAAATGCTGGTCCAATTTAAAAATTTATTATGAGATTCAGAAGACATATAATTACTCTGTCAAATTGCTCCAAAAGTTTTAAGTGCCTTCTCTCAGATTCTGCAGGTAACTAGTAAGATCTGGTGTCACCTTATGAACCACACTTTGAGTAGCCCTGCTCTATGATTTCTCTCATCTGCCCTGATAATCTCTTCCATCTCCTGCACTCCACATTCTGCTCTCTCCACCCTACACTACATGTCTCTTTTGTATTCAGATGCCCCATTACATTAGGCTGTGTGCTTCTTAAGGGAGAAGGATATAAACTGACTAGTATTTATCTTTCTATGCTCAGCAGCCACCACACTGCCAGCCAAGGAGTTTGTTGTATTCATTCTTTAATGAGACTAGAAGAAATTTACAAAGTTTTAGTTAGGGTTGTCTTGGGAGGGTGAGATTGTGGGGGTTTTCCTCTTTTTTTTATTTTTAGCATTTCCCAAATTGTTTCTAACACACATCTAGTTTTTATTTTATTTTATTTGTTAATCCTTACTGGAAGATATTTTTCCCATTGATTTTTTTTTTTCAGAGAGAGTGGAAGGGATTGAAGGGGGGGAGGGGGAGAGATAGAGAAAGAGAGAAATTGATGTGAGAGAGACACATCAATTGGTTGCCTCCCACATGCAACCTGACTGGCCCAGGATAGAATCCAGGTACGTGTCCTTGGCTAGGAATTGAACCGGTAACGTTTCGGTGCATTGGCTGATGCTCTAACCATTGAGCCGCTGGCCAGGGCTTTAACACGCATATACTTTTTAAATGGGAAAATTCAAGCATTATTTTAATAACTGATAATGTGGAATAAGTGATATCTACCTCATGGTTTGTGGTCAGTAAAAAGTCTCATTCACAGTGTAGTTCAGTTGAATTGTAGGACAGAGACTAGCTTGTGTAAGAAAAAGAAAACAACACTAAATAATTCCTGTTTCACTGAGGAATAAAATCCTATTATCATTCTCTTTGGATTGAGAAAAGCATCAAGAGATATAAATAGCACATTTTAGGATACAGTCTAGGAAATATTGTGCGAAATTTCTCCTGAAAATAGAGGATAACAAGTATTTCCTTTTCACACCGTGTCCCTTTTCAAGTGGCCTATGATGTTCAATAACCACATCATTTACATTATCCAGACACTGGAATAACTGGATGTGATTCTGTCAACTCTGAGTGATGGGGCCGGACTTCCCTAATTATACAGCAATGCTGTTTGAACTGGCAGTTAGTCATACTTTAAAAAGGACTTATTGGTAATGTACAATATGACTAATTTAACAGCTAAGCAGTTTCATTGTGATCTTGGTGTCAGTGGAATTCCTGTCACCTATCCAACAGTTAAGTCATACTGCATAACTGTTAGGTGACATCACTGTGCTGCAAGATTATTGGCTGAAGAAATGTAAAAAAAAAAAAAAAAAAGGTTTCCTGAACTGTCAGCCTTTCCGGTATCTGAATGAACAACTTGTACTGTTACTGCAGTACAGCTGGAGAGCAAAGGAAAAATGTGAGTGGAAGTGACTGGCTTTTGGTGTGTCATTGAAAACCACAGTCTGCAGCACACAGAGAGACTCTCCAACCTGCCTGATGAGGCCACCTCCTTTCCTGAGGGACTCCACAGTGCCAGTTATTAAGGTGTGGGCTGAGAGAGCCCAGACAGTGGCACACTTTTGTAATGAGGGCATTTAATTTTTCTTTTCTTTTCTTTTTTTTGCATTTAATTTTTTTGAGAACTTTACAGTCTTCTCTTTTGAGAGAATGTTTAAAAAATGCAGCTCACCATCTGCTGTGCACATAGACACTGAAGAGATGGTCAGCTGGGACCCAGTTGAAAACCTTTTACAATCGAAAAGCCTGGCTTCTTTCCAAGGGAACTGGTAGTCAAGGTTAATCACCACAGAATACATAATACACAGAATACATAAGTTTATGTAATTGTACAAAATACAAGCTTTAAAATTACCCACAGAATTACATAAAAATAGGAACTATGACTGATTGGAATTTATCATAATAACTGGAGGCCCGGTGCATGGAATTTGTGCACAGGTGTGGTCCCTAGGCCTGGCCAGTGATCGAAGCACAAACATCTCGCGTGGAAGGGCAGGTCCCAGATGACCTCTGGACCCTGGGCAACACCTGGGCCCCTGCTCACACTCACCTTGGCCTGGTGCCACCCACTCACCTGCTCCATCATCCTGCTGTGGTCCCGCTCTCCTCGGGACCTATTGGGGGCCGGTAGCGCCTCCACTGCTGCCTGCTGCCAGCACCGCCTCGCTGACACCCACCATGTTCCACACCATGCCCCTGGTGGTCAGCGCACGTCATAGCGACCAGTCGAACTCCCAGTTTCTGGTCGAACGACTGCCAGAGGGGACAATTTGCATATTAGACTTTTATTATATAGGATGGTTAGCGTTTATTGTTTACTATGCACCAACATTATCTAGATACTTTACACATATAAATTTACTTAATTTTATGAAGTAGATAATATTACTATACCCAATTTACAGATGAGAGGATGAAGACACAGGGATCATACAGCTGGTAAAGAGTAGAACCAGGATCTGAACTCAGGTAGTTCAGCACTAGAGTATGCAGTCTTAACTGGTCCCTCCACTGCTTCTTTTATAACAACAACAACTACTACTAATACTAGCACTATTTTCATCTACTGAATGCTTTTTATGTCATAGACACTACATTTATAACCCTCGTATCCTTTCATAAACTTTGTGAGATAGATTAGGAAAGTGAGGAATAGAGAAAATAAGTCATACAGAGAGTAGATAATGAAACAAAGAATCAGACCTAAATGGTTTACATTCACAGCTCATGCTTTTAACCACCATGCTATACTGCTTTTCATAACTATTATTTATTGAGTATCTACTAATATGTAATCCTCACAACAATGCTGTGATACCTACAATACTTGTTGTCCACAATAATACTTGCATTAGGTATTATCATTATCATCCCCTAGTTATAGATAAGAAAACTGAGGCTACAAGAGATGGAGTAATTTGCCAGCTTCTAAGAAGCAGAGCCAGAATTCTTCCAAGCCCATGGGACCCCCACCATACCACACTAGCTCTCAAAAATCCAAACCTATAATTCTGATGCAGGTGCCAGAACATATGTCAGGTAAGGTGCTGAAATCTCAGGAGTCACTGAGTGTGAGGAGTGATATCTAGGTTGGAGCATCCTGAAACGGTGGGGCCTGGTAAAGAGATGCCAGTAGGATCCTGGAATGCGCTCTGATTAAAAGATGTCCTTCCTTAGAATTAACATCATTAAAATGTCCATACTACCCGGAGCAACCTACATATTCAACACAATTCCTATCAAGGTAACAATGGTGTATTTCACAGAACTAGAACAAATGTTTCAAAAATTTATATGGACCATAAAAGACCCCAAATAGCCACAGCAATCTTGGGAAAGGAGAAAAAAGTTGGAGGAATCATGCTACTTGATATCACAGTATACTACAAGGTCATAGTAATCAAAACAGCATGGTACTGGCATAAAAACAGACATATAGATCAATGGAATAAATTAGAGAGCCCAGAAATAAATCCTCACCGTTATAGTCAATTAATATTTTACAAAGGAGGCAAAAACCTACAATGGACTACAGATAGTCTACTCAATAAATGGTGTTGGGAAAATTGGACAGATAAGTGCAAAAAAGTGAAACTAGACCACACAAGAATAAATTCAAAATGGATTAAAGACTTTAATGTTAGACTCAAAACTGTAAAAATCCTAGAAGAAAACATAGGCAGTAAAATCTCACACATTTCTCATAGCAATATTTTTTTGATATATCTCCTCAAGCAAGGAAAACAAAAGAAAAAATAAACAAATGGAACTACATCAAACTAAAGAGTTTTTGCATAGCAAATGAAAGCCATCAACAAAATGAAGAGACAACCCACTGAATGGGAAAACATATCCAGCAATAATACATCTGATAAGGAATTAATATCCAAAATTTATAAAGAACTTATAAAAGTCAACACCCAAAAAATAAACAATACAATTAAAAAAAGGGGAAAGGATCTGAATTAGAAATTATCCAAAGAGGACATACAGATGGCCAATAGACATATGAAAAAATGCTCAATGTCACTAATAATCAGAGAAATGCAAATTGAAACCACAATGAGATATCTCCTCACACCTGTCAGAACGGCTATATTTAATAAATCAACAAACAACAAGTGTTGGTGAGGATGTGGAGAAAAGGGAACCCTTGTATACTATTGGTGGGAATGCAGATTGGTGCAAGCACTGTGAAAGCAATATGGAGTTTCCTCAAAAAACAAAAAATTGGCAATGGCTGGTGCGGCTCAGTTGGTTGAACATCATCCTTTGCATGGAAAGGTCTCGGGTTTAATTCCCAGTCAGGACACATGCCCAGGTTTCTGGTTTGGTACCCAGTCAGGGTGTGTGTGGCAATCAACTGAGTGATGTTTCTCTCTCACATCTCTCTCTCTCTCTCTCTCTTTCTCTCTCTCTCTCTCTCCTTCTCATCTCTCTCCCTCCCTCCCTTCTTTTTTTCTTCCTTCCCTCCCTCCCTCCCCTTCCCCTCTCTCTCTACAATCAATAAAAATATATTTAAAAAAATTAAAAATGGCCTTGGCTGGCTTTTCTCAGTGGTTAGAGTGTCAGTCCTCAGACTGAAGGGTCTCAGATTTGATTTCCCGTCAAGGGCAGGTACCTCAGTTGCAGGTTCAATCCCTGACCCTGGTTGGGGCACATTCAGGAGGCAACCAGTCAATGTGTCTCTCTAACATTGATGTTTCTCTCTCTCTCTCTCTCTCCCCTCTCTTTTACTCTCTCTAAAAAACAAACAAAAAAAACAATCAATGGAAAAATATTGTCAGGTGAGGATTTAAAAACAATTAAAAATGAAACTGCCTTATGATCCAGTGATTCCACTCCTGGGTATATATCTGAAGAAACTCAGAACACTAATTCTTAAGAATATATGTACTAGTACATTATAGTGTTATTTGCAAGAACCAAGATTTGGAAGCAGCCCAAGTAGATGAGTGGATAAAATAACTACAGTACATTTGCACAATGGAGTACTACTCTGCTGTGAAAAGGAAAAAAAATCATACCCTTTGAGACAGCCTGGATGGACCTGGAGAACATTATGCTAAGTGAAATAAGCCAGTTGAGAGAAAGACAAGTACCATATGATTTTACTCATATTTGGAATTTAATGAAGAAACTGAACTACCAAACAAAAGAGGGACAGACTCATAGAAAGAGAGCAGGCAGACAGCTCTGGTAGGGTGTGTGGAAAGATTGAGCAAAAAAAAAAACCAAAAAAAAAAAAACGGAGAGAGAACTCATGAACATGGACAACAGTGTGGTGATTGGGGGGGGAGGTGACTGGGGGGTGGGAATGGAAGAGGGCATAGAGGGGATAAATGGTAATAGAAAAAATAAAAATAAATAAATAAAAGATATCATTCCTTGAGTAGACCCTTCCCATTTGTGGATTTTGGGTAAGCTCCTGAATCTGCTAAGACTTCCCTCTCTCCTTTAATTTCCTCCTTTCTCTTCATTCCCCTCAACATCTCCAAAATTGTACTTCTTTGCCCTCCTTCATTGAATACAGAGCCTTGCACATGCTCAGCTCCCTTTGCCTAGTAAGGGTTTCCTCCCAGAGCTGAGCCTCCTTTTTTTTTTTCACAGTACATATTCAGTTCTCTGGCATGTGGCCACCCATAAGCATGACACACATTTTCAAAAGTCTTTAGAAGTGAATCTGATTAGTGAACTTAACTTTGCCAAAGGAGATGAGTATCAACACTGCACATGTATAACTTGTTAATTTTACAGTATTAATGTCCTGCATTCAAGAGTGTAATAATTTTAAAATTCTGAAACCAATACAATAAGCAAAATAAACAAACTATAAAACAAACAAAAGATTAAAAATAGTTTGAATATGCCCTGACCTGTGTGGATCAGTTGGAGCATCATCCCAGGCACCAGAGGATTTTGGGTTCTATTCCCGATGAGGGCACATACCTAGGTTGTGGCTTCGATCCTTGGTGGGGTTGCTTATCCATATTTCTCTGTCATATTGATCGCTCGCTCTCTCTCTCCCTCTTAAATAAGTAAGTAAATAAGAAAAAATAGTTTGAATACTACAAAAGTATTTATCTGAGGATTTTCAAGGGTAAAGAGCTCTTTTTAGATGTTACTCTATTAAAGGAAGTAAAATGTATCTATTTATTCATTTAAGCAATATTTATTTTGGGAAGCAGAGAATAAAAATATGCATGACACATCCTGCAAGTACTTAAATACTAAAACACCCTTCAAATGTTATGAGTGAAACAAATTGGGAGATAGGGTTGGTCCAATAAAAAGCAAACTCTCTGGATGAAATGATCAGGGAAACTTCTTGAAGGAGCAGATGCTTGGCTGGAATTAGAATAACTGGTAGAATTACAATAGGTTGAAGTTAGAAATTAAGTAAGAGACAGTTCATATAGGGGACTAGTGTGAGACAAAAAGATAAAATGAAGGTATAAAGCCATGTGCACAACTATTAAGTAATGTGAGAAGCATCTATTAAAATCTGCAGGGATGGCCAGTTATTTGTTCTGCTTTTATACCAGAAATTAGGATGTTGTGGGAAAGTGTGTCTTATCCCAAATTAGAAAAGTAAAAATCTTAACATATTGATGTGTTATGAGCTGGTCATCCCTAACCCCATGAATCTCCCTTTAATAAATAAGATAGGAGAAAATTCAGCTTCCTAAACAACTCAACAGCACCTAGAAGTTGTGGTCATTTAAAACTCACTCTGGTAACTCTCATGGGACAAGGAGTCCTTTGATCTCCTGAGTGACCTCAGGTCAACTGCCTGTCTTTCCTGGTCTCAATCCATATTCCTGAAAAATGACAAGGTCCCTCTGGTCAGGGTGAATAATGCATAGGAACTTCTCTGATGTTCTGTTTGTGATCCTAATCAGTGTCTGGGGGTGACTTTATTATAGCCAAGACTGCCTTTAGATAAATTAATTCATTTGGCTCTTTGATCACTAAGTGCTATGGGATATGGACCAGATGAGGTCACTCCACTCATCCATTCATCCATCCATCCATTTAGTCATTGAATGTGTGCCTATTGTGGTTGTCAGCCTCTCAGATGGCTCCCAATGATCCCTGTCTTCTGGTATGCATGCCCTGTGTAGTGCCCTTCCACACTTATGGTACTAGGGTTGTTTTGTGTGACTAATAGAATATGGCAAAAGTGATGGTATGTCACCTCTGAGATGAATTATTAGAAAGATTGTGGCTTCTGTCTTGCTTTTTCTCTTGGACCACTTGCTTTGAGGAAGCCAGTTGCTATGTCATGAGGACAGTCAGTGACTTTTAGAAAGGCCCATGTGGTAAGGAACTAAGGGCCTCTCCAAGAGCTGAAGAAGAATTGAGGCCTTTTGTCAACAGTTATGTGAGTAAGCTATCTTGGAAGCAGATTCAACAGCCTTAGTCAAGCCTTTGAATTACTGCAGCCCTGTCTGACACCTTGATTTGAGTCCTTGTGAGACTGAGCTAAATCCAGCCAGCTAAGTTGCTCTTGGACTCCTGACCACTTAAGATGCTAATTTTGGAGGGTTTTTCTTTCTTTCTTTTTTAACATAGGACTAATATACCTACCATTTGTTTGTTTCTGTGCCAGATGCTGAGAATGAGAATGAGTATAGTTTAGATTTTGCCCTCTAGAAGCTTTTCCATTAAGAAAAGCAAGAAGAGTACTTAAAAACAACAGCAACAGATATATAAAGCACCTACTCACAACACAGTACAACCAATGCTACAAAGGAGATCTCTTACCAAGTGCTGTAGGAAGCACAGGATATACCAACTCTATTTGGAGAGAAAAAGCGTTCAGAAAAGCTCTGCAAATAGACATTTGGAGATTAATCTCCAAGAAAAATCAGGACTTTTCCAACAAAAGAGAGGGAATGGCGTATGCAAAGACCTGGAGGTGGAAGACTCATGACATGTCTTAGGGAATGTGCTCAATTCCATGTAGTCATGGCCAAGGATTCACGTAAGGGTTTTTTGTTTTTGTTTATGTTTTGCTAGGAAATGTATTTATTCTAAGATATGAGAAACAACTGACAGTTAAAGAAAGATAGTGACATGATATGTTTTAGACAGATAGCTGCTGTGGGTGTCACCAGAAGGGCCTAGGACTAGAAGACAGGAAGGATGAAAGCCATATAGAAAACAACCCAGTTTTTCTCAGTAGCTACTCCTGTAAGAGACTAGTGAGCTTCTGATCTGACCATATCATTCACAGTTTTTCATTAATCCTTTAATTCAGACATATTTTTATAATTTTTATTTTTTGTTTTCATTTTGAAATGATTTCAGATTGACCAAAAGTTGTAAAACTCACACAGGAATTCCTATACACTCTTCACCCAGCTTCTTCAAATGTTAACATTTTATACACCTAAAGTTCAGTTATTAAAATTAGGATATTAATGTTGATACTCTTTATTTATTTTATTTTATTTTTTTAAATAATTTTTATTTCTTAAAGTATTACAAAGAGTATTACATATGTCTCCTTTTCCCCCCCCTTGACATTCCCCCGGCCCCTACCCACCACCCCCGCCCCCCGCCCCATGTCTTGTGTCCATTGGTTAATCTTATATGCATGCATATAAGCCCTTCAGTTGATCTCTTAATCCCCCCCCCCAAACCCTCTCCAGGCTTCCCACTGTAGTTTGACATTCTGTTCAATGTTGCTCTGCCTCTGTATCTACCCCTGTTCATCAGTCTATACTGGTCCCCTTTATTTGTCCCAACCTCACTGGAGTAGTCTCAACCTCACCAGGGCCGTCTGAGCCTCACCATGGCCGTTACAGCCTCACCGGGGCCGTCCCTACCTCATGGGGGCTGTTTCAACCTCACCGGGGTCGTCCCTACCTCATGGGGGCCATTTCAACCTCACCGGATTGCGAGAGGGATGTCTGACTGCTGGCTTAGGCCCGATCCCTGAAAACTGGCAGTAGGACATCCTTCAAAGGGTCCTAAATTGGAGAGGGTGCAGGCCAGGCTGAGGGACATCCCCTCCCGTGCACGAATTTCATGCGCCAGGCCACTAGTCCTATATAATAAAGAGGTAATATGCAAATTGACCATCATGCCCCCACACAAGATGGCCACCCCCATGTGGGCACAAGATGTTCACCACAAGATGGCTGGCAGGGGAGGGCAGTAGGGGGGGCAGGCCTGCAGGGAGGGCAGTTGGGGTGACTGGGCCAGCAGAAGAGGGCAGCTGGGGTGACTGGGCCAGCAGGGGAGGGGAGTTGGGGGTGATCAGGCTTGAAGGCAAGGGAGGGAAATTGGGGGCACTCAGGCTGGCAGGGGAGTGGTTATAGGTGATCAGACTGGCAGGCAGAAGCCGTTAGGAGCAATCAGGCAGGCAGGCAAGTGAGCGGTTGGGAGCTAGCAGTCCTGGATTGTGAGAGGGATGTCCGACTGCCAGTTTAGGCCCGATCCCTGTAAGCTCTGGTATGATATGACCTGGGGAGAAGGTGTCAGGTAACTAAAAAAAAAAATCGCAGGTGATTCAGATATGCCAACCTATATCCTGTATGACAACCTGTCTTCTCTCCACACCCCATCCCTCACTGAGAACCACCCATTTACAGGAAGGCCACTCACTGAACAGATAGAATATCTATTCATCTATTCACTAAACAACTTTTTCTTAAGCTCTAATGAAGTACCCTGCCCTGAGGTAGCTCTGATGATTCAGGGTTGAGGAAAAGCAGGCAGGCACAAGATGGCACCCTCCTTGGATCAACTCCCTTCTCTTGGACACATGCTTTTTGCCTTCTTTTCTTTTGAACTGTAAGGGTCCCTACAAGACTTGCAACCAGGGAGCAGTGAGCAGCATTGCTCTGTATCCTGCCTGTTCTCTGTCTCTCTGAGAGTGTACTATCACTTTCACTCTAATAATCTTGCCATTATCAGAAACAAAACAAAAGGAAAGCAAACAAACACCAGGCATGAGCTTTGCCTTTTTGGGATGGATTAGTACAGGGCACACATTAATGAAATCAAGCAGATAAGTGTAAAATCACCAGTCAGGTTGTTGTTAAAAATCTGGGTTTTTCCATTTATTTTTTTTTCATCAAGAAGAGAGATGAACCGAGGAGTAGCTTAGTAATTATGATTTTCAAGCATATGATGAAGAATTATATGGATAAGAAGGCTAGCTATTTAAAATTAAGAAAAGACATTAAAAGGATTAAAAAGGAGATTTGATGTACTATGAAGAATCTAATGTAATAGCTATCATTATCAGTGGGCCTTCCTGATAATGCTTCAGAATTTGTTTACACAGTGCCAGGCATGGTGTTAAGTGATATATATATATATATATATATATATATATATATATATATATATAAATGTATCTCACTTAAAAGAATGATTATATATATTATATATACAATAGGGGCCCGGTGCATGAAATTAGTGCACGTGGGTAGGAGGGTGGATCCATCAGCCCGACCTGCACCCTCTCCAATCTGGGAGCCCTCAGGGGATGTCCTACTGATGGCTTAGGCCTGCTCCCCATGGTTCTCTGCTCTCTGCAGACCTGCCTGCTTGATGCCACCGCAGGCCGTGGTGTCTGCTCTCTGTGGGGACCCTGAGGGGGATTGCTTGCCCTTTGCTGCCACAGCCAGGGGCAAGCAGGATCCTGCTGTCTGCTTGCTTGCCACGGGGGACTGGGTCCCAGGGATGTTCCCGCCCCACCCCCAGCTGCTCAGCGACTGTGAGCGTAGGCTTGGAGTGGCCGAGGGCATTCCAGGACCCCAGCCACTCCGAACCTACGTGCGGGTCTACAGGCTCAGAGCGGCCTGGCTCCTGAGGACGCCTGTCCCTGGGATGCAGGCCACTTGGTGCCGGCACATGCACAAGCAGCCACGGGGTGGGACCATTCGCCCTACCCCTGGCTGCTCGGCACCTGTGCGCGTAGACCTGGAGCGGCTGGGGGTCGTTCCGGGACCCCGGCTGCTCCAGGCCTATGTGTGAGGCAAAAGGCTCAGAGCGGCCTGACTCCTGAGGATGACTGTCCCCAGGATGCAGGCCACTTGGTGCCTGCGTATGCAAATTAACTCGCCACCTTAATTTGCATACTCACTCCTGATTGGCTGGTGGGTGTCACGAAATGACAGTCAATTTGCATCTTTCTCTTTTATTAGTATAGATATATCAGTGATTATGTATATAATAGTGATTAGTTATTAAACTTATCCTATATAATAGAAGGCTAATATGCAATTCAACTGAATGGCAGAATGACCGGTTGCTATGATGCGCACTGACCACCAGGGGGCAGATGCTCAATGCAGGAGCTGCTCCCTGGTGGTCAGTGTGCTCCCATAGCCAACCTCCCGTGGCCAGCTATCTCCCACGGTCCCTCCCAGTGGCTGGCCCTGATTGGGACTGGGAGAGAGGGCCCAATCGGCCCGATTGCTGGCCAGGCCGAGGGACCCCACCTGTGCATGAATTCGTGCACCGGGCCTCCAGTATGTAAATAAACCTTCATAGAACCCAATAACAATAAGAAATAAAGATTCAGAGAGATTAAATAACCTAAGGTCACACAGTTAATATATGTATACTAGAGGCACAAAATTCATGCATGGGTAGGGCACCGAGGCCTGGCTGACGATCAGGGCCAATCTGTGGGGTGACCGGAGAGGTGATGGGGGAGCCCCCGCTGGCACCCGTCTTGGCTGGCCTAGGGCCTGCAGGCTGGGGGCAGCTCCTGCATTAAGCATCTGCCCCCTGGTGGTCAGTGCACATCATAGCAACCAGTTGTTCCACCAGTCATTCCTATGTTCGGTAGATTTGCATATTAGGCTTTATTAGGCTTTTATTATATAGGATACATATACATATATATGTATATATAGATCTTATATGTATATTTTTATTGATTTCAGAGAGGGAGATAGAAACATCAATGATGAGAAAGAATCATTGATCAGTTGCCTTCTGCACGCTCCCTACTGGGGATTGAGCCCACAACCCAGGCATGGGCCCTGACCAGGAATTGAACCGTGATCTCCAGGTTCACAGGTCAACACTCAACCACTGAGCCACACCAGCCGAGCTATATACATACTAATAACACTTCATTGATATTCAATTTACATAGCATAAATTCACACTTTTAAAGTGCACAATTCAGTGAATTACTACTATGTAATTTTAGATCATTGTCATCATCCCCAAAAGAAACCTTTACATATTAGCTTTCACTCATCATTTCCCCTCCTCCCAGCCCCTGGAAATCACTAATCTCTACTTTCTTTCTGTGGATTTGTGATTTTATATAAATGGAATAATACAGTATGTAGACTTTTGTGACTGGCTTCTTAGGGCTATTCATGTTGTAGTACACCATATTTTTTGTGTATAAGATGCTATTTTTTTCTAAAATCGTTAGGCTGAAAATCAAGGGGCGTCTTATACTTGGGAGTCAGCCAAGGAGGGAGCCGCGAGGGTGTGTAGCTGCCCATACCTTGTCAAACAGGCTTCCTCCAATCACGAGCCTTATTGTTACTGACGTCAGATAATGCCATAATTGGAGATGGAGAGTGCACAGACGCAACAGGGACCCAAGTGTTCTGAGCCCATAAAGATGTCAAAAAATAAGTAAGATGTCTTACTCTGCAAATTTCAAACTGAATGTAATCAGCTATTCAAAAGTTCATGGAAATAGAGCTGCAGAAAGACAATTTTGACCTCCTCCCACTGAATGTATGATCAGACAGTGGAGAAAACAGGCAGAACAACTCCTTAAGATGCCAAAAAAGAAGAAGGCCTTAAGAGGAAAACCAGCAAAATGGACAAACTTGGAGCAGAGGCTTAAGACTTGGATAATGGAGCAGTTCCAGAGTGGTTTATGTGTGTCAACCAAGCTTATTCAATGTCAGGCAAGAATATTTGCAAGCAAAATGAACATTGTTGATTTTACAGGAAAGGCAAAATGGTGCTTTAATTTCATGAGGAGCAAAGGGTTGGTCAAAAGAACACGAACAAAGCTTGCTCAGAAAATGCTACCAGTTTATGAGGATGATCTCACATATGTAGACAGTGACTCAGAAGACAGCAGTGATACAATAGAAGTTGAAGAAATTGATATGTCTGGAACTAATAGTGATGAAGAAGAGAGCAGTGATGCAACAGAGGCTGAATAAAGTGATATGCTTCATAATATCATAGTACTGGTATGTAAACATTACCTGCGGTAATCTACACTAATAAAAGAGAAACATGGTAATTAGCATACGACCGCTACCCTTCCCATTGGCTAATCAGCATATCCTTATGCAAATTAACTGTCAGCCAAGATGGCGGCCGGCAGCCATGCACTGAAGGGAGCAGGGAGGCTTGCTTGCTTCAGTGACTGAGGACTCCAACGTTCCCCGCCTAACTTGCCGGCCTCTCAGCTGCAACTCTAAGCAACTATGTACTATGTTGCAAATAAGAAGCTAAACAAAACCCCAGAAACCAGCCGGACTGAAAGCCAGCTGGACCGCAACATTGTATTGATGTTTTCAGCAGTGAGGCCTCAGAGCTAAAGCTGGCCCAGAATAAAAAAAGAAAAAAGAAAACAAGGAGCGGTTGGGAGCTTCAGTCACTCGCCAGCCGGAAAACAGCCCTCAGCCCCTCACCCAGACTGGCCAGGCACCCCAGTGGGGACCCTCACCCTGATCCAGGACACCCTTCAGGGCAAACCAGCTGGCCCCCACCCATGCACCAGGCCTCTATTCTATATAGTAAAAGGGTAATATGCCTCCCGGCACCGGGATCAGCGGAGCAGCGAGGCTCCCGGCACTGGGATCAGCATGACAGGGGGCAGCACCCAAACCCTCTGATCGCCCTGCGGCTCTGTGTGTGAGAGGGGAAGGCACCCCAACCCCCTGATCAGCCCTGCTCTGTGCCTGATAGGGGGGAGCTCCCCAATCCCTTGATTGCCCTTTGGCTCTGTGGTTGACAGGGTGCAGCGCACCAACCCCCTGATCAGCCCTGCTCTGTGTGTGACAGGGTGCGGTGCCCCAACCCCCACCTCCCCATGGGCCCTGCTCTGTGTGTGACAGGGTAGAGCCATAACCTCTCCATTGGCTCTGCCCCGAGTGTGACAGTGGCGGCACCCCAACACCCTGATCGGCCCTGCTCTGTGGGTGATAGAGGGTGGCGCCCCAACCCCCCTCCACGGGCCTTGCTCTGTGTGTGACAGGGTAGAGCCATACCCTCCCCATTGGCCCTGCCCTGAGTGTTACAGGGTGCAGCGCCCCAACCCCCTGATCCACCCTGCTCTGTGTGTGACAGGGGGTGGTGCCCCTACTCCCCTATCGGCCCTACTCTGTGAGTGACAGGGGGGAGCTCCCCAACCCCCTGATCGGCCCTGCTCTGTGTGTGACAGGGGGGAGCTCCCCAACCCCCTGATCGACCCTGCTCTGTGTGTGACAGGGTACGGAGCCCCAACCCCCCTGATGGGCCCTGCTCTGTGAGTGACAGGGGGCAGCACCCAACCCCCTGATCCGCCCTGCTCTGTGTGTGACAGGGGGTGGCGCTGCAACCTCCCCATCTACCCTGCCTTGAGTGTGACGGGGGCGGTGCCCCAACCCCCCAATCGGCCCTACCCTGAGCGTGACTGAGGGTGGCATAGCAACCTCCCGATCCGTCCTGCTCTGTGCATGACGGGGGCGTGCCCCAACTCCCCAATCGGCCCTGCTCTGAGCCTGACCAGGGGCTGCATCTAGGGATTGGGCGTGCCCTCTGCCACCCGGGAGCAGGCCTAAGCCAGCAGGTCGTTATCTCCCAAGGGGTCCCAGACTGTGAGAGGGCACAGGCCGGGCTGGGGGACCCCCCACCCCCCGAGTGCACAAATTTTTGTGCACCGGGCCTCTAGTCTATCTATATAAAAGCCTAAGTGACCGTCGCAACCGAAACAACTGAATGGACGACTAAACAGGCTGTGTGGGGTGACCAGGCTGGCAGGGGGTTAGTGAGGGGTGGACAAATGACTGAGCAGAAGGCTGTGTGTGGCCACCAGGCCGGCAAGGGGGACAGTTGGGGGTAACCAGGCTGGTGGGGGGTTGAGGGGGCAGTTGAGGGCAATCAGGCCGGCAGGCAGAGGTAGTTAGGGGTGACTAGGCCGGCAGGGGGGGCAGAGAGGGAAGATAAGGCTTGCAGGCAGAGGCGGTTAGGAGCCAGTGGTCGAGGATTTTGAGAGGGATGTCCGACTCCCAGTTTAGGACCGATCTCTGAGATTGGGTCTAAACTGGCAGTTGGACATCCCCCGAGGGTTACCAGATTGGAGAGGGTGCAGGCTGGGCTGAGGGGACCACCCCATGCACGAATTTTGTGCACCAGGCCTCTAGTAACTAAATAAAAATGTGTTCTGTTTTATGTTTAAAATATTGATTTCTTAATTTTAGGTTGGAAAACTGGGGGGCATCTTACACATGCGGGCATCTTATACATGGAAAAATACAGTATATCAGTACCTCATTTCCTTTTATTGCCAAATAATACTCCATTATATGTATATACCACTTTTTATCCACTTATCAGTTGATGGATATTTTTTTAAATAGGTATTTCTTAATCTTTATTATTGAAACTATTACATATGTCCCCTTTTCCCCCCTATTGACCTTTTCTAGCCTGCCCCTGCCTCCCACCCCAGGCCTTCAGCACCCTATTGTCAGTGTCCATGGATTATACATATATGCATATAAGTTCTTTGGTTGATCTCTTCCCACCCACCCACCCTCCCATGCCTTCCCTCTGAGGTTTGACAGTCTGTTCTGTGCTTCTATGTCTCTGGATCTATTTTGTTCATTAGATTCCACATATGAGTGAGATCATGTTACAATTATCTTTCTCTGACTGGCTTATTTTGCTTAGCATAATACTCTCCAGGTCCATCCATGCTGTTGCAAATGGTAAGAGTTCTTTCTTTTTCACAGCTGTGTAGTATTCTATTGTGTAAATGTACCACAGCTTTTTTTATCCACTCATCTGCTGATCGGCACTTAGGCTGTTTCCAAATTATAGCTATTGTAAATTGTGCTGATATGAACATAGGGGCGCATATACTCTTTCTGACTGGTACTTTGGGTTTCTTAGGATATCATCATAGAATTGGGATCACTGGGTCAAATGGCAGTTCCATTTTTAATTTTTTGAGGAAACTCCATGTTGTTTTCCACAGTGGTTGCACCAGTCTGCATTCCCACCAGCAGTGCACTAGGGTTTCATTTTCTCCACATCTTTGCCAACACTTGTTTGTTGGTTTGTTGATGATAGCTATTCTCACAGGTGTGAGGTGATACTTCATTGTGATTGAGCATTTTTTCATATGTCTCTGGCCTTCTGTATGTCTGCCTCAGAAAAGAAGAAGTAAAACTGTCCTTATTTGCAGATGACATGATACTGTACATAGAAAACCCTAAAGACTCCATCCAAAAATTATTAGGCTTAATAAATGAATTTGGCAATGTAGCAGGATACAAAATTAATGCCAAGAAATCTAAGGCATTTCTTTACACCAATAGTGAAGTTACAGAAAGGGAGACTAAAAAAGCAATCCCATTTGCTATCGCACCAAAAAAATTAAGATACCTAGGAATAAACTTAACTAAGGAGGTAAAAGACTTATATGCGAAAAACCACAGGACACTGAAAAAAGAGATAGAGGAAGACATAAACAGATGGAAGAACATACTGTGTTCATGGATTGGTAGAATTAACATCATTAAAATGTCCATACTACCCAAAGCAATCTATAGATTCAATGCAATCCCCATTAAATTACCAACGGCATATTTCCCCATTTTTTAATTGGATTTTTGTCTTCCTTTTGCTAAGTTGTATGAGTTCCCTATATATTTTGGTAATTAACACCTTATTGGCAAATATGTTCTCCCATGTAGTGGGCTCTCTTGTCATTTTGTTCTTAGTTTCTTTTGCTGTGCAGAAGCTTTTTAGTTTGATATAATCCCATTTGTTTATTTCCTCCTTTGTTTCCTTTGCCCTGGGAGATGTATAAGTAAAGATATTACTGTGAGAGATGTCTGAGGTTTTGATGCCTATGGTTTTTTCTAGGATTTTTATGGTTTCACATTTTACATTTAAGTCTTTTATCCATTTTGAATTTATTCTTGTGTTTGGTGTAAGTTGGTGGTCTAGTTTCATCTTTCTGGAATGTGTCTGTCCAGTTTTCCCAACACTATTTATTGAAGAGACTGTCCTTACTCCATTGTATGCTCTTGACTCCTTTCTCAAATATTAATTGAGCATAATGGCTTGGGTTAATTTCTGATCTCTGTTCTGTTCCATTGATCTATATGCCTGTTCTTGTGCCAGTACCAGACTGTTCTGATTACAGTGGCTTTGTAGTATAACTTGATATCTGGTATTGTGATTTCTCCAACTTTGTTCTTCTTTCTCAAGATAGTTGATGGACATTTGAGTTGTTTTTATCTTTTGGCTATTATGAATAATGGTGCTGTGAACATTTGTGTACAAGTTTTATGTGTTTTTATTTCTCTTGGATATAATTTAGAGGTGGAATTTTTGGATCACAGGGTAACTCTATTTCATCCTTTTGAGGAACTTCCAGACTATTTTCCGCAATGGACGCTCCCCTTTACATTGCCACCAGCAGTGTATAAGGGTTCTAACTTCTCAGAATTGTCACTAGTACCTGTTATTATGTGTCTTTTCGATGATAGCCATTCTAGTGAGTGTGAAGAGATTTTGATTTGCATTTTTCTCATGGCTAATGATGTTGAATATTTTTTCATATGCTTATTGGCAGAATACTATGTATGATGTGATAAAGTTTTTAAAAATGCAATGTATCAACACTCATAAAACATATAAAACCACGCACAAAACTGTAGTGGATAGAGCTGAAGAATAGAATCATAAGAGATGTTCACTTCTTAAGTTCTACTTTCTGCACTGTTAATTTTTATAGCAACAGGCATACATTTCTTTTATAATTAGAAAACCAAATAAAAACAAAAACACCTGCAAACAGAGAGAGACGGACCACCTCTTACCCTGGAGCATCAGAGCATCCCCAGCCGCCATTCTCCTGCCTCCTTGTGTTTAAAAGTACACAAAGATGTATAGGGAGGATGCTTAAATGACTTCCTGAGTTATGTTTTAGAATGCATTTCCTCACCGTAACAATGTTATAAAAGCGACGCATTTCCAAAGCTAGCCCATTCTGTGATAGGTTAGGCATAGGCTTCTGAAACTATCTTGTAAACCCAACCACCAAACTGAATATTGATCCCAAGTATGTGTGCTCTAATGTCCAAAGGCCCTGCTTTTGGAATCCATCCTTCCAGTCAGTAGAGAACTGCCTCAACAGTAATATAATGTGAATGTGGCATGTTATGGCAATGTGTTCAATGTTTTAAAACCTCTTTCATTATAGAATGTTCCTTTAGTTTCTCACTTGTTATTTGTGTGGCCCATAAAGGCAATTGTGTTTCTATTTTAGTATTGTGAGAAATAAAGTTGACAATGGCATACATAAACTTTGTGATATATAATACTTCCTTATTTTTGAGCAGACCGATTTTTCAGAATGTGGAGAAAATAAGCAGTTCTGATGGGAACAGATTTTTTCCCCCTCAGACATTTATCCTGCAGTGAATATTTATGGCTTAGAATACCTTGAAAATATAAATGTCACATTCTTGTTTATATGTAACACTTATTTATTACACACTAGAGGCCTGGTGCACAAAAATTTGTGCACTCGGGGGGTGGGGGGGAGGGGGGTCCCCCAGCCCGGCGTGTGCCCTCTCGCAGTCTGGGACCCCTCGGGAGATAACGACCTGCTGGCTTAGGCCTGCTCCCGGGTGGCAGAGGGCACGCCCAATCCCTAAGTGTGGCCCCTGGTCAGGCTCAGAGCAGGGCCGATTGGGGAGTTGGGGCACGCCCCCGTCATGCACAGAGCAGGGCGGATTGGGAGGTTGCTATGCCACCCTCAGTCATGCTCAGGGTAGGGCCGATTAGGGGGTTGGGGCACCGCCCCCGTCACACTCAAGGCAGGGTAGATGGGGAGGTTGCGGCGCCACCCCCTGTCACTCACAGAGCAGGGCCCATCAGGGGGGTTGGGACTCCATACCCTGTCACACACAGAGCAGGGCCGATCAGGGGGTTGAGGAGCTCCCCCCTGTCACTCACAAAGCAGGGCCGATAGGGGAGTTGGGGCACCGCCCCCTGTCACACAGAGCAGGGCGGATCAGGGGGTTGGGGAGCTGCACCCTGTCACACTCAGGGCAGGGCCATTCGGGAGGTTATGGCTCTACCCTGTCACACACAGAGCAAGACCCGTGGAGGGGGGTTGGGGCGCCACCCTCTATCACCCACAGAGCAGGGCTGATCAGGGGGTTGGGGCGCCGCCACTGTCACACTCGGGGCAGGGCCAATGGAGAGGTTATGGCTCTACCCTGTCACACACAGAGCAGGGCCTGTGGCGGGGGGGGGGGGGGGGAGGAAGGGGGGTGGCGGGGAGGCGTTTGGGGTGCCGCACCCTGTCACACACAGAGCCGCAGGGCAATCAGGGGATTGGGAGCTCTCCCCTATCAGGCACAGAGCAGGGCTGATCAGGGGGTTGGGGTGCCTTCCCCTGTCACGAACAGAGCAGGGCAGATAGGGAGGCTGTGGCCCCGCCCCCTGTCACACACACAGCTGCAGGGCGATCAGGGGGTTTGGGCGCTGCCCCCTGTCACGCTGATCCCGGTGCCAGGAGCCTCGCTGCTCAGCTGATCCCGGTGCCGGGAGGCATATTACCCTTTTACTATATAGGATAGAGGCCTGGTGCATGGGTAGGGGCTGGCTGGTTTGCCCTGAATGGTGTCCTGGATCAGGGTGGGGGTCCCCACTGGGGTGCCTGGCCAGTCTGGGTGAGGGGCTGAGGGCTGTTTTCTGGCTGGCAGATGACTAAAAGCTCCCAACTGCTCCTTGTTTTCTTTTTTTTTTTTTATTTTTATTCTGGGCCAGCTTTAGCTCTGAGGCCTCGCTGCTGAAAACATGGATACAATGTTGCGGTCCGGGGCTGACTGACAACCGGTTTCTGGGGTTTTGTTTACCTTCTTATTTGCAACATAGTACATAGTTGCTTAGAGTTGCAACTCAGAGGCCGGCAAGTGAAGCGGGAATGTTGGAGTCTACAGTCACTGAAGCAAAAAAGCCTCATGTTCGCTTCCAGCTGCTTGGCTGCTGGCTGCCATCTTGGCTGACAGTTAATTTGCATAAGGATACGCTGATTAGCCAATGGGAAGGGTAGCGGTCGTACGCCAATTACCATGTTTCTCTTTTATTAGTGTAGATGTGGTAGGAAATGCTAATTTAAAAGAGTCTTTAAAATGACTCCAGAGAAACTTAGTTTAGAATTAATTTATAGCTTGAACACTTTAAGGGAGTATTTGGGTCAATTCGTTATTCACTGAGATTATTGAAATATATATAATGATTAGTCTGATTCCATCTCTAGGCAGGTTACTCTTAGTGGAAAAAGCCCAGAAATATCTAAGGTTATTGAAACTCCATGCCTATAAGCATCCAGACTCCATTTGTAATTTCCACATGTATGTAAGATATGGTATTCACATGTGTGCATGCATACACACACAGAATTTTAAAACAACTTGGAATATCTACACTAATAAAAGAGAAAAATGGTAATTGGTGTACGACCGCTACCCTTCCGATTGGCTAATCAGCGTATCCTTATGCAAATTAACTGTCAGCCAAGATGGCGGCCGGCAGCCAGGCAGCTGGAAGCGAACATGAGGCTTGCTTGCTCCCGTGACTGCAGATTCCAACGTTCCCCGCCTGACTTGCCGGACTCTGAGCTGGCAGTTTGAAACATTCTAACAAATATAGCCGGCTGGGATCTCAGAGCTGAAGTTATACATTGTTTCGATTATAGAACGGCAAACAAATCAGCAGCGGAAGCCTCAGAGCTACAGCCAGAGCTAAAGCTGGCCCAGAAGAAAAGAAAAAAAGGAGTGGTTGGGAGCTTCAGTCAAAACCCCTAGCCTGAAAGCAGTCCTCAGCCCCTCACCCAGACTGGCCAGGCACCCCAGTGGGGACCCCCCACCCTGAAGGGTGTGTGACCAGCTGCAAACAGCCATCATCCCCTCATCCAGGCTGGCCAGGCACCCCAGTGGGGACCCCTACCCTGATCCAGGACACCCTTCAGGGCAAACCAGCCAGCCCCCAGGCCTCTATCCTATATAGTAACAGGGTAATATGCCTCCCAGCACAGGGATCAGCGGAGCCACGAGGCCTCCTGGCACCAGATCAGCATGACAGGGGGCAGCGCCCAAACCCCCTGATGGCCCTGCGGCTCTGTGTGTGACAGGGGGTGGTGCCCCAACCGCCCCCCCACCACGGGCCCTGCTCTGTGTGTGACGGGGTAGAGCCATAACCTCCCCATCGGCCCTGCCCTGAGTGTGACAGTGGTGGCGCTCCAACCCCCTGATTGGCCCTGCTCTGTGGGTGACAGGGGGCGGTGCCCTAACTCCCCTATCGGCCCTACTCTGTGCGTGACAGGGGGGAGCTCCCCAACCCCCTGATGGGCCCTGCTCTGTGCGTGACAGGGGGGAGCTCCCCAACCCCCTGATGGGCCCTACTCTGTGTGTGATGAGGGGGGGGGCAGTGCCCCAACCCCCTGATTGGCCCTGCTCTGTGAGTGACAGGGGGCAGTGCCCCAACCCCCTGATGGGCCCTGCTCTGTGCATCACAGGGGGTGGCGCCGCAACCTCCCCATTGAACCTGCCTTGAGTGTGACAGGGGGCGGTGCCCCAACCCCCCAATCAGCCCTACCCTGAGCGTGACTGAGGATGGCATCGCAACCTCCCAATCCGCCCTGCTCTGTGCATGACAGGGGGCGGCGCCCCAACTCCCCAATCAGCCTTGCTCTGAGCCCGACCAGGGGCTGCACCTAGGGATTGGGCTTGCCCTCTGCCACTCAGGAGCAGGCCTAAGCCAGCAGGTCATTATCTCCCGAGGGGTCCCAGACTGCGAGAGGGCACAGGCCGGGCTGAGGGACCCCCTCTTCCCCCCCCCCCGAGTGCACAAATTTTTGTGCACCGGGCCTCTAGTTAACATATAATATCCTTCCCTTCTATGTTAGTGCAGTAATATTAGCCTGATAGATGGTCATTCTGTGACACCCTGCAAGCATCCTGCTACTGACTAGTTTTCTCCCTGACTTCACTATTTGCGGCCCACAGCAGTTTGCCCATGTTCAGACAGTGAGCTAGTGCCAGGCTCTGTGGAGAACAGAGCACTTCTCTGTCCACAGAATTTCAGGCACCAGGATGAACACATCTGCACTGTGTCCTAGTATCTTTCTATGACTCAATATAAATGTATACATTCATAGCTTCATGGGCACATGTCTGTGAATATGGGTGTCTCAATAGCTTCCTGCATTTTCCTCACTAGCTAGTGAATTCTCTGGTACATTTGATAAATCCTTACTACTACTGGATAGGGAGTATTTAATTTTGGAGGATTTATCACATAGCATGTTTCACTTAAACAGTGTAGACATTATCTCAGCATAAGTGCGTTTTTTGTTGTTGTTTTTTTTAAAAAATGTATTTTATTGATTTTTTACAGAGAGGAAGGGAGAGGAATAGAGAGTTAGAAACATCGATGAGAGAGAAACATCAATCAGCTGCCTCCTGCACACCCCCCACTGGGGATGTGCCTGCAACCAAGGTACATGCCCTTGACCAGAATAGAACCGGGGACCCTTCAGTCCCCAGACCAACGCTCTATCCACTGAGCCAAACCGGTCAGGGCATAAGTGCATTTTTTAATCTTTTTAATTTTAACTTATATTGTTTTAAAAATAACATGAGTAATGCATGTTTATAATGAGATCATATAAAATACAGGTAAGTAAAAAGAAAAGTATCCCACCACCTGGAGATAATAGCAACCATAATAAATTTGAGGCATATGTCTTTAGATTTTTTTTCTATGTACCTTTCTACATGCATAATGTTTCACACAAATAGATTATCATACAAACATCTTAAAATGTTCAAACCCTGCTTATAAAATTTACTGTACTATGGATACCTTACATTGGATTTAGTGGCTGTTGCCCAAGGGAACTCAGGAATTCTAGTTACATGGGACTGGGAATTCCTTGCCCCAAATACCTCAGTCCCTCTAGGGCCTAGCCTCCTGGAGGGTGCACCATGGTGACTTCGAAAGATAGTCAAGGGGCAGCTGTCTCAGGTGGCTGGATGTCCATGTGAGTGTGTGTGTGTGTGTGTGTGTGTGGCGGGCACTTCACAGTGTGGAACTGAGCTAGGAGTAGAAAGAATTGTGGACTGTAGACCAAGGGCCAGGGACCAAGGGCTAGGGATGGCTATCCTCACACTACCATTGAGACTTGTAAATTCAATCCTGCTTTCCAGGTAATTTTGAAGTTATATTTTTCAAGGTAGAAAGACAGACTATGTATACTTTAATAGTTATATTGCCTTTATAACCTCAACATATATTTTTTTGTTTTTTCTTTCTTTTCTTAACATATTTTTAAAATGGTAGGTATGTGATCCTCCATTTGTATTACAGGTAAGTCTTTAAAATGATTAGGCCTAAATATGTATATTTTATGACATCTAAGTTTCTAGAATTTTGTTTTGTCTAATCATTTAACTTTTTCTTGTGGATGAAGGGGAGTAGTACATAAAAGTGTTTATCTATTGACTAGTTAAGATTCAGCTTAATATAATATTTAATGAAGTTTTACCACATTCCATACTCCACTGGGTCCAGGACCGGAGAAAAAAATACACAGCTAGACTCTCATGGAGCTCCCAGTCTCCCGGGGCCTTAGACATGTGAAGTGATTATGCAGAGTGATAAGGGCATCAGTCCAGTGTGGTCATGAGCAGAGAAACTACAGACAGAATGGAAAACTCCATCATTCAGGGTCCTGGACTAATTAACCTGCTCAACTATAATGTCACAGAAACCTTCAAAAGCTGTAGAAACCATTCCATCCAAGATGAACTGTAAAATTTCTAAATAGCTTAAAGTTATAAAGTTTTGCTTTTTAAAAATATACATTTTTATTGATTTCAGAGAAAGAGGGAAGGAGATAGAGAGAGAGAGAGAGAGAGAGAGAGAGAGATCAATGATGAGAGAGAATCATTGATCGATTGCCTCCTGCACACCCCACAGGATTGAGCTCACAACCCGGGCATGTGCCCTGACTGGGAATCAAACTGTGACCTTCTGGTTCATAGATTGAGGCACAACCACTGAGCCAGGCTAGCTGGACTAACGTTGTAAAGTTTTTTTTAAAACAAATTTGGTAAATTGGTCATAGGACAAAGTGATCATTCAGGAATCCACTTTTAGCAAATAATTTTTAACTAACCTGCTTGCTTGCATCCTTGAGAGGAAACTTCATTCAAGCTGAAATATAAAGAACCACAGCAGTTTAAATGGGAAGGAGTATGGCAAATTGATGAAGAAAGGTATTCTGTGAGTGTCCTCTGGAGGCATGGAATGGGATGGAGTGTTCTGAGAACAGTGTCTTTAGAAGTGTTAGAATGAAAGGAGCGAGGGAAGAAAGGAAAGTAGATAAAGCAGGACGAGAGGCAGAGCCATAGTCTGGAGGGCATGGCAGTCCTGGGTCCCACAGAGTTTCATGCTATATGAAATGGAAGCTGTTGAAGGATTCAGAGCCAGGAAATGGGAACATCAGATTTTCATTTTAGACATTTCACTATGGCAAGGAAATGGAGGAAGATTGAAAGTAAATAATTTGGGGGGAGGGAGTCCACTGCTGAGGAGGCAGAATATCTCATGGTCATGATGAGGGCAAGTTCTGAATTCAGACTGCTGGATGGGAGTTAGCACCTGCTTCCACTATTTAGCAGCTGTGTATTTGGGCAATTTCCTTAGCCTCATTGTTGACCTGGTTTCCTCACCTGTAAAATGCAAATCATAATAGCTGTGAAGTTTAAGAAAACAACACCTGTAAAGTACTCAGGGCAAAGGCTGCCATTTAGAAAGTACTCAATACATGCTAGCCATTATTATTAAAATACAATGATGCCTGGCCAGTGTGTCTCAATGGTTGAGCATCAACCCATGAACCAGGAGGTCAGGGTTCTATTCCTGGTCAGGGCACATGCCGGAGTTGTGGACTTGATCCCCAATAGGGGATATAAAGGAGGCAGGTGATCAATGAATGATTCTCTCATAATTGATGTTTCTCTCACTTCCTATCCATTCATCTCTCTAAAATCAATAACAATGTATTTAAAAAAATAAAAAATATAATGATTATTATCTTTCAGTAGTTCAAAAGGAAGATAATGATGGTCTGAGCTAGGTACAGACACTGGAAATTGTGAGTAGGGGATGGGAAAAAGAAAGATAAGAACTGGATTTGATAGAACTTTTAGTTGATTAGGTTCAGAGGTGAAGAAGAAGGATATTTCACACTTGAGTGACAAGTTTGGGAAGGTAGGAGCAAGAGTAGGTTGGGTGGTGGATGAATATGAATTCTGTTTTGAATATGGTGAGTTTTAATACTCATAGATCAGGAGGCCTGGAGCTCAGGAAGGAGAGAGATGGCCACATGAGCCAAATGCCAGGGTTACAAACTCATTGACCAGAAATAGCTGCATTGACATACACAAATTATTTAATCTATTTGGCCCTTGGTGCTTGACTTCTTTTACTACCCAAAAGAGAGGGCACCTTAATGGTTATCTCAGGTGCAACTTCCATCTTAAAAGCTTTGCTGATCAACCCAACTGGGTAGAGTCTCTTTACTCAGAGACCCTTTGTCATGGACTGAATGTTTATTTCCCTCCCACTTCTCAATCATGTATATGTTGAAGTCCCAACCCCCATGTGGTATTTAGAAATAGGGCCCTTGAGAGATAATTAGGATTAGATGAGATCATGAAGGTGGGGCACGCTGGTCTGATGCCCTAGTAAAAAGACACCAGAGAGCTCTCTCTCTTTGTGCATGGAGGAAAGGCCATGTGAGCACAGGGCAAGAAGGCAACCATCCACAAGTCAAGAAGAGAGCTCTCACCAGAAGTTATCCCGACTGGACCTTGATCTGAAACTTCTAGCTTCCTGAATTGTGAGAAAATAAATTTTTAAATCACTCAGTCTATTTTGTTATTGGAGCATAAGCTGACTAAAACACCCTTGTATGGGTGGTCATATCTTATGACCTGAGGTCAGTTTGGAAAGACTCAAGATCATGCAGCAACTTGTATGAAGAGGGCCACAGAGAATGATCCTAGGGCAGGGTACTAAGCAGGATCAAATCAAGACTGAAGTTTAGGTGGAAACAGACAGGTTGATATCAATTTGAAACCTGGAGATTACAAAGAAAGGAGAGTTTCCCAAAGATCAGTGGGAAGAGTGAAATGGCCAATGTGCCCACGTAATACATATATTTTCTTGAGCATTTTGCACTACACAATCCATTATGTAAGATTACATTGCAGGCTGGCTATTTCAAATTGATTTGAAAATCTTTATAGTTTTTGAGTTAGGGTTTGTCTAAAGCAGATGAGTTTAGGGTTAAAATAAAAAAATGGTTTAGGTCCTTAATAATTGATAAAATTATCTTTAAAACACAACAACTAATCATCAAACAAAAATCTAATGAATACAGTCTCCCTCCAAAGAGAGGAAACAAAACAAAACAAAAACAACACAACACAGATTTTATTTATTACACTTCAAACTCTCATCAGCTTTACTGGGGATCATTCAGAATTGACTGAATGTTCTTAAGTGGAACCTGTGATCCTGTGTTTTCTTTGTGGGATGCCATGTGTATGCTGGCAGTTATGGTAGGAAACACAGGGAGCTTGCCCAAATGTCTCAAGATACCTCTACGTGAGAATGGGAGAAGTGGGGCTGATATTTTTCCCTCTGGATTATCTTCCATCCCCATGTTGCTAATTTCCTTAGTGCTATTGGAGGCAGGGACTTTCTAGCTTCATCCTCTCTGAAGCCCCATGGTACAGAGGATGCGAGTGGAGTATATTTGTGCTGACCTATCCACCTAAGAGAGACCAGAGGTACATGGATCAATGGATGGCACTTAAAGCCTGGAACTGTGGGAGCTCTTAGACTTGAGCTTTCTGATATGGGAGCCACTAGCCATGTGTGGCTAATAAGCACTTGAAATTTGGCTGATCTTAGTGAAGATGTGCTGTGAATATAAAATTTATACCAGATTTCAATTACTTAGTTTTTTAAAAGAACATAAAAGAGCTCATTAATTGTTGATTGTAGGTTAAAATATTTTGGATACATTAGGCTAAATCAAATATATTATTAAAATTAATTTAACTGTTTCTCATTACTTTTTAAATTTGGTAACTAGAAGACTTACAATTATATAGGTGGGTCACATTACATTTCTGTTGGACAGAATCTAAGCTTCCACTTTCAAGGGACAAACAGGATGCAGAGCCTACAGGAATTTCTCTCTTCTCCTGTGAATCATGCCCAGCTGGTATAAATGCAGCTTTATTGTTTGTATAATAGGCCTTTGCACACCCAGAGAGTCTTTCATCTAAGGATCTCAAACATTAATTAATTCTCACTGAATTGCAAAGAAAGACTGGTATTCTTAGTTCTATTTTATAGATGAGAAAATTGAGGCATGGGGAGAGTTAAACAATTTGCCCACGGCTGCCCAGGGTAGAGTGGCAGAGCTCAGAATAGAAACTGTGAATCATCATAATCACACATCTAGCTAGCGAACAATATTTTTCCTTCCTGATTAGGTAAGTTCCTTTAAGGTAGAGACCGTGCTTTTAAAATGCTATTCCCAACTTATAAAAACTAGATGCTCAGTGAACATTACACAACAGTATTGTCATTGCTACCGGGTTTACCACATTTTGGCATTAACAATTAGGTAAAGTGCAAAAGAGGTAAATAAGTAGCCTTTTTAATTATAGGCAATTTTTCATACCTGGAGAAGGAAGCGTCATTATCCCTTGCTTTAGAAGCAGATAAACAAATCCTACCTTTGATTAGTTCACCTGTTTTTAAAACTAAACTTCCTGGGTCTTATTTTGATATTTTGAAGAGAAGACTCTTGAATCAAGAGCATGTTGGTCTAGCTTTGGATTCGAGGCTAGCAGAGGAAGGAAGCAACTTTGAAAAACACTGTTCTGTCATCTCCCTGTGGTACAGCTCTTGTTTACAGGCATCAGAGCTCTGTGAGTGAGTTACTTCAAAAGACTGCAACTTGACCTGGCCAGATGGCTAAGTTGGTTGGAGCATTGTCCCATACACCAAAAAGGTGCAGGTTTGGAAAAAGACTATACCTGGATCCATCCTAGACATTTTTGAGGGAAGGCCATCAAAAGCAGACAGCAGGCTCCTCAGGCAAAAGCTACAGGAGGCAAACAGTGTTTTGTTGTGTTTTGTTTTTTTTTCTAATTTTCATATTAATTTTTCTTATGCTGAGTAGGAAAAAAAGAACATAAAATCTACTATGGTATTATGATTACATTTCTTTTTATTGAATCTGATTTTCAATATCATTCTAAAATATAGGGCCATGAATTTAGGAGTAGAAATAAGGAGTTATAGAAACCACTCATTTATTTATTAATTCAACAATAGGTATCCTCTATTATATATTCAAAAAATATTTCTTGTGAATGCATGAGTGAAAGGTTTCTATATCCCCCTAATTCTGTTTCTTGTAAAAATGATTTGAATAAAATGTAATATTTTTCAAGAATGGTGGAAGGATGTTCATTTCTGTCAATGCGAATGTATGTATATATGGGGTTATGGTCATACAATGTCCTCTTTATTTCCATTGCCAACAGAGTTAAGCCTGATCAGTTCCCAGTGTGTCATCTCATCCTTGTGACAGGAAATATGACTGGAAGGTTTTTTAATTATACTTGAAGTTGCCTCAAATAATGATAGTCTACTTGCAGGCACATGTCTTAGAGGAGAGTCATAGTCTGTGTGCTTTGCACACCAGGCAGATTCCTTGATTTCTTTTGCCTTTTGCTTGAACCAGAAAGAGGGCTTAGAGAAACTCACACACACTTCCCTGCCCTCCCCACCCATGGCTATGAGGCTGAGTCAGTGGGAGAAGAGTTTCAATACATTTGGTGTCTTTGATACTCTAGGCTCAGAATGGGAGGGGGTGAGTGGGAGGAGAAGGGGAGTGGAAAATACTGTAGACTCCACCCTACATATTGCACTTGATGTTTCTCATTCCTTCAGAGATGATGAATTCCATTTTGGGTGGCAGTGGTAGAAAATGGAGGAAGGGTGAGGTAGAGATGATATATGCATGCTAGTCTTTTACAGACTTTCCCCAAAATATTTTCTGCAAATCTCTTTGGTCACCACTTCCTGCCATTCAATTTGCCTAGGTGTATTTATATGTTTTCTGATTGTTGAAATTCCTTCAGCATCCCACCACCAGAATAGTGTGATACTGATTTTAGTACATCTCTGTTGGCAGAGAAACCAGGAAGACTTTTTGAAAAATAGTGATCAGCTCTGGCCGATTTACTCAGTGGTTAGAGCATCGGCCTCTGGACCAAAGGGTCCTGTATTTGGTTCCTAGCCAAGGGCACATATCTCGGTTGTAAGTTCCCCAGCCCCAGTAGGGGTGCTTGTGGAAGGCAGCCTATCGATGTGTCTCCCTCACATAATATCCAAGTTTCTCTCTCTCTCTCTTTCCCCCCACCTCCCTCCCTTCCACTCTCTCTAGAAAGCAATGGAAAAAGTATCCTCAGGTGAAGATTAAAAAACAACAACAAACCAGTTATCATTTAACTTTGTAGTATAATGGATGATTTTGTTATAGGTGACTCAAGTTGAGATCTTTTACATGAACTGAGTTGTTATAAGTTCATGCCAACGAGACAAAACGGAGAACTGGGCTTTCAATACCTAAAGGAAAGAGGGAATCATTTCATGGATTGATGCCTCCAGAAAAAGGTCTATAAGAACAGACTATCTTTATTCCTTTAGCAAATGGACTAAAGCTATAGCAGCTAACCTGTCAGGCAGCAGTATCCGTATGACAATTGAACAGACAATGGGGAGAATTGTTTTCAACTTAGATATTTTTAAATAAAAATTTAAGTATAAATTTTCAAGTGGTGATGAATTGAGGTAGTAAGAATAATCATACTTGAATGGGGGTACCTCTGAGAGTGGTGGTGATCTGAGTGGATCAGGATAGAAATGCCAGCACATCTGATCAGCTTTCATAGTAAGTTGTTGTTACTAATAAAGTGCCAGTGTTTTCAAATTAATTTAAAAAATAGATTAGAGCTTATTCCTGTGATATCAAATTAACATTCTAATTTTCTTTTGTGAGTGAGAAGGAAAGGTGTGGAAATCAAGCTGGTTTGCTGTGATATAGCTTGTTCATTCATACTTGGAGCAAGGGAGGTGGGAGAGGTTGGGGGAAATAACAGGTAAATGGAATTTGATGGTGTTATGAATTCAAAAAAATAAACGTTTTTCCTTTCTTCTGGGCCCTCCAGAGACAAGTCTTGGAACTTGGCTCACAGAAATTCTGTACAAAGGCAGCCCCTCTCCTCCCCAGCAGCAGCAAGACACCACAGGGCAAGAATGTGGCACCTTCTTCCCAGGCTCTAATTCATGCCTGAGAATAATGATCTGCTCTTCGTGCTGCCAAGCACAATGAAGGCCCTCTAAACTGCCACTCACGAGGGCCAGCTGACACTCATGGCCCTTGTTTCTGATTGTTGACATTGTTGGGGCAGGGAGTGTGGGGACTGCCACACACTTCCATGCCAGGAAAGGCAGGGCCTCTGGCGGCCCCACAAGTCATTAGATGGCCTAGACAACAGCAGTAGCTAGACTAGGGAGGGAAGCTTATACCTTTTAGCAAACTTGCTGACCATTCAGTAATATGGGGATTGTGGTTTCAAAAATTCTGGTCTCTGCCCCCTCACCCCCCAACTATAGAAACAAACAAACAAACAAAAAAAGTTCATTAAAAATTCTTTAGGCATGGCAGACTGTTACAAAGCCTGATTGTAGCACCAACATCATTCTACCATCCTCCCAATGACAGGGCTGACAAATTTCCAACAGGACTAGGGCAGCTGCCAAATTCTATATAATCTTGACCTGGTTGGGTAAAAAGTGATGCTAGCAAAGGTGACTGATTCGGGATTGGTACCGGCAGACAGATGACATGGTGAATACTGGAAGTAGCAAGCTTATTGCCAATCTTCACACTGTAGGCAGAAGAAGTGACATGTTGAAAACACCACACCCAGACCATGTTCATCACAGGAGGGAACAAAACAATCCTAAATGTGTAGTACAGTTGCAGTCATAGGTAAGCCTCCTAAAGCTTGTCTCAGAGCAAAGACTGCTGTTGGTTCCCAGCCAGTTTAAAGTGTGAAAGAGACCATGAGACTATTTTAGGATAAAAATAATAGCCACTAAATTTTGAGCATGGTGTTCTAGGGATTTTAAACACATTAGGTAATTCAGACCTAATGGCAGCCTTGTGTGCAGCTGAGGATGTGAGGCCTGGGAATATTAGGGAAGTTCTGCCTGACTCCAAAGCCAGTGCTCTCAGATTCACTGTGGTAAAATGCCTCCTGGGCTAAAAGGAAACACAAACCTAAGAACATGGAACACATGGCTTTCCCCCTAAATCAGTTTTCCTTGAGCTTGGATTAGAGCTTTATCTTAAAGAAGTAACCATAGTTGCTATTTGCAGATGAAATATAACATCTAATAATGAGGAAAGCAGTGAGCATTTCCATTTCTGCTGAATGAATCAAATTTGGACCAATAAAGTCTAGCTTTTGTGACAGTTCTTTGTCTCCTCCTCAGCAAAGAATGTCTGGCCACACTGAGTCAGCCAGTTCAGTACTCTCTTGACCTGGCATACAGCTTACCATGAGTCACTACGAAGATTTGAAACTCAGGGCTGGGATCAGCCACTGCCATTAAGTTGGTGCAGCTTAGTGTAGCTAAAAATATTTGGGCAAAAAGCTTGTGCTCCTGGATATAGCTTGTTCATTCATCCAATAAGTATTTTAATCTACTCACAGAAATACAAAATACAGGCCCAAAAGTTCAATGAGTACAAATAATACAGTGAAAAGCAGGCTTCTCACTGCAGTCCCCCAGTTGCTATGCTTAGGGACAACCACTGTTATCAGTTTCCTGGGGATCTTTCTAGAGATATTCAAGGCATAAATGTACCTTCCCTTGGTTTTCATAATTGTTATTACATCCCTGCTACAATCTGGGCACTGGTTTATATAAAGTGACAGACAAGACTTGGCCCTCCCCCTGAGGAGGAGATAAGACACATAAACCGTTGCCTCCATATAATTGATAAATGCCCTGTTGGGGGGTACCTCTGAGAGTGGTGGTGACCTGAGTGGATCAGGATAGAAATGCCAGCACATCTGATCAGCTTTCATAGTAAGTTGTTGTTACTAATAAAGTGCCAGTGTTTTCAAATTAATTTAAAAAATAGATTAGAGCTTATTCCTGTGATATCAAATTAACATTTTAATTTTCTTTTGTGAGTGAGAAGGAAAGGTGTGATTTTTGTGTGACCCTGGGCATGCCCTCTTGCAAAGTGATCTGAAGCACATTTAGGGGTTGAAAATTTCAGATATCCAGAGGGTTAGGGACATAATTTCTTCATTTTCTGGGAGGCCACTAGAAAGTTTTCTCCCAAATAATATAAGCCTCCAGGGATATTGGTTTCCAGTTGCCTGGTCTCAAAATATTCATACTTGTAAAAGAAGGGAAGTTAGGAAGTGGCAAAGCCACCCAATTGGATTGAACACAGTTTGGGACCATAGTCTGTTCACAGTGAGGCAGATAATATTTTCCAGATTTAAAGACAGCTGAACCTGGTGTATGTGGATGCCAACTACTGGTGAAAGGCTAGGAGCAAACCTTTTCAATCAACTCAAATTTATGAGCTACTCAGGAGCTTGTAGACTCTGAAGAGGGCATGCAGTGCTGATTTGGTTCCCAAAGGATCCTTGTTGACTTCTGTTCACCTGGATTCACACCCATATTGAGTTTTACTTCCATTATGATTGCAAACCAGCTCCAGACTTGGATGCAACCTCTGCTCAATGTCCAGGGAGTTAAAGAGAGAAAATAAAAAAGGCATAGGTAAATCTCATACGATTTCCAATCCAAGCTAAGGGTTGACTCTGTTTTGCTCAATCAGTGAGGGACAGAGAGAGTTTTGCAAACTTCAGCGGCCCTTCAGAAAGCTTGTTCTATTTCGTGCCTTCAGGAGAAAACCCAGAACTGGTCAGCTATGCCCTGTTTCGGTTTCTATGGCAGCTGACCTTGTAGATGCGCTAGGAGAGAAGGTGGCTCAAGTACATTCTCCTCTTGATCTTCCAAATATGGCCTTTCACGGGGCAAGAAATTTTGCTGGTTATTATGACACATGAGGCAGAAATGCATCTTGGAATAAAGCACAGTTGAATTGCTGAGGGCAGGACCATAAAATCTAGTATTTCCCAAGAATTTTCTTCCTCAGGAGCTCAAATGGCAACCCAGCTTGGCAGCAGGGTCTCCGCACTCACTTCAGTTTTCATATCATGTCAGAAAAATATAGATACAATTTCCCCCATCACTAAAGAAATCCATAACTCAAATTTGTACAGTTAATCAAACCCTAGTTAAAAATATATTGAAATATGTTATTATTCTTTTTGAACTCTACTGTAAATGCTATACTACAGATTATGGGGTTTGAGAGGGTATCCCCTGCCCATTCCTCCCTCTCGCTCATCCTTCCTAAAAGTAATATGAAACAGAACTAGATCTTAGTGAAACCTTGCCTTTTCACTGAGCTTTTGTTTCTCTAGCTGAGTCAAAAGCACAAAAAGAGTGTATTTTCCAAATACCTTATAGGATCTTGTCAATTTATTTCTTCCCTTGCTTTGAAAATGACCCCCAAAGAGAAGAAATTACTTGCATTGATTCGTAAAGAAAAGCAGCCAAGGTTTTATTAAAAACACTGTCCTTCGTATTCTTGCATATTCTCCTTTCCCTTCTCTAATATGGAGGATATCAAATGTAAAGGAAATACAAATGTAAAACACTGCTCCTTTTATCTTTGCTCAATTTTCAAACCCCTCCAATGTATCACCTTATTTTTCTTTATTAAACTTTAAAGAGAAGCAAGTGGAATGTTGGTTGTGAATTTTGAGGGTTTCAGGATTCAGGGTGAGGTACTGCATTGTCATTCATTAGATTCTCGTAAGATCTCACCCTGTGTTGGGTTGTGGAAAGCATTTTTATACCTTGAGGGACACATTCAAACTAATTGGTTTCCTATAGAACTCAGAATTCCAGAAGTTCTTGTTCCTTATTGTGACTGGATACTTTAATTAAAAATAAAAAAAAGATGAAAAAGTATCATTGACATGTGGTTGAATCAATAAACTTGAAAATCAAGTTTAGGATTTCTCTTGAAATGCATACAATGCATTATTCAGTATTGCTTGCAACAGCAATACTCTAAAATATGTATGAAAAATAATTTGATGACAAAAAAATAATTTAATAAAAAATGTGTAATAACCTGGGTTTCTTTCTTGCCTTTCTTTTTTAAAAAAATTCTTGAGGGAGGACTGGAAGATGACGGTTGGCAGGACAGAGGTGAGGGAGAGGGTGTGAGTGAGTGAGGGGGTGAAAGGAGAGTGTGTGGATGTGTGTGGTGTGTGTGTGAGTGAGTGAGGGACAATTTAATCCAGCAGGAGTAGCAAGGGCTGGCAGACCAGGCTCTCCTGGACAGGGAGAGACTACCACCGCTGTGTGCACTCCCCAGGCTGCGGGGCTCGGGCATGGAGCCCACGCCATCTTGAAGGGGAGAGCGGCCTCTTCTAGGAACTCATCAGCACCACCACCCAGACAGGCCTTGGACACTGCCCTTGACCCTGCAGCCACTCCAGCCAAAATCCTGCTGCCACACCAGCAGACCTGCAGACCCTAGGACCTCCACCTCCAAGGGTGCACAGCTCCCACAGCAGTAAGTGTGACCTCCCCCCTCCCCACCTGCCGACCTCTGGACGCCACAGTTGCGCTTCTCCTGAACCCACCACTCCACAGGCCACTCTTGAGTGCCTCTGTGAGCCCCCACTGGGCATGCTCTTATATAAACAAGGATGCACTGCCCCGGCAGTAGAAATTCGGAATTCCCCCTTCCTAGATCCCTGCCACCAGACACCTCGGTCATGCAGCTTCAGCGCCAGGGCCGCCCTGAGTGCATGAGTGCGCCACCTTGGCAAACGGACCCCGGGAGACTCTGTGGGCTGCCACTGGGCGTGCGTGAATCCAACCAAGGCTCAAGGCCTGGGCAGCAAAAACTGAGTCTTCCCACTCCACAGCTGCTGACCTCTGGACACCACAGTTGTGCTTTCCCAGTGCTCAGGCCTCCTGAGCCCACCACCCCAAAGGTGGCTTGGGTGCTTCTGTAAGACCCTGCTGGGTGCACTCATATCAAACAAGGGCACACGGCCCTGGTAGTAGAAATTCGGACTTCCCCCACTCCTGGCTGTCTGCCCACAGACACCTTGGTCACGCAGCTTCAGTGCGAGGGCCCCTCTGAGTGCGCCACCCTGGCAGATGGCTCCTGTGTGCCTCTGTGAGCCCCGTCTTGGGACATATGATTTCAATCAAGGATGCAAGGCAGCAAAAATTGGGACATCCCTCACTATGGCTGCTGACATCCAGACACCACAGTTGTGCCTTTCCAGCACTCAGGCCTACTGAACCTGCTGCCCCTATAGGCGGCTCCTGGGTGCCTCCTTGAGCCCTGGCTGGGCATGTTCATATCCAAACAAGGGCACATGGCCATGGCAGTAGAAATTTGGACTTCCCCCTTCCCAGCTGCCTACCCACAGACATTGCGGTTACATGGTTTCAGCATGCAGGCCCCCTGAGGCCACCGCCCCAACAGGCGACTCCTGGGTGCCTCTGTGAGCTGCCACTAGGCACTCTCATATCCAACCAAGGGCTCAAGGCCCTGGCAGCAGAAACTCGGACTTCCCCCTCCTCAGCTGCTGAGCTCCGGTCACTGCAATTGCACCAATCCAGCACACAAGATCCCTGAGCCCAATGCCCTGGAAGGCAGCCCCTGGGTGCTTCTCTAAGCCGCTGCAAGGCACAACCTTGGCCACTGGCATCTGTCCCCATGGTAGCACTGCTCCAGCACATGGGCCCCCTGAGCCCACTGCTCCAGCATATGGCTCCTGGGCACCATTGTAAGCAGCCAGTGGGAGTGTGTATCCAACAAAGGGCACACATCCTCTGAAGCAGAAACTGGGACTTCTCCCTCCACAGGGCCAATGGCACACCACAATTTCTCTGATCCAGTGTGTGGGTCCCATGAGCACACACCCCTTTGCAGACGGCTCCTGGGCCCCTCTGTGTGCTGTTACTGGGTGTGTGCCTCTCCAACCAAGGGAGCACAGCTCCCTCAGTGGGATCCAGGACATCCCCCACCCAGCTACCTACCTCTGGACAGCCTGGTGAGTTACTGAAGACTTGCCTCCCTGGACAAGGTCACATTGTTTCAGCCACAGACCCTGAGATTCCCACATCCTCAGCTGCTGAATCCTGAACCTCCTCATGACTCAGAGAGGGAAATCACTTTGGCCAGAGTCCCACTGCCTCAACCTCAGACTACAAGGCACCTGCCCCCCACTGTCATGGGCTCTGGGCCCCTGATAGTGAGTTGCAGAGTGACACTAATCCAGCCAAAGTCACAGTACCTGAGCCTCAGGCCCTGAGACTCCTTTCTCCCAGGCTGTAGACAGTGAGCACATACCAGTGAGACCTCAGACAATCTTTTTCACAAGAGCTGGAACCACAATCACAACAAAAACAGCTTGCACAATGAAGCCAGAGGTGAGTCACATTGCCGTGACTTCATCCACGAATAAGAAACTAACATTCAAGATCCAACTACATCAAAAGAACCCAAATAACTCAAGTAGGGAGCTCCGCTAGATCACCAAGTCCAGGAGACCTGAGAGACTGCACCTCAAGCACCACCCACAAAAGAACCTGGGTAGACAAGCAGTTGGATCTAAAACACAGAAACAATTAAAATGTTACAGCAAAAAATAGGGAGACAAAAAACAATCCCCAAAGGAAAGAAAAAGAGAAAACACCAGAAAGGGAGTTATATGAAATGGAGGTAAGTAACATGTCAGAGAAAGATTTCAGAGTAATGGTTATAAGGATGCTCAAATGGCTGGATGACAAATACACACAATTAATGAGAATTATAAGGAGCTGAATGAGAATGTCACCAACATGAAAAGGAACCAAGAGGAAATGAAGAATGATATAGCAGCAATAAAGAACGCAATGGAAGGCTTAAACAGTAGACTAGAAGAGGGTGAGGACTGCATCAGCGAATTAGAAGACAAGGTAGCAAAAATTACACAAACACAGAAGCAACTGGAAAGAAAACTTAAAAAGCAAGAGGAGAGCCTAAGGGAGCTTTGAGACAACACAAAACAAAACAATGTTTGCATAATAGAGGTACCAGAAAGAGAGAAAGCAGAACAAGGAATAGAAAACCTGTTTGAAGAAATAATGACAGAAAACTTCCCTAATACTGGCAAGAAAAAAATCATGCAAATCCAAGAAGCACATAGAGTCCCAAACAAGATGAACCAAAAAAGACCAACACCAAGACACACCATAATTAAATTGGCAAACATCAATGACAAAGTAAGAATCTTAAAGGCTGCCAGAGAGAGACAGAAAGTTACCTACAAGGGATCTCCCATTAGAATATCAACTGATTTCTCAACAGAAACACACCAGGCCAGAAGGGAATGGAATGAAATATACAAAGTGATGCAAAGCAAGGGACTGAATCCAAGAATACTATACCCAGCAAGGCTATCTTTCAAAATTGAAGGAATCAGGAGCTTTACAGACAAAAAAGGGCTAAGAGAGTTTATTACCACCAAGCCAGCAATGCAAGAAATGCTAAAGGGACTGCTGTAAAAGGGAGAAACAGAAAGGCAAGAAGAAACACAAACATTAAGAATAACAATGATGACAAACAAGTTCTTGTCAATAATAACAATAAATGTAAATAGATTAAATGCCCCACTCAAAAGACATAGGGTAACTGAATGGATAAGAAAACAGGACCCATATATTTGCTGTATGCAAGAGACCCACATCAGAACAAAGGATTCACACAGACTGAGGGTGAAGGGATGGGAAAAAAATTTTCAGGCAAATGGAAATGAGAAAAAAGCTGGGGTTGCAATACTTATATCTGACAAAATAGACCTCAAAGTAAAGGCCATAACAAGAGATAAGGAAGGCAACTTCATAATACTAAAGGGAGCAATGCAACAAGAAGATATAACTCTGGTAAACATATATGTACCCAATACAGGAGCACCCAAATACATAAGACAACTTCTGCAAGATATCAAGGGAGAGATTGATAAGAATACAATCATAGTAGGGGACTTTAATACCCCACTGACACCACTGGATAAATCCTCTAAACAAAAAATCAGCAAAGAAACATCAATCCTAAATGACTCACTAGATCAGATGGACTTAATTGATATCTTCAGAACATTTCACTCCAAAGCTACAGAATATATATTCTTCTCAAATGCACATGGAACATTTTCAAAGATAGACCACATATTAAGACACAGCAAAGTCTCTTCAAATTCAAGAAGGTAGAAATCATAACAAGCATCTTTTCAGATCACAGTGGCATAAAACTAGAAATCAACTATAATAAGAACAATGAAAAAAAAATCAAATACTCAGGGGCTAAATAGCATGCTATTAAACAATGATTGAGTTACCAAAGGAATCAAAGAAGAAATAAAAAACATCCTGGGAACAAATGACAATGAAAACACAACAATCCAAAATCACTGGGACACAATGCATGGAGTCCTGAGAGGGAAGTTCATAGCTCTACGGGCCTACCTCAAAAAACAAGAACAAATGGTAATAAATTATCTAATCTTGCAACTTAAATAATTCAAAAGAGAGCAATAAGAAAATCCGACAGTAACCAGAAGGAAGGAGATAATAAAGATCAGAGCAGAAATAAATGACATAGAGACCAAACAAACAAAAAAAAAATACAAAAGATCAATGAAACCAAAAGCTGGTTCTTTGAAAGGATAAACAAGATTGATGAACTGCTAGCCAGTCTCACCAAGAAACAAAGAGAGAGGACCCAAATAAACAAAATCAGAAATGAAAGAGGTGAAGTAACAATTGATGCCACAGATATACAAAGGATTGTAAAAAAATACTACAAACAACTCTACTCCAACAAACTGGATAACCTCGATGAAATGGACAAATTCTTAGAAAAATACAAGCTCCCTAAACTCAATCAGGAAGCATAAAAAAAAAAAACACCCAATAAACCTGAATAGGCTGATAACTAATGATGAAATTGAAACAGTAATCAAAAAGCTTCGAGCAAACAAAAGTCCTGGACCAGATGGCTTCAGAGGGGAGTTTTACCGAACATTCAAGGAACACCAATCCTCCTCAGACTATTCCAGAAAATTCAAGAGAAAGGAATACTTCCAAGCTCTTTCTACGAAGCCAGCATTACCCTAATCCCCAAAGCAATAAAGATTACAAAGAAAGAGAATTACAGGCCAAATATCCCTGATGAACATAGATGCTAAAATCCTCAACAAAATTATAGCAAACTGGATCCAGCATTACAGTAGAAAGATCATACACTATGACCAAGTGGGATTTATTCCAGGGATGCAAGGCTGGTAAAATCTCCGCAAATCAATAAACATGACACATCACATAAACAAATTGAGAGACAAAAATCACATAATCATAACAATTGATGCAGAAAAGGCTTTTGACAAAGTCCAACACCTGTTTCTGATAAAAACGCTCAGCAAAGTGGGAATAGAGCGATCATACCTCAACATAATAAAGGCCTTATATGAAAAACCTACAGCCAACATCATACTCAATGGGCAAAAAGTAAAACCATTTCCCCTAAGAACAGGAACAAGACAAGGATGTCCTTTTTCACCACTATTGTTCAACATACTACTGGAAGTGCTAGCCACAGTGATCAGACAACAAGAAGAAATAAACGGCATCCAAATTGGAAAAGAAGAAGTAAAATTCTCATTATTTGCAGCTGACATGATACTGTACATAGAAAACCCTAAAAACTCCATCAAAAAATTATTAGACTTAATAAATGAATTTGGCAATGTAGAAGGATACAAAATTAATGCCAAGAAATCCATGGCATCTTTATACACCAATAATGAACTTACAGAAAGAGAGATTAAAAAAACAATCCCATTTACCATTGCACCAAAAAAAAAAAAATATGAAGATACCTAGGAATAAACTTAACTAGGAAGTTAAAAGATCTTTACTCAGAATACTACAGGACGTTGAAAAAAGAGATAGAGGAATACATAAACAGATGCAAGAACATACCGTGTTCATGGATTGGTAAAATCAACATCATTAAAATATCCACACTACCCAGAGCAATCTATAGATTCAATGCACTCCCCATTAAAATACCAATGGCATACTTCAAAGACATAGAACAAACTCTCCAAAAATTCATATGGAATTAAAAATGACCCTGAATATCTGCAGCAATCTTGAGAAAGAAGAAGAAAGTTGGAAGGATCACAATACCAGATATCAAGCTATACTACAAAGCACTGTTCTCAAAACTGCCTCGTACTGGCACAAGAACAGACATATAGACCAATGGAACAGAACAGAGATCCCAGAAATTGGCCCAAGCCATTATGCTCAATTAATACTTGACAAAGGAGGCAGGAACATACAATGGAGTTAAGAGGGTCTCTTCAATAAACGATGTTGGGAAAATTGAACAGACACATGCAAAAAAATGAAACTAGCCCACCAACTTGCACCATACACAAAAATAATCTCAAAATGGATGGTAAAGGATTTAACCTTAAAATAGGAAACCATAAACATATTAGGGGAATCCACAGGCAGCACAATATCAGACATATGCCGAAGCAATATCTTCACCGATACAGCTCCTAGAGCAATGGAAACTAAAGAGAAAATAAAGAAATGGGACTACATCAAAATAAAAAGCTTCTGCACAGCTGAAGAAACCATCCACAAAACAACAAGAAAGCCCACTACATGGGAGAACATATTTGCCAATGTTAAATCCAATAAGGGTTTAATCTCCAACATTTACAGGGAACTCATACAACTTAACAAATGGAAGATAAACAACTCAATCAAAAAATAGGCAACAGACATATATAGATACTTTTAAAAAAATATATATATTTTATTGATTTTTTACAGAGAGGAAGGGAGAGAGATAGAGAGTTAGAAACATCAATGAGAAAGAAACATTGATCAGCTGCCTCCTGCACACTCCCCACTGGAGATGTGCCCACAACCAAGGTACATGCCCTTGACCGGAATCGAACCCGGGAACTTTCAGTCCGTAGGCCGACGCTCTATCCACTGAGCCAAACCGGTTACGGCTATAGATACTTTTTGAAAGAGGACATAAGGAAGGCCAAGAGACATATGAAAACATGCTCAAAGTCACTAATCATCTGAGAAATGCAAATCAAATTGACAATGGGATACCATCTCACACCTGTCAGAATGGCTATCATCAACAAATGACAAGTGCTGGCGAGGATGCAGAGAAAAAGGAATCCTTGTACACTGCTGGTGGGAATGCAGACTGATGCAGCCACTGTGGGGAACAGAATGGAATTTCCTCAAAGAACTGGAAATGGAACTCCCCTTTGACCGAGTGATCCCACTTCTAGCAATATATCCCAAGAAACTAGAGACACCAGTCAGATAGGATATATGCATCTCTATGTTCATAGCAGCACAATTTACCATAGCTAAGATTTGGAAACAGCCTAAATGCCCATCAGCAGATGAGTGGATTAAAAACTGTGGTCCATCTACACAATGGAATACTATGCTGCTGTAAAAAGGAAGACACTCCTACCATTTGCAACAGCATGGATGGACCTGGAGAGCATTATGCTAAGCAAAATAAGTCAGTCAGAGAAAGATAAATACCGCATGATCTCACTCATTTGTAGATTATAATGAACAACATAAACTGATGACCAAAAACAGATCCAGAGACAGAGAAGCATCGATCAGATGCTCAAATGTCAGAGGGAAGGTGGGGGAGGGTGGGGGTAAGGGGTAGAGATCAACCAAAGGTCTTGTATGCATGCATATAAACCTAACCAATGGACACAGACACCAGGGGGGTGAAGGCATGAGTGGGGGTGGATGGGGGCAATGGGGGGATAAGGACTTATATGTAATACCTTAATTAATAAAGAAAAAAATGCAAAAAATTCTTTATTGTTTAAAGTATTTCCTATGTCTCCCTTTTCCCCCATTGACCTCTCCCTGCCCGCTCCCACCCCTTAGCACATGCCTTCACTCCCCTACTGTCTGTGTCCATAAGTTATGCTTATATGCATGCAAACAAGTCCTTTGGTTGATCTCTTACCTCCCTTTCTCATTCTCCCCTGCCTTCCCTCTAGGGTTTGATGGTCTGTTCAATGCTTCTGTGTGTCTGGATCATTTTTGTTCATCACTTTATGTTGTTCATTATATTCCACAAATGAGTGAAATCATGTGATACTTATCTTTCTCTGACTGGCTTATTTAGCTTATCATAATGCTCTCCAGCACTATCCATGCTGTTGCAAATGGCAAGAGTTTTTTAACAGCAGCATAGTATTCCATTGTGTAGATGTACCACGGTTTTTAATCCACTCATCTGCTGATGGACACTTAGTTTTCCAGCCTAGTTTTATTTACTTAAAACCAGTCCCTGTCAAAAGCTACCTCTAAAAGCCATGGTTATGAAACAAACTGTAGCAAAAGGGGGGCAAAATATTTGGATAGCAGGTTAAGTGAAAAAAGAACTAAAAAGTTTATGTTTTTAAAAAAAGACTTAAAGGAAACTTACTGAAAATAACTTAGAATTATTTTGTTATATGTTTTTTCTTTCTGTATCTTGGGGCAATTACTTTTCTAACAATTATAGCAAAAAGACCAAACATAGCCCTTATATTTTTAGTGGGTCTGATTTATCCCAGATCACCCTGTACTTGAAGATGTAAACCTCTGACTTGTAAAAAATATATACTTTAAATTTTTAATAGCTCATCAGAAACTGTAATGGTGCCTGATAAAAATCTCAACCCTAATAGTGGTTTGTCAAGGGCGGGGGGGGGGGGGGGGGAAAGGATACTTATGTAATACCCTTTGTAATACTTTAAGAGGAAAATAAAAATAAAAAAAAAAAAAAAAAAAAAAAAAAAAAAAAAAAAAAAAAACTCAACCCTAAAAGAAAAAATATTGGAGCAGTACAGTAGGTGCTGGAATAAACAGTTTGAAACTAAGTAAATAATGAAGTTCCTAACTCAGTGGTGGCCACACCTGAATCTTGATAAGCATGACCCAATCCCACGTGGTGAAATCCTCAATCCACAGAGTGTCTCATCTTTACTGAACTCACGGGAATGAGCAGTTAGTCCCTGCAAAGCAAGGTTCCATAAATCAGGGGAAAGCTGCAGATCTGGTCAGACTTGCTTGAATTCCTTTACCCACAGTGATTCTTTAGTTCAAGAAGGTTCATTCTTTGGGAATGTTTTAACACTCTTGGAGACATTGCCAAAATCCAGGGCTTTGACAGCTTGATAAAATCTGATTTTAATTCTGAGATGAAGAAAAACCTGATTCTGGGAAGGGCTAAATAATCAAAGGCAGTAGCATGTAGCAGTCATAAGTTAACTGGCAGATCTTGGGGAGATGAGAGAGCCTTTGAACTTGTCGGGAAGTTTAATAGCAAGAGTGCAGATTCCTGGGAGAAGATCTGTTACTAAGAGAAGAAAAAGAACTTGTACTATAAGTACCTTTGCAGCTGAACAGAAAGGCTGGATCCATCGGCTCCAGAATCCATGTTCAATTCTTACATTGAAGGACAGAGTAAATGCAGAGAAACTTATGGAATGGTGTTGAAAATACATGCCAAAAACAAAAAGTTGGGCAGATTTCATTTTCCTTTAGTAATATGGACTAGAATTTAAAATATCAGTTTGGACAGGGAATTAATTGGACTTGGTAGAATGAAGAGTTAGAAGCCATTAGGAAATTTGGGAATTTACTGATGCCATGGCCAGGCTCTTCCTAGGGACTCTCTTTGAAGTCAGGGGATGTTGGGAACACAGTGGATAAAGGGAGGAATGGGAATTAGGGTGAGAACTGTAGTCAAATAATTTCCCCCAAACATTTATTGCTTTTCCCTTCCTCAATTGTTGAGCAAATAATTCAAGACCCTCTCTCTGTGTCAGGCACTCTGCTGAACACCAGGGGTTCAGAGATGAATACAGGAGAATTCCTGCTCTTACAGAGTCTGGAGAACTTCAAATACTGATTGACTTCTCATTCCCATTCTGGTTAGGAGGGATAACTCTGAAGAGTGATGCCCTGCCCCATGCTCCTGTAATATCACATCTCTAATTTCAAGGTATTTATCATTTCACATAATTTTACTTTTTAAAAATAAAGATATTTTATTAAATGTACAAAAGTGGGTTTCATTTTGGTTATTTATAAGGCTTTTTTCTACGGAATAAGTTAATTCATTAGAAAAGAAAATCCCAAGTTAGATAGACCTTCCATTTTGATGGTAATGTTTTATTGATTTCACTTTTTTTTGCTTTCTCATAGGTCCTTTACTTTCTTTTTAAAAAATTCTTTATTGTTGAAAGTTTTACATATGTCTCCTTTCCCCCCCATTGACCACCCCCATCCGCACCTGCCCCCAGCACATGCCCCACCCTCCATTGTCTGTGTCCATTGGTCATGCTCATATGCATAGATACAAGTCCTTTGGTTGATCTCTTACCCTATCCCCCCACCCTCTCCTGCCTTTCCTCTGAGGTTTGGTGGTCTGTTTGATGCTTCTATGTCTCTTGATCTATTTTTTTGTATATTTTTTCTTTTTTTCTTTATTGATTAAGGTATTACATAAGTGTCCTTATCCCCCCATTGCCCCCGTCCACCCCCCACTCATGCGCTCACCCCCCTGTGTCTGTGTCCATTGGTTAGGCTTATATGCATGCATACAAGACCTTTGGTTGATCTCTACCCCTTACCCCCACCTTCCCTCTGACATTTGAGCATCTGATCGATGCTTCTCTGTCTCTGGATCTGTTTTTGTTCATTAGTTTATGTTGTTCATTATGAGTGAGATCATGTGATATTTATCTTTCTCTCACTGACTTATTTCGCTTAGCATAATGCTCTCCAGTTCCATCCATGCTGCTGCAAATGGTAAGAATTCCTTCTTTTTTTACCACAGCATAGTATTCCATTGTGTAGATGTACTATAGTTTTTTAATCCATTCATCTGCTGATGGGCATTTAGGCTGTTTCCAAATCTTAGCTATGGTAAATTGTGCTGTTATTAATATAGGGATGCATATATCCCTTCTGATTGGTGTTTCTAGTTTCTTGGGATATATTCCTAGAAGTGGGATCACTGGGTCAAATGGGAGTTCCATTTTTAGTTTTTTGAGGAAATTCCATACTGTTCTCCAGTGTGGCTGCACCAGTCTGCATTCCCACCAGCAGTGCACGAGGGTTCCTTTTTCTCTGCATCCTCGCCTGCACTTGTCATTTGTTGATTTGTTGATGATAGCCATTCTGACAGGTGTGAGATGATACCTCATTGTCATTTTGATTTGCATCTCTCAGTTGATGGATCCATTTTTGTTCATCAGTTTATGTTGTTCATTATATTCCACAAATGAGTGAGATCATGTGATATTTATCTTTCTCTGATTGGCTTATTTCACTTAGCACAATGCTCTCTAGGTCCATCCATGCTGTTGCAAATGGTAAGAGTTATTTCTTTTTTACAGCAGCAGAATAGTATTCCATTGTGTAGATTTCAGAGAGGAAGGCGGAGAGAGTTGGAAACATCCATGATGACAGAGAATCATTGATCAGTTGCCTCCTGCATGCCCCCTATTGGGAATTGAGTCCAAAACTGGGGCATGTGCCCTGACCGGAATCTAATTATACCCTCCCTGGTTCATAGGTCAACTCTCAACCACTGAGCCACACCGTTTGGGCCTGATGGTAATTTTTAAATAGTATGGTTTCTACACTGATTTCATGAGCTACCTTTTCCATATGCTGAAATTTATGGATAGTATTAGAGATCTGAACTGTTGGGGGAGATTTATTATCAGTTAGATATCGAGCCAGTCTGAAAACAACCGCTAAAAGATTTTTATTTTTTTTCTTATAAAAATGTTCACTGGCAGCGATACAACTGAAATACTAGTACAAAACTTTGCAAACAATCAAAAACACAACTGTGTTTGTTTTGTTCTAACCAATTCTCTCTAAAGGGAGAAGGAAACACTTCTTGTAATTTTCCAAGAAGTGAAAAACAATCAGTGCTTTAAAATGTCACATCACATTCATAGCCCATAATATAGTATGTTTTCATAAGAGCCATTTCTGATAGTATTCAAATATCTATTTTATGAGAGGCTTAAACTATTTTTATGAATTTATAGAAAAATTTTAGTTTCTCAAAAATGCCATAGGGATGGGACATTAAGAGTTCCTAATGGCCAGACCGGTTTGGCTCAGTGGATAGAGCGTCAGCCTGCGGACTGAAGGGTCCCAGGTTCGATTCCGGTCAAGGGCATGTACCTGGGTTGCGGGCACATCCCCAGTAGGACGTGTGCAGGAGGCGGCTGGTCGATGTTTCTCTCTCATCGATGTTTCTAACTCTCTATCCCTCTCCCTTCCTCTCTGTAAAAAATCAATAAAATATATTTAAAAAAAAAAAAAAAAAAAAAAGAGTTCCTAATGATCCCTGCCTCTGGGTATTTATGCCCTACATAATCCCCTCCCATACTGTATCGGGATTGGTTTTGTGTGACATAGAATATGTCCTTTCCTAAGCTAGATTTTTGTGGCTTTTGCCTCTCAATCTCTCTCTCTGATCATTACCTCTGAGGGACATTAGCTGTTGTATTGTGAGGATGCTCAAGCAGACCTGTAAATCACCATGTGGCAAAGTACTGAGGCTTCCTGCCAACAGCCGTAGGAAAGAGCCATACTGGAAGCAGATCTTCCAGCTCTGGATGAGACTTCAGATGCCTATAGCCTCTGCTGACAGCTTGACTACAACCTCATGAGAGACTCTGAGCCAGGACCATTCAACTAAGTCACACCTAGATTCCTCACCCATAGAAACTGTGTGAAATAATAAATATTTGTTGGGTTAAGCTGCTAAGTTTTGTGGTAACTTTTTATGGAACAACTAGAGGCCCATTGCATGAAGAGATTCGTGCAATAGGCCTTCCCTTCCCCTTGCTGCTGGCACTGGTTTTCCTCCAGCACCCGGGACCCAGGCCTTTGCTCCAGCCGGAGCCTTCAGTCTTCGCGGCTCCGGAAGGAGCCTTCAGTCTTGGCTCCACTGCTTCGCCCCTATGTATGCAAATTAACTGCCATCTTTGTTGGGTTAATTTGCATACTCTCCTGACTGGCTGGTGAGCATAGCGGAGGGATGGTTAATTTACGTGTTTGTCTATTATTAGGTAAGATAACTAATAAAGGGACCCTTTCAAACCTGAGGTTCATTGATTCTCTGATTTTCATATCACACTGGTAATACCTTCCATGTAAAAAAATTTTACTGGGAGGCTTGGAAAGTTTTAAATTTCCTTAGTTCCTTGCACATTAATTAATCACATGCATGTATATAGTATGTATATATGTAAAGTTAATTCATTTTTATAAACATTGTAAAGTTCATTTTCTATTTTAAAGACAATACATGATTATTATAGAAGTGTGAAGGGCAAGTTAAAAATAATTACCCATAGTTTTAACACCCAAAGAGAACTATTGTCAACAGTTGAGTGTACTTTCCTTTATTTTTCTTTTGGGGTGTTTGAAAAGCAGTTGTGAGCATATATTATATCCATGTTCTCAACAAGCTAAAGTCATTTTCTTTAATAACAAAACCCAATAATATGCTTTGTTCATTCTTGTCATGCAGGTCCCTGCTCAGAGTGACAGATTCTCAGGAAAATCAGATTTGACTGTGTCCTGAGTGTACAGAAGGCCTGTGAGAGTGTTGGGTAGTTGAAGCTAGGTCCTGGTAGGGAGTGATCAGTACCTGGGAGTGCCAGACACATGAAGATGATTTATACCAACTAACAGTCACCTCTGTGCATGTTTTCTTTTATTTTCAGTACTAACATGTGTGTAAAGGGTCACTCCCTTCCCCCAATAATTCATATGTATATCCATGAACTTCTTTTTATTTATTTATTTATTTTTATTTTTTAATTGTTTTATTGCTTAAAGTGTTACAAAGAGTATTACATATATCCATGAACTTCTTAAGGAAATCTAAACTCCTTTATTCTCCATTCCTCTTCAAACAGGACTATGTGGAGATGTGGACTTACTGAGATACTGATGAAGCATAAGCATTGGGGTCCTTCCCAAGGCCCTGAAAGGGTACTGGTAATGTGTTCACATGGTCAAATATTTTTACAAAATTTGCAAAAGTAAGAAACTGTAATCAGACTTGGTTAACACTACCACCTCTTTTCTCTTTGTACCCGCCCCCAACATACATATACTATTCTTTATGCAAGTGGTGTTGAGTAGTCAAGGTCATTTTATTTTAATACATTTTCTTTCTTTCTTTTTTTTTTTCTCGATAGGGCCTGAAAAATTGTATAAGTTTTGAGAACTAAAACATTGGATAGGATTCTTGGTCTCTGAATTGCAAAAAATATGTGTTTAAAGTTTTTTTCAACTGCTTTGTTCTGTGGACATAATTTCTTTAATATGTTTTAATTGATTTTTTTAGAGAGAGAAAAAGGGATAGAGATAGAAACGTGGATGAGAAACATCAACATCGATTGGCTGACTCCTGCACATCCCCTGCTGGGGTTCTTGCCTGAATTAACTCATGTGCCCTGACTGGGAATCAAACCTTGACCTCCTGGTTCATGGGTTGACACTCAACCACTGAGCCACACTGGCCCCAGGGAACATAATTTATTATTTTTCAGTCTTATTTGTTAAATCATTGGGAATTTCAGAGCCCTGAGTGTTACAGAATTAGAGTTTCTAATGAGCTAACCTGTCTTACGTAATTGTTTGTATGCAGAATCCATAGGTCCTCAAGAGGCCCTCTCTTCTTTATGCTCACAGAACCATATTTTTTGACTTATGGACACTTTTTGAAGACTATGGTTGCCTCTCAAGTGGTCCACTCTGACCTCTCAATTAAGAAAGAACAAAATAAATTTAGTCTACTCAATGCAAGACCTTTGAACAAAAAAGGAGTGCAATATAGTACCTATCAGGGATCGGACCTAAACTGGCAGTCAGACATCCCTCTCACAATCCTGGACTGCTGGCTCCTAATCGCTCACCTGCCTGCCTGCCTGATTGCCCCTCACTGCCTCTGCATGTCAGCCTGGTCACCCACAACTGCCCCCCTCTGCTGGCCTGGTCACCCCCAACTGCCCTCCTTGCTGGCCTGGTCAGCCCTCATGGTGCCCCCCTGGCCTGGTCGCCCCACGCAACCTGCTGTTCAGTCATTTGGTCATCCCTCACTAACCGCCTTGCTGGCCTGGTTGTAGGCAGCCATCTTGTGAGGGAGTGAAGGTTAATTTGCATATTACCTCTTTATTATATAGGACTAGTGGCCTGGTGCACAAATTCATGCACATTAAAAGGGAATTAATTAGAGGGAATATTTTAATATTGCTATTTGCCCTTTCTCTATAATAGAAGTGTCAGAGATGAAAGAAAATTAGTAAAATGTATATGAAAATAATATATAAACTTATTAATAAATAAACAATAACAACATGATATAATAACAACAGACATGATATGAAAACAACAAAAACATGATGTAAAAACAACACTTATACAAAGAATGACTGATAAATTGATTAAACTTATTCTAATATCTCCCTGTATACCACATTAAAGGTGAAAACATTTTCAGAGTGCTTGACTAATTTCCCTTATGATGAAGTATTTACAACTTTGACTTTAATGTCACATGCTCTTCGAACTCAAGAGAAAGCAACATATAACTGACCATGTTGAAAAATAGGTTCAGGTAGGAATATTCCTACTCTGTCTAGAGTTTGTCCTTGTGATTTATTAATAGTCATCGCAAATGCTGGCATCATGGGAAACTGTCTTCAAATTAATTCATTAATTAATTAATTTTTATTACTTTTTAAAAATATATTTTATTGATTTTTTTCAGAGAGGAAGGGAGAAGGATAGAGAGTCAGAAACATTAATGAGAGAGAAACACCGATAAGCTGCCTCCTGCTCACCTCCCACTGGGGATGTGCCCACAACCAAGGTACCTGCCCTTGACCGGAATCAAACCTGGGACCCTTCAGTCCACAGGCCGATGCTCCATCCACTGAGCCAAACCAGCTAGGGCATCTTTGAATTAATTTAAATAGGAGGCCAGTGTCAGGTGGGCACAAATCAATTCTTAGAATCAGAACAACCTCTCCTTCTGTAGATCCTATTAATACTTCAGCTTTGATAATGTTAAGTCATAATCTAGTACCATTACAAAGACCCCATTTACTATTAAGATTTCTCAGTAGCATGATGATTGCATCCACTTTCAATTTTAATTTATGACATGGCATTCCCGAAGGAGTAACACTATTAAGAAATTCAATGGGAAAATTTTCCTTTTCAGCATCATCTGTTGAACCAATGAAATCATCACTCAAATAGGTGTGAAAATCTCCATCGAGTATATCCAAAATTTCTTCATTTAATTTTTGAACGTGCTTATTTTTTGGACAAGAATAGCACATTTAGATATATTTTTAATATTATCTATAGATATAGTATTTCCTAAGGTAGCTTCAATAATAGATCTATTACAAATCATTTCATAGGGGATTTCAATAATATCTATTTCTAAATGAAAACTGCTATCCAGTTTGCCATCTCCAAGTTTTACTAATCATTCACGATTAGCAGAATCCTCTGATCTCATATTTGTTTTAAGAGAACTTTCTGAAACATCCCCAAACATGACAGTACTTTAAACTCATTTGTACCATGGCCGATTGCATAGCATGTGGCACAATACTGAGACATTGTCAAAAATTCCCTCCAAGAAGGAGAACTTTCCTACCAAATGCAACATTCAAATTCATAATTTCTCTTAGTAATCTGTCTATGGTGTTTATAGCATGACTAGATGCCATGGTGCATTCATTAATAATAAGAAGTTGGGTCTTTTTAATGGTTTTAGCAACTTCACTCTTTATATCGAGTCTAGAAATTGAAGTTTCATTTAATGGACTTGGTAATTTATATTGGGAATGAAAGGTTCTTCCACCAAGAAGTAAATTTGCAGCAATTCTTGTAGACGCTGTGGGTAAAACAGTACCACCACGACCTCTAATATAATGTATTAAAACTTTATAAAGATACTAATGGCCTGGTGCATGAAATTCGTGCCCTCCCCTGATGGCCCGATCGCTCCCAACTGCCCTTCCCTGCAATGACCTACGTCCGCCGGGACCTGCCTCCTCTGCATGAGGTGGCGGAGACACTGGGACCAGCCTCCTCCATGCTGCGCAGAGCCTCAGGATCCCCAGGCCTCACCACAGGGGATGGCCACTGTCCCCGCCTCCGCTGTGTGCATGGTCATCTTGTGGTGACCATCTTTGTGGAGGCCATATTGTGGCAGCCATCTTGTGACAACATCATGCGCAACGGCCATCTAGGCTTTTATTAATATACATATTTTTCCACTACCACCTGGACCATCCAAGAAAAAGCATTTGGGGTGTCCCATTTGATTTTCAATGGCTGAAGTTATAGTCTGAAAGGCTGCCAATTGTTCATCATTCAGAGAAATTAGCAAAACCTCTGCCTGTTGTTGCTCATACGATTCATCACATATATTTGTATTCATTAATAAAGGATAGTCTGGAAGTTTGAAATGTGAACATTTCATTCCATGCAATGTGAATACTTCTTGAATTTTGTTAAGGGCATGCATTTCATAGTTCACACAGGCACCTTCTTTTCCATGCAATTTCCAACAAAAATCTTCAACAAAATGAGATTTATTCTCATCCCATAATTTGTCTGCATCAGGACATGCAAACACAAGTATATATGCAAAAAGTTGCCATAGTTGTTTGGGCATATTAAGTATGATCGCATCGTAAATCGTATCTTTCCAGATAGTGTTGACGATTAATAATCCTCGATGTTTAGCAGCTTCACAAAATGTATCATAAATTATACCTCTTACAGTTTACAGATCACCAAAACTTATTGCACCTTTTACATGCAGAAGCAAAAGTCTAAGGCAGCAGTTCTCAACCTGTGGGTTGTGACCATCGGAAAACACATATAGCATATCAGATATTTACATTACGATTCATAACAGTAGCAAAATTACAGTTATGAAGTAGCAATGAAAATAATTTTATGGTTGGGGGTCACCAAAACATGAGGAACTGTATTAAAGGGTCGTGGCATTAGGAAGGTTGAGAACCACTGGTCTAAGGTAATATCATTCTGGTTCTCTAAAGCTCACAGTGAACAGTCTACCTAATACTTTATTCTGTCCTTTTGGCGTTTTCTCCACAAAGAATTATTAAACACACTAGAGGCCCGGTGCACAAAATTTGTGCATGGGGGTTGGGGGTGTGTGTCCGTCAGCCCAGCCTGCACCCTCTCTAATCTGGGACCCCTTGAGAAATGTCTGACTGCCCGTTTAGGCCCGATCCCCCTGGGCAGTCGGGCATCCCTCTCACAATCCAGGACTGCTGGCACCCAACTGCTCGCCTGCCTGTCTGCCTTATTGCCCCTAACCGCTTCTGCCTGCCAGCCTGACCACCCCCTAACTCCACTGCCAGCCTCATCAATGCCTAACTGCTCCCCTGCCAACCCGATTGTCCCTAACTGCTCTCCCATGCCACCCTGGTTGCCCCTAACTGTCCTCCCCTGCAGGCCTATCCCCCCCCAACTGCCCTCCCCTGCTGGCCTGAACACCCGTAACTGCTCTCCCTTGCAGGCCTGGTCCCCCCCCCCCCAACTTCCCTCCCCTGTTGGCCTGGTTGCCCCCAACTGCCCTCCCCTGCAGGCCTGGTCACCCCCAAGTGCCCTCCCCTGCAGTCCTGGTTCCCCCCAACTGCCCTCCCCTGCAGGACTTGTGCCCCCCAACTGCCCTCCCCTGCCAGCCTGGGCCCCTCCCAACTGCCCTCCCCTGCAGGCCTATGTCCAAATATGCTAGCACATAGAAGTAATTCTTTCAAAGTTTAAGTGGGAGTTCGGCCTGGCCTGATGGGCCCAGATTGGGGTGGGTTGGCTAAATCCTACTCATGCGCAAATTTGTGCACTGGGCCTCTAGTTATTATTATATGCTAGTGGGTATGAAATGGTACCTCCTTGTGGTTTTGATTTCCAATTCTCTGATAGTTATTGATATTGAGCATCCTTATGTTCTCTTAAGAGCAAACTGAGTGACTCCTGTAGGAAACACCATGGAGATCATGCAGTTTTTGAGGGGAGGGCAGGGGAAAAATCCTACTACATCCCAGAATGACTTCTGAGAGGAGACAAAGTTCATGCTCAGTTATTCAGAGAAGAACTAAGAAGAATCGGGAACGGGGTGTTCCGAGTCCACTGGTCTGTCAGCTTGGGCTAGAGAGATTATTGTCTCTGCCAGGGCTGAAGGATGGAGGCTCCTGCTCTAAGTGGAAAGTTGCTTTAAGAGGCAAGGTGGTTAGTATAGTCAAGTATTCAATACTGTTAAGGCTGCTCCATTTGACTTTGCTAGAAACAAGTTTTATGAATAAGGTCAAGAATTCATCAGGTGCCCTAACAAGCCTCATGCAGAAAAAATTTTGTGTTTAAAACTCTGGTTCCCTGCTTCTTGCCGAGTTCTCCTTTTCTATGAGCACAGATTGGTAATTAAAGGCCCCAAATAGCTGGAAGTAAGCAAAGAGTTTCATGGCCATCTCCCTGGAACTAGATGGAACTGCTCCCTGCTCCTGCTATGCCTGGGCACCAAGGTCATGCAGAGGCTGCTTCATAGCAGGAGGGAGGAGGGATAGGGAGAGGGAGAGAAAATGAGCTATTTTAGCACTTGTGCTCTAGTTTTTTAAAGCACTGACTTCACCACTGCTTCTTCCCCCATGATTCCCACTTTTCTTCCTCTACAACCATGAAACAAGGTAGTAGATGTGAAGTCTTCATAAATCTTGCCTCCAGTGCAATTCACAAGGAATTTTCTGGGACAGTTCAGAGAAATAGGAAGGAAAAATAAGGAAAGTTTAAGACTGCCCTCTTAAACTTCGGGCAGGGAGAACTCCCAAGGGAGAAGCAATAACTCACAGCTCTGCTGCTGTTCTTTGAAGTGGGAGAGCCTGGTATTTCCCCCCAAACCACCATCATCTCAACCAGCATTGTAATGATTCTGATGGGGAGGTTTTAGAAGGGGTGGGTGGTGAGTATAGAAGCTGGTTTGCACTGGGAACACCAGTTGTCTGAATGGTCTACTCCTTGAAATGCCTGCAATTTTCTTCTTCAAATAATTGCTGAGTGGAATCTGGCTTTCAGGTATTCTGAAAACCTCTCCAGACTTTCAGCAACTTTCCTAACTTGTGTGGAGACGCACATGTATTTAGAAAAATAAAAACCTGTAAGATCTATCACATTCTGTGCCTGTTCTGGGCAAATTTCCAGCCATAGGCATGAATCATGTTCTATGAAGAAGGGAGTTGGCTGTATCTCTCACTTTGTTGGTTAAGGATGAGGAATGAGAAAGTAAAAGGAATGATCTTAAATGTCAGGAAGAGAAGTAGACACATGCATATGTTGCACTTCAGGACCATTCCTGATGTGCTGGGTATGACTTGAGATGAAAATGCCTGTGGTATAAAAAAGAAGACAGGAGAAAATATTTTTTCTAGAGTGGTCTTTGATGGGAGGGAGGTGGGATGGGGGAAAAGAACAAATGGTATGGGAAGAATATCTATCTATCTATCTATCTATCTATCTATCTATCTATCTATCTATCATCATCATCTATCAACTATCTGAATGGTATTTTAACAGAGAAATGAATGGTTCAATCCCCAAACTAGTTCCAAAGCTATAAATATTTTTAGAACCAATAATTTATTTTCAATTTTAATTTTAAATAACTTCTTGTGCTTCCCCCCCATTGTTTTCCCCAGACACCAACAGTTGACTATTAACTTGTCTTGTAGAGAAAAGGGATAGAAGGGAAGTAGGAGGCTGTGAAGAAGCTGAAACCAAGTTGTAATATTGGTGTGGCCCAAGAATCTAGAAATCAAAGACATTCCTGTCATATCTCTATTATAATTAATCCTTTTGGATTATTAGAGAGATTAAAATAATTTACATGAAAAATTTTCTTCATCAAAGTCACTTGCTGGAGGGAATCCATAGTTTCACTGAAAGTTAATGAGTTCTTAGATGGAAAATTGCAGTGTGCATAACATATTTGTAACATTTAGCAAAATTATGTGGGAAGTTAGAATGCTATAACGATACTGACTATTTAAAAATAAAACTATTTATGTGCCAAAATAGATATGAAAGGATTCTTTCACATGAACAAGAAAATAAACACAATATTCTTAAAAGAGGTTGTAAAATTGTGTTGCACTGAGGGTAAAGACACTCATGTATATATTATATTTTCCAGTGAAATCCATGCTATTTTGTTCTGCAAGTGAGATTTGGAAAATTAAATACATTTACACAATTGCCAATATGTACTTGAAAATCATAAAAAAGTATGTTGAATTGCTTGTATATGTTCATTCTAAATATAGTCACTGGGAGAACAACCAAGATGGCGGCATAGGTAAACACCTGAACTTGCTGCCGTGCACAATCACATTAAAATTACAACTAAAAGACAAAACAAATATCATCCAGAACCACAGGAAGTCTGGCTGAGTGGCAATTCTACAACTAGAAGGAAAGAGAAAAGCACATTGAGTCCGGAAGGAGGTGCAGAGGGGTGGAAGTGTGGAGGAACAGAGGCACGTGCGAAAGGGCCTGGCAGCTGGGGAAGCTGTTGTCTTTTTCAATCGGGAGGGAGATATAAGCTTCTGACTGCTCTGAACTCCAGTTCTGGGCGAGAATCTGGGAACCCAGACTCATACGGAGAGAAACTGGACTGTCTGGCATTGGGCTGGAATATGAGGGTGGCTTTCTCACAGAGGTGCTTGCAGTGGTGATTGTTCCTGCACAGGGCCACGGGACACAGAGACCCAGGGACCTATCCGGAGCAGGGATGATGGGCAACCATTGCCTGAGACCCCGTCCCACCCAATTTACAACCCCACCCAAGCTGTGAGCAGAGGCTTTTGCATATGAATGGCCTGGCCTTTCTCCACCTGAAAACCTGTCAAGCTGCAGCTGGGTCAGAGAACCCCAGAGCTTCCAAAAGAAGGCCTAAGGCTCATCAGCAGCCTGCATTGCTTCACAGCTGGGCCTCACCTGGCCACCTCCAAACCCCAAACAAAGAGGAGAAATCTGTAGATCTCTCTGTAGCTCCTGCTGGGTGGCCTCAGGAGGTGGCTGACTTTGCACCTCCTTGGAGATCCAAGAGCCAGTGTACCCAGTGGTCAGAGTGAGACCATCCAGATTACAACTCTTCACATCCATAGCAACACACTCAAGGGGCAGACTCAGTGAGCACCAAAGCCCCACTGAAGCAAGTCCTGCCCCAGAAGGGTGTCTCCAGCACAGCAGTTCTTCCATTATAGACAAAGCGGGTCCTCACAGCCAATTGGCCTGGAGGTCAAATCCTCCCAGTGATACCTACAGCAATCAAGGTTTAACTACAACAAGACTGTGCACACAGCCCACAAAGGGGTGCACCAAGAGTGTCCACCTCAGGTAATTAGGGAGGCTGAACCATTGGGCTCTATAGGACACCTAGCACACAAAGCCACTCTATCAACACAGGGAAGCAGCCAAAATGCGGAGACAAAGAAACATGTCACAAATGGAAGAAATGGAGGAAAGCAAAGTACTGGATATAGAACTCAAAACCACAGTCATAAGGTTACTCAAGAATCTTCAAGAAACCTCCGAGAAATATAGTGAGACCCTCAAGGATATGAAAAAAGACCAATTAGAAATTAAGCATACACTGACTGAAATAAAGAATAATATACAGAGATCCAACAGCAGACTAGAGGATCCCAAGAATCAAGTCAAAGATTTGAAATAGAAAGAAGCAAAAAACACCCAACTGGAAAAGCAAAAAGAAAAAAGAATACAAAAATATGAAGATAGAGTAAGGAGCCTCTGGGACAACTTCAAGCATACCAACATCCGAATTATAGGGGTGCCAGAAGAAGAGAGAGAGCAAGATATTGAAAACCTATTTGAAGAAATAATGACAGAAAACTTCCCCTACCTGATGAAAGCAACAGATTTACAAGTCCAGGAAGCAAAGAGAACCCCAAACAAAAGGAATCCAAAGAGGACCACTCCAAGACATATCATAATTAAAATGCCAAGGACAAAAGACAAAGAGAGAATATTAAAAGCAGTAAGAGAGAAAACAGTTAGTTACCTACAAAGGAGTACCCATACGACTGTCAGCTGATTTCTCAACAGAAACTATGCAGGCCAAAAGGGAGTGGCAAGAAATATTCAAAGTGATGAATAGCAAGAACCTACAACCAAGATTACTCTACCCAGCAAAGCTATCATGTAGAATTGAAGGTCAGATAAAGAGCTTCACAGACAAGAAAAAGCTAAAGGAGTTCATCACTGCCAAACCAGGATTATATGAAATGCTGAAGGGTATTCTTTAAGAAGAGGAAGAAGAAGAAAAAGGTAAAGATAAAAATTATGAACAACAAAGTGACAACAAATACATATCTATCAACAAGTGAATCTAAAAGTCAAGTCAATAAAAAATCTGATGAACAGAATAAACTGGTGATTATAATAGAATCAGGGGCATAGAAAGGGAGTGGACTGATAATTCTTGGGGGGAAAGGAGTGTGGGGGGGTGCGGGAAGAGACTGGACAAAAATCGTATACCTATGGATGAGGACAGTGGGGGTGAGTAAGGGCAGGGGGTGGGGTGGGAACTGGGTGGAGGGGAGCTATGAGGGGAAAAAGAGGAACAACTGTAATAATCTGAACAATAAAGATTTATATTATATATATATGTATATCTATCTATCTATCTATATATATATAGTCACTGACCATAGTTTTAAAACTCAAAGCAGGGCACACATTATCATACACTAATTCATTTTGCATGCATTGCTTGAGTGCCTACTGTATGCCAGGCACTGTACTAGTTTCTGGGTATATGATGATGAACTAGAGAGTCATACAGACTAGTCACAGAGCAGGATATTGAAAATTGAAACTGCCTCAGAAAATCTAGGTTGACTAATATAATTATGCAACACAATTTGTTGGATATTACAAATTTTCCTATATCCTTTGATTGAATTTAATGGGTAACTTTTTAAAAAATAGATATTTTATTGATTTTTTTTATAGAGAGGAAGGGAGAGGGAGAGAGAGTTAGAAACATCAATTAGAGAGAAACATTAATCAGCTGCCTCCTGCACACCCCTGACTGGGGATGTGCCCACAACCAAGGTACATGCCCCTGACTGGAATCAAACCTGGGACCTTTCAGTCTGCAGGCCGACGCTCTATCCACTGAGCCAAACTGGTCAGGGCATGGGTAACTTTTTTAGTGACAAAATATCATCATTTGCACATATATATGTTTCCTCATGGGGTATAAAATAAAGAGCGTATCTCATGGTTTATGAACTTTCATTAATGTTAATTCCCTGAAGCCTGCAATTTAGAAATGGCTTACATTACAGAAGTTTGTTTACAAGTCACTTGTTCGGTGGTTGGCTTCCAAAGCCAATCTGCAAAAATCCATTTAACCTATAAAGTAGCTGAAATAAAGCACTGGTCTTATAATTAAAACTAACCACTAGGTTTAACAATGTGTCAATTTGTGGTTCTAGAAGTGCATTTTTTCTAAAAGCAGCATTGAGATGGGAGCAGGAACATTCCCCCGATTTCAAGATAATCAAGAGAGCTATCACCTAAGCAGGGGCAGGTCCAGGTTTTGTGGTGGCCTTGGGTCGCACCAAGTCTAGAAGGGCAGTGATGTAAGGACCATATCTCAATCAGAAGATATGAGTCAGGCACTGCCTGTAATTATGAGGAATGATAATCATACCAGGTCAGAAAGTGCCTTGGATACTTACAAATTGAGAAAACCCAATCATTTCAAATAAATTAAAACAATGTGCTAGGAAACCCACATGAACTTGTAATTCATCTATAGTAGGCTTAGGTTATACTTTAGTGAACACTTTGTGGTGACAAGGAATAGCCCCATGATCTTTAAATAAAGGCCACTAACTTGGTCAATAATAATTGTCTTTTCTAGTGAACAAATGAAATGGGATTTTGATTTCTTAAACTAGAACAGCTTGAAATAAAGCCAGTGGAAAAATGAAAGTCTGTATTTGAGCCCTACACAGTAATTTCCCCCTAGAATCTCTGTCAAGGAGAGGCTCTGAATCTGACTTCTCCATAGCCTCCATGGCCCTATGCCCCTATCCTGCTGAGTCCACCCAGAGTTTTCACATTCAATGCCCTAAATGTTCTGGTTCTGAAAAGAATGCAATGGCTATTATTTCTAAGTATGCATCTATAAATAGTGCTAATTAAAAAGCCATCTACAGCATTTGGCAATAAGAAAGAATGGTAGTTATGAAATATAGGGGTGGAGTGCAAAAAACTAACCAAATGCGGTGTGTTTGGAGTTCTGCAATCTGAATCTAAGATCATGCATGATATGAAAAAGTCCTGAGGTGTCTTTTCTTATTCATGGTCCGGGGCATTTCAAGGCAAGAAATAGAAAATGTGGACTTAGGCTCTCTGACCAGAAAAATAGAAGCCAAAGGAGGAAAATTGATCTAGAGAAGTAGTTACCTAGGAAGTGGAAGACCTGAGTAGCCAAATATAAAATCCAGAGAGAAATTCCAGAGATTAGCAACAATAGAAAGCTTATAACTGGAGAGACAGCTTAAGAATGGAAAGACAATAAGATGAAATCGGGTCACCTACCCCTGGCTTGTATGGCTCAGTGGTTAAAGCATTGGCCTGGGGATGGAAAGGTCATGGGCTCAATTCCCAGTCAAGGGCATGCACCTGAGTTGCAGGTTTGATCCCTGGCCCATCAGGGTGCGTGAGGGAGGCAACCAATTGGTGTGTCTCTCACATCAATGTTTCTTTCTCTCCCCCTTTAACTGCCCCCCCTCCTACCTTCCCTCCCTTCCACTCTCTCTAAAAATCAATGGAAAAAATAGCCTCAGGTGAGGATTAACAAACCAAACCAAACCAAACCAAATCAAACCAAACCAAGCCAAACCCAGGGTCACATAGTGGGAACTAGAACCCCAGTGGAGGCTTCCCAGTTGGAGATGAGACCACATAATCGGTGCTGGAAATAACACAAGAAATGCAAAAAAATACCCTGGTTTCTGTCTTCCTTCTACCTTCACCTAGTGGCAATGTCTTTTATTGGCTGAACTAATATGGAAACCAGATGTCAAAGGAACCTGGCCCAGTGCAGGTGGGTGCTAAATGTAAACTCTCCACCAACCTAGCTAATACCATTGCCCTTGCCCTGGTGATTCCCTGAAACCCTGTGCCACCCAGTGCATCTGCCTGGCCCAAGTCTCTTCCAGAGATTCCTCCATGTAAGCGGCTTGCCTCGGCTTATGCTGTGGACTTTCCCCAATCTCTCAGAGGTTCACAAACCCTAAACAAGCATCATTGACCTCAGTATGCCTTGTAGCTCTTGTGAAATGGCCCCAAGCCCAGTACAAGTGGTAACCAGTCTCAACTTAAATTATAACACCCATCAGTTGGCTCCAAGTGGGGTATAAGTGGCAGCCAGTCTGGGCCCAGAGCATAGCTTAACCTAAGTGGCCACAAACCCTGGCTTGTGTGGCTCAGTTGGTTGGGCATCATCCTGTGCACCAAAAGGTTGCTGGTTTGATTCCAAGTCAAGGCATATGCCGGGATTGTGGGCTGGATTCCCCATGGGGTTATGCTGGAGGAGTCGATTGATGTTTCACTCTCACATTGATGTTTCTCTCTCCCTCTCCCTTCCTCTCTCTTTAAATATAAATAAAAAATTCTTTAGAAAACAAAACTAAGTGGCCACAAGCCCAGCACAAGTTGCTGCTGGCCTGAGCTCACATGGTGGTGCCCCCAAATGGGCCCAAACCACAGCACAAGTGGCAGCCAATCTAATTTTGCAGTGTAGCCTCTCCCAGACACCTCCAGGCCCAGCACAAGTGGCAATCAACTTTAGATCATTTTGTAGCTCTCACCAAGAGGCCCCAAGCCCAGTGCAAGTGGTGTCTGATCTTGGCTGCATGGAAGCACCTCCCAAGAAGCTCTTGAACCCACACACCTTGTGGCCAACTGAAGACCACATCAGAGCACCATCCAACCAGTTTCACAAATGAAACACTTGGAGGGTAAACTCAGCTGGCACCAAAGCTCCGATAAAGCAACTCCTGCTCCATGAGGTCAGCTCCTGCACAACAGCTCATCAGCTGTGGTCATGGCCAGACAACACAGCCAGTCAGCCTGAGGGTCAACCCCACCCACTGATATGCCAACAGCAATTGAGGCTCAACTACAACAGGAGGACACATACAATCCACACAGGGAACGCCTCTGGAGCACTTTGCTCAAGTAACCAGGAAGACAGTGCCACTGGACTCCACAGGACACCTTTTACATAAGGCCACTCTGTCAAGACTGAGAGATGTAGCAGTTCTACATAATACATAGAATCAAACATAGGGAGGCAGCTAAAATGGGGAGATAAAGAAACTTGTTGCAAATGAAAGAATAGGACAAAACTTCAGAGAAAGAAGTAAATGAAATAGAGATAAGAAATCTACCACTTCAAAACATTGGTTATAAGGATGTTCAATGAATTTAGGGGAAGACTTGATGAACTCAGTGAGAACTTCAACAAAGAGATATAAAACATAAAACAAACCCCGCTCAGAAATGAATAGAATAACTGAAATGAAGAATACATTAGAGGGAATCAATGGAAGATTAGATAAAGCAGATGATTAAATCAGCAATGTGGTAGACAAGTTAGAAGAAAACATCCAGTTTGAAGAGCAAGAAGTAAAAAGAATTTAAAAAAATGAGGATAGTTTAAGGAACCTCTAGGATAACTTCAAGCATACCAACATTCACATCATAAGGGTACTGAAAGGAAAAGAGAGAGAAAAAGGGATTGAAAATCTATATGAAGAAATAATGACAAAAAGCTTATTTAACCTGGTGAAAGAAATACACATACATGTCCAAAAAGTCAGAAAGTTCCAAACAAAATGAACCCAAAGAGGCCCACAACAAGACATCATAATTAAAATGCAAAATATTAAAGATAATGAGAGAATCTTAAAAGTAGTAAGAGAAAAGCAGTTAGTAGCATACAAGGCTGATCCCATAAGACTGTAAGCTGATTTAAAAAAAAATATATTTTATTGTTTTTTTACAGAGAGGAAGGGAGAGGGATAGAGAGTTAGAAACATCGATCAGCTGCCTCCAGCACACCCCCTACTGGGGATGTGCCCGCAATCAAGGTACATGTCCTTGACTGGAATTGAACCCAGGACCCTTCAGTCTGAAGGCCAACGCTCTAACCACTGAACCAAACCGGTCAGGGAAGTAAGCTGATTTTTTGACAAAAAATTTGCAGATCAGAAGGGATTGGCATGAAATATTCAAAGTGATAAAAAACAAGAACCTACAACAAAGATTGTTTAATTTAGCAAGGCTATCATTTAGAAATGAAGCAGAGATAGTGTTCCAGACAAGACAAAGCTAAAAAAGTTAATCACCAAACCAGTATTATAATAAATGTTAAAGGGACTTCCTTAAGAAGAAAAGAAAAGATAAAAAATATGAATAAGAAAATGTAGGAAATAATGAACTTCTCACTGCCAAAGGCAAACACTTAGTAAAATCAGTGTATCAAACAACTATAAAATTAGTACAAAGGTTAAAAGACAAAAGTAGGAAGATCATGTATAATTACAACAATAAACTAAGGGATACACACACACACACACACACACACACGCGCGCGCGAAGTAAAAAAGAATTATAAGACATAAACATGGAGGGGCAAGTGAAAATTATAGTGACTTTATTTTTATTTTTTTAATTTTAATTTTTAAAAATTCTTTATTGTTTAAAATATTACATATAGTATTACATATGTCTCCTTTTCCCTCATTGCTCTCTCCACAGCCACTCCCATCCCCCCCACATGCCCTCACTCCTCTTGTGTCTGTGTCCATGGGTTATGCTTATATGCATGCATACAAGTCCTTTGGTTGATCTCTTACCAGCACCCCTCTCCTGCCTTGCCTCTGAAGTTTGATGGTCTGTTCGATGCTTCTATGCCTCTGGATCTATTTTTGTTCATCAGTTTATGTTGTTCATTATATTCCACAAATGAATGAGAATATGTGATATTTATCTTTCTCTGACTGGCTTATTTTGCTTAGCATAATGCTCTCCATATCCATCCATGCTGCTGTGAATGGTTAGTTATTTTAGAATGTGTCAAATTTAAGTGAGAATCAGGTTAAGATAGAGTGCTTTATGCATAGTGTGGTATATATAAAGCATGTGGTAATCACAAACTAAAAACTATAAGAGATATATAAAACAAACAAACAAACAAAAAACAAAGAGAAAGAGACCCAAACATAACACTATAAAATTAGTGTTATCAATATACAAAAAAGTCATCAATATACAAAAGAAGAGAGCAAGAGAATAGAACAGAGAATTACAAGAACAATCAGAAAATAATTAATTAAATGGCAATAACTACATACCTATCCATACTTTAAATGTAAATGGATTATAAATGTAAATGTTTCAATAAAAAGACATAGGGTGGCTAAATTAATAAAAATAACATGACCCACTTCGGATGGAAAGATACAGACAGATGAAAAGTAAAGGGATGGAAAAAGATATTTCATGCAAATGGAAATTTTAAAAAGCAGAGGTAGCAATACTTATATCAGACAAAATAGACTTTGAAATTAAGGCTGTGTAACAAGAGACAAAGAAGCATTTTATAATGATAAATGGATTAGTCTAACAAAAGGTTATAACTCTTATAAATATCTATCCAAAGTAGGAGAACCTAAATATATAAAGCAAATATTAACAAATATAAAAGGAGATAACAGCAAAACAATAATAGTAGGGGACTTTAACACTACATTCACATCAATGTAGATCATTTAGACAGAAAATCCATAAGAAACAGTGGCCTTAAATAACATTTTAGACCAGATGGACTTAATTGATATTTTTAGAGCATTTCACCCAAAGTAGCAGGATATACATTCTTTTAAGTGCACATGGAACATTTTTCAGGATGAACCACATGTGAGGCCACAAAACAAGTCTCAATAAATTTAAAAAGACTGAAACCATATCAAACAAATACTCTGAGCACAATGGTATAAAACTAGAAATAAACACAAGAAGAAAACTAGAAAACACACAAACACATGGAGGATAAAAACATGCTACTAGCCCTAACTGGTTTGGCTCAGAGGATAGAGTGTCGGCCTGCGGACTCAAGGGTTCCAGATTCGATTCCGGTCAAGGGCATGTACCTTGATTGCGGGCACATCTCCAGTGGGGAGTGTGCAGGAGGCAGCTGATCGATGTTTCTCTCTCATTGATGTTTCTAACACTCTATCCCTCTCCCTTCCTCTCTGTGAAAAATCAATAAAATATATTTAAAAAAAACAAAAAAAACATGCTACTAAAAAATGCATAGGTTAACAATGAGATCAAGAAATAAGTAGAAAGATACCTAAGACAAATGAAAACAAAAATGCAAAGGGAAATTCATGGTCATATAGGACTACCTCCAGAAACAAGAAAAATATCAAATAAACAATCTAACCATACACCAAAATGAACTAGGAAAAGAAAAACAAAAGCACAAAGTAAGTAGAAGGAAGGAAATAATAAAGATCAGAGTAGAAATAAATAAAATAGAGTCTAAAATACAATACAAAATATCAATAACACCAAGAGCTGGTTCTTTGAAAATATAAATAAAAAATAAACCTTTAATCAGACTCATAAACACACGCACACAAACACACACACACACACACACACACACACACAGAGAGCCCAAATAACTATTTCAGAAATGAAAGAGGAGTAGTGACAACCAGTACCACATAAATACAAAGGATTATAAGAAAATACTGTACTACAAACAATTATATGCCAACCAATTGGACAAGCTGAAAAAAATGGACAAATTCCTAGAAACATGCAACCTTCCAAAAACTGAATCAAGGGAAAAAACAAAAAATCTGAATAGAGGGATAATTACTAACAAAATCAAATCAGTAATTGAAAACTCCCAACATCCCTGGCTGGTGTAGTTCAGTGGTAGAGCATCGGCCAGAACAGCAAAGGGTTGTGGGGTTCAATTCCCGGTCAAGGGCACATACCTAGGTTGTAGGTTCATTCCTGTGGCATGCGGGAGGCAACCAAATGAAGGATCTCTCTCACATTGGTTTCTCTCTCTCTCTTTTTCTCTTTCTCCCTCTCTCCCTTTAAGTCTCTTTTTAAAAAACCAATGTAAAAAATATCCTCGGGTGAGGATTAAAAAAAGAAAGAAAGAAAGAAAGACTCGCACCTGCTGACAGCGCTGAACAATCGGGACCTGTGCTGGGCACCACCAGCAGTGGGTGCAAGTGGTGGCTCCCGTGCTGGCTGCGGGTGCGAGTTTTGGGCAGGAATGTGGCACGCGGGAGCAAAGAATTTTCAGTAACCAACAGAGGCTCGCCCCAATGACAGCGACCGGTGCCCTGCCTTGGTCTGGCACCCCCGCTCACCTGCTCCATCATCCTGCTACAGCTGATGACCGCCATATTCCATGTTCTGCCACCTGCTACTGAGGCATGCCATGTTCTGCACACTCCCCCTGGTGGTCAGCACATGTCATAGCGACCGGTTGTTCAGTTGTTTGGTTATTCTGCCATTTGGTCTATTTGCATATTAGGGTTTTAAATATATAGATAGTCAAGCTGTATTACAAAGCCACTGTTCTCAAAACTGCCTGGTACTCACACAAGAACAGACATATTGATCAATGGAATAGAATAGAGACCCCAGAAATCGGCCCAAACCAATATGCTCAATTAATATTTGACAAAGGAGGCAAGAACATACAATGGAGCCAAGATAGTCTCTTCAATAAATGGTGTTGGGAAAATTGGACAGATATATGCAAGAAAATGAAACTAGACCACCAACTTACACCATACACAAAAATAAACTCAAAATGGATAAAGGACTTAAATGTACGACAGGAAACCATAAAAATTCTAGAAGAATCCAAGGGCAACAAAATCTCAGACATATGCCGAAGCAATTTCTTCACTGATACAGCTCCTAGAGCAGTTGAAACTAAAGAGAAAATGAACAAATGGGACTACATCAAAATAAAAAGCTTCTGCACAACAAAAGAAACCATCAACAAAACAACAAGAAAACCCACTGAGTGGGAAAATATATTTGCCAACATCATATCTGATAAGGGCCTAATCTCCAAAATTTATAGGGAACTCATACAACTTAACAAAAAGAAGATAAACAATCCAATCAAAAAATGGGCAAAGGATCTAAATAGACACCTTTCAAAAGAGGACATTCAGAAAGCCAAGAGACATATGAAAACATGCTCAAAGTCACTAATCATCTGAGAAATGCAAATCAAAACAACAATGAGGTACCATCTCACACCTGTCAGACTGGCTATCATCAACAAATCAACAAATGACAAATGCTGGAGAGGATGTGGAGAGAAAGGAACACTTGTGCACTGCTGGTGGGAATGCAGACTGGTGCAGCCACTATGGAAGACAGTATGGAGTTTCCTCAAAGAACTGGAAATGGAACTCCCATTTGACCCTGTGATCCCACTTCTAGGAATATATCCCAAGAAACCAGAAACACCAATAAGAAAGGATATATGCACCCATATGTTCATAGCAGCACAATTCACCATAGCTAAGATCTGGAAACAGCCTAAATGCCCATCAGTAGATGAATGGATTAGAAAACTGTGGTACATCTACACGATGGAATACTATGCTGTTGTAAGAAAGAAGGAACTCTTACAATTTGCAACGGCATGGATGGAGCTGGAGAGCATTATGCTAAGTGAAATAAGCCAGTCAATGAAGGAAAAATACCACATGATCTCACTCATTCATGGATAATAGAGACCATTATAAACTTTTGAACAATAATAGCTACAGAGGCAGAGCTGCCTCACACAGATTGTCAAACTGCAGCGGGAAGGCCGGGGAGGGTTGGGGGGCAGGAGGGAGGGGGGTAAGAGATCAACTGAAGGACTTGTATGCATGCATATGAGCATAACCAATGAACATAAGACACTGGAGGGTAGGGGAAGCCGGGGTATTGTCAAGGGTGGGGAAAAAAAAGGACACATATGTAATACCCTTTGTAATGCTTTAAGCAATAAAAAATAAATAAAGACACAACACCTCTCCATTGGAAAAAATAAATAAATAAATATATAGATAGTATTAAAAGTTCTAGACAAGCAATGAAACAAACAAAAAGAAAAGGAAATAAAAAATATCCAAATAGGAAAGAAGTAAAATTGTCATTATTTGTAGATGACATGATATTATATATAAAGGAACACTAAAGATTCCACCAAAACTCCTATTAGAATTCAATAAAGTAATAAGATACAAAATTAATATTCAGGAATCAGTTGCATTTTAATACACTAATAATGAACTATCAGAAAGAGAAATTAAGAAAACAATTCCATTTTCAATTCAATCAAAAAGAATGAAATACTTAGGAATAAATTTAACCAAGAAAGTAAAAGATTTGTGTGCTCAAAAATCCATAACACATTGAAGAAATTAATTGAAGAAGATACAAATATACCACAACTTTTTCATCAGCAGGACTGGGGGACACTTGGGCTACTTCCAAATCTTAACTATCTATACTAATAAAAGGGTAATATGCTAATTAGACTGGGAGACCTTCTGAAAGTCTTTCTGGACAAAGCCATGGTGGCGGGGCCAAAGCAGAGGTGGCTAGGGATGATCTGGCTAGCAGGGGAGGGCAGTTGGGGATGGGGGAGGGCAGTTGGGGGCAAGCAGGCTGGCAAGGAGGGGCAGGTGGGGGCGATCAGGCCAGAAGGGGGGGCAGTTGGGGGTGATCAGGTTGGAAGGCAGAGTGGTTGGGGGCAATCAGGCAGGCAGGCAGGTGAGCGGTTAGGAGCCAGCAGTCCCGAATTGCGAGAGGGATGTTCGACTGCCAGTTTAGGCCTGATCCAGGCATTGGGCCTAAACTGGCAGTCGGACATCCCCCGAGGGGTCCCAGATTGGAGAGGGTGAAGGCCGGGCTGAGGGACACCCCCTCCCATGCATGAAATTTGTGCACTGGGGCACTAGTCTATAATAATAAAAGTGTAATATGTTAATTAGACGGGACAGCTGAATGACCTTTGGATGAAGCCAGGGCTGCGAGGACCAAGGCAATTGCATGGCTGTGAGGGCCCAGTCCCTTGCACAAATTTTGTGCATCAGGCCTCTAGTTGTGAACAATGCTGCAATGAACATAGGGGTACATATATTCTTTTAAATTAGTGTTTCAGGTTTCTTTGGATAAGTTCCCAGAAGTGGAATCACTGGCTCATAAGGCAGTTTCATTTTTAATTTTTTGCGGTAATTCTATACTGTTTTCCATAATGGTTGCACCAATCTTCATTCCCACCAACAGTGCACAAGGGTTCCCTTTTCTACACATCCTCACCAACACTTGTTTGTTGATTTATTGATGACTAGAGGCCCAGCGGTGATTGAAATCGCATGAGGAGGTGCCCCGCCTCCCGCCGTGTGAGGAGGCACCCTGTGGGCCACTGTGGGAGTCAGGCCTGACTGGCACCACAGGTGGTCGGGACCCACTCCAGGCTCCACCTGACCCCTGCCAGTGTCTCCTCTGGGGCTGCCTGAGCTGGCACGGCGGCATGGCCAGCCCCAGGGCCCCCCTGCCTGTGTCCACTCTGGGCCGCCGGAGCCACTGCACCAGCTCAGGAAAGCCCTCCTGTCTCTGTCTCCATCTCTGCTCCGGGCCTCACCTGCGTGTGCAACCTCCTCCTGTCCGGTCATGACCCGTTACGGTGTCTGGGCCTAATTTGCATATTACCTCATATATATATATATACAGCCATTCTGACAAGCTGTGGTACATTTACACAATGCAATGGAATACTACTCTGCTGAAAAGGGGAAGAAAATTTTACCCCTTCCAACAGCTTGGTTGGTCCTGGAGAACATTATGCTAAGTGAAATAAGCCAGTCAGAGAAAGACAAGTACCATATGATTTTACTCATATGTGGAATCTAATGAACAAACTGAACTACTAAGCAAAATAGAGACAAACTCCTAGATAGAGAGCAGACAGATGCTCTGGTGGGAGATGATGGTGTTGGGGGTAGATGGAGGGATTTAGCAAAAAAGAAAAAAAAAAAAGAGCAAGAACAAGTGGACATGGGCAAAAACCAGTGTGGTGATTTGGGGTAAGGGGGTGGAGGTGGAAGAAGACTTAGAGGGGATAAATGGTAATGGAAATTTTTTTTTTTTAAAAAAGAAGATACAAGTAAATAAAAGGCTACACTGTGCTCACAGACAGGAAAAATTAATATTGTGAAAATGTTAGTACCACCCAAAACAATCCACAGATTCAATTCCCTTCAAAATACCTATGGCTTATAGAACTAGAACAAATAATCCTTAAGTTTATATGGAACCACAAAAGAGCCCAAATAGCCAAGGTGATCTTGAAAAGAACAAAGTTGAAGGTATCACACTACCTGATAGCAAGCTATACTACAAGACTACAGTAATCAAAATAGCGTGTACTGACATAAAAACAAACACATTAATCAATGGAACAGAATAGGGAGCCCAGAAATAAATCTACTACTTTATCTGTGACAATTTATCTGTGACAAGGGAGGCAAGAACATACAATGGGGTAAAGACAGACTATTAAATAAGTGGTGGTGGGAAAACTGGAAACATGCAATAAAATTAAAATAAACCACTTTCTTATACAAAAATAAACTCAAAATGGATCAAAGATTTAAATGTAAGACCTAAAACCATAAAAATTCTAGAAGAAAACATAGGCAGTAAACTCTTTGATATCACTATTAGCAATATTTTTTGGGGGTGTATGGCTCTCTATGCCAGGGAAACAAACAAACAAACAAACAAAAAATAAACAAATGGAACTATATCAAACCAAAAAGTTTTTGCACAGTGAAGGAAATCATTGATAAAATAAAAAAAAACAATCTACTGAATGGGAGAAGTTATTCACCAATGATACATCAGATAAAAGGTTAATATTAAAAAATATGTAAGGGACTCATACAACTTAACTCCAAAAAACAAACAATCTGATTAAAAAATGGGCAAAGGGCCTGAACAGACATTTCTCCCAACAGGACATATAGATGGCCAATAGATTTATGAAAAGACTAGAGGCCCGGTGCACGAATTCGTGCATGGGTGGGGTTTCTCCTGGTGGCCTGCTGGGATTGGGTGGAAACCCACAGTCCAACACCGCCTGCAGCTCCTACCTGCCGCTCCCACTCATCCCGGCCCTACTGTGCCTGCCGCTCATCCCGGCCCCATTGTGCCTGCCGCTCATCCCGGCCCCATTGTGCCTGCCACTCATCCCGGCCCCACTGTGCCTGCCGCTCATCCCGGCCCTACTGTGCCTGCCGCTCATCCCAGCCCTACTGTGCCTGCCGCTCATCCCGGCCCCATTGTGCCTGCCACTCATCCCGGCCCCACTGTGCCTGCCGCTCATCCTGGCCCTACTGTGCCTGCCGCTCATCCTGGCCCTACTGTGCCTGCCGCTCATCCTGGCCCCATTGTGCCTGCCGCGGGCTCGTGCCCAATCAGTCCCAATCGTGAGAGGCTTGTGCTGCTACAGCAGCGCTTGCCAGCCATGAGCCCTGCATCTGGCACCTTCCCAAGGGGAGTGGCCTGCGGTATCAGGCTGAAACTGGCTCTCCGATATCCCCCAAAGGGTCCTGGATTGTAAGAGGGCACAGGCCAGGCTGAGGGACCCCACCGGTGCATAATCGGGCCAGGGAGGGACCACGGGAGGACCCCAGGGCATGTCTGGCCTGTCTTGTTCAGTCCCGATCAGCTGGACCTCAGCAGCAAGCTAATCTACCAGTTGGAGTATCTGCCCCCTGGTGGTCAGTGCACATCATAGTGAGAGTTTGAGCAGCCTTAGCATATCATTTGCATATTACACTTTGATTGGTTGTTTGGTTGTTCTGCTGTTTGGTCTATTTGCATATTACCTTTTTATTATATAGGATGCTTAACTTCACTAATAATCAGAGAAATGCAAATTAAAACCACAAGATATCACCTCACATTTGTCAGAATAGCTAGCTAGCATCAATAAATCAATAAATAACAAGTGTTGGTGAGGATGTGTAGAAAAGGGAACCCTTGTACACTGTTGGTGTAATTGTAAATTGATGCAGCCAATTCCTCAAAAAAAATTATAAACTAGATCTACCATATGACTGAGCAATTTCACTTCTAGGCATTTATCCAAAGAAATCAAAAACTCTAATTCAAAACTATATATGTATCCCTATGCTCAATGCAGCATTATTTACAATAGCCAAGATATGGAAGCAACCCAAGTGTCTATTGTTAGACAAATGTATAAAGAAAAGATGGTACATAAATATAGTAAAGGGTGTCCCAAAATTCACGCAAGAAGTAATTTTGATATAAAACACAGGTTTATAATTAAAAATTGTAAATTTTTTATTGATTCATAAAGTATACAGTATAGGGTTATGTATAAAATAGCATATTGGGTAAATGGCCTTCACAGCTTTGCTGGCACATACACACTCTTTTGTTGAAATTTTCCATGACCGTTTTGCATAAATGTGGCTGAATTTTAATGAGGCTCATTTTCATCTTGATGGCTTGGTTAATATACAAAATGGTGGCATTTGGGGTTCAGAAAATCCATGAGTGATTGTTGAGAAACAAATGCATCTACATCGTGTCACTGTTTGGTGCAGATTTTGGGCTGGAGGCGTCATCGGACCATTCTTCTTTGAAAATGCGGCTGCTCAGGCAATAACAAAAGAGTGCGTATGTGCCAGCAAAGCTGTGGAGGCCATTTACCCAATATGCTATTCCATAAATAACCCTATACTTTATAATTTAAGAATAAGTAAAAAATTTACAATTTTTAATTATAAACCTGTGTTTTCTATCAAAATTACTTCTTGCGTGAATTTTGGGACGCCCTTTAAAATGTTACCCAGCCATAAAAAATTAAATATTGCCATTTATGACAACATGGATAGACCTAAAAGGTACTATTCTAAGTGAATTAAGTCATCCAGAAAAAGACAAATACAATGTGATTTCACTTACATATAAAGTCTATAAAAACAAAATAAATAAATAAATAAAGCAGAAATAAATCCTTACAGAGAACAAATTGGTCATCAGATGGGAGAGGGTCTTGGAGACTGGATTAAAAAAGCTGAAAGGGATTAAATAGTACAAATTGGCAGTTATTAAAATAGTCATAGGGAATATAGTCAATAGATTATAACTATGTACTTAGAGGCCCAGTGCACGAATTCGTGTATGGGTGGGGTCTGGCCTGTCTGGCCCAGGGGAGGAGCTGTGGGCAGTTGGCCAGACAGCCCTGCCCCTGATCAGGGTGTTGGGGGCTGATCGGGGGCTGGGCTAGCCTTGGGGGTGGGGGTGGGGATCAGGGCCCAGGTCAGGCTGGTTGGCTGCCGCAGTGCGCATCATAGCCACCCGTCATTCTGGTCATTCCACAGTTCCGGTCACCCGGTCACTGGGGGGATATATATATATATATATATATATATATATATATATATATATATATATATGGTTTCAGATGGTACTAAAATTATTGGGGTAACTTCTTAAGGCATATAAATATTTAATCACTATGTTGTATAGCTAAAACTAATATAATTTTGTATGTCAACTATAATTGAAAAATAATTTTAAAAAATCTCTAAAAAGTGTTACATAAGGATAAGTAGTGATAAATCTCAGTCACTTCTCACCACCCTTAGCTACCCAGAGGCAACCTCTCTGATCAGTTTTTTTTTTGGTGTGTGTATACTTCTATATATCTATCTCTATTTATGCCTATGTCTATATTTATATTCATGTCAGTATCTGTCTATCTTTTTCCATATATATGGACAATATAAATTTCTCTCCACCAAAAGGTAGGATATTATATGCACTGCTCTACTAACCTATACTTTAGAACCAATTGGGATGTACCAATTTAATACCTAAGATATTTCTTCTCTTTGGTAATGAAATGGGTGAGCCCACTGGGTCAGACACATACCTAGATGATGAAGAGCTATAAGTAATTAGGGTTGCAGACATCCATGTTCAATCAGTCATGCAAAGAATACTTCATAGCAGTAATTCAGCAGAAGTTTTGTCAGGTCCGTCAGAATGATTCAAGAGTTTTGAATGACTCATTGGGACTTGGGTTACATAACTTGGCTTAATCACATCACTTGGAGCAAAATTAAGTCAAAGATTTAAATACTGCCGAGACCAGTTTGGCTCAGTGGATAGAGCGTCGGCCTGCAGACTGAAGGGTCCCGGGTTCGATTCCGGTCAAGGGCATGTACCTGGGTTGCGGGCACATCCCCCATAGGAGATGTGCAGGAGGCAGCTGATCAATGTTTCTCTCTTATTGATGTTTCTAACTCTCTATCTCTCTCCCTTCCTTTCTGTAAAAAATCAATAAAATATATTTAAAAAAAATAAATAAATACTGGTGGCTCAGTATGTCATCTGGATACTTTCAGAGTAATTCTCTGCCTAGCAGCAGTGTCAGGTTCAGAAAAAAGTTGCAAATGCCTCATATTGTATACCAAGATAATGTCCACATGAATTAAAACATCTGTGTATATGAATATGTTTATGTATTCATACATATATATTCAATACAAAAACATACTTATATTCGCACATATTACACATAAACAGTGAAAGGAAATGAATTTAAAAATTTCTAACATCTCTGGAACAGGGATACCTTTATAAGCTTAGAAATTATAGAAGAAATTACAAAGATAAAAACAAATTGAGTTGATTATAAAAACATTGATGTGTTCTGCACATAAAAGCACAAGAACAAAACATAACACACTAGCAAAATACTTTGAACAAGTATGACAGGTAAAGGGATGATATCTTAATTTTAACATGTTCTTATGAGGACATGTAGTGTGGTCAAAACAAGAGTTTCAGCTCTGATGTTAGGCTTCCTATAATGTGAATATATCTGGGTCTCTGTTTCTTTATTTGTAAAATGGTGGCAATAGTAATACTTAGTGGAGTTTTGTGAGGTTAAAATGTGATGGCCAATTAATATTTGATAAAGGAGGAAGGAGCATACAATGGATCAAAGACAGTCTCTTCAATAAATGGTGTTGGGAAAATTGGACAGGCACATGCAATAAAATGAAACTAGACCACAAACTTACACCATACACAAGAATAAACGCAAAATGGATAAAAGACTTAAATGTAAGTTATGAAACCAGAAAAATCCTAGAGGAAAACATAGGCAATACAATCTGAGACATCACATGTAGCAGGATTTTCACCCATACTTCTCCTAGAACAAGGGAAACAAAGGAAAAAAGAAACAAATGGGACTATATCATATTAAAAAGCTTCTGTACAGCAAAAGAAATCATCAACAAAATGAAAAGGAAACTCACTGTATGGGAGAACATATTCCCCAATGATACATCTGATAAGGGCTTAATTTCCAAAATATATAAAGAACTTATACAACCACACATCAGGAAGACAAACAATCCAATTAATAAATGGTCAAAGAACCTGAATAGACACTTCTTCAAAGAGGACATATATTCCTCGCTGGTTTGGCTCAGTGGATAGAGCATTGGCCTACAGACTGAAGAGTCCTGGGTTTGAATTCAGTCAAAGGCACATGCCTCATACACAGGCTGGATCCCTGGCCCCGGTCAGGGCATGTCTGGGAGGCAACCAATCGATGTGCCTCTCTCACTTTGATGTTTCTCTCTGTGAGTCTCTCCCCTACCCTTCCACTCTCTTTAAAAATCAATGGAGCTCTAGTTGGTTTGGCTCAGTGGTTCGATTCCAGTCAAGGTCACATGCCTGGGTTGTGGGCTCAATCCCCAGTTGGGGGGCATGCAGAAGAGAGAAAGAGATAAAAACATCAACAATGAGAGAGAATCGGCCATCAGCTGCCTCCTGAACGGCCCCCATTGGGGATCGAGCCTGTAACCCGGGCATGTGCCCTCATTGGGAATAGAACCAAGACCTCCTGGTTCATGGATTGACACTCAACCAATGAGCCACACTGGCTGGGCACAACTATTTTTTTTTGGTAAAGAAAATTAACAATGTATATTTAGAGCCACAAAATGTTTAAATGCTTGTTTTAATTTAATTATTTTGATACTTAGAATTTTCCTTAAAGACATAATCCAAAGAGATTAACATGCTATAAATTTATGTTTTCTGCATTATTTATGAGAACTGTACAAAATTCAAAGTATACAATATGTGTACCTATAAAATATTTAATTACATTCTGGTATGATGGTTGAATGTATTATGTATCAGTGCTAGAATGCCACATGATAGTTTTTTGCAACAAAATGGCAATTCATATACAATGGCTATATAGTTTATACTAAAAATATAAAATTCAAAATTATGATTATCATGTAACAAGATTCTATTCATAAAATTTTGAAATTTTGTATGTTTTCCTCCTAATTATGTGCATATTAAGAGCCTGGAAAACAACACACAAGAATAAAAATAGTTGAGTTTCAATGATACAATTTTAAAGCAATCATTTTTTTTCTTTTTTAGTTCTTTAAAATTTCTTTAGAGTGACTTTTAAATTACAAAAGTAAAGCATGTTTACTGTTTAAAAAAGGTAAATATTGCAGAGGTTAGTAAAAGTGCTCTGGGAATCTGCTCACCCATTTCCTACTTCCATCTCTAAGAAGGCGTCCCCCCAGACACCTCTAAGCATTCACACACCTACGCATCTCTATGTGCACTACACACATTTTCTTATGTTAATAGCATTCCTACTATTCTGCAACTTGCTTATATATTTTATCTAATTCCTTGTCAGTTCAAATAGAATTGTATCACTATTTTTAATGAATGGCTACATTATATTCCATAATATAGGCATATCACAATTTGTTAACTGACCTAGTATTAATGACTTTTTGTGTGGTCTCCACTTTTTTGTTATTGGAGATTCTGCTGCAATTCTGTATTCTTCATGGATATCTGCGAGTATTTCTTTAGGACAGATTCCTAGAATGAAATTTCTGGGTCAAAGCTTTGCCCTTTCAATTTTCTGATAGTCACTAATAAACCACTTAGTGACTTTATCAATTTATATCTCCATGAAGAAAAATTTTTAAGAAAGTGGTCAAGAACAGGAGTCCCGAGATTAAAAATGGTGGCAGAGTAAGTGGATGCTGCATGGATATGCTCCCAGGAACAAACTAGAATTAAAACTAAAATACAGAAAAACTTCCTGAATACTCAACAGAAGACTGGCAGGAAAGAACCCTGATACCCGAGGACTGAAAGTAGAGACCGCATTGAGACTGATAGGATGGGTGGAGGCGTGAAAGGGCTGGCCTGGTGCCCACAGACAGCAACTGAAGTTCTGGAGAGATACCTCAGCTGTGGGGGGTTACCACTGAGAACTCTTGGATCTAATCCCCAAGCTGGGCTCCCAACAGAAACCACCACAACTGAGAAGAGTACCCACATAACATCTGGCTGTGAAAAGCAGTGGGGTTACTGTCTGCCAGGGAGAGATGGCTGAAAATTTAGGCACCCTCTTAAAGGGCAAAGGCACAAAATTCCCTGTGGAGCCATTTACCTTGTACTCTGGCACAGGGAGGGCTGAGTGGACTGGAGCTGTGTGAACAGAAGCCAGGATTGGGGAGCCAGGGGTTAGAGCTCAGAAGACAGACACCCCTAGTTTACTGTGCTGAGTCACTCCCTCATGCACCGGACATCTTTCCCACATAGACATTTGCCTTGCCTGAGGGGAAGACAGTTGATTCACCTTATTGGAAAACACCTTGCCCTTAGGCCACTTATGAGACTAAAAATAACTATTAGCTTCCAGGCAGAAACAACTGCTCCACCCTGTTGAAAACCACTCTTGCCACACCCAAAGACAATTTCCTGAGGCCATTCAAGTCAGAATCCTGTAGGCAGAGGCAGTCTCTGGAGGCTTTGAGTCTTTGCCTGATCAAATTAGTCAGAAACAGCATTTGACACTGTCCTGCACTAGAGCTTGAGAGGCACAGAGGATCTACCTAATACATAGTCACAAGTCCAATGACAGCCAAAATGAGGAGACAAAGAAACAAGCCCCAAATGAAAGAACAAGAGAATTCTCTAGAACAGTGGTCAGCAAACTGTGGCTCGTGAGCCACATGCGGCTCTTTGGCCCCTTGAGTGTGGCTCTTCCACAAAATACCGACTTCTGTACATGGGCCATGAAGTTTCAATCGCACTGTACATGCGCCCTCACATGTGGTATTTTGTGGAAGAGCCACACTTAAGGGGTCAAAGAACCGCATGTGTCTTGTGAGCCACAGTTTGCCAACCACTGCTCTAGAAGAAGAGCTAAATGAAGCAGAGATAAGAAATTTATCTGAAACAGAGTTCAGAGTAATGATGGTAAAGATGCTCAATAGCATGAAAAAAGATGTAGTAACTATGAAAAAAGAATAGTCTGAGATAAAGAATGACATAACACAAATGAAGAACACATTGGAAGGAATACACAGCAGATAAGGGGAAGCTGAAGATCAAATTAGTGAATTAGAAGACAGAGTTGAAAATATCACTCAATCAGAGAGCCAACCGCCGCCCCCCCCAAAAAAAAAACAACCCACAAACCAAACAATTAAAAAATAGGAGGACAGCTTAAGGGAGCTGTGGGACAATGTGAAATGTAACAATATTAGAATAGCAGGTATGTCAGAAGAGGCAGAAAGGAATAGAGAATGTATTGGAAGAAATAATGGCAGAAAACTTCCCTATCCTAGTAAAGGAAAAAGTCATATAAGTTTAGGAGGCACAGAGAATCCTAAGCAAGAAGAATCCAAACAGGCCCACACCCAGACACATCATAATTAAAATGCCAAAAATTAAAGACACAGGAGAATCTTGAAGGCAGCAAGAGAAAAGCAGTTTGTTACCTACAAAGGATCTACCTAATACATAGTTTTACGTAGAGTTTCCACAAGGCTGACACCTGATTTGCCATCAGAAACTCTACAGGCCAGAAGGGAATGGCATGAAGTCCTCAAGGTAATGGAAAGCAAGTATCTGAAACCAAGATTACTATATCCAGCAAGGCTATTATTCAAAATGTAAGGTCAAATAAAGAGTTTCCCAGACAAAATAAAAAGGCTAAAGGAATATATCACCACCAAGCCAGAATTATAAGAAATGCTAAAGGGACTGCTATAATGAGAAGAGAGAGAGATAGAGAGAGAGAGAGAGAGAGAGAAACTTAGCCATACAGAATTAAAATAGCAATAAACAAGTACCTATAAATAATAACCCTAAATGTAAATAGATTAAGTGCTCCAATCAAAAGGCCTAAGGTAGCTGAATGGATAAAAAAATATGACCCAACTATATGCAGTCTACAAGAGACCCACCTCAAAACAAAAGACACACACAGGATGAGAGTGAAGGGATGGAAAAAATTTTCTATGCAAATGAAAAAGGAAAAAAAAACTGGAGTAGCAATACTCATATCTGACAAAATAGACTTCAAAATGAAGGCCATCACAAGAGACAACAAAGGTCACTACGTAATACTAAAGGGATATAACCCTGGTAAACATATATGCACCCAATATAAGAGCACCTAAATATATTAAAAAAACCCAAAAAACTTCTAGAGGACTTTAATGGAGAAATTTACAACAATACAGTCATTGTAGGGGACTTTAACACCCCTCTGACTTCACTGGATAGATCTTCCAGACAAAAACTTAACAAGGAAACAGAGACTCCAAAGGACCCACTGGGTCAGATGGATTTAATTGACATTTATAGAACATTTCACCCCAGCCCACCAGAATATACATTGTTCTCAAATGCACATGGATCATTCACAAAGATAGACCACATATTAGGACACAAAACAAGTCTCTAAAATTTCAAGAAGACTGAAATCATATCAAGCATCTTCTCAGATCACAGTGGAATGAAATTAGAAATCAACTACAGTAAAAAATACCCCAAAACATTCAAATATATGAAGGCTAAATAGCATGTTATTAAACAATGAATGGATTACCAAGTAGAACAAGAAATAAATAAATAACTTCCTAGAAACAAATGAAAATGAACACACAATAACCCCAAATCTCTGGGACACAGCAAAAGCAGTCCTGAGAGGGACGTTCATAGCACTACAGGCCTACCTCAAAAAACAAGAAAAATCAGCAATAAACTATTTAACCCTACAACTTAAAGAACTAGAAAGAGAACAACAAGAAAAGCCCAGAGTAAGTAGAAGAAAGGAAATAATAAAGACTAGAGCAGAAATAAATAACATAGAGACTGAAAAAAGAATACAAAAAAATCAATGAAACCAAGAGCTGGTTCTTTGAAAGGATAAACAAAATTGATCAATGGTTAGCCAGACTCATCAAAAAACAAAGAGAGAGGACCCAAATAAATAAAATCAGAAACTCAAGTGGAGAAGTAACCACTGACACCACAGAAATACAAAGGATTGTAAGAAAATACTATGAACAACTATATGCCAACAAGCTGAACAATGTGAATGAAATGGACAAATTCCTAGAAATATACAATCTCCCAAAACTGAATCAGGAGACATCAGAAAACCTGAATAGGCCAGTAACAACTGATGAAACAGAAATCAAAAAACTCCCAGCAAATAAAAGCCCATGTCTGGATGGCTTCACAGGGGAGTTTTACTAAACATTCAATCAAGAACTAACACCTATACTCTTCTAACTATTGCAGAAAATCCAAGAGGAAGAAACACTTCCAAACTCTTTTTATGAGACCAGCATTATCCTAATTCCAAAACCAGATAAAGACAAAGAAAGAGAATTACAGGCCAATATCCCTGATGAACGTAGATGCTAAAATCCTCAACAAAATATTGGCAAACACATTCAGCAATATATTAAAAAGATCGTACACCATGAACAAGTGGGATTATTCTAGGGATGCAAGGCTGGTACAGTATTCCCAAATCAATAAACATGATACATCACATAAACAAATTAAAAGACAAAAATCACATGATCATAATAATTGGTGCAGAAAAAAAGCATTAGACAAAATCCAACACCCATTTTTGATAAAAACTCTGTGGGAATAGTGGGAGCATATCTCAACATGATAAAGGCCATATATGACAAACATACAACCAACATCATACTTAATAGGCAAAAACTAAAAGCATTTCCCCTAAGAACAGGAACAAGACAGGGATGTCTGCTCTTACCACACTTATTCAACATAGTACTGGAAGTCCTAGCCACAGCGATCAGACAAGAAGAAAAAATAAAAAAACTTTGAAATTGGAAAGGAGGAAGTAAAACTGTCATTATTCACAAATGACATGATATTGTACATAGAAAACTCTAAAGACTCCTCCAAAAAACCAAATTTAATAAATGAATTTGGCAGTGTAGCAGGATACAAAATCAGCACTCAAAAATCGATGTCTTTTATATACACCAATAATGAATTCTCAGAAAGAGGAACTAAACAATCACATTTATCATTGCAACAAAAAAATTAAGGTTAAATTAAATTAGGAATAAACTTAACTAAGGAGGCAAAAGACCTGTACTCAGAAAACTACAGGACCTTAAAAAAAGAGATAGAAGAAGATATAAACAAGTGGAAGAATATTCTGTATTCATAAATTAGTAGAAACAACATCATTAAAACATCATACTACCCAAGTTAATCTACAGATTCAATAAAATCCCTATTAAAATACCAATGGCATATTTCACAGAGCTAGAACAAATACTCCAAAAATTTATATGAAATCAAAAAAGACCCTGAATAGCTTCAGCAATTTTGAGAAAGAAAACAAAGTTGGAGGAATCACAATACTAGATTTCAAGTTATACTACAAAGCCACCATAATCAAAGCAGCCTGGTACTGGCATAAGAACAGGCATATAGGTCAATGGAACAGAACAGAGAACCCAGAAATCAACTCAAGCCATTATGCTCAATTAATATTTGACAAAGGAGGCAAGAGCATACAATGGAGTTAAGAGAGTCTCTTCAATAAATGGTGTTGGGAAAACTGGACAGATACATGCAAAAAAAATGTAACTAGACCATTAACTTACACCATATAAAAGAATAAACTCAAAATGGGTAAAAGACTTAAATGTAAGCCATGAAACCATAAAAATCCTAGAAGAATCCATAGGCAGCAAAATCTCAAACATCTCTCTTAGCAATATGTTTACAAATACATCTCCTAGGGCAAAGGAAATTAAGGCTAAAATAAACAAATGGGACTATGTAGGAAAGCACGGGACTTGGTTGGAATGTCTGTAAGGAGGATTCTCCAAAAGGTCAGGGGCCCCTGGGGGGACCTTGCCCAAGGCGGCACCCCCTACCTCAACTTTTCCAAACAAGTTTGAACCCCCGGGTGTTTACTTAGACATGTCCTTGCTTAAAGGACACATGTGCTTTCTCAAGGATACTTACCGTGCTAATTGTACCTAGAGGTTAATTTTAGTTCAAGCTGTTGTGACAATAAAAGCCTAAGAAGGCAGGCGAACAGGACTCCTTTTTACTTCTAAAGTAAAAGAGCCCCTAAGCCCTCTCTTTCACAGAAATGTGTGTCAGAGCAATCTGTTTATCCGTCGCTCAGGGTCGGCGGGTCAATCCCAGCAGGGGTTTGATTTAATTTTTATTAAAATTAAAAGCTTCTTCACAGCAAAAACAAAACAAAACCAAACCAAAGAACACACACACACACACACACACACACACACACACGGGTTAATATTGAAAACATATAAGGAACTCATACAACTTAACAAAAGGAAGACAATCCAATTAAAAAATGGGCAAAGGACCTAAATAGACATTTCTCCAAAGAGGACATACAGTTGGCCAAGAGATATAAGAAAAAATGGTCAAAGTCACTAATCATCTGAGAGATGCAAATTAAAATGTCAATGAGGTATCACCTCACTCCTATCAGAACGGTTACCATCAACAAATCAACAAATGACAAGTACTAGCAAGGATGTGGAGAAAAGGGAACCCTAGTACACTGCTGATGGGAATATATACTGGTGCAATCATTATGGAAAACAGTATATAGTTTCCTCAAAAAATTAAATATGGAACTGCCATTTGATCCAGTGATCCCACTTCTAGGAATATATCCTAAGAAGTCCGAAGCACCAATCTGAAAGAATGTATGCACCCCTATGCTCATAGCAGCACACGTTAGAATAGCTAAGATCTGGAAACAGCTCAAGTGCCCATCAGTAGATGAGTGGATAAAAAAGCTGTGGTACCATGGACTACTATCCAGCAGTAAAAAAGGAGAATCTCTTACCCTTTGAGACAGCATGGAGGGACCTGGAGAGTATCATGCTAAGTGAAATAAGTCAGTCAGAGAAAGACAAGCATCACATGATTGCACTCATATGTGGAATCTAAGTAACAAAATAAACTGATGAGCAGAGTGGATCCAGAGACATGGAAGCATGGAACAGAGTGTGGAATCTCAGAGGGAAGGTAGGAAGGGTAGATGGGTGGGAAGTAATCAACCAAAGACTTTATATGCATATATGCAAAACCCATGGACATAGACAATAGGGTGCTGAAGACCTGGGATGGGAGGTCAAGGGGGCTGGAGGGGGTCAATGGGGAAAAAAGGGGGACATATGTAATACTTTCAACAATAAAGGATAATTTTTAAAAAAGGATATAAGTCCTTTGAAACTAATATAAGACACAATCAAATGTGCCTACACCCAACTGATCTTTACTCCACAAGGAGATTGTTTAGTTTTCCTTTTACTCTTTCAGATATCCTCATGAATTTGGCTAACTCATGATTCTTTTCCCTTGCCCCTTTGTTATTTTGATAATACTTGTGATTGTCATCTGATCAGAATGCCCATTTCTGGGTTTGGTCCAAGAAAATGTGTATTAATTGGCTAGAACACACTAGAGATCAATAGCTTTGTAAATTAAATAGTTTAATTATGACTGTACCTGGGCAATTGGACATTGACATCTAATCTAGACTGTGCTCTGCTCACCAAAACCTTTGCACTGGATGCAGGCAGAGGAAAACAGAGTTCATTTGGAGAAATAGCTCTTTTTCAAGTTTATACAAAGATGCTTTATGAAGTCTCAGCTGCTCTGAATATTCATAAGTAAACTTTTATTTATTTAATGGATTCTTTAGCCCTTAACTAATTCTATTGATAGAACTCATCATATTAAAAGAATCATGAAAAATTTATTCTAACAATAAGCCCTGGGATTTAAAATATGAGTTTAGTTCAAGCATAGTTGAGCATTTAGCTATGATGAGAAAAGGTTTTGGTGAGCAGAGGAACCCAGTAAGAACACAAGCCATTAGATAGAAAACTATAATTGAAAACATAGACAGATAGGTAAGTTCCATATCATTAATTAGAAAAATTAACTCTGATGCAGGTACTTCTAAGCAATGGAATAAAATGGGGCTAGGATACATCTTCCGTGTAATTGCTGTAGCTTTTGAGTATGGTTCCACAGTTAAATATTTTTTCTCAAGTTCTAATTGAGATATTTTCTTTTTTTTTTTTTTTAAATGTATTTTATTGATTTTTTACAGAGAGGTAGGGAGAGGAACAGAGAGTCAGAAACATCGATGAGAGAGAAACATCGATCAGCTGCCTCCTGCACACCCCCCACTGGGGATGTGCCCGCAACCACAGTACATGCCCTTGACCGGAATCGAACCTGGGACCCTTCAGTCCGCAGGCCGACGCTCTATCCACTGAGCCAAACCGGTTCGGCTAATTGAGATATTTTCAAGCAGACATAATTGTTACTGTACAATGGAGATTAAACAAGATATTTCACCTCATCTGTAATTAGGCATAATTTCAGTGGTTAGTTATGGATCATCTAAAGAAGACTACACTTCATATTTTTTAAACTGGAACATACATAGTGTCTGTAAAAGCAGTCAATAGTGAACAATTAAAAGAAATACTGAGCATAGAGATGAGGGACTGATGTACACAGATTGGGTAAGGATCTCACAAAGTACATAGATGGGGTAATCCCATGGGTCTAAATAACATCAAAAAGGCTAGGTTAGACTGAAAGGAAGGAAGGAAGGAAAGAAGGAAAAAAGGAAGGAAGGAAGGAAGGAAGGAAGGAAGGAAGGAAGGAAGGAAGGAAGGAAGGAAGAAAGGAAGGAGGGTTTGAAGGAAGGTAGGAGAAATGAAGGAAAAAGTTAAGGACAAACACTGAGAGAAGATGTGGTTACCTGGAATTTCCAGGGTAAGCTCATTTTATTTTTGGCATATCTTTATGGACAAGATAGATGAGTTTATGTTTAGTTTATGTTTGTGTTTAGCTTTAGTGATGACAAGTAAGAACAGTTAGAAGAGAGTGAAAGCAACTAGCTCTTGATAAGAGATTCTAAAATTCCACCAATTAATTCCTGACTTTAACAGTTGGCAGGCATATTCTTGATGAGTTCAAATAAAGGTAGTGATCAGTGTTTAATAAGCAGAATGATGCTTGCTTTGCTTTCTGTGACTTTGAATCCACCAAAAGGAAAAGTGAGGACTGAATGCATATGGACCACAGCTCTCAGATTTCTTATGGAAACTCCAAGAACTTCAGAGTTTATGTAGATTCCTATCCTTGGCTGCCCAGTTATAGTTTGGATCTAGTATCACAAAGTTGCCAAGCCACAATGGCATTGAAACCAGCCTTGGGCCCATGAAGGTCTGAGGCAAAAGGAGAAGCTGTAGGGTTGATATGAACAGAGTGTCAGGTGGGTGGACCACATTAGGCCCATGAGCTACAAGGTGGATAAGGGAGGAGGAACATGCCAGCAACAACTATGCCAAATTTCCATCTCTGCTGCTGATGGCAGTAGCTTGGGGCAAGCCATTCTGAGTTACTAGGGCAACATAAAGTGGTAAAGTAAACCCACCGGAAGCCATGGATAGTTCTTAAATCATGTTTAAGCCTCAGAATCTAGCAATATTGCAAAACTACTAAACTAAATCAGTTGACAAGTAACATTGGACTGATCTCAATGACCTCATCAGTTCTTTCTTTTTCTTTTATTTTTAGCAAGAGTACTTCATTGGAATTAGTTTCCCCCTACCACTCTATTTTCTAAAAATGGAAGTAAATAAAAAGGGTACTGTATCTATGAGATTCCCTGGTTAAATGAGTGTAATATACAATTTTTTATCTAGAAGATGTAGAGCTTGAGGTTAAACTCCAGATCACAGACACCTATCATTTACCAATATACAAGACAAGTAGCTCAATTGCAATGATAGTAAAAATATTTAACACTCATGGAGTGATTATGGCGAACAGGCCATTGTGCTAAGTGCTTGGGCATATTCCATAATGCAATCTAGACATACCTCCTTTTAAATAGAATGTAGACTTGTATAGTCATGCATCACATAATGATATATCAATCAATGGTGAACGCATAGATGACAGTGGTCCCATAAGATTATAATGGAGATGAATTTCCTATAAGAAATCTAAAGATATGTGGTTCAAGAGGATTTTTTTCTCTGATGAGAGCAATATCTGTGGAGCTTGGCAACAGATTCCCTCTCACTCACAGCACCTCAATTTTGAGTGTACAGGTGACATCCCAGTCAGTCAGCCACTGCCTTGTTTCAGCACAGAGGAACTTGTCCCCCTAGTGCTACGTAGTCAGAGGGCGCCATAGCCCTTCCCTATCTAGCTGGGTGGTCTTCAAAGAACATTCCTGTAGATTCTTTGTTGAGGACCTACAACCCTGTACAAGGGCACAGGTCCACAGGGGCTATCTTCACAAGTAGTAAGTGCCACTGCTGCTTGAATAAAAGTTTTCTGTGGTAGTGTGGAGCCAGCCTGTCCCTGTCCTTTGGAAATATTTTTAGCTTGTAATGATGTAAAGCAGTGATTCCCAAAGTGGGCGCTACCGCCCCCTGGTGGGCGCTGCAGCGATCCAGGGGGGCGGTGATGGCCACAGGTGCATTTGTTTTAACTTTTTTTGTATTACCTTTCTATTCTGAGTTCAATAAATAGTTTCATAATTTCAAACTTCAATGTTTCTAATTTACACCTTTCTTTACTATATTTTACGAAAAAGGTAGAAACATTAATACATATATCTTTCTGTTTAATTGCTATTAAAATTTTTAAAAAATTAATTTCCAGGGGGCGCTGAGTAATATTTTTTCTGGAAAGGGGGCGGTAGGCCAAATAAGTTTGGGAACCACTGATGTAAAGCATAGATTAGTTTTATTTCTTCCATTAACTCAGTGCCAGAGAGAGTCCTTTGTTCCCCATAGGTTCAAAGAGACCAAAAACAAATTTCCAAAGTCAAAATATTGAGTACTCAGTTCTACACCCTCTCCATGTTAAACACCCTATATTTTAATGAATACCACAAAGTTCCTTAATCTGACCACTGCTTTAACATGTAGTAGCCAAAACCACATTATCATGATTACCCCCATGTTCCTTTATCTCTCATCTTGATTTTTATTTCTACTGATCCTCAGGCCACCTTCCACTCCCTCCTGACAAGTCACTATTATAATGATCTGTGCCTTACCCAGCTAGTGTCTCCTCAGTATTTCCAACCAATCCAGCCCACATTCTTGTTCATAGAACAGCACTGACCACTTCGATGTTCTATTTCTGACTCTGTCATAAGGAAGCAGGGGAGGACTTGTGGGACAGTGTTTATGAAGTCTATAGTGTGTACAGTAATGTCCTGAGCCTTCACATTCACTCACCATACACTCACTGACTCACCCAGAGTAACTTCCAGTCCTGTAAGCTCCATTCATGCTAAATGCCCTATACATATCATATTTTTACCATGCCTTTTCTATGTTTAGGTATGTTTAGATATATAAATGCTTACCATTGTGTTACACTTGCCTACACTATTCAGTACAGTCAGAGGCTGTGCATGTTTGTAGTCTAGGAGCAATAGGCTAAATCCATGTAATCTAGTGTGTAGGAGGCTCCACTGTCCAGGTTTGTGTAAGTGCATGACAAAATCGCCTAACGACCCATTTCTCAGAACACATTGTCATCATTAAGCAATACATGACTGTATTTATTATCCTATTATAGAGTTGAGGAGCCTGAGTACTAGAGAGGTTAAGGAATTTGCCCATGATCACCTAGCTAGTAAATGTCAGTACCAAGACATTTTGACTCTCATTCAGAATTATTACACTGCATTCCCAACTTAAGGAAATCCTAACCTAAATACACTGAAGAAGCAAGCTGGATCCACTTACCTATTGTAGCTTTCTTTTAAAGTTAAACTGTTTTTAAACTGAATTTAACCTGTTTTTAAACATCATCTTGGAAGGATAGCTTTGAGTTGCACTCTTTCCGAGGGTATGGAATAGACATTAAACCATATACCTAATACATAATAACATGAAAGACCAAACCCAGCCACCTGCTTGGCACATTTGCCATCGCTGAGTCCCATTGCAGGACCTCCAAAGCAGAATGAGTGTTTCCGGGGAAGAACCCCCCTCAATCACAGAGTTCATTTGAAACACTGCGAGTCATAATTCATGATACACTGTGAAGGAGGAAAGCACTTTATCTATGGGGCTTGGGCCGTGATAAGGGGCTGTAAGAGTGGTTTTTTTTTTTTCTTTCCTCATGGTTGGCAGAAGCCCAATCAGCAGCCATCAGCTCCTCCCATGGCCAGAGGCTTCAAGGAACTTGTGGGGCTGGAAAAAAAAAAAAAGCAAAAACTATGTCACCCAGCAGGTAGAGCATGACAGGTGACAGGTTATACACTCTCTACCACAGCCTGGCTCCAGAAGTCCCTTTGCTGGGGCTGTACATTTTAAGGTTTATGTTTTTGGATGGGATGAAAAAGTGTTAATGTAGTGTAATGCCAACTGCATGGAGAAGAGATTAATTCAAAACCGTATCTCTGCCTCCCTTGGGCTAGGTTGCCTGTGGGTCAGCATTTGAGATACAATTAGGCTTGATCCAGCTGAACAGGGAGTACCTTGCGACTAGCTAGTGATCTGGAAAATGTTCATGACATCTGTTAAGTGAAAACAGCAGTTTATAAAACAGCAGGACACTCAAAATATGCACAGAAAAAGACTAGAAGAATAGATACCACCGAGTTAATAGTGCTTACTTCTAAATGGTTGGCATATGATTGGTTTCCTTTTCAATTTATTCTTTATTCAAACATTATATATTGAGTGGCTACCATCATTGGGGCATAATAAGTCCTCAATAAATATTTTCTTTTATGTTTTAAAATGCACATGATGTATTAACATCTGTTTCTTTTGTAATAAGAAATTAGCTATTTTTCAAAGGTTTCTTCCTACCTATTAAGGAAAGTTTATCTCCTTGAAAAAAAATTCCAATGCAAAAAAATTCCAAATTCATACAAAAAACCCCAAACAAACTAGGAAGTGACTATTCTTTTTACAAATGGATCCACCACATGGTGCTTTTACATAGAATGCTCCATAGCCCTCAATAGCTATTTCAGTTTGCAATAATTTGCCTCAAAAAATGAGGGAAGTGTAAATTTAAACTGGGGCTAAAATTATTTACAGGCCCTTTGGATTAGCTTTTTAACCCAAGTTGGAACTAATAAATGAGAAAAGTAAACTATGCTGATGAAATGTTCTTTATATCACCAAAGAATCACAGACACTGTTTTTGTAGCAGGGGTGCTTTCCTGCCCATTAACATCTCTAACAGACTTGGCAAGCTGAGCTGGCTGTGAGCATTCTGCATCTGCCCTCACCCCGTCCCTCTCCCACTCATGTACGCCTTGCTGCTTCCCCTCATTTTTAGGTACAGTACAATAGAGGCAAGTGGACTGTGAGGGGTGTGAGGAGGGAGGAGTGATGCTACATAGCCTGGTGTCCTGCTTAATGTTAGTGCTCAAAGAACAAAATGAAATAGACCTTATCATGCTCAGAGTTAACCACAGGACTTGAGCATCAATCAGAGGGGGTTTTATGTGGTCCATGAGAGTGTGCATGGTGCTCAGGCTCCATACTCTGCTGCTATGGAAGTGGAAACAGTAAGGGGTTCAGGGATAGAAATAAGGATCCACCCATAACCAGGGGCAGTAGGAAGGAGAGTTAAGCCAGGCCTAGTGTGCTCAGAAGAGTGGCTTTGTATGTCTGTCTGACTCTATTTCTACTCAGTTCTTATCATGTGGCAGGGACTGGGCTACCATAGGAGATGCAGGTGTGCCTCTCAAGTGGCTTACAGGGAAAGGCAAGGTAAAGCTTATATAAGTACACAATCCCTTAATTTTGGAGGGAGTAAGCTGAGGGCTGACAGAAGGAAGTGTCAACAGAAAATTTGAGCATACAGAAGAGCCTTCTAATAGGTGAAAAATGTTTCCTGGAGTTGTTGACATTAAAATAGGTCAAGGATTTTTTGTTTTGTTTTGTTAATCCTCACCAGAGGATATTTTTTCCATTGATTTTTAGAGAGAGTGGAAGGGAGGGGGAGAGACAGAGAGAGAGAAACATTGATGTGAGAGAGAGAAATGATATATTTATTGGTTGCCTCCCACAGGTGCCTCAACCCAGTGGGGATCAAGCCTGCAACTGAGGTACCTGCCCTTGACCAAAATTGAAACCATAACCTTTCCATACAAAGGCCAATGCTCTAACCACTGAGAAAAACAGCAGGGTAGGTCAAGGATTTTGACAGGCAGAAAAGGGGAGAGGCTATCAGTGGATGTACCAGTCTGAGCAAAGGCATGGAGCCAGGAAACATTGATATGGTCTGGTTAGAGTGTAGAGTAGAGATGAGCACAGAGTAGAGATGTGCCCATGCAGGGCAAGTGCCAGCTATAGAACTAACAGAAAGAAATATATATCCCATGGGCATCTTTTTTTAGTTTATTTTTTTAATGTACAATTCAGTGGTTTTTAGTATGTTCACTAGCTGTGCAACCATCACCACTATCTAATTCCAGAACATTTTCATCATTCCAAAAAGAAACTTCACACTCACTAGCCATCTCTCCTTTTGCCCCAGACCCTAGCAATCACTAATCTACTTTCTGTCTTTATGCATTTGTCTATTCTGGACATTTTATATTAATGGAGTCATACAATATGTGGTCTTTTGTGTCTGGCTTCTTTCATCTACACTAATAAAAGAGAAAGATACAAATTGACTGTCCCTCCCTGATGCCCACCAGCCAATCAGGAGCAAGTATGCAAATTAACCCGACAAAGATGGCGGGTTAATTTGCATACGCAAGCACCGAGCAGCTGGGGGCGGGGTGGTCGCTCGCGCATGCACCGGCATCAAGCAGCCTGGGTTCTGGGGACGGGTGTCCTTGGGAGCCAGGCCGCTCTGAGTCTGTAGGCCCGTGCTAGGCCTGGAGCGGCCTGGGTCCCGGAACACCCCAGGCCACTCAGGGCCTATGCTCACAGGTGCTGAGCAGCCAGGGGCGGGGCAGGAACGCCCTCCATGTCGCCATGGCGGGCCTGTGGGCAGCGTGCAGATGCCGAGTGGCCTGGGTCCCGGAGACACCACTGGAGTGTCTGATCCTGTCAGTCCAGCCTGGCAGCAGCTGAAGTTGCCAGTCCTTTTTGTTTCTGCAGCCCCTGGATGGGAAGTGAAAACCAAGAGTGCGGGAGCACCAGGAATTCTGGGAATCATAGTTCTGGTGCAGCCCCTGGGCCAGAAGCGGAAGCCCAGAGCTTGGGGAGCACCAGGAATGCTGGGAATCGTAGTTCTGGTGGCAGATGCGTTGTGGGATCTCCTAGATCAGCGGTTCTCAACCTGTGGGTCGTGACCCCTTTGGGGGTCGAACAACCCTTTCACAGGGGTCGCCTAAATACATCCTGCATATCAGATATTTACATTACAATTCGTAACAGTAGCAAAATTACAGTTATGAAGTAACAACGAAAATAATTTTATGGTTGGGGGTCACCATAACATGAGGAACTGTATTAAAGGGTCGTGGTATTAGGAAGGTTGAGAACCATTGTCCTAGATACTAGAGCAAAATGAGCCTGGAGCAAGTTACTGTTGTGGGTGGGGATGGAGGGACAGCAAAGGTGAGAGACATAAGTAAAGTCAGAGTGTCGAGGAAAAACTAAAAGGAAGATATTCTGCAACTTCTAGGAAATCTCCACCAATGGAGCAAAGAAAAAAAAAAGACCTCTACTATTCTGTGAGCACAAAACCAAACTGAGTTGGGGTTTCAGACAATTGACTCATATGATTGCAAAGACAGACAGAAACTCCCATATTGGAGAGGGCTCCCCTGAGGGCTTCCAGATTGGAGAGGGTGCAGGTCGGGCTGAGGGACCCACCCCCTATGCATGAATCTTCATGCACTGGGCCCCTGGTTTAGTATAATATTTTCATGGTGCATCCATTTTGAATTTATTGGGGTGACACTGGTTAATAAAATATATAGGTTTCAGGTGTACAATTCTACAACACACCATCTGTATATGGTATTGTGTGTTCACTACCCTAAGTCAAGTCTCTTTCCATCACCATTTATCCCTCCTTTACCCTCTCAACTTCTCCTCACCCCCACCCCTTTCCCTCTGACAATCACCATATTGTTCAACAATGGGGTTGGGACTGATTCTGGGAGAGAAGAGCCAGAATGTTTTTTGTTTTGCTTGTTTAATTCCTTCACCTTTTCCACCCAGCTCCCTCCCCCCCCCCCCCCAACAGCTGTAAATCTGTTCTCTATGAGTCTGTTTCTATTTTTGTTATTGTTGTTGTTAGTTCATTTTGCTCATTATGTCCCACATATGAGTGAAATCATGTGATACTTATCTTTCTCTGACTGGCTTATTTCACTTAGCATAATGTTCTCCAGGTTCATCCATGCTGTTGCAAAAGGGTAAGATTTTCTTCTTTTTTACAGCTGAGTATATTACATTGTGTAAAGGTAATACAGCTTTTTTATCCACTCATCTACTGATGGGCACTTGAGCTGTTTCCAAATCTTGCCTATTGTAAATAACACTGCAATGTACATAGGCATACATATATTCTTTTGAATTAGCACTTCAGGTTTCTTCAGATATATTCCTAGAAGTGGAATCGCTGGGTCATAAGGCAGCTCCATTTTTAATATTTTTAGGTAACTCCATACTGTTTTCCACAGTGGCTGCACCAATCTGCATTCCCACCATCATTGCACGAGGGTTCCCTTTTCTCCACATCCTTGCCCACACTTGGTGTTTGTTAATTTATTGACGATAGTCATTCTGACAAGTATGAGGTAATTGTGGTTTTAATTTGCATTTCTCTGATGATTTGTGACCTTGAGCACTGCCTGATATTCATAATTGTACTTTTGTTATATTGAGTACAATTTTGAAATGTGTCTAATATGTGAATTTGAGTCTAAGGTAAGTAAATTTTGGCCTGAATCCACAGATAACTTTGTCTTATTTTTTCTTAAAATATATTATTATTGATTTCAGAGAGGAAGAGAGAGGGCGAGAGAGAGATGAGAGAGAGAGAGAGAGAGAGAGAGAGAGATCAATCATGAGAGAGAATCACTGATCGGCTGCCTCCTGCATGTCCTCTGCTGGGGATTGAGCCCAAAACTCTGACCAGGAATCGGACCGTGAACTCCTGGTTCATAGGTCGACACTCACCATTGAGCCACACTGACCGGGCTCACAGATCACTTCTTAAAATTACTCTCTCTCCTAACTTATCTTTTAACCTTCTTGTCCCAAACCACAGCCCTCATCATTGCCCTAATCCCCTCTCAATAACTATAAAGTCTCCTCACAATAATTTCCTAAATCGTTACTTCTCTTCTTAAAACTCTATATCTAAACCACAATCATTGGCCTTTTCTTTCTAGTTACCTCATCCCCCGAACCACGGCATCCTTTTAAAAAGTTCTCTTTAAACTATTTCAAACAGTCTTTCCCCCAAAATATGCAATTCTGAGCTGCAATCCACTCCCTAAAACCAAAAGACATGCATGTCCTATCATTCCCCAACAGGGATGGGACTGATTCTGGGAGAGAAGGGCTAGGGTGTTACGTGTGACCTGTGGAAGATGTGGAAAATGTGAGAAGGTTGCTGTGGAGAGAGATGTGAGAACTATGATTTAGTGCCCCCTGGATAAGCCCTTGACTGTAGGCAGCTCCCTCTACTTGGCCAAGCTTTGCTTTTCTCATCTGGCATTGGAGGTTCTTAAACAATAACATTTGATGGCTTAACTAGTCAGATGAAGGACTACAATGAGGTGACCTCCAAATTCCTTTTAGCTCTATGTAAAGCACAGATATCTGTGTAGTCAAGATGAAGAGGATCAGCAGAACTTTGGAAGTTTGAATTTTCCGACCAATTACCTCAATTTTGTCCTTCACTTTGCTTGTGTAGATAAAGCTGTTCTGTGGGGTTTTTTTTTTTTTTTTTTTTTTTTTTTTGCTTTTTTATCTTTGTTTTGTTTGTTTTTTTGTCAATGAGAAAAATAAATGAAGTTTTATTGGGAAAAATATAAGACAGATATACTTTATTTTCTCTTTTGGATTCCAAACTCCTTGATTATATATCTGTCAGTGGGCTGCTAATGAAAATAGCTCTGGTTCCATGGGAATAACTGTGAGGACAATGAAATCCAGAGATGTGAACTAGGAGTACAGGATGTCTAACCAGAACTATTCTAAATTGCTCAGAAGGCACTAATGAAAGTGAAATGCCATGGTTAATAAATATTTGTTGATTGAGTAAAGAGCATGAATACCAGGTATACTCTGATAAAGGTACCTTGGGCCGGCCAGTGTGGCTCAGTGGTTGAGTGTTGACCTATGAACCAGGAGGTCACAGTTTGATTCCCAGTCAGGGCACACGCCAGGGTTGTGGGCTCAATCCCCAGTAGAGAGCATGCATGAGACAGCCGATTAATGATTCTCTCTCATCACTGATGTTTCTATTTCTCCATTTTCCTTCCGATCTGAAGTCAATGAATTTTTTTTTTAAAGAAAGATATCTTGGTAGCTCTAAGCTTACATACCATGGACAAAATGTAAATGGACATGCTGATTTCAAATAACAAGTGACCTCTTCCAAAAAGTTCTAAAGAAAGTTTTAACTCAAAATGGATCACAGATAGATACATAAAAAGTTAAACCATACAACTTGTAGAAGAAAACATAAGAGAAAATTTTTATGACTGTGGGCTAGGTAAAGAGTTCTCAGATAAAACACAAAAAAGCACCATCCACAAAAAAATGATATATTGGTCTTTAAGAAAATTGAAAATTTTGTTCTGTAAAAGACACACACTCTAAAGAGAATGAAAAAACAAGTTACAGACTGAAACAAAAATTTCAGAAATCGCATATCCATCAAAGAACTTGTATTTAGGATACATGAATAACTTTTAAAACAAACATGCAATAAAACTAGGCAAAATATTTGAACTGATATTTTACTAAAAAAAAGACATATAGATAGAAAATAGTATGTGAAAATATTGCTCAAAAGTGTATCAATCATTAGGGACCATAAGATAAATTAAATTTGTGGTAAATTAAAAACACAAGATACTACTACACACTTATTAGAGTGATTAGAAATAAAAACAAAACAGACACTTCCAAGTGTAGACAAGGATGTAGAACACCAAGAACTTTCATACATTGCTGGTAGGAATGCAATATGGTATAGCTTCTCTGGAAAAGAGTTTGATAATTTCTTATGAATAAACATACACAAACCACATGACTCAGGATTCCCACTCTTAGATATTTACCTTAGAGGAATGAAAACACAGGTTCATCCAAAAACCTATATAAAAATGTTTAAGACAGCATTATTTATAATCGCCAAGAACTGAAAACTGCCAACATGTTTTCCAATGGGTAGATGGATAAATAAACTGTGGGCCATCCATACAATGGGATACTGCTCAAGAATAAAAAGGGCCTGGCTGGTGTAGCTCAGTGGTTGAGCTTTGGTCCATGAACAAAGAGGTCACTTGTTTGGTTCCTGGTCAGGGCATATGCCCAGGTTTCAGGCTGGATTCCCAGCAGGGGAGTGTGCAGGAGTTAGCCAATCGATAATGTTTTTCTCTCATTGATGTTTTTTATCTTTCTCTAAAAAAAAAAAAGGCAATAAAAAATATAAGGACACCTGTCACTAAAATAAATAAATAAATAAATAAATAAATAAATAGATAGATAAATAGATAAATAAATAAAAAGGGGAAAGATTAAAGCCCTAGCCAGTTTGGTTCTGTGGCCAGTGGACTGAAGAGTCCGGGTTTGAATCCAGTCAAGGGCATTGTACCAAGGTTGCAGGCTTGATTCCCCAGCCCTGGTTGGGGTGCATGCAGGAGGCAAACCATTTGATGTGTCTCTCTCACTTCGGATGTTTCTCTTCTCAGCTTTCCCCTTCCTTCCACTCTCTCTAAAAATCAATGGAAAAAATATCCTCGGGTGAGGATTAAAGAAATAAAAAAGAGGAAGGACTAAAGATACACATAGTAATATCAATGATTTTCAAATACATTATGCTAAGTGAAATAAGCAGACTCAAAAGGTTACATAATATATTATTCAATGTATATGACATCTGGAAAAGCCAAAACTATAGGACAGAGTTGCCAGAGCATGAGGGTTGGTAGAGGGTTTGACTGCAAAGGGGAATGCTAGGGACATTTTGGGAATGAGGGAATTATTCTGTATCCTGATTATGGTGATAGTTACATGACTATTCATTTATTGAAACTTACAGCATTGTACCCCAAAAGGGGGGATGGTAATTTATTTTATGTAAACTGAAAACAAAAAGGTTTTCCAAGTAATGAAGGTGAAAAAAAGTTAAGTCAACAGGAAACTACGCTGTGTTAGTTTTGAGGCTTTAATTTTTACTCAGGATAATCCTGCTTTTGATGTTTAACTCATAGCACAATGAGGACAAATGAAACTTTTGCTGGTACTACATTTACATAGCAGCTAGGGTGAACCTTAAAGACATTTCCAAACATGGGGCTGCTGTATCCCCTTGCCTTTCCCAACCAAGCTATCTGACACTCAAGATCCGGTGACCTCAGAAGAATTATGATTGCCCAGCCAAACAAAGTCTTGATAACACCACACCCTGCACTTTTCACCTGAGCAAATGTCAGCAGACCTCATGCACGTCATGCCTTGGTGAGTGTGCTGGCCTGAATGCAGAGTCGGCAGGAGGCTTCCACTACCTCCTGACAAATCCTTCCTGACCTTGCCCCACTGACTAGCCCTTATGGTGATGACAGGTGAGAAAAGCCAAAACTATAGGACAGAGTTGCTAGAGGGTGAGGGTGGGTAGAGGGTTTGACTGCAAAGGGGAAATATTAGGGTGCACCTGGGTGTTGCCTCTGGGCTGGGCTTACCTGGGACAAGCCAGATTTAGCACTCCATTTCCTTCCCTTACAAAATCTATCTGAAACCCCGTGATCATTCATTGTTTAGGAATTAAAGATCTCCTTGAGTCTTTTGTGTCCTTGCCAGGTAGCTACAGCTGTTCCTCTGCCAGTCCAAGGTTTCATTCTGAGGCTCCTGGGAAAGTGAGAGAAAATTTCAATGCCCACGTATCATACTCAACTTCTTAGTTCTTAAATCACCACCTTTGGAAAAATCATCCAAGTCCCAGGGGAACACCATGAAGTCCTGACTGGCCAGGAGAGTTTCTGTGTGTTTGTGGTCTTCCAGATTTCATTGCATGAAGCATTAGTGCTTCATTGGAGTCTGTCATATGTTTGGATAAAGTTCCAAAATGTAACTAACAGAAGTTCCAGTTGGATTTCCAAGGCTAATAGAATTGAAACACACACACACACACACACACACACACACACACACACACCTACCTTGAAATTTAGGTGAATTTTCAACTAACACCTACTTTCAAAGAAGTATTTTATTTTTCATTATTATTATTTTTATTATTAATCTTCACTTGGAATCGAACCTGCAACCTAGGTATGTGCCCTGACTGGGAATGGAACCTGCAACCTTTCAGTGTACAAGATGACTCTCTAACCAACTAAGCCACACCAGCCAGGACCAGAAGTATTTTAGAGCATTGAAAGTTTAGAATCTAGAAAGGCAGGTAAAGCACTTGGCACAATGCCTATCAACCCTGAGTCCCCATTACTTGTCACGTCTAGGCTTTTGCACACTGCTCTTGGAACAATATAAGAAGTTACTTTATCACACGAAGATGTTTTTGCAGTTATTGTAAAACTGCTTTTGAAGATACTGTTTGTTTTGCCTTTCAATGTCCCTTATGGAAAATACTCTCCTGTTAAATTCATGTTAGATCATTCAAGCTGGAAAAACAAAAAGACACATATCTCTCCTTAGAACTTACAGCCTTCCATTGATGAGGTGAATGCAGAAAGATACCTGATTTTTAATTCCTATTTTATTGTTCTGCTTTAGTTCTCAGGCAGTTGCTGTTTATGTTCAGTTGCAGTAGCTACTCTGAGTTTAATAATAATAGTTAAATATTAACTCTCATTTTAAAAAAGCAAATGTTTAAGAGCTTTTTGGGGTGTCATTGTCCAATTTTGTACTTGGTCCAAAATGAAAACTAAAGGAGGGCTATTCCTACTGATAAATACATCTGAAATTAATAGGCTGGGTTATTTGAACCACTTGCTTTATTCCTACCCTGACTATGACCTATGTTATATTCTCCTGGCATAAACTGAATAAAAGTATATTCTACTGTTACAGATTTCAGCAGCTGTTAAAATTACACAGTAATTATCCATTCACACTGTGTTGAGTTACACTGTGATAAATTTGCTGCTGGTGCACAAAGCCGCATCTAGACACTGATGGGCACTCATTAAATCAGAGGCACACACAACACTCTGATTCACTCTTCCTGTCTGCCTACCCAGTGCTGCATAAAATACATAGCCAAGGCTTCCTCAGAATGTTTCTGATTCTCTATTTCCTTATGGACATGTACATGAGTATAAAGCAGATGAATGGACAGAATTCCAGATTGTACCCCAGACACCGCAGGCAGAGGAGAGACAAGGAGGACTCACACTGGGATTATAGCTCCTGGAGATTTCAGGTGAGCTTTATTTGTAATTTGTCATCTGAAATGAGGTATCTTTGAGAAAAAATGGGGACATGATTAATAGGACGACAGACAGGTATAAACATACCTTAGACAAATCAGGATATATGATTGCCATACCTAACAGGACCAGAACAGTGGGAAGCTGCTAAGAATGGTTCCTGGGGCACCAGGAAGGCCTTTGAGTCAAAATGTTTCTATATCTGCCTTTCCTCAATGATGACTTAAATTTCATCAATACTGATTTATTCCTTTGGATGAGAAGTTCTAAATCAGAGGTGATTTTCTGCCCTGACTCACACCAGGGGACATTTGTCAATGTCTGATGATATTTTTCATTGTTACAACTGGGAGTGGTGTTGCTACTGGCTTCTACTAGGAGAGGCCAGGGATACTGCTAAACATCTTATAATGTACAAGACAGGCTCCCACAAAAAAAGAATCATTTAGCCCAAAATTTCAGTAGTTCCAAGGTTGAAAAACTCTGCTTTAGATTAAGCACTGTCTGTCCTTTGGCTCCCATTTGAAGATACAGGAGGGTTAAGAGAATGAGAAGACAAGCCATAGACTTGGAGGAAATATTGCAAAAAACATCTGTTATCCAAAATACACAAAACAAAACAAAGCCTCTTAAAACTCAACAATAAGAAAACAAACAGTCTGATTAAAAAATGGGCAAAAGACTTGGACACCTCATTCAAGAAGATTTACAGATGTCAAATAAGAACATGAAAAGATGCTTACATGTCATATGTCATCAAGGAAATGCAGGTTAAAACAACAATGATACCACTACACACCTATTAGAATTTTGAAAATCCAAAGTACTGACAGAGGATGTGGAGCAACAGAAACCCTCATTCATTGGTGTTGGGAATGCAAAATGATACAGCCACTTTGAAAGACAGTTTGGCAGTTTCTAACAAAATTAAACATACTCTTACACTACAATCTAGCAACCACATCTCTTGGTATTTACCCAAGTGAGTTGAAAACTTATATCACAGAAAAATTTAGACATAAATATTTATTGAAGTTATATTCATAATTGCCAAAACTTGGAAGCAATCAAGATGTCTTTTAGTAGCTGAATGGGTCAATAAACTGTGATACATCACATGATGGAATATTATTCAGTGCTAAAATAAATGAGTTTTCAAGCCACAAGAAGACATGAAGTGAGTGACCTTGACTGCATATTGCAAAGTGAATGAAGTCAATCTGAAAAGTCAAGCTGCTACATATCATATGATTCTAACTACATGATATTCTGAAAAAGGCAAAATTTTGGAGACAATGAAAAGATCAGTGATTGCTAAGGATTAGGGAGGGGGCAGTGATGAATAGGCAGAGCTCAGGATTTTTAGGGCAGTGAAACTATTCTGCATGATACTGTATAGATACAGATACATGTCATTATACATTTGTCAAAACCCATAGAATGTATGCCACCAAGAGTGAACCATAATGTAAACCATGGACTTTAGGTAATAATGATATGTCAATGTGTCATCAATGATAAGAAATATACCATTCAGGTGGGAGATGATGATGAGAGTAGGAGAGGCTGTGCATACTATGTGAAGACAAGGGTATAGGGGAAATCTCTGTATCTTCTGTTCAATATTGCTGTGAACTTAAAAATGCTCTAAAAAGTGAAGTCTATTAAAATAAAAAGATTCATGAGAGGAAACTCTACATACCTTGCATTGAATGATTTTTATCAAATGGTAAGAGAAACTGACAAAGGAGCTGCCAAAGTAAAAGTAGAACTAGTTTTAGAGTTTTGCTTATGCTGACTCTATTATAGTGAACTGGAAGTTTTGCTTATGCTGATTCTATTATAGTGAACTGGGAGGTGTCAGAAGATGAGGGTAGTGACTGAAACCCCCTGATTCTTTGAGAGAAGTTAAAGAAAAATCATTTATTAATTTCACCAACCAAATTTTATTAAACATTTGCTATTGGCTGAAGCCTTAGGCATTTTCCCATGGACTTTCCATGTAAAGGTGCATAATGTAAAACAGATCATTGAAGCCTATTTTCAGTCCAGTCCCCTGCCTCCAGAGACCATCATTTAGCATGCAGTCTCTGGGTCTATGCCAGCATCATTTAAAAGTTGACTGAACCTTAAACTCTGACTACTGCTTCTTCCTATGTGACATGATTGGTTTTACTCAATGATTATACATTCCAATCTTCTATTTTGTGGGTAAATCCAAAATTATAGCAGTGCTCTGAGTTTCTGAGAGCATATAGAATGGGGAAGTCACAGATGTTCTACAACCCACATCTTGAAATGAGTGGGAGAGAAGAAAGGCACTTGTCTAGAGGAACGTTTCTCTTAGTGTTTTATGCATGCCAATTATGGACTTCTGTATTCTATTGTCCCAACCTAAGCTACACATCTTCTGAGTTTTCTCCCAGGGTTTGTCCTTTCTCCCTGACTTCAGACCTCAGAAATACAGAGTGTATCTAAACAACATCCAGTAATACCAACAAGTTAACTAATGACACCAAGTCCCTATGCAGATGCCTCATAGTGGATAGTGTGTGTGTGTGTGTGTGTGTGTGTGTGTGTGAGAGAGAGAGAGAGAGAGAGAGAGAGAGAAATCTAAATTGATGGTGGAACTAGCATGTGCTGAATCTTGTTGAAAGAGATTTATATTCATCTTATTCCAGGCAGCTGTGGTGAATTTTTCCTCATCCCACCCCCCAAAGTCGAGAATCCTTGATTTCCCCCAAAGCAGCATTATTTTCCTGATGTAAACAGCAGAAACCACCACAATCTTGTCTCAAGGATTGGGTTCAGAAGGAATACTTTTTCTGTGGAATTTCATTTAAAGCAGCTGACGGAGTATCCAGACATTTAGGATTATAAATATCTGAACATTTCTATGTAAAATATTATTTTTTTCTATTTATAATTTGGGGGTAGGTGGAATTAAGGATCATTTGTCTTTAAAATTTCTTCACGTTATGTTCTCTTCTCCTGAGTTTCTATATTTTAAAGTTTTAGATTATTTTCTTTTTTGACTTGTTTCTGTTTTTTCATAAGTCTCCTTTTACAGCCTTTTTTCTGGTTCAATCTGATGCCTTTTTAATTTCCTTCCCTTTATTAGAGCATTTACTATGTGCACTTTTCTACCTATTTCTATCGCTTTTCATGCTACTATCCTAATCTCCTTTATGCAGGTCTGTGCTTTGTTCTTTGCCACCCATGACATCTCTTCTTACCTCTGAAGACTTTTTTTTTTGTTCTTTCAGGAAAATAGAGTATGAACATATTATGCACTTTCATTTGTGGTGTCTTTGGTCATTTCTTGAGTCCTCCAGTTTGGGACTCAGCATCTCTCTCCTTGTCATGTATCCTACCTGTCCTTCTGGGACTGTTTTTTCAATCTGCCAAGGTGTGTGGACAGACTCTGTAAGGATAAATGTGTATCACTTATCCAGGGCCTTCAGCAGCTATGCTGGGCATTCAGAACAGCCTTTGCTAAGTAACCATACAGGCAAGACAGCACAGGGAGTCAAATAAAATCAAATATGAAGAGATCAAAATCATGCTTTGGGCCAGGCTGCCGTGGCTCAGTGGTTGAGCATCGACCTATGAACTGGGAGGTCATGGTTCAATTCCAATTGGGGCATATGCTTGGGTTGCAGGCTTGATCCCCAGTGTGGGGCAGCCAATCAATAATTCTCTCTCATCATTGATGTTTCTCTCTCTTTCTTCCTCTCTGAATCAATAAAAATATATTTTAAAAAAATCACACTTTGGGGGAATTTAAATGACCAAATTGGCATATAGATCTGATTGAACACAAAGCCATCCCTTTTCCCACAAAGTCAGGGAATAGAAGACCAAACCAAAAAATTTCTTATTTTAATGGTTGGAAAATTTTGGAGTCGTCAAAAATGAAGAGGATAAAATGGAAATACTCCACAACACAAGCATGGTTAGGGAATTGGTGGCATGACCGGGCAGTTCATTTCTCTTTGACTTGTATAGCCTGGGAATGGTGACTGGTCTGTGGCTAAGCAAGCACAGAACAAGTGTAAGGAAATGATGATTCTTTCTTATCAATAGCAATAATCATATCAGTTTATTAGTAATTAAAAGTGCCATATGTTGGCACAACTCTAATTGAAAGTAGTATTCCTACAATACAGACCTTGGGATTGCTTTTAGCATATTTGTCACCTATAAGCAAGACTTTGGCCCTCTTCATCACACAAATATTTACTACTGGGCAATACCATGTACCGTGCATAGTTCCTGGAGATAAATAAGTCAAGGATGAAGAAATTGCCTTACGGATGGAGGATTTCATGATGCCAACACAACCCAGGGGAAGCTGAGAAATTCAATCTTAAAATGGCTTTTTTATTTTTCCCTGAAAGGATAACAAATATATTGGTTGGTCTACTTGATTTCCAGGCCCCACCCCTGAACTTCTTCCACCACAGCCTCTGAATAGACATGTCATTCAGATGTGATGATGTCATGGTCTCCAACAGGATGGTGGTTTTGTTTTTTGTTTTTTTTTAGATTCTTAAATGATGTAAGCCACAAGGCTCAAGTTTGCTATAAGTCTGTATGTTGGAAACTGCAACTTCATATGCATTTTCTTGATCAATTTTGGCTATTTACTTAAGCATAGTAGTCCCTAATAGCTATACAGTATTTGTAATAACTCCTATTGAGCCTTATAGAAAAGTTTAAGTCTCTAACAGTGTATGTTGTAGTTAAACTTGGATATTATTACTGAGACAGAGCACTGATTTGTTTAGCAAACACTGTGAAATAGATTGTCTTATTTATTCTCAATATCACACTATTGTTTTACTTCTTCTATTCTAGTTGTTTAAAAATAACTTTTATTTTAAATTTTAGAAGTAACACATACAGCAGAAAACTTAGAAAACCAAGAAAAAAATCCAAGAAAGCAGGAATATGAGTCATCCAAACCCTGCCACACACACAGCTTCTGATATGATTGGTGATGCCTTAATATACTTAAAAAATGTGTATCTTATGTTGCTTGACAAAAATTGTATCAATTCACTTGTTTTCCTCCCTTAACAATATATCAGGGCCATTTTCTCACATCAACAAAGATTCTGTTTAATGAAAGTGTGTACTTCTTAAACAGCCACATGTATGCATATTGCCATGGTCCCGTGGAGGTGTAGCCCCCCCAGCAGGGGTTCCACCCAGACCAAGCAGCCACTGTTTGCATTCTCAGTAGAGGGTCCTCCCTTTAGGAATGCAGAGTTGGTGATGCCAAGTGTGTCCTTGACCTTCTGGGCAGGATGGAGAGCTCTTCTATTTTCTCAGGCTTTTGCTTGATAAGGGTGATTAAACAGCAAGATTCAAGATTTATTACTCAGGAATCTAGTTAATTTGCAGTTGCTTAGAGCTTTCATTCGTGCCCTGATCCCCTTATTCAGTTGCTGCCTTATTTTAGAAACTCACTAACTAAAGACAATACCAATCAACAAATCCCAAACTGCTTCAGGCTGCACCTTCTTTCAATTCTGTTTCTATTTCTCTTCTTTTTTTAATTTTTTCTCTTTTCACGAGTACCAGAATGATCAATATCAACATTTAACAGTTCCCTAGCACTTTATTTCTTCAAAATGTATCCAAAGTATGTTCATTAGTTGTTTAAAAATGTAAAGCAAAGAGAATATTAATCTAAAAATGGGAGTGTGCTGTGTGCATGAATGGATATATATATTCATGTAATTTTTAATCATGCAAGCCCAGTTTTTAAACATTTGTTGTCCAATATATCTACACTAATAAAAGACAAAGATGCTAATTGACGGTACCTTCGCTATGCCCAAGCCACCCCCACCAGCCAATAAGAGCAACTATATGCAAATTAACCCAACCAAGATAGCGACCGGCAGCCACGGAGGTAGAGCAAGCAGGAGGCTTGGTTGCCCCGGCGATGGAGGAAGAGAAGCTTCCTGCCTGCTCTCCAGGCTGTGGCCTTTACAGAAGGCAACAAAGTTTCAATTATAGAAGCTAAATTAATCCCAGATACCTGCTTTCTGCCAGCCTCCACTGGAAGCTTGGGTGGCTGGGGCTGTGGCCAGCCTGCAAACAGCCATCAGGCCCTCACCCAGGATGGCCACACCCTCATGGGGTGAGGGTCCTTGCTGGGGGGCTTGGCCAGCCTGCAAACAGCCATCAGCCCCTCACCCAGGCTGGCCAGGCATCCCAGGGGGGACCCCCACCCTGAAGGGGCTGTGGCCAGCCTGAAAACAGCCATCAGCCCTTCACCTAGGGTGGCCACACCCTCATGGGGTGAGGGTCCCCACTGGGGGCCTTGGCCAGCCTGCAAACAGCCATCAGCCCCTCACCCAGACTGGCCAGGCACCCCAGCAGGACCCTCCACCCTGAAGGGGGTGTGGCCAGCCTGAAAACGGCCCTCAGCTCCTCACCCAGGCTAGCCAGGCACCCCAGCAGGGACCCCCATCCTGAAGGGGCTGTGGCCAGCCTGCAAGCAGCCATCAGCCCATCACCCAGGCTGGCCACACTCTCATGGGGTAAGGGTTCCCACTGGGGGGCTTGGCCAGCCTGCAAACAGCCATCAGTCCCTCACCCAGGCTGGCCAGGCACCCCAGCAGGACCTCCCACCCTGAAGGGGGTGTGGCCAGTCTGAAAATGGCCCTCAGTCCCTTACCCAGGCTGGCTAGGCATCCCAGTGGGACCCCCACCCTGATCCTGGACACCCTTCAGGGCAAACCATCTGGCCCCCACCCATGCACCAAGCCTCTATCCTATGTAATAAAAGGGTAATATGCAAATTGACCCTAACAGCAGAGTGACTGGCAATCACTGGTTACTATGACAGACACTGACCACCAGGGGGCAGATGCTCAATGTGGGAGCTGCCCCCTGGTGGTCAGTGTGCTCCCACAGGGGGAGCTCTGCTCAGCCACAGGCCAGGCTGCCGGCTGCCAGTACAGCGGTGGTGCTGGGAGCTTCTCCCGCCTCCTCAGGATGTCTGACTGCAGCTAGGCCTGCTCCCCACTGGCAAGTGGACATCCCCCGAGGGCTCTTGGGCTGCCAGAGGGATGTCTGACTGCCAGCTTAGGCCCAATCCCCCGGGGAGCGGGCCTAAGCCAGCAAGTGGTCATTCCCTGAGGGGTCCCAGACTGGGAGAGGGCACAGGCCGGGCTGAGGGACCCTCCTGAGTGCACAAATTTTTGTGCACCAGGCCTCTAGTCAGTAAATAATTCTTGAAGTTGTTAGTCCCTGAAGCTATCAGCAAGGTGATTTGAATAAACCACCTTGGTTTATTCTTTCAGTTTAGGTTTTAGCAATCCTAGAAAATCCTAGGTAACTGGAAACAATAAATTATTCCCAAAATATGACATGAAGTAATGATAACAACAATAGCAACAACAGTTATCACATTCATATCAGGGCTCTTCTGTCTAAGCTCTTTTCATTTTTTATTTCATGAACTTCTCAAAACCCACTCTGAAATATAGATACTATTAGAGGCCCCATTACTGCAGATGTGGAAAATGCAAGTGAGAGTTATTTTTAAAGCCTAATTTTTACCTATTTTTCACTGCCTTGCTCCCAGTGCTCATGGTCCCCTCTCAGTTACCAGTGCTACTATTAATAGTGATATTAGTTATCTTTCACTGAGTGTATGCCATGAGTCGGCACTTCATAAACATTATTTCTGATTAACATGTGGTAGATTGCATTTGTCATCACAATAATATCTCCCTTCCTTCCACATGCTCCTCCGCATTGTGACCTTGCCATTTCCCACCCAGAAAAGGCCACATCTCCATCCCCTTCTATCTTCAGGAGGCCCCCAAGACTGTGTTGACCCTATAGCAGAAGTGATATTGTGCCAGTTCCAGGTCCCAGACTGTGAGTGCCTAACTGCTCTACTTCCTGTCTCTCAGAATAATTGCTGTTGGAAGCTAGCACTTGTGTTAAGACATATGCTCACCCTGGGACTGCCAGACTATGAAAAGCCTGGTGTCGGCAAACCACAGCCCACGGGCTAAATCTAATCCACCGCCTGTTTTGAATGGGCTTCAAGCTAAGAATGGTTTTGAAATTTTTTTAAATTGTTGTGGGAAAAACTAAAATAATAATATTTTGCGATATGTGACAAATATATGAAATTTATATTTTAGTGTCATAATAAAGTTTTATTAAAACGTGGCCACATTCATTTGTTTATATTTTCTATGGCTGTTTTCATTACAGTGGCAGGGTTGAATAGCTGAGACAGAAATCACATGGCCCTCAAAGCCTAAAATATTCCCTGGTTTTTTACATGGAACCCTTGCCCCCCTTCCCCACTTCCTTACCCTCATCCCAACAACCAAGCACCACCAGAGGATGAGCGGGAGAGACCAGAAAACACTGAGGCACTAACACAGTGAGTATATACCTATGCATCTCAGACCTCCAGCCCCAGCCAACTCAACTGAGGCCACACGGAACAGAGACGACTTGCCCAGCTGAGCCCTCCTCAAATGCCTGACCCAAAATATCAAAAACAAAATCAATGGCAATTTTAAGGCACTAAGTTTTGGATAGTTTTGTTACACAGCAGTAGATAACTGAAACTCCTCACAATCTCACTCTATAAAAATAGAGATTATCCAAATATTTAGATGGGGAAACAGAGACACAGAAAGATTAAATTACTCATTCAAGATCCCACAGCTGGTGGAGAACTAGAATTTTAATCTAGGTCCTTTCACTTCTTAAGCTTTGTTTATGACACAACTAACCCCATAATATTCAACCTTTTCTCTACTGTTATACAGTTTATGCCCATGTCAGTCTTCACTCATTCAACAAATATTTGTTGAGAATTGTCATCAAACATTGAACACTGCGCTAAGCTTTGTGGGGAAACAAAAAATAAATTCAGATGGAATCTGAAATTTATAGTTAATTGTCTGTTTAGCTAAGAACATCAGGAGTTTTAATAATATGAAGATGCATGAAACATTCCCATTCAAACTCAGCATATTTCTCCTGAAGCTTGTGGCCCAGAGAATCCCATTCTAGGTGTACTCACTCTCAGAAAAGCTTTGCATTAGATGCTAATCTCACAGTTTTGAGACTTTTTAAAGGAACAAGTCAGCAGTCAGTGACTACATGACTTGAAAGCTCATTCCACCAACCCACAAAGTTAGATGCATGTTAGCTTTTTAAAAAAAAGTAAATTCAGATTAACTGTCTTTTTCCATGTTCAAAATATATGTAACTACACCTGAAAGGAAGTTACACAGCTGGAAACCATTAGGGCAGAAAGCAATGAAAAGCAGGAAGCAGAGGCCTTGGAGAAAGTGATTGTGAGGGAGCAGGGTAAGGAATGTGAGGAAAGGTTTTGAAGGATATTCCAGAGTCTTTTGCTGAGGTCCTAGCAGAGACAGTCACTCAGTGAAGTGAAACTTATCATCTAGATGAAATACACAAAGAAGACTGAGGCAGCCAGGAGTGGAACAGCCATTTCCCTGCTTATCACGGGCCTCTTTGCCACCCTACTTAGGTGTTGGCTTCCTGATGGTAGAACTATGACACTCAGTCAGTGGCTGGAACTGACTTATACCAGCTTACAAGAGCTATTGTCAAATTTTCCAGAATTTTTGTAAGACAATTGTTAAATCTTTGGTAGCCTGAAATCAGCCACAGGAGGAGTATTTGCACCATGGAATGTCAACTATTGTATGACAACTATAACTACAAGTAAATTTTAAAATAAAAAAAATAAGAATAAATTCATTCTAATCAAGATGTTCTGTACAGCCTTCAGGGTAGGTGTGGGGCAGCAAATAGCTCACCTGACGAAAGAAAGGTAGTGCTAAGAGTCTGTGAAGACGAATGTTTGGTGAAGTGGGGAAGGAAATGAATTTTGGCAAGGAGGCAGAGGGTGGTGTATTTAGATGTGATGCTAGAAGAAAACATTTTACTAATGAAAAAACTCAAAGGTATTATAAAAAAGGTGTTTGGGGGCAAAAATTAAACTTTATTTTATACATAGATGAAGAACTCTTGCTTTCACAGTTACATTTCTTCCTTTTTTTTTTTTAAGTGTTGATTTCAGAGAGAGAGGTAAGAAGAGGGAGAGATAGAAGCCTCAATGATGAGAGAGAACCATTGATCGGCTGCCTCCTGCACCTCCCACATTGGGGATCGAGCCCAAAACCCAAGCATGCACCTTGACTGGGAATCGAACTGTGACTTCCTGATTCAACCACTGACCCACACTGGCCTGGCCACAGTTACATTTCTAACATCTACCAAGGAATTTCTGAATGTGGTCCGCATGACAAGACTCCTGATTATATATTTTAATGAGAAACCAACATATGTTGTTGGATTCCTGGAACTCTGTAATTTCCATTTTATAGTACTTCAGACACATCTCTTAAAAGTCCAGATCTTTTCTAATATCACATTATAAAAGATACAAATCTCAAAAATATAGTAAAATTTTCACCAGTTGTGAACTCTGATGCTAGTTTAGTTAGTTAAAGGTAGAAACTAATAGTTCAACATATTGCTTTACATGTGGATTCCAATGATCTATGCAAAGTTATTACTTTTTGCTACATATCATTTTATGTCTAATACAATTACTCTCAATCCATCTTGAAGAAAAATAATTTCCCTGATGTGATAAGATATGATGGTTCCAGCCACATATTTAAAATAGTAAGCTTTTATCTCTTTATAAAACTTGATTAAAAACATGCCATGTGCAAGCCTTTTCCTGAAGGAGGACTGTGGTTTTTTTTAATGACTTTTATCAGAGAATGAGACTCTATAAATATATGAAGTGAGAGCTAGTTGGTTCTTTCTCTCTGTTTTAATTGTATTTTTAATATGTTGCTGCCTTCCACTGAGTACATTTTCCAAACAGACCTGGATCAGTCTAGCTCCCCCAAGGCCACAACCTTCTGTGCTATGTGGGGCGGGGTGCTGAGGACAGGGACACATCTGTAACCAAACCAGTGAGCCACAGTGGGAGCTGACATCCATTTCTCTGAAATGAGAGCCTCTCATTCCTTTGTTCTTGATATTTCCTGGCAGCGTATCCACAAGCACATGCTATTAACAGATGGTGGAAGGCATAATTGAGATTTTTATCATAACATATACCCCATGCTTCCATCATGCATCAGAGAAGCCAAGATGTACGGGATAGTTCGCTCTATCACAGCAGGCTAGAAACATCTACTTCAAACCTCCAAAGGCTCTCACTTCAAGCTTCAAGATGTGGTTTTCCGTCAGAAGTACAGAACCGACTTCAGCTTTCATATCAGACTCATTCAGATCAGTGGTTGCCATAAGAGAGATTGCTTTCTCCAGAGCTGAGGTGATCTAGTAAGTTGAGGTACACATCTGTGCAGCAGAGCTGAGGCCTATGGGATTGGCAGAGAGCCCTGAACTTTGTATTACAGACAACTATGTCTCATCGCACAGATAAAAAGATATCCTTTGTTCAACCCCATAGTTATGTGCTGAGCAAGTAAAAAAAAAATTAAAAAGCAGGGGTAAGTAGAGAGAACTTATTCAAAGAAGCTAAAAGGATTAATTTCACTTTTTTGTTTTAGCTGTTTAAATCTAGTGTGTGCCTTCTCAGTTCAAAACGAAGATTGTAGGAGTCTGCTTTATAACAACACCTACACTAATAAAAGAGAAAGATGCAAATTGACTGTCACTTCACGATGCCCACCAGCCAATCAGGAGTGAGTATGCAAATTAACCCGACAAAGATAGTGGGTTAATTCGCATATACAGGTGCCAAGTGGCCGGGGGCAGGGTGGCCGCTTGTGCGCATGCTGGCGCCAAGCGGCCTGGGTCCCAGGGACAGGCTGCTCTGAGTCTGTAGGCCTGCATGTAGGCCTGGAGCGCCTGGGGTCCCGGAACGACCCCTGGCCACTCTGGGCCTATGTGCACAGGTGCCGAGCAGCTGGGGGCAGGGCAGGAATATCCCCGGGACCCAGGTGCTCTGAGTTGGTGTGCGCGCAAGTAGCCGGGGGCCAGGTGGGAATGTTCCCCACAGTGAGCAATCAGTCCCCGCAGCAAGCGAGCAGACAGCAGGGCCCAGCTTGCCCCTGCAGTGGTGAGCCAGAGAGCAGACAACAAGGCCCTGCTTGCTCCTGGCCCTGGCAGTGAAGGGCAAACAGGCCCCCACAGAGAGCAGACACCAGGGCCTGCGGTGGCATCAAGCAGGCAGGTCCGCAGAGAGCAGAGAACCACAGGGAGCAGGCCTAAGCTGTCAGTAGGACATCCCCTGAGGGCTCCCAGATTGGAGAAGGTGCAGGTCAGTCTGAGGGACCCACCCCCCATGCATGAATTTTGTGCGCTGGGCCCCCCCCTATATATATATATATATATATACACATACATACATATATATATATATATATATATATACACATACATATATATATATGTATATATCTACACTAATAAAAGAGAAACATGGTAATTAGCATACGACCGCTACCCTTCCCATTGGCTAATCAGCATATCCTTATGCAAATCAACTGTCAGCCAAGATGGCGGCCGGCAGCCAGGCAGCTGGAAGCGAACATGAGGCTTGCTTGCTCCAGTGACTGCAGACTCCAACGTTCCCCGCCTGACTTACTGGACTCTGAGTTGCAACTCTAAGCAACTATGTACTATGTTGCAAATGTAGAAGCTAAACAAAACCCCAGAAACCAGCTTTCAGCCTGCCGGGATCTCAGAGCTGAAGTTATACATTGTTTTGATTATAGAACAGCAAACAAACCAGATACGAAGCCTCAGAGCTAGAGCCAGAGCTAAAGGTGGCCCAGAATAAAATAAAAAAAAGAGAAAAAAAAGGAGCAGTTGGGAGCTTCAGTCAACAACCGCCAGCCTGAAAGCAGCCCTCAGCCCCTCACCCAGACTGGCCAGGCACCCCAGTGGGGACCCCCACCCTGAAGGGTGTGTGACCAGCTGCAAACAGCCATCATCCCCTCATCCAGGCTGGCCAGGCACCCCAGTGGGGACCCCCACCCTGATCCAGGACACCCTTCAGGGCAAACCAGCTGGCCCCCAGGCCTCTATCCTATATAGTAAAAGGGTAATATGCCTCCCAGCACCGGGATCAGTGGAGCTGCGAGGCCTCTTGGCACCAGATCAGCATGACAGGGGGCAGCACCCAAACCCCCTGATTGCCCTGCAGCTCTGTGTGTGACAGGGGGCGGGGCCACAACCTCCCTATCTGCCCTGCTCTGTTCGTGACAGGGGAAGGCACTCCAATCCCCTGATGGGCCCTGCTCTGTGTGTGACAGGGTGCGGTGCCCCAACCCCCCCTCCACAGGCCCTGCTCTGTGTGTGATGGGGTAGAGCCATAACCTCCCCATCGGCCCTGCCCTGAGTGTGACAGTGGCGGCGCCCCAACCCCCTGATCGGCCCTGCTCTGTGCGTGACAGGGGGCAGCGCCCCAACCCCCTGATTGGCCCTGCTCTGTGCATGATAGGGGGTGGCGCCACAACCTCCCCATCGACCCTGCCTTGAGTGTGACAGAGGGCTGTGCCCCAACCCCCCAATCGGCCCCACCCTGAGCGTGACTGAGGGTGGCATCGCAACCTCCCAATCCGCCCTGCTCTGTGCATGACAGGGGGCGGCGCCCCAACTCCCCAGTCGGCCCTGCTCTGAGCCCGACCAGGGGCTGCACCTAGGGATTGGGCCTGCCCTCTGCCACCCAGGAGCAGGCCTAAGATAATTAAAATTGCAAGACTGTCCTTTTGACAGATGCCTGAGCATTGCAATCAGTGGGGTCAAGCTGTGAAGTTTATATTTGACAGTCAGTAGCGTAGCTAGAAAAGTACTCCAGAAAGCTTGAAATCTAACATGGCAGTGGGTATAACTGGTGGTTCAGAGCTGGGACTGACTCTGAAATCAAACAGCTCAGTTCAAATCTGACTTTCTCCTACCAGGTAAGTGACTTTGATCAAGGCACTTGATCTTGAAGCCTGATTTCTTTATTTGTAAGTGGGTATGAAACTATTACCTACCTTATAGGGTTATTGTGAAAATTAAATGAAATAATATATGAAAAGTATTCAGCATAGTGCCTGTACACATTATATAGCTCAGTAAACATTAGCTATTGGTACTCATACAAAGTGACAAACAGGGTCAGGTACATAATTTTTAGACTAAGTGAAAATGTCCCTTTGTTTAAAAAACAGGGAAAAAATGCTGGTAAGTGTATTAAAATATAAAGTTTTTCTTTTATTGCATGCCTTCTCTTTCTCTCAACTTTTCAAGATGTTGTTGGTGTTCTTAATTAATAAACTTTATTTTTTTAGGGTAGTTTTAGGTTTACAGAAAAATCAAGCAGAAAGTCCAGAGTTCCCACTTACCTTCTCCCACCACCCTAGTTATCAACACCTTACATTAGTGTATAGTTGTTATAATTGAAAAACCAATATTGATACCTAATTATTCACTAAGTCCATAATTTACACTAGGGTTCACTTTTAGTGTTGTGCAATTCTGTGAGTTTTAACAGATGCATAGTTATGGATCCACCATTTCAGTATCATACACACTAGTTTCACTGTCCTAAAATTTCCCTGTGCTCCATCTATTCATCACTTCCCACTCTCCCTACAAATCCCTGAGAACCCTTGATCTTTTTACTGTTTCTATAATTTGGCCTTTTGCAGAATATCATATAGTTGCAATCATACCAAATGTAATTTTTTCAAGCTAGCTTCTTTTATCTAGCAATATGCATTTAAGATTTCTCCTCCATAACTTTTTGTGGTTTGATAACTCATTTCTTTTTATTTCTAAATAATATTCCATTGTATGGATGTACTACAGTTTGTTTATCCATTCACCTATTGAAGGTCATCTTGATTGCTTCCAATTTTTGGAATAGGTATGTATGATATGAATAAAGTTTCTATAAACATTCATGTGCAGTTTTTTTTGTGTGTGTAGACATACATTTTCAACTCATTTTGACAAATATCTAAGAGCTCATTTGTTGGTTAGTAAAATAAGACTATGTTTAGCTTTGTAAGATACTGTCAAACTGTCTTTGAAAGTAAGTGGCTGAACCATTTTACATTCCTACCAGCACTGAATGAGAGTTCCTGTTGCTCTACGTCCTTGCCAGCATTTGATGTTGTTTTGGATTTTAACCATCCCAGTAGGTATGTAGTAGTATCTCACTGTTGTTTTAATTTGCATTTCCCTAATGATATGTGATATTGAGCATATTTTTATATGCTTATTTGTAATCTGTATATTTTTTTTTGGTGAGGTGTCTGTTTAGATGTTGGGCCCACTTTTTGATTAGGTTGTTTGTTTATTGTTGAGTTTTAAGAGTTCTTTGTATATTTTATTTGTTAAATTTTTTAATTGAATTTATTGAGATGACATTGGTTAATACAATTATATAGGTTTCAGATGAACAATTCTATAATACATCATTTGTATATTGTATTGTGTGTTCACCACCCCAAGTCAAGTCTCTTTCCATTACCATTTATCCCCTCCCCTTTTTTATTCCCCCCCCGCCAAATCCCCTTTCTCCCTTGTAATCACCATACTGTTGTCTATGATTTTTTTTTGTTTTGTTTTATTCTTTCACCTTTTTCACCCAGCCCTGGAACCACCCTTCCCTCTGATATAATTCTTTGTATATTTTAGATACAAATTCTTTCTCAGATATGTATTTTGCCTATATTTTTTCCCAATTTGTGGCTTGTCTTTTTATTCTCTTAATGGTGTCTTTCACAGAGAGGAAGTTTTTAACTTTAAAGAAATCCAATTTATTAATTTTTTATTTCATGGATCAGGCTTTTGGTGTTATATATAAGAAATTCATTGTAAAACCCAAGGTCACCTAATATAATTCATATATACATAAATATATATATATATATATATATATATATATATATAGTTTTCCATCCTCATTTCTGGCATAGAATTCCTATAGCTCATCTAATTTCCTAAGTTATAAGAGTACTAGGAACATATTTTATTCTCATACTTGGTCTTTAACCCGTTTTTTACATAGAACTCCTAAATCCTTCCAAATTTCTCGGGTGATAGAAGTATCTTTTGTTCTAATGAGGCAGCTCTCGGTTGGCTCCTGGGTAACTTCAGGATGGGGGCTAATCACCGGAAAGGTCAAGCCAAGGTTAGAAGTTTGGGACTTTCAGTTCTATCCCCATCCTTTAGTGGGGGGAGAAGGTCTAGAGATGAGCTAATGATTCATCAGCCTATGAGACGAAGCCTCATAAAAATCACAAAGGTATGGGATTCAGAAAGTTTCTGGGCTAGTGAACACATCCATGTACTGGGAGAGTACTCATCCCAATTCCATGGGGGCAGAAGCTCCTGTGCTCAGGACCCTTCCCCAAACCTGTCTTACACATCTCTTCCATCCTTTACTGTATGTATCCTGTAATAATAAACTAGTAAATGTAAATAAATGTTTTTTCTGAGTTCTGTGAGCCATTCTAGCAAATTATTGAACTGAAATTGTGGGAACCCCAATTTATGGCTGGTCAGTCAGAAGTACAAGTGACAACTTGGAACTTTACATTGGCATCTGAAGTTGAAGGAAGGGCAATTCTTAACCTGGAGATCTGATGCTATATTCAGGTAGATATTGCCAGAATTGAGTTAACTTGTAGGACACCCAGGTGGTGTCAGAGAATTGCTGAATGTATGAAAACCCACATGTGGTGTCAAAAACAAAGTGAATACTGGCAGTAGTATGACTGTAAAGGAGAAACCACGGGAGATTTTTCATGCACCTAGATTTTCTACTATATTATTCTTTAGAAGTTTTGGAATTTTGTATTTTACATTGTCAATGTAAGAAATGTCCAAACCTGTAGAGAATTTTCGTAAGAGTTTATTTGAATCAAACTGACGACATATACCAAGGAGCAAGATCTCAAATGCTCCCAAGAAAAACCATTTTGAAGCTTCTTTTATGCATTTGAAATTAAGAAGGGAAGTAAGGAAGATTACTTGGAGGTGGAGGAAAGCAAGATGAGGATTAGATTACAGGATAGTTAAGGTTATGTGCTCTCTTAAGGGTGGTTATCACTTATATCAAAGGTGTGTTAACCTAGATCAGGGGTCCTCAAACTTTTTAAACAGGGGGCCAATTCACTGTCCCTCAGACCGTTGGAGGGCCGGACTATAGTTTAAAAAAAAACTATGAACAAATTCCTATGCACACTGCACATATCTTATTTTGAAGTAAAAAAACAAAATGGGAACAAATACAATATTTGTATTTGCATGTGGCCCGTGGGCCAAAGTTTGAGGACCCCTGACCTAGATGCACAGAAACAATGGACATGGCTTGCTTAAGGCAAAGATAAACCTTTTACTAAAAACTTACATGCTTGGGGCATGACTACCCACTATGACCTGCCCCAGCTAGGAATTTATGATCAGATCACCCTGTGAGATTATTTTCCATAGAACCCCCTTTCCCCTTTTCCATCCTTAGCATTTAGGTCTATTATCCATTTTGAGTTGATTTTTGTGAAAGGTATGAGATCAGAATTTAGCTTCTTTTTTTTTTTTTTTGACCTGTGGATGTTCCGTTTTTCCAGCACCATTTATTGAAAAAAAAAAAATCCCTTCTCCAGTGAATTAACTTTGAACTGTCAGAGATCACTTATCTATATTTGTGCGGGTCTATTTCTGGGTTCTCTAGACTGTTCCATTTTTCTGTTTGTCTATTCTTTCACTGATAACCATACTATCTTGATAATGTTGCTTTACAGTAACACTTTTTTATTTTTTAAAATTTATCTTTATTGTTGAAAGTATTATGGATGTCCCTTTCTTACCCCCCCACTCCCCACTGACCTCCTTACCCTGCTCCTGTCCACTCTCCAGACCTTCTCCTCACTATTGTCTGTCCATGGGCTATGCATATATAGAGCACCAGTCCTATTACTTTGTTTTCTTCAGTATTATCTTGGCTATTCTTGGTCTTTTGTCTCTCCATATGATCTTTACAATCATTTTGTCAATCACAGAATAACTTGTTGGGCTTTTTATTGGGATTGCATTGAATCTATGATCAAGTTGAAAAGAACTGACATTTTAATAATATTGAGTTTTCTTATCTATAAACATGGAATATCTCTACATTAATTTAGATCAACTTTGATTTATTTTATTAGAGTTTTTTAGTTTTCCTCATATTGGTATTACATATATTTTGTTAGATTTATACCTATTTACCTATTTTATGTCATGGTGTTTTTTATTTTCTATTTAATGTTGTTCTAAGTAAAGAAAAATTAAAATTGTATTACTGAACCATGTCCAACATGGCCAGGGGTGTACCTGAGGAGGGGCAGTGAAGGATTAAAGAAAACAGACAAGGGAATACAAGGGAAGACAAAGTGGATCACTGTGCCTGGATGAGGAAAAGTGACACAGCCTGTAAGCTGAAGCTTTACACAAAGCAAAACAAGGGCAAGATGTTTACATCCCTTAGCTACCTAGGACTGCAGGGTCGGAATATAAGGTCAAGTTTACAACCATAGCCTTTGGCTATAATTGTGGTGGTAAGGCTTTGCCTTCCAAGCTGGGACTTGTATGTGGCTTTGCCACAAGTCAGTCTGAGGCTTGACCCTGTCCGAATGCTATAGCCACTCTCCATATATTATGAATTTTACAATTCACTGTATATCATGCAATGCCAGTTTTAAATGCAAATATAAGAACACAACTCATGTGAAATCATGAAAATTATACAATTTTTATTTCATGGCTTGTGTGTGCATATGTATTTTTCTCTTACAAGAACAGTGGAAAAGCTGTACAAAATTACTTTAACTGCTTTCATTTCACTTCTTGATACTCACACATTCTACCCAAACTCTCTGTCTTCAGCTTACTGATGAGTAAGGAAAAATTGAAAGGAAAGAAACCCATCTTTCCCTTTCATTCTATGGCATTATTTCTAGCATTATTTGTTAGCTAATACAGAGAAATAACATGAGTAATAAAGAATATGTTAGTATTCCTTGATCATTCCTATAGTCTTAAGAGTGCCGCTGCCTTCTGTGTTTGAGGCAAGTTCTAGTTTAAATAGAAAGTTTGGTCTCTGAGAGCTGTCATAGATGAACACACTTTGTACTTGCAGTGGGTCTTGCTGAACTCCCATGCACTATAGGTTCACTGGAATTCTGTGCCAGTGGGCATCTTGAATGCTATGCAAATGAAGTGGTAAGGAACAGTGGTGGACATGCACGTTGTGTGTATCTCTTCTGCTTATGTACACCCTCTATTATCCCATTGGACTTCACTAACAAAACACAAGTTCAAAGATAAAATTATTAAGAATTTCAAGATATCCCTGAAGTCAGCCCTGATGATAATTGAGAAGCAGTGACTATACGGGTGGTACAGCTGGTCACAGAGGCATGCTAACTAACTAGAGAATAAAGAAGGCTGCAGTTGGAAAGGGCATAGAATTTATCTCTGGTTCAAGAAACTATGTCCCACAATGTAAAGTGACTGGCCAGGATCACACGGGTAAGTAGGAAGACTGGAACTCTCTTTTCCACCAAATAGCATTGTTGAAATTCACTATATTATTTCAAGCTTTCTGTGTCCTGGTCTTCAGGTCTGTCAGCATCTAAAAGTTAGCTGAGCTTGACTTAATGCTTCTGAAAACATCCTGATTTACACACTGGGAGTCCAGCCAAAACTCAAAGCAACTATGACTGTCACAGACATACCTTTGGCTACCCCAACTTGTTGAAGGAGAGACTAAATTAGGATTAGTTATAGTGATTGTTTTTGGGGTATTAGGCTTTGGTCTGCTGGAAAGTAGAAAAGAAGGCATCATCTTTCATGGGGAGAAAAGTGACTGGTTTGTGTGTGTTCTTGGCAGCAGTTTCTGCCCTCTGAGCTAAGCTCAGGTACAGAGAGAATATGAGATTCAGAGGAGATCTTAGAGATAAACTTATTCAGTTTTTAATTGTTCTCTGTGGAAACCAAGAATCTCACAGAAGGGCTTAAGGAGATCCACAAATATTTAACTAAATGTATTTTTAGTTACTTTAAAAACTAAGAAAATATACATGATTTAAATGTGTTATAGATCAAAGGTTGATGCAGTGGAGATCACAGACTGTTATCTCTTCAGTTGTCTCATGAAAAAAGTTATACATTTCAACTTATAAATAAAATAGGTATAACCCTTTTAACTGCTCTATGTATTGGGGGACATGTGAAACTTTATTTTATGAAAGGGTTCCCTTACATAAAAGTAAACTGTAAAAAACACTGATCTATTCATCCTCTTTATGTAAACCTCTTAGAACAGTGGCTGGGTTAATAAAGATGCTCCATAAATATTAGCTCTTATTATTTCCCATAGATGTCAAGATTAAATCCCATGTTGACCAAGTGACTTGTATAGCACATTCAGATATGTAACAACAAAGCCAGAATTCTAGCTTGTGTCCTAACTACTAGACCATTTTTCTCTTCACTCTATCCCAATTGCCTCCAAATCCCATACCCAACAGAGGGACTAAAATTGTGAGCTTGGTAGGCATGAACTATTTTTATTGCCCTTTTGATCCTAGCCTCTTCTTGGTCTTAGATAAAGCTTGAGAGAGTGAAAGAAAGCAGAAGAAGAAGAGGGAGAAAAGAAAGAGAATGAGGAATAGGAAGAGAAAAAAGAGATGGAAGCAAGAGGAGAATAAGGGGAAGAGGAAAAGGAAAAAGAAGAAGAGGAGGGGGAGAAGGGGAAGAAAAAGAGGAGGAAGAAGAGGAGAAGGAGAAGGAGAAGAAGAAGGAGAAGGAGGAGGGGAGGGAGGAGGAGGAGGAGAAGAAGAAGATGAAGAAGAAGGAGAGGAAGAAGAAGAAGACGAAGAAGAAGGAGAAGGAGAAGGAGAAAATAGTTTTTAAAAATATATTTGCTTACCCCAGCCTGGCTGGTCTGCTCAGTGGTTAAACATTGACCCATGACCCAGGAGCTCATGGTTCAATTCCTGGTCAGGGTACATGCCCAGTTTGTGGGCTTGATCCCCATTAGTGGGAGTGCAGAAAGCAGCCGATCGATGATTCTCTCTCATCATTGATGTTTCTATCTCTCTCTTTCCCTTCATCTCTCTGAAATCAATAAAAACATATTTAAAAAATATGTTTTCCTATCCCAAAGCCTCCCTAACCAGGAGGTTAGAGAATTAGTTAAAAAGAGCCCTAGTTATATGGTAGTTGTGGCTCAATAAAACATGAACAATAAATGACATAAAAGATATACCTAGATTTCAACAACAACAACACACAATCAAAATCTCAACAAGTTACTTTATGGATATTGACCAACTGATTCTAAACTTTATATGGAGAGGTAAAAGACACAAAATAGCCAACACAATATTGAAGGAGAAGAACAAACTTGGAGGACTGATGTTACATGACATCAAGACTTACTATAGAGGCTTCTGGCCAAGATGGCAGCTTGAGTAAATGTGGTACTCGAATCCTCCAACAACCACATCAAAATTTCAATCAAACTGCAGAACAAGCATTATTCAGAACTACAAAAAAGGGTATTAAGAAGAAGCCACATAGAGACTGATAGGAGGGGTGGGGATATGGAATGGCTGGTCCCACAACCACATGTGGCAGTTAAAAGTCAGGAGGGATATCTCAGCTGTGGAGGTACCCATGAGGAGTGAGGGGTCCCAGCCTCACATCCGGCTCCCCAGCCCACGGTTCCAGTGCCAGAGAGAGAATACCTATAACTTCTGGCTGGGGATTGTAGCTGAGTGAGACAGGGCTGCTTAAGTCCCAGGCAGTTCCTCTTAAAAGAAACACACACTATCTTACTTGGAGTCACTTTCTCTAAGCTCCAGTACTGGGGCAGCAATTTGAAACACACCAGAGACATACTGGGGGGAACTGAACTGTCTGGTAACAGGGCAGGAGCTGAAGGGACGGCTTTATTCCATACAGAAGTGCTGATAGAGGCCATTATTCCTTTTCTGAGCCGTACCCTGCAGAGCTGGCAGACAGGCACCATATCTGAATCTCCATCAACCTGGTTATCACTGTTTGCCCAATCCTGGTGATTCCCTGACACTCTGCCCTATCCAACATGCAGGCCCACCTTAGCAGTTTCTAGTGGCTTTTTCATAAGAATGGCATGTCTTGGCTCATGCTTTAAACTTTCTTAAAATCTCTCAAACAAGGAGTATCTGGCTTCAGCACACCTGGTATCTCTTGCTAAGTGCTCCCAGGCCCAGCATTAATGACAGCCAGCTTTGGTTTGAAGTTTGGCCTCTCCTGGGTACCTTCAGCTTGGGACAAGTAGCAAACATCTGCAGATCACTTTGTAGCTCATGCTGGGTGGCCCCAGGCAGAACCCAGGAGTCTGCTGACCTTGGCCTACACCTCCTGGGAGACAGAGATCTAGTGCACCCAGTGGAAAGCTTCAGCCCATGTCAAAGCACCACCCAACAACCTCCAGAAGTGACACACTAAAGGTATGGACACAGTGGGCTCAAAAGCCCCACTGAAGTAACTTCTACTCCATTGGGTCTGCCCCTGCAGAGCTGATCCTCTATGGTGGTTGTAGCCAGTTTTTGCAACCAACTGGCCTGGTAGTAAATCTCTCCCATTAACATGCCAACAGTAATCAAGGCTCAACTACAACAGGAGGGTGTACACAACCTATACAGGGAGGAGGTGTATACCTCAAGGGCCCAGCTTGGTGATAGGGGAGGCTGCGCCACTGGATCCCACAAAATATCTACAACATTAAGCACTTTACCAACCCTGGAAGACATAGCAGCTCTACCTAATACATAGAAACTAACACAGGGAGGCTGCCAAAAGGAGGAGACAAAGAAACAGGTAACAAATGAGAGAACAGAACAAAACTCCAGAAAAAGAATTAAACAAAATGGAGAGACCCAATCTATTAGATGCAGAGTTCAAAACACTGGTTATATGGATGCTCAATGAACTTAGTGAGAACCTCAACAGCATAAAAAAGAACCAGTCAGAAATGAAATATACACTAACCGAAATGAAGAATAATTTACAGGGAATCAATAGTAGAATAGATGAAACCAAGAATCAAATTAGTGATTTAGAATATTAAAAAAACCAAAAAACAAAAACAAACAAACAAACAAACAAAAAACCCCCACCCAAATCAGAACAGCAAATAGAAAAAAGAACTCCCCCAAATGAAGATAGTGTAAGGAGCCTCTGGAACAACTTCAGGCATACCAATATTCACATCATGGGGTACCAGAAAAAGAAGAAAGAAAGCAAGAAATTGAAAACTTATTTAAAAAAATAATGACAAAACTTCTTAACTTGGTGAAGGAAATAGACATATACATATAGGAAGCACAGAGAGTCACAAACAAGATGAACCCAAAGAGGACCACTATAAGACACATCATAATTAAAATGCAAAAGGTTAAAGACAAAGAGAGAATCTTAAAAGCAGCAAGAGAAAAGCAGTTAGGTACCTACAAGGGAGTGCCCACAAGACTGTCATCTGATTTCTCAACAGAAACTTAGCAGGCCAGAAAGGAATGGTGAGAAATATTCAAGGGGATGAAAAGCAAGGACCTACAATCAATAATATTCTACCCAACAAAGCTATCATTTAGAATTGAAGGACAGATAAGAAGATTCCCAGGCACAAAAAAGCTAAAGGAGTTCAATACCACCAAACCAGTATTACATGAAATGTTAAAGGGTCTTCTTTAAGAAGCAGAAGGAAAGAAAAGATAAAAATATGAATAATAGAATGGCAATAATATATATCTATCAACAACTGAATCTAAAAAAATAAATATAATAAATGAACTAGCAGAACAGAAACAGACTCATAGATACAAATAACATTTTGATGGTTGCAAGTTGGGAATGCGGTTGAGGGAATGGGTGAAAAAGGTGAAGGGATTAAGAAGTATAAATTGGTAGTTACAGACTAATCATGGTGATGTAAAGTACAGCATTGGGAATATAGTTAATAATATTCTAATAACTATATATGGTGTCAGATAGGTACAAGATTTATTGGGCTGATCACTTAGTAAGTTATATAATGTCTAATCACTGGGTTGTACACCTGAAACTAATGTAATATTTTATGTCAGTTAAGACAGTGATGGTATCTATATAATAAAGAGCCAAGGTCGTAAGGATCGATTACCACCAGACTGGAAGTCAGTGCTGGGTTGCCGTGGTGAGCCAGCACTGACTGGGGCCACTTTGGGCACACTGACCCAGCACTGACTGCCTAGGGGGCTGCAGATCAGGCCTAGAGAGAGGCCTGCAGAGAGAGAGGCAGGGTCTGATCCATAGCCTCTGTGGCAGCCATTGATCAGAACTTGCTTCTCTTTCTCTTCCAGCCTGGCCAACAGCCAGGCCTCCATTTCTCTCCAGGCCTCCACCGGGACTGCTGATCAGCCCTGCCTTTCTGATCAGACCCCATTGATAGGCCCAGAGATGCTGACTGGCATAGAAACTGACCAATCAGAACCAAATCTGGGCCAACCGTGAGGAGCCAATGGCTGCCTAGGAGGCGGAGCTTTTGACACTGACTGGCATAGAAACTGACCAATCAGAACCAAATTGGCCAGCAGAAGACGGCAGTTGGGGGCAAGATCAGGCCTGCAGGGGAGTGCCACTAGGGGTGATCAGGCCGACAGGCAAAGGCAGTTAGGGGCAATCAAGCAGGCAGAGGCAGTTAGGGGTGATCAGGCAGGCAGGCAGAGGGGTTAGGGGCAATCAGGCAGGTAGGCAATTGAGTGGTTAGGAGCCAGTGGTTCCAGATTGTGAGAGGGATTTCTGAACACAGGGATCGGGACTAAACCAGTGGTTGGACATCCCCCGAGGGGTCCCCGATTGGAGTGGATACCGGCTAGGCTGAGGGAACCACCCTTCAATGCACGAATTTCGTGCACTGGGCCTCTGGTCCTATATAATAAAGAGGTAATATGCAAATTGACCCTCATGCTCTTGCATCACAACATGGCCGCCCCCCATGTTGTCACAAGATGGCCACCCCCCATGTCATCACAAGATGGCCACCCCACATCATCACAAGATAGCCACCCCCACGTTGTCACAAGATAGCCGGCAGGGGAGGGCAGTTGTGGGTGATCGGCTGGCAGGGGAGCAGTTAGGGGGTGATCAGGGTAGCAGGCAGGAGCAGTTAGGGACAATCAGGTAGGCAGGCAGTTGAGTGATTAGGAGCCAGCAGTCCCAGATTCACACAAAGAATCTAGACACAGACCTTACATGCTTCATAAAAATTAACTCAAAATGGATCACATACCTAAATGTAAAATGTAAAACTCTTAGGAGATAACATAGAAGAAAACCTGAATGACTTTGTGTTTGACAATGAGTTTTTAGAAACAACATCAAAGACACAACCCATGAAAAAAATTTGACAAGATAGATTTTATTGAAATGAAAAACTGCTTTGTGAAAGACATAATTGAGAGAATGGAAAGACAAGCCACAGACTGGGAGAAAAATATTGCAAAAGACACATCTAAAAAGAACTGTTACCCAAAATATAAAAAGAATTATTAAAACTGAACAATAAATAAACAACTGGATTTAAAAATGTGCCAAAGACCTTAACAGACACTTCACCAAAAAAGATATGCAGATGACAAGTAAGCATATAAAAACTCATTAGAGTCCTGGCTGGTGTGACTCAGCTGGATGGGCCTTGTCCTATGCACGAAAAGGTTGCCGGTTCCATTCCCTGTCAGGCACATGCAGGAGTTGTGGGCTTGATTTTCCTTAGGGGGGTGTGCAGGAGGCAGCTGATGGATGTTTTACTCTCACATTGATGTTTCTCTTTCTCTTCACTTCCTCTCTCTAAGAATCAATAAAAACAATAAGTAAAAGAAAAGGTATTACATACATGTCATCTAGGAAATGTAAATAAGACTACTCTCTGTTCTTCACCCAATTCCTAAGGAGGTGGCAAGTGTAATGTGGTGATCAAAAGCATGCACTCTCGAAAAATGCTGACACTGTAATCTGCTGTCTGGATGATTTTTTTGGGGTCTGGGTGATCTTGAGCAAGTTACCCAACATCTCTGTGCCTTGATCAACTCAGCTGTTAAATAAGTAATACCTACCCAAAGAGTTGTGAGGACTCAATGAAAGGCACTTTATTTATTTTTAAATATATTCTCTATTAATTTCAGAGAAGGGAGAGGGAGATAGAAACATAAAATGATGAGAGAGAATCATTGATTGGCTGCCTCCTGCATGCCCCACACTGGGGATCAAGCCCGCAAACTGGGCATGTGCCCTGACCAGAAATTGAACTATGACTTCTTGGTTCATAGGTCAACACTCAATCACTGAGCCAGTCTGGCCGGGCTAAAAGGCACTTTACATAATGCTTGGCTCTCAGTGTGGGCAGAAAAGGAGTGCTGTAATCAATCATAAATTCCTAACTTGGCAGGTCATGGTGGGTAGTCACACCAAAGGCACATAACTTCTTTAGTAAAAGGCTCATATTTTCCTCAAGCAAACTTTGTCCATTGTTTCTGTGCATCTAGGTTAACACACTTTTGAAATGCCCCCTTTCACCTTCCTAATACCTGACTACCCTTTCAGACCCCTCCTTCTAAAGCATGAGAGCACATAATCTTTTAAAAATATATTTTTATTGATTTCAAAGAGAAAGGAAGAGAGATAGAAACATCAATGATGTGAGAGAATCATCGGTTGCCTGCTTCCTGCACACCTCACATTGGGGATTGAGCCCACGACCTTTGGGAATCAAACCAGTGACTTTCTGGTTCATAAATCAAAGCTCAACCACTGAGCCACACTGGCTGGGCGAGAGTACATAATCTTAACTGGCTTGTAATCCTATCCTTCCTGGCTTTCTCCCAGTTCATGTAATCTTCCTTAGGTCCCCTCCTTAATCTTAGATACATAAAAGAAACTGCAAACTGTTATTCTCTGTAGCATTTGAGATCTTGCTCCCAGCATATGTCTCAGTTTGGCTCAAATAAACTCTTACAGCATTTCTCTGCAGGTTCAAATGTTGCTTAGGTTGACATTAGTAAGGCCTCAGCACACTTTAGTAGTTACTATTTTCTTCACACTCTTTTTTCTATCAAGAGAAGTCAGAGCCAAAGAAATACTTTAAGAGTTCTGGTGTTCCTTTTGTGCTATGTACCTGGGCTGGACTTAATTTTCTAGCACAGTTTTTGTTTTGATTTTCAGGCAATGTTGTAGACAAAGAGAAGGAAAAATATTTCCCACATAGGTAAAGAAATGAACTAGGGACAAAATTTGGCCTTTGGCTTATGATTCCAAGAGAGAGAGGATAGAGAGATTTACAGTCTTGGGTTGATGTAAGAAAACCAATGACAGTCATTGAAAACACCAGGCTGCAAAAGTGTGTCTTGAAAAATTAAGCCTGATTGAGAAAAATATGAAATATTTTGTCATTGCTGAAGGACCAGGGGTGACAGAGCAGCTGCCATCTTGGATACAGTGGACCTCTGTGCCAGAGAGAAGAGAGTGCTCTGAAGACTCTCAAAACAGCAATTTAAATGCTCTGATTTATTTCATTTTCTTCAACTGTTTGTCAGAAATATTCACATGACCTGGGTCAAGAAAGTGCAAGCTAACCAAGTGTCCAATTGTGGAGAGATGGCAATATCTGGTGAGTAGTTCCTCTAGCAAAAACTGGAGAAAATATAAATATTTGCAGTCTTGGAGCAGATTAAAGAAAATAAACTTTCTAGATTTTCCAACAACCAAAGCTCTCTGCTAGATCTTAATAATATATTCTCAATGTGGGATCCATTGACACTGGGAGTTTTCTGAGCGCAATTGAGGCACATGAGTATAGCTGATAGGGAATGAGTTTGAACCAGGCTGGAAGTGACCAGGTATTGATTCACAATTTACTGTCTTTCACACTAATTTTTAGGTCAAAGGACTTCCTTGTGCATGAGGGATAATGTTATTTTTTTCTCAGGAAGCTTATGGACCTTTGCTGGCTATGGCAACCACATGTTCTGAATTTTCTATGACAATCCTGATTTTAAATGTGCAACCATTTTCCTCATAGATTTTGGTCAGAAATGTGGTTCATCTTCCAGAGATCCAGAAGATAGCCAGATGTTCCGCGCCTAGAGGACAGCGAAGAGCCCATGGTCTGTATGAATCAATGAGTGAGCTTCTGACACCACCCTCCAACTCTACACACTGTGGCATTACACACAAATTTAAAATATCCAGAAACTCCACTGATAATAACTTGGAGTCATTTATACAGCCTTTCTGAGGATGTTCTCTAAACACTCTTCCTTTATTTCATCAGATACTTAGTCCAATGGTCTCCTTCAATCAATGTGGCTCCATTCTCTATACATTGATTCACTCTTGTCCATAGTGCAGTCATAATTTTCACAGTATGATACCAGAGTTGTTCTTTATGAAACTCCTTCAAGGTAGGGCCTGCATAGACAAGTAAATAAATGAGAAAAAGTAAAGACCAAAACCGTTTTTAAAAGGTTTAAAAGTATCATTAAAATATACTTTACAAATCTATATGGTAAATATTAGGAACTCAAAAAATCATTGAATCAATGAATTTGTGTCTCACATATTCTTTCCTGATTTCCTATTTTTCTATTAAATATTAAAGTGATTGTTGAAAAGAACACAAACTGAAAAAATGAATAAATCCGCAAGCAAAGCTGTTTTTATAGGGAGGTTCTACCCATGCCATACCATACTAGACTTCTTGGTAATGTTTACCAGTTGTGATAAGACCTTTGCACAAATTCAGTCATCTTCAACCTGCTCCCCCTTGTGGTCAGTGCGATACATTTTTAAGGTGGTTGGTTTGGGTTTTCTTTTTTTTTTTTTTTTAATTTCTTTATTGATTAAGGTATTACATATGTGTCTTTATCGCCCCATTATCCCCCCAAACCCCCACTCATGCCCTCAACCCCCTGTTGTCTGTGTCCATTGGTTAGGCTTATATGCATGCATACAAGTTCTTTGATTGATCTTGCCCCCTTACCTCCACCCTCCCTTACCTTCCCTCTGAGGTTTAAAGGTCTGATCTGTCTGATCAATGCTTCTCTGTCTCTGGATCTGTTTTTGTTCATCAGTTTATGTGGGTTTTATTCCTTTTGTTGTTTCAAATCCTATAGCACCATGTTCAGATCTAGAAATACAATCATTCACAGTTAAAAATAAAACTCAAAACCAAATTTTAAATAGTAGACTTAGTCTAATGTGAACATAGGAAGACCTAGGGCAGGGGTGGGCAAGATTTTTGTGAGTGTGTGCCAAAACCAGCAAAATCTCTGACTCAAAATTCTTCTGCGTGCCAACCCTAATTTTTTGAGAACATGTTACGCCTACTTGATATCTCTTAAGGTGTACATATGTGAAGAACCTTGAGGAAATAATAAAATTCATTCGAGTGACAAAAACACAGTATATGATGATGAAAAATACATTTATTTTTTAACGTATACATGTACACTGATAGTCCAACAGAAAACTTTATGACTCCGTTTGATATTATCAGTGGGACTTTTGCTGCTGCATCGCTGATGACAGAGATTTTACATCAGGTTTATATTTCGTGACCTTCAGAGATATGCACGAGCTACTACTTTCATCCATCAGGCTATTCCTATTACGAGACTTAACAAAATTCATCACTGAGAACAAAGATTCACAAGCGTATGTGGATGAAACCAAAACACTGGTCGGATCTAGGAAGGCAGGGAGAGTTAAGGCAGAGGCATAGAAATTGCTCTTCCCCTCTCTCGTCAATTCATGTCTATGGTCTTTAAGATAACTTGTTATGTAAAATTATTTATTTATCTAACATGCACCTACACTGAATTTATCTGAAAAATAAAAAAGTCGATATTAAGAAAAAAACTGTAAATGGAAGATTATAAGAGAGGGTTTCACGTGCCAGCAAAAGTTACTGGCGTGCCATGTTTGGCACGCGTGCCAGGGGTTGCCCACCCCTGACCTAGGGAGTCAGTCAGCTTCTTCTTGAGCTCTTCCTTTCCTTACTCACTCCTTTACCTTCTTCCAGAACCAGCTCAGGGCCCATCCCTCCGGAGAGTTTTTCCTGATTTCTTGCTCTCTGGATTTTAGGCTTCACCTGTTGCTTCCTCTATCAAGATGCCTATCACTCTGTGTATCTGCTTGCTAGGTAGTCATCCCCACTGGACTTCGAATAACCTGGGGAGGGAGGCAGGAAGAGTGTCTTGCATCTTTATTCCAAAACATCTTTAGTGCCAGCTATAGAACAGATGTTCAGAAAACATTTGTTGAAATAGACAAGTGGTTCTTGACACTAAAATTTATGCATGATGACTTAGTTCTTTATGAAACTCCTAATCATCTTTTGATCTTTTAGTGAGTCATAATCAATTTTATCAATTTTATCATTAATAAACTTAGGGATTTTTGGACTTGAGTTCCTTGAAGAGTCTGTGAGTCTGGCATTATTTTTATCATCAAAATATTTTATAAGGATTTCTCCCCTTTTGGCTTTTAAGTCCTTTTTTGTGGGTGCTTTTAAATATCTTTTTGGTTGTATAGGGTTGAAAGCTGCATGTGATGGTGTGGGAGTGAAAAATAGTCCTGTAATTACTAGCAAAGATAGAATTAAAGAGATTTTTTATGGTATAAGTAACTGTATAAATAATTTTTTTCAAAGAAAAATATCTATTGTATGAAGAGGTCAAAGACGTTCATATTTATGTATTTTTCAATTTGAAGACATACCAGCTCATGGAAAGTTCTAGAATATTTATTCCCATTGTCCTAGAACTCCCTTTAGTCAATTTTCTCAACATATCAAGTTTTTACAATGTTTGACTCAAGGACCACAAAGCATTATTTAGTAAATACAGACATACATTGTTTAATTGGGCTTTGTTTTATTGTGCTTCACAGAGATTGTGTTTTTTACAAACTAAAAACAAGATCCTTTGCCAGCAAATTGATTATGACTCACTAAAAGATCAAAAGATGATTAGCATTTTTAGCATTAAAGAATTTTTAATTAAGGTATACATAGTTTTTTTATTTATGTATTTATTTATTTTTAAAATATATTTTTATTTATTTCGGAGAGGAAGGGGAAGGGGGAGAGAGAGAGATAGAAACATCAATAATGAGAATCATTAATCGGTTGCTTCCTGCATGCCACCTACTAGGGATGGAGCCTACAACCTGGGCATGTGACCTTGACCAGAATCAAACCCGGGGCCCTTCAGTCCACAGGCGGACGCTCTATCCACTTAGCCAAACCAGCTAGGGCTATACATTGTTTTTTAAAACATAATGCTATTGCACACTTAAAAGACTACAGTATAGGGTAAACATAATTTTTATATGCACTGGGAAGCCAAAGAAAGGTCTCACTTTCTTGCGTTGGCCTAGAACCAAATCTGTAATATCTCAGAGGCACACCTGTATTCAGTTTTTGTTCAAGACATTTGAGGATAATGAAAATGTGAAGAAAAGGTTACTAAGCTTCCCCCAACAAGTTTTAAATTCTTATATTGATTCAATGGACAAAAACTGAAAAATGCATATGATTGTGAATCTGAGAACGTTAAATGCTATTACATATTTCTACCATAAGACAAAATCGTGTCCAAACTGTCTGAGATCTAGAAGACATCAGAAAGGGTCTAACAGGAGTTGGGCACTGAGACCAAATGAGAAGGCAGTCTCCTGGTTTGGTTTGTGGGACTCTGAGTCTGTCTGAGGCAGTCAATGGTGAGCTCTACAAGCCTGGCCATAGGAACCTGCATTCTGCTGAAGTCAGCGTGGTCAGGTCTGCAAGGAGTTCTTTTAGAACTGAGGTAGACAATTTTTTTTTTCAAGTTAAACTAAAGTTGGAAGCCTATGGATAGAAGTGGATATTTTTAATGAACTAATTTAAGACAGGAGGAATCTTCAACTCATCAGGGAATAGAATTTTGAGTAAAGGAAAGGAAATTGCTTTAGATAAGAGGATCTTGGTTGTTAAACAGGCTTTATTTGTTTGTTTGTTTGTTTATTTATTTATTTATTTTAGAAATGCCTCTCTGCTAGTTTGTAAAGGTTGGCTGTTAAATTATGAAGAACTGCAGCTTGAAATGTAATGTGGCCCCATAATGAGGCCCATATTTACCTTCCTTGCTGTCTCTCCAGGAATGCAGTTGCGTGGAAACCTGTGTGGACAAGATTTCATTTGATTCTGGCAAACTGGCTGGGAAAGGGGAGCCCCATTAGAATCATGAAGGCCTCATTTTCTGAGGGCATTTTATTTTTGCTAGCCAAAAGTCTGCAAAAAACTTTAACAAATATCTAAGGATACTTTCTATTGATCCTTTGAAATGTTTAATAAATTGAATTCATGTTGTTTTAGAAGTCTAATCCTATATAATAAAAGCCTAATATGCAAATTGTCACTTCAGCCAGCCCCACCCTGGCTGGCAGTGGTGGCAGATAGCCGGGGGAAGAGAGGCCCCAGCTGGCAGCCGCTAGGTACCCTACCTGTGCACAAATTTCATGCACTGGGCCTCTAGTAAATAATAAAAGCTTATTAACTTTGTGAAAACAAAAATCTGGTTGTTGTTTTAGCAATGTGTATGCATTTCCTTCTTTTTGATCTGCTCCTAGGAAAATAATTGTATATTCATATGTCAGAGCCAATGTGTTTTTTTAAGGCTTTGTGATTTGATGGAATATAGCACCCAATAAGTGTCTGTTGACTGATGGTTAACAGTTATCAATTCCATTTGGGTTATAATAAGTTTTATAATAGTTTATTTTAGTCACAGTAAAATTTTTACCTAAAGTTTTTCTTTTTCTTTTGTTGTTGTTGTTGTTAATCCTCACCCGAGGATATTTTTCTATTGATTTTTAGGGAAAGTGGAAGAGAGAGGGAAAGACAGAGAGAAATATCAATATGAGAGAAACACATCAATTGGTTGCCTCCTGCACAAGCCCTGACCGGGGCCCTGGCCAAGGAGGAGCCTGCAACCAAGATACCTGCTCTTGAGCGGAATGGAACCCAGGGCTCTTTGGTCCGCAGGCTAATGCTCTATCTGCTGAGCCAAACTGGCTAGGACTATTTTTCTTTCTTCATTTGGATTTCCTGACCTCTGAAAAGAGAAAGGTAATATTAAGCCATCAAAAAAACTTACATCTAAAACCTCTGAAATAATGTGATATGTGAGATTTGCTTTAAAATAAAAGGGTGGAGATGAACAAGACTGACTGTGGGTTGACAATTGTTGAAGCTGAGTGATGAGTACATTGGGGTGCACTATACTATTCTCTCTACTTTTGTATATATCTGAAAAATTTCAATATGTAAGGCTAAAAAAATGATTGGTGAGGTGGAAATAGGGACCTGTGTAATATAGTTCCCATGTCTCTCCCAAGTGTTTCCTTTTCTTCTGGGCACCTGGCTTCAAGGGTAAATAGGGGTGGGAAGAATCGCTAGGATCCAACAACATGATAGTCATATTCATCACTCTAGTCCCAGGCTGCCTCTTAAAGGGTTTCTGGGCAGAAACTAAGGCCTCTGGAAGACTCATGGTTGAGCAGACTACCTTAATTCCCTTTACCTTCTTTTCTTGATTGGAGGGAAATGACCTTTAGGTTCAGCAATTCAAGGAGCAGCGGCAGGGAGGTGGTTCTCACTGAGGAAAGGGCTGCAGGGACCTTTTCTCCTGTTGCCTCAAGGTCCATTTGGAGCAACTCAAATCAGTTGTTGCTGCCTGGCCTGCATTGTCAGTAATTATTTTATTAATCATGTTGGCAATTTTCCTCTTCCTTAGCCTTTGAAAAAAGCAAACACATCTAACTGTTTATATAGCTACTAGAAGAAAGACAAGATTCTTAGCAACAGAACTAATATACCTTAACCAAATTGTATTGTGTCCTGTTGTGTGGACCAGCACTGTGCTGACCATCTAATCTGTGAGCCTTTTTTATCATGTTCCTTTTACTGGTGATATGTTTAAGAAAAGGAGAGAAGAAATTCAAAGGTTGTTTCTGCTCTTGACTTGTAAGATTTTCTCACACCCTTCCAGTATCTTTACTTTGCTTATATAACAGTTAAACCAGAGTTAGCTTTAATCTTTTTCTCCCTTTAATAAATGCTCAAATTTACATACAATACAATGAAATCCAATATATTTCTAAGAAGTCTACTCTAGGCAGTATAAAAGGAACCTAATATAGTTATAACACTACTAGAGGCCCAGTGCACAAAATTTGTACACTGGTAGGGTCCCTAGGCCTGACTGGTGGTCAGGGCCAATCTGTGGGGCGTCCAGGGGACCCCACTGGCACCTGCCTTGGTGCTGCCTGCTTGCCGGCCCTGTCTCCCACTGCCACTGCTGGTCACTTCCCTCTGTGGGGCGACTGGCAGAGCAATTGAGGGGGCCCCTGCTAGCACCCGCCTTGGCTGGCCTGGGGCCTTCTGGCTGGGGGAAGCTCTTGCATTGAGCATCTGCCCGTGGTGGTCAGTGCACGTCATAGTGACTGGTCATTCCACCGGTCTTTCTGCCATTCAGTCAATTTGCATATTAGGCTTTTATTATATAGGATAATAACGTAAAAGTTGGTTTTTTCAACTTGAAATGATTAACTATTGGGTAACAAAATGAAAGAGATTTTAGAGCTAGAAAGATTTTTTTTAAGCCCTTGGAGATTATTCTGGCTAACCTTACTTTATACAGTGAGGTAACTGAGGCCCCAGAACAAAATGATTTGTCCACCCTCACAGGCTCCTCACAGAAAACAATGATTTCTGCTCTCTCTGAAGAGCAGTTTCACAGGTTCTGACAAGGAAGATAAACTGAACATGTCCATAATTCAATAGCTAGGTACTTAGAGAAACTACAGGAAAATGAAGTTGATATTCTCAGTTTTAGTCCATGCAAGACACACCAAAGAGCCTTAATCTTTCAAATTCTCCAGGAGACAGGAAAAATAAAGAAAAGTTAGTCACAAAGGATTCAGTTCAAGAATTCAATGTGCATTTGGGGAATCAAAATATCCTTCTCATATTCAAATAAAAGAATTATTGTTATCGTCCATTTTGTAGAAGTCTGCTTTTAATAATACTGTCTCTAGAAAATAGATGCTCAAAAATTTTGAGAAAATAGATTCAGCTTCAAGTCAAATATTCTCCATGTACCATACTGATAAGATAAAAATGGGTGTGGGGGTGGGGGAAGGCTTTTTTGAAAAGAACCAGTAAATGGAGAACATATTACCCAGTAAAATTCACTTAATGTTTTAGTTCTGTTGAAAGAATAGGTTACTTATAAGAATCAACGTTCTTCTTCTTATGAACTGTATATTATTTATAGCTATTTAAAGATACTGGAAGAAAATAGAAAAAGACAATTTAAAATTGTTAACATTAGCTAACCTTTTTTTAAAAATTTTGACTCATTCCAACCACTGTCACCACAGATAGACTTTTTTCCTTCTGATGGAGACAGAGACCACTTTGAACAAGAGTGGCCTTAAACACCAATCTTGTGGTTTTGGGAGACATGAAGAAGGAGGGAAAAAAAGTGAGGAGGGTAGAAGAAAGAAATTCTTTCTAACAACCCTTTATAAGTAAGATTCTTAGAAATATTTAACTCTTGTAAAATTGGGCTCACGTATTTGCAAAGTGCTAAGAAAAAGAATAAGGGACCATAATTGTAGGCTATAAAGATTAAAGAAGAAAGGCAACTAAGATAAATACGGGAAAGGAACAGTGCCTGCATGTACACACTGGGGAAGGAAGCAGGCCATAAATGTTCTGATGTTGGATCTGCAAAGCACTTGACCTTCAGTTCATCTGTGGACAATCTAATCTAATAAAAGAGAAACATGCAAATTGACCGCACCTCTGCTATGCCCAAGCCACGCCCACTAGCCAATCAGAGCGACTATATGCAAATTAACCCAACCAAGATGGCTGCCGGCAGCCATGGAGCTAGAGCAAGCAGGAGGCTTGGTTGCCCCAGCGATGGAGGAAGCCAAGCTTCCCGCCTGCCCTGGCCAGCTGTGGCCTCCGCTCAAGGCAACAAAGTTTCAATTATGTACGATAAATAAATCCCAGACACCTGCTTCCAGCCAGTCTCCACTAGGAGCTTGGGTGGCTGGGGGCCGTGGCCAGCTTGCAAACAGCCATCAGCCCCTCACCCAGACTGGCCAGGCACCCCAGCAGGACCACCCACCCTGAAGGGGGTGTGGCCAGCCTGCAAACAGCCATCAACCCTTCACCCAGGCTGGCCAGGCACCCCAGTGGGGACCCCCATCCTGAAGGGGCTGTGGCTAGGCTGAAAACAGCCATCAGCCCTTCACCCAGCCTGGCCACACCTTCATGGGGTGAGGGTCCCTACTGGGGGGCTTGGCCAACCTGCAAACAGCCATCAGCCCCTCACCCAGCCTGGCCAGGCACCCCAGTGGGGACCCCCATCCTGATCCAGGACACCCTTCAGGGCAAACCAGCCGGCCCCCACCCACGCACCAGGCCTCTATCCTATCTAATAAAAAGATAATATGCAAATTGACCCTAACAGCAGAATGACTAGGAATGATTGGTCACTATGACATACACTGACCACCAGGGAGCAGATGCTCGATGCAGGAGCTGCCCCTGGTGGTCAGTTCGCTCCCACAGGGGGAGCTCTGCTCAGCCACAAGCCAGGCTAATGGCTGCCAGTACAGCGGTGGTGCTGGGAGCCTCTCCTGCCTCCTCAACAGCGCTAAGGATGTCCAACTGCAGCTTAGGCCTGCTCCCCTCTGCAAGCGGACATCCCCTGAGGGCTCCCGGGATGCCAGAGGGATGTCTGACTGCCAGCTTAGGCCCAATCCCCCGGGGAGTGGGCCTAAGCCAGCACGTGGTCATCCCCCGAGCTGTCCCAGACTGCAAGAGGGCACAGGCCAGGCAGAGGGATCTCCCTCCCGCCCCCCCCCCCCCCAGTGCACAAATTTTTGTGCACTGGGCCTCTAGTAATAAATAACATCCTACACTTCTTATTTTAATTCCAGTTGGCTCAAATATGTGAACCTTGAGAACTGGGTTATCTATTCCTCTAACTGCTGATGAGAAACTTTGAACTCACTAATTTCACCAAGTATAACCCTGATTATCCATCAGAGGGGTCTCTGAGGAAATTGGATCTTTTAAACTAGTGACACAGTGTGGACATTATTGTAAGGGCCCTGGAGCATGCTGTAAACCAGTGGTTATCAAAACGTTTTTTGCATATGATCCAATGTAAGAAATACATTTTACATCACAACACTCATATATATGCATGTAAATCTAAATTACTAAAATAAAAGTTCCATGAAAAAACACTTTTACTTACTAGGTATGATGGACTCTGATATTTTCCATTTCACTCTAATAATTTCCTGCCCTCTAAAATTAAATTGATTTTTACCTCCCCAACTAAAGAATTGAGATTCAGAATGTGAAACAGACATGAACAAATCAGGGTGCTTGTTGCATTTGAGAATAATATAAGATTCAAGTATATTATATTTGAAGCAAACAAGTTTTGTAGGATTAAGAAGTTACCAAATTTGATTTATTTGCTATAATGTAAAATTTCAAGTTTTTAAGACTCAAGCATTTTTTGCAGTCTATATGTGGCTCATACTGGTAAAAGACCATTTGGCAGTATAGCTCTTTTAAATATTATACATTTTTCAATGAAAAGAATGATTTCTTAGTTCTAGTTTGGGCCTGAAATAAGAAAGAAAATAGTCTAAATGGTCAGTTGTGAGAGAACTTTACAAGAGTCTGGAGGCAGCAAAGAGTTCTGAAAAAATTGCAAAACATTCACTATGACATTGCACTCTTACTACTGAATTTACTTTTCCAAAGGACAATGAACCCTTCCAAGAATTTCATAATTAAGGGATCATAAAGCATTATTCCTTCATTCATTAAATATATATTTATTGAATATCTACAATATACCCAGAAATCCAGAAACAAGACAAGTAAATAACCTGTACTCAGCATGACTACAATTCATTAAAGGAGATAAACTCTAACACAAAGAAGACAGTCTTCCCCAACAAGTAGTGAGATCCCTCTCCTGACTGTCTTTCCTCACAGGAAATTTAGTTCCTCCAATGAAAGGCTATTTCTATAAAATATATTTTTTATTTCTATATTGGACAGCTCTAGTTGTTAGGAAGTTCTTTATAGCAAATTGTTTCCATTACTAATCTGATTTCTATCCTCAGTAGTCACGCAGTTTAATAAGAAACAAATTTGGAGTAAACTCAGCTTTACTGGATTGACATCAAGAAAGAACACACATTCCTAAGACACTAGGCATCTTGGTTTAAGGGAGGTATCTCTTGGACTAAATCCTAAAATAGAATCAGAACCATAGACTATTTTAGTTGACAGAGGCCCTGCTAAGAGTATTCAGCCAACTTCTATAATTCTTCAAATAGGAAAATGAGTTTGTAACTTAATCCACTGGAATATTTTTCTAGGAAACATTATACTGATTTCATTAAGGACATAAGTGAGAAAATAGAGTTCACTTTTTAGAAGTTTAATTAAGTCAACTTTGCTGAACAGATTTTCCCTCTGAGGCTGACATTTGATACAGTTCAGCCCCCTAAATAACCTTAAACATAAAGTTCCTTGCTTTATTATGAAGAATATGTGTTGGCGATATCCTAGCTAATAATTGAGCTAAAGTTAGGAAGAGTAAGTACCAACAACTAGTACATTGTAGTGCAGATTTTTCAAGTTATGCATTATTATTGTTATACTATATGCACAAGTTTACAAAGTGCATTAACACATTTTCTATTTTAAAATCTCACAAATATCTTTGAAGAAGATATTTTTAAGCCCTTATTTCACATAAGGACACTAAAGAAGAATAATTTTTTTTTTAAAAAAAGTGTTTTTAGTACTTTTTAAAAAATATTGGAAGGGAGAGGGATCAAAAGATAGAAACATCCATGAGAGGGAAACATCGATCATCTGCCTCCTGCACGCCTCCTACTGGGGATCGAGCCAGAAACCCAGGCATGTGCCCTGACTGGGAATTGAGCCAGGAATCTCTTGGTTCATGGGCCAACACTTACCCACTGAGCAACACCAGCCAGGCAAGAATACTCTTACACTCATAGCAAAGTAGAACAGGGAATTGTTGTGATAGTTTTCTAATCTAAATACTTGATTTTACAGAACCCAAGGCATGAAAGAGTTAAGCAATGTGGTGGAGTCAGGACTAGAATTTAGGAATGAGACTTTTAGAAGATTTCTTTGTTTAAGGTTCAGTGCATGTTTGTAAGAACCCTATGGGGGTATTTTTGTAAGTTCCTCTACATATTTATAAATGGAATTGTGTTATTTACATAGTGTTTTGCAACTTTTATTTTTCTCATTTGGCTATAACTTGAAGATCTTTCTATGTTGATGTCTATGTTGTGATCTCATTGTTATTTCTGAAGGGAGACATAATTGATATTCTGAAGGTACACTCCAGTGTAGCCATACTTATTATTCGTGGCCAGCATCAGTACTGACTTGTCCCTGCACATGCCATACCGAATTTAAATATTTTGAAGAATTATTTCTAGTTCTTTCTTTTTAAAAATATATTTTTATTGATTTCAGAGAGGAAGGGAAAGGGAGAGAGAGATAGAAACATCAATGATGAGAGAGAATCATTGAGCGGTTGCCTCCTGAATGCCCCCCACTAGGGATTGAGCCTGCAACCCAGGCATGTGCTCTTGACTGGAATCGAACCCAGGACCCTTCAGTCCGCAGGCTGATGCTCTATCCACTGAGCCAAACCAGTTAGGGCCTAGTTCTTTCTTTGTATTCCAAATATAGGGAGCTGAATTTTCCAATTCTTGAATGTAGTTAATCATATTTCTCAACAAATCTAGAACTCAATGAACACTAGAACTATGTGATAAGCCTGCAGAACTTCACAAAACAAGGTAGACAATCTGGTATTTTGAGAACAAGACTAAGGTCTTCCTGTAGCTGCCTAAGTCAAATTTAGAAGTTGATATTTGGCAACAATGGGTAACTTTTGTATTTTGATTTTCAACAAGAATTCCAACTAATGGAGCACCTTCCATGGGCATTATGTCATTTTTACTCATTTGAACTAATTTAAAGGAACTGTAAGCTTTAATGATAGTCTCCAATAGTTAACAAAGTAGAATTTCTCCTTCCATGTCATCTTTAGTCACATGAACTGGATATCATTTTGATGGAGACATCAAAATGGCTGAAAAGGGCAATAATTTGATAGATGGCAAAAACTGATGTTTGTCTTTTGTTGGTAGAATTGGATGAGGAAATATTTTGGAATTTCTCCTTAATTTTCTCCCCAAGTATAGTTTTGGCAAAAATGAAGAATAGAAAGTGATTTTTAAAATTTATTTCTAACATCAAGATAGAAAAATGTCACCCCCTTGTGAATTTCTGATAATTTTCTATTATTACTCAATTTCATGTGTTGCCAACACTTGTGCCTTGCAGAAAAATTAAATTTCCATAGAATTTAAATTAGATTTTCATGATTATGATTCAAATGTCTACAAGAAGATAGTCCTATAGTGCATCTGTTGAATGGTTTAAGGTTTGCAGTATAGTTGGCAGTTGAACCTCTTCTTTTGCAATACATGAGAAACCATAATTAACATGTTTTTCCCTTTTATTATCAGCCATCCTGAATAATAATAATAATAATAATGTAAAAATGAGGAGTATTAAGGGAAAGTGTCTAGTCAGGCTAGTCAAACAATGAAGTTGCTAGTGTTGATGGGTGGTATAGTTGTTTTTCCCAGGGACTTAATTTTCCTAGTTTGCTAATAAATTGAATTTTTGTTTCTCTTCCATTGATGTGTTTGCTCACAGTATACTATTTGCCACCATTAGATGGTGTCCATTATAAAATCTACACAAATTTGCCATGATAATTACCAATATTTTTGCAACTTTCTCAATTTATGGGCTGGAAGAAATAGAATAAGAAATAGAGATGCATTTTCAGGCCTTAAAAGCTCATTTTTTTGTACTATCTACACTAATAAAAGAGAAACATGGTAATTGGCGTACGACCGCTACCCTTTCCATTGGCTAATCAGTGAGTATATGCAAATTAACTGTCAGCCAAGATGGCGGCCAGCAGCCAGGCACTGAAGCGAGCATGAGGCTTGCTTGCTGCGGACTCCAACGTTCCCCGCCTCACTTACCGGCCTCTCAGCTGTGTAACTCTAAGCAACTATGTACTATGTTGCAAATAAGAAGCTAAACAAAACACCAGAAACCAGCCGAACTGAAAGCCATCGGACCGAAACTTTGTATCGATGTTTTCAGCAACGAGGCCTCAGAGCTAAAGCTGGCCCAGAATAAAAAAAAGAAAAAGAAAACAAGGAGTTGGAAGCTTCAGTCACTCGCTTCGGGAAAACAGCCCTCAGCCCCTCACCCAGACTGGCCAGGCACCCCAGTGGGCACCCCCACCCTGATCCAGGACACCCTTCAGGGCAAACCAGCCGGCCCCCACCCATGCACCAGGCCTCTATCCTATATAGTAAATGGGTAATATGCCTCCCAACACCGGGATCAGCGTGACAGGGGGCAGCACCCAAACCCCCTGATCACCCTGCGGCTCTGTGTGTGACAGGGGGCAGGGCCACAACCTCCCTATCCGCCCTGCTCTGTTCATGACAGGGGAAGGCGCCCCAACTCCCTGATCAGCGCTGCTCTGTGTCTGATAGGGGGGAGCTCCCCAAACCCCTGATTGCCCTGCGGCTCTGTGTTTGACAGGGTGCAGCGCATCAACCCCCTGATCAGCCCTGCTCTGTGTGTGACAGGGTGTGGAGCCCCGACACCCCCCCCCCCCCATGGGCCCTGCTCTGTGCCTGATAGGGGGTAGCTCCCCAATCCCCTGATTGCCCTGCGGCTCTGTGTTTGACAGGGTGCAGCACACCAACCCCCTAATTGGCCCTGCTCTGTGTGTGAGAGGATGTGGCGCCCCAACCCCCCCCCCCCCCCCCACGGGCCCTGCTCTGTGTGTGACAGGGTAGAGCCATAACCTCTCCATTGGCCCTGCCCCGAGTGTGACAGTGGTGGTGCCCCAACCCCCTGATTGGCCCTGCTCTGTGGGTGATAGAGGGTGGCGCCCCAACCCCCCTCCACGGGCCTTGCTCTGTGTGTGACAGGGTAGAGCCATAACCTCCCCATTGGCCCTGCCCTGAGTGTGACAGGGTGCAGCGCCCCAACCCCCTGATCCGCCCTGCTCTCTGTGTGACAGGGGCCGGTGCCCCAACTCCCCTATCGGCCCTACTCTGTGAGTGACAGGGGGGAGCTCCTCAACCCCCTGATTGGCCCTGCTCTGTAAGTGACAGGGGGTGGCGCCGCAACCTCCCCATCGACCCTGCCTTGAGTGTGACAGGGGGCGGTGCCCCTACCCCCCAATCGGCCCTACCCTGAGTGTGACTGAGGGTGGCATCGCAACCTCCCGATCCGCCCTGCTCTGTGCATGGTGGGGCAGCGCCCCAACTCCCCAATCGGCCCTGCTCTGAGCCTGACCAGGGGCTGCACTTAGGGATTGGGTGTGCCCTCTACCACCCTGGAGCAGGCCTAAGCCAGCAGGTCGTTATCTCCCGAGGGGTCCCAGACTGCGAGAGGGCACAGGCCGGGCTGGGTGACCCCTCTCCCCCTGCCCCCCGTGTGCACAAATTTTTGTGCACCGGGCCTCTAGTATTACTATAATATCAAGACAATCTTTAAATTAAAATAAAATTTGCATCCATCTTAAAACAGAAAACATTCCACTTATGTTATAACATAGAGCGGTGTAGATTATACCACATGAATGATGACATCACAAGTAGCTAAAAAACATGTCATATCCTGAATAAATTGTAGGACTAACTCTGAGTACTTTCTCATTCTAATTTCAGCATATCAGACCAGTCAATATGATTTGGTTTAGGTTTTCTCATTTTATGTACTTTTATGCAAACAATGGGTATTGCTTTCGAATCTCCCCCCTACTCACAACCCAACACACATACAACTATATTATACAATTGTGTGTGATTTTCTAATGACAGCATAGCCCTCTCTGGAGGTTCTATTTTACTATCCTCATTTTTTTCCTTTACCAACAAGCTTTTTGGTAACATCTATATATTTGCTTTTAGATTCCTTTCTTTGATCTAAGAAACTGAATCCTGTTTAAATGAAAATAAATACCCTTAAGAGGGGTTATGTGTAAAGATGGTAGCAGTCATTAACACCATAGTATAAATTGTTGAATTCAGGTAATTATCATTTACTAGAGGCCCATTGCATGAGAGATTTGTGCACTAGGCTTTCCCTTACCCTGGCTGCTGGCACCGGTTTTCCTCCGACACCGGGGACCCAGGCCTTCACTCCGGCTGGAGCCTTCAGTCGTTGCTGCTCCCGCCAGAGCCTTCAGTTGTCGCTCCGCCGCTTTGGCCTATGTATGCAAATTAACTGCCATCTTTGTTGGGTTAATTTGCATGCTCTCTTGATTGGCTGGTGAGTGTATCAGAGGGATGGTCAATTTACATGTTTGTCTATTATTAGGTAAGATTGCTTGGCCTCTGAGGGCCTGCATCAGGCTTAGTGACAGTAAAGACATACCCTGGAAGAGCATTTGATCTTTGTTACCATTTCTTTGGGCAATTTTAGACAAGTTGGTTCACTTTTAGGCTCAAGTTTGTCATTTGTGAATTAAAGGGATTGGATTAGATTGATAGTTTTCTAAGTCTCTGGGGATTTTCAGGTTCCCACCTTGGGAAGGGAAAGAGCTCTAAAAAGAGCAGCTCTTAATTATCTTATTCATATGTTAGACCTAATTTATAAGTATGGACCACCTACTTTGTAGTTTATCCCTCTGAGAGAAAAATTCCCTGAGAAACTTAGGAATTTTCACAAATAACTGCACTTCACAAATGCCATCTCTCTCTAGGAAGTACCTTTTCTGTCTCTTTTAAGAAAAAAGTTTGGAATTCAATAATTCCTTTGGCCACATTCAGCAAGCAAAATGTAGTTTAAAAAAATAAGTCTATGAAAGAGGATTTTTTAGTAAAATAATCTTATCTGATATGAAGAAACTCTAAATACAAAGTATATTATGTCCTTAGCTCTTTTCTCCAACCCCTAACATAGCATCTTTGTTGAAGTTGTTCCAAAACAACTCTTTTAACAATATCAAAAGAAATTTTAGGATACTTTCAGAAGTCCTTTAAAATATTAGGAAGTGCAAAATCACTAAATAACTGATTTGAACTGACCAAAACAAAGAAGGGCATCATTTTCTATGATGCTCAGATAAAATCTCTTATTGGATTAGGAATAAGAATGGAAAAGATTGGAGGCTATGTAGGATAAATCACCCCTGGAATTTTTTTCATTGAGGAGCATGAGATTTGAGGTTTGAGAGAAGGTAACTCATCCCCCACCCTTGAAACTTATGATCAGAATGAGGTCAAATGGGCAAGTTTACAAGGGCCCCAGAGCAACTATCAAAAGGTGGAGAAGATGAGGGTTGATAGTTCTGGGAGTCTTAGCATCCTGGTGTTGGTCTTTTTTTTTATTTTTATTTTTATTTTTATTTTCGCTAAAAGTATTACAAAGGGTATTACATAAGTGTCCTTTTTTCCCCCCAGCCCTTATCAAGCCCCTGCCCTCCCTTACCCCCCAGTGTCTTATGTCCATTAGTTATGGTTATATGGATGCATACAAGTCCTTCGGTTGATCTCTTACTCCCCTCCCTCCTGTCCCCCAACCCTCTCTGGTCTTCCCACTGCAGTCCGACAATCAGTTTGAGGCAGCTCTGCCTCTGTATCAATTATTGTTCAAAAGTTTGTAATGGTCTTAATTATCCATGAAAGAGTGAGATCATGTGGTATTTTTCCTTCATTGACTGGCTTGTTTCACTTAGCATAATGCTCTCCAGTTCCATCCATGCTGTTGCAAATGGTAAGAGTTCCTTCTTTTTAACAGCAGCATAGTATTCCATCGTGTAGATGTACCACAGTTTTCTAATCCATTCATCTACTGATGGGCACTTAGGCTGTTTCCAGATCTTAGCTATGGTGAATTGTGCTGCTATGAATATATAGGTGCATATATCCTTTCTGATTGGTGTTTCTGGTTTCTTGGGATATATTCCTAGAAGTGGGATCACAGGGTCAAATGGGAGTTCCATTTCCAATTTTTTGAGGAACCTCCATACTGCCTTCCATAGTGGCTGCACCAGTCTGCATTCCCACCAGCAGTGCACAAGTGTTCCTTTTTCTCCACAACCTCTCCAGCACTTGTCGTTTGTTGATTTGTTGATGATGGCCATTCTGACAGGTGTGAGATGGTACCTCATTGTTGTTTTGATTTGCATCTCTCGGATGATTAGTGACTTTGAGCATGTTTTCATATGTCTCTTGGCTTTCTGAATGTCCTCTTTTGAAAGGTGTCTATTTAGATCCTTTGCCCATTTTTTGATTGGATTGTTTATCTTCTTTTTGTTAAGTTGTGTGAGTTCCCTATAAATTTTGGAGATTAAGCCCTTATCAGATATGACGTTGGCAAATATGTTTTCCCACGCAGTGGGTTTTCTTGTTGTTTTGTTGATGGTTTCTTTTGCTGTGCAGAAGCTTTTTATTTTGATGTAGTCCCATTTGTTCAGTTTCTCTTTAGTTTCAACTGCCCTAGGAGCTGTATCAGTGAAGAAATTGTTTTGGCATATGTCTGAGATTTTGTTGCCTTTGTATTCTTCTAGAATTTTTATGGTTTCCTGTCGTACATTTAAGTCCTTTATCCATTTTGAGTTTATTCTTGTGTATGGTGTAAGTTGGTGGTCTAGTTTCATTTTCTTGCATATATCTGTCCAATTTTCCCAACACCTGGTGTTGGTCTTGACTGTGACAACATATTTGGTTGAAGGTTTGAGACAAGACATTTATGTTATAGAGGAGAAACAGAGATTGGAGAGGCAGAAAGAGTTTCCCAGAGATTAGAGAGAAGTAGAGAAGCAAAGATAAGGAAAAAGTGATAGGCTAACTTGAGAACTAAGGTACAAGTAAAATTGAATTATCCATGATATTTGAACTTTTCAGCTTTACAAGGGACTTCTGGCCAAGAATAAGCCTGGATTTTAGGTGTGCAGGAGGTGTAAATCTTGAGATTTCCTCTGATCCCATGAGTTATTTAAAAGTGAGTTATTTAGCCCTAGCCAGTTTTCTCAGTGGTTAGAGCCTTGGCCCACAGACTGAAAGGTTGAGGGTTCAATTCTGGTCAAGGGCATGTACCTCAGTTGCAGGTTTGATCCTTGGCCCCAGATGAGGTGTGTGCAGGAGGCAACAATTCAATGTGTCTCTCACATCAATGTTTCTGTCTTTCCTCCTCACTTCCACTCTCTCTAAAAATTAATGAAAATAAAATCCTTGGGTGAGGATTAACAAAAAAAAGAAAGAAAAAGAGAAAATGAAAATAAAATATAAGTGTGTTGTTTAATCTACATGTGTTTTGGAATTTTCCAGTTATCTTTCTGTTATTGATTTCTAGTCTAATTCTATTGTGGTATGAGAGCAGACATTGTATGATTTCTATTATTTTAAACAAGAGACCCGGTGCACAAAATTTGTGTACTCGGGTGGTGGAGTGGGGAGTCCCTTAGTCCAGGCTATGCTCTCTCACAGTCTGGGAGCAGGCCTAACCCATCAGTTGGACATCCTTAGCGCTGCCATGGAGGAGGAGTGGCTCCTGCCACCGCCACTGCGCTCACCAGCCTTGAACCCGGCTTCTGGCTGAGTGGCGCTTCCCCTGTGGGAGCGCACTGACCACCAGGGGGCAGTTCCTGTGTTGAGCGTCTGCCCCCTGGTGGTCAGTGTGTGTCATAGCAACCAGTCATTCCACCATTAGGTCGATTTGCATATTAGCCTTTCATTATATAGGATTTGTTAAGATATATTTTATGGCTCAAATGTGGTCTGTCTAGGTGAATGTTCCATGTGAGCTTGAGAAGAATGTATATACTTATGTCATTTAATGAAGCAGTTTATAGATATCAATTATACCTGATACAGGAATTTTTGGACTGGAACACATGATGTTCCCCTGGGCAGGATGGCTTCCCTGGATTCTTTGTCTGTTGAAGTCGAAGAATGAAACCATGGTGGAAGATGGTATAGCAAATGTGCAAATTTATTGAAGAACAAGTACAGACTCCCCTGTGGAGAGGGGGGAAAAAAATCTCATAGCACAGACTCCCATGTGGGGAGGGGGAAAGAATCCTACCCAGTTCCTCCCTCCCACCACAATTATAAAGGCTGCAGTTTTTGTGTCTCGATATCCCCTCTGGCCACTATTCCCTTTTGATTTGGTCACCGTAGCAACTCTTGAGCTCAAAGGTTAAACCTCACATGGGACATGTGAGGCCCTCCTTTTTATTTTGTAAATATAGACCTTTGGGTACTCCTAGTTCCCTTATCTTATGGAAATATAACTTCTTTCTTTCCCTTGTCTTATGGAAATGTAACTGTTGCCTCTCCCAACTCCCTTGTCTAATGGAAAGGTACCCTTTTGTAACTCTGTAGCCCTGTGTTTTTTCCATGGACCCCTTAATTTAAAAAATTCCGTAAACCTGCCTATTTCACCCCTAAAATTCCTATTTCATACCCATTTGATTGATGGTGTTGTTGAGTTTAACTATGTCCTTACTGATTTGCTATCTGTCCATTTCTGATAGATGGGTATTGAACCTCCAACTATGAGAGTAGATTAATCTATTTCTCCTTGCAGTTCCAACAATTTTTGCCTCATGAACTTTACACTCTGTTTGTTAGGTGTATACGCACATTAAAGATTGTTATGTCTTCTTGGAGAGTTGACCCTTTATCATTATGCCCCTCTTAATGATTGCTAACTTTCTTTGCTTTTATGTCTGCTCTGCCTGAAATTAATATAGGTATTCTTGCTTTCTTTTGACTAATGTCATCATGGTATTTTTTCCCATATTTTTACTTTTAATCTGTATGTGTCTTTATATTTAAAACTAGAGGCCCAATGCACAGATTCGTGCACTGGTGGGATCCCTTGGCCTGGCCTGCGGGGATCAGGTGGAAACCAGCTCTCCGACATCCCCTGAGGGGTCCTGGATTGCAAGAGGGTGGTTCTTGGATAATGCACACCCAATTGGACTCCCTACTCTCTATTTTGGGTGCGTCACCTGAAAACCACAGCTGCTAAGTGTTGTCAGCAGCTCCTGCATTGAGTGTCTGCCCCCTGGTGGTCAGTGCATGTTGGTCGGTCGCTTAGGCTTTTATATATATGTAGATGGATTTCTTGTAGATAAGTTTTGTTACGTTTTGTTTCTTGATCCATTTTGACAATCTCTGTATTCTAATTGTTGCCTTTAGACCACTGATGTTCAAAGCGATTATTGATAACTTTGAATTAATAATTATCATGTCTGTTATTGTTTTCCCTTGTGCTTTGTTCCTATTTTTGTCTTCCACACTTCTTTTGCCTTTTGTGGTTTTAACTGAGCATTTTATGATTCCATTTTCTCTCCTTTTTAAAGCACATCAGTTGTACTTCTTTTTTCTCCTTCTTTAACGGTTGCCCTAGAGTTTGCAATATATGTTTTTAACTAATTGAAGTCTACTTTTTGACCACACTGTTTCATGAGTAGTGTGAGTAGCTTATAATAACAAAATAATCCCAATTCTTCCCTTATAAACATAAGCATACATAATCAAATACAATGGTTCTTGAACTTAATTCATTCAGAAAACTGAGAAGCAGTTCGTTTGAAACCAGATCATTTTTCCCCATTAGAAATAATATGAATTGAATTCATCCATTCCAGACCCCCAAATGATTCCCCGTTTTAACCTTTCTTATATATAGTACATGTCTAATGTACTGTTTAATCTATAAACAAACACTTCTTTTTTTAAAGTTATTGAACCACCCCCTACTAGCCTTAAATCATTCACTTTCAGCACTGGTTTCAGGGGTGTCTTTCAGGAAGGCAGTATGCAGCATCTTCACTTTTTCACATATTGCTGCCTCCAAAATGCTATATATATATATATATATATATATATATATATATATATATATTTTATTGATTTTTTACAGAGAGGAAGGGAGAGAGATAGAGAGTTAGAAACATTGATCAGCTGCCTCCTGCACACCCCCCACTGGGGATGTGCCCGCAACCAAGGCACATGCCCTTGACCGAAATCAAACTTGGGACCCTTCAGTCCACAGCTGATGCTCTATCCACTGAGCCAAACCGGTTACAGCCACCAACTGCTTTTTATTTATCCCAGTCAACAACAGTTTTTCTAGCTCTTCAATTGCCTGTGATAATTGTTTCTTTCACACCCTTAGCAACATTAGCACTCTTGATGGCCTCTTTATGTTTTAAAATTGTGCTAATTGTCCATTTCACTAGCAACAAAAGAAAAAACACAAAAATATTCACAGTACAATTTCCTGAGATGTTAAGTGTGGTTTAATGATAAACTGACTCACATTCTCTCCTTTGTTTGTAGCCAGAGAGATGCTTTTTATCATGCTGATGCGTCAATATGAAAGGGTTGTCAGGTGGAGAATCCTTGTTCAAAGGGTTCAATCCTTGTTCAAAGTTTTGTTCAAAGACCTAGACATTTTTTTCCCATGAAAATTTGGTCAAAATTTGAATTATTTGAATGGGAGACATTTGAGAACCAAGGTTTGACTATACATTGCTGTTATTATTATTTTGAACTAATTGTTATCTGTTATGTCAATTAAGATTAAGAAAAATATGTTTCTATTTTACCTTCATTTATTCCTTCTTCGATGCTCTTCCCTTCTTCATGTAGATCCAAATTTATGACCTATATTATTTTCCCTCTTTCTAAGAAATAGTTTTAACATTTCTTGTAAGGCAGGTGTAGTAGCAACAAACTCCTTCAATTTCTGTTTGTCTGAGAAAGTACTTACTTTTCCTTTACATTTGAAGGATAATTATTCAGGGTACAATTCTAGGTTGGTGATTTTTCTCTCTCAACACTAAATGTTTTCACTGCACTTTCTTCTTGCTTCCATGTTTTCTGAGGAGATTGGATATAAATTTTATCTTTGCTCCTCTATAGGTAAGATTTCCTCCCTCTGGCTCCTTCCAATATTTTTTCTCTATCTTTGATTTTCTGTTGTTTGCAAATGATATGCTTGGGTATAGTTTTGCAGCATTTATTTTGTTTGGTATTCTCTGAGCTTCCTGGATCTTTGGTTTGTTTGTGTCTGATGTTAATTTTGGAGAAATTCTCACTTTTAAATACTACTTATAAATTCCAACAATTTGAAATTATAATTGCAAATATTTCATCTATTCCTGTCTCTCTTTCTTCTCCTTCTGGTATTCATATTATATGCATGTTACACGTTTTTTAGTTGTCTCACAACCCTTGGATATTTTGTTCTGTTCCTTTTTTTTTCAGTCTTTGTTTATTTTGCTTTTCAGTTTTGCAGATTTTTATTGCAATATCCTCAGTCTCAGCTATCCTTTCTAAGCCATGTCGTTTACTAGTAAGCTTATCAAAGGCACTTTTTAAAAATTTCTGTCACAGTGTTCTTGATCTTTAGAATTGTTATGTTCTTTCTTAGAATTTCCATTTCTCTGCTTACATTGCCCATTTGTTCTTGCATGCATGTTGTCTACTTTATCCATTAGATCCCTTAGCATGTTAATCATAGTTGTTTTAAGTTCCTGGTCTGATAATTGCAAAATCCCTACCATGCTTGGTTCTGGTGCTTTCTCGGTCTCTTCAAATGTATTTTTTTGCCTTTTAATTCGCCTTGTAATTTTTTATTGATATCCAGTCATAATGTACCAAATAAAAGGAACTACTATAAATAGACCTTTAGTAATGTGTTGGGAGGTATGGGATTAGGGGAAGCATTCTATAGTGCTATAATTAGGTCTCAGTCTTTTAGACTGTGAACTTCACAAGTATTCCTCAATAGTTTTCTTCTCCCCTTAAGTGAGACAGAATGGGTAGAATGGACTGGAATTGGATATAGGCATACCTCAGAGGTATTGTAGGTTTGGTTCCAGACTGCTGCAATAAAGCAAATATCACATGAAAGCAAGTCACATAATTTTTTGTTTCATTTTCTGGTTTATATAAACTTATGTTTCCACTATACTGTGGTCTTACATGTGCAATAGCATTATATCTTAAAAAACAATCTATATGTCTTAAAAATACACCATTGCTAAAAAATATCAACCATCATCTGAATATTTGCTGGCAGCAGGTCTTGCCTCAATGTTGATGAAAATGCAACCACTATGAAGTGCATTAAAGCAAGCATGGTATAACAAGATATTTGTTTTTCCCTTTCCCAGGTCAGCTGGGCTCTGATAATACTCCAGAAGTGTAGGCTCTGGGTATGTAGTTCACCCTGAGGGTGGTGGGCCTTACTAAAAAGAGCAGAATGCTCTGGCATATTTTAAAATGATTCTTTTTCCCCTTCTCTCTTAGGAAACAATAGGGGCATTTCTCTGATATTTACTGTGAGAACCTGGTTGTACTCCTAGAGATAAATCTCACAATATTGTAGGGCCTTCCATGCCTGGGTCCCACTGGAGTTCTTAACTCTCAGGCTTGTCCTCACTGAGTGGCCAACAATTCATCAGTTACCATTTAGGTTTTCTTACCCAGGCATGACCCATGGCTGGTTTCCACTCCTGAGTCCCTGCTCCACTAAGTCAGGACTTCCTGTGTTTGCCTGTCTGTCTTTCCAATATTGAGGGCAGAGTTTTGCCCTATGTCCTCCCCTCTCTTATGGATCCAAGAAAAATTGTTGATTTTTTAATCTGTTCAGCTTTTTACTTGTTGTTAGGACAGAGTGGTAACCTTCAAGTTCCTTATATATGGAGCCAGGTGTAGATCTTGTTAAATGCCAGTGTCACTGAGAGAGCTTTTCATTTAACATGGAGGAATTTAAAATATATCAAAAGAACCCAGATGCCCAGTGGTTTCTAATTTTAAGTATTTTACTTCAACTAGGAAAATAAAAACAAATAGAAGGTACTTGGTGGTGGGATGGATGGGTTGAGGACTAAGAAAAGGTCTTGTTCCACTCTCCAGCCTACCTAGATGAGGTCCTGGCCTTTCTTTAATTTGTGTAATCCTTCTTGGAAAGGCACATTCATAGTGAAGGGATCTAGATTGGCTCAGGTTTGGTCTTCTATGTGGCAGTATCTATAAAATGGGTATATTGCTAGTCAGTAAAGATATTCAGAAGATTTGCTCTGTGTGCAATGTTGTGTCATATTTTTTCTCAATAAATGTAAGGTAGGTATCTAATGCCAGTTCTTTCTATCAGTTCTAATCTTCTCATCATGTTTTTGAATAGGAAGTGCTAGTGTGTGGTTTTACTATACTATTGAGAATTTCTTTTTTATTTTTTAAAAAACAGGCTATTCTATTGTAGAAAAAAGGCAAAACCACAGTATTTTTATATTTTTAAATAAAAAAATAGCCAAAGAAACACAATATTTTGTATTAGCTTGGTGATGCTGTGTACTGCATATCATGGTGCAATTTCTTTTTTAACTTCTGCTAAGGCCTCGTAATGGATCTACAGCCCCATGTTGAGAAAAGGCTGTGTTCTCATGGAGAACGGAAGAGACAGTCTGATATCATGGGCCTATGCTTCCAAGTATAATAGCAGTGCCTTCTGATTTTGCAGTATCTCTAGTCAATGAAGCCATAAGGTGAGATCATTTGGAACATTTAATATTAACTTAGAGGAGACTTGATAAGGGAGAGAGCAAAACTTTAAAATGCAGTCTGGTTTAATCAAAATCAGGGGACCATGAACTGTTTAGGATTCAGAGGGAAAAAGGAGAACTTGGAAGAGACTGTAATAAATGACCCCCCAATGCTGTTGCCCTGCAATCACTTCTATTTAATGGGAAAGCTGTGGTTCTCCAAGATAAAGAAAGTAAATCTGATTAGGGATCTGCCTGGAGCAGGGAGTGTACTCTGACCTCTGGGAGAGGGTTTTGCCCTCTCAGGAAGCTCACCACATCCTATGTGTACACTGGATGACTAATATTTATTATAGAGCCATGTGATGGAACAGTGAACAAAGGTTGTCCCTGGTCACCTTGGGTTTTTCACCAGAATTGCTTCTCTTATGGAATGTGATGTATTGCTGGCCTCCCTCGGCAGTTTTGGAGCCACCAACAAATGCTATTTTATAAATACAATCAGAAACCCTAGGCCTGTGCTAGGACAGCTTATCAAACATATTGCATGCTCACTCTGACTCTCAGTTGCAAAATGATTCTGCCAACATTTCCTTTGCCACTGTGGCTGTGCTTTGATTGGCTGTGAATGATGTCATTACACTGTTTACTTTTCTTAAGTGAAGGCAAAGATCTGAGTGTGACGTGTGTGTCTATGTTGTGTCAGGTAATAGGAAAAACTCTATGCGTGGATTTTGAGCCATATTGCAATCATTTACTATGAGTCTATCTATGATGTGGCATCTCAATGAAAACACATCAATTATGCATTCTTTGTTATTTACAACTTTTGGAAGTTTCTGTTTACCTTGGGTCCTTCCTCTTGTACTACCTTTCTAAATTTAGTATTTGAGCTCTACTGTTAACAAGCCGTGTCTTCCAAAAACACAAGGCAAAATACTAGGCACAATTTGAAAAGAGATTGACAGAGAGAATTCTGCCTTGACAAAGTTTTAAGAGAAGTAAGCTTTGTTTATAATTAAGAGTTGAATTGTAAGCCTTCGCAGCTCATTTCCACAAAATAGAAAATGCCTGGAAAGAAGGCATTTAACTATGTGCTTTTAGAAAAATATTAACATATCTCACGAGCTTAGAGGTAGATATCTCTCTAGCACTTTTAGAGAAGTAGGAAAAATACTCATTATAGAGTCTACAAAAAACTGTTTAAGTCATAGATAAAGTTTGCAAACACTATTCAATTAGATGTCATGTGGTAGATGAAAACGTTTCAAGAGAGGTAAATTCTATTAAAATGTTTTCAAAGTAGTTTTGTTTGTTTGTTTTTTAGTACTTCTTTATATAAATATTTATAGATATTAACCAAAAATTCTTCCTGTTCTATACAAAAATGTACTCCAGAAATTTTGGTCACATAGTCAAAATAAGAACAATAATTTTCCATAATTGCTTTTATTATAATTTGGAGGTAAAATGTCCAATAAAATTTAATGTACTCCAATTAAGTAAAAATTGCATTGAAGAATCCAAGGAGCATTCTGAGGCAACATTCAGCTTTTGGATATTTAATACTTTTATACCCTCTTTATTCCATCCACATAAAAAGCCTAACAAATATTTGTTGATGCTATAAGAGATATCTCACATGATCTTAGCATACTCATTTGGAGCATCTATATCTTCTATATATAAAAGTCTAAGCAACCATTACCACGGAATGAATGACTGGTTGACCAGTTGCTATGATGTGCACTGACCACCAGGGGACAGATGCTCAATGCAGGAGCTGGCTCCTGTTGGTCAGTGCTCTCCCACAGCAGGAGCGCTGCTCAACCAGAAGCTGGGCTCATGGCTGGTGAGCACAGCTGCAGCAACGGGAGCCTCTTCCACCTCCGTGGCAGTGCTACTGGTGGTGGCGGCAGTGGCAGCAGAGACAGGCGCAGCAGGGCCAGGATGAGTGGCAGTGGAGCTGCACCTGGCCTTGGCGGGGGCTCCTGCCTGGCTGCCTGCTGCTTTGGCATTGCCACATCCCTCAGGGGGATGTTGGACTGCCGGGTTTGGGCCCAACCCCCGCAGGCCAGGCTGAGGGACCCCTCCTGTGCATGAATCCATGCACTGAGCCTCTAGTATTAAAATATTCATCAAGCTTAAATCTTGCTTCATTGACAACTCTGGCTAACTCCGTGGGATTTCCCACAGGTACATTATTTTTTCAGGGTACTCAGCACAACTCGCTCAGTTAAAACTGCTTTTCTGGAAAAAAATCAAAATGTGTTGTTTTTATTATACCATATTCATATTCTAAAAGGCAAATTTACATTATATAGTTAAACATAGTTTTGAATTCTCATTAGAGTACATATTTGTCTAGAACCTATGAATACCAGTGGCCCAGTGCATGGATTCATGCACTTTGAAAGGAATTAATTAGAAGAAAGATTTGTGTGGTAATTATGTTACTGCCAAAAATTACATTGCAAAATATTATATATAATATAGTATTATAAAATACAAATACAAAGTATTTTAATATCACTATTCACCCTTTCTCTATAATAGAATTGCACAAGTCAATGTTTATTTTTAAATTGCTAGTCATATGTACTGGCTGGTCAGTCAGACGGTCAGATGGATGGATGGTCAGTCACTTAGCCTTTTATATATATAGATTTATAGACATTAACCAAAAGTTATCTAAAACATCTAAAATCTTGAAATTCAGAAATAAAATTACCATAAAGGTATTTAAGAAGTTCTTTAAAGGATTGTAAATCACTAACCTGTAATGGACTTTGTAAAATCAGAGCTTGGACAAGACCACAAGGACCTAAGGATAATCTATGACCCACAATACCCAGCCTGCCCTCAGACACTTCCTGTGGTGGGAAACTCACCTTTCATGATAACTCTTCCAACTTTACACAGCTTTCAGAGGAAATCTCTGCTTTACCTTGATCAAAGTTTTAACTTTTCTTGCTCTCATTTTTTTAACTTGTAAAGGTGTTCAATACTTTTTTTTTTTTTTTTTTTTTTTTTTTTGCATTCATACTATGGGATCAGGCAATCCTAAATATTTGGAGGGGGGAACCAAGGCAGGGTATAAGTAAACAGATAGTTAAAATGAAAAGTTAAGGTGCACAGAAATGATAGGTTTTGAGGATATAAAGTTGAAGGAGAAAATAGTCTAAAGGGAGATAAAACAATACAATGAGCAATTTCATGAGGTACAAGAAATTATGGAAACACTGGGAGTACTATTTGATCTCTTAGCAGCTTTCTTCTATCCAACCTCAAGGTGCTGATTTCCTTAAAAATATGCCAATGGCTATGCTCTCTGGATCGGGCATTCTTCCAGGTGACTCCTACTGCACTCCATCCAGAGTCCTCTAGACTGTAAACTCCTGTGACAGTAGGGACCCTATCTATTTTGTTCACCCATTTATTCATATCACTGAGCACAAAACAGCATGGTACAAGCATAAAAACATATAGGTCAATGGAACAGAATAGAGAGCCGAGAAATAAATCCACATATTTATAGTCAATTAATATTTAACAAAGGAGGCAAAAACATACAATGGACTAAAGATAGTCGATTCAATAAATGGTATTGGGAAAATTGGGCAGAAATGTGCAAAAACATGAAACTAGACCACCTTCTTACAACATACACAAGAATAAATTAAAAATGGATTAAAGACTTAAATATTAGACTTGAACCCATAAAAATCCTAGAAGAAAATATAGGCAGTAATATCTTGGAAATTTCTTGTAGCATTATTTTTTATGATATATCTCCTTGGGGAAGGGAAACAAAAGAAAAAAATAAATAAATGGAACTACATCAAACCAAAGAGTTTTTGCATAGCAAAGGAAACAATCAACAAAATGAAAAAACAACCCACTGAATGGGAGAACATATTTGCCAATGATACATCTGATAACAGGTTAATATCCAAAAATTTATAAAAAACTTATAAAACTCAGCACCAAAAATATAAACAATCCAATTAACAATGGTCAAAGGATCTGAATTGAATCTTCTCTAAAGAGGACATACAGATGGCCAATAGACATATGAAAAGATGCTCAATGTCTTAATCATCAGAGAAATGCAAATTAACACCACAATGAGATATCACCTCACACTTGTCAGAATGATTATCATCAATAAATCAACAAACAACAAGTGCTGATGAGTACATGGTGAAAAGGGAACCCTTGTGCACTGTTGGTGGGAATGCAGATTGGGGAAGCCATTGTAGAAAGAAGTATGGAGTTACCTCAAAAAATTTAAAAAAAGAAACTGCCTTAAGACCTGGGAATATATCAGAAGAAACCCAAAACACTAATTCGAAAGAATATATGCAACCTTGTGTTCATTGCAGTGTTCTTTACAATTTGAAGCAGCCCCAGTGCCCATCAGTAGATGAGTGGATAAAAAAGTTGTGATACATTTACACAATGGAATACTACTCAGCTGTAAAAAAGAAGGAAACTTTGCCTATTGCCACAGCATGGATGAACCTGGAGAGCATTATGCTAAATGAAATCAGCCAGTCAGAGACAGACAAGTACCATATGACTTCACTCACACCTAGAAACTAATGAACAAATTAAACTAACAAACAAAATAGAAACAGGCTCGTAGAGAACAGACTGACAGCTGTCAGAGGGGAGGGGATTGGGGGCTGGGTGAAAAAGGTGAAGGGATTAAGCGCAAAAAAAAAAAAAAACCCACCAAAACAAACAAACAAAAAAACACCTCATAGACACAGACAATAATATGGTGATTGCCAGAAGGTAAGGGGTGTGTGGGGAGAGATAAAAGAAGGTAAAGGGGGGATAAATAGTGATGGAAGGAGACTTGATTTGGGGTGGTGAACATATCACTGAGCCCAGAACCTGACATATGGAAATCCCCAATAAGTATTTTCTGCATAAATAAATGAACCATATCCAGAAACTAATGGGGAACTACTAAAAGAAGTTATATAAACTAGTGGTATATTCTTCCCTTTATTAATCAGCTGGAAACTTAGTTCTGGTAGCAGTGAAAACATAGATCAAAGGAGATTTGAGCTAGGGTGGCCACATAGGAATGTGTTCAATAATTCAAGTAAGGACTGGTAAAGGGGGAAAATAAAGTGATGCCAAAGATACTGTGGGTAGGTAGCTTTGATGACTGACTGGGTGTAAGAGGGGGTGGTGGTGAGGGAAGTTGGGGATTGCTTTCTGAGTTCTGGTTTTGTATTTATGATCAAAACAAGGCACATGGAATGAGGAATAGTTTCTAGAGAAAGACAGTGAGCTCAACTTTGGACATGTTGCCCTGAATTTATGGACAGTAAGGTGGGGAAACCCCACCTGGCCACTCATCGAATGAGGTCTGGAGCTGACATTGTAGTCATTATTGTGACTCCTTAACCTATTCTACTCCTCTTGCAATGTGACTTGGGAAATTGACTTCTCTCAAAGATGGGCTTGATTCATCTAAAAGTACTGACTTGAAAGTAATCATACTTGCCAGTAATTGTTTCTGGAATATGCATGTGATCTAATTTCCATCAAGAGGCTTTGGAGACAGGTGTGGGAAGCCAGGCTTTCTCTCCCAATGGGTTTGGATGAGGAAGCCTACAGTCCTGTGCTCCTAACAACTTTCCTACAGCCCAGGATGAGGCCAACTCTGGATGGCAGAGTGAAGACAGAATCTGCTTCCTTAAGAACATTGTTGAATCTGTGCATCAGCATCTAGGAAGCTTATACCACTTCAGGAATGCCTCTTCTGTAAGTGTTTCTGTATTTTTTATGATCGTTTGGGTGAGGATCTTATTAACAACAGTTGGAAACATCTTAACTGAAACATCTGAAGCTATACATTTGGTAGTCACCAGCCAGTGGGAAAGAGTTAAAGCCAGGGACATTAAAGTGATTACTTAGGCCTGGCCAGTGTGATTCAATTGGTTGAGCATCATCCTCTGCACCAGGAGGTCCCTGGTTCAATTCCCAGTCAGGGCACATACTTGGATTAGGGGCTTGATCCCCATTGGGGGGCTCGCAGGAAGTGGCCGATCAATATTTCTCTATCATTGATGTCTCTCTCTCTCTCTCTCTCTCTCTCTCTCTCTCTCTCTCCCTTCCTCTCTCTGAAATCAATAAAACCACATTAAAAAAATTACCTGGAAAAGTGGTATGAGAATGGTGTTCTGGGCAGACTCAGGTTTTTGTAGGATTCAAGGCATGCACTGTCCTGAGAGACCCTCTTGAAAACTGGGTAAGAGCCTTAGAAGGAACAAGTACAAGTGAGAGACCCTAAAACTTTAAGGTACATCTTCCTCGGCTTAACTTCCGGGTTATTTTGTGGAATGAGTGAGATAAAGCATGTAATGTGCTTAGCACATGGTAACCATTCAATAAAGGTTAGCTGGCATGATTAGAAATATTTAATACATAATAGTTCTAGATAATGAAGATGCACAATATATGTACTTACTGAATTTTTATATTGCTAGTTTTAATTGTGCTTCTCACTGCTGAGTAGAGTGTTCCCCTTCACTCAATCTCTAGGAACAACTTAGCCACTATTGGCACAGAGCATTGGCTCACAATACTTTAGAAGCACACAAAAATGTTTTTATTTCTTTTTAAAATCAGAAGAGCCCTGGCCGGTGTGGCTCAGTTGGTTGGAGCATCATCCCTTACATTAAAAGGTGTCAGGTTTGATTCCCAGTCAGGACACAAACCCTGGTCCAGGCACGTGCAGGAGGCAATGGATTAATGTTTCCCCTATCAGTTTTTCTCTAAAATCGATTTAAAAAGAAGAAATAAAATCAGAAGAAAAAAATGACAAAAATATTTTTACTGATTTTAGAGAAGAAGGGACAGAGATAGAGAGATAGAAGCATCAGTGATGAGAGGCAATCATTGATTGGCTGCCTCTTGCACACCCCTTACTGGGGACTGAGCCCACAACCCCGACCAGGAATCCTAACCATGACCTCCTGGTTCATAGGTGGATGCTCAATCACTGAGCAACACCGGCCAGGCAGAACTTTTAAGTTGAAAAAATATTTTAATACACAATGGAAGTATATTTAATTTTATTCCAATGCAGTAGTGAAATCTAATTTTTAATATTTTCTTAGGGAGGAAGAGACCCACAGAGCAAAAGTTCCCAGGGTTCACAAAAGTCTGAATGCAGCCCTGCTGCTTTTCCCCTTTGTGTGTGTGTGTGTGTGTGTGTGTGTGTGTGTGTGTGTGTGTGTGTTCTCTTTCCATTATTTCTCCACCTGCTCTTCCTTATGCTTTACCATTTACTTACTAGTTTTATTATTCTGCTACCTCTACCAATTTCTGGCCTAACTCCATATGATTCTTGTGTAAAATGAAAAAATAAAAACAACCATTTTCCTTGGGTTAACTTTTCTTTCCTGTCTTAGCTATTTAATTCTGAAGGTTATCAATTTACAGAGTGAAGGCACAGAATCCCTTTTGGAATGGAAGACTAAGGATAGAGTTTGGGACACACTTTCCAAAACCTGCAGCTTCTCCAGAGCCGGGTTCCCAGCACTGGAGCCGCTGCGCAGCGTCACACAGGAGCCCAGTCTGCACTAGGGACGTTGACTAGGATTACAGAGCCAGGAGGCTCACTGTGCTGTGGCAGCTCACAAGAAAGAATGACGCTTCTTTTTTTTGGGAGCAAGTCTGAGTGTCACGTATGTATTAATTCTTGGGCTCAAGCCAAGTTACCATGGGGGTGAAATGCAATCTATTATTTTTTAGGTCATGTTAGGGGTGTCAGCTATTATTTTCGGTTAAGAAGAAAGTAGGTTTGGCTGATTTTATATCAGGTTTTCTATTATGAGCCTTTTAAAAATTAATTTTGAAATGTTATCATTTATAGTTTATGCTCATAGAGAACTTATTGGAAGCATTCCTTAGTTCAAGGGATTTCACGCCTGGGTAATTCTCAAGTTTTACTGTTTTCCAGCTTGCTTGCCTCACTTAAGATCCCCACTACTTAAATTTCACAAATAAATGAGTTCAAGAAAAAAGCAGACACACCAAAAACAAAACAATACTTAACTCCCTCTTCCAACAACCCCAAGTCCCAAGGGAGATATACATAAAATAAGAAATAAAGTGGCAAGTTTCCTGTCTCACACATGCCTTGAATTCTAATTACATATTTAAAACAAAGGCTTTTATGAATAAAGTACAGACCATTAAGATCGCAATCTCTAAACTCTAGCATATGATATAAGTCTCTGATTCACCATATAAATTCACACTGATTACCCAGGATGATTTCCAGATGTTTACTCTGCATGTAATTAAATTTTGCTAAAAATTGTAACGTACTCAGCTGCTTAAACACACACACACAACTCTCAACAAAAACATGGAAGAAGTGTTTACTGAGATATTGCTTCCCCACAGGAGTCACCCATCTCATGACAGAAATCTCCTTCTTTAAATCCGTTCCTGATTTTAATAAATGAAAAGAAAGTTGTGCTAGGAAATGTGATGGATTGATCACTTCAAGCCCATCATTTGGGAGGAAATTGCCACAAAATTTGCATGACAGAATAGAAAATTGGTACAAGTAAATTAATGAGTCTGTATTCACAGATGTAAAAGGGAATAGGAAATATTACAATGGGCAGTAAAATTAAATCTCTAGGGAGAATCAGATTATCATGGAAAAACAGGATATGAGCATTGTCTTTTTATGAGTTGGGAATTGAAATGATAATTTGAGAAAATCTGTGCAATATATCAACTGGAATGTGACAGTATAATGTACAATAATGTATACCAGCTAATGCAGAGACAGATGTCACATAATGAAAAAAGAACAAGAGGCAGATACACAAGAAAACTTGTTCAGAGATACATATTATGTAGAAATTATTTAAATATATTAGAAAGAAGGAGATGGTAAAATAATCAAATACAGAATAATAAAGCAGAGGGGTAACACCCTAAGAGATAAAGAAGGAGGCAAAATAATTTGACAAGAGAGGAAGGATGAAGAGGTAGAATGAGAGCAAGCATGAGGCATTGGTTCTGTAATGACCCGTTTCTCATGAAAAATGCATTATCCTAGAAGGAAATGATTTTTCTTCCCCCTCATAGTACTTTGATTTGTGTATCTACAAGACAACAAGCCCACTGGGATGCAGCCAATGGGTTCAGAGCTTCCACAATGATCAACCGAAGACCGCGGATCCAGACACCAAATGCAGTGTAAATAATTAACTATCAATGAAAGTCAACTAACAGTGACTGAGTGTGGGTCCCAGAATGAAGCACACATCAACACTCTGACAGAAGTTTAGGGTCTTGACTGAAACTAAAAAACCCAAATGAACTGCAATATGATTTAGGAGTGGGGGCCTCAAAAAGGATAAATATAATTAGTCTAGAAGTTCTTAAACTTTTTTTAGAATAATAGACTTTGCATCCTATATGACAAAAGGCTAATATGCAAATCGACTGAACAGTGGAATGACTGGTTATGACACGCACTGTCCACCAAGAGGCAGACACTCAACACAGGAGCTGCCCCCTGGTGGTCAGTGTGCTCCCACAGAGTAAGCTCCACTCAGCCAGAAGCCGGATTCATGGCTGGAGAGTTCAGCAGCAGTGGCTGGAGCCTCTCCCTCCTCCCCAGTGCTAAGGATGTCCGACTGACAGCTTAGGCCTGCGAGGGGGCCAAAGTCATCAGTCAGACATCTCCCAAGAGCTCCCGAACTGCAAGAGGGCTCAGGCCTGGCTGAAGGCTCCCCCATGACTGCATGAATTTTATGCACTGGGCCTCTAGTTTTAAATAAAAGCCTTAGACTTTTACCCAGGAAAATACACATTTGTGTGTCCAAAATATTTTTATTTATGTTAGGAGGACTAAAGATCTCTTGAAGTCTGTGTTAGTCCTAGTTTAAGATTTTTTTTTCCCTCTCTCTCTTTTTTTTTTTATTAAATTTTTATTGTTCAGATTACATTTGTTCCTCTTCCCCCCACCCATAACTCCCCTCCTTCCAGTTCCCGCCCCACCCTCCGCCCTCACTCCCCACCCACTGTCCTCATCCATAGGTGCACGATTTTTGTACAGTCTCTTCCCGAATCTCCCATTCCCCTTTCCCCCCCCAAGAATAGTCAGTCCATTCCCTTTCTATGTCCCTGATTTATTATAATCACCAGTTCATTCTGTACATCAGATTATTTATTCACTTGATTCTTAGATTCACTTGTTGATAGATGCATGTTTGTTGTACATAATTTGTATCTTTACCTTTTTCTTCTTCTTCCTCTTCTTAAAGGATACCTTTCAGTATTTCGTATAATACTGGTTTGGTGGTGATGAACTCCTTTAGCTTTTCCTTATCTGTGAAGCTCTTTATCTGACCTTCAATTCTGAATGATAGCTTTGCTGGATAAAGTAATCTTGGTTGTAGGTTCTTGGTATTCAGCACTTTGAATATTTCTTGCCACTCCCTTCTGGCCTGCAAAGTTTCTGTTGAGAAATCAGCTGACAGTCGTATGGGTATTCCCTTGTAGGTAATTGAGTCTCTTTCTCTTGCTGCTTTTAAGATTCTCTCTTTGTCTTTTGCTCTTGGCATTTTAATGATGATGTGTCTTGGTGTGGTCCTCTTTGGATTCCTTTTGTTTGGGGTTCTCTGCGCTTCTTGGACCTGTAAGTCCATTTCTTTCACCAGGTGGGGGAAGTTTTCTGTCATTATTTCTTCAAATAGGTTTTCAATATTTTGCTGTCTCTCATCTTCTGGCACCCCTATAATTCTGATGTTTGTGCGCTTGAAGCTGTCCCAGAGGCTCCTTACACTATCTTCACACTTTCGGATTCTTTTTTCATTTTGCTTTTCCAGTTGGGTGTTTTTTGCTTCTTTGAATTTCAAATCTTTGGTTTGATTCTTATGCTCCTCTGGTCTGCTATTGGGTATAATATTCTTTATTTCAGTCCGTGTATGCTTACTTTCTAATTTCTTTATCGAAGCATCGAGGGTCTCATTAGTTTTCGTGAGGCTCTGCTCAAGTTTATTGCAAGCCCTCAAAATTGCGATTTTTAGCTCCGTATCCTCCATTTCTGTCATGTTTTTTTGTCTCCGCATCTTTTATGCTTCCTTGGTGCACCCCCTTGTGGTCTTTGTACGCAGTCTTGTTCTAGTTAAGCCTTAATTGTTGTAGTTAATACTAGAGGGATTTGACCACCAGGCCGACTGGCTGTGGGAATCAGCTGTGTGGAAAACCTCTGTCCTCTGGGGAGGTGCTAATCTAGCCTTTGCCTGAGGCGATTGGCAAATGGCTCTGTGCAGGGCTTAGGCGGGGCGGGATCAACAGGGCGGGGGGAGGGAGCAGCTATGGCTGCTCTCAGTCCATCCCCAGGGGCTCTGCCTCTCTGTCCCAGCAACCGCTGCAAACCTCGGAGAGACCGTAGCCAGACAGTCCCGCTTCTCCCATTTGAGTCTGGGTCCCTAGAGACTCGCCCGGATCTGTAGCCCAGAGTCTGAGACTCCTTCCTGATTGAAAACGACAACCGCGCCCTCAGCCACCAGCCCACTTTGCGCGCGCACCACTGCACCACTGTACCTTTAAATTTTCCACACTGTGCCTCCTCTGAGCCTTGTAATGCTGTTGTTTTTCCTTCTAGTTGAAGAGTCTCTCCTCAGCCAGCCTTCCTGTGGTTCTGGTTGATGTCCGTTCCGTCTTTTAGTTGTATTTTTGAAGTGGTTGTTTGCGGCAGCAGTCTCCGGTGTTTACCTATGCCGCCATCTTCGATTCTCCCCTAGTTTAAGATTTTAAGAGTTCTGAATTTCATAGAGATACAATTTCAAATCAGCCACTATTTAAACTGCTTACTGATTCCCTCCCATTCCAACCTGAGGAATTACTGAAATTACTAAATGTAAGTACCTAAAGAGCGAGGCACAGATGTTGTTCCTCTGTGAAATCTTTATTAAAACAACTACTTCCTCAATTTCCCAGCAGAGTTCAAATTTTTGGTTTATTTATGTGTTCTAGAAAAAAAATTGACTTATAAAATGCATATAATATAAAATAATAAGCTGCACAGCAAAAGAAACCATCAACGAAACAACCAGAAAGCCCACTGCATGGGAGAACATATTTGCCAATGTTATCTCTGATAAGGGTTTAATCTCCAACATTTACAAGGAACTCAGAGAACTTAACAAAAGGAAAATAAACAATCCAGTCAAAATATGGGCAAAGGACCTAAATAGATACTTTTTGAAAGAGGACATACAGAAAGCCAAGAGACATATGAAAACATGCTCAAAGTCACTAATCTTCCATGAGATGCAAATCAAAACAACAATGGGGTACTATCTCACACCTGTCAGAATGGCTATCATCAACAAATCAACCAATAACAAATGCTGGAGAGGATGCAGAGAAAAAGGAACCTCTTGCACTGCTGGTGGGAATCCAGACTGGTGCAGCCACTGTGGAAAACAAGTATGGCGTTTACTCAAAAAATTAAAAATGGAACTGCCATTTGGCCCAGTAATACCACTTCTAGATATATATCTCAAGAAAACAGAAACACCAGTCAAAAAGGATATATTCACCCCTATGTTCATAGCAGCACAATTTACCATAGCTAAGATTTGGAAACAGGCTAAATGCCCATTAGCAGATGAGTGAATTAGAAAACTGGTACATTTGCACAATAGAATACTACACTGCTATAAAAAAGAAGGAATTCTTACCCTTTGAACAGCATGGAGGAATTTGAGAGCATTATGCTAAGCGAAATAAGCCAGTCAGAGAAAGATAAATATCACATGATCTCACTCATTTGTGGAATATAATGAACAACATAAACTGAAGAACAAAAATAGAACCAGGGTCATGGAAGCATTGAACTGACTGTCCAACCTATGAGGGAAGGTGGAGGTGAGAGGGTAAGATATCAACTTAAGGACTTGTTTGCATGCCTATGAGCATAAGCAATGAACACAGACAGTGCGGGGGAGTGAGTGTGGGCATATGCTGGGGGGTGGAGTGGCTGGGGAGAGGTCAATGGGGGGGGGGGAAAGGAGACTTATGTAATACTTTAAACAATAAAGAATTTAAATTAAAAATAATAAATAAATAAATAAATTCTAAGCAAAAAGAAAAAATCCAGAGAAAAAATTGAAAGAGAAAATAGTCTCATGGTAGATATAACTTACAATTTTGTAACTTCCTCGTGGCCAAATCTAAGACATGCTTAATTATAAGACATAAAAATTCATTAAAAGTTAATATAGTTGTTGAATTAATGGTTAGTGTACATTAGCCTGCAAGTAACCCAAAACCAAACTGATAATCCTATATAATAAAAGAGAAACATGCAAATTAACCGTCCCTCTGCTACACTCAAGCCACGCCCACAAACCACTCCCACCAGCCAATCAGGAGTGAGTATACAAATTAACCCAATTAAGATGGCGTTGGCCACAGAGCTGGAGTGAGCATGAGGCTTGGGTTGCCCCCGGTGATGGAGGAAGCCAAGCTTCCTGCCTACGCTGGCCGTCCCTCAGCTCTGCTCAAGGCTACAAAGTTTCAATTATAGAAGATAAATAAATCCCAGATACCTGCCTCCAGCTGGACCTGGGATCTGCTGAAGGCTACAAAGTTTCAATTATAGAAGATAAATAAAACCCAGAAAAAAAAAGGAAAAAAAGGGGAGGCTGGGAGCTTGGGTCGCTGGGGGGCGTGGCCAGCCTGAAAATGGCCATCAGCCCCTCACTCAGGATGGCCACACCCCCATGGGGTGAGGGTCCCCACTGGGGGGCTTGACCAGCCTGCAAACAGCCATCAGTCCCTCACCCAGTCTGACCAGGCACCCCAGTGGGGACCCCCACCCTGAAGGGGGTGTGGCTAGCCTGAAATTTGCCCTCAGCCCCTCACCCAGGCTGGCCAGGCACTCCAGCGGGACCCCCACCCTGACCCAGGACACCCTTCAGGGCAAACCAGCTGGCCCCCACCCATGCACCAGGCCTCTATCCTATCTAATAAAAGGGTAATATGCAAATTGACCCTAACAGCAGAACGACTAGGAATGACTGGTCACTATGACACACACTGACCACCAGGGGGCAGATGCTCAATGCAGGAGATGCCCCCTGGTGGTCAGTGTGCTCCCATAGGGGGAGCTCTGCTCAGCCACAAGCCAGGCTAATGGCTGCCAGTACAGCGGTGGTGCTGGGAGCCTCTCCTGCCTCCTCAGCAGCGCTAAGGATGTCCAACTGCAGCTTAGGCCTGCTCCCCGCTGGCAAGTGGACATCCCCCAAGGGCTCCCAGGCTGCCAGAGGAATGTCTGACTGCCAGCTTAGGCCCAATCCACTGAGGAGCAGGCCTAAGCCAGCAGGTGGACATCCCCCGAGGGGTCCCAGACTGCGAGAGGGCACAGGACGGGCTGAGAGACCCCCTTGAGTGCACAAATTTTTGTGCACTGGGCCTCTAGTGATTTACATGAATATAAATTGGTTGTTATTTTTCTCACTTAACAAGAAATTCTGAGGTGGACAGTTGTTCAGTCATATTGTCAAATACCCAGATTTTTCTATCTGTTTTCTCTACTTGCTTTTTATCACTCTTGTAGCCTCATTGTCTCAAGTGAGCTGCTGCAGCTGGACATCACATTGTGCCCTAGGCAGGGAGAAGAGGTAGGAACGGGCTAGAGTTCTTCCTTCCATATGGACTTTTCATCAGGAAAGTAACTTCATCTAAGAAGCTTCCTTGCAGCCTTCCTTCTATATGTCATGGCTAGACCTGGATCCTATGAACACCTCTCCCTTTCAGAGAGACTGGAAAGTGAGAATCTGCCTTTTGGGCCTTTATTTAAAAAGGAGGGCAAGAGAAGGCCTTGGGAATGACTTTGGGTTAGTGTCTTCACAATATATGAACAGTTTTCCTGATGTTGAGCAACCTCATTCATGGGTATCTTCAAAATGAGGATACTGTGAAATACTTTAGACTGTGTCCTTAACATCACCTCCTATAGCAGTGATGGCGAACCTTTTTTAAAAAAAATATATTTTATTGATTTTTTACAGAGAGGAAGGGAGAAGGATAGAGAGTTAGAAACATTGATGAGAGAAAAACATCAATCAGCTGCCTCCTGCACACCCCCAACTGGGGATATGCCCGCAACCAAGGTACATGCCCTTGACTGGAATCTAACCGGGGACCCTTCAGTCCCCAGGCCGATGCTCTATCCACTGAGCCAACCCAGTTAGGGCTAATGATGGTGAATCTTTTGAGCTCGGCGTGTCAGCATTTTGAAATACCCTAACTTAACTCTGGTGCCATGTCACATATAGAAATTTTTCAATATTTGCAACCATAGTAAAACAAAGACTTATATTTTTGATATTTATTTTATATTTAAATGCCATTTAACAAAGAAAAATCAACCAAAAAAATGAGTTCTCGTGTCACCTCTGACACGCGTGTCATAGGTTCACCATCACTGTCCCATAGTAAATGCAGCAGCAACTTCTATCATATTCCAAGGAACTTCATGTTTCTCTCTATGGGCTGATGCTTAGGCTAACAAAAGTTTGAAGAAAGCAGTTGCAGGAGGAATCAAAACAATACATCAAGTTCACAGTCCTGTTATAATCTGGTTTAATCCCAGGGTAACATTTAGCCTATCCAGAGTAGTGTATGGACAACAATACCTTCAAACCACTCCTTCATAAATATGATATTTCACAATTGAACTTTGAATAAGAATGGGACCACAGGGAGCTTAAGTGTAATGTCCAGCCCAAACCTACCTGGAGCACAAAAGATTGCATTGCTGATAGGACAGGTATATATGCTTTAACCAACCAGTGCGAGAGGAGGCTTAAATGCTCCTTCTACAATTTCAGAAGCATAACCAACACATATGCCTGATGGATAAACATTCACTGACTAGTGAAGATGAGCCCCAAGAATAAGTAATCATTCTTTCTACTATATTCCCCTAGCACTCTGTTTCTATCTCAATGATACTATGTATAGCCCAGATTTATGTAGCTCTGTTGCTGGCTATGAGACTACTGATTTTGTAGCACCAGACCATGTTAATTTTTCATAATAGTCTTAGGCATGTTTTTAGAAAAAATATTTTTTATTGAACAGTGGATGGTAGTTGCTAGGTAATATTTGGAGAGACATCTTTACATAAGAAATCAATCACAACTTATTCCATGCTGTTTTCAGTAGCAATTACTTGAAATAAGCAACATTTCTTTCCTTACTGCTTGAAGACTGGAATGCTAGGTGCAATGGGAGCATAAAGGCTCAAGGGATGGAAGATGTACTTTACCTTGAAGAATCTGTGAACTCATTGGGGAGCAGGGGCATATAAAACATATAGCTGAGAAAGGAAACCATAACTTCACATCACTGTTGTTTTAATAAAGGGTAAGTTCTACATTGGTCAGAGAGAAGCACAATTTAATTATAGTGCTTTTATGTCTAACTTCATGTTTAAGGTCTTTTACTTGAAAAAAACATTAAGGTCTATGATTTGTTTTATAGTTGGAGGTGATATTAAATAAAACAAGTTGGTGAATGGGGTTTCCTGATGTGGAATTTTAAAATATACCTGTGAAATGTATTATTCATCATGTATAATCAAGCAACATCTTTTGCATTAATTGTTGGTTTAGATTAGAAACAGAAACACAATTTGCTAAATGTTTTTCATTGTTATGGAAATTAAGGAAGCATTCCCATCTTTTTCGGGGTTTAGTAACATGGAAAATAACATCATACAAATTATATACGTAGTTGCAAGAATAACAGAAAATGAAAGATGAATAAGACATGTGAGGAGAACAAAAAAGCTTCTGTGTTGTCACAGAAAGTTAAAGAAGTAAGAGGTGGGATATCAGTTAGCTGGGAGTATGAAATTCTAGGCAAACAATTTCAGATTTCATATGCGGGGAAACTGCGAGTGATGTGTTCTTTAAAATATTCCTGCTCTTGGTTATAAAATCTTTGAGACTAATAACTGTCTTCCAGGTGCATATTTTTCCACCCAATAAACAGTATGGTACTATGGGGGATCAAAAATAAATAATAAATAATACTTACTTTGCTGTGGACCATGTTCTACTAGAGAGAAAATGATGTTTATACAAAAAGCTGTAATAGAGGCTGGACTGTTTTAAATCCCATGGCAGGAATATAGAACAAGTTCCAGGGATTCTGATATGAAGGATTATCTCCAGCTGTATGGCATCAGGAAGGCTTCACAGAAGGGATGACACTTGAGCTGGACACAAAGAGATCAGCAGCGCTTTGACATAGGGAGATGGAAAGAACGTTGGAGTATAGCTAAAGTGTTGGTGACAGAAAAGAGAGGCATATGTATAGAGAATAGAAAACAATCTTGTTTTCCTGATCCATAAGTGCAGTAAGTGGAAAAATGAGGTTGAGAACATAAGTTGAGGTCAGATTTTAGAGAGTCTGTTAGGTTTTAAATGAAGGCACTTGGACTTTATTTGGTAGATAATGAGGAGCTATCCCTGTTTTTGAGTACCTGATAGACACACTGAGCATGTGTTTTATGAATAATTGAGGTGTCAGATGATCTGAACCAGGCTATCACTCTGTACACTCTGGTGTTAGGATGCAATAAATGTACAGCAATATTTTTTAATTGGCTGTAGAGAAATACATGAGTAGGGAAGCCATCTACTATAAAGAAATTATTAAGAATGTCTGACATCTTACAGGGATCAGAAAAGGGGTGGACCAGATACTCTGTTTGTGTTCATTGTTCATATCCACCCTGTCCTGCATGCTCCCCATGTCGAGGGGCAGGAAGGCTAACAACTACATTTCTCAAACCCTTGCTCCCAGGGTTTGAGATGCTCCTGTGAGATGTAGAAGTATGCTGCAGGTGGAGGCCACTTCTATTTCTACAGCAGTGGCAGATTCTGGCAGAAATTTACTATGGACAGACTTAATCACACTGTCAAGTGACCAGCTTCATAAATGTGGGACAACTGTGATATTGGCTGCAGTTTCTTGACCTCTGGGTGTGGACAGTAATTCCTGACCTCTGGTTCACAGCTACAGGGTTATAACCTCAGAAACTAAAAGTAGCATGATATTTCTGTCTAACAGGCATCCTCACTCCCGCGTCTCCAGCTCTTCCAATGGTTAGGTGGCGTCAAACAGAAACCTGAAATGGTTTCCGTTTCTTGCACTGAAACCTGACAGGAACAGGAGACAAGAAAACTTGCACAGAGGAGGGTGAGAGTTATTCAAGGACACGTCATAATGGGATGGAAGAAACGAAATTCAAGTCAGAGGTCCTTCTGCACCACCAAGGGCATCAATATGTCCACCAGTCTGCCTCAGTGCAGGTCCTTGTTCTCAGTCCTGTCTTTCCTATGCCTTAAAAACACCTTTCCCCAATTACAGAAATAATATATACTCATTGTAGAAAACTTGGGATATATAATATAGAGGATGCCTGAAACTGCAGATAGTACCAAACACTTTATATAATGTTATTTCCTATACATACACCCGTATGATAAAGTTTAATTTATAAATTAGGCACAGTAAGAGATTAACAACAACTAATAGTAAAATAGAGCAGTTATAACAATATACTGTAGTAAAAGTTATATGAATGGCTTTGGAGCCATTATTAAGTAACATAAGGGTTACTTGCACATAAGCACAGTGATACTGCAACAGTTGATCTGATAACTTAGACACTAAGTGACTAATGGGTGGGAAGCATATACCACGTGGATACTCTGGACCCGTGGTCGGCAAACTGTGGCTCGCGAGCCACATGCGGCTTTTTGGCCCCTTGAGTGTGGCTCTTCCACAAAATACCACTTGCGGGCGCAAGTACAGTGCAATTGAAACTTTGTGGCCCAAGCACAGAAGTCGGTTTTCAGCCTGGGCGAGTCTATTTTGAAGAAGTACTGTTGATATTTGGCTCTGTTGACTAATGAGTTTGCAGACCACTGCTCTGGACAAATGGATGATTCAAGCCTTGGAGAGGTGGGATGGAGTGGGACCACATGAGATTTCATAACACTACTCAGAACAACATGCAATTGAAAACGTATGGAATTTTCCAGTTAATATTTTCAGATGATAGTTGACCATGGGTAACTGAAATTAAGTAAAGAGAAACTATCCTGGTCAGTGTGGCTCAATTGTTAGAGTGTCATCCCGTGCACCAAAGGGTCCTGGGTTCAATTCCTGGTCAAGGGCATATACCGGGGTTGCAGGTTTGATCCCTGGCCCAGTTGGGGCACATGCAGGAGGCAACAAATTGATGTGTATCTCTCACATGAACCTCTCTCTCTCTCTCTCTCTTTCTCTCTCTCTCTCTCTCTCTCTCCTCTCCCTTTCTTCCACTTATCTAAAAGCAATGAAAAAATATGCTCAGGTGAGGATTAACAATAAAAAAAGAAAGATAGAAAAGAGAAACTGTCCTAGCAAGAATGGCTCAATTGTTTGAGTGTCGTCCCATGCACCAAAATGTTGCTAGTTCGATACCAGCCAGGGCACATACCAGGGTTGTGGATTTGGGCACATGCGGAAGGCAACCGAGCCATGTTTCTCTCTCATATCAATGTTTCTCTCTCTAATCAATAATATATTTTTATTTAAAAAAAGAAAAGAGAAAATGTAGATAAGGGAGAACTACTTTATAAGTACAGAAACTTATAATGAAGGAAATAAAAATCACCATAATTCTACCACTCAGAGATAACATCTTGAATCAGTAAGGATGAGGTCATCTATAAATGACAGAAAACTCACTACAGCAGTAACTTAAGTGAAGTAGACATATATTTCTTTCTTTCACATAAACAAAATTATGGGTAAGCAAGCCAGAAATGGTATGGCAGTTCTGTGACCATTAGGAACCCAGGCTCCTTCTTTCTTGTAGTTCTACTATTTTTGATACATGCTTTCACTTTATTGTTCAAGTGACTACTCTAGCTCATTCTATCACATCTGCATTCCAGCCAGTAGGAAGGGAGAAAGAAAGAGAAATGCTTGTCTCTCCTCTTTAAGAAAATCACATGTGATATTTTGCTTATGTTCCTTTGCTCCCAATGGTCACATCTATTTGAAGAGGAGGGTGAGAAATGCAATTTGTATTCTGCGTAGCTATGTACTCAGCTAAAAATAAAGGACTCCATCCCAAGGAAGGAGACAAGAAAGGATATTAGAGGATAGTTCTCTCTCTGTTACATCATTGTAACTATCCAGTTCCCCTCACATGGAAGTTTGCAGTTTTGTTTTCTGATCTCTCAGGTTCCAGTAATTCTATTGCTGATGTCATTTTTTGTCACTTTGCCCTTTGCCCCCTGCTTGGAGCATTTTGCTTGGAGTACTTCTTTTAGTACTAGTTATTTTAATTTTTTTAACCTTTATTTATGAGAGCATTTCAGATGCCCCCCCCCCCCCCATTGTCCCCCTTCACCTGGTTCCCGCCATGTCCCAGGCCTTAAACATCCTATTGTCTGTGTACATAAGTAATGCATATATGCATATAAATTCTTTGGTTAATCTCTTCCCACTCCCTCTCCCCACTTTCCCATGAGATTCACAATTTTGTTCCATTATTTCAATGCCTCTAGTTCTATTTTATTAGTCAGTTTATTTTGTTCATTAGATTACTTGTCCATTTATTTTGATTTTTAGTTTCAATTATTAATAGATATGCATTTATTGACATTTTATTGTTGATTTTTTATCTTTTATTATTTCTTCTTCTTCTTCTTCTTCTTCTTCTTCTTCTTCTTCTTCTTCTTCTTCTTCTTCTTCTTTTATCTTCTTCTTCAGTAGACTCATTAACATTTCATGTACCAGTTTAGTGGTGATTAATTTCTTTAGCTTTTCCTTGTCTGAGAAGCTCTTTATCTGACTTTAAACTCTAAATGATAGCTTTGCTGAGTATTGTAATCTTGGTTGTAGGTCCTCACTTTTCATCACTTTGAATATTTCTTTTTTTTTAATCTTTATTGTTGAGAGTACTACAGATGTACCTCTTTTCCCCCCACATTGTCCCCCTCCACCTAGTTCTTCCCTGTCCCAGATCTTCATTACCCTATTGTTTGTGGCCATAGGTAACTCATATCTATACTAATAAAAGCCAAGGTGGCCCTCACGCACGATGTCATCAAAAGATGGCTGCCACAAGATGACCACCACAAGATGGCCACCACAAGTTGGCGACATGCACAGCAAAGGCAGGGTCCAGCGGCCACTCCTTGTGGTGAGGCCTGTGGGTCCCACAGCTCCACACAGCACATAGGAGGCTGGTCCCAGCATCTCCACCACCTCGCGGGAGGAGGCAGGTCCCGGTGAAGGAGGTGGGTCGTGGCAGGGGAGGGCAATTGGAGGCAATCAGGCCAGCAGGAGAGGGCAGTTAGGCGTCAATCAGGCTGGCAGGGGAGCAGTTAAGAGCCAGCAGTCCTGGATTGTGAGCGGGATGTCTGACTGCCGGTTTAGGCTGGATCTCGCTTGGGCCTAAACCAGCAGTTGGACATTCCCTGAGGGTTCCCAGATTGGAGAGGGTACAGGCTGGGCTGGGGTGTCCCCCACCCCCCATGCACAAATTTCGTGCACCAGGCCACTATTGTGTATATAAGATCTTTATTTAATTTCTTCCAGCCCACACCTTCCCTCTGAGAATCACTAGTCTGTTCCAATTCCATGCCTCTGATTCTATTTTTTTCAGATTATTCTGTTTATTAGATTTCTTATTCATTTATTTTGATTGTTAGATTCAATTGTTGATAGAAATGTATTTATTGCCTTTTTTATTGTTCATATTTTTGTTCTTTTTCTTTTTTTTCCTCTTCTTAAAGACTACCCTTCATCATTTCATGTAATACTGGTTTGGTGGTGATAAACTCCTTTAGCTTTTTCTTGTCTGTGAAGGTCTTTATCTGATCTTCAATTCTAAATCATAGCTTTGATAGGTAGAGTAATACTGGTTGTAGGTCCTTGCTATTCATCACTTGAAATATTTCTTGTCACTCCCATGTGGCCTGCATAGTTTCTATTGAGAAATCAGCTGATAGTTGTATGGGCATTCCCTTATAAGTAACAAACTGCTTTTCTCTTGGTGATTTTAAGATTCTCTCTTTGTCTTTAGCCCTTGGCATTTTAATTCTGATGTGTCTTGGTGTGGTCCTCTTTGGATTTCTCTTATTTGTGAATCTCTGTGCTTCCTGGACTTGTAAGTCTATGTCTTTCACCAGGTAAGGAAAGTTTCCTGTCATTATTTCTTCAAATAGGTTTTAAATATCTTTCTCTCTTTCTTCTCCTTCTTGCATCCCCATAATGCAAATGTTGGTGTGCTTGAAGTTGTCTGAGAGACTCCATACTTTGTCTTTATAATTTTTTTATTCTTTTTTCTTTTTGCTTTTCTGATTGGGCATTTTTGCTTTCTCATATTTCAAATCATTGACTTGATTCTCAGAATCCTCTACTCTGTTGAATCCCTGTAAATTATTCTTCATTTCAGTTCGTGTATGCTTAATTTCTGACTGGTCCTTTTCCATGCCTTTGGCATTCTCATTAAGATCCTGGAAAGTTCTCATTAAGTACCTTGAAGGTCTCATTAAGTTCTTTGAGTAATCTTATAACTGTGATTTTGAACTCTGTATCCAGTAGTTTGCTTTCTTGCATTTCTTTCATTTGTGACATATTTCTTTGTCTCCACATTTTGGCTGCTTCCCTGTGTTTGTTTCTATGTGTTAGGTAGAGCCACTATGTCTCCTAGATTTGGTAGAGTGGCCTTGTATAGTAGGTGTCCTATAAGGCCCAGTGGCTCAGCCTCCCAGTCACCTGAGCTGAGCACTCTAAGTGTGCCCCTTTTTGGGCTGTGTGTACAGTCTTGTTGTAGTTGAGACTTGATTGCTGTTGGTGTCACTGGGAGGAACTGATCTCTAGGCCAATTGGCTGTGAGAACCAGCTGCAACTATAATGGGAGAGTTGCAATGCAGGAAACACCCCTATGGAGCAAGATTTGCTTCAGTAGGGCCATGGTGCTCACTGAGTCTTCCCTTGAGTGTGTTGCTTGTGAATATGTAGAGTTGTAATCTGGTATGATCTGAAGCTGTCCACCAGGTGCAATGGCTCTTGGGTCTCCAGGGATGTGCAAAGTCAGCCACTGATTGGGGCCATCCATCAGGAGCTACAGAGATCTGCAGCTTCCTCCTATTTATATCGGGTTTGGAATTGCCCAGGTGAGGCCCAGCTGTGAAGCAAGGCAGTCTGGTGCTGGGGCTTGCTGGTTTGGGGCCTTTCATTGATAGGTTTGGGTATGCTGACACCAGCTGCAGCTTGTTTGAGAGATTTTAGGGAAGTCTGAAGCCTGAGCCAGAACAGGCCATTCATATGGAAAGGCTGTTGCAAACATCTTGGGTGGGGCTACAAATTGGATGAGGTGGGGGTCTCAGGGAATCACCAGGATGGAGCCAGTAGTGTGCTCCAGGTTGATGGGAACTCAGATATGGTTGCCAGTCAGCCTTGGGACAGAGAAGGTATTGACATAGGAACAATGACCTCTGCCAGAACCTCCATCTGGTAGAAAGTCGCCCCCAAGTTCCAGCCCCAATGCCAGACAATCCAGTTCCTCCCTGTATGTATCTGGGTCCCCCAATGTCTCCAGGCACTGGAGCTCAAAGGAAGCAAGTCTAAGTAAGTTCTTGCCTGGCCCTTTATGAGGGACACCTGGATCTCCAGCAGCCTCTGTGTAGCTCACCTATGGGGACTTCTCTTCCCAGCTCTGGGAACCTGGTGGGAGTTCTGATGTGGCACTTGGACCCCTTGCTCCTCACAGCAGCCTCCACAGGGACGATCTTTCTCTGGATAAAAACAGCTCACACGGGAGCCAGACCAATATTTCTTTTAAAAAAATCTTTATTACTGATAGTATTACAGATGTCTCCTTTCTTTGTCCCCATTGCCCCCCTCTACCTGGTTCCTGCCCCACCCCAAGCCTTCATCACCCTATTGTCTGTATCCATAGATAATGCATATATGCATATAAGATCTTTGGTTAATCTCTTCCAGATCCCTTGGCCCTGCTTCCCTCTGAGATTAGTCAGTCTGTTCCATGTTTCCATGCCTCTGATTCTTTTTATTCACCAGATTTTCTGTTTATTAGATTTCTTATTCTTTTATTTTGATTTTTAGATTCAATTGTTGATAGAAATGTATTTATTGCCTTTTTTATTGTTTATATTTTTGTTCTTTTTCTTTTTCTTCCTCTTCTTAAAGACTTCCCTTCAACATTTCATGTAATACTGGTTTGGTGGTGATGAACTTCTTTAGCTTTTTCTTGTCTATGAAGCTCTTTATCTGACCTTCAAGTCTAAATGATAGCTTTGCTAGGTAGAGTAATACTGGTTGTAGGTCCTTGCTATTCATCACTTTGAATATTTCTTGTCATCCCATTCTGGCCTTCAAAATTTCTGTTGTGAAATCAGCTGACAGTTCTATGGGTGCTCCCTTATAGGTAACTAATTGTTTTTCTCTTGCTGCTTTAAAGATTCTCTCTTTGTTGTTGTTGTTTTTGTTTGTTTCATTTTTTTTTTAATTTCAGAGAGGAAGGGAGAGGGAGAAAGAGATAGAAACATCAATGATGAGAGATAATCATTGATTGGTGGCCTCCTGCATGCCCCCAACTGGGGATCAAGTCCACAACCCAGGCATGTGCCCCAACCAGGAATCGAACCGTGACCTCCTGGTTCATAGGTGGACATTCAACCACTGAGTCAAGCTGGTTGGGCTCTCTTTGTCTATAACCTTTGGCATTTTAATTATGTTGTGTCTTGGTGTGGGCCATTTTGGGTTCCCCTTGTTTGAGACTCTCTGTGCTTCCTGGACTTATATGTCTATTTCTTTCACCAGGGAAGGGAAGTTTTCTGTCATTATTTCTTCAAATATGTTTTTGATTTCTTGCTCCCTCTCTTCTAGTATCCCCATGATGCGAATGTTGGTGCACTTGAAGTTGTCCCAGAGGCTTCTTACACTATCTTCATATTTTTTAATTTTTATTGTTGAAAGTATTACATATGTCCCCCTTTCCCCCAATTTATCCCCTCCAGCCTGCCCCCAACTCCCACCCCAGGCCTTCACCACCCTATTGTCTATGTTGGTTATGCATACATGCATACAAGTTCGTTGGCTAATCACCTCCTAACCACCCAACCTCCCTGACCTTCCCTCCAAAATTCCGCACTGTTTTCCATGCTTTCATGTCTCTAGATCTAATCTGTACATTAGTTAATTAGCTTCCACATATGAATGAGATCATCCGATACTTGTCTTTCTCTGACTGGCTCATTTCACTTAACATAATACCCACCAGATCCCTCCATGCTATTTCAAAGGGTAAGAGATCCTTCTTTTTTTACTGCTGCATAGTATTCCATGGTATAAATGTACCACAATTTTTCTATACACTTTTCTACTGATGGGCACTTGGGATGTATCCAGATCTTAGTTATTGTGAATTGTGCTACTGTGAAAATAGGGGTGCATATTTCTGATTGGTGTTTTGGGATTCTTAGGATATATTCTTAGAAGTGGGATCACTGGGTCAAATGGAAGTTCCTTAGTTAATATTTTGAGCAAACTCCATACTGTTTTCCACAATGGTTGCACCAGTCTGCATTCCCAATATCAGTGTACTAGGGTTCCCTTTTCTCCACATCCTCACCAGCACTTATCATTTGTTGAGTTGTTGATGGTAGCCTATTCTGACAGGTGTCCGGTGATACTTCACTGTTGTTTTGATTTGCATCTCTCTGATGATCAGTAAGTTTAAGCATTTTTTCGTATGTATCTTAACCATCTGTATGTCCTCTTTGGAATAGTGTCTATTTAGGTCCATTGCCAATTTTTAAATTGGATTGTTTGTCTTCCTTTTGTTAAGTTGCGTGAGTTCCTTATATATTTTCAATATTAACCCTTTATCAGATGTATCATTGCCAAATATGTTCTCTTATACAGTGGGCTCCCTTTCATTTTGTTGATTTTTTTTTTTTTGCCATGCAGAAGTTTATTATTTTAATGTAATACCCTTTGTTTATTTTCTTCTTAGTTTCCATTACCCTGGGAGATGTATCTGCAAACATTGTTATGAGAGATGTCTGAGATTTTGCTGCTTATGGCTTCTTCTATGATTTTTATGGTTTCATAATTTAAATTTGTCTTTTATCCATTGTGTATGGTATAAGTTGTTGGTTTAGTTTCGTTTTGTTACATGCATTTATCCAATCTTCCCAACACCATTTATTGAAGAGAATGTCCTTACTTTATTGTATCTTCTTGACTCCTTTGTCAAATGTTAAAATGGCTTGGGTCAATTTCTGGGGTCTCTGTTTTGTTCTATTGATCTATATGCCCATTCTCTTGCAAGTACCAGGCTGTTTTGATTACAGTGGCTTTATAGTATAACTGGTATCTAGTATTATGATTCTTCCAACTTTTTTCTTCTTTCTCAAGATTGTTGTAGCTATTTGAGGTCTTTTTTGGTTCCATATAAATTTTTGGAGTATTTGTTCTAGATCTGTGAAATATGCTATTAGTACTTTAAAGGGATTGAATTAAATCTGTAGACTTACTTGAGTAGTATGGACAGTTTAATGATGTTAAGTCTACCAATCAATAAACATCATATATTCTTCCACTTGTTTATATCTTCCTCTATCTCTTTTTTCAATGTCCTGTAATTTTTGGAGAACAAGTCTTTTACCTCCTTGGTTAAATTTATTTCTAAGTATCTTAATTTTTTTGTTGCAATGGTAAGTGGGATTGTTTGTTTAGTTTCTCTTTCTGAGAATTCATTTTTGGTGTATAGAAAAGTCATTGATTTTGTATCCTGCTACATTGCCAAATTCACTTATTAAATCTAGTAGTATTTTGATGGAGTGTTTAAGGTCTTCTATGTACAATATCATATCATCTTCTAATAATGAAAGTTTTACTTCCTCCTTTCAAATTTGGATGCCTTTTATTTCTTCTTTTTGTCTGATCACTGTGGCTAGTACTTCCAGTAGTATGCTGAATAAGAGTGGTGAAAGTGGACATCCCTGTCTTGTTCCTGTTCTTAGGGGAAATGGTTTCAGCTTTTTCCTATTGAATATGATGTTGGCTGTGAGTTTGTCATCTATCGCCTTTATCATGTTGAGATATGTTCCCCCTATTCACACTTTGCTGAGAGTTTTTATCAAAAATGGGTGTTGGATTTTGTCAAGTGCTTTTTCTGCATCTATTAATATGATCATATGATTTTTTTTGTTTCAATTTGTTTATGTGATGTATCATGTTTATGTATTTGCAAATATTGTACCAGCCTTGCATCTCTGGAATAAATCTCACTTGGTCATGGTGTATGATTTTTTAAAATATATTGCTGGATATGATTTTCTATATTTTGTTGAGGATTTTAGTATCTATGTTCATCAGGTATATTGGCCTGTAATTCTCTTTCTTTGTAATGTCTTTATCTGGTTTTGGAATTAGCATAATGCTGGCTTCATAAAAAGAGCTTGGAAGTGTTCTTGCCCCTTGAATTTTTTGGAATAGTTTGAGGAGGATAGGTGTTACTTCTTCTTTGAATGTTTGGTTAAGCTCCTTTGTGAAGTCATCCAGGCCAGGACTTTTGCTTGCTGCAGCCCTGAGATATCTGAAGGTTGTATTGCCCCCTGCCTGTCAACAGTTCTTGAAAACAATCTTTTCCTTGATGCTTTCTGGACCCACTGTGTCCCTTTGCATTTCACATGAAGCTCCGATAATGTCCCTTGCTCTGCGCCTGACCAGGGCTGCAGGTCATGTTCTGTCATGTCAACTGCATCACTTCTGATTTCCAGCCAGTTTCTTTCAGGGGCCTTTTCAGTCTGTGAGTTTTCTCTAACTATATTCTTCATTTTCTAATTTTATATTAAAACCTTTCAGGGACTGAAACCCTCTGATCACAGAAACATATGAAAATAGGCATTTAATCATGCATTCTGTTGATGAAGTTTCTCTCTCAACTCCCTTTAGGCTAAGCAAGACTCAATAAATATCTTCCTGCATCTTCTGAGACATACCATAGCTCTCATCTACAACATTTTGGGCTTCCCAAAGGCTTTGAGATGCAGCCATAGACAATTGACTTGCAATGCTACTCCCTAGAGAAATTCCCTTGTTGTGAAAGTTTCTATTGCCTAATAAGGTGGGGTTGCTTTTCCAAGGAAGGGAAGGACCAGTTCAATAAATTCAACATCTACACTCTGTGAGTGCAAGAGACAAGGAAAGGAGAGTTTTCTGGGTCTTCAGCAATTATAACAGTTGCTGTAAGAGACAGTTTTCACATCTCACTTGTTTTAATCCAAAAAGGTTGCTTTCTTATCCATGCTATTTGTTCCTTGTGGGTTGGCAGGGGGACTCTGACATTATAGATATTTAAATACTTGGGCTGATGGGGAAGCTTTATCTCAAACAGGAAGCTTTATCTTAAACACCGATGGTCTCCATTTCAGAGAAGAAGGGAGCTCTGCAGGGTCTTGTATCAATAATTCGCTGCTCCAGCCAGGAAGAGACCCATCGGCTAGAACTTATTGGCTAGAACTAGTCACATGCTCCTATCTAACCACAAGGAGACCAGGTTGTGCTTGAAAGGGTGAAGAACTGGAAATATTTCAAGAACAGCACTGATAATGTTCATAGACCCTAAGAAAAGTCTAGCCAACTGTGATTATTAATAAGCCAGGCTAACTTGAGGCAATTGCCATCCACATTTCTATACCTCCTTGTATTTTAATCAAAGGAAATAACTTTCAACATTTTGATCCTAATTATTCTGTGTCCCTCTCAAATTGTTCTACTTCAGCTACCATCCTTGGCACCTGGGCTTTTTTTGAGCTTCCTCTCTATCCCCACAGCCAGCCCAGCCTCTCTCTGCCTCCCAGTCACCCTGGGAGCTGCTTGCATGCATCACTGTTTCAGTGGATGGCAGCAATACACAAGGGCACCTCACTGTTGGAAAGAAACTGCCTTCTATCTGCCAAGGACAAATGCAGACACACAAAACGATATCAAGCAAGACTTCACATCAAAGGGAACCCTGACTAGGCTTGCCAAGAGCAAGGCTACCTCTGCACCTCTCTCTTCAGTCTTATTAGTATTCTCAGGGCCCAAGGAGCTCCTGGTGCTCCTGCCAACCCCTACTCCCCCAATTCAGCCAACACTCTTGTTCATCTGACACTTGAAGCGTAGGCTTTCCCTGAATCTGGCCTCAACCATTTGAACAGAGCAGAATGCCAAGTGTTTAAAAATGTTGAGTGACTAGGAAGGAAATTCATGAGAAACATTTACTCTGAACTCTGTTTGAAAAGGAGAACAGAATACTTTACTCAACTTGTCTAGTGAAACAACATAGAGTTAAGAAATGCATGCCTAAGGCCTCAGGGAAAACAGCACAAGAAGGAAAACTTAGCTCTTCAGAAGGAAAGGATGCTCTATGAACAGAATTTGAAGAGCTTGAGAACCAAGGCCAAAAAGGAGACCGGCTGTCCTAGGCATTCAGACCTGATGGGAAGCCAGTTCTTCTCTAGAATCAACAGAAGAATTTTGTTGCTTTAAGGAAAAGAAAGTTCTAGTTTTGGAAGGAGAATGAAGAAAAAATAGAAAAGGGGACTGACAGAGACATAGAAAGGAAATAAACTTTATTTTAGAAAATGGGTGATGCTTTCTATTCTGGGTGCTAAGGAACTCTTTTGGAAAGATACATTAATCATCAAAATACAATGGAAGTTTTTTAAAGTCAAATATTGTGAGAGCTGTAAGGAAGAATTTAGAGATTGTCTTTTTCAAATTATTATTTTGAGTTAAGAAAGTCTGAAGCTTGGGGACATCAAGGAGCTTTCTCAAGGTCACACAGCTGGTTATTGGCAAAGCTGTAGCTCGAACCCTTAACTCCTGCCCCTCAGGCACACTGGAGCCGCCTTAACCATGGGTGTGATCAAGTCTGCAACTTCACCAAGTTCAGTATTTTTAACACAGCGGCTTCAACCCTTTGACTAAGATCTTCCACTGTGGCCAACCCTGCTGCCCGGTTCCAACAGCTTCCCAGAATGGTAGTAATTTGAGCAAAAAAAAAAAAAAAAAAAAAAAAAAAAAAAGGATAAGGCCCAGGAAAAATGTCACATTTCTAGAAGTGAGAGGAGGTAGAGATAATGCATTTATGTAATTTCCTACTTTTAGGGCATTTCATGCGACCATGAATCCATGAAGAGAACCCAGGCATTTCATCATGGGAAAGAAATAAGTACATCTTTTATTAACCTCCCCCTGAAAGATGGCATTTCCTCATCACAACAGTATTTGCAGTACTTAGACTTTGTCACTAATGGAAATAATAAGTATTTTCATATTATATCAATTGTGTTAGATATCTTGACATATCTTTATTCTCATTACCATTTTGCAATTATGGTAGTTAGATCTGCCACTAGATCTTCTATTTCACATTTAATAAATAAGCACATACATTACTACACCACAGATTTTTATAAACATTTTGATAACAAATTTCAATATAGTTAGATTCCTTTATACTTCTACTAGAGGCCTGGTGCATGAAATTCGTGCATGGGGGTGGGGGTTCCCCTCAGCCCAGCCTGCACTCTCTCCCATCCGGGACATCCCTCCCACAATCCTGGATGCAGCCTGCTTGTTCAGTCATTTGGTCATCCCTCACTAACCCCCCTGCTGGCCTGGTCATAGGCAGCCATCTTGTGAGGGCATGAGGATCAATTTGCATATTACCTCTTTATTATATAGGATGTATTTTATTTGATGCTGTTAAAGGCATTATTCTGAGAAGGGCTCTGTGGACTTCACCTGGCTGTCAAAGGGACCCTGGCATGAAGATTAGGAACCCCTGAGTATGAGGGAAGAATGAGTGTCAGGTTACTGATGGATACCCATGTCACTCAGACCCATATCCCTGTCCCATCACTCTGTGGGCTGAGAGTGACAGAGATGCTCACTTGTCATTATGCATTGGAGAGCTGCCAGTGTCTTTGGCCACAGACTGCTGGTAATTCCAGGGTACACCAGCCTTTGAAAGCTGGTATGACTACATTACAAAACATGACAGGAAAGAATTCATTGTTTGGCAGTAGTATTAAAATGAAGGCTGATAGGAATTTTGTGACATTTATAGTAAGAAGGTTGTGTTTACACATCCCACAGAAGTGGACTTTTCTCAGGGAGTTGGCACTCCAAATTCCACTGAAAAGGAAATCAGTTTTTTCAAAGATGGCAAAAGTTGGTTTGGTATGGCAAATAAATGTTCAGAAAACAACAACAACAAAATTTTAATATATCAAGGCACCATGTTCCACTTCTCAAATAGGCAAAGAGTTTTAAAGATAATTTCCAGGCTTGGTGAGGTGAATGAAATATTTTCATAAGCCACCCACATGACTAAGAGTTGGTATAATTTTTCTAGATGGCAGTTTGGCCTCTACATTTTATGTGCTTTTCAGCCAGTAACTTCACTTCTAGGAATTTATGCTACAGGGAGAATTATAAATATATTGTTCTGAGGATATTCATCATAGTATTATTTGTAACAGTGAAAATTGTAAACAACACGAATGCCAACAATATGAGGTTTAAATAAATTATGCCAACCCTGAAGGACTAATTATTATGTAGCTTATGTTTTAAAATAGCCATTCCAAAAATATTTAATGATATGGGAAAATGCATAAATATAATGTTAGGCTTAAAATGCAAGACATAAACCTGCATGTGTAAAATAATCCTGTTCTTTAGTTTGAAAAATATTCATTGTATTTCTTTGCAATTTTACTTATATGTATATGCATATAAACTATGTATTTGTTAAAAATAAGTGGAAAAAATGTATCAAAGTATTGGTAGTCTTTGGGTAACTGTATCTTAGTTTCTTTTACTTAATTCTCTATGCTTTTTTGTATATTCTGACACTAGATAAAGCAGTAAGACATTGTTCTGTAAGTGAGGAACTGGTGCCACATGAGCTGATGGCTGTCAACAGTGCCATCTTGTTGCTCTAGACAAAAGTTTGTTTTGCTGGTTGCTACTGTTATTTTTCTCCTAATATTTGTGCTCTTTCTCCACCATTGGCTTCCAGATGTCGGATTTAACCAAGTTCAGGGCACTTTACGCATATGCATTGCCCCTCGAGCTTAGATAGAAAAATTCAGAAATTGCATCAAAGCTACCAATCTGATAGAGTCAGCTAGAAACCTCCTGACATAAGAAAAAATAGTTCAACGGGGAATTTGAAGCTGAGGATTGAGCTTAAAATAGGGTGAGAATTTGAGGAGGCATCTGCCTCCGTCTTTCTGCACCTCTGACTGCTTCTCCTACTTGTGCTTTGTGCCAATCCAGGGCTGGGAAGAGGGACAGAAAAGAGTTCTTCCGGAGCCACTTCACATTTTTGTTGTTGCTGGTATTTGTTTGAAAGTGATACATTTTCAATCTTCAGTGATTATTTAGCGTGTTGTATAATTGGGTGAAAGAAACTCTGTTTGGGTAGATGAAGACATATTTTCTATTGATTTTACCTTGAGAGTGAGACTTGGGAAGGCAGTTTCTGTGTGTGAAAGCTTTTTTCAAGGTTCTATTAATTGTAATGCCACTTTGAATTTTGAAAACACTGGAGTCTATATTCCATCCCTCCTCTCTTTCTTAAACTTGGATGGATTGTCTCCTGTGTGAAGTTTAAAATAATAAAAGCTGAGAAACCATTTACTCAGTGCCTCCTGTTGCATAGCAATCTAAACAAACAAGCCCCTTTCTTCTGTTAAGAACTTTCCAATAAAACAAATCACAAAGGTTGTGTTTTAAAAAGATGATTTCCAAGCCTATTTTTTAAAAACTTCCTTAAAAAAATAGAAGCTAAAGATTTCAGCAGAAAACTCAATTGACTTTTTAGTGAGTCACTTCTCATGCTACTGCAGGGATTTGAAACTTTTCTTTTGCCATGAGGCCAGAGGGCTAAGCTGGACACATGGAGAACAAGCCAACCAAAGCAGTAAAAACAAAAAGCAGTAATAATTACCATAAACTGTTCAGTATCTCCTGTGTGCCTGTCACCACACATGTAAATGACCTAATCTCATAACATACCTCCTTCTGTGGATTTCCACTTGCACCCCCAGGTCTACCCACTACTCTTCTCCATCCTGTTTTCTGCCCAGGAACAATGACCTGTAAGGAGTGTGGCAAAGGGCTCTCTTGCCCAATGGCACTGACTAGAGAGAGGAGGGAGGAGTGAAAGATGAGTTATTTATTTTCCTGGCTCCTTTTCCACTGGTTATGGCAAGTTGTCTGTGTCTCTCCACCCCAAATCACAGCTTCTGCCAGGCTGCCCTCCCGGTCCAGCTCTCCTCCCTGAGTCCAGGAATTGCTCCTAGTTCTCTGTCCCATCAGGTCTTACAGTGGTAAGAGCTGCCTGCTGTTGCTAGTTCCACAGGATGACTCTATCCCTGATGGTTGAGTCCAGCCCTACCCAGATCTCTGCGAAGACTATCTTTGTTAACCATCTTCCACCACCCCTTTGGTTTCCTGTTTACCTGATACCCCTGCACTGTCCTCAAGGATACCACTGATGGTTTGTGTTACAAAGATTGCAATAGGCCCCCAATTGACTCTTGCTTTCCAGCTTCTTTTATGTAATACTAGGGGCCCAGTGCATGAATTTATGCACCTTGAAAGGAACTGTGGGCCACGAGGCTGCGGTGGGTACAGGGGCAGGTCTTGGCCCATCCTCCTCATCCCTGCCTGCCCCCTCCCACCGAGGCCCCTGGTCACCTGTCTGCCAGCAGCCCCAATCCCGCTTTTGCCACTCCCACGCACTGATGGCGCTGGCCCTGCTTGCACCTGCTGAAGGTGCGAAGTAATTTGGGCCAATTCCAGCAAAGGGTGTGAGTGGGGCCAGTGCTGTCAGCAAGTGTGAGAGACAGCTGCTGCCCCGATTGCCCATCAGGAGCAGGGGGAGGTGGAAAAGTCTCAGGGGTGATCAGGGCCAACAGCCACTGCTCGCACCTGCTGATGGTGCCGAGCAATCGGGGTCAGTGCCAGGCGCCGGCAGTGGGTGCGAGCGGCAGCTCTGGTGCCTGCTGTGGGTGTGAGTGGGACTGGCGCTGGCAGTAGGTGTGAGTGGGGCCATTGCCGGCAGCGGGTGCAAGAGGCAGCTACTGGTCCCAATCTACGCAGGGAGGCGGAGAAGCCCTGAGGGGCGATTGGGACCAGCAGCTGCCGCTCGCACCTGCTGATGGTGCGGAGCAATCAGGGCCAGCACCAGGTGCCAGCAGCAGGTATGAGTGGTGGCTTTGGTGCCAGCAGTGGGTGCGAGTGGGGCCAGCACCAGCAGCAGGTGCAGCGCTGGGGGGGACCATGGCACATGGGAGCAAAGAAGTTTTAGTAACCACCAGAGGCTCACCCCGATGACAGTGACCAGCGCTCTGCCTTGATCTGACGCCCCCGCTCACCTGTTCCACCATCCCGCCATGGCTGATGCCCACCATGTTCCGCACATGCCCCCCTGGTGGTCATTTCACATCATAGCGACCAGTTGTTCAGTTGTTCCACTGTTCGGTCTATTTGCATATTAGCCTTTTATTACATAGGACTAGAGGCCCAGTGCACAAAATTCCTGCAATGGGGGGGGGGTGTCCCTCAGCCCAGCCTGCATCATCTCCAATCTGGGACCCTTAGGGGGATGTCAGACTGCCGGTTTAGGCCCTGTGGGATCAGGCCTAAACCAGCAGTTGGACATCCCTCTCACAATCCAGGACTGCTGGCTCCTAACCACTTGCCTGCTTGCCTGCCTGATTTCCCCTAACAGCTTCTGCCTGCCAGAGTGATCACCCCCTAACTGCTCCCCTGCGAGCCTGATTGATGCCTAACTGCTCCATGGCCGGACCGATTGCCACCAACTGCCCTCCCCTGCCAGCCTGGTCACCCCCAAGTGCCCTACCCTGGAGGCCTGGTCGCTCCCAACTGCCCTCCCCTCCTGGCATGTTCACCCCCAACTGCCCTCCCCTGCTGGCCTAATAACCCACAACTTCCCTTCCCTGCTGTCCATCTTGTGGTGGCCATCTTGTGACGACGTGGGGACGGCCATCTTGTGATGATGTGAGGGCGTGAGGGTGCAAGGGCCACTTAGGGTTTTATTAGTATAGATTGCAAAGCAAATCTTTCTAAAGCACTGATGAGACATTCAGTCAACCCCCACTGCCCACAGAAAAGTATTCAAACCTGCCAGATTTAGACTTTCCTGAGCTCATAGCATCGCATAGGTCAAGCAGTTCGTGCTGCATCTCAGACAGGTCGGCAGTTTTCTCCTGCACATGACTGCACACACAGCAGGCTTCTGGAACAGCCGCTCAAGGAGCCACTCATCCTGTGAGATGCTGCTCCAGCCCTTTTCCCACTTCCTCCCCTGGTGTCCCTCCCTTGTGCAGTGCTTTCATATGCAATTGTTTGGGAAATACATCAGATGCCATCTTACTACACCTCCTCTAATGTTTTGGAAACATTATTTAAATTTTAAATTATTTGTCTTTTGAAAATCATAGGCTTTGGCAAAGAGTTTTGACTTTGACTGTAAACTGTTAACATTGGAAACTTGCACAAGTTATTAACCTGGCAGAGCTCCCTTCACTGAAAAACAAAATGGTAATAAGAGTGCTTACCTTAGATAGTATCATGGAGATTAAGTTAATGTATATAAAACTCATTACTGGGTATGACAGATAACTATTATTTTCCTTTTCCTTTTCTTCTTTTTTTCAACTATGGCTCAAAACTAGTTAACATTTATTGAGTGCCTATTCTGTGTTATGTACTATTTTAAGCATTTTGCACACATTAATTTACAGTAATCTTTTTTTACACTTTTTTAAAATTTAAATTCTTTATTGTTTAAAGTATTACATAAGTCTCTGTTTTCTCCCATTGACTTCTCCCCGGCCACCTGCCCCCCAGCACATGCCCGCCACCCATCTGTGTTCATTGGTTTTGCTCATATGCATGCATACAAGTCCCTTGGTTGATCTCTTACCCTGCCACCCTGCACCTTCCGTCATAGATTGGACAGTCTGTTCAATGCTTCTATGACTCTGATTCTATTTTTGTTCATCAGTTTATATTGTTCATTATATTTCACAAATGAGTGAGATTATGTGATATTTATCTTTCTCCAACTGGCTTATTTCGCTTAGCATAATGCTCTCCAGTTCCCTCCATGCTGTTGCAAAGGATAAGAATTCCTTCCTTTTTACAGCAGTGTAGTATTCTATTGTGTAGATGTACCACAGTTTTCTAATCCACTCATCTGCTGATGGGCACTTAGGTTGTTTCCAAATCTTAGCTATTGTAAATTGTGCTGCTATGAACATAGGGGTGAATATATCCTTTCTGATTGGTGTTTCTGTTTTCTTGGGATATATTCCAGGAGTGGGATTACTGGGTCAAATGGAAGTTCTATTTTTAATTTTTTGAGGAAAGCCATACTGTCTTCCATAGTGGCTGCACCAGTCTTTGTTCTCACCAGCAGCCTAGCCAGCACTTGTCATTTGTTGATCTGTTGATGACAGCCATTCTGACAGGTGTGAGATAGTACCTCATTGTTGTTTTGATTTACATCTCTCCGATGATTAGTGACTTTGAGCATGTTTTCATATGTCTTTTGGTTTTTTGTATGTCCTCTTTCAAAAAGTGTCTATTTGGGTCCTTTGCCCATTTTTTGATTGGACTGTTTATCTTACTTTTGTTAAATTGTATGAGTTCCCTATAAATGTTGGAGATTAAACCCTTATCAGAGATAACATTGGCAAATATTTTCTCCCATGCAGTGGGCTTTATGGTTGTTTTGTTGATGGTTTCTTTTGTTATGCATAAACTTTTTATTTTGATGAAGTTCCATTTGTTTATTTTCTCCTTAGTTTCCATTGCTCTAGGAGCTGTATCTGTAAAGATATTGCTATCACCACTGTCTGCTATTTTGCTGCCTATGGCTTCTTCTAAGGTTTTTATGGTTTCCTGTCTTACATTTAAGTCCTTTATCCATTTTGAATTTATTTTTGTGTATGGTGTAAGTTGGTGGTCTAGTTTCATTTTTTTGCTTGTATCTCTCCAATTATCCCAATACCATTTATTGAAGAGACTCTCTGAACTCCATTATATGCTCTTGCTTCTTTTGTCAAATATTAATTGAGTATAATGGCTTGGGTCGATTTCTGGGTTTTCTGTTCTGTTCCATTGGTCTATATGTCTGTTCTTGTGCCAGTAGCAGGCAGTTTTGAGAACAGTGCTTTGTAGTATAGGTTGATATCTGGCATTATGATCCCTCCAACTTTGTTCTTCTTTCTCAAGATTGCTGCAGCTATTCAGGGTCTTTTTATATTCCAGCTGAATTTTTGGAGAGTTTGTTCTAGATCTTTGAAGTATGCCATTGGTATTTTAATGGGGATTGCATTGAATCTATAGATTGCTTTGGGTAGTATGACAATTTTAATTCTGTTCAGTGCTTCTATGACTCTGATTCTATTTTTGTTCATCAGTTTATATTGTTCATTATATTTCTCAATTTACAATAGCTAAGATTTGGAAACAACCTAAGTGCCAACAGCAGATGAGTGGATTAGAAAACTGTGGTACATCTACACAATAGAATACTACACTGCTGTAAAAAGGAAGGAATTCTTATCCTTTGCAACAGCATGGAGGGAACTGGAGAGCATTATGCTAAGCGAAATAAGCCAGTTGGAGAAAGATAAATATCACATAATCTCACAATTTACAATAGCTAAGATTTGGAGACAACCTAAGTGCCCATCAGCAGATGTTGATTCTACCAACCCACAAACACAGTATATTCTTCCATTTGTTTATGTCTTCCTCTATCTTTTTTTTTTCAATGTCCTGTAATTTTCTGAGTACAGGCCCTTTACTTCCTTGTTGAAAATTAATCCTAGGTATCTTAATTTTTTTCTTGCAATGGTAAATGGGATTGTTTCTTTAGTTTCTCTTTCTGTGAGTTCATTTCTGCAAGCTCCACCTCCCCCTGCTCCTCTGTGAATTAATTTCTGTGAGTTAATTACCTGGTACTCCTGTAGCAGAGGGTTTGGCAGGAGCATCGCATGCTTACAGTCAGGGGCAGGCTTGGGTGCCTGGCTCAGGTGCCCGGGAGAGGCGGCCGTCATGGTCTGGGCAGGGTCCGTGCATGCTGATAGTCAGGGGCCGGCTTGGGATGTGTGGGACCTGTGCTGCCGGAGTGGGTAGGTAGGAGGGGAACACACTCTGGGACTCACAGTAGCCTGAGACCGGTATGAATCTCTGTACTACATTGCCGAATTCATTTATTAATTCTAGTAGTTTTTTGATGGAGTGTTTAGGGTTTTCTATGTACAATATCAAGTCATCTACGAATAATGACAATTTTACTTCTTCTTTTCCAATTTGGATGCCTTTTATTTCGTCTTCTTGTCTGATCACTATGGCTAGCACTATGTTAAACAGTAGTGCTGAGAGTGGGCATCCCTGTCTTGTTCCTGTTCTTAGGGGAAATGGTTTTAGTTTTTGCCCATTGAGTATGATGTTGGCTGTAAGTTAGTCATATAAGGCTTTTATTATGTTGAGGTATGATCCCTCTATTCCCACTTTGCTGAGAGTTTTTATCAGGAAAGGGGTGTTGGAGTTTGTCAAATTGCTTTTTTTCTGAATCGATTGATATGATTTTGCAATTTTTGCCTCTCAATTTGTTTATGTGATGCATCATGTTTATTGATTTGCAGATATTGTACCAGCCTTGTATCCTTGGAATAAATCCTACTTGGTCATGGTGTATGATCTTTCTAATGTAGTGCTGGATCCAATTTGCTAGAATTTTGTTGAGGATTTTAGCATCTATGTTCATCAGGGATATTGTCCTGTAATTCTCTGTCTTTGTAGTGTCCTTGGAAGTTGTCTTCCTCTTGAATTTTTTGGAATAGTCTGAGAAGGACAGGTTTTAGTTCTTCTTTGAATGTTTGGCAAAACTCCCCTATGAAGCAGTCTGGCCCCAGGCTTTTGTTTGCTGGAACTTTTATGATAACTGCTTCAATTTCTTCCTTAGTTTTTGACCTGTTCAGATTTTTTAATTCTTCTTGGTTGAGTTTTGGAAGGTCGTATTTTTCTAGGAATATGTCCATTTCCTCTAGGTTGTTTAGTTTGTTGGAGTAGAGTTGTTCATAGTAATTTTTTTTTATAATCCTTTGTATTTCTGTGGTGTCTGTTGTCATTTCACCTCTTTTGTTTCTGATTTTGTTTATTTGAGTCCTCTCTCTTTGCTTCTTGGTGAGCCTGGCTACAGGTTCATCAAACTTGTTTATCCTTTCAAAGAACCAGCTCTTGGTTTCATTGATCTTTTGCGTTGTATTTTTGGTCTCTATGTCACTTATTTCTGCTCTGATCATTATTATGTCCTTTCTTCTGCTAACTCTGGGCTTTTCTTATTGCTTTCTTTCTAATTCTCTAAGTTGTAGAGTTAGATCATTTATTACCAGTTTGTCTTATTGTTTTTGTTTGTTTGTTTTTTTGTTTTGTTTTGTTTTTGTGGTAGACCTGTAGAGCTATGAACTTCCCTCTTAGGACTGCTTTCACTGTGTCCCATAGGTTTTGGATTGTTGTGTTTTCATTGTCATTTGTTTCCAGGATGTTTTTAATTTATTCTTTAATCTCTTTGGTAACCCAAGCATTGTTTAATAGCATGCTATTCTGCCTCCAAGTGTTTACTTTTTTTACTGTTTTATTGTAGTTGATTTCTAATATTATGTCATTGTGGTCGGAGAAGATGCTTGATATGATTTCAATCTTCTTGAATTTGGAGAGACTTTGCCTGTGACCCAGTATGTGGTCTATCTTTGAAAATGTCCCATGTGCACTTGAGAAGAATGTATATTCTGTAGCTTTAGGGTGAAATGTTCTGACGATGTCAAATAAGCCCATCTGATCTAATGACTCATTTAGGATTGCTGTTTCTTTGCTGAATTTTTGTCTGGAGGATTTTTCCAGTGATGTCAGTGGAGTATTAAAGTTCCCTACTATGTTCATATTGCTGTCAATCTCTCCCTTGATATCTTCCAGAAGTTTTTTTTTTTATGTATTTGGGTGCTCCTGCATTTGGTGCATATATGTTTACCAGAGTTATATCCTCTGTATCAATCCCTTTAGTATTATGAAGTGGCCTCCCTTAACTCTTGTTAAGGCCTTCACTTTGAGTTCTATTTTATCATATATAAGCTTTTTTTTTCATTTCCATTTGCCTGAAAGATATTTTTCCATCCCTTCACTTTCAGTCTGTGTGAATCTCTTGTTCTGAGGTGGGTCTCTTGTAGACAGCATATATAGGGGTCATGTTTTCTTATCTATTCAGCCACTTGATATCTTGATTGGAGCATTTAGTCCATTTACATTTTATTTAGTTATTATTGATAGGTACTTGTTTGTAGCCATTTATATTTTTGGTGCCTGTGTTCCTTCTCCCCCCCTTTTCTCCCCTTCTTTTTACAGCACTCTCATTAGCATTTCTTGCATTTCTGGCTTGGTAATGATAAACTCCCTTAGCCTTTTCTTGTCTGTGAAACTCCTGATTTCCCCTTCAATTTTGAATCATAGCCTTGCTGGATAGAGTATACTTGGATTCAGTCACTTGCTTTGCATTACTTTGTATACTTCATTCCTCTCCCTTCTGGCCTTATGTGTTTCTGTTGAGAAATAATTGATAATCTAATGGGGGATCCTTTGTAGGTAACTCTCTGTCTCTCTCTTGCAGCCTTTAAGATTCTCTCTTTGTCATTAATGTTTGCCATTGTAATTATGACATGTCTTAGGGTGGGTCTTTTTGGGTTCATCTTGTTTGGGACTCTCTGTGCTTGGGTGACTTTTTTCTTCACCATAACAGGGAAGTTTTCTGTCATTATTTCTTCAAATAAATTCTCTAAACCTTGCTGCTCTTGTCCTTCTGGCAGCCCTATTACATGTATGTTATTTCATTTCTTGTTGTCTCAAAACTCCCTTAGGCTCTCCTCCTGCTTTCTAATTTTTTCTCCAATTGCTGTTCAGATTGGGCTTGTTTCTCTGCCCTATCTTCTAGCTCACTAATTCAGTCCTCTACTTGTCTTAGTCTACTGTTGAAGCCTTCTATCATGTTCTCTATTGTAGCTATATCACTTTTTATTTATTCTTGGTTCTTACATAGGTTGTTGATTTTCTCATCCATCTGTTTTTATGAATTGTATTACCATTACTCTAAATTCTTTTTCTGACATATTGCATGCTTCTATTTCATTTATTTCCCCTTTTTGGGAGCGATTCCTCCCTTTCTTTCCTCTGGGGGTTGCTTTTTTGTATTCCCATTTCTGCTTTTACTGACAGATCCAGGCGCCCTGTTGCACAGGGCTCGAGCTTCAGCGGAGGGCTTGGCAAGAGCATCGCACACTTACAGTCAGGGGTTGGCTCGGGTGCTCGGGAGAGGTGGCTGCCATGGTCCGGGCAGGGTCCACACACACTGACAGTCAGGGGCCGGCTTGGGATGTGTGGGACCTGTACTGGTGGGGTGGGTCGGTGGGAGGGGAACACACTCTGGGACTCATAGTAGCCTGAGACCGGTATGAATGGAGTTGGTGCCCATGAGTCTGCCACTGCAGTAGCAGGTCTTTGTCCAGATTGGCTGTAGGGTCCACGTTTTCATCTGAGCCCTGTCTGGGTGGTGGTGAGGCTGTGCTCCTAGTCACAGCAGCTCTGCCCTTCAAGGTGGTGTGGTTTGTGTACCAGTGCCGGCTGCCCAGGAGTGCCCACAGCAGTAGCGAGGGCTCCCAGTCTAAGAGAGCCCAGTCCACCAGCTGCTGAAAATCTTGCAGGATCTAACTGTCCCTCACAACACACACACACACACACACACACACACACACACACCACACCACATATGTCCACACACTCTCCTTTCACTCCTTCACTCTCTCACACTCTCTTCCTCATTACCATTCTGCCAGCCACCATCTTCTCTTTCCTCTACAGTAATCTTACATGCTAGTATTCTCCCTATTTTACAGATGGAAAAACTGAGGTACAAAGAAGTTAAACTTGCTCAAGCTTTACCAGGACATAAAATGGGAGCATTAATTCACAAGCAGATTGTAGACTTTTTGGGGCGAGGATCCATTGTATACCAAATTTCTTTCTATCTTTCACACGGCCTAGAATTATGTCTTACATATCATCAGTGTTCAGTAAATGTTGATTTCATTCCAAGAGACAAAGCCAATTAAGCTAGTTTCGCAATAGGCAGTGCTAGAAATGCATGGTCAAAGCAGCAGCTGCTTCTACGAATGGAGCAGTAATGTGTGCAGCTGAGAAAGGCTGCATGCAAGGTCCTGGAAAGTGAGGAATGCAGCAGCAGGATGTCAGGGAGTAGCCAGCTGGGGGCAAGGCAGGAAAGAGGAGAACCTGAGCTGGGAGGCCAGTGCTGAGAAAAGCTGCACGCAGGAAGCCCGAACTCTCAGCAATCCTCAAAACCCAAGGAGACTGGAACTCTCACTTCGGCCATGGTTATTCCATGCAAACATCTTTAAAAACACTTAGACCCAAACTAATGGGCCACTTCCTGTTGACTTTCTTACCTGAGCCAGCAACCTGAGAGCTATCTGGGATTTCTGTTAAAAACACCCAGATCCCAAGAATCGTCCTCCACCAACACAATTGTTGCTCACTCGGAGAATGGGACATATGGCCCAGCATGTGGGAGGGGACAGCTCAGCCAGGAGTGTTGGCAGGCTGCACATGCTTTCATTAGAAGGGATGTGTCACAGTAAATCATGTATATGTTTTCTCCTCTTCTTTCCACATAGCGAAACATAAAGGAGACGATTGCCCAAAGCACCATAATGCTGTTGGAATATGCCAAGGCTTGTGCCTGAGACACTTACTGACATTTCCTCAAATATCTGTTTAATATCTTGGCCAGGTCAGGCATACCAATGGCATTACAGAGCTTGCAAATCAATGCCCCAGCTGTTTTGGTTTTTTAATAAAATTGAATGTGATCTCTTTTAAATGACTGCCTTCCGCTCCCCCTCATGCCCCCTGGTTTTCTTCAGGGCTTTCTAAGAGCAGGACTGGGGGCAGCCTGGAGTCAGGACCTGGCTCTGAAAGAGTGGTTGTTCCTTAGGGGGAGGAGGTGATAGAAATCGAACATTGGCTAGATTACTGTCATCATTCTTTCCAATCCTCTGCCTCACAAATCTGGGGATCTGCATGATTCAAAAGAACAATCTGTGGTTTGCTGCCATTAAAAAAATTACCAAAAAGTTGCTGAAGAATTTAAAGGATTTGAATTCTGAAAAGCACATTGGCTTGTTTTTTCATCTGGGATCATCCAAGTGATTTATTCATAATTTTATTAGAGATCTTTTTCCAAGGAAATTCTTTGTATCTGATATCAAAGTAATGGAAACTGCTAGAACCCCAAAAGAATTCAATCATATGCATGTGACCTTTGTCCCCTAAATAATGGAATATGTAAAACTGTCATGGACAGTAACCATCTTGGTCACTGGACACCTACAACAGAAACTCCTCATGTAAATTTGAAGGTAGCCCTGTCAAACTTGAGGTTCTGGTAGGACGAAAATCTAATATTAAGTGCCTATAAATCAGAGTTTTACAATGTTATTAGTTGACTGCTACTGATGTGAGTCATAAATATAACACTACAATAAACAGTCCAGTTCTTTGAGGATGTAATTGAGGAGTCTCCATCAGGAAAGCTTCATCTGCTTTTGCAACTTATTGCTTTTATTTTCTGTAGTTTGTACAAAATATCTAAGCCTTTTCTCTTTCCAGTATTTTGCCTGGGCTGCATCAGTGCAAGTTTGTGATTTCCCTGGGCCTGCAGAACCACAAGCCAAATGAAAGCAAATGGGATTGGAGCCTCAGCTGGGCCCAGAGAGGCCTCCTCCCACTACCGCCCCCTGACTTCTCACAAACCAGCTTCCAAGCAACTGAAATCACCTCCCCCCCCCATTTTTTCTGACCACAAGCAAAATCTTGTCTCCTTGGTTCTCTGAAAGTTATCCATTCCTAAATTTTACTCTTAACCACAGGGGAGGAGAGGGAATAGCTGAGGTTAGGAAATATGGAAAGTATGCCAACAATTTACCACTAAAATATACATTAAGAATATTTTCAGCAAGTATAATCTCCACATTGAACTTCTAAATCTAGAATTTGCCTGTCACGTGATCCATTCACATTTCTGTGTTCCCTTTCAGCCCCCACTCTGTCCTTCCTGAATGAACTCTCTGTGAAAGGTAGGGCTGATTACAAATAGGGGAATTTGGTCTCCAAGTTTTCCTCTTTATTCAACATTTGGCTACACTGATCATAAATGTTAAAGTAACTCAGTTAAAATAGTTGTCTGTTCCATGAGCCAGTGCATGAATATCATCAGAGATTTAAATAGTTATAAAAACATAAATGGAAATATGTATACAAGCAATGCCTTCAATTGAACAACTAGTTCTGTTCATAGAAGTCCAAAATCATAAATACTTTTAATCATTTAAAATTTTATTTATTTATTTGTTTATTTATTTATTTATTTATTAATCCTCACCCAAGGATATTTTCCCATTGATTTTTTGGTGTTATTTGTGTGTGTGTGTGTGTGTGTGTGTGTGTGTGTTTAGAAAGAGTGGAAGGGTGGGGGACGACACATTGATTGGTTGCTTCCCCACATGTGGGGTGGGGGTCAAGCCTGCAACTGAGGTAGGTACCCTTGACTGGAATCCAACCAGAGACCCTTTGGTCTGTGGGCTGATGCTCTATCCACTGAGCAAAACTGGCTAGAGCCAAGGTCATAAACACTTTTGCTTTAAGACTATCACAGAATGTTAGTGTTAAGAAAGAGACTTAGAGATCCTCTCATTCAACCCCTCATTTTATATGGGACACAGTTAACAATAATTACCATTACCAGTGTTTATGTATTACTTCAATTATGTATTACTTTAATCCCAGTAACCCTAGAATGTGTGATCCCCATTGTACAGATGGGAAACAAAGGCATAGACAGATGAAGTAACTTGTGCAAGGTGAAGTAGTAGAGGTAGGTTTCAGACTCAGGCACTCAGGTTCCTAACTCAAACATCAGGTGAGAGAATCTCCAAGGAATTGCTGATTGGCCTCTTTGGCCTGCTCTGGGCAAGGGGATGGCTGCCACCTGCCTGGCTTTATCTGTTCTTTCTTTTTGACATGTCTCCCCTTCCTGTTGGTTTCAGGTTGGTCTGGAGTGGCTGTCATGATCTGTAATGAATCTGCCTTGTTCTCCAGGGACAAGCCAGTTCCTCCCCAGACACTCATGCTGGGCTGCATCTGTCGCTAATGGGATTTCCAGATTTCTGCCTCTTCATGAGCTCCCACTTGGCATCCTTCCGTATCCATGAATTTAACGTGTGTTGTGCTCCTCAGCTGTTCTAGTTTGGCAAAAAGTGATGTCTGTGGTCAGGTTAACTCCGAGGACAGGTTGACTGTGGAAAGCATGGGCCTCTTGGCCCGGTTTGGGTTCATCCACAGGGCTGAAGCTACTTTGAGGATGCAACGTGAAATGCACTAATGATGACCCTGGACATAGCCAACACTCATCTTTAGTGTCTAAGCACTTTTTAAGTGATATAATGTAACTTAAAGGTCATTGTCTTATTCAACTTTTTTTCTGTATATTACCTAAAATAGATGTAAAAAAGAATAATATGGGTGAAAAAGGTGAAGGGGTTAAGAAAAAATAATAACCTGTAGTAAAGTCCTCTTTTCTGATCTGACTTTGACATTTCTTAGTTACCCCAGTTATTCTATATCCTGATCTACCCACTTTCTTTTAGAAAATGATCTCCTTCATGGTGTGAGATCTTAGTTAATAAGTCCAAGTACCCATGTTAATGTACATTAATGAGTTAATTTAGAATGGTGCCTAAAACATGTAGTAACTGCTAAGTGTTAGTTCTACCTTAGTTATTGCTTTTCTTCATCAGGTTTTCATTTGCCTTCTCATTGTGTATGTGTGTGTGTGTGTGTGTGTGTGTGTGTATGCGTGTGTGTGTGTTTTAGAGAGAATGGAAGGGAGTGGGAGAGATAGAGAGAGAGAAACATCAATATGAGAGACACACATCAACTGGTTGCCTCCCACATGCGGCCCGGCCAGAGCCATAGATTGAACCTGCAACTGAGATATGTGCCCTTGATGGAATTGAACCCAAGGCCCTTCAGTATGCAGGCTGGTGCTCTAAGCACTGAGGAAACTGGCTAGGGTGCCTTCTCATTTTTATTATTATTATTTGATCATTATCTTCCTATGGCAGTCAGGACAAGGGCATTTTATCTGGACTTGGCTACTCAGATTCTCTCTCTTGACATATTAAATGTATGCTTGACAGAGGACAGAAGATATGGTTGGATTTTTTTATTGTGAAATATAACAACACTTAAGGAAGAGTGATTTAACTACATGAAATATTTACAAATATTTTCAAGTGCCCATGTTGCACCACTGTCAAGATTATTAACCTCTTAATGCCTCCTTTGGGCCCCTCACCAATCGAAAGCTTCTCATTCACTCAGGGATGGCTTCATGGGCATGTGACCTGAGCAGATGCACAGGACTCCATGCTCAGGAGTGTCCTGTGCTATGAGGCCCACCAAGCCTATGATTTCATTTCATAACCCCTAGAGATGCCCTGTCTGCTTTCTTTTACTATTCTCCAAATACATTTTTTTTTTTTTTTGCTTAGGTTTGTAAGTGCTGATTTCTGTTGCTTGCAACCAAGGAATCACAACTATACATCTGTAACTAAAAGGCTCTTGATAGAGAAAGAGATAGTGTATGATAGTTTGCATGATAGTTTGCTTTGTTCCTTTCTGTACATACTCTAAAGTCTGATGAATATTTCATTGATTTGAGATTTATTAAAAAACCAGCTAACATCTAACCTGACAAATTTTTATTTTCTAGAGGAGGAAATTGAAACAACATTGTAATGGCAGTTTCCATATTTAGGAAAATATTATTTTCAGGGCAGGCCACAAAGCCCAAAGTACCTGCCAATGACACTTTTTTTCGTTTCAGAAAAGTGGCTGCAGGTTGCTAATGGATGGCCACTTTCTTGGAGAACTCCTCCCCACATGTGGTTCAGGTAGGATCCCAAACACCTGGCTACACACTGTATCCCCATCCCCTTAACCTCAGTGACTGGTGCAGGGATAGGCACGTTACCCCCCGCCCCCCAAAAACAAACAAACACAAAACAAAACCTAATAATAATCTTCCAATAGAAGGATCCAGAACCAAGTAAGAGGCATAATCAAGAATTTTTTTGCTTGAGCTATCAGGGAAGATGATCTTTGGGCTTTGGGGATCCTAGAAAGATATAGGCTTTGAACTTCCAAGGTGTGGGGATCTCTTTTCTACAGCAGTGGAGACTGAGGCCAATACATAAAAGGCAGTAGTAGAAGCCATCAGGTAGCAGAGCTATGAGGCATCCAGGAAGTTGGGAGTTGATGGTGGCATAAAAGCAAAGGCAGAGAAATGCTTGCTGCCAAACTACTCTGAGCCTCTTGGGTTACTGGGTGTCCTGAAGAACATTTCAGTGCTCCATGAAGCTTAGTTTTATCACCATCAAGATGGTTTCCTCTGCTTCCTTACTTCTCTGTGTGTCCTAAAATAAACTCCCAACACTTGTCTCAGCCTCTACCATCAGAATCAGTGCCTGGAATGAAATGTATTTACAAATCCTGGTGTTGGTCATTTAACGTGAGACCCTGAAAGAAACCTTCTGCAGACTACCGTGCTTAACCAACCCTTGTTCTTACTACTACTGTATGGAGCTTCCCTACACTCACTCCCTGCAGCTCAGGGGCAAGTGAAAACTAGCAACATCAAGATGTTAACCCAATGAAGGTGACCTAGCAGGCACCGCCTGCAGCCTTGGAATACTGACCTGGTGAGTCTTAATTTTTTTTCTTTATATCATCTCCACTATATTTCATGCTACTAGAACCACTTGCCTGGATTGAGGCTGGCCTCCCTGCCTGCAATCTTATTCCCCCCAACACTATTCTTCACAGGGCCACCAAAGCAAACATTGCAAAATTAATATCAGAGTGGCTACCCATTGCTCTCAGGACTCTGGATAACTCACCGGACTTCTCAGAGCCCCAGTTTCCTCATCTGTAAAATGGGAATAATGGGAACCACTCAGCCTTCCCTGCCTGCTGAGAGACACTACAGGAAAGAGTGTTTTAGAAAAAGCTCTGCAAGACAAAGCCGACTGTAAATCCAGGCAAGCATTTACCCAGCTCAACAAGGCTACAAAGGAAACAAAGGCAGGGAAATGGAAACGTTCTTGAGAAAATATCATGGTATAAAACTTTATGATACTAATAATTAGGAGGGAAGCACAGGAATCACATTTTCTTTGATCAAAAATATTATTTTGAGTAAATTCCCCCCTTCCACCTGTACCAATTGTTCTCTAATGTTATTGGGCATCCCAGGCAGTTTCATACAATTTCATTTTTTGTTAAATGCTCCTTAAGCAAGGTAAAACAATGTATTGGCAACATGCTGCAGTTACTAATGTTTCCCTTTCTCTTTAGCACAGAAAGGGGACATGGAAGGAATGTGCAAGAATGTCTATCTAGCTGAGTCTCAGTAAAGGTGGCCACTGGTACCAGTTAGGATGCAGGATAATCACAGGCATTCACACAGTTAAATCTTCCCTGCCATAGCAGACATCAGCAATCAATTACAGCACCTTTTCCCTTCTTATGCCTGAAGATGGCCACAGAATCCTTCCCAACACAATCCTAACATGATCAGATCAGAGTGAAATCTGTTTGTCATGCCTGACCTAGGCACTGATCAGAAGCCTAACTCTCCTGAATCAACCTGTTAAGCAGCTAGTAGCCAGTGTCCTAATGCCCTACTGGGAAAATTAAACCAGCCACTTATTGGTTTGTGACTTAGTCTTTCATTTCAGAACACTTATTGGTTGCACTTAATTCAAAGCGAGCTAAAGTGAAATGCCTGGGTTGTAATACCATAGAAGTTCCTCTCTCTTCTTCCAGCCACAGGGCATTAGTGATCCTTCTAATGCCATTAACTGCTGGCTTCAAACAGCTGCAGAGGAGAGGAGGAAACCTGACACTATGTCTGGAAGATGTTTATACAGATGCACCTCTTCCTGGCATATTTGGTTAGGCGCTCAATGAGTTGGGTGGGGGCTGAATCTCAGGAATGTGTAAATAAAGTGGCATTGAAACAGGCCTTTAGGACATTTGCCAGCACCATTCCAACCCCACTTAGAGCAGAGGTTCTTAATCTTTATTGGGAATGGACCCTTTTGGCAGCCTGGTTAATGGACCAACCACTCTCAGAATATTGTCTTTAAATAAGACAATAAAAGAAAACATGTTGGGTTATAAAGAAATCTTGATTATATTGAAATGTTATTGCAACATTAAAAAAATCCATGATGTAGTAATATATGTGCTTCTTTATTAAGCATTAAATACTAGTATAACAAGATCTAACTACCGGTCAAATAACTACCATAATTTTGGATGAGGGCTAATATTCGGAGATATTTGGGACAACTGTAATGTTCTATAAAGTTATCTGTGATTTTTATTGGTGACCCAGTGACAGGTTCTGAATAATGATATTCTATCTTTGTGATCACAATTAAAATAAAAAGTTGCTAACTTTCAGAAAGAGGTTAGTAAAAATAAAGATGGATTTTTTTTCTCCCTGCATCCAACTAGTTCATGAACCCTCTGAATTATGTCCTGGGTTCCCAGTACAGACCTCGGGCTTGGACAAATTTGGACATGGGGGAATCTCTGGGCTGTGAGGCCCCATTCCTACTTCTAGTTCTTCATTTAGAGACTACCTTACACAAAAGGAAAGGGTCCTATTTGATTGCTTTGTTTTGGTGTGAGACTGCCATGCTCCTCTCAAAAAGGGGATCTTCTCGACTTTCAGAGCATTTCACTTGAGGGTCATAAGGCTGCAACAGGTTCTCTGGCATAGGAACTGTGTGCCCTGGAAGATGGAAGGAAATGGGAGGCTGTCAGGTGAAGAGACCTGACCTTCTGAACTAAGTGTGGGCAAAGCCATCACCTCCTGCAGCCTCTGACTTCTAGAGTAGATTCAGCTCTGTCACTTATGATTATCTTCTATCCCTGGCCAGTGGATGGGTTAAGAAGGCCAAAAGCTCTTTCTACGTGTGACTTGAGCTAGAGGTCTGGGACCGGAATAACACAAATCATCAGGGACTGTTCCTGGTTCAGTGAGGTTGATTCAACACAGCCCTGACCTGGAGCATGTCTGCAGGCTTCTGCAGGGGAGACTTTAAAGAGCTAGATGAACCCCCCAAGTCCATCTGGTATTGGCAGGAACTGCTCTAGCAATGTATCATTGAAACATTATTAGTGTCAGGTACTTCTGTTTTGTGGTTGATTTTATACTGGATTTAGTGAAATCATGGATTTGTTGGTGGGGTGGGAGCTGAGTAAGAGGAATCATTTTAGAAAATATTGCCCTTGGGTACAATAACCTCTGACACATTATAATTTAAAGTCATATTACAATTTAGATTATATTTTATGATAGCATTAAAGTTGATTATTTATTTTAATTGTAATTTTATTTCTATATTTATTCCCAGGTGATCACAAAAGGCTCCTTAGGATCAATTAATATTAGAAAAATAACTCCTGAGAGTAAATCAAATTAACCATCCTCTTCTTATCATATGGAAGACTGAAAATTAGTCCATTACTCCTGGTATATTGGCTTTTGTTGGTCCTCTCACTTTGGTATTTTTCATGATGACAATTGCAGAATTGAACTTCTGGGCATCTAGATTTTCCTGTACTCAAGAGTGCAGAAATTTGAGGAGCACAAGGTGTGAACAAAGATGGCTTTATAGGACTCCTTTGAAGAACTTTGTCTTTCTATTCAATTGCTTTTTCACCACTGGCAAATAGATTACCAAGTATATATGCTAAAAAAAAATGTAAATAGTACAGAGTGAAGTGAATAAAAATGGAAAGTCCCTCTTCCTTCACCAACCTCCAATCCCACATCCCTGGCCAGAGGCAGAGTATCTTTCCAGAACTTTTTCTGGGTGTTTATATATACACTAGAGGCCTGGTGCATGAAATTTGTGCACTGAGGGGTGGGGGTCCCTCAGCCCAACCTGCTCCCTCCCACAGTCTGGAAGCCCCCAAGGAATGTCCTACTGACGGCTTGGGCCAGCTGCCCACAAGGGAGCCGCAGTCTGGCCACGGAGGTTTGGAGCAGGGGCCATGTGTGTGTGTTTGTGTGTGTGTGTGTGTTTCCACTGGGGGCCTGTTCTCAGCTGCGCCCCGGAGGCTGGGAGCAGGTGCCGTGTGTGTGTGTGTGTGTGTGTGTGTGTATATCTGTGTGTGTGTGTGTGTCCTCTGGGGGCCTGCCCCCAGCCACATTGAAGGCTCAGAGCAGGCGCCCCTCTGTGTTGATCTCTCAGGCTCTGGCGAAGCCTGGCCCCTCCTCCTGAGCTGGTGGTGACAGAGATGGAGTCTCGACCTCATTTGCATATTACTTCTTTATATATATAGACTAGACATCCGATGCACAAAATTCGTGCAAGAGTAGGCCTTCCTTCCCCTGGCTGCTGGCACCAGCTTCCCTCTGGCACCCGGAACCTGGGCTTCCCTTGCAGCCCTGGCTTCGTCTGGAAGGACATCTAGTCTAATTAGCATATTACTCTTTTATTATTATAGATATGTATGTAAGTGCATGTAAAACACACCTTTCTTTAAATAAATGGGAATATACTATAATTATACATACTTTTCTATGACTTGCTTTTTACTAGAACTGTTTCTTAGATATCTCTTTGTGTTTGTTCATAAAGATCTACTTATTCTGTTTAATGACTACATGCTATTCAATAACATAGATGGACGTATCATATTTGTTTAGCCATTTTCCTGTGCATGGACTTTCAGGTTGTTTTCAGGTTGGGTTTTTGTTGGTTTATTTAGTTGCTATTAAAAACAGTACTCCAGTACCTCCTTTTAAGTGCTAAAAACCATCCCTCAGTGTGATTTTTCTTTCTCACTGCAGGTATGAGAGTGGGGGTGGGGAGACTAGCAAAGGGAGAGGATGCAATCATTTTTCTTCCTGCTGATCACCTTCATCCAATCTCCCACTTGAGTTCCATGCACAATAGACAAAAAGAGACCTCTTGCTGCTGGGAATGTTCTTCCCTTCCTCTCTCTCACCTGGGTAACTTTCATCCTGCAAGTTACACCTCACTTTTTATCTCCCCAAGGCCCCTCCTCCATGCTCCTGGCCCTTTCTGAATCCCTGTCTATACTCTGGCCCCTGGTGGGTGGAAAGGAACAGACCATGCTCACCATGTACCGTCAGCACCTTCTACCATGATTAGCAGGTAACAGGGTCCAGTGACACAACCGGTGACCTGAACTGAAGGGCCTGGGGGTGAGTAGCTCCTGACATGGAGTATACTTGGTCTAGTTGTCATGAAATCTGTGTTGAAGTCAATGACATTAGACTGTGAATCATCTGGACAGCATCTGATCTGGGACAAGGTGTACAGACTATAAGAATAGTATTGCAGAAAGGTTTAAATAGCACAAATCCTGTTGGCCTTGGCCAGTCCCTGCTCTGGCCTTCTCCACACATTATATCCATAGGGATCACTTTGATCTTGGCAGTAGGCTCAGCTGACTGGAAAGGAACAATACCTCTTCTACAGAGTCTACTTTTAATTCTTATTAACATTTTTTAAATATATTTTATTGATTTTTTACAGAGAGGAAGGGAGAGGGATAGAGAGCTAGAAACATCGATGAGAGAGAAACATCGATCAGCTGCCTCCTGCACACCCCCTAACTGGGGATGTACCCACAACCAAGGTACATGCCCTTGACCGGAATCGAACCTGGGACCCTTCAGTCCGCAGGCTGATGCTCCATCCACTGAGCCAAACTGGCCAGGGCCAATTCTTATTAACATTTTTACCTGTGTCCTACCTAATCTCTCAGGCAGGTGGCTCTGAGACAACCAGTTCATTATACCCTTTTCTGACTATAGCTTTGCCCATCCCAGTGCCTCTGCTAGGGTTTGGCAGGAGATGAAGGTCTTCCCAACACATTCACACACCCTTCTATTGATGACTCACAGCTGGGCCCCAAAGGGATTTGCATTTCTCCAGCCTGCTTGACCAAGAACAGAGCAGGAAAGGAGAGAAGGCAAAGGGTACAGACAGGGCTGGAGAGAGAGGCTATCTGAAGCAGCCAGTGGGTCAGACCCCAGGGTCAAGGCCAACATTTTCAATCCTGAAACCCTAGACTATAAGGTAGCTTTGGGATCATTCAGTTGGTAGTGGAGCCAAGGGGTGGATTGGCACAGATAGACTCCACTTTATGTAAAGCACAATACATGCTAATCCCATCTTTTCACCAGATTGCTGCTCCTTAATTCAGCGTACACAGAAGTTCAGGAGCACACAGGCAATAAGCGGTAAGTTTCCAGTCTGGCTTGTACAGCTGGCCAGTAAACTCTGATATCCCAAGTGTGAGGAAAAAGGAAGGAGAGGAAGTGAGGAGATAGTGGAAGGGATGGTGTGGACTGGCTCTTCCTCTCCTACACTCTACAGAGAAGCAAACTAACACCCAGAAACGTGTTGGGTCAGGCCCAAGTCCCTCAGCTGGTGACCCAGTGGAGACCCCTGAGGAAATTCAGGTCTCCATGTGAGTCTCCCATTTTCTATGTCCTGCAGTTTGAGTAGGTGGGACAGGTGTCTGCCACCTTTTGGGGTACTCTCTGTCTAGGGGAGAGATGTACTATAGCTAAAATATCTCCTCTGCCCGACCTGCCAACTCCTACATATTAGTTTTATTCTTTGACCCCAAGTTAGCTTCTTTTCCAAATGCAAACGTCCCTGGGAGAGGCAACACTACCTCATTGGGAATAATTTTATTAAATCATTTCTGTAAAACAGATTGAGTAAACTAAGTTGTGGGCTAATAAGGGCCTGGGGAAGAGGAGTGTGTGTGTGTGTGTGTGTGTGTGTGTGTGTGTGTGTGTGTTTCCAACCAATGCTCCAGAGGGATTATAGATGCCAAAGGAAAGAGTTGGCTGTGGGTTTACTTTTTGCCTAGAGACTGTTCTAACATGAGGGATTTTCCCCTCAAGAGTGTTCATGGTCACTCAGGTCATAAAGTAAGATATGGAGTCACCACAGTTCATGTCCTGGACTGGCTGCTCCAGCAACTGGAAACTCCCACTGACCCAGATTCTTTTTGGCAGCCCACAGGAAGATGAGTATATGCTGATCATCCGATTAGTTCTTCAAAGTGGAAGGCTGCCAGGGAGATGTGTCAGCAGCTCTCCTTGATGGCAGAAAGTGGGAGAACTTGTCTTTCCGGCAAGGTGTATCCTGGCCCAATAGCTTATTTCTTGGCTCCTGAAGTCACCTGCTTATTCCCATGCATGAAATAAGGAGTCCCTGTCTTCCCTCATAGGTGGATTTCCAAGGTCATTGCCCCTCCCCAAGCAGGGGTGCCCCTGAGCCCTGACAAATACCTCTGTTTTTGTGGCTCTACCTTTATAGTTATTTTAGGTTTCTTCCAAACCTTGTCAAGTTTCCACATTTGTACTTGGTTGGAGAAGCCCAGAAAGAGAAACATGGACCGTAGTACTATAGCCACCGAGCATGCTGGGATGACTGTTTAAAGCAGTCTAGTCCCTCTTTTTCTTTGTGTCTCTTGTGAGGATAAATAAAAGAAAGTAATGTATCCAGAGCTCTCTCAACTCCTTGGGGAGAAGGATTATGAATACCCAGATGCTGTGGTTTATCCAGGGCATTTAATAATGCCACTAGCAGTTAGACTTTCCCCCCTTGACAGAATTTGATTATATGAATTTCCCAAAGGTCTTCTCTGAAATAGAATTTTCTAAGTCAACAAAAGTGGAAAACATTGCAGTCTTCCAATAATGACTGACCCCAGGCAAGGTTCTGCTAAACCTAAGGGAGGGGCAGTGTTTCCTCTGGGACATGGAGAATTCTTCCTCTCTGAAAAGTCTCAAGGGCTGGAGTAGTAATGGGAAACACAAGAGCAAGGCTGACTACTGAGATTTAATAAGACCTGACATTTCTATGCCTAATCCTCATATATATTCCATTATGGTGATTTTTCAAGACAGACTGCTAAAACCAGGCCCTCTTATGCCCAAGAGAGTGGACCGAGAGGCAAGGTGGTGGGAGGAGGGGCTATGATCATTATAAAAATAAGAGCAATCACAAATAGTCCCAACAGAACTTCTGGAAAAACAAACCCTGGTTTTTATTTCTCAAGATATTTCCCTTTAAATTATCTGCCAGGCTCCAGTAAAATTCTAAAGTAAGTTCTTTATATGCTTAAAATATGAAATCCAGTGTAAATCTAAACATTTTAAAAATAGGCATATGAAACGACATTGTGGAAAGCAGGGGGAAAGAAGGGTTGGTTGATAAGTCAACTCCTTGTAAGATATTCCAGCCTGCCTAGATCCAGACAAGGAAGGGATTTAGATGTCAGCGGCACAGCTTCTCTCTGTGGCTGCTCAGATATTCTTCAGTGGCTCTGGTGGTGAAAAAAAAAGAAGAAGAAGAAGAAAAAAAGGACATAACTTACTTCAAAAAGACAAGGGGATTCCCATTTGTGACTATTAGAATTCACAGAAAATCAAGACTGTATTTACACTGGCCTGATTGGTGAAAGATTACATGTCTCATGTACAGGCTGCAGTACCATCTAACCTTGAATAGAATGAGTAATTCTGTGCTATTTTTGGATGGTGTGGTTCTTTAAAACAAAGTGATAAATTAAAGTGACCTCTGTAATGCAGCAAAAATGTTAAGCTGTTTTAAGGCAAATGGAAAATGTGGTCTTTGTGTACAAAGAAGGAGTCAGCAAATGGAAAGGTTCAGAGTTGGCTCCCAACTGAGTTCAGAAGAATTTCAGCTAGTCAGTCTGGTAATGAACTTTGGAAACTACCCTGTGCCCAGTATTGTGCATGGGCATGAGGAATTATTAAAGAGAAATTATTATTATTTTGTTTCTGAATCCCCAGTTAATAGAAAATTCCTTGAGATGGGCACATCACTTGTTTTTCCATAATATAACCCTGACTTGTCTAGCTAAATTAACTTTTCATCTTCACGGTTGTCCCAGACCACTCAAAACAGCCTGTTTTTGATCACGGGTGATATCCATAACCTCTCTCCAATGCTCTCTAAGTCCAGGCTCTTTTCTCCCCATTTCTATTAGCTAATTCCTGCATCTCACATATCCTTCAGGGTCCAGTATGATCTCCTCTTATTCCATAATGACTTCGGCCTGTGCTGATTGATCCTTTCTCTCCTCTCCTATTGCACGTAGTGTTGGACCACTCAGAGATGCTTAGATAAGCATCATGGAGATGGGAACATCTCAGTAACAGCATGGGAAAAGGCAGATGGAGTGTGCCCCAGTGATGCTGGGGAAGGGAGAGAATGGGAGAGAATAGGGGAGCATGGAGGAGGAAGCAGTTGGATCCAAATTCAAATCCAGGTCCCTCCACTCTTGAGCTTGGTAATATGGAGGAAACAATGACATGTCTGGGAGCTTCTGGTTCATCTACTCTCAAAGATTTCCCTCAAAAGGCTTTTGTGAATGACTGCCCATAGTATCTGTAACACAAATAAATGAATTTGTGTTAACTTATTGAACCTAAATCAAAGTTGTGCATTGTGATGAGGAAGGTAAAGGAAGTTCCAGGAAGGCTTTCTGAATTAGGTCCCCCCAGCATTGCTCCCACAGTACAGGTTCTTTTTTGCTACTGTTTCCCTGAGTTCGTTGAGACCTGGGGAACTATATGGATGTGTGGGTGTCTGGCTCCCTCACTAGGCTGTATGCTCCCAGGACAGGAACATGGTATTTGCATTCACTGTTGTGTCCGCAGTGTCCAGTCCAGTGCCTCAACAACTATGCATGGGATAAATGAATGAATTTATCCTCAATGAATGGGTAGCATTTTATTTTCTTTTACTAGAGGCCCAGTACACAAAAATTCAGTGGGGGGAGGGGGGGGTGGTGTCCCTCAGTCTGGCCTGCACCCTCTCCAATTCGGGACCCCTCGGGGGATGTCCGACTGCCAGTTTAGGCCTGATCACTAAACCAGCAGTTGGACATCCCTCTCACAATCCAGGACCACTGGCTCCTAACCACTCACCTGCCTGCCTGCCTAATGCCCCCAACTGCCCTCCCCTGCCTGCCTGCCTAATGCCCCAACTACCCTCCCCTGCCAGCCTGGTTGCCCCCAACTGCCCTCCTCTGCCAGCCTGATCTCGTCCCCAACTGCCTTCCCCTGATGGCCTGATCTTGCCCCTAACTGCTCTCCCCTGCTGACCTGATCACCCCTAACTGCCTCTGCCTCGACCCCCACCACCATGACTTTGTCCAGAAGGAAATTGGATGTCCGGAAGATGGCCAGTCAACCTGGTCTAATTAGCATGTTACCCTTTTATTAGTATAGATCTTATTTTTTACTTTTTTATTGAATTTATTGAGATCACATTGATTAATAAAATTATAAGGTTTCAGGAATACAAATCTATAATAAATCATCTCTATATTGTATTGTATGTTCACTACCCAAATAAGTCTCCTTCCATCATAATTTATCCCCCCTATACTCCTTTCCCACTGTTGTTTTTGTCTATGAGGTTTTTTGTGCGTTTTTTTGCATAATCCCTTCACCTTTTTCACTGAGCCCTCTAAACACCCCTTTGACAAAGGAGGCAAAAACATACAATAGAGTGAAGACAGCCAAGGAAACATCAACAAAATGAAAAGACAACCCACTGAATGGGAGAACATATTCACCAATACTATATCTGATAAGGGGTTAATATCCAAAATTTATAAAGAACTTATAAAAGTTCTTTGACAACTGTAAGTCTGTTCTCTATAAGTCTGCTTCTATTTTGTTAGTCAGTTTATTTTGTTCATTAGATTTCACATATGAGTAAAATTATATGGTACCCATCTTTCTTTGACTGGCTTATTTCACTTAGCATAATACTCTCCAGGTCCATCTATGCTGTCACAGGCATAAGAGATCCTTCCTTTTAACAGCCACATAGTATTCCATTGAGTAGATGTACCATAGCTTTTTCATATATTCATCTATTGATGGACACTTTGGCTACTTCCAAATCTTGACTATTGTAAATAACACTGCAATGAACATAGGGATGAGTATATTCTTTCAAATTAGTGTTTAGATCTGAGAGTTCCCTTTTCTCCACATTTTCATCAACACTTGTTTGTTGATTTATTGATGATAGCCATTCTGACAGGTGTAAGGTAATATCTCATTGTGGTCTTAACTTGCATTTCTCTGATGATTAGTGACATTTTCATTTTTTTATATGTCTATTAGAGGCCCGGTGCATGACATTTGTGCAATTGTGGAGGGAGGAGGGGTCCCTCAGCCCAGCCTGCACCCTCTCACAGTCCAGGAGCCTTTAAGGGATGTCCAACTGATGGTGGGGAGCAGGCCTAAGCTGCAGACAGACATCTTTAGCACTGCTATGGAGGCAGGCCGCTGAGCTCGCCAGCCATCAGCACAGCTTCTGGCTGAGCAGTGCTCCCCTGTGGGAGAGCACTGACCATCAGAGGGCAGCTCCTGCATTGAGCGTCTGCCCCCTGGTGGTCAGTGTGCATCATAGTGACAGGCCATTCCACAGTTTGGTTGATTTACATATTACCCTTTTATTATACAGGATTGGCCATCTATATGTCCTCTTTGGAGAGGTGTCTATTCAGGTCCTTTGCCATTTCTTAATTGCATTGTTTTGTTTTTTAGTGTTGAGTTTTATAAGTTCTTTATAAATTTTGGATATTAACCCCTTATCAGATATAGTATTGGTGAATATGTTCTCCCATTCAGTGGGTTGTCTTTTCATTTTGTTGATGTTTCCTTGGCTGTCTTCACTCCATGTATGTTTTTGCCTCCTTTGTCAAATATTGATTGACCATAAGGTGGAGGCAGCAGGGAGTGAGGAGAAGCCTGGCGATGATTGCAGCCTGGGTTCCTGCCCGTCGGCCCAGGGTTCACAGCAGGAGCAGCTGCTCATCCCAGTCAGCTGAGCGGCACTCCCACTGTGGTAGTGCACTGACCACCAGGGGGGAGCTCCTGCATTGAGTATTGGCCCCCTGGTTGTCAGTCCATGTCATAGCAACTGGTCAACCAATCATTCTCGTCATTCTGCCGTTTGGTCACTGGGCTTTTATTATATAGGATGTGCTGGATTTTATCAAATGCTATTTCTGAATCACTGATATGATCATGTGGTTTTTATCCTTCATTTTTTTATGATGTGTATCATGTTTATTGATTTAAAGATATTGTACCAACCATGCATTTCCTGGAATAAATCTCACTTGATCATGGTGTAAGATCTAATGTATTGCTGGTTTCAGTTTTTTTGAAGATTTTAGCATCTATGTTCACCAGAGATGGTGGCCTATAATCTCCTTTCTTTGTTTTGGAATTAGTCTAATGCTGGCCTTGTAAATGAGCTTGGGTGTCTTCTCTCCTCTTCAATATTTTTGGAATAGTTGGAGAAGGTGTTAGTTCTCTTTGAATGTTTGGTAAAATTCAACTATGAAGCCATTAGGTCCAGGAATTTTGTTTGTTAAGAGTATTTTTATTACTGCTACAATTTTGCTAGTTGTAACCTAACTGTCCAGATTCACTGGTTTGTACTAATTCAGTTTTGGAAGATTGTATGTTTCTAGGAATTTACCCATTTCATCCAGATTGTCCAAATTTTTGGCATGTAGTTGTTTGTAATATTTTCTTATGATCCTTTGTGTTCCTGTGGCGTCACTTGTCACTTCTCTTTCATTTCTAGTTTTATTTATTTGGGTCCTCTCTCTTTGTCTCTTCATGAGCCTGGTAAAAGGTTTGCCAATCTTGTTTAATTTTTTAAAAATTCTTTATTTTTAAGTATTACATATGTCTCCTCCCCCCCCCCCCCATTGACCTCTTCCCAGCTGTTCCCACCCCCCAGCACATGCCCTCACCCCCTTCCTGTCTGTGTCCATTGGTTATGCTTATATGCATGGTTGATCTCTTACTCCCCTCACCCCCCTACCTCCCGTGCCTTCCATTTGAGGTTTGGCAGTCTATTTGATGCTGCTATGTCACTGGCTCTATTTTTGTCCATCAGTTTATGTTGTCCATTATATTCCACTAATGAGTGAGATCATGTGATATTTTTCTTTCTCCAACTGGCTTATTTCACTTAGCATAATGCTTTCCAGTTCCCTCCATGCTGCTGCAAATGGTAAGAGTTTCTTCTTCTTTACAGCAGTGAAATATTCCATAGTATAGATGTACCACAGTTTTTTAATCCAATTGTCTGCTGATGGGCACTTAGAATGTTTCTAAATCTCAGCTATTATAAATTATACTGCTATGAACATAGGGGTGCACATATCCTTTCTGATTGGTGATTCTGATTGCTTGGCATATTATCCTAGAAGTGGGATTACTGGTTCAAATGGAAGTCCCATTTTTAATTTTTTTGCAGAAACTCCATACTGTTTTCCACAGTGGCTGCACCAGGCTGCATTCCTACCAGCAGTGCACGAGGGTTCCTTACTCTTCACATCCTCGCCAGGACTTGTCCTTTGTTGATTTGTTGATGATAGCCATTCTGACAGGTGTGAGATGGTACCTCATTGTGGTTTTGATTTGCAGCTCTCAGATGATTAGTGACTGAGAGCATGTTTTCATATGTCTCTTGGCCTTCTGTATATCCTCTTTCAAAAAGTATCTATTTAGGTCCTTTGCCCATTTTTTTTATTGGATTGTTTATCTTCCTTTTGTTAAGTTGTATGAGTTCCCTATAAATGTTGGAGATTAAACCCTTATCAGATATAACATTGACAAATATGTTCTCCCATGCAGTGGGCTTTCTTATTGTTTTGTTGATGGTTTCTTTTGCTGTGCAGAAGCTTTTTATTTTGATGTAGTCCCATTTGTTTATTTTCTCTTTAGTTTCCAATGCCCTAGGAGCTGTATTGGTGAAGAAATTGCTTTGGCATATGTCTGAGATTTTGTTGCCTTTGGATTCCTCTAGTATTTTTATGGTTTCGCATCTTACATTTAAGTCCTTTATCCATTTTGAATTTATTTTTGTGTATGGTGTAAGTTGGTGGTCTAGTTTCATTTTTTTGCATGTATCTGTCCAATTTTCCCAACACTATTTATTGAAGAGACTGTCTTTTGACTCAATTGTATGTTCTTGCCTCCTTTGTCAAATATTAATTGAGCATAGTGGTTCGGGTCGATTTCTGGGTTCTCTATTCTTTTCCATTGATCTATATGTCTGTTCTTGTGTGAGTACCAGGCAGTTTTGAGAACAGTGGCTTTGTAATACAGCTTGATATCTGGTATTGAGATCCCACCTACTTTGTTCTTTCTCAGGATCGCTGCAGCTATTCGGGGTCTTTTTTTATTCTAGATGAATTTTTGAATTTTTGGAGAGTTCGTTCTAGGTCTGTGGAATATGCTGTTGGTATTTTAATGGGGAGTGCATTGAATTTATAGATTGCTTTTGGTGGTATGGGCATTTTAATGATGTTGATTCTACCAATCCATGAACATAGTATGTTCTTCCATCTGTTTATGTCTTCCTCTATCTCTTTTTTCAACGTCCTGTAGTTTTCTGAGTAAAGGTCTTTTACCTCTTTAGTTAAGTTTATTGCTAGGTATCTTAATTTTTTTGGTGCAATGATAAATGGGATTGCTTTTTTAGTCTCTCTTTCTATAAGTTCACTATTGGTGTATAGAAATGCCATAGATTTCTTGGTGTTAATTTTGTATCCTGCTACATTGCTGAATTCATTTATTAGGTCTAATAGTTTTTTGATGGAGTCTTTAGGAATTTTTATGTACAATGACATGTCATCTGCAAATAAGGACAGTTTTACTTTTTCTTTTCTGATTTGGATGCCTTTTATTTCTTCTTCTTGTCTAATCACAATGGCCAGTACTTCCAGTACTATGTCGAACAGGAGTGGTGAGAGTGGGCATCCCTCTCTTGTTCCTGTTCTTAGGGGAAATGGTTTTAGTTTTTTTCCATTGAGTATGATGTTGGCTGCGGGTTTGTCATATATGGCTTTTATTATGTTGAGGTATGCTCCTTCTATTTCCACCTTGCTGAGAGTTTTTATCAAAAATGGATGTTGGATTTTGTCATGTTTTTTCTGCATCAATTGATATGACTATGTGGTTTTTATCTCTCAGTTTGTTTATGTGATGTATCACATTTATTGATTTGCTGATACTGTACCATCCTTGCATCCCTGGGATAAATCCTACTTGGTCATGATGTATGATCTTTCTGATGTACTGCTGGATCCGATTTGCTAGGATTTTTTTGAGGATTTTGGCATCTATGTTCATGAGGGATGTTGGCCTGTAATTCTCTTTCATTGTGTTGTCTTTATCTGGTTTTGGTATTAGGGTGATGCTGGCTTCGTAGAATGAGCTGGAAAGTGTTCCTTCCTCTTGAATTTTTGGAATAGTCTGAGGAGGATAGGTTTTAGTTCTTCCTTGAATGTTTGGTAAAATTCCCCTGTGAAGCCGGCTGGCCCCGGGCTTTTGTTTGCTGGAAGCTTTTTGATTACTGTTTTAATTTCTTCCATAGTTATTGGACTATTGAGATTTTTAGATTCTTCCTGATTGAGTTTTGGAAGGTTGTATATTTCTAGGAATATGTCCATTTCCTCCAGGTTGTCCAGTTTGTTGGAATAGAGTTGTTCATAGTATTTTTTAATAATCCTTTGTATTTCTGTGGGGTCTGTTGTTATTTTTCCTCTTTCATTTCTGATTTTATTTATTTGGATCCTCTCTCTTTGCTTCTTGGTGAGCCTGGCTAGAGGTTCATCAATCTTGTTTATCCTTTCAAAGAACCAGCTCTAGGTTTTATTGATCGTTTGTATTTTTTTTTGTCTCTATGTAGTTTATCTCCACTCTGATATTTATTATTTCCTTCCTTCTGTTTCCACTGGGCTTTTCTTGTTGCTCTCTTTCTATCTCTTTGAGTTGTAGGTTTAGGTAATTTATTACCACTGATTTTTGTTTTTTGCAGTAGTCTTGTAGAGCTATCAATTTCCCTCTCAAGACTGCTTTTGCGGTGTCCCATAGGGTTTGGGTTGTTGTGTTTTCGTTGTCGTTTGTTGCCATGGTGTTTTTTATTTCTTCTTTGATCTCTCTGGTAACCCAGTCATTGTTTAATAGCATGCTATTTAGTCTCCATGTGTTTGATTTTTTGGGATTGCTTTTATTGTAGTTTATTTCCAGTTTTATGCCGTTGTGACCTGAGATGCTTGATATGATTTCTATCTTCTTAAATTTGAAGAGACTTTGCCTGTGACCCAATATAGGGTCTATCTTTGAAAATGACCCATGTGCACTTGAGAAGAATGTATATTCTGTGGCTTAGGGGTGAAATGTTCTGAAGATGTCAATTAATTCCATCTGATCTAGTGAGTCATTTAGGATTGATGTTTCTTTGCTGATATTTTTTGTTTAGAGAATTTATCCAGTGGTGTCAGTGGGGTATTAAAGTCCCCTACTATGATTGTATTGCTGTCAATCTCTCCCTTGATATCCTCCAGAAGTTTTTGTATGTTTGTGGGTGCTCCTATATTGGGTGTGTATATGTTTACCAGAGTTATTTCTTCTTGTTGAATTGCTCCCTTTAGTATTATGAAGTGGCCTTCCTTATCTCTTTTTATGTTCTTCAATTTGAGATCTAATTTTTCAGATATAAATATTGCTACCCCAGCTTTTTTTTCATTTCCATTTGCCTGATAAACCTTTTTCCATCCCTTCACCATCAGTCTGTGTGCGTCTTTTTTTATGAGGTGTGTTTCCTGTAGACAGAAGATATATGGGTCATGTTTTCTTATCCACTCAGTTACCCTATGTCTTTTGATTGGGGCATTTAATCCATTTACATTTAAAGTTATTATTGATAGATACTTGTTTGTCACCATATTTATTCTTTACCCCTGTGTTCTTTCTTTGTTTCCTATTTTTTCTTTTTACAGCAGACCCCTTAGCATTTCTTGCATTGCTGGTTTGGTGGCAATAAACTTCTTTAGTCCTTTTTTGTCTGTGAAGCTCCTGATTTCACCCTCAGTTTTGATTGATAGCCTTGCTGGGTACAGTATTCTTGGATTCCGACCCTTGCTTTGAATGACTTTGCATATTTCATTCCATTCCCTTCTTGTCTGATGTGTTTCTGTTGAGAAATCAGTTGCTAGTCTGATGGGCGATCCTTTGAAGGTAACTTTCTGTCTCTCTCTGGCCACTTTTAAGATTCTTACTTTGTTGTTGGTGTTTGCCAGTTTAATTATAATGTGCCTTGGCGTTGGTCTTTTGGGGTTCATTTTGTTTGGGACTCTGTGAGCTTCTTGGATTTGTGTGAGTTTTTTCTTCCTTATATCAGGGAAGTTTTCTGTCATTATTTCTTCAAACATGTTTTCTATTCCTTTCTCAGTTTCCTCTCCTTCTGGCACCCCTATTATGGGGATGTTGTTTCATTTAATTTTGTCCCAAAGTTCTCTTAGGCTCTCCTCCTGCTTTTTAATTTGCTTTTTCTAGATGCTGCTCTGCTTGGGTATTTTTTCCTACCTTGTCTTCTAGTTCACTGATGCAGTCCTCTGCTTCTTCTAGTCTACTGTTGATGCTTTCTATTGAGTTCTTTATAGCAGTGATGTCATTTTTCATTTCTTCTTGGTTCTTACACATATTGTTGAATTTGTCTTCCATTCTTTTCATCCACCTTATGACCATTTCTCTGAATTCTTTCTCTGACAGGTTGCTTGCCTCCATTTAGTTTACTTCCTTTTCTGGTGATACCTGTTTTTTTTTTTTCATATGCGGGGTGTTTCTTTGTCTCCCCATGATCTCTCTTCTCTGGGTATCTGGTTATGTAGTTCTCTCTCTCCTGCATTGATTTAAAGGCACAAAATACAACACAACAAGGCACAATGCACAAGGCACTGAACACAAATGTATTCACGATACTAATAATCCCAAATAAAGGTGACCACCAGAGAAAAGAGAATTAGGGGATAAGAAAGAAAGAAAGAAAGAAAGAAAGAAAGAAAGAAAGAAAGAAAGAAAGAAAGAAAGAAAACAGAGAAAAAGAAAAAAAGGAGTGAAAAAATGAAGTTGGAAAAGAGAAAAAAAAGTAAGGAGAAAAGAAAGAGAATGAAATAGAAGAGGGGAAGAAACTATTTATATGCGGAGAAAACTCCAATAGAACAGCCACTAATCCCAACAAATGCCAGCAACAGATACCTAGAGATGAATGCAAACTACAAACAACAACTAATATTAAGCGAGGCAAGGGAAAACAGAAGCAAAATAAAACAAAAAAAAAACAACCCCAACAACAACAAAACAAAAAGAAAAAGCAAAACAATCTCACAAAAAAGCATAAAGAACCCCGATATAATCAGCAATCAAGCAAACAACAACAAAATGACACAGAGAAAAAAAATTTGGATAGTGAAGAAAGAGAAGAGAGAGGTTTGTATGGACTTAGAGCAGAGGATTGGAAATTAGATATATAAGTAGGGTAAAATTTTAACAGGGGGTAAAAAGAAGAAATAGGGAGAATCTAAAGCAGGAATAGGGTAAGATAAACAGGACAACAAAAGGGGAAAAGTGAGGAAGAGAGTGTTGGCATAAAGGTAAAGTTGAGATAAAGTAAAATGATGCTAATGGAAAGATGAAAATAGAATGTAGAACACTAATCCCAAAATAAAATAAAGAGAAAATAAAATGACACTTTAAAAAAAAAGATAAAATAGTAGTAGTAATAATCCTGATTAAAAATAAAAATGTAATCATTAAAAAGGTAAAATCAAGTGAGGAAAAAAGGAAAAAATTAGTTTCTTAAGTAAAAGGTGTCAAAAATAAAAATGTGCAGTAATGAAGGTCATTCACTTACTCTATTCTTATGTTTGGCACGACTTTGTCCTGTCAGGTATTCAGGAGAGTATTGAAGTTCCCTGCGATACACTGCTCCTCTGTGTTGTAAACCACAGTCCTGATTTTAAAGCAGGCAGTATTTCTTTGTTTCCCAGACTGCTTTTATTTGTGTTTATAGAAGAGTCAGTTTGTGGTTCAGCCCCTGGGTGGCAGTGTTTCTGGATTGACCTTTGGGGCTATAAGTCCTCTCTAGCCAGTATTTAGGTTTTGTTTTCCCTGTCGCACTTAATACTGGTTTGGGAGAATCAGCTGCCCCAGCGCTGGTTCCTTGATCATTACTCCCCGCTCTGATTCTCAAGTTTCACAAAAACAACTTTCCCCTGCAGTCTCTGTGAGTGACCCCCAATTGGGCAATCCTATGTGTTGTGTTTAACAATCAAAAGCACAGATTTAAAGAGAGAGAGAGAAAAAAGAGCCAGAGTAAGTGCGGGAGCTCGCAATCTCCACTGCCAGGGGTTCCCAAAGGTGTGGACGGAGTTGGTGAAGAATGAAGGACATGGAGACAGCATTCAGATGATCAGCATAGCTCTCTTTAGTCTCCGTGAATCTTCCTGTGCCTGGCTGAGGCCACAGAGAAAGATCCAGAGGCAAGCTGAGCCTTTATTTTATAGTCAGAGGTAAACAAGGTAGTGGTTACCATAGTTACACTGTTCTTGTGAGTTTCACTTGTTTTGGCAGCACTTCCCGCACCTCCCTCAGCAGATTAGCTTCCCAGATAAGATCTAGGGAGCATTATAAGGTCAAGCCTAATTATGCTAAGAGGACTGTGCCCTCTAAGCTGGGACTTGTTTGTGACTTTGCCAACAGGTCAGTCCGAGGCTTAACCCTATAGCTGTGCCCCACACTCCACCATCCAGCTCTGTGCGCAATTCTCCCAACGTCTCTTCTGCACAGCCTCTCTCCCCTGGCACTAAGCAGCCAGCACACTGGCAAAATCCGAGGCTGCCTTTTTGCACCCAGTCCAGCTATGGGCTGATTTTTTATTTTTTAGTTTTTTTTATTTTATTTTTTTTTATGAAATCTTTATTGTTCAGATTATTACATTTGTTCCTCTTTTTTTCCCCCCATAACTCCCCTCCTTCCAGCTCCCACCCCACCCTCCGCCCTCACTCCCCACCCACTGTGTTCATCCATAGGTGCACGATTTTTGTCCAGTCTCTTCCCGCATCTCCCACACCCCTTTTCCCCCCAAGAATAGTCAGTCAGTTCCCTTTCTATGTCCCTGATTCTATTATAATCACCAGTTCATTCTGTACATCAGGTTATTTATTCACTTGATTCTTAGATTCATTTGTTGATAGATGCATATTTGTTGTTCATAATTTGTATCTTTACCTTTTTCTTCTTCTTCCTCTTCTTAAAGGATACCTTTCAGCATTTCATATAATACTGGTTTGGTGGTGATGAACTCCTTTAGCTTTTGCTTATCTGTGAAGCTCTTTATCTGACCTTCAATTCTGAATGATAGCTTTGCTGGATAAAGTAATCTTGGTTCTTGCTATTCATCACTTTGAATATTTCTTGCCACTCCCTTCTGGCCTGCAAAGTTTCTGTTGAGAAATCAGCTGACAGTCGTATGGGTATCCCCTTGTAAGTAACTGAGTTTCTTTCTCTTGCTGCTTTTAAGATTCTCTCTTTGTCTTTTACTCTTGGCATTTTAATGATGATGTGTCTTGGTGTGGTCCTCTTTGGATTCCTTTTGTTTGGGGTTCTCTGCGCTTCCTGGACCTGTAAGTCTATTTCTTTCACCAGGTGGGGGAAGTTTTCTGTCATTATTTCTTCAAATAGGTTTTCAATATTTTGCTGTCTCTCATCTTCTGGCACCCCTATAATTCTGATGTTTGTGCGCTTGAAGCTGTCCCAGAGGCTCCTTACACTATCTTCACACTTTCGGATTGTTTTTTCATTTTGCTTTTCCAGTTGGGTGTTTCTCGCTTCTTCGCATTTCAAATCTTTGACTTGATTCTTGCGCTCCTCTGGTCTGCTGTTGGGAGTCTGTATAATATTCTTTATTTCAGTCAGTGTATGCTTACTTTCTAGATGGTCTTTTATCACACCATTGAGGGTCTCATTAGATTTCCTGTACATCTCATCAAGTTTATCGACAGACTCTAGAAGCCTCTTGAGAGACCTTAAAAGTGTGGTTCTGAACTCAATATCCTCCCTTGATAGTTTTGTCCTGTTTCTTTGTCTCCAAATTTTTTACGCTTTCTTGGTACACCCCCTAGTGGTCTTTGTGTGCAGTCTTGTTGTAGTTAAGCCTTGATTGTTATAGTTAATACTAGAGGGATTTGACCTCCAGGCCGACTGGCTGTGATAATCAGCTGTGTCTGCAGTGGAAGAACTTGTGTCCTCTAGGGAGGTGCTAATCTAGCCTTTGCCTGAGGCTATCCGGCAAATGCCTCTGTGCAGGGCTTGGGCGGGGCGGGTCCCACGGGATCAACAGGGCGGAGGAGGGAGCAGTTATGGCTGCTCTCAGTCTGTCCCCAGGGGCTCTGCCTCTCTGTCCCAGCAACTGCTGCAAACCTCGGAGGGACCGTAGCCAGACAGTCCTGCTTCTCCCGTTTGAGTCTGGGTCCCTAGAGACTCGCCCGGATCTAGAGCTCTGAGTCTGAGGCTCCCTCTGGATTGAAACAGACAACCACGCCCTCAGCCACCAGCCCGCGCTGCGCACTCCGCACCTTAGTATTTTACTTCAGCACTGCGCCTCCTCTGATTCTCGGTTCCTCCTAGTTGTAGAACTTCCATTCAGCCAGCCTTCCTGTGGTTCTGGATGATGTCCGTTCGTCTTTTAGTTGTATTTTTGAAGTGGTTGTTCGAGGCAGCAAACTCCGGTGTTAACCTATGCCGCCATCTTGGTTTCTCCTCTGGAGGGTATTCTGGGCTGATTTTTTAGAGTTTCCTTCTGCCAGCAGCCCTGCGGGTCCCCTTCCACACTCTCCGGTCACTCTGGCCCCAACGGCCGCAGACTTTGTGGGGCTCAGACTTCCCCCTCACGTGTTCCTCTCTCCAACCTGAATTACAAATCGCACCTTTATCTAGGAGAAATCTGACCTTTCCGTGAGGAGGAGCAGGGCTCATCTGAGTCCACATATTCTCGCTGCTTGAGATCCGGTGTTCCTGGGTTCTTAGCTGGTCCCTGGGTGCCATGGTTGCAGGGTCTCTGGATGTATATGCTTCTTATAACAGCCACTCAAGATGGCGTTGGTCTCCGCAGCTGAGCCGGCCACTCTGGGAGAGATTTCAGCAGCAGTGGAGGTTGCCCAGTTAGGGGAGCCCGATCCGGCAGTCTCCAACAGTCCCCTGGAGTATAGCTATCGCTCACCCACAAATTTACACTCTTGGTACATCCACACATTCTTCTTTCGTTCTCTCACTCTCACACTGTCTTGCAGTCTGCCTTCCCGTTGGCAGTCATCTTTTTTCCCCTTTCTGGGATTTTTCTTTTCGTCTCTCTTTCTGTGAGTTCATTATCTATTTATATAAAAGCTTAAGTGGCCAGACAACTAAAAGACTGAACAATCGAATGAGCGGTCGATTGGTAGTTATGACGTGCACCAGGGGGCAGATGCACAATACAGGAGTGCTCTTACAGCCAACCTCCCACAGCTGGCCAACCTCCCATGGTCCCTCCCCCAGGCCAGCCAACCTTCCACGGTCTCTCCACCCAGCCGGCCGGCCCTAATGACTGCAATCGGGGCTACGGGCCACCTTGTACAGGCCCTCCCCCTGGACAGCCAACCTCCCACTGCCTATGCCCTCCCCCACCAGCCAACTTCCTGTGGCCCCTCCCCCCTTTTAACCTCCCACAGCCCCAATCAGCCCTGATCACCAGCCAGGCCAAGGGACCCCACCCGTGCATGAATTCATGCACCAGGCCTCTGGTTGGTGTATAAAAAAGCCATAGATTTCTCAGTGTTAATTTTGTATCCTGCTACATTGCTGAATTCATTTATTAAGTCTAGTAGTTTTTTGATGGAATCTTTAGGATTTTTCTATGTGCAATAGCATGTCATCTGCAAATAATGACAGTTTTACTTCTTCTTTTCCAATTTGGATGCCTTTTATTTCTTCTTCTCAGATCGCTGTGGCTATCACTTCCAATATTATGTCAAATAGGAGTGCTGAGAGTGGGCATCCCTGTCTTGTTCCTGTTCTTAAGGGAAATGGTTTTAGCTTTTGCCCATTGAGTATGATGTTGGCTGTAGGTTTGTCATATAAGGCTTTTATTATGTTGAGCTTTGATCGCTCTATTCCCACTTTGCTGAGAGTTTTTATCAAGAAAGGGTGTTGGATTTTGTCAAATGCTTTTTCTGCATCAATTGATATGATTATGTACTTTTATTAGTAGTCTCTCATTTTGTTTATGTGATGTACAACATTTTTTGATTTGCAGATATTGTACCAGCCTTGTATCCCTGGAATATATCCCACTTGGTCATGGTGTATGATCTTTCTAATGTAATGCTGGATCCGACTTTCTAGAATTTTGTTGAGGATTTTAGCATCTATGTTCATCAGGAATATTGGCCTGTAATTTTCTTTCTTTGTAGTATCTTTATCTGTTCTTGGGATTAGGGCTATGCTGGCTTCATAGAAAGAGCTTGGAAGTGTGCCTTCCTCTTTAATTTTTTGGAATAGTCTGAAGAGGATAGTTTTAGTTCTTCTTTAAATGTTTGGTCCAGGGCTTTTATTTGCTGGAAGTTTTTTGATTACTGCCTCAAATTTATCAGTAGTTATCGACGTATTTAGTTTTTCTTTTTTTTTATTCTTCCTGATTGACTTTTAGAAGCTTGTATTTTTCTTGGAATATGTCCATTTCATCCTAGGTTGTCCAGTTTGTTGGAGTAGAGTTGTTCATAGTATTTTTTTTTTACAATCCTTTGTATGTTTGTGGCATCAATTGTTACTTCACCTCTTTCATTTCTGATTTTGTTTATTTGGATCCTCTCTCTTCGTTTCTCGATGAGCCTGCCAGAGGTTCATCAATCATGTTTATCCTTTCAAAGAACCAGCTCTTGGTTTTATTGATTGTGGGTTTTTTTTTTCTCTCTATGTTGTTTATTTCTGCTCTGATCTTTATTATATCCTTCCTTCTGCTTACTCTAGGATTTTCTTGTTGCTCTAGCTCTAATTCTTTAAGTTGGGTTAGATAATTCACTACCATTTTTCTTGTTTTTTGAGGTAGACCTGTAATGCTATGAACTTCCCTATCAGGACTGCCTTCACTGTGTCCCATAGATTATGGATTGTTATGTATTCATTGTCATTTGTTTCCAGGATGGATGCTTTTTATTTCTTCTTTGATCTCGTTGGTAACCCAATCATTGTTTGATCAGTTAACTGCCATGCATCCAAAATGGAAACCATCCTCACATGCCATGATATTTTTAATTTAATTTAAAAAATGAATTTGCAATGAATATTATAAAAATAAATATATTACTGACAATTTGGGTGTTCTTAAATATTTTCCAGCTGAAAATTCTCACAAAAAATGATTTCAAAGTTGGTCAGGGCCAGCACTTAAGGAAAACATTTTTTTATAGATGCGCAGGGCATATGTGGAAGGTCTGCCACTTGTATCTACAGACACTTATGGCATATAATGGGTTAATAGCATGTTATTTAACCTCCAAGTGCTTGATTTTTTCATTGTTTTTATTGTAATTGATGTCTAATCTTATGCCATTGTGATCTGAGAAGATGCTTGATATGATTTCTATCTTTTTGAATTTGAAGAGACTTTGCCTGTGTCCTAATTTGTGGTCTATCTTTAAAAATGTCCCATGTGCACTTGAGAAGAATGTATAGTTTGTAGCTTTGGGGTGAAATGTTCTGAAGATGTCAATTAATTCCATCTGACTTAGTGAGTCATTTAGGATTGATGTTTCTTTGCTGATTTTTTGTTTAGAGAATTTATCCAGTGGTGTCAGTGGGGTATTAAAGTCCCCTACTATGATTGTGTTGCTTTCGATCTCTCTCTTGATATCTTGGAGAAGTTTTTTTATGAATTTGGGTGCTCCTGTATTGGGTGCATATATGCTTACCAGTGTTATATCCTCTTATTGAATTGCTCCTTTAGTATTATGAAGTGTCCCTCTTTATCTCTTGTTATGGCCTTCACTTTGAGATCTATTTTGTCAGATATAAGTATTACTACCCCAGCTTTTCTTTCATTTCCATTTGCCTGAAAACATTTTTTCCAGCCCTTCACTCTCAGTCTGTGTGAATCCTTTGTTCTAAGCTGGGTATCTTGTAGACAGCAGCTATATGGGTCATGTTTTCATATTCATTCAGCTACCCTATGTCTTTTGAATGGAGCACTTAATCTATTTATGTTTTAAGGTTATTATTGATAGATACGTGTCACCATTTTTATTCCTTATATCTGTGTTCCTTGTTCCCTTTCTATTTCTTCTTTCTACAGCATTCCCTTTAGCATTTCTTTCATTGCTAGCTTGGTGGTAATAAACTCCCCTATCCTTTTCTTGTCTGTGAATCTCCTGATTTCACCTTCTTATTTTTGGATTCAGTCCCTTGCTTTGCATCACTTTGTATATTTTATTCCATTTCCTTGTGGTCTGATGTGTTTCTGTGGAGAAATAAGTTGATAGTTTAATGGGAGATCCCTGGTAGGTAATTTTCTTTCTCTCTCTGGAAGCCTTTAAGATTCTTACTTTGTCATTGATGTTTGCCAATTTAATCATGATATGTCTTGGTGTTGGTCTTTTTGGATTCATTTTGTTTGGGACTCTGTATGCTTCTTGCACTTGTATGATTTTTTTCTCCCCAATATCAGGGAAGTTTTCTGTCATTGTTTCTTCAGATAGGTTTTCTGTTCCTTGCTCAACTTCCTCTACTTCTGGTACCCCTATTGTACAGATGTTGTTTTGTTTTGTGTTGTCCCAAAGCTCCCTTAGGCTCTTCTCCTGCTTTTTAAGTTTTTTTTTTTTCAGTTGCTGCTCTGCTTGGGTGTTTTTTCTACCTTGTCTTCTAACTCACTGATGCAGTCCTCAGCTTCTTTGAGTCTACTGTTGAAACTTTCCATTATGTTCTTTATTGCAGCTATGTCATTCTTCATTTTCTCTTGATTCATCTTCATTTCCTCTTGATTCTTACATTTGTTTTTGAATTTTTCTTCTATCCTTTTCAGCGTCCTTATAACCATTGCTCTTAATTCTTTCTCTGACAAATTGCTTGCCTCCATTTATTTTATTTCCTTTTCTGGTGATTCCTCCTTTTTTGCACAGGGGTTGTTTCTTTGTCTCCCCATTTTTGTGTTCCTTTGTGATTGTTTCCATGTATTAGATCAAACTTCTATGTCACCCAGATTTTTTTTAGTTTCTCTTATATAGTAGATGTTTTGTGGTAACCAGTGGTGTGATCTCTCACATCTTCTGGGATGGCTATTCTAGGCATGCACTCTACTTGGGATGTTTGGGTCTTGAGTGTTATTGTCCCATTCGTCGATGGAGTGTACTCTGAGGGTGCTTGGTTATGTGGCTCGCTCTCTACCACACTGACCGAACAGCACAAAATACAACTCAACAAGACATGACACAAGGGAACACAACGCAAATGTACTCACAACACTGATAACCCCAATAAAAGTGACCACCAGAGAAAAGAGAATTAAGACAGAGAAAAGAGAACAAAAATGATATCGAGAAAAGGAAAAAAATGTAAGAGAGGAAAGAAAAAGAAGAAGAAAGAAGAAAATATATATGGGAAGAAAACACCACAAAACAAACAAATAAACCAATAAATGCAAGTAAAAAAACACCCAGAAAAAGGGAGGGTCAGAATCTGTAGAGGCAGAGCTTATATACAGAAAGTAAGGTGAAGGAATTGAATGAATATGAGAAGGAGCATGGTTCAGTATAGAGGAGGTAGAAAGAGCATGAGTGGAAAAGAAGAAAAGAAAAAAAGAAAATAATCAATAAATAAAAAGACAAAACAAAAAAATTTTAATTTATTTATATATTCATCTATTTTTAGAAAGGGAGAGTAGAGAAGAGAGCAGATAGCTTGAGTCTAGTGATTGAAAGTAATTAAACAATTAGGATAAGAAGAGAGTGTGAGAAGAGGAAAAACAAAAGCATTTAAAAAACTGACTAGCAAAGAAAGAGAAAAGAGAAGGGTGCATGGACTTGGAGCATGGGAGAGGAAATTAGATATATTAGTAAGTCAACAGAAACTACAATAATAATAACACATCTATAAAGCAGATAAAGAAGATCAATTTTTAACAAGGCGTAAAAAGAAAGAAAATAGAAAAACTAAAGTGGGGACAAGAGAAGAGAAAACAGGATGAAAAGGGGAGAAGTGAGGAAGAAAAGGGTGGGGGAAAAAGAAAAATAAGATAAAATAAAAAATAAAAATAGAATGATGAAAAAATAATACAAAAAAATTAAAAAAAAAACAGAAACAATTTTTAATTTTTTAAATAAAAGAAAAAAATATAAAAATGAAGTGTCATTTGCTTCAGCCAAGTTTTAATGTCCCATGGAGGCTGGTTTAAGACCCCACTCTTCTGTTCAGTAGGTTGAACCAGGGCAGTGTATGTCTTACACCGCTGTGCCCTGCCTTGGAAAACAACCCTAGAACTTCTCTTCCCATTTCCACATTACTTTCATTTTATTTTATTGAATAAGAATAACTTTGCAACATCAAATCAAATAATAGTTTATTATTTTTATATGTTACTTTCTAGTCCTTTTTCACTTTTGCATGTAATTTCAAAAGGGCCCTAGTTTGTCTCAGGTTTACTTACAAGTGATGATGGCATAAAGACTGTCACTATCTCCCTGACTGGTTTGGCTCAGTGGATAGAGTGTCGGCCTGTGGACTCAAGGGACCCAGGTTCGATTCCATTCAAGGGAATGTACTTTGGTTGCGGTCACATACCCAATAGGGAGTATGCAGGAGGCAGCTGATTGATGTTTCTCTCTCATCGATGTTTCTAACTCTCTATCCCTCTCCCTTCCTCTCTGTAAAAATCAATAAAATACATTTTAAAAAAAGACTGTCACTGTCACTGGTTAGTCATTCAGTAATAATAATGATAATAATTATGAAATTATTATTACCAATGAATTATATTAAATAATTATTCCTTCATAAATTTTAATATATTCCATTCTCATGGATTATTGTTTATTTTCCTAAACATAAGCAAAGAAAAGTAAATCTACTACTTATTAAAAAAGTCATTTACATCAAATTCTCTTCATACCAAGAAAATACAAAATGTTGGAATCTAGTTAATTTTCTTTTGGTCTCTTATTTATTGCCCTTTTAAATATATCACAGTGGAAAAATATATAATTCACCTTATTTTTATAAATTTCTGTACAATTACCACATTAATTAAGATGAGACAAAACTGGGCCAAACACTTCCTGTGGCTGGACCTTCAGGCCTGGTCCTTATTTCACCCCCACTTCCAAAGACCCTGTAGCAGCCTTTGTTATCATACCTCAGATCACAACAGAGCCAGTACATAGTGATCCCAACCTGTTACTGATTTCTTCCAAAACTATGAATTATTTAGTGACAGACTGGAGAACAGACCCAGGCTTCCTGATTCCCTGTGCTCGTATCTGTTCTTATCACAGGAGCCAGCTTTCTGAAATTTTCTTTCTGAAAAGATTTTATCATATCCCCTCACCCTGTTCTATGCCTCCTTCTTGCCTGTGGCAAACAATATTAATGGACCAGAGAACTCTCTTCCCAGAGCTCAGGCTTCATTCAGAGCCTTCCCAGCATAGTGTTCCAGGCAGCACTATGATTTGCTCCAAGGATGAATCTACTTGCTCTCTCTGGTGGAGTAGTGATGTCCACACTGATCTCCCCCCCCCCCCCCCCCCGCCCCTTGATATCTGGCTTTGTTTCTTTACCAATCATGGCTACACCTTGCACTTCTTTCTCACTCTGCTTGAGAGAACAACCTCAGGCTAGAAGCCACTTTCATCCCAGAACTGGTTCCAAAACACAAGAGAAGGAGGTGTCCCATCTAACCCTTTGTTTTGCATGCTTAAAACACCTTAAATGACTGGCTCAAGTTCACACAGCTGGGTTCGTGTTGGAAAGAGACCAGTACCCCACTAGCTAACCCTTTGTCCAATGCTCTTTTTACCACTCTGCCCATCTGACTCTGGGCTTTATCAGACAGACTAGAGAATATGTTCCTGGGAAAGGACATGTGTAAACACTCTTCCATCACGCCGACTGTGGCAGCTTGCCAAGACAGGAATGAGGCCAAATTTAGTGGGTCCTTCAGCCTGGTGACCCCAATGGAAACAATCCCTTGATATAGAACAGAGAGAGCCAAAGAAAAATGTGTTGTCCTACAGGGAACAAAGCCTGGGATGATTCACTCTCCTGATCCCAGTGGTGATTTCTCGCTGGATGCTGGTCACTCATACGTGGCTGTCAGCAACTTTGCTTTAATTCTTATCTGGGTGCTTGTCCTGAACACACAATTCCCTAGTTACTTCCTCATGGTTCCCAAATGGGAGTGCTTCTCTAGCTGCCCTCTTGCTACTTAGCTAGAGACACTTTCAAAGTGTCAAATAGTTTAGGGCCTGGGCAACCTTATTAGTTTCTCTGGACCTCAGCTTTCTCATCCTTACAAGTTAGAAATTGTATTAGCTGACCTCAAAGATCCCCTTTGGCCCTAAAATCCTATGACAAGACACATTTGAGGAAATTCTTTTAAATAGGCAAAATCATTTGTGTTTTCTATATCTTAAAACTTGGCTAGTTACTTATATACCAATGGGAACAGATAGGTAGGTTAGGCGGGGCCTGGTAGTAGGTTTAGCCTCTGCAGAGGGACCCACCAGGCTCCCAGCCCACTACAGTCCATCTTTCACCACACGATGACATGTGGTGAAAAGTGCTCTTTCTCAGATCACCAATGATTTTTTTGTTGTCAAATTCAGAAAACACTTAAAAAGTAAAAGTAAATTATAAAAGCACTATGAATATGTTATGAAAAATCAACAAAGCAGAATAAGTATATATATGAATATCTATAAGCATTTCCAAGTATATCATTTTTAGGGGGACCTGTTTAGGTGTTTTAGTTTAGTTTTATTTGTACAGAAATGGGATCAAATAAAGCACATTAATCTGTAACATGCTTTTTTTTTCATTTAACAATATATCTTGGATATATTCTTTACCATGTCAGCCCAAGTAATTTTTCTTTTTAATGGCTGGAGAGGGTCCACTGAGTGGATATACCATGTTTTGTATAACTACTTCTTTTTTTTAACTACTGCTCCACTGATGGAGATTTAGTTTGCTTCTAGGGTATTGTTATTGCAAAAAAAATAATAATAAACTAATATTCATGTCTACATATTTGATCATTTCTCTGAGATAGATATATCTAGAAGCAAAACTGTTGGGCTTACAAAAATGCTCATTTTTCATTTCTGAAAATTCTGCCAAGTTGTTTTTCAGATGGTAGTAGCAATGGGAATCTCCATTTCCCTGAAATCTCATTGATCTTTCTTTTATTAATATTTGCATTTTCTTTATTACTGGAAAGGTTGAGCACATTTACACATGTTTTTTGGCTATATATATATTTCTTTCATGAATTGCCTATTTATATTTTCTCATTTTTCAGTTGTTGCCTTTTTTTCTTATCAATTTTTCTTATCAATTTTCTTATCAATTTTTTTTTTTTTACTTTTTTTGAACTTATTTACTTATCACCCAGCTTCAGTTTTATCAACTCATGGCCAATATACCCTCCCATTCACTTCTACCCAATACAAGGATTATTTTGAAGCAAATCCCCAGCACCACACTATTTCATTTGTTAATATTTTTGTAAGTAAATATAAAAGATCAAAGTTTTTAAAAAATATACACATTGTAGTCACATCTAAAGAGAAAAACAATTCTCTTATATTATCAAATAAACAGTGTTCATATTTCTTCTGTTAGCTCTTACATTTTTTAAAAATAATTACTCCAGTCTCATCAAATATCCAGTGTTTAAATTTCTTTCACTGTCTCATAAATCTTTTTTTAACAATTTGTTTGAATTTAGATTCAAAGAAGGTCTATGAATTTTAATTGGTTAGTATGCCTTTTAAGTCCCTTTTAATTTATAGGTTCTTTCTCTCATTTGTTGAAGAATTCTAGTTATCTTTGTTTTGGAGTTTCCCATAGCCTGGATTTTGCTGATTGAATCTGATAGTTTCATTTAACATGTCCCTATGTCCTGAGTATTTCTTAAATACATGTAGTTAGACCTCTGGCTTGATCAGATTCAGACTTGACAAGAATGCTTTAGAGGTATGTTGTGTATTTCCAACAAGGCTACACAATCCTGGGTGTCTCTTTTTGAGGTCAGCAGCTAATTATGGTTGTTTTGGTCTGGGTCTACTCAGGAAGCAGAAACCACAAAGTAATACAAATAGATGGCATTTAATATCAAGAAGTATATATATATACAAAAGCCTAAGTGACTGGCCAGCCGGCTGACATGTAGCTATGATGCTCAATGACCACCAGGGGGCAGACGCTCAATGTAGGAGCTTCCCAGCAACAGCAACTTTGCAGAGTGCCCTCTTGCACTCCAGGACCCCTGAGGGATGTCGGACTGCCAGTTTCACCTGATCCCTGCAGGTCAGGTCAAGGGACCCCACTGGTGCATGACTCCGTGCACTGGTTGTGTTTAACAATCAAAAGCACGGATTTATCTATGATGGGAGAGTAACTATGGAGATGTAAAGAGACCTATAAAGGGTATCTTATATGTAAGGAAGAATACCGAGGGAAAATCAAGCTTGGAAAGAGAGCTCAGGCCAAGGTTGGGGCTCCAACTTAGTTGTGTTGCTGCACTAGATAGTAGGTAAGTTCACTGGGCCATTCGGCCAGAGCGGGTCGATGGTGATCAGGCAAGCAAGAAAGAACCGTGGGCTCAGGCAGGCGGAGGCTGGTGGGTCCTCCCTGGTGGAAGGCCTAGTGTGGACCATTCACATTGTGGAGGAGGAGGGGGTCTCTGAAACAACATCCTGGGGCCCAGGCCAGCTGACACTGGAAAACAGTGCATGGGAGGAGTTAGGTCTCCACTGCAGATGTGAGGCCTGGTGTGCAGTATCCATATCACAAGTGCTGAGGCAAGCTGGTCACTGGGCCCAGGATGTGGCTCTGAGGTCTCTGAGGGACTGCATATGCTAAGCATGTGGGTGGGGCAGAGCACACACTATTGACAAGACATGCAGCTGGAGCAAGAAAACACAAAGCTCAATACAAAAGGCCTCTTCCTCTTGCAATGTCCCTCTAGTGCCCTCTACTGACAAAGCTTAATATTGCACTCCTTGTAAGAGATGTTTTAAGTCCAATACATTAACACAGAGCAGATATCAAAGAGTGGCCTGGGGATTGAGAGGCAATAAATGATAACTGACACAATGATCAATAGCTAGGTACACTATTTCATTAAGCTTGCAAAGTGGTTGCATTCTGTTTCTAGCTATTTTCATGTATTAGCTGGAATCTTTTTAGAGAAAGAAACCCCCCGCATCTCTTTGGTTGCCCCGAGATGCAGTGTGTACAAGAATCTGGCTCCTGCTCCACTGCAACTATTTCCCTCTTCTCCCAAACTTCAGATTCCCAGGGTCCCAGCACTTTTGCTCATTCACCAGATCCAATTGGAGCTCTCTATTTTTGTTCCCTGGAATCTCCTTTTGTTTCTCATCCAACATCTGATTTCAGGTCAAAGCTATTTTCCTACCACCTCCTGAATCTTGACTCTGCCCATAAATTCCCGTAACAGACTCTATGAGAAGTGAAATTTTTCATTAAAAAATTATGTAATCCTCACAAACACCTTACAAAAGGAATGCCACCGCCCTGGTTTCACACACGGGGTCCCTGATGCTTAGAGAGATGAACGTTCTCCCAGAATCATCATTAAAAACTCTCTCCCAGCCCAGCCAGCATGGCTCAAGTCTCTGAGGTTGAATATCAACCTATGAACCAAGAGGTCATGGTTCGATTCCTGGTCAGGACACATGCCCTGGTTAGGGGCTCGCTTCCCAGTGGGGGGCATGCAGGAGGTAGCCAGTCAATGATTCCCTCTCATCATTGATGTTTCTATCTCTCACTCCCTCTCCATTCCTCTCTGAAAAAAAAAATATATTTTTTTTAGAAAAACCTATCTTCCAGGATCATCTTTTCCAGTACTATCCAAGCCAACTGTTATTTGCTGGGGTTTCTTTTAGAACAGTAGCCTAATACCATTTAATTACATTTAACTCCATACAATTTAATTGCAGTATATTTTCTCTGGTCTCAGGTTTGTTGGGACAGACACCCAAACCCTCTCTAATTTTGAAGATGCTGTTTACTTTCCCCAATCACCCTCGTCCCCCACCCTTGCAAAACACACACACACACACACACACACACACACGCACACACAGGAATGAGGATAGAGATAAACGCTTCCCAGGGGCAATTATGCTGCTCAGAGTATTGTAAAGAAGGAAATAAACAATGTCACACCTCACACTGACATTAACACTGCCTCTCTTTACTCTCCACTCTCAGGAAACCATGGGCCAACTGTGAAGTCCTGATCATGCCAGCTCTGCAGTGTCTGCCGCAAGCACATTAAAATCTCTCTTCCTCTCTTCCTTCTCCAGTTCTCACTTCCTCCTTCAACACATCTTTTCTTTTCAACCTGCCATTTTTCTTTTCTTTTGAGTCATCTCCTGTACCCCATAGTTACCACTCCCACCTGGTCTTCCTTAGCTCCCTCCCCTCCATTCCTTCCTTTTGGTCCACGGCCTCTCTTCCTCTCTTTCCTTCCTCCTACCCAAGTTTTATTGGCAAAATCAAACAGAATAACAAAAGAATGGGGAATAAGTAAACAGCTGCCTGCCCTCTCTTGGAAGTCGCTGGAAGTGGCTTTCTTCTCCTTGGTTGAGTCTCTGGGTTTCAAAGTGTTTGGCCCTAATTCAAGGCCAGTCCCATTAGCCCTGGAGTCATTGTGTTGAGATGAAGGTAAATCCAGGCAGTTTCTATTTTTGGATGCAATTGTGTTTCTGGAAAAGGCTGCACATCACATAATAGGAAATCCTGAGAGTGTGAAGACTGTTTCCTGCCAGTTGAAGGATCTTTGTCTTTGGCTCTTCTGACAATAGCTGAAATCTTTGAGTAAGTAGACAAAGGTGGAGAGGCCAGGGAGGGAGGTACCTGGCCACATCAGCAGATGTGACAGTGAAGTGTGGAGCTGGGGAAAGTAGGCCTTGTCAGGGAAGTTGATTTAAAACTAAGTGAAAGCAAGTAAGTTGTAGAACCCTGTCAGAAGGTGAAAAACACCCTGGTTGCTTTGTAAAAATATCTGTGGAAATGGGGTCAAACAGGGCCAGGCATTGTCTGCTCAGTCTGTGCTGTTATAAAAATGGCCCCTCATTAAGTGGATCCCTAATAGATGCTGCTCAGTGGCGATAATGATGACAGTCAGTGACAAAGACAATGACAGGGATAGTGATAATGGTGTTGCAGAAACTCAGAAGAAATTTTATTCAGGCTTAAGAAACTGGAGGCTCTTTCTACTGTCAGGATAGTTCTGAAGCAGCTCTTCTATCCTTAAACATGTGTGTCACCTAGGATCTCATTAAAATGCAGGCACTGATTCAGTAAGTCCAGGATGCGCCTGAGATTCTGCATTTCTAGTGCAGTCCAGGTGAATTCTGCCAGCTGGTCCAGACATCATGCTGCTTACACACGAGGGACTGGAGAGCATGCGTGGGAATGGATCTTGAGAATGTCTAGTTGGGATTAGAGCACAGAAAATAAGGTAAAGTTTGTTGATATGGGGGCACTCTCTCATGACTCAGGATTCATATTCTGGCAAGAGCACACAGGACACTGGCTTTACTAAAGTAACAAAGAATCCATTAGTGTGTTTGGGAGAGGAGGGGCAGCAGCCTCCTGAAAAGTAGGCAGTGGCTTTCTTCTGCAGGCTAAGACTGACTATAGGAGATGTTGTTAGAATTGGACTCCACCAGAGCTGTTAGTGGTGGGAGGGGGCGTGAGGGAAATTTGGAGGCTGGAGGAATTGAGCAAAAAAGAAAAAGAGAGAAAATTTATGGACATGGACAACAGTGTGGTGATTGTGGGGTGGAGATAGAAGAGGGCATAGAAGGGATAAATAGTGATGGAAAAAATAAAGTTAAAGAAAAGGAATTGGGCTCCAAAGTCAGAGGGGATATCCTACTCTGGAATACCAAAGGCATATTGAGGCACTTGACCATCAGAAGCAAAGCAAGACAGATAGACAACTCAGGGACCTTGGCCTGGAAGGGCCTCTGGTGATGACTGATAGACTGTGGTGTGCCTAGGGCTGAGGTCATGGGCAGCCAATGTAGATACTGCTTGACCTGTGTGACCAAAAGGGTCAAGAGCAAGTGAGCAGAGGCTGGTGTCAGCTGCCACAATGGAAAATTAAATCCCTCATTCAGTTTCTAGAAGTGAGTCAGATCTCAGACCCAGAACTCATTCGTTGAGAGGGAGGCTGCTTCCTTTGAGGAAGGATCCTGCAATATACCACTTCAAATATAGTTAGTGGCTTTCCCCTAATTCTCCCCATAGATTCCCACAGCCCTTTACCTCAGCAATTCTACAGTGGGGAAGGAGAATACCTAGATCTTTCAAGGATCTGATTTGGCACTGATAACAGGAGAACCAAAACCTCACCATGGCCTCTTTTGAATGGAGCACATAGAACCATGTGATAAATGATCCAGGTGAGTCTAAAAACTGGGTCCAATGGGTTAATTCCCCCATTTCCAACGGTGTGCTAATAAACCAGCTCTCCACAAAGGAGGGGAGGGGGGGAAGGAGAAGGAGAGGGAGGAAGGGGAGGAGGTGGGAGAAGGAGATCTGGATATGTGGCATTTGCTGGTTTTTCTGTTGTACATACTTTTATGACAGCCAATGTCAAGCCACCAACATGAAGTCATATAACATGAACTTTGGAGAAGATGTATGAACAGGAACACAGGCAGAAATCATCTGGGAGGCCCTTGGAGCACAGGTCAGATCCTATGACTGTTTTGGTGAATGATCCCTCTCCTCCCACAGCAGGGACACGGCACTACTCACCACCCAAGCCTTCCTGAGACCTGACCACCATTATTGGCCTAACTAACAGCAGCAAGGAGATGCAGGAGCAGATCTGCAGGACAGCAAACACTGTCTAGCCAGGTATCTGGCTTGGAGGAGGCCTTTTTCTACTCTCTAGGCAGGCAGAGACTTACCTCTAGCAAGTGGCAGGGGCTACTTCTGCCAACCCAGAGGCGCCAGGGAATCTGAAAGTTTAAGGTTCTCAAGTGCATTACCCCAGATTTCCCATCTCAGACATCAGGGTTCTACCCCTTTCTTAACAGGGTCCTCCCTTCCCCATAGGAGACAGGCTGAGGCTGTGACCTCCATTTGCTTTGTTACTCCAACACTTGGACAATCAGCTCCTTGACCTGGTTTCCTTCATGATCGACCTCTGGTTGCTGGAGACCAGGGTTTTAAATGCTGCCGCAGAAGCCTTTTAGGTTTCACACAGTTCTAAGCTGATCTGACCCTGTCCTTTTTTCCTTTCAGTGTTTCAATTGCAGTTAATAACTAACCAACTCTATGATCATTTGCTACCATATTTCTAATATGCCAGAGTTATTGCATAAGCTGACACATCTCCTTCTGGCAGACGCCATCTCAATTCACTTCAGATGAGAATCTTAGAGAACTTACCTATAAGATGAGTGAGATGAGAATCTTACAGAACCTTTAAAACTCCACGTAACGTCAGCAATTGGGCCTTGTTACCATTGGGCTGGTTAGTGAACCAGTTCCAGAACCCATCACAGGGTCTGCTTCCCAGGACCACTTCCAGCACCAGCCGTCTCAGACTGGGTTCTCCAGATTGGATCTTGACGCAGGGATTTCAGTGCAAGTAGTGTGTCTGTGAGGGGATCCCAGGAAGCACCATAGAGACAGGGAAGGGCAGGAAGACAATTAATGGTGTGCTATCAAGCAGGAGCACCCCAGGACATTGGACATTCCTCAGAGTTACCCACCTGCTACACCTCAGCTATCATTGCTTGAGTGCTGGGTCTGGGACATTAACTTCCCAGCAGCCAAACAGCCCTCAGCAGAGAAAAATCATATGTTTACAAAGTAGCCAGTGGTATTTAGAGATGAGTGAGAAGGAGCTATGGGCCAGGCATGTCAGCCTATGCTGATCTGGAATCATAGAGTTAATCTAAGGGCCACTCTACCCCAGTGGCAGCAGCAATGCCAAACAACAACAAAACAATCCAGAGTAAATCCAGCCCAAATGGGGATGGTGTTGGAAATTCTTGGGGAAAGAGAGACATGGTAAAGGCCAGGTGATCTTGGTGCCGGAGCCACTAGGTGGCACAGGTGCAGGAACCACAGTAGCAGCTGGAAAGCTGGAATGCTGCCCCACCATGTGGGGCAACTCACCAGGCCAGTTCCCCCATGCAACCTCCCACTAATGCGGGAGATGTGATCCATGGAAGGATTTACATGACAAACCCTTGCTTCAGGTTAACACTGTGCCTGGCCCCAGTTAAGAAGACCCCTTAAAGAGTGACTGCTTGGGTGAGAATTTTAGGCACACATTGTAGGAAAGCCATTTTGAGGTACAGTTTTTGTAGAGCCTCCCAATTATATGGAAAATACTAAGAGCATCTACCTGCATGGTATGGGGTTTCAGAGTATCTTCACATATTAGTCCAGTTGATCCTCATAACAACCCAGGATGACAACCCAAAATGAGGGTGGATATTTTTCCTCATTTTACAGATGAGAAAATTGAGACTTAGTAAGGTAAGTGACTAGCGTGAAAGTCACAAAGCCGGGAGGTGGTGGAGGAGAGGCATTATCTCACAGCTTTGGATTCTGTGTCATTCAGTGCTTGTTCAGAGACTGGCATTTCCCCTAAGTTGTCCCTCCCGCTGGCTGTCAGAGAGCATCCCAGAAGCAGCACTGTCTGGGTTACTTTGGCAGTGCTGGCATATTCCTAGTGTTTAATATCTGTCTGCTCAGCCAACGAATTTCAAAATCACCCCAAAGACTTGTAAAGGAATAGCCTTTGTCAACTAACTAACTTCCTTTCTTTGTCTCTCCTCCCAACTAGACTTACACACACACACACACACACACACACACACACACACACACACACTGCTGCAGGCTCTCCACACCACTGGTTCCCTCTTGTGGCTCTGGAAGGTCACTGCCCACCACTGAATGCGGGCCCCTCCTAGGAGGCCTGACCCAGGTGAGCAGACTCCAGTTAGGAAGCCGAGTAATCCTGAACATGGTCAGGAGTCAGTCAAGATGCTGCCTGCCAGCTCTACAGACATTCCCAGAGAGCAGTGTGGGCCTCTAATAATTACACACACTTCAATCTTGCAAATTCCAAAGTTACTCTGGCTATGTTCTTTTGATGCTTCTTGGAAACCCTCACACACTATAGACCTGAGAAATCTAAGAAACAAGGGAGATCAGAAAAGTCCTCACATTTATTAGAGACCCACACTGCTCTCTGGGAATGTCTGTAGAGCTGGCAGGCAGCATCTCAACTAACTCCTGGCCATGTTCAGGGTTATTCGGCTTCCCAACTGGAGTCTGCTCACCTGGGTCAGGCCTCCTAGGAGGGGCCCGCATTCAGTGGTGGGCAGTGACCTTCCAGAGCCACAAGAGGGAACCAGTGGTGCGGAGAGCCTCCAGCAGGAGTGCCACACCCTCAGAGGCTAGCTGAACCCACAAAAGGAATCTGGACAGACAGCAGAGGAGGAAGAGGAGAAGGAGGAGGACTGGGGGAGCAGGACAGAGAGAACATGAGAAAAAAACCAGAACTGTAGGGTAAAACATGAGAAAGAAATATAATTTTAATTGGTGGGGAACTTTCATCTTTTTATTTAGCATTATTCTGATTTTTTTGGGAGGGGGACAAACATACATTATTTTCATAATTGAGTGAATAAACATATTTAAGACAAATGGGAAAAATAAAACAAGCAGTGAGCAAAATTCCAAACTTACTTGGCGTTCTGGGAAAAATCAATGTTGTTGCTGGGTTTTTGTGGGTTATGAGGCCCTGCCCCCATGCCACCACATCTACACTCATGTCCATTGTCCCCTTTTTCTTCACTCATTCTCTCATGAATTGTAATTGCCTTCCAGCCTGAAATTTAATAGAAATGAATTCATAGCAGACAGTGTCAATGTTTCACAATGATTCTTAACTGAAGTTGTTATCATTTTCACTCCTTTGTAAAGATGAATCCATAAATGAGTGATGCTATTAATGAGCTATAAATTTAATTATTAGAGCATCATTAGGAACAATAGCAAAACTATTTTAGTTGCTTCTTGGAAGCCTTCATTTAGAGAATTTGTTTTGTGTATCCTAACAGGTGCAGCTATAAAGCAATGAGAATGATTTTATTTATTTTAATTTTGTTAGTCCTCACCTGAGGACATTTTTACATTGATTTTTAGAGAGAGTGGAAGGGAGGGGGAGAGACACACAGAGAGAAACATCAATGTGAAAGAGACACATTGATTAATTGCCTCTCACATGCAACCCAGGTAGGGCTGGGAACCAGCCTGCAATCAAGGTATGTGACCTTGACCGGAATCCAACTGCACCCTTCAGTCACGGGCCAACACTCTCCACTGAACCAAACTGGCTAGGGCAAGCAATGAGAATAATTTTAATTAAACATCTTAGACCTCATATATCTAATTGACACTTTTCCTGCAAACCATGGGAACCAATAAGTTTATTACAAGCATAAAAGAATTTGACTTAGGAAATCACCCTCTGAGTCCATTTAGGGAAAATAAGATAAATTTATGTCATGTCTCTTTGGGACTCAAAGCTTTATTGGAAATTAATTCACCCTCAGCAGATAAGACTAGCCACCTTCATTAGAGAGTTAGAGGCCACCGTACCAGAAGAGGCGTGAGGAACAAACAGCATCTGGCCTTGGTATTGGGCTGTTTGATGAGAGAGGAGGTTGACACCCTAGCAATCTGTGGGCAATGCCCTCTGAACCCCTCCTTGGTTTCCATACAGCTCACTGTCTACACGGAACTGGGGCTTATATTGTTCCCATGCTTCCCAACCATTTGTATATCACAAATACACAAAAAGGGCTAATTTCTGTATAAAAAGCTAGAACAAAATGCTAGAATGCAGGGCATCCAGCGGCATCTACATGGGGATGGGTGAAAAAATTCATTACATTTTCTTTATAATATGTAACTGGAGGCCTGGTGCATGAAATTCGTGCACTGGGGGAGTGGGGGTCCCTCAGCCCAGCCTGCTCCCTCTCACAGTCTGGGAGCCCTCAGGGGATGTCCTACTGATGGGAGCCCTCAGGGGATGTCCACAGTCTGGCCGAGGAGGCTCAGAGCAGGCGCCCCATGTGTGTTTGTGTGTGTCCACTGGGGACCTGCTCCCAGCTGCGCTGCGGAGGCTCAGAGAAGGTGCCCCGTGTGTGTGTGTGTGTGTGTGTGTGTGTGTGTATGTGTGTGTCCACTGGGGGCCTGCCTCCAGCCATGCCACAGAGGCTCAGAGCAGGTGCCCCTCTGTGTTGTTCTCCCAGGCTCGGGGCAGAGTCCGCCCCTTCCTCCTGAGCTGTTCGTGACCGTGATGGAGTCTCAACCTCATTTGCTTCTTTATATAGATAGATGGTAAACATCAAATTTGTATGAAACGTACAAATAAAATATTTTAAAATTTTTAGTGACAAGCTTGAGTTTGCTTCCATCAACATAAATTTTTAAAATCAGGTTTTATGCTTAAAAATGGCTTCTTGAAACAATTTCTCAAGAGTTTTTAAAATAAGCTCTTCCCAGTTTTGAGAGTCACCATTAATGACCAGTGATAGAAGAAGGTGATAAAATTTTTATGAGCAGTTTTACAACCATTCAAATATTTACAAAATTTGAAATTATAGCAAAAGAGAATCCAACTGTTTTTCCTCTTCTTTCATTGACAAAAGGAATGTTGGCCATTTCCTGTGATAAGGGGAAAATATTTTGAATCCAATGGAATGTTTTCACATCTGTATTTCACAACAGGGGGTCTAATTTGTGCACATCACCAGAGTGCTTACCTTGAAGTAACCAGGCAGAAGTCCCCCCAGGATACAAAGACAGGTCAGGGAGATATGAAGGCTGGAAGTCAGGCTGGGCTTCTGCTTCCTCATTCTCTATTGGCCATACCGTGGGCTGCATTCTTGCTTCTTGGGTCATGGAGCCAGATTCCTCTGGCAGATGAATAGTCCCCTCATCTAAACAGGCACTGCTGCCCTCTACTGAGGATGTGGCTGCCCAGATGGAGGGCACCTCCTTTTCTGTCCTCAGCTCACCCCTGCACAGCAACCAACACGGATGTCACTAATGATGGATGCCTCAGGCTCTCCAGCCTTGAGGCTCAGAAATTCAGGCTCTTGGGGCACACTGATAGCCCATTTAGAGCACCCCACCACAAACCACTGTGGGGAAGCACTCTTCCACACTGGAGTCAAGGAGTCTTCTCTACTTGCTCAGCTAGCTCCTCAGGGAGAAGAGCGAAGGGGATTCTGGGCCACAGCTCCACAGGTATTGGAGTGCCCTTAGCTGACTTTGCACCCAGGGCCAAGCTTTCTTGGAGCTCACTGGGGTTAGCCACAGACACACAAAGAAGATGTTTTAGGGAGTTTGTTTCTATTGAGATGTGACCAACGTTTCTGCTTTTCAAAGTGGGATATCTAAAAGTTGTTGCAGATGTGGTTGGGACAGTGGTGTTATTGGAGTAAGTGTGCAATCACCCAAGGTGACTAGTTTTAAAGAAACAGCACTCTTTTGGGTATTACACTTCTTGTATTGGAACAACCTGAATCTTTCTATCCTATAAAGTAGTTCTCTTTTATCTGCAGATCAAGAGTTCTGCTGCCTTTCAGAATCACTAGTTTAATGCTCAGGTGAGTCAGCATGAAATTAGCTTTGTGAGTGGGCTACTTCTCATTTTAATCAGTGGCAGCTTTGTACCTCTCATTTGCTTGTAGCCCCTCACTAAGTGACAAATTACCTCAAACTTAGTAGCTTAAAACAATAAAAACTTGCCGTCTCATAGTTCTGTGTGTCAGGAATCACATGGCCTACTGGTGCCACTGGCTTAAGGTCCCTCATGAGGCTGGCAGTTGGGGCTGCAATCTCATCTGAAGACTCGATGGGGGAGGATCAGCTTCTAAGCTCATTGCATGGCTGTTGTCAGGGTTTAGTTCCTTGTAGGCTGTTGGACTGAGGACCTCAACTCCTGGCTGGCTTTTGGCTGGAGCCTTCCCCAGTTTCTTGTCACATGAGTCTTTCCATAGGGCAGTTTTCACAACAGGGTAGCTGGCTTCCCTCAGAGTTAGCAAGCAAGAGTGAAATTTGTAACCTAATCTTGGGAGGGGTATCCCACTACTTCAGCCATAATCTTTCTCCATAAGTCCAGCCCATACTCAAAGGGAGGAAATTATGCAGAGCATGAAGAAGAGGAGGCAGAAGTCATCACAAAAGGCATCCAGCACACTCGTTCCCTTCTCTGAGGCTCCATCTGGGTTATGCACTGGTTGTCCCATCCCTTCAGGATAGGAGCATTGCTTGATTCTTGCTAGCATCTCTTTTATATTCATTCATTCATTCCTTCATCAACAAGTATATATTAAGGCCTCCTATGTGCCATATTCTATGCAGGAACTGAGGGCCAGTGGAAATGTGACACCATCTGTACACACAGTTTCCTTCAGACCTATTGCCTAGAAGCCTGTATCCTGTTGCAGTCCTCTCAGAGGTCAGTGGGTGCCTGGATGACCCACATGGATTGGCCAGATGGGAGACACTGTGTCACCTGTCTGCTGGCTGGGCCGCCTCCTGATGCTGCCATGCCTGGGGCACCAGACTAGGCACCTCCCCCTCTGTCCAGCAGCCAGAATTTGTTTTTCTGCCCTGAGCTTTTCAAGTACAGCTCACCCTACTGTACTCTGAGTAATGGAACTTCTCCAGGCCTCAGTTTCCTCACAGGGTAATGACCTGTATAGTGAACTAAGATAACATAGGAAAGTACTGAGAACAGTGGCCGGAAATAGTAAACATTTAAATTATATTATTCCCAATATTGTTATATTCTGCACACATGTTCAGACAGCTACAAAATTTTTAGTCACCCTGCCACAGAATCATACCTATCCGATCGTGTCAATGGTAACTTTGATTAAAAGGCTGTACATGTTTCTTACAACTTAACCATCACTTTGAAGCTCTTTTCCTAAAAGCACATCTGATTTCATTATGAAAACCTGAACTTCTCACCAACACTGTTTTTTTTTTTCTTCAGGATTCTTGTAGTGCCTTCATTCACCTGCTTGGCGCACAGGCTGTTGGATGCTGAATGTGGCCAGCTGCACTGCTCCCTTCCCCCAGCCCTCACAGGCCAGGTTGGCAGTCAGGCCCAGAACCCCTCGGCTGGTGGGTGCTGCAGGCAGGAGGAGTGGGGCCAATATTTCATTTTCCAGCTCACTAGGGTAGCCTGTCGATACAGGCCACATGGTAAATTGCACACCAGCTATTTGGAAAATATCACACAGAAGCCAGAAACAGTATTGAGGTTGGGGTCCCCCTCCTTGAATTGCTGGTGAGCTTTAAGGAAGGAAGAAGAGCCTGGAAGGAATTGGCTATTGTGAATAATGCTGCAATAAACATTGGCATACAAATGATCAATAAGTTTTTTAATCATGCCCATCCCACCCTATGTTCCCTGAGTCTTGGCATAGATGGCACAGCAGCTAAACTTCGATGGATCCATGCTCCACCAGCGCTGTTACATTCCACAAAACAGGTGCTACTTGGAGAGAGTGAAACTCCCCTTGCTGGTTGCCGAGAATTAGGTTCCAGAGGCCTAGTTCACTTCCTGTGGTAGAAATAAGTGTTTGCATTCTCATCTTAGCCTCCCATCTGTGGGGTGATGAATAAACAATTAAGGAAGTTGGAATGCCTGTTGCTCACTACAAGCTAAGATTACCACAGCCAGAGAGGAGGGAGCATAAGAGGGACGGCCTGGGGTAAATTTATAAGAGCTGTCCTTAAAACACAGAGGTCTGTAGCTCGCTCCTCAGTGGGTGGGCTTCTCCCTTGATCTGGGTACAAGTGCCTTCCCCTTTCTAATATGTACCCCTCACCCTTCATATTTTCTTTCTTATCCTCTCCCCTTCCCCTCTCCTCCTTTCATTTCTCCTGTGAGCTCATCTCTTACAGGTTACACCTTTGGATCTTCCATTTGAGAGGATGTGCCCTCCCATATCGCAGGTCCTCTGGTCTTCCTTCTCTCACCCACATACCCCTCTTCCCTCCAATCCTGGTCCTTTGCTGTAACTTGGTTGGTGATACAGGGCAGAGAATATCCTTATGTCAGGCAGATTGACTGAGCTTCTGTGGATGAGAGTAACAAACACTGAGAAGCAGAATGCAGATTTTTCTTAATGGGAGAGGGTGACTGGCTTCAGAGTGGGGTAGGTGGGTAGAGTGGTAGGTGACTTCTCAGTTCCTTCTGCATCTCCCACTCTCTCTGCATCCAGTGTCATGGCTCCCATTAGAGGCATGTTGGTCTCACTTGGATCTCTAATACTATCTGACTGCTGAATGACTGAGGATTATCAATGATCGGTAAAGCAATTTCCAGAATATATAAAGAATTCCTACAACTCAACAACCAAAAGGCAAAGAGTCCAATTAAAAATGGCAAAAGAACTTCAATAACCCTGTCTTCAAAGAAGATATACAAATGGCCAATAAGGTTTTTAATCATGCTCATCAAGGAAATGCAAATCCAAACTACAATAAAGTAGCACTTTATCTCTACTAGGATATCTGGAATCAAAACAATGAAAAATAAGTGTGGGCAAGGATGTGGAGAAATCAGAATCCTAGTACATTGCTAGTGGGAATGTAAAATTGAAGAGTTGCTATAGAAAACAGTTTGGCAATTTCACTCCAGTTAAATACCCCAAATAATTGAAAATGGGGACTTATACAGATCCTTGTATGCCAATGTTTATTGCAGCATTATTCACAATAGCCAAAAGGTGGAAATACCTCAGGATTTCATCAACATATGAATGGATAAACAAAATATGATGAAGCCTAATGCAATAGAATACTATCTATAATAATAAAAACATAATATGCAAATTGACCGAATGGCCGAACAGTAGAACGACCATCTGGACAACCTTCCAGACAAGGCCGGGGCTGCGAGGGCTGAGGCAGCCGGGGCTGTGAAGGCCTACTCTTGCACAAATTTCGTGCATTGGGCCTTTAGTTCAATCATAAAAAGGAATAAAGTTCTGGTACATGCTACAATATGGATGAATCTTGAAAACATGATGCTACATGAAGTAAGTCAGTCACAAAAGGACAAATATCATACGATTTTATGTATGTGAAATAGCTACAATAGGCAAATTCATAGAGACAGAAAACAGGTCAGAGGTTATCAGGGGCTAGGGGGAGGGAAAAGCAGGGAGTTATTGTTTAATGGGTACAGTTTCTGCTTGGGTTAATCAAACACTTTTGAAAACAGATGGTGGTAATGATTTTACAACATTGTGAATGTGACAAATGTCATTAAATTATATACTTAAAATGTCAAATTTTGTTATATATATTTTACCACAATCAAAACTTTCAAAACAAAAAGAAAAGAAAGAGTGCTTCAATGGGCAGGTATCTGAACAAATGCTTTAGAGGTAGAAGGGCTGGAGGTTGAATTTATGAGCCATTTACTAAGAGTTTGACCATGGGCAAGTCCTGACACCCTGGTCAAATCCTCATGCAGTCTGGATTTTCTCCCCTAGGGGGCAGCAGAGTGCAGTGAACCAGAGCAGGGGATCTGACTACACCTGCCTGGTTCCAACTCCCACTTTCACGTGCTTGCTCTGTTCACCCCACCTGTACAATAGAGACAATACTACTTACCTCACTGGGGTTTTGTTAGGGTTGGATGAGTTAATTTGTATAAAGTTCTTTAAAATAGTGCCTGGCAAGAGAGGAAAATGGCGGGTGAATAGGCAGACCTGGCATGCACCTAGTCCCAGGACCAAACTGGAAATTTAGCTAAATTGGAGAACATTCACTTGGACTTATCAACTAAGGTCCAGCTGAGGAGGAGACATATCAAGGAAGGACACAAAACACCTGGAGACCGGTAGGAAGGGTGAGGTCATGAGAGGAGCGGACCCAGCTCCCAGGGGCAGCAGGCTGGAAGGCAGAGAGTGAGGAGGGAACTCCCGGCTACAGGAGAGTCTGTTCCCTTAAGATAGAGGCATGGAGCACCAGAGCAGAGAACCTCAGCACTTGTATCATCCAGCTGTGAAAGGTGGCAGGGCTGCTGGCTGCAGCGGAGCCTGGAGCCCATAGACCGGAGCCGGTTGGAGAAAAAGTGGCAGTTTCATTTTTCTTTTTCTTTTTTTTCTCTCTCTCTCTCTCTAAACTGAGAGCCCAGGAGTTTTCATTTGTAACTACTCACCTGAGACTTTGGTGCAGGGAGGGAGATGTGGACTTGAGGTGCCTGGGGAGAGGCTCAGGTGGGAAGCATTGCAGGGAGACTTGGTGGAACAGCAGCCAGGAGCATTTGGTCCTAGGCTCCCAAACCGAAATGGTCATTTATCCTGAGAGGAGCTAGCTGCTCCCAGCAGCCAGAGGGCAGGTTAAAGGAAAAAGCCCCGTCCTAAGTGATACAGCTTGCCCCACCCACAGATGCCCTGCATGCTACACCCTGCATTTTGAGCGTTTCAGAGGAAACAAAAGTAGAGGCCAAGCTTACAGCTTTGAACAGTCTCAAGGAGCCCTCAGTGACTGGGTTGGAGGAAGGGCCGTACACCTCAATAACAATATCCTTGGAGCCAAACTGATATTTTCCCTGCACAGGAGAACTGATAAAAACTTCAGGTTTTCAGCCAACCGTTGGTCTCCATACAAGAAGCTCTGTCCAGCCAAGGGCAGAGTAAATTTTGGGCCACTTGTGGAGGAATAGTTCTGGGACAGGAAAACACACCCACCATATTTCCTGAAAGCTAAACAGCACCTCCCCTACCTAAAGCCCTTTTAGAAACAGACTATTGAGTGATTAAGATTGACAGCTGGCTAGCAGCAAAGGCAGGCAGAGGCAGAGCCTGGGAACCAGCGGAAGTGTGCTGACCCAGCCCTGTGTCCTGTGCTGTTAACAAACCTATCTTAGGGGGCAGATTGGCCCCTCCTGCTTGCAGCCAAGGCCTGTGGAGACAGACACAAATGGCGGATCAGTGGATCACTTGGAGCTTCAAGCAGGTTGCCGAAAGCCAAAAGACAGTGCCTGACAGTGGTTAGCACCTAAGTACCTAACAGGAAGCTCAGAATTGGCAGACACAACAGAAGAGTGGGATTCAAAGCGAGCGCTCATGGGACATTAAACTCAGCTGAAATGAATGCCACTTCACTTTATTTTTCTCCTTTTCAATTTCTTTTCTCTCCCTTTTCTCTTTGTTCTTTTTTGAGTTTTTCTCCTTTATTTCTTTTTCCCCTTTTAAATTTTATCTTCTATATTGATTTATTATTCTAGTCTCTATTATTTCATTCATATATCTAATTTTCCTCTTGCCTTTTCCTACTCAAATTTTCTTATTTTTCACTACTTATTTTTCTCTCTCTCTTTTTTTCCTACTGTTTTCTCATCTTTTTTTCTTTTTCTTATATTAGGTCTATCTGCTTTCTTCTCTATTTTCTTTTTCAAATTTTTTTCATGTTTTTTCATTTATTTTCTCCCTTCTTTATTTTAAAATTTCCTTACCCTTATTCTTCTAATTATTTATTTTATTTTATTTATTTTGGCTATGCATCTATATATTCTGCCCCCCCCCCCCTTTCCTGTTCTTTTTTTGGTTGTTTGTGCTTTTTTGTTTGCTTGCTGTTGTTGTTTTTTGTTTTCTCATATTTTTTTCTTTCTTTTTTCTATCATTTAAAAAATTCTTTATTGTTTAATCTTTTTTTTTCTATCATTCTTGCTCTCTTTTCTATTTCCTAATTCTCTCTCCTCTTGTGGTTCCTTTTGTTGGTGCTGTAGGGGTCTTGTGTACATTTTGGTTTTCTTTCTTCTGTTTCATGTTTTGTTTTGTTGTATCTTGCTTTGTTCAGTCATCACCTCCACAACAGCTTGCAAAACGTGGTCTGGGGTGAGCCACATAGTCAGCCAGCCTGACAGAAGATTCTGCACATGAACAGGACAATAACATTCAAAATCCAACTACAACAGGAGAACCCAAATTATTCAAGTAATGGGCTCTCCTAGAGCACCCAACTCAGGAGATCTAAGAGACTACACCACTGGGTCCCATAAACACCAACTACATAAGACCATCCCACAAAATCTGGGAGGCATAGCAGTTTGATATAATACATAGAAACAAAAACAAATGAACAGCAAAAAATGGGTAGACAAATAAACAACTCCCAAATGAAAGAAAAGAAGAAAATGCCAGAAAATCAATTAAATGAAATGGAGGCAAGCAATTTGTCAGATAAAGAATTCAGAGTAATGGTAATAAGGGTGCACAAACAATTCAGTGAGGACTACAAGCAACTAAATGAGAGTTATAAGGATCTCAATTAGAGTTATACCAACATTAAAAGAGAACTTTAAACAATAAATAAAAATCAATTAGAAATGAGGAATGACATAACTGAAGTAAAGAACACTTTGAAATGATTCAACAGTATTGTCCTGTTCATGTGCAGAATCTTCTGTCAGGCTGGCTGACTATGTGGCTCACCCCAGACCACGTTTTGCAAGAAGATGAGGGCTGAAACAGTGAATTAGAAGACAAAGTAGAAAAAAACACCCATTCAGAGCAGCAAATGGGGAAAAAAATTAAAAAGCAAGGGGAGAGTTTAAGGGAACTTTGGCACAACATGAAATGCAACAACATTCAAATCATAGGGGTACCAGAAGGAGAAGAATCCAAGCAAGGAATAGACAACTTGTTTAAAGAAATAATGGCAGAAAATTTCACTAACCTGGTGAATGAAAGAGTCACTCAAGTCCAGAAAACACAGAGAGTCCCAGCCAAGATGAACCCCAAAAGACCCACACCTAGGCACATAATAATTAAAGTGGCAAACATTAAAGACAAAGAAAAAATCTTAAAGGCTGAGAGAGAGAGAGAGAGAGAGAGAGAGAGAGAAAGAAAGTTACAAAGGAGCTCCTATTAGATTGTCAGCTGAATTCTCAATAGAAATATGTTAGGCCAGAAGGGAATGGAATGAAGTATACAAGGTAATGAAAACCAAGGGACTAAACCCAAGACTATTCTATCCAGCAAACCTATCATTCAAAATTGAAGGTGAAATAAAGAGCTTCACAAACAAAAACAGGCTAAAAGTGTTTAGTACCACCAAACCAACACTGGAAGAAATACTAAAGGGAATGTTGTAAGAAGAAGAAATAGAGAAAAAAAGAAGAACATAGGCATAAAGAAAAAAATGGCAATAAATAAGTACCTATCAATAATAACTTTAAATGTAAATGGCTTAAATGCTCCAATCAAAAGACATAGAGAAGCTGAATGGATACTAAAACATGACTCATATATATGCTGTCTACAAGAGACCCATCTCAGAACAAAGAACTCACACAGACTAAAAATGAAGGGCTGGAAAAAAATTTTCCAGGCAGATGAAAAATTTTGTCAGTATTCATATCTGACAAAATCAACCTCAAAGAGAAGGCCATAACAAGAGATAATGAAGGCCACTTCATAATACTAAAGGGATTGATACAACAAAGATATAACTCTATAAACATATATGCACCCAATTCAGGAGCATCCAAATATATATAAAACTTCTGGAGGATATCCAGGGAGAGGACAACAGCAATACAATCATAGTAGGAGACTTTAGCATGCCACTGATATCAATGGGTAGATCTTCTAGACAAAAAACCAACAAGGAAACAGAGATCCTAAATGACACACTAGATCAGAAGGAATTAATTGACATTTTCAGAACATTTCACTTCAAAGCTGCAGAATATACATTCTTCTCAAGTGCACATGAGACATTTTCAAAGATAAAGCACATGTTAGGACACAAACTAAGTTCTACAAGTTCAAGAAGATTGAAATCATATCAAGCATCTTCTCAGATAACAATGGCAGGAAATTAGAAATCAACTATAATAAAAACACTCAAAAACATTCAAACACATGGAGGCTAAATAGCATAGTATTAAACAATGAATGGGTTACCAAAGAGATCAAAGAAGAAAAAGAAAACATCCTGCAAACAAATGAAAATGAATACAAAACAACCCACTATCTATGGTATACAGTGAAAGCAGTCCTGAGAGGGAAGTTCATAGCACTACAGGCCTACGTCAAAAAACAAGTAAAACTTTTCATAGGTTGTGTAACCCTGCACTTAAAGAATTAGAAAGAGAACAAGAAGAAAAGCCCTGTGTGAGTTAAAGGATGGAAATAATAAAGATCAGAGTGAAAATAAATGACATAGAGACTAAAAAACAAAAACAATATGAAAGATCAAGAAAACCAAGAGCTGGTTCTTTGAAAAAATAAAGAAGATTGATGAACCTCTAGCCAGACTCATGAAGAAACAAAAACAGAGGACTCAAATAAATAAAATCAGATATGAAAGAGGTGAAGTAACAACCGACCCCACAAAATACAAAGGATCCTAATAAAATACTAAGAATAACTACATTCCAACAAACAGGATGACCTGGAAGAAATGGACATATTCCTAGAAAAATACAAGCTTCCAAAACTCAGTCAGGAAGAATAAAAAACCTGAATAGGCTGAGAGCTACTGGTGAAATTGAAGCAGTAATTAAAAAAAAAAAAAACAACTTCCAACAAATAAAGCCCTGGTCCAGATGGCTTCACAGGGGAGTTTTAACAACATTCAGAGAAGAACTAACACCTATCCTTCTCAAACTATTCCAGAAATTCAAGAGGAAGGCACACTTCCAAGTTCTTTCTATGAGGCCAGCATTACCCTAGTCCCCAAACCAGATAAAGACACTACAGAGAAAGAGTATTACAGGCCAATATCCCTGATGAACATAGATGCTAAAATCCACAACAAAATACTAGCAAATCAGATCCAGTAATAGATTAAAAAGATCATACACCATGACCAAGTGGGATTTATTCAGGGAATGCAAGGCTGGTACAATATTCGCAAATCAATATATGTGATACAGCACATAAACAGATTGCAAGACAAAAATCACATGATCATGTCAATTGATGCAGAAAAACCATTCAACAAAATCCGACACCCTTTTTTATAAAAACTCTCAGCAATGTGGAAATAGAGGGATCATACTTCAACATAATAAAAGCCATATATGACAAACCTACAGCTAACATCATACTCAATGGGCAAACACTAAAACCATTTCCCCTAAGAACAGGAACAAGACAGGAATGACCACTTTCACCACTCCTGTTCGACATAGTACTGGGAGTGCTAGCCGTAGCAATCAGACACAGAGAAAAAATAAAAGGCATCCAAATTGAAAAGGAGGAAGTAAAACTCTCAATATTCACAGGTGACATGATATTGTAAATAGAAAACCTAAAGACTCCATCAAAAAACTACTATATATAATAAATGAATTCAGAAACATAGCAGGATACAAAATTAATACCTAGAAATCTATTGCATTTTTATACACCAATAATGAACTCTCAGAACAAGAAACAAAAAACAATCCCATTTACCATTGCAACAAAAAAAATTAAGATACCTAGGAATAAACATAGCTAAGGAGGTAAAAACCTGTACTTAGAAAACTATAAGATGTTGGAAAATGAGATACAGGAAGATATAAACAAGTGGAAGAATATATCATATTCATGGATTGGTAGAATAAACATCATTAAAGTGTGCATACTATCCAAAGCAATCTATAAATCCAAAGCAATCCCTATTAAAATACCAATGACATATTTCACGGACCTAGACCAACAACTCCAAAAATTTCTATGGAACCAAAAATGACCCTGAATAGCTGCAGCAATCTTGAGAAAGAAGAACAAAGTTGGAGGAATGACAATACCAGATATCAAGTTATACTACAAAGCCACTGTACTCAAACAGCTTTGCACTGGCACAAGAACAGGCTTATAGATCAATGGAACAGAACAGAGAACCCAGAAATTGACCCAAGCCACTATGCTCAATAAATACTTGACAAAGGAGGCAAGAGCATACATTGGAGCAGAGACAGTCTCTTCTATAAATGGTGTTGGGAAAATTGGACAGGTACATGTGAAAAAATGAAACTAGACCACCAACTTACACCATACACAAGAATAAACTCAAAATGGATAAAAGACTTAAATGTATGGTAAGACATGAAACCATAAAAACTTAGAAGAAACCATAGGCAGCAAAATCTCAGATATCTCTCATAGTAATATCTCCTAGGAAAAAGAAAACTAAGGAGAAAATAAACAAATCGGACTACATCAAAATAAAAAGCTTCTGCACAGCAAAAGAAGCCATCAAGAAAATGACAAGAGAGCTTATTGTATGGGAGAACATATTTGCTAATGATACATCTGATAAAGAGTTAATCTCAAAAATATATAAGAAACTCATACAGCTTAACAAAAGGATGACAAACAATCCAATTTAAAAATAGACACTATTCCAAAGTGGACAGACAGAAGGTCAAGAGACATATAAAAAAATGCTCAAAGTCACTAATCATCTGAGAGATGCAAATCAAAATGACAATGAGCTATCACCTTACACCTGTAATAATGGCTATCATCAACAAATCAATAACTGCAAGTGTTGGCAACTTCGTGGAGAAAAGGGGACCCTAGTACACTGCTGGTGAGAATGCAGACTGGTGCAGCCACTCTGGGAAACAGTATGGAGTTACCTCAAAAATTTAAAAATGGAACTCCCATTTGACCCAGTGATCCCACGTCTACGATTACATCCTAAGAAATAAGAAACATCAATCAAAAAGAATGTATGCACCCCTATGATCATGGCAGCACAAGTTACAATAGCTAAGATTTGGAAACAGCCCAATTGTCCATCAGTAGGTGAATGAATTAAAAAGCTGTAGTACATTTACACAATGGAATACTACACAGCTATACAAAAGAACTCTTACCATTTGCAACAGCATGTATGGACCTGGAGAGTATTATGCTAAGTGAAATGAGCCAGTCTAAGAAAGATAAGTATCACATGATCTCACTCATATGTGGAATCTATTGCATAAAATAAACTGATCCAGAGATATAGAAGCAGGGAACAGACTGTCAAACCTTAGAAGGAAGGTAGGGGAGGGTAGGTGGGTGGGAAGTGATCAACCAAAGAACTTTATGCATATATGCATAACCCATGGTCACTGACAGGGTGGTGAAGGCCTGGGCGGGGTTGGGGGCAGGCTAGAAGAGCTCAATGGGGGGAAAAAGGGAGACATATGTAATATTTTCAATAATAATGATTAAAATAAATAAAATAGTGCCTGGCTCTAGGGAAATGATGGATAAATATTAGCTGGGAAGTGTAAGGGGAGTGGGGCAGGGTGAATTAATTTAGAGGTCTAAGCAATGACATTATTTTAAAATTTAAAAATTATAAAATACTAAAACAAAAATTCATATATACTATGAATAAAGCATTATAATAGCTTTATTCCCTTCAAATATTTAGATTTTTCAAATTTTAGATACATTTATTGAAGCTTAAATTTTTCTTCTCTTTTTCAATCATGCTGTGCTGGTCCCTAAGCATTTTTTTTTCCGGGCAGCCTAAATGGTAATTCATATTGGCTGTGGGGAGAGCTCCAGAAAAATAATATCTACCTCAAGGGGTGGTTTTGAGGCTTAAGTAAGATAAATGCAACAGAAAAGTCCCACCATGGCATCCAGTGTTCTTCAGTCTGAGGAGACCTGAAGCCCCTTTTATAATAGCTATTTGTTTACAGACTGTGGCAGACAGATTACTGCTCCCTGAGGTACACACCTCTATAAGCCTCTCAAGGGGAGTGTGGACAGGGCCTGTGACTATAATGGGATGTCATTCCTATGATTAGGTTCCTAAGCAATTGACTGTGAGTTAAAAAAGAAGATGGTCCCAAGTGGGCTTACCTTTAGAAGAAGGGGAACTATTAGGTGCTCTTCTTCTGGCTGGGACAAACAAGCTGCCACCTGGTGAGAGGGTCTGCAGCAGGAGCCATCTGGCATGGACCTGAGGGCAGCTTCTAGACCCTAAAAGCAACCCTGGCTGATGGCCAACAAGGGAACAGGGACCTCATCCTACAAGCCCAGTGAACTGAATTGTATCAACAACACAAGTGAGCCTGGAACAGATTTTCTTCTGGTTGACCCTCCAGATGAGGACAGCCAGTGAACGCCATCTCAGTGTCAGCCTTGTGAGGTCCTGAGTAGAGGACCCAGCTGAAGCTGTACTGGACCTTCCCTCAAAAAACTGGGGAGAGGAAATTGGTGGTAATTTGTTACACAGTAACAGAAAACTAATACTCCCTTTTCCATCTTGAAATAAAATTCACAGAAAATATAGTCTATTTATATGTATAATTTAAAAATTGTGTGTATTTAATGTAATGTCCTAAAATTCAATGTAATGTTCTAACTATATTATAAGGAGAAGTAAAAGGAAGGTAAGTTCTAAAGGAGAATTATATATATTTCAACGAATACCCAGCCACATCATACTAGAAGATACATGAAGGAGCCAGATGTTTACACCTGTACCTAGAGCCACCATGTACAAATACACAGGTACAAATGCAGACTGACCCAGTGTCTCAATCACTGCATGTGATTTTTCCCCAAAAATATCCCTGGTAAAATTCTGTACAAAACAAAGTACAATCTTCTGTCCATTTATATTCTAGTTACATCCCCCAGAATTTCAGTGTATATTAAAACCTTGTAAAAAATACCTTGTGATCAAATTAGGTTTAATGCGCATGTGACTATAGAGACACATCTCTCATCACACGGCAGGCTGTGAGATATTTGTAAGTCATCCATGGCTCAGAAAAATTCTTGTTTGGAACAGGAACTCATTCACTAAAAGCCAGAAGGTCCCTCCCCCATCATAGTAAAATCCAAAACTTTCCCACAAATTTCCAAAATGCCCCCTAGGAGGATGCTGCTGAGCTGAGGTGTCAACATTCAAGCGCCATTATTGCCCTATGGTACCGTCACTCACCTTCTGCTGGGTTTGTTTTTTGGGGTTGTCATGCTGAGAAAAGGGACATTGTTAAACATTTAAAACGCTTTGGGTATAAGGGTTTTTTTTTTTTGCTTGTTTGGCAAGATGACGATATTGAACTTAAAAATACAAATCCCCCCAAGTGGCAATGGCCAAGAAACAAGCCACTACCGTATCCCCTCCTTGCAGCTTTGCAACAGAGACTTGCGCTGGAGGCTGAGCTGTGAGACCCAGTGGGGGTTCGCAGCTCCAGAGCAAGAGGAAGCCACCTGCTCATGGATTCTGCAGCTGCCAGTGTTGTTGGTGACAAGGGAGCTCTGCTTAGTTCAAAAGACTGGAGGCTCCGCTTGAAAGGGGTCACTGATGCTCATCTCTGCTGCCCTCCAGGATAAAATGATGAAGTGCAGCTTGTTTCCCAGCCAAAAACCAAAAGGCATTGCCCCCTAAACCCAAAACCTCAAGAAGGGTGACTGCCCCCACCTGCTGCAGGCAGAAAAATCTTCCTCACCCCACCTGAGGGGGTTGAACATGGCGGCTGGGTGAGGTGAGGAGGAGGTCCCAGGTTTAGCCTGCGCACTGCAGCCCAGAAACTGTATCTCTCAGTGAGAGGTGCTGGGAGGAGAAACGCCCAAAGGTCAGCTGCCTCCTCCGCACCTCTAAGCCCAGCGCAGCCGCAGGAGAGTTCCTCCTGAGAATCTCAGGTGCAAGGGCCTCCACGGGGAGAGTGAGGATAGAATTGCTCCCCAGCAAACACAGGCTCCCTGGGCGCCTTGGGACCTCAGAATCCTGAGTCGGTTTTTAATGAGGTGTTAGAGGAAAACAGCGCAGGAAACCTCACTGCTCCTCAATACCACCAATGAGTCCGTCTCCCGTTGTGCTTACCCCAGGACCAGAGCGCAAGAGCCTGTGACGTTCTATTCCTCTGGATGCGGTGATTTAGAGTGCGAGACTACCTCAGAGAATCTGGGGGTGATGCTGCTTCAGAACTCAGCTCTGGTGCGGCTTGTTCTGCAAAGTGCCCCAAACTGGTTCCCATTCAGCACAAGTCACCTCCTCTCCCGTATTTCCAGACATGTTCTTTTGTCATCTACCTACAAGGAATCATTTCAGCTTCAAGTGAGCAATGGAGGGCCCTATTTCATTTAATTTCTCTGATCAACACAGGTAGATCTCACCATATCTTTCTTCTCAAACAGCAGAAATAGCACCTTATTGAAACTTCCTTGAACAATACTTTCATTGCTGAGCAACAACTCCCCCCCCCACTTCCCACCCAGCCCCCCCGCAGATGGGGACAGCAAAAGTGATCTCTGTTCCTAGTAGCACCATTGATGAAAGAGAAACATTCTCAACATGGACCTTGGAAAGGGGACACGGAGTAAGACTGGGACTTTCAACTTCAGGTCCAGCACCATGGTCTGAAAATGCTTCCTTCTATCTCGCTCCTGGAGCCACACCTTGTACCCAGGGCCACTGTGGGCCTTAATTCCAAATCATGCATTTTTAAAACATTTTTACCATCTTTACAATTGGGATGCATCTTGTACATCTGTTATCATCATGACATTGGGAAGTATTTTTTTCCCACAGTACATAAAATAATGGTGTGTCTTATAATTAATAACATCATGGATTTTATGAGATACAATAAATGGACAAGGCAATAAGTGGGGAGAAACTTTCCTGAAATTTGATCAGTGGGAAATGCACTATGAAGAAATTTGGGGTTACACCTCTTAATGGGGTTATCAGATTAAAATAACAGAAATACTAAAGTATTTCCAGAGTGTCAAAATATCCCTCCTTAGCTTGTGCTGCTGCCGAAACCTGCACCGCTGGGTTCAGATTCTGAAGGAGGGGCTGATGCACAAATGAAAACACTAGACAAGAAATATAAATTATTGAGGGGGTGAGGGCCAGGTGGTGTCTCTTTCATGAAGAGCACACTGACCTCTGGCCGGTCTGCTTTTTATTTACTTGAATATACATTTGTCCTTTAGCAATGCATACATGCATATCGAAGGTAAAGTTTGGTAAACAGTAAAAGGATTATCAGGTTAGGGAATTTTCCTTGAGCCACCACTATCTCAACACAAACAATTGGTGCATAGCTTCAGCCCTGCCAATGCCCAAGGTCCATCGGCCTTCTGCATTCCTTGGTGCACTCTCATGATAGTATCGGCAGTGTGTGGCTTCCTGCATGCTGCTATAACACAATACCATAGACTGGGCAGCTTAAACAACAGACATTTATTTCTCATGGTTCTGGAAACTGGGAAATCTAAGGCAAAGATGCCAACAGATTTGGTTCTTAGGGAGGGCTCCTTTTCTGGCTTGCAGACAGCCACCTTCTCACTATGTCCTCAAATGGGAGAGGGAGAGATTGAGAGGGAGAAAAAGATGAAGGAAAAGCTCTGGTCTCTTCTTCTAAGGGCACTAATTCCTTATGAGGACCCCAGCTTCATGGCCTTATCTGAACTTAATTACCACCTATCTTAGTCTCCTTTAGCTGCTATAACAAAAATATCATTAACTGTGTAAGATCAGAAAGGGTTTGGTGAAAGCCCTCTTCTGGGCTGCAGGCTGCTGATTTCTTATTGTGTCCTCATGTGGTGGAAGGGGAATGGGAGCTCTCTGAGGCCTCTTTTATAAGGGCACTAATTTCATTCATGAGTGCTCCACACTCATGACCTCCCCAAAGTGTCAACTCCTAATACCTCCTAATCTTGAGATTAGGATTTCAGCATATGAATTTTGGAGGACACAAAGATTCAAGTCATTGCACTTCCCAAGCTTTCACCCCCAAATATCAACACACTGGGGTTAGGGCTTTAACATGTAAATGGGGGCAGGGGGGGAGAGGAGGGCAGATATAATCCAGCCCATAGCCAGTGAGATGGTATGATCATTTCAATGACAGTTTTCCTAAGTCATTTCTGGTTGAATATATCGCAGATGATGCAGTGATTCATATCTGTGTCCAGCTGATGGTTATTTATGACATGCCACAAAGCACACAAACTTGGCACTTTTCTGGTCAATACTTTTCTTACAGTAATTTTAATGAAGACATCATAAGGTTGCATATCTACTTCTTTATAGCTGATTCAAGGCAAAGAAGGAAAAATTTTATCCTATGTAGAAAACAATCCCTGCTGAATGAATTCAGCAAAATGAAATTTAACAAAGCAAAGGAAGCTTTCATTTAGGTTCAAAGAATCAACAGCTTATCTACAGTAATAAAAGAGAAAGATGCAAATTAATCATCACTCCATCACTCCGCCACTCTACTACACCCACATGTCATGCCCACCAGCCAATCAGGAGCGAGTATGCAAACTAACCCAACTAAGATGGCGGTGGCCACAGAGCTGGAGCAAGCAGGAGGCTTGGGTTGCACCGGGCGATGGAGGAAGCAAAGCTTCCTGGCTGGCCCTGGGCTCCGCTCAAGGCTACAAAGTTTCAATTATAGAAGATAAATAAATCCCAGATACCTGCTTCCAGCCCACCAAAAAAAAAGAAAGAAAGAAAAAAAGGAGAGGCTGGGAGCTTGGGTAGCCAAGGGGCATGGCCAGCCTGAAAATGGCCATCAGCCCCTCACCCAGGCTGGCCAGGCACCTCAGCAGGACCCCCCAACCCCGAAGGGGCTGTGGGCAGCCTGCAAACAGCCATCAGCCCCTCACCCATGCTGGCCAGGCACCCCAGCGGGACCCCCACTCTGATCCGGGACACTTCAGGGCAAACCAGTTGGTCCCCACCCATGCACCAGGCCTCTATCCCATATAATAAAAGGGTAATATGAAAATTGACCCTAACAGCAGAACGACTGGGAATGACTGGTCACTATGACACACACTGACCACCAGGAGGTAGACGCTCAATGCAGGAGCTGCCCCCTGGTGGTCAGTGCGCTCCCACAGGGGGAGCTCTGCTCAGCCACAAGCCAGGCTGATGGCTGCCAGTACAGCGGTGGTGGTGGGAGCCTCTCCCGCTTCCTCAGCAGCGCTAAGGATGTCCGACTGCAGCTTAGGCCTGCTCCCCGCTGGCAAGTGGACATCCCCCGAGGGCTCCTGGGCTGCCAGAGGGATGTCTGACTGCCAGTTTAAGCCCGATCCCCTGGGGAGTGGGCCTAAGCCAGCAGGTGGACATCCCCCGAGGGGTCCCAGACTGCGAGAGGGCACAGGCCGGGCTGAGGGAAACCCCCCCCCGCCCGCCGCCGAGTGCACAAATTTTTGTGCACCAGGCCTCTAGTGTATAATAAAAGGGTGTAGGGAATGGGATCATCCCTTATGGAGGGAGGTTTTATTCAACATCAATTTTGATGTGAAACAAGTGTGCAATTGAGTCATAAAAATGGGTAGTAAAATAATTAGATTTTAAAAAGTGGCCTGACCTTAAAAGATAATGGTTCTATGGACTCTAGACACATTAATATGTGGCAGAGTTTCTCTGCCTTGGCACTATTGACATGTTGGACCAGATAATTCTTTGTTGTGGGGGGCCATTGTGTGCATTGTATGGCATTTAGCAGCATCCCTGGCCTCTACCTACCAGATGCCAATAGCAGCCACATACCCTCTCCATGGTCCCCAAATTATGACCCTCAAAAATGTCTCCAGACATTGCCAAATGTCCTCGAGGAGACAAAAATCATTCCCACTTGAGAACCACTGATATAAAGTGTTATATTCAATTTTTGGAATCACAATTTAAGAAGGTAACAGCCAAGCTAAAAAAACAGTCCTTGAGAAGGACAATGATCACATTAAAGTATTTATTGAACATGCACAACATGCTAATGAGGAGCATTTAAAAGTGGATTCCTTGCCTTTGAAGTGCCCATTAAATGCTCCTTATTCAACATGGGATCCTTAATAATCTATTTATTTGAAGAGCTATTGATTGAATATTGAAGAGAGGAAGAGCATGAAAGTTACAGAGAAGTCAATTTTAGGATACTAGAGGCCCAGTACACGAAATTTGTGCATGGGAGGCAGGTTGTGTGTGTGTCCCTCAGCCCAGCCTGCACTCTCTCCAATCTGTGACCCCTTGAGGGATGTCTGATTGCTCGTTTAGGCACGGTCCCGGTGGATTCCAATTGTGAGAGGCAGTTGGACATCCCTTTCACAGTCTGGGACTGCTGGCTCCCAACTGCTCACCTGCCTGCCTGCCTGATTCCCCCTAACTGCTTCTGCCTGCCAACCTGATCACCCCCTAACCACTCCCCTGCCAGCCTGATCAACACCAAACTGCCCCCCTGCCAGCCCGATTGCCCTAACTGCCCTCCCCTGCAGGCCTGGTCCCCCCCAACTGCTCTCCCCTGCAGGCTTGGTCCCCCACAACTGCCCTCCCCTGAAGGCCTGGTTCCCCAAAACTGCCCTCCCCTGCTGGCCTGATCGCCCATAACTGCCCTCCCCTGTTGGTCATCTTGTGTCCACATGGGGGAGGCCATCTTGTGTGTTGGAGTGGTGGTCAATTTGCATATTACCTCTTTATTAGATAGGATATTAAAAGCCTTTCTTTCAGTTGCTATTTTTTAAAAAGATGAAAAATTGTATTAGGGTACAAAGTAAAAAGTCAGAGCCTCTCCCCTTTACTCACTCCCCAGAGGTAACCACAGGTAATATTTGGGGAGATTTCCCAGACCCCCTCTGGCAAAATGGATTAATGTCAAAATGATCACAAATGTCCTCCCTGTCCTGGTTTCTTAAAGGGACAGTAATTGGACATATACTTCATCCTGCTTCTCCTGGTTCTCCCTTTCACTTTGTAACAGCTTTCTGACACACTGGCCCAAGATGTCTTTTATTTTAATTGTGAAAATTTGTAACCTCCACAAAAAAAGGGAAAAATTAAAAAGCAAAAGCACCCATATTCCATCACACAGATTTAACAGTTGTCAAGATTTTGCCATAGTTATTTCATGTATCTTTTTTTATTTTCTGAGGTATTTTTTAAAAAATATTTATTACTTAAAGTATTACATAGGTCCTCCTCCCCCACCCCCACCCTGCCCATTAACCTCTTCCAGCCCACTTCCATCCTTGCTCCCCCCACCAGGCCCTCACCACCCCATTGTCTGTGTCCATGGGTTATGTACATATGCATACGAGTTCATTGGTTGATCTCTTCCCACCCACCCAAACTCCCCTGCCTTCCCTCTAAGGTTCAACAGTCTGTTCCGTGCTTCTGTGTTTCTGGATCTATTTTCTTCAACAGTTTATTTTATTCATTAGATTCCACATATGAGTGAGGTCATGTGATACTTATCTTTCTTTGACTTGCTTATTTTACTTAGCATGATATTCTCCAGGTACATCAATGCAGTTGCAAATGGTAAGAGTTCTTTCTTTTTTATAGCTGTATAGTATTCCATTGTGTAAATGTACCACAGATTTTTAATCCATTCATCTACTGATGGACACTTGGGCTGTTTCCAAATCTTAGCTATTGTAAATTGCGCTGCTATGAACATAAGGGTGCATATATTCTTCCACACGAATGTGTTGGGTTTCTTGGTATACTAGTATAATCCTAGAAGTGGGACAGCTGGGTCAAATTGGAGTTCCATTTTGAATTTTCTGAGGAAACTCCATACCATTTTCCACAGTGGCTGCACCAGTCTGCATTCCCACTAGCAGTGTACTAGGCTTCCATTTTCTACACAACCTCACCAACACTTGTCATTTGTTGATGATAGCCATTCTGACAGGTGTGAGATGGTATCTCATTGTCATTTTGATCTGCATCTTCAAATGATTAGTGACTTTGAGCATGTTTTCATATGTCTCTTGGCCATCTGTATGCCCACTTTGGAAAAGTGTCTATTTAGGTCCTTTTCCCATTTTTAATTGGATTGTTTGTCTTCCTTTTATTAAGTCGTATGAGTGCCTTATGTATTTTGGAGATTTACCCCTTATTGGATGTATCATTGGCAAATATGTTCCCCATGCAGTGGGCTCTCTTGTAGTTTTTTTGATGGGGCTTTTGCACTGCAGAGGCTTTTTATTTTGCTGTAGTCCCATTTGCTTATTTTTTCCTTAGTTTCCATTGTCCTAGGAGATGTATCAGTAAACATTTTGCTATGAGAGATATCTGAGATTTTGCTGCCCATGGTTTCTTCTAGGACTTTTATGGTTCACGTCTTACGTTTAAGTATTTTATCCATTTTGAGTTTACTCTTATGTATGGTGTAAGTTGATGGTCTAGTTTCATTTTTTTGCATGTACCTGTCTATTTTGCCCAACACCATTTATGAAAGAGACTATCTTTACTCCATTGTATGCTCTCGCCTCCTTTGTCAAATATTAATTGAGCATAATGGCTTGGGTCGATTTCTGAGTTCTCTGTTCTGTTCCATTGATCTATAAGCCTGTTCTTGTGCCAGTACAAAGCTGTTTGAGTACAGTGGCTTGATATTGGGTATTGTCATTCCTCCAAATTTGTTCTTCTTTCTCAAGATTGCTGTGGATATTTGGGTCTTTTTTGGTTCCATATAAATTTTTGGAGTTGTTGGTCTAGGTATGCAAAATATGCCATTGGTATTTTAATAGGGATTGCATTGGATCTATAGATTGCATTGGGTAGTATGGACATTTTAATGATGTTGAATCTACCAATCCATGAACATGGCATATTCTTCCACTTGTTTATATCTTCTTGTAGCTCGTAGTTCAACATCTTGTAGTTTTCTGAGTACAGATTTTTACCTCCTTAGATAAGTTTATTCCTAAGTATCTTAATATTTTTGTTGCAATAGTAAATAAGATTGTTTTTTAGTTTATCTTTCTGAGAATTCAATATTGATATATAAAAATGCTATAGATTTTCAAGTGTTAATTTTGTATACTGCTATGTTTCCAAATTCATTTATTAAATCTAGTAGTTTTTTGATGGAGTCTTTAGGATTTTCTATGTACAATATCATATCACCTGAGAATAATGAGAGTTTTACTTCCTCCTTTCCAGTTTGGATGCCTTTTATTTCTTCTTCTTGTCTGATCACTGTGGCTAGGATTTCCAGTACTATGTTGAACAAGAGTCATGAAAGAGGGCATCTCTGTCTTGTTCTTGTTCTTATGGGAAATGGTTTTTGTTTTTGTCCATTGAGTATAGTGTTCACTGTAGGTTTGTTATATAGGACCTTTATTATGTGGAGGAATGATCCCTCTATCCCCACAGTGCTGACAGTTTTTATCAAAAAGGGGCATTTGATTTTGTCGAATGCTTTTTCTGCATCAATTGATATGATCATGTGTTTTTTGTCTTGCACTCTGTTTATGTGCTGTATCATATATATTGATTTGCGAATATTGTACCAGCCTTGCAGCCCTGGGATAAATCCCACTTGGTCATTATGTATGATCTTTTTAATCTATTGCTGGATCCTATTTGCTAAAATTTTGTTGAGGATTTTAGTAATTATGCTCATCGGGGATATTGGCCTGTAGTTCTTTTTCTTTTTAGTATCTTTATCTGGTTTTGGAATTATGGTAATGCTGGCCTATAGAAAGAGCTTGGAAGTGTTCCTTTTTCTTCTTATTTTTTTTTTGAATAGTTTGAGGAATATAGGTGTTAGTCCTTCTTTAATGTTTGGTAAAACTCCTTGTGAATCTGTCTGGACCAGGGCTTTTGTTTGTTGGCAGTTTTTATTTATTTTTTTATTACTGCTTCAATTTCATCAGTAGTTATCAGCTATTCAGGTTTTCTGACTTTTCCTGATTGAGTGTTGGAAGATTGTATTTTTCTAGGAATATTTCCATTTAATCCAGATTGTCCCATTTGTTGGAATAAAGTTGTTCATAGAATTTTTTTAATGATCTTTTGTATTTTTCTAAGGTCAGTTGTTACTTCACCTCTTTCGTTTCTGATTTTGTTTATTTGGGTCCTCTCTCTTTGTTTCCTGGTGAGTCTCGCTATAGGTTCATCATCTTGTTTATACTTTTGAAGAACCAGTTCTTGGTTTTAATATATATATATATATATATATATATATATATATATACACACACACACTGAGTGGCCAGATTATTATGACCACCTGACATTTGTAGCCAAATTAGCTATAATTTTGCGCTGGAGTTGCTAGAGGACCAGACCATTATAAATAGGGAAGCATGTTGTTTACCACAACAGTAGAAGTGATTTTTTTTCTGAAGATATGGGTAAATAATATGATTTAACAGCCTTTTGAATGTGGAATATATTTGAATGTGAGTGGCCAGATTATTATGACCACCCCATCAGTACTTCGTTGGGCCACCTTTTGCCTTCAGTATTGCAGCGATTCTTTTTGGCATTGACTCCATGAGATGTTGAAAGGTGATGCGTGGAATCTGACACCATGCCTAGTACTGTCCAGTTCTGTGAGATTTGATGGTTGTGGGACCAGCTGCCTGATGGTTCTTTTAACTTCGTCCCACAAATGCTCAATTGGATTGAGATCTGGTGATTGTTGGGGCCACCTAAGCAAGATAAAGTCTCCCTCATGCTCTTGAAACCACTCCTGCACAATATGAACACCGTGGAATGGTACATTGTCTTGTTGGAAGAAGCCATCTCAACATGATAAGATGAACTTGATTAGCAACGATACTTAGGTATGTTGTGCTATTCAGACGTTGTTCCACACGAATTGAAGGGCCCAAGTCATGCCAGGAAAACATGCCCCAAACCATAACACTGCCCCCACTAGCTTGAAGGGTTGTACTCATGCATGTGGGGTGCATGCTTTCATGCTGTTTCCGCCCAATTCTCATTCTACCATCTGCATGATGCAACTGGAAATGTGATTCATCAGACCACATGACTTTTTTACAATGCTCGACTGTCCAATCCTTGTGTTCCTGTGTGAATTGGAGACGTTTTATCTTGGTAACTGCAGACAGCAAAGGTGATTGAACAGACCTTCAGCTTCCATATCTCATACAATGCAGTGCATGGCTAATTTGCCTACAAACATCAGGTGGTCATAATAATCTGGCCACTCAGTGTAATATATATTCCACGTTCAAAGGCTGTTAAATCGTGTTGTTTACCCATATCTTCAGAAAAAAATCACTTCTACTGTTGTGGTAAACAACCTGCTTCCCTGTTTATAATGGTCTGGCCCTCTAGCAACTTCAGCATGAAATTATAGCTAATTTTCCTATAAACATCAGGTGGTCATAATAATCTGGCCACTCAGTATATATATATATATTTTTGCTCTCTCTGTCATCCATTTCCATTCTGATCTTTATTATTTCCTTTCTTCTAATCACTCTGGGCTTTTCTTATTGTTCTCTTTGTAATTCTTTAGGGTGAGTATTAGATAACTAATTACTAGTTTTTCTTTCTTTTTTTTTTTTTGAGGTAGGCTGTAGCTATGAACTTTCCTCTCAGGACTCCTTTACTGTGTCCCATAGATTTTGCATTGTTGTGTGTTCATTTTCACTTGCTTCCAGGATGTTTTTTACTTCTTCTTTGATCTCTTTGGTAACCAATTCATTGTTTAATCGCATGCTATTTAGCCTCCATGTATTTGCTTCTTTTGAGTGTTTTTATTGTAGCTGATTTCTAATTTCATGCCATTGTGGTCTGAGAAGATGCTTGATAAGATTTCAATCATCTTGAATTTGTAGAGACTAAGCTAGTGTCCTAACATGTGGTGTATCTTTGACAATGTCCCATGTGCACTTGAGAAGAATGTATATTGTGTAGCTTTGGTGTGGAGTGTTCTGTAGATGCCAATTTGTTCCATCTATTCTAGAGTGTCATTTCGGATTGTTGTTTCCTTATTGATTTTTTTTCTAGAAGAATTATCTAGTGATGTCAGTGAGGTATTAAAGTCCCCTATTCTGGTTGTATTGCTGTAAATATCTTTCTTAATATCCTCCAGAATTTAAAAAATATATTTAGATGCTCCTATATTGGGTGCATATAAGTTTACCAGAGTTATAGCCTCTTGTTGTATCAATCCCTTAGTATTATGAAGTGGCCTTCCTTATTTCTTGTTATGGCCTTCACTTTGAGGTCTATTTTGTCAGATATAAGTATTTCTATCCCAGCTTTTTTAAAATTTCCATTTGCCTGAAAATTTTTTCTCATTCCTTCACTTCCAGTCTGTGTGAGTCCTTTGTTTGGAGTTGGGTATTTTGTAGACAGCATATGTATGGGTCATATTTTCTTATCCACTCAGCCACCCTATGTCTTTTGATTGGAGCATTTAATCCATTTATTTTTAAGGTAATTATTGATAGGTACTTGTTTGTTGCCATTTTTATTCTTTATGCCTTTGTTCCTTCTTGCCTTTTTATTTCTTCTTTTTACAACATTCCCTTTAGCATTTCTTGCATAGCTGGTTTGGCTATAATAACCTCCCTTAGCCCTTTTTTCCCCCAGGGGTCTGCGAAGCTCCTAATTTCCCCTTCAATTTTGAATGACAGCCTTGCTGGATAAAGTATTCTTGGATTCAGTCCGTTGCTTTGCATCACTTTGTATACTTCATTCCTTTCCCTTCTGGCCTGATGCGTTTTTGTTGAGAAATCAGTTGATAATATAATGGGAGATCCCTTGTAGGTAACTTTCTGTCTTTCTCTTGCTGATTTTAAGTTTCTTTCTTTGTCTTTTATGTTTGCCAACTTACTTATGATGTTTCTTGGTATAGGTTTTTTTTTGGGTTCATCTTGTTTGGGACTTTCTGTGCTTATTGGACTTGTGCAACTTTTTTCTCCCCCAAATCAGGGATATTTTCTGTCATTTCTTCAAACAAGTTTTCTATTCCTTGCTTAGCTTCCTCTCCTTCTGGCACCCCTATTATGCAGATGTGGTTTTGTTTTATGGTGTCCCAAAGCTCCCTTAGATTCTCTTCTTACTTTTTAATGTTCTTTCCATTTGATGCTCTGATTGGGTGTTTTTTCTACCTTACCTTCTAACTCACTGATTTGGTCCTGAGCTTCTTCTAGTCTACTGTTGAAACCTTCCATTGTGTTTTTTTATTGCAGCTATGTCATTCCTCATTTCCTCTTGATTCTTACTCATGTTGGTTTATTTCTCATTCAGCTCCTTATAATTCTCATTGAGTTGTGTGTATTTCTTATCCAGACATTTGAGCATCCTTATAACCCTTACTGTGAATCCTTTCTCTGACAAATTACTTGCCTCTATTTCATTTAGGTTCTTCTCTGGTGATTCCTTTTCTTTCATTTGGGGGTTGTTCTTTGTCTCCTCATTTTTCTGTTTCTTTGTATTTGTTTCTATGTATTAGATCAAACTGATATGCCACCCAGATTTTTTGGGTTGTTCTTATGTAGCAGATGTTTTGTGGGACCCAGTGGTGCAATCTCTCAGTTCTCCTTGCAGGGGGGTGTTCTACAGAAGCCTCCTACTTGAGATATTTGGGTTCTCCTTATGTGCTTGGGTTTTGAATGTTATTGTCCTGTTCATTGATGGAATCTCCTCTCCAGGTGTCTGATTATGTGGCTCGATCTCTACCCTGTCATGCCAGCTGTTGTGGAGGTGCTGGCTGAACAGCACAAAATACAATAAGATAACACATGACATAGAAGGAACAGAACATGAATGTACACAAGACCCCTATAAGCCCAACTAAAGTGACCACCAGAAAAAAGTGAATTAGGAAAGAAAAAAAAGAAAGCAAGAATTATAGAAAAAATATGGGGAGAAAAAACAACAAACAAACCAATAAACCAAAAAGCACAAACAAAAACACCCATAAAAAAGGGGGAACAGAATCTGTATATGCTTAAGTAAAGAAAATAATGTTAAAAATGAGGAATAGAAGATAGACACAGTTTATAATAAAGGGGGGAGAATAGAAATAAGGAGACAGGAAAGAAAAAAACAGAGAGTAGAGGAGAGGGCAGATAGTCCTAAATTTAGGAATTGAGACGAGTTAAGAAATTAGAAGAAGAAAAGACAAAGAGAAGAGAGAAAAATTATTTAAAAAAATGAATAGTTAAATAAAAGAGAAAGGGAAATTAAATAGAAGCAGGGAAGAAGAAATTAGACATGAACAAAACAACAGAGACTAGATTAATAACAAATCAATAATGCAGATAGATAAGGAAGATCAATTTTAAAAAGGGGGGAAGGAAAGGAAAGTGAAAAGGAGAAAGAGAAGAAAAAAAGGAAGATAAAAAAAGAGAATAGAGGAAGAAAAAAGGTGCAAAAGATAAAATAAATAAAATAAAAAATTTAAAAATGAAGTGAAGTTTCCTTTGCTTCGGCTGAGTTTTAATGCCCCAATGGGAGCTGGCTTACGACCCCACTCTTCTGTTCTGTTTGCCAATTCTGGGCTTCCTGTTAGTTATGTTGGTACTAACCACTGACAGTCACTGTCTTTTGGCTTTTAGCACCTTGCTTAAAACTCCAAGTGATCCACTGGTCTACTGCTTGTGTCTGTCTCCATAGGCCTTGGCTGCAAGGAGGGACCAACCTGCCCCCTTTGCCTGTCAACCAGCTGTCAATCACTCAATAGTCTGTGTCTGACAGGGCTTATGTGGGGTTGGTGTTGTTTCACTTTTAGAGAATATGATGGGTGTTTGTTTCTGTCCCAGAGCTACTTCTCCACGAGTGGCCCAAAATATTACTCTGTTCTTGGCTGGACAGAGATCCTTGTATGGAGACTAATGAGGTCAGCTGGGATCTTAGAGTTTTTATCAGTCTGGTTCCTAGAATAGTGGAGCATCTGGCCCCTCTTCCACTCAGTTACTGAGGGCTCCTTGAGACCTTTCAGATCTGTAAGCTTGGCCTCTGCCTTTGTTTCCTTAGTAAAGCTCAACATGCAGGGTGTGGCAGGCTGTATCACTTAGGACAGGTGTTGTTTTTTTCTTTACCTTCCCTCTGAGTGTTTGGGGGAGGTAAATCCTCCCAGGAAAAATGGCTGTTTTGGTTTGGAAACATATGAATGACCCAATACAGGATTCCTGCTTTTTCAGGTCTCCCTGCCCTGCTTCCCTCCTCCACCTATCCGCAGGCACCTCAAGTCTGCGCTTCCCTCCTTGTACCAATGCTCATGTGGATAGTTGCAAATGAAAACTCCTGTGCTCTTTCATAGCTGCGTGGATGCTGCTGCAGGTCTGAAGGCACTGCCAGTCAGTCACCACCGCAGCACACATACCTGCAGGTGGGTGTGGATGTGTGTACTCTGGGCAACCCCTCTCTCCCAATCCCGCCCTTCCCACCAGTCTCTAGGTGCCTTCTATTCTTCCTTGGTATAAGTCACCGCCTCAGCTGGAACACAGTTGGAAATTCCAGGTGAATGTTCTCCAATTAGTTATATTTCCAGCCTGGTCCTAAGATGAGGTGCCCAACAGATCTGCCTCTTCAGTGCCATTTTCTCCCTATCTTTTCTGAGGTATTTTATTTTATTATTATCTCCACATTATGGATGGCTTGGAGAGGTTTAGATGTCTTATGGGGGCAGAGCCAAATCTTGAATCCAAGTCTTTCTCATTCCACAGTGGGGCTCTCAACCACTTGTCCACACTGTGCTAGGAGATTGTGAACCCCTAGCTGTGGGATGCCCCCGATAGTGGCACAGAGGATTCTATGGCTCTGTGCTGTTGGAAATGCCTCCCCCTCTATGTATACATTCCTTTCTTGGGGTCCCACAGGGATTTCTGTTTTTATTCATTCCTGTAGAAATGCAAATTCTTACTGGAAGGGCAGAACCAGAGAGATTAATTTGCTGCTCATGAACTTGATGAGCTGGAAGGGAACTGTTTCAGTTCATTCTGGGTGCTATCACAAATTACCACAGACTGGGCTGCTTATAAACAACATAAATTATTTCTCATGGTTCTGGGGGCTTAAAAATCTGAGATCAGGATGCCAACATGGTTGGCTTCTGGTGAGATCCTTCATCCAGGTTGCAGACTGTCGACTTCTTGTTGTATCCTCACATGGCAGAGAGAGCACACTGGCTCTCTGAGCCTTCTATAAGAACACCAATACCATTTATAAGGGCTCTGTTATCACGACCTAATCACTCCCAAAGGCCCCACCTGCTAACATTATCATATTGCATGAATTATGCATGAAATGGGGGAGGGGGTACAGACAACCCATAGTAGGAATGAAGTGATTAGGAGCAGGAACTCTAGCCTCAAATCCTGCCCCTGCCCTTACAAGCACTGGGATGTCGAGCAAATTGCTTGACTTCTCCAGGTTTCATTTTCTCCTTGGCAAATAAATAGTTACTACATGATTGCAAGGGTTGGAGGCAGGCAGGGGATGAGGGAAGAGTAGAATGGTTTATAAGCACTAAGAGGGGGTGTAACACCGAAAAGCAATGTGTCAAAAATAAATTTCACAAAGAGATTAACCAAAGAACTTATATGTGTATATGCATAACCCATATGTTACACACAATAGTGTGGTGAAGGCCTGGGGCAGGGAGTGGGGGCAGGGGTCAATGAGGGAAGAGAAGGGGGCATCTGTAATACTTTCAACAATAAAGATAAATTTTTTAAAAACAAATCTCACATGGTGGGTTGGTGGTGGTGTTGGCCTTTTGTTCTGCCTATATTGAGGTCTTTGAGGAGCCTTCAATCTATGCCCCTAAAAGTCTAGTCAAAGTTTCTGAAGTGTGTCTCTGCCATTGATGCCACGTCTTTGGGCTAGATTTTGTGGGTGGAAAGTACCTGCTGACAAGTAGAGGTGTGGCCTAGTGGGATTATGCATGGAGCTAAAATCATCTATGAACAGAACAATTCAGGCAAGTAAAGTGCCAAGGATGAATACTATCCTCCTCATTGTTCAACATAGTAAAACACAGCCAGGCTTTCTGCATTCCTCAGAGAGTAATCAACCACAGAAGTGAGGCTTTCAGTGCTAAAATTGAGACCAAACAACCAAACAGGGATGAACTGGTCCTACTACTTGCACAGCTGCAGTAGTGATCTTCACAAAGTTGCTTATGTGGATGGCACCCCTTTGTGGGAGGCACAGTCTCAAAAAATTATTTTTAAATCTGGTTAAAATGAAAATCATTATGGACAATTTATACTCTCAGTGGTTAAATACAAATGCATCCACAAATAAGAAAAGAGTAGAGAAATTTTAAAAAAAAAACAAATTTATTTGGAGAAAAGGTCAATCTATTTTTGTTCTAAAAATAAATAACAAAATTACTTGGTCCAGTTGAAGAATGAGGCCAATTTTCCCCCTCAATCATTAATTCCCTTAATATTTTCACATATAAAAATGAACTAGTACAATAAACAACCATATACATTCCACCTATTTGTCACAACCGTTAACATATTGCCATATATGCCATATATTCACTCTTCCTCTTTCTCTGTTTATGTATGTGCCAATGTTTGAGTTCTTTTTTCCTCCATGTTTGCTTCAAAATATATTCATATATTTTTTATTCTCTTTGATTTGAAAGTAAGTTACAGATAATCATGACAAATCACCCTTAAATGTTCCTTCACATGTGTCCCAATATAACTGCACTTGACAATTAAAATTCCATAAAATTATTTAACATTAAATTTCCCTGTTGTACCCAAATTGATGCTTTTTTAGAAAAGCTACATTATTGTCATTCAATAATAGATTTAATTTTTGCCTATTCCCTTTTAGTCTTTATCATGCTAAATGTTCTTCCCCATAACATGATCAAAACAAAGTGTTGATAAGACAGAGTTCAGTTGATTGCTTATTGTAGAAAGAGAATGATACCTTGATGGAGCCTGATGGTGTCTTAGAGGAGGAAGATGTTGGAATATTTGCTGAGACTTTGAAGTCTGGTGTAAGGTAGGTCTTTCAATGGGAGGTGGGGGATTGGAGGATGGGGCCTTGGGTAGGATTGGGTAAGGCCAATAGTTTAAAAGGCCCCAGAATGTCTCCAAGATCTAAGACTCTGTGAGTCATTATGTCACATTTTCTTACCCCAAAGCCCAAAACAAAGTCTCTGGAACAGCCCTGAATCTGAGGTTGCTGAAAAGCCTACCAGTCCCCTGATTTCACCCCAAACCTGCAGAGTCTGAGGCAACTGCTGGCTATGCCAACAAAGGGGTTCAACTGGGTGTTTAGCTCTCCATTCCTGACTTCAGGGACAGCGTGACTTCAGCTGTGGATTTTTAATATACTCAGGTTTTTCTTTCAGTCCATAAAACTTAATTTCAGCTTGGGAGGAATAAAGGAGTCATTCAGTAACTAGAGTAATGCCACACCAGGACCGGTATATACAAGGAAGAAAGGGATGACTTTGCAAGTACTACACCTAAAATTGGAACTTCAATATTTAAAAAGGAATTTGTAATAAGATCAATATAAAAATCAATTATCTTTCTATACACAAGCAATGAACAATCTGAAAATAAAATATAATAAACCATTATATTAAGAATAGTGTCAAAAATAATTTTAAAAATTATATGACTATTCCTCAAAGTAAACATAGAAGTATAGCAATTCAATTCTAGTTATGTACCCAGAGAATTAAAATCAGGAACTTTAACAGATAGTTGTACAGCAATGTTCCTAGCAGCATCATTCATACTAGCTAAAATGTGAGTAAATATTGATGCATACACAAAATGTGGTATACACATACAATGGAATATTTTTGGCAATAAAAAGAAATGAAATACTAATATATGCTATAACACAGATGAACCTTGAAAATATAGTAAGTGAAAGAATCAAGACACAAAAGGCCATGTATTGTATAATTCTATTTATTCAAAATGTGAAGAATTGGCAAATTCATAGAGCACGAGCATAGATTAATGGTTGCCAGAGCTTCAGAGGAGGGAGAAATGGGAGGGAGTGCCAATGGTATGTGGTTTCTCTTTGAAGTGGTGAAATGTTCCAGAATTAGATAATGGAGATGGTTTCACAATTCTATGAACATATTAAAATCCACTGAATTGTACACTTTTAAATGGTGAATTTTATGGTACAGGGTGGGGAAAAGGAGGTTTTTGGAAAATAATACAATATGTAAAATAATACAACAATCCTATATAATAAAAGCCCAGCGACCAAATGGCAGAATGACCAGAACAACCAGTTGACCAGTCGCTATGACGTGCACTGACCACCAGGAGGCAGATGCTCAGTGAAGAAGCTTCCCCTGGTGGTCAGTGCACTCCCACAGTGGGAACAGCCCTCAGAGGCGTGGGTCCACAGTTGCTCGGCTGACCGGGATGAGTGGTGCTCCCACAACCGGAGGTTCCCCCCAGGCCACACCCCCACCAGTGTGTGAATTCTGTGCACTGGGCCTCTAGTTAATAAATAATAATACAAGAATAAACTGTTTTGTACTCACAACTGTAAACTTACTTTTGCCCGACCCTGAATATGAATTCTATCTCAATTTTTTTTTTAATGGAAAGCTGGAACAATGATGTAGCTTCTGTTGCCCAAATAATTAGTGGATTGAAAGGAAGTGATGTAAGCTCTCTGAATTTATCCTACTTGGACACATCCTTCCTATCTCTAGAGTAGATGTTTAAAGCATCATCCTTAAAATTATTTATCTCTGGATTGGGATTGGCCAATAAATCATCACACTGAAGCTGTGATTTCTTAGTATAAATTCCAAGTTGCTGCAAAAGGGATTTGACTGGGGCAGCCTGGATTAGGTACCCTACCCCTAAACCAAACAAACCTGACAGCTGAGGGGGAGGGCTGGTTAAGCATAGGAGGAGCTGCTACTATACCACCACAGGCCAGTAAACTATGGCCAGGGCAGGGGTCACTAGGTACAATTCTGGTTGTTCTGATTGTGCATACATACTTGGGGAGAGGAGAGGAGGGGCAGGCCCAAGGAGAGGCAGACAAAATAATGTCAATGTGCCATATGAACAAAATCAATTTGTGATCTGTAAGTCCTGTATAAACACTATTATCAGATGCTTTAAGATGACAGTTTTGCTTCTCTAGATATTGAAGGTATCCCAAAGAGTTAACTCAGGTCTAGCCTACCACTGCGCCCCCCACCCCAGCCCCACCCTTCCAGAGAGAAAGAAAATACTTTTTCTCTTGACTCTGTTCCAGATGGAAGAGAGAAAAGGAGGAGGCCTAACCCTTTCATAAGTTTTCCGAGTCCCATCCACCACCTCTGAACAAAGAGGCTGTAAATGATAGGGGCCATGTTTTCTGCATTATCTCCCTTTGACCCTTTGTAGAGTGCTTCATACACACAGGAAATGATGCAGCCACTGCTCATAACACCTTTGGCGACTTTGGTAAAATTTATAGTAAGATATGTGAAATTCTTTTCAAGACTGGCTGCAAGGAACTAACAGCCACATGTGTCATTTAGATTTTCATTTGCTGCTACTGATTGAAACCCAAAACAACAGTGGGCTAAGCAAATTAGAAGTTTGTTTTTTTTTCATTTAACATAAAACTTAAAGGGCCACAGTCTTGGGTTCTAATGAAAGCTTCACCTTATCACCAAAGGCTTAGCTCCTTCTGTTTCTCTGCTACACCATTCTTAGCACTGGTCTCCATCCTCACAGTAGATATGATCACAGGTGGCTGCTGGGACTCCAGCGATCACATCTGCTTCCTATGCATGGAGAAGGAAAGGAAAACAGCAAAAGGTTAAGAAACTTCCTGAGCCCTGGCCTGTTTGGTTCAGTGGATAGAGCGTCGGCCTGTGGACTGAAGGGTCCCGGGTTCTATTCCGGTCAAGGGCACATGCCCGGGTTGTGGACTCGATCCCCTGTGGGGGCATGCAGGAGGCAGCCGATCAATGATTCTCTCTCATCATTGATGTCTCTCTCTCTCTCGCTCTCACTCTCCCTTCCTCTCTGAAATTAATAAAAGTATATTAAAAAAAAAGAAACTTCCTGAACATCCCACCCAGTGACTTGATTACCTCTCATGAACTACTCTAGTTGTGAGTCTAGGATTTGTGGTATTTTCAGTTGCTCTGAATAAAACTGGTATCAATTAGTGAGGAAGAAGGGGAGAATAAATATTGGAGAGGCAACTGATAACCTCATCCAAACCATTCAGTTTGTGTCAAAAGGGAAAGATCCAGGGAAGCCCCAAGGAAACCGCAGGCAGGAAGTGCAGTCAGGCCTCATGGGGGCAGCGGGCACTGACCAGGAACTACAAGGTATTGGGAACCCAGGAGGCCACTCTGGGGGCCTCTTTCTGGGGTTCTGTGCTTTCTGGTTGGCTCTTCACTTAGCATAATTACCTCCTACTTTTATTTCCCTCCCAACTGGTTCTCTGTGTCTCTATGAACAAGGCAGAAGAGGGTCACTCCTGGCTCCCTAGTTCTTGAGTCTTTCTTTAAGGAGACTGCAGGGCTGTCTCCAAATTCTGACTTTCAACTTACCAGAAAGAGATTTCAAACATCTCCCTTTGGTTAGGGATTGTTCCTGGCCCAACTGTCTGTGGTCAAAGGGCCACACACTACAAACATGTTTGCTAGATCCAAGTGTGTGTGTGTGTGTGTGTGTGTCTGTTGGAGTAAGAAGGAATAATCTCAAAGGAGTATTTCTCAGCCAGAATAGGGGCTGTCTCCTGTAGTAACCATAATACAGTAAAATGAACTTCAGTTTATAAAATACAGATAATCAGAAAGTCAAATGTAAAAACTTCCCCCGACAATATGAAATCATTAACGCCCTCCTGATCCAAATCACCACATCAGGAGAAAGGCAGGTTAGATCAAACATTAGTCTTAAATTAGAGCTTCATATATCATCCCAAAGTCTTTACTAAAATGTGTCATTTATTTCTGAGGTGGGGGTGGGGATACCCAGCTAACCAAAACATCCCATTGTCTTGTCTGCCAAATAAAGAGGGGTTACTGTCTGCTTTGGAGTCTGGAATAGTTTCGGACAAACAGGCTCCACATTACCATGAGTTTTAGGATGCTGAATATCAGCCAGCTCCACCCACTCAGTGTAATTGTTGACAGCTGTGTCTTGAAAAGGGTTTCTTTTTGTTGCTCATCCTGCTGAGTGAGCTGAATTGCTTCATTAACATTTAGGCCATGTTACATGTTCAAGTGTTTGTGAGGGATTTGGATTTCAGATGACGTTGTTTCTTTAAAAAAAGTTTATTCCAAACATAACGAGTCTCCATTTCTGTAATGAGTTCTGTGTATATGGGTGCAATTGGACGTGGATTTGCATCTGTGTTCATTTGTCATGCAAAGATGTGCAGACGTGATTGTTACGGGTTGACCTAGTTATTAGGCCTTTTATATTTGTGAAGAGCACATTTCAAATCATTCCTTAAAGTAGCTATGCCTATTGGTGCTTCATTGCCAAGAAGGAAGTGTCAGTTCCAATGGGTGCTTGGTGGGGTGCGGGGAGGTACCCTCCTACACAATTTATAGGCTTCCCCAAGCCATCCCAAATGAGTGTACAGTTTAAGCAAAACAAAAAAACAAAACATGACAAAAAGACAGTGAACTTGTCATGATAGATAAGTTTCCTCATCTACCTTCTAAAGAGATTTATGCTTTGAAGCATTTCTCTGCAGGAATTCAGAAGCTTATAGCAGCAAGCTTGAAGCCCGGGACTGAAGAATTCCTTGTGGCATACATTCATTGCTTATCTAATATCCATTCTTTCTTGCTAACAGAACTCCAGTTCCTATGAGGATGACAATGTACTGTGCCAAAAGTACTTGCCTCCTCATATTCCCTTTGCAGCTAAAGGAGCCATGTGACCTAATCTTGCCAAAGAAATGTAAGGGAAAGTCCTTGAATGAAATCTCCAGACAAACGTTCAAAAGAAGCAGGTTTACCTGGCAACCTCATGGCCCTCTGTCCTTTGGCCACTCTGCCCTAGCCTCTTTTGCTGTGTTGAACATGCTGCAGTGGCTGTGTGGATGTGGAGCAGGAAGATAGAGGGAGCCTGAGTCCCTGATGTCAGTCCAGAGAAGCTGTATTGTTCCAGGCTGCCCAGTTCTGGACTTCTGTTACCTAAGCCACTAAATGGGGTTTTCTGTTACTTGTAGCCAAACATATTCTTAATTGAAACCCTCCATTTTTGTTGTTGTTGAGGCTCATTATTGTTACCTATTACTGCATAACAAATCACTCCAAAACGTATGACTTAAGGCAACAACTATGTTATAATCTGTCTTGGCTTTGTGGGCAGAAATTCAGGCAGTGTCAGCTGAGGTCACTGAGGGGTACTCAGTTGGTGGGTGGCTGGGCTGGAGGGTCCAAGACAGCTTCAACCACCTGTCAGGTGCCTTGCGGGCTCTGTAAAGCAGGGCTCAGTGGGGTCTCTCAGCATGCACGCTTACCCACGGCTTCTCCAGCGTGAATGTCACAGGGTGGTCAGACATTCTATGGTGGTTCAGGGAGCCCAGGAAGAGTTCCAAAAAGATAGAAGTTTTCAGTTTCTCAAACCTGGGCCTGGAAATAGGCACTGCATCATTTCCAAAGCATTATATTTGTCAAAGCAGTTACAGAAGTTATGTAGGTTCTGGACCAAGGGGAACTTAGACATACCTTCCAAATGGAGTGAAGAAATTGTGGCCATCTTTAATCCACCACAGAGGCAATGAGCCTCAAGATTACTTTGACAAACTTTGATCTACATAGACAAGTATACCTCTGAGAATAGGCCTAACATGCACTCCCGGTGCCATCTGTCAGGTGTACAGAGTGTTTACTAGGTGTCAAAAACCAGTCTAGGCACTGGAATGTGAGGATAAACACAACCAACAAGGTCCCCTTCTGTTAAGTTTGAGGGTCTCATTAGACATACAAGAGGATATTACTATTAAGATATATTTGAAAATATATGGTGACTGTGATGGTTAATTTTATGAGTCAACTTGCCTGGGCTAAGGGATGTCCAGATAGCTGGTAAAACATTATTTCTGGGTGTGTTTGTGAGAATGTTTCCAGAAAAGATTCGCATTTTAATCTGTAGACTGAGTACAGAAGAAGACCTTCAGCAATGCAAGAAGACATCGTCCAATCTGATGGCCTAAACCAGGGGTGGGCAAACTTTTTGACTCGAGGGCCACAATGGGTTCTTAAACTGGACCAGAGGGCCAGAACAAAAGCATGGATGGAGTGTTTGTGTGAACTAATATAAATTCAAAGTAAACATCATTACATAAAAGGGTACGCTCTTTTTCTTTTTTTTAGTTTTATTCATTTCAAATGGGCCATAGTTTGCCCACAGCTGGCCTAAACGGAACAAAAAGGACGGAGGGAGCATGAATTTGCTCTCTCTGCTTGAGCTGGTACATCCATCTTCGCCTGCCCTTAGCCACCGGCATTCCTGGTTCTTGGGCTTTTGGACTTGTACCAGGACTTACACCATCCATCAGTCCTTTGGTTCTTGGGCCTTCAGACCTTGCCTGGAACTACACCACCAGTGATCATGGGCCTCCAGCTTGCAGACCGTAGATAGTGGGACTTCTCAGCCTCCAAAATCACATGAGCCAATTCCTCATCATAACTGTCTTTCTGTGTATTTATATATTTCCTATTGGCTTTGTTTCTCTGTAGAATCCTGACTGATACAGTGATCTAAATTTGTTACTGTGATACTATAAAAATCCTGGCTCATGCCCTAACCAGTTTGGCTCAGTGGATAGAGTGTCGGCTTGCGGACTGAAAGGTCCCAGGTTCGATTACGGCAAAGGGCATGTACCTTGGTTGCGGGCACATCCCCAGTAGAAGGTGTGCAGGAAGCAGCTGATAGATGTTCCTCTCTCATTGATGTTTCTAACTCTCTATCCCTCTCCCTTCCTCTCTGTGAAAAATCAATAAAATATATATTTTTTAAAAATCTTGGCTCATAAATTAGCTATCTTGAATTTTCTTCAGCTGGGTCTAATGATTTGTGTGACTATGAGAAAGTCCAGTAATGCTTTCAGATTTCAGTTTTATCAACAGTAAAATGAAGGGACTGGATTTTCTCATCTCTGGGTCTCTCCCTTTGTAAAGTTTTATGGGTCCAGGCAATTACTGTTTATGGTTATGAAAAGAGCTGAAGTCATGACTTTTCTATTTAATTCTTAAAAAATAACATGCTTTTTCTGTTGTCAAATCCCACTGCACTTTTCTTCCACAGATTTCATTCATTTATAGAGCAAACCTGAGTGAGAACTAGGTGTAAAGGCAATATTTTTGTGAAAATTAAATCTTCCCAACTAATTGGATTTTCCCCAACTTTCCCCAAGAACTTGTTCTTTCTCAATTCTCCCTGCTGTTCTCTTTAAAAAATTATATTATAAAATGTCTCCATTGTCATTGGAACATGACAATGGGCTCAATGTGGCAAAATGTTCCAGGGTTCACTGGGTTCTGACCACAGGGAATCTGAGAAGTATTAAAAACAAATTGAATGAACAAGAACCTCAGAGGGAGAAACTTGGAGTTCAGTTAAGAAAATGGAGCCCTACATGACTGAGAAAGGAACAAAAGCAACATTTGAAGCAATAATGCCTGAGAATTTTCCCACATTAATGTTAGACACCAAACTACAGATCTGGGAAGCTCAGAAAACACCAAGCAGGGTAAATGTAAAACAAACAAATAGAAACTACACCTACACATATATTTAAACTGCAGAAAATCAAAGACAAATTTTTTAGAGATCTTGAAAGAAGCTAGAGGAAGGAGGGGAAAAAACCTTACCTGAAGGAGAAAAGATAAGAAATCCATCCAACTTCTTGCAAGCAAGAAGAGAGTGGAATAAAACATTTAAAGTGATGACAGAGAAAAAAATGCTTCCTGAATTTGTACTCTGTAAAATTATGCTCCAAAAATTAAGGAGAAATAAAGACTTTCTGAGACTAATAAATTTTGAGGAAATGTGTTGATAGTAGATCTGCCTTGCAAAAATTATTTTTAAAATTCTTCAGAGAGAAGGGAAATAATACATGTAAGACACTCAGATCTACATAAAGAAAGGAAGAGCATCAAAGAAGGAAAAAGAGGAGGTAAAGTAAAGAATTTCAGTTTGTTTTTTTAAATTGTTTTATTGCTTAAAGTATTACAAAGAGTTTTATATATGTCTCCTTTTTTTTTCTCCCCTTGACCCACCCGTAGCCTCCCATGCCTCCCAGTGTCTTGTGTCCATTGGTTATGCGGATATGCATGCATACAAGTCTTCCGTTGATCTCTTACCCCACCCCCCACCCCCCAACCCTCCCCAGCCTTCCTGCTGTAGTTTGACAGTCTGTTCAACGTTGCGCTGCCTCTGTATCTATTTTTGCTCATCGGTTTATAATGGTCTTTATTATCCATGAATGAGTGAGGTCATGTGGTATTTTTTCTTCATTGACTAGCTTATTTCACTTAGCATAATGCTCTCCAGTTCCATCCATGCTGTCGCAAATGGTAAGAATTCCTTCTTTTTTACAGCAGCATATATTCCATTGTGTAGATGTACCACAGTTTTCTAGTCCATTCATCTGCTGAAGGGCACTTAGGCTGTTTCCAGATCTTAGCTATGGTGAATTGTGCTGCAATGAACATAGGGGCGCATATATCCTTTCTGATTGGTGTTTCTGATTTCTTGGGATATATTCCTAGAAGTGGGATCACTGGGTCAAATGGGAGTTCAATTTTTAACTTTTTGAGGAAACTCCATACTGTCTTCCATAATGGCTGCACCAGTCTGCATTCCCACCAGCAGTGCACGAGTGTTCCTTTTTCTCCACATTCTCTTCAGAACTTGTCCTTTGTTGATTTGTTGATGATAGTCATTCTGACAGGTGTGAGATGGTACCTCATTGTTGTTTTGATTTGCATTTCTTGGATGATTAGTGACTTTGAGCATGTTTTCATATGTCTCTTGGCTTTCTGAATGTCCTCTTTTGAAAAGTGTCTATTTAGGTCCTTTGCCCATTTTTTTGATTGGATTGTTTATCTTCCTTTTGTTAAGTTGCATGAGTTCCCTATAAATGTTGGAGATTAAGCTCTTATCGGTGATAACATTGGCAAATATGTTCTCCCATGCAGTGGGCTTTCTTGTTGTTTTGTTGATGGTTTCTTTTGCTGTGCAGAAACTTTTTATTTTGATGTAGTCCCATTTGTTTATTTTCTCTTTAGCTTCCAATGCCCTAGGAGCTGTATCAGTGAAGAAATTGCTTCGGCATATGTCTGAGATTTTGTTGCCTGTGGATTCCTCTAGTATTTTTACGGTTTCTCGTCTTACATTTAAGTCCTTTATCCATTTTGAGTTTATTTTTGTGTATGGTGTAAGTTGGTGGTCTAGTTTCACTTTTTTGCATGTATCTGTCCAATTTTCCCAACACCATTTATTGAAGAGACTGTCTTAACTCCATTGTATGTCTTGCCTCCTTTGTCAAATATTAATTGAGCATATTGGTTTGGGTCAATTTCTGGGCCCTCTATTCTATTCCATTGATCTATATGTCTGTTCTTGTGCCAGTACCAGGCAGTTTTGAGAACAGTGGCTTTGTAATACAGCTTGATATCTGGTATTGAGATCCCACCTACTTTGTTCTTCTTTCTCAGGATTGCTGCAGGTATTCTGGGTCTTTTTTTATTCCAGATGAATTTTTGGAGAGATCGTTCTAGATCTGTGAAATATGCCGTTGGTATTTTAATGGGAAGTGCATTGAATTTATAGATTGCTTTGAGTAGTATGGACATTTTAATGATGTTGATTCTACCAAATCCAAGAACATGGTATGTTCTTCCATCTGTTTATGTCTTCCTCTATCTCTTTTTTCAACGTCCTGTAGTTTTCTGAGTAGAGGTCTTTTACCTCTTTAGGTAAGTTTATTCCTAGGTATATTAATTTTTTTGGTGCGATGGTAAATGGGATTGCTTTTATTAGCCTCTCTTTCTGTAAGTTCACTATTAGTGTATAGAAATGCCATAGATTTCTTGGTGTTAATTTTATATCCTGCTACATTGCCGAATTCATTTATTAAGTCTAATAGTTTTTTGATGGAGTCTTTAGGGTTTTTTATGTACAATTTCATGTCATCTGCAAATAAGGACAGTTTTACTTCTCTTTTTCCAATTTGGATGCCTTTTATTTCTTCTTCTTGTCTAATTGCAATGGCTAATACTTCCAGTACTATGTCGAACAGGAGTGGTGAGAGTGGGCATCCCTCTCTTGTTCCTGTTTTTAAGGGAAATGGTTTTAGTTTTTGCCCATTGATTATGATGTTTGCTATAGGTTTGTCATATATTGCTTTTATTATGTTGAGGCATGATCCTTCTATTCCCACCTTGCTGAGAGTTTTTATCAAAAATGGGTGTTGGATTTTGTCAAATGCTTTTTCTGCATCAATTGATATGACTATGTGGTTGTTTTTTCTTTCAATTTGTTTATGTGATGTATCACGTTTATTGATTTGTGGATATTGTACTATCTTTGCATCCCTGCAATAAATCCTACTTGTCATGGTGTATGATCTTTCTGATGTACTGCTGGATCCAATTTGCTAAGATTTTGTTGAGGATTTTGACATCTATGTTAATGATGGATATTGTCCTGTAATTCTCTTTCATTGTGTTGTCTTTATCTGGTTTTGGTATTAAGGTGATGCTGGCTTCATAGAATGAGCTTGGAACTGTTTCTACCTCTTGAATTTTTTTTTGAAAAGTCTGAGGAGGATAGGTTTTAGTTCTTCCTTTAATGTTTGGTAGAACTCCCCTGTGAAGCCGTCTGGCCCTGGGCTTTTGTTTGCTGGAAGCTTTTTGATGACTGCTTCAATTTCTTCCATAGTTATTGGCCTATTGAGATTTGTAGATTCTTCCTGATTGAGTTTTGGAATGTTGTATTTTTCTAGGAATATGTCCATTTCCTCCAGATTGTCTAGTTTGTTGGAGTAGAGTTGTTCATAGTATTTTTTAACAATTATTTGTATTTCTGTGGGGTCTGTTGTTATTTCGCCTATATCATTTCTGATTTTGTTTATTTGGGTCCTCTCTCTTTGCTTCTTGGTGAGCCTGGCTATAGGTTCATCAATCTTGTTTATCCTTTCAAAGAACCAGCTCTTGTTTTCATTGATCTTATGTATTGTTTTTTTGGTCTCTATGTCATTTATTTCTGCTCTGATCTTTATGATCTCCTTCCTTCTGCTCACTCTGGGCTCCTCTTGTTGTTCTCTTTCTAATTCTTTGAGTTGTAGAGTTAGATGATTTACTATCATTTTTTCTTGCTCTTTGAGATAGGCCTGTAGAGCTATAAACTTCCCTCTCAGGACTGCTTTCATTGTGTCCCATAGGTTTTGGATTGTTGTGTTTTCATTGTCATTAGTTTCCAGGATGTTTTTAATTTCTTCTTTGATCTCATTGGTAACCGAATCAATATTTAACAACATGCTATTCAGCTTCCAAGTGTTTGAGTGTTTTGGATTGTTTTTATTGTAGTTTATTTCTAATACTATGCCATTGTGGTCTGAGAAGATGCTTGGTTTAATTTCAATCTTCTTGAATTTGGGGAGACTTTGCTTCTGACCCAATATGTGATCTATTTTTGAAAATGTCCCATGTGCACCTGAGAACATATATTACGTGGCTTTGGGATGAAATGTTCTGAAGATGTCAATTATGTCCATCTGATCTAGTGAGTCATTTAGGATTGCTGTTTCTTTGCTGATTTTTTGTCTAGTGGATTTATCCAGTGATGTCAGTGGTGTATTAAAGTCCCCTACTATGATTGTATTGTTGTCAATCTCTCCCTTGATATCTTCCAGGAGGTTTTTTTTTTATGTATTTGGGTGCTTCTGCATTGGGTGCATATATGTTTATCAGGGTTATATCCTCTTGTTGTATTGATCCCTTTAGTACTATGAAGTGGTCTTCCTTATCTCTTGTTATGGCCTTCACTTTGAGGTCTATTTTGTAGGATATAAGTATTGTTACCCCAGCTTTTTTTTCATTTCCATTTGCCTGAAAGATATTTTTCCATCCCTTCACTTTCAGTCTGTGTGAGTCTCTTCTTCTGATGTGGGTCTCTTGTAGACAGCAAATGTATGGGGCAGGCTGCTCACGTGGTTGCTGCTCCTCAGACGAGGGAGCTGGCAGCTCACACAGCTGACAGCTGCTGCTCCTTCGAGAGGTGCAGGCCACATGAGGTTTCTGCTCTTGGGCCTGGGGCAGGCTGCTCGTGGGGCTGCTGCTCCTTGGACAGGATTGGGCTGCTTATGTGGCTCCTGCTTGCATGCTTGCAGTGCCCTGGGCTAAGGCGTTGGGCTGGTCAGAGGGGAGCACGCTTCAGAACTCATAGGAGCCTGTGCCCAGGGTGGCTGGAGACTCGTTGACCATGGGACCACAGCCGAAGTAACAGGTCCCTGGCAGGGGTGTCTGTAGAATCCCAGGTGTTATCTGAGGGCACCCTGGGTGGGGGTAAGGCCTGGCTTCCAGTTACAGTAGCTCTCCTCTTAAAAACGCTAGGCTTCTGGGGATGAGCTGGCCTCCTGGAACTGCTTACATGGTAGCAGAGGCAGCCTAGTTAGGCGAGCCTGTTTAGCCTGACCCCAAAGGCACTGTGGGATCTATCTGTGCCTCACTCACATACAAACACACACATCCCACATGACCACACACTACTCTTTTGGTCCCTCACTGACTCACTCTCTTCCTCACTGCCGCCTTCTTCCTGCCTCTGTAGTTGGGAGTCTGGGGTGTTATTGACCCGTTTGTGGATGGAGTTTCCTCTCCAGGTGTCCGGTTATGAGGCTCACTCTCTAGCACCTGGCCAGACAGGATAAAATTCACCTCAACAAGACACAACACAAAGGGACCAAAGCACGAATGTACTCACGACAACAATAACCCCACTATAAGTGACCACCTGAGAAAAGAGAATTAGGGGTGAGAAAAGAGAGCATAAATGATATGGAAGAGAGTGAAAAAGATAAGAGAGAAAAGAAGAAGGAAGAAAAGGAGAGTATATATATATATATACATATGGAAAATATCACAGAACCAATACATAAACAAACAAACAAAACAAACTTGTATTTTTTTCTAAGAATATTTCCATTTTGTCTAGGTTGTCCAGTTTGTTGGAATAGAGTTGTTCATAGTATTTTTTCATAATCCTTTGTATTTTGGTAGGGTTGGTTGTTACTTCACCTCTTTCATTTCTGATTTTGTTTATTTGGGTTCTTTCTCCTTGCTTTCTGGTGAGCCTGGCTAGAGGTTCATCAATCTTGTTTATTCTTTCAAGGTACCGGCTCTAGGTTTTATTGATCTTTTGTATTGATTTTTTGGTCTCTATGTTATTTATTTCCACTCTGATCTTTATTATTTCCTTCCTTCTGCTCACTCTGGGCTTTTATTGTTGCTCTCTTTCTAATTCTTTGAGTTGTGGGATTAAATAATTTATTATCATTTTTTCTTGTTTTTTGAGGTAGGCCTGTAGAGCTATGAACTTCCCTATCAGGACTGCTTTCACTGTGTCCCATAGATTTTGGATTGTTGTGTTTTTATTGTCGTTTGTTACCAATATATTTTTTATTTCTTCTTTGATCTCCTTGGTAACACAATGATTGTTTAGCCTCCAAGTGTTTGATTTTTTTCATTGTTTTTATTGTAGTTGATGTCTAATTTTATGCCATTGTGATCTGAGAAGATGCTTGATATGATTTCTATCTTCTTGAATTTGCAGAGACTTTGCCCGTTTCCCAATATGTGGTCTATCTTTGAAAATATCCCATGTGCACTTGAGAAGAATGTATATTCTGTAGCTTTGGGGTGAAATATTCTGAAGATGTCAATTAATTCCATCTGATATAGTGAGTCATGTATGATTGATGTTTCTTTGCTTATTTTTTGTTTAGAGGATTTATCCAGTGGTGTCAATGGGGTATTGAAGTCCCCTACTATGACTGTGTTGCTGTCGATCTCTCTCTTGATATCTTCCAGAAGTTTTCTTATGTATTTGGGTGCTCCTGTATTGGGTACATATATGTTTACCAGAGTTATACCCTCTTGTTGAATTGCTCCCTTTAGTATTATGAAGTGGCCTTCCTTATCTCTTGTTATGACCTTCACTTTGAGGTCTAATTTGTCAGATATAAGAATTGCTGCCCCAGCTTTTTTTTTTTAATTACCATTTGCCTGAAAAAATTTTTCCATCCCTTCACTTTCAATCTGTGTGAGTCCTTTTTGTGAGGTGGGTCTCTTGTAGACAGTAAATATGTGGGTCATGTTTTCTTATCCATTCAGTTACCCTATGTCTTTTGATTGCAGCATTTAATTCATTTACTTTTAAGGTTATTATTGATAGGTACTTGTTTATCACCATTTTTATTCTTTATGCCTGTGTTCCTTCTTCCCTTCCTATTTCTTCTTTTTACATCAGTCCCTTTAGCATTTTTTGCATTGCTGGCTTCGTGGTAATAAACTCTGTTAGCCCTTTTTTGTCTGTGAAGCTCCTGATTTCACCTTGAATTTTGAGTGATAGCCTTGCAGGGTGTAGTATTCTTGGATTCAGTCCCTTGCTTTGCAACACTTTGTATATTTCATGCCATTTCCTTCTGACTTAATGTGTTTCTGTTGAGAAATCAGTTAACAGTCTAATGGGAGATCCCTTATAGGTAAATTTCTTTCTCTCTATGACAGCCTTTAAGATTCTTACTTTGTTATTGGTGTTTGCCAATTTAAGTATGATGTGTCTTAGTATTGGTCTTTTTGAGTTCATCTTGTATGGGACTCTGTGAGCTTCTTGGATTTGTATGAGTTCCTCCCCCCACCCCCACCCCCGCCAAAGTCAGGGAAGTTTTCTGTCATTATTTCTTCAAACAGGTTTTCTATTCCTTGCTCAGTTTCTTTTCCTTCTGGAACCCCTATTATGCAGATGTTGTTTCATTTCACGTTGTCCCAAAGCTCCCTTAGGCTCTCCTCCTACTTTTTAAGTTTTTTTTTCAGTTGCTGCTCTGCTTTTATTTTTTCCTACCTTGTCTTCTAGCTTGCTGATGCAATTTTCAGCTTCTTCTAGTGTACTGTTGATGCTTTCTATTGTGCTCTTTATTGCAGCTATGTCATTCTACATTTCCTCCTGATTTCTTTTCATTTCCTCTTGATTCTTTCACATGGTGTTGACTTTGACCTCCATCCTTTCCAGCATCCTTATGACCATTGCTCTGAATTCTTTCTCTGTCATATTGCTTGCCCCCATTTTGTTTTCTTCATTTTCTGATGATTCCTCCTTTTCTTTTGTATGGGGGCTATTTATTTGTCTCCCCATTTTTGCTCCTCTCAGCATGTCCAGATATGTGACTCACTCTCTAGCATGTTGACCAAAAGGCACAAAATACAACTCAACAAGACATGACACAGAGGGAACAAAACACGACTGTATTCATGATACTGATAACCCCAAATAAAGGTGACCACCAGAGATAAGTGAATTAGGGGAGAGAAAAGAGTGCAAAAATGATATTGAGAAAAGGGAAAAAGGTAAGAGAGAAAGGGGAAAAAAGAAGGGGGAAAATACCTGTATATGGGGAGAAAACTCCACACAACCAACAAATAAACCAAAAAATGCAAACAACAAACAGCCAGTAAGAAGGCGGGGAAACTGAATCTGAAAGGCAGAACTTATTTCCAGAAGGGAAGGTCAAGGAATTGAATGAATGTGGGAATGGCCACAATTCAGTATAGAGGAGGTAGAAAGAAAATTAGTTTATAAGTAGAAAAGTAAAAAATAAAATACTCAATAAAATAAAATGGAAAAAAAATAAAAATAAATGAAAATAGTTCCTAAAAAATAATAATTAAATATATATATGTTAAAAATATATAACATTCCCCCCTCCCCTTTTTAACCTACCTATCTATATATGCATCTACTTTTTGGAAAAGGAGAATAGAGTAGAGAGCAGATAGACTTGAGTTTTGTGAGTGAAATTAATTAACCTATTATTAGAACAATAGAGCAAGCGAGGAGAGGGAAAAAAAGCATAAAATAAAAATAATAACAAACATACAATCAAACAAACAACAACAAGAAAAAAATTGGTTAGCAAAGAAAGAGAAAAGAGAAGGGTGCATGAACTTGGAGCAGGGGAGAGGAAATTAGATATATGAGTAAGCCAACAGAAACTACTATAATAGCAATGCATCAATAAAGCAGATAAAGAAGATCAATTTTTAACAAGGAGTAAAAAGAAAGAGAGAGAAAAACTAAAGCAGGAACCTGAGATGAGAAACAGTATGAAAAAGGGAGAAGTAAGGAAGAAAAGGTTGGTAAAATAGAAAAAAATGAAATAAGTAAAGTAATGATAAAAGGTAAAAATAGAATGTAGAACACTAGTCCAAAGATAAATAAAAGGTTAAAATAATAATAATTGTTAGGTTTAATGTGAGGTTTAATCTGAGATTTAAGATTTAATCTGACCCAAGCCAATAAATTGACCAAGACAAGCAGGGTATGAGCGAAATATCGCGTTTATTGGAAGCTCTCGGGTGAGGTCCCACGGTCTGGGGGTGCAGGCCGGGGGAGTCACACCCGCCTATGCCTGGCAGAGATTTTTTATGCTGCTGTTGGACCAATCAGCTTTATCTGAGGTAGCTTGTGGCGGGTGATTGATGAGCAGGAAGTTGGTACAGCTGCACCCTGGCCATCTTGAGAAGTCTCCGGTGGTTATTTATTGGCCGTCAGCACAACAGGATGCTCTGGTGGGTCCCAGGATGGCAGCTATTGTCCAGCAGGATGTGGCTCGGCAGTTCTGGGTTGTTTTGTCCAACTCAGCTGGTGGGATCAGGAAAGACCCTATTTTCCCAGCCCCAGACCTTACAATAATAAAATAAAGAAAAAAATAAAAAAATTAATTTCTTTAGTAAAAGATTAAAAAATAAAAAAGTGAATTAGTGTTTTTGTTTTTCTGCCTGGTTTCAGTCTTATTTACACAAGTGTCTATTTATGACATGAGCTCTAGATGGCGGTGTTGCTGTATTAGTTTCCGGGACCAAATAACCCCGCAACCCCTTCCTCAAGGGCTCCATGGGGGTATTCAGAATCCTTGTTTCCCTGCAGAGCTCAAGGCTGGGTGCAGCTGCACTACTAGGAGGAACCTGGTCTTCAGGAGGAAAATGGCTGTTTATGGTTGAAGTGACCAGACTGTCCAGAGCTGGGTTCCTGGTCGGCTTTTCCTATTTTTCTCCCCAGCTTCCACAAAACCACCTTCCCCTGCACCGCAGCCTCTGTGAGTGTTTGTAATTGAAAGGTCTTATGTACTGGGTTTTGCGGGTAAAAGCAAGGAAAATATAAAGACAAAGCAACGGTGCTGCTGCGCATCTCTCTTCCTCTGGCACTGTGAGGCTGGTGCAGAACTTCAGGCTGCCTTTCTGGGTGCAGCCTCCCATGGCTGTGGACCCAGATTTAGAGTCCCTGGCTGCCAGCAGCCCTGTGGTCCCCGTTCCACAGTCAAGTGTTATGCGTGTCCCCAAGGGACACGGACTTGGTGCAGCGCAGTTTCCTTCCAACCCTCTAGACCAGCGGTTCTCAACCTGTGGGTTGCGAACCCTTTGGGGGTTGAACAACCCTTTCACAGGTGTTGCCTAAGACCATCTGAAAACACATATATAATTACATATTGTTTTTGTGATTAATCACTATGCTTTAATTATGTTTAATTTGTAACAATGAAAATACATCCTGCATATCAGATATTACATATGATTCATAACAGTAGCAAAATTACAGTTATGAAGTAGCAACGAAAATAATTTTATGGTTGGGGGTCACCACAACATGAGGAACTGTATTAAAGGGTCGCGGCATTAGGAAGGTTGAGAACCACTGCTCTAGACCCTGTTGCGTGCATCTCTCTCTCTTTCCAGCCCAGATCCCTAATCCTACCATTCTCCAGGCATTCCCCATCCTTTTCAGCCATGGATTGATTGCCTCACCAATTCCGGGTGGATGTTATTGGTTTAGTTGTTTCTTCTGTCATCTCCGTGAGAAGATGCAGGACACGTCTGCCTATCCGGCCACTATTTTGTCTCCCCCTAGACAAACTCTTTAGGAGCCCACAGCCATGGAGGCTGGAGTCTTGGTATTTGTGGGTTTGCAGCAGGTCTCTGGCCGGTGTGGCTGTAGGGTCCTGGGTGGTGTCAGAGGGTTCCCCAGGTGGAGGTAATGCTGGGCTCCCAGTCACAGCTGCTCTCCCCTTCAAGATGGTGTGGTCTCTGTGGCAGAGCCGGCTGCCCTGGGAGACATTGCAGTGGTAGCAGAGGCTGCCCGGCTAGGGGAGCCTGGTTCGCCAGCCCCCAACAGTCCTGCAGAATATAACTGTCACACACACACACACACACACACACACACACGCCCTACATGTCCATGCACTCCCTCCCTCACTCACACTCTCTTCCTCACTGCTGTCCTGCCGGCCGTCATCTTGAATCACTCCTAAATTAATGTTATTAATTGATAGAAACAATCTGAAAAGGCTACCAGTTGCCTTTTAAGAATATCAAACTATATGACATTTTGAAAAACGCAAAACTATAGAGATAGAAAAAGGATCAGTGGTTGCCAGGGATTAAGGAGGAGCACAAAGGATTTTAGGGCAGTGAAACTACTCTGTATGATACTACAATGGTGGGTACAAATACATGTCAACACATTTGTCAAAATGCACATTAAGAGTAAACCCTAATGTAAATTCTGGACTTTGGGTGATAGAGATATGTCACCGATTGTAACTAATGTACCACTCTGGTAGGGGATGCTGATAGTAGGAGAGGCTGTGCCTGTGAAAACTCTCTGTACTTTCTGCTCAATTTTGCTATGAAGCAGAAACTGCTTGTCAGAGACAGCCAGAGCTCTGCTCAGCTCTGGTGCTCTGAGTCCATATATTCTTCCTGACTACACCAGGGCAGGTTCCTTCTTGAACCCTGCACTGTTTGGAACTTAGTCTGAGTTCCTTCTTTGTTCTCTGCTCACTAGTTGCAGGTGTTGGGTCCAAGCCCCACTGCCTTCACCACCAACTAGAAAAGTGTAAGTTAAAACTCTATAAAATATCACAGCCACACCCATCAGAATGACAGAAATGAAGATTTGGAGACAGTAAGAGCAAAAGCAAAAGGACACCTGGTAGTAAATGGAAAGCCATGAGAAGTTGTGGGTATATAAGAATAACTCTTTATTGCAGAAGCCAGTGGCCATGTAGCCACCAGACAACACAATCTTTCACAGCAGTCCTATACAGGCAGGCAGCCGGACACTGGCTGGTAAATACGTATCTTTCCTACAAAGCAGCATTAGTCTCTGTACCCACAGCTATTATCTGAGCAGCTGCATGTTGCCTCTAAACTCACCACCTTGCATTATAGCAGTATCTGAGCTCTCTGGCTCTGCAGTTTCTCTTGTCTCTCCTGCCCAGCACACTCTAGCTGGTTAACATGATAGCTATATATGAGCTCTCTATGAGCTCTTAGCCGTATATTGTAGCAGTACCAACTCTCAGCTCCATCTCTCCAGCATACTTCTCACACTCCAGCAGACTAGCTTGTCAGTAACCTATATATTACTCCAGAGACAAAGAAGGCTAGTTGCCAACAGTGACATCAATCATTTGGGTTATAGAAGGGCACAGAGTACCCTCATATAGTGTTGGCCTTGCAAATGCATTCAGAGTGGACTTGGCCATTCAGCATACTATCAAGAGAGACTTTTACACTCTAAGTGGCCTTGGCTGTCTGACAACTCTGGCGTGGTTTCCACAATGCTCTAACAAAAAGTCTATTTTTTTATGTAAAAAAGTACATTTACAGAAGCATAAAGGGTAAAAAATAAGAAATTACTCTAACAAAAGATGTCCAAGACCTCTTATGGAATATGATAAAGTGTTATTGAGAGAAATTAAAGAAAGCTATATAAATAGAAAGTAAGTTATGTTCATTGATTGCATACTTAGTGTTATAAAGATGTCAATTCTTCTCCAGTAGCCTACAGGTTAAATGTAATCCTGTGTTCCTAAATTTTATGTGGAAATACAAAGCCTTAACAATGGCCAAGACACTTGAAGAATAAGGTGAGAGGACTAGCTCTCCAGGATATGAAAATATATTATAAAGTAGAAATAATTTAAAAAAAGAGAGATCATGGAAAAATGGCCAACAAACTTGAGCACATAATTTACAAAGAAGCATATCCAAATAGCCAAAACATATATGCATGATTTCACCACCAACTAGAAAAGTGTAAATTAAAACTCTATAAAATATCACAGCCACACCCATCAGAATGACAGAAATGAAGATTTGAAGACAGTAAGAGCAAAAGAAACTCTCATATAGTGTTGGTGAGAGAGTAAATCATGATATCTCACTTTGGAAAACAGTTTGTCATTATTTGCTAAAGTCACAGATATGCAAACCTATGACGCATCAGTTATACAATGCTCCAAAAGTCAGATGTGTCCAGGACCCACTTTATGTATCTTTCCAAATTTCTCTGGATTCTCAAGTCCTCAGACCTTGATTTTATAATGACTGAGCCTGAGGATAGTGGTGGGGTTTGCCCTTCCAGGAGGAAACATTTTATATGCAGTCACCGATAAGGAACATTTTAAAACAACTTAATCTTTCCCTTCCCCAGACATTTCCCAGCCAAAAGTGAAGTCCAGCTCCTACTTTGCCCTCAACTCCCACAGCTCAGCAGCACTGGCTTTTTTTTTGTTATGTTTAAAACATATATATTATTGGTGTAGCAGTGGTTAATTATATAAATTTCAGATTACAACACTGTAATTCAATATCTAAATACCCCATTGCAAGCTCACCATCAAAAGTCTAGTTTGCTTCTGTTCCAATATAATTGACCCCCTTTACCCATTTTGCCCTCCCCCCACCTCCTTACCCCCTGACAACTACTATTTTGTTGTCTGTATCTCTCAGTAGGGTGCCTTTGTCACCTGAGAATTCTTTTGGGATGCTTTAGATCTGATTTTGTAACAACACTAGATGGAGCTCCTTCTTTTCTTTCCCTCTCGACTCTCCAGGCAGCAGTTTGGCAGGGCTCAGCAGTTGCTTAGGACAGAGCTGGTGCATTTGCACTGTGAGCTTCACCAGGAAGTCACCTTTGGCTCACTGGGAAGAAAATCCTCACTTCTTCACTACGGGGAGGGTGGAGAGCATCTTCCCCTCAGGATAGCTGAGGAGTCTAAGGGGTCTTGTAGTAAGCTTTATTCTTCTGCCTGTAGGTAAGCGTGAGATCAAATCATTTAAATCCAGCAATTCACTACCTTTTCTCTGGGGACCCCAGGAAGCAGCAAATATTTATCCATAGCATACAAAGAAGGGCTCAATACATGTTTATTGTCCATTGAAAAATAACGTTAGCCAAAACCGGTTTGGCTCAGTGGATAGAGCGTCGGCCTGGAGACTGAAAGGTCCCAGGTTCGATTCCGGTCAGGGGCATGTACCTGGGTTGCGGGCACATCTCCAGTGGGAGATGTGCAGGAGGCAGCTGGTCGATGTTTCTCTCTCATCGATGTTTCTAACTCTCTATCTCTCTCCCTTCCTCTCTGTAAAAAATCAATAAAATATATAAAAAAAAAAAAAAAAAAAAAAAAAAAAAAAAAAAAAAAAAGAAAAATAACGTTACATCATTGCAGCAAAGAGGGGGAGAATTAGCAGGACAAGGAGTACAGGATTGGTCTGTAACCTGCATACAATGGAGGCACTTTGCTCTAAGATACTTGCAAATTCTGGATGGGAATAGTCTCAGCTCCAGTACTGCCTCTTTAAGGTGACATCCATTCTCAAATACGGAGCCTCCTTCACCATCACATCCCCTGGATTTTCTCATTTATCTATTCAGTTATTTATTGTCACTTCCCTAGCTTGTGAGTTCCCAGAGCCTTGTCCATTTTGTGCAAGGCTTGTTCTCATGTCCTAGAATAGAGCTTGGCACATATTAGGAGCTCAATAAATGTCCCTGAAGTGGAAGGTCATTCTCTCTTTCCACCTTTCTTCCTTTTTTCAACTCTCTTCCTTAAACTTTTATGCAGAATAACTCTACTCTTCTCTAGTGCCTTCTTCCAAATTGAACTCTAAGCTCAGCTTTGCCCATCTACAGCCCATCAATGATTAGGTCAAACTAAAGAACTGCCCCCCCAGCACACCCAAAGGTCAGAGACACAATAATGTTCTCATGGTCCTTTTTACAACTAAACTTTCACCTATTTATTTGATTGTTACTTTACCCCCCCTCCCCCAAAAGTGAAGCTAAACACCGGGTGTCCTTTCTATCCTCCAACATTTTTATCTAGAATAAAAGTCATTTAGAAGATGACAGATGGAGGTCTTAAGGAAGAGAAATAAATTCCCCAAAGTAAGAGTCTGTGGATAGTTGTATTTGCCAGCCTTCGATCTTTTATTTGTGGAGGAGAGAAATTCAAGGTCTCATAACCTTGATTCTTGAATTGGTTCTGCTCCACACAGACCTTTTTTGACCTTTACTATGTAGTAAGTAAAGCTTGTTGCTGACCCAGACGAAGTTTGAAATCTCAGATACTTAAATTTTCTTTCCCATTTATATTGAGATCCACCCTAGGCTGTATGGCCTTCAAGGTGAACATTCAGAGGCCAGACCCTTTTCACCTTATGGCTCTTTCTTTTGCTGTATCTTCTTAGCAGTGCAGATGGTGAATGAGGCTCTAATGGAGATACATGTGCTTCTTGGCCCTTTGGCTCACTTTATCTTTTACAAAAGTCTTCTGCTACATTCTATTGGTAAGAACCAATCACACAGCCCATCTACATGTAAGGGATGTGGAGGCTGTGAAATGTGGCCTGTGGCTGGCCAGGGGAAACATGAACACTTGGTGGCCAGCTCACCATGTTTGTCAAAGCTCTAAAGACCAGATTTCCATCTGGATATTTTTTATAGCATAATTTCTCATCTTTTCAGCCAAGGCTTCTGCTGTCATTCAATCCATTATAAGCTCCCCAAATGCTTTCCCTTCTCCTCTTCTCTCCCTGGCTTAACACCTTTTTTTCTCCCTGTAAAAGTTTGTTTAATTGAGGGGCATTTATACATCGATCTATTTCTTGACTTTGGCCTTTCTCTTGTTGGCCAGGCTTGTTTGTCTTTGTTTCTGACTCCTCTTCATGAATGTGTGTCTCTGTTTCTGACTCCTCTCCAGTCCTGAGTCCTCCTGTGTAGCCAGGGGTTACATTTCTCAGCCTACCTCCTCCTGCCACCCACTTATGTCTAGATGGGCCAAATGATTGATTCTCACCAAAGGAATGTGAGCTTAAGAGCTTGGTAAAGACTCAAGTGGGTAAGAACCTTCCCTATAGTCTCTTCCCCATCTGCCAGCTGCTGAGAGGAAGAAGGAACCATTAGGTGGAGGGCCCAGGCTCTGAATGATCACATAGGCCATACAACCTGCCTTGGACTGCTGACCACTTTCAGGAGGGTGGCTTCTACAATAAGAATGCCAGGTATATCAAATTTAGCCTCTGACACCACTTCAACTCCTTTCTGCCTTCTGTCCTCTCATGTGTCCCCTGTTTTTCTTCTTCTTCCTAGACTATTAGAAATTTAAAGTATGAGACTTTCAAAATAGTTTCTTCAATAAAAGTCTTTTCCAGTAAGACTTCAAAACTCAGTAAAAAAATTATAAGCACTGTGGTGGGTAAACAGGGAGAGATATTTTTGAAAAAAGGTATTGGCCCATAGCCCTTTAAATCTTCTGCAATTTTAATTTCGTCCATTTATTGATGATTATCAAATACTATGGTAAGTACTACATACATGATTTCACTGAATTTTCTAATAAGTTATTATATTGAAATTAATAGTTGTCTTCTTTAACCTTTGGACATCTGAACCAGGGACCATTCCTGGGAAATGCAATCTTTTTTCTTTACTTGGTTTAAAAACATCTGCTTATTTCCCCCTGGCATCATAGTTCCATTCTGTTCTCTCCATCCTCCTGTACTGTAAACTGATGCCTGAGAAAAACTCTGTCATCTACTTGCCTATCTAGTCCTCTGCTTATTTATGTTCAAGGGATCCAAGGCAGTGTACGGCTTATATATATGTATAAACCCCACAGAACTTAGCTGAGCAACTTTTCCATGGATGATACTTAACAACCATATATTTGAATAATAGGTGTTATAGTCTAACTACTCCTGTAGTTCTTAAGCCTAACTGCATATCAGAATCGAACAGGAGACTTTGTTACTATATCAACATTTCTGAGAATGGGTTTCAGAAATCTCTATTTTTAACAAACTCCCCAAGTAATTCTGAATCATCCAGCTTGATCCCAGATTGCAGACTGGCATTTGAAAACCCATAGAGCACTCCATCTTTCTTCACCCCAGAATCCTTCCTTTCACTATGCATGCTGCCCTAACCATTTTCTCCTAGCAACCAAAAATTAACAATCAAGTTAATATATCCTGAGATTCTCACCATGAGGCAAAGATATGCCCCAAAGTCTAGAAAATGGTAAGTTCTACTAGACATCAAAATGCTTTCCCCAACCAATCAGCCACTACTTACAAATAGCTGATCCTTTCTACACTCAAATAGAGAATCAGAGACCTATTTTCTGGATATGTTTCACATGTTGCATATTTTACCCATCAATAGACCCTTGAAAGTCTCTGCACAAAGTTTTGTCTTTAAATTGTCTTCACATCACCTGGTAATTGGGGTACTGTGTTCTCAGATAACCTGAATCCACTATTTTCTTATCCTGACCCTACCTGCAGCATCCTCTTTGGGGGAGTTTCTTGAAGATAGGCTGTTAAAGTAGAATAGGCAGAGTCAAGAAAACTGCCATCTGGAGTCCACACTGCAGATGCCCACACGAGTCTTGAAAAATCTAGCTGGGGAGGAGGTGGAAGATCCTGTGGGCTGGTTGATAAAGGAAGAAATGAGAAGGGTACATTGTAATGTTCTTACCATTGGGCCAATTCATAGAGAGAACTCATCATGATATGGTAGAGAGATCTAAAGGCTTAAGAAAACAACATTATTTTTGATTTTTACATTCAAGAGACACACATTATGTGGCCACCTTGGTAGCTCTTCAGCGTTGCCTAAGAGTGGAGTTCTTTTCTAATCACTCCCACTTCTCTTCTTGCTTCTACTTTCTGGCCAAACTCCTGTTGCAATAAAAGGAACAGACTTTCCATCACATGTATGGATGTGTATATTTTTTTATTTATGTACAAAGGATTATTTTTCACATTTTCTAAAGACAAGATAGAAGACAAGTTATAAAAATTTATTTTTTATTTTGAAAAATTTAGATTTTTATAGCTGGAGATGATCTCAGCCAAGATAAAGTTGAAACCCAGAGAGGCAAAGTGACCAAGATGCACATAGTAAGGACCAGACCCATGGTGGTCTCAGTGATGGGCCCACCAGATGTCTCCTAAAGGAAGGACTTGTTGCCTCTGTTGCTGGGAGGGCAGTTGGGTTGGCAAACAGCCTTCAGCTGTCAGCCTCTTCAGGATTCCGTCAGTGTCAGAGAGGAGTCTCACCCAGGAGTAGGCCCTTTCAGGGGCACCCATAACCATTGAATGATGGAGGCAGACATAAAAAGCCCAGCCTTTTGACTTCCTGTGGGATACCTTAAATGGCCATCCTAGCTCCAGAGCAAAATGTAAGGTCAGCTGAGGCTGCCAGGTGGTCAGGGGGCTTGCTTTCCTTCCTCATTTTCAGAAATATTTATTCCAAGGGCACTACTGAATGAACACCCTGCATACTAAACTTCATTTCAGAGAGTACTTTCAAGAGAACCCAATCTTGAATAAGACCTAAAATTAAAACTGTCTAAAATAAAAACTGGTTCGGCCCTAGCTGGTTTGGCTCAGTGGATAGAACCTCGACTATCAGACCAAAGGGTCCAGGGTTTGATTCTAATCAAGAGCACATACTTAGGTTGCAGGCTCGATCCTGGCCCTGGTTGGGGTCTGTGCAGGAGGCAACCAAACGATGTGTCTCTCTCACATTGATGTTCTCTCTCTCTCTCTCTCTCTCTCTCTCTCTCTCTCTCTCTCTCTCTCTCTCCCCTCCCTTACACTCTCTCAAAATCAATGGAAACATAGCCTTGGATGAGGATTAACAAAGAATAAAAATAAGATAAAAACTGGTTTCTGCTAAAATATCCATATTGGAAGTGTGTGTGTGTGTGTGTGTCCTTGCTTGGGTGTATGTGAATTTTTTTTTATTCAGAAGAAATGAGAAAGTTGTCTGACCAGCTAGAAAATAAACTCATATGCAGTGCAGTACTTTAATCATGCCCAAAGTTACCCAGAATTGATCTGATATTCTTAAGGATATATATAAGTTATTATACATATGTAAAATAGCCATACATTTTAAAATAGTCTCACAACTTGACATTTGAAAGGGAATTCTAAATGTATACCACATCTTCAACCACTTTGCAAATAACTTAGTTATTTTTATCTCTCCACTCTTCTTCTATTTATACTCCATGAACATTATGTTGTAAGTGTATTGACATACTGATATTCCAGAACTTTTCATTTTAAGCCATTCCTCTTCGAAGATTTCTCACCATCTCCTGTCTATTCCTGCTTAAGAATGAAAATATGGAAGGGATAAGGGGGCAGATGATATAACTAAAAACAGAGTTGCATGTTTGATGAACAGATAACATTATTGCGTTATAGAAAGAACAGACTGCTACTTTCAAATACATGGCCATTTTATAATTCTAGAAGGCCCTACATTTGTTTCTCAGTAGAGAACAATCAGGATGGAAAAGTAAAAGGGAAAATACTAAGGGATATAAGTATAGGAAGATATATATATTTCATAAAACTTGGTAAAAAAAAAAAAAAAAAAACAGAACAGATTATGAAGGATTTCCTTATGCCCTTGTAATGTCATCTACCTTACAAAACATATTGTGTACTGGATATTTTTATTTTAAGATTTTTATTATTACACTAGAGGCCCAGTGCATTGGGGTGGGGGGGTGGTCCCTCAGCCCAGCCTGCCCCCTCTCACATACTGGGAGCCCTCAGGGGATGTCCTACTGACGGCTTAGGCCCTCTGGAAGCAAGCCTAAGCTGCAGTCTGGCCTCCCTCTGAGGGAGGCGACCCGGCTGATCAGGGGAAGGCGCCAGCCCCATCACCCTGCTGCTGCAGCCACTGCCAGCCACCGCAGCCACCAAGGTGTTTTCATCAACACGGACTCCAGTCCCTTCACCATGAAAAAATGGCAACTTTCTTTAGGCATTTTCAAGATATGTGTTTCATAAAATATGACATTTCTTTCTTTCTTTATCCTCACCTGAAGATATGTTTCTATTGATTTTTAGAGAATGTGGAAGAGAGAAGAAAAGACAGAGAGAAACATCAATGTGAGAGGGACACTTTGATTGGTTGCCTCCTGCATCAGCCCTGACCTGGGCCCCGGCCAGGTAGGAGCCTGCAACCTAGGTACATGCCCTTGACCAGAATTGAACCCGGACACTGCAGTGGGCAGGCTGAGGCTCTATCCACTGAACCAAACCGGCTAGGGCAGGATATGACATTTCTTAGCCCTCCAGCAGCAGACCTTCATTTATTCCTTCATGAGTGAGGTGGAAAAACCCTAGAGCCCCTTTTTGAATTCTTGTTATCCAAGTTACCAAGAACGTTACCAGTGGCATACAGGGAGCTTAGCCAATGAGCTGTCAGAAAAGGTGTTTCCCCTGCAGCTCACCCGCAGAAGGCAGGACTGCTGGCAAGCCTAGGCTGGCACACCCCCTGTCTCCGGGCCTGCTCAAGCCTCCAATGCAGCTTGGGAAGGGCCCCCCAGCTCTGCTCAAGCCTCTGCCCGAGGCTTGGGCAAGGCCACCGCCCCTCCCCTCCGCTCAGGCCCTTCTCAAACCTCCGCATTGGCTTGGGAAGGGTCCACTGGCTCTGATCAAGCCTCCACTGTGGCTTGGGAAGAGCCCCCCAGCTCCGATCAAGCTTCTGCCGTGACTTGGGCAGGGCTCACCGGTTCCGATCAAGCCTCAGCTGTGGCTTGGGCAGGGCCCCCCCGCTCCTCTCTGGCCCTGCTCAAGCCTCTGTTGCCCCCCTGCCCATGGCACCAAGGCCAGTAAGCCAGGAGTGGCCAAGGGTGTTCTGGGACCGAGGCCCCTCAGGGCCTACGCTGGGGCCTGCAGGCTCTGAGCTGCCTGGGTCCCTAGGATGTTCCCGGGACCTAGGCTGCTGGGCGCCTTGTGCATGCAAATTAACCCCCATCTTTGCAGGGTTAATTTGCATACTCACTCCTGATTGGCTGGTGGGTGTGGCTGGTGGGCATGGCTTTTCACATAGCGGAGGTTTGGTCAATTTGCATGTTTGTCTTTTATTAGATAAGATTTTATGTAGGTGAATTTATTTATCAGTATCATTATTTGGGGCCATATCCTATACTCCATATTTTTAATAGAAAATCCATTTAAAAATGCAACAGTTTTTACAAAATCCACTCAGTGAGAATATAGGACATTCTTTTTCTACAACATTGATTTTTAGTACTTTTGCTAATAATAACTGACATTTATAGAGCATTGGCTCTGTGCCAGCAGCTGTTCACAGTATTTACACAGTAAGTTATCTACCTTTCAGCATCTTCTTATATGCCAGTGCTTCCTTTACAGTTGTGTTGCACTTCCCACTCTACAGTTGAAGAAACTGAGGCAGAGAGGGCTGTGGTCTGGGCGGCAGCTGTTTTCTCTGCTTCTGGTTTTGACTCTGCCACCAATGGCAACTCGATTTTCAGCTTCCCTGTTGCAGACTGGCAGTTTCTACCTGTAAAATGGGGACACTCCATTGCATCACCTCAAAGGACACTTCTTCCTCTAAAATAGCTTGATTTTGTGCTTCTATTTTTGCTCCTAAAATACCGGATTTTGGAATTCCTAAAGCATTTTCTTTTTGTTTTGTTTCTAATGGAAAATGAATATGGCTGTTATAATGAAAACCTCAGCATTTTTCTGAAGGGGCAGAACTGTGTTGCCTGCAGAATTTGTCTTGAGAGTTTATATTTCAAGGAGGAGGAGGAGGAAGAAGAAGAAGAAGAAGAAGAAGAAGAAGAAGAAGAAGAAGAAGAAGAAGAAGAAGAAGAGGAAGGAGAAGAAAAAGAAGAAATAATTGTGGTTGAGATGGTGACTAATTCAAAGATTATATATATTTGTATAGGTTTAGAAGAGGGTAGGATATAATTTATATAGGTTTAGAAGAGGGTAGGATATAAAAAAGACTTCAAAGACAGGAAAGTAAGGGACATAAGAGAGGAGAACTGAATACCACAATATGTTTTTCCTTTTAGAATACCATCTGCTGAGATTTTGAGCCTGAGAACAAAGTGGGATTTGAAGGGAATAAATGAAGTGAAAGAAATGCTGAGAAATCTTTTGACTCAGCAACTTCTCGACAAGCATAAGGAAGTCATGTGACTTGCCCTTCTGGGCCAATAAAAGTATGTGGGTTCTTCGAGGGCAAACTATGTAGGGTTCTCTGGTTGAAGGAATGTGGTTCAAGGGCCACAGTAAGGGGAGCACAGACATAAGGAATGCTGGCATTGGGACCCTCCGGGACTGCACTGGAGCAAAGCGTAGGGATTCTCTTAAACAGGCTGAGGAAGGAGCACTTAAATGAGGAAACCATAAAGCTAAAGCTTTTGAGACCTTATCATTTACTTTTTCCTCTCACGATACACACACTGAGACCCAGGGAAGTGAAGGAACTTGACAAAGATCAGTGCTCTTGGAATCAAGGCATAGAGGATTGAAAACAGATAAATTTTAAAAACAAGGTTGACTTCAAAAAATACTCTCTTTTGCTCCCTTAATAGTAAGGAATAACATCAGGAAAAAAACACCTTTCTCAATTAAGGTACTGAACCATAATCCTTGGGCCCTCAACAATCTGTTTGGAAGGTTATAATATTAATTTATCATGTCTTATAAGACTGCTGGTTAGCTTTTATGTAAGAAATTATGAATCAGCTAAATTAACAAGCTTTCCTACTGTTTTTATAATGTCTAATTTAGGGTGGCGTGTATGACAAAAGATGATCTGAAATGCAAGAATTAAAGAAATAGAAAGTATATATTTTTAAAAAACCTATGAAATAAACCCAAACGACTCGTTAGAGGAGAGTGGCTGAGAAACTGAATAAAAGGGATTAAAAAAAATCTACCCATGGTTATTTTTAGCATTTGTAATTTTAAATTTTTTATGTGTTAAAAGTAAAAAGAACTTCCCAGAATGAAAATGAAGATTCATCACTGAGGAAAAAAAAATAATGGTATGAACTTTTAGTGACTTGAACAGACTGAAGAGTTTTAGTATAGCTGTTAGGTCAATTAAAAATGCCAAATTCTGCAAATAACAAAATGTTTTGGAAGTATTTTTTATTATTAGAATCTGGGGTTTTAAGGGGTGAGCCAGGCCCCAGGTTCTCTCTCAGAGGCAGTACTGAGTCCATTGCATAGATCTAAGGGATGGAGCTGGGCATTTTTGTTTCCTCTGTTATCATACATCAGATTGTCGCTAATGTTTAATCCCTGCTTTTCCAAGAAGAGCAGGTTTTGATCTCTCTTTTTTGGTTTATGATTCCCTGTACATGCTCTTAATATTCTGAACTCTGTGTACTTTAAAGGAGGCCAGGAATGAAGGGCATTGGAACAGAAAGGGCCTTGGCCTTCTTTCCCTTTAACAAAAAAAACAACAAACTGAACAGTCCCTTGACCTTTGACATGCAGGGCCTGGTGGGCAGCATCTGCACCTATGGAGAAGAGGAAGGGGGAAGAGGCAGGCCAGGGACCATTCTCCTGTGAGGCTGCCCCCCACTGCCATGGTTTGCTCCCTATCAGGCCAAAAGCACCTTAGAGCCAACTGCAGCCAGCTGAACAAACTGCCTTCAGAAAGGCGATTTCTTCTGGTGATTTTGAGCATCTAACTGGAATGTGGTTTATAGGTAAATGCCTTAGTTTGGATTGGAGCCATTTCAGCAAGTGAGATATCTCTTGGTAAGCATTCTTTCTAAGAGTAGCCTGACATGCCATCTTCTACCATTTATGGCTGCCAGGTGGCTCTTAGGCCCATTTAGGCAATAGCTGTCCCTGGCCAAACTCTTTCCTATCTAAAAAGAGTAGCATTGAGTTCCTTTTTCGCAGAGATTACTAGGAATTTCAGAATTACTTGGAAACCGGTTTGGAGGGTTTAGAGCTAACATGTTTTTGGTAAGGATTTTTTCCTCGAATTAATTTCTTCATTTCCACTATCACTTCATACAGCCACTATTATTTCTCCTCTGGATTACTATGACTGTTCTTAATCAATCTTGTTGCCTCAAATCCCTTCTCTTCCCTACCATCTGGAGAATCTTCCCAATCTCAAAGCTGACTGTGACCCTCCCACACCTACAGCCTTTCACTTGCCCACCCCCATTCTCTGATGGGTATCAAGGCCCTCTATAATCGGCCTCTCCCCTCATTACCTCCCTCTTCATACGCCACACTGCACCATGCAGGACTGCTTAGATTGCCCGCTGGGGCAGCCTTTCCCATTCTGGTGCCTAGGACAACTCATTTCCAGATGTCAGACTGGATGTCACCTCTCTGGGAAGATTTCTCTGATCACCTCTGCCTGAATCAAACATCCCTCCGCTGGGTTCCTTCAACCCCTTCACTTCAACCTTGGTTATGCAGATGTCCATTGTCCTCACAGGAGTGTGAACTCCTAGAGGCCAGTGCTGGGTCTCATCCTTGAGTCCCCAGAGTTTGGTCCAGAGTGTGACACTTGAAAGAGCTCAACACATGGTCAGGGCATAAATGAAAGGTTTCTTTGACTCAGACAGCCAGAAGGGAGGAACGGCCTGCCTCTAGCAGAGGATCTGGCCGCCTCTTCCATTTTCCCTTCCTTACTTAGGCCTAGAGAACTCCAAGACTCCTCAGTCTCCCTGGGCACCCAGGAGGAGGGTGAAGAGAGGGGGCCCTTTGTTCCTCCTGCAGATGGCAAGAGCTGGGATGGGGCCCAGCAGCTGTGTTTGGGTGGAAGGCAAGAGGGCAGATGGCCTGATATCTGTTTGCAGACAGCCTGAGAGGCCGCAGCCCTGGTGCAAGGCACTCTAGAGGTGAACTCAACAGATGGTGGTGAGTCAGGGCAGATGCCAGGGCAGGCTGCTGTGTTAGCATTCACCACTCAGATGCTGGCCGATGTGATTTCGAGGCAGCAAGGAGAGATTTCTTTATGTATAAGACCATTGTGTTCCTGGTGGTGGCTTTTCACATTTCAGTCTAACAAAGCCTTTCCTATATGAAAACTCTTTTAATAGCTATCATTTAAAATTGGTCTAACACAAGCAAACCTCCTTAGATTTCAGTTTCATTTCTGCACATTTTGACAACCATTGAATTATTCACTCAATCAATACTTATTGGGAGAAGTGGGGAGGATGGGAGGGACTTCTTTATTGATCAAAATATTTAGAACCAGAACATGATATAAGGCCTAGTCATTTGTACTGGGATAGCAGTCACATGCTTACATATCTAGATGAAATGAGCTCATTAATATCTTCATATCATCAGGAAATTATTTCCTTAAAAAACAAACAAAAACATGGGCAGGATCCTCAGAGGATCAAGGTGGCACCATCACCACCTGGCTGACTGCCTCTCCTCTCTTGATCCAAAGCCAGTCAGTCCTAAAAGCAAGGCACAATGTCACATTTGTGTCCTGGAAATGTATGTGTGGCTTCCTTAAGATATCAATTTGTAATGGACATGCCTATGAGACATCCTCCTCCAAGTCTATAATTCTTTAATCATCCACTTTGATAATCCTTTTCCTGATTAAACATTGAAGCTATGACTTGATATCACTTTTTCATTTCTGCATGAAATAGAGCAACTGAAAACTGAAACATCACAGTGCTGTCATACAGCAGAGGTGTAAATTATCCACACCCCCAAAATAATTTTTAACAATAATAAAGAATTCAATTCCATAAAAAATCAATTGGGGGCATCCTAGTGAGGAAATGTCTTCTTTCCCCCACCACCCTGCTCACATATAATCTAAAATACATATCCCCGCTTACCAGGTGGAGGGAACCATCTAGCCTTAGCATTCTGAGATCCATGAGTTTTCAAAGTGCATGTAACACAACAGAGTTGTGGCCAGATGGGATCCCAAAGTCCTTTCTTGTGCCTCACACTTTAGTGTCTTCTCGCCAAGGGTTCTTGGCTGCCAGACAGGTTTTCTCCTGAGGTGTCCAACATGGTAACCACTGGCCATCTGTGGCTATTGAGATAAGAAATTTAAAGCAAATAAAATTAAATAAATGAAACATTCAGTCCCTCAGTCCCACTAGCCCTGTTTCAAGTGCTCAATAGGCACATGCTGTTAGTGGCTGCCACGTGGGATGGCGCATACATGGAGCATTTGCATCATCACAGAAAGTTCTATTCATTTCAGCATCACTTTAGGTTTTTGTGATTTTATGACTGAGTTGACCGTTGTTTGAATCTATTAATCAGCTCAGTGGGGCTTAACTGTGCACTAGGGCAGCTGTGGAGGGGATGACAGAACTGATTTGTTTCGTAAAATGGCAATGGTAATAGTAAAAGTATGAAAATAGTAACAGCAGGCATTTATTGAGCACTTATGATCCAGGCACTGTGCTAAGCACTTAATGTGCTATCTCATCACAACCAGTATCCCAGTTTAGCAAGAGAGAAAATTAATAGCAGAGGTGGAAAAAGTCTGTAGCATTCATCTAACCTGACCCTCTCAGTTGTCAGAGCTCAGACCCTGGAGTCAGACTGTCCGGGTTCAATTGAGTGGCCTTGGGCAAGTGATATTCTTTGTGCCTCAGTTTCCTCATTTATAAAATGGAGGAAATAGCAGGAATTTCTTATGGATTGTTGTGAAAATTTGACATAAATAGCTTGTGTAAAGTGCTGATAGCCCAGTCAGTTTTAACTGTTTTTATTATTTATTATAGGTAAGAAAAATTCAGGCAGATTAATGTGATGCCCAAGGCCACACAGATAACACCAGCCTAGCACTCTTTCCATGACACCAATCCTCTTTTGCACATATCACATTGTGTTCTCCCTTCCAGCTTCCCACATGCTTTCAGTTAGCCTGCACCCCTCCCTTTTATCATGACCACTTGGCAGCCAACTGCTAGTATCATAAGTGACACTAGCACTTCTCCATTGTCAACTGTGCCTTGGAAGCATCCGGTTTCCAGGGCTTTCTGGCTTGGTGACATTTAGAGAATAAACCTAGGGATCTCCAAACTCCTGCCACTTCCAATGTTCTAAGAGAACTTGAGCTAAGAAAGCAAAGACAGGTTTCCCTACTAGGTAAAAGAGAATAAATCTTTTGACCCAGTTGTCTGGACCCAAGATAAGACACCTTAAGATTTTCTACAGTAGAATAATAGTTGAAGAAGAAAAATGGAGGAAGGGGAAACATGATAGTTCACTATACTGGCCTAATCTAGGTGGTCACCTACAAGGCACACTTTCTTTATGGCATAAACTCTTCAGGTCTCAGTGAACTGCTTGTGGGCATGTCAGAGTAGTCCCTAGTCCCAGGCCCTGCCTGCTTTAGTTCACTCCTGTGTTTATACAAGATGCTCATGTTAGAGTCCTTTTCCCAAGATGATGTCAACTCACTAAGGGTTCATGAGTTTGGGTCTGTGTGCTCTTACCTAGAAATCTGAAGATTAAAGAAGAAAATTCTCTTAAATATAAATACCAAGAATACTCTGAGTAGCTGATTGGTTTTTATCTTTTGAGCATTGAACATGAAATTCTTAGTATTTTTTCTCTTTTCATTGACTAATAGAAAGTTCAGGACCAGATTTGCAACCTGTTTCTAGCAAAGCATATTGTTCAATATGACATATATTTTGTACACTGAGCCTGTCCTTGGTGGCATTTTCATATTTCTTCTACCTTTATTTCAATTCTTCAATTATTTTTTGGCACAATGCAAGACATAGGATATAAATAATAAAGATAATTTCTGGTGTAATTTCAGGATCTGAATCTGGGAAAGTCTTCGGGCTTTTCTCCAAAAGTTTTAAGTTTTCTTGTTTCCTAATTAGAAAAAATATATAAGTTGTGGACACCACTGATGCTGTTGTTCTCTGAGGTGATGACATTGGGAGTGTTACACAGTGCATGCTGTCCTATAGAAGGGGAGTAGAACCAAGAGAAGGCTCTGTTTTTTTGTTTTGTTTTTGTTTTTTGGTGTGTGTGTGTGTGTGTGTGTGTGTGTGTGTGTGTGTTTAAAGAGGGCTCCTAAATATAAAAGAAAAGAGTTGGGATTGAGAAGCTTGGTTTAGGGACACTGAAGATAAATTTGCCTGCATTATTGGTTTTTTCCAATCCAGTCTTGGGTACCAGCCAGCCCCATCTGGCACAGGTACCCAGGCAGGCCTTCTGCAATATAGTTTTAAAATCTATTTTAAGTGTCCTGCAGCAGTGAGTCTCAAACTCTAAAGTGCATACAGATCACTGGAAGTCTTATTAAAACAATTCTGATTCAGTAGGTCTGGAGTAGGGCATTAAAATTCTGTATTTTTGACAAGCTCCCAGATAATGTATATGTCTCTGGTCAAAGGACCACATTTTGAATAGTGACGATTGATAGGACTTTTATGGCAGCAGGTGGCAATTGGGGATCTCTGGACTCAGACTCTTCTTGACAATGTTATCTCTTCCAGTATTGCTGGTGCAGATATCTGAGGTTTAAACTTCATTCCTTTCCAAGTATTTGCATAGACCCAAAATGCTTCTTGTTAACAACCTTGGCCCAGCCTACCCCTATTTAAGTATCATACCTCCAGACCTTACAAGGCAAGATAACCTTCAATGTGCTAGCATTCACATCTTCTTGCTCTTTCCTATAATTGCCGAGTTAGCTGGAAAGGGTTACTGTCTGGAGGTAGGGGAAAGGAAAGCCTTATATTCAGAATATATAAGGAATACTTACAGCTCAACAATAAAATTAAAAGATGCTCAACACCAATAGTTACTAGGGAAATACAAATCAAACAACAGTGAGATACCATTCTATATCCATTAGGATGGCTATAATAAAAAGAATATCAACTGTTGGCAAGAACATGGAGAAATTGTAACCCTCATACGTTGCTGATGACAACGTAAAATGGTATAGCCACTTTGGGCAACAGTCTGGCAGTTCCTCGGAATGTTAACCATAAAGTCACCATATAACGCAGCAATTTAGGTATATGCCCAAGAGAAATAAAAACATACATCCACAAATAAGCCTATGCACAAATGCTCTTCACTGTATTATTCATAATAGCCAAGAAGTGGGAACAAGCCACGTGTCCACCAACTGATGAATGAATAAAAATATGTAGAATATTCAAACAAGGTGACTATATTAGTCCATTTAAGCTGCTATAACAAAATGCCATAGGCTGGGTGGCTGAAACAACAAATATTTACTTCCCACAGTTCTAGAGGCTGAGAGTCCAAGATCAAGGCACTGGCAGATACTGGTGAGAGACTGCTTTCTGGTTCACAGACAGCAGTCTTCTCAGATGTTCTCACATGTTGGGAGGGATGAGGAAGTTCTCTAGGGTCTTTTTTTTTCAATCCACACCTGATTGTATGTTTATTTATTTTAGAGAGAGAGGAAGGAGAGGGAGAGAGAGAGAGAGAGAGAGAGAGAGAGAGAGAGAGAGAGAAACATTAATGTGAGAGAAAAACATTGATCAGTTGCTTCCTGTATGTGACCCTGACCGGGGATCAAACCCACAACCTTTTTAGTTTATGGGAGAATGCTCCAACCAACTGAGCTATCTGGCTTGGCACTGGGGACTTTTTATAAGGGTACTAATTCCAGTCATAAGGGTTTACCCTCATGACCTAATTATCTCTCAAGGAATTCACCGTTTAATATCACATTGAGGGTTAAGATTTTAACATACGAACTTGGGGAAGGACATAAATGTTCAGTTAATTGCAGAAATATTAGGTATACTCCTAATATTGGCAATAAAAAGGAATAAAAAACAGGTACATGCCACTATATGGATAAAACTTGAAAACATTATGCTAACTTAAAGAAGTCAATCAGAAAAGCTCACATATTATATGATTTCATTTATATGAAATATGTAAAACAGGCAAAGCCATAGAGACAAAGAATAGATCAATGTTTGCCAGGAACTTAGGAGAGAGAGAATGGGGAGAGACTGCTACTGTGCATAGGGTTTCTTTTTATGGTAATGAAATGTTCAAAAACTAAATTAGAGTGATGGTTGCACAACTCTGTGAATATACTAAATACCATTGAACTGTGCCTTTTAAAAGGGTGAATTTTATGATATGTGAATTATATCTCCATCAAGTTGATAAAAATCATGTAAGGGTAGAGAGTTGGGGAGCATGACTTCCCTCCATTCAGGCCATAGCACTGTCCCTTTAGGGGCTTCATGCTTCCCCTCCCCCCTTTTGGAATCCCTACTCTTTGTTATGTGCTCTCTCAGGCCTTGCTAATATACCTGTATTTAAAGCAATGTCATCCCAGATTTTTATGCTGATATATTGATTTTTTCCATAGGTTGTGAAACCTTAGAAAAATTTCCAGATTAAATCTAATTAAATGAGCATTCCATCTGATGTTGTGACAGAGCATACTGTCAGTAGTGTCAGCAGTATTGTGACAACAAACCTGGTAGATTTGGATTAAAGTAGTATGGGAGCTCTCAGGCCAATTGGAATTTCCTATTTTGTTTTTGAACAATTCAGTTCTCACTTAGAGCCCATGGACATCTGCAAAGCCAGACCAGCAATAAGATTATGCAACTTTGCTGTTAGAAGAAGGATGGTTTTCTCTCATTTAATAGTAAATATGGACACCTTCTCCTCTGTATCTGTTCTTGAGGAGCTGACAAGCTATTATTTGCTGCTAAATAAGATTTGGAAATGTGTGTCAGATTTAGGTAGAAATCAGTATCATTAACTTAAAGATGAATTTTCTTCACAAATATAAATTTTAAAATGTAAATAGAATTGACAATATATGCCTGCAATTTAATGCTCTCCTACCACATGAAAAACCCTAGCTGGTGGAGTTTTTTGGACAAAGCTGGCTTTATATGTGCATGGAGATGCTGATTACTAACAGGGTGTTAGTTGCAACTGGCTAGCAATGCCCTCCCAACTCTCTACTCCTGCCCCCCTCCCAGTGCAGTTTCCATCAGCTATGACTGCATCACACAGTTAAAGGCTTAGTTAGTCACTGGCTTAGTTATTGCTGTGTTTGTCCTTTTAAAAATACAAACACCCTTGGGAAAAACATATTTGTGGTTTAGAATCACCAACACATTGTCTAACCATATTCCCTGAATTTATCAGACCTCTCTTGTCTCCCTGAACACTCAAAAAAAAAAGGGGGAAATTCTGATTGGGAATAAAGAGGTGGAGAATAAAGAGCCAAGAACTAAGTGTCAGAAGATCTGGCTGAGCTCCCAGGATCATTGGTTACTTAGTTCCAAGCCTTAGTTTCCTTGTCTATAAGGAGACTAATGGGGATTTCAAAATGGAATAGGCAGAAGTGTTGCACACCTCTTCCTGGGGCCAGGCTGGAAAAGCAACTAAATCGAAGAACATTTGCCCAGAATTAACAAATTAGACACAGTTAAGAAGACAATTTTCAACAAGGAAGGGCAAAGGATGCCTAGAGAATTCCACTTGCCAGACATAACTGGCCTGGAACCACCACCATGCCCTGGCAGTGAGTAGCACAGTACCTCCTGACAGACATCTGCAGTGAGCACTCACCAGAGAGACCTCCCACACCAGGCCTCCTCACCAGCCTTCTGGGACCCAGAATCCCATGATCCAGCTCCAGGACCCCCACAGTGAGTGCAAGCCAAGGGGACCCCTGTGCTCTGCCCCCATCCCAGGCCCCAAAACCGTGCTGCCAATCTGACCCAGAGCCACCTGGTGCCTGCCCCAATCTGAGCCCAGGGACTTGTTCCAGGGTGACCTGGAGTAATCCAGCGTATACCCCACTCTGGGCCACAGGAAACCTCTGACTATGCCACCCAGAGCAACCCACACCCATTCCACCCCAGCCCCTGGGACAGTCCCACTGGGGCGACTTGGAGCAATCTGGTATGCACAGCCAGGGACCATAGGACCGAGCTGTAAGTGCACTGCCAGAGGGACATAGGGTGCTACCCTGCCATGGGTGCCAGGAACACACAGCAAATTGCATGCCAGAGGGCTGTGGGTCCTCACAGGGAAGTGCACACCAGAGGAACTGTTCAAGTGCATCCATGACCCCGAGCATCTGAAGTGGACAAATGAGGGACCAGATCCATGGAAGGAGGGGATACACCTCAGAGCAGAGACAATAAAAGCATGAGACTCAAGGCAGGCCCAGTCTCTGGGCTAATAATTTCTGGACCATTGGCCTGATAGGGTCTTCAACATCTCAAACACCAAGCAGGGTGCCCAGGGTAAGAAAGAGACAGCAACAATGGGGAGAAAAAGAAACAACCCCCCAAGAAAAGAAAAGGAGGAATTGTGAAAAAAAAAAAGAACTAAATGAAATGGAGGCAAGCAATATGTTAGAGAAAAAATTCAGAGTAAGGGTCATAAAGTTCCTAAACCAGATGGATGAGAAAATCAACAACATATGTAAGAATCAAGAGGAAATAAAGAATGACATAGCTGCAATAAAAAAATACAATGGACGGTTTCAACAGTAGTCTAGAAGAAGTGGAGGATGGAATCAGCGAGTTAGAAGACAGAGTAGTAAAAAATACACAATGTGAACAGCAATTGGAGAAAAAATTTAAAAGCAGGAGGAGAGTTTAAGGGAGCTTTGGGACAACATGAAATGAAGCAACATCCACATAATAGAGGTGCCAGAAGGTGAAGAAGAGGAGCAAGGAATAGAAAACCTGCTTGAAGAAATAATGACAGAAAACTTCCCTAACTTGGGGAAGAAAAGTCACACAACCACAGAGAGTTCCAAACAAGATGAACCCAAAAAGACCCACACCAAGACAAGTTGTAATTACAATGGCAAATGTTAATGACAAAGAAAGAATCTTAAGGACTGCCAGAGAAATACAGAAAGTTACATAAAAGGGATCTCCCATTAGACTATCAACTAATTTCTCAACAGAAACAGGCCAGAAGGGAATGGAATGAAGTATACAAAGTAATGCAAAGCAAGGGACTGAATCTACTAGTAAGAATACTATACTCAGCAAGGGTATCAATAAAAATTGAAGGTGAAATCAGGAGCTTTGCAGACAAAAAAAAAAAAAAAAAGGTGAAGGGAGTTTATTACCACCAAGCCAGCAGCAATGCAAGAAACGCTAAAGGGACTATTATAAAAAGAAAAAACAGAAAGGCAAGAAGGAACAAAAGCATAAAGAATAAAAATGGCAACAGACAAGTACCTATTAATATAATATTAAATATAAATGTATTAAATGCTCTAATCAAAAGACAGAGGGTAGCTGAATGGATAAGAAAACATGACCCATATATATGCTGTCTACAAGAGACCCATCTCAGAACAAAGAACTCAAACAGACCAAAAGTGAAGAGATGGGAAAAGTATTTCAGGCAAACAGAAATAAAAAAAAAATCTGGGGTAGCAATATTTATATCTGACAAAATAGACCTCAAAGTGAAGGCCACAAGAAGAGATAAGAAAGGCAACTTCATAAAACTAAAGAGATTGATACAATAAGAGGCAATAACTGGTAAATATATATGCACCCAATACAGGAGTACCCAAATACATTTAAAAAAAAATCTGAAAGATATCAAGGGAGATATTGACCACAATACAATCATTGTAGGGGACTTTATTGACATTACTGGATAAATCTTCTAGACAAAAAAATCAATAATGAAACAGCAATTTTAAAGGACTCACTAGACCAGATGGAACTAATTGACATCTTCAGAACATTTCACCCAAAAGCACTGGAATATACATACTTCTCGAGTGTACCTGGAACAATTTCAAAGATAGACCACAGGCTAAGTCTCTTCAAATTCAAGAAGATTGAAATCATATTAAGCATCTTCTCAGATCACAATGGCATAAAATAAGAAATTAACTACAATAAAAACAATTAAAAAATCAAATACTTGGAGGCTACAAAGCATGCTATTAAATAATGATTGGGTTACCAAAGAGATCAAAGCAGAAATAAAAAGCATCCTGGAAACAAATGAGAACACAATCCAAAATCTATGGGACACAGTGAAAGCAGTCCTGAGAGGGAAGTTCATAGCTCTACAGGCCTACTTCAGAAAACAAGAAAAAAATGGTAATAAATTACCCAACCCTACAACTTAAAAAATTAGAAAGAGAGCAACAAGAAAAGCCCAGAGTAAGCAAAAGGAAGGAAATAATAAAGATCAGAGTGGAAATAAATGACATATAGAAAAAAAAAAAGCAATGCAAAAGGTCAATAAAACCAAGAGCTGGTTCTTCAAAAGTATAAACAAGATTGGTGAAAGTCTAGCCAGGCTCACCAAGAAACAAAGAGAGAGGGCCTGAATACACAAAATCAGAAATGAAAGAGGTAAAGTAACAACTGACCCAACAGACATACAAAGGATTGTAAACAAACAAACAAACAAACAAACAAACAAAAAACTACAGACAACTCTATTCCAACAAGCTGGACAACCTAGATGAAATGGATGTATTCTAGGAAAATACAATCTTCCAAAACTCAATCCAAAAGAATAAAAAAACCTGAATAGGCTGGTACCTACCAATGAAATTGAAGCAGAAACTTCAAGCAAACAAAAGCCCTGGGCCGGACAGCTTCACAGGGGAGTTTTATCAACATTCAAAGAAGAACTAAAACCTATCCTCCTCAGACTATTCCAAAAAATTCAAGTGGAAGGAACACTTCCAAGCCCTTTCTATGAAGCCAGCATTACACTAATCCCAAAAACTAGATAAAGACACTAAAAAGAAAGAGAATTACAGGCCAATATCCCTGATGAACATATATGCTAAAATCCTCAACAAAATACTAGCAAATCAGAACCATCATTACATGAGAAAGATCACACACCATGAACAAGTGGGATTTATTCTGGGGATGCAAGGATGGTACAATATCCTCAAATCAATAAATGTGATACATTACATAAACAAATTAAGAAAAAAATCACATAATCATATCAACTGATGCAGAAAAAGCATTTGTCAAACTCCAACACCCTTTCCTGATAAAAGCTCTCAGCAAAGTGGGAATAGAGGGATCATACCTCAACATAATAAAAGCCTTATATGACAAATCTACAGCCAACATTATTCTCAATGAGCAAAAGCTAAAACCATTTCCCCTAAGAACAGGAACAAGACAGGGATGTCCACTTTCACCACTCCTGTTTGACATAGTACTGGAAGTGACATCCATAGAGATCTGAGAAGAAGAAGAAATAAAAGGCATCTGAATTGGAAAAGAAGAAGTGAAACTGTCATTATCTGCAGATTACATGATATTGTACATAGAAAACCCCAAAGCTCCATCAAAAAACTTACTAGACTTAGTAAATAAATTTGGCAATGTAGTAGGATACAAAGTTAACACCCAAAAAACTATGGCTTTTTTATACACTAAAAATGAAGTCACAAAAAGAGAAACAAAACAAACAAACAAACAACAACAAAAAAACCAACAAAAAAAACAATCCCATTTACCATTAATACAACAACAAAAAAATTAAGATACCTAGGAATAAACTTAACTACAGAGGTAAAAGACCCGTATTCAAAAAACTACAGGACGTTGTAAAAAGAGATAGAGGAAGACATAAACAAATGGAAGAATACCATGTTCATGGACTGGTAGAACCAACATCATTAAAATGTCTATACTACGCAAAGCAATCTATAGATTCAACATAATCCCCATTATAATACCAATGGCATATTTCACAGACCTAGTACAAACTCTCCAAAAATTCATATGGAATAAAAAAAGACCCTGAATAGCTGCAGTGATCTTGAGAAATAAGAACAAATTTGGAGGAACCACAATACCAGATATTAAGCTATATTACAAAGCCACAGTTCTCAAAACTGCCTGGTACTGGCACAAGAACAGACATATAGACCAATGGAACAGAACAGAGAACCCAGAAATAGACCCAAGCCATTATGCTCAATTAATATTTGACAAGGGAGGCAAGAGCATACAATGGAGTCAAGACAGTCTTTTCAATAAATGGTGTTGGGAAAATTGGATAGATACATGCAAAAAGATGAACCTAGACCACCAACTTACACCATACACAAAAATAAGTTCAAAATGGATAAAGGACTTAAATGTAAGATGGGAAACCATAAAAATATTAGAGGACTTCAAAGGCAGCAAAATATCAGACATCTGTCATAGCAATATCTCTACCGATACAGCTCTTAAGACAATGGAAACTAATGAGAAAATAAACAAATGGGACTACATCAAAATAAAAAGCCTCTGCACAGCAAAAGAAACCATCAACAAAACAACAAGAAAGCCCACTGCATGGGAAAACATATTTGCCAATGCTATTTCAGATAAGGTTTTAATCTCCAAAATTTATAGGGAACTCATAGCTTAACAAATGGAAGATGAACAATCCAATCAAAAAAATGGGCAAAGGACCTAAATAGACACTTTTTGAAGTGGACATACAGAAGGCCAAGAGACATATGAAAACATGCCCAAAGTCACTAATCATCTGAGAGATACAAATCAAAATAACAATGAGGTACCATCTCACACCTGTCAGAATGGTTATCATCAACAAATCAACAAATGACAAGTGCTAGTGAAGATGCGGAGAAAAAGGAACCCTTCTTCACTGCTGGTAGGAATGCAGACTGTTGCAGCCATTGTGGAAAACAGTATGGCATTTCCTCAAAAAGTTAAAAATGGAACTCCCATTTGACCCAGTAATCCCACTTCTAGGAATATCTCCCAAGAAATCAGAAACACCATTGGAGGGATCACAATACCAGATATCAAGCTATGTTACATCCCTATTTTCATAGCAGCATAATTTACAATAGCTAAGATTTTGAAGCATCCTAAGTGCCCATCAGCAGATGAGTGGATTAAAAAACAGTGGTACATCTACACAATGGAATATTACACTACTGTAAAAAAGAAGGAATTCTTACCATTTGCAATAACATGGATGGACCTGGAGAGCATTTTGCTAAGAGAAATCAGCTAGGTGGAGAAAGATAAATATCACATAATTTCATTCATTTGTGAACTATAATGAACAACATGAACTAATGAACAAAAATAGATCCAGAAACATGGAAGTATGGAACAGACTGTTAAACCTCAGAGGCAGAAGAAGGAGAGGGGTAGAAGAGATCAACCAGAGAACTTGTATGCATGCATATACTAGTAAGCATAACCAATGGACACAGACAGTAGGGGGGTGAGGGCATGTACCGGGGGGTGAGATCACCTGGAGAGAGGTCACTGGGGAAAAAGGAGACATATGTAATAATTTCAACAATAAAGAATTTAAATTTGAAAAAAAAGAGTGACTAATGGTAGTGGTGACTCTGCCCTGCCAGCCTCACAGCTCAGTGGTGGGATCAGTGAGGCTGTGAAAGGGGAAAGACTCTGTGAACCCTACCCAGGGCTTTGTAATCGTGCAGCCAGACAGCATTTAATGAAGCCCAGCAATGTGCTGGGTCATATTGAGGGTCCCAAGCAGATCATTTCACCACAACTGCAGGGAGACCTGGAAGGTGCTGTTTTCTACATATTCCTGTGTAAAATGCTAAATAGTTCTTGTTAGGATTTCCCCCCTCCAATCTATTGCTATGAAAATTTTCAATCATAATTAAAACTTAAAAGAAATTTACAGTGAGTACACATATATCCACCACCTAGATTCTACAATTAACAGCTTACTATATTTGCTTTATCACACATCTCTTCATTTTTTTCAGAACTGGGTTGGTCTTGCATGCCACTTATTAAGATAATTTATCTAGCAATCAACACGTACAAAACAGAAAGCCAAAGTAGGCTTTTTTGTCATCCCACTTTGGCCTATAATGTCCAAAGAACCTCAACTGCCAACCACCCTCATCCCTTTTTTAAAAAACCATACAGAAGAGATATATATTCAGTAAAACCAGTAATATCTTAACGGTCCATGTTGCCCAATATTTAGATTTTTATATTTGGGACGAACACAAGGGAAGGAAACATGAGAATTTTGTTTGTTTTTGTTTTAAACATCATTGACAAGAACAAAGAGGGAAGAAGATGTATTTTTATAATCAAAGGAAAAGAAAAGACTTGCCTATTATTATAAGTCTTGAAATACCACCCCCCTAAAAAAACTACAAAAAGATTCCAACAACCCCTGATATTGGAATAAAAATATCCCTGCCTGCGCTGCAGCTGAGATACTGAATGAGGAAAAAGATTCAACCTTACAACCAAGTAAAGGTTTGTCTCCCTGAGGGGCCAATGGTTTTTTATCAGAGAAAGAGAGGGTTATGAACACCATAATCCTAAACAGAAACTTTTGGGGAGATGGCAATAAACACCTCACAGAAATATTGAGCTGTGTCCCAAACTTAGTTTTCCACTATCCTTTCACTGTGCTCGCCACAGCTGTTTACCTCTGTACTCTTATTTACTAAAAAAAATCTGTTTTAAACTGACTTGATTTTTACCTAAATATATATTTTTAGAAGAAACATTATATCATTCCCATAAGTGGAAAACCAATATTATTTTTCATAAATGAAAAGTAACTTGAAAAATAGGTGGCATGAAAACAAAACAATATTATTAACTTCCAGCTCAATCCTGATGCTTAACAATAACTCCGAGTTATTAGAGTGTTATTACAACTTTCAGGTAAAAACTTTCTTCCTGAGTTAGTCAGAGGGATTAAAGGATAATTCAAAAGAGAACAAATTTCTCACCATGTGATTCAGTGTTCTTGTACCATTTTGTGTACCACTGTGATACACATCCCATTCTGGGATAGAGTTTAACAGCACAATACACTGTCTTGGCAATATCTTCTGTGACCCTCCAGATCCTATTTTTCTTTGGAGTGGAGTGAGGGCCATCAGACTCCTGGTCTCCCCAATGATCAGAGTGCCTTTTCTTACAACTGTCCATTATACAACAAGCCTAACAATTCAGGGCAGAGTTATCTTATAGTTTCACCCTCATTCTTTACTCCCTGAACATCCTTTATGCTTCCCCCAATTGTTTCTCCCATCTCCTCAATCTCCACTTTTCTTTGACCCATTCTCTGTCCTGGGGATTACCACCTGAAGACTCACTCGGATTCAGCTAAAAAGAAGCAAAGGAAGAAAATGCAAGCACAGGAGAGTGGACTGGATGTTTCTCACCTCACTTCCTTCTTGCTTGGTGAAGTGATTCCGGCTATACCCTTGCTTCCCCATAACTGTGGCACCTGCCCAGAGCCCTATCCCCATGTTTCTAGCTTTTACTAGCTTCTAGCAACACTATTCCCCTGTTTTGCTCCTTCAGGCCTAGAGGTGATAATAATGTTCTCTGGATGATAAATTAACAACAATTTAATATTTTTTTGTTGATTCCCTAGTCCTATTGACACTCCCATAACTTCTTATTAAAATATCTTCACTTAAACCATTTAAGTTGAGGAAATTTTTGTTTTCTGCCATATTCTAAGTCAGTGGTTCTCAACCTTCTGGCCCTTTAAATACAGTTCCTCATGTGACCCAACCATAAAATTATTTTCGTTGCTACTTCATAACTGTAATGTTGCTACTGTGATGAATTGTAATGTAAATATCTGATATGCAGGATGGCCTTAGGCGACCCCTGTGAAAGGGTCATTCGACTGCCAAAAGGGTTGCGACCCACAGGTTGAGAACCGCTGTTCTAAGTGAAACAGATGGAAACTTACTTTTCACTGTGTATACTTGTACATGTGTATCCATGTGCTTGTGCTACCTATTTAAAAATATAAAAATAAATGTATTAATTAAAGAAATAACTATGACACATCAAAAAATGTGGAATTCAGCCAAAGCAGTGCCTGAAGGGGAATTTTTAACTTTAAAAGAAGAAAGTTTGAAAATTAACCGTCTAAGCTTCCATCCCAAAAAGCTAGAAAAAGAAAAGCAAATGAAGCAGGGGGGGGGGGGGGAATACAGACAAGAGCAAAATTATTGAAATAGATGTAGCAATAAAACAGAAATAATATCAGAAATTGATTTGTTGAAAATATCAATAAAATCTTTCTCCAAGCATAGGATTAAGAAGAGAAAAATAGGGGCGGAGGCCAAGATGGCGGCATAGGTAAACACCGGAGACCGCTGCCGCAAACAACCATTTCAAAAATACAACTAAAAGATGGAACGGACATCACCCAGAACCACAGGAAGGCTGGCTGAAGAGAGACTCTACAACTAGAAGGAAAGAGAACAGCAAACCGAGGCTCAGAGGAGGCGCAGTGTGGAAAATACAAAGGTACCGAGGTGCGCGCGAAAGCGGGCTGGTGGCTGAGGGCGCGGTTGTCGTTTTCACTCAGGAGTGAGTCTCAGACTCTGGGCTCCAGATCCGGGCGAGTCTCTAGGGACCCAGACTCAAACGGGAGAAGCGGGATTATCCGGCATCAGTTGGAACCTGCGGGCAGCTTTCTCTCCGAGGTTTACAGCGGCTGCCGGGGTTCTGAGAAGCAGAGCCTCTGGGAACAGGACTGGGAGCGGCCATAACTGCTCCCTCCACCCACCCTGTTGATCCCGCCCCGCCCAAACCCTGTGCACAGCCATTTGCCGATCGCCTCAGGCAAAGGCTGGATTAGCGCCTCCCCAGAAGACAGACGTTTTCCACACAGCTGATTCCTACAGCCAGTCGGCCTGGTGGTCAAATCCCTCTAGTGTTAACTACAACAATTAAGGCTTGGCTAGAACAAGACTGCGCACAAAGACCACAAGGGGGTGCACCAAGAAAGCATAAAAGATGCGGAGACAAAAAAACATGACAGAAATGGAGGATATGGAGCTAAGAATCGCAATTTTGAGGGCTTGCTATAAACTTGAGCAGAGCCTCACGAAAACTAATGAGACCCTCGATGCTACGATAAAGAAATTAGAAAGTAAGCATACACGGACTGAAATAAAGAATATTATACCAAATAGCAGACCAGAGGAGCACAAGAATCAAACCAAAGATTCGACAAAAAACACCCAACTGGAAAAGCAAAATGAAAAAAGAATCCGAAAGTGTGAAGATAGTGTAAGGAGCCTCTGGGACAGCTTCAAGCGCACTAATATCAGAATAATAGGGGTGCCAGGAGATGAGAGACAGCAAGATATTGAAAACCTATTTGAAGAAATAATGGCAGAAAACTTCCCCCACCTGGTGAAAGAAATGGAATTACAGGTCCAAGAAGCACAGAGAACCCCAAACAAAAGGAATCCAAAGAGGACCACACCAAGACACATCATCATTAAAATGCCAAGAGCAAAAGACAAAGAGAGAATCTTAAAAGCAGCAAGAGAAAGAGACTCAATTACCTACAAGGGAATACCCATACGACTGTCAGCTGATTTCTCAACAGAAACTTTGCAGGCCAGAAGGGAATGGCAAGAAATATTCAAAGTACTGAATACCAAGAACCTACAACCAAGATTACTTTATCCAGCAAAGCTATCATTCAGAATTGAAGGTCAGATAAAGAGCTTCACAGATAAGGAAAAGCTAAAGGACTTCATCACCACTAAACCAGTATTATTCGAAATGCTGAAAGGTTTCCTTTAAGAAGAGGAAGAAGAAAAAGGTAAAGATACAAATTGTGAACAACAAACATGCATCTATCAACAAGTGAATCTAAGAATCAAGTGAATAAATAATCTGATGTACAGAATGAACTGGTGATTACAATGAATCAGGGACATAGAAGGGGAATGGACTGACTATTCTTGGGGGGGGGGGGGGAAGGGGAATGGGAGATGTGGGAAGAGACTGGACAAAAATCGTGCACCTATGGATGAGGACAGTGGGTGGGGAGTGACGGCGGAGGGTGGGGTGGGAACTGGGAGAAGGGGAGTTATGGGAAAAAAAGAGGAACAAATGTAATCAGAAAAATAAAGATTTAATTTAAAAAAAAATAAAAGAAGAGAAAAATACAAATTACCAATGTCAGGAAGAAAAAAAAAAAAGAGACATAACTGCAGATATTAAATATTTAAAAAATTTTTAAGAGGGTAATATAACAACTTTATGCTAGAAAAATTTACAAAATAGTTAAAATGAGCAAATTCATTGAAAAACACATTATTTAAACTGGCACAAAGGAAATAGAAAAAATTAAATAGTCCTATATTGATTATTGATTGAAGAAGTAGAATCTGTAATTAATAACCTCCTTCTCCCCAATTCCCCCTCACCATAAGTAAAATCTTGCAGGCCCAGATGGCTTTGTTGGTAAATTTTCTCTGAACATTCAAGGAAGAATGAATATACTTCTAGAGAGGAAAGGAGAAACCATTCTAAACTAGTTTTAAAAGGCCAGCACAACCCTGATACCAAAAACTGCCAAGAGTATTATAAGAAAGAAATGGTACAGGCCATTATATCTGAGAGTATAGATATTAAAATCCCAAACAAAAAATATTTAGCAAACTAGATCCAGTGACAAATGATAAATATTATATATTATGATCAAGTGAAGTTTTATAAAGTTATAAAATTAGTTTAATACCCAATAATCAATGTAATTCACCAATTTATAAAGTACAAGAATCATCAGGTCAACTTAGTACATGCAAAAAAAAAGCATTTGACAAAATTTCACAATCATTCGTGAAAAAATCTGTTAGCACACTAGGGTTAGAAAGGAGCTTTCTTATTCTTGTAAAATACCTATAGCTAACATTAAATAAATGGTAAAATACTGAACTCCTTACCCCTTAGGCCAGAAATAGGACAAGGATGTCCACTATCACCACTTCTATTAAACATTATGTTGGAGGATCTAGCAAGTACATTAGGCAAGAAAATAATTAAAAGAGATAAAAACTGGAAATGAAGATGTGACATTTGTTATTCACAGATTATATAATTCTACATAGAATTATTTAGCAATCTTGCTCTTAGATTAGGCCATTAAAATATTGTTAAATCATCAATTCTCCCCAAATTGATCTACAGATTCAGTGCAATCCAATCAAAATTCCAGTTAGGTTTTTGTGTAGAAGTTTATAATATTTTTATGGAAATACAGATGGCCTAGTTCAGCCAAGACAATCTTGAAGAAAAAGCACAAAAGTTGAAGGACTTGCACTAGCAAATTTCAAGATTTACTGTAAAGCTGTAGGGATTCAGAAAGTATAATATTGGCTTGAGGATAGATGAATAAGTCAACAAAATAAACTATATAATCCAGAAATATACCCACATATAGACAGTTACTTGATGTGCAATAAAACACAATGGCAAAAGGACAATCTTTTTAAAAATGGTGTTATAGAAATTGTATATCCATATGGAAAAAAATGAAGATTGCCTTTTACTTCACATCAAACATAAATTATTAATTTGATAGTAGACCTATATGTGAAGGTGAAATAATAAAGCTTCTAGCAGAAACATAGGAGAATATTTTCATGAACTTGGATTAAGGAAAGATTTACTAAACAAGACAAAAATTACAAACCATAAGTAATTAGTAAATTGGGCATAGATAACATTAAGAATTTCTGTTCATCAAAAGCAAGCCATAACCTAGGAGAAAATATCTGCTATGCACATATCCAACAAAAGACTTGTCTCCAAATAAATAAAGAACTCCTATACATCAATAAGAAAAATGCAAACAACTAAATAAAAATGGGCAAAATAATTGAACAGACACCTCACAAAGAAGTCTATCCTAATAGCTAATAATGAATCATATGAAAAGGTGATCAACAGTATTATTCCTTGGGAAAATGCAAATTAGACCACAATGAGATAATCAGTTAGAATGGGTGGCTAAATTCAATTTCTGATGATAAAAATTATTACTGATTAGGATGTGAAGTAACTGGAATTCTCATACATTGCTGGTGAAAGTACAAATTTCTATAACTCCTAGAAAGCTATTTCACACTTTATACTAAAGCTAAAAATATAATGATTGCATATTAGGAATATGCCCACTCTAGTTATATATTCAAGAAGAATGAAGCCTGAGCCTGCAAGAAGACATGCACAAGAATGTTCATAGGAGCTTTTTTTTTTTTTTTTTTTTTCATAATAACCCCAAATTGGGAACAACACAAATACCCATTAACAAAATAATAGGAAAATAAATTCTGGCCTATTCATACAATAGAATACTAAATAATAATTTTAAAAAGACACAGAGCAACATAACTGAATCTCACAAATATTAGCTGAGCAAAAGAATAGAGACACACAAAATGTATACACTGTATATGATTCCATTTATGTGAAATTCAAGAAGAGGAAATGGTGTACTTCATTTTATAGCCATTAATCTCAAATGGACACAAAAGTTGCACTTGTATGGTACATAAAGATAAAAATAATCCTATATAATAAAGATGTAATATGCAAATGGTTGTTACGCTGTGAAGCATAACGACCAACCGCATAACAACCGATTATGGATCAGCAGGAGGGTGGGGCAGCAGAGAACTACAGGAGTGGGCAGGGCAGCAAGCTGTGAGGGGGGTCGGGGAGGGGAGGGCAGGGCAGCAGGCAGAGAGCTACTGGAGGGCAGCAGCGAGCTACTGGTGCACAGATTTGTGGGCAGGGCTACTAGCCTTTAAATCAGTGGTTCTCAACCTTCCTAATGCCGCGATCCTTTAGTACAGTTCCTCATGTTGTGGTGACCCCCCAACCATAAAATTATTTTCGTTGCTACTTCATAACTGTAATTTTGCTACTGTTATGAATCGTAATGTAAATATCTGATATGCAGGATGTATTTAGGCAACCCCTGTGAAAGGGTCACGACCCAGAAGTTGAGAACCGCTGCTTAAATAAATGGACATGATCAAAGGAATCAGTTATACCAGCCACCTGAACTCTAAAGCCCTATAATCTAATCACTATCTAATGGGGGAGGCTGAGTAGGAGCGTGATGTTCTTAGAAATTCATAAAAAGCCCTCAGCACTCAGCAAACATTACATATCAGATCTCTGTGGTGGAATAATATTTTAAGGTAGTAACCACTGGGGCCCGAGCCGGCCCCAGGATTTTCCCATGGTCCTCCTCCCACTCAAGCTCAGTGTACTTTGCCTCCGGCAGGAGTGACACAGCCAGAGCAAAAGGAGCCTTTATAGTTCTGAAAGCCTCACCCACAGGGAGACCAGAAAGAGCACAGGGCACAGGACAAAGGATTCCAAAGAATACGTACTGACTCCGAGCCAGTTTTTCCCACCCTCAAAACCAGCTTTACACAATTCCTGGGAGTGACAGGAGCAGAGGACTGGGGGGCGGAAAGTGGGTGGTATAAAGCTGGGCCTGAAGAGGCACCCTGCACCTGCCTTCCTGGACTGCGTCCTGGGAGTAGAGGTCGGGAGATGATAGAGACTGCAGATAGGTTTGAGGGGTCCAAGGGCAAAGGTGTCTATTCTTACTTTCAGGTTGGAAAGTAATGAGCTTCCCCAATGTATCCTGCACCGAGCGGGAAGCGGAGCAATGACTGAAAATGGTTAAGTGGGCTGTCTGGGCTGATGGGCCGCAGCAGCCTCATAGAATTGCCACACACTTCCAAGCAGAGAAGGGAAAGGCACCAAAAAAAGGCCCAAGAGTGGCCAGAGGGAAGCAAAAGAGTGCACTTGGGAAGGCCCCACACTCAGAGTGGGACCGAGAACCAGCACACCTGAGCCCCACGGAGGAGAGAAAGTGCCGTGGGCCTAAGCAGCCTACTGCATTGCTACCAAGAACCCAGCTGTCCCTTCCCAAAGCCTCCTGGAACTGAGACTCAACCTCGGAGAGAAGGGCGACCCTGAATTAACTGAAGTTTCTGCCACCAAACAGGATGAACACTAACATATAAATACAGTTAAAGGAATACAAAGAAAGTTGCGTTTCTTGCATAAGTGGGTATGTCCTGAAGTCTGTATACCTCATGCTTCGCTAGAGGCAAGCTTTTGATTTTGGTGTATTCTAACTCTCTGCCTATCTGACTCTCATAAGCAGCACAACAAAATTAGCTGGAAACTCTGGGTTTCTCTGTGCAAAATCCCACTCTCAGACACTGTAAAGCAGAGAAGAATGGATGAGGGGGTCTTGCTCATGTTTAGGATATGTGGAGACAAAAATGCACCAACATAAGAATTCCCGGATTCCCTCGCCTAAGCTCATTAAAGGGGATCTGCTTTCCCTGGTCAGCATTAATCATGGAGTGCCCACCTTGAGAGATCTGCCTTTGCCAGAGAGGGTCTCCAGAGGCTTTCTGCAGCAGAATTGAGAGGCAAAGGTAAGGGAAAGGAAGACGGGATCTCATTGGAGTCCTGGGGAAGGACTTTGGTGTATAGGGGAGCGGGTGGGGGCATTAGCAGGTGTGCAAGGTATGAAGCAAGTGGATGGAGAGAAAAAGGCAGCTTTACAAATTATTGTTACAGTCTAGTTATAGCCTTTACTACGTTTAAATAGTAAAAACTGCAGATATTTTTAAAACTTTGAGATTGGGATTGTACCACTGTTGGATCACAATGATATAGCAGCCAGAGTTCTTAATAGTAAGCAATAGCAAGCCATCACTCTGGTGACTTAAACTGAAATGACATTCATTAAAAGGGTTTTGGGGAGAGAGAGGAAGATGGCTGCCGACGGGAAGGCAGACTGCAAGATAGTGTGTGAGTGAGAGAACGAAAGGAGAGTGTGTGGACATACCGGGAGTGTATAATTGTGGGTAAGGGACAGCTATACTTCAAGGGACTGTTGGGGACTGCCGGACCGGGATCCCCTGACCAGGCAGCCTCCACTGCTGCTGAAATCTCACCTGGAGCAGCCGGCTCTGCCGCGAAGGCTGCGCCATCTTGAAGGGGAGAGTGGCTGTGAACAGAAACCTATACAGCCTGGGTCTTTACAACCACAACACCCAGGGACCAGCTGCGAACCCAGAAACACCAGATCTCAAGCAGTGCGAATATGCAGAATCCGAAGAGCTCTGCACCTTCTCACGGAAAGGTCAGATTTCGCCTAGGGAAAGGTGAGGTCTGCAATCCAGGCAGGAGAGAGAAATGTGCGAACAGGGATCTAGAGGTTCGGAGGAAGTCTGCGCCCCACAAAACCCACGGCGGTTGGGGCTAGCGTGGTCCGCGAATGTGGAAGGGGATCCGCAGGGCTGCTGGCAGAAGGGAACTCTAAAAATCAGCCCATAGCTGGACTGGGCGCAAAAAGGCACCCTGAAATTTTACCAGTGTGCAGGCTGCTTAGTGCCAGGGGAAAAAGACTGAACAGAGACTTTCACAGAGTTGCGTGCAGTGCCAGAGGGTAAAAGTCACGAGCTCATGCACTTACTGTTTTTTTTTTTCTCTTTAAATCCTTGCTTTTGATTACTAAACCTAATACATAGGATCACCCAATTGGAGACACTCATAGAGACTGCAGGGGAAAGTTGTTTCTGTGGAACCTGGGGATCAGAGCGGGGAGAACCAGCTCTGGGGCAGTCCATTCTCCCAAACCAGTATTAAGTGTGACAGGGAAAAAAACCTAAATACTGGCTAGAGAGGACTTATAGCCCCAGAGGTCAATCCAGAAACACTGCCACCCAGGGGCTGAATCACAAATTGACCCTTGTGCAAGCACAAATAAAGGAGGCTAAGGAAAAAAGAAATAGTGCCTGCTTGAAAATCAGGACTGTGGCTTACAACACAAAGGAGCAGTGGAACGAAGGGAACTTCAATACTGTCCTGACTACCTACAGGAAACAGGCATGCCAAACAGAACAGTAGAGGAAATGAATGACCTTCACTACTGCACATTTTTATTTTTACATCTTTTACTTGAGAAACTAAATTTTTCTCTTTCATCACTTGATTTTATCTTTTTAATTATTATATTTTATTTTTTATCAGTATTATTACTACTACTATTTTACCTTTTTAAAAAAAGTGTCATTTTATTTTCTCTTTCTTGTATTTTGGGATTAGTGTTCTACATTCTATTTTCATTTTTCCTTTAGCATCATTTTACTCTATCTCAACTTTACCTTTATACCAACATTCTCTTCCTCACTTTTCCCATTTTGTTGACCTGTTTCTCTTACCCTATTCCTGCTTTAGATTTTCCCTATTCCTTCTTTTTACCCCCTGTTAAAAATTTATCCTACTTATATATCTAATTTCTGATCCCTTGCTCTAAGTCCATACACACATCTCTCTTCTTTCTTCACTATCCAAATTTTTTTCTCTTCCCTTTTTTTTTGTTGTTGTTGTTATTGTTTTCTTGTTTTGTTTTGTTTTGTTCTAGGTTTTTTTTAAAATATATTTTTATTAATTGGGGAGAGAAAGATGGCGGCGATATAGGCAGACGTGTCCCAGGTCTTGTCCCGGAGCAAACGGAGTAAGCAGCTGAAACTAATAACACCCACCCTGAATTGGCAAATTTACTCAGCTGGTGAGACGGCTTGCAGCCTGGAAGGGCAGACCTCCCCTGGAAAGGTTAAAAACCAGGGATCTGGGCAGGAAAGTTTGCCAGACCTGAGCCCAGAGGGTCGGAGGGAGACCGCATGGCAGACAGCCGCGTCTCTTGGGACAGACACAGACCCTGACCAGGGTAAGGAGTTCCGCAGGTTTGCTGGCGCCAGGAGATTTGAGATTTGGATTTTGTGACTGCGGAGAACTGAGACTAAAGGGGGCATCCTGAGGAACTGATCAGACCATGCAGTGCCCATAAGAGAGGAGCGTTTCCCAGACTGCAGATCCAAGCAACAGCAGCCCCCTGAGCACCGCAGCCTCCTGATCACCACAGCCTCCTGATCACCACACCCTCTGTCTGTGGAACAGCAACTGTACGTGAAGCCTCCCCCCACCAGCCAGAAGAGCCAACACAGCTGTGAACAACACCCACCAGAGGAGCTGCTGCCAACTGGAAAGCAGCTGCTACCGCAACCATCTGAGCAGCAACCACAACCCAAGGAGCCCCTGCAACCCAGGGAGCAGCCACTGAACATCTCAACATCTACATATGTCAGCGAGATCAAACATGGGTAGACAAAGAAACCCCCAAAGGAAAGAAAAGGAGGACTCCCCAGAAAAGCAGCTAAGTGAGACAGAGATATGCAACATGACGGAAAAAGAATTCAGAATAAGGTTCCTAGAGTACATGCACCACATGTTCAAGAAGCAAGAAGAAACAGATGAAAAACTCAACTACTTATGCAAGAAGCTAGAAGAAACAGATGAAAAAATCAACAACTTAAGTAAGTCCCAAGAAGAAATGAAGAGTGACATAGCTTCAATAAAAAACTCCATTGAAAGTATCAACAGTAGACTGGGAGAAGTGGAGGACCGAATTAGTGAATTAGAAGACAAGGAAGCAAAACACACTCAAACTGTACGGCAAATGGAGAAAAAAATTAAAAGACAGGAGGAGAGCCTAAGGGAGCTTTGGGACAACATGAAACGAAACAACATACGAATAATAGGGGTGCCAGAACAACAGAAAGATGAACATGGATTAGAAAACCTATTCGAAGAAATAATATCAGAAAACTTCCCTGAGGTGGGGAAGAAAAAAGTCACACAAGCCCAGAGAGTTCCAAACAAGGTGAACCCGAAAAGACCCACACCAAGACACATCATAATTACCATGGCAAATGTTCAGGATAAAGAGAGAATCTTACAGGCTGCAAGAGAGAGACGGAAAGTAACATACAAGGGATCTCCCATTAGATTATCAAATGATTTCTCAACAGAAACACATCAGGCCAGAAAAGAATGGACGGAAATCTACAAAGTGATGCAAAGCAAAGGACTGAATCCAAGAATACTCTATCCAGCAAGGCTATCATTCAAAATTGAAGGGGAAATAAGAAGCTTCACAGACAAAAAAGGGCTAAGGGAGTTTATCACCACCAAGCCAGCCATGCAAGAAATGCTAAAGGGACTGGTGTAAAAAGAAGAAATATCAAGCTCAGAAAGAAAACAGCCACATACACACACACAAAAAAGAAATGGCTACAAACAAATACCTTTCAATAATAACTTTAAATGTAAATGGACTAAATGCTCCAACCAAAAGACATCGAGTGGCTGAATGGATAAAAAAACATGACCCATACATCTGCTGTCTACAAGAGACCCACCTCATTAGAAGGGACTCACACAGACTGAAAGTGAAGGGATGGAAAAATATCTTTCACGCAAATGGAAAGGAAAAGAAAGCTGGGGTAGCAATACTTATATCTGACAAAATACATCTCAAAGTGAAGGCCATAACCAGAGATAAGGAAGGCCACTTCATAATACTAAAGGGATCAATACAACAAGAAGATATAACCCTGGTAAACATATATGCACCCAATGCAGGAGCACCCACATACATAAGAAAACTTCTGGAAGATATCAGGGGAGAGATCGACAACAATACAATCATAGTAGGGGACTTTAATACACCACTGACATCACTGGATAAATCCGCTAGACAAAAACTCAGCAAAGAAACAGCAATCCTAAATGACTCACTAGATCAGATGGACTTAATTGACATCTTCAGAACACTTCACCCCAAAGCTGCGGAATATACATTCCTCTCAGGTGCTCATGGGACATATTCAAAAATAGACCACATATTGGGTCACAAGCAAAGTCTCCACAAATTCAAGAAGATTGAAATCATAAAAAGCTTCTTCGCAGACCACGATGGCATAATGTTAGAAATAAACTACAATAAAAACAACCCAAAATACTCAAACACTTGGAAGCTGAATAGCATGTTATTAAATATTGATTGGGTTACCGATGACATCAAAGAAGAAATTAAAAACATCCTGGACACTAATGACAATGAAAACACAACAATCCAAAACCTCTGGGACACAATGAAAGCAGTCCTGAGAGGGAAGTTTATAGCTCTACAGGCCTATCTCAAAAAACAAGAAAAAATGGTAGTCAATCATCTAACTCTACAACTCAAAGAATTAGAAAGAGAGCAACAAGAAAACCCCAGAGTGAGCAGAAGGAAGGAGATAATAAAGATTAGAGCAGAAATAAATGACATAGAGACCAAAAAAACAATACAGAAAATCAATGAAACCAAGAGCTGGTTCTTTGAAAGGATAAACAAGATTGACAAACCCCTAGCCAGGCTCACCAAGAAGCAAAGAGAGAGGTCCCAAATAAACCAAATCAGAAATGATAGAGGTGAAATAACAACAGACCCCACAGAAATACAAATGATTGTTAAACAATACTACGAGCAACTCTACTCCAACAAACTGGACAACCTGGAGGAAATGGACAAATTCCTAGATAAATACAACATTCCAAAACTCAATCAGGAAGAATCTAAAAACCTCAATAGGCCAATAACTATGGAAGAAATTGAAGCAGTCATCAGAAAGCTTCCAGCAAACAAAAGCCCAGGGCCAGACGGCTTCACAGGGGAGTTCTACCAAACATTCAAGGAAGAACTAAAACCTACCCTCCTCAGACTATTACAAAAAATTCAAGAGGAAGGAACGCTTCCAAGCTCATTCTATGAAGCCAGCATCACCCTAATACCAAAACCAGGTAAAGACATCACAATGAAAGAGAATTACAGGCCAATAACCCTCATGAACATAGATGCCAAAATCCTCAACAAAATCTTAGCAAATCGGATCCAGCAGTACATCAGAAGGATCATACACCATGACCAAGTAGGATTCATCCCAGGGATGCAAGGATGGTACAACATCCGTAAATCAATAAATGTGATACATCACATAAACAAATTGAAAGAAAAAAACCACATGGTCATATCAATTGATGCAGAAAAAGCATTCGACAAAATCCAACACCCATTTTTGATAAAAACTCTCAGAAAGGTGGGAATAGAAGGATCATACCTCAACATAATAAAAGCCATATATGACAGGCCCACAGCCAACATCATACTCAATGGACAAAAACTAACACCATTTCCCCTAAGAACAGGAACAAGACAGGGATGCCCACTCTCACCACTCCTGTTCAACATAGTACTGGAAGTATTAGCCATTGCAATTAGGCAAGAAGAAGGAATAAAAGGCATCCAAATTGGAAAAGAGGAAGTAAAACTGTCCTTATTTGCAGATGACATGATATTATACATACAAAACCCTAGAGACTCCATCAAAAAGCTACTAGACTTAATACATGAATTTGGCAATGTAGCAGGATACAAAATTAACCCCAAGAAATCTGAGGCATTTCTATACACCAATAGTGAACTTTCAGAAAGGGAGATCAGAAAAACAATCCCATTTACCATCGCACCAAAAAAATTAAGATACCTAGGAATAAACTTAACTAAAGAGGTTAAAAACCTCTACTCAGAAAACTACAGGACGTTGAAAAAAGAGATAGAGGAAGACATAAACAGATGGAAGAACATACCATGTTCTTGGATTGGTAGAATCAACATCATTAAAATGTCCATACTACCCAAAGCAATCTATACATTCAACGCACTTCCCATTAAAATACCAATGGCCTTCTTCACAGATCTAGAACGAACTCTCCAAAAATTCATCTGGAATAAAAAAAGACCCCGAATAGCTGCAGCGATCCTGAGAAAGAACAAAGTAGGTGGGATCTCAATGCCAGATATCAAGCTGTATTACAAAGCCACTGTTCTCAAAACTGCCTGGTACTGGCACAAGAACAGGCATATAGATCAGTGGAATAGAATAGAGAGTCCAGAAATTAGCCCGAACCAATATGCTCAATTAATTTTTGACAAAGGAGGCATGAACATACAATGGAGCCAAGATAGTCTCTTCAATAAATGGTGTTGGGAAAATTGGACAGACATATGCAAGAAAATGAAACTAGACCACCAACTTACACCATACACAAGAATAAACTCAAAATGGATAAAGGACTTAAATGTACGACAGGAAACCATAAAAATTCTAGAAGAATACAAAGGCAACAAAATCTCAGACATATGCCAAAACAATTTCTTCACTGATACAGCTCCTAGGGCAGTTGAAATTAAAGAGAAACTGAACAAATGGGACTACATCAAAATAAAAAGCTTCTGCACAGCAAAAGAAACCATCAACAAAACAACAAGAAAACCCACCTCGTGGGAAAACATATTTGCCAACGTCATATCTGATAAGGGCTTAATCTCCAAAATTTATAGGGAACTCATACAACTCAACAAAAAGAAGATAAACAATCCAATCAAAAAATGGGCAAAGGATCTAAATAGACACCTTTCAAAAGAGGACATTCAGAAAGCCAAGAGACATATGAAAACATGCTCAAAGTCACTAATCATCCGAGAGATGCAAATCAAAACAACAATGAGGTACCATCTCACACCTGTCAGAATGGCCATCATCAACAAATCAACAAACGACAAGTGCTGGAGAGGATGTGGAGAAAAAGGAACACTTGTGCACTGCTGGTGGGAATGCAGACTGGTGCAGCCACTATGGAAGGCAGTATGGAGGTTCCTCAAAAAATTGGAAATGGAACTCCCATTTGACCCTGTGATCCCACTCCTAGGAATATATCCCAAGAAACCAGAAACACCAATCAGAAAGGATATATGCACCCAGATGTTCATAGCAGCACAATTCACCATAGCTAAGATCTGGAAATAGCCTAAGTGCCCATCAGTAGATGAATGGATTAGAAAACTGTGGTACATCTACACGATGGAATACTATGCTGCTGTTAAAAAGAAGGAACTCCTACCATTTGCAACATCATGGATGGAACTGGAGAGCATTATGCTAAGTGAAACAAGCCAGTCAATGAAGGAAAAATACCACATGATCTCACTCATTCATGGATAATAAAGACCATTACAAACTTTTGAACAATAATAGATACAGAGGCAGAGCTGCCTCAAACTGATTGTCAAACTGCAGTGGGAAGGCCAGAGAGAGTTGGGGGGCAGGAGGGAGGGGAGTAAGAGATCAACCGAAGGACTTGTATGCATGCATATAAGCATAACTAATGGACATAAGACACTGGGGGGTAAGGGAGGGTAGGGGTTTGTCAAGGGGGGGGGGAAGGATACTCATGTAATACCCTTTGTAATACTTTAAGCGAAAAAAAAAAAAATATATATATATATATTTTTATTGATTTCAGAGAGGAAGTGAGAGGGAGAGAGTCATTGATTGGCTGCCTCCTGCACTCCCCCCACTGGGGATCAAGCCCACAACCTGGGCATGTGCCCTGACTGGGAATTGAACTCATGACCTCTTGGTTCATAGATTGATGCTCAACCACTGAGCCACGCCAGCTGGGCTGTTCTAGGTCTTTTTCTTTTATTTTGTTTTGTTTTGCCTGGAGAAAAAGGAATCCTCCTTCACTGCTGGTGGGAATGCAGATTGGTGCAGCCATTGTGGAAAACAGTATGGCGTTTCCTCAAAAAGTTAAAAATGGAACTCCCATTTGACCCAGTAATACCACTTCTAGGAATATATCCCAAGAAAACAGAAACACCAGTCAGAAAAGATATAAACACTCCTATGTTCATAGCAGCACAATTTACAATAGCTAAGATTTGGAAACAGCCTAAATTCCCATCAGCAGATGAGTGGATTAGAAAACTATGGTACATCTACACAATGGAACACTATGCTGCTGTAAAAAAGAAGGAATTCTTACCACTTGCAGCAGCATGGATGGAACTGGAGAGCACTATGCTAAGTGTTTTAAGCCAGGCAGCGAAAGAAAAATACCACTTGATCTCACTCATTTATGGATAATAAAGAACATTATAACCTGATGAACAAAAAATAGATACAGAGGCACAGATGCATTGAACAGACTGTTAAATTACAGTTGGAAGGCTGGGGAGTCTTGGGGGTGGGTAATAGATCAACGGAAGGACTTGGATGCATGCATATAAGCAAAACCAATGGACACAAGACACTTGGGGGGTTAAGTAAGGGCATGTGCTGGGGGATAAGGGAGGCCGGGGGAAAGTCAATGGGGAAAAAAAGGAGACATATGTACTACTGTTTGTAATACTTTAAGCAATAAAATTAAATTTAATAATAAATAAATAAATAAATAAATAAATAAATAAATAAATAAAAGGGTTTGGGGGAGCTCACAGAAATTTCAAGAAGCAGGAGAGCTGCGCATGGGGTTATATATTTAAAACTATACTAAAACCTCACCTCATGTCTCACAAACTTTATCATGTGGTTCTGCTCAGTCCTCCTTCTTCACAAACTTTGGTTTCTAGTCTGGAGTAGGTGTATCTGAGAGGTTTAGTCCAGGTCATACATGGAGATCTAGGAAAATAGTGATTGTCATTTGAAGCCTCTATGGTGGGTGATGAGCTCTCTCTGACACATTGACCCAAAAGGAAGAGGAATTTCTCCAGAGATTAGAGGGAGCCATAGGCTGGGGGTCCAGAAAGATGGCACTTACCAACCACTGAGAGCAACCACCTCATAAGCCCCAACTGTGGTGCTGCATTTATTCATTAGTGCTTGTTAGAAATGAGATTGCATTTCACTTCTTCTGAGCCACTAAATCAGAATCTATGAGAATGAGGTCCTGAAAGTGGACTTTTAAAACCAGCATCCCAAGTGATTTTTTTGTTCCTCAAGCTTTACTATATACCCCAATCAGTTCAGAGGTATAGCTCTAAAAATCAGCATGTGTTGGAAGCATTTTTGCATTTTCACCCAGGTAGCCAAAGAAAAAGATGTAACTCCCTATAAGGAGATTGTCCAGTCTGTGACTTTAGAGTATAAGAAGCATTGGTTTGAATCCCAGTTATGCCTTGTATAGGTTTGTGATTTTAAAAGTTACTTAAAAAAAAAACGGACATCATCCAGAACCACAGGAAGGCTAGCTGAGTGGAAATTCTACAACTGGAAGGAAAGAGAAAAGCACACTGAGACTCAGAAGAGGTGCGGAAGTAAAGTGCAGAGGTATGGAGGCACACGTGGAAAGGGCTGGCAACTGAGGACACCATTGTCTTTTTCAATTGGAAGGGAGTCTCAAGCTCCCAACTGCTCTGAACTCCAGTTCCGGGTGAGTCTCTGGGGACCCAAACTCATACGGGGAGAAACTGGACTGTCTGACAGCAGGCGGAACTCAAGGGCAGCTTTCTCTCAGAGGTGCTTGCAGTGATTACCAGGACACTGAGATGCGGGGCCTCTTAGGGTAGGACTGAGGAGCAGCCATAGCTGCTTGCTCCGCCCTGTTGATCCCCTGAGACCCCACCCCACCCAAGCTGTGCTCAGAGACTTTTGCATATGAAAGGCCTGGCCCTTTGCAGTCTGAAAATTACCTAACAAACTGCAGCTGGGTGAGAGAGACCCAGAACTTCCAAAAGAAGGCCAAGGCCCCACAGAAGCTTGCATTGCTTCACAGCTGGGCCTCATCTGGGCACCTCCAAACCCCAAACAAAGAAGAGGAATCTGCAGATCTCTCCATAGCTCCTGCTAGGTAGCCTCAGGCAGAGGCTAAATTAGCACCTCCTTAAAGATCCAAGAGCCAGTGTACCCAGTGGCCAGAGTGGGACCATCCAGATTACAACTCCTCAGATCCATAAGGGACACACTCAGGGGGCAGACTCAGTGAGCACCAAAGCACCACTGAAGCAAGTCTTGCCCCAGAAGGGTGTCTCCAGCACAGAAGTTCTCCCACTGCAGACACAGCTGATTCTCACAGCCAATTGGCCTGGAGGTCAATCCCTCCCAGTGATACCTACAACAATCAAGGCTTAACTATAACAAGACTGTGCACAAAGCCTACAAAGGGGTGCACCGAGAGTGTCCACCTCAGGTAATTGGGGAGGCTGAGCCACTGGGCCCTATAGGACAACTAGCACAGAAAGCCACTCTATCAGCACAGGGAAGCATAAAAAATGTGGAGACAAAGAAACAGGTCACAAATGACAGAAATGGAGGAAAGCAAACTGCTGGATATAGAGTTCAAAACTACAATTATAAAGTTTTTCAAGAATTTTCTAGAAACTGCCGATAAATTTAGTGAGACCCTCAAGAAATCTAGTGAGACCCTCGAGGTTATGAAAAAGGACCAACTAGAAATTAAGCATACACTGACTGAAATAAAGAATATAATACAGAGTTCCAATAGCAGACTAGAGGATCGCAAGAATCAAGTCAAAGATTTGAAATATGAAGAAGCAAAAAACACCCAACCAGAAAAACAAAAAGAAAAAAGAATCCAAAAATATGAAGATGGTGTAAGGAGCCTCTGGGACAGCTTCAAGTGTACCAACATCCGAATTATAGGGGTGCCAGAAGAAGAGAGAGAGCAAGATATTGAAAACCTATTTGAAGAAATAATGACAGAAAACTTCCCCTACCTGGTGAAAGAAATAGACTTACAAGTCCAGGAAGCGCAGAGAACCCCAAACAAAAGGAATCCAAAGAGGACCACACCAAGACACATCATCATTAAAATGCCAAGAGCAAAAGACAAAGAGAGAATCTTAAAAGTAGCAAGAGAAAGAAAGTCAGTTACTTACAAGGGAGTACCCATATGACTGTCAGCTGATTTCTCAACAGAAACTATGCAGGCCAGAAGGGAATGGCAAGAAATATTCAAAGTGATGAATAGCAAGAACCTACAACCAAGATTACTTTACCCAGCAAAGCTATCATTCAGAATTGAAGGTCAGATAAAGAGCTTCACAGATAAGAAAAAGCTAAAGGAGTTCATCACCACCAAACCAGTATTATATGAAATGCTGAAAGGTATCCTTTAAGAAGAGGAAGAAGAAGAAAAAGGTAAAGATACAAATTATGAACAACAAATACACATCTATCAACAAGTGAATCTAAAAATCCAGTGAATAAATAATCTGATGAACAGAATAGACTGGTGAATATAATAGAATCAGGGGCATAGAAAGGGAGTGGACTGACTATTCTTGTGGGAGAAAGGGGTGTGGGGGGTGTGGGAAGAGACTGGACAAAAATTGTACACCTATGGATGAGGACAGTGGGGGGCAGTAAGGGCAGAGGGTGGGGTGGGAACTGGGTGGAGGGGAGCTATGGGGTGAAAAAAGAGGAACAACTGTAATAATATTAACAATAAAGATTTAATTTTAAAAAAAAGTTACTTCATCTCTCTGAGCCTTACTTGCTTCATCTGTAAAATGGAATATCAGTAGTATGAGCCTGAATTAGTTGAAATAGGATAGGCTATGCTGTTGTAACAGCCCAAAGTCTTTATGACTCAATATAATAAAAGTTTATTTTTTATAAACAAGCTTCATTCACTTTATTTTTCTTGCTGGAGCTTGGGTCCTCTGCACAGAAACTCTGGGATGGGTCTTTACAAGATGGCCAGTGAGTTCCTGATAAGGAGACTGGTGAACACAGTCTCTTTCCAGAGGTTGGGTGTGAGAGAGCTTTAGGTTTTGGAGATGGCATCAAATGTGGCCTTGGTGAAGTTGCCCAGGGTGACAGTGCAGCCTCTGGCCGAGGTGTAGCCCTTGTGGATACTGGCCGTCATCAGCAGTGTCTTGGGCACAGCAGCTGAGACTATGTCAGGATCCCTGGGGCTGGGATGAGGCCACCAGCACAGAGCCACAGCGGCGGTCACCTCGCAAGAGACAGTGTGGGGCTTGTGGATCTTGTTCCCTCAGTTGGAAGCCTCCCTGCAAAGGGACAATATAGAGCTGAGCCAGGCCCACAAATGTCAGTGGCTACTTCCTTCGAGCATTTAATACCCATACCAACATGTCCATTGTAGTCCCAAATGACAACAAATGCCTTGAACTGGATCCTCTGGCCAGTGCAGGTTAGCTTTTGCTTCCTCATAGCTTCAAAACCTCATCCTTAAGGATGCCCCCAGGAAAAAGTCAATGACCTCAGAGTTCTTGATGGGCAGGGAGAAGAGACAGATCTCCTTCAGGGACTTGATCTTCATGTCCTTGACCAGGAGGCCCAGCTTGGTGACAGGGATCCACTCCTTGTCCGCGGCTTTGAGCTCCTCACCAGTCCTCAGCGCTGACCCTGGCCCCTGATGCATGTTGCTGCCCATCCTCCATGGAAGCCCCTGCAGCATCCCACCTTCCCCCTCAGCCCCCTGCAGCACCCATGTCACCAGCCATTTGGTGTTTTCTGGGAGCAGAAGTAAAAGTTTATTTCTTGTTCCATTGTTGGATGGAGATGGATGGCTTTCCTGAGCAGCTCTCTCTGAATATCTAGGCTCCTTTCATTGGGCACAACTTGTGTAGGTGAAGAGAGAGCAAAAAAGGACTGTGGGAGGTTGGCAGGGGGCACATAACTCCTGCCCATATTCCATCTTCCAGAAAATGATCAACTCAACTTCAAGGGAGGTTGGGAAATGCCGTGAAACACACATATTCAGTGGTAGGACACCGTTGGTTTCAACCACAACCATCTTTTAGAATTTCTGTGAGAACTAAATGAGTATCCTACAAATGTTATTTTAATTCCTTTTTATCTAGATTTTTTCAGCTTTTGTTTCTGCTTTTGAGGAGGACAATGCCAGACGGCAGTATTCATGGTTTTAGTTACCACAGGTGAAAAGTACACATGAGCTGTCTATTCATTTTCCTCCCTGTATAGACTAGCAGTGGGATTGGTGACCCTGGTGGCCAGCGGGGCTACATTTCCACAACAACTTTGTGGCTCTGGGAGGAAACTGGTGAGCAATCTCAGCACAGTGGTGCACATCAGTAGCACTTCCAGCTCCGTGAGGTTGTGGAGCAGAAACTTCCAGAGCCACCGGGCAGCATGAGCTTGGTTTTCTTGTTGCTTCTATAACCCATGATGGGTATCACCATCTGGTCCCTGAATGTCTTCTACACTCTGTTGTCAATGCCTCTGGCTTCTTCCAGTTACACTGAAGGTTGACAAATTGGTCTGACTGACCTTCCTGGTCCATTTTTGATGACCTTGCACTTCAGGAGGGATCCGAAGGCAGCCATGGTGCCAAATAGGAGATGGCTACCACCTCTACAGGCCACACCCAGGAAGAGGGAAAGGATGGTGATTTTCTTGTTTGTTTGTTTGTTTTTAAATAACCATGGACACAGAATTAATAGACAAATTATATAGTACATATAAGCAAAAGAGCAAACTAAAAATCACTTATAATCTTACCATCTAGAGGTAATAGCTATTAAAATGAGCCTTTTATTTCTTTTACAAAACTAAGATTTAATTGTCCACATCATTTTGAAGGTTTTTTTTAATAAACATAATGATAGTACAACCCACTTGGGTTGTCATTACATACTCTTCCACATTATCATTTTCAATAACTATGTAGTACTGAATGTTAAGATGTGCTATAATATTTTTAAAACACTTTACCAATTATTGGGCATTCTTACTACCACAATCAACACTGTGATGAACATTTTATGCTAAATATTGGTGCACATCCATGGCTAGTTCATTTTAACCTGTGTTTTTCCACTTCCTTTAGCTCTCTGTGTTGGAACTGGACACACAGCAGAGAACACCGGGCTGGTCATGCTGGTCATTTAATCAGCCATGCAGATCAGAACTGGTGGAACAGGTTGGGTTCACTGCCTTAAAAACAAACCAACCCTAGCTTTGACTCTTAAAATTATTTCTGTTCCCTAGAGATTATGCCCCCAGCAGATGAGGGGAGGGGCATACCTACGGAGGGAACTGCCTCATGCATTATCTCATACTCTTAAGAGAATACATTGTCATCTTTGCCTGAGTCAGGAGGAGCCCTGGCAGCATGGGCCATGTTACTATGTATAGAACATGTTTCATACATGCTAGAGAGAGCCAACTGTATTGAGTCAATGAGAGCAGCTTTCAAGATGCATATGGATCAGGATATAAAATGATTTGGAGTGTACTTTTTTTGGACAATGAATTTTCTTATATTGCATAAAATATACAGATCAGCTTCCAAACATAATTTTAAAAATATGGCAAAAAAGTTTTATAAGAACTATTCCTCTCCTGTTGGCTATTTCCTTATGCTCACCTCTGGTTAAATAGGGCTGAGGTAAAGGTTAGTAAAGCTCTGAAATTATTGTGCCACCCCCTTTTTTAAAATGCCCCAGCTCCTTGGTTGCTTACACAGAATGAACTACCAACCCTTAGCACATAAGATTTTCTTGTCCTGCTAAGTCTGGCCCCAAACTTTTCTCTGCTGCTTTAGCTCCGCCTGTAACTCCTTTCTTAGTGATCCATTATGGGTATAACACTTCATAGTTGGTTTAAATAGCTATCTCCCCCTCCCTATAACTTATCTTTTTAACCACAAGGTTCTGTCCCTTTCCTCTGCCTACATCTAGAACCTAGTAGCTGGCATGCAGTAGGCAATTAATAAATGTTTGTCATTAATAATAGCTAACATTATAAGAGGGGCTAGCATTTATTATGTTCTAAGAACTTTACATGTGTTATCTCAATCCTACAACAATCCATGAGCTTGGTATTATTATTATTCACATTTCATGGGTAAGGAAACTAAGGCTCAGAGATTTGGTAACTTGCCCAAGATTACAACAATCAGAAGATGGTAGAACTGGGATTTGAACTCAGGCAGTAAGGCTCCAAAATCCTGGTTCTTAACCTATCTATATATACAAAACTCTAATATGCAAATAGACCAAATGGCGGGACAACAGAACAACCAAACAACCAGTCGCTATGATGTGCACCGACAACCAGGGAGTGCACATGGAACATGGTGGGTGTCAGCAGCAGGTGGCAGAGCGCAGAACATCGGCCATGGCGAGATGGTGGAGCAGGTGAGCCGGGGAGCCAAACCAAGGCAGGGCACCGGTCGCTGTCATCGGAGCAAGCCTCTGGTGGTTACTGAAAATTCTTTGCTCCCATGTGCCATGGGCTCACCCAGCACTCGCACCTACTGCCAGCCCCTATCTCTCTGCATCATCAGTGGGTGTGAGCGGTGCCTGCTGGCCCCGATTGCCCCTCAGGACTTCTCCACCTCCCCCTGCTCCTGAGGGGCAATTGGGGTCGGCAGCTGCCTCTTGCACCTGCTGCTGGCGATGACCCCACTCACACCCACTAACAGCACTGGCTTCTTCACCTTCCCCTGCTCCTTGAGGGGTGATTGGGGCTGGAAGCCACTGCTCACACCACTGACAGCACTGGCCCCGCTTGTACCTGCTGCTGGCACTGGCCCTAATCACTCTGTGTCATCAGCGGGTGCGATCAGGGCCAGCACTGTTAGCACATGGGAGCAGTGGTGCTGGCAGAAAAGGGGACCATGGCGGGAGGGGCTGGGCAGGGGCGCAGAGGATGGGCCCAGACCTGCCCCTGTGTCCATTACAGCCTCGAGGCCCACAGTTCCTTTCAAGGTGCATGAATTCATGCACTGGGCCCCTAGTAATAAATAAAATTCATCATAGAATAAATGGTGTTAACGTGGGGAAGTACTTCCATTTTCTGGATAGGTGCACAGGCTCTATAGTCTGACAACTTCTATTTAAACTTTGTTTTCACCACTTGGTAGCTTTGTGAGTTTGGAAAAGTTATTTAAATTTTCTAAGCCTCTATTTTTCCATTCATAAAATGTGGATAAAAGTGTCTCTGTCCTGATAAGATAATAGTGAACATTAAATTGTAGAATCCTTGTTGTCTGGCATACCTTAAGAGCTCAATAAATACTATATACACAAAGCTATTATTGCCAGATCATCAGACTCATATTTACTGCTATTTTCTGTCCCCGAGTGAATATTGTAAATGCCTTGGAAAACAGGACATCCATTCTCTAGTCACCTGTTTTGCATGTGAGTCTGTACGTGTGTGTGTGTGTGTGTGTGTGTGTGTGTGTGTTCTCATGCACAAATATAAATGACAAAGTCTCAAATCCACCTACAAAGTCTCCCACTGTGTTATAGCTTTCCAGGGCAGCACCAAAAGGGCTTCGGTGTCACCGCTGCACAGCAGCTCTCAGAGACCCTCTAGTTTCAATATTCCATGAGTGAAAGATTAAGGCCTCTTCCAGCCCTCAGGTAGTCATGACAACTTGGGAGTAGCACAAGGATTGGAGGCAGCTCCATTCAATACCCAGGAAAGAGCTCAGCCTTTACCCATCAGCTAATAAGACACCAGCAGGCAGCATCTACCTTCCTGTTTTGGGCTCAAGCTTCCAGAGACTAAATTCTCATTGGGTTCTTCTTAGGCCAGGAGGAAGATTTGCCCATGACCTCATATCTCTTCTTGTTTTATTTCTAGTGGGTCTAGGCAGCTGTGCCCTGAAAATATAGCTTTGACTAGAAGAAATATGATCTCCTTTCTCTCATCACCAAAGTTCCAAGTTAAAGCCAAAAGTAAACTGAACTGAAAAGGAGAGGGGGGATCAGCCAGCACAATCCAGAAGGGTGCTGGGAGAAAGAGCAAGGCCGGGGGAACAGCACAAAGGCTTCTCAAAAATAATGCCTTGATGACAACCAGTACACGCAGAGCCCCATCCTGCACAAGCAGGGAGCAAGCTCCTCCACCCCGAGTCCAGACTAATTCAGTCTTGAGTATTAGTCAGACTTTACAGTGAAGGACATTGGGGGACACTGTAACCTGCCTGGGATCACATGAGCCAGTAGCCAGTATGAGGATCTGCAGTTTCCTGTCTTGTCAGAGGAAGTGGTCACTGAGAGAGGCATAGGCTATGGAATGTTGGTGTGGGAAGGAATCTACCCAGCTGTGTCCCTTCATTTTACCTGGGGAGGAATTAAGGGTCAGAGTGAATCCCTTTACCCAAGGTCACAAAGTTCATTTGTGCCAGAGGAAGACTGCTAGTCCATTGTTTTATTCTGTTGCCCTTATGATGACACTTCCTGCCTCCTGCAGCTGACTCCCCCATAGCCCTTCCATCCTACCCATTGTTCCTGCCTGACAGGCTGCCGGTTGCATGTCGGAGGAGTCGGGGCACCCCAGGTGTGATACACAGTAGGAAAGACGATATATGACAAAGTTTCATAGGAAATATCACTGTGTCAGTTTTTCTGCCCTCTTGTGGAAATCAATTTCATTTCAGACCCCAAATATGATGTTAATCTTCCACCCAAAGGAGATACCACAGAGCTCCCAGATCAGGGCTACACTACCCAGGAAGAAACTTTAGGTAATCAAACAGATGGAGGGGCCAATAAAGTCTCCAAGCATTTGATATAGCCATTCTTTTGCCACATGTGGCTAATGATTACCAACATTCTCTTAACAAGGAAAAAAAAGAGAGAATTGTTGTCAGGATGCTTCATAACTATTCTTTAAAATATATTTTTAAGAAGGCTTCATAACTTTTATTGAGAACTTACTGTGTGCAGGCAGTATTAGTTAATCCTCAATAACGACACCAGGTAGTTACTGCTATTCCCATTATAAAGAAGAGAAAATTGAGGCACAGAGAGTTTACATAACTTGCCCAAAGCCTTGCAAATAGTAAATAATCTGACTCCAGAACCTGGCTCCTTATCGTACTTTTGTTAACTCTCTTGTAAAACTGTGTATATCCTTCAAAGCATGGGTTCAGTCATTCTCAAGGTCTGTTCTATTTATGAAGTAGTAAATTAACGTACCCCTTTAAGTATTATTATTCAGTAACACCTGAATCAAATCTGTTTGTAACTGTTGAGAGGCTGATGTTCAATTGATGCACAGTGTTTACAAAATGCTGCTTTGACACAACTTCTTTTTTTATGTTTGAATATGCTACACGGTACATAACAAAGGTTAGCATATTGGTATATTTCCTTTCCTCCATTTTTAAAATATTTAACATGTGTAGAGGAGGAAAGACTTTCTCTTCTCTATTCCTAGATTCAGTGCTGGAGGCTCAGCAATTTAGACTAACAAAGGACAGATTAATAAGAGAATGCAAGAGTTTCCTTATGTGTGCAACATACAGACACACTGGAGAACTCAGTAATGAGTGCCTTAAAGGGGTGGTTAGAATTTGGGGCTAATATACCATCTTAACAAAGGATCAGATAAACTTGTAGAGAAGTGCAAAATAACGGAAAAGAGGTTTGGGCCCCTGGGGGTGGTAAATTGTGGGAAGATAAATATATGGGGAAACAAATGGGATAGAATAGTTATTTCAGTAAGATTTGTTTGCGCAGACTTATCTCACTGCCACTTTCTGTCTCCAATGATAAGGGCTGTTCTGCTGCTAGTCCAGGAGAGGGGAGGGGGAACTCCTTTGAGAAGGAAAATTTATATCTTGTTTATAGACAGATAGAGGGAGGGCAGAGAGCTCTTTCTATGTTTGCTGTTTCTTAATTGTCTTCAGCTCAAAACAATTATTATGCCAAATGGCATATTTTGGGTGGCATATTTGGGTTCGCTTCACATGATAGGAGTACATTCAATTTCTTAACTGCCTCCTCCCCCTTATTGTGTAACATATTGTTTATGTGGCTATGTAGTCATTATAACTATTATTTTTCAATGAATAACATTCCATTGAGTAGGTCTCTATCATAAGTTTCTCATGATGATAAATAAATAGGATATATTAAGTATTATTATGAGATAATTGGACTATTCTCTAATTTCTCATGTTATCAGTAAGTATAGTACACTGCATCTTTACTTATCAGATATATTTTATTCTAGTTTAGCAAAGTTTGAATTCTCTTCAGGAGGCTCAAAGCATGGCTACAATCTTTGCGAGTTTAGGTAGGAGGAGTTTAAGGAAATGTAGATGGGCCAAGAGGCCACCCAGAAGTCTCAGTAAATTCGGGGAATAACATGAAAGGCCTGCAAGGATCAGTAGTAACAAGAGGAGTGAGTTTCCACATCAACCAAAAGAATATGTACACGTGATATAGGAAGCTGGAAACATCACCAGGTCTCAACATGCCACCTGCAAAGACAGCTCTCTTGTCACAGGGAACATTGACTAGACATCCACACAGGGGCAGTTTTTCTGAAGATGACAAGTTGATCAGGATTCTCAGATCACTTGAAGCATCTTAGGTTCTTCCAATAACCAGAATGCACAGCACACATGCACATACACACATCCAGAATGACCATTTTCCTGCTCATGCATGCAGTAGAGTGAGAGGCCTTGGGATTAGGAGTCAGGAAGACCTCAATTAGGATCTCAGCCTCGCCCCTTCTCACCTATAAGACTGCTACTTAATGTGACTATTTCTCAGTCTTCTAACATGAAATGGGAATCTTAACAAAGGATCAGATAAATTTGTAGAGAAGTGCAAAACATGATTAAATAGATTTAAAATAATACTTTAAAAGCCACAAAACAGCCCAGCCGGTGTGGCTCAGTGGTTGAGCGTCAACCCATGCACCAAGAGATCACAGGTTCGATTCCATGTCAGTGCACATGCCTGAGTTTCAGGCTCGATCCCCAGTAGGAGGCGTGCAGGAGGCAGCTGTTCAATGATGTTTCTCTCTAATCGATGCTTCTATCTTCTCTCCCTCTCCCTCTCTCTCTAAAATCAATAAAAAATATATATTTTTAAAAAGCCCCAAAACATTGCATAATGTTAGCTCTTTATTGTCAGGGCATTTAGAAATGCTGGCTTTATTATTTGATCATTATCCATCTTGGGGGCTGAAGGAGACCTGATTACATACAGAGTAATTTAAGAGTTTTAAAATGTGGGATATTGATAAATATTTTTATCTCCTGCCATTGTAGGTTCAGAAGGAGTGCTGGTCTCCCTCAGCCTGCCCACGGGTGTTCAGAGTCTGAGCTGCATGTTTCCAGAGGTCTGAGCAGCTTTTCTGACATGAGACACCCAGAAGGGTACCCTCCTTTGCTTTCTTGTCGAGGAGGTGGGAGTCCATTTTGCCCAATTACTTTTCTGCTGGACCCCTTGAATCCCTGTAGACATTTGATCTTATGAACCCCAATTCTGGAAGTCATGATTAAATCATGGCAGTCTCTTTCACCTCCTTGCCCATGCCCACAGCAAATTTAGTTGCCAAATATTTTGGTTCTAGTCTTTCAAACAAGTGTCCCCTCTCTAGTCCTTCTGCTGCTGACCTAAACTTTCTCCACATTACTTCTTGCTTTGTCTATTATAATCACTTATTGGGCCTCCCTGCTTCTAGTTTGTCTTCATTTCAACCCATCACTGACAAAGATTTATTGTGTTCCTAAATAATGTCACATTTGCCTCAAAATAATCGCTGTCTCCAAATTACTTGATGAATTAAGTCCAAACTATTCTAACAACCTTTTAAGGTCCTAAGCAGAATGTCCATGTAGCAGAGACTGCTAGTTTGTCCCCTCTTTTCTCCTTAAAAATGAAACCATTGTAATTAGCTAGTTATTAAAAATAGGAAAGGAGCAAATGAAAGGCCAGACATTATAGGCATGCCATTTGGGCAGCTTCACCAGGAAACTGCAAATTTGCACTCCCTGGGAACCATCATACTTTCTCTGCAAAAACTGGGGGAAGAGCCCTAACTAGTTTGGCTCAGTGGATAGAGCATCGGCCTGCTGACTGAAGGGTCCCAGGTTTGATTCTGGTCAAGGACACGTATCTTGGTTGCGGGCACACCCGCAGTAGGGAGTGTGCAGGAGGCAGCTGATCGATGTTTCTCTCTCATCGATGTTTCTAACTCTTTATCCCTCTTCCTTCCTCTCTGTAAAAAATCAATAAAATATATATTTTTTTAAAAACTGGGGGAAGGGACTGGACAAGGGGAAGATAGACACATGCCCACTAAAGTTGGGGTGACATAGGGAAGTTGTGTCTTTTGATATCACTTGTGAAGTAGTTAAGCCAGGTGATTTAATATTCCAATTGTACAGATGAGAAGTGAAAGCTCAGGAAAGTTATATAATTTCCTCTAAAAGTGAAGTGTTTTAACTGGGAATTAAACCCTAGTGTTCAGCCTCCAAAATCCATATTCTTTAATAGAACCACAAACAGGTTTTACTATGTTACATTGAAGGTTTGGTTTTAAAAAAATAAAGAAAAGAAAAAAGTGGGGGAAAGAAAAAAGCCCTTGAAGATTCTCTAGTGTAATTGGGTTATAGGAATAGTTAAGAGCAAAATTATAGAGAAGGAGCTATAATGGGTCAACAGTAGGCAGTAATTAGCAAAGTATAAATCAACTGAGATACCAGAAATAAACTATGGCTTCCTGGATGCAAAAAGCACTGCAGAACACTTAGTCTTGGTGGCTATCAGGTCCCTAATGTCCACAACCTAGAAGCAAATTCTGTGCTGTCCAAAATATAAACTCTTAAAAAGTGAAATGTGTTTTTCAAGTACACAAAGATCCCCTCCCCCCACGCCTCCAAGCCTGACTGGGAAGTTATAAAGCTTTTCAAGTGGAAACTTACTGGTGGGGCTTAATGAACCTTGTCACTTTCATTAATGACATTAAATATGCCACATTTCCAAATGTCCCTTTAAATTGCAAATTTGTCTAAATGGGCAGGTTTTATTGTTGTTTTGTTGTTGTTGTTGCTGTTGTTTGGCTAAATAAAAGCCACAATTCCTTCTGGACTAGAAAAGCACGCTCTATGACAATATGGAGAAATAATCACGAAGGCAAATAAGGGAATGTATCACAGATATCATTGGTAAAACGTATATAATTAACTATCTCTTGAGAACTGAATGTCCAAATAGATTAAGTAAAAATCTCCTGCTGCTTGAAAATGGAAAAAATCAATTGTCCCATGTGCTTTTCTCAAGTGGGACCCAGCACTAGCTCAGAGGCTCTCAGCCCTCACTGTGCATGACAACCACCAGATGTTCAAGCCTCCGCCCCACCATACTAGGTGGGTTTTTAATTCCCCAGGTGATCCCAAGGTGGGGCTAGAATTTAGAAACCCTGCTCTAACCCAGTGGTGGTCAAAATGTGGTCCCAGACCAGCAGCATCCCCAGCAGCCGGAAACTTTTTAGAAATGCAAATTCTCTAACTGCATCCCAGCCCTAAGAATTAGAAATTCTGGGGGTAGGGCCTGGTGGTCTGTGTTTTCACAAGCTCACCAGGTGGTTCTGATATATGCTAAAGCACTGCTCTACATAAAAGAGCAATATCCTTCCACCTGCAGCATAAAGAAACACATGCCCAACCTGCCCCAAACACTGCTTGAGAAAGGTGGCTTTTGCCTAAAGACCAAAGTTTCTATTGACACAACAGTAGAGCAGTAATTAAACCCAGGCTTCTGGCTTTAAGGTGAACTTCGAAGTACCATGGAAATGTAAACTGTGAGGTTTAAGGTAGAAGAGGACAACAGAAGCCCTGGCCCCAACTGCAGGGCTGAGGCAGGCTGGTCTCATACAGAACCTCTACTGGGAGCACTGTCAACAACCCCTGGCCAGTATTTGTGACTTGCCTTTCAGCACATATTACACCTTCTGACTGCCAAGACTTTTGTTCAGGGATCCACCCCTCCCCCTTTCAGTCCCTGGGTGAAGCCAGCCATCCTCCCCACTCCAACTTCTTATCTTCCTGGCAACACAAGCATCACCCTGGAGGAACATCCGGTTCCTTGTCCATGAGCTTCCTGATTTTCTGCATTTCCAATGGCCTTTCCCTTATACTCAACCTTACCCATGCCTGCTCACAAATGTTTTGTATTTACCAATTCACTTATTCCTTATCTGGCCCTCAACCTTCTCTCCTTCCACTGTCTTTGCTTGAATGCTCCGTTTTGGTTTCACCTATCCTTCCCATCTATTGACTCCTCACTTTCTTCCTGAGAAAATGAATGCTCCTCAGTCAATGGCAGGGAATAAAAATTATACATATTTCATATCCAAAACACATTTTCTGTCACTGCTATTTAAATCTCATCCTCATCCTCATATCCCTGCCACCCTAATATGATGGAGGAAGTCCCTTCTGCTCTCAATGGCAATTCTCACCAAATGAGACCTGGTTTCCGCCTCCACCCTCTACTAAGAAACATCATGCTACCCAGTAGCAGCCCTTATTCACTTATTTTTTTTTCCAGTTTTATTTTAGAAACTGGATCTTTCCTATCATGTGTCAACTGTGTTCCAATCATTCTTAACTTAATTTTTCCATATATGAAGATACATATAGTCATTGTTCTATTCCCACCCTTCTTGCTCATTCTTCCCACAAGGGTTGTCTACATTTACTTTCTCAATTGGTTCATCACTTGTTCCTTTGCCTTTTCTAATCTGGTTTGTGTCCCCACTACACCACTGTCCCCATTGAGCTCCATGTAGTTAAATCCAGTCCCTCATTATCATTAACTTCTCAGAAGCATTTGACACTTGACCACTCCTTTCTCTGCCTCCTGCCTTATTATTTCCACTACAAGATAAATGTCGTGAAAACAAAAGCCTTGTCTGTCTTATATGGCTGTATCTGCATCCTAGAACAGTCTGGCACATAGTTGGTGCTCATTAAATATTCAATGAACATATGAATCAATTACATAAATACTCATCTCAGTATAGTACATGAAGGAAAGTAGAAGATAGAAAAGAGCATAAGAAGGATACAAAGGTGAAATTAATTTAATTTTAAAAAAGAGGGGGCTCTCCCCTCATATTAGGGAGTGGCACATGGTCAGGAATGCTCATGGTTTCCATGAGGCCACACTCTCGCTCTCTCCAGCTCTTCTTTTCACCTTTCCAAGATCTCCTTTCCAACCATTTTGCCAGAAACTTTCATCTTTTCTCACCCTGATTTGTCACTTCTCAGAAATTGTTTTCAGGCCCCATTCTCTTCTCACATTGCATTCCCTCCCCAGGTAACTCCAGCAGTGTCATTTACCATCTAATATCCACACCACCTGCCAGTTACATGCCCTCAGCCTAGTCTTCTCTTCTGAGCTCCACATTTAAAAACACAATATATCCCTGTCTACCCAACATCTCCACCTGCATGACTCAATGTGCAAAACTAGAGCAAACTAGTGCTTCCCCATCCCACATATTTACTTATTTCCCATTGTTCTCTTTCTCAGCAAGGGACACTACCTTCTGCCTAGTTACTCATGTTAGTTATAACCTTGGCAAGAGAAACAATGAAACTAAAAGCTGTCTTAGGGTGGTGGTGCTATTATTTTAAAATGTTAAGTTTATATTTTTATGATGTTTATGACTGGTTACATACATCAGTCAAATAGTGGGGAAGAAGGGGGGCGGTGCACACCTGATCTCGAGAAAGGATCCAGTAACAGTCATTTGCACATCAGTGTAGTTGAGTATAAGGAATGAAGTTAATTTGAGGCTATTAACAAACTAAAGTTGCAGACTGTCAGTGCCAGAGAAACCCAATAGCAATCATGTCTGTGTCTAATGTCTGAGGAGCATTGAAATAAATTTATGAGGGCAGAAATTTTGGAATCTGGCCTTTCTTGGGAGTTGACAAGATCTTAGAGAGAGAGAGACAGCTGAGAGTGGCTGGGCACCGGCATGATGGACTTCACATCCTTCACTAATTTCTGTGCTCCTTTGGCCCACAGTGTTTTATGTCTGGTAGGAACCCAGCTCCACTGGCATGTAAAATTAGGTAAGCTAACTCTTAGACAATGATTTATTTGTGTCAGTCCGGTGCAGTGGGGTTCAGACAGGCCTTCATTTGCACATTGCTGAGGTGACGGGAGGTGGAAGAAATGGGAAGAAGTTGAGGAAGAAAATATAATGTTTGAACTGAAAGTATTTTTGTGAGACTGTCCCTTTGACCAATGCTTCTTGCCTGGCTGCCTTAGTGCAAAGCTTCTGGGAAGCCACTGTCCATTTTTAAAAAATCATTGAATTTTGAAAGTTGTTCCTAATTGTGGCAACAACAAAAAGCTTGGTGTCTCATGAAAAAAGACTTTAGAATTAGACCAAAAGAAGATTTTTGAAGGGATGTGGGAAAGGAAGCTGGAGACTTTTTCACACTTGAAATGAAACCTCTAACACAGTGCTGTTATAAATACACATACATAACTTTATAAATTTTCTACCAGTCTTGTTAAAAAGGATAAAAAGAAACAAGTGAAACTAATGTTAATAATATACTTTATTTAACTCACTTTATCCAAAATACGATCATTTCCACACGTAATCAATATAAAAACCGCTGTGATACGTGACATTCTGTGTGTGTTCTAAGTTCTTTGGAGCACCATGTGTACTGTATTTTTCTGGCACATGTCAGCTGGCACTCACTACACTTCAAGTGTTTAATGTGGTCAGTGGCAACTGTACTAGATAGTATAGCTCTCTAATCCTTCACTACCAAATGGAAGCAAAGGGTTGTGATGGTAATCTGTAAGCTTCAGGTAAAAAAAAAAATGGTTTATCTGAACCATTCAGATACAAAGCAGGTAGGTTTGTCAATAATAATTGTTTTCTTTAGCTGAGAAATTCTGGACCTGCTGGACATAGTAGGCCTTGGGGCTACTGAATGGAAACAGGCTTTCTGCCAGAAAGACCCGCTCCCATTAATTCTGAGTCCTGGGTATTTTCCTTTCCCGGGGTATTGTTTTTCCTCACTGTGCAAATTAAGATTTTATTTTTCCTGTGTGGTAATGAAGATATATTTATGAGCCTCAGAATTTTTGAAATTCAGATGGAATTCCATTGGTGGTGTGATGAGCAAAGCAGAGTGGACTTCATCTGGGTGGATGGGCCTGAACTCGGTTAAATATAATTTTGGCATTAATTGAACACACATGCATTTAAGTCATGTCTTGGTAAGGCCCTAGCCAGATAACTAGAGCATGCCCCAATTCAACAAGGTTCTAGGTTTGATCCCCAATCAGGGCACATACAAGAATCAATGAATGAAAAACAGAATTTTTAAAAGAGAATCAACCAATGAATAGATAAATAAGTGGAACAACAAATCAATGTTTTTTTTCTCCCTTTCTTTCTCTCTAAGATAAATAAATAAACATTAAAAAGTAAGCAAACAAATAATGTCTTCCTTTGCTTCTTGGGATCCCAGTTGCATGATCAAGATGATGTAATTCATTCTTCCTCTGCAGACTGGTTGTTTTGGCTGGTAGATGTCCAATTTTATCCGAGTCTGTTTCATTCCATGAGCTAGAACTCATTGCTCCTCTGAGAGACACGGCTGGAGGCAGGCAGATGAAGATGGCTCCCACTCTAGACCAGCTGGCTCTTCCTGTTCCGAAGTCTAAGACTGTATTTGCATCCTGTGTTGAGCCATCTTCCCAGCTACTCACATATAGGACTGAGAAGCATTTACAGAGAATGGAATGCACACAGAAACCCCAGGTTTGACTTTCATAAGGTCAGCAATGCTATCTTTTTTTCTTTTTTTTTTCCACCTTGAACTTTTCCAGTCCAGGCCAACTCTGCAGACAAATGACCTGCTTGCTGTGGAGTTGCCAGCTCAGGCCAGTCCAGGCTGCCTGACTCCAAGCAGTCCTCTCCAACTAGTTGATCATACTTCTAAAAAGGTGATGTTTTAGCAGTCTGTTTATAAAACTGCCAAAGGAACACTTGTCATGAGGTGCAAACAAAAGAGGCACTGGAGAGGAACGTGTTTACCAGGCTGCCGACACTTGTCATCCTGCACAGCCCATAAGTCTGCAAGTCTGGGGAGAGCACGTTTCAGGGAGCAGGGGTCCTGGAAGGAGACACATGCTGAGTGAAAATTCGGGTGGTGTCTGGGATGGTTGGTCAGAATCTACCACAATGTCCAAGGGATTATTAAATGAATGTGCTGAGGGGAAATTTTAGTGATTGTAGCAGAAGACAACAGTCCAAGAGGTCCAGGAACTGCTGACTTAGAATGCCCTTGGCCAACTGTAGCTGCCCCTATCATTGTATTAAATTTTGACAGGCCACCCATGACTGGAAGACAAACAGAGACTTCCTTCAACAGATGGTGACAATTCAGTTGTTCCCTAGGGGCAGCAGCCTCCAAAGCAAAAATTGAGGAGTAGTATGCCGTTTTCGCCAGGGATTTATCCAGCTTGTGTCTGTCAACTTGTTTTTAACCTCTTTGGGGAAGTCCCAGAATCAGAAGTTAGTATCCTGAATAGAAGCTATCATTAGACATTACTCATTAACTAAGAAAGCCTGAAAATAATCAGAAAGATCAGCTGCAGCTACTGATACATACAAATATGGAGCCCATGGTCTCATTCCTCAGACCAGGCTGTTCGTGCTGCACCTAGGAAACAGGGAAATAAACACTGATGGATCACCCAGTCCCGTGTTACAGTGTCAAGCTCAGAAAGGTATAAACTTACAAGGTGTCTGAGCATCACAGGGCCCCAACACTAACCTCAGTCAAATGCCTGTGGCCAAGGTCAGACCTACCCACCTCGGAGTCTGCACCTCTGCCTCTGCTGGACTAAATGCCATTTGGTATCTCTATCCTCCCCTGCCCCTGTTTCTTCTCTCTCTCTCTCTCTCTCTCTCTCTCTCTCTCTCAGCAAATGGAAATGGAAATTTAAGGGGTAGGGGCAGAGATGGGAGTCAGACAAGTTCCATGGAGTCCTCGGATAGGAGAGAGACAAACACCTCACCACTAACAATGAAAAGCTACTCAGAGGAGCCACTTTCTGGCTGGGACAGGAGGTGGGTGAGGGACTCAAGGTAAGTCCCACACTGACACATTTGTTTACTTGACTGTCTCTTTCCTAGACTATGGGCATGTTGTTTTTTGTTTTGTTTTGTTTTGGGTTTTTTTTTTGTGTGTGTGTGTGTTTTAATCTTTATTGTTGAGAATATTACAGATGTCTCCCTTTTTTTCTTCTCATTTCCCCGCTCCACCCAGTTCCTGCCCCACCCCAGGCCTTCACCACCCTATTGTCTGTGCCCATAGGTAATGCATATAAGCATATAAGATCTTTGGTTGATCTCTTTCAGCTGCCCCCCACCCCTTCCCTCTGAGATTCATTAGTCTGTTTCATGTTTCTATGCTCTGGTTCTATTTCATTCATCAGTTTATTTTGTTCATTAGATTCCTTATTTGTTTATTTTGGTTTTTAGATTCAATTGATGATAGATATGTATTTATTGCCATTTTATTGGTCATATTTTTTATTTCTTCTTCTTCTTCTTCTTCTTCTTCTTCTTCTTCTTCTTCTTCTTTCTTCTTCTTCTTCTTCTTCTTCTTCTTCTTCTTCTTCTTCTTCTTCTTCTTCTTCTCCCTCTACCTCATTTTAAAGAAGACTCTTTACCTGGCCAGCATAGCTCAGTGCTTGAGCATTGACTTATGAACCAGGAAGTCGTGATTCTAGTCTGGTCAGGGCATATACCTGGGTTGCTTCCTGGACTTATAAGTCTCTTTCACCAGGGATGGGAAGTTTTCTGTCATTATTCTTCAAATAGGTTTTCAATATATTGTTTTTTCTCTTCCCCTTCTGGTAGTCCCATAATGTGAATGTTGGTTCACTTGAAGTTGTCCCAGAGGCTCCTTACACAATCTTCATATTTTTGGATTCTTTTTTTTCTTTTTGTTCTTCTGATTGGGTGTTTTTTGTTTCCTCATATTCCAAATCATTGATTTGGTTCTTGGAATACTCTACTCTACTGTTGAAGCCCTGTAAATTATTCTTCATTTCAGTTAGTGTATGCTTTATTTCTGACTGGTCCTTTTTCATGTCTGATGTTCTCACTAAGGTTCTTGAAATTCTCACTAAGATCCTTGAAAGTCTCACTAAGTCCCCTGAAGCTCTCATTAAGATCCTTGAGTAACCTTATAACCATTGTTTTGAACTCTGTATATAGTAGTTTGCTTGCTTCCATTTCCTTTAGTCCTTTTTATGGAGATCTCTTCTGTTCTTTCATTTGTGACATGCTTTTTTGTCTTAGAATTTTGGCTGCTTGCCTGTGTTAGTTTCTATATATTAGGTAGAGCTGCTATATCTCCTAGAATTGGTAGAGTGGCCTTGTGTGGTAGGTGTCCTTTAGGGCTCAGTGGCTCAGCTTCCCAAGTCACCTGAGCTTGGCACTCTAGGTGCACCTCTGTGTGGGCTATGCACATAGTCTTGTTGTAGTTGAGCATTAATTGCTGTTGGCATCACTAGGAGGAATTGACCTCCAGGCCAATTGGTTGTGAGGACCAGTTGCAACTACAGTGGAAGAGCTTCTATGCAAGAGACAAAACCAATGGAGCAGGACTTGCTTCAGTGGGGCTTTGGTGCTCACTGAGTCTGTCCCTTGTGTATGTGCTGCTTGTGTATGTGCAGTTGTAATCTTGTATGGTCTGAAGCTGTTCACCGGGTGCACTGGCTCTGAGTCCTTTCAGGAGGTGCAAAGTCAGGCACTGCCTGAGGCCACCAGGCAGGAGCTACATAGTGATCTACAGATGGCTGCTACTTATATTGGGCTTGCAAGTGCCCAAGCGAGGCCCAGCTGTGAAGCAAGGCAGGCTGGTGCTAGTGCCAGGTCAGCTCTGCTGTTGGGGAGATCCCAACATAGGAACAATTACCCCTGACAGCACTCCCGTCTGGAAGAAAGGAGCCCCTGAGTTCCTGGTCTGATGCCAGACAATCCAGTTCCTCTGCGAATGTCCCAAGTTCCTTTTAAGCTGCTGCCCCAGAGTTGGAGCCCAGAGGGATTGAGTCTGAGTAAGTCCAAGTGCTGGTCCTTTAATAGGAACTCCCTGGTTCTCCAGCAGCTTCTGTGTCACTCAGCCACAATCTCTGCTGGTTTTTATAGCCCTAAGTTATGGGAACTTCCCTTCCCAGCACTGGAACCCTGTGCTGAGGGATCTGGTGTGGGTCTGGGATCCCTTGTTCCTCACAGGAGGCCTCCACAGCCACGATATCTCTCCCAATTAAAAAAAATGCCACACATGGATGTCAGACCAGCTCATTCTGGGTCTCTGCTCCCTACTACCAGTCTCAAAGTGCTTTCTTCTTTACTCTAGTTGTAGGACTTCCATTCAGCCAGATTTCAGGTGCTTCTGAATGATGGTTGTCCTGTATTTTAGTGGTAATTTTGATGTGTTTGTGGGAGGTGGTGAGTACTGGCGTTTATCTACACTGCCATCTTGGTTCTCTCAGCTATGGGCATCTTGAAGGCAAGATCCATGCCTTAAGGCCTTTTATTTATTTTTTTAATATATTTTTATTGATTTCAGAGAGGAAGGGAGATATATAAACATCAATGATGAGAGAAAATCATAGATCGACTACCTCCTGCACACTCCCCACCAGGGATCGAGTTGGCAACCCAGGCATGTGCCCTTGACCAGAATCAAACCCTTAACCTTTCAGTCCAAAGGCTGACACTCTATTCACTGAGTCAAACTGGTTAGGGCACTTAAGGTCTTTTAAAATAACATGCATATTTTCCTTCATTATGAAAAAAATACTTGCTCATTATAAAAAAAAACTAGGGGCCCAGTGCGCAAATTTGTGCACCTTGAAAGGAACTGTGGGCCATGAGGCTGTGGTAGGCATAAGGGCGGGTCTTGACCTATCCCCCATGACCCCATCCAGCCCCTCCCACTGTGGCCCCCAGTCTCTTGTCTTCCAGCAGCCCCGCTCCTGCCACCACCGCTCCCATGTGCTGACGGCACTAGCCCCACTTACACCTACTGACAGCGTGGAGCAATTGGGGCCAGTGCTAGCAGTGGGTGCAAGTGGGGCTGGCACTATCAGTGGGTGTGAGTGGTGACTGCTGTCCCGATCACCCCTCAGGAGCAGGGGGAGGTGGAGAAACCCTCAGGGGCAATTAGGGCCAGCAGCTGCCACTTGCACCCACTGATGGCAGCCAGTGATTGGAACCAGTGCCAGGCACTGGCAGCAGGTGCAAGCAGTGGCTCCAGCACCAACAGCGGGTGTGAGTGGGGCTGGCGCTGGCAGCAGGTGAGAGTACCAGGCAGGATGGTGGCACGTGGGAGCAAGAAATTTTCCGTAATGACAAGAGGCTTGCCCTGATGACAGCAACTGGAACCCCGCGTTGGTTTGGTGCCCCCGTTCACCTGCTCCACCATCCCACCATGACCAATGCCCGCCAGGTTCCGCACACGCCCCCTGGAGGTCAGCGCACGTCACAACGACCGATTGTTTAGTTGTTTGGTTGTTCTGGTTGTTCTGCCATTTGGTCTATTTGCATATTAGCCTTTTATTATATAGAATTGAAAAATATAAAAAGAATTTTTGTGTAGATTTTAGAATAGGATTTGGAACATAACAGGCTCTCTATAAAATTGTGTAGAGAGGGAGGAAGAAGGAAAAAAAAGTCAAGAATGTTGATAACTGGGACATCAATCTCCTCATTAAAATGTATGTGACTTAAGGAACAAACAAACAAACAAACAAAAACAACAACAAAAATGTATGTGACTCAGCAGTGGCCAGGTGGGGCCATAAGGCGTGAGGTGCTAATGCCACAGACCTGTTCAGTCTGGGCTCAGCTCACAGGCTCTGCTGCTCTGGCTGCTCCTCTGCCTCTGGTCCCAAGAGTTTATGGCGGCAAATAGTGAATTCACCAGATAGCAAGGAGAAACCCTGGAAACAATTTAAAAATTAGTATGGCAATTTTATTTCTATTATAAAAAGTAGCATATGTGTATGAGAGGCAAATCGGAAAACAAGCGAGTCTCCTGGAATTCCAGCCCTGTGATACTATGGCACATCACCCCAAGCACATTTTCTAGACCAACATTTTTGTTATTTGTTCTTTTCCATCATCGGGATGAAACCTCTGAGGTGGATCTATAGCTTTGAAAAAGACCAAAAGGAAGATCATATAAAATGCTGAAATGCATTGCACCTAGTGCAGGCAAGCACTGTTCTTGCAACCTGGTGTCAGTAATAAAAATATGTGGGTGTCCTGGGTCAAGATGTAAAATGAACAGTTCTCAGTGGGCTGTGATTGAAAGGTTTCAAAATTACTTCTTTCTGTTTGTTTTATTGAGCAATTCAATAGAAAAATGGTTATATAACATTGCATATTTATGGAAATGCCATTGTTAATTAGTAGTTCAATATGCCATCAAGTGAATGTACTATAATTTACCTAACTTTTCTCCTACTGCTGGGCATTTAGGAGAAAATGCTCATTAGTAAAAATAAAATGAACATTTTAAAAATTTTGCATAGTATTTTTTTTCACTTTTAAGATTAGATTCCCAAAAGTGAAATGATTATGTATGAAAATTTACATGTGTAGTAGAGATAAAATTTTAATAAACTACATAACTCAGAAGTACAATTTGTAAATTACTTTCTATAATTGAACTTAACTAGTCTTACTTCTGTTTCTACTCATAGGTAGAAAACTTAATTACACCATTTCAAAGTAAGTTAGTCTCTCTAGGTTAAAATGTAATTTGTTCTTAGTAACTCCACCAATTAGGGCTATTTGTTCCTCTCTGTGACTCTTCCTGAGTGGCATCTAGCCCAGGTGAAATCCCTGGTCCACAGTTATCTGCTGGCCTTGCTGCCCTCGGCTGAGGTATAACTGTTGCCACCTGCTGTTGGGGCATCACTGTGTCCCTGTTGTATCCACCCCCCACCCCCCACCCCCGCCCCCATGACCTGGACAATCAGTCCACACACTCTGCCTCCCCTTAGCCCAGCCAGGAAGTCTCTCCCAGTTTTCCTCCTTATCTGCACTGTTGTTTCCCTCCCAGAAGCTCAGAAACTTTCAGCTATTTTCCCTGAACCAGCCAGGATGTGCAGGGTGCTGTGAAGCTACCACAGGTTCATCTGCCTCAACAGCCATTCATGGGCCATGTTGTAGGCACAGCCTGTCCTGATCTGGGATCTTTCTAAATTTATCTGGAGGAACTTCCCAGCTTGTTCAGCCACAGAGTATGCAGCTTGGCTCTCCTTTCAACTTGCCATTCAGTTGTAAGAATGCAATTAGCTGACCGGCCCAGCTATTTTTTCTTTCAGTCTTTGAGCTGAGGCCACACTCTTCCTAGTAGGGCCCAGCCAGTAACTGAGTACAGTGGGATTGCCATTTCTGCCCACACAGGACTCCTTGTGCAACCTTTCTCCAGAAATCCCCTTGGCTGGCAGAGACTTTGTCCACCCCCCCTTCTCCATCCCCCTTCACCCCCCACACCCCCATCCTGTGCTCAATCCTCCCTCATTGTATTCTATAGGCACTCCCTCTCTCCAGTCCCCTTCCTCCATGAACTTTTAACTTAATTCCAAGGGCCAAAATGGAACAAAGCCCCTTCTCCCCAGACCATTTGGCCCTAGCCTCTTCCCCTTCCCAGGAACCATCAGCATCTTAACCCTGTCACTTCCCTTCAATTCTCTCTTTCTTGTCACTGGTTACTTATATTTCCCTCGGGTGAGAAAACAGGCTTGGCATCATCTTCTCTTTCTATGTGCTGGGTACCTTCCTGTAATCTCACATGGAATCCTCAGGACCATTGATCCTGTTTCATAGATGCAAAGAGTTAGACTCAAAGTACTGGTCACTGGGACTCCAAGTGGGACCAGAAGCACACTAAGGTACTATATATACCATTCCTAAATAGCAGGTGCAAATGGAGAACAGAGATCCCAAACAGAAAGAAGGGGCTATAATATTCTCTCTCTCTCTCTCTCTCTCTCTCTCTCTCTCTCTCTCTTTCTCATTTTGCCTGCATTCACTTACCCTTTAGTGGCCATTGGTATGTAACTTACATGACTATTGACTATAATATTAAGAAAAATTAATTTCTAAAACTTCGTAGAGGCAGAACTCTTGGTTGAATATTCCTTCAGGATAGTTCAGAATTCACTGATTATGAAAGGGCAGGGAATTGCTGATACCATTATAACTTTTATAAAAATTCTGGAAGATGTGGTTTAGAAATGACATAAAAAAGGATTTTGAGTTAATGAATGAATGAATGAATTATAGGATATAAGAAATTTAATAGCAAACAAAAAAACCTAAAGGTGTTTATTTATCTGGCTCAATATCTATGCCTTCTACAAATATAAGTTGAGAGTTCTAGTTGATGGACTGAGATATGCTAGAATTAAATGAAACCCCAAGGAATTGACAGAAACTGGTGCTTTTGTAGAAATGACCTATTAGTTGTGGAGGAAACATGAAGAAAACAAAGCAGATAGTAAGGACTGGAGTTGGAACTGGCATTCTAACAGTGGAAGCAGATGTCTAAGAATCCAAGCTCAGCTCAACTCAGCTGTTGGTGGTTTAAGTAGCTCTAAGCCCATGATGTGCATCTAGGACAGTGCATCTCAAAATTTAATGTGCACACAAATCAAATAGCATCTGGTTAAAATGCAAATTCTGATTCAGGAGTTTTGAGTGGGACCTGAGACTGTATTTTTAACAAGCTTCCATGGATGCTTCTGATTCCACTTGGAGTCCCAGTGACCTCTGAAATGCTCAGAACTTCATGCTTAAGGAGAGGCGCAGACGTTATTTTGAGAACTTAGTCTCCCCATTCCCAGCCCACACTTTCAAAGATTTCTGAGGAAATCCAAGGGCAGCTGGCAAAGTGCACTTTGGATTTCCTTATTGAAAAAAGTTATTGAGAAGTGAATGTAAGCTAATCATAGCCTACTGCAGCTTTGCTTCTGTTAAGCCATCATCTATCCCAACCTAAGAAAAATATTTCCCAGTGAGGGTTTTGTGCCACTAAGCTGATTGCATTTGATAGATACACATAGCATCAAATGACCTTGAATCAATGAGGATATCACCACTGATTATATGAAGGAGGACATCTCTGTTGGGTGCTAGTATGTCTTTCAACACTAATTTCTTTCCCTATATTAGGTTGTGATTGGTTGCTAACAATAGAAAGCCCAACTCAAAATGTTCTCCGTTACTAATGGAAACAGCCTAGGGGATGGGCGGGAGGAGCTCTGCGTGGTCTACTCAGCTGGCTCTGAGACCTCTAGGATGCTGGCCTCACTCTTGGGCTGGGAGTGGGTCTTCTGATGGTGAGACATCTCCAGGTCTTGCATTTGCAGCCAACATCAGTCCCAGTCAACGTCCAGAGGAAGAGATGCATTATCTTTCAGGGGCTCCCAAAAGAGAGAAAATCTTTTCTTTTTTTTTCCCAAAAAAGCATCCAGGAAATTTCTTTTATTTTTGTCAGCACAAATAGGCTCACAGAGCCTTTTCTGAAAATCCCAATAGCTGAGAATAACCCTAAGCATTAGACCTGGTCCCTGGCCCATGTGCTGTGTGATTAAAACAAGATCTTCATTCCCTTGTTATCAAAAAGAGAGTAGGCCTCTGACTAGATGCCTTTGGGCAAATAACACTATCTGACTTGATTTGAATATGCCTTTTCTTCAGTTGCCCTCTCTTGATAGCAAATGTTATTGATTTTTCTATTCACCATTGTGATAAGAAATTTTGTTTTTAATTACTTACATTTTAGTTTAAGGTGTAATTTAGAGAAAAAAATTAAAGAATAGAATACATGATACCTGAAATGTGGCAAAATTTATGAAGGTGATGAGAAAATGAGAAGTTTGAGAAATATCACGAAGCTATTACTTCTTGGCTAAGAGATATTTGGGCCTTCTAAATACAGAAGGTTAGGTCTAAGAGACATCATCAGCTACTCACTCTTTGTGGTTGTAGCCTGATGAGTTCTCAAAACAAGATGGATATCTTAGTCTGTTTGGGTTGCTATAGCACAACACTATAGACTGGGTGGCTTATAAACAATAAAAATTAATTTCTCACAGTTCTGGAGTCTGGAAGTTCAAGAGCAGCGTGCCAGCATGGTCGGGTGAGTGTCCTCTTCCAGGTTGCAGACTTTTTATTGTGTCCTCGAATGGTGGAAGGGGCAAGGGAGCTCTGTTGGGCCCCACCGATAAGGGCATTAATCTCATTCATGAGGCTCTGCCATCATGACCTAATCACCTCCCAGAGACCCCACATCCTAACAACACTTTGAGCATTAGGATTTTATTGTATGAATTTGTGGGAGACACAAACATTTAGACAGTCAGAATCACAGAGGAGTTTTGATAAAGCAAATGCCAGGGCCCCACCCCCCAAAGATTACAAATGGTCTTCCATGAGGTCTGGGTATCCATATTTTTAAAACACTTCACAGACTATTCTAATGTACAGCCAAAGTGAGAACAGCTGCTAACTTTGGAGAATCCTCTTGAAACTGAAAGTTTAGAGGTGAGATGTTTGGTTTGACCCCATTGCTAGACTGTCTCCATCCCAGAAATGTCTTATATTGTGTTTGCACCCACTATTAATCCCATCAAGAACATAAAGATGTACACTGCTAGCCAGAGGGCAAAGGGGCAAGAACTTCATTAGAGGTGAATACAAAACAGTTTGAAAATACTGCTCCTCAAGTAGTGTTCTCATAATAAACTTGCAAGGATGCTTATAAAGGCAAGAAGATGTTAATGTTAGATTGTGATGTCTCTAATGTGTGCTTTGGGAAAAAAGGTGTATATTAGGACCCGGAGTATTTGAAAACTATTTTAAAAAATCAGTGTCCCTTTTGTTATTATATTCTTTGTAATAACAAATTAACTTAAGGACATTCAACCTCAAGCTGCAACATCCATCTGCTCCAGATTGTAGCTGAGTGTTTGAAGGTGAGTATAGTCACTGAGGCCGGAGTCACTATAATTTCAACATGTAATCATTGTCAAATTTACTTGAAAGGTCACACATGGGTGCTTTTTTGCTGCTTATGGCATTTACAAAGTTAGATACCTCACTCTACACTAGTCAACAGTACAATTGATATAATTTAGGAGGTTGCTAATCTAATTCCACACTTCCTCCCCATGAAATTATACTTGTACCTTTAGTCTTCCTTCTGTGTCATGAAAGGGTTGACATTTTAAATCCAACTACCTTGTAACATACATGAATGTTAACAAAGGTGCTTTGTGTTCTTATGTAAGAACTGTTAAAAATAAAGAAGACAATTTAGGTGATTGTCTTCTTTATTCAAGCAAACTTTATTTAACACTTCACGAACTGCAAAATGGGGCAGAAGGCATGAAGCTTTATAGGATGTAGAATAAAGAACAAGAAAGAAAAATAGAAAATATCAGATTAGCGGGGGCTACATAGTTCACCTTTTGATGAGAAGGCTCAGAGCTGGTTTGGTGTTTGGGGATTGGCAGACTGTGTTTCTGGTCAAGCTGAGCATTTACAGGGACATGAAAGTTATCTAAGCTTCAGTTTGCTAATGTGGCAACCTGACAGGAGCAGCTCTGTCTGGGGCCTAGAAATTATTTCAATAACACTAAATGTGAAATGTGAACACAGGCCCACAATATGGACGAAACTCAGGCAAAGGATAGAATGAACCTTCTGTAACTCTGGCAGGTACCAGCTTTGCTCAGGAGGTTCCCATAATGGTCCTGGAGCTAGCGTAGGAGTGAATGGTTTGTGTACAATGAGCCATCAGATGGAAGAGATGTGCCATCACCATTTGCTACACTTTCCATCCGGCTCACACTTTTTATTCAACATTACTTTATTCACCAAACGTTTACTAGTATTCAACACCTATATGTGCCAAGCTGGAGCACTGAGGTAACAAAGGAGAATATAGAGATCCCCTTGGAGGTCCCAGTTAGGCCAAGGACCTTTATCTCCAACTAGAGAGCTCTTAGAATGAAGCTGACATTCAGTTCCAAAAGGACAAGATTTCTGTCAGGGACTATAGCATGCAAATAATATTGGAAGGACAAAAGCCCTCCAGAGGGTGTAAGAGTGATTTTTCCCCTGGAGTGCCCTCAGGTAACTGAACCGCCTCTGCTTCCTCTCCTAGCCCTCCTGACCACCAGCACTGCTCACTCAGCCCCCAGCCTTTGCCTGGCCCACTAAATCACTATCTGCCCCTGACTGTCTGCCCTACCTGGATTTCTTTTCCAGGAGCCCACATCCTTGGTGTGTCCTCAAAATTTGCATCTTCATTATAAGCCATTAGCATTGAAACTTTATTTAATATTCCAGAATCATATCTGAATGTTGCTTTTTCATTTTTATATTCCACATTGAAGTCAACAGTTTCATCTAAAATTCTTGCTTTAAGAATTTAAAAAAATAGGAAGGTAATTCACAACCTAGATCAGTGATGGCGAACCTATGACACGCGTGTCAGAGGTGACACGTGAACTCATTTTTTTGGTTGATTTTTCTTTGTTAAATGGCATTTAAATATATAAAATAAATATCAAAAATATAAATCTTTGTTTTACTATGGTTGCAAATATCAAAAAATTTCTATATGTGACACGACACCAGAGTTAAGTTAGGGTTTTTCAAAATGCTGACACGCCGAGCTCAAAAGGTTCGCCATCACTGACCTAGATCAATTGTATTCCTTGTCCAATTGTAATCGTAGTCTATATATGGTCTTATAGCATGATACCCACAAACACAAGAACAGTGAAACTAAGAAATTGCATGGTGGTCACACATCAACAATATTCCTATCACAGAGGTGTCAGAAAGATGTAATCCAGGTAATAATGTTATTTCAAGTTGTAGAGAAAGTCTCTGAGCCTGGTGTCATTTGACGTGTGATAGCACATAAACAGGATACTTAATTTCAGACCAAACCCATGCATTGGCACCTGCTTACTAGCCAAGTAGTGTTGTATGTGTGTGTTTTCAATAGACTGTTACTTTTATTCCAGTTTTGCTTTTTGACCCATGACCACTTAAATGGGTGCTTTAATTAGATGCTGTTTTATAAAATATTTATTTGCTACTTGCCCAGACAATATTCTTTGAAACCCAGTGCAGAAAGTGACAGCTTTGAGGAGCTGAGGAGTGAGGCCTGACACAGTCTTCCTATAATTTATTAATACTGATGATTTTTTGGTTGGGTTTATATGCAGAGAAAATAAAAGGAGAAAATCATGCAAAACAAGCTATTACCTGTCAAATTATTTTTTCTTTTCTTTTCAATTTAACATTAGATATCATAGCTCCAACAAAATAGATTTGTTTCCCTTCCTACTTAAAAGCACTCTGTCCTCATTGATGTTTAGTGCTTACACACACACAAGGGATGTGTTTTGTTTGCATCCACGGAAGCTGCCTTCATTTAAAGAGCCCTGGAGGGCAATTCATTACTTTAGTTGCCTTTGGTCAAAATGGTTCCCAGGCATTTTAGAGGAATATTGATCATTCAGCCCACTAAACTGTTTGCAGAAAGGCAGATGATACCACTGCATGCCTTTCATAAAAATCCTTTCAATTATAGTTACAGAGTTTTATTTACACCTGTCAGTGCTGCCTTTTAGGGCTGTGTTTTTCTTTCTGCAGAGTTGATCTTCACTCCATCATATCTTTAACTAGTGTAGGTCACAGTGATGGTGGCCAAATGCATGAGGAAAGATGGGACTCTGGTGGGATTCAGCTTCAGTTCAACCATTAGAGCTGTTCCCAAACACAGCAGGCCCTCAATTAACACCCTTTCAATATAACATTGGTGAGATGCTGAGAGAGCTTAACTCTTGTTTTCATCAATTGGCCTATGGTAAAATTGATTTTGTTATATGTCATTTTGCTTATGGTTGCAGAACCTATCACAACTTTAGTGAAGACTTAACTGTATTCCAGCTCTCACTCCTCCCAGACTCCAGGATTGTACTTTCCTGTGACTGGAGGCTGGGTGGTCACAACACTTGCTGTAATGGGGAGATGGAAGTGGAAGTTGTGTGTGTCACTTCAGACACAGGTTTAAGAGCCGGTGGTGCATTACTGCATTCTCTTTTTCTGTTTGTTTTTCCCACTGCCATCATGACCAGCCACGGTCTAGAGAGTGGCTCTCTCTTCAGCCTGGTGCCCAGACAGAACCATAAAGAAGTGGAGCAAAGCTCCTGCTGATGATTGATGCATGGCATAATTATCAACCTTAGCTGTTTTAAATTACCAAGACCGGAGGGCTATTTGTTATAGGAGCATAAGCTATACCAGGGGTGGGCAACATTTTTGTGAGTGCGTGCCAAAACCAGCAAAATCTCTGACTCAAAATTCTTCTGCGTGCCAACCCTAATTTTTTGAGAACATGTTACGCCTATTTGATATCTCTTAAGGTGTACGTATGTGAAGAACCTTGAAGAAATAATAAAATTCATTCGAGCGACAAAAACACAGTATACTATGATGAAAAATATATTTATTTTTTAATGTATACATGTACACTGATAGTCCGACAGAAAACTTTATGACTCCATTTGACATTATCAGTGGGACTTTTGCTGCTGCATCACTGATGACAGAGATTTTACATCAGGTGTATATTTTGTGACCTTCAGAGACATGCAGGAGCTACTACTTTCATCCGTCAGACTATTCCTCTTACAAGACTTACCAAAATTCATCACTGAGAACAAAGATTCACAAGTGTATGTGGATAAAAACATGGAGAGTAACGCTGTTGCAAAGTTTTTTAAACAGAAAAAATTTTCTGGAATGGCATTCCAAGTCCTCAATAGTTCGTTTTCGACACTTCTCTCTGGTACTCCTGTCTCTAATAGCTTTTTTTCAATGTTTTCCAAGTCAACTCTAAGGTCAATACATTTCTGCTTCCAAATTGAGCTACTCTGAAATTCAATCAACTGCATTTCAAAGTCAGCCATGTCTATGGTCTTTAAGATAACTTGTGTAAAATTATTTATTTATCTAAGATGCACCTACACTGAATTTATCTGAAAATTAAAAAAGTTGATATTAAGAAAAAAATTGTAAATGGAAAATTATAAGAGAGGGTTTCGCTTGCCAGCAAAAGTTACTGGCGTGCCATGTTTGGCACGCATGCCAGGGGTTGCCGACCCCTGACCTATACTCTCTTATTACATCTTTCTTTAAGACTCAGTAGAAACTATCTTATAAGTGCCAATTAAAAGGGAATTGAGTTTAGGAGTCACAATAACTGAATAAGAGCATCATCTCTTATCTAAATGGAGCAAATTAATTAAAGTTTTGTATTTATATAATTACTAGTAGCCCGTTGCACGGGAGGGGGGGGGGGGCAGGGAAGTGTCCCTCAGCCCGGCCTGCACCCTCTCCAACCTGGGACCTCTCGGGGGATGTCCGACTGCCGGTTTAGGCCCGATCCCACAGGGATCGGACATCCCTCTTGCAATCCGGGACCACTGGCTCCTAACTGCTCATCTGCCTGCCTGCCTGATCACCCCTAACCACTCTGCCTGCTGTCCTTCTCACCCCCAACTGCCCCCCCTTGCCAGCCTGATAGCCCCCAATTGCCCCCCTGCTGACCTGCTCACCCCCAACTGCCCTCCCCTCCTGGCCTGATCACCCCCAACTGCCCTCCCCTCCTGGCCTGATCGCTCCTAACCACCTCTACCTCAGCCCAGCCACCATGGCTTTGTCCAGAAGGACGTTTGGAAAGTTGTCTGGAAGGTATCCCGGTCTAATTAGCATATTACCCTTTTATTAGTATATATTGTCCAAATTGCTTCTCTCTCTCTGTAATAACTTCATTATTAAACAGAAGGAGAAATCATGGGGGCTTCTGGGCCACAAACTGCCATTGTTACTTTCACTTTGAGATTTTGTTTGGACCCTTATGTTCATTGCAGCATTATTTACAACAATCAAGATTTGGAAGCAGCCCAAGATGGGCATCAGTATATGAGTGGATAAAAAAAGCTGTGGTACATTTACACAATGGAATACTACTCAGCTGTAAAAAAGGAAACCTTACCTTTTGGGACAACATGGATGGACCTGGAAAGCATTATGTTAAGCAAAATAAGCCATTCAGAGAATGACAAGTACCACACTTATGTGTGGAATTTGAAGGCCAATTTTATTCTCTTTTTTTTTTCATTCTTGGGATAAGATTTTTTTTAACTTATTTTTATTGAATTTATTGGGGTAACATTGGTTAATAAAATTATAGGTTTCAGGTGTACATTTCTACAATACAGCATTTGTATATCGTATTGTGTGTTCACCACCCAAAGTCAAATCTCCTTCTATCACCATTTATTGCCCCTTTACCCTCTTTGACTTCTCCTGACCCGCTTTCCTTCTAGTAATCACCATACAGTTGTCTGTGTCTATCAGTTTTTCTTTCTTTTTCTTTATTTGCTTAATCCCTTCACCCTTCTCATCCAGCCCCCAATCCCCTCCTCTATAACACCTGCCAGTTTGTTCTCTATATTCATTAGTCTGTCATGACTTTATTAGTGCTTTTTGACCCAGCAATTTTACTTCTGGGAATGTATCCAATGAAACCCAAAACACTAATTTAAAAGAATATATGGACCCCTATGTTCATTGCAGCATTACTTATAACAGTCAAGATTCGAAGCAGCCCAAGTGCCCATCAGTCAATGAGTGGATTTACACAATGGAATACTACTCGGCTCTAAAAAAGGAAATCTTACATAGGGGACAACATGGATAGACCTGGAGAGCAATATGCTAAGTGAAATAAGCCATTCAGAGAAAGACAAGTATATGGTTTCACTTTTGTGTGGAATTGAATGCCGATTTTATTACTATAGAACATGTTGCTCTGAGTAAGTCACTTCATTTCGTAGGCCTCAGTTTCCTTACTATGGAGAAGGACAAAATTCAAGTAGTAAGAAATGAAAGCAATAACATTATGTGCTTAACGCATAGTTCACAGAAATCAATAGTAAGTGGAACCTAGAATCAAGTCTTTTGGTTCTTCTAGTTTCTGAAAAGTGTTGCTAAAGCTTAAGCAATTTTGTCACAAGTCTAGATCTTCTTGTGAGAGACAGGCCTAAAGTAACAAAAAGGATTTTTCAATGAGATTAAAGCATTTGAATGTGAGGGCTTTGTTATTTCTTTGTTTTTATTTTTGTTGTTTCTTTAGTTAGTGCTTGATTGAAGTATAATCTACGTATGGAAAGATACACAAGTCCTAAGAGAAGACGTTGGGGAATTTTCTTTCACAAAGTTAACACACTTGTAATCAGCACCCAGAAACCCTCCCTGTCACCACCCCCTAGCAGGGGATTACCACTATCCTGACTTCTAACCACAGTGACTAATTTGGCTGCTTTTTTAACTTCCGAAGAGTACCTGATATCGTCTTTTGGGCTGTCTTTCTTTCATTTAACAGTAGATTTATCCTGGTCTTGGTATGAAGTGGCAGTTTGCTCTGTAGTCACCCCAACCCAGCCATTCCATTGTGAGGGACACTTGGGAAGTTTCTAAGTTTGAGCTGTTTTTAACAGTGGACATTTTATTTTATTTTATTTTATTAATATATTTTATTGATTTTTTACAGAGAGGAAGGGAGAGAGATAGATAGTTAGAAACATCGATGGGAGAGAAACATTGATCAGCTGCCTCCTGCACATCTCCCACTGGGGATGTGCCCGCAACCCAGGTACATGCCCTTGACCGGAATCGAACCTGGGACCTTTCAGTCCGCAGGCCAATGCTCTATCCACTGAGCCAAACCGGTTTTGGCAACAGTGGACATTTTAATGCTTGTCTTTTGGTTGATATTATTTCCTTATATTTTCAGGTTTAAGTTTCAGGAGATAAAGATCCTTACGCCTAAGTAGGAGGATCTAGCTCTGTGGCAAAAGATTGCATCTTGGAGCATCTCCCTAGTGATGAAAGAGAACAAGCAGTTCTGTAGTCCCAGGTAGGGAGAGAGGTAGTTACAGAGGGAGGGAGGGAGGAAGCTCCTTGGAGTTAGAGGAGTGAGTGTTGCTGAGTGCTACCCTCCTAGCAGGAATTCCATTGTCTCTTTAGTTTAGTCCTTGAGCCTCAGGCAATGACACTGGATGGAATTCTCTGAGAAGCATTTTCTGGAGCAGCATTGTTGTGTCAGAGTCATAAGTCAGTAAAAAATGGTAGAGGCTTAGAAGGAAAATATTTTTTCTAGACTTGCTTTTCGAACTTGAAGGAATCTTGTAGACAAACAAAATATGTCAAATACTAAATCAAAATGCATTAAAATTCATAAAGGAGAAGGAGAGTGTGAGCAATTGACAATTCACCCAATTCCATTGCTAATAGATATTGAAGTTCACAGCCCTCCTCCCACCAAATCTAATGTTGAGTGTGTAATCATATTAAAGATTGTAACTGATCCTTAAGCATAACTTTTTCTTTATTCTTTTCTTCATAAAACCATGAAATTATAAAAGAATAAATAAGAGACAGCATGCCAATAAGTTTGTCAGTTGAAATGTTACACTTGTTCTCATTCCTGAAGTATGAGGCTCTTTTTGGCCTCCCAGAATGTAAGAACTTCCTGCTGTTAATCCTTCCCACCTACCTGAATCTCCAGCTTCTCTCTTTCATCATGTTTTTCTTTATGCATGCTGTGATTCGCTCATCCACTGGTTACTGGCCAAAAGAAAGCAGCTGTTTAGTTCAATTAAAGTAACTTATTGAAAATAATGATAATAATAATGTAACTTATTGAGTACTTATGTGCAATCTCTCTAATCTGCCCTGCAGTTTTGAATGTTATTATCCCTGTTTTGCATATGAGAAAACTAAGGCTCAGTGAGGTTAAGATCTGAGGCTTAAAAAATCCCAGATCACTATTTAGACAGAAGCGTTCTCTTGCTTTCCATCTTTCTACCTGGGGATGTTTGTGTTGAGACTTACACTCTCAACCCAAAGCTATAAAAGTTGAACAAATGGTGCCTGGTATTCTGAGAGCTCTAGTTCACATTGGAAGGCTATTTTGTCCCTCAGGGAACATTTGACTATGTTTGGAGACAGCTGTAGGGAGGAAGATACTACTAAGATCTAGGAATGGAGGCCAGGGATACTGCTAAAGATATTCCAATACACAGGACAACCCCACAACAAAGAATTATCTAGCCTAAAATGTCCATGGTACTGAGGTTGAGAAACCTGCCTTACAGAGTGTTTGCACATCATAATAGTGTTTATTATGCCTAGAAGAGTGATTGATTGCATTTGAAGGAGTCAATAAGAGATGATTGAAAATACCTTTCAAATTAAAATACTCTTCCTCTTAAAAACCCCATTTATCAGTATCTAGTGCATAGAAATAAAATCACCCATACACAAGAGTGTATATGCACAGGGATATTATAGTTGCACTAGTGGCCCGGAACATGAAATTCAGGCTGGCCATACCTCCTTCAGGGTGGGGGGTCCCCACTGGGTGCCTGGCCAGCCTGGGTGAGGGGATGATGGCTGTTTGCAGGCTGGCCACATCCCCCAGTGGGGACTCTTACTCCATGGGGTTGTGGCCAGCCTGGGTAAGGGGCTAAGGGCCGTTTTCAGGTTGGCCACAGCCCCTTCAGGTTGGGAGTCCCCACTGGGGTGCCTGGCCAGCCTGTATGAGGGGCTGATGGCTGTTTTCAGGCTGGACAAGCCTCCCAGTGGGGACCCTCACCCCATGGGGGTGTGGCCAGCCTGGGTGAGGGGCTGAGAGCCATTTTCAGGCTGGCCACACACCCCGGCGACCCAGGCTCCCAGCCCCTCCTTTTTTTTCCCCAGCCCCTCCTTGAGCAGAGGCTAGGGCCGGTGACCCAGGCCCCCAGCCATTCCTTGAGTGGAGCACAGGCCCCCAGCCTCTCCTTGAGCAGAGCCCAGGATGGGCTGGAAGCTTGGGTCTCCCCAGTGACCCAGGCCCCCAGCCACGCTTTGAAGGCCAGGGCCAGTGGGAAACTTGGCTTCCTCCATCACCAGGAGCAACACAGCCTCCTGCTTGCTCCAGCTCCGTGGCTGCCGCCATCTTCAGTCATCTCCAGTCTTCGCTCCGTGCCTGCGTATGCAAATTAACCGCCATCTTTGTTGGGTTAATTTGCATACTCATCCTGATTGGCTGGTGGGCGTAGCAGAGTGACACTGATTTGCATGTTTCTCTTTTATTAGTATACATTATTCTTTGTGGCAAAAATTTAGTAACAAAGTGAATGTCTTTTAATTCTCAGTGAATTTTTGAGACAGAGTTACTACATTTATGTCATTGAACGTGCAGTCAATAAAAAGAACTGCGTTAGAGCCAAATCAGTTGTGAATGGGACTCTCTGAAAGGCTGAGAGGGACATGCTGAGGCACCTCAAATAGCTCTCTTCCTATTTAACACAGATCTTGATTTGTACTGTCTCCCAGGGAAAGAGGGTGGTTTGCTCCTCCTTCTGATTCCACATGGAAATTCCTGCATATTTAGCTCTTAATTGCTGCTTCACTCAGGAATGAAGCCACCATTGATAATCATAAAGGTATCAACAGTAAGTTTTCCCAGTTTTCTACAAAATTCTGACTCGTGGTCTGGGCCCTCCCTACATCACCTTGGAGCCAAGCAGGCTCTGTGATGCAACTGCATTCTGCAGGAGACATGGTCCTCACAACAAACATCTGAAACAAACCCCTTATCTGAGCAGAAGCTCTTCTGCCTACACTTCCCTGACTCCCTGGTAACAGCTTGGTTGTAACAATTTGGTGGTCTGTCTTAGTCTGCTTGGGCTGCTATAACAAAATACCAAAGACTGGCTGGCTTAAACCACAGACATTTATTTCTCACAGTTCCAGAGCCTGGAAGTTCAGGGCCAAGGTACTGATTCAGGTTGTTTTAGTGAGCAGGATGCAAGAATGATTTCCTTCCCAGGTTCTTGTCCAGATGGATTTGAAGACTAAAGCCACAAACAAAAGGTGGTATGCGAAGAGTACAGAAACTTTATTGCAAGAAAATACTACCTGTAAAACCTTACTTCTAAATTCTAAGCCTAAGACTGTCTCCCATGGCACAGGGGGCTCAGAGGGGTCACCTAAGAAAGGTGTCCTCTAAGTTCTTAATCCTAAGACTCTGTCCCTCCTAGACAGACAGAGGGGCCCCTAAGAATGGTGACCACTGCTTTCTTTGTCTTGAGGCATTAAATATGCTGGAGACCCTCCTTTTCTACCATGGGACCTTAGCCCTGTAATCAGCTCCCATGACCCCCACGTCCGCACTTTTCCTCCATTTGGTCATCTTATCTGTTTAGGTTGGAGTCACTTTTGATTTTATCTTATAGCTTTCTCCCAATTGTGCTGGCCTGGGGATGTTTTATCTTATAGCTTTCCCAGCTGCTCAGGATAGGGCTACCTTTGATCTAACTCATGGTCACTTTAATTGCTCAGGCCAGAAATGTTTCCATCTGCCTGAACCCCTCCCTCCTAAGGCATTTCTCTATCCTCTGTACAAGTATGATAAGCACTCTGGTGTCTTCAAGTCCCCATCTATGCATTCCCCTCCCATGGACCCTCTGTATTCCCTAAACCTTCCTAATTAAGCTAGCTAGCTACCCTTAACAGTAACAGCAGATTCAGTTACTGATGACAGCCCTCTTCCTGGATTGCAGACAGCAGCCTTCTCGCCATGTCCTCCTCACATGGTAGAGAGAAGAAACCCTAGTGTCTTTTCCTCTCCTTATCTATAATAATAAAAGCATAATATGCTAATTAGACAGGACAGACGAACAACCTTCCGGATGTCATTCTGGACATCCTTCCCGATGAAGCCTTGGTGGCAGAGGCTGAGGCAGAGCTGGTTAGGGACGATCAGGCAGGCAGGTGAGCAGTTAGGGGCATCAGGCAGGCAGGCAGAGGAGTTAGGGGTGATCAGGCAGGCAGGCAGGCAGAGTCGTTAGGGGCAATCAGGCAGGCAGGCGAGAGGTTAGGAGCCAGCGGTCCTGGGAAAACTTACTGTTGATACCTTTATGATTATCAATGGTGGCTTCATTCCTGAGTGAAGCAGCAATTAAGAGCTAAATATGCAGGAATTTCCATGTGGAATCAGAAGGAGGAGCAAACCACCCTCTTTCCCTGGGAGACGGTACAAATCAAGATCTGTGTTAAATAGGAAGAGAGCTATTTGAGGTGCCTCAGCATGTCCCTCTCAGTTCTTTTTATTGACTGCACGTTCAATGACATAATGCTCACCATGTCACGGGAACTCAGCAAACATGAGTTAAAATCTTCAGGCACAAAGATCCATGCATGAATTTTGTGCACCAGGCCTCTAGTAAGGGTAATAATTCCATCTGGGGGGCTCCACCCCCATGACCACATCTAAACCTAATTACCTCCCAAAGGTCTCACCTTCAAATCACATCACATTGGGAGTTAGGGCTTCAACATATGAATTTGGGGGAGACACAGACATTCAGTCCATAGCATGATCTCTGAGGCATTACAGTTCAGTCATCAGGAACACAGGCCCTGGGACAGACTAAATCCTGGTTCTTCCATTTACCAGCCATGACCTTGGGAAAGTTATTTAGCCTTTCTATGCCTCAGTCTCCTCATCTATAAAATAGGTTAGGAATAGTATCTATTTCAAAAAGTGGTTATGAGAATAAATTAGTTAAGACATGTAATGGCTATAGAGCAGTGCCTTGGTCATACAAAGAACTCAGTAAATGTGATTATCATTATTCCCTTCTGAATTCATATATCTCTTAAATTAATCTCTTCTCAAAATACCTAACCTGTTTTAAGTACCCCAACAGCTTTCTTTCTATCCCAACCTTTGGTTGAATCATCCAGTTTAAAAATAAAACAGAAGTATTTATTACATAAACAATATTATAGTAATGGGGATTCATGAAAGACATGGCTGAAGTTCCTGGGGGTGGGAGAGAGAGAGTTATTTCAGCAGTTCTCCACAGCCATCCCAGTTTGGGGACAGTAGGGAGGGTGCTGTACCCAGCACGTTCTGTACTTGCAAAGTTGCTCTTTTCCATTTCCAGAAGCTCTATTTAGCCATTGTAATTTATGGCTTTCTTCAAAGCTAAGTATAGACAAAGCATAATAATAAAGCAAACTAGCTCATGCTGAGCTGAAATGAGTAGTGTTCTCTCACCAAATTCTCTTGTGAGCTTTAATAACTTCTTTAATTTCTCTGTTATTTTCCAATATTGTATACCTGTTCCAGAAGTACTCATATTGTCTTTCCTAAACTGGCTTTCCTATGCTGGGGAAATGACCAAATTATTCTGCTCTCATCCTCCTGCCATTCCTCTATTTTTTGGTTTTTAGCTCCTATTCAATTTAGCAGTTGTTGATCATGGTGAGAGGCTATAATTGAGTGAGTACTGGTGATGCAGTGACTTGTCAGAAAATTTAATTCGAGGGATACCATTTCCAGGACATGGGGAGAGAGAATGAGTAGAACATACATACTTATTGTACTTGCTTGGGAACTAATAGAGTGGATTTCAAAGTGGAGTTAGCTTGGGTTATTTTCTTTGACTACATGACACACTATTCCTTTTCTTGTTTTTTAGGTTTAATATAGCCTCTAACAGAAGGCAGGAAAATTCCCTGTCTGGGTTGAGACACAGACACTGTTTTAAACTGTAAGATCTCAGGAAATGTAACACATAATGCTCACCATGTCACGGGAACTCAGCAAACATGAGTTAAAATCTTCAGGCACAAAGATCCATGCTCAGAAAAGACCATGGGTTGGCCAGAGGTTACCATAGGCTGCTTCTACAGATTATGTGTTTCTATGTTTGAATCTTCCTACCTAAAAAACAATGTCTGGTACCAACATTTCATAGTACCAGTATAAGAAGGGTAAGTAGCTGTAGCTAGAGGTTAGGATGAAAGGGACAGAAGAGACCTGCCTCTTTTCTGGGCTGTGAGAGGCTCTGGGGTACTTTCCAGGACCATCTGAGATGCTCTTCCACTCACATTCTCTCTGGACTGATTGCCCACAGTTTCTTGAGCAGTCTGCGCTCTTCAGCACCTCCGTGCCTTTGCTTCTTCTGCCTGAAGCAACTCTTCCTACAGGTGCACTCACTGCCCCCACCAGACCCCATTCAAACAATGCCAAGTCCTGTGCCAGATGGAATTAATTCCCACCTCCAGTGCATTCTCACGGCATTCACTTCATGACTCTCTTGTTATACTCCAGGGTACATGCTTCAAAAAATCAGACCTGGAGTAGGAAGTTGGATCTAAGAAGTTATTTGGGAAGAGATCCCAGGAAGCACTTTGAGGGAGTAGAGTGAGGCCAAGAAAGAGGAAAAGCCAATACTGTAATGTTGTTTCAGTGAGCAGTTTAGTGTGGTGAGCAACTGCAGCTCAGCCCATCGGAGACCTCCTGAGAGTCTGGGTGGCACCCGCTCAAAAGTGTCCTACTGAAGGGCAAACATCTGGCATCCTCACTGGATGCCAGATGTTTGCTCACCACACTAAATTGTTCATTGAAACAACATTGACTGACATTTACCACCCACTGATACAAAACCTATCATTTGATTCATCAGGTTAGATTGTTTCTTAGAATATGTTTTTATTGATTTTAGAGAGAGAGGAAAGGATAGAGAGAAACATCAATCATCTGCCTCTTGCAGGCATCCTACACGAGATTGAGCCTGTAACCCCAACATATGCCCTGAATGGAAATCAAATGGGCAACCTCATGGTGCATGGGACAACACTCAACCAACTGAACCACACTGGCCGAGGCTTAACAGATTAGATTTCTATTTTGTAAGAAGGGGGAGTTCATTTTTCCTATAGATTATAGGGACAGAGAATAATTTTGGTGAAAATTTTTTGGTGTCATTTTATATTCTAGGTTGGTGGAGTTGGATTTGAAGTAGACATAAAAGGAAATGAGAAATAGAAATGTAGAAACACAACCTGCTGATTTCTTTCTCTTTTTTTTCTTGAAAAATGACCTATTAAAATCGCTAAGTAGATACTCGATTCAAAAAATCAGAGGCCAAAGTATATTTTCTTGCCTTGCCTGATAAATAATATTCAGTGAATGTTAAAAAGCAGCCCAAAAATGGAAAGAAAAATGCCCTAAAAGTGGGCTTGTCTGTTATGACTTCAATTTGAGATGAAGAAGGGAGTGATAGAACCAACAGAACTGTTGATCACAGTTTAAAAATATAGTGTCTTTAAGGCCTTTCAGTTTCTGGCCCACCATGTGAGGAACTTGATATTTACTGAAATGAATTGAAAACTTGCATTCACACAAAAACCTGCACAGATCTTTATAGTTACTTTATTCATAGTTGCCAAAATTTGGAAGCAACCAAGATGTCCTTCAGTAGGTGAGTGGATATAAAACTGTGGTGCATCCAGACAATGGAATATTCAGTGCTGAAAAAACATAAGCTATCAAGTCATGAAACAACATGGAGGAAACTTAAATGCATATTACTGTGTGAAATAAGCCAATCTGAAAAGACTATGTATGCTATAATTCTGACTATATGACATTCTGGAAAAGGCAAAACTATGAAGACAATAAAAAGAACTATGATTACCATTGGTTGTGCAGGAAGGAACAATGAACAGGCAGAACACAGAGAGGTTTTAGGGCAGTGACATTATTCTGTATGATGCTATAAGAGTGGATAGATGTACATATTTGCCAAAACCCATAGAATGTCCTTCAAGAGTGAACCATAATGTAAACTAGAGAAGTTAGGTGATAATTATGTGCAATGTATGTTCACTGATTGTATTGAATGTATCATCATGGTGAGGGATATTGATAGTAGGGGAGGCTGTGCATGTGTGGGTACAGGGGTATATGGGAATTCTTTGTACCTTCTGCTCAATTTTGCTATGAACCTAAAACTGCTCTAAAAATAAATTTTATTAATTAAGTAATGATTGGATTGTTAGAAACACAAAACTGTGTTTTGCCAAATTAAAAATAATATTTTTTAATCGTGGCAAAACTAATTAACTTTAGGGTGACATAATTTGACATGATAATTCATGGTGTCTTTTTACCTTTATATTTAAATTAAATGTAATTCAATAAAGTACTTATTATGGATTCTACTGCCACTCACTTTGACAAGTACTATTGAGAAATATTAATCTTAAAATACATAGTTCAGAGATGCCAGATCATCTTTATTCATAAAATTATGTTCCCAGAAACAGTCTAGGATTCTTTTACACAATTGTGCATCCCTGAATTTCATTCCCATATTTGTATTCTCTGCCTCACTCCCTAAGCAAACTAAGGGCTCCACATAATTGTACATGATTTGCAATATGCAACTTTGCTTTAGATTTTAAGTTCAGAGTATATATTGGTGTGTAATTGTTAAACTATTTATATATTGTCCTAAATACAGATAATAACTGTTTTAGCAGTCTTATCTATCAACAAAAGACATTTTGTCCACAGGGAGATTAGGCAACTGAGTGATCATCTTGTGCCAACTCTGTAAGAGTAAGAGAATGTAACAAATTTGGGGGCCAGCTTCACCTAACTTCTCCTTAGAGTCAAGAAACATTTCATTGATACTACTGATGTCTTCTTCTTCAACTTACCCTGAATAACATACGCTTTTAAGTGGGATCACCAAGACTTTTGTTTTTGTTAATCTTTCTTTCTATGTACTTTGTTTTTACTAAGCATACCTATGGATGTAGTGAAAACCTTTGGGGCAAGATGTTTGTTTGTTTGAAAAGCTTCTGTAGGAGGGATTTCATTCAGGAATTCTTAACCACTTTTGCTCTATGGTCCCCACCAGCAGTCTGGGGAAACCTATGGATACCTTCCCAGAAACAGATCTGGAAAAAGAAGCGCCTCTACTATTTGAATAGAATGGAAGCCTGGGTAGCACCTTGAACTTAGGATAATGAATGAATGAATGAGCAAACAAACAAGGAAAGGAAACTGGTAAAGGATTTTCATGAAACTTGTGAAAAGCTTCTGATGGAATGCTGGTGGCTTTGTTATAACAAATACCCTCTAGGTAGTCCCAAGCTTATCTGTTTTGTCATATGAGCATTCCAATCAGGACATTTCAAATATTAAATGTCCCCATTTTTCATAAGGCTGGTTTAATTTGCAGACTTTCATTGAAGAGAGGTTAGACCCTGACAGATGACATTGCTCCCAGTGGGTCCTTCTCCCTTGGGGGCTCTGCAGGACTCCAAGCTGAGCATCATCAAAGGCCCTGTCAGGAGCTTAAGTATATCAGAATGACCTGGACCTGGCATTTGGTGGGGCCCAGGGCATCTAGGGGCAAGACAGGAATTCACAATGAGAAAGTTGCTTGTGCCCTGTGTTGGAGATCCTTTCAATTAAAGCTTTTAACTGTTTTTCACAAGCAACCCCCAGGAACCAGCTCTGATGGATGGCAGGCTAACATAGCAAATGACTCACTCATCTCACTGCAAACATTCTCAAACCTCAGATATTCTTCCTTCTACAGAAAGCTCCCTGCACTCCTGACAGGGACTTAGAGCAAGAAGCTTTAAGAAATGTTGATTTTACTTAAATAAATTAAATAAATGAACAAATGCAAATTCCAGCAGAAATTATTCCTGTTGCTTGTTTTTGTCTTTGAGTCACTAAAGTTGAAGAGAACAACATCACAGACTGGGTGGCAACCTGGTATTGGGAGCGGAACAGCCCTAATTAAAATCCCAGCTCAGCTACTTATTGTGTGACTCTAGACCATGGGTGGGCAACCCCTGGCACGCATGCCAAACCCTCTCTTATAATCTTCCATTTACATATTTTTTCTTAATATTGACTTTTTTATTTTTCAGATAAATTCACTGTAGGTGCATCTTAGATGAATAAATAATTTTACACAACAAGTTATCTTAAAGACCATAGACATGGCTGACTTTGAAATGCAGTTGATTGAATTTCAGAGTAGCTCAATTTGGAAGCAGAAATGTCTTGACCTTAGAGTTTACTTGGAAAACATTGAAAAAAAGCTATTAGAGACAGGAATGCCAATGTCGAAAAAGAACTATTGAGGACTTGGAATGCCATTCCAGAAAATTTTTTCTGTTTAAAAAACTTTGCAACAGCGTTACTCTCCATGTCTTTATCCACATACGCTTGTGAATCTTTGTTCTCAGTGATGAATTTTGTTAAGTCTTGTAATAGGAATAGCCTGACAGATGAAAGTAGTAGCTCGTGCATATCTCTGAAGGTCATGAAATATAAACCTGATGTAAAATCTCTGTCATCAGTGATGCAGCAGCAAAAGTCCCACTGATAATATCAAATGGAGTCATAAAGTTTTCTTTCGGACTATCAGTGTACATGTATACATTAAAAAATAAATATATTTTTCATCATAGTATACTGTGTTTTTGTCGCTCGAATGAATTTTATTATTTCTTCAAGGTTCTTCACATACATACACCTTAAGAGATATCAAGTAGGCGTAACATGTTCTCAAAAAATTAGGGTTGGCACGCAGAAGAATTTTGAGTCAGAGATTTTGCTGGTTTTGCACGCACTCACAAAAAGGTTGTCCACCCCTGCCTTAGGCAAATCATTTAACTTCTCTGAGCCCCCTTTCCCTCATCTCTGCAATGGGAGTAAAAATACCCATCAGTTTCATTTCTAGCCAGAGCAGGGACCTAGTCAGTACCTAAGCTGTAATTGCTATTATTTATGGGCCCAACTATAAAGAGCCATGCATATAAATGATGATATGTATGGACATATGTACATACATTAGATATCTATCTATCTATTTACACATATGCTATACATATATATGAATCAACATTTGAAATTGAAATTTAAAAATGGAACTCCCATTTGACCCAGTGATCCCACTTCTAGGACTATATCCCAAGAAACCAGAAACACCAATCAGAAAGGATATATGCACCCCTATGTTCACAGCAGTACAATTTACAATAGCTAAGATTTGGAAACAGCCTAAGTGCCCATCAGTAGATGAGTGGATTAAAAAACTGTGGTACGAAGGGAAAAATGGCGGAGGCTTAGACGGATGTGTTGGTGCTTTGTCCCGGAGCAGATAAGGGCGAGCAGCTGAAACGGGTAACAAACAGCCCGAACAATCAGAGGAGATTCAGCTGAGAGACAGTCTGCAGCCAGGAAAGACAGAGAACTCCTAGAAAATGGGGATGGTTAGAGATTGAGGCTGAAACCTCCCCCTGGGCGCCAGTTCAGCGGCGAGGCAAGACCGTGCCATCTTGAGTAGCTGTTATCCGCATCCAGAGATTGGCTACTAACCCGGAGGCAACGGCTCTCAAGCAACGCGACTACATGAACTCAGAGGAGACCTGCTTCCCTCCACGGAAAGGTTAGACTTCCCCCAAAGGTGCGGTTTGCAATTCAGGTTGGAGCGAGGAATGCACGCATGTGCGTGGGGGGGAATCAGCACCCCCCAAAATCCACGCCCATAGAGCCCAGCATGACCTTCAAGTGGGGAGGGCTCCCACAGGGCTGCTGGCAGAAGGTAACACTATAAATAAGCCCATAGTTGGACTGGATGCAAAGAGGCAACCTCAGATTCTCCTAGGTGGCCGGCTACTTGGTGCCAGGGGCCAGAGCGCGCACAGAGACTCCGCGCAGTTCTGGAAGGTGGAGCCCTGCGAGTTCGCACAGCTTCCCAGGCTCTTGTTTACACACTTCCTCTTAAATCTGTGAGTTTGATTGTTGATCCCAGTGCATGTGATTGCCCAGTTGAGGTCGCTAGCGGAGCTTGTAGGGGAAGATTGTTTTTGGGGAGCCTGGGAAACAGAGCTGGGAGTGGCGCCTGGGGAACAAGCTCTGGGCAGAGCTGGTTCAGGTACAATAGAGAACTCCTGGTCAGAGAGAACTTATAGCCTCGGAGGTCAATCCAGACACACTGCCACCCAGAGGCAGAGCCACGAACTGACTCTTCTGTAAATACAGATACTTCATTCTCTTTTCTCTCTTACTTTTTTTTTCCTCCTCTTTTTTCCCCTCCCTTTTTCCAATTTCATTTTTGCACTCCTTTTTTTTTCTTTTTTTCTTTCTTTCTTTTTTCTCTTCTACCTTTTTCTCTTCTTTCCTCCTTATCTCCTAACTCTCTTAGCTCGGGTGGCCACCTTTATTTGGGGTTAGTAATATCGCAAATACATTCGTGTTCAGTGCCTGGTACGTTGTGCCTTGTTGTGTTGTATTTTGTGCCTTTAAATCAACGCAGCAGATTCAAGCAACAGCGGCCTCCTGATCACCACATGCTCTGTCAGGGGAACAGTTGCTGTGTGTGAAGCCTCCCTCCACCAGCCAGAAGAGCCACCACAGCTGTGAACAGCACCCACCAGAGGCCCTGCTATCAACGGAGGAACCGCTGCTACCACAACCGCCCAAGGAGCAACCACAGCCCGAGGAGCCACTGCCACCCAGGGAGCAGCCACTGCCACCCAGGGAGCAGCCACTGAACGACTCAACAACTAGATATGTCAGTGAGATCAAACATGGGTAGACAAAGAAACCCCCAAAGGAAAGAAAAGGAGGACTCGCCAGAAAAGCAGCTAAGTGAGACAGAGATATGCAACATGACGGAAAAAGAATTCAGAATAAGGGTCCTAGAGTACATGCACCGGATGTGCAAGAAGCTAGAAGAAACAGATGGAAAAATCAACAACTTAAGTAAGTCCCAAGAAGAAATGAAGAGCGACATAGCTGCAATAAAAAAACACCATTGAAAGTATCAAGAGTAGACTGGGAGAAGGGGAGGACCGAATTAGTGAATTAGAAGACAAGGAAGCAAAACACACTCAAACTGTACTGCAAATGGAGAAAAAAATTAAAAGACAGGAGGAGAGCCTAAGGGAGCTTTGGGACAACATGAAACGAAACAACATACGAATAATAAGGGTGCCAGAACAACAGAAAGAGGAACATGGATTAGAAAACCTATTCGAAGAAATAATATCAGAAAACTTCCCTGAGGTGGGGAAGAAAAAAGTCGCACAAGCCCAGAGAGTTCCAAACAAGGTGAACCCGAAAAGACCCACACCAAGACATATCATAATTACCATGGCAAATGTTCAGGACAAAGAGAGAATCTTACAGGCTGCAAGGGAGAGACAGAAAGTTACATACAAGGGATCTCCCATTAGATTATCAAATGATTTCTCAACAGAAACACATCAGGCCAGAAAAGAATGGACGGAAATCTACAAAGTGATGCAAAGCAAAGGACTGAATCCAAGAATACTCTATACAGCAAGGCTATCATTCAAAATTGAAGGGGAAATAAGAAGCTTCACAGACAAAAAAAGGCTCAGGGAGTTTATCACCACCAAGCCAGCCATGCAAGAAATGCTAAAGGGACTGGTGTAAAAAGAAGAAATAACAAGCTCAGAAAGAAAACAGCCACACACAAAAAAAGAAATGTCTACAAACAAGTACCTTTCAATAATAACTTTAAATGTAAATGGACTAAATGCTCCAACCAAAAGACATCGAGTGGCTGAATGGATAAAAAAACATGACCCATACATCTGCTGTCTACAAGAGACCCACCTCATTAGAAGGGACTCACACAGACTGAAAGTGAAGGGATGGAAAAATATCTTTCACGCAAATGGAAAGGAAAAGAAAGCTGGGGTAGCAATACTTATATCGGACAAAATACATCTCAAAGTGAAGGCCATAACCAGAGATAAGGAAGGCCACTTCATAATACTAAAGGGATCAATACAACAAGAAGATATAACCCTGGTAAACATATATGCACCCAATGCAGGAGCACCCAAATTCATAAAAAAACTCCTGGAAGATATCAAAGGAGAGATCGACAACAATATAATCATAGTAGAGGACTTTAATACGCCACTGACATCACTGGATAAGTCCGCTAGACAAACAATCAGCAAAGAAACAGCAATCCTAAACGACTCACTAGATCAGATGGACTTAATTGACATCTTCAGAACACTTCACCCCAAAGCTGCGGAATATACATTCCTCTCAGGTGCTCATGGGACATATTCAAAAATAGACCACATATTGGGTCACAAGCAAAGTCTCCACAAATTCAAGAAGATTGAAATCATAAAAAGCTTCTTCTCAGACCACGATGGCATAATGTTAGAAATAAACTACAATAAAAACAACCCAAAATACTCAAACACTTGGAAGCTGAATAGCATGTTATTAAATATTGATTGGGTTACCAATGACATCAAAAAAGAAATTAAAAACATCCTGGACACTAATGACAATGAAAACACAACAATCCAAAATCTATGGGACACAATGAAAGCAGTCCTGAGAGGGAAGTTTATAGCTCTACAGGCCTATCTCAAAAAACAAGAAAAGATGGTAGTAAATCATCTAACCCTTCAACTCAAAGAATTAGAAAGAGAAGAACAAGAAAACCCCAGAGTGAGCAGAAGGAAGGAGATAATAAAGATTAGAGCAGAAATAAATGACATAGAGACCAAAAAAACAATACAGAAAATCAATGAAACCAAGGGCTGGTTCTTTGAAAGGATAAATAAGATTGACAAACCTCTAGCCAGGCTCACCAAGAAGGAAAGAGAGAGGTCCCAAATAAACCAAATCAGAAACGATAGAGGCGAAATAACAACAGACCCCACAGAAATACAAATGATTGTTAAACAATACTACAGACAACCCTACTCCAACAAACTAGGCAACCTGGAGGAAATGGACAAATTCCTAGAAAAATACAACATTCCAAAACTCAATCAGGAAAAATCTAAAAATCTCAATAGGCCAATAACTATGGAAGAAATTGAAGCAGTCATCAAAAAGCGCCCAGCAAACAAAAGCCCAGGACCAGATGGCTTCTCAGGGGAGTTTTACCAAACTTTCAAGGAAGAACTAAAACCTGTCCTCCTCAGACTACTACAAAAAATTCAAGAGGAAGGAACACTTCCAAGCTCATTCTATGAAGCCAGCATCACCCTAATACCAAAACCAGGTAAAGACAACACAATGAAAGAGAATTACAGGCCAATATCCCTCATGAACATAGATGCCAAAATCCTCAACAAAATCCTAGCAAATCGAATCCAACAGTACATCAGAAGGATCATACACCATGACCAAGTAGGATTTATCCCAGGAATGCAAGGATGGTACAACATCCGTATATCAATAAACGTAATACATCACATAAACAAATTGAAAGAAAAAAACCACATGGTCATATCAATTGATGCAGAAAAAGCATTCGACAAAATCCAACACCCATTTTTGATAAAAACTCTCAGCAAGGTGGGAATAGAAGGACCATACCTCAACATAATAAAAGCCATATATGACAGGCCCACAGCCAACATCATACTAAATGGACAAAAACTAACACCATTTCCCCTAAGAACAGGAACAAGACAGGGATGCCCACTCTCACCACTCCTGTTCAACATAGTACTGAAAGTATTAGCCATTGCAATTAGACAAGAAGAAAAAATAAAAGGCATCCAAATTGGAAAAGAGGAAGTAAAACTGTCCTTATTTGCAGACGACATGATATTATACATACAAAACCCTAGAGACTCCATAAAAAAACTACTAGACTTAATACATGAATTTGGCAATGTAGCAGGATACAAAATTAACCCCAAGAAATCTGAGGCATTTCTATACAGCAATAGTGAACTTTCAGAAAGAGAGATTATAAAAACAATCCCATTTACCATCGCATCAAAAAAATTAATATACCTAGGAATAAACTTAACTAAAGAGGTAAAAGACCTCTACTCAGAAAACTACAGGACATTGAAAAAAGAGATAGAGGAAGACATAAAGAGATGGAAGAACATACCATGTTCTTGGATTGGTAGAATCAACATCATCAAAATGTCCATACTACCCAAAGCAATCTATAAATTCAACGCACTTCCCATTAAAATACCAATGGCCTACTTCAAAGATCTAGAACGAACTCTCCAAAAATTCATCTGGAATAAAAAAAGACCCCGAATAGCTGCGGCGATCCTGAGAAAGAACAAAGTAGGTGGGATCTCAATGCCAGATATCAAGCTGTATTACAAAGCCACGGTTCTCAAAACTGCCTGGTACTGGCACAAGAACAGACATATAGATCAGTGGAATAGAATAGAGGGTCCAGAAATTAGCCCAACCCAATATGCACAATTAATATTTGACAAAGGAGGCAAGAACATACAATGGAGCCAAGATAGTCTCTTCAGTAAATGGTGTTGGGAAAATTGGACAGATATATGCAAGAAAATGAAACTAGACCACCAACTTACACCATACACAAGAATAAACTCAAAATGGATAAAGGACTTAAATGTACGACAGGAAACCATAAAAATTCTAGAAGAATCCAAAGGCAAGAAAATCTCAGACATATGCCAAAGCAATTTCTTCACTGATACAGCTCCTAGGGCAGTTGAAACTAAAGAGAAAATGAACAAATGGGACTACATCAAAATAAAAAGCTTCTGCACAGCAAAAGAAACCATCAACAAAACAACAAGAAAACCCACTGTGTGGGAAAACATATTTGCCAACGTCATATCTGATAAGGGCCTAATCTCCAAAATTTATAGGGAACTCATACAACTTAACAAAAGGAAGATAAACAATCCAATCAAAAAATGGGCAAAGGATCTAAATAGACACCTTTCAAAAGAGGACATTCAGAAAGCCAAGAGACATATAAAAACATGCTCAAAGTCACTAATCATCCAAGAGATGCAAATCAAAACAACAATGAGGTACCATCTCACACCTGTCAGAATGGCCATCATCAACAAATCAACAAACGACAAGTGCTGGAGAGGATGTGGAGAAAAAGGAACACTTGTGCACTGCTGGTGGGAATGCAGACTGGTGCAGCCACTATGGAAGGCAGCATGGAGTTTCCTCAAAAAATTGGAAATGGAACTCCCATTTGACCCTGTGATCCCACTTCTAGGAATATATCCCAAGAAACCAGAAACACCAATCAGAAAGGATATATGCACCCCTATGTTCATAGCAGCACAATTCACCATAGCTAAGATCTGGAAACAGCCTAAGTGCCCATCAGTAGATGAATGGATTAGAAAACTGTGGTACATCTACACAATGGAATACTATGCTGCTGTAAAAAAGAAGGAACTCTTACCATTTGCAACAGCATGGATGGAACTGGAGAGCATTATGCTAAGTGAAATAAGCCAGTCAATAAAGGAAAAATACCACATGATCTCACTCATTCATGGATAATAAAGACCATTACAAACTTTTGAACAATAATAGATACAGAGGCAGAGCTGCCTCAAACTGATTGTCAAACTGCAGTGGGAAGGCCAGAGAGGGTTGGGGGGCAGAAGGGAGGGGAGTAAGAGATCAACTGAAGGACTTGTATGCATGCATATAAGCATAACTAATGGACATAAGACACTGGGGGGTAAGGGAGGCCAGAGGATTGTCAAGGGCGGGGGGTGGGGGAAGGACACATATGTAATACCCTTTGTAATACTTATTATAATATTTTTTTAAAAAGAATAAAAAAAAAACTGTGGTACATCTACACAATGGAATACTATGCCGCTATAAAAAAGAAGGAACTTTCACCATTTGCAACAGCATGGATGGAACTGGAGAACATTATGCTAAGTGAAATAAGCCAGTCAGAGAAAGATAAATATCACATGATCTCTCTCATATGTGGGATATAATGATCACCATAATTTGATGAACAAGAATGGATTCAGAGACAAATGGTAGGGGAGGGAGCGTTAGAGAGCAACCAAAGGACTTGTATGCATGCATATTAGCATATCCAATGGACACAGACACTGGGGCGGTGGGGGCTTGCCCAGAGTGGGAATGGCTGAGGGCGGAGGGGGTCAATTGGTGGAAAAGGATATATGTAAAACTTTAAACAATAAAAAAAAAAATAAAATAAATAAAACTGACAAAATGCATACAAAAAATTCAGATTTGCTGTATCTTTTGTCTCTTTTTTATATTTTTTATTTTTATTGATTTCAGAGAGAAAGGGAGAGGGAGAGAGAGGTAGAAACAATAATGATGAGAGAGAATCACTGATCAGCTGCCTCCTGCACGGCCTCTACTTGGGATCCAGCCCGGGCATGTTCCCTTGATCAGAATTGAATCCAGAACCCTTCAACCCGCAGGCCAATGCTTTATCCACTGAGCCAAACCGGTCAGGGCACGATTTGCTGTTTCTTTTGAAAGCAAAATCCAATCTGGCAACACTGGGCTGTGTCTGAGTGACAACTGCCCCTACAGTGACAAGTGGGCACAATCTCACCACTTCTGGACTACTTCACTTATTCTGGGACCAGCCTTTTGGCATTTGACTGTGCCATTTTCTGTCTGCATCCCCACCCCACCCCATCCCACCCTATCCTGGTCTTGAGGCAAGAACTCTTCAGAAAGGCAGAGGCAAACTCCAGTGGGTATTTACTTTCAATAAGGGACCTCCTTTGTCTATCAACTTATTAGATAGTTAAACTTGGAAGAGAGGGATTCAGAGATGAGCCAATTCTCTAAATTAAAAATTATTTCTGGTCTAACCCTGTTCATTGAGGCCCTCTCCTCTGCCTTTTGCAATGGTTGCCTAGTTGAGCAGATGGTGCTGCTGAAGGAGGGGAGGAAGTGATGGGTCCCAGGGCACATGTCAGCTGTGATAGTGTTTTTCTGGCCAGGCAACTCCATCCTTAGGGAGTGTGTCTATAACCTGAGACTTTCTGTTCTGGTTCTCACATGATTGGAGGGTACCACATTCAGTGGGGCCAGAGTGGTAGATCCCCTGCAATGTGCAGGAAAATCCCCTCAATAAAGGATTTTTCATCTCCCTCCCAGCTTTTGAATGGCCTGGTAGATATTCATATGGTTGAAAAATTTACAATTATCTGAGCCTAGAACCCAATTCCATTATACATACAAATACAAAGTGTTCTCAGATAGTTTTAATAAAAGTTAATAGGGGCTGGGGTGCTGTGTAAATGGATAGAAAAGTGTACTTTATTTGGAAATTTACCAAGAGTTGGTCTCCACTTCAGAAATTACCTGAAAGCAGCACTGTTCACTATATTTGAGGTGACAATTCAACCAACTGAGTCAGTCTGCTGGTGTAGATGCCTCATTTAGTGTAGTTTTTACCTGTAGTGGCAAATGTCTGATTATTTCATTAAGGATAACATATGGGAAAATTTGTACTTCTGTGAAAAACTGGGCTCTATCTACAGCACTTCCTCTGGGTTTATCTGAGTCTGATTCTATGGGAGCTATTCTACAACTCTGAAAAATGTAGCTAACTTGTAACAATGCAAAAATAATTTCTGTCTGCAGACTTCCAAATTCTGTCTTGTCTGGTGGAGGTTAAATTGACTTCTCTTCCCCACTGTCAAAGAAACTAGTTTTGACTATATTTGTACATCATTTCAATATTCCTGATCTCTTGAACAGGTTATAACATTTGCCTAGTTCCTCAATTATAAGTTAATTAAAATATATACATATGTTCATTTTTATATCTGATGAGAGTCATGATTTTACCTGTCTGTGTTTTTAAATAATCTTTTAGCAGTAGTCTTCTCTGGATATTTATAAATTGAGATATATATCTTATTGAAATTCCTTTCTGTTCTCGCTTTATGACAGGATGTTATATTTATTTTTTAATATGCTATATATAAATTTCATTTACGATAGTAAAAAGGCTATTCAAATATTTGTTATAAAAGGGAGCATGGGGTCTGAATGGGTTATAATCACAGGTTCCATCACAAGCCCACATATGTAACTGATCAGCTAGGTCATTATTTTTCCCAGTCAGACAGAAAGTTCTAGAGCTCCAAGCTCTTTAGAGCAAGCACTAAGCTGTGAATTGTTTGGGGAACCAAAACAATTTGGTTAGGACAGTTATAAAGTAGTTCTTTATGAGTACCACTAACCCAAATTTCTTTTTTCACTATCCATACCCCCACCCCCAAATCATTAAAAGCCAAGAGTTTTCCAGACATACCTTAGGTAATGTCAAAAAAGACCACATGAAGGCACCTTCCCTTATTCCCCCTTCCTTGAGACATATTTTCACCCCAAGGTGAAACCCCCACAGAGTACACATTCCCCACATCACTTCCAGGTAATCCTGAGTAAGCCTTAGACCCAACTATTATGACAAATTCACCTGATGTCACATTTCAGAATCCAGAAAGGCTGGTGTTTCAGGCTGAAATTTCTTTCACCGCAGGAAAACAGTGAAGTGGCATATACATCTTGGTGCCATAAATTTCACCCTTAGCTGCTGGCTGGGAATATCTTCAGCTGACAATGATGAATGAAAGAGAAAAAAGATCCACTCCTGGTTTACTCCTGTTTCAAGATATCACTTTTCTTTTTATTAAATAAACATTTATCCCCCAAAAAAGTACAGGAGATCTTGAAAAATAAAAATAAATTTTAGAAAAATTATGATCCTGACTTATATATTGCTTTTATTAGAGGATAATTTGCACATATTTTTTCCCTCCACCTACCAAAAGGAATATGCATAATAAATGGAAATCTATCAATAAGGTTAATTTAAAGTGTAGGCAGGATAGCAGATCTCCATATGGATATCAAGGGGTTTGTTCTTATTTCAAAACCAATTAACTTCCAGATGTCTGAACATGCCTCTCTGAAGATCCAGATAGAAGCAAATCCCAGCAATGTGAACATCCACTGCCCCACTCTAATAAGGCCCCTAGCAATTCACTTTTAGGATCACATAATATGGGAGCCAGGCTGAGGCTAGATGTGGTGCTGTGCTGGTGAGCAGGAGCTCAAGACCTGGCAGCCAGGGTTCAAACTCTGGTACCATCACCCACAAACTCAGAGTTTATGAGATACAAAATTCCCTAAGCCTCAGTTTGCGCATCTGTGAAATAATGACAGTATATAGTACTGTGTAATGTTACAGATAATATACATGGTTGAGATGAGTATACTATAGATAACCCATAAAAATTCTTAGCATTGTGCCTGACATTATTATAATTATGAAATATTTAAGACGATTATTTTTAATGCTATAAATTAGTGAGGGTTATGTATGTAGAAATATGGGAGAATATCATTTTAGAAATTAATGATTTTAAAAGAGCAGCTTCTCCAAAAAGGAGATAAGAAAGTTAAGATAAGTCCTCAAAAAATGACAGAATTTTTTTTATTATGTTTTTATTGATTTTAGAGAGAGGGAAGGAGAGGAAGAGAGGAATAGAAACACCAATGATGAGAGAGAGTCATTGATTGGCTGCCTCCTGTACACCTCCGGGATGGAGCCTGAAACCTGGGCATATATGCTGATCAACTGATTCATGTGTCAATGCTCAGCCACTGAGAAACCCTGGCCAAGCGATAGAAGTTTTTTATTTTCAACATGGCAAACTTGGTTCTCCCTGGGGCATTGCTATTTTCTTGGCCTAAGTCCCTCATCAAAGACTGTATTGGGGAGAGCTCTAAGCCACTTTGAGGAAAAGATAGCTTTCTTGTTGATTCTATTGAGATTAAGTGTGTGCATAAAACAGAATAAACAAGAATCTTGGGAAATGAAGGCCTCAAATGTCTTCAGTAGTAAGATATTTCTTTCTTTTTTTTTTTTTTTCAGTTGATCAGCAGCCTAGCCAGATTCTCTAGCCAGGTTCTAGCCAGGTTCTCCAGCCAGGTTCGCTCTTTTTTTTTTCTTTCTTTCTTTTTTTTTTTTAATTCTTTATTAGTTAAGGTATTACAAATGTGTCCTTATCCCCCCCTCCCCCCCACATAAGCCCCCATCCTCCCCGCCCCCCACTCATGCTCTCATCCCCCTGTTGTCCATGTCCATTGGTTTGGCTTATATGCATGCATACAAGTCCTTTGGTTGATCTCTTCCCCTTACCTCCTCCCTCCCCTACTTTCCCTCTGGGGATTGATAGTCTGATCGCTGTTTCTCTGTCTTTGGATCTGTCCCTGTTCATCAGTCTATGTTGTTCTCTATAATCCACAAATGAGTGAGATCATGTGGTATTTATCTTTCTCTGACTGGCTTATTTCCCTTAACATAATGCTCTGCAGGTCCATCCATACTGTTGCAAATGTTAAGAGTTCTTTCTTTTTTGCAGCAGCTTAGTATTCCATTGTGTAGATGTACCACAGTTTTTTAATCCACTCATCTGCTGATGGGCACTTAGGCTGTTTCCAAATCTTAGCTATGGTGAATTGTGCTGCTATGAACATAGGAGTACATATATCCTTTCTGATTGGTGTTTCTGGTTTCTTGGGATATATTCCTAGTAGTGGGATCACTGGGTCAAATGGGAGTTCCATTTTTAGTTTTTTGAGGAAGCTCCATACTGTTCTCCACAGTGTCTGCACCAGTCTGAATTCCCACCAGCAGTGCAGAAGGGTTCCTTTTTCTCCACATCCTCTCCAACACCTGTTGTTTGTTGATTTGTTGATGATAGCCAGTCTGACAGGTGTGAGATGATAACGCATTGTCGTTTTGATTTGCATCTCTCATATAATTAGTGACTTTGAGCATGTTTTCATATGTCTTTCTGCCTTCTGTCTGTCCTCTTTCGAAAAGTGTCTATCTAGGTCCTTTGCCAATTTTTTGATTGGATTGTTTATCTTCCTATTGTTAAGTTGTATGAGTTCCCTATAAATATTGGAGATTAAACCCTTATCGGTGATATCATGGGCAAATATGTTCTCCCATGTAGTGGGTCTTCTTATTGTTTTGTAGATGGTTTCCTTTGCTGTGCAAAAGCTTTTTATTTTGATGTAGTCCCATTTGTTTATTTTCTCTTTAGTTCCCATTGCCCTAGGAGCATTATCAGAGAAGAAATTCCTTGGGCATATGTTTGCGATTTCGCTGCCTGTGGATTCATCTACTATTTTTTATGATTTCCCGTCTTACGTTTAAGTCTTTTATCCATTTTGAGTTTATTTTTGTGTATGTTGTGAGTTGGTGGTCTAGTTTCATCTTTTTGCATGTATCTGTCCAATTTTCCCAACACCATCTATTGAAGAGACTGTCTTGACTCTATTGTATGCTCTTGCCTCCTTTGTCAAATATTAATTGGGTCTAGTGGTTTGGGTCGATTACTGGGGTCTTTATTCTATTCCATTTATCTATATGTCTGTTCTTGTGTCAGTACCAAGCTGTTTTAAGAACAGTGGCTTTGTAATACAGTTTGATATCTGGTATTGAGATCCCACCTACTTTGTTCTTCTTTCTCAGGATTGCTGCAGTTATTCGAGGTCTTTTTTTATTCCAGATGAATTTTTGGAACGTTCGTTCTAGATCTGTGAAATATGTTGTTGGTAATTTAATGGGGATTGCATTGAATCTATAGATTGCTTTGGGTAGTATGGACATTTTGATGATGTTGATTCTACCAATCCATGAACATGGTATGTTCTTCCATCTGTTTATGTCTTCCTCTATTTCTTTTTTCAGTGTCCTGTAGTTTTTTGCATATGTCTTTTACCTCCTTAGTTAAGTTTACTCCTAGGTATCTTAATTTTTTTGGTGCAATGGTAAATGGGATTGCTTTTTTAGTCTCACTTTCTGTAAGTTCACTATTGGTGTAAAGAAATGTCACGGATTTCTTCGCATTAATTTTGTATCCTGCTACATTGCTGAATTCATTTATTAAGACTAATAATTTTTTGATGGAGTCTTTAGGGTTCTCTATGTACAGTATCATGTCATCTGCAAATAAGGACAGTTTTACTTCTTCTTTTCCAATCTGGATGCCTTGTATTTCTTCTTCTTGTCTGATCGCAATGGCTATTACTTCCAGTACTATGTTGAACAGGAGTGGTGAGAGGGGGCATCCCTGTCTTGTTCCTGTTTTTAGGGGGAATGGTTTTAGTTTTTGCCCATTGATTATGATGTTGGCTGTGGGTTTGTCATATATGGCTTTTATTATGTTGAGGTATGATCCTTCTATTCCTACCTTGCTGAGAGTTTTTATCAAGAAAGGGTGTTGAATTTTGTCAAAAGCTTTTTCTGCATCAATTGATATGATTATGTGATTTTTTTCTCTCAATTTGTTTATGTGATGTATTATGTTTATTGATTTGCGGATATTGTACCATCCTTGCATCCTTGGAATAAATCCTACTTGGTCATGGTGTATGATCTTTCTGATGTACTGCTGGATCCGATTTGCTAGGATTTTGTTGAGGATTTTAGCATATATGTTCATCAGGGATATTGGTCTGTAATTCTCTTTCATTGTGTTGTCTTTATCTGGTTTTGGTATTAGGGTGATGCTGGCTTCATAGAATGAGCTTGGAAGTGTTCCTTCCTCTTGAATTTTTTGGAATAGTCTGAGGAGGATAGGTTTTAGTTCTTCCTTGAATGTTTGGTAAAACTCCCCTGTGAAGCTGTCTGGCCCCAGGCTTTTGTTTGCTGGAAGCTTTTTGATGACTGCTTCAATTTCCTCCATAGTAATTGGCCTATTGAGATTTTTAGCTTCTTCCTGATTAAGTTTTGGAAGGTTGTATTTTTCTTGGAATATGTCCATTTCCTGCAGGTTGTCTAGTTTGTTGGAGTAGAGTTGTTCATAGTATTTTCTAACAATCCTTTGTATTTCTGTGGGGTCTGTTGTTATTTCTCCTCTTTCATTTCTAATTTTGTTTATTTGGGTCCTCTCTTTTTGTTTCTTGGTGAGCCTGGCTAGAGGTTCATCAATCTACACCACTGGGTCCCACAAAACACTTACTACATAAGACCACTTCAGAAAGACTGGAACACATAGGAGTTTGATCTCATACATAGAAACAAATACAAAGGAACAAAAAAAAAATGGGTAGACAAAGAAACAACACCCAATTGAAAGAAAAGGAGGAATTGCCAGAAAAGAAACTAAATAAAATAAAGGCAAGCAATTTGTAAGATGAAGAATTCTGAGTAAAGGTAATAAGGGTACTCAAACAATGCAGTGAGAATACAAGCAATTTAATGAGAATTATAAAGAACTTAATGAGGATTATAAGGTACTTAATGAGAGATACACCAACATGAAAGGGGAGGATGGAACAATGAATAAGAATCAATTTGAAATGAGGAACAATGTAGCTCAAATAAAGGACAGCCCAAAAGAATTCAATAGTAAACTAGAAGCTGAGGACCAAAACAGCGAGTTAGAAGACAAGGTAGGAAAAAAATACTCATTCAGAGCAGCAAATGGAAAAAAAAAAATTAAAAAGCAGGAGGAAAGTTTAAGAAAGCTTTGGGACAACATGAAACATAACAAAATTCACATCAAAAGGGTATCAGAAGGAGAGGAATCCAAGCAAGGAATAGAGAACCTGTTTGAAAGAATAATGGCAGAAAATGTTCCTCATTTGGTGAAGGAAAAAGTCGCTGAAGTCCAAGAAACACAGGGAGTCCCAGCCAAAATGAACCCCAAAAGACCTACACTTAGGCACATAATAATTAAAATGGCAAACATTAAAGACAAAGAATCTATATATTGCTTTGTGTAGTATAGACATTTTAATGATATTGATTCTACCAATCCATGAACACGGTATATTCTTCCACTTGTTTATATCTTCCTCTATCTCTTTTTTCAATGTCCTGTAGTTTTCTGAGTATGGATCTTTTACCTCCTTAGTTAAGTTTATTCCTAGGTATCTTAATTTTTTTTGTTGCAATGGTAAATGGGATTGGTTTTTTTAGTTTCTCTTTCTGTGAGTTCATTATTGGTGTATAAAAATGCCATAGATTTTGGGGTGTTAATTTTGTATTCTTCTACATTGCCAAATTCATTTATTAAATATAGAAGTTTATTGATGGAGTCTTTGGGGCTTTCTATGTACAATATCATATCATCTGCAAATAATGACAGTTTTACTTCTTTTTTTCCAACTTGGATACCTTTTATTTCCTCTTCTTGTCTGATCACTATGGCTAGCACTTCCAGTACTATGTTGAACAGGAGTGGTGAGAGTGGACATCCCTGTCTTGTTCCTGTTCTTAGGGGAAATGGTTTTAGATTTTGCCCATTGATTATGATGTTGGCTGTAGGTTTGTCATATAAGGCTTTTATTATGTTGAGGTATGATCCCTCTATTCCCAATTTGCTGAGTTTTTATCAAGAAAGGGTGTTGGATTTTGTCAAATGCTTTTTATGAATGGATTGATATGATTATGTGATTTTTGTCTCTCAATTTGTTTATGTGATGTATCACATTTATTGATTTGCAGATATTGTACCATCCTTGCATCCCTGGAATAAATCCCACTTGGACATGGTATATTATCTTTCTAATGTAATGCTGGATCTGATTTGCTAGAAATTGGTTGAGGATTTTAGAATCAATGTTCATCAAGGATATTGGCCTGTAGTTCTCTTTCTTTGTGGTGTCTTTATCTGATTTTGCAATTAGGGTAATGCAAAGAAAGAGCTTGGAAGTGTGTCTTCTTCTTGAATTTTTTGGAATAGTCTGAGGAGGATATGTCTTAGTTCTTTGAATGTTTGGTAGAACTCCCCTGTATAGCCATCTAGACCAGGGCTTTTGTTTGCTGGAAGATTTTTGATTATTCACCCGCTTGGCCCAATGACCGGCTGTCCCTCTCAAGCCCAGATCCCTATTCCAACCATTCTCCAGGCATCCTCTGCCTTTCATTGTTGTAAATTGTCTCCTCAGCTGTGTCTAATTTGTTAATTCTGGGTGGATGTTTTTCGATTTAGTTGTTTTTCCAGTCTGGCCCCAGGATGAGGTGCACAACATGTCTGCCTCTTCGGCCACCATTTTCTCTTCCCCCAAGCCTCACACCTTTTCTCTGCAGTGTTATGAATGCAGCATTTCCATGTGTAGAGAGCTCAGGAGAGGCTTGGAGGCATGCCCCATGTGCTTGCAGGGAAGTCCTAGGGAAGGTAAAATCCACTTCTCAGGTTCTTCCTGAGCCCTGGGATTTGTAGTGAGGAGAGAAGGGAGATATGCTGTGAGATGGAGAATGTTCACAAATGATTCTCAAGTTTCTACTCAGGGCTTTTAGAAATCACATGGGTGGGTGATTGAAGGGATCTGAAGATGAGAGGAAGTAAACCACCAGGTCCTAGCCTTAGGAAAGCAAAGAGTGATGAGGACTGAACTGAGTCCATAGGAACCAAGGAGGTTTGCTTCTAGAGCAAAGCCCCAACATTATCCCCAAAGCCAAAATGAGGCACTGCTCAGAGCTCTGAAGCAAAGCACTCCAAGTGTGCAATAGCATCAGTATTATTGAGTATTTTCTAAAATTACTAGTTACACTCAGTTGAATCAACACTCCTAAATGCAATTAAGAATGTATTATATCTTAACTTCATGGATGAGCTCAGAAAAATACTCATTATCTTGTCTCACTGGGAGATACTTAGAGGCTTTGTGTTCTTGTCACAGTTGTAGAGGACAAACAAGGAAGGGAAAACCAGAGTTCCCCTGCCCATATGGGGCTGCCTTTTCAGCTCCTCCACACCCACACTCAGAACTTGTCATCCTCCTTTCTTCAACTTGGAAGGCTTCACTGAGAAAGCTGTATGTGGCAAGGTTGGGAAATGCACCATTCTACCTGGTTCTAAATGCAAACCCAAAGCAGATGTCCTTGAGGGACCTCCAAGGGATGGCTCATTGAGAGAGTTTGGCCCCAGGATAAAGGCAGAGGCCTCAGAAAGGGCATGGTTGGGCCTCCCAGACTCCCCAGTGGAGTCTCTCAAACCAATCCTTACCCTTTCCCTGGGAAACAATCAGCCCACAGACCGGTTTCCTCTGTTCCCTCTTCTTCACAACAGTAAGGTGTTTCCAGAGGGGACTATGGGTGCTGGGCTTCAGCTCACCTCTGCAGAGATGCTTTCCATCGGTTTGACAACCAGTTGTGCCAGATGCTGTCTGCTTGGGAGTCCTCACCCCTTAGTGGTTCTTAAGAGGATATTCTACAGTCTCCTCACTCCAGTTGAGGTCTCTACATCAGCAATGTCAGCATCACCTGGGGACTTGCCAGCTATCAGAAGCCCTGTGGAAGCCTGGCTGAAATAGGGGACTCATCAGTTTGAACAGCACTGACCTAAGGTTACCTAATCTGAGATCAAAGCCCAGATCCACGATTTAGAACAAGTTCTAAAGCATTATTAAAAGACTAGAGGTCCAGTGCACGAAATTTGTGTAGGAGGTGGGTATCCCTCAGCCCAGCCTGCACCCTCTCCAATCTGGGACCACTTGGGGGATGTCCCTGTGGGATTGGGCCTAAACCAGTAGTTGGACATCCCTCTCACAATCTGGGACTGCTGGCTCCTAATTGCTCACCTGCCTGCCAGCCTGATCGCCCCCAACTGCCCTCCCCTGCCGCAACCTGCCTTCTCCATGCCACATGGAGCCTTGGGACCCCCAGGCCTCACCACATGGAGCAGCCACCGGGCTCCACCTCTACTGTGCACGTGGCCATCTTGTGGCAGCTATCTTGTGGTGGCCATCTTGTGGTGGCCATCTTGTGACAATGTCGCGCGCAAGGGCGCGAGGACGACCTAGGCTTTTATTTGTATAGATATTGAAAAAGACACAACAAAATGGAAAAATATTCTGTGTTCATGGATTGGAAGAATCAACATAGTTAAAATGGCAATATTACCCAAAGCAATATACAAATTTAATGCAATCCCCATCAAAATCCCAATGTCATTTTTTAAGTAAATAGAACAAAAAATCATCATATTTGCATGGAAGCACAAAATACCCCAAATAGCCAAAGCAATCTTGAGGGAAAAAAAAACAAAGCCAGAGGTATCACATCACCTGACTTCAAATTATACTACATGACAATAATCAAAACAGCATGGTATTGGCAGAAAAATAGACACAAAGACCAATGGAAGAGAATTGAGTATCCAGAAATAAACCTAAATGTATGTGGGCAAATAATTCTTGACAAAGGAGCCAGAAATACACAATGGAGTAAATACAGCCTCTTAAATAAATGGTGCTGGGAAAATTGGAAAGCCACATACAAAAGAATGAAACTAGATTACAGTTTGTACCCATGTACAAAAATTAAATCAAAATGGATCAAAGGCCTAAATATAAGATCTGAAATAATAAATTACATAGAAGAATACATGGGTACTAAACTTATGAACCTTGATCATAGAGAACACTTTATGAACTTGACCCCAGAGGCAAGGGAAGTAAAGGGAAAAATAATGAACTAGAGGCCTGGTGCATAAAATTCACGCATGAGAGGGGGGATCCCTCAGCCCAGCCTGCACCCTCTCCAATCTGGGACCCCTCGAAGGATGTCTGACTGCCGGTTTAGGCCCGATCTCTATGAGATCACCCCCAACTGCCCTCTCCCAATCCGTAACTGCTGGCTCCTAACCACTTGCCTGTCTGCCTGCCTGATCACCCCTAACCCCTCTGCCTGCCTGCCTGCCTGATCACCCCTACCTTGCCCCCCTGCCAGCCTGGTCGTCCCTAACTTGCTCCCCTGCTGGCCTGATCATCCCTAACCGCCTCTGCCTAGGCCCCCGGCCTAACCCACAGTCTGGCCTCTCTCTGCGGGAGGCAACCTGGTGGATCAGGGGAAGGCACTGTCCCCTTTACCCACTGCTGCTGCCACTGCTTGTCTCAGCCTGGGCCCTCCACAGCCGCTGCGGCTTTGTACAGAAGGAAGCCTGGAAGGTGGCCGGAAGATGTCCACTCTAATTAGCATATTACCCTTTTATTAGTATAGATGGGACTATATCAAACTGAAAATTTTGTGCACAACAAAAGAAGCTGACAATAAAACAAAGAAGCAGCCAACCAGATGGGAGATAATATTTATAAACAATAGCCCTGACAAAGGTTTAATATCCAAAATATATAATTAATTTATAAAACTCAACACCAAACAAACAATCCAATTTAAAAAAATGGACAGAGGACCTGAAGAGACACTTCTCCAAAGAAAACATACAAACAGCCAACAGAAATATAAAAAGATGTTCAACCTCACTAGCCATTAGGGAAATGCAAATCAAAACTACAATGAGATACCACCTCACACCTGTTAGAATGACTATTATTAACAAGATAAGTAATAACAAGTGTTGGAGAGGTTGTAGAGAAAAGGAAACCCTCATTCACTGCTGGTGGGAATGTAGACTGGTACAGCCACTATGGAAAACAGTCTGGTGATTCTCAAAAAATTAAGAATAAAGCTTTCATACAACCCAACAGTCCCTCTCCTGTGTATCCACCCAAAAAACTGAAAAACATGTATTTGCAAAGATATATGCACCCTATGTTCCTTGAAGCATTATTCATGGTGGCCAATTCATGTAGACAATCAAGGTGTCCTTCAGTAGAAGACTGGATAAAGAAGATGTGGTATATATACACAATGGAATACTACTCAACCATAAGAAAAGATGAAATACTGTCATAGTGACAACCTGGATGGACCTTGAGAATATTATGCTAAGTAAAATAAGTCAGTCAAAAAAGGCTAAGAACCAGATGATTTCACTCATATGTGGGATATAAAACTAAAACCGGTGGACAGAAACAGAAGTGTAGTGGTTGCCAGAGAGAAGAAGGTAGGGGAATGTGGGGGGTGAAGGGGGCCTAATATATGGTGATGAAAGAGATTTGACTTTGGATGGTGGACACACTGTGCAATATACAGCTCTTGTATCATAGAAATGTACATTTGAAACCTATATGATCCTATTAACCAGTGTTGAAGCATAGGCACTCCATCTTGTTCCCATAACCTCTATGTTGTAAAAACTGCTGTTTGAAATTTTCCACTAAATATAGATGGTCCTTTGTTCTATGAATTAACTCTGCTATTCTTGGCTTCTGTAAACACACTTGCTTGAATAATAGGGAAAATAAGCTCAATTATCTGGCCTTGCAAGCCACTCTGCTGCCATCCCTGATTACTCCCATGCCAGGTGTCTTTTAGTTATCTAAATTGTACTGTGCTCAAGGCTACAAGCTTCCTGCAAAATATCTCCCAGTACAAAGGGCTCTTTGTAAAGTCTTCAAAAGGTCCAGAAACCCCATATTTAGGAGACAAAGGAACTGGGAGGGTATAAAGGGAAAGCTTCCTCCATATTACTTTGCTCAGACTTTGAGAGGCAACTCCTCTGAGACCGCTAGCATAATAAAGACTCCAATTTTGGCTTACTAAGGCGTCTTCTGTTCAGCTCACTGATTTTCAATATAATAGTGTCACCCCAATAAACTTAATATAAATAAATAAACAAACAAACAAATAAATAAATAAAGTTACTCTACTCCACTTCTCTGAGTCTGGGTTTCTGCATCTATAAAATGAAAATATAAATAGTTCCTGCCTCACAGGCTGTTGTAAGGAGGAAGTGTGTTCCTATGTAAACCATAGCACAAAGTAAATGCTCAGAAAATCATGTAAGAAGTCCTGTACTGGCATGTCTGTGTATAAAGAGTATTCCAACCTGCCTGGCATTTTTTTCTCAATATATATATATATATATATATATATATTTAAAAGTTGATTAATAATATTTTACCTGGGGGTGACAGTAAGAGTTGGCTTTAATATACCTCAAAGACCATTATGGGATTCACTGACTGTTCCCTTGCAGGAAGTGAAGAAATCAAAATTCAGTCTTCAGCGCGTCACCTACTGTGGTAGCAAGTCCGCTAAATGGCCCGTTGTCCCCACCTCTCAATCTTCACACAACTCTGTAAGCCCTCACACTAGAAAATGGCTGACCTGTGTAACAAATAAGACATTGCAGGAATGGCAGAGTGTGGCCCTCAGAGGTAGGTCATAAAAGACATTACAGTTTCTGCCTTGCTTTCTCTTGGATCACTCACTCTCAGGGAAGCAGCTGCCATGTTGTGAGGACACTCAAGCAGCCCCGAGGAGAGGTCCACATGGAACTAGGCCTCCTACCTATAGCCTTGTGGTGAGTCATCTTGGAAGTGTGTCTTCCAGCCCTGGTCAAGCTTCAAATGCCTACAGGCCTGCAGCCACAGGGAGCATTTCACTGCAACCTCACTGGAGAGCCTGAGCCAAAACCACTCAGCTAAGCCATTCTTGTCTTGCAGAAGCTATGTGAGGTAAAAATATTTACTGTTGTTTTAAGTCACTACATTTGGGTGATTTGTTATGCAACAATAGATAAATAATACATACATGATAGTAGCCAAATGTGTGTGTGTGTGTGTGTGTGTGTATGTGTGCGCGTGCGCGCGCACAGTCTTTCCCAATAAAATTCTAAGATCAACAGAAAGAAAAAGAAGAAAATGAGTTACATGATCTCATTTAAATGTGGAATCTAATGAACAAAATAAACTGATGAACAAAAAAGATACAGAGACATTGAAGCATGCAACAGACTGACATATTTCAGAGGTGATGGGGGAGGAGATTAACCAATAAACTTATATGCATATATGAATAGCCCATGGACAGACTAGTGGAGGGAAGGCCTGGGGAGGGGACTAGAGCTGGGTGGAGGGAGTCAAAAGGGGGGAAATAGGTGGCATCTGTAATACTTTCAACAACAAAAAATTAGAAGAAAAATAAAATAAAAAAGAAGAGAATGAAATTCTCTTCACTCTCATTTGAAAAGGTATTCCAACAATTCCAGACAAGCAGAAAGCATGCAGATCTAAGATAAGAAATGTTAGCAAAGGGCACAGTTCCTCCCTGCCTCCTCTTAGGTTTTGATGAAAGAAATGGATTAACCACTCCACTTCCAAGGGGGAAGAAAAAAACCTGAAAGTTTCCCTTCTGTTGCTTATGTCCCCTCACTCTCTCTTCCCTGGGGCCACAGACTTACCTGAAGAGTGCATTTGGGAGAAGGAACTGCACATACTCAGCTCAGCCCAGTGCTCCCAGCTACAGGGGAGGCAGATTCTGCAACTTCTTGCGTGCATGAGCAGAGAGAAGCTGCTCAGGGTCTTAAATTAGGTGGGGTGTCAGGATCCATGTGCCACATGCTTAAGCTATGTCCTCCAAGCCAGCTTTATCAGTAACAAAGTGTCACTCTGATCTCCACCCCTGTGAGTTTGTGTCTACCTCTCAATAGGTTCCAAATTTGGAAGAGGAAGGAAAGGATGTTATTAAGCTCCTGAACCTCAGCAAGAAGCATACATTCAACCAGATATAAGGTATTGTAAATTAAATTTTTATGATCAGTCATCCTCAACATTTTTCTAGCTATCACTCCTCATGCCACCACTAAGAAATTTCTAGTACATCCTACTTCCAGCTTCACTTTCTCAATATAATTGCTTATCTTCAAAATCCAAGTAGTGCATAGTAGAGGGCAACACTAGGTTGTTGAGGAAGTCAGACCATCTCATTAATCATAGTAACAATAATGACACTTACTATGCATTACTGTACTATTTATGTAGCCTCTCCTTTAATCTTCATAAAGACTATGATGTAACTGTCTTACTCCCATTTTATTGAGGAGGAACCTGAGGCTCAAAGGGATGGCTTACAGAAATGACAGAACATCCTGGGATATGAGTGCACATCTGGCTGGCTCTGAAGTCTCTGAAGTTTCTAATACACAATATTACTACATTTCACACCCTACATTAGAGCCCAGTCCTTAGTTTAAGAAACATTATTTTAAGTCAATTCAATAAATAGTATTGCAGAGAAGCATAGACTTTCTGGACTAGAAAGGTCTCTGGGTATATCAAGTCCTGCCCCCAGAAATCTCAGAAATCTTGCTGTTTCCCTGGCCATGCAACTCAAATGTATGCCTTGGGTCCAGGAGAGCCAAACAACTGGGTTTATAAGTACTATCTCTGCCCTCCCCACCCCCTGCAATTGCTTCTGGGGGCAGGTTTAAGGGAGAAAGATATAATTCTTTCATAGACCAACAAAAACATTGGATTTGTCTCCATCCAAACTTTGGATTTCAACTTTCACAGCTAGTTACAGAATAGTGGTATTCATGAGTGAAAAATTTGGGCTCTAGACCGGAGAATAATTGAGTTCATGTCACAATTACAAATGTTCAGAGGGCCAGTTTACTTTGTATGCAAATTCTGACATTTTCCAAATATTTTGGGCTTCGTTCACATTGGAAGCTGTTAATTACTGCCACAAAACCAATTTTCCTTAGCTAGAAATAGACCTAGAAGCCCCATTTCTGACACTTTCAAGAATTTCCTTGCCATTTTACCAGGAAATATCAACTTATTTTGAAAGGAAAACGACCCCCATGCTTGTCTGCTGTAAATCTCCCATTGCCGTGAGGAAGCACAGACACACATTGCCATACCCTGCTGGATCCTACCCACACATATAGGCTGGTGAGCCCATCTCGTTCACAGCCTCAGCCCTGTGGGAGACACATTGGAAACAACGCAGGGAGCTCTGGACTTCACCACATTGTCTGGTGATGCTGCTGCCCAGAACCTTCCCTGTCTCCTTCCCCTGGCATAATGCCCGCTTCCAATACTCTTCTTCCAGGATCCCTCAGGGATGTGGTACAACGCAGTGAAAAGAGCACTGACTTCCAAATCAGGTGGTCCTGAGTCAGGTTTCCAAAAGAACCATCAAGGTTTGTGGCCTTAGAGGCGTTTCTTTACCTTCTGACCTTTGATTTCCTCAACTCTGAAATGGTAATAAAATATATGATATGTAGAGTTGTTGTGAGGACTAAAGGAGATGATATTTATCTAACACAACGCTTGGCATATATGGGTGCCCATAAATCAGAGTTCTCACTCCTAGTTATACCTTAGAATCAATGGTTTTTAAAAACAACCAGGACCTGAGGACTTGACCTAGTTGTACATTTTTTATTAAAGTTCCCCATGTAAATCTAATATACAGCCAGGGCCGTGCACTCACTGTCACAAATATTTCTCCCTCTCTCCTTGCTTTTACCGTCCCATATAGAGATGAAAATTTAATTTTAAATAATCTAGTACAGTTCTGCTCCTAAACTGACTCCACATTCGGAATCTGACTCAGGACCTGCTTGCTACCCTTGGTCCCTAAGACATTGTAATGTATTCTAGTTATCCCATGGTACATGTTTACTGCAGCTGCACATAATGAGTTCCTTCCATTATGCCAGGCCTTTTAAAATATTTGTTAAAATATTTAAATCTCAATTAATCTTAATTTATTCCTTTGAGATAAATTATATTACTTTCCCTTATACAGAGTAAAAAACTGAGACTCATAAATGTTCATTCTTTCAATAATTATTTATTGTATGCCATAAATATTATGTGCTAGCCACTGTTCTAGGTGATACGTGAAAGTGATACCTCTAGGTGAATAAGCTTGCCTGAGTCACACAATTTTAAGTAAGAAAGGCAATCTGGACTCAACCTCACACTGTGTGACTCAAAGTGCATTTATAGCCACAGCAGAATTGTATCAGGCACCAGAAGAGGCTCATGTTTAATCATTCCTTTGACCTTTGCCCTCCAGGTGGCACTATTACACCATGTGCTGCTTGAATGATGCTCCCCTGAGTTGTGCAAGTCAGCTGCCCTCAGCTGCCTTTTTACAGGTGGGGGAACCAAGGCACATAGAGGTCTTATGATTACAAAGCTTATCGTAAGTGCCTTCCATGCCTCAGGCTGTTTTGCAAGTTTTCAAAGGACAAGGAGTCCATCTTCTGTGAGGGTATTGCCTTATATGCTGCAAGTGTTTGAGGCACATTAAACAATGGCTGAGCAATGCCTGGCAGGGCCCTCCTGAGGGAGTTAGTGCCCTCGGGGCTAGGGTGGTAGGAAGCCTCATAGCTGTGGGTTCCAAGCAGATGCCAACTCTAAGCATGTGGGTTGTGCCTCTTCAGGATTATATTTAGCTTGTATTGCATCACATGCTCAACCAAACATATTAAAACACAGTGTCTGCATCCAAAGAACTAAATATACAAAAAGACAAAGAGAAAAAGGGATGTGTCAGGAAGAAGAGAGTGAACCCTCCTTTCCATTCTTTTTCGGGGTCTGGTTTGCACTGAGAGCTGATGTCAGATATTGAATCAATACTTGTTGCTTTTTCCCCCCTTATAGTAGGTACAGTGGAGAGACACGGCCATGAAAGCCTGCCAATGTGGCCTCTGGATTCCTCAGGTACACTGATATATAAGCATCCATCAGCCTTGATCCGGTGAAGCCCCAGCCTCATTCAGGAAGTCTAGAACACTGGTTCTAAAACTTTACTGCACATCAGAAAGATACAGAAAGCTTGAAGAGACTCGAAGTGCTGGGCCTTATTCCCAGAGTTGCTAACTTGCATTTTTCTAAGTTCCCAGTGATGCTGTGGTTGCCGGTCTGGGGATCACACTTTTAGAACTTCTGGTCTACAACGATAAGGTTGTTACATGGATGCTAAAAGAATCCCAAATCTAAGATATACTGTTGAGTGACTAAAAGGCAAAGGTGGGGGATGCAGGGGAAGAGTCCACTACTGGTACTATTTATATAGAAAATGGGTTGGCATACACTTGCAGCTTGTGTATACATAGTCTGTTTCAAGATGGTTATAAAGAAAAGGCTAACAATTGTTGCCTCAGGGAACTGAGGCCCAGAGGTGCTATGTTAATTGTTCTCTGGGTCCCTCCCCAATCCCAATCCCACCCCAGATCATTTTCCTTTCTCTGCTTCCTGGAGAGCATCTGCCCTCTACAGCCTCCATCACCCCATTTCCTTTGATGGCTGACTTCCTCTTGGGTTTGGCCAATGGGAAGCACTAGCAGGAGATCTGAGGGTGAGAAGAGAGAAAGACTGAGAGATTTCTTCCATGCTTTCTCCCCACCTTGGTGTAGTATCTGGAACTGCTGCATCTGTCCTCAGCTAGCCCCCACTTTCACTGGGTTTCCCTAACACCATTTCCTTCTTCAGCTGTTGCTAGTTTCTGGGGGCTCCACATCTCTTGTTTGTCCCCTTGGCCTTGCCCAAACCTCTGTAAGTGGTCCCTTCATTAATGTCTCTGAATTTTAACCTTCTGGGGGTGAATTTTATTTTCTGCCATTATCCTGACTGAGAAAGGCGAGAAACTTACTATTCACTGTATATCCTTTTGTATCATGTAAATATTTTGCCATGTATCTACCTGTAATACCTATAAAAAATTCATATGTTAAAAGTGAATTATACAAGTGAATATTCAATCTTGAATAATCTAGATCAGTAAATTCCAAAGAGAAACACTAAAGGTCTACTTCAGGACCTAAGGTCCCCTCCTCTTGTCTGGCTCTAATCAGATGCCAACAAGGAATCGTTAGTTATCTTCTTATATTCCAGCCAGTACAGCTGAGGTGAATCCTCCTACAGAACAAGGACCAGAGCTGGTGTTTGCAATGCACATGGTATCTGGGTAGCCAGGGTATAATGTGGTGGAAAGTAATTTTCAGCTTTGAGTCACACACACTAAATTCACATCACATCTATGCCACTTGCTTGCTTTGATTCCATGAGCCTCTTGTCCCTCCTGGGTCCTCTAAAAGGACTCATCACATCACACGAAGGGTTTGTACATGTCCTCTTAATATCATGAAGACAAATACTTTCACATTCTTTCGGGAGCCTATGAAGCAAACCATTAAACTCTTAGCTGTTTTCATTCCAATATATGTGCCCAAGACTCTCACGCCATGCCTGAGCCACACCCCTACTGGCTGGAACAGGAGTGGCCTTGGGTCAAGCATGAGAAAGGGCTTGGACCTACTGCACTGAGATTCAGAGGACACATTTATTGTAAATAATGATTTTGAAGCTTAACATCTACTTAGCAAGAATAATGGTTTAAAGTGGAAAGCCGCCAGATGGTGCCACTGTCACTAATGCCCATCTGTGAACCTCGTCATGAATTATAAGCTGATCTGGAGAACACCTCCTGCTGTTTGCCAGGCGCCAAATGTCTCCTTACAGCTCTGGGGTCAGGAATGGGCTGAGGCAGGCTGAGGCACATGTTGCTTAAAAATAATACTATACACTATTTTACATAATAATATTTATTGCTAACTTTTGCATGCTAATTTTTTCTAGGTTACAAAATATTTGTGGCATCCAGAGGGCCCGGTCAGAGCTTTCTGCGTCACACCCAAGCCTCCTTTAGGAGCACAAAAATGCCTGGCTGTAAGCAAGGCACTATCTCCAAGTTGCATTGGGCCAACTCCTGCCCAGACCTTTTCTGGTGGCCCTAACTTCGGAGCCTCTTCACCTTCCCCTGGGCTCCTACCAGCATCTCAGGTCCTCTCACAGTAAAGGCCACATTGCTCCTACTTCTCCTCCTTGACCCTGCAAACCCTCCCCACCGATATCAGAACACCTTTGTCCTTGGTCCCTCAGGACTAGCTCACCTAGATGTCTAGCCTGGATTCTCGGAGAGAGGAGGGGACTAGACACTGAGTAGGTTCCTTAAATCTCTGTGGCCCAGTTTCTTCATCTGTAATGATGCTCCACTGAGGAGTTATAGTGAAGATTAATGTCCAGTGTCTTGCAGAGGGTAGTAATGGGGACAGAGGAAGCAACCCTCGGCTGTAGCCACAGGACAGTCTGCTCACTATTTCCACACTCCAAGCATGCTCCTTGCTTTGCTTTTTGTCTCACCTGCAGTGAATTCCCTCCCCATGCTCCCCTCAAAGCCCTAACTCAACACCATCCCCACCCACAATGCTCTTCTCTTCCCAGAATCTCTACAGCAAGCATGTCAAACTTGTGGCCCGCAAGGAATATTTTTGCTGCCCAGCCAATATAACAGTATGTAAGAAACATTTTAATAAAAATTTTGTAACTTAATTTTTTTAAAAAAATATATTTTATTGATTTTTTACAGAGAGGAAGGGAGAGAGATAGAGAGTTAGAAACATCGATGAGAGAGAAACATCGATCAGCTGCCTCCTGCACATCTCCCACTGGGGATGTGCCCACAACCCAGGTACATGCCCTTGACCGGAATCGAACCTGGGACCTTTCAGTCCGCAGGCCGACGCTCTATCCACCGAGCCAAACCGGTTTTGGCTGTAACTTAATTTTTACAATATTCTGTTATACATAATTATTAAAATGGATTACAATGTTTGCTAATGACTGATTACTATAATCGTGTTGCATTCATTTCCCTTACTCGCCTTATGCGCAGGTGCACCATTTCTCTCCACTAATACTAGCAGCAGATATTTTAGCAGCCGATTGCCACGTCATTAGTCTTGTACTGACTTGTTTGGTGTGCACAACAGGAAATATTTTGCTTTTGGAGAACAAGAAAAATAGGTTTATTTGCATTACGCTTATTAATTTGTGCAGTTATTCAGTGTCTGGTAAGTTAATGTTTAAGAAAAAATATTAATTTTTATTAAAATGTTCTATTATTTTATGTTAATGATTACTCATTTATCTTAGCCCTTGTATTCAGCATGTCTCTATCGAAATAAATTTACATTTCTATGAAAATTGAAGCTTTAGTTTTTTTGCGGCCCACACAAACTTAAACCTTGTTTATTTGGCCCATGTTAGCCTTTGAGTTTGACATGCTTGCTCTACAGGCACAGTGTCCACCTGATTATACTTTGCCTTGTGCTGCTCTCAGTTATCTTCACTTGTGCTTATCATGTCTCTCACATAGATTAGAAAATCTCTTGAGAGCTATGCCCTCTGTCTTTGCACCTTCTCCCAGGTGTGTCTGACCTGGAGTTGGGAAGACAGAGGCAGCTTAATTATTTCTGTTCACTGTGTAATGCATCTTGTCCTCAACCCTCATAGTGCTCAGTATCACCCAGGGAACTTTAAATGCGCAGATTCTCAGGCTCTACTTCCAGAAACTCTGTTTCCATTGGTGTAGAAATACCACCTTTGGGTATTTGCTTAAAAGCTCCCCCAGTGATCCTAATATGCATCTTAGAGTGAGGGCCACTGCACTATGCAAACCAGGTGACTTTGTCTTGATTTCCCAAGACACTTCCATTTGCCTACTGGCTGTGCTTTCAAAATTTTAATATTTTAAATTATATCTTACAAGTTAAATTGAAACCTTCAGCTCCTTTCTGATTTAACATATAAGGAATAATCTTTAGGCAAGTGAAAATTTTCTGCCATTACCTCATTGGGCAGAGAGTCAAGCTGTAAAAAACCAGGTGAGTAATTCCCTTCAAAGTGAGACTGTCATTAATCGATGAGCTGTTCTTCAAGCAGCCGTGTGAAGCCAGGCAGTCACCATTTGTGACTCTCTACTTCTTTCCCCCAAACAAATCAGTCAGAGAACTACCAAACAACACAGATTAAAGGTATTTTTATGTATTGGGGTCACCAATAAGTAATAATTAGAGAATAAGGGAGAAAAACAAAGATGACGAATTAATGAGACCATTATGACAAAATGATTTAATGGCAAGTACGTGAAAGCTAATTAAATGAGGTTTTGATGTCAGTTACTAGTTTCATTTCCCTTAAGCGTCTTTGTGAATTCATTATCTCCTAGAAAACTTTTAAGAATATTCTACTTTGAAGACTTTCTGCTAACAAGACTGGAAAAACAGTCTTGAGGAATATTTTGTCATTTGCTTTTTCTTGGTTTACTGCAGTTAACTACTGGTGAAATGAAACCATGAGTTTAAAAAAATCCAACAACCCACAGAACTCTCAAGCAGCCAAGGTGCTTTTAAATGTAAATTTTTGTAAGATGGTTAAAACAAAAAAGAAAAGGCAACCCTGAGGAAGTATACAGTGTAATGAATTGTCTCTAAAGTGTGGTTTTCAAAAATTGCCATCAAGCACCAATAAGTTTTAAATATTTTGTCAGATTCGTTTTTTCAACAATTAGTTCAAAAGCTCTGTTTATCTGTTCAGAACCAAGAGAGCTATTGTACTTCGTTACAAACTGCAGAGCTTTACTGAGGATCTATTACTACAGTGTACAGTTAAACTAGATTCACCTACCCAATCATTCTTTTTTTTTTTTTAAATATATTTTATTGATTTTTCACAGAGAGGAAGGGAGAGAGACAGAGAGTCAGAAACATCGATGAGAGAGAAACATCGACCAGCTGCCTCCTGCACATCTCCTACTGGGGATGTGCCCGCAACCCAGGTACATGCCCTTGACCGGAATCGAACCTGGGACCTTTCAGTCCGCAGGCCGACGCTCTATCCACTGAGCCAAACCGGTTTCGGCTACCCAATCATTCTTTTAAAAAAAATTTATTGGGATGACATTGGTTAATAAAGTTATATAGGATTCAGGTGTACAATTCTGCAACACATCATCTGTACACGGTATTGTGTTCTCACAACTCAAAGTCACGTTTCCTTGCAGCACCATTTATCCCCCCTTTAACCTCTCCTACCTTCCCCCAACCCCCTTTCCTAATCATTTTTTTTTTCATGAACAAAATTTTCATAATTCAGGAATCTTTGGTATTGAATGGCTTGCTTTTTTCCTTGGAAATCATTTTGGAATATTGTTTTCATTGAAATGTGCCATGTTTCTTCTACAGAGAAGCCCAATAGATGACACACATTACTCATAGACCCAGTTTTCACACACTTAATTCCTCCCTCTAAATATAAACAGAGGCCAAAGATCACCAACACTGAGAAAGTGATCCAATATGAAAGAAAGTGACCCAGAATCAAATACAGATTTCCCCCACTTATTGGTGCCTGATGGAAGTGTTTGAAAGCCATACTTTAGAAACCTTTTGTAAGCAAAAATGGAATAAAGTGAAGAAGCAATTACCATTCATTTGTATAGAAATACCACCTTTGATATCTGTTTAAAAGCTCCCCCAGTGATCCTAATGTGCAGCTTAGAGTGAGGGCCAATGTGCTACATGAACCAGGTGACTTTGTCTTGATTTCCCAAGACACTTCCATTTGCCTACTGGTATGATAAATACACAGCCTGTATGAAGGAGAAATAGTGTATCACAGTGCAGTTTCACTTACCAGGTGCTGCCTCTATGGCAGCTTGCTACAAAACAGACGCTGCATGCTGGTTTTGCTTTTTGCCATTTTTTTGTTTTTGTTTTTTTCAAAAATCCTCTTAGGATTTTGTTCAATTAGCAAAAACAAATACAGTTGACCCTTGAACACTGTGGGGGTTAAAGACACCAACCCCACAAGCAGTCAAAAATCTGCATGTAACTACAGTGGGCTCTTCTCATCCATGGATTCAGTCAACCTCAGATTGAAGCAGTATTTCCTTTAATTAATCTTTATTGTTGAAAGTATTAGAGATGTCCCTGAAATAGTATTTTTTTAATATATATTTTATTGATTTTTTACAGAGAGGAAGGGAGAGGGATAGAGGGTTAGAAACATCAATGAGAGAGAAACATCCATCAGCTGCCTCCTGCACACCCCCTACTAGAGATATGCCCGCAACCAAGGTACATGCCTTTGACCGGAACCCGGGACCCTTGAGTCCGCAGGCTGACGCTCTATTCACTGAGCCAAACCGGTTAGGGCTGAAACAGTATTTTTGATACTCATTTTCCAGTTGGGAATCTGCAGTTGGGAAATCAAAAATACTGTTTTTGATCTGCAGTTGGTTGAATTCACAGATGCAAAACTCACGGATATACCAAGGGCCTCTATTGGAAAAATCCACACAGTTCAAATCTGTGTTGTTCAAGTGTTAACTGTACTAATGTAGGTGTTTCATCAAAGCAAAGTGATGTAAAGCAAACTTTCAAAAAGTGGTGAATACCTGTACTAGTATACCAACTAAAGGAACATAGATAAATGAGAGATAATGAAGAAAGCAGGAGAAAACATTGAAACATTGATAAATTTCAAGAGAAATGGCTATTGCATCCATTAAAAAAGTCAAACCTGAAAAGTGATACAATCAAATAGCGAGAAAAAACTCATAAATTAAAAAACATAATAGCCAAAATGAAATTTTGAGCGCTTTGGCCTGGTGGCTCAGGTGGTTGGAACATCATCCCATATACAGAAAGGTTATGGGTTCAATTTTAGTCAGGCCACATTCCTGGGTTGTGGGTTTCATCCTGGTCGGGGTACATACTGGAGGCAACTGATTGATGTTTCTCTCAGATTTTTTTTCTCTCTCTTTTCCTCTCTCTCTAGAAATCAATAAAAACATATACTCAGGTGAGGATTAAAAAAAATTTTAATTAAAATTTTAGTAAGAGTGACATGATAAAAGTTAGGGAAATCTACTACAAGTAGAACAAAAAGAAGCACACAAATTCAAAAATTAAAGAAAAGATAAATAACCCAGTAGGTTCAACAGCTACCTCTAATCCAGAAAGGGCAAACCAAGGGTACAAGGTAAAAGAAGGAGGAAGTTATACAAACATTTTCCAGAACCAAACAATGTGAGTTTTAGATAGGAAGGAATGGGCTCCAGGAAGTCAATAATACTGAGAAAAGGGGCCAGTAGGGTAGGGGAGACCCAAACTATGGCTAATCATTAGAACACTGGGGATAAGAAAATATCTTAAAGTTTCTGGTAATCATTTCTTTCAAGGTTACATTGAGTGGAACAAGAATCAAGATAGCACCCACTTTATTAACAGCAACACCAGAAATAGGAGACAATGGAGAAATGCCATCAAAATTCTAAGAGGCCTCAAACATTTAACTTTTATCCACCATTTCTTAGGAAAGTATTGAAGAATATTTACACCAGCAAAAATAGGAAATGAACTATGAAATAATCAAAGTCATTGAATCAAAGAAACAAGGGATCCATTTTGAGGGATCAGTGAGAAGCTCCAGAAAAAGGGGAAAGTCCAAGGCCAACATCTGTGGTCAGGTTAGAAGAGGTCAGAGATCTCTGGAAGTTTTCCAGAAAAAAAATAAGGTAAAAACGAATTCCAGAATTATGGTTCCAATTTACATGTTTGAGTGTTCCAGTTGTTTCATATCCTTGGCAACACATAATATTAGCAGTTTAAAAAAAATTAGCTATCTGGTGGGTGTGCACTGGTATCTCTTTATGGTTTTTATTTGCATTTGTCTAATGATAAATGATGTTGGGTACCTTTTCATTTGTTTAAAAGTTTTGTTTGCTTTTTTCCCCCATTTGGAAAGCTTCTTTTTGCCTGTTCAAGTTTTTTGCTCATCTTTTAAATGTGGTGTCTTTTTAAAAAAATAATTATTAGTTTTTTATATTCCAGTTTGAGTTCTCTATCAGGCTTGTCTTCTTATTCTGTTAAAGGTATCTTTTGATGAATAGAAGCTATTTGTAAAGTTCAACTTATCAGTCTTTACCTTTATGGTTTGTACTTTTTAATATCCTGTTAATGCTGAACTTTTTACTCCCAAATTGGGATTATTCCATATACTATAATTTTTATAACATTTTAAAAACTTGCGAACATATTGCAAAGCATTTGACACCATAATATTTATTCAAGAATACTATTTGAAATGACTACATAGCATTGCTTTGTACAGATGTGTCCCTTGTTATGTAACTCAACACTTAAACTTATACATTCATATTGTTTTAGAACAGTGATTTTCAACTGGTGTGCCACAAGAATTTTTAAAACATACAATACCTGACTATTTATTCAGGGGCACTGACTTTTTTTCTGTTAGACTGTCATATAAAAAAATCACAACACTCAACACAACAATAGTCATCCATTGTGAACGAGTAAAAATTATACCTTTTTTTTGTCAGATCGGCAAAACATATATTCTTTGATGTGATGCAAAATTTTAATAATTAGCGTGCCATGAGATGCAAAGGTCTGAAAATCACTGCTTTAGAATATTACTTAAATAAAATTATAAAGTTAATGAGTTTATTACAAACTAGAAACCCAAGATATGAAAATCCAAGTTTGACTAATTCCAACATTCATTCCCCAATGAGTACATACGGGATGCCTAATATTTCTTCAGCACTGTGCTGTGCATTCTAGGATACAAAGAGAAAATATAAGGTGAGACCCGTTCTTAAGGAACTAGCAATGTATCTGGTGGCCCAAACTTCCCCTGTTAATAATAAGTAATAATTGATAGCTCAGCTGTTAATAACTATATGTGGAATGGAAAGAAAGTCAGGGGAAAACAAAGTGGGAGTGGCCTAGAATAGTTGGCTTCAAGGAAGAAATGGGTCATGAAGCTTCTTCCCATATTGGGGTGAGCATGCCACAGTGCAGGACTGCATAGTCAAAGGTGCAGGCCCAGGAATAAGCCATGGGCATCTGAAGGACAGAGGAGTCGCTCTAGATTGAAAGTCAGGATAAATGTTGATGACGAGTTGTGGAAAATAAGAATGAACATGTGAGATGAATCCACACTGATGAGGACTTTGACATGAGAATTTGAGATTTGATTCCATAGGCAATAGGTCCACTGAGTCTGGGGGTTGGGGTGAGGAGATGGAGTAAATGTGGGTCTGGGAGCCAGGCCATCAAATTGTAGTTTCAGGAAGCTCCTTCAGGTTAGTGGTGGGGTGGGGTAAGTGGAGTCAGAAAGACAGATAAAACTTTATAGGAATAATCCAGGGGCCAGTTGATGTTATCTATATATATAAAGAGCCAGGGTCTGTTACGTCCAAAACAACCAGAGGCTCAACCGAATGCCAAACTAGGGAGCTGAGGGAGCAGGATGAAAGGTCACCATGAGGGGACCCCCGCCTGGATCGAGGGCATGGTCGGCCTCCAAACCACAGGCAGCCCTAGCCCAGTCAGGCCAGCACCCCAGAGGAGACCCCTGCCAGGATCGGGGGTGTGGCCAGCCTCCAAACTGCAGGCGGCCCTAGACTGAGGAGGCCTCCTAGCCGAGGACGCCCGAGTCTGTTCTGAACCTAGGGCCGGGCTCTCCCCGCGAGCAACTCAGAAGCCAACAGTGTCTAACTGCCAGTCTCTGGGATGTGGGAGTGCATCCACTGTCCACCAAAAAGTAGGACCATCGAACCATTCACAGTCTCAGTGCAGGCACAGGTCCGTGGCTGATGGGGTGGAGGCCAGACCAAAATAAAACAGCAGAAACACCCTGCCCACCTCAGCGGGTGCAGCTGCAGTCCATGTAGGCCTGGGCAGTGTAGAAAGCGCTACATACTCCCAGGTCCTGTGCTGGCCCCCCTGCTTCTCTCACCCTCAACACGCCCCCCCCCCCCCCCCCCGCCTCCCCCCTCCCCAGTCCTGACAGCGAAGTGTGTAGGGAATCCTGCAGGAGTTGTGCTGTTCTGGGTGCTTTTGCCCAAAGACACCCTTTGGGATGAATTCAGAGCCACATCTCACTTCCCATGAGACTGGAAGAACCATGTAAAAGGAATTCAACAAAAGCTTTCCACATCTCTGTTTATTCTTTTGAATCCATAAAACGACCTTAAAAAAAGCATTCAGGCCGCCTAAGAGAGAATGCACTTTCTGGCCAGTGCATGCAGGATTCTTTTGCCCAACAGATTAAAGGAAGCAGAGAGCTGGCACAGTGGAAATGGCCCTGGTGCCCTATGAGGAGACTGAGGGAATGGGGTTGCAGAAATTCCATAAGTCTCTTGACACCTTCTCCTTCTCAAACCACATCATCCAGATCCACCAGGACTGGAGGCAACTGGGAGTTGCAGCCGTGGTTTGGGACGGACGCAGTAAGCAAATCCTGGGGGGCCTCTGAAAACATCTGCAATTGATTATAAGACTGGTCTTTATTTAAAAAGAAATAAAAGAACAGCATTGTTGAGATATAATTCATATTCTGTACATATCACCTAAAGTGTACAATGAACTGGTTTTTTAAAGTAAATTCAGAGTGGTACAACCATCACCATGCTCAATTTTTAAATATCTTCACAACCTCATCCCCTCCAAAAAAAACTTCTACCCACTAGAATCACTTTCCTGATCATCTTCCCCCAAATAGATTGGATTTTAAGGATGGGTAAAGGAAAGTTGAGGGAAGTTAAAATACTGCACAAAGGATATTGTAAAATGACAAAGCACAAAGTGAAGATCATGTGTTTTCTTTTTTTATAAATATTTTTTTTTTTTATTTCAGTGAGGAAGGGAGAGGGAGAGAGAGATAGAAACATCAATGATAAGAATCACTGATCAGCTACCTCCCACAGGCCCCCTACTGGGGATCGAGCCTACAACCCAGGCATGTGCCCCTGACCAGAATCAAACCTGGGACCCTTCAGTCCATAGGCAGATGCTCTCTCCATTAAGCCAAACCAGCCAGGGCCATGTGTTTTCTTTAAGTTCTACATGGTTGTAATGGTCTCTAAATCTATATTAATAAAAGGGTAATATGCTAATTAGAGCGGTCATCTTCTGAATGTCCTTCCAGACAAAGCCACAGCAGCTGCGAGGGCTGAGGCTCAAGCAGCTGTGGGTGGCTGTGAAGGGCTGAGGCTCAGACCAGCAGTGGCAGCAGCAGTTGGGTAATGCGGATGGTGCCTTCCCTTGATCTGCCAGGTCGCCTCCCACAGAGGGAGGCCAGACTGGGGGCCGAGGCACAGGCAGTTAGAGTTGATTAGGCCAGCAGGGGGGCAAGATAGGGGCGATCAGGCTAGCAGGAGGGGGAAGGTAGGGGTGACCAGGCAGGCAGGCAGGCAGGCAGAGAGGTTAGGAGTAATCAGGCAGGCAGGCGAGTGGTTAGGAGCCAGCGGTCCCAGATTGCAAGAGGGATATCTGACTGCCCCAAGTTGTCCCAGATTGAAGAGGGTGCAGGCCGGGCTGAGGGAACTCCCCCTCCATGCACGAATTTCATGCACCAGGCCTCTAGTCTTAAAATAAAAGTTTACATCTGATGCAATTTTCAAAAGAAATAGAAAACTGGATATTTGCCTCCATAGTGTCTTGTTTAATTCTAACCAATACTGAGTTATATTTTAAATGGCATCTTAGAGAAAGAAAACATCTTGACAGTAATTATTGAGAGGTCACTGACAAGTGTATTCTCTAACAATATGTATCAGAATAGTTATGATTCTGTCATTGTTTGGGGAAAAAAGAAAAATAAGATTTATTGAATGATGCTTTTATGCTTTAATTATATAGAAAAGCATTATAACATAGTGGTCTTGGTTCAAATTCTATCTTATGCCATTTAGAGGAGTCATTTAACCTCTCTCCACCTCAGTTTTCTCATCTGTAAAATGGGAAAATCCTAATTAGGAAAGTACCTGTCACATAATAAATTTTAATTCTTATCTGTAAGGTAAATATTATTTTTATATATTCATTTATTAAAATGTTAACTTCATAGAGGTAATTTATATTAGAAAGAATACTGTCATTTATTGTAGTGGTAAACAAGGAGTTAAAGGATGTTGTAAGTAATACTTAGGTAATGAACAACGGGAAATTTGATCAAAGTCACTATCTAAGAACAATGCACCATTCCTTGGCTTTGCATCGATTATAACTATAGCATTATTAATAGTAATAAAGTGCTTGGTTTCTATGGCACCTAGAACTTAGGAACAAAGCCAAGTGACATATTTATATATTTATTTAATCGTGGGAAACCTGGCACATTTGGCAACAGACACGGTGTTCCACTTGGTGGGATGAAATATATGCCTCACTCCATCTTCTTTAGAGGGACTGTTATTCATCACAGCTGTAATGTTCCCTTCAGAGGGCTCCCACTGTAATGGAAAGGTGCACTGGCAATTTATACACAAAAGCTAACCCACGTGTGGCTTTGAACATTCGCTGGGAAAACTGTATGTAGTCTGTTAGTTATTCACGGTCATACTCTGGTTTCTGATGAAAGTGCTGTGGTTTCGTTTGTTATTATCAGAGTAAAATTAGAAAGCAGCAAAGAAAAATTAAAGGACTGGCATGTGGACATCTTCTATCCAACAAATCATTGTGTAAGTTTTCATGGTTCAGTTGCCATGTAAAAATAGTCATAATTCACATAGCCCCGTGTTTGGGGTGTGCACACTGGCCTTTGCCCAGACTCTCCAGCCCTGACCCCACATTCCTTTGGTGAAATTACATACTCATCATCTGCCCTAGGAAATTCAACCTACCCCACAGAGATAGTATGGCTCTGGGATGCACTAACACCCTGCCCCCAGAACAGTGCCACTTATGTTAACTCTATTGGAACATCTCTTGACAGCTAATAAAATGGAATACCCGAAAATTCATATGGGCAAATTGTGTTACAGTTGAATCTAATTCAAAAGAAATATTATCTCTAGTAAACCTTGCAGCCAGATTAGTTTTTCACCCTTTAGTTGGATAAGTGCCTAAATCTAAATAGGAGTTCTCTCTAAATAACATATCATCTCACATCTGCAGGGGATGATGTACACATTCACATGTACCATTACATTGAATATTCACAAGAAATTAGAAAAAAAAGACAAGACAGGCATTGAAATACTCATTTTACACATTTGGACACCCAGGTCCAGGAAGATGAACTGATTTACTCCAGATCTCAGAGCTAGAAGGGGCAGAAGTGGAGCTAAAATTCAGTACCCAGCAAAGAGTACTGTCCAACACTCTCTGCCACTTTCCTGAAAAGTATTTTGCAAGGAAAATAAGGCTTTGTCCTCTATAATAATGAGTTAAATCCTTAAATAATAAAGAATAAAAAGAAGAAGATTTTTTTCTGGGAAAACCAAGATGGCGGCATAGGTAAACATCTGAAATTGGTGCCTCGCACAACCACTTCAAAACTACAACTAAAAGACAAAATAGACATCATCCAGAACCACAGGAAGGCTGGCTGAGTGGAAATTCTACAACTAGAAGGAAAGAGAAAAGCACACTGAGACTCAGAGAAGGTGCGGAAGTAAAGTGCAGAGGTACGGAGATGCACGCAGAAAGGACTGGCAACTGAGGACGCGGTTGTCTTTTTTAATCGGGAGGGAGACACAAGCTCCCGACTGCTCAGAACTCCAGTTCCGGGCGAGTCTCTGGGGACCCAGACTCATACGGGGAGAAACTAGACTGTCTGGCATCAGATGGAACTCAAGGGCAGCTTTCTCTCAGAGATGCTTACAGAGATTACCGCAGGACACTGAGACTTGGGGAATCTTAAGGCAGGGCTGAGGATCAGCCATAGCTGTTTGCTCCGCCCTGTTGATTCCCTGAGATCCTGCCCCACCCAAGCTGTATGCAGAGGCTTTTGCATATGAATGGCCTGGCCATTTGCAATCTAAAATTACCTAACAAACTGCAGCTGGGTGAAAGAGACCCAGAACATCCAAAAGAAGGCCCAAGGCCCCACAGCAGCTTGCATTGCTTCACAGCTGGGCCTCATCTGGGCACCTCCAAACCCCAAACAAAGAAGAGGAATCTGCAGATCTCTCCATAGCTCCTGCTGGGTAGCCTCAGGAAGAGGCTAAATTAGCACCTCCTTAGAGATCCAAGAGCCAGTGTACCCAGTGGCCAGAGTGGGACCATCCAGATTACAACTCCTCATATCTATAAGGGACACACTCAAGGGGCAGACTCAGTGAGCACCAAAGCCCCTCTGAAGCAAGTCTTGCCCCAGAAGGGTGTCTCCAGCACAGAAGTTCTCCCACCGTAGACACAGCTGATTCTCACAGCCAATTGGCCTGGAGGTCAATTCCTCCCAGTGATACCAACAACAATCAAGGCTTAACTACAACAAGACTGTGCAAAAATCCCACAAAGGGGTGCACCGAGAGTGCTCACCTCAGGTAATTGGGGAGGCTGAGCCACTGGGCGCTATAGGACTGCTAGCAAAAAAAGCCACAGTATCAACACAGGGAAGCAACCAAAATGCGGAGACAAAGAAACAGGTCACAAATGACAGAAGTGGAGGAAAGCAAACTACTGGATATAGAGTTCAAAACCACAATTATAAGGTTTTTCAAGAATTTTCTAGAAACTGCCAATAATTTAGTGAGACCCTCGATAAATCTAGTGAGACCCTCGAGGATATGAAAAAGGACCAACCAGAAATTAAGCATACACTGACTGAAATAAAGAATAATATACAGAGCTCCAACAGCAGACTAGAGGAATGCAAGAATCAAGTCAAAAATTTGAAATACGAAGAAGCAAAAAACACACAACCGGAAAAACAAAAAGAAAAAATAATCCAAAAATATGAAGATAGTGTAAGGAGCCTCTGGGACAACTTCAAGCATACCAACATCCGAATTATGGGGGTGCCAGAAGAAGAGAGAGGGCAAGATATTGAAAACCTATTTGAAGAAATAATGACAGAAAACTTCCCCTACCTAGTGAAAGAAATAAACTTACAAGTCCAGGAAGCGCAGAGAACCCCAAACAAAAGGAATCCAAAGAGGACCACACCAAGACACATCATAATTAAAATGCCAAGAGCAAAAGACAAAGAAAGAATCTTAAAAGCAGCAAGAGAAAAACAGTCACTTACCTACAAGGGCGTACCCATATGATTTTCAGCTGATTTCTCAACAGAAACTATGCAGGCCAGAAGGGAGTGGCAAGAAATATTCAAAGTGATGAATACCAAGAACCTATAACCAAGATTACTTTACCCAGCAAAGCTATCATTCAGAATTAAAGGTCAGATAAAGAGCTTCACAGATAAGAAAATGCTAAAGGAGTTCATCACCACCAAACCAGTATTATATGAAATGCTGAAAGGTATCCTTTAAGAAGAGGAAGAAGAAGAAAAAGGTAAAGATAAAAATTATGAACAACAAATACATATCTATCAAGTGAATCTAAAAATCAAGTGAATAAAAAATCTGATGAACAGAATAAACTGGTGAATATAATAGAATCAGGGGCATAGAAAGAGAGTGGACTGACAATTCTTGGGGGGAAAGGGGTTTTGGGGGTGCGGGAAGAGACTGGACAAAAATTGTACACTTATGGATGAGGACATTGGGCAGGGGGCGGGGGTAAGGGCAGAGGGTGGGGTGGGAACTGGGTGTAGGGAAGCTATGGGGGGAAAAGAGGAACAACTGTAATAATCTGAACAATAAAAATTTAATAAAAATAAATAAATAAAAAAGATTTTTTCAAAACAAAACAAAAAAAGAATAAAAATAATGCATTTCTTTTAGTCCCAGGAGAAAGGCAAGCATGATATTAGAGTGCTTAGGTATCTTAATAATAAAAGGCTAGTATGCAAATGGTCATGATCCCTCACGCATAAAAACCAATCAGCAGGAGGCTGTGTGAGTAGCAGGCATGTTTGGGCGGGGACTTGCAGCATCGGGAACTTGCGTGAGGCTCACATCCCCGCCTCCGGTGTTGGGCCCAGGGACGTGAGGCTTGTGGAGGCTTACCTCTTTGGGGTGATGGATCACGGGGCTCCCACATTGTGACAGGGCACAGGCCAGGCAGGGGACCCCCCCGAGTGCATGAACTTCATGCACGGGGCCACTAGTCCTATATAAGAAAAGCCTAATATGCAAATCAACAGAATGATTGGTCGACGGGGGCGCGGGGCTGGCATGTGAGCAGCACCCGGTCAGCCAAGGCGGATGCCAGCAGGCAAAGGGAGGGGACGGTGATCCAGGAGCAGCAGTGACCGGCAGTGGTGGAGGGGCGATTGGGGGGCGGGGCTGGCCACTCACAGGCTAGCACCGTCCCCCGATCAGTCTGTGGTTCACCTCCCACAGAGGGAGGCCAGACTGCGGCTTGGGCCCACTCCCCACTAAGCCACCAGTTGGACATCCTCCGAGGGCTCCTGGTCTGCGAGAGGGCACACGCCTGGCTGAGGGACCGCCCCCCCTTCCCCCGCCCCGCCTGAGTGCATGAATTTTCTCTAGTAAAATATATAAGAAATGTAATGCTGTCATTTTGTTGGTTGGATGCCCTATGGGATCAGTTCTGCACTCATCTCAGTTCAACCAACCTTGAACTGAGCAACCACTATGTAGCAAACAAGGTGCTAGACACTGAAGACACAAAGGGGTGAGTTCCTGCCCTTGTCCTGATAGTCCTTCATAGAGATAGACTAGCAAACAGACAATACCTCACAGTATTCTAAGTGCCATGATAGAGAGGTATGCACAAGCTGCTAGGGAAAACCAAAGAGGGGAAAGGAATTCTAGTAATGTTCAGAGAAGTGGAGATATAAGACAACAGGAATAAATATTTCTACTGAGATACATGGGGAAGGGAAGGGGATCATTTTAAAGGGGAATGGCATGTAATCATAATAATAGCTAAAGTTCACATAGTGCTTGCCATGTGCCAGGCTCTGTCCTAAGCACTTGACATATACAAATGCATTTAACACTCAAACCACTCTGGGAGGTAGATGTAGTTATCACCCCCAAGTTTGCAAACAGATAACTGAGGCACAAAAATATTAAGCAACTTGGCTGGTATTTCATGGCCCATGGAATTTCCAGTGGCTTTCAACACCTTGCTGTACTACCTTTCAAAAATGTGCAGGTGGAGGAGAGGGTGAAGAGAAAAGAGAGAGAGGGAAAACATAGAAAGTTTTCAAAGAGAGAACAGAGAGGAGTAAAATTTTGAAAAACACATAAATTTTAGAAAATAAGTAGTTAAAGAGCTTTACTCTGGAAAAATGGTCTGAAAAGGCAGTCTGAAGAAAATGAACCTCAATATTATTTGGGAGCCTATAAATGAAACTCAGGTAAAAATTTTCTACTAATTGGAAGTAAGTTACACCAGCCCTACATCAGCCAGGGGACTTGTCAACTGTTCTTCCTGCAGGCTGTACTCCTCATAAATGTTTCAACTCATCAGAATCCAGCCAGATTATTAGGGCAGCACAGGAGGCAGGCACATGGCTCTGTTGGAATATACAAGCCCTGTGAGTACAGATGTTCAATAAATATGGATTGGCAGTAAAACATATTTAGTGCTATAACTAAGATGAGTAAAATTAATTGGAAACACATTGAATAGTTGTTATGATTCATGGCCAACAGGTAAAAATTCAATAAATAAAGTTTTAGAATTTTCTCTTTCTTAAGGACTTCAGTGTAGATGAGCTGCCACTGGCTATTAAGAAGTTCAAAGGTAAATGTGCAGTCCACTGCTGGCCAGGCAGAAAAGACTTTGTGATATGTATTTTAATTGCTAATCTTATCCTCATTTTATCTTATTTTTTCAATGCTTATTTCCTCTCCATATCCACTATTTCCTTTAAAAAAGTTTATTGCACTATCTGTAGCTTTGAAAATGACTGCAAATTCTTTTGCAATGAGGTATGATACAAATACAAACATAAACCAGATGCTATTTGAGGACCCCTTGGAGATATAGTTAAAAGTAGTTCACCCAGAATCCAACGACCTCAGAGATCCCCATGACATTCACACCCCATGTCAGTTCAGGCTCATTTATTTATTTTTTTTCTCATGCTTTCAATGAGTATTTATCAACCACCCACTGCATCCAGGTATTATTATAGGTAATAACAACACAATAGTGAAAACCACAGGCAACTCCCTATCCTGGAGGAACTTACATCCTCGTAGGTGGGAGGTAGGCAAACAAGCAAACAAAGTGAAAGAATACTGAGCATGAAAAGATAGTTTCAGATGGTGAAAAGTTTGAAGAAAATGAAATAGCATAGTGTGAAGTCCTGTGATGTAGAAGACAGACAGGCAGTGAATTTCCACTTTTGGGGGAAGGGCGCAGGCAGGCAAGGAAGTCCTCCCTGACAGGGGACCACTGCCTGTGACCTGAATATCTAGCTTGGTGGCCTGCAGATGTGAGGGAGGAGGGAGGAGTTCCAGGAAAGGGAACCACCAAGTCTTTGAGGCCAGGCAGGGAAGGTGTGTGTGGCTGGGTCAGTTGCACTCTGGAGAGAAGGGCTGGTGATGAGGGATGAGCAGCTGGCAGGGGCCAGATCACAAAAGGCTTTGTCAAAACCCAAAGAAAGAGATGGGAGCTTATTCTTAGTGGGGCTCTGAGTGATCTGCTTTATGATTTTTAAAGACCATTGTTTCTCTTCTGTGGAGAGAAGATTCAACGGAAGAAGGAGACACTTTAGGACGCTCTTGCCATTGTCAAGGGACAGATAGTGGCCACTGGAACTACAACAAGGTGTTAGACACACAGGTGGAAATGGGTGGCGGTGGGTTCAGTTTCAGAGATGCTGAGAGGCAACTTCCACCCTCACTCCCCCACCTACTCCCCTCACAAGAAATTCAATTGCATAAAGATTGTAACTTTTGGAATTTTATGTAAGATTTGTGGCACCAGAGGGAGGGACTCACTTGGGGAACATGTGGATATCTTTAGTAGGGACCCTTTGTCTCACTCTGCTGTTCTAAGGATCCATGGTGCCCAGCTGTGACCTGCTGTCCATACAAATTCTCCAACACGTGTCATCCTGTCTCCACTGCCAGCTTCCTCGGAGGCCACACCTCTTTGCATCAGTGCCAGTTTAAGATCATTGAAAACATATTAAATCACATGGAAATCACCCACATTCCATATTTATGTGAGTTGACTTGTGGCTGACTAGGTAATATGCTGCTATGGGTTGTAGGCATTTAATTAGGCCAGCGGTTCTCAACTTCTGGGTCGTGACCCCTTTGGTGGTTGAACGACCCTTTCACAGGGGTCGCCTAAGACCATCGGAAAACACATATATAATTACATATTGTTTTTGTGATTAATCACTATGCTTTAATTATGTTCAATTTGTAACAATGAAATTGGGGGTCACCACAACATGATGAACTATATTAAAGGGTTGTGGCATAAGGAAGGTTGAGAACCACTGATTTTGACATTTACTTTTACTTTATGATTTACTTTTCTGTTGCCTAATCCAATTTTTTTCAGGCCTCAACATTTTGTAGGCCATTTCAAAGCTTGCATCCTCAATGCCCATGGAATTTTGTGACTCAAATGGCTGTGATGTGATCAGGCCTGTCTGCATGGACCAGGCTCGCTGGCATTCTGGTGAGTGACACTGTCTCCATGTCACTGCGCATGCACATAGAAGTAATGTCAGCTAATGCTGCGTGAATAGGTGCTCATGACACAGCCTAGGGTGCAGATGCCCCTCCTACACTCCCTCCTACAAGTCCCTGAGAGTGCAGACAGGGCTTCCTGTGCCACCTGCCTCCTGCGGCAGGCTTCTCTCCCTCCACTCCCAGGAACTTGAGGTAACAGAAACCCTGGGACCCAGGTTCCCACAGCTAACTGTGGCACAACAGCTTGGACTCCACTGAGGAGCCCAAGGCCAGTGACAGGAGCTGAGGGTGGGGAGCAGTTCAGCCAGAGAGATGCCAGGAGAAAGGATTCAGGACCCCCACATGCATGAATCTTGGGGCAAAAAGTTGGGGATGGAGCTTGGAACAAAAGGGAGAAAGTGAAGGGAGCAGGAGCATAGCAAAGGGCCAGGACTGGGACACTGCAAGGAAGACAGGCCTGGGCCTGGTAGGGTCTGGACTACTCATCTGCCTCTGCTCCAGCAGGTGCTGCACTGATGTTTCAGCAGCCACACAGGTAACCCTGGACCATCCTTTCTGCCATCATTCCCATGTCTGTCCTCTCCTTCTTTTTCCTTCTCCAGGAAATACAAGGAGCCCTCTCTATGTGTGGAGTATTTTGAAACTGAGACAGCAATTTTGGGGGTTGAACACATTAGCTCTAGAACCAGACTGCTTGGGCTCCAATCTCCGCTCTGGGCTTAATCACCTGTGGACCCTGAGCATAATTCTTAAGATGCCTGTGCCTCAGTTTCCTCAGTTGTAAATGGGATAATAGTTCCTGCTTCACCAGGTTGTCCTGAAGTTTCCTGCAAAGTGCCTAGCATACAATAAAAACTCATAAATGCTTAACTATTATTATTTTAAAGAATTGTCAAAACAGGATCATAAAATTGTAGTATATTTTAATGTTTACATTAGCAAATTATAATTTTAATTAAAAAACACAATGGCATATAAATGTGTATTCACAAGTAATTATAAGTGTTTGTTTTTCTTTAATTCATAGCATCCAAAAGGTAATATGGTTCAATCATAAGTTTAGAGTCAAATGAGAAGCATCTGTGTCTAAAACTTGATTTATAACCTCATTTGGAAACAATGTCAAAAGTCTAAAGTTGAGGTCTTTTGTGAATGTTTGTCTCTAGGCCAAAAGCTTTTCCTGGTCCCTTTCTGACCCCCATTCATATCTTAAATGACTGAGCAAATAAATGGAGGAGTTGGAATAGACTCTACTTCCTGTCTCTCTGATTTGGAAATTAGATAAATTGGGCACTAGGCCTTTAATTCTATAATTGGGTGATTTATATATGTTTACATATATCAGATATCTATATCTGTATATAGCTTAAGATGCAAATGTAGAGGAGAAAATAATGCAAGGCTATGACTCATTTGTCCTGTAAACAGCTGAAGTCAGACCAGTCTTTCCTGGCAGAGAGAGGACCTCAGGAAGGGAAGGCAGGCTTCCTCTGCGGCACAACTTTGTTTCAACTCATTTGTTTGTAAGCCCAGTAGAAGCTGTGTGTAACCAGCAGGGACTGCATGATTTTCAACCAAATGGCACTTCACAGCTATAAACAGAAGCCTAAAGTACAGCAGCCCATAATGTAGGAGTCTAAGGGGGACGAAAGTTAATGCTGTTCCCTGGTTTCCCTTGGAAACACTTGAGCTATGCAGGTAGGCCTATGCAAAGCGACCCAGGGAACTTCACTAGCAGAACTTTAAAACCAGGAGCCTTGGCTGTGCTCCGGGAGCAGAGATGAAAGGCTCTCTGGAGTAGAGCAGACTGGTTGCCCTTTCAAAGGCCCTTTTATCCTCAAGAGTCTATAGCTTTGACCGAGTGTTGAGTATCTTTCAACTTCCTATCAAGAAGAATCTATGAGTATATGAAAAATAAGGTCTGGTTCTTCACTAATTCCCTCATGCTTTTTTAAAATGTTAAAAGAATGAATAAATATTGTAGTTGTTCAATAAATAATAATTCCAACAAGAGGAGAAATTAAAATTTTCTACCTCTAAGAGTTCAAAATTCCTATGAAGTGACACATGGGAAGAAAATACCACTCTTTAAAAATGAGACACAAGTCATTGCTGCTCACAGCAGGAACACAGCACATTTCTATTGAGTGAATGAGTTATTTCCATCTTAATAGTAATTATTTTGGAAAAAATAAAGTCAATGGATAATGATGATAATTTTAAAAATAGCTCATATTTATTGAATGTTTTTTATTTCAGTTATCTATTGCTGTGTAACACCACTACAAAATGTAGTAGCTTAAAAATATTTTATTATTTCTTAGGATCTTATGGGTTGATTGGTCTCAGCTGGGTGGTTCTTCTGTTCCACATGGCATCTGCTGAAGCCTCAGCTGATTGGCAGAAACAGCTAGGGTTTGACCTGGCATTTCTCTCTCTCTTCAGGGGGTCTTTCCAGTGAGATAGCTTAATTTCTTTATATGGTGGCTCAGGGCTCCAGGAGCAGATGTCCCAAGGGGACAAATCCCTATGTGCAAGCACTTATTAAAACTCTGCTTCCATATAACTTGCTAGTATCCCATTGGCCAAAGCAAGTTACCCAGCCAAGTCTAGAGTCAATGTGGGAGGGCACCACAAGAGGACTTAAACACTGGGAGGCATGTTTTATTTGGGGCCATTGGCATAACAGTCATGTGCCATGCTTGTGTTGAACATTTTACATCTATTTATCCTCTTTAAAAATCAAAACAGCCCTATAAAGTGGATACTACTTAGGATCTTCATTTCAAGAAGGGAAAAGCTAGGCACAGAGAAGTTATTGACTTTATTACCCAAAGTCTCACTGGTAAGAAGTGACAGCTGAGATTGAAATCAAGCCATCTAATCCTAGAGCCTGAACTCACACAAGTCTGAAGGCATAAGCACAAGAACAGGAAATTATGAACTTCTATAATATCGCAAAAATATTTTGGTAGTATTTGATATAAAGGTTTACACATTCAATAACATTTATAAGAATCTTGTCCTCCCTTTCTTAACAGATGTCATATACGTCTTACCTCCTGACGAAATTGTGACCCAAGTCAAGAACACCAGCTTGATAAGTTCCATTGACCTGAGTTAGAATTTTTATTTTCCTTACTCATTGACTCATTCAATTACTTAATTTCCTCAACTATAGAATGGGAATGAATAATATCTAACTTGCAGGGTTATAGTAAAGATTAAAGGAGATAATATAGTGCACACAAAGTACCTAAATGTTCCTGATGCACAGAAGGTGTTCATATCCCTGTATAAATATGCTAGACAGAGCTAACAGTGGTAGGACATGTGGAGAGCAGGTCTTAGGGGATTCATGAATGCCTACATGAGCTCACTGGAGAATGACTAGAGCAGTGAATTTTAACCATAGCATAGACTGTTATGTCTTCCCACAGCTGGAAAGCATGAACCTGAGCAAGGTAGGAGAAATTACTTCACCCTAGGAACAACAGAAAAATAGATAGCATGGTTCGTGGCAGACTCAAGACTGGTATCCTCACAGAACTAGTCTGTTTAACCCAACCCTACTTGACCAGGCTCTATTCTCTGCAAAGTTAATCCAGCTCTAAGAATCTTTTAGGACATCCCCCAAGTTTGGAGAGTTGTGTACTAGCCCAATAAGGTTCAATTATCTAGTCCTGGCCACATTCCAGTAGAGAAAACTAGTTTGAGTTTAGTGAAGATGTGGAAAAAGGGAGAAAAGAAAAAAAAAAACTCATCTTGGGTGACTTTCCAAAACTTACTTTCCATTGTCTGGTTGTGCCAGCAGCTGTCTGCTGATTTTGAGGCAATTTACAGCTGGAAGAAACAGGACTCCACATTTCTTACTTTGAATTTTGAATGATGGTTTTTTCCATGATATTATTATAGTCACAGTTCTACACATGAGTTATGGCAGCTTTAAATTATAGCCACAATATGATGGGGAAAGGTAAATCCCACAGTGTCTTCTTTTATCTCTAAAGCAGTCAGAAAGTGGGGAGGAGGCTCCTCACCCAAAAGGAAGAAAATAATGGTGGAGGATGTATCTGTGTCAGAAAAGGCAGCTAATGGCAGGCTTTACTGAAATGCCCTCAACTGCTAACACATTATTATACAAATATCTCTTTCCCAGATGCAGGAAGAAGGAGAAAGAGAAAGAGGATGGGTGAGAAGAATGAGAACAGGGTAAATCCCTTTAAAATCTACTCATGCCACTTATGTCACTGATAGCATATTGCCCAAACACTGCTCTCCAAGAACTCAAGGATATATTTCCCAAAGCATAGCATTTGGTTTATTTAAGGTAGTTTTCCATAATTCATTAAATATGTTTTTCACTGTCTCACATGCCCAAGTAATGCCTGAGTGCAGTAGTGCCTCAATACTGTGCTATGGTTTCTATCTTATTGGCTATGTAATGACATGTAAGTTAGTTCACCTCATTCACTCAGTTTTGTCATCTGCAAAATGAACATAATGACACCTACATCACGCTGTTACTGGGGTAGCTAAATGAAGTTGCTTGCACCTTCTTTTCTCTCACACTTCTTCCAGACCCTTTTCATTCTGCATCTCACATGTCCCTGAGATGAATTTCCTTTTCTCTGTCATCCCACTGATCACCTCCACCATGGCAGAACCTCCAACAGGTTTCCCTACTTTAGATAATAGAGGGATTTCCAGAATTCATACTGACTCCCCTTCACCTGGATCCCTTTGCTCATTCTAATTGGTTATATATAGGGTAATGTCCAAACTTTGGAGCAGGGCACCCAAGACTCTCCGACTTGGCCTTGTGCCCCTCCCCATTCCACCTCCTCTCCACCACATTTTTCATACACAGGTTCCAACATAGTCATATGGTCAGATGGTAGTGTGGCCTTTGAGAAGAGAATAAAAGCTACCTGTCAGATGGCAGAATTGATAATCCAAAAGATTCATGTATGGTCACATGAACAGTGGCTAAAGGTAAAATTTTTGGTTGAAGTGTTTGAATGGAATTTGTGTTTGGGTCACATATCCTTGTCCTTGGAAGACCAATAGCAGCCAAGGTCTATTTCTGAACAAATGCATTCCCTGTATTATTTCCCTGGCTTAAAAACTTGTCTGTTAATTATAATAGTTTTAAAGTAAAATCAATCAGTACTCATTAGCTTTGGTTATAAAATGTCAGGGATTCTTGTCCTGGGAAGAGACAGAGGTACTTTGGAAGCAGGGGAGCCAGCTCTGATGTAACAGTGTGACACAGTGATGACACTTCTGGGATCAAACACCATCACTCCATGTGTGCTCCCTCGATCTCAGTATTTTAAGGAATAAAGAAAATTATTGAATGGAGAATTTTATATTCTATGCAGAAAAGAATGAGAAGCTAAAAGGCAACTTTGGAAACCACACAAGAACAACAAACCTCTGTGTAGCAATAAGAAGGAACAAATTACTGATACATGCAAAGCCATGGATGAATCTTAAAAATGTTACAATAAGTGGAAGAAGCCAGTCACCAAAGGGTACATACTGCATGACTCCATTTATATGACATTCTGGAGAAGCAAGACTTCAGGGACAGACAGATCAGTGGTTGCAGGGAACAGGGAAGGAGGATTGGCTACAACGGGGCAGGAGGGAATTTGGGGGGTGATGGAGCAGTTCCGGGTCTTGATTGTGGTGTTATTACAAGACTATGTCATTACTCATCTAGCTGTACACCTATAAAGGGTGAGTTTTACTGTATGCAAAGTATACCTCAATACACCTCACATGTACACACACACACACACACACACGCACTTGGGATGATCCTACTAGAACTTGCTGGAATATGGTGTCTAGGAAATGGCTCTGGGATGTTGGCTGTGTTATACATTAAGATTCTGTGGCAGCCATAACCGGTTTGGCTCAGTGGATATAGCGTCGGCCTGCAGACTGAAAGGTCCTAGGTTCGATTCCAGTCAAGGGCATGTACCTTGGTGGCAGGCACATCCCCAGTAGGAGGTGTGCAGGAGGCAGCTGATCGATTTTTCTCTCTCATCGATGTTTCTAGCTCTCTATCTCTCTCCCTTCCTCTCTGTAAAAATTAATAAAATATATTTTTAAAAAAAGATTCTGTGGCAGATTTTGTTTGTAAAAAGACTTTGGTTGCTCTGTCTGAGAAACAGCACCTGTGTGGGAACCCTCCCCCCACCAGCCAGAGGAGCCACCACAGCGGTGAACAGCACCCACCACAGGAGCTGCTGCCAACTGAGGAGAGGCTGCTACCACAACCGCCCGAGGAGCAACCGCAGCCCAAGGAGCCACTGCCACCCAGGGAGCAGCCCCTGAACGACTCAACATCTATATATGTTGGTGAGATCAAACATGGGTAGACAAAGAAATCCCCAAAGAAAAGAAAAGGAGGACTCGCCAGAAAAGCAGCTAAATGAAACCCAGGCATACAGCATGACAGAAAAAGAATTCAGATTAAGGGTCCTAGAATGCATAAATCGGATGGAGGAAAAAATCAACAACTTATGCAAGAAGCAAGAAGAAACAGATGAAAAAATCAATAAATTATTTAAGAACCAAGAAGAAATGAAGAGTGATATAGATGCAATAAAAAACACCATTGAAAGTTTCAACAGTACACTAGGAGAAGCGGAGGACTGAATTAGCGAATTAGAAGACAGGGAAACAAAACACACCCAAACTGAACAGCAATTGGAGAAAAAAATTAAAAGACAGGAGGAGAGCCAAAGGGAGCTATGGGACAACATGAAATGAAACAACATACGAATAATAGGGGTGCCAGAACAACAGAAAGAGGAACATGGATTAGAAAACCTATTTGAAGAAATAATATCAGAAAACTTCCCTGAGGTGGGGAAGAAAAAAGTCACACAAGCCCAGAGAGTCCCGAACAAGGTGAACCCGAAAAAACCAACACCAAGACACATCATAATTACCATGTTCAGGACAAAGAGAGAAACTTACAGGCTGCAAGAGAGAGACAGAAAGTTACATACAAGGGATCTCCCATTAGATTATCAAATGATTTCTCAACAGAAACACATCAGGCCAGAAAAGAATGGACGGAAATCTACAAAGTGATGCAAAGCAAAGGACTGAATCCAAGAATACTCTATACAGCAAGGCTATCATTCAAAATTGAAGGGGAAATAAGAAGCTTCACAGACAAAAAAAGGCTAAGGGAGTTTATCACCACCAAGCCAGCAATGCAAGAAAGGCTAAAGGGACTGCTGTAAAAAGAAGAAATAAAAAGCTCAGAAAGAAAACAGCAACACACAAAAAAGAAATGGCTACAAACAAGGACCTTTCAATAATAACTTTAAACGCAAATGGACTAAATGCTCCAACCAAAAGACATCGAGTGGCTGAATGGATAAAAAAATATGACCCATACATTTGCTGTCTACAAGAGACCCACCTCATTAGAAGGGACTCACACAGGCTGAAAGTGAAGGGATGGAAAAATATCTTTCAGGCAAATGGAAATGAAAAGAAAGCTGGGGTAGCAATACTTATATCAGACAAAATAGACCTCAAAGTGAAGGCCATAACAAGAGATAAGGAAGGCCACTTCATAATACTAAAGGGATCAATACAACAAGAAGATATAACCCTGATAAACATATATGCACCCAATGCAGGAGCACCCAAATACATAAAAAAAACTCCTGGAAGATATCAAAGGAGAGATCGACAACAATACAATCATAGTAGGGGACTTTAATACACCACGGACATCACTGGATAAATCCTCTAGACAAACAATCAGCAAAGAAACAGCAATCCTAAATGACTCACTAGATCAGATGGACTTAATTGACATCTTCAGAACACTTCACCCCAAAGCCACGGAATATACATTCTACTCAAGTGCTCATAAGATATATTCAAAAACAGACCACATATTGGGTCACAAACAAAGTCTCTCCAATTTCAAGAAGATTGAAATAATACCAACCATCTTCTCAGACCAAAATGGCATAATATTAGAAATAAACTACAATAAAAACAACCCAAAATACTCAAACACTTGGAAGCTGAATAGCATGTTATTAAATATTGATTTGGTTACCAATGAAATCAAAGAAGAAATTGAAAACATCCTGGAAACTAATGACAATGAAAACACAACAATCCAAAACCTATGGGACACAATGAAAGCAGTCCTAAGAAGGAAGTTTATAGCTCTACAGGCCTATCTCAAAAAACAAGAAAAAATGGTAACAAATCATCTAACTCTACATCTCAAACAATTAGAAAGAGAGCAACAAGAAAACCCCAGAGTGAGCAGAGGGAAGGAGATAATAAAGATTAGAGCAGAAATCAATGAAATAGAGACCAAAAAAAAACAATACAGAAAATCAATGAAACCAAGAGCTGGTTCTTTGAAAGGATAAACAAGATTGACAAACCTCTAGCCAGGCTCACCAAGAAGGAAAGAGAGAGGACCCAAATAAACAAAATCAGAAATGATAGAGGCGAAATAACAACAGACCCCACAGAAATAAAAAGGATTGTTAAAAAATACTATAGACAACTCTACTCCAACAAACTAGACAACCTGGAGGAAATGGACAAATTCCTAGAAAAATACAACATTCCAAAACTCAATCAGGAAGAATCTAAATATCTCAATAGGCCAATAACTATGGAAGAAATTGAAGCAGTCATCAAAAAGCTTCCAGCAAACAAAAGCCCAGGACCAGACGGCTTCACAGGGGAGTTTTACCAAACATTCAAGGAAGACCTAAAACCTATCCTCCTCAGACTACTACAAAAAATTCAAGAGGAAGGAACACTTCCAAGATCATTCTATGAAGCCAGCATCACTCTAATACCAAAACCAGGTAAAGACAACACAATGAAAGAGAATTACAGGCCAATATCCCTCATGAACGTAGATGCCAAAATCCTCAACAAAATCCTAGCAAATCGGATCCAGCAGTACATCAGAAAGATCATACACCATGACCAAGTAGGATTTATCCCAGGGATGCAAGGTTGGTACAATATCCGAAAATCAATAAACGTGATACATCACATAAACAAATTGAAAGAAAAAAACCACATAGTCATATCAATTGATGCAGAAAAGGATTCGACAAAATCCAACACCCATTTTTGATAAAAACTCTCAGCAAGGTGGGAATAAAACGATCATACCTCAACATAATATAAGTCATTTATGACAATTCCACAGCCAACATCATACTCAATGGACAAAAACTAATACCATTTCCCCTAAGAACAGGAACAAGACAGGGATGCCCACTCTCACCACTCCTGTTCAACATAGTACTGGAAGTATTAGCCATTGCAATTAGGCAAGAAGAAGAAATAAAAGGCATCCAAATTGGAAAAGAGGAAGTAAAACTGTCCTTATTTGCAGATGACATGATATTATACATAAAAACCCTAAAGTCTCCATCAAAAAACTACTAGACTTAATACATGAATTTGGCAATGTAGCAGGATACAAAATTAACCCCAAGAAATCTAAGGCATTTTATACACCAATAGTGAACTTTTAGAAAGAGAGACTAAAAAAACAATCCCATTTACCACCGCACCAAAAAAATTAATATACCTAGGAATAAACTTAACTAAAGAGGTAAAAGACCTTTACTCAGAAAACTACAGGACATTGAAAAAAGAGATAGAGGAAAACATAAACAGATGGAAGAACATACCTTGTTCATGGATTGGTAGAATCAACACCATTAAAATGTCCATACTACCCAAAGCAATCTATAAATTCAATGCACTTCCCATTAAAATACCGACGGCATATTTCACAGATCTAGAATGAACTGTCCAAAAATTCATCTGGAATAAAAATAGACCCCGAATAGCTGTTGCGATCCTGAGAAAGAATAGCAAAGTAGGTGGGATCTCAATACCAGATATCAAACTGTATTACAAAGCCACTGTTCTCAAAACTGCCTGGTATTGGCACAAGAACAGACATATAGATCAATGGAATAGAATAGAGAGCCCAGAAATCGGCCTGAATTGATATGCTCAATTAATATTTGACAAAGGAGACAAGAACATACAGTGGAGTAAAGACAGTCTCTTCAATAAATGGTGTTGGGAAAATTGGACAGATGCATGCAAGAAAATGAAACTAGACCACCAACTTACACCATACACAAAAATAAACTCAAAATGGATAAAGGACTTAAATGTACGACGGGAAACCATAAAAATTCTAGAAGAATCCAAAGGCAACAAAATCTCAGACATATGTTGAAGCAATTTCTTCACTGATACAGCTCCTAGGGCACTTGAAACTAAAGAAAAAATGAACAAATGGGACTACATCAAAATAAAAAGCTTCTGCACAGCAAAAGAAACCATCAACAAAACAACAAGAAAGCCCACTGCGTGGGAAAACATATTTGCCAATGTCATATCTGATAAGGGCTTAATCTCCAAAATTTATAGGGAACTCATACAACTTAACAAAAGGAAGATAAACAATCCAATCAAAAAATGGGCAAAGGATCTAAATAGACACCTTTCAAAAGAGGACATTCAGAAAGCCAAGAGACATATGAAAACATGCTCAAAGTCACTAATCATCCGAGAGATGCAAATCAAAACAACAATGAGGTACCATCTCACACCTGTCAGACTGGCTATCATCAACAAATTAACAAACGACAAGTGCTGGAGAGGATGTGGAGAAAAAGGAACACTCTTTCACTGCTGGTGGGAATGCAGACTGGTGCAGCCACTATCGAAGACAGTATGGAGTTTCCTCAAAAAACTAAAAATGGAACTTTCATTTACCCTGTGATCCCACTTCTAGGAATATATCCCAAGAAACCAGAAATACCAATCAGAAAGGATCTATGCACCCCTATGTTCATAGCAGCACAATTCACCATAGCTAAGATCTGGAAACAGCCTAAGTGCCCATCAGTAGATGAATGGATTAGAAAACTGTGGTATATCTACACAATGGAATACTATGCTGCTGTAAATAAAGAAGGAATTATTACCATTTGCAATGGCATGGATGGAACTGGAGAGCATTATGCTAAGTGAAATAAGCCAGTCAATGAAGGAAAAATACCACATGATCTCACTCATTCATGGATAATAAAGACCATTATAAACTTATGAACAAAAATAGATACAGAGGCAGAGCTGCCTCAAACAAATTGTCAAACTGCAGCGGGAAGGCCGGGGAGAGTAGGGGGGCAGAAGTGGAGGGTAAGAGATCAACCAAGGACTTACATGCATGCATATACGCATACCCAATGGACATAAGACACTGGGGGGTAGGGGAGGCCAGGAGATTGTCAATGGCATGGAAAAAGGAGACATATGTAATACCCTTTGTAATACTTTAAGCAATAAAACAATTTAAAAAAATAAAAAGACTTTGGTTACTAAACACATTTGGAAACCACTGGAGAAGATTCATGCTAGTGGGGGCAGTGAGGTTTCTCAATGAAAGCAACATTCCCTTTGTTGTTTTTTCAGACATATCTTACTACAAGACAGAAACCAAAAGAGGGAAACAGAAACTATATACATTGACTTTTCCTGAGTAGCCCCCAGAGTGTTTTCTTTCCCTTGAATTTAGTTGTAATAAGAACTTTGTGCTCTCTATATTTAGGAGGGATGGTTGGGAAGCCTGGGCGGGCCAGCACAAGGATGCCCCTCTGTGCGCAGGTGCGAGGCAGCCAGGCCTAGGTCAGCCCCAAGAGCACCTTCTGGCTTTCCTGGGCCCCAATCAGCAGTAGGAGCGGGCAGTGAAAGGCTTCAGGAAGTTTGCAAGCCTGACTCTGCATTTTGGCTGCAGGTACCAGACAGCTTCCTGAATTCAAGTTGTGGACACTTCAGTGGAATGCCCAACATGGGCTGGCACCCCTTACCACAGTCCCCATGGTGTGAACCTCTCAGTTTCCTGACTGAGTCCTGAAGGTGTTAGCATTTATGAAAACTGTTAGGGTTTGCTGGCAAATATTAGAACTAATGGTAGTCATTGAAATTCCTTCTCCCCAGCCTGCCTATTTCATATCAAATGTGCAGGTGGCTAAGTGCTATCATTCTTGGAAGTCCTGATATCCTGTGTCATCCATCCTCACTGGGACTCTTACCTCATGCAGCTTGAACATGTCCTAATCCCACACCATCTCCATCCTCTGAACCTTCTGAATGGCCTCTGAAAGTCACCATCTGACACAGCTCCTATCGGTGGTCCCTGTTTCAGGGCTTCTTTTCTTCCCAAGTGCCAGGGCCCTCCAGGCTTCCTTGTGTCACAAGTTCCTGAGCGCTTCACCACCTTTGCTGGGCTTCCTAACCCAGCCCACTCCTATGTTTGTAGTCTTCTCATTACATTATCTTCAGTTAAACCCTTTCATTGTTTAATCTGATTTCTATCAGGAAAGTGACCATTACAAATTCCCTACCACACATTCTACAATGATTTGTCAGTGCCTTTAGGATAATATGTAGACTCCTTAATGCCCCACTCGCCGAGCTCATCTCTTCCTACTCTCTCCTCTTGTCCACTAGGTTCCATCTTGTTCAAACTCTTTCCCATCCCCATACGGAATGTTCTGTCCCCATACATTTGTGCAGCTGCCTCATTCTCATCATGTTGTTAGACCAGATGTCACCTCTTTAGAATGGCCTTTCTAGGCCCCTCTAGGTAAGTAGCCTTCTCGCCTGGACCCTCTCCTTCCTATTAGCCTACTTTAATTTTTATCTTTTAGCCTTATCACTATCTAAAATTTTATAAATTCTACTTGTGATTGTGTCTGTTGTCTGTCCCTCTTCCAAGCTAATGTAAGCCTGGTATTTACCATTATATAGTCAGGATTACAGTAAGCAAGTGGTGATGATACACTCACACTGGGTCCAGTGGAAAGAGGTTAATAAAGGAAACATTTAGAAAGATGAAGACAATGAAGGATAACACAGCCCCCTGGGGCTGGTAATACTGAGGTAGCCAGAGTGTTTGCCAGGCCTCTGAGAACGTGGCTGAATGGAGAGACTGCCTGACAGAAGCTCTAGCCTTCAGATGCAAACCCACAGCAACCTGGCGGTTTGCTGGCCATCTCCTCCTTCCCTACTTTCCCATTTCCTGCCAGTGCTGCCCATTATCCAACAGGAAGTAGAGGGTCAAAGAGTTTATGCCATCCACCCAGGTCTGTTTCCTGGGACACAGAGCAGGTGGAGAAGGTGCAAGAGCACGTCTGAAGGAGCAAACACACGTGGCACAGCCACTGCACTCACTGTATTCCGGTCAGTACTCGGCACCAGGCCCACCACATCTTACATCCCAAGTAGCACCATTTACTTCAATTGAGTGACATGGCAGCCCTGCCTGGTGGTAACACCCCAGAGGAGAAATGGAATGAATTCATGGATTCCTATGGGTTTGGCTTCAGGTTCTGGGAACGGATGGGGGAACATTTACTATATTAACATGAGACCATCAGGGCATAGAAATTCAGTCCATGGTGGACTGTCTGAATAGACCTACCGAGATCTCAGCCTTAGGCCTGTGAGATGGAGAGAGAGAATTCCTATGACTGGTAGGCATGTACATTCCATGCCCAGGACATTTCTGAAGTTGCACAACAATCTCTATTTAGGTGCAGTATGGAAACAGGAGATTGCTTTGCATTATGTTTGAAGGCAGAAAGGAATCAGGTAGCAAACTGGGAACATTTCTGATTTTTCATGTAGTGCAGAGCTCTCCAGGCTTTGTGAAGGTAGAAACAAAATCATCCATCTACAGTATTTGTAGATGAATAGGGAAGAAGCCAAGTCATCCATAGCAATGGTATCAATTTTTAGCAAGGTGTGGAGTTACTATGGTGACATGTATGGAGTAGGTTAATATCTAAGTAAAATTATTAATCAGAAATCCACCTTGAGTGTCTACTAAGTATGGGAAGTGGTGAGAATTCACAACAAAGTGATGACAGAAGGTTTGCCTTTAACCATAGACAACAAGAGGAGTGGTAGATGCACAATCGAGAACCAATGACAGGGGACATGTTACATTACTAAGTGTGGAATGGGAGACACCTGTCAAAAGGGTTTGAACATTAAGCTAGAGATTAATATGGTGTGATGAAAAGTGCTGCCAAAACAATTTCTCCCATTTCCTTAGGACAGGTAGAAAGAGGAAGTGCCATGGTGTGGCTGTGCAAATGGAGAAGCAGTCAGACAGGACAGACTGCCAGGGTCTACACCTCAGCTCCCATTTATGCCTGATGCTGCACAGCTTCACTCCATAAACGACTGTGAGCTCTGTGCTGCTGCATTTACAGTGGGGCCTTGACTTATGAGTTTAATTCGTTCAGAGACTGAGCTCGTTAAGGAGCTCGTTAACTCAAATTACTCTGTCAACTCAATGCAAAAAATCGGCCAAGAGACAGCTGGTATCTCAAAAAACTCGTTAGTCGGGACACTAGTAAGTCAAAGCCCCACAGTACTTGGTAAATTTAATTTCCCATCACGCCTTTCTATTTGATCCATCCTATAAGATTTGCATGAAATGATGTCATTGTTTTCAGTTACCCTGAATAAGCTTTGTTACAAAAGGAAGAAAAATGCATTGTTCAACTGTTAATTTCTTGAAGGAACTCTGCCTCCCATGAGGAAAGTGCTGCATGCTTGTTGACTGATGACACCAAAAACAAATCAAACCAGAAAGTCTATATCCTCTGGGGACATTAACTTCAAATTTAAAATGCTGAAACTGGTTCTTTCTTGCCATAAACCCCTATGAGGCACCAGCTGATAATAGATTCAGAATTTACTTTCTATATAAAATTTGCATTTGATAAGGGGGATCTTTATTCAACATTTATGGAGCCCATACTACTATGTGCCAGGCTCTGTGCTAGGCATGGAAGATACAAAGGTGAATAAGACAGGGCAGGTAGCCCCCCGAGGAGCTCACAGTCCAGTGTATGTGTGTGTGTGTGTGTGTGTGTGTGTGTGTGTGTGTGTGTAGCGGGGGGTGGGGGGTGGTTGGGGATACAACAATGCTGTGAGGGTAAGAATCACAGGGTGTTGTGGGGCCTCTAGGAGAGGATGCTGACTGAGATTGGAACTGGGCGGGGGGGGGGGGGGGGGGAGGAGCAGTGGGGCAGGGGAAGTGTATAGGATCTTCCACCTGCCTCTGCACTCCACTCTGTGCCCAGTGCTGGTTTGCAGGGACTGCATCCATGATCTCAGTGCCTGCCGCTTCTAGCTAGATTGGCGAATGGGAATCATCAGTAAAAGATGAGTGGAGGGAAGAGGGCAAGGCTGAGTGTTAACTCTGGGCTTCCTCATTTCAGGATCATTGCAGAGTGGCTGTATTCCCCCTGCTGCCCCCTCTCCCCCATGCCCTGTCTAGTGGCCCTCAGTATACAACTCTTTCCTCTGGGGTCTAGAACCTTCTCTCCCTTGACCCTTTCTAGCTTCTGGGATGGTAGCAGTACTACTGACTGCAGGGTACTTACCATCACTTTCTGGTTCCTTAAACCCTGTTCACATCTTCACAATGAGTCATCTCCTTCCTGCTGGACCCCGGCAGTTAGGGAAGATTTCTAAGGAGAGGCACCTGTACTGAGTGTGGAAAGGCAGACAGAGAGATTTGGGCGAAAATGGAGGAAGGATCCACCTAGAAGACATGCAGAGACATGGAGGGAAGTGAGATCACAGAGCATTCCAGACACCAGGGCATGACCCTGAACTCTCCTCCCCAGCCCCCGACATCCACCTGGACACCAAGTCCTGCACCTCCTACTTTCTCACCAGCTCTCCAACCTGCTCACTGGTCTCCATTTCCACCACCCTTATAATTTCCTGCCTCAGTTACTACCTCACTTTGCAATCACTCTCATATTCCTGCTAACAACCCTTTGCTGTCTCCTCATAACCTTCAGGGTGGATGCAAACTCCCCCAGTTCCACCACATGACTTCTGCCTTAATTTTGTGCTTGTATTCTTGGTTACTTTTCTATGAAATGAGAAATAACAGTAGTAATTAACACAGAGGGCTGGTGTGATGATAACATGAGAATAATATGGTACATGTGAGCAGATAGCTTGAACTGTAGCAAGCTCTTATAGTGCAAAAGTAAAAACTCTGGCCAGTTCCAGAAGGAAAAATTCTCTCTAAAGTTCACTTCTTTGCCCTTAACTTTCAAAACACCTTACTTATTAGCCACACTGAGTATAAAAAAATGTTTTATTCATTTTAAAATCAGAAGAAAATTAAATTAAATAATAATGAATATGGTCTGGATGGCATTTATCTTTATACAAATGCAATTATAAAATATGATTTTAAGTATTTTCTTAAATGGAGAAAAGGCCCCATGAATGGAAAAGTGCCTAAAGCCCATGAAAGCCTTGTGTCTCTGATTCTCTCGTTGCCCTGTTATTATTCAAATGGATAATTTTATTCAAATTGTTATAAGCCAGGTGCTGTACTATACAAAGTGAAATCTAAAGAAGAGCGAGAGGGGCCCCTTGAACTCAGGTGCCACAGAACTGGGTAATGGAAGGCAACGAGGAGGAGATAAGAGATGGAATAGTCCAGAGAGAAGCACTGTTTCCTCAAAAAGCCGGTGATGTCAGTGGATGGGAAGTTCCTAACACATGATCCTAGCAGGATGAACTCTGTGTGTCTGGAGGACAGTGACACAGCACTCGGCACTGTACCACTTTCTGAGTCTGGAGACTGAAGCTAAAAATAATTTTTTAAATATATAGATGATAGCACATGGAGCAGTAGAAGTATGATTTTCCTTCTTGATGTTTGTAATGTATCATGCCAGAATTAATCTTGATTTTGCTGAGATACTTAATATATAAGCTCTGAAAGAAAAAATAGTAATGTGTGAAATGTGAAGGCATCAATGGGTTTTACAACATGAGAATCCAGATAAAATTTTGATCACTTTGGCAAACAGGAAAATAGAAAAAAATGTTTAGAATACTGCAATGTGTTCTATCAACTCCAGGATGGAGTGGTATTGTTTATCTCTAGGAGATGGGATTGTGAGTTATTTTAACTTCTTTCTGCTTATCTTTCTATTTGCTTCTGGTTTTTAAAAACTGCAAATTTTCTCTCTAAAAATTAACACAATTTTCCAAACCCAACTATATAAATTACAATGGCAGACATTGAAAATTTTCTTTCAAGAAAATAATTACAAGGATATGATGGGTTGTTTATTAATTGAAATAAGCTAAGTATTAATCAATACAGAATTGATTAAATGCATTTCAGTCTGCCCTTAAATGATCATTAAAATTATTAGCTAGATCTATATTTATTGATGTGGAAGACATTCACAATGTTGTTGAATATAATGTCCAAAAATGTATAAAAGAGTATATGTGAGATAATTCCTTTTTAAAAAATTTAAAATGCCCCTTTTAGGCCAGAATAGATATACATTAAAATATCAACAGTAATTTTGCAGTTAGAAATACAGGAATTATGTAATTGTGACTTCTCTAAATCTTTGTTTCTAGTCTATTGTTTTAGCTTTATCCTTTCATTCTTTATTCTTTTCTAACTAGAAAAAAAACTATCTCTACACTTTAAGTTAGAGTTGAAGAAGATTGCCAATGCCCACCAGACAAAAAGTCTGAAAACACATTCCTGGGAAAACATGTCTTTTTTTGGAATATAATGTGACTTTGAAAGAAGAAACAACAGCAACAACAAAAATGCTGTTGCCACAACTTCGATATCACCAAGATTTACCAAATCAGTACCCTATCAAACCTATTTCTCCTCCCTAATTCACCATTGTGACCATTCATGAGCTTGGAAACTCAGGCCCTTGTTTCCCAAACCAGTGCTGCAATGACTATAACAACCTTATGGCCAAAATGAAGTTGTGTTCTGGATAGGCTGAAGGGGAGAGGTATGCCAGGCAGGAGAAATGACATGTATAAAATCTGGGAGTTGATATTATACACATTGTCTTTGGAAAATAGCAATGAGACCCTAGTTCATGAATGCAGAGTTTGTGAGGGGAATGATGGGAAGTACAATAGAGTGGGACCAATCAGAGGGTCTTAAATATCAGACTTAGGGGTCCTCAGTTTATATAGGATGTGATGGGACCATTGGGTTTTTTGAATATCAGAAAGACAAAAGGTAATTGAAATTTTAGAAAGACTCATCAGAGGGCTAAAAAATTAGTTTTACTGCTGTTGTTTGTATATGAAATGAGAAGAGTCTGGATTAAGACAGAAACAGTGAGAGAGGGACGATGACAACTGAGAGACCTTCTGTATTAGTCAGGGTTCTCCAGAGAAACAGAACCAATAGAGTTCATGTATTTACATATGTATATGAAGAGAGAGAGAGAGAGAGATTGATTTATTCTAAGTAATTGGCTCACACAATCACACAGTTATGGAAGCTGACAAGTCCCAAGATCTGCAAACTGGACCCAGGAGGGACGATGGTGTAAATTCCAGTCTGAAGGTGAGTAGGATCAAGACCTAGGTAGAGTCCATGTTTTAGTTCAATCCCAAAGGCAGGAAAAAAACCAGTGTCCCAGTGTGAAGGCAATCAATCAGGGGAGTTCCCTCTTACTCCTGGAAGAGTCAGTTTTTTTTGCTCTACTCAGGCCTTCAACTGATTAGGTGGGGCCCACCACATTGGGTGGGGTAATCTGCTTTAATCAGTCTACTGATTCAAATATTAATTTCATCCAGAAACATCCTGACAGAAACACCTAGAATAATGTTTGACCAAAAGTCTGTGGCCTTATCAAGACACATAGAATTAACCATCACACTTTCCAAAGGAAAACAATTTCACTATTTACATTCAGGATGTCCACATACAAGGAGTGTGTCCACAGGTTTTTCCCACCTCCAGGAAGACACACCTCCCAACATCTCAGACACAAGTCTGACACTCTTTCATCCCACAAGGGCATGGCTTTGAAGTCCACCACTGAGCCATTGGGCAGCTGTGAGAGTGGTGGCCATTACCCACACCTATAGGAACATCTGTCCAGACACACCTCAGAATATCCCAGTGAGCAGGTGTTACTGTGGTCTTCTACCCACTTTAAAGATAAGGAAAACCAAGGCTCACAGCAATTAGCAGCAAAGTCAGAACCAAGGAGGGAAACGAACTCCTCAGGACCCATGATAGATTAGGCAATGGGCCAGGGACTCACTATCCATTACTGTAGTTAATCCTCATGGTAGCCCTAGATGTGATTATTATTTCTATTTTTTTTACAGATGAAGAAACTGAGACTTAGAGAGATTATGATCTGTAATCTTTTCCTACTCCGCCCAAAATAGACTTTGATTGGAACCTCTGTCTGAACTAAGCCCCATGCTATAGTTCACTGGTTATGACAAATCACATGAGAACAGAGGGAAAAGCTAAAGATGACTGAGGACAATGGGCCAAACAAGCCCAAATAACTGGAGTAAATGAGCCAAAAAATTCAGATTCACTCTTTGGTATTTATAAGCATAGAGTCCATTCTCCCATTGCTCAGCCCTACAGCTAACCCAGACCTGTCTCCTAATGGCCTCTTCTCCTTTCCGACACACAGGCCTGTGTTCAAATGCTCACTGCTGCTTGGAACCACAGAAGGGCTGGACTTTTTGTTTCATGACAGAGAGAAATTCAGTGTGAGCCAACTGAAAGCAGAAATCCGAACTATATGAGATGCTTACATTTTGCACGATGCCTATTCCCTTAAAAGCTAAGCAGTCCCAACTCACCGGCTGGCTGGCTAATTCGTGGAATGTTCTTTGCACAGACAGAGTTCAGACGCCTCCAACAATAAAGGTAAGACCGGCTGTTTGGAATCTCATTTTCCTCCCTTATAGGACAAAAGTCTGAATGGAACACTTTGTGAACAAGTTTCACCAGAGTCTGAAATATAATTTCTTCGCTGTAGAGAGATCAATGGATGAAGAAAAACGAAAGAACTGGAAGCTCCCTTGGAAGTTTTGTTTGTCCTTCCTGCTGGTTTCACTCTTGTGCCATCTGGCAGGAGAGGACGAGAAATAAAACGAATAGGGCTTGTTGGGACTGTGTTGTGCAGGTTTACAATGAAATAAGATACCAGTATGTGTTCCATCCCTCACTTACATTTACCTAGTTTTCTGGAGATTACTTTTTTGATCCTAGGGCCTAGCTTCCCCAAAAATTTTAAAATTCTCCCAAACTACAGCTAACATTGCTGTGACAAAAATCAATCTGCTCCTCCTGATTGGAAGGTGTTCTATCCCAATGTGTGAGAGTTTCATGTGGACCCAACAGAGGCTCTCTATGACCCCAAGAAGAAATATTTTGTTTTCTCACACTGAATCTCTGATTGGGCCCTTCTGTCCACACAGACACAGGCACATGGAGGGGCCTCTCTGGAAGACCAGAGAACACAGAAGGGCATGCCTTTAAGAGAGTGCTGGCATATGTGCACATTCCCCTCTCTCCCACTGGTTTGTCTGGCCCCTGAGAGTAGAGGCCAGGCCCTGCGTGCCCCAGCCCCCTGGCAGATCTAGCCTGTGGTGGGCAGTCCATGGATAGAAGCTGGAGCGGAGCACAGGTCAGGGAGATAGCTGGGACGGTGGCAGGAGAAGCCGTCAAATGCGTAGGAACATTGAAACCTGGAACAGGCTGCTCTGCCGGGCTCGTGATGACCCTGACTTGGATCTGATTTTGCCACCAGTTCCAGTGGTGCGGGAACTAAGCCCAAAGTGGCGACAGATGGCTGCAGCGGGCGGCCAAGCTGCAGGCCTTTGGCAGCTAATGAACTGGCCCAGGCAAGGAGAGGGAACGCAAAGACAGCAGTGAGTCGCGCAGCTGCTCCGGCCAAGGCCTGATATGTTCGCCTTGGAAACAATCGGTGAAGTAGCAGCAATAACCAAAGGTCCTCGGCCACTTGGTTTTGGTGACACTGATCTATGACACAGTCTCCAAGTCCTGGCAGACATTGAGAAGGCAGAAAAGGCGTTAGTCTGGGCATGCGGATTTCCATATTTAATATGGTTGCCTCAGCTACTATTTTGGAAACAGTCTTAACTAAGCTATGAGTGTTTCTCTGTGATGTTGTTCCTTTGTAATTGATACTCTGTGTTGTAAAAAACACCTGTTTTGTTCTTTGTTTCAGGAGGTGATTCATGTAGATATTGCTCTGTGTTTGTGGTAATGATTATAAAGCAGAAGGGTTGCTTACTTTTTGTTTAAGCAAGAAGCCAGGGTCAGTGATCTTCATTCTGAAGAACACCATGCTTGTAGCAAAAACTATGCATTCTATAGAATGCTTAGTGGGAAGGGCGGCTCTAAAATTTCTATTCAGAGGAACTTAGGGTGCTGATGTGTCTGGACGTGGAACAGGAGGCTGGAGGCTGCATTTGCATGGCGGGGTTCCTAACACTGAGCAAACCTCAGTGGGCCCTCTCCGAGTGAGTGGGGACTGAAGCCCCCCTAACCTCAATGCCATCTTTCCACCCCAGCCCTCACAGCTTAGCTTAATTATGATCTGTAATCTTTTCCCACTCCTCCCAAGGCAAGTTTTGCTTGCTTTTAGCATTTTACTCTCAAATCAATTTTTAAATTGATTTTCAGTATGTTTATCTCAACTTACAATTTCAATAGCCATATGAGTTATCCTTGACTCCTCTCTTTGGAACCCACCCTCTCTTTTCCATCCCCCAGAGTCACAGCCTAAAATCAGGCCCACATCATCTCTCTCCTGTACTATTGTAAACCCCTCCCCCACCTCCTTCCCATCATCCTGTGGCCTGAAGGGACTCTCCTAATGTGTATTTGAGCCAGTCCAGCCAGCCACTCCCTTCTTTAGCAGTTCTCTGTGTATCCATTGTGACTTCCTTATCGTGACATCTCTAGGTTGTAATGATGGGACTCCTTTCTGCCATTTTCAGGAAAATGAGAACAGTTCTTTTTGTGGTTGTGGAGGTTAACACAATGAAGGCCTTTATAAAATACCTCCATGGTTAGGGCTTGCTTAACACTCTTCAGCATTTTTAGCTGCCCTAATGATTCCCGCTTCCAGGGAGCAATCTCCTTACCAGAAATAATGATAATTAAACCGCTTCCAGCATGGCCAGGGGTAAACCTGAGGGGGAGTGGTGAAGGATTATAGAAGACAGACAAGAGAATACAGTTGGGGCCAGGTGGGACACTGCTCTCAGATGGAGAAACAGTGCCACAGCCTGCAAGCCGAGTCTTTATTTTATAGTCAGATCCCACAAAGCAAAGCAAGGGCATGGTCAAGATGTTTACAGTGTTCTCATGAGTTTCAAATCTACTTAATTACATGCACCTGAGAACTCTATCAAGCTTTGTTTTGGCAGCACTTGCTGCACCTCCTGCAGCCTACATTACTCAGCCAGCTGGGACCACAAGTTTGGACCATAAGGTCAAGCTTACAACCATAGCCTTTGGCTATAATTGTGCTGGGAAAGCTTTGCCCTCCAAGCTGGGACCTGCATGTGGCTTTGCCACAAGAGAACCGTGCCCTCTCATTAGTCCGAGGCTTGAACCTGTCCAAATGCTGTAGCTGCTCTCCACATCTAATCATTTGGTTCTGTCCAGAAATGGACTTTCTAGGCTCTTCCCAAAGTCAATCCTACAAAGGAATGTGGCTTCAGATCAGGGCAGGTCACATATGACATGCCTTTCCCAGGTAAATACCTTCACCTTGACAGCAGACAAAGGTTTAAGAATACTTTTTAGCATCATGAAAGTTTTGAAAAACTAAAATAAAAATAGGCAGCTAATTATTCAAACTATTCAGAAGCTCTTGACTCAAGGACAAGCTTATTAAACAAGAGAGAGAAATCCACATGGGCCCCACTGATCCCAGAACTACCAGGATGTCACTTTGTCCTAAAAGATTGCTTGGTAACTATGGGTAGTGGGGACACTTACTCTTTGGGCCTTGAGATTCATACCAATTGCTTATTAAAGACTGGAGGTGACAGCAAGCAAACTTTTTTTTAAATGTATTTTTATTGATTTCAGAGAGGAAGGGAGAGGGAGAGAAAGATAGAAACATCAATGATGACAGAGAATCATTGACTGGCTGCCTCCTGCACTGGGGGCACTGGGGATCGAGCCCGCAACCAGGGCATGTCCCCTGATTGTGAATCGAACCATGACCCCCTGGTTTATAAGTCGATGTTCAATCACTAAGCCACGCAGGCTGGGGACAGCACACAAACTCTTACTCTGAGGGACAGATTGGCTTCAGAACCAACTAAGCTGGGAGAGGTCAGTCCTTGGCAAAATGCTCAAGAATATGTGTTCTTGTGCCCTATGCCACAGTCTTCTACTTGGGGTTCTTTCATGACACTTCACCAGGGGACAATGATGTTGATATTGGGAAGTCTTGGACCTGACTTCAAATCCCTTTAGATATAGGGTCTTAGTGCAGTGGTTGTTAAACTACATGTAGCCTGCCAGCCAAATCCAGCCCACCACCTGGTTTGGTAAATAAAGTTTTATTGGAACCTACAGCCACACTCATTCATTGATGGCTGCTTTTGCACTCTTAACAGTAGAGTTGAGTAGCCACACAAAGACCATAGACTCTCAAAGATTAAAACTTTTAATATCTGACCCCTTACAGAAAGAATTTGTAGACCTTTGGCCCAGAGTAAGTAACTTAAACTCATTTCTTTATCTGTAGAATGTCGATAATAACATTATTCCAAAAAAGTTTTATGGTAGATGTTAAACAAAAACTAATAGATGTTAAACAAAAATAATAAGAACATTTGGAAAACTCTAGGTTAAAGAAGATTTAACCTTAAATGTTTCTTTACTGTGGGCCCTCTCAGAGCCTTTAAGAAACCAATAAGAGAGCACAGCCAGCATGGCTCAGTGGTTGAGCATTGACCTATGAACCAGGAGGTCATGATTCAATTACCCCATCAAGGCACATGCCTGGGTTGAGGGGGATGCAGCAGGCAGCTGATCAATGATTCTCTCTCATCATTAATGTTTCTCTCTCTCCCTCTCCCTTCCTCTCTGAAATCAATAAAATATATATGTTTTAGAAAATGTGTAAGAGGGTACATGATTTTTCAAAATTCTCTTAAAAAGTAGGTGAGCAAAAAAGGTAAGAGACCTGTCTCTTGCACTAGTTTTCTCCACACTCTCCTCGGGAAACACTAAGTTAGAAGCTGAATAAGAAGAGTCCATCAAGAAGCCAGCAAGCAGCAGCGATTCACTATTCTCTCCTCCTGCTCTCCTTCCCCAACAGTTTGACCAGGGCTTGCATGCTCTCCCTTAGCTCCCAAAAGTCCATACTCTCAGGAAAGGGATTGATGAATCTGTTCATACTAAGGGTAACATAAAATTTAAGGTGCGTGCTCACAGGTCACTCAGCATTTTCATTTTAACATTGGAGAAAATACAAGCCAGTGGAAGAGAAATGGCCGTACTGGGACGGTCCCCTTGCTGTCTGACATCAGGCCACTGAAAGGGCCTGCCTATTTGTGCAGCTCTCCTTTGGAGCCAGCTTTTCGCTGGGGAAAGTGGGTGCTTCTTGAGCCCCAACCAAGGAGTGCTTTGCAGAGAGGTCTCGGGGCATGTTTCCGGTGCCTGTGGACCAGGAGGCTGAGGCTGCAGGTGGATCCCAGTCCCAGGAGCATGTTCACTCTTGAAAGATCACATTGGGGACCTTCTACCAGGAACACTTCTGTGCCTTCTCCTGGCACCACTCATGCTTAGCCAGCTTATGGTATTTGGGCTGTTCTCAGAAGTTAGACAACAATCTGAATGGGTTATTTTGTGAGTTTTCTCCTACATCTCAGATGAATTCAGCAAAACTTTTAGTCAAGTATAAGAAATTCTGATCTTGTTCACACCCTATCAGGAAAGCCCCCAAAACAAATCAAGTACAAAATAACAACATTCTCACCATTCATCTTCTGCACATCATTACTGGCCTTGTTCAACCCCTGCTCAGTTTTTGGTAGGGACTGCTGCTTCCAAATATAAGCCTCCACCCAGGGGGATTGCTCTCATAGGATATTACAAATCACAACACCTTTTCAAAAAGACCTGATTCCTGAAATGAGAAGCTTTTGTAGCTCATCATAACGCCTCCAATAGACTTTGCTTTCTCCATCCTTTTCATACTTAAGGCTATGTTGAAAGAAAAACAGAAAATCCTGTTCCAATTGCCTCAAATAACAATAACAAGTGTATTTGCTCATGTATATGAAACCTGTAGTAATTGGCATGTCAGGTCAGGTTTGATCCAGCAGCTCAGATAATGCTACCGAAGTCCTCATTTCTGCCTCACCATAGCATAGGCTCCATTCTCAGCTCCATTTGATGTGGGCCTGTAGGCCACCTGGCTCCAAACCTCCACCCTATGGTTACAACAAGGGTAAGCCTCACACATTCACACTCCAGTCACTAGGGGGAAACATCTTATCAAACAGGAAAGGAAAAGGTTTCTTGGAAGACCTAGCAAGCATTTTGTTTCTTGTCTCAGATTGGGTTGTGTGCCCATGAACAAGAACTGGATTAAGTCAACTAGAACTAACCCCTGTTATGGAGACAGAATAAATCCCACCCAAACCATAGGTAAACTCAGTTCCTTCCCCACCTTGATAGCACCTCCTTGCAATGAGACAAAGCTGGTCACAAGGGTTATTCTGACTGACCTTTTGAACTCGACTTTGCCTTACCATGGCCTCCAAGGTGGAGCCCTCCATTGTGCCTCCTGACAAGCACCCTGGCTTCTGTATATCTGTCTCTTATGGGTCCGATTTGGTTCACTGACCCCAGGCTGGAGCCCAATCGCCTGCCACATTGGACTGGAACATATTTCAAGGTGAACGTTTGTCTAGTTCCCTCCTCTTACTTCTCCTCAAGATCATTTTCCCTGTGACACGGCTTCAGAGCCAGTCAGCTGTTTGCAGCTAGGGCAGTGGCAAGGTGAGCAATGGGTCCACAGCCTCAGACACTGACAATTTCACATAAGCAGACACCATCCCAGTCTGCTCCAGACCACCCACTTTGGGTCCTTCCAGTTAGAGCCTCTAGCTCCAGCCCTTGACAAAGGGAAAATTATATCTGCCTTTATATTGAGGGCTCCTCCATCAAGTCAGCTGCTTGCATTCTCCCTAGTCAGACTATTCAGATATGAGCTCTTACCAGGGTAGGATGGAAATACATGCCTGAAAGTATGGCAAAGATGTGTTTTAGTTCAAGTTCCCGTGGAGGCTCACTTGGACTCACTTCCTTTACTGAAACATCTGCTTGTCCTCTGGGGCCAGTGACCATCCCTGTGTGGTACACCCTAGCTGGGCACCCAGACTTTACTCCCTGACCACTTCGGAGCTCAGCCAGACATGCCCAAAGCGAAGGCTCCCACTGGCCCTTGGTAATGGCTCAGCCAACTCTGGGAGCAGCTCCCTGTGTTTGTGCTACTTCTGTGAGCCGGTGACTGCGGTTCAGGTGCTCTGTGTACCTGCCTGAAAATCTGCCTATCCTCCCAGCCCTGGTCACTTGAAAACCTGGGGTAATATATATGAATCCTTTTCTGCCTAAGGCCCATGTCTACCCCTTGACTTTGAAACACACACAGCCTCCCCAGGCTCACTGACACCCCAGAATTCTGGCAGCAGAAATTCCCTAAACCTATTCCTATCTGTTCTAATCCTGCCACTCCTCTCAGATGGGCCTCAGGTCAGCACAGTCTGCTTTCTTCCCAGGCCTCTTCATTTGTTTTTCTCCTAAGAGCCACAGTGTTTCATTAAAACTTCACACTCTGCTTTCTTCTCCCTAAAGCTACAAGGTAGCCTGCAGCAAAACAGTTCACCTTCCCTTTTATGTTTAATGTACAAGCTATGTCCTTTCCTCTCATAATGAACATATTTAAAAATCCAAATTTGTCTCTTTCACTGCAGTTTTTCTCTGGGGTGACCCAGTCCACAGAGTGTTGGGCCAGCTCAGAATCTGCTCCCCGCAGTTCTATTTTGCACAAAAATTTGTACACTTTAGAGGGACCTAAAACTTAATTTTCCTTCCTTTTTATTGAGTCCTTGGGTGTCCTCTTCACACAACTGTGTTACTGTGGTGGACAGCAGTGCAGGGTTTTTTCCAAAGGGGATATTTGGATAAGAACAAATGCAGTGCACACTCCAGCATGGAAGGGGGCTCTTGTGCTGGAACTCTAGGCAGGGGAAAGGCTCTTCTCAGAATGTGCTGCAGGACATAAGCTAGCAGGAAGGATGCAGGACATAGGCTAGCAGGAAGGGATGCAGGGAGGGATGCTTGTAACATGCTGTAAAAGACTGAGCAGATTCCTGAAAAAAAAGATGGCGGCTGGCAGAACAGAGGTGAGGGATAGGATGTGAGTGAGTGAGGGGATGAAAGGAGAGTGTGTGGATGTGTGTGGTGTGTGTGTGAGTGAGCGAGGGACAGTTAAATCCGGCAGAAGCAGCAGAGGCTGGCAGACCAGGCTCTCTGGGACAGGGAGAGACTACCACCGCTATGGGCACTCCCCAGACTGCGGGGCTTGGGCACGGAGCCCACGCCATCGTGAAGGGGAGAGCGGCCTCTTCTAGGAACTCATCAGCACCACCACCCAGACAGGCCTGGGATACTGCCCGCAACGCAGCAGCCACTCCAGCCAAAATCCTGCTGCCTGGGATCTCCACCTCCAAAGGAGCACCGTGCCCGCAGCAGTAAGTGCAGCCTCCCCCTCCCCAGCGGCAGACCTCCACATCACATTCACGCATCTCCAGCGTGCAGGTCTCCGAGGCACACCACTCCATAGACTTCTCTTGGGAGTCACTGTGAGCCCCAGCTGGGTGTGATTTTGTACAGACACAGGTGCACTGCCCCCCAGTAGAAATTCTGAATTCCTTTTGCCTGAATAACTGCCCACACACAGCCAGCTGCGCAACTTAAGCGCCAGGGCCCTTCAGCGCCAGGCCCCCTCAGAGTGTGTCAGAGCTCAGCGACCCGGCAAAGGCACTGCCACAGTTGCTCATTCCCCCTGAGCCCATCTATCCACAGGGCACTTTGGGAAGCCGCAGTGAGCCTCCGCTGGGTCCGATCTTGGACAAATAGGGACGCACTCCCCTGGGCAGTAGAAATTCTGAATTCACCCATCCTGGATACCTGCCCAAAGACGCCTCCATTAAGTGATTAAGCATGCCAGGACCCTTCAGAGTGCTTCAGTGCACCTGCGCTAGCAAACTCACTGTGGTGCTCCTGTGTGCCACCACAGGGAACATGCGCCTATCCACCACAGGAGCATCAGCAAAAACTGAGTTTCCTAACCCCACAGCTGCAAAACTTCCGACACTACAGTTGAATGCTTTTCCAGCATGCAGGTCTCCCAAGACCACCGCTCCACAGGCAGCCTTGGGGCCCTGCTGTGAGCCCAGCTAGACATGCACTTAAACAGGGGTGCACTGCTGGGCTGTAGAAATGCTGAATTCCCTCTTCTGGGATACCTGCACAGACACTACAATCCAGTGGATTCAGTGCCAGGGCCCTTCAGAGTGTGTCAGTACACCCTGCTGACAAACGCACCACAGCTGCCCCTGGGAACTGCCGCTGGGATCATGTGTATCCAACCAGGAGGCAGCAGCAAAAGCTGAGTCTGCCCACCCCACAACTACAGAACTCTAACCACCACAGTCACGCCTTTCCAGAACGCAGGCCTCCTGAGCCCCACCACCCCAACAGACGGTTCCTGGGTGCCACTGTGAGTCCCCGCTGAGCACGCGTGATTTCAACCAAGAGAACAAGACAGCAAAAACTGGAACACCCCCTCCATAGCTGCTGACTTCTAGACATCTCAGTTGTGCCTTTCCAGCTCACAGGCCTACATCAAGAGAACCCAAATAGCTCAAGTAGGGAGCTACACTAGACTACCAAGCCCAGGAGACCTGAGAGGTCACACCAGTAGCACCATACCCAAAAGAAACTGGGTAGCAAAGCAATCGGAGCTACAGTTAAACATTACAGCAAAACATGGAAAGACAAAAACAATCCACAAAGGAAAGAAAAAGAGAAATCACCAGAAAGGAAGTTAAATGAAATTGAGGCTACTAACTTATCAGAGAAAGAATTCAGAGTAATGGTTATAAGGATGCTCAAACGGTTGGATGACAAATACACACAACTCAATGAGAATTATAAGAAGCTGAATGAGAATGTCACCAACATGAAAAGGAACCAAGAAGAAATGAAGAATGACATAGCTGCAATAAAGAACACAATGGAAGGCTTAAACAGCAGACTAGAAGAGGCTGAGGACTGCATCAGCGAATTAGAAGACAAGGTAGGAAGAAACACACAAACACAGGAGCAACTGAGAAAAAAAAAAGACTTAAAAAGCAAGAGGAGAGCCTAAGGGAGCTTTGGAACAACGCAAAATGAAACAACATTCGCTTAATAGGGGTACCAGAAGGAGAGGAGGAGAAGCAAGGAATAGAAAACCTGTTTGAAGAAATAATAACAGAAAACTTCCCTGATACTGGCAAGAAAAAACTACACAAGTCCAAGAAGCACATAGAGTGCCAACAAGATGAACCCCAAAAGACCAACACCAAGACACATCATAAATAAATTGGCAAACACCAACAACAAAGTAAGAATCTTAAAGGCTGCCAGAGAGAGACAGAAAGTTACCTACAAGGGATCTCCTATTAGAATATCAGCTGACTTCTCAACAGAAACACACTAGGCAAGAAGAGAATGGAATGAAATATACAAAGTGATGCAAAGCAACGGAATGAATCCAAGAATACTATACCCAGCAAGGCTATCATTCAAAATTGAAGGTGGAATCAGGAGCTTCACAGAAAAACAGGCTAAGAGAGTTTATTAGCACCAAGCCAGCAATGAAAGAAATGCTAAAGGGACTGCTGCAAAAGGAAGAAATAGAAAGGCAAGAAGAAACACAAACATTAAAAATAAAAATGACCACAAACAAGTACTTATCAATAATAATATTAAATGTAAATGGATTAAATGCTCCAATCAAAAGACACAGGGTAGCTGAATGGATAAGAAAGCATGACGCATATATTTTCTGTCTGCAAGAGACCCACCTCAGAACAAAGGATTCACACAGACTGAGAGTGAAGGGATTGGAAAAAAATTTTCAGACGAATGGAAATGAGAAAAAAGCTGGGGTTGCAATACTTATATCTGACAAAATAGACCTCAAAGTAAAGGCCATAACAAGAGATAACAAAGGCCACTACATAATACTAAAGGGAGCAATTCAACCAGAAGCTATAACACTGGTAAACATATATGCACCCAATACAAGAGCACACAAATACATAAAACAATTTCTGGAAGATATCAAGGGAGGGATCAATAGCAATACAGTCATAGTAGGGGACTTTGATACCCCACTGACTCCACTGGATAAATCCTCTAAAAAAAATCAGCAAAGAAACAGCAATCCTAAATGACTCACTAGATCAGATGGACTTAATTGACATCTTCAGAATATTTCACCCCAAAGCTACAGAATGTACATTCTTCTCCACTGCACATGGGACATTTTCAAAGATAGACCACATATTGGGAAACAGGCAAAGTCTCTGCAAATTCAAGAGGATAGAAATCATAACAAGCATCTTCTCAGATCACAATGGCATAAAACTAGAAATCAACTACAATAAAAACATTGAAAAAAATCAAACGTTTGGAGGCTAAATAGCATGCTATTAAACAATGACTGGGTTACCAGAGAGATCAAAGAAAAAATAAAAAGCATCCTGGAAACAAATGACAATGAAAACACAACAATCCAAAATCTATGGGTCACAATGAAAGCAGTCCTGATAGGGAAGTTCATAGCTCTACAGGCCTACCTCAAAAAAACAAGAAAAACTGGTAATAAATGATCTAATCCTACAACTCAAAGAGTTAGAAAGAGAGTAACAAGAAAAGCCCACAGTATCCAGAAGGAAGGAAATAATAAAGATCAAAGCAGAAATAAACGACATAGAGACCAAAGAAACAATACAAAAGGTCAATGAAACCACGAACTGGTTCTTTGAAAGGATTAACAAGATTGACGAACCTCTCGCCAGGCTCACCAAGAAACAAAGAAAAATTACCCAAATAAACAAAATCAGGAATGAAAGAGGTGAAGTTACAACGGACCCTACCGATATACAAAGGATTGTCAAATAATACTACAAACAACTCTACTCCAACAAACTGGACAACCTCGATGAAATGGACACATTACTAGAAAAATACAAGCTTCCAAAACTCAATCAGGAAGAATCTAAAAACCTGAATAGGCCAATAACTACTGATGAAATTGAAACAGTAATCAAAAAGCTTCCAGCAACAAAAGCCCTGGACCAGATGGCTTCACAGTGGAGTTTTACCGAACATTCAAAGAAGAGCTAAAGCCAATCCTTCTCAGACGATTCTAAAAAATTCAAGAGGAAGGCACACTTCCAAGCTCATTCTATGAAGCCAGCATTACCCTAATCCCAAAACCAGATAAAGACACCACAAAGAAAGAGAATTACAGGCCAATATCCCTGATGAACATAGATGCTAAAATCCTCAACAAAATTCTAGCAAACCAGATCCAGCATTACATTAGAAAGTTCATACACTATGACCAAGTGGGATTTATTCTAGGAATGCAAGGCTGATACAATATCCGCAAATCAATAAACGTGGTACATCACATAAATAAGTTGAGAGACAAAAATCACATAATCATTTCGATTGATGCAGAAAAGACATTTGACAAAGTCCAACACCTTTTCTTGATAAAAACTCTCAGCAAAGTGGGATTAGAGGGATCATACCTCAACATAATAAAAGCCTTATATGACAAATCCACAGCCAACATCATACTCAATGGGCAAAAACTAAAACCATTTCCCTTAAGAACAGAAACAACACAGGAATGCCCACTTTCACCACTCCTGTTCAGCATAGTACTGGAAGTTCTAGCCACAGTGATCAGACAAGAAGAAGAAATAAATGGCATCCAAATTGGAAAAGAAGAAGTAAAATTGTCATTATTCGCAGGTGACATGATACTGTACTTAGAAAACTCTAAAGATTCCATCAAAAAAATTATTAGACCTAATAAATGAATTTGGCAATGTAGCAGGATACAAAATTAACACCCAGAAATATATGGCCTTTTTATACATCAATAATGAACTTACAGAAAGAGAAAATAAAAATACAATCCCATTTACCAATGCACCAAAAAAATTAAGATAACTAGGAATAAACCTTAACTAAAGAGGTAAAAGACCTCTACCCAGAAAACTACAGGACATTGAAAAAAGAGATAGAGGAAGACATAAACAGATGGAAGAACGTACCGTGTTCATGGATTGGTAGAATCAACATCATCAAAATGTCCATACTATCCAAAGCAATCTATAGATTCAATGCACTTTCCATTAAAATACCAACAGCATATTTCACAGATCTAGAAAGAACTCTCCAAAAATTCATCTGTAATAAAAAAAAACAAAAAACAAAAAACTCGAATAGCTGCAGCGATCCTGAGAAAGAACAAAGTAGGTGGGATCTCAATACCAGATATCAAGCTGTATTACAAAGCCACTGTTCTCAAAACTGCCTGGTACTGGCACAAGAACAGACATATAGACCAATGGAATAGAATAGAGAACCCAGGAATCTACCCAAACCGCTCTGCTCAATTAATATTTGACAAAGGAGGCAAGAACATACAATGGAGTCAAGACAGTCTCTTCAATAAATGGTGCTGGGAAATTTGGTCAGACACATGCAAAAAAAATGCAACTAGACCACCACCTTACACCATACACAAAAAATAAACTCAAAATGGATAAAGGACTTAAAGGTAAGACAGGAAATCATAAAAATATTAGAGGAATCCACAGGTAGCAAAATCTCAGATATATGCCGAAGGAATTTCTTCACTGACACAGCTCCTAGGGCAATGGAAACTAAAGGGAAAATAAACAAATGGGACTATATCAAAATAAAAAGCTTCTGCACAGCAAAAGAAACCATCAACAAAACAACAAGAAAACCCACTGCATGGGAGAACATATTTGCCAATGATATCTCTGATAAAGGTTTAATCTCCAACATTTACAGGGAACTCATACAACTTAACAAAAGGAAGATAAACAACCCAATTAAAAAATGGGCAATGGACCTAAATAGACACTTTTTGAAAGAGGACATACATAAGGCTGAGAGACATATGAAAACATGCTCAAAGTCACTAATCATCCAAGAGATGCAAATCAAAACGACAACGAGGTACCATCTCACACCTGTCAGAATGGCTACCATCAATAAATCTACAAATGACAAATGCTGGTGACAATGGGGCGAAAAAGGAACCCTCGTTCACTGCTGGTGGAAATGCAGACTGGTGCAGCCACTGTGGAGAACAGTATGGAGTTTCCTCAAAAAACTAAAAATGGAACTTCCATTTGACCCAATGATCCCACTTCTAGGAATATATCCCAAGAAACCAGAAACACCCATCAGAAAGGATATATGCATCCCTATGTTCATAGCAGCACAATTTACAATAGCTAAGATTTGGAATCAGCCTAAGTGCCCATCAGCAGATGAATGGATTAAAAAACTGTGCTACATCTACACAATGGAATACTATGCTGCTGTAAAAAGGAAGGAACTCCTACCATTTGCAACAGCATGGATGAAGCTGGAGAGCATTATGTTAAGTGAAATAAGTCAGTAAGAGAAAGATAAATATCACATGCTCTCACTCATTTGTGGATTATAATGAACAACATAAACCGATGAACAAAAACAGATGTAGAGACAGAGAAGCATTGATCAGATGCTCAAAACTCAGAGAGAAGCTAGGAGAGGGTGAGGGAGAGGGGGAGAGATCAACCAAAGGACTTGTATGCATGCATATAAGCATAAGCGATGGATGTGGACAACAGGGGGTGAGGGTGAGGGCAGGATTGGGGGGATGAGAGGACATTGGGGGGATAAGGACACATTTGTAATATCTTAATCAATAAAGGGAAAATAAATTAAAAAATAAATAAAGACTGAGCAGTCGGGGCGGGAGGGGAGAGAGAATGGCATGAGGGAGATGGCCTATGGGGGATGTTGCCGGCCCACCAGGGTAGTCACAAATGTGCCTAACAGTTTGTGCCTGAAACTGTGCCCATGGCCAGTGTCAAAAGCAGCTGACTCAGCCAGTAACGCCACTCCTGAATCTCCCCCACCTGGTGCTTTCTGGATGGACTGGAAACATCCTTGAAAATGAAGTGAATAACTGTGTGACTTTCCTCTGCCTCCCTCTGCCCTTCTCTGAGAACAGCCAGGATAATAGGAATTAAGGCAGAAACCTTGGAAAAAGTTAAAAAGGCCTTAGCCAGTTTTGCTCAGTGGTAAGAGCGTTGGCCTGAGTATAGAAGGGTCAAAGGTTTGATTCCTGGTAAAGGGCACATACCTGGGTTGCAGGTTTAATACCTGGCTTGCATATTCAGGGGCAACCAATAGATGTGTCTCTCACATATCGATGTTTCTCTCTCTCTCCCCACCTCCTCCCTTCCTTCCACTCTCTCTAAAAATCAATACAAAAGTATCCTCAAGTGAGGATTAACACCCTCCCCCAAAAATAGTAAAATGTCTCCAGCTCAAAATGATGTTCAACTATCTCCTAACCTGTTTTTCAGTCAATATTTACACAGCTCTCCATTTTTACAGATTGGGGAGCAGAAGGTAGTCAATAACTAGCAGTCAGAACAGAAAACTAGACTAAGCTCTGAGCACTGCCAATTCTCCTTTAGACCCTGATTCATATCCTGAGTGATTGAGCCCAAAGCCGGAATCCTTCAGGGGGAGCCTCCTGCACCATCCCAGGCCTGAGGCCAGAGTCAGTGTCTCTCTCCTCACAGACGCTGCCCTAGCAGACACAACAAACAAATCAAGCCTAAACAAGTGAGGATGCCAGCACCGATTAGAACATTTAAAAAATCAATGCAATTATAAGCATCTTTGTACTTTCAACTGACTGCTTCATTATTAATGTGAAATTAAGACCAGTTCTGAGCTCTCACAATCTGGTAAGTGTCCTGTAATTGTATGTACTGATATTGCTCTGATATGGAACACTTGGGAACACATACAGTAAATAAAGGATGTTGCAGTCCTAGGTATGATTACTTTCAGGGTGGACAAGTATGGGTTTGAATGGGGCTTTGCCACTCGTTCGAGTCACTTAAATTCTCTGAGCTTCAGCTTTGCATCACTAAAACAAGAATAATTCTACCTACCACCGCTGTTGTTGAAAAGATTAAGTAAAACAAGATTTGAAAAAGGCCTAACATAACGTTTGAAAATATAGCACATCCTCAATAAATAGTAGTGATTATTATCATGCTATATTAAAGTTGCAGCATAACATAATCAGAAAATCCAAATAAAGAGAGGGACTCTTAAAAAAGCCTTTTTTTTAAAAAAATTACAGTCATCATTCATTGAACACCTATGCTGTATCAGACACTATTCTAAATGCAGGAAATACAGCAGGGAGCAAGACAGGTGAGGCCCTAGCTCTCCTTCAGGTTACCCTGCGAATGGCAGGGAGCCAATGATAGAAAAGGAAATTGTTAATTAAATCATTTCAAGTATGTATGTGTTGAAAAGAAAATTGAGTAGGATGGTACAGTAGACAATGACTGGTGGGTTATTAGAGAAGATTATTATGATCTAAAAAGATCCTAATTGAGGTGACATGGGCAGAAGGAGGAGCCACAGGAGTATATGGATGGGGCAAGGTAGGGCAAGTACCAAGGCCTGAAGTGGGATCAAGCCTGGCTTGTCAGAGGAACAGAATGAAGACAACTGTTCCCAGGGTGTGATGAGAGAGAGGGAGAGTGGCGTGGGATTAAGCCAGGGGGCTGGGCAAAGGTTCTGAGTTCCTGTCTCAGCTCTGCCACCAGAAAGCTGTTTCTCTTTGGATAAAGCTCTTAAGTTCTTGGAGCCCCAGTTTTGCCATCTGGAAAATTGGGGAAGGGGTTGACCTTGATATTGTTAAGGTCCTTTCAGCTCTATAATTTGAATGGAACAGAGATTGAATGCTGTATTACTCTTTCTATGCTGACAATACTGGAGTCAAACTGAACTCTTCCAGATTGTCTGTTCTTGTTTGTTTGGGAGTATAATGATCTTTAGGAAAAAGTTACCCATAAAACAAACCAGGCTCCAACATGTGGAACCCTTTACTCCTCTTATCTCAAAGCATTCTTTGAATTCATTGTGGCCAAGAGATTAGCTGACTACAGATTGTTTTTGGTTCCTGGTGGCAAACTACTAGCAGCTCACAGACAATACAAAACCTATTTTAAATTTTTATTTGAATTGTTCTGTACAGTATATTCTGTACATTTTTTCAAATGGCTGAGAAGCATTATCAAGTCACAAAGCTGAATTTAGGAAAACATTAAGAAACTTTCTATTTTGTTCAAAAGCATTAACTCACATGGAAAATCATCCTGAACAGTAAAAATGAATGTCAACATACTCTTTGTAAATCACCATCCAGAATATTAAAATAACTTGAACTCTATTTTAGTGTGAGACTCTTCTCTAGGCATTGAATATGCAATCAATCCACCCTGAGGGCAATGTACACTTGGGAAAAGACCACCTACCCACCATTATCACCAGTGATATTGCTAATTTAAAGTCAGAAGAGACTGCATGAAATTCTAAGGCACTGTGGCTAAGAAGATGGGTGCTCATCTGGACATGGCTCTAGTATAGCAGTTTTTCACCCAAACTGTCCTTGTCAAGTGAATAGCTGACAATCCAGGTTTTTAAGGCATCTAGTTTGCAAGCTCATATAACTACCTTGGTATACTATTGCAGAACTTAAAAACAACAAGAACTGTCCAAGTTCTCTCTCATTCCTAACCTAAATCTCTCATATTGCTTCCCAGGCTATTCCCTCCAATTCTGCCTACACAGTGAAGAGTAAGCTGGTGGTCACTCTCAGCACATTACCCTCTTGAAATAAATAACAATAACAAACAGAACAGGTAGTACTTACTAATCTAGTTTCTTTACAGATTCTCACATAATCCTCACCACAATCCCATGAGGTAAATACCGTTGTAAAACCCACTTCACAAGCAGAGCAGAGCTGGAATTCCAAGCCTTCCTACCCAGCTCCAGGGGCTGTGCTTTTGATTACTCCACCATGTTGCCTCTCTCATAATTAGAATCTCTACATCTTTTTTGGTTTAAGAGATTCATAGAGAAACCAAATGTTTTTCTCCCTCCCCACATCCTATCCTATCTAATAATAGACAAACATGGTAATTAACCATACCTCCGACACGCTTCCCATTGGCTAATCAGAGCGATATGCAAATGAACTGCCAACCAAGATGGTGGCCGGCAGCCAGGCAGCTGAAGCGAACAGGAGGCTTGCTTGCTCCAGTGAAGGAGGAAGCCAAGGTTCCCCGCCTGCTGCTGCTGGCCTCTGAGCTTGCACTCTAAGCAACTATGTTGCAATTATAGAAGTTAAACAAACCATGCTTTCAGCCAGCCGGCCGAGCTGGAGTTGCAACAGAGTTTCCATTATAGAACCCAAACAAACCCAGATACCTGCTTTCAGCAGCTGAGGCCTCAGCTGGAGCCGAGCCTCAGAGCTAAAGCCAGCTCTCAGTTCCAGTGACAGCCATAGAAGGTAAATAAATCCCAGAATAAAAAATAAAAAAATAAAAAAAGGAGAGGTTGGGAGCTTCAGTCACCCACCATCCTGAAAACGGCCCTCAGCCCCTCACCCAGGCTGGCCAGGCACCCCAGTGGGGACCCCCATCCTGAAGGGGGTGTGACCAGCTGCAAACAGCCATCATCCCCTCATCCAGGCTGGCCAGGCACCCCAGTGGAGACCCCCACCCTGAAGGGGATGTGACCAGCTGCAAACAGCCATCATCCCCTCATCCAGGCTGGCCAGGCACCCCAGTGGAGACCCCCACCCTGAAGGGGATGTGACCAGCTGCAAACAGCCATCATCCCCTCATCCAGGCTGGCCAGGCACCCAAGCGGGACCCCCACCTTGATCCAGGACACCCTTCAGGGCAAACCAGCCGGCCCACACCCGTGCACCAGGCCTCTATCCTATATAGTAAAAGGGTAATATGCCTCCCAGCACCGGGATCAGCAGAGCCGTGAGGCCTCCCGAACCCGGGATCAGCGGAGCTGTAAGGCCTCCTGGCACTGGGATCAGCAGAGCCGGGAGGCCTCCTGGCACCGGGATCAGCGGAGCCTCCCAGCACCGGGATCAGTGGAGCAGAGAGGCCTCCCAGCACTGGGATCAGCGGAGCCGAGAGGCCTCCTGGCCCCTGGAGCAGCGTGACAAGGGGCAGCGCCCAAACCCCCTGATCGCCCTGCAGCTCTGTGTGTGACAGGGGTCAGGGCCACAACCTCCCTATCTGCCCTGCTCTGTCCGTGACAGGGGAAGGCGCTCCAACCCCTTGATCGGCCCTGCTTTGTGCCTGATAGGGGGGAACTCCCCAACCCCCTGATCGGCCCTACTCTGTGTGTGACAGGGTATGGAGCCCCAACCCCCCTGTTGGGCCCTGCTCTGTGGGTGACGGGGTGGAGCCGCAACCTCCCCATTGGCCCTGCCCTGAGTGTGACACGGGGGAGTGCCCCAACCCCCTGATTTGCCCTGCTCTGTGGGTGACAGGGGGCGGTGCCCCAACCCCCTGATCCGCCCTGCTCTGTGTGTGACAAGGGGTGGTGCCCCAACTCCCCTATCGGCCCTACTCTGTGCATGACAGGGGGGAGCTCCCCAACCCCCTGATTGGCCCTGCTCTGTGCATGACAGGGGGGAGCTCCCCAACCCCTTGATCAGCCCTGCTCTGTGTGTGACAGGGTACAGAGCCCCAACCCCCCTGATGGGCCCTGCTCTGTGGGTGACAGGGGGAAGCGCCCCAACCCCCTGATCGGCCCTGCTCTGTGCATGACAGGGGGTGGCGCCGCAACCTCCCCATCGACCCTGCCTTGAGTGTGACAGGGGCGGCGCCCCAACCCCCCAATCGGCCCTACCCTGAGCATGACTGGGGGTGGCATCGCAACCTCCCGATCCACCCTGCTCTGTGCATGACAGGGGGCGGTGCCCCAACTCCCCAATCAGCCCTGCTCTGAGCCGGACCAGGGGCTGCACCTAGGGATTGGGCCTGCCCTCTGCCACCTGGGAGCAGGCCTAAGTCAGCAAGTTGTTATCTCCCAAGGGGTCCCAGACTGCTTGAGGGCACAAGTGGGGCTGAGGGACACCTCACCCCCCCGCCAGTGCACAAATTTTTGTGCACTGGGCCTCTAGTATATAATAAAAGAGAAACGTGTAAATTAACTGTCCTTCCGCTACGCTCACCAGCCAGAGTGAGTATGCAAATTAACCTGACAAAGATGGTGGGTTAATTTGCATACACAGGCGCCGGGGAGACGGGGTTGGGGTGGAAGCTTCCCCTGCATCGCCATGGCGATGCGGGGGAAGTTCTCGCCCTGTGGCCACTTAGGACACCAGGGAGCCTGGGTTGGGGTGGTGCACGCTGATGCCGGGGAAGCTCCTGCTCAGCTGGTGCACACGTGCAGGCTCTGGGGAACTGGGGTTGGGGCAGTGCATGTGGGCACTGGGGAGCTGGGGGTGGGGCGGTGCGCACTGACACCGGGGTCGGGGTGGCACACATGGAAGCCAAAGGCGGGGCCTGGAGCTCCCCCCGCATCGCCATGGCGACATGGAGGAAGCTCCCGCCCCACTGGAGTGCGGGCGTGGGTGCTGGCAGAGGTTCTTGCTCTGCAGCTGCTTGTGTGCGTGCTGGTGCCAAAAGGCCTGTGTCCCCGGGACAGGCGTCCTCAGGAGCCAGGCCACCCCGTGCCTGTAGGCCCGAAGCGGCCGGTGTCCCAGAGGGTGCACGTCGGGCTGAGGGGACTCCCCCCAGCCCCGTGCACGAATTTCGTGCACTGGATCCCTAGTTATTTAATAAATAAATGTAAGCCCAAGGTCAGCGCTTTATCTCAAAAGTTTCAGAAACATTCTTTGATATTTCATGCTTCATCATTAATAGAGAACAGCCTTGCTGTGGCCAAACTAAGCCAGTGTGTCTCCCTCACCATCTGCCTGCTTCAGAGAACAATGCTCAGTGCTGCGTTCACGCAGGTGTCCTGCCACCCATGTGAGAGCTCAAGCAGCCACAGGATGGACTGAAAAGCTGAGGCTGCCCAAGTGGACCGAAGAGCATGGGACATGTGCTACTCAGGTTTATATGGAAGCTGCAGAGGCACTCTGGCTGTTCTGCATCATTCAATAACTGCTCTGGGCAGAGAGATGGTAACTCTAACTCTGTCTATCCTCATTATACACTACACACACACACACACACACACACACACTTCCTTTTTTTTCCTTATTGTAATGTAAACCACTACAATAATTTTCTGTTTAACGTTCTGTTTACCCTATCACATCTCCATCACAAATAGAAAACTCCACTCTCCTAAGTGTCTATTTCCTTAGCAAATTTCCAAACCAGAAACATAGAGAATGCACATAATTTAAATACATAAAATATTATACTTGATATCTATCTATTATTATCTATCCTCTATCTATCTGTAGTGGACATGTAATTCAGACCACAGACTTAGTGGTTTTAAAATGCATAACTTCATGTAGTCTCCAAATAACCAAATGGCGTATGTTATGTGGAAACAATCTCAGTCAAGAAGGGTTTCTCCCTTCCTAGTCTAAGTTGCTGGGGGAGAACTGGGTGCCCAGACATTGGCTTGTAGGAGATAACTGGTGTGGGTCATTATCCATCCAATGAATGAGGTATCATCACTCCTGTCTGGTTTTCCACTGAATGTGCAGAGAGCTCCAAGGCTCCTGAAGTTCTCTCTCAGAAGGCACTCCAGGGCTCCCATGCTGTCCAGGGCACAAACATCAGTGAGGTTGCTTGGGGCCATGAATCCAGCACCCCAGCATAGTTGAGGGATTCCAGGGGACTCTAGTTCTGCGTGTTTCTCAACCTTGGAGTAGGTTGGAGGGGAGGGAAGTACTGATGCTTGCCCCTCACAGAACCTATGATCTCATCTAGTAGTATGTTTTTACCCTTCTCCTCACCTTCTGCCCAGAGCCTCAGCCTGTGGAAGGCAAAGGTGTTTAGAAATCCCCCTCAGGCCACACAAGAGTTTAGCTAGCCTCCCTTTGCCTCCTCTTCCATTCTTTCCTTTTCTCTTTCCCCATAACCAGTAATCTTTGGGGGAATGATGAGTTGAAGGGAAGACTTGTTCTTTCTCAATAGGGTTTTTCTATTCCCTAAGTCCTCACACCTCTGAAAACCAAAAGTCTTTTCTCTGCTATAATAACTTGAGGTAAAGAAGTCTGTACCCAACTGACACAATGGGACAAAGAGAAATGCATAGCAAGAGACATTGGTCTTTTCATCCTGTTATGTGTATTCATAGGGGAGTATATAATATATGCCTATTACATGTATCCCAACATGCTATCCTATATAATAAAAGGGTAATATGCAAATCGACCGAATGGGGGAACAACCGGACACTATGAGGCGCACTGACTACCAGGGGGCAGACGCTCAATACAGGAGCCAGGCTCACAGCTGACGAGTGCAGCAACGGTGATGGGAGACTCTCCTCTCTCTGGGATAGCACTAAGGATGTCCAACTGACATCCCCCAAGGGCTCCCAGACTGCGAAAGGGCCCAGGACCATCCCCCCCCCCCCCCCCGAGTGCATGAATGTCATGCACCAGGCCTCTAGTATACATATATGCATTTAGTACACAAGAATTATATTTAAACATGTAGGCATGACTTACTTACCCATGTGGTTTTTGTCTATGAATTATAGCTTTTCTGAGGGGGAGGGAAAATCCATGGATAAATACTTCTATCAACTCTTAAATATTTGTCATAAGCATTTTTTATTTATGTATATAATTTAGGGTTTGTAGGATATTGAAAGAGATGGAGAACTAGAAGATGATAGATATAGTAGTTAGGTAGATAGATGATTGATAGATGATAGATAGATAGATAGATAGATAGATAATAGATAGATTCTCATCACCAATTATAAGATTCTCATCAATTGTAGAAGTAAGAATTTCTGACTCAAGCACTCTGTAATAATTGACTCACTACAATCCCAGCCATGTCATTTAGCTTTATTAACAGTCTCATTTCATCTTAATAAAATTAAATGGCAAATATAAGATCAAAGATTTCAAATAATGAAGTTGATTGTGCTTGAGGGTTAAATAGTGGTTTATTCATGAGTAAGACACTTTTGAACACTAATCAGGCAATAAAGAATTTCTAGTTCTTGTACCAAATGCCATGATTCAGGATGTTCATTGTGGTATGAAATTGTTTTCAAGCTAGATTCAGACACACTTGGGAAAAAGTCAGATGGTATAGGATCTTTGTATACAAATGTATGCAAAAGGAGTGTTGAAAAAAAGCAAATCAATCTTAGATTGGATTGATCACATCTTTAACTTATTGCTACAACACTAAGGCAAGAATTTATTTCTCCCTAAACTGGTCCCTGTAGGAAGGGAGATGGGACATGGCCGTTTTTTATTACCTTTGTCGAGGGGACAGAATGGATGTTTAGAGAAAAAGCAACCCTTTCTTCTGACTAGCATGAATCTCAAAGGGCAAACTCTCTCTTCCAGGTTGTAGGACAAGAGCCTGTTTTTATTTCTGAATGTGCACACATAGGAAAAACAGTTTTAAAACAGGTAACTCCTCCTGACGGGACAAGAGACAGAATCCTGAGGGAAGTGGTTTGAGGTAAGGGTTGCCAAATTCAGCAAGTAAAAATGCAGGATGTCCAGGTTCATTTCAATTTCAGATGATTAGTATAAGTTCCAGATATTGCATGGGATGACACTATTAAGGTGAAATCATGTGAAGACAAAACCCTGAGTGATTGCCCAGTGGGGACATGGGCTTGCTGACCAAGAGTGAACAAGTGGCCACTGGACCCACTTAACCCCTGGGCATTCTAGTCTCAGAAAGCAGCTGAAAACTAATTCTACCAACAGTAGAACAGGTCCTCAGGGGGCCCTAAAAATGCATCTGACATACTGAAACAGTGGTACTAACATGAGCCTACCTTGGAATTACCTGAGCAGCTTGGCACAGCATCCCAGTGAGACCAAAGTAAGACAGAAAAGGGACAAAGGGCTGGTACACCCAGGTTGCTCTTTGTGTCATGCCAGTCTGCGGCTTGTGGGTAAATTACCTTAGGGCACATCTGTGCTCAAGGAGCTCATCTGTTTCTGTGCTTTTGTATTTTTCACGTTTGGTCTTCTTGTGCTTTCCCCTTATTACTCAGTGAAGTTTAATTTTTTAAAATCTTAGCTTTGTCTCTAAATAATTAATATCTAGGTCTTTAATCTTGATCATCTTCACAATCCATCCTCTTTGTGGCAACCAGAACGGTCTCTCTCTCTCTTTCTAAAATCAACTTTATTGAGGTATATTTTGTATATAACAAACTTCACCATCTCATGTGTACAGTTCCATGCATTTTGAAAATGTATACAGAATTTTGCCTTTTCTGGAATTTCATATAAATGGAATTATATTATATGTAGTCTTTTGGGTCCAGCTTTTTTTCATTTAGCATAATACTTTTGAGATTAAGATATGTTGTTGTGTATATCAGTTGTTAATTTCTTTACAAAGATCTTCCATATAGTTTGCTAAATCTTTACCTAAGTGTTTCATGATTTTTATGCTAGTGTAAATGTTATTTTTATTTCAATTTCTAATTATTTATGGAGAGCATATAAAAATGAAATTTTTTTTTATATTGACATTTAATCTTGCAAAGTTGCTAACTTTTCCTTGAGTGGGTTTTGGAGATTCTTTGACATTTTTTTTTTTTTTAGTTGAGTAGATTTTTGAAGATTCTTTGACCTTTTTAATGTAAATAATCATGACATCTATGAATAGAAAGAGTTTTACTTTTTCTTTCCAATTTGTATGCATTTATTTCTTCTTCTTGCCTTATTCCACTAGTTAGGACATCTAATACATATTTAAAAGAAGTGAGAGTAGATTTTATTGTCCTTTGATCTCAGGAAGAAAGCATTCAGTTTTTCACCATTAAATGTGATGGTAGCTGTAGGTATGTAGTAGTTGCAGTGAATGTTCAATGTGTACTTAACAAGAATGTGTATTCTGCTTTTAGGTGGAATGTTCTAGAAATGTCAATTAGGTCAAAAGACACCTGAAACTAATATAATATTTAATGTTAATGGTAATTGAAAAATAAATAAATAAATATTAAAAATTAGGACAAGTGGGCAAAGATGTCTTTTATCAAATGGAGGACTTTCCCTTCTATCTCTAGTTTGCTGAGAATTGTTGATTTTTCTTTTTTTACAATTTTAGTGACAGGTTTTTTTTTTCATTGTATGTGTATTTCATTTTATTTTTCTTTATTGATTAATGTATTATATATGTGTCCTTTCCCCCCCATTATCCCCCAACCTCCCTCACTCATGCCCTAACCCCTGGTTTCAGTGTTCATTGATTAGGCTTATATGCATGCATACAAGTCCTTTGGTTGATCTCTCCCCCTTACCCCCACGCTCCCCTTCCTTCCCTCTGCATTTTGATGGTCTGATCGATGCTTCTCTGTCTCTGGATATGTTTTTGTTCATCAGTTTATGTTGTTCATTATATTCCACAAAAGAAAGAGATCATGTGATAAGTATCCTTCTCTGACTAGCTTATTAGGCTTAGCATAATGCTCTACAGTTCCATCCATGCTGCTGCAAATGGTAAGAATTCCTTCTTTTTTACAGCAGCATAGTATTCCATTGTGTAGATGTGCCACAGTTTTTTAATACACTCATCTGCTGATAAGCACTTAGGCTGTCTCCAAATCTTAGCTATTGTAAATTGTGCTGCTATGAACATAGGGGTGCATATATGCTTTCTGATTGGTATTTCTAGATTCTTGGGATATATTCCTAGAAGTGGGATCACTGGGTCAAATGGGAGTTCCATTTTTGGTTCTTTGAGGAAACTCCATACAGTTTTCCACATTGGCTGCACCAGTCTGCATTCCCAGTGCAGTGCAAGAGGGTTCCTTTTTCTCCACATCCTTTCCAGCACTTGTAATTTGTTGATTTGTTGATGATAGCCATTCTGACAGGTAGGAGATAGTACCAGATTGTCATTTTGATTTCCATCTCTTGGATGATTAGTGACTTTGAGCATGTTTTCATATGTCTCTTGTCTTTCCTTATGTCCTCTTTCAGAAATATTTATTTATGTCCATTGCCCATTTTTTTGCTTGGGTTGTTTATCTTTCTTTTGTTACGTTATATGAGTTCTCTGTAAATGTTAGAGATTAAACCCTTATCAGTGATAACATTAGCAAATATGTTTTCTCATGCATTGGGCTTTCTTGTTGTTTTGTTGCTGGTTTCTTTTGCTGTACAGAAGCTTTTTATTTAGATGTAGTCCCATTTGTTTATTTTCTCTTTATTTTCTATTGCCCTAGGAGCTGTATTGGTGAAGATGTTGCTTTGGCATATGTCTGATATTTTGCTGCCTATGGTTTCTTCTAATATTTTTATGGTTTCACATCTTATGTTTAAAACCTTTATTCATTTTGAGTGTGTGTGTGTGTGTGTGTGTGTGTGTGTGTGGCGTAAGTTGGTGGTCTAGTTTCATTTTTTTGCATGTATCTGTACAATTTCCCAACACCATTTATTGAAGAGACTGTCTTGACTCCACTGTGTGTTCTTGCTCCTTTGTCAAATATTAATTGAGCAGAGTGGTTTGGGTCAATTTCCGTGTTCTCTGTTCTGTTCCATTGGTCTATATGTCTGTTCTTTTGCCAGTACCAGGGAGTTTTGAGAACAGTGGCTTTATTGGATTGTTTATTTTCCTTTTGTTGAGTTGTATGAGTTCCCTTTAAATGTTGGAGATTAAACCCTATCGGAGATAACATTGGCAAATATGTTTTCCCATGCAGTGGGCTTTCTTGTTGTTTTATTGATGATTTCTTTTGCTGTGCAGAAGCTTTTTATTTGATGTAATTCAAGTTGTTTATTTTCTCCTTAGTCTCTCTTGCCCTAGGATCTGTATCTGTAAAGATGTTGCTATGACATATGTCTGCAATTTTGCTGCCTATGGAGTCTTGTGGGAGTTTTATGGTTTCCCATCTTAAATTTAAGTTCTTTAGCCATTTTGAGTTTGTTTTTGTATATGGTGTAAGTTGGTAATCTAGTTTCATTTTTTTGCATGTATCTGACCAAATTTCCCAGCACCATTTATTAAAGAGGCTGTTTTGACTCCATTGTATGCTCTTGCCTCCTTTGTCGTATATTAATTGAGTATAATGGCTTGGGTCAATTTCTGGGTTCTCTATTCTGTTCCATTGGTCTATATGTCTGTTCTTGTACCAGTACCAGGCAGTTTTGAGAACTGTGGCTTGGTAATATAGTTTGATGTCTGGTATTGTGATCCCTCCAACTTTGTTCTTCTTTCTCAGGATAGCTGTGGGTATTCGAAGTCTTTATTTTTTAAATCCGATGAGTTTTTAGAGAGTTTGTTCTAGGTCTTTGAAATATGCTATTGGTATTTTAATAGGTATTGCATTAAATCTATAGATTGCTTTAGGGAGTATGGATATTTTAATGATGTTGATTCTACCAATCCATGAATATAGTATGTTCTTCCATTTGTTTATGTCTTCCTCTATCTCTTTTTTTCAATGTCCTGTAATTTCCAGAGTACAGGTCTTTTACCTCTTTGGTTAAGTTTATTACTAGGTATCTTAATTTTTTGGTGCAATGGTAAATGGGATTGTTTTTTTTTCATTTCTCTTTCTGTGAGTTCATTATTGATGTATAAAAAGGCCATAGATTTCTGGGTGTTAATTTTGTATCCTGCTGCATTGCCAAATTCATTTATTAGGTCTAGTAGTTTTTTGATGGAGTCTTTGGGGTTTTCTACATATAATATCATGTCATCTGCAAATATGGACAGTTTTACTTCTTTTTTTCCAACTTAGATGCCTTTTATTTCTTCTTCTTGTCTGATCGCTATGGCTACTACTTCTAGTACTATGTTGAACAGGAGTGGTGAAAGTGGGCATCCTTGTCTTGTTCCTGTTCTTAGGGGAAATTGATTTAGTTTTTGCCCATTGAGTATGATGTTGGCTGTAGGTTTGTCATATAGGGCTTTTATTATGTTGAGGTATGATCCCTCTATTCCCACATTGCTGAGAGTTTTTATCAACAAAGGATGTTGGATTTTGTCAAATGCTTTTCCTGCATCAATTGATATGATTATGTGATTTTTGTCTCTCAATTTGTTTATGTGATGTATCACATTTATTGATTTGCAGATATTGTACCATCCTTGCATCCCTGGAATAAATCCCACTTGGCCATGGTATATGATCTTTCTAATGTAATGCTGGATCCGATTTGCTAGGATTTTGTTGAGGATTTTAGAATCAATGTTCATCACGGATATTGGCCTGTAGTTCTCTTTCTTTGTGGTGTCTTTATCTGGTTTTGGGATTAGGGTAATGCTGGCTTCACAGAAAGAGCTTGAAAGTGTGTCTTCCTCTTGAATTATTTGTAATAGTCTGAGGAGTATAGGTTTTAGTTCTTCTTTGAATGCTTGATAGAACTCCCCTGTAAAGCCGTCTGGACCAGGGCTTTTGTTTGCTGGAAGATTTTTTATTGCTGTTTCAATTTCTTTGGTAGTTATCATCCTATTCAGGTTTTTTTACTCTTCTTGATTGAGTTTTGGGAGCTTGTATTTTTCTAAGAATATGTGCCTTTCATTTAGGTTGTCTATTTTGTTGGAATAGAGTTGTTCATAGTATTTTTTCACAATCGTTCATATTTCTGTGTTATTTCACTTCTTTCATTTCTGATTTGGTTTATTTGGGTCCTCTCTCTTTGCTTCTTGGTGAGCCTGTCTAGAGGTTCATCAATCTTGTTTATCCTTTCAAAGAACCAACTCTTGATTTTATTGATCTTTTGTATTGTTTTTTGGTCTCTATGTCATTTATTTCTGCTCTGATCTTTATTATTTCCTTCCATCTGCTTACGCTGGGCTTTTCTTGTTTCTCTCTTTCTAACTCATTGAGTTTTAGGGTTAGATAATTCATTACCATTGTTTCTTGTTTTTTTGAGGCAGGTCTGTAGAGCTATGAACTTCCCTCTCAAGACTGCTTTCACTGTGTCACATAGATTTTGGATTGTTGTGTTTTTATTGTCATTTGTTGTCATGATGCTTTTAATTTCTTCCTTGATCTCTCTGGTAACCCAATCATTGTTTAATAGCATGCTATTTAGCCTCCAGGTGTTTGATTTTTTTATTGTTTTTATTGTAGTTGATTTCTAGTTTTATGCCATTGTGACCTGAGAAGATGCTTGATATGATTTCTATCTCTTGAATTTGAAGAGACTTTGCCTGTGACCCAATATATGGTCTACCTTTGAAAATGACCCATGTGCACTTGAGAAGAATGTATATTCTTTGGCTTTGGGTGAAATGTTCTGAAGATGTCAATTAATTCCATCTGACCTAGTGCATCATTTAGTATTGATGTTTCTTTGCTGATTTTTTGTTTAGAGGATTTGTCCAATGGTGATAGTGGGGTATTAAAGTCCCCTACTATGACTGTATGGCTATCAATCTCTCCCTTGACATCCTCCAGAAGTTTTTTTATGTATTTGGGTGCTCCTGTATTGGGTGTGTATATGTTTACCAGAGTTATATTTTCTTGTTGGATTGCTCCCTTTAGTGTTATGAAGTGGTCTTCCTTACCTCTTGTTATGTCCTTCACTTGGAGATCTAATTTGTCTGATATAAATATTGCTATCCCAGCTTTTTTTTTTTTTCATTCCATTCGCCTGAAAAACCTTTTTCCCTCGCTTCACCATCAGTCTGTGTACGTCTTTTTTTCTGAGGTTGGTTTCTTGTAGACAGCCGATATATAGGTTATGTTTTCTTATCCACTCAGTTACCTTATGTCTTTTGATTGGGACATTTAATCCATTAACATTTAAAGTTATTATTGATAGGTACTTGTTTTCACCATTTTTATTCTTTACCCCTGTGTTCCTTCTTCATTTCCTATTTCTTCTTTTTAACAGCAGACCCTTTGGGATTCCTTGCATTGCTGGTTTGGTGGTAATAAAATCCCTTAGTCCTTTTTTGTCTGTGAAGCTCCTGATTTCACCCTCAATTTTGATTGATAGCCTTTCTGGGTATAGTATTCTTGGATTCAGACCCTTCCTTTGCATGACTTTGTATATTTCATTCCATTCCCTTCTTGCCTGATGTGTTTCTGTTGAGAAATCAGTTGCTTGTCTGATAGGGGATCCTTTGTAGGTAACTTTCTGTCTCTCTCTGCCACTTTTAAGATTCTTACTTTGTCGTTGGTGTTTGCCAATTTAATTAAATGTGCCTTGGCATTGGTCTTTTGGGGTTCATTTTGTTTGGGACTCTGTGAGCTTCTTGGATTTGTGTGAGTGTTTTCTTCCCTATATCAGGGAAGTTTTCTGTCATTATTTCTTCAAACATGTTTTCTATTCCTTGCTCAGTTTCTTTTCCTTCTGGCTCCCTGATTATGCGGATGTTGTTTCATTTTGTGTTGTCCCAAAGTTCCCTTTGTCTCTCCTCCAGTTTTTTAAGTTTTCTTTCTAGGTAATGCTCTTCTTGGGTATTTTTTCCTACCTTGTCTTCTAGCTCACTGATGTGTTCCTCTGCTTCTTTTAGTCTACTGTTGATGCTTTCTATTGAGTTCTTTATAGTAGCGATGTCAATTTCATTTCCTCTTGGTTCTTACACATATTGTTGAATTTGTCTTCCATTCTTTTCAGCCACCTTATGACCATTTCTCTGAAGTCTTTCTCTTACATATTTCTTGCTTCCTTTTCATTTACTTCCTTTTTCTGGTGATGTCTGCTTTTCTTTCATTTGTGGGCTGTTTCTTTGTCTCTCCATTATCTCTCTTCTCCAGGTGTCTGGTTATGTAGCTCTCTCTCTCCTGTGTTGATTTAAAGGCATAAAATACAACACAACAAGGCACAAGGCACTGAACACAAATGTATTCACGATACTAATAACCCCAAATAAAGGTGACCACCTGAGAAAAGAGAACTAGGGGATAAGAAAAGTAAAAAAAGTGCAAAAATGACATTGAGAAAAGGGGAAAAAAAGTAAATGAGAGAAGAAAGAGAATAAAAAAGAAGGGGAGGAAACTGTTTATATGGGTTGAAAACTCCAGTAGAACAACAACTAATCCCAAAATATGCAAACAACAAACACCCAGAGATGAATGCAAACTAAAAACAACTAATAACAAGTGAGGAGAGGAAAAATAAAAGCAAAAAATAAAGACAAAAACAAAACAAAAAAATGGAAAAAAAAGGGGAAACAATTTCACAAACAACAACAAAAAAATCGAATCAATAATCAAGCAAACCAGAACAAGAGGACAGAGAGAAAGCAAGTCAAAACAAAACAAAATAAAACAAAAAAACATAGTACAAAAAAAAATAATAATAACAACAACAGAAAAAAAACAAAACAAAGCAAAAAAAGGAAGAGAGAAAAAATTTTGATAGTGAAGAAGGCGAAGAGTGTATGGTCTTGGAATAGGGGATTGGAAATTAGATTTATAAGTAGGATGAATTTTTAATGGGTGGTAAAAAGAAGGAATAGGGAAAATCAAATGCAGGAATAGGGTAAGAGAACAGGACAACAAGAGGGGAAAAGTGAGGGATGGAATGTTGGCATAAAGGTAAAATTGAGATATAGTAGAATGATGCTAAAGGATAAATGAAAATGGAATGTAGAACATTAATCCCAAAATAAAATAAAGAGAAAATAAAATGACATTTTTTTAAAGGTTACAATAGTATTAGTAATAATACTAATTAAAAATAAAAATATAATAATTAAAAAGGTAAAATCAAGTGAGGAAAAAAAGAAAAAAAATTTCTTAAGTAAAAGGTGAAAAAATAAAAATGTGCTGTAGAAGGTCATTTACTTCCTCTACTGTTCTGTTTGGCACGCCTTTTTCCTGTCAGGTAGTCAGGACAGTATTGAAGTTCCCTGCGATACACTGCTCCTCCGTGCTGTAAACCACAGTCCTGTTTTAAAGCAGGCAGTATTTCTTTGTTTCCCAGACTACCTTTATTTGTATTTACAGAAGAGTCAATTTGTGATTCAGCCCCTGGGTGGCAGTGTTTCTGGATTGACCTCTGGGGCTATAAGTCCTCTCTAGCCAGTATTTAGGGTTTTTTTCCCTGTCACACTTAATACTGGTTTGGGAGAATGGACTGCCCCAGAGCTGGTTCCCTGATCGTTACTCCCCGCTCTGATCCCCAGGTTCCACAGAAACAACTTTCCCCTGCAGTCTCTGAGATTGTTCCCATTTGAGTGATCCTATGTATTGGGTTTAGTAATCAAAAACAAGGATTTAAAGAGAAAAAGAGAGCCAGAGAAAGTGCGCAAGCTCGCAACTTTTACCGTCCAGCACTGTGCGCAATTCTCCAAATTTCCCCTGGTACTAAGCAGCCGGCACACTGGTAAAATCCGAGGCAGTCTTTTTGCGCCCAGTCCCGCTATGAGCTGATTTTTAGGGTTCCCTTCTGCCAGCAGCCCTGTGGATCCTCTTCCACACTCACAGATCACGCTGGCCCCAACGGCAGTGGACTTTGTGGGGGCGCATACTTCTTTGGGCACGTTTCTCTCTCCAACCTGGATTGCAGATCTCACCTTTCCCTAGGCGAAATCTGACCTTCCGTGAGAAGGAGCAGGACTCATCTGAGTCCACGCATTGCGCTGCTTGAGATCCAGTGTTCCTGGGTTCGTAGCTGGTCCCTGGGTGCCATGGTTGCAGGGTCCCTGGATGCATACACTTCCGATAACAGCCTCTCTCCCCTTCAAGATGGCGCAGTCTCCGCAGCAGAGCTGGCTGCTCTGGGAGAGATTTCAGCAGCAGTGGAGGTTGCCCAGTTAGGGGACCCCAGTCCGGCAGTCTCCAACAGTCCCCTTGAGTATAGCTATCGCTCACCCACAAATTTACACTCTTCATACATCCACACACTCTCCTTTCGTTCTCTCACTCACACACTATCCTGCAGTCTGCCTTCCCATCAGCAGCATCTTCTTCTCCTGATTTGCTCTTCTTTTTCTAGTTTATTAACCTGAAAGCTTAAAGACATCTCTTCATTCTTTATATAAGGCTTTAATTCTATAAATTTTCCTCTAAGCCAAATTTGAGCTGATATGCTGAGTTTTCATTTTCATTTAATTAAAACAATGCTTTAATTTACCTTGTGGCTTCAGAAAAGTTACATATTGCCTTCAAGTAGGGGCCTATATGCTAGAAGCTGGACCCCTACATAAGGTTATCACACAGATGTGTTTCATATACTTGTACATGTCATAGTAAATTATAAACAGAATGAATTTCTTTGGAGAGTTTAACATACTGTCACAGTATAATTTTCAAAATGTTAAAAGCATAACACTTGTATAAGTACTAGTGACCCAATGCAAGGATTCGTGCCCATTGACAGGAGATTAATTAGAAGGTGGCCAGCAGAGCAGGAGTGGGAAAGACGGGCTGGACATGCCCTGGAGCCAAACTCCCCTAGTCCCTCCCGGGCCAGCCCCACCTGGGGTGATGCCGTGGCTCCAAGGGCATCTGCAGAGTGAGCGGGATCCCTCTGGCAGGTGGGGTCCCTCGGCCTGGTCTTCAAGGATCGGGCCGAAACTGGCTCTCTGACATCCCCTGAGGGGTCCCAGAGTGCAAGAGGGCACTCTGCAAAGTTGCTGTCATACAGGGTGTGGAACACAAATGCAAGTGTGCAGTAAACCAGATTCGGGGCCAACAGTGCCCCAGCAACAACATGTCCCACAGCCGAAGGTGAAATCGCACGGCCCCATGAGGAATCAGGCTCCCTTCTCTCTGGTTCCAGGGTGTATCACCCAAGAACCGCTGCTGCCAAGTCACCACAGCTCAGCAGCTCCTGAATTGAGTGTCTGCCCCCTGGTGGTCAGTGTACGTCATACCTACTGGCCAGTTGGACAGTCAGACGGTCGCTTAGCCTTTTATATATATAGATATGTTGAACACATGTCAAAGATTTATTCAGATCATTAATGAGGAGACTCTTTAGACAGTAAAAAATTAGTCAAATAAAGACACATTCCCCTAGACAATTAAATACTAATCAGTGCGTTTGTTAAGCAATACCCCAATATGATATTAAAAGGCTGTGTCTTTAAATGAGTCAAATAAGACTCGCTTGGTCTTATTTCCCAGTTTTTATTTGTTTTATCTAAATAACATACTAGAAAACCTATTGTAATAGTGTCAAGGCTTTTGACAAGATTGGGTCCAAGTTGTATGGGGCCTATAGCTTATGTAATATTGGGGTCTTTTTAAATGCAAAAATATTTTACTTTTATAAATATTACAAAAATATATAAACATGAAGATACATGGTTTACATTCCTTTAGGACCTTGAAAAGACAAGCACAAAAGGGTCCCTGAGATTTAAGCTCCATTAAGCTTCATTGTAAATTGGCTCTGCCTTTGATCATAACATTATTTTAGTATAAAAATAATAAAGTATATGGTGGAAAAAAATTTCCTTTTTACTTTAAATTTCAATTCTGTAATCAAGCATCTTTAATTCTGGGTTAGATAATGCATCACCAGCTGAGATACGTATGATTTTTTATTTAGTTACCTAATACTGTGTACCATGTTTGTATCACTCAGTTCACTGGTCCAAGTTATTAACACAGGTAATTCGGTTGAATGAATTCTCCACATCTTGCAAACTGTCCTTAGAATCTATACCAGGAAATATATGCAGGCATTGAATTTTCACTGGCTAAGAGACATTAAGGGTCAGTGTGAATAAAATGATTTATTTGTGTTTAGTCCACAAGTGACAGACTTAACTTTTCTAATGAATGTGTATTCTCACCAGACTTTCTTCTATCCCCATTCACTAAAAAGGCTTCTGCCACCACTAATTCAGTTGCTCCCCAATCCCAAGTTCTGCCTGTACCAGACTAGTTCTCCCACCCACTGGGGGAGACTTGGAGTGAGGTAGGGAGGGTAAGGAAGAGAGAAGGGAGATCAAGGAGCATGTGAAACACGCATGCAACTGTACCAAGCATTCCTGCTTGCCAGACTCCATGCTAAGGGCTCTACATGAAGTGACCAGCCTGTGGTAAGAGGAAATAAATGATTAAGTAACCTTCCAGGTAAAGCCAAAACCTACATGTTTCCATTCCAGAGCAAAGTCACAGTCTAAGAAACATAAAAGATTTTGTGGTTTTCCTTTGAAGGTCCTTTGAAAAGCTGTGAGTCCTTGAAAAACACAGAGTTCATATCTATTCTTTTTATTTTTTAAATCCTCACCTGCTTATATTGATTTAGAGAGAGGGGAAGGAAAAGGAAGAGAGAGAGAAAAATATCTACGTGAGAGTGAAACATTGATTGGCTGCCTCCTGCATGCCCCAGGGGGGATAGCTTCTGCCCTGATAGGGAATCAAACCCATGATCTTTCGGTGTAGAGGATGATACCCCAACCAATTAAGCCACACCAGCCAGGTCTGTATCTACTCTTAATAAGATACATTGGCCTCTCCTACTCTCTAATTACCTGTGCACTTGGTTTCATATCACAAAAATCCAACTCACACTTTCTGGAGCCAGAAGAGTTCTGTTGAGGCTCTTGTAACCAGGAGTGTTCTCCCTTCAGGTAGTGCTAGGTCTAGCACCTCTAGTGATGCCATCAAAGCTGGTGCGTGTTTCTCTCTACAACTCCTGGCTCTGCTTTCTGCTGTGTGGTGACTTTGTTCACAGACAGTTTCTCCAATACTCCTGGGTGATATTGCCTCCAGCAGATCCAGGCTCACATCCTATATAATAAAGAGGTGATATGCAAATTGACCCCCACTCCATCATGCCATCACAAGATGGCTGCGCTCACAGTGGAGGCAGGGTTCCTGTAACACAAAATGGCTGCACCCACAGCGGAGGCAGGGTTCCAGTAACAAGTCGTAACAAGTGATCAGCAGGAACCTGAGGCTGTGTGGCACCGGGCCGGGGCAGGGGACCTGATGACATGCCCCTGGCCCAGTGGTGCTTGACAGGGAACCTCAGGCCATGCCCTCCACCCCGGCGCCAGACTGGGGGAACTGAGGCTGCACCCTTTGCCCAGCAAGGCTTGACAGGGTACCTGAGGCTGCACCCCCCACCCAGCGCCAGGCTGGGGGACTTGAGGCTGTGCCCTCCACCCAGTGGGGCTTGATGGGGATGGGGCTGGTGGAGTCTGGATCTCGCCCAATGGAGTGAGGGCCAGCCAGGTCTGGGTCTCACGCGATTTCAAGGTGCACGTGGCTGGGCAGGGACTTGACTCTGGGTCCCGTGGCACGCCCCTGACTCTTGTATAGGGAGATTTTCATATACATTTTACTAATTTTCTTTCATCTCTGACACTTCTATTATAGATAAAGGGCAAATAGCAATATTAAAATATTTCCTCTAATTAATTCCCTTTTAATGTGCATGAATTTCATGCACTGGGCCACTAGTATTCTTATAATAAGAACCCCCGGAGTAAAACAGACACCTTTTCTTTTCCAGTGTTCACACATTATGTCACAGGGAAGGCTAGTGCCCTGCAGAACTGAGTCTTCTGATTAAATATATGGGGCCTTAGGAAGGTGGGAAAGGTCATGAGGGAACTCAATCCTTCCATGACCACATGGAGTATGAGATGTGTAGTGCCACAAAGAAAACGGAGCATGTCATGATCTGACAAAGAAGACAGACCAGTCAGATGAAATCAACAGACGCCCATGACATCCTGAAAAGCTCTGCTATTCCCCTCTGCTGACCCAGTGTTCTCTCTCACTCATGCCATTCAGAAATTACTGTCTCATACCCAGCAGGACTGCACCAGCCTACCCAGAGCTCTAGCAGATTCCACTTCTGCTCGGCTACTCCCCTAATCCATGGCCTCCTTCTGACTTAGAAATATATGTCAATCATTGACATTTTAATGTGATTTTTTTTCACTAAGGACTGCCTCCCAATATTTGGATTAAAGTCTAAGCAAGCAATTAAAAACTTTATCCCCAGCATAAGTTAATTTTAACATAATCAAACACACAAGCATCCACAGATGTTCATTTTCCCCTATGCTAGCCACTGTCACACAGAGCCACTGATATCAAACCACTCCACTGACCACAACCAGATCTTCCAGGTGGAAAACCAGAATCTGACTGAACCCTATACACAGAATTCCTTTCACAGTCATAGGGCTCTTTTAGCCTGAGACATATGAGCAGTCACTTCTCCTCAAGAGGACTTACTAGGACTCATATGATCTTACTTTCTTTGGTTAAAATCATATAGTTGGCCCAACCATATTTTATCCAATGTTACCATATCTGAGTGGCCCTCTTAAATATTCTTAAACAATTCTCTTTTTCCTTATACTTCCTCTCTCTGTAGTAGCAAAAACACTTTATAACCCCTTACCTTCGTCACTTTTTTTACCACGTATGCCTTTTCTTTTATCTGCAAAGTAAACCTTTTGGATGAGGGCTGCCTACAGCAATAAAAGCGGGTGAATTATAGTGGCGGGATGATGGAGCAGCACCCCCAGATGCTACAAACAGTGAGAATAAACGGAACACATTTCTTCCCCAGCACTGGGCGGAGGAAGCTATTATTAAATGGACTAAGAACTCACACTTGGAGTGGCAGCTGTGAGATCCCACTGCTGGGCCAACCTTTGGTTTTTAAATACATTCTGCCCACAGGCTGCCCAATGTTTTCCCCAAGTTATTTCTTGTCAACAAATGAGCTCACCCCTCACCTCCTACTTTTCACCCCAAAGTGTTATAAGATCTACCTCTGCTCTGCAAGCAACACAAAAGTGTATTTCCAGTGGAGGGAAGTGCATTATACACACCTTCATTTCTCCACACTCTTTCGGTTGGATTGGCATTGATTCATTTAGCAAATGTATTCCCCAAGAGAATGGCTTTGCTAATACGTGTGAATGCTAAACAATACACACATCACCAGTTTATTTTCTTCATTCTGTTGGTGGCATTGATCCCTCCCTATGGGCCCATAATCAATACAAGCTTGCTATTTCCTTCCTGTAAAACACTTTGCTATAAAATATTGCCTCCCCTTCCTGTCTTCCTTAGACCAAAGTTTCTTTGTCAACCAGCACCACTGTTGCTGAGGTCCCAAGGACAGGTCAGGCTGTGTTTTCAGGAAAATCCAGGTATATCCAAGTACCTCTGGAACACTATGGACCAATAAGAGGAGCCCGTTTGAAAGTCCATTTGCATGGGGGTCCGATAACTAATGGGAGAAGACACCTAAAGAAAGGAGAATTGGTGTGTGTGTGCAAATGTGAGTAGAGCGGTGATTCTGAGTACAGTGGAGAGTGCTGGACTCACATTGCTCTCTTGATTGGCCTTCCTGCTACTTCCACCCCTAGCTTTCCCCTGTACTCTGTTTCCCTCAGGTCTCTGGCTAGTATTGGTTGGGGAGATTCAAATACAAAAACAAAGAAGAGGTGTTTCAGAGATTAACCTAAGAACTGATATGCATATATATATAGCCCAATAGTTGGGTGAAGGCCTAGGGTGGGATGGGGGCTGGAGGAAGAGGGAAAGGGGGGGGCAAAATGGGGGATATCTGTAATACTGTAAATACATTTTAAAAATACACACACAAGCCCTATACAGTTTGGCTCAGTGAATAGAGAATTGGCCAGAGGACTGAAGGGTCACTGGTTCGATTCCAGTCAAGGGAATGTACCTCTGTTACAACCTCGATCCCCTGTTGGGGCACGTGGGGGAGGCAACCAATCGATGTGTCTCACATTGATATTTCTCTCTCTGTCTCTCTCCTTCCCTTCTACTCTCTAAAAAAAAAAATCAATGGAAAAATATCCTCGAGTGAAGATTAACAAAATCAATCCATCAATTAACCAATCAATCAATAAAAACAAAGGAGGGATGTTTCAGTAAAACCTCTGGAAGGCTTTGTGAACAGAAAGACTATTACCTGTGGCCTATGTTACAAAGTGTAACACAAATGGATATAAATTTTAGGTGAAACCTGGCAGCCCAGCATTGCTATCCAGAGTCATCGCTAAGCCAAACCCACCTGGCACAGCCCAGTGCTGCCTGGATGGAGAAAACCAGGGGGACATCACAGGGAACATGGGCAAAGCCGTGGAGACATGGCATGGTCTCACACCTCACCGCGGCTACCATAATCCTGCCTTATTCAGGAATAATTTGGTGGGAAGCAGGTATGGGAAGGATGTGTAGCTAGAGTTCCTGTAATTCTGTGATTAGAGGCTGAGTCAAGAAAATCTTCTACTATTTCTGCGACTCTGTTTTCCCTAGACTTGGTGTGGAGAAAGAAGATTCATGCTTACGATAAAAAAAAAATGTGTTCAATTGCCTGTGCTTCCCCCTCCACCCCAAATTTAATTTTGACTCTGACTCCTTTCTGTAGTTTCTCAATGAGCTGACATTTGGGGTCAGTCTGATTTTTAACTCATTTCCAAGAGGACCTAGAGGTGTCGAAAGTCAAGTGGGTCCAGAGGTTACAATATTGGTTCAACTAACAAACACACGTCCAGTGAAGGAAAGAGAGCAGGCCAAATCTTTAGCCAAGCTTCCACTGGGTGTTCCTTTTTAAAGACTACAATTTGGATGCCTACAATTATTTGCATTTTTGTTACTAATTACTCCCACCATTGGTGCTACCAATCACTTTTGGGTGCAATTATCCCCTCGTGGGAGTAATTACAAATGAAAACACGTCTGCACGTGCAGCTAATTTTGACAAAACAAAGGAGGCTGGAGAGGACAAATAGGCTCATCAAGTCCTAACTACGACTTCAAACGTGTGCCAGCTACAAGAGGCAGAAAAGCGGGACAGGGTGCTGGGTGTTACAGCTGCAGCATTCTTTCCATTCTTTACTAGTGTGTTTTTAGAGAATTAGATTATGGGTGTGTTTAATTAGGAAAGAACAACTCTTCTGGGCCTTTCACTAAAGTGGGTTCCAGATACCAAAGCAAGTCACAGAGCCCTCTAATTAAGCATGTAGACTCTTAGATGATGCCAGATTCCTTTTTAAAAAAATATATTTTTATTGATTTCAGAGAGGAAGGGAGAGGGAGAGAGAGATAGAAATATCAATTATGAGAGAGAATCATTTATCGGCTGCCTCCTGCACGCCCCATGCTGGGGACCAAGCCCGCAACCCAGGCATGTGCCCTTGACTGAAATCGAACCCAGGACCCTTCGGACCACAGGGTGACGCTCTATCCATTGAGCCAAACCAGCTAGGGCTAGATGATGCCATATTCTAATGAAATTCTGGTTTTTCACGAGAACATGGACACATCCATCCCCTTGAATTCTAACATACAGGACTCGCTCCCCTTGTCTCTCTCCTAGACATGCCAACATAACTGCTTCTGCTGTAGGATTGGATGTGATAGTGTGATTACCAGGAGCAGTGGTCCCAGCTGGCAAAATATACTTAACATTCTACACAAACCATCTCAGGGTTTCCAGGCAGCCCACCTAATAGACTATTGTCATCTTACATCTTGTTGCCTAATTCAAATTTTAGATTAGAAATGAAAAATTGGACTGCATCTAATTCCACCATTGGCCTATATTTCTAGTTCAATCAAATTCACACACTCACACAGCCCACAGGTACCCTATTGGACCCATAGCCATTTTGTCCATGGGAAGCAGCTAAGAACAGGCTTTGGAGCCAGACTGCCTCAACTTCCTCCTCTATGAATGAGGGCAGTAACAGGCCTGCCTCCTAGCATTGTGACAGTGACTAAAAGCTAGACATGAAAACACTCAGAACAGTGTTCAGCATTCCATACATGTTAATGATTTTTATCATAATCTATTTTACAGCAATGATTTATTTCTAGATCTCCTTTCTGAATTAAAAAAAATTATCCAGAACAAGACACCTACAGCCTTTTATGTCAGATCAAAGCATTATCTAACATGCAGGCCTGAGGGGAAAGTAACTTTCTTTGACTTACTACTTTCTATTTATTAGGTGCCAGCTTTTTGAAAGTTAAATGCTAATTTTTAAAAGGTTACTAGTGATTTTTAGCCAGCAAAGAAGAAAACTGCAATAAAAAACACACACAAAAGTTAAGGTTTTTTAGTTTCCTATAAGACATTAACCAGTTTTATACTGAACTTGGCAATCTCATTCCAGCATTTTCTTTTTTTCCATTGACTTAATTTAGCAGTTTTTCCTGTCCTCTTTTGAACCAGTTTTACCACTTGGTTGATTTCCTCATTAATGAATTAAGTCCTTGACACACACTCACTATATATTTTTCTGTAATCATGTTTTTAACTTTTTTTTACCATTTATTTATTTTTAATTAATTCTTTATTGTTGAAAGTATTACATATGTTTCCCTTTTGCCCCTATTGACTGCTTCTAGCACCCCCCCCCCCCACCCTTACCCCAGGCTTTCACTACCCTATTGTCTGTGTCCAACAGTTATGCATATATGCATGCAAGTTCTTTGGTTGATCTCTTCCCACCTATCCACCTTCCCTCTGAGGTTCCACAACCTGTTCCATGCATCTATGTCTCTGGACCTATTTTGTTCATCAGTTTATTTTGTTAATTAGATTCCACATATGAGTGAGATCATGTGATACTTGTCTTTCTCTGACTGGCTTATTTCACTTAGTATAATGCTCTCCAGTTGCATCCATGCTGTCTCGAAGGGTAAGAGATTCTTCGTTTTTACTACTGCATAATATTCAATGGTACAAATGTCCCACAGCTTTTTTATACACTCGTCTACTGATGGGCACTTGGGCTATTTCCAGATCTTAGCTATTGTAAATTGTATTGTTATGAACATAGGGGTGCACATGTTTTTTTATTGATGTTTTGGGTTTCTTAGGATATATTCCTAGGAGTGGCATTACTAGGTCAAATGGCAGTTTCATATTTAATATTTTTACAAACTCCATACTGTTTCCATAATGGCTGTACCAGTCTGCATTCCCATCCAGCAGTGTATTAGGATTCCCTTTTCTCCACATCCTCACCAGCACTTGTCATTTGTTGATTTGTTGATGGTAGTCATTCCGACAGGTGTGTGGTGATACCTCATTGTCGTTTTAATTTGCATCTCTCTGATGATCAGTATCTTTGAGCATTTTTTCATATGTCTCTTAGCCATCTGTATGTGCCACTTTGGAGAAGTGTCCTTTGCCCAATTTTTAATTGGATTGTTTGTCTTCCTTTTGTTAAGTTGTATAAATTCCTTATATATTTTGGATATTAACCCTTTTCAGATGTGTCATTGCCAAATATGTTCTCCCACACAGTGGGCTCCCTTTTCATTTTGTTGATGGTTTCTTTTGCTGTGCAAAAGCTTTTTATTTTGATGTAGTCCCATTTGTTTATTTTCTCCTTAGTTTCTTTTGCCCTAGGACAGTGATGGCGAACCTATGACACGCATGTCAGAGGTGACACGCGAACTCATTTTTTTGGTTGATTTTTCTTCGTTAAATGGCATTTAAATATATAAAATAAATATCAAAAATATAAATCTTTTTTATACTATGGTTGCAAATATCAAAAAATTTCTATATGTGACACGGCACCAGAGTTAAGTTAGGGTTTTTCAAAATGCTGACACGCCGAGCTCAAAAGGTTCGCCATCACTGCCCTAGGAGATGTATCTGTAAACATATTGCTATGAGAAATGTCTGAGATTTTGCTGCCTATGGTTTCTTCTAGGATTTTTATGGTTTCACAACTTACATTTAAGTCTTTTTATCCATTTTGGGTTTATTCTTGTGTATGGTGTAAGTTGGTGGTTTAGTTTCATTTTTTTTTTTTTTGCATGTATCTATCCAATTTTTCCAACACCACTAATGAAGAAACTATCTTCATTCCACTGTATGTTCTTGCCTCCTTTGTCAAATATTTATTAAGCATAATGGCTTGGGTCGATTTCTGGTGTCTCTGTTTTGTTCCATTGATCTAAATGCCTATTCTTGTGCCAGTACCAGGCTGTTTTGATTGCAGTAGACTTGTAGTATAACTTGATAAATGAGCCCACCCACTTTGTTCTTCTCTCTCAAGATTGCTGCAGCTATTCGGGGTCTTTTTTCATTCCATATAAATTTTTGGAGTATTTGTTCTAGATCTGTGAAATATGCCATTGGTATTTTAGTAGGGATTGCATTAAATTTGTAGATTGCTTTGGGTAGCATGGATATTTTAATGATGTTAATTCTACTAATCTATGAACACAGTTTATTGTTCCACTTTTTTTATATCTCCCTTTATCTCTTTTTCAACGTCTTGTAGTTTTCCAAGTGCAAGACTTTTACCTCCTTGGTTAAGTTTATTCCTAACTATCTTAACTTTTTTGTTGCAATGCTAAATGGGATTGCTTGTTTAGTTTCTCTTTCTGATAATTTACTATTGTTGTATAAAAATACCATCTATTTCTGGGTATTAAGTTTGCAAACTGCTACATTGTCTAATTCATTTATTAAATTTAGTAGTTTTCTGGTGGAGTCTTTATGGGTTTCTATGTACAATATCATGTCATCTGCAAATCATGAGAGTTTTACTACGTCCTTTGCAATTTTGGGTGCCTTTTATTTCTTCTTGTTGTCTGATAACTATGGCTAGGACTTCCAGTACTATGTTGAACAAGAGTGGTGAAAGAGGGCATTCCTGTCTTATTCCTTTTATTAGGGGAAATGGTTTTAAATTTTGCCCATTGAGTATGATGTTGGCCATCTGTTTGTCTTATATGGCCTTTATTATGTTGAGATATGTTCCCTCTATTCCCATTTTGCTGAAAGTTGTTATCAAAAATGGATGTTGGATTTTGTCAAATGTTTTTTCTGCATAAATTGAAATGATCATGTGATTTCTGTCTTGCAATCAGTTTATGCGATGTATAATATTTATTGATTTGTGAATATTGTACCAGTCTTGCATCCCTGGAATAAATTCCACTTGGTCATGGTGTATCATCTTTTTAATGTATTGCTGGATCTGATTTGCTAATATTTTGTTGAGGATTTTAGCATCTATGTCCATCAGGGATATTGGTCTATAGTTATCTTTCTTTGTAGTGTCTTTATCTGGTTTGGGTATTAGGATAATAATGGCCTCATAAAAAGAGCTTGGAAGTGTTCTTTCTCTTGAATTTTTTGGAATAATTTAAGGAGGATAGGTGCTAGTTGTTTTTTGAAGGTTTGATAAAACTCCCCTATCAAGTTGTACAGACCAGGGCTTTTGTGTGCTGGGAGGTTTTTTTTATTATTATTATTGCTTCTATTTCATCCATTGTTATTGGCCTATTCATGTTTTCTGACTCTTCCTGTTTCAGTTTTGGAAGATTTTATTTTTTCAGGAATTTGTCAATTTCATCCACATTGTTCAGCTTGTTGGAAAATAGTTGTTCATAGTACTTTCTTACAATCCTTTGCATTTCTCTGGTGTCAGTTGTTACTTGATCACTTTTGTTTCTTATTTTATTTATTTGGGTCCTCTCTCTTTGTTTCTTTTTTTTTAATTGCTTAAAATATTACAAAGAGTAGTCCATTTGTCTCCTTTTTTCCCCCTTGACCTTCCCCCAGCCTCCCCTACCCCCCAGTGTCTTGTGTCCATTGGCTATGCTTATATGCATGCATACAAGTCCTTTGGTTGATCTCTAAGGAGTCTGGCTAACAATTATCAATCTTGTTTAAGGTTTTAAAGAACCATCTCTTGGTTTCATTGAACTTTTGTATTATTTTTCAGGGTCTATGTCATTTATTTCTGCTCTAATCTTTATTATTTCCTTCCTTCTACTTACTCTGGGCTTTTCTTGTTGTTCTCTTTCCAATTCTTTAAATTGTAGGGTTAAATAGTTTATCATTAATTTTTCTTGTTTTTTGAGGTAGGCCTGTAGTGCTATGAACTACCCTCTCAGGATTGCTTTTGCTGTGTCCCATAGATTTTTGGGGTTGTTGTGTGTTCAGTTTCATTTGTTTCCAGGAAGTTTTTATTTCTTTCTTGATCTCATTGGTAACCCATTCATTGTTTATTAACATGCTATTTAGCCTCCATGTGTTTGAATGTTTGGAGGTATTTTAACTGTAGTTTATTTCTAATTTCATTCCACCTTGATCTGAGAAGATGCTCAATGTGATTTTAATCTTCTTGAACTTGTAGAGACTTGTTTTGTGTTGTAACATGTGGTCTACCTTGGAGAATGACCCATGAGTACTTGAGAAGAATGTATATTCTGCAGCTTTGTGGAGAAATTTATATATATATATCAATTATATGCAACTGAACCAGTGTGTCCTTTAGAATGACTGTTTCCTTGTTAATTTTTTTTCTGGAAGGTCTAACTAGTGAAGTCAGTGGGATATTAAAGTCTGCCTGTATAACTGTTTTGTTGTCGATCTCTCCCTTAAAGTCCTCTAGAAGTTTTTATATATTTAGGTGCTCCTATATTGGGTGCATATATGTTTACCACAGTTATATCCTCTTGTTGGATTGATCCCTTTAGTATTATGTAATGACCTTTGTTGTCTCTTGTGATGGCCTTCATTTTGAAGTCTCTTTTGTCAGATATGAGTATTGCTACCCTAGTTGTTTTTTTTTTTTTCATTTTTATTTGCATGGAAAACATTTTTCCATCCCTTCACTCTCATCCTGTGTGAGTCTTTTGTCCTGAGGTAGGTCTCTTGTAGATAGTATATAATTGAGTATGCTTTTGTATCCATTCAGCTACCCCATGTCTTTTGATTGGATCATTTAATCCATTCACATTTAGGTTATTATTGATAGGTACTTATTTATTGCTCTTTTAATTCTGTATACCTAGGTTTCTCTCTCTATTTTGTCTTCTCATTACAGAAGTCCCTTTCACATTTCTTGCAGTGCTGGTTTGATGGTGATGAACTCCTCTAGTTTTTTTTTGCTTGTTTGTTTGTGGGGGTTTTGTTTTTGCTTTTTGTTTTTTTGTCTAGGAAGCTCTTTATTTCACTGTCTATTTTGAATGATAGCCTTGCTGGATATAGTAATCTTGGTTTCATATCTTTGCTTTTCATTACCTTGAGTATTTCATGCCATTCCCTACTGGCCTGTAGAGTTTCTGATGAAAAAACAGTTGTCAGACTTATGGAAGCTCCTTTGTAGGTAACAAAATGCTATTCTCTTGTTGCCTTTAAGATTCTCTCTTTGTCTTTAATTTTTGGCATTTTAACTATGATATATCTGGGCCTGTGCCTGTTTGGATTCTTCTTGGTTGGCACTCTCTATTCCTCCTGATTTGTATGACTTTTCCCTTCACCAGGTTAGAGAAGTTTCCTGCCATTATTTATTAAAAAACATTCTTTATCCTTTGCTCACTTTCTTCCCCTCTAACACACCTATTATATGAATATTGTTATGTTTCATGTTGTCCCATAGCTCCCTTAAGCTGTCCTTCTGTTTTTTAATTGTTTTTTCTCATTGGTTCTCTGATTGAGTGATTTTTTTCTACCATGTCTTCTAATTCATTGATCCAATCCTCACCTTTTCCTAATCTGATGTGTATTCCTTCCACTGAATTCTTTATTAGTATTATGTCATTCTTCATAGTTACTATCTTTTCTCATGCTGTTGAGCATCTTTACCATCATTATTCTAAACTCTATGTCTAATAAATTTCTTTTTTATCTTTAAATTCTTTATTAGTTAAGGAATTACAAATGTGTCCTCATCCCCCCCATTAACCCCCAACGTCCCCCCCCACCCCCGCCGCCTGTACACTCATGCTACCATCCCCCTGTTGTTCATGTCCATCGGTTTGGCTTATATGCGTGTATACAAGTCCTTCGGTTGTTCTCTTCCCCTTACCCCCACCCTCCCCTACTTTCCCTCTGGGGATTAATAGTCTGATTGCTGTTTCTCTGTCTTTGTATCTGTCCCTGTTCATCAGTCTATGTTGTTATCTATATTCCACAAATGAGTGAGATCATGTGGTATTTATCTTTCTCTGACTGGCTTATTGCACTTAGCATAATGCTAAGTTCCATCCATGCTGTTGCAAAAGGCAAGAGTTCCTTCATTTTTACCGCAGCATAGTATTCCATTTTGTAGATGTACCACTGTTTTCTAATCCACTCATCTGCTGATAGGCACTTAGACTGTTTCCAAATCTTAGCTATGGTGAATTGTGCTGCTATGGACATAGGGGTGCATATATCCTTTCTGATTGGCATTTCTGGCTTCTTGGGATATATTCCTAGAAGTGGGATCACTGGGTCAAATGGGAGTTCCATTTTTAGTTTTTTGAGGAAGCTCCATACTGTTCTCCACAGTGTCTGCACCAGTCTGCATTCCCACCAGCAGTGCAGAAGGATTCTTTTTTCTCCACATCCTCTCCAACACTTGTTGTTTGTTAATTTGTTAATGATGGCCATTCTGACAGGTGTGAGGTGATACCACATTGTCATTTTGATTTGCATCTCTCATATAATTAGTGACTTTGAGCATGTTTTCATATGTCTTTCGGCCCTCTGTATGTCCTCTTTCGAAACGTGTCTACCTAGGTCCATTGCCCATTTTTTTTATTGGATTGTTTATCTTCCTATTATTAAGTTTCATGAGTTACTTGTAAATGTTGGAGATTAAACCCTTATCGGTGATATCATTGGCAAATATGTTCTCCCATGCAGTGGGTCTTCTTGTTGTTTTGTTGATGGTTTCCTTTGCTGTGCAAAAGCTTTTTATTTTAATGTAGTCCCATTTGATTATTTTCTCTTTAGTTTCCATTGCCCTAGGAGCATTATCAGAGAAGAAATTCCTTAGACATATGTTTGCGATTTCACTGCCTATGGATTCCTCTAGTATTTTTATGGCTTCCAGTCTTACGTTTAAGTCTTTTATCCATTTTGAGTTTATTTTTGTGTATGTTGTGAGTTGGTGGTCTAGTTTCATCCTTTTGCATGTATCTGTCCAATTTTCCCAACACCATTTATTGAAGAGACTGTCTTGATTCCATTGTATGCTCTTGCCTCCTTTGTCGAATATTAATTGGGCATGATGCTTTGGGTCAATTTCTGGGTTCTCTATTCTATTCCATTGATCTATATGTCTGTTATTGTGCCAGTACCAAGCTGTTTTAAGAACAGTGGCTTTGTAATACAGTTTGATATCTGGTATTGAGATCCCACCTACTTTGTTCTTCTTTCTCAGGATTGCTGCAGCTATTCGAGGTTTTTTTTTATTCCAGATGAATTTTTGGAACGTTCATTCTAGATCTGTGAAATATGCCGTTGGTAATTTAATGGGGATTGCATTGAATCTATAGATTGCTTTGGGTAGTATGGACATTTTGATGATGTTGATTCTACCAATCCATGAACATGGTATGTTCTTCCATCTGTTTATGTCTTCCTCTATCTCTTTTTTCAGTGTCCTGTAGTTTTTCGCATATAAGTTTTTTACCTTCTTAGTTAAGTTTATTCCTAGGTATCTTAATTTTTTTGGTGCGATGGTAAATGGGATTGCTTTTTTAGTCTCACTTTCTGTAAGTTCACTATTGGTGTAAAGAAATGCCATGGTTTTCTTCGCATTAATTTTGTATCCTGCTACACTGCCGAATTCATTTATTAAGTCTAATAATTTTTGATGGAGTCTTTAGGGTTCTCTATGTACAGTATCATGTCATCTGCAAATAAGGACAGTTTTACTTCTTCTTTTCCAATCTGGATGCCTTTTATTTCTTCTTCTTGTCTGATCGCAATGGCTAGTACTTTCAGTACTATGTTGAACAGGAGTGGTGAGAGGGGGCATCCCTGTCTTGTTCCTCTTCTTAAGGGAACTGGTTATAGTTTTTGCCCATTGATTATGATGTTGGCTGTGGGTTTGTCATATATGGCTCTTATGATGTTGAGGTATGATCCTTCTATTCCTACCTTGCTTAGAGTTTTTATCAAGAAAGGGTGTTGAATTTTGTCAAATGCTTTTTCTGCATCAATTGATATGACTATTTGGTTTTTATCTCTCAATTTGTTTATGTGATGAATCACGTTTATTGATTTGCTGATATTGTACCATCCTTCCATCCCTGGAATGAATCCTACTTTGTCATGGTGTATGATCTTTCTGATGTATTGCTAGATCCGATTTGCTATAATTTTGTTGAGTATTTTGGCGTCTATGTTCATGAGGGATATTGGCCTATAATTCTCTTTCATTGTGTTGTCTCTATCTGGTTTTGGTATTAGGGTGATGCTGGCTTCATAGAATGAGCTGGGAAGTGTTCCTTCTTCTTGAATTTTTTGTAATAGTCTTAGGAGGATAGATTTTAGTTCTTCCTTGAATGTTTGGTAAAACTCCCCTGTGAAGCCATCTGGCCCCATGCTTTTGTTTACTGGGTGCATTTTGATGACTGCTTCAATTTCTTCCATAGGTATTGACCTGTTGAGATTTTTAGAATCCTCTGGATTGAGTTTTGGAAGATTGTATTTTTCTAAGAATATGTCCATTTCCTCCAGGTTGTCTAGTTAGAGTAGAGTTGTTCATAGTATTTTTTAACAATCATTTGTATTTCTGTGGGGTCTGTTGTTATTTCGCCTCTATCGTTTCTAATTTTGTTTATTTGGGTCCTCTCTCTTTGCTTCTTGTTGAGCCTGCCTAGAGGTTCATCAATCTTGTTTATCCTTTCACAGAACCAGCTCTTGCTTTCATTGATCTTTTATATTGTTTTTTTTGGTCTTTATGTCATTTATTTCTGCTCTGATCTTTATTATCTCCTTTCTTCTGCTCACTCTGGGCTTTTTTTGTTGTTCTCTCTCCAATTCTTTGAGTTGTAGAGTTAAATGATTTACTATCATTTTTTTTCTTGTTTTTTGAGGTAGGCCTGTAGTGCTATAAACTTCCCTCTCAGGACTACTTTCATTGTGTCCCATAGATTTTGGGTTGTTGTACTGTTATTGTCATTAGTTTCCAGGGTGTTTTTAATTTCTACTTTGATCTCACTGGTAACCCAATCATTATTTAGTAACATGCTATTCAGCTTCCAAGTGTTTGAGTTTTTTGGATTGTTTTTATTGTGGTTTATTTCTAATATTATGCCCTTGTGATCTGAGAAGATGCTTGGTATGATTTCAATCTTCTTTAAATTGGGGAGACTTTGCTTGTGACCCAATATGTGGTCTATTTTTGAATATGTCCCATGTGCACTTGAGAAGAATGTATATTCTGTGGCTTTTGGGTGAAATGTTCTGAAGATGTCAATTAAGTCCATCTGATCTAGAGAGTCATTTAGGATTGTTGTTTCTTTGCTGATTTTTTGTCTGGAGGATTTATCCAGTGATGTCAGTGGTGTGTTTAAGTCCCCTACTATGATTGTGTTGTTGTTGATCTCTCCCTTGTTATTTTCCAGGAGGTTTTTTATGTATTTGAGTGCTCCTGCATTGGGTGCATATATGTTTATAAGGGTCATATCCTCTTGATGTATCGATCCCTTTAATATTATGAAGTGGTCTTCCTTATCTCTTGTTATGGCCTTCACTTTGAGGTCTATTTTGTCAGATATAAGTACTGCTACCCCAGCTTTTTTTGTTCATTTCCATTTGCCTGAAAGATATTTTTCCATCCCTTCACTTTCATTCTGTGTGAGTCCCTTTTTCTGAGGTGGGTCTCTTGTAGACAGCATATATATGGGTCATGTCTTTTTATCCATTCAGCCACTCGATGTCTTTTGATTGGAGAGTTTAGTCCGTTTACATTTAAGTTATTATTGAAAGGTACGTGCTTGGAGTTATTTCTATTTTTGCACCTGTGTTCTTTCTTACCTTTATATTTCTTCTTTTTACAGCATTCCTTTTAACGTTTCTTGCATTGCTGGCTTGGTAGTGATAAACTCCCTTAGCCTTTTTTTGTCTGCATAGCTCCTGATTTCCCCTTCAATTTTGATTGATTGTCTTGCTGGATATAGTATTCTTGGATTCAGTCGTTTGCTTTGCAACACTTTGTATACCTCCTTCCATTCCCTTCTAGCTTGATGTGTTTCTGTTGAGAAATCATTTGATAATCTGATGGGGGATCCTTTGTAGGTAACTCTCTGTTTCTCTCTTGCAGCCTTTAAGATTCTCTCTTTGTCTTGTACATTTGCCATCATTAGTATGACGTGTCTTGGTGTGGGTCTTTTGGGGTTTATCTTGCTTGGGATTCTCTGTACTTGTGTAACTTTTTTCTTCCCCATATCTGGGAAGTTTTCTGTCTTATTTCTTCAAATAGATTTCCTAATTCTTGCTGCTCCTCTTGTCCTTCTTGCAGCCCTATTATGCATATGTTACTTCGTTTCATGTTGTCCCAAAGCTCCCTTAGGCTCTCCTCCTGCTTTTTAATTTTTTTTTCCAGTTGCTGTTCAGATTGAGGTTGTTTCTCTGCCTTATCTTCTAACTCACTAATTCGGTCCTCTGCTTCTTCTAGTCTGCTGTTGAAACTTTCCATGGTGTTTTTGATTGTACCTATATCACTTTTCATTTCTTCCTGATTTTTGCATAGGTTGTTGATTTTCTCATCCATTCGGTGAATGAATTGTACAACCATTATTCTAAATTCTTTTTCTGTCATGTTGCATGCTTCAATTTCATTAATTTCCTTTCTTGGCGACTCCTCATTGTCTTTCCTCTGGGTGTTGTGTCGTCTCTTCATTCTGATTATCTCCTGATGGTTCAAACGTCAAGTTGCGTGGGCCTGGGCTGTGTGCAGTGAGAGCCTCACACCACCCTTGTGTCACTGAAGAGCTCTGACCCTAAGATGTGTGGTTGTTGTGGGTTGCTGGGAACAAGGCTCGCTCAGAGTCAGTGTTGCCAGCGCTCAATATGGCCTCGTGCACGCCCTTAGAATCAGGGGCCCTGCCTGCACCGTGCTTAAACAGAGACCCCCCTGAAGCATGTTGAAAATCAGAGCCCCCTAGCATGTGCCAGGAGTCAGAGTTCCCCAAGAATCCAGTATCAGAGTCTCTGCTGCTTCGCGCAACCTCGCATTGAGAATCAGGGCCCCTGTGTGCCCTTGCACCAAGAATTGGAGTCACTGGCTCTTAGTATGAATGCACAGGGAATCGGGGATCTCAGGCACAGGTGATAAGAAACACAGTCAAGTCACTGGTGCTTGGTGCTGTCTCCTGCCCAGAGAATCGGGATCCCTGGGCCCATGTTACATGGGACAAATTCCCAGTGTTCGCGCGTTTGCTCCCAGCCCAGGACTCCTGACGCTGGCACTACGCCGGACCAGTTCCAAGGTGCTCATGCACTTCCAGGCTAAAGTTCCTGTAGCAGCACTGAGGCCCGGACAAGGGGTGGGTCTATCAGTTACTATGGCACTGCCCATGAGCCTGCAGGGAGGGGGATGGGCTCTGTTACTCACGGATCTGCCGCGGAGATTTCTGAACTTTTGGTGTCCTCAGGTCTGTAGCTGTGGTCACAGGTCTCTGTCCCCAGTGGCTTCAGGGTCCTGGTATGCATCTGAGATCAGACTGGGTGGTGCTGAGAAAAGGATCCTAGTTTCAAGCAGCTCTGTTTCCCAAGATGGCATGGTTGCTGTGCCCATGCTGGCCGCCCAGGAATGTCCACGCAGGGAGCGGGGCTCTGCCGTCTAAGACTGCCCGGGTTAGCAGCCCCTTAGAAGACCTGCAGAATCTAACTGCCCTTAGCTCATACACACACACACCACACGTGTCCACACACTCCTCTATCACTTCCTTGCTCTCTCACACTCTCTCCCTCCCTACCTACCTGACGGTCACCATTTTTCTCCTTTCTAATACATTTCTTATCTCCATTTCATTTATCTCTTCTTCTGGAAAATTCTCCTGTTTGTTTTGTTTTTTTTTTCATTTTGGGCTTGTTTTTTTGTCTCCCCATTCTGGCTAGCTGTTTGTATTTGTGTCTGTGTATTTGGTAAGTCTACTAAAATTTCCAATCTCTAGTGCAGGACAATGTCAGACACTGTTTGTTACTGGCCCTGAGTAACATCATCAATCCAAAGTTTTTGGATCCCTCTGCTGAGGTGGGGTGCCTTTGAAAATGACCAAGATGGGAAAAAGAAAATGGCAGAGGTATAGACGAATGTGTCCTGTGCCTTGTCCCAGAGCAGATAAGGGTGAGCAGCTGAAACGGGTAACATACAGCCCAAATAAGCAGAGGATATTCAGCTGAGAGACAGTTTGCAGGGGGAAAGACAGAGAACTCCCAGAAAAAAGGGGACGGTTGGAGATTGCGGCTGAAATCTCTCCCAGAGCGCCGGCTTAGCCACGGAGACTGCACCATCTTGAGTAGCTATTACCGGCATCCAGAGATCAGCTACTAACCCGGAAACAATGGATCTCAAGCAGTGCGACTATGTGAACTCAGACGAGCATTGCTTCTTCTCACAGAAAGCAGAGAGAGAACCACATAACCAAACACCTGGAGAAGAGAGATCATGGTGAAACAAAGAACCAACCCACACATTAAAGAAAAACAGGCATCATCAGAAAAGGAAGTAAACAAAACGGAGGCAAGCAACCTATCAGAGAAAGAATTCAGAGAAATGGCCATAAGGTGGATGAAAAGAATGGAAGACAAATTCAACAATATGTGTAAGAACCAAGAGAAAATGAAGAAAAACCAAGAAGAAATGAAAAATGACATCACTGCTATAAAGAACTCAATAGAAAGCATCAACAGTAGATTAGAAGAAGCAGAGGACCACATCAGCGAGCTAGAAGACAAGGTAGGAAAAAATACCCAAGCAGAACAGCTTCTAGAAAAAAAATTAAAAAGCAGGAGGAGAGCCTAAGAGAACTCTGGGACAACACGAAACGAAACAACATCCGAATAATAGGGGTTCCAGAAGGAGAGGAAACTGAGCAAAGAATAGAAAACCTGTTTGAAAAAATAATAACAGAAAATTTCCCTGATATAGGGAAGAAAAAACTCACACAAATCCAAGAAGCTCACAGAGTCCCAAACAAAATGAACCCCAAAAGACCGATGCCAAGGCACATTATAATTAAATTAACAAACACCAATGACAAAGCAAGAATCTTAAAAGCAGCCAGAGAGAGACAGAAAGTTATTTACAAAGGATCCCCCGTCAGACTAGCGACTGATTTCTCAACAGAAACACATCAGGCAAGAAGGGAATGGAATGAAATATACAAAGTCATGCAAAGAAAGGGTCTAAATCCAAGAATACTGTACCCAGCAAGGCTATCAATCAAAATTGAGGGTGAAATCAGGAGCTTCACAGACAAAGACGGTCTATGGGATTTTATTACTACCAAACCAGCAATGCAAGAAATGCTAAAGGGTCTGCTGTAAAAAGAAAAAATAGGAAACAAAGAATGAACACAGGGGTAAAGAACAAAAATGGCGACTAACAAGTTTCTAACAATAATAACTTTAAATGTAAATGGATTAAATGTCCCAATCAAAAGATATAGGGTAACTGAGTGGATAAGAAAACATGACCCATATATATGCTGTCTACAGGAAACCCACCTCAGAAAAAAAGATGCACACAGACTGATGGTGAAGGGATGGAAAAAGGTTTTTCAGGTGAATGGAAGTGAAAAAAAGGCCAGGGTAGCAATACTTATATCTGACAAATTAGATCTCAAAGTGAAAGACATGAAAAAAGATAAAGAAGGCCACTTCATAATACCAAAGGGAGCAATCCAACAAGAAGAAATAACTCTGGTAAATGTATATGCACCCAATATAGGAACACCCAAATACTTAAGAAATCTTCTGGAATAGATCAAGGGAGAGATTGATAGCAATACAATCATAGTAGGGGACCTTAACACCCCATTATCACCACTGGACAAATCCTAACAAAAAATCAGCAAAGAAACATCAATCCTAAATGACTCACTAGATCAGATGGAATTAATTGACCTCTTCAGAACATTTCACCCCAAAGCCACAGAATATACATTCTTCTCAAGTGCACATGGGTCATCTTCAAAGATAGACCATATATTGGGTCACAAAGTCTCTTCAAATTCAGGAAAATTGAAATCTTATCAAGCATCTTTTCAGATCACAAAGGCATAAAACTGGAAATCAACTACGACAAAAACAATCCAAAAAAAATCAAACACATGGAGACTAAATAGCATGCTATTAAACAATGACTGTGTTACCAGAGAGATCAAAGAAGAAATAAAAAACATCATGGCAACAAATGACAATGAAAACACAACAATCCAAAACCTATGGGACACAGCGAAAACAGTATTGAGAGGGAAGTTCATAGCTCTACAAGCCTACAGCAAGAAACAAGAAACAATGAGAATAAATGACCTAACTCTACAACTCAAAGATTTAGAAAGAGAGCAACAAGAAAAGCCCAGTGTAAGCAGAAGGAAGGAAATAACAAAGATCAGAGCGGAGATAAACGACATAGAGACCAAAAAAACAATACAAAAGATCAACAAAACCAAGAGCTGGTTCTTTGAAAGGATAAACAGATTGATAAACCTCTAGCCAGGCTCACCAAAAAACAAAGAGAGAGGACCCAAATGAACAAAATCAGAAATGAAAGAGGAGAAATAACAACAGACCCCACAGAAATACAAAGGATTGTTAGAAAATACTATGAACAACTCTACTCCACCACACTAGACAACCTGGAGGAAATGGACACATTCCTAGAAAAATACAAACTTCCAAAACTTAATCAGGAAGAATATAAAAATATCAATAGGCCAATAACTATGGAGGAAATTGAAGCAGGAATCAAAAAGCTTCCAGCAAACAAAAGCCCGGGGCCTGACGGCTTCACAGGGGAGTTTTACCAAACATTCAAGGAAGACCTAAAACCTATCCTCCTCAGACTATGTCAAAAGATTCAAGAGGAAGAAACACTTTCCAGCTCATTCTATGAAGCCAGCATCACCCTAATACCAAAACCAGATAAAGACAACACAATGAAAGAGAATTATAGGCCAATATCCCTCATGAACATAGACACCAAAATCCTCAACAAAAACCTAGCAAATCGGATCCAGCAGTAAATCAAAAAGATTATACACCATGACCAAGTAGGATTTATCCCAGGGATGCAAAGATGGTTCAATATCCGCAAATCAATAAATGTGATACATCACATAAACAAATTGAGAGATAAAAACCACATAGTCATATCAATTGATGCAGAAAAAGCATTTGACAAAATCCAACATGTTTTCTTGATAAAAACTCTCCGCAAGATAGAAATTGAGGAATCATACCTCAACATAATAAAAGCCATATATGACAAACCCACAGCCAACATCATAATCAATGGGCAAAAACTAAAACCATTCCCCCTAAAAACAGGAACAAGACAGGGATGCCCCCTCTCACCACTCCTGTTCAACATAGTACTGGAAGTGCTAGCCATTGCGATCAGACAAGAAGAAGAAATAAAAGGCATCCAGATTGGAAAAGAAGAAGTAAAACTGTCCTTATTTGCAGATGACATGATACTGTACATAGAGAACCCTAAAGACTCCATCAAAAATTATTAGACTTAATAAATGAATTCGGCAATGTAGTAGGATACAAAATTAATGCCAACAAATCCATGGCATTTCTTTACACCAATATTGAACTTACAGAAAGTGAGACTAAAAAAGCAATCCCATTTACCATTGCACCAAAAACATTAAGATATGCAGGGAGCCAGTCCATCCTTGCTGCTTGACACAGTCGCTGCAGGGAAGAAACATCTGCACAGCATGTGTTTCAAGGGACCTGGCATATATAGCATACTGTTCTTAATGTGTTTGCTCCCCTTAGCACTATGTGTTTTGGCCAAGGTCACCTCTCCGAGAAGGGTTGTTTCCCCAGGTGGGGATTTTCCCCTGAAGTTAGGGAGGGAGTGAAACCCCTTAACTAAGTGCCAGGCGGGTAGTTAATCACTTTAACTACAAACAATCACCCTTAAGCTACATAATCTTTACTCCCTGGAATGGAGATAAGAAACGCCCTAACCTTTGCAATAGAAATTGACAGGATTAAAATCAACTGGTATAAATACAGATGTAACAAGACAACAGGATACAGAACCTAGACACAGAACCTAGGGAGAGAACCTGGCTGAAGAACCTAGAGACAGATCCTAACCAGAACCTAGCCAGAGAACATGGCAAAAGATGCTGGACAGAACCTGGCTACAGAACTTCACTGGAGAACCTAGACAGAACATGGCAAAAGAACCTGGATAGAACCTGGCTAAAGAACCTGGCGACCGAACCTGGTTGGAGAACCTGGAGAAGCTGGATGGAGAACCTAGCGAGAGAACATGGCTATAGAACCTGGCTGGAGCTCCTGGCTAGAGGTCCTGACCAGGCTGCTGATCAACTGAAGGCTGTCTTCGTGTAATTCCTTCTTCGCCGACTCTGTCCACACCTTAGGGGACCCCTGGACCCGCTGGGATTGGACCCCAGCAAAGATACCTAGGAATAAACTTAACTAAGAAGGTAAAAGACTTATATGCAAAAAATCAACAGGACACTGAAAAAAGAGATAGAAGAAGACAGAAACAGATGGAAGAACATACCATGTTCATGGATTGGTAGAATCAACATCAACAAAATGTCCATACTACCCAAAGCAATCTATAGATTCAATGCAATCCCCATTAAATTACCAACGGCATATTTCACAGATCTAGAACGAACGTTCCAAAAATTCATCTGGAATAAAAAAAAACCTCGAATAGCTGCAGCAATCCTGAGAAAGAAGAACAAAGTAGGTGGGATCTCAATACCAGATATCAAACTGTATTACAAAGCCACTGTTCTTAAAACAGCTTGGTACTGACACAAGAACAGACATATAGATCAATGGACTAGAATAGAGACCCCAGTAATCGATCCAAAGCATCATGCCCAATTAATATTCGACAAAGGAGGCAAGAGCATACAATGGAATCAAGACAGTCTCTTCAATAAATGGTGTTGGGAAAATTGGACAGATACATGCAAAAAGATGAAACTAGACCACCAACTCACAACATACACAAAAATAAACTCAAAATGGATAAAAGACTTAAACGTAAGACAGGAAACCATAAAAATACTAGAGGAATCCCCAGGCAGCGAAATCGCAAACATATGCTGAAGCAATTTCTTCTCTGATAATGCTCCTAGGGCAATGGAAACTAAAGAGAAAATAAACAAATGGGACTACATTAAAATAAAAAGCCTTTGCATAGCAAAAGAAACCATCAACAAAACAACAAGAAGACCCACTGCATGGGAGAACATATTTGCCAATGATATCACCGATAAGGGTTTAATCTCCAACATTTACAAGGAATTCATGAAACTTACCAAAAGAAGATAAACAATCCAATCAAAAAATGGGCAATGGACCTAGATAGACACTTTTCGAAAGAGGACATACAGAAGGTCAAAAGACACATGAAAACATGCTCAAAGTCACTAATTATATGAGAGATGCAAATCAAAATGACAATGCGTTATCATCTCACACCTGTCAGACTGGCTATCATCAACAAATCAACAAACAACAAGTGTTGGAGAGGATGTGGAGAAAAAGGAACCCTTCTGCACTGCTGGTGGGAATTCAGACTGGTGCAGACACTGTGGAGAACAGTATGGAGCTTCCTCAAAAAACTAAAAATGGAACTCCCATTTGACCCAGTGATCCCACTTCTAGGAATATATCCCAAGAAGCCAGAAACGCCAATCAGAAAGGATATATGCACCCCTATCTTCATAGCAGCACAATTCACCATAGCTAAGATTTGGAAAAAGCCTAAGTGCCCATCAGCAGATGAGTGGATTAGAAAACAGTGGTACATCTACAAAATGGAATACTATGCTGCGGTAAAAAAGAAGGAACTCTTGCCTTTTGCAACAGCATGGATGGAACTTAGCATTATGCTAAGTGAAATAAGCCAGTCAGAGTTTGGGGGTTAATGGGGGGGATGAGGACACATTTTTAATACCTTAACTAATAAAAAAGAAAGAAAAGAAAAGGACCAAGATGTGTACCAGGGTCTGCTTTTTCTAGCTCCAGGAACAGAAACAGATCAGGCGAATTCTCAAAGCCTCCAGAGATCCTCCTCTGCCTTCAGTCTAGTTGTTATCAGCTTTGATTAGCTTCAGGAGGACCACAGGAGGGCCAAGATGTCTTCCAACAGGGTGGAGCAATTGCCTTTCCACCAGGCAATAACTACCTGGATAGCAAAGGTCCATGAGAGAAAGATATCCTCTGCAGCATGAGGTAATGACTGAAACAGGAAACCTGGTGGCTGCCCTCTGAGCTCCAACCCCAGAGCTTCCAATCCTAGACTGTCCTCACACAACTCCAGACCATTCTGCCCTCCCTCTTTGGAGCCCAAGGTGAGTGGCTGCACACGAAATTTTGTGTGTGTTGGACGTTTAAGAGAGTGCCTGCATTCCCAGCCCTCTCTCACTGGAATACATCAACCCTGCTACTTTTTACAGCCAGATGTTATGTGGGCACCTTTATCAGTTCTTGTGCTCTGGGCTGGGGAGACCAACTTGTGGTTTAGACCCAGAGTTCTCAGTGGGAACCCCCACAGCTGAGATATCCTTCCAGAACTTCAGCTGCTGTCTGTGGGAGCCCAGCCAGCCCTTTCACACCTCCACCCTTCCTACCAGTCTCTATGAGGTCTAACTTTCTATCCTTGGTTATCAGGGTTCTCTCCAGCTAGTCTTCAGTTGATTTCAAGGGTTGTTCTTCTGTATTTTAGTTGTATTTCCAGTTTGGTCTTGGGAGAGTGTCAGTGTAGCTTCCACTTACTCTGCCACCATTTTGGAATGTTTTTAGCTTTTTTTTTAAAAAAAAAAAAAAAAGTATTCCTTGCTGGGAGCCAGGATTCAGTAGGTCTGGGAGGAGCCTGGAAATTTGGAATTTACAGCATTGAATTTTTCCTAAGAGCAATGCCTGGACTTGGAAAATGCAGGTGTTCACAAAATGTTGCGTAAACATCCATCCATGTGAGCAAATGATGTGCCTTACTCCTTATGCCATCTCCCTCCATTACTTATCCTTTATTTCACAACTTACTCTCACTATTACAGAGGACCTAGTTTTGGTAGGGACACAGTTAGTAAACCTTGCTTATCACAATGACCAGTTAAATTGAGGTTAATGAGAGGGCAAGGGGAAGTGAGAGAGGATTCTCCAATAACTGAAAAATACAGTCAGTTGAGACATCAAAACTAAGCCACTTGCGATGGTTATGGTGCTCCAGTCCCGCAGATATGCCCATCGTAAGACTCTCAGCGATAGGGCAACAGCAGCAGCACTGCTGACCTCATTCCCCATAAGCCATGTGAACACTCTCCTAGGCCATCTCAGGCTGAAGAGAAGTGAATCGCAGTTGGCTGCACAAGCACTGTGGGGACTTCTGACCTAGGGAGTGGACTTAGTGTCCAGCCCCTGCTGTCTGGAGCATCCCATCTTCATGTGCTTCTTGTATAAATAATTAACAGGTAGTACACTCTCCAGTATTAAAAAAAAATAAAGTGATCAGGACCTCTTATATGAATGTAGGGAGAATCATGAATGCCCACCATGGTAGTCTCAGCCCTGGCAGCACATCAGAATTGGGAACATGATAAAAGAACCCCTGTGCCTGGGTCTCATCTCCTGAGGGTCCACTACAATGAGTCTGGGTGAGGCCTGAAGAGCAGTATTTCAATGTCATATTCCATCCTCAGGGGAAATAGCCTACATTGCCTGCACTGTCGTTGAGGCAACTGGGAAGGTGTTGGCTATCAATTATTTCAATCATTCCAGCAACACATTAAGTCTAAGTATCTCTAGTCATTTTAGGAGTATTGTAAACTTTAAGACAGTAGTTTTCATTCTCTGGACTTAATAAGGTTAATGTAGTAAAACTGCTTTTGAGGGGAAAGTCTTAGAAACAACAAAGTAGTGACACGAGAAGCTTGGCCATGAGGAGTGACTTCCCCCAAGAACCTGGAAGTAAGAGGAATAGTGTTCCATCTCAGGCTGAAATGAACAAAATCCACACAAAATGGATATCATTAAGCAGGCAATAAATTGTAAATATGTGATTATGAAGTTTCTTTGGAATGTTTTACAAAATGCTTTTATTATTACAATATTACAATACTTCTAAAAATAAAAGAAACTACTTTGAAAAAAGTTATATGAGATAACAACACAAAGTCTCCCACCCTGCACCCTCCACCCCCTCCCCACCACTGCTTCTCATCTGCAACAGAGCCGTGTGTGAGGAAGGAGCAAGGAGAACACAGCTGGGAAGCTGATCCACGTCAGCAAAGGAAGAGGACGCCTTTGTCTGACACCTTCCTTAGTCACAAGGCTTCTTCCAGAGGCAAAGCAGTTTAGAAGGTACAGATGAACATTTGAGAAATAATATCTAACATGATAGAAAAATGCCATCAAATGCCAACGAAAATAATAGCAAATGCATGCACCTGTTAGGAAAGGCTGGGGACAGAGAAGGAAAGGAATAGATGAGCAGCAACAATAGAGAAAACAAATGTAAACAAGCCACAACAGATTAGCAGTAGCTACCATGTGTTGATCCAGTGCCGAGCACTTTATATGTGCTATTTTATACACTTCTCTAAAGGGCCCAGTGAGGTATGGGTCACAACTACATCTCTCAGATAAAGGTCTGTGTTCTGCAGTGATAGCTCAATCGGGATCCTTCCCCACTCAGCCAATTTTAGATCATTTCCAATTTTGATGTCAGGGAGAGGAGGGCACACCAGGTGCCTGAGACTGGATGCTACTGGGGGATTGGAGAAGACCCTAAGTACCTCGAGAAAAGTGGAGTCCCAAGAAGGAAGGACCCTGGGCCCCAAAATAAGCCCAGGGAAACCGACAGATCAGGAACATCCACAGTGGACTATGGGTGAGCAAGAAACACATTTTTATCCATTCATTCATTCATTTATTCAACAACCACTTAGATTGATTTGTCATGTGTTGGCACTGTTCTAAGGCCTTTTAAATATAACTCATTTAATACATAAAGCAACAGTATGAGGCACATGCTAATATCTCCATTTTATAGATGAAGAAAACTAATATACAAAGAAGTTAAATAACTTCTTAACAGCACAACTATTGTTTTAAGCCACTGATTGGAAGTTTTGTTATAACAATGAGGTTTCCCTAACTAATACAGTGTCACTACGTTGATATTTTCTGTTCAGACTTACAGGACTAATTTTGTCAAGAAGCTTACAAAGCCCAGAATAGTGACTTCAAAGACATTACCAGTGAGTTTCAAAACACATATTACCTTTTGGTGTGGCTTAGTTCAAAACATTTATGGCAAGGGTGAGTTTATCTGAATGGTAGAGAAGGGAATGATACATTGACTACTGTGATCTTTTTGAAAGGATCTATGTAATTTAATCTACATAATCTCTTGTGAAATTCACTGTCTTTTAAATAAAATGATTAAGCTTATCACTCAGATCCTGTGTATTCTCATTGGTTAAGTGAAGGGTAGGGACTAAAGAGCTTGAAAGTACCTTCCAGCATCAACATTAAGCGTCAACCTTCAATTTCCCATATCAAGGCCATCTCAACATAGGAAATTTAACTTAAACTAAGAATAATTGATTTCATAATCAGTTGACACACTCAAGACTGAATGTGAGTCTCTGACCTCAGTCTTCACTCTTGGGCCGAGAGCAGTAGGCATGAAAAGTCTATGTAAGAATGGGACCCCTAACTGGTTTGGCTCAGTGGATAGAGCGTCGGCCTGCGGACTCAAGGGTCCCAGGTTCGATTCCAGTCAAGGGCATGTACCTTGGTTGTGGGCACATCCCCAGCAGGGGGTTTGCAGGAGGCAGCTGATCGATGTTTCTCTCTCATCAATGTTTCTAACTCTCTATCTCTCTCCCTTCCTCTCTGTAAAAAACCAATAAAATATATTTTTAAAAAAAAGAATGGGAGCGTATGTATAGTCACCAGCTACTATAAAAGGATTGTAACTACACTTAATTTTGCTATCATTTAAAAAAATTATATACACTCTATGATCCTATCTATATATATAAAACCCTAAGCAACTGGTCAACAGTTCAACCAGTTGACCATTTGACCAGTCGCTATGACATGCACTGACCACTAGGGGGCAGACACTCAACGCAGGAGCTGCCCCCGGTGGTCAGTGTTCTCCCACAGTGGGAGTGCCACTCAGCTAATGGGCACCAGCGCCAGGCTCATGGCTGTCAAGTGCACATGCGGTGGTGTGAGCCTCTCCCGCCTCTGCGGCAGCGCTACTGGGCAGCGGCAGCAGGCACAGCGGGCCTGTATGAGTGAGAAGCCACCTGCCACTTGGCACACTACTACATCCCTTGGGGGATGTTGGACTGCCGGTTTCGGCCTGATCCCTGCAGGCCAGGCCAGATTGCGAGAGGGCTCAGGCCAGGCTGAGGGACCCCACCAGTGCATGTATCCGTGCACCAGGCCTCTAGTAATAAATAAAGTGGTACATAAAATATTTACCTTAGATGCAAGGATACAGTACTGCTACATCCAGTTCCCAAGAGAAAACATTGCAGATCAACAGAGATAATTTGACTTCCTCTCCCTTCCATGGTTTTCTGCTACCTTTTGTTCTCTGTCCTTTCAATTCCTCCTCATTGGAGACTCTGGCTCTCCAATTTTGCAGTCCCATCATTTGACATTGAGTTCACCTTTCCTTTTCACAGCCCCGTTGCTCTATATTTTCCCTTTTTTACCTTTGCAAAGATAAAACCTCATTTTTAAATGAAAGCTGAGATTCAGATACAAAGTGTAACTGAGAATCAGCTTAAATGGCAAAGAAAAAAGAAAATGATTGAATGAGCCAGGTAACTGACTCCAGCCCAAGCACAACTTTAAATCTGGCATAACTATTATCTTTTTTCCATCTCAGAACTGAACCAAAATAACTATTTATTAAGGTTTTGTGAAATTTAATCAAGCATGGCAGTGGGGTATGTAAATGATGATATTTATGAGAATCATTTGAAACCACCTGCACTGTCCCTGGCTTGAACCTGAACCAAACTGGAGCAAACTTGCATTTAACTAGAAACTAAAATCCAAGCAGAAAAATGTAAGGCTCTGCTCCATATAGGGAAAGAGCAGCAACTGCTATTAATTTTATCAAGTAGACTTAGTCTCTAAAAATAAACACATTTGAGAATTTGATTTTACCCTTCGGATGTGGATTGATGCTGCAAGCTGTTAGATACCAAATCTTCTATTCTTTCCTGCCCCCTCCCACCTTTCCCTCAATCCTTCCTCCCAAGTCCTCTCCCACTTCCCTCTTCTCTCTTTTCATTGATCGGCTGCCTCTTGCACACCCCCCACTTGGAATCAAACCTGCAACCTGGGCATGTGCCCTTGACTGGAATGGAACCCAGGACCCTTCAGTTCACAGGCTGATGCTCTATCCACTGAACCAAATCAGCTAGGGCTCTTTTTTTACTTTTAAATGGGTAAGGGAGAAGGGAGGGGGACATCCTGCAAGGCTCAGCCTTTTTTATAATTTCTCTTTTAGGGATCTAATACATTCTCATAAATTCAACTCTTTGTCTTGGTTTATAATTTCCACTTTCTCTATTTCTATCCTCTCACCTAAATTCCAAGTCTATAGGGCACATTCACATGTATGTTGCTGTCTCTCATCTCCAAGAAAGCTGCATCAATTTCTTCTATTGAGAAGTGGAACCTATTCCTTCACCTCCTTGAATCAGGGGAGGGGGCTGTGACTGCTTTGACCAATAGCATATAGTGGGTGTTATGCAGTGAAACTTCTTTTTTTTTTTTAATATATTTTGTTTTTTACAGAGAGGAAGGGAGAGAGACAGAGAGTTAGAAACATCGATGAGAGAGAAACATTGATCAGCTGCCTCCTGCACATCTCCTACTGGGGATGTGCCCGCAACCCAGGTACATGCCCTTGACCGGAATCGAACCTGGGACCCTTCAGTCCGCAAGCCGATGCTCTATCCACTGAGCCAAACCGGTTTCGGCTGCAGTGAAACTTCTAAGGCTAGGTTTTAAGAAACTGTGCAGCTTCCACTTGCATCTCTTGGAATACTAGTTTTGGGAAAAGCCAGCCCTGGAGGAAGCCAGCTACCATGAAAGAATCTAGCTACCCTGAGACTACCACTCCGTAAGGAAGCCCAAGCTAGCAACAGAAAGAAGCCAAAGAGAAATAGCTGCCCAACTAATCCCCAAAGGGCCCAGATATCACAGCCCAAGTATCAGACACACAAGCAAAGAAGCCATAACATAATTCCTGCTTTAGCTGCCATCTGACTGTAGCCCCATGAAAAATCCCAAGTGAGAACTACCCAACTGTGCTTGTCAAGACTGCAGAATGGTGAGAGTACTAATAAATGGTTGCTTTACATCACAAAGTTTCAGGATCGTTTGTTATGTAATAATAAAATAACTGGAAGAGATATCTAACTTTCATTTAATCACTGACTCATTCATTTAACAATTGTTTGTTGAACACTTACTCTATGTGCAGCAATTTACAAGGCACTAGAAAAAAACTGTGAACAAAACAGGCCGAATTTTTGCTCCCACAGAGCTGACAATCATTTACAAAGAAAATATTGAACAAAGATTGATCAACCATTTCAAAATTTTAATGCTTCTTCCCCTGCTCTCATGCTCAGCTGGTGACCTTTCTCATTTTTCATCAAGAGAATATAAATAATCAAAGAAGAGCTTCCTCACTTACCTACGATATGGATTCCATCTATGTGGAATCCTCCACCACCTTCTCTTTTGTTTCTCTGGGTAAGTATCCCCAAGGTCACTTCATCCTCTTGAGCTCTGGATCCATCTCCCTTACTTCTCCATCACTTCATCAGAAAGCAGATGAGTTCCACATTGAATCCAGCAGGTAGCCCTATTGACTCCACCTCCAAACATATCCATCTCTCTTCAGCTTTTGCATGTCCATCCTGGTCCATCCACCATCCTCATTCACCAGATTACTGAAATTTCTAGTTTCCTCTTTTCTATTCCTGTCCCTCCACAGTCCATTTTCCTTACAGCATCCAGAGTGTCTTTTAGACACATAAATTGAATCATTAGACTCCTCTGTTTAATGGCTTACCAATGGCTTTTATTACACCTAGAAAGCTTGTATCTTGGTATCCTTGTTTCTAAACTCCATGTCCTTGTTTCCATGATCTGGCCTCTCAGACTTCATTTCACATGATTCTCACCCTCACCCATTACATTCTATCCATGATGTCTTCCTTCACTCCCGGTACAGGCCAAGCTCATTCCCACATCAGGATTTTGCTGCAGCTATTGACCTTAGTCTTGTCTTGGCTAACTCTTGCTATTCAGCCCTTAGTTCCAATGTCTCCTTCTCAGACTACCTTACTTAGCATGATGGACTTCTTCATAGCACTGGTCACTCTCTGGCATGGTTCATATCTATGTATTTTGTAACTTATCTATTTCCATCTATCTTCCACATTAGTGTAGGTGTTTTGTCTTTGTTCACTGTTGCCTTCTCAATACCCAGAACAGTACCTGGCCCATTGTAGGAACCAATAAGTATTTGTCAACTGACTGACTTAAACAATCACCACTGTGATGAGAATTATGATGAAAAGTGCCAGGTGCTACAGGAGCAAGTATGAGTAGATTAACCTAGTTTCACAGGTGTGTGCTGGGAACCATTTCCTTGAGAAGGTGGATGGCAGTTAAGCAAAGATCAGAGAAGAAAAAGGAGAAAGCCAGGAAAGCATGAAAGTGGGGAGGAAAGTAAAAAAGTAGAGGGGCAAGCAGAAAAAACACAGGCCAGGAAATGCCTGGCCCCTGGGAGATCTGAGAGAAGTTCTCAGGGAGGGAGAATGACAGGTTAGGCCAGGACCAGACCTTGTGGAGATGAGCGGGCCCTGGGAACAGATCTCATGATAGGTCACTCATTTTCATCCTGCCTTGACTTTGTTCATCTTTACGTCTTTCCCAGGGCTCCCACAATTCCCATAGGGTCTTGGAAGGTTCTGCTTCCTCTTGGCTGGAACTTTGTGCTCCCTGGGAATCACTATCTAGCTAATCCCACCTCTCAAATCTCTCTCTCATCTGCTCTGTGATATCCATTCCCACCACTTAAGATCTCAGAGTCTGAAAGCAGAGTGTACAGTTCCACCCTTCACCTGCTGTGGGATCATGGGCAAGTCACTTAGCCTCTCTATGCTTTGTTTTTCTCATTTGCAAAATGGAAAAAATCACAGTATTCAAATCATAGGGTTACTGTGAGGATTATATGAGTCAATATACAAAAAATACTTAGCACAGTGTCTGGTGCATTGAAGGCACTAAGAAGTATTTACTACTGTTGTTATGACTCCATCTTTTCTGTCCTAAACTCATAAAGCTAACAGGATCATCCATGTCACAAGTTTAATGCTTACTTTTAAAAATATACATACTTTTATTGATTTCAGAGAGGAAGGGAGAGGGAGAGAGATAGAAACATCAATGTCAAGAGAGAATCGTTGATTGGCTGCCTCTTGCATGCCCCTTACTGGGGGGGTCGAGTCTGCAACCTGGGCATGTGCCCTTGACCGGAATCGAACTTGAGACCCTTCAGTCCACAGGCTGATGCTCTATCCACTGAGCCAAACCAACTAAGGCAATGCTTACTTTTATTCCAAATTGTATTTTCCCTATTACCTCCTGAGACTTCATCCCCCCACCCCCAGTTAGATGCTCATTTCCTTAATGACAGAAAAATACTAAAGATTGTATTATATGCTAGTAGTCCAGGGAATATTGTAGTGAATCAGACAGGGTCCTGGCCCTTGGCTAGTGTAAGGAAACCAGCCTGTAACCATCTTTCAATGCCTTGGGGTACGGAAGTATGATAACAAGATAGGCATGGGGGCTACAGAAGTACCTAGGAAGGGTTTTCTGGAAGCAAGGCTGCCTGGGCTGTAGTTTGGAAGAAGAGTAAGAATCAGGTCTATAAAGTAGGGTTTAGGGGAGACTGTAAGCAATTCACTCCAGCCCATGCAACCTGGGATGGCATTCAATGGAAGCACTAGCTCGATATCCAAAAAGCACTAAAAAAGGATTTTAAAACTCTCCTGACATTTTTAAAACAGGCCTAAAGCAAGATGCACTGCATGTCTCACAGCAAATTATCTTAAGGTCCCTCCTCAGCTATCCATGCCCATATCCACAGCAGCCACCCAGAAACCTCTCCTGGCTCCTTTCCCACTAACTCTCCTGAACTCCTCCAGGGTTGACTCTTTCCCTCTACCTCCCCTTCTGCTCAGCTCTTCATTAAGGAGACACATTTAGCTTTTCTAGGCCTCTTTCAATTCATCTTTTAGTCTCAGCAGCAGCACAAAGCCAGGATCCAAGGCCTCCTTAGAAAGGAAGGAAACAGGAGCCTGCAAACATTTATTATTGTATACTTCTTCTTGAACCCCATCTCAAATTCTCCCCATTGAAAGCTTTGCAAGTCACCTTCCAAACTGATAACCCACCCAGCATACTTTCCCCAACCTTCTCTCCTATTCAGTTGAGTGGGATACTCCTCTGAGGGGTAAGGTGGGGGTGAAGGATGCTGAGGCTGCCTGTGAGAACTGGGTCCTTCAGAGTTTCTTCTAACACAATGACTGTTGAACTTCCTTGGAGACTCATGTGTAAGCAATACATTGTCTTTGTAGCCAAGTATACACATGTGACACACACACACACACACACACACGGGAAACCGAAGCTTAATAAAATATTACTTAATCTTCACTCTCTATTTTTTCCATGTATGTCATTTAAAAATGGTAATAATCAGCCCTGACTGATGTGGTTCATTTGGTTTGAAAGGTTGTGGGTTTCAATTCCCGATTAGGCTACATACCTAGGTTTTGGGTTTGTCCCCAGTCAGGGTGAATACAGGAGGCAACTGATCAGTCAATGTTTCTCTCTCACATCGAAGTCTCTCTCCCTCCCCCTTCTTCTCTCTCTAAAAATAATAAATCAATAAACATATCCTCAGGTGAGGATTTTTTTAAAAAATTTTAATGGTAATAATCATCATCTTTTAGGGATATATACCAACGTATTTATAGATGAAATGCTATGAGGTCTGGAACATGCATCAAAATAATGAAGACAGATAATTCTGAGTCGATAAATGTTGAAATCGAGTGATGGACACATGGAGGTTCATCATGCTATACAGCGGGGCCTTGACTTACGAGTTTAATTCTTTCCGTGACGGAGCTCGTAACTCAAATTACTCCTATGTCAAATCAAAAGTGAACAAGTGAGACATGTGATGCTGGGCTGATGTTGTGGCGTTCACTGTGACGTTTGCTGCGCCAACTAGTGGTGGGGTATCTGAAGCTGGCTCATAACCCGAATTTTAGCTCGCAACTCAAAGCAAAAAATCGGCCGAGAGACGGCTCATATCTCAAAAAACTCGTTAGTCTGGACACTCCTAAGTCAAGGCCCCGCTGTATTCTCTCTAAGACTTTATATATTTGATATCTTCCATAACAAAAAATTTAAAACAAAACAAAAATATTGATCATACCCTACTGAATTAATTTCAGAATCCACTCATAGGCCAAGAACTACAGTTTTTAAAATACCTTTAGAAAATGTGGGAGTTGGGAAATTTGAAATTAGATGGCAGGGAAACACATCAACATCTACACTTAATCTAATACACACCCACCCCCAAGCAAGGTCTATTTCTTTTCCCCAGGTTGAGAGATGGGATGCTGGCTGAGTTTTGTTTCCCCATCGGGTTCAGTACAGCTGCTTATTAGATGTCCCTCTTTGTCAAAACTGAACCTGCGCAATAATTATCTCCATCAACCAAGATCCAAGTCAGTTTCTCATGAACTGAGATCGCCTAGACATTAAAGGATTTGTGTCTGATGCCCATAGCCACCAGTCATGTTGGAAGCAAATGGGGGGCACTATGAGCAAAGCCCTGCAGAGAATCTGAGAGGGCTCAGGGTGGGGCACAAAAACCTGCTTACTCATCTTCCACCACCAACCAGCTGGCCAGCATTTCTGGTTCCCCAGGGGTTCCATGGTGCCACCCTGGTGCTCTCTGAGGACCTCTGTGGTAACTCTGTCCTCTTCTTCCTTTCCAATTACACTAGTTTATCAAAGTAAGAGTTCAGGCAGCCCTTTGGTTTGTGAAGGTTGTTCATTATCTCTTAGTCACAGATGCTCTGAACTAACTTCAACTCAGCTTCTCTGAAACTTTTTCACACTGTGCTTAGTGGAGGCTGTAACCACCCCTTGCCAAAAGCACATGTGGTCTTCTCCCTTTTGTTAGCAGCTATGAAGGCTACATTGAAATACCACTTTGGTGAAAAGTTTTTCCATAGCAGAAGCAGTTCTGCCATAAAAAACAGAGGCTTCTAGGTTTTGAATGCATAGTGTTGACCTTGTAGACCCACACTTCTTGCACCCAAAGCCTGTCAGCTTCATAACTCAGGGTTCACTTCTCCTATCCTGCCCACAACTTCTCCCATTTCTGATAACAAATAAACCTCACTGGTGGTTTCCAATCCTTATCACTCAAACCACCACGGCATCCCAACTCCTGGTGGTGACAGACACTATCAATACCTGTAAGGACAAAGAAGTAATATGGCAGAGCAGGAAAAATGCACCAAAAAGATGTTAAAAACCAGTCAAGACAGTCCTACATGGTGCCTGTTTCAGGCAAACAAAAAAGGAGGTGATTGTCATACCCAATCTAGACATGATAGTGAACTTTACCAAAAATATTGACAGTTGTGCTCATCCATTGGTCCTCCAGGAATGCTTTTTAAGGTTTATATTTGATGTCAAGGTGCTAGCCACTTGGAATATGACCTCTATTGTGGGGATTACTGCCCATCTGAAATGAGACAAGCTCTTGGTTGATCAGAGTGGGTGGTGACCCTGGCCTATAAGGTGGAGGGTGCAGTCCCATGTCCTCCCTAAACCAGATGGCTGTATAGCTTGATCTGTGGCTGACTCTGACCCCACCTCTCCTGGTGGCATTGACTGGACAGTGGCAGAGCTGCCTGGGGAGACCCCTGGCTGTGTGGATCCTGACTATGTTCCTGCAGAGCCTGTTGACCTGTTAGATCTGCTGAGTGGGGACTGACATGCGACACCAGCGTCATTATTCCTGGAAGCCATCAGCAAAAAGTTCAAGGCCAATCCTCTAAATCCTAACCAGGTCCACAGAAAAAGAGGCTCCTAAATATGCTACTAAAGTATTCTGAGGTATTTAAACAGGACTGCAGAAGGGTACTCTTGGCTTATAAATATAGAGAAGAAATTATAAACCATCCCCACTCAGAGTGGACTATGAAAAACTTGCTGTCATCCTTCATAATAACTTACATACAAAAATTAGAGATTTCAGTAGTAACCTTCAGCACATTGGGAAATACAGCAATCCATCATGGTGGGACCACAGTGGGCCCTCTGATTTTATTTTCTGCAACCCCTATAGGAACCCACTCCCTAAGCTGCCTTTGAGCCACCATCACCAGCTCCCGTGGAGACACCCCATGGCAGAACTCTCATGGAGCTTCAGTTCCTCCAGCTGCCTAAGAGAAGTGCTGACCACCATAGTTCCTCATCTCCCCCACCCCCCAAAACACCACACACACGCAGCAAGCTGCTTCCACAAGCTGTAAAACGGTTGCTCTTAAAATGAACACGAGTCCAGGCTTGCTAGATCAGGTACTGGGCTCCAGAGTGTCCGGCTCTGGAGGCAGAGGAGGAGGTCTGGTTTAGGACTAGGTACAGTCCCTGGGCTTAGGCAACCTTGCTGTCTGAGTCTTCCACCACACACTGCACATTTGCCAAGTGGTGCTGCCACATGACCCCACACCGTGACGAAAGGAATTTTAGAGACAAAATAGGCAGGTTTAGGGAGTCTTAGAAATAAAGAGGGTCCATGGGAGAGGAATGCATAGATGGGGGCTTAGAGACCCAAAATGTTTATCTTGCTTGTACAGATGATAGAGAAATGCCACGGGAAGACGAGGGAAGAAGGCATACATTCACAGAGGATAAAGAAAAGTCACAGGATATTGGGAAGAAGGAAACATTTTTTCACAGAGGATAGAGGAATGTTATAAGATAAAGAGAGAGGAAGAGGGGGGTACCACATAGGCTTTGGCCATGGAAACTGGTACTACATAGTAAAATGACCAATGAGGAAAGCATGGGTGTCCTAAATTATGAAGGGTCCAATTAGGAAGGGTTAGGTTCAAACAAAGAACTGCAGCATACATAAACCAAAGACAAAGGGACACAAGACAGATTTTTTTAGATTACAGATTATCATATTTTTAGATTTTAGATTTTTGGATTCATATTTTTTCCCATTAGAGAGAGAGAGAGCAGGTTTTTCCCATTTGGGGGCCTCTTCCCAGGGGTTCCCCTTTGAGGATACCCTTGCCCAGATGGAGTTTGTATATGCTTCTAACAAACTTATACATTTTTATTAAAGAAATCTGTTAGTCCATGAATTTATTCTTCATCTTTGTCAGACAAGAACCCATGAGAAGTTTGCACCCCAAAACCACACGTTTCAGTGGGAGGAGCACCCTCTGTGGGTATAGGGACCCTCTGCATTAGTACACTACCCACCCCTAATACCTACCCCTGACTTCTTTTCTTATCTGGAATGAATTCACATTTCAGAAACTGTGTCCAGGAAGGCTCAAGCTAAAAGACATGCCCCAGCCTGTAAAACTGATGAGGGAGTGGGCCCTGTCAATCCCAAGCAGCCCCAAGGCCCTGTGTGCCTCGAACTCTCTATCGGTGCACCAAGCCCTAGGCAGACCTTCTCCCAGACATTGGCTCCTGCAGTGTCAGAATGGGTCCCACAGTCTCCTAGGACTCTGAGGTGCCACTCAACAGAGAGAGAGGCCACTGTACTGAGTCCAGGCCATACTTTCACCATAAGTCCATCAGCACACACTCTGCCAAGGCACCTTGAAGTTCACTTTGGGGGGATATTTAACTCAGAAGTTTCCTACAACCTCAGAGCCAAGATCCAGGACCCCTTCTCCCCATTTTGTTGAGTTGGCCACATAGAGTGGCTAAAACCAAAGGAGTATGGCTAGGAAAGGTTAGAGGAATATAACTTATGTTTTCTTCTTTTCCTTTGCACTCATTTCAGAGAGTTAAGGACCTAAGAGGCAGGGAGACATTATGATCTTTGATGACCCTGGGAACTTTTATCTTCATGGGCCTCTTTCTCCATAAAAATATTAAAATTTGTATTTACTGCTGTATTTGTATAAAGGACAAAAATATGTTAGCATTATATATTTTAAAAATTTCAACCTAAAAGTTATTATTTTTTATCTGGTTTTAAAAGAAATTAAACATTTTTATAGACACTTAAAAGTATGGTGGGCCCTAGATACTGTGCCTATTGGGCCTAATACATGTAGATCCCGTTAGGAGGTACCCACTAAGTACCTGTAGACGACTGGGCAAGAACACGATATTTAGGAGACAGATTTGCAGAAAATCCTTCACTGTGTTCCTTCCATCTGTCCACACTGCCCAAGCTTCCAGCTCTTAGCTAAGATTGCTGAACCTCCATTCATTTGAAGGGAGGGAGAGTGGGTGTGATGGGTGACTCGTTTCTCACACATGAGCTACCACAATATTGTAGTAATAGAGGATTATAGTTTCCAATTTTAAAGGGAAATTTACTTAAGCACACTAACAGAAATATCATATCAAGAATAAATTTTGTCCTTTATTGAAAAACTACAGATGTCCTAGCATTAGTCATAAGAAAGACCAATTTAAAAGATGTTTTCAAGGCTACCTTCAGAATCTTGGGCTTCATTACCATAATATTTTTCAGCTGTTGATTGAGTCTCCAGTCTTATGATCCACTGAATCACAAACATAAAGACATAAGATTGGCAATGGCTCCTACAATATTTCATACTTGTCATTTTCAGAATTTATCACCAAAAGACAATTTATTAAAATTTCTTTGTCACTATAGTTCTAATTCACTTGTCCCTACCTTATTCTACAGGTCTACAGATGGTCAGAATCTAAGAAGCAATCCTCAAATTTCCTATTCTTTCAAAATACACTTTAGTTCACTTTAATCTCACACTGGCATTCCAGGCAGCAGATTAGTGTGTATGTCCTCCAACAAGGATGGAGTGTTACAAAACTAGAGAGCTTGAGAATTGCTCTTAATATTGTTAAAACTAAGTGACTGAATTATTGTTGGGGAGGAAAAATAATATTTTCTCTACCCTTTTAGGTTCTTGGCTGAGACCACCTGTAATAAAGAGATGAACAGGAGAAAAACAAATTTAATTAAGTATGTATGGAAACCCCACAAAGATATGAGACTCAAAGGCAGCCAGGTAATTGAAGTTTATAAACCATCCTTAGCTAAAAAATGGGATATGGGCCTGGGGCTTTAATAAGGAGGAAAGCAATTCACTGAAAGGTAAGAAAAGCAAAGGTTTGGTAAACAAATATTTGCCTTGTTGAGCAGATAAGTCTCTCAGATGAAAAAGTTATCACTGGTAATAACTGTCTTCCTGGTATGCCAGGGAGAGGTAAACAGCTTTTCCTGAGTCTGCTGGATCTTGATTGCCTTCAGCTCAACATAATCTACATGCCAAAGTGGCACATTGTGGGGTTGCTTGCTCAGAACCCCTCCTTGTTTTAGCAGAGACAACTACAACCTATGGGCCAAATCCAGCCCATCACTTGTTTTTGTATATATCGGGAGATAAGGATGGTTTTTAACATTTTTAAATGATTGAAAAAAAAGACAAAAAAAACATATTTAATGCCAAGAAATTGTGTGAAATTCAAATTCCACTGTCCATAAATAAAGTTTAGTTGTATCATAACTGTACCAATTCATGTACAGATTATCTGTGCTGCTCTCATGCTGAAGGGCAGAGTTGAGTATTTTTGACAGAGATCATATGTCCCACAAAACCTAAAATTTTTACTAGTTGTCTCTTTACAGGAAATGTGTGTTGATTCCTTTCTTAGTGTTGCCAGAAAAAAACTAGGATTCTTTCATGAAGTCAAGGGAAGAGAATATCGGGGACTCACGCATAGGAGGATATGAGGTACAGTGGCAAGATTTATTGTAGCGAAAACAAAGAACTGGCCCCAGGTGCCTGATGTCTCATCCACAAAGAGGTGGCTCAGCTCCATCTTTCTGCAGAAGAAAGTCCACATTCTGGGACTGCAGGCCCACACCCACGCCCACCAGGCCCCGGAGGCCAGGACCGGGAGCTGCAATACATCTCTGTGTCTCATTTCCCCATCAGCGCTTCTGCCACCAAGGCTGAGGGCACCCAGCACCTGGGTGTGAGTGGTGCTACACTTCCGCCCACACAGCTGCCACACCCAGGCCCGCACAGCTGCCAGGGAGAGAAAACACACCTGGGGCCTTTGTTAAGCTTTGATTGTATCTCCTTGGGTTTGGGACAGGGTAAGCTTCCTTTCAAACTAACCAGTCTTCTTCCTAATTCTTCTTGGGCTTGTCCTGGTGCCTCCTCCTATCCAATCCCTTTCCTGGATCTTGGGGGTTTGTTGCCCTTATCCTACCTGATCCTTTCCCCAGACTTTCCCAGGCTAGACTCCTTCCCTTTATGGTCGCCATTTTGGCTTCTACTGCACATGCCTCAAAGTTCTGCTCCATCATCTGGCTTTTATTGTGCATGCGCTTAGAAGGCCATGCTGGCTTCCACTGCACCTGCACCCAGCAAAGGAATTGCCCCCTCGCTAGTTCTCAACCGACCCCCTTCCCTAACTGGCCGGTTGTTCTTCTGGGAAATTGGAAAGCAGGTTTTTCCTGTGGCTGCAGGATTAACATCCCTTTGACAGAGGATGCCGCTGTCCCCTGGGGTGCCTGGGAAGCTGACTTAATTAAGCTTAGCCAGCTTTCTCCCTTCTCTTTTGTTAATACCTAACTAGCTGCCTACGCTAACATTAGAGCATAAGAATTTCTACACAGAATCAGAGCCACAGAGTTACTCTAGTAATCACATTATGGAAACTCTTAATCATGGCTAATATTGCTAGTTAACCTCTGTTGACTTCTTACTATATGCTGGACACTGTTAGGTGTTTTTATTCATTATCTGACTTAATCCTCACAACAACCCAGTGAGGTAGACAATGTCATTTCCTCCATTTTATACATGAGAAATATGAAGCTCAAGGAGATTAATTTGCCTAGTCACTCTTAGCAAATGCTCTAATTGGGATTCAAACTCAAGACCACCTAATGCCAAAGTTCATACCTATCAACTGTGGTGTTATTAATACTCACTCCCCAAGATTTTCTTGGTATTATGGTTGCCATGAGGACTACTCTATAGTAAAGATTTGCATAAAACTTCCTAACTACTGTGCAAATTAAAGCTTCCTTTTATTTGTCCTAATTTGCACCTTTTCTGACTTCACAAGAATTGTAGGTCTGGTAAACTTGCTCTTGCTGAGTGTTTATCTAACCATAGCTTCTCCTATTATATGTATTGGAGTTCCATCTGCCTCTCAGTCTTTCTTGGGGAGAAGGGGTTGTCTCTGATCTCTGCAAATCAGTCTCCTCTACTCTTCTTTAATCCTGCTGTGGTTTGGTTTTGTTTTCTTTAAATTCAATGACCAGAACAACATATGATATTCTGAGGTTCAATAAACTGTCAGGATACTGTTTAGTTTCACTTTTCATATCTTCCTTAATGATTCTTTGTATTTCATTGTTATTTTGTTTCATCTACTTGAGGCCACAGAAGCAAAATAAGACAATGTTTTCAGTTTATGGTGACTTTTCAATCACATTCCTTGATCATAACTTTATTTGCCAAGAGCTAAGAATCCTATTACATTGCTCACAGTAGTTTTCTCAGAATAGTTTAAATATCATTTTCCTGCATAGTTCAAACTTTTTAGTTCTCATTCTAAAGGGAAAAGTGCAGCACAAGTTGTGTGTGTGTATGTGTCTGCATGTGTCCTGAGGAGGAGTGCCCACTGAAGCAGAAGGCCTACATTCTTTACAGGAACTGGAGCTTCCAAACATCTTCCCAAGAATACCACACAGAGTCTGATCTCTGAGTTGGAATTCAGCTGACTGTTCCCATGACTCATGACTCCAGGTAAATCTTTTAATTCTCAGGCCTTCACTTGACGTGGGAGTATTCCATTGCCTGTGCAATGTGGATAAAGCAGATCCTTTTTAAAGACTCCCATTTATTCCAAAGAATAGAAACAATATTTTGATTGAATGTATTTTCCAAAACATTTCTGCCATGTTTCAAGGTAAATTTTCATGTAAGCATTTTTTCAAACACCTCAGCATAATTGCCAGTTGGTAGTTAGGCGACTGACCCTGACACAGCTCTTGGCGGGGCATTTTTAGGTCTCTGGTAATCACTTTCACAAGCTGTGTGATGAGATGATGTCATTCATCAAGCTGGACGATAAATACTATAATTCCTGCTGAGCAATTTATCTCCAGAATGAAAGATTCATTCTGGGCATTCATACAACTTTTTTGAAGTTTGCTTAAACGTTTATTACTTCTTTTTGGTATTCATGTTCATTCTGTTTCATCAGCTACTTCTTTTTTTTTTTAATATATTTTTATTGATTTTTTTTTTCTTTTTAGAGAGAGAGGAAGGGAGAGGGAGAGAGAGAGAGAGAAACTTTCATGATGAGAGAGAATCACGGACCGGCTGCCTCCTGCACGCCCCCTACTGGGGATCGAGCTCACAACCCAGGCACGTGCCCTTGACCGGGAATCGAACCTGGGACCCCTCAGTCCGCAGGCCGACGCTCTACCCACTGAGCCACACCAGGTACTTCTTTATGTTCTAACTTCTCTCTGTGTTTTATTGTTTGTTTGTTTGTTTTTTAAAACCTAAAGAAAATTCATCTACCTTCATTCTTCAGCACATTTCTTATCCTATATTTGTTTTTCCATTTCATTGTGTTTTGTCTTTTTAAAAAACCAAGGTCAGAATACATACAATGGATGCCAAGGAAAGTCTTTTGTAATAAGCATCCCTAAGTGTGTGGCTAGTATACACAGTTAAAACCTGGACTTGCTGAGGGCCATCTCACACATTTCTCTCAGAATTCCACAAAAAGAGAACACCTTACCCAGCTTTTTTAGAACTGATATTGGTTTATAAATAAAATGTCAAATGTTGACAATTTATTCCAAGTTGGTGTAGGTATTGCATCACAGAACCAGCCAAGAACTTCAGAGGAGGCTCCAAAAGCATTTATTGACTATCAGAGTCTAAGTACAATGCAACAAGGTGATAGAAAGGCCAGATTCAACCTAAAACACACAGTACTGACTGACAGGTCTCACAGGAGATAGCTGGATACTGGAATGAGCTTGAGCAAAATAGAAGTAACCAGCCATGTCTGAACCTTGAGAAAAGGTAAAGAAGCCATATACCTGGCCAAAAGATGAATTAATGCTTTTATTCATGTTAAAAGCAATTGAGGCCCAGCCAGTGTGGCTCAGTGGTTGAGCATCTACCCATGAATCAAGAGGTCACCATTTCAATTCCTGGTTAGGGCACATGCTTCGGTTGTGGACTCAATCCCCAGTAGGGGGCTTTCAGGAGGCAGCCAATCAATGTTTCTCTCTCAATGATGTTTCTATCTCCCTATCCCTCCACCTTCTCTAAAAAACAATTAAAACATTTCTTAAAATCATCCAGAACCACAGGAAGGCTGGCCGAGTGGAAATTCTACAACTATAAGGAAAGAGAAAAGCACACTGAGACTCAGAGGAGGTGCGGAAGTAAAGTGCAGAGGTACGGAGGCGCACGTGGAAAGGGCTGGCAACTGAGGACTCGGTTGTCTTTTTCAATCGGGAGGGAGTCTCAAGCTCCCGACTGCTCTGAACTCCAGTTCCAGGAGAGTCTCTGGGGACCCAGACTCATATGGGGAGAAACTGGACTGTCTGGCATCAGTCAGAACTCGAGGGCAGCTTTCTCTCAGAGGTGCTTGCAGTGATTACCAGGACACTGAGAAGCGGGGCCTCTTAGGGCAGGACTGAGGAGCAGCCATATCTGTTTGCTCCACCCTGTTGATCCCCTGAGACCCCGCCCCACCCAAGCTGTGCCCAGAGGCTTTTGCATATGAAAGGCCTGGCCCTTTGCAATCTGAAAATTACCTGACAAACTGCAGCTGGATCAGAGAAACCCAGAACATCCAAAAGAAGGCCCAAGGCCCCACAGCAGCTTGCATTGCTTCACAGCTGGGCTTCTGCTGGGTAGCCTCAGGCAGAGGTTAAATTAGCACCTCCTTAGAGATCCAAGAGCCAGTGTACCCAGTGGTCAGAGTGGGATTATCCAGATTACAACTCCTCAGATCCATAAGGGACGCACTCAGGGAGCAGACTCAGTGAGCACCAAAGCACCACTGAAGCAAGTCTTGCCCCAGAAGGGTGTCTCCAGCACAGAAGTTCTCCCACTGCAGACACAGCTGATTCTCACAGCCAATTGGCCTGGAGGTCAATCCCTCCCAGTGATACCTACAACAATCAAGGCTTAACTACTACAAGACTGTGCACAAAGCCCACAAAGGGGTGCACCAAGAGTGTCCACCTCGGTAATTGGGGAGGCTGACCCACTGGGCCCTATAGGACACCTAGCACACAAAGCCACTCTATCGACACAGGGAAGCAGCTAAAATGCGAAGACAAAGAAACAGGTCACAAATGACAGAAATGGAGGAAAGCAAACTACTGGATATAGAGTTCAAAACCACACTTATAAGGTTTTTCAAGAATTTTCTAGAAACTGCCGATAAATTTAGTAAGACCCTCAATAAGTCTAGTGAGACCCTCGAGATTATGAAAAAGGACCAACTAGAAATTAAGCATACACTGACTGAAATAAAGAATATAATACAGAGTTCCAATAGCAGACTAGAGGATCGCAAGAATCAAGTCAAAGATTTGAAATACGAAGAAGCAAAAAACACCTAACCGGAAAAACAAAAAGAAAAAAGAATCCAAAAATATGAAGATAGTGTAAGGAGCCTCTGGGACAACTTCAAGCATACCAACATCCGAATTATAGGGTTGCCAGAAGAAGAGAGAGAGCAAGATATTGAAAACCTATTTGAAGAAATAATGACAGAAAACTTTCCCTACCTAGTGAAAGAAATAGACTTACAAGTCCAGGAAGCTCAGAGAACCCCAAACAAAAGGAATCCAAAGAGGACCACACCAAGACACCTCATAATTAAAATGCCAAGAGCAAAAGACAAAGAGAATCTTAAAAGCAGCAAGAAAAAAACAGTCAGTTACCTACAAGGGAGTACCCATAGGACTGTCAGCTGATTTCTCAACAGAAACTTTACAGGCCAGAAGGGAGTGGCAAGAAATATTCAAAGTGATGAATACCAAGAACCTACAACCAAGATTACTTTATCCAGCAAAGCTATCATTCACAATTGAAGGTCAGATAAGGAGCTTCACAGATAAGAAAAAGCTAAAGGAGTTCATCACCACCAAACCAGTATTATATGAAATGCTGAAAGGTATCCTTTAAGAAGAGGAAGAAGAAGAAAAAGGTAAAGATACAAATTATGAACAACAAATACACATCTATCAACAAGTGAATCTTAAAATCAAGTGATTTAATAATCTGATTAACAGAATAAACTGGTGAATATAATAGAATCAGGGGCATAAAAAGGGAGTGGACTGACTATTCTCAGGGGAAAAAGGGGTGTAGAGGGTGCGGGAAGAGACTGGACAAAATCATACACCTATGGATGAGGACAGTGTTGGGGGGGGGGTAAGGGCAGAGGGTGGGGTGGGAACTGGGTGTAGGGGAGCTATGGGGGGGGAAAAAGAGGAACAACTGTAATAATCTGAACAATAGATTTAATTAAAAAATACAACAAATTTCAAAACTCTAGATATAATGAACGCTTACACCTTATATCTAGAAATTTCCATTCAGCCTATGAATTAGCAATCCAAACCCAACAGCAACTGAAACTACTCTCAGCTGCAACAAAAACCATTGATGACAACATCCGCCAACTTCACGTAGACCTTCAGGATCTCAATACCAGGTTCTCAGACTTCCGACTACTTTATTCCTGCCAACAAACCCAAAACTTCCTCACTATGCTCTTAAAGACATTCATAACCTTATGCTTCTGGGACATGACTTCAACCCAAACTGGAGTGATTCAACCGCTATGCTTGATTTCTCTAAACCTGTTTGCTGCAATTTATTCTCTTGCCAACTAACTATTCTTCCTACAATAGGCGGTGAACACCTGGTTGGATATTCTACCCTAAATCTTCCTACACTCTTACCTGACGGTACCTGGGCTAAACCCGATTCCGACCTACTTTATGCTGAACCTTACTTCTTCCCCCGAAACTCCCTTGTTGAAATCACACCTAATATCTATATTGCTGCCAACCCACTTCAACTGTCCCTCTTCTCAGTACCCATGCAACCCCATACCCCAGAACCCCTTATATATAACTTAGGCCATTTTTATTTCCTTACCTGCTTTGTGAATATTACATATTATGATTATACCTCTAATTCTGACCTTCCTCTTGATTCTTCTAATAATTGCACCCTTCTTTCTCACCCTATGAATATTACATATCTTAATGACATCCAATATTCCTCCTTTATTGAAAGAACTTCCCTATATTTTCATCCCTCTGTACCTATCCAATTCTCTATCTCCCTGAAGCATTACACCAACCCGTTTCCATTAATAACACCATTTCTAAGTTAAAAGAACACCAGAAACACTCTGATGACACCATCAAGAAACTTGGAGCAACATCGAAAGCCATCAACCACCTACTCCTGACACCCAACAGCATGACCCTCAACACAGCTGCAGACCTGGCCGACCTCGACAAACACTGCGACTTTGGGACCACCATCGTTTCTCTCTGGAGGACTGTACCTTGTACCCGACACTGGATTCTCTTTAACCCCATCTATTACATCCAAAAAGGATGGAACTCCCTCACCTCTGCTTGGCAAACAGCTAAAACCATTTTATTTCTCTTAGCCATTATTTACCTCCTCTCCCTCTTCAATAGATTCCTAAGCTGCAGAAAAAATAAACAAAATTAATTTTTGGCAAAAAAACACAAAAACATTTCTTAAAAATGTAATTGAGTAATGTGGCTCTCTAACCTTGTAAAGACCTAAACTAAGTATAATTCTCTGGAACTGGATAAATAATAACATGTGATCTTGAGCTTTCTATGCATACAGAATGTGCAGTGAGATGTCTGAGAGGCAGAAAAGAAAGAAAGGTTATGAATCCTAGGTTGTATCTTTTACAGAAGATCTTCATGTCCCTTTTAAGAATCACAGAATGGAAAAATGGTGGTGGAGTAAATGGATGCTACACAGACACGCTGCCAGGACCAAACAGGAATTACAACTAAAATAAAAAATAAATAAATAAATAAATAAATAAATAGATCCTGAATAACTGAAAACTAGCTGGAGAGAAACCTGATAACCAAGGACAGAAAGTGGAGACCGCATAGAGACTGGTAAGAAGCATGGAGGCCCAGCAATCCTGAAAAAGAACAAAGTTGGAGGGGTTACAATACCAGATATCAAGCTATATTACAAAGCTACTGTTCTCAGAACTGCCTGGTACTGACACAAGAACAGACATATAGACCAATGGATAAGAATAGAGAACTCGGAAATCGACCCAAGCTATTATGCTCAATTAATACTCGACAAAGGAGGTAAGAACATACAATGGAGTCAAGACAGTCTCTTCAATAAATGGTGTTGAAAAATATTGGACAGATACATGCAAAAAAAAACGAAACTAGATCACCAACTTACACCATGCACAAAAATACACTCAAAATGAATAAAGGACTTAAACATAAGGCTGGAAACCATAAAAATCTTAGAAGAATCCATAGGCAGCAAAATATTGGAAATATGGCAATATCTTTACTGCTATATCTCCTAGGGCAGGGGTGGGCAAACTTTTTGTGAGTGCATGCCAAAACCAGCAAAATCTCTGACTCAAAATTCTTCTGCGTGCCAACCTTAATTTTTTGAGAACATGTTATACCTACTTGATATCTCTTAAGGTGTACGTATGTGAAGAACCTTGAAGAAATAATAAAATTCATTCGAGCGACAAAAACACAGTATATGATGATGAAAAATACATTTATTTTTTAATGTATACATGTACACTGATAGTCCGACAGAAAACTTTATGACTCCGTTTGATATTATCAGTGGGACTTTTGCTGCTGCATCACTGATGACAGAGATTTTACATCAGGTGTATATTTCGTGACCTTCAGAGATATGCACGAGCTACTACTTTCATCCATCAGGCTATTCCTATTACGAGACTTAACAAAATTCATCACTGAGAACAAAGATTCACAAGCGTATGTGGATGAAACCAAAACATTGGTCGGATCTAGGAAGGCAGGGAGAGTTAAGGCAGAGGCATAGAAATTGCTCTTCCCCTCTCTCGTCAATCCATGTCTATGGTCTTTAAGATAACTTGTTATGTAAAATTATTTATTTATCTAAGATGCACCTACACTGAATTTATCTGAAAAATAAAAAAGTCTATATTAAGAAAAAAAATTGTAAATGGAAAATTATAAGAGAGGGTTTCGTGTGCCAGCAAAAGTTACTGGCATGCCATGTTTGGCACGTGTGCCAGAGGTTGCCCACCCCTGTCCTAGGGCAATGGAAACTGGGAGAACATAAACAAATGGGGCTTCATCAAAATAAAAAGCTTCTGCACACCAAAAGAAACCATGAACAAAACAACAAGAAAGCCCACTGCATGGAAGAACATATTTTCCAATGTTACCTTTGATAAGGATTTAATCTCTAAAATTTACAGGGAATTCATACAACTTAACAAAAAGGAGATAAACAATCCAATCAAGAAATGGGCAAAGGACCTAAATAGACACTTTTCAAAAGCAAACATACAAAAGACATATGAAAACATGCTCAAAGTCACTAATCATCCAAGAGATGCAAATCAAAACAACAATGAGATACCATCTCACACCTGTCAGAATGGCTATCATCAACGAATCAATGAATAACAAGTGCTGGTGAGGATTCGGAGAAAAAGGAACCCTCTTGCACTGCTGGTGGGAATGCAGATTGGTACAACAACTGTGGAAAACAGTATGGCGTTTCCTCAAAAAGTTAAAAATGGAACTCCCATTTGACCCAGTAATCCCACTTCTAGGAATATATCCCAAGAAATCAGAAACACCAATCAGAAAGGATATATGCACCCCTATGGTCATAGAAGCACAATTTACAATAGCTAAGATTTGGAAACAACCTAAGTGCCCATCAGCAGATGAGTGGATTAAAAAACTGTGGTACATCTACACAATGGAATGTTATGCTGCTATAAAAAGAAGAAACTCTTACCATTTGCAACAGCATGGATGGACCTGCAGAGCATTATGCTAAGTGAAATAAGCCAGTGGTAGAAAGATAAATATCACATGGTCTCATTCATTTGTGAATTATAATGAACAACATAAACTGATGAACAAAAATAGAGACAGATAAAAAAATATTTTGGAATATAATAGAAGTAATCCTGTTATTTGCAGATTTTTAATATTTCCTACAACTTTTGTGATATTATACTATGTTAGTACAGTTTTGGTAATATTATTATATTTAAAATATTTTTCTTTTTTAAATATATATTTTTTATTATTTCAGAGAGGAAGGAAGAGAGATAGAGAGATAGAAACATCAATGATGAGAGAGAATCATAGATTGGCTGCCTACTGCAATCCCCTTCTGGAGGGGGGCGGGATTGAGCCTACAACATGGGCAAGTGCCTTTGGCTGGAATCAAAGCTTTTTTTCTTGAAATATTAATGTTTATTGCAGGTAGATGGCTAATTATTTTATATCTACAATCTGGTAATAGATTTATCTTGTGTATTGTCAAAATAAATAAATAAATAAATACATAAATAAATACATAAATAAATACCTTCAAAAAAAAGAATAAATGGTGTTGGGAAAATTGGAAAGATACATGCAAAATAATGAAACTAGACCACCAACTTACACCATACACAAGAATAAACTCAAAATGGATAAAAGACTTAAATGTAAGTTGTGAAACCATAAAAATCTTAGAAGAATCCATAGGCAGCAAAATCTCAGACATCTCTCATAGCAACATGTTTATGGATACATTTCCTAGGCAAAGGAAACTAAAGAGAAAATAAATGGGACTACATCAAAATATAAGGCTTTTTCACAGAAAAAGAAACTATCAACAAAATGAAAAGGGAGCCCACTGTATAGGAGAACATATTTGGCAATGATAAATCTGATAAAGGGTTAATATCCAAAATATATAAGAAATTCATACAACTTAACAAAAGGAAGACAAACACTCCAATTAAGAATTGGGCAAATAGACACTTCTCCAAATCGGGACATACAATGGCCAAGAGACATATGAAAAAATGCTCAAAGTCACTGATCACAAGAGATGCAAATTAAAATGACAATGAGGTATCACCTCACACCTGTCAGAATGGCTCTCATCAACAAATCAATCAATGACAAGGCTTGTCAAGGATGTGGAGTAAAGGAAACCCCAGTACACTGCTGGTGGGAATGCAGACTGGTGCAGCCACTGTGGAAAACAGTGTGGAGTTTCCTAAAAAAATTAAATATGGAACTTCCATTTGACCCAGTGATCTCACTCCTAGAAATATATCCTAAGAAACCCTAAACATCAATCAAAAAGAATGTATACCTCCCTATGTTTGTAGCAGCACAATTTACAATAGCTGAGATCAGGGAACAGCCCAAGTGCCCATCAGTAGACGAGTGGATAAAAAAAGCTGTGGTACATTTATACCATAGAATGCTATGCTGCAGTAAAAAAGAAGGATCTCTTACCCTTTGAGACAGCATGGAGGGACCTGGAGATTATTACGCTAAGTGAAATAAGCCAGTCAGAGAAAGACAAGTATCACATGATCTTACTTGTAAGTGGAATCTAATTAACAAAATAAACTGATGAATGGAGTGGATCCAGAGACATGGAAGCATTAAGGATCTCAGAGGAAAGGACAGGGAGAGTGAGTGGGTGGGAAGTGATCAACTAAAGAACTTCTTTGCATATATTCATAACCCCTGGACACAGACAATAGGATGGTGAAGGTCTGGAGTGGGGGTGAGGGCGATCTGGAGTGGTTCAATGGGGAATAAGGGAGACATATGTAATACTTTCAACAATAAATATTAAAAAAAATAATCACAAAATGTTAGCTATCACCTACCTAGAGAAGCCACCCTGGATGGGATGCTTCTAATATATTAGGAACCCAAGTAGCCAAAGACCACCTTGCATTAGGAGAGCAGTTTGCCGATAGCTCTTGAAGCAAAGAATTTCTACAATCAGTGTTGCTGAAGTGTGCCATTGTCCACATCAGGAATGCTGCAGAAAGAAGGTCATCAAGCCTGAGATAGGACTGGAAGGTCACTAAAAGACTATGTACTCTAGGCACACACTTGGAGCAATATACCACTGGATGATCCCATATACATGCACACTGACAAACACTGAAGCAGGAGCAATTGAAAACAATCAAGCATATCAGAATAAGGAAGAGAAGTGTCCTTCCTCCTGCATTGTTTTTCCAGCCTTCTCCACTAATACCATCATGCTCACTATATAGAAGAAATGCTTAAACAGTCAATTCATTTTTACAGAGTAGATACTAAAAGGTAAATTTGGATTTAAGAGACAATAAATTGATAACAGGCACACTTGCAAGAAACAATAAGATGTTATCCAAAGCTAAAAGGAAAAGCCTGCAGTAAAAATAAACCCTGGTATTAAATATTGGAATTAGCAATGGCTTAAAGGAAAGATGTCATAATGATTGAATAGATGAAAAATGCCAGCAAAGAAATGGACACCATAATAAAAAAGAACCAATGGAAATTCTATTTCTGGAAATAAAATATCAGAAATCAAATGAATTACTTAACAGATTATTAAAAAGGAGAAGAAAAAGTTGATGTACTTAAAGACAGATCAATAGAAATTATTAAATCTAAAGAACAGAAAGAAAAAAGATTGAAAAATAAACAGAGCCTTGGTGGCCTATGGGACAAAATTAAGGGGTCTAAGATATAATAACTGGAGTCTCAGAAGGAGAAAGGATAGAAAATGGAGTAGAAAAAATATATTTAAAGACATAATGGTGGAAAATATCAACTTAAAGATCCAAGAGTCTCAGCAAACTCCTAGCAGACAGATGCAAGGAAAACCACATCTAGCAAAATTTTAATCAAACTGCTGAAAACTAAAGATAGAAAATCTTAAAATCAGCGAGAGGAAAAAAAATCACACACAGGAGAAAAATAACACAATGACAGATCACTTCTCTTCAGAAGGGGATAAAGAATTGAGACCAGAAGACAATGAAATGACATTTTAAAGTACTAAAATAAAAATAAAAACTGTCAATCAAGACATTTTAGATAAATAAAAGCTGAGATAATTTGTCATGACTATACTTGTACTAGAAAAAAATATTAAAAGAAATTTTCTGGCGGAAGTAAAGCAGGGCAAAATAGAAATTTGAATTGATGGGAAGAAATTAAGAGCACTGGGAATAGTAAATATTTGAATAAATATTTTTAAAAATGTTTTTCCCACTTAAGTTATTTAAAGGAAAATTAATTGTTTAAAGCAAAATTTTATGACATTGTATTGTGAGGTTTACAAAAAAGTAAAATATATGACAATAATAATTCAAAGGATGTGGTGGCATAAATAAAATTATACTCTTGCAAATTCTTTTATTATGACTAGTGTCCCGGTGCACAAAATTCATGCATGGGGAGGTGTCCCTCAGCCCGGCCTGCACCCTATCCAATCTGGGACCCCTCAGAGGATGTCCAACTGCTGGTTTAGGCCCCAGGGATTGGGCCTAAACTGGCAGTCGGACATCCCTCTCACAATCCGGGACCACTGGCTCCTAACCGCTCACTTGCCTGCCTGCCTGATCGCCCCCACTGCTCCCCTTCTGTCCATATCGCCCCCAACTTCCCCCCCGCCCGACAGCCTGCTCATCCCCAACTGCCCCCCCAGCTGGCCTGCTCACCCCCAACTGCCCTCCCCTGACGGCCTGATTGCCCCTAAATGCCTCTGCCTCAGCCCCGCGACCATGGCTTTGTCCAGAAGGTCTCCTGGAAGGTCTCCCAGTCAAATTAGGATATTACTCTTTTATTAGTATAGATGAAATGGAACAGTATTAAGTCTAAATAGACTGTCATAAATTAAGATGCAGATTATATTTTTATACCAACGAATAAAAATTATAGAGATATATTTAAAAATAGAGGTATCAACTCAGGAGGGAGGAGCACACAGGAAAACATCCCAGTGAGCTGAAGAGGTGGCTGTTGCTCTGGGTAATACTGGAAATACAACTAAATTGGGGAACATTCACCCAGAATTACCAACCAAGTTCCAGCTGAGGAAACTTATATCAAAGAAGGACAAAAAAAACTTGGAGACCACACCTGCACAAGAGCTCACACAACATTATTGGGGATGAGCCTCACAGTCAGCCAGCCTGATAGGAGATTCCTCCCACATACAGGACAACAGCATTCAGGACCCAATTACAACAGGAGAGCCCAAGTAACTCACACAAGGAACATTCCTGAAGCACCAAGTTTGGGGGATCAAGAGACTGCACCATTGGGTCCCACAAAACATATTACATAAGGCCACCCCATGATGACTGGGGACATAGCAATTTGCTGTAATAGATAGAAACAAATACAAAGGAACAGCTAAAATGGGGAGACAAAGAAACACCCCTGAAATGAAAGAAAAGGAGGTAACTCCAGAAAGAAAGCCAAATGAAATGGAGACAAGCAATTTATCAGATATAGAATTCAAAGTAATGCTTAAAATTATGCTCAAAAAATTTAGTAAGAATTTCAAGAAATTTAGTGGAAAGTACAACATATGAAACAAGAAATAGAAGCCATAAATAAGAATCAGCTGGAAATGAAGAACATATCTGACATCAAGAATACACTTGAAGGAATCAAAAGTAGATTAAATGAGGCAGAAGATCGAATCAGCGACTTGGAGGACAAGGAAGAAAAAAAACACCCAATTAGAGCAGCAAAAAGAAAAATGAATTAAAGAACAGGAGGACAGGGAACTTTGCAACAACATGAAACGTAATGACATTCACATTCTAAGGTACAAGAAGAAGAAGAAAGTGAACAAGGAATAGAGAACCTGTTTAAAGAAATAAAGACAGAAAATTTCCCTAACTCGTGAAGGAAAAAATCACACATATTCAGAAAGCACAGAGAGTTCCAATAAAGATAAACCCAAAGAGACCCACTCCAAGACACATCATAAATAAAATGTGAAACATTAAAGATAAATAAAGAATCTTAAAGTCAATAAGAGAGACAGAAAGTTACCTACAAGAGAGTACCCATTAGAATGTCAGCTGATTTCTCAACAGAAACACTTCAGGCCATAAGGGATTAGCATGAAATATTCAAAGTAATGAAAAACAAGTACCTGAACCCAAGACTACTCTATCCAGAAAGTCTATCATTTAAAATTGAAGGGGATCCAGAGACATGAAAGCATGGAACAGAGTGTGGAATCTCAGAGGGAAGATGGGGGAGGGTGGGAAGTAATCAACCAAGAACCTTGTATGCATATATGCAAGGCCCATGGCCACAGAAAATGGGGTGGTGAAGGCCTGGGTAGGGGTGGGGAGACAACTGGAGGGGGTCAATGGGGGAAACAGGGGGACACATGTAATACTTTCAACAATAAAGAATTATTTTTTAGAAATAAAATTAAAATATAGGAAAAGTGAAAAAATTAAAAATAAAATAATAAAAAATAAAAATAATTTTAAAAGTTTTAAAAATTCAAGGGGAAATAAAGAATTTCCCAAACAAACAAACAAAAAAGGCCAAAGGAGTACATTACCACCAAACCAGCATTGCAGGAATTGTTAAAGAGAGTGCTTCAAGAAAAAAAAAAAGAAAGAAATTGAGAGGGAGAGAGCAACATAGGTATAAAGGGGGAAATGGCAATAAATAAGTACCTATCAATAATAACCTTAAATGTAAATGGGTTAAATGTTCCAATCAAAAGGCAGAGTAGCTGAATGGATAAGAAAACATGACTCATATACTAGTATATGCTGTCTAGAAGAGATCCACCTCACACAGACTGAAAGTGAAGGGATAAAAAAATGTCATGCAAATGGAAACTAAACAAAAGCAGGGATAGCAATACTTATATCTGACAAAATTGACTTCTAAGCAAAGGCCATAAAAAGAGACAGAAATGCCCACTACTTAATAGTAAATGGATTGATACAATAAGATGATATAGCCCTGGTAAACATTTCTGCATCCAATATAGAAGCACCTAAATATAACAAAACTCTTGGAGAACTTTAAGGGAGAAATTGACAGCAATAGAGTGATAGTAGAGGATTTTAATATTCACGGTCATCACTGGATAGACCTTCAGACAAAAAATCAACAAGAAAACAGAGACTTTAAAGAACAGATGGATTTAACTGACATTTACAGAACATTCCACCCCAAAGCTGCAGAATATACATTCTTCTAAAGTAAACATGGTACTTTCTCAAAAATAGAACTCATGTTAAGACACAAAATAAGTTTCTGCAAGTTAAAGATAATTGAAATCCTATTAAGCAGAAATCAATGACAATAAAAATGCTCAAAAACCTTCAAACATATAGTGGCTAACTAGCATGTTATTAAATAATGAATGGGTTACCAATGAAAGCAAAGGAAAAAAGCAAAAACTTTCTGAAAGAAAAAAAAAAAGAAATTGAATACATAACAACCCCAAATCTATGGAATACAAAAAGTAGTCCTGACAGGGAAGTTTATAGCATCACTACCTCAAAAACAAGGAAAAGATCCAATAAACTATTTACACTACAACTAAAAGAATTAGAAAGATAAACAACAAGAAAAGCCCAGAGTAAGTATAAGGAAGGCAATAATAAACATCAGAGTGGAAATAAATGACATTGAGACTAAAAAAACAATATAAGAGATTAATGAATCCAATAGCTGGTTCTTTGGAAATATAAACAAGATTGATGAACCATTAACCAGACTCATCAAGAAACAAAGAGTGATGACCCAAATAAATAAAATCAGAAACAAAAGCGATGAAGTAACAACTGACACCACAAAAATACAAAGGGTTGTAAGAAAATACAATAAAAAACTATATGCCAGCAAGCTGGACAACATGAATGAAATGGACAAATTCCTAGAAAAATACAATTTATAAAACTGTATCAGGAAGAATCAGAAAACCTGAATAAGCAAATAATAACTGATGAAATTGAAACAATAATCAAGAAACTCCCAAAAAAACAAAAGCCCTGGTCTGCACGGCTTCACAGGGGACTTTTACCAAAACACCCAAAGAAGAATACATATCCTCAAACTATTCCAAAAAATTCAAGAGAAAGAAGTGCTTCCAAGCTCTTTTTACAAGGCCAGCATTATCCTAATCTCAAATTCAGATAAAGACACTACAAAGAAAGAGATTTACAAGCCAATATCCCTGATGAACATAGATGCTAAAATCCTCAACAAAATATTAACAGTTGATGCAATGTTTGTACAATATTCACAAATCAATAAATGTGATACAAATTAAAAGACAAAAATCACATGATCATATCAATAGATGCAGAAAAAGCATTTGACAAAATCCAACACCCATTTTTGATAAAAAAAACTCTCAAAAAAATGGGAATATAAGGATCAGACCTCAACATAATAAAGGCCATACATAACAAACCTACAGCCAACATCACACTCAATGGGAAAAAATATAAAAGCATTCCCCCTAAGAACAGGAACATGACAGGCATGTCTGCTTTCACCACTTATTCAACATAGTACTGGAAGCAATCAGTCAAGAAGAAAAAATAAAAGACATCGAATTGGAAAGAAGGAAGTAAAATTGTCATTACTTGCAGATGACATGATATTGTACATAAAAATCCTAACGACACCACCAAAAAACTACTAGATTTAATAAATAAATTTGACAATGTGGCAGGATACAAAATTAACACCCAGAAATCAATGGCATTTTTACATACCAATAATGATCTCTCAGAAAAATAAACTAAAAAAACAAAATCCCAGTTACCATTGCAACAAAAAAACATTAAGATACTTAGGAATAAACTTAACCAAGGAGGTAAAAGTCCTGTACCTAGAAAACTACAGAACATTAAAAAAAAAAAAAAGGGATAGAAAAAAGAATAATATACTGTGTTCATGGATTGGTAGAATTAACATCATTAAAATGGCCATACTACCCAAAGCAATCTATAGATTCAATGTAATCCCTATTAAAATACCAATGACATATTTCACAAATCTAGAACAAGCACTCCAAAAATTTATATGGAACCAAAAAAGACCTCGAATAGTAGCCACAGCAATCTTGAGAAAGAAGAACAAAGTTGGAGGGATCACAGTATCAAATATCAAGTTATACCACAAAGCCACTGTAATCAAAACAGCCTGATACTGGCACAAGAATACACATGTAGATAATGGAACAGAACAGAGAACCCAGAAATTGACCCAAACCATTATGCTCAATTAATATTTGACAATGGAGGCAAGGACATATAATGAAGTCAAGACAGTCTCTTCAATAAGTGGTGTTGGGAAACTTGGATAGGTACATGCAAAAAAAAAAAAAAATGAAACTAGACCACCAATTTATACCATACACAAGAATACACTCAAAATGTATAAAAGACTTAAATATAAATTGTGAAACCATAAAAATCCTAGAAGAAAATGCAGGCAGCAAGATATCATTCATCTCAAATAGCAGAATTTTCACAGATACATCACCTAGGGCAGTGGTCGGCAAACTGCAGCTCGCGAGCCACATGAGGCTCTTTGGCCCCTTGAGTGTGGCTCTTCCACAAAATACTGACTTCTGCACATGGACCACGAAGTTTCAATCGCACTGCATGTGCCCGCCCACATGTGGTATTTTGTGGAAGAGCCACACTCAAGGGGCCAAAGAGCCGCATGTGGCTCGCGAGTCGCAGTTTGCCAACCACTGACCTAGGGCAGAAGAAACAAAGAAAAAATTAATAAATGGGACTACATCAAAGGAAAAAGCTTCTGCACAGCAAAGGAAAGCACATCAAAATGAAAAGGGAATCCACTGTATGGGAGAACATATTTCCCAATAAGGGATTAATTTCCAAAATATAAAGCACTCATACAACTCAACAAAAGGAAGACAAATAATCCAATTTAAAAAATGGGCAGAAGGTCTAAATATACACTTCTCCAAAGAGGACATACAAATTGTCAAGAGACATGAAAAAATGTTCAATGTCACTAATCATGAGAGAGATGCAAATTAAAATGACAATGAGGTACAGTTTCATACCTGCCAGAATTGCTATCATCAATAAAGCAACAAACAATAGTGCTGGCAAGGATGTGGAGAAAAAGGAACCCTAGTACACTGTCGATGGGAATGGTATAACCACTATTGAAAACAGTATGGAGTTTCCTCAAAAAATTAAATATGGAACTGCCACTTGACCTAGTGATCCCCTTTTTGGGAATATATCCTAAGAATCCAGAAACACCAATTCAGAAAGAATATATGCACCCCTATGTTCATAGCAACATCATTTACAATAGCTAAGATCTGGAAACAGCCCAAGTGCCCATCAGTAGAAGAATGGGTAAAAAAAAAACCTGTGGTACATATACACAATGGAATACTGTACTGCTGTAAAAAAGAAGACAGCCTGGATGGACATGTAGAGCATTATGCTAAGTGAAATAAGCCAGACAAAGACAAGTATCATATGATCTCACATATATGTGGAATCTAATGAACTAGCAAAGAAAATAGAAACAGAGACATTGAAGCATGAAAGAGATTGACCTATTTCAGAGGAGGGAAGGGAGAAGGGATGGGAAGAGATTAACCAAAGAATTTATATGCATAATCCATGGACACAGACAATAGGCAGTGAAGGGGGTACAAGGTGTAGGGGGTCAATAGAACGAAAAAAAGGACATCTGTAATGCTTTCAACAATAAAGATAATTTTTTTAAAAAATAATATCATAACAAAAAAACAAATAGTAAAATGTAGACTAAATATAAATATATCAAAATACATTAAATGTAAGTGGATTATACAATTCAATTAAAAGTCATAGAAGTATTTAGCTGATTTTTTTATTTAATAAAGCAAGACTTACCCTGAATGGCATGGTTCAGTGGTTAGAGTGTTGGCCTGCACACTGAAATGTCTCAGGTTAGATTCTGGTCAAGAGTACCTACCTAGGTTGCAGGTTTGATCCTCGGCCCCATCAAGGCATATGGGGAAGGCAACCAATAATTGGCTCTCTCACATCAATGTTCCTCTCTCTCTCCCCTCTCTCTCTCTGTCTCTCCCACTCCTCTCCTTCCCCCCCCCCCCACTTTTCACTCTCTGAAAATCAATGGAAAAAATATCCTCAGATAAAGATTAAATATATATATCTTTTTTTAAAGTAAGACTTAACTATATGCTCTCTACAAAAGATAGGTTAACATACAATTTATGTCTGAATAGACATTTCTTAAATTATACATAATGAAATTGGAAACATTCCTGGTTTCAACTAAATATGTTTTAGATATCTAGAGTTCATTAAACTATTACAGTTTCCTCAATGGGTCACAACCCACTGAACAGAAGGAATTTGAGGATTTTGTGAAACAAAGTTAATTCTGCTGCTGCCAATTGAATACTTGTTCACACAACTTTCTACTCCCTCCATATCTATATGTATTAAAATGTCATATTTAAACTTCAGACATGATCAAATATCTTAAATCACTTTTAAGTATATAAAATCATGGTTTTGAATTCTAATAGTGTTTAATAAAGACAGAAATGATCAGTTAAATATACAGATGATTGGCCTGAGAATCAAATGTTCCGCGATGGCACTTCCTGCTCACTTAGCAATATGCAGTGGTTAGAGGCCACTTTTTTCTTCACGGGAACAGGGAGTCCAGCACACCTTGCTTTGACCACTGTCTCTTCTGACTGGCAGTGAGACCTGAGAAAAGACCTAACTTTCATTTTTCTCACTATTCACTCCTAAGTTCAGGAGAATGACTTAGAAGCCAGACTGTTTAGGTTCTAATCAAGCCACCTCATTCTAACTAGGTAATGTGGTCAAGTTACCTAACTTCTCTATGCCTTGGCCTCCTCATCTGTAAAATTAGTGTAATAGTCCCACCTAACAGTTTATGAGGATTGATGGCGTGCATATTTGCAGAGCACTTAGAGTAGGGGCTGGCACATAGAAATCATTATGCAACTGTTGGCTAAATATAATAAATACCTTCCTCATTGGGTTCTTATAATGATTAATTAAGATAATTTAAATAAATAACTTACCACCCTGACCGGGTTACTCAGTTGATTGAAATGTCATCCCATACAGCAGGAGGTGATGGGTTCCATTCTTGGTCAGGGCAGTGCCTAGGTTGCGGTTAGATCCCTGATGGGGGACATATGAGGGAGGCAACCAATCAATGTTTCTCTCTCACATTTTCTCTCTCTCTCTCTCTCTCTCTCTCTCTCTCCCTCTCCCTCCCTCTCTTCCTCCCTCCCGCCCTTCCTCCTCTCTCTCTAAAAGTCAATAAAAATAATACCATAAGAGTAAAAAAAAACAACAACAATAAAATAAACAAATAAATCACTTACTACAACTGGCAAATAGTAAGTACTCAATAATAGTTGCTATTACTGTTTCGGGAGGTACCATAGGTGATGGTGCTAAACACTAGCAATTGTCTTACTAGCATACTTCCTGTCACGGACTGGGGCGAAGTCTGTTTGCTCATTAATAATGAGCGTTGACAACCTTACGCTTTTTTTTTCTCTTTATAGACTATATAATCAAGTATAAAAGTGGTGGTAAGAGAAAATTTGTTTACATAGAGATCCCCTAAGAAGTTAAAAAATACCTTAAGGGTTTGGGAAGAAGTAATGCTAAGAGCTATAAAATTGTAACTGTGAAGACCGCTCAAAGCTGATGAAAAGGTTAGTGAAAAAGTAAAGCTTTAGGCACTGCTGCCTCTGAACAGGGTACAACTAAAGGAGGAGGAAAGCAAACTTTCAAAGACCTTGGTCGACAAGCTGGCAGCAACAGCATCCCTGAGAGCGTGTCAGAAGAGCAGCATTGTGGCCCTCCCAGAGTCAGACTTGACTAGATCCCCAAGTGATTCTCACGCAAATTAAAACTTGAAAAGCATAGTTGTAGAATACCTTCACTTTATCTGAAGTTTATTCTGAATATACTTATATTAATTAATAATATTGAGATTTGGATAATATTATGCCTTTTTATTTTATTTTAAATATATATTTATTGATTTCAGAGAGGAAGGAAGACGGAGAGAGAGATAGAAACATCAATGATGAGAGAGAATCATTGATTGGGTGCTTCCTGCACGCCCCCCACTGTGGATCAAGCCCGCAACCCAGGCATGTGCCCTTCACCATGTGCCCTTCACCGGAATCGAACCTGGGACCCTTCAGTCCACAGGCCAACACTCTATCCACCGAGCCAAACTGGCTAGGGCTATTATGCCTTTTTAGAGTGGTACATTTTTCTCTGGAGATGCAACTTAAAAATTTGACTGTATGCAGGATTTTATTATATCTTGAGGACAAATTTTTTTTAATTAAAAGCCACTTGTAGATTTATAAAGTTGCCAAGCAGGTTCTATAGTATATGTCACTGGCATTTCTCAGTTTCATTACATGAGGGCTGCATGTTTTTAAAAACCATCTCAATCACTAGAGCTCAGAATTTTAACAGTTTTCACAGTTCACCCTTGATCAGCTTGAAGATGAGGAATGAAAAATGAAAACAGGTCCCTGATTCCTGTTTCTTCTGTTTTAATGAAGTCACAACTCAATGACTTTTAAAATAGAATGCTTCAAGGCCAAATGTTCTATTTGGATGTATCTGAAGAGCTAAACTATGTCTATTGGAACTCCTTGTGAGAAAACATTCTAGATATGAAACATCTAGTTTTGGTTGTTTCAGTTAAAGACTAATATTTGCATAGGGCAAGGAGGTGCATAGAGATATGATGTTGTTCTAAGTGCAGTATTTCCATGATGTAGTATTCCTGAGGAATTGGTAGAAGTATTCACCCCATTATTAGAAGAGGCATTTGGGACACAGATAGACATAGAGGGAAAACCACGAGAGATAGTGGGAGAAGAGCATCATCTACAAGCCAAGGAGAGAAGCTCTCAGAAGAAATCAACCCTGCTGACACCTTGATCTCAGACTTCCAGCCTCCAGAACCACAAGGAAGCACATTTTTGTTGTTTAAGCCCCCGGTCTGTGGTATCTGTTATGGCAACCTGAGTGACAGAGACAGAAATCTTCCCTGTCTTCTGAGTGCCTTAGGAGTCCCAGCCCTCCTCTCCTTGATTAGTCATTAATATCTGAGACCCAGAAGCCACTGGGGCACGCAATCGGGTGCCTGGGCTGAGGAGACCCAAAAGGAGACCCAGGGGCCTCCCAAGAGGAGAGTCTCCGTGGTCATATGGCGCAGTGTCAGGACAGGAATAAAGACCCGAGGTGACTCAGATGCCTGGCCTCAGGGTTAGACCAGCCAGCAGGGCCTTTCAGTTGGGACTCCGGGTGGGGGTGGGGTGAGGGAGGCAAGCCCGAAATAGAGAACTACAACTCCCAGGAGGCTTAGTGGCCGGGGCCTGGGTGCCTGGCTGTGAAATTGGATGGGCTGTGTCGTTTTGCAAGCCACTTTAAACTAGAGGCTTGCAAGGTTGGAAGTTCTGTGCCTGGAGCCAGGGAGAAATGGAGCTGGAGCAGAGAGAGAGGACCATGGCAGCCATGGGCTTTGAGGAGTTCTCAGCACCTCCCGGCTGGGAGCTGGTGCTGCCTCTGCTGTTCAGTGGTCACATCCTAGAGACCGAGCTTGAGACCAAAGTGGAGTTCCTGTCTGGGGGTCTGGGCAGCTCCAGCCTCCAGGAGCAAGACGAAGAGGAGGAGGCAGCCCGAGGCCAGCAACGGCGGTACCAACGGGAACTCAATCCCAGGAAGTACCAGTTGCTGGGTCGGCACTGCAGGGAGATCAAGCAGGTGAACGAGTGGGTCCTGAACAGGCTCCATCAGATATAGAGGATAACACGGAGACTCCAGCAGGAGCGGAGGTTCCTCATGAAGGTGCTGGACTCCTACGGCAACAACTACCGGGCCAGGCAGTTCACCATCTTACTGGAGGACGAGGGCAGCCAGGGCACAGACGCCCCCACCCCAGGCAACGCTGAGAACGAGCCTCCAGAGAAAGAGGGGCTGTCCCCGCCCAGGAGGATGCCAGCGCCTACCGAAGCCAGAAGCCCAGCCCCTGGCGAGGGGCCCAGCGGGTGGAAGAGGCGGCGAGTGCCACCGGAAGGGGGCCGGGCGGGAGTCCCGCTGACTCCAGAGCTGGCCCCCGTGCAGATAAAGGTGAAGGAAGACTTTGGCTTCAAAGCGTTTGAGGCTCTGGACTCAAGTTGGGTTTCTCGGGGGCCAGACAAGCTGCTGCCCTACCCCACCCTAGCCAGCTCCCCCTTTGACTGACCCCCCAATAAACGGACCCCATGCTCTCCTCGGCAAAAAAAAAAGCTTATAGAGGCATCCTTATAGGATCAAATAGTATAAATATAGATGTAACAGGACAATAAAAAGAGAACCTGGCTATGATGATCACCTGAACGCTGCCTCTGTATCATTCCTTCTTCGCCGACTCTGTCCACACCTTTGGGAACCCCTGGACCTGCTGGGGCTGGATCCCAACATTCCTCTTCTTATAAGGACTTCAGTGAGATGGGCTAAGGGTCCCACTGGAACTGTCTCAATTTAATGTAATCCCCTCTTTAAAGATCTTATCTCCATATACAGGTACATTCTGAGGTTCTGGGGATTAGGATTTTAACATACATTTTGTTGATTACCCAAATTAGCCCTTAACAACCAACATGTTCTAGAAAGTAGATTCCTATAGGGTTATTTACCAAACATTCAGAAGTATTTTTAAAAGAGCTAAGCCCCTCGCCCACTGCGTGGGCCCCTCTCGGCGAAGAGCGAAGGCCTGGGTTCCGGGCGCCAGAGGAAAACTGGTGCCAGCAGCCAGGGGAAGGGGCCCCCAAGGAGCCCCAGATTGCAAGAGGGCACAGGCCGGGCTGAGGGACCCACCCGAGTGCACAAATTTTTGTGCACCGGGCCTCTAGTATAAAATAAAACCCCTCCAGAGAGGCTTAGTGAGGACAGGCAGGAGCAGAGCTGCCCTGGGGGCTCATGTAATCATGGGAATGATGACAGCTTTTTATTGTCTAGCTACTTGTTCCAGAATCTGTACTCTTACTTTACATCTATTAGATATACTGTGTCATTTAATAGTCCTCAAAATAATCTCTTGAGCTAGGCATTACCTTTATTGTATAGATAGGAAAGTACAGCTTAGTGAGATTAGGTAATATCCAGCAGGCAGAGATTTTACGTAATTGCTAAATGTTTTGTTGTGTGTTTTTTTTAACTTACTAGTATACTTTGTCATTGAAATAAAATACACATGCTGAACGTGTTATCATAAGCTTCTGAAAAAATGAATTACTGCAAAATGAATAATGTGTTATAAATAAACACCAAGTAGATCAAGGAAACATAATGTAACCTGGATCCCAGAAACCTTTCACATGCCCCCTTGTGATCACCAGCCCCACCTCCCCAAAGCCTAGTCACTACTCTGACTTCTAACACCGTAGATTCGTTTTGCTTATTTTTAAACTTTATATAAGTTGTCATATAGCATGTACTCTTTTATGCCTTTTTGTTAGCCTTTCCCACAAGGTTGTGTGTATCAATATTTCATTTATTACCATTACTGTATAGTATTCCATTGTGTGAATATAATGATTTATTTATTCTACTGTTGATGGGCATTTAGACTCAAAAATGTTGAATCTAAATGCCCATCAACAAGTATTTTGGTGCAAAAAGAAAATAAACACACTTTTGTTGGATATATATGTATGGATGGAATAATACATTCTAGTATCTAGGCATATTCAGCTTCAGGAGATTTCATATGCATCACATAATATCAGGGAGTATATAATAGCAACATGACTTCTTATCGGTGATATTAACCTTGAGCAGTTTCTAAGGTCATGTCTGCCAGTTTTCTCTCCTGTGAAGTTCTGTTTTTCCTTTTCTATTTAGTAGAAGTGAGTCACAAAGTCCAGCCCACACTCAAGGGGGAGGAAGTTAAGCTCCATCTGAAGGAAGGAGTGTGAAACACATTGTAGGCTTAAAATCCCATGGAATTAATAGACATTTTGGGGAGATACTCTGAGGCTATTCAGATACTTTGTTTCTCCTAAAAGTTACATGCACTAATTTTAGATCCATCAGTGCTTTCAGGAATTATTGTGGCATTTTAATGGTAACTTTCTACCTTCTTCATTCCTTCTACATGCAATACTTGCAATTCTTCATGAGGAAGATGTGTCCCTTTTTCTTTCTTTATATCATAATAGAGGCATGAATATTTATTTTATTTGGGGGATTACAATCCAATACTGTCATCATTATGGATTTGTTGCTCAAATTGTTCTAACTTGGGCTGCGGGGAGCTCTTTTAATTGGTTCCTAGGTGCCTTTGACTTACCTCTCCCCCACCCCCCTTATTGAGCATTTCTTCCTTCCTTCCTTCCTTCCTTCCTTCCTTCCTTCCTTCCTTCCTTCCTTCCTTCCTTCCTTCCTTTCCCTTCCTTCCTTCCCCTTCCTTCCTTCCCTTTCCTCCCTCCCTCCCTTCCTTCCTTCCTTCCTTCCTTCCTTCCTTCCTTCCTTCCTTTCATCTTTTCTTCCTTCTTAAACAACTTTACTGAGGTACAATTTATATGCCACAAAATTTTCCTGTTTTAAGTTTATGTGCATGTTCAACTTTAGATTGCATACTCATCACATCATGTTAGGGTACATACTATTAATATAATTTTTAGTATATTTATAGAGTTGTGCAATTAGGATAATTTATTTTCAAGGATTTCCATCATCCCATTAAGAAACCTCATGCCCATGCAGTCTTGCCCATTCTTACTCTCATCCCTAGGCAATCACTAATCTATTTTTTGTCTCTATAAATTTGGCTTTTCTGAATACCTTACTTTCTGGCACTGTGAGGTGCTCTAGGCTCATATTGTATTTTCCCTGCCCTAGCCCTGCAAACAAGCATTTTTTCAAGGAGCAGAGGTTCTGCCTGTGGGAGAAAGGTGTTTAGAAACCAATATCTGAGTGCTAGGTGTACTTGTTACTACTTGAGTGTCACTGCTTCCAGCTTCTCTCAGTGGACAGGGGTAGGAAATATATGTATGTACGCTAACCCATGTATACACACATATCTGTATTTATTTCTGTTCTCTCTCTGTATACACACATATTAATATAAATATAAGTTCATGCTGATAACTGTGACTCTAATCCAGCACCACATGGTTCATTCTAGCCTGGCCCTATTTCTTATGTGCAATTTCTTTCTCTGACAGCAACAAACCTGACTCTCCTTATTTACAGTATATTTTCTTATTCGATTTTTACATACATGTGCATTGGGTACCCTCAGAAAGATATGTCCATGTGCTAACTACTGGAAGCTGGGAATGTAACCTTATTTGAAACAAGGTCTTTGCAGATTGAATTCAGTTAAAGATCTCAAAATCCTTATCCTGGATCATCTGAGGGGACCCTAAATCCAATGATAAGTGTCCTTACAAGAGACACACAAAAGAGAGACACAGAGAGGAGAGAAGGCCATGTGAAGAGTAAGAAGGAGCTCCAGGTGGTGGGGGTGATGTTACTGTTCCTCAATATAAAATGATATTTTAAAAATACCTTATATGTATATTTTTATAACCCATGGACACAGACAATAGTGTGGTAAAGGCCTTGGAGAGGTGGAATGGAGGGGGTGAATGAGGAAAAAAACAGGACATCTGTCATTTTTTCAACAATATTAAAAGAATATCTTTTAACATTCACTTTAAAAATTGCTTTTAACTGCAACCTATCATTGTTGAATTTATACTTTTATTCTCTAATTATCAGCATGTTTATGGACCCAGAAACAATTTCCCAGAAGTTAAATCTGAGCTTTATTAGAAAAGCAAAAAAAACAAAAGAAAAAGAAAAGAAAACTTAAAGCCTTACTTTAATACTTTTTTGAAGACTATCTACTTAATTAAATTTAATTTTTTGCCACCTGGGACTGAGATCAAGAAAAATTAGATGTGTTATATCTTTTTGCGGGGGAGAGGGTGTTTTGATGGAGTGCCTGCATTTCTCTCATATATCAGATAACCACTGTTTCTGCAGGCTTTGTGCCCTTCCCTTTGAAATTTTGCAACAAACATCTCTCGTTATTCAAGAGTAACTTTCTTGGAATGAAATACTCCATATGATTCCAGTATCCTCTTTTATAAAAAAGAGGATGAATACCAAGAACCTACAACCAAGATTACTTTATCCAGCAAAGCTATCATTCAGAATTGAATTGGTTAATTGGAGAAAATGAATCAAAACTCACAGGACATTCTCTGCCAGACAGTGTGACACTTAGGAAAACATGAAAATCTTGAAAGCTCTATGGCAGGGGTCCTCAAACTTTTTAAAAAGGGGGCCAGTTCACTGTCCCTCAGACTGTTGGAGGGCCGGACTATAGTTTTAAAAAAAACTATGAACAAATTCCTATGCACACTGCACATATCTTATTTTGAAGTAAAAAAACAAAACGGGAACAAATACAATATTTGTATTTGCATGTGGCCCGAGGGCTGTAGTTTGAGGACCCCTGCTCCATGGTATAATTTAATGTATTATTTTGCTGGTATGCGACAAAACCAGTGGAGCAATTTTCAGGATATCCCCAATAGGTTATTATTGCAATAGATATGCAATAAATAGAAAGCATTTCCTCAAGTACTTAACTCAAGTACTTATGGTGACAACACTAGATTAACCAGAATGCTCTGGGACCTGAGATGGGGTAGGAAAATGGATGTTCTGGTGAGTACAAGGTTTGGTTGGACTTCACAGAAGCTGATTATAGTAGCTTAACCATATAGAAGTTTATCTACCCAATGTGACAAGAATGTGAAGTAGGTAGTGCAAGGCTGGTGAAGCCACTTGAGAAAGCAGGTCCCTTCTTGCCACCTGCTCCTCCATCCTTAGCACAGTCACAAATGGCTACTCCATCTCAAAAATGCATCAGCACAACCTGAACAAGGGGGAGGACAGGTTAAAGGCAGAATACTTTGGCCAGCTGAACAGTCCTTTTTTAAAATATCAGAAAATAAGTAGCTCTCCATGAAATAACTTCCCATTTCAGCTCATTGGCCAAAGGATTAGATGATCACCCTAGCAGGAAGGGCATTTTTGGAAGCGTTTAAAATTGCATTTGTTATTCTCATCCCTCCCCCAAATTTATGATTGTTAGCAAGGAAGAACAGTAGATACTGGGTAGACAAATTGGCAATGTCTAGCACATTTGATTAAGTGCCTTATTTTATATTTTAAATTTTGCTGTTAGACATTTGCATGCCTTTGAAAATTCACCACCATACATATCATAACAAAATTTTCTTTTGATTTTTGTTTCTCAACTTACTTGATTTTTCTTTTTTTTTAAATCTTTATTGTTCAGATTACATTTGTTCCTCTTTTTCCCCCCCTAACTCCCCTCCTCCCAGTTCCCGCCCCACCCTCCGCCCTCACTCCCCACCCACTGTCCTCATCCATAGGTGCACGATTTTTGTCCAGTCTCTTCCCACATCTCCCACTCCCCTTTCCCCCCCAAGAATAGTCAGTCCATTCCCTTTCTATGTCCCTGATTCTATTATAATCACCAGTTCATACTGTTCATCAGATTATTTATTCACTTGATTTTTAGATTCACTTGTTGATAGATGTGTATTTGTTGTTCATAATTTGTATCTTTACCTTTTTCTTCTTCTTCCTCTTCTTAAAGGATACCTTTCAGCATTTCATATAATACTGGTTTAGTGGTGATGAACTCCTTTAGCTTTTCCTTGTCTGTGAAGCTCTTTATCTGACCTTCAATTCTGAATGATAGCTTTGCTGGATAAAGTAATCTTGGTTGTAGGTTCTTGGTATTCATCACTTTGAATATTTCTTGCCATTCCCTTCTGGCCTGCAAAGTTTCTGTTGAGAAATCAGCTGACAGTCGTATGGGTATTCCCTTGTAGGTAATTGAGTCTCTTTCTCTTGCTGCTTTTAAGATTCTCTCTTTGTCTTTTGCTCTTGGCATTTTAATTATGATGTGTCTTGATGTGGTCCTCTTTGGATTCCTTTTGTTTGGGGTTCTCTGTGCTTCTTGGACCTGTAAGTCCATTTCTTTTACCAGGTGGGGGAAGTTTTCTGTCATTATTTCTTCAAATAGGTTTTCAATATCTTGCTGTCTCTCATCTTCTGGTACCCCTATAATTCTGATGTTGGTGCATTTGAAACTGTCCCAGAGGGTCCTTACACTATCTTCGTATTTTCGGATTCTTTTTTCATTTTGCTTTTCCAGTTGGGTGTTTTTTGCTTCTTCGCATTTCAAATCTTTGACTTGATTCTTGCGTTCCTCTGGTCTGCTGTTGGGTGTCTGTATAATATTCTTTATTTCAGTCAGTGAATGCTTAATTTCTAGTTGGTTCTTTATCACAACATCGAGGGTCTCATTAGATTTCTTGAGGCTCTCATCAAGTTTATCGGCAGTTTCTAGCAAATTATTGAAAGCCCTCAAAAGTGCATTTTTTAGCTCTATATCCTCCATTTCTGTCATGTTTTTTTGTCTCCGCATTTTTTATGCTTTCTTGGTGCACCCCCTTGTGGTCTTTGTGCGCAGTCTTGTTGTAGTTAAGCCTTAATTGTTGTCGGCAATACTAGGGGTGAATTGACCTCCAGGCTAACTGGCTATGAGAGTCAGCTGTGTCTGCAGTGGGAGAGCTTCTGTGCTGAATCTCTAGGGCGGTGCTAATCTAGCCTTTGCCTGAGGCTATCCGGCAAATGCCTCTGTGAAGGGCTTGGGCGGGGTGGGTCCCAGGGGATCTACAGTGCGGGCGGAGCGAGCAGTTATGGCTGCTCTCAGTTCCGTCCCCAGCAGCTCTGCAACTGCTGCAAACCTCAGAGAGAAAGCTGCCTTCCCTCTTCTCCTGTTTGAGTCTGGGTCCCTACAGACTCGCCTGGATCTGGAGCTCAGAGTCTGAAACTCCCTCCTGATTGAAAACAACAACCTCGCCCTCCGTTGCCGGCCCACTCCACGCGCACCTCCGCACCTTAGTATTTCACCTCCGCACTGTGCCTCCTCTGAGTCTCGGTATGGATTTCTCTTTACTTCTAGTTGTAGAATCTCTCCTCAGCCAGCCTTCCTGTGGTTCTGGGTGATGTCCGTTCCGTCTTTTAGTTGTATTTTTGAAGTGGTTGTTTGAGGCAGCAAACTCTGGCGTTAACCTATGCTGCCATCTTGGTTCTCCTTGATTTTTCAATAAGAATGGACAACATATTATACATCCATTTGATGGACTACTGCAGTCATCTTATATAATAAAAGGGTAATATGCAAATTGACCCTAACAGCAGAATGACCAGAACGACCACTCTACCAGTCGCTTCGAGGTGCACTGACCACCTCTCCATCCCTTTCCCCAGCCACCAGGCTCCCATTACCCAATGGTGAATGGGGAACCGGGGATGGGTGGTGGGGGACGCCAGTGGCGCCAGGCCAAGGCCCCCACCCTGCCAGTCTCCCCACACACAGAGGACGACCCGTGGTGGGGGTGGGGCTGGCGAGCAGTCGGGAATGGCTGACCTTTCAGTCCCTCACCTTAGCCGTCAGACTCTGATCGCCCAATGGCAAAAGGGGAACCTTGGTGGGTGGCGGCAGGGGGCAGGGCCAGCTGCCGGCAGCCAGGGAAGATGGCCCTGATCGCAGGCCAGGTCTAGGGACTGTACTTGTGCAAGAATTTTGTGCACCAGGCCTCTAGTTACAAATAACAAATGCATGGCAAAAGATCTGCACAACCACTTCACAAAAAAGTGCGCAAATGACTAACAAACATATGATAATTGTCATTAAAACATAAGAAATTACTACTATATTCCCAGTAAAATGTTTAAAACTAAAAAGACAGATAATACCAATTATCTCTCTTTGGTGAGGATGTGGTGCTACTGAAACCTTTATACATTGTTGGTGCCCTGGTAAAATGGTGCAATCTCTTTGGAATGTTGTTTGGTTGTATCTACTAAACCTGAACCTATGAACTAGCAATCCTCCATTCCTAGGTATGTTTACTTCTGCTCACCAAAATACATATTTACTTATTATGAATATATGTGTTTATATTCATAATAGCCAAAACCTAGAAATTACCCAAATATGCTAATAAATTATGATATAGTCATGCAATGGAATACTTTACAGAGAATGAGCAAACTACAATTATATGCAAGAATTTGGATGACTCTCACAAACATCTGAGCAAAAGAACACAGATACTGTCACAAAAAAGAACCTATTGTGTGAGTCCATTTACATAAACTTCAAAAACAGACAAAATTATCCTATGACTTCTAAAAAGCCAGAAAAGTAGCTCAAGTTCTGAGAGGAGAGGAGTGACTTAAAATGGGCAAGAAAAAGACTCCTGGGCTCCTGATAATTGCTCTGTTTCTTGATTTGGATGCTGGTTAACTGGATAAATTCACTTCGTGAAAATTCATCAAAGTATATATTTATAATCAGTTCACTTTTCTATATGTATGTTATACTGCAGAAAAAGAAAAGGTTACAATTATATACGGTTGTTATAATGAAAATATGTCATCTTTTGTCAATTCTATCCAACTGTGCTTTGGATCCCAGGCTTCCCCCCTTCTCCTCCTCCCCAGTGTTCTAGAGCCCTGACATATTATCTTCCTTTTCTCTTATATCTTTAACATCTCCTTCTCCACTAGTGCCACCCGGTGCATCACGATTTAATCATGGTCAAGATTCTCCAATTAAAACTACCACCACTTCCCAGTCAGCATGGCTCTGTGGTTGAGCAGGCCCAGTGGAGGGGGAGGGAGTGCAGAAGGCAGCCAGTCAATGATTCTCTCTCATTATTGATGTTTTTCTCTCTCTCTTTCTCTCCCTTCCTCTCTGAAATCAATAAAAATATAAATTAAAAAAAAACACTATCACCACCACCACCTTGCTTTACCTATATCTCCTGTGACTATTATTTTTTATTGTAACACTAGAGGCCCGGTGCATGAATTCATGCATGGGTGCGGTCCCTCAGGGTGGCCTGCAGGGATCGGGCCAAAACCTGCAGTCCAACACTGCCTGTAACTCCTACCTGCTGCTCCCACTCATGCCACCCCCACTGCACCTGCCATGGGCTCGCGTCCAGTCAGTCCCAATTAGAAGAGGCTCGTGCTGCTGCAGCAGCGCTCACCAGCCATGAGCCCTGCATCTGGCACCCTCCCGAGGGGAGTGGCCTGCAGGATTGGCCTGAAACCGGCTTTCTGACATTCCTCAAGGGGTCCTGGATTGCAAGAGGGTGCAGGCCAGGCTGAGGGACCTCACTGATGCACAATCAGGGCCAGAGAGGGACCATGGAGGGCTCCAGGGCTGTTTGGCCCCATCTTGCCCAGTCCTGATCAGCCGGACCCCAGCAGCAAGCTAACCTACCAGTCAAAGTGTCTGCCCCCTGGTGGTCAGTGCATGGCATAGCGACTGGTCAACCAGTTGACTGTCTGTGTACATCATAGCAAGTGGTTGAGTGGCCTTAGCATATCATTAGTATATTACACTTTGATTGGTTGAATAGTCAACTGGTCACTAGATGACAGGACACCTAGCATACTAGGCTTTTATTATATAGGATCAAACATTTTTAATAATGAAAGTTTTAACCCCCTGCCTTCCATTTTTTCCCTTTATCCATTGCAATTTGGTTTACTTCCCCACCATTCACCCAAATGTATTTTGCCAAATTTCTAAAATAGCCTGTGTTGCTAATTCTAATAACCTTTAATTCTCCCCTTATTGATTTCCCAGCATTCTTTGCTCCTCTTGACCATTCCTACCATTTGGAAAAACTCTCTTCCTTAGGCATTTATGACCTACTGGCTCCCGATTTCCCATCTAACTTCTCTGGCCACTCATTGTTTTCATTGTAAACTTCATTTCCTCTACTCATGTATAAAATGTTCCCTTGAGCCAGATGTGTCTTTTGAAGTAGAGCTGTATATATAACTGCTGTGCAACATTTTCACTTAGATGTCTCACAAGTATTGAAGTCAACCAAGCTTAACATCTCCCTCCTTAATATTGTTCATCTTCCATACTCCTTGTTTCAGTTAATAGCACCACCTAGTACCCAAGCCGGAAACCCATAATTCATAATTATTGAATAAAACGCAGAAGAAAAGTTGTGGGTGTGGCTTCAGCTTCTAGCATCATGGTGGACTAGATATTGTGGGAAACCATCCTGTTTCAGAACAACTAGATCCTGAATCAAAAAAAATTTTTTAGTCTGGCCAGTTTTGCTCAAAGGTTGAGTCTTGGCCCATGAACCAGAACATCACGGTTTGATTCTTGGTCAGGGCACATGCCTGGATTGTGGGCTCAATCCCCAGTAGGGGTGTACTGGAAGCAGCTGATCGATGTTTCTATCTTTCTGTGCTTCTCCCTTCCTCTCTCTAAAATCAATAAAAATATATTTTTAAAAAGCATTTAAAATTTTTTCTTGGCTCTTAGAAATTAGAAAAATATTAAAAGACCCCTCTTTGCACCAAGTAAAGAGAACTAAATTATAAGCAGAAACTAGAGCAGGGATCTGTATGCAAGCTGAAGAGATGGGGTTGGTCTGCGTGCAAATGGCAACAGCAGCTCTGTGTGAGGAGGTGAATCCCAAACTGCATTTTGAGGACACCTTTGAAAGGGTTAAAGTGGCCGCAGGTTCAAACACTCCTGGGCACATAACAGAAGCAGATGTAAATCATGTTTGGAAGAAAGTGTACTCAATTTAAGCAATTAGAATTCCCACATATTATGATCAAGGAAATATGAATTTATAATGTGATCAACAAGTATACAAGGAGGTAAGCCACTAAGTGAGAGAGATAAAATGTAACACAACTTATTTACATGTTGCAATTATCACATAGTATATAGAATAACTAGGTAAGAAATGTTTGAAGAAATATGCTTGGTGTGGCTCAGTGGTTGAGCATCAACCTAGGAACCAGGAGGTCATGGTTTGATTCCCAATCAGGGTATATTGTGGACTCGGTCCTCAGTGTTGGGCATGTAGGAGGCAGCCAATCAATGATTCTCTCTCATCATTGATGTTTCTATCACTCTCTCCCTCTTCCTTCCTCTCTGAAATCAATATATATATATACACATACTAGAGGCCGGTGCACAAAATTCATGCACAGGTAGGGTCCCTAAGCCTGACCGGCGATCAGGGCCGATCGGGGCCTTCCGGCTGCTGGCCAGGGCCTTCCTTCATTCCACACCACCCCCTGGTGGTCAGCACACATCATAGCAAGTGATCGAACGCTCAGTCTCCCAGTTAAACTTCCGAGGGGACACTTTGCATATTAGCCTTTTATATATGTAGATAAATTTTTTAAAAGAAATGTTTGAAGAAATAAAGTACAGAACCACAAAAATGGCAAGCAATAAGAGACTATCTATAATAATAAAAGTGTAATATGCTAATTAGACTGGATGTCCTTCTGAATGTCCTTTTGGATGACCTTCCGGACAAAGCTGGGGCTGTGAGGGAAACCCGGGTCCCGGGTGCCAGAGGGAAGGCAGTGCCTGCAGCCAGGAAAAGGAAGGCCTACACTTGCATGAATTTTGTCCATCAGGCCTCTTGTCAGGAATAATGAGAAAGATCTGCATAACAATAAAATGGCAATTCTAAAAATAAAAATGGAAATAACAAAAAAAACTCAAGGTAGGGGTTTAACAACAGATAAAATATAGTAAAAAATAAATGGGAACATTTGGCTGAAGAACTTACTCAGCATGCAGTACAGAGAGGCAAGCAAATGGAAAGTATGAAAGCAACTAAGAGATATGGAGAACAGAAGAGGAAACGGAAATATTTATTCTGAACCCTAAAAGAAGAGAATAGAGAGAACGGAGGAAAAGAAATAATTGAAGAAATAATGATGAAAAATTTTCCAGAAGTGATCATAGATATAAATTAATTTTTCCAAGTACAGTAAAAGTAAACCAGGTATAGATACAACATAGTGAAACTGTAGAACAGCAAAGACAAAGACTCCAAAAGAAGTCAGAGAAAAATAACAGATCATCCATAAAGGTACAACATTTTTAAAGAATGAAAGTGATATAAAGCATTTTTAGATAGACAAAAATAGAGTTTACCACCAAGAGACTGCCAATAAATTAATTTATAAAGATTTACATTAGGAAGCAGGAAAAGATCATAGAATGATGGTTTGTGATATGAGAAAGAATGATAAGTAAATAAAATAGCAAATGTATATGTATGAATACATATAAGCAAACATGTGTGTGAAATAATAGCCTGGAGGGGAGTGATGAGATTGAAAGTGTTCTGAGGTTCTTGGATTATATGAAGTGAAAGTTTAAGATATTGATTTAAAGCTTTGTTCTATTAAATATACATGTTAAAATTTCAAGGCTAACACTAAAAGAATAGATAATGAACATGAAAATTTCACATGAATGAAAAATTAAAGAATAGATTGCTTGTTAATGAAAGAGCTAAAATCCAACTATGTGAAGTTTACAACAGCCATCTAAAATCAAAGCACAAGGAAAGGGAGGAGAGGAAGGAGAGAGAAAGAGAGAGAGAAAGAAAGTGAGAGGAAGAAAGAGAGAGGAAGAAAGAGAGAGGAAGAAAGAGAGAGAGGAGTTGGAGGGATAGGAGAGGGAAGAAAGGGGAAACGAGAGAGAAAAGATATATCAGATAATCTATTTATATAAAAACCCTGGGTGTAACGCTTGTCACCTCCAAGGCTCAACCAGCCGGAAGGAAGTCAGTCCTGCAGGGGTCGCCTTGGCAATGGCCCTCCCTGAACTGTTTCCTGCGAGTGCGAGGTTTGAGGCAGGAACCCGTCCTCGGAGCGTGGACACACTGAGTCCTGGGTCGTCTTGGCAACAGCTGCGTCCTCCCTGAGCTGTTTCCCATGCGAGGGCAAGGTTTGAGGCAGGAAACGGCCCTTGGAGCGTGGAGGCATATCTTTATAAAGTTTTAATACATTATATTAGAGGTCGTGGTGGTACTGTTTTACCCACAGCATCTACAGGTATTGCTGCAAATTTACTTCTCAGTGGAAGAACCTTTCATTCCCAATATAAATTACCAATTCCATTAAATGAAACTTCAATTTCTAGACTCAATATAAACAGTGAAGTTGCTAAAACTATTAAAAAGGCCCAACTTCTCATTATTGATGAATTCACCATGGCATCCAGTCATGCTATAAATGCCATAGACAGATTACTAAGAGAAATTTGAATGTTGTATTTGGTGGGCAAGTTCTCCTTCTTGGAGGGGATTTTCGACAATGTCTCAGTATTGTACTACATGCTATGCAATCGGCCATGGTACAAACAAGTTTAAGTACTGTAATGTTTGGGGATGTTTCAGAAAGTTGTCTCTTACAACAAATATGAGATCAGAGGATTCTGTTTATAGTGGATGGTTAGTAAAACTTGGAGATGACAAACTTGATAGCAGTTTTCATTCAGGAATTGGATATTATTGAAATCCCCTGTGAAATGATTTGTAATAGATTTATTATTGAAGCTACCTTTGGAAATAGTTTATCTATAGATAATATTAAAAATATATCTAAACGTGTGATTCTTTGTCCAAAAAATGAGCACATTCAAAAATTAAATGAAGAAATTTTGGATATACTCGAAGGAGATTTTCACCCATATTTGAGTGATGATTCCATTGACTCAACAGATGGTGCTGAAAAGGAAAATTTTGCCATCGAATTTCTTGATAGTATTACTCCTTCGGGAATGCTGTGTCATAAATTAAAATTGAAAGTGGGTGCAATCATCATCCTATTGAGAAATCTCAATAGTAAATGGAGTTTTTGTGATGGTACTAAATTTATTATCAAAAGATTACGACCTAAAGTTATTGAAGCTAAAGTATTAACAAGATCTGCAGAGGGAGAGGTTGTTCTGATTCCAAGAATTGATTTGTCCCCATCTGACAGTGACCTCCCATTTAAATTAATTCGACGACAGTTTCCCGAGATGCCAGCATTTGCAATGACTATTAATAAATCACAAAGACAAACTCTAGACAGAGTAGGCATATTCCTACCTGAACCCGTTTTCACACATGGTCAGTTATATGTTGCTTTCTCTCGAGTTTGAAGAGCATGTGATGTTAAAGTTCTAAATACTTCAGCACAAGGGAAATTAGTCAAGCACTCTGAAAGTGTTTTCACTCTTAATGTGGTGTACAGGGAGATATTAGAATAAGTTTAATCACTTTATCAGTCATTGTTTGAATCACTGTTTTTTTTATATCATGTTTTTGTTGTTTTTATATCATGCCTCTGTTGTTGTTATATCCTTTTGTTACTGTTTATTTATTAATAAATTTATATATTTTCATATACATTTTACTTATTTCCTTTTATCTCTCACACTTCTATTATAGAGAAAGGGCAAATAGCAATGTTAAAATATTTCCTCTAATTAATTCCCTTTTAATGTGCATGAATTTTGTGCACCGGGCCACTAGTTATCAATAAAAGGAGAAATGGAAGGTACCTTAAATTTTCACAAAATAGATTTAAAACAAAAAGCAGTATTGGTGATAAAGAGGGCCACTACTTAACAAATCAGAAAGAAAATAACTTTAACTTATGTACCTAATTAAATAGTCTCAAATTATAAAAAGCAAATATTCAGAGTTTCAAGTAAAATGGACAAATCCAGAATTAAAAGTACTCTGTTCTTTACTATAAAAAACATGAATAAAAGTGAGTAATACAAAAATGACAATAAATATCTATCAATAATTGAATTTAAAAAACAAAATAAATGAACAAGCAGAACAGAAATAGACTCATATATACAGAAAACATTTTGACAGTTGCTAGATAGTAGTAGGGTTGGGGGATGGGTGAAAAAAGGTGAAGGGATTAAAAAGTATAAGTAGGTATTAACAGAATATTATGGGGATGTAAAAGTACAACACAGGGAATCCTATATAATAAAAGGGTAATATGCAAATTGACCCTAATGGTGGAATGACCAGGAATGACTGGTTGCTATGTTGCGCACTGACCACCAGGGGGCAGACGCTTAATGCAGGAGCTGCCCCCTGGTGATCAGTGCACTTCCACAGGGGGAGCGCCGCTCAGCCAGAAGCCGGCTCATGGCTGGCCAGCGCAGTGGCAGTGCAGGAGTCTCTCCTGCCTCCGCAGCAATGCTAAGGATGACCGACTGATGGCTTAGGCCCGCTCCTCGCAGGGAGCAGGCCCAAGCCGATAGTCGAACATCCCCCAAGGGCTCCCGGGCTGCCAGAGGGATGTCTGACTGCCAGCTTAGGCCCAATCCCCCGGCGAGCGGGCCTAAGCCAACAGGTGGACATCCCCCAAGGTGTTCCAGATTGCGAAAGGGTGCAGGCCAGGCTGAGGGACACCTCTGAATGCATGAATTTTCATGCACTGGGCCTCTATTATAATCAATAATATTCTAATAACTATGTATGGTATCATATGGGTATAAGACGTATGGGGATGATCACTTAGTAAGTTATGTAATGTCTAACCACTGGGGTTTACACCTGAAATTAGTATAATAATGTATGTCAACTGTAATTGAAAAAGAAAAATGATTTTAAAATGAGAAAAAAGCCCTAGCCAGTTTGGCTCAGTGGATAGAGCGTTGGCCCATGGACTGAAGGGTCCTGGGTTCAATTCTGGTCAAGGGCACGTACCTTGGTTGCAGGCTCCATCCCTGATAGGGGCCATGTGGGAGGCAATCAACCAATGTTTCTCTCTCACATCGATGTTTCTCTCTCTCCCCCTCCCTTTCACTCTTTCTAAAAATCAATGGAAAAATATCCTTGGGCAGGACTAACAAAGAAAAAAAAAGAAAAATGTGAGGGAATACATTCACAAAATAACATGTGTATTGCTTATGGGATTAAAGGTAATTTTTCTATACTTTTTTTATTGTTGTGAGAATTTTTATAATTAAAACTTTTTTTTCAAAAATAAAGCATGGAGGTGGAAAATGATAAGTGAGGGCTTAGGATGGGCTTAGTTAATTATGGATTTACTATATTTGGGGTAATTATATGCAATAGTTTAGTTCCTACCCCAATGTTTATCAGTTTGACTACATTTTAACAAGTTAACTTCTTACTTCTTTATATTTTACTAAAATGTTAATGATTTACTCTTGAACTTAAATGGTTCAAGCATCCTTGACTGATACATTAAAGAATCTGATTAACCACATAGCTTTTGTTTTCACAAATAAGAATAAAAGAATTTTGAAGAGAATGCACAATAATGCAACCCACCCAAGTTTAAATATGCTATATTATTGATTGTTAATAGCTACTTCATTCTGGTAACTGTATCTGCTCCACCAGCCACTGCTATTATCATTATAGACATTAGTTACCTTTTAAAGAAGTGAGAAAGATACAAATTGGTAATGCTTGTTTCTCACATTAATACTCCCTTGGACTTAATTTTTATTGCTATTCCTAAAACTTGGTGTTTTATCTCTATTTAAACCTTTTGAAACATGTTGTGATAAGCAATAATTGTATGAAATAGGAACAGATATTTGTATACAAATAGAAAATAAGGCAACATGTTAAGAAGTTGGTTCTAACAAATATAGGCATAGGATTATTTTATCAGAGACTCTCTTTGAATATATCATCTAAAAATATAAACTGTAAACCTAGTAAGTCTACTATACAGAATATATTTTTCATGGTTGTTTAACTTTTACTACATGCAGTTCTGGGAAAATAAAACACTATGTTGGAAAAGTAAAACAGTAATATTAGAATGTGTTGTTACATTTTGGTGAAAAATATAGAAAAATGATAGAAATTCTAAATTCTTATGAATGTTTTTCCCAATAGATGTGTTTTAGAATCTTTTGAGATTTGAATATCTAGAATATTCAGTTGGTCTAATCCTTTTCTGTTTAAAGGCAATAAAAGAACAAGAATGAAATTCAATTATTTCCAACTCTTTGATATAACAAGACAATGGTCTGAGATTAATAAATAAAACTCAATTTCAATATATTTTTTTTAAAAAAATGGTCTCTTTTCTTCTTCCTATTATTTTTAATCCTCAACCTAGGATATTTTTTCCATTGACTTTTAGAGAGAGTAGATGGGGAAGGAGGAAGGGGAGAGAGCAACTTGCACTGGAGACACATGGATTGGTTGCCTCCCACCCACGGGTAGAGGGTGGGGGGATAGAGGGATGAACCTGCAATCCAAGTACATGCCCTTGACCAGAATGGAACCCAGGATTCTTCAGTCCCCAGGCCAATGCTGTAACCACTGAGCAACCGGCCAGGGCTCAGTATATATTTTTAAACTATCATTTTATTATCTTCCTTTCCTTTCATTATTGGTGTTTACTATTTAAATTTATTGAATTATAACATACATACCAAAAGCACAAATCATAACTGTACAGCTTGATCAAATCTCACAAAATAACCATATCCGTGTCATCAGCACACTGTAATATTAACTTTTAAGGTGATAAATTGCTAAAATTGAAGGATTAAAGCTGTCAACAACTACAGAAAGGTAGAGAAGCAAAGAATGAGTAAGTGTAACTAAATTAGGTAGGAGGCACACTTGCAAAGATGAAACAGTTTTGGGCGCACATTTTATACTAAATCATCTGAACATCCACAGTGTGTCAATCTGACAGGTTCCTGATTTGGGTTGGGGTGGGTCTACTGCGTGTCTCCGCCCCTCCCACCCTCCACCCCCAGCAGTAGTTATGCATTTCAAAGCAAATAGCAGTAAAAATATGAAACTTCAGAATTATTAGATTGTTTAGCAACGTTTTTTTCTTCTTTCCTGAGCTACCTCAGTGAAATCCTGTCACAAACTGTGACTTTACACCATAACTTTAAAATTGAAAATCAGCTTTTCGACGTTTTAAATGTTTTTTTCTTTCTCTTGATAGGCAAACTTTTGTTCACTTAAAATTTAAAGTGTAGGACATCTCTTCATTCCTTGTCTAGTCATAGCCCTCAGAAGTGACTAAAGATGATGCGAGATTCACAGGAACTCTACCCACCATTTACCTTGTAAATTTAAAAAGAAGTAGAAAAAAGTCCTTTTCAGGGTTGAGTCCCGAAATTATTTACCCTTCGAGAGCAAAAAAATATTGCTGTGTTTATTCAGTGAACCCTTCCTTAGATTTTTTATTCTTTATTTTCAGCAATTTCTTCGACCTACCAATAACTTTCCCAGTTAACAACAACAACAACAAATAGGTTACATAGGTCGCTATTTGTTCGGACTTTACAAGCAGTGATAAGCATTATTAAGGGAGGAGGGTGGGGGTTCTCCCAGTCAAAGAATCCACAGACAGCGAGGAACAATGAAAGATCCACAAAACCCACACGCCACCAGCGCCCGCTCCGATTGCAGGTTGCGGGCGCGTCCGCAGGACTGCCTGCAGGCCGAGGGCAGAGGCCTCGGGCGGAGGGTCCCGGGGATGCGGAGCGGAGCGTGGGGACTGTCGCCAGACACCCCCACCACACACCAGATAAACGCGCCGCATCCCGTCACCGGGACGACTGCAATCCGACACCGAGGCTCAAGATCCCGCTTCCCGCACACGGGGCGCAGAAGAGGCACATCACTGCACGGCCGCGGGGACTCCGTGGCGTCCCGGGCACGCCGTCTCTTAGGTGCCTAACGCGACGCGAAACACGCCCTTTCCGCGGGCCCGGGTCCGAGGCTGGGCCACCACCAGCGCCGCGCCGCGCCGCGCCGGTCCCTCGCCGTCGGCACGTGGCGGCCGTGATTGTCCCCGAGCGGTATCCCTCCGCGCCCCGGCCTCAGTCTTCCTCTCCCTTCCCGGGACCCTCCGAGTCGGGGCGCGGCGGAAGGATCGCACGCACGCGCGCACGTCCCTCCGTGGCCGCGGGGAAGGGGGGCGCTCGGTGAAGAGCAGCCGCCGCCGCCGTCGGCATAGCCGCTTCTCAGCCTCCCGGCGCCGGTTAGTCAGCTCCGCGGTGCGGGCGGGCGGGCACCGGGCATACGCTTCTCGGCTGGTCCCTCGCCGCCGTCCCCGCGACCTCCCACCGCAGCTCCCGGGGAGGGGGGCGGTCGGTGCCTGCGCAGAGCCGCCTCCTCCCCGCCCCCGCCCCGCCTCCCCCCGCGCCCGCCGCCGCCGCTGCGCCTGCTGCTCCTCGCCGTCCCCGCTGCAGTGCGAAGGGCTCGAAGATGGCCGGTTGGCAGAGCTACGTGGATAACCTGATGTGCGATGGCTGCTGCCAGGAGGCCGCCATTGTCGGCTACTGCGACGCCAAATACGTGTGGGCAGCCACGGCCGGGGGCGTCTTCCAGAGCATTACGGTGAGGACCAGCGGCAGCGCGGGTCCGCCCGGACCTGAGCGGGGCGGTCGGCCGTGGGGGCGCGCAGGGCCGTGCCGGCCGGTGTGGAGGCGGCCGGCGCCGAGGAGGCGGCTGCGGGGTTGGCGAGAGGCCGAGGCCGGGGATGAGCGGGCTTCGCCGACTGGCGGGGGCGGCGGCCCGCGCCCCGCTTCCCAGCGCAGGTCCGGTGCAGCTGGGGGAGGGGCACGCACCAGCCGGGCCGGGGAGGGGCGCCCTTTTCCCCGGGCGTCCCCCGGGTACCCTGGAAGCCGGGAGGTTTGCTTTGCGTGTCCCGGGATGGAAGCGGGGCCCGGCGGGGGTCCTCCGGCGGCCGGGCTGCCCCTCGCTCAGCGACGGCGGGCCTCCCGCGCCGCGGGATGTGGGAGGAGGCTGCTCGGCCCCCCGGATCCTCGCGGCGACTTTGCGTAGGTTTGCTGGTGTCCAGGCCTCTGGGGTTGGGAGAAATGTACACCGACGACGTAGGTGGATTCGTGAATCCCGACTTCAGCCCTGGCTCTGTAGGATTTTTTTTTTTTTTAATTCTCCAAGATGGCGAACTGCCATTGATTTCTCTCCTCCTCCTATGGAGAGTCATCGATTTACCGTTATTCCCAATTATGCAACACAGCCCTAAAAAAGGGGATGCCTTTACGGGGTTTTCAGTAATCTGCCAACACCAAGGGGACACGTCAGTTCTCCAAGTCTCTTTCGTGATGGTAGTGAGGAACTAACGCAGATTTATGCTTCACAGTGCCTGATTTTGTGACTTGATGGTTTTGACTTGGTTGACTCATGTGTAGGGAATAATTGTCACTAAGCCTCCAATGCTGCTTTATTGTTTCGCCTCTTTCTGCACAAGGTTCTTTCCAAAATTGTGACGATCGTGTCAGTGAGACCATTCCCTTAGTTTCTTGGCCTCACGCTCCCTTCCCAAAAAACGCTAAAATTCATGCCCCCTGTTAAGGGTACTAATTATTCTCGTACTAGTTAACATGGTTTCAGACTTAACTGTGTAGAACTCAGTCCTTGATGCTAGTACTTGAAGTTCTCCTATTCCAGTGGACTACAATTCTTACAGAGAATTGGCATCTGGTGATCAACTTTTTTTTCTGCAGTCTTTTTGATTTTTTGTGTGAGTTCCCGCTGTCTGGCTGGGAAGATTGCGGGAGTGTGCTTGGAAATGGCTGGGGCCTGCTATGACTCTGCAGTTCTGATGGGGGCGACGCCTTCCTTCTTATTCATGGAATGTTAGCAGGCACGTTTTCTCCTTTCCTCCTTTCCGATTCTGGTGGCTACCTCAGTTTCTTTCCAAATCCCTCTCCGTTTTCTGTAGGGTTTTTATTTTGTTTTGTTTTTACCATTGCTTACTGCTGTGCTACCGGCAGAATCTTCTTTGCATTTGCCGGAATAAAAACTGATTACTGAGGTGGGAGGGGAAAGGAAGTTAGAGTAGTAGCTAGAAAAATAGGAGGGAAATACGAATTTGGGAATGCACTGAGCTCTAGAGTTTGAAGTTCGTACTTGTGGGGAGATGTCAAGCTATTTGAAGCAGAGTAGAAGTGAACAGACCTGCTATAAGCATGGACTTTAGGTTTTATTTCAGGAAACTTTCAAGCAACTTTAAATTTGATGCAACATGACTGACTGTAATGATAGGCTATTGCTGAAAGTTTATAGGGTGAATTGAGATTCTTTTCATAGAGTGGTCTTTAGTTAGCAGACTACACTGTGAACTGTGAAATCTAATATGAAACATGTAATCATATGGGGTTAAGCTATTGTTTAGAAAAGACTAAAACTTGATTTTATGTTAGTGAAATGTGGATTCCTTGTACTGGTAGTAAAAACTTGGCACACAGTCTTTCCTGTTATATTGAGGCCTGAAAAGAATTAACTAATTTCATGTGTGTTTTTTCTTTTTCTTTTTTGGGCACGGGGGGGACAGCCAGTAGAAATAGATATGATTGTAGGAAAAGATCGGGAAGGTTTCTTTACCAACGGTTTGACTCTTGGCGCAAAGAAGTGCTCAGTGATCAGAGACAGTCTGTATGTGGATGGTGACTGCACAATGGACATCAGGACAAAGAGTCAAGGTGGGGAGCCAACATACAACGTTGCAGTGGGCAGAGCTGGCAGAGGTAAGCAAGGCACTTTTGTTAAAAGTTGCATGTTACATTACAACTTATTAAGCAGTTTCTTTAACATTTTGAATAAAAGTGTTAGTCCATAATGGCTATTAAGGTGGTTTTTGTGAACTGCCCAGCACTGAAGGGAGGCACTGCTTTAAATTTACTTACTCTACAGCAGCTGCACGTACAGCCTAGCCTCTGAGATCTTGACTTTATTCTAAAATAGAATATTCATACCAACTCTCCAGTTTCAGCTTTAGTAAACTGAAAATCCAAATTTGTCTCAAACTGCTTGAAATATTCAATGATAATCTTATGGTGTAATCAGATTGTTAAATCACTCTGATTGGTTACTTTCTTCCCTTTGAGTCTTTGACCTTTGGATCTCTTCCTTTTCTTTCTTGCTTACATTTCAATCATTCATTGCTCAGCATAAAAATGGAAAAATTAACATTGGTTCATATTTCTATTAAAAACATGGCAGGGAAGAAAGAAATAATTAGAATAAGGGTTTTGGAGTAAGTTGTCCCATTACTAAAATATTTTCAAAGACTAAATGTGATTGTGATTTAGATAGGAAAAGTAGAAAATTATATTTCATTTATATATTTGACCCAGAAATTCTGGTGTTTCCTGACTGTTGTCAACATTGGAGAAAATAAGTCTCACTGCTTTTTCAAAACTTTCAAAGTTGGGGTTTATTATGGCATCTGATTGATTTACAGCTATATTTAAATGTATTAACCTGTGTAAATATTTTGTAAATAAAGAGGGTTTGTGAGTCTCATACAGCAGACTTGGCACGTCTAAGTAAGACCAAATCTACCATGTGAAGGAACTTGAAACTCCCCTGAGCTGTCATTTACTAAAATGGTCCTACCAACTCCCTGTGATCATCCTAAAGGTTACTCTTATTCTGATGTGAGTTGATGCTTATGACTATTGCTCCATAGAAAAATTAGGTGGTCCTAGCCAGTTTGACTCAGTGGATAGAGTGTCAGCCTGCGGACTGAAGGGTCCCGGGTTCAGTTCTGGTCAAGGGCACATGCCCAGGTTGCGGGCTCAATCCCTAGTAGAGGGTGTGCAGGAGGCAGCCGATCAGTGATTCTCTCTCATCATTTATGTTTCTGTCTCTCTCTCCCTCTCCCTTCCTCTCTGAAATCAATCAATAAAAATATATAAAAATAAAGAAAGAAAAATTAGGTGACTGAAGTATTAGACATTTTTTTTCCCCAATATTAGCTGGGCTCAGATAACTTAAAAAGCATCAACCATGTGACATAAAACAGGAATGAGATTTTCATACCATATAGTACTGCTGACATCTAGTGGCTGTGATTGTAAAATCTGAACCTCATCATAGAAGAATCTGTTGTTGGAAATAGTAAATCTATTTCAAGATTTTAGACTCAATTAAAAACAAAGCTAGAACAGTGAGGAGGATATCAGTAAGCATACACCTTAGAAACCTTAATTTCATCTTTTCTGAATAGCACTGGAAATGCTATTTAAAATTTGGTCTTGGTTTTGCTCTAGCTGTAATAGACACATTTAACCTCACTGGTAAGACTTAATAGTTTGTACTTAATCAAGCTTGTTAAATTGGGAGAATTTTGTAAAATAATCACCTAAATTTTTTTTAAGTTTTTTTGGGAGGGCCAGTCTAATATGTATTTGTCATACTAACCAGCAGTGTTTTGCCCTAGAATAGAAGATAAATGATCACACTCCTTTTTCCCTAGCTAGTGTGAAGATATTTTTATAGAGCGCTGCAGCTGCATTGATTGGACTTCCAAGAAGCAGTTAATAGTTTTTAGTATATAACTAGTTTGAAAGTTCTCCTTTTTGGAGATCTAGTTGACTTCAGTGCTTGACAGTTCATGGAAAACTAACTTAATATTAACTTATTAATTAGGGTTCTGTCTGCTAAAACTTATGTGACTTTCTTGATTAACCCTTCTTTTGAAACCCTTTTCTTCTTTCTCTTTCAGTCTTGGTCTTTGTAATGGGAAAAGAAGGGGTCCATGGAGGCGGCTTGAATAAGAAGGCATACTCAATGGCAAAGTACTTGAGAGACTCTGGGTTCTAGCTGCTAGGCAGATGTTCAGCATTAGGGGAATTGCTCGTAAACTTTCCTAACATAAGCTCGAGTCTTAATTCCGGAAACTTTATTAGCAATGCAGGTGATGGGGTATGAACCTTGGTCTCCTTTGTATCCCTCTGTTAGTGGGGAAAGGTATCTTTCTTTCTGCCCTCCCCCCTTAAATAATTCTGTTCACTTTGTTTTGTTTCCTTGTGTACTCCAGCATTGGTTATAGTCATGGGAAAGGAAGGTGTCCACGGAGGCACACTTAACAAGAAAGCATATGAACTCGCTTTATACCTGAGAAGGTCTGATGTGTAAGCAGCCTCTCCCCATCTACCTAGCAACTGTCTTCATCACCACCCCAATTATGGTTACAGTGCTGCCAGACTATGTGGTAGCTAATTTTTCTTTACCTATTTTCTAATGTCATGATTCCTATTTGCCCAATGGATTATTTGTATGTTAACCACTGTATGTAATCAACCCTTATCTGGCAACATAATTGCAGCACAACAATGATTTGCATGATACCTTGAAATTTGGGGGGAGGGGGCATGCCAAGTTGGGCATCACTTTGTTTTAGCAATTAATGGGATATTGATTACTAAAATAAGTTAATAAGCAAGGTGCCGGTGTACAATCTCTAATTTGATCAATGTCTTTTCAGCACTTTGAGCATTTACTTAGCTCATTTAGTCTTCCTTTTGTAGCGCATGGTTGGGAGGGAAAAGTGCATGCATCTTTCCTTCACTTGTCTTTTCTCACCCCCTCCCTTCGCACATAAGTTGTTTGGTTTGCTTCTACCTTATTTTATGCAGTGCCTGGTTTATTTAACCAATTAATAATCCTGTTTGTTGAACTATTGAGAGCTGCAGTAGTTTGCTTTCAGTATTGTTGTTGCACTGGAGTAGACAAACCTTTTTTCATAGTGTCTACAGGACATACTAAGAGTGCAACTGCAAAACAAGAGCAAAAGGCACTTCCTCCCATGACCTCACAATAAACATACTGGTTGAATCCCCAGGGACATTCATCATTGCAGTAGCTCAGATTTTTGTTCCTATCTTTTTCTTTGCACACCAGCTCTACCTACTCTTTAGTAAAATTGTAAAAGGCTGCCATTATGGACATTAGGTGTCCCAGCATAACCATCTGGAGTGTGTCCAGTTTGTTCTTCATAGGACCAATTTTTATTTGCAGCTTAAGTTTTTATATGAAGTTGCATTATTGTGGCTGTCTTGTGATGAATTTTTTTTCAAATGTATTCTGTGCCATACTATTGTTAAAATGAACTGTTGCTATTGTGAGATGGATTTTAACTGACCTATAAAAGGTTTCTTTTGAATGGCACTACTTTAGGGACATTCTAGTATTTGCTTCTATTGTTTGGGCCTTGTGGATAATGTACAGATTTAAAAACAAATCTTGTTGCTGATTTGTCCATTTCTTTCCCTGCACTTTGTTACATCTGGGATACAGTCTAACTCATCTGATTTAATATGCATTTTAAAAAATGCCATAACTATTAAACACCTTGTTTACAGACAGATGAAATAAATTTATTCCAACCAAATACTCTAGACTCATGTTGTTTATATAAATTGTTGGCTTACTGTTACAGTTGATTTTTGACACAATGCTAATATACAGGATAGGCCAAAAGATGCTGTAAGCATATAATCGTTTTGAAAGATTCGGTTGATGGCCTATTCCACTTCCTGTAGTATTTATTATAAATAAAATGAGTGCTGGGAATTTATTTTTAATGGTCTTTGACCTTTTAAAATGGTTTTTAGTTATCTCAGGCTCATCTTCAGGCTTATGAGAAGAAAATTAACGTATCCACTAGAAATTAATACTTTTCTTTTGTTGATGGTCTCTAGATGGGAAATCTAGTGAGCAGTAAGGCCCCAGTACCAACAAGGGTTTCTGCATTGTGGATTCTTCTGTGTTGAGCTGTTGTATGACTTCTTTAGGTTTGGAGGCTGTGTCGGCAGACTGCAGTGAGCCCACTGGAACTCTCACATAAGAGAAGACATTCCTTAGGCAGCATATAAGATGGTAGGGATGTTCTTGCCATTTCTGGCTTTGGAGTGACATGTTCACAATAGCTATATAAATCAAGTTTAATCCCAGAGGTCAGAAGGTCCCTGAGATTTATTGCAGCTTAGTAACTATGTTAGTTTAATACTATTTAGGTACATCATCACCATGAACTATCAAGCTCTAAGCAGGGATGCTCAAAAGTTGGTGAGTCTGAGTGGAACTGGGAGCTGCTTATAATGCAGATTTTGGGCTTTAGAGTTCTACTCTGGAGATGTAGATTATGCATAGCCCAAGATCATCATTTAGAAACAATTGCCAGGTCAGTCTGAATCTAAGTAGCCTGTGTGCTACCCTTTGAAAAACAGTGGTTTAGGGAAGGAGAATTAATCTCTCTGCCTTACTTGAGTATACTGTGCATAACTTAAGTTTTTTCTTTGAAGTGTTGTCAAGCAAGAGTTCTGAATTTGATTGTACACTCAGGGATGTACAAGTTTAGAAGATAGGGATTTGGGCCTATTTTGGTAGTTGAGTGGGCATACCTTAGAAACTGTAAAACAAAAACCTCAACTTCCTGACCCATTAAGATCTCTGTTAGGAACAAAAGGTGGGTCAAATGAAAATTTTGTGGTTGGGTTGCAGTGATTTGATATTTTATGGTAATATACATTCACACTTGAGTTGTCAAGAATTGTTGGGGTAATTAGAAAGCCGCACCAGAATTGTGAAACCCTTAATGAATGAACCTGTAAGTTAGGTGAGGGGATGTGTGTTGGGGGTGTTTATAGGTGAGTAGAAGACAGTAGTGGGCATCTGTATCATTAAAAAAGTAAATAATGAAACTAAACATTGGCCCCCTACACACAATTTCATTAGAAAAACACTTCTGAAAACATGTGCATGTATCTTTGCTTTGTACTTAGTTCTAGGAATTTAACTTAAGGAAATGGAGCTATACAAATTCATATGCCAGAATATTCATCACATAGCATTACTTATAGTGCTAAACTTGGAAAGCTACAAAATTTAACTTTCAGGGTTATGGGCTATATAAATGACTGTCCAGAGGATAAACCAGTCATCGAAGAATGACACAAGAAAATGCTCACCAATGAATGTTAAGTAATAATTTGGATATAAACAGATGTTACATACAGTATAAATATGTACAGTATATAATATAGATTTATTTTACATATGTATTTATGAATATCAAAATAAATTTATCTCTGGGGTATGTTTCCAGGTGACTGTCCTTTTATAATCAGAAAAATTTTTAATTAAGGTATTAAACAAATTGGATTTTTATTTAGTGTCCTATTTAAAAAATTGTGTATACTATGAAGACATAAAAAATTTAAATTGAATATTAAAACTAGTAATTTAATTAAGACTTCATAGATTTTACAACTTAAAGTAAGTTTGGAGTATTTAAAAAAAGTAATTTTTACCTTAGAAAATCTCCTAACTTAAATTTAAAGGAACCAAGTCCTTTGATCTGAAGTGTAGATTAAGAACTGAGGGAATACAGTATCTAATACACATTACAGTAACTTAACTTTTCCCATTTAAAAAAATGTTGTTATTTAATAACTATAAAAGCTATTACTTATTGTGTGTTTATGTGCCAAACATTGAATTCAATGTTTTATCCTCACACCCAACCTTAGGTTAAATGAAATTATTCAAATGACCAAATTCCAAAGCTCTGCTATCCTAGTAAACTAATGTTCTATTTCTCATGCCTGTGTTTTATTATTTAAAAGGAGGGGGAGGGGAATGAGGTGGCATCAGCTTGACAATTCAAGTTTTTCTTTTCATAAGCAGAAATATTTTTTTGTTAATTATAAGAATTTTTCTAAAAAGCAATTCAGAAAATGAAATTCCCCCAATAGTGTTACATTTCTTTAAAAATGTATAATTTTTCTCTTTTTACAACAAAGGCTCATGTACATAGTATAGTTATTCTTTTGTAATGTGCTTTTGTTCACTAACATTTTCCCATGTCCATGCAGATGTATCAAGATAATTTATCCTTTTGAAGCTGTGTAGCACTGTACTGTAAGGTTATACCATACTTACAACAGGGTACCAAAATGTCCAGTTGTTGGAATGATTTTGACGGCCGTTTAAACTTTTTGGGGAATTACCCAACTGCTTTAGTTAGTTACCTTGTATAAAATTCTAAGGTGTGTTTATCTGACCTAAATTACCATACCTTTATAGCACTGTATATAAAAATAAGGCTAATGTAGGTAATATTTCAGTACAACAAATAAAGTTCTTAAAGTGGAAAACGTGTTTATTAACATTCAAACTCCCTTCATACAAGGCTATATAAAAATTCGTAGCATTTTGATTATATATGTCTATATTTTCTACATAGTTACAGTGATGTATAGTATAATTTAGCTTTTCATAAATTGTTTACATTCATTATTCTGTTAAACATAAGCAATTATTTTCAAATCCAATACTTGAACAATTTCCTCTATACATAGTTTAGCAAGGCTAATCAGCATAGATGCTCTTTATTGAGAGGTATATGATCTGCATGTTAACAGTTGCTGAAGTTTGGTATTTTTGTACAGCATTTCCTTTTTGCTTCGATCACAACATAAAACCCTTAAGGATATGAAATTCAGTAAGTTAAGTCCAGTGACATATTACTTTAGCTGATGAATCCAATTCATACGTAACACTATAGTATTTAAGAACCTTAAAACTTGAAATCTGCACCAGTATAGACTGTTCCTTTCAGGATAAGACTACTTGGGAATAGAAAGGAAAAAGACAGCTTTGAGTTTTGGTGCCAATGGGAGGAAAAATGCTAAATTGCCTCGTTGCCTCTCCCTCATGATGGCAATTTGGGGTAATACCAGAACAAACATTCCAATTCAACAACTCTAGGTAGCTTTATGGAGATGGGAGCTGGCTTAGCTAATACTAGGTGGCCACAGCACTGACTTGTGTGCAAAGCACAAAATTTTCATACTGTGATCTAGATCTTAATTGCAAGCTGTACTGAATTTTTTTTTTTTAATGTTTTGGCTATATTTCATTCCAAAATAAGAGTTGATTTGATGCTTGAGTTACAGTACCAGTCTATTGTTACTTGTTAGTAAAATGAAGTACACTCCTGCAGATAAATACTAGATTTTAAAAAAAACAACAACTTTCAGTAAGATTAAACTGTAGAAATCTAAAAAATAAGTTATTTCTACAGAAATCTGTGAAGGGAGCAAAAAATCAAATTATATACCTAAATAAACATTTAAAGGGAAATAACCCAATTATCTTCTGATTGGGTTAAACAGTATTTGCTATGTTGTAATCCTGTTCATTAGACTGCAGCTGGACCACAACACTATGTTCATTAATTTCGTTTTCTGCATCACTACTGTCAGTATCTTCATTGTCATCTTCCTCATAGTCTGAAGATTCTGTCATGTTTTGATGTGAGCGGGATTCCGAGAGAGCCCCAAATGACTGGGTGCTGACAGAAGCCAAAGGTCTGAGTAAAGGGGTATGTTCTGACACCTCGTTTTCTTCTTGACTGCTGTCTGTGTCAGAGTCTGAATCACCTTCAGAAGAAACGACTTTTTGCTTGCAGACTGGACAGGTTTTTTTGGTTTTAGTTAGCCAAGGGTCTACACACTTGCAATGATAAGCTGTTGAAGTAAAATACACATCTTTAGGAAGTACACTGTGGTTGCGAACATTTTTAATATTTTACCATGTTTATTAATCTTACTCTGATCTATATGTGCATCATGTAGGGACAAAAGTTTGTAAATTTTTATAATGCGATATTACTAGTTAGTACAGGGCCTGGTTTATGGTGTGCTAATAACTATTTTCTGTCTTCTAAATACTGAACCTAAATATAAATTTACTATGTCAATTCAAAGCAATATGTAATTTTTCATACCATGAGAACAGGGAAGGATTCTGAGCTTATCTCCATCTTCATATTCATCCAAACAGATGGCACATACATCATATTCATCTCCTATGACAGAAAACAGTAAATAACACTGATTAAAAGATGTAGAGAAGTATTCTTAACTTTTCGAATTAGGTTTTCCTCAGTTATTTTAAATGCCTTTTGATTTATCTGTCTTTAAGTGATACCTTTGGTTTTCTGTCAAGGACCTGCTTCAACTTCAGGAAACTGAAGTTTTAATGTAAATAAATAACATTTTACCTAAAATAAGAAATTAAAAGATATTATTTGTTTACCTTGATTACCTCTTTTACGTTTTATAAAAATAATAATTTCATTAGTGTTTTATATAACTATGCAGTTGCTAGTTCTGAAATATTTTATGCCACAGACAACATTTTGCCCTTTTTTTAAAGTAAAAATGGAAACATGTTAGAACATAATTAAAAATGTATAGTAGTGAATAAAAACACATTTGAAATGAGACACACATTGAGCTTCAAATCTCTGTTCCAACATTTGCCAGTTCTGTGTTGCCTAGTAAGTTACTTAGCCTTTGACATCCAGTTCTTTTATCTGAGCAAAGATTCCATCTACTATGTAGGATTGTGAGAATGAAATGAGATAATGCAATCAAAGGCATTCACTAAATGGTGTTTATCATTATCGATCACAGCCCTTTTAAATTTCTTATTGTTGAACTTACCACCTTTAAATCATGAACGTTTATTAATTCACTAAAGGCCCGGTGCACAAAATTTGTGCACGGGTAGGGTCCCAAGGCCTGGCTGGTGATTAGGGCCCATCTGTGGGGCGACTGGCTGGGTGATGGGGGGGGGGGGGCACCCTCCTTGGCCAGCCTGGTGTTGCCTGCTTGCCAGCCCCGCCCCCCGATGCCACTACTAGTCGCCTCCCTGTGCTGGGCAACTGGTGGGACGATCCGGGGGGCCCCCACTGGCACCCGCCTTGGCTGGCTTGGGGCCTGCAGGCTTCGGGGAGCTCCTGCATTGAGCGTTTGCCCCCTGGTGGTCAGTGTGCATCATAGCGACTGGTCGTTCTGCCAGTCATTCCGCTGTTCGGTCGATTTGCATATTAGGCTTTTATTATATAGGATAGCTCTTTCTGGAATTTAAGTATAGTTGTAAGTTTTTAAGAAACTGGCAGTGCCCTAGCCGGTTTGGCTCAGTGGATAGGGCGTCAGCCTGCGGACTAAAAGGTCCCAGGTTCGATTCCGGTCAAGGGCATGTACCTTGGTTGCGGGCTCATCCCCAGGAGGGGGTGTGCAGGAGGCAGCTGATTGATGTTTCTCTCTCATCGATGTTTCTAACTCACTATCCCTCTCCCTTCCTCTGTAAAAAATCAATAAAATATATTAAAAAAAAAAAAAGAAACTGGCAGTCTTACATCATATGGCACATACAGTCTTGAGTCAATAGTGGCTTTTGTGTAGTGGCAGTGACCATTGTGACTGCTTTTAACTCAGTGTTTTCTATTAAATGAATATGTTAGGTAAAAACTTACAAAACATTCAGGGAACACTTACAACAGTTAAATTCAGTGCCCACCTCACACACGTTAGAAAGAAAGCCTGTGTCTGGACAGCAGGGCTGGATGAACATGACACACAATCCCACTGACATCCTTCAGTCATTTAAAATGACACATTCAGGAGGACTCATAGACAATTTCAATGAAAATTACTAATTTTTGTTCAGTATCAGATACATCCGATAACAAATACAAGGTTCTTCTGTGTTAGAACCTTGTGTGTGGCATTTGGTGAAACTGATTATACCCATCTCAAACTATTAAAAAATTAAAGGACTCCAATGTTTCTATATCTAATTATACAGTTGATCCATTTACATTTTTAATACATTAAACAATCCAGTCATGACTGATTTCGCATACAAATTAAGCTTTTAGACATAACTTTTGATAATGTCCATTAAAAACAGACAGCTGATACAACTGAACAGGAACAGACTGATCCAAAGGTCTAAGCCTTGCATTATTAAGGTACGGAGGTTAGCCTGCATTATCCAGGTGGGCCCAGTATAATTACAGGGTCCTTAAAAGTGCAAGAGGGAAGCAGAAAAGGTCAGAATCAGGGAAATGTAACTATGGATGAATGGTTGGGAAGATGCAGTGTTGCTGGCTTTGAAGATGGAGGGGAGGGGGGTCACAAAACAGAATATGATGGCCTCTACAAGCTGGAAAAGGCAAGGAAATTGATTCTCCCATAGAGCCCCAGAAAAAAAAAATGTAGCAGCCATGCTAACACCTTGAATTTAGCCCAGTGAGATCTGTGTCGCACTTCTACCGACAATAAACCTGTGCTGTTTTAAGCCACTAAGTTTGTGGTAATTTGTTACCACAGCAATAGGAAAGGAATACAGGAATACAACATTTGGGTTAGTCTTAAATGTATGGAATTGAGGCTTCAGAGACACTGAATCCTTGGAATTATTCCAAGTGATGGGTTTATATTGATCTCCCTTACTTTCAAGCCACAGCACTATTTTAAAGATGACGGGTCAAGATTCAAAGGTGTCATTTTTGGTCATGGACCAAAGTAAAGCCTAGTGCTCTGGAGATAATTAACTCCGATGACCTTGGACTGGTGATGAAGTGGTGAAATACAAGTTAGAATGCCTGGGTTCCCATCCTGATCACGTTATGTATTACCTATGTATTGTGCAAGACGCTTACCATCTATATGTTCAGCAGTCTCAAAGAAAAACATTTTAACATATCTATGTTTTAGGACTGTTGTGGATTAAAAGTGATAATGCAAGTAGAGTACTTTACATAGTGTTTGGTGCATATACAGCCTCTTAACCAATCTCTACCTGATGAAACTGGCCCAGTGGACATGCTGGCATATGACCTGATACACTGAAGGCTGTGGCTAGGAGGCTGCTCTCTAATAACCCCAGCAGATGAACTGTATGCTTCTGTCCCATCAGATGAACTATATGCTTACAAGGAATGAGCGGCAACGGCCATTGAACCCTGAACCCGTTTGTGGTACTTAGGGTAGTTATGTGATTTAATTAAATATTCAGTAGCCCTTGAACTGTGATTATAAATACTTCCGGTTTTATTTGAAAAATAGGTTAATTGTATTAAGAATACTTTTAATACAGCCAAAATTTGATTAAATGAGGTATAGGTGAGAAATCTAAAAAAAAATTGGACAAGCATATATTAATAAAAAGCAAGAAGGAAAGCAGAATCCAGTATCTTTCCCATTTTAAAATACCTGAAACTGAAAATAGTGGAAAATGCATCATGTACCATGACAGCTTTGAAATCCAGTCAGCAGATTCATATTCAAGGCCACGGCCCAACATCACCCAACTGTTGAATGGATTTATATTTATTTTTAATGTAAAGATAAATTGAAGGCATTTATTTTTTTACGATTTACAACTTTAGCAGATCTTTAAAAAAAATAACCAATTCACTGGTTCTGGTAGCATAAAATTAAAGGGCTATAACAAGTGCTAATAAATGTTAGTTTTGTTACCATCAGCACCATTCTTGAAAGTTTTGTTCCTTAGTATGAACCAGTGGTTCTCAACTGGGAATGATTTTGCCCTCCCAGGGACATTTGGTGACTTTTGCTTTTCAAAAGTGGAAGCTGGTACTGCTGACATCTAGTAGGTCAGTGATGCTGCTAAACATCCTACAATGATCTGGACAGCCCCTTCAACAAAGCATTATCCCATCTAAAATGTCAATAGTGCTGAAGTTGGGAAAGCTGATATGAAACACATCCCGGCTTTATCAAACAAAGACTTGACCAATTAATAGTGACTGGATGGTTCAGAAGTTGTGGGAGGAGTGAGATTCATGTTTGTTATTTCTATCTGGAATGTTTTTGGCATTGTTATTTGAATAATGTTTCAGAAAAATGTGTCTCTTCAGTCTGGAAATGTTATAATATGCAGGTGTACAGAACTTTGATTTCCTCCTTGCAGCCGATTTCTCCTTAGTTTTTCCATGAAACCTTGGGTCATAGGTACAGTAAAGGCCTGACCCATCAGAACAGGAATCACACAAAGACTTACAGCAGCCGTTGCAGTGGCATGACTGATTCCCAGGCTCAGGAATAACCTGATGCCTCTCCCCTTAGACCTACATTCAGTCTGTCACCATGCCCTACAAACTTGTCTCTATAAAACACTGCTGAATCCCTCCTCCCTGTCTCCTCAATTACTGTGGTCCAATTGCCTGGATTACTATAAGAGCCTCTCTAATCCCCCTTCTATTCCTGCCCCATGCAGTTTTTCTCCATGATTTTTAAAAAACAGCAAACATATGTCAATCCCATCAGAATGATCTCCCATTTCACTTAGAATAAAATCTGAGCTCTTTATGGATATACTTCTTATAGCTGTCAATGACCTGACCCTGCTTTCCCCTCCCATGTCATCTCACACTGGTCTGCTTCTTTCAGTCTATTGTGAGAATTAGGTGGGGACCTGCATTTAGCCACGTTATAACAAAAATATTTGGACATAAAATTAGGTATAGAAAGAGGAATCACCATTTCTACAGATGACTCAAAAATGAGCTAGTTCAAAACAGTCTAGCCAGTGCAAACAAATTGATGCAGAGCTTAATCAATTTTATAACAAACTAGTCCAGGCCATAAGTCAACCAGGATAGGTTTCCTCAAAATAAAAGACAGTGAATGTTCAGAGCTAAACAGGTTTCATGAGAAATAATGGCTTAAAATATATACATTTTAAATAATCTGCCCAGGAAAGATGTAGCAATGGATTCATGAGCTTCAAAGCAAAAACTACTGTCCTTGCAGAGAAAGTGCCTGGCCACTTATTCCCAGCTTTGCCAGTAAAACAAAAATCCCATGATGGCAGCTCTTTCTAGAAAAATAAGCAAATTTTATTTGCTGTTCTCTCCTCCATACCAGTTCCAAAGAAATCTGAGCAAAAGACAACATAATGAAATATTTTTAAATCCAAATTTGCATTAGGATTGAGCAAAGGAACTAATATTTACTAGGTGTACCAGTTAATAATGTGGATTTTTTTCAATAGATGGAGTTACACATATGTTGATATATAGGCGATTTGATATGTATGCTACTTTGTTGTATTGACAGCAAGCTTCAGAATTTCATGTCAGATTTGCTGAAGGTGTTAATACCAGATACTTTTACGCTTAAAAATGTCGAATTTCGTGCCAAAAAAGCATTTGTGGGAAGTTTTAATTCATTATTTTATTTTGAAGAAAAAGTTATTGTATACTTCAGGAAGCTTATGGTGAACATGCTCCATCTCAAGATAATTGTGAACGCTGGTTTAAATGCTTTAAAAGTGATGATTTCGATGTGAAAGACAAAGAACGTCCAGGTCAACTGAAAAAGTTTGAAGACCAACAATTACAAGCATTTCTGGATGAAGATGCATGTCAAACTCAAAACCAACTTGCAGAAAGATTAAACATTGCCTAGCAAACAATTTCTGATCATTTACAAGCAATGGGAAAGACTTTAAAGGAAGGAAAATGGGTGCCACGTCAAGTGAACAAAAGACAAGTGGAAAACCGAAAAGTCATCAGTAAAATGTTGCTTCAACGAGCATAAAAGAAAGTCTTTTTTGCATCGAATTGTGACTGGCAATGAAAAGTGGATTTATTTTGAGAATCCCAAACGCACAAAATCATGGGTTGATCCAAGTCAACCATCAACATCGACTGCAAGCCCAAATCAGCTTCCGAAAGAAGACAATACTCTGCGTTTGGTGGGATCAGGAAGGTGTGGTGTATTATGAGCTTCTAAAACCAGGTGAAAGCGTTAATACTGATCACTACCGACAACAAATAATCAATTTGAACCACGCTTTGGTCGTGAAACGACCAGAATGGGCCAGAAGACACAGCAAAGTAATTTTGCTTCATGATAACGCACCATCACACACTTCAAAACCAGTTAAAGACACATTAAAAGATCTTGCCTGGGAAGTATTAACCCACCCGCTGTATTCACCAGACCTTGCTCCTTCAGACTGCCACTTGTTCTGATAGATGGCACACGCACTTTCTGAGCAGCACTTCAAAATGTACAAAGTGGAAAATTGGGTTTCTGAATGGTTTGCCTCAAAACAAGAAAAGTTCTATTTGGGACAGCGTCCACAAATTACCTGAAAGATGGGGAAATGTGTAGCTAGCGATGGACATTACTTTGAATAAAGCACTTTTGATGTTTCTCTTGAAATTATCATGTTTTCTTTGATTACAAAATCCGCCATTATTAACCGCGGTGCACCTAGTACTTTTAAGGCTAGATTAAGAGCAGTTAATGTAGTTATAAAAACTAATATGTAAAGCATGCCTTAATAGATAAAGAAATAAAAATTTATAAAATTTAAATATTGCTTCGTTTTTATGTCATCTGCTATAAAATGCTATATTGCTTTTTTCAGTCTCTGAAATAGAATCTTCCTCCTATGCATACTATCTTGGGAAACCTTAAATGTTTACACTATAAAAGAAAAATCCCTACTACCTTAATATTACAAATATGAAACCCGTTTTTTAAAAAATCATTTTTATCTTAGGGATCTGTCTCCTCATGCTGATGTGGTAGGGATATAGCTCCCATAAGGATTTTTCATCTGTTATGAAACATGGTGTGTGGTAACCAGTTCCTTATGGTTACAGACTTGGAGAAATGCATTAACTGCATAACACAGGAAACTCAGGAAATCACAATTTCAATTGAAGAGCAATTTTGAGGAGAACAATGACTAATAAATTTATAAGGAAGCTTCAGAAGCACCAAAACAACAAAAGACTATTAATATTTTATATGTGCTAGACATGGCTCAGTCAGTACTTAAGTCATTGAAGTATTAATCAGCGCAGACATTTCCAGAAGAGCTGCAAAGATTAAGATCAGTAAGATAATTAGGAATATTTAGGATAATCATGTCCCCAAAGTATGGTAAATGTGTCAGATTGCTGACTAACCTTTGTAGATACACTACTCTATGGTAGGACCTCAAGATAGTGATTTCTTTGGTTTGATTACAGGCTATGCCTATAGAAGAGTTCCAAAGCCAAATTCTTTTTTGGTTCATTGACAAATACAGAGTGTCCCCCCAAAATGTATACAAACACTTTAAATAATTATAAAAGTAGTGTTTATTAAAATACATTTCATTTTTAAAATTGAGCTAGTAGTTATTCAAGCGTATATACATTTTTTGGGGATACCCTGTATTTCCAAGACGTTAAAGATTCTCCTAACAATAACATTTCCATTACATTCTAAGCCTATAAGAATTCTTTTAAGCCCTGGCTGGGTGACTCAGTAGGTTGGAACATAGTCCTGTACATCAAAAGGTTGCAGGTTCAATGGCAGGTCAGGGCACATGTCCTCAGGGTGCATATGGGAGGCAACCAATTGATATCTGTCTCTACCCCTTTCCTTCCTCCCTCCCTCCCTCCCTCCCTTCCTCCCCCTTTCCCTCCTGCCCCCTTCATCTCTCTATAATCAATAAAAACATACCTTCGGGTGAGGATTACAAAAAAAAAAAAATTCTTTTATTAAGACTACCAAGGTTTGGTGCTATAACTTACTGGAGTGATGAGTACCCACAGAAGTGTTCTATATTCCCTTCATATTTTCAAGTATCTAATAGTTGAATATACAACTATACGAAAATTGCAACAATTACATTGGGATTTTTTTCTTTCTATTAACCTATGCATACTTTGTCAAAACCATTACAGTATACTAGAACAAGCATAACAAATATACCTTCCTTTTACTTTAATATTACCTCATCATAACCAAAACATTCTAAAACAAAAATATAACTAGCTTCAACTTACTGTTATTGGAAAGAGATTGCAAGTGTAATATAAGTTTACATATTTTTAAGCTGCTTCATGATTGTGGCAATCCTCTTTTTTCATCATAAAATAAATGTTTAATGACTGAATTTGATGACACTAATATAATATTTAAGGGGTTTTGTTTTTGTAATAATAATTGCTACCATTTGCTGAGCTGTTGCTGTGTGTCAGACACTGTTACAAGCATTTTTCATATGTTAATTTACATCTCCCACCACCTTATGAAGCAGATATTGTTAGCCCTATCTACACGTCAAGGGATGTATATACAGAGGTGCCACTTATTAGAAATTAAAATGTTTCCAATTCATAAGCCAGAACACTCTTGATCTTCAGATTGTCCACACAAGGAAAGGGAATGAAGATGATTTTTTATTCCTATCTCCCATGGTTTCACATTTTTATAAACCTATCAGGGTGCTATAAATTAGCAGCTATATTCTACAACTTTAACTGTCAAACATTTCTTACACATTCTGATGATGAAATGATAGTGCATGCAAAGTAGGGAAACAAATGACTCCACTGAAGGAAAGAGCATTATGTTGGCAACTTTTGGGTGGTGGTGGTAATTCATTAATTGAGAATAAGAATAAAAATGATTGCCTTAGAGACCATAAATAAATCTATATAACAAACTTAAAATCCAAGCCTAAACATTGACATTAGGATTGGCCGAATTCCATTTTGGGTAATTTTTTTTTTCTTAAAAAAACTAACTTTTCCCTGTATTCTAAACAGCTATTTTATATTAGTCTTTATTGGTTTTAATTTGGATGCATTATGCAGATAGACTACCCAAGAACTTACTGAATAGAGAACTAAACAGATTAAATTATTTGTCATTATCTTGAAAAATCAAAGTTAAAGGAATTTTTAAGTGGTAAATACTATCAGACCTCAAGTACTTAAAAAGCGTTTTTTTGTACTAAGTCCTAAAGGTTTCATGTTTTTTTCATTATTCCTTTCCAGGCCACTAGAATATTGGTGTTACACTTTTCCACAGCCCACTTCAACAACTCAGATTTATATGCATCCTTACTACTTGTGTGTTCTAATGTAGTAATTATTTTTCTTTTCCTTCATGTAAATGTGTTTAAACAAAAACTTTGAGCAGCCTCAGGTACACTTGGGGTTTAAAGTGGAGGAGGCATTAGGCCTACATTACTTTGGCATAAAGCAGAATTTCTTCTAGATGACTACATTGGGCTGTCATTACAACTCTCAATGTAGCAAAGGTGACTATAAAAAAATCATATATATGTCTGTGTGTGTATATATATGTGTGTATATATATATATATACACACATATATATACAGACATATATACTTTTAAAAAACAATCATAATACTATTATCATATGTAACAAAAGAACACTAATTTCATAATACCATCCAATACCAAGGCATAGTCAAATTTCCTCAATTGTCTCAAACCTGTATTTTTAAAGATAAATTTTCCTCTATTGTCTCAAACCTGTCTTTTTACAGATGATTTATTCAAACTAGTATCCAAACACGGCATCAGATGTTTGTAATGTTTGGGTGATGACTTGTAAATCTCTCTTAATCTAACAAGTCTTGCCCCCTTTGTATACTTGTGAAAGAAACTGGATGACTTGTCCTGTAAAAGTATTTACATTTTGGATGTGGTGATTGCACACATGATTGTTTTTTAAGATGGCTACAGCATTACATTAATCATTCCATATTCAGACCAAAACTTCTCCTGGCTCAATAGTACCTTTATGCAAATTAGGGAAAAAGCAATACTTCCTCAAGGCACTTTATTGCTATCTGCCAAAAAATAATTATCACAAATACAAAACCTCTGATGAAGAAGAACAAATGCTAACTTCCCAGAGCTATTCAATGTACAACGTGTGATTGTATGTTGCTGCCTGAACTCAGAATTCTTGGTAAGATAACTTCCCACAAGTAAGAAAAAGTAGGTGGGATTCCTTCTTGGTAAACTGGATTACTTCAATCCTTAAACTGAAAAGGCATAAAGAACATCAGTTTTCAACACTGTCATTATCCTCAGACAGTGCTAAGCCTAACAGGCATTTCATACTGTAAGACTGTGTAGCCACAAGCACCTTGACTAAGAAAAAAAAAAGTGTAACATTTAGGCAAAGGAATAACTTTAAAAAAATTAAAATGGTCTCCAATTCTATGTTCATGTGCAAACCATTTTGATTTTATCCTTTCTATAATTATGATAAAAAGTATGACTTTTTCAGACAATACAACTATCAAAATGTGTTTAATCTGCCACTTTTAAGAGGAAATCCATCCATTAATGATTGGTTCTAAATTTCTCATATTTTGGCTTACAATGGAATAATCATACGTATGCTGAGAATAAAGTTTTATACTGTTGAATCATTTGTGAAAATTAAAAACTATCTACTGTCAATGGATACAAAGGAAGATATTTTAGCAAAGGTTTGAACTCTGACAGCTGATTGGTAAGTTTAAGTAATATTTTTAGGACTAACTGAATTTAAATGGTTTGTGATTTAACTACAATTTAGAGCAATGAGCAATTATCTGCGTTCCTACTAAGTGCAACGCTAAGTATGAATGTTTCTTGGAGACTAAAAATAATGTAGTTATTCAAAGAAAAATATCTTTAAGATGCAGACTAATAATAACTTTTCATATGTGAGGCCTATCTCATTTTATGTAATAGGAATTCGCATAAAGATACAGGTTTCCTTTGATATATATTCACTATTTCATCCCCAATGTTTAGGTAGAACAGTATGTCTAGAACACCATAAGTTCCCAATATCTATTTACTGAATGCATGAACAGATGTTTAAATCTGAAATTTACTGTGTAAGTTAACGTATTATTACTTAAGACAGTATTTTTTAAATATATTTTTAAAGCAGTCTGTATAAATCACTAACATTAATGAATAATTTTGTTGGTGCTAAAATACTAAATGAAGATCTTAGACAAGGCAGGTGGATGTGATCGGACATAAAACTTTCTAAGGATTCTGGATTGACACAGCAATTTGTAAAGTAACAGGAATTCTCATATACCTCTTATGGGATGGTAAACTGGTATAAACACTTTGGAGATCAACTTAGCACAGTGCAGTACATTTGATGATATACATACTCTATGACTTAGTAGTTTCACTCCTAGGTAACAAATGATCTAGAGAAACACACACATATAACCAAGGTGGTATGAAGAAGTAATAGTAGAAGGGTGGGGGAAAAGGCAGAGACTTCAGTCCTGTACTCACAAGGAAAAAGCTGAACAAACTGAAAATAGATCTATTGAAGGACTGAGTTCTCAGAGAAAACCACTGCCCCCAAATTGGACTAATTGGTTGATATAATCACAATTTACTGGAGCAAGAGCCCAGGAGCAAAAACCTCTGCAGGACCCAGCCCCAGGGTAGAAAACCATAAACTGTACCTGATAAATTGCTGGAGGCTCAGGTGGACAAGTTTGAGAATTAAAAACTCTATGGGATCCCTTGCTGGTATGGGCCTTTGCCTAAACATCCAAGAATCTCAGGTTCAATTCCCGGTCAAGGGCATGTACCTGGGTTGCAGGTTCCATCCCTGCCCCAGTCAAGATGTGTGCAGAAGGCAACCAACCATTGTGTCTCTCACATGGATGCTTTCTCTCTCTCTCTCCCCCCCCCCCCTCTCTCTCTCTCCCTCCCTCCCTCCCTCCCTCCCTCCCTCCCCCCCCCTCCCTCCCTCCCTCTCTTTCACTTTCTAAAGAAAAAAAATCAATGGAAAAAAATGTCCTCAGGTGAGGATTAACAGCAAAAACTCTACATGAGGTTTTCTGGGACAGCATACAAAGAGCTTAGAAAGTGGCATTCTGTCTTAAGGAGTAAAAAGATTACAAACTTAAAGATCAACAGTTCTTCCTAGATCCATCAGAGAAGTGAAACTTACCTGCAAACTACTGCCCTAAAAATTGGATGTACAGATAGGAAGAGAAGATCACAACTTATCAGAGCAGAAACCCCCTGAGTAGAAACTTGCATGGAACCCAGTACCAGAGTAGGAGAACCTGAATAGTAGTGATGAATTGCCAGTTGTTTAGTTTGTACAAGTCTGAGAGTTTAAAGTTCCAGGGGAGCCTGAACATTTTTGTGAGTTTATCTTGTAGAGCTCTATCAGGTTCTTACAGTGAATATTGGAGAAAAATAAATCCCTTTGAGCCCGGCCAGTGTTGTTCGGTGGTTAAGCCCCGACCTATGAACCAGGAGGTCATAGTTTGATTCCCGGTCAGGACACATGCCTGGGCTGTGGCCTCACTTCCAGTAGGGGACATGAAGGAGGCAGCTGGCCAGCTGGCCAGTGATTCTAACTCATCATGATGTTTCTGTTTCCCTCTCCCTTCCTCTCTGAAGTCAATTTAAAAAAATATTTTTAAAAATCCCCTTGAGCTTCTGGCGGGGTAGGGGGTGGGGGAAGGGGGGAGGGGGGGCAAAGGGAAAGTAGCCATTTTGAAATATACCAGAAAATTCCGTTCTTAACAATCCTGCCCTCAAGAGAAGCTATCTAACCAGATAACCTACCAGGTTTTTGTTTTTAAACAGAGTCTAACTGACACAGGAGAAGGGAAATACTCAACTCTAGCCTTTTGTGTGGGAGAAGGGAAATACTTTTGCAGCCATCAGGTCCCAACAAAGGCTGGGGAAAAACAGAGGCACTGGTGAAGTTCACAGCTCAAAGCCACAGGCTGACAAAAACACTGAGACATAATCATAGGACTATGGACTCTTCCCATCCTCAACACCTTTACGTCACACCACCAACGACCTATTTACTAGAGTTCCTATCACTCAATTAAAAGGCAAAAGAACCAATCTGAAGAGACAGAGCAAGCATCACAACTAAACTCAGATATGGCAGGGATGTAGGAATTATCAGACCATTCATTTAAAACAACTGTGATTAATATGCTAAGGCACCTGATAGATAAAGCAGACAGCATGCAAGAACAAATGGATCATGTAGGCAGATAGATGGAAATCCTAAGAAGTAAAAAGAAACCCTTAGAAGTAAAACAACAACAACAACAAAAACACATAACAGAATGAAGAATGCCTTTGATGGGTTCAGTAGACTGGACACTGCTGAAGAAAGAGTCTGAGCTTGAGGATATATCATTAGAAACCAACAAAATGGAAAAGAAAAAGACTAGAAAACAAATCAGAGAACTGTAGGACAACTTAAAAAAAAAAAGGTGTGGCATATGCATAATAGAATGCCAGAATGAGAAGAAAGGAGCAGCAAGCAACATTTGAAGCAAGGATGATTGAGAATTTCTTCATGTTAATGAAAGACATTAAACAAGAAATCCAGGAAGATCATACAACACAAAAGATAAATGCCAAAAAAACACTACACTAGGCATATCATATTCAAACTGCAAAATAATCAAATGATCTTGAAGAGCCAGAGTTTTTAAAAATCTTACCTATATAGGACAGATAATTACCTCCAATTCTCCTCAGAAATCATTCAAACAAGAGAGTGAAAGGAAATATATAAAGTGTTAGGGGTGACAACCACCAACCTAGAATTCTGTACCCTGCAAAAGTGTCCTTCAAAAGTGAAGAAGAATGATAAAAGATGGCGGCAGAGTAGGTGGATGCTACCCTCACCTCCTCCCAGGACCAAGCAAAGATTTACAGAAAAAGCCACATTGAGACTGGTAGGAAGGATGGATACAGAAAGGGGGCTGGCCCTGTTCCCATGAGCAACACCTGAGATTCAGGAGGGATATCTCAGTTGCAAAACACTGAGGAGTATGAGTTCTCAATCCCAAACTGGGCTCCCCAACCCAGAGAACCAGAGCTGGGAAGAGGCACACACATAACATCTGATTATGAAAATCTGTGGGGATTCTTTCTGCCACAGAGAAGGAACAATGCACAAAATCTCATTCTTAGCCATTCACCCTGGGCTCTGACAGAGGGAGGGTGAAGCAGACTAGAGTCAAGTGAGGAGACACTGGGGTTTGTGGCTCTGGGGGGGAGCACTGAAGGGAAAGCTTCCAGGATTCCTGTGCTGAGTCACTCTGCCAGACTGCAGATGCCACCTTTCTTGGGTGGAGCATGCCTCTCCATATAGTATCAACATCGGGAATGCAATAATCCCTAACTCCTGACTCTTTGTTGTCCCACTCCGTGGAGCCCTGATGAAAAGTTGTAGCTGCCTGGATTAGGATGTAGAGGTCTGGGCAGACTCAGGAAGTGTCAGCGACATTACAGTACACTAGGCATATCGTATTGTATGGCTTTGGGGCAGGGTTATTCCTCTCATGTTCCCAGGGACCTCCCTGGAGTTTTTAGCAAATGGGAGATTTACTGTCCCCAATCTCCAGGCTCCTGGCAGCCCTATCCAACTCCTGGTGGCTCTGCTCTCTGAGGTCTGGGCAGAATCCGGGACAAACTGAGTTGTGTGGTTCTGGGGCCAGGGCCACATCCCACAACTTTCCCCAAGCCTGATTATAGAAACAAACAAAAGGGTAGCTAAAATGGGGAGACAAAGAAACATGGCCCAAATGAAGGAACAGGAGAAATCTTTGAAAAAGATCTCCCCCTCATGGGAGATCCACTAGCCCCATCATCTTAACTCCTGGTGGCTGCATCCTGCTGAAATCAATACCTGACAGAATCTGAGACAGACTGAGTTATGTGGCTCTAGGACAGGAGTCATTTTTCTCTCATAAGCCCAAATGATGGAAGAGCCCTCCCTTCACATGACCAAATCTTGGTCTGTTTAGACCTGATAAACTCAGGCAGGTGGAGGTGGATCTTGGGGTGTCTTGGGGCTTCTGCTGACCTTTCCCTGGGCCCAGTGCTGGTAAAAGCCAGCCTCAGTGCACAGCTTGATTTTTCCATGAAGACCCAGGTCTAGAAGAGACGGCCACAAAATGTGGATCACTTTGTAGCTCCAAACAGGTTGCTAGGGCCAGTAACAGACAGTGTCTGATATTGGCAAGCCCTAGAATCCCTACCAAGAGGCCCAAGACCAAAAACACAGAGTGGCCACCTTCAGACAACATGAGAGCAGGATCCAATTAGCTTCACTAGTAGCATATACACAGGGAGATCTGGGCAGGTACCAGACCCTTGAGACAAATCTGTTTCATGTGGTTAGCACCTGCACAAAGGCTCATACATTGTGTTTGGGGTTGATCCTCACAGTCAGCCTGCCTGAGAGTCGACCCCATGCATGAATAGGCTCGATTACAACAGGAGGGCCCACATAACCCACATCAGTGACATTCATGGAGCACCCAGCTCAGGTGATCAAGGAGACTGCACCACTGGGTCCCATGGGATACCTACTACAGAAGGCCACCATACCAAGACTGGTAGTCATAGCAGATCTACCTAATATATACAAACAAACACAAAAGGAGAGCCAAAATGGGGAAACAAAGAAACATGCCCAAATGAAGGAACAGGAGAAATCTTTCAAAAAAAATATCTGAATGAAATGGAGGCAGGCAATTTATCAGATACTCTAAACTTCAAAACAATGGTTATAAGGATGCTCAAGGAACTTAGAACTACAACAGCACGAAAAGCACACAGAAGCCATAAAAAGAACCAGTCAGAAATGAAGAATACATAATCTGAAATGAAGAACACACTAGAAGGAATAAATAGTAGGTTTGATGAAGCAGAAGATAGAGTCAATGTGGAAGACAAGACAACAGAAAACAAAATCAGAGCAGTAAAATGAAAAAAGAATTTTACAAAAATGATAATTTAAGGGACCTTTGAGACAAGATGAAGAGTAACAATATACGCATCATAGGGGTACCAGAAGGAAAAGAGAGAAAGCAAAGGATCAAGGACATATTTAAGAAATAATGACTGAAAACTCCCCTAACCTGGTAAAAGAAAAAGACACACATGTCCAGGAAGCGCAGAGAGTCCCAAACAAGATGAACCCAAAGAGGCCCAATCCAAGACACATCCTAATTAATATGGCAAAGGTTAAAGACAGAGAGCATCTTAAAAACAGCAAGAGAAAGACAGGTAGCTACTTACAAAGGAGCTCCCATTAGACTGTCTGCTGATTTGCCAACAGAAACATTTCAGTCCAGAAAGGATGAACATGAAATACTCAAAATCATGAAAAGCAAGAACCTACAACCAAGACTACTTTACCCAGCAAGGCTATCATCTAAAATTGAAGGAGAAATAGAGCTTCTCAGACAAGAAAAAGCTAAATGACTTTGTTACCATCAAACGAGTATTATAAGAAATGTTAAAGGGTCTTTTTTAAGAAGAAGAAAAAATAAACAGAGAAACATAGTTAAAAGGATAAAATCTCAATAAATACACACCAATCAACAATCACTTTAAAAGTAAATGGCTAAAATGCTCCAATCAAAGGACATAGGGTAGCTGAATGGATAAGAAAAGAAGTATATACTGGGTGTCCCCCAAAAATGTATACACACTTTGTAGATTTATTACATTTTATTTTAAAATGAAATGTATTTTAATAAACACTGCCCTTATAATTATTCAAAGTGTATGTGCATTTTTGGGACACCCTGTATATGCTGTATAAAAGGACCCACCCCAGAACAAAAGGTACACACTGACTAAAAGTAAAGGGATGGAAAAAATATTTCATGAAAATCGAAAGGAACAAAGAGCTGGGGTAGCAATACTTATTTCTGACAAAATAGACTTTAAAACAAAGTCTACAGTAAGAGACAAAGAAGTACACTACACAATGATAAAGGTGCTCCCATTATTCCATCAGGAGGATGTAACCCTTGTAAACATTGATGCACACAATATAAGAGCATCTAAATAAAAAGCAAATCTTGTACATAAAGGGAGATAGACAGTAATACAGTCATAGTAGGGGATTTTAGCACCCCATAGACAGTGGATAGATATTCTAGACTGAAAATCAACAAGGAGATTGTGGCCTTAAATGACAAACTAAATGAGATGAATTTAATTAACAACTTCAGAGCATCAGAATGTACATTTCAAGTGCACATGGACCACATTCTAGGACACAAACAAATCTCAATAAATTTAAGAAGACTGAGATCACATGAAGCATTTTCTCTGACCACAATGGTATGAAACCAGAAATCAATCACAAGAAAAAAACTGAAAAAAACACAAAGTCATGGAGGATAAACAAAAGCTTACTAAACAGTGACTGGTTTAACAATGAGGTCAAGGAAGAAATCAAAAGACATCTTGAGACAAAAATGAGAAAAAAACAACCCAAAAATCTATGGGACACAGTGAAAGCAGCACTAAGGAAAATTCATAGGATTACAGGCCAACCTCAAGAAACAAGAAAAATCTCAAATAAGCTAAATTTATACTTACAGGAACTGAAAAAAGAACAACAAGGCCCAAACTTATTTAAAAAAGGAAATAATAAAGATCAGAGCAGAATAAAGATTATATATATATATCTACACTAATAAAAGAGAAACATGGTAATTAGCGCACGGCTGCTACCCTTTTCATTGGCTAATCAGGGCGATATGCAAATTAACTGCCAACTAAGATGGCGGTTAACCGCCAACAAAGATGGCGGTTAATTTGCATATGTAGGCACAATGCAGGGAGGCGAAAGGGAAAGCAGGAAGAAGCCCCCTGCCACTGACAGTGATCGGAAACCCAGGGGGGAGCTAAGAGCCGGGGGGCAGGGCAAAGGCAGCCCTGGGGGTCGCCTTTGCCCTGCCCTCCAGCCATGATCAGAGAATCGGGCGCCTTTGCCGCCCTGGCCAGTGATAGCGGGAAGTAGGGGTGGAGCCAGCGATGAGCTGGGCACGGGCGAAGCTGGCAGTCCCGGGAGCTAGGGGTCCCTTGCCTGGGCCTAAAGCAGAGCCCGCGATCGGGGCGCCGCTGCCACTGCAGGTCCCTGCTGCCCGGGCCAGACGCCTCGGCCAGAGGCGTTAGGCCTGGGCAGGGGCGGAGCCTGCAACCGCGGGGAGCTGGGGGTCCCCTGCCCAGGCCTAATGCCTCTGAGGCAGAGCGGGAGATCACGGGGAGCTGGGGTTCCCCTGCCCAGGCCTAATGCCTTCGCCAGAGGCGTTAGGCCTGGGCAGGGGTGGAGCCTGCAACTGCAGGGAGCTGGGGGTCCCCTGCCCAGGCCTGACACCTCTGCCGGAGGCCTCAGGCCTGGGCAAGGGGCCGATCCGGTCATCGGCAATCGGAGGGTGATGAGGGTCAACTCCTCTGGCCGAGGCATCAGGCCTGGGCAGGGGGCGGAGCCAGCAATCGGAGGGGGCTGGGGGTCCCCTGCCCAGGCCTGATGCCTGGGCCAGAGGCATCAGGCCTGGGTGGGGGGCGGAGCCAGTGATTGGGGGGATATGAGGGTCCCCTTGCCCAGGCCTGAAGCCTGGGTCAGAGGCGTCAGGCTTGGGCGGGGGGTGGAGCAAGCGATCAGAGGGAGATGGGGGTCCCTTGCCCAGGCATGATTCCTGGGCCAGAGGCATCAGGCCTGGGCGGGGGTCAGAGCCAGTGATCGGGGGGAGGTGGGGGTCCCCTGTCCAAGCCTGACACCTCTGGCGGAGGCGTCAGGCCTGGGAAAGGGGCCGATCAGGCGATCGGAGGGTGATGGGGGTCAACGCCTGAGGGCTCCCAGTATGTGAGAGGGGGCAGGCTGGGCTGAGGGACATTCCCCCCCCCCCCCCAGTGCACGAATTTCATGCACCGGGCCCCTAGTGTGTGTGTGTGTGTGTGTGTGTGTGTGTGTGTGTGTGTGTATATATATATATATATATATATATATATATATATATATATATATATATATATTACAAAAGCTCTATAAAACCAAGAGCTAGTTCTTTGAGAAGATAAACAAAATTGACAAACCTTTAATCAGACTCATCAAGAAAAAAGACAGGACCCAAATAAATAAAAACAGAAATGAAAGAGATAAAGTAACAACTAACACCAAAGAAATACAAAGGATTGTAAGAACATAATGTGAACAACTATATGCCAACAAGTTGGATAATCTGGACTAAAGGGATAAATTCCTAGAAACATACAATCTTCCAAAACTGAATCAAGAAGAATCAGAAACCTGAATAGACCTATAACAACTAATGAAACTGAAGCAGAAATAAATTAACAAAAGTCCTTTACCAGATGGATTCACAGGTGATTTTTCCCCCAAAACATTCAAAGAAGAACTAACATATATCCTCTTCCAAGAAATTCAAGAGGAAGGAAGACTCCCAAGCTCTTTTTACAAGGCCAGCATTATCCCAATCCCAAAACCAGATAAAGACACGACAAAGAAATAAAATTATAGGACAATATCCCTGATGAACATAGATGCTAAAGCACTCAACAAAATATTAACAAACCGAATCCAGCAATATGGTACATTAAAAAGATCATACACTATGAGCAAGTAGGATTTATTTTGGGGGTGCAAGTTTGGTACAATATATGCAAATGAATAAACAGGATACTCCACATAAACAATATGAAGGGTCAAAATCACATTATATCAATAGATGCAGAAAAAGCATTTGATAAAATCTAGCACTCATCTATACTAATAAAAGCTTCGCACCCTTGTGCGACGCCCTCACATAATCACAAGATGGCCACCACAAGATGGCCACCACAGATGGCTGCCACAAGATGGCTGGCAGGGGAGGGCAGTTGTGGGCGATCAGGCTGGCAGGGGAGCAGTTAAGGGGCGATCAGGCTGGCAGGCAGGTGAGTGGTTAGGAGCCAGCAGTCCCAGATTCTGAGAGGTATGTCCGACTGCCGGTTTAGGCCCTGTACCGGGCCTAAACCAGCAGTCAGACATCCCCTGAGGGGTCTCAGATTGAAGAGTGTGCAGGCTGGGGTGAGGGACATCCCCACCTCCGTGCATGAATTTCGGGCACTGGGCCTCTAGTTGATGATAAAAACTCTAAGCCAAGCATGTCAAACTTGTGCTCATGGGCTGCATGCAGCCCACAACGAATATTTTTGCGGTCTAGCCAATATAACAGTATGTAAGAAACATTTTAATAAAAATTGTGTAACTTAATTTTGATAATATCCTGTTATATATAGTTATTTTTTTAAAATATATTTTATTGATTTTTTACAGAGAGGAAGGGAGAGGGATAGAGAGTTAGAAACATCGATGAGAGAGAAACATCAATCAGCTGCCTCCTGCACACCCCCCTACTGGGGATGTGCCTGCAACCAAGGTACACGTCTTTGACTGGAATCGAACCTGAGACCCTTTAGTCCGCAGGCCGATGCTCTATCCATTAAGCTAAACCTGTTAGGGCAATATATAGTTATTAATCACGAACTACAACATTCACTAATGACTGATTATTATAATCATGTTGCATTCATTTTCCTTATGAACCTTATGCGCAATCACACCATTTCTCTCTACTAATACTAGCAGCGAATATTTTAGCAGCCTTTCGCCACATCATTAGTCTTGTACTGACTTGTTCGGTGTGAGCAACAGGAAGTATTTCACTTTCAGAGAATAAGAAAAATAGATTTATTTGCGTTACACTTATTAATTTGTGCAGTTATTCAGTGTCTGGTAAGTTAATGTTCAAGAAAAATATTAATTTTTATTAAAATGTTCTATTATTTTATGTTAACAATTACTCATTTATTTCAGCCCTTTGTATTCAGCATGTCCCTATCTAAATAAACTTACGTTTCTATGAAAATTGAAGCTTTTGTTTTTTTGCGGCCCACATAAACTTAAACCTTGTTTATTTGGCCTGGGTTAGCTTTTGAGTTTGATATGCTTGCTCTAAGCACAGTGGGAAGAGAGGGAATATACCTCAATGTAAAAAAGGCCACATGTGACATACCCACAGCCAACATCATACTCAATGGGCATTTCACTTAAGATCAGGAACAAGACAAGGGTGTTCACTTTCACCATTCTTTTATTTATATATATATCTATATCTATATCTATATCTATATCTATATCTATATCTATATCTATCTATCTATCTACATATATATATATATATATATACATATATATATATATATATATATATTTTATTGATTTTTTACAGAGAGGAAGGGAGAGGGACAGAGAGCTAGAAACATTGATGAGAGAGAAACATCGATCAGCTGCCTCCTGCACACTCCCTACTGGGGATGTGCCCGCAACCAAGGTACATGCCCTTGACCGGAATTGAACCTGGGACCCTTGAGTCTGCAGGCCAATGCTCTATCCACTGAGCAAAACTGGCTAGGGCCACTTTCACCACTCTTATTCAACCTAGCCATAGCAATCAGACATGAATAAATAAAAGGCATCTCAGTTGGAAAGGAAGAAATATAACTGTCATTATTTCCGATGACATGACACTATATAGAGAGAACTCTAAAGATTCCACCAAAAAATTAGTAGAACTGATAAATTCAGTTAAGTAGCAGTATACAAAATAAATATCCCGAAATCAGTTGCATTTTTATACACCAATAATAATCTACTAAGGAGGGAAACTAAGAAAACAATCCCCTTTACAATTAAATGAAAAAACAAACAAACCTAGGAATAAATATAACCAAGGACATAAAAGTTCTGTATTCGGAAAATTATAAGACACTGAAGAAACTGAAGAAGATACAAATACTAGTAAGTGGACGCATATGCCATGTTCATGGATAGAAAAAGTTAACATTAAAATTTCCATACTGATTGAAGCAATCTATAGATTCAACACAATTCCTATCAAGATATCAATGGCATATTTCACAGAACTAGGAGAAATATTTTAAACATTTATATGGAACTACAAAAGATCCTAAATAGTAACAGCCATCTTGAGAAAGAAGAACAAAGTTGGAGGAATCACGCTACCTAATATCAAACTATTGCAAGGCCATAGTAATCAAAACAGCATGGTGCTGCCATAAAAACAGACATATATAGGTCATTGGAACAGAATAGAGAGCCCAGAAATAAACCCATGCCTTTATGGCCAATTACTATTTGACAAAAGAGACAAAAACATACAATGGGGTAAAGATGGTTTACTCAATATATGGTGTTGGGAAAACTGGATAGATTTGTACAAAAAGTGAAACCAGACCACCTTCTTACACCATACACAAGAATAAACTAAAAATGTATTGAAAACTTAAATGTTAAACTCAAAACCATGTAACTCCCAGAAGAAAACATAGGCAATTAAATTTTGGACATTTATCATTGCTATATTTTTTCTAATATATCTCCTTGGACAAGAGAAACAAAAGAAAAAATAAGCATATGGGACTACATCACACTATAAAGTTTTTGCACAGCAAAGGAAACCATCAACAAAATGAAAAGACATTCCACTGAATCAGAGAATATATTAATCAATGATACATCTAATAAGGGTTTAATATCCAAAATTTATAAAGAACTTATAAAACTCAACAGTAGCCCAGGTGGCGTGGCTCAGTGGTTGAACTTCGACCTATGAACCAGGAGATTGTGGTTCAATTCCTGGTCAGGGCACATGCCTGGGTTATGGGCTCCCAGTATGGGGCATGCAGGAGGCAGCCAATCAATTATCCCCTCTCATCATTGATGTTTCCATTTGTCTCTCCCTCTCTTGAAATCAATTTTAAAAATATATAAAAACAAGCAAACTAACTAAAAGCTCAACACCAAAAAAAGCACCAATCCAATTATCCAAAATATATAAAGAACTCATACAGCTAAACAAAAGGAAGACAATCCAATTAAAAATAAATGGGCAAAGGATCTAAACAGACACTTCTCCAAAGTGGGCATACAGATGGCCAAGAGAGATATGAAAAAATGTTCAAAGTCATTGATCATCAGAGAGATGCAAATTAAAACGACAATGAGGTATCACCTCACACCTGTCAGAATGTCTACCATCAACAAATCAACAAATGACAAGTGCTGTGGAGAAAAGGGAACCCTTGTGCACTGTTGGTGGGAATGCAGATTGGTGCAACCACTGTGGAAAGCAGTATGGAGTTACCTCAACAAATTAAAAATTGAACTGCCTTATGACCCAATGATACCTCTTCTGGACACCCCTATGTTCACTACAGCATTATTCACAACAGCCAAGATTTGTAAGCAACCCAAGTGCTTATCAATAGATGAGTGGATCAAAAAGCTGTACTATGCCTGGCTGGTGTGGTTTGAGCATCGACACATGATCAAGGTTAGATTCCCAGTCAGGGCATATGTCTGGGTTGCGGGCTCAATCCCCAGTGGGGGGCATGCAGAAGACAGCTGATCAATGATTCTCATCATTGATGTTTCTATCTCCCCACCCCTTCTTCTCTAAAATTATATATATATTAAAGCTGTGGCACATTTACATAATGGAATACTACTCAACTGTTAAGAAAGAGAGAGAGAGAGAGAGAGAGAGAGAGAGAGAGAGAGAGAGAGAGAGAGAGATTGAGAAGGAAAACATACCTTTGTGACACTTGGAGGGACCTGGAGAGCATTATGTTAAGTGAAATAAGCCAGTCAGAGAAAGACAAGTACCATATTATTTCAGTCATACATGGAATCTAATGAAGAAAATAAACTAATGAACAAAATAGAAACAGACTTATAGATACAGAGAATAAACTGATGGGTTTCAGAGGGGAGTCGGGTTGAGAGGCTGAGTAAAAAAGGTGAAAGGAGTAAGAAAAAAGAAAAGCTCATAGACTCAGACAATACAGTGATTACCAGAGGAAAAGGGGTAGTTAAAAAAGGGAAAGGGGAGAATAAATGGTGATGGAAGAGGACTTGACCTGGGATGGTAAACACAAAATACAATATACAGATGATGTATTACAGAATTATATACCTAAAACCTATATAATTTTATTAACCAATGTTACCCTAATAAGTTCAATTAAAATTTTTTAAAAATTGAAGTAGAGAAGTAATGTCAGCAAGATGGCAGAAATGGACACTCAAGTCTATCTCAATAGACTTAACAATAACAAACAGATCAAATACCTCTGTGAGAAATTTAAAAAGCAGTTAAAGGTTCCTGCACTCCAAGCAAGGATGAAACCAACAGCATAAAAGCACAGTAAGAAAATTCATGACATTGTCCACTCCTTATACCAGAGGCCCTTTCCCCTGCCATGGCACATTTGGGACTGTCTTCTACCTGAGGACAACAAGGTAGAGAATGTATGTCCAAGGTCAGAAGTTTATAGGGGCTGACCAAAAGAATGGTATCTGTCTTGCTATATCCAAGTATTGACAAGAATGGGATAAAAGGTTGGGGATCCCTGAGAATAAAGACAGCTGATCAACCATGCAATAGAATTTGTAGTACCATAGACACACTAGGTAGAGCTCCAGTGCCACACAAGAGAGACTGTAATATCATAACAAACACCAGAGCAAGCTCCTGAATTTCTTCAGACAGGTAACTACACCCACAGGCCCAAAGAGGATGCATACCCAGAAAAGGCTTGGGAAGTCTCCAAATCTCTACCTATGCTGAGTCAAGAAAGTTCTACATGTTTGAAATAAGACTGCAAAGTCTCAAAGAGATGAATGATTCTTCAAATGCCAAAATTCTAACAAGAAAAAAATGAGATACATAAGAAATAGAGGAAACATGACCCATTTAATGAACAAATTAAAACTCCAGAAACCAAACCTAAAGAAATAGAAATATATGAATTGCAAAAAATTAAAAAAATCAATGAAACTAAAAGTTGATTTACTGAAAAGATCAGCAATATTGACAAACCATTAGGTAGAATAACTAAGAAAAAGAAAAGACTCATAGCTAAAATTATAAATGAAAGAGACATCACAACTGATGTCACAAAAATAAGGATTATAAGAGATTTCTATGGCCCAGCCTGCGTGGCTCAGTGGTTGAGCATTGACCTATGATCCAGTAGGTCACTGGTGGTTCAATTCTAGGTCAGGGCAAGTGCCCAGGTTGTGGGCTTGATCCTCAGTAGAGGGCATGCAAAAAGCAGCCAATCAGTGATTCTCTCTCATCCTTGATATCTCTATCTATCCTTCTCCCTTCCTCTCCGAAATCAATTTTTTTTTAAAAAAGAGACTTCTATAAACAATTATATGCCAGTCAATTAGACAACTGAGAAAATATGGATAAATCTCTAGAATCATAAACCTACCAAGACTAAATTATTAAGAAAAACTGAACAAACCTATAACCCGTGAAGAGACTAAAGTAGCAATCAAAAAACTTTGCAACAAAGAAAAATCCAGAACCAAATGGCTTAACTGGTAAATTATATCAAGCTAGAGGCACAGTGCACAAATTCATGCACGGGTGGAGTTCAGCCAGCCCAGCCCTGATTGGGGCAGATCGGGGCCAGGACTGTCAGGAGCAGGAGACGGCGGGAGGTTGGCCGGCAGGCCCCGCCCCTGATTGGAGTGGAGGGGCCGATTGGGGGTGGGGCCGGCCATGGGGAGGGGCTGTGGGCAGTGGGCCAGCTGGCTCCACCCCTGAATGGGGTGGGGGGTCCGATCTGGGGTCAGCGGCTGGGGGGAGGGGTCGTGGGAGGTTGGCCAGCTGGCTCTGCCCCCAATTGGTGTGAAGAAGCTGATCGGGGGTGGGGACAACTGGGGGGAGGAGCTGCAGGTGGTAGCCACCGGTCTTGCCCCTGATCAGAGTGGAAGGGGCAGATCGGGGGCAGAGCTGGCTGGAGAGAGGGGCTGCGGGCCGATTGTGGTGGTGGGGGCTGATCCAGGGTGGGGGGCCTATCGGAGGCCAGTGGCCGGGGGGGACCATGGGTGGTTGGCTGGCTGGCCCCACTCCCAATTGGTGTGGGGGGGCAAATTGGGGGTGGGGCCAGCCAGGGGGAGGGGCTGTGGGCCATTGGCCAGCTGGCCCTGCCCCTGATCGGAGTGGAGGGCCGATTGAAGGCAGAGCTGGCTGGAGGAAGGGGCCGGCCGGGGGGAGGGGCCACAAGCCGATGGGATGGGGGGTCCAATTATGGGTGGGGCCAGCCAGGGGAAGGGCCTGCTGGAGGTTGGCCAGCTGGCCCCGCCCCCTATTGGGGTAGGGGGGCAATTGGAGGCAGGGCTGGCCAGGGGGAGGGGCTGTGGGCCAATCAGGGTGGGACGGGCTGATCAGGTGCAGGGCCGGCGGGGGGGGAAGGGCTGTGAGGGGGTTGGCTGGCTGCCACACCGTAGGTCAGGGTGGGAGAGGCCAATCGAGGGCAGGGCTAGCCGGAGGAGGGGACTAGGCCGGTTTGCTGGGTGCAGTGGGCGTCATAGCAACTGGTCATTCTGGTCATTACGGTGTTCTTGTCGCTGGCTACTTATATATATACTAGAGGCCCGGTGCACAAAAATTTGTGCACTCGGGGGGGTCCCGCAGCCCGGCCTATGCCCTCTTACAATCTGGGACCCCTCGGAGGATGTCCACCTGCTGGCTTAGGCCCGCTACCTGGGGGGTCGGACCCAAGCTGGCAGTCAGACATCCCTCTGGCAGCCCGGCAGCCCTTGGGGGATGTCCACTTACCAGCAGGGAGCAGACCTAATCTGCAGTCAGACATCCTTAGCGCTGCTGAGGAGGCGGGAAAGGCTCCTGCCACCACCACTGTGCTGGCAGCCATCAGCCTGGCTTGTGGCTGAGCAGAGCTCCCCCTGTGGGAGTGCACTGACCACCAGGGGACAGCTCCTGCATTGAGCATCTGCTCTCTGGTGGTCAGTGTGTGTCATAGTGACCAGTCATTCCCAGTCGTTCTGCTGTTAGGGTCAATTTGCATATTACCCTTTTATTATATGGGATAGAGGCCTGGTGCATGGGTGGTGGCCGGCTGGTTTGCCCTGAAGGGTGTCCTAGATCAGGGTGGGGGTCCCGCTGGGGTGCCTGGCCAGCCTGGGTGAGGGGCTGATGGGTGTTTGCAGGCTGGTCACACCCCCTTCGGGGTGGGGGTCCCCTCTGGGGTGCCTGGCTAGCCTGGGTGAGGAGCTGATGGCTGTTTGCAGGCTGGTCAAGCCCCCCCGCCCCGCCCCCCGCAGTGGGATCCCTCACCCCATGGAGGTTTGGCCAGCCTGGGTGAGGGGCTGAGGGCCTTTTTCAGGCTGGCCAAGCCCCCCCGCGACAGAAGCTCCCAGGCTCTCCTTTCTTTCTTTCTTTTTTTTTTTTTTTATTCTGGGATGTATTTACCTTCTATAATTTGAAACTTTGTAGCCTTGAGTGGAGCTCAGAGCTGGCCAGGGCAGGAGGGAAGCTTGGCTTCCTCCATCGCCAGGGGCAACCCAAGCCTCCTGATCACTCCAGCTCCGTGGCCACGGCCGGCTGAAAGCAGGTATCTGGGGTTTATTTATCTTCTATAACTGAAACTTTGTTGCCTTGAGTGGAGCTCAGAGCCGGCCGCGGCAGGCGGGAAGCTTGGCTTCCTCCATCACTGAAGCAACCAAGCCTCCTGCTTGCTCCAGCTCTGTGGCTGCCGGCCACCATCTTGGTTGGGTTAATTTGCATATAGTCGCTTTGACTGGCTGGTGGGCGTGGCTTAAGGTGTAGTGAAGGTATGGTCAATTTGCATGTTTGTATTTTATTAGTGTAGATACATACTCAATGAAGAATCAATACCACTGTGTCTCAAACTCTTCTAAAAGAATCAAATAGGAAGAAATACTCCCAAACTCATTCAATGAAGCCAGCATTACCCTGACATCAAAAGAATGAGATTGGACCTATATATAAACATCAACTCAAAATAGATTAAATATCTAAACATAATTCCTAAAACTATTAAACTGCTAGAAGAAAATGTAGGGGAACAGCTTCAGGTCACTGGATTGGCACTGATACGTTGGATATGACACCAAAAGCATAGGCAGCTATATAAAGAGTAGACAAAATAAAAACCTAACAATTATACCAAACTTCAAACTTCTGCATGTCAAGGGAAACAATTAGAATGAAAAGGCAACCTATGAATGAAAGAAAATAACTGCAAATCTAATAAGGAATTAATACCCAAAATATATATAAATGGAATTTCTACAACTCAACAATTAAAAACTGGGTAAAGAACCTGAATAGACATTTCTCCAAAGAAAATATACAAATGGCTAGTAAGCACATGAAAAGATACTCAGGCCCTAGCTGGTTTGGCTCAATGGATAGAGCATCAGCCTGAAGACTGAAGGGTCCTGGGTTCGATTTCGGTCAAGGGCACGTACCTTAGTTTCAGGCTTGATCCCAGCCGTTCTCACATCTATGTTTCTCTCTCTGTCTGTCTCTCTCCCTCCCTTACACTCTCTCTAAAAAATAAAAAAATCAATGGAGCTTAGCTGGCGTGGCACAGTGGTTGAGCGTCAATCTATGAACCAGGAGGTCACAATTTGATTCCTAGTCAGGGCATATGCCTGGGTTGTGGGCTCGATTCCCAGTGTGGGGCGTTTCTCTCTCTGTTTCTTTCTCTCTCTCTCTCTCTCTCTCTCTCTCTCTCTCTCTCTCTCTCGTCAGGGCTTGGGCCAGGGAGGAGCCTGCAACAGAGGTACGTGCCCTTGACTGGAATCGAACCTTCAGGACCCTTCAGTCCACAGGCTGACACTCTATCCACTGCGACAAACCGACTAGGGCTAAAATATAAACTTTAAACACCTTAACTGGACCCCATCTTACAGAATCAATTCAGGTGGATTAACTACCCAAAGATGAAAGGCAAAACTATAAAGCTTTCAGAATATAATATAATATTTCTATGATCTTGGGCTAGGAAGGAAGTTTTTTTAAAACATGCAAAAATACCACCATAAAGATGAGAACTTTAGTCCTGTGAAAAAAATAAGCCATAAACAAGAAGACAGTTAAAATTAGTAAAGAACTTATTTACCACATACCACAACTCTGGGATGGGGGTTGTGGGAATATATAAAGAATTCCTCCCTACATATGAAAAAGAGGGGGAGGGGATAACCTTACAGAAAAATGACATGAAAGGTAATTCATGAAAGTGAAAATCTAACTGGTAAATAAAAAATTAAAAAAAAAAAAACAGGTACTTAACCTCATTGGCAAGGAGAAAAATGTAAATTAAAACTATAACATATCTTTATAAACTGATGCCTTTTACTAAAATTTAAGAATGTATCAGTACAAAATAGTAGTAAGTATGTGATACAACAGGAACTCCTATACCCTGTGGGTGGGAGTATAAATTGGTAACATCATTACTTTGGAAATGATTTTGCACTATCTAATAAAATTGAAGATAGGTATATCCTATGATCCAGCTAATCTACTTCTAGGTATATACCCTAAAGAAATTCATGCTCATATAAACCAGAATGTAAAAAATGTTCTTAAAAGTGTGGTCTGTAATAGCCCTAAACTCAAAACAAAACAAAAAAATAATTGTTAATAGTAAAATGGATAAATAAATTAATATATTTATAAAATGGAATGAAAGCGAGTAAACTGTACAAATACATGCTATAAAGTAGATTAATTTCACCAAAAATATCTGTTACTAAAAGAGATAAAACAAATGCAATTCAAAAAAAGGGAAAAGTAAATCATACTGTTTTGATTGCATGTTGTTTTTGGAATGCATGCATAGATAGTAAAACTTAAGAGAAAAGTAATGAATGATTATCATAAGCCAGGAGAGTAATTACTTCCCACATGAGGAAAAAAGGATAACGATCTAGAAGGGGACACAGTCACTTCTGGGGTGCTAGTACCATTCTATTTCTTGAACTGGATGGTTCCCGAAATATATGTCATATACTTTTCTGAATATGTTATACTTTACATTGTTTTTTAAAAGAATGGATGGTAAGAATAAACACCGCTCCATACAGATAAACATGGCTAGAGAAAAGTCAGTTATGCTGATTGGTTCATAACCAAGAACCTTAAAGAAGGTCCAGGCTGCCAGGCAACCATATTATATTTCCCTAGTCCCGTGGTCGGCAAACTGCGGCTCGAGAGCCACATGTGGCTCTTTGGCCCCTTGAGTGTGGCTCTTCCTAAGCCTTGGGAGTACCCTAATTAAGTTAATAACAATGTACCTACCTATACAGTTTAAGTTTAAAAAATTTGGCTCTCAAAAGAAATTTCAATCGTACTGTTGATATTTGGCTCTGTTGACTAATGAGTTTGCCAACCACTGCCCTAGCCCATCTGCCTGCCTACTCTCCTAGAAGAAATTATACCTTTTCGTTATTAAACCTCCAACATCTCCTGTCCTATCCTCACCTTCAGTCTATGGTTGTGTTTCCTACCTCACTGGGAAGTATGGAAGTAAAGAACACTTCTACACACTCGCCACCATAAATACCCATCTACCAGGATTTTGTACCTACATATTTTGCCTTTCCTAGCTCAGTTCTCTAAGGCCAATCCACGTATTTGTGCACCAGATCCTATCCTTTCTTCCTTTCTCAGAGACATTATAGCCACTCACCCATCTGTCACCTACATCATCAATTTATTTCAGCAAACATGCTGTTATTTCTTGACCCAACTTCTCCCACCAGCTATTGCCCCATTTCTTTGTCCCCTTTGTAGTTAATTTTCTTAAAATTATCTATCTGTAGTTACTGTCTCCAATCCCTCTCCTCCCATTTCCTCTTAAACCCACCAAAATCAGGTTTTGGCCTGACCACTGTCAAAACTGCTCACTTAAGATAATCATAACCTCTAATGATCAATTGTCATGCTCATGTTCCTTATGTGTCAGGAGCATTTTGACATGTGACACAGGTTACCACTCCTTGCTCCTTGATAGATTTACATCACTTGGTTTTGGTAAAACCATTCTCTTCTGCTTTTTCTTTAGTATAACTGGTTACTCCTTTTCAGTTTCCACTGCTGATCTCATTTTTTTTTTTTTAATATGGAACGCTTCATAAATTTGCGTGTCATCCTTGCCCATGGGCCATGCTAATCTTCTTTGTACCATTCCAATTTTAGTATATATGCTGCTGAAGTGAGCACCTGATCTTGCTTTTTAATTAATGTTGGGATAGCCCAATATATGTTTGGTATTCTTCTGTCAATCTATACTCAATCTCTTGGCAATCTCATCTACTCTCATGATTTAAATACATCTTTATACCAATATTTTCAGTTCAGACACCTCTCTTAAACTCCAGACTCATTTATAATGTCTAGTAGACATTTGAAATTCCATGTCCAAAACTATTTTGTACTTTTTCCCTCAAAACCTGCTCTACCATTTATTAACCACCTTTATTTCTCTTTAGGGTAATCTCATCCTTCCTGTTACTGAGACCAAAAAATCTGGAGTCATCCTTGTTTCCTCTCCCAACATCAGTAAATCCAGTGTATTCCATCTGCTAAATATAACCAGAATTTAAGATTTTTTTTACCTCCTCAACTGCTACCCCATAGTCCAAACCACATTATATCTCACTTGGATTACTAAAGGAGCCTCCTATCTGGTCTCTCTGCTTATACTCTTAAGCCCACTACATGCTATACTTAACATAGCAGCGGAAAGATCCTTTTAAGGTTTAATTTGGATCTCATCTTTCCTCTGTTTCAAATTCTTCAGTGGTTACTCATCTTACTCAGAGGAAAAGCATAGCATCTTACTTACTATGCATGCCCTAGCCCAGGACAACATCATCAACATTTTTTTTCTGAGGTAAGAAAACACAAAAGTAAACACACAATATGGAGTCTAAAAAAGTGATTCCTAAAGCCAGTCCTCAAACTACTTCTGGTCCATGAACAGCTTTTATTTAATCTTCACTGTATGATAACAGTGCAGTGCATTTTTATAAATGTCTCTTTTTTAAAACATTTGCTTTTTTTCTATGTTTTGTTGTTAAATTTTATATTTTTCATAAAATAATGGTTATTATAAATGGGAGGTTTTTAAAACATTTCATTACTTAAAAAATAAAAATCTGGCAGAACTAAGTTTTAATGACTTTTTTTCTATTTCTCCTTTCTACTCTCTATACATTTTCTTCGCTGAATTAAAAAACAGAACATTTGTACTGGTATATGAAATTGAAAAGTCTGGGAACTGCTAGCCAAAAGGATTTAACAAGCACATACCTACACTGAAAGCCCACTAAAGCACAGGTAGGAGAAGCTATATTGGTTAGAGTATTAGACCCATACCCCTCTCCAGCTCTGTCAGTACTAGCTGTGTGACAGTTTTTTGCCTCTCTGACCCTCTAGTTCTTTATAATACCCATTATAGTATCCATTTCAGAGAAATGTGAAAATTGAATGAGATGATACATTTAAAACATAATGATACCCAATAGCTACCTATGTGTTTACTTAATGCAGTGTTAATGCAGTGGTATATGGTGGGAGAGAGAGTGAGAAGGAGGTCAGTGGGAGCAGGCCACCCTAGCACAGAGAAGGATTTTATCCACTGATGTTTAGAACTACTAGTACATGATGATAATAAAAAGCATTTGGTAAGTTTCACTACTGCTTTTAAGTTCTCTGCAGACAATGTACCCTACTTGCCTTCATGAGGATATACCACAGCAAAAGAACATCTCCCACATCCACTCATTCATTATTGAGGGTTAGGCACAGTGTATGGCAAGGACTCAAAAAGTAGTATTAAGAGTATGGTCACCATGTACTCTTAAATAAACTGAGGGTAATTATTTAGAAAGTAAAAATATTCACCTTTTTTGAATTTATGTATAGGGAGTTTCTTAAGTTGATCTTTATGAAGTCTGTTTCTTCTAGCTCTATGTCTATCCTGGAAAAATTTTGTGATCTAAAAATAAAAGGGAAGACAAGGCATCAGATATTAAACATGCAAATAGAAAATGGCCATTAAAATAACAAATGTCTTTTAAATTTCTGGATATCTGCTGGAAATAAATTCAATTTACTTAAATCCTAATGGCAGAATTAATTAAAGCATTGAACTATATTAGTAATTAATTATTCCATTAAATTTACTTTGGATTTTTATTCATTGACCTAAATTATCTTTAATTTACTCTGACAAAAACATTATAAATAACATATGTTTGTTTGAAAAATACAAATTATAAACTATATGTTACAAAGAAGATCAAAAGAATGGGAGGGTTGAAATTCCTATAATTATAAACTAAAAAATTTTTCAAAAATACACTTGTTAGTCACTATATTTTCAGTCCTAGAAGAAAAATACAGAACACCCCTAATACAAATATTCAGAAATGCTAGATAACATGCAAAGATTTTTAACTATAAATTAATATGCTTGCAATAATAAAAAGGAAATTCACAGGGCTTGAACCAAATGCCAAAAGCAACATCCATAAAATAAAATTTTGACAAATTTAACTACATCAATGTGAAGGACTTTTGTCCTCAACACTGTTAAAAGATAAAAGATAAGACACAGACTGGGGGAGAATATTTGCAAACTGTATATCTGATAAGGATTAGTATCCAGAATATAAAAAGAACTCAAAACTCAATAAGAAAACAAGCAACCCAATAGCAAAAAAATGAGCACAATATTTGAATAAACACTTCACCACAGAAGATCTAAAGAGGGCATATAATCACTTGAAGAAATGCTCAACAAATTACTCCATAGGAAACTAAAATTCAAATCACAAATACCACTATACACCTATTAGAATGACTAAAATTAGAAAGACTGACTATACCAAGTATTGGCAAGGAAGCAGAGACACTCGCACTCTGGTACACTAATGGTAGACTGTAAAATGGCACCACCATGTTGAAAAGTAGTTTGGTGATTTCTCATAAATTTAAACACACATTTACCATTTGACCCAATCATCCCGCTCCTATTTATATTCACCCAAATAGCATATAGCCACATGACAATTTGAATACAAAAGTCCATGTCCAAATGTTCATGTCAGCTTTATTTGTAAGAGCCAAAAATTATGAACCCAAATATCCATCAATAGGTAAATAGATAAACAAAATTGTAGTATATACATACAATGGAAGATAACTCAGCTATAAAAAGAAATGAATAATCAATGTACTCAATAACATATATGACTATCAAAATAATTCTGAAAGAAAGAAGGCAGACACAAAAGATTACATAATTTATTATTCCATGTATATAAAATTGTAGAAAATCTAAAAGCAGATCTGTGGTTGACTAAGGTTGGAGGTGAGTAGGACATGAAATTGGAAGAGGTTAGAGGGAGGATTACCAAGGAGCATGAGAAAACTTTTTGAACTGATCAATAAATCTTGCTTGTGGTGGTGGTTTCACAGATATACATATGTCAAAACTTGCCAAATTATAAATTTAATGTGTGAGGTTTATTATATGTCAATCATACATCAGTAAATGCTTAAAAAAATTACCAGTGACCACGAAGACAATAATGTAAGCTTTCAACCAGTAGCAGAAACAGAGAGATGAGAGAGAGAGAGAGACAGAGACAGAGAGAATGAGAATAAATAAAAATTGGGTAACCCAAATTTACAGAGAAAAAAAAACAATAAAAATTAAACAATAGAAATTAGTCCAATAATATATAATACATGATTATATATTATTCATAAAAATGTAAATGGATTAAATTCACCAGTGTTTTAAAAGAGTGCATCTACACTAATAAAAGAGAAACATGGTAATTAGCGTACGACCGCTACCCTTCCCATTGGCTAATCAGCATATCCTTATGCAAATTAACTGTCAGCCAAGATGGTGGCCGGCAGCCAGGCAGCTGGAAGCGAACATGAGGCTTGCTTGCTTCAGTGATGGCGGACTCCAACGTTCCCCGCCTGCCTTGCCGGCCTCTGAGCTGGCAGTTTGAAACATTCTAACAAATATAGAAGCTAAACAAAACCCCAGAAACCAGCTTTCAGCCGGCCGGGATCTCAGAGCTGGAGTTATACATTGTTTCGATTATAGAACGCAAACAAACCAGATACCTGCTTTTAGCAGGAAGCCTCAGAGCTAGAGCCAGAGCTAAAGCTGGCCCAGAATAAAATTTAAAAAAGAGAAAAAAAAGGAGCGGTTGGGAGCTTCAGTCAACAACCGCCAGCCTGAAAGCAGCCCTCAGCCCCTCACCCAGACTGGCCAGGCACCCCAGTGAGGACCTCCACCCTGAAGGGTGTGTGACCAGCTGCAAACAGCCATCATCCCCTCATCCAGGCTGGCCAGGCACCCCAGTGGGGACCCCTACCCTGATCCGGGACACCCTTCAGGGCAAACCAGCCGGCCCCCAGGCCTCTATCCTATATAGTAAAAGGGTAATATGCCTCCCAGCACCGGTATCAGAGGAGCCGTGAGGCCTCCTGGCACCGGATCAGCGTGACAGAGGGCAGCGCCCAAACCCCCTGATCGCCCTGCAGCTCTGTGTGTGACAGGGTGCGGCGTCCCAACCCCCTGATCGGCCCTGCTCTGTGTGTGACAGGGTGCGGCGCCCCAACCCTGCCCCCACACACAGGCCTGACTCTGTGTGTGACAGGGTAGAGCCATAACCTCCCCATCGGCCCTGCCCTGAGTGTGACAGTGGCGGCGCCCCAACCCCCTGATCCACCCTGCTCTGTGTGTGATGGGGAACAGTGCCCTAACTCCCCTATCGGCCCTACTCTGTGCGTGACAGGGGGGAGCTCCCCAACCCCCTGATGGGCCCTGCTCTGTGCGTGACAGGGGGGAGCTCCTCAACCCCCTGATTGGCCCTGCTCTGTGCATGACAGGGGGCAGCGCCCAACCCCCTGATGGGCCCTGCTCTGTGCATGACAGGGTATGGAGCCCCAACCCCCCTGATGGGCCCTGCTCTGTGCGTGACAGGGGGCAGCGCCCCACCCCCCTGATTGGCCCTGCTCTGTGCGTGACAGGGGGTGGCGCCGCAACCTCCCCATCGACCCTGCCTTGAGTGTGACAGGGGGTGTTGCCCCAACCCCCCCATCTGCCCCACCCTGAACGTGACTGAGGGTGGCATCGCAACCTCCCAATCCGCCCTGCTCCGTGCATGACAGGGGGCGGCACCCCAACTCCCCATTCAGCCCTGCTCTGAGCCCGACCACGGTCTGCACCTAGGGATTGGGCCTGCCCTCTGTCACCCAGGAGCAGGCCTAAGCCCGCCGGTCGTTATCTCCCGAGGGATCCCAGACTGCGAGAGGGCACAGGCTGGGCTGAGGGACTCCCCCCGTCCCCAGTGCACAAATTTTTGTGCACCGGGCCTCTAGTCATAGTATATAAAGAAAAAGTGACACCATATGCTATTAACTCATTAAGACAAAAATAAAGGTAGAGATTAAAGATGGTGGCAGAGTAAGTGGATACAGCACAGACATGCTCCCCAGAACAAACTGGAATTACAACTAAAATATAGAAAAACTTCCTGAATAATAAATGGAAGACTCAAGGGGGAAAAAATGATACCTGAGGACCGAAAGTGGAGACCACATAGACTCTGGTAGGAGGGGAGGAAGGGTGAAAAGTCTGGCCAGGCACCTACAGACAGCAACTGAAGTCCCAGAGAGAGATCTCAGCTGTTGCCAATGAGAACTCTGGGATCTAATCCACAAGCTGGACCCCCAGCAGAGAGTACCACAACTGAGAAGGGTACCCACATAACATCTGGCTATGAAAAGCAGTGGGTTGCTGTTTACCAAGGAGTGACAGCTGAAAATTCAGACACCCTCTTAAAGGACCAACACACAAAGTTCCCTGTGGAGCCACCTACCTTGTGCTCTTGCAGAGGGAGGACAGAGTGGATTGGAGCTATGTGAGCAGAAGTGAGACACCCCAGTTTCCTGTGCTGAGTCATTCCCTCATGCAGCAGAGAGCATCTTTCCCATAAAGACATTTGCCTTCCCTGAGGGGAAGACAGTTGACCCACCCTATTGGAAAACACCTTGCCCTGAGGCCACTTAAGAGACCAAAACTAACAATTACCCTCCAGGCAGAAGCAACTGCCCCACTCTGTTGAAAAAAACTCCCACCACATCTCAGGATGATTGCCTGGGGGCAATTCAAGATGGAATCCTATCAGTTTGTAGGCAGAGTGAGTCTCTGGAGAATTTTATTCCTTGACTGATCTAATTAGTCAGAAACAGCATTTGACAATGTCTTACACTAGAGATTGAAAGGCATAGAGTAGTGGTCAGCAAACTGTGGCTCGCGAGACACATGCGGCTCTTTGGCCCCTTGAGTGTGGCTCTTCCACAAAATACCGACTTCTGCGCATGGGCCACGAAGTTTCAATCGCACTGTACATGCGCGCCCGCATGTGGTATTTTGTGGAAGAGCCACACTCACAGGGCCAAAGAGCCACATGTGGCTCGTGAGCCGCAGTTTGCCGACCACTGGCATAGAGGATCTACCTAATACATAGTCAGAAACACAAACAGGCAGCCAAAATGAGGAGACAAAGAAAACCCCCAAATGAAAGAACAAGAGAATTCCCTAGAAGAAGAGATAAATGAAACAGAGATAAGAAATTTATCTGAAACAGAGTTCAGAGTAAAGATGGTAAAGATGCTCAAAAGCATAAAAAAAGATATAGTAACTATGAAAAAAGAACAGCCAGAAATAAAGAATGACATAACACAAATAAAGAACACAATGGAAGTAATACACAACAGATTAGGGAAAGCTGAGGATCGAATCAGTGAATTAGAAGATAAGGTTGAAAAAAATCAACCAGAGAACCAAAAAGAAAAAAGCAATTAAAAAAACGGAATGACAGCTTAAGGGACCTGTGGGACAATGTGAAAGGTAACAATATTAGAATAGTAGGTGTGCCAGAAGAGGCAGAAAGGGAGAAAAGGATAGAGAACGTGTTTGAAGAAATAATGGTAGAAAACTTCTCTACCCCAGAGAAGAAAAAAGTCACAGAGTTCAGGAGGCACAGAGAACCCCAAGCAAGAAGAACCCAAGCAGATCCACGCCCAGACACATCATAATTAAAATGCCAAAAGTTAAAGACAAAGAGAGAATCATAAAGGCAGCAAGAGAAAAGCAAACTGTTAACTACAAAGGAGCTCCCATAAGGCTGACACCGGATTTCTCATCAGAAACTCTACAGGCCAGAAGGGAATGGCATGAAATCCTCAAGGTAATGGAAAACAAGGAACTGAGATCAAGATTACTATATCCAGCAAGGCTATCATTCAAAATAGACGGTCAAATAAAGAGCTTTCCAGACAAAAAGAGGCTAAAGGAGTACATCACCAGTAAGCCAGCATTACAAGAAATGCTAAAGGGACTACTGTAATGAAAAGAAAAAAAGAGAGAAATACAGAAAAAAAAAATGTCAATAATACATAAGTACCTGTCAATAATAACCCTAAATGTAAATGGATTAAATGCTCCAATCAAAAGGCATAGAGTAGCTGAATGAATACAAAAACATGACCCAACTATATGTTGTCTAAAAGAGACCCACCTCACAACTAAAGACTCGCAGGATGAGAGTGAAGGGATGGGAAAAATTTTTCCATGCAAATGAAACAGAAAAAAAAAGCTGTTGTAGCAATACTCATATCTGACAAAATAGACTTCAAAATGAAGGCCATCACAAGAGACAACAAAGGTCACTACATAATACTAAAGGAATCGATCCAAAAAGAGGATATAACTGTGGTAAACATATATGCACCCAATATAGGAGCACCTAAATAAATAAACTTTTAGAGGACTTTAAGGGAGAGGTCAACAACAATATAGTCATAGTAGGGGACTTTAACATTCTGCTGACTTCATTGGACAGATCTTCCAGACAAAAACTTAACAAGGAAACATTGACTCTAAAGGCTACACTAGATCAGATGGATTTAATTGACATTTATAGAACATGTTAACTCAAAGCAACAGAATCTACATTCTTCTCAAGTGCACATGGATCATTCACAAAGATAGACCACATGTTAGGACTCAAAACAAGTCTCTGCAAGTTCAAGATGATTAAAATCATATCAAGCATCTTCTCAAATCACAGTGGAGTGAATTTAGAAATCAACTATAGTAAAAACACCCCACGAGTTTTACCAAACATTCAAGGAAGAACTAAAACTTATCCTCCTCAGACTATTCCAAAAAATTCAAGAGGAAGGAGCACTTCCAAGCTCATCCTATGAAGCTAGCATCACCTTAATACCAAAACCAGATAAAGACAACACAATGAAAGAGAATTACCAATATCCCTCATGAACATAGATGCCAAAATCTTCAACAAAATTCTAGCAAATCAGAACCAGCAGTACATCAGAAAGATCATACACCATGATCAAGTAGGTTTTATCCTGGGGATGCAAGGATGGTACAATATCCGCAAATCAATAAACGTGATACATCACATAAACAAATTGAGAGAGAAAAATCACAGTCTTATCGATTGATGCAGAAAAAGCATTTGACAAAATCCAGCACCCTTTCCTGATAAAAACTTTCAGCAAGGTGGGAATAGAAGGATCATACCTCAACATAATAAAAGCCATATATGACAAACCCACAGCCAACACTGTACTCAATGGGCAAAAACTAAAACCATTTCCCCTAAGATCAGGAACAAGACAGGGATGCCCACTCTCACCACTCCTATTTGATATAGTACTGGAGGTACTAGCCATTGCGATTAGACAAGAAGAAAAAATAAAAGGCATCTAAATTGGAAAAGAAGTAAAACTGTCCTTATTCGCAGATGACATGATACTGTACATAGAAAACCCTAAAGACTCCATCAAAAAATTATTAGACTTAATAAATGAATTCAGCAATGTAGCAGGATACAAAATTAACGCCAAGAAATCTATGGAATTTCTATACACTAATAGTGAACTTACAGAAAGAGAGGCTAAAAAAGCAATCCCATTTACCATCGCACCAAAAAAATTAAGATCCAAGGAATAAACTGAACTAAGGAGGTAAAAGACCTCTACTCAGAAAACTACAGGATGTTGAAAAAAGAGATAGAGGAAGACATAAACAGATGTAAGAACATACTGTGTTCATGTATTGGTAGAATCAACATCATTAAAATGTCCATACTACCCAAAGCAATCTATAGATTCAATGCACTCCCCATTAAAACATCAACAGCATATTTAACAGATCTAGAAAGAACTCTCCAAAAATTAATCTGGAATAAAAAAAAAACCCACGAATAGCTGCAGCGATCCTGAGAAAGAACAAAGTCGGAGGGATCTCAATACCATATATCAAGCTGTATTACAAAGCCACTGTTCTCAAAACTGCCTGGTACTGGCACAAGAACAGACATACAGATCAATGGAATAGACTAGAGAACCCAGAAATCAACCCGAACCACTATGCTCAATTAATATTTGACAAAGGAGTTAAGAACGTACAGTGGAGTCAAGACAGTCTCTTCAATAAATGGTGCTGGGAAATTTGGTCAGACACATGCAAAAAGGTGAAACTAGACCACCAACTTACACCATACACAAAAATAAACTCAAAATGGATAAAGGACTTAAACGTAAGACGGGAAACCATAAAAATATTAGAGGAATCCAAAGGCAGAAAAATCTCAGACATATGCCGAAGCAATTTCTTCACCAATACCACTCCTAGAGCAATGGAAACTAAAGGGAAAATAAACAAATGGGACTACATCAAAATAAAAGGCTTCTGCACAGCAAAAGAAACCATCAACAAAACAACAAGAAAACCCATTGCATGGGAGAACATATTTGCAAATGTTATCACTGATAAGGGTTTAATCTCCAACATTTACAGGAAACTAATATTACTTAACAAATGAAGACAAACAACCCAATAAAAAAATGGGCAAAGGACCTCAATAGATACTTTTCAAAAGAAGACATAAGGAAGGCCAAGAGACATATGAAAACATGCTCAAAGTCACTAATCATCCGAAAGATGCAAATCAAAACAACAATGAGGTACCATCTCACTCCTGTCAGAATAGCTATCATCAACAAATCAACAAATGACAAATGCTGGAGAGAATGCGGAGAAAAAGGAACCCTCGTGCACTGCTGGTGGGACTGCAGACTGGTGCAGCCATTGTGGAGAACAGTATGCAGTTTCCTCAAAAAACTAACAATAAAACTTCCATTTGACCCAGTGATCCCACTCCTAGGAATATATCCCAAGAAACCAGAAACACCAATCAGAAAGGATATATGCACCCCTATGTTCATAGCAGCACAATTTACAATAGCTAAGATGCGGAATCAGCTAAGTGCCCATCAGCAGATGAGTGGATTAAAAATCTTTAGCACATCTACACAATGGAGTACTATGCTGCTGTAAAAAGGAAGGAACTCCTACCATTTGCAACAGCATGGATGGAGCTGAAGAGCATTATGCTAAGTGAAATAAGTCAGTCAGAGAATGATAAATATCACATGATCTCATTCATTTCTGGATTATAATGAACAACATAAACCGATGAACAAAAATAGATCCAGAGACAGAGAAGCATTGATCAGATCGTCAAACCTCCTCAGAGGGAAGGCAGGGGAGGGTGGGGCTAAGGGGGAGAGATCAACCAAAGGACTTGTATGCATGCATATAAGCATAACCAATGGATACAGACACCGGAGGGTGAGGGCATGAGTGGGGGGATGGGGGGACAAGGGGGTTAAGGACACATTTGTAATACCTTAATCAATAAAGGAAAAAAAAATAAAAAATAAACACCCCAAAACATTCAAACACACGGAGGCTAAGTAGCATGTTATTAAACAATCAATGGGCTACCAACAAGATAAAAAAAAGAAATAGAAAACTTCCTGGAAACCATTAAAATGAACATACAGCAACCTACAATCTTTGGGACACAGCAAAACAAGGGAAGGGGAGGGGAGGGGAGGGGAAGGGAGGGGAGGGAAGGGAAAAGAAAAGAAAAGAAAAATCAGCAATAAACTATTTACCTCTACAACTTAAATGACTAGAAAGAGAACAACAAGAAAAACCCAAACTAAGTAGAAGGAAAGAAATAAAGATTAGAGCAGAAATAAATAACATAGAGACTAAAAAATCAATGAAACCAAGAGCTGGTTCTTCGAAAGGATAAACAAAACTGATAAACCATTAGCCACAGACTCATCAAGAAACAAAGAGATAGGACCCAAATAAATAAAAATAATGGTAAAAAAACACACAAAGAAATACACCATGATAATACTAAGCAAAGGAAAAGATGGTATATATAATTTAAGACAAAAATCATTAGAAAACAATCCTGAATATGATAAAAAGGACATTCCATGTTGAAAATGACAAAATTACAAGAGATATACACAAATTCACAAGCTCAGTAATTTATAGCTTAAGCAGACAAAAAATTTAGAGTACAGTCCTATGCTGCCCAATATGGTAGCCAATGACATATATGGTTCTGAGCATTTGAAATGTAACTAGTCTCAATTGAGATTTTCTATAAAAGTATAAAATACACACCAGATGGCAAAGACTGTATTAATAAAAAATGTAAAACAGATTTTATAATTATTTCTATTAATTGACTGGTGGAATACATTTTAGCTTTATTAGATTAAATATATAATTTAAATTAATCTCGCCTGTTTCTTTGAATCATTTTTAATTTGGCATTTAAATTATATTAATGACTTGGGGTGGTGAACATACAATACAATACACAGATAATAGATTACAGAATTGTACACCTGAAACCAGTAATTATTTTAACCAATGTCACCCCAATAAATTCAATAAAAAAGTAAAGATAAATAAATAAATAATAAGTTTCAGCTCCATCATTGTGTAACCACAGGTAAGGTACTTAATCCCTTTGAAGCTCAGTTCCTCACCTGTAAATTAAGGATAATAATTCATACTTATTAGGGTCATAATAAAGACAAAATGAGATAGCATATGGCCCTGACTGGGTGGGTCAGTGGGATGGAGTGTCACCCCATACACCAAAAGGTTGCAGGTTTGATTCTGGGTCAGGGCATATATCTAGGTTGCAGGTTCCATCCCGGTAGGGGTGAGTATGGGAGGAAGTGATCAATGTTTCTTTCCCTTTCTCTTTCTTCCTCTCTCTCTCTCTCTCTCTCTCACTCCTCTCTCTCAAATTGATAAAAGCATATCCCCAGGTGAGGATCAAAAAATGAAATAATGAGATAACATATGAATGTTATTGGTTAAATAAAATGTACAATAAGTGTTAGTTTTCTGCCAAATAAATAAATAAATAAATAAAATTATAACGAACGTGTCTCACAACATTGTTCTATTGCCTACCACTGCTTTAGAAAATAGAAGCGTGCAAAAAACTATAGACAGTTGTGATGACTATATAATTCTGTGAGTATACTAAAAACCATTGAACTGTGCACTTTAAGTGGGTCCATTTTATGTTATACTAGAGGCCCAGTGCACAAAATTTGTGCATGGGGGTGGGGGGATCCCTCAACCCCGCCTGCACCCTCTGCAATTTGGGATCCCTACACCTTTTTCTTACCTAGCTAACCTCTTCACATTTAAAAAAATTAACCGAAATACCACCTACTCTAGGAAATCCTCTTTGAACAAATCTCTTTACAATCTGTATTAAGTATTTTCATAGTATATCATTCTTTTTCTTTAACAGCAACTTAGAGTGGATGCAATGTGCTTCTCATTCTTTCATCTGAATTTTTTCTTCTTGCTCTTGTAATAGCAAAGCTTATCCAATTTACATTTGCCCTTCAAGGGCTTATATTTGGTTCACTTTCTAGTTGGCTCCCTGCTTTTTTTTTTTTTTTTTAAGCAATAAATTTGGGTTGTGATAGTAAGCCTCACTTGTAATCAAGCCTGTAGGTCTCCCTATCTGAATATTGCTATAATACCTATCACTTTAGCATACCAGAGATTATGTTCATTTATAGAAAATAACAATAAATGTCACCTGATCATTTGCTCTTCTAGTAATATTTTATAGTAAGATGTATTATTCTAGTAATTTATTACACAACTGAGGTGTGCAGAAATAAATCACATTGAACAATAACGAATGACTCAAATATGAAAGCATAGTACACTTAGGGTCTCCCTTGTCCTGTGCCTAAGATATCATAGCATATTACACAGTTCACATGGAACTCAGTTTCCTTTAAAATAGGAAGGGATCCTATACTCATGAAGCAGCTACTTCCACACATTTTTTTTTTTTTTTTAATTCACAGCACATACTCTTTGTACTATTTGTTGGAAAATCATCCTAGCAATTGCCTCTGTTCCTCTCTGTATTGTTGCCTTACATTCTGATGTCATTATTGCACTTTTATCATCCACTCGCTCTAATAAGATTGTGAATTATTTAAGGGCAGAGATCATGACTTGAGCTTGTGTGTTCCCTGTCATGGTGCCTAGATAAATACTCAAATGCCATCCAGTCCAAACGACTGTGATGAGAGATGCCCACCATTGCTGGAGACCTCTGAATTTTATTTAAGGGGCCTCACTTGTTCTGCGCCTTTACGGAGGGGTGAGTAGTGGCTGAGGGAATTTGAGGAAACCCAGACAAAATTCTCCTCCTAAAAGATTTTGCTAAGCTGGCTCCCGGGACCACCGGGAATTTGTTCAATTAAAACCTGGACACACAGCAATAACAAAGGCACTGGTCTCCTGCTAACGCCTAGGGATCAAACCACAGCTTGCAGGAACTCACCCCGGCAGTCAGGACTGGGCGCTGGGTGGACCTGGGCTGGTGCTCCTAACTCTGGGGAGAGGGAGACTTCCTATGGCCACAGGCTAGAGGCCCCGGGCTCTGCGCCACCCACCCGAACAGGTCCATAGCGCAGGCTGGTCAGCAGAACGGCTGCTTCGCCTGAGATCGCGGGTAGGCGTGGTCTGTTCTGTTCGCCCCATGATCGTTCACAGGGAGGCCTGTTCTGTTCGCCTTGTGAGCGATCGGTGGAGGCCTGGCCTATTCTGTTCGCCCTGCGAGCAATCGGGGGAGGCCTGGCCTGTTCACCCTGCCAGTGATGGCAGGGAGGCCTGTTCTGTTTGCCCTGCTAGCGATCGCGGGGAGGCCTGTTCTGTTCGCCCCGTGATGGGCGCTGGGCTGGGGGGCGTGGACCCAGGCCGCCGCTTGGTGCCTGCACACGCGCAAGGGGCCACAAGCGGGAACATCCGCTTGGCGCCTGAGCCCATAGGCCCGGAGTGGCCAGGGGCATCCTGGGACCCTGGCTGCTCAGGGCCTATGAGTAGGCCTACAGGCTAGGAGCAGCCTGGGTCCCGAGGATGTTCCCAGGACCCAGGCCTCTTGGCACCTGCATATGCAAATTAACCCACCATCTTTGTTGGGTTCATTTGCATACTCTCCTGATTGGCTGGTGAGTGTAGCGGAGGGACGGTCAATTTACATGTTTCTCTTTTATTATATAGGATGAATTATACAGGGTGGGGAAAAAGTAGATTTACAGTTGTAAGTTTATTCTTGTATTATTATTTATTAATTATTATTATTCGTTATTGCTAAAGTAATTGTTACCCAAACAGAATACAAGAAAACAAATAATGATGCTAAGAGCAGAAATAAGAAATTCAAGAAATAAATAAAAACTGAAATGTAAGCTGCTTGACATCAGGGATTTTTAACTATTTTGTTCAATGATGAATCCTCAGACCCTAAGTGCCTAGTTCATCTGAGGTGCAAAATAAATATTGGTTGAATGAAAGGGAAAAAAACAACAACCTCAAAGTCTACTTCTTTGAAAGGCAAAACAGATAAACTGACAATATTGTTCAAGGTACAGATGGCTATGAAGAGAACTCATTCCACATGTAGTAGAAATTCTCTTTAAATTTCTATATGAATACTAGAGGCCTGGTGCATGAGATTCGTGCACTGGGGCAGGTCCCTCAGCCTGGCCTGTTCCCTCTTGCAGTCCAGGACCCCTCACTCCTTACCGCCCGCCTGCAGCAGAGGCAGGAAAGGCTCCCATCACCGCTGATGCACTCAGCAGCCGTGAGCCTGGCTTGTGGCTGAGCAGCGCTCCCCCTGTGGGAGCGCACTGACCACCAGGGGGCAGCTTCTGCGTTGAGCATCTGGCTCCTGATGGTCAGTGTGTGTCATAGCAACTGGTCATTCCGCCATTAGGTTGATTATGCTTTTACTAGAGGCCTGGTGCACACAGGGGATGGGGGTGTCCCTCAGCTGGGCCTCTCGCAATCCAGGACTCCTCAGGGGAAATCGAGCCTGCCTGCCTGATAGCCCCTAATTGCTCGCCTGCCTGCCTGACTGCCTCTAACTGCTCGCCTGCCTGCCTGATCGCCCCTAATTGCCTCTGCCTCGGTCCCCGCCATGGTGGCTTCGTCCGGAAGGACATCCAGAAGGTCGTTCGGCTGTCCGGTCTAATTAGCATATTATGCTTTTATTATTATAGATTATACAGGATATTAATATTATAAATCAATTTTGCCTCTATATTTGATAGCAGACAAAACATGTAATTTCTTAGAAATATAATTTAGTATGAAGTAGACAACCATCTACCAGTAAATGTCCAGGTAACTATGATAAAGGTCAGTAGATTCTAGATGATTTTATTGGCGACCTTCACCAAAAAATCAAGTAACAGATCATTCCAATTTCAGAAAAATATACTTTAGAAAATGGAAAATAAGAGAAGGCTTCAATTTTATAGGGCTAACTTTGTGTCCAGTTATTTTTATATTATTTAAAACATAGTAAAATATACATAAAATTTACTGTTCTATCCATTTTTAAGTGTACAGTTCTATGGCAGTAAATATACTCAAACTGTGCTACAATCACCACTATCCATCCATAAAACTATTTTTCATCTTGCAAAATTAAAACTCTGTACCCATTAAACAATAATTCCCCATTCTCCCTTTCCTATAGCTACCATTCTACTTTCAGTCTGTGAATCTGACTACCCTAGGTACCACATATAGAATCATACAATATTTGTCCCCTTGTTACTGGCTTATTCACTTGGCATAATGCCCTCTAGGTTCATCCATGTTGTAGCATGTGTCAGAACTTCCTTCCTTAAGGTTGAATAATATTCTACTGTATATACATATCACATTTTGTGAACAATTGGATTATCTATTGCAAATAGTGTTGCTATGAACATAATTTCAACTCCCTACTTTGAATTCTTTTGGGTATATTTCCAAAAGTGGAATTACTGGATCATATGGTAATTTGTTTAAATTTTTGGAGAATTGTTGTAGTGGCTGTTCCATTTAACATTCCTATCAACAGTACTCAAGGGATTGTCTACTTCTGATGCCAAGATTCTTATAGCTTGATAAAACTAAAACTTTCTCTTACCAAGACATTCAGATGGCTAATGTTTTATTTAGGATTATGTACAAATATAAAACTGACTAGCCCATATTATAAATCTGAATAATCTAAATGCAAAGACAAAATTTACACATCATGATCAAATAGTTTATCTCAAAAATACAGGATTTTTAAAATTTATAAAACATATTCATGTAATCCAACTTAACACCTTGCTGACCGGCTATTTCAAGACAGAACTCACCCATGCACCCAGCTACTTTTCCATACTTGAATATTAAATGAAAGTATCTAAATAAACTCAAATGTACTTTATTTTGTCATAGCTTACATTTATATTACTATATGTCAAAATTAATAAATTGCATATATTTTTATATTTCATTCTTTCAAATATTTTTTAGTGTGATATATCATATAACATGTATCTACATGCAATGGTACTAAACAAGTTTTACATACATATCGTATTTTACTATTCTTTCCAAGAACATACTTTACACATCCTAGTGGAATATTTTTACCACTGAATACTGTTTTTTTGTAAAACATGATTTTTTAATTTTCCTGATAATCCGAAGGGTGAATCTTTATTTGAAAACAGTCTAGAGTGCTCTTTTAAAACTCTACATTGCTTTCAGACCCTAAAATTACTTACATTAATGTAAGTGGAAACACAAGTTAACTTGTGACGGGTCAGCAAGGTGTTAATAAAGAGAGAAAACCAATGATCATTACAACAGACAGAAGACATAATTCAGCAACCATTCATTATTTTCTTAAAAAGCAAATAAAAATTTGGTTTATTTCTAATCCTTACACTGCGTTTTTTGTTGTGTTCTTTTTCATGTTTTGCCAGAAAATATAATGCAATGCTAACAGAAGGTACAACAACAGGCAACCTTTTTTTGTTCCTGACTTTCAAGGAAAGGTTTCTAATAATTCACCATTTAATAATGTTTATTTACAGTTTTTAGTCAATAATCTTTATTAGCTTAAGGATATGTGCTTCTATTCCCAGTCTACCAAGAGTATTTGTTATTTGTTTGTTGTTCTAACATTCTATACCTCATTGTTTCTACACTGAAAACCCAAGAGAATCAACAAATTCAAATTATCAGAACAGGAGAATTCAGCAAGTTTACAGATATAAAATTACTGTATTAAAATCAATAATGGCCACTGTCCAAATCACAGTTTCTAAATAAAACTCTTCAATAAAAGAAACCAAGGCTCCTTGGATAAATGTCTGATTCTAGGGCTGGGATAAGAAAAAGGTAAGATGAGCCTTAAGCTTCTTATAGTATTAGACAGTAAAGAAGTACTTTAAAAAAAAAAAAAAAAAAGGATGGGTTAAATCAAAGGCACACGGAAGTAAGCCTAACACAGTTCCCAATGGCCAAAGCTCAAATAATTTAGACAACAAAAATAAATAATATAGTATTTTACCCAAAGTGTAAAATAAACATACATGAGTACTTATTAATGTAAATAAATGAGTGAATAAATAAATGAACAGATAAACAAATAAATAACCCAAAAGAGACAGATCTTCCTTACAAAATAATTCTAAGTAATATATGTAGATTCTCCCTACTACCCCCATGAAGTGAAGCCTAATTCCTGTTCCTTTCCACCTTTAGGGTTGGGCTATACTTTGTGCCTCATTTCCAAAGGTAGAACAGAATAAAGAGAAAAATAATAACTTTACATTTGAGAAACCTAGCAAACATTACCTTAACCAAGGGAGGAAGGTTTAGCATCATCAGTGATGTTATGTAGCGATCACATACCCCTGACATGATATGATGAAAAGGGCATTCCAACTCTGATAGAAAATATCAGATTGAGGGACATTCTACAGGATACCTGGTCAGGGCTCCTTAAGAATGTCAAGGTCATGAAAAATAAGGAAAGACTGTCATAGATCAGAGGAGAATGGGAAGATGTGATAACTAAATACAATGGGGTACCCTGGATTGGGTATATTTATGGAAAAACTGGTAAAATCCATACAAAGTCTGGGGTTTAGTTACTGGTAATGTAGCAATGTCAGTTTCTTAGTTTTGACAAATGTACCATTATAATGTAAAATGTTAACAAGAGGAGAAAGTAGATGAGAAATGAACAGGAGCTCTCTTCTTTGTGAATTTTCTGTAAATCTTATTGTTATTCCAAAATTAAGTTTATTGTAAAAAATCAATAATGTCCTTAGAGCTTAGTAATAACTAATCAGAAAATGCAATTTCAAAAAAGTCTAACAAAAGACCTGCAAAATATTTACAGAAAAATGTCAAACTGATAGATATGAAAGACCTAAATAATTAAAAAGAAATACCATAGCAGCATAAGAAGACTAAACATTTCAAAGATGCCATTTAATTTTAAATTAATGTATAAACGAAATACAATACTAAACTCATTGGATGTTGATATAAACATTCTTTATCAAAAAAACGTTAGAACAGTGGGATTGTTTTATATTTTTGCAAGTCTCTTTTAATATCTATTTTGGTAGAATACAGAGGGATTCTCATATCTGCTTTTGCCTTCAATTTGTTTTCATAAGACATACCATATAGCCTCTAGAAACCTCCTCTATAAACCCTGAGAGACGGACAGTGATAAAAGCAAAAATATTTTAGTATTATTATGAAAATGATTTTGACCCTGAAGACCCACTAAGAGTCCTGAAGCCATCCTTTGGTAACCAATGTTTTGGTGGTTACCTCAAGCCCTCATACTATTCGTTATTTACATTTTATATAAAAATTTTCAAACATAGAGAAAAATTTAAAGAATTTTTATAAATAAATAACCATATGGCCACTACCTAGATTCTACAACAAATATTTTACTATGCTACTTTTTATCACATATCTATCCATCCCTCTATCTATCCATCAATAAATCCTTTTTTCTATTAATTTTTTACTAAGTAGGTTGCAGGTATCAGTATTCTTCCCCCAAATTACTTCACCATGTATATCATTACTTAGAATTTAATTTTTCTAAAAAAATTCTCTTTTCTTTTGAGGTAAAATTTACATACAATGAAATGCACAAAATTTAACTATATAATTTGGTGAATCAGGCATTAGTACAACCCAAACTTCTCTTGAAAATCAGAACATGACTCACACCCCAGAAAGTTCCTTCATAGGTGTCCCAGTAAATCCCTCGCCCCTCCCTAACCCTCCAGAAGCAATCACTGTTCTGATTTTTTCTACCAAAATTATCGTTCCTTTTCCAGAACCAGTTATACAAATGGACTCACACAATACATACTTTTTAAAGCAAGGCTTCTATTACTCAATATAGTGTAATTTAGACCATCTATATTATTTTTTTAAAGCATTTAAAATAATTTTACCTACCATGAAAATGACTATTAAGATGAGACAGATGCCCACTATGATAAGGAAGGGAATTAGGTAGTATTCCAGAGGAAGACTAAATTCTGGAACTAAGATAATGTGGCCCCTGGAAGAAAAGAGAATTAATACATGAGAAATATTAACAGTTGCCAAATTATGATATTAATCAAAACCAAGGAAGATATTTTTTAAAGCATTTGGATATTACAATTAAATTCACTGGACACATCTCATTTTCTAATATATTATTTCCAATAACTTAAAGGATGATTTTTCCATTTTTAAATCTATCTCACACATTTGGTCAAAATAATGTCAATATAATTAAAAGAAGCTTTTAGACTGTGTAGGGGAAATCAGCCAATCAATATTTACTGTTCTCCATCCTGAAAACATGTTATATACTGAATTTAGTAACCTAGCAAAAGTATGAATATTTTACATGCAAAATCAACATTAAAATAATGGCAATATCTGAGGTAGTATGTTAAGCACAAACTCCCACTCCAAATTATTGTCCTATGGAGAAATTCTGAAGCCATCAATGGTGAAATACACTCCCTCCTCCCTCTATGCTTTTGTGAACTTGTTACACCAGAGGCAAATGATACAGTCCTGCACTCTACATTATCTGTGAGATATGGAATGGAAAACTGGTAAAGGAATCCAAAGGAGTTTTAGCTTCCTCTCTGTTCTCCATCTTCTCCACTGCTTAACTGGGGGGGAAAAAACACAACTTCATGAATATGTATGTTGTCAAGGGAAGGGTGGAGAATGCACATACCTTATATGCTCTATTCCCCCTTGTTATGAACATGTTGTAGTTACTGTAATAATTACTATTATAAAAATTAGTAGGTACTCATGAAATGAAACTGTGATCAGAGTTGGCATACTATTTGTGTTGCGTGAGCAAATTTTGCACAATACCAAAATCCTGCATTAGAAAATATCCTCAGTCTATTGTACTCCTGTGCTATTGTAACATGGTGCCAGCAACACTACTTTGTTACCCACTGCTGGGTGATTTTTATAGGGAGTGAGGCCAGGTACTTCATAAATCAAGGATTAAATGCAAAACAAAAATTCTCAATTTGATAAAAGAAAATAAAAATAGATTGACTTTCCCCCCCATACAGAGATGCTTAGGACACCATAATACTTAAGAAAAATAACATGAAAGCAAATTATTTCTATTCTAAAGCAATTTTTAAGTCTTTAAACTATTATTTTTATACTCACATCCAAGACACTCTATCAAGCTTCACCAGAAACAAAAACAAACAGAAGTGATAATATCAGAAATTTCGCCCCAATAACTTAAATATTCTCCAAAAACTGCTAGAATAAAAACAGCTTTTTATTTCAATAATTTTCCAACAGAATACGGATGACAAAATAATGACATGCATTTTTTATGTCTTTAAATAAAAAACTGACATGACTGATGGATCAGAAGTGTAAGAAAGAGACAAGCAGGGACTGAGCTGCTCTATTTGATACCATCTCTTTCGCATGAGGTCAGCTCTGTAAGTAATGTCCTTGTTCTTGGCATAAGCCTTCTGGAACCAACCAAGCCAGAGCTGAGATGTGGTGACAGCAGCGCCATTTAGGTACAAGAGCCTGTCCATGAGGTGATGATTCTGGGCACACCTCCCTACTCTCACCCCCACCAACCTGCTATAAATTAACACCATTAGGCTTTAGAAATCAGACTACTGCATATCCTAACTTCAACCCATCACAGCATCTAAATATATCAGCAATAGCAAAGCTTACATTCTTATATTCTGTTATTTCTTCTTTAATATTAATAATTACAGCCTGAATTAGATAAACACTGTCCTATGAGACAAGTCCCAGAGTTGCTCAGAAATGAATGGAACTGGTAGGTGACAAGAAGTAAGCTAAATGAACAAAGCAGGAAGACCCAGTGAACAAGAAATTCAGAAACTATATTGGAAAGTTCCCGTGTAACCATAGAAACAGAAAGATTCTAGAATTTTCTAGTGTTAAGATTCATAGGTCTGTGTTCTAAATCTAATGTTCTATAACATGTCCTATTAATGTTTGCCTGTTATATCTCAAAACATTTTAGTTTACTATCAAGATATACTGTAAGACGGAGATTTAAAATGGCAGCGAAGTAAGTGGATGCTACACTGACACACTCCCAGGACCAAATTGGAATTACAACTAAAATACAAACATCCTGAAAAATCAACTGAAGACTAGCTGGAGAGAATACTGATAACCAAGGACATAAAGCGGAGATCACATAGAGATTTGTAGGAAGGACAGAGGTGCAAACAGGCGGCCAGGCTCCCACAGACAGCAATTAAAGTTCAGGAGAGATATCTCAGCTTTAGGGCTTGCCACTGAGAACTTTGGGATGTAATCCCCAAGCACAGGCCCCCAGGAGAGAGTGCCAGAACTGAGAAAGGGGCCCACATAACTCTGGCTGTGAAAAGCATCAGGGTTGTTGCCTGCCAGGGAGAGATGGCTGGAATGCAAGCACCCTCTTAAAGGGCCAGTGCACAAAATTCCATGTGCAGCCATTCACCTTTGATTCTGGCAAAGGAAGGGCAGAATGGACTGGAGCTGTGTGAGCAGAAGCCAGGGTTGGGGCTCTGGAGTTAGAGCTCAAAAGACAGACACCCCGGTTTCCTATGCTGAGACATTCCCTCATACTGTGAAGATCATCTTTCTTAGAAAGACATTTGCTATACAGGTGATTTTTTGCCTAAGAGGAAGACCACTGACCCACCCTATTGGAAAACAAATTCCCCCACAGTGTGGAGTTTATAAGGCCCATTAAGAGACAAAAAATAACAGTTAGCCTCCAGGCAGAAGCAACTGCCCCACCCTATTGGAAAAACTCACCACACCTGTGGATGAGAGTGCTTCAAGGCTACTCAAGATAGAATCCAATCAGTCTACAGACAGTGGCAGTCTCTAGAGGCTTTGATTCCTTGCATGATTTAATTATTCATAAAGAGCGTTAGACACTGCACTGCACTAAAGATTGAGAGGTATAGAAGATCTACCTGATAGTCACAAACCCAAACAGGCAGCCAAAATGAGGAAACAAAAAAAATAACCTCCTAATGAAAGAACAAAAGAATTCTCCAGAAAAAGAGATAAAATGGAGATAAGAAATTTATCTGATATAGAGCTCAGAATAATGATGGTAAGGATGCTCATGAAAAAAGATATAGTAACTATGAAAAAAGAACAGTCAAAATAAAGGATTAAATAGCACTAATAAGAAAAACATTGGAGAGAATACACAGCAGATTAGAGGAAGCTGAGAATCAGAGCAGTGAGTTAAAAGACAGAGTAGAAAAAAATCACTCAATCAGAGAACCAAAAAGAAAAAACAATTAAAAGCGGGAGGACAGCTTAAGGGAAACATAACAATATTCACATATTAGATGTGCAAAAAGAGGCAGAAAAGGAAAAATGGATAGAGAACTTGTTTGAAGAAATAATGGTAGAAAATTTCCCTAACCCCATGAAAAAAAAAGTCACACAAGTTCAGGAGGCACAGAGAAACCCAAGCAAGAAGAACTCAAAAAGGCCCACAGCCAGACACATCATAATTAAAATGCCAAAAGTTAAAGACAAAGAGATAATCTTAAAGGCAGCAAGAGAAAAGCAAACTGTTACCTACAAAGGAGCTCCCATAAAGCTGACAACTGACTTCTCATCAGAAACTCATCAGAAAGGAATGGCATGAAGTACTCAATGTAATAGAAAGCAAGAATCTGAAACCAAGATTACTATATCCAACAAGGCTCTCATTCAGAATAGATGGTGAAATAAAAAGGTTCTCAGAAAACAAAACAAAACAAAATACAAAACAAAACAAAAAGGCTAAAGGAGTACATCACCAGGAAACCAGCATTACAAGGAATGCTAAAGGGATGGCTATAATGAAAAGAAGAAACAAAGAGAGAAACCTAGGCATACAGAATTAAAATGGAAGTATATAAGTATCAACATAAACTGATGAACAAAAACAGATCCAGAGACAGAGAAGCATCGATCAGACTGTCAAATCTCAGAGGGAAGGTGAGGGTGAGGGGGAGAGATCAACCAAAGAACTTGTATGCATGAATATAAGCCTAACCAATGGACACAGACAGCAGGGGGTGAGGGCATGAGTGGCGGGGTGGGGGAGCCACGGGGGGATAAGAACACATATGTAATACCTTAATCAATAAAGAAAAATTTTTTTTAATAAAATAAAATAATAATTGTAAATGTAAATGGATTAAATGCTCCAATCAAAAGACATAGGGTAGCTAAATGGATACAAAAACATGACCCAACTATATGCTTTCTATAAGAGACCCACCTCACAACTAAAGACTCATACAGGATGAGAGTGAAAGACATGGAAAAAAAAATACCATGCAAATGGAAAAGAAAGAGAAGCTGGAATAGCAATACTCATATCCAACAAAATAGACTTCAAAACGAACAACAAAAATCACTATATAATACTAAAGGGATTGATCCAACAAGAGGATATAACCCTGGTAAAATATATGCACCCAATATAGGAGCACCTAAATATATAAAAAAAATTCTAGAGGACTTTTTTTTTTAAATATATTTTATTGATTTTTTACAGAGAGGAAGGGAGAGAGATAGAGAGTTAGAAACATCGATGAGAGAGAAACATCGATCAGCTGCCTCCTGCACATCTCACACTGGGGATGTGCCCACAACCCAGGTACATGCCCCTGACCGGAATCGAACCCGGGACCCCTCAGTCCGCAGGCTGACGCTCCATCCACTGAGCCAAACCGGTTTCGGCTCTAGAGGACTTTTAAGTGAGAGATCAACAATAACGGTGTCAGAGTAGGGGATTTTAACACCCTGCTGACTTCACTGGAAAGATCTTCCAGACAAAATATTAACAAGGAAACAGTGACTCTAAAGGACAGATGGATTTAACTGACATTTATAGAACATTTCACCCCAAAGCTGCAGAATATACATTCTTCTCAAGTACACAAAGATCATTTACAAAGATAGAAGACATGTTAGGAACCAAAGAACTTGCAAGTTCAAGAAATTGAAATCATGTTAAGCATCTTCTCAGATCACAGTGGAATGAAATTAGAAATCAACTACAGTAAAAACACCCCCAAAACATTCAAACATATGGAGGCAAAATATAATGTTATTATACAATGAATGGGTTACCAATGAGATCAAGAAAGAAATCAAAACCTTCCTGGAAACCAATGAAAATGAACACACAACAACTTAAAATCTCTGGGACACAGCAAACCTACCTCAAAAAAACAAGAAAAATTAATAGCAAACTATTTAACCCTACAACTTAAAGAATTAGAAAGAGAACAAAAGAAAAGCCCAAAGTAGAAGGAAGGATATAATAAAGACTAGAGCATAAATAAATGACAGAGACTAAAAATAATCTACACTAATAAAAGAGAAACATGTAAATTAACCATCACTCCGCCACTCCGCTACACCCATCAGCCAATCAGAGCGACTATGCAAATTAACCCAACAAAGATGGCAGTTAATTTGCATATGCAGGCACGGAGCGAATACTGAAGACGACTGGAGATGGCAGCGGCCATGGAGCTGGAGCGAGCAGGAGGCTCGGGTTGCTCCCGCCTACGGAGGAAGCCAAGCTTCCCGCCGGCCCTGGGCTCCGCTCAAGGAGGGGCTAGGGGCCTGGGTCACCAGGGGCGACCCAGGATTCCAGCCCGCCCTGGGCTCTGCTCGAGGAGCTGGAAAAAGAAATGAGGGACTGGGAGCAGCCAGAGCAGAGAAGCCAAGCCTTGCTGCTGAGGCCGCAGCAAAGAAGCCAAGCCTCACTGCTGCGGCCGGACCAAAGGCCTGGGTCCCGGGTGCCAGAGGAAAACCGGTGCCAGCAGCCAGGGGAAGGAAGGCCTATTGCACGAATCTTCGTGCAACAGGCCACTAGTAATAATAATAATACCCCCCAAAAATCAATGAACCCAAGAGCTGGTTCTTTGAAAGGATAAACAAGATTGATGAACCATTAGCCAGACCAGTCAAGAAACAAAGAGAGAGTACCCAAATAAATAACATCAGAAACAAATGCAATGAAGTAACCACTGACACCACAAAAATACAGAGGATTTAAGAAAATACTATGAAAAACTATATGCCAACAAGCTGAACAATGTGGGTGAAATGGAGAAATTCCTAGGAAAATACAATTTACAAAACCAAATCAGGAAAAATCAGAAAACCTGAATAGGCCAACAACAACTGATGAAATTGAAACAATAATAAAAGAACTAGCAAACAAAAGCCCAGGTCCAAGTGGCTTCACAGGGGAGTTTTACCAAACATTCAAAGAAGAACTAACACCTATACTCCTCAAACTATATAAAAAAATTCCAGGAGGAAAGAACACTTCCAAGCTGGTTTTATGAGGCCAGTATTATCTTAATTCCAAAGTCAAATAAAAACACTACAAAAAAAGAGAATTACAGGGCAATATCCCTGATGAACATAGACACTAAAATCCTCAACAAAATATTAGCAAATGAGATCAAGCAATATATTAAAAAAATCATACCCCATGACAATGTTGGATTTATTCCAGGGATGCAAGGATGGTACAATATTTGCAAATCAATAGACATGATACATCACATAAATTGCAAGACAAAAATCACATGATCATATCAATAGACACAGAAAAAGCATCTGACAAAATCCAGCACCATTTTTGATAAAAATTTTCAGCAAAGTGGAATAGAGGGAGCATATCTCAATATGATAAAGGGCATATATGACAAACCGACAGCCAACATCATACTGAAAGAACAAAAACTAACACCTCTTCCCCGAAGAACAGGAACAAGACAGAGATGTCTACTTTCCCCACTCTTGTCCAACATAGTACTGGAAGTCCTAGCCACAACGACCAGACAAGAAGAAATAAAGGGCATCCAAACTGGAAAGGAGAAAGTACAAGTCTCATTATTCACAGATGACATGATATTGTACATAGAAAACCCTAAAGACTCCACCAAAAAACTACTAGATTTAATTTGGCAATGTAGCAGGATACAAAATCAACACCCCAAAATCAATGGCTTTTTTATACAACAATAATGAATTCTCAGAAAGAGAAACCAAACAAATAATCCCATTCACCATTGCAACAAAAAAATTTAAGATACTTAGGAATAAACTTAACCAAGGAGGTAAAAGACCTGTACTCCGAAAACCACAGAAAATTGAAAAAAGAGATAAGAGAAAGATATAACCAAGTGGAAGAATATACCATGATCATGGATTGGTAGAAATCAACATCATTAAAATGTCCATACTACCCAAGGCAATCTACAGACTCAATGCAATCCCTATTAAAATACCAACAGCACATTTCACAGATCTAGAGCAAATACTCCAAAAATTCATATGGAACTGTAAGGCCTTGTCTAGAGTACACTGGATATTCAAGGCCACTCAGAGAATGGGAATCTTAAAGTATTCAAGGCTAAGATAGTATACACAGGTGCAACGACACAGTAATCTCAAGTTACACTGCGCAAATGTGCCCTTCTATAACCCAAATGATCGATGTCACCATTTGGCAGAAAGCCTCTTTTGTCTAAGTAGCACTAAAGTATGTTACTGAGACTGCTATAATGAGTGAGCTTAGATGTGCCTACTATGAGAGGCTGTAGGTCTAGAGGCAGTGTGCGGCTGCTCAGATAATGGCTGTAGGTACAGAGGCTACTGCTATGTAGAAAAGATGTATTGTTAACTAGCTGGTGTATGGCTGCCTACTGTATGGGACTTTACTTTGAAGAACTGCTTTGTCTAATAGCTCCTTGTTAGCAATGGCTACATGGCCACTAGCTTCTACAATAAAGACTCTCTTATCTACCCACAACTTCTCATGGCTTCTTCATTTACCACCCGGCATTCAAGGAGGTCCAGCCCTGGCAGAGGGGCTTGGACCCAACAATTGGCATAGTAGGACAGGATCAGGAGCTCTGCTTCCAACAATGGCACAGTGAGCAGAGAATATAGGAGGAAATGATACAGCAAGCAGGGTTCAAGAAGGAAAGTGCTCTAACAATGGAACCAAAGAAGACACTGAATAGCTGCAGTAATCTTAAGAAAGAACAAAGTTGGAGGAATCACAATACCAGATATCAAGCTACACTACAAAGCCACTGTAATCAAGATAGCCTACAGGCACAAGACGAGGCATATAGATCAATGGAACAGAAGACCCCAGAAATCGATCCAAGCTATTACACTCAATATTTGACAAAGGAGGCAAGAGCATACAATGGAGTCAAGAGAATTTCTTCAATAAATGTCATTGGGAAAACTGGACAAATACATGCAAAAAAATGAAACTAGACCACCAACTTATACCATACACAAAAATAAACTCAAAATGATAAGAGACTTAGATGTAAGTTGGGAAACCATAAAAATCTTATAAGAAACCATAGGCAGCAAAATCTCAGACATCTCTTGTTATCAATATGTTTATGGTTAAATCTCCTAGGGCAAAGGAAACTAAGAAGAAAATAAACAAATTGGGCTACATCAAAATAAAAAGCTTCTGCACAGCAAAAGAAACCATCAACAAAATGAAAAGGGATCCCACTGTTTGGGAGAACATATTTGGCAATGATACATCTGATAAAGGGTTCATATCCAAAATATATAAAGAACTCATACAACTTAACAAAAGGAAGACAAACAATCCAATTAAAAAATGGGCAATAGATCTGAATGGACACTTCTCCAAAGTGGACACACAGATGGCCAAGAGACATTTGAAAAAATGCTCAAAATCACTGATCATCAGAGAGATGCAAATTAAAACGATAATGAAGTATCAGCTCACACTTGTTAGAATGGCTACCATCAACAAATCAATAAATGACAAGTGCTGGCGAGCATGTGGAGAAAAGGGAACACTAGTACACTGCTGGTAGGAATGCAGACTGGTACAGCCATTATGGAAAACAGTATGGAGTTTCTTAAAAAATTAAATATGGAACTGCCACTTGACTCAGTGTTCCCACTTCTAGGAATATATCCTGAGAAACCTGAAACACCAATCAGAAAGAATATATGCACCCCTATGTTCATAGCAGCACAATTTACAATAGCTAAGATCTGGAAACAGCCCAAGTGCCCATCAGTAGATGAGTGGATAAAAAAGCTATGGTACATTGATATCATGGAATACTATGCAGCATTAAAAAAGGTGAGTCTTTTACCCTTTGAGATAGCCTGGAGGGACCCGGAGAGTATCATGCTAAGTGAAATAAGTCAGTCAGAGAAAGACAAGTATCACATCATTTCACTCATATATGGAATCTAATTAACAAAATAAACTGATGAATAGAGTAAATCCAGAGACACAGAAGCATTGAACAGAGTGAAGAATCTCAGAGGGAAGGTGGGGGAAGGTGGATGGGCAGAAGGTAATGAACCAAAGAATGTGTATATATGCATAACCCATGCGCACAGACAATAGGGTGGTGAAAGCCTGAGATGGGGATGGGGGTGGGGAGGGGTGGGGACGGACTGGAAGGGGTCAATGGGGGGAAAAAAGGGGCCATATGTAATACTTTCAACAATAAATTTTTTTAAAATTTAAATAAATAAATAAATAAATAAAGATATACTGTAAGAATTTTTCAAGGAACTATAATTGATAGAAGATTTTAAGCATCTTAAAAGCCAAATGCACATTCAAGATATACTTTTTCTTAATGAAATTGCTAATGGTGGGTGACATTGATGGTGATATATGATGGAGAACTACAGCAGAATATCGGTCATCCAGCTTTATTGCTATTTCCTCTGTCTGTCCAATCTCCCACAGCTGAGCCTGCCAATTCATTCCTGTCTCATTCATCTCAGATCAATTTGTATTTGAAAAAAATATTCAAACAGCTTCAGTATCTTACCACACAACCTCCATGTCTGTCCTAAACAGAACACAGTCCATGAGCTCTGCAGCTGAGATTTGCTCAAATACTATCTTATTCTCATTTCAATGATTTCCCAAGTAAATTTCATACCAGGTGTCTCAGCCTAAACTTATAATAATAATCACTCAAATTTCCCAAACCCTCTGCTGATACATGAGATATTGCCTTATTATCTGTTTTCATATCCACCCCCATCATCTTGTTTCAAAGAGCTATAGCCAAACTACTAAGCCCTAATGGATGTGCAACCACACACCAAAGCCATCCTTCCAAGAAACCAACTTTCCAGGCAAGGACCTGTGATCAGCCCAACTGCTCAGCACCCTTAGTATTGCAGATGACTACTTGCCTGAAAATGCCCCTTTCAGACAAAGCTCACAACCTCCTCACCAACATCCAACAATCCCTACTAAACAGGCCCACTGCTCAGTTGTGTCCACACTTGTGGCACACCCTGTTCTGTTGCCAGCACAGTGCTCTGTTTTGCTGAAGAATCCTGAGATGGCACAATAGCAATTTAATTTCGCCAGCATTTACTGAATGTGCTGTCATTGTTCCTGGGGACAAAATATGAAAAATTACAGTCCATGAATACGAGAGAGAAGATGCAGAGTTTAGAGTCAAAAGGAACAGGGTTCTTTATTCTCACCCCTGATTTTCAAAAGAGAAAATAGGTCCATGAAGATTAAATGAATCCCTAAAGGCCATACCCCAACAATATCTCCAGTACATCTTGCTATTCACTAGGATCGAAAATAATTCTTTCCAGTGCCCATAATTATCAAAAGTTGTGTGTCATCCAAGATATTATCTCGCCTATTAAAAAGTTACTAGACGAGTTTAATTTTTAAAAAGACCAAAATAAACAAAGGACATCCTATATAATAAAGAGGTAATATGCAAATTGACCATCACTCCAACACACAAGCTGGCCACCCCCATGTGGACATAAGATGGTCAGCAGGGGAGGGCAGTTGTAGGCAATCAGGCCAGCAGGGGAGGGCAGTTGGGAGGGACCAAGCCTGCAATGTAAAGTAGTTGGGGGGGATCAGGCCTGCAGGGAAGAGCAGTTAGGGGTGACCAGGCCAGCAGGGGAGGATAGTTAGGGGCAATCAGGCCAGCAGGGGAGCAGTTAGGTGTCAATCAGGCTGTCAGGGGAGTGGTTAAGGGCTGATCAGGCTGGCAGGCAGGCGAGCAGTGGGGTGCCAACAGTCCTGGATTGTGAGAGGGATGTCTAACTGCCTGTTTAGGCCCCATCCCACTGGCATCAGGCCTAAACGGGCAGTCAGACATACCCTGAGGGGTCCCAGATTGGAGAGGGTGCAGGTTGGGCTGAGGGACACACACCCCCCTGCATGAATTTCGTGCACCAGGCCTCTAGTCAGTCTATAAAAAATGTTTTCTATGAATAAAGAAATGCTAATTTAACCAATGAATTTTCTTATCATAATGATAACTAATAAAAAAGGTAATATATATTATTGACAAAGAATGAAGAAAACACTGGCTTTATTAAAATTTTGGTGGAAACATAACTCGTTCACATTTTTTGGAGGACAATAAGATAATTATTAAGTTGTTATACTCCAGCAATTGCACTTGCAGGTGCTTTTGATGAATAAACATTTGAACAATTGCTCATGATGTATGATCAAAGATGTTGTCATAGCATTCTAAAACAGACGAAATTGGCTGTCTGGCTGGTGTGGCTCAGTGGTTGAGCATTGACCAATGAACTAGGAAGTCACAGTTCACTTCCAGATCAGGGCACATGTCTGGGGTTACAGGCTCAATCCCCAGTTGGGGGTGTGCAGCAGGCAACCAATAGATGATTCTGTCTTTCCCTCTCCTGTCCTCTTTCTGAAATCAGTAAGGACATATTTTTAAAAAGACATGAAATGAAACAACATCCGCATCATAGGGGTAACAGTGGGGAAAGAAAGTGAGCAAAGGATAGAAAACCTGTTTGAAGAAATAATGACAGAAAATTTAACTAACCTGGTGAAGGAAGAAAGCCGCACAATTTCAGGAAGCACAGAGGGTACCAGTAAAGATGACCCCAAAGAGACCCACTCCGAGGCACATCAGAATTAAAATGTGAAACATTAAAGACAAAGAGAAAATCTTAAGGGCAGCAAGAGAGAGGCAGACAGTGACCTACAAAGAAGCTTCCATAAGGCGGTCAGCTGATTTCTCAACAGAAACACTATAGGCCAGAAGGGAATGTCAAGAAATATTTAGAGCAATGAAAAGCAAGGGTCTAAAACCAAGACTACTCTATCCAGCAAGGCTATCATTCAAAATTGAAAGTGAAATAAAGAGTTTCCAAGACAAAAAAAGGCAAAAGGAGTTTATCACCACCAAACCTGCAATGCAAGAAATGTTAAAGGGACTGCAGTAAGAAGAAGAAAGAGAGGAACATAGCCATAAGGAATAAAACTGGCAATAAATAAATACATATCAATAATAACCTTTAATGTAAATGGATTACACGCTCCAATCAAAAGACAGAGAGATAGCTAAATGGATAAGAAAACAGAACCCATAGATATACTAACTACAAGAGACCCCCTCAGAACAAAAGACTCACATGGGATGAAAATGAAGGGATAGAAACATATTTTACATGAAAATGGAAACAAAACAAAACAAAAAAAGCAGGTGTGGCAATATTCATATCTGACAAAACAGACTTCAAGGCAAAGGGCATAACAGGAGGTGAAGAAGGCCACTACATAATATTAAAAGGATAGTTCTAGCCCTAACCAGTTTGGCTCAATGGATAGAGCGTCGGCCTGCGGACTCAAAGGTCCCAGGTTCGATTCCGGTCAAGGGCATGTACCTTGGTTGCGGGCACATACCCAGTAGGGGGTATGCAGGAGGCAGCTGATCGATGTTTCTCTCTCATTGATGTTTCTAACTCTCTATCCCTCTCCATTCCTCTCTGTAAAAAATCAATAAAATATATATATATTTTTAAAAAAGGATAGTTCCAACAAGAGGATATAACTCTGGTAAATATTTATGCACCCACTATAGGAGCAGATAAATGAATAAAAATAAAAGTAAAACTTCTAGAGGGCTTTAAGGGAGAGATCAAAAGAAATACAGTCATAGTAGGGGACTTTAACACCCCACTGACATCACTGGATAGTCAGTCTTACAGTAAGAAAATCAACAAGGAAACAGTGACCTTAAATAACACATTAGATCAAATGGAGTGAATTCACATTTACAGAAAATTTTGCCCAAAGAAGCAGAAAATAGATTCTTCTCAAGTACACATGGGATATTTACCAAGACAGACCACATGTTAGGACACAAACTAAGTCTCTACAAGTTCAAGAAGATTGAAATCATATCAACTAACTTCTTGGATCACAATGACATGAACTAGAAATCAACTACAATAAAAACACTAAAAACATTCAAACACATAGAAGCTAAATAGCATATTAAACAATGAATGGGTGGGTTACTAATGACATAAAAGAATAAATAAAAAACTCCCTGGAAATAAACAAAAATGAACCCAAAATCTGTGGAACACAGCAAAAGCAGTCTGGAAAAAAAAGTTCATAGCATGCAGGACTACCTCAAGAAAAAACAAAAAGCTCTACTAAACTATCTAAATGTACAACTAAAAGAATTAGAATGAACACAACAAGAAAAGACCAAAGTAAGTAGAAGTAGGAAATAATAAAGAGCAGAGCATAAATAAGTGGCATAGAGACTAAAAAAACATATATATACACACACACACACACACACACAGTGGGGCCTTGACTTACAAGTGTCCCGACTAACGAGTTTTTTGAGATATCAGCTGTCTCTCGGCCGATTTTTTGCATTGAGTTGACAGAGTAATTTGAGTTAACGAGCTCCTTAACGAGCTCGGTCTAAGAACGAATTAAACTCGCAAGTCAAGGCCCCACTGTGTGTGTGTATGTGTGTGTGTGTGTGTGTGTATCCTATATATTAAAAGGGTAATATGCAAATTGACCCTAACAGCAGAACGACTGGGAATGACTGGTCACTATGACACACACTGACCATCAGGGGGCAGACACTCAATGCAGGAGCTGCCCCCAGGTGGTCACTGCGCTCCCACAGGGGGAGCTCTGCTCAGCCACAAGCCAGGATGATGGCTGCCAGTACAGCAGTGGTGGGAGCCTCTCCTGCCTCCTCAGCAACGCTAAGGATGTCCGACTGCAGCTTAGGCCTGCTCCCCGCTGGCAAGTGAACATCTCCCGAGGGCTCCCGGGCTGCCAGAGGGATGTCTGACTGCCAGCACAGGCCCAATCCCCCGGGGAGCGGGCCTAAGTCAGCAGGTGGTCATCCCCCGAGGGGTCCCAGATTGTAAGAGGGCACAGGCCGGGCTGAGGGACCACCCCCCCGCCCCCGAGTGCACAAATTTTTGTGCACCAGGCCTCTAGTATATATATATACTATATACTAGAAACCAAGAGCTCATTCTTTGAAAAGATAAACAAGGTTGATGAACCTTTAGCCAGACTCATCAAGAAACAAAGAGAGAGGACCTAAATAAATAAAATAAAAAATGAAAGAGGCAAAGTTACAACTAACACTACAGAAATACAAAGGATTGTAAGAAGATACTATTAACATCTATTTGCCAACAAACTGGACAACTTGGGGAAAAAAAGGACAAAGTCCTGGAAAGATACAGTCTTCCAAAAATCAATCAGGAGAAATAAATAAAAAAAAAAAACCTGGATAGACCAATAAAAATAATTAAATTGAAACAATAATAATAAAAAAACCCCCAGCAAACAAAAGCCCTGGTCCAGACAGCTTCACAGTGCAGTTTTACCAAACATTCAAAGAAGAATTAACACCTACTCTCCTCAAACTATTCCATAACATTCAAGAGAAAGGAAGACTTCCAAGCACTTTTTACCAAGCCAACATTATCCTCATTCCAAAACTAGATAAAGACACTACAAAGAATGAGAATTATAGGCCAATATCTCTGATGAACATAGATGCTAAAATCCTCAACAAAATATTACAAATTGAATCCAGCAATACATTAAAAAGATCATACCCAATGACCAAGTGGGATTTATTCCAGGGAAGCTAGGCTGGTACAATATCCATAAATCAATAAATGTGATACATCATATGAACAAAATGAATGATAAAAATCACATGATCATATTAATACTAGGTGTACCAGTTAATAATGCGGATTTTTTTCAATTGATGGAGTTACACATATGTTGATATATATGCGATGTGATACTTATGTTATTTTGTTGTATTGACAGCAAGCTTTAAAACTTCATATGTCAAATTTGTTGAAGGTGTTAACATCAGATATTTTTATGCTTAAAATGTCAAATTTCGTGCCAAAAATAAGAGCATTTGTGGGAAGTTTTAATTCATAATTTTGAAGAAAAGTGCTGCTGAAAGTTATCATATACTTCAGAAAGCGTATGGTTTACATGCTCCATCTCAAGGTACTTGTGAACGCTGGTTTAAATGCTTTATAAGTGATGATTTCTATGTGAAAGACAAAGAACTTCCAAGTCAACTGAAAAAGTTTGAAGACCAACAATTACAAGCATTTCTGGATGAAGATGCATGTCAAACTCAAAAACAACTTGCAGAAAGATTAAACGTTGCTCAGCAAACAATTTCTGATCATTTACAAGCAATGGGAAAGACTTTAAAGGAAGGAAAATGGGTGCCACGTCAAGTGAACAAAAGACAAATGGAAAACCGAAAAGTCATCAGTAAAATGTTGCTTCAACGGGCATAAAAGAAAGTCTTTTTTGCATCGAATTGTGACTGGCAATGAAAAGTGGATTTATTTTGAGAATCCCAAACGCACAAAATCATGGGTTGATCCAAGTCAACCATCAACATCGACTGCAAGCCCAAATCAGCTTCCGAAAGAAGACAATACTCTGCGTTTGGTGGGATCAGGAAGGTGTGGTGTATTATGAGCTTCTAAAACCAGGTGAAAGCGTTAATACTGATCACTACCGACAACAAATAATCAATTTGAACCACGCTTTGGTCGTGAAACGACCAGAATGGGCCAGAAGACACGGCAAAGTAATTTTGCTTCATGATAACGCACCATCACACACTTCAAAACCAGTTAAAGACACATTAAAAGATCTTGCCTGGGAAGTATTAACCCACCCGCCGTATTCACCAGACCTTGCTCCTTCAGATTACCACTTGTTCTGATCGATGGCACATGCACTTTCTGAGCAGCACTTCAAAATGTACAAAGTGGAAAATTGGGTCTCTGAATGGTTTGCCTCAAAACAAGAAAAGTTCTATTTGGGACAGTGTCCACAAATTACCTGAAAGATGGGGCAAATGTGTAGCTAGCGATGGACATTACTTTGAATAAAGCACTTTTGATGTTTCTCTTGAAATTATCATGTTTTCTTTGATTACAAAATCCGCCATTATTAACCGGTACACCTAGTAGACACAGAAAAAGCATTAGAAAAATCACAGCTCACATTTTTGATAAAAACTCTCGGCAAAGTGGGAATAGAGGAAATATATCTCCACAGAATAAAGGCTATTATATAACAAACCTACAGCAAACATCATACTCAATGGGCAAAAACTAAAACCATTTCCCCTAAGAACAGGAAGACAGGAATGTCCACTTTCAATGCTCTTATTCAACATAGAACTGGAAGTCCTAGCCATAGCAATCAGACAAGAAGAAAGAATAAAGGGCATCCAAATTGGAAAGGAGGAAGTAAAACTCTCATTATTTACAGATTACATGATATTGTGCATAGAAAGATTCCACCAAAAAAAACTGCTGCATTAAAAATGAATTTGGCAAAGTGGCAGGATATAAAATTAACATTCAGAAATCTATGGCATTTTTATACACCAATAATGAACTCTCAGAAATAGTAACTAAGAAAATAATCAAATTTACATTGCTACAACAATAAAAAAAAAAAAGTACCTAGGAGTAAAATCATCCATAGAGGTTAAAGACCTGTATTCAAAAAACTATGAGATATGGAAAAAAGAAACAGAGGAAGATTCAAACAAGTAGCAGCATAAATCATATTCATTGATTGGAATAATTAACGTCATTAAAATGTTCATACTACCCAAAGAAATCTATAGATTCAATGCAATCTCTATTAAAATACTATCTGCATATTTCTCAGATCTAGAACAAATATTTGAAAAATTTATTTAGAACCAAAAAAGACCCAGAATAGCCTCAGCAATCTTGAAGAAAGAAAAACAAAGTTGGATGGATTACAATATCAGATATCAAAGTATACTACAAAGTCATTGTAATCAAAACAGCCTGGTACTGGTAAAAGAACAGGCATATAGAACAATGAACAGAACCAAGACCCCAGAATTTGACCCACACCATTATGGTCAATTAATATTTGACAAAGGATGCAAGAGCATACAGTGGAGTAAAGACAGTCTATTCAATAAGTGGTGTTGGAAAAATTGCACAGGTATATGTAAGAAAATGCAACTAGACCACCAACTTACACACCATACACAAGCATGTACTCCAAATGGATGAAAGACTTGAAACCATAAAAATCCTAGAAGAAAAAACATAGGTAGTAAAATCTCAGACATCTTAGGTAGCAGAATTTTCACCAATACATCTTCTAAGGCAAGAGAAACAAAGAAAACAATAATGTGACTACATCAAACTAAAAAGCTTCTGCACAGCAAAAGAAACCATTCTCAAAATGAAAAGAAAACCCACTGTATGGCAACGATACATCTGATAAGGGGTTAATTGTAAGAACTCATACAATTTAACAAAAGAAAGACAAACAATCCAATTAAAAAATGGCAATGGAACTGAATAAACACTTCTCCAAAGAGGACATACAGATGACCAAAAGATATATGAAAAAAATGCTCAACATCACTAATCATCAGAGAGATGCAAATTAAAACTACAATGAGGTATCACCTCACACCAGCCACAATGGTTATCAACAATAAATCAACAAACAGCAAGTGATGGATAGGATGTGGGGAAAAGGGAACCCTAGTACACTGCTGGTGGGAATGTAAACTGATGCAGCCATTTTGGAAAACATTATGGAGTTTCCTTAAAAAATTAAAAATGGAACTGCTGTTTAACTCAGCAATCCCACTTCAGGGAATACATCCTAAGAACCCGGAAACACCAATCAGAAAGAATATATGCACCCCTATCTTCATAGCAGAGTTGTTTACAATAGCCAAGTTCTGGAAACAGCCTAAGTGTCCATCAGTAGATGAGTGGATATAAAAGCTGTGGTACATTTACATAATGGAATACAGTAAAAAAAAGAAGGATCTCTTACCCTTTGAGACAGCATGTATGAACATGGAGATTGTTATGCTAAGCAAAATAAGTCAGTCAAAGATAAATGTCACATGACCTCACTTATATGTGGACTCTAATGAGAAAAATAAACTGACAAAATAGAAACAAGGATGCATGGAACAGACTGTCAGATTTCATAGGGAGTGGAGGATGGAAGGCAGGAAGAGATTAACCAAAGTACTTCTATACTTACATGAATAGCTCATGGACATAGATAATAGTGCGGTGAAGGTCTAAGGTTGGGGAGGGGACCAAATGGAGGGGAGAAAATGGGGGCACATCTGTAATACTGTCAACAATAAAAATAAATTTTAAAAAACCACAAAATAATTTGACTTTACATCCTCATTATGATACACCTTAAGTAGAGAAAGAACTGTTTTTTATAAATGTTCAAAGTAGTGTTGGTATTGAGTCTCTTTGTGTGTATTATGTAATTTAAAGGGAATATAAATAACTATATTGGTGTCTTCAAGCACAGAAAAATAAAATGCAGTTGTAAGATCCATAAAGTAAAGTAAAATCCTATAGCCCTGAATTTAAATTGGAAATAACAGTATGCACTCATGATTTATTTTATCTTTAAAAACATAGATGGCTCAGTGGATTACAGTGTCATCCAGCATACCAAAAGTCTGTGGGTTCGATTTCCAGTCAGGGCACATATCTAGGGGTGTTGATGCCTGGTCTGGGTACATACAGGAGGCAACCAATTGATATTTCTCTCTTACATCAATGTTCGTTCTCTCTCTCTCTCTCTCTCTCTCTCTCTTTCTATATATCTCTCTCTCCAAAATCAATAAAAGATATATTCTTAGGTGAGGATTAAAAACAAAACAAATAAGAAACATATATATTTCCTAGCTCTGTCCACTGGAAATCCCTCAAAATAATGACAAATCCAGGAACAACAATCATTAAATTCCACATATAAGTGAGATCATGTGATATTTGTCTTATGGTATTTCTCTAAATACTATAACCAATTAAAAGGAACCAGACCTTGAAGAAATGACTGGTTCCAGGTTAGGGGAAAGAAAAGAACAAGACGAACCTGGAACATCTTGTTATATGCCAAAAACAAAGGGCAATCAAAAGCTCCTAGATTCCCATTAAAACAATCAGGATTAAACTTGAAGAAGTCTGAAATGGGTCACTGTGAAATCAATAAAGATAATAACTACAATGGACTGAAGCATATGAAATAGGTTTTAACTCATAAGTTCACAATGATACTTTAAGTATATATCAAACCATCTTTGGAAGATGCTAACAAACCAAGTCATTCTGAAAAACAGCAAAGGAAAAGAATCAAGTGGTTATCCTATCTTTCCTAAATGGATTGTACACCAAGGTAATCAAATATTTGAAAAGATAATAGTCTTCTTTTTAAATTATTATTTATTGATTTGAGAGAGAGAGAAACATTGATTTGTTGTTCCACTTATTTATGTATTTATTGGTTGATTCTTGTATGTGCCCTGACTGGGGATCAAACCCACAAGCCTAGCATATCAGGACAATGCTCTAACCAACTGAGTTACCTGGCCAGGGTGATGTAAGTCCTCTTAGGGAAGGATTTTAACTAATAAATGAGGAAAGAATTATAAAATTAAATTACTTGCACCACAAAGATAGAAGCAAATTTGTGTCTCTTGTGGAAATGATACCAAACATAAAGTATTCTTCCCTTACCTATTCTCCCAGGCCCCCAAAAACTCTTGAATTGGAACAAACCTAGAGTTCTAATTAGCAGTTTACAGGAAAAATAAGTAAGAAAGAAATACTCAATAGGATACCCAAAGATTAAATAAGAAAAGTCCAGACTATAGTAAAATTCACAGGGCAAATTAAAAAAACAACAACAACAAAAAAAACTTAAGACATAAGAACCAATGCAGTGTATGGACATTATTTGGGATATTAACAATATTTTTTAAAATAAGATTTCACAAACAGCTAGGAAAATATGAAGACTGAAATATGTTTTGATATTAAATTAACTTTTACTTTTTTAAAAAAGTATAATAATGATAATGTAGTTATATTTTTATATAACCTTATCATCTAGTGATAAATAAATATTCTGAGATATTTATAGTTGAAATGGTATCTGGAATTTGCTTCAAAATAATCATGGTGTGGGAACATTCTCTAAGTCACTAATCATCCGAGAGATGCAAATCAAAATGCAATGAGATACCATCTCACACCTGTCAGAATGGCTATCATCAACAAATGAACAAATGACAAGTTCTGGCGAGGATGTGGAGAAAAAGGAACCCTCGTGCACTGCTGGTGGGAATGTAGACTGATGCAGCCACTGTGGAGAACAATATGCAGTTTCCTCAAAAAACTAAAAATGGAGCTCCCATTTGACCCAGTGATCCCACTTCTAGGAATATATCCCAAGAAACTAGAAACACCAGTCAGAAAGGATATATGCACCCCTATGTTCATAGCAGCACAATTTACAATAGCTAAGATTTGGAAACAGCCTAAGTGCCCATCAGCAGATTAGAAAGCTGTGGTACATCTACACAATGGAATACTATGCTGCTATAAAAAGGAAGGAACTCCTACCATTTGCAACAGCATAGATGGATCTGGAGAGCATTATGCTAAGCGAAGTAAGTCAATTGGAGAAAGATAAACATCGCATGATCTCACTCATTTGTGGAATATAATGAACAACATAAACTGATGAACAAAAACAGATCCAGAGACAGTGAAGCATCGATCAGACCGTCAAACCTCAGAGGGAAGGCAGGGGAGGGTGGGGGGAAGGGGGAGAGATCAACCAAAGGAATTGTATGCATGCATATAAGCATAACCAATGGACATAGACACCAGGGGGATGAGGGCATGAGCAGGGGGTGGGGGGGGGGGGGGTGGTCAATGGGGGACTAAGGACACCTATGTAATACCTTAGTCAATAAAGAAAATAAATTTTAAAAAATGTATACCTAAAAAAAATAATAATCATGATACGGGAAAGAAAGGGAGGTGAACAGTCTAAATGAAATTGGCCATGAATTGATAATTTTTAAAATGAATGATGAAATTATAGTCATCTCTCTATTTTTAAACATGTTTGAAAGCTACTGTAACAAAAAGCAGAATAAATTAATGAGTGGGTAAGTAGGTAGGTAGGAAATCAGGCTGGCAAATGTATGGGGCAGATCTGTATGTTCAGGTCTTTAGTCCTTTAGACATAATTCTGAAACCTAAAAAAAACACCTGTAAAAATAATGTCTACAATTCATTTAATAGACAATCTAAACAGAACTGGCATAAGATACTCACACATTCACTGCAAATATACAGGGATTGGCAAAAGTAGGTTTACAATTGTGAATATGCAAAACACAGTTTATTCTAGTGTTATTTATTCATATTTTTCCATATGAAGAACTAAACCTACTTTTATCCACCCCTGAATATAATGTGATTATGGGATGTTCCCTCAAATGTTATTTGGAATGTTACGTAACTTTTAAAAATCTAAAAAATTTTGAATTCCACAATATATCTTTCCTCAAGAGTTGGGATAAAAAAATTTGCAAACTTGAATTAACATAGAAAAAATCAAATATTAAGTAAATAAAGCAGTTATAAAATACTATGTATCATATATGAGCACATCACTAATTAATGTGAATATTCAAATATAGGTACAATTAAAAGGTTTCTTAACCATTTGTATGCCATAACCATCTATAGACACAAGCAGCGGACCTTTTTAAATTAAATTCAAAATATGGTGGCAGTTAACTGGTTAAAACAGTAGCTATTGTTAGAGAATAGCAACATAGGAAATTTCATTTAAATACTTTATATTTCTGAATTGTTCCATAACTTACCAGCATGTATGTATTACTTTTAAATTTAAAAATGAATTATTTTAGCCCTGGATGGTATTGTTCAGTGGTTAGAGCATCAGCCTGTGCACTGAAAGGTCACAGGTTTGATTCCTGATCAAGAGTAAGGATCGATCCCTGGCTCCAGTTGGGGCATGTGTGGGAGGCAACCAAGTAATGTGTCTCCATCAGATTGATGTTTCTCTCTCTATTTTCCTCCCGTCCATTCTAGAAATCAGTAGAGCCCTGGGGGGTTTGGCCCAGTGGATAGAGCATCAGCCTGCAGACCGAAGGGTCCCAGGTTCAATTCTGGCCAAGGGCACATGCCCAGGTTGCGGGCTCAATCCCCAGTAGGGTGCGTGTAGGAGGCAGCTGATCAATGATTCTCTCTCATCATTGATGTTTCTATCTCTCTCTCCCTTTCCCTTTCTCTCTGAAATAAAAATATATTAAAATTGGTTAAAAAAATATAAATCAGTAGAAAAAAATATCCTCGGGTAAGAATTAACAACAACAAAAAATAGTGTAATTTTATAACAAAAAACAAGACTCTAAAATACATATTAAAATATACAGAATTTTTCTAAATGGCGCAGCAATATTGAGGTAAAAGCAAATATTAGTTCTCCCCTCCATGGCTGACACAATAGCATCTTTTTTAAAAAATTATTTTTATTGATTTCAGAGAGGAAGGGAGAGGAAGAGAGAGATAGAAACATCAATAATGAGAAACATTGACAGGCTGCCTCCTACACGCCTCCTACTAGGGATTGAGCCCACAATCCAGGCATGTGTCCTGACTAGGAATTAAACCATGACCTCCTGGTCTATAGGTCAATGCTCAACCACTGAGCCACAACAGTCAGGCAATAGCATCTTGACTAACTATTTTTAAAACAATATCCAAAATTACATTCCCTAACTTAATAATTACATTCAGAGCATATAATAAGTGAACTGTATTTTAAATATCAAAACTAAATAGGGAAAATGGCAAAAGTAGTAAACAGAAAGCCCTCTTATGCATTTTCAAATTCAAATATTCATGGATTTATTCCCCCTAAATAATTATAATTGAATTTCATTGTGCCAGTTTCCTCTTTTGGCAAATTTAGATAAGAGATACAATAACCTCTAGAATGTTTTTGTGATAATTAAATGGACAACAAATATAAAAGTTTTGCCTGGCACCTGCTAAATACTCAATAAATATTATTGCTTTTATTATTAATATTATTATTGTTCCTCTTGGTCAGAAGCCTGCTCCTGCCCACTGCGTTTGAGGATCTGTGTCAGGGAAGAAGCTCTGAAGTGTTGGCTATGTTAGATGAGAAAGCTGTGCCTTAAGTGATTTGGAGAACTTCCACATAGAAGTTTTTATTCCAAATTAAACTTTTCAAACTTTCAAACAAACTTTTTATCTCTGTAAAAGTTAGTTACTTAATACACTGTGTTTTGGATTCTGTGTTTATAAAATAACAAACTATAATAAAATACAAATGTCTTAATGAAAAGTGTCATGTAAATGTTCATCACATTGTTTCTAAATAACAATAGTTTCATTAAACCATAAAAACAGTTTGATCTTTTTAGCAAATTGGTGCCTTAATCTCTCTACCATGAAGATATTTTCAATATGTAACCATACAGAGGAAATAGTACAACTAGTAAGTATTAAAATCATAATGACTTAAGAGATAATTTAGCACAATAGAGCATTCTAAAATATAACCTTGATTACAGTTAATATTATCTAATATCTACATGATTATTTTTTATATTCATTACTTACCCTCTTTCATATGTGAATTCATCTTTTAGGGAATTAGCTGATGATTCACCAATAAAGACAGATGGTATATCAATTTTCTTTAGCACACCAACTGTATAAAACAATAATAAAATTATTCTTAAAAGCCTATACTTAATGTACAATCAACTTAATTTTCTTCCAGCATATGCAACTGGAAACAATCAACTCAAATTATATATTGGTTGATTCTCCCAATAATAGATTTATACCATCATCAAAGTGGCTGAGAAATACTACAGACTTAAGTAACAAAAGCTAACATTTTGCTTATATACATTATATACTATCTCAATAGTCCTGAGAATGGAATATAATTATTTTTAATATTTCCATTTGACTTATCCTTTACAGACATAATTAACTATTAGAAAAGGATGAAGAGAGAATTTAAGTTTTCTTTCCACACTTAATTCCTGAATGAAAGCGAAAAAACTTTTTTTACATACCCATTCCCAGGAGAGGTGCAAGCCTAGGAATGTAAGAAAAGACCACTTCACACCAGTCTGAAAAACGACAGCACACATACACTTTCCAAAGTGAAAGAGTGGCAGGAATTGAGAAAGGCATAGGACAGGAAAGTTAGGTAAATTTCTACTTCCTCCAAATCCTAGATTTCGTGGTAAATCTTTGTGTTTTGGTTGGTGTCCTGAGAAATTTGACCCTTATACCTATATTACAAAACCAAAATCAAATGCCAAAAGAAAAAAAAAATTACCCATTACTCAGGAAGAGAAATAAAACAATCCTCTTAATGTTACTGTAGAAAAAGCAGCCTTATTTTTAGCTGTGAGTTAATTTAACAGACTTGGCTTTAGACAAAGCCCACTTGTTTTCTTTTGTAATATTTTTCCCAGTAACTCTGTTCTATATTTCTTTAAAAAATGCATATTCATTATTTATTTTTAAAGGCGGAGAACACAAGAAGAAAACAGAACATAGCCATAATCCTTTCCACCCAAAGACCAAGCAAGGTTTTATTTGATAAATCTTTGGGGTTTTTTTTTGTTTGTTTTGTTTTGTTTATTGATTTTAGAGGGAGGGAGAGGGAGAGAATCATCAATGTGAAAAACATCGATTGGCTGCCTCTTGCATGTGCCCACTGGGGATCGTACCCACCACTTGGTATGTGTCCTGACCAGGAATCAAACCCTTGACCCTTTGATGCATAGGATGACACTCCAACCAACTGAGCTGCCCTACCAGGGCACTGTTCTTGTGACAAATACATGTAATTATGTAGCCACCACCACAATCAAAATATAGAATGTTCTATTACCCCTACAAATAATTCCTTTGTGCCCCTTTATAGTCAACCCATGCCCCCAACCTCAGCAACCACTAATGTGTTTTTCTTTAATCCTTATAAAGACATATTTTAATGTTTTAAACTCTTGGTATTCCTTGGTAGGATACATTTTTTCACTTCCAGATTGGTTGCTTTAAGAAAATATAATCATTGATTCCCACTCATTTTCTCACCTTCTCCTCCCCTCCCCTCCCCTCCCCTCCCTCTCTCTCTCTCTCTCTCTCTCACACACACACACACACACACACCCTACAAGCCCCAGGAAGGTAGGAACCAAAATGGTGAGTAAAGGAATTTTTAATCACTATTTTTACATCAGTGGGAATAAAATTTTATTGTTACACCAGCAGGATCATATAATAATGGGGCATAGTGTGAGCTTTTCTTCCACTCAATGATACACTTCAGAGATCCTGTCATGTCAATAAAAATCCACCCCATTGTTTTAATAGCTGGAGAGGTACTGATATAATCACATACATTTTATGAAGATATTTTCTAGCTTGCTAAGAGATCTTCCTCTATCACATAGTTTACAGTTTAATTTATTTGACACTTAAAACTTGGAATTATATATCCTTTGTAAAAGGAATGTTTTAGTCTTTCATGAAGATATTCTGATACACTCAAAGAGAAACTTTTGGGTTATAACTACTGGCTTATAATTGTTGCAAGTAACATAACTTCTGTGACTTATACCTAAAGAGATGTTAAAAGCTTCTCATTTTAGTCAAAAGATTAAGAAAGGGGACAATGATGTATGCAAATATGAATAGCCATATTGGAGACTCTGAAACACTATCTACTAAAAACATGTTCTAGTTCACAAAATATTTTTAGAAACACTAAATTTTAATTCTGATCCACAAAACAACTTCATGAAATAATCAAATAGTATTATCATGATATCATAGACCAGTGATGGCGAACCTATGACACACGTGTCAGAGGTGACACACAAACTCATTTTTTTGGTTGATTTTTCTTTGTTAAATGGCATTTAAATATATAAAATAAATATCAAAAATATAAATCTTTGTTTTACTATGGTAGCAAGTATCAAAAAATTTCTATATGTGACACAGCACCAGAGTTAAGTTAGGGTTTTTCAAAATGCTGACATGCCGATCTCAAAAGGTTCGCCATCACTGTCATAGACAAATCATACTTTAAATGGCCAGCCCAACCTCTCCAGATTCACATATCCAATTGCCTGTTTGATATTTCCACTTGATTGCATAACAGATGTTTCAAATTTAATGTTTTCAATTGGGACTCTCAATGTTTCTGTTCTACTCCTAGTCTTTCTCATCTCTGTAAATAGCAAAACTACTCACCTAGTTTCTCAGGGTAAATATCTTGGAGTCATCCTGGACTCTTCCCTTTTCTTATTCCTCATAACAAATCCTATCAACTTCAAAACAAGTCCATAATTCTATCAATTCTCAACACAATCACTGCCAACACTCCAGATCACCATCACCTCTTCCTTGCTGCTGCAGCAACATTCTAACTCGCATCTGCTGGCACTCTTGCCCATTTTCTCCCTGCAGTCTATTCTCAAAAGGAATCGCCATCAAAGTGGCCATTTAAAAATATGTCAGATCACCTCACACCTCTATATAAAATACATATAGAACAAATTCCAAAGTCCTACAGGATCTGGCCCCTGGCTCCCTCTCTAACCTCATCCCCTACCACTTTCTCTGACCCTTGCTCAATTAATTCCAGCCACTGTCACACCTTGCAACGCCAAATATGCTCTATCTTCCAGCTTTCTGTTTGTTGTTCCCTTTCCTTGGAAAACTCCTCCTCAGCCTCTCACTTTAGACTTATACTTAAATGTCAAAGCCTCATACGCAGAAGTCTTCTTTGACCACCCTATTTAAAAGATCCCTCCCCTCATCCCTGTCACTTTATATCCCTTTAGCCAAAAAGGTTTTTCTTCATAGTACCTGTTACTATGTGACATATAGCATATCTCTTTGTGTTCATTTCCTCTCTCCCATTCTAGAATCCTATCTAATAAAGAGTGGATATGCTAATTGACCCTCGTGCCATCGCAAAGATGGTGGCTCCCACAGCCAATAAGGAGAGAATATGCTAATTTACTGCCCCGCCCTCAAAGATGGTGGCACCCACAGCCAATAAGGAGGGAATATGCTAATTGACTGCCCTGCCCTCAAAGATGGTGACGCCCACAGCCACAAGATGGTGGCACCCAGTCCCCTCAGCCCCCCAGCAGCCCAGGGCTGGCCCAAGGCCAGGAGGCTTGCGCTGCCGGCAGTGGTAGCAGCAGAGGTGTGATGGGGCATTGCCTTCCCCTGATCGCCGGGTCGCCTCCCACCCTTGAGGGCTCCAGGACTGTGAGAGAGAGCAAGTCGGACTGAGGGACCCCCCTCCAGTGCATGAATTTTCATGTACTGGGACTCTAGTCTATACAATAAAGAGCCAGGGTCCTAACGACCGATTACGACCAAAGGCTTGACCACACTGGAAGTCAGTGCTAGGTTGCCATAGCAGGTGCCCCGACCCAGCACTGACTGCCTAGGGGGCTGTGGATCAGGCCCTGAGCGAGGCCTGTAGACAAAGAGGCAGGGTCTGATCCGTAGCCTCTGTGGCAGCTGTTGATCAGAACTTGCCTCTCTTTCTCTCCCAGCCTGGCCAACAGCCCTGCCTCCATTTCTCTCCACCGGGGCTGCTGATCAGCCCTGCCTTTCTGATCAGGCCCCGTTAATAGGCCCAGAGATGCCGACTGGCATAGAAACTGACCAATCAGAACCAATCTGGGTCAACTGTGAGGAGCCAATGGCTTCCTAGGAGGCGGAGCTTTTGACGCTGACTGACATAGAAACTGACCAATCGGAACCAAATTGGCCGGCAGAGGAGGGCAGTTGGGGGCGAGATCAGGCCGACAGGGGAGAGCAGTTAGAGGTGATCAGGCAGGCAGAGGCAGTTGGGGCAATCAGGCCGGCAGGGAAGGACAGTTGGGGGTGAGATCAGACTGGCTGCGGAGGGCAGTTAGGGGCTATCAGGCCAGCAGGGGAGAGCAGTTAGGGGCAAGGTCAGACCGGCAGGGGAGGGCAGTTAGGGGCAATCAGGCAGGCAGGCAGAGGCAGTTAGGTGAGTTCAGGCAGGCAGGCAGAGAGATTAGGGGCAATCAGGCAGGCAGGCAGGTGAGTGGTTAGGAGCCAGCGGTTCCAGATTGTGAGAGGGGTGTCCGATTGGAGTGGGTGCAGGCTGGGCTGAGGGAACCTCCCCCCCTCCATGCACAAATTTTGTGCACTGGGCCTCTAGTGTAATAATAATAGTAACAGTAGCAATAATAATAATAGCTAAATAACCATTAAATGATTACTAAGAACCAGGCAGTCTTCTAAATAGTTTATATGTCATAATTCATTCAATCCTCACAAAAACCCAATGAGTTAAGTATTATTATCCTATTTACAGATCAGAGAAGTGAGGCAGAGATGTTAGGTAACATAGTCAAAGTCACACAGCTAGTAAGTGGTAGAGCTGGGATTCAAATCCTGGCAGGCAGTCCCCAGAAACCACACCCTTAACTACTGCATTCTGCTACTTCAAAGAAAGGTATAGAAACTGACCAATCAGAACCAAATCTGGATGAAGTATGAGGAGCCAAAAGCTCCACCTCCTAGGCAGCCAGTGGCTCCTCACACTTCATCCAGATTTGGTTCTGATTGGTCAGTTTCTATGCCAGAGGTATGTTTCTATTCACAGAGCCTTAAACTGTGTCAATCCCTGCTGTAGTCATGGTACCTAAAATAGTGCTTGATAGACTGCCAAAAGAAAACATTTGCTGAAGGAAGAAAGCAATGAAAACAGAAGAAACAAACCGAGACATATTGATAACTTGTCTTGGTTACACAGTTAGGCATTCGCACAACTTGGACTCAAACTTGAGGCTCTTGACTCTTAATCTAGGTTCTTCCCACTCTGCCATGGCATGGGTTTTCTCATATCCCTTTCTCATATGAGCTTCCCAATCTTGTCAGGTCAAATAAAAATCAAAACTATTCATACTTTTATAGATGAAAATAAAGGACTTAATATTTTATTAATAATAAAATAAAGGACTTAATTAATTAACTTTCCCACGGGTGCAGGTAAATAAAAATCCCTTCATCAAGTCCTCTAATTCCCAAGCAGTGGTTGTCAAATTTTTGTAAAATGCTGGAGCCTCAACGGTACTTCATGCATTCTACCACGATTATGAGAATTTAATTAGCTAGAAGTTTAAAATAATATTTTAAAATATATGCCCGGCCAATATGGCTCAGTAGTTGAGCAGCAACCCATGAAAGAAGAGGTCACTGGATGGTTCCTGGTCATGGCACATCCCTAGGTTGCAGGCTCCATTCCCAGTAGGGTGTGTGGAGAAGGCAGCCAATTAATGTTTCACCCTAATTGCTGTTTCTCTCTCTCTCCCTTTCTCTCTCTAAAAGCAATAAAAACGTATTTTTAAAAAATAATAATAATTTAAAATATAAAGAAATTAACTAAGGAACTTATTCATAGAATGTTTCTTTTTTATATATTGTAAGTTTGCCTCAGATTATATTAGGAGTAAGAAGGAAAAGAGTTCTACTCAACAAAAATAATGTCTTATGCTATAAAAATACTTTTTTGGTTAAGGAATTCAAAATATTTCCTATTAAAGATGTAGTTATTTAAAGTCCTAAATAGATTCCAATAAAGTATGTCAGTCTATAGCTGTGTGTGTGTGTGTGTGTCTCCCCCACATCATCAAACAATTCAATTGAACTCAAGTCTGATGTTATATAGCCGGAGACAGCGTCAAATTCCACAGGTTTAGTCTCACAAGACAAGACACCCATCTTTCAGAAGCCAATTGCAAATCCACATTATCATCTGTGCTTCTAACTGATTAGCTATAGACTGGAGGTTCCACCACCCCTTCCCCTTGGGTCCAGTTAATTTGCTATAGCAGATCACAAAACTCAGAGAAATATTTTACTTACTAAATTACCAGTTTATTATGAAAGACTATAACTCAGAAACAGACAGATAGAAGAGATATACATGGCAAGGTACATGGGAAGGGGCACAGAGCTGCCAGGCCCTATCCAGGCACACAACTCTACCAGCACCTCTACTCATTCACCAACCCAAAGCTTTCCAAACCTGTCCTCTTGGTTTGTTTGGGGTTTTTTTGTGTGTGTGTGTTTTTTTTAATGGAGGCTTTATTACATAGGCAAGCTTGATAAAATAATTAGCCATTGGCAATCCATTCAAACTCCAGCCCTTCTCCCCTCCTTGAAGGTCAGGAATGGAACTGAAAGTTCTAACACTCTTAACACATGGTTGGTTCTCCTGGCAACCAGTCCCCATCCTTAGATGGGGTCCAAAGTCATTTCATCAACATAACAAAAGACATATTTTATCACTCTCACTAAATTAATGAAAGTGCACAGCTTTCTGATTAAAGCCAGTTATTTTATTAAAATTGGCTCATTTTCCTTACAAGCTAATATTCAGTACAGAGTAAGGAACGATATTCCCATTTTAAATGAAAAACTAGCACTGGCTGGTTTGGCTCAGTTGGCTAAGTATAATCTCATGTACCAAAAGGTTGCCCGTTCTATTCCCGGTCAGGGCACATGCCCAGGTTGTTAGCTCTATTCCAGGTAGGAGGTGTGCAGGAGGCAGCCTATAGATGTGTCACTCTCACATTGATATTTATCTCTCCTTCTTCCTTCCCCTCTCTCTAAAAATCAATTAAAAATCTAAATAAATAAATAAATAGCTACAGACACATCAATGTATGTTAAGTGGCTAATAACCAAACTGTATTAAGAAAGCACAAGTATGTGGCTATGAAACTCCACAAGAATACCGTAGCCTCATAGCCTAAAATTTAATCTTGTGAATCTCTAAATAAATCAGAAAAATTCTTCTATGGAATCTTTAACTCAGCATGCTTACCTCTACTTAAAGTTTTGGTTTTCCTTTGGTTTTTACCAAAATATCAACATATCTTCTAAAATGAAATAAATTGGTTTTAAAAAAACTGTTTGGAAAAGAATAAGTCAATTCCATTTCTATTGTGAATAAAATTGTCCCAAAGGGGTTAAAAATTGGGAATCACCATTGTGATAGAAAAGAAATTCTGCTTTAAAAAACAAATGAGAGAAGAAGAATTTATATGAAAGATCTGTCAAACAGGAGAGAAGAAAAGTGATACCTGTACTTACTGTCGTTGGATCCCATGCTAATGAGCTCATCAGAATCAACATTATGAACTATGGCTGCTTTGTATCCTGCTCTCTGTGCATTTAAAACCTGCAAGTCAGAAAACAGTTATGATATGAAGAAGAAAGTGCTTTGTCACAAAGTCCCTCAGCTTCAACAAACATAAGTCAACAAGTCTATACCATATTCTGGGGCTTCTTTTATCTATAACTAGTAGCCCGGTGCATGAAATTCATGCACATTAAAAGGGAATTAATTAGCGGAAATATTTTAATATTGTTATTTGCCCTTTCTCTATTATATAGTGGTTCTCAACCTTCTGGCCCTTTAAATACAGTTCCTCATGTTGTGACCCAACCATAAAATTATTTTCGTTGCTACTTCATAACTGTAATGTTGCTATTGTTATGAATCGTAATGTAAATATCTGATATGCAGGATGGTCTTAGGCGACCCCTGTGAAAGGGTCGTTCGACCGCCAAAGGGGTCGCGAACCCACAGGTTGAGAACCACTGCTATAATAGAAATGTGAGAGGTGAAAGGAAATTAATAAAATGTATATGAAAATAATATATAAATTAATAAACAGTAACAAAAGGATATAACAACAACAGAGGCATGATATAAAAACGACAAAAACATGATATAAATACAATAGTGATGCAAACAATGACTGATAAAGTGATTAAACTTATTCTAATATCTCTCTTACACCACATTAAGAGTGAAAACACTTTCAGAGTGCTTGACTAATTTCCCCAGTGCTGAAGTATTTAGAACTTTAACTTTAACGTAGCATGCTCTTTGAACTCGAGAGAAAGCAACATATAACTGACCATGTGCGAAAACGGGTTCAGGTAGGAATGTGCCTACTCTGTCTAGAGTTTGTCCTTGTGATTTATTAATAGTCATCACAAATGCTGGCATCACGGGAAACTGTCTTTGAATCAATTTAAATGGGAGACCAGTGTCAGATGGGGACAAATCAATTCTTGGAATCAGAATAACCTCTCCCTCTGCAGATCCTGTTAATACTTCAGCTTTGATAATGTTAGGTTGTAATCTTTTGATAATAAATCTGGTACCATTACAAAGACCCCATTTACTATTAAGATTTCTCAATAGCATGATGATTGCACCCACTTTCAATTTTAATTTATGACACGGCATTCCCAAAGGAGTAATACTATTAAGAAATTTGATGGGAAAATTTTCCTTTTCAGCATCATCTGTGGAATCAATGAAATCATCACTCAAATATGTGTGAAAATCTCCATCAAGTATATCCAAAATTTCTTCATTTACTTTTTGAACGTGCTCATTTTTTGGACAAAGAATTGCACGTTTAGATATATTTTTAATATTATCTATAGATACAGTATTTCCAAAGGTAGCTTTAATAATAGATCCATTAGAAATCATTTCACAGGGGATTTCAATAATATCCATTCCTAAATGAAAACTGCTATCAAGTTTGCCATCTCCAAGTTTTACTAACCATTCACTATAAGCAGAATCCTCTGATCTCATATTTGTTGTAAGAGACAACTTTCTGAAACATCCCCAAACGTTGCAGTACTTTAAACTCGTTTGTACTATGGCCGGTCACATAGCATGCGGTACAATACTAAGACATTGTCGAAAATCCCCTCCAAGAAGGAGAACTTTCCCACCAAATACAACATTCAAATTTCTCTTAGTAATCTGTCTATGGTGTTTATAGCATGATTGGATGCCATGGTGCATTCATCAATAATGAGAAGTTGGGCCTTTTTAATAGCTTTAGCAACTTCACTGTTTATATCGAGTCTAGAAATTGAAGTTTCATTTAATGGAATTGTTAATTTATATTGGGAATGAAAGGTTCTTCCACTGAGAAGTAAATTTGCAGCAGTTCCTGTAGACGCTGTGGGTAAAACAGTACTACCACGACCTCTAATATAATGTATTAAAGCTTTATAAAGATATGCCTCCATGCTCCGAGGGCCGGTTCCTGCCTCAAACCTTGCCCTACCGGGAAACAGCTCAGGGAGGGCGCAGCCCTTGGCAATGCGACCCAGGACTCAGTGAGGCCACGCTCTGGCTGCCTCAAACCTCACCCTTACCGGAAACAGCTCAGGGAGGGCGCAGCTGTGGCTAAGAGGACCCAGAACTCAGTGAGTCCACGCTCCAAGGGTGAGTTCCTGCCTGAAACCTCATCGCACTCGCGGGAAACAGCTCGGGGAGTGTGCAGCCATTTCCAAGACAACCCCTGCAGGACTGACTTCCTTCTGGTTGGTCGAGCCTCGGTCGTGATGTTACACCCAGGGTTTTTATATAAATAGATCATAAAAGCATAATATGCTAATTAGACCGGATAGCTGAATGACCTTCCAGACGTCATTCTGATGAACCTGTGGTGGTGGGGGGCCAAGGCAGAGGCGGTTAGGGGTGATCAGGCAGGCAGGCGAGCAGTTAGGGGCAATCAGGCAGGCAGGCAGAGTGGTTAGGGGAAATCAGGCAGGCAGGCGAGGAGATAGGGGCAATCAGGCAGTTAGGCAAATGAGTGGTTAGGGGCAATCAGGCAGACAGGCAGAGGCGGTTAGGGGCGATCAGTCAGGGAGGCGAGCAGTTAGGGGCAATTAGATAGGCAGGCAGAAGCGTTAGGGGCAATCAGGCACGCAGGCAGAGGGGTTGGGGCGATCAGGCAGGCAGGCAGAGGGGTTAGGCGTGATCAGGCAGGCAGGCAAGTGACCTGTTAGGAGCCAGCAGTCCTGAATTGCAAGAGAGTGCAGGCTGGGCTGAGGGACCCCCCATGCATGAATTTCGTGCACCAGGCCTCTAATATATATATATATATATATATATATATATATATATATATATGACAGATCTCAAGTGTGTTCTTGAAACATAAATGGATCTTCTACAATTGATTATCAAGGACTTCTTTAGATATCTTTTTTATTTCACCAGAGCATTAAGTAAAATGAGAAGCAAATAAAGGATAGGGATACAAGCTAAAATACTAAAAGGATCCAAAGCAATAAACCCATCCAGCTCTAAAGAGATAGAGATTTGCTGTGATCAAGCTGGGGTCATCGGCCCTTGGGAATTCAAATCTGCCTCCACCACTTATTAGTGGGATAAACTTGAGCAAATTATTTTTCTGCCTTATTTCTCAGTTTGCCCAATTTTAAAATGAGGATGACAATAATATTTTTCTCATGTAAAATATTAAAATGGTGAGTACTATGCCTAACACACAGAAGTCAAACAAAAGCTATTTTTATTAGCTTCATCAACCATGTTTTTTAAAATTCATTTCTAAAACTTTCAAAGAATGAAAAATAATCCAGCCTAAAGTTGCTTACTTTGGTTCTATCTAGCTATTTAATCTTTCCTAAAGCTAGTCTCTAAAAGAGTAACTTTTTCATCATAAGAATATGGCTAGATATATGACAAAATTTTACCTGAAAGATCTAAAAAGTAACCAAACATATTACTACACTTCACTTTAAAAATAAAAATGTCAAACAAAATAAACCCAAATCTAAGCTACTTAATATATAACCTTTGGACCATTGGTTAAAAAAAAAGAAAGAATCAGATCATTATTTGCATTTTGGCTAAATAAAATAAAAATTGGGTAGTCAATATACAGAAACATACACACATACATATATACACATTACATATCTATATCTATATCTATATATATAAAAAGAAGTAATATGCAAATGAGGTCAAGACTCCATCACGGTCACAACCAGCTCAGGAGGAGGGGCCGGGCTCCGCCCGAGCCTGAGAGATCAACACAGAGGGGCACCTGCTCTGAGCCTCTGCGGCTCAGCTGGGGGCAGGCCCCCAGTGGAGACACACACACACACACACACACACACACACACACACGGGGGGGGGGGGGGGGCTGCTACAAGCTCCATGGCCACACTGCAGCTTAGGCCCGCTCTCCCCAGGGAATGGGCCTAAGCCGTCAGTAGGACATCCCTGAGGGCTCGTGGACTGTGAGAGGGGGCAGGCTTGGTTGAGGGACCCCCCCCCCCCCACCCCCCAGTGCACAAATTTTGTGCACCAGGCCTCTAATTTTATATATATATATATATATATATATATATATATATATGTAATTTTGAAACCTTGAACGCTATATATATAGTTTTGGATACTTAACATAGTAGGAAACTTTTGAAATATATCACCTTATGATCATGCATAGTGATGAGTCTCTCAAAATGTTTCTTTATAATACTTATATTTCTAAAGAACAGGGAAATTAATTTTTTTAAAAAGTTCCAGAAGGTCTACTATTAGTTCTGTTTTAGCTATCAGCATTATAATGATTCAAAACTCTACTGTAATTCAATAACAATAAAACCTGAATCAAGTTCCAAAGAATAAGGGAAACGCTCAAAGACTCAGGTTCCCAAGAGTAAAGGAAAAGCCAAGTATGAGACAGACTCTGGATTTTAATGCTAGGAAAGGAGTGAGGCTCATGGACTCAACCCCAATCAGGCAAGTTGGCTTTGCACAGGTAAAATTCTCTTCTACAATTACAATCCTTGACTTCTCTAAAACTACCCCACACATGCAAATTGGGTTTCTGAAAAAGACAATAATGTGGATTAATCAGAATAATTTTATCCTATCACTGAGAAAAACTAAACTGTCAAGATAAGAGTTCCTCAAAAAATTAATATTGTTCATTTTTACAGCCTCTATTGCATCTAAGAAATAGCCCGACACAGAGTAGGAACTCATTAAATATTACTTGAATGAATAAGTGTATAAAATATGTGCTCAAAGTAATAGCTAACATTATAATATTACAAACACAAGAGAGAAAGTTAGGCATAGATTTTTTAAAAAAAAAAATAAAATAACATAAATAGTTGACCAACACAGTACCTACTGTTCTAATGTTAGGAAGAATGGCAAGAAAATCAACCTGTCAACAAAACTGTTATAAGGAATGTTTTGTGGTCATGCAAGAAAAGTCAATGATCAAGAAAGTAAGTTTACTATTTTTTGTCAGTGTGTACATGTAATATTTTTAAGTGGGCTTTGTTATCCAAATAAAATTGAGACAATGCCAGCCCCACAGCTTCTTCCCCATAGATATTACTGCTTTTCAAAGGGTGGGGAAAATCTTCTTTAAAATGTTATAATTTCTATTATTTATTGTTGGGGGCCAGATGTAAGCTGGCAAGGTCCTTGCACCTGAAGGGGCTAGCAAGGCTGGGACCCTTACCCACAGTTTTTCCAGACTTGTTTGGATGGCGATTATCAGTAGAATGAGAACAGCCTTTCATGGCTTACCAAGAAGTCTGTAACTATTTACTAGATACGCTGTACTGAGAACTTGTCCTTCTGCTGTGTCTCTCCCTTAGAGATTAAGAGGAACAAAGAATACATTCCTCTTGACAGACCTCCTATTCAGTGTGTTGTGGATAAATAGGATTGTGTGGCTAATAAAGTTGCTGTAGTTCCTGCAGAGGGGCAGTCCTCCCGATCCCGCTTTCCTGTCTTTCTTTTTTTTCTCAATTCCCACCTCCCTGCCTCATCCGGCTCAACCTGTCAGGCTGGCCCTGACAATTTATTCATTAAACTACCATAGCAGTACAGACTTCATTTAGCTTTTATTTAAACAAAAGTATACTTTGTTGGGGGTGTTATTAGTTTATCTACTGCTTTAATGTGACTTGCCAAAAAGCTAAGTCACTAAGGAGAAGTATTTCCTTCACACATCCAAAAAACTTTTCCCAAAGATATACAATTTAAGAAATATAAAATTTATATCAAAGCTGTTCTCCAATATAAAACAAGTTTATGTTTCTTTTTAAAGCCAACTAATGCACATAGTCATTGAAATATCCCCTGCAGATAAGCAGGAACTTCTGTATACAAAACAGAGCAAAAGCCAAGAAGAAGAGTACTAAAATATTGTGGTAGATTTTATAAAAATTTAGAGGAGAAAAGGCTGTCAAATGAAATATCTATGGCAGATTTTATGGAACCCGAATTACACTTTAACAGAGATAGGAAATTTGGGTTAATAATGAAAAGAGTTTGGGGAAATTTCTCATATGGGAGACAGAGAGAAATAACAAGTCAAAAGGCAAGACCTAGCAAGGCACACTAAAAACAAAACAAAAAATAAAAAAACACAATGTGTGACCTTACTAATAAGTAAAGACAAGTGTTACTGAAAGGAAGAATACCAGAGGAGTTAAAAGTATAGATACTAGATTACCTGGATTCAAATTCTGAATCTATCATCGTTTATCAAGCTGGATAAACGTTGGCAAGTAATTTAACTTGTATAAAGTAAGCATAAACCCAACTTAAACAGTTGTTCTGAGGATAAACGACTTAATATACGTACACTTCAAATAGTGCTTAGTGCCTGGCACATAGTAAATAGTGCTAGTTATTATTGTTGTCATTGTTATTGGTTTTTATTGCTGCTGTTGGTCAGAGGAGAGGAGAGGTAGCGAAAAGGGGTCAAGTTGTACAGTTTCTTTAAAGGCGCTCAGAAAAGCAGAGGTGGGGCCTCCTCTGTCTAGGGTTCACAATATGCACTTGAATCAGGGCGTGACATGATTAAAGCAATGCTTAGAACAATCTGGTAGTGCTTGGATTGACCTGGGGAGAAGAGACTGAAGATTTGGAAGTTGTGATAAGGCATCCCATTTTTGAACCTAGAAAACTTGGGGATTGCACTCAGCCAAAATGGGAAAGCTGGGAAACAGTTTATATTCATACTAGAGGCCTAATGCACGAAATTAATGCATGGGGGGTGGGGGGAGGTTCCCCCCTGCCCAGCCTGTACCCTCTCCAATCCGGGACCCCTCAGGAGGTGTCCGACTCCCTGTGGAATTGGGCCTAAACTGCCAGTTGGACATCCCTCTCAAAATCTGGGACTGCTGGCTCCTAATCGTTCACCTGCCTGCCTGCCTGATCGCCCTAACTGCTCTTCCCTGCCAGCCTGATCCCCCTAACTGCTCTCCCCTGCTGGCCTTATCTTCCTAACTGCTTTCCCCTGCTGGCCTGATCCCCCTAACTGCTCTCCCCCTATTGGGCTGATCCCCTAATTGCTCTCCCCTGCTGGTCTTATCTCCCTAACTGCTCTCCCGGCCGGCCTGATCCCCCCTAACCACCTCTGCCTTGGCCCCGCCACCATGGCTTTGTCCGGAAGGATGTCTGGAAGATCATTTGGAAGATGTTCGGTCTAATTAGCATGTTACCCTTTTATTAGTATAGCCATTTCCTAGGTAGGTAAAATTTGACAGATAGGGATTTGAGATAAAAATTTAGACATTTTGCCGAAACCGGTTTGGCTCGGTGGATAGAGCATCGGCCTGCGGACTGAAAGGTCCCAGGTTTGATTCCGGTCAAGGGCATGTACCTGGGTTGCGGGCACAACCCCAGTGGGAGATGTGCAGGAGGCAGCTGATCGGTGTTTCTCTCTCATCGATGTTTCTAACTCTCTATCTCTCTCCCTTCCTCTCTGTAAAAAAATCAATAAAATATATTTTAAAAAAAAAATTTAGACATTACAGTAAATTAAATCATTTATTCCTTCAACAAATATTTGGAAAAATATAGCCATCTGGGTTTTTTTTGTTTAAGGAGTCATTTTATTAATAACCCAGTATGGTTTACTTAGGATTAAAACACAAATTATAATGTAACAGTTACTATGGGCCTTATATAATGAAAAATAAGCACAACACATTTTATTTTATATTTTTTACAATATCTTTTTTACTACTAGAAGCCCAGTGCACGAAATTAGTGCACTTGGGGGGGGGGGGGTCACTCAGCTCGGCCTGCACCCTCTCGCAGTCCGGCACCCCTCGGGGGATGTCTGCCAGCTGGCTTAGGCCCGATCCCCCTGGGGGACATCCCTCTTAAAATGCAAATGAAACTTCTAGAGAAGAAATATACTATAGAAACAAAAGTTCACTAGATGAGCTTAACGAAAGATGAGTCAATGTAGAAGAAAAGGTCAGTGAATCTGAAGACAAAGCAATAAAAATTATCTAACCTGAAATACAGAAATAGAAAGGTGATAGAAAAGGGATCAAGAACTACTGCAAGTTAAAGGAGACAGGACAACTAATTCAACATGTGATCCATGATTGGATTCTGAAATGGTTAAAGACAAGACAGCTATATAAGACAATTTGAGGGCAATTAAGAAATTTAAACATATATTCTATGTTATAGATAGAATATACTATATAAAACAGTATATATACATATATACAGAGAAATACTCTATATTATTTACATATATAACTTATCAATATTAAATTTTTTAAGTGTGGTAACTATTTCACAGATATGTAGGAGAATGCTACTATGGGAAGGAGAAAGTCATAATACAAAAAATGGGGCTATTTTACTAAAAATGGTAACTTCAACAGGATATGCTATGTTTTCATTTGTGTTATATAAATCACAAGTTTTTGTGTTGAGAGCATTATCTTTTTAATACCCATCTGGGAACTCTGACAACCAGATACATTTTAATCAAGCCAACATCAGGTAATTAACTTTAAATGTAATAATTTTCAACTGTCACGGTTCATTAATAAAATAACATAATGTGAACTCATTTCACCATTTCTCAAAAACATAAAAGTATAATCCTGCTTCATCTAATCTCATAAAAGAGAAACATGCAAATTGACCATACCTTTGCTACGCCCCAAGCCACGCCCACCAGAAAATCACAGCGACTATATGAAAACAACCCAACCAAGATGGCGGCCAGCAGCCACGGAGCTGGAGCAAGCAGGAGGCTTGGTTGCCCCGGCGATGGAGGAAGCCAAGCTTCCTGCCTGCCCTGGCCGGCTGCGGCCTCTGCTAAAGGCAACAAAGTTTCAATTATAGAAGATAAATAAATCCCAGATACCTGCTTCCAGCTAGCCTCCACTGGGAGCTTGGGTGGCTGGGGGCCATGGCCAGCCTGCAAACAGCCATCAGCCCCTCACCCAGGCTGGCCAGGCACCCCAGGGGGGACCCCCACCATGAAGGGGCTGTGGCCAGCCTGCAAACAGCTATCAGCCCCTCACCGAGGCTGGCCACACCCTCAAGGGGTGAGGGTCCCTGCTGGAGGGCTTGACCAGCATGCAAACAGCCCTCAGCCCCTCATTCAGGCTGGCCAGGCACCCCAGCAAGGACCCCCACCCTGAAGGGGCTGTGGCCAGAATGCAAACGGTCATCAGCCACACACCCAGGCTGGCCAGGCACCCCAGCGGGACCCCCAACCTGATCCGGAACACCCTAAGGGCAAACCAGCCAGCCCCCACCCATGCACCAGGCATATAGTAAAAGGGTAATATGCAAATTGACCCTAACAGCAAAACGACTGGGAATGATGGGTCACTATGACACACACTGACCACTAGGGGGCAGACGCTCAATGCAGGAGCTGCCCCCTGGTGGTCAGTGCGCTCCCACAGGGGGAGCTCTGTTCAGCCACAAGCCAGGCTGACGGCTGCCAGCACAGCAGTGATGGTGGGAGCCTCTCCCGCCTACTCAGCAGCACTAAGGATGTCCGACTGCACCTTAGGCCTGGTCTCCACTGGAAAGTGGACATCCCCCGAGAGCTCCTGGGCTTCCAGAGGGATGTCTGACTGCCAGCGTAGGCCCCATCCCCTGGGGAACGGGCCTAAGCCAGCAGGTGGACATCCCCCGAGGGGTCCCAGACTGCGAGAGGGAACAGGCTGGGCTGAGGGACCCCCCAATGAACAAATTTTTGTGCACCGGGCCTCTAGTGTAAAGATAAATATAAATCAATGCTAGAAAACTAATTTTGTAATAATTTATGAATTATTACCTTAAAATATAAAAGATCATTTTATCACACTTTTTTGGTAAAAACATTAATTTTAGGAAAACTAAGCCTATTATCACCTTGAAAAACAGAGATCTCATAACATTTAGAGCATTTTGAAAACCACATTTTATGTTCCTTACGAAAAGGAACTACCTTATTTATTTTATTTTATTTTTTTAAATTGTTTTATTGATTAAAGTGTTACAAAGAGTATTACATATGTCTCCTTTATTTTTTTTTCCTCCCTTGACAATTCCCTGGCCTCCCCTACGTCCCAGTGTCTTATGTCCATTGGTTATGCTTGTATGCATGCATACAAGTCCTTCGGTTGGTCTCTTACACCCCCCCTTTTCCTGCCCCCCAAACCCTCCCCGCCTTCCCGCTGTAGTTTGACAGTCTGTTCAAGGCTGCTCTGCCTCTGTATCTACTTTTGTTCGTAAGTTTATAGTGGTCTTTATTATCCATAAATTAGTGAGATCATGTGGTATTTTCCTTCATTGACTGGCTTATTTCACTTAGCATAATGCTCTCTAGTTCCATCCATGCTGTTGCAAATGGTAAGAAGTCCTTCTTTTTTACAGCAGCATAGTATTCCATTGTGTAGATGCACCACGGCTTTCTAATCCATTCATCTACTGATGGGCACTTAGGCTGTTTCCAGATCTTAGCTATGGTGAATTGCGCTGCTATGAACATAGGGCTGCATATATCCTTTCTGATTGGTGTTTCTGTTTTCTTGGGATATATTCCTAGGAGTGGGATCACGGGATCAAATGGGAGTTCCACTTTTAGTTTTTTGAGGAAACACCATACTGTCTTCCACAGTGGCTGCACCAGTCTGCATTCCCACCAGCAGTGCACAAGTGTTCCTTTTTCTCCACATCCTCTCCAGCACTTGTCGTTTGTGGATTTGTTGATGATAGCCATTCTGACAGGTGTGAGATGGTACCTCATTGTTGTTTTGATTTGCATCTCTCGGATGATTAGTGACTTTGAGCATGTTTTCATATGTCTCTTGGCTTTCTGAATGTCCTCTTTTGAAAAGTGTCTATTTAGGTCCTTTGCCCATGTTTTGATTGGACTGTTTATCTTCCTTTTGTTAAGTTGTATGAGTTCCCTATAAATGTTGGAGATTAAGCCCTTATCAGTGATAACATTGGCAAATATGTTCTCCCACGCAGTGGGCTTTCTGGTTGTTTTGTTGATGGTTTCTTTTGCTGTGCAGAAGCTTTTTATTTTGATGTAGTCCCATTTGTTATATTTTCTCCTTAGTTTCCATCACCCTAGGAACTGTATCGGTGAAGAAATTGCTTCGGCATATGTCTGAGATTTTGTTGCCTTTGGATTCTGCTATTATTTTTATGGTTTCCCGTCGTACATTTAAGTCCTTTATCCATTTTGAGTTTATTTTTGTGTATGGTGTAAGTTGGTGGTCTAGTTTCATTTTTTTTTTTTTGCATGTATCTGTCCAATTTTCCCAACACCATTTATTGAAGAGACTATCTTGACTCCATTTTATGTTCTTGCCTCCTTTGTCAAATATTAATTGAGCATATTGGTTCGGGTCGATTTCTGGGCTCTCTATTCTATTCCATTGATCTATATGACTGTTCTTGTGCCAGTACCAGGCAGTTTTGAGAACAGTGGCTTTGTAATATAGCTTGATATCTAGTATTGAGATCCCACCTACTTTGTTCTTTCTCAGGATCGCTGCAGCTATTCAGGGTCTATTTTTATTCCAGATGAATTTTTGGAGAGTTCGTTCTAGGGTTGTGAAATATGCCGTTGGTATTTTAATGGGAAGTGCATTGAATTTATAGATTGCTTTGGGTAGTATGGACATTTTAATGATGTTGATTCTACCAATCCAAGAACATGGTATGTTCTTCCATCTGTTTATGTCTTCCTCTATCTCTTTTTTCAACGTCCTGTAGTTTTCTGAGTAGAGGTCTTTTACCTCTTTAGTTAAGTTTATTCCTAGGTATCTTAATTTTTTTGGTGCGATGGTAAATGGGATTGTTTTTTTAGTCTCTCTTTCTGTAAGTTCACTATTGGTGTATAGAATGCCTTATTTTTTTAATTAAATCTTTATTGTTCAAATTATTACAGTTGTTCCTCTTTTTTTCCCTCATAGCTCCCCTCCACCTGGTTCCCACCCCACCCACTGCCCTTACCCCAGCCAACTGTCCTCATCCATAGGTGTACAATTTTTGTCCAGTCTCTTCCCACACCCCCTAGATCCCTTTTCCCCCGAGAATAGTCAGTCCACTCTCTTTCTATGCCCTTGATTCTATTATATTCACCAGTTTATTCTGTTCATCGGATTATTTATTCACTGGATTTTTAGATTCACTTGTTGATAGCTATGTATTTGTTGTTCATAATTTGTATCTTTACCTTTTTCTTCTTCTTCCTCTTCTTAAAGGATACCTTTCAGCATTTCATATAATACTGGTTTGGTGGTGATGAACTCCTTCAGCTTTTTCTTATCTGTGAAGCTCTTTATCTGACCTTCAATTCTGAATGATAGCGTTGCTGGGTAAAGTAATCTTGGTTGTAGGTTCTTGGTATTCATCGCTTTGAATATTTCTTGCCACTCTCTTCTGGACTACATAGTTTCTTTTGAGAAATCAGCTGACAGTCATATGGGTACTCCCTTGTAGGTAACTGTTTTTCTCTTGCTGCTTTTAAGATTCTCTCTTTGTCTTTTGCTCTTGTCATTTTAATTATGATGTGTCTTGGTGTGGTCCTCTTTGGATTCCTTTTGTTTGGGGTTCTGTGTGCCTCCTGGACTTGTTAATCTATTTCTTTCATCAGGTAGGGGAAGTTTTCTGTCATTATTTCTTCAAATAGGTTTTCAATATCTTGCTCTCTCTCTTCTTCTGGCACCCCCATAATTCAGATGTTGATACGCTTGAAGTTGTCCCAGAGGCTCCTTACACTATCTTCATATTTTTGGATTCTTTTTTGTTTTTGTTTTTCTGGTTGGGTGTTTTTTCCTTCTTCGTATTTCAAATCTTTGACTTGATTCTTGCAATCCTCTAGTCTGCTGTAGGAACTCTGTATAATATTCTTTATTTCAGTCAGTGTATGCTTAATTTCTAGTTGGTCCTTTTTCATAACCTCGAGGGTCTCACTAGATTTCTTAAGGGTCTCACTAAACTTATCGGCCGTTTCTAGAAAATTCTTGAAAAACCTTATAAGTGTGGTTTTGAACTCTATATCCAATAGTTTGCTTTCCTCCATTTCTGTCATTTGTGACCTGTTTCTTTGTCTCAGCATTTTTTATGCTTCCTTGTGCTGATAGAGTGGCTTTCTGTGCTAGGTGTCCTATAGGGCCCAGTGGCTCAGCCTCCCCAATTACCTGAGATGGAAACTCTTGGTGCACCCCTTTGTGGGCTGTGTGCACAGTCTTGTTGTAGGCATCACTGGGAGGAATTGACCTCCAGGCCAACTGGCTTTGAGAATTAGCTGTGTCTGCAGTGGGAGAACTTCTGTGCTGAAGACACCCTTCTGAGGCAAGACTTGCTTCAGTGGGGCTTTGGTGCTCACTGAGTCTGCCCCCTGAGTGTGTCCCTTATGGATCTGAGAAGTTGTCATCTGGATGGTCCCACTCTGAACACTGGGTACACTGGCTCTTAGATCTCTAAGGAGGTGCTAATTTAGCCTCTGCCTGAGGCTACCCAGCAGGAGCTATGGAGAGATCTGCAGATTCCTCTTCTTTGTTTGGGGTTTGGAGGTGCCCAGATGGGGGCCAGCTGTGAAGCAATGCAAGCTGCTGTGGGGTCTTGGGCCTTCTTTTGGAAGTTCTGGGTCTCTCTGACCCAGCTGCAGTTTGTTAGGTAATTTTCAGATTTCAAAGGGCCATGCCTTTCATATGCAAACGCCTCTGCACACATCTTGGGTGGGGCGGGGTCTCACAGGGTCAACAGGGCGGAGCAAGTAGCTATGGCTGCTCCTCAGTCCTACCCTAAGAGGCCCACGGCTCAGTGTCCTGGTAATCGCTGCAAGCACCTCTGAGAGAAAGCCGCCCTTGAGTTCCAACCAATGCCAGACAGTCCGGTTTCTCCCCGTATGAATCTGGGTCCCCAGAGACTCGCCCAGAACTAGAGTTCAGAGCAGTCGGGAGCTTGAGACTCCCTCCGGATTGAAAAAGACAACCATGTCCTCAGTTGCCAGCCCTTTCCACATGCGCCTCCGTACCTCTGCACTTTACTTCCGCACCTCCTCTAAGTCTCAGTGTGCTTTTCTCTTTCCTTCTCGTTGTAGAATTTCCACTCCGCCAGCCTTCCTGTGGTTCTAGATGATATCTATTTTGGCTTTTAGTTGTATTTTTGAAGTGGTTGTGCAAGGCAGCAATTTCCAGTGTTTACCTAGGCCGCCATCTTGGTTTCCTCAGGAACTAACTTATTTATATATATCTCAAGCCTAGAAGAATCTCTCTCACATAAATACCTGTTTAATGAAACTAAATCATAACTAAGGTACCTGTCTATCCAGCCCTACCCAGCAATATATATGCCACAAAAAAATAAATTTTCTTTTTATCTGTTGGTTAGTTCCCCCAAACAAGGACACCAAAAATTTTACTTCAGTCATTGTGGATAAAAATTTTACTGAAATATTTTGCATTTCCTCAGTTTTCTAAAGTCAATGGCACCAAATGTAATTTGACTTGGGGATCATGAACATTCTTCACCAGCCCTTAGCCAGTTAGTTTTTCTCCTTAATGTTACACATCAAATATCACTTCCTCTCTCTCTGTGCTTACCACAGGTAGACTACTAGTAGTCATTCCAACCTCACTGTACCCTTGTAAAAAACAAAGAAGTAACCCTATGATTTTTAAACTTAAAAGAAACTAAGTACATAAAAGTTACAAGAAAAAATACATGACTTTAATGATGAAGCTTTTTGACATTTATTATGGTGGTATAAAGGTGTGTTTTCTTCCATTATTTTAGGTGATGTTCTGAGAATATTAAGCATTTAACAAATAACACTTTACAACTGTATACATTTATTTAGGCTTGGAGGTAAGCTGAATTTATTAGTTTCATAAAAAATTTTGTTAAGGCCAGCAAAATCTATATTTGTATGCATAGTTATTTGTTTCAACTATAGCAGAAAACAGAAGCTAGAATTCTTGAAACTTTAAAAATCAATTAAGACTTTAAGTTATGTTTCAGTAGCAGCATTTAAAAGTCAGTCTTTGGTACATGGGAAAGCAATCTTTAAATATATGGGTGGTGAAAATTATGGGTAATAAAATAACTCAATGGACCTTGGTGTACTTCTAAGTAAAAGAAACATTCGTATACCACGGTATCATAAGTATTACAGGAAATTACTGTTTCATAAAACTTTATTATAGTCTGTGTGTTGTGATATATTGGGGCATGAGTAAAAACAAATGTCTTCCTGTGGACTTCAGTCAAAAAGTTTGAAACCCACTCATATAAGGAGTTCTTAATGTTCTGTAGGTTGTCTGCAATCAGAAAAGAGATTGGTACTTTTCCACTTACTGCAACAATAATATTCTGCAACATACCATCACAAAATCAAAGTTATTAGTTTGTAGATCTTTGAATGTGGATGTTTCCAATGACTTTTTAATATTGTATCTGGCACATGATTAGTCCTAAAGATTTAAAACTAAAAATAATCCGTTTTTTCCTCAGTGACAATAAAAATAAATAAATAAACCTTTATATTTCTGATGTTTGTTATTAGTCTGAAGTAAAGATGCTTTTAAAAAAACTTTTACTTTACAATGAGCTATCAATTAAAATAAATACATTAGTTAAAAGCTGCCTAAATGTTTAATATTCAGAATTGCAATTTAAGTTTAACAAAGGAATCCATACAACATTCTCTAGTTCCCTGTGTATATTAAAATGAAGACTCTTAAGTTCACATTTTTTGGACATTTATAGGATTCATGTCCAACCATATCTTAATTATTTCTCATCCTAACACACATTTCAACCCATCCACAACTGTAAATTAAGCTTGATGGAAGAACTTGTTTTGCAGCAAAGGAATTACTCTCTGAACTTGCTATCAGCCTATTGGGAATTTCCAAGTAATGACAAGAACTCATATTGCATTTGAAAAATAACTGATGGAACAATTACAATGAGAATTGTGATGCTCAGCACTACCATGACAGACCTCTTATACGCCTCCCTGCCTATTAATTTTGGTGGTCTAGGCACTGTACTAAAAGTTCAACTCCAAAGCAGCTGAAATAAGTAAAGATATATCCATGCATTTGCTAGGCTACAACCAAGAGAGAGGGAAAGAAAATACATATGGATCAGAAAGAAAAGAATCTACATGAAGAAACAGGAAATGCACTGTACTGCTGAGGTTTGCTCTGACCTCAGCAAAAAACCTTTCTCATCACAAGCTTTTTCAAACACAAGACAGATCAAATGAGTTGCTTTAATAAGCAACCACTTTATGGTACACTTAACATCACTTTATTAAAACATTTGAAATTATTGTAAAAATGTTACAAATAGGAAACTCCTTCATGAAAATCAGATGTTACTACTAGTTTAATATGGTCCATGTATCAATAAAATCTAAAAGGTATTCACCTAATAAAGTCTTTAATTTGGTCTGGTTGAAGTAGTTAACTTTAATTAACATTAATAAGTAGCAGGTGTCTCTTAAGCAGAGTAGTGAGAACTCCAATATTCATTTTACTATCATTTAAATTGTACATACATACATACATACATTATAACTACTTTTTCTGTTTGTGCTATGTTTCAAAACACAAAAAGGTAATTAGTCAAAACGCACCCCCACACACACAGCATAACACAGATACTGGGTGGTTTGGGGGCCTGGCCTCTTCTAGCCATCCTGGCTATACACACTGCATTTGGGCAGTTCTAGCAACTTGAGACAACTGCCAAGATTAAATCCCATTCCAACACCATTCTTTCCTCACATTATTTTCGTATCACTGGAGGCCATGTTGAGAGCAACTACTCCAGAGAAGACAGTATTAGGCTCTAATGACCTTTCATTCTTATTAATAGAAGATCAATGATATCAGCCACCTTTCCCTCTTCCTTTAGATCCCATCTTTCCTTCTTAATTGACCATTCATCATTTATAGGTATCTGAGTAATCTGAATATCCTGATTTTGAAGCAAAAGAATGTGTGGAGAAGAGATATGTAAATAGTTACCTGGCCTGGCTGGCATGGCTCAGTGGTTGAGTGTTGACCTATGAGACCTATGAACCATGAGATCACAGTTCGATTTCTGGTGATCAGGGCACATGCCCAGGTTGCAGGCTAGATCCCCAGTGTGGGGCCTGCAGGAGGCAGCTGATCGATGATTCTCTTGCATCATTGATGTTTCTTTCTCTCCCTCTCCCTTCCTCTCTGAAATCAATAAAAATATACTTAAAATAAATAAATAAATAAAGTTACTGGAATAACATTGCTTCATTGGGTTAGGGTAAAGTATATGTAATTTACTGTTTTTTAGCATTTTTCCTTCCTAATATGTAGCAGGTGTCTCTTAAGCAGAGTAGTGAGAACTCCAATATTCATTTTACTATCATTTAAATTGTACATAAATACATAAATACATACATACATACATTATAACTACTTTTTCTGTTTGTGCTATGTTTCAAAACACAAGAAGGTAATTAGTCAAAACGTACCCACACACACACAGCATATTACTTTCCTGGTTAAAAAGAAAGAAGAATTTTCCTCTGTTGTTTGAATATTGAATAAATTTGTGGATAAAGACACCTAATTATTAAAACACAGATATGTTTATCAATTAAAGGGTGGAAAAAACAAATGAGTAAATTAAGTAACTAGTAGTACAAAGCTGTTTGCACCATATATGGGTAGAAACCATTCAATCCACCAAGTATCCTTGGACACATTCTTTTAGCAGAATCTTTTAAACATAATTCTGAAGTAGATTAATAACAAACGCTATACCTTACTTTGTAGGAATATAGAAAAGAGTAAGAAAAATTAAGTAATGACATTAAATGACTTTTAGATTATTTGGAGAGGCTAATTTCTACTCAGGTCATATCTACTCAGTACTACTAAAATAAAAGTGAAATTCTGGAAATACCATGTAATTTATCAGCCAGGAGGCCTGAGATAGCATAATGAAAGGTAATCCTAGAAAGAAAAACTGAAGGACTATTTTGTAAGAAGAACAAAATTTTGCAAAATAAAAAATTTATTTACTATTATGACTTTATCATCCAAATAATCCACAAAAAGCTTATGGCAATATTTTAAAATTCTCACATAACATTTGGACCTAAAGAAAAATGTTTGTGGAACAAATGAATATCTAGACTTAGAAATACCCCAGAATATTAAGTGAAATGCACATGAAGGCAACAGAAGGGTCCAATATTGTTTATTCTGCAATCCAGTTAGGATTCTGTTTTATTATTCTAACTAGAAGGCCCGTGCACAAAAATTTGTGCACTGGCAGGGGAGGGGGTTCCCTCAGCCCAACCTGTGCCCTCTCACAGTCTGGGACCCCCTCGGGAGATAACCACCTGCTGGCTTAGGGCCGCTCCCCGGGTGGCAGATGGCACGCCCAATCCCTCAGTGTCTGCCCCGTCTCCCCTGGTGGCAGATGGCAGGCCCGGATCCCACGCTGGGGCAAGCTGCCACTCAGATCTCGTGCTGCCGCTCGCCCCACCCGCCCCGCCCACCCCGCCCAAGACACGACAGGCTCGGATCCCACGCTGGGGCGAGCGGCAGCTCGGATCACTCTGCACCCTGTCCCGCCCACCCCGCCCACCCCGCCCAAGATACTGCAGGCCCGGATCCCGTGCTGGGGCGGGCAGCAGGGTGATCTGAGCTGCCGCCTGCCCTGCCCGCCCCTTCTACCCCTCCCCTGCACACAGCAGGCCAGGATCTCACGCTGGGCGGCGCAGCAGGATCTGCCTTCAGTATGCAAATTAGCTGCCATCTTTGTTGGTAGTTAATTTGCATATCTCGCTGATTAGCCAATGGGAGGTGTAGTGAAGGTATGGTCAATTTCAATCTTTGGCTATTATTAGATAGGATGTTCTTGAAAGAACCAGACATTTTTACAAAATTTTTTAAAAGGCATATTTCTCGCCCTGACTGGTTTGGCTCAGTGGATAGACCATCGGCCTGGGGACTGAAGGGTCCCAGGTTTGATTCCAGTCAAGGGCATGTACCTTGGTTGCGGGCACATCCCAAGTAAGGGGTGTGCAGGAGGCAGATGATCAATGTTTCTCTCTCATCGATGTTTCTAACTCTCTATCCCTCTCCCTTCCTCTCTGTAAAAAATCAATAAAATATATATTTTTTTAAAAAGGCATATTTCTCACTGGAACATTTACACAAGTTTTCTGAGAACTCTCTGCCTCAGAATGCTAAAAAGTCATTTTACTAATTAAAATATTTGATATACCCTTAATTTATTTATCAAAGAGCCAGAATGCTTTTAACTTCAAACACTCACCCAAACCTAACATTTCCAAATACTTATATTTTGTCACATAAAGAACAGCGTTGTACAAAGATAAACAAAATAACATTGTTTTGCTTTTCCTCTAAAGAGCTTTATTTTTCAGAGGATAGTTCTTCTCAGTGTAAGTAAAAGCGATTGTTTTCAGGATAACAGTTGGCGTGTAATCAATAGTTCTTACTGGCCTTCTGGACATTCCACATAGCCAAATACTATTTCTAAATAAGCGTTTTGCTGTGACTTTTCACATTAAAAAGGTCATATGTGCTTCTCCCAACAAAATATTTTAAAAGTGCTCTTTTTATTTTAGAATGTTACAAACAATGCAATTTCCTACCCTCCAAAAATTAACTATATGTCCACTGTCTTATTTGGCTATCTCTGCTATCTCTAACTAACATAACACTTGGAATAATGGGTTTGTTTGTTTTTTTAATGTTTTAATTGATTTTAGAGAGAGAGGAAAGGAGAGGGAGAGAGGGAGAGAGAGAGAGAAATATTGATCGGCTGCCTCCTGCATGACCCCTACTGGGGATCGAGCCCACAACCTAACCATGTGCTCTGACTGGGAATTGAACCTGTGACCTTTTGGTGCATGGGAGGATGCTCAACCAACAGAGCCACACAAGCCAGGGCTTGAAAGAGTTTTAATCTGCTATTTTTGTTATTTTAGCACACAACTCTCACTTCATTAACTTTTATGGAAGAAATAAGAGGTGTCTCAGTTTATTTACAGTACAATAATCATCTTCAAAGAAAATCTAAAGAATTTACAAAAAGTAAAACCCTGGAACACCATTAATCATTTGAGATTGATAAAATTGTATTTCTTTCTTGTTTTCTTTTCTGCTGTGTTTAATGGAAAGGGTTCCTCTCTCCAAGGAAAACTTTGCAAGAAAGAGCCAATTCTCATTTGTCTAACATAATTTAGGTGTCACTTTAGATAGGAAGCATGGCAAAAAAATGACCTTGTAACTATGTCAACTGTGGCATTCTCTATGTAGTGGAATTAACCTTTTCTCAGTACTCAATCCCAGTTTGCTACATCAGGAAAAAGGAAACGAATTATTTTTCTCTCTTCTTAAGTCAATGCATTCATATAAAATTGTGGCTATAGTATGCATGCATATAAGCATAACCAACGGACACAAGACACTGGGGGCATGGGGTAAGGGCATGTGCGGGAGGGGGGTAGGAGAGGCTGGGGGAAGGTCAATGGGGAAAAAAGGAGACATATGTAATACTATTTGTAATACTTTAAACAATAAAATAAAATAAAATTGTGGCTATATATAAGTGAATCATTATTTATTATCCACAAAGAGCTATTTATTTGCAACTCAGAAAAAAGTACTATATCTAAATTGTAAGTAATTAGCTTCGGTAACATCCTATATAATAAAAGCCTAATATGCTAAGTGTCCAGTCGACCAGTCGGCAGTTCAACCAATCAAAGCATAATATGCTAATGATATGCTAAGGCCGCTCAACCACTCGCCATGATGAGCACTGACCACCGGGGGCAGAGAGTCGACCAGTCAACCAGTTGCTATCATGTGCACTGACCACCAGGGGGCAGACGCTCTGACTGATAGGTTAGCTTGCTGCTGGGGTCCAGCCGATTGGGACTGAATTAGGGACATGCCCTGGAGCCCACCTGCAGTCCCTCCCCGGCTGGCCAACCTCCCGCGTCCCTCCCTGGCCCCGATCATGCACTGGTGGGGTCCCTTGGCCTGACCTGTGCCCTCTCACAATCCGGGACCCCTTGGGGAATGTTGGAGAGCTGGTTTTGGCCCAATCCTGCTGGCCAGGCCGAGGGACCCCACTGGTGCACGAATTCATGCACTTTTATTAAGTACCTAATATAAAACTATATATAATCATCGATTTGAATGCCCAGAAAACATAGGCATAGATTTCTGATCTGAAGATTATAGCTAATAAAGTTAATAGCTTATCCACTGAGCAACCTTAGAAGGAAAATTTTCTTTGGGATGAGATTTTCATTATTTTTCAGTAATCATGATCCAATTCATGGAGGGCCCAAATATAACAAAAAACAGAGGGCAAAATCTATCTCTTGCTTGAGATGAGCTAGAGTTAATAGCTAAATCATAATTCTTGGGCCTTTGGATTCTAGGACTTAACACCATCAGCACCCTGGTTGTCAGGTCTTTGAATTCAGACTGAATTATATTACTGGATATTACTGGCTTTCCTGGTTCTTCAGCTTGCAGACAGCAGACTATGAGACTTCCCAGCCTATTATAGTCAGATCTTTGCCATCACTACCTTTAATCAATTTTACACCAATAGTACTACACAATGAGGGATAATAAGAAATTTTTTAACATTTCCCTTTCTAAGATGAGAATCCTCAAATTGAAATGTTTCTACATGTTTTTTACAAGTACATGTTTTTAAAGAATCAATATATATAAAAGGATAATATGTTAAGTGTCTGACCGACCAACTGGTCACTATGATACACACTCAGCACCGGGGGACAGATACTCAACACAGGAGCTGCCGTGACGCACACTGGCCATTTACAGAGAAATGGCACTGCAGACCTGGCACCCACAAAGCAACACTCGGCTTCCCCCAAGTGGGACACAGACCCCGCCACTACCCCGAGTGACAGCCCACCAAATCGCAGCCTACGCTGCCAAGACCCGATAGTGCAAAATGCAGCCCACAGCCCAGCTCAGCCCGGAAACGGTTACTGTAGGCTCAGGATAATGATGCCACATAACAACGCCTAGCTTCCTCTCCCCAGCGACAGGCCATCCTATATAATAAAACCCTAATATGCAAATCGACTGAATGGTGGAACGACCGGTTGCTATGACGTGCATTGACCACCAGGAGGCAGAGGCTCAACGCAGGAGCTGCCCCCTGGTGGTCAGTGTGCTCCCACAGGGAGAGCACCAATCAGCCAGAAGCCAGGCTCACAGCTGGCGAATGCAGCGGCGGTGGAGGGAGGCTCTCTCACCTCTATGGCAGTCGGACATCCCCCGAGGGGTCCCACACTGCGAGAGGGCGCAGGTCAGGCTGAGGCCCCCACCCAGTGCATGAATGTCATGCACCAGGCCTCCAGTTTAACAATATATGGCACCATGGACCTGGGGCCCACAAAGTAACACTCGGCTTCCCCCAAGTGGGACACAGGCCCCACCACCACCCCAGAGCAACACCCCACCAAATCGCAGCCTATATTGCCAAGACCCCATGGCGCAAAATGCAGCCCACAGCCCAGCCCAGCTTGGAAACGGTCGCTGTGGGCACCAGGTAATGATGTCACATAGCAAAGCCCAGCTTCCTCTCCCTAGCGACTAGCCTCCTTGCAGTATCTTCAGCCCAGGAACACAAATTGCTTTATAGACAGGTGGAAACATGTTACACTTTAACCAGATGTCTGTGAAGTGTTTTCCCGTGCCTCATCCCATTTCATCCTCACACAAGTCCTGAAGTAGGTAGATAGGAGACTCAGTGGAATCTATTTTCTTTTCATTAGCTGGAAAACGGAGATTTAGAAAGCTTAGAAACTTGACCCGACTGAAAAGAAGTAAGAAATGGTGGACCTTAAAAATGACTTCAGGTTTTCTCACTGCACAGAATATAGTCAAACACTGCTGCAGTTAAATATTTTATGCTTTGCTCTCCCTGCATGATCTACAATAATAATCTGCTTCATGTTGATACTTACTGCTGTGTTGCTGACAATCACCTGAAAGAGAAGTTGGGGTGCTTCACTGGGCTAGAAAAAGTTTAGCTACATCAGAAATCAGGTCTAATTAAGCAAGTTTATTCTATATATATAAAAGGCTAAGTTAACTTGCACATGCTTGATACATATAAAGCTCTTGTTGGCGCCAATCGCATGCGTGTGTTTCGATCTGTCGTTGTTGATCGTGAATTTGGTTGACACTTCTATTATAGGGAAAGGGCAAATAGCGATATTAAAATATTTTCTTCTAATTAATTTCCTTTCAATGTGTATGAATCTGTACACCGGGCCACTAGTACATTATACACATAAGTAGGAGGCTTACTACTATAAAACATAGTTTGATTTAAAAATCTTTATTGCTCTCCTACCATGCACTATGACACAAATTAGATATATAAATATAATTAAAACATGAACTCTAAATATACTAAGCTCATATAAGTGAATGAAATATATACAATAAAAAATAATAATGTGATAAAGAGCAATAAGAAGGTATTTACAAAGTAGAAGGATGGTACACTAAGCTGGAATGATTCATTCTGCCAAAGAGGGTAGAAAGAAAAGTAGGCTTCCGGAGGAGTTAACATCCTCAGCTGGCACTTACATGATGAAATAAACAGAAATAGAGGGGTAAAGATCATTTTGGGCAGAGACCTTGAACAGAGAAAATAGTACGTGTAAAGGCACAAAGGTGTAGTCAGCATGGCACAGCGGGCTGAGAGACTTCAAGTAGGCAGGAAGTGAAAAAAAGAGCTGAGATGGAATCTTAAATCATAAAACTCCATGAAAAGCACTCAGATGCATGGTGAGGATCCACGAAAGACTCACAAGCCTACTTATTCATTCCTGGGTTATGTTCACCCACAAAAATAAATATTTGCCTGTCCAGTATGGCTCAGTAGTTGAGCATCAACCATGAGCCAGGATGTTACAGTTTGATTCCCCGTCACAGCACCTGAGGCTTGATCCCCAGTGGGAGCATGCAGGAGGCAAGCCAATCAATGATTCTCTCTCATCATTGAGGTTTCTATCTCTCTCTCCTTCTCCCTTCCTCTCAAAAGCAATATATATGAATTTACTTCTTATGGAAAACACAAATAAATATTAAATGACAGTATTTCCCTCTCATCCCCATCTAAAAAGGAAAGTTATAAAAAATAAAAACAAAGGTATTCTGATTTCTAGTTACCAAAGACTGAACTGAGCCAAACATTGCATAGCACAATAATGTAATAAACCTTGGAAGTGGCAGTTTACTTTTAATTTTTTAGAGGCAAAAATTAATGAAATAATATTCTGGAATATTCAAGAATCTGGAATTATTATAGCTTAGTTCTGAATCAAATCTTAAAGTGGTTTAAGGTCAAATTATTATAAACAACACTAGAGGCCTGATGCACGAAATTTGTGCAAGAGTGGGCCTTCCATCCCCTGGCTTCCAGCACCAGCTTCCCTCTGGCACCCGAGACCCAGGCTTCCCTCCAGCAACCAGGACCCGGGCTTCCCTCTGGCTGTTGGCAGGCACCTGGGACCCTGGCTACACTCTGGCCACCGTCAGGCAACCAGGACCAGGGCTTCCCTTGCAGCCCCGGCTTCATCCGGAAGGTTGTCTGGAAGGACATCCATTCTAAATAGCATATTATGCTATTATTATTATAGACTAGTGGCCCGGTGCACAAAATTCATGCATGGGGGAAGGGGGGTCCCTCAGCCTAACCTGCACCGTCTCCAATCTGGGACCCCTTGGGGGATGTCCAACTGCTGGTCAAACATCCCTCTCACAATTTGGGACCACTGGCTCCTAACCGCTCACTTGGCCGGCCTGCCTGATCGCCCCTAACCACTCTACCTGCCAGCCTCATCACCCCAAATTGCCCCCCTTCCAGCCTGATCACCCCTAACTGCTCCCCATGCCAACCTGATTACCCCTAACTGCCTCCCCGATGCTAGCCTGATAGCCACCAACTGCCCCCACTGCTGGCCTGATGGCCCCCAAATGCCCCCGGCACCAGCCTGCTCGCATCCAACTGCCCCCACCACCGCCGGCCTGCTCGCACCAACTGCCCCCCCACCGGCCTACTCGCCCCCAACTACCCCCCCACTGGCATGCTTGCCCCCAACTGCTCCCCCGCCGGCCTGCTCGTACCCTACTGACCCCCCCCGCTGGCCTACTCACCCCCAACTGCCCCCCCTTCTGGCCTGATTGTCCCCAATGACCCCCTTGCCGGCCTGCTCGTCCCCAACTGCCCCCCCACCAGACTGCTAGCACAAACTGCCCCCCCGGTGGCCACCTCAGCCCCAACAGCCCCGCCCTGCCAGCCTGATCGCCCCCAACTGCCCCCCCGGCTGGCCTGCTCACACCCAACTGCCCCCCATTGCTGGCCTGCTCACCCCCAACTGCACCCCCACCAGCCTGATCACCCCCAACTGTCCCCCTACTGGCCTGATTGCCCCCAACTGCCTCTCCACCAGCCTACTCGCCCCCAACTGCCCCCCCTGCCGGCCTGATCACCCCCAACTGCGTTCCCTGCCTGCCTGCTCGCCCCCAACTATGCACCCCACCGGTCTGCTCACCCCCAACTGCCCCCAACTGCCCCCCCGCCAGCCAGCTCGCCACCAACTGCCCCCTTCTGCTGGCCTGTTCTCCCCTAACTGCCTCTGCCTCGGCCCCGCCACCATGGCTTTGTCTGGAAGGATGTTCGGAACGTTTCCCAGAAGGTCTTCCAGTCTAATTAGCGTATTAGTCTTTTATTAGTATAGACTAGAGGCTCGGTACACAAAAGTTTGTGCACTCGGGGGGGGGGGGGGGGGCCTCAGCCCGGCCTGTGCCCTCTCGCAGTCTGGGACCCCTCGGGAGATAACGACCTGCTGGCTTAGGCCTCCTCCCGGGTGGCAGAGGGCACGCCCAATCCCTAGGTGCAGCCCCTGGTCAGGCTCAAAACAGGGCCGATTGGGGAGTTGGGGCGCTGCCCCGTCATGCACAGAGCAGAGCGGATAGGGAGGTTGCGATGCCACCCTCAGTCACGCTCAGGGTAGGGCCGATTGGGGGGTTGGGGCACCGCCCCCTGTCACACTCAAGGCAGGGTCGATGGGGAGGTTGCAGCGCCACCCCCTGTCACGCACAGAGCAGGGCCGATCAGGGGGTTGGGGCACTGCCCCCTGTCACTCACAGAGCAGGGCCAATCAGGGGGTTGGGGCGCTGCCCCCTGTCATTCACAGAGCAGGGCCGATCAGGGGGTTGGAGCACTGCCCCCTGTCACTCACAGAGCAGGGCCCATCAGGGGGGTTGGGGCTCCGTACCCTGTCACACACAGAGCAGGGCCAATCAGGGGGTTGAGGAGCTCCCCCCTGTCATGCACAGAGCAGGGCCAATCAGGGGGTTGAGGAGCTCCCCCCTGTCATGCACAGAGCAGGGCCAATCAGGGGGTTGAGGAGCTCCCCCTGTCACTCACAGAGTAGGGCCAATAGGGGAGTTGGGGCACCACCCTGTCACACTCAGGACAGGGCCAATGGGGAGGTTATGGCTCTACCCTGTCACACACAGAGCAAGGCCCGTGGAGGGGGGTTGAGGCACCACCCTCTATCACCCATAGAACAGGGCCAATCAGGGGGTTGGGGCGCCACCACTGTCACACTCAGGGCAGGGCCGATGGAGAGGTTATGGCTCTACCCTGTCAAACACAGAGCCGCAGAGCGATCAGGGGATTGGGGAGCTCCCCCCTATCAGGCACAGAGCAGGGCTGATCAGGGGGTTGGGGCGCCTTCCCCTGTCACGAACAGAGCAGGGCAGATAGGGAGGTTGTGGCCCCGCCCCCTGTCACACACAGAGCCACAGGGCGATCAGGGGGTTGGGGAGCTCCCCCCTGTCACACACAGAGCTGCAGGGCGATCAGGGGATTGGGGAGCTCCCCCCTATCAGGCATAGAGCAGGACTGATCAGGGGGTTGGGGCGCCTTCCCCTGTCACAAACAGAGCAGGGTGGATAGGGAGGTTGTGGCCCCATCCCCTGTCACTCACAGAGCTGCAGGGCGATCAGGGGGTTTGGGCGCTGACCCCTGTCACGCTGATGCCGGTGCCGGGAGGCGTATTACCCTTTTACTATATAGAATAGAGGCCTGGTGCATGGGTAGGGGCTGGCTGGTTTGCCCTGAAGGGTGTCCTGGATCAGGGTGGGGGTCCCCACTGGGGTGCCTGGCCAGTCTGGGTGAGGGGCTGAGGGCCATTTTCAGGTTGGCGGGTGACTGAAGCTCCCAACTGCTCCTTTTTTTCTTTTTTTTTTTTTCTATTCTGGGCCAGCTTTAGCTCTGAGGCCTCGGCTCTGGCCTTTACCTTCTGTATTTGATACAATGTTGCGGTCAGGCTGGCTGAAGCCCGGCTGACTGAAAGCCGGTTTCTGGGGTTTTGTTTAGCTTCTATATTTGCTACATAGTTGCTTAGAGTTGCAGCTGAGAGGCCGGCAATTCAGGCGGGGAACGTTGGAGTTCGCCATCACTGAAGCAAGCAAGCCTCCCTGTTCGCTTCAGTGCATGGCTGCCGGCCGCCATCTTAGCTGACAGTTAATTTGCATAAGGATATGCTGATTAGCCAATGGGAAGGGTAGCAGTCGTACGCTAATTACCATGTTTCTCTTTTATTAGTGTAGATAAGGACTCTGAAGAGCAGTAAATCTACATGTGACTTCAAGCTCTAACTTATTTCCCATTTAAAGGCAATTGAGAGTTTAGATTTGGAACTAATCTACACTAATAAAAGAGAAACATGGTAATTAGCGTACGACCGCTACCCTTCCCATTGGCTAATCAGGGTGATATGCAAATTAATTGCAAGCCAAGATGGCAGCTAATTTGCATACTGCAGTCAGGGAGGGCCCGCGTGGCGCCTAAGCCCCAATGCCAGCCAGGACCCCAGCGTGCGGCCCTGAGTGGCGGGGGTGGGGGGGGCTTGGCGGCTCAAACAGCCACCTAAACCACTCCCCCAGCCGGGACCCCTGTGTGCGACCTGGGCAGCAGGGGGGGGGGGGGAGGGGGGGGGAGGGGGGCTTGGCGGTGTGAACAAACCGCCTAAACCACGCCCCCAGCCAGGACCCCTGTGTGTGGCCCTGGGCGGGTGGGGCCTCCGCAGCTGCAGTGTTTGGACCCAGACCCCCAGCCTGCCCTGGGCTCCGCTCAAGGAGGGGCTGGGGGCCTGGGGTTTACTAAACTTTCCTGGAGCTGCTCCCCACACCCCAGCCCCTGCCCCAGAACCACACTGTCTGCAGCAAGGCTCCTGGCAGCTTCCTGACAGGTGGGCAGCAGGAGAGCTGAGTAGAGCGGGGCTGCAGGGAGCCAGGGAAGGGCTGGGCTGCGGGAGCCAAGCTCCTGGGAGTCTGAGGAGAGAGCTTGAAAGTAGAGGAACCTTTGGCAAAGCCCCTGCCAGGAGCCGCGGCCATGGGGTCTGCAGGCGCGCGCACAGGCCTCCGCCTGATGGGCGATCCTGGGCAAGCGCCATGGCTTGGGGGAAGCAGCTGGCCAGCAGGCGGGCGGCCCAAGGAGCGCAGAGCGGCGCCAAGGTGGGGTGCACTAGTGGGGGCTCAGGCCTGGGCAGGGTGCTGGCGGGCAGGGATCTGCCTCGCCTGCAGAGAGTGAGGTTCTGTATTGGCCCCAATAGGCAGGAAACAAGAGGCGATGACTGCAGGGATGACTGCAGGTGTGGAAGGACGCCCAGGCAGAGGGGCACAGACTCGCAGCCCTGAGGCGGAGTGGAGGGGCGGCGCCACCTCAGTGGAGGAGCGCCCCATGCTGGGTACCCCACTGCGGCGGTTTGGTGAAGCTCCCGGTGCTGACCGGGCCTCCCCGCGTCCTGCACACTTGAGAGGCCAGGACTCCTGCTCCCGCCTTGGCCCAAAAACAAGCCTGCACCTGCCCCGCCCCCAGTTCTCGCCCACCCCATGGGGGTGCACACCTGCACAGTGAGTGCAAGCCTACCACCTGCTCCCCAGAAGGGGGGGCAGTAAAGAATGGGGGTGGGGCGGGGGAGAGGAAAGAATTTGGAGCATCCATGATGAAGAGGTGCTTGAGAATGAGGCTTGGAAGCCTCATGGGGAGGTTTGTTCTGTTTGCCCTGGCTGTCCCTTAGGAAAGGTGGAGAGCAGGCTGTGAGGGCTCCCTGCGCCAGGAGTCCAGTTCCATAGCCAACTGGAATTGGCCTCAGTTTCCTGGTCTGTAAAATATGTAAAGCGTGTCCCAGTGCCTTCACTGAGCTTTGAGGGCCAATGGAAATCCTATATAAAGAAAATGAGGGAAGACCTGAGAAAGAAAAGGAAGGGCGGGCAACACAAAAGAAAGGTTGGAAGGAACCTGTAAACCTATTGTCACTTAAATAGGGAATAGAGTCAACAGTGTTGTAATGACGGTATGAAGCCAGGTGGGTACTGGAAATATCGGGGAACACTTTGTAAAGTATATGATTGTCTAACCACTATTCTGTAACTAATAAACCTGAAACTAATACAAAATAATATTGAATGTAAAGAAATGAAAATAGGAGTGAAATTTTTCTAAATTTCAAAGTTTAAATAAAGGTTGTAAAGGAAGGAAGGGGGAGAATAAAAATAGTGTTTTTCATTTTACCACTTTATTGTCTTTTCAGTATATAAGACAGTTGTCTTTATATGGTGCTTTTATGCTTTTCTAAGTCATTATCTCATTTGATGTTCAGGGCAATTTAAAGACAAGATAATTATTCCCTCCACTATTCAGAGAAAGGAAATCTTGGTGCCTGGCCCCAATGATTCAATCGTCAATCCCTTATTGTAAAGCAGGGTTAGTGAAATTTTCTGTGAAGGGTCATATCTATACTAATAAAAGCCTTGGGGGTGATCGGGCCAGTAGGGGAGGGCAGTTGGGGATGATTAGGCCGGCAGGGGAGTAGTTAGGCGTCAATCAGGCCAGCAGGGGAGCTGTTAGGGGGCGATCAGGCTGGCAGGCTGAAGCAGTTAGGGGCAATCAGGCAGGCACGCAGGTGAGTGGTTAGGAGACAGCGGTCCAGGATTGTGAAAGGGATGTCCAACTGCCGGGTTAGGCCCGATCCCAGCAGTCGGACATCCTGGGATCAGGCCTAAACCAGCAGTCGACATCCCCCAAAGGGTCCGAGATTGGAGAGGGTGCAGGCTGGGCTGAGGGACACCCTCCTCCCGTGCACGAATTTCGTGCACCGGACCACTAGTCTATATATATAAAAGCCTAAGCGACCGTTACAACTGAATGACGGATTGACCAGTCACTGTGATGCGCACTGACCACCAGGGGGCAGATGCTCAATGTAGGTGCTGCCCCCTGGTGGTCAGTGTGCTCCCACAGCCAACCTCCTAAGGTCCCTACCCCCCGGCCAGCTGGCCTCCCCATAGGCCTCGATCACCAGCCAGGCCAAGGGACCGTACCCGTGCATGAATTTATGCCCCGGGCTTCTAGTATACAATATAACAATACCTATTACTTACAAAGTGCTCTACATTTTCAAACCCCAAATAACACAGTTATTATTTTTTTATTGCTTTAATAAGTTTACTGTGGAGGTGTTATTTCTTTCATGAGTAGAGACAAAATTCAGGCATAGTCCAAAAACAGATTTGTAAAAACAGTATTAAAAGTATCATAAAACCACATCTCTAGAGTAGCACTGATGATAGTGAGGGAAGTTCTATGACAAACTGTTTCACTATCTGAAATGCCAGCTTAACCCACTCTGGGGAGACAAACTTTATACAGGTAACAGAATCAGCTTATTACACTGAGAAATCCCAATGTCAACACAGAGACAGATATAGGTGTAGTAGAAGGGTGAAGACATAAAACTAATGGATAACATTTCCATTCCTAGATTAGATCAAGCAAGATTCAACTATTCAACTGTAGTTCAAAGATGCCCAACAACCACGTGGAAATTCTTAGAACAGTAATTATTTATATCTTAGGCAATGTGTTTGTTGTCAATCTTACAAAAACTGTGAATCATGAAACCGATGGTGGCTTCCTCTTTGTACTGGCTGCTAAAAGGTTAGAATAAATTCTGTAGCAAATGAATGACTTATGTAAACTTGCTCCTGTATTTTTTATCTTCACCATCTCATTTTCCTTTTGTCCTCACTTCTTTCATTTTTTAATCTGAGTGAATTATGTAAACTTACTTAAATCCTTTCTGAAGCAAGGGAGTACTTAAGATACTAATTAAGCAAACAGAAACAAAAAATTAAAAAGCAAACATTACCTTTATATCAAAATTACAATCAAGTCTTCTAATTAACACGATGAAAGTTCCCGATGAATTGTCTTTTAGTGGTGGAGGCACTATTGGTTCACAGGCATTCTCTGGTTTTGAGTTAATCAAAAAACCCTGAAAAAAGAATTGGTAGTAAATTTTTTCTCTGGTAAACCAAAAAAAATCAATTCAACTTGCTTCTATAAACATGTTTTGAATTTTTTTCATGTGTTTTGCATTATGCTAGATGAATTATCTGGCAAAACAACAGCTCCTATGCCCCAACTGCTCACAATCCCGGAACTTCTAAGTAGTGTTTAGTTTCATAAGCATTTAGATTTTTTAAGTAAGATCTGTTTTTGCAATTAACATTTTTTAAAATGTCACAAAGAAACCCATTACCCCAAGACAATCACTATTAGCATCTTGGTATATTTCACAACAATGACTGACATTTCTAAAACAAAGCAAATACTTTTTTAAAATTAACTTTTTGTATAGTCTCATCATTTATTTATTTATTTATTTAAAATCAACTCTAAAATTTATTTTGTTATCAAACAATGAAAATGAACAGAATTTCTAGAAATTTAGTCTATAGAAACACTAACCTCAATTAGCAAAGGCATATGTAGAAAAATGGTTCCTGCTACGTTTTTAATAGCAAAAATTTAAAAACATGCACATCAATAAGGCAGCCATTTAAAAATTATAATATATTCATACAACAAAAAATAATGAAGTCATTAAAAAGTCATTTAGTCATTCTATGATGATTAGACAATTAAATGCATATACATTAAATTGGAAAGATATTCACAAGATAATTATTAACTTAAAAAGAAAATAGCAAGTTACTTTTCCAAAACTACAAGATGGTTTGACATCAGAAAATGTATTAATAAAAAAGTAACATTAGTATAATAAATGTTATTAATATTAAATGTTACATTATATTAATATATATTAATAAATGTTTGATACATATTAATGTTATATTAATAGATTAAAACAGAAAAACCAAATGACTATGTCAACAGATATAAAACACAATAAACTCATAAAGATGATCAAATTCATTAAATCCATTTATAAAAAGAAATGAAACAATTAAACCTATGACACATTGCCTTAATAATAATCTCTATGGTCTAGCAGTCACACCAACCATCTATTCCACAGAATTTGGTAATTCCTCCTGCCTTAAGTTTCATTGCTTAGCTTGTGATAGGGAATGTTTTTGCACATTTCAGGAATAAAATGCAGCATACCTTTATTTACTCATAGAATAGTTGCCCTTCTTGATTCCATAAAGCATTTGGTTTTTACTAGAACTGTGGTTATCATTCCAATGAATACTTAGTTCACTCATGTTAAATTTACATCCTCATGTTAAATTTACACAAACTTTTTGCTTTAATGCCAAATCACATAGTACATACAGTTCAAGATACTTACAACAGCAATTAAAATGAATCTGTACTATTAAGGCATATAACTAAACTGAAGTGAAAAAAACATGAGCAGCTACGGCCAAATTCCCTGGTGATGACAGGTCCATCATGACTGCCACCTGATGGACATCAATTGAAAGACTTCCCAATGTCAGAGATGTTAAAACATGGGGTAAGAAAATGCTTTTTTTTAACCCTCCCTGAGGATATGTTGGTTTTTCTATTGTTTCAGAGAGAGAAAGGGAGGAAGAAAAGGGGAAGGTGAAGAGAGAGAAACATCCATGTGAGAAAGTTGCCTCCCATTGATGCCCCCACTGGGGATAGAACCCGAAATCTAGGTATGTGCCCGGGCCAGAAATCAAACCCACAACTTTTTGGTGTATAAGGACAACACTCCAGCCAATTGAGCTATCAGGCCAGGGCTGAAATGCATCTTAGAATTAATAAATTTATATGTACAGACAAAAAAAAAGGGTCTGCAAGTGGTCTTTGCTTTTGCCCCAGTGTGACTCAATGGTTAAGTGTCGACCCATGTACCAGGAGGTCTCAGGTTTGATTCCAGTCAGGCCACATGCCCAGGTTGCAGGATCAATCCCCAGTGGGGTGGGGGCGGGGGGGGGGGGGGGGGGGTCGTGCAGAAGGCAGCCTATGGATGTTGATGCTTCGATGTTTCTCTCTCTCTCTTCCTCTCCCTTCCCCTCCCTAAAATCAATCAAAAGATTTTTTTCTTAAAAAAGGTATTTGTTTTTAATCATTTCTATATTGTTAAATGTGTTATGCCAAGCATGTGTTATTTTTTTATTTTATTATATTTTTAACCCTCACTCAAGAATGTTTTTACTGATTTTTTTTTATTTTTATTTTTTAAGAAAGAGAGGAAGGAAGAGAGAGAGAAAGAGAACCATCAATGTTAAAGAGAAGCATTGATCGGCCACTTCATGTACGCACCCCGGCCAGGGAACAAACCTACAACTTAGGCATGTGCCCTGACCAGGAATCGAACTCACGACCTTTTCGTGTATGGGACGATGCTCCAACCAAATGAGCATCCAGTCAGGGCAGCATGTATTACTTTCAAACTTAAAATTTATAAAAATACACATAACCTAAAAGTACAAAAAACTAGCATTAGTGAAAAATTGAATTTTAAAAAACAACTCTTAAATTATTAAACATTATCTTTCCTGATGATTATGCTAAAAAAGAATAACTTCCTAAAATAGCTTACTAATTCCTATTCTTCCCTCAGAGGTGAGTTACTTAAAACTAATGCAAATTTACTTTCATTGATCCACGAAGTCTCTGAGGTAGGGTGATAATGAGCCCTTTGAATAAGAGTGGCCAAGAAGATGCTGCCTTAAGCCAGATCCACATGTCTAGAGTCACCCTCTAGGGCCAATCCCTTATTAAAAGGATACTTGCTCCACGATCAAGAACCCTCCTCATCTCTACCTTCTAAAGGGGGTCCTTTATGCCAATACATAGGAAACCGAAAAAAACTACCAATGCCTAGGATACTCAGAAACTAGATGCCCACCTTCTCTTTGCTATTATAATTCTGTGATGATTAAACAAAGTTCTGGACAAACATAGTGCATGTATACTGGCACCTCAATTATCATCAACTGCATAATGCAGTAAGTTTACAGTATATTATGTTGGTTTTTAAAAAGCATTTATGACTATACATAAAGCAAAGTGCACAAAATGTGATTTTTCAACTTGATGTGTTTTCTGACATACCTGAATCAGGACATAGAACATGAACAGCATTCCAGAAGTTCCCTTCATGCTCCCTGCCATTCATTCACTGCTCCCCAACCCAATCCCCAATGTCACTGCAGAAACATCTAAGAGCATAGATTCATTTTGGCTCAATTTGACACGTAACAGAAACAGAACCATACAGTACAGTAAATGCCCTTTTAGATTTCTTTCTCTCAGTGCCATATTTGTGAGATTCATTCTACTGTTAACCAACCATGCTGTTGAGATATACTTAGTAAATTTTTTCATTTTCATTTCTATGTAGTATTACATTCTGTGAGTATGCCAGAACTTATTCTAGAGTTGATGAGCATTTGGGTAATTTCTAGGTTATTGCAAATAGTGCTGTTATAAACATTCTAGTACAAGTCTTTTCATGAACACATGTATATGTCTGTGAAGTATGTGCACTGAAATAGAACCATAGGCTATCCAGCAGGATCATAGGGTATTAAGCTTTAGTAAATACCACCAAGCAGTTTTCCAAGGTAATTTGGGTTACACTTTTCAACTGAAACAATATAAATATAAAAATCATACAAATATAATTTTGCTTTAGTGCTTCAGAGGGTTTTCAGAATTGCAATATTTTGGGGTAAACATTAGGGAAAATTACTTTTGTTGATAAATTACACTGGTTAATAAAGTCATAAAGAGATAATTCAATGAAGTGGTTTTGTTTAAAAGACTGTTTCAGCCTGAAAAGTAGACTTCAGGTTTCACTGAATGTCAAACTATGTAATGAGTAAAATGAAGAATATATAGTGATAGTGTCAATAAAAATGCTAAAAGCAAGGTAGCTAAGCATCTTTGCCTTCATTAGAGTATAAAAGTAAAAGCAGGGCCCTGACTGGTTTGGCTCTGTGGTTAAGAGCGTCAGCGCACAGACTGGAGGGTTTCTGGTTTGATTCCCCGTCAAAGGCACATACTTTGGTTGCACGCTCAATGCTCGACCCTGGTCAGGCCGAGTGCAGGAGGCAATCAATCGATGTGTCTAACATCAATGTTTCTCTCTCTCTCTCTCTCTCTCTTTCTCTTTCTCTCTCTCTCTCTCTCTCTCTCTCTCTCTCTCTCTCTCTCTCTCTCTCCCGCCACCCCTCCCTCCCTTCTACTCTGTCTAAAATCAATGAGGAAATATCACTGGGTGAGGATTTTTTAAAAAGTAAAAGCAGGGCTGTAAGTGTTGCTCAGTGATTGAGCGTTGACCTATGAACCAGGAGGTCACGGTTAGATTCTGGGTCTCAGCACATGCCTGGGTTGCAGGCTCAATCCTCAGTAGAGGGCGTGCAGGAGGCAGCCAATTGATGATTCTCTCTCATTACTGAGGTTTCTATTTCTCTCTCTTCCTCTCCCTTCCTCTCTGAAATCAATAAAAACATATTTTTTTTAAAAAAAAGTAAAAGCAGGAAGAGGAGAAGTGATAAACTGGTGTCTCAGTGAATACCTGAAGTCATGAATTAATAACTGCAGTAACATCAAACAGTTAACATTTGGTGAGCCATGGCACTCAGTACTCTGTGTCAAGCACTATACCTTTTAAATGTTCTAATTCAGTTCATCTTTGCAACCCTATGAGATAATTACTATTATTATTATCATCCCTATTTTAAAGATGAGGAATCATCTAAGTCTCAAAAAAGGTAACCTACTCAAGGTTACACATAATGCAATCCCCAGAAAGTCTGACTCCAGATGCTATGTTCTCAACCACTATGCTATACTGCCTCCACAAGATAAAAAAAAAAGTGGGTGAAGAGCAAAATGGACAACAAGAAGAGGAATGGACATTTACAACAATGAACAAGCAAAAATGTTAGTCTAACGGGAAATTAAGGCTGATTCCAAAATTTTATACAAATACTTCAAATGATGAAGATGTCAACCTTATGCCCTGGCCAGGTGGGTGGCTCAGTTGTTAAAGCATCATCCCATATACCAAAGGTTGCAGGTTTGATTCCCGCCTGGTCAGGGCACATATCTTGGTTGTGGGTTTGATCCCCAGTGAGGGTGTGCATGGGAGGCAACCAATCAATGTTTCTCTCTCTCTCTCTCTCTCTCACCCTTCCTCTCTCTGTAAAATCAATAAAAACATATCCTCAGGTGAGGATAAAAAAGAAAAAAGATAACCTTTCTGTCATAATTTTTACAATCAAACCTAGACCAAGAGTTATACTGATCAATCAGATGTTATCAGCTATCATTTTCCTACTGTGAGACAGATGATTTTTTTTTGAGTGTTTAATTCAAACCTATATTTGCCATTTCTAAAATGTTGATCCATAGACACTTTCTTGTTACACATGTGTGCCAACGAAAACAAAAGGCAGAGAATCACTGCCATCCCTACAAAAGGAATGGCTCCTTTTCTAACATTCTTTAAAAATATACATTGTACACTCTGCACCTCACCAAAGGTGGCAATGTAATAAATACACTGGCTTAGTTCTCCTCCCTGTTCAGCAAGGTCCACCAACTACCTGTTATAAGCCCTCTTCTTTTTGGATTTCTCCAGGGCTTTGTCCATGGTTTTCTTGTTCTCCCCTAAACATCTGGGACAGTATCACTTGCCCTTAGGTTTATGATTCAGTCCTACACCGGAGAAGTGGAACCACTCGATGGGGCACTCGTCATTGTCACAGCTGATCATTTCTCCATAGAAGACCGGATTGCACAGACATTACATGGGCTCGTTCGGGTTGATGGGAAAGTCTGCAGGGGATGCTTCCCTCTCTGCTTTGGTTTGCTTTCTTCTCCTTAGGCGTTCCTGAGGCGATGTCATCATGGTCCTGATTATTGGCTGCATTCTCCCAATTTTCATTGTTGCACTGTCTCAGAGACCTCTTGTTATTGGGCTTTTCTGCCTGTGTGATTGTCTCATTCTTGGACTTATCCTGGCCGGCTTTGCCACTGTGGCCAGTGGTGTCATTGACCTCTTGGAGTTCCTCAAAGAGTTCCACGTGACTGTCCAGATCCTGTTCTCCACCAACTCCACCATCTGACTCTCAATCTGGATCTTCTCGTCTCCCAGGTCCTGGCTCCAGATCAGGGCTCTCTGAATGCAGTGCAACACTATACTATTCTGGTTGCTCTCCGTCTCCTGTTTAAACTTCTCATAATACTCATCTAGTTCCTTCAGGATTTCTTGGTATTTCGCATCAATCTCCCGCACCAGAAATACGTTTCTCTCCAAATCGAAAGGCAGAGACCCGATGGAGTCCAGGTAGCCCTCCACATAGTTCACCAGGTGGATCTGCTCCCGTTGGCAGGACTCCATGGTTCACCGAGATCCCCAGCCACTCTGCATGGCTTTCTGCTTCCTCCAGCCCCTGCCCCCTCGGAGCCCAGCCTTGCAAAATGCAAACCTCCCGCCCACCAGCATCCCCCCTCCTGCTCACTCCACCTGGCTATGTCTGTGACCATGCCGCCTGGCACAGGTGCAGGTGGGCCGGGCCAGTGCTCCTCGCCTCAGGCACTGGGTGGGCGTGCAGATACGCTCCCAGGCGCAGGGGCCGGGGCCAGGCCAACCAAGAGCGCTGCCCACCAGCCATACTTGTCCAACATGGAAAACCCCCAGATGATTTTATTTATATCAATAAGTTCCTAGAATGCTAAAAATATCCACTGCCTTTTTCTCTAATTCTTTATTAGATCATTCTTTAAAAATCTACCAGTAACTTTCATATACAGGATACATTTAATTCCTTATCTATATATAGAAAAGCCTAAGCAATCATTCGACCATTGGACCATTCCATGACATGCACTGACCACCAGGGGGTAGACACTCCAACCAGTAGGTTAGCTTGCTGTTGGGGTCTGGCTGATCGGGATTGGGAGCAATGGGCCGGACATGCACTGGAGTCCTCCTGAGGTCCCTCCTCAGCCCCGATAGTGCACAGGTGTGAGGGACCCCATCAGTGCATGAATCTGTGCACCGGGCCTCTAGTTTACAAATAATTGGACATTATGCTCCTCTTATGAAGCAAAATATCCTTTAACTATAATTCATAGCATAGTAAGTTCCTGTAACACTATGCTCTGCATACACTGGCTGCATTTCATGAGGGCTCTGTTGAAGTACTAGGATGGGTAAGACTGAGGCCCTACCCTAGTAATATCTGAAAAGAACTAACAGACCCAATAAGAGAAGAAAACAACAAAGAATAAGCAACATATAGTACAACTGCATAGAACAGAGCAAATCTGCTCTATGGGAGGCAGTAACAGAAAAAGTGGTGTTTGTCTTGGTTCTTAAACTTTACTGTATTTCAGTTGGGTACCAAAAACTGACCATAGTACTATAAATGACCTGACTAATATAACAACAGATATTGCTCTTTTTTTTTTTTTTAAGTTCAAGATCTAACTGGCTTTATTCAACAATTCATGAATTGGGCAGCATCCCACCTAGTAAATGGAAAGGTGCCCTAAGCTATCACTCTTTTAACATGTTCTAGACATTATATTTCTACTGATGTCCTGTAAAATCGAATTAGGTTTTTGGCAAGTACATCAGTTATTTCAACAAATTTTTGACATGTTGCATCTAAGCTATATTTCTACTCTTTTCGGTACCTATCTTTTAAGACTCAAGGGTAAACATTAATATATTAACCATTCCAAGCTTCATGCTATCTGCAAATCCAACAGCCATTCCTTCCAAGTCTTTTTGCACATCAAGAAATGCACTGAATAAGATAGAAATGTGAGGGTTATGGACCAATTCAAAGTTAAGCTCCTGCCCTAGCCAGTTTGGCTCAGTGGATAGAGTGTCAACCCACGAACTGAAGGGTCATGGGTTCGATTCCCGATCAAGGGCATGTACCTCGGTTGCAGGCTCGATCCCCAGCCCTGGATAGGGACCTGGGAGAGGCAATCAATGTGTCTCTCATTGATGTTTCTCTCTGTTTCTCCTCCTCCCTTCCACTCTCTCTAAGAATCAATGGAAAAATATCCCACGGATGATGATTAACAAACAAAAAAAAAGTAAAGCCCTTGCTCTGGCCAGATGGCTCAGTTGGTTGGAATGTCGTCCCATACACCAAAGGGTTTCGGGTTTGATTCCCGGTCAGGCCATATATCTAGGTTGTGGTTCGATCCCCTGTTGGGGCAAGAATAGCCAATGTTTCTCTCTCACATCGATGTGTGTGTGTTTTTCTCTCTCTCTCCCTTCCACTCTCTAAAATCAATGAAAATATATCCTCCAGTGAGAATTTTAAAAAAATAAAAGGTTAACTGGATCAAAAAAAAGGGTTTTCAAAAAACTCTTCGTAAATTAGATATGACATTTATAACATTATTCAGAGCAGTAACTGAGTATCTTTCACCTCAAAGTAACATCTCATCTTTACACACTGATAGAATTCTTCCCAATAATCTTTTGTGGTTATATATTTTATCAGATTTTAGACTTATAACCTTTTTAGATTATATATTTTATCAATGAGTTAGATTTTAGATTATAATAAAATCTGATTAAAAGATATCATAGATGCTTCTGGTCAAGGTGAAATAGGTAAATACTGTGTTTGCTTCCTCCAATGACCACATCAAAATTACAAATAAATTATAGAACAATCAACCTGGAAAACCATCTAAAGATTAGCTGGACAGAATTCCTATAACTAAGGATATAAAGAAGCCACATTTGGTAGGAAGGGAGGAGACCCACACCACATGTGACGGTTGAGAAACATCAGGAAGGATATCTCATCTGCAGAGGTCCCACCTAAGGAGCAAGGGGTCCCAGTCCCACAATGGGCTCCCGAGCCCAGGGTTCCAGTGCCAGGAAGAGGAGTCTCTACAACATCTGGCTTGGAAAATCAGCAGGGACTCTATCTAGATGAGAGTGCTGCTGGAAACCCAGGCATCCTCTTAAAGGGCCTGTGTACAGTCTCAGTTGCCCACACTCACCCTAAACTCCTTTGAACAAACAGTAGTGAAAGGTAGCAGAAACATACGTAGAGAAACTGACTTGTAAGACTTCCAGGTGAGGGCTGGAGGGACAGCAGAGATTGTCCCTATGTTGAACCCTCCCCCCACGTGGCCTGAAGGTACAGGCGCTTCAGACTTTCTTAAAAATTCTCAAGGATCCTCAGACCCCAGGCAGGCAAGGATTGGCCTCAGAGTGCCCTTTACCTCTGGCTTAAAGGCCCCAGCCCCAGCAATGGTGCCAAATCTGAATATTCATTAACGTTGTGAACATTAACCTGGTGAACACCGTTTACCTTACCCTGAAACTCCCTGAGACCTTGCCCCACCCAAAGCTCTGGCCATTCCTTGAAGGCAGCCATCTCACTAGTGCTGCAGACTGCCCTAATAACTCTCAAAGGTCCAAAGGGTCTGGGAAGGTGGCTAATGGACACACCATGCCCTGTGCCTCTTGCTGATTGGCCCCAGGACCGCTTTGTAGAGTGGTCAGCCTTGGTTCATCCTGTGGCCTCTCCCACGTGCCTCCAGGCCCACCACAGGCAGCTACCACCTGTGGATCACTTTGTAGCTCCTACCAGGTGGCCCAGGGCCAAGCACAGGCAGCAGTTGACCTTGGCCTGAACAGGCGCCCCACCCAAGAGTCCTCAAAACCAACATACCTGGTGGCCAGCTTCAGACCACAACAGAGAATCACCCATTAGCTCCACAAACAGCATACCCAAAGGGTAGTCTCAGCAGGCACCAGAGCTTCACTGGGGCAAATCCCACTCTATGCTGTCAGTCCCTGCATAGCAGCTGGTACACTATGATCATGGCTAATCCTTCCAGCCAACCAGTCTGAGGCTCAATCCCCACCCAATGAACTGCAACCGGAGGGCACATACAACCCACATTCTTGGAGCACCCAGCTGAGGTGATCAGAAAGACTGTGCCACTGGGCTCCACAAGATAACTACTATATAAGGACACCCTGCCAAGATCTACCTAATACATAGAAACAAACACAGAGGGGCAGCCAAAATGAGGAGACAAAAAAACACATCCCAAATGAAGTAAAAGGGAAAAACTCCAGAAAAAGAACTAAACCAAATGGAAGCATACAATCTACCAGATATGGAGTTCAATGAACTTGGGGAAGAACAGACAAAAAGTCTCTACGGGGTTGAACATTTCTTATGTTGAGAGCAGCCTCCCTCATAGCTAGTATTTCACTAAATATGTGGTTAGTCACTACCTAGCCTGCAACTGGTCAGTGAGAAAAATCCATGTGTTAAATTTGGGGAAACAGGCTGGCAAAGGATAGCTCCTTGATTAGCTGGGTAGCAACAGAGTCAGAATATTCTGAGGTGAAACCACAGAGGCCTCCTGATCAGAGAAAAGGGGATGTGCTTTGGAGGTCAGTGACTGCATTAATCCTTTATCAAGCCAGGTCTACAGGTGATTCTGGGTTTTTTTCCTGAAACAGTTTGGAAACTGCTTTTCCAGGCTATGATACTCTGAACATCTCTATCCCTTTCTAGGTAAATTAGCTAGAAGGGATTCCATTATAAAAATTAAGAAACCTTTCATATACACAAATGATAACCAAGTATGAACTTTATGAGTTTATAAATTTATGAACTAAAAGCACTACATATTCAGAAAAAAAGATCTAAAGGCCTGTAATAGCAGATAACACCCTAATGTTTAACTCTAAAGAAAATAGTGGGATTGATATGTACAAGTAAACGAAGGGGTGAAGGAAGGTTTTCCTTTTTCTTCTGTATACATATATTTTACAATGAGAAATAGTCATACAGTACTGGGAATTTATAAACATAATTTAAAATCATGCATGCAGCACATATACTAAAAGTAATTTTTTTTAACTTTAAAAAATTAACACCCAGAGGTGCCTGTCAACCTAATTGAGAATAATAGTTTTACTGTATTAACAAACTAAAAACATTCTATGGTACATATAGACACAATTTCATATATTCTGATTTATATAACATAAAAACTTCATATTACCTTGGAATGGGTAATATGGGTAATACTTTCTAACTATGACCCCAGAGGAGAAAGAAAAAATAGCAATTTTTAACTAAAATAAAAATTCTAAACCTTAAATAAAGTTAAAAGATGAGCAAAAAACTGGGGAAAATAATCTGAAGCATAATGGCAAACAATAGATTGATACTTCCAATATATAAAGAATTCTTACAAATCAATAAGAATCAATATCTTAATTTAAAAATAGGCAAAGAGCATTAACAGGCTTCTCTATTCTCTCTCTCTCTTTCACACATACACACACTCACTCACATACACACATGGCAAAAAACATTAAGATGATCAATCTCAGTTTTTTTATCAATCAATAATATTTGGTAATATCTAGTATTAAATATGGTATAAGGACAGCCCCAGACACTAAATTTAGAAGGGCAACCTGGAATACCAACAAAAGTTTAAACATGTGTTCCATAAACAAAGCAATTCTACATTATCTTATACAAATAAACAGACACACAAGGATAAAGACATTCATGCACTATGAAAAATTAAACAAATATTAAAAAATCCATAGTGTTTTATGATATTGCAAAACCATGCAGCCAATGCAAATAAAAATGTACCACATCTGTTAGCATGAAAAGATTTTCTAGATATATGATTAAGTGAAAAAGGCAAGCAACCAAGTAGTATGTTCCTATTAGTGTTAAATACAGACTCATTATCTACACAAGCATTTACATAAATATATATGCACACATATCTACACACACACACCACGGCATATATTCTAGAAAATGGGTCTAAAATATTGTATACCAAAATGTTAACAGTGGCTAGTCCAGGATAATACAATCATAGGTGATTTCCACTTTCTTCTTCATACCTTTTGAATAGTCTAAACCCTGTACAAATGAATATGTACAGGTTTTCTGATGAGAAATAGTAATAAATATTTTCATTCTTAAAATAAAGTCACCTTATTAAATACTTTGTGCTGTAATCATATATTACTATTTTCTTACCTTTAAACCTTCAGCTGGAAGTCTATAACCAAATCTTGCTGGAAGGTCATCAAATGTCTGAGACACATTTTCAAAATTATACTAAATGTAAAATTAGAAACAATCCAGTTACAACCAACTTAAACATCACATTAAAAACAAAAAGTTTATTAAATTATTTGAGTTGTCATTTCCACAATTCTGATTTATTATCACAGTTTATTACAAGAAAAATAATTTTATAAATGTGCATCCACTAAAATAGCAAAGAATACATACAATTTACTACATATACAGCTGCTTAAATTGGATTCTGATTTCATATAATAATTAAACAACAGCAATAATTTTATAACATTAAACTGCCCACTATTTTCTGAGTTTTTCCCACAGATAATACCCTAGCAAGAGATTTTCTAGAAAGATTATTTCCCAGCAGGATTCCACTTTATTTTCTCTATATTATAGGGTCTGACTTATTGGAAGAGATTTACAGAATTTCTGGCCCTTGCTATGAAAAATGCATTTTCCCCAAAGCAAGGACGAGTATCAAATCCTACTTTTAAAGCATTGTTATTTTATATATAATCTGAACATTTTTATCTAGGGCTAAACAATGAAAGGATTAAACTGAATGAAGTACATATATATAGAAAACCTATTTTAACAACTTTCTCCTTCCTTATAGATATAGATTCCTATGCTAAAATATTTATCAGTCCTCTAACAAAACAGAACAAAACAAAACAAGTAAATAGTAAATAAGTAACTTTAGAAACACAGACAAAACCTGTATGGTGCATTAGAAGTTCAGATAGTTGCCATAAACTGTAGGCAAAAAAAAATCGAACATATTTGTTTGAATATACATAAAAAGAATGGAACAAAGCAAGACTGTTATGTATAGATAACAAAGGATAGAAGGATCAAGCAAAACTTAAATATTCATAAACATGGATTAGGTCGCACATCCAGGTTGATGGCTATATCATCCCTAAATTAAACACCTACTGGTGATCCCCATTCTAGCTTCATGTGTCATATGCCAGACACATGCAGATAAATAGCTCTTCAGGTTAACAGCAAGTTACAGCTGTGTTCACATGCAAATACCTCACATCTCTCCCATAGAGCAAGCAAAGGTTGGATCCAGACACCTTCCATCTGTCAAGTCGCCTTGCTAACCTCAGCTCAGACCCTGGTAACCACCCTGTCACCAGGGAAAGCTAATGCAGCAGAGAGAGACTGGACAAACTGATGACAGTAACACAAGACTCAGGTAGTATGGTTCTTACATTCCACTTTTACCCTATTCCAAGTGTCTCAGCATATCCATCTATTCCCTGTACTTCTCACCGTATGTTTGTAATTAATTCAATAAACTGTGTGATTCAAGCAACTGAATTTAGTCTCTGAACCTATCCATTGTGTCACCTCTGGAATAGTCAGCCTGGCGTTATACTTGGAGGTCAGCGCTGCTTCTGAGTAATTTCCTACTGTAACACTAATTCATCTTTGCAGAGTGCACTAGGATTACAAAGTGCTTTAGAGTCACAAAGTGCTATTATATCCATTACCACATGTATCATTTAATCTCTTAAATAAAAGACCTTTCTTTAATTGATTTAATTCAATTATGATCAGCTCTGTGTTGAATTTGAGAAACTCATTTAAGTCTTCCAAGGCCAAAGACACTACTGTAAAATAAAGAAACTAATCTAGATCAACATAGATAGACCAAAAAAAAAATACAAATGCGTGCAGACAGTACTTTTTTAAAAGGTATATTTAAACTCAGGAAATGGAAAATCTACACCTGTACTGAAGTATTTTTTTTTATCATTTCCTATTATTGAAGAGTTTCACTTTTTTACTAGAAGTCCAGAAATAAAATATCTGCCTTGACCTACATAGTACTTGTAATACTAGGACTTGGAATCAGTTGTGTTATTGAGTGAAACCCATTTTGAAATTACTTTGTCTTTTCTTAATAGCAAACAAAGGATTGTCTCACACTGCCTCTTATAGTCCCACTAGAGGCCCAGTGCACAAAATTCGTGCATGGGGAGGGTCCCTAGTGGCTGCCGGATGCCGGCAGGGGCCTTCCTTCATTCTGACCAGTCCCCTGTGGTCAGCGCACGTCATAGCAAGCAATCAAACTCCCGGTCAAACTCCTGAGGGGGCACTTTGCATATTGGGCTTTTATATATATACTGGAGGCCTGGTGCACAAAAATTTGTGCACTCGGGGGGAAGGGGAGGTCCCTCAGCACGGCCTGTGCCCTCGCGCAGTCTGGGACCTCTCGGGAGATAACGACCTGCTGGCTTAGGCCTGCTCCCGGGTGGCAGAGGGCAGGCCCAATCCCTAGGTGCAGCCCCTGGTCAGGCTCAGAGCAGGGCACATTGAGGAGTTGGGGCACCGCCCCCTGTCATGCACAGAGCAGGGCGGATCAGGAGGTTGCTATGACACCCCTAGTCACGCTCAGGGTAGGGCGGATTGGGAGGTTGGGGCACCGCCCCCAGTCACACTCAAGGCAGGGTCGATGGGGAGGTTGCGGCGCCACCCCCTGTCACGCACAGAGCAGGGCCAATCAGGGGGTTGGGGCGCTGCCCCCTGTCACTCACAGAGCAGGGCCCATTAGGGGGGTTGGGGCTCTGTACCCTGTCACGCACAGAGCAGGGTCGATCAGGGGGTTGGGGAGCTCCCCCTGTCATGCACAGAGCAGGGCCGATCAGGGGGTTGGGGCCCCGCACCTTGTCACACACAGAGCCGCAGGGTGATCAGGGGGTTGGGGAGCTCCCCCCTATCAGGCACACAGCAGGGCTGATCAGGGACTTTGGGCGCTGCCCCCTGTCACGCTGATCATGGTGCTGGGAGGCATATTACCCTTTTACTATATAGGATAGAGGCCTGGTGCACGGGTGGGGGCCACCTGGTTTGCCCTGAAGGGTGTCCTGGATCAGGGTGGGGGTCCCACTTGGGTGCCTGGCCAGCCTGGGTGAGGGGATGATGGCTGTTTGCAGCTGGCCACACCCCCTTCAGGGTGGGGGTCCCCACTGGGGTGCCTGGCCAGTCTGGGTGAGGGGCTGAGGGCTGTTTTCAGGCTGGCGGGTGACTGAAGCTCCCAACTGCTCCTTTTTTTGTTTTTGTTTTTTTATTCTGGGCCAGCTTTAGCTCTGAGGCTTGGCTCCAGCTCTTAGGCCTCGGCTGCTGAAAGCAGGTATCTGGATTGTTTGGGTTCTATAATCGAAACACTGTTTCAACTCCAGCTCTGAGATCCCGACTGGCTGAAAGCAGGTTTCTGGAGTTTGTTTAGCTTTTATATTTGTAACAATGTTTCAAACTGCAAGCTCAGAGGCCGGCAGCGGCAGGCGGGGAACGTTGGAGTCCTCCGTCACTGAAGCAAGCAAGCCTCATGTTCGCTTCAAGCTGCCTGGCTGCCGGCCGCCATCTTGGCTGGCAGTTAATTTGCATATCACCCTGATTAGCCAATGGGAAGGGTAGCAGAGTGACACCAATTTGCATGTTTCTCTTTTATTAGTGTAGACTAGTAGCCCAGTGCACGAAATTCATGCACTGGGGTAGGGGGGGAGGAAAGGGGCCCCTCAGTCTGGCCTGCACCCTCTCCAATCTGAGAACCCTCAGGGAATTTCCAACTGCCTGTTTGTGCCCACACTTTTAACAGATAACAGCTCCATTGTTGTTTCTTTCTTATGCTTAAAACCATTGGAATTAGTAGGTATTCAAAGTGTGTACACATTTTGGGGAGACACCCTGTATATTTCTAGTCAGCGGTGAAATAAACCAACAGCAGATTTGGAACCCCCAGACAGGGAACCTCGCTCACTCCCCACATGTCTGCCCACTTCACTTTCCACCTTCATGGGCAGCAGGAGAATCAACTTTTTCTCTCATTAATTCAGAAAAGCACGTCCTGTCACCCGCTGCCCGGCAGGAGTGCGCTAGGCCCCAAGCAAGTGAGGCTCAGTCAGGGCAGCCTTTGCTCATGGGTGCTGGCACCCAAAGTGCACATTCCTCCTCTACAGTTGCACCGTCTATCCCACTGTTTCACTGAGAGGACGGAATTCCTCTCTGCCTCTGGGTTCTTGATCTTGAAGGCTGACTGAAGGCACCTCAGCGAGGGCCGCCCGTGCCCACCAGGTGTGTCTGTCTGCATCTGCTCCCGCCTCAGCACCTGCATTAACCCCCCAGAGGTGATCTTGTAGCTGCACTGGCCTCCGTGGGAACAGGGCATCACCACTCTGCCCTCTCACTGTCATCTCACAGGCGCCCACCCTCAGCACGCAGAACACCCAGACACTCTCCAAAGGACGTGAGCGCATCAGAGGGGATGTGTGCACATCCTGTGGGGGTGTTAGGCATGCTGGGTTGATGGAAGTGTGGTGGAGAGGCGGGGGGAACTTGTGCACGCCTTGGTTTGCAACTGTTGCAGGCGTGGGAGGGTGACAGTGTGCTGGGGGATGTTCGCATGCCAGGGGGGGATGTGCACACTGGAGGCCTCTGCCTTTGCAGATCTGCAAACCCCCGCGGTGCGGCCAGGAGGACGTCAGTCTGGCCCGCCACAGTGGCTATCCCTGCGATCCTGCACCTTCTGGGCCAGGAGGCGGATCTTGCGCAGCCACTCCTGGGCACTGATGGCCTGCAGGCACTACTTCAGCTCAGCCTGCAGGCTCCGCTTGGCGCGCTCACAGCTGTCACCACCGCCATGTGGGGAGTACAGGCTGCCCTCCGGCGGCCTGCCTCCCCTGTCGAGAGGCTCTCTGCGCTGCTCACCTGCCCAGAGTGACTGGGGCTAGGCGGAAGCCAGGCGTCCTGCCCTGCCCAACCCTGGCCGATCCGCCCCTGTGCGAGCTGCTGCCCGCCGGGAAGGGTCACGGATCCAGATCCCGGGACCGCGGACAGCCTCAAGCACTGCCCCCTGCCCGGCAGGGTCACAGATCCGGGTCCCGGACCGCAGACAGCCTTTCCCGCTGCCGCCTGCCTTCAGTATGCAAATTAGCTGCCATCTTGTTGCTTCAGGGTGGGGGTCCCGCTTGGGTGCCTGGCCAGCCTGGATGAGGGGATGATGGCTGTTTGCAGCTGGTCATACACCCTTCAGGGTGGGGGTCCCCGCTGGGGTGCCTGGCCAGTCTGGGTGAGGGGCTGAGGGCCATTTTCAGGCTGGCGGGAGACTGAAGCTCCCAACCTCTCCTTTTTTTCTTTTTTTTTTATTCTGGGATTTATTTACCTTCTATGGCTGTCACTGGAGCTGAGAGCCAGCTTTAGCTCTGAGGCTCAGCTCCAGCTCTGAGACCTCGGCTGCTGAAAGCAGGGATCTGGGTTTGTTCTATAATTGAAACAATGTTGCGGTCCTGCTGGCTGAAGCCCGGCTGGCTGAAAGCAGGCTTCTGGGGTTTTGTTTAGCTTCTATACTTGCAACATTGTTTCTTAGAGTGCAAGCTCAGAGGCCGGCAGTGGCAGACAGGGAACTTTGGCTTCCTCCATCACTGGAGCAAGAAGCCTCCTGTTTGCTTCAGCTGCCTGGCTGCCGGCCGCCATCTTGGTTGGCTGTTAATTTGCATATCGCCCTGATTAGCCAATGGGAAGCGTGTCGGAGATATGGTTAATTACCATGTTTGTCTATTATTAGATAGAAAATATATATTTATTTATTTTTTTTTTTTAGAGGCCCGGTGCACAAAATTTGTGCACTGAAGGGGGATCCCCCAGCCTGGCCTGTGCCCTCTCACAGTGCGGGAGCCCCACGATCAATCACCCCAAAGAGGTAGGCCTCGCCCACCCATCCGGGGCTCCTCGATAGATTGTCCCAAAGAGGTAGGCCAGAGCTGCGGGACCCGCTTCCGCACTGGGCACACAGCGTCAAGCCTCTGCCCACCCATGTGCACACGCAGGCCCACCCACCCACATGTGCCCACTGCACACACAGCCTCCTGGTGATTGCTCGTTACAGCATGAGGGCATCACAGCATGAGGGTGTCACAACCACATAGGCTTTTATTAATAGGATAGATACATTGTTTTAAAAAAAAACAGTTCTTATCATGAATAAGAGAAATGGAAACATCTTTAGCACAAAGTGCTTTACATTTTTACTGCGGCTCCTGAAATTAAAGCATGTTCACTATTAAAATGTTTGAATTAGAAAATAAAGTCACTCCTCTCAGGAATCCCATCTGCAGTGATTACCACGTATAACAGTTTTAATGCACATATTTTGAAAAGGTCTTTTCCTAAACCAATTCTCCTCTTTGACAGCAGCCTTAATAGAAAGTTTCATTTAATTTAGAAAGTAACAATTATTGAGCATTTATGACATCATGATAAACACTTAACAGGTATTCACTTATTTAATTCTTACAACAACCCTATAAAGTCAGTCACTATTATCTTCATCCTCATTTTAGAGAGACCACAGATGTTGAAAATAACTTGCTCTAGTAAATTAGAGGAACCAAGATTCTAATTTATGCAGTCTGGCCCCAGAACCCTGGCTCTTAACCCATTGCCCTACATTGTCTCTCATACAGTCTCATTTTCATAAGAAGTAAAGTGAGACTTAAGAGATGTTAAATTTAGCTCAGATTCTAACTCAACTGCTAGAGCTACCATGCTGTGTAATCCAATCCATTCACACCACTGGGTGCTGCTCTCCTATTCTGCCCATTGGCCCGCACAAGCACCTACCAAGCAACGAATTCTGTCCCTGACAAATCTCTTCAACAGAATCAAAAAGCAGATTGGGAGTAAACCAAAATTGGGTTGTTTGACTCGCTCTAAAACAGTATAAGATGGATACTACTTCTCAATAAAATCATGGCCCTACTCAAAGCTAACAAGTCACTTGTAGCTTATGAGCCTAAGAACATTCAACATTGATCAGGTTATCTCTAGAGTGTCATGCCCCTGCCAATTCTAAGGTTCCATGTTTCTATATATAAATCTACATAATAATTTCACATTTCCTTTGGATCAAAGGAAAGAGAAATGAAATAAGAGATGAAAAGAAAATGAATTGCTAACAGAAACAACAACAATCTAAAGAACCAAGGAATGAATACTACTAAAAGAAAACATAAAAGAACTAAATATCCAGTGAAAAGCTATTTATCAGTTCAAAGATTTACTGAATTCCTACTGTGTAACTTGCTCTAGGCATGAGACATAAGGTTTAGTAAGACAGTCCTGACTTCCAGGTACTCATGATCTAGGGAGCTTACTGACTAGCTAGCAACACACTATAGTGGCATCTCAAATAGTCTCTTCTATTTTTGGCATTTGAATTCTCCCATTTAACTGTTAATATCCTGACAACAGTACAGCTGTCAGGATATTAATAATTAAATGGAAGAATTCAAATGCCAAAAAATAAAATCATCTGACATACAAATAACAAGACTAAAACTTACTTTATCATTTCAAAGGCAGAATACTCATACCTATCCAAAATGGAATTAGAATCAATCTTTACCAATTTATTGAAATCTGTGTTGCTGCAAACTCAGATTTCAAGGATATTCTCATTCAATTAAAAGGAAGAACTAGCCAAAACCGGTTTGGCTCAGTGGATAGAGCATCGGCTTGCGGACTGAAGGGTCCCGGGTTCGATTCCGGTCAAGGGCATGTACCTGGGTTGCGGCCACATCCCCAGTAGGAGATGTGCAGGAGGCAGCTGATCGATGTTTCTCTCTCATCGATGTTTCTAACTCTCTATCTCTCTCCCTTCCTCTCTGTAAAAAATCAATAAAATATATTTTAAAAAAAATAAAAATAAAAAAAAATAAAAGGAAGAACTAATATTTTCTATCTCTTGACTCACTTCTTCTGAATAACTGTGTTACCACATCCAGTTCCTCAGTCTTTACAACCCACTCCCCTCCAACTATCTCTGTACTCATGTCAGCCTTCCATCTTTTAGTGTCAGCACAAAAGCCAGATTTAAGCAACTCCCATTCTCCTCCTCCTCCTTCTCCTGCCATGAGCAATTCCCATGCTCATAGTTCCTTCACCAGATAACATCATACATTTCTCACTTACTTGCCTAAAGCACAGGGAACACTGATGGCAAGAACTGATTGTTCTTCTGTACTTAATATTTTGTTCTGTCTCTATTAAAAAATTCACCTTGGCCCTAACCGGTTTGGCTCAGTGGATAGAGCATCGGCCTGGGGACCGAAGGGTCCCAGGTTCGATTCCGGTCGAGAGCATGTACCTTGGTTGCGGGCACATCCCCAGTGGGGGGTGTGCAGGAGGCAGCTGATCGATGTTTCTCTCTCATCGATGTTTCTAACTCTCTATTCCTCTCCCTTCCTCTCTGTAAAAAATAAAAGAAAAAAAAATTCACCTTGGGCAGTCTCATACATTGCTCAAGGGAGTGAGTGAAGGATGAAGAGAATGATAATTAGAAATGCAGGTAAAACAGATAAAACATTTACTGTGTGTCAGATACTGTTCTAAGCAGTTTGCCTTACTTAATCATCACTATAACACCTCAGCATATAAATGAAGGAACTGAGGCACTTACAGTGGCTAAGTAATTTGATCAAGATCACACAGTGGGGTACATCTACACAATGGAATACTACACTGCTGTAAAAAAGAAAGAACTCTTACCATTAGCAACAGCATGGATGGACCTGGAGAGCATTATGCTAAGCAAAATTAACCAAGCCAGAGAAAGACACATATCACATGATCTCACTCATCTGTGGAATATGTTGAACAACATAAACTGATGGAAAAAAATGGATATAGATATAGAGACAGAGAAGCAACAAACAGACTGTCAAACTTCAGTGGGAAGGAAGGGGAGGGTGGGTGATAAGAGATCAACCAAAGGACTTATATGCATGCATATAAGCATAACCAATGGACAAAGATACTAGGGGGGTAAGGACATGTGCCAGGGGGTGGGGTTGGCTGGGGAGAAGTCAATTGGCAACCGGTTGGCGACTGCTGCTTTAAACAATAAAAATATATATATATATATCACACAGCAGTTCAGTTTCCAGAGCAGTCCACAGTCATTTAACCCATCATAGCTGAACCACAGAGTAACAATCCTCTTCAGGTAAAAAGGAAAGAAAGACAACAAGGAGTGGCAGACATTAGAAAGAATAGAGAGAAGAGGAAGATGGAAGGAGAGAGAGAGGGGAGGAGGAAATGAAAGAAATCAAAGGAAAAAAGGTAGACAACAAGAACTTCACTCCTTGATCAGTCCATTCATACATCCTCTACCTCATTTCAAAAGTTATCCAAGAACTTCACTCCTTGATCAGTCCATTCATACATCCTCTACCTCATTTCAAAAGTTATCCCAAAAATATTCCAAGCACTTAGGGGACTAATTTGGAGGAGAGATTTGAATAACAATGAACTCTTAATTCTGCTTCCATTCCAACTTTTAAAAAATCCACTTTTCTAGAAAATAATCTAATCAGCCCGTTCTCTACTAAAGAGGGAAACAGAGGGTGAGAAATCTCATAGGAATTAGAATTGCTATGCCTTCAAAAGATAAGGTATAGAAACCAGCTTCGTTTTCTCCCAGGCTCTACATTGATCCTAGACTCTTCCATAAGTGCTACAGTATGCAGACACATGGCTGAGGACCACATCACGCTTTGATCAGCAACAATTCCAGCCCTTCTATTTCTCACCTAATGTCACTAAGCAAAAAGTAAAAACAGTAAACCTTAGCACAGTACCTAGAGTATAGATGTGCATGGGTACACACATGCACACACACACAGTTAATTCTTCTCTTTCTAGCTTCACAGAAATGAGAAATAGAAAACAGATACACTTCCCAGTTTAGAGGATAGTAAATGGTAAGACGCCTAGAAAGGACACCAAAGGTTTTGAGGAGCAATGTTCTCTAAAAATCTTTTCTAGCCATCATTACAGATAAGACCATTGTGCTTTTTTTCTGACTCATTAACATTAATTTTAGCTTAATATTTTCTTTGTTATCCTCACCAGAGGATTTTTTTTTTCCCATTGATTTTCAGAGAGAGTGGAAGGGAGGGGAAGAGACAAAGAGAAACAACATCAATGGGTTGCCTCCCACGCATGCATGGGGATCCAGCCTGCAACCTACATATGTGCCCTTGACCAGAATTAAAACCCAAGACCCTTCAGCCCACAGGCTGACCATCTAACCACTGAGCCAAACCAGGTAGGGCAGTTTAATATTTTCTATAGACATCTTGTACAATTTTTAAAAATAACATTATTAAAGTCATTACATATATATATACTAATTATCAAGAAAAACATCAAGATTCTAGAAATACACAGCATTTAGCTATACATGCATATGAGCACTCTTGGGAGCATGCACACTTGCAAGAATAACAACATGTATCAGGTATTTACTGTACATTAGATCTTATGTTAGATATTCAGCAGTAAAAAGATGAGTAAGGTCCCCCACTTTCAAGTAACAACTATGTGTATGTGCCCATATATTTTTAGGTAAACACCTTATAAAATCCTACCATTTAGGACTTTTAAAGCTTTTCTTTAAGGGATGTTTTTAGACATGAATAAATTTCGATACTTACTGCTAAAATGTCTGCTTCTACAGGCAGTAGGTTTAAAAATGCAAACAATTGCACAGTCAGGATGGTATAGATTTGTGTGGCCGACAGCATGAGCATCCCTATGGAGAGCAGCATCTCGCTGTCAAATCACCTGGAAGATAAGCAGGTAAGTAACAATGAACTCTGTTGCTTTGTCCCTGAAAATAAGTGACTTGCTATATTCATTCCTGATATCCAAAAATATCTCTTTTAATTATGATCATGAAAACATTAAAATTAAACATATTTCGAAAGCATGGATTTACACAGATTTGAATATTTAGGTAAACACCCAAGGTTAGTCAAAACTTACAAAACTCATGGTGATTAAGTTCTGTGTTTTAACCGCAAAAAAAACATCTTCCCATAGTTGTTGGTTTACAGTATAACTCATCTACTAATTCAATTTGGGGGAAACTAGGTTTCAATTCAAATAATGATTTAAAAACACACAAGCACCTTTGCTTTAAATTTTTTACAATTTTAAGGAATTTTTATAATTATTTAAATATAATTGATAAATTCACATTTAATTTACTTTTTATTTATTCTTGCACATTGTGCCTATAGAGAATGTAAAAAAACAAAACACTTATAAGTAATACTTTTGCCCTTTCTCTCCTAATATATACATTTTTCCGTCTCTACATCCTAATAGCTCTACATCCTAAGAGCAATAGTGCAGATACCTCTCCCAACCTCATGCAATTCTCTACATGAGTCTCTACCTATCTCACAGCAAAAAGATATCATGAAAGAACTAAATGTTAACCAAGCTGAGTTCAAAATTCTCATCAGTAAGCCTCAACCAACTATATAGCATACTTAAAGGTGAGCATAAAGTTTGCCTTTATAAAGAATTACTTCATTAAATACCACCAACTCATGTAATACCAACTGTGATAATGACTACTGTTGGTAAGGAGACTACACACAGACTCAAACTGGTTCTATAACAAACACTGAAAGAGAAATATCTCTGAATAATTTGTGAACTACCACCTTACAAACCCATTAATATCAGAGATGAAATAATGGTGAAAACCTATTAAATGTATAGATTTGTTCCACAGAGACAGAAAGCAGATTAGTGGTTGCTGGTGGCTGGGGTTAAGAATTAAGGGAGGGGATGGACAGATACGAACAGGGTTTCTTTGCAGGGTGATAAAAATGTCCTAAAATCAGACTGAGGTGATCGATGCTCAACTGAATAAATATACTAAGTCACTGCACTGTTCATTTTAAATGGGTAGATGTTATGGTGTATGAATTATATCTCAACAAAGCTGCTTTTAAAATGTATAGATTTGTTTTAATCCTCACCCGAGGATATTTTTCCATTGATTACTAAAGAGAGTGGAAGAGAGAGGGAAAAACAGAGAGAAATATTGATGTGAGAGAAACACATGGATTGGTTGCCTCCTGGTTGTTGGCAGGAGCCCCAACCAGGGCATGGGCGGGGGAGGAGCCTGCAACCCAGGTACAGGCCCTTGACCTGAATCGAATCCCGGACCCTTCAGTCCACAGGTCGATGCTCTATCCACTGAGCCAAAACGGTTAGGGCAAAATGTATAGATTTATTGATATTGGTTTCTTAGGTAAAGTACATTTTATAATATACCTCTGTGCAGAAAAAAAGCTAACATAACAGGCCTGAGGCTGCTATCCTTAGAAAGGTCTCCTTGTAATGCTGGCCCTTCACTGGCACCTGGGAACTTAGATTTCAGAAGGGCTCCTATCATTCCCTGATAAGAACAACTCCTTGTGCCTAAACTCTGCCTAAACTTTCTTTCCGGGAATCTGAAATTTTGGTACATGCTAGGCTACATGAACAGCCCCTAGTGTAAACCATGGGCACTGTATCTATGAGCTTTCCCAGAAGACGTTTCCAAATCCTATCTAATAAAAGAGTAATATGCAAATTGACCATCACTTCACAATAAAGATGGCGGTACCCACAGTCAATAAGGAGGGAATATGCAAATTGATGCGACAAAGATGGCGGCAGCCAGAGCGGGCGGGGGACTTGGCTTCCTCGTCACCTCAGCAATGGAGGAAGCCAAGCCGGCTGGAGTGGAGCAGGCCAGACCACAGCACAGCAGGCAGGGGGCTTGGCTTCCTCCATCGCCCCAGCAAGCGAGGAAGCCAAGCCGGCCAGAGCACACACAGGCAGCGAGCTTGGCTTCCTCCATCACCCCAGCGACGGAGGAAGCCAAGCTGGCCGCAGCACACACAGGTGGGGTGCTTGGCTTCCTTGGTCACAGGGACAGCCACTGTGGCAGGCCAGATTGACATCCTCCTGGCTGCGCCATGGGGTTTTGTGGATCTGCGCAGCCATAGGCCTCTGGTGCGCGCATCCTCTCCTGCCCCCTGGCATGCAAACATACCCCAGCGCACTGTCATCCACGCACGCCTGCAACAGTCCCGGACCATGGCGCGCGCAAGTTCCCCCCAGCCCCTCTGCTGCACTTCCATCAACTCCAGCATGCCTACATCCCCCACAGGACGTGCATACATCCCCTCCAGCACACTCACGTCCTTTGGAGAGTGTCTGGGTGTTCTCTAAAATCTTTTCTAGCCATCATTACAGATAAGACCATTGTGCTTTTTTCCTGACTCATTAACATTAATTTTAGCTTAATATTTTCTTTGTTAATCCTTACCAGAGGATTTTTTTTCCCATTGATTTTCAGAGAGAGTGGAAAGGAGGGGAAGAGACAGAGAAAGAGGAAGAGACAAAGGGTGCTGGGGGGTGGGCGCCTGCGAGATGACAGTAAGAGGGCGGAGTGGTGATGCCCTGTTCCCGCAGAGGCCAGTGCAACGACAAGATCACCTCCGTGGGACTAATGCAGGTGCTGAGGCAGGAGCAGGTGTGGACAGACACACCTGGTGGGCGCGGGCAGCCCTCGCTGAGGTGCCTTTGGTCAGCATTCAAGATCAGGAACCCAGAGGAGGAGAGGAGTTCCCTCCTCTCAGTGAAATGGTTGGATAGTTGGGGCAACTGCAGAGGAGGAATGTGCACTTTGGGTGCCGGCACCCATGAGTGAAAGAGCGTAGAGTCAAGTCCAGAGGAAAACAGATGTCAGCTTTGAGTCCTCCTCCAGTGGAGTCACACAGAATATGCTTAATTCCTCATCAGTGATTTATGACAACACTAGAGGCCCAGTGCACAAAATTCGTGCACGGGAGGGGAGGGGGCCCCCTCAATCTGGCCTGTACCCTCTCCAATCCAGGACCCCTCGAGGAATGTCCTACTGCCAGTTTGTGCCCACACTTTTAACAGATGACAGCTCCATTGCTGTTTCTGACTGAGCCTCACTCGCCTGGGGCCTAGCATACTCCTGCCCGGCAGCGGGTGACAGGATGTGCTTCTCCGAGTTAATGAGAAAAAACATTAATTCTCCCACTGCCCGCAAAGGTGGAAAGTGCAGTGGGGAGACATGTGGGGAGTGAGTGAGGTTCCCTGTCTGGGGGTTCCAAATCCACCGTTGGTTCCTTTCACCGCTGACTAGAGATATACAGGGTGTCCCCCCAAAATGTATACACACTTTGAATACCTACTAATTCCAATGGGTTTAAGCATGAAAAGAAAGAAACAACACTGGATCTGTCATCTGTTAATAGTGTGGGCACAAACCGGCAGTAGGACATTCCTCGAGGGGTCCCGGTTTGGAGAGGGTGCAGGCTGGATTGAAGGGGCGCCCTCCCCTCCCGTGCATGAATTTTGTGCACCGGGCCTCTAGTGTTGTCATAACTCACTGATGAGGAATTAAGCATATTTTCTGTGTGACTCCACTGGAGGAGGACTCAAAGCTGACATCTGGTTTCCTCTGGACTTGACCCTATGCTCCTTCTCTCTTTGTTGATTTTGCTTTATGTTCTTTCACTGTAATAAATACTATTCTGAGTCCTGTAAGTTCTCCTGTTGAATCACTGAACCTGGGGTGCCCCAGGGACCCCCAACAAAATCACATTAGACAATTCTGGTCAAAAATCATATCATAAAAATGTATTAATCGTTATTAAATAAGGCATAATTACTAGGAAAAAAATATTCTGTTTGTTGACCACTGACCTATTTGACATCCCTTGTAATGTTCTGCAATTGCCAAGTTTGGGGATGAGAAGGGAATGTTTAGAGCAAGGTGGGGAACATTTTTTCTGCCAAGGGCCATTTGGATATTTATAACATTACTAGAGGCCCGGTGCACGAAATTCGTGCACGGGGGGGGGGGGGGGGGGCGGTGTCCCTCAGCCCAGCCTGTACCTTCTCCAATCTGGGACCCCTCGGGGGATATCCGACTGCCGGTTTAGGCCCGATCCCTGTGGTCAGGCCTAAACCGGCAGTCGGACATCCCTCTCACAATCCAGGACTGCTGGCTCCCACTGCTCGCCTGCCTGCCTGCCTGACTGCCCCTAACCACTTCTGCCTGACAGCCTGATCACCCACTAACCACTCCCCTGCCAGCCGGATCAACACCTAACTGCTCCCCTGCCAGCCCGATCGTCCCTAACTGCCCTCCCCTGCCAGTCTGGTCCCTCCCAACTGCCCTCCCCTGCGGACTATCTTGTGGTGGCCATCTTGTGATCACATGGGGCGGCCATCTTGTAACCACATGGGGGTGGCCATCTTGTGCGAGGGTGTGATGGTCAATTTGCATATTACCTCTTTATTATATAGGATTCACCATACAAAATTATCAACTTAAAATTAGCCTGTTATATCTGTGCAAACATTTAATTAAATCACCCCTAATGCTTTAGCAGGACTAGACCAAATGATTTTGCAGGCCTTATATGGCCTGCAGGCTGGACGTTTCCCACCCCTGGTTTAGAGGAAAAATAACTCTAAAAATAGGAATAATAACCACAACAACTGTTACAGATCACTTGTACTTAGAGCAACAGGCATTGTTCTAAGCATGTTATTGAATTAAATTCCTCTAATCCTAACAACTCCCTATAAGGTAGGTATCATTTCGTAGATGGAGAAAATGTGCTGTTAAGTATGCACAAGGTCAACAATAAATAACGGCAGAACCAAGATTCAAACCAAGGCTGTGTGCCTCCAAAGTCCACACTCTTGGGTAGAAGTCAGGAGTTGCCTAAGGCATAGAGATTAACAATCAGTGATTTTAATGTAAAAATGAAAATTAAAATGAGAAGAGACTAGAGAAAACTCTGAAGAATATCAAAATTTAAAAGTAGGGGAAGAAAGCAGAAAAAAAGAGAGAAAAATATTGATTTCACCAAAGTAAAGAAAGAAATTTTGAGATAAATGTGAGGGAAAGAAAGGCAGCCAATGAAGTAAATGTTGGAAAAGAGGCAAAGGTACAAAAATTTTCCATTTCAGGATCTGTCCAATCAAAACAATTCCATTCCTCTGTAGTCTAATATGTACCCTTGCTCTGATCAACTCTTTATTTTTAAGAATGCATTGTGCTATTGACGGCTCTGTATCTTTATTCATGTGTCATCTAGAAATTAAATACACTTTCCTCTACCTTCATAAGAAAATTTAGGGAAAAACTAAGAATCCTATGAAGTTTTATACAAATTTTTGTATGTATAAGTATATGCAGTTTCTGTTAAAGAGATCCATCATTATTAACACACTAGAGGCCCAGTGCACAAAAATTTGTGCACTCGGGGGAGGAGGGGGATCCCCCAGCCCGGCCTGTGCCCTCTCTCAGTCTGGGACCCCTCGGGAGATAACGACCTGCTGGCTTAGGCCTGCTCCCGGGTGGCAGAGGGCACGCCCAATCCCTAGGTGCAGCCCCTGGTCAGGCTCAGAGCAGGGCTGATTGGGGAGTTGGGGCGCCGCCCCGTCATGCACAGAGCAGGGCGGATCGGGAGGTTGAGATGCCACCCTCAGTCACGCTCAGGGTAGGGCCGATTGGGGGGTTGGGGCACCGCCCCCAGTCACACTCAAGGCAGGGTCGATGGGGAGGTTGCGGCACCACCCCCTGTCACACACAGAGCCGCAGAGCGATCAGGGGATTGGGGAGCACCCTCCTATCAGGCACAGAGCAGGGCTGATCAGGGGGTTGGGGCGCCTTCCCCTGTCACAAACAGAGCAGGGCAGATAGGGAGGTTGTGGCCCCGCCCCCTGTCACTCACAGAGCATCAGGGTGATCAGGGGGTTTGGGCGCTGCCCCCTGTCACGCTGATCCCGGTGCCGGGAGGCATATTACTCTTTTACTATATAGAATAGAGGCCTGGTGCATGGGTGGCGGCCAGCTGGTTTGCCCTGAAGGGTGTCCTGGATCAGGGTGGGGGTCCCCACTGGGATGCCTGGCCAGTCTGGGTGAGGGGCTGAGGGCCGTTTTCAGGTTGGCAGGTGACTGAAGCTCCCAACTGCTCCTTTTTTTCTTTTTCTTTTTTCTATTCTGGGCCAGCTTTAGCTCTGAGGCCTCGCTGCTGAAAGCAGGTTTCTGGCCTTTACCTTCTGTATTTGATACAATGTTGCGGTCAGGCTGGCTGAAGCCCGGCTGACTGAAAGCCGGTTTCTGGGGTTTTGTTTAGCTTCTATATTTGCTACATAGTTGCTTAGAGTTGCAGCTGAGAGGCCAGCAAGTTAGGCGGGGAACGTTGGAGTCAGCCATCACTGGAGCAAGCAAGCCTCCCTGTTCGCTTCAGTGCATGGCTGCGGGCCACCATCTTGGCTGACAGTTAATTTGCATAAGGATATGCTGATTAGCCAATGGGAAGGGTAGCGGTCGTACGCTAATTACCATGTTTCTCTTTTATTAGTGTAGATTCTCAACAAAAGCACAAAAGGGGTTTTTTTTGTTGTTAAATCTTTCCTTCTCAAAGAAGTCTTCCGGAGACAAAGGTTAACAAGCTTAAGTCCTTTCTTTTTTTTAATCATCATTGCAGGATATGTTTATTGATTTTTAGAGAGAAGAGGGAGGGGGGAGAGAACATCAATCAGTTGCCTCCCATACACACCCCAACAGGGGATCAAACTTGAAATCTAGGTATGTGCCCTGACTGGGAATTGAACCCTCAACTTTTTGTTGTACGGGATGTCACTCCAACCCACTGATACTATCTCCTTCCCATATAAAAGGTGTTGGCAGCCTTTTCAAAAATCATTTGACCATATATGTAAGGATATATTTCTGGATCCTCTATTACATTCCACTGGTCTATATGTCTGTTTTTATGCCAGTAACATATTGTTTTGATTACTATAGGTTTTTGATCTTTGTCAATATTGTTTTGTCAATATTGTTTCCCTTGAGATTCCATATGAATTTTAGGATGAATTTTTCTATTTCAGCAAAAAAAAAATGTCTTTGGGATTTTAATAGGGATTACATTAATTTTCTAGATTGTTTTGGACAATATTGATGTCTTAACAATATTAAGCCTATCAATCCAAGAACATAGGATGTCTATCCATTTATTTGTACCTTCATTAATGTCTTTCAGCAACATAATGTAGTTTTCTGTGTACAAATCTTCTGCCACCCTAGATAAATTCATTCCTAAGTATTTTATTCTTTTTTATGCTATTGTAATGTTGTAGGCATTTGGACAAACATGAGCAGAGCACAGACAATGGGCCAGGTACAAAAGGTCAACCAAGGTGGAAACCCCTAAGTGCCTAAGCAGCAGACAATCAATCAATTGTAGGGTGGAACCTCTCCCCCAGGGCGACTTTTCCTCCCCTAGCATAACGCTGGTCATGCAGTTTGGACCCCCTGTCCTTTCCTCCCTAGAGATAACATCTATGCCTCAGTTGTATTTCAGCTCTGTTGGGGTGTTTCTCTGCCTCTAGAAGGGTTCAGGAATCTGGAGAAGGGGCTGCGAGTAAATTAATAAAGAGACTAGATATGAAATATAAATTTGGAAGGCATTGTGGGGAGCCAGAGGAGACCTAGCTTCAGTAACCAAGTTCTTCAAATCTCTGGACCCCTAGCTTTTTATTAACACAAATTGCCCTAAAGCAAAGCAGATATACATATCAAAGGTAAGGTTTTGGTATACAGTAGGCAATGTCAGGTTGAGGGAACTGCCTTCAGCTGTTCCAGTAGCAGGCAATAATATATGCAAGTCTTTAGGTTGGGGGAAATGCTTTCAGCTATTCCAGCAGGCAATAATATGTATCTTCAGCCCTGATGAAGCCTCAAGGTCCACCAACCTTTTGATGAACTTTTTGCATTTATGACCTGCTGGAATTAGACCCCAGCACAGCTCCAGGCCTAGATAAGCACAAAACCAGCCTCAGGACCAACTGCATTTTATAATGACCCCCTGCCCTACTGCCTGCCAGTCAATCAGTGGAGAACACAACCCTGAAAGGTCAAAGCTGCTGAATATTCTATTAAGATTTTCTCTTAGGACCTCCCCTAAAATTTTCACCCTTAAAACCTTGAGGCTGGAGGACCCAGTGCACTCTCTACCCCCCACTCGCAGCACACCCCTGCCTTTGCCTTTCCTTCCCTCCAAGCATAACACCATTAGCTTCCTCACTCCCAAGCTCCAAGGGCCCTTCCTTTACCTCTATAACTTGTTTCCTAACCCACTACTTCTAGGAATGATTTCTTCTTCAGCTGTGATTTTATAAACAAACTAGTGGCCTGGTGCATGAAAATCATGCACGGGGAGGGGGTCCCTCAGCCTGCCTGTACCCTCTCCAATCTGGGACCCCTTAGGAGATGTCCAACTGCCGGTTTTAAACCTGCAGTCGGACATCCCTCTGACAATCTGGGACAGCTAGCTCCTAACTGCTCGCCTGCCTGCCTGATCGCCCCTAACCACTCTGCCTGCCAGCCTGATCACCCCCAACTGCCTCCCACTGCCGGCCTGATCGCCCCCTACTGCCCTCCCTACCAGCCTGCTCGCCCCCAACTGCCCCCGCTGCCAGGCTGCTCTCCCGAAACTGCCCCTCATTGCCGGTCTGGGCCTGCTCACCCCCAACTGCCACCCCTGCTGGCCTGATCACCCCCAGCTGTCCCCCCCCCCCCCCCGCTGGCCTGCTCGCATCCAACTGCCCCCCCCTGCTGGCCTGCTCATCCCCAACTTCCCCCCCTGCCAGCCTGCTCACACCCAACTGCCCCGCCCTGCCAGCCTACTCGCCCCCAACTACAAGCCCCTGCCTGCCTGCCCACCCCCAATTGTGCCCCCCTGCCGACCTGCTCGCCCCTAACTGCATCCCCTTCCAGCCTGCTCGCCCCCAACTTCCCCCCCTGCTGGCCTGACTGCCCCTAACCGCCTCTGCCTCAGCCCCGCCACCATGGCTTTGTCTGGGAGGATGTCCGAAGGTCCTCCGGAAGGTCTCCTGGTCTAATTAGCAAACTCTTTTATGAGTATACTAGAGGCCCAGTGCACAGATTCGTACACCGGTGGGGTCCCTCAGCCTGGCCTGTGGGGATCAGGCCAAAACTAGCTCTCTGACATCCCCCAAGGGGTCCCGGATTGCGAGAGGGCAGTTCTTGGGTGATGCATCCTGGAACTGGGCTCCCTCCTCTCTAGTTCCAGCTGCGTCACCAGAGAACTGCAGCTGCCAAGTCACCACAGCTCAGCAGTTCCTGCATTAAGCGTCTGCCCCCTGGTGGTCAGTGCACATCATAGCTACCAGTCAGAGCATCTGCTCCCTGGTGGTCATTGCACATCATAGCTACCGGCCAGCCAGTCAGCCAGTCAGCTGGTCGCTTAGGCTTTTATACATATAGATGTTCTCTAATAGTTTGGGTCTTGGCTCTGAATTCTTTCCTAGCCAGAACCCAAATACCAAAGTTGCTGAACTCAAGTTTGATCTGACCCCACCAGTCAGACACCTGGTGCAGTTCCTGCCGTCTACAACAGTAAACAATATTGTTTCATTTATTTCCTTTGGGATTGTTCAGTTAGTATCTGGGAATGGAACTAAACTTTGCATGCTAATTGTACATCCTGCAATTTTTCTGAATTCATTTATTAGTTCTAATAAAATTTTTGGTGAAATCTTTATATGTAAGATCATGTTGTCTGTGAACAGAAATAATTTTACTTCTTCTTTTCCTATTTGAATGCCATTTATTTCTTATTCTTGCCTAATTTATCTGGCTAGGACTACCAGTAGTCTGATGAATAGAAATGGTAAAGACAGGCCTTCTTGTCTTGTTCCCGATCTTAAGGAAAAGCTTTCAGTCTTTCATGACTGAGTATGATGTAAAGTGTGGGTTTTTCATATATGACCTTTATTATGATAAGGTAATTTCCTTTTTTTTCCAGTCTGTTGTATATTTTTTAATCATAAAAAAGTATTAAATTTTGTCTAATGCCTTTGCCTTTTCTGCATTGAGATGATCATGGGTTTCTTCCCTTCAGGTTGTTAAATGGTGTATTACATCAGTTACTTTTCATATGTTGAACCATCCTTGCATTCTAGCAATTAGTCCAACTTAGTCATTTCCTGTTTAATTTGGTTTGCTAGTACTTGTTGAGGATCTTTGTATCAATATTCTTAAGAAATAACAAGCATACCTTGGAGAGGTTGTGGGTTTGATTCTAGAGGACTTGAAATAAAGTGAATATCAAAATAAAGCAAGTCACACAAATTTTTTGATTTCCCAATGCATATAAAAGTTATGTCAACACAGTACTGTTGGCTATTAAGTGTTCCAAAGCATTATTTCTTTAAAAAATGTATATACCCTGATTTTAAAATATTTTATTGCTAAAAATACTAATCAGCCCAGCCTGCATGGCTTGGTGTTTGAGTGTCAACCTATGAACCAGGAGGTCACAGTTTAATTTCCAGTTGGGGCACATGCCCGGGTTGCAGGCTCAATCCTCAGAGTGAGGCATGCAGGAGGCAGCCGATAAATGATTCTCTCTCATCATTGATGTTTCTAACTCTCTCCCTCTTCCTTCCTTTCTGAAATCAATAAAAATATATTTTTTAAAATGGTAATCATTTGAGCCTCCAAAAAGTCATAATCTTTCTGCTGTTGAGTGTCTTGCTTCAATATTGATGAAAACACAGTAACTGTCTAGTGCAATAAAGCAAAGCACAATGAAATGAGGCATGCCTGCATTGGTCTGTAATTTTCTTTTCTTGTAGTGTCTTTGTCTGGCTTTGGTATCAGGGTAATGCTAGCCTTATAGAATGAGCTAGGAAATGTTCCTTCCTCTTCAATTTTTGGAAGACTTTAAGAAGGAGTGCTGTTAATTGTTCTTTAAGTGTTTGGTAGATTTCACCAGTAGAGCCATCTTATCCTGGGCTTTTCTCCTTGGGAGGGTTTAGATTAATTCAATCTCCTTATTAGTAATAGGTCTATTCATATTTTCTATTTCTTCATGATTCAGTTTTGGTGGGTTGTGTGTTCCTCATCATTGATCCATTTCATCTAGGTTATCCAATTTTTTGCACTACAATTGTTCATAGTGTTCTTTCATAATCGTTTTTTATTTCTGTAACATCTGTAGTAATGTTCCCCTTTTTACGTCTAATTTTAGTTGCATCTTCTCTTTTTTCTTAGTAAACATAGCTATAGGTTTATTAATTTTGTTGATCTTTAAAAAAAAAAAAAAAAAACAACAACTCTTGCTTTTGTTAATTTTCTCTTGGCCTCATTTTTGAGAATCTGAGCACCCGGGGTGGCACATATGATTATTGTATGACAAGAGCATAAATGCCAGTTACTCATCTAATGATGAGCTGGTAATTGCAAAATTTAAAAACTTCCCCAAGCATCACAGCAAATTCTAACTTCACATTTAAATATGTGACAATACCATACAACTCATCTATAGAAAATTATATTCTAAAACTTCAATTTACATATGGGAATGCATTTAGTAAGTATTTAAGAACAACATTACTTTCAAAAAATTCCTTTCCAAGTAACTTTTCATTCTGAAGATGACTCACATTCTGACATTTACTAGTTCCGTGCTAAATAACACTAATGAAACAGCTAAGCATCTCCATTAGAAAGCCTCTGAACAAGTTCATATTCCATTAGTTGTTAAGCTGCATTCCTAAGCATCACTGGCATTTCAAAATTGAACCAAATTACTCCACTGCTAAAATAATGGTAATCTTTTCCTAGTTTGCAAAAAAGATTAAATGGATAGTAATTTAAATTTGTTCTTCTCCATGAATGTATCTTATACAATATGCATCGAAAGAATAAAAAAATAAATTAATTCATTTATAAAAAGAATACATACTGTAGCAAGCACTAACAGAAAAAGTATGAACAGCTAGTTTTAGTGCAACACTTTTAGTGTATTACTAAAACTATTTTAGTGTAACATTTATAGTAGCCAAATCACATTTCATTTAATAGGTTGCTTTTCTTATAAATGTGCTCATGGTCATATATGTGTATTATATATGATACTGCAACATTCCTCTAAAATAGTGTTCTCAACTCATACAATAACTGAATATATCAATAACTTCATAGTGTTCCTTAAAAAACATCATTGACTTCTAAGAGTTCTAACAACTGGGAACAACTAGCATATACTACAGGGTGGGACAAAAGTAGGTTTACAGATGTGAGTATGCAAAACACAGGGTTTATTCTTGTATTATTATTTGTTAATTATTATTTTCCATACAATTGTAAGCCTACTTTTGCCCCCACCCAGTATAGTTAAATTCCAATAAAGCATAGTTTTTTTAAAGCTTTTAAAGAAATGGTTGAGCAAAAGTGTCACATCAAAATAGAACAATGGGTCTTAACTTTGTAAGTAATAATAAGATGCCCAAAAGTTCTTTCCAAGGAAACCAAAGGTTACTCAGCTAATTTCTCTAACATGAAGCAATTCTCATCTGTTATTAACTATTACCGTCAAAGCAAAATTTTTTCAGATTCCATGACAACTGCTTCAGAACTTAATTTTTCCAACAAATGAAACAAAATTTAAGTCTCAAATTTTGAAGGTTAGCAAACAAATGTCTCTAAAGACAGCAATTCTTTCCAACCACATACAAATTGTTCCCAACGTTTAATGTATACCGAAGTTGATTTTTCCTCCACAGAAATAATTCTTGACTATTTCCCAAAAAATATCAACCATAATAGAATTAAGAATATTGTTACTGTTAAGTGACAGCACTCATGTCCTGTTCTTCTCCAAAATATACCTCCTTTGTCTTATGCAGACATAGGCAAATGAGTTGTCCTTTTTGATATAAACATTATTGAGCATTATGCATAAAAGTGAAATTAATAAACTGTGGTATGTGCATATAATGTAATTCTCTACAATAAAAATGAATGACAGCTACATGAACAATATAGATGAATTTCACAAAAATAATCCTGAACAAAAGTAAGTCACAAAGAATGCAAACACTATATCCCACTCATATAAAGTTCTTTAAGAGGCAAAACAGATGATATTAGAGATTCATATTTATAAGGTAAACACATAAAGAAAAATGATGAAGTTGTCATCATAAAAATCAAGATAGTGGATACTTCAAGGGTAAGAAAGGGAAGGGTGATCCGGGAAAGGTACTGCTAGGATTCCAACAATATTCTGTATCTTAACATAGGGTGTGTTGAGATGGGTCTTTATAATTATTCTTTAAACCACACACAAATGTTGTATGCACTCTCCTGTATCTATAATATCTAACCCTTTTTTAAAAGAAAAAAATAATAAAGTAGCCTGCCATTTAAAACAGTTTTATTTTTTTCTGATTACATGGGAATATTATGAAAGCTAGCAAGCAATAGCCTAACAAGATCACAAGCACACAATGAGAGTCAATAAATAAATAACCATTAAAAACCAGACTCATCTTCAACCCCAGAGATAAATCTTCTTATTCAGTGGACATGATGCTGGGTCTGGTCACCTGTATTATTCATATTATTTACAGGTACTACAAGTGATTCCTATCAACAGGGAAGTTTATAAAATATGCTTTAGCACATATTACCTGGGGGTCTGTGATAAAAATAAATGTTCCCAGGCACCTCCACTAGAAATTCAGACAGAAAGCCTATAATTTTTCTTTTTTTAAAAATGTCCCCTAGTGAATCCGTATGATCAAGCCAAAATTAGAACACACTATTCTCATAGACTGGCATGGGGCACACCAAGTCATTAATCATGAAGCTCTTTTAAGTCAAAGAAAGGTGGGGTACTAGGTCAAATTAGAAAAGAGAGGAGAAATGCTAACAAAAATACACTTCATAATTCTCTCAAATACCACTGTTGTCACACACAGTGACATAGGTTGTCAATCCCAGCAATATGCCACTCAGCAAACACAAAAAAGACAATTGATAACAAAATTGCTTTCATGGATATCAAAATCTTAAGCACTATTTAGGAAGACATGCAGAAAATTCTGGTTTTCTAAGTAATCAAAAATTTTATGCCAAATGTACTTCAAAGTATAAATCTCCTGAACCAGAATTCTTTGTATGATGCTTCAGACAAATGTCACTACCATTACTATGGACAAATCAGTAGAGAACTTAATTTTGTGTCAGATGCTCTATTATCTGACATAATGTTTGTCTACCTAATCCTCAGAACAACTTTGTCAAGTAAAACAAAAACAATGCAGTTTCATTATAAAAACATTCTAGTTTCCCTATTTTAGAGGACTCAACTTCTATGTATAAGTACTAGAAACTGAACAAATGAAATCAATTCTCTTACCCATTATCTCTGCTCCCATCCCTCCATAATTTATGCATAATTTCTAAACAAAATGCTGAGCATGCCCAATGACCTATACAAAGTTTGGTGTTATTTGGCCTACTATGTTAATGATGTAGGGTTATGGGGTACCAGATCAAGTGATTGTAACAACCGTTTCTATAAAATATCACCCCAGAGAACTGTTCTTAGCCTCCTTTTCTGTACACCACACTCTCACCTGAAAAATGTCTGCAACCTGCCAACGTACCTACCATGCCTCATTTCTTTTAATCTCTTCTACATTTTTTATTTATCATAATACTCATTCCTTTCTATCAGGCTATGCTTTGCTTACATGTTATATTTATTGTTTAGTGTCCATCTCTGTGGAAAGAATATAAACTCCAATCTTCATTTTATGGATATACCATGAAATATATAAACAGTGCCTGGTACATAAAAACTAAGACACAAACTAAAACAAACCATTTTTGTTAAAAAAAAAAAAAAAAACACCAAAAAAAATCTAAAACATAATTAGCCCAGGTACTTAATTTGTAGAATAAATGCACACATGGCCTCTCTTAATATTATCTTCCACAGAGCCTCTGAACATGACCACCTCTTAACTATGGCAAATAAAATAAATTTAAGACCGTCACACTAAAAAATATGCATAAATTCTATGAAACAAAACAACTTGTTAATATATATAAACTCTGGGTGGGACTCCATGGTTTGTATTTTACATTTATCTGCATGTTTCAGAATAAAAAAATTAAAATTTTCTGAAGTCTATTTCATTTCATATAACATACCAAACAAAAGTCTAAAAGAAAATACACAGTATTTTTAATAGAAATTTGTTTCATTTGTTCTAGTTTTCTAAGTGTGTATCACTTTTATACCAAAATAATTATTAATGAGCAAGCATCAAGGTTTTATAATTCACAAGTCTATTCACAATTTGGAGGAGATATAATTATTTCCTTCTGAAAATGTGTCATCAAAAGAAGAGTGAACAATGGGTAGATCTTGAGCTGAGAGTGAACAAATCCAAGCTGTCATTTTCTCTCTTCAAGTACTCAATTACACTCAAAAGATTCCATTTCACACTTCAGTCTTTATAGTTATAATTATTGCCATACATGTCAATGGGCTTTGAGGCAAGTGAGTCAGTTGGCAATACAGTAATGCGCAGCTTAATGAAGGGAATATGTTCTAAGAAATGTGACATTAGGCAACTTCGTTGTTGAGGGAACATTATAGGGATAGGGTGCACTTACACAAACTTAGATGGTATATATAGCCTCCTACACACATAGGCTATAAGGTATAGCCTACCACTCCTAGGCTACAAGCCTGTACAGTATGAGACTATACTGAACACTGTAGGTAACTGAAACACAATGGTATTTGTGTACCAAAACATATCTAAACATAGAAATGGTACAATAAAATATACAATGCAACATACTTTTTTTAAATGGCCAGACACTTAGCATGAATGGAGCTTGTAGGACTAAAAGATGCTCTGGGTGAGCAGTGAGTAAGTGCTGAGTGAATGTGAAGACCTAGGACATTACTGTACACTACTGTAGACGTCATAAACACTGTACACTTAGGCTACACTAAATCTATAAAATAATATTTCTTCAATAATAAATTAACCGTAGCTTACTATAACTTTTATTTTATAAACTTAATTTTTTAAACTTTTCAACTCTTCTGTAATAACACTTAGCTTAAGACACAAACATTATACAGCTTTACAAAAATATTCTTTCCTTCTATCTAATTCTATAAGCTTTTTTCTATTTTTAAGTCATTTTTAACTTTTTAAACTTTATTCTTTTTTTTCTACACTTGGTGGCAGACCTTGTTTCACTTTCCTTATTTCTTTTAATAACATTTTTGTTAAAAACTAAGACATATTAACCTAGGCCTACTCAAGGTCAGGATCATTGATATCACTGTCTTTCATCTCCACATCTGGTCCCACTGGAAGTTCTTTGGGGGCAATTAACACCATGGAGCTGCCATCTCCTATGATAACAATGCTTTCTTTCCAGAAGGCTCTTCTTGGGGAGGTTTCATTCTTCTTAGAAATATGGTCCTGGTGGTTAGCTTGTAAGCAGATTATGTAGCATGAACATTCCTCTCATATCTTTTGGTATTAGAGTTCATGTTTTTCAAATGTTTTAAGGAGCCTGACTGGAGAGCAATAACCATCACTGATTTTCCACTTTCGTAGTCCTTAATCACTTTTAATTTCGTTTCCAGGTCAATCACTTAACATGGTTTCTAACTGGCAACATGAGCAGTGGGTTTTATGTACCTAGGAGCCAATGAGATTAAATCAAGCACAGCCCTAGCTGGTTTTGCTCAGTGGATAAAGTATTGGCCTGTGGACCGAAGGGTCCCAGGTTTGATTCTGGTCAAGAGCATGTACCTCGGATGCAAGCTCGATCCCCAGTAGGGAGTGTGCAGGAGGCAGCCGATCCATGATTCTCTCTCATCATTGATGTCTATCTCTCTCTCCCTCTCCCTTCCTCTCTGAAATCTATAATATATATGTGTATACATACACATATTTAAAATAAAAAAAATGGTGTGGTAGCTTGAAAAAAATAAATAGATCAAGCACAAAAAGAAAATTATACAACTAAGAGACAGAGATAAACACAAGATGCATGAGGCTGCTGCCAGCGTAACACAACATACTGTTTTACAGCAAACTTTTTTATAAATAGAGAGTACACTCTAAAATGATAAAAAGTATAGTATAGTAAATATATAAACCAATAATATAGTCCTTTATTGTCAATTAATCATATCAATTAATAATCATAATTATCAAGTAGTATATATTGTACATAATTGTATGTGTTACACTTTTATATTACTGACAGCACAGGTTTGTTTATACATGCATCATGACAAACACGTGAGTAATGCAATGCACTACAATGTCAGTAGGGGACAGAAATTTTTCAGCTCCCTTAAAATCTCACTAGAGGCCCAGTGCATGAATTCGTGCACGGGTGGGGTCCCGAGGGGAGTAAGGGGGGCCAGGGTGCCCTTGCCAGAATCCATCCCACTGACTTTTGCACTGGTTGTTGGGAGCCACCCGGTGGCCGCTTTTATATTGTTTCTTCCTTGCAAAGGGTCTAGGGAGGAGAAGCAGCAGCGGTGCCCGAGGAGGCCAGTGGTGCTGTCGGGATCATGCTGGCAGTGCTGGTCCATTAGTGCCTGGCCTGTTCTCCGGAGATTGGACCTGCAGGACTATGGAGGGAGTGAGTGGCTGGGCTGGTGGGCCACCAGGACGGGTCGGTCAGCTGAGTGACGCTCTTGCTGTGGGAGCACAATGACCACCAGGGGGCAGCTCCTGCACTGAGTGTCTCCCCCTGGTGGTCAGTGCACGTCATAGCCACCGGTCATTCCAGTCGTTCTGGTCGTTCGGTCACTTAGGTTTATATACATATACTAGAGGCCCAATGCACAAAATCTGTGCAAGGGGCTCAGCCCGCGCCGCCATGGTGGCCACCTCGGCCTCAGCCCCCACCACTGCAGCTTCATCTGGAAGGTCATCCAGAAGGATGTCCAGAAGGACATCCAGTCTAATTAGCATATTAAGCTTTTATTATTAAAGATGGGACCGCCCTCATATATGTGCTCCATCGTTGGTCAAAATGTCATTATGCAGCACATGACTACATTACAATCAACTACAAGTAACAGCTTGACAAACTATGATGACATAGAATACTAGCATCCCATTTCCATGGGCAAGGAGCTCAACACCGCGCTCAAGCCCAAAGGCATGACCAAACCAATACCAAAACTTCACATTCTTAGGTCTATCTCCTAGAACCCCACCAGGCAACAAATCTGTATCAGTAGAAGTTCAATGAAGAGACAGAAACTACATACTAAATTAAACAGAGAGTGATTAGCATAATAATTATTAAACTACTAGAGGCCCGATGCATGAAAATTCATGCACTGGAGGGCAGGTCCCTCAGCCCGGCCTGCCCCCTCTCACAGTCCAGGAGCCCTCAGGGACAGGAGGCAACCCGGCGATCAGGGAAGGTGACGCCCCATCACACCTCTGCTGCTGCCACTGCCAGCAGAGCAAGCCTCAGCCGGCCCTGGTTACCTGAGCCTCGGACGACCCTGGGCAGCTGGGGGGCTGAGGGGACTGGGGGACTCTGGAGGCGGGCAGGCCCGGCCTTGCCGTGGGCCTGCTATCCCGGCAGGGCTGAGGGGACTGGGTGCCGCCATCTTGTGGCTGTGGGCACTGCCATCTTTGAGGGCATGGCAGTCAATTAGCATATTCCCTCCTTATTGGCTATGGGTGCCACCATCTTTGAGGGCGGGGCAGTCAATTAGCATATTCCCTCCTTATTGGCTGTGGGCATCGCCATCTTTGCAATGATGTGAAGGTCAATTAGCATATTCCCTCTTTATTAGATAGGATAATAGGATAGTAGCTATAAAGATGTAACAGGGGCAGGAGAGAGGGGCACGATGATACCTCTGAGAGTATATCTTCATTAACTTCATTATGGTGATGGTTTCATAGTTATTTAAATATCTCAAAGCTTATCAAAGCATACACTAAATATGTACAGTTTATTGTATGTCAGTTGTAAGTCTGCAAAGCTGTTTTTATTTTTTTAAAGAAAAATAATAACTAAACTATGTTGGGAAAATAGTGCTGAGGGAGAGAACCCAAAATTATAAACTTGGTAGAGGGTCCCCTCCCCAAGGCTGGGATTTTTCATTGGAGAAGGTATGGTTGCAGCACACTAGATAATAGAGAATTTCACTGGGTTTTCCAAAACCAGAGCTGATTCACTGTTGCCAGACAGCAGGAAACAATCCTCTGGAATGCAAACAAGCAGAGGTAATCTAGGCACTGCAGGCATGAGGCCTGAGGTAGGCAGTATCTACTTCAGAAGGGCCTAACAAGGTGGTCACCAGGTCTGGGGCTAAAAAGTCACTGAAAACCTTTGTTCTCTGGGCACATGGCTAAGACAGAGCAACACCAGATCTACCCACCCATATGTACTGTTGACAGACCATGCAGTAGGATCAAGAAAATGGAAAGCACAGCTCATGAGAACTAGGAAGAAAAGAAAAAAACTCTTCTTCCAGTAAGTTGTCTCTAGTACTTAGTCCACTCCAACACCTGATAAAGGTTAATTAACATCATGCTCTTTGTAAAGGAAAAATGCTTAAGAGTCCAGTCCATTATTGAAGAGCATGTATTGAATGGTGAATTTGGAGCAGAAATAAACTGATAACTGACACAGTAATCTTTCTGTTTTTAATAGTACTTAAATAAAACAGTTCTTCTCTCATTTAACAGTAGAAAAAAGAAAGTGAATATGTGGCCATTAGTGTGTATTAACGTGCAGAATCTGAAAAAGCATCCACAGTCTCTCTGAAATATCATTTATCTTTATTTTTCTTTAATTTTAAAAAAATCTTTATTGTTGATTCTCTCTCATCATTGACGTTTCTATCACTCTCTCCCACTCCCTTTCCTCTCTGAATTAAAATGTCCATCAACAGATAAGTGGATGAAGGGTAGTATATACTATCCTATATAATAAAGAGCTAATATGCAAATAGTCATCACGCCCTCACGCCCTCGCGCTGGGGCACCTGAGGCCGGGGCCAAGGGACCTGAGGCCGCGCCCCCACCCGGGTGCCGGGGCACCTGAGGCTGCACCCCCCGCCCGGCAGGGCTTGACGGGGGACCTCAGGCTGTGTCCCCCCCATCCAGCGGGGCTTGACAGGGGACCTGAGGCTGCACCCCCTGCCCAGTGGGGCTTGACAGGGGATCTGAGGCTGGGGCCCCACCCTGCGGGGCTTGACAGGGGTGGGGCCGGCCAGATTGGGTTTTGCGCAATTCTGAGGCATGTGGGTGGGTGGGGACTTGACTCTGGGTCCCACAGCACGCCCCAGACTCTGACAGGAGGGAGATTTTCATATACATTTTACTGATTTTCTTTCATCTCTGACACATCTATTATAGAGAATGGGCAAATAGCAATATTAAAATATTTCTAATAATTAATTAAATATTTCTCTAATAAATTCCCTTTTAATGTGCACAAATTTCATGCACCAGGCCACTAGTACAACAATAATGATTTAGCTGTAAAAAGCAAAGAAGTACTGATATATACAATGTGTCTTGCAACAATATGGAAGATCCTCAAAAAGAATATGCTAGTGGAAGGAGCAAATACAAAGGGTCATATATTACATAGCTTCGTTTATATGAGATTTCCAGAATAAACATGAGATGTCCAGGAAATTCATAGAACTAGAAAGCAAGCTGGTGGTTGCCGGGACTGGGGGCAGCAGGAAATGGGGAGTAACTACTTAATTGGTTTAGGGTTTATTTTGGAGTGATAAAAATGCTTTGTAACTATATAGCAGTAGTAGTTGTACAACACTGTGAATGAACTAAATGCCACTCAAATGCTAACTTTAAAATCATTAATTTTATATTACATGAATTTTACCTCATAAAAATGTTAAAGCAATTAATTTTTATGATACATGTTGACAAATGTATAAATTACAACCACAGTTCTTCCTTTTTGAAGGTCAAACATATAAATTACAAGCACCATTAATTAGGCAAATAAAGCACTCTTCAACATGTGAATTTTATAACTAAGCAAAATAGAAATTAAACTCCTATTCTCTTTCATGGTCTGATTTAGAAATATTCACCAATCACCAAGTGTGGTTATTTCCCCCTGGAAATTCATTCCCTCTAGCAAGATCATTAAAAATTGAGCCTGAACCAGGGTCATATTCAATCAATTAAAATTCAACAAATTTCTAGCCCCTTAGAAATGATTATAAATCAAATTCTTGTAGCTGACCAGAGCAGGTCTCTTATTTCAATGAGCAGAATATCCCAAAATTTCAGCTGTCTTTTCAATTTATGGCTATAAACATTGAAATGTTTGTGGGTTTTTCTTGATTTTTTTTAATCCTCACCGAGGATATGTTTACTAATTTGAGAGAGAGAGGAAGGACACAGAGAGAAACAGCAATGTGAGAGAACAACATCAATCAGTTGCCTATTGTATGCACCCTAACTCGGGATCAAACCTACAACCTTTCTGGAGTACTGGACGACACTCCAACGAACATTGAAATTTCTTTTTGTTTTGTTTTAATTTTTTTTTGTGTGGTTTTTTTGTTTGTTTGTTTGTTTAATATATTTTTATTGATTTCAGAGAGGAAGGGACAGAGAGTGAGAGATAGAAACATCAATGATGAAAGAGAATCATTGATTGACTGCCTCCTGCATGGCCCCCACTGATGACCAAGCCCGCAACCCGGATATGTACCCTGACCAGGAATCGAACCATGACTTCCTGGTTCATGGACCGATGCTCAACCACTGAGCTACACTGGCTGGGATGCAATGTTTTAATGTCTAAAATTTTCAAGGTTACTCATACTCTAAAATCACAAAATTGACATTGTTCCTCAAACTTTATTTCACAGTTAAAAGACTGATTTCCTCAAGTAGGACTACAATCTTGAAATTACTAGAAATAACATAAGTATCTTCCTCATGGACCTTTTCCTTAAAAGGATTATAAAGGTAGATATAAAAATGCCTGATCATGTTACTCTCTGAATAAAATTCCTTAACAGATAAAATAAGTTTCAGAAAAAAGCTCAAAACTAAACAGTGAACTAGCACAGAAAGTTCTTTAAAAACTGGCTCTATGATGCTAGCTATTCCTTCTTTCTTCTCTGACCATATGAACTTTTTCTTTTCCCAGCCATTGTGCCAATTTAAACTAATTTAATTGTTCATCATTTTCATTATTCTTTAAACTCTTTGAAATTAGAAACTAAACCTTTTCAATCTAGTATACTCAACATCTAACACAATAATCAAAGGCTGCTGTAAAATTAAAGTATGAAAATATGGGTCCAGAGACAGAAGCATGGAAGGGGTTGACCAATTTCAGAGGGAACCTGGGAGGGAGGGGGGGTAGTTAACCAGGGAACTTATATACATAGCCCATGGACACAGATAATAGTGTGCTGAAGGCTTAAGGCTTGGGAGGGGCGGGTGTGAGATGGAGGGAGTTAATGGGAAAAGATAAAAGGGGGGAACAACTGTAATACTTTTAACAATAAAGATAATTTTTTAAAAAAGATCCATTATTAGTATGTAAAGTATCATTGTTTTTTATACATAATGCAAAAGGGAAAACTATATATTAGGCTATAATTTGCTTTTTTTGAAATTACACTGTGGTCTTACTAGGAAATAACATCAAATAGATAACATTAATTTTGTAGGCATCTTTTTTAAACATCTGGTTTATTAAAAAGAGTATAAATTTAGTTCCTATTATTATTCAATGAAAGCTCATGATCAGCTCTATTTTATCTACATTATAAAGTGAAACATTTCTGCAATAGAGACTGTAAAACTGTAAGAAATCTTAAAGGCAGATTTTTCTAATGTGATTTTTTTTTCTTTATTGAATAAGGTATTACATGTGTCCTTATCCCCCCATTCCTCCCACCCCTCACTCGTGCCCTCACTCCCCTAGTGTCTGTGTCCATTGGTTATGCTTATATGCATGCATACAAGTCCTTTGGTTGATCTCTCCTCCTTCCCCTACCCTCCCCTGCCTTTCCTCTGAGGTTTGACGGTCTAATCCAGGGGTGGGCAAACTCTTTGACTCGAGGGCCACAATGGGTTCTTAAACTGGACCAGAGGGCCGGAACAAAAGCATGGATGGAGTGTTTGTGTGAACTAATATAAATTCAAAGTAAACATCATTACCTAAAAGGGTACGGTCTTTTTCTTTTTTAGTTTTATTCATTTTAAACAGGCCGGATCCGGCCCTCGGGCCGTACTTTGCCCACGGCTGGCTCTAATCGATGCTTCTCTGTCTCTGGATCTGTTTTTGTTCATTAGTTTATATTGTTCATTATATTCCACAAATGAGTGAGATCATGTGATATTTATCTTTCTCCAACTGACTTACTTCGCTTAACAAAATGCTCTCCACGTCCATCTATGCTGTTCCAAATGGTAGGAGTTCCTTCCTTTTTATAGCAGCATAGTACTCCATTGTGTAGATGTACCACGGTTTTCTAATCCACTCATCTGCTGATGGGCACCTAGGCTGTTTCCAAATCTTAGCTATGGTAAATTGTGCTGCTGTGAACATAGGGATGCATATATCCTTTCTGACTGGTTTTTCTAGTTTCTTGGGATATATTCCTAGAAGTGGGATCACTGGGTCAAATGGGAGTTCCATTTTTAGTTTTTTGAGGAAACTCCATACTGTTCTCCACAGTGGCTGTACCAGTCTAAAAGCAGATTTTTTAACTAGAAAATTTCAACTACCTCATTTTACAAATGAGGAAAGGAACAGAGGTCAAGTTATTTATGCAAAGTCACCCTTAATGTTTATGTTTTCAGCTACAATATAACTCTACCTCCATTTCAACCTCATAGGTAAGCCAGGCAATGCAATTCATAGCACCCTTTTCTTTTTCCCTACCTCCAATCTAGTGAAAGGATAAAGGTCCTTAATATTTGCTACATTTAACTGATTTATCTTTAAGATCTGGCCCCCACCTTAACACAAACTTCTCCCCACCACAATTAGTAAGTACCTACATTTGCTAATTATTAAATACATCTAAGTCATTCAATTGGGAAGGGAAATGGGGAGACAAACATGAGTAAGAATGACATTGTTCCTTCAAAGTGCTCTACAAAACTAAGTACAATGTGGTATAGTACTTTTATCACCTGTTTAAGACGGTGTCTTTTTTTTTCCCCAAGGGAAAAAGATTTATTAAAGGCAGATTAAAGAGTCTTTGGGAAAGTAGAAGAAATGGACCCAGGCTGAGCTTCCAAGAACTAGCAAACTGCACTGAAGAACTGAGCTCTCAAGGAAGCTATTGTTTTTGCCATAATGTAGAAGGCGCAGAATCAGGAAGCACAGTTGCTACACCTGCTAGCTCTATATCTATGCTGCTTCTGCTGCAGTTTTTTTAAAAATATATTTTATTGATTTTTTTACAGAGAGGAAGGGAGAGGGACAGAGAGAAACATCGATCAGCTGCCTCCTGCACACCTCCCACTGGGGATGTGCCCGCAACCAAGGTACATGCCCTTGACCGGAATCGAACCTGGGACCTTTCAGTCTGCAGGCCGACGCTCTATCCACTGAGCCAAACCAGTCAGGGCTGCTTCTGCTGCAGTTTGTTCCAGCAAAAGGACTGTCCTGTGCCCAGTCTCTCCCTTCACCTAATCCAGATCCAAATTAGTGTCTAGTGTGAGAGTGTCTGATGAGCAGAACCTAAATCATATTTAGAAAGAAGTCTGGAAAATAGTTATTTTGCTCTCCAACATGTATAGTACCCAAAACTAGAAGAGGGTTGGAATAGATGTTTAGCAAATCGATTTACAGATTCTGCCATAAAGAGTATTCAGGTGGCTTATACCCTTTTCTTTTTTTTTAAGTCTTCACTGTTGAAAGTATTACATATGTCCCCTTTTTCCCTCATCAACCCCCTCCAACCCACCCCCAGACCCTCACTACCCCACAGTCTGCATCCATGGGTTATGCATATATGTATTCAAGGTCTTCAACTGATTACCTATCACCCACCCTCTGAGATTCTGCTCTTTATAAATATACTAGAGGCCCGGTGCACGACATTCATGCACTCAGGGAGTCCCTCAGCCTGCCCCGCCCCCTCCAGGCCTAAGCCATCAGTCAGACATCCTTAACACTGCCGTGGAGGCAGGAGAGGCTCCCACCACCACTGCTGTGCTCACCAGCCTGGAGGGGGCAGGTCCTGCTTTGAGCATCTACCCCCCGGTGGTCAGTGTGCATCATAGCGACAGGTCGTTCCACTGTTTGGTCAATTTGCATATTACCCTTTTATTATGTAGGACTAGAGCTCGATGCATGAAATCCATGCAAGAGTAGGCCTTCCTTACCCCAGCTGCCAGCATCGGCTTCCCTCTGGCCCCCAGCAGGCACCCGGGACCTGGGCTTCCCTCACAGCCCCAGCTTCATCCAGAAGGTCATCTGGAAAGATGTCCAGTCTAATTAGCATATTACACTTTTATTATTATAAATAGTACTAGAGGCCCAGTGCACAAAAATTTGTGCACTCAGGAGGGGGGGTCCCCCAGCCCGGGGTGCCCTCTCGCAGTCTGGGACCCCTCGGGAGATAATGACCTGCTGGCTTAGGCCTGCTCCCGGGTGGCAGAGGGCACGCCCAATCCCTAAGTGCAGCCCCTGGTCAGGCTCAGAGCAGGGCCGATTGGGGAGTTGGGGCGCCGCCCCGTCATGCAGAGAGCAGGGCGGATCAGGAGGTTGCGATGCCACCCTCAGTCACACTCAGGGTAGGGCCGATTGGGGGGTTGGGGCACCGCCCCCTGTCACACTCAAGGCAGGGTCGATGGGGAGGTTGCGGCGCCACCCCCTGTCACTCACAGAGCAGAGCCGATCAGGGGGTTGGGGCGCTGCCCCCTGTCACACACAGAGCAGGGCGGATCAGGGGGTTGGGGCGCTGCACCCTGTCACACTCAGGGGAGGGCCAATGGGGAGGTTATGGCTCTCCCCCGTCACACACAGAGCAAGGCCCGTGGAGGGGGGTTGGGGCGCCACCCTCTATCACCCACAGAGCAGGGCCAATCAGGGGGTTGGGGCACTACCACTGTCACACACAGAGCAGGGCTGATCAGGGGTTTGGGGCGCCGCTGCTGTCACACTCAGGGAAGGGCCGATGGGGAGGTTGTGGCTCTACCCCGTCACACACAGAGCAGGGCCAATCAGGGGGTTGGGGAGCTCCCCCCTATCAGGCATAGAGCAGGGCCAATCAGGGGGTTGGGGAGCTCCCCCCTATCAGGCACAGAGCAGGGCCAATCAGGGGGTTGGGGCGCCTTCCCCTGTCAGGAACAGAGCAGGGTGGATAGGGAGGTTGTGGCCCCGCCCCCTGTCACACACAGAGCGGCAGGGCGATCAGGGGGTTTGGGCACTGCCCCCTGTCACGCTGCTCCAGGGGCCAGGAGGCTTCGCAGCTCCGCTGATCCCAGTGCTCGGAGGCCTTGTGGCTCCGCCTGACACCGGGACAGTGAGGCCTCTCGGCTCCGCTGATCCCGGTGCCAGGAGGCCTCCCGGCTCCGCTGATCCCGGGTTTGGGAGGCCTCGCAGCTCCGCTGATCCTGGGTTCGGGAGGCCGCGCGGCTCCGCTGATCCCGGTGCTGGGAGGCATATTACCCTTTTACTATATAGGATAGAGGCCTGGTGTACGAGTGGGGGCTGGCTGGTTTGCCCTGAAGGGTGTCCCGGATCAGGATGGGGGTTCCGCTTGGGTGCCTGGCCAGCCTGGATGAGAGGATAATGGCTGTTTGCCGCTGGTCACACCCCCTTCAGGGTGGGGGTCCCCACTGGGGTGCCTGGCCAGTCTGGGTGAGGGGCTGAGGGCCGTTTTCAGGCTGGTGGGAGACTGAAGCTCCCAACCTCTCCTTTTTCTTTTTTTTTTTTATTCTGGGATTTATTTACCTTCTATAGCTGTCACTGGAGCTGAGAGCCAGCTTTAGCTCTGAGGCCAGCTCCAGCTTGAGGCTTCGGCTGCTGAAAGAAGGGATCTGGGTTTGTTTGGGTTCTATAATTGTAACACTGTTTCGGTCCTGCTCGCTCCAGCTCTGACGGCTGAAAGCAGGTTTCTGGAGTTTTGTTTAGTTTCTATATTTGCAACCATGTTTCGTAGAGAGCAGCTCTGAGGCCGGCAAGGCAGGCAGGGAACCTTGGCTTCCTCCATCACTGGAGCAAGCAAGCCTTCCTGTTCACTTCAGTTGCCTGGAGGCCAGCCGCCATCTTTGTTGGCAGTTAATTTGCATATTGCCCTGATTAGCCAATGGGAAGGGTAGCGGAGGTACGGCTAATTACCATGTTTCTCTTTTATTAGATAGGATATAGGATGTCCCTATTTCCCCCCTTTTGCCCTCTCTACCCAGCTCTTGCCCCCCACTTCTCTCTGGCCATCACCATACTGTTGTCTGTGTCCATGGGTCCATGGGTTGTGCATATATTTTCTTTGGCTAATCCCTTCTTTAAATTCACTTCTTTAAATTTTTATTTTCAGATAAGTCCTTATAACTGCACTATTATATACTTTCTATTATATCATTTAGAATTAAGATTTTTTTAATTGAACCCTCATAAATTTTAGCACAATTTAATAAAATATGCTAGAAGCAATTAGGAGATTTTTCATGTAATGCAGATACATTTCAATTAATATTTTATTAATTTTTAATTTTTTAATATTTTAATTTGAAATAATCTCATACATGTAAAAAAAACTATAAAATACTACAGCATATTATATGTACCCTTCACCCAATTTCTTAGGTGTTAATAATTTAAACATAACCATTATACAACTAACAAAATTTGGAATATATTTTTCTTATAATCTCTTTACTGTTACTTAATCCATTTACTTTGTTTTTGTTAATCTTCACCCAAGGATATTTTTCCATTGAATTTTAGAGAGAGTGAAGGGAAAGGGAGAGACACATTGATTGGTTGCCTCCTGCACATGCTCTGATAGGGACTGGGGATCAAGTCAGCAACTGAGGTACATGCCCTTGACTGGAATCTAACCTGGGACCCTTCAGTCCACAGGCTAATGCTCTATCCACTGAGCAAAACAGGCTGCAGCTTAATTCATTTACTTTTAATCTATGTGTGTCTTTATATTTAAAGTGGGTTTTGTTTTTGATTCACCCTCATAATCTGTCTTTTAATTGGTGCATTTATGCCACTGACTTTCAGAGTGCTTACTGATAGAGTTACTGCCATATCTGGCGGCTTCTGGGGCTTCCGGGGCCCGCCTGCCTGCGGCCCGGGACCGGATCCGATGACAGGCGGCAGGCAGGCGGCTTCTGTGGTAGCCCACAAGGGCCTGGATGGCGGCTCACGCTGGTGGCTCGCGCTGTCCCGCCCTGCCTGCAGTATGCAAATCAGCTGCCATCTTTGTTGGCAGTTAATTTGCATATCTCGTTGATTAGCCAATGGGAGGCGTCGCAAAGGTATGGTCAATTACCATGTTTGTCTATTATTAGGTAGGACTAGAGGCCCGGTACACAAAAATTTGTGCACTGGCGCAGGGGTGGTGTCTCTCAGCCCCACCTGTGCCCTCTCACAGTCTGGGACCCCTTGGGAGATAACCACCTGCTGGCTTAGGCCCAGTCCCCGGGTGGCAGATGGCAGGCCCAGATCCCGCGCTGGGTCGCACACAGCAGGCCCGTATGGCAGCGGGGTGGGCAGCGGATTGCGCTGTCCCACCCCGCCTTCAGTATGCAAATTTAACGGCCATCTTTGTTGGGTTAATTTGCATACTCTTCTGATTGGCTGATGGGCGTAGCAAAGGTATGGTCAATTAGCATCTTTGTCTTTTATTAGTGTAGATAAGAAAAATCTAATTACTTTCCATTACTAAAATTTACCTTATTTCTCCCACTGAAAGATAATTTCCAAGGGGTCAAGGATTTTGTCTCTTTGGTTCACTAATGTACTCTGAGTGCCTAGAACAGACATAGAAGGCACTTAATAAATACTTGGTGAGTGAATGCTGTAGAAAAACCCGTAAGTAGCAGGCTCCAAGTAATGTTTCCAACAATAGTGTGACAAAATATGTAAACCTTTCCTTGTCCTATCACTTGTGCCTAATGTTCAATATTTTATTTGATTGGCCAGTAACTCAGGCCTTGCATTACAAGGAAGTAAAAATAGTTCAGAGATGGATAAATTATAGTGCTTAATTCAGCATCATGCCCTATTCAAATGCACCAAACCCCAGAAAATTTGCCAAAAGAGAAAACCTAAAGGCCTACTACTCTTAGATCTGAGCAGTTTTTTCAAGTGTGAAGGGTCTCCAAATGGTTTTCTTTCCTTCTTACCAAAGGTCAGAATTCTCTTATCTCATTGTCGTTTTATAAAATGAGGAAACTGAAGCCAGAGAATGGGTAGCACAGAGATTCATTCACAGAATTTCTCTTCTTCCCATCATGTAGCCTTCTTCTCTAATCCTTTGAGGTTCTCCTTCCACAATCTTAGCTATAAGCAAAATACAATCTCACTAGGTCCCCTCTTGTTGCTGCCCCATAAAAAGCACACAGGTTCTCTGTTTTGAAAGGTTTTGCTATTAAGGGTAACAAAGTGGGGATGACAAAAATAACAAATCTGAAGATGTTACAATTTAACATTCAACTGTGTGTATGAATGCCTGGCACTACCTAAAAATCACAGCATCTTTCCAAGTTCTTAGTGAGCCTCCAATTTATTTGCTCTTCTTGAAATAATAAATAGGAGTCTTGCTAGGTTTCCAAAATTTTCCCTCCCACCTACCTTCTTTCCTATCTTCCCAGGACACAAAACATATCACAGAGAAAAATAGTGGGTACATCTCTATTAAGTGAGAAATTAGCATTTCTGAGGACCTTCAAGAGTCACATCACCCCTGTGAAACTTTGACCCACAGGCGAATTTTCCTCAAAATGTGAGCAAATCGTCTCTTAGATTTTTATGGAACATACAAAGCTCCCAGTTCCCATTTTACATTTCCAAACATCTGAATAACTCCTCAGCTCCAAAACCAAAATCCCTATCATAAATTCTTCTCCTAAATCCCCTTCCACCAAAACCTGTACTTCATAATATCCTTGTTTTTGTTAATAGATCACTATCCTCCCAAAAATTTCTTATACTTATGTCAGTTCCCAATGTCAACATAAACATTTCTCAGGTCTCTATACCCTTCACTACAATCACACTGTCATCATTCTTCACTCAACTACTGTAATTTTTAACTCCACTGTATTCCAACCTCCAGGCTTCCACTACACCAGACTTCTGTTAAAGATTACTATCCTTAAAAAAAAAAGATTAATATCCATAAAAAGGGGTTCTTTTCAACTAAGAATCATGTACAAAATCCTTACCCTGGTATTAAGGATCTACATAATCTGTAAATAGGTATCCTTACCAGCCTGTTCCTTAAACATACAACTTTGTTTTCCTACCTCAGTACCTTTGATGATTCAGTGTCCTTATGTGGAACTAGCTTTCGCCTCCCATCCTCCTCCAACCTCTAACAATATTTTGAATGTTCACATCCTCAAGGAAAGAAAAATGGCTGAGGCATATCATTCATTGAACACATATTCTGTCCAGTGCTTTACAAATTATCCTAGTTCCCACAAAAACATAACGGCTTACTACATTTTTTTAAGGAAGAGTTGAAGAAACTGAGGGCCAAAAGAGCTTACACAAAGTCGTCCAAACCAGCAAGAAAACAATCCAAAATAACCCCATAGCGTTCTGTACTTTTTAATAAAACATGACACAAGATGGAAGGCTTTACTGTCAGAATGCCCACATGCAAATTCTAGTAACTCCAGTAACAACCTGTGCTAACTCAGCATGTATTTGTGATGCCTTCGTTCCCCATATAAAAAGGGGGTAATAGTACTATCTACCACATTGATAACAGTGAGAATTACATGAGATAATATAAAGTGCTTAGATTTGTATTTGGCCCATAGTAAACAATCAATGCTAGCTATTATTACTGTTGTTGCTATTTATATGCTATGATATGTAAACTCTGACTATATCAATTATATGTTCTATTTCCAAAACAACTTTCACATAATGTGAAAGCTTAATACTGTATTTTTATATATGCTCAATAACCATTTGCAGAATACATTTATTTTTAAATAATGATTGAATTCCATGTTGTATTAAAAGAAATTCACTGTTTCCTCTTTTAAGAAAACTAACAATGCTTACCAACTTTCTTCCCTTTTTGTCATGTGAAACTACCATATGCAATGCCATATGGCAGTAATATGTCAAATGATGCAAAATACTATTTTGATTTAAACTCATCTTGCCTTCTGCTAAACATTAATTCCCAGATTTTAAAACGTCCAAAATCATACTTTTTACTTAAACACCAACTGTTTTTAGGTCATACCAGTATAAAGTAAGCATACCATGAAATTTGACCAAACCATTTCATTTCATTTTTCTATGGCAATAACTATAAAACATAAAATGCCTTCCTACCCAATGTAACTCGAAGATATAAACCTATCATACCCTTAGTCCTACCCTTACTTTGCTAAAATTAGTACCTGAAAAACTTCTACTACATCTATGTTACTCTGATGCAGAAAACTATCAAAGGAAGGGTATTGAATGCTAGTAACAAAATGCTTGAGAGAAATGAGCTTTAAACAAGGATAGATGAGAGTTTATTCCAAACCCTTCAAGTACTGAAACTGCACAAACCAAGATTCTGCCCACATGATTTACTATTACACATGGAGACATCAAGCTGGTTGGCTTCAAATAAAAGCAGAAGTAAAAAATATATTAATAAAATATTGTCATTTCTAACACAAAAATAACTGAACTCTACCAATTATTTTTAAAAAACATTGAGGCTTAACTATGTAATAACTTATTTCAACTAATTCATTATTTCAATTAATGAATAAGAACATTAACATCTTCTTCATGTACACATATTTAAAAACGAACAAAAACTTCATGAAATAAATATCTACTCTTACTCCACAGGATGTCCTCTGATATTTCTCCCTCTCTTTCTCTTTCTAATGTTAACGTCAATGCACTAAATTGATTCCAAAATCCATTAATATACTAAACTCTTTTGGTGGCACACCCAATCTGACTTATATTGTATCAAAACCGCAGATGTTCTCCTTGGAAAACAACAGATCATTGTTGAAAGAAATGTCTTCGTTCTCACTGTTCCTGCTGCATCACTGACAAATAACAGTCGGTCAGGTCTGGGGACACAAGAGGACCTGAGTGGCTGCCCACGGTACTGAAACTGAGGACAAAACGATAGTTTTGGAAATTTATTATTGCCAAATTAGACCAAAATTGAGGAGTTTACCACAAGCTGACAGAGCACTCAGCGGCTGCCACCAAAGTTACTGGTGGCCTGAGTGCTTCTGGGGTCGCTTGGCCTCGGGTGGGGCTGCTCCCTCTCCCGCACAGAGTTCTGCCGGTCACGCAATAGGCTTCCGGGCAGAGCAGCAGACTCTAAGAGGCAGGGCCGGGACTCGGTGTCCAGCAGAGTCACGTCCCACCTACAATCTGAGCTCCCACTGGGCGGGGGCGGGGGCGGGGGCGGGGGCCAGGGGGAGGGAGTGGAAAAGAAGGGAAAAGGTTGGGAAGAAAGGAGGTGACAGCCTCTTTTTTCCAAACATTAAAGAGTCCCCGCAACTAAAGTCTAGCCTGGGGACTTTGCGGCAAGAGAAGCCTTCCAAACATCTTCCCAAGCTCCTGCCACCTCGGCAGGGGACTGTGAGGAGCCAAACGGATAAACCAGCAACTTCAGACACAGACAAACTCATGAGAGGGAGGTGGGGTGTGGGGTGGGGGAGTCTCGGCCCTCCCAAGGCAGAGCTTTTTATCTTTATAACCTTTTACGAAAAGCTTATTTTCCTCTGCGCCCAGCCTGGGGAAGAGCAGCAAAGACCTCGCAGCTCCAAGTCAGGCGAGGGGGTGTGTTCTCCGGCCCAGGCCCGGCGCCCGGCCGCTCCGAGGCCGCGGGGGTTCTTACCTGGAAGCTGGCCCCACAACACAGACAGGCTCGCGGGACGCGTCTCTGCGGGAGAAGTCCTAACCTGATTCCATGACTGAGTCTCCTCACCGACCCCAGAGCCCGGAGCGACAGCGGGGACGACAGCACGGCGACAAGGCGGAAGTCCCGCCCCACGCGCCTCATTGGCCTGCACCCGAAGGCGGAAGTAAGCCATTGGGCCCCGGCTGTGTTTGCTAAGGCTCCTTCCCACACCCACGCTGTGTCTCCGCCTGCTCGCGGGGCTCTGAGAAATGCCCAGTTGGTGGAGTCGAGTTCTTGGCTGCGTGATCGGTCTTCCCCTGAGGGCAGGGTGGGGCAGACTTCTGCTTTTGGCCGGGTAGGGAGCAGACTGGCCCAGAGGTCTGTGACCCCGGTAGTGGAGGCCGTGGGGTTCGGAGGGGCCTGACCGAGCGGCCAGGGCCGGCAGCCCAGGTCTGATGTGGCTGTTGGGCGGCAGCAGCCCGACACCCTGGTCGGCTGCGCCTGGGAGGCCCTGGAGCTGGTACCAGGGCGTCTCTTCCTGCACCCACTCGCCCGACCGGCTGAAGCGGCGAGGACCAGGACAAGGCCTCATCCCCTCTGCACGCTGTCCGCAGGCTGAGAGCGGAGACTGACGCGACCTAGGCCGGCGCCTTAGAGTCCCGGTGCAGTGGTTAGGCGTGCGAGCACCCGGAGGGCTACCTGCAGTCCTCTCCTGGCTGGGAGCCGCGCTGACCTTAGCACTCTGGGCCTGACTGGGGCCGACTCCTGGACTCGGCAAAAGTCAAACTATTTAATTAAGCCCTACGTCAGACTTTTAAAACCTTTGCCTCCTTTGGATGAATCAAAAATTCTCGTCCTCTACCTCCCATCAGGTAAACCTTACCCGTCCCGGGCGTTCCAGTCTCAAACCAAGCTTCTTTGAAATTTAACCGGATTGGACCATCCACGCTGATTATCAGTTGCCAATTAGACACTTTGAAGAGGCAATGGAAAAAAAAAGAAGAAGAAGCAGTGGGTTTACTGCAAAAAATTGCATAAAGTCCTGAATTAGAATGCCAGGAGACGCTAGATTCTGGTCCTGCTTCTGTTTCAAAATAAGGCGCCTTTACAGGTTTTACATCCTTCGACCTCATCTTTTAAACAAAGGAGGGGCCAGAGGGGCTAGCACAGAAAACACCTGCAGAATACCATTGGATGTAACTTTTAATTTGATTGCTCTGGGTACACCTGAGTGACTGAAAAAGGAATAGGAGGAAAACTCTTTCCCCATTGTGTATCTTTTGGGGCCTTTGAATTTTGTACCTTGTGAACACTACTCAAAAATTAAATACAAAAATGTTAAAAATCAAATTACAATAAAATAACAAAGGCCATCAAACATATTTTCCTCTTCTATGTACCCTCTGGCTATATATTCTACATATTCTAAATTTTACAAGTGTGAAGACAGTCACACTTAATACACAATCCTGCCTTTAAGATAATTGTACATAAAAATCAGAATTAGGGATATTACTATGAAGTCTAGTATAATTAGTGTAAACATAGTTACAATGTCTAAGCATTTCTTCATTAATTCTCAAATTGGCTTTATATTAAATCAGAGATTTCTTAAATGACATGGAAAGAAGTAAAAAATGTTACAGGTTAAAAAAGAACAAAGAAGAGATTCTTTTATTCCTTAAGTAAAAGCACCTTGAGGACAAAACATTTTGATCTGACTAACCTGCTCTTCTGGTTACAATTGGTATAGTTCTTTCAGTTATCAACAAGATAAAGTGCTATTTGTACTGCATTTAGGCCTACTAATTGTGCTTCACTCTAAAGAAGTATCAATTCTCCCCACTGTGTTGAATAAAGGTAAATTGGAAGAAAATAGATTGGGAAAACCTACTATCTTTGTAAAAGTAGGTTATCCCGTAAGGTTGATATCTATCTTAATTATGGCTTTCAAAAATATAAGGGTTAAAAGAAAATGAGCTGTTAGGACTTTGTGTTTGATAGTGTTGTTGTTGTTTTTAAATCCTCCTAAAAATACAGATAGCATTGTAGAATTTCCCACGTCCAAAATATTATAAGACAGCAGCAACAACCAAACAAAAAAAACACAAGATACCCAATTACCTAATTGTCTAAAATGGCTTAAAAGTAGTTTTCCCTAAAATATGAAAAGAATGCAGATCCCAGCTGGTATTGCTCAGTGGTTGAACATCAACCCATGAATCAGGAGGTCAGAGTTCAATTCCTGGTCAGGGCACATGCCTGGATTGTGGGCTTGATTCCCAGTAGAGGGCATGCAGGAGGCAACCCATCAATGACTCTCATTGATGTTTCTCTCCTCCTTTCCTCTCTCTGAAATCAATAAAAATATATATATTTTTTAAATGCAGGCTCTTTAAGTACTGAGATTAACTAAAGATGTTAAAGTTTTGTCTCTAGTCATTATTTACAATTATAAAAGGGAATTTTAGAATCAGTAAAAAGTTTTTGTCATTTTGAAAAGAAAAATTATTACTGTGATAAAAAAAGGAATCCTATATAATAAAAGCCTAATATGCTAAGTGTCCTGTCATCCGGTCGTTCGTTCAACCAATCAAAATATAATCTTACCTAATAATAGCCAAACATGCAAATTGACTGTACCTTTGCTATGCCCCAAGCCACGCCCACCAGCCAATCAGAGCGACTATATGCAAATTAACCCAACCAAGATGGCGGCCGGCAGCCACGGAGCTGGAGCAAGCAGGAGGCTTGGTTGCCCCAATGATGGAAGAAGCCACGCTTCCCAGCCAGATGCTGCCTCCTCTCAAGGCAACAAAGTTTCAATTATAGAAGGTAGATAAAGCCCAGATATCTGCTTCCAGTCGCCATGGCCATGGAGCTGGAGTGAATAAAACAAAAACAAAAAAAGGAAAGGCTGGGAGCTTTGGTCGCCGAGGGGCTTGGTCAGCCTGAAAACAGCCATCAGCCCCTCACCCAGGCTGGCCAAACCCCCATGGGGTGAGGGTTCCCACTGGGGGGTTTGACCAGCCTGCAAACAGCCATAAGCCCCTCACCCAGGCTGGCCAGGCACCCCAGCAGGACCCCCACCCTGATCCAGAACACCCTTCAGGGCAAACCAGTCAGCCCCTACCCGTGCACCAGGCCTCCATTCTATACAATAAAAGGGTAATATGCAAATTGACCCTAACAGCAGAACAACTGGGAATGACTGGTTACTATGACACACACTGACCACCAGGGGGTAGATGCTCAATGCAAGAGCTGCCCCCTGGTGGTCAGTGCGCTCCCACAGGGGGAGCTCTGCTCAGCCATAAGCCAGGCTGATGGCTGCCAGCACAGCGGTGGTGGCGGGAGCCTCTCCTGCCTCCTCAGCAGCACTAAGGATGTCCGACTGCAGCTTAGGTCTGCTCCGTGCTGGCAAGTGGACATCCCCCGAGGACTGCCGGGCTGCCAGAGGGATGTCTGACTGACAGCTTGGGCCTGATCCCCCAGGGAATGGGCCTAAGCCATCAGGTGGACATCCTCCGAGGGGTCCCAGACTGCAAGAGGGCATAGGCCGGGCTGAGGGAGCCCCCCAAGTGCATGAATTTCATGCACCAAGCCTCTAGTAGAATATATAAGGAATCCACAGGATTCTTCACATGTGTGGATGAAAAGGGGATTTTTACCTAAGGTAACCTCATAGGATGATATGATCATGAATTCCTAACTGGACAAGTCATGATAGGTAGTCATGCCCCAGCATATAACTTCTTTAGTGAAAGGTTTTTAAGCAAGTTCTGTTCATTGTTTTTGTGCATCTAGGTTAACACACCTTTGAAATACCCCTGGAAGGTGTAACCTCCCTCCAGAGAGCACATAATTTTGTTAATTATAGTGTTATCTAATCCCCATCCTGTTTTCTCCCACCTTCACCTACTCTTCTTTACTTCCCTCTATAACTTCAAATGTATAAGAAAAACTGCAAAACTGTTTTTCTCAGAAGCATTTGAAATCTTGGTTCCCAGCAATTGTCATCAGTGTGGCTCAAATAAATTCTTATAAAAGCTCTCTGCAGGTTTGAATGTTTCTTATGTTGACATAGATAAGGAATGGGCACATTTGAAAAAGCATCAAACAGAACTTTAAAAAACTGCTTTAGGACATTTCTGGCCAAAGATTAAAACAGACTCCCATTTCCTTATAAAATTCTAAGCTAAAAAAATAAGTTCATTTTGTAAGATAGTGAAAGGTTCAGAACACAAAAAGTCAGGTATCAGTCAAAAGAATTTTTCAAAAAAGTGTATTTTCCCATTGAGAAAGTTCAGACCAAAAAAAGGGGGCGCTGTTAAAAGTTAAATGCCTTTAAGAAATGACCTGGTCGTTGTTTCCCTTGAGATGAATTGTACCCCTCTCTTACATCTAACATTGTTAGGGGCAGAAATAGAATACTGGGGACTATCTATAATTAAAAAGTATTAATCATGCTCTGTTGGTGATGGTTCTGTTCTGATTAGAGAAAGAACATTCTACCCTGGTTGAGAGTTGTATGCCCTGGGACATGGGAGCTAACATTGGGAATGCAGTCCATCCTCCTTTCCCAAGAACTGCCTATCATTATGGAAAGATTTACAACTTCATAGCTGAAACAATCTAGTTTCAGAGGTGCCCACCTTCTGCAATCTTCCCCTTCTCCAGCCCACATAACTTGTAATCTGTAATGATTATACCATGCCTATTTTCCCATGCCTGTAATTCTTACTTTTCCACATAATCTTTGTCCTTCTACCCAATATAAGCAACTGGCTTATGGGGAGAGACAGAGCAGATTTTTGTGAATGACCTGCTGCCCTCCCATACTGCCGGCACTGTTGGAATAAACACTCATATATGATTCAACCCTGTTTCTGCTTAATTGGCTGAAGTAGTGACAGGTAGCCCAGACCCCTTGGTTGTCGGATTACATAATCTGGCAAATCTGGCAACTTTGGTGGATACAAGCAGGGAGTCCTCTTGAGTGAGTACCGGGGATCCAGCTTGCTGCCTGGACTGGGGGTTCCTGAGGCTGAGGCCTGGACTCTTTTACTTGCAGCACTGCCAGGAATTTTCCTGTTTTGAGCCCCAGCCTCAGCAATCCCCGTCATCTCACCTAAAACTTAAATTGAATGAAGCTTTCTGTAACTCTGTAATGGGAAGTCAGTTGTCTGTTGCCCCCATTGGGGTGAGCCTAATCAACTCCTGTTGCAAGCGGCCTCTCAAGTTCCTTGCCTTTTCTCCACACCCAGGCCTGACCAGCTTAGGTTCCAGACAAGGTCCTGAATGATGCGGGGCTTCTGTCTGGTATTCCGTCTGGCTGTGCACGGTAAGGTGTGGTTGTGCATGGAAAGCCACAAATGGTTATCTGTCTGTTGTAAATACAGGTATTATATATTAGGGTGGTTTTTGCCTGGTGTGACTTTGCCTGTAATCTTGCTTAAATTGTTCAAGGATGGGTGCTGGTGGCTCGATCCCAAAAGACACTCCATTGGGATGGATCTTGGGGGATTAGGCTACTTATCCTTATTCGCCAATAAACAAAAAAACAAAAACAAAAAAAAGGAAAAGGGTGTTTTACTGCAATACTGCTTGACCTCACTCTTAAATATCCTCTTCACTGGGCACAAGTAGAGATTAGTGTTTGGGAAAGCATGGTGTGAAGCTCTTGTCTGTATGTTGTGCACATTATAAATATTGTATGTAAGAGTGTCTCTGTTGATTGTTGCTCTGTCTCTTTGTTGTTTGGTTTGTTTAAAAATGGGGCATATCCCACTTTGTTTGGGTGCCCCAGCTGCTTGTGACAGGCTAACCAGGGGTCCTCAAACTTTTTAAACAGGGGCCAGTTCACTGTCCCTCAGACCATTGGAGGGCCGGACTATAGTTTAAAAAAAAACTATGAACAAATTCCTATGCACACTGCACATATCTTATTTTGAAGTAAAAAAACAGAACGGGAACAAATATAATATTTGTATTTGCATGTGGCCCGTGGGCTGTAGTTTGAGGACCCTGGCCCATGGCAGGGATTGCAGGAATTTGCCAGCAGCTTTGGGGAGTTCTTAATCTTGGCGATTCTCCCTGCTCTCTCTCTCAAGGCATCAGCTGCCAAAATGCTTAGCTAGTGAGAGTTTTGTCTGTCTGGTTAAAGATGTTCTTTGCTTTCTTATCTTTTGGGGACTTAGTTTACTCTTCGCTCTTTTATGAACACAAGGACTCCTCTGTCTCTGCTATTTGGGGTTTGTGCCACTCAGAACCGAAGGTCATTTTGCTGTTCTGGAATAGCGTAAAATAAGATTCTAAAGCTAATGTCCCAGTCCCTCCTTTTGGGAGTACTCATTTATTTACTTTAGGGATTGTTTTTGTTTCTGTTTTGAATAGGATAAGATCTCTTCTATATGCAAGATTTCATGTTGTTATAGTCTACTCAGAAAGAAAATTATGGGAAATAAACCTTCTAAGCCCCCCCCCCCCACCCCCCCCCCCCAGTTTTCTCCTTGGAGGGCCTGAGCTGTAGAAGTGCCCTCAGGCAGGGGCCACTCCCATGTTGTAAAGGAAAAAAACAAAGTAAAGTCCTTGGTAACTTAAAACTTTGTAGTTCTGCTGTCTTAAATAGTAGAAATTATTAAATATCAGGGTATTTTGAAATAACAGGATACTGAAATATTAATTCATCTGAGTTTGCCTACTTTTGACTTTTTATTACAGAAAAGGTAGAAAATACACTTGAAACTGTTAGTGAATGTTTTATACTTTATTAGAAACTAGAGGCCCAGTGCATGAATTCATACATGGGTGTGGTCCGGCCAGCCCCACCCCCGATGGGGGGCCATCAGGGGGCGGGTCCGGCCGGGGGAGGGGCCGCAGGAGGGCTCCAAGGTGTGTCCAGCCCATCTTGTTCAGTCCTGATGAGCCAGACCCCAGCAGTAAGCTAACCTACCAGTCAGAGCGTCTGCCCCCTGGTGGTCAGTTCATGTCACAGCAACTGGTCAACCAGTCAACTGTCTGCTCCCTGGTGGTCAGTGCACATCACAACGAGCAATTTAGCGGCCTTAGCATATCATTAGCATATTATGCTTTGATTGGTTGAACGGACGACCAGACAACTGGACACTTTGCATATTAGGCTTTTATTCTATAGGACTAGAGGCCCGGTGCACAAAAATTTGTGCACTCGGGGGGGGAAGAGGGGGTCCCTCAGCCTGGCCTGTGCCCTCTCGCAGTCTGGGACCCCTCGGGAGATAACGACGTGCTGGCTTAGGCCTGCTCCTGGGTGGCAGAGGGCAGGCCCAATCCCTAGGTGCAGCCCCTGGTTGGGCTCAGAGCAGGGCTGATTGGGGAGTTGGGGCGCCGCCCCCTGTCATGCACAGAGCAGGGAGGATTGGGAGGTTGTGATGCCACCCTCAGTCACGCTCAGAGTAGGGCTGATTGGGGGGTTGGGGCACCGCCCCCTATCACACTCAAGGCAGGGTCAATGGGGAGCTTGCGGCACCACCCCCTGTGATGCACAGAGCAGGGCCAATCAGGGGGTTGGGGCGCTGCCTCCTGTCACTCACAGAGCAGGGCCAATCAGGGGGTTGGGGAGCTCCCCCCTCTCATGCACAGAGCAGGGCCCATCAGGGGGTTGGGGAGCTCCCCCGTCACGCACAGAGTAGGGCCCATAGGGGAGTTAGGGCACCGCCCCCCTGTCACACACAGAGCAGGGCGGATCAGGGGGTTGGGGCGCCACCACTGTCACACTCAGGGCAGGGCTGATGGGGAGGTTATGGCTCTACCCTGTCACAGACAGAGCAGGGCCTGTGTGTGGGGGGGGGGGGGGGAGGGGGGGTTGGGGCGCCACCCTCTGTCACACACAAAGCAGGGCCGATCAGGGGGTTGGGATGCCACACCCTTTCACACACAGAGCCGCAGGGTGATCAGGGGGTTTGGGCGCTGCCCCCTGTCACACTGATCCGGTGCCAGGAGGCCTCGCTGCTCCGCTGATCCCGGTGCTGGGAGGCATATTACCCTTTTACTATATAGGATAGAGGCCTGGTGCACGGGTGGGGGCAGGCTGGTTTGCCCTGAAGGGTGTCCTGGATCAGGGTGGGGGTCCCCACTGGGGTGCCTGGCCAGTCTGGGTGAGGGGCTGAGGGCTGCTTTCAGGCTGGCAGTTTTGACTGAAGCTCCCAAACGCTCCTTTTTTTCTTTTTTTTTTTCTTCTGGGCCAGCTTTAGCTCTGGCTCTAGCTCTGAGGCTTCCGCTGCTGGTTTGTTTGCCGTTCTATAATCGAAACAATGTATAACTTCAGCTTTGAGATCCCAGCTGGCTATATTTGTTACAAAGTTTCAAACTGCCAGCTCAGAGGCCTGCAAGTCAGGCGGGGAACGTTGGAGTCTGCAGTCACGGAAGCAAGCCTCATGTTCGCTTCCAGCTGCCTGGCTGCCGGCCGCCATCTTGGCTGACAGTTAATTTGCATAAGGATATGCTGATTAGCCAATGGGAAGGGTAGCGGTCGTACGCTAATTACCATTTTTCTCTTTTATTAGTGTAGATATGTCTCTCAAAAGTGTGAATGTATTTGCCAATCTAAAGAATGCTGTTTACTTTTTGTTTTTTTATAAATATATTTTTATTGATTTCAGAGAGGAAGGGACAGGGAGTGAGAGATAGAAACATCAATGATGAGAGAGAATCATTGATTGGCTGCCTCCTGAACACCCCATACTGGGGATTGAGCCTGCAACCCAGGCATGTGCCTGACCGGGATTCAAACCTTGACCTCCTGGTTTATGGGCCGATGCTCAACCACAGAGCCACGCCAGCTAGGCCTAACTGCTTACTTTTTAGTGATCACCTAAAAATTAAGATTTCCAAGACTTAAGAATTTTAACCAATTGGAAAGAAATTATATAGTTTTAGTATTAGAAGGCATGAGGGATGGAGATGCATTTTGAAGGAAAAAGAAAGTAAGTTCTAATGCAGGTTATTTCTGAATGGGAAAGAAGTTTTGTAAAGTTATAGAAGGGTTGAAAAGAAATCCTAAAAGGAAATTATAAGTAATATGAATAATAAATTTATTTACACAAATGAATCTAAAGTAAGCTAATGCAAAATTTGTGTAGTCCTTTTCTAGTCTAGTAAGAGGGGAAAACGCCCTAGTTGGTTTAGCCCAGTGAATAGAGCATCAGCCTGCTTACTGAAAGATCCCGGGTTCGATTCCAGTCAAGGGCACATGCCTGGGTTGTGGGCTCAATCCCCAGTAGGGGGCGTGCAGAAGACAGCCAATCAATGATTCTTTCTCATTATTGATGTTTCTATCCCTCTCTCCCTCTCCCTTCCTGTCTGAAATCAGTGAAAAATATATTTTTTTTAAAAAAGGAAAAATTCTTTCCTGTTTTTGCCCAGGAAGTAAAAGTTCTATAAATTATTGAAATGATTATATGTTGTGTTATATTAATCAGGTACTTGATTACTTTAAAAAGCCACATTCTTAATCATGGAAACTAAAGCTTTGCTAGCCGATGTTTGTGTTTAATACCCTTTTGTCACTTTGAATGCATCATAATAATAATGATATATGATCTTTTAATAAAATAAGTTTGACAAGCTTCCCAGTGTTTGAATTTTAAGAAACTTTTTCATGACCTAGAATTGGCTTTAGGTCATTCCAATAGGCCCAGGAATGCCTCAATGATTTGTTTTCTCTCCTTATGAAGGAAAATATTCTGCAAAAGGTATATGGGAAGCTTTGTCAAATAAAGAAATAAAAACTCTATTCTATTTATATATGCATATTAGTAAAATAGATTCTGATATTCTTTCATTTATAACTCTAATTGTTATTCTGAAACATTGTGTTTTACAGAAAGGCCAAGATTCCATGTCATTTGGATTATAATCAAATCCATACCATGTCATTTTAAATTTCTACTTGTCATTTAGAGACAGGCTGTGTTGTTATAATAGATTTGCAAAAATGTTACATTGTCTGAGGGATCCATGGAAAGGACTCTGACATTTTCAGATTGTACCCTTCAAACTGGATGAAAATTATTAGAACTCTATAGAGTATCTGGATTTATAGGAGAACTGGCAAGAAAATCAGGAGAAACAAAAATTGATTATGGGATTCAATAAACTGAAAATAACTAGATAGTTTTTGTAACTTTTGTTGAAAGTATTACTGTGGTTTTTTAAAATATATTTTTATTGATTTCAGAGAGGAAGGGAAAGGGTGAGAGAGATAGAAACATCAATGATGAGAGAGAATCATTGATTGGCTGCCTCCCGCACCTCCCACACTGGAGATCAAGCCCGCAACCCAGGCATGTGCCCTTGACTGGAATTAAACCCGGAATCCTTCAGTCCGAAGGTTGACGCTCTATCCACTAATCCAAACTAGCTAGGGCTTTTTTTTTTTTATCATCATTGTTGAAAATATTACATTTGTTCCTTGTTTTCCCCATTGACCCCCTCTAGCCCATCCGTAAACCCCAACCCAGGCTTTCCCCATGGGTTATGCATATATGCATACAAGTTCTTTGGTTGATCAACTCCCACCCAGCCAGCCTCCCCAGCCTTCCCTTTGAGATTCCACACTCTCTTCCATGTTTCCATGTCTCTGGATCAACTCCTTTCATCATTTTATTTTATTACTTAGAATCCACATCTGAGTGAGATTATGTGATACTTGTTTTTCTCTGACTGACTTATTTCCCTTAGCATGATACTCTTCAAGTCCCTCCATGCTGTCTCAAAGGGTAAGAGACCCTTCTATTTTACTACTGCATAGTATTCCATGGTATAAATGTACCACATCTTTTTTATCCACTCATCTACTAAAGGGCACTTAGGCTGTTTCCAGATCTTAGATATTGTAAATTGGGGTGCAAACATTCTTTCTGATTGGTATTTCAAGTTGCTTAGGATATATTCCTAGAAGTGGGATCACTGGGTCAAATGGCAATACCATATTTAATTTTTTGAGGAAACACCAAACTGTTTTCCGTAATGGCTGCATCAGTCTGCATTCCTACAGGCAGTGTACTAGGGTTCCCTTTTTTTCACATCCTTTCCAACACTTCTCATTTGTTGATTTCTTGAGGGTAGTCAATCTAACAGATATGAGGTGATACCTCATTGTCATTTTGATTTGCTTCTCTCTGATGACTTTGAGCATTTTTTCATGTCTTTTGGCTATCTGTGTGTACTGCTTTGGAGAAATGTCTATTTAGATCCTTTGCCCATTTTTTAATTGGATTGTTTGTCTTCCTTTTGTTAAGTTGTATGAGTTCCTTATATAATTTGGATATTAACCCTTTATCAGATGTATCATTGCCAAGTAAGTTCCATACAGTGGACTCGCTTTTTGTTTTGTTGATGTGTTTTGTTTTGTTTTGCTATGCAGAAGCTTTGTATTTTGATGTAGACCTATTTGTTTATTTTCTTCTTTGTTTCCTATGGCCTAGGACAGTGATGGCGAACCTATGACATGCGTGTCAGAGGTGACACATGAACTCATTTTTTTGATTGATTTTTCTTTGTTAAATGGCATTTAAATATATAAAATAAATATCAAAAATATAAGTCTTTGTTTTACTATGGCTTACTATCAAAAAATTTCTATATATGACATGGCACCAGAGTTAAGTTAGGGTTTTTCAAAACGCTGACACGCTGAGCTCAAAAGGTTCACCATCACTGGCCTAGGAGATGTATCCATAAAGATATTGCTATGAGAGATGTCTGAGATTTTGCTGCCTATAGTTTCTTCTATGATTTTTATGGTTTCCCAATTTACATTTAAGTCTCTTATCCCTTTTGAGTTTATTCTTGTGTATGGTGTAAGTTGGTGGTCTAGTTTCATTTTTTGCATGTATCTGTCCAATTTTCCCAACACCATTTATTGAACAGACTGTCCTTACTTCATTGTATGTTCTTGCCTCCTTTGTCAAACATTAGTTGAGTGTAATGGCTTCGGTAGATTTCTGGGGTCTCTGTTTGGTTCCATTGATCTATTATATGCCTGTTCTTGTGCCAGTACCAAGCTGTTTTGATTATGGTGGCTTTGTAGTATAACTTGATATCTGGTATTGTCCATTTCCTCCACATTGTCCAGCTTGTTGGCATATAGTTATTCATAGTATTTTCTTACAATCCTTTGTATTTCTGTGGTGTCAGTGGTTACTTCTCCACTTTTGCTTCTGATATTATTCATTTGGTTCCTCTCTCTTTGTTTTTTGATGAGTCTGGCTAATGGTTCATCAATCTTGTTTATCCTTCAAAGAATCAGCTCTTGGTTTCATTGATTTTTGTTTTGTGGTTGGTTTTTTGTGTTTTTTTTTTTGGTCTCTATATCATTTATCTAATCTTTATTATTTCCTTCCTTCTACTTACTCTGGATTTTTCTTATTGTTCTCTTTCTAATTTTTTAAGTTGTAGGGTTAAATAGTTTATTGTAAATTTTTCTTGTTTTTTAAAGTAGGCCTGTAGTGCTATAAACTTCTCTCTCAGGACTGCTTTTGCTGTGTCCCAGAGATTTGGGGTAGTTATATGTTCCTTTTCATTTTCTTTCTTTATCTCATTGTTTAATAACATACTATTTAGCCTCCATGTGTTTGAATGTTTGTGGGTGTTTTTACTGTAGTTGATTTCTAATTTCATTCCATTGTGATCTGAGAAGATGCTTGATATGATTTTAATCTTCTTGAACTTGTGGAGACATGTTTTATGTCCTAACATGTGGTCTATGTTTGTGCATGATCCATGTGCACTTGAGAAGAATGTATATTCTGCTGCTTTGGGGTGAAATGTTGTATAAATGTCACTTAAATCCATCTGATCCAGTGTGTCCTGTAGAGTCACTGTTTCCTTGTTAAGTTTTTTTTTTTTTTTTTCTGGAAGATCTATCTAGTGAAGTCAGTGCGGTGTTAAAGTCCCCTACTATGACTGTATTGTTGTCAATCTGTCCCTTAAAGTCCTGTAGAAGTTTTTTCTATTTTTAGGTGCTCCTGTATTGGGTACATATATTTTACCAGGGTTATATCCCCTTGTTGTATTGATCCCTTTAGTATTATATAGTGACCTTTGTTGTCCCTTTTAATGACCTTCATTTTGAAGTCTATTTTGTCAGATATGAGTATTGCTACTCCAGCTTCTCTTTCTTTTCCATTTGCATGGACATTTTTTCCCATCCCTTCGCTCTCATCCAGCATGTGTCTTTTGTTCTGAGGTGGGTCTCTTGTAGACAGCATATAGTTGTATAATGTTTTTGTATCCATTCAGCTACCCTAAGCCTTTTGATTGGAACTTTTAATCCATTTACATTTAGGGTTAGTATTTATAGGTACTTATTTATTGCCATTTTAATTCTGTATGCCTAGTTTTCTCTTTCTATTTCTTCTTCTCATTACAGCAGTCCCTTTAGCATTTCATGTACTACTGGCTTGATGGTGATGTACTCCTTTAGCCTTATTTATTTATTTATTTATTTATTTATTTATTTATTTATTTATTTTGTCTGGGAAGCTCTTTATTTGACTGTCTATTTTGAATGATAACCTTGCTGGATATAGTAATCTTGGTTTCAGATCCTTGCTTTCCATTACCTTGAGTACTTCATCCCATTCTCTTCTGGCCTGTATAGCGTCTGATGAGAAATCAGGTGTCAACCTTATGGGAGCTCCTTTGTAGGTAATAGTTTGCTTTTCTCTGGTTGCTTTTAAGATTCTCTCTTTGTCTTTAATTTTTGACATTTTCATTATGTGTCTGGGCATAGGTCTGTTTGGGTCTTCTTATTGGGGTTCTCTGTGCCTCCTGAACTTGTGTGACTTTTTCCTTTAACAGGTTAAGGAAGTTTTCTGCCATTATTTCTTCAAACATGTTCTTTACTTCTTTCTCCCTTTCTCCCTCTTCTGGCACATCTGCTATTCTTATATTGTTACCTTTCACATTCTCCCACAGCTCCCATAAGCTGTCCTCCTGTTTTTAGTTGTTTTTTCTTTTTGGTTCTCTGAGTGAGTGATTTTTTTTCTACCCTGTCTTCTAATTCACTGATTTGATCCTCAGCTTCCCCTAATCTGCTGTCCCCTAGTCTGCTCTGTATTCCTTCCAATGTGATCTTTATTTATGCTATGTCATTCCTCATTTCTGTTTTCATATTTACTATATCTTTTTTCATGCTGTTGAGCATCTTTGCCATAATTACTCTGAACTCTATATCAGATAAAATCTTATCTCCATTTCATTTATTTTTCCTTCTGGAAAATTCTCTTATTCTTTCATTTGGGTGTTGTTTCTTTGTCTCCTCATTTAGGCTGCCTGTTTGGGTTTGTGACTATGTATTAGATAGACCTGCTATGCCTCTCAATCACTAGTGCAGTACAGTGTCAAAGGATGTTTCTGACTAATTAGCTCAGACAAAGACTCAAGCCTCTGGAAACCAACACTGTCTACACTGCAGACTTGATAGGATTCTATCTTGAATTGCCATTAGGCAATCGTCCTCAGATGTGGCAAGAGTTTTTTTCAACAGGGTGGACCAATTGCTTATGCCTGGATGCTAATTGTTTTTCCCAGTCTCTTAGTGGGCCTCAGAAACTCTGCACCTTGGGGCAAGGTGTTTTCCAATAGGATGGGTCACATGTCTTCCCTCCCAGGCAAAACTGCCTGAATAGCATTGTCTGCCTGAGAAAGATGACCTGGAATGCATGAGGGAATGACTCAGCACAGGAAACAGGGTCGGGAGGGTCAGGGGGGGTTCTGGTTTCTGAGTTCTAATCCTAGAGCTCCTGATCCTGGCTTCTGCTCACACAGCTCCAGTCCACTCTGCCCTCCCTCTGCCAGAGCACAAGGTGGGTGGCTCCACAGGGAATTTTGTGTGTTGGCCCTTTAGGAGGGTGCCTGAATTTCCAGCCATCTCTCCCTGGCAGACAGCAACCCCGATGCATTTCACAGCCAAATGTTATATGGGTACCCTTCTCAGCTCTAGTGCTCCCTGCTGGGGGTGCTCAGTATGGGGATTAGTCCCAGAGTTCTTAGTGGCTACCCCCCATAACTGAGATATCTTTCTGGAACTTCAGTTGCTATCTGTGGGAGCCCTGCCAGTGCTTTCACATCTCCACCCCTCCTACCAGTCTCTATGTGGTCTCCACTTTCAGGCCTCAGTTATCAGCATTCTCTCCAGTGAGTCTTCCTTCCGTTGATTATTCAGGAAGTTTTTCTGTATTTTAGTTGTAATTCCAGTTTGGTCCTGGGAGCATGTCCATGCAGCATTCACTTACTCTGCCACAATTTTTAATTTCTATTTTATTTTTTAAATTATCTCTTTAAAAATTTTTATTGATTTTTAGAGAGAGGAAGGGGAGAGAAAGAGAGATAAAGTAACATTGATTTGTTGTTCCACTTATTTATGCATTCTTTGGCTGATTCTTGTATGTATCCTGACAAGGAATAGAACCTGAAAACTTGGCCTATCAGAACATTGCTCTGACCAAGTGAGCTATCCAGCCAGGGCAAACCAGGAGATTTTAAAAAGGAAATAAATAAAACATAGAAAGAAGGTAAGTAGGGGTGGAAAAGGATCAAATAAAAGGTATTGTAGATGGCAAATACAAAATGAGGTAGAAAAAATCTATATATATAAAAGCCTAAGTGACCGTTTGACCGTTCGACTGGTAGCTATGATGCGCACTGACCACCAGGGGGCAGATGCTCAATGCACAGGCATGGAACATGGAACAGACTGATGAATCTCAGAGGAATGTTGGGGGGGGGGGGGGGGAAGAGATTAACCAAGGATCTTATATGTACACTAGAAGTCCAGTGCATGATTTCATGCACTGGTGGGGTCCCTCAGCCTGGCCTATGGGGATTGGTCCAAAACTGGCTCTCCAACATCCCCCAAGGGGGCCCGGATTGTGAGAGGGCACAGGCCAGGCCGAGGGACCCCATTGGTGCATGAATTCATGCACTGGGCCTCTAGTATAGCAATAATCTCTAAAAGAGGTAAATGGGGTACACTTGCCAGTTAAAAGATAGATTTGCAGCTGTATTTTTTTAAACAAGACATCATACTAAAACTTAAAGGACAGCCAAAGGTTGATGGTAAAAGGAAGGGGAAAGATTTCCAAAGCAAATAACCAAAACAAAGATGGTATAGCTATATTACTATGAAGGAAGTATAAACAGACCTAAAGTCAAAAGCACTGTTATTAGGATAAATTGAGTTATTAAATAATGATATAAAAATTTATTTCCAATTTGCATATGGAAACACAGCCTCAGAATATTTAAAGCACTTTAGGCTGGTTCGGCTTAGTGGATAGAGCGTCGTCCTGCAAACTGAAGGGTCCCAGGTTTGATTCTAGTCAAGGGCACATGCCCAGGTTGCGAGCTTGATCCCCAGTAGGGAGCGTGCAGGAGGTAGCTGATCATGATTCTCTCTCATCATTGATGTTTCTTTTTATCTCTCTCTCCCTCTCCTTTCCTCTCTGAAATCAATAAAAATATTTTTTAAAAATATATTTAAAGCAAGAATTGACAAGCTTACAAGAAAAAGTTGTCAAATCCACAATCATAGTAGAATTTTACATAATATTTTAAATAATTGATAAATCCAACAGACAAAAAAATAGTAAGAATATAGAATATTTTGGACATCAAAGGGAACACATAGAGAACCCTGTAAACATTCTTTTCAAGCACACCTGAAATCTTTCCCAAAATGATATCATATTATATTGTAACACAAATCTCAAAAATACCAGAGAATCAGTGGCATGTAATCCATGTTATATAACAAAATATAATATTAGGTTTCAACTGTAGATAGAATAATTATTTTCTTAAATTCTAAGGGAATGCTATGAACAACCTTAGATAATAAATATGAAAAAATATCAAATGGCCCAGCTGGTGTTGCTCAGTGGTTGAGCATGCACCAAGCGGTCACTGGTTCAATTCTCAGTCAAGGCACATGCCTGGGTTGTGGGCTCAATCCCCAAGTGAGGGGTGTGCAAGAGTCAGCCAATCGATATTCTCTCTCATTGATGTTTTTATCTCTCTCTCCCTTTCCCTTCCTCTTTCTCAAAAAAAAATCAATAAAAATATGTTTTAAAAAAATATCAAATGGACTATTCCCTAGAAAAAAGTTTTAACTTACCCAAACACCTGAGAAGATGTAGAAAACCTAAGCAGGCTAAGGTAATTTAAACAGTACTCAAAAATCTGCAAAACAGTACTCAAAAATCTGCAAAACTTCCCCCTCCAAAAAAAAAAAATCAACTCTAGAAGGTTTTATGGTTTTAATTTTTACTTATTGATTTGAAAGAAAGAAACATCGAATTGTTGTTTCACTTATTTATGCACTCATTTGTTGCCTCTTATATGTGCCCTGATGGACTCCACAACCCTGGTATATTGGGACAATACTCAAACTGAGCTACCCAGCCAGGGCTACTCTAGGAGCTTTGAAAGATGAGTTCACCATACCTTCAAGGAATAGATAATACATTTTTTTTACAAACCATTACACAGAATCTAAAGGAAAACCTTAGTTACTTTGCAACTAATTCCTTGAAGATAGTATAACCTTGATACAAAAACAGTAAAAGTATGAAAAATTTTAAGCTAATCTCATTTTGAGCAAATATGCAAAAATCCCAAATAAAACACTGATAAACTAAAACTGGCAAAGCTCAGCTGGTATGGCTCATTTGGTTGAGCATCCTTCCATGCACCAGGAGGTCTCAGGTTCCATTCTAGGTCACAACACATGCCTGGGTTGTGGACTCTATCCCCAGTGGGGGGGCTTTCAGGAGGCAGCAGATTGGTGTTTCTCTTTCATCTATGTTTTTTTCTCTCTCTCTACTCTCTTCCTTCCTCTCTTTAAAATCAATAAAAACATATATATTTTTTAAATCTGGCAAAGCTTTAAAAATGACCAAATAATGTTTATTCCTCAAATGTGAGATAACATTTTAAAATGTAATAATATGATTCACCACATTAATACATTAAAAGTGAAAAGCTATAAAATTATCTTAATATATGCAGAAAAAACATTTGAGATTAAAGGATGGGCCTATATTATATAATACTAGAGGCCCGAAGCATGAAATTCATGCAAGAGTAGGCCTTCCTTCCCCCGGCTGCTGGCACCACCATCCCTCTGGCACCCAGGACCCAGGCTTCCCTCGAAGCCCTGGCTTCGTCCAGAAGGTCATCCTGTCTAATTAGCATACTACACTTTTATTATTATAGATTGTCAGAGAAACTTCTCTGAAAAGCTGACATAAACTGAGATTTAAAGAAGGAGAGTCCCTAGATTGTGAGCCACAGGAGCCAACTCTGGTAAATTTAGGTTTAAAAAAAGGCAAATTGTTTGAAGGATATGAGAATACTGACAGTATCAAAAGGATGCTTGAAATAGAGTCCTGTAGGGACCAGTAACCAGTAGCTCTAATTTTCTCACAATATCAATATTCTCAGCCTAGCAGCAGAACTCTAGCCATTTTCATCACTCTGCTCACAGTTCAAATTCCAGGGAGAGAGCTGTCCACTGGCTTACCTTGTGACATATGTTCATCTCTTGAACAGAATGCCTTAAATAACTGTCTCATCAGATCAGATCATATACTATTGGGTGTTGATTTTAGATGATGTTATCAAAAGAAGCAGAACAAGGCGGGGGGGGGGGGTGAAGGGGTGGGAAGAGATCAACCAAAGAACTTATATATATGCATAACCCATGGACACAGACAATAGGGTGGTGAAGGTCTGGGTTGGGGGACAGGGGAAGGATAGAAGTGGTCAAGGGGGGGGGCAAACATATGTAATACGTTCAACAATAAAGATTTTAAAAATGCAGAGTGAGAACACAAAGAAAGAATTGAACAGTATGAACTTCTGGTCAAGAAGGTGAAGTAGGTAAACACTGAGATTTTTCCTTCCCATGATCACATCAATATTACAATTAAATTACAGAACAGCCATCATTGAGAACCACCTAAAGACTAGCTAAACAGAATTCCTATAACTAAGGACATAAAGAAAAATCCAGGACCTGGCCTGAGTGTCTCAGTTGGTTGAGCATAGTCCTGAGCATCATCTCATTCACCAAAAGTTTATTGGTTTGATTACCCGTCAGGGCACCTACCTGGGTTGTGGCTTTGATCCTGAGTCAGGGAGCTTATAGAAGGCAATTGGTTGGTGTTTGTCTCTCCCATCAATGTTTCTCTCTCTCTCTCTCTTCCTCTCTCTAACCATGTCCTTGGGTGAAAATTTAAAAACAGAAAAGAAAGAAAAAGCCAGGTGGAGACTGGTAGGAGGGGCAGAGATGTGAACTCGGCAGGTCCCCACCCCCATTGTGGCAATGGAAACAACAGGGAACCTGGCCAGTATTGCTCTGTGGTTGAGTGTTGACCAATGCACCAAGATGTTGCTGGTTCAATCCCTGGTCAGAGTACATGCCTGGGTTGCAGGCTAGATTCCTGGTGTGAGGCATGCAGGAGGCAGCCAATTAATGCTGATGTTTCTCTTCTATCAGTGTTTCAATCTCTCCCTCTCCTTTCCTCTCTCTCTAAAAAAACAACAAAAACTTTTTTTTTAAGAAAGAAACAGGAGGGATATCTCAGCTATGGAGGCCCCCCTGAGCAGCAAGGGGTCCCAGACCATACCCAGTTTCCCAGCCCAGGGCACCAATGCCAGGAATAGGAGTCCTCCATAACATCTGGCTGTGAGATTGAATTCCAGAGAGCCAAAGGGCTCCTGGAGCTGAGGCACTGATCTTAAAGGCTCTGTGCACAAAGCTCTAACACAGGGACATGCAGAAAGGAATTAAATTAACTAACTTCAGGGTAAGGGTTGGAGGGGCAGGAGCAGGGCAGCTCTCTCCTACAAGAGCTATTATTCCTCTGTTGAACTCGCCTTCCCCAATCTAGCTGGCCTAGCACAGACTAGCTCCAAATATGTGCTCTCCATTACCTGGCCAGCATAGCTCGCCCAGCCTTGGTGATTCCCAGAGACCCCATCCCACACAACATCCTCTTCAGAAGGAGCCTCTCCCAGTGGCTTCTCTTGCCTGAGTTTGTGATGCAAATTTGCTCAAAGGACTGCAAACCCCACACAAGTGGTGCCTGCCCTCTGCGTATACTCTACACACTCTCAAAGGTCCACGAACTACACATAGCAGTGGCTGGCCTTAGTACATTGCAGCTCCTACCAAGCGACCCCAAGTCCAGCACAAGCAGGGATAGGTCTCAACTTGCAATGTAATTCCCAGCATGTGGCCTCAAACCTGGCATAAGTGGTGGCTAATCTTGAAGTGTAACGTAGCTCCCAATAAGCAGCCACTAGCTGGCACAACTGGTGGCTGGGCTCAGTTCATATCATAGTGCCCATTAATGGGACCCAAGCCTGGCACAAATGGCAGCCAACCTTGGGTCACAGCCTAGCCCCTCCCACGGTCCTCCAAACACAAGAAAAGGCAGCAACCAACTGCAGATCACTTTGTAGCTCTTATAAAAGAGCTCCAAGCCATGCATAAGTGGCAGACGACTTGGCCTAAACCAAAGCTCCTCCCAAATGTTCCAGCCCAACACACCTGGGGGCCAGCTTGAAAATGCACATAAATAGCTCCACAACCAACACAATAGAGAGGAAGAGTCCCTCTAAAGCGAATTCCTCTCTGTGGGGTCAGGCCCTACACAACAAATCATGTGCCCTGGTTGTGGCCAGCCCTCACAGCCATTCAGCTGGAGGGTCAACACCACCCACTGATGTACCAGCAGCAATAGAGGCCCAACTACAACAGAAGGACACACACGCATGCAGGAGGCAACCAATCAATGTGTCTCTCTCACATTTCTGTCTGTCTCTCTCTCCCTCCTACTTTCTCTAAAAATCAATGAAAAAAAGTAGCCTCAGGTGAGGACTAAAAAAAGAAAGGAAGCCCTGACTGGTTTGGCTCAATGGATAGAGCATCGGCCTGCAGACTGAAGGGTCCCAGGTTTAACTCCGGTCAAGGGCATGTACCTTGGTTGCAGGCACATCCCCAGTGGAGAGCGTGCAGGAGGCAGCTGATCGATGTTTCTCTCTCATTGATGTTTCTAGCTCTCTATCCTTCTCCCCTCCTCTCTGTAAAAAATCAATAAAATATATTTTAGAAAGAAAGAAAGAGAGAAAGAAAGAAAGAAAGAAAGAAAGAAAGAAAAAGAAAGAAAGAAAGAAAGAAAGAAATAATGACTGAAAATTTCCCTAACCTGGTGAAGAAAATAGACATACAAGTCCAGGAAATGCAGAGAATCCCAAACAAGATGAACCAAAAGAGGCCCATACCAAGACACATCATAATTAAAATGCCAAGAGTTAAAAACAAAAAGATAATCTTAAAAGTAGCAAGAGAAAAGTACTTAGTTACCTACAAGGAAGCTCCCATAACACTGTCAGCTGACTTCTCAAGAGAAACTTTGCAGGCCAGGGGGGAATGACAAGAAATATTCAAAGTGATAAAAGGCAAAGAGCGACAACCAAGAATACTCTACCAAATGAGCTATCACTTAGAATCAAAAGAGAAATAGTTTCCCAGACCCCCCCCCCCCAAAAAAGCTAAAGAAGTTCATCTCTATAAAACCAGTATTACAAGAAATGTTAAAGGAACTTCTTTAAGAAGAAAAGATAAAAAATAGCAATAAGAAAATATGGAGGGTGGGCAGGAATCTCATTGACAAAGGCGAACACGTAGTAAAAGCAGTGGGTCAATCAATTATGAATCTAGTACAAAGGTTAAAAGACAAAAGTAGGAAGATCATGTGTAACTACAACAAATTAAGGGATACAAACACACACACAAAAGTAAACAATAATGACAAAAACATAAACATGGAGAAGGTGAGTAAAAATTATAGTGATTTTATTTTTTAACTAGAGTCCTGGTACACAGATTTGTGCACCAGAGGGGTCCCTCGGCCTGGCCTGCAGATTGCAAGAGGGCACAGGCCAGGCTGAGGGACTCCACTGGTGCACAATCGGGGCCGGGGAAGGACCACAGGAGGGCTCCAGGGCGTGTCCAGCCCATCTCGCCCAGTCACGATCAGCCGGACCCCAGCAGCAAGCTAACCTACTGGTTGGAGCGTCTACCCCTGGTGGTCACTGCACGTCATAACGACAGGTCAAATGGTTGAATGATTGGTCGGACACTTAGCATATTAGGCTTTTATTATATAGGATGAAATTTATTGGAGAGGCACTGGTTAATAAGAATATGTAAGCTTCAAATGTGTAATTCTATATCTCACCTGTATATTGCATGATGTGCTAACAACCCAAAGTCTAGTCTTTCTTTGTCACCATATATTTGATCACCTTTATCCTCATCATCTTACCTCAATCCCCCTTGTCCTCTAGTAATCTTTACACTGTTCTGCATGTCTACGAGTTTGTTCATTTTTTTAGTTTGTTTCTTGTTTTCTGTTATATAGCCCACATATGAGTGAAATCATGTGGTTCTTGTCTTCTTGTCTTCTTCCATCTGACTTATTTCACTTAGCATAATATTCTCAAGATTGATCTAAGTTGTCATAATTAGCAGTATTTCATCCTTTCTTATGGCTGAGTATTATTTTTTGTATACATGTACCACATCTTCTTTATTCAATCATCCACCAGGAAACACTTAGGTTGTTTCCATGTTTTGGTTACCATGACTAATGCTGCAACGAAAATGAACATACATATATCTTTATAAATAAACTAGAGGCCTGGTGCATGAAAATTCGTGCACTGTGGGGGGGTCCCTCAGCCCAGCTTGCCCCCTCTCACAGTCCGGAAGTCCTCAGGGGATGTCATAGTCTGGCCTCCTTTTGTGGGAGGTGACCAGGCTGATCAGGGGAAGGCGCTGTCCTCATCACCCTGCTGCTGCTGCCACTGCTGGCCGCTGCAGCTGCCAAGGTGTTTTTATCAACATGGACTCCAGTCCCCTCACCATGAAAAAATGACAACTTTCTTTAGGCATTTTCAAGATATCTCTTTCTTTCCTTCTTTCTCTCTCCCTTTCTTTCTTTCTTCCTTTCTTTCTTCCTTCCTTCCTTCCTTCCTCCCTCCCTCTCTCCCCCTCCCTCCCTCTCTTTCTTTCTTTCTTTCTTTCTTTCTTTCTTTCTTTCTTTCTTTCTTTCTTTCTTTCTTTCTTTCTTTCTTTCTTTCTTTCTCTCCTCACCTGAAGATATCTTTCTATTGATTTTTAGAGAGTATGAAAGAGAAAGGGAAAGAGAGAGAGAAACATCAATGTGAGAGGGACACTTCAATTGGTTGCCTCCTGCATGAGCCCTGACCTGGGCCCCGGCCAGGGAGGAGCCTGCAACCTAGGTACATGCCCTTGACCAGAATCTAATTTGGACCCTGTGGGCCACAGGCCAAGGTTCTATCCACTGAGCCAAACCAGCTAGGGCAGGATATGACATTTCTTAGCCCCTTCAGCAGCAGACCTTCATTTTTTCATCCAGGATTGAGGTGGAAAACCCTACATCACTTTCTTGGATTCTTATTACCCAAGTTACCAAGAACACTGCGAGTGGTGTACTGGGAGCTTAGCCAATGAGCAGTCAGAAAAGGTGTTGCCTCTGCAGCTCACATGCAGAGGCAGGACTGCTGGCCCACAGTGGCTGGCAGGCCTTCTTCTCTCTGGGCCTGTCCTCGGCCAGGGAGGCTGCAGGCAGGCCTGCCCTCTCCTCTCCTCTCCGGGCCCGCCCTCAGCTGCAGCGGCTGCGGGTGGGCCTGCGTCATTCATGGCTTGCCTCACCATGCAGCAGTCCCCTCCTGTGCACCTGGATGCACAACCTCCTCCTGGTGGTCGTGAATGTTACCGGTGTCCTGACTAATTTGCATATTACCTCTTTATATATATAGATGTTTTCAAAATTTTCAGGTAGATACCCAGAAGAGGGATTGCTACATCATATGGTAGCTCTAAAATTGTAGAGATTTTAGAGTGTGTTAGAACTGAAGCGATGATCAACTTAAAATAGACTACTATAACCATAGCATGGTATATATGAAGCACATGGTAACCATAAATGAATAATCTATAAAAGATATACAAGAAATAAAGTGGAATCACTTACATAACACCTTAGAAAAGAGAAGAGAGCAAGAAAATGAGAAAAGAACAGAGAAGAACAATGAGAGCTCAGCCAGTGTTGCTCAGTAATTGAGCATCTACCTATGAACCAAGAGGTCACTGGTTCAATTCCCTGTCAGGACACATGCCCAGGTTGCGAGCTCCATCCCCAGTAGGGGGTGTGCAGGGGGGAAGCAGGAGGCAGCCAATTGATGATGTTTCTTTCTCACTGATGGTTCTATTTCTATCCCCCTCCCTTCCTCTCTCTCCAAAAAAATCAAAAACATATTTTTTAAAATCAGAAAACAATAAAATGGCAATAACTACATACCTAGTCATAAATACTTTAAATATACTAGTAAATAGAATAAATATTCCAATCAAAAGACATAAAGTGGCCTGGCCTAGATGTCTCAGTGGTTGAGCATCTACCTATGAACCAGGAGGTCATGGTTCAATTCCTGGTCATGGCACATGCCAAAGTTTTGGACACAGTCTCCAATGGGGGGCATGCAGGTGGCAGCTGATCAATGATTCTCTCTCATCATTGATGTTTCTATCTCTCCCTCTTTCTTCCTCTCTAAAATCAATTTAAAAAATTTAAAAAAAACCTCTCAGAAGAGTAGGATTAGAGGGACATACCTCAACTAAATAAAGGCCATATATGACAAACCCACAGCTAACACAATACTAAATGGTAAAAAGTTAAAAGCTTTTTATTTAAGTTCAAGAACAAAACAAGGATGTCCACTTTCACCACTTTCATTCAACATAATATTGAAAGTTCTAGCTATAGCAAACAGACAAGAAAAAGAAATAAAAGCTGACAAATTGAAAAGAAGTAAAACTATCATTGTTTGCAGATGACATGGTACTTTATATAGAGAACTCTAAAGATTCCACCAAAAGACTATTAGAATAAACGAATTTAGTAAATTAGCAATATACAAAAATTAACACTCATAAATTGGTTGCATTTTTATATATCAACTAGTGGCCCGGTTCATGAAATTCATGCATGGGGGAGGGGGTGTTCCTCAGCCCGGCCTGCACCCTCTCCAATCTGGGACCCCTTGAAGGATGTCCTACTGCTGGTTTACAAGGATCGGGCCTAAACTGGCAGTAGGACATCCCTCTTGCAATCCGGGACTGTTGGCTCCTAACCACTCACCTGCCTGCCTGCCTGCCTGATTGCCCCTAACCACTCTGCTTGCTGGCCTGCTTGCCCCCAACTTCCCCCCACCACTGGCCTTCTTGCCCCCAAATTTCCCTCGCCAGCCTGATCACCCCCAACTGCCCCCTGTGCCAGTATGTTCGCCCCCATCTGCCTCCCCTGCCAGCCTGCTCACCCCCAACTGTCCCCCTGCTGGCATGCTCGCCCCCACCTTCCCTCCCCACTGGCCTGCTTGCCCCCAACTGTCCCCCTGCTGGCCTGCTCACTGCAAACTGCCCCCTAGCTGTCCTGATCACCTCTAACTGACCCCCACTGATGACCTGCTTGCCCCCAACTGGCCCCCTGCTGGTCTGATTACCCCCAACGGCCCCACCCCCCATCAGCCTGATCACCCACAACTGCCCTCCCCTCTTGGCCTCTAACCACCTCTACCTCAGCCCTGCAACCATGGCTTTGTCCAGAAGAACGTCCGGAAGGTCTCCTGGAAGGTCTCCCAGTCTAATTAGCATATTACCCTTTTATTAGTATAGATAGAGGCCTGGTGCACAGGTGAGGGCCGGCTGGTTTTTCCCTGAAGGGTGTCCAGGATCAGGGTGGGGGTTCCCTTGGGGCATGGGGCAGCCTGGGTGAGGGGCCTGTGGTGGTTTTCAGGCCAGCCACACCCCCATGGGGTGAGGTTCCCCACCGGGGTGTGTGGCCAGCCTGGGTGAGGGGCTGATGGCTGTTTGCAGGCTGGCCACAGCCCCTTCAGAGTGGGGGTCCCCACTGGGGTGCCTGGCCAGCCTAGGTGAGGGGCTGATGGCTGTTTGCAGGCTGGCCACAGCCCCCGGTGACCCTAGCTCCCAGCCCCTCCTTTTTTTCTTTTCTTTTCAGCGCCTTCTTGAGTGGAGGGAAGCTGGTATCTGGGATTTATTTATCTTCTATAATTGAAACTTGGTAGCCTTGAGCAGAGGCCAAGGCTGGCCAGGGTGGGCGGGAAGCTTGGCTTCCTCCATCACCAGGGGCAACCCAAGCCTCCTGCTCGCTCCAGCTCCGTGGCCACTGCTGTCTTGGTTGGGTTAATTTGCATACTTGCTCCTGATTGGCTGGTGGGTGTGGCTTGTGGGTGTATCAGAGTTACACCAATTTGCATGTTTCTCTTTTATTAGTGTAGATGCCAAACTATCAGAAAGAGGTTAAAAAAACAATCCTACTTACAATCACATAAAAAATAGCTAAGAATATATTTAAAGAAGGATGTAGAAGAACTAAATAGAAATTCTATAAGACATTGAAGAAAAAAGTTAAAGATTACAAATTTTAAAATTTATAATATTAAAAGCATGATTATATATTAAAAACAGATTCTATTTTTTTCTCAACACATCAACATTGAGCATGTTTCACACTAAAGCAGATACTCTTAAGATGACTAGTTTTTGGTTTTTTTTTTAAATTAAATTTATTGGTGTGACATTGGTCAACATGAACATATAGGTTTTAGGTGTGGGTTTCTATGTTACAAGATCTGTATTGTTATGGGTTGACTCAGCGAGATAGACCACTGACTCAGAATTTAAATTTAGGAACCTTTATTAAGCTGGCCAGCTGTCTGCATTTCAGCCTTTGCTTTGAACTGCAGCAGCTGACTGCAAGAGTTACAGCAATTTATTTGCAAAAACTACAAAGTTACAAAGCCATGCTAACGCAATTTGTTCCCGACACAGCACAGCATTATCACCTTCCTATCTATGTTTTCCGGGAACAGAGAGCACAGTATATATTGAGGAGGGACCATGAGACCATATCCCAAGGCCTGACCCGATGTCAGTACCCTCCCATCTGTCTGCTCCAGGAACAGACAGTATAACGCGCCCCGATATGCAGCCCAGTACAGTATATTGCACCATGTGCCCACCACCTAAAGTCAAATCTTCTCCTATCGTATATATTAAGACCCCCTACTTCCTTCACTCCCATAAGGTGACTAGTTTTGTAAACCACCACCAATCATTTAGCATTCTTTCATAATATTATTTAGCATCTGACATGAAATTATATTTATTACTAGAGGCCCAGCAAGCACGAAATCATGTGTAGCTCACTTGAAGTAGCTCACTTCTGCTTGCCTCAGCTGGCCACCTTGCCCATTGCTGTTTGTAGCTCACTGCCCTGCTCTCTGTCACTCGTAGCTCTCCACTGTTAGTAGCTTGCACCCTGCCCCACCTGCCGCTAGAGCCACTCTTTATTTGGTCATGACGGCATTATGGTGTCATGGCCATGGGCCTTTTATATAAGAGACTAGAGGCACAGTGCACAAAAATTTGTGCACTCAGGGGGGTCCCTCAGCCTTGCCTGAGCCCTCTGACAGTTTGGGACCCCTCAGGGGATGTCCACCTGATGGCTTAGGACCACTCCCTGGGGGATCGGGCCTAAGCTGGCAGTCAGACATCCCTCTGGCAGCCCGGGAGCTCTCAGGGATGTCCACTTGCCAGCGGGGAGCAGGCTTAAGGTGCAGTCAGAACATCCTTAGTGCTGCTGAGGAGGCGGGAGAAGCTCCCACCACCACCGCTGTGCTGGCAGCCATCAGCCTGGCTTGTGGCTGAGCAGAGCTCCCACTGTGGGAGTGCACTGACCACCAGGGGGCAGCTCCTGCATTGAGCGTCTGCCCTCTGGTGGTCAGTGTGTGTCATAGTGACCAATCATTCCCAGTCCCTCTGCTGTTAGGGTCAATTTGCATATTACCCTTTTATTATATAGGATAGAGGCCTGGTACACAGGTGGGGGCCTGCTGGTTTGCCCTGAAGGGTGTCCCGGATGAGCATGGGGGTCCTGCTGGGGTGCCTGGCCAGCCTGGGTGAGGGACTGAAGGCCGTTTTTAGGCTGGCCTCACCCCCTTCAGGGTTGGGGTCCCCACTGGGGTGCCTGGACAGCCTGGGTGAGGGGCTGATGGCTGTTTGCAGTCTGGTCAAGCCCCCCAGTGGTGTGGCCAGCCTGGGTGAGGGGCTGAGGGCTGTTTTCAGGCTGCCCACTGCCCCTTCAGGGTGGGGGAGCCCCGCTGGGGTGCTTGGCCAGCCTGGGTGAGGGGCTGATGGCCTCTTTCAGGCTGGCCACACCCCCCAGCGACCTAAGCTCCCAGCCTCTCCTTTTTTTCTTTTTTTCTTTTTTCTGGGATTTATTTATCTTCTATAATGGAAACTTTGTAGCCTTGAGTGGATTCCAGGGCTGGCCAGGGCAGGTGGGAAGCTTGGCTTCCTCCATCGCTGAGGGCAACCCAAGCCTCCTGCTCGCTCCAGCTCTGTGGCTGGTGCCATCTTAGTTGGGTTAATTTGCATACTCGCTCCTATTGGCTGGTGGGCGAGGCTTGTGGGTGTAGTGGAGTGGCGAAGTGATGGAGTGATGGTTAATTTGCATCTTTCTCTTTTATTACTATAGATTATTCTGTATATATCATTTAACATGCATGACATACCAACATGTCAAAAATCAGAAAATATCTTAAAGTCAATCCAAACATATAATTATTTCAAAGATTTTTAAAAGAACTTAAAGTAAAGGGTTAAACTAGGTAGAATGCTATGACTTGAAGTGCAGAAATAAAAATCAAGTAACTGATTTCCATGTTTAAAATATATGAGAGATCAGAGCACTAAAATAATAGTCACTGACTATGACAGGTTATTTCTTTTTTACCCTGGTCCAGATCGTCTTGTAACATTATTTCTATATCTCTTTCTCCCTTGGTAATGGGTCATCTTCCTATTTACTTATTTTCCCTGCATGTAACCTAATGCATTCTTAATATTCTTCGCAAGTGATTCCTTTCCTGTTTCTCTATGCTTATTTTATCTTATTTACTTTTTCTTGTTTAACCTTACTATCTGACCATGAAAGAGAATTACAGGTCAATATCCCTCATGAACATAGATGTCAAAATCCTCAACAAAATTGTAGCAAATTGGATCCAGCAGTACATTGGAAAGATCGTACACCATGACCAAGTAAGATTTATCCCAGGGTTGCAAGGATGGTACAATATCCGCAAATCAATAAACGTGATACATCACATAAACAAATTGAAAGAAAAAACAACCACATAGTCATATCAATTGATGCAGAAAAAGCATTTGACAAAATCCAACATCCTTTCTTGATAAAAACTCTCAGCAAGGTGGGAATAGAAGGATCATACCTCAACATAATAAAAGCCATACATGACAAACCCACAGCCAACATCATATTCAATGGGCAAAAACTAAAATCATTTCCCTTAAGAACAGGAACAAGACAGGGACGCCCACTCTCACCACTCCTGTTTGATATAGTATTGGAATTATTAGCCATTGCGATTAGACAAGAAGAAGAAATAAAACGCATCCAAATTGGAAAAGAAGAAGTAAAACTGTCCTTATTCGCAGATGACATGATATTGTACATAAAAAACCCTAAAGACTCCATCAAAAAACTATTAGACTTAATAAATGAATTCAGCAATGTAGCAGGATACAAAATTAACACCAAGAAATCTATGGCATTTCTATACACCAATAGTGAACTTACAGAAAGAGAGACTAAAATAGCAATCCCATTTACCATCACACCAAAAAAATTAAGATATCTAGGAATAAACTTAACTAAAGAGGTAAAAGACCTCTACTCAGAAAACTACAGGATGTTGAAAAAAGAGATAGAGGAAGACATAAACAGATGGAAGAACATACCATGTTCATGGATTGATAGAATCAACATCATTAAATTGTCCATACTATCCAAAGCAATCTATAAATTCAATGCACTCCCCATTAAAATATCAGTGGCATATTTCACAGACCTAGAACGAACTCTCCAAAAATTCGTATGGAATAAAAAAAGTCCCCGAATAGCTGCAGCGATCCTGAGAAAGAAGAACAAAGTAGGTGGGATCTCAATACCAGATATCAAGCTATATTACAAAGCCACTGTTCTCAAAACAGCTTGGTACTGGCACAAGAACAGACATATAGATCAATGGAATAGAATAGAGAACCCAGAAATCGACCCGAACCAATATGCTCAATTAATATTTGACAAAGGATGCAAGAACATACTATGGAGTCAAGACAGTCTCTTCAATAAATGGTGTTGGGAAAATTGGACAGATACATGCAAAAAAATGAAACTAGACCACCAACTTACACCATACACAAAAATAAACTCAAAATGACTTAAACGTAAGACAGGAAACCACAAAAATCTTAGAAGATGCCATAGGCAACAAAATAGCAGACATCTGTCATCATAATATTTTTACCGATACAGCTCCTAGGGTGATGGAAACTAATGAGAAAATAAACAAATGGGACTACATCAAAATAAAAAGCTTCTGCACAGCAAAAGAAACCACCAACAAAACAACAAGAAAGCCCACTGCGTGGGAAAACATATTTGCCAATGTCATATCTGATAAGGGTTTAATCTCCAACATGTATAGGGAACTCATACAACTTAACAAAAGGAAGATAAACAATCCAATCAAAAAATGGGCAAAGGACCTAAGTAGACACTTTTCAAAAGAGGACATTCAGAAAGCCAAGAGACATATGAAAACATGCTCAAAGTCACTAATCATCTGAGAGATGCAAATCAAAACAACAATGAGGTACCATCTCACACCTATCAAAATGGCTATCATCAACAAATCCACAAACGGCAAGTGCTGGAGAGGATGTGGAGAAAAAGGAACCCTCCTGGACTGCTGGTGGGAATGCAGACTGGTGCAGCCACTATGGAAGACAGTATGGAGTTTCCTCAAAAAACTAAAAATGGAACTTTCATTTACCCTGTGATCCCACTTCTAGGAATATATCCCAAGAAACCAGAAACACCAATCAGAAAGGATATATACATCTCTATGTTCATAGCAGCACATCTCCTTCCTCCATCTCCTTTCTCCCTTTCACTCTCTTTAAAAACCAATGGAAAAAATATCCTGGAGTGAGGTTTAAAAAAGAAATGCATGATGCAGTTGAGTGAGGAATAGAGAGAGACAGATAAACTTTCCTGGAGAGATCAAGAAGGCATCTTGAGCCCAGCTGGTATGGCTCAGTGGATTGAGCAGTGTCCCATGAACCAAGATGTCCTGGGTTCAATTCCTGGTCAGGGCACATGCCTGGGTTGTGGGCTTGATCCCCAGGAGGGTGTGTGTGGTGGGCTGTTTCTGTTTCCCGCGACCCGCACGGGAAAATGACAGGTTCTTGAGCGGAGGAGCTGGGGATTAAGAAATTAAAGAAAGACCAAGATGCAGAAATAGATTTTAAGCTGGGGCCAGGTGGGCGCCATCCTCTCTGATGGAGAGGCGGCAAAGCGGCTGAGCCACACAGCAGGTTTATTTTAAAGGCCTAGATTTACATATCTAGTTCCGCCCCTGCCTGATTAACATGTCCAGCCTTATTGGGGAAGCATGTTCCCAGGGCGTGGCTGCCTATGCTCTGAGTTCAGCTGACAATAATAAGAAAATGCCTAGGTGCCTCCCAGGCGGCCCTCTACAGGTGTGTGCAGGAGGCAGCCGATAAATGTGCCTCATCGATGTTTCTATCTCTCTGACTCTCCCTTCCTCTCTGAAACCAATTAAAAAAAATATATATATATATATATATATATATATATATATATATATTAAAAGAATGACATCTTAAAGAGACAGTTGAGCTTTATTTTAATCTATTTTTTATTTTATTGTATTTTATTTCTCATTTAATTTTTGGTGAGCTAAAGTATTCACATGGTTCAAAATTTCAAAGAATATAAAGATAATACAAACAACAAATGCTGGTGAGGATGAGGAGCAACAGGATCTCTCATTCATTGCCAGTGGAAACTCAGAATGGTACTACAGTCACTCTGGAAGGCAGTTTAGCAGTTTCTTACAAAACTAGACATACTCTTACCATGCTATCCATCAATCGTGCTCCTTGGTATTTACTCAAACAAGTTGAAAATGTAGGTCCACACTAAAACCTACACATGGATGTTTATAGCAACTTTATTTATAACTAGTAGCCCAGTGCATGAAATTCATGCACATTAAAAGGGAATTAATTGCCCTAACCAGTTTGGCTCAGTGGATAGAGCATCGGCTTGCGGACTCAAGGGTCGCAGGTTCGATTCTGGTCAAGGGCATGTACCTTGGTTGCGGGCACATCCCCAGTGGGGAGTGTGCAGGAGGCAGCTGATGAATGTTTCTCTCTCATCGATGTTTCTAACTCTCTGTCCCTCTCCCTTCCTCTCTGTAAAAAATCAATAAAATATATTTTTTTAAAAAAGGGAATTAATTAGCAGAGATATTTTAATATTGCTATTTGCCCTTTCTCTATAATAGAAGTGTGAGAGATGAAAGGAGATTAGTAAAATGTATATGAAAATCATATATAAATTTATTAATAAATAAACAGTAACAAAAGGATATAACAACAACAGAGGCATGATATAAAAACGACAAAAACATGATATGAAAACAACAAAAACATGATATAAAAACAACAGTGATGCAAACAATGACTGATAAAGTGATTAAACTTATTCTAATATCTCCCTGTACACCACATTAAGAGTGAAAACACTTTAAGAGTGCTTGACTAATTTCCCTTGTGATGAAGTACTTAGAACTTTAACTGTAACATCACATGCTCTTTAAACTTGAGAGAAAGCAACATATAAGTGACCATGTGCAAAAATGGGTTCAGGTAGGAATATGCCTACTCTGTCTAGAGCAGTGATGTCAAACCTATGACACGCGTGTCAGAGGTGACACGTGAATTCATTTTTTTTGGTTGATTTTTCTTTGTTAAATGGCATTTAAGTATATAAAATAAATAACAAAAATATAAGTCTTTGTTTTATTATGGTTGCAAATATCAAAAAATTTATATATGTGCCATGGCACCAGAATTAAGTTAGGGTTTTTCAAAATGCTGACATGCCGAGCTCAAAAGGTTTGCCATCACTGGTCTAGAGTTTGTCCTTGTGATTTATCAATAGTCATCACAAATGCTGGCATCACGGGAAACTGTCGTTGAATCAATTTAAATGGGAGGCCAGTGTCAGATGGGGACAAATTAATTCTTGGAATCAGAACCTCTCCCTCTGCAGATTTTGTTAGTACTTCAGCATCAATAATGTTAGGTCGTACTCTTTTGATAATAAATTTGGTACCATTACAAAGACCCCATTTACTATTGAGATTTCTCAATAGCATGATGATTGCACCCACTTTCAATTTTAATTTATGATATGGCATTCCCAAAGGAGTAATACTATTAAGAAATTTGATGGGAAAATTTTCCTTTTCAGCATCATCTGTGGAATCAATGGAATCATCACTCAAATATGTGTGAAAATCTCCATCGAGTATATCTAAATTTTCTTTGTTTAATTTTTGAACATGCTCATTTTTTGGACAAAGAATTGCACGTTTAGATATATTTTTAATATTATCTATAACAGTGGTTCTCAACCTTGGCTGCACATTAGAATCATCTGGGAATCTTTTTAAAATCCTGATTCCTGGGCCTCATCCTCCAGAAATTGTTTCTTTGTTATGGGGTGGAGTCACAACATTAATAACAAAGAAACAGAAGTAAAACTTTATTGTGGGGAGCCTCTACAGTGTTTTGGACAGGTTCAAGCCTTGGACTGAGGAGAGGGCACAGTCCTCGCATTGCCATGTGCAAGTCCCAGCTTGGAGGGCAGGGCCATCCCAGCACAATTATATCCAACAGCTGTAGTTGTAAGCTTGAACCTATGGTCTGAACATGTGGGTTCATTTCCTGGTCAGGGCACATGCCTGAGTGATGCAGGCTTGATAGAGTTCAGGTTCATGTAGTTGAGTAGGATTGAAACACAAGAGAATGTTGTAACCATCTTGGTCACGCCCTTACTTTGCCTTGTAGCATCTGCTATAAAATAAAGGCATGGCTGTGGGTGTGGTCGCTGTCTCTCAGAGAAGCAGCGTCCCACCGAGACCTGGCTTTCATTCTCTTGTCTGTCTTTTCTAAGCCTTTCAGCCACCCCCACTCAGGTTCACCCCAGCCATGCTGGCATGCGGCACACTTTAGAAAGACCTGCCTCCACGCTCTGAGGGCGGGTTCCTGCCTCAAACCCCTTACAGGAAACAGCTCCGGGAAACAGCTTCGGGGAGGGCGCAGCCATTGCCAAGACAACCCCTGCAGGACTGACTTCCTTCCACTTGGTCGCGGTGGTTGTTCTGGACGTGATGAACACCACCCATGGTTTTTATATAAGTAGATTGCCAAAACCTTGGGAGCAACCAAAATGTCCTTCAATAGGTGAATGGATAAACAAACTGTGTTATATCTAGACAATGGAATATTATTTCACACTAAAGAAATGAGCTATCAAGCCATGAAAAGACATGGGAGAAGCATTAACACATATTACTAAGTGAAAGAGGCTTATTTGAAAAGGATAAATATTGTATGACTCCAACGATATGACATTCTGGAAAAGACAAAACTATGGAGACAGCTAAAAGACCAGTGTTTACCAGAGGTTAGGGAAGAGGAAGGGATGAATAAACATAGTACAGTGGATTTTTAGGGAAGTGAAACTATTCTGTATTATACTATAATAGTGGATACGTGTCATTAAACATTTATCAAAACTCATCAATTGTACAACAGCAAGAGTGTACCCTAATGTAAACTATGGATTTAGGGAGATGATGTATCATACATGTTCATCAACTATAACAAATATACTACTCATTTGGGGATTTTGATAAGGGGGGAGCTGTAATGTGTGATGGGATATATAAATATGAGATGATATACTTTCTGCTCAATTTTTCTGTGAACCTAAAAGTTCTCTTTAAAAAAATGAAGTCTATTTTTATAAGAAGATATAAAGTGAAAAGTACTATCCTCATCCTCGAGCCCTGGTTGCTCAGGGCTCTTCTCCACAGGCACAAATGTTTCTAGTTTCCTGAGTATGTTTCCAAGGAATTTGAAGTACACCCAACTATCTATATCATACATCAAACCTATAAATATAATTGCTCTCTGTTTTCCTCAAATGGCAATGTACTAAACACTGTATTTGACACCTTATTTTTCTCACCTAAGGATATACCTTGGAGATTTTTCCATATTGGTACAGAAAGAACACCCTTTTTTATAGCTCTACTACAGCATTGTAAAAATGAAAAATAATTTATTTAATCAGCTCCCTATTAATGAACATGGAAAATGTTTATAATATTTTGTTGTTACAAATAACAAATAGGTACAATGAATAATATTATAACTATATTATTTTGAAAATAGAGATTTATATTTGTAAAACTAAAGTCCTTGAAATGGAATTGGTAGATCAAAGAATATGTGCATTTGTAATTTTAATATATATTACCAAATTTTCCTGTACATGGAATTGTACCAAAATGCACTTCCTGTGGCAAAGTATGACTAAGAGAGTCTCAGCAAATATGTGTAATAAAACTTTTGGATCTTTTTGAACTTCCTGATAGAAACCAGCATCATGCTATATAGTTTTAATTTACATTTCTTCTGAGTTAAACATATATAAATATTTGAATGCCACTTGTATTTCCTTTTCTGTGAGCTATCTGTTTACATCATCTTTTCATTTTTCTACTGAATTTTGGTCATTTCCTTACTGATTTATGGATACTCTTTATATACTAAGGAAATTAACCCTTTTCTCTAATATTTGTAAATATTATTCTCAGTTCATTTGTCTTGAACATATATCAAGTGGTTTTTGCCACTCAGATTTTTAAAAATATATTTGAATTCATAAATGTTTTCTTTTATGGCTTTAGTGTTGTTGTTTTTTGTCATAGAAAGATCTTAACACTGGAGGTGATTAAAAACTCATAAAAATATAATACTAATTTGTCATAGTTCTAAGTTTTACATTTTATTTATTTATTTATTTATTTATTTATTTACTTACTTACTGTTAATCCTCACCTGAGGATATTTTCCCATTGATATTTTTGTTTAGAAAGAGTGGAAGGGCGGGGGAGAGACACAGAGAGAGAAACATCAATGGTGAGAGAGATACATCAATTGGTTGCCTCACACACACAGGGCCTGGATGAAGCCTGCAACCAAGGTAAATGCCCTTGACTGGAATTGAAACCAGGACCCTTCAGTCCAAAGGCCCACACTCTACCCACTGAGCCAAACCAGGTAGGGCTATTTTATTTATTTTTAATTTCTCATGATTCAAGGTAAAAAATATAGCTGCACTTTTTTTTTCTTTTATTTTTATTTCTTTTATTTTTTGGCTTATTTCTCTCACACCATCCCCACTGATGCAAGATGCCACTTTTGTTACTTTTATTTTATACTAAATTCTTGTGAGTTCACTTTCATGCTTTCTATTGTCCCATTAAATTTTCTGACTTGTCATAATCCAGTACCACACTTGTTGGGTCTGAGCTCCTCTGCTAGGGGCTGGACCTCCTTGGATGCCAAGAATTGGTAGAAGACATGAGCATTCGTATCCAGGTGAGAGAGACTTTATTGTAGACCAAGCAGCCACTGCAGACACAGGAGCCATTGCTGACACAGCTGCCCCACAAGATGGTCCCACAAAACAGCAGCAGCAAACAAAGGAGCAAGCCACCTGCTGGTGAGCAACACACTCTTATACTAGCTCAGACAAAAGAGGTTTCTTGCCAAATAGTGACATCAGTGTTACATAAGATAAAAGTACACCTTCTCATTGTGTACAGGAAAACTGCTGTGTCATTGTCTTTGCACATGCTTATGACAAACTAGTGGCCCGATGCATGAAATTGGTGCATGGAGAGAGGGGGTTCCCTCAGCCCAACCTGCACCCATTCCAATCAGTGATGTCCAACTGCCAGTTTAGACAGTCAGACATCTCTCTCACAATCTGGGACCGCTGGCTCCTAACCACTCACATGCCTGCCTGCCTGATCGCCCCTAACTGCCTCTGCCTGTCTGCCTGATCGCCCCTAACTGCCCTCCCCTGCTGGCCTAATCTCACCCCCAACTGCTCTCCCTTGCTGGCCTGATCTTGCCCCCAACTGCCCTCCCCTGCAGGCCTGATCTCGCCCCCAACTGCCCTCCTCTGCCAGCCAATTTGGTTCTGATTGGTCGGTTTCTATGCCAGTCAGTGTCAAAAGCTCTGTCTCCTAGGCAGCCATTGGCTCCTCACACTTCATCCAGATTTGGTTCTGACTGGTTGGTTTTTATGCCAGTCAGCATCTCTGGGCCTATCAATGGGGCCTGATCAGAAAGGCGGGGCTTATCAGCAGCCCCAATGGAGGCCTAGAGAGAAATGGAGGCATGGCTGCTGGCCAGACTGGGAGAGAAAGAGAGAGGCAAGTGCTGATCAAAAGCTGCCACACAGGCAATAGATCAGTCCCTGCTTCTCTCTTCAGGCCTCTCTCTGGCCCTGATTCCCAGCCCCCTCAGCAGTCAGTGTTGGGGCACCTCCTCTGAGAAGCAGTCAGCACTGGGTTGCCACGGCAACTCAGAGCTGACTGCAGGACTGACTTCCGGTTGGTCAGCCTCGGTCCTTACTGGTTGTTATGACCCAGGGTTTTATATATTAGGATGGGCCTTTAACATCCAGTGTACTCTGGTCAGGATCCCCACACTCCACCCCTTATACCGGATGGTCTTTTAGGGGTATCCTGATCCAGATGCTAGCTCCTTGAACACAGAGCCCACAACAACAATATAAACTGTGGCATGTTAGGACCAGTACTCCGGCCCCAATAGTAAAATCAAGAATGCCCAGCATCATGTTCCTGACATCTCACCAATCTCAGAGGGGGTCATGGGAGAGGTCTTGTATGGCCTGTATTTCATTGTCTATTTCTTGCAGGGCACAGGTTATATTGCCAGGGCTGGATCAAGAAGTGTAACTGTAACTTATAATCATACCCACTTCCCCAGGGATGGGAGGGCTACCTAGGGCCCTTCCCCAGTAACAGACCTTGGCCAGGTCCACACTGCCTTTTCCCTCTCTACTAAGGGGGCAGGTGTCAGCAGCAACAAAGTTCTAGATGAATGTACTTTGGGTCACAACAGTTCATCTGTTGTTTTTATTTGCACATGTAGTATCTGAGGATATTTCTGCATACTCATCTAGCCCAATATTCTAGTGTAGGTGGGTCCACCCCTAGGCAGCATTTGCCTTTTAACAGGCCACACTTACTGTCCCCACATGGGGCAATGTCCTATCATTCACTGTTGTTTGTGCCATTGTGGCAATCATAAAGGTAGACCTATAAAGACAGCCCAGCTGTATGTTTCAATAGCCAAAGGGCTACTTTGCCCAGCATCTAAATTGAACCACATAGTTCGTCAGTATTCAAACAGTCACAGCTGTCCATATAGCAAGTTTCCCCCCTGCTAGACCCGTCCGTATACCACATGGCTGCCGGTAGGGGTGGTGTACCCTCTTGGAACGGACTGGGAAGTAACTCTCCATAGGAGTTTCATCCCTTGACAGGGTCTCATAAATCACAGGTCCTAACATAGTTGGGGTTTGCACCACTCCCGACCTGCGTGTGGTCACCCAGGACCTAAGCCAACCGGCTATAGAATATGCTGTCTTTACAAGTACTTTACTTTGTGCCGTAATAGTTTCACAGGCCTGCAAGGCAGCACACATGGCTGCCAAATGTCTCTCAACAAGAGAGTATTAGCTCTCAGTTTCCTTCCATAACTAGGACCAAAACACTATTGGTACCCTTCTCTACCCACTTGGGTGACTGCCCTCTTGGCAGCTGGTTACCCTTATTCACCCACTTGGGTGACTGCCCTCTTGGCAGCTAGAAAGGCCTCCTCTATTTTTGGGGTCCAGCTCCATGTCGCCCCCTTCCAGGACAACTGATACAATGGCCATAACAACTGTGCCAGGTGGGGAATGAACACTTGTCAATACTTCAAAAGACCAACATAGGTCTGCAACTGTGCCAGGTGTATTTTGTCAATGACTGCTTCAGGTATCACCTTGGTTTTACTCAACCAGACAACTCCCAAGAATTTGACAGATAAGCCAGGTCCCTAGACCTTGCAGTCATTGACTGCCAATCCCCATGAGTCCAAGGTCTGCCATCGACTACTGGCAGCTGCGTCCAAATCTGCAAGAGAATCAGAGGTTAACACAACACCATCAACACAATGGAACACCGTGGGAGATTTGTTTCAGGCTGCTAAATTCAGTGCCACCAAACTATGACAAATGGTAGGGCCATGCAAACATCCCTGAGGGAGGATGACAAAAGTCCATTGTCAACCCTCCCATGCAAAAGCAAACTGTTCTTGACTCTCTGGGGCCATGTCCACGAAGAAGAAGGCACCAGCCAAGTCTATCACATAGTGGCATCAACCCAACACCAGTGCAAGGTGATCCAAGCGATCTGCTACAGCCAGCACCGCAGAGGATAGTGGGAAAGTCACTCCACTTAGTTTTCTGCAAACCACGGTCATCTGCCAGGTGCTGTCAGGCTTCTTCACCAGCCACACCAGAGAGCTGTAGGGGCCACACACGAACCTCACTTCCTCCAGTCACAACACTGTCTGTCCAATCTCCCCATGGCCCCCTGGCAGGCAACACTGCTGCACCTGGACTACTCGGCAGGCTGGGCAACAGTACAGCCTCGTGAAGTGGGTGTCCCCTAGCAATGGGTTTCACCAATGCATCCGCAGGCAAAATTCCTCTGCTGATAGTAGGTCCAGCCACATTTGCATACTGGGAACTTTCACCAGCTCAGTCCCCACTGCTTTCATGGATCCCAGCTGCTGCCTTAAGCATTGTCTTAGGTACAGTCACAGGTCTTGTCGCCCCAATCTTCACATCCCCCAAGCTGGCCACAGCCACAGCAATTTCTACAAAAGGGATCAGAATGGCCGCCAGTAAGCCAAACGTTGCCCGAGGGCCTATGGTGAGAATCAAGTCTTTTCATGTTCATTGTAAAATGCTCATCACCCGAGGCAGCAAGGCTTGGGCGGATGGCAGCTCTTGGGCTCCCGCAGTGGTGACCTCACTGCTGTGCTCAGTTGCCCGGGTGGCAGCTATTGCGGAGCCTGGTGGTGCCTTTGCCTTCACCTGGCTTCCGGAGGCTCAGTTTTCCGTTTCTGGCAGAGACAGCTCCAAGTTATCTGAACTATCATCCCACAATCTTAGGAGCCACGCTGTAATCAGCTCCCCTTGCTTCTGCCGGCTTTGTTTTGTTGCAGAAGAACAGAGAAAAACCAAGCCATGCTTAGAAAAAGGGAGTTCAATTTTATTATTAAATTCCATGCAGGCCCAGAGAAAAATGTGTTTTTCAACTTCCGGGCCCCCCAACATGGAGGAAACTCTCTTTTATTTATCTTTTTCCAGTCCTTTGTCTCCCAAATTTGGAATGAGACTTCCGGGCCTTCTGAGAAAGAAGGCCTGCGTGCTGGGAAGGGGCCATGAGACCATATCTCAAGGCCTGGCCTGGTGGCAGCACTGACAACTCTGTCTGGGGCATAGTTTACGGCCTCTCTGGAATGGGAGTAGTCTTTTTTTCCTTATTATTTAATCAAGCAAGTATTTACAGAAGCCATACTATCAGGGTTAAAATTTCAAACAGCAGTTTTTATATAAGATGGATGCTTCAGTTTTCCTAAGTCTCTCAGTTCTTTCCAGGTGCCTTTCCCTGGTCTTTGGGGATCTGGTCCATCAGGAACAATAATGTTTTCTCTAACACCACTGATGTCACCTCAACCTGCTCCCAATCCTCCCAGGGGTCGGGGGCGGGGGGTTCAAGACATCAGGTCACCACTACTGGATATCACAGCCCAGTTGGAGGTCATATGACATCCGGCCAGGCAGACGGAGCACTTACCCCAAGATCCTGCCGACTATGCCAATTTTAGGGTCAGAATTCCTGTTAGGGGCTGGACTTTGTTGGACGCTGGGAATTAGAAGAAGACATGAGCATCCGTATCCAGGTGGGAGAGACTTTACTGGAGGCCAAGCAGCCATTGCTGACACAGCAGCCCCACAAGATGGTCCCACAAAACAGCAGCAGCAAACAAAGGAGCCAGCCACCGCTGGTGAGCAACACACTCTTATACTAGCTCAGACAAAAGAGGTTTCTTGCCAAATAGTGACATCAGTGTTACATAAGATAAAGGTGCACCTTCTCAGTGTGTACAGGAAACTGCTGTGTCATTGCCTTTGTATACGGCAAATGGGCCTTTAGCCATTTAACATCTGGTGTGCTCCGGTCAGGGTCCCCACAACACTGCTTTAATTCATGTAGCCTTATAATGCATTTTAACATCTGGTAAGTGATTGCCTTTCATTACTCTTCTTTTTCAAAGTTTTCCAAGCTCTACTTGTTTATTTTCTACATTAATTTTAGAACTGTTTTGCCTCGGTTGGAAAAATCCTGTTGGTTAACAATACTATATTATATACTTAAAAGTTGCTAAGAGCAGACCTTAAATGTCCTCACTAAAAAAAGAAAAGAAGGTGATGCTGTGATTATGGATGTATTAACTAATCTTATTGTGGTAATCATTTTGCAATATATATATAAAACCATCATGTTGTATACCTTAAACTTACACAGTGGTATATATAAATTATATCTCAACACAACTGGAAAAATCCTGTTGGTGTTTTTATTGGGATAATATTTATTTATATACAGGTATTCCCTGCTTGCCAAAAGTTCAGTTACACCACTTCACTTTTACAAAAGACCTACATTAGTACTTGTTTCTACTAACAAAAAAACACACAAACAAAAAAAAGATTCAGTTTCTTAAAAAAGGAGACATCTATAATACTCTCAACAATAAAGATTATAAAAGATTCAGATTCCTTTGCAACAAGATAAAAATATTCATTATCACCACGATTGTTTTGTGTTATTCTCAAGATACTAGCTAAAATGATTCAATGAGAAAAATAAAAATTAGAAAATAGTAAGTAAAATTACCCCTGTCATAGAACACATAATTGTAAACCAAGTAAATCATGACAATTAAAATTTAAAAGTACTACAAATAATGTAATAATTCAACTGGTTGTATTTGAAATTAAAACACAGAAATTAATATCTTTCTAGGAATGAATGACAAAATAGAAGACATAATAATAGAAAATACTCCACTTATAAAAGAAAAGAAAGATAATTTTTAGGAGTAAACTTAGCAAGAAACACATATGGGTAAAATAAAGGTAACAATACAGCCAAAATACATAAAAGACTTGAACAGGTACATCAGCATGCCATTATCTTGTAAGGAAGTTTTAAATATTTTTTTTCGAAGTTAAAACAGGTTTCCCCTACTATCAGAAAGTAGAATGCTCCTATGAAACTTTTTAGAACCAATATGGTGTAAACCAAAGACATTAGTCTGGTAAGGGTTTTTTTTTCATTAAATTGAAAATCCTCTTGGGATTTATTTACTTTGTTTGTTTGTTTTCAGTTTGTTAGTTTTTTATTAATCCTCACTTAAGGATATTTTTCCATTGATTTTCAATTTTTTTTACTGATTTCAGAGAGGAAGGAAGAGGGAGAGATAGAAACATCAATGATGAGAGAGAATCATTGATTGGCTGCCTCCTGCATGCCCTCTACTGGGAATCAAGCCCACAACCTGGACATGTGCCCTGACCGGGAATCAAACCATGACCTCCTGGTTCATAGGTTGACATTCAACCAGTCAACCAGGCCCGCCCGGCTTTTCATTGATTTTTAGAGTGGAAGGGAGGGAGAGAAAGAAAAAAACATACATCGACTGGTTGCCTCCCCCACATGCCCCGGCTGGGGCTGGGACTTAGCCTGCAACCGAGGTACATGCCCTTGACCAGAATCAAACCCGGGACCCTTTAGTCTGTGGGCCAACGCTCTTACCACTGAGCCAAACCAGCTAGGGCAGCAGTTCCATTTTTTATTTTTTGAGGAAAGTCCATACTGTTTTCCAAAGTGGCTGCACCAGTCTGAATTCCCATCATCAGTGTACTAGAGTTTCTTTTTCTTCACATCCTCACCAGCACTTGTTTGTTCATTTGCTGATGATAGCCAATCTGACAGGTGTGAGGGGATACCTCCTTGTCGTTTTAATTTGCATCTTTCTGATGATTAGTTGAGTTAGACATCTTGATTTTAAGTAACAGACACCAACTACAGAATGCTTAATTAAAATGAGGAGAATTTAGTATATATAGACAAGGTGTCTCAAAAAATTCAAGGGCAACAGAAATCATGGGAATACTCTCTATCTTTCTGTGCCCTCTGTTCCTCTTTATCTGTATGATTCATTCTTTCTTCTTGGTCAGCTTTCTCTGCTGACTCAATCACATTGGAGGAAGAATATGGTCCACCCACAGTTATTAAGTTACATGTTAACATCCAACCACAAAGTCATATTTTCCTTCAGTCCAAAGAGAAAGTATTCTGACAGTTTTATTCTGGTTCATCCAACTGTGATGATGAGAATAAGGTCACATTACAAATATGGCTTGGGGAGGGGGGCATGAATAGGGAATGAGTGCTTAGTGATATAATTTTAAGCTGGGCATTTACTCTGAAAGGCAAATCTATCACAGTGCACAAAAACACATAGGTATAAATAAACATACAGTCCAGGAAGCTACAAAGCACTTGGTTGTGATTTCTTAAAGCATATGAGCTTCTTTAAATCCTCTGCCTTAGGTTGGTTGGTTTCTATGGAAGCAGAGCCCAGGAGGGATTGAGATGCCTTTCAATTACTGAAGGAGTGTTCTTCAAGAAAATCTGTAAGGAGAGAGTTCAGTAGCATTGAGAAGAGAATGCTGAGGAAGGATACAGCCCTTAGGATGATTCCACCCCTTAGGATGAGAAGACCTTTTGTAGCCAAGTCATACATAGTCAGTTATTGAGGGGAGTGCCTAGCTTTCCTGGCAAGGAAGCTCCCATCAACTGAGGGCAATTCTTTGGAGACCTATGAGCCTTTAGCACTCAACAGTCATAGCAGCTGGGGGGTGTGGAGGGTGGTCAATACAGCCAAACAGCATCAACTACATCCCATATTAATATACTTTCTATTAAAATGTTGACAGCATAATTAGATTGCATTATATTGTAATACTTAAAAAATGAGGCAAAAAGAGTGAGCTTTGAAATGAAATTCTTTGCCTTTATGTTTTCCATTTTCTTAGATTTCTTAAAGTTGGAACTCAGGTTGGGAATTGAAACAGAATCAATCAACAGGTTAACATTTACCAAGCAACTGTTATATGAGTCATATTGGGCTAGGTGCCATTAAGAATGAAAAGAAATGCAAGATGAGGATTCTGTCCTAGATCAGGAGGAATTTCAGGAAGAAGACAATATTTACATATGTATAAGAAAAATTGATCAGACATAATCACATTAAACCAGATGTATCATATGGGGATTTCAGAGAAGAGTCTTAAAATTAAGTTCTAAGTAAAATGTTTATTCTATGAATTTGAGTACTGGTACTGAATATGTTTGCTCATTTATTGAGTGGGGTTTGAAATATTTTCCACCAACAAGTTTCAGGAAGTTGAAGAAGATAATGGCAAATTGTTCTAAATAACATAAAGGCGGGGGCTAAAAGAAATACCAACTGTATTGTGTTGCTGTTGGGCGGAGATGGAAAGGGAAAGCCACAGTCATTTGCCTACACATTCATCTCCCTGGTGCTAGTGGGTATTGTTCTGTCCCCTTGGCAGGATTAGAAATACTTCTGGGGAACAAGTATACAAAGTTGTTATGGAAACCAGAATGCTCCAGCTGAGAGTTATTTACAGAGAACTTTGAGGATTATCACAGTCAATAAAAGCAACTCTGCTTTGCTTTACTCTGTGCCAGTGCATCCCAATTAAATACCTGTTTTGAAAGGTCTTTCAGTAAGCTGTACTGAATGAATATGGATTTAAGAGTCAGTGGGTGGTGGTCACATCACAAAAGAGTGATTTACATGTGGCGTTTTATATTACATGCTGGACTGTTGTTCACATTTGCCTCAACTATTGTCAAGTTTGCCGGTTTCCACAATTTAGGAACAAGGTGGTTATTGGCTGCTGCCATTGGCTGAGAAACGTTTCCCCAAACATAGCTGCTATGTTGTCAATACTGTGATACTGTGGGACTTGTCTCTTCACATTCTTTCAGCTCACCTTTGAGTCTACTGTAATAGTAGCCTCTGCCCACCATTTTTGTCCTTAATTGCAAATTGGAATTTTTCCAGCTATCCAATAGGATATTTTTTTAAAGTTGTGGGGTTTGTTTTATGGGTGTGTTTTGTTTTTGAGAAAATGAGGATTTTCATAGCCTTTGAGGAATCTTTTGAACCATTTGAAGTTTCAGCAGATGAAACCGTGGAAGCTGTCAAGCGGATGATAAAGGTACGTATGTACTTTGTCCCTGAGCCACTAACATGAATATTAATTTTAACTACGCAGTGAAGTTTAAATTGCACACAGAGCAGAGATTTTGCTACTGGATACAATTGCAGCAAACAGGGAACTAAAACTATTTCAAAATATCTTTGTTTGCTTACACAATCTATAATAAAAAAAGGGTAATATACTAATTAGATCGGGCATCCTTCCTGACTAAGCAGGAGCGGGAGGGAAGCCAGCCCAGGTCCTGGGTGACTGCTGGCAGCCAGAAGAGGGAAGCCTGGGTCCCAGGTGCCTGAGGGAAGGAAGGCCTACTCTTGCAGGAATTTTTGTGCATCAGGCCTCTAGTAGTTTGATAAGAAGATGGTAACTATGGAGATGTTAGACGGAAAAGCAAACTGAGTTAGTAAATTCTCAGGAAAAAAAGTTAGTTAGTAAACTTCTCTTTATGAAATCTGTGGGTTGTGCATGGGTCATATATTATTATTGTAATTCCCACAAAAGGACAGAAATAAGACCCTAACTCGAGGCTGTATAAGCTGAGCTTGCCAGGTCTCAGATAGATGGCTTGTTTGGTGAGCAAACAACTATAAAGAACCAACGGATTGTGGAGGTGAATAGGACTTTAGAGAACTGGGCTACAGTCTCATTTTGCATTTAGGGAAACTGAAACTCAGAGAGGTTGCATCTTAGAATAGGAATTAATTTGGGTGCAATATTTTCTTGTAAACTTCTTATATTCACTCTAAAATGGGAAATTAAGACAAATATTTAAGTCTTGACCATCGGCCTTTAACTTGGAGATGATCATTTCCATTTGCTAAGGAGCATATAGTGAATCAAGTTACATAATATTTAGTGGATTACTGTGATCACTGCAAGCTACTAGCAGATCTTCTAACACAGAGGCTCTTAACCTTTATAAGTTGTAGATCCCTTTGGCATCTGGCAAGCCTCTGGACTCCTCAGAATATCTTTAAATGCATATAAAGATTAAAATACGTACAAAGAAAAGGTAACCATTATATTGAAATATAATTTGAAAGCATTAAAAAACAAATTTGTGATATAGTGACATGTGGGCTTCATTATAAACACATTAACAAGTTCTAGCAGTGTGTCTAATAACTATTGTAATTTCAAAGTAGTGATCAGCATATTTTGAGATATCTGCAGCAACTATAAAGTGATATGAAAATATCGGTGATTCCTGTTGGTAACAGTCACATAGTATGTGTCCTACATGCATAATTTTTTAAAATCTCAATTTTATTTAGAATTAATAAAAATAAATTATAGTTTTTCCCATATAAGTTATATTCCTAAATTTTGGGGAGGTCTGTAGACTCCAAGTTAAGAACCCCTGTGTAATACTTCTTCCCTCTGTACTAAACACTTTTATAATGCTCAGTGGAAAATGTAAACAAAAAGAAATTACATTGTTGTCCAGTAACATAAAGGTGTATTGTTTTCATAATATGCTGTTGGGAGGGGCAGGGCATGCTCAGGACAAAGGGAAGTGAGCCAGAAGCTGCAGGCTCTTTTTCTGCCCGCAGTGTCTCAGATTCATTCTTAAGGAACTGAGAACTTAATCTTCCAAAATGTCAAAAAGACCATCTTATGCCCCACCTTTCACCCCAATTCATGCAACACAAATGCCTAGTACACCAGGGTTTGTGGGATACAATCCATACAGTCATCTCGCCTACAACTACATAGTAGGAAGGAACCCGGGCGCCAACAGCCGGGTCACGGTAAGAGAATCAACTATTACAGCATCCAGCAAATAACTGGAATTGACGGGAAATGCTTTCAGAGTTAGGTCCTTGTGAATCACCAGCACAGCCATTAAAAACATTTTTTAACCTGGCTTTTTGACTATTTTAAACATTTGTTGTACATCTCACACTGAAAAAAAAATTATATATGTAAAATTAGTGAGATCTGGATATGTATATAGAAAAAAACTCATTCTTTTTGGTGATTGGTAGAGATAAAACCTTGGGCACTTAATGCTTGTACAATGTGTAGACAAACCTAGAATTTCTTATGGTTAAATACCCTAGTCGAGATGAAGCATTATCTTTTATTTAAGGTAATTGGCATTAGGCTCAAGAACTCAAGTTTCTTAGTAAAAGCTGGCCATACAGACCTGGCTTTTGTTGACTGGCCTACCAGTTTGAATTGCTACACATAATTATTTGTCTTCTGGATTTAATAGTTGACCTCCTAACTGAGATTCATTTGTCTTCAGTTAAAAGGAGAAAAAGACTTTTGTGTCACATCAAAGAATTGCAGAATAAAAGTTGGGTGAAATTAATTTGAAGTACCAGACTAAATATCTAGAGCTAAAAGTGTGCTTATAATCCTTAGGATAAGGGATATGATTTCTGTAACTAAAGATGTTTCATTTAACTGATAAACCTAAGGAAAAATAAATGTAAACGTAAAATAAGTGATAAACCTAAGATAATAAAAATTGGGTGATATACTTTTTATTTCAGAACCATCTTAAACTCCATTCAAGGAAGTTTAGGTACCAAAGAAACAAATAACTGTAAAAATGATTTACCAAAAATAAATAAGTAAAATGAATCCAAAAGCCAAATACCTGCATACGTTGGAATATGATATTGGTGATAACTTATATAACCCAGAATAGCTGTAAACTTCTCAATACCTGGTTTCTGATTGCTGTATTCATAAATAATTCAATTATTGTGACTTCAAAAAGCTCTCTCACTCTGTTGTCAAGCTAGAGCAGAAAGCTTATAACTACCAAACTATCTTGCTTAGCTTGTTAGGTTTTGTCCATCTAAAATTTTCATTTTTTTCTGCATAATTTGTATTTCATAAGCATACAATTTTTATGTGCATTGATACATGTTTTTTCCTGGCCTGTATGTGTTGTTTCATGAGTGTAATAGGTAACAAAGTTATCAAATGGCAAAGAACATTTTAATTTAAACAAAGAACAGAATCAATTTTGGACCATTCATGTTAATGCAGAAAATTACTCATGATCAATAAACTAGAATGATTATATTTTAATTGCTTTATACAAGCTAGCTCTTGATTATCTATGTTAATGGACTAGAAATAGTGGTAACTGTAATATTAGAAGCATTTGTATTTCGGTTTGTGTAAGCATTTTTTTCTTAACTTGGATGTACCTGTGAGAATTCTCTGTTAATAAAGTGAGATCATTTAATGGAGAAAAAAATGCTATTGGTTTTTAAGGATTATTTCTACATTCCTCTCTCTGAAGATGAACAAGGCAGACAGTATCTGGAGCTGATGTATGCTGGAGCAGCCCTGGAGAACAGCTGGAGTCTTGCTGATGTTGGAATATCTTTTTGTTCAATTCTCAAATGCTTTGTTAAGGTATGATGATCAAAATAACATTTGTCCAAGATGTCTATTTCATTTTGAATAACATTGTGGATAATTCGATAAAAGTAATTTCACAGCTTAGGAATAAGTTTTCTTTTCTTGCCTTCTTCCTTCTTCAATTTATGCTGTAAGGAGCGATAGGATATGGAGACTACAGTTCCCCTTGTTTACTCCTTCTCTTCCCTCCCTCCCTTTCTAACTTGTTGCCTGCCCCAAACAGTCACCACAGAGCAACCTACAAATCAACATTGGAACAAGACCAAAGGGAGGATCTGAAACATTGATGCAGGTAGAGCACTTCCATGGGTCCACAATGGATTTGGGGCGCTGTAATGAGGAAAGGGAAGCACTTCTTAGTAACAACAAGCATGAAGGGGCAGGTTCTATAATCAAATCCAGCAGAGCAACCATTCATGAATTAGGTACATATACAATGGAGATAGCCTTTTCCATTTATAGGGCCCTTAATCTGTGGTGCTTAGTTTGGGGTCCCTGGATGGGCTATAAGAACTTTGACAAAACCCTAAAATCGCAATATATGCAAAATTATTTTACGTTTAACTTTTGACAATTTATTAAAGAAACAGGTGGCCTGCAGTGTTTATTTTATTTTATTTTTTAAATATATTTTTATTGATTCCAGAGAGGAAGGGAGAGGGAGAGATAGAAATGATGAGAGAGAATCATTGATTGGTTGACTCCTGCATGCCCCATACTGGGGACTGAGCAAGGAACCCGGGCATGTGCTGAACGGGAATAGAACCATGATCTCCTGGTTCATAGGTGGATGCTCAACCACTGAGCCACACCTGCTGGGCCCTACAGAGTTTAAGAGCTATTCTCTAGGGCAGAAATATTATTCAGTACTAGTTCTTTGCACCATATGAAAACATGAGCCTCAAGGAACTTAGTAAAATGCATATTCTCTGCTACCTGAGACACTAATTTTCTCATATTTAGCATTAAAAAAATTTCATGGTAAACAAAGCTAACTCTTTTTTTAAATTTTAAATTCTTTATTGTTTTAAGTATTACATAAGTCTCCTTTTCCCCCCATTTACCTCTCCCTGGCCGCTCCCACCCCCCAGCACATGCCCCCACCCTCCTACTGTATGTGTCCATTGGTCCACCATTACTTCTTTTTTTTTCTTTTCTTTATTGAATAAGGTATTACATATGTGTCCTTATCTCCCCACTGACCCCCACCCCACCCCTGCTCATGCCCTCACCCCCCTAGTGTCTGTGTCCATTTGTTATGCTTATATGTATGCATACAAGTCCTTTGGTTGATCTCTCTCTCCCTTCCCCCCACCCTCCCCTGCCTTCCCTGTGAGGTTTGATGGTCTGATCGATAAAGCTAACTCATTTTGTTTTAACATTTTTATTGATTGACTAAGTGGGAAGACTATATAAAAGGAATATTCTAAAATATTTTAAGTAATAAGGACAAGTCACAGAAAAATAAGCATTGTATAATCCTGTTTATGTAAACAAAAGACCACAATTGTATGTTTTTAATGTTTTGTGAGGATTTATTCACTTATTATTTTTATATTATTGAAAAATGTTTAATTATCTAAAAGGTAAATGAAAAATCACTGTCTTATTTTCTCTCAGACATTCAAAAAATTGAAATATAATGCTTCTTAATTGTTTTAATTTTTTAATCCTCACCCAAGGATATTTTTTCCATTCCTTTTTTTTTTATTTTTTATTTTTTAAGAGAGTGGAAGGGAGAAAGGGGAGAGAGGGAAAGAGAGAAAAACAGCAATGTAAGAGAGACACATCAATTGGTTTCCACCTGCACTGCCCCAACCAGAGTTGGGATCAAACCTGCAACCCAGGTACCTGCCCTTGATGGGGAATCAATCCAGTTGCTGGGCTGATGCTCTAACAATTGAGCCACTACAGCCAGAACTAGAATACTTCTTATTATAATAATACTTTTTAATACTAAATGTCATATCATTTTTTAAAAATATATTTTTTATTGATTTCAGAGAGAAAGGGAGAGGTAGAGAGAGATAGAAACATCAATGATGAACGATAATCATTGATTGGCTTCCTCTTGTACGCCCCACAATGGGGATTGAGCTGGCAACCTGGGCACATGCCCTGACAGGGAATCAACCTCCTGGTTCATAGGTTGATGCTCAACCACTGAGCCATGCCAGCCAGACTCATTTTTTTTAATTGTTGACAGTATTACAGATGTTCCCCCATTCCTCCTGCCCTTTGTCCCACTCCAGCCAGCCCCCGCCCCACCTCAGGCCTTCATCACAATATTGTCTAGGTCAGTGGTCGTCAAACTGTGGCTCGCGAGCCACATGCGGCTCTTTGGCACCTTGAGTGTGGCCCTTCCACAAAATACCATGTGCGGTCGTGCACGTACAGTGCGATCGAAACTTCGTGGCCCATGCGCAGAAGTCGGTTTTTGGAAGGGAGATAGACGGAACAAGTATACAAGACGAGTGTGGATGGGAGAGTTGGAAGGGGTCAACCTCAGCGAACGTACCTCAATCAGATTGAGGATGTTTTTAGCAAAAACAAGCTTAGGAGTACCCTAATTAAGTTAATAACAATGTACTTACCTATATAGTTTAAGTTTAAAAAATTTGGCTCTGAAAAGAAATTTCAATCGTTGTACTGTTGATATTTGGCTCTGTTGACTAATGAGTTTGCCAACCACTGGTCTAGGTCCATAGGCTCTTCATACATGCATATATGTTCTTCAGTTAATCTCTTCTCATCTCTTCAACCCCATTGTCCATCCTCCTTCTTCTGAGACCTGTCAGTCTGTTCTATGCATCCATGTCTCTGGATCTATTTTGTTCATCAGTTTATTTTGTTCATTGGATCCACATATAAGTGAGATCATATGATATTTGTCTTTCTGTAACTGGCTTATTTTGCTTAGCATAATAATCTCTAGGTCCCTCCATGCTGTAGCAAAGGGTAAGAGTTTCATTTTCATTATAGCTGTGTAATATTCCATTGTGTGAATGTATCAAGCCTTTTTAACCACTTATCTACTCACGGGCACATGGGCTGTTTCCAGATCTTGGCTATTGTAAATTGTGCTACTATGAACATAGGGGTGCATATATTCTTTCTGATTGGTGTTTTTGGATTCTTAGGATATATTCCCAGAAGTGGGATTGCTGGGTCAAATGGCAGTTCCATTTATTTTTTGAGGAAACTCCATACTGTTTTCCAAAGTGGCTGCACCAGTCTGCATTCCCACCAGCAGTGTACTAAGATTCCCTTTTCTCCACATCCTTACCAGAACTTGTTGTTTGTTGATTTATTGAGGGTAGTTATTCTGGCATGTGTGAGTTGATACCATTGTAGTTTTAATTTGCATCTCTCTGACGATTAGTGATGTTGAGCATTTTTTCATATGTCTGTTGGCCATCTGTATGTCTTCTTTGGAGAAGTGTCTATTCAGGTCCTTTGCCCATTTTTTATTTTGATTGTTTGTCTTTCTGTGCTGATGTATAAGTTCTTTGTATATTTTGGAAATTAACCCCTTATCATAGTTATCATTGGTGAATATGTTCTTCCATACAGTGAGTTCCCTTTTCATCTTGAGGATGGTTTCTTTTGCTGTGCAGAGGTTTTTAGTTTGATGTAGTCTCATTTGTTTATTTTTTCCTTTGTTTCTCTTGCCCTAGGAGGTGTATCGGTGAAAATGCTGCTATATTAGATGTCTGAGATTTTGATGCCTATGTTTTCTTCTAGGATTTTTAAGGTTTCATGACTTACAATTAAGTATTTTATCCATTTTGAGTATGGTGCAAATTAGTGGTCTACTTTCATTTTTTTGCATGTACCTGTCCAATTTTCCCAACACCATTTATTGGAGAGAATATCTTTATTCCATTGTATGCTCTTGCCTCCTTTGTCAAATATTAATTGACCATATTGGTGTGGGTTAATTTCTGATGTCTGAGTTCTTTTCCATTGGTCTATATGCCTGTTCTTGTGCCAGTACCAGGAAGTTTTTATTACAGGGGCTTTGCAGTATAATTTGATATCCGGTATTGTGATCCCTCCAACTTTGTTCTTCTTTCTCAAGATTGCTCTGGCTATTTGGTGTTTTGGAGGTTCATCTAAATTTCTGGAATATTTGTTTAGATCTGTGAAATATTCCATTGGTATTTTAATAGGGATTGTGTTGAATCTGTAGTTCCTTTGGGTAATATGGATATTTTAATTATGTTAATTCTTCCAATTCATGAGTACAGTACATGCTTCCATTTGCTTGTATCTTCCTCTATTGCTTCATTCCATGTCCTATAATTTTCTAGTACAGGTCTTTTACCTGCTTGGTTAAGTTTGTTCCCAGGGTCTTTTTTTTTGCGGGGGTGGGGGAGAGAGGGGGTGCAGTGGTAAATAGGATTGTTTTCTTAGTTTCTCTTTTTGAGAGCTCTTTATTGGTGTATAAAAATGTCAATATCTGAATATTAATTTTGTATCTACTACTTTGCCAAATTTAATTATTAAGTCTCACAGTTTTTGGTGAAGTCTTTAGAGTTTTCTGTGCACAGTATCATGTCATCTGTGAATAACAGTTTTATTTCTCCTTTCCAATGTGCATGCCAGTACTAGGTTGAATAAGAGTGGTGACAGTGGACATTCCTGCCTTGTTCATGATTTTAAGGGAAACGCTTCTAGTTTTTGCCCATTGAGTATGATGTTGGCCCTAAGTTTTTCATATATGACCTTCATTATGTTGAGGTATGATCCCTCTATTTCCACTTGCTGAGAGTTTTTATCAAAAATGGGTGTTGGATTTTATTGAATGCTTTTCCTCTATCGATGTGATCAAGTGATTTTTTATTCTTCAGTTTGTTTATATGATCTATCACATTTATTAATTTGCTGATATTGTACCAGCCTGGCATCACAAGAATAAATTTAGCTTGGTCATGGTGTATGATCTTTTTAATATATTGCTGGATCCAGTTTGCTAATTTTTGTTGAGGATTATAAGATTTATGTTTATCAGGGATATTGGCCTGTGATTTTATTTCTTGGTGGGGTCTTTATCTGGTTTTGGAATTAGGATAATGTTGGCCTGGTAAAAAGAACTTGGAAGTCTTTCCTCCTGAATTTTTGGAATAGTTTGAGGAGGATAGGTGTCAGTTATTTGAATGTTTGGTAAAACACACCTGTGAAGCCATCCAGGCCAGGACATTAGTTTGCTGAATGTGTTTGGGGTTTTTTCTTAATTAATGCTTCAATTTCCTTAGTTGTTATTGGAATATTCAGGTTTTCTGATTCTTCTTGATTGAGTTTTGAAAGATTGTATGTTTCTGGGAATTTGTCCATTTCTCCCAGGTTGTCTAGTTTGTTGGTATAAAATTGTTGATAGTATTTTCTCACAAACTTTTGTGTTTCTGTGATGGTAGTTGCTACTTTGCCTCTTTCATTTCTGATTTTATTTATTTGGGTCCTCTATCTTTGTTTCTGGGTGAGTCTGGATAAAGGTTCATCAATCTTTTTTTATCTTTTCAAAGAACCAGCTCTTGGTTTCATTGATCTTTTGTTTTATTTTGTTTTGTTTTAGTCTCTATGTCACTTATTTATGCTGATTTTTATTATTTCCTGCCTTCTACTTACTCTGGGCTTTCCTGTTTTTTCTTTCTAATTCTTTTAGTTGTAGGGTTAAATAGTTTATTAGAGCTTTTTCTTGTTTCTTGAGCTAGGCCTGTAATGCTATGAACTTCCCTCTCAGGACTGCTTTCACCATGTCCCATAGGTTTGGGGTGGTTGTGTGTTCATTTTCATTTGTTTCCAGGAAATTTTTAACTTGTTGCTTGATCTCATTGGTAATTCATCTATTGCTTAATATGCTATTGAGCCTCCATGTGTTTGAATTTTTTCCTCTTTTTTATTGTAGTTGATTTCTAGTTTCATGACATTGTGATAGAAGAAGATGTTTGATATGATTTCAACCTTCTTGAACTTGTAGAGTCTTATTCTCTGTCCTAACCTGTGGTCTATCTTTTGTGCTGTTCCATGTGCACTTGAGAAGAATGTATATTCTGCTGCTGTGGGATGAAATGTTCTATAAATGTCAATTAAAGTCATCTGATTCAGTGTGTAGTTTAAGGTCACTATTTCCTACGTGATGTTTTGTCTGGAAGACCTATCCAATGATGTGAAAGAGGTGTTAAAGTGCCCTACTATGACTGTATTGCTGCCAATATCTCCCTTAGAGTGCATCAAGAGTATTTTTATATATTTAGATGCTTCTATATTGGGTACATATATGTTTACAAGGGTTAATTTTCTTATTGGATCAATCCTTTTAGTACTATGTAGTGATCCTCTTTGTCTCTCTTATGGCCTTTGTTTTGAAGTCTATTTTGTTAGATATGAGTATTGCTACCCTAGCATATTTTTTTTATTTGCATGGAATATTTTTTTTCCATCCTTTTACTTTCAGTCTGTGTGAGTCTTTTGTTCTGAGGTGGGTCTCTTGTAGACAGCATATATATGGGTCATGTCTTCTTATCCATTCAGCTACCCCAAGCATGTCAAACTCAAAGGCTAACACGGGCTAAATAAACAAAGTTTAAGTTTATGTGGGCCACAAAAAACAAAAGCTTCAATTTTCATAGAAACATAGGTTCATTTCGATAGAGACAAGCTGAATACAAAGGGCTGAAATAAATGAGTAATCATTAACATAAAATAATAGAACATTTTAATAAAAATTAATATTTTTCTTGAACATTAACTTACCAGACACTGAATAATTACACAAATTAAAAAGCATAATGTAAATAAAACTATTTTTCTTGTTCTCTGAAAGCGAAATATTTCCTGTTATGCACACCAAACAAGTCAATACAAGACTAATGACGTGGTGAGTGGCTGCTAAAATATTCTCTGCTAGTATTAGTGGAGAGAAATGTTGCAACTGAGCATAAGGTACATAAAGGAAATGAATGCAACGTGATTATAGTAGTCAGTCATTAGCAAAGATTGTAGTTCATTGTTAATAATTATGTATAACAGGATATTGTAAAAATTAAGTTACAAAATTTTTATTAAAATGTTTCTCACATACTGTTATATTGGCTGGGCTGCAAAAATATTCATTGTGGGCTGCATGTGGCCCATGGGCCATGAGTTTGACATGCTTGAGCTATCCTATGTCTTTTGATTGGAGCATTTAATCCATTTGCATTTAAGGTTATTATTGATAGGTACTTATTTATTGCCAATGTTTTCTTTATACCTATGTTTCTCCTTGTCTCTTGATTTCTTCTTAAAGCAATCCCTTTAGCATTTCTTGCAATGCTGGTTTTGTCTGGGAAGCTCTTTATTTTGCCTTCAATTTTAAAGATAGCCTTGCTGGATAGAGAAGTTTGTGATTCATATCCTTTCTTGTTATTACTCTGTATACTTCATGCCCATCTCTTCTGGCCTGTAGTATTTCTGTTGAGAAATCAGCTGACAGTCTAATGAGAATTCTCTTATAGGTGACCTTCTCTCTCTCTCTCTCTCTTTCTCTCTCTCTCTCTTTCTGTTTCTCTGCCTTTAAGATTCTTACTTTGTTTTTAATGTTTGTCAATTTAATTATGATGTGTCTTGGTGTGGATCTCTTTAGGTTCATCTTGATTGGGACTCTGTACTTCCTGAAGTTGTGTGACTTTTTCCTTCACCAGGTTAGATAAGTTTTCTGTCATTATTTCTTCAAACATGTTCTCTATTCCTTGCTCACTTTTTTCTCCTCTGGTCCCCATATGATGCTGAAGTTGTTACATTTCATGTTGTTTCAAAGTTCCTTTAAATTACCCTTCTGCTTTTTGAGAGAACCTATGCTGATCAACTGAACGCTGACCCCATGCCATTCCTTCTTCGCCGACTCCGTCCACACCTTTGAGGACCCCTGGACCCGCTGGGGTTGGACCCCAGCAACCAGCTTATGGCGCATCAGAACCTCATCAGTTCCTAACCAGAGCTCCGACCAGAACTTTGGCTGGAAATCCTGGCTATAGGTCCTGACTAGGCTGCTGATCAACTGAAGGCTGTCTCCATGTCATTCCTTCTTCGCCGACTCCGTCCTCACCTTTGGGAACCCCTGGAACAGGATTCCCCTAGATGCTCCTAGACTTATAATGGGGTTCCATCCTGATAAACCCATCCTAAGTTGAAAATATAGAAATTGGAGGAATCGAAGATGGCGACATAGGTAAACACCGGAGACTGCCGCCGTGGACAACCACTTCAAAAATACAACTAAAAGTCGGAGCGGACATCAACCAGAACCACGGGAAGGCTGGCTGAGGAGAGTCTCTTCAACTAGAAGCAAAAACAACAGCATTCCGACGCTCAGCGGAGGCGCAGTGTGGAAAATTTAAAGGTACGGCGGTGCGGTGGTGAGGGTGCGCGCGCAAAGCGGGCTGGCGGCTGAGGGCGCGATTGTCGTTTTCAATCAGGAGCGAGTCTCAGACTCTGGGCTACAGATCCGGGCGAGTCTCTAGGGACCCAGACTCAAACGGGAGAAGCGGGACTGTCTGGCTACGGCCCCTCCGAGGTTTGCAGCGGTTGCTGGGACAGAGAGGCAGAGCCCCTGGGGACGGACTGAGAGCGGCCATAGCTGCTCCCTCCCCCCGCCCTGTTGAGCCCGCCCCGCCCAAACCCTGCGCACAGCCATTTGCCGATCGCCTCAGGCAAGGGCTGGACTAGCGCCTCCCCTGAGGACTGAAGTTTTCCCACAGCTGATTTCCACAGCCAGTCGGCCTGGTGGTCAAATCCCTCTAGTGTTAACTACAACAATTAAGGCTTAACTAGAACAAGACTGCGCACAGAGACCACAAGGGGGTGCACCAAGAAAGCATAAAAGACGCGGAGACAAAAAAACATGACAGAAATGGAGGATATGGAGCTAAGAATCGCAATTTTGAGGGCTTGCCATAAATTTGTGCAGAGCCTCACGAAAACTAATGAGACCCTCGATGCTACGATAAAGAAATTAGAAAGTAAGCATACACGGACTGAAATAAAGAATATTATACCCAATAGCAGACCAGAGGAGCACAAGAATCAAAACAAAGATTCGACAAAAAACACCCAACTGGAAAAGCAAAATGAAAAAAGAATCCGAAAGTGTGAAGATAGTGTAAGGAGCCTCTGGGACAGCTTTAAGCGGACTAATATCAGAGTCATTGGAGTGCCAGAAGATGAGAGACAGCAAGATATTGAAAACCTATTTCAAGAAATAATGGCAGAAAACTTCCCCCACCTGGAGAAAGAAATGGACTTACAGGTCCAAGAAGCGCAGAGAACCCCAAACAAAAGGAATCCAAAGAGGACCACACCAAGACACATCATCATTAAAATGCCAAGAGCAAAAGACAAAGAGAAAATCTTAAAAGCAGCAAGAGAAAGAGGCTCAATTACTTACAAGGGAATACCCATACGACTGTCAGCTGATTTCTCAACAGAAACTTTGCAGGCCAGAAGGGAATGGCAAGAAATATTCAAAGTGCTGAATACCAAGAACCTACAACCAAGATTACTTTATCCAGCAAAGCTATCATTCAGAATTGAAGGTCAGATAAAGAGCTTCACAGATAAGGAAAAACTAAAGGAGTTCATCACCGCCAAACCAGTATTATATGAAATGCTGAAAGGTATCCTTTAAGAAGAGGAAGAAGAAGAAAAAGGTAAAGATACAAATTATGAACAACAAATATGCATCTATCAACAAATGAATCTAAGAATCAAGTGAATAAATAACCTGATGTACAGAATGAACTGGTGACTATAATGAATCAGGGACATAGAAAGGGAATGGACTGACTATTCTTGGGGGAAAAGGGGTGTGGGAGATGCGGGAAGTGACTGGACAAAAATCATGCACCTATGGATGAACTCAGTGGGTGGGGAGTGAGGGTGGAGGGTGGGGTGGGAGCTGGAAGGAGGGGAGTTACGGGGGGAAAAAAGAGGAACAAATGTAATAATCTGAACAATAAAGATTTAAAAAATAAAAATAAAAAAAAATAAATTACCCTTCTGCTTTTTAATTCTTTATTCTTTTTGCAGCTCTAATTGGTTTTTTTCTATCTTATCTTCCAACTCAGTGATCCGATCTTCTGCTTAAGTCAGTCTACTTTTCCTTCCAGTGTATTATTGATGTCAGATATGTTTTTCTTCATTTCTGACTGGTTCTTGTTCATGGTTTCCAATTCCTTTTTCATGTTGTTGTAGTTCCTACTATATTCTTTGTAATTCTAACTAAGTTCCTTAAGCATTATTATAACCTTTTTTTTTGAAATCTATATCTGATTCATTTCTTGCCTCTATTTCATTTAGCTCCTTTTCTGGATATTCCTCATTTTTTTTTTTTCGCTAAAAGTATTACAAAGGGTATTACATAAGTGTCCTCCCCCCCCCCCCCCCCCCCCCGCCCTTGACAAGCCCCTGCCCTCCCTTACCCCCCAGTGTCTTATGTCCATTAGTTATGGTTATATGGATGCATACAAGTCCTTCGGTTGATCTCTTACACCCCTCCCTCCTGTCCCCCAACCCTCCCTGGCCTTCCCACTGCAGTCCGACAATCAGTTTGAGGCAGCTCTGCCTCTGTATCTATTATTGTTCAAAAGTTTGTAATGGTCTTAATTACCCATGAAAGAGTGAGATCATGTGGTATTTTTCTTCATTGACTGGCTTGTTTCACTTAGCATAATGCTCTCCAGTTCCATCCATGCTGTTGCAAATGGTAAGAGTTCCTTCTTTTTAACAGCAGCATAGTATTCCATTGTGTAGATGTACCACAGTTTTCTAATCCATTCATCTACTGATGGGCACTTAGGCTGTTTCCAGATCTTAGCTATGGTGAATTGTGCTGCTATGAACATCGGGGTGCATATATCCTTTCTGATTGGTGTTTCTGGTTTCTTGGGATATATTCCTAGAAGTGGGATCACAGGGTCAAATGGGAGTTCCATTTCCAATTTTTTGAGGAACCTCCATACTGCCTTCCATAGTGGCTGGACCAGTCTGCATTCCCACCAGCAGTGCACAAGTGTTCCTTTTTCTCCACATCCTCTCCAGCACTTGTCGTTTGTTGATTTGTTGATGATGGCCATTCTGACAGGTGTGAGATGGTACCTCATTGTTGTTTTGATTTGCATCTCTCGGATGATTAGTGACTTTGAGCATGTTTTCATATGTCTTTTGGCTTTCTGAATGTCCTCTTTTGAAAGGTGTCTATTTAGATCCTTTGCCCATTTTTTGATTGGATTGTTTATCTTCTTTTTGTTAAGTTGTGTGAGTTCCCTATAAATTTTGGAGATTAAGCCCTTATCAGATATGACGTTGGCAAATATGTTTTCCCACGAGGTGGATTTTCTTGTTGTTTTGTTGATGGTTTCTTTTGCTGTGCAGAAGCTTTTTATTTTGATGTAGTCCCATTTGTTCAGTTTCTCTTTAGTTTCAACTGCCCTAGGAGCTGTATCAGTGAAGAAATTGTTTTGGCATATGTCTGAGATTTTCTTGCCTTTGTATTCTTTTAGAATTTTTATGGTTTCCTGTCATACATTTAAGTCCTTTATCCATTTTGAGTTTATTCTTGTGTATGGTGTAAGTTGGTGGTCTAGTTTCATTTTCTTGCATATGTCTGTCCAATTTTCCCAACACCATTTATTGAAGAGACTATCTTGGCTCCATTGTATGTTCTTGCCTCCTTTGTCAAAAATTAATTGAGCATATTGGTTCAGGCTAATTTCTGGACTCTCTATTCTATTCCACTGATCTATATGTCTGTTCTTGTGCCAGTACCAGGCAGTTTTGAGAACAGTGGCTTTGTAATACAGCTTAATATCTGGCATTGAGATCCCACCTACTTTGCTCTTTCTCAGGATCGCTGCAGCTATTCGGGGTCTTTTTTTATTCCAGATGAATTTTTGGAGAGTTCGTTCTAGATCTTTGAAGAAGGCCATTGGTATTTTAATGGGAAGTGCGTTGAATGTATAGATTGCTTTGGGTAGTATGGACATTTTAATGATGTTGATTCTACCAATCCAAGAACATGGTATGTTCTTCCATCTGTTTATGTCTTCCTCTATCTCTTTTTTCAACGTCCTATAGTTTTCTGAGTAGAGGTCTTTAACCTCTTTAGTTAAGTTTATTCCTAGGTATCTTAATTTTTTTGGTGCGATGGTAAATGGGATTGTTTTTCTAATCTCTCTTTCTGAAAGTTCACTATTGGTGTATAGAAATGCCTCAGATTTCTTGGGGTTAATTTTGTATCCTGCTACATTGCCAAATTCATGTATTAAGTCCAGTAGCTTTTTGATGGAGTCTCTAGGGTTTTGTATGTATAATATCATGTCATCTGCAAATAAGGACAGTTTTACTTCCTCTTTTCCAATTTGGATGCCTTTTATTTCTTCTTCTTGCCTAATTGCAATGGCTAATACTTCCAGTACTATGTTGAACAGGAGTGGTGAGAGTGGGCATCCCTGTCTTGTTCCTGTTCCTTAGGGGAAATGGTGTTAGTTTTTGTCCATTGAGTATGATGTTGGCTGTGGGCCTGTCATATATGGCTTTTATTATGTTGAGGTATGATCCTTCTATTCCCACCTTTCTGAGAGTTTTTATCAAAAATGGGTGTTGGATTTTGTCGAATACTTTTTCTGCATCAATTGATATGACTATGTGGTTTTTTCTCTCAATTTGTTTATGTGATGTATCACGTTTATTGATTTACAGATGTTGTACCATCCTTGCATCACTGGGATAAATCCTACTTGGTCATGGTGTATGATCCTTCTGATGTACTGCTGGATCCGATTTGCTAAGATTTTGTTGAGGATTTTGGCATCTATGTTCATGAGGGATATTGGCCTCTAATTCTCTTTCATTGTGTTGTCTTTACCTGGTTTTGGAATTAGGGTGATGCTAGCTTCATAGAATGTGTTTGGAAGTGTTCCTTCCTCTTGAACTTTTTGTAGTAATCTGAGGAGGATAGGTTTTAGTTCTTCCTTGAAAGTTTGGTAAATCTCCCCTGAGAAGCCGTCTGGTCCTGGGATTTTGTTTGCTGGAAGCTTTCTGATAACTGCTTCAATTTCTTCCATAGTTATTGGCCTATTGAAATTTTTAGATTCTTCCTGATTGAGTTTTGGAATGTTGTATTTTTCTAGGAATTTGTCCATTTCCTCCAGGTTGTCTAGTTTGTTGGAGTAGAGTTGCCCGTAGTATTGTTTAACAATCATTTGTATTTCTGTGGGGTCTGTTGTTATTTCGCCTCTATCATTTCTGATTTGGTTTATTTGGGACCTCTCTCTTTGCTTCTTGGTGACCCTGGCTAGAGGTTTGTCAATCTTGTTTATCCTTTCTAAGAACCAGCTTTTGGTTTCATTGATTTTCTGTATTGTTTTTTTGGTCTCTATTTCATTGATTTCTGCTCTAATCTTTATTATCTCCTTCCTTCTGCTCACTCTGGGGTTTTCTTGTTGCTCTCTTTCTAATTCTTTGAATTGTAGAGTTAGATGATTAACTACCATTTTTTCTTGTTTTTTGAGATAGGCCTGTAGAGCTATAAACTTCCCTCTCAGGACTGCTTTCATTGTGTCCCAGAGGTTTTGGATTGTTGTGTTTTCATTGTCATTAGTGTCCAGGATGTTTTTAATTTCTTCTTTGATGTCATTGGTAACCCAATCAATATTTAATAACATGCTATTCAGCTTCCAAGTGTTTGAGTATTTTGGGTTGTTTTTATTATAGTTTATTTCTAACATTATGCCATCGTGGTCTGAGAAGATGCTTTTTATGATTTCAATCTTCTTGAATTTGGGGAGACTTTGCTTGTGACCCAATATGTGGTCTATTTTTGAATATGTCCCATGAGCACCTGAGAGGAATGTATATTCCGCAGCTTTGGGGTGAAATGTTCTGAAGATGTCAATTAAGTCCATCTGATCTAGTGAGTCATTTAGGATTGCTGTTTCTTTGCTGAGTTTTTGTCTAGCGGATTTATCCAGTGATGTCAGTGGTGTATTAAAGTCCCCTACTATGATTGTATTGTTGTTGATCTCTCCCCTGATATCTTCCAGAAGTTTTCTTATGTATGTGGTTGCTCCTGCATTGGGTACATATATGTTTACCAGGGTTATATCTTCTTGTTGTATTGATCCCTTTAGTATTATGAAGTGGCCTTCCTTATCTCTGGTTATGGCCTTCACTTTGAGATGTATTTTGTCCGATATAAGTATTGCTACCCCAGCTTTCTTTTCCTTTCCATTTGCGTGAAAGATATTTTTCCATCCCTTCACTTTCAGTCTGTGTGAGTCCCTTCTAATGAGGTGGGTCTCTTGTAGACAGCAGATGTATGGGTCATGTTTTTTTATCCATTCAGCCACTCGATGTCTTTTGGTTGGAGCATTTAGTCCATTTACATTTAAAGTTATTATTGAAAGGTACTTGTTTGTAGCCATTTCTTATTTGTGTGTGTGGCTGTTTTCTTTCTGAGCTTGATATTTCTTCTTTTTACACCAGTCCCTTTAGCATTTCTTGCATGGCTGGCTTGGTGGTGATAAACTCCCTTAGCCCTTTTTTGTCTGTGAAGCTTCTTATTTCCCCTTCAATTTTGAATGATAGCCTTGCTGGATAGAGTATTCTTGAATTCAGTCCTTTGCTTTGCATCACTTTGTAGATTTCCGTCCATTCTTTTCTGGCCTGATGTGTTTCTGTTGAGAAATCATTTGATAATCTAATGGGAGATCCCTTGTATGTTACTTTCTGTCTCTCTCTTGCAGCCTGTAAGATTCTCTCTTTATCCTGAACATTTGCCATGGTAATTATGATGTGTCTTGGTGTGGGTCTTTTCGGGTTCACCTTGTTTGGGACTCTCTGGGCTTGTGTGACTTTTTTCTTCCCCACCTCAGGGAAGTTTTCTGATATTATTTCTTCGAATAGGTTTTCTAATCCATGTTCATCTTTCTGTTGTTCTGGCACCCCTATTATTCGTATGTTGTTTCATTTCATATTGTCCCAAAGCTCCCTTAGGCTCTCCTCCTGTCTTTTAATTTTTTTCTCCATTTGCAGTACAGTTTGAGTGTGTTTTGCTTCCTTGTCTTCTAATTCACTAATTCGGTCCTCCGCTTCTCCCAGTCTACTGTTGATACTTTCAATGGTGTTTTTTATTGCAGCTATGTCGCTCTTCATTTCTTCTTGGGACTTACTTAAGTTGTTGATTTTTTCATCTGTTTCTTCTAGCTTTTTGCATAAGTAGTTGAGTTTTTCATCTGTTTCTTCTTGCTTCTTGAACATCTGGTGCATGTACTCTAGGAACCTTATTCTGAATTCTTTTTCCGTCATGTTGCATATATCTGTCTCATTTAGCTGCTTTTCTGGCGAGTCCTCCTTTTCTTTCCTTTGGGGGTTTCTTTGTCTACCCATGTTTGATCTCACTGACATGACTAGTTGTTGAGTCTTTCAGTGGCTGGACCTTGGGTGGCAGTGGCTGCTCCCTGGGTGGCAGTGGCTCCTCGGGCTGTGGTTGCTCCTTGGACGGTTGTGGTAGCAGCGGCTCCTCTGTTGATAACAGGGCCTCTGGTGGGTGCTGTTCACAGCTGTGGTGGCTCTTCTGGCTGGTGGAGGGAGGCTTCACACACAGCAACTGTTCCCCAGGCAGAGCGTGTGGTGATCAGGAGGCCGCTGTTGCTTGAATCTGCTGCGTTGATTTAAAGGCACAAAATACAACACAACAAGGCACAACGTACCAGGCACTGAACACTATTGTATTTACGATATTACTAACCCCAAATAAAGGTGGCCACCCGAGCTAAGAGAGTTAGGAGATAAGGGGGAAAGAAGAGAAAAAGGTAGAAGAGAAAAAAGAAAGAAAGAAAAAAAGGAGTGCAAAAATGAAATTGGAAAAAGGGAGGGGAAAAAAGAGGAGGAAAAAAAAAAGAAAAAAGAAAGAAAAAAAAAAGTAAGAGAGAAAAGAGAATGAAGTATAAAAGGGGAAGAGACTATTTATATGAGGAGAAAACTCCTATACATCCGCCACTAATACCAACAAATTACAGCAACAGATTCCTGGAGATGAATACAAACTACAAACAACCAATAATATCAAGCGATGCAAGGGAAAACAGAAGCACAGAAATAACCGAGGGGGGGGGGGGGGTTGTGGGGGGGGGAGAGGGAGGGGCAGGAAAATAAAAAGAATAAGCAGTCTAACCTCACAAACAATCCTAAAAAAAAACAAAAAAAAACCAATATACTCGTCAATCAAGCAAACAACAATAAAACAATAGAGAGAGAAAAGAAGAAGAAGAAGAAAAAAAAATAAAAAAATAATAATAATAAAAATAAAATAAAATAAAAAATAAAAAATTGGATAGTGAAGGATGATAGGGGAAAGGTGTATAAGGATTTAGAGCAGGGAATTGGACGTAGGATATATAAGTAGGGTGAAATTTTGACAGGGGGTAAAAAGAATAGGGAAAATCTGAAGCTGGAGTAGGGTAAGAGAAACAGGACAGCAAAAGGGAAAAAGTGGGGAAGATTGTTTAGCACAGAGGCAAATTGAGGTAGAGAAAAATGTTGCTAAAGGAACGATGAAAATAGAATGGAGAACATTAGTCCCAAAATAAAATAAAGACAAAATAAAATGACACTTTAAAAAATGGTAAAATGGTAGCGGTAATAATACTAGTTAAAAATAAAGATGTAGTAGTTGAAAGGGCAAAATCAGGTGATGGAGAAAAAGAAATGGAAAAAAAGAAAAAAAGAAAAAAAAAGAAAAAATGTTTTCTTAGTTAAAAGGTGAAAAAGTAATTTAAAAAAATAAAAATAAAAATGTGCAGTAATGCAGGTGCTTCAGATCTTCTACTCTTCTTATTGGCATGCCCGGAATTTAGGAGAATGTTGAATTTCCCTCTGATACACTGTTCCTCCGTGTTGTAAGCCACAGTCCTGATTTTAAGGCCGGCCATAAAATCCCCTTATTGCCTTATCTGTATTTACAGAAGAGTCAGTTCGTAGCTCTGCCTCTGGGTGGCAGTGTGTCTGGATTGACCTCCGAGGCTATAAGTTCTCTCTGACCAGGAGCTCCCTATTGTACCTGAACCAGCTCCACCCAGAGCTGGTTCCCCAAGCGCCACTCCCAGCTCTGTTTCCCAGGCTCCCCAAAAACAATCTTCCCCTATAAGCTCTGCTAGTGACCCCAACTGGGCAATCACATGCACTGGGGTCAACAATCAAACTCACAGACGTAAGAGGAAGTGTGTAAACAAGAGCCTGGGGAGCTGTGCGAACTCGCAGGGTTCCACCCTTCAGAACTGCGCGGAGTCTCTGTGTGTGCTCAAGCCCCTGGCACCAAGTAGCCGGCTATCAGGGAACCTCTGAGGCAGCCCTTTTGCATCCAGTCCAACTATGGGCTTATTTATAGTGTTACCTTCTGCCAGCAGCCCTGCGGGAGCCCTCCCCACTTGCAGGTCACGCTGGCCTCTATGGGCGCGGATTTTGGGGGGCGCAGATATCCCCCTGCGCCCGCATGCGCTTTCCTAGCTCCAACCTGAATTGCAAACCGCACCTTTGGGGTAAGTCTAACCTTTCCGTGGAGGGATGCAGGTCTCCTCTGGGCTCTTGCAGTCGCGCTGCTTTAGAGTCGTTGCCTCCGGGTTAGTAGCCGATCTCTGGATGCGGATAACAGCTACTCAAGACGGCGCGGTCTCGCCGCTGCGCTGGCGCCCAGGGGGAGGTTTCAGCCTCAATCTCTAACCATCCCCATTTTTTAGGAGTTCTCTGTCTTTCCTGGCTGCAGACTGTCTCTCAGCTGAGCCTCCTTAGCTTGATCGGGCTGATTGTTACCCGTTTCAGCTGCTCGCCCTTATCTGCTCCGGGACAAAGCACCAACACTTCCGTCTAAGCCTCCGCCATTTTTTTTCTCTCCTCACTTTTTTTTCATTTGGAGGGTGTTTCTTTGTCTCACCATTTTAGCTGTATTTTTTGTGGGGTTTTTTCCCCCCGATGTAATAGACAGAAGTGCTATGCTATACAGTCTTCATGGGGTGGCTTTATGTACCAAGTGTCCTATGGGACCCAGTGGTGCAGTCTCTTTGACCTCCTGAGCTGGATGCTCTAAGAATGTCCCTTGTGTGGATTGTGCTCTCCTGTTGTAATTTGATCTCGATGTTGTTGTCCCACTTATGGATAGGATCTTCCCTCAGACTGGTTGACTGGGATGGTCAACCCCAACCATGTTGTGTGAGCTGTTGTCCAGGTGCTGGCAGAACAAAACAAAGCACAAGAAAACAGGAAACAAAACAGAAACATACAAATGTCCCCAACAACAAAAACAACCACAAGAAAAAGAGAATAAGAGAACAAGGTAAGAAAAGAAAAGGAAAGAAAAGAAAAGAAAAGAAAAGAAAAGAAAAGAAAAGAAAAGAAGAAAAGAAGGAAAAGAAAAGCAAAGAAATAGACAAAACAAAAAAAGAAGGGGGGAATATGAAAAGGAAGAAAGTAGAGAAAAAATAAGAGTAAAGAATAGGAAAGGAAAATGGTATAAAGAAAAGAGGAAGGAAGGAGAGAAACAAGATGGTGGCATAGGTAAATGCCTGTACTTGCTGCCTCCCACAACCACATCAAAATTACAACTAAAATACAAAACAACTATCACCCAGAACTATGGGAAAGCTGGCTGAGGGGAAGTACTATAACTAGAGAGGTAAAAAAGAAAGCACATTGAGACTGGTAGGAGGTGCAGAGGTGTGGAATGGACTTGTTCGGCACCTGTGTGAGCTGCTTTTTAATCAGGAGGGAGATCGCCTTTGCAGAGGCTTCCAGGAGAAGCAAGGAGTCCCAGCCCCACACCAGACCCCCAGCTCAAGATCCCAGAGCTGCGGAAAGAAGTCCATACTGGCAGTAAGAACTATGGGCTGTAAAAACCAGTGCAGATTGGGGCTGAGTGACACACAGGCTGCTGGAGATTCAGCTGCTCCTCTTAAAAGGCCAGCACCATGAACTGAATTTACAAGCTCCCACTTCCTCTGAGCTCCAGTGCCAGGTGAGGCTCTGGAGGACCAAGACACATACGGGGAGAAACTCGACTGTCTGGCATCGGGGCAGGAACTCGGGGGTGGCTTTCTTCCAGACAGAGGTGCTTGCAGTGGTCATTGTTCCCATGCTGGGACCTCCCTAGTGCATGGCTGACTGGCAGCCATTTCTGTTTGCTCTGCCCTGGAGATTCCCTGAGACCCTGCCACATCCAATTTACAACTCCACCCAAGCTGTGCACAGTGGCTTTTGCATATAAATGGTCTGTCCTTTCTCAGGCGAAAACTCTGTTAAATAAGCTGCAGCTGGGTCAGGGAGCCCCAAATCTATCAATAAAAGGCCCAAGGCTGGCACCAGCACCAGCACCAACCTGTCTTGCTTCACAGCTGGGCCTTGTCTGGGCACTTCCAAACCCGATACAAAGAGGAGGAATCTGCAGATCTCTCTGTAGCTCCTGTTGGGTGGCCCCAGGCAGTGGAGACCTAAGAGCCAGTGTACCAGTGGTCAGTGTGAGACCATACCAGATTACAACTCTTCACATCCATAAGCAACACACTCAAGGGGCAGACTCAGTGAGCACCAAAGCCCCACTGAAGCAAGTCCTGTTCCATAAAGATGTCTCCTGCACAGCAGTTCTCCCACTGTAGTCGCAGCTGGCCCCCACAGCCAATTGGCCTGGAGGTCAATTCCTCCCAGTGACACCAACAGCATTCAAGGCTTAACTACAACAAAACTGTGCACACAGCCCACAAAGGGGTGCACCAGGAGCATCCACCTCAGGTGATTGGGGAGGCTGAGTCACTGGGCCCTATAGGACACCTACTACACAAGGCCGTTCTATCAACTCAAGGAGACTTAGCAGCTACCCAATACATAGAAACAAACACAGGAAAGCAGCCAAAATGCAGAGACAAAGAAACATGTCACAAATGAAAGAAATGGAAGAAAGCAAACTACTGGATATTGAGTTCAAAACCATGGTTATAAGGGTACTCAAGAATCTTCTAGAAACCTCTGAGGAACTTAGTGAGACTTTCAAGGATCTTAGTGAGAATGCCAAAAAAAATGGAAAAGGACCAGTCAGAAATCAAGCACACGCTAGTTGAAATAAAGACTAATATACAGGGATTCAACAGTAGATTAGAGGATCCCGAGAATCAAATCAATGATTTGAAATACAAGGAAGCAAGAAACACCTAACCAGAAGAGCAAAAAGAAAAAAGAATAAAAAAATATGAATATAGCATAAGGAGCCTCTGGGACAACTTCAAGCATACCAACATCCGAATTATGAAGGTGCCAGAAGAAGAGAGAGAGCAAGATACTGAAAACCTATTTGAAGAAATAATGACAGAAAACTTCCCCTACCTGGTGAAAGAAATACAAGTCCAGGAAGTACAGAGAACCCCAAACAAGAAAAATCCAAAAAGGACCACACCAAGACACATCATAATTAAAATGCCAAGAGCAAAAGACAAAGAGAGAATCTTAAAAGGAGCAAGAGAAAAACAGTTAGTTACCTACAAGGGAGTGCCCAGACAATTGTCAGCTGATTTCTCAACAAAAACTATGCAGGTCAGAAGGGAGTGGCAAGAAATATTCAATGTGATGAATAGCAAGAACCTACAACCAAGAATACTCTACCCAGCAAAGCTATCATTTAAAATTGAAGATCAGATAAAGAGCTTCACAGACAAGAAAAAGCTAAAGGAGTTCATCACCACCAAACCAGTATTACATGAAATGATGAGGGTATTCTTTAAGAAGAGGAAGAAGAAGAAAAAGGTAAAGATAAAAAATTATGAACAACAAAGTGACAACAAATACATATCTATCAACAAGTGAATCTAAAAATCAAATGATTAAAAAATCTGATGAACAGAATAAACTGGTGAATGGAATAGAATCAGGGGCATGGAAATGGACAGACTGACGATTCTCAGAGGGGTGTGGGGGAGTACAAGAAGAGATTAGACAAAGATCTTTTTTTAAAAAAAATATATTTTATTGGTTTTTTACAGAGAGGAAGGGAGAGGGACAGAGAGTTAGAAACATCGACGAGAGAGAAACATCAATCAGCTGCCTCTTGCACACCCCTACTGGGGATGTGCCTGCAACCAAGGTACATGCCCTTGACTGGAATCGAACCTGGGACCCTTGAGTCTGCAGGCCGACGCTCTATCCACTGAGCCAAACCAATAAGGGCTAGACAAAGATCTTATATGCATGTATGCATTACCTATGGACACAGACAATAGGGTGGCGAGAGCCTGGAGTGGGGTGGGAACCAGGTGGAAGGGAGCTATGGGAGGAAAAAAGAGGGACATCTGTAATAATCTCAACAATAAAGATTAACTGTTTAAAAAAGAAAAGAGGAAGGAAAAATTATGAAAAGGAAAAAAAAGAAGAGAAAGAAAGAAAGAAATTGCCTGGCTGGTGTGGCTCAGTTGTTGAGCATCAACCTATGAACCAGAAGGTCATGATTCAATTCCTGGTCAGGGCACATGCTTGGGGTTGTGGGCTCGATCCCCAATGAGAGGCATGCAGGAGGCAGCCAATCAATGATTCTTTCTCTTGTTGATGTTTCCATCTTTCTCTTCCTCTCTCTTCATCTCTGAAATCAATAAAAATACAAAAAAAAGAAAAGAAAAATAGACCAAGAAGATATAATGATCATAAACATTTTTAAAAAGAAAAAAATTAAGAAAAAGTAAAAAGAGAGAAAATTGAGTAAGAAAAGGAAAGAGAAAAAAGAGAGACAAAAGTAATAAGAAAGCAGTAAAAAGGAAAAAACAAATAAGATAATGCAAAAAAAGAAAAGTGGGGTTCATCTTGGTAGACTTTAGTGCCTGCTGGGAGCTCCCTTTCGATCCTGCTCTTATGTTGACTGAGGCTTACTGATTTGTATGCCCTTTTGGGCCTTTCAAAGGTACTTTGGTGCTAGCCACTGTCCATGCTTGACTCTCCGCAATCTGTTCAATTCTTCAAGCGATCTAGTTTGTGGTCACCTCCACAGGGCTTGGCTGTTTACCGGAGAGGCCAAACTGCATTCTAGTGCTCGCTTGTTAGCTGCATGGGACCAAGAGGCAGGTGAGCAAACATCCCAAGGTACCTAGGAATTCATCTCCATCTGCCTCTGACTGCAGGCCAGCTGTCAAACTTAGTCACTGAAAGGGCTTTTAGCTGAATCTGGAGGATGAGACCTCTGGGTCTCCCATGACGGGGAGGTGCCATTCAAATTTCAGGGACCACAGTGGGTGTGTTCCCTGTCCCAGAGCCACACATCTGAGTCTGTCCCAGAATATTTCCCTTACCTCAGGAGGGCAGAGCCCCTCTTATGCAGTCCAGTGAGGTCTGTTGGAAGGCGGAAGTTTCTGTAAGCTCTCCTGGGACGGGGAAGCACCTGTCAGGCTCCTAGGACAGTGGAGGGAATGACCCTACCCCAAAGTCAGTCACTGACATCCCCTGAGGCTGTCCAGACCCATATACTGTATTTGGCCTCTGCTGCTGCCTATTCAGTAGGAGCAGAGATACTGAGAGGAGTGAGTGGGATTCCTGAGGGTGGGGTGTTCTATATCCACAAGGGTGGTACACTGTGGCTGCTGGGAGGGGCCAGTGCCTCTCAGGAAAAATGGCTGCTGTTGTATGAGCGGGGACAACCAGACCCAAGTCTTCTGGCCACGTTATTCCATGCCTCCTTTCAATGCTTCCCACCCTAGACTCTCTTCAGAAGACTCTGGTCTGCACTGCCCTGCCTCCACCAAAGCCTCATTGGCGTGGCTGCAAAAGAAGATACTGTGCTCATTAAAAAAAAAAAAAAAAAAAAAAAGGTTTTATCTCTGACAGGCTTCTTCTCTCCCTGGAGATAGAAGCCCACGACCTTTCATGGCTGGATGTGATGTAGGCTGCTGTTCCCAGCTCTGGTGTTCCAGGCTATCTCTAGCCTGGGTCCTGGGCCTCACTCCTCAGGGAAAACCCCGTTGCAACTGAGGTATCTGTCCTCACCCTCCACCTGCCACCTGTGGGCGCTGGTCCAGCCCCTCTCTTGACCTTGCCCTTTCTACCAGTCTCAAGGTAGTTTCTTGCCCTTGTTAAAAGTCTCCTTTTTAGCTAATTTTCAGTTGGTAATTCAGGGTAAATGTTTCCCAATTTATTTTTATTTACAGTTTAGTTCTGGGAGTAGGTGCAGGAGAGATCTACCACCATCTTGGAACCTCCCTCCTCCCCCTATATCATTTCTTAAATGTCTTTGCTTTATGTCTTTAAATTAGTTATATGCTGTGGTTTTGGTACTGTGTAGGACAACTCTCTAAAATTTCCTGGAATTTTCCAATGCAATAATGATGTTCAAGATGTTTTAGCTGTTTGCTTAGTTGGAGATAGTGGTATAAGTTCATTTTTAAAATATATTTTTTACTGGTATAAGTTCATTATTAAAATTTGAGCTAGCTGGAGGAATTTGATTGAACTATAGCTATTCAGAGATTTAGATAAAATGTGTTAAGAATATAAATAGGATACCATTATTTAACTAAGCATAGCTTGATTTTTTTATTTAAAACATTTTAATTTGTATTTGTTTTTGACTAGGTAGCACATTCACATGGTGCTCAATTAAAAAACAACAACAAAAGAATATACAGTAAAAAGTCTACCTCCTACCTCTGGCCCCCAGTTTCCCTCCAGAGAGGCAATCTATCTTAATAGTTTTACTTATAAAAATGTTTTATTCTATAAAAAAAGCTTTAGCTATCACAGTGATGCAAGCTGCCTTTGTGTGAACTCTAACCTTCCCTGGAGTTTAAACTGCTAATGAAAAAATAGAGTACATAGTTAAAGGGTTAATTCAAGAGAGGCAGGATGTAACTCACAGTACTGGCCAATACATAGGCTTTAATTAAAAACTCTCATGTCCCATGAAAATCTTACTGATCTTAATCTTCACCTTCTCCAGTAGAATCACATTTATAGAATTTCTTATCACCGGGTTTGAGGAAGAAAACATTACCTTGAATCTGAAGGAAGAGAATTACCTGCAGAAGTCATAAATATTGGTTTCTATCCTTAGTGCCTGTTTAGATCAGATGATAAAAGAAGCCTATTTCAAAAATCCATACTACTTCTGGTGTATGTATGATAACAGTTCAGAATGGCTCACAACAACAAAAATACTTCATGAATATATTCCATGCTTCAAAGAATGCAGTCATACAGCTCTATGCTGTTTGAACTGTCTTTAGAAATCAAAGGCTGCATTCCAAATCATGTTATTGCTTTATTGCATAATTAGATGTATACAACTTAAGTAGTAACCTTCTTTTAAAAAAATTTTAATTGAGAGAGAGAGAGAGAGAGAGAGAGAGAGAGAGAGACTGATCAGTTGCCTTCTGCATGTGCCCTGACCAGGACTTGAACCCACTACCTTTAGATGTACGCACCTACAACGTAGCCACACCAGCCAGGGCAAGTAGTGCCCTTCTTATGTTACTTCATACAATTAGTTCTACCTTCTGAGAATCTAGAAAAGCTAGAGTCTCTTAATTTATTTTGGTACTACTTAGAAATATCAAGATGTGAACCAAACACTTTTGCAAAGTTTAAAAACTTGGCAAGTAAGCAATTTTCTTTTTGAAAATGTGCAAGTAGATATGAAATAACATAATAATTGTTTTTATTGTGTTTATATTTTTGTGTGGATTATAAAGTTTTGCTTGTATGAAAAGAGGGAAACACATTATATAAATTAAGAGGTGATGTACTCCAAATACATTTTAAAAGTCAATATATTTTCCAGCATATCACACCTTCTGCTTTAATGGTAACATAGACACATTAGAAAAAGTAAATGAAGGTGGTGTGGCATGAGAATAGTGGGAAAGAATATTGCATTATTTTTTCTTTCTTTGGAAAAAACTCCTATAGAAACCGTAAGAACTATTTTCTATGGCAAATATCTCCAAGTTCTACTAACATAGGAGCCAGTCCTGCCGCTCAATGTGGATGCTACTGCAGCCACTGAGTTCCTGCAGTCCATGGTGTGAGGCATGCCAGGCCCAGGTCACTGTCCAGCATGCAGACGTGCTGTCGCACTTGCCTTCATCATTCTAACCAGTGTTATTGCTGAAACTATTGCTTCATTTTGTTCACTGCTGTCACCCAGGAACTGGAAGAGTACCTGGCACACAGTAAGCTCTTCAAAAATACATTAAATAAATGAGTTGATAAAGACCTTGAGAGGCACAGTATAAGAATTAAAAGAAGGGATGGGATTGTTATCAGAAGCAGGTATTAAGATGCATTTCAGGGTTTGGATTTCCTCCTTTCCTCTGGTGTCTCTCCTCTCCCTCTACCTTCAAGGCAAGGTGCTCCTGTATTCTTGCCCATTTCCCTATCCTGCTTCAGGGTTCTTAGTTATAAGCAGCAGAAATGAACCCTGGACAATTTCAGAAGAAAATAAACATATTGAAAGGCTATTGGGTAGTTCACAGTCAAAGAGGAAGATTGGAGCACCTGGCTCAGAGATTACGCAGCCAAAAGCAAGTTCTAAATCATGCTGAGAGCTTGTCCAGAAAGGCCACCCTGCAGCCACTCCTGAGCCCTCAGAGCAGGCATGGGACACTGCCGCCAGCTCTGTGTCATCTCTGCCCTCAGGCTGGGGTTCCTTTTCTGTGGTGTCTTGGTCTTACTGGCTCCTAATTCTAACTGGGAGTGATGGGTAGGCCTATTGGGAGCATCCTAGTCCCAAGTCCAGGCCCTACAGCAAAGTGGGCTGAGAAGCAGCTATCTGGCAGGTTGTGCCTTCCAAAGTGTGAGTGAGCTCAGTCTCCCTAACACTCCTCCGGTTTCCCTGCCTTCTACTATCACAACACTGCCCCAACCCCCATTGACAGGGCTGGGTTAAACTTAGGGCATCCTTTCTGTCACCCTTGGAATGTTGTTTTATGGTAAGAGATTGGATTAACTGTGGTAGCATTGAGTAGATATCTATCAGACAAGTTGAAGAAATTCGAACTATATTAGTTGGTCTAAAATTGATTCAAAATAATATACATTTTAGCTCTTGAAAGGCACTATTAGTGCACAAACACCAAAATCCAGAAGACACATAACATGTGAATTTAGATTTGAAATATATTTATACACAAAATATGTATAAACATGCTTCTTTAAAATGCATCCTACCTAATAACAGAGAAACATGGTAATTAGCCGTACCTCCGCTACCCTTCCCATTGGCTAATCAGGGCGATATGCAAATTAACTGCCAACCAACATGGTGGCCGGCAGTCAGGCAGCTTGAAACAAACAGGAGGCTTGCTTGCTCCAGTGACGGAGGAAGCCAAGGTTCCCCGCCTGCGGCTGCTGGCCTCTGAGCTTGCAGTTGGAAACATTGTTACAAATATAGAAGCTAAACAAAACCCCAGTAACCTGCTTTCAGCCAGCCAGGATCTCAGAGCTGGAGTTGAAACAGTGTTTCGATTATAGAACCCAAACAAACCAGATACCTGCTTTCAGCAGCCAAGGCCTCAGAGCTGGAGCCAAGCCTCAGAGCTAAAGCTGGCCCAGAATAGAAAAAAAAAAAAGGAGCGGTTGGGAGCTTCAGTCACCCGCCAGCCTGAAAATGGCCCTCAGCCCCTCACCCAGACTGGCCAGGCACCCCAGTGGGGACCCCCACCCTGAAGGGGGTGTGACCAGATGCAAACAGCCATCATCCCCTCATCCAGGCTGGCCAGGCACCCCAGTGGGGACCCCCACCCTGATCCAGGACACCCTTCAGGGCAAACCAGCTGGCCCCAACACATACACCAGGCCTCTATCCTATATAGTAAAAGGGTAATATGCCTCCCAGCACCGGGATCAGTGGAGCCGCGAGGCCTCCCGGCACCGGGATCAGCATGACAGGGGGCAGCGACCAAACCCCCTGATCAGCCCTGCTCTGTGCCTGATATGGGGGAGCTCCCCAACCCCCTGATCACCCTGCGGCTCTGTGTGTGACAGGGTGTGGTGCCCTAACCCACTGATCGGCCCTGCTCTGTGTGTGACAGGGTGTGGCGCCCCAACCCCCCCCCCCCCCCACGGGCCCTGCTCTGTGTGTGACGGGGTAGAGCCATAACTTCCCCATCGGCCCTGCCCTGAGTGTGACAGGGTGCGGCACCCCAACCCCCTGATCCACCCTGCTCTGTGTGTGACAGGGAGTGGTGCCCCAACTCCCCTATCGGCCTTACTCTGTGAGTGACAGGGGGGAGCTCCCCAACCCCCTGATCGGCCATGCTCTGTGCGTGACAGGGTACAGAGCCCCAACCCCCCTGATGGGCCTGCTCTGTGAGTGACAGGGGGCAGCGCCCCAACCCCCTGATCGGCCCTGCTCTTTGCGTGACAGGGGGTGGCGCCGCTACCTCCCCATCGACCCTGCCTTGAGTGTGACAGGGGGCGGTGCCCCAACCCCCCAATTGGCCCTACCCTGAGCATGACTGAGAGTGGCATCGCAACCTCCCAATCCGCCCTGCTCTGTGCATGACAGGTGGCGGCGCACCAACTCCCCAATCGGCCCTGCTCTGAGTCTGACCAGGGGCTGCACTTAGGGATTGGGCGTGCCTCTGCCACCCAGGAGTAGGTCTAAGCCAGCAGGTCGTTATCTCCCGAGGGGTCCCAGACTGTGAGAGGGCATAGGTCGGGCTGAGGGACCCCTCCTTCCCCCCGAGTGCACAAATTTTTGTGCACCGGGCCTCTAGTAATTTATAAGTGAAAATATGTTTCTAAAAAATGTTAATCTCTTCTAAGATGAGACACACAAAAAATACTATGTCAAGAATTTGGTGAAGAAGGTGTTACAATTCAGTGTCTAGACTCCAAGTATAAGCTCTCCAGGATGACTGACCTACAAAAAGAGGAGTTTGTAAGGGTTAGATTTTTATGGAGACAGATCAACTTGAATTCATTCAGTTCAACAAAACAAACATTATTTCTTTTTTTGGTCTATTCTGGTATAGTTGGGGCAAGTTTCTGCACTCCAAAATAGCAAAATATGAAAAAGCAGAACTTGTGAAAAAAAATACAGTAATGTTCAAAACTTGCATTAACTGTTTCCTTTCCATCTGTTTCTCTTTAATTTTTCTTATTTTATTGTTAACTAGAGGCCCAGTGCACAAAATTTGTGTGGGGGGGAGGGTTCTTCTGCCCAGCCTGCACCCTCTCCAATCCGGGACCCCTCGGGAGATGTCCAACTGCCGGTTTAGGCCCAATCCTGACATCCCTCTCACAATCCAGGACCACTGGCTCCTAACTGCTCACCTGCCTGCCTGCCTGATTGCCCCTAACTGCCCCCCCTACTGACCTGGTTGCCCCCAACTGCCCCCCCCCCCCACGCCAGCCTAGTCACCCCGCACTGCTCCTCCTGCTGGCCTGGTCATTCCCAACTGCCCCCCTGCTGGCCTGGTCACCCCCAACTGCCCCTCTACTGGCCTGGTTGCCTCACACTGTCCTCCTGCTGGCTTGGTTGCCCCAAACTTCCCCCCCTGCTGGTCTGGTCTCCCCATAAAGCCTGCTGTTCAGTTGTTTGGTCATCCTTCACTAACCCACCTGCCAGCCTAGTTGCCCCATGCAGCCTGCTGTTCAGTCATTTGATCGTCCCTCACTAACCCTCTGCTGGCCTGGTTGCCCCACGCAGCCTGCTGTTTGGTCATTACTGTTACTGTGATGGCATCCCGGACAATTTGCATATTCCTCTATTATTAGTATAAATATGCATGTACTAGAGGCCTGGTGCACAAAAATTTGTGCACTCGGGGGGGGGGGGCAGTCCCCTCAGCCCGGCCTGTGCCCTCTCGCAGTCTGGGATCCCTTGGGGGATGACTATCTGCTGGCTTAGGCCTGCTCCCCGGGGGATTGGGCCTAAGCTGGCAATCAGACATCCCTCTGGCAGCCCGGGAGCCCCCGGGGGATTCCACTTGCCAGCAGGGAGCAGACCTAAGCTGCAGTCAGACATCCTTAGCGCTGCTGAGGAGGCAGGAGAGGCTCCCACCACCACCTCTGTACTGGCAGCCATCAGCCTGGCTTGTAGCTGAGCTGAGCTCCCCCTGTGGGAGCACACTGACTACCAGAGGGCAGCTCCTGCATTGAGCATATGCCCCCTGGTGGTCAGTGTGTGTCATAGTGACCAGTCATTCCCAGTCTTTCTGCTGTTAGGGTCAGTTTGCATATTACCCTTTTACTACATAGGATAGAGGCCTGGTGCATGGGTGGGGGCCAGTTGGTTTGCCCTGAAGGGTGTCCTGGATCAGGGTGGGGGTCCTGCTTGGGTGCCTGGCCAGCCTGGGTGAGGGGCTGATGGTTGTTTGCAGCTGGTCACACCCCCTTCAGGGTGGGGGTCCCCACTGAGGTGCCTGGCCAGCCTGGGTGAGGGGCTGAGGGCCGTTTTCAGGCTGGCCAGCTACTGAAGTTCCCAGCCTCTCCTTTTTTCTATTTTTTTTAATTCTGGGGTTTATTTACCTTCTATAATTGAAACTTTGTTGCCATCACTGGAGCTGAGAGCTGGCTCCTGCTTGCTCCAGCTCCGAGGCCACAGCCTGCTGAAAGCAGGTATCTGAGGTTTGTTTAGCTTCTATAATTGAAACTTTGTTGCTTTCAGAGCTCAGAGCCGGGCTGCAGCAGGCGGGGAACCTTGGCTTCCTCCATCACTGGAACAAGCAAGCCTCCTGCTCGCTTCAGCTGTGTGGCTGCCGGCCGCCATCTTGGTTGGGTTAATTTGCATATCGTGCTGATTAGCCAATGGGAGGTGTAGCGAAGGTATGGTCAATTACGATGTTTGTCTATTATTAGAAAGGATGTATTTACAGTGAGTTGCATTTGTTTTTGTTTGGTTTTAAAATCCAAAATAAACTTTATTTAGGGATTATAAAGATATTAATAACTCAAATATTGACTAATTAAGTTTGGATTGCCTGGGAGTCCATGACTCACCAGGACTATTTTATGGGAGCAGTATAAAACTGCATTTGTTATTTTTCTCCGTTTTCTGTTTTTTTTGAGCTTGCAAAGATTCAGAGCGCTTCAATGACAGCTTGTTGAACAGCAATAAAATAAGATGATATCCTTAGAGGTCAATATCTCACAGAAAAGAACCTATTTCCAAGCTCTATTGAAACCCCACTCAGTAAGGTCCACAGAGGAATAAAGACATAGGACAGATTTATAGAAGCAAACTGTTCCAGTTTAGCACAGTGTGCAAGGCAGACAGCTAAATTAAGTAAAATTGCAATGAGATACCAGGTGTTGTTTGTTTTAATATTGTGTGATCCATGTTGAGGTCAAAACCAGACTTATATAGCCCAGCCATTTCCACAATCAATACAAGCAGAATAGTATCAAATATCCAAACTGGAATAAATATGAGGAACCAGTTCCAAGGTGCCTTCTCATCCCATTTCAACACCAAAATGATTAAGTAGAGTAGTGTAAAAAGCCAGGGTGGGTAGTACTCTCTGAGCCAAGGACATTCTCATTTAAACAGTTTAAAGAGGCTGTTGCAGAGTCAAAAATAGGAAAAATACCTTGCTTACTTACCTAGCAGATGTTTCAAACTGCCAGATGTGTTGGCTTTGGGAAGGCATTTTCTGTGCTGGCCTCCTTTCCTGGCCAGAGGCTGTCATAGTGGGATGTGGGACTGAACTGGCAGCACTGCTGGCTGGAGAGAGGAGAGGGGCAGGAAGGTCAGGGAAATCGCCAGTTTGGATCCTTGGCCCATTCCACACTCCCCCCCCCCCCCGCCATTAAATCCAGAACTGGTCACATGATAATACATAAATCTCAGTTCTGCCTCTCCAAACAACTGGTAGAGTGAATTGAATTTGGTTTTTGAAGACAAAAGTAAAATTATTCACATGAAATATTTATTTGTAAGACACTTTGCATACCTCCTACCATAGTGTCTTGATTTGTTTGTAAAGGGGAAAATATAATTTTATGTATGTCCATCAATGATTTGTGTATATATTGTTTACTTGGTAGCATCTGACTTCCTTGGGTATAACTACCAGGGTTCCCTCATTCAGAATACTTGGGTATCATATACATGAATAGAATCCTTCATTTATATAGATAAGGTGAGTTAGCAAATTGCTATGAATTAACATCTAGCTGCTCCCTGTCCATATAACCACTGTGAAGAAGTGTCTCTAACCTATGTGCTTAACTTAAAATGGGTTTTTCTCACAAAAACAAGGTTTATAAAATGGTGGATATAGAGAGTTAAAACAGTACACTGAGAACTATGTTCCAGATCATTATTAATTTAATGCACCTGGGAAGTTCTTGGTTGCAAAAAAAGAAAAAAACAAGTTCTGTAGTTTTCAATTTTTTTGTGACGTAACATGGCTATAATAACAATACTGTCTTCCTTGTGCTTTTTATTTTATTTATTTATCTGTTTGTTTGTTTGTTTGTTTGTTTATTTATTTATTTATACTTTGTGTTTTTTTAATCTTTATTATTGAAAGGGTTACAAAGGTCCTCCTTTTTGCCCCATTAACCTCTCCCAGCCCACTCCTATCCACGCCCCCAACCCCAGGCCCTCACCACCCATTGCCTGTGTCCATGGGCTATGCATATATGCATACAAGTTAATTGGTTGATCTCTTCCCACCACCCTCTCCTACCTACCCTCTGAGGTTCAACAGTCTGTTCATGCTTTTATGTCTCTAGGTCTATTTTTGATCATCAGTTTATTTGGTTCAATAGATTCCATATATGAGTGAGATCATGTGATATTTACTTTTCTCTGACTGGCTTATTTTCCTCAGCATAATATTCTCCAGGTACATTCATGCTGTTGCAAATGGTAAGAGTTCTTTATTTTTTATTGCCATGTAGTATTCTATTGTGTAAATGTACCATGATCTTTTTATACACTTCAGATGGGCACTTAGGCTGTTTCCAAATCTTAACTATTGTAAATTGTGCTGCTATGAACAGAACAGAGGGGTGCATATATTATTTCTGATGAATGTTTCAGCTTTCCTATATATTCCTAGAAGTGGGATCACTGGGTCAAATGGCAGTCCATTTTGAATTTTTTGAGGAAACGCCATACTCTTTTCCACGGTGGCTGCACCAGTCTGCATTCCCGCCAGGAATTTACTAGGGTTCCCTTTTCTTCACAACCTTGCCAACACTTATCGTTTATTGATTTGTTGATGATAGCCATTCTGACAGGTGTGAGGTGATAACTCATTGTCGTTTTGATTTGCATCTCTCAGATTATTAGTGATTTTGAGCATTTTTTCATACATCTCTTGGATTTCTGTCTGTCCACTTTAGAGAAGAGTCTACTTAGGTCATTTGCCCATTTTTAAATTGGATTATTTGTCTTCCTTTTATTAAGTTATATGAGTTCCCTATGTATTTTGGAGATTAAACCATTATTGGATGTATCATTGGTAAATATGTTCTCCCATGTAGTGGGCTCCCTTGTTATTTTGTTGATGGTTTCTTTTGCTGTGCAGAAGCTTTTTATTTTGGTGTAGTTCCATTTGTTTATTTTCTCTGCAGTTTCCATATCGGTAAACATATTGCTATGAGAAATGTCTGAGGTTTTAGTGCCTATGGTTTTTTTTCTAGGACTTTTATGGTTTCATGTCTTACGTTTAAATCTTTTATTCATTGAGCTTATTCTTGTGTATGGTGTAAGCTGATGGTCCAGTTTCATTTTTTTTGGTGTGTACCTATCCAATTTTCCCAACACCATTTATTGAAGAGTCTGACTTGACTTCATTGTATGCTCTTGCCTCCTTTGTCAAATATTAATTGAGCACAGTGGCTTGGGTCTATTCCTGGGTTCTCTGTCCTGTTCTATTGATCTATATACCTGTTCTCATGCTAGTACTAGGTTGTTTTGAGCACAGTGGCTTTTTAGTATAACTTGATATCTGGTATTGTGATTTCTCCAACTTTGTTCTTCTTTCTCAAGATTTAGCTGTGGCTATTCAGGGTAATTTTTGGTTCCATATAAATTTTTGGAGTGTTTGTTCTAAGTCTGTGAAATATGTCATTGGCATTTTAATAGGTATGGTATTGAATCTGAAGATTGCCTTGGGTAATATGAACATTTAAATGATGTTGATTCTACCAATCCATGAACACAGTATATTCTTCCACTTATTTATATCTTCCTCTATCTCTTTTTTTCAATGTTCTCTAGTTTTCAGAGTACAGATCTTTTACCTCCTTGGTTTAGTTTACTCCTACATACCTTAATTTTTTTGTTGTAATGGTAAATGAGATTTTTTTTTTAGTTTCTTTCTGAGAGTTTACTATTGGTGTATAAAAATGCTATGGATTTGGGGGCATTAATTTTATATCCTGCTACATTTCTGAATTCATTTATTAAGTCTAGTAGGTTTTTTGTAGAGTCTTTAGGGTTTTCTATGTTCAATATTATGTCATATGCAAATAATGAAAGTTTTACTACCTCCTTTCCAATTTGGATGCCTTTTATTTTTTTCTTCCAGTACTATGTTGAACAAGAGTGGTGAAAGCAGGCATCCCTGTCTTATTCCTGTGTTTAGGTGAAATGGTTTTATATTTTGCCCATTGAGTATGATGTGCAGTGTATGTGTGTCATATATGGTGTATTCCTATCCAATTTTCCCAACACCATTTATTGAAGAGTCTGACTTGACTCTTATGGCCTTGTCATATATAGCCTTTATCATATTGAGATATGCTCCCTCTATACCCAGTTGCCTTTGAGTTTTTATCAAAAATGGGTGTTGGATTTTGTCAAATGCTTTTTCTGAGTCTATTGATATGATCATGTGATACTTGTTTTTCAATTTGTTTATGTGATATATCATGTTTATTGATTAGCAAATATTGTACCAGCCTTGCATCCTTGGAATAAATCCTACTTGGTCATGGTGTATAATCTTTTCAATAGTTGCTGGATCTGATTTGCTAACACTTTGTTGAGAATTTTATCATCTATGTCATCAGGGATATTGGCCTGTAATTCTCTTACTTTTTAGTGTCTTTATCTGGTTTTGGAATTAGGATAATGCTGGTCTCATAAAAACAGCTTGGAAGTGTACCTTCCTCTTGGATTTTTTGGAATAGTTTGAGAAATATAGGTGTTATTTCTTCTTCGAATGTTTTGTAAAAATCTCCTGTGAAGCCATCCAGACCAGGGCTTTTTTTTTTTTTTTTTTGCTGGGAGTTTTATTATTTTACTAGAGGTCTGATGCACAAAATTCTGGTGCACAAAATTCTGGTCCCTAGGCCTGGCCTACAATCAGGGCCATCTTCTTCAGCTGCCCACAGCCGACCCCTCCCCCCACCACCACCCACCCCTGGTTCTCCATTTGCCATTGGGCGATGGGAGCCTGACTGCTGGGGAAAGGGTCCAAGAGGTCAGCCATTCCACTCGCTTGCCAGCCCCTCCCCTGCCTCCGCCACAGGTTGCCCTCTGTGTGTGGGGCAACTGGCGGGGGGGGGGGGGGGGGGTGGGGGGGGGCTTGGTCCGGCTTGACCCGCTTCTCCCACCACCCACCCTCAGTTCCCCATTCACCATCAGGCAATCAGAGTCTGCTGGCCGGGGAAAGGGACCAAGAGGTGGTCAGTGCACCTTATAGTGACTGGTCCAGTGGTTGTTCTGGTTGTTCTGACATTAGGGTCAATTTGCATATTACCCTTTTCTTATATAAGATTTTATTTTATTTTATTTATTTTATTTTTGAGAGGAAGGGAGACATAGAAGCATCAATGATAAGAGAAAATCATTGATCAGATGCCTCCTGTACATCCCCAATTGGGAATCGAGCCTGAAAACTGAGCATGTGTCCTTAACTGGAATTGAACCTGGGACCCTTCAGTCCATAGGCCAATGCTCTATCCACTGAGCCAAACCAGGTAGGGCTGCTAGGAGTTATTTTATTACTCCTTCTATTTTATCAGTTGTTATTGGCCTATCAGGTTTTCTGATTCTTCCTGATTCATTTTTGGGAGACTGTATGTTTCTAGAAATTTCTCCATTTCATCCACATTGCCCAACTTGTTGCCATATAGTTGTTCATAGTGTTTTCTTACATGATTTCTGTGATATCAGTGGTTACTTCACAGCTTTCATTTCTTATTTTATTTATTTGGGTCCAATTCTTTGCTTTTATATGAGTCTGGCTAATCTTTTCAAAGAACCAGCTCTTGGTTTCATTTTATTTTTGTATTCTTTTTTTAGTTTATATGTCATTTATTTCTGCTGTAATCTTTATTATTTCCTTCTCCTTACTCTGGGCTATTCTTGTTGTGCTCTTTCTAATTCTTTCAGTTGTAGGGTTAAATAATTTATTATTAATTTTTTGTTTGTTTGTTTAAAGTATTACATATGTTTCCTTTTTCCCAAATTGACTCCCCCAACCATTCCTACCCCCAGGACAAGCCACCACTGCCCCAGTGTCTGTGTCCATTGGTTATGCTAATATGCATGCATACAAGTCCTTTGGTTGATCTCTAATCCCCCTCCTCCCCCACCCTCTCTCTGAGGTTGGATGGTCTGTTCAATGTTACCTTGTCTCTGGATCTATTTTTGTCCATCACTTTATCTTATTCATTATATCCCACATATGAGTGAGATCATGTGATATTTATCTTTCTCTGACTGGCTTATTTCACTTAGCATAATGCTCTCCAGTTACATCCATGCTGTTGCAAATGCTAAGTTCCTTCATTTTTATAGCAGAGTAGTATTCCATTGTGTAGATGTACCACAGTTTTCTAATCCACTCATCTGATGATGGGCACTTAGGCTGTTTCCAAATCTTAGCTATTGTAAATTGTGCTACTATGAACATAGGAGTGCATATATCCTATCTGATTGGTGTTTCTGGTTTCTTGGAATATATTCCTATAAGTGGTACTACTGGGTCAAATGAGAGTTCTGTTTTTTATTATTTTCTAAAGTTTTACATATATCTCCTTTTTCCCCAATTGACCCCCACCTGCACCCCCAGCCCTTCCCTCCCCAGGCAAGCCCCCACTGCCCCAGTGTCTGTGTTCATTGGTTATGCTAATATGCATTCATGCAAGTCCTTTGGTTGCTCTCTAACCTCCCCCACCTCCCCTGCCATTTGTCTCTGGATCTGTTTTTGTTCATCAGTTTATGTTGTTCATTATATTTCACAAATGAGTGAGATCATGTGATATTTATTTTTCTCTGACTGGCTTATCTCGCTTAATACAATGATCTCCAGTTCCATCCATGCTGTTGCAAATGATAAAAGTTCCTTCTTTTTTACAGTGGCATAATATTCCATTGTGTAGATGTACCACAGCTTTCTAATCCACTCATCTGCTGATGGACTTGCAGTTCTGTCGGTGGGGACACAGTGGCAGCACTGGGTGTGGCAGGTGCATCTCTGCCCACGGGCTCGGGAGAACCACTGGCTCCGAGTCCAGCCTCTTCCTTCAGCAATAACAGCCAAGCCCCTCACATTTCTTCAGGTCCTCCTTCTGCCTCCCTCAGCCCCAATGCAAGGACTCCTGTGATCACAGAGGCCCAGGGATTGAGGGCACTCTCCCATCTCAGTCAGCTGAGGCACCATTGCAATTCCACCTGTTTAGCTTTGCATGTCACCCTGTAACACCTGGGGACGGGATGCAAATTTCACAGCTGGTTTTCCTGCCTTCACACATTGTGAGAGCTGTAAGTTCAAACAATGGTCTGAGGCCTCCCTGAAGCCTGGGGTTCACCCTCCAGGGGACGTACACCCTCAGGAGACCCCGAAACACACAGAATGCTTACATCTAAGGGCTCTGCTCCCCATGGATTCCCTGGCACTGAGCACGCCCTGAAGATATATTTTAAGGGGGGACATTCAATGGTTCACAAACCACATCATAAAATGATGGCTGGGTCCATCTTCTTGTGAAAATGTCTCCCAGTTTGGCCTTCATGGTTCACATCCTCTTATTCTCTCACAACCTGAAGGGGTTGGAGGTGCAGCTGTGATGATGAGCTGAGCAGTGAGAGCGCTGGAGCTCCTTAGAGCTGGTGCCAGGCCTGCAGGGCGGGGGCAGGGGAGCAACCACTGTGTCACAGCCCCCAGCAGCAGTCGTTTCAGGGGCTCCGCTGGGTGACTCCCTGGCGTGCATCAATGGTCTCAATGGGAGTCCCAAATTTCCCAATAAATCTCCAAACAAAATTAATTTTAATGGCTTTAATTAGCCTTAATGGACTATTCCTATTAGTATCTGCTTCTTTTGTGAGGTTGTTGAGGAAATACTTAGAGAGGAACAAACCAACAGGCCAATGAGGGAAATGATTGGTCCAAAATCTTTTGAAATTAATTGCCTGTGTGCTATCTATTCACATCTCCTTCCGTGCGCAGTGCGCACAGCACACTTCATCTGGAGCGGGCAGGCAACCTGGAGGAAGCACAGGGAAGTAACTGCTGGCGCTGTAGAGCAGTAACAGCACTAGATGGTGCTGCTGGCGATATCCTTTCTTCCTTGTGGAGGGTCTAGGGAGGGGAAGCGGCTGCAGTGCCCGAGGCCGAGTTCCAGGAGGCCGGCAGCGCTGTTGGGATCTTGCCTGTGGCGCTGGTCCATTGGTTCCTGGCCTGTCCCCAGTTCCGCGCCGCCTCTGCCACCAATTGATTGGAGTCTGAGGGCCGGGAGGAGGGACCAAGAGGCCTGCTTTCCAGCTGCTCACCAGTCCCCGCACCACTCACTCTGGTTCCATTGGTCAGGGGATGGCTAACAGGGAACCGGAGTGAGTGCCACTAACTCACTCCGGTTCCCTGTTAGCCATCCCCTGATCAGTGGGAGCCTGTGAGCCGGGGGGAGGGACCAAGCAGTCTGCCTTCCGCCTGCTCACCAGATGCTGCTGCCATGGATTCATTGGAGCATGAGTGACCCCGTTCCCCTGTTAGCCATCACCTGATCAATGGAGCCTGAGGGCTGGGGGATGGACTGGGGGTTGTCCATTCGGTTGTGATGGACCCAGGGTTTTTATATATATTAGGATTAGGTAGATCTGCTATGCCTCTCAATCTCTAGTTATGGACAGTGTCAAATGCTGTTTCTGACTAATAACATCAGGTAAAGACTCAAAGTCTCCAGAGACCTGCCTCTGCCTGCAGAGTGAGTGGATTCAGTCTTGAGTAACCCTGAGGCAATCATCCACATGTGTGGCGAGAGTTTTTCCAACATGGTGGGGCAATTGTTTCTTCCTGGAGGCTAATTGTTATTCTTTGTCTCTTAATGGGCCTCAGAAACACCATGGGGCAATGTGTTTTCCAATAGGATGTGTCAACTGTCTTCCCCCCAGGTAAATCTGCCTGAATAGTAAAGTTCTGCATAAGAAAGTGTCTTCTACAATGTGAAGGAATGACTCAGCACAGGAGACCGGGATGTCTGCCTTCTGAGCTCTAACCTCAGAGCACCCAACCTTGGCTTCTGGCTCACAAAGCCCCAGTCCACTCTGCCCTACCTCTGCCAGACCACAAAATAAGTGGCTGCACATGAAATTTTTGCCCTTTAAGAGGGTGCCTGCATTTCCAGCCATCTCTCCCTGGCAGACAGCAATCCTGCTGCTTTTCACAGCCAGATGTTATGTGGGCACCTTTCTCAGTTCTGCTGCTGTGGGCTCTGGGGCTCAGGTTGGGGACTAGACCCCAGAGTTCTCAGTTACAACCCCTGCGCCCCCCCCCCCCCCCCACACACACACACAGCTGAGATATCTCTCCAGAACTTCAGCTGCTTTCTGTGGGAGTCCAGCAAGCCTTCTGCACCTCCACCCTTCTTTACCAGTCTCTGTGTGGTCTCCACTTTCCATCCTTGGTTATCAACGTTCTCTCCAGCTAGTCTTCAGTTGATTATTCAGGATTTTTTTTTTTTTTTTTTTTTTTTTTTGTATTTTAGTTGTAGTTCCAGTTTTATTCTGGGAGTGGTCTGCATACCATCCACTTACACTTCCATCGTTTTTAATCCTATTCCAAGCACTTTAGACTCAGGGAGCAGCTCAGCTTGCTGGATGACTGAGCCTACGTGATTTGAGTTACTAAAATGGACCCTAGATTAAAACATTGCAGCCTAAACTTTGTCAGTTTAGGACAGTGTCAGTTTAGGACGAGATTTTCATGATGTGTTATCTGGGAGGTGGGAAATACATTTAATGCATTATAAGCCTGAAGCAAGGAGGGACCCTGGAGAAACCAGAGATGAATTTTGATGGGAGAAAGGGGGAGGGAAAGTGGAAGGGGTCCAGGAGGGAAGTGACTGGCTGGAGCCGCCTTGAGGAAACTGGAGGCCATTTTCAGCTTCTGGGTTTTGCTCAAGGCCCCTCTTGGAGAGGAGGTAGGTTACCAGGGCATGCTACGTGTCAGCTCTGTGCACTCCCATCTGCCAAGCCAGCAACAGGGGACTGAAGAAAACATGTGATTGACCTGAATCCTCTAAAGTAGAAGTAAAGCCACTTCTATTTATTTATTTATTTATTTAAGTTAGAAAAGTGGAAATGTTAATAAATTTTCCCTCCCTACCACTTTCCCAATTTCCTCATTTCCTGTGGTTTTCGTGTTGGTTCCACTTGATTTAACTGTTGCTAACAGAATGATTAATACTTTTCCCCAATTTTCATTCCTAACTCTATTTCCAATATTTCCATTCCACTTGTTTTCCTATTAAGATTACAAAGTAAAAGGAACAAAGGAAACTTTTTTCACTCGTATTTAGTATTTGCTTTTGCTGGGGTCCAATCCCAGCGGGTCCAGGGGTCCCCAAAGGTGTGGACGGAGTCGGTGAAGAAGGAATGACAAGAAGGCTGCGTTCAGTTGATCATCATAGTCGGGTTCTCTTGTCAGGGTCTCCTGCCATGTTCTGTAGCCATGTTCTCTTGCTAGGTTCTCCAGCCAGGGTTCTCCAGATTCTCCAGCCAGGTTCAGTCGCCAGGTTCTGTAGCAAGGTTCTCTGGCCAGGTTCTTTTGCCATGTTCTGTCTAGGTTCTCCAGTGAAGTTCTGTAGCCAGGTTCTGTCCAGGATCTTTTGCCATGTTCTCTGGCTAGGTTCTGGTTAGGATCTGATGAGGATCTGATGAGGATCTGATGTGGATCTGATGAGGAGCTGATGAGGAGCTGATGTTTATTGTCTTGTTACATCCGTATTTATACCAGCCGATTTTAATCCTGTCAATTTCTATTACAAAGGTTAGGGCGTTTCTTATCTCCATTCCAGGGAGTAAAGATTATGTAGCTCAAGCATGATTGTTTGTAGTTAAAGTGATTAACTACCCGCCTGGCACTTAGTTAAGGAGCTTTATCCCCTCCCTAACTTCAGGGAAAAATCCCTACCTGGGAAAACAACCTTTCTCGGAGAGGTGACCTTGGTTAAAACACATAGTGCTAAAGGGAGCAAACATATTAAGAACAGTATGCCATATACACCAGGTCCCTTGAAACATATGCTGTGCAGATGTTTCTTCTCTGCAGCGACTGTGTCAAGCAGCAAGGATGGACCGGCTCCCGGCATGCTTTTTAAAATAATAAACATAAATGCACACGGTTATTTTTAAAGGTCAAGTGATACAGACAATGAAAAGCATCTATATATATAAAAGGCTAATATCCAAAGTGTCCCCTTGGGAGTTCGACTGGGAGTTCAATCACTCACTATGATGTGCACTGACCACCAGGAGGCAGCGTGGAACATGGTGGGCAACCAGTGGTGGCGGCAGGATGAGGGAAGGAGGCAGCAGGGAACCTGATCGACCCTGATCACCGGCCAGGCCTACGGACCCTACCCGTGCACAAATTTCATGCACCGGGCCTCTAGTAAAATGATAAGTAAAACTCCCATGCCAACCTGAACTCAATTCCACTTTCCAGAGATAACTTCACAGAAAACACATTTTTTAAGTGAAGGTGTAGAATCCATAGCATTTCCAAATTAAAGTGCAGCATGATGGAGTTGTTTTGAAACTAACCTCCTGCCGAAGCCGGTTTGGCTCAGTGGATAGAGCGTCAGCCTGCGGACTGAAGGGTCCCGGGTTCGATTCCGGTCAAGGGCATGTACCTGGGTTCCGGGCACATCCCCAGTAGGAGATGTGCAGGAGGCGGCTGATCGATGTTTCTCTCTCATCGATGTTTCTGACTCTCTATCTCTCTCCCTTCCTCTCTGTAAAAAATCAATAAAATATATTAAAAAAAAAAAGAAGAAAGAAACTAACCTCCTTAAGTGCAGTGGGGATATAAATTATCAACACTGTGCAGCTGGGCCTGTAGACTAAGAAGTAAGAAGGATCTCAAAGCCCTGCCTAGTCTTCCTTTATTTTACTCAAAGCAGGAGTAAAGAGCAAGATTCAGAGAGAAGAGCAAAATTCAGACCAGACGTCAGAAAATGTAAACTGACCTTTCTTTTCATCCTTAGCTAGAGGCACTTAGAGCCACCCTTCAACATATTGGTCTGTCCCAACCTCCAGACAGTGCTTGTTCCTGAGTTCTCTTCTTTTCTCTCCCCATAGGAAGAAGATAAGCCCACTCTCTATGTGTTCAATGCTGTTACCCAAGAGAAAATGTTGATAATGGAGAGCATTTCCCTTCTTGGTAAAAAAGTGTCTGAGCTGAGAACGCTGTTATCTTTGAGATGTGGCTTCCCTGTGAGTGTCTTCTGCCTCCGGACCCCAAAGGGACTGGAGATGTTCGACTGCAACACCCTCAGGGACTATCAGACTGACATTGGTACTGTCCTCTACACTTGATACCAGCTACTACTCAGCACTAGGGTTCTTTGATACCAGATTCTTAACAAATGGAGGAGTTCTTTCTAAACTAAAACTTCTGTAAGCACTGTCGATATAATTTATCAAAACTCCTCTCTCTGGTGTCTGGTTCTGTAGACATAAGCCATAAGAAAGGTCTCATAGTCTTGTCTTGTTCTTTTTCAAATATGTTTGCAGCATATATAAAAGCAAGTTCAAGTACATATTCTTTATCCTCTTTTTAACACAGTGGTAGCATATGATACACACTGTCCTGAGCCTTGCTTTATGCAATCTCTTTTTAAAATGTTGGTTATATTAAACTTTTAAACAGGGTGAAGCCACTACTATGCAGGCTGAACTGCCTCAGTGAGCTGGCATTCATTCTTCACAGAAGATAAAACTTCCCTTTTAATCCTGTACTGCTAGCCATACACCAGTAAAACTGTCAGGTTTGTTTTAACCACATTGGAAAATGGTTCAAACCTTACAGAGATTCTTGCTTGAAGCAAATGTATCTTTGCTGACAATTAGCACATTTTTAGGTGGTGGCGTGCTGTAACATTTGTTGCAGTGGAATTTGAGTTATTCCAACTTATAATAGCTCTTTGTAGACATTCTTGAGTAAAAAAGTTTTGCTCTTAATAAATGTTAAATTTGCATTCATTGTTACTTCTCCTATCATATTTACTTATCCTTCTGTTATTTTTAACTGAGGCTCTCAAAACTTTGACATCAATGATCATTCCTGGTTTTTTATTCTTATTTATTATTGCTTTAATTTAGTATAGTGTTTATTTGACTTTTTCAAAATTTACAATTCAATATACTCTGAATATCAGTAAGTAAAATTTGCTTTCTGAAGTCCATTATTATCCAAAATGGAAACCTGTTTTTCCCAAGTTGACTCTTCACATTTCTAACCAAATTCACTCTTGGGTCAGAGCATACTTTTTCATATCAACAATTTCTTTCTTTTTTTAAAAAAGAATATTTTTTTATTTTTCAATTGCAGTTGACATACAATGTTATATTAGTTTCAGGTGTACACCCCAGTGATTAGACATTATATAACTTAGTAAGGGATCATCACAATAAATCTAGTACCCATCTAATACCATACATAGTTACTACAATTTTATTGACTATATTCCTTATGCTATAATTTGTATCCTCATGATTATTCTGTTACTACCAATTTGTACTTCCTAATCCCTTCACCTTTTTCACCCATCTCCTCAACCCCCCCTCTCCCATCTGGAAATATCAAAATGTTCTCTGTATCTTTGAATCTGGTTCTGTTCTGCTTGTTTGTTTTTTAGATTCAATGGTTGATAGATATGCATTTATTGATATTTTATTATTCATATTTTTACTCTTTTTTCCTTCTTCATAAACATTTTATGTGGTACTGGTTTGGTGGTGATAAGCTCTAGTTTTTTCTTGTCTGGGATGGTCTTTATAGGTTCTTTACTTCTAATGAATAGCTTTGCTGGATAGAGTAACCTTGGTTTTAGATCCTTGCTTTTCATCACTTTGAATATTTCTTTCTTTTATATGCTTTTATTGATTTCAGAAAGAGTGGAATGAAGAGAGAGATAGAGATAAAAACATCAACGAGAGAAACATCAATCGACTTCTTCCTGCACACCCCCTACTGGGGGGTTGAGCCCATAACCTGGGCATGTGCACTGACTGGGAATTGAACTGTCAACCTCTTGGTGCATGGGGTGACACTCAATCCACTGAGCCATACCAGCCAAGCCTTTGAATATTTCTTGCCAATATTTTCTGGCCTGCAAAATTTCTGTTGAGAAATAAGCTGACAGTCTTATGGGAGCTCCCTTGTCATCACTAACTGCTTTTCTCTTGCTGCTTTTAAGATTCTCTCTCTCTTTAATCTTTGTCATTTTCATTACGATGTGTCTTGGTGTGGACCTCTTTGGGTTCATCTTGTTTGGGATTCTCTGTGCTTCCTGGATTTGTATGTCTAGTTCCTTCACCAGATGAGGGAAGTTTTCCACCATTGTTTTTTCACATAGGTTTTAAATTCCTTGTTTTCTCTCTTCTCCTTCTGGCACCCTCATGATGCGAATGTTGGTGCACTTGAAGTTGTCTCAGAGGCTCCTTTTACTATCCTCAATGGGTTTTTTTAATTCTTTTTTCTTTTTGCTATTCTGATTGGGTGTTTTATTTCTTATTTTCCAAATCTCTGACTTGATCCTTTGCTTCATCTACTCCATTGTTGATTCCCTGTAATGTATTCTTCGTTTCAGTTAGTGTATTCTTAATTTATGACTGGTTCTTTTTCATGTTTTCTATCTCCATTTTTATGTTTCTGATCTCTTTGTTGAATTCTCACAAAGTTCATCTACTCTTCCCCCAAGTTCATTGAGCATCCTTATAACGAGTGGTTTTATTTTTTAAATATGCTTTAATTGATTTCATAGAGAAAGGGAGAAGGAGAGAGACATAAGAAAATCAATGATGAGAGAGAATCATTGATTGGCTACCTCCTGTATTCCCACACTGGGGATTGAGCCTGCAACCTGGGGATGTGCCCTGACCAGTATTCAAAACGTGACCTCCTGGTTCATAGGTCAATGCTCAACCATGCTGACTGGGCTATAACCAGTATTTTGAAGTCTGTGTCTAGTAGATTGTTTGTCTCCATTTTGTTTAGTTCTTTTATGGAGTGTTGTTCTGTTCTTTCATTTGGGGCATGTTTCTTTGTCTCCTCATTTTGGCAGCCTCCTGGTGTTTGTTTCTAATGTATTAGGTAGAGCTGCCACATCTCCCAGGCTTGGTAGAGTGGCCTAATATAGTAGGTGTCCTATAGGTCCCAATGGCACAGCCTCCCTGATCACCCAAGCTGGGCACTCCAGGTATGCCCTCATGCGTCTGTGGGTTGTATACACCCTCCTGTTGTAGTTGAACCTTGATTGCTGTTGGCACAGCGATGGAAGGAATTTGCCCTCTGGCCGATCAACTACAAGGACTGGCTGCAACCACTTGGAGGATCAGGTGTGCTAGGGCCCACTCCATGGAGAAGGACTTATTTCAGAAGGACTCTGGTGCCCACTGAGTCTTCCCTTGAGTGTGTCACTTGTGGAGGTGGTTGGGCAGTGTCTGAAGCTATCTACTAGGTGCACTAGCTCTGGAACCTCTTGGGAGATGCAGGCCATGGTCAGCCACCTCCTGTGTCCTGCCTAGGGCCACCCGGCATGAGCTACAAAGTGATCAGCAGATGGATGCTAATTATGCTGGGTTTGGAGGTGCTCATGAGAGGCCAAGTTTCAAACTGAGGCTGGCTGCTGCTAGTGCCAGGCCTGTGGCCACTTAGCAAGAGATATGGGGCACACAGAAGCCAGATACTGTTTGTCTGAGAGGTTTTAGGAAAGTCTGAGTCATAAGTCAAGACAGGCTGTTTGTATGGAAAAGCCAATGGAAATAGCTTGGGCGGGTCCACAACTTGGGTGGGGTGGGGGTCTAAGGGAATCACCAGGGTGGGGCAAACAGTGTTAACCAGTTTGATGGAGACTCAGATATGGTGCCCATCTGTTGGCTCTGTGGGGTGAGGGCACAGAAAATGAACAATGGCCTCTGCCAGCTCTTCTGTCTGGGAGAAAGCTGCCCCTCCACTCTTGTCCTGTTGTCAGACACTTCAGTTCCTCCCCATGTGTCCCTGGTGCCATTCTAACTGTTGCCCCAGTGCTGGAGCTCAAAACAATTTTAAGTATGTCTGTGTGGGGGCCCTTTAAGAAGAACTGCCTGGGACTCCAGCAGCCTCTGTCTTTCTCAGCCTCAATCCCCACTGCTTTTTACAGCCAGAGGTTATGGGTACTTATTTTCCTTTGAACCCTGGGCTAGAAGGCCTGGTGTGGGTCTGGGACCCTTCACTCCTCAGGAGGGACCTCTACAACCGAGATATACCTCCCAATTTTTATCTGCCACATGTTGTTATGGGACCAGCTGGCTCAGCATCTCTGCCCCTTGTACCATTCACAATGTGGCTTCCTCTTTAATTTCCTATTTGTAGGACCTCTGTTCAGCTATATTTCAGGCAATTCTGAATGATGATTGTTCTGTATTCTAGTTGTAGTTTTGATGTGGTTGTGGGAAGATGCAAGTACTGCACTTACCTATACCACCATCTTGACCAGAAGCCCCAGTATAAACCTATCATCCCTGTTTTGATCAGAGGAAGGATCATTCTAAGATTTGTCCCCAGAGTACCTCACTGTAAAGCACACACCTGCTCTATGTGCTTGCTGTGGATCAGCCCTGCCCAGAACATGGTGGGGCTATTTGGGTAAGGGCACACAAGAGTCATTTGTCCTTAAGCAACTTATGATCTAGTTATTTAATGAAATACCAAAGGGTAAATGGAAAAAATAGAGTGACTGTTCTTCCAGCCTATGTTTCTCAGATCATGATGTGACATTTTAGAGCTGGAAGAGAATTTAGAAATGGCTTGGCCCAACCCAAATTTTTAAAGATTTAAAGAAAGCAAAAAGTTCTGAGTGGTTAAATGACTTGCTCAGGGTGTGTCAAGAACAACACATCAACATATTAAAACATCCCTGTAGGAATAAATGTTTTCAGATATAAGGTTAGAGACTCGAGTATGACCAGGGTGGGTTACTTTGGCCACTATGAGAACACAAGGCATAGGAGGGGAGGCAAGGAAAAAAAAAACTCAAAGGGAAAGGAGGATGTCTTTGGCCTGCTTCATACCTTTTCCAAAAGCATCCCTAGCATTTCTTAAGTATCCCACCTTTTTAAAATATCGGGTAAAAGAGCCCTTGATCAGCCTCTCTTCCAGGTTCCCTCTTTTCTAGTCAGTGAGTCATTCCTGGTCCTTTCTGGAGTTGAACCTGCATTATTTTCCAAAGGCAGTGGAAAATCAGATGGTTTTAGAGAAGCAGTCAAATTCAGAATGAAAATAAAAGATTTAAGTAGCTCAATTAGTCATTGCACAAACTAGCTCATACAGAAGTATACAAAACTGCCTCTGCATCTGGGCATTCACAGTAACTTGGTGGAAATGAGAAATGCACATATACTCAGTTATAACCCAATAAGATAGTTCAATGTGGGCTGAAGGGCTCAAGGGAAGGCATTTGAAAAAATATGGGGCTTGAGCACACAAAGGGGCAGGATCATCAGTAAGGGGGATGGGAAGACATTCCAGGCTTCTGGGCCAGGAGAAAAACATGAGCCACAGGTTCATGGACATGGTTTAATCCAGGAGGAACAGCAAGCAGGAGACTGTCTGGAAGAGCCTTGCCGAGACCAATAGGAAACATAGGTGAGGTCAGATTAAGGAGGATCTTAGGGGTGAGGCAACAGAGCACAGGCTTAATGTGCTCAGCCTCTGAAATCATGTACATTCTGGAAAAGGCTTGCTTTAACAGAAGTAACATCTGATAACAAGGAGCATGAAACATAGAAAGGAATGAGAAAACACTGAAGGCAGGGTGATATGCTAACTGTAACTTTTTTAAAAATATATTTTTATTGATTTCAGAGAGAAGGGGAGTGGGAGAGGGACAGAAGCGTTAATGATGAGAGAGAACCATCGATCGGTTGCCTCCTGCGTGCTCCCCCACCTGGGACAGAGCCCGCAACCCGGGCATGTGCCCTGACTAAAAATTGACCTGTGACCTCTTGATTCATAAGTTGACGCTCAAACACTAAGCAACACTGGCCGGATGCTAACTGGAACTTTTGATAATTCCAGTGTTAACTAATTTCACTAGCAATGAATGAGACAAGTCTGAGAAATTCTGGAAGAAGAGACAGAATGTCATGCTGGATCACATTAAAGAAGAGGGGGGCACCAGGGTTCTGTCACTAGGCCAGCAGTGGCGAACTTGGGAAAAGGAACTTATGCTTTGGGTACTAAACTTTAGATATAAGGAAACTCAGAAATTTCATGTTGGGTTTTTCCCCTGCAAGTTACTCAGCTAGTTAGTGGCCAACCTGAAAGCACAACTCCATGACAAACATGGAGCTAGGGCTTGAGTGACAGTTGGGTTAGCAGATATTGCTGTCATGTCCTGCCCATGGAGTTGTGGGTTGAGCTCTATGAGAAGTGTTTTCCTTAGAGAGCAATTACAGCAGGATGTGTCAAGGGCCAAGGGCCAGTGCTAAGGACACCGTGAAGTCAGGGCAAGTAGACAGTCAGGAAATGAGACACGGAAAGCTGTCAGAGTCGAGAGGGGAACTGTGGACTTTGCATTGTTACAGATGACGAAGAAGAGCCAATTTTCAGGATGCCAGAAAAAGCCAAAAACAATGTCTAAGTAATAACTTTTGATTTGGCTTAAAGATCATTGGTAAACACAAAGAGAATAGTTTCAATAAAGTGGATAGAAAGACAATAAGATTACAGCAATTAAGAAGATAAGTAGCCCTAGCCAGTTTGGCTCAGTGGTTGGAGCACTGGCCCTTGGACTGAAGGGTCGCAGGTTCAATTCCAGTCAAGGGCATGTACCTTGGTTGCAGGTTCAATTCCTGGCTTCAATTGGGGCACATACGGGAGGCAACCAGTCAATGTGTCTCTCTCACATCATTGTTTCACTCTTTGTCTCTTCCCTGCTCTTCCACTCTCTCTCTAAAATCAATGAAAAAAAAATCCTCAGGTGAGGATCAACAAAACACACACACACAAAAGAAAGAAGATAAATAATAAGGAGATTAAAGGACTTTTTTGGTAGTAGAATATTTAATGATTAACTTATCAAGAATGTATCAAAGCTAAACATCCCAAAATATTTGTGATTTTGTGACTTGAGGTTAGTGATACCTTATATAGGCGCGCGGGCGCGCGGGGCGCACACACACACACACACACACACACACACACACACACACATACCTTTTCTTGTATTGACCTATAAGGGATAGATGTTCATTTTAGCCTATTTCTAGCTCCTGAGATCTATCCTGGCCCTAACTTTCCTCTTGCTTATCTGTGTGGTTGTCTGCTCATTATTCTGTTTACATTTTAAATGTTCTTATAAACTGACATTAATCCTTTCTGGAATAGGTGTGCTTACATAAATGAGTAAACAAATGAATGCCTTTCCTTTACAGGGTGATGCTATTGCTACTTTTCACTGTAAGTGCCTCATGGCAGGTTTCATGGCCAGCCTAAACACATTGCATCTGAGAGACTGTTCCAAGAGCAGGCTTCTGTCAGCTCAGACCCTGAAATCTGGGCTGGCTCCAGGTCCCTTTATCTCTCCTTGGTCCCTCTAGTAGGGCCCTTGGAGACCTACTGTGCCATTTTAATTTCTTTTACAGATGAGGCTCAGGGAAGTTAACTGACCTGATAAAGGACATACTGCTAATAAATGGTAATCACACACTCAAGATTGGGTTGTTTCCAACAATTTACATTGCCAATTCAGCATGACTTTATGTATACCTATTTTTATTGGTGCTCTTTAAGTTCTGATCAATGTTTTGTTTTGTTTCTCATTAGGGGAAACCCAAACCAGAGAAAGGTTTTCTATATTCAAGAGAAAGAGCCTAAGTCAGATAGGCAGATATTGACCTTAGAGTATGGATGAGGAATCTGGAACTTGGGATACAGGGACCACATGGATACCAATTCCCTAAAATAGGCACTAGTGCTTGCACCTGCTTTCCTGCATAGCTTGGGCATGGTAGATGGATAGGTTTGCAAGCAGCAAGTGGGTGGATCCAGGTTTTGTAAATATATACAATTTTGGGGATCCCTTACAAAATAATCCAAAATTAAGAATCTATAATAATAAAAGTATAATATGCTAATTAGACCAGACGTCCTGGATGAAGCCAAGGCAGCAGGGGCCCGAGGCAGCTGCAGTGGCAAGCTGAGCCCCTTACAGAAATTTTGTGCATTGGGCCTCTAGTAGAGAATTATAAAGCTCATAGAATAAGAGGGCCTGAAGCTTAAGTCCCATTAGTTTTGTTTTCACTTCAGTTATAGCTTTTAGTTGTATAGATTTTAGTTGTATTTTCTGGAACAACACAGCATTTTTCAAGTAAATTTTTATTTCCCTACAGAATTCCTAAACTTATGAAAACATTTAATGGGCAGCAAATTGATTGGGATGGAAGGATTAGCTAATAAATAGTGCTGGTTAACTTGCTAAGAAAGTCTCTGGATAAATAAAAGTTGAGCATTAACAGAAAAAACATTCATTCTTATCTTAGTTCTTTGCAAGGAACTGAAATTGACAGTTATAACATTTTCTCCCAGATAGGGAATTAAAGCAGAATAAAAAACAAGGCTTGATGAAGTACCCTATTGTTGGTGAGAATTTAAATCATACAGCCTTCACGGTAGTTTTAAGAATCAGAGCTCATCAGCAGTGGACAGGGAGAGCTGAGATCTTGAGGTAAGGCAACCACCTAAGGAAGGATAGATGGGCTAGGAAGATCCCACCTGTAGATATCTAGCTTCAAATAAGTCCTGCTAGTAAGGGTCCTGGCATAGGCAAGTCAGTCTACAACTGGGAATTTGTAAGACTGAGAAAGGCAGAAGGTGATCCTCAATGAGACCCAGCAGGGACCTGGTAGTTGAACCACAGTATAGCATCAAGGGAGTAAATGAATAGATGAAAAATGACATAAGAAATAGAAAACTAAACATAGAGGACAGGAACATGGGTATAGGAGCCATATTATCCAGGTCCAATGCCTGGTTCCACTGCTTACTGGGTATGTAAAACTTGAGCAAGTTACTTAATCTCATAATACCTCAGTTTCCCCATCTGTCAAATGGAAATAATAATACAACCTATCACTCAAGGCTGTTGTGAATTTTAAATTATCTTATTCATGTAAAGTACTTAGAACAAAGCCAGAACATATAATAAGCACTCCATGAATATTAGCTGCTCATATTCAATATATTATTCCTATTCCCATTTATTATTAGTCTTGGTTATCAGTAGGGATAGAAAATGAGGGGAGAACCAAGATGGCGGCATAGGTAAACACCGGAGTTTGCTGCCTCGAATAACCACTTCAAAAATACAACTAAAAGACGGAAAGGACATCATCCAGAACCACAGGAAGGCTGACTGAGTGGAAATTCTACAACTAGAAGGAAAGAGAAAAGCATACTGAGACTCAGAGGAGGCGCAGTGCAGAAGTAAAACACTAAGGTGTGGAGGTGCATGTGGAGTGGACTGGCGGCTGAGGGCACGGTTGTCGTTTTCAATCGGGAGGTAGTCTCAGGCTCTGAGCTCCAGTTCCGGGTGAGTCTCTAGGGACCCAGACTCATACGGGAGAAGCGGGACTGTCTGGCATCGGTCAGAACCCAAGGGCAGCTTTCTCTCCGAGGGGCTTGCAGCAATTACTGGGACACTGAGAAGCAGAGCCTCTGAGGGCAAGACTGAGAGCAGCCATAACTGCTAGCCCCGCCCTGTTGATCCCATTGGACCTGCCCCACCCAAGCCCTGCAGGGAGGCTTTTGCTGGATAGCCACAGGCAAAGGCTAGATTAGCACCTCCCTAGAGATCCAGGAGCCAGGAAGCCCAGAGGTCAGAGTGGGACCATCCAGTTTGCAGCTCCATGGAACCATAAAAGACACGCTCAGGGGGCAGACTCAGTGAGCACCAAAGCCCCATTGAAGCAAGTCTTTCCCCAGAGGGGTGTCTCCAGCACAGAAGTTCTCCCACTGCAGACACAGCTGATTCTCACAGCCAATTGGCCTGGAGGTCAATTCCTCCCAGTGATAACTACAACAATCAAGGCTTAATTACAACAAGACTGTGCACAAAGCCCACAAGGGAGTGCACCAAGAGTGTCTACCTCAGGTAATTGGGACACTTAGCACAGAAAGGCACTCTATCGACACAGCGAAGCATAAAAAATGCCGAGACAAAGAAACAGGACACAAATGACAGAAATGGAGGAAAGCAAACTGCTGGATATAGAGTTCAAAACCACACTTTTAAGGTCTTTAAAGAACTGTCTAGAAGCCGCTGATAAATTTAGTAAGGCCCTCAAAAAGACTGGTGAGACCGCCGATAAATGTAGTGAGATCTTCAAGAAATCTAGTGAGACCCTCGATGTTGTGATAAAGAACCAACTAGAAATTAAGCATACACTGACTGAAATAAAGAATATTATACAGACTCCCAACAGTAGACCAGAGGATCACAAGAATCAAGTCAAAGATTTGAAACACGAAGAAGCAAAAAACACCCAACCGGAAAAGCAAAATGAAAAAAGAATCCAAAAATATGAAGATAGTGTAAGGAGCCTCTGGGACAGCTTCAAGCATACCAACATCCAAATTATAGGGGTGCCAGAAGAAGAGAGAGGGCAAGATATTGAAAACCTATTTGAAGAAATAATGACAGAAAACTTCCCCTACCTGGTGAAAGAAATAGACTTCCAAGTCCAGGAAGTGCATAGAACCCCAAACAAAAGGAATCCAAAGAGGACCACACCAAGACACATCATCATTAAAATGCCAAGAGCAAAAGACAAAAAGAGAATCCTAAAAGCAGCAAGAGAAAGAAAATCAGTTACCTACAAGGGAGTACCCATATGAATGTCAGCTGATTTCTCAACAGAAACTTTGCAGGCCAGAAGGGAATGGCAAGAAATATTCAAAGTGATGAATACTAAGAACCTACAACCAAGACTACTTTATCCAGCAAAGCTGTCATTCAGAAGTGAAGGTCAGATAAAGAGCTTCACAGATAAGAAAAAGCTAAAGGAGTTCATCACCACCAAACCAGTATTATATGAAATGCTGAAAGGTATCCTTTAAGAAGAGGAAGAAGAAGAAAAAGGTAAAGATACAAATTATGAACAACAAATACACATCTATCAACAAGTGAATCTAAAAATCAAGTGAATAAATAATCTGATGAACAGTATGAACTGGTGATTGTAATAGAATCAGGGACATATAAAGGGAATGGATTGACAATTCTTGGGGGGGGGGGGGAAAGGGGTATGGGGGGTGCGGGAAGAGATTAGACAATAATCATGCACCTATGGATGAGGACAGTGGGTGGGGAGTGAGGGCGGAGGGTCGGGTGGGAACTGTGTGGAGGGGAGTTATGGTGGGAAAAAAGAGGAACCAATGTAATAATCTGAACAATAAAGATTTAATTTAAAAAAAAGAAAATGAAAGGTATCATGAAATAAGGTTTGGTTGTGGTAAACCAATGTTGAATACAAGCCAAAGTTGTGATAGATAGGATAGAAACTGTGAGCAGGACAGCCTGTTGGTAGAGAAAGTGAGAAGACATACAAAGAGACAAAGAAAGCAGAGATTCTGGGGCCTTGGTCCCTAATGCTCACCATTTCCAGAAACTGTCTTAATATAATAAACCCATTTTCTTGAGATCCTCCTTGCAACCCAAGAGCATAACTAAAACAGAGCTACAGGCTTGATGCTTGGACTCAAAGAGTTCTCTGTTAGTGTTTGCAAACTAGCAATTCCAAAGTAGGAATGTATGCTCAATGATAGTGTCAAAATATATTGTGGCCACCAATTGAGCAGTACTTTAACTTCTTTGGAGAAGTGAGAGAATGGTGTAGTCAAGGAGGGCTTCCTGAAGAAGATGATGCCAATGTGCATCATAAACTATTGGTAGGAGGGTGTAGGGAAGGAGTCATAAGAATTCAGACAGAAGTGCAGCAAAAGAAGAAGGCCCAGAGCCAGAAATAGCCTGGTGTGTATCCAGAAAGGCAGACCAGCCTGCTGGGCTGCTAAGTGTAAGGAGGGCAGCACATGCCCAAAATGGATTTGAGGAGTGAGTGGAACTTCATTCAACAAATACCACTGAACATTCCCCATGAGCAGGCACCACTGAGAAAGCAGGCAGAGAGCTGTGAGTGAGAGTGGCAAGGCTCCTACCCTCTGGGAGTTTGTATTGCCATGGGGAAAGCAAGCACCATCAAGTTAACAGGAAAATAGCAAATTTTAAACAGAAATAAGAACTATGAAGTAAAAGAAAGCAGGATATAAGGATGTGGGAAAGTGGGGGAGGCTATTTTTACACAGCCAAAGGAGATGACATTTGAGCAGAGACTTGAATAAAGGGAGGAGGAACTTTCTTGGGAGCTTCTCAGAGTAGATTCAGGAGAGAGATTATCTCGGCATGAAATAGGGCGGAGCTGGTTGAGATGAAGATGAGGAAACAGTTCTTTAACATTTCTGAGATAAACTAGTCAGGCCTCAGTGACTGTATAGATGCAGAGCATGAGAAAAAGGGATGCACCCGGCCAGCGTGGCTCAGTGGTTGAGCGTTGACCTATGAACCAAGAGGTCACGGTTTGATTCCTGGTCAGGGCACCTGCCTGGGTTGTGAGCTCAGTCCCCAGTGTGGGGCATGCAGGAGGCAGCCAATCAATGATTCTCTCTCATCATTGATGTTTCTTTCTCTCCCTCTCCCTTCCTCTCTGATATCAATTTAAAAAAAAAAAGAAAAAGGTATGGCTGGAGAACAACTCTGAGATGAATGCAGGAGGAAAAGCAGGTTGGGATGAAAGCTAACAAGTTATCTTCTAGAATAACGTGAAGGTAGTGTGGTCCCTTGTATGGCAGTGTCCTCAGCAAGGAGATCTGGAGCTGCAGCAGAGGCTAGGCTAGAGTTGTGGACTAGAGAGGGAGTGACACATGGGTGGTCAATGAAGCCATCAGCATCACTGAGATTGCCTGTTAGTCAACCAACAAGTATTTAATGAGCACTTACCAAGTGTGACAAGTCCTGAAGGAGCTTTCTGTCTAATGGGGGCATGAAAAAAAAATCTTTACACAAGTAAAATTATTTCAAGTACTGATGGCAGGGGATATGAATAAGTAAAAATAAGGTCATGGGATAAAGAGTATTAGAGGGGAGGGACAGTGGCGGCAGGGACTGAGTTAGCTATGGTGCTGAGAAGGTCCTCTGTGAGGACATGATGCTTGAATTGGAAACTGAGTAAGAAGGACACTCCCCTGTGAAAATCTGGATAAAGACCCCGTGAAGCAAAAGAAGTTATAAATGTTTAGTTACTGAAATGGGAGTGGAATTGGTATGTCTCAAGGACAGGTGAAAGGTCAGAGTGCCCTGGACAGAGTAAGTGAGGCAGGCTGGATGGAGGAAGATGACAGAGGTCAGGGTAGGCCAAGTTGGGTTTTATCCTGAGGGATGTGTAGAGTGAGTAGATCCGAAGGCTGAGGAAAGATTCCTGGAGAACACCTGCCCAAGGAGCAAAGGGAATGTGGTGTCACAGCATCAGGAGAGAGTCATCTATTGAGGAGCAAGTGATAAATCCTCCAGGAGCAATGAACTTTCATAACACAGAATGGCTCCTTTTTTGTGAAGCACAGAACAAAAGGCTCATTCAGCTCCACCCACAGCCTATCATAAGCTAAAGGCCCAAGAAGGAGCCCATTTGTCCTGCCACGTTTTTTTAGTTTCCTCTTCCAACAAAATAGCTTTAGTTTTACATGGTGATATGTACATCATCAAGGAATCAGTATCCACAGTACTGTTTTCAGATAGCTGCAAAAAATATTTCAGCATCATATGCAATCACTGTGCAGGCCTCAGCTAAGAATAACATCTCTGTCAACTTACTCCAAGGTTACTTTTGCATCTAGTCCAGTGATGGCGAACCTATGACACGTGTGTCAGAGGTGACACGCGAACTCATTTTTTTGGTTGATTTTTCTTTGTTAAATGGCATTTAAATATATAAAATAAATATCAAAATATAAATCTTTGTTTTACTATGGTTGCAAATATCAAAAAATTTCTATATGTGACACGGCACCAGAGTTAAGTTAGGGTTTTTCCAAAATGCTGACACGCCAAGCTCAAAAGGTTCGCCATCACTGATCTAGTCCATGCCTCTGTGGGGGAAGCTATATTTAGAAGTTTTATGGATTGCCACATGATGGACTGGACTGTAACTGCCTCTCTTGATCCACAGGCACAACGCTTCGCTTGGACGTCTGGGATGGATGGAAGGAATTTCTGATGGGTTGTCTCCTCGGACAAAAACTTAAAGTCCAACGCTATTTATCAAATGAAAAACCGGTACTTAAGTATGGAGATAAAGCAAATGCTAAATTAATTTAAGTAATTTTTTAAGTAACCCTAAATTTCCATAGGACTTTGAGTCTATAATTCACTCCATGGCTGGTGTGCTGCTCCATGCCAGTTCCACTTAGCATGTCTCAACCAGACCCCATTATGGAGAGATTTGTAGAATGAGGAAGCAGGGATGCCATCAGCGCTAACAGCCTTTGGGGAAGGATTGCAATTTGGGTACACATTCCTCAGGAAACACTATTTAAACGGGTGACCAGTTTGGTTTGGGTATCAGACTTTTAACATCTCTTTTTAAAGCCATCAGAATAAGTATCTTCTCACTCTCACATTCAATTATTCTTTAAAAAATACAACACATTTGCTAATTGATTGGCTGAAACATTGGCTGCCTCTTCCTAAGCTCCCATATAATATTTCAAGCTGCATTTAATACAACATTCATACTTTTGCAGTACATGAAGTGAAGCATGTGAGGCCTGGCCGTGGAGGTGGGTAGGCTCAGAAAAGTTAATGTATCTCTGCAGCTTCCCAAACGCTATATTACCCCTTTGTTTTCAATTCAGTGGTATTGTAGTATTTTAGAACAGTGCTCCCTTGTGGGTGATTTAATTATGCTGTACAGAAGCCCGCATACCCACCAGGAGCTCCAAGGGCTCTGTGAAGTGACAGATTGGAAAGCTACCATTTGCAATTTTACAAAATATTCAACTATTTTAGATTAATTTTTTTCATGCTCTAAATCCAAAGAAATAGTTGTGCTACATTGTTACATATAGTGCATATTTACTGAGTACTTTGTAGCAGATACTGTTATATTTATTACCTAACTTTACACTTAACAATTTTATGAGGTAGATACTATTTTATCTTTTTTTATAGATGAGGAAATCTATTAAAAAAATGTGCCCATTGTCACACAGCCAGCAAGGACATGACTGGGTGTTGGATCCTGACAATTTAAATCTAGTACTCATGTGCTTAACCATCTCCATTTGACTTAATATTTCAATAAAATATAAGAGCTTGGTGACTATAAATGATCACATTGAAAAGCTCCTTTTATTCCTCACCCAATTAACAAATATCTATTGAGCATTTGCTATGTATTATGCAAGATCCTGTGAATATAGCAATTAACAAGACATAGTCCATGCTCTTAGCAAGCTTACAGTCCAGTAGGCGAAAGAGAAAACCAGTAACCAATTCCTGAAGAAGCAGAACTGCAAAATGTTTGAGAGTACCAACTGCAGTGCCCATCTGCCAGGTTCAAAGCCCCACTCCCTCAGAGTCCAGTTGTGTAAACTTGGGCAAATTATTCCATCATCTTGTACCTCAGTGTCCTCTTGTATAACATGGGAATGATAATAATGTCTATCTTATAGAACTGTTTTAGAGATTAAGGAATTAGAGAGCTGTCTGGCAGGTGGCAAGCAGGATACAAATGTTAGGTGCTGTTATCAGTCAATGGGAAAAGTGTTATGACATGGGCACCATGCAAGATGATATGGGAATGTATAATTTGGAGAAATAACAGACTCAGGGGATCATCTTGAGAAAGAGAATTGAAATTGAGGCCTGAAGAGTTGGTACTCAGATAAATGGTAGGGAGAAAAAAACACGTGTTCCAAAACAGATGGACCCACATGTACAAAGATAAGGGCAAGAGAATAGATGTCCAAGTACTGAAAGAAGTTTCACATGATAGATCAGAGTGAGAGGGAGCTAATGGCCAGAGGCTCAAAAGCTATGAAGAGGCCAGTTCACGCAAGACCCACAGAAATGTAAAGGACGTATTCTGAAGGTAGAGAAAGGCGTTTTAGAAGGCTGGGTGGCTTCAGTGTGAGGAATAGAGGAAGGCAGGGAGGCAGGGAGACAGTCAAGAGATTATTATTGTTTAGGACTAAGAGAACAGACTGTGAAAAGATACATTTAGGAGGCAGGATCAATTAACCTTGGTAACAAGAGTGCTTCCAGTTCCCACAACATGGATGATAAGGATGAAAGCAGAGGCCAGTTAGTCTATCCAGGAGAGGCTCTGCTCCCAAATCAAGAAAACTGATCAAGTTCAGAGATGCTGATGTGCAATAATGAATTTCAAAAGAAATTGATGTGTGAACCAACGTGCCAGTGCATTAACCTATAACTCTAATTAGTTATAATCTAACTGCCAGAGGCTCCTAGAGACTCATATGTTCTGGGCAAACCACCTACTTCATACAATAAAATTACATGGGAAGTCACACACCACATCCAAAGGTGGTGTGGGGAGCATGCAATCAGACATAGGAGAGTTAGTTACACATAGTGTATTCTAGATATCAGGCTAGCTTGTCTCCATCTCTACAGTGGGGTCAGATAGCCTTGCCCAAATGTATCCTGGACAATACCTGGTGGGGCCCTGTCTAGGTTTTCCTCCCTAATTCTGCTTTCTCTGAACAGCCTTCCCCCATCTTACAGCTTATGCCTTATGGGGTGTTGGAAGGATAGTAAAAAGGCCAGTGTGGCTCCAGTTCAGTGAAATAGAAGGGGACTGGTACAAAGTGGGGCAAGAGAAGGGGGCAGGGGACACATGATGAAGGGCCTTATAGCCAAGGTGAAGAGTTAGAACTTCAATTGTTGGAACAGAAGACAGCCTCCAATCTATAATAATAAAAGCGTAATATGTTAATTAGATGGGAAGTCCTTCCGGACAAAGCCAGGGCTGCAAGGGAAGCCCTGATCCCGGGTGCCTGCCTGCAGTCAGAGGGAAGCCTGTGCTGGCAGCTGGGGGAAGGAGGGCCTACTCTTGAATTTCATGCATTGGGCCTCTAGTTTAAGTAATAAAAAGTTCATTGAGAATAGTGTGAGGCAAAGCCTGGAGAGGGATAAATGGAGGTGGGAGAGGAGATGATGGCACTGGGCATAGTGTTGGTAGGGGGCCATCTAGTGGTGATCACATAGCAGTAGCATCTCAGAAGCCAAAAAATAAGGATTGTTAGAAAAGATAGAACCATACACAACTTTCAAATTTCTAAAATGTGTTGATTTTCTTCCAGTACTTTCCCAATTGATATAAAGCTTCGTATTCTTCCTGAGCATTTAATTTTCATAAAAAGAAAGCTTCTCCAAGGAAAGCAGTTTGAACTATGTACATGTGCATAGTAGGATAATGTGTATAAGCAGAACCTCTACAGTTTAACTTGTATGTTACTGTATACCTTTTCTGAAAATCGTTTGGGTATAAGTTAGGAAGAAACAAACATTTTAACTAGAATGTTTCATGGGTATTTAATGTAACTACATTTGTCTGTTTGCTGACTTACTAAACACCCCACTCCTACTTGTTTCACTCATTCAGGTATCAGAAGAGGGTGGCTCTGTACATTGCCGCCTTTTATGGCTACATTGAGCTCACTGAATGGGCCCTGAAGCAGGGTGTGCGGCCCAACGAGGCAGTTGGCGTTCACCCCTACCGAGCATGGTGCCACAAAGCCCTGCATGCAGATGTCTCTAAATGCCCCATTCATGCAGCTGCAGAAGCGGGCCAGCTGTTGATTCTGAAGGCCTTTGTCAACTACAGCGTGCTGTGCCTGGAATGCAAAAACGCAGTGGGTCAAACTCCCCTGACCATCGCATCCAAACACAAGCATAAAGACTGCGTATTATATTTACTTAGTAAAATGTGGTCCACGGTTTCTTTTCTGAAGATTTCAGTCCCCATGAGGATCTATATTAAAATAAAACAGTGGGTCCTCAGAGCTCAGAGTCATAATCTTTACAAAAGCCAGCTTTGTGGAGCAAGAGTCTTTGGGGCAAAAGTTGGAGACCCTGTGATGGTGGATGGTTTCACCAAACCAAAAATGACCTCCAAGAGCTGGCACAAAGCTGGGAACAAGGACCCACAGAACATTATGTGCAAGCTACCACCTCTCAGGGAACGAATTACAAGCAGGAAACCCATCAATCCTTTGGCAATTTCACAGCAGGACACAAGAGAACAAACCCTCAAATGTCCTCAGCTGGTAGATACAAATATATTTTCTGAATTACAAAGACATCAACAACAAAATTGGAAAAATATGATTGCCACAGTTAGGAAAAAAGAAAAGCTCACAAAAAATACATATCTCCCCCAAATTCCCCTCCCTCCAGTTTCCAGAGTGGGCTATTCACACCCATCTTTTTATTATGCAACATCCTGTACTGACTTTATACCCAGATCCTCCTTCAAATCTTTCTCTGAGCACAGCGGGAGAACTCCAAGGGAAAACGCCATCTACTACTTAGCTGTGGCCAGGTAATGTTTCCTTTTTAAACATACAAGGATAAACTTTTAGTAGGGCAGGGCTAGGGGAAGGGATTGGTCTATGAAGCCTTATCATGCCATAGAGTTTATGCAGGATGTTCCAATGCACCTGGCTTCAGGGACCTCACCTTAGCCTCATGTCTAGGACAAAACAAACTGATTTTATTGGCCAGTCCAATCCGTGTAGTGCTTTACTACATAAGCTTTCAGGAAGAAAATAGACACAGTTAAAAGAATTGTTTCAGCCTGGTCCATGTGGCTCAGTAGTTGAGTGTCAACCTATAAACCAAGAAGTCACTGCTTCATTTCCTAGTCAGGACACATGCCCTGGTCACAGGCTCCATCCCTAGTCAGGGTATGTGTGGGAAGCAACTGATCAATGTTTCTCTCTCACTCTCCTCAGTCCTCTCTCTAAAATCAATTTTAAAAACTAATAATAAATGTTCATTATAATTAAAGGGAGAAGAGGAAACTAAAATGTGGGAGGGAGACATCAAAAGTGTATTGGAAGGTTGGTTGGTAACGAAAGTGAAAGGAAAAAAGAAAAACAATTTAATGACCAACCAAACTACAAAGACTTCAGTTGACTTATTGGGCAACTAAAGGTGAGGGAGGTCTATATTGGATAGGGTGATAGAATTGGCATTAATGTTTAAGGCAAGTTTTTAAAAGTTATACATTATCATATTTAAAGACATAGCTAAGTGTAGCTGAATGGATTTTTCAGGCACATTCATTTCATAAGGTAAAATGTTTATATATCATTATCAGATTTCACAGAAAACACAACTCTGATCAAATCTCAAGTCCCATTTATTAGTTACTAGGGGTCCAGTGCATGAATTCATGCACCTTGAAAGGAACTGTGGGCCCAAGGCTGTGGTGGGCACAGGAGTGGGTCTCAGCCCATCCTCCATGCCCCCGCCCAACCCCTCCTGCTTCAGCTCCTGGTCCCCTGTCTGCCAGCAGTCCCGCCAGCAGCTGCTCCCATGCACTGATAGCCCCAGCACCACTCGTACCTACTGACAGTGTGGAGCGATTGGGACCAGTGCCAGTAGCAGGTGCAAGCAGCAGCTGCTGCCCCGATCGCCCTTCAGGAGCAGAGGGAGGTGGAGACGCCCTTAGGGTCCAGCAGCCACAACTCACACCTGCTGATGGCACCGAGTGATTGGGGACAGTGCTGGGCGCTGGCAGTGGGTTCGAGCAGCAGCTTCAGTGCTGGCAGCGGGTGTGAGTGCCGTGTGAAACTGTGATGTGAGGAAGCAAAGAATTTTCAGTAACCACCAGAAGCTCACCCCAATGACAGCAACTGACGCCCTGCCTTGGTCTGGCACCCCCACTCACCTGCTCCACCATCCTGCTGGGGCCGATGCTGCCATGTTCCACACTCTGCCACCTGCTGCTGACGCCTGCCATGTTCTGCGCATGCCCCCTGGTGGTCAGCACACATCATAGTGACTGGTTGTTCAGTTGTTCTGCCATTTGGTCTATTTGCATATTAGGGTTTTATATATATACTAGAGGCCCGGTGCACAAAAATTTGTGCACTCGGCGGGGGGGGTCCCCCAGCCCGGCCTGTGCCCTCTCGCAGTCTGGGACCCCTCGGGAGATAACGACCTGCTGGCTTAGGCCTGCTCCCGGGTGGCAGAGGGCAGGCCCAATCCCTAAGTGCAGCCTCTGGTCAGGCTCAGAGCAGGGCCGATTGGGGAGTTGGGGCACTGCCTCGTCATGCACAGAGCAGGGCGGATCAGGAGGTTGCAATGCCACCCTCAGTCACGCTCAGGGTAGACTGATTGGGGGGTTGGGGCACCTCCCCCTGTTATACTCAAGGCAGGGTCAATGGGGAGGTTTTGGCGCCACCCCCTGTCACGCACAGAGCAGGGCTGATCAGGGGGTTGGGGCGCTGCCTCCTGTCACTCACAGAGCAGGGCCAATCAAGGGGTTGGGGCGCTGCCCCCTGTCACTCACAGAGCAGGGTCCATCAGGGGGTTGAGGAGCTCCCCCCTATCACTCACAGAGTAGGGCCGATAGGGGAGTTGGGGCACCGCCCCCTGTCACACACAGAGCAGGGTGGATCAAGGGTTGGAGCGCTGCACCCTGTCACACTCAGGGTAGAGCCAAAGGGGAGGTTATGGCTCTACCCTGTCACACACAGAGCAAGGCCCGTGGAGGAGGGTTGGGGCGCCACCCTCTATCACCGACAGAGCAGGGCCGATCAGGGGGTTGGGGTGCCACCACTGTCACACTCAGGGCAGGGCCAATGGAGAGGTTATGGTTCTACCCTGTCACACACAGAGCAGGGCCGATCAGGGGGTTGGTGCGCTGCACCCTGTCACACACAGAGCCGCAGGGCAATCGGGGGATTGGGGAGCTCCCCCCCTATCAGGCACAGAGCAGGGCTGATCAGGGGGTTTGGGCGCTGCCCCCTGTCACGCTGATCCCAGTGCCGGGAGGCATATTACCCTTTTACTATATAGAATAGAGGCCTGGTGCACGGGTAGGGGCCGGCTGGTTTGCCCTGAAGGGTGTCCTGGATCAGGGTGGGGGTCCCCACTGGGGTGCCTGGCCAGGCTGGCTGAGGGGCTGAGGGCTGTTTTCCCGCTGGCAGTTGACTAAAAGCTCCCAACCGCTTCTTTTTTTCTTTTATTCTGGGCCAGCTTTAGCTCTGAGGCCTCGCTGCTGAAAACATGGATACAATGTTGCGGTCCCGGGCTGACTGAAAGCTGGTTTTGTTTAGTTTCTTATTTGCAACATAGTAATAGTTGCTTAGAGTTGCAGTTGAGAGTCCGGCAAGTGAGGCGGGGAATGTTGGAGTCTGCAGTTCCTGGAGGAAGCAAGCCTCCCTGCTCGCTTCAGTGCCTGGCTGCTGGCCGCCATCTTGGCTGACAGTTAATTTGCATAAGGATACGCTGATTAGCCAATGGGAAGGGTAGCGGTCGTATGCCAATTACCATGTTTCTCTTTTATTAGTGTAGATATAGATGAGGTATTATTGGGTGCCAGTATTATAGCAGAAATACAGATTTGTGACTGGCTTTTTTCCTTACTGAATTTATGAGAAGGAAAGAAAAAACAAGGCTAAATTGTTTTAGTTGCCCTTCTGTATTGGTCTTTATTTCAGCTCTATTTTATTTTAATGAGGTTATTGCCACCTAGTGGTGAGAGTGATCTGGGTTATAACACAGGCACAATTCAGGGCAATGAAGTTAGTACAGTAAAAGAAGAAACTGTTTAAAATCTTCAATCCTTGTAATTTGTGAGTTGTCTCTGACTAGAATGTAGAAAAAGAGATAATCTAAAAGTCTAGAAAAAGACTAGCAAATTATTAATTGAAAACATTATATAGTCCATCTTAAAATCAGTCTGTAAACATAAGAAAAGAAATACTGGTTAGTTTTATCAACAGATGCACGCTAAAAATGAGCTTATTGTTCAAGCATCCAATAAGTAATTACTATGGCCCAGTGCAATGCTAGGCAGGATGGGAATGTGCAAACACATCTGTGTTTTAAGGTAGGCATGTGTGTGCTTTGCGGGGAAGAAAGGCTACCACTGTCTGGTATGTGTAGTGTTTTCTTGGGGAGGAAATGGGTTGTGAAATCTATAGCAAAATGCATAAGAAGTGTTAATCCCACATATATGGATCATTTTGCATACATCCATGTAATTGTCATTCATATTAGATGCAAAGTATTTCCAGCACCCCAAAAAGTTCCCTCATGCCCCTTGCCAGTCAATAACTCCTCCCAGATATGACCATTATCCTGATCACTAACGATAAGATTAGTTTTGCCTGTTCTTGAATTTCATATAAAGGGCATCATGTGGTATCTGCCTTCTATGTATGGCTTGTTTGCTCAACATATTGCCTCTGGGATTCACCCATGTTTTTTCACGTGTTGATTTTTTTTTTTACTTCTATATTGTATTCCTTTTCTGTGTAGTATTCCACACTTTTACTTATCTGTTCTCATATTGATGGGCATTTGGGTTGTTTCTAATTTGGTGCTATTTTGAATAAGACTGTATTGTTACTTGTGTATGTGATATTTGGTGGGCATTTGCATTCGTTTCACTTGACTATATACCTAGAAATGGAATTACTAGGTCAGAGAGTAAGTTTAAATTTATTTTTAGTAAACACTTCCAAACAGTTTCCAAAAGAGGTTGTACTAGCATGCTGTTTTTGTAGGTATCTATAATAATAAAAGGGTAATATGCTAATTAGACCCAACATCATTCCGGACCTCATTCTGGACGTCCTTCCAGATGAAGCCAGGGCTGCGAGGGTAGCCCAGGTCCCAGGTGCCAGCCAGCACCAGAGGGAAGCCTGGGTCCCAGGTGCCAAAGGGAAGCCAGTGCCGGCAGGTGGGGGAAGGAAGGCCTACTCTTGCACAAAATTCATGCATCAGGCCTCTAGTATCTTATAAAATTGTAGTTATCAGGAAAAACAACTTCAAGGTTGAGACAGGAATTTCTGGGGAAAACATTGCATTAAAGAAAGAGGTTAGTGAATAAGGGAGGCATGGAAGGAGGGGTGGTCAGTCTGATTTTATACAGTGTTTCCAGCAAATCTTTCCAACTTTACTATTTCTCTTTTCCCAGTAACTTTCTCTTCCCTCTATTTGTGCTCTCTACTTCCTTTCCATCTGTTTTCTCTTTCCATTGCATCTTTCCTTGGGGGGCAACCTGTAGTTTTCATGCCCCTTGTCAGGGCAGGGCCAGAGCCCTGCAGGAGCTCTGGTGCTCTGTGTATCTCTGAGTGGCTATGAGTCCTTGTATTCTTCTAAATTCTCCTTAGTCCAAGTTCCTCCTTTATCCTCTGCTCACTAGTAACAAGTGTTAGGTCTGAGCCCCTCTGCATGGGGCTGGACTTCCTAGGACACCAGGTCTTAGATGGAGAAGACATGACAGGTTATGGGTGTATAAGAATGAGCCTATTGCAGAAGCCGGTGGCCATATAGCCATCAGAAAGAATAGTCCTCACAGCAAAGTCCATACAGGCAGGCAGCCGGACATCGGCTGGTGAACTTATAGCTTTCCCATAAAGCAGCATCAGTCTCTGCACCCACAGCTATTATCTGAGCAGCCACACGCTGCCTCCTAGACTCACCACCTCACATCATAGTGGTATCTGAGCTCTCTGGTTCAGCAGCTTCTCCTGTCTCTCCTGCCCAGCTGCTCTCTCTAGCAGACTTCTTCACACACTTCACCCTGGCTACTCTTCTCACTCCCACCTCAGCTGACTAGACTGGTCAGTAACCTACTTTTATAGCATTTTAGACAAAGAAGGCTTCGTGCTAATAGTTACATCAATCATATTGGCTACTGAAGGGCACAGTGTACCATGTGTCCTTGAACCTGCTCATGGTATCGTGGACTGATTAGGATTCTCAGGCTCAGAGTCCTTGAACATTCCATTTAGGCACATGCTCAGAGCGGCCTTTGATCATTCTGGTGTATTGATAACAAGGCCTCTGTGCTCCTACCGGCCTTGACTATCGGGGAACCTGGCATGGTTCTCACACTCCTGCACAGCTCTTTTAGGTCTGGTTTATGCCCCTCATAGGAGTCATGAAAGCATCTATGTATACCTGAAACTGCTAGTCAATCCAGGGAGAGGTGGATATAGTTATACTACCCTTTCCTTTTTGAATTTGGACTCCTATGCTGAAAAGAAACAGATTCAGTTAGGTGGTTGGGTTGATGGCCCAATTAGTGATTATTAACTATTATTCACTCAACAAACATTTATTGAGCTGGGGATATAGTAATAGGGTGATTTTCCTAGTTTTAGCACTGAAAGTCCTGCTTTCTGGGAAATCCCTCAGTTCTTGGCAAACCAGGGCAATTGCTCATCCTATACAATCAAGAGCAAATACAGATATGGTCCTGCACTGGTGAGGCAAACTGCTTAGTTGGGTGTGATGGGCATTATCACACAAGCTGAGGAAAGTGGTATGAAGGGGAGGAACTTGAAGGGAGAGGTTCTATGGAAGCCTGACATGGACGTTGAACTCCCTAAGAAAATGTCTGGGCTGAATTCTGAAGGATGAGTGGGAGTTAACCAGGTGGAGAAAGAGTGGAGAGAGAGTGATCCAGGTAGAAGAAATGGCTTGTGCAAAAGCCTTGTGGCTGGAGCTCATGGAGCATTTGTGAAATAGAAAGATATGCTAGAGCAAAGAGAGAGAAGAAAGATATAAGACAAACATGGAGAGGCAGGCTGGAATCCCTATGAAAGACTGGGCAGTTTTAGCCTTAAAACAATGAGGGAAAAGTTTGACCTGATCAGCTTTACACTTTTAAAAGACCACTTGGCTACCATGCAGAACTAGAAAGGATTCTGAAGTCCAGATGGGAGACAATACAGGGGTCAAGAGGAGAGACAGTGAGTGGTAGATTGCACTACAGGAGTGACTTGAGTAAAGGAGAGAAGTGGATGCATTTGAGACAAATGTAAGAAAGAAATTGATAGAACTTGGTGGTAGATTGCATACAATAATAAATGAAGGCCAGGGTGGATGCAAGGATTACTCTTGTCTTTTGAGCTAGTCAAAGCAAGAGTGAGGTCTGGGTACACAGACACACCCAGCCACTGCTTCAGCAGTATGACCCATAATGCTCTGCTTCCGCCTCTAGAAGGACATGAGCAGCTATTGGAATTCCTAGGTCTTCTCAGGAGCTTACAGATATATTCTGAGTAGGTCCCAGTGTTCAGAAAGCCCAAGCAAGAGCCCAATTGGTGAAGACAAATAATGCTATATAGCAAGGCAGCCCTATTAATGAGTGTGTGTACTGTCCTGGCTTGCTAGAGTGGCAGTGACTACATCTGCCTCTCCTGGGTAAATGCCAGAATTAGCCGAGTTCCCCACACACAGAGCGGGGTCTGAGCCTGACAAAGAGGCAGGGACTATTAGAGAAGAAACTGACCTGAGAGTTGCCAGCCTGTACCCCCACCCTCCAGCCCTGCTTTGTTTTTATTCATAGTGCTTATATTTTTAAAATTTTTATTGAATTTATTGGGGTGACATTGGTTAACAAAATGATATAGGTTTCAGGGGTACAATTCTACAATACAGCATCTGTATATTGTATTTTGTGTTCACCATCCCAAGTCAAATCTCCTTACATTACACTTTATCCCCCCTTTACCCTCTTCTGCCTCACCCCACTCCCTTTCTCCTCTGGTAATTACCATACTGTTGTCTGTGTCTATCCCTCACCTTTTTCACCTAGCCCCCCAAATCCCTCCCTTCTGACAGCTGTCAGTCTATTCTCTGTATCTATGAGTCTGTTTCTATTTTGTTTGTTCATTTGATTCCACGTAAGTGAAATCATATGGTAATATAGATTGGTTCTATAGATTGCTTCAAGTAGTATAGATTAATTCTATAGATTGCTTTGGGTAGTATATACATGTTAATGATGTCAATTCTTCCTATTATAAACATGGTGTATGCTTTCACTTTTTTCTTCAGTGACTTATAATTTTCCAAGTACAAGACTTTTACCTCTTTGGTTAAATTTATTCCTAAGTATTTTTTATGCAATTGTAAAGGGATTGTTTTCTTAGTTTCCCTTTCTGATAGATCATTATTGGTGCATAAAAATGCAACTGATTTCCAGATATTTATTTTGTAAACTTTACTGAATTCCTTGATCAGTTCTAGTAGTTTTTTGGTGGACTCCTTAGGGCTCTCTATATACAGTGTCATATCATCTGCAAATAATGACAGTTTTACTTCCTCCTTTCCAATTTGGATTCCTTTTATTTCTTCTCGTCTGATTGCTGTGGCTAGGACTGCCAGTACTATGTTGAATAAGAGTGGTGAAAGCAGACATCCCTGTCTTGTTCCTGTTCTTATAAGAAATGGTTTTAGGTTTTGCCCATTGAGTATGATGTTGGCTGTGGATTTGTTATATATGGCCTTTATTATGTTGAGATATGATCCTTCTGTTCCCACTTTGCTGAGAGTTTTTATCAGAAACTAGAGGCCCGGTGCACAAAAATTCGTGAACTGGGAGGTGGTTCCCTTAGCCTGGCCTGCCCCCTCTCACAACCTGGGAGGCCTCAGGGGATGTCCTACTGATGACCCATGGGGAGCGGGCCTAAACCACTGTCTGGCCTCCCTCTACGGGAGGCAACCAGGAGGATCAGGGGAAGGCGCCGCCCCCATCATCTTGCTGCTGCTGCTGCCAAAGCTGGCCAATGCTGGGGCTGCCGACCCTCGGCCCTCACTTCTTAGCACTGGCCCCGCCCCCTGCCCACTTGTGTGTGTGTGTGTGTGTGGGGGGGGTGCGATCTGGGGCTGGCCAGCTGGGGAAGGGACTGTGGGAGGTTGAGGCACCTCAGTTGCACCCCATCTAGCCTCTGCGGAGGCTCCAGGACTGTGGGCCACCCCGCCTCTCCCTGTGCCCGCCTCTGTGAATGGAGGGGTCCTCCGCGGTGGGTAGGACTGGCCCGCCTCTCCAAGCTTCTGTCTCTGCGGATGGAGGGGCCACACAGTGCATGAGGAACCAGCCTGGGCCCTCCGCACCACTGCCTCTCCTGTGCCACCGGCCCTTAGCTCTCACAGCTGCTGCAACTTTGTCCAAAAGGATGTCTGGAAGACGTCCGGTCTAATTAGCATATTACTCTTCTATTAGTATAGACTAGAGGCCCAGTGCACAAAAATTTGTGCACTTGGGGGGGGGGTCCCTCAGCCCGGCCTGTGCCCTCTCCCAGTCTGGGACCCCTCGGGGGATGTCCACCTGCTGGCTTAGGCCCGCTCCCTGGGGGGTTGGGCCTAAGCTGGCAGTCAGACATCCCTCTGGCAGCCTGGGAGCCCTCGGGGGATGTCCACTTGCCATCGGGGAGCAGGCCTAAGCTGCAGTCGGACATCCTTAGTGCTGCAGAGGAGGCGGGAGAGGCTCCCACCACCACCACTGTACTGGCAGCCATCAGCCTGGCTTGTGGCTGAGCAGAGCTCCCTGTGTGGGACTGCACTGACCACCAGGGGGCAGCTCCTGCATTGAGTGTCTGCCCCCTGGTGGTCAGTGTGTGTCATAGTGACCAGTCATTCCCAGTTGTTTTGCTGTTAGGGTCAATTTGCATATTACCCTTTTATTATATAAAATAGAGGCCTGGTGCATGGGTGGGGGCTGGCTGGTTTGCCCTGAAGGGTGTCCCGGATCGCGGTGGGGATCCCGCTGGGGTGCCTGGCCAGCCTGGGTGAGGGACTGAGGGCTGTTTTCAGACTGGCCACACCCCCTTCAGGGAGGGGGGTCCTGGCCAGCCTGGGTGAGATGTTGATTGCTGTTTGCAAGCTGGCCAAGCCCCTTCAGGGTGGGGGTCCCCACTGGGATGCCTGGCCAGCCTGGGTGAGGGGCTGATGACTGTTTTCAGGCTGGTGAAGCCCCCCAGAGGGACCCTCACCCCATGAGGGTGTGGCCAGCCTGGGTGAGGGGCTGATGGCTGTTTGCAGGCTGGCCACAGCCCCTTCAGGGTGGGGGTCCCCACTGGGGTGCCTAGCCAGCCTGGGTGAGGGGCTGAGGGTTGTTTTCAGGCTGGCCACAGCCCCTTCAGGGTGGGGGTCCCCACTGAGGTGCCTGGCCAGCCTGGGTGAGGGGCTGATGGTTGTTTGCAGGCTGGTGAAGCCCCCCAGCAGGGACCCTCACCCCATGAGGGTGTGGTCAGCCTGGGTGAGGGGCTGATGGCTGTTTGCAGGCTGGCCACAGCCCCTTCAGTGTGGGGGTCCTCACTGGGGTGCCTGGCCAGTCTGGGTGAGGGGCTTATGGCTGTTTGCAGGCTGGCCACAGCCCCTTCAGGGTGGGGGTCCCCACTGGGGTCCCTAGCCAGCCTGGGTGAGGGGCTGAGGGTTGTTTTCAGGCTGGCCACAGCCCCTTCAGGGTGGGGGTCCCCACTGAGGTGCCTGGCCAGCCTGGGTGAGGGGCTGATGGTTGTTTGCAGGCTGGCCAAGGCCCCCAGTGGGGACCCTCACCCCATGAGGGTGTGGCCATACTGGGTGAGGGGCTGATGGCTGTTTGCAGGCTGGCCACGGCCCCCAGTGGGGACCCTCACCCCATGAGGGTGTGGCCATACTGGGTGAGGGGCTGATGGCTGTTTGCAGGCTGGCCACGGCCCCCAGCCACCCAAGCTCCCAGTGGAGGCTGGCTGGAAGCAGGTATCTGGGATTTATTTTTCTTCTATAATTGAAACTTTGTTGCTTTGAGCAGAGGCCACAGCTGGCCAGGGCAGGTGGGAAGCTTGGCTTCCTCCATCGCCGGGGCAACCAAGCCTCCTGCTTGCTCCAGGTCTGTGGCTGCCAGCCGCCATCTTGGTTGGGTTAATTTGCATATAGTCACTCTGATTGGCTGGTGGATGTGGCTTGTGGGTGTGGCTTGTGAGTGTAGTGGAGGTATGGTCAATTTGCATGTTTCTCTTTTATTAGATAAGATGGGTGCTTGATTTTATCAAATGCTTTTTTTGCATCTATTGATATTATCATATGATTTTTATCCTTCATTTTGTTTCTGTGGTGTATCACATTTTTTGATTTGCAGATATAATAGCAACATTGCATCTCTAAAATAAATCCCACTGGATCGTGGTATGTGATCTTTTTAGTATATTGTTGGATCTGATTTGCTAATATTTGGTTGATGATTTTAGCATCTATGTTCATCAGGGATATGGGGCTATAATTTTATTTCTTTGTAGTGTCTTTATCTGGTATTGGAATTAGGATAGTGCTCGCCTCATAAAATTAGCTTTAGAGTCTTCCTCCTCTTGAATTTTTTTGAACAGTTTTAGAAGGTGTTGGTTCTTCTTTAAATATTAGGAAAAATTGCCTTTGAAGCCTTCTGGTACAGGACTTTTGTTTCTTGAGAGTGTTGTGACTACAGCTTCATTTTCATTATTTGCAATCAGTCTATTCAGATTTTCTGATCTTTTCTGATTCAGTTTTAGAAGATTATATGCTTCTAGGAATTTATCCTTTTAGTCCAGATTGTCCAATTTGTTGGCATATAGTTGTTCCTAATGTTTTCTTACAATCTTTTGTATTTCTTTGGTGCCATTTCTTATTTCTCTTTCATTTCTGATTTTACTTATTTGGGTCCTCTCAATTTTTTTCTTGATGAGTCTGGTTAAATGTTTGCCAATCTTATCTTTTTAAAGAACCAGCTATTGGTTTCATTAATCTTTTGTATTATTTTCTTTTAGACTTTATTTTATTTATTTCCACTCTGATAATTTTTTCTTTCTATTCACTTTGCACTTTGTCTGCTGTTCTTTTTCTAGTTCCTTTAAATGTAAAATTAGCTTATTTGAAATGTTTTGTTTGTTTCTTGAGTTAGGCATGTTATGAATGTGCCTCTTAGGATTGCTTTCACTGGGTCCCATAGGTTTGGGGTTGTTGTGTTCTCATTTTCATTTGTTTCAAGGTATCTTTTGATTTCTACCTTGATCTCATTGTTAGCCATTCATTATTTAGTAATGTGTTATTTAGCCTTATTTGTGTGTGTGTGTTTTTCTAGTTTGTTCTTGTGATTAATTTCTAGTTTCATATCATTAGGGTCAGAGAAAATGCGTGGCATGATTTCAATCTTATTAAATTTATTAGATTACTTTTTTAAATTTTTATTTTATTTTTTATCACCTTTTATCTGCTCTGTGCCCTCTACCACCTCCACACATCCACTTTCACCCCTGTAATTACTACACTGTTTTCCATGTCCTCTAATACTGCCCCCCGCAAAGCTGTCTGCCTGCTCTCTATGAGTCTGTCTCTATTTTGCTCAATCTTTTAAAATTTATTGAGTCTTGTTTGTTTCCTCACATGTGGGTCTATCCTAGAAAATGTTCCATGTGCAATTGAAGAGAATGTATATTCTGATGCTCTGAAGATGTCAATTAAATCCATCTGATTTAGTGTGTCATTTAAGGCCACTGTTTCCATGTTGATTTTTCTGTCTGAAATATCTTTCCATTGATGTCAGTGGTGTTAAAATCCCTGACTATGAACATATTACTGTCTATCTCTCCCTTTATGTCCATCAAGATTTGCTTTATATATTTAGGTGCTCCTATAATGGTTGCATAAATGTTTACAAGAGTTATATTCTCTTGTTGGCTTACACCCTTATCATTACGTAGTGCCCTTCTTTGTCTCTTACTATAGCCTTAGATTTGGAGTCTATTTTTAAAGATATAAGTATTGCTACCCCAGCTTATTATTCATTTCCATTTGCATAAATATATTTTTCTATCCCTTTTAGTCTGTGTGTACCTTTTGATACAAGGTGGGTCTCTTTTAGAGAGCATATATATGGGTCTTGTTTTCTTATTCATTGAGCTACCTTATGTCTTTTGATTGGAGCATTTGAGCCATTTACATTTGAAGTGATTGTTGATAAGTATGTACTTATTGCCATTTTATTCTTTTAACTATGTTCCTCTGTTTTGTTTTTTCTTCTTTTTCTCTTTAAGAAGATATGTTAACATTTGTGGTAATACTGGTTTGGTGCTAACATTATTCCTTTAGCTTTTCTTGTCTGGGCAGCTCTTCATTTCACCTTCAATTTTATTTTATTTTATTATTTATAGAGAGAAGGGGAGAAATAGAGAGAAAGAGAAAGGGGGAGAGAGAGAGAGAGAGAGAGACCCACTTGTTGGTCCACTTATTTATGCAATCATTGGTGGACTCTTGTATGTAGCCTGACCAGGATAGAACCAGCAACTTGATGTATTGAGATGATGCTCTAACCAACGGACTTACCTTCTCCTTTGATTTTAAATGATAGCCTTGCTGTATAAAGTAGTCTTGGTTGTAGGTCTTGCTTTTGATCACTTTTAATATTTCATGGCAATCCCTTCTGGCTGAAATGTTTCTGTTGAGAAATCAGCTGACAGTCTTATGGGAGCTCCTTTGTAAGTAACCACTTGTCTTTCTCTTGCTGCTTTTAAGATTCTCTCTTTGTTTTTAACTTTTGCCATTTTAATTATGATGTATCTTGGTGTGGGACTCTTTGGCTCCATCTTGTTTGGGGACTCTCTGCACTTCCTGGACTTGTGTCTTTTTCCTTAACCAGATTAGGGAAGTTTTTAGTCATTACTTCTTCAAATAGGTTCTTTAAAAAAATCTTTATAGTTGAGTGTTATACAGATGTCCCCCCAGTTTATCTCCCCCCATTACTCCCCTCCACCCAGTTCCTGTCCTGCCCCAGGCCTTCACCACTCTATTATCTGTGTCCATGGGCAATGCATATATGCATATAAGTTCTTTGGTTAATCTCTTCCAGCCCCCATACTCCCCTTTCCTCTGATATTCCTCAGTATGTTCCATGTTTCCATGCCTCTGGTTCTATTTTATTCATAATTTATTTTGTTCATTAGATGCCTTGTTTATTTTTAGATTCAATTATTGATAGATATTATTTATTGTCATTTTATTGTTCATATTTTTAAATATATTTTATTGATTTCAGAGAGAGAGGGGGAGAGAGAGAAACATCAATGAAGAGAGAGAATCATTGATCATTTGCCTCCTGCACACCCCACACTGGAGATTGAGCCCACAACCTGGGCATGTGCCCTGACCCGGAATCAATCTGTGACCTCCTGGTTCATAGGTCGACACTCAATGACTGAACCATGCTAGCTGGACTTATTGTTCATATTTTTATCTTTTTTCTTTTACTTCTTAGTCTTCTTAAAGAAGACCCTTTAGCATTTCATGTAATACTGGTTTGGTGGTGATGAAATCCTTTAGCTTTTTACCTGTGAAGCTCTTTATCCAACCTTCAATTATAAATAATAGCTTTGCTGGGTAATCTTGATTATAGTTCCTTGCTTTTCATCACTTTGAATATTTCTTGCCACTTCCTTCTGGCCTGCAACGTTTCTGTTGAGAAATCAGCTGACCATTGTGTGGGTGCTCCCTTGTAGATAACTGTTTTTCTCTTGCTTTTTAGATTCTCTCTTTGTCTTTAACCTTTGGCATTTTAATTATGTTATGTTTTGGTATGGGCCTCTTTGGGCTCCTCTTGTTTCAGACTGTCTTCTCTTCCTGCACTCATAAGTCTATTCCATTCAGCAGGTAGGGGAAGTTTTCTGTCATCAATTTTTCAAATAGGTTTCCAATTTTTTGCTCCCTCTATTATCCTTCTGGCACTCCTATGATGCAAATGTTGGTATGCTTAAAGATGTCCCAGAGACTCCTTATACTCTCCTCATATTTTGGGATTCTTTTATCTTTTTGCTCTTCTGATTGGGTGTTTTTTGCTTCCTCATATTCCAAATCACTGATTTTATTTTCAGTGTCCCCTACTCTACTATTCTATCCCTGTAAGTTACTTTTTTTTAAATATATTTTTATTGCTTTCAGAGAGGAAGGGAGAGAGAGAGAGAGAGAAACATCAATGATGAGAGAGAATCATTGATTGGCTGCCTCTTGCACGCCTCCTACTGGGGATCGAGCCTGCAACTTGGGAATGTGACCATGACTGAAATTGAACCCAGGACCCTTCAGTCTGCAGGTCAATGCTCTATTCACTGAGCCAAACCAGCCAGGGCTGTAAATTATTCTTCATTTCAGTTAGTGTATGCTTCAATTCTGACTGGTCTTTTTTTTAATGTTGTTGATGTTCTAAGTTCCTTGAAGTTGTCACTAAGTTCCTTGAAGATCTCATTAAATTTATTGAGAATCCTTATAACCATTGTTTTGAACTCTGTATCTGGTAGTTTGCTTACTTCTATTTCATTTAGTTCTTATCTGCAGATTTCTTCTGTTCTTTCATTTGTGACATGTTTAATTGTCTCTGCATTTTGGCTGTTCCCTTGTGTTCATTTCTATGTATTAGTTAGAGCTTCTGTGTTTTCTAGAATTGGTAGAGTGGCCTTGTGTATTAGGTGTCATGTAGGGCTCAGTGGCTCAGCCTCCCCAGTCACCTGACTTGGGCACTCTAGGTGTGCCCTTATGTGGGCTGTGTGCACTGTCCTGTTGTAGATGAGCCTTGCTTGCTGTTGGCATCACTGGATTGACCCCCAAGCTAATGATTGGCTGTGCAGACCAGCTGCAACTACAGTGGAAGAGCTTCTGTGCAGGAGATGCCCCTATGGAGCAGGACATGCTTCAGTGAGGCCTTGGTGGTGTTCACTGAGTCTGCCCCATGAGTGTGTCGCTCATAGATGTAGTAAGGTTATAATCTTGTATGGTCTAAAACTGACCACCAGGTGTACTGGTTCTGGGGCCTCCCAGGAGGTAGAAAGTCAGCTACTGCCTGTGCTCTGGGGCCACCTGGCACAAACTACAGAGTGATAAGCAGATGGCTGCTACTTGTGTTGCCCAGGAAAGGCCAAGCTGTGAACCTTGGCAAGCTGCTGCTAGTGTTGGGCCTGGGGCTTCTTATTGAGAGGTATGGGCATACTAAGGCCAGCTGTTGCTTGTTTGAGGGATTTTAGAAAAGTCTGAAGCCTGAGCCAGGTCAGGCTGTTTTATATGGAACAACCATCTCGAACATCTTGGGTGGGGCTGCAAATTGGGTGGTGTCTCAGGGAATCACCAGGGTAGGGTGAACAGTGTGATCCAGGTTGATGAAAACTCATATATGGCACCTGCCAGAAGATTCTTTGGCAGGGGAAGTCTCAGCATAGGAACAATGACCTCTGCCAGCACTTTTGTCTGGGAGAAAACTGCCCACTAGTTCTTACCCTGATGCCTGACAATTTAGCTCCTCCTGTACTTCACTGGATCCTTTCAAGCTGCTGCCTTAGCGCTTGAGCTCAGAAAGCGTGAGTCTGAGTAATTCCATGCAATGGACCTTTAAGAGGAACACCTTGGACTCCAGCCGCCTCTGTGCCACTCAGCCACCATCCCCACTGGTTTTTAAGCTAGAAGTTATGGGGACTTCTCTTTCCAGCACTGGAACCTGGTTGAGAGGTCTGGTATGGGGCTGAGACCCCTTGCTCCTAACGTAGGCCTCACAGCCAAGATATCCCTCTGGATTAACAAAACACCACATATGGGTGTTGGACCAGCCCATTCTGTACCTCTGCCCCTCTTACTAATCTCAATATAGTTTCTTCTTTAATTCTATAGTTGTACAACTTCCATTCTGGCTTTTCTGAATGATGATTGTCCCATAGTTTGGTGTGTAGCTTGGTCCTTCCCATGCACACCCAGGCCCAGTAGAGGCAGCCACAAACTGTAGATAGCTTTGTAGAACCAAAGCTTTGTAATTTTGATTTGGTTATGAGTAGAGGTGAGAACCATGTTTACCTACATTTCCATCTTCCTCCTCTTCCTAAAAATAGGTTCTTGATCCCTTGCTGTCTCTCTTCTCCTTCTGGTACCCCTATGAAGCACAGGCTGTTATGCTTTATGTTTTCCCAAATGTCTCTTAAGCTATCCTCATTTTAAGAATTTTTTTGCTGCTCTGATTGAGTATTTATTCCCTGCTACCTTGTCTTCCAAATTGCTTATTCAATCCTCTGCTCATCCAACATATTGTTTATTCCTTCTAGTTTATTCTTCACTTCAGATATTGTATTCTCCATTTCTGACGGGTTCTTTTTTATGGTTTCTGTATCCCCTTTCATGCAGTTTTAATTCTCACTAAGGTTTTTTTCAATATATATTTTTATTGATTTCAGAGAGGGAAGGAAAGGGTGAGATAGAAACATTGATGATGAGAGAGAATCATTGATCGACTGTCTTCTGCACCAGGGATTGAGCCCACAACCTGGGCATGTGCCCCAACCAGGAAGGAATTGAACCATGACCTCCTGGTTCATAGGTTGACACTCAACCATTGGGCTATACTGGCTGGGCCTCACTAAGTTTTTTTGGTATCCTTATAATCATTTTTTTCTCTATATCTGATAAATTGTGTGTCTCCATTTCATTCAGCTTTTTTTTTTTTGAGATTTCTTCTTTCATTTGGAACATATTTCTTTGTCTTCCCATTTTGGTTGCCTCTTTTGTTTGTTTCTATCTATTAGGTAGATCTGCTATGACTCCCAGTCTTGGTAGGGTGGCCTTATGTAGTAGTTGTCCTATGGGACCCAGTGTTGCAATCTCCTTGATCACCTAAACTAGGTGCTCCAGAATGTCCCTTCTGTGGGTTATGTGAACCCTCCTGTTGTACTTGAGTTTTGATTGCTATTGGCTCATTCATGCATGAGGTTGACCTTCAGGCTGGCTGACTGTGAGAATCAACTCCAACCACAGTGCACAAGCTATTGTACAGATGTTGACCACATGAAGCAGAATTCACCTCAATATGGTCTGTTTCCTGTCTCCCTTTGGATATGCCACTAGTAAAGGTAATTGGATTCTACTCTGATATTGTCTGGATCTGGCCACTATGTGTGTTGGGTCTAGGGCTTCTTGGGAAAGACTCTTGTTCTGGCCAATGTCAGACACTGTCTGTGACTGTCCCTGGGCTATCTTTTTGGTTCTACAAAGCTATCTAAAGTTTGTGGCTGTCTCTACTGGGCCTGCGTGTGCATGGGAAGGACCAAGCTACACACCAAGGCTGGGTTTTACCAGCACTGGGCCTGAGGGAAGGTCAGAAAAAGTCCCAAAGCACTCTGAGATCTACCTTGTCTGCCTCTGCCTGCTGGTTGCCTATTAGGCTCATTCACTGAACAAGCTGCATGGGGTAGGTTCTTAGTGAGTCGCCAGGTAGGGGCGAGTGATCTTCAGCAGATTGATATAGGTTCAATATGTGCCAGTAGTAGGTCTGAGGCCACTCAGCAAATGCCCCAAGGTAACTAACTGCTATCCACTTGGTTCTTGCACACCTTTATGGTGGGCAGGGCTCTCAGGGAGTCATCAGGGTGAGACCAGCAGAGTTTATCAGGCCCAAACAGATCAAGATTTGGCCCTGTGCCCTAGGAAGCTTGGCTCAGTGGATAGAGTGTCAGCCTGTGGGTTAAAGGGTCCCAGGTTCAATTCCAGCCAAGGGCACATGCCTGGGTTGCAGGCTTGATCCCCATTAGGAGGCATGCAGGAGGCAGCTGATCAATGATTCTCTCTCATCATTGATGTTTCTATCTCTCTCTCCTTCTCCCTTCCTCTCTGAAATCAATAAATATAAAAAATAATAATAAATAAACATAAAAAAAGATTTGGCCCTGTGAAGGGAGGACTCTGTACCACTTACGCATGCGAGGGGAAAATGGCCCTTGTTCTAGAGCCACACAACCCAGTCTGTCCTGGATTCTGACCAGATCTCAGTAGGGCAGAGCCATCAGGAGTCAGTAGAATTAAGCCTTCAAGAGCCTGGAGATTAGAGCTAGCAGATATCCCATGAGAGGAGACATCAGTCAAGCTCACTGGAAAGTGGGGATAATGGCCCCTAATTCAGAGCCACACAACTCAGTCACTGGCAACCCTTGAGTCTTCTCAGACCTCTAGACCCTGGCCCAGGCAGCTGAGTTCTCAACAGGGTGCAAGCTCTGCAGGGTAGGGCTATATGGAGTTCAGAGTGTGGGGTTATTGCATTCCCCCAGGCTGATGCCATATGGAGGGAAGTGCTCCACCCAAGAAAGATGGCATCTGTGGTATGGGAGAGTGACTCAGCACAGGTATTTTGGGAGCTGTTCCTTCAGCTCTTTCAAAAGCCACAAACCCCAGTCTCACTCAGCTCCCTCCCTCTCCTCCAGAGCTCAGGGTCAGTGACTGAATGAGATTTTGTGTGTTGGCCCTTTAATGGGTTGCCTGTGTCTCTAACAGTCTCCTGTCTCTCCTTAGTGGACAGAATTCCTCCTGATTTTCACAGCCAGATGTTATGTGGGTGACTTCCCAACTTTGGTGCTCTGGGCTGGGGAGCTCAGCTTGGGGATGAGAAGTGAGACCCTACACTTCTCAGGAGGAACCCCCACAACTGAAATATCTCTTCAGAAGCTCAGCCTCCACTGGTAAAAGCTGGGCCAGTCCTTTTTGCATTTCCCCCCTTGTTACCAGTTTCAGTGTGTCTTCTTTTGTAAATCCTTGGTTATAAGACTTCTGTTCAGCTCTTCTGTTGGTTACCCAGGTTGATTGCTCTATATTTTAGTTGTAATTCCAGTTTGGTCCTGGGAGGATTTGAGTGTAACATCCACCTACTCTGCCATCATCTTGGATCTCTCACAGTCTAATATTATACTAGCCCTTTATTTTGTGTATTTGCCTCCTCACCAGAATGTATGTTCTGTGAGGGCATGTGTGTTTTGTTCACTTTTTGTTTCTTTAGCACATGGAATACTGCTTGACATGTAATGTGTTCAATGAAGCATTTTTGAATAATGCAAAAAAACCAGAGTTCAAATGCCAAGGTGAGCATTGAGCCTAGGAAGAACTAAGGCATACATGAAAAAGGTGAGAGAGAACTTTAAATCAAGTCAGGTGGTACATGGGGAATAGCTAAAGGTGATTTCCTTAAGGCTAAGGACTTGATTTTATGGGCTGCACCTATGGGTTAATCCCATTTAGAGGGCCCAAGGAGTCATCGCCATTGTGGTAAAGCAAGTAGTTGATACAGAACATTAAAGATTAATCAGGCCCTAGCTGATTGATAGACGTGATAGACGTCAGCCTGCAGACTGAAGGTCCTGGATTTAATTCCAGTCAAGGGCACATACCTGGGTTGCGGGCTCAATCCCCAGTAGAAGGTGTGCAAGAGGCAGCCAATCAATGATTCTCTCTCATCATTGATGTTTCTATCTCTCTCTCCCTCTCTCTTCCTCTCTAAAATCAATATATATATATATATATATATATATATACACACATATATCCTATATAATAAAGATGTAATATGCAAATTGACCATCACACCCTTGCACAAGATGGCCACCCCCATGTGGTCAAAGATGGCCACCCCCATGTGGTTACAAGATGGCCACCACAAGAAGGCCAGCAGGGGAGGGCAGTTGTGGGCGACCAAGCCTGCAGGGAAAGTCAGTTGGGTGGGACCAGGCCTGCAGGGGAGGGCAGTTGGGGGGGACCAGTCCTGCAGGAGAGGGCAGTTGGGGCAACTGGGCCTGCAGTGGAGGGCAGTTGGGGAGGACCAGGCTTGCAGTGGAGGGCAGTTGGGGGTGATAAGGCCAGCAGGGGAGGGCTGTTGGGGGCAACCAGGCCAGCAGGGGAGGGCAGTTGGGGGTGAGATCAGGCCGGCAGGGGGGGCCAGTTGGGGGTGATCAGGCTGGCAGGGGGAGGGGCCGTTGGGGATGACCAGGCTGGCAGGAGAGGGCTATTGGGGGTGAACTGGCCGGCAGGGGAGGGAAGTTGGGGGTGAGATCAGGCTGGCAGGGGAGGGCAGTTGGGGGTGACTACACTGGCAGGGGAGGGCAGTTGGGGACGATCAGGCCAGCAGGGGAGCAGTTAGGCATCAATCAAGCTGGCAGGGGAGGGCAGTTGGGGGCGATCAGGCCAGCAGGCGTCAATCAAGCTGGCAGGGGAATGGTTAGGGGGTGATCAGACTGGCAGGCAGGTGAGCGGTTGGGAGCCAGCAGTCCCAGATTGTGAGAGGGATGTCCAACTGCTGGTTGTTGGACATCCCCCGAGGGGTCCCAGATTGGTGAGGATGCAGACTGGGCTGAGGGACAACCCCCACTTAGTGCACAAATTTCATGCACCAGACCTCTAATATATATCCTATCTAATAAAAGACAAACATGGTAATTGACCGTACCTTCGCTATGCCTCCCATTGGCTAATCAGCGAGATATGCAAATTAACTGCCAACAAAGATGGCGGTTAATTTGCATACATAGGCGCGAAGAGGCAGAGCAAAGACTGAAGGCGGCTCCAGCCGGAGCAGCGAAGGCTTGAAGGCGGCTCTGGCAGGAGTGAAGGCCTGGGTCCCGGGTGCCAGAGGAAAACCAGTGCCTGCAGCCAGGGGAAGGAAAGGCCTATTGCACGAATCTTTTCATGCAACAGGCCTCTAAAATATATATATAGAATCAGGCAAACTTGGATCTAATTCAAATGTTCGAAAATAATAAGTTACTTTCATGTAAGGTTATTCCTGATAGATTGAATGAAAGCCCTTTAATTTTACAGGACTTTGCCAGATAAAACTGGTGGTGGTATGGAAAAGGAGTCAAGTAGAGGTGGAAACATGGTCAAAGGTACTGTTCTGTAAAGAAGAAAAAAAAACATTATTTTTCAAGAAAGTAAGTGTATTTATACAAGGCATTTTAAAGCATAGGGAGAAAATGGCATGAGATGAAACTGGCAAGGTAGATTATACCTACATTGAGAAGCATCTTGTGTGCCCAAGTGGAGAGTTTGCTTTTTATTCCTTTTCCATGGGGTAGGAAGTAAGTAGGAGCTCACAGAAGTTCTTTTTTATCAGGCAAGTCACATAAGCAGTTTTGTTTAATTTTTTAAGATAAATCTAGTGAAGATACATGGAAGACTTGCTAGAAAGAAGTAATATTGTGGGTATAAGAAGACTACAATAAAGTTAGGAGACTTTGCAATAAGAGAAGCAAGAGGCAACAAATATCTGGACTAAAACAGAAGTAGTTAGTAGGAAGAAAGGCAAAATGTGGCATATTTCTAATGAATAATCTACAAAATTTGTCACTAAATGGGTGTAGGAGTGGACAGATAAGGAGGAATTGAGTTTTATTTATAGCTTTGGAGATGGTGGGGATAGCAAAATCACTGTGTCAGCAAGAATACTGAAGGGGAACAGATTTAGGAAGAAGATACAAGACATATAAATTGGAAGCATCTGTGAGATGTCCAATTACCAAATGCTATTGTTTACTAACTAGAGGCCTGGTGCATGAAATTCATACATGAGGCGGGGAGGCTGTCCCTCAGCCCGGCCTGCACCCTCTCCAATCTGGGACCCCTTGGGGGATGTCCGACTGTCAGTTTCGTGGGCCTAAACAGGCAGTCAGATATCCCTCTCACAATCCAGGACTGCTGGCTCCTAACTGCCTGCCTGCCTGCCTGTCTGCCTGCCTAATCGCCTCTAACTGCTCCCGGACAGCCTGATCACCCCCAACTGCCCTCCCCTGCTTGCCTGATCACTCTCAACTGCCTTCCCTGCCAGCCTAATCGCTCCCAACTGCCCTCCCCTGCTGGCCTGTTCACCCACAACTGCCCTCCCCTGCTGGCCTGGTTGCCCACAACTGCTCTCCCCTGCCGGCCATCTTGTGGTGACCATCTTGTAGTGGCCATCTTGTGGTGGCCTCTGTGACAAAGTGGGGGCGGCCATCTTGTGACGAGGTCACCCGACAACACCTAGGCTTTTATTAGATAGGATTGGAGATATGTACTTTTAAGAAAGCCCAAGATTTAGAAGTCATAGATATGGGCAATTAGTAAATGAGGCCTCCCATGATAAGGGTGCAAAAAGAAAGAGAGGAAGACAAAAGATAGAATCTTGGAGGACCCCAATGTTCAAGGGAATATAAAACGCTTCTGTAGTAAATCTTATTTGCATCCTACAAACTAGGAGCAATCACTTTCAAATTTATAAGAAAAGGCACAGTAACTTTGGTATCCTCATAGCTATCATAAAATATTAACTTTCATTGCATTTCAATTAAACTCTATCAGAATATTTACTATCTTATCAGTGCAAACTGTGTGCTTGTGGTGGGTGAGAAGAAGCAGAATGGAGAATAAGTTAGGGAATATGTTATGTATAGGGAGGAACAGATGGAAAAAGTTTCAACTTTTTTAGTGGCTTTCTATATGACATTGAGTTGATTTCTGTTTCTAGTTGTGGGTTCTAAGTTTATGGTACATATTGCCTTGAGAAATACCATTCCTGTGGCTTCAGAACAAACTGGTTTTAGAAAGATTCCTTTTTCCTGTTTTACATCTTAACTCGTGATAATATAAACTAGCCACAGCTACAAAAATCAACCTAAAAATTTCCATCATTTCTGCTATAAATGGGACAAGATTGGATTTCCTTATAAATTATGTCCAAGATGGCGCTGGAGTGGGTGGATATTACACTAACCTCCCCACGGGACCAAACTGGAATTACAACTAAAATGTAGAGGAATCAACCTGAAACCCCAACTGAAGACTAGATGGAGAAAAGTTTTATAACCAAAGATTTACAGAAGAAGCCACATCAAGACTGGCAGGATGACGGGGCATGAAAAGGGCTGACCCTGTTCCCATGGGCAGGCGGTGGCTGAGATTTCAGAGGGATATCTTAGCTGCAAAGGTTCCCCTGATAAGCACTGGGATCTCAACCCCAAGCCAGGCTGGGTGAAAAGGCGAAGAGATTAAGCAAAGCAAAAAAAAAAAAAAAAAAAACTCACAGACACAGACAACAGTATGGTGATTACCAGAGGGAAAAAGGGGTTGGGGGAGGTAAAAGAGGGTAAAGGTCGGGGAGGATAAATGGTGATGGAAGGAGACTTGACCTGGGGTGGTGAACACATAATATAATATACAGATGATGTATTATAGAATTGTATACATGAAACCTATATAATTTTATTAACCAATATCACCCCAACAAATTCAATTAAAAATAAAAGCTTGAACTTCATCAGTGAAATAAATAAATAAATAAATCTTGTTTTCTTACAGTGCTTTTAAAGAGAAACGATGGCTTCATCAGTTAGAAATAGCAAAAGTCTTAGCCAAAAAGAGCATTTCTAACTTGACTACCCAAGGAGGACTGACAGCATATGAAAATCCTCTGGAAACTGCACTTTGAAAAGTCATGACAACCCCAGTTTGGGTGAAGAATTGATCAAATAGGACCTCCAGTTCTAATGTTAAAATTTCTAATAACAATTCTAATGCTATAATTTCTAATCACAGTTCTAATGCTACATAACTGTCAACAAGATATTTCATGTTAGCACCATATTTTCTTGGACTTACCACCATATTTTCTTGGACTTATCAAACTTAGGGCATTTATTTTTGCATAAAGAATCTGAGGAAGAATTCATAAGAAATTGAGAATAGTAGTTGCCTCTGGGGAGGAAACTGGGAGGATTAGAAACAAGGACAGAAATAAGAATTTTTACTATTTCTTCCTCCACCCCCAAGATTTGTTTGAATGTTTTTGTTTTTTCAACCATATGAATGCAGTATATAGTGAAAAAAAAAATTTAAGAAATTCTACATAGGAACAGTTCCTAGGAGAGTTAAAAATACAATCTAAATCTAGTACTGGCCTCAGACATCTTTTGAACATCTGCTAAAATATTACTTTCTATTAATTGTCTTAACTGAGGTAAAGTTTACAACCAGTGAGTCGCACAGATCTTACATGTGAGACTCAATGACTTTGACAAATATACACATCTATGTAACCAGTATTCCAATCAAGAGGTAGAATAATCCCATTACCCCAAAGTTTCTTTAAGCTTCTTTCCAAATCTATTCCAACCCCCAACAGGCAACCACTATTCTGATTTCTATCTTCATAGCTAAACTTTCCCAATCAAATGAATCATATAGGTTCTCAGGGAGGGAAAAATGGCGGCGGTATAGAAGGACGTGTCCCGTGCCTTGTCCCGGAGCAGATAGGGTGAGCAGCTGAAACGAGTAACATCCAGTCCGAATTGGCAGAGGAGATTCAGCTGGGAGACAGTTTGCAGCCGGGAAAGGCAGAGGACTCCTGGCAAAAGGTAAAGTCAAGGCTCTGGGAAGGATAATCGGCCAGAACTCTGAGCCCTGAGGATCAGAGGGAACCCACATGGCACCAGCTTGGGCCGCGTCCCTTGGGAAGGGCGCAGTGGAAAGAAGATACGCAGAACTGCTGGTCAGCAGGGGATTCTAGATCTGGGTCCACAGTCAGTAGAGGCTGAAGAGTGCCAGCAGGAGAGGAGTGTGTAGAGATGAACCTCTCCGGCCTCTGTGGCTTGTGCTTTTCTTCATAGATCCTAGTTCATAGGACCTTTCGGATACACACACTTACCCATGGCTGAAGTATAGGAGAAGGTGCGGAATTGTGGAATCTGGGGAGAGAGGGGGATCCAGGAGAAGTGGCAGTGAGTTTGGTGCTGAGTCATGCCTGAGCCTGGGACCTGGGCAGCCATTTTGTCCTGAAGAGATAGCCCCTCCCTCCAGTATCCAGGCAACTAATACAGCCACACCCAGATTCCACCCTGAATGGTAACAGGATTAAAAAACAAACAAAAAAAAACCCTAAATAGTCCCTGAGAGCACAAAGGGGCTGGACTAAATAGAGACTTTCAGTCCCAGCAATCAGAACCTGAGAAACACTACAGTACAGAAGACTGGGATCTTAAGCCAGCCAAAGGAACACTTCACTTTTTCATTTTTATTTTATTTTATTTTATTTATTACTTTGTTATCTCTCTTTTTTTTCTTTTTTTCTCTTTTTTCCTGTTTTTGTTTGTTGCTTTATTTTCTATTTATTTTCACATTATTTTTCCATCACTCTATTTTATTTTATTTGTATTTGCTATTTTTATACCATTTTTGAAATCAAATTTTTTGTAAATTAATTATTATTATTTTTTCTCATTCTCTTTCCTCTTATCCACCCATCCCCTTTCTACTTCCTCTATACTGAACTGAGATCCTCCCCATATTCATCCAATTCTTAACCTTAACTTCTATATATAAGCTTAGCATCTACAGATTCTGCCCCCACCCTCTTTGCTGGGGGGTTGGTGTTTGTATTTTTTATTTTATTTTTTTATCATTATTATTATTTTTGTTTGTTTACTTTGTTTGATTATTTATCTATTGGTTCAGTGGTATTTCCCCCCATATATATATATAATCTCCTTTTTCTTCCTTTTTCTTTTCTCTTATCTTTTTCACTCTCTTCGATATCATTTATTCTCTCTTTTCTCACCCCTAATTCTCTTTTCTCAGGTGGTCACTTATAGTAGGGTTATTATTGTCGTGAGTATATTCGTGCTTTGGTCCCTTTGTATTGTGTCTTGTTGAGGTGAATTTTATCCTGTCTGGCCAGGTGCTAGAGAGTGAGCCTCATAACCAGACACCTGGAGAGGAAATTCCATCCACAAATGGGTCAATAACACCCCAGATCCAACTACAGAGGCAGGAAGAAGGCGGCAGTGAGGGAGAGAGCGTAAGTCAGTGAGGGACCAAAAGAGGAGTGTGTGGTCATGTGGGATATGAGTGTGTGTGTGTGTGAGTGTGGCAGAGATAGATCCCACAGGACCTTTGGGGTCAGGCTAAACTGACTTGCCTAACTAGGCAGTCTCTGCTACCATTGTAAGCAGTTCCAGGAGGCTGGCTCATCCTCAGAAGCCTAGCATTTTTAAGGGGAGAGCTGCTGTAACTGGGAGCCAGGCCTTACCCCCACCCAGGGTGCCCTCAGATATCACCTGGGACTCTACAAACACCCCTGCCAGGGACCTGCTACCTCAGCTGTGGTCCCATGGTCAACGAGTCTCCAGCCACCCTGGGCGCAGGCTCCTGTGAGTTCTGAAGATTGCTTCCCTCTGACTGGCCCAATGCCTGAGCCCGGGGCACTGCAACCACGCAAGCAGCAGACACGTGAGCAGCCCACTCCTGTCCAAGGAGCAGCAGCCCCACGAGAAGCCTGCCCCAGGCCTAAGAGCAGAAGCCTCACGTGGCCTTCCCCTGTCCAAGGAGCAGCAGCGGTCAGCTGTGAGAGCAGCCCGCTCCCTCGTCTGAGGAACAACCACCATATGAGCAGCCTGCCATGTCTGAGGAGCAGCAGCCCCATGAGCAGCCTGCCCACGATTGAGAAGTAGCAGCCCCATACAGCCCGCCCCCATCCGAGGAGCAGCAGCTGCACAGCCCACACCCTTCTCCTGTCTGAGGAGCAATAGGTGTGTGAGAAACCTGCCCCCATCCAAGGAGCAGCAGCTGCATGAGCAGCCTGCCCCCATACAAGGAGCAGCAGTGGTGTGAGCAGCCCATGCCCATACAAGGAACAGAATCACTGCAAGCAGCCCGTTCCCATTCAAGGAGCAGTAGCCACACGAGCAGACCACCCACGTCCAAGGAGCGGCAGCCCTGTTCAGTCCACCCAGGTCCAAGGAGCAGCATACACCTGAACCCTGCACCTGTCCGAAGAGCAGTAGCTGGGTGAGTGGCCTGCCCCCATCCGAGGAGCAGCAGACATATATGCAGCTCGCTCCCGCCCTTAAAGAAGCAGCCATGCAAGCAGCCCACCCGTCCGAGGAGCAGCAGCCACTCGAGCAGACAGCCCCTGTACAAGGAGCAGCAGCAGCATGTGCAGCTCACTCTGGCCCAAGGAGCAGCAGCCACACAAGTGGACAGACCAACCACATCTGAGGAGCGGCAGCCCTGCACTGCCCACACTGGTCCAAGGAGCAGCAGCCACACGCAGTCTACACCTGTCCAACGAGCAGCAGCTGGGTGAGCATCCCGCCCCCATCCGAGGAGCAGCAGTCGCACATGCAGCTCACTCCCGCCTGAGGAGCAGCAGCCACACAAGTAGACCATCCCCCATCTGAGGAGCAGCAGCTTCGCGAGCAGCTCGCACCCGTACGAGGAGCAGTAGCCCTGTAAGCAACCTGCCCCTGTCCAAAGAGCGACAGCCTCACAAGCAGCCCACCCCATCTAAGGAACAGCAGCAGCATGCAGCCAGCCCTAATCAAAGGAGCAGCAGCCACGTGAGCAGTCCATGCCCATCTGAAGAGCAGAAGCCATGTAAACAGCCCACTCCTGTCCAAGGAGCAGCAGCCATGCTCAGCCCACCCGCACCTGAAGAGCAGCAGCCTCGTGATCAGCCCACCCCTGTCCAAGGAATAGTAGCTGTGCAAGCAGCCTCACCTACCAGCCAGAGGATACACCACTGCTACGAACAGCACCTACCAGAGGAGCCACTGCCAACTGAGGAGCAGCCACTACCACGACCACTTGAGGAGCAACTGTGGCCCGAGGAACCACTGCCACCCAAGGAGAAGCCCCTGCACGACTCGACATCCAGATCAGTCGGTGAGACCAAAAATGGGTAGACAAAGAAACCCCCAAAGGAAAGAAAAGGAGGACTCGCCAGAAAAGCAGCTAAGTGAAACAGAGGCATGCAATATGTCAGAAAAAGAATTCAGAATAAGGGTCCTAGAGTGAATAAACCAGATGGAGGAAAAAATCAACTTATGTAAGAATCAAGAAGGAATGGATGAAAAAATCAATAACTTATGTAAGAATCAAGAAGAAATGAAGAGTGATATAGCTGCAATAAAAAAACACCATGGAAAGTTTCAACAGTAGACTAGGAGAAGCAAAAGACCGAATTAGCAAATTAAAAGACAGGGAAGCAAAACACACCCAAACTGAACTGCTATTGGAGAAAAAAATTAAAAGACAGGACGAGGGTCTAAGGGAGCTATAGGACAACATGAAACGAAGCAACATACGAATAACAGGGGAGCCAGAACAACAGGAAGAGGAACAAGGCTTAGAAAACCTATTGGGAGAAATAATGTCAAAATACTTCCCTGAGGTGGGGAAGAAAAAAGTCACACAAACACAGAGAGTCCCAAACAGGATGAACCCAAAAATACCCATACCAAGACACATCATAATTACCATAGCAAATGTTCAGGACAAAGAGAGAATCTTACAGGCTGCAAGAGAGAGACAGAAAGCTACATACAAGGGATCTCCCATTAGATTATCAAATGATTTCTTAACAGAAACACATCAGGCCAGAAAAGAATGGACAGAAATTTACAAAGTGATGCAAAGCAAGGGACTGAATCCAAGAATACTCTATCCAGCAAGGCTATCACTCAAAATTGAAGGGGAAATAAGAAGCTTCACAGACAAAAAAAAAAAAAAAAAAAAAAGGCTAAGGGAGTTTATCATCACCAAGCCAGCAATGCAAGAAATGCTAAAGGGACTGGTGTAAAAAGAAGAAATAAAAAGCTAAGAAAGAAAACAGGCACAAAAAATAAAAATAGCTACAAACAAGTAACTTTCAATAATAACTTAAAAGTAAATGGACTAAATGCTTGAATCAAAAGACATTGAGTGGCTGAATGGATAAAAAAACATGACCCATTTATTCGCTGTCTACAAGAGACCCACCTCAGAATAAGGGACTCACACAGGCTGAAAGTGAAGGGATGGAAAAATATCTTTCAGGCAAATGGAAATGAAAAAAAAAAAACTGGGGTAGCAATACTTATATCAGACAAAATAGACCTCAAAGTGAAGGCCATAATAAGAGACAAGGAAGGCCACTTCATAATACTAAAGGGATCAATACAACAAGAGGATATAACCCTGATAAACATATATGCACCCAGTGCAGGAACACCCAAATACATAAAAAAAAACTGCTGGAAGATACCAAGGGAGAGATTGACAAAAATACAATCATAATAGGGGACTTTAATAAACCACTGACATCACTGCATAAATCCTCTAGACAAAAAATCAGCAAAAAAACAGCAATCCTAAATGACTCACTAGATCAGATGGACTTAATTGACATCTTCAGAACATTTCACCCCAAAGCCACGGAATATACATTCTTCTCAAGTGCACGTGGGACATTTTCAAAAATAGACCACATATTGGGTCACAAGCAAAGTCTCCCCAAATTCAAGAAGATTGAAATCATACCAAGCATCTTCTCAGACCACAATGGCATAATAATAGAAATAAACTACAATAAAAACAACCCAAAACACTCAAACACTTCGAAGCTGAATAGCATGTTATTATATATTGATTGGGTTACCAGTGAGATCAAAGAAGAAATTAAAAACATCCTGGAAACTAATGACAATGAAAACACAACAATCCAAAACCTATGGGACACAATGAAAGCAGTCCTGAGAGGGAAGTTTATAGCTCTACAGGCCTACCTCAAAAAACAAGAAAAAATGGTAGTAAATCATCTAACGCTACATCTCAAAGAATTAGAAAGAGAGCAACAAGACAAGCCCAGAATGAGCAGAAGGAAGGAGATAATAAATATTAGAGCAGAAATAAATGACATAGAGACCAAAAAAACAATACAGAAAATCAATGAAACCAAGAGCTGGTTCTTTGAAAGGATAAACAAGATTGATGAACTTCTAGCCAGGCTCACCAAGAAGCAAAGAGAGAGGACCCAAATAAACAAAATCAGAAATGATAGAGGCGAAATAACAACAGACCCCACAGAAATACAAATGATTGTTTAAAAATACTATGAACAACTCTACTCCAACAAACTAGACAACCTGGAGGAAATGGACATATTCCTAGAAAAATACAACATTCCAAAACTCAATCAGGAAGAATCTAAAAATCTCAATATGTCAATAACTATGGAAGAAATTGAAGCAGTCATCAAAAAGCTTCCAGAAAACAAAAGCCCAGGTCCAGACGGCTTCACAGGGGAGTTTTACCAAACATTCAAGGAAGAACTAAAACATATCCTCCTCAGACTATTCCAAAAAATTCAAAAGGAAGGAACACTTTCAAGCTCATTCTATGAAGCCAGCATCACCCTAATACCAAAACCAGATAAAGACAACACAATGAAAGAGAATTACAGGCCAATATCCCTCATGAACATAGATGCCAAAATCCTAAACAAAATTTTAGCAAATCGGGTCCAGCAATACATCAGAAAGATCATACACCATGACCAAGTTGGATTTATCCCAGAGGTGCAAGGATGGTACAATATCCACAAATCAATAAATGTGATACATCACATAAACAAATTGAGAGGAAAAAAACCATGTAGTCATATATCAATTGATGTAGAAAAAGCATTTGACAAAATCCAACACCCATTTTTGATAAAAACTCTCAGCAAGGTGGGAATAGAAGGATCATACCTCAACATAATAAAAGCCATATATGACACACCCACAGCCAACATCATACTCAATGGACAAAAACTAACACCATTTCCCCTTAGAACAGGAACAAGACAGGGATGCCCATTCTCACCACTCCTGTTTGACATAGTACTGGAAGTATTAGCCATTGCAATTAGACAAGAAGAAGAAATAAAAGGCATCCAAATTGGAAAAGAGGAAGTAAAACTGTCCTTATTCGCAGATGACATGATATTGTACATAAAAAAACCCTAAAGACTCCATAAAAAAAACTATTAGACTTAATAAATGAATTAGGCATTGTAGCAGGATACAAAATTAACCCCAAGAAATCTATGGCATTTCTATATACCAATAGTGAACTTACAGAAAGAGAGACTAAAAAAGCAATCCCATTTACCATCACACCAAAAAAATTAAGATACCTAGGAATAAATTTAACTAAAGAGGTAAAAGACCTCTACTCAGAAAACTACAGGACGTTGAAAAAAGAGATAGAGGAAGACATAAACAGATGGAAGAACATACCATGTTCATGGATTGGTAGAATCAACATTATTAAAATGTCCATACTACCCAAAGCAATCTATAAATTCAAAGCACTTCCCATTAAAATACCAATGGCATATTTCACAGACCTAGAACGAACTCTCCAAAAATTCATCTGGAATAAAAAAAGAACCCAAATAGCTGCAGCGATCCTGAGAAAGAAGAACAAAGTAGGTGGGATCTCAATACCAGATATCAAGCTGTATTACTGTTAGGTCGGAGAGAGCCCAGGATCAGAGACACAGATACTGGCTTCTCCCTGAATCAACACTGATCCCCACACAGATACTGACTCATTCCTGAATACCTGGCTGACCCCCCTGCAGCTGAAACTTCCTCAACTGAATACCTCACCTCATGTCCCCACCCCTCACCTAACCACAGTATAAAAAAAGCACCCCCCTCCCTGTTGGTGTGAATCCACATGCCCTGTCTTTGGGGGTACGTGGGTCTCCCGGGGACGCAGAAATAAACCTTTTCCTTTCCTTTCTTTTCTGATTCACTGGACTCTCTATTTCTTGCATCGCCTCCTGAGCCACCTAACCTAACAATTACAAAGCCACTGTTCTCAAAACTGCCTGATACTGGCACAAGAACAGACATATAGATCAATGGAATAGACTAGAGAACCCAGAAATCAGCCCGAACCTATATGTTTAATTAATATTTGACAAAGGAGGCAAGAACATACAATGGAGTCAAGACAGTCTCTTCAATAAATGGTGTTGGGAAAATTGGACAGATACATGCAAAAAGAAAATGAAACTAGACCACCAACTCACACCATACACAAAAATAAACTCAAAATGGATAAAGGACTTAAATGTAAGACGGGAAATCATAAAAATACTAGAGGAATCCAAAGGCAACAAAATCTCCAGACATATGCCAAAGCAATTTCTTCACCTATACAGCTCCTAGGGCAGTCGTGGACAAACTAAGGCCCGCGGGCCGGATCCGGTCCTTTTGAAATGAATAAAACTAAAAAAAAAAAAAAAAAAAAAAAAAAAGAAAAGACCGTACCCTTTTATGTAATGATGTTTACTTTGAATTTATATTAGTTCACACAAACACTCCATCCATGCTTTTGTTCCAGCCCTCCGGTCCAGTTTAAGAACCCATTGTGGCCCTCGAGTCAAAAAGTTTGCCCACCCCTGTCCTAGGGCATTGGAAACTAAAGAAAAAATAAACAAATGAGACTACATCAAAATAAGAAGCTTCTGCACAGCAAAAGAACCCATCAACAAAACAACAAGAAAGCCCACTGCATGGGAGAACATTTGCCAATGTTATCATCAATAAGGGTTTAATCTCCATTTATAGGAAACTCATACAACTTAACAAAAGAAAGATAAACAATCCAATCAAAAAATGGGCAAAGGACCTAAATAGACACTTTTTTAAAAAGGACATTCAGAAAGCCAAGAGACATATGAAAACATGCTCAAAGTCACTAATCATCCAAGGGATGCAAATTAAAACAACAATGAGGTAACACCTCACACCTGTCAGAATGGCTATCATCAACAAATCAACAAATGAAAAGTGCTGGAGAGGATGCAGAGAAAAAGGAACCCTCCTTCACTGCAGTGGGAATGCAGACTGGTGCAGCCATTGTGGAAAACAGTATGGCGTTTACTCAAAAATTTAAAAATGGAACTGCCATTTAATCCAGTAATACCACTTTTAGGAATATACCCCAAGAAAACAGAAACACCAATCTGAAAGGATATATGCACCCTTATGTTCATAGCAGCACAATTTACAATAGCTAAGATTTGGAAACAGCCTAAGTGCCCATCAACAGATGAGTGGATTAGAAAACCGTGGTACATCTACACGATGGAATACTATGCTGCTATAAAAAATAAGGAATTCTTATCATTTGCAGCAGCATGGATGGATCTGGTGAGCATTATGCTAAGTGAAATAAGCCAGGCAGTGAAAGAAAAACACCACATGATCTCACACATTTATGGATAACAAAGAACATTATAACCTGATGAACAAAACGATAGATACAGAGGCAGAGAAGCATTGATCAGACTGTCAAATTACAGTGGGGAGGCTGGGGAGTGTTGGGGGCGGAGGTAAGAGATCAACAGAAGGACTTGTATGCATTCATATAAGCATAACCAGTGGACACAAGACACTGGATCGGTGGGGTGAGGGCATGTGCTGGGGGTTAGGGGAGGCCAGGGGAAGGTCAATGGGGGAAAAAGGAGACATATGTACTACTATCTGTAATACTTTAAACAATAAAATAAAATTTAAAAATAAAGAAAATAACCAGTTAAGGGCTACTGAGCATTTATCTATATATATAAAAGCCTAAGCAACTGTTACAACTGGTCAACTGGTCACTATGACCTGCACTGACCACCAGGGGACAGATGCTCAATGCAGGAGCTGCCCCCTCATGGTCAGTGCCCTTCCACAGCCAACTTCCTGTGGCCGGCCAATTTCCCATGGTCCGTACCCCTTGCCAGCAGGCCCCAATGGTCTCTATCAGCCCCGACTGCAGGCCAGGCTGAGGGACCCCACCTGTGCATGAATTCGTGCACCAGGCCTCTACTATTAAAGAAGAAAAATAAGGTGACATATACAAAAGCTCTGTGCAAACTAATCTACACTAATAAAAGAGAAACATGGTAATTAGCGTACGACCGCTACCCTGTTCATTGGCTAATCAGTGAGTATATGCAAATTAACTGTCAGCCAAGATGGCGGCCGGCAGCCAGGCAGCTGGAAGCGAACATGAGGCTTGCTTGCTGCAGTGAAGGAGGACTCCAACGTTCCCCGCCTAACTTGCCGGCCTGTCAGCTGCAAGTCTAAGCAACTATATACTATGTTGCAAATAAGAAGCTAAACAAAACCCCAGAAACCAGCCGGACTGAAATCTAGCCGGTCCGCAACATTGTATCAATGTTTTCAGCAGCGAGGCCTCAGAGCTAAAGCTGGCCCAGAATAAAAAAAAACAAAAAAGAAAACAAGGAGCGGTTGGGAGCTTCAGTCACTTGCTTCCGGAAAACAGCCCTCAGCCCCTCACCCAGACTGGCCAGGCACCCCAGTGGGGACCCGCACCCTGATCCAGGACACCCTTTAGGGCAAACCAGCCGGCCCCCACCCATGCACCAGGCCTCTATTCTATATAGTAAAAGGGCAATATGCCTCCCGGCACAGGGATCAGCGGAGTAGCGAGGCTCCCAGCACCGGGATCAGTGTGACAGGGGGCAGCGCCCAAACCCTCTGATCGCCCTGTGGCTCTGTGTGTGACAGGGGAAGGCACCCTAACCCCCTGATCAGCCGTGCTCTGTTCATGACAGGGAAGGCGCCCCAACCCCCTGATCAGCCCTGCTCTGTGCCTGATGGGGGGGGGCTCCCCAATCCCCTGATCGCCCTACGGCTCTGTGTTTGACAGGGTGCAGCACCACCCCCCCCACCCCCGACGGGCCCTGCTCTGTGTGTGACAGGGTAGAGCCATAACCTCTCCATCGGCCCTGCCCTGAGTGTGACAGGGTGCAGCGCCCCAACCCCCTGATCCGCCCTGCTCTGTGTGTGACAGGGGGCGGGGCCACAACCTCCCTATCCACCCTGCTCTGTTCGTGACAGGGGAAGGCACCCCAACCCCCTGATCAGCCCTGCTCTGTGCCTGATAGGGGGGAGCTCCCCAATCCCCTGATTGCCCTACGGCTCTGTGTTTGACAGGGTGCAGCGCCACCCCCCCCCACCCCCCACGGGCCCTGCTCTGTGTGTGACAGGGTAGAGCCATAACCTCTCCATCGGCCCTGCCCTGAGTGTGACAGGGTGCAGCGCCCCAACCCCCTTATCTGCCCTGCTCTGTGTGTGACAGTGGCAGCGCCCAAACCCCCTGATCGGCCCTGTTCTGTGGGTGATAGAGGGTGGCGCCCCAACCCCCTCCACGGGCCTTGCTCTGTGTGTGACAGGGTAGAGCCATAACCTCCCCATTGGCCCTGCCCTGAGTGTGACAGGGTGCAGCGCCCCAACCCCCTGATCCGCCCTGCTCTGTGTGTGACAGGGGGTGGTGCCCAGACTCCCCTATCAGCCCTACTCTGTGACAGCGGGGAGCTCCCCAACCCCCTGATTGACCCTGCTCTGTGTGTGTCAGGGTATGGAGCCCCAACCCCCCTGGTGGGCCCTGTTCTGTGAGTGACAGGGGGCAGCGCCCTAACCCCCTGATTGGCCCTGCTCTGTGAGTGACAGGGGGCAGCGCCCCAACCCCCTGATTGGCGCTGCTCTGTGTGTGACAGGGGGTGGCACCACAACCTCCCCATGGACCCTGCCTTGAGTGTGACAGGAGGCAGTGCCCCAACCCCCCAATCGGCCCTACCCTGAGTGTGACTGAGGGTGGCATCGCAACCTCCCGATCTGCCCTGCTCTGTGCATGACGGGGTGGCGCCCCAACTCCCCAATCGGCCCTGCTCTGAGCCTGACCAGGGGCTGCACTTAGGGATTGGGTGTGCCCTCTGCCACCCGGGAGCAGGCCTAAGCCAGCAGGTCATTATCTCCCGAGGGGTCCAAGACTGTGAGAGGGCACAGGCCGGGCTGGGGGACCCCCCGCCCCCTGAGTGCACAAATTTTTGTGCACTGGGCCTCTAGTCCTATATAATAAAGGCTAATATGCAAATAGACTGAATGGCAGAACAACCGAACAACCGGTCGCTATGATGTACACCGACCACCAGGCGGCATGAGTGAAACATGGTGGGCGTCGGCCACAGCAGGATGGTGAAGCAGGTTAGTGGGGGCGCCAGATCAAGGTGGGGCACCAGTTGCTGTCATCGGGGTGAGCCTCTGGTGGAAACTGAAAATTCTTTGCTCTTGCACGCCACAATCCCACCAGCAGGCACTTGCACTCGCTGCCAGTGCCAGAGCTGCTGCTCACACCCACTGCCAGAGCCTGGCACCGGCCCCAATCGCCCCTGAGGGTTTCTCCTCCTCCCCCTGCTCCTGAGTGGCGACTGGGGCAGCAGCCGCTGCTCACCACCACTTATGGTGCTGGCCCTGCTTGCAACCACTGCTGGCGCTGGCCCCAATTGCTCTGCGCCATCAGCAGGTGCGAGCGGGACCGATGTTGTTAGTGGGTGGGAGCAGTGGCGTTGGGAGTGGAGCCGCCGGCAGACAGGACCGGGGGCTGCGGTGGAGGGGCTGGGATGGGGGGCTCGGAGGATGGGCCAAGACCTGCCCCTGTGCTCACCGCAGCTTTGCGGCCCACAGTTCCTTTTAAGGTGCACAAATTTGTGCACTGGGCCCCTAGTCTGTCTACATTATAAGAGGCCAGGGGTCATCACAATCTAAATGACCAGACAGATGACTGGTCACCAGGAAGTGCATGGAGCACCTCTTGGTGCTCCCCTGTGGTCCACAGGCTCCTATCATAGCAATGCTGGTGGCCAGCGGGTGGGCGGGGCAGCGGGGCGAGGCGGGCATGGCTGTGGATCAGGCCTGGAGAGAGGCCCAGAGAGAGAGGCAGTGCCTGATCTGCAGCCGCCGCAGCTGCTGGCGAGGCCCAGAGAGAGAGAGAGGCAGGGCCTGATCCACAGCTGCCATGGAGGCTGAGGATCAGGCTTGGAGAGAGGCCCAGAGATAGGCCTGGAGACGCTGATTGGCATAGAAACCGACCAATAAGAACCAAATCTGGGTGAACTGCAAGGGCAGAACCTAAGGTGGGGGCTGAGGAGGGGTTTTAAGGGCAACAGCTGTTTGGTGTAAGGTGTAAGAAAGCAGTTCAATTTTTTAATAACCGGTTTGGCAGTATAGTGCATATGGCTGGCTATCAGTCCAGATATCGGGATTATGTATTTTCGTCTGCCAAGAGCGTTTCCTCCTGCTGAAAAGGCTTTTCATCCCCATTTAAGCAATCCTATCCTATATAATCCATCTACTACTAAAAGGGTAATATGCTAATTAGACAGGGTTGACCGGCCATCTTCCGGACGTCTGACTTCCTTCTGGACAAAGCCATGGTGGTTGGGGCCGAGGCAGAGGCAGTTAGGGGCGACCAGGCCTGCAGGGGAGGGCAGTTGTGGGCAATCAGGCCTGCAAGGGAGGGCAGTTGGGGGAGAGATCAGGCTGGCAGTGGAGGGCAATTGGGGGTGATCAGGCCTGCAGGGGAGGGCTATTGGGGATGACCAGGCTGGCAGGAGAGGGCTGTTGGGGGCGAACTGGCCAGCAGGGGAGGGCAGTTGAGGGCAATCAGGCTGGCTGGGGAGCAGTTAGGGATGATCAGGCAGGCAGGCAGAGGTGGTTAGGGGCAATCAGGCAGGCCGGCAGAGGGGTTAGGGGCAATCAGGCAGGCCGGCAGAGGGGTTAGGGGCAATTAGGCAGACAGGCAGTGTGGTCAGGGGTGATCAGGCAGGCAGGCAGGTGAGTGGTTAGGAGCTAGTGGTCCCAGATTGCGAGAGGGATATCAGACTGCCAGTTTTGGGCCGACCTGGCCTGCAGGGATAGGGCCTAAACTGGCAGTCAGACATCCCCCATGGGGTCTCCAATTGGAGAGGATGCAGGCTGAGCTGAGGGAACCCCTCCCCCCACCCCGTGCACGAATTTCGTGCACCGGGCCTCTAAAATATATATATATATGTATATATATATATGTGTATATATGTGTGTGTGTGTGTGTATATATATATATATATATATATATATATATATATATATATATATATATAAAGCCTAACCAACCAAACAAGTGGCCGGTCACTATGACACTCACTGACCAGGAGGGGGCAGACATTCAATGAACAAGCTGCTGCCTGGCTGTCAGTGCACTCCCACAGCTGGAGCGCCGCTCAGCGAGTCTACCAAGTGGTGGTGGCAGCAGGCGCAGTGGGGCCAGGATGAACAGGAGCTGCGCTGCACCTGGCCTGGGTTCAGGCTCCTCCCCAGCCACCTGCTGCTTCGTGCACTACTACATCTCTTGGGGGATGTTGGAATGCCGGTTTGGGCCCGATCCCCGCAGGCCAGGTTGGGCTAAAACTGGCAGTCCAACATCCCCCTTGGCACCCTGGATTGCGAGATGGCACAGGCTAGGCTGAGGGACCCTACCGGTGCACAAATCTATGCACTGGGCCTCTAGTAGTCTATAAAAGCTTCGGTTTTGCCCTGGCTAGCTTGTTTCAGTGGTTGGGCATAGGCCTGCACACTGAAGGGCTGCAGGTTTTCCAAGAGCATGTACCTGGGCTGCAGGTTCAATTCCCCAGCTCAGGTTCGGGAGCATGCTTGGGAGTCAATCTCTCTCTCTCTCTCTCCCACCCCCATCCCTCCACCACTTGCCTTCCACTCTCTCTGGAAATCAATGTAGGGAAAAGTTTCAGCCAAGGTAAGAACAGTTTTTATTTTAGTGTTTGCTACTGCTACCTTTTGAAGTTTTAGTAAATTCAAAAACTAATAGAAAACATCAGATTGCTGCTTTATTGGTTCTAAAAGCTATTAATGAAGAGAAGAGGGGAGCAAGAGGAAGCCAAATATCTAACCATTATTGAAAATATAAATTATAGAATGTTCATAGAATGGAGTAGCATGCTAACATTAAAAATGATTTTGTATCCTGGTGGGCATGGCTCAGTGGTTGAGCATAGACCTATTAGTATAAACTAGTAGGTCTCCTGATCATGGTTGAATACCCCATCAGGGCACATGCCCAGGTTGCAGGCTTGATCCCTAGTGTGGGGTGTGCAGGAGGCAGCCGATCAATAATTCTCTCTCTCATCAACAAATTAACAAACAACAAGTGCTGGCGAGGATGTGGAGAAAAAGGAACCCTCGTGCACTGCTGGTGGGAATGCAGACTGGTGCAGCCACTGTGCAGAACAGTATGGAGTTGCCTCAAAAAACTAAAAATGGAACTCCCATTTGACCCAGTGATCCCACTTCTAGGAATATATCCCAAGAAACCAGAAACACCAATCAGAAAGGATATATGCACCCCTATATTCATAGCAGCACAATTCACCATAGCTAAGATTTGGAAACAGCCTAAGTGCCCATCAGTAGGTGAGTGGATTAAAAACTGTGGTACATCTACACAATGGAATACTACGCCGTGGTAAAAAAAAGAAGGTCTTACCATTTGCAACAGCATGGATGGACCTGGAGAGCATTATGCTAAGTGAAATAAGCCAGTCAGAGAAAGATAAATATCACATGATCTCACTCATTTATGGAATATAATGAACAACATAAACTGATGAACAAAAACAGATCCAGAGACAGAGAAGCATCGATCAGACCGTCAAACCTCAGTGGGAAGGTAGGGGAGGGTGGGGGTAAGAGGGAGAGATCAACCAAAGGACTTATATGCAAGCATATAGGCCTAACTAATGGACACAGACAACAAGGGGGTGAGGGCATGAGTGGGGGGGGGGGGTAATGTGGGGATAAGGACACATGTAATACCTTAATCAATAAAGAAATTTAGCCAAAACCGGTTTGGCTCAGTGGATAGAGCGTCGGCCTGCGTACTGAAAGGTCCCAGGTTCGATTCCGGTCAAGGGCATGTACCTGGGTTGCGGGCACATCCCCAGTAGGAGGTGTGCAGGAGGCAGCTGATCGATGTTTCTCTCTCATCGATGTTTCTAACTCTCTATCTCTCTCCCTTCCTCTCTGTAAAAAATCAATAAAATATATTTTTTTTAAAAAAAGCCTACCTGCTTTAGGCTTATTTAAAAAAAAATAAAGAAATTTAAAATAATAATAATAATTCTCTCTCATCATTGATGTTTCTATCTCTAGTGAGATAGAAATGTTAGCATGCTACTCCATTCTATGAACATTCTATAATTTATATTTTCAATAATGGTTAGATATTTGGCTTCCTCTTGCTCCCCTCTTCTCTTCATTAATAGCTTTTAGAACCAATAAAGCAGCAATCTGATGTTTTTATTGATTTCCTCTCTGAAATCAATAAAAAAATTTTTTAAATGATTTTGTAGAAGACCAGTTAATGGTAAATAAGTATTTCATGGTATGCTTTAAATGGAAAACAAACAAACAAAAAACAACACCGTTATAAATGTAGGTATAATGTGATTCAAACTTGTCTTTTAAAAAAACCTGTGTATAGTTTTGCTAACCTGTACCTTCTTAATTTGTAAAAGAAATGTATAATATATTTGTAATAAAAGAATGTAAAGAAAGAAAAAAGTCTCAGTTTCCTTACCTTTAATGAGAACAATAATGGTAAGAACAGTTCCTGACTCGGTGCTTAATAACTGTTAGCTATTGATATAAATGTAAGCTCTGCGGGGGTAGAGGGGCGTTCGGATTTTAAACACCTTTTTGTCTCCCACAGAGCCTAGCAACTTTCCCCCCAGCCTGCTACATATTTTATAGTATTTGCGATCAGAAGAATCCGCTAACCCCCGCGCCGCAGCACACACCCCAGGGCTCCTTGGAGCAGGGGACCAACACAGCCCAGAACCCAAAGCTCAGGACGCTGACGCGTCGGACCTCCTTCGCGAGCGGACTCGGGACCGGAAGTGGCGAGGGCGGGTCCGCGCTGAAGGGAAGGTGACGGCCCCGCGAAGATGCTGCTGGACCTGTCCGAGGAGCACAAGGAGCACCTGGCCTTTCTGCCGCGAGTGAACAGCTCGGGTCCGGGGCGCGGCAGCGGGGGGTGGCGTTGTGGGGTCCGGGGAGGGAACCCGCGGGAGCGCCCGGTGCTCACGGTCTCCTGGCTTCCGTTGCAGTCGTCGCCGAGTTTGGGCGGATTGCGGTGGAGTTCCTGAGGCGAGGCGCGAACCCCAAGATCTACGAGGGCGCCGCCAGTAAGAAGGGAGGGGCGCGGCCCCGCAGGCTGTGCTAGCCGTTGTCTGTAGCCCTGAGAAAGGGGTCGTTGCGTCTGTGAGGGGCTAGTGCCCTCGTGGTAGAGTAGCACCCGGAGGGCCCGTCCGTCCGGGCGCAGGTCCTGCTGGTTTCCTAAGAAGCCGTGAGGTTTTTAGAGCTTCTATCAGTCGGCTTCCTCGTGAGTAAAATAGACATACTACCGCCTGCGAGACATACCATAAGGCTTACGCTCACCGAACGAAGTGTGTGGACTAGCCTGGTGAGCCGCATCACGCCAGTGTTCGGTTATTATTGTTCACACATCTTCTTTTGGTGAAGCATTGTTTTTTCCCGCTGCAGGAGGGCAGGTTCTCAGGTTAAGTCGGTTGCCGCAGGTCTGGTCTCGGGCGGCTGCATTGGTGAAGAAGGAAGGTTACAGCGGGCACTCCTGAAGGCATGGGGCTGGGAGCGAGAAGGAGCGGAACGCTGTTACCACCTCATTATTTTTAATTGTTTGGAAAAAAAAGGAACAATGGACAATATTTAGTCTTAAATAAGAGTTTGAGTAAAAGGATAAAAACCACACATTAATTTATTTGCTCATTTTTCCTTTTTTCTCAGGAAAACTCAATGTGAGTAGTGACACTGTCCAGCATGGCGTGGAAGGATTAATATACCTGCTCACTGAAAGCTCAAAGCTCATGGTAAGGGCTTCTGTGGACTATCTTGCATTTCCCAAACCTTAAGAAGGTCATGCATACTCTACATCATAGTGCTGGCAATACCTGCTTATTTCAGTAATGTTATTCATGGCTTATGATTGATTTGGTGAAGCCAGGCCTAAACAATCTATACTGCGGCTGCGAGGGCCCAGGGCAGGCCAAGGAGGCTGGCAGTGGCAGCAGCAGAGGGGTGATGGGGGCATGCCTTCCCCTGATCAGCCCAGTTGCCTCCCATAGGGGAGGCCAGAGGCAGCAGCAGTGGTAGGGTGATGGGGTGCACCATCCTCTGATTGGCATGGTTGCCTCCCGTAGAGGGAGGCCAGAGGCAGCAGCACTGGCCGGGGTGATGGGGGCAGTGCCTTCCCCTGATTGGTCTGGTCACCTCCCACAGAGGGAGGCCAGACTGTGGCCCTAGACCGTCAGTAGAACATCCCCTGAGGGCTCCCGGACTGTGAAGGGGGACAGGCCAGGCTGAGGGCCTTCCCCCAGGCCCTGGGTGCCTGAAGCAGGCCAGAGGAGAGAAGCCTGGGTCCTGGGTGCGGGGGCCGAGGCAGAGGCAATTAGGGGTGATCAGATATGCAGAGGAGCAGTTAGGGGTGATCAGGCTGGCAGGGGAGCAGTTAGGGGCGATCAGGAGTCCTGGGTGCCTGCAGCTGGTCTGGGTGAAGCCACCCCGGTCCCGGTGCCTGCTGCCGGACGGAGGGAGGGAAGCCTGGGTCCCAGGTGCCTGCAGCTGGCCGGAGGAGGAAAGCCTGGGTCCTGGGTGCAGGGGCTTAGGCAGAGGCAGTTAGGGGTGATTAGGCAGGCAGGCAGGTGAGTGCTTAGGAGCCAGCAGTCCCAGATTGCAAGAGGGATGTCTGACTGCTGTTTAGGCCCAAACCCACAGGATTTGGGCCTAAACTGGCAGTCGGACAGCCCCCAAGGGTCCCGGATTGGAGAGGGTGCAGGCCGGGCTGAGGGAGCCACCCCCTATCCCTCCGCCCCCTCCCCCGCCCCCCCGAACGAATTTCGTGCACCGGGCCTCTAGGGTATAACGATCTGCTGTCATGAATACCTTCATCTATAATAATAAAAAGGTAATATGCTAATTAGACTGGATGTCCTTCCGGACAAAGCCTGGTCCCCTGTGCCCTCCGGCTGCCGGAAGGAAGCCAGTGCTGGCAGCCGGTGGAAGGAAGGCCTACTCTTGCATGAATTTTGTGCATGGGGCCTCTAGTGTTAGTGTAAATTAAAATTGCCATTAATTCTGCATGTTACTGAACCATATACCATAGTATGTATCCTAAGAGAAGGGAGAATATAGTGATTTACTTTTTTGCATATTAGCAGCATCTGGCGTGATATAGAACAGGAGAGAAAATGGAGCATTTTAATTCTTTATTTTTATATTTTAATAAAGTATTTTTATGTCTCAGAAACTCAGATTTTAAAATAGTGAGCAAGGGTTGCCTTTAATTAAGGAGTGTTGTTTCTTTTACCAGACAGAATTTGGGGATTTACCAAAAGAATTCAGGGATTTCATATTCTTTTGTATAGTAGTATATCAACTGTTTTAGCATTTTCTAGACAAAGATAAATTTTGATGTTCTGTTAAACTCAATCACTTTAGATTTCCGAACTGGATTTCCAAGACTCTGTTTTTGTTCTGGGATTCTCAGAAGAATTGAACAAATTGTTGCTTCAGCTTTATCTGGATAACAGAAAGGAGATCAGAACTATTCTGAGTGAACTGGCACCAGACCTCCCCAGTTACCACAGCCTTGAATGGCGACTAGATGTACAGGTATGGCTTTTTATTATTATTAATCTGAATTAGATACAAGATTAATTTTAGGTTTATGTCCTCAGGCCTATTCTTTACCACCTTAACCAAACTCTGGTTTGAAACTTGAGAGGTTTTGTTTGTTTGTATGTCTTTTAGGTAACATTTTTTAAAAATTTATCTTTATTGTTGAAAATATTACAGGTGTCCCCTTGTTTCCCCCCATTGGCCCCTTGCCCCCCATTTTAACCCCCTCCCCTGGCCTTTTAACCATATGCATATATGCATATATGCATAACCCATAGACATAGACAATAGTGTGGTAAAGGCCTGAAACTGGTTTTTTAATGTTCATTTTTCAGGCCATTTCACAAATAGTTCATTTTCTTATATTTTTAATGTGTCACATCAGTTTAATTTGCAAAGTTTGTAAGAAATAGGTTATTTTGGAAAAGGAGATGGTTATGCAGATTTTCTTCAGTGATGCTTAGATTTTTTAAAAGCTTTTTGTTTAAATAAATACACACATAGAAAAGTGCACAGGTCAGTGAATGTACAGTTCAGTGAGTTATCTCATGGTGAAAATACCCATGAAACCAACACTTACCCATGACCAGCATCCCAAAAGTGTCTTCCTCATCTCCTCCAACTACTTCCCCTTTTTTCTTTTCCTGATTTCTAATACATAGATTACTTTTGCTGCTCTTTAACTTTCTGTATATGGAATGATTCAGCAGTGCTCTTTTGTGCCTGGCTCTGGCTTCTGTACATATTATATTTGTGAGATTCATTTGTTTTTAAAGCCATATAGATAACCAAAAGGTAGTTGTCAGACTATTGCATGTAACCCTTCTTCAAACAGTGACAGATTAAGAGATGTTTATTGATTGTCATCCTTTGCTTTGCTAAATGCTTTGGGAAACAAAGTGTAAGATGCTTTCTCAGCTGGAAAAGATATTGTCATTTAGGAATATTAGATGTTCTCGAAATAACCTGTAATTAAAAATAGTTATGGCCCTAGCCGGTTTGGCTCACTGGATAGAGCGTCGGCCTGGGGACTCAAGGGTCCCAGGAGCGATTCCAGTCAAGGGCATGTACCTTGGTTGCAGGCACATCCCCAGTAGGGAGTGTGCAGGAGGCAGCTGATTGATGTTTCTCTCTCATCGATGTTTCTAACTCTCTATCCCTCTCCCTTCCTCTCTGTAAAAAATCAATAAGATATATATTTAAAAAAAATAGTTATGAAATACTAGAGGCCTGATGCTTAGATTCATGCACCAATGGGTTCCCTTGGCCTGGCCTGTGGGGATTGGGCCGAAACCGGCTCTCCAACATCCCCCGAGGGGTCCCGGATTGCGAGAGGGTGCAGGCCAGGCCGAGGGACCCCACTGGTGCACGATCGGGACTGGCGAGGGACCGCGGGAGGGGTCCAGGGCATGTCCAGCCCATCTCTCCCAGTCCCAATTGGCCGTACCCCAGCAGCAAGCTAACCAACCAATCGGAGTGTCTGCCCCCTGGTGGTTAGTGTGCATCATAGTGACTGGTCGAACAACAGTTGGACACTTAGCATATTAGGCTTTTTTATTATATAGGACTAGGGGCTCAGTGCACGAATTCGTGCATCTTAAGAGGAACTGTGGGCCACGAGGCTGTGGTGGGCACAGGAGCAGGTATTGGCCCATCCTCCGCACCCCCACCCGGCCCCTCTCACCGTGGCCCCCAGTCCCCAGTCTGCCAGCAGCCCCACTCCCGCCGCCCCCCTCACACTGACGGCACCGGCCCCACTCGTACCTGCTGACAGCACAGGGTGATTGGGGCTGGTGCCAGCAGTGGGTGTGAGTGGCGGCTGCTGCCCTGATCGCCCCTCAGGAGCAGGGGGAGGTGGAGAAGCCCTCAGGGGCAATAGGGGCCTGCAGCCTTCGCTCGCACCCGCTGACAGCGCCAAGTGATCGGGGGCGGCACCATGCGCCGGCAGCAGGTGTGAGTGACCAGCGGGACCGCAGCGTGTGGGAACAAAGTATTTTCAGTAACGACTAGAGGCTTGCCTCGATGACAGCGACTGGTGTCCTACCTAGGTCTGGAACCCCCACTCACCTGCTCCACCATCCTGCCATGGCCAATGCTCACCATGTTCCACGCTCTGCCTCCTGCAGCCAACACCCGCCATGTTCTGCGCACGCCCCCTTGGTGGTCAGCGCATGTCATAGTGACCAGTTGTTCGGTTGTCCCACCGTTGGGTCTATTTGCATAGTAGGGTTTTATATATATAGATGGTTTTGGAGGAGGGAAAAGAATAGAATTGTGTAAATCAAGATACACTGAGTGTTTCAAAAAAAGCTATAGTTCAGGTAGTTCAGTGAATGTACACAGGAATGATCCAGAAAAGTCTGAACAAAAGGGGGTGAAATCTCAGAAGGATAAATGAATAGAGAAAACTAGGATAAATATTCTTGACAGAGGAGACAGTGTAAGCTGTAAAGGCCCACATGCATATGGGAATGAGCATATATCAGCGGTCGCCAACCTTTCAGACCTCACAGATCACCAGTTGGCAACCGTTGGAATATGTGGTTTTTAGCACACTAGCCTAGCCAAACTGAACTGCATATTGGAATGACCTGGGAGCTTTAAAAAATTCTGTGCTCCATTCCCCACCCCACTTCCCTAGAGATTCTGACTTACTGGTATGGGGTTTGGCCAGGGCATCAGTATTTTTTTAAAATAAGTTTTTATTGATTTAGGGAGAAAGGAAGGGAAAGGGAGAGAAAAAGAGAAACATCAACATGAAAGAGAAACATCAGTTGGTTGCTCCCACACATACCCTGACTGGGGATGTAACCTGAAACCTGGGCATTTGCCCTAACTGGGAATCAGAATCAAACCGGTGACTTTTCAGTGCATAGGATGAAGCTTATCCAGCTGAACCATAATGGCCAGGGTTTAGGATTTTTTTAAAAGCTCTCCATTTACCCAGGTTATTTTAATATGCAAAAAAGTTTGTAAACCACTGTTATCGTGGATTTTTCCTGACTTGAATAGGTGGTCCAAATATGTTATAGAAATTCTGATAGAGGAGTTTAGCAGTTAAAGGTGTTATCGGTTAATAATGATTTTGTAATCAAAGAAAACACGATAATTTCAAGAGAAACATCAGAAGTGCTTTATTCAAAGTAATGTCCATTGCTAGCTACACATTTTCCCCATCTTTCAGGTAATTTGTGGATACTGCCCCAATAGAACTTTGCTTGTTTTGAGGCAAACCATTCAAAGATCCAATTTTCCACTTCTTCATATGTTTTGAAGTGTGTGTGATGCCACGTCCCGTGTGGCTTAGGGTTCGGGATCTGGAGAAGGGCCGCGGGCAAATGACAAGACGAGACAAGAAATAATAATTTGGAAATTGTGGGCCAGGCAGAGAATCTCTTTGAAGAAGAAAGACTTAGCTGGTACCCAGGCCCTGCCTACCTTTTATTCAATTTTGGATACACATATTGCCCTTAGTAAGGCAGGCAATTCTGATAAGACAGACAGACTATCTTAAAGGTCAATAAATATTAGTAAAGATTTACTTTGAGACTATTTGGTCAGGAAATTGCTTGAGTCACCATTGTCTTGACTAAACAATCGGTGCATAGCTTTGGCCCTTGCCAGAGCTCAAGGTTACCAGCATTCTGGGCTCCTTGTTTACACTTTTCTGATAGGGAAGAAAATGGGTTGCTTCCAACAGAAGTGCTGCTCAGAAAGTGCGTGTGCCATCGATCTGAACAAGTGGTAATCTGAAGGAGCAAGGTCTGGTAAATACAGCGGGTGGGTTAATACTTTCCAGGCAAGATCTTTTAATGTATCTTTAACTGGTTTTGAAGTATGTGATGGTGCATCATCATGAAGCAAAATTACTTTGCTGTGTCTTCTGGCACATTCTGGTTGTTTCATGATCAAAGTGTGGTTCAAATTCATTATTTGTTGTTGGTAGTGATCAGTATTAACGGTTTCACCTGGTTTTATAAGCTCATAATACACCTTCCTGATCCCACCAAACGCAGAGCATTGTCTTCTTTCCGAAGTGATTTGGCCTTGCAGTTGATGTTGATGGTTGACCTGGATCAACCCATGATTTTGTACATTTGGGATTCTCAAATCCACTTTTCATCGCCAGTCACAATTTGATACAAAAAAGACTTTCTTTCGTGCCATTGAAGCAACATTTTACTGATGACTTTTTGGTTTTCCATTTGTCTTTTGTTCAGTTGATATGGCACCCATTTTCTTTTTTTAAAAAATCTTTCCCATTGCTTGTAAATGATCGGAAATCGTTTGCTGAGCAACATTTAATCTTTCTGCAAGTTGTTTTTAAGTTTGACACGCATCTTCCTCCAATAATGCTTGTAATTGTTGGTCTTCAAACTTTTTCGGTTGTCCTGGACGTTCTTTGTTTTTCACTTTGAAATCATCACTTTTATAAAGCATTTAAACCAATGTTCATAAGTATCTTGAGACTAGAGGCCCAGTGCACGAGATTCGTGCACTGGGGCGGGGGAGGGGGGGGTTCCTCAGCCCAGCCTGCACCCTCTCCAATCTTAGGACCCCTCGGGGGATGTCCCACAGGGATCGGGCCTAAACCGGCAGTCGGACATCCCTCTCACAGTCTGGGACTGCTGGCTCCCAACTGCTCGCCTGCCTGATCACCCCCTAACCACTTCCCTGTCAGCCTTATCGACGCCTGCTTCTCTGCCGGCCTGATTGCCCCCAACTGCCCTCCCCTGCCATCCCGAGCGCCCCTAACTGCCCTCCCCTGCAGGCCTGGTCCCCCCCAACTGCCCTCCCCTGCAGGCCTGGTCGCCCCCAACTGCCCTCCCCTGCTGGCCTGGTTGCCCCTAACTGTCCTCCCCTGCTGGCCTGATCACCCACATCTGCCCTCCCATGCTGGCCATCTTGTGGCTGTGGGCGCTGCCATCTTTGAGGGCGTGGCAGTCAGTTAGCATATTCCCTCCTTATTGGCTGCAGGCCCTGCCATCTTTGTGATGGCGTAAGGGTCGATTAGCATATTTTCTCATTATTAGATAGGATGGAGCATGTTCACCATAAGCTTGCTGAAGTATTCAGCAGCACTTTTCTTCAAAATAAAGTAATGAATTAAAACTTCCTGCAGTTGCTCTTTTTTTGGCATGAATTTCAACATTTTTAAGTGTAAAAATATCTATGATGTTAACACCTTCAGAAAATTTGACATATGAAGTTTTGAAGCTTGTTGTCAATACAACAAAATAGCATACATATTAAATCGCATATATATCAACATATGTGTAACTCCATCTATTGAAAAAAATCCGCATTTTTAACCAGTACATCTTGTACTTTAGTTTGATGAGTACTTGAATAGATATTAACACAAGATAAGGCATGAACCAGATTATAGACTCCATGAGGGCAGGTTAACAACTGTGTCCCCAGCACAATGCCTGGCACATAACAGGAATTCACTGCTAAATATAAAATGGTTGGGAGGGTGGCTAGTGGTGGTAAGCACCTTCTTAAAGAAATGATTTATCAAATAATTCTTGTATACCTATCATGGGGTGTGGATACAGCAAGGGACAAGGTACAGGTTAAGCAGCAAGTCCTGCAGAGCTCATGGGGAGGAGGAGATCATTGGTTAAACCTTTATGTTTAGGTCCTTTCATAATAACCAGGTGGAGAAGTAGGGATGATTATGTTCATGAGGTTCAGCAGTAATTTATCTTATACATTTTTACCTCTATTATGTAGTGATGATATCTTCTGAATCTTGGGGTCCAGTAGCCCTTAGAATTTTTTTGTTTTTTTGCTTTGTTGACTTTGAATTTTTCATTATAAAGACATCTTAAAAATTAGAAGAATAAGCAATTGAATTTTCTAAAGTTAAACTCAAGAGAGCTCATTTATCCAGTGAAATTAGTTTGAATAGCTGGATTACTATAAGAATTAATACAGTTTAAAGTTGAGGGGATACTGAATGAATACTGCCTCATGGTGAAATGCATTTAAGTGCTAAAAAAGCTACTTAGAGAACTAATTGATTCTGTGTGCGTATTAGTTGAAATTATTACAAGGGATTTTAACTGGAGTGGATTTTTCTGCTATGGGAGGAAGACTTATCAAATGAAAACCAGCTAAAAGGCTAGGAAACTAGTAACAATACAGAACTTTTCATTTTTGAGTAACTGATTTGTCTCATAGAGATTGGTAGTGAACCATCTAATTATTGTGCAGTTGCTTATGGGAAATAAATTAATCATAGTTGAGTTTCTAAAAAAAACCACTTCCTATACTTCATAAATTACAAACATAATTAATGCCTTTATTAGTAGCACCAGTAAATTGAATGCATCTGACATTGGTGAAGGAGGATGTTACCTTTAAGGCTACTATATTTAAAATTGCTATTGTTATTTTTACAGGGAGAAGGACAGAATTCCATCCCCATTAAAAATAAGTTCATATCAAGAACTTTGTGGGATACTGTTCTTTATCCTGCGGTAGTAGTACTGAGTGTCATTCAGTTTTCTTTCTGAGAAAAAATTAGGTGTAATTTTATCTTACTAGGTGTTTGTTAGGATATTATATAATCTTTATCTAGAAATTTTTTTAAAAAATGGTACACATAAGTATCTTATAAGTACATTTAGATATCATGTTGCCCTAACCAGTTTGACTCAGTGGATAGAGCGTCGGCCTGAGGCCTGAAGGGTCCCAGGTTTGATTCTGGTCAGGGACACATGTCCAAGTTGTGGGCTCAATCCCCAGTATGGGGCATGCAGGAGGCAGCCGATCAATGATTCTCTCTCATCATTGATGTTTCTGTCTCTCTCTCCCTCACCCTTCCTCTCTGAAATCAATAAAAATATATTTTTTAAAAATAGACTCATGTTATCTAAAAGTGGGAAGATAGATTGAGTGACCTTAAGTCTTTCAACAAAAAATTCCTAACTTGCCCTAACTGGTTTGGCTCAGTGGATAGAGCGTCGGCCTGCGGACTGAAGGGTCCCGGGTTCGATTCCGGTCAAGGGCATGTACCTTGGTTGCAGGCACATCCCCAGTAGGGAGTGTGCAGGAGGCAGCTGATCGATGTTTCTCTCTCATCGATGTTTCTAACTCTCTATCCCTCTCCCTTCCTCTCTGTAAAAAATCAATAAAATATACATATATTTAAAAAATTCCTGACTTAATTACACCTAAATACATTTGGTCCCTATCTGTCAGTGCAGATATAGAGGGAAAAGAAGTATAAATAATGCATAACTGAATGATTAAGTAGTATTTCCAGTAATCATATTTATTCTTCTGTACTAGAGAAATGATCTTACAGAGATAATTTGCCTTACAGATATCTATTTTATGTTTGGAGACTAACTCACCCAAAGGAATTAATCTATTGTTTCCAAATTATTTTGAGACATTAAATTTCAGCTTTGGATTAGTATCTTGGTTTTGTTTTGTTTTTTATGTACAAATGATCCAGAATTAATTGGAAGAAGTTATTAGTCAGAATATTCTGTTGTGGTATTAAGTTAATCCTGAAATCTTAGATTTAGATTTGTCACTCACTTGGAAATCTCTTCAGTTTGGCTTCTTGTCCTTTTGACATTACTCCAGTAGTTTTAGATAACAATCTTGCTTTCTTGTATAACAAGATGTTTCAGGTTCATCTTGTACAATTCCTGTCCCAGACTTCAATCGAATCAGCTATTCAAGGAGGTCCTGGTTCCTTTTAATGGAAAATCGCCTGTAGAGAGCACATTCTGGTGTTGGGTTAAATGCCATAATTTCCAAGTTGGTCATTGTTTCTAGTAGTTTTTTTTAATCTTTTAATAATATATCACTAGTACTTTTTTAAAAAAATCCTCTGAAAACCTATTTGAAGAAATAATGACAGAAAACTTCCCCCACCTGGTGAAAGAAATAGACTTACAGGTCCAGGAAGCGCAGAGAACCCAAAACAAAAGGAATCCAAAGAGGACCACACCAAGACACATCATAATTAAAATGCCAAGAGCAAAAGACAAAGAGAGAATCTTAAAAGCAGCAAGAGAAAGAAACTCAGTTACCTACAAGGGAATACCCATACGACTGTCAGCTGATTTCTCAACACAAACTTTGCAGGCCAGAAGGGAGTGGCAAGAAATATTCAAAGTGATGAATAGCAAGAACCTACAACCAAGATTACTTTATCCAGCAAAGCTATCATTCAGAATTGAAGGTCAGATAAAGAGCTTCACAGATAAGAAAAAGGTAAAGGAGTTCATCACCACCAAACCAGTATTATATGAAATGCTGAAAGGTATCCTTTAAGAAGAGGAAGAAGAAGAAAAAGGTAAAGATACAAATTATGAACAACAAATATGCATCTATCAACAAATGAATCTAAGAATCAAGTGAATAAATAACCTGATGTACAGAATGAACTGGTGATTATAATAGAATCAGGGACATAGAAAGGGAATGGACTGACTATTCTTGGGGGGAAAAGGGGTGTGGGAGATGCGTGAAGAGACTGGACAAAAATCGTGCACCTATGGATGAGGACAGTGGGTGGGGAGTGAGGGCGGAGGGTGGGGTGGGAGCTGGAAGGAGGGGAGTTATGGTGGGAAAAAAGAGGAACAAATGTAATAATCTGAACAATAAAGATTTAATTAAAAAAATAAAAAAATAAAAATAAAAAAAATCCTCATCTGAGGGTATGTTTTTATTGATTTTAGAGAGAGAGAAGAAGGGAGAAAGAGGGAAACATTGATGTAAGAGAGAAACATCGATTGGTTGCCTCCTATACACACCCTGACCAGGATTGAACCCAAAACCTAGTTATGTGCCCTGACCAGGAATCAAAACTGCAACCTTTTGGTGTATGGGATAATGTGCCAACCTACCGAGCCACCTATTCAAGGACAATAGTGCTTATTTTTAAAATTTTTGACTAGATCATACAAACAAAAGATTATAGATGCTCAGTTTAAAGAAGAAGAATAAAAACAAGTACCCATTGCCAAGCTGAAGAACTAGAACAAAACCAATACCTTTGAATCTCCCTCCCGTAATAAGAACCCCTCCCAGCACCCTGGAGGTAACCACCATCCTAAATTTTCTGTTAATTTTTGTTTATAGTTTTTTACTCGCTTGCAGTGGATGAGAGTTTCCATTCCCATCACCTGCAGTGCCCCATATGGAAAGCTTTTTAATCATGCTAATGAAACGTATCTTATGGTCTTATTGACCATTTTCTTGATTCTAATAAAGTTGAGCATACTTGCCTGTTTATCTATTTGTGTTACTACTTTTGTTAAGTGCTTATTTCGTCTTCTGTATGTTCTTCTGTTGGTTTTATGTTTTGTTCCTTATAAATCAGAGCAGTTATTCATGCATTCTGGATACTAATCTTTTTTTGCTTGTATGTGTTACAAAATACTCTCAGTTTGTGGCTTGTTTTTCCACCATCTTTATGTGTCCTTTGAAGAAAATTTAATAATTTTAAAATAGTTAAATTTGTCACTTTTTTCTTTATGGTTTGTGCCTTTTATATCATATTTAAGAAATTTTTCCACACTGTAAGGTTGTATGTATGTTCTGATTTTTTTTTCCCCCAAAAAAAGTTTTAAAGTTTACTTTTTATTTTGAAGTCTATGCTTTATCTGAAGTTTTATTTTTATACATGGTATAAGTAATTATAAATGTTATGTATTAAGTGTATTTTATGTATTAAATTGTTATTATGCTCTTATTCCATTTAAAATCAAGCTTGCAAGCAGAAGCCTCAGGCAACAGATAAAACCATCAGTGACTATAAAATTACACCTTAATCAGAATGGAGATCGCAACACCAAAGTTCTGCAGACAGATCCAGCTACCCTGATGCACTTGGTTCAGCAACTGGAACAAGCATTGGAGGAAATGAAAACAAACCACTGTAGGAGAGTTGTGCGCAGTATCAAGTAGTCCCGGTTTTAAGTTTTATTTCCTTTTAATTGCTTGTGAATTAATGATGTGCAGCAATTACTTTTAAAAACTATTTTTTTAGTTAATTGATAGTGATAACTACATATAGATTCTATGAAAGTTTTTTTTTCCTATGACAAGATCTGAAGTCATGTTCAAAAGCTGACATAAAGTTTCTTTCCTGGTGCTAAATGTGGTCAGCTTCTTGACAAATTAGGATGTATTTTCTATTTTAAATATGTAAATAGGATTGAATCAGCTGAAAGTGAATCTATACTGTTCATATTATCTGTATATATGAATGATTATACTTTTCTTAGTACTTCTTTTGACTACTTAACTTTATTATTTTCTTCCTTATTGACCAAAATTTGAAAATAAAATTCGCAGTATTACTATTACTATACTGTTACTATTCAGAATGTTTCTAGACACTTCAGTGTTGTTAAACTTTAAAAGCAACTCATGGATATTAATAGCCACAGAATAGTTGGAAATAAATATGAATTTTTTTAAATGCTCTATAGCTTGGGCAGTTCATGCATTTTTCTTTGCATATTGCTTAAGTTTGAATTGTCATGGCTAATTAGCTTAAGTATTTAGTAATCAAATTTGTGCAATCATATATGTTACATTTTATCAAGGACTACTTTTTGCCCGAGTACCCAAAGTGTCTAAGATACATGTTGTCATTTACATTTATAAACAATGCTTGCAGGAGTAATATAATTGATTTTTAATTATCTGGCTAAAAATTACAGTCACTTTTTATATTTTTGTTTAAATAAAATATAAAGAAGGCAAAAGAAGACCATGTTTACTACATTCCAGGCTTTCTTCCTTACAAACTTGATTTTTGTTTTGTTTTCTTTTTTAGTAGGTAACCATAAGTTGTGTGGCCTGTAAAACTGATGCCGGTGTGTCTGGTCAACTTGATAGAGTACAGGGATACAGGGAGACTTAAGGAAAAAAAGAGACTTACAGAGAAAAAACACATGGAAATGGGATTCAGTCTTAAATATATGTCTAGGGCCTTATTCTGAAAGTCTCATCCCCGTGGAACAACCCAGAAAGGCCTAAGAACCATGAGACTCTAAGCTGCACTCTAGGTTCTATCAATACTTTGCTGCCTGAGAATGAGAGATTTTTAGGTCAGAGTGACATCATGTTTCTTTCTCTCATGAGAGAGCCTATCAGGAAACAGACCATTGAAAGAAAAGCACAGTTGAAATTGCCACCCATCAGCCCTTGCAGGCATGTGGGTTAGCCCTTTCCCAGAGATATATTTCTGCAGTTATGAAATAGATCAGATACTAGCAAACCATAATCAAATAATTTTTAATTATAATGATAACGTGATTAATGAAGATTTCATATTAACAACCTCACAAACGGAAACTACATGAAATAGTAGCATATGTCATTGGGTTTTAGAGCAACATGTCTGCCAAGCTTAGGTGATATAAATAGCTCTATGATTAAAAAGAAGAAGCTCTGTGAGGCGGCTTCTTTGTCCATATTTGGTGGAAGATAAGCAGGACTGACCCCAGCCAAGATTGAAAAAACAGCCCTGTGTCCCCTCAGGGCAACTTTTCTTCCACCTCATATCCACTGTTCTTCACTCCAATCAAAACAAGAAAGCATGTGTTACTCTCTCATTTGTATCAAACTTTCCTGGCCTCCTCTCTCTATTATCCATTATTCTTTCTGATGTTCTGCCTTCTTTACCTTTGGGGGCCAGAGTGAGTTGGGAGCAGTCTCTTAACATCTTTTTGAACCTGGGCTCACCTTTTAGTACAAGCCATCTAGTGAGCCTCTTCTCTTTCTTATTTAAACACTCCATACCCTATGGGCAACTCTGCCTTGTTGGTTTTATGGCATTTGATTTTGGGGTGTTTTTTTTGGTAGCTTATATATGAACATACTAGTGGCCTGGTGCATGAAATTCATGCACAGGTTGGTGGGGGCGTCCCTCAGCCCGGCCTGCACCCTCTCCAATCTGTGGGATTGGGCCTAAACTGGCAGTCAGACATCCTTCTCACAATCTGGGACCGCTGGCTCCTAACTGCTTGCCTGCCTGCTGATCGCCCCTAACCACTCTGCCTGCCGGTCTGATCGCCCCCAACTGCCCACCCCTTCCGGCCTGATCACCCTTAACTGCCCCACCCCTGCCAGCCTGATCAGCCCCAAATGTCCTTTCCCTGCCAGCCTGCTCACCCCCAACTGCCCCCACCCCGCCTGCCTGTTCGTCCCCAAATGCCCCCCCGCCGGCCTTCTTGCCCCCAACTGCCCACCCTGCTGGCCTGATTGCCCCCAACTGCCCCCGCTGCAGGCCTTCTCGCCCCCATCTTCCCCCCCCCGCTGGACTGCTTACCCCCAACTGCCCCTCCTGCCGGCCAGCTCACCCCCAACTGTCCCCCCTGCCGGCCTGCTTGCCCCCAACTGCCCCCCTGCCAGCCTGCTCACCCCCAGCTGCTGTCGTGCTTGCCCCCAACTGCCCCCTTCGCCAGCCTGCTTGCCCCACCAGCCTGCTCACCCCAACTGCCCCCCACCCCCACCGGCCTGATCGCCCTTAACCTGCTTCTGCCTCGGCCCTGCCACCATGGCTTTGTCCGGAAGGTGTCCCGGAAGGTCTCCTGGTCTAATTAGCATATTACCCTTTTATTAGTATAGATTTTCTGCAGATGCAGTCACTGTTCTACTCTCCTCTGTGATCAAGCTTCCTGACTCTGGGTAATGTGCCTTTCTATCTATAACTATCTAAATTCTTATTAAAATACTAGGGCCCCAGTGTACGAATTCGTGCACCTTGAAAGGAACTGTGGGCTGCGAGGCTGTGGTAGGGAACAGGGGTGGGTCTCAGCCCATCCTCTGCGCCCCCGCCCGGCCCCTCCCGCCGCAGCCCCAGTCCCCTCTCTGCTGGCAGTCCCACTCCCGCCGCCACAGCTCCCATGCACTGACGGTGCCAGCCCTGCTCGCACCCGCTGATGGTGCTGAGCAATTGGGACTGGCACCAGGCTCCGGCAGCGGATGTGAGAGGTGGCTGCCGGCCCCAATCGCCCCTCAGGAGCAGGGGGAGGTGGAGAAGCCCTCAGGGGCGATCGGGGCCAGCAGCCTCCGCTCACACCTACTGACAACGCCGAGAGATCTGGACTGGCACTGGGCGCTGGCAGCAGATATGAGCGGCGACTCCAGTGCTGGCAGCAGGTGCAAGCAGGGCCGGCATCGGCAGCAGGTGCGAGCTCCAGGCGGGTCTGCAGCATGCAGGAGCAAAGAATTTTCAGTAACCACCAGAGGCTCGTCCCGATGACAGCGACTGGCGCCCCACCTTGGTCTGGCCCCTGCTTACCTGCTCCACCATCCCACTGCAGCCTATGCCCACCATGTTCCGCGCTCTGCCGCCTGCTGCTGACACCCGCCATGTTTCACCTGTGCCCCCTGGTGGTCAGTGCACATCATAGCGACCGGTTGTTCTGCTGTTTGATCTATTTGCATATTAGGGTTTTATATATATAGATTTTGGATTATTATTGTGCTGATTTTTCAGGATTGGCTGATGCTTGTTTAGACTTAAGTGTCATATCCTTCATTTCTCAAACCCAGACAAAGCTGTGGTGAGTAGGAAATAAAATATGTGTCACAAAGTCTATATATACTTCACCCACTGGAAGTCTCCTTTGTGTTTCACAAGATTTCAATGAGCTTGTTTGTTATTGATGTGTCCAAGCATATACAAATCTAAAGCAGCAGATTGGAAAGGTGATGGGGAAGTGGTAAGAAGAAAATGTATCTTCTTTGAAAACTGAAAAATAAGAACCTGACAGTAAGTAAAGTTTGAAAAATCATTAAGCGTGTGTCTCAAGGATGCATTTATAGGGGCTCTTAAAATTCATAACAATATGTGACCTTTTAGGCTATAATGCCATGAAAAAAAAGTTAAGAAGTCAGTCTTTGGAGCTGGATAAAAGGGTTTGAATTTAGGCTCTGTGGCTTATGGGTCCTTGGTAAATTCCCAGAGTCTTGTTTTCTTCATCTCTAAAATAGGAATAGTAACACCTACTTTATTGGCTTAAGTAAGACCATGTGTATAGAATGTTTAGCATAGTACCAGGCTTTAGAAAATACTCGTGTAGACTGAGATCTCATTATTTTATGGCCTTGAATTATGTACACTGAGAAATAAATTAAGAAATAGAAAATGTTACCTAATAGTTTCTAGGTAGTAGGATTATGGCCATTTATTTTCATCCTTAACTTCTAGAACAAGTTTGTAACTAATAATATTAAAAAAAACAACTTTGAGCCCTAGCCAGTTTGGCTCAGTTGGCCTGCAGACTGAAGGGTCCCGGGTTTGATTTTGGTCAAGGGCATGTACCTCCATCCCTGGTGCCCACAGTGTGTGGGAGACAACCAATTGATATGTCTCTCTCAAATCAATGTTCCTCTCTCTGTGTCTCTCCCCCCTCTCTTCTACTCTCTCTAAAAATAATGGAAAAATATCCTTGGGTGAGGATTAACAAAAAACAACTTTGAAATTTGAAGTAAGAAGAAAAAAAAGATGAAGGAATTTAAATACATCCTATATAATAAAGAGGTCATATGCAAATTAACCCTCATGCCCTCACGATTAGTGAGGGATGACTAAATGACTGAACAAGCAGGCTGCATGAGGCGATCAGGCCAGCAGGGGGGTTAGTGGTGGGACGACCAAATGACTAAACAGCAGGCCATGTGGGGTGACCAGGGGGGCCATGAGGGGCGGCCAGGCCAGCAAGGGGGGGCAGTTGGGGGCGACCAGGCAGGCAGGCAGGTGAGCGATTAGGAGCCAGCGGTCCAGGATTGTGAGAGGGATGTCTGACTGCTGGTTTAGGCCTGATCCCAGGGATTGGGCCTAAACCAGCAGTCAGACATCCTCCCAAGGGGTCCCGGATTGGAGAGGGTGCAGGCTGGGCTGAGGGGACTCCCCCCCTCCCCCCCCGCATGAATTTTGTGCACTGGGCCTCTAGTTTTTAAGTAATATTTCATCCAAATTCTAATTCTTGGAATGATATACACATAGTTCTCCAGAAAACTCAACTATTCAAAAGTAGTCATCCCCAAAGAACTCAGGTGGTCAGGCCGAGGGTTTTACACAGAAATTTGTTCAGGAGTCCCTTTTTCTATCTTTTTCTCCCTACTAGTGAAAAGGGCATGGGAAGTTCAAGATATTATCTAAGCCAAGGGTGGGCAAACTTTTTGACTCGAGTGCCACAATGGGTTCTTAAACTGGACTGGAGGGCTGGAACAAAAGCATGGATGGAGTGTTTGTGTGAACTAATATAAATTCAAAGTAAACATCATTACATAAAAGGGTACGGTCTTTTTTTTTTTTAGTTTTATTCATTTCAAACGGGCCGGATCCGGCCCGCGGGCCGTAGTTTGCCCACAGCTGATCTAAGCCAACTCTTTTTTCAGGTAATATTACATCTAACCAAAGAATTATCTGCGTTGTTTTTAATCTCTAAAGGCAACACATTTGTAGTTTTTACAGCCCTTATGGTCAGGAAGTTCTGCCAGCTGCTATATCAAAGTATTCCTGCTATAATTTATGTAACTTGCCTCTGCTTATTTTTAAATATATATATTTGATTAAGTCCTTCCTTAGTGTACCTTCCACAGTTTCCATAATGCTAGGTTATTCTCTCTTCCTTTATGTCACAAAAAAGAGAAAATATTTTGGTAAAAAGGGTATCATAAGACACTTGCCTCTAGTTGAGATATATTCACTTTTTAAACCATTGTGACTGTTCAAACTTGAAAACTTATTTTTTAAAACAAAACAAGCAAGCCCAACTCTGTCATTAATGTGGTTAGTTCAGTGAGCTTTACAAACTTTGAAAATGATGTTTTAATTATAAAAGCAGAATTATCCCATTATTTCCCAGCTTTGCAAAATAGTATACTATGGAGTTGAAAAAACAATGATATACTTTATTTCAATAAAGTACATATTTGGTCACAGAATAGTTATGGCTCTTTGTTTTGTGGTTATATAACTCCATGTTTTGTGGTTATATAACTCCACTGCTCTGCCCAGGAACTCAATTGACTTAATTATGCTTGATAGCTATGAGTCCATTGTGGGGAAGTATAGGAAAGGTAGTTCTATTTCCTTAATGGGCTTAATCTGAAAAGGAGCTTGAGGAATACAAAAATCTGCATTAATGTATTCTGAATGTGGCTTATACTCAGGTTGTTGCTGTTTTAAACACAAGCAACTTTATATGAGTTCTTAAAATAATTATATCATAAACTAGAAGCCCAGTGCATGAAATACGTGAATGGGTAGGGTCCCTAGGGTCTGCCGGCTGCCAGCCAGGTTCTTCCTTCATTCCACACTGCCCCCTGGTGGTCAGCGCACGTCATAGTGAGCGATTGAACTCCCAGTCAGTCGAACTCCCAAGGGGACACTTTGCATGTTAGCCTTTTATATAGAGAGAGATTGTTTATTATCATTAGGAATATTACTAATTATGTGGCCATCAGAGTTGGAGACCATGCTCTTTTATTGTGCTTGAGCCCAAATTGATGCTTTTAATTAATTAATTTTTTTAAATATATTTTTATTGATTTCAGAGAGGGAGAGAGAGATAAAAACATCAGTGATGGCCCTAGCCGGTTTGGCTCACTGGATAGAGTGTCGGCCTGGGAACTGAAGGGTCCCAGGTTTGATTCCGGTCAAGGGCATGTACCTTGGTTGCAGGCACATCCCCAGTGGGTTATGTGCAGGAGGCAGCTGATCGATGCTTCTCTCTCATCGATATTTCTAACTCTCTATCCCTCTCCCTTCCTCTCTGTAAAACATCAATAAAATATATATTAAAAAAATAAAAAAGAAAGAAAGAAACATCAATGATGAAAGAGAATCATTGATTGGCTGCCTCCTGCGTGCCCCACACTGGGGATCGAGCCCACAACCCTGACATGTGCCCTGCCCTGACCATGTGCCCTGCCCTGGCCGGGAATCGAACCTCGACCTGATAGTTCATAGGTCAAAGCTCAACTGCTGAGCCACATTGCTGGCCAGGCTAAATTGATGCATTTTATTTTATTTTTAGGTTTTGGTGTTTTTTTAAATAACTTTATTATTGAAAGTATTACATATATCCCTTTTTCCCCCCCCATTGACCCCCTCCAGCCAGCCCCCCCCCCCCCAGGCCTTCAGCACTCTACTGTCTGTGTCCATGGGTTATAAATTGATGCTTTTTAATTGCAAAGACTATAATTTTCATTTTCTTCTCTTGCAGTTGTATCTTTTCTTGCAAAACAGTCTGCCAACAACCAGCTAAATAGAGGCAACAGAGAAAAAAGATTTTTGCCCTTTCTTACAAACCATGAGGTCTTTTACCTCTTTTATTCTTATTTTTCTTACTCTTTTCTCTCTTACATTGAGCTATAATTCACCAGTTTATGTAGGGCATTGTGTTGATCAGAAAAACAAAGCAAATTTAAAAACCTTTTCTAGCTCTTTTAGATAATGGTACTGACTCAGTTTTGTTAAATATTAAGTGCTTAGAGTGATCCATGTTGTGTGTCGAACAAAGGGTAAAGTCTTAATCTCAATTTAGAATGCACCCATGCTATTTCATCCTGTTCATCCTTGAAAACAGTTTAATCCATAAACTCATTAGGCTGCAGAAAGGAGTCTCCTAAGGGGGCTATTTTGAAAGAAGGATGCTCTTCTGTGCTGCCGTCTACTGGAACCTCTTTTCCTTGAAACTCCACCTTCTTCTGGAAGGCAAAAACATGATTTATTGGCTAGAGCTGTAGAAATGTGCAGAGGAAAGGGGAGATCACTACAGAATATTGTGGAATAACTGGACATGGTTACAATGCCAGAAATTATCCTTCCTCCTTTCCCATTGAAGTGGGGTTCCCTGAGGTAATCAGAGGTGTGATGGGAAAAGCAAATTGAGTTCTTTTTTTTTTACCTGCATGCCAATGTTGTGATTGTCATAAATCCAACGAGAAGTGGATGCCTGTGGTTTTGAAGGAATGTGCTTAGTTCACAGAATGAAAAGGCTTCTCAGTTAATTCAAAGACTAAAAACACACAGATTAAAATTCAGAGAATGAGGAAAAGAAAACCCAGGGAAGTCTCTGAGTTTCATTGGGGCAAGTATAGATGATTAGGATATGATTTTCTGGCATGGTCTGCAAACCGTGCTTTTATTCCAAATAAATAAAAAGTTCTTACAAAGCTCTAGTCAGTTTAAGTGCTGCAATATCATAAAATTGCTTGGTTTGCAGCTGAGACTGTTGCACCATTCATAACCTAAGAACTAAGAATGGCTGCAGGCGATTTTATTATTATTATTATTTAAAGCTCAAAAATGATTTGTCTCACGATATAAGCAACGTAATTAAAACCTTTTTTTAAATGTTTATTGGGAATTTTTTAAAATTTATCTTTATTACAGATGTCCCCCTTCTCTTCCCTTATTGACCCCCAGGTCTTTTTTTTTCTATGCTTTTTTTCTCCCTCTCTTTGTCTTTGCCTTGACATAAATACCAAATTCCATGCCTTTCTTAGGCCCTTACAGCAATTTATTTTCATACCAAACCTCTCATTAAGCCTCCTCCTTTCCTTTAAAATTTTATTTTTGAGAAATAATTCACATAAATGTCATCTTTTTAAAGTATACAATTCAGTGCTTTTTAGTATGTTCACAAAATTGTACAACCATTACCACTATCTGATTACAGAACATTTTCATCACTTCAAAAAGAAACCAAATACATTAGCAGTCACTCTCCATTTCCCCTCTCGCTAGTTCAAGCATGTCAAACTCGCGGCCCACAGGCCCCGTGCAGCCCACAATGAATATTTTTTCAGTCCAGCCAATATGACGGTATGTAAGAAACGTTTTAATAAAAATTTCATAACTTAATTTTTACAATATCCTGTTATACATAATTATTAATCATGAACTACAACATTCGCTAATGACTGATTACTATAATCATGTTGCACTCATTTCCCTTACGTGCCCTATGCGCAGGCGCACCATTTCTCTCCACTAATACTAGCAGCGAATATTTTAGCAGCCGATTGCCATGTCATTAGTCTTGTACTGACTTGTTTGGTATGCACAACAGGAAATATTTTGCTTTCAGAGAACAAGAAGAATAGGTTTATTTGCATTACGCTTTTTAATTTGTGCAGTTATTCAGTGTCTGGAAATTAATGTTCAAGAAAAAATATCAATTTTTATTAAAATGTTCTATTATTTTATGTTAATGACTAGAGGCCCGGTGCATGGATTCGTGCACTTGTGGGGTCCCTCGGCCTGGCTTTCGGGGATTGGGCCGAAAGGGGCAGTCCAACATCCCCTGAGGGGTCCTGGAGTGCGAGAGGGCACTCTGCAAAGTTGCTATCACTCAGCAGCTCCTGCGTTGAGCGTCTGCCCCCTGGTGGTCAGTGCGTGTCATAGCTACCAGCTGGTCGGCCGGTCACTTAGGCTTTTATATATATAGATTACTCATTTATTTCAGCCCTTTTTATTCAGCATGTCTCTGTTGAAATAAACCTACGTTTTTATGAAAATTGAAGCTTTTGTTTTTTTTTGCAGCCCACATAAACTTAAACCTTATTTATTTGGCCCATGTTAGCCTTTCTGTGGATTTATCTCTTCTGGACATTTCATATAAGTAGAATTATACAATATGTGGCTTTTTGTGTCTGGCTTCTTTCACTTAGCATCATGTTTCCAAGGTTCATGTTATGTAGCATGTGTCAGTACTTCATACCTTTTTATGGCTGAGTAATATTCCATTGTATGGACTCTCCTTTGCTTTTTACAGTATTCCTGCTCTTGCAATGAAATTAATCTTTTATATTTTATTTTACAGTGTTTACAAGAGAACCTCTGACAGATTTAGTAATGTATTTTCTATAATGATGGTTTTCTAGAATTATCTTTCCAGATACAAGTTAGAAAAGTGTGAGGGCGATTTCTTCCTAAGCCAATTATTAGTAGAGTTATTCTCCAGTGTTTTAGTTTTAGTCTTATTCAGGAAGTTAGACCAGTTAGGGAACTAGTCAGCTAAACTGTTGAAGAGACACTTAGCTGAAATCAACTCCAAAGAAAATTATATTGGTATTCTTTTTATTTTAATTTAAAAGATTTCCTACTAAAATGAGAAATGTTCTGTGGGCATTTTATAGATTTAGAGAAGATAGGAAAGCAATTAAGGATTTATGCTTTCCTTTCCTGGTATTCATTTTGTATATTTTTCATTTAGATAAAATTGAACATGGGATTGGGGGACAAGAAGAAATAAACCAAAGAACTTATATACTTACTAGTGGCCCAGTGCACAAAATTCGTGCACATTAAAAGAGAATTAATGAGAAGAAATATTTTAATATTGCTATTTGCCCTTTCTCTATAATAGAAGTGTCAGAGATGAAAGAAAATTAGTAAAATGTATATTAAATCTCCTTCCTGTCAGAGTCTGGGGCATGCCGCGGGACCTAGAGTCAAGTCCCCGCCCACCACCCTCATGCACTTCGAAAACGCAGGAGACCCAGACCCGGCCGGCCCCACCCCCATTGGGTGAGACCTAGACCCGGCCGGCTCACCCCTGTCAAGCCCCTCTGGGCAGGGGGCACAGCCTCAGGTCCCCCGGCCTGGCGCTGGGGCAGGGGCCATGGCCTGAGGTCCCCGGTCAAGCCCCGCCAGGCGAGGGGCATGGCCTGAGGTCCCCCAGCCTGGTGCTGGGGCCAGGGTGGTGGTGCAGTCTGAGGTCTCCTGGCCGGGAGCCTGGGCAGGGGGTGCGGCCTGAGGTCTCACGGCCAGGAGCCAGGGCGGCGTTCCCCTGTCAAGCCCCACTGGGTGATGGGCATGGCCTGAGGTCCCCCATCAAGACCTGCCAGGCGAGGGGCATGGCCTGAGGTACCCCATCAAGCCCTGCTGGACGGGGGGCACAGTCTGAGTTCTCCTGGCCTGCTGAATGGGGACACATGCAGGCACCATGACGTTAGCGCTGGGGGCAGAAGTCCCTGCCCCTGGCCCTGCCCACAGACTGGTCATGACTGGGACATCGTAATGGACAAATTAGCATATTACCTCTTTATTATATAGATATGCATGGACATGGGCAATAGGGTAATGAAAACTGGGGGTGGGGGGTGGGTATGGGCTGGGAGGAAGGGGGTAAAGGGGTGGGAAATGGGAGATATCTACAATACTATCAACAACAAAAAATATAAAAAATACTGAACATTGTATATAACTTGCCAATTGTGGAATAGAAAAAAAAGGCATTTCTTTTAGTTTAAGTTCACTCCTCGGGATATTGTGAACTAATTTTGAAATAGAGCTTTGAGGGGTCTGTGGGACCCCAGTCTTCAGGTGACGCAGCTGATGCAGCTCCTGCTCTGGGATTCCTAGGACAGAGGAAATGGGAGGTAAGCAACACTGATTCAGTCAATGCATGATTACACACAGGCTGCATACATGAGAGGGAGTGAGTAGCTCATGAGGCATATCGGGAAGGCACTTTCCCTTTATCGGTTTTGCTGTTTTGGTAAACTCCCATTTACGTTTGAGGAATGATCTCTTCCCCATTGAATAGAGTTTGGTGGGACTGTCAGACTAGAGATCATGTCTTCCACTATTCACACTGAGCTTCTTAGGACTTTGAAACTTGAATCAGAGAGAATGGTGTGGCAGCTGCAGGATACTTGCTGACCTGTTACATGGCCTCCTGAAGACATTTCTGTTCTTGTCCTGTAAGGACAGTCTCAGAGTTGCCCCTTGATTCTGAAGAGTTCATGATACATGTCCAATCAATTCTTTCTCTGCTTACAGTAGGCTCTATACAACCCTAAGTGTTTTTTTTTGGGGGGGGGGGGGTAACAGTACAATTAGATTAATAGTATAAAATTGCATACTTTATTTCATAAAATGAGATTTTTATAAAATAGCTCTGCAAATTGTCAGGCATCTAAATGTATATTACAGTTTACTTGTAGAAATAAGGTAAAAACATAAGACTAATTATCAAATGAATCTGCCTGGAATAGTACCTAGCACATTATAATTAAATTAATGAACAAATGAATGAGTAAATGAGAGTGAGTGAATAGTACATACAATAAACTCTTTGGAACTTCAGCATAGGGAAACAGCACTTTAGCCTGAAGTGGTCAGAAAAAATTTCCGAGTTGTTGAGAGGAGGGCATGATTTGAGCAAGTAGATGGGAAAGGTGGGCATTCTAAGCAAGAGATGAATATGAACGAAGGCACAGAAGTGGGAAATCAGAGGCTGCACCCTTGTCACCTGAGCTGTGGTATGGGTTGTGGCTGCTGCCTTTTGTGGCTCCTGTGCAAAATGACCCACTGTCACTGCAAACTTAGGTCTGGTTCTCCCTCAGGATCCACTTCCCTTTTGCCTTTTTTAGTGGAGGTGGGTGTTCTCTGGAGCTTTGGGTATTTCAGGAATGGAAAGGAGGTGTCAGTGTCATTTACCCATTGTGCCTTTCAAACTTTCCCTTTTCACTCTTGTTTCAAAGCTCCAGCTCATTAGAATGTATGCTGTTTGTTAATAGCTGCCTTTCATGTACTTCCTGGATTCTTTCTCTTTGCTATCCTCTATTTATTCAACAAGTATTTATTGAACACCTACTATATCCCAGGGTCTGTTTTAGATACTGAGAATACAATGGGAACAAGAGAAAAATCACTACCCTCATTGGTTTGGCTCAGTGGATAGAGTGTTGGTCTGCGAACTGAAGGGTCCCAGGTTCGATTCTGGTCAAGGGCATATGCCGGGGTTGTGGGCTTGATCCCCAGTGGGGGGCGTGAGGAGGCAGCCAATCAGTGATTCTCTCTCATCGATGTTTCTATCTCTCCCTCTCCCTTCCTCTCTGAAATCAATAAAAATATTTTAATAAATAAAATAAATAAATAAATAAATGTTCAAGTGATGGGTCGGAGTCAAATGATGCCATTTGAGGTAGACTGGTCAGAGAAAACTGAAGAGGTGATGCTGGAGTAGAAATCTAAATGAAGTGAAAGAGTGAACTATGGAATATTTGGAAGTGTATTCCAGACTGAAGAATCTATAATAATAAAAGCATAATATGCTAATAATAATAAAAGCATAATATGCTAATTAGACTGGACTTCCTCCCAAATATCCTTCCAGTCTCTAGTGGATATATAAAATGCCCTGAGGTAAGTGTGAGGAGGTTGGTGTGGCTGGAGTTAAGTGAGGATAGAAGTGATCAGAGGATGGGCAACCACAAGATTCTGAAGGGCCTTTTAGCTTCCAGTTGTTCTCCCCCAAGTTCTTCCATCAAATTGGGTATGTGGATGATCCATCCAACAGTTTGGCTTCATTTCTTGGATCTCATTTCCTAAGGTCTTCCCGGTTTCTTTCAGCCTCTTGTTCCAACAGGTACATTCCGGATATTGTCCCCACCTGAACTGTTCTGTTTCTGAAGTCACATTCTGGACATCTATCTTCTGAAATTGATCCAACTCATTGGTCATTTACTTCCAACAGTCAAGTTGTTGAGCTTCAAATGGGCCCTCAATTCTCTTACCCTACTTTCTATTTGACAGCCTTTGCCTATCTTTCCCTCCCTATCCAGCTTGGATTCACAATCTATCACTTCAAACAACCCATCACTGCCAATATTCTAAATCCTTTTCATTTCACCTTCCATTGCTCCTATATTGCCCACCATAGGTGAATTCAACTGTCCATCTTTTTTCTTGATAGTTCATGGACTGCTGAGACCTACAGGAGAAAATATGCAGAATCACACAGACTATCAAGCTTATACATTAAAGATCATCAATCTCAACTAAGCTCTTAACATTGCCAATCTAGCCTACTGTTTCCCTAGTTAGCTGTCTCCCATTTTCAACAACTAGTTTAAATCTTCTCCGCTTAAACCTCTGACTCAGCCACCACCCCCTGCCATTCTCCGTTGATGATTGCATCCTTCATAGAATATAAGTGACCAGATAGGAATTTTCTCCAATTCTCATAAACAAATGTACAATCCTCTCTGTTCTTTGCACTGACACTCCTCTTTTCTCCAATCTAGTAGAAGAGGCATTTATGGATTCTTGACCCACATGCCTTTTCAGTTACCACACTCTCTCTTCTCCATTTCAATAATTTTTGAAAAAGTTCACCTTCTCTTCCCAAGACACTCCTGGTAACATTTCCAGGACCTTCCATGTTGCTAAATCCAGCGTACATTTTCAGTCCTTATCTTACTAGATCTTTCATTAGTATTTGGTGGATGTATCACTATGTCTTTCCCCATCCTTGTGTGTGTGTAAAACACTCTCCTGTTTTGCCTCCAACATCTCTGGCGATATGTTCTTATTCTTCTTTGCAAGACTCTGTCCTCAATTCTCCTGAGTTGTAGATTTTCCTCAGAGCTTCGTCCTAAGCCATTTCTCTCTTCAGATTTGTACCAGGTAGTTTGGTTCATTCTCTTAGCTTTAATTACTGTTAATTTTCTGATGACTATCAACTATAGCCCATATTAGTCTTCTGAATTTGAAACACATGTAACTACCTATCAGCTCTCTGCACTTAGATGTCTAAAAGGCACTTCAGGCCCAGCTCGTGTGGCTCTGTGGTTGAGTGTCAACCAGAAGGTCATGGTTCAATTCCTGGTCAGGGCACATACCTGGCCCAATGCCCAGTTGCAGGCCCAATGCCCAGTGTGGGGCATGCGGGAGGCAGCCAATCGATGATGTTCCTCTCTCATCGATGTTTCTATCTCTCTATCCCTCTCCTTTCCTCTCTCTCTAAAAATCAATAAAAACATTTTAAAATAATAATAAAATACAAGGTACTTCCAACTTGAGATGAGCATCAACTCATCTCCTACTAACTTCATTTTCTCCAGTATTCTTTATTCAATAAATGACATTGTGCCTGGCCAGAGTGACTCATTGTCCTGCCTACCAATATGTTGCCAGTTTGATTCCCAGTCAGGGAGCATATGGAAGGCAACTCATAGGTCTCTCTCTCTCTCTCTCTCTCTCTCTCTCTTTCTCTCTCTTCCTCTCTTCAAGCATGTCCTCAGGTGAGGATTTAAAAAAAGAAGAAATGACATTTCCATCCAGACAGTTGCTCAAATCAGAGATATGAGTGTCACTCTTGGCTTCTCTTTCCCCCTCAGTCGCCATAAGCTGGTCAATTACCATTTCCTATCAATTCCCTCTTCTTAACTATCACTCAAATTAGTCCACATGTCTTAACTAGTCTCTATAACTGCCTCTTAAGCTTGCTGATCCCCCACTCCCATGCATTTCCTACACAGCAACCAGAATTATTGTTTAAAAAGAAAAATTATAGCCAGCATGGCTCAGTGGTTGAGCGTTGACCTATGAACCAGGAGGTCACGATTTGATTCCGGTCAGGGCAGATGCCTAGGTTTCGGGCTCAATCACCAGTGTGGGGTGTGCAGGAGGCAGCTGATCAATGACTCTCTATCATTGATGTTTCTATCTCACTCTCACTCTCCTTTCCTCTCTGAAATCAATAAAAAAATTTTTTTTAAAAAGAGGGAGAGAAATCACATCCTTTTCTGCTAAAAACCCTTTAGTTGACTTACATTGCTTTTGGGATAAAGTCCTGGCTCCTTGTCTTTATCTCCAACCTCATCTCTCTAGCATTCTCACCTTCTTCATTCTGTGTTCTTTCAGTTCCTTCACTTCCACTATCTGGGTTTGCTTCCATCATCTACCAAGGTAACTCATATGCATTCCTCTGGTTTTAGCTTAAACTTCATTTCCTCCAGGAGGCCAGGAGCCCTGTTCTGCTTACATAGTGCCACATGCTGCCCTTACCACAAAATTTACAGGTTTTGTTGCAATTAATAACTTAATTATCTATTTTTTCTGGATTATAGGAGATGTGTTTTTCTTGTTTTCCTCTGTATCCCTGGTGTCTTTTGCTGTGACTAGTAAATGGTAAGCTCCTATTAATGTGGAAGGAGAAAGGAATATTAAATGAATAAAATAAAAAATTTGCACACATTTTGTATAGTTTGCATTAACCTCACAAGTTATAAGTCAGCCTTTAACCCCCCCCCCCCCCATTAAGTAGGAAAACATTGAGGTCATTGAGTCTGCAGATGCCACTGAATGGATAGAGCCAGATATTTATTGAGACCAGTGGTTCTCAGCCTAGGATGCCCTTTGAATTTACTGTTTCCTGAGTCCCACCTTCATAGATTCTCATTTAATTGGCCTGAGATTTGTAAAAGCTCTCCACATCATTCTGATATACAGAAAAAGTTAAGAACATGATAGTTGCTGGAGTTTTTCCTCTGTGATTGCTACACTGAGCTTGTTGAAGAACAAGAAACTCAAACATTCCAGGTTCAGCAGTGCCCTGGCACCACCAGTGCTTTCAACTACAACTAATGTTGGCTGATAGAGTAAAAAGAAATCATTGGTATAAGTAACTGTCAAGTCCAGAGATAGAGGTGGTTTCAGCAAACTTGACCCAGTGGCCCATTGACCGCCACTTATCTCTCTGCTTCTCTCACCTGTTTTGGTATTAGCTTTCTCCAAATTTAGGCCTTCCTCGTGGCCAAAGATGACAGCTGCTAAAGGTACCCAGAAAGCAAACCCATCTTCATCTCAGTATCATTATTAGAAAATGTTTTCAGATTCACTTTGAACTGGTTTAGGTTACAAACCAGTGTTCAAAGGTTGGAATGTGCTAGAAAAAGAATAGTCATTTTCTCAGGAACCATAGCAATCCTCAAGTGAAAGTAAGGTGTTTGAGGAAGGAGGAGGGAAGAAAAATCAATGTGGAGGTAATCAAATATCTGCTTTTACCACATAGTGGTTTGGCCTAGCTACAGAATTTGATTACAAAACTGTAATAGTACTTTATAGTATTACTAGAGGCCAGTGCATGGATTCGTGCACCAGTGGGGTCCCTCGGCCTGGCCTGTGCCCTCTCTCAATCTGGGACCCCTTGGGGGATGTCGGACTGCCAGTTTCAGCCCAATCCCCACAGGCCAGGCCGAGGGACCCAACCAGTGCACAAATCCATGCACCGGGCCAGTTTCTGGCCGATCCCTGCAGGCCAGGCCGAGAAACCCTACTGGTGCACGAATCCGTGCACCGGGCCTCTAGTATGCATATAAGATATTTGGTCAATCTTTTTCCACCCTCTCCCCTCCTCTCTTCCCTCTGAGATTTATCAGTCTGTTCCATGTTCCCATGCCTATGCATTGAGCATCTTCCCCCTGGTGGTCAGTGCATGTCATAGCTATTGGTTGAACAGTCTAATGGTTGCTTAGGCTTTTATATATATAGATACTATATTATAAAGTACACAATACTTTATAAGTAACATAAATACATTTCTACATCAATTCCCATAGTTAGTAACTAATCATAAATTAAATCTACACTAATAAAAGACAAACATGCAAATTGACTGTACCTTTGCTATGCCTTAAGCCATGCCCACCAGCCAATCAGAGCGACTCTATGCAAATTAACCCAACCAAGATGGCGGCTGGCAGCCACGGAGCTGGAGAGAGCAGGAGGCTTGGTTGCCCCAATGATGGAGGAAGCCAAGCTTCCCAACTGCCACAGTGGCTCTGAGCCCCACTCAAAGCAACAAAGTTTCAATTATAGAAGGTAAATAAACCCCAGATACCTGCTTTCAGCTGGCCGTGGCCACGGAGCTGGAGCAAGCAGGAGGCTTCCCTCCTGCCCGCACTGGCTGGCTCTGAGCTCCTCTCAAGGCTACAAAGTTTCAATTATAGAATGTAAATAAATCCCAGAATAAAAAATAAGAAAAAAGGAGAGGCTGGGAGCTTCCATCGCTGGGGGGGCTTGGCCAGCCTGAAAACAGCCATCAGCCCCTCACCCAGGCTGGCTAGGCACCCCAGTGGGGACCTCCACCCTGAAGGGAGTGTGACCAGCCTGCAAACACCCATCAGTCCCTCACCCAGGCTGGCCAGGCACCCCAGTGTGACCCACACCCTGATCCGGGACACCCTTCAGGGCAAACCAGCCGGCCACCACCCGTGCACCAGGCCTCTATCTTATATAATAAAAGGGTAATATACAAACTGACCCTAACAGCAGAACGACTGGGAATGACTGGTCACTATGACACACACTGACCACCAGGGGGCAGACACTCAATGCAGGAGCTGGCCCCTGGTGGTCAGTGTGCTCCCACAGGGAGAGCTCTGCTCAGTCACAAGCCAGGCTGACAGCTGCCAGTACAGTGGTGGTGGTGGGAGCCTCTCCCACCTCCTCAGCAGCGCTAAGGATGTCTGACTGCAGCTTAGGCCTGCTCCCCGCTGGCAAGTGGACATCCCCCGAGGGCTGCCGCGCTGCCAGAGGGATGTCTGACTGCCAGCTTGGGCCCGATCCCCTGGGGAGCGGGCCTAAGCCAGCAGGTGGACATCCTCTGAGGGGTCCCAGACTGCAAGAGGGCATAGGCCAGGCTGAGGGACCCCCCCCCCCCCCCGAGTGCACACATTTTTGTGCACCGGGCCTCTAGTATGATTATATTCATCACAAAATTATTTAGTGAGAAAGAACTTGAGAACAGAAAACTTGATTTGCATCCTGTGAATGTAAGTTGCCTCATGTATGGATTTGGCCTAGTGCCTCAGTGAACAATGTCTTCTCGCTTCATGTTGAAAAACAAAAATTCTAAGACCCTCCAGAGAGTCTGATTTGTGGATTCCCACCCTCCAAACAGTATCACCAGCCAAGAAGATTCTATGAAACTTTGCTTTGTATAATTTTCATTATGAAAGAAATAGGGTTTAAATCCCCCCCCCAAAATATGTTATTGAATTATAACACTGAGTATGCCATTTCTAATGACATGCTAAAAAAAGAAAAAAACACCTCATAGAAAAATTCCCCTATAAGCTCCCTCCCTCTCCTAATCCCCCAGGGGATGCTAAATTTCCCCAGTTGAAAACTCACTGTCCTAGAGTTGTTCTCACCAAATGCCCCTCTCATTATAATTTGGCTTTGCATAAAAAGTTTCCCATAGAGAGAAATTTGCTAACCAGCAAACATGGATTTGGGATCTGCTTGTAATTAAGTCCCCATTGCAAGTTTATTATTGGCATTCACCAGCCGTTTGAGGTCCATTGTGTGCTAACATTTCAGTTTCTGAGTTTATAAAATTGAGGACCACATTCCAGAACAAGGCTCCTGCCATAAACTTTACTAAGACCAGAGATGTTATCATGTCGTGTTGGCCAGACATTCTTTAAGCCACCCTCAACAAACACCTTTCAATTCAAACTGTGCCAGTAAAATCCTCTTAAACGGGGGAATAAAATAACACAGGTAGAGTTTCTTTTTCCATTCAGAAATGCAGTGCCTGAATCCTCTGTCTATATACCTAGCAAGATGGCACATATTCCTAAACATAGTGAAAGGAGAACAAGACCCCCAGGCACCATCATCCTAGGGGTGAATATGAGAAGGCCCCTTGAAGAGAGTGCTTGTAAGGAAGAACTCAGCAGCCAGAATGTGTACGTTGAGTAAATATGTGGAGGGAAGGAGGAAGCTTATTTGCAAGATGTGGAGACTGAATTCATCTGCAGGGCTGTAAGTTCCATTATTCTGGAAAACACAGAGGGATCTTCCAGTGATTAAACATCTTGGGCAAACCCTCTGCAGAGATGCAGTTGTTGATGTTTTTAACTATAGAAGATTTCAAACTATACAAAAGTAGATAGAATATGCCTCATATGCCCATCACTCAATTTCAATAATGATTAACTCAGCAAATTTTTTTTCATCACCCCCATACACATACACACACTTGGCTCTGTGTCACCCATTCCCATTCTCATGTAATTTTGAGTCAGATTTCACACATACTTTCTAAGATGGAGATTTTTTAGTTGAGGAACAAACTTATTTTGGCTGGCTATTTCACAATGGTCACCATGGTTAGAAGACTTGTATGTCTTCAGATTGTGATTCCCTTATAGTGATGTGTCTTCATTAAGTATGGGATTAGGCTACTTTGTCTCAGTAAAATTTCATTTGTTCTTGAGGGATTGTGATGTGTGCTATTATTTAAGGGATTGTTCACAAGCAATCAAGAGCAAGTCTGAGGATTCTGGGAAAGGTGTGAAGGCCAGATCCTCACCTTGAGCCTTATGGAACTGGTTTTGATTAGGTGTGATCCATAGTGACTACAGGTGACCCTTCCTGCCACACGTGGTTTTGTCCTAAGACTGAAGAATCCAGACTGGAAAATATCTTGAGTTCTTACTACCTTTTGGGTGAAAACTACACTTTTCTGAGTGAAAAGGTAAATGCATTTCCTGAAGGGAGTGGACATTCCCATTGTCATTTGGAGATGGACAGCCATGGTGAGCTTTGATTGAAGTTAAGACATATACCTTTCTTTTACAGCCTGAGAGAATTTTGGAGCTTAGATTCCAGTTAGGAGAAACAGGCTCAAGACCCACATACAGTGGGAAGGCAGACTGGTGCAGCCACTATGGAAGACAGTATGGAGTTTCCTCAAAAAACTAAAAATGGAACTCCCATTTGACCCAGTGATCTCACTTCTAGGAATATATCCCAAGAAAACAGAAACTCCAATTAGAAAGGATATATGCACCCCTATGTTCATAGCAGCACAATTTACCATAGCTAAGATCTGGAAACAGCCTAAGTGCCCATTAGCAGATGAATGGATTAGAAAACTGTGGTACATCTACACGATGGAATACTATGCTGCTGTAAAAAAGAAGGAATTCTTACCATTTGCAACAGCATGGATGGAACTGGAGAGCATTATGCTAAGTGAAATAAGCCAGTCAATGAAAGAAAAATACCACATGAACTCACTCATTTATGGGTAATTAAGACCATTATAAACTGATGAACAAAAATAGATACAGAGGCAGAGCAACATCGAACAGACTGTCAAACTACAGCGGGAAGGCTGGGGAGGATTAGGGGGGGTGGGTAAGAGATCAACTGAAGGACTTGTATGCATATAAGAATAACCAATGGACACAAGACACTGGGGGGTATAGGAGGCTGGGGGAAGGTCAAGGGGAGAAAAAAAAAGGAGACATATATAATACTCTTTGTAATACTTTAAGCAATAAAATAATTAAAATAAAATAAAATAAAACAGAATATGACTCAGCCATAAAAAAAATGAAATCTTGCCATCTGCAACATGGATGCACCGAGAGAGAGAGGATACTGTCCTGAGTGAAATAAGTCAAGCAAAGAAAAATAACTGCCAGGTGATTTTCACTTATATGTGGAATCTAAAAAACAAAATGAACAAGCAGAACAGAAACAAACTCATGGATACAGAAAACATTTTGACAGTTCCCACATGGTAGGGAGGTTAGGGAAATGGATGAAAAAGGTGAACCAATTAAGAAGTACAAATTGGTAGTTATAGAATAGTCATGGGATGCAAAATACAGCATAGGGAATATAATCAATGATATTGTAATAACTATGTATGGTGTCACTAGATTTATGGGGATGTTCACTGTAAATGTTATATAAATGTCTAATCACTGGATTGTACACTGAAACGAATATAATATTGTATGTTGACTGTAATTGAAAAATAAAAAAATATTTTAAAAAAAGACCCACATATAAAGGGAGAGCTGACACCTCCTTTAGTGGTGCTCATAGGGAGTCAGGCAGAGAGAGTTCATGATCTGGAGTTGAACATTCTGATGGGGCCACATCTACTAAGACTTATAAGTTGTCTTCTATGTTGTATTTTCCTTTTGTTATTTCTGAACATTCAGTAAAATCATGTTGAAAGTCTTAGTCTCTTTTCCCCAGTCTAGTATGAAATTAAGAAAAGAGGTTTGGTATACATATGAGACAAATCAGTACAAGGGAGAATAATAACAACCTGCTGTGAAAGACCAATCCTGACATTGCAGAGAGGTTCACCCCTTGAAGCCAGATACATTGATGACTAGGACATTCAAAAACAAATGCAGCCCAGCCAATGTGAACCAGGAGGCCAGGTTCAATACCCAGTCAGGGCACTTGCTGGGCTGCTGGCTAGATCCCCAGTAGGGAGCGTGCAGGAGACAACTGATCAATGATTCCCTCTCATCATTGATGTTTCTCTCTTTCTCTCTCCCTTCCTCTCTGAAATCAATATAAATATATTGTAAAAAATAAAAAAGCAAATGCATGGAAGGGCAAGTTAGAAGGTCACTGCACAAACCTAGGGGAAGGTGCAGTCTCATAAGAGACTTGAGAAGAACTTAAGTTTACACCTCAGGCTGATCCTTGGTACAGAGACAGCCTACAACAAAAACAAAGCAAAAATATCAAAACTTAGGGATGGGGGAAAATCTGATCTTCAGAGTTACCACATTATCAGATATAAATGCACAGTTTAAAACAACAAGAAAATCACAAGGAATACAAAAATAACAAAACAAAACAGAAAAGTATGGCCCATTCAAAGGAAAAATATAAACCAGCAGGAACTGTTCCTCAAAAAGACCTGGTGGTGAATTAGATAAAGACTTTCAAACAGCTGTCTTAAAGATACTCCAAAAACTAAAGGGTGATGTGGAGAAAGTCAAGAAAATTATGTGTAAACAAAATGGAGATATTAATAAAGAGAAAACCAAAAAAGAAATAAAAAAAAAGAAATTCCACAGCTGAAAAGTACAATAACCTAAATTAAAAACAAACACTAGAGGGATTCAAATGCAGATTTAAGCAGTCAGAAGACAGAATCGGTGAACTTGGATATAGGAAAATGGAAATAATAGTGTCTGAAGGTCAAAAGGAAAAAAAAAGTAAATAAAGACTAAGGGACCTGCAGGACACCACCGAAGGACCAACATACACATTATGGAAGTCACAGAAGGAGAAGAGAGAAAGAGGCAGAGGGAATGCTTGAACAAATAATTGCCAGAACTCTCTAAAATTTTGGAAAACTTAAAAATTTGTGGAATTTAAGAGATTAAAAATGGCAGCAGAGTAAGTGGATGTTGCATGGACATGCTCCCAAGGCCAAAGTGCAGTTACAACTAAAATACAGAAAAACTTCCTGAATAATTAACAGAAGACATGCTAGAGAGAATTCAATAACTGAGGATGGAAAATAGAGACTGCTTAGAGACAGATAGAAGGGGCAGAAGCATGAAAGGACTGGCTGGGCTCCCACAAACAGCAACTGAAGTTCTGGAGAGATATCTCAGCTGTGGGGGGTTGCCCCTGAGAACTCTGGTGTCTAATCCCCAAGATGGGCCCACCCAACAGAGAGCACCAGAATTGAGAAGGATACCCATGTAACATCTGGCTGTGAAAAGCAGCAAGATTGCTGTATGCCAGAGAGAGATGGCTGAAAGTGGAGGCACTCTCTTAAAGGGCCAACACAGGAAATTCCCTGTGGAGCCCCTTACCTTGTGATCTGGTAGAGAGAGGGCAGAGTGGACTGGAGCTGTGTGATCAGAAGCCAGGATCAGGAGCTCTGGGGTTAGAACTCAGAAGGAAGAAACTCTGGTTTCCTGTGCTGAGTCATTCCCTCATGCAGTGGAGGTCATCTTACTCACACAGACATTTGCTATACAGGTGGCTCTGCCTGGGGGAAAGACAGTTAAACCACTCTATTGGTAAACACCTTGACCCAAAGTGCAGAGTTTCTAAGGCCCTTTGGAGACTGAAAATAACAGTTAGCTTCCAGGCATAAGCAGTTGCCCCACCTTGTTGAAAAAAACTCTCATAAAACCTGAGGATGATTGCCTGAGGGCTATTCAAGATGGAATCCTACCAGTCTGTAGACAATTGCGGTCTCTGGAGGCTTTGAAGTCTTTGCCTCATCTAATTAATCAGAAATAGCATTTGACACTGTCCTGCACTAGAGATTGAGCGGCATAGCAGATATACCTAATATATAGCCACAAACCCAAACAGGCAGCCAAAATGAGACAATGGAACAACTCTGAAATGAAAAAAAGAAGAGAATTCTCCAGAAGAAGAGATAAATGAAATGGAGATAAGAAATAAAAATTATATGTTTACCAGGGTTATATCCTCCTGTTGGATCGATCCCTTTAATATTATGTAGTGACCTGTGTTGTCTCTTGTGATGGCCTTCATTTTGAAGTCTATTTTGTCAGATATGAGTATTGCTACTCTAGCTTTTTTTCTTTTCCATTCCTTCATTCTCATACTGTGTGAGACTTTTGTTCTGAGGTGTGTCTCTTATAGACAGCATATAATTGGGTTATGCTTTTGTATACATACAGCTATGCTATATCTTTTGATTGGAGCATTTAATCCATTTATGTTTAAGGTTATTATTGATAGGTACTTATTTATTGCCATTTTAATTTTGTATGCCTAGGTTTCTCTCTCTAATTCTTCTCATTACAGCAGTCCCTTTAGCATTTCTTGTAATACTGGCTTGTTGGTGATGTACTCCTTTAGCCTTTTTTGTTGTTTTTGTTCTGTTGTTATTCAGAATAATGATGCTAGATACTCAAAAGCATGAGAAAAGATATAGTAACTGTGAAAAAAGAACAGTTGGAAATAACGTGTAGCATAGCACTAATAAAGAACACATTTGAAGGAATACAAAGCAGATTAGGGAAAGCTGAGGATTGAATCAGTGAATTAGAAGACATGGTAGAAAAAAATCACTCAATCAGAGAACCAAAAAGAAAAAAAAACAATTAAAAAACAGGAGGACAGCTTAAGGGAGCTGTGGGACATGAAACATAACAATATTTGAAGCGTGGACATGCCAGAAGAGGCAGAAAGGGAAAAAAGGATAGAGAACATGATTGAAAAAACAATGGCAGAAAACTTCCCTAACCTAGTAAAGGAAAAAGTCACACAAGTTCAGGAGGCATAGAGAACCCCAAGCAAGAAGAACCCAAACAGGCCCTCGCCAGACACATTATAATTAAAATGCCAAAAATTAAAGACAAAAGGATGCTGGAAGCCGGTCCACCCTTGCTGCTTGACACAGTCGCTGCAGGGAAGAGACATCTACAGAGCTTATGTTTCAAGGGACCTGGCGTATATGGCATATGGTTTGCTCCCCCTTCTTAGCGCTATGTGTTTTAAAACAGGCCCACCTCCCCGAGAAAGGTTGTTTCCCCAGGTTAGGGATTAACAGGACTAAGGAAGAGAATAAATCAGTAAATCCCCCTAGTGTTACAGAAATACCCTGTACTACTTATGAAGAACTTGGACTAAGACTGTTGGCAATAAATTTGGGACTTGTTGGGCCCACATCCCCAGGGGTCTGCCCACCAGGGAAAGCACCAAAGCCTATACCCCTGGCCATCCACCGACACAGGGCAGTTCCAGGGAAGGCAAGCAGCGAGGCTGGGAGGGCATAACCTTTACTGGGTAGGATAATCTCCTTCAGTAACTTCCTTGTAGCCTATCAGTAGAGCAGTGACCTTGGAATAGCCCTTGTAATGGAACACAGAGATTAACCTAGACAAGATTAAAATCAACAGAACTAGATAGAGACAGGATTTTTGGCAAAGGTCAGATAAGAAACGAGGAACTGTAGAACGTTACCCAAAACATACCATGATGTGGTTATAGAGGCATGCTTATAGGATCAAATGGTATAAATATAGATGTAACAAGACAATAAAGAGAGAACCTCGCTATGCTGATCAACTGAACGCTGTCTCTGTGTCCTTCCTTCTTCGCCAACTCTGTCCACACCTTTGGGAACCCCTGGACCTGCTAGGGCTGGACCCCAACAAAAGGAGAATCTTAAAGGCAGCAAGAGAAAAGCAAACTGTTACCTACAAAGGAGCTCCCATAGGCTGACACCTGATTTCTCATCAGAAACTCTACAGGACAGAAGGGAATGGCATGAAGTACTCAAGGTAATGGAAAGAAATGATCTGAAACCAAGATTACTATATCCAGCAGAGCTATCATTCAAAATACATGGTGAAATAAAGGGCTTCCCAGAACAACAACAACAACAACAACAAAAAGGCTAACGGAGTACATCACCAACAAGCCAGTATTACAAGAAATGCTAAAGGGACTGCTGTAATGAGAAGAATTAGAGAGAGAAACCTAGGCATACAAAATTAAAATGGCAATAAATAAGTACCTATCAATAATAACCTTAAACATAAATGGATTAAATGCTCCAATCAAAAGATATAGCATAGCTGTATGTATACAAAAGCATAACCCAATTATATGTCTATAAGAGACACACCTCAGAACAAAAGTCTCACACAGTATGAGAATGAAGGGATGGAAAAGAAAAAAAGCTAGAGTAGCAATACTCATATCTGACAAAATAGACTTCAAAATGAAGGCCATCACAAGAGACAACAAAGGTCACTACATAATATTAAAGGGATCGATCCAACAGGAGGATATAACCCTGGTAAAAATATATGCATCCAATATAGGAGCACCTAAATATATATTAAAAAAAATTCTAGCCGAAACCGGTTTGGCTCAGTGGATAGAGCGTCGGCCTGCGGACTCAAGGGTCCCAGGTTCGATTCCGGTCAAGGGCATGTACCTGGGTTGCGGGCACATCCCCAGTAGGAGATGTGCAGGAGGCAGCTGATCGATGTTTCTCTCTCATCGATGTTTCTAACTCTCTATCTCTCTCCCTTCCTCTCTGTAAAAAATCAATAAAATATATTTAAAAAAAAAATTCTAGAGGACTTTAAGGGAGAGATTGACAATACAATCATAGCAGGGGACTTTACATCTGCTGACTTCACTGGATCTTCCAGACAAAAAAATTAACAAGGAAACAGTGACTGTAAAGGACACACTAGATCAGATTGATTTAATTGACATTTATAGGACATTTCACCCCAATGCAGCAGAATTTACATTCTTCTCAAGTGCACATGGGTCATTCACAAAGATAGACCATGTGTTGGGACACAAAACAAGTCTCTACAAGTTCAAGAACATTGAAATTATATCAAGAATCTTCTCAGATCACAGTGGAATGAAATTAGAAAACAACTACAGTAAAAACACACAAAAATATTCAAACACATGGAGGTTAAATAGCATGTTATCAAACAATGATTGGTTACCAATGAGATCAAGAAAGAAATAAAACACTTTCTAGAAACAAATGAAAATGAATACACAACAACCCAATATCTCTGGGACACAGCAAAAGCAGTCCTGAGAGGGAAGATCATAGCACTACAGGCCTACCTCAAAAAAAAAAAACAAAAAAAAAAAACAACAAGAAAAAGTAATAAACTATTTAACCCTACAACTTAAGGAACTAGAAAAAGAACAAGAAAAGCCCAAAGTAAAAAGAGGGAAATAATAAATCTTAAAGCAGCAATAAATGACATAGAGACTAAAAACCAACAATTCAAAAAAATCAATGAGCCCTAGCTGGTTTGGCTCAGTGGATAGAACATTGGACTGTAGACTAAAGGGTCTCCAGTTCAGTTTCGGTCAGGGGCACATGGCCAGATTGCAGGCTCAATCCCCAATAGGGGATGTGCAGGAGGCAGCAGATGAATGATTATCTCTCATCATTGATGTTTCTATCTCTCTCTCCCTCTCCCTTCCTCTCTGAAATCAATAAAAAATATATTTTTAAAAAATTCAATGAAACCAAGAGCTGGTTCTTTGAAAAGATAAACAAGATTGATGAACCATTAGCCAGACTCATCAAAAAAACAGAGAGAGGACCCAAATAAATAAAATCAGAAACAAAAGTGGAGAAGTAACCATTGACCACAGAAATCCAAAGGATTGTAAGAAAATACTATGAACAACTATAAGCCAACAACCTGGACAATGTGGAGGAAATGGACAAGTTCCTAGAAAAATACAATCTCCCAAAACTGAATCGGGGAGAATCAAAAAACCTGAATAGGCCAATAACAACTGATGAAATAGAAGCAGTAATCAAAAAAACTCTAAGCAAACAAAACCTGGGTCTAATGGCTTCATAGGGGAGTTTTACCAAACATTAAAAAAAAAGGAGCACCTATATTCCTCATAATATTTCAAAAAATCTAAGATGAAGGAACACTTCCAAGTTCTTTTTATGAGGCCAGCATTATCGTAATTCCAAAACCAGATAAAGACACTACAAAGAAAGAAAATTGCAGGCCAATATACCCCATGAACAAAAATGCTAAAATCCTCAACAAAATATTAGCAAATTAGATCCAGGAATATATTAAAAAGAGGGAATTATTCCAGGGATGCAAGGCTGGTACAATATTCACAAATCAATAAACATGATACATCCCACAAACAAATTGAAAGAAAAAACCATATGACCATATCAATAGACACAGAAAAAACATTTGACAAATCCATTTTTGATAAAAAAAACTCTCAGCCAAGTGGGAATAGAGGAAGCATATCTCAACATGATAAAGGCCATATATGACAAACCTACAGTGAACATCATACTCAATAGGAAAAAGCTAAAACCATTTTTCCTAAGAACAGGAACAAGTCAGGGATGTCTGAATTCACCACTCTTATTCAACACAGTATGGGAAGTGCTAGCCACAGTGATCAGACAAAAAGAAGAAATAAAAGGCATCCAAATTGGAAAGGAGTAAGTAAAACTCATTATTTATAGACTAGAGGTCCGGTGCACAAAAATTTGTGCACTTGGGCGGGGGGTCCCTCAGCCCGGCCTGTGCCCTCTCACAGTCTGGGACCCCTCAGAGGATGTCCACCTGCTGGCTTAGACCCACTACCCAGGGGAATTGGCCTAATCTGGCAGTCAGACATCCTCCTGGCAGCCCAGGTGCCCTCAGGGGATGTCCACTTGCCAGCGGGGAGCAGGCTTAAGGTGCAGTCAGACATCCTTAGCGCTGCTGAGGAGGCAGGAGGGGCTCCCACCACCATTGCTGTACTGGCAGCTGTCAGCCTGGCTTGTGGCTGAGCAGAGCTCCCCATGTGGGAGCACACTGACCACCAAGGGGCAGCTCCTGCATTGAGCGTCTGCCCCCTGGTGGTCGGTGTGTGTCATAGTGACCAGTCATTCCCAGTCGTTCTGCTGTTAGGGTCAGTTTGCATATTACCCTTTTATTATATAAGATAGAGGCCGGTGCACGGGTGGTGGCCGGTTGGTTTGCCCTGAAGGGTGTCCTCGATCAGGGTGTGGGTCACACCGGGGTGCCTGGCCAGCCTGGGTGAGGGGCTGAGGGCTGTTTGCAGGCTGGCCACACTTCCTTAGGTTGGGGGTCCCTACTGGGATACCTGGCCAGCCTGGGTGAGGGGCTGATGGCTGTTTGCAGGCTGGTCACACTCCCTTCAGGGTGGGGGTCCCCATTGGGGTGCCTGGCTAGCCTGGGTGAGGGGCTGATAGCTGTTTGAAGGCTGGTCAAGCCCCCCAGTGGGCGCCCTCATCCCCATGGGGGTGTGGCCAGCCTGGGTGAGGGGCTGAGGGCTGTTTTCAGGCTGGCCACACCCCCTTCAGGGTGTGGGTCCCCACTGGGGTGCCTGGCCAGCCTGGGTGAGGGGTTGATGGCTGTTTGCAGGCTGGTCAAGCCCCCCAGTGGGGACCTTCACCCCATGGGAGTGTGGCCAGCTGGGTGAGGGGCTGATGGCTGTTTTCAGGTTGGCCACAGCCCCTTCAGGGTCGGGGGTGGTCCCGCTGGGGTGCCTTGGCAGCCTGGGTGAGGGGCTGAGGGCTGTTTTCAGGCTGGCCATGCTGCAGGCTGGAAGCAGGTATCTGGGATTTATTTAACTTCTATAATTGAAACTTTGTTGCCTTGGTCCCACTCTAAGCCTGGGTTGCCCCTGGAAAGCCAGGTTCCCAGCCCCTCCTTGAGCGGAGGCCACAGGAGCTGAAAGCAAGTATCTGGGATTTATTTATGTTCTATAATTGAAACTTTGTAGCCTTGAGCAGAGCTCGAGGCCAGCAAGGCAGGCAGGAAGCTTGGCTTCCTCCATCGCCAGGGCAACTCAAGCCTCCTGCTCGCTCCAGCTCCATGGCCACTGCCATCTCTGTGACCGAGTGATGGTTAATATGCATATTACTCTTTTATTACATAGGATGACATGATATTGTGCATAAAAAACACTAAAGACTCCACCAGAAAACTTCTAGATTTAATAAGCGAATTTGCAATGTAGCAAGATACAAAATCAACACCCCAAAATCGATGGTTTTTTATACACCAATAATGAATTCTCAAAAAAAAAAAAAAAAGAAACTAAACAAGCAATCCCATTTAGCATTGCTACAAAAAACTAAAATACTTAGGAAAAAACTTAACCAAGGAGGCAAAAGACCTGTACTCAGAAAACTATAGGACATTAAGAAAAGAAATAGAAGAAGATATAAACAAATGGAAGAATATACTGTGTTCGTGGATTGGTAGAATCAACATCATTAAAAGGTCCATACTACCCAAGGCAATCTACAGATTTATTCCAATCCCTATTAAAATATCAACGACATATTTCACAGATCTAGAACAAATACTCCAAAAATTTATATGGAACCAAAAATGACCCTAAATAGTGCAGCAATCTTGAAAAAGAAGAACAAAGTTGGAAGAATCACAATACCAGATTTCAAGTTATACTACAATGCTATTGTAATCAAACATACTGGTACTGGGGATTAAAAATGGCAATAGAGTAGGAGGATGCTGCAAAGACATGTTCCCAGGAACAAGCTGGAATTACAACTGAAATACGGAAAGACTTCCTGAATAATCAATTGAAAACTCACAGGAGAGAATCCTGATACCCAAGGACCAAAGGTTGAGACTGCATAGAGACTGGTAGGAAGGGTGGAGGAACTAAAGGGCTGGCCAGGCACCCACAGACAGCAACTGAAGTCCAGGAGAGATGTCTCCACTGGGGGGAGGGTGGTGCCACTGAGAACTCTGGGTTCTAATCCCAAAGTAGGGGCTCCCCAGCAGAGAGCAGCAAACTGAGGATGGTACCCACATAACATCTAGCTGTGAAAAGCAGTGGGGTGCTCTCTGCCAGGGAGTGGCAGCTGAAAGTTTGGGCACACTCTTAAAGGGCCAATGCACAAAAATTCCCTATGGCGCCACCCACCTTGTGCTTTGGCAGAGCAAGTGTGAAGTGGACTAGAGCTGTGAGAGCAGAAGCCAGGACTGGGGACTCGGAAGATAGAGCTCAGAAGGCATACACCCCAAGTTTGCTGGGCTGAGTCATTCCTTCACACAGCAGAGGACATCTTTCCCACATAGACATCTGCCTTGTGTGTGGGTGAAGACAATCGACACACCCTATTGGAAAACACCTTGTCCTAAGGCAATTTAAGAGATTAAAAATAGCAATTAGCCTCCAGGCAGAAGCAACTGCCCCACCCTGTTGAAAAAACTCACGCCACACCTGAGGATGATTGCCTGGGGGCAATTCAAGTTGGAATCCTATTAGTGTGTAGACAGAGGCGGTCTCTGAAGGCTTTGAGTCTTTGCCTGATCCAATTAGTCAGAACTGTTCTGCAGTAGAGATTGAGAGGTATAGAGGATCTACCTATACGTAGTCACAAACCCAAACAGACAACCAAAATGAGGAGACAAAGAAACAACCCCCAAATGAAAGAACTAGAGAATTTTCCAGAAGAAAAGATAAATGAAGCAGAGATAAGAAATTTATCTGAAACAGAGTTCAGAGTAATGAGGTTAAAAATGCTCAACAGTATAAAAAAGATATAATAAACTATGAAAAAAAGAACAGTGTGAGATAAAGAATGACACAACACAAAGAACACATTGGAGGGAATACACAGCAGATTAGGGGAAGCTGAGGATCTAATCAGTGAATTAGAAGACAGAGTTCAAAATATCACTCAATTATAGAACCAAAAAGAAAAAAAAAACAATTAAAAAACAGGTGGACAGCCCAAGGGAGCTGTGGGACAATGTGAAACATAACAATATTAGAATAGTAGATGTGCCAGAAGAAGCAGAAAGGAAGAAAGGAATAGAGAAGGTGTTTGAAGAAATAATGGTAGAAAACTTCCCCAACCTGGTAAAGGAAAAAGTCACACAAGTTTAGGAGGCACAGCGAACCCCAAACAAGAAGAATCCAAACAGGCCCACACCCAGACACAACATAATTAAAATGCCAAAATTAAAGACAAAGAGAGAATCTTAAAGGCAGCAAGAGAAAAGAAAACTGTTACCTACAAAGGAGCTTCCATAAGGCTGACACCTGTTTTCTCATCAGAAATTCTATAAGACAGAAGGAAATGGCATAAAGTACCCAAGGTAATGGAAAGCAAGGATATGAAACCAAGATTACTCTATCCAGCAAGGCTATCATTCAAAATAGACGGTCAAATAAAGAGCTTTCCAGACAAAAAGAGGCTAAAGGAGTTCATCACCACCAAGCCAGAATTACAAGAAATGCTAAAGGACTTGCTGTAAGGGATTGCTGAGAATAAGAAACAGAGAGAGAAACCTAGCCATACAGAATTAAAATGTCTATGAATAAGTACCTTTCAATAATAACCCTAAATGTAAATGGATTAAATGCTCCAATCACAAGGTGTAGGGTAGCTAAATGGATACAAGACATGACTCAACTATATATTGTGCACAAGAGATGCACCTCAAAACAAAAGACACATATAGGATGCAAGTGAAGGGATGGAAAAAAATTTTCCATGCAAATGGAAATGAAAAAAAAAAAGGCTGGAGTAGCAATACTCATACTTGACAAAATAGACTTTAAAAGCATCATGCTAAGCAAAATAACCCAGTCAGAGAAAGATAAATACCATATGATCTCACTCATTTGTGGAATATAATGAACAACATAAACTGATGAACAAATCTAGAGCCACAGGGGAAAAAATATATACTACAATATAATAGAAGTAATCCTGTTATTTACAGATTTTATATATTTCCTACAACTTTTGTGATATTATACTATGTTAGTACAGTTTTGGTAATATTATTATACTTAAAATCCTTTTATTCTTGAAATATTAATGTTTATTGCATGTAATATTATTATATGTAAGATCATTTTTCTTGAATAATTGGTGTTTATTGCATGTAACAGTATTATAGTTAAGATCATTTTTCTTGAAATATTAAGACTTGTTGCATGTAACATTATTATATTTAAAAAACTTTTTCTTAAAATAAAAAAAAAAAACACACACACACCTGGTACTGGCACAAGAACAGGCATATAGATTAATGGAAGAAAACATAGACCCCAGAAGTTGACCCAAGCCATTGTGCTCAATTAATAATTGACAAAGCAGGCAAGAGCACACAATGGAGTTAAGAGAGTCTCTTCAATAAATGGTGTTGGAAAAATTGGACAGATACATGGAAAACAATGAAACTAGACCACCAATTTACACCATACACAGAATAAACTCAAAATGGATAAAACACTTAAATGTAAGTCCAGAAAATATAAAAATCCTAGAAGAAACCACAGGCAGCAAAATCTCAGACATCTCTTGTAGCAATATGTTTTCCTATACATCTCCTAGGGCAAAACAAACAGAAAAAAACTAAGGATAAAATAAACAAATAGCACTACATAAAAAAATGCTTCTGCATAGCAAAAGAAACCATCAACAAAACAAAAAAAGGGAGCCCACTGTATGGGAGAACATATTTGGCAATGGTACATCTGATAAAACGTTAATATCCAAAATATATAAGGAACTCATACAACTTAACAGAAGGAAGACAAACAATCCCATTAAAAAATGAGCAATGGACCTAAATGGACACTTCCCTTAAGTGGGCATATAGATGGCCAAGAGACACATGAAAAAATGCTCAAGGTCACTCATCATCAGAGAGGGATTCAAATTAAAATGACAATGAGATTTCACCTCACACCTGTCAGAATGGCTACCATCAACAAATCAACAAATGACAAGTACTGATGAAGATGTGGAGAAAAGGGAATGCTAGTACACTGCTGGTGGGAATGCAGACTGGTGCATTATTGAAAAGAATATGGAGTTTCCTCAAAAAATTAAAAATGGAACTCCCATTTGACCCAGTGATCCCACTTCTGGGAATATATCCTAAGAAACCCGAAACAGCAATAAAAAAAGAATGTATGCTCCCTTATGTTTATAGTGGCACAATTTACAATAGCTAAGATCTGCAACAGCCCAACTGCCCATCAGTAGATGAGTGGATGAAAAAGCTGTGGTACATTTATACCATGGAATACTCTCTATACTAATAATAGCCTAGGGCCGTCACAATCTAAATGACCAGATGGACGACTGGTCACCAGGAAGTGCACTGAGCACCTCTTGGTCCCTCCCCTGCGGCCCACAGGCTCCTATCACAGCAAGTCTGGTGGCAGGTGGGCGGGCAGGGTAGCGGGAGGTGGGCGGGGTGAGTCGGGCATCGCGAGATCATTAGCCTCCGGCCAGGGGCTGGGTCAGAGGCCTAATGACCTCACCACCACTGTGGCAGCCATGGATCAGGCCCAGAGAGAGGCTCAGAGAGAGAGGCAGGGCCTGATCCACAGCCACCACGGCTGCTTGTGAGGGCTGGAGAAAGAGAGAGGCAGGGCCTGATCAGGCCTGGAGATAGGCCTGGAGAGAGAGACAGCTGTCAGCAGGGCATTCTAGATTTCCCAGAAGAGCCAATAGCTGCCAAGGAAGTAAAGCTTTTGACATTGACTGGCATAGAAACTGACCAATCAGAACCAAATCTGGGTGAATTGTGAGGAGCCAATGACTGCCTAGGAGGCGGAGCTTTTGATGCTGACTGGCATAGAAACCAACCAATCAGAACCTAATCTGGGTGAACTGCGAAGGCAGAGCTTAAGGTGGGGGCTGAGGAGGGGTTTTAAGGGGAACAACTGTTTGGTGTAGGTGTAAGGAAGTTGTTCCATTTTTTAATCACCGGTTTGGCAGTATAGTGCATATGGCTGGCTATCAGTCCAGATATAGGGATTATGTATTTTTGTCTGCCAAGAGCATCTCCTCCTGCTGAAAAAGGCTTTCTCCCACCCCCCATTTAAACTATCCTATCCTATATAATCTATCTATACTACTAAAAGGGTAATATGCTAATTAGACCAGGTTGACCGGCCACCTTCCAGATGTACAACTTCCTTCAGGACAAAGCCATGGTGGTGGGGGCCGAGGCAGAGGCAGTTAGGGGTGATCAGGCAGGCAGGCAGGCAGGCAGAGAGGTTAGGGGTGATCAGGCAGGTAGGCAAAGGGTTAGGGGCAATTGGCGGGCAGGCAGAGTGGTTAGGGCAATCAGGCAGGCAGGTAGGCAGGTGAGCGGTTAGGAGCCAGTGGTCCCAGATTGCGAGAGGGATGTCCAACTGCCCTCCCGCAAGAGATTGGGCCTAAATCGGCAGTCAGACATCCCCCAAGAGGTTCCCAATTGGAGAGAGTGCAGGCTGGGCACCCTCCCATGCATGAATTTTGTGCACCAGGTCTCTAGTACAGCAATAAAAAAGAAGGATCTCTTACTCTTTGAGACAGCATGGAGGGACCTGGAGAGTATCATGCTAAGTGAAATAAGTCAGAGAATGACAAGTTTCACATGATCTCACTTATATATGGAATCTAATTAACAAAATAAACTGATGAATGGAGTGGATTCAGAGACATAGAAGCATGGAACAGTGTGCAGAATCTCAGAAGGAAGGCTGGGGAGGGTGGGTGGGTGGGAGTTAACCAAAGACCTTGTATGCATATATGCGTCACCCACGAACACAGACAGTGGGGTGGTGAGGGCCTGGGATGGGGGGCTAGGGTTGGTTGGAGGTGGTCGATAGGGGAAAAAGGGGAGCATATGTAATACTTTCAACAATAAATATTTTTTTAAAAAAACCCACAAATTTGTGGAAATTAAACAACACACTATAAACAAACAATGGGTCCAAGAAAAATATCTCACAAGAACTAGAAAATAGAGATGATTGAAAACAAAAGCTCAACCTAAAAGTTATGAGATACTGTGAAAACAGAGTTAAGAGCAAATGGGTAGTTATAAATACGTTAAAAAACAAGATCTCAAATAAACTGCCTAATTTTAAAACTTAAGAAACTAGAAAAAGCTAGAAGAAGGAAGAAAATAATGAAGATTAGAGTAGAGATGAAATGGAGAATAGAAAAATAATACAGACAGAGAATAGAATGGTGGTTGCCAGGGACTAGGGACAAGGAGGAATGGGGAGTTGTATAATGAGAAGAGAGTTTCAGTTTTGCAACATGAAAAGAGTTTAGGCGATGGGTCATGGTAACCATTGCACAACAATATGAATGTACTTAATACCACTGAACTGCACACTTAAATATGGGTAAGATTAAAATAAATAAATAAATTGTTAAGATATAAATTTTATGTATGTTTATTTTACCAGAATTTTAAAAATGGAAAATATTTAAAAATAAAGGGCTCTCAATAAGATAGCAAGAAAATCCAGAGAAAAGTTCCTGAGAGTCATTGAGCTTGTCGTGAGAGCAGAGGTGATTGGCCCATGGCTGCGTGAGTGGTTGGTAATGACCTCCCACTTCCCATTATTTTCTTTCTTTTCTTCCTCACTTCTTTTTTTCTGATCTGCTTCCTCGAGGAAAAAATCCCACTTCCCTGAGAGCTTAAATTCCAAGTTTATTGCGATGGTTCTAAAAAAACACACAAACATCTTTGAGATATGAAAGGCCCTCTAAGTTTCTGATAGTCCCATAGACTTTAAAAAATCTCTGGGGCCTTGATCTAGTAGTATCAGTATAGGTATGTCAAGGTAAAAGAGTAAGCAGTTTTATGACACGCTTGGGTTCAGTTTTCCTGAATCAGCATTTTAGGAATGGAATTCTGTGTTAGTTCCCCTGTTTTTCACTTATTTTTCAGTATAAATACACCTGGATGATGTTCTTTCCAAAATAAGGATAATAATGTTACTCATTTTATTAACAGTGAAATAAAATCTTGGAGAGAAACATAAATGCTTAAAAAATGTTTAAATACTCAGTTACTATAGTCCATTTTCCAAATGTATGAATATTTATGTCTTTTCCTCAAACTGAGAATATTCTCCATCACTAACACCACCCCACACCTAATCGGGGAGTTAACATGTTTCACACTTACAAATTGGTTATGTTGAGCTTGTCAGCCTGTTTTTTACCTCTTGGGAATCAGAGGGCAGACTCTTGAGGCTCACTTATCTGGGACAAAAATCTCCCACATTAAAGTTTTCTCTGGATTTGCTCCAGCACCTTGAAGAAGCTAAAGCTTCTTCAGGAACAATTCAGCTTTGCTCTTTCTGATAATTAATGTTTTCCCTGATGGCTAACCACACCCACCAGAGACAGAAAGTAATGGTTACTCAGAAGGCTTCTACCCTTTATCAATCTCTGCAATTCAAGGAATTGTCCTTGTAAAGTCTCTGTAAACAATTAGTTCATAATCTCTTTTTGTTCTTGTTTTTAGGCTGAAGACAATCTAAAATTCTATTCCTTATTGTAGCCTTCAAAGCTTATAAAGTGAGACAGTAGAAGTGCCTTCCAAGGAGAAAGAAGCACCATGCAATTGCAAAGTAGAGTTACCTCTAGGTCCTAGAGTCTAGGAGATAGAAAAACAAGACAAAGCCATTTACGTGATAAGTAATCAATAAATGGCTGACATGATTGGTAGGGACAGATTTTTAATTTTTATTTTTTTATTAATAAATCTTTATTGTTCAGATTATTACAGTTGTTCCTCTTTCCCCCCTAAAACTCCCCTCCACCCAGTTCCCACCCCACCCCATGCCCTTACGTCCCCCACACTGTACGTGTCCATAGGTGTACAATTTTTGTGCATTCTCTTCCCCCACTCACCCGCCCCCTTCCCACCGAGAATTGTCAGTCCACTCCCTTTCTATGCCCCTGATTCTATTATATTCATCAGTTTATTGTGTTCATCAAATTTTTTATTCACTTGATTTCTAGATTCACTTGCTAGATATGTATTTGTTGTCACTTTCTTGTTCATAATTTTTATCTTTACCTTTTTCTTCTTCTTCCCCTTCTTAAAGAATACCCTTCAGCATTTCACATAATATTGGTTTGGTGGTGATGAACTCCTTTAGCTTTTTCTTATCTGTGGAGCTCTTTATCTGACCTTCAATTCTAAATGATAGCTTTGCTGGGTAGGGTAATCTTTGTTGTAGGTTCTTGCTATTCATCACTTTTTTAAAAAATTCTTTATTAGTTAAGGTATTACAAATGTGTCCTTATCCCCCCCATTAACCCCCATCCTCCCCCCCCCCTTCCGACTCATGCTCTCATACTGCTGTTGTCCATGTCCATTGGTTTGGCTTATATGCATGCATACAAGTCCTTTGGTTGATCTATTCCCCTTACCCCTCCCTCCCCTACTTTCCCTCTGGGGATTGATAGTCTGATTGCTGTTTCTCTGTCTTTGGATCTGTCCCTGTTCATCAGTCTATGTTGTTCTCTATAATCCACAAATGAGTGAGATCATGTGGTATTTATCTTTCTCTGACTGGCTTATTTCACTTAGCATAATGCTCTCCAGGTCCATCCATGCTGTTGCAAAAGGCAAGAGTTCCTTCTTTTTTACCACAGCATAGTATTCCATTGTGTAGATGTACCACTGTTTTCTAATCCACTCATCTGCTGATGGGCACTTAGGCTGTTTCCAAATCTTAGCTATGGTGAATTGTGCTGCTATGAACATAGGGGTGCATATATCCTTTCTGATTGGTGTTTCTGTTTTCTTGGGATATATTCCTAGAAGTGGGATCACTGGGTCAAATGGGAGTTCCATTTTTAGTTTTTTGAGGAAGCTCCATACTGTTCTCCACAGTGGCTGCACCAGTCTGCATTCCCACCAGCAGTGCAGAAGGGTTCCTTTTTCTCCACATCCTCTCCAGCACTTGTTGTTTGTTGATTTGTTGATGATAGCCATTCTGACAGGTGTGAGATGATACCGAATTGTCGTTTTGATTTGCATCTCTCGGATGATTAGTGACTTTGAGCATGTTTTCATATGTCTCTTGGCTTTCTGAATGTCCTCTTTTGAAAGGTGTCTATTTAGATCGTTTGCCCATTTTTTGATTGGATTGTTTATCTTCCTATTGTTAAGTTTCATGAGTTCCCTGTAAATGTTGGAGACTAAACTCTTATCGGTGATATCATTAGCAAATATGTTCTCCCATGTAGTGGGTTTTCTTGTTGTTTTGTTGATGGTTTCCTTGGCTGTGCAAAAGCTTTTTATTTTTTATTTTATTTTTCAAAACTGGTAACTTATAGAAACCAAATAGTATTCTTGTAAAGCTTTTTATTTTGATGTAGTACCATTTGTTTATTTTCTCTTTAGTTTCTATTGCACTAGAAGCGTTATCAGAGAAGAAATTCCTTCGGCATGTGTTTGCGATTTCGCTGCCTGTGGATTCCTCTAGTATTTAATGGTTTCCCATCTAACGTTTAAGTCTTTTATCCATTTTGAGTTTATTTTTGTGTATGGTGTGAGTTGGTGGTCTAGTTTCATCTTTTTGCATGTATCTGTCCAATTTTTCCGACACCATTTATTGAAGAGACTGTCTTGACTCCATTGTATGCTCTTGCCTCCTTTGTTGAATACTAATTGGGCATAGTGGTTTGGGTCAATTTCTGGGTTCTCTATTCTATTCCATTGATCTATATGTCTGTTCTGGTGCCAGTACCAAGCTGTTTTAAGAACAGTGGCTTTGTAATACAGTTTGATATCTGGTATTGAGATCCCACCTACTTTGTTCTTCTTTCTCAGGATTGCTGCAGCTATTTGAGGTCTTTTTTTATTCCAGATGAATTTTTGGAACGTTCGTTCTAGATCTGTGAAATATGCCATTGATAATTTAATGGGAATTGCATTGAATCTATAGATTGCTTTGAGTAGTATGGACATTTTGATGATGTTGATTCTACCAATCCCTGAACACGGTCTGTTCTTCCATCTGTTTATGTCTTCCTCTATCGCTTTTTTCAGTGTCCTGTAGTTTTTTGCATATAAGTCTTTTATCTCCTTAGTTAAGTTTATTCCTGGGTGTCTTAATTTTTTTGGTGCGATGGTAAATGGGATTGCTTTTTTAGTCTCACTATCTCTAAGTTCACTATTGGTGTAAAGAAATGCCATGGATTTTGTGGCATTAATTTTGTATCCTGCTACATTGCCGAATTCATTTATTAAGACTAATAATTTTTTTATGGCATCTTTAGGATTCTCTATGTACAGTATCATGTCATCTGCAAATAGGGACAGTTTTACTTCTTCTTTTCCAATTTGGATGCCTTTTATTTCTTCTTCTTGTCTGATCGCAACGGCTAGTACTTCCAGTATTATGTTGAACAGGAGTGGTGAGACTGGGCATCCCTGTCTTGTTCCTGTTTTTAGGTTTTAGTTTTTGCCCATTGATTATGATGTTGGCTGTGGGTTTGTCATATATGGCTTTTATTTTATTTTATTTTTTATTTTTTATTTTTATTTTTATTTTTTTTTGAATAGGATGGGCATATATGGCTTTTATTATGTTGAGGTATGATCCTTCTATTCCTACCTTGCGGATAGTTTTTATCAAGAAAGGGTGTTGGATTTTGTCAAAAGCTTTTCTGCATGAATTGATATGATTATGTGGTTTTTTTCTCTCAATTTGTTTATGTGATGTATTACGTTTATTGATTTGTGGATATTGTACCATCCTTGCATCCCTGGAATAAATCCTACTTGGTCATGGTGTATGATCTTTCTGATGTACTGCTGAATCTGATTTGCTAGGATTTTGTTGAGGATTTTGGCATCTATGTTCACTAGGGATATTGGCCTGTATTTCTCTTACATTGTGCTGTCTTTATCTGGTTTTGGTATTAGGGTGATGCTGGTTTCATAGAATGAGCTTGGAAGTGTTCCTTCCTCTTGAATATTTTGGAATAGTCTGAGGAGGATATGTTTTAGTTCTTCCTTGAATGTTTGGTAAAACTCCCCTGTGAAGCCTTCTGGCCCTGGGCTTTTGTTTGTTGGAAGCTTTGTGATTACTGCTTCAATTTCCTCCATAGTTATTGGCCTATTGAGATTTTTAGAATCTTCCTGATTCAGTTTTGGAATGTTGTATTTTTCTAGGAATATGATCATTTCCTCCAGGTTGTCTAGTTTGTTGGAGTAGAGTTGTTCATAGTATTTTCTAACAATCCTTTGTATTTCTGTGGGGTCTGTTGTTATTTCTTCTCTTTCATTTCTGATTTTGTTAATTTGGGTCCTCTCTCTTTGTTTCTTGGTGAGCCTGGCTAAAGGTTCATCAATCTTATTTATCCTTTCAAAGAACCAGCTCTTGGTTTTGTTGATCTTTTGTATTGATTTTTGGTCTCTATGTCCTTTATTTCTGCTCTGATCTTTATTATTTCCTTTCTTCTGCTTACACTGGAATTTTCTTTGTTGCTTTCTTTCTAACTCTTTGAGTTGTAGAGTTAGGTAATTTATTCTCATTGTTTCTTGTTTCTTACAGTAGGCTTGTAGAGCTATGAACTTCCCTCTCAAGACTGTTTTCGCTGTGTCCCATAGGTTTTGGATTGTTGTGCGTTCATTGTTGTTTGTTGCCATGAAGTTTTTTATTTCTTCTTTGATCTCTCTGGTAACCCAGTCATTGTTTTTTTGTTTTTTTGTTTTTTTTAAATATATTTTATTGATTTTTTACAGAGAGGAAGAGAGAGAGATAGAGAGCTAGAAACATCAATGAGAGAGAAACATCAATCCACTGCCTCCTGCACATCTCCCACTGGGGATGTGCCCGCAACCCAGGTACATGCTCTTGACCAGAATCAAACCCGGGACCCCTCAGTCCGCAGGCTGACGCTCTATCCACTGAGCCAAACCAGTTTCGGAGCAGTCATTGTTTAATAGCGTGCTATTTAGTCTCCTTGTGTTTGATTTTTTGGATTGTTTTTATTGTAGTTGATTTCCAGTTTTATGCTATTGTTGTCTGAGAAGATGCTTGATATGATTTCAATCTTCTTGAATTTGAAGAGACTTTGCCTGTGACACAATATATGGTCTATCTTTGAAAATGACCCATGTGCACTTGAGAAGAATGTATATTCTATGGCTTTGGGGTGGAATGTTCTGAAGATGTCAATTAATTCCATCTGATCTAGTTTGTCATTTAGGATTGATGTTTCTTTGCTGATTTTTTGTTTAGAGGATTTGTCCAATGGTGATATTGGGGTGTTAAAGTCCCCTACTATGATTGTGTTGCTGTCAATCTCTCCCTTGATCTCCTCCAGAAGATTTCTTATGTATTTGGGTGCTCCAATATTGGGTGCGTATATGTTTACCAGAGTTATTTCTTCTTGTTGGATTGCTCCCTTTAGTATTATGAAGTGGCCTTCCTTATCTCTTTTTATGTCCTTGACTTTGAGATCTAATTTGTCAGATATAAGTATTGCTACCCCGGCTTTTTTTTTTTTTTTTTTTTTTTGCTTCCATTCATCTGAAAAAACTTTTTCCATCCCTTCACCATCAGTCTGTGTGCATCTTTTTTTCTGAGGTGGGTTTCCTGTAGACAGTAGATATATGGGTCATGTTTTCTTATCCATTCAGTTACCCTATGTCTTTTGATTGGGGCATTTAATCCATTTACATTTAAAGTTATTATTGACATCTTGAGTGGCTGTTTTTTGGAAATGTATACTGTACACCCAAAGACCCGGCATCCAGAGATGGACTGCTAACCCGGAGACACTGGATCTGGGACAGCGTGACTACGTGGAGTTCTGCTACTCACGGAAAGATCCAAGCAACAGCAGCCTCCTGATCACCACACCCTCTATCTGAGGAACAGCAGCTGTACGTGAAGCCTCCCCCCACCAGCCAGAGGAGTCACCACAGCTGTGAACAGTACCCACCAGAGGAGCTGCTGCCAACTGAGGAGCAGCTGCTACCACAACCGCCCGAGGAACAACCACAGCCCGAGGAGCCACTGCTACCCGGGAGCAGCCACTGAATGACTCAACATCTAGATATGTCAGTGAGATCAAACATGGGTAGACAAAGAAACCCACAAAGGAAAGAAAAGGAGGACTTGCCAGAAAAGCAGCTAAGTGATAGAGGCATTCAAAATGACAAAAAAAGAATTCAGAATAAGGGTCCTAGAGTGCATAAACCGGATGGAGGAAAAAATCAACAACTTATGCAAAAAGCAAGAAGAAACAGATGAAAAAATCAATAACTTATGTAAGACCCAAGAAGAAATGAAGAGCGATATAGCTGCAATAAAAAACACCATTGAAAGTATCAACAGTAGACTAGGAGAAGCGGAGGACCGAATTAGCGAATTAGAAGACAAGGAAGCGAAACACACCCAAACTGTACTGCAATTGGAGAAAAAAATTAAAAGACTGGAGGAGAGCCGAAGGGAGCTATGGGACAACATGAAACGAAACAACATACGAATAATAGGGGTGCCAGAACAACAGAAAGAGGAACAAGAATTAGAAAACCTATTAGAAGAAATAATATCAGAAAACTTCCCTGAGGTGGGGAAGAAAAAAGTCACACAAGCACAGAGAGTCCCAAACAAGGTGAACCCGAAAAGACCCACAAAAAGACACATCATAATTAGCATGGCAAATGTTCAGGGCAAAGAGAGAATCTTACAGGCTGCTAGAGAGAGACGGAAAGTTACACACAAGGGATCTCCCATTAGATTATCAAATGATTTCTCAACAGAAACACATCAGGCCAGAAAAGAATGGACAGAAATTTACAAAATGATGCAAAGCAAAGGACTGAATCTAAGAATACTATATCCAGCCAGGCTATCATTCAAAATTGAAGGTGAAATAAGAAGCTTCACAGACAAAAAAAAGCTAAGGGAGTGTATCACCACCAAGCCAGAAATGCAAGAAATGCAAAAGGGAGTGGTGTAAAAAGAAGAAATAAAAAGCTCAGAAAGAAAGCAGCCACACAAAAAAAGAAATGGCTACAAACAAGTACCTTCCAATAATAACTTTAAACGTAAATGAACTAAATGCTCCAACCAAAAGACATCGAGTCGCTGAATGGATAAAAAAAAATGACCCATACATTTGCTGTCTACAAGAGACCCACCTCAGAAGAAGGGACTCACACAGACTGAAAGTGAAGGGATGGAAAAATATCTTTCAGGCAAATGGAAATGAAAAGAAAGCTAGGGTAGCAATACTTATATCTGACAATATAGACCTCAAAGTGAAGGCCATAACAAGGGATAAGGAAGGCCACTTCATAATACTAAAGGGATCAATACAACAAGAAGATATAACTCTGATAAACATATATGCACCCAATGCAGGAGCACCCAAATACATAAAAAAAACTCCTGGAAGATATCAAAGGAGAGATCGATAACAATACAATCATAGTAGGGGACTTTAATATACCACTGACATCACTGGATAAATCCTCTAGACAAACAATCATCAAAGAAACAGCAATCCTAAATGACTCGCTAGATCTGATGGACTTAATTTACAACTTCAGAACACTTCACCCCAAAGCCACGGAATATACATTCTTCTCAAGTGCTCATGGGACATCTTCAAAAACAGACCACATATTGGGTCACAAGCAAAGTCTCCCCAAATTAAAGAAGATTAAAATCATACCAAGCATCTTCTCAGACCACAATGGCATAATATTAGAAATAAACTACAATGAAAACAACCCAAAATACTCAAACACTTGGAAGCTGAATAACATGTTATTAAATATTGATTGGATTACCAATGAGATCAAAGAAGAAATTAAAAACATCCTGGAAACTAATGACAATGAAAAAACAACAATCCAAAACCTATGGGATGCAATGAAAGCAGTCCTGAGAGGGAAGCTCTACAGGCCTATCTCAAAAAAAGAAAAAATGGTAGTAAATCATCTAACTCTACATCTCAAAGAATTAGAAAGAGAGCAACAAGAAAATCCCAGAGTGAGCAGAAGGAAAGAGATAATAAAGATTAGAGTAGAAATAAATGACATAGAGACCAAAAAGAAATACATAAAATCAATGAAACCAAGAGCTTGTTTTTTGAAAGGATAAACAAGATTGACGAACCTCTAGCCAGGCTCACCAAGAAGCAAAGAGAGAGGACCCAAATTAACAAAATCAGAAATGATAGAGGTGAAATAACAGATCCCACAGAAATACAAATGATTGTTAAAAAATACTATGAGCAACTCTACTCCAACAAACTAGACAATCTGGAGGAAATGGACAAATTCCTAGAAAAATACAACATTCCAAAACTCAATCAGGAAGAATCTAAAAATCTCAATGGGCCAATACCTATGGAAGAAATTGAAGCAGTCATCAAAAAGCTTCCAGCAAACAAAAGCCCAGGACCAGATGGCTTCACAGGGGAGTTTTACCAAACATTCAAGGAAGAACTAAAACCTATCCTCCTCAGACTACTACAAATAATTCAAGAGAAAGGAACACTTCCAAGCTCATTCTATGAAGCCAGGATCACCCTAGTACCAAAACCAGGTAAACACAACACAATGAAAGAGAATTATAGGCCAATATCCCTCATGAACACAGATGCCAAAATCCTCAACAAAATCTTAGCAAATCGGATCCAGCAGTACATCAGAAAGATCATACACCATGACCAAGTAGAATTTATCCCAGGGATGCAAGGATGGTACAATATCCGAAAATCAATAAATGTGATACATCACATAAACAAATTGAAAGCAAAAAACCACATAGTCATATCAATTGATGCAGTAAAAGCATTTGACAAAATCCAACACCCATTTTTGATAAAAACTCTCAGCAAGGTGGGAGTAGAAGGATCATACCTCAACATAATAAAAGTCATATATGACAAGCCCACAGCCAACATCATACTCAATGGACAAAAACTAACACCATTTCCCCTAAGAACAGGAACAAGACAGGGATGCCCAGTCTCACCACTTCTGTTCAACATAGTACTAGAAGTACTAGCCATTGCAATTAGACAAGAAGAAGAAATAAAAGGCATCCAAATTGGAAAAGAAGAAGTAAAACTGTCCTTATTCGCAGACGACATGATATTATACATACAAAACCCTAAAGACTCCATCAAAAAACTACTAGACTTAATACATGAATTTGGCAATGTAGCAGGATACAAAATTAACCCCAAGAAATCTATGGCATTTCTATACACCAATAGTGAACTTTCAGAAAGAGAGACTTAAAAAACAATCCCATTTACCATCGCACCAAAAAAATTAAGCTACCTAGGAATAAACTTAACTAAAGAGGTAAAAGACTTCTACTCAGAAAACTACAGGACATTGAAAAAAGAGATAGAGGAAGACATAAACAGATGGAAGAACATACCGTGTTCATGGATTGATAGAATCAACATCATTAAAATGTCCATACTACCCAAAGCAATCTATAAATTCAACGCACTTCCCATTAAAATACCAATGGCATATTTCACAGGTCTAGAACAAACTCTCCAAAAATTCATCTGGAATAAAAAATGACCCCGAATAGCTGCAGCGATCCTGAGAAAGAACAAAGTAGATAATATTGAGCAGAAATAAATGACATAGAGACCAAAAAAACCATCCCAAAGTAGGTTGGATTTCAATACCAGATATCTAGCTGTATTACAAAGCCACTGTTCTCAAAACTGCCTGGTACTGGCACAACAACAGACATATAGATCAATGGAATAGAATAGAGAGCCCAGAAATCGGCCCAAACCAATATGCTCAATTAATATTTGACAAAGGAGGTAAGAATATACAATGGAGTAAAGATAGACTCTTCAATAAATGGTGTTGGGAAAAATTGGACAGATACATGCAAGAAAATGAAACTAGACCACCAACTTACACCATACACAAAAATAAACTCAAAATGGATAAAGGACTTAAATGTACGACGAGAAACCATAAAAATTCTAGAAGAATCCAAAGACAACAAAATCTCAGACATATGCCGAAGCAATTTCTTCACTGATACAGCTCCTAGGGCACTTGAAACTAAAGAGAAAATGAACAAATGTGACTACATCAAAACAAAAAGCTTCTGCACAGCAAAAGAAACCATCAACAAAACAACAAGAAAGCCCACTGCGTGGGAAAACATATTTGCCAATGTCATATCTGATCAGAGCCTAATCTCCAAAATTCATAGGGAACTCATACAACTTAACAAAAGGAAGATAAACAATCCAATCAAAAAATGGGCAAAGGATCTAAATAGACACCTTTCAAAAGAGGACATTCAGAAAGCCAAGAGACATATGAAAACTTGCTCAAAGTCACTAATCATCTGAGAGATGCAAATCAAAACAACAATGAGGTACCATCTCACACCTGTCAGAATGGCTATCATCAACAAATCAACAAACAACAAAGGCTGGAGAGGATGTGGAGAAAAAGGAACACTCACACACTGCTGGTGGGAATGCAGATTGGTGCCGCCACTATGGAAGACAGTATGGAGCTTCCTCAAAAAACTAAAAATGGAACTCCCACTTGACCCTGTGATCCCACTTCTAGGAATATATCCCAAGAAACTAGAAACACCAATCAGAAAGGATATATGCACCCCTATCCTATGTTCATAGCAGCACAATTCACCATAGCTAAGATCTGGAAACAGCCTAAGTGCCCATCAGTAGATGAATGGATTAAAAAACAGTGGTACATCTACAAGATGGAATACTATGCTGCTGTAAAAGAGAAGGAACTCTTACCATTTGCAATGGCATGAATGGAACTGGAGAGCATTATGCTAAGTGAAATAAGCCAGTCAATGAAGGAAAAATACCACATGATATCACTCATTCATGTATAATAAAGACCATTATAAACTGATGAACAAAAATAGATACAGAGGCAGAGCTGCCTCAAACAAACAGTCAAACTACAGCAGGAAGGCCGGGGAGGGGAGGGGGGCAAAAGGCGGAGTGGGGGGGGGGGGTAAGAGATCAACTGAAGGACTTACATGCATGCATATAGGCATAACCAATGGACATAAGACACTGAGGGTAGGGGAGGCCAGGGGATTGTCAAGGGTGGGGGAAAAAGAGAGACATATGTAATACCGTTTGTAATACTTTAAGCAATAAAAAAATTAAAAAAATAAATAAAAATAAAAAATGAACATCTTTAAAAAAAATAACGTATAGCTTTAAAAAAATAAAGTTGTTATTGATAGATAATTGTTTGTCGCAATTTTTATTCTTTTTTAATTCTTTTTAAAATATTTTTATTTCATTTTTTTAAATTAAATCTTTATTGTTCAGATTTTTACAGTTGTTCTTCTTTTTTCCCCCTATAGCTCCCCTCCACCCGGTTCCCACCCCACCCTCCACCCTCAACCCCCCCCCCCCCCCCCCGCCACTGTCTTCATCCATAGGTGCACGATTTTTGTGCAGTCTCTTCCTGCATCCCCCACACCCCTTTCCCCCCAAGGATAATCAGTCCACTCCCTTTCTATGCCCCTGATTCTATTATAATCACCAGTTTATTCTGTTCACAAGATTATTTATTCACTTGATTTTTAGATTCACTTGTTGATAGATGTGTATTTGTTGTTCATAATTTGTATCTGTACCTTTTTCTTCTTCTTCCTCTTCTTAAAGGATACCTTTCAGCATTTCATATAATACTGGTTTGGTGGTGGTGAACTCTTTTAGCTTTTCCTTATCTGTGAAGCTCTTTATCTGACCTTTACTTCTGAATGATAGCTTTGCTGGGTAAAGTAATCTTGGTTGTAGGTTCTTGGCATTCATCACTTTGAATATTTCTTACCACTCCCTTCTGGCCTGCATAGTTTCTGTTGAGAAATCAGCTGACAGTCGTATGGGTACTCCATTGTAGGTAGCTGACTGTCTTTCTCTTGCTGCTTTTTTTTTTTTTTCCAATGCAAAAGCATAAGAGTCTTTATTCGAGCTAGCTCGGCTCCCCCACCTTGCCGACACAGCAGCAGGAAGCAGAGAGCTCTCTTGCTGCTTTTAAGATTCTCTCTTTTTCTTTTGCTCTTGGCATTTTAATTATGATGTGTCTTAGTTTGGTCCTCTTTGGATTTCTTTTGTTTGGGGTTCTTTGTGCTTCCTGGACTTACTTGTAAGTCTATTTCTTTCACCAGGTAGGGGAAGTTTTCTGTCATTATTACTTTAAATAGGTTTTCAATATCTTGCTCTCTCTCTTCTTCTGGCACCCTATAATTCTGATGTTGGTACACTTGAAGCTGTCCCAGAGGCTCCTTACACTATCTTCGTATTTTTGGATTCTTTTTTCATTTTGCTTTTCCAATTGGGTGTTTTTTGTCGAATCTTTGGTTTGATTCTTGTGCTCCTTTGGACTGCTATTGGGTATAATATTCTTTATTTCAGTCCGTGTATGCTTACTTTCTAATTTCTTTATCGTAGCATCGAGGGTCTCATTAGTTTTCGTGAGGCTCTGCTCAAGTTTATAGCAAGCCCTCAAAATTGCGATTTTTAGCTCCATATCCTCCATTTCTGTCATGTTTTTTTGTCTCCGCATCTTTTATGCTTTCTTGGTGCACCCCCTTGTGGTCTTTGTGCGCAGTCTTGTTCTAGCCAAGCCTTAATTGTTGTAGTTAACACTAGAGGCATTTGACCACCAGGCCGACTGGCTGTAGGAATCAGCTGTGTGGAAAACTTCAGTCCTCTGGGGAGGCGCTAGTCCAGCCTTTGCCTGAGGCGATCAGCAAATGGCTCTGTGCAGGGCTTGGGTGGGGCGGGCTCAACAGGGCGGGGGGAGGGAGCAGCTATGGCTGCTCTCAGTCTGTCTCCAGGGGCTCTGCCTCTCTGTCCCCGCAACCGCTGCAAACCTCGGAGGGACCGTAGCAAGACAGTCCCGCTTCTCCCGTTTGAGTCTGGGTCCCTAGAGACTCGCCCGGATCTGTAGCCCAGAGTCTGAGACTCACTCCTGATTGAAAACGACAACCGTGCCCTCAGCCACCAGCCCGCTTTGCGCGCGCACCGCCGCACCACCGTACCTTTAAATTTTCCACACTGCACCTCTGAGCCTCGTAATGCTGTTGTTTTTCCTTCTAGTTGAAGAGTCTCTCCTCAGCCAGGTTGATGTGGTTCTGGTTGATGTCCGTTCCGTCTTTTAGTTGTATTTTTGAAGTGGTTGTTCGAGGCAGCAAACTCCGGTGTTTACCTATGCCGCCATCTTGGTTTCTCGCTTCTCCACTTCTTTGACTCTTGGCTTCTTCACTGGGCCTTTACCTGGGGTCTTGGGCTCTGGTGCTTTCGGCATCTCCAAAGCTGGAAAGGCCTTTCTCTTCTTCCCACGAGGTGGGTTGAAACCAGGACTCTTTACTGGAGAGTTCTCTCCTGTAGCATGTTTTTGCATCTCTACATTTTCTTTGGCAGGAGTTTCTCCTATTGGGACCATCAATGGGATTTCTTCTTCAGATTCAACTTTCACTTTATTTTCAGTTTTTATTCTGCAGGTCTCTTTCTTCTCAGGCTTAGGGGTCTCTTTCTTCTGGGATCCAGGGCCCTTCACTGGAGAACCACAAGTTTTAGAGGCCGTCTCCTCTGTAGGTAGGGCTGATGTAGACTTTCTACCCTGTTTCATAGGCTTTCTGTTTCTTTTCTTCTCCTTTCATCACTTTTTATGTTCTTTTAGTTTTAATATTTTCTTTGCTTCTTGTTTCTTCAGACTAGAAATGTTCACTCCTTTAGCTTCATCCCAACTGCTGACAAATGAAGAAAAGATAGGAAGGGCAACTGATCTCTCAGTTTTGACGTACAAGAGTTTCACACTCTCCCACTTCTCTGGCAATTTCTGTGAAAGCTTTTTTGTAGCAGCAAGAATGTTTTCGGTGATGTTCTGAACCTGCATTCCGGTGTGACCGATGCGGTAAGAACCACTTTTAGAGATGTTTAAGACAGTTCCACCTATTGATGAGTTGATTTCTTGGGAAAGATTCTTGGCTTTCAGATTGACAGGTATTGGAACTTTCTTTCTCTTATAGAAATGTCTCCTGAGGTGTGAGGGTAAAAGCCGCTGGATTCTTGCATCAGAAAGGAACAAGTTGAAACTACCCAGGAGGTGGAGCTTGGCCTCATAGGCTTTACACTCCTTTTTTAAAGTTCGGAGGGGGATAATCTGAGAAATGGTTTTTATTCCATGCTTGTTTAGAAGCTTCTTATAAAAATGTTCCGTCTTTTCAGGAGTTTCATTGGGTTCGTCCTTAGTAAATAAACAGACAACTGCTAAATCTGACCGAATGCCATGAGGCAAGGACAATCTGACCCTCAGTTCTTTACTTGGAATTTTCCATAATACCACCATTAAAAAATTTTTTTCATTCTCATTCAAAAGCAATCCATTCGCGTTTTTCCTGGACCTGGAATGTGCCAACAGAGCTTTCACTGCCTTTCTGGTCTGCTCGTCATCCAGCTGCCCTAGTGCGGCTGGGGTTGCTGAGGTCGAGGCTGGAGTTGCGGTTGAGGCTGGAGTTGCGGTTGAGGCTGCAGGTGGTGCTGAAGCAGAGTCCTCCATTTCTTTCCGCCGTGTGCAGACTTGCGTGCGGAACACCACGCCTGGCTCCCGCCCTTCGCATTTTAATTATGATGTGTCTTGGTGTGGTCCTCTTTGGATTCCTCTTGTTTGCGGTTCTCTACGCTTCCTGGACTCGTAAGTCTATTTCTTTCACCAGGTAGGGGAAGTTTTCTGTCATTATTTCTTTAAATAGGTTTTCAATATTTTGTTCTCTCTCTTCTTCTGGCACCCCCATAATTCAGATGCTGGTACACTTGAAGTTCTCCCAGAGGCTCCTTACATTATCTTCATATTTTTGGATTCTTTTTTCTTTTTGCTTTTCCAGTTAGGTATTTTTTGCTTCTTCGTATTTCAAATCTTTGACTTGATTCTTGAGGTCTTCTAGTCTGCTGTCGAATCTCTGTATATTATTTTTTTATTTCAGTCAGTGTATGCTTAATTTCTAATTGGTTCTTTTTCATATCCTTGACGGTCTCACTAAATTTCTCTGATGTTTCTAGAAGATTCTTGAGTAACCTTATAACCGTGGTTTTGAACTTTATATCCAGTAGTTTGCTTTCCTTCATTTCTTTCATTTGTGACATATTTCTTTGTCTCCACATTTTGGCTGCTTCCTTGTGTTGATAGAGTGGCTTTGTGTGCTAGGTGTCCTATAGGGCCCAGTGGCTCAGCCTCCCTAATGACCTGAGGTTGACACTTTGGGTGCACCCCTTTGTGGGCTGTATGCACAGTCTTGTTGTAGTTAAGTCTTGATTGCTGTTGGTATCACTGGGAGGAATTGACCACCAGGCCAATTGGCTGGGAGGACCAGCTGTGTCTACAATGGGAGAACTGCTGTGCTGGAGACAACCTTATGGAACAGGACTTGCTTCAGTGGGGCTTTGGTGCTCACTGAGTCTGCCCCTTGAGTGTGTCGCTTATGGATGTGAAGAGTTGTACTCTGGTATGGTCTCACTCTGACCACTGGGTACACTGGCTCTTGAATCTCCAAGGAGGTGCAAAGTCAGCCACTGCCTGAGGCCATCCAGCAGGGGCTACAGAGAGATCTGTAGATTTCTCCTCTTTGTTTGGGGTTTGGAAGTGCCCGGATAAGGCCCAGCTGTGAAGCAATGCAGGCTGCTGTTGAGCCTTAGGCCTTCTTTTGGTAGCTTTGGTGCTCTTTGACTCAGCAGCAGTTTGTTAGGTTTTAGATTGTAGAAGAACAGGCCATTCACATGAAAAAGCCTCTGCTCACAGCTTGGGTGGGGTTGTAAATTGGGTGGGGCGGGGTCTCAGGGAATCATCAGGGTGGAGCAAACCGCAATGGCTGCCAGTCTGCTCTGCCTCGGAGAGGTCCCAGGGTCTCTGTGTCCCGCAGCTACATGCTGGAACAATGATCACTGCAACCACCTCTGTGAGAAAGCCACCTTGGTGTTCCTGTCCCGTTGCCAGACAGTGAAGTTTCTTCCCATATGAGTCTGGGTTCCCAGAGTCTTAACCAGAACTGGAGTTCAGAGTAATCAGGAGCTTGTATCTCCCTCCCGAATGAAAAAGACAACAGCGTCCTCAGTTGCCAGCTCATTTCCACGCGTGCCTCCATACCTCTGCACTTCTGCACCTCCACACCTCCTACCAGTTTCAATGCGCTTTTCTCTTTCCTTCTAGTTGTAGAATTTCCACTCAGCCAGCCTTCTCATGGTTCTGGATGATATCTGTTTTGTCTTCTAGTTGTAGTTTTGATGTGGTTGTGCAAGGCAGCAACTACAAGTGTGTTCCTATGCCGCCATCTTGGTTCGTCCGCTAGGGACAGATTTTTTTAAAAAGTAAAGTTTGGGAGATGGTGGCTGATGGGAAGACAGGCTGCAAGACAGTGTGTGAGTGAGAGAGCTAAAGTAGTGTGCGTGGACATGGGGGTAGTGTTAGTATTTATGAGTGAGGGACAGTTATATTACACAGGACTGTTGGGGACTGGTGGACCAGGCTCCCTGGCTGGGCAGCCTCTACTACCACTGAAATTTCCCTCGGAACAGCTGGCTCTGCTGGAGAGGCCACGCCATCTTGAAGGGGAGAGCGGCTGTGATTGGGAGCCCAGCCTTACCTTCAAACCAGGGAGATCTCAGATACCTCCCAGGACCCTACAGCCACAATTCCCAGGGACCAGCTGACTCAGCTGAGAACCCACAAACACCAAGACTCAAGCCTCCATGACCGCAGGCGCCTAAAAATTTTGTCCAGGGGCAGACATGTGACAGCCGAATATGTGATTGGGTCCTGCATCTTCTCACACAGAAGATAGAAGGAACAGCTGAATCAAATAACATCACCCAGAACTGATGAATTAAACACAGCTGGTGAGGCAATCTGTGGATGGAAAGCTCAGAGATCTCCTGGAGAGGGATGAGATCTGGGATCCAGGCTGGAGAGAGAATCGTGTGCAGTGGAATCTAGAGTCTCAGAGGGAGACTGCATTCTACCAAAGCCACGGCCCTTGGGGTCAGTGTAGCCCTAGAATATGGAAGGGGGCCCACAGGGCTTCTGGCAGAGGGGGACTCTAGATCTAAGCCCACATCCATGGAGACTGTGCCCAGAAAGGCAGCCTGAAGTGCTATACCAGCCTCACAGTGCCAGTGGGAGAAAGACGTGAGTCAGCGCAGTTGCTTTGTCTTTTTGTCTCCCTTGCTTTTGCTTGCTAAGACCAGTACATAGGATCTTCCAATTAAAAACACTCACTGAGACTGCAGGGGAAAGTTATTTTTGTGAAAACTGGGGTCAGAATAGGGAGAGATGAGCAGAAAACTAGCTCTGGGACAGTCTGTCCCTCCAACCCAGTCCTAATTGTGGCAGGGAAAGAAGAGTCTAACTCTAAACACTGGGTTGAGGGGCCATTTGGTCCCAGAAACTAATACAGAAACACCGCCACCCAGGGGCTATGTCAGAAATAGATGCTTGTGTAAGTACAACTGAAGGCAGGCAGAAAAACAAAGTGGGCAGAGAGATCCCGCCTGCTTGAAAATAAGGTTGTGGCTTATGACACAGAGTAGTGGTGGATCGCAGGGAACTTCAACACTGTGCTGACTACTTGACAGGAAACAGGCATGCCAAGCAGAACAGTAGAAAGGGGTCATAAATCAGCCCCCATGGGTCACTGAAGCTCCACTGAAGTGAACAACCTTCACTACTTCACTTTTTTATTTTTTATCTTTTACATAAGAAACTAAAATTTTTTCCTCACTTTATTTAACTTTTTTATTATTATATTTTTATATTTAATTATTATTATTATTACTATTATTTTACCTTTTTAAAGTTTATTTTATTTTTCTTTATTTTATTTTATATTTGGATTAGTGTTCTTCATTCTATTTTTATTTTAACATTATTTTACTCTAGCTCAATTTTTTCTTTTTCTTTTTTTAAAATTTTGTTTTATTGCTTAAAGTATTACAAAGAGTATTACATATGTCTCCTCCCCCCCCCCCCTCTTGACCTTCCCCCGGCCTCTCCTACACCCCAGTGTCTTGTGACCATTGGTTATGCTTATATGCTTGCATACAAACCCTTTGGTTGAACTCTTACCCACCCCCCCAATTCCCCCCAGCCTTCCCCCTGTAGTTTGACAGTCTGATCGATGCTGCTCTGCCTCTGCATCTATTTTTGTTCATCAGTTTATAATGGTCTTTATTATCCATAAATCAGTGAGATCATGTGGTATTTTTCTTTCATTGACTGGCTTATTTCACTTAGCATAATGCTCTCCAGTTCCAAACATGCTGTTGTAAATGATCTTCTTCCTCTTCTTAAAGCAGCGGTTCTCAACCAGTGGGTTGCCAACCTGTGAGTCGTGACCCTTTTGGGGGTCGAATGACCCTTTAACAGGGGTCGCCTAAGACCATTGGAAAACACATATATCAGCGATTCTCAACCTGTGGGTCGAGACCCCTTTTGGGGTCAAACAACCCTTTCACAGGGGTCGCCTAAGACCATCGGAAAACACATATATAATTACATATTACAGCAATCCTAAATGACTCACTAGATCAGATGGACTTAATTGACATCTTCAGAACATTTCACCACAAAGCTACAGAATATACTTTCTTCTCAAGTGCATATGGGTCATTTTCAAAGATAGACCACATATTGGGGCACAGGCAAAGTCTTTTAAAATTCAAGAAGATAGAAATCATATCGCGCATCTTCTCAGATAACAATGGCATAAAATTAGAAATCAACTACAATAAAAACAATAAAAAAATAAAACACCTGGAGGCTAAATAGGATGCTATTAAACAATGATTGGGTTACCAAAGAGATAAAGAAGAAATAAAAATCATCCTGGCAACAAATGACAATGAAAACAAAAAAATCCAAAACCTATGGGACACAGTGAAAGTAGTCTTGATAGGGAAGTTTGTAGCTCTACAGGCCTACCTCAAAAACAAGAAAAAATGATAACAAATTATCTAACCCTACAACTTAAAGAGTTAGAAAGAGAGCAACAAAAAAAGTCCAGTGTAAGCAGAAGGAAGGAAATAATAAAGATCAGAGTGGAAATCAATGACATAGGGACCCAAAAAACAAACAACCAAACAAAAACACACACAAACACACAAAACAACAACAACAAAAACAATACAAAAGATCAACAAAACCAAGAGCTGGTTCTCTGAAAGGATAAACAAGATTGATAAACCTCTAGCCAGGCTCACCAAGAAGCAAAGAGAGGACCCAGATTAACAAAATCAGAAATGAAAGAGGTGAAGTAACAACTGATCCCACAGAAATACAAAGGATTGTGTAAAAATACTATGAAAAACTCTATTCCAACAAAATGAACAACCTAGATGAAATGGACATATTCTTAGAAAAATACAAGATCTGTAATACCTTAACTAATAAAAAAAAAGTGGGGGAGGGGGGGAATACAAGATCCTAGAAAAATGCAACGCAATCAGGAAGAATCAGAAAACCTGAATAGGCTGATAACTACCAAAGAAATTGAAGTAGTGTTCAAAAATCTCCCAGCAAACAAAATCCCTGGTCCGGATGGCTTTACAGCAGAGTTCTACCAAGCATTCAAAGAACTAAAACCTAACCTCCTCAAAATGTTCCAAAAAATTCAAGAGGAAGGCGCACTTCCAATCTCTGAAGCCAGCATTACCCTAATTCCAAAACCAGATAAAGACACCACAAAGACAGAGAATTACAGGCCAATATGAACATAGATGCTAAAATCCTCAACAAAATTCTACCAAATAGAATCTAGCATTACATTAGAAAGATCATACACCATGACCAAGTGGGATTTATTCGGGGATGCAAGGATGGTACAATATCTGCAAATCAATAAACATGATACACCACATAAACAAATTGAGAGACAAAAGTCACATAATCATATCAATTGTTGCAGAAAAAGCATTTGATAAAATTCAACACCCTTTCTTGATAGAAACTTTCAGCAAAGTGTGAATAGAGGGATCATACCTCAACATAATAAAAGCTTTATATGACAAACTTACAGCCAACATCATACTCAAATAGGCAAAAACTAAAATCATTTCCCCTAAGAACGGGAACAAGATAGGGATGCCCACTTTCACTTCTGTTCAATATAGTACTGGAAGTGCTAGCCATAGCGATCAGACAAGAAGAAGAAATAAAAGGCATCTAAATTGGAAAAGAAGAAGTAAAACTGTCCTTATTTGCAGATGACATGATACTGTACATAGAAAGCCCCAAACACTACATCAAAAGATTAGTAGACCTAATAAATGAATTCGGCAAAGTAGCAGGATATAAAATTAACACCCAGAAATCTATGACCTTTTTAAACACCAATAATGAACCCACAGAAAGAGAAACAAAAAACAATCCCATTTACCATTGAATCAAAAATAAAATAAAATAAAATAAGATACCTAGGAATAAACTTAACTAAGCAGATAAAAGACTTGTACTCAGAAAACTACAGGACATTGAAAAAAGAGATAGAGAAAGACATAAACAAATGATGAACATACCATGTTCATTATTGGCAGAATCAACATCATTAAAATGTCCATACTACCAAAAGCAATCTACAGATTCAATGCAATTCCCATTAAAATATCAACGGCATATTTTAAAGATCTAGAACAAACTATCCAAAAATTCATCTGGAATTAAAAAAAAGATCCCGAATAGCCACAGCAATCCTGAGAAAGAAGAACAAAGTTGGAGGGATCACAATATCAGATATCAAACTATATTATGAAGCTACAGTTCTCAAAACTGCCTGGTACTGGCACAAGAACAGATAGATAGACCATTGGAACAGAACAAAGAACCCAAAAATCAACCTAAGCCATTATACTCAATTAATATTTGACAAAGGAGGCAAGAACATACAATGGAGTCAAGACAGTCTTTTCAATAAATGGTGCTGGGAAGTTTGGTCAGATACATGCAAAAAAAATGAAGCTAGATCACCAACTTACACCATACACTAAAACAAACTCAAAATGGCTAAAGGACTTAAATGTAAGTCGGGAAACCATAAAAATTCTACAAGACTCCATAGGCAGCAAAATAGCAGACATATGTCATAGCAATATCTTTATCAACACAGCTCCTAGGGCAATGGAGACTAAGGAGAAAATAAACAAATGGAACTACATCAAAATATAAAGCTTCTGCACAGCAAAAAAAACCATCAACAAGACAACAAGAAAGCCTACTGCATGAGAGAAGATAATGTTATCTCTGATAAGGGTTTAATCTCCTAAATTTACAGAGAATTTATACAACTTAACAAAAGGAAGATAAACAATCCAATCAAAAAATGAGCAAAGGATCTAAATAGACACTTTTTGAAAGAAGACACTTTTCTGGCCAAAAGACATATGAAAACATGCTTAAAGTCGCTAATCATCCAAGAAATGCAAATCAAAACAACAATGAGATACCATCTCACACCTGTCAGAATGGCTATCATCAACAAATCAACAAATGACAAGTGCTGGCAAGGATGTAGAGAAAAAGGAACCCTCATGCACTGTTGGTGGGAATGCTGACTGGTGCAGCCACTGTGGAAGACAGTATGGAGTTTCCTCAAAAAGTTAAAATGGAACTTGCATTTGACCCAGTAATCCCACTTTTAGGACTATATCCCAAGAATCCAGAAACACCAATCAGAAAGGCTATATGCATCCCTATGTTCATAGCAGCACAATTTACAATAGCTAAGATTTGGAAACAACCTAAGTGCCTGTCAGCAGATGAGTAGATTAAAAAACTGTGGTACATCTACACAATGGAATACTATGCTGCTATAAAAAAGAAGAAACTTTTACCATTTGCAATAGCATGAATGTAACTGGAGAGTATTATTCTAAGCAAAATAAGCCAGTTGGAGAAAGATTAATGTCACATGATCTCACTCATATGTGGGATATAATGATCAACATAAACAGATGAACAAAAATAGATCCAGAGACAAATGGCAGTGGAAGTGTGGGGGTTAGAGAGTAACCAAAGGACTTATATGCATGCATATTGGCATAAACAATGGACACAGACATTGGGGCGGTGGGGACTTGTCCTGGGTGGGAATGGCGGGTGGGGTGTCAATCGGGGTAAAAGGAGACATATGTAAAACTTTAGACAATAATAATAATAATAATAATAATAATAATAATAGAACAATCATACCATAAAAAAGAGTAAAGTTTGCATGGAACAGAGTGCAGAATCTTGGAGAGAAGGTGTGGGGTGGGGGGATAATCAACCAAAAATCTTGTATGCATATATGAATAACCCATGGACAAAGACAATAAGGTGATGAAGGTCTGGGATATGGAGGGGGTGTAGGGGGGCTGGAGGAGGTTAATGGGGGGGGGGAGGAGACATAAGCAATACTTTCAATAGTAAAGATTAAAATAAATAAATAAATAAATAAAAAGGATTTTCCATTAAAGAAAAAAAGAGTAAAGCTAATTTTTGTCCATGTGCATGTACTTCATAGTTTTATTTTTTCTTATGATTCTCTGTTGAATTTCCCTTATGAAAAATTTTTATTTTCTAAACCTGTTAATTCTGTGAACTTATCCTGAACTACATATTCAGAACCACTCAAGTAGCCATTTGTTCACTTATAGAATATTGTGGATATTAAGAAGTTTAGAAATTGAATTTACAAAATAAAATATGACTTTTCTGTCTGTTTACTGTGAGAAATCAGGTCTCAACCATCAATCAGTAAATGGTTCCAAGAGAAAATGTAAAAGTACAAATATATAGAATAACATTTTCCCCCTAATACCAAATAAGGATATTTTTATTTTCCATTGGGCCATCCCTTAATCACAGTATATTTAGAGTAGTTTCAAATTTCTTAGGATTACTTTAAATCTGTCCTTTTGCTCCTTTGACAGCTATGATTAGATTTAGCTTAAGTGGTCAGAGACTTGATAGCATCTGAACAGCAATTTTGGAATTCAATACAAATAGCCTCACTAAGTAAAGAGATTTCATGCTCAAAGTTTGTCACTATTTTCTTTGTAAGCAAACCTGGGACCAATATTCCTAAGAAGACATTTTTTTTTTGTATTTATTTAAAAATATATTTTTATTGATTTCAGAGAGAAAGGTAGAGAGAGATAGAAAAATCAATGATGAGAAAGAGGCAAGACTGAACCAAGATGGCGGCATAGGTAAACACTGGAGATTGCTGCCGCAAACAACCACTTCAAAAATACAACTAAAAGCGGAATGGACATCACCCAGAACCACAGGAAAGCTGGCTGAGGAGAGATTCTTCAACTAGAAGGAGAGAGAACAGCATACCAAGGCTCAGAGGAGGCGCAGTGTGGAAAATACAAAGGTGCAGAGGTGCGCGCGCAGAGCGGGCTGGTGGCTGAGGGCGCAGTTGTCATTTTCAATCAGGAGGGAGTCTCAGACTCTGAGCTCCAGATCCAGCCGAGTCTCTAGGGACTCAGACTCAAACAGGAGAAGCGGGATTGTCTGGCATCAGTGGGATCGTGAGGGCAGCTTTCTCTCCGAGGTTTGCAGCGGCTGCCGGGGTTCTGAGAAGCAGAGCCTCTGGGAACGAGACTGAGAGCAGCCATAACTGCTCCCTCCACCCGCCCTGTTGATCCCCTTCGACCCGCCCCGCCCAAGCCCTGCGCAGAGCCATTTGCAGGATAGCCTCAGGCAAAGGCTAGATTAGCACCTCTTCAGAGGACAGAAGTTTTCCCAAGGCAGACACAGCTGATTCTCACAGCCAGTCGGCCTGGTGGTCAAATCCCTCTAGTATTAACTACAACAATCAAGGCTTAACTAGAACAAGACTGCGCACAAAGACCACTAGGGGGTGCACTAAGAAAGCATAAAAAATGCGGAGACAAAAAAACATGACAGAAATGGAGGATATGGAGCTAAAAAATGCAATTTTGAGGGCTTGCAATAATGTGCTAGAAGCTGCCAATAAACTTGATGAGAGCCTCAAGAAAACTAATGAGACCCTCGATGTTGTGATAAAGAACCAACTAGAAATTAAGCATTCACTGACTGAAATAAAGAATATTATACAGACACCCAACAGCAGACCAGAGGAGCGCAAGAATCAAGTCAAAGATTTGAAATGCGAAGAAGCAAAAAACACCCAACTGGAAAAGCAAAATGAAAAAAGAATCCGAAAATACGAAGATAGTGTAAGGAGCCTCTGGGACAGCTTCAAGCGCACAAACATCAGAATTATAGGGGTGCCAGAAGATGAGAGACAGCAAGATATTGAAAACCTATTTGAAGAAATAATGACAGAAAACTTCCCCCACCTGGTGAAAGAAATGGACTTACAGGTCCAAGAAGCGCAGAGAACCCCAAACAAAAGGAATCCAAAGAGGACCACACCAAGACACATCATCATTAAAATGCCAAGAGCAAAAGACAAAGAGAGACTCTTAAAAGCAGCAAGAGAAAGAAAGTCAATTACCTACAAGGGAGTACCCATACGACTGTCAGCTGATTTCTCAACAGAAACTTTGCAGGCCAGAAGGGAATGGCAAGAAATATTCAAAGTGATGAATGCCAAGTACCTACAACCAAGATTACTTTATCCAGCAAAGCTATCATTCAGAATTGAAGGTCAGATAAAGAGCTTCACAGATAAGGAAAAGCTAAAGGAGTTCATCACCACTAAACCAGTATTATACGAAATGCTGAAAGGTATCCTTTAAGAAAAGGAAGAAGAAGAAAAAGGTAAAGATACAAATTATGAACAACAAACATGCATCTATCAACAAGTGAATCTAAGAATCAAGTGAATAAATAATCTGATTTACAGAATGAACTGGTGATTATAATGAATCAGGGACATAGAAAGGGAATGGACTGACTATTCTTGAGGGGGAAAGGGGAGTGGGAGATGCGGGAAGAGACTGGACAAAAATCGTGCACCTATGGATGAGGACAGTGGGTGGGGAGTGAGGGCGGAGGGTGGGGCGGGAACTGGGAGGAGGGGAGTTATTGGGGGGGGGAAGAGGAACAAATGTAATCTGAACAATAAAGATTTAATTAAAAATTTTTTAAAAAATGATGAGAAAGAATCATTGATTGGTTGCTTCCTGCACGCCCTCTACTGGGGAGGAGCCTGCAACCCAGGCACGTGCCCTTGACCTGAATTGAACCTGGGACCCTTCAGTCCACAGGCAGACGCTCCATCCACTGAGCCAAACCAGCTAGGTCAGAAGACATGTTATAAATGTTGTCACTCCACCTCAAACAAGAGAAAAAAATTTTATCTAGTTAAATATGTTGTAGTCTCTTCTGCAATATCCACTACTCTTTGTTGTTCTTATTTTAACTTTGTGATTTCATAAGTAATAGGAAGAGAAATTAATATTTGTAGAGCATTTTATTCACACATACAAGTTTAATTTACCCATCTTCCAACTCCCATGTGAGATACATCTGTGAAGTTCTACTAGTATTATCTCCATTTTATGGGGTGGACAATTGCTTCAGAAAAGTGAAATAAATTGATAGATTTGAAAATTCAAGATAGCGCTGGCCGGTTTTCCACAGTGGATGGAGCGTCGGCCTGCGGACAGAAGGGTCCCAGGTTTGATTCCGTGCAAGGGCACATGCCTGGGTTGTGGGCTTGGTCCCCAGTGGGGGGTGTGCAGGAGGCAGCCAGTCGATGGTTCTCTATCATCATTGATGATTCTGTCTCTCTCTCCCTCTCCCTTCTTCTCTGAAATCAATAAAAATATATCTTAAAAAATTTAAGATACACATCATTACAGGAGAAATTAGTTGTTTGTTTTCTTTTTTAGTATTGGCTTAAACAATCCTAAATTTCTAATGATTGATGTGTAAAAAGTTTTTTTAAGTAAAATATTTGAAATTGAGATATATTTTTAAACTAATATTGAGTACATGGGAAATTATATTCTGAACTTTGATTCCCCCAACTCCAACCCAACCCCAAATCATAAGTTTCAGACTGCTTCTTATATCCTACTATTACCGTTCCTCTTCCTCACATACCCTGCTCCCCAAAGTTAACTTAACCTGTTAATTTTTGTGGACTTACCCTCATTTTTAGGATATGTCAAATGTGGATGTTTGTTTGGAAGGTAATGTGGGTGTAGCTTTGGGGTTCAGACTCCTTTCTCCCCACTTATTTACGGCATGACCTGAACAAAGATAACTTGATTGGGCCTCAGGTTCCACATCAGCAATAACATAATAATAACATATGCCTCTTAGAGTTATATTCAAGGTTAAATAGGATATGTTTTTGTGTGTGGTGTGCTAAAGTGTAATTGGTTCCAAAATACTTTCTTATAGGGTGTGGCTATAGGGTTAAGCCTGGGACTGACCTGTCGGCAAAGCCACAAACAAGTTCCAGCTTAGAGGGCACAGTCCTCTTAGCATAATTAGGCTTGACCTTATGACACTCCCTAGATCTTATCTGGGTAGCTAATGGGCTGAGGGAGATGCAGCAAGTGCTGCCAAAACAAGTGAAACTCATAAGAACATTGTAGAGAGAGGAGACCAAGATGGCGGTGTAGGTAAACACCGGAGACCGCTGCTGCAAACAACCATTTCAAAAATACAACTAAAAGACTGAACGGACATCACCCAGAACCACAGGAAGGCTGGCTGAAGAGAGACTCTACAACTAGAAGGAAAGAGAACAGCAAATCGAGGCTCAGAGGCGGCGCAGTGTGGAAAATACAAAGGTACCGAGGTGCGCGCGCAAAGCGGGCTGGTGGCTGAGGGCGCGGTTGTCGTTTTCTGTCGGGAGTGAGTCTCAGACTCTGGGCTCCAGATCCGGGCGAGTCTCTAGGGACCCAGTCTCAAACGGGAGAAGCGGGATTATCCGGCATCAGCTGGAACCTGAGGGCAGCTTTCTCTCCGAAGTTTGCAGCGGCTGCCGGGGTTCTGAGAAGCAGAGGCTCTGGGAACGGGACTGAGCGTGGCCATAACTGCTCCCTCCGCCCGCCCTGTTGATCCCGCCCCGCCCAAACCCTGCGCACAGCCATTTGCCGGATCGCCTCAGGCAAAGGCTGGATTAGCGCCTCCCCAGAAGGCAGACGTTTTCCATACAGCTGATTCCTGTAGCCAGTCGGCCTGGTGGTCAAACCCCTCTAGTGTTAACTACAACAATTAAGGCTTGGCTAGAACAAGACTGCGCACAAAGACCACAAGGGGGTGCACCAAGAAAGCATAAAAGATGCGGAGACAAAAAAACATGACAGAAATGGAGGATATGGAGCTAAGAATCGCAATTTTGAGGGCTTGCCATAAATTTGTGCAGAACCTCACGAAAACTAATGAGACCCTCGATGCTACGATAAAGAAATTAGAAAGTAAGCATACACGGACTGAAATAAAGAATATTATACCCAATAGCAGACCAGAGGAGCACAATAATCAAACCAAAGATTCGACAAAAAACACCCAATTGGAAAAGCAAAATGAAAAAAGAATCCGAAAGTGTGAAGATAGTGTAAGGAGCCTCTGGGACAGCTTTAAGCGGTCTAATATCAGAATTATTGGAGTGCCAGAAGATGAGAGACAGCAAGATATTGAAAACCTATTTCAAGAAATAATGGCAGAAAACTTCCCCCATCTGGAGAAAGAAATGGACTTACAGGTCCAAGAAGCGCAGAGAACCCCAAACAAAAGGAATCCAAAGAGGACCACACCAAGACACATCATCATTAAAATGCCAAGAGCAAAAGACAAAGAGAAAATCTTAAAAGCAGCAAGAGAAAGAGGCTCAATTACCTACAAGGGAATACCCATACGACTGTCAGCTGATTTCTCAACAGAAACTTTGCAGGCCAGAAGGGAATGGCAAGAAATATTCAAAGTGCTGAATACCAAGAACCTACAACCAAGATTACTTTATCCAGCAAAGCTATCATTCAGAATTGAAGGTCAGATAAAGAGCTTCACAGATAAGGAAAAGCTAAAGGAGTTCATCACCGCCAAACCAGTATTATATGAAATGCTGAAAGGTATCCTGTAAGAAGAGGAAGAAGAAGAAAAAGGTAAAGATACAAATTATGAACACCAAACATGCATCTATCAACAAATGAATCTAAGAATCAAGTGAATAAATAACCTGATGTACAGAATGAACTGGTGATTATAATAGAATCAGGGACATAGAAAGGGAATAGACTGACTATTCTTGGGGGGAAAAGGGGTGTGGGAGATGCGGGAAGTGACTGGACAAAAATCATGCACCTATGGATGACCACAGTGGGTGGGGAGTGAGGGTGGAGGGTGGGGTGGGAGCTGGAAGGAGGGGAGTTATGGGGGGAAAAGAGAGGAACAATTGTAATAATCTGAACAATAAAGATTTAATTAAAAAAGAAAAAAGAAAAAAAAAAAAAAAAGAACATTGTAACTATGGTGACCACTACCTTGTTTACCTCTGGCTATAAAATAAAGGCTCAGCTTGCCTCTGGATCTCTCTCTGTGGCCTCAGCCAGGCACAGGAAGATCCACCTAGACCCAGCTTAATCTCTTTGTCTGTCTTTTCTATATCCTTCACCTCCTTCTCTCAGGCTTGGGAACCCTTGGCTGAGCTGGCTTGGCGCACTTTCTGTCCTCTTTAGTAGTAAACTGGGCAATATCTATTAACAAATAATGTTGCTATTTCAGTTATGTTAGAGTATTGAATATAATCAGGAAAGCTAGGGCTGTTACTATCCCATAGGAATTAGCTTTTGGGATTGGCCTCAGACTAACTTCTAACTACTTAAAAAAAAATCTTATTCATAAGGTTCAAGAATATGAAGGTAGGTTATGCAATCCTAATTGTGCTGACCATGCTGCTTTTCTTCTCAATATAAGCTTTTGTCAGCAACTAAAAAAACTTAAATGGTCAAGAAGTGAGGCAGATACCACAACACAGGAAATGTAAATTCAGGAGAATTCAGAAGCAAGAGAATGTTGGTGAAATAGAAAATCAAGGACTGAGCATGAAGACCGCCATGGTTAGAAAATAATACGATTTAGCTTGGGGTGGGGAAAGGGGGGGGCAGGGAGGAGAGGGGCTGGAAGAGGTCAATGGGGGAAAAAGGGGGACATATGCAATACTCTCAACAATAAAGATTAAAGTAAATAAATAAAAAGAAAAGAAATGATTTGGGGAAATAATTTTTTGTTTTCACTCACCCCCTTCTCTCCTTTTGTTTTCCCTATCATAGTTCTCAATAATTTAAAATTTAGAGCTATAAAATAAAAGTCTGCCTTCCTTCCTCTTTCTTTGCTTCCCTTTCCTTCTCCTTTCTTTTCCCTTTCTTTCTTTCTATGACTTCAACTTCATTCAGCATTAATTCAATAAAGAAATATAAACTGAACATCTATTGTTCGTCAGACAATGTGCTAAGCACTGAGAATACAATGATGAGCAAAACTGCCATAGTCTTATTTGTGGAATATAATGAATAACATAAACTGATGAACAAAAATAGATCCAGAGACAGAGAAACACTGAACAGATCTTCAAACCTCAGAGGGAAGGCAGGAGGGGTGGGGGGCAAGAGATCAACCAAAGGACGTGTATGCATGCATGCATATTAGCATAACCAATGGACACGGACACTGGGGTGGTGAGGCTTGTCCTGGGGGGTGGGAATGGCCGGAAAGGGGTCAATGGGGCGGGGGGCGGGGGGAGGAGACATATGTAATACTTTAAACAATAATTAAAAAAACTGCCATAGTCTTTGATCTTGCGAAGTTCATATTGGCTATGAAGGCAGATAATACATAAGCAATAATTCATAAATAAATTAACATAAGTATAAGATTACCTCAGAGAGTGCTACATGTTATGAGGAAAAGAAAGCAAAAAAATATGACAGAGAGTACCCTCTTTAGATTGTGTGACCAGAGTAGGCCTCTCTGAGTAGTGACCCTGAGCTGAGGCCTGGTTGATCATGTCTGAGAGGAGGGGATCTGAGAGAAGAGTTTCCCAGGCATTGAGGATAGCAAATGTCTGGGCTTTGCAGTGAGAATGAATTGAATCTGTTGAAAGGAACAGAACTGGAGTGGCAATTTGTGAAAGACCTCCTAGATTGTGGTTAGGTTTGGGGTTTTATGCTACAGCTTTTAAAACAAGGGATCTGCATAATTGATTGCTTACTGCATTGTTCTGGACTGTTGGTGCTAATGATTAGAAGCAGGGATACCAGTGAGGGGGTCATGTCAGTACTCCTAGCCAGAAATGATAATGGCTGGAACAGAGTGGTGGCAGTTAAGAAGGTGAAAAGTAGAAAGATGAGAATATGTTGTAGGACAACAATTAAGTGACTTGTTGATGGACTAAATACAGAGCATCAGGAAAAGGAAAAATCAACCATGACTCCCAGGTTTTTAGCCTGAGCAACTTGGGGCATGATAGTGCCATTACTGAGTTGTGAAAAACTAAGTTTGGGTGAAGGATGTACACCAACAGTTCATTTTTTGGCCATGTTAATTTTGGGATTCTTTTAAAACACTCCAATGCAGATGTTGAGTAGTCATTTAAATATATGGTTCTGATGCTCAGAAGATAGAGTCAAGTAGAGATATAATGACAGTTGTTGGCATGGAGATTGAATCATTTATTAAAATACTAGAGGCCTAGCCCTAACCAGTTTGGCTCAGTGGATAGAGCGTCGGCCTGCGGACTCAAGCGTTCCAGGTTCGATTCAGGTCAAGGGCATGTACCTTGGTTGCAGGCACATACCCAGTGGGGAGTGTGCAGGAGGCAGCTGATCGATGTTTCTCTCTCATCGATGTTTCTAACTCTCTATCCCTCTCCCTTCCTCTCTGTAAAAAATCAATAAAATATATTTAAAAAAAAATATTAGAGGCCTGGTGCACAAAATTCGTGCATGGGGGGGGGGTGTCCCTCAGCCCGGCCTGCACCCTCTCCAATCTGGGACTCCTTGGGGCCTATCTGACTGCTGGTTTAGGCCCAACAGGGATTGGGCCTAAACCGGCAGTTGGACATCACTCTCACAATCCGGGACTGCTGGCTCCTAACCACTCACCTGCCTGCCTTCCAGCCTGATCGCCCCCTAACCACTCCCCTGCTGGCCTGATTGAAGCCTAACTGCTCCCCTGCAGGCCCGATCGCCCCCAACTGCCCTCCCCTGCCAGCCTGATCGCACCCAACTGCCCTCCATGTAGGCCTGATCTGACCCCCAACTGCCCTCCCCTGCTGGCCTGATCTCACCTCCAACTGTCCTTCCCTGCAGGCCTGGTCGCCCCCAACTGCCCTCCCCTGCCAGCCTGATCACCCACAGCTGCCTCCCTTGCCGGCCATCTTGTGGCAGCCATCTTGTGGTGGCCATCTTGTGATGACATCTGGCGATGCCACCTAGGCTTTTATTATATAGGATATATATCAAGGCTTAGCTGATTTGGCTCAGTGGATAGAGCATCGGCCTGTGGACTGAAGGTTCCTGGGTTCGATTCCGGTCAGGGGCACATGCCCGGGTTGAGGGCTCAATCCCCAGAAGGGGGCATGCAGGATGCAGCCAATCAATGATTTTCTCTCATCATTGATGTTTCTATCTTTCTCTTCCTCTCCCTTCCTCTCTGAAATCAATAATCAATCAATTGCCTATTATGTATTAATGTGTATATTATATACTGGTACTAGAGCAAGGAATTATATATTATCTTAGAAGGTGAGAAGTGTTATAAAAAAGGGAAGAGAGGATTCATTTTGTGAGGAGTGGAGCTTTTAAATAAGGAAGGTGGACTTTAGGATTTCAAAGAAGTGAAGAGTTAGCACTCTGGATACCTGAGAGAATAGAGTTCCAGGCAGAGCCAGTGAAAACTCCCTGATATGAGAACATACCTGGCACGTGAACAGCGTGAGGACATGGAGAGTTCTGTGTGGTAACCTGATGTAGTCCCTGTGGGCCCTTCTGTCCGTAGAAGTCAGATGGATGGAAGACAAGCTGTCAAAGACAGAAACAGCAGCATGAGTGGTAGGTAGAAAACCAGGAAAATGTAGGACCACAGAAACCAAGAGAAGAAAATGTTTCAAGAAAGAGAGACTGGGTTCACTGATGCTGCTGAGAGGGTAGGTGCTAATGAGATGAAAACCAGAGGTGAATTAGAGTTGGCCTCCTGATCCTGGCAGAAGCAGGGTCAGTGGAATGATCTGGATGAAAGCCCAGCTGGTGAAGGCTGAAGGTAGAGGTCTGCAAAGGATACAACTAGTGGTCAGATTGTGTATGCCCTGCAGCTAAGGTAAGCTTTTTTCATGCTGTACTGACTGAGCTAGCTGGGCACCTAGTAAGTTTTTCTCTATAAAATAAGTTCCAGTGCCATTTTCTCCCAAAACAAAAGCATCTTGCAGCTCTCTCGGGTGTAACATGCGGCCCGCCTAAAACATTTATCCATCCCGCTGGGTGTTTTTGCCGTCGCTGCCTGTTGCTGAATTTGTTCATAGTTTTTTTTAAAACTATAGTCCGGCCCTCCAATGGTCTGAGGGACAGTGAACTGGCCCCCTGTTTAAAAAGTTTGAGGACCCCTGACATAGACAAACCCTGATGAAATTATGCTAAATGAAATAAGCTAGTTAGAAAAAGACAAATACTTATGATCCCTCTTATGTGAGGTACTAGAATAGTCGAATTTATTAAAAAAAAGTAACATGGGGATTATAGAAAATAGGAGGAGATGGGAGGAGAGTGAAGTGGGGAGTGCACAGAATTTGCCTGGCTGGTGTGGCTCAGAGGTTGAGCGTCCACCTACGAACCAGGAGGTCTCAGTTCCATTCCCTGTCAGGGCACATGCCTGGGTTGTGAGTGATCCCCAGTAGGGGGTGTGCAGTAGGCAGCTGATCTATGATTCCTTCTCATCATTGATGTTTCTATCTCTCTCTCTCCCTTACCCTCTCTGAAAGCAATAAAAATATATTTTAAAAAATAAAGAGCATAGAATTTTAGATTTGCAATAAGAAAAGAGTTCTGGACATTGGTTATACAATAATGTAAAAAGAACTTACCACTACTGAACTATTCACTTAAAAATGAATAAGATGGCAAATTTTATGTTACATATATTTTACCACAATTAAAAATAAAATAAAAAATGAACCAACCAATAAAATAAAACAAAAATGAAAACAAACAAGAAAAAGAAAGCTAACACAGTGGGATTGAGAACATAGTGATTCTTTATTGTTGAGAGTTACAAAAAGTTGGGAAAAATGTACCTGTTGGATGAGGAAGACTTGAAGTCAGTCATTGACAAGCCCACTATAGTGTTTAGTTGTGGGGAAGCACGGGACTTGGTTGGAATGTCTGTAAGGAGGATTCTCTGAAAGGTCGGGGGCTTCTGAGGGGACCTTGCTGAAGGTGGCAGCCCCAACCTTGACTTTTCAAACAAGTCTGATCTCCTGGGGTGTTTTGCTAGAATCTCTATGTTTAGTCTTTAAAGACCTGACCTTGTAGAAGCATATACTTTCTCAAGGATATTTGCCCTGCTGATTGTACCTAGAGGTTAATTTGAGTTCAAGCTGTTGTTACAATAAAAAGCCAATGAGGCAGGTGAACAGGACTGCTTTTATTACTGAAGTAAAAGAGTCCCTTAACCCTTTTTCACAGAAATGTGTGTGAGAGCAATCTGTTCATCTGTTGCTCAGGGTCTGCCGGTCAGCCCCAGCATTTAGTAGTGAACCAAATAGAAATGTCCAGTCATCAACTAGGAATGCTAGCCTGAGGTTGGCAATCTGTACCTATCCATAGAGGTACTACAAAGTCAAAGCAGTAGCCCTTTTACAGCAGGGTGGTAAATATAGGAGGGTGGCGATGAGAACAAAAGAAATAGAGGACAACTGCTATGATTCTAGTTTAGGAGAATGGTGAAGATTCTGCCATATCCAGGAAAGGGAAGCTGGAGCCGGAGCAGAAATAATAGGCAATTGCGTTCAGCAACAGATGTGTTAAGTTTGGGATCTGTAAAGCTTTTCAGTTGGCAGTTTGTTTAGCCTCTGAGAGGGTGATTGGGGCTGAGAAGCTATATTGCCTCTCTTCAAGTGGGCTTAGTCCTCTCAGAAATGGTTCTCTCCGATATTCACAGTGTACATGAACAATCAGAAGCTCTGAGAGTGCTTGGGAAACATAACTGCTTAACTTTGTTTAACATACATCTTTTTAAACTCATTTGACTGCCCAATCCTTTTTTAAAATGAAATATGTATTAATTTACTGAGGACTGTACTTTGGAGAATTGTTTTCTGGTCTATGCAGATATTTTTCTGTTAACAAAGTAGAGTAAAGGAGAAACTGATTAGAGGGTTGATAGATCTGTGGGTATAGTGTGTTCCTATTAGATCACCAGAATGAGGAAGCTTCCAGAAACCCAGGCCTGACCTAGAACCTGAGGACACTGATTCCTGTGCGTGGGCATTGGTGGTGAAGGCTGCTGGGGGTCTTGATCAAAGACAGCTTGTTTTCTTGGCCTTCTACCTACACTCCATGTGCCAATAAAGCCTTGCTCCAACCCCTCCCCAGGTTCCTTTTTATCCTCTTTGTTGGCTTTTTGTCCTTGCTTTTCCATTTGCATAACTAATGCACACAACACAGAGTTCCTGCAATTTTAAAGACAGCTGGCCAGCACATCTTGGATGCTAATGTCAGGAAACATCTGGAAGAGGGCTAAAGTTACTGCAGCCCAACTGAGAACAATGGAAGCACATTAATATGGAAAATTCAGTGTGGGAGGGATGTGTACATAAAAATGGTTGCCAGGCCAACTTATAACAGCCTTGTGGAAAATCCTCCTATAGTGTGGATATGTTTCCCACCTAGCCATGGTGCAGTCCCCCAGCTCAACTGAAATATTGCTACTCTTTCTTGGACCCTCATCTTTGAGGCTTTCCTTTCTTTAAAAGATTTCCTCAAAGTTCTGTCAGCTAACCAAGATACTTAAATGAAAAGTCATGAGCTAGTATTTTATTTTATTAGAATAATGTTAAGCTAATCTCCTTCTTTCCCTCTTATTTCAAAATATAAAGATAGGAAATAGAGTCTGATGCACACATTTTTGCTGTCTCTAAGCAATAAGTGTTGGCAGAAATATTAAGCTTCACAAAAATTGTGACTGCAGTAGGTAAATATAAATATTATTTCCCAAGGCTGCAAGGCATAGTAGCTAAAAAAATGGGTTTTAGTGTTTGCATTCCAGTTTGTCCTCTTAACAAGTGATAGTGACCTTTGGGTCAATTACTTAATTAGCATAACTTAATCTGTAAAATTGTGGTAATTATTTCTGCCTATTTGGATTGTCATAAGGAATAAGTGAATGTGTGTTAGAAATGGTTACTGAAGGAGAAAACCAAGATGGTGGCATAGGTGAACACCGGAAATTGCTGCAGCGCACAACCACTTCAAAAAAACAACTAAAAGACAAAACGGACATCATCCAGAACCACAGGAAGGCTGGCCGAGTGGAAATTCTACAACTAGAAGGAAAGAGAAAAGCACACTGAGACTCAGAGGAGGTGCGGTGTGGAAGTAAAGTGCAGAGGTACAGAGGCATGAGAGGAAAGGGCTGGCAACTGAGGACACGGTTCTCTTTTTCAATCGGGAGGGAGGCACGAGCTCCCAACTGCTCTGAACTCCAGTTTCGGGCGAGTCTCTGGGGACCCAGGCTCATACAGGGAGAAGCTGGACTGTCTGGCATTGGGCAGAACTTGAGGGCAGCTTTCTCTCAGAGGTGCTTGCAGCAATTACCACAGAACAGTAAGACCCTGGTCCTCTTAGGGCAGGGCTGAGGAGCAGCCATAGCTGCTTGCTCCACCCTGTTGATTCCCTGAGACCCCGCCCTACCCAAGCTGTGCGCAAAGCCTTTTGTATATAAATGCCCTGGCCCTTTGCAATCTGAAAATTACCTAACAAACTGCAGCTGAGCCAGACAGACCCAGAACTTCCAAGAGAAGGCCCAAGGCCCCACAGCAGCTTGCATTGCTTCACAGCTGGGCCTCATCTAGGCACCTCCAAACTCCAAACAAAGAAAAGGAATCTGCAGATCTCTCCATAGCTCCTGCTGGGTAGCCTCAGGCAGAGGCTAAATTAGCACCTCCTTAGAGATCCAAGAGCCAGTGTACCCAGTGGTCAGAGTGGGACCATCCAGATTACAACTTCTCAGATCCATAAGGGACACACTCAGGGGGAAGACACAGTGAGCACCAAAGCCACACTGAAGCAAGTCTTGCCCCAGAAGGGTGTCTCCAGCACAGAAGTTCTCCCACCATAACCACAGCTGATTCTCACAGCCAATTGGCCTGGAGGTCAATTCCTCCCAGTGATACCTACAACAATCAAGGCTTAACTACAACAAGACTGTGCACAAAGCCCACAAAGGGGTCCACCTCAGGTAACTGGGGAGGCTGACCCACTGGGCCCTATAGGACACCTAGCACAGAAAGCCACTCTACCAACACAGGGAAGCAGCCAAACTGTGGATACAAAGAAACAGATCACAAATGACAGAAATGGAGGAAAGCAAATGACTGGATATAGAGTTCAAAACCACAGTTATAAGGTTTTTCAAGAATTTTCTAGAAACCTCTGATAAATTTAGTGAAACCCTCGAGGATATGAAAAAGGACCAACTAGAAATTAAGCATACACTGACTGAAATAAAAAATATTATACAGAGACCCAGTAGCAGACTAGAGGATCCCAAGAATCAAGACAAAGATTTGAAATACAAAAAAGCAAAAAACGCCCAACCGGAAAAACAAAATGAAAAAAGAATCCAAAAATACGAAGATAGTGTAAGGAGCCTCTGGGACAACTTCAAGCATACCAACATCCGAATTATAGTGGTGCCAGAAGAAGAAAGAGAGCAAGATATTGAAAACCTATTTGAAGAAATAATGACAGAAAACTTCCCCTACCTGGTGAAAGAAATAGACTTACAAGTCCAGGATGCACAGAGAACCCCAAACAAAAGGAATCCAAAGAGGACCACACCAAGACACATCATAATTAAAATGCCAAGAGCAAAAGACAAAGGGAGAATCTTAAAAGCAGCAAGGGAAAAACAGTTAGTTACCTACAAGGGAGTACCCATACGATTGTCAGCTGATTTCTCAACAGAAACTATGCAGGCCAGAAGGGAGTGGCAAGAAACATTCAAAGTGATGAATACCAAGAACTACAACCAAGATTACTTTACCCAGCAAAGCTATCATTCAGAATTGAAGGTCAGATAAAGAGCTTCACAGATAAGAAAAAGCTAAAGGAGTTCATCACCACCAAACCAGTATTATATGAAATGCTGAAAGGTATCCTTTAAGAAGATAATTTGATGAAAAAATAAACTGGTGAATATAATAGAATCAGGGACACAGAAAGGGAGTGGACTGACAATTCTCAGTGGGGAAGGAGTGTGGGGGGTTCGGGAAGAGACTGGACAAAAGTCATACACCTATGGATGAGGACAGTGGCAGGGGTAAGGGCAGAAGGTGGGGTGGGAACTGGGTGGAAGGGAGCTACGGGGGGGGGGGGGGGAGAGGAACAACTGTAATAATCTGAACAATAAAGATTTAATTTAAAAAAAGAAAAGAAATGGTTACTGAGATGCCTGGTCCAGGTTAGCTAGAATGATTGTGGTGTTGTTGATAGCCAAGGATTAAAAATAAATCCCTGCTACAATCTATCTCTCAACCCAACTCCAAAACATTGAGCATTTGCTTGCAGTTTCTTGTCCTACAAGTGTATGTTTTGGAGTTAGGATGTCTTCGAAGTGATCCTTAGAGTTCTACCTACTGTTTCCTTTATTATTTTAGAGACAGAACCAGTATCTCTCTTGTATGGATTAATAATATAGACCTTGAGAAAGAAGATACCAACTAAGATGTACTTCCGATGGTCCTGGCCTGTTTGGCTCAGTTGGAGCATCATCCTGTTCACCGAAAGGTTGACAGTTTGATTCCTGGTTAGAACATGTACCCTGGTTGCAGGTTTTATCCCCTGTCGGGGGCAACCAGTGAATGTTTTTCACATCAATATGTCTCTCTTTCAAACAACAACAACAAAAACCAGAGCCTAGCAGCCATTTCTGCACAAAAACTGTCATGCAAAATGCACTTCAAGGAGAAGTCTGCACTGAACTGCTGCCTGCACTGTGTTCCTGCCATCTGAGCCAGCCTTCATAAAGGAGTTCCTGGAATTGTATTCCAACCTATAGGACTGAGGCTTTCCCAGTCCAATCAAAGTTGTGCAGCATATTCCCATCAGTATCTTTACCCACCAAAACCAATCAATCTGGAGGATTTGGAGTTCTCATCTGCATGAGGATGGACCAATCATGGATCAGGACTGGGAACTTCTGTTTATATGAGTCAGCTCCCCTTTTGCTGAGATGGCGCACCTTCCCTTTTCACAAAAGAAAGAAGGCTGTGCACTATGGAAGGCAGTATGGAGGTTCCTCAAAAAATTGGAAATGGAACTCCCATTTGACCCTGTGATCCCACTACTAGGAATATATCCCAAGAAACCAGAAACACCAATCAGAAAGGATATATGCACCCAGATGTTCATAGCAGCACAATTCACCATAGCTAAGATCTGGAAACAGCCTAAGTGCCCATCAGTAGATGAATGGATTAGAAAACTGTGGTACATCTACACGATGGAATACTATGCTGCTGTTAAAAAGAAGGAACTCCTACCATTTGCAACATCATGGATGGAACTGGAGAGCATTATGCTAAGTGAAACAAGCCAGTCAATGAAGGAAAAATACCACATGATCTCACTCATTCATGGATAATAAAGACCATTACAAACTTTTGAACAATAATAGATACAGAGGCAGAGCTGCCTCAAACTGATTGTCAAACTGCAGTGGGAAGGCCAGAGAGAGTTGGGGGGCAGGAGGGAGGGGAGTAAGAGATCAACCGAAGGACTTGTATGCATGCATATAAGCATAACTAATGGACATAAGACACTGGGGGGTAAGGGAGGGTAGTGGTTTGTCAAGGGCGGGGGGGGGGGGGGGAAGGATACTTATGTAATACCCTTTGTAATACTTTAAGAGGAAAATAAAAAAAATTAAAAAAAAAAAAAAAAATTAATTTAGAAAAAAAAAAAAAAAAAAAAAAAAAAGAAAGAAGGCTGTGGAGCTGAAATACCCAAGACAAAGCACTGAAGATGTCTGGCCCTACCAGAGTGAAGAAGAAGGAAGCAGACCTGCACAACAGGAACCAGAGCAGGCAGAGCAGAGCAGAGCAGAGCTGTCTAGCTGAGGGGGCCTCACAAGCCATGCTGCACCGCAGCCTAGCTGCTTCATAATTGAGCTGTAACACTATTGAGCTGCTCCACAGCTGGTTGTATCACAACTGAGCTGTTTGAATGGAATAAAATGTCTTTCTTCACTGCAACCCCAATTGCAGATTCCTATTGGCGTTGAATTGGCCCCAATGACCACCATTTGACAACAATTACCTTCTTGTCTACTGCCTTCCAATATTGGGACTCTCAGTCCTTTGTATGACACATTATTTTTCCCTCTGAGAGCTTGCTGAATTTTTATCCTGTCTCCAGGTTCTTAAATTTCACTGGGATATGTTGGTCTGTTTGAATCCATTGTATGGGTAATATTTGCCCTATCAATCTGACAGTTTTGTCCCTTGGTTTGGGAAATCTTGAATTATTGATTTATTATGAGTTCCTCCCCATTATTATTTCTAAATTCTCTCTTTTTGGAACTCTTAGTTATTGTAATATTGGACCTTCTACATTGATCTTCTGTCTTATCTCTTCTTTCCTATTATCCTTTTCTTTGTCTTTTGGCTTTATTTCCTCAGAGTTCCTCTAGAACAGCTGTGGGCAAACTACGGCCCGCGGGCCGGATTCGGCCCATTTGAAATGAATAAAACTAAAAAAAAAAAAAAAAAAAGACCGTACCCTTTTATGTAATGATGTTTACTTTGAATTTATATTAGTTCACACAAACACTCCATCCATGCTTTTGTTCCGGCCCTCCGGTCCAGTTTAAGAACCCATTGTGGCCCTCGAGTCAAAAAGTTTGCCCACCCCTGCTCTAGAAAGTTCTGATAAGTTTTTAAATTATATTATCACAGTTTAAATTTCCAAACATTCTTTATTGTTCTCTAGTGATTCTCTTTTTCTTTTTTATACCATCCTATTCTTATAAAATCTTTTTACTCCTCTGAAGATATTAACAGCTTTTTTGGGGGGGGGCGGGGGTCTTTTACTTCCTTGCATAGTCTCTGTTTCCTCTCCCGTTGATTTGTTTTTCATCTTTGTGTGTTTTGTCTTTATGTTCTCTGGTAGAGGCCTGCTTCAGATCCTTGCCCTTCACTCATAATTTAAAGCTGGTGGAAAATGCTGTGAGTTAGATGAAGGTGGTTGAGTTCAATCTTTTCTCTAGTCTAGGGTGATCTGCCTGGGACATTGATATGAACATTTCCTTCAGGTCTTTTTTCTTGGTCTGTTTGAATTCTTTAGGGAGAAAACATCTACTTGCCTACCTAGAGGACATGGCTGTCAGTGTCTGTAAGCTGAATGTGGACTGGGAAATCACAGCACATTTGGAAAGCTTTTTTTTCAGTCTCTCTGCTTTCAGTATAGTAGTCCCACTCAGTCTGCTTAGATCTAATCTTGGCTTAGAGCCCCTTATCCTCTGCTGAGGAAAACCACAGTCTTTTGCTGCTTTGGAGAGAGGCAGTGGCTAAGCTGCATTTGGGAGGGGGCTTTTGGGGTTGCCTATCCTGGGAATTGAGTTACTCCTTAGTTTTCTTATCTGCTGGTTTAAGATTTAACTTCCTCAATTTTCTATGTCAGATACCAACTGGTCTATTATTCAGCCTCGAAAGTTTTGTAGCTATCATTACTTCCTTCTCTTTTTAATTTTTTAAAAAATATGTCTTGCCAAACCGGTTTGGCTCAGTGGATAGAGCGTCGGCCTGCGGACTGAAAGGTCCCAGGTTCGATTCCGGTCAAGGGCATGTACCTTGGTTGTGGGCACATCCCCAGTGGGAGGTGTGCAGGAGGCAGCTGGTCGATGTTTCTCTCTCATGGATGTTTCTGACTCTCTATCCCTCTCCCTTCCTCTCTGTAAAAAAGTCAATAAAAAAAATATATTTAAAAAATAAATAAATAAAAATATGTCTTTATTGATTTTGGAGAGGAAGGGAGAGAGATAGAGATACATCGATGTGAGAGAGAAACATTGGTTGTCTCCCATATGAACCCCAACCTGAGACTGAACCCACAATGTTGGTATATCCCCTGACCAGGAATCAAACCTGTGAACTTTCAGTGAACCACACCAACCAGGCCTCTCCTTTAATTTTTTAAAATCCCCTTATTTCTATTTTAATGGAGATTTGGGGGAGGGGGTAAATACATTTGTTCAATCAGCCATCTTTAATCAATAATTTTTAAAAATATATTTTTAGTGTAATTATTTACTCTGAAAAATTAGATTTTCTGTGCCAGAATCTCAAGTCAACTGATTCACTTAGAATAATTGTATAAATGTGTCCATTGATTATTTTCTAATTGGTTTTTAATATTTTGGCCATTATAACTACTGCGTGGTAAAAGGTTCATTTGTTGGCAAACCCTCTTGGGTTGTTCAACACCTTTTATGTGTTTAGGGATGTAAATAGCATGTGTGCCCCAGATGGGCTGTGACGCCCAGGCTCCCACTTTGTAACACTTCATCACAGCACCAGAGGCTTCTCAACGACCCTTAAAGCTCATTTTCAGCTTATATCCTGGCAATCGCAGATTCAGTCACTCTGACTAAAATTCTCTATAATGAGAGATTTATATTCAATATCTACTTTGATAGGAGACTTTATATTCTACCTTCTTTTGAAGAGTGAGGTGTAGGAATAGATTTGGACTTAGGTTGGGGGAGAGGAGGGCAGGAACAAGAGTAACAATAGGAGCAAGGATTTAAGTCCATGCTCAATATGAAGTATGGTACCTATTTGCTTTGTTTAACAATGGACAGGTTATTTTGATTTTCTGAATTATATAAATCATCCCATTCGATTAAATGCTTTATTGATTGTAATGTGAATATCCCATGGGTTGTGGTTATACTAGTCTTAGAAAGCACATTTTCCTTTACCTGGGAAGGACAGCACAGTTATCCCAAGATCAGAGGGCTCCAGTTAACGTATCCTTGTTGACTCAGTGTTCCAGAGACCCAAAACTGTAATTTAGATAACATGCCTAAGTTTAACCCAGGTTCCTCATTCCAGACCCGAGGGCTCTAGATAATGTGTTTCTGTCAATTCAGTGACCCCAAGACCCAAAACTATAATTAACATGCTGCTTCTGCTTCTGTAAACTGCTTTTTTTGCAAACCAGGTTCCTCATTCCAAACCTTGAGATGTAATCAATACCTTTGTGATTTTCTGCCTATATAACCCTGGAGCTGCGACCATCTTGTTACTATGAGATTTGGGGAATGGCCCCTCATAGTCCCAGATTGCAATAAATGTGACTCTTTAATTCGACTTTTTGAGGCGTCCTTCTGTGATTCGTGGAGTACATTACAACAAATATTGATAACTTTCACATTTTAAACTCTAATTCATGTGCTGGTGAGAATTCCACAGCTGACACCCTCCTGGCACAGCTGACTTCATCGGGGGACAACTCACTCAATCACTTCAGTGGTCTGGACTGTGTCATGTGGCTAGTGAAAGGGCGAGGCCTAGGCCCTCCATCTTGCCCCAGGGTAAGGGCTAGGCCCTCCATCTTGCCCCAGGGTAAGGGCTAGGCCTTCCATCTTGCCCCAGGGTAAGGGCTACGCCCTCCATCTTACCTTGGCCAAGTGCTTGGCAAGGAGCTTCTTCCCGGAAGTCTAAGCCTCTGCTAGCCACACCCAGGAACAAGACACCGACTTGCGCCTGGCCAATCGGCAAGGCCACAACCCTTTCTCCTCCCCTTACTCCAACCCCCTATAAAACCCCTCTCCACACAGAGTTCTCTCTCTCTCTCTGCTTCCTGTCACTGCGTCGGCAAGGTTGGGGAGCCGAGCTAGCTAGAATAAAGACTCTTATGCTTTTGCATCGGACTGGCTGGCTCCCTGATGTGGTTTCTTGGGGATCCTGAAATCTGGGCATAACATTTGGGGGCTCGTCCAGGATTCCCAAAACCATCGAGGGACCCCCCCAATCCGTAGAGTCTGACTGGCTGCGGTAAGTGTCTGTGTGTTGTGTATTCTGTTCTGTGTGATATATGTTATCTCTAAGGGACTTGTCCTGTATCTGGAGGAATGGCTTCTAGATGGTACTCACCGTCAAAACTCAGACTGGCTAAGGGTTCGAATCTGGCCTATCTTTTAAAAAAGGTAGAAGAGAAGCATTCCTAGGCAGTTTTCTACTGCCTCTGTTCAGGGACTTGTTCTTTATCTGTCCTGTGTGAGCTCACTTCTGGAATCTGTAAGTGCCTGAGGGGTCTAGGCTGATGGACCGTGAAAGACCACAGGCGGGGGAGAGTTGGAAGACGTTCTGCTCCCCACAAGGGATGTGTATTCCCCTCATGGATTTGAGGGATATGTATTCCCCACATGAGGGATGTGGTTTCCTCTCGCGGATGCGGGTCACTCCCGCCGGTTTGGCGTAAGGCCATTGTCTAGCTTTTGGGTTTGGCTTCCATGGAATTGGAAGCCTGTTTTAGCTCTGCTTCCATGGAGTTGGAAGGCTGTATTTTCGGGCCCGTTTGTTGTTTGTGTTTGTGTTTTTTTTCGGTTTTGTTTTGTGGACTTACTGGACGGACGTTATGGGACGGACTCAGACTGCTCCTTTGGGTATTGTGATTGATCATTTCAAGGAGATTGGGGGAGGCTGTAGAGCTCCCTCAGGAGTTGGGAAGTTGTTATTGTTTAAGCTCTGAGTGAATGTCTGGTGAAAGTTTGTGAGTGTGGAGGGAGGGGGCCTGTCCTCTCCCCTCCTTTGTGTGGCTCCACAACTTTGGTTGGGCGGGCGTCTGAGTGAGGATCTGTGAAAACAGGTCACCCCCTCCCCAAGTAAATGCTTCTGGGATTTCTGTGCACATGTAGAGAGAAAAGCTGGCTTAAAACTAATGCGCGCACTGTCCAATTTTGGATAGAGTTTTGAGCTAGAGTCTCTTTGCAGATGTGCAGGATGGAGCCCAAGACTGATCATTTACCCAAAGAAAAAAAAAAAGATGCCAGCTAGATTTTAGCAGCAGGATTGGCATTTCCATAATAAAGAACAGTTTTTAAAGGTTGTTCTTAATGGAGGAAGGGGATAGTCGCCTCCTGCCTGTAGCAAAATCTTAAAGAATGTGGTCAATTTACGTTTGAAAAGACCAGGTAGGCCAGAACCTGTATTGCAAGGCTCAAATGTGGTTGTCCAGAGCTGCTTGAAAGTAAAAAGTAAAGTTTACTCTAATTTGCCTCATGAAAAATCTAGAGGACAGAATTAAATCTGTTGGTTAAGTATGTCTTGCATTTTTAAAGTTTATTCTTAAAGCTGTTACTGATTGAGAAATGCTGAATATTTTGACTTGCCAGCTAAAAGTTTAAGGTTCGGATTGAATTGGGAAAAATTGTGTAATTTTGGTAACTAAATGCCTTTGCTTATTGGTCCTGATTTGCAAAAAAACAGTGTAGACAGCCACCATTTTGGGCTGCATGACTTGGCAGCCGCCATGTCAGCCACATGACTTGCTGCTCCCCTAGGGGCAGCCATCTTGAAACAGCAAAGGCCCCTCCCTCTGATTTAGTCAAGGGTGGAGCTTTAAGGTGGAGTTTTATGAGGCAGGAAGTGTGCTTGCCTCTTGGATTTATTTAATATGAAAGTAAAGTACGATTATTTCAGGTAGAAACTGTGGTTTCATACTGGGCTTAGAGGGCACATTTTTCCTTTGCCTGGGAGGGACAGCGCAGCTGTTCCAGGATTGGAGGGCTCCAGTTAACTTATCAACTCAGTGTTCTGGAGACCCAAGACTGTAGTTTGGATGGCATGCCTAAGTTTGACCCAGGTTACCCAAGGCCTCTAGATAATATGTTAATCAAACTAGGTTATCTGTTGGTATTTTGTGCTGTAAATGTGGCATGCACCTGTGTAAAAGTGTTTTTGTTTATTTCTGTTTTGTTTTGTTTTCTCCTGTGGTGATTCAAAGTTTTTAATGGGAAATGTTATCTGTCTTTATTGAAAATTGTTTAGCTAGTGAAATTTCTGTTTGTGTCTAAAAAAAAACCAAAAAAACAAACAAACCACAGGCTTGATTTCTTTGAGGCTGAGTGCTCTGACCGATAGCAAAACACCCTGAGTGGCCGCTGGGATCTTTCCCCAAGGGCGCTTGCTCTCTGTCAGAGGTGGAATCGGCCCACCTAACTAGTAAACATCTCTGTCTGTTTGTTTGCTGGGGCTATGTGATATTCTGTGCTGGGTTGGGATTTTGGAATTCTGGGGTAGATTTAAAAGGTATTTGTGGCTTTTCTAGTATGATTGGGACATTTAAGGGTGGGGCTCACAATTCCTCAGGGCAGAGATTTCATGGGCCCTTCCCCCTGCCTGTGAAAGGAAGGCAACGGGCCCTAGAATCTGTACGAGACCAGCCCAACCCCAACTCCTCATCAGCACAGACCAGGAGATTGGGTCTACGTCAGAAGACACCACCGGGAGACCCTGGAGCCACATTGGAAGGGTCCCTACACCGTGGTGCTGACAACCCCCACCGCTCTCAAGGTAGACGGCGTTGCGACCTGGGTCCATCACACTCACGTCCAGTCAGTGGACCCATCGCGATCTGGAAAGACTTCGTCACCAAATGGAGCATCGATCGAGATCAACGCAACCAGCTCAAGCTCAAGCTACGGCGTGCTCAACCTGCCTGATGCTGATAACATTGTTCGAGATCACTCCTGCCACCAGGAGCCCCCACAATACTGTGTAATAGACTTAGATAATGCCTGCATCTTCATGGACATGGCTCCAAAGAGACAAAGACAATGTATAAGAAGGTCAAGAATAGACTTTAGTATCACATGTTTAGTAGCAGAAGATTTGGCTGCCTGAAGCGGCCATGATGCCTATATTATGTTTCATTGTATTGATGTGTTATATTGACCTTTAATTCCCTTGCAGGTTTGAATGTATGTTGGCTGTCCTGGAAGGGAACTATGTGGGGTGACCCCCAAAAGTAAAGGATGGCTAGCTGCCAAAAGGGCAGGTGCCCAACTGGGCAGGAAAGGGTGCCCGTCAGGTTTTGGTCTCTGTTGAAATACAGTTGACAGTTGGCATCCTGTGTACTGCTTGCAGGCCTTCGTGACCATGCCCATGTCAGGGGTAGTAAGCTGGAAAAGGCCTGTTTAGAATAGAAGGTCTGAGGCATGGTTATGCATAGAAAGAAAGTTTAATGCCAACAATTACTGTTTTGTTAAAAGGAATTGGCAAGGAAAGTCAGAAAAATCTTAGAGCAGATCAGTATGTTTTTCTTCTTATATAATTCCTCTGAAATATTGGCAATGCTAAATAAGTCATGGCAATACATTTCTTTGCATAGATTCAATAAAACTGGTTCCTAATAGTGGTTTTATTAACGGAAAACTTTGACTGGAGTATCATGTTTTAAAGCCAGTAAAAATGCCACAAAGAAAGCCTGGTATCCTGCTTGGAAGCCCTGAAGATGGCTGGCGCTGAAGCATCAGGCCAATGCCCTACCATCACTGGCGGTTGGTAAGAGTAGAAGGGGAGCAATAAGGATGCCTCTGCGTCCCTGCAGAACCCCCACACACTCTGGGCCGCAACAAGTAGGAGGGCTACTGAGATGGGCTTAAAGCCTAGAGCGTGGGCTCAGGTGGAGTTGCTACAGGTGAGGGATTCACCTAACTCAGCAGATACTGCAGGCAGGCCTGATGGCAGCTGGATGGCTTGGCTTCCTGGCTCTACAGGGCACATTAAGATTCAACCATGAGATTCCAGCAAAGGTGGTTGGTTACCATTCTTGTTGTGTTTATGCAAACATCAAGCCACATTGAATACACTAGATAAATTAATCTTGATTTGGCTTTTTGATAGCCATGGAGGAATTTTAAGAAGAAAAATCCTATTTCAATAGAAGTTGTTAAAGCTAAAATGGTTTCTTTCCCTTCCACCGGACCATTTGTAAAGCATATAGGGATACTTCAGATGATAGTTCTGTGTGCCCAGTATGGGCCTCTAGCAACGGTGGAATAGAAATGCAGTCCGTCTCATGATTGAGCCGGAAGTTCCAAGACAAAGGGAGGAATGAAAGGGCGAGGGCTAGGCCCTCCATTTTGCCCCAGGGTAAGGGCTACGCCCTCCATCTTACCTTGGCCAAGTGCTTGGCAAGGAGCTTCTTCCCGGAAGTCTAAGCCTCTGCTAGCCACACCCAGGAACAAGACACCGACTTGCGCCTGGCCAATCGGCAAGGCCACAACCCTTTCTCCTCCCTTTGCTCCAACCCCCTATAAAACCCCTCTCCACACAGAGTTCTCTCTCTCTCTGCTTCCTGTCACTGCGTTGGCAAGGTTGGGGAGCCGAGCTAGCTAGAATAAAGACTCTTATGCTTTTGCATCGGACTGGCTGGCTCCCTGATGTGGTTTCTTGGGGATCCTGATATCTGGGCATAACAGCTAGTCTCACAGCAAAACAAAATCAAGAGCCCTTGCAATCTCAGAAATGCCATGGCCAGTCTGGTAAGCAGTAGTAAAAAAATGAAGCTTCTTAAACTGATATTTGGCCTCTGTAGTCAAAAGAAGACTGGTTTTGCTTGTTTTTTTTTAAATTAGTCAATCAGAATGTGTCTGAGAGTACATTTTCAGTTTACAAGATTAAAGTCAAAAAAAACTGCTTTATTATTATTATTATTACTAGAGGCCCAGTGCACAAAAATTTGTGCACTCGGGGGGGGGGGGTCCCCCAGCCCTGCCTGTGCCCTCTCGCAGTCTGGGACCCCTCGGGAGATAACGACCTGCTGGCTTAGGCCTGCTCCCGGGTGGCAGAGGGCAGGCCCAATCCCTAGGTGCAGCCCCTGGTCAGGCTCAGAGCAGGGCCGATTGGGGAGTTGGGGCTCCGCCCCATCATGCACAGAGCAGGGCGGATCGGGAGGTTGCGATGCCACCCTCAGTCACACTCAGGGTAGGGTCGATGGGGAGGTTGGGGCGCCACCCCCTGTCACACACAGAGCAGGAACAATCAGGGGGTTGGGGCTCCGTACCCTGTCACACACAGAGCAGGGCTGATCGGGGGTTGAGGAGCTCCCCCCTGTCACGCACAGAGTAGGGCCGATAGGGGAGCTGGGGCACTGCCCCCTGTCACACACAGAGCAGGGCGGATCAGGGGGTTTGGGCACTGCACCCTGTCACACTCAGGGCAGGGCCAATGGGGAGGTTATGGCTCTACCCTGTCACACACAGAGCAAGGCCCGTGGAGGGGGGTTGGGGCGCCACCCTCTATCACCCACAGAGCAGGGTCGATCAGGGGGTTGGGGCGCCGACACTGTCAAACTCAGGGAAGGGCCGATGGAGAGGTTATGGCTCTACCCTGTCACACACAGAGCAGGGCCCGTGGGGGGGAGAGGGGGTTGGTGCGCAGCACCCTGTCAAACACAGAGCCGCAGGGCAATCAAGGGATTGGGGAGCTCCCCCCTATCAGGCACAGAGCAGGGCTGATCAGGGGGTTGGGGCGCCTTCCCCTGTCACGAACAGAGCAGGGTGGATAAGGAGGTTTTGGTCCCGCCCCCTGTCACACACAGAGCCACAGGGCAATCAGGGGATTGGGGAGCTCCCCCCTATCAGGCACAGAGCAGGGCTGATCAGGGGGTTGGGGCGCCTTCCCCTGTCACGAACAGAGCAGGGCATATAGAGAGGTTGTGGCCCCGCCCCCTGTCACACACAGAGCTGCAGGGCGATCAGGGGATTGGGGAGCTCCCCCCTATCAGGCACAGAGCAGGGCTGATCAGGGGGTTTGGGCGCTGCCCCCTGTCACACTGATCCTGGTGCTGGGAGCCTCGCTGCTCCGCTGATCCCGGTGCCGGGAGGCATATTACCCTTTTACTATATAGGATAGAGACCTGGTGCATGGGTAGGGGCTGCATGGTTTGCCCTGAAGGGTGTCCTGGATCAGGGTGGGGTCTCCACTGGGGTGCCTGGCCAGTCTGGGTGAGGGGCTGAGGGCTGTTTTCCGGAATCGGGTGACTGAAGCTCCCAACTGCTCCTTTTTTTCTTTTCTTTTTTTAATTCTTGGCCAGCTTTAGCTCTGAGGCCTCGCTGCTGAAAACATTGATACAATGTTGTGGTCCAGCTGAATGAAAGCCGGTTTCTGGGGTTTTGTTTATCTTCTTATTTGCAACATAGTACATAGTTGCTTAGAGTTGCAGCTGACAGGCCGGCAGCGGCAGGCGGGGAACGTTGGATTCCGCAGTCACTGAAGCAAGCAAGCCTCCCTGCTTGCTTCAGTGCATGGCTGCCAGCTGCCATCTTGGCTGACAGTTAATTTGTATAAGGATATGCTGATTAGCCAATGGGAAGGGTAGTGGTCCTACGCTAATTACCATGTTTCTCTTTTATTAGTGTAGATTATTATTATTATTATTATTATTTTAATCCTCACCTGAGGATATTTTTACATTGATTTTATGGAGAGTGGAAGAAAGAGGGACAGAGAGAAATATCGATGTGAGAGAAACACATTAATTGGTTGCCTCCTGCATGCCTTTGACCAGGGCCCGGGCGGAAGAGGAGCCTATACTGAGGTATGGGCGCTTGACCAGAATTGAACCTGGGACCCTTCAGTCTGCAGGCCAACCCTCTATCCACTGAGCCAAACCAGCTAGGGTGAGAAAAGCTACTTTCAAAAAAAAAATTATAAGAATTTTTATTACTTAGTGCCTACTATCTGCTAAATATGTTATAGCATGGTAAGAAGCTAGGAAAATTCCAGGACAAGAGGAATAGGGAAACTAAGACAGATAGTTAAACAGCAATTTGTGGCCACCTAATAAATCCTATCTTCCCTAAACCAAGGACACTTTAAGAGTAAATGGTTTGCACTTCTCCTTCCCCAACCAGCGGCTAAATAGCTTAAATCACCCTACTCTGGGAGACAGATAACAGAAATCCAATTATCACCATTTGCCAATCACACTCCAGGACAGACAAATTAAGAGAATAAATCTTATTTTGGTATATCTGCATAAAGCTGATGAATATTCTATTGATCCTCCCCTAAACACCCAGCCTTTGGAACCTCTCAAAAGGAAGGTCACTGCAGGCTCTCCCTCCAGGGAGTACACCCATACCATTCCTTTTCCCCTCCCCTTCCCCTACATGTCTCCTAAACTCCAAGGGACCCCATGAGACTTGCAACCAGGGGAGCAATGGGCAATGGCAGCTAGTCCTGGGTTAACCCCCTGAACCTGTCTCCATGGCCCCCTTTTTTCTGACTTCCCAGTGGTCTAAGTCAGCCCAGCCTAGGCTCTCCTGTTGCTTCTAAGCCCTTCCTTGTTTCACTGACCTAAGTGTGTTTTTGTTGCTGTCAATAAATTCTTGCTTGCTTTTCTACACTTTGTCTCTTGATTGAAATCTTTCCTTCAAGAAGACAAGAACCGAGGTCTCATCCTTTCACAGGTAACAACATCTAAAAGATTTTGGGGATGGAGTCTGAGGGGGGAATGAGACAGACTAGTAAACCAGGACAACTGGAATAGGGAAATAGATAGTTAAACAGCAATTTGCAGCCATCTAGAAAATCTAGATGCCAAGTAGTTTGCATCTATCTAGTAAATCCTATCTTTCTTAAACCAGGAACAGTTAAGAGTAAATGGTTTGCCCTGTCTGGTTTAGCTCAGTGGATAGAGTGTCAGCCCCTCAGTCAGAAGAGTCCCAGGTTCAATCCCGGTCAAGGACATGTACCTCAGTTGCAGGCTCGATCCTGGCCCCAATTGGGGGGAGTGTGGGAGACAACCAATCAATGTGCCTCTCTCACATTAATGTTTCTTTCTCTCAGCCTCTCCCCGTCCCTTCCACTCTCTCTAAAAACCAATGGAAAAGTATCCTCAGGTGAGGATTAACAACAACAACAAAAAGAAATCTTGTTTTGGTTTGCACTTGTCCTCCCCAGCCAGAGGGTAAATCGCTTAAATCACCCTGCTCAGGGAGACAGCAGAAACTCATTTGGTGCCTTTTGCCAGCCACACCGAAGGACAGATGAAGTTAAAAGAATAAAGCTCATTTTGATACATCAGCCAAAGGCAGATGAGTATTCTGTTAAGATCCTCCCCTTAGACCTCCCTTAAATGCCCAGCCATTAAAACCCCTCAAAAAAAGGTCTGGCCCAGCTGGTGTGGCTCAGTGGTTGAGCACTGACTTATGAACCAGGTCATGGTTTGACTCTCCCTCAGGGCACATGCCCGGGTTGCAGGCTCAGTCCCCAATGTGGGGTGTGCAGGAGGTAGCCAATCAATGATTCTCTCTCATCACTGATGTTTCTATCTCTCCCTCTCCCTTCCTCTGATATCAATTAAAAAAAGTTAATAAAAAACAAAACAAAAACAAAGGTCTAGCCCTGGCAGGTGTAGCTCAGGTCGTTGGGCATCGTCCTGTGCACTAAAAAGTTGCCGGTTTCATGCCCAGGTTTTGGGCTTGATCCCTAGTGAGGGGTGTGCAGATGGTAGCCAATAGATGTTTCTCTTTCACATCACTGTTTCTCCCTCTCTCTTCCTCTCTCTCTAAAAATCAACAAAAAAATCTTTTTAAAAAACTTTAAAAAAAAAGGTTCCAGGAACACACCTGTGTGCCCCCACTTCTTCCTCCAAGGCATGCATCTTCTAAACTCTACGGGACCCCACCCGTGAGACTTGCAACCAGGGCAGCCATGAGCAGTGGCAGTTGTCACAGGCAAACCCCTGAACCTGTCCCCAAGGCCCCCTTTTCTCTGACTTCTAAGTGAGCCAAAGCAGCCCAGCCTCAGTTCATTTCCCCAGCCCTTTCTTGTTTCACTGTTCTCAACTTTAATAAATGTCTTTTAAAATTAAAAACAAAACAAACAAACAAACAAAAAACCCCAGAGATGTTTAAATTGTCTAAAAAAAAAACCACTCTCAGTGAATTTGGGGAGTAGACTATAAATATAAATATATCTATACCTTAGGAGTAGGTCGGCAGAGGTATGTCTCTCTGGGTTTTCTTTAAGCAGATGGTCATTTATCATTATTTTTTCCTTTGATGTTAGATTCCCCTAAAAGAGCTAGCTGTGGGATATGAGGAGATGGCTGATGCTCCCCTCCCCACTTCCCCTTACAGATATTTGTTTCTGCAAATAGCTTTTATATTGATATTTTGGGCCTTGATAGCACCCCTGAGCTTTATTTCCATGCCTCTGATTAGGTGCTGGCAATTTTCACATAGAAACACCACTATTTTTCACATTCAACATTTATAACACTGAGAGTTTCATCATTTGCCTCCAAATCCTTCCTTTCTTCTGGCCTTCCTCATTTCTTTCTTCAGTCTCCTCAGAAATCAGGAGGCTGGGTGGCTAGACAATATGATCAAGGATCCTCCCTGGTTGTTCTGTCTTTTTGTTTACCCATCTTCAGGGCAGCTGCCTTTCTGATTACAAGATAACAGCAGAGATCTGGGCATCACAATGAAACACTCCAATGTGCAAATACAGCAGAGGACACCTCCTCATGCACATCTAGTCAGAATTAAGAAATCTCCCCTAGAAGTCCCTTTGCAGACTTCTCACATCTCATTGAACAAAACTGGGTCACATGCCCATTGTTAAAACAATCACTGTTAAGGAGTAGACTATTGTAATTGGCTTAGGGTCATCTTTCCTGAGATGTGGATTCCCAAATAAAGTTACAGTTTTACTGATCAGAAAGAAGTAGTAAATAAAAAGAAGGAAGATATATCATCTTGCTTTCCTCCTACCACCTTGAAACCTCCCTCAGAGTCAACTATAATAGTTTCCTAATTGATCTCTCAACTTTCTTTTCCTCATAGCCCACCTTACACAATATGGCCACATTCATCTTTAAGAAACACTGCTTTGCCACATAGCCTTTTTGTTAAAAATTATTATTGGTTCTCTTTGACCTTTAGAAAAGCATTCAAATTTACTATAGAATTTTCAAATCACAGAATATAATAATTGGAAGGGCCAGGAAACTTGGAATGTCAAAGGCTGGTACCAGGAATATCAGCTGTTAGCTGAACTAGGAAACACACATGTGTGGTCCCACTTAAATATTTTGTCTAATCAGAGGCATGATCTACAAAAATCTCTCTAAAAGAGCAATCTTCAATCTGAATTAAGCAACATTCCAAGGGATTTCTTTTTAAGGGAATCAGTGTCTAGATTTTCTTTCTTTTTTTTTTAATAGGCTTTATTTTTAAAGTAATTTTACATTTACAGAAAAATTAAGATAGTACAGAGCTGTCATGTACCTGGCATCAGTTTCACTAATTACTGACATCCTACAGTGGTATGCTGTATTTGTTACATTTCATAAACCAATATTAATACATTACCATTAACTAAAATTTGTATTTGCATTTTAATTACAATTACATAAAGTCAAAACAAAACTACTTATTTTGCTAGAAACCTACAAATTCAAATATATGCTGAAAATACATCAGAGTAATTGCCCATGCAGCTATGAGATAGGAAGTAGGAAATGTGACTAAAAGGGAATAAGCAAATAAATGAAATAAGAGCTTTTCAGGAGCAGATAGCTGGTTACAAACTGAAAAGTGCAATGAACTAACTCGGGTATCTAAAAAAAGGAAGAGGTTGAAGTGAGAATGACTATAGGGTAAAGGACTGTCATACTCATTTAGCTGTTAAGTCCCACAGGAAAAGGGAATGAAATTTAGGTTAGGAATTATTAACATCTTAGTGGGAGTGTCCATTTTCCCCATCTCCCCCACCCCCCACCCCCATGCTGCATTATCTTTAATTAAGTACAAAGACTCTTCTAATCATGTCACCTCAGCTCATTTCACCAACTGTTTGGCCGCCAGTCTCTTGTCACTCTCTTCAGCAATGGTGAGGCGAATACCCTTTGCACGGGGAAGGGAAATCCATGGTTTGTTGCCTTTGCGGATAATAAAAATATTGGAGAGCCGGGTGGCAAAGCTATTTCCAGTGGTATCTTTGACATGAACTACGTCAAAAGAACCAGGATGTTTCTCTCTGTTGGTGATCACACCAATTCTTCCCAGGTTGGCACCTCCAGTGATCATACACAGGTTACCTGTGTCAAACTTGATGAAACCGGTAATTTTGCCAGATTCCAAATCAATCTGAATGGTGTCGTTCACCTTGATGAGGGGATCAGGGTAGCGGATGGTAGAGCATCATGGGTCACCAGATGAGGGATTCCCTTTGTGCCCACAAAGATCTTCCGCACTTTGCACAGCTTGTACTTGGCTTCAGGTGTTATACGATGAACAGCAAAGCGACCCTTGGTGTCATAGACCAGACGGAAATCCTCTCCTGTCTTATCAATGCTGATGACATCCATAAAGCCAGCAAGGTAGGTTATATCGGTTCAGACTTTGCCATCGATCTTAATGAACCGCTGCATGCAGATCTTCTTTACTTCATCTCCTGTTAGGGCATACTTAAGTCTGATTCTTAGGAAAATGATGAGAGGGAGACATTCTCTCAGCTTGTGGGGACCGGTAGATGGGTGAGGAGCAAATACCCTGGTCAGTTTATCCAGCATCCAATGCTTTGGAGCTGCTACACGCTTCAGGTGCTTCTTGGGACCGCGAGCCATGGCTGTGCTAGGCACAGAAAGAGGACTCTCTTCTTGCTAGTAAAAACGAAATGAAGTTTAAGAAAGCAGTCACCCGCCGTGCCTCGGTCTCCGACGCAATGGTGTCTCAGTGTCTAGATTTCAACTTGTTCTTTCTGAAAACTAGCCTCAAGTTTAATATAAATTCTTTATTTTCACCTTCCATTTTGAAATAACCTCTCTTCCCTTTACCCATCCTGAAACTTACCTTGTAATATCATCTCCAGGATCTCGAGAGCTTGTGGGGAGTGGAGGAAAAGGCAAGCAAAGGGATGATTTAAAATACTGATTTTGAAAGAGCCTCCTTTAATGATTAAGCAAAATCACCTGGCAGGTCTTTTCATGCAAGGTAAGGTATAGTGTTTGACCTGGGGTATTTGGGCCTGTGTTGGGAGGCTCTGGATTCAGATATATTGTACAGTGCAGAGGTGAAGTGATTCAGCATCTCTCATCCAGATTATTGTCAAAGAATCCATAATTCTTTAGGGAGAGACACATGATAGCAATTCAAAGAACAATTGAAATGCTGAAAATGGTGTCTACCATTTGGTTTCAGTTATTCCCCAAACTCAGCCATAGCAGGTACTATTAGTTGGAAAGAATCATCCACGAGTAATGCAAACAGTATAGGTTGTGGACTCTGATGCAGGGCTGAATGGTACAACAAACACAACAAAATGCTCGCATGCTGGATTCTCACACACCTTCCCTGTGCCATCCAATTTTACTAGAGCACATGTGAACGATGCTCTTTAAACTGGTGCTGCTTTGGGGATGTGAAAATCCTTTTCAAGTTAACCAAAATGTTTCTGAGACTACTACATTCTCTGCTGCACTAAATAACACTCATGGGTAAAAATTTTACATACTTCCTTTACATAATGTGGATAGAGTAATTAATATTTACATATATGAAATTATATCATGGAATATCTTTCCATTGGTAGTCAATTCTCATCTTAATTATTCTTTTAAAATAAACAAATAAAATAAAACTAGACTTATTAGTATAGAAACAGAGACCAAAGGAATGACTGGCAGAGGGGAGAGAGTTGGAGGGACTGGTGAAAAATGGAAGGGGGATATGGTCAATAATATTGTACTAAGTTTGCTCAGTGACAGAAGATTACTAGAATTAGTGACATGATCACAGTGTAAGGTATAAAAATGTCGAATCACTCACTATATGGTACACCTGAAACTAATATCCTATATAATAAAGAGTGAATATGCAAATTGACTGTCGCTCCATCACAAAGATGGCGGCGCCCACAGCGGAGGCCGAGTTCCCGTAATGAGCCTTAATAACAAATCAGCAGGGACCTGAGGCTGTGCCCCCCAACCCCCTCCCATGGAGCTTGACAGGGGACCTCAGGCAACGCCCCCCACCTGGCAGGGCTTGAAGGTGGACCTGAGGCTGCGACCCCGCCTAGTGGGGCTTGACAAGGGTGGGACTGGATAAGTCTGGATCTAGCCCAATGGGGGTGGGGCCAGCCAGGTTTGGGTCTTGCGTGATTTTGAGGTGCACGCGGGTGGCCAGGGACTTGACTCTGGGTCCTGTGGTGCACCCCAGAGTCTGACAGGAAGGAGATTTTCATATACATTTTACTGCTTTTCTTTCATCTCTGACACTTCTATTATAGAAAAAGGGCAAATAGCAATGTTAAAATATTTCCACTAATTAATCCCCTATTAATGTGCATGAATTTCATGCACTGGGCCACTAGTCCTATCTAATAAAAGACAAAAAGGGTAATTAACCGTACCTCCGCTATGCTTCCCATTGGCTAATCAGGGAGATATGCAAATTAACTGCCAACAAAGATGGCAGCTGGCAGCCACGAAGCTGAAGCGAGCAGGAGGCTTGCTTGCTCCAGTGATGGAGGAAGCCAAGGTTCCCCGCCTGCCGCGGCCCGGCTCTGAGCCCGAAAGCAACAATGTTTCAATTATAGAAGCTAAACAAACCCCAGATACCTGCTTTTAGCCGACTGCGGCCTCAGAGCAGGGAGCGCCAGTGACGGCAACAATGTTTCAATTATAGAAGGTAAATAAATCTCAGAATTAAAAAAAAGAAAAAAAGGAGAGGTTGGGAGCTTCAGTTGCTAGCCAGGTTGAAAACGGCCCTCAGCCCCTCACCCAGGCTGGCCAGGCACCCCAGCGGGACCACCACCCTGATCCGGGACACCCTTCAGGGCAAACCAGCCGGCCACCACCCGTGCACCAGGCCTCTATCCTATATAGTAAAAGGGTAATATGCAAACTGACCCTAACAGCAGAAAGACTGGGAATGATTGGTCACCATGACACACACTGACCACCAGGGGGCAGACGCTCAATGCAGGAGCTGCCCTCTGGTGGTCAGTGCACTCCCACATGGGGGAGCTCTGCTCAGCCACAAGCCAGGCTGATGGCTGCCAGTACAGCAGTGGTGGTGGGAACTTCTCCTGCCTCCTCAGCAGCACTAAGGATGCCCGAATGCAGCTTAGGCCTTCTCCCTGCTGGCAAGTGGATATCCCCCGAGGGCTCCTGTGCTGCCAGAGGGATGTCTGATTGCCATCTTAGGCCCAATCTCCCAGGGAGCAGGCCTAAGCCAGCAGGTGGTCATCCCCCAAGGGGTCCCAGACTGCGAGAGGACACAGGCTGGGCTGAGGGACGCCCCCACCCCCAAGTGCACAAATTTTTGTGCACCGGACCTCTAGTTTATATAATAAAAGCCTAAGCAGCCATTATGGTGGAACTACCAGAATGATCGGTCACTATGGTGCACACTGACCACCAGGGGGCAGACGCTCAATGCAGGAGCTGGCCCCTAGTGGTCAGTGCATTTGCACAGGGGGGGCACCGCTCAGCCAGATGCCGGGCTCACAGCTGGTGAGCGCAGTGGTGGTGGCGGGAGCCTCTCTCACCTCTGCAGCAGTGCTAAGGAGCAGCAAGCTGAGCAGTAAGGAGCAGTGAGCAGGCGGGTGGTAAGGAGTGAGGGGTCCCAGACTGTGAGAGAGTGTAGGCCAGACTGAAGAACACCCCCCCAAGTGCATGAATTTTGTGCACCAGGCCTCTAGTACTGATATAATATTGTATACCAACTATACTTAAATAATAAATTAATTAATTTAAAAAACATATTTGCAACCCATGGAATGAAAGATCATATTTGTCAATGATACATCGATAAGGGGTTAACTCCAAAATGTATAGGTAACTCATACAACTTAACAGAAGGAAGACAAACAATCCAATTGAAAAATGGGCAAAGGACCTAAATAGACAATTCTCCAAAGTGGACATACAGAAGGCCAAGAGGCATATGAAAATATGCTCAAAGTCACTAACAACCTGAAAGATGCAAATCAAAATGACAATGAGGTATCACCTCACACCTGTCAGAATGCCTATCATCAACAAATAAACAAATGACAAGTGCTGGAGAGGATGTGGAGAAAAGGGAGCCCTAGTACACTGCTGGTGGGAAGGCAGACTGGTGCAGCCATTATGGAAAAGAGTATGGAGTTTCCTTAAAAAATTAAAAATGGAACTACTGTTTGACCCAGTCATCCCACTTCTAGGATATATTCTAAGAAACCCTAAATACCAATCAGAAAGGATATATGCACCCCTATGTTCATAGAAGCACAATTTACAATAGCTAAGATATGGAAACAGCCTAAGTACTTCTCAGCAGATAAGTGGATAAAAAAGTGTGGTACACACATAGTCATATCAATTGATGCAGAAAAAGCATTTGACAAAATCCAACACCCATTTTTGATAAAAACTCTCAGCAAGGTGGGAATAGAAGGATCATACCTCAGCATAATAAAAGCCATATATGACAAACCCACAGCCAACATCATACTCAATGGACAAAAACTAGCACCATTTCCCCTAAGAACAGGAACAAGACAGGGATGCCCACTCTCACCACTCCTGTTCGACATAGTACTGGAAGTCTTAGCCATTGCAATTAGACAAGAAGAAGAAATAAAAGGCATCCAAATTGGAAAAGAAGGAGTAAAACTGTCCTTATTCACAGATGACATGATATTGTACATAGAAAACCCTAAAGACTCCATCAAAAAACTATTAGAGTTAATAAATGAATTCTGCAATGTAGCAGGATACAAAATTAACACCAAGAAATCTATGGCATTTCTATACACCAATAGTGAACTTACAGAAAAAGAGACTAAAAAATCAATCACATTTACCATCGCACCAAAAAAATTAAGATACCCAGGAATAAACTTAACTAAAGAGGTAAAAGAACTCTACTCAGAAAACTACAGGACATTGAAAAAAGAGGTAGAGGAAGACATAAACAGATGGAAGAACATACCATATTCATGGATTGGTAGAATCAACATCATCAAAATGTCCATACTACCCAAAGCAATCTATAAATTCAATGCACTTCCCATTAAAATACCAACAGCATATTTAACAGACCTAGAACAAACTCTCCAAAAATTCATCTTGAATAAAAAAAGACCCCAAATAGCTGCAGCGATCCTGAGAAAGAAGAACAAAGTAGGTGGGATCTCAATACCAGATATCAAGCTGTATTACAAAGCCACTGTTCTCAAAACTGCCTGGTACTGGCACAAGAACAGATATATAGATCAATAGAATAGAATAGAGAGCCCAGAAATCGACCCGAACCAATATGCTCAATTAATATTTGACAAAGGAGGCAAGAACATACAATGGAGTCAAGACAGTCTCTTCAATAAAGGGTGTTGGGAAAATTGGACAGATACATGCAGAAAAATGAAGCTAGACCACCAACTTACACCATACACAAAAATAAACTCAAAATAGATAAAGGACTTAAATGTAAGACGGGAAACCATAAAAATACTGTAGGAATCCAAATGCAACAAAAGCTCAGATATATGCTGAAGCAATTTCTTCACCAATACAGCTTCACTGATGAGCTCCTAGGGTATTGGAAACTAAAGAGAAATAAACAAATGGGACTACATCAAAATAAAAAGCTTCTGCACAGCAAAAGAAACCATCAACAAAACAACAAGAAAGCCCACTGCATGGGAGAACATATTTGCCAATGTTATCACCAACATTTATAGGGAACTCATACTACTTAATAAAAGAAAGATAAACAATCCAATCAAAAAATGGGCAAAGGACCTAAATAGACACTTTTTAAAAGAGGACATTCAGAAAGCCAAGAGACATATGAAAACATGCTCAAAGTCACTAATCATCTGAGAGATGCAAATCAAAACAACAATGAGGTACCACCTCACACCTGTCAAAACGGTTATCATCAACAAATGACAAGTGCTGGCAAGGGATGTGGAGAAAAAGGAACACTCATGCACTGATGGTGGGAATGCAGACTGGTGCAGCCACTCTGGAAGACAGTATGGAGTTTCCTCAAAAAGTTAAAAATGGAACTCCCATTTGACCCAGTGATTCCACTTCTAGGAACATATCCCAAGAAAACAGAAACACCAATCAGAAAGGATATATGCACCCCTATGTTTATAGCAGCACAATTTACCATAGCTAAGATCTGGAAACTGCCTAAGTGCCCATCAGCAGATGAATGGATTAGAAAACTGTGGTTCATCTACGCGATGGAATATTATGCTGCTGTAAAAAAGAAGGAATTCTTACCATTTGCAACAGCATGGATGGAACTGGAGAGCATTATTCTAAGTGAAATAAGCCAGTCAATGAAAGAAAAATACCACATGATCTCACTCATTTATGGATAATTAAGACCATTATAAACTGATGAACAAAAATAGATACAGAGGCAGAGCAACATGGAACAGACTGTCAAACTACAGTGGGAAGGCCGGGAAGGTTTGGGGGCGTGGTTAAGAGATCAACCGAAGGACTTGTATGCATGTATACAGGCATAACTAATGGACACAAGACACTGGGGCATGGGAGGCTAGGGGAATGTCAAGGGGAGAAAAAAAAAGGAGACATATATAATACTCTTTGTAATACTTTAAGCAATAAAACAATTTAAAAAACAAACAAACAAAAAAAGTGTGGTACATTTACACAATGGAATACTACGCAGCTTTAAAAAAGAATTTTTATCATTTGCAACGGCACGGATGGACATGGCGAGTATTATGCTAAGCAAAATAAGCCAGTCTGAGAAAGACAAGTATCACATAATCTCACTCATACGTGGAATCTAGTGAACAACATAAACTGATGAGCAAAAATAGACCTAGAGACATAGCAGAATGAGCAGACTGTGGAACCTCAGAGGGAAGGCAGAGGAGGATGGGTGGGAACAGATCAACCAATGAACTTGTATGCATATATGCATAACCCATGGACACAGACAATAGGGAGGTGAAGGCCTGGCTGGGGTTGGGGGCAGGGGCTGACTGGAAGAGGTCAATGGATGAGTTATTTGAGGTCAAAGAAAAAGAAGAATTCAAGTCTGATTTAGCTGACTGATTTAACAACCAGGACTGCCTTTCCCGGTTAGTCTGTATGGGAAGTATTTCCTGTAAGTTGAATGAGGAAACTCAGCAGCTCCAAACTTCTGACAAAATACTATTTAAAATAGGTTAAAATAAAAGCATTTTTACCCTGGCCAGGTGGTTCAGTTGATTGGAGTGTTGTCCTGTACACCAAAAGGTTGTGGGTTCAATTCCTGTCAGCGCACATATCTAGGTTTCAGGTTTGATCCTTGGTCGGGATGTGTACCAGAGACAGCCGTTTGCTGTTTCTCTCATGTTGATGTTTCTCTCTTCCCCTTTCTCTCTCTCTCTCTCTCTCTCTCGCTCTCTCTCTCTCTCTCTCATCAATAAACATATCCTCAGTGAGGATGGAAAAAATATAATAAAAGCATGTTTTTGATAATAATGTATTGGCAAAAGTATATTGAGACTAATATTTTCATTTTCAGAGTAAGAAAGACACCTCTAATGAAAAGGTAACAAGGCCCTAACTGGTTTGGCTCAGTGGATAGAACATTGGCCTGTAGACTGAAAGTTCCCAGGTTCAATTCTGGTCAAGGGCATGTACCTTGGTTGTGGGCACATCCCCAGTAGGAGGTGTGCAGGAGGCAGCTGATCGATGTTTCTAACTCTATCTCTCTCCCTTCCTCTCTGTAAAAAATCATTAAAATATATTAAAAAAAGAAAGAAAATGTAACAGAGGTAGTTGTTTGATAAATCTTAGTAAAAATTCTTTTTTAAAAAAATATATTTTTATTGAAGGGAAAGGAAAGAGAGAGATAGAGACCTCAATGATGAGAGAGAATCATTGATTGGCTGCCTCCTGCACGCTCCCCACTGGGGATCAAGCCCGCAACCCGGGCATATGCCCTTAACCAGAATTGAACCCAGGACCCTCAGTCCTCGGGCCGACACTCTATCCACTGAGCCAAACCATCCAGGGCTTAGTAGAAATTCTTAACAAACCTCCCAGAATTTGCAGAATTGAATGGTTTTTGTAACTGGGTACCAAACCATTTTGTAGGTCAGGTTATTTCTTTTTTTAAAAAAATATTTATTTTTATTTATTTTAGAGAAGAAGGGAGAGGGAGAGAGACAGAAACATCAATGATGGGAGAGAATCATTGATCAGCTGCCTTCTTCATGGTCCCTATTGGGGATTGAGCCTGCAACCTGGGCATGTGCCCTTGACTGGAATCAAACTCGGGACTCTCCAGCCGCAGGCTGACGCTCTATCCACTGAGCCAAACTGGCTAGGGCAGGTTATTTCTAATAAAACACTTTCCATAACACTTAAGGAGTCCTTAATTGAAGTGTTAGCTGATGGATTATGAATGCAAAATTTTGATGATTATAAGATAATTTTTACAAAATTATGAATAAGTTCAAATAACTCGTCAATTCCAATCCTCTTATTTTTGTGAAGTTTTCTTGATAGTAACATTTCTAAGAATGAAAAATAGGAATAAAATTGGTGCTCTAACTTGGGGCACAATTAATTGAAAATAAAACAGTCCTATCTATCTTATTAAGAACTGCACCTCTAATAAAAATTTTACTTTTTATGGCCTGGCTGGCATGGGTCAGTGGTTGAGCGTCAACCTATGAACCAGGAGGTCATGGTTTGATTCCTGGTCAGAGCACATGCCTGGATTGTGAGCTCAGTGTGGGGCTTGCAGGAGGCAGACAATCAATGATTCTCATCTTCGATGTTTCTCTCTCTCTCTCTCTCTCTCTCTCTCTCTCTCTTCCTCATTGAAATTAATAAAAATATATATTTTTAAAAATTTACTTTTTATGTTTAATATTTATCTTAATTTGTCACATCTGTGGGTTATTTTGATAAATTATACACTAATAATAATTATAATGATAAAATTCTTTTTGTACTTTAGAACCTCACCATGGTAGAATCTATTAGCTGCCTCCCAAAATGTGTTCTCCTACTTTTGGGGTGCACAGCTAGCCTGCATCTCCCCATCTCCTTTGCTATAAGGTGTAGCCTTGTAATTTTCTGTCAATAGACTGTGAGTGGAAGTTAGGAGGGTCACTTCCATGCCTTTCCCCATAAAATCTCTTCCATGCACTTTGCTTCTCCTTCTACCAGCCAGATACAGTAAGAAGGTGTCTCTAGCAGAGGGGTTGGCAAACTTTGGTAAAGGGCCAGACAATAACTATTTTAAGCTTTGCAGGCCTTAAAAGGCTTCTATCTTTTTTTCTGCTTTTTGTTTGTTTGTTTGTTTGTTTGTTTTAAGTAGCCCTTTAAAAATTATGAAAATCTATTCTTAGATCTCAGGACACAGAAAAATACTCCTGCAAGCTAGACCCTTGTTCTAGGGGATGGCAGAACCATATGTTGGAGGAAAATTGGGTTCCCTAATCACTGTGTGAAGGGAGACACCTCACTCAGGACTATTACATGAGGAAGAAAGAAACTTTGTGCCCTGGTCAGTGTGGCTTGGTTGATTGGGAGTTGTAGCATGCATCAAAAGGTTGCTGGTTTGATTCCCAGTTAGGGCACTTGCCTGGGTTGTGGGCTGGGCTGGATCCCTGGTAGGAGGTGTCCAGGAGGGAGCCAATCGATGTTTCTGTCTCTCTCTTCCTCTCCCTTCCTCTCTCTCTCTAAAAATCAATAAAGTATCTTTAAAAAGAAAATAACGCCCAAAGGAAAAAAAAGGAGAAATCTCCAGAAAATCAGCTAAGTGAAACAGAGGCATGCAAAATGTCAAAAAAGAATTCAGAATAAGGGTCATACAGTTCATAAACCGGATGGAGGAAAATATCAACAACTTATGCAAGAAGAAAGAAGAAATGGATGAAAAAATCAACAACTTATGTAAAAATCAAGAATAAATGAAGAGTGATATAGCTGCAATAAAAAACATCATTGAAAGTTTCAACAGCAGAGTAGGAGAAGCGGAGGACCGAATTAGCAAATTAGAAGACAGGAAAGCAAAACACACCCAAACTGAACTGCAATTGGAGAAAAAAATTAAAAGACAGGAGGAAAGCCTAAGGAAGCTATGGGACAACATGAAACGAAGCAACATACGAATAATAGGGGTGCCAGAACAACAGGAAGAAGAACAAGGCTTAGAAAACATATTTGAAGAAATATTGTCCGCAAACTTCCCTAATGTGGGGAAGAAAAAAGTCACACAAGCGCAGAGAGTCCCAAACAAGATTAACCAGAAAAGACCCACACCAAGACACATCATAATTAGCATGGCAAATGTTCAGGACAAGGAGAGAATCTTAAATGCTGCAAGAGAGAGACAGAAAGTTACGTACAAGGGATCTCCCATTAGATTATCAAATGATTTCTTAACAGAAACACATCAGGCCAGAAAAGAATGAAAGGAAATTTACAAAGTGATGCAAAGCAAGGGACTGAATCCAAGAATACCCTATCCAGAAAGGCTATCATTCAAAATTGAAGAGGAAATGAGGAGCTTCAAAGACAAAAAAAAAAAAAAAAAAAGGCTAAGGGAGTTTATCACTACCAAATCAGCATGCAAGAAATGCTAAAGGGACTGGTGTAAAAAGATTAAAAAGCTAAGAAAGAACACAGGCACAAAGAATAAAAATGGCTACAAACAAGTACTTTACAATAATAACTTTAAATGTAAAGGCGTTAAATGCTCCAATTAAAAGACATCGAGTGGCTGAATTGTTAAAAAAAAACATGACCTATATATATGCTGTCTACAAGAAACCCACCTCAGAACAAGGGACTCACACAGGCTGAAAGTTAAGGGATGGAAAAATATCTTTCAGGCAAATGGAAATGAAAAAAAAAGCTGGGGTAGCAATATTTATATCTGACAAAATAGACCTCAAAGTGAAGGCCATAAGAAGAGATAAGGAAGGCGACTTCAACAAGAGGATATAACCCTGATAAACATATATGCACCCAATGCAGGAGCACCCAAATACATAAAAAAAAAAAACTCCTGGAAGATATCAAGGGAGAGATTGACAGCAATACAATAGCAGGGAACTTTAATACACCACTGACATCACTGGATAAATCTTCTAGACAAAAAATAAGCAAAGAAACAGCAATTCTAAATGACTCACTAGATCAGATGGACTTAATTGACATCTTTAGAATATTTCACCCCAAAGCCATGGAATATATGTTCTTCTCAAGTGCACATGGGACATTTTTAAAAATAGACCACATACTGGGTCACAAGCAAAGTCTCCCCAAATTCAAAAAGATTGAAATCATATCAAGCATCTTCTCAGACCACAATGGCATAATATTAGAAATAAACTACAATAAAAACAATTTAAAAAATTTAAACACTTGGAAGCTAAATAGCATGCTATTAAACAATGATTGGGTCACCAAAGAGATAAAAGAAGAAATTAAAAACATTCAGGAAACTAATGACAATAAAAGCACAACAATCCAAAACCTATGGGATACAATGAAAGCAGTCCTGAGAGGGAAGTTTATAGCTCTACAGGCCTACCTGAAAAAAAACAAGAAAAAAATGGAAGTAAATTATCTAACACTACAACTCAAAGAATTAGAAAGATAGCAACAAGAAAAGCCCAGAGTGAACAGAAGAAAGGAGATAATAAAGATCAGAGCAGAAATAAATAACATAGAGACCCAAAAAAACAATACAAAAGATTAATGAAACCAAGAGCTGGTTCTTTGAAAGGATAAACAAGATTGATGAACCTCTAGCCAGGCTCACCAAGAAACAAAGAGAGAGGACCCAAATTAACAAAATCAGAAATGATAGAGGCAAATTAACAACAGACCCTCCAGAAATACAAAGGATTATTAAAAAATACTATGAACAACTCTATTCCAACAAACTAGACAACCTGGAGGAAATGAACATATTCCTAGAAAAACACAACCTTCCAAAACTCAATCAGGAAGATTCTAAAAATCTCAACAGGCCAATAACTATGGAAGAAATTGAAGCAGTCATCAAAAAGCTTCCAGCAAACAAAAGCCCAGGTCCAGACGGCTTCAAAGGGGAGTTTTACCAAACATTCAAGGAAGAACTAAAACCTATCCTCCTCAGACTATTCCAAAAAATTCAAGAGGAAGGAACCCTTCCAAGCTCATTCTATGAAGTCAGCCTAACACTAATACCAAAACCAGATAAAGACAACACAATGAAAGAGAATTACAGGCCAATATCCCTTATGAATATAGATGCCAAAATCTTCAACAAAATTCTAGCAAGTCGGATCCAGCAGTACATCAGAAAGACCATACACCATGACCAAGTAGGATTTATCCCAGGTATGCAAGAATGGTACAATATCCACAAATAAATAAATGTGATACATCACATAAACAAATTGAAAGACAAAAATCACATAGTTATATCAATTGAAGCATAAAAAGCATTTGACAAAATCCAACACCCTTTCTTGATAAAAACTCTCAGCAAGGTGGGAATAGAAGGATCATTCCTCAACATAATAAAAACCATATATGACAAACCCACAGCCAACATCATACTCAATGCACAAAAACTAAAACCATTTCCCCTAAGAACAGGAACAAGACAGGGATGCCCACTCTCACCACTCCTGTTTGACATAGTACTGGAAGTACTAGCCATTGCAATCAGACAAGAAGAAGAAATAAAAGGCATCAAAATTAAAAAAGAAGAAGTAAAACTGTCCTTATTCACAGATGACATGATACTGTACATAGAAAACCCTAAAGACTACATCAAAAAATTATTAGACTTAACAAATGGATTCCGCAATGTAGCAGGATACAAAATTAATGCCAAGAAATCTATGGCATTTCTATACACCAATAATGAACCTAAAGAAAAAGAGACTGAGAAAGCAATCCCATTTACCATCACACCAAAAAAATTAAGATACCTAGGAATAAACTTAACTAAGGAGGTAAAAGACCTATGTGCAGAAAACTACAGGACACTGAAAAAAGAGATAGAGGAAGACGTAAACAGATGGAAGACATACTGTCTTCATGGATTGGTAGAATCAACATCATCAAAATGTCCATATTACCCAAAGCAATCTATAGATTCAATGCACTCCCCATTAAAACACCAACAGCATATTTCACAGACCTAGAACGAACTCTCCAAAAATGCATCTGGAATAAAAAAAGACCCCGAATAGCTGCAGTGATCCTGAGAAAGAACAAAGTAGGTGGGATCTCAATACCAGATATCAAGCTGTATTACAAAGCCACTGTTCTCAAAACTGCCTGGTACTGGCACAAGAACAGATATATAGATCAATAGAATAGAATAGAGAACCCAGAAATCGACTGAAATCACTATGCTCAATTAATATTCAACAAATGAGGCATGAACATACAATGGAGTCAAGACAGTCTCTTCAATAAATGGTGTTGAGAAAATTGGACAGATACATGCAGAAAAATGAAACTACATCACCAACTTACACCATTCACAAAAATAAACTCAAAATGGATAAAGGATTTAAGCATAAGATGACAAACCATAAAAATACTAGAGGAATCTATAGGCAGCAAAATAGCAGACATATGTCGCAGCAATTTCTTCACTGATACTGCTCCTAGGGCAATGGAAACTAAAGAGAAAATAAACAAATGGGACTACATCAAAATAAAAAGCTTCTGCACAGCAAAAGAAACCATCAACAAAACAACAAGAAAGCCCACTGCATGGGAGAACATATTTGCCAATGTTATCACCAACATTTATAGGGAACTCATACTACTTAATAAAAGAAAGATAAACAATCCAATCAAAAAATGGGCAAAGGATCTAAATAGACACTTTTTAAAAGAGGACATTCAGAAAGCCAAGAGACATATGAAAACATGCTCAAAGTCACTAATCATCTGAGAGATGCAAATCAAAACAACAATGAGGTACCACCTCACACCTGTCAAAACGGTTATCATCAACAAATGACAAGTGCTGGCAAGGGATGTGGAGAAAAAGGAACACTCATGCACTGATGGTGGGAATGCAGACTGGTGCAGCCACTGTGGAGAACAGTATGGAGTTTCCTCAAAAAACTAAAAATGGAACTCCCATTTGACCCAGTGATCCCACTTCTAGGAATATACCCGGAGAAACTAGAAACACCAATTAGAAAGGATATATGCACCCCTATGTTCATAGCAGCACAATTCACCATAGCTAAGATTTGGAAACAGCCTAAGTGCCCATCAGTAGATGAGTGTATTAAAAAAGTGTGGTACATCTACACAATGGAATACTATGCAGCAGTAAAAAAGAAGAAGTTCTTACCATTTGCAACAGCATGGATGGAACTGGAGAGCATTATGCTAAGTGAAATAAGCCAGTCAGGGAAGGATAAATACCACATGATCTCACTCATTTGTGGAATATAATGAACAATATAAACCAACGAAGGACAGATCCAGAGATGGAGAGGCATTGATTGGACTGTCGGGCCTTGGAAGGAAGGTAGGGGACGGTGGGGGAAAGGGGGAGAGATCAACCAAAGGACTTATATGCAAGCATATAGGCCTAACCAATGGACATGGACAACAGAGGGGTGAGGGCATGAGTGGGGGAAATAGGGAGTAACATGGGGATTGTTATGCCCAGATTTCAAGATCCCCAAGAAACCACACCAGGGAGCCAGCCGTCTCCAATGCAAAAGCATAAGAGTTTTTATTCCAGCCCGGGCTTGGCTCCCCCAGCCTCCTTACCGACGCAGTGGCGAGACGAGAGAGAGAGAGAGAGCGAGCCAGCCCTGTGGGGAGAGGGGTTTTATAGGGGGGTTGGAGTAAGGGGAGGAGAGAGGACTGTGGGCCCTGCCGATTGGCCAGGCGCAAGTCGGTGTCTTGTTACACAGGATGTGATGGTATCTATGGCGTGCACTTCCCTTGATTATCATTGGTTAGTTTAAAGAAATCCTAGGTGTGGCTAGCAGAGGTTTGGGCTTCCAGGAAGAAGCTCCTTGCTGAGCACATGGCTGCTTCCCAAAATGGAGGATTCAGGGCAAGATGGAGGGCGTAGCCCTCGCCCTGGGGCAAGATGGAGGGCGTAGCCCTCGTCCTTTCATTCCCCCATTGTCTTGAGACTTCCAGCTCAATCATGAGACAGACTGCATTTCTATTTCACCGTTGGTAGAGGCCTGTACTGGGCGTGCAGAACTATCAACTAAACCACCCCTATATGCTTCTTGACAAATTGGAGTAGTCTGTTATTAATGCAAGGGCCGAAAGTCAACAGCATTTGGAGGATTACAAGGGGTCCGGCGAGGTCCGTTGTCCTCCTGAGGGTGATCTGCAGTGGGTGTGTCTGGTTAGAGGTCATCTTCCACTCAGGCTCCCTGCTGTCCTGGGCACAGGAGCTGGGCTTGTGACCTGGAAGAGACAAACTATAACAAATGGTCTGGTGGAAAGGAAAGAAACCATTTTAGTTTTAACAATCTCTATTGAAATAGGATTTTTCTTCTTAAAATTCCTCTATGGCTATCAAAAAGCCAAATCAAGACTAATTTATCTCCTGATGTTTGCATAAACACAAGAATGGTAACGGACTACCTTTGCTGGAATTTCATGATTGAATCTTAATATGCCCAGTAGGGCCAGGAAGCCAAGCCATCCATCAGGCCTGCCTGCAGTATCTGCTGAGTTAGGTGAAACCCTCACCTGTAGCAACTCCACCTGAGCCCACGCTCTAGGCTTTAAGCCCATCTCAGTAGCCCTCCTACTTGTTGCGGCCCAGAGTGTGTGGGGGTTCCGCAGGGATGCAGAAGCATCCTTATTGCTCCCCTTCTACTCTGACCAACCGCCAGTGATGGTAGGGCATGGGCCTGACCCTCCAGCGCCAGCCATCTTCAGGGCTCCCAAGCAGGATACCAGGCTTTCTTCGTGGCATTCTTACTGGCTTTAAGTCTTTAGAGCTCAGACAGGGCTCTTTAAAACGTGATACTCCAGTCAAAGTTTTCCATTAATAAAACCACTATTAGGAACCAGTCTTATTGAATCTATGCAAAGAAATATATTGCCATGACTTACTTAGCATTGCCAATATTTCAGAGGAATTATATAAGGAGAAAAACATACTGATCTGCTCTAAGATTTTTTGATTTTCCTTTTAACATTTCTCTTCTCCTTCTTATCATGTATACAACCTTTATAAATTTTGTACTTTGAAATTAGCCTTTAAAAATGCATAATCATAATTCCAAAATTTCAATCCAACACAGAAATATCACAGAGCAAATCAAAGTCCCTAGTACACAAACATAGACAGAAATTTTTACTAGTTAGGCGGGCTGATTCCACCTCTGACAGAGAGCAAGCACCCTTTGGAAAAAGAACCCAGCGGCTGCTCAGGGGTGTTTTGCTATCGGTCAGAGCACTCAGCCTTAAAGAACATTCCCCATTAAAAACTTTGAGAAGGTTTTGGTTTTTTTTTAAGAAAACAAAACAAAACAGAAATAAACAAAAACACTTTTACACAGGCGCATGCCACATTTACAGCACAAAATACCAACAAATCAGTTTCAATTGTGCAGAGATACAGAACAAGTCCCTTAGAGATCCTTGATAATCTAGATCAGTAATCCATTCACACAATCCCCCAAAAGTTAAAGAGGAAGGAAAGAACCATTCAATGTCCTCCAAGAGGATTTTGGTGAAATGACAAAATGGATAGATCACAAAGGTATTGATTACATCTCAAGGTTTGGAATGAGGAACCTGGTTTGCAAAAAAAAAAAAAAAACAGTTTACAGAAGTAGAATTAATTATAGTTTTGGGTCTCAAGGTCACTGAATTGACAGAAATACATTATCTAGAGCCCTCGGGTCTGGAATGAGGAACCTACTTTGATAAACACATTATCTAGAGCCCTTGGGTAACCTGGGTTAAAGACCAGTATGCCGACATTCCTTTTTGGCTAAATCAGAGGGAGGGGCCTTTGCTGTTTCAAGATGGTGGACCCCAGAGGGGTGGCAAGTCATGTGGCTGACATGGCGGCTGCCAAGTCATGCAGCCCAAAATGGTGGCTGTCTACACTGTTTTGTTTTGTTTTTTTTTTTGCAAATCAAGATCCCTAAAAGAGCCGAAACCGGTTTGGCTCGGTGGATAGAGCGTCAGCCTGCGGACTGAAGGGTCCCAGGTTCAATTCCGGTCAAGGGCATGTACCTGGGTCGCGGGCACATCCCCAGTAGGAGATGTGCAGGAGGCAGCTGATCGATGTTTCTCTCTCATCGATGTTTCTAACTCTCTATCTCTCTCCCTTCCTCTCTGTGAAAAATCAATAAAATATATTGAAAAAAAAAAAATTAAAAAAAAAAAAGATCCCTAAAAGATAGATGGCTAACATTATATTACAGACAAACTGAAATCTCATTAGCTGTTTATACCTTTTATAATTATCTTAAAGAATATCAATTAAATTTAAACTGGTCCTTGCATCAAAAATCTTCAGTTGAGGTCACAAAATCAATCCTCCCTTCTCAATCAGACCAATAAGCAAAGGCATTTAGTTACTACAATTACACAATTTTTCCCAATTCAATCCGAACCTTAAACTTTTAGCTGGCAAGTCAAATATTCAGCATTTCTCAATCAGTAACATTTTTAAGAATAAACTTCAAAAATGCAAGACATAATCAACCAACAGATTCAATTCTGTCCTTTAGCAATATTTCAGCATTGTTTCACTTCAAAATACCTAGACATAAGTTTTTTTTTACAAACAAACTTTGTCCCAACCTCATGATGATCGGTGACGAGAGACAGACAAGGGAGGGGGTGACCTGTTTTCACAGATCCTCACTCAGATGCCCGCCTGACCGAAGTCGTAGAGCCACACAAAGGAGAGGAGAGGGCAGGCTCCCTCCCTCCACACTCAACACTTTCACCAGACATTCATTCAGAGTTTAAACAATCCATCCAATTCCTAACAATTTCCCAATTCCTGAGGGAGCTCTATAGCCTCCCCTAATCTCTTTGAAATGATCAATCATAATACTTAAAGGAGTAGTTTGAGTCTGTCCCATAATGTCTGTCCAGTAAGTCCACAGAATAAAACAGAAAATCACAAAAACAGACAACCAAAAGGGCCCCAAAGTGCAGTCTTCCAACTCCATGGAAGCAAACTCAAAAGCTAGACGATGGCCGTACGCCAACCAGCGCGAGTGACCCGCCTCCTCTCAGGTCTTTGAGGGGAAACCACATCCCTCGTGAGGGGAATACTCATCCCTCCAGAGGGGGAGGGGAACATCTTCCGACTCCCCCAGCCTGTGGTCCTTCAGCAGTGCATCCACCTAGACCACTTCGGGCACTACAGAATTTCAGAAGTGAGCTCACACAGGACAGAACACACAACACAGGACAGAACATATAACACAGAGAACAGAATACACAACACACAGACACCTACCACAGTCAGTCAGACTCTCTGGATCGGGGGTCCCTCGAGGGTCTTGGGGATCCCAGACAAGCCCCCAAATGTTATGCCCAGATTTCAGGATCCCCAAGAAACCACACCAGGGAGCCAGCCATCTCCGATGCAAAAGCATAAGAGTCTTTATTCCAGCCCGGACTTGGCTCCCCCAGCCTCCTTACCGATGCAGTGGCGAGATGAGAGAGAGAGAGAGAGAGAGAGAGAGAGAGCCAGCCCTGTGGGGAGAGGGGTTTTATAGGGGGGTTGGAGTAAGGGGAGGAGAGAGGACTGTGGGCCCTGCCGATTGGCCAGGCGCAAGTCGGTGTCTTGTTACACAGGATGTGATGGTATCTATGGCGTGCACTTCCCTTGATTATCATTGGTTAGTTTAAAGAAATCCTAGGTGTGGCTAGCAGAGGTTTGGGCTTCCAGGAATGCCGGAAGCCGGTCCATCCTTGCTGCTTGACACAGTCGCTGCAGGAAAGAAACATCTGCACAGCATATGTTTCAAGGGACCTGGCATATATAGCATATTGTTCTTAATATGTTTGCTCTCCTTAGTGCCATGTGTTTTAACCAAGGTCATCTCCCTGAGAAAGGTTGTTTCCCCAGGTGGGGATTTTTCCCTGAGGTTAGGGAGGGGATGCAACCCCTTAATTAAGTGCCAGGCGGGTAGTTAAGCTACATAATCTTTACTCCCTGGAATGGAGATAAGAAACGCCCTAACCTTTGTAATAGAAATTGACAGGATTAAAATCGGCTGGTATAAATACAGATGCAACAAGACAATAAACATCAGATCCTCATCAGATCCTCATCAGTTCCTAACTAGAACTCCGACCAGAACTTTGGATGGAGATCCTGGCTAGAGGTCCTGACTAGGCTACTGATCAACTGAAGGCTGTCTTCGTGTCATTCCTTCTTCGCCAACTCCGTCCACACCTTTGGGGACCCCTGGACCCGCTGGGATTGGACCCCAGCACAGGAAGAAGCTCCTCGCTGAGCACATGGCTGCTGCCCAAAATGGAGGATTCAGGGCAAGATGGAGGGTGTAGCCCTCGCCCTTTCAGGGATAAGGACACATATGTAATGACTTAATCAATAAAAAAAAAAACAGTTTAGAGCAAAAAATAAGTAAATAAATAAAAAGAAAAAGAAAAAAAGAAAGACACTTTGATTGTGTTGAGCCATTACATGTTTGGGTCTATTTGTTACTACAGCTTACCCTAACAAAAATACAGGAAATTAAAAATTTTAATTTATAAACATTTTTATTGCAGAATGAATAAGAATATTTTTTATCACAACAATATAGTATTTAGGATAAAAGTATGTAGAAGTGGGATAAAAATACCAGCTTAAAGAGAAGAGGGAATGATGTAAAACTTCTGACTGTTGAAGAAATTGTTCACATATAGATTTTAAAAAATATTTGTATTATCAATTTCAGAGAGGAAGGGAGAAAGAGAGAGAGAGAGAGAGAGAGAGAGAGAGAGAGATGAATGATGAGAGAGAATCATTGACTGCCTCCTGCACTCCTCACCCTGGGGATCCAGCCTGCAACTTGGGCATGTGCCCTGGCAGGGAATCAAACCATGATCTCCTGGATCATAGGTCAACACTCAACCACTGACCCGGGCTATATATTTTTTTAAAAGGATAATGATGGATATCAGATTGCTTGGATTTTAGATTCAATTGGATATTTAAAAAAGGGTATTGCAATGGTTTATTTTAAAATACCTCTACTATTAATAGGCTGGAAATTACAAACTTTGCAATTATTTAAAGATATGAAGTATTTTAGATGTCAACTAAAATTTTGTGAAGGGTTACATGGCTTTAATGAACTCTTTTAGGGATATGCCAACCTTTGAAGAGACTTCAAAGAACCTTTATAGACCCAGAACCAAACCTCTTTTGAATGCTTCACGGATTCACTGGGCTGGGAGAGGGAGTATGGGCTTTTCTAGCCCTCCTCTGCCCTTTTCCAGAACCCCCTATCTAGGTCACCTCAGACAGTGTTCTGAATGTCTCCCCATGTCAGGACCCCTGCCAGTGTGTCCTCAGCTACTTGTAGACTCATTTATTCTGACTTTAGATTCCCTATTGAATCATGAGGATGAGAGGTGTTCTCTTCTGTCTAAAGTTTTCCTTTTTTAGTTGTTCTGAGGATTCTGAGTTAAATATTTATTAAGTACTTTACAATATTTGGCTGAAAGTACAAAGTCTTATTTATTATTGTTGGATTGATGAAAGGTATTATACAAGTGCAAAGTATCATTTTCCTTCCAGGGCATACAGCATTACCATGCTTAATCCCCAAGAAACTCATGACCTATTCTTTTGCATGGCCTCGTCATTTACATAACCGGCTACAAATTGAGCTAACAAAGGACTCCTGGAAGAAGATTTGCACTTTCTCCCTTTCTTCCCAGCATTTATATTTGCCTTGGGGGTGTAATAATTTTTTTCAGGTTGGACTGATAGTTCTTACTTCTCTTCCTACTGATAGTCCTTACTTCTCCTTGCTATATGGGAGAGGGAGACCCTGGGCAGTGAGTAAATCAAGATTGAGTTCTTATTTTGATCTATCCTTATCTATTCATGTGACTCTCAACAAGCCACTTTACCTCTCTGAGCTTCATCTTCCTCAACTTAAAAATGACAGAGTTACAGAGTAGCTGGCCGTCCCGGGTGCTGCTGGGCTGTGTGCTCAGAGGAGGGTCGAAGCCGCCCGCTGCTGCCACTGGAGGAGCCTGTAAGCATTAATAATGTCTTTCATCTTTGAGTGGATCTACAATGGCTTCAGCAGTGTGCTCCAGTTCCTAGGAGTCTACAAGAAATCTGGGAAACTTGTATTCTTGGTTTGGACAATGCAGGCAAGACCACTCTTCTACACATGCTCAGAGATGACAGATTGGGCCAACATGTTCCAACATTACATCCGACATCAGAAGAGCTGACAATTGCTGGAATGACTTTTACAACTTTTGACCTTGGTGGGCATGAGCAAGCACGTCGGGTTTGGAAAAATTATCTCCCAGCAATTAATGGGATTGTCTTTCTGGTGGATTGTGCAGATCATCCTCGCCTCATGGAATCCAAAGTTGAACTTAATGCTTTAATGACTGACAAAACAATATTCAATGTGCCAATTTTTATCTCGGGTAACAAAATTGACAGAGCAGATGCAATTAGTGAAGACAAACTCCATGAGATATTTGGGCTTTATGGACAGACCACAGGGAAGGCATTGAATTCAAAGCACTGGATTCTTGGCCTGTTATCCCCATCCTGAAGATGAAACTCTGACAGTGATTTGTTTAGGTTTACACAGCAAGTCAGTAATAAAAGCAGGAGCAGGACCCAAGTCTTCTAGATCAGTAGATCATGTTGTCTCCAGTTTAAAGAAGAAAAGTATGCTTGAGAGAGAAAATTTAAATCAACTATAATTAAGCATGAATCCTGGCCTTTTCAGCTCAGGATTTTGGCATATTTAACATTTAAATTTTTCTTTTCTGGAATCTGTAATGATTTTTTACTTTATTAGATGGTTCTTTTGCCCCTTAGTTACCTATGTTTTTTTATTTTTTATTTTATTTTTTATTTTTTTTATTAAATCTTTATTGTTCAGATTACATTTGTTCCTCTTTTTTCCCCCCATAACTCCACTCCTCCCAGTTCCCGCCCCACCCTCCGCCCTCACTCCCCACCCACTGTCCTCATCCATAGGTGCACGATTTTTGTTCAGTCTCTTCCCGCATCTCCCACTCCCCTTTCCCGCCCAAGAATAGTCAGTCCATTCCCTTTCTATGTCCCTGATTCATTATAATCACCAGTTCATTCTGTACATCAGATTATTTATTCACTTGATTCTTAGATTCACTTGTTGATAGATGCATGTTTGTTGTTCATAATTTGTATCTTTACCTTTTTCTTCTTCCTCTTCTTAAAGGATACCTTTCAGCATTTCATATAATACTGGTTTAGTGGTGATGAACTCCTTTAGCTTTTCCTTATCTGTGAAGCTCTTTATCTGACCTTCAATTCTGAATGATAGCTTTGCTGGATAAAGTACTCTTAGTTGTAGGTTCTTGGTATTCATCACTTTGAATATTTCTTGCCATTCCCTTCTGGCCTGCAAAGTTTCTGTTGAGAAATCAGCTGACAGTCGTATGGGTATTCCCTTGTAGGTAATTGAGTCTCTTTCTCTTGCTGCTTTTAAGATTCTCTCTTTGTCTTTCGCTCTTGGCATTTTAATTATGATGTGTCTTGGTGTGGTCCTCTTTGGATTCCTTTTGTCTGGGGTTCTCTGCGCTTCTTGGACCTGTAAGTCCATTTCTTTCACCAGGTGGGGGAAGTTTTCTGCCATTATTTCTTCAAATAGGTTTTCAATATCTTGCTGTCTCTCATCTTCTGGCACCCCTATAATTCTGATGTTTGTACGCTTGAAGCTGTCCCAGAGGCTCCTTACACTATCTTCGTATTTTCGGATTCTTTTTTCCTTTTGCTTTTCCAGTTGGGTGTTTTTTGTTTCTTCGCATTTCAAATCTTTGACTTGATTCTTGCGCTCCTCTGGTCTGCTATTGGGTGTCTGTATAATATTCTTTATTTCAGTCCGTGTATGCTTAATTTCTAGTTGGTTCTTTATCATAGCATCGAGGGTCTCATTAGATTTTGTGAGGCTCTCATCAAGTTTATTGGCAGCTTCTAGCACATTATTGCAAGCCCTCAAAATTGCATTTTTTAGCTCTATATCCTCCATTTCTGTCATGTTTTTTTTGTCTCTGCATTTTTTATGCTTTCTTGGTGCACCCCCTTGTGGTCTTTGTGCACAGTCTTGTTCTAGTTAAGCCTTGTTTGTTGTCTACCTATTTTTTCCAGAAATGTTTTCTCTAATTTGTGTAGTTTCCCTCTCTTGCATGAGAATTATACACACGAATTCTTAATTTCTTCAGTATAACCTGTTATTAGTGTATCTTTCTGAATGTTTGCATTAATGAGAATATTTCTAAAAAGTAAAAAAGAATGACAGAGTTACAGAGTTAGAATAAGTAATGTCTATGATTCTTTCACACTTACAATTTCCGTTTAATGTGTCAATATGCTGAAAAAACTGTTTTGAAAATTTTAGAATATGGGTTTGTATTATTTAGTAATAGGTGATATACACCAGGAGAAGTACAGGTGAATTAAATGAATGGGAGATACTGTTTTTCTAATAATTTTAGGGCAAAGTTCTTAATTTAAATCCAGTTTTCATAGTAAATTCATTTTATACTGTTAGATCTATGTAGCTTCTGCTCGTAGTGATGATGGTATAAACTTCACAGTAAACCTTGAATGAAAACACATGTATTGATGCTTTCATCATAGTCTGTTCATCTTTATGATTCCCATAGTATTTAGCACGTTGCCTTGCACAAAGCAGGTACTCAATAAATGTTGGCTAAAAGAGTATCTAGAAGATAACCACAGATGCATGTTGTCCTAATATTAAAGGCAAAAACCTTGGATTTAATTTCACTTGATACCACAGTCTTTCTAAGAATGTTGTGAAAACACTATCACTGAAGTCATTTTAATTGATTGACTCATACTTAACTCTGGAGAAGAATGAAAGCTGTGTGAATTATAAGAGTGCCTTTATTAAAAGTAGCAGAAAAAAGACTATGAAGTAAATCTATGCAAAGGGATAAAAATTTTATAGGAAGATGTGTGACTTGGACTATATGTAAAAATTAAAACTAAAAATTATAGAAATAATTTTACCTTATCTCTAACAAAAATTAAGTTATCTTCTAGATACTCTGATATTTTCAGAACTGTGTTGCAATCTGAATCTCATCCTTCCCAATCCTCCCTCCATCTTTCCTCTTTCCTCAGGTGTCATACATGCATTGTGCATTGCACCTGAAGACTCTCCTGCCAACTCTTTTACCTTTTATATATATATATTATTGATTTTTTACAGAGGGGAAGGGAGAGGAATAGAGAGTTAGAAACATCTATGAAAGAGAAACATCGATCAGCTGCCTTCTGCACACCCCCTACTGGGGATGTGCCCGCAACCAAGGTACATGCCCTTGACCGGAATCTAACCTGGGACCCTTCAGTCTGCAGGCCAAACCGGTTAGGGCTCCAATACATCTCTTGCTCATCTAATTTCATCTTGACATCTGCTTCCTGGTGGATCTGAATTGACCCACAATCCATGCTTGCTAGTTCTTTTCCAAGCAATCATCCGTTTTCTTCAAATTGATTTTTTCTTGATAGATAGTGTGAACACTGAAGGTTAAGATATTTGCTGGACAGATATCTTTGTTGGACAATTTACTGTATTGAACTCTGCAGAGGAGTTACAGGATGCGTGTCTTCTGGAACTTGTACCAGGGCAATTCAGGTACATTTTGCAGAAGGGCAAGATTGCCTTCTAAATTTTCCTGGATTACTTTTATGATTCCCTCCCTTTTTCCTTCTTATAAGACTCTAGTGTTTGAGACCCAGTTTATCTTCTTTAAACCATAGAACTGTAAATTCAAATGAAATGACATTCCCAGAAGAATAGAAATTCCTGATTTAAGTGAGGCCTTTTGAGTTCAGGTGAAGTTGTGATAATCAAAAGAAAGAGCACTCTTGTTTCCAGACCTACTATCCATTGCTGACCCAAACTAAGAATTAATGGGATTGGCACAGGAATAAACTTGGTTGGGATTTTCTTTGGTGGGATTTTGTGGACACTGAGGAGGTTTCTTTTCAAATAAATAAGCCTGGGAAGGAAAACACCTATGTGTGGGATTCTTACTGCCTCTCCCAAAAACACCCCCTTTGTTTCCCCCAGGGGTGAAATAGAGAAGACTGACTGAAGTAAAATCTTGGCCCCTGCACAAAAGCTTTTGGCAATTTTAGGTAAAATGGGCTTGGTCCCTCCCATGCCAACAGCTTGCTTTGGAGACTATAAATTTCTGCTTCCAAATACATTTGGTCAAGCTTCCCAGAAAGTCAAAGGGCTGATTCATTAGCAAGGATGAAATTTACCACCAGATTATGTCTGTCTTTCTAGCCAAACAGACTGAGACTTATTCCTTGGTTGTTGTAAATGTTTCCTTCCATGTCCCGCGTGGTTCAGGGTTCAGGATCTGGAAGAGGAGCTGCACACAAATGAAAGAGAAGAGACAAGAGATAATTTGGAAATATTGGGGGGCCAGGCGGGTAAGTCCAACTCAAGGGGAAGGACTTCCACTGGTGCTCAGGCCTCACCAAGCTTTTATTGATCTGGGATATACCCATAGCATAGCCCTTAGGCAGGCAATTTCCAGTAACAGGCAGACTAGCCCATCAGCAGGCAATTTCCAGTAATAGGCAAACTATCTTATCAATAAGGATTTACGTGACTGTCTGGTGGGAAAGTTGCTTCAGCTACCATTGTCTGGATTAACAGTGGGTGCAGGGCTCTGACCTTTGCTAGGGCTTCAAGGGTCACCAGCCTGATATAGTTCCTTGTCTGCTAGTGAAGACAATAGGCGGTTTCCCACACTTGGTAGTCTCTTTGTGGGGTGTTTAAACACTAATGACAGTATTTCATCTTTTTTTTTATGGCTGAGTAGTATTTCATAGTATATATGTACCACATCTTCTTTATCCAATCCTCTATTGAAGGATACTTTAGTTGTCTCCATGTCTTGGTCACTGTGAATAATGCTACAATGAACATAGGGTGCATATATCTTTGTGAATACATGTTTTTTACTTTTTTTAGTAGATACCCAGAAGAGGGATTGCTGGATCCATCATATGGCAACTCTATTTTTATTTGAGGAACCACCATACTGTTTTCCATAGTGGCTGTACCAGTTTACATTCCCCCCAGCACTAAATGTGGGTTTCTTTTTCTCCACAACCTTTCCAACACTGGTTGTTACTTGTCTTCTTGATATTAGCCATTCTTACAGGTGTGAGGTGGTATCTCATTGTAGTTTTGACTTGCATTTCCCTAATAGCTAGTGAAGTTGAACATCTTTTCATATATCTGATGGCTGTTTGTATGTCTTCTGGGGAGAGGTGTCTGTTCAAGTCCTCAAATAAGGCATTCTTTTAACAATTACAAGAGAACTGGGCAACTAAACATCTAGAGGCTTTTTACCTTGAAAACCATTAATCAGTTTTATTTTCATAGATGTAATACCAACTAGCCATATTGAATTATTATCATCAAACTTCTGCCTGTGTGATCGATATCAGGAAGAGCTTTAGTTGACACTTTCATAGATAATAGTTACAGAATTTTTTAGTAAGGTGGTGGGTAAATCTCAGAAATTTTCTCATTCTGTCTTTCTTTGGCATTTTATCAAGGTGTTTAAAGTTTCTTTTCAGGGAGAGACCAAGATGGCGGCGTAGGTAAACACCGGAGACCGCTGCCGCAAACAACCATTTCAAAAATACAACTAAAAGACAGAACGGACATCACCCAGAACCACAGGAAGGCTGGCTGAAGAGAGACTCTACAACTAGAAAGAAAGAAAACAGCAAACCGAGGCTCAGAGGCGGCGCAGTGTGGAAAATACAAAGGTACCGAGGTGCGCGAGCAAAGCGGGCTGGTGGCTGAGGGCGCGGTTGTCGTTTTCAGTCAGGAGTGAGTCTCAGACTCTGGGCTCCAGATCCGGGCGAGTCTCTAGGGACCCAGTCTCAAACGGGAGAAGTGGGATTATCCGGCATCAGCTGGAACCTGAGGGCAGCTTTCTCTCCGAGGTTTGCAGCGGCTGCCGGGGTTCTGAGAAGCAGAGCCTCTGGGAACGGGACTGAGAGCGGCCATAACTGCTCCCTCCGCCCGCCCTGTTGATCCCGCCCCGCCCAAACCCTGCGCACAGCCATTTGCCGGATCGCCTCAGGCAAAGGCTGGATTAGCGCCTCCCCAGAAGGCAGACGTTTTCCACACAGCTGATTCCTACAGCCAGTCGGCCTGGTGGTCAAATCCCTCTAGTGTTAACTACAACAATTAAGGCTTGGCTAGAACAAGACTGCGCACAAAGACCACAAGGGGGTGCACCAAGAAAGCATAAAAGATGCGGAGACAAAAAAACATGACAGAAATGGAGGATATGGAGCTAAGAATCGCAATTTTGAGGGCTTGCTATAAACTTGAGCAGAGCCTCACGAAAACTAATGAGACCCTCGATGCTACGATAAAGAAATTAGAAAGTAAGCATACACGGACTGAAATAAAGAATATTATACCAAATAGCAGACCAGAGGAGCACAAGAATCAAACCAAAGATTCGACAAAAAACACCCAACTGGAAAAGCAAAATGAAAAAAGAATCCGAAAGTGTGAAGATAGTGTAAGGAGCCTCTGGGACAGCTTCAAGTGCACTAATATCAGAATAATAGGGGTGCCAGAAGATGAGAGACAGCAAGATATTGAAAACCTATTTGAAGAAATAATGGCAGAAAACCTCCCCCACCTGGTGAAAGAAATGGACTTACAGGTCCAAGAAGCGAAGAGAACCCCAAACAAAAGGAATCCAAAGAGGACCACACCAAGACACATCATCATTAAAATGCCAAGAGCAAAAGACAAAGAGAGAATCTTAAAGGCAGCAAGAGAAAGAAACTCAGTTACCTACAAGGGAATACCCATATGACTGTCAGCTGATTTCTCAACAGAAACTTTGCAGGCCAGAAGGGAATGGCAAGAAATATTCAAAGTACTGAATACCAAGAACCTACAACCAAGATTACTTTATCCAGCAAAGCTATCATTCAGAATTGAAGGTCAGATAAAGAGCTTCACAGATAAGGAAAAGCTAAAGGACTTCACCACCACTAAACCAGTATTATACGAAATGCTGAAAGGTTTCCTTTAAGAAGAGGAAGAAGAAAAAGGTAAAGATACAAATTGTGAACAACAAACATGCATCTATCAACAAGTGAATCTAAGAATCAAGTGAATAAATAATCTGATTTACAGAATGAACTGGTGATTACAATGAATCCGGGACATAGAAGGGGAATGGACTGACTATTCTTGGGGGGGGGGGGGGGGGGGAAAGGGGAATGGGAGATGCGGGAAGAGAATGGACAAAAATCGTGCACCTATGGATGAGGACAGTGGGTGGGGAGTGAGGGCAGAGGGTGGGGCGGGAACTGGGAGAAGGGGAGTTATGGGAAAAAAAGAGGGACAAATGTAATCAGAACAATAAAGATTCAATTTTAAAAAAAAATTGAAGAAAAAAAAAATAAAGCACTATTTGTCAAGAAAAAAAAAATAAAGTTTCTTTTCAAATATCTTCAAAGTATTTTCCTTCCTGTGAAACAAAATGATGACAGATGGAAGGAAATATACAGATTGAACTATAAAATGTCTCTTGCCTGAAATATTTGCCCCCAACCCAGCCAGGAGGTCATGGTTTGATTCACAGTCTGGGCACATGTCCGAGTTGTGGATTGATGCCAAGTGGGGGGCTTTCCGGAGGCAGCCAATCAACGATTCTCTCCCATCATTGATATTTCCATCTCTCCTCTGAAATCAATATAAATATTTTAAAAAAATATTTGCCCCCCAAATGGGAGATGATGATTCAGCAGAATTACAATGTATAGCCACTAGGTTATTGCCTATGAAGTCCTATCTATCTATCAACAATTGAATCTACAAATCAAAATAAATGAACAAGGAATCCATTGAACAAAATAAATTGATAAATAAAATAGAACCAGAGGCATGAAAACATGGAACAGACTGACGAATCTCAGAGGAAAGGGACATATGGGGGCAGGAAGAGATTAACCAAAGAACTCATATTCATACTGGTATATGTATAACCCATGGACATAGACAATAGGGTGGTGAAGGCCTGGGGTGGGGCAGGATCTGGGTGGAGGGGGGCAAATGGCTGAAAAATGTGTGTTCAAGCTAAAAAATAGCAAGTATAGCCCTGGCCAGTGAGGATCAGTTGTTTGGGCACCATATCATGCACCAAAAGGTTGCTTGTTTGATTCCTTGTCAGGGCACATGCCCGGGTTATGGGCTGGATCCCCGGCAGGGGCCATGCAGGAGGCAGCTAATCAATGTTTTGCTCTCACATCAATGTCTCTCTCTCTCTCCCTCTCTCTCTCCTTTCCTTTCTCTCTAAAAATCAATTTTAAAAATCTTAAAAAAATAAAGAAAGAAAGAAATATATGAATATGGGCAGTTATTCCATTTCTGTGATTCTCAGCCTGGGCCCTCTTTTCTGGGAGCTTCCTGCCCTCTCTTGGGGGTCATGCTCATTGTACTTATTTTTGATCCTGCTCTCCTTGCTTCTCCACCATCAAAGGTGATTAGTCCAAAGATAGACACCTGACTCAAGCTAAGTCAATCAGAGACCTTTCCCCAAGAATTTAGACATGCTTTAAAGTCCATTTCTTTTTAAAGAGGAACTACATGTAATATGTGAAATTGTGATACATGGACATGCATTTTCCATGTGGATTGAAGAACAGACAAAGCTGGTTGGTCCAGAAAGAAGAATGAAGTAAATATGCAGAGAGAAGCAAAGGAGAGAGAGAGAGAGAGAGAGAGAGAGAGAGAGAGGGGGGGGTGGACTTCCTTATAGCTACTCCGTTTTTATTAAATAAACATAATTTTTACCTGCAGCCAAGAGGAGTCTTAACTACTTTTCATCCCACTCCTTGAGAATGCACTATACAGAAAATATTAATTTTCCAGGTAGTCTTGGCCTCACAAGAAATACTTTGATTCTACAGGAATTTTGCTGCTCTTGAGGATCAGCACAGACTGACCGAGATTTGGGGGCTCCCAGGAATTTGGGTCTGTTTTGGAGCTCCTAGTTAAATTGCTAGGCTGGATTGACTAGCCATAATTTGTAACATATTTTTGCTATAATGAAACACGTTCTGAGTTCCAAATGACCAACTTACAAAATAACTTTCAGAATATAACCCTTTAAAAAAGAGGGACTGCCTATTCCATATTGATTACTAGTGATGATTCACATCACAGAAGTGTTTTTAATACATACAAGCATTCCATTAATCAGGGTTTGATTGCATTTTGAGTATTTCCAACACATTTGAGGGGTGTTTTTTTTTAAAGGGGAGAATGATGATTTTTATTTTTTTTAAATATATTTTATTGATTTTTTACAGAGAGGAAGGGAGAGGGATAGAGAGTTAGAAACATCGATGGGAGAGAAACATCAATCAGCTGCCTCCTGCACACTCCCTACTGGGGATGTGCCCGCAACCAAGGTACATCCTTGGGTTGTACCTGGGATCCTTGAGTCCACAGGCTGACTGTCTATCCACTGAGTCAAACCGGTTAGGACTTGAGGTTTTTTAAAAAATATATATTCTTATTGATTTCAGAGAGGAAGGGGGAGGGAGAGAGAGATAGAAATATCAATGATGAGAGAATATCATTAATTGGCTGCCTCCTGCATGCCCTGGGATGGAGCCCGCAACCCAGGCATGTGCCCCTGACCGGACTTGAACCAGGGACCCTTCAGTACACAAGGCTGACGCTCCGTCGACTGAACCAAACTGGCTAGGGCACATTTGAGTTTTTATTTATTTAATGAGAGTGAGGAGAAAACTAAGCTTCAGTGTAAATTTTAGGAGCCTCTGTGTATTGAATGGCTATTAGATGACAAAGCATTTATGAAATAACGAGTGGCCCTGTGCATGCATTCATGCACATTGATAGGGAAATAATTAGAAAAAATATTTTAATATTGCTATTTGCCCTTTCTCTGTAATGGAAGTGTCAGAGCCTCTGCTGGTCGCTGTTTATGGGGTGATCAGCGGCAGGGCCTGGCACCTCCCGCTCACCTGCTTCACCATCCTGCTGTAGTCCTGCTCTCATCGGGGCCCATCTGCCAATTCTTGCAGAGTTCCTGTGAGATTTGTTTGTGATTGTACCTGTGAAATTGTTTTGTGGTCTGTAAAATAGGACATAAATATTATTTATTATTACTGTGATTATGAAATATTAAAAACTTTTAATTATTTTGACCAGGTGGAAATGTCTACAGTCATATAATGAAATTAGGATTTATTGTGTGGCAGACATTACATGAGAATTAATTTACCTTCTTTTCTAAGATAATTTGCAAATACATATATTTAATTTAATTTAATTTATTTATTTATTTTTAAATATATCTTTATTGATTTCAGAGAGGAAGGGAGAGGGAGAGAGAGATAGAAACATCAATGATGAAAGAATCATTGATTGGCTGCCTCCTGCATGCCCCCTACTGGGGATCAAGCCTGCAACCCAGGCATGTGCCCTTGACCAGAATCAAACTGTGACCTCCTGGTTCATAGGTTGATCGATGCTCAACTATTGAGCCACCCTGGTCAGGCTGCAAATACATATTTTTAAAGGAAAATTGTTACTTTTTTTTTACTTTTCTTCAATGAAATATTTATTGCATATTATTAGTGACTAGAGGCCCGGTGCATGAAATTTGTGCACTCAAGGTGGGGGGTCCCTCAGCCAGGCCTGCACCCTATCGCAGTCTGGACCCCTTGGGGGGTGTCTGCCTCACAGTCTGGGATCCCTGTTCCTCACTGCCCACCTGCTCACTGCTCCTTACCGCTTGACTTGCTGCTCCTTAGCGCTGCCTCAAATGCGGGAGAGGCTCCCACTACTGCTTCTGCGCTCACCAGCTGTGAGCCCAGCTTTTGGCTGAGCAGCACCCCCCCTGTGGGAGTGCACTGACCACCAGGGGGCAGCTCCTGCATTGAGTGTCTGCCCCCTGGTGGTCAGTGCACATCATAGTGACCAGTCCTTCTGCTGTTCGGTAGATTTGCTAATTAGGCTTTTATTATATACCAGAGGCCCGGTGCACAAAAATTTGTGCACCCGGGGGGGTACCACAGCCCGGCCTGTGCCCTCTCAGAGTCTGGGACCCCTCGGGGGATGACCACCTGCTGGCCAGGACCGCTCCCCGGGGGATCGGGCCTAAGCTGGCAGTCAGACATCCCTCTGGCAGCCTGGGATCCCTCGGGGGATGTCCACTTGCCAGCAGGGAGCAGGCCTAAGCTGCAGTCGGACATCCTTAGCGCTGCTGAGGAGGCAGGAGAGGCTCCCACCACCACCGCTGTAGTGGCAGCCGCCAGCCTGGCTTGTAGCTGAGCAGAGCTCCCCCAGTGGGAGCGCACTGACCACCAGGGGGCAGCTCCTGCATTGAGCGTCTGCCCCCTGGTGGTCAGTGTGTGTCATAGTGACCAGTCATTCCCAGTCCTTCTGCTGTTAGGGTCAATTTTCATATTACCCTTTTATTATATAGGATAGAGGCCTGGTGCACGGGTGGTGGCCGGCTGGTTTGCCCTGAAGGGTGTCCCGGATCAGGGTGGGGATCCCCGCTGGGGTGCCTGGCCAGCCTGGGTGAGGGGCTGAGGGCCATTTTCAGGCTGGCCACACCCCCTTTAGGGAGGGGGGTCCTGCTGGGGTGCCTGGCCAGCCTGGGTGAGGGACTGATGGCTGCTTGTAGGCTGGCCTATGCCCCCAGTGGGGATTCTCACCCCATAAGGATGTGGTCAGCCTGGGTGAGGGGCTGATGGCTGTTTGCAGGCTGGCCACGGCCCCCAGCCACCTAAGCTCCCAGTGGAGGCTGGCTGGAAGCAGGTATCTGGGATTTATTTATCTTCTATAATTAACACTTTGCTGCCTTGAGCGGAGGCCACAGCCTGCCAGGGCAGGTGGGAAGCTTGGCTTCCTGCATCGCCGGGGCAACCAAGCCTCCTGCTTGCTCCAGCTTTGTGGCTGCCGGCCGCCATCTTGGTTGGGTTAATTTGCATATAGTCACTCTGATTGGCTGGTGGGCGAGGCTTGGGGCATAGCGGAGGTGCAGTCAATTTGCATGTTTCTCTTTTATTAGATTAGACTAGAGTCCCAATGCACGGAATTCGTGCAAGAGTAGGCCTTCGTTCCCCTGGCTGCTGGCACTGGCTTCCCTCTGGCACCTGGGACCAGGGCTTGCTTTCCTCCAGCCGCCTGCAGGCATCCGGGACCTGGACTTGCTTCCTTTCAGCTGCCTGCCAGCACCCATGACCTGGGCTTCACTCTGCCTGCCGCAGGCACCAGGGACCCAGGCTTTACTCCAGCCTCAGCTTCATCCGGAAGGACATCTGGTCTAATTAGCATAGTACCCTTTTATTATTATAGACTAGTGGCCCGGTGCACAAAAATTTGTGCACTGGGGGGGGGAGGGGTCCCCCAGCCCGGCCTGTGCCCTCTCGCAGTCTGGGACCCCTCGGGAGATAACGACCTGCTGGCTTAGGCCTGCTCCCTGGTGGCAGAGGGCACGCCCAATCCCTAGGTGCAGCCCTTGGTCAGGCTCAGAGCAGGGCCGATTGGGGAGTTGGGGCGCCGCCCCCTGTCATGCACAGAGCAGGGCAGATTGGGAGGTTGCGATGCCACCCTCAGTCACGCTCAGGGTAGGGCCGATTGAGCGGTTGGGGCACCGCTCCCTGTCACACTCAAGGCAGGGTCGATGGGGACGTTGCGGCGCCACCCCCTGTCACGCACAGAGCAGGGCTGATCGGGGGTTGGGGAACTGCCCCCTGTCACACACAGAGCAAGGCCAATCATGGGGTTGGGGCGCTGCCCCCTGTCACTCACAGAGCAGGGCTGATCAGGGGGTTGGGGAGCTCCCCCCTGTCACGCACAGAGCAGGGCCCATCAGGGGGTTGAGGAGCTCCCCACTGTCATGCACAGAGCAGGGCCAATGAGGGGGTTGGGGCGCTGCACCCTGTCACACTCAGGGCAGGGCCAGTGGGGAGGTTATGGCTCTACCTTGTCACACACAGAGCAAGGCCCATGGAGGGGGGTTGGGGCGCCACCCTCTATCACCCATAGAAAAGGGCCGATCAGGGGGTTGGGGTGCCTTCCCCTGTCACAAACAGAGCAGGGCAGATAGGGAGGTTGTGGCCCCACCCCCTGTCACACACAGAGCCACAGGGCGATCAGGGGGTTGGGGAGCTCCCCCCTATCAGGCACAGAGCAGGGCTGATCAGGGGGTTGGGGCGCCTTCCCCTGTCACGAACAGAGCAGGGCGAATAGGGAGGTTGTGGCCCCACCCCCTGTCACTCACAGAGCCGCAGGGTGATCAGGGGGTTTGGGCACTGCCCCCTGTCACGCTGATCCCAGTGCCGGGAGCCTCACTGCTCAGCTGATCCCGGTGCCGGGAGGCATATTACCCTTTTACTATATAGTATAGAGGCCTGGTGCATGGGTGGGGGCTGGCTGGTTTGCCCTGAAGGGTGTCCTGGATCAGGTGGGGGTCCCCACTGGCGTGACTGGCCAGTCTGGGTGAGGGGCTGAGGGCCGTTTTCCGGTTGGCGGGTGACTGAAGCTCCCAACCGCTCCTTTTTTTCTTTTTTTTTCTTTTTATTCTGGGCCAGCTTTAGCTCTGAGGCCTCGGCTCTGGCCTTTACCTTCTGTATTTGATACAATGTTGTGGTCCGGCTGGCTGAAGTCTGGCTGACTAACACAGGTTTCTGGGGTTTTGTTTAGCTTCTATATTTGCAACATAGTACATAGTTACTTAGAGTTGCAGCTGAGAGGCTGGCAACTCAGGCGGGGAACGTTGGAGTCCGGAGTCACTGGAGCAAGCAAGCCTCCCTGCTTGCTTCAGTGCATGGCTGCCAGCCACCATCTTGGCTGACAGTTAATTTGCATAAGGATATGCTGATTAGCCAATGGGAAGGGTATCGGTAGTATGCTAATTACCATGTTTCTCTTTTATTAGTGTAGATGATCATATTTTACAGAAAAATTAAATTAAATGTACACACTTTTCAAAAACATAAAATTGAAATCAAGGCATCTGTCACATTTATATGCTGAAACAAAGTCCTGGTTTTCGGAATCCCATAGTCAATCATGATTCTGGTCCAGGGCCACCTGTCCATGATTTCCAATATTTGCAGATCTTGTCGGTAGTTGAACAAAATCTTCTTTACATGTGACAATCGTTTCCACATAAAACCCTTACAGGGGCTCAGTTACTTCATTCCTCAGCTTTAATTTATTACTTGGCTCAGGGCTTTTATATGTCGAGACTTTTTTTTGTTCTACTTCATCACCTTGGTTGCAGGTTCCCCAGCCCTGGTCATGGTGCCTGCAGGAGGCAACTTATCAATATTTCTCCCTCACATTGATGTGGTCAGCTCTCTTGTGTTGCAGAATTTGAGTTCTGGGCTCCCTCCACCCTGTCTTGGTTTGGCTGGTCCTCTTCTCTTCTCCTTGGCACAAATTGACCTTTCTTGACCAGGCAGGAAAAGTGGCTTTACTTAAGTCCGGATAATGCTGAGACAGAGAGATAATAGTAGAGCTTGTACATGCTTGGCTCCAGTCAACATGACAAATAAGACAGGGGAAGAGCAGTGGCTTGAACAGCTGGTGTAACCAGATCTGGAACTTATTTGGGTAGAAGGAGGAGTTGAATGACTCGTCAACCAATGAATGTCTTATCAGGTTGCAAACTCTTCCAAGCTTGAAAGACCACATCTGGTCTTGCAAACAGTGGACACTCAAATATATATATTTCTTCAATATATGGATAAAACTAAACACCTTGAAAATTTCATCCAAGCACTGCTAAGTAGTTCTCTCGACACACCCAAAGTGATATTAATATGATTTAGGCTTCTGAGTGTGATGATTCTATTTCTCTATCAGGTTACACATCCACAGATTTACACAGATCTAAGTATGTAGAAAGAAATACTTATCTTTTTTAAAATTTTTATTCTTTATTAAGGTATTACATATGTCTCCTTTTCCCCTCATTGCCACCCCCCCGCCCCCAGCACATGCCCTAACCCCTCCTTGTGTCTGGGTTCATTGGTTATGCTTATATGTATGCATACAAGCCCTTTGGTTGATCTCTACCACTTCCCCCCACCCCATAGTTTTGAACAAATTTGTAATTATAGTGTTCATAGATATTTGTTTCTGGATTTTTTTTCCATAAAAAATAATAAATAAGATCCTTTTCACATTGGTACATTGTCTTCATAAATAGTCTTTCAGAAAGCTACCAAGCACTTCATTGGATACATTATGCTGTCAGATAAACTTAGCCAATCTCTTGTTAAGTGTTTTCTTTACTAGTAGTTTTTCCCTACTATTTTCTAATTTTCCTTTACTATAGGTTATGCTGCAATTGACAACTTTACAATACAGTTTGATGGTTAATCCTGGAACCACACTGTATATTGTTACACATTTCCAAAGCGTATTTTTCTTTTCTAAGAAAATATTTCTTAGAATAATTTGTTCTTTTAAAAATATTTTTTTACAGTTAAATACTATGAAAACACTAAAAGATAAATAACTTGTACATAGTACCTAATTAAAGACTAAATCTCAGAAATTTCTTTTTCTTCTGGTTTAACTTCATTGCTGAAGCAATAGATAACATTAGGCAGAAGACAGTCCATACATCATCATCACCATCATATTAAAACTAGAGGCCCTGTGTACAAAATTTGTGCACTGAAGGGGGGGGTCCCTCAGCCTGGCCTGTGCCCTCTCGAAGTCTGGGACCCCTCGGGGGATGACCGCCTGCTGGCATAGGCCTGATCACAGGGCCTAAGCTGGCAGGTAGACATCCTCTCAGTCCAGGACCTCTTGCTCCTTACCACCCAGCTCACTGCTCCATAGCGCTGCCTTGGATGCGGGAGTGAACTGACCACCAGGGAGCAGCTCCTGCATTAAGCGTCTGCCCCCTGGTGACCAGTGTGCATCATAGCGACTGGTCATTCTGGTGGTTCCAACATAAGGGTAGCTTAGGCTTTTAGTATATAGATTATCTTCCTTATCAGCAAGCCAGTCATGCATTATTAGGACCACAAACGCAAAGTGTGACAATGAGATGTGCACCTGGGAAGAGTAAATGCAAAAATAGGTGGCAACACCAACTCATTGTGATTTAAGTAATTGTAAATTTAATGTATGCTCCACACTGCCGGACACTTGGGATGTGGTGAATTATGAATAAACAAAGTGTCATGCTTGATTTGTCAAGAAACTGGTCAACTCTTACGCTCCTGTTGAAATAAACATTAATATTATTTTTTTAAAAATAGTTTTATTGATTTCAGAGAGGGAGAGAGAGAGAAACATCAATGAGAGAAAATCATTGATCGGCTGCCTCCTGCACGCCCCCTACTGGGGATGAAGCTGGCAACCCAGGCATGTGCTCTGGACAGGAATTAAACCCAAAACCCTTCAATCCGTAGATCGATACTCTATCCACTGAGCCAAACTGGCTAGGGCTAATCAAACTCTTATCTATTCAAGGCTCTTGTCTGCTTTGCTCCTCTTCAGTTCTTAATGGTGACCCTGCTCTTGGACTTTTTTTCATACTGGTTCAACAAGTCCAAGCAGGTTTTGCCTCAAGGGCTCCTGGGCCAGAGTCCTCTAACAACTCACCCACCCCACCAAGTTTCTGACCATTCACCCTAGCTGCAATCACTCAGATCAAGTCAGCAATTCAGGGGCATAGGGTTGAGAAAAGCAGCTTGTGGCTGACCTGAGGCAAAAATGGCAGATGAACATAATCGGTTCAACAGCCACTGGGTGAGGTGACCACATGTACTGGACACTCCTGTGTGGAGAACTCTCTGTTATGCATGGGGAAAAACAAAAAGAAAATGAAGTCCTCTTACAATTGTCCTCAAAAAGCTTGCGGTCCTGTTTAGGAGTTGAGTCCATACACAGTGCCAAAATTGCTGTGAATGATGGGGCGATACCTTAAAAATTGTGACGAGTACACCAGTGGTGCTGAGAGAGCAATGGGAATGACGGCCTCCAGAAGAACAATTCCGCAAAGCAATGTAAGATGCTTCTAGCCCCATAGCTAGTTCCCAGCCAGTTGGGGAGGCAAGTGATACTGAGGTAAAAGTTATAATATAAGGCAGTGTTATGTATAATTGTGTGTCAAGGGAGTGAAAAAGAAAGAACAACCTGAATGTAGGGGAAAGAAGGGAGAGATGCTGAGGCCAGTTTGGCTCAGTGGATAGAGCATCGGCCTGCGGACTGAAAGGTCCGGGGTTCGATTCTGGTCAAGGGTATGTACCTGGGTTGCGGGCATGTCCCCAGTGGGAGGTGTGCAGGAGGCAGCTGATCGATGTTTCTCTCTCATCGATGTTTCTAACTCTCTATCTCTCTCTCTCCCTTCCTCTCTGTAAAAAAATCAATAAAATATATTTAAAAAAAAAGAAAAGAAAAAGAAAGAAGGGAGAGATTAATGAAGGCTGACAACGGAGTATGGAGGGCAGTTATGAGCAGGGTTCAAACAAAGAGAGAGCCGTGGTGAAGGAACAGGCCAAATAGGCTTTGATCCGAGTTTGTAGCTGATGAAGGACACATTTGTGTAAGAATCAAGGTCGGAAAGCTAGGAGATGGGAGTTTGTTGGGAGACTTTGGGGTCAGATTAATAGCTTTGACCTTTATTTTTGTGGGCAGTTGCTAAAAACTTGAGAGCTAAGAGATGACATCATGAAAACAGGAGGCCAGAAATGACTGGAAGCAGAACAACCAGTTAGGAGGCCACTGCAGCACTTTCAGATAAAGTCCTGTAGGGGGAGGAGGGACAGCAGGGGCGAATTTGAGGGAAACCAGAAGAAAATATCTACAGCACTTACTTGATTGGATGTGGACAGAGAGGGAGGAGGGACGCTTTCAGTAGGAAGTGTGTTGAGGGGAAATTTTGGAAGTAGTCATGAACTTCCAGTGGAAAATCTTTGCAAGTGGAGAGAAAGATTTACATATGGGCAGGAGTGTCTTCTGAATTATCTTATAAGCGCTATGGAACTTCTCTATGAGATAGGCAGGCAATAGATATCACACTGATTTAAAATGACAATAACAGGGAGAAACTTCTGGCTCACACAGGCTGGGAGAGTAGAAAAAAGCAATCTGATCTAGGATTATGAACCTTGGGCTGAATCCCAGGTGTTTTTTTTTTGTTTGTTTTTTTTCAAATTCATTGTACTTACTTGGACAAAATACTTTAAAATCCATTGGGCCAGTTTCCGTATCTATAAAATGGGGATACATAATATATTATCTATTCTTTGAGGTCTTACATCACAGCCATTATTTGTTGAGTGCTTTAGTATGTAACAGAATTTGTGTTAAAAACTTTATTTGCATTTTCTTATTTAATCTGTAGACTGTCCATTTTGTATTTAAAAAATTCCTAAATTTAGTGGCTTACAACTATCCATTTTATTTGCTCACAGGTCTACAATCTGGGCTGGGCTAGCCTCTGGTTCTTTTACTGTCACTGATGTGTTTGCAGTCAACTGGTGGGCTGGCTGGGGGCTGGGTGCAGCTCAGATTTGGGATGGCTGGACTTCTCCCTCTCTTCACATATCTCAGAGCCTCACTTTCTCTCTCTCCATGTGCTTTCTCCAGTAATTGGACTTCTTACCTCGTGGCTTAAGACTTCTAAGTAGAAACTTCCACATTTTCTCAAGGGTTACGTGGGGAACTAGCACAGTTCCACTGCTGCATTTTCCTGGCAAAGGCAAGTCACTGGCTCAGTCCAGATTTAAGTGGAAGGGTCTCCACGAAGGTGTGACTAACAGGAGGGTGGTCCATTGAAGGGCAACAAAGTCACAGACTACCCGGTATTATCTCCAATTCGTAAATAAGTAATCTGTGATTTAAGGAGGATTAGTTACTTGACAATGCAGAGATTAGAGCAGTGATGGCGAACCTATGACACGCGTGTCAGAGGTGACACGCGAACTCATTTTTTTGGTTGATTTTTCTTTGTTAATTGGCATTTAAATATATAAAATAAATATAAAAAATATAAGTCTTTGTTTTACTATGGTTGCAAATATCAAAAAATTTCTATATGTGACACGGCACCAGAGTTAAGTTAGGGTTTTTCAAAATGCTGACACGCTGAGCTCAAAAGGTTCGCCATCACTGGATTAGAGCTAGGTACTTCAAAGCTTGTGTTCTAAATCACGGGTCAACAGATAAAATTTGTACAAGCATACTTCCTTTTAATGTGCTTTGCACTAACAAATTTTTTTTTTTTTTTTTTTTTTTTTTTTTTTTTTTTTTTTTTACAAATTGAAGGCAAGACCTTCCACCAACAAAAAGATTACACTTGTATTATTGTGATATGTGCTTTATTGTGGTGGTCTGGAATTCAACCTGCAATATCTCAGAGGAATGCCTGTGTAGTGTTTAGATCTAGAATCCTATGAGGATTGGACATACTTTCCAAAGAAGGAAATGCAGGCTATGTATCTGCTATATCATGCTGCTTCATATGGGCAGTACCTGATACATACAAGGCACATGTAAATGTTATTTAACCTGAAGCAATTTGAAGGATGAAGGATTCAAGCAAATCTCTTTAACCATTTACTATCGCATCTTATAGGCTGTTTGGGAACTGAGAGTTTTCTCTTTGAGTTATTCTGCTATTCAGTTTTCCTTTCAGGTATTTGTTCCTCTATCCTCCACTATTTCTTGAAGCTTAGCAAGAAATGAAGACAACATCCTTACTCTCCCAATCCCAACCCTGATTCTCACTGCAGGATTAGTTTCATGGCTCCCTCAGCATTTCCTTCTCTTGTAACAGCCAGGTACTCTTTACAAAGCAGGGTCTTCCTTCTTGGGTGACAACCTTCCTGGAGTAGGGCTAGCCTCAAGTTTCCATCCTCTAATCATGAGGATGGCCTTGTGGCTTCTGAATTAGTAACCATATGGTCCCTGTCACTTCCTGTAGTTTTATAAATAAAATTGTCAAAATTGGGGGCTTCTGAAGATAGCTTTTGCAAATATGCTATTTCCTATGGAGTGACTTTTGGTGGTTTCCCCTTTCCCTATGTGGGTCCTGTGGGAACAGGACTTGCTGTATGGGAAACCCAAGATTCCAGTCTCCTGAAAAGAGTCATGTTCTGCTTAACTTTGAAGGTGATCCACATGGCTGTCTTTCCCTAAGGCAGCCTTGATTTTTTTTTTTTTAATCCTCACCTAAGGGCATGCTTATTGATCTTAGGGGGGGCGAGGGGGGGGGAGGAAGAGAGGAGAGAGAGAAAAGAAGAAGAGAGAGAAGAGAAAGAGAGAGAACCTTGATCAGCTGCCTTCTGAATGTGCCCTGTCTGGGGATGAACTGGCAAACTAGATATGTGCCCTGCCCATGAATCCATCAGCCAGGGCAGCCTGATCTTTACCACTTTGTGGGGAGTCTGGAATCAGAGTATACCAGCAAGAACAGATAATGGGGGGAGGGGGAAGGTGATTCACTTTGGTGGGCTCTGTTCTATTTTGGGGGCAGTGATGGGCAGCAGCCATTGAGGGAGTGGCCCCAAATACTCCTACCTTTTTCAAGGCAAAATTATAGGGTGGCCTTATCTTTCCGGTAAATTGTTTCTTCAAGACAATTTTAGATTTTAATTTTGACTTCTTTTCACCCTTATAAAAATGTTGAGGCACAATACTTACACTTAATACAATTCTATTTTATTTAACAAGCAGATATGTAGGTGGGCTGGGTCCTGTTCAAAGTGCTTTACATATATTGCGTTTTTTGACTTATATCAAACTTTGATATGAATCAAATGGGGCGGGTTAGGGGTATTTTGAAGCATGACTTACCTCGTAGCCACTCTCCGCTTCCCCCAATGGAGAGAGGAGAGATGGAATTGAACTTCTCCGGAGGGCAAGGCCGCCTACTACTTCTCCCAGCTGTCTAGCCAGGCTAGATCTAGGGGTAGGGGGCTCCTCCCTCGCCCAGATCCAGTCGTGGGAGGGTGAGTGGCTTTTTCCGGGTCACTGGCGCACCCTCTTTACTCCAGCCACCTGCTTGGGTTCCATCCCGGTTCCAGGCTCTCTGGTGGGCGTCAGGGACATTCCAATCCTCCCACCACCCACGCGGATGTGGCGGGGGAGGGGACGACTGCTCTCCCATTCCAGCACCCGGCTTTGAGTAAATTTCTTCTCCATCTCTAGTGACCTGAGTTCCCCCCGAGAGGAAACTAAGGATTGAAGAGTGGGCTGAAGGTTGTTTGTTTACAACGCGCCTGTTGGTGGAGCCGCATCCCTAACGAGAGGCACTTTCTGGGCACCCTCTGCGCTCCAGCAGACAACTGAAAGCCAAACAACCCAGATGCCTCCTCTCCAGACCAAATATGGTCACAAGCAGCCTCCTGTGTGAAGGCTGGCCTTGGTGTCTCCGCGTGCAGGGGCGCACCCGGTCCCGCCCTCGGGCAGAACCCTGGATTAGTGCGGCACTCCCCTCGCTCCCGGCCTCAGCACCGGGCTCGAAGGGAGGGCGCGGCGCCAAGGACCCGCCCTTCCTCCGCCAGGGCCCCTCACCCGCGAGCCCTCCGCCGCCCCAGGCCTTGGTTTCGGTCCACAAGCCCTTGATTAAACAGGCCCAGGTCACTTTCCCTTTGATCCGCCCCAAGTCCGCGGTAAACTCAAAGGAATGCACTTCCAGAGCTCCGCGGGAGAGGTCCGCGCGACCAAGAGTGGGTGGGGGGCAACATTCTCCACTTAGCCTGCAAAGTACCCATCACACCCAAGGTTTTCTGGAGCCGGAGTGAGGGTGGAAGGAGGAGGAGGAGTAGGAAGGAGGAGAAGGAGGAGGAGGAGGGGGCGGGACAAGCGGGGGCAGGCAGGCTCAGGACTTGCAATCATGCATAATTCAACAGCTCAACTTTCGGGCCCGCCTCTTTCCTGGGAGTGGGAGTTTGCTCCAAACTTTGTTTATGGGACAGTCGGAGAGCCGCGGCGGCCGCGCTGTCTGCTTCTCCTCCTCTTTCAAGAGCGCGAAGGCCTGAGGCCAGATTGGGGGATGTGAAAGCCGAAGCTCCTCGACTGCCAGGTACCGAGGCCGGTCGGGATTTGCCAACCGGGCTCCGGCTCCAATCCTGCAAGATCGGGACGCACCCCGAGCGATCCAGGCCCGACGGCTGCCCCGCACGCCCAGACTTGGCTTCGCTGCGCGCCCAGGTAGTGCCCGCTGGAGCGCGCCCGCGCACCACTCCAGGGTGCCCGGCTCCTTGGGCTTCCGGGGTCGAGATGTGGAGTTGGCTTGGGTTGAGATTCCTTTGGGGGGCTGCCTGCCCTGTAGAACTGCGACCTGTTCTTTGCCACCAACAGTTCAGCAACGTCCGGAGTGCAGTTTCCTCCCCCCTCTCCCGCTCTTCCTTCTCTCAGTAACTTCTTTGCTCCAAGAAAGTTTCATAATTCTGGAGGCCAGGAGGGACTCCTCCCCCATGCGGCTGGCCTCCTGGCTGAGTGTCTGGGATCTCGAGTCGGATACGTATCTGTATCTTTTTCTTTTCTCTCCATTTTCTCCCCGTATCTCCTACTCCGACTTTAAATAAAAGGCTGATCTGACCTTTTTCCTTGTAGAAGATGAATCCGGCCTCAGCGCCCCATCCGCTCCCACCGCCCGGGCAGCAAGTGATCCATGTCACGCCGGACCTAGACACGGACCTCGAAGCCCTCTTCAACTCGGTCATGAACCCCAAGCCCAGCTCGTGGCGGAAGAAGATCCTGCCCGAATCGTTCTTCAAAGAGCCTGACTCCGGCTCGCACTCGCGCCAGTCCAGCACCGACTCTTCCGGCGGCCACCCGGGGCCCCGGCTGGCCGGCGGCGCCCAGCATGTCCGCTCGCACTCGTCGCCCGCGTCCCTGCAGCTGGGCACGGGCGCGGGCGCAGCGATCAGCGCCGCGCAGCAGCATGCGCACCTCCGCCAGCAATCCTACGACGTGACTGACGAGTTGCCGCTCCCCCCGGGCTGGGAGATGACCTTCACGACCACTGGCCAGAGATACTTCCTCAAGTAAGTCAGCCTGGAGCGGGGGGAGGGGGAGAGGGGGCAGAGAGTCACGATACCGAGATGCGCGCGCAAGTGTGTGTGTGTGTGTGTGTGTGTGTGTGTGTGTGTGTGATGGTGTGTCTTTCCAGGGTTCTTTCCCAAATATTGTGAAGCTGGAAGTAAGGAGTGGATCCCTGGATATTGGAATTGTAAGGAAACAGAAGCAGAGACTCTGGTGATATTCTTCCAGGGCATTCCAGGACATTCAGGACATGGAAACGCTTAGAGATAGGAGACATAAAAGTAGTTTTGGGAGGATTCTCATGAAACACTTAGGGACTTTGCCCTGAATCTGGAGTATTGATACAAACTCCTGGGCACAAACCCTTACCCCATTCCTGTCCATTCTAAGTCAGATACCTGGTCCATTGAGATGTAACACCAAAAACATGTGAGAAAAGTTCTGAGACTGGAGGAGAAGAGGGACTCTCGGTGGTCTGCAGTCTCTCTATTCTGGGGAAAAGCTGGAAAAGTGAACACTGCCTGGTAGGCCATACCTCCCAGCTGGGTGATGTAATGACCACACAGCACAGTGATGTAATTAGCAACTGCTGGTGAAGTAGTTGTGGTCTGGATAAATGCATTGTGTGGAAATTGGGTCAGGAGTTGTATTATGTCATACTTGGTAACCTAAAATACCATCGAATCAGGAGCCTACTTTGTCATTCTTCCCTTCACGTTGTTCCGGCTTACTGACGTAATGAATTTTACATTAGATTCATGTTAGAGACTGTACAGGAAAATAGGTTCACAGATATAACGAAAATTGTTCAATTGTGGTACCCTAAGATAATTATATTCCAGAGGAGAAACCAAGTTGGAACTTAAAAGGTAACCTGTGAGGTCTTGGAGGCTCAGGCTATCCATAGGCCCTAGATGGAAGTTGTGCAACTGGACCACTTGGTTCAGGAGTGTCTGCACCAGCCGGCTGTTCACAGCCACTGAGGGAAACTTGTCTTCGAAGAACTTGCCTTTAGAGTTTGTTTATTTAAAGTCCATGTTTCTTTAATGGTGCAGCCTTTGTTTGAAAGTTAAGACATTAGATGCTATTTTAAAAATATAATCAGTCCTTTCTTTGGCGTTAATATTTGATACTTTGATTGCTATCGGAGGGCCCTGATAAAAAATATACAGTAATGGACGAGGTTTATTATAACCAGCACTTTGACTCACACTGGTGACCAAGGATTTCTTCCTCATCCCAAGCTGTTGGACATCTTGTGCAAGGAGGAGGAGTTCTTTATTTTATTTCTGGGGTTGGTGCAATGCCGGGAAGCACTTGTCTTGGAACAGACTTGATGGCCATTTTATCCCACCACTGGTCTTCTCCCTGTTTTTAAGTGACAGTGTGGACATGTACTCAGTCCTATGAGTTTTAAATGGCTGGTGGAATTCCAGTGTGTGATGTAATAACATGACATTTTCTTAAATGTGATGATGTTGTTCTGAAGGATGACATTAGTTTCTATAGTTAATAAAGGTCCAAAATAACTAGACTTTTGTATTAATGGTAAATGCAGTTTTGAATATTTTATTGTGAATTTTCTAGAAATGGACTTGGTAAGAAATAAAACCGAAAAAGACATAATAATTTACAGTAATTTGGGGGGATCATTTTTGGGCCCAAATGATTTTTAAACTGTTTATGAATATACACAGAAAAGTATATAAGAAATAAGAGCTGGGCTTACCCATTATCTGAGGAAAGATAGGAAAAAAACAACAACCCTCAAATAAAAGCAAAACAAAATAATTCCCTTTTATACACATTTTGAATGATTGGAATAGCTCAGAACTATCTTTGTGAAACGTGGGTAATAGTGGAAGTTGGCCTGAGTTTAGAGAGGAAGTTGCCCTGATCCCTCTGCCCATCTCCCCAACCTCAACCACTCCCCAACCCAAAGCAAAGTGCGTCTTCATTTTATTGGATCCTCAGTGAAAATAACAGCTGAAAAAATAAATAGGATAGCCTGAACTGATGTTATCCCTGGAAATTTTTTGGCCAAGTAGCTAAAGGAATTAAATTAAGTCATCATGACTATTGTCTTTTAAAATATATATATATTTTTATTGATTTGGGAGAGGGAGAGATATAGAAACATCAATGATGAGAGAGAATCATTGATCAGCTGCCTCCTGCATGCCCCACACTGGGGACTGAGCCCGAAACCGGGCATGTGCCCTGGCCAGGAATCGAACGCTCAACCACTGAGCCATGCCGGGCTTTTTTTTTTTTTAATATATTTTTATTGATTTCAGAAAGGAAGGGGGAGGGAGAGAGAGATAGAAACATCAGTAAGAGAGAATAATTGATTGGCTGCCTCTGCACGTGCCCTGACCGGGAATCGAACAGTGACCTCCTGGTTGAAGCTCTACCACTGAGCCAAGTCAGCAGGGCATGACTATTGTCTTTTGAGATTAGCAATCTGCCCAAAGTTCTCTGAAGTTCTTCTTCTTTTTTTTTTTAACTGAGGAAGGGAGAGGGAGAGAGATACATCCTGCAGTGGGAGATGTATCACTGGGGAACCTGCAATCGAGGTACATGTCCTTGACTGGGAATCGAACCTGAAAGCCTTCAGTCTGAGGGCTGGTGCTCTAATCACTGAGCAACTGGCCAGGGCTCTCTGAGTTTCTATCGGAACTTTAAGTTGGAGTAAGGTAAATGTAATATGTTACACTTTGTTGCACAACCTCAAAAGGCACTGTATTACGGTGGAATAAATAGAAGTGTGAAAAATGATGGCAACTGACCCTGGTTTAATTTTCATAAAATCTGCTCATTACTTTGCTCCAACATTTGTGAAACGGGGCTAGCAGTAGAATTCTAGGTCAGGGGGCTAGGGCTTCATAAATCAGAAATGAATAACTTTTTTTCTAAAAAAACTGAGTTCAGAAAAGGGTAATTATTTTACTTTGGGAAAGTCATGTGGTCATTTACTGGTGGACCCTGGATTGGACCTCTAATCTGTTGCCCTCTGTTTATTGAACACTTTTCCATTTTCCCCACCCACCTTTATCCCCGCTCACTTCACCAACTGAACAATAAGCTTTATGGACGACAAAGCCTAGACATCTAAGATACTTTAAAGAGCTTTTTGTCAATTTTTCAGGGAAGGTTGTTCCTAGATATATGATGTAATCACTTTCTGGTAACCTCTTAAAGGGCACCTTTTCTAAGCATTCACCCCTTTCCTTTGATGCTCAGGCATTCCTTTAGGGTAGCACAGTGGTCGGCAAACTCATTAGTCAACAGAGCCGAATACCAACAGTACAATGACTGAAATTTCTTTTGAGAGCCAAATTTTTTAAACTTAAACTATATAGGTAGGTACATTGTTATTAACTTAATTAGGGTACTCCTAAGGCTTAGGAAGAGCCACACTCAAGTGGCCAAAGAGCCACATGTGGCTCGTGAGCCACAGTTTGCGGACCATGGGGGTAGCATATAACCATAAAGGTTCAAATGTTAAAACACATGGCCTCTGAAAATGACTGCATTGTTCCTGCTGTCCTCTAAAGATCATAAATCAGGCTGGATGTGTGTGTAGGTATTGGGCTCTTAGCAACCTGGCACATCACTGACTTTGAACATTGATCACATTAAAATAAAATAAAAATTTTCTGGTTTTAAATGGAATATATGTTTATTGTACATAAACCAGAAAGTAAAGATATAAAGAATGATCTGGCTTCAATAGAACTTTCAAACCTTGTAGAAAATTTTTATTTGAATAATCTTATATAATAAAAGCCTAATATACTAAGTTTCCAGTCATTCGTTTGTCTGCTCAACCGCTCGACCAGTCATGACGCACGCTGACCACCAGAGGGCAGATGCTCTGACCTGTAGGTTAGCTTGCTGCTGGGGTCTGGCTGATCAGGACTGGGTGAGACTGGTGGGACACGCCCTGGAGCCCACCCATGGTCCCTTCCCAGCCCCGATCATGCACCTGTGGGGTCCCTTGGCCTGGCCTGTGGGGGGGATCAAGCAGAAACTGTCTCTCTGACATCCCCTGAGGGGTCCCAGATTGCGAGAGGGTGCAGGCCAGGCCGAGGGAGCCCACCGGTACAGGAATCTGTGCACCGGGCCTCTAGTATTCTATAAGAAAAAATATTTTATCCCCACTCCTAAATATAATTCCAATTATAATATTTGCCTGACATTCCCAATTTTTAATAATAATTTTCATGGTTTGCCTTTTTTGACATATGTGGTAGAAAATTATTTTTGTCAATGTGATTTATGCACTTGGCAACATATTCAATAGAACAGAAGGACTTTTGTTGAAAAACAATGGTTTCCTTTACCTCCTTAAACCTCACAAAGAAAACCATTTAATTTTTTAAATATTTCTGTATTTAATTCTTAAGTTATTATCTTCTTAACTTTATTTATTTATTTATTTTAATATATTGTTTTATTGATTTCAGAGAGGAAGGAAGAGGGAGATAGAGATAGAAACATCAATGATGAGAGAGAATCATTGATTGGCTGCCTCCTGCATGCCCCATACTGGGGATCAAGCCTGCAACCCCAGCATGTGCCCTTGACTGGAATCGAACCCGAGACTCTCCAGTCCATAGGCCAACGCTCTATCCACTGAGCCAAACCAGCCAGGGCACCTTCTTAACTTTAATATGGGCTTACCACTATTTTATGACTTACCAATTTTAACTCCTGATATGAAAGTAAGAATGTAGCTCCTTAAGCTTATGCCTCTCTCAAATTTAACATTTATATTGTTTTTAGTTTGTTAGGACACCTTTGTTATTTTTTTGGTCAACTTTTGACAGTATTTCTTGACTTCCCATTTTGTAAGTAAAGGAGGTTTGGGTAGCTACCAGTTATAGTAATTGCTTTTTGTCATGATACTAACACTCCAAAGCCCTGAACCCATAACCAATAAAGGTTATGTGCCTTGCCCCAAAGTTGACCTTTTTATTCATAAATTATTCTTAAAGTTGAAAATCTGTAGGAAACAATTACATTATTGCAATTCTATAAATATAATTCATTGCCTATGTATTAAGATTAGATTTTAGACTTGCACATTGGGTCTGGGGTCAGAACTCTTGGGTTAATCAAAGGAGGATATATCTAGCATCAAAGTCAGATTCTTCCTTTTTCCTCTCATCAGTTGTTTAAATTTGTGTCATCTTTATTTTTATTTATTTACTTAATATATTTTTTTATTGATTTCAGAGAGGAAGGGAGAGGGAGAGAGAGAGAGATAGAAACTCAACTAATGGGGATTGAGCAGGGAAGGACTCGAATGGTGACCTGGTTCAAGGTGACCTAGATGTTCAAATACTGAGCCACACTGGCCAGCCTGTGTCACCTTTTAGTTTCTTCATATTTGTACCTTGACTTTCTTAAACATTTTTTTTCTGGTATTTCTAATTGTCTTTTTATGTTTGTATATTATTTGCCTTTATTATGATCTCAAAATTGTCTAGACTCTTAGTGCCATCACTTCTATCAAGCCTTCTTTCCCTAAGCTTATGCCCAGATTCCTTTATCTTTCTGAGCCATTCTGGATTCTGATTTCTGTATAGGCCTATGACAGAGTTGTCATTTTGGGACTTCTTTGTACTTCTCTTCCTGGCTGGAAGTGCTGTTTCCCATGTCTTCCTCTTTTTGGTTTATGCCTTCATTTTGCTGGAGCACTTGCTTGAGTAACTTCTTTTTTTTCTTTTTTTGTTAATCTTTACCCGAGGATATTTTTCCATTGATTTTTAAAGAGAGTGGAATGGAGGGGGAGAGACAGAGAGAAACATCAATGTGAGAGAGACACATGGATTGGTTGCCTCCTGCATGTGCCTTGACCAAGGTCAGGATGGTCATCCTGCAACTGAGGTACGTGCCCTTGACGAGAATTGAACTTGAGACCCTTTAGTTCATAGGCTGGTGCTCCATCCACTAAGCCAAACTGGCTAGGCTGAGGCTTTTTGTCATTCAGAAAATACTGCCTGCTGCCTTAGTTTCTTTGTCTGTAAAATGAGGAGAGTTGTACCTATTTTGTGACATTTTGGAAGATTAGATAACATTTGAAGTGGCTGGCACATAGTAGACTTTCAGTACAACTTTCTTCTTTCCTCCCCTTGCCTTTCTGCCGGGAGCCGGTCCATCCTTGCTGCTTGACGCAGTTGCTGCAGAGAAGAAACATCTGCACAGCATATGTTTCAAGGGACCTGGAGTATATGGCATACTGTTCTTAAGATGTTTGCTCCCCTTCTTGGCGCTATGTGTTTTAACCAAGGTCACCTGTCCGAGAAAGGTTGTTTCCCCAGGTAGGAATTTTTCCCTGAAGTTAGGGAGGGAATAAAACCTCTTAACTAAATGCCAGGCAGGTAGTTAATCACTTTAACTACGAACAATCACCCTTAAGCTACATAATCTTTACTCCCTGGAATGGAGATAAGAAATGCCCTAACCTTTGGAATAGAAATTGATAGGATTAAAATCAACTGGTATAAATACAGATGTAACAAAACAAAAGAAGACAGAACCTAGAAACAGAACATAGTGAGAGAACCTGGCTGAAGAACCTAGAGTCAGAACCTAGACACAGAACCTAGAGACAGGACTTGGCTGGAGATCCTAGACAGAACCTAGAGACAGAACCTAGAGAGAAAACATAGCAAGAAAACATGGCAAAAGATCCTGGACAGAACCTGGCAACAGAACATGGCTGGAGAACCTAGACAGAAGATGGTAGGAGAACCTGGCTAGAGAACCTTGCTACAGAACCTAGAGACAGAACCTAGCGAGAGAACATGGACACAGAACTTGGCTAGAGATTCTGGACAGAACTTGGCTAGAGATCCTGGCTAGGCTGCTGATCAACTGAACGCTGTCTCCATGTCATTCCTTCTTCGCCGACTCCGTCCACACCTTTGGGGACCCCCGGACCTGCTGGGGCTGGACCCCAGCACCTTTCTCCCCACACACATACTTTGTCTACTTGGCCAAAATCGGATGACAGTGGAATAAGCTGATTTTGGCTCTGAATGACAACCTGGATCTGGGATTCAAATCCAGTTTTTAAAATTTAAAATAAGGACTAACAGTCACTTTTTCTGTTAAGGAACCTAAATAGGAATGCCCATTATGAGTGCCTTTTGCTTTGGCATCTTAGAGAATACCCAACCCCTTCTGAGGAGGGTGTACCTTTTATTTTTTGGAATCTGGTTTATAACTACTAGTTGGGCTAATTTTGTATGGGATGGAGGGAAGGAGGATGGGATGGAGAAATGGAGAGTTGAAGAGGGGAGGTAATTGACATTTGTTGATGATCTGCTTTATGTCAGACAAGGCAGGGAGCTGAATCGGTGCTTCCCAGAGACAGCACCAGAATCAGCCATGGAACACATTCCTGACACGTGTATCAAACCTTTTTTCCATAATCCTAGGTGCTTTCGTATATATTTTTTTCTTTTAACCTCATAGTGACCCTGTGAACAAGTACCTATTATTATCTCATTTACTGTTGAGGAAATTGAGGCTCACTGAGGTTGAATAAATGGCCTAGGATCTCATAATAGATGATTGGCAGAGATGGGATTAGAATTGTGATTCTAAAACCTGTGCTCCTGCCCTTATATTGTGTTGCCTCATGCCAATTACATGTCCATAATTAGGCCCTGCAATTAGGTATCCTTGGTGACAGATAACTCTAGTGGTGGATGAAGCATTAGAGTTTGCTTCTGAACTGAGTCTGGGTGATCGAATTTGGAACTCTTGGTGCTGGAGAGGGAGAGGTGGTGAAATGAACAAACCAGACATGGATAGTATGCCTACAGTGGATTACCTTATTGATATCTGGATCCGGTACACTGGTGAGGACTTGTTGAGAGGGTTAATTAGATAATGTTGGTAAAGTGTATTCGAGGAGAAACAGAGCCAGGTTACTTCTTATTGCTTTTATGCCTGGCTAGCATGGCTCAGTGGTGGAGCATCGACCTATGAACCAGGAGGTCATGGTTTGATTCCCGGTCAGGGCACATGCTTGGATTGCAGGCTTGATCCCCAGTGTGGGGTCTGCAGGAGGCAGCCAATCAATGATTCTTTCTCATCATTGATGTTTCTATCTCTATCTCCCTCTCCCTTCCTCTCTGAAATCAATAAAAAAAATATATTTTTGTTATATTTATGTTTCTTTTTAAATTGTCAGGGGTGGGGTCATAAAAATTGCAAGAGAAAACGAAAAATCATTGGAGTGGTAGATTTGGGGTCTAGGGCCATCTTAGCCATAGCTCTGTAACTGAAGGCTGGAGCTTATGTAACCAAAGTGTTTTTCTTTTTTTTTTTTAAATATATTTTATTGATTTTTTACAGAGAGGAAGGGAGAGAGATAGAGAGCCAGAAACATCGATGAGAGAGAAACATCGACCAGCTGCCTCCTGCACATCTCCCACTGGGGATGTGCCCGCAACCCAGGTACATGCCCTTGACCGGAATCGAACCTGGGACCTTTCAGTCCGCAGGCCGACGCTCTATCCACTGAGCCAAACCGGTTTCGGCCAAAGTGTTTTTCTTGTATTGGATTATTTTCTTTAGAAATGAACTGACACAGTAATTGCTAAAATCTTAACCAAGAATTCTCCATAAAATTCATCTCAAGAAGTTGGCTTATGGCAAGTCTCAGGTCATATGGACTTCCTGCAGCATATCCTTTATCTGTGTGCTCTCTTTCCTAGAGTTCTAGCTTTTATTTAACATTCCATCTAGGCATAGCAGACAGTAAGTAGGAAGGGAAAAGATGATGTTCACTCCTGTGTTGCTGTTAGATGAAGTGAGGTCTGGATATATATGCAATGCTTATTGCTGTGCCTGGCAGGTAAGCTCTGTCGAAAGTTTGTTACTGTTACATTCCCAATTGAGAAGGTCCTGTGATCTCCAAGGACCTTTCCTTTGTGGCGCCTAAAGAACCAATAGCTGTTTCAGCATTTACAAGGAAAAATCATTGAACTACTGATGTGTCCCTGTGTTGCGGTGTGTCTTGGAGGGAGAAATGTGTGCCTGATTTCCGGACCTCAGGCAGCTGACAGTCTAGCTGGGGAGACCAGGATAACACAGAGAAAAGCCGGCTAAGTAGCTGCCTTCCGACTTATGTGGTGTTTGAGCCTAGAGCAGCTGCTCTCCCTGTGCTGGAAACTCTTGTGAGGTGTGCCATGATAAGGCAGTCCTTTCTATTTTGGCTGCAGGTCTGAAATTGGCAGCCGAACTGAAAGTCTTTTCGTTTCTCTCATTGGCTCTGCTCCTTCTGGCCTCGGAAACTTGGCACAAGCTGTTACCTGTGCCTGGAACATTATTTCCCTGCTTTTTGCCTGGTTAACTCCTACGCTACCTTCAGGCATCAGCACAGATGCTGCCCGTGCAGGAGGTCCTTCGTGACTCAGCCTCTTTGCTGGTGCTGGTTTAGATGCTCCTGCTCTATGCTCCCAGAGCCCTCTGTGTCTCCCCAGCCGTAGTATTACTGCTATATTACTATTTAATTATTTCTCTTTTTTTCTACTCTAACCTCCATGAGGGCAAGAATGATGTTTGCCTTGCTTTTCATTGTATAACCTGAGAACAGTGCCTGGCACATAGGTAGGTGCTAGATAATGAAGGAATCCTGTCCTATTTTCTTTTTTTTTAAAAAATATATTTTATTGTTTTTTTACAGAGAGGAAGGGAGAGAGATAGAGAATTAGAAACATCGATGAGAGAGAAACATCGATCAGCTGCCTCCTGCACATCTCCCACTGGGGATGTGCCGGCAACCAAGGTACATGCCCTTGACCGGAATCGAACCTGGGACCCTTCAGTCTGCAGGCCGACGCTCCATCCACTGAGCCAAACCGGCTTTGGCCTGTCTTATTTTCTTTTAGCCATTTGCACTGCAAGCTGGCATTTCGTAGGAATCTGCCATGTTCTGAAATGTAATTCCATCATGTCTATGTGCCTTGGAGTGAAGGCTTAGAAATGTATCTCCACATACTACATGCAGTGGACAGGGTGATGGGTGAAGGGTGGATGGGTGTGAAGAGATGTCTCTGTAAAGGTGGTTGGACATAAATGGAACCTTGAAAAATGGAAAGAATGTGGTAGGTGGACAAAGAGGTGTTCTAGGAAAGAGGGGATAGGAAGAGAAATGCAAAGGCAGAAATGCTAAGGATGTGTTTTCAGTTAGTTTTGCTTTTATTTTTCTATTTCTTTTAGTTTGTTTTGCTTTTAAATATATTTTCATTGATTTCAGAGAGAAAGGGAGAGGGAGAGCGGGATAGAAATATCAATGATGAGAGAGAATCATGGATCGGTTACCTACTGGGGATTAAACCTGCAACCCGGGCATGTGCCCTGACTGGAGTCGAATGGTGACTTCCTGGTTCATAGGTTGACGCTTAACCACTGAGTCACACCGGCTGTGCAAGGGTGTTGTTTTGAGGCCAGAAGAACATGGCCTGACTTGGTTGGTAGGTGACTGTGCATTCCATTGAGGTTCTAGAACCTCAGTGTGTTCTGGGAAAAGAACGAAAGGACTAGGAGAGGTGGGGTTCAATCCATATCCTCAGGTGAGGATGAACAGCAACAACAAAAAACTAGCCCGGCTGCTGTGGCTCAGTGGTTGAATGTTGACTTATGAACCAGGAGGTCACTATTCAATTCCTGGTCAGGGCACATGCCTGGGTTGTGGGTTTGGTCCCCAACGGAGACTGTGCAGGAGGCAGCCGATCAACGAGTCTCTCTCATCATTGATGTTTCTCTTTCTCTTCCTCTCCCTTCTCCTCTGAAATCAATATAAAAACCTCAAACTGATCCCCTATTGATGGACATCTAGACTGTTTTTGACTCTCTCTCTCTTTTTTTTTTAAATAAGTGAACATTTACTTGTAAAATAAGTGGGCTTAGGAAACAAGTTATAGAGGTAAAGGAAGGGCCCTAGAAGTGAGGGGAAGAAGGGAGGAGAGAAGGCAAAGGAAAAGGTAAAGGCTCCGGAATGGTCCTGAGGGAGAGCCCTGACTTTCTCTTTTTAAGTATAAAAATAGTATATGCTCAAACACTACTGGAGGGAGGAAAATGGAAAATAAATTCTTCTGATGTTCCCTGGATTCCTATTTAGAGAGGACCACTTATTGTTAACACTTTATCCAGAGCTATTCTTTGCACAAAGAGTAGTTCTCTGGCTCTTGTCTAATTATCTCTCTAGCTTATCTGTTACTCAATTTATTAGTCACCTATTGTTGTACTTGTTAGTCAATACATCTACCCTTCTTATACAAGGGTGACAATGGTCTGGCAAATGCACTGGCCAGTTGGATGAATGCCTAACCAATCAGAACTATTGGTGTACCAGTGTGAAGTAGCTAATGATGTATCTCAGTGCTACTCAAAGTGTGGTCCATGGACTGACTGACACCAGTGTGTGAATGTAACTGGTCCAAGACAAGCTAGATACAGAAGTTGGGGGTGTTTAGGAACTTTAATAGTAAAATGACATTGTTGTGACATTTAAGCACATGATCAGTGGGACTGTCTTGTGGATCAGGGTAGTTTGGGTATGTCAAACTTTTTTTTGTTTGTTACTCTTCACCCGAGGATATTTTTCCATTGATTTTTAGAGGGAGTGGAAAGGAGGGGGAGAGACAGAGAGAAACATCAATGAGAGAGCACGCACGTCAAGTAGTTGCCTCCAGCTCGTGCCCCACCGGGGCCAGGGATGGAGCTGCAACCAAGGTATGTGCCCTTGACTGGAATTGAACCCAGGACCCTTCAGTCAGCAGGCTAATGCTCTATCCACTGAGATAAACCAGCTAGGGCAGGTATATCAAACTTTTGTGCTGAGTCGAATATGGCCCAAGCTACGTGCAAGCCGTCCCCAATAGGACCACGTCCTGGTCTTGACAGATTGAAAATAAAAATAACTGGTCCTTTACCACAGTTTGAGACTCACTGATCCATCTGTTTCTCTTAGTTCTATTTATCTATTTATTCCATTCATCCATCCATTTACCTACCTATCATTTTATTTTTCCATTCATCCTTATAACTATCTTTTATGTATAAACCAATCAATTAATTATATCTCTTAGCTTAACAAGGATCAATCCATGTCAGATGTTGAGTAGTGAGTCTCAATATGGAAACATATTTTACAGCACAAAGGTTATATATGATCTGTTTTCCAGTACGTAATATGTTTTATGTTTTTGTGGCCCCTGTGTAACTCATTGTTTTAGAAATATGCTTTGACACATTTCAATTCTGAATACTGAAGACATGTAAATTCTGTTCTTTTTGTGTGAATAATATACCTGCAAGTTTGCTAGCTATAGACTCGGTAATTAATTAAAGAATTGTGACTGGAGAAAAACAAACATGCTGGATTGTTTATTAAAAAAATAATTCCTTCCAGGCCAGTGTGGTTCAGTGGTTGAGCATTGACCTATGAACCAGGAAGTCATCGTTCGATTCCCGGTCAGGGCACATGCCGGGTTGCTGGCTAGATCCCCAGTATGGGGGGTGCAGGAGGCAGCCAATCAATGATTCTCTCTCATCATTGATGTTTTTATCTCTCGCTCCCTTTCTCTCTGAAATCAATAAAAATATATTTAAAAACAAACAAAAACAGAACTGAAGGATATAAAGTGAAAACTACTTTACCCAGTAGTTTTACTATTTATTTATTTATTTAAAATATATTTTATTGATTTTTTACAGAGAGGAAGGGAGAAGGATAGAGAGTTAGAAACATCGGTGAGAGAAACATCGATCAGCTGCCTCCTGCACACCCCCTACTGGGGATGTGCCTGAAACCAAGGTACATGCCCTTGACTGGAATCAACCTGGGACCCTTCAGTCAGCAAGCCGATGCTCTATCCACTGACCCAAACTTGTCAGGGCTACCCAGTAGTTTTAGTGAGGTGTAACCACTGTTCACAGTTGCTTGTGTGTCTTCCTGGGATTTATTAGGCCACACACAATTTCACTTTTAATGGCATCAGCCAGTGGTTTTGGTATTGTAGGCATGTTAGTGTAAGAAGTGCTCTTTGTTTCTGGTTGACCCTCACACAACCTCAGGACTGCATAGAGAATAGGTATGGATTAAACTATGTAGACCTAGATGTGATGACTGATGGGGAGCTCTTGTGGTGGAAAGCTTTGTTTGGGTAACTATAGTTCAGAGACTGGCTCTTGGCTTTGTGGTTCAAGAAGTTGATGTCCTTGGTGCTCCAGAACTGATCAGATTTTCAAGCAGTCTGTGGGCTGCACTGAGATGAAGTGGGATATAAATTTTAACTGCAGTTTCAGAATTCACAAGCAGTGACTTGAATATTCACCACTCTGGAATGAAGTCCTCATAAGAGTGGTTTAATTGCTGGGAAGTTGCTTTGTGGTGCTGGAAAAGGGAAGATGTTAAATCATTTAAGGGATATTAAGGAAGTAAATTTGACAGTATTTGGTAATGGATTAGGTAAGGGCAGTGAGAAAAGATGGGAAAAGGAAGATTTGCAGGCTGTGCAATAGCATGAATGAAGGTGCCTCTGATTGTGACAAGCAGTACTGAAAGGTTTAGACAAGGTTGAGAAACTTTTTAACATGTTGAGTTTGAGGTGACATTAAGATATCCAAGGGATACATCTATATCTATATCTATATCTATATCTATATCTATATCTATATCTATATCTATATCTATATCTGTTTATGTCTATATCTATATCTATATTCACACACTCACACATATATAATAGTTAACTAATCCATATCCAGATAACTAAACTATATCTAACTATATGGTTACAGATAGGGTGAGAAAAAAACGAAGGAAGTCCGATAGACCCTATAAAAGAAACAGCCAGAAATATAGGAGGAAATCAGAAAGTAGTGCATGAAATCCAGGGGAACTCAAGGGGAGGAGTGGTTGATTCTGTGGGTGGTTTTTCAGAGGTCAAAGATGGTGAGAACTGAAAAATGTCCAGAGAAGTTTCTCCACTGAGGCCACTTTCTTTCCCAGGTCAGGGCAAGGGCCTAGGGTTCTAATTTATAGAATCTAGTTTTTGAAGAGGGAAAAATGAAGAAAATAAGCATCTTAATTAGATAAGGTATGTCCTCCAATTCCCACATACTCTATGTTGTTTCTGTTGAGTATCCAATGGTATATGGAAGACCTCCACATTTGTTCACTGTATTTAAACATCCTGTTAAAATGAGATCTGAAATCAGATTTTTATAAAAGATAAGTTATAAGACTTGGTAAAAATGTTACTCTTAATTGACATGATAATCACTTGCTGTGAGGAATTCCAGTTTCCAGTCCTGACTGTGGTAATACCCTTGTCACAGTGCGTGGCACACTGGGCTGTTATTGCTGGGACCAGTCATACTTAATTACAGCCATAAACACAGCAGATTCTGTTTGGGAGTATCAATTAAAGATTTATATTTTGGAATATTGTGTAACTAGTTTCAGATAAACTTTTATCTTTTCTATCTTTATTTCTCCATTTGCTGGTACTGATTTTAGTATCTGGCAAAGGGGATTCTGAAATTAACGCAGGTAAATGCCCAGGTCATAGTCCTTTCACAGTTTAGGTAAGTAAACTGAACACATTTGATTACATCAGACTGGTTTCAGTTTGAATTTTGTAATTAGAGTTGGCAGTTAAAAAGGCCATTCTGTTGCATTTTGCTAATATGGGAGCACCTATTGGCTTTGTTACTAGTTTGGAATTTGCATAAATGTGAGTTTAGAAGGAGGGATTAAGAATCATAAAAGAAGCAGTAAATTTCAGTGTGGCTTAGAAAATTACTTATGTTTTCTGAAGATGCAATCTAGTGCAATAGTCTATACTTTTATGGGTCTTTGTGTTATGTACTGTGTGAAATATAAGTCTTGTATATAGAATGTTTGGTAAGTGTGGATTCTTATATTATTATACCATCCAACATATATTTGGCTATTCATGCATTTTAACATAAAATTGAACCATACATTTATATTATAGAAAAACCTGAAGGAAGGAAAGACAGGAATAGAGGAGAAAGGATCATTACTTAAAGGTTAAGCTGCATCCAAGTGTATTTTTAAAATATCTCTTTTTCTTAGGTTTAAAAAAAAAAGTTTAGTTATCTATGGTCTGAAAAAAGTTACACTTGAATTTACCAACCTTGCATTTCTGTAAGTATGGAGATGGCAAGGGCTGTGCCCTGGCTTTGGAAAGCAGAGTTCTCAAGCGCATGTCTGAGTACTGTAACCCATGTGGTACACAGTGCGGCCATTGTTCTTTCAATTTTTCTGTTGCTTACCTGTTAACAACTACTGAGCAGTCTGTAATTATTAACAAAGATTGGTATTTAACAGTAGGAGCAGAATGTAGGGCCATTACGGAAAATTTGGAATGTCAACATTAAAGAAATGATTTTAAAGGTTAGATCTAGAATTGTTGAAGCTTTTGCCTAAAACTTTGGCAGATGAGTAGAGCAGGGGATAGACCAGCACAGCTTTTTAAAATTATTAGCTAAGGTGAAGTGAGTCAAGTTATGCCACCGAGCTTTTCGTTTAACCTAATAATTGGCCAGCCCTAGTTAATTGATTGAAAACCATTAAAGGACTTGGATTTCCCAGTTGCACATGATTTTGGAATGTTTAACTTGCCTCCTGTGTGAATAAAAGGGCCCACGGTCTGACTAATTAAAGTGCATCGCCCATACTCCCCTGAAAGCCAAGTGTCAGCAACAAGTTAAGTTTTGAGAGTTCTTGGAAGGTCCTTCTGAGGCCTGGTAAACATCTTGGTGACTGGTATGTATCTATTTGGAGTCTAGTTTTGAGAGCTGCTGAAAAAGAGTATTTTAAACTTCCAAGTGAGCATGGAAGTGTAAACCAATACCATAGAGTTGCTTGAGTTGAAGTGAAAGATCATATTTACTGACATGTATTATAAATGGGTTTTTAAAACAATGTCTGTTTTGTACAGTAAAAGTAAAGTATGCCAAGAGTTAAATAAAAAAGTTGTGTTATGGAACAAGAGAAAAGGATACTATGAAATAAATAATATCTAATACCATTAAAGTATAAGGTTTCTTTCCAAAATGTAAATATGAACTTCTAAATGAATGTTTTAAAAATCTGATTTTACTTTGATGTGCTCAGTGACTTGATATATAAAGTGATTATGGTTCTAAATATGCCCAGAGCTAGACTACTTCAATAAATAATACATCTGTAGAGCATGTAAAAGATAAATAAACCTCAAATGACATTTTGTTTAGTGGTAGCATGTAAATTGTTTTTTGTTATAATAGGTCAAAAGTAGTTCACTGGCAACAAGCAAAATGTTTTTCTATCCGTCAGTTTTTTAGACTAGGATGACATTTGATATAAACTATACTGGTTCTAATCTTTGTCCACACACAAAATCATTGGTTTATGAAAATCAATGAGGGAATATAGGCAGAGGGGTAAGCTATAGAAACATTTAATATAGAACATTTGAGCATGGGGATCTGATTAGTTCAGGTTGTTTTGCTCTTGCTCTGAATGGATTTTGAACATAAGGAGAAATTGCATGGAATTAAAAATTGCTGTTTTAAAGACATTTGAGAGAGTGGCCTTTAGAGATCGCTGCTAGAACTTTTGAAATGGGCTGACATGAAAGCAGAGAGAATGTAACCAGGTCTCTTTAAGTGCCAGTGTCTGGTGGCTCTTCACAGCAGCCTGAAGGTAGTGTCTGACTTCATTCTTACTTGCCGGCTACGTGGAGATGCCCAGATCTCCATTTGAGCTAGTGCTCCGTGTTTTTGCTCTCAAGCCTGATGGTAGACGGGCTGGCTTAGACTTGCTTCCTGCCTGCTTTGGGTGAGTTTACAAATCTGTTTGTTTCACCCACATTCATCCGGCTGGGCCTTACCCATAATTCCTGCATTTTGATTATGGGGGTTATTACAGGACAAGAGCTGCTTTGTAAAAGAGCATGCTTAATACTCTGGGGTCTAGCGTGACTAGGGGATATAAATTGTATGGAAGCAATTAAACTTGAAGGAAATGTCATGTGGGTTGAATTTAAACATGCAGACTTATGGCATTGATTTTTATTTTTTAAAACTTATACAGGGAAGGGTGGAGAGAGGAAAATAAAGGAAGGGAGAAGAGAAATAGGCCAAAACAGCGAGGGAAGCATGCATAGAGACAAGAGAAAATGAGTAATTTTTATCATTTGATTAAAAATCCAAAGTCCAGAGCCAGTATTATGCTAATGCCTTTGCCCTTCATATGAACTCTTTAATAGTACAAATATCAAGGAATTATACTTTACTTGGGGGCTTGTGCCGATGTCCAGTAGGTCACCTTCATCTCAAGGTGTATGTGTATGTAACAGTGGAGTGATTTTCTGGGCTATGTTAATAAACATGCCTGAAGGCAGCCCACAGTGATTATGCTGTTCTCTCCAGCTTTGTATTTTATGTTCATGGCCTCTGCATATTTCATACAGAGTGACTTGTCTTTGGACTTCTGATTACGAGAATGTGCATTTCTCTCACTGGCCTGGAATATCCTCCATCTCCCTGTTTGGTCAGTTAAGACTCAGCAAACCCCGTCTCCCTATTGGACCAACCAGCTGGAAGGGATCTCCTCCTCATCCAGATCCCCATAGTAGTGAGATATGCACAGGTAATTTGGCAATTAATCTGTTCTCTTGTCCATTAAAATGTATAAGGCTTGTTCAGTGAGTGGCTTTATTCGTTCCCCCCACATCAACTCTCAGAATATGAATTCCCACACAGAGTAGGAGTTCAATTAATATTTGCTGAAAGAAATATAAATGGTTTTTAATTTCTCCATTACTTAAATCATCTGGTGCCTCTTTTCTGTGCAATAAGCCAATAGGTATTTTTTGAGCACATGCTGTGTGTTGGCTATTGGTACTGTTCTTAGCATAGTGGGTACACATAAAATATATTACACTTTGGAATGTGTTTTATTATTTGTATTTAATTATTAGTCTAGCTATAAATTCTAAGAAATTACTTACTCAAACGGAACAATGATGATCCAAGAGAGGAAAAGTTGCTGGTGATAATCCAGTATATTCTTTTGTTCCCAGATTATTTCCACATTCCACTCCATGCTGGAAAAACTGCCTCCCTCCCTGTCCTTCTCCTCTGCCCCGCTCCCCACTTTGAAATTATCCTAAGATTGCAACCTTTCTAAGCGGAGCTGGAGAGGTAGTAGACTGTTTAGGTTTCAAAGGATTTTTCAGGATGTGAAGTAAATAAGGGGACTTTGAGATATCAACAACACTGTAATTAAGCGGATTAACTGTAGCAATAGTGAATACAGAGATGTCAGAGGACCTAGTTAGTAGTAAGTCTTTAAACACAGCCTCAAGTTCATTCACAGTGGTATCACCATCATCCACAAACTTAAAAGGAAGTTTAACAAGATAAACCAGGAGAAATGATTCTCCTGGGAATATCACATTCTAAATCATATATTCAGTATAATATCTTTTTTAAAAATTTATTTTATTTTATTTTATTTTTTTTCGATGTGCATTTTTTTATTAAATCTTTATTGTTCAGATTACATTTGTTCCTCTTCCCCCCCTCCATAACTCCCCTCGTCCCAGTTCCCGCCACACCCTCCGCCTCACTCCCCCCCCTCCCCACTGTCCTCATCCATAGGTGCACGATTTCTGTCCAGTCTCTTCCCGCATCTCCCACTTCCCTTTCCCCCCCAAGAGTAGTCAGTCCATTCCCTTGCTATGTCCCTGATTCATTGTAATCACCAGTTCATTCTGTACATCAGATTATTTATTCCCTTGATTCTTAGATTCACTTGTTGATAGATGCATGTTTGTTGTTCACAATTTGTATCTTTACCTTTTTCTTCTTCCTCTTCTTAAAGGACACCTTTCAGCATTTCATATAATACTGGTTCAGTGGTGATGAACTCCTTTAGCTTTTCCTTATCTGTGAAGCTCTTTATCTGACCTTCAATTCTGAATGATAGCTTTGCTGGATAAAGTAATCTTGGTTGTAGGTTCTTGGTATTCATCACTTTGAATATTTCTTGCCATTCCCTTCTGGCCTGCAAAGTTTCTGTTGAGAAATCAGCTGACAGTCGTATGGGTACTCCCTTGTAGGTAATTGACTTTCTTTCTCTTGCTGCTTTTAAGATTCTCTCTTTGTCTTTTGCTCTTGGCATTTTATTTATGATGTGTCTTGGTGTGGTCCTCTTTGGATTTCTTTTGTTTGGGGTTCTCTGAGCTTCTTGGACCTGTAAGTCCATTTCTTTCACCAGGTGGGGGAAGTTTTCTGCCATTATTTCTTCAAATAGGTTTTCAATATCTTGCTGTCTCTCATCTTCTGGAACCCCTATAATTCTGATATTAGTGCGCTTGAAGCTGTCCCAGAGGCTCCTTACACTGTCTTTGTATTTTCGGATTCTATTTTCATTTTGCTTTTTCAGTTGGGTGTTTTTTGCTTCTTCGCATTTCAAATCTTTGACTTGATTCTTGCCCTCCTCTGGACTGCTATTGGGTATAATATTCTTTATTTCAGTCCGTGTATGCTTAATTTCTAGTTGGTTCTTTATCATAGCATCGAGGGTCTCATTAGTTTTCGTGAGGCTCTCATCAAGTTTATTGCAAGCCCTCAAAATTGCGTTTTTTAGCTCCATATCCTCCATTTCTGTCATGTTTTTTTGTCTCTGCATTTTTTATGCTTTCTTGGTGCACCCCCTTGTGGTCTTTGTGTGCAGTCTTGTTCTAGTTAAGCCTTGATTGTTGTAGTTAATACTAGAGGGATTTGACCACCAGGCCGACTGGCTGTGAGAATCAGCTGTGACTGCCCGGGAAAACTTCTGTCCTCTGGGGAGGTGCTAATCTAGCCTTTGCCTGAGGCTATCCGGCAAATGGCTCTGCGCAGAGCTTGGGCAGGGTGGGGCGGGGCGGGATCAACAGGGCGGGCGGAGGGAGCAGTTATGGCTGCTCTCAGTCCCTTTCCCAGAGGCTCTGCTTCTCAGAACCCCAGCAACCACTGCAAACCTCGGAGAGAAAGCTGCCCTCACGTTCCAACTGATGCTAGACAATCCCGCTTCTCCCGTTTGAGTCTGAGTCCCTAGAGACTCGCCCAGATCTCGAGCTCAGAGTCTGAGACTCCCTCCTGATTGAAAACGACAACCGTGCCCTCAGCCACCAGCCCGCTTTGCGCGCGCACCTCCGCACCTTTAAATTTTCCACACTGCGCCTCCTCTGAGCCTCCGTATGCTGTTGTCTTTCCTTCTAGTTGAAGAGTCTCTCCTCAGCCAGCCTTCCTGTGGTTATGGGTGATGTCTGTTCTGTCTTTTAGTTGTATTTTTGAAGTGGTTGTTTGCGGCAGCAGTCTCCGGTGTTTACCTATGCCGCCATCTTGGTGGTCTCCAGTATTAATATCTTTATAATAAAATTTAGCTTTAGCTCTCTTATTCTTTACATGTCCCTTAAGATCACACAGAACCAAGATTTAATATTATCGTTCAGATCTCTGAAGACTGGAAAATGAGCTTCCTTCTGACCAGAATAAAGAGAAGAATTTATTTATTTTTATTTTTATTTTTTTAATTAAATCTTTATTGTTCAGATTATTACAGTTGTTATTCTTTTTTCCCCCCATAACTCCCCTCCACCTGGTTCCCACCCTACCCTGTGCCCTTACCACCACCCACCCCAATGTCCTCATCCATAGGTGTATGATTTTTGTCCAGTCTCTTCCTGCAGCCCCAACACCCCTTTCCCCCCCAAGAATAGTCAGTCCACTCCCTTTCTTTTTTTTTCTTTTTAAAAATATATTTTATTGATTTTTTACAGAGAGTAAGGGAGAGGGATAGTTAGAAACATCAATGAGAGAGAAACATTGATCAGCTGCCTCCTGCACACCCCCTACTGGGATGTGCCGCAACCCAGGTACATGCCCTTGACCGGAATCGAACCCGGGACCCCTCAGTCTGCAGGCTGACGCTCTATCCACTGAGCCAAACCAGCAAGGGCCCACTCCCTTTCTATGCCCCTGATTCTATTATATTCACCAGTTTATTCTGTTCATCAGATTATTTATTCCCTTGATTTTTAGATTCACTTGTTGATAGATGTGTATTTGTTGTTCATAATTTGTATCTTTACCTTTTTCTTCTTCTTCCTCTTCTTAAAGGATACCTTTCAGCATTTCATATAATACTGGTTTGGTGGTGATGAACTCCTTTAGCTTTTTCTTCTCAGCGAAGCTCTTTATCTGACCTTCAATTCTGAATGACAGCTTTGCTGGATAAAGTAATGTTGGTTGTAGGTTCTTGGTATTCATCACTTTGAATATTTCTTGCCATTCCCTTCTGGCCTGCAAAGTTTCTGTTGAGAAATCAGCTGACAGTCGTATGGGTATTCCCTTGTAGGTAATTGAGTCTCTTTCTCTTGCTGCTTTTAAGATTCTCTCTTTGTCTTTTGCTCTTGGCATTTTAATGATGATGTGTCTTGGTGTGGTCCTCTTTGGATTCCTTTTGTTTGGGGTTCTCTGCACTTCTTGGACCTGTAAGTCCATTTCTTTCACCAGGTGGGGGAAGTTTTCTGTCATTATTTCTTCAAATAGGTTTTCAATATCTTGCTCTCTTTCTTCTTCTGGCACCCCCATAATTCAGATGTTGGTACGCTTGAAGTTGTCCCAGAGACTCCTTACACTATCTTCATATTTTTGGATTCTTTTTTCTTTTTGTTTTTCCGGTTCGGTGTTTTTGCCTTGTTCGTATTTCAAATCTTTGACTTGATTCTTGCGATCCTCTGGTCTGCTGTTGGAACTCTGTATAATATTCTTTATTTCAGTCAGTGTATGCTTAATTTCTAGTTGGTCCTTTTTCATAACCTTGAGGGCCTCACTAGATTTCTTGAGGGTCTCACTAAATTTATCGGCGGTTTCTAGAAAATTCTTGAAAAACTTTAGAAGTGTGGTTTTGAACTCTATATCCAGTAGTTTGCTTTCCTCCATTTCTGTCATTTGTGACCTGTTTCTTTGTCTCCGTATTTTTTATGCTTCCCTGTGTTGATAGAGTGGCTTTCTGTGCTAGGTGTCCTATAGGGCCCAGTGGGTCAGCCTCCCCAATTACCTGAGGTGGACACTCTTGGTGCACCCCTTTGTGGGCTTTGTGCACAGTCTTGTTGTAGTTAAGTCTTGATTGTTGTAGGTATCACTGGGAGGAATTGACCTCCAGGCCAATTGGCTGTGAGAATTAGCTGTGGTTATGGTGGGAGAACTTCTGTGCTGGAGACACCTTTCTGTGGCAAGACTTGTTTCAGTGGGGCTTTAGTGCTCACTGAATCTGCCCCCTGAATGTGTCCCTTATGGATCTGAGGATGTAATCTGGATGGTCCCACTCTGACCACTGGGTACACTGGCTCTTGGATCTCTAAGGAGGTGCTTATTTAGCCTCTGCCTGAGGCTACCAGCAGGAGCTATGGAGACATCTGCAGATTCCTCTTCTTCGTTTGGGGTTTGGAGGTGCCCAGATGAGGCCCAGCTGTGAAGCAATGAAGCTGCTGTGGGGCCTTGGGCCTTTTTTGGGAAGTTCTGCGTCTTTCTGACCCAACAGCAGTTTGTTAGGTAATTTTCAGATTGCAAAGGGCCAGGCCTTTCATATGCAAAAGGCTCTGCGCACAGCTTGGGTGGGGCGGGGTCTCAGGGGATCAACAGGGCGGAGCAAGCAGCTATGGCTGCTCCTCAGTCCTACCCTAAGAGGCCCCGTGTCTCAGTGTCCCGGTAATCGCTGCAAGCACCTCTGAGAGAAAGCCGCCCTCGAGTTCCGACTGATGCCAGACAGTCCAGTTTCTCCCCGTATGAGTCTGGGTCCCCAGAGACCCACCCGGAACTGGAGTTCAGAGCAGTCGGGAGCTTGAGACTCCCTCCAGATTGAAAAAGACAACCGTGTCCTCAGTTGCCAGTCCTTTCCACGTGCGCCTCCATACCTCTGCACTTTACTTCCACACCTCCTCTGAGTCTCAGTGTGCTTTTCTCTTTCCTTCTAGTTGTAGAATTTCCACTCAGTCAGCCTTACATTTGTTCTGGATAATGTCTGTTTTGTCTTTTAGTTGTATTTTTGAAGTGGTTGTGCAAGGCAGCAATTTCTGGTGTTTACCTATGCCGCCATCTTGGTTTCTCTGTAAAGGGAAGAATTTAAAGTAAACCAGTTTACTTTACTCATAGATGGCAGTTTGTTTATTTATTTATTTAATTATTTTTAAATATTTTTATTGATTTCAGAAAGGAAGGGAGAGGGAGAGAGAGATAGAAACATCAATGATGAGAGAGAACCATTGATTGGCCACCTCCTGCACATCCCCCACTGGGGACTGGGTGCGCAACCCAGGAATGTGCCCTTGATTGGAATCGAACCTGGAACCCTTCAGTCTGCAGGCTGACGCTCTATCCACTGAGCCAAACCAGCCAGGGCAAGATGGCAGTATATTTAAATACAACAATATCCATTCTTTAATTTTTTTAAACTGCCCAAGTTATATTTTGTGTCTGTCTTAACTCTCTACCCCCAGCTCTATTCATCTCCTGGGAGGGTGATCCTCCCTCTCTGTTCAGGGTCTACACTTCAGACATACATACATGTTCATGGAGAAACCTCTCAATGTTTTTTTACATGTTGTAACTTAACTTCCTTTTTTTTTTTTTACTTGAAAGTATGTTTTTTCATGATAGTAGCTAGAAATCTACTTTATATATTAGTCCAGCATATGACTATACCACAGTTTATTTATCCATTTTCTATGTAATGAAACTGTTATTTAAGCCTCATCTGAAATACCTGGTATAAATCCAGTTCTTACTTCATTTGAGTTTTTCGTCATTTTGAAGGGATATTTTTGATAATTACCTAAAGACATGCGACTCAACAAGTCTAGTTACTAAAATTACATTGCATTTATGTGATAATTAACAGCTTTTAGAAATATGGGCGCTATATTTCCAACAGTCCTATGAATGTGCACTAGGGAGGTGGGGTGGGCAAAGACACCACCGCATAATCACAGCCACATGCAGGTGAGTATGGAGCAAGAGCCCTGTTCTGATTTCTGACCGTTGTCTGACGCTTGGGTCAAGACACAGACTGTGTTCCTTCCTCCAGCTAGAAATTCCTCCTCTTCTAGTCTATAAGCCCTGCCCAGAACTTTATGACCAGCATTGTCAGGTCAAGGTTTGGCCTCAGTGTCTTTGATTTCAGCTGTGAGGGGACAGGCATGGTGAGGAGAAGCTGTGGCCAGGCCTGGAGGGCGAGCTACTAGGAACCAAAGCAGGAAAGAGGCTGACTGTTCCCAGGCCCGAGGCCATGCCTGGAAAGGGCAGCCTTGGGTAGAAGGGTGAGTGCCATCTGAGCTTCGCCTCAGGACACCGGCTGCTTAAATAGGAGTTCCAGCTGCCAGCACAACACCAGCTTGGCTGGCCCGGGTCCTTCCTGTCCTTCCTGTTCACCAAGCGTGTTGTTCAGCCATTTATTGTGCATTGGTGTTGGTGGGGAATAGTCATGGCTCTTTTTCTAGCCCTTTTCTCCCAGAAGGCCACCCTCGAGGGCATGCAGCATGTTTTATTCTTCCTAGAACTTAGAGTGTGGGGTGAATGAATGGGGGAAAGTGAGTGAAAAGGAAGCTTGCTGGGAGATAGAGGCTTTTCCTGGTTGCTGCTTTTGTCTTCAGAAGTTGGGTCACAAAGATTTTAATCTGCATTTACTTGTGTTTATCTAACCAACATGACATAGCGCTTCTCTGTGCCAGGCATTGTGCTAAGCACTGACACACTTTATTCTCCCAACAACTCTGACTGAAACGCTAGTTTTACCCTCCCTTTACTCAGGAAACTGAGACACAGAGCGTTTAAGTAGCCTGACCTGTCACATAGCTACTAATAGTTAAGGCCCAGGGACAGTGCCCTGGCTGTCCCTCTGTCCCCTGTCACAGGTCTTGAGTGTTTGGATTTTGTTTTTCCCCTGTGTGATCTCTCATCCTGCCTTCTTCTCCCTTCCTGTTGCCCTTACCCTGTGTGTGTCTTGATACTTCATTTGCAGGTTACAACATCCTGGCTTCTACCCAGGACAGCTTGAATCCTGTCATTCCCACTTTAGACTCTCCCTGCATCCTGCCCTCTCCAGGCTGAAGTCCTGCCCACTCACCTTTTCTAGTCATGGGGCTGCAATGCTATTTAAACCTCATCTGCAAGGCCTGGGATAAATTGAATTCTTACTTGCCAGTGCCTGTCTCCCTTCCCCGGAGTGCCATCACTTCCTGCCTGAACCCTCAGCTCCTGTGGTCTTTACCTGCCCTGAACTCAGTGCTACAGGCTGTTGGGTATACCTCCACAGTTTAAGGCCTGAAAAAGCCCAGCTACAGTTAAGCTCTGTGGGGGCAGAGTTAAGGTCTCCCATTATCCATGGTCTGGCATGGAGTTGGGTACCCAGGGACCATTGAGTAGTAAGTAGGTCTAGTAGGCAGAGCACATTGGGGCACTGATTTAGACCCTAATATTGAGGTCATTGCTAGGTATCCTCACCTTTAAATGAGGAATTTGAAGGAGATAATAGCTAAGATCTGTTTTAATTTTCTTAACTGATTATATTTATTTTTAAATAGCTTTATTGAGATATAATTTGCATACCATGCATTTTACTTATTTAATGTGAACAATGTGATGGTTTTTCGTATATTCACAGATATGTGCAACCATCATCACAATCAATTTAAGAATGCCTTTATCACCCCAAAGAGAATCCTGTACTAGTGAAATAGCTTATTAACTCTCACCCTCCCCCCAACCCATGTACCCTCATCCTCCCTAGCCTTATGCCAATATACTTTACATCTCTACAGGCTGACCTATTCTAGACATTTTATATAAATGAATCATATATTATATGGACTTGGTGACTGGTTTGTTTTACTTTTTTGGCATACTGTTTTCAAGGTTTATCTGTGTTGTAGTACATATCAGTACTTCCTTTTTTTTTTTTTTTTTTTTTGTACTTTCTTTTTATGGCTAAATACTATCCCATTATATAGATATACCACATTTTGTTCATCTATTCATCTATTGATGTTTGCATCGTTTGGCTAATTACACTTATTTTTGAGGGGGAAATGGCCTTCCCTGTGGTGGTTTCCCCGGTTGTCAACAGCAGTTGCCCTCACTGCTGTAGAAGTAGGAACAGGACCTGGTGGCTGTGTTTGCACAGCATGCAGGGACAGGTGGCTGGAGACTTGATCACCAGTGCAGGGAGCAGTCATAGGGAGTACTCATGAGATTTGTAGTCAGACGTTCTGGTTTGAATCACAGCTCTGCCACTTGCTGAGCTTGCACAACTTCAGCAAGCCCAGTTTTCTCATAATGGAAACTACCTTGCTTGCTTCCTTAGAGTCAGGATCAAGCTAGAAGGGGTTTGGCCTGGGGGGACAACAAGTGCAGAGGGATCTCACTATGGCTATAAAAATGAATAAGTAAATAACTAAAAATAAATGCTTAAAGTTGTCACTGTTAGTAAGGTGCAGTGGGGATGAGCAAGGAAGATGGAGCACTTACTTTGTAGGCTTTTACCTGAAGGTTGTTATCTCAGAGGTAGCTGCATTTATGCTTATTAAGCATCTATTGGCTCTTATGTTTGTGGTTTGTATGTGAAGACTAAAAATGTCTTTTTCAGTAACTGGGTAAGGGATGAAATGTTAATATGATCCAAGCTTTACTTGGAGGGTGATTTCAGAACTGTATCACTGATTTGGCTAGTGTTGTTACTACAAATCAAGGAACCGTATACTTTTGGATTTTAAGCAAGGCCTGCCTCCATACCCTGAATCACAAAAATAATTTTTGTTGTTTAATGTAAGTAGGTTTTAGAAACATAACTTTTACATTTGTAACAGTAGGTCTTTTGATAGAATGGAAAGTAAGTCATTTTACTCATCCAAACTTAGTTTCTGCCCCTGTGAACTTGGTGGGAGGTAGAGAAAATGGATTGTGGGGAGAAGGAATCTTCACTTCCCCATTCTCTTCTGGCCCCAGGTGAGTGGAGACAGGTCTTGCCTGGCCTCCTCCTCACTAGTCTGAACCGCATAGCAGTTGTGAACAAGTTAACATTTCCAGGCGGTCACAGTGATCAGATTTTGCGTGGGAGATTTTGACAAGAATATTTGTTTCTGGGGCATTGACACTCCTTTTTTTCCATTAAGTTTGACCTTTCCATCATTTGATTGTGCTTCTTTTTTTTTTCTTCAATATATTTTATTGATTTTTTACAGAGAGGAAGGGAGAGGGATAGAGAGTTAGAAACATTGATGAGAGAGAAACATCGATCAGCTGCCTCCTGCACACTCCCTACTGGGGATGTGCCCACAACCAAGGTACATGCCCTTGACTGGAATCGAACCTGGGACCCTTCGTGCTTCTTTTAAGAATTACTAGTAAGTAGAGCTTAGAAACGGAAGAAATGAGCAAAGGAAATTTACTTTGCTGCATCCAAATGCAAATTGTGCAAAAAGAAATAGATGAGGTGAGAATGGACACCATTCCCGGGGTAACATCCAGACCTTGTGTTCTACACCATGACCCTGGAAAGGAGAGTTTAAATAGCTGAGTTATCAGTATTTTCATTACCTTAAGGATCATGAGTGCCTCGTGTTGGTTTTGGGGCTCAGGAGCCCTGACTTATATACAGGCTCCTTCTGTTTGCTGCCCGACAAGGCCAGAAGGGCTTGGGCACGCGACTGTGCAAAGCCCTGGCCTTGTGTTTCTGTCTCATGACTGCCTGAAAATATAGTGAGCTGAGCAGACCTGAGCTGGTCTGGAGGAAGAGCAATAAGTTCTGATCACCTGTCTCCAGATGGAGGCATAGCCTGTCTTTCAGGTGGCCAAAGAGGAATAGATGACCTCTGAAATTGTAGATCTTTATCTTTGGTTGTTGTTCTGAGATGTTGCTGATTTTCTTTTTTCCTGTGTATCTCTTCCTGTTCATTGCGAGAGCTGGAGGCAGAAGCAAAATTTTAAAGACTTAAGACTTTTATACAAGTTATTTTGGGAACATTACTCATACTTATGGTTCACTTAAATGTTAGAATATTATTTATTGCAAAAATAATTTATAATGATAATTGGAAATTCTTTTAAGAAAAGACTCATGGAAAAAAATCTCATCACCTAAGAAATTCACAGATTTTCCCATGTGCTTGTATGGATACTTTTCATATTGTTATGTGCTTTCAAAATCAAATATTCCAGAGTGGATGGGTTGGCTGACTTGAATTTTTTTTTTTTTAATTTCTCTAATATGTGCTATTACCCAATTTAGAACTTATAGGGCTTTTAAAAATATATATATATTTTTATTGATTTCAGAGAGGAGGGGAGAGGGAGAGAGAGATAGAAACATCAATGATGAGAGAGAATCATTGATCAGCTGCCTCCTGCACGCCCCACCCACACTGGGGATTGAGCTTACAACCCGGGCATGTGCCCTGACCGGGAATCGAACTGTGACCTCCTGGTTCATAGTTTGACGCTCAACTACTGACCTACGCTGACTGGGCTATAGGGATTTTAATGCATTATTAAGGGCCAGTTCTGTCTAAAACAAAAGGTATCTATCAAATATGAATGATGAAGAAGCGTATCTTCATGGCTTTGTTTTAGAGCTCACTATGGTGCTGGACAGGTCACTGGTACTTGAAAACCAGAAAGGAGAGACTGTTTCCTTCAGATTCAGAAATGACAAAGCACAGGAGTGATATTGGGGAAACCAAACTTGGGCTTCAATGGAAAGAGTCCTCATTTGAGTTCTGGTTGGTGAGTTTCCTTAAGCTAAGAAATATTAAACTAGTTCTTAGATGATCTTCGAGGCCATTCTTTGTATGGGAATAAATATCCAGATGAATGGGTGGAAAGTATGAATATAAGTACTTTCATGAGCCTGAAGATCTCTGCTGTAGGATCAAAGACAAACATTTTTGTTTGAGAAAGGAATGAATTGTTTTTTATAAAAAGCGTGATTTATTTAACAGGGAGGCTAAGGCCTTCTCAGTCTTCAGACTTTAAATGCTCCGGAGTTGCAAAAGACTTTTCCTTTTAAACCTATGCTACACAGCGAAGAAAAAAATGTTTTTCTTTTAATTTTTTCTTAAGTTATTTGGTAGAGATGATGGATAGAAGTATCTGTAAGACTTGATCCCTTACAGCTTCAAGCGTACAAACATCAGAATTATAGGGGTGCCAGAAGATGAGAGACAGCAAGATATTGAAAACCTATTTGAAGAAATAATGACAGAAAACTTCCCCCACCTGGTGAAAGAAATGGACTTACAGGTCCAAGAAGCGCAGAGAACCCCAAACAAAAGGAATCCAAAGAGGACCACACCAAGACACATCATAATTAAAATGCCAAGAGCAAAAGACAAAGAGAGAATCTTAAAAGCAGCAAGAGAAAGAGACTCAATTACCTACAAGGGAATACCCATACGACTGTCAGCTGATTTCTCAACAGAAACTTTGCAGGCCAGAAGGGAATGGCAAGAAATATTCAAAGTGATGAATACCAAGTACCTACAACCAAGATTACTTTATCCAGCAAAGCTATCATTCAGAATTGAAGGTCAGATAAAGAGCTTCACAGATAAGGAAAAGCTATAGGAGTTCATCACCACTAAACCAGTATTATACAAAATACTGAAAGGTATCCTTTAAGAAGAGGAAGAAGAAAAAGGTAAAGATACAAATTGTGAACAACAAACATGCATCTATCAACAAGTGAATCTAAGAATCAAGTGAATAAATAATCTGATGTACAGAATGAACTGGTGATTATAATGAATCAGGGACATAGAAAGGGAATGGACTGACTATTCTTGGGGGGGAAAGGGGAATGGGAGATGCGGGAAGAGACTGGACAAAAATCGTGCACCTATGGATGAGGACAGTGGGTGGGGAGTGAGGGCGGAGGGTGGGGCGGGAACTGGAAGGAGGGGAGTTATGGGGGGGGGGGAAGAGGAACAAATGTAATCTGAACAATAAAGATTTAATAAAAAATAAAAAAAAAACTTGATCCCTTGTGCTAAAAGTCTGAAATGGTTGGACTTGATCTAGATAGTCATTTTCCCAAACCTGTAAAAGCTCACCTTGTATTTCCTGTTGGCATGGGCACACCCTCTCCATCATATGGATAGAGAGACTCCTGGGGAAAAATTAGCCACTCTTACAAAACAGTGGGAAATACCAAGATTCAAATTTGATTCAGTGGAAGCTGTTTGTTAGAATATTGTTTGTTATTTGGGTTTCCCTGCTGGCTTAATAACTGGAATTTTTTATGCCTTTAGAATTGTTTTTAAAACAATACTCTCCCCCCCCCCCCCAAAAAAAAACCCACCAAAAAAAACAGTCCAGGCTACACTAAAAGAAAGAGGGGAAGACCCACCCTAGAGAGCTTTGTAAATCTTATCAATGGATCAAAACAAACAAATAAAACAAACAAATAAACAAACAAACAAAACACCCAGAGTCTCATGGGTCATACCACATGGATGTCTCTGGTTGGTTTGGAACAGATTTTAACCAGTTTATTGAGGATGCCCGCTGTGGCCACAGCACACTCTTCAGCTTTTACCACCAGCTCCCATTCTTGGCTTCTCCAGCATTTCAGAAGGGGACATGGAAGAACTTGGTTTAAGGCAGCTGTCATAGCGTCTATTCTCTCAGCTTCCTTACCTCTACAGAATAAAGAGTAGTTTGTTCCCATCAAAATGTGGTCTTCCTTTGCCTATTGCATTTCATTGCTCAGCATAAATTCAGAGTTGACTATCCCACACAACACCCCACATGGCTGAAAATGGGGGCAAGTGTTTCCCAGGAAATTTGGATTACAGTCAGGAAAGAAATGTGAGTAGTTGATGTGTAGTCAACAACAGATGTTTACCCTAAGTAGGGTTACCAGATAAAATACAGATGTCTAGTTAAATCTGATTTTTAGATAAACAATGGTTAAATTTTTAGTATATGTATATCCCAAATATTGTACGAGACACAACATCCTAAAATTTTTTGTTGTGTACCTGAAATCCTACATAATAAAAGGCTGATATGCAAATCGACCTAATAGCAGAACTACCGGTCGCTATGATGTGCACTGACCACCAGGGGGCAGATGCTCAATGCAGGAGCTGCCCCCTGGTGGTCAGTAGGCTCCCATAGGGGGAGTGCCGCTCAACCAGAAGCCGGGCTCACAGCTGACGAGTGCAGCGGCAGTGGCGGGAGCCTCTTCTGCTTCCATGGCAGCGCTAAGGCATCAGTCGGACATCCCCCAAGGGCTCCTAGACTGTGAGAGGGTGAATTTCATGCACAGGACCTCTAGTTCAGATATAATGGGATAGACTGCATTTTTATTTGCTAAATCTGGCAAGCCTAAGTCCCTAATGTACTTCTCATGTCTCATTTGACATTTTTTGTTAGCCTCTAGCTTACCTGGCCTAAGATTGCTTTGCTTTAGAGAGGTGCTGGGGAGTGGCACAGTAGACAGGATATTACATTAGTGTGAACTAAGAGAGGACAGGGCAGGGCATAAATAAAGTATTAGCCAAGAAGCTGCTTGGTGGCCTCAGGACAGAGTAGGTGTTCCAACTACCTATTCACTATATTCCAAGGTTGGGCAACATCTTGTTTTTGATACTATTCTTGGATGCACACCTATGTTATACATATTTCATCACCCCATCTGAACATAAACTCAATATGGCTGATTTTTCAACTGCTGCCATTTTGTAGTCTTCATGAGCAAACACTTCCAATACCTTCTCTTCATCTTTAACCAATAATAGTGAGTCTGCTTCTGGGTTTTTAATGAAAATTATTTGAGGTAAATATTATTTTTATTTGTATGCTAAACATATTGTTTCTGGTCAATGTTTTTTCCCCCCTACTATATATATATATGATTAAACATAAGCATTCTCTTTAAATTTTGGCTCAAGCAAGATAAGTTATTAGGTTTGTTTTGTATAGTCTGATTTCACCTGGGTGGATTTTAGGGGAGAAAAAAATGCATAGGAAATAGGATCATGTAACACAAAGGATGCTTACCTGGATGTTGCATCACTATCTACTGGGTTTTGGGCACTTTTTTGGAGGCTCTGTTATTAATTAGTAAGTTTTGTTAATGAATGTAGAGGATTGACAGAGTGGGATTAATTTATTTACAGTTGTTTTCTACTGAAATCTTCACATACACAATTTCCCCAGTTTAAGACCTGTCCCTTGTACCTTGATTTGATTCAGAGCATATCTGTGATGTGTTTATTTCTTGGGCCCTGCAGGAAAATTCATTTGTCATGAGTGACAATTACTTTGCAGTCATTACTATGTGGTTGCAGCACATTCATTGCTAGGAATGGTTTATGAGTGTCACCTTGATCCATGAGTTCAACTGGGTATCAGACATCAAGGAAGGGAGGGACTTGGTAGGTACTTAAATGGAAAACAGGGTGCTGTATGGAGGTGTGTTAGTGATTAAGGAGGTGGCATTTGGGTTGAGTCAGGGCATTTAGTGCTGGGCTTAGAACAACTCATGTCTTCCTTATGAGAAAACACTTGTTTGTATGTAGTCCTAATTTTTGCTTCATTAAAAACAAACAAACAAACCAAGTCACTATAATTCTGATACCCAAGGCAGGGATAAAAAGGGCAGAGTTGTCTATTTAACTAACAACCTTTCCTGAGAAGAAACTTTCTATGAAGATTAGTGATTATGATTTATTTTTATAAGTTTCCTAAGAAACAGAAAGAACCAGTTTCTTCTCCTTTGCATAAACACCAGTATTTTAGAAGGATGCAACAAAGTGAATCTGTGTGACCTACACCTTCAAGGTGATAACCCAATTACCTGGAGAGCTTGGAGAGCAGAGATTGGAACTTTTGGCCATGAACACAACACAGAATGTAGAGTCCTCTCTCTGGCTTGTGTGGATGAGAACGAGCCAGTCAGTACTGTTCCAACTGCAAGTGACAGATGTCCAGCTCATACTAGCTCATGTACATACCAAGTGAGGTTAAAGTTGACTCCAGATCTGGGTACTACATCTGTATTATTTGGACTCCCATCTCTTTCCTGGCATTTCTCTCTTTCTTGGCCACATCTCTTTTCCCATTAGCAGGAGTGTGGCCCCTGGCAGACCTGGGCTTTCCGTATCTCAGGTGAGCAATTTTGAAGGGTGAGAGGACTTCCTCCTACCCCCAGCTTCAGTGTACACCAGTATCTGCTTGCTTGCCCTCCGCTGACCCCAGCCAAACGGGGCACTGGATTGGTCACCACCCAGGAAATGCATAGTTGGAATGGAGAAGGAGAAGTTTCTTAATGGAAGTGGTCATGGTGGGGGGTGGGCAGAAGAGAGGAAGAGATGCCAAGAAATGCCACATACTTTCATTGCAGTGGGAAACAGACCCTAGTTTTAACCCTGTAGGCTCACTGGAGAGATGACACGCATACAGGGGAGTGAGCATGGCATTGCCCAGACTGCATAAAGGAAATAAGGAGATGCAGAATTAAATGCCGTCATTGTGAATGACGGTCATTCAGAGAGGATTGTACCTTTTTAGCTCTACATGCAGTTTCCCATCTGCTGTAAGAAGTAGCCCTCCAGTTTGTTCATTATGATTTTACTTCTTTTCTTTATGGATACATAGTAGATGATTAGTCCTGGAAGCAATAATATTTCTATTTATATAGATCTACATTCCCCCATAGAAATTATTTCTCTCTTGTTCAAGCCAGATGTCAGAATAAAAGTTCATGAAAGTGAAGTTGTTTGGGCTTTAATTCATAAAATAAAGAAAGAACAGATTTTGCAAACTTAGTGATTTGGGATGCCTTTCACAACTAGCGGCATTGTAGCCTGACTTTATTGGCTGTCCAGTATTCTGTTTTATGGCCCTACCCTAATTAATTCATCCAGCCCCCATTAGTGATTATTTAGATCACTTCTCATTTCACACTTTAAATAAGCTTTGTGATAAATATTCTGATAGGTTTTAAAAATACATCTTAATTAGAATTAATTCTTAGAAATAGTTATTGGATCCAAGACTATTGCCATGGATTTTATTGGTGATAGGAAATAATGATGATCAACTCAGAATCATTTTAGTTGGTTATTGAATCAAGTATATTAATTCTTCAGTTTTCTTCTACTATGTGGGAAAATAGAATTTGGTAGTAATTACCAAAAGATTATCATTATTATATTATTCATATATTATTGGTATATATTTGATGTCTCTAATAAATTAAAAATTGGTTGTATTTCCATGATTTTTGAAAAATAAATCTATTTTTTAAAAAAATATATTTTATTAATTTTTTACAGAGAGGAAGGGAGAGGGATAGAGAGTTAGAAACATCGATCAGCTGCCTCTTACACACCTCCTACTGGGGATGTGCCTGCAACCAAGGTACATGCCCTTAACCGGAATTGAACCTGGGACCTTTCAGTCTGCAGGCCGACGCTCTATCCACTGAGCCAAACCGGTTAGGGCTGAAAAATAAATCTATTATTCAAATAACAACCGAAAAGATAATAGCACTTGGGGAAAATAATAGCAATATCCCTATTTTGCTTTAATCAATCTGGTTGTAACTAAAACATTGTTGTCAGGGAAACACTTCACAAGACTGGGTTAAAACAAGCCCCTTGGTGTTTTTGAAATGAAAGATTTTGTATTCATTAGAAAATAGTTATTACCAATCATGTCATTAGGTGGTGGTAGAGGGGAATGTAGCAGAGAGGCTTATGATTTTTGCAGGTGGAATATGAGACATGGATTCATGATTTCTACTAAAATGCTTTTTACATTGAGGGGAATGAGTGACTCGAGAGAATAAAGGAAAACTACATGACCGATTAAGCCATTTTGACTCTTTGGGACCCAGTGCAAGCATACTTACAACATCAAAGGAAAACTGCATACAAATTTTGAAACTGTGCCAGCATGTCCAAACGATAGTAAAGGAGTCTAAGAGCTTAATGTAGCTCACTGGTCTATCTTCCATGTGAAACTTTTTGAGACCACCTGCAATGCATAACACCACACAACAGAACACATGTAGTTCTTCACAAATGGATCTGTAACATACTGGGCATGGGCCATATGGTGTGACTTCTGCCTTCTACTGAATTGAGTGTTTATAAAAATTTCTTCTCCTTAGTTGTTGTTCCTCCTGGTTTTCTTTCTTTTTCCTATCATTAGCAGAAAGAATATTGCCAGTGAAAGGAGTTGCACCTGGTTACTTTGGTTAACACATCAAGGGAGCTGGAAAATCTGGTTGCTAGTAACCGAATAGTCCTGGCCACAGTAACACATAGTAGGCTACAGAGATGCAGTGGTCTCTTTCTCTGTGGGGCCTTATTTCTTACAGCACTTGCTCCCAGCATTAGTCACTTCTGTTTGGGCAATGTGGTTTTCTCCTTCCTTCCAATAACATTACTTGAGTTTTAAAAAAATCATAGAAATATAGTTTCTCAAAGACTTCTGTGATTAGAGTTACCGTCTGCAACTTTTAAAAGTAGACAGTGAAAAAGCAAATTTAAGAAGCTTGAAAAGTTTAAAAACAAGGACTCGTTCTTTATAAGAGAAGCATAGAAGCTGTTTGGTCCCTGTTTTTTTGCCCTTTAAATAGCCATATTTGGTGTACCTTAAAACAGTTCAAGCAAGGCAAAAATCAAAGTAGAAAAGGATGTCATTGTGGGACATTCTTGGGACCATAAAGTGAGAATGGCAGCAAATTTGTTTTTAGGGATGTGTGGTTCACTCAGCAAAATTAATACCAGTGCAGCATTTTCCTTCCAAGGTCTGTACTGGTGCTCGGGGTTCTGTAGTTTGTTTGCACCCCTCTGCACTTGTATCATCCTGAGCAAGTCGAGTAGTTGAAGGCACTGCATAAAATCTTAAGATTCTTCTGTAAAGGATGATGTGTGTGGTCTCTGCAGCCTGGAGAGTTTATTCCTAGATGTGGGGCACACATAGTTGTAACTTTTTGCAGTGGAAACGTTGTTAGTAGAATTAGATAGGATTTGAGCTGGATCTAGACCTGCAGATAGATAGGAAGTAGATAAAAATGATGTAGACATTTGTGTCAACTCCTATAGAAACATCCTCTGTCATGCCAAGTAGATACTCTTGTGTTATTTAAAAGAAGTCTTTTATAAAGGTAGATGTGTGTATGTGGTGCAGGACGGGTGCAGGAGAACATGATATGCAGTTGCATGAGACCCAGCTCCCCAAAGGGTCTGCCGTAAGGCACTTGGAACTCAATTTGAAGGCAACTGATCCCTTAATACTCCCCTTCATCCAGCCTCCTCAGTCTAGCTGAGCTCTGCTGTCAGACCTACTGTCATCTTGGAGGGCTTCAATGTGAGGGCTGACCAAACAGGTTCAAAGAAGATCCAGGTACATCTTTGTGTCTCACACCACCGAGGTTAGGATGTCCATTCATGACCTTGTGCCTCTGTCTCTGCTCCACACCACGCTTCCACTTGTGAGAACCCTATTTAAAACAAAGAAAACAAGGTTATCTATATAGTGGTTGAAAATACAGGTTCTGGAGTCAGAATGTTTGGGCTCAGTTCTTGACTCTGCCTCTTAAGACCAGTGTGACCCTGGGCACATAATTTCTCTGTGTCTCAGTATCTTCATCTCTAACCAGAGATGATAACAAAAGTACTTATCCAACAAGACTGTTTCTGGGATTCAGAAAGCAATTCTACGTAAAGTATTAATAGGTGCTTAAGAGTGCCCTAGGATGAAGCCCAGAACCAAACAAATTTGAAAAATCAAAGTATGTAGATCAGTTAAATGGAGCCAAGACCCTAAGAGGGCGCCTGAAGGAAGGTGCAATAGCAGAATCCTAGATGCTTCCAAAGGATTACCAATTTGGAAAACAATATTTAGAAATCAGCTCACTGAGATGTTGAGAGCACTAGACCATTGGTGTAATATGATCCGAAGGTTCAGTTTTTAGTTTTAACCAGCAATCCAAGCAGGCCGTATTGCTGGACCATCCCATCCTCGGGCAATAAAGGTAAACCATGGGCTTCCTTTTGGCACTTTTGTAAAGTAATAGGCTTGAACCAAAGTACCTTTATTGAGCTCCAAAAAAGTGAGTGTGGGAATTGAAGAAATCACCAACCAGTGCTATACACCTGATTTCTCCTTTAATAAAATTGCTGACAAGCACTGCCTCATAGGCACACCTGTCAGTTAGTGTGAAGTCTGAGGGGAAGCAGTGCTATTTTTCATTCTTTGAGAAGTTGCAGGGGGCCTACAGGGTTGCCTTCAGGAGAGCCCCTGCTGCCCACCTGCACCACATGGTGCCACCTCAGAGAGGTGTGACTGATGGTGAATTTCATCTCTGTGTGAAGGGTGCCCTAAAAAGAGCAGGCTGTTCCTCCTTGCCATTGTTTATGTGTCTCCCAGCAGTTCGAGGTCATGACAGAATGGCAGGTTTATCTTGGATTTCCTTGTTTGGCCAGCAGCCTAAATCTCTTCGGGTATCACTCAGACATCAGTGGGTTGAGGCTGGTGTTGGCTGCTGCATTCCCCTTTGTGGAACCCAGATGGTACTTGGGGAGAGGGGAGAAGAAGAGGGGACAGGTCACACTTGTCAGGTTACTGTTCCCTCAGTTGGCATTTCTTCTGCCTTTCCAGGCTCCTGCCTCTTGGAGAGGTGGCCTAATATTAGTGCAAAGCTCAGAGACTGCCCAGACAAAAGTGGGTTTAAATCTCACCTCTGCCCTTTACAAGGTTTCTCTGCTCCACATTCCCTAATCCCCGTCCTTACTTTTTACTGATATTCTTCACACCTGATGTTACATATCCCTCACTTTTTCTCCATTAGTCTGCAGGCTCCAGATGTGTGATGACCATGTCTTCATGTCCATTGGTTCAGAGCACTTTCTGGGGCCAGACTTACCTGGTTTTAAAGCCTGGTTCTGCCATTCCTGGCTGTGTAATCTGGGGTAAGTTATGTAGCCTCTTGCCTGCCTTGGGTGTCATGAAGGTTAGGTAAACATGTGGCTGGCACGGATGGATGCTCAGTTGCTGGGCCACCCACCCCCAACTGGGTCCCAGTGCCTTGGTATCTGCCGCTCCCCCCCCCCCCCCCCCCCCCCCCCACACCAGCACGCCTGGACAGATCTGTTGGCTGCATGACATTGTAGCCCAGGCTTATGGCCAATATGGGCAGGCAGCCTATTGGCTCAAGGAGCCCCTCATATCATTCTTCAGTGTCTGAAAAACATGCTTGCAGAGGACACAGACTTTATCTTTGTAATCTCTTGTTTTAGTCCACCCTAAGAACTTGATAGTAGCCCTTAAAATAACTCTTAAAAATTATTTCAGAAGTAGTCATATATATTTTTAATCCTCACCTGAGGATATGTTTTTATTGATTTTAGAGAGAGGAAGGGAGAAAGAGAGAGAGAGAGAGAGAGAAAGAGAAACATTGATTTGTTCCCTCTGTATGTGTCCCAATTGGAGAGCACACCCACAACCTAGGTATGTGCCCTGACCGGGAATCAAACTCACAACCTTTTGGTGTACAGGATAATGCTCCAACCAACTGAGCCAGGGCCAAAAGGAATCATAGTTTTTTTAAGCAAAGGTGAAAAAATCTCTCATAGTCCACCATTTGAATACCCACTGCCCACTATGGTATACATCTTTTCAGGCTTTTCTACTATAGTTACAGCTATTTTCTTTTATCCAATGATGGAATAGCCTACATTTTATTTTCATATCTATGGGAGAAGTTCATGAATAATATTGATGTGATTTATGGAATTCTAAAGGGCTCCAAATAATGAGGCCATCTACAAATAATGAAAGCAGCTGATCCATGGAAACCCATACAACTCTAGTAGTCCTGTACTTGAAGAACACAGTGATCTTGCATTGTGTGAGCGTAGGACACACCCATGTGTGACTCCATGGGCCTGGAGAGAGAGGGGCAAGAGAAAGTAAGGTCGGTTGCCTAATGCTTCACATGGGCTCTGGGAAGGTAGGCCCTGTAGTGAGTGTGAATTGAGAGGTGTTTTTCCTTCTGCTCATCTTGATTCCCAAGAGACCCTCAAGAGTGTGACCACAATGTGGTGCCTAAGTGCTTGCCAATTATCCTTCAGCTGCCTGACCTAAAGGGTGGGAATGGGGGGAACTCTGTATGCTGGTTTCATTAAGCAATAGATGTCTAAAAATGGCACAGCAAACTTAATATTCAGTTAGATTTTCAAAAACAATTTTCCTGTACCAGTTTGCTTTTACTTGGTGACTATTACACTCACCTCTGGCCTGTACTTATAAAACAGCACTTCCTCCCTCCCTCTCTCCTGCTGCATTGAGTTTCTGTTGCTGGGACTGTGGGACATAAGCATGAATCAACACATGGCCTTTGTCCTAAATAGTTGGCATTGAGTTTTAGAGAGAAACCTGAAAATGGCTTATCATAATATGGCAAAGGAAGGACATTTATTCAGGGAGCTGACAGCCGCTTCATTAGGGAAGAGCAAAGGAGGATACATGTAGTGTTCCAGCCTGGGCTTCTGGGTCATGGAGGAGGGTGCTTCCCAAGTTGCGTTTTCAAGATGCTGTCGAGTTATGATAGACAGAAAAGAAGGGTGGGGAGAGGGCATCTCTGTTAAGGGCAAAGATAAGAGACTCTACAGAAGCTTTAAAGCTGGAGCCCTTTGTGGAAATGGAGTTTGTGGGGCGAATCTGAGATGAGGCCGAAGCCTGCGCAGGCGGTCAGAACTCCAGTGGGTGCGTGTGGGGGTCCACTGAGAGCTCTGGGTGTTATGCTCAGTGGGACCCCTCTGGAATATTCCGGGTTGGTTTTATGAGGGGATGTCTCTTACTGAGGATATTGACTCAGGGGCGTTTCCTTTTATAGTCAGGATGGCCTCCATTAGACCAATATTGTTCTCGGGCTTTTTTTTTTTTTTTGGTTTTTATCTTGGATAAACAGAGAGAGGCTGATTCATTTTTCTAGAAAAACAGGATGCACTAAAATACTGCAAGTGACAATTAAACAGACATGCTCACGTACAATAATATTTATAAAGGGACTGAACAATATGTGTAGTAGACACCTCCGTGGGTGGCTGTTCTCCTTCCCATCTCACTTGCCTTGAGCCCTTGGCCTGATTCCTTTGCATCTCAGTTTCCTCAGATATCAAATTGGGGCAAATACTACCAACCAAGCAGGCCTGTCATGAGGAACAGATGAGTATAGATTGCCAGGGTCACAGAGCAGCCACTCCACCAAAGCTTAGTATCTACACTGGGTGTGAAAGATTTATCCACAATAGGAGCAATACATTCACAGTGATTTTAAAAAACAACACTTTGTATTATGTAAATGTTGAAATACTACATATAAAATTATGGAGACTAGTGTAATAAATTCCCATGTACCCATCATCATCCACTTCAACAATTCTCAGCATTCTGCCATTCTTGTTTCTGGATCCCCTCTCTTTTAAAAAATACTTTAAAGTCTGTAACGATTAACTGCTAGCTAAATTATTTTAAAGCAACTTCCAGATAGCATATACTTGTGTGTATAGTTAGTCTGAGAAATCAGTGGGCCAAAAGAAACCCTTTTAAAAATCGTAGAAGTCAAAACAGGTGGCTGAGCATCGACCTGTGAACCAAGAGGTCATAGGGCACATGCCTGGGTTGCGGGCTCGATCCCCAGTGTGGAGCATGCAGGAGGCAGCTGATCAATGATTCTCATCGTTGATGTTTCTATCTCTCTCCCTCTTTCCTTTCTCTCTGAAATCAATAAGAATATATTTTAAAAAAATGGTAGAAGTCAATATTTTGAACCAGTTTTCATAGTTGAGTATTAGATGTTTCTGAATTAAATCAGAAGATGTTTGCAAATATTTTAGTCAAGAGAGGCACTTTGAAAAATACAAAATATTGTTTATTTCATTCAGTGCATACTTCACATCATGGTCTGCACATCAACCAGTACTTAAGTACACGTACAATGCATTTTTTAAAAATAGAAGACTTCAAACATAGCCAATGCTCGTAGAAGCATAATGACACTAGCTATCACTCTGACGTCTCCTTTTTTTAAAAAAAATTGAATTCTTATTGTTGAAAGTATTATGTATGCCCTCCTTTTCCCCCCATTGACTCCTTCTAGCTCACGCCCACCGCCCCCCCCAATCCCAGACCTTCACCACCCTATTGTCCTTGTCCATGGGTTATGCATAGTATGCATACAAGTTCTTTGGTTGATCTCTTTCCACAGTCTCTTCTATGCTGCTATGTCTCTGGATCTGTTTTGTTCATCACTTTATTTTGTTCATTAGATTCCACATATGAGTGAGATCATGTGGTACTTGTCTTTCTCTGACTGGCTTATTTCACTTAGTATAATACTCTCCAGGTCAATCCATGCTCTTGCAAATGGTAAGAGTTCTTCCTTTTTTATAGCTGCGTAGTATTCCATTGTGTATATGTACCACACCTTTTTACCCACTCATCTGATGATGGGCCCTTGGGCTGTTTCCAAATCTTAGCTATTGTAAATCGTGCTGCTCTGAACATAGGGGTGCATACATTCTTTCTGATTGGTGTTTCCTGTTTCTTAGGATACATTCCTAGAAATGGGATCACTGGATCAAATGACAGTTCCATTTTTACTTTTTTGAGGAAACTCTATACTGATTTCCATAATGGCTGCACCAGTCTGCATTCCCACCAGTAGTGTACTAGGTTCCTTTTTCTCCACATCCTCACCAACACTTGTCGTTTGTTGATGGAAGCCATTCTGACAAGTGTGAGATGATAACTTATTGTTATTTTAATTTGCATCTCTTTGATTATCAGTGACTTTGAGCATTTTTTCATATGTCTCTTGGCCATCTGTATGTCTGCTTTGAAGAAGTGTCTATTTAGGTCCTTTGCCCATTTTTTGATTGGATTGTTTGTCTTCCTTCTGTTAAGTTGTATGAATTCCTTATATATTTTGGATATTAAACATTTGTCAGATATATCATTGCCAAATATGTTTTTCCATACAGTGGGCTCCCTTTTTGTTTTGTTGATGGTTTCTTTTGCTGTGCTGAAGCTTTTTATTTTGATGTAGTCCCATTTGTTTATTTTCTCCTTAGTTTTTTTTGCCCTAGCAGATGTATTGGTAAACATTGCTACAAGAGATGTCTGAGATTTTGCTGCCTATGGTTTCTTCTAGGATTTTAATGGTTTCTCAATTTACATTTAAGTCTTTTATTCATTTTGAGTTTATTCTTGTGTATGGTATAAGTTGGTGGTCTAGTTTCATTTTTTTTTTTTGCATGTATCTGTCCAATTTTCCAAACACCATTTATTGAAGAGACTGTCTTGACACCATTGTATGTTCTTATCTCCTTAATATTTTTCAAATATTAATTGAGTGTAATGGCTTGGGTCGATTTCTGGGGCCTCTGTTCTGTTCCATTAATTTATATGCCTGTTCTTGTGCCAGTACCAGGCTGTTTTGATTATGGTGGCTGTGTAGTATAATTTGATATCTAGTATTGTGATTCTCCAACTTTGTTCTTCTTTCTCAAGATTGCTGTAGCTATTCTGGGTCTTTTTGGGTTCCATATAAATTTTTGGATTATTTGCTCTAGATCTGTGAAATATGCTGCTGGTATTTTAACAGGGATTACCTTGAATCTATAGATTGCTTTGGATATTATGGACATTTTAATTCTGTTAATTCTATCAATCCATGAACACGGTTTATTCTTCCTCCTATTTATATCTTCCTCTATCTCTTTTTTCAACATTCTGTAGTTTTTCGAGTATAAGTCTTTTACCTTTTTGGTTAAATTTATTCTTAAGTATCTTATTTTTTTTGTTGCAATGGTAAATTAATTATTTGTTTAGTTTCACTTTCTGAGAATTCATTATTGGTGTACAAAAATGCCATCGATTTCTGGGTGTTGATTTTGTATTTGCTACATTGCCAGATTCATTAAATCTAGTAGTTTTTTGGTGGAGTCTTTAGGGTTTTCTATGTACAATATCATGTCATCTTCAATAATGAGTTTTACTTCTTCCTTTCCAATTTGGATGCCTTTTATGTCTTTTTGTCTGTCACTGTGGCTAGGACTTCCAGTACGTGTTGAATAAGAGTGGTGAAAGTGGGCATCCCTGTCTTCTTCCTGTTCTTAAGGAAAATGGTTTTAGTTTTTGCCTCTGATGTCTCCTTTTTAAAAAAAAAAAAAAAATATTTTATTGATTTTTTACAGAGAGGAAGGGAGAGGGATAGAGAGTTAGGAACATCGATGAGAGAGAAACATCGATCAGCTGCTTCCTGCACACTCCCTACTGGGGATGTGCTCACAACCAAGGTACATGCCCTTGACCGGAATCTAACCTGGGACCCTTCAGTCTGCAGGCCGACGCTCTATCCACTGAGCCAAACCAGTTAGGGCCTGACGTCTCCTTTTGAAAGTTGTTCATGTTTGTAAGAGACTTCCAGGGTCAAAATGGTCAGATTAAGTTTTGAAGAAGGTATAGAATCACAATTTAAAGTTTTACTAGATGGAAAGAAATTCATAATCATCAGTGCCTTTAAGAAGTATATCAGTGATAACTCTTAAAAGAACTGATTTTTCTAGATGGAATAAAAATAAAATATGAAATTTGATACCAGTTCAAGAAAGACCCTTTCAAAAGACATGTAAGCAAGAACAAGTATGGAAGGCAATATTAAAGTGCTAGCAATGGGTTCTCCGGGTGGGGAAATTATGGATTTTCTCCTTTTCTTTTTTTCATCCTTTCATTTTTATTTTTTTTAAATCCTCATCCAAGGACATTTTTTCCATTGATTTTTAGAGAGAGGGGAAGGGAGAGGGAGAGAAAGAGAGAAACACTGATGTGAGAGAGACACATCAATTGGTTGCCCCCCGCATGCCCAGGGCCTGGAGCCTGCAATCAAAGTATGTGCCCTTGACCGGAATCGCACCCTTTAGTCCACAGGCTGACATTCTATCCACTGAGCCAAACTGGCTAGGGCTTTTTTTTGTTTATTTGTACTTTATAATTTTTTTACTATGCGTCTAGATTATTTGATTGTTTAAAAAGTAATAAAAGATTGTAAATTACCCAAATAAAAGAAGGCATACAGGTGGTAGAAGTTGGCTATATTGATGTGACTATGTCAAGGGAATGCAGATACTTTTTCTTAACTACCAAGTTTTTACCCTGAGCTTTGCTGCTTATCTCAACCCTGTACTTGGTTCTCTTCTCTGTTTCCTCATTACTGATGGGAAGTTATGCTCATCTTCATGACATTTCATCTTAGTCCAGGTGGGAGGACAGTTGACCATGCTTTGTAGGCCAGTCCCCAAAGCTGTATTTAGGTTTCATGCTTGATTCTGTTCTGTCTTCTGCCTTCACATTTTCTGATCTGCCTTCTGAAGCTGGCTTTAAGACATGGGTGTTGGGAAAGGTTAGGAGGTGGTGGATGCTGGGAGACAGGACAGGAGCAGAGAGACTGGGACATGGACTTCATAAAGCAGGTGTAGTCCCTCCTCCAATCCTGAAAGCATAAAAACATGTCTTTGCTCCCCTGCCAACCTCTCCACCTCTACTTTGGAAGAAGAATTATCACATATTTCAAAATGATTTTAGACCTGCTTTGGAATCATTGTCTGTTCTAAAGTTAATTATAATGGAAATACTTTAGTTATAAAGGCCTCTAGACAGGCTTGTGTAAAGCAAGCAGTTAAAGGAACAAAACATTACAAATTGTGCAGGAAGAGATGTTTGAGGGATCAGTGGAGGTGGGGTGTGAGTGGCGAGGCATGGGGGAGGGGTTGAGAGGAGGCAACTTCCATGGTTAAAGAAACCATTTCTACAAACTTGGTGATTGTGAAAGCTCTGACCTCTGGATGACAGATGGTGAGAGTAACTCCTGTTTTTCGTGCTCATTTACTCATCACACTGAATATCCTGCTGGAGAGATTTGGCATTGCAGTCTCATATCATCTTGCATAGGAAATGCTTGGTGCTCCAGATTCTAGAATTTCTTGTATGGCACTTCCCTAAAAAGAAGGTATAACTGAATTAGCAGGCAACTGGGTGTCTAAGGGACTCATTCAAACCCATTTAGTGTACTTGCCACTACAGAGGGACAGGAGAATTCATTACAATGCCTTTCTCTTAAGGATCCTAAGTTTTCCAGAGCAGAATAAAGATGATCCTACTGCCAAGATTGGTATTGGTAGGTGAGTTTTGTTTTTGTCTGTGATGGATTCAAGTTCGTTCCTGTGAATATTTACCTACTGCCTGTTGTAACAAAACAATGCATATTGACCAGAACTTGTTGAAGCACAGGAGAACTGACCTCAAGCTCAGTCTTTGGCCTGATTTTGAGTAGCACCAAGCTTTAACTAATGTACTATAAGGCCACGGTGCAGGTTTGGCCAGGGTGTGTTCAAAAGAAGCATTTCTGTGTGATTATTTGGTGTTTTGTTTATTGGAGTTTCTAGTCTTGAATGCAGCCCATGTGGCAGATCCTCCAATATGAGTGTCTTCCTAAAGTTAGTCATAGGATGGAGCAGAGAATCCAAGGTCTCTTGACTCCTGGCTCCACATGGGACATGAGATTAGTCTCAGAGTTTTCCTCCTTTGCCAAGTGGTAGTAATGTCTACCATGTTCGAGGGTTAAATGCAAGTCTAGGCAATAATGTAAAAAAGTTTTTGGAATGAAAATCAAATGCAAAGTGAACATAGTAATGAGTGAACAGACATTTTTTTGAACTCTTGTATTACACCTTGGCTTTTACTAGGTCCAATGAGGTTTGCCATATATTAGTATGTCAAAGAAGATAAGAGGAAAGAAAAGTGACATTGCCAATAAGTGGGCAGACACTATGCACTGTGTTATTAACGGTTAAACTGTGTGGTCTAGGTAAGTGCTATTGGCCACATTGCCACAATTCCCCTCATTGCATGCTGTACCCCATTCAAATTTGGTCTGTTCATTAATCAGACTTTTCTCATCTGGGCCATTCTGCCCCTCACAATATTCTTTTCCCATTTCTGCCTTCTAAAACCATATTTTTTAAGGTGTAGTTTCCTCTGATTACCCCAGCTGGATGTGCTCTCTCTGGCAGACTTTTTCTGAAAAGGGTCAGATCATATATATTTTGGCTCTGTGGCTACATGGTCTCTGTCCCATGTACTCAACTCTGTGTCAAACAGCCATACATGAGTGGGTGTGACCATGTTCCAATCAAATTCAATGTACAGAAGTAGGCTGCCTGCTGGATTTGGCCTGCAGGCTGTAATCAACCCCTAGCATATGTCATTGTCAGCTATGTAGCTCTATTGGTTCTGTGCACATTTAATTTTTCCTGCCAGTTTGTGGTTTTCTTAAGGGGAGAGTCCAGGCCTTTTTGTTCTTTGTAATGCCCTGTTGTATAGGTAGGAGGGTGTTTAGTTGATGCTTGGCAAATAAGTGAACAGTGGTCAAATGTTGGCTGGTTTCTGGAGTTGGCAGCCTTAGTGTCTGTCAGCCACGTGGTGTTTTGCCCCGTCACTGGCCCCTCCGGAAAGGGAGAGGAGAGGCCCTCTGAGCTTTGTGACCATCTCGCTTCTGTCTTCCTTAGCCAGCCTTCCACTACTTTGAGCAACTACTATTTACAACTGAAATGATTATTTATACAGTGTTGGAGACTGTCGAACTAACATTAGGTTTCTTTAAATGTGCTATTAAAATGAAGGAGAGTGGCCATTTGTACCTTCAGAAGCATAGCAGCTGGGGGTTATGACCCTTCAAGTTATTTCCAAAGGCCCAGGGATTGGGGTTTTCCTAGTTTATGCATTACAAGGCAGTACTTTGTACACTGGGATAGGAAAAGAAAATGAAAAAAAATCAAACAAAAAACTTTATTACATCTTAATAATCATTTTGCAACACTAAACAGGTATGAATTTGGACACCTGCAAGTTGGAAATTTAATTATAGACATAATTTTCAATTTTTAGAAGATGTGTAATATATAAGGACAGTTTTCACATTTAGAAGAATAGTATCTTGCCCTAACCTGTTTGGCTCAGTGGATAGAGCGTTGGTCTGTGGGCCGATGGGTCCTGGGTTCAATTCCTGTCAAAGGCACATGCCTCAGTTGTAGGCTCCTCCCTAGCCTGAGCCCTGGTCAGGGCGCGTTCATGAGGCAACCAATCGATGTGTTTCTCTCACATCAACATTTCCCTCTTTCTTCCACTCTCTCTAAAATCAGTGGGAAAATATCCTCGGGTGAGGATTAAACAAACAAACAAACAAAAAACCCACAAAAAAAATAAACAAACAAGAATAAAAAATGCTTTTCAGTTCCAGATAATAAACATTCTTTTTTTCTTTCCGTAGGGTAATTTTATTTTTGCTAAAGTAGCTATTTGTTTTTCCCCCCTGCTTGAGCCCTTCATTGTAGAAGTGAACCTTTAGGGGTCCTGAATTCAGTAGGGGAGAATGTACATACAAACTGGTGAGTGAAGTAGTGCTTTAAATTTCACTGGAAGTGAGGCAGATGAGGACCTTGGAAAAGGAAGGTTATTATTTCCTTTGTGGAAACTTTTATCTTTGTTTTCTAAGTGACTGGTAAAAACAATAGTTTGCTGTGGAGTTTCAATAACCAAATAAAAGGAAATAGCATGCAAGTGACGGCAGCTGGTTGGCAGGGACAGGGCTGGCTCTTTGGAAGGTGAAATTTACCAAAGTCACGTTAACTATCTCCTGGTGCAGGGGTGGGAAGACCTCTTCTATAAAGGGCCCGATAAATATTTTAGACTCCATGGCCACGCAGTCTCTGTTGCAGCTGCTGCCGTAGCACAAAAGCAGTCACAGGCAGCACACAAGTGTGACTGCATGCCAATAAAGCTTTATTTGAACTTTCACATGTTCCAACTATTGTTATACTTTTAATGTGTTCCATTTATTTAAAAATGTAAAAACCGCCTTGGCTGGTTTGGCTCAGTGGATAGAGCATTGGCCTGTGGACTGAAGGGTCCCGGATTCAATTCCAGTCAAGGGCACATGTCTGGATTGTGGCTCCATCCTCAGTAGGCTTGCAGGAGGTAGCCAATCAATGATTCTCTCTCATCGATATTTCTATCTCTCTCCCTCTCCCTTCCTCTCTGAAATCAATAAAAAATATATATCTATAATAATAAAAGCATAATATGCTAATTAGACCGGACAGCCTAACGACCTTCCGGACATCCTTCTGGACAACCTTCTGGACAAAACCAGGGCTGCGAGGGCCAAGCCCCTTGCACGAATTTCGTGCATTGGGCCTCTAATATATATATGTAAAAACCATTCTTAGTTTGCTGACTGTATAAAAACAGGTAGTAGGTGGCATTTGGCTGCAGCCATTATTTGCGGACCCCTATCCTTCCTGGTGGGTCAGCAAGGTGATTTCTTGAGGTTGAGGGAGGGTATAGTGTTGAACACATTGCATATCTTGTACTTTTTAGTTTACCTTTTAGTCTGATTATGATTGGTTAACACAGACTTGTGAAGAAAATTCCTGGTGGGTTGTGGACCACTGTAGGAGTCCTTGCACCACGAATACAAAGTTGAGTGGTACTTGGTAGCTCATCTGGTGTAAGATGGGATTGGACTAAATGACTTTAAAGGTTTCATGTATATTTTAACATTTTAGGCCCTATATCACTTGGGTATTTGCTGATGATAATTCTTGCAAATTACCTTCCTAAAAATTATCTAAATATTTATTGAGAAACAAATATGCCCTACCTGTACAGGGCTTGATGATGCTGGACAAAACCAGGGCATGGAGGTGGATGGTAGGGTAGTCAGAGCACAAAAATGTACATTTTAGTATTCCAAAGGAAAATTTTTCTAGATTGTGAAAAAGAGAAAAATAACCTTTCTTGTATTTATAAAAACAATATAATGCAATTATACATTTAAAAATATTTTTAAAAATAAAAAAATTATTCATTCATGCAACACATATTTCTTGAGTACCTACTATGATTCAGGTACTGGTCTGGCATTGAGCACCAAATGGTCTTTATAAAGCTTAATTTTTTTTCTCAATAACTTTTTTCAAAAATATTTTTTAAAATACATTTTTATTGATTTCAGAGAGGAAGGGAGAGGGAGAGAGAGAGAGAAACATCAATGATGAGAAAATCATTGATTGGCTGCCTCTTGCAAGCCCCCTACTGGGGATAGAGCCTACAACCCGGGCATGTGCCCTTGACCGGAAATGAACCCAGGACTCTTCAGTCCACAGGCAGATGCTCTGTCCACTGAGCCAAACCAGCTAGGGGCTATAAAACTTATTTTTAAAACTTATTTTTATTTTTTTAAACATAAAGCGTACATTCTAATGGGAATATTTTGTGAAGGTGATGGGTTGGTAGTTTTATTTGTGCTTTTCACAAAAGGTCTGCTTACTCACTACTTGTTTTCATATTGTTTTGTTTCAGTTATCTCTTGGCAAATCTCTGAGTAATGTTTTTGAGTAATCAGAGGAAATTTTACCTTAGGTCACACAGGTTTTTGTTGACGCTCTCAGTCTCCTAAGGTTTGTTAATCATTGAACATAATTCTAATTCCTCACTGACAGAAAATGAATTTGCTCTTTTTAGTTATAATAACCAATTTAAAAAGCACTTCAATCTACTTAAAACTATAGGTAAGGCCAATCAAGTAGGTCCTTTAGAAAATTACTGTCACATTCTCAAAGGAACTTTTTATCCATACTATCAGTCTTCTAAGCAATACTAGTGAATTTAGGTTTGAATTACACAATACTGTCTATAAAATATTCCATGTGTATTTATTTAGCAAATACTAAAAAATTCACAGGCAAAATAAAAGCAACTGAAAATACTTAATACCTGTTAAAGCTGTCTCACGGCTTTACCTGGATGCCACAATTTTTGTTTTTTATAAGAGGATGGCATTTTTGGACTTTACAACTAGAAAAAAAATACCATTCCAATAATATTATGACAATAACAACCATAACCCAAGGATAGTGAAAGCTGTCACTCCTCATCACTCTCCCCAGACCACTCCCCATTCTGCTCAACTGCTGTTCAGAGTGGTCACCACTTCATTTTTCTAAAAAAATAAAGTCAAATCTGGCCTTGACCTTTCACACATTTATTTGCTGCTTTTGGGGATTCCCCTCATTCTAACCCTACCATCTAGTTAATTTCTGATATCTGACCTTGAAAGTCCATCCCCTCTTCACTGAAGCATTCCCTGACCTTCCTGGGGATGGATGTTCCCTTGTTATACACCCTGTAGCATCCCCTATTTTTTCATAGCCACTGTAATTAATTATTTATGTCATCTAACAGTAGGCCATATGAATGTAGAGACTATATTGCCTATCACTCCACCTCAGCACTTGGTATAAATGGGTGTCATCCCAGAGCCTCCCTCCTAGGCATCTCAGTCAGAGAAGTATCAGTATAAGCTACTACTCATGTGATTTAGTGAGAAATCTTGATGTTTCCTCTTCCTGTGGTTCTGTGTGTCTTTTGTGGGTTTCAAACTTTCATGGCCTAAATATTTAATTATAATGTTACCTGACTAGTTCGTTCAATTACTCTTTAAAAAAATATTTATATTGATTTCAGAGAGGAAGGGAGAGGGAGAGAGATACAGAAACATCAATGATGAGAGAAAATCATTGATCGGCTGCCTCCTGCCCATCTCCTACTGGGGATTGAGCCCGAAACCTGAGCATGTGTCCTTGACTGGAATCAAACCCTGACCCTTCAGTCCGAAGGCCGATGCTCTATCCACTGAGCCAAACCAGCTGGGGCTCAATTACTCTGAGGAAATGTTGGAACTTTTCAGAACATTTAATAGCACAGAATGAATAGGGTCAGGATATTTGGAACCCAGACCTCCTTGGAAAAATCAGGGCATGTAATAAGTACATATTTGTCTTTAAAGATGAGTGGCACGGGAAAATACATATGCATGAGATAACTAGTATGCAACCAATGACAGTGTTTGTCTATCTGTCTGTATACCAGTCTGATATTCCCCCCAATATCTCATTGATATTGTACAAGGCCATTAAGTTCAGAAGAGGAGTTCAGGACAGGAATTGATGTGAGAAAGCAGCTTCATGGAGTAGCTGGGGTTTGAGTGGGCCTATAAGACATAGCCACATTTCAGTAGCTAGAGAAAAAGTTCCAGCCATTGGATGTCATAAGCCCTCTATCTAAACTTCAAGCTCAAATCTATCTTTTGGGTTCCAGACCCTTAAATCCATTAGTGCATTAGACACGTCCACTTGTGTGTCCCACCGTCACCTCAAAGGCAACATGTCCAAAGTGAATTCATTTTCTCACCCTCAAAATTGCTTCTCTTCCATTGTGTTGGAACTAGTAAATGTTACTCAAGCTGGGACCTCACTCATCATGTCTTCCTCACCCATCACATTCAATCTTTCTTCAAGTCCTCTTAGCCCCACCTCCAGAATTTTCCCACAACCTCTCTCTCCACACTCCCTTGTCTAGGTCACCATCCTCTTGCTCTGGCTCCTGCAATAGTCTTCTAAGCGATCTTCTTCTTTGTAGGTGGCCTGTTCTCTGATTCATGCTGTGGCCACAGTGATTTTCTTAAAAGACAAATGTCTTAATATCATGTTATCTGCTTTAAAGCTTCTCATAAAGTAAAAATGCCTTATCTGAACATACAAGGCCCTCTTGATCCCTGCCCAACCTCAGCCATGCTGAACTTCTTACAGGTCCTCCCACATAGTGCGTTCTCTCCAACTTCCGCAATGCTGTTCCTTCTGCCTGAATTACTTGACTCTTCAGTTGGTGATCCTTCCCTCCTCCAATGCACAGGCCTGGAATACTTTCTCTGAACCTCAGTACTCTGAAATCCAGGGAGTAAGGTGACTCTAAACCTCAGCAAGTCAAGCCTTCATTGACATTTTTCCTCTGCTTGGTGGGTGAGAATGTGGAACTTATGGCTTCAGTTTCCTTGTGTGCCTGGTTTCTTCTGGCACCTGTCCTCACACCTGCTTTCTGGCCTGCCAGTGTGTCTGATCTAGGAGACGTGGGGAGGATTTGAGGGGGGTCAGCAGTGCTTTAGCAGGAAGGACAACACAGGGAGGCCCAGGAGCCGTGGGCTTGCCTGACTCCTGGCCCCGTGCGCCGCCCCCCCCCCCCCGCCCCGCCCCCCTCCCAAACACACTCACACAGAAGCATGAGCAGCTGGTCAGCATGTGGGCTGGGAAGAATGTGGCTGGGCTGGGGACTAGGGATTAAGGCAGCCCTCATAGCAGCAACTGTGACACAGGGAGCACCTGGCCCTCCTGGAAGTCCTAGGACTCTTTGACCTCATTCCTGCATTTCCGGGATTTTCTGAATTATAGCTAAAGTAAAGGAGACAGAGCTCTAGGAATCAACCATTGATTTCCTGAGATTGACTTCTTTTCAGCTGAGGAGATTCTCTGAATGATTCCTGGAAATTGGAGCCAGCTCTGGCGTTCTTGCAAAGCCTCGTGACTAACCCCTTTCCAGTGTGCCTTGGGACTTGCACTCTGTGAGCCCTGATTAGGGGCCCATCCCAGGAGCTGGGTCTCAGCCATAGTCTAACACAGCGACCCCTTTGGCGGTCGAACGACCCTTTCACAGGGGTCGCCTAAGACCATCCTGCATATCAGATATTTACATTACGATTCATAACAGTAGCAACATTACAGTTATGAAGTAGCAATGAAAATAATTTTATGGTTGGGTCACAACATGAGGAACTGTATTTAAAGGGCCAGAAGGTTGAGAACCACTGTGTTAACCGAAGAAAAGGAATGTGAGGGGATGAGGAGTGTAACTACAATACAGGACAGAAAAAAGTAACTCCATAATTCAATTGTTAGAATTATTATGAAGGAACTGTCTTTTGAATTGTTTTTAAGCAAAGGAGTCATAAAACTTTTATGTGACCATTTTTCTTTGCATTTGAAGTTTATATGCCAAAAGTTCTTCATAAATCTTCATTAAGATGTCAGAATTCCTTGTGAAGCCTCTCTTCATTTGCATTCCCTTGTACAGTTATTAACAAAAGACTCTTTATGTCCCCACCCCGCCTGATTTCAGTTATGAACTCCATTTTCCTTTTATTATTTCATAGAATCTGGTTACTTGACTGAACTTAGTGAATCATTTCTTGAGGACTTGGTGGGAAGCAGAGAATGGTAGTGATGAGGGCAGTGTGTGAGCCCTGGGTGAGTGGGGACAAAGAGGGGTAAGTCACCCGTGACACCACTCGCTCCTCAGAGTAGGAAGAACCAAATTATTACCTCAGAGTTTCTTCTTGTCAAGTTTTAAAAATTGTTGGCCAGAGTTAATATTTTTTGCAGTTTGAAAATAGATTTCTGCAGTTGAAACATATAATAGGATGAAGCCTGGTTATTATTATTATTAATTAGGCTTCTCTCAAAAATTATTTGAGCATCAGCTTGGTCAATTTAAACAGTGATGACAGTATGAGCTATGTAAGGGGTTTAGGGACCATTTAAAAATTGTGCCATGGTAATGATCAATCACAGGGGTTTAAGTTCCTGTTCATATCTTGTGCTTTATTCATTTGAGGCCTGTGAGATTGAGTGGGGATGTCCCCAAGCATTTAGGAGTCTGTGTCTGCTGGGATTTCAGAGTTGCTCAGCACTCAGAGTGAAATGAGGGAGGGAGGGTTACTGCTACTGAACACCTCTTCCCATCTCAGGTTTTCTCATCTCATATTGCCTCCATTCCAGATCCTCGGCTCGTTCCTAAGTAGTTGTTAGCAAAAGTATATGTGAATGCTTATTCAAGAATATAAAACATTTAAAAATACTCTTTTACACTGTGACTTTGGAATGAAAAATTCTAACTGAACTTGGCCTTGTGTTTTCCTAACATGCCTTCTGAACCCCACATAGATACATTTCCTTCTGTGGGAAACTTAAAAAAATTTTCCCCCCTCATTTTCCCACCAGCAGTATTTGAATGCCTACAAAATGCATATTGATAGTTTTTCTAGCGGGGCCTGGTTGTGGCTATTAGTGATGAATGTGAAGATTAGATGTGGTTCAGGCTCAGAAGGAGTTTAAAATGTGGCAGAAGTAAGACCTACCCCAGCCATGAGTGTAAGTCTCTGTGGATTAATGTAACTGGAGTTATAATGTACCCCACTGCTCACATCTTGCTTAGTTTACATTGAATTCTTTCTGTGTGAAGGGATACACTCTATACCATATGAATCTATGGCTGCTTACTTGCTACAGTACTGCCTTTAGAATTGTTTGCTGTGCTATAAACATGCACATCTATTTCTCAAGTAAACTAGAAGATCCCTAAAAGGTATGCAAGGAACAATATTTTGTAAATTTTTGTTTCATATCCTAAGTCATGCTTCCTTGTTAACAGTGACATGATAGGATGAAGAATTGAAGGTTGGTTTGGGGGCATTTGAGCTGGTTGTTACCTAGAGAAGAATTAGTTAGTAACTACGGGGAAGTTATTGGGGGAGGATTGACCTTGCAGTTTCAAGTAAAGGAGAGCCATGCCTGCTCATTTTTGGGTTGCTTTTTTGAAATATGGCCACCTCTTAAAATTTACATATTTTTCAGTTAAGAAATGTTGATTAATTAGAACCTGAGCATGGCTCTGTGCTTTACTGAGATAATGTGATTTTTAAAAATTAAGACATTATTTTTCTCTCAAATCTGCAATTTTGACAGAGTTTGGTAGGGACAGTGGATCTCTGCTTCAAACAGTGTCCATTGGAGAGGCAGCTCATTTCCATAGATAGCAAGTTGGTATTGGCTGTTGGCTTGGTGCATCAGTTTCCTTCCTGTGAGTTTCTCTGTGGACTGCTTGAGCTTCCTTATGGCATGGTGGCAGGGTTCCAAGCATGAGCATTCCAAGAGACAGAAGGTAGAAACTGTTAGTTTGTTAAGACTTAAGCCCAGAAACTGGTACCATTCTAATTTTGAATAGGAAATTATATGTGAACACCATTTAATGATTACCCCCACTTACCCCCACCCATGGCTCCTACTTTGGGGAAGGGGAAGGTGGTTTTATTCCCATTGAAGAGTAAAGGAAGGTGCCAAGTCCATGAGGTACTGTTAATGCTTATTATAAGGTCTGTTTTACTATTCCCATTCAACTGAATGGAGTGTCAGGGACAGAAGATTGGATCCCAGCTTAAGCTTCTTGGAGGGATGAGGAGGGCACACTTGTGTTAGTTTCGGGGTGAGGAAGTTGACAGGCTTCTTTTCCCTGTGATTTTATTAGCTGAGCTATTGCTTACATAATACTTACAATGTACCAGGTACTACAGATATTATCTACACTAATAAAAGAGAAACATGGTAATTAGCGTATGACCGCTACCCTTTTCATTGGCTAATCAGTGAGTATATGCAAATTAACTGTCAGCCAAGATGGCGGCCGGCAGCCAGGCACTGAAGCGAGCATGAGGCTTGCTTGCTGCGGACTCCAATGTTCCCCGCCTCACTTGCCGGCCTCTCAACTGCAACTCTAAGCAACTATATACTATGTTGCAAATAAAAAGGTAAACAAAACCCCAGAAAGCAGCCTGACTGAAACCCAGCCGGACCGAAACATTGTATCCATGTTTTCAGCAGCGAGGCCTCAGAGCTAAAGCTGGCCCAGAATAAAAAAAAAAAAAAAAAGAAAGAAAAAAAAAAAAAAAGAAAACAAGGAGCCATTGGGAGCTTTAGTCACTCGCCAGCTGGAAAACAGCCCTCAGCCCCTCACCCAGACTGGCCAGGAACCCCAGTGGGGACCCCCACCCTGATCCAGGACACCCTTCAGGGCAAACCAGCCGGCCCCCACCCATGCACCAGGCCTCTATCCTATATAGTAAAAGGGTAATATGCCTCCCGGCACCGGGATCAGCGGAGCAGCGAGGCTCCTGGCACCGGGATCAGCGTGACAGGGGGCAGCGCCCAAACCCCCTGATCGCCCTGCAGCTGTGTGTGTGATGGAGGCGGGGCCACAACTTCCCTATCCGCCCTGCTCTGTTCATGACAGGAAAAGGCGCCCCAACCCCCTGATCAGCCCTGCTCTGTGCCTGATAGGGGGGAGCTCCCCAACCCCCTGATTGCCCTGCAGCTCTGTGCTTGACAGGGTGCGGCGCACCAACCCCCTGATCAGCCCTGCTCTGTGTGTGACAGGGTGCGGCACCCCAACCTCCCCCCTCCCCGCCCCCATGGGCCCTGCTCTGTGTGTGACAAGGTAGAGCCATAACCTCTCCATCAGCCCTGCCCCGAGTGTGACAGTGGTGGCGCCCCATCCCCCTGATCGGCCCTGCTCTGTGAGTGATAGAGGGTGGAGCTCCAACCCCCCTCCAAGGGCCTTGCTCTGTGTGTGACAGGGTAGAGCCATAACCTCCCCATTGGCCCTGCCCTGACTGTGACAGAGTGTAGCGCCCCAACCCCCTGATCCGCCCTTCTCTGTGAGTGACGGGGGGAGCTCCTCAACCCCCTGATTGGCCCTGCTCTGTGCATCACAGGGGGTGGCGCCGCAACCTCCCCATTGACCCTGCCTTGAGTGTGATAGGGGGTGGTGCCCCAACCCCCCAATCGGCCCTACCCTGAGCATGACTGAGGGTGGCATCGCAACCTCCCAATCTGCCCTGCTCTGTGCATGACAGGGGGCGGTGCCCCAACTCCCCAATCAGCCCTGCTCTGAGCCTGACCAGGGGCTGCACCTAGGGATTGGGCGTGCCCTCTGCCACCCAGGAGCAGGCCTAAGCTAGCAGGTCGTTATCTCCCGAGGGGTCTCAGACTCCGAGAGGGCACAGGCCGGGCTGAGGGACCCCCCCACCCCCCGCCCGAGTGCATAAATTTTTGTGCACCGGGCCTCTAGTCCTATATAATAAAGAGGTGATATGCAAATTAACCCTCACGCCCTCACAAAGATGCCTGCCTACGACCAGGCTGGCAGGGAGGTTAGTGAGGGATGACCAAATGACTGAACAAGTGGGCTATGTGGGGTGACCAGGCCTGCAGGGGGGTTAGTGAGGGACGACCAAATGACTGAACAGCAGGCTGTGTGGGGTGACCAGGCCTGCAAGGGGGTTAGTGAGGGACGACCAAACGACTGAACAGCAGGCTGTGTGGGGCAATCAGGCTGACACGGGGGGCAGTAAGGGGTGACCAGGCCAGCGGGGGGGGGGGGGGGGGGTCAGTTAGGGGTGACCAGAAAGGCAGGTAGGTGAGCAATTAGGAGCCAGGGGTCCCAGATTGGAGAGGGTGCAGGCTGGACTGAGGAAACCCCCCCACCCCGTGCATGAATTTCATGCACCGGGCCTCTATTCTCAATTATATTTCCACAAGAGACTGTTACTGGTAGAATCTTAAAGTACTGCTGCTGTTGAAGAGGTTATTATTGACAATCCCTTGCCTGGTTTTATTACTCTGTATAATATATACATTGCTGCCATTCAAAGGTAATTCTAAAGATATTCTGAAATTCTTACATTTTTGATGTTTTTGAACACATCCTTAAATCCTTCCTCATATTATTTTAGTTTCTCTAAGACTAGAATAAATATTTTCTTACTGCTTTTTACTTTTAAGTTAAAAAAATCTGATTTAGTGAGAATCCACATATTTTAGTTTGGGATATTACCACACTGCCAGAGTTGATTAAGTCTTATTTCCACTCAACACCATTTAATAGTATATCGAGTATAATGAGCACCAGTGTGGGATTGCCCCTTCTTTTTAGTTGAGGTCAGTTGGCAGCCAGCATGCACTGTTCCTTTATTTTGCAAAGGTTTTGCTTGGGCAGAGACTCCTCTTTTAACCAAATCCTGCTTTTCATCTGTTTTTAATGGCAATAGAGCACATTTCCCAGCCATTTGTAAACAGTGCCTGTCTGGCAGGATTTCCTGGACACAGAGCCTTGACAACCATTACCAGCCAACTTTTTTTTGAACTTCAGTGATTATCCTGGTTATTTGTTCTGCATTTTCTGCCATGGGAACCAATAAAGCTTATCTTTTTGAATTTAGCAAAAGGTCCAAGGAATAAGCCATTTTCTAATTAGGCCCTTTGTTTTCCCCAGCATATTAATTTGATGAATCCAGCTATTAATCTGTAAGTCAGTACTATGCAGAGTGATGTTAATTTCTGAACAATGTTCCTATGGCAGACCTTGGTCACTGCAATCTTGGAATCCTTACCTTATAGACTGACATAATCCAAATATGGCAGGAACACTGGCCTATGATTAAAATTTGGTTGGTTAACTAAAGATAATTTTGCAGTGCAAATATCATTAATATGCTCTTTTTTATTAATATGCTCTTAAGCACAATAATTTTAAAAATCCATATGTAATGAGTCATCCTCAATAATAAGGCAATCATTTTTTTTTTTTTTACCTCTATAAAAATAAGCAAAAGATAAAACGTGGTTGCTGACATTGGTTGCCTGTTGATTGTGCCAGTCCTCTAGGGGAACAAAGTCCCCGAATAATGGAAGACTGGGGAGGTCAACTCGGCTAGCACCCAGAACAATGATGCTCGTGCCCAGTCACATTCTCTTCTCCTCCGTGGGTTGAGATGCTCTGTGAGATGTGTGTGATTCGAGTGCTTCCTGCTGTCACTTAGGAATGTACACAGTGAAGCAGAAGACAAATTAACAAAGAAGTTAGATTAGATGGTCTCAAAGTTTTCCTTTTTTTTTTTTTTTTTTTTTAGCATTCTAAGTGTGAAGGGAATGATGTATTTAACTTTTTGATCATAATGCAAATGATAGAAAAGAGGTGCTCTGATTTAAAAAGTTATATTTGAAGCCCTCGCTGGGTAGCTCAGTTGGTTGCACTCTTTTCCCAATGTGCCAAGGTTGTGGGTTCGATTCCCGGTCTAGGCATATACAGGAAGCAACCAGTGAGTTCTAAAATAGGTGGAACAACAAATCAAAGTCAGTCTCTCTCTCTCTGTCTGTGTCTCTCTCTCTCTTCCCTGCTTCCTCTTGTATTTGATAACAGATTTTCAGAAGCACAGCCTTCCTGGTAAGTGATGAATGTCTACACTTTGCTGGATATTATTAATAAAACCAATATTCAGTGAAGTGAGCCTGCCCTGAAGAAAGATGCAAATCTAGTCTTCTCTGTAGCCTGCCTGAGGGTTTGATGTAATATAAGCAGCTGGCGGAACATAGGAGTTCTGTTGGGAAAAATTACTCACATATTGTAGGATGCAGTATGATTTATGGTCTTTGTAATCAATGACCAGACCACTGCTATAGGTATTTGGGATGTATTCTGGGTGAGTGCTAAGAATCCTGATATCTTAATTATCAGTATATTTACTTAGTTACACAAAACTAGATGAGAACGGGGAGGCTGATCTATAGTTGTATCATCTTTGCAGGGCTCTTTTTTGAAAACTATAATATTTTGGTCTATGCTTAGAAGTGTTACTCTTAATCCTTATAGAAAACTCTGTTTCAATATGTTTTTCCCACAAGGGCTCAAAAGTTAAGTATGAAAATGCAATGACTCCTGGCTTTGATACTGATAAGTGTCATGAAAATGTCAAGAAATTTATCAACGTTTTATTCGTTTTTGCTTTCATTAATTAAAAATGCATTTCAACAAGTAAGCCAACTTTTTGTATGTACAAAACTACGTGGACCATATAGGCAAAGTGTCGCCAAGCCTCACTCCTTTCAGCCCCACACTGAGAGGTCAGACTACCACTGCAGGTCACAATGGTAAAAAAATATCACCTATACAGTATTTACTTTGCTAAAAATAAAATTGCTGGATGTTTCAACCTCTAGCAGTTTTCCCCTTTCAGATGAGTCTTATCTCCTTGAAGAAGCCTGGGAAGAAAGCCTGCCAATTGGAAAATAAGACAGGAGTTCATTTAAACGCACATTTTTGTAAAGCATCACTGTAGCACAAAGGCCATAGCTAAAATCATGTGCTACTTTTCTTGAAGTGCAGCCCAACTTCAGATGCTATAATGGCTGTCAACTACTTTTCTCCGAGTTGTAGCTAAGCATTGAGTCACATTCTTTAGTGACAGGGGAGTGCTTCCCCCTTTCTCCCCTCCCTTCTCTGTCTCTTTTCTAAAACCTCATCAACCTTCCTGCTGTGATTGGACCTAAGCATGTTAATTTCAAGTAGTGAGCTGGCCTGGACAGCCAGGGAGACAAGAGCCTGTGGATATCTGCTGGGGTCCAACCCCAGCGGGTCCAGGGGTCCCCAAAGGTGTGGACGGAGTTCGGCGAAGAAGGAAGGACACGGAGGCAGCATTCAGGTGATCAGCAGCCTAGTCAGGACCTCTAGCCAGGATCTCCAGCCAAATTCTGGTTGGAGTTCTGGTTAGGAACTGATGAGGATCTGACGAGGAGCTGATGAGGAGCTGATGATTATTGTCTTGTTACATCCGTATTTATACCAGCCGATTTTAATCTTATCAATTTCTATTCCAAAAGTTAGGGCATTTCTTATCTCCATTCCAGGGAGTAAAGATTATGTAGCTCAAGCATGATTGTTTGTAGTTAAAGTGATTAACTACCCGCCTGGCACTTAGTTAAGGGGTTTTATCCCCTCCCTAACTTCAGGGAAAAATCCCTACCTGGGGAAACAACCTTTCTCGGAGAGGTGACCTTGGTTAAAACACATAGCGCTAAGGGGAGCAAACATATTAAGAACAGTATGCCGTATACACCAGGTCCCTTGAAACATATGCTGTGCAGACGTTTCTTCTCTGCAGTGACTGTGTCAAGGAGCAAGGATGGACCGGCTCCCGGCAGATATCACTGTGGATGGGTGCTGAGAATCAAGCAGGAGGCGACCTGCACAGTAAGCAGAGCACAGGGGCAGGGGACCCATCGACTTGCTTTTGTTTAAAAAGTGATGTCTTTTGCTCTGCACAGAGCCCATGGGGAAATTCTTGGACTTGACCAAGCTTAATTCTTTATAATATTTATTTTCTTTTAATTTTGGATTCAGATTCTTAAGATTCTACGTAAATTATTTTTCTTCCAAGGGACACTAACAAGAAGATTAAGGGAAATTTCAGGAGTGCTTGGTTTTGGTGCCAGGCAGACCTACCTAGGTCCAAATTCCTACACTACTTATGAGTTAGGCAAATCTCTTAAACTTTTAAATCTCAGTTTCCTCATTCATAAAATGGGGATAATTTCTCTATTCAGGATTATTGTATTAAATGAGATAATGATTCAAGTAAAATTCTTGAGGTTCTGTAAGAGACCAACAGCTGGCTGGTAGCTGGTATCAACAGCTTCAAGAAAGTGATCTCCTGTTGTATTCTTGACTTTGACATGGTGCTGTGAATTTTGCATTGCTTGCTCCTAATTTGACCTACCAGTGGGGAGAATGTTTCTTTATGGCTCTTCTGGTCCACTATAGGCACTGTCACATGATCAGGGTCCATCACTCTCTACCTGAGATGGACCAATAACACCAACCTGAAGGCAAACACTCTTGAATACAGATGCTTATTATTTTCAGTTAAACAGGTATTGGAAAATCTGTATCTACAGTAACATTGATAAGGGTGGAGTTTATTTTTTTTAAATGTTTTTATTGATTTCAGAGAGAGGAAGGGAGGGGAGAGAGAGAGAGAGAGAGAGAGAGAGAGAGAGAGAGAGAGAGAGAGAAAGAAGAAAGAAAAGAAAGAAAGAAAGAAAGAAAGAAAGAAAGAAAGAAAGAAAGAAAGAAAGAAAGAAAGAAAGAAAGAGAGAAAGAACTATTGATCGGCTGCCTCCTACACTCCTACACGCCCTCTACTGGGGATCGAGCCCACAACCAGGGCATGTGCCCTGACCAGAATTGAGCCATGACCTCCTGGTTCACAGGTCACTGCTGAGCCACACCAGCCTGGCAAGGAGAGCTTATTTCTTTAGGAAAAATAATCACTCACTTTTCAAAAATATTCGCATCAAAATTATTTTTCACAGGGAGCTTTCTCTGTGCATTTAAACTGTAATTAAAACAAACCCAATGAGCCCTGGCTGGTGTGGCTCAGTGGTTGAGGGTCAACGCATGCACCAAGAGGTTGCCGGATCGATTCCTAATCGGGCATAAGGGCAGGGGTGAGGTGAGGGGTGTTGTGGGCTCAGTCCCAGTTGGGAAGGAGTGCAGAAGACAGCTGATCCATGTTTTGATCTTTCTATCCCTTTCCCTTCTTCTCTCTCTAAAATTAATAAAAACATTTAAAAACAACAACAAACCAAATGAAAAAGGATTTCAACCTAAACTTTCAATGGCACAAAGTAAAGTGCATTTGTGTCCAATGTTGGACTCCTTTTCTTTCAAGCATTTTTGTAGGGCTGTCCACACCTGTTCCCGTCACTTACTTACTGTTTTATATTTTAAACTTAGCTTTAGAATGCTTATGCTGATGTTCATGAGTATATTTTCAAATGCTGTTTTAGTTTTGCTCTCTCATTCACAGTGGATTCTTGAAGCATGAGGAATTTTAGGAAGTGGCATGAGTAGGAGTCATTGTTGTCAGCTGCCACAGAGGGAATGTCACTGGGTCTTTTTGATCCCCTTTTTCCTCATTAGTAAAATACTTATATTGGCATTGCTTACCTAACAGTTATTGTGAAGCCCGATAATAATAATAACAAACATTTATGAACAGTTATTATGTGCCAGGAAACTATGCTAAGAGCTTTACATGCCTTAGTAACTTTAATTTCAAGATAACTCTATGGGCCTGATACTTTTGTCCTAATAAAAATAATGGTAGCTAACAGTTATTGATAGCTTTCTACCTGCCAGCCTGCCAGGGACTTTGTATGCGATAGGTGTTGGAAAACCAAGGCACACACAGATTCAATAACTTGCTCAAGTTTATACCTAAGTAGTAAGGGCAGGAGCTAGGATTGGAAGATTAGTACACAGTCTGGTTCCAGACCTCTTTTTTTAACATTAATTTTTTCCCACAGTTTTAAGATATAATTGACATTTAACATTGAGTTGAAGGTGTACAACATTATGATTTGATATATGTAAATATTGATATATGTCACCACATAATTAGAACATTTGTTTCTTGTAATGAAAACTTTTAAGATCTACTCTCAGCAACTTTGACTTAACAGTCTTGTTAACTATAGTCACTGTGCTGGACATGGCATCCCAGAACTTATCACTGAAGTTTTTTTTGATCACCTTTCTCCACCCCCACCCTCTCCTTAACTGTTAGTCACTGGTCTCTCCATTTTACAAATAAAGAAACTGAGAAATAGAGGCTGAGTACCTTGTCTAAGGCCATACATCTAGTGAGTGGCAGAGGAGGTGTTCAGACCAGGTTCTTTGTGACTCTCTGTCTACAGTGTTGCCTGTTGTGCAGTATGACCTTGGAGGCTGAGGCTATGGGATTAGGTGCCACTCTGAGAGCTTTTTGCTTTCTGCTGTCATAACAGCAGAAAAATGCACATTAAGGGCAGGTCCCCCTTGAAGACCCACTGCACTAGAGCTGTTGCTTGTTTATTCAAATCTACAATTTCTTCCTCCCAAGGTCAGAGAATGACAGAGAAATGGGCTCTCCTTTTTAAAGTTATTACGAGTGCTGACCCAGCAGCAGGTTGCGGAGTGATTTTCCTGGGAGAGTGTGGTGCTACAGCTTGACTGGGGTCTAGCAGTGCTGTTGGAAGTGCCAGAGCTGATTCCTCAAGGGAGAGTGGTCCAGAAGAAAACAAATGAATTCCCAGAGGCCCTTGTATTATCAGTGGCAGTGTCTTAGAGAGCAGGAATATGATGGCTCATCTTTGGGAAAAGTCCCAACTTTGAGGATTTTTCTTAGGACACTTACCATCCCTTATTTTTATAACTGGAGGAGAGAGGAATATGTGCCATTTTGCTATACTTATAAAGAATCAGAATTTTCAGGTCCAATGGAGTCTCCTCATGCTCTACCAATTTATGGAGAACTTTGAAAAATAATTGGGAAGAAATTCTTCTGCAATTTATTTTGCTAACTTGAGACCAGAAAGACTTGGGAAGGATTATATTGTTCTTTTTTTTTTTTTAAATTAAATCTTTATTGTTCAGATTATTACAGTTGTTCCTCTTTTTCCCCCCATAGCTCCCCTCCACCTGGTTCCCACCCGACCCTCCGCCCTCACCCCCCGCCATCACCCCCCACGCCCCCACTGTCCTCATCCATAGGTGCACGATTTTTGTTCAGTCTCTTCCCGCATCCCCCACACCCCTTTCCCCCACAAGAATAGTCAGTCCACTCCCTTTCTATGCCCCTGATTCTATTATATTCACCAATTTATTCTGTTTATCAGATTATTTATTCACTTGATTTTTAGATTCACTTGTTGATAGATGTGTATTTGTTGTTCATAATTTGTATCTGTACCTTTTTCTCCTTCTTCCTCTTCTTAAAGGATACCTTTCAGCATTTCATATAATACTGGTTTAGTGGTGATGAACTCCTTTAGCTTTTTTTTACCTGTGAAGCTCTTTATCTGACCTTCAATTCTGAATGATAGCTTTGCTGGATAAAGTAATCTTGGTTGTAGGTTCTTGGTATTCAGCACTTTGAATATTTCTTGCCAATCCCTTCTGGCTTGCAAAGTTTCTGTTGAGAAATCAGCTGACAGTCATATGGGTACTCCCTTGTAGGTAACTGACAGTCTTTCTCTTGCTGCTTTTAAGATTCTCCCTTTGTCTTTTGCTCTTGGCATTTTAATGATGATGTGTCTTGGTGTGGTCCTCTTTGGATTCCTTTTGTTTGGGGTTCTCTGCGCTTCCTGGACTTGTAAGTCTATTTCTTTCACCAGGTAGGGGAAGTTTTCTGTCATTATTTCTTCAAATAGGTTTTCAATATCTTGCTCTCTCTCTTCTTTGGGCACCCCCATAATTCGGATGTTGGTACGCTTGAAGCTGTCCCAGAGGCTCCTTACACTATCTTCGTATTTTTGGATTCTTTTTTCATTTTGTTTTTCCGGTTGGGTGTTTTTTGCTTCTTCATATTTCAAATCTTTGACTTGATTCTTGCGATCCTCTAGTCTGCTGTTGGGAGTCTGTATAATATTCTTTATTTCAGTCAGTGTATGCTTAATTTCTAGTTGGTCCTTTATCACAACCTCGAGGGTCTCATTAGATTTCTTGAGGGTCTCATTAAGTTTGTTGGCGGTTTCAAGAAAATTCTTGAAAAACCTTAAAAGTGTGGTTTTGAACTCTATATCCAATAGTTTGCTTTCCTCCATTTCTGTCATTTGTGTCCTGTTTCTTTGTCTCCACATTTTTTATGCTTCGCTGTTTCGATAGAGTGGCTTTCTGTGCTAGGTGTCCTATAGGGCCCAGTGGCTCAGCCTCCCCAATTACCTGAGGTAGACACTCTTGGTGCACCCCCTTGTGGGCTTTGTGCACAGTCTTGTTGTAGTTAAGCCTTGATTGTTGTAGGTGACACTGGGAGGGATTGACCTCCAGGCCAATTGGCTGTGAGAATCAGCTGTGTCTGCAATGGGAGAACTTCTGTGCTGGAGACACCCCTCCGGGGCAAGACTTCCTTCAATGGGGCTTTGGTGGTCACTGAGTCTGCCCCCTGAGTGTGTCCTTTATGGATCCGAGGAGCTGCAATCTGGATGGTCCCACTCTGACCACCGGGCACACTGGCTCCTGGATCTCTAAGGAGGTGCTAATCTAGCCTCTGCCTGAGGCTACCCAGCAGCAGCCAGCTGTGATCCAATGCAAGTTGCCCTGGGGCCTTGGGCCAGCTGCACTTTGTTAGGTAATTATCAGATTGCAAAGGGCCAGGCCTTTCATATGCAAAAGCCTCTGTATGGCTTGCTTGGGGTGGGGTCCCAGGGGATCAACAGGGCGGAGCGAGCAGTTATGGCTGCTCTCAGTTCTGCCCTCAGAGGCCCTGCTTCTCAGTGTCCTGGCAATCGCTGCAGCACCTCCGAGAGAAAGCTGCCCTCGAGTTCCGACAGATGCCAGACATTCCAGTTTCTCCCGTATGAGTCTGGGTCCCCAGGACTCACCCGGAACTGGAGCTCAGAGCTTGAGACTCCCTCCCGATTGAAAAAGACAACCCTGTTCTCAGCCGTCAGCCCTCTCCGCATGCGCCTCTGTACCTCTGCATTGTACTCCCGCGCTGCACCTCCTCTGAGTCTCGGTATGCTTTTCTCTTTCCTACTAGTTGTAGAATTTCCACTCAGCCAGCCTTCCTGTGGTTCTGGATGATGTCCGTTCCGTCTTTTAGTTGTATTTTTGAAGTTGTTGTGGGAGGCAGCAATTTCTGGTGTTTACCTATGCCGCCATCTTGGTTTCAAAGATTTTATTGTTAAAGAGAGAAAAAATATCGCAAAACTTGCTATTTCAAAATATATGTATATTTTTATTGATTTTTTAGAGAGAGAGGAAAAGAGAAGGAGAGAGAAACATTGAGAGAGCGCAACATGGGTCTACTGGGATGGAGCCTACAACCTGGGCATGTTCTCTGACTGGGAATTGAACTGGCAACCTTTTAATGCACAGGATGATGCCCAACCAACTGAGTTACACTGGCCAGGGCAAAAACTTGCTACTTTTGACATTTTATTTTTTAAATATATTTGTATGGATTTCAGAGAGGAAAGGAGAGGGAGAGAGAGATAGAAACATTAATGATGAAAGAATCATTAATTGGCTGCCTCCTGCACACCCCACATGGGATCAACCGGGGCATATGCCCTGACCGGGAATTGAACCTGACCTCCTGGTTCATAGGTCGACGCTCCACCACTAAGCCACACTGACTGGGCTATATTTGACATTTTAGTGTACAAAATTTCAAACATGCAAGTAAAGAAAGAATGGCTGACATTTCCCATATTTGCTTCATATATTTTTGTTTTTTTGGTTGATCCTCACTGAAGGATATTTTTCCATTGGTTTTTTGAAAGAGTGGAAGGGAGGGAGAGACGCACAGAGAGAAAAATCGATGTGAAAGAGAAACATTCATTGATTGCCTCCTGCATGGACCCTGACAAGGGCCAGAGATTAAGCCTGCAACTGCTGAGGTACATGCACTTGACCAGAATCGAACCCAGGACCCTTTAATCCACAGGCCAATGCACTATCCACTGAGTCAAACTGGCCAGGGCTTAATGGAAGTATTTTTAAGTAAATAATAGATATATTTTAAACCTAAATAAATTCAATAGGTGTCTCTACAAAATAAGGACATTTTTGTACATAATAAAATTACCATTTTCAGACCTAACAAAATTAATGATTTTTTTTCACTTTGAACATTTTCAAACCTGAAGAAATGTTGAAAAAGAATATACTTTTCCTTCATCTCAACAGTTCTTAACATTTTGCCACATTTTTCTTTCTGTATTCTTTATTAAATCATTTGAAAGCAAGTTATAGGCTACAAGAGATTTCACCCTAAATACTTCAGCATGCAGCTCCGAAGAATAAAGATATATTTTACACAATAACAAATACCATGATTACACCTAAGTAACTTAGCCTTAGTTAAAAAATATAGCCTAATGTGCAGCCCTTATTCAAATACTCCCAACTCCAAAACGTCTTTTGCAGCCTATGGTGTAGGGGCCAATCAGGGTTTACAGTGGTAGCTACTTATGTTACTCTTTTGATTCAAAACATTGCCCTTCTCTCCCTCATTATTTTGTGTGTTATTTTTTCTTCGCATTAAGCTTTTTCTTTTTTTAAAGACTTTAGACCAATATCCCACATGGGTCCCTTATAATTAAATTAGGTTAACAATTTTGGCAGAATTTTAACATAAATAATTTTGTGAATTTCTTATTGTATCACATCACGATACAAACAATAATTTCTTAATATCATTTAATACCCAATTCCTGCTCAGATTTTTTCTGTTGTCCCAGATGTGTTTTTTACCTTGTTTGTTCAAATCAAATATTATGCATCATTTTAAGGAAAGCAAAGTAGAAAAATAAACTACATCTTAATCCTATTCCTTATAAATACTTTAGGTTAATTCTTATGCTTCTGGAGCTGACTACTATATCCCTTTTTCTTTTATAAAAATTACTTTAAGAATTAATTAATCTTAATTACTTTAAAAATGAAGTATAATTTTTGTAGAAAAGCATACATATTTTAAGTATACTGCTTGATGAACTTTCACAAATTGAACACACCCATGTAGGCAGCTTTAAAGATACAGGGCATTCCAAGAAGCACCCTTCTCCCCTTCTGGACCCTTGGGCCCCCCAAGGGTGCCACTCTCCTTATGTCCAGTTGTCATGGGTTCATTGGCCTGCTCAAAATGACTTCTGTTTCCCTAAAAGAGGGAACACAAATTAGAGAAACCATAAAAGATATGTATATTTTAGTTGCAAATTATGAAGACCCATCTTCAATCAAAGAAATTTTAAATGATATATGTATATATTTCACACAAAATAATTCCCACAACAATGTTGTACATAATGGTTTCATTCAGTGGCTTCCCCTGCTTCTTGAGAAATGGGATTGCATCCAAAAACCTAAAGGTTAAGTTATCAATAGAATCAAAGGGCATTTTGTTTCAATTTGTATAAGTCGTTTAATGTTTTTTAAGTCCACGCATGTTAACAATGGATACAGTCAATTATAGGGGAGCTTAGCAAGGCATTCTTAAGAGTTCTCCTTGGAGGTGAGTGTCAGGGTGAATTCAGAAAAGAGCAACTCTTTGCACAGAAGGAAATTATTTTAATTAGTAACTCTCAAAGGATAGTAAACAGTCAAATAATTCTGAAATCTGGCTTTGGGACAAATAGTTACAATGAGTGTGCAGTTAAAAAAAAAGGAAGAGCTGGTGTTGCTCAGTGGTTGAGTGTCAACCTATGAAACAGGAAGTCATGGTTCCATTCCCGGTTGGGCACATGCCTGGGTTGTGGGCTCAATCCCCAGTGTGAGGCGTGCAGGAGGCAGCCAATCGGTGATTTACTCCCATCATTGATGTTTCTATCTCTCTCTCCCTCTCCCTTCTTTTCTGAAATCAATTAAAAAATACATGAAAAAAAAAGAAAGGAAACTAGGATGGGGGCATGTACAATCAATTAAAATGCAAGTAATTACCTCATGAAGACTTCATGACAATTTTATGGTACATTAACAGTGTAGAAAAGTGAGCATCTTGTTCTAGTTAGAAAACCGACAGCACAGTCCATGTGCTTACCCTGAGCATGGTTTTCAGGGTCTTCTAGACTGTATGTCAGCGATTTTCAACCAGTGTGCCACAAAGATTTTTAAAACATGCAATACCTGCGTATTTAGTCAGGGGCACTGACCTCTTTTCCCTTAGATTGTCAAATAATAATAAAAAAAATAACAGCCAGCATAATGGTAGTTCTCTCATGTGAATGCTCTGTCCTCAACCATAAATATATAGTTCATATAGTAGAATTTTATCTTATTGGTTATGGCACATAATAAGGTTGTGTCTGATTGGTTAATTCTCGTTACCAGAAATCCTTACTAGTATATCCTATCTAATAAAGACAGAATATGCAAATTAACCATCACTCTGCAACAAAGATGGCGGCACCCACAGCCAATAAAGAGGGAATATGCAAATTGACATGACAAAGATGGTGGCGGCCGGGCCTCTGGGCAGCGTGCGCATGCAGGTGCAGAGTGGTCTGGGCTGGGCGGGACACCTGCTATGAGGGCCAGTATGGGGAGTGGAGGGAGCTACAGGAGGGCAGCAGGGTCGGAGCGAAGGCCCGGGTCCAGGATGCCAGAGGGAAGCCAGTGCCAGCAGCCAGGGGAAGGAAGGCCTATTCTTGCACGAATCTTCGTGCATCGGGCCTCTAGTACAACTATAGGCACCTGATTTTTTAAAAAGTCACTTTGGAGCAAGAAGGGTAGGTAATTACTACTATTATTATTTTTTTGTAAATCAATCAACATTATACCTATTTTTTGTTACAACTACAAAAAACATAATATGTTTTATGGTGTGCCACAGAATATTAGTAATGAGTTCATGTGTGCCGGGGGCTGATGAAGGCCTGCTGATTGTGGTGTCTAGTGAAGCCTTTTTAGTCACGGCATACCTTGAGGAAATGAGGTCCGTGGACCCTGCATTTTGCATCTGGGTGATACTGCTGTAGGCACCTGAGTGGGACTTTGTGTGCCTGCAGTTTTTTAGTGGGGTTGGCATCTATCTGCCTTCACTGATGTGGTTCACAATGTGGCATGCCCTAGTGACATTAGTTTGAAATGACTTGCTAAAGTTAGAAAGTGATATTGAACAGCTGGGTTGATGGCCCAGTGCAGTTCCCACCAGTTGTTTCAAGGAGATGGAGAGGAGCCACCCAGAGTGCTGTGCAGCAGCTGTGACCCTGAGCCAAGGGAAGCCACACATGGAAAGAACACTAAGAAAAGACAATCACAGGCTCTTTATTTTAAAGTAAGGAGGAAGGTTAAAAGCTTCTGGATGCAAACAGCTAGTTAACTTTTTAAAAACACAAGTTTAATTTTAACATAATTTTGAAAAGCTTGAACCCACGCATGCCTATATATGCCCTCCTCCTCTCTGTCTCTTATCTACATTAACTCTGCTTTGGATAAACGTTGTCATTGGGGTGCTTTGGAATCAGGGCTTTGTAGCATCACACTCCCATTTGCCCAGTGACTCTCGATAGGAACTGCCTATAGTGTTTAGTTCTGATAAGTTGGGTATAAAAATATTGTTATAATGTCTGAAGCATATTGTGTGTTTGGATAATGTTACTGAATTGAATCTGAAGTCATGATTGGAAAAAATGCCACAAATGGTATGTCTTAACTCCTAAACTGTATTTTTACAGCATATTAATAAAATAAAAAAATATTATACCTAAAATAAATTAGAGAATTGTTGGGTTAAGCTAATTTAAACTCAGAGCCTCTTGTAATAATGCATATCTCTACTAATAAAAGGGTAATATGCTAATTAGACCAGATAGACTGGATGTCTTCTGGATGCCCTTCCAGATAAAGCCACAGTGGCTGCAAGGGCTGAGGAGGGCTGGCAGTGGCAACAGCAGTGGGGTGATGGGGGTGGCACCTTCCCCTGATAGGCCTGGTTGCGTCCTATAGAGGGAGGTCAGACTGCGGCTTAAGCCATCAGTAGGACATCCCCTGAGGACTCCCAGACTGTGAGAGGGGGCAGGCTGGGCTGAGGGCCCCCCCTCCACCTCCCTAGTGCATGAATTTTCATTCACCGGGCCTCTAGTATAATATAAATTTTATGAGGGAAATATAAAATTCAGTGTTTCCCAAACTTGTTTGATAACAAAACACTTTTGAGTATGGACATGTGGAGTTTATCTTCTAGGACTAATATTTTGAAGAACATACTTGAGGTGACCTTGCCCATAACTGTATCTCCTCACAGACAATGTGGCTGAGCACACAGGCTTTTGTAGAAGTAGAGAAGTAGATTTTAGGGTGAAGTGCCATATGAGGCCCATCCATGCAGTAATGTGATGCGTACATTAAGAAGTGTCTTCTTTAATTGCCTTATGGTACCTTAGTATTAGTGCCTAGGCCCCCACCTTAGTGCACACTTTCACTTTCATCTTTTTGTTAAAATAGTTGTTGCCAGGCCCTGGCCCATATTGTTCAGTGGTTAGAGTATCAGCCCATGCACCAAAGGTTCACAGGTTTGATTCCTGATCCAGGGCACATACCTGGGTTGCAAGTTTGATCTCTGGCCCCAGTTGGACATGTGCTAGAGGCAACCAATTGATGTTTCTCTCTCACATCGATGTTTCTCTCTCTCTCAAAATCAGTGAAAAAAAATACCCTCTGGGGAGAATTTGAAAAGAAAAAAAAAAGTTTTCAGGTTATGGGGAATTTCCAGACTAAAGCTCAATTGCCTGGCTTAACTTAGCTTCCTTTTTGTAGGATCATGCTTGCAAGAATGTAATGTGCAAAGTAATGTTTTGGAGCAAACTAAGAAAATACAGGTAGTTAATTTAGATAGTCATGTAAAGTCAAGTTTCTGTCTTTTTCCTCTTGATTTTATTTCATTGCAACAACAGGCTCTACCCTTTTCTCTCATTCGGCAACATATGATAACCAGTGTTTGTACACTGTTTGGTACTTTTTCGTGTTAACGTTGTTTTTATTTGTCTGAATATGCCAACATGAACCTTTTCTCAAAAAGTCATTTAAAGTGAATGCAAATCCTACTCCTCAGTGAACTGTTTTTTTTTAATGTAACTATTTCTATTTCAGAGAGTCTCACAAAAATAAACATGTGCCTCTGTTAGTGTAAAAATATGAGATGTTAAAAAAAAGCTAGAAGGTAGTAGCATAGTAAAATTGGAATTATCTTGAATACTTCTTTCCCCCCATTGAAGTAAAATCAGGAAAGATGTTGAAAATTAGTTAAGTTATTATAGGCAACTAGAGGTCTGGTGTACGAAATTCGTGCACTCGGGGGTTGGGTGGGGTGGAGGGTGGGTGGTGTGTGTGTGTGTGTGTGTGTGTGTGTGTGTGTTTCCCTTAGCTTGGCCTGCATCCTCTTGCAGTCTGGGATCCCTTGGGGGATGTCCAACAGATGGCTTAGGCCAGCTCCACGTGAGGAGTGGGCCCTAAGCCAGCAGTTGGACATCCGTAGTGCTGCTGCACAGGTGGGAGAAGCTCCCGCCACCGCAGCTGTGCTCGCCAGCCGTGAGCCCAGCTTTTGGCGCACTGACCACTAGGGCGCAGCTCCTGCATCAAGCGTCTACCCCCTGGTGGTCAGTGCGCATCATAGTGACCGGTAGTTCTGCCGTTTGGTCGATTTGCATATTAGCCTTTTATTATATAGGATAATAAAAGCTAGTAACCTAACATGTTATAGAATGAACAGATTTTTTTTATGGAACGTCAACCCTATTTGGATATTTTTCCTAGTAATCAACATTAATACAAACTAAAGACAATCCAGCTGAAACTGTTACTGTTAGAGACTGGTTCCTGGAGGAACAGGCTTTCCAGAAGGCAGGGCCTTCAACATTACAGCCCAGCTCTGGCGTGGCTTTCTTGCCACACTCATGCCGGCACATCAGTTGCTATCAAATCTCCAAATCCATCTCCCAAGTCCTTTTACCACTTTCTTTTAAGTCAAAGAAGAGCGTTGGCTTTTGCATTTTTATTTTTTTAAATAAATTTATTTAAAAATATTTTTTATTGATTTTTAGAGAGGAAAGGAGAGGGAGAGAAAAATAGCAACATTAGTGATGAGAGAGAATCACTGATCAGCAACCTTCCACATGCCCCAGACTGGGGGTGGAGCCCACAACCTAGGCATGTGCCCTGACCAGGAATCAAACCGTGACCTCCTGGTTCATAGGTCAACGCTAAACCACTGAGCCAGCTGGTCGGCTTTTGAATTTTTAAAAGTGGTAGTGTGTTTTTCCCTCTCCTTTCTCCCTGACAACAACTACAAGACCACATGGAGCTCATTTGTTTTACTGTCACGAAACTCCCTTTTCTTGACAGGATGGGCCTGATTAAAACCACGCAGTTAAAAGGTTCAACTTTGTAGGCCAGTTTATACACTACATGACTCAGGGCTTTAGGAGGGACGAGGCAGGATAGTAGTGTGTTACTAAAGCAAGAGGGGAGAATCTGTCCGTGGGGCCCTTTGCTCCCAGGGACCAAAGGAGATGTTGTTCCAGACAAAGTCCTACTATCAGCAGCACCCACTGTCCAGATCCTCTTTTCCTTCCTTCCTAATGGCCCACATATTTTGCGTCAGCTTCCTTGGGTTCATGAGGCAGTACCATGTAATGGGAAAAGCTTCAGGAGCAGCAAGTTCCTCAAGGAATTTATTAGGTCATTTCACTTCTCCCAACTTGATTTCTGGATCTTAAAAATGGTGATTAATAACTTTATGTGAGGATCAAGTTAAGATAATTTTTTAAAAATTAAATCTTTATTGTTCAGATTATTACAGTTGTTCCTCATTTTCTCCCCATAGCTCCCCTCCACCCAGTTCTCACCCCCCCCTCCGCCCTCACCCCCCACCCCTCCCACTGTCCTCATCCATAGGTGCACGATTTTTGTCCAGTCTCTTCCCACATCCCCCACACCCCATTCCCCCCCAAGAATAGTCAGTCCACTCCCTTTCTATGCCCCTGATTCTATTATAATCACCAGTTTATTCTGTTCATCAGATTATTTATTCACTTGATTTTTAGATTCACTTGTTGATAGATGTGTATTTGTTGTTCATAATTTGTATCTGTACCTTTTTCTTCTTCTTCCTCTTCTTAAAGGATACCTTTCAGCACTTCATATAATACTGGTTTAGTGGTGATGAACTCCTTTAGCTTTTTTTTTACCTGTGAAGCTCTTTATCTGACCTTCAATTCTGAATGATAGCTTTGCTGGGTAAAGTAATCTTGGTTGTAGTTCTTGGCATTCATCACTTTGAATATTTCTTGCCACTCCCTTCTGGCCTGCAAAGTTTCTGTTGAGAAATCAGCTGACAGTCATATGGGTACTCCCTTGTAGGTAACTGACTGTCTTTCTCTTGCTGCTTTTAAGATTCTCTCTTTGTCTTTTGCTCTTGGCATTTTAATGATGATGTGTCTTGGTATGGTCCTCTTTGGATTCCTTTTGTTTGGGGATCTCTGCGCTTCCTGGACTTGTAAGTCTATTTCTTTCACCAGGTAGGGGAAGTTTTCTGTTATTATTTCTTCAAATAGGTTTTCAATATCTTGCTCTCTCTCTTCTTCTGGCACCCCTATAATTCGGATGTTGGTACGCTTGAATCTATCCCAGAGGTTCCTTACACTATCTTCATATTTTTGGATTATTTTTTCATTTTGTTTTTCCGGTTGGGTGTTTTTTGCTTCTTCATATTTCAAATCTTTGACTTGATTCTTGCGATCCTCTAGTCTGCTGTTGGGAGTCTGTATAATATTCTTTATTTCAGTCAGTGTATGCTTAATTTCTAGTTGGTCTTTTATCACAACCTAGAGGGTCTCATTAGATTTCTTGAGGGTCTCATTAAGTTTGTTGGCGGTTTCAAGAAAATTCTTGAAAAACCTTAAAAGTGTGGTTTTGAACTCTATATCCAATAGTTTGCTTTCCTCCATTTCTGTCATTTGTATCCTGTTTCTTTGTCTCCGCCTTTTTTATGCTTCACTGTGTCGATAGAGTGGCTTTCTGTGCTAGGTGTCCTATAGGGCCCAGTGGCTCAGCCTCCCCAATTACCTGAGGTAGACACTCTTGGTGCACCCCCTTGTGGGCTTTGTGCACAGTCTTGTTGTAGTTAAGCCTTGATTGTTGTAGGTGACACTGGGAGGGATTGACCTCCAGGCCAATTGGCTGTGAGAATCAGCTGTGTCTGCAATGGGAGAACTTCTGTGCTGGAGACACCCCTCCGGGGCAAGACTTCCTTCAATGGGGCTTTGGTGGTCACTGAGTCTGCCCCCTGAGTGTGTCCTTTATGGATCCGAGGAGCTGCAATCTGGATGGTCCCACTCTGACCACCGGGCACACTGGCTCCTGGATCTCTAAGGAGGTGCTAATCTAGCCTCTGCCTGAGGCTACCCAGCAGCAGCCAGCTGTGATCCAATGCAAGTTGCCCTGGGGCCTTGGGCCAGCTGCACTTTGTTAGGTAATTATCAGATTGCAAAGGGCCAGGCCTTTCATATGCAAAAGCCTCCATGCAGGGCTTGGGCGGGGCAGGGTTCCAGGGGATCAACAGGGCAGAGCGAGCAGTTATGGCTGCTCTCAGTCCTGCCCTCAGACGCCCTGCTTCTCAGTGTCCTGGCAATCGCTGCAAGCACCCCCGAGAGAAAGCTGCCCTAGAGTTCCGACAGATGCCAGACAGTCCAGTTTCTCCCGTATGAGTCTGGGTCCCCAGAGACTCTCCTGGAACTGGAGCTCAGAGCTTGAGACTCCCTCCCGATTGAAAAAGACAACCATGTCCTCAGCCGCCAGCCCTCTCCGCATGCGCCTCTGTACCTCGTATTTTACTTCTGCACCGCACCTCCTCTAAATCTCGGCATGCCCCTCTCCTTCCTTCTAGTTGTAGAATTTCCACTCAGCCAGCCTTCCTTTGGTTCTGGATGATGTCCGTTCAGTCTTTTAGTTGTGTTTTTGAAGTGGTTGTTCGAGGCAGCAATCTCCAGTGTTTACCTATGCTGCCATCTTGGGTTCTCAAGTTAAGATAAATTTTGAAGCTATAAAACACTATGGAAATGTGAGCTTTTATACATTATCACTATCATTGTTGTGATTATCATGAAGTATGACTAAATGAATCATTATTAGCATAACTGCTATTATTAATGAACATTGGTACCAATTCATTCAACATACATTTACTGAGTGTCTATGCCAGGGTGGTGTGCTTTCAGGGCTCATGGTGGGTGGCACTTGGTAGAGGCTCAGTGATCTGTTTGTTGAATGAACTGACACTGTTTTCACATGTTTTAGAGGATGTTTTAGCTTCCTAGATAAGTTCTTTGATTATAGATAAAGATATGTATGATATTCATAAGATTCATTTTATACAGACACTGAGAAGCAAAATGATTTGCTAAAGGAATACCATTAAATTTATTCATTTTCTCATTCGTTCATTTTTTTTCTTACTTCATTTATTCCATGAGTTTTTGAATATCAGGTCTTCTATACTCAATTCACAGTTGGAACCACCGAGAAGTTGAAAGCTTATTTAAAGTCTCCTTCAATTTCAACACCCTTTAAAAGAGTCTCACAGAAAGGAAAAATCTGAAAGCATCCTGTGAAGAAAATACTATTTCCTCTGAAAATTCTTGCCCTGCTTCATTCCTTGCATAGACTTCCTCTCCAAGTCAATGGGAATTGCGTGAAGGGTCTTAAGTCAGGATGTGCCTCCGAGTGGGATGAGAAGGAGCCTTGTGGCTGGTCATCAGACTAAATTTAAAACATTATTAGAAGAGAATATATAATTAACATGGGGGTTAACAATGAAAAATACAGCTGCAAGGGTAGGTAAAAAAAGAAAAAAGTTGGGGGGGTACCAAGCAAGAAGAAAATAAACACAATTACATGAGGTATGCATTCTCTTTTGTAAGAACAATCAAAAGATAGTTTCATCCTAATCTTTCTAGATACAATAAGTGCCTGTCCCTTCTGGATTAGGCAGATGACAGCAATAACAGCACCGCAGCCGGGTGTCTCCAAGGCCGACAGGTGCTGGATATAAGATGCCCATCTGCCCTGTGAAGTGCAGACAGTGCTGGGAATGATGGGCCTCACTTGATCTGCCCAGGGAGGGGTTGTTTCCCTTAGTTGATGCCTTGTTCAGAGTCTGCCCCTGGCTCAAACAGCTGCAAAGGCAGCCATAAAATATTGCTTAATTATAGAATTTCCCTTCATCTGCTTTATCCCTTCCTTCTACTGCTCTCTTCCCGCCTTTTTTGTGCCCTTCCCTGGTTCAGAGCACCTCTAAGCTAAGCACTCATAGGGGCATTACCATGGCGCCGTTTCCAGCTCACTGTTTCAGGGACTGACAAGATTTTCAACCCTACACTCTAGCTGTGGAATTATTCTCAGAGGCTGTAATTAGCAGGTACAGGTTCAAATGTGGAATGCAACATTATTTTTTAAGCAGGAAGTGAGTTCATTTGGGGGGAGGATAGCTTTCTCATTCTCTCTTTTTTTTCCTGATTGAAAAAAACGCATGCTTATTGTACAAAATAAAGTACAAAGCAATCTAAAGATATGAATACAAACCACTTTCCCCTCATTTACATGTTATGTATATTAACCAAAATGGGTTTATGTTCACTTAGCAATAGATTATGAACATTTTTCTATTTTCACAGGGCTGTTTGTGATTAACAGGGATGTGATATGAGATTGTTTATTATTGCTAACATTAAAGAAATCTGAAATAAGATAGTCAAGGGCTGGCTTGATAGGTCCTCATGCACTTACCCTTTTAAAAAAATTGTTGCTCTTATTAAGTGGCTTCCATTCCTCATGATTCAGGAGGGCTGCTGTAGCTCTAGCCATCATGCTCACATTGCAAGCAGGAGGAAAGAAGATAGGTGGAAAGAAGAAAAGTCTTCTGTTTATTTTGTTTATTGTTGTGGATTGAGTCTGGCCACACCTAGCACCTAGAAGAACGGCGAGCAGATACTCAGAAGCAGCCTGCCATCTCTATCTAATTGTGCTCTTGGTATAGTTTCATGAAAGTGGAGTTGGTGGATCAAAGCTTTTTCAAAGCGATTTGTTACATGTGGGAAAACTATCCTCCAGAAAGATGGTGGTACCAAATTAAGTCTAGCTATGACCCTTCGTAAGGCTGCGGATTCTTTTGTGAGCACTTTCTGGGCATTTTTAAAGCTATTTTCCTAGAGCTGTGTTTTCTTTAGTTTAAAGCACATTCTGCAGAGGGTGATGTGGGGATTTTTGATATATTAATAATTTTTTCTTCAAAGACTTTGTCTATATAAGTAAAGCATTCATTCCAGATATTGGAAGGTCATTTGCCTGAGAACTTAAATGTTATTTATATGTATTTTCTTTACTTCAAAAAAAAACATGTGGAGGTTGAATTAATAAACTAACCAAACTAAGGTGGCTTTCTTCCAGTGTGAAAAATCTCCCTGCCGGTTAAGTAAAAGGCACAGGGAAAAGCTGTTCTGCCCAAGTCAGTGCTGAGACCTGTTGGATCCTGCCACAGTGGGTGGCCCTCAGCAGTTCCAGACATACTGGACTTGTCTGCCCGTGTTCCTCCTCTTGCGTGGGGCCTATTTCTCTTTCAGTGAAAGGATTTTAAGGGTCACCATTATTGCTGAATTTTTATGGTTTCTGTTTAGACATTAAGGAGTTCAGTTCACTCGTTTCTTGATTTGGTTATTCAGATTGATTATCTTAGCCCTTTTTCTTCGAGTTTCTTTATCTTGCATATGTTACAGAGTAATATTCATTTCTCTTTTTTTTAAATGTATTTTATTTTATTATTTTTTTAATTAAATCTTTATTGTTCAGATTATTACAGTTGTTCCTCTTTTTTCCCCCCATAGCTCCCTTCCACCTGGTTCCCAACCTACCCTCCGCCATCACCCCCCCCCCCCCCACTGTCCTCATCCATAGGTACACGATTTTTGTCCAGTCTCTTCCCCCAGCCCCAACACCCCTTTCCCTCCCAAGAATAGTCAGTTCACTCCCTTTCTGTGCCCCTGATTCTATTATAATCACCAGTTTATTCTGTTCATCAGATTATTTATTCACTTGATTTTTAGATTCACTTGTTGATAGATGTGTATTTGTTGTTCATAATTTGTATCTGTACCTTTTTCTTCTTCTTCCTCTTCTTTTTTTTTTTTTTTTTGTTTTGTGAAACTTTTTTTTAATTTTTTTTATTTTTTTTATTTAAATCTTTATTGTTCAGATTATTACATTTGTTCCTCTTTTTTCCCCCCATAACTCCCCTCCTTCCAGCTCCCACCCCCCCCCTCCACCCTCACTCCCCACCCACTGTGTTCATCCATAGGTGCATGATTTTTGTCCATTCACTTCCCGCATCTCCCACACCCCTTTTCCCCCCAAGAATACTCAGTCTATTCCCTTTCTATGTCCCTGATTCTATTATAATCACCAGTTCATTCTGTACATCAGGTTATTTATTCACTTGATTCTTAGATTCATTTGTTGATAGATGCATGTTTGTTGTTCATAATTTGTATCTTTACCTGTTTCTTCTTCTTCCTCTTCTTAAAGGATACCTTTCAGCATTCATATAATACTGGTTTGGCGGTGATGAACTCCTTTAGCTTTTCCTTATCTGTGAAGCTCTTTATCTGACCTTCAATTCTGAATGATAGCTTTGCTGGATAAAGTAATCTTGGTTGTAGGTTCTTGGTATTCAGCACTTTGAATATTTCTTGCCATTCCCTTCTGGCCTGCAAAGTTTCTGTTGAGAAATCAGCTGACAGTCGTATGGGTATTCCCTTGTAGGTAATTGAGCCTCTTTCTCTTGCTGCTTTTAAGATTTTCTCTTTGTCTTTTGCTCTTGGCATTTTAATGATGATGTGTCTTGGTGTGGTCCTCTTTGGATTCCTTTTGTTTGGGGTTCTCTGCGCTTCTTGGACCTGTAAGTCCATTTCTTTCTCCAGATGGGGGAAGTTTTCTGCCATTATTTCTTGAAATAGGTTTTCAATATCTTGCTGTCTCTCATCTTCTGCCACTCCAATAATTCTGATATTAGACCGCTTAAAGCTGTCCCAGAGGCTCCTTACACTATCTTCACACTTTCGGATTCTTTTTTCATTTTGCTTTTCCAATTGGGTGTTTTTTGTCGAATCTTTGGTTTGATTCTTGTGCTCCTTTGGACTGCTATTGGGTATAATATTCTTTATTTCAGTCCGTGTATGCTTACTTTCTAATTTCTTTATCGTAGCATCGAGGGTCTCATTAGTTTTCGTGAGGCTCTGCTCAAGTTTATAGCAAGCCCTCAAAATTGCGATTTTTAGCTCCATATCCTCCATTTCTGTCATGTTTTTTTGTCTCCACATCTTTTATGCTTTCTTGGTGCACCCCCTTGTGGTCTCTGTGCGCAGTCTTGTTCTAGCCAAGCCTTAATTGTTGTAGTTAACACTAGAGGGATTTGACCCCCAGGCCGACTGGCTATAGGAATCAGCTGTATGGAAAACGTCTGCCTTCTGGGGAGGCGCTAATCCAGCCTTTGCCTGAGGCGATCCGGCAAATGGCTGTGCGCAGGGTTTGGGCGGGGCGGGATCAACAGGACGGGCGGAGGGAGCAGTTATGGCCACGCTCAGTCCCATTCCCAGAGGCTCTGCTTCTCAGAACCCCGGCAGCCGCTGCAAACCTCGGAGAGAAGGCTGCCCTCAGGTTCCAACTGATGCCGGATAATCCCGCTTCTCCCGTTTGAGTCTGGGTCCCTAGAGACTCGCCCGGATCTGGAGCCCAGAGACTGAGACTCACTCCCGACAGAAAACGACAACCGCGCCCTCAGCCACCAGCCCGCTTTGCGCGCGCACCTCGGTACCTTTGTATTTTTCCACACTGCGCCGCCTCTGAGCCTCGATTTGCTGTTCTCTTTCCTTCTAGTTGTAGAGTCTCTCTTCAGCCAGCCTTCCTGTGGTTCTGGGTGATGTCCGTTCAGTCTTTTAGTTGTATTTTTGAAATGGTTGTTTGCGGCAGCGGTCTCCGGCATTTACCTACGCCGCCATCTTGGTCTCCCTGTTTTGTGACTTCTTCCTCTTCTTAAAGGATACCTTTCAGCATTTCATATAATACTGGTTTAGTGGTGATGAACTCCTTTAGCTTTTTTTTTTTATCTGTGAAGCTCTTTATCTGACCTTCAATTCTGAATGATAGCTTTGCTGGGTAAAGTAATCTTGGTTGTAGTTCTTGGCATTCATCACTTTGAATATTTCTTGCCACTCCCTTCTGGCCTGCAAAGTTTCTGTTGAGAAATCAGCTGACAGTCATATGGGTACTCCCTTGTAGGTAACTGACTGTCTTTCTCTTGCTGTTTTTAAGATTCTCCCTTTGTCTTTTGCTCTTGGCATTTTAATGATGATGTGTCTTGGTGTGGTCCTCTTTGGATTCCTTTTGTTTGGGGTTCTCTGCGCTTCCTGGACTTGTAAGTCTATTTCTTTCACCAGATAGGGGAAGTTTTCTGTTATTAGTTCTTCAAATAGGTTTTCAATATCTTGCTCTCTCTCTTCTTCTGGCACCCCTATAATTCGGATGTTGGTACACTTGAAGCTGTCCCAGAGGCTCCTTACACTATCTTCGTATTTTTGGATTCTTTTTTCATTTTGCTTTTCCGGTTGGGTGTTTTTTGCTTCTTCATATTTCAAATCTTTGACTTGATTCTTGCGATCCTCTAGTCTGCTGTTGGGAGTCTGTATAATATTCTTTATTTCAGTCAGTGTATGCTTAATTTCTAGTTGGTCCTTTTTCATAACCTCGAGGGTCTCACTAGATTTCTTGAGGGTCTCACTACATTTATTGGAGGTCTCACCAGACTTTTTGAGGGTCTTACTAAATTTATTGGCGGTTTCTAGAAAGTTCTTGAAAAACCTTAAAAGTGTGGTTTTGAACTCTATATCCAATAGTTTGCTTTCCTCCATTTCTGTCATTTGTGTCCTGTTTCTTTGTCTGTGCATTTTTTTATGCTTCCCTATGTTGATAGAGTGGCTTTCTGTGCTAGGTGTCCTATAAGGCCCAGTGGCTCAGCCTCCCCAATTACCTGAGGTAGACACTCTTGATGCATCCCCTTGTGGGCTTTGTGCACAGTCTTGTTGTAGTTAAGCCTTGATTGTTGTAGGTATCGCTGGGAATTGACCTCTAGGCCAATTGGCTGTGACAATCAGCTGTGTCTGCAATGGGAGAACTTCTGTGCTGGAAACACCCCTCTGGGGCAAGACTTGCTTTAGTGGGGCTTTGGTGGTCACTGAGTCTGCCCCCTGAGTGTGTCCTTTATGGATCCGAGGAGCTGCAATCTGGATGGTCCCACTCTGACCACCGGGCATACTGGCTCCTGGATCTCTAAGGAGGTGCTAATCTAGCCTCTGCCTGAGGCTACCCAGCAGGAGCTCAGCTGTGAAGCAATGCAAGTTGCCGTGGGGCCTTGGGCCAGCTGCACTTTGTTAGGTAATTATCAGATTGCAAAGGGCCAGGCCTTTCATATGCAAAAGCCGGCGCACAGCTTGGGCGGGGCGTGGGTCACAGGGGATCAACAGGGCAGAGCAAGCAGCTATGGCTGCCCTCAGAGGCCCTGCTTCTCAGTGTCCTGGCAATCGCTGCAAGCACCCCCGAGAGAAAGCTGCCCTCGAGTTCCGACAGATGCCAGACAGTCCAGTTTCTCCCGTATGAGTCTGGGTCCCCAGAGACTCTCCTGGAACTGGAGCTCAGAGCTTGAGACTCCCTCCCGATTGAAAAAGACAACCGTGTGTTCAACCGCCAGCCCTCTCCACGTGCGCCTCCATACCTCTGTACTTTACTTCCGCACTGCAGCTCCTCTAAGTCTCGGTATGCTTTTCTCTTTCCCTCTAGTTGTAGAATTTCCACTCAGCCAGCCTTCCTGTGGTTCTGGATGATGTCCATTCCGTCTTTTAGTTGTGTTTTTGAAGTGGTTGTTCGAGGCAGCAATCTCCGGTGTTTACCTATGCCTCCATCTTGGTTTTCTCTATTCATTTCTCTTTAAAGTCAGAAAAGTGATCTGCCAAAGTACTGTATTTTTTCATGTATAAGACACTATTTTTTTCTAAAATCGTTAGACTGAAAATCAAGGAGTGTCTTATACACGGAAGTCAGCGGAGGAGGGAGCCCCGCAGTGGGGTGTAGCTGCCCATACCTTGTCAAACAGGCTTCCTTCAATCACGATCCTTATTGTTACTGATGTCAGCTGATGCCGTAATTGGAGGTGGAGAGTGCGTAGATGCAACAGGCAAACGAAACAGGGACCAGAGCCTTCTGAGCCCATAAAGAAGTCAAAAAATAAAAAGATAAATACCGGTAGGTGATTGTCTTACTCTTCAAAATTCAAACCGAATATAATCAACTATGCAAAAGAGCATGGGCATAGAGCTACAGAGAGGCAATTTGGACCTCCTCCCACTGAGTGTGTGATCAGACAGTGGAGAAAACAGGAAGAATAACTCCTTAAGGTGCCAAAAAAGAAGAAGGCCTTAAGAGGAAAACCAGCAAAATGTTTAAAATATTGATTTCTTAATTTTGGGTTGGAAAAGTGGGGGGCATTTTATACATGGGGGCATCTTATTCACGGAAAAATACTATTACTATCACTGAGGAATCATATAAAAGCAGATGAGTATTCTAGTGCTACTCATCAGAAGTAATTTGGAAAAAAAAAAGCTTGTGAATCGGTAGATGGAAGTACATTGTATAGCCTTGCGAGTTTCCTGTAAATTTAAAATCATATTAAAGTTAAAAGTTACATACACATAAGTAACTGCTTATTTTATATGAGAATTAATACCAGCTACTTTAGTGAAGAATAGTTGGGTTTGGATGGAGAAATTACTCATAAAAATTGAAACAGATACATATTTATGTTCTTTGTTAAATAAAAAATTTAAAGCAATAGTATATTTCTAAATTCAATGTGTGGGTACAAAGCTAACTCTCTGGAGTTGACAAAAATATTCATTGTATAAAATTTTACTACTTTTAGGCTAAAATTTGTTTTCCCTTTTGTTGTGTCACAGAAACCTCAAATTTAATCAGGTTGCATTTATGTAACCTGATCTTTACCCCTATATTTTGGGGTTTAACTGTTGTCAACTTGTAAATGATTAAAAGACTAAATTAGCCTAAAACTTCTTGAGCATTTCTGTTACGTAACTATGGGAAGCTTTTATATACTGTCTTCTAAGTATTCAGTCCTATCATGTTTTTTTCACTTCAAGGTGAAATCTTTTTTACTTTATTTTATTATATAAAAATATTTTTTTATTGATTTCAGAGAGGAAGGGAGAGAGGGAGATAGAAACATCAATGATGAGAGAGGATCATTGATCCGCTGCCTTGCCTCCTGCAGGCTCCCTACTGGGGATCGAGCACACAACCTGGGCATGTGGCCTTAACAGGAATCAAACCCAGGACCCTTTAGTCTGCAGGCTGATGCTCTATCCATTGAGCAAAACTGGCTAGGGCTACTCTTTTTACTTTAAATAAGAGACTGAAATCTTAGGCTGGCACAGGAAGCTTATCACACTCACCACCAAAAGGACTGAACAGGCACTGGAGGAATCCCAGCTTTGGCCTTTTCTCATGTGCGGTTGAGTTATTCTATATAATAAAATGGCAATATGCAAATTGACCATCACACCCTCACACAAGATGGCCGCCCCTATGTGGTCACAAGATGGCCACCAGAAGATGGCCAACAGGAGAGGGCAGTTGGGGGGGCAGGCCTGCAGGGGAGGGCAGTTGGGGGCAACCAGGCTGGCAGAGGAGGGCAGTTGGGGGGGACCAAGCCAGCAGGGGAGGGCAGTTAGGGGCAACCAGGCCTGCATGGGAGGGCAGTTGGGGGCGATCGGGCCAGCAAGGGAGCAGTTAGGCGTCGATCAGGCTGGCAGGCAGGTGATTGGTTAGGAGCCAGCAGTCCCCGTGGGATCGGGCCTAAACTGGCAGTCGGACATCCCCCAAGGGGTCCCAGGTTGGAGTGGGTGCAAACCGGGCTGAGGGACACTCCCACCCCTCGTGCATGAATTTCGTGCACCGGGCCTCTAGTAATTAGAACAAAAAAGAAAAAGAAGGTGGAGGAACCACTTGGGCTGGTGGTTAGCTAGCTCTTTTGTGCTTTGAGAATGTCTTATGTCTTTAGATCAATTATTACTTAGTCATTCTGACTATGTGAAATTAAGTGTAGCTCTAGTTTTTGCAGCAAGTTGGTATCCACCATTATTTCCCCTCATTTTTGGTGGTTCATTGTACCATGGGTGTTTGCATTTAAATTTCTCATCTATTTAAACAATTGTGATAGACTTTCACAAGGAAAAGGAAAGGCATGAATATTTACAGTGTCGTGTATGTCTGACACTTTTGTTGTTTGATGAAATATTCAAAACAATGATATTACTTACTTGGTTAATAGCAGATTTAAAACTCAAAACCACTGTGCACTCTGTCTAATTTGGGTGGTACTTTCAACCAAAGATGCCAAGAAATACATGTAAAGACAGGATGTGGGCTGGGTTTAAAATAGGAAACATAGGCAGTGTTGCCCAGTGATTACCTTCAAGGTCCCTAGCACTCCCTCCCCTACCAGTGAAAGCCTAACTCAATCCCTTTTAATGCCTCAGTTCTTGTCTTTGAATCTCCAAATCATTTCCTGTGAAATGGAACCCTGGGTCTGAACAGCACCACCAATCTTCTTCAGACTGGGTGTGGGGTTCCTGCCAGTTTTCTCTCTAGTTCCAGTTGTCATGTCTTTCAAACGTGCAGAAAGTGACTTTGACAACCAGACAACCAGAGCCCAGGGGGGCTCATCCTCTTTCCAGAATTAAAAACACACGTAAAGTCAACCAAAAAGAATTGAATCTCTTCACATGAATAGAGGAGAAGGTAGACTAACCCAAAAGAATTTTTGGTTTTAAGGAGGCTTTTGCCTTTTTTGGGGGAGTTGTGGGCCAGGTGACATTGAAGTCATTTGGCCTCATTAGGAAGAAGAGAAAGGAGGGCAGCCACTGTTTAGCTGTGAGGTATTTTATACTTGCAATGGCTTAGGGCAGTGGTCGGCAAACTGCGGCTCGCGAGCCACATGTGGCTCTTTGGCCCCTTGAGTGTGGCTCTTCCACAAAATACTGAAGTCTGCGCATGGGCCACGAAGTTTCATCACACTGTACATGCACGCCCGCACATGGTATTTTGTGGAAGAGCCACACTCAAGGGGCCAAAGAGCCACATGTGGCTCGCGAGCCGCAGTTTGCCGACCACTGGCTCAGGGGCAAGCAAGCCGTGTGTTAATGTCCCATTTAAGAAACAACTGGAAAAACAGCATGTTGAAACATGTGTTGGGCATGGAGAGCCTGGAAAAACAATTTTCAAAGTATTTTAACATTTAGAGTAGCTCAGTGGCTTAAAAAGAAGCTCCTTTTAAAAACTGAACGTGAAATTAAAGCTATTTACCAGTTGTCAGACACAGTTGATATGGGGAGTGTATCTAACATGCAGCTATCGAGGTAGAATGTCAGGCTCTGGACACTTATAATAACAATAAAAATAGGGTCTGGGCTCTGTTACCCTCCACACCCCTTGTTATTGCATTGTTACTACTCCTCACCAGTTTGATTGCCAGCTTGGAGGGCCCACGCTAGATCATCTTCCATTACACCCAACCTGGAGCAGAGGACACCACAGGCACTTGAGCCATATGCCTCTTTCCATGGCATGAATTCGAGACTGCACACCCTGCAAATCCCAACATTGTGTTTGGGGACAGCATCATTTCACTGGAGCTTGCCTGTAGAAACAGTACCTTGCCGCAGCACTGGAAAGAATTGGCTATGATTACTGAAAAACAATATAATGTACAGAAAGCCTAGTAGACTGTACATTATGGGACTTTTAAATGATTTTCAGTGGTAATTTTCACCACTTCCACATATGCCTAAACTGACCTTGAAACTGAATCCCCACGGAAGATACAGCTTCCCATAAAGTCTTGTCAAATGAATAAATGAATGTGTTTCACTTCATGTTGATAATTCTAGAATTCAGCATTCATAAAGAGCATTGTCTTTTCTCCACTTTCCTCATTTTCATCTCATGTTTATGTTTGGGATAAATAAAGTGAGAAAATATGTATCAAGTACATAATTTATTCTTGATATCTTTAAATAATAAAACAGTGACACAAACTGTTATGTTGTTCGGTTTGAACACAACAAACTTAACGTGATTTGTAAATATTTTAATAGCATTTTTGATCCTGACATGAGAACAGAAAAAAAATCTTAAGTGCCCATAGTGAAAACTTAACTCAGCTAAGGTTCTTTGATAAACGTCTGCGCATGGGCCACGAAGTTTCAATCACAAGATGCCACTCAAACCTCTTGGCCTGAGGCAAACAAGCAAATGAAAACACAGGCCTTCACGTTTTCTTCTTGCTTTATCAGGGGATAGAAAAAATGAGGTTAAGTGAGAGTTTAGCTAAGTTTGCAGAAGCGATGTCAGGAATCAGGGTTGCCTACACTGGGTGACGTTGGGGACCTCACCCGGAACGACAGGGCTCTCTAACACTGTGGCTCCCCCTCAGAAGGGATCCATGAGTCACACCTCGGCTGTGCTGATGAGTCACTGGCTTCCCAAAGTGGTTTTCTCCAGAAGTGTGACACATTCATAGTGTCCCCTTCTTCCCTACCTCAAGGACAAAATGCTGGTAAATAGGCCTCGCAGGAACTGCGGCTATTTCAGTCCCAAGTGGCTTACACCCAGCTTAGGGGTGGACAGCAGGATGGCTTGATTCAGCTCTGTCCTGACCCGCAGCCTCAGTGGTGAGTCTGCAAAAAAGCCTGCATTGCTGCGTGGTAAGCTTCCAGTAGACAGAGCCGCACAGCTGGCCAGACCCGCACAGCTGGCTCAGCGGAAGTGTGCACAGAACTTTCACGCTGCTGCCGCCACTGCTGCTAATTTAAATAAGTGGAGGCTTCTTGGCATGGCTGTGATGGAAGTTGAGGATTAGAGCCTGGTAGTTAAAAATACAATCCCTGTCATTCATTCTAAATTCCAGAGAACTCTGAAATTTTTTGAATTGACAAGTGAATGGTAGAGACCGGAAGCATGCACCAAAATAATAATTCTGGTTTTGTATCCTCTTTTATTAGAGGAGCCTAAAAAAAATCCTCTCTTTATATGTGAGTTATTATTTCTGTGTCATAGATTGCAGCTATGTTTGATGAGCTGCTTAAAGTAAAAATCTGACCAGAACCTTTTGACTATAAATCCTTTGTAGTTTTCAAAAGATAAGCTTTTACATCCAACATGCTTCTGTTATGTGAGAGTCACCTGTATTTTATGGTATGAGAGAGTCAGTTTTTATAGCTTTGGGACTTAATCTTTTTTTTTTTTTTTTTTTTTATAATTTTTATTTCTTAAAGTATTACAAAGAGTATTACATATGTCTCCTTTTTCCCCCCCATGACATTCCCCCGGCCCCTACCCCCCGCCCCCCCCCGCCCCGTGTCTTGTGTCCATTGGTTAATCTTATATGCATGCATATAAGTCCTTCAGTTGGTCTCTTAATCCCCCCCCCCCCAACCCTCCCCAGGCTCCCCATTGTAGTTTAACATTCTGTTCAATGTTGCTCTGCTTCTGTATCTACACCTGTTCATCAGTCCATACTGGTCCCCTTTATTTGTCCCAACCTCACTGGAGTAGTCTCAACCTCACCAGGGCCGTCTGAGCCTCACCAGGGCCATTTCAACCTCACCGGGGTCGTCCCTACCTCACGGGGGCCGTTTCAACCTCACCGGGGTCGTCCCTACCACACCAGGGCCGTTTCAACCTGACTGGGGTTGTCTCTACCACACCGGGGCTGTTTCAACCTGACCGGGGTTGTCCCTACCACGCCGGGGCCGTTTCGACCTGACTGGGGTCGTCCCTACCTCACGGGGGCCGTTTCAACCTGACCCGGGTTGTGGGACTTAATCTTTGACTGATATGAATGTTTGCTAATGGATGTGTCAGCCTTGTCCATTCGAAGCCTGATTTTTACTTCTTCGTAGCTTTTATTCTAATGCAGTGGACTAGTAAGAGATGGTGTTGTTTTTAAGATTTGGGCAGAACAGAGAAAGAATTGTAGTGATCGTGCTATGAAAGCTGCTTTGGGGCAACGAACCATCCTGTTGGGGTGACGATAGGAAGGATGACAACGTGGGGGGAGAGTGATGGCTTTAGAAATAAAATTGGAACATTAGCTCTTCAGCTAGGTGAAGAGCCAGCACCTTATTTCTGATTGTCAGTGTATCCAAGTTCAAAAGCAGACTCCCCAATTTCCAACTGAGCTGATGGTGTTAAGCAGAGGAGAACAATTTAGTGGATGTCTACTCATCAGGTGGGGTTGTACATGTGGGTTGTGAGTTATCCTGGCATTGGGGTGCGGCTGTGATCAGCTTGCCCCATGTTCTGGTTTTAGATGACAGCAGAGAAACTCTCTGGAGAAAGACTGTGCATCTGGGCCTGGGAGAATTGGTGACTGTGTATGCCAGCTGTCTTTGTTCTTGTGGTTAAGACCTACCTAGGTGTCCCGTCGAAGAGCTAAGTACTGGAATAAGGAGTTTTTAGGGGTGAATTAGGCAGGTTTAGGGAACTTTTAAAAATTAAGGGAGTCCATGGAAAAAGCACAGACTACAGAGCTGCAAAAAGTTACTTTTCCGTAAGTGACTTTTTTTTTCCAACATGGGAGTTGGGGGAGGCAGAAGTTACATTTCCATAAGACAAGGGAGTTGGAAGCAGCAGAAGTTACACTTCCATAAGACAAGGGAGTTGGGGGAGGCAGAAATTACATTTCCATAAGATAAGGGAGCTGGAAGTAGCAAAAGATACACATTTACAAAATAAAGGGAAGGAAGCCTCTCATTCAAAGGAGAATTAGGAAAACAATAAGGGAGGAGGGCCTCACTTTTCCCATGTGAGGTTTGACCTTTTGAGCTCAGGAGTTGCTGTAGAGACCAAATCAAAGCAGGATAGTGGCCAATCAGAAGGGCTATTGAGGCAGCCTTTATAAACTGTGGAAGAAGGGACTGGGTGGGGACTCTTTCCCCCTCCCCATGTGGGAGTCTGCTTGTTCTTCAAAAAATTTCCACCTTTGCTATGCCATCTTCTGTCCATGGTTTCATTCTTCAACTCCAATGGACAAAGAGCCTGGGGAAGCCATCCTGCCCAGGGGAACACCACGTGTTCCAGTCCACAAATCCCATATCAGTACCACTGGCAAAAAAACCCCCAAAAAACAAAAGATGCCACTCAAAGAAATGTAAGATATGAGTAAGATATGATGTGTCTTTCCTAGGTCTTGACATTTTAAATAAGAACACACTACTAGTGTTGTATCACAAATCAGCAAGCTGGACAAGATGCCTAATGAGCCAATTAGTTAGGAGTCATCTTTATTGCACACAGGTTCAGAGCAGATTACCTCTGCCAAATTCTGAACACCCAAAGGAGGAACCATTTTCTTTTTATATTCTTTTAGGTCCTTGTGTAAGTTATTTTTACAGACAATTTGTAACCTTGAGTACATATCTATATAGACACCTGTAACCTTGGATGATCAAACACTTGGCATGAGAATATAAGAATTATTATCAGTACAAGAGGCCTGGTGCACAAAAATTTGTGCACTCGGGGCGGGGGGGGGGGGGTCCCTCAGCCCGGCCTGTGCCCTCTCGCAGTCTGGGACCCCTCGGGGGATGTCCACTTGCCAGCAGGGAGTAGGCCTAAGCTGCAGTCGACCATCGTTAGCGCTGCTGAGGAAGTGGGAGAGGCTCCTGCCACCACCACTGTGCTGGCAGCCGTCAGCCTGGCTTGTGGCTGAGCAGAGCTCCCCTTGTGGGAGCGCACTGACCACCAGGGGGCAGCTCCTGCATTGAGTGTCTGCCCCGTGGTGGTCAGTGTGTGTCATAGTGGCCAGTCATTCCCAGTTGTTCTGATGTTAGGGTCAATTTGCATATTACCCTTTTATTATATAGGATAGAGGCCTGGTGCATGGGTGGGGGCCAGCTGGTTTGCCATGAAGGGTGTCCCAGATCAGGGTGAGGGTCCCGCTGGGATGCCTGGCCAGCCTGGGTGAGGGGCTGAGGGCTGTTTTCAGACTGGCCACATCCCCTTCAGGTTGGGGGTCCCCGCTGGAGTGCCTGGTCAGCCTGAGTGAGGGGCTGAGGGCAGTTTTCAGGCTGGCCACACCCCCTTCAGGGAGGGGGGTCCTGCTAGGTGACTGGCCAGCCTGGGTGAGGGGCTGGTGGCTTTTTGCAGGCTGGCCACGGCCCCCAGCCACCCAAGCTCCCAGTGGAGGCTGGATGGAAGCAGGTATCTGGGATTTATTTATCTTCTGTAATTGAAACTTTGTTGCCTTGAGCAGAGGCCACAGCCACAGCCGGGTAGGGCAGGTGGGAAGCTTGGCTTCCTGCATCGCCGGGGCAACCAAGCCTCCTGCTTGCTCCAGCTCCGTGGCTGCCGGCCTCGAATAACAGAGTAGTTCAAACAGCAGTTTCAAACAGCCATTTTTCCAAAGGAGGGACCACTATGCTTCACTAGCATGTTTAATTTAATTGAAACACAGGCATTTATCCTTGAAATACAACAAAAAGGTAAACCAGCTTTTGCGTATTTGTATTTTAATTTTAATTGAAGGAAATTTAAAAATGTTAATATGAGTCTTGGGCAACAATTCTTGCCATCTGGTCCAGGAGTAAGCATTGGTATAGCATTTGTTGTCTGTTGACAATGGGTCAAATTTGCTTGGCCAGCCCTACCTCGGAAATTATCACTCTCATGCAAGTCTGTTTCAGTTTTCATTTTTAACACTGATGGGTTTAATCAAACTGGTCACAACAAGCAAGCTGCAAACCTATTTCAGTTAGTAGTTTTAAAGCAAGCAATCTTCAGTTTATGATAATTGGTTATAACACTAATAGGGTGGTGAATTGACCTAGTACAGTGGTCTGCAAACTCATTAGTCAACAGAGCCAAATTTCAGCACTACAACGATTGAAATTTCTTTTGAGAGCCAAATTTTTTAAACTTAAACTATATAGGTAGGTACATTGTTATTAACTTAATTAGGGTACTCCTAAGGCTTAGGAAGAGCCACACTCAAGGGGCCAAAGAGCCGCATGTGGCTCGAGAGCCGCAGTTTGCCGACCACGGGCCTAGTAAATAAAAAAGGTTCTTAATGTCTGATTTAAAAAAATAAGACAACTTACTTATATCCTAAACTGGACTTGTGAATATTATGAGTATTGCAGCAGTATTGCTTTTCAGATGCCTGCTATGGGCAGAACACTTTGCTTTGTCCAATAGGGTCATTTCTGTCATCAAAAGAGCTTATGTTCCATTGGAAAATAAATATCAGCACCCCTAAAAAAGAAATAGTGAAGGGAGAGGTTAAGAAGAAACTGGATTGTCAGGGGATGAAGCCTAGTGGCACTTATGAATTGAGTTGGAAGCAGTCAGAGTTGGTTGTATGACCCAAGCCGCCTTTAACTTCCCATCCCATTGGCTGGTTCTCTAACCACTACACTAGGTTGTGGTGGAAAAGAAGAGGCAGGTTGGAGGCTGACTCCAAGTCTTGTCCTAACAGCTCTGTTGATGATAGGGAGCCCTGAGTAATGTCTGACACTAATGTGAAACTAATATATTAAAGAAGCGGGGGTGGGGGAAGAGGTTGGGGAGTAAAAAGGTTTATATTTAAAGATGAAATCTTTGCCCATGGAAATAAGCAAGCAGATTATGTTGCTAAGAATTCTAAATTCTTTCAAAATTAAGCACTCATAATCGTTCCTATTTTTTTTTTTATTGTTTAAAGTATTACATATGTCTCCTTTTTCCCCCATTGACCTCCCCCCGCCATCCCCACCCCCCAGCACATGCCCTCACCCCCCTAGTGTCTGTGTTCATTGGTTATGCTTATATGCATGCATACAAGTCCTTTGGTTGATCTCCTACCCCCTTTTTCCCGCCCCCCCCCCCCCAACGCCTCCCTCCCCCACCTTCCCACTGAAGTTTGACAGTCTGTTCGATGCTTCTCTGTCTCTGTGTATATTTTTGTTCATCAGTTTATGTTGTTCATATATTCCACAAATGATTATTCCTATTTTTGTATGCTTCCAGCAATACAAAATGTATTACATAGGCCTCCTATTTCAGAATCTTTGTTATGTGACTTCCTTCCATAAAGTTGGTAGAGGGTAAATTCATCGAAAATACTAGGCCTTTTCCTGGGCTCTGAGAGGCCAGTGGATTCTAGTTTTACAGATAAGATTTTGTCTTTGCCTTTAATGGTTCTGCTGCTAGTCAGGGTTTTTTGGGTTTTTTTTTTGCATTTATAAAATGCTTTTCCTTTTTATACTTAACCTAGTACATCACACACAATAGGTATACTGTCCCCACTTGTTGAATAAACTTGAACCGAGCATTGCCAGCCTTGGTGATAGGGACAGAAATAGAATATTGGGGACCAGCTATAATTATAAGAAATATTAATCATGCTGTGTTAATTGCGATTGTTTTATTCTGAATAAAGAAGGCACATTCTAACCTGGCTGGCAGTTGCACCCAGGACCTGGAGACCTCAGAGCTCACCCGGAAAGACAGCCCATCCTCTCCATTTGGAGCTGCCAATTCTCATGGAAAGATTAACAACCTTGTTGCAGAATCCAGAATCGCCAGCCCTTTGAAGACTCCAGTCCTTGCATATTACTAAGCCCTTTGAAGATCCCCAGCCCTTTGCATACCTGTAAACTGCCCACTTGTCCTTTTTGCCTACATCCTTATGTAGTCTTTGTCCTTCTACCCAATATAAGCAGCTGGATTATGTTGGGCTGTAGAGCAGATGACCTGCTGCTTTCCCCATACTGCCGGCATTATTGGAATAAACACTCATATGTGATTCAACCCTGTCTCTGCTTAGTTGGCTCAGGTAGTGAAAGGCAGCTTGGACCCATTGATTGTACAGTTACATTGGGAAGGCAGCAGCTGCCTTCCATGCTGCAAGGGGAGCCCAGATAACTGGTCCAGAAATCTGTGGTTTCCCAGAACAGACCTGTTTTACCTCCACAACAAGGAGCTGGTGTGTTTATTATTTTTATTTTTTTACCTACTCTCATGGATACAGGCCCTGAGACCAGGATGGGTTAAATGGCTTACTCAGTTAGGTGACTCAAGGTCAGAGCGAGCATTAAAACTCAGGTATGTGTGAGCTCAAGACTGTTGTCTTTCCAGGGCCCAAAGTATCTCACAGGAGGCTGCCTGTATGGACCCAAGTCACTTCTGGGCCCTTGGTCCCCTTTCCCCCTGAGGTAAAAGTACTACTCACTTAGGGTGGAGGGTGGGAGGAAAACTAGGAAGACTGGAGGCTTTTGTGATCATCTAGGTGAAAGGACATAAGGAGGCTGGCAAGGATTGCTCAGCTAAATTTACAATCCCCTGCAGGCTGATGGGAGGGTCCAGGCAGAGGGTGAATGGTGACTGGAAAGATGGTCATGCTGACCCCTCTCCTGCTGATTTCAATGACATTTTTTTGTTTTCTTAATCCTTACAGAAGATATTTTTCCATTGAGTTTTTGAGAAAGTGGAATGGAGGGGGAGAGACACAGATGTGAGAGACACATTAATTCAGGGGTCCTCAAACTACGGCCCACGGGCCACATGCAAATACAAATATTGTATTTGTTCCTGTTTTGTTTTTTTACTTCAAAATAAGAAATGTGCAGTGTGCATAGGAATTTGTTCATAGGTTTTTTTTTAAACTATAGTCCAGCCCTCCAACAATCTGAGGGACAGTGAACTGGCCCCCTGTTTAAAAAGTTTGAGGACCCCTGCATTAATTGGTTGCCTCTCACACGTGCCCTTGATAAGAATCGAACCCGAGACCCTTCAGTCCTGGGCCCACGCTCTATCCACAGAGCCAAACCGGGTAGGGCTGATTTCAATGACATTTTAACTCCAAACAGAATTTCCTTAATAAAATAAGTTTCTGTCTTTATTGAAGAACACATTTATCCAAAAAAGAAAAATTATTTCACACAACACAATTTCCCATAAGCTACAATTTCCAGGCAAATATCTTCCCAGAGAAGTGCCCACCTTTCTTACCCCGGGACAATTGAAGGTCCTGAGGGCTAAAACTCTTCTGGACCTGGGTGGGATTCAAGCACTTGCTCCTGATGTGGTTGGAGAGCAGGATTTGTTTTGTTCTCTCTGTGACTGAAAGAAAAAGACAGCCTGGGAAGTAGTGGTCAGAGGGACTCTCAAAGAAACAGGAAAATACCATCCCATTATCTTTGCTATAGACGCCTTTCTCACCACACACCCAGGGCCTCAGTGAAACCCTGCAGGCATTTTTTTTTTAGTCTAGGGAAAAAAATCTTTTTTTTTTTTTTTTTTTGGAGAAAGGGTCGAGGGTGTCAGTTTTTCTTTCTTGTAGGATCTGGTACCCTTTTTTTCTATATAAACAACATGGAACCGGTAATTGATTCCATTTCCCTTCTTACTTTGGCCACATGATGACAGATATGCATCATTTCCCTTTTGTCTTTTTGTAACTTAATAAGTATTTTTGTTTTTACTGGTTATGAAAACAATAGATAATCACTGTTAAAAACTTGAAAGTTCAGAAAAGTTTAGATAAGAAAAAAAGCAAAAGTGAGCCATTGCATATATCAGCATAAAGTTTGCTATCTTTTTAAATATGTTTTTTTATAGATACATAGATATTTTGAAGAGAAATTAGACTTTTAATGATGGCATAGGGATATTTTCTTGCAGTAGATTCAGCAAGGGAGTGAAATCAGGAAGGAGGTGGGAGTAGTAGGGGAGTGGGGATTAATCTGGCTAACTGTGGGTCCTGGCAGGCAGTAAGGTTACACTGACAAATACGAGAAAGGAAACGACTCAGAACTCAGAGAGGCAGCTGAGATGAGACAGCAGCATGGAAGACTGAATGGCTTATCCTACGTTTGGGAATGGGGTGAGGGGTACTAAATGATTTGAACCATAGTAGAATTTAGTTTTCCGGTTAAATAATAAGCAATGTATTAATGAGTACTTGTGAGTAATGCCCTTGCATTTGGCATTCAGACTTGGGCCACTCTGGCCATCATCATTATAAGTCGAGCCTTAGGGTAGAGCTGGTGTCCTGTCCACTGGCTGTAGTGGCTGAGAATTTGAGTGGCTTTCAGAGTTGTTTCAGAGCAGTGAGAATTGCTCACTTAAGAAAGGCTCCCTCTTTTACTCAAGTCTTTGGAAAATACTGTGAGTGACACTTTTAATTAACAATCCGCTGGGAACAAAACTCCTTTAAAAGCATTGGCTGGGTATAGTTTGAAGAGTGGGCTGCGGAGGCTCCCACAGTCCTGGGGGAGTTTTGGCATTTGAAGCCATGGCTGCATTGTACATTTTTGGGGTCAGACCTATCGGAATGAGGGCCAGAGTGTCTGTCCAGAAAGCCCTGCACTCTGTCCCAGGGGGTGGAGGCTGGCCAGGCTCACGGGCAGTTCGTAGGCAAGCTGGGCTCATCCACCACTAGAGTGGGTCTTACAGCTCTCCCCATATCCTGGAGCCACAGCCCACTTGTTTTTTTTTATGTTTTTATTTAAAAAATGTATTTTATTTTTCAGTTACAGTTTACATTGAATATTATTTTGTATTAGTTGCAGGTATACAACATAGTGGTTAGACAATCATAAACTTTACAAAGTGCCACCCCCACCCCTCAATATTTCAAGTACCTACCTGGCACCATACATAGTTATTACAGTATTGTTGACTCACAGCCCACTTGTTCAGAATGGCAGAATGGAGGACCCGCATTTGGGAGTGTATCACTCTAGCTCCTGTATGATTCCTACTACTGACTGGTAGCTGAGTGTGTCTGACCACAGTAGTGTCCTTAATATCTGCTACTATTCCATATACATCACTCCATCTTACCGGGCTGTGCTTATACTGGTTCTCGCACTGCATCATTATTCATGGTGTCGGAGGGTCTAAGAAAGGCTCCTGATAGAGAGAATAATTCCTCCCCTCTGGTACTACAGTGGAAAGTATTTATGCAGGACCTGCCTACCTTGGGAAACAAGTTTCAATAGTATGGTGTTGAAAGAATAGTTAGTCAAAGGGTTTCTTAGTTCTAATTACTTTGTCAAAGCAAGTTAGTTAACTTGGACGTCTTCAGCAATTGCTTTCTCACTCTGAAGGCCTGTTACAACCCTCCCCTCCCCTCCCCACAGGCTGGCTATGAGTTTCCACAGAACCAAAAGTTGACAAAAGTACTTTATGAAAAGCTTTAAACAGAATTACAATTGTTAAATGAAGGCATAACTAAAACCATTCTTCTTTTTTCATTTTTTTTTTATGCTTAGGTAATGGATTCTGATCTCTTTAATTCAATCTCTTCCCCCTCTATTTGTTTCTTTTCTTAACAAGATAGTTTTTTTTTAATCCTCACCCAAGGAGATATATATATATATATATAGATAGATATAGATATATATATTATTTTTTTTAAATGATTTTAGAGGGAGAGAGGGAAACATCAGTGTGAGAAATATCAATCAGTTGCCTCCCATATATGCCCTGACTTAGAATCAAACCCACAACCTTTTGGTGTAGGCGGGGATGACATTCCAACCACCTGCCAGGGCTAAGAAGATAGTTTTGGTTCTTTGATTTTATTACTCCCACTGCATTATTGATTTCTTTGAAGATGGCTGATGGCTCCTACAGTAGTGAGATGCAGCAGTTCCACCTTTTCCGAGGCTGTTCCCCCGCAACCCCTCTTTAACACTCACACTCATTTCAAGTATTCTTGGGCTCTGACCTGTTTGGCTCAGTGGATAGAGCATCAGCCTACGGACTGAAGGGTCCCAGGTTCGATTCCAGTCAAGGGCATGTACCTTGGTTAAGGGCACATCCCCAGTAGCGGGCGTGTAGGAGGCGGCTGATTGATGTTTCTCTCTCATCGATGTTTCTAATCTCTATCTCTCTACCTTCCTCTCTGTGAAAAATCAATAAAATATATTTAAGAAAAAAAAGCATTCTTGGGATGCGTCCAAGTTTTCAATCAAGGCAATGGATGAGTTCCCCAAGGCAATAGCTTCCAGTCTAGGATGGGGAAATCTGAAGAGGAATTTTAGCAGGGCCAGTGGCAGCATTTTAATGTGAGGAAACAGCCTAGCCGATTGCTCAGTGGTTGAGCGTTGACCCACGAACCAAGAAGGGCACATGCCTGGGTTGCAAGCTCAATCCCCAGTAGGGGGCATGCAGGAGGCAGCTGATCAATGATTCTCCCTCATCATTGATGTTTCTATCTCTCTCTCCTTCTCCCTTCCTTTCGGAAATTAGTAAAAAATGTATTTAAAAATAAAAATAAATGTAGCCCTAGCTGGTTTGTCTCAGTGGATAGAGCGTTGGCCTGCAGACTGAAGGATCCTGGGTTGGATTCTGGCCAAGGGCACATTCCCAGATTGTGTGCTCGATCCCCAGCAGGAGGCAGCCAATCAATGATTCTCTCTCATCATTGATGTTTCTATCTCTCTCTCCCTCTCCTTTCCTCTCTGAAATCAATAATAAATAAATAAACAAACAAACAAACAAATAAATAAATAAATGTGGAAACAAGCAACAGAAAAGACCTTTTCTAGCAGGGTCAGTAGTGGCTAGGGGTTGGCATTGCAAATTGGGTTGGGGAGTGCAGCCAATTGTAAGGCCTGGAACAAAGGGCTGGCATTCAGTTTCTGCTATCAGTTTTCTGTCTTTGATAAACATAGAAAATCTCTGATATAGTTCCTAAAAAAAGGCTGTGAATATACTCATCTGTAAAAGAAAAATGTAATAACCTCTCTAAAAAAGATGGAGCCTTGGAGTGGTGCGGGGTTTATATAAGGCACGCAGAATAACTTGTGATGTGGTTGGGAGCCAGTTAGGTAGAGCCAGCCCGTCCATCCTTCCAAGGACATATCAGAAACTGGGCAGAAGCTTGTTGTGCTACTTTCTCTGAGACAGTCATAATGACAAACAGTGGTAGTTGTATGTGACTCAAAGTCTAATGTTTTCTCTCTCAGAGGCCTTTGTGCCTCAGCGTCGAGGTGTCTCCTTAATCTGGTGCTCCTGCCCTCCTGCACTTACCAGTACTTCCTGCTGCTTTGCTCAGCCACACAGTTGTGACCATGCACGGCAGAACATAGGCCTCTCGAGGGTTTTATATATCACCCATATGGACTTCACAGTGCCTTACTTAGTAAGGACACAGTAAGGTCATGGTTATGAGGTTGGTTTCAAGGGCCTGGTCTTTGGCTGAGGACAGGTGGAGGTGTCAATTAAATGAGGCTTGCGAGTGTGGGAGGGCTGGTGGCCCTGCTTCTGGATAGGAGCTCACACCGTGGCGTCCCAGTAATTGGATGGCAGTGATGTCCCTGAGGAGCTGGGAACGCAGGCTTCTTGGGCGGTGATGAGGACTGCTGGGGCTTGTCTGTCCCCAGTAAGGCAGAAAACCTTTCAGAGGGGCTTCTGGGACAGCTTAGTGATGGGCTTGTGTTCAGAGAGTCACTGCAAAATCCCCAGTGTAGCCTTGTTTGGATGCTAGGTAAGTGACCTGACCTTCATGAAACCAAGTACAATGGGTCAGCTGCTCGGAAGCAGGTCCTAAGGGAAGAAGAGCCAAAGTCATGGACTGTTGTGCTATTATTGGTGATGGTGATAAGGTAATGATACTGAAAATTAAAAAGATAATTGTTTTCTTTCTTTTAGTCACATAGAAAAAATCACCACATGGCAAGACCCTAGGAAGTTGATGAATCAGCCCCTGAATCATATGAGTCTCCACCCTGCCACCACTTCCACACCAGTGCCCCAGAGGCCCATGGCCGTGTCCCAGCCGAATCTCGGTAAGCCATGCTTTGACTTGGAGTTGAATGCAGTGTTCCATCACGGGGCTGTGGGTTCAGAAGCAGCTCTGCTTGCCGTGGTGCCCATTTGTGCACCCAGAGAGCATTTTTTCCTGCCTTTGGCTGCATTACTTATCCTCTTTGCTACAATTCACCCTAGGGTAGGGTTTACACTACTGGTCCGGCCTCTCCTCCAACTTCCTTTCCTGAAGTTCTTTGAAAAATCACACAGGCCTCTTGTCTTCATCCAGACCAAAGCAAGGAGGGTATGTAGCCACTTTCTGTGAATTTGGTCCCTAAAGACTGCCAAAGGGTACAGTTCTGGTCTTGAATCACTTTCCTTTCTTTTTTCTTTTTTCTTTTTTTCTTTTTTTTTTGCATGATATGTGACTGATACCAGGGTAGGTGTTTTCTTGCTTTATCTCATTAAATCCTCTCAACAGTCCTACAAGAAGTGACAGCATTCCCATTTATAGATAGGAAACTTGCTCGAAGTCACCACTTGCGGATAGCAGAGCTGGAGTTGAACCGAGGTTGGTTTGATTTTAGAATGCATTCTATCATTATATAACCTGCAGGGGCTTCTCCTATACCTGCTCTGGGATAATTGACTCACTTGCCATCTCATTTAGAATGTTTCAGTGTGATTTTATATTTGAGAAGATATTATCTTCTGCTAATTTCCTTTACTTCAGAAAACTAAAATTCTGCCCAGTAGAGATAACCAGATGTGAATTAATATACTATAGCAACAGAACTAATCAGCTTTTGTTGTAGTCATTCTCCCCATCCCACAAAGGCTAAAAATAAGATGGCAATTTTAAAGTTTTCTAAAAGATGGTACCATTTTCAGATAACATTCCCATTTAAGATCAAATGTCTACTGCTTTATACACAGAATAGTTAACTTTAAAGTAAAAAGAAGCTCCTGTTGGATTGGCAGGAATGGAAGTCTTTTTGCTAGACACCCTGCCCTCATACCCTGGCTTAGCCAAAGTGAACATGAACTTAAGTAGACCCAGGTTAGCTTCAAGTAAATATGCAGTCTGTTCTTGCAGGAAGTTTGGACCTACCATTTTAAAGCTTGCAGATGTAAAATATATCCAAAAAGCAAATTACTTGGAATAACCTCTGTTGTGTTACTTGTCTAAAGGGCAGATCAAGGAAAATGGTATCAATGCTTCTACCAGCAGTGGTAATCCAAAACTTCCCATGAGTCATTTATCCCCAATATATAAAAGCTCACATAGAAAGCAGATGCAAATGCAGTAAAGAAACCACATATTAGGTAAATTAGAGTAGTTTCAAGGTTTCTTTAACCATTTAATTTTCATTAAAAATTATAAAAACTAATTATAAAGTATCAACCTTAACTTTATAATCACTTTAATAGAAAAAAATCTTTTATGAACCTGATTGAAAAAAATTAACTCATTCAAAGAGGTGTTCAAAAAGTCAGTCTTCGTCTGATCCCAATCCCCTGCCCCTTATATGTTGCATGGGGTCAACCAATGTTTTCAGTCACATACAAATGCTAGCATATTATACCCACTGTTCTGCACCTTGCCTTTTCCATTTCTATATCTGTGCATATAGGGCTGCCTCATTCTTTTAAAAAATTAACTAATAGCTCAACATGTTGGTCTGCTATAATTAGTTTATTTAATCAGCCCCCAAATTGATAGATATTTAGATATTAGTGTGTTACTAGTACATAAAACACTGCAGTTAATTTTAAAAAATTGTGCAAGTAGGAAGTACTGCCTGCACACACGCGCATGCACGGGCGCATACACACACAGCTCAATTGATGGTAAAGTACATCTAAAGAAATTGAAATCTGAATGTCTGAAATAAGTTTACCTGTGGTTGAATAAAATACTTTTCCAGATTTCTAATAAATTGGGGTAGTAAATTGCTCATGACACACATTCTGGGGTTTTCCAACAATATTTGAGTATTTGTCCATTACAAAGTGTGTTGCTAGCCTATAGAGAAGTGTCCTGTAGATGGAAATATACTGGGGAATGCAAAGTAAGCACCAAAGATTGGGACAATTTAGAGAGTCACAATATGGTCTTAATAAAAAATTATTTACTAAGAACATTTTATTTCAAGCTATGGGTCTGCCTGTAGTTTATGCTCTTTGTTATCCTACTTTAAAAATATAAAGAATAGATTCTTTCCTCTGCTATTTTTTAAGATTTAGAATAATAGGTCTATATCAGTGTTTTTATATATTATACTAGAGGCCTGGTGCATGAATTTGTGCACGGGTGGGGTCCCTCGTGGTGGCCTGCAGGGATCGGACCGAAACCCGCAGTCCAATGCTGCCTGCCGCTCCCGCTCATCCCGGCCCCCGCTGCACCTGCTGCGGACTCACACCTAGTCAGTCCTGATCAGGAGAGGCTCACACCACTGCAGCAGCTCTTGCCAGCCATGAGCCCTGCATCTGGCATCTGTCCCGAGGGGGCTGGGTGGGGCTGGGACGTGATCAGCCCAGAGGCGGTGGGATGCCCTTGCCGGCCCAGAATCCAGACCCGTCCCGCTGATGTTCATGCTGGTTATCAGGAGCCACCTGGCAGCCACTTTTATATTGTTTCTTCCTTGTGGAGCATCTAGGGAGGGGAAGTGGCCATGGTGCCGGAGGCTGACTTCCCAGAGGCTGGCGGCACTGTCGGGACCGTGCTAGTGGCGCCGGTCCATCGGTGCCTGGCCCGTTCTCCAGAGATTGGACCTGCAGGACTACTGAGGGAGTGAGTGGCTGCCGCCGGGCTGGTGGGCCTCTGGGCTGGTGGGCCACCGGGACGGGGAAGTCAGCTGAGCAGCACTCCAGCTGTGGGAGTGCACTGACCACCAGGGGGCAGTTCCTGTGTTGAGCATCTGCCCCCTAGTGGTCAGTGCATGTCATAGCGACCGGTAGACTGGTTGTTCAGTCATTCAGTCGCCTAGACTTTTTTAAATATATAGACTAGAGGCCCGGTGCATGAAATTTGTGCAAGGGGAGGGAGGGTCCCTTCAGCCCAGCCTGAACCCTCTACAATCTGGGACACCCCTCTCACAATCCAGGACCGCTGGCTCCTAACTGCTTACCTGCCTGCATGCCTGATCACCCCTAACTGCCCCCCCGCCAGCCTGGTTGCCCCCACTGCCCACCCACCAGCCTGGTCACCCCTAACTGCCCCCGTCAGCTGGCCTAGTCACCCCTAACTGCCCCTCCCCCCCGACAGCCTGGTTGCCCCCAACTACCCACCTGCTGGCTTGGTTGCCCCCAACTGCCCCCCCTGCCAGCCTGGTCGCTCCTCACTGCCCCCCTCTGCCGGCCTGGTCCCCCCTGACTGCCCACCCCTGCCGGCTTTGTTGCTCCTCACAGTCCCCTCCTGCTGGCCTGGTCGCCCCATGTAGCCTCCTGTTCAGTCGTTTGGTCATCCCTCACTAACACCCCTGCTGGCCTGGTCGCCCCACACAGCCTGCTGCTCAGTCATTTGGTCGTCCCTCACTAACCCCCCTGCCGGCCTGGTTGCTCCACACAGCCTGGTGTTCAGTCATTTGGTCGTCCCTCACTAACCCCTCTGCCAGCCTGGTTGCCCCACACAGCTTGTTCAGTTGTCCATTCGGTTGTTTTGGATGTGATGGCCCCTGGCTCTTTATATATATAGATATAACCTATGCCATATACATTAGCATATATGAACATATATATGTATGTATATAAAATCAATATTTTGAATATGATTCAAAATTTCTATTTCTGTTTTACATCAACTGCATTTTTTTTTCTTTTTACCTTTTGATCAGAACATATCCTCCCCCTCCCTTCCTCTATCTCCTCCTCCTAGAAGTTTGGTCTTTTCATAGAATGTAGCTGACAAATAAGATAAGAAGTGACACATCCCTTCATTGGGAGGTATTTATGTGTGAAAATGATGTAGAAGTACATCATTAATAGTTAATAATATTACTCTCACATGATAGAATCCGTACCATTCATAGCTAATTTTATGTATTTCTCTAGCTGTGATATAATCAGATAAATAAATTCCTCAATAAATTTCCTTTTATTGGGATTCTATGTTTTTCTGTAGGTTGGGTACATGAACTTGGGGGTCAGACTGTCAGAATTTAAACCCTGGCTCTGCCCATTACTAGCTTGGTGGCTCTGCTAAGTTACTTAATTGTGTTTCAGTTTCTCCATATGTAAAATGAGTATTATTTTTATAACTAGAGGCCCAGTGTACGAAATTTGTGCATGGGAGGGGGGTTGTCTCTCAGCCCGGCCTGCACCCTCTCCAATCTGGGACATTCCTCTCACAATCCGGGACTGCTGGCTCCTAACCGCTTGCTTGCCTGCCTGCCTGATCACCCCTAACCGCCTCTGCCTGCCAGCCTGATGGCCCCTGACTGCCCTCCCCTGTCGGCCTGATCACCCCTAACTGCCCTCCCCTGTCGGCCTGATCACCCCTAACTACCTCTGCCTTGGCCCCTGCCACTATGGCTTTGTCTGGAAGAACGTCCAGAAGACGTCCAGTCTAATTAGCATATTACCCTTTTATTAGTATAGATAACCACTAAATTTTTTGAAGGAGTTAAAAAAAAATGAAATAGAAAAAATCCAAAGACTCTACATCAGCCCTATTATAATATCCAGAACAATGGACTTGGGAAAAATGGAGTTTGCTAAAGAAGTCAGTTAGGATGTTAGGGTGGTGATGAGGGTGGGGTGGAGGGCAGGGGACCTTTTTCTTTTTTTCTTTCTTACCTACATATGTCTCCTTTTTCCCTCATCAACCCCTCCCCAGCCACTCCCACCGCCCAGGACAAGCCCCCACCACCCCAGTGTCTGTGTCCATTGGTTATCCTATCTAATAATAGACAAACATGGTAATTAACCATACCTCCGACACACTTCCCATTGGCTAATCAGGGCGATATGCAAATTAACTGCCAACCAAGATGGCGGCCGGCAGCCAGGCAGCTGAAGTGAACAGGAGGCTTGGTTGCCTCGGCGATGGAGGAAGCCAAGGTTCCCCGCCTGCCGCCGCCCGGCTCTGAGCTCCTGAAGCAACAGCTCCAAAAGATACAATGTTTCAATTATAGAAGCTAAAAGATGGCGGTTAATTTGCATATACCAGCTGGGAGCGAAGACTGAGTACAACATGGAGGCCAAGTGGTACAGAAGGGAGCTAAGTAGAGGCCGCGAGGACAGAAATGGAGCCAAGGCTGCGGAGGTGGGAGGCGGGAGGTGGGAGGGCAAGCCCAGCCGCACCGCTGTGAGCTGGAGGGGCAGCGGCTTGGAGGGGAAGGGGCAGTGGCTGGGAGCGGGAGGGAAAGCCCAGCCACAGCGGCTTGGAGCGGGAGGGGCAGCGGCTGGGAGCGGGAGGGGCAGCGACATGGAGCGGGAGGGGCAGTGGCTTGGAGAGGAAGGGGCAGTGGCTGGGAGTGGGAGGGCAAGCCCAGCCCCAGCCCCTGGGATCAGGAGGGCAAGCCCAACCACTGTGGCTGGGAGCATAAGGGGCAGCGGCTTGGAGCGGAAGGGGCAGTGGCTGGGAGTGGGAGGGAATGCCCAGCCCCAGCCACTGGGATTGGAAGGGCAAGCCCAGCCCCAGGGGATGGGAGCGGGAGGGCAAGCCCAACCACTGTGGCTGGGAGCATAAGGGGCAGCAGCTGGGGATGGGAGGGGCAGCAGCTTGGAGGGGAAGGGGCAGCGGTTGGGAGCGGGAGGGCAAGACCAGCTGCAGGGGCTTGAAGCGGGAGCGAAGCCCGCCTCAGCGAGTTTCACTCCCTTCTCTGCTTTGCTCCAGCCGCACGAAGCCCTATTCTTGCAGGAATATTCCTGCAATGGGCCTCTAGTCCTAATAATAGACAAACATGGTAATTAACCATACCTCCGATATACTTCCTATTGGCTAATCAGGGTGATATGCAAATTAACTGCCAACCAAGATGGCGGCCCGCAGCCAGGCAGCCAGGCAGCCAGGCAGCTGAAGCGAACATGAGGCTTGCTTGCTCCAGTGATGGAGGAAGCCAAGGTTCCCCACCTGCCGCAGCCAGGCTCTGAGCTCCAGTCTAAGCAACAATGTTGCAATTACAGAAGCTAAACAAACCCCAGATACCTGCTTTCAGCCAGCCGGCCTCGGAGCTGGAGCCGCAACAAAGTTTCAATTACAGAAGGTAAATAAATCCCAGAATAAAAAGAAAAAGAAAAAACGGAGACACTGGGAGCTTCAGTTGCAGGCTTGGCCCTCCTGAAAACAGCCCTCAGCCCCTCATCCAGGCTGGCCAGGCACCCCAGTGGGGACCCCCACCATGAGGGGGTGCGGGCAGCCCGAAAACAGCCATCAGCCCCTCATCTAGGCTGGCCAGGCACCTCAGTGGGGACCCCCACCATGAGGGGGTGTAGACAGCCCGAAAACAGCCATTAGCCCCTCATCCAGGCTGGCCAGGCACCCCAGTGGAGACCCCCACCCTGAAGGGGGTGCATGCAGCCTGAAAACAGCCATCAGCCCCTCACCCAGGCTGGCCAGGCACCCAAGCAGGACCCCCACCCTGATCCGGGACACCTTTCAGGGCAAACCAGCCGGCCACCACCCGTGCACCAGGCCTCTATCCTATATAGTAAAAGGGTAATATGCAAACTGACCCTAACAGCAGAAAGACTGGGAATGATTGGTCACTATGATACACACTGACCACCAGGGGGCAGACACTCAATGCAGGAGCTACCCTCTGGTGGTCAGTGAGCTCCCACATGGAGGAGCTCTGCTCAGCCACAAGTCAGCCTGATGGCTGCCAGTACAGCGGTGGTGGTGGGAGCCTCTCCTGCCTCTTCAGCAGCGCTAAGGATGTCCGACTGCAGCTTAGGTCTGCTCCCCGCTGGCAAGTGGACATCCCCCGATGGCTGCCGGGCTGCCAGAGGGATGTCTGATTGCCAGCTTAGGCCCAATCCCCTGGGGAGCAGGCCTCAGCCAGCAGATAGTCATCCCCCGAGGGGTTCCAGACTGTGAGAGGGCACAGGCCAGGCTGAGGGACCTCCCCCCGCCCCCCCCCCCCGCCCCGAGTGCACAAATTTTTGTGCACCAGGCCTCTAGTGCTAATATATGCATGCATACAAATCCTTTGGTTGATCTCTTCCCCACCCTCCCCTTCCCTCTGAAGTTTGATGGTCTGTTCGGTGTTTCTCTTTCTCTGGATCTATTTTTGTTCATCAGTTTATGTTGTTCATTATATTCCACAAATGAGTGAGATCATGTGATATTTATCTTTCTCTGACTGGCTTATTTCGCTTAGCATAATGCTCTCCAGGTCTATCCATGCTGTTGCAAATGGTAAAAGTTCCTTCTTTTTTATAGCAGTGTAGTATTCCATTGTGCAGATGTACCACAGTTTTTAATCCACTCACCTGCTGATTGGCACTTAGGCTGTTTTCAAATCTTAGCTATTGTAAATTGTGCTGCTATGAACATAGGGGTGCATATGTCCTTTCTTTTTTTCTTAATCTTCTTTTATTGATTTCAAAGAGGGGGAGGGAGAGAGAGATAGAAACATCAATGATGAGAGGGAACCATTGATCAGTGCCTCCTGCTTGCCCCCTACTGGGGATTGAGCCCACAACCCGGGCATGTGCCCTTGACTGGAATTGAACCCTGACCTCCTGGTTCATAGGTTGATGCCCAACCACTGAGACATGCTGGCTGGGCCATATGTCCTTTCTGATTGGTGTTTCTGATTTCTTGGGATATAGTCCTAGAAGTGGGATCACTGGGTAAATGGGAGTTCCATTTTTAATTTTTTTGAGGAAACTCCATACTATTTTCCACAGTGGCTGCACCAGTCTGCATTCCCACCAGCAGTGCGCAAGGGTTCCTTTTTCTCCACATCCTTGCCAACACTTGTCGTTTGTAGATGATAGCCATTCTGACAGTTGTGAGATGGCACCTCATTGTTGTTTTGATTTGCATCTCTCGGATGATTAGTGACTTTGAGCATTTTTTCATACACTCTTGGAGGACCTTTTTCTTTAGTGGTTAATGGGAAGAACTTGAAGTCAGAACTGAGTTTCTGTTGGGTTAGATATTTACTAGTTGCTTTTGCTATTTAACCCTCTGAGTCTCTTTTTCCTTATCTGTAAAATGGGGAAATGGGAGTATCTGCCTCATAAAAGTTGTTTTGAGTATTTAGGATTGTTCGTGCCTTGGTACTTGGACTAGAGAAAGGCCCCAAAAATATGCCTTGTTAAAACTAATTGTTACTAGAGAAAAAGGGGGGGATGGGAGAGGTAGAAGGAAGATATAGAGGGGATAAATGGTGTTGGCAGAAGACTTGACTTGGGATGGTGAACACACAATACAATATGCAGATGATGTATCATAGAATTGTACACCCGGAAGTTATATAATTTTATTAACCAATGTCACCTCAGTAAATTCAATTAAAAACACACCTCATTTCTAGCTGGTAGCCTTGTTTTCCCTAACGTTTCTGGTCCCTATGTATATTGAAGGCAGAGCCTGTGTGTGCTCCCTCCTCAGGAAAACCCGGCCATAGTTCCTGTAACTTTGATTGTTTAGGCATTTTTCTTACACACTATGAAAATAATCTTTAACCCCAGACAGCAGTAGCTTGTGACCTGGCTCCTTCACTGTTACATCTTTGACAGGGAATTTGTGAAGAAGATGCATACTGAAATTATGCAGCAATTTAACATGTCTCCATGTTGTTGTTTTTTAACTTTTTTTTTAAAGCCTCACCCGAGGATATTTATTGATTTTAGAGAGAGAGGAAAGGAAAGAGGTCGAGACAGAGAGAGACATCAGTGTGAGAGACAAACATCCATCAGCTATCTCCTGTACTCGCCCCTATCAAGAATCAAACGACAACCTAAGTATGTGTCCTGACTGACTGGGAATTAGCATCTTTTTTCGTTTATGGGACAACACTCCAACCGACAGAGCCACCGGCTGGGGCAACATATCCCCATGTTTTAAAACGTTTTTGCCAAACCTTGGCCATAATGGCTCAGTTGGTTGAGCATTGTCTTGTGCAATGAAAGCTTGTGGGTTTGATTCTCGGTCAGAACACATGCCTGGGTTGCGGGTTCCAACCCCGGTATGGGGCATGCAGGAGGCAGCCAATCAATGTTTTGCTCTCACATAAATGTTTCTCTCTCTCCCTCTCCCTTCCTCTCACTTTTGAAAACAAAAACAAAAACAAACAAATCAATTTTTAAAAATCTAAGAAAAACCTCCATGTTTTTGCCAAGAGAAGTCACATACAATTTTTCCTTTTTGGTGATAATTCTAGCAATCATAAACCATGGTGTGCTGGGCTCCTGTCACATGTTAATGGTCTCTTTGCTAGAGTGAGGCCCCGGCTGGGGGCACCAGTGTTCTCCTAGACAGGACAAGAAAAGTAAAGACTGTGTAAAACCTTCACTGGATAGCCATCCCTAGCCAGTTTAGAGACTTTTGGTGAAGTGCAGCCAAAGTGTATTTTTAATGCTATTGGAATTTTAAAAATATCACACACACACACACACACACACACACACACACACCCTTTGAAGGTGTGCCGTCCCCTAAGCCAGAGTTGATATCCTCCAGGTCTATCTTCTTCTGTACTTCAAATTACAAATATATGCTTTTTTTTGTTGTATGGTTTTTTGCCAGGCATGCTTTTCAAGACAAGATGGAAAGAAAATCTTGTCTGTGCTCATTTGCTAAGTTGGCTCATTCTTCCCTTGAGGAAGTATACAGAAACACAAAACCATTTTATCAATAGCAAATAAAATAGCCTAGCATTGCTTAAAGTATATGGAAGGTAGCCTGAAAGTTTGTCAAGTGTCAGATTTTTATGTAGGATATCTATTTCTTTTTCCTGTGTTTTTTCCTTGTCAACTTTATGTGGTGAGTTCATGGAAGACGCATCTGGCTACTGTGTTTTTTCCAGCTCTGATCTTCTCACTACTTTTTGAACTTTGTGGTTTCTGCAGTATAAATTAGCCTAAAGTGCACTAACACATGCACACACAAACCCAAAGACAAACTGGCAACCTTCAGATTTGAGGGTGGAGATGATGGGGCGTTGGTAGGATTGGGGTGGAGGAAAGTGGGTGTATATGGAAAGGAAGGAAGACTGGTGGGTATGGGAAAGAGGAAAAGGGTTCTGGTAAAAAGAGTTTTTTGTGTGTATTTTTAAATTTATTTTTCAATTGTAGTATACATTCAATATTAGTATGTATTAGTTACAGGTGTGAAAGTCCCCCCCACTCCCCACCTTGATTAGAAGAAAAAGGAATAGTTTTTTCTAAACTTTGTGGAAAATCAATATTATAATTTCTTCTTAGATTGATTTGGTGGAAGCCATCTACTGTCAAAATTTACTCTATTGAGTCATCATTATTGTAGACTGCTCTTTGGGTTTCCCAAAAGGAGATTCATTACAAATTTTTTCTTGTAAAGCTTTTAAGGAATTTGTGAAATGGGTACTGAAAACAAATTATCAACTAATTTAATTGCTCTTTTTAAAAATAATTGATTGATTGATTGATTTTAGGGAGAGAGGAAGGGAGAAAAAGTGGAAAACATCGATTTGTTGTTTCACTTATTTTTACATTCGTTGATTGACTCCTGTGTGTGTTCTTACTTGGGAACGAACCCGCAACTTTGGCATATCAGGATGACACTCTAATCAACTGAGCTACCTAGCCAGGGCCTGATTCAGTTCCTCTTGTGCAATATATATATATATGAAAGGCTAATATGCTAAGTGTCCATCCAACCAGTTGCTATGATGTGCACTGACCACCAGGGGGCAGACGCTCAATGCAGGAGCTGCCGAGTTGCAGTGACTTGGCAGCAGCAGTTCTCAGGTGACGCACCCTGAAACCAGAGAGGAGGGAGCCCGATTCCTCATGAGGGCGCGTGATTCCACCTTTGGCCATGGGTTATGTTGTTGCTGGGGCACTGTTGTCCAGGATCTGGTTTACTGCACACTTGCGTTTGCGTTCCACACCCTGTACAACAGCAACTTTGCAGAGTGCCCTCTCACACTTCAGGACCCATTGGGGGATGTCGGAGAGCTGGTTTCAGCCCAATCCCCTCAGGCCAGGCTGAGGGACCCCACCTGCCGGAGGGACCCCCGCTCACTCCGCAGATGCCCTTTGAGCCATGGCACTGCCCCAGGTGTGGCCGGTGGGGGAGAGACTGCAGGAGGTTGGCTCCAGGGCGTGTCTGGCCAGTCTAGCCCAGTCTTGCCCTGCTGACCACCTTCTAATTAATTTCTTTTCAATGTGCACGAACCCATTCACTGGGCCACTAGTAGTATATAAAGAAATTAACCTTGTGTTGTGATGGCATATTTTATTTATCTTAATGTGCATGAATCTTTTATTTAGATTAGTTTTTATTTATCTTGATACATTAAGTTTAGGTATTGTATTAAGATTAGGTATAAAGACTTGTAGATTTAATTTTATAAATTTAGGAATTTAGGTAGAAAATCTTTGTTTGATAGGAAGTCTCAAGACCCATGAAAGCTGTTGCCACAATTTTCCTATAAAGATATTCTTCAAGATAAAATTTTTATGTCTTATGCTAGATGAACACTTTGGAAATATGTACACAAAGATGTGTTATTTATAATGTAGCCCCCCTCTCATTAAATGCCTGCAATACAAAAATAAATTTATTTTTACTATTAAAATAATAGTTATAAGGGTTTTATGGCACATAAAAAACTTTATGTCAGTCTAATTTTAAAAAGCAAGCAAAAGGGCTTATGCCATGATTATAATTTTACTTTTTATAAAAGACTTTGCTTGGATTCTCTTCCCACAGGATTTTGCTCTCCATCTGTGTATTTCTAGCTCCTAGCCAGGGGCATTATGTAGCACAGCTAGAATAATGGTATTTTACCATTTTGTAAAATAAATGTATTGAGTAAATCAGGTATGTATTTTAAATATCAGACGTGAGTATAGTAAGACTTATATTGGAGGTGATTTTCTTTATTTTTTTCTGTATTGTGATTATGTCACTTTTATGATAGCTAGAAGAAGAAAAAGGAGAACCTCTTGGTGTGGTTTTTATGGTGGGAGAGGAGGGTGCAATGTTGGGAAGAAGGCTCTAGTCCCTCCACCCCACTCCTCCATGAGCAATACAGACAGAACTTTGAATCGTCAAGCCTCCAGAGTCAACCCCATATGCTTGTGGCCAGCAAGTCATTCTCTAGTCTCTAAAATCAGTGTTTCTCCAAGTGGGGTCCAGGGCCAGCACTACTTGTATCCCATGGGGCATTTATCAGACACACACGTTCAGAACCCAGCAGTCTGATTGCTCCCCAATGGACAGTCATGGGCTGCTGCTGGGAGGAATACTGCCTGGGCCCCACCCTTGGGAAAGCCTGTTTCAGACAATGTAGGGTGGGGTCTGGGAATGGGTGCTGTTTCATGTGCCCAGATGATTCTGGCCATCAGCCAGGTGTAGGAACCACAATAGAATTGTGTGTTTTAGCACCATGATTGGAGAATGCTATCATAGTAAATGGCAAAACCCGACTCAGATGTTTAGTCTTTAAACAGTTACCTGAAGAGAACTGCAAGGATGCTCACTAACTTTTTGATTCTTTGTCCAAAGTAGACATTAATGTGGCATTGACATTTGTCACTTTGGCACTTGTTGCCTTTAGTGCACACAAGAGCATTGGGTCTGTGAATGCTGACACCACCTTCCAGAAAGTTTTGACCCCAATCATACCAAGTAAACTTCAAAAGTTCAGTGAAACGTTTGGCTTTCGGATTCAGATTATTGAACTGTATTGTTTAAATTCACAGGGTAACTGTGCAAGCCTGCCTTTAACTTGGCTTCCTGAGAGCTGGCTGGAAAGTCAGGCATCTAAAGGCCTAAAGTTCCAGAGGGCGCCTCATGCCCTGAAGGAGAGCAGAGCCTCTTAGGAAGGAGATGGAGGCAGGCCAAGCTTTTCCTTAGTCACTTCTTTGTGTGCACTACCTTCATTTTTAATCATTTTTAACTAGAGGCCTGGTGCATGAAATTTGTGCATTGGGGGGGAGGGTGTCCTTCAGCCTAGCCTGCACCCTCTGCAATCTGGGTCCCCTTGGGGGATGTCCGACTGCCAGTTTAAGCCTGATCCCAACTGCCCTCACCTGCTGGCTGGTCACCCCAAACTGCCCTCCTCTGCTGGTCTGGTCACCCCTAACTGCCCTCCCCTGCAGGCCTGTTCCACCCCAACTGCCCTCCCCTGCCGGCCCAGTTGCCCCAACTGCCCTTCCCTGCAGGCCTGGTTCCCCCTAACTGCCCTCCCCTGCCGGCCTGATTGCCCACAACTGCCCTACTCTGCCAACCATCTTGTGGTGGCCATTTCATGACCACATGGGGGTGGCCATCTTGTGCAATTTGCATATTACCTCTTTATTATATAGGATGGAGTCTGATCTCTTCATCAAGCTGTGGGCCTCTGCTGCTGAGAATTTTAAAGATAATGCTGGCTGACTTCCAGTAGCATACCCTTGGGAGCTTACTTGCTGTGGCACATTTTGCCTAATGTGAGGCAAAGGAATTCTGGGATGGTTTGTCATTTGGTCACTTGTTCCAAACTGATTAGTGCTGAGTGACATTTGGACACTTCTTTGATCTCCTCTTTGGGACCCCCTGGTGATGCTGTCCACCTGTGTCTTTACCACCATCTCCCCCAGTCCATATCAGCTGGAAGATTGATCTTGTCTTCCTTTCTGGAAGTCTAAATTTATTCCCTGGTGTCCTGCAGTTGCTGGTGGTCAGGGACAGCTGTTCCGCCACGCTTGACTCTGAATAATTTTGATGAAGTCAGCAAAATAACACCATAAAAGAAACCAGGAAAACAAAAGCCTTCATAGTCTTTCAGCACTTTCTCATTAAGTGCTGAAGAGAGGGAGATAACCCCCTCTTCCTGCTTTTAGGGGGGAAAAAAGGAAAATATAAGAATCTAAATTTATTTTGAGTCAGCAAGATTCAAGAATCTTCTTTCCCTCATCTTATGAAATTACTGTTTGGTCATTGTAGAAAATGCTGGTCAGCAAAAAAGTGAGAAAATATAAAACACTCTAATCTGACCATTCTAAATCACACGAACATTTTCTCATATATTTGCCTCTTTTCAATACAAATGTAAGTAAAAAAGGTTGGAAAGTCCTCTACAGTCTTTTTTGTAGCCTCCCTCCCTTCCCGCTCATGTATCATGAGCATCTTTCCATTTCAGTAATGATTTTTCTACAATATTTTTGAGTAGCTGTTTTTATTGGAAAAATAGCACAAACATGGCAAAAATTCAAACAGTTCCAAAGAGTATTCATGAGAAATAAGTCTCCTCCACACTAGAACCCTCAGTTTTTCTCTCCTCCCCAGAGAAACACTGAGTGAGATTCTAGAAATAGTCTATATACACATATGCATGCTTGGATATATAAGTTGTCTTCTTACAACTTAATATATCTTAGAGAGCTTTCTAAATTAAAACTTGTAGGTGTATTATTCTTTGTTAGCAATATATAATATTTCAGTCTATTGATGTACCGTAATTTATTTAACCTGTCCCCTATGCTAGATATTTAGGTTCTTTTCTGATTGTTAGCTATTGTTAAAAACTCTACAGTGTGCATCTCTATACATAAGTTCTTTTTTTTAAAAATAAATCTTTATTGTTCAGATTATTAAAGTTGTTCCTCTTTTTACTTCCATAGCTCCCCTCCACCTAGTTCCCACCCCACTGTCCTCATCCATAGGTGTACGATTTTTGTCCAGTCTCTTCCCGCACCCCCACACCCTTTTCCCCCCAAGAATTGTCAGTCCACTTCCTTTCTATGCCCCTGATTTTATTCTATTCACCAGTTTATTCTGTTCGTCAGATTTTTTATTCACTTGGTTTTTAGATTCACTTGTTGATAGATATGTATTTGTTGTCACTTTGTTGTTCATAATTTTTATCTTTACCTTTTTCTTCCTCTTCCTCTTCTTAAAGAATACTCTTCAGAATTTCATATAATACTCATTTGGCGGTGATGAACTCCTTTAGCTTTTTCTTATCTGTGAAGCTCTTTATCTGACCTTCAATTCTAAATAATAGCTTTGCTGGGTAGAGAAATCTTGGTTGTAGGTTCTTGCTATTTATCACTTTGAATATTTCTTGCCACTCCCTTCTGGCCTGCATAGTTTCTGTTGAGAAATCAGGTGACAGTCATATGGGAACTCCCTTATAGGTAGCTAACTGTTTTTTTCTTGCTGCTTTTAATATTCTCTCTTTGTCTTTTGTCCTTGGCATTTTAATTATGATGTGTCTTGTTGTGGTCCTCTTTGGATTCCTTTTGTTTGGGGTTCTCTGTGGTTCCTGGACTTGATTTTGATTGGCTTGTATATACATAAGTTATTGTATGCTGTTTATGTAAAGCATAATTTTCAGTAATGGTATTCCTGAGTCAAAGAGTATATGCATTTGAAGTTGTAAAAGATGTTCCACTTCCCTCCAAAATGGTTACACCAATTTATACTCCTATCATCAGTGGGTCAAAGTGCTTCTTCCCCCTACCCTAGCCAGTCATGTCCATGATCACACTTTTTAGTCTTTAGAATTCTTTTTTCTTTTTTTTTTCACATTTGAAAATATATATTTTTATTGATTTCAGAGAGGAAGGGAGAGGGAGCGAGAGATAGAAACATCAATGATGAAAAAATCATTGATTGGCTGCTTCCTGCAAGCCCCCTACTGGAGATCGAGCCTACAACCCGGGCATGTGCCCTTGACTAGAATTAAACCTGGGACCCTTCAGTCCACAGGCCGACGCTCTATCCACTGAGCCAAACCAGATAGGGCATTCTTTGTAATTCTGACAGGTACAGACTAGATTCTCATTTTTTGATTTCTTTGTTTTTTTTAAAGTTATTAATGGACTTGGGAAGATTTTTGATTATAAACATTATATAGTGTTAATAGCTGTACAATATTCTATGTGGCTCTACCATAATTTATTCAACCAGTTCTTCTACTGAGAGACATAAAAGCTGATTCTATATTTTACCATTATAAATGATGTTATAACAAAATCCTTGTACTTAAATTTTTTGTGCCTTCCTTTAATTCCCTCATTTTTTTCAGTTTTTTTGGAATGCTTGTTAGTAAAGCAGAATGATTCCTTTAAAATTAAATTTTGACATGGTTCGCTTCTATGGAACTAAAATAATTGTTTGCAGATGCACTGTGTGTGTGTTGTGGGGGGAGGGATTTGTTTGGAGTGCTACTTTCTTTTAGAAAGAATGATTTAATGTTGCTTCAAAAAGTGCATTATTAACTAAGCACCTAGCTTTCCCACTAGCTCTGTTTTGCAGCTTGCGTATCCATATGTTTTTGACTAAGCCATAAATGGAAGTTTCATTTGAAGTTTTTTTTGCTTCCCAGTACTACATGTTCCGCATTTCATTCCATATTATTTTCATCCTTTTCCTTTCCAATATTATATTTCTCAGACACAAGTAAAAAGTGAGTTGTGAGTTTTCAGTTTTGCCAAGAGTTAAATATTTGCAGAGCTGGAAAAAAATAAAGTAAAACAATTTTTAATGTGACTGATTTAGTCCTGGTTCCCAAGACTTTCATGTAGCTGTTTCAGAGCTCACACTTAGTAACTATCAGGAAAAATATTCTCTTTCCACCCTTATCAATTGCCACAATGCCTGAATTAATTAGAATGGAACTATAACTTCTCCCCAAATAGAATTGGGTCTTCTCATCCTAATAAAATGGACGCTCAGGGCTGATGCACATGGAAGGTTCCTGTATTCCTTGCCTACATCGTTTATGTTGTTTTTCTTTTGCTACTGCCTGGGACACAGCGAACAAGGAATGCTCTTCTGAGATCCCACTTGTCGCATTTGCTTGTGCCATCTCCTCCGTCTCTGCTCCAGTTTTAAGCACAAAGCTTTTCCCCTGCAATTTGAAGGAATCCCATGGTTCAAACTGTATTAAAATAGGTTGCTGTGGCCTGAGACATTCCTTCCTGGAGCATACTGCCATATGTCTGCATTTGCTAGTTCCTTCTCCAGCCGCAACTCTGCCCTCCTCAGCTTGTTTTTTTTCCTTCTATTAAGATGCCATGCGCAATTTCTTCAGCGGTGACCCTGGGAAGTGAGGTCCTTTCACAGCAGAGCCTCAAGCTTTAGGGTCAACAACTCTCTTGGAGCCTGGGTTCCCTCCAAGAAAATTTGTAATTCTTTAGTCCCCTGTCTTGTCAGGCGCAGCTGTGCAGAGTTGTTGCTTCTGAAAGACAGAACCAGTTCCAGAAGGCAGCAGTTTGTCCTGTATTCCCAGACTCTCTGTTTTTTGAAAATGAGATTTTTGCCCCTCTTTTTCAAAAATTGAGATATAATTGAAATATAATATTACATTAGTTTTAGGTATACAACATTCGATACATGTATGTATTGCAAAATGATCATCACTACAATAAATCCAGTTAACATCCATCAGCACACATAGTTACACATTTTTTCCTTGTGATGAGAACTTTTAAGATCTACTCTCTTAGCAAATTTCAAATATGCAGTACAGTATTATTAACTACTAGAGGCCTGGTGCATGACATTCGTGAACTGGGTGGGGGTGTGTGGGGGCGTCCCTCAGCCTGGCCTGCACCCTCTCACAGTCTGGGACCTGTCAAGGGATGTCCGCCTGCCACAGAGGTGTGAGAGCCTCCCGCCACCACCACTGTGCTCACCATCCATGAGCTCGGCTTCTGGTTGAGCGGCGCTCCCCCTGTGGGAACGCACTGACCACCAGGGGGCAGCTCCTGCATTGAGCATCTGCTCCCTAGTGGTCAGTGCTCGTCATAGCAACTGGTCATTGTGCTGTTCGGTCAATTTGCATATTAGCCTTTTATTATATAGGATAGTCACCGTGCTGTACATTACACCCCCAGGGCTTATTTATTTTAGAACTGGATGCTTGTCTTTTTTGACCATCTTCACCCATTATTTCTCCTTTAGCAGTTGAGGTTGGGGGTGGAGAGGGTAGCTGGGAGGAACAGTGAATGTAACGTATCAGAATCATGTGGTACATACTATAACCAGGGTTCTCTCCCCTACATCGCACTTGGTTCTCAGAACCATTGTTTAGTGGAGATTTCCTCAAAGATAAATCACCCACAGGACAATGCTCAGATATGACACTGTTTCTCTGGGCCCTGCCAGAATTGTTAATCGCCAGGGAGTTTAAGGTGTATATAGGGACGTTTTTTCTTTTTTTTGCCCAGAAATCAGGATTTTATTTATTTATTTATTTATTTATTTATTTATTTTTTATTAAATCTTTATTGTTCAGATTACATTTGTTCCTCTTCCCCCCCCCCCAGAACTCCCCTCCTCCCAGTTCCCGCCCCACCCTCCACCCTCACTCCCCACACACTGTCCTCATCCATAGGTGTACAATTTTTGTCCAGTCTCTTCCCGCATCTCCCATTCCCCTTTCCCCCCCAAGAATAGTCAGTCCATTCCCTTTCTATGTCCCTGATTCATTATAATCACCAGTTCATTCTGTACATCAGATTATTTATTCACTTGATTCTTAGATTCACTTGTTGATAGATGCATGTTTGTTGTTCACAATTTTTATCTTTACCTTTTTCTTCTTCCCCTTCTTAAAGGATACCATTCAGCATTTCGTATAATACTGGTTTAGTGGTGATGAACTCCTTTAGCTTTTCCTTATCTGTGAAGCTCTTTATCTGACCTTCAATTCTGAATGATAGCTTTGCTGGATAAAGTACTCTTGGTTGTAGGTTCTTGGTATTCATCACTTTGAATATTTCTTGCCATTCCCTTCTGGCCTGCAAAGTTTCTGTTGAGAAATCAGCTGACAGTCATATGGGTATTCCCTTGTAGGTAATTGAGCCTCTTTCTCTTGCTGCTTTTAAGATTCTCTCTTTGTCTTTCGCTCTTGGCATTTTAATCATGATGTGTCTTGGTGTGGTCCTCTTTGGATTCCTTTTGTTTGGGGTTCTCTGCGCTTCTTGGACCTGTAAGTCCATTTCTTTCACCAGGTGGGGGAAGTTTTCTGCCATTATTTCTTCAAATAGGTTTTCAATATCTTGCTCTCTTTCTTCTTCTGGCACTCCTATTATTCTGATGTTTGTACGCTTGAAGCTGTCCCAGAGGCTCCTTACACTATCTTCGTATTTTCGGATTCTTTTTTCCTTTTGCTTTTCCGGTTGGGTGTTTTTTGCTTCTTCATATTTCAAATCTTTGACTTGATTCTTGCGCTTCTCTGGTCTGCTATTGGGTGTCTGTATAATGTTATGCCCAGATTTCAGGATCCCCAAGAAACCACATCAGGGAGCCAGCCATGTCCGATGCAAAAGCATAAGAGTCTTTATTCGAGCTAGCTCGGCTCCCCCACCTTGCCGACACAGCAGCAGGAAGCAGAGAGAGATAACTCTGTGTGGAGACGGGTTATATAGGGGGAGTTGGAGGAAGGGGAGGAGAAAGGACTGTGCTCTGCCGATTGGCCAGGCACAAGTCAGTGTCTTGTTCCTGGGTGTGGCTAGCAGAGGCTTAGACTTCCGGGAAGAAGCTCCTTGCCAAGCACGTGGCCAAGGTAAGATGGAGCACTTACCCTGGGGCAAGGTGGAGGGCGTAGCCCTTACCCTGGGGCAAGGTGGAGGGCGTAGCCCTTACCCTGGGGCGAGGTGGAGGGCCTAGCCTTTACCCTGGGGCAAGGTGGAGGGCCTAGCCCTCACCCTTTCATATAATATTCTTTATTTCAGTCCGTGTATGCTTAATTTCTAGTTGGTTCTTTATCATAGCATCGAGGGTCTCATTAGTTTTCGTGAGTCTCTCATCAAGTTTATTGGCTGCTTCTAGCACATTATTGCAAGCCCTCAAAATTGCGTTTTTTAGCTCCATATCCTCCATTTCTGTCATGTTTTTTTGTCTCCGCATTTTTTATGCTTTCTTGGTGCACCCCCTTGTGGTCTTTGTGCGCAGTCTTGTTCTAGTTAAGCCTTGATTGTTGTAGTTAATACTAGAGGGATTTGACCACCAGGCCGACTGGCTGTGAGAATCAGCTGTGTGGAAAACTTCTGTCCTCTGGGGAGGTGCTAATCTAGCCTTTGCCTGAGGCTACCCGGCAAATGGCTGTGTGCAGGGCTTGGGCGGGGCGGGGCGGGGCGGGATCAACAGGGCGGGCGGAGGGAGCAGTTATGGCTGCTCTCAGTCCCGTTCCCAGAGGCTCTGCTTCTCAGAACCCCAGCAAGGGCTGCAAATCTCGGAGAGAAGGCTGCCCTCACGTTTCAACTGATGCCAGACAATCCCGCTTCTCCCGTTTGAGTCTGAGTCCCTAGAGACTCGCCCAGATCTGGAGCTCAGAGTCTGAGACTCTCTCCTGATTGAAAATGACAACCGCGCACTCAGCCACCAGCCCTCTTTTCGGGCGCACCTCCACACCTTTAAATTTTCCACACTGCGCCTCCTCTGAGCCTCGGAATGCTGTTCTCTTTCCTTCTAGTTGAAGAGTCTGTCCTCGGCCAGCCTTCCTGTGGTTCTGGGTGATGTCCGTTTCGTCTTTTAGTTGTATTTTTGAAGTGGTTGTTTGCGGCAGCAATCTCAGGTGTTTACCTATGCCGCCATCTTGGAGGGACGTTTTTTCTTTGTTGTTTTTATTTTATTAATATGTCACTTTTTATTTTGAAATAATTTTAAACTTACAGAAAAATTTCATGTATAGTACAAGGAACTCCCATGTACCTTTTGCCCAGATTTTCCCCTGGTCATTGTTTATGATTTGCCTTCTCTTTCTCACTCTCTTTATATGTGTCTCTGTGTGTGTATTTCTTTCTTTTTTTTTTTTTTTAATATATTTTATTGATTTTTTACAGAGAGGAAGGGAGAAAGACAGAGAGTTAGAAACATCGATGAGAGAGAAACATCGATCAACTGCCTCCTGCACACTCACAAATGGGGATGTGCCAGCAACCAAGGCACATGCCCCTGATCAGAATCGAACCTGGGACCCTTGAGTCCGCAGGCCGACGCTCTATCCGCTAAGCCGAACCGGTTAGGGCTGTATTTCTTTTTTTTCCCCCTGAACCCTTTGAGACTAAGTTGGAGACATAATGCTCCTTTATCCTTAAGTATTTCAGAGTGTATTTTCTCAAAGGACGTATTCTTACATAAACACAGTAGAAGTATCAAAATCAGGAAATTGAACATTGGTACAATAGTATTGTCTAATCCACAGTCCATATTTGAAATTTCTTCATTTATCACAATTATGTTCTTTTTTTAAAATTTAAATTCTTTATTGTTTAAAATATTACACGAGTCTCCTTTTTCTCTCATTGATCTCTCCCCAGCCGCTCTCACCCCCCAGCACATGCCCTCACCCCCCTACTGTCTGTCCATTGGTTATGCTCATATGCATGCATACAAGTCCTTTGGTTGATCTCTTACCCCTCACCCCCAGCCTTCCCTCAGAGGTTGGACAGTCTGTTCAATGCTTCTATGTCTCTGGCCCTATTTTTGTTCATCAGTTTATGTTGCTCATTATATTCCACAAATGAGTGAAATCCTGAGATATTTTTCTCTGACTGGCTTATTTTGCTTAGCACAATACTGTAATGTTCTTAATGGTTCTTTTGGTTTCTGGTTCAAGAGCTGTCGAGGATCATGCATTGCATTTAGTTGTCCTGTTTTCTTAATCTTTACCTGGAACAATTCCTCAGCTCTTGTGTTTCTGGACCTGACATTTTTGAAAAGTATAGGTTAGTTATTTTGTAGATTGTTTTTTATTTTATTTTATTTGTATTATTTTTAAACGTGTTTTTTATTGATTTTTAGAGAGGAAGGGAGAGGGATGGAGAAATAGAAACATCAATGAGAGAGAAACATCATCAATCAGCTGCCTTCTGCATGCTCCCTACTGGGTATCGAACCCAGAACCTGGACATGTGCCCTGACTGGAATCGAACCAGCGACCTCTTAGTTCATGGGTCCATGCTCAACCACTGAGAAATACTGGCCTGGCAGTTGTTTTTAATTTGGGTTTGTCTGGTGTTTCCTCATGATTTAGATTTAGGTTATACATCCTTGGCAGGAGTACCTCAGAGGTGGTGTGTGTTTTGCTCAGTGGCACGTGCTATCAGGTTGTCCAGGCTGGGTGACGTTGGCTTTGATTACTTGCTTAAGGTCGTGACTGCGGAAGGCGGGGAATGGGGAGGCAGAGTTTGCCTGGGTCAACTGGCTCCTCTAACCAGCGTGTTCCATAAAGACAATGCGATATAAGGAACACATTTTGGTCCACCAGGTCTCTGTCAGAGATGGCCTCAGGTCATGCAAACCCTCCTCCTCGGGATGACGGCAAATGGCATTTTCAGCACACTCAGTTAAGCTTCACAGAACAGTATTTAATTGGACAAATAAAATAATATATCTGTGTAGCTTTATACACAGAGATATAGTTTTAAAATGAAACTGATGCTTCCACCCATTTATTTCGTACTCTTGCTTCTTACAAAACACATAATTCTAAAGGATACATATAAATAATTGAGTTAACTTGGGTTAAAGGGAGACTGTGGCTGGGAATTGTATTATTAGCCAAGGAGAAATATGCATACCATGGGCCCTGTATGGTTACTAGAAGTGCCTACAGATTTGGCCTTGAGATCTGGGGTCTCCTGCAGAGAGGGTGATATGTTCAGTAACTGGAGTCAAAGCATTTGTGGGCAAGGCTTGCCTGTTTTGCCAGGTGTACGTGCCTAAGAAGGAGTTCTCCTTCTAATTTTCTATAAATGGTTTATACACTGGTGTCTAGGAGGCCGTTCTCAGAAAGCCTCCTGACAGTAACCCCAGGAGTTTTAGAGAGAGTTTTTCTGTAACCTCCCTAAACACCAATGAGGATGTGGTCTCAGAGCACTAGCAAGCATTTGAGAAGACCAGAACAAGGTTCCACCCCATGCCCTGAGTGCGTCAAGGATAAATTTGACAATGCCCAAAGTTGTAGCTTTTTTGTTGTGTGTTTTGTTTTGTTTTTGTTAAGAATGGAACCCCTTTGGCACAACCTTCCAAATCAAATTTAGAGCTGTAGGTTTTTGTTTTGTTTTGCTTGATACCTGAATCTCTGTTTCAGCGTTTCAAAGCAGAGCTGCTTTGGATTCCACTTCCCTGACCCCCCCACCCCAAAGCCTTTTCCTTTCTTCCTAAAAGAAGACCCTGAACCACCTCACAGGCTGAAGGGACACTGTTCACAGATAGTTTCTCTTTCTCTGCATTTTCTTCAGAATTTTTTATTCTACCATAGTGCATGAAATACTCTGGCAGTTTCCAATGTCGTCCGAGCAGTGAGCCAAAAGGAGATTGCTATCATTCGGAATAGAGCCAACTGCAGTGCTCACCACAGCCATGAGGCCCCACAGGCCCTGGTCCCTTACCCTTTGCCCCTCAGCCACATGGGCCAGCCTGTTTTCCAGTTACTTCAAGCCCACAGGTCAGGCACCTTCCCACCTTAGGACCTTTGCACTTATTATTCCTCAGCTGAGATTGGCCCCCACACTGATTTCTGCACTTTATTCAGATTATTTTAGATCACATATCACCTCCTCAGAGAAGTCTTCCTTAACTTCCAGGCCTAAAGTAGTTCCACATTTGTTTGTTCAAAGCCCTTAGCCCTAGAATTAGACTCTATGTTTGCTATAGTCTGTCTCCCCATTAGACCACAGCTCCCAAAATGCCAGGACCTTTCTGTCTTGTTCATTAGTATCTCTAGCACCTAGAAGCAGTGCCTTGCACCTACTTGGGGCTCAGCAGATATTTGGTGAGTAAATAGTTAAATGAACTATAGAAAGATCATCGAAAAGAAAAAAAATCATATAGTCCTAGCATCTAAACACCATTATTAGTATTTTGATACTTTTTCATTTCAAAAGTAATTAACCTTTTGGGGCCACTATTAGATCTAGGGGTACAGCCCTCAAAATGCATATATGCACAAATTCCCAAAATTTGACGTGTCATTTTTATCAGAATTCGTAATCCTGCGCCCCCTAATTTAATTCTTGTTTCATTCCCACTACACACAGTAGACCTGGCCCAACACAAAACACTCACATCACATCTTTGTAGTTTGATTGCTGAACAATGGCTCTTACTTTTATTTGTTGTGACTTCATGTGAAGCTGATAATTTTTCCTTATTTGATTACTAATTGCATGTTCTCTTTCATAAACCATTCAAACCCTTTGTCTCTTAGAGCATCTGCTGCATGAGCTCTTTGACTAGTGATGACAAAAATGGCATGCTATGAAAAGAAAACATTAAAATCTAGCGGCCCACATTGCCAAATTTTTCTCCACTTCTTGTGGAAAACAGCTGTGGTTTCATTTTCTGATGTTTAGCTTGGGTTGCCACACGTTGCACCTGGAGTAGCTTTAATACCATTCAGGAAAGCTAACCAATAAAAAGCTCCAGTAAACTCTCTTCTGACTAATGAAAATAAGTGCATGAATCAGAGTTTCCATTTCCTGCTGGAGTAAAGTATACCTATTGTCTGAAGATAATAAAACAGTTTTGGTTTTGCTGCTGTTGCCAGGCCGTGGCATTAAATTCAAAGACACAAAGATAACTTTGTGAAGCAGCACAGTGAGGCTCCCAATTTCCTCTTTTTTCTAAGTTAGGTCATTATTTGCCAAAATTCCCTAGCTTCATTAATGTGCTTCCTGCCATGGGCCACTTCTGATAAATCTGGAGATATCCCCAAAATCAGATGGTGTTGCTTTCGGTGGAAGAAATATGATTTCTTTATAGCAAAAGGATCCAGAAGAAATCAACATGCCAGAAAGATAAGATTTTTTTCCAGCTTGTTCTGGATATATTGCAATGATGACAACTGATGTCTAAATCCTTTAAACGCCAATAAAATATACATTTTAGGTCAGGGGTCCTCAAACTTTTTAAACAGGGGGCCAGTTCACTGTCCCTCAGACCGTTGGAGGGCCGGACTATAGTTTTAAAAAAAAACTATGAACAAATTGCTATGCACACAGCAGCGGCAAACACACCCGGCGGGCCGGATAAATGTTTTCGGTGGGCCGAATGTGGCCCTCGGGCCGTAGTTTGAGGACCCCTGTTTTAGGTAATGCATTTGCTGGGAAACATGAAAACCCGTGCTACAGGCATTGACATCCTTACACCTAGGAGAGCAGAGTCTCCCAGATATGCATACACTGGCACACTGGCTTGTCGACTACATTGCTGCTTGGATGGGCAGACAGGATAGCAAGCAGAAAAATCATTTCCTGGTCCTAAAAATTCAGGGTTTTCTGTGAAGGAAATGCAGCTTGGATTACAAATCTAAAACTGGAGAGCTGGGGGCATCTGGAAAACCAAAGGTCCACCTGTTAAGTTTTGGGGCACCTGGAAATGTTTTCAAGCTTGATGCCCTGAGGCTGAATGCACACCTGCCCTAGGGCTCTGGTCCTTATCAGTTGAGCCTATGAGAAATTTCCTTACAGCTATTCTCACCCAGAATTGGAATAAAGGGCTCAGTGTGAAGTTGGGATAGTGCAACTTCTTGGTTTAATACTTTACAGATTTTTGGAACCAAATGCACCCTGAAGTGAAAAGCTGCTCTTTTTTTGCTGACCTTGTTGGACAGCTAATAGGGTTTCTGGGAAATAAGAGAAACAAGTGGCTCATTGTTGGCAGGACCTGAGAGAGACACAAGAAGGGCGAGAGACGCGTCGGCAGCCCTTTTCCCCTTAATTGTATCGTGACTGAGTCAGGGTTGGCCTGTGTTGGGCCTTTCTTTCTACCTCTGTAGACATGTGTTTCACATCAGACAGGCCTGCATGACACCTGACGTTGGCCAGTTCACATGAGTTAAGCCATAAACAGCGAGGAAAAGACCCATAGCTGCACCAGACACTCTGGACTCTGAAGCACTTTTGAAGCTTGGTGGCTGGGTCCCCACATATGTCAGAAATGATGGACATGTGTGTTTGGCCTCTTTCTGTGCATAGCATTACTTCATGCAGTCACTGCAGCCAGAGGTTTCGTATTGCCTAATGGCAACCCCTCTTCTTGTTTAAACCTTCTTGAGCCATGAAATGCAACTTGTCAAAGTCATCTGATTTTTGTCTTTGGCTTTTTCTTTTCTTTTCTTTTTTAAGAACTGAAGAAGAACACCTTATACCCTATTCTGTAAAACCAGATTACATAAACAAGTTGCCATCATAACATGCGGTCCATGTTGATTTCATCATTTTGTAGTAGTAAATAAGTTAAATACATTAGTCTGCATTAAGCTTTATTATGATATAGGGAAAAGGAAGCACTTCCTGTCACCAAATTTAACTCAGTAAACATTTTTGATGACTGAGGGTGGACGGGACAGGGCAGCTAACACCAGCCAGGGCATTCTAGCATATTCTCTGAGCTTCAGAGGTTTGTCAGCCTATGTCTGTGATTTGTGATGAATCATTTAACCTTCCAAGTTTCTTCATCTCTAAAATGAGTGAATTGGCCTAAATCATTGGTTTTAAATTGTGTCCCAAGGTCCTATTCCAGGGTTTCAGGGTGATGAGAACAGAAGCAAAACTTACATAGTATTCAGAGTCCCCTAGCTGTGTCAACGGTTTTTTTAAATCTGTTTAATATTTGTAATATGCATTGAGAAACGCCAGCAGGGAAAACCAGACCAAGACCACACAGAGAAGATAGTCAAAGTGCCGCCAGTGTGCACATGCCCACCAGCACCAGCAGGGGCCCAGGCCTGCTTTGAATGACTCTCTGCACATGAGCATCACGCTGCTTCATGCCATGTATCAGGCTTGGAGAAGGATCCTACTGCTAAAGAAAAGTTTGAGAACCCTGGTCTAAAAGGACTAAGGCCCTTCCAGCCGAATCTTCTATGGCGATGGAAAAACGTAGGGTAAAGGCATAGCCCCACCCGTAATGAGTGTGGTTTGTAAACCACTAATAATAAAACAGCAAAATGAAATGGTTGCTGAGCAGGGAATATGCTCTGGGAGTAAAGAGAAAGCAGCAACAAAAAATTTAGTATTTATTAAATATCCACTTATAAAAAATTATGGGAGTAATGGATAAAATACATCCCTCAAGAAGGAAAGAATTGTGTCTGTGTTTTGGGGGAGGGAGAGTTTTCCAGTTTGTTCTGGATGCCTATGGTGATCATCTTCTTATAAATAAAACTGGGTACATCTACACGATGGAATACTATGCTGCTGTAAAAAAGAAGGAACTCTTACAATTTGCAACGGCATGGATGGAGTTGGAGAGCATTATGCTAAGTGAAATAAGCCAGCCAATGAAGGAAAAGCACCACATGATTTCACTCATTCATGGATAATAGAGACCATTATAAACTTTTGAACAATAATAGATACAGAGGCAGAGCTGCCTCACACAGATTGTCAAACTGCAGCGGGAAGGCCGGGGAGGGTTGGGGGGCAGGAGGGAGGGGGGTAAGAGATCAACCGGAGGACTTGTATGCATGCATATGAGCATAACCAATGGACATAAGACACTGGGGGGTAGGGGAAGCCTGGGTATTGTCAAGGGCGGGGGGAAAAAAGGACACATATGTAATACCCTTTGTAATGCTTTAAGCAATAAAAAATAAAAAAATAAAAAATAAATAAAAAATAAAGGGAGATAAGCAATAATAATAGCTAATAAAAGAAAAACAAAAAATATATAAATAAATAAATAAATAAAACTGATATTTTACTACCAGTTTCTGACTCATAAACCCTGAAGCTTAATTCAGGCAAAATGTACTTAATACCTACGAGGCATTATCAAGTCAGATTTGAAGTGCACTAAATTATTGTAATTATTATTTCATTTTAAACCAGAAGTTTATTTAAACAACAAGATGCGTGACTCAAGGGAAAACTATCTAGAAAATTACTCTTTTAGAGTAATGTATCCCTACTTAAAGACAGATTGCTCTGCCTGTGACAGCCATGTGCAAAAAGTTATAAAATTGTCCTTGGTTTTATAATGATAAATGAAAAGCATTAAAATTCTCCAATCAAACAAGGTATGCAAAATGACTTACTGGAACATAAAGATAGCTGAATGAGCATGCCCCTAATGGAGAAAGGGGGTATTTTCATGGAACTGGTTACTGTGTGTACAGTGAAGGAATGGGGAAGGGGAAAATGAAGGAAGAGAAAGCTATACTGTAGTAGTCAGTCTGACTTATTTCACATAATACCCTTGAAGTACATCCATAGTGTTGCAAATGGCAGGATTTCATTTTTTTAAAAAAATTATTATTTATTTGTGGAGAGTGCCTACAGTGTTTGGACAGGTTCAAGCCTCGGACTAATGAGGGCATGGTCCTCTCGTGGCAAAGCCATGTGCAGATCCCAGCAAAGCCCACCAAGCACAATTATAGCCAAAGGCTATGGTTGTAAGCTTGACCTTATGCTCCAAACCTGTGGTCCCTGGTGGCTGAGTGATGTGGGCTGCAGGAGATGCAGCAAGTGCTGCCAAAACAAAACTTGATAGAGTTCTCAGGTGCATGTAATCAAATAGATTAGAAACTCAGGAGAACATTGTAAACATCTTGACCATGCCCTTGCTTTGCCTGGTGGAATCTGACTATAAAAGAGTTGGCTTACAGGCTGTGTCACTATCTCTCCATCCGAGAATAGTGTCCTACCTGGCCACAGCTATATTCTCTTGTCTGTTTTCTTTAATCCTTCACCACCCCTTCTCAGGTTCACCTGAGCTGTGCTGAGCGTGGTTCATTTATTGATTGATTTTAGATTTGGGGGAAGGGAAAAAGAGAAAGAGAGACACATCAATTTGTTGTTCTACATATTTATACATTCATTGGTTAATTCTTTTTTTGGTAATTCCTCACCTGAGGATATTTTTCCATTGATTTGTAGAAAGAGTGGGAGGGAGGAGGAGAGACAGAGAGAAAAATATCGATATGAAAGAGACACATTGATTGGTTGCCTTCTGCACATGCACTGACTGAGGCAGGAGTTCAAGCCTGTAACCAAGGTACATGCCCTTGTCCAAAATCGAGCCCATAACCCTTCAGTTCTTGGGCCAATGCTCTGTGCACTGAGTCAAACTGGCCAGAGCTCATTGATTGATTCTCGTAGGTGCCCTGAACTGGGATAGAACCTGCAACCTTGGCGTATGTGGATGATGCTCTAACCAACTGAGTTACCCAGCCAGGGCAGGATTCATTTCTTTTATGGTTGAATAATATTCTATTGTTTATGTACATATATAATACATTTTATGATTCATTACTTTTTAACAAAATCCATATTTTATTCAAATTTCCTTACTTTCTGTTCCAGCTTCCCCTACAGAATACCATATTATTATTTTGTGATGGCGTGTCTCCTTATGCTATTCGTGGTTGTGGTAATTTGTTAGACTTTCTTTGTTTTTGATGGCCTTCCTAGTTTTGAGGAGTACTGCTTAGGAACTTTTTTCTTAACTTTTTAAATTTTTATTTTCAAGAAAAATGATCCTAAATATAATAATACATGCAATACATTAATATCTCAACAAAAATGATTTTAAATGTAATGTTACATTCAATAAATACCAATTATTCAAGAAAAATGATCTTAAATATAATATTACATGCAATAAACATTAATATTTCAAGAAAAAAGGATTTTAAGTATAATAATATCACAAAAGTTGTAGGAAATATTAAAAACTGCAAATAACAGGATTACTTCTATTATATTTTAAAATATTTTTTTTCCTGCTGGCTCTATTTTTGTTCATCATATTCCACAAATGAGTGAGAGCATGTGATATTTATCTTTCTCTGACTGGCTTATTTCGCTTAGCATGATGCTCTCCAGGTCCATCCATGCTGTTGTAAATGGTAAGAGTGCCTTCTTTTTTACAGCAGCATAGAATTCCATCCTCTAGATGTACCACAGTTTTTTAATCCACTCATCTGCTGATGGGCACTTAGGCTATTTCCAAATCTTAGCTATTGTAAATTGTGCTGCTATGAACACAGGGGTGCATATATCCCTTCTGATTGGTGTTTCTGATATCTCGGAAGATTAGTGACTTTGAGCATGTTTTCATATATCTCCTGGCCTTCTTATGTCTTCTTTCAAAAAGTGTCTATTTAGGTCCTTTGCCCATTTTTTGATTGGATTGTTTACCTTCCTTCTGTTGTATGAGTTCCCTGTAAATGTTGGAGATTAAACCCTTATTGGAGATAACATTGGCAAATATGTTCTCCCATGCAGTGGGCTTTCATCCTTTTTTTTTTATTATTGTTTTATTGCTTAAAGTATTACAAAGAGTATTACATATGTCTCCTTTTTTTCCCCGCCCTTAATAATCCCCCGGGCTCCCCTACCCCCAGTGTCTTATGTCCATTGGTTATGCTTATATGCATGCATACAAGCCCTTCGGTTGATCTCTTACCCACCCCTCTCCCGCCCCTCAATCCTCCCCGGCTTTCCCGCTGTAGTTTGACAGTCTGTTCGAGGCAGCTCTGCCTCTGTATCTATTTTTGTTCATAAGTTTATAATGGTCTTTATTATCCATGAGCGAGTGAGATCATGTGGTGCTTTTCCTTCATTGGCTGGCTTATTTCACTTAGCATAATGCTCTCCAATTCCATCCATGCCATTGCAAATGGTAAGAGTTCCTTCTTTTTTTTACAGCAGCATAGTATTCCATCATGTAGATGTACCACAGTTTTCTAATCCATTCATCTACTGATGGGCACTTAGGCTGTTTCCAGATCTTAGCTATGGTGAATTGTGCTGCTATGAACATATGGGTGCATATATCCTTTCTGATTGGTGTTTCTGGTTTCTTGGATTTATTCCTAGAAGTGAGATCACAGGGTCAAATGGGAATTCCATTTTTAGTTTTTTGAGGAAACTCCATACTGTCTTCCAGAGTGGCTGCACCAGTCTGCATTCCCATCAGCAGTGCACAAGTGTTCCTTTTTCTCCACATCCTCTCCAGCACTTGTCGTTTATGGATTTGTTGATGATAGCCATTCTGACAGGTGTGAGATGGTACCTCATTGTTGTTTTGATTTGCATCTCTCAGATGATTAGTGACTTTGAGCAAGTTTTCATATGTCTCTTGGCTTTCTGAATGTCCTCTTTTGAAAGGTGTCTATTTAGGTCCTTTGCTCATTTTTTTGATTGGATTGTTTATCTTCCTTTTGTTAAGTTGTATGAGTTCCCTATAAATTTTGGAGATTAGGCCCTTATCAGATATAACATTGGCAAATATGTTTTCCCACTCAGTGGGCTTTCTTGTTGTTTTGTTGATGGTTTATTTTGCTGTGCAGAAGCTTTTTATTTTGATGTAGTCCCATTTGTTTATTTTCTCTTTAGTTTCCAATGCCCTAGGAGCTGTATTGGTGAAGAAATTGCTTCGGCATATGTCTGAGATATTGTTGCCCTTGGATTCTTCTAGTATTTTTATGGTTTCCTGTTGTACATTTAAGTCCTTTATCCATTTTGAGTTTATTTTTGTGTATGGTGTAAGTTGGTGGTCTAGATTCATTTTCTTGCATGTATCCGTCCAATTTTCCCAACACCATTTATTGAAGAGACTACCTTGACTCTATTGTATGTAATTGCCTCTTTTGTCAAATATTAATTGAGCATATTGGTTCGGGCAGATTTCTGGGCTCTCTATTCTATTCTATTGACCAATATGTCTGTTCTTGTGCCAATACCAGGCAGTTTTGATAACAGTGGCTTTGTAATACAGTTTGGTATCTGGTATTGAGATCCCACCAACTTTGTTCTTTCTCAGGATCGCTGCAGCTATTCGGGTTCTTTTTTTATTCCAGATGAATTTTTGGAGAGTTCGTTCTAGGCCTGTGAAATATGCCTTTGGTATTTTAATGGGAAGTGCATTGAATTTATAGATTGCTTTGGGTAGTATGGACAATTTAATGATGTTGATTCTACCAATCCAAGAACATGGTATGTTCTTCCATCTGTTTATGTCTTCCTCTATCTCTTTTTTCAACGTCCTGTAGTTTTCTGAGTAGAGGTCTTTTACCTCCTTAGTTAGGTTTATTCCTAGGTAGCTTAATTTTTTTGGTGCGATGGTTAATGGGATTGTTTTTTTAGTCTCTCTTTCTGTAAGTTTGCTATTGGCGTATAGAAATGCCATAGATTTCTTGGCGTTAATTTTGTATTCTGCTACATTGCCCAATTCATTTATTAGGTCTAATAGTTTTTTGATGGGGTCTTTAGGGTTTTTTATGTATAATATCATGTCATCTGCAAATAAGGACAGTTTTACTTCTTCTTTTCCAATTTGGATGCCTTTTATTTCTTCTTCTTGTCTAATTGCAATGGCTAGTACTTCCAGTACTATGTTGAAAGGAGTGGTGAGAGTGGGCATCCCTGTCTTGTTCCTGTTCTTAGGGGAAATGGTATTAGTTTTTGTCCATTGAATATGATGTTGGCTGTGGGCCTGTCATATATGGCTTTTATTATGTTGAGGTATGATCCTTCTACTCCCACCTTGCTGAGAGTTTTTATCAAAAATGGGTGTTGGATTTTGTCAAATGCTTTTTCTGCATCAATTGATATGACCATGTGGTGTTTTTTCTTTCAATTTGTTTATGTGATGTATCACGTTTATTGATTTGCAGATATTGTACCATCCTTGCATCCCTGGGATAAATCCTATTTGGTCATGGTGTATGATCTTTCTGATGTACTGCTGGATCCGATTTGCTAAGATTTTGTTGAGGATTTTGGCATCTATGTTCATGAGGGATATTGGCCTGTAATTCTCTTTTATTGTGTTGTGTTTACCTGGCTTTGGTATTAAGGTGATGCTGGCTTCATAGAATGAGCTTGGAAGGGTTCCTTCCTCTTGAATTTTTTGTAGTAGTCTGAGGAGGATAGGTTTTAGTTCTTCCTTGAATGTTTGGTAAAACTCCCCTGTGAAGCCGTCTGGTCCTGGGCTTATGTTTGCTGGAAGCTTTTTGATGACTGCTTCAATTTCTTCCATAGTTATTGGCCTATTGAGATTTTTAGATTCTTCCTAATTGAGTTTTGGAATGTTGTATTTTTCTAGGAATATGTCCATTTCCTCCAGGTTGTCTAATTTGTTGGAGTAGAGTTGTCCATAATATTGTTTAACAATCATTTGTATTTCTGTGGGGTCTGTCGTTATTTTGCCTCTATCATTTCTGATTTTGTTTATTTGGGTCCTCTCTCTTTGCTTCTTGGTGAGCCTGGCTAGAGGTTCATCAATCTTTTTTATCCTTTTCAAAGAACCAGGTCTTGGTTTCATTGATTTTCTGTATTGTTTTTTTGGTCTCTATGTCATTTATTTCTGCTCTAATCTTTATTATCTCCTTCCTTCTGCTCACTCTGGGCTTTTCTTGTTGCTCTCTTTCTAATTCTTTGAGTTGTACAGTTAGATGATTTACTATCATTTTTTCTTGTTTTTTGAGATAGGCCTGCAGAGCTATAAACTTCCCTCTCAGGACTGCTTTCATTGTGTCCCAGAGGTTTTGGATTGTTGTGTTTTCATTGTCATTAATGTCCAGGATGTTTTTAATTTCTTCTTTGATTTCATTGGTAACCCAATCAATATTTAATAACATGCTATTCAGCTTCCAAGTGTTTGAGTATTTTGGGTTCTTTTTATTGTAGCTCATTTCTAATATTATGCCATTGTGGTCTGAAAAGATGCTTGGTATGATTTCAATCTTCTTGAATTTGGGGAGACTTTGTTTGTGACCCAATATGTGGTCTATTTTTGAAGAGGTCCCATGAGCACTTGAGAAGAACGTATATTCTGTGGCTTTGGGGTGAAGTGTTCTGAAGATGTCAATTAAGTCCATCTGATCTAGTGAGTCATTTAGGGTTGCTGTTTCTTTGCCGATTTTTTGTCTAGAGGATTTATCCAGTGATGTCAGTGGTGTATTAAAGCCCCCTACTATGATTGTATTGTTGTCGATCTCTCCCTCTCCCTTTATATCTTCCAGGAGTTTTCTTATGAATTTGGGTGCTCCTGCATTGGGTGCATATATGTTTATCACTGAGGTGGGTCTCTTGAAGACAGCAAATATATGGGTCATGTTTTTTTATCCATTCAGCCACTCGATATCTTTTGATTGGACCATTTAGGCCATTTATGTTTACGTTATTATTGATAGGTACTTGTTTGTAGCCATTTTTATTTTTATTGCCTCTGTTTCTTCTTCCATTTTTATTTCTTTTTTTTACACCAGTCCCTTTAGCCTTTCTTGCCTTGCTGGCTTGGTAGTGATAAACTCCCTTAGTGTTTTTTTTTTGTCTGTGAAGCTTCTTATTTCACCTTCAATTTTGAGTGATAGCCTTGCTGGATAGAGTATTCTTAGATTCAGTCCTTTGTTTTGCATCACTTTGTAAATTTCTGTCCATTCTTTTCTGGCCTGATGTGTTTCTGTTGAGAAATCATTTGATAATCTAATGAGAGATCCCTTGTATGTAACTTTCCGTCTCTCTCTTGCAGCCTGTAAGATTCTCTCTTTGTCCTGAACATTTGCCATGGTGATTATGATGGTTCTCGGTGTTGGTCTTTTCGGGTTCACCTTGTTTGGGACTCTCTGTGCTTGTGTGATTTTTTTTTTCTTCCCCACCTCAGGGAAGTTTTCTGATATTATTTCTTCGAATAGGTTTTCTAAGTCTTGTTCCTCTTTCTGTTGTTCTGGCACCCCTATTATTCGTATGTTGTTTCGTTTCATGTTGTCTCATAGCTCCGTTAGGCTCTCCTCTTGTCTTTTAATTTTTTTCTCCAATTGCTGTTCAGTTTGGGTGTGTTTTGTTTCCCTGTCTTCTAATTCGCTAATTCGGTCCTCCGCTTCTCCTAGTCTACTGTTGAAACTTTCAATGGTGTTTTTTATTGCAGCTATCTCACTCTTCGTTTCTTCTTGGTTCTTACATAATTTATTGATTTTTCATCTATGTCTTCTTGCTTCTTGCATAAGTTGTTGATTTTTTCTTCCATCCGGTTTATTCATTCTAGGACCCTTAATCTGAATTCTTTTTCTGTCATGCTGCATGCCGTGGTTTCACTTAGCTGCTTTTCTGGCGAGTCCTTCTTTTCTTTCCTTTGAGGGTTTCTTTGTCTACCCATGTTTGATCTCACCGACATATCTAGATGTTGAGTCGTTCAGTGGCTGCTCCCTGGGTGGCAGTGGCTCCTCGGGCTGCGGTTGCTCCTCAGGCGGTTGTGGTAGCAGCTGCTCCTCAGTTGTAGCAGCTCCTCTGGTGGGTGCTGTTGACTGCTGTGGTGGCTTCTCTGCTGGTGGGGGGAGGCTTCACAACAGTTGCTGTTCCTCAGACAGAGGGTCAAGTTCTGTGTTCTCTAGTTCTTTCATTTGGGGGTTGTTTCTTTGTCTCCTCATTTTGGTTGTCTGGGTTTGTGACTATGTTTTAGGTAGATGTTCTACACTTCTCAGTCTCTAATGAAAGACAGTATTAAAGGCAGTTTCTGACTAATTGTATCAGGCAAAGACTCAAAGCCTCCAGAGACTCCCTCTGTCTACCGACTAATAGGATTCTTTTTTTTTTAATTAAATCTTTATTGTTGAGATTACATTTGTTCCTCTTTTTTTCCCCCCATGACTCCTCTCCTCCCAGTTCCCGCCCCACCCTCCGCCCTCACTCCCCACCCACTGTCCTCATCCATAGGTGCATGATTTTTGTCCAGTCTCTTCCTGAATCTCCCATTCCACTTTCCCCCGCAAGAATAGTCTGTCCATTCTCTTTCTATGTCCCTGATTCATTATAATCACCAGTTCATTCTGTACATCAGATTATTTATTCACTTGATTCTTAGATTCACTTGTTGATAGATGCATGTTTGTTGTTCACAATTTTTATCTTTACCTTTTTCTTCTTCCCCTTCTTAAAGGATACCGTTCAGCATTTCGTATAATACTGGTTTAGTGGTGATGAACTCCTTTAGCTTTTCCTTATCTGTGAAGCTCTTTATCTGACCTTCAATTCTGAATGATAGCTTTGCTGGATAAAGTACTCTTGGTTGTAGGTTCTTGGTATTCATCACTTTGAATATTTCTTGCCATTCCCTTCTGGCCTGCAAAGTTTCTGTTGAGAAATCAGCTGACAGTCGTATGGGTATTCCCTTGTAGGTAATTGAGTCTCTTTCTCTTGCTGCTTTTAAGATTCTCTCTTTGTCTTTCGCTCTTGGCATTTTAATTATGATGTGTCTTGGTGTAGTCCTCTTTGGATTCCTTTGGTTTGGGGTTCTCTGCGCTTCTTGGACCTGTAAGTCCATTTCTTTCACCAGGTGGGGGAAGTTTTCTGCCATTATTTCTTCAAATAGGTTTTCAATATCTTGCTGTCTCTCATCTTCTGGCACTCCTATTATTCTGATGTTTGTACGCTTGAAGCTGTCCCAGAGGCTCCTTACACTATCTTCGTATTTTCGGATTCTTTTTTCCTTTTGCTTTTCCGGTTGGGTGTTTTTTGCTTCTTCGCATTTCAAATCTTTGACTTGATTCTTGTGCTCCTCTGGTCTGCTATTGGGTGTCTGTATAATATTCTTTATTTCAGTCCGTGTATGCTTAATTTCTAGTTGGTTCTTTATCATAGCATCGAGGGTCTCATTAGTTTTCGTGAGTCTCTCATCAAGTTTATTGGCTGCTTCTAGCACATTATTGCAAGCCCTCAAAATTGCGTTTTTTAGCTCCATATCCTCCATTTCTGTCATGTTTTTTTGTCTCCGCATTTTTTATGCTTTCTTGGTGCACCCCCTTGTGGTCTTTGTGCGCAGTCTTGTTCTAGTTAAGCCTTGATTGTTGTAGTTAATACTAGAGGGATTTGACCACCAGGCCGACTGGCTGTGAGAATCAGCTGTGTGGAAAACTTCTGTCCTCTGGGGAGGTGCTAATCTAGCCTTTGCCTGAGGCTACCCGGCAAATGGCTGTGTGCAGGGCTTGGGCGGGGCGGGGCGGGGCGGGATCAACAGGGCGGGCGGAGGGAGCAGTTATGGCTGCTCTCAGTCCCGTTCCCAGAGGCTCTGCTTCTCAGAACCCTGGCAGCCGCTGCAAACCTTGGAGAGAAAGCTGCCCTCAGATTCCAACTGATGCTGGACAATCCTGCTTCTCCCGTCTGAGTCTGAGTCCCTAGAGACTCGCCCGGATCTGGAGCCCAGAGTCTGAGACTCTCTCCTGATTGAAAATGACAACCGCGCCCTCATCCACCAGCCCTCTTTTCGTGCGCACCTCAGGACCTTTGTATTTTCCACACTGCGCCTCCTCTGAGCCTCGGTTTGCTGTTCTCTTTCCTTCTAGTTGAAGAGTCTCTCCTCAGCCAGCTTTCCTGTGGTTCTGGGTGATGTCTGTTCCGTCTTTTAGTTGTATTTTTGAAGTGGTTGTTTGCGGCAGCAGTCTCCAGTGTTTACCTATGCCGCCATCTTTGTTCTCCTCCAGACTAATAGGATTCTGACTTGAATTGCCCAGATGCAATAGTCCTCAGGTGTAGCAAGAGTTTTTTCAGCAGGGTGGATCAGTTGCTTCTGGGTGGAGGTTATTTGTTTCTTGTAATCTCTTAATGGCCTCAGGGCAAGGTGTTTTCCAATAAGGTGTGCCAACTGTCTTCCTCCCAGGCAAGGCAGATGTCTATGTGGCTGTGTGAGGGAATGACTGAGCCGGGGAGACTTGGGTTGTCTGCCTTCTGAGCTCTGTCCCCCGAGTCCCCAGTGCTGGCTTCTGCTCTCACAGCTCCAGTCCACTTCACCCTCCCTCTGCCAGAGCACAAGGTGGATGGCTCCACAGGGAATGTTTGTGCCTTGGCCCTTTAAGAGGGTGCCTGAACTTTCAGCTGCCACTCCCTGGCAGACACACCCCACTGTTTTTCACAACTAGAATTTACGTGGGTACCCTCCTCAGATTTAGTGCTCTCTGCTGGGGAGCACAGTTTGGGGATTAGATCCCAGAGTTCTCAGTGGCACCCCCCCCACATATGAGATATCTCTCCGGGACTTCAGTTGCTGTCTGTGGGGGCCCGGCTAGCCCTTTTGCACCTCCGCCCCTCCTACCAGTCCCTATGTGGTCTCCACCTTCAGTCCTCAGGTATCAGGGTTCTCTCCTGTGAATTTTCCCTTTTAGGAATTTTGTATGATTCCCCTCTATTGGAATTCTTTGGATGTTTTTCTGTTATTAGACTGGGATGATGGGTTTTTGAGGAAGATTGCAGAGGTAACGTGCCTTTTTTGTAATATCTTAGGGAGGGTTATGCTATTATGCTTAGTGTTGACCTTGATCATTTGGCTCATATACAAGGTTTCTCTCCTGTAGAATTATACTGTACTTTTTGAGAGGCAGTCACTATGCACAGTCCACACTAAAGGAATGGGAGTTAGACTCCTACCACTTTCATGTATGTATGAAATTGTTTTGAATTCTTCTGTCTGATTTGTCTCTCCTCTCCCCATTTATTTATTTAATTATTTTGGGTTGTTTTTAATAATTCCTTATTGTTGAAAGTACTACATATGTCCCCTTTTCCTCCCATTGACCTCCTCCAGCCTGCCTCCGTCCCCTGCTCCTCACCCCAGGCCTTCAGCACCCTATTGTCTGTGTCCATGGGTTATGCATATATGCATACAAGGTCTTTGGTTGATTATCTCCCACCCACCCACCCACTCACCCCCACCTTCCCACTGAGATTCCATACTCTGTTCCATGCTCCTATGTCTCTGGGTTCATTCTGTTCATCAGTTTATTTTGTTACTTACATTCCACATATGAGTGCAATAACGTGATACTTGTCTTTCTCTGACTGACTTATTTCACTTAGCATGAAACTCTATAGGTCCCTCCATGCTGTCTTAAAGGATAAGAGATTCTTCTTTTTTACTACAGCATAGTATTCCATGGTATAAATATACAACAGCTGTTTTATCCACTCATTTACTGATGGGCACTTCGGCTGTTTCCAGATCTTAGCAATCGTAAATTGTGCTGCTGTGAACATAGGCGTGCATACATTCTTTCTGATTGGTGCTTCAGGTCTCTTAGGATATATTCCTATAAGTGGGATCACTGGGTCAAATGGCAGATCCATATTTAATTTTTTGAGGAAACACCATACTGTTTTTCATTATTTAATTATTTGTTTGTATGAGTGTGGACTCATGAATATATATTTTTAATTAAACTAATGAACCATAGTCAGCAACATGTGAACCTTTACCCACTCTTGAAAGAATTATGGTTCAGGAGTGGGTTCTGTGAGTGGAAAGGTCATGGAGTTCTTGAAGGCTTACTCACTTGAAAGGAATTGTGCCTCTGGCATATTGACAAAACCACATTTTAAAAAAATATATTTTATTGATTTTTTACAGAAAGGAATGGGGAGGGATAGAGAGTTAGAAACATTGATGGGAGAGAAACATCGATCAGCTGCCTCCTGCATACCTCCTACTGGGGATGTGCCTGCAACCAAGGTACATGCCCTTGACCGGAATCGAACCTGGGACCCTTCAGTGTGCAGGCCGATACTCTATCCACTGAGCCAAACCGGTTAGGGCTATTTTATTGATTTTTTACAGAGAGGAAGAGAGAGGGATAGAGAGTTAGAAATATCGATGAGAGAGAAACATCGATCAGCTGCCTCCTGCACACCCCTTTCTGGGGATGTGCCCGCATCCAAGGTACATGCCCTTGACCGGAATCGAACCTGGTACCCTTCAGTCCACAAGCCGACACTCTATCCACTGAGCCACATATTTTAAAGGTTCAACTCAAAGTGCCAGGTGTAGAGATACCTCAACTAAGAAGTTTGTTGTCAAAAGGAAAAAGGAGGCTGAGAATGAGATGAGAGATGTGTAACTAGCTACAAGTATTCCTCTGCCCTCCCCAGACTCCCATGTCAATTGGAGAAGGACTTGAAGAAAATAAAGTAATTTTTGTCTTTCTAGCTCTTAGGTGTGGCTTCTAGCCATTGGCACATTGGTTGTCTTTTCCATAATCTATCAGGCCAACCCCATGCAGGCCCATGATGGGTTTTGTACATGAGCCTAACTTCTTGTTTTTCTCACTTGGCTATGTGTGTCTTTATTGTTGTTGGTGTGTGTGTCTGTGTGTGTGTGTGTGTGTGTGTATTGGTGGTGGTGGTGGTACTCGTGGTGTGTGTGTGTGTGTGTGTGTTTATGTGTGGTGGTGGTGGATGGGTGTGTGCATTCACATTCGTGCACACTGAGAACATACAAAAGCAAGCCACTAAGGCTCTCCAAGGCCAAAAGGACACTTGTCAGACATTCCAGAAGGCTGGGCAGCCTCTGCTGCATTGGCCTCCCTCGTTGTCTGCAGCTCCTGGCTTGGGGACACTGCCAAAGCACTTTAACTATGAGCTGTTGTGCTGTGTTCCCTGGTGCAGCAAAAGACAAAAGTTCAGGAGTGAAACCTGTACCTTTTCCATGTCTGCTTCTTAAATAGCAGATGATGTGTGGGCTTAGAATTGAGTCCAGGGACTTTCCTGACCTTCAGCCTACTCTTGGGGGATCTAGGTGAAGTGACCGAGTGTGTTGTTAGAACAGGTCAGAGGGTACGCAGTGCATCTTGTCCCAGGCAACATTAACCAGAGGGTCATGTCAACATGTCACCCCTCCTCTACACCCATTCCCATGCTGACTGCTAACTTCACCAAGGACATTGTCATTCAGTCAAAGGGGTGTTCCTGTCTCAGATGCTGTGAAGTTGCTGTTTCTTGGTGTTTCATTCTGTTGAGTAATAGCAGAGAAATATTTGATCATATATCTGCAGAGTATGGTTATTGAGTTCCAAGCACAGAACAGAAAGCCAAGTATTGAAGGAAAAAGGAAAGAAAACAGAAAAGAAGATGAAAACAATGAGAAAGAGAAATGTAGATTTAAATTTAAATTCTGACTTTTTGGAAGGGGAAAAAACGTTGTCTGCTTTAGATTTGGTTCATTCCTGCTTCAATGGAGAAATCTTGTTTGGGTTATTCCTTTGTGTGAGGACTGGCAAAGTCTAGAACTGATGCGGTCTTTAGCCTTTTTGAGGCATTTAATGGCAGTCTGCCCTTAAGTGGTTTGGCTTCAGACACTGTGTTTGGGATACTCTCCCCACCCCCCCCCACCCCCGCCCTTTTTTTTTAAACTGAGCTATTTTCTTTCCCTAAAATGTTCTGGAATATTTTCCCAAGTTGTATTTTGTTCATCACAAATTTAGGTGTTTCGCCTTCCCGTGCCCTGGCGGGCCTCCTCTCTGTCTCTCTGTGTTGGCCTCCTCTACTGCACTGTCTCTGAGTGGCTAACAAAAGCAGCGGTTTTAAAGAACCTCAACTGCCACCCACAAGCTCCAGTCTCAGAGAAGGTTCAGTGACAGTTCAAAGTGGAACAGCTTCAGGGAACAGAGTGGCAGGTGAAATTGTGAACACCTAGATTGAGTTAGGACACCTGGTTTCTAGGTCCCCGACCCCTTTTAGACCTTGACTAACTCACCGGCTCTCTGAGTGTTGGTTTCCTCATGTTCACAAGGAAGAGTCATATGGGGTGGGCACTCAGTTTTGATGACCTTGACTGTATTCTAAGCCTTATTTGTTATTTTTCAAATAATTTTGAGGCTGCTGCCTATCACTCTACCAGGAAAATATTGAGTTTGATCTATACATGACCATGTTTTGTTTTATGTTTTCTTAACTTTCATATTTTGTTTAAGTTTTGCATAAATAATAAATGCACATAGGGAAACTTCAAACAGTACAGAAGAGGAAAAGGAAGATCTCCTCCCACCCCCAACGCCCAGCTTCCTCTCTAGAGTCACCACTGTTGCTAGTTTCTCGTGTGTCCTTCTAGAAATTTGCTGTATGTGTACACAGACCTCCCTTTTTAACTACAGATAGGATGAGCTCATACAAATAGTTCTGCCCCTTGGATTTTCCCCCTCCAAACAATGTTTCTTAGAGATTGTTCCATGAAAGTGCCTGCAGAGCTCCCTCATTCTCTGCAGTAGTGCACACACGACTCCTCTCAGCGAGGGCTCGCAGTCTCCCATTGGTGGACAAGTGTGAGCCTTTTGCTGTTATAGACTGCACTGCAGTGAATATTCTCATACAGGCTTGCTGGGTTTTGTATGTGCTTTACTTTGAAAACAAAGTCATTGTCTAAGTTGCGCTCTTTTTCAGTCTCTACAGTTAATAACTGAAGATGTCTAGTCTGAATGGTCAAATCTGAATTAAGTGGAAGAAAGCAGCATACCCACCTTTCCTCTCTTGGACAGCTCTGTGTGGCTGGTGCTTTGGAATCAGCAAGGGTGTGGCTTTGGAAGAGCTCGTCTCCAAGTCTTAAACCCCCCAGATAAGGACGCAGACATCCATGAAGTGTGCCGAGCAGTGTCTGCGTGCTGTGTGGAGATGAGTGAGAGTCCACTGAGTAGCTGGGGCAGGATTTTCTACACTGGCAGGAGTCTTCTCAGGCCACTGAAGACAGTTCTGCTTCCATTTATTTGTCATATCAATAACTTACCAGACCTGAGTCATTTTAAAAAAATGTTCAAAGTATCTGAGTTATAAAAATTAACAGTTAACTTCTGAACTACCAACAAAAACTTTTACAAGCCTATTTTTCCTAACCTGAGGGTTTCTGATAATAGAAATATTCTATGTACACATTTCTCTTATAGACACAATTGGGCATTTGTTTTGTTAGTTATCTCAGAAAAATAGGAGCATCTTTTTTGAGGAGGTTTCAGAGACGACTATACCTGGAAATGATCACTATCCCTTGCCTTGAAAGAGGTCTAATGAACTGTATTCTTCCCGGTAGCTGGACTTTGTCTTACTTGAAAAAGTATTGAAGAACATTTTTTTCCCTTGTGCACAGTCCCTGGCCTTCTCCTCAGTCCTTCAAATGGAGACCATAATTATGCTCTAGCAAGCTATGCAAATGAAACACTCGGTTATTTTGCCACCAGTCACGACTTTTTTTTCTGTTCTCAAGCTAAGAACATAAGAAATGCCCAGGTGCTTTCACTCACTTATCACTTATGAAATTAGTTGTTCCCGAGCCTCCTGTGTGCCGGGATGGTGCCTGGGGGTGAGAGTTTTTTGTGGTGGGCTTAATTGTGGGAGAGAAAGCTGAACTCTGGACAGACTATTCCTGTCCCTGCAGTAGCTCGTTACTGAGCAGAGAGCTATCAATCTAGCCAAACCCTCCTCGAAACCTTCCTGTTTGTGACCTGGGCAACTTTTGATGACTTGCTGTCTCAGTGGTACTTCCTTGCTGTCAAAGGCAACCTATATTTAGAGGGTTGCTCTCAGTTTGAGCATTTGTTCCTGCTCTTCAGTCTAAGGTGAGGCAGAGGGCAGCCAAGGACAGTTGAAAGAACAGGTGGACCGGGTCTCAGGAGGCAACTTTGAAAATAGTTCTTTTGCTAACCAGAGTATATCCCTTCACCTCTCTGGGTTTCCTCTTCTCTGCCATAAAAAGAAGGGATGCGCCAGCACCGGTTTGGCTCAGTGGTAGAGCGTCGGCCTGCGGACTGGAAGGTCCCAGGTTCGATTCTGGTCAAGGGCATGTACCTTGGTTGCGGGCACATCCCCAGTGGGACATGTGCAGGAGGCAGCTGATCGATGTTTCTCTCTCATCGATGTTTCTAGCTCTCTGTCCCTCTCCCTTCCTCTCTGTAAAAAATCAATAAAATATATTAAAAAAAAAAAAAAAAAGAAGGGATGGGTTAAATGATCTCCAAGGTTCCTTACAAAGCCTATCATTCTAGTGTTCCACAGCCACACATAAAAACCCACCTCATTTCTTCCCACATTTTTTCCAACAGTCTATTAGTTCTTGTGAGGGCAGGAGCTATCTGTTCCAACTACAAGCCCACTGCCTGATACACGGCGGGGGTGGGCGGGGGGGTTATAAAGATTTAAGTGAGTGTATCAATACATTTTTTTTAAAAGAATGGTTTAACACCCTCTCCCCCTAGCTGGAGGAAGTTCCTGCCATGAAATTAATTGTTCCTTAAGGAAACCAATTATCTCTGTGTGTGAAGTTGTTGTCTTTGGCCCTGGCCTAGGAACAAATAGACTGAAAAGCATGGTTTTCATTATTATAGCATATCGCCCAGGCAGAAGTTAAGCAAATTTTACTGGTAAGCTGTTTTGAGAAAAACTAGAACCTTTTAAAAAGCATTTTTTTTTTTGTGAGAATGCTAATGATAGAATTTATTAGAGAATTTTTCAATTGTCTTCTGAAGTGAAGTATGACATGCTAAAATTAAAAATGTTAGTAAATGCAGATAAACAGAAAAACTTAAAACACTTGAAAAACTTAAAACATTTCTAATAACTTTATCCAATCACAATTAACATTTTAATGTAATTTTTTATCACTAATTTCTCTCTTTGCAAAAACTGAAATGCTTTTCCTCAATCATTTACTTGTTCCTGAGCTTAGCTCACACTTCTTTGGGGCACCCTTTTTAGACAAAGCACTAATGGGGTCTCTGGCCCAGGCACTGTTTTTACATGTGAGATGGATTCTCCTTCACCCTATGTATTGCTGCATACCCAGCAAGCACTGAGGCTCACAGCTTCCGCAGCTCTACCATTCACATGCAGGTGGTCTGAGGAAGTGCACCACACCCAGGTGTCCTGGTGAAATGATGCCATATGTAGTGCTAACTAACCTTTGTAGAATTTACTTGTGACCACTATGTTCTGTGAAAGGCTTAAAATGTATTATAGACAAAGGGAAGGTGTGAAATAAGATTTTTAACAGGGCACAAGACCTGAGACTAATGAGTCAGGAGTGGGGCCAGTATCTGAGGCTCCATGAATTGAGTTAAGGTGATAATTACTTAAACAGTATCGACTGACAGGGAAGTACTTTGGAAGGGACCCCAGAAATCTATTCTCCAAAGCACAAACATTGTGATGGTTTCCTTTTGATAAGATGTTGTGGGCCCTTGTCATTGATCTCCTATGTTCCTCCCTCCCACAGTGATGAGTCACCAGCACCAGCAGCAAATGGCACCCAGTACCCTGAGCCAGCAGAACCACCCTACTCAGAACCCAGCAGCTGGGCTCCTGAGTATGCCCAACGCGCTGACCACTCAGCAGCAGCAGCAGCAGAAACTCCGGCTTCAAAGGATCCAGATGGAGAGAGAGAGGATTCGAATGCGTCAAGAGGAGCTCATGAGGCAGGTATGGTCTTCCAAGGTGCTTGGTGGCGCTTTGTGGCCTTTGTTGCCAAAGCTGTTGGCTAGGTGCTGCTAGTCATTAGGGTAAATCTTCCTCTAGAAGCATTAGAGGCCCAACACCCTGCTCCAGACCTCTCAAGTAGAATGAGTTTCTTGTCCCAGCCTCTGCCTGCACTATCTGCAGAGCCACCTGAGAACAGGACTAGCTACACTAGCATGGCTGCCTTTGGCTTTGGCTAGCTTTAGAAGGAGAGAAGGAATATATTCCAATTATCTATTGCTTTGTAACACGTTATCGCAAATTTAATGACTTCAAACAGTAGCCATTTTATGTTATTACACACATCTTGGGTCTGGAATTTAGGCAGGGCTCAGCTGGACTGCACTTTTGCTCTATGTGGTGTTGACTGAGGTCACTGAGTGGTGTTCAGCTGGTGGGCAGGCTAGTCCGGAGGGTCCCAGATGGCGTCTCTCAAGCGTGTGGCACCACAGTCAGGATTGCTGGAAGTGTGCTTAGCTGGGACTAAAGCCTGGAGCGCCTACCTATGGTATCTCTAGTATGGCTATCTCAGAGTAATGGCACGTATTACATAGCAGCTTGGGTCTCCCCAAGAGAATGTTCCAAAAGACAGAAAATGGAACTGGCCAGTGTCCTTAAGAGCCTGGCTCTGGAACTCAGAGTCACGTCTGCCATATTCTCTTGGTCAAAGCAGTCACAGATTAGAGCAGGTAGCAGAGGATGCTCTGTGGAAAAATGACAAAGAATCTGCGACCATATTTGATCTGCTGTGGAGTATGACAAAGAGGGGAGGTTGAGGGAGAATGAGCAAGGAAAATGGTTTGCATGTGGACTCTGGTAGAGTGGTCTGCAAAGCTGTCTGGGCATTGATCATTCATTTATTCATTCGATCAGTCAATAGACTGCTGCTGTGTGTTCTCTCTAGGTCAGGCTCAGGGCTGTACCTCAAAAATTGAATAAGGAGAATCCCTGAAGGAACCCATGTTTCCCCTGCTTCTGTGGCTTGGCCTATCCAAGACAAAATATGAGCTGCTAAACTAATGCAGCACATGTTTTCTGGTCTCATAAATTTTGCTGGCTACATTTTGGGGAGGAAAGCTTCATTTATTGTTCTAATTCTCCAAACTTTGCCTTATGACTCCCATGAAGCCAGATACACGAGTAGCTTCCTTTCACTGGCTTTTAAGGAAGTAAGAAGTTATAATTGGTTTAGAGAGCTTTCTTGCAGGGAACTGGGGGCATTAGGGTAAACACTATTTTCTCTTTTAATTACAGCTGATACTTTAAAAAATATATGTAATCTATTTCTCATCAAATAAATTAAAAGATATAAAGTATCCAAGCTGCATGAGGTTTTAAAAACATGGTAAATTAAAATAATTCCTTAGAGCCTTTGAAAATGAGGGAAATGAACACAAATTGTGCTTTTTGTTCATTTGAACTGTTCCACTGAACTCTGTAACTACAGTTGTGCCTTTACTCTGAGGATTTGTGTCTGAACTCAAAGTTATTTCAGGTAACAGTTATTTATGTTGTTTTGAGATAAACAGTATCATGTTTCTCAGAAGGGAAATAATTACATTATTGTTTTCTGTCTTTGGATAAGAATTCCATTTGGAATAATTTTTCTATTTAGTAATGTAGAATAAATTAAACAGTATTATTTTAGGAACATTTGTAAGTTTCCTGTTAGTTTTATATTTAAATGAGCTTTACTGAGTTTTTTCCCTTAGGCAAAGCCATACCAAATGCTTGTTTCTCACTTTCTGCCTCTTTCTTTGCTTCTCTTTCTCTTGCCCCAACTCCTTCTTTCCCACAGAAAGTATTTCTGAAAAGGGGTGGGGAAAAGTGCCCTAAATTGTTTCCTCTATTCCAGCCCTAAGTGCCTTTGAACCAGAATGTATTATTGATGGTTCCTATTACAGAAATGCCAACCAAGTTCCTTAATGCTGATCCCCAGAGGCTGTGGCATTTGGTGCATTTTGCTACCTCATAGTGTGCATTCCATTGTGTAGGACAGGGAAGGAGAGCTGTCTGGATTTGCACAGAGGCTCACACAGTTCAGCTGTGTGTGTGTGTGTGTGTGTGTGTGGTTAGAAGGAAGAGATGAAATGGATAGTTGATGTCTCATTACTTTTATTATGGAATATAGGAAAAATGGTCTGACGAGACTACTTAAAGCCATATAGTAGTTGGAGTGGTCTATATAGTTTTCTGGGGCATTTGTCAAGATGCTTGATGATTCAGGTGTGGATTATGTCTATCATCTTGGTGGTTTTTCTACTTGTTGTTTTTTGGTTTGTTTGTTTTTTGGTGTGTTTTTTTTTCTACTTCACTATTTGCACTTAAGCCAGGGCAGAGGCAGGGATGGATTGGCAGTAAAAGTGATATTTGGCCCAGCTGTTAGCTACCTTCCAGCATCTGGTAGAAATGGGAACTTTCCTCTCTTCATTGTGCCCCACTCTCATGTCCTCTGCATCAACAACTGCCTGCACATCCTTGGCTCACCGGGCAGTTAGTAACTCCTGCTCTCCCCATGCTTGCAGGATGACCCTGGTTATGCAGCCCATCTTCACTAGGTCCTTGTCCTGTAGGCATGCAGTTCTCTCAAGGGAGGCTTTCCTATGCTCTATCCCTGTATTAGGAAGGGAGCTTAGCAAATTTAATAAGTAGATGAATTTATTCCCCAATTTCTGGGAAATCATCACACTCCTGTATATTTTTATTATTCTTAGATATATGATAGATGTGAAAGCTCTTTATAAATTATATGCTATATAAATATTCTGTTTCTTCTGTTCTTCCTTCTTCTTCCTCTTCTTGCTTCTTCCTTCCATGCCATTCATCTCTAGGCATAGAGTCTGATGATATTATGCCATGGAGAAAACCACTTCTCGGTCCTCATTGCACAATCTAATGTACACCTCCCAATCCCAAGGGCTCAAATGTTAACTCATTGTCACTGAAATCATGTCAGGATATTAACAAAGTGGATTTGAGGAAAGTTTGACTTCAGTTCTAAAGTGAACCTCCATTATTACATAATGGAAAAATATTTTTCCTTCCTTCCTTTATCTCCTCAATCCTTTATTCAACCAACATTTATATAGTGGAAAATAATAAATGGGACATGGCTACCCTCAGGTAAGTTATATTTTAGCAGAGGGAACATGATGATTAAATCTAATCATTGTCCAGAGAGTAGATTCAAACACTTCCCTACTTTATGGAATCCAGGTGGCTCCCATCTTTGACTCTTATTACTGGAGCAGAGACCAGACACTGGCAAGCACAGAGGCTTATGAATGTGAGCACAGGATGCTTCTTTATTTTCTTCAGTGGCCCATCAGGCCAAGTTATTGAACAGCTACAGAATTAGGATCAAAGAGCCAATGAGGATTGCTATCTCCCCCAGGTAGGAACCTTCTGAAGTGAGGCAGTTTCATTAAAAATGGCTTGCTTCTACAATTAAACATTGGCTGCTGTAGCAACAGAGTTGAACTACTTGTATCTGATAATTGGTGAATTATCTCAGAATGTGTTAGGTGCTCTGAGTAGAGGGGTGCCACCAGCACCGGGGTGGGGATCCCAGGACACTACCTTTTTAAGAAAGTAGATCTTCCCCTGCTTTCAACAGGCATCTATCACAGGCATTGTGCAGAGTGAACTTTCATGAAAGACCTTCTCCACTGGTCCTGATAATGAGAGTTTGATTTTTGCTAAATTTCCCAAAAGGCTATGAAGCAGTTCTGGGCCCATCAGAGCAACAGCAACCCTAGAAAGAGCAATTTCAGTTAAAATTGTACTTCTTGGTATCTTCATATTTTTAGAAAAGGAATTAGAATTCAGTTTGTGGATATTTTTCTTTTTTTTATTAAGTAGAAAACTAAAGTTTTAACTTTTAAAAATATAATTGAGTGCTTTGTTTTTTCCTAATTGAGACAAAATAAATCATTTTGCTAAGTGAAAGAAGTCAGACCCCAAAAAGCTACATACTATATAATTCCATTTATATGACATTCTGGAAAAGGCAAACAATAGGGACAGAGGACAGATGAGTGGTTGCCAGGGTTAGGGGTGAGGGAGGAGGGCCTGACTACAAAGGGACAGCACTAGGGAATTTGGAGAGGGGTGGGTGATGGCACAGTTCTACATCTTAGTTTTAGTGGCTGTTTCACAACGGTATGTATTTGTCAAAACTCAGAACTGTATGTAAATAAAATCATAGCAAGCATAAAACACATTCATTATAAAAATATTTAGCATACTCAAAAACAAGGAAGAACATCATCACTCAGCTCTTACCTAGGGAGAGTCACTATGAAGATGTGATTTCTTTCTAGTCTTTGTATGGATTTGTGTGTGTACTTTGTTATTTAAAACACAGTTACTAGCATATCACATTACTGTTTTGTCATCTCCTAATGTATTGGGCAGTCACTTCATATTCTGTATCATGGAAATTGTGCTGTGACTTTGGTTGTGTCTATTCTAAGCTGCCTGGAATCTTTTCTACAGCAGGGCTAAACGTATATTTTAAGATAACATGAGCCACACCTGCCTACAATGACTATAGAATATTCTGTTGTTACAGCCTAAAATTCAACACAGTATTTACTCAGTATTATAAAGGACATGTTTGCAACTTTGCCTAATGAAGTGGAAAATTTTAGTAACTGGTAAGAAATTGAGAAACAGGCTTCTCAGTCCCTATTTGCCCGTCTGAGAGAACAATTCCTTTACATGGAAACAGACTCAGGCCTTTATCTGAGGAGAGTGTTTCTTTTCATGTGTATTATTCATTTAAATATGAAGCTAGGGGTATGAGTGGGGGCTTCTGTCTCCAGTATTTTAATCTTCCTGTCAGTCCCCAGGGCCCCTTCTCGGGGTCTGCGTTGTTGAGAAACCGGTATTGTTCTCAAGCAAGCTCAGGACTGAGTTTACCTCCATCCTTTCCTTGATTAGGGCTCAGTGGACTGAAGAATGCAGCTCAGTCAAACAAAAATGCTGACTAAGGCTGGCCTCTGGTTGCCAGGGCAACAAGGAGGAGGACAGAGGGTTTGGGCGGGAGGCTGTGGAATTTTTTTGGCTGGTTTCAGAGATTTCCCTTGGGCTTGAACACCACTACTGGGTCCTGCTGGCCAGCTGGCGGGCTTCTCACAGCCATTCCTGCTCAAGGGTGCTGGGAGGGACACGCCCGGCTGTGAGCAGCACTGGTCTGGGGTGAAGGTTCTGAAGTCTGTGTTTTGTCATGTGAAGAATAGCTATTCAGAGAGGTTAAAAAGTGTCATATCATAACAGGTCATGAAGCATACGTGGTGGCTATTTTATAAAGTCTTTCCTTTAGAAAAGGAGCTAAAATTTAACTTTTTAAAAAACATTTTATAGAATTACATTTCAGGGTTGACTGTGATTCCACCAACCTTTAAATCCCTCTAGAACAGCTGGCTCTCTAAATTCATTCATTCATTGTTCAACATGCTCAGGACACTGAATGCAGAGCGGTGAGCAGATTGGATCCTTTCCTCACAGAGCTCCTCCAGCTTCCATCAAGTGTTTGGTTTGCCCACAAGTCCCAAAATAATCCATTTTCTAAAATCTTCTCATTTTTTTTAAAAAAAAAATAATATCAATTCAAGCCTTTTTAAAAGGACCCTTTAGAAAATGTTATAAATTGAACACATTTTTAAACGGAGGTTCACCATGTTTGCACAAAGGGAAAAGCAGCTGCTGATTTCTGGTCTTAATGAGATCACCAAAGTATGAAGAACTATTCCATTTCAAGGTCCATTCAGCTATTTTTTTAAGCAAAGAGAGTGTCATGGAATTATGCTGTGATTATAATATCAAAATTATAATGTGTTCCTTAATGTGATTCTCAGAAATAACAGAGATTATATAATAACACAATATTATTATATACATCCTGAATTAAAAGAGCAACAAACAGGCCCTGTATAATAGTATGGACTCTAATTGTCTTCCTGAAAATGCTAGAGTTCCCGTTGTTCTTTCATAGCGGCAGTTCTGGCAGCTGAGCGTGTGATGAAGTGTTTCAAGAAGGGAGGCTCCAGAAAATATGACAGTGGGTTTCTAGAACCCTTTGGCACAGGCATTTTTCTGTGAAGAAGGTGAATAATTCAGCGTTCTGCCTCTAAAGCCTCAGCCTTCGGGCAGAGAGAGGCGCTGCTCTGCATGGGAATAACTGTTTTAATGTTAGGATTTCAAAAGGTCTTTATTTTTTCATTAGTTTCTAGTCACCCCACCCTTTATAATTAAAACAATCCAATATTCCATTTTTCTGGAATCCCTGGAACGCACACTTATATCAAGCAGGACACCCTTGGAAAAGGTTATTGTCATTCGTTTCTCTTTGAAGTATATTCCAGGGAGGCAGGAGCCATGGCAGAAGCCGTCCTCAGCCCCGGACTGGCCGCAGAGCCCTCACCTGTTGTGGAGTTGCTCACTCTGCTTTTGATTTATTCCAAGGGTGAGCTGCAGGCCCTGGGGAGCTGGAGGGGAGGAGGTCTGGAGTTTGCTTCCTCCTACTGACAAATCAGTGTTTTCACACCTTCACCCTCCAGCTCTTTAATCACCACCCTCTCACCCAGCTGTTAGGAGAGAGTGTTGTTGTTTTTTTAAATATATTTTTATTGATTTCAGAGAAGAAGGGAGAGGGAGAGAGAGATAGAAACATCAATGGTGAGAGAGAATCACCAATCAGCCACCTCCTGCACGCCCCCACTGAGGACCGAGCCCGCCACCAGGGCATGTGCCCTTGACCGGAATCGAACCCGGGACCTTTCAGTCTGAAGGTTGAGCCAAACAGGCCAGGGCTAGGAGAGGGTTTTTTTAAACCTACATATAATTATTCGTTTCAGGGAGCTAGATGGATGACCACAACCTCAACCAAAAACTCCGAGAGAGAGAGTCTCAAAGCCTTCACTTTGCAGCAGTCTTTCCACTCCAGCCTGGGTCTGGAGACAAAGTAAAGTTGTGGTGGAGGAAGGAAGGAGTGGATTACCAGGAGCAGCTTTCCAGATCTTTCTGAAACTGGCCTTTAAAATCTGAAAGTATAACTTTGCTTGATGTGTTGTGTTTTCCTAGGACACTAGCTCCACCCATATATACATTGAAAAGGAACGTAGAACCATGCAGTTCAATCGCTTTCCCAATTCAGGACAGTTAACTGTGTTCAAGAGTTAAATGGGCTGTTTCATTAAATCCTCCTCTAAATTGTCTGAGGGATGGGGGTCGGTATTTCCATGTCAGAGCTGGGAAAACGGGCCCAGAGCAATGAAATACCCTGTTCCAGTCTCACAGCCAGTAGGTGAAAGGGCCAAAAATTTGAGGTCTGCCAACCTCAGCCCTCAGCTTTCCTCTCTCTGCCACACTGTTGGCGTGGTGGCCATGAGAATAGACTCTGAAGCCAGATCGTGGGAAAGTTGCTTAACTTCTCAGTGCCTCAGTTTCCTCATCTGCCATATGGAGACAGTTGGATAGTCCTGAGGATGAAATGAAATAGTTTGCTAAAGTGCTCAGAACAGTGCTTCACACATTGGGAGCCATTTGCAGGTATTAGCTAATATTCCTGCCTCTAAAAACATTTACTACTATGGGTTATTCATTCTGTTGGCTGCCCTACAGTACTAGGTTCTTTATAAACATGCTTTTAAATTTTTATAACATCCCAGAAAAATGAGTCAGATGAATAAACTATCAAGAAAGGTTAAGAATTTAGTCCCAGACATTATAGCTGGGGAGTAGCTGAGCTGGGACTTGAACTCCAATCTTTTTTATGCGAAGTACACTTTTTCCCTGTGCCAAGCTCAGGACATGTCTAATAGCACTGAGCCTTTCACAACTGCTTGAGAATTGCAGTGTCCAGTACCCCAGAGAATGCAGAACAGCTAGTTCCACCCCAGAATGGACTGATAATTAGAAAGTCCTTCATCATATTGGCCTCAAGTTTGGGTAGAAGGGATCTTCCTGCTCCCATGTAATGTTTCCTTGATAGTTTGAGAGCCAAAGTGTGCCCCTCAAATCTTTCCTCTGGTTAAATAGTCTCCTACTTCTTCATAGGACATTTCATCCAGACCCCTCCCATCTTAATTTTCTTTTCTGGTCAGTCTTTGTAAAGACCTCAGCAAAGTGTAGAATAGAGACCTGGATACAGCCTTGACAAGGTGGGCAGGTCGGTTGAAATGCCCAGGGGAACAGTGCTGACCTGCTACTTGAGATGGAAGCTGGGTTTGGACCAAGGAGATATCAGGGACATGGACTCCACCAGGCTTGTCTCTTGTCCATCATTATTTGTATAGCCTGCTTCGCCCTCTGGAATGCTCCATGAGGTAGGGCACTGTCTGTATTTGCTGCTGTGCCTCTGCTTCTGAGAACAGTATCTGGCACCTGCTAGTCTCCATAGTATTTAAATAAATAAATGAATGAATGAATAAAGTAATACAGGAATGAAGGAATTGTTGTGGGGATTGAGAGAGTCAGCTGACTTGGACTTTGAGCTGGGCTAAGTGGTGAGGGCCTTCAGAGAAAACTTGAAGTTAGTAGGAAGAGCTGCTTTGGGGCCTGATGAGGAGTGTTTTGGGAGACAGATTTCAGACCCCTGCTGGATGTGTTTGTTTAGGAGTTCAGGGCTGGGAGAAAGGGAAGGTAGCTTGCTGTGGTTATGGTAGTCAGGGAAGGCATCCTGGAAAAGGTGGTGTAATGGAACCTCTAAGGCAGCAGTCGCCAACCGGTGCTCCATGGACCACTGGTGGTCCGTGAGGTCCGAAAGGTTGGTGACCGCTGCTCTAAGGGTGGGTGAGATCTGGCTAAATGAAGGGAGACCCAAAGTACTGAGGAGTCTAGGAAACTGAAGACTTGTTTGGGAGAACAGGGTGGGTGGGGGTGGAGGGGATACTGGGAAGGGGTCTGTGAATAGACCTGTTGAACTGGAGTGGAAGTGGGAGATGAGAGACAGACCAGGGGGCTTGGATGTGCCTCTGGCTTAGCATTTCTTCTGCCTCAACTAGAGGAAGCTGAGGACGGAGCACAGGGTTGGTTATGGCAGCTGCACCATCAATTCTCTGAGTTGGAGTCCTGAGTCATGTCCTAGACCAGCTTTGATCAACTGTCCCCTGTTTTCACATCAGTTTACATAGTCCAGTGCCCCCATCTTCTATCTTTGCTTCAGCTGTTTCAGTTCCAACAGTCTTGACTGTCTGCTGCTTCTTGGTCAGTGTTTGCCTCTTGGTTCTGCCTAGACAGGGCCGTGGGTGTCAAGGCAGCTAGAAGCATATTGAATCTGGGGTTGAATTTTATACCTAAACTTAGTTGTTTTTTAAATCCTCCCTTGTTTGGTTGGAGATGTGTTCGTGAGGTTCGCCCTTTTATTTAAAAAACTAGGATTTCATGCTGCTTTTTTCTCCTTCCATTCATGAGCAGAAGTAGAAAAATACTGTCATTCAAAAAAAAGTGATACTTTTAGAAATTCTAAATATAGAACTATCCTATATAATAAAAGGGTAATATGCAAATTGACCCTAACAGCAGAACCACTGGGAATGACTGGTCACTATGACACACACTGACCACCAGGGGGCAGATGCTCAATGCAGGAGCTGCCCCCTGGTGGTCAGTGCGCTCCCACAGGGAGAGCTCTGCTCAGCCACAAGCCAGGCTGACGGCTGCCAGCACAGTGGTGGTGGCGGGATCCTCTCCTGCCTCCTCAGCAGTGCTAAGGATATCCGACTGCAGCTTAGGCCTGCTCCTCACTGGCAAGTGGACATTACCTGAGGGCTCCCGGGCTGCCAGAGGGATGTCTGATTGCCAGCTTAGGCCCGATTCCCTAGGGAACGGGCCTAAGCCAATAGGTGGACATCCCCCGAGGGGTCCCAGACTGCAAGAGGGCACAAGCCGGGCTGAAGGACCCCCCCCCCCCCCCCCCGCCCCAGGTGCACAAAATTTTGTGGTTGAAGGTGAAAATTGAATGTTCTTAGTTTATTTTTTATTACTAATTACAACTTAAAATATCTCCATTTGAATTCCAGTAATGTTTTTTACTTATGCATTGAGCAAATGTTTATCATGTACCTACTATATGCCTAGCTGCTGTAGGCAGTGCGGACATAGGAGTGAAGATGACAAAACCTTTCCCTCTTGAGCTAATGGGAAAGACAGCCAACAAATATATAAGTTGCTATGGAGAAATTTTCAGGCCTCTAGTCCTATACAATAAAGAGGGAATATGCAAATTGACCATCACGCCCTCACAAGATGGCTGCCTACGACCAGGCCGGCAGGTCTGGGGGTTAGTGAGGGACGGCCAAACAACTGAACAGCAGACTGCGTGGGGTGACCAGGCCGGGCGGGGGGACCATGAGGGGCAACCAGGCTGGTGGGGAGTGGCAGTTGGGGGCGACCAGGCCAGCAGGGGAGGGCAGTTGGGGGGGATCAGGCCAGCAGGGGAGGGCAGTTAGGGGCGATCAGGCCAGCAGAGGAGGGCAGTTAGGGGGGATCAGGCCGGCAGGGGAGAGCAGTTAGGGGCGATCAGGCCAGCAGAGGAGGGCAGTTAGGGGGGATCAGGCCGGCAGGGGAGGGCAGTTAGGGGGGATCAGGCCTGCAGGGGACAGCAGTTAGGGGCGATCAGGCCGGCAGGGGAGGGCAGTTAGGGGCGATCAGGCTGGCAGGGGAGGGCAGTTAGGGGCGATCAGGCCGGCAGGGGAGGGCAGTTAAGGGCGATCAGGCCGGCAGGAGGGGGCAGTTAGGGGCGACCAGGCCGGTGGGGGGGGGCAGTTAGGGGCGATCAGGCTGGCGGGGGGGGGGGCAGTTAGGGGCAACCAGGCCGGCAGGAGGGGGCAGTAAGAGGTGACCAGGCTGGCAGGGGGGGCAGTTAGGGGCGACCAGGCCGGCAGGCAGGTGAGCGGTTAGCAGCCAGCAGTCCAGGACAGGGACAGGGACGTCCGACTGCCGGTTTAGGCCCCATCCCTGCAGTCGGACATCCCTCGCGGGGTCCTGGGTTGGACAGGGTGCAGGCTGAGCTGAGGGGACCCCAACCACGTGCACGAATTTCGTGCACCGGGCCTCTAGTTATATTATAAAATATAATTAAGTGAAATGAAAATTCTCACCATTCTCCATGTATATTAAAAACTAATTTAACCCTGGCCAGTGTGGCTCAGTTGGTTGGAGCATCATACCATATACTGAAAGGTCGTGGGTTTGATTCTCGGTCAGGGCGCATACTCAGATTGCCTGCTCCATCCCCAATGGGGTGGGTACAAGAGGCAACTGATTGATGTTTCTCTCTTACATCAATGTTCTCTCTCTCTCTCTCTCTCTCTCTCTCTCTCTCTCTCTCTCCCCCTCCCTCCCTCCCCATCATCTCTCTCTAAGATCAATAAAAACATGTCCTTGGGTGAGGATTTAAAAACAAACAAACACCTCCACACACACTAATTTTATGTTATACAAAAGGTTTACAGACCTCTCCTTATTTAAAAAAAAGAAATTGTTTTCTTAGTCTTGCAGGCGCATCATGATGAACTTCACACTTTAATCCTTCAGGGTGGAAGTTGACCAGGAAGAAGTGTCAGACACTCAGAGTAGATCAGGCCACACAATAGTGTGACCTTTAAGATTTTTTATTTTGTTTTCAGGGATTGGAATATAGAACATGAGATGATAATAATAACAGTTAACTTTGATTAGGTGAGCTCATGTTCTATGAGCCTTACATATGTAACCTCACTTTATCATCACAGCAGCTCTATTGGGCAGATGCTGTTGTTATCTCCACTCTGCAAAAGTGGAACACAGCGGTTAAAGAATTGGCTGGGAGATGTCAGGGCCAGAGTTCAAATCAAAGCATCTAGCCCTGAAATCCCTGCTCCTGACCACTTTGCCCTCCTGTTCACTCTCTATGTTTGGAGCAAGGAGGAGTGTAGTGGGATTATCACATGAGGATGAAGTTTGTGCCTGGCTAGTAAGCAGTGTATACTATAGGCTGTTATTGCTCTCATATTTGTGGTTGAAGGTGAGAATTGAATGTTCTTAGTTTATTTTTTATTACTAATTACAACTTAAAATATCTCCATTTGAATTCCAGTAATGTTTTTTATTTATGCATTGAGCAAATGTTTATCATGTACCTACTATATGCCAAGCTGCTGTAGGCAGTGGGGACATAGGAGTGAAGATGACAAAACCTTTCCCTCTTGAGCTAATGGGAAAGACAGCCAACAAATATATAAGTTGCTATGGAGAAATTTTCATGCAAACTTTGAGGAGATGGCATTTGTAGGAAATAAACATTAGTGAGGGAGTGAACTTTGGGAATATCTGAGGAGCATGTTCCAAGCAGAGGGAACAGTTGGTGCAGATGCTGGGAGTGGGAGAGGCAGCAGGGAGGGGATGTGTAAGGAGATGTGTCAGAGATAAAGGAGGAAAGTGGACAGGGCTGTCCTGCAGGGCTTTGTCATGTTCACTCCTATGTCCCCACTGCCTGCAACAGCTGGGATATAGTAGGTACTCAATAAATATTTGCTCAATGAATAAGTGAAGAACATGTAAGTGGGTTTCCAGTAGGGGCCAGCATGATCTTCGGGTTAGCTCCTGTGTGGAATAATCTTGGAGAAAGTGTTGCCCCTTATAATAACTTTCCAACTCAGACTAGCCTAATTTATATTTCAAAGTTATGGTCTGACCATGTAGCTCAGTTGGTAGGAGTGTCGTCCCATGCACTAAAAGGTTTCGGGTTTGCTTCCTGGTCAGGGCACAAACCTAAGTTGCAGGTTCAATCCCGTTTAGGAGGTGTTTGGGAGGCAACAGATCATGTTTCTTTCTCACATCAACATTTATTTCTCTCTCTCTCTCTCTCTCAAATCAATAAAAGCATATCCTCGGGTGAGGAATATAAAAATAAAGTTATTCAGATGCATTTAACACCCTTTCTGTATTCTCTCATTTGTTAATCATTTGAAGGTGGAAAATGATACTGTGAGTCCCCTGCAGACAGAACATAGTCTTGCGCTTATGATGACCTGAGAGTCAAGTCTTTCAAGTAGAGAAACATTGCTGCTGGAGAATGGAGCTTTGGTTATCTTTAATTTAAAATAGATGAAACAAATGTGAAATGGCACAGTGAACCTCTTTCCCCACTATAGTACAGGTTCTTTCAGCTTTGATTATTATATACATGCATGGGTGGGGTCCCTACACCTGGTAGGAGATCAGGGCCAATTGGGGTTGTCTCACCCAGTCCTGATAGGGGCCGGGGGAAGGGAGGGTGGGGAGGGGCTGCGGGAGGTTGGCTGCTGGTGGCGGGGGAGGTTGGCTGGCCGAGGGAAGTTGGCTGTGGGAGCACACTGACCACCAGGGGGCAGCTCCTGCATTGAGCATCTGCCCCCTGGTGGTCAGTGCATATCATAGTGACTGGTCGATGGGTCTTTTCGGTCATTTGGTTGTAACAGTCGCTTAGGCTTTCATATATAGATATAGATATAGATAGATAGATAGTTCTTTTGAATTTTATTTACATATTTAGCCACATACAGGCATTAAAAAAAGTTCTATATTGTATTTATGTGAAATATGCCAGGAGTAATTTAAATGAGGAGGAAAGCTTATACCTGGTATCCAATATTTTTTCTTATAATGTAAACATTTTCACATTATCCTATCTAATAATAGACAAACATGGTAATTAACCATACCTCCGACACACTTCCCATTGGCTAATCAGGGTGATATGCAAATTAACTGCCAACCAAGATGGCAGCGGGCAGCCAGGCAGCTGAAGCGAACAGGAGGCTTGCTTGCTCCAATGAAGGAGGAAGCCAAGGTTCTCCGCCTGCTGCTGCTGGGCTCTGAGCTGCAGTATAAGAAACAATGTTGCAATTATAGAAGCTAAACAAACCCCATGCTTTCAGCCAGCCGGCTGAGCTGGAGTTGCAACAGTGTTTCAATTATAGAAGCCAAACAATCGCAGATTCCTGCTTTCAGCAGCCGAGGTCTCAGAGCTGGAGCCGAGCCTCAGAGCTAAAGCCGGCTCTCAGTTCCAGTGACAGCCATAGAAGGTAAATAAATCCTAGAATAAAAAAAGAAAAAAAGGAGAGGTTGGGAGCTTCAGTCATCCACCAGCCTGAAAATGGCCCTCAGCCCCTCATCCAGGCTGGCCAGGCACCCCAGTGGGGACCCCCACCCTGAAGGGGGTGTGACCAGCTGCAAACAGCCATCATCCCCTCATCCAGGCTGGCCAGGCACCCAAGCGGGACCCCCACCCTGATCCAGGACACCCTTCAGGGCAAACCAGCCGGCCCCCACCCGTGCACCAGGTCTCTATCCTATCTAGTAAAAGGAGCCGCGAGGCCTCCCGAACCTGGGATCAGCGGAGCCACAAGGCCTCCTGGCTCCGGGTTCAGCAGAGCCTCCCAGCACTGGGATCAGTGGAGCAGCGAGGCCTCCCAGCACCGGGATCAGCGGAGCAGCAAGGCCTCCTAGCACCAGGATCAGCAGAGCCGCGAGGCCTCCTGGCCCCTGGAGCAGGGTGACAGGGGGCAGCGCCCCAACCCCCTGATTGGCCCTGCTCTGTGCGTGACGGGGTGGCGCCGTGACCTTCCCATAGACCCTGCCTTGAGTGTGACAGGGGGCGGCGCCCCAACCCCCCAATCGGCCCTACCCTGAGCGTGACTGGGGGTGGCATCACAACCTCCTGATCCACCCTGCTCTGTGCATGACAGGGGGCGGCGCCCCAACTCCCCAATCGGCCCTGCTCTGAGCCCGACCAGGAGCTGCACCTAGGGATTGGGCCTGCCCTCTGCCACCCAGGAGCGAGCCTAAGCCAGCAGGTAGTTATCTTCCGAGGGGTCCCAGACTGTGAGAGGGCACAAGTGGGGCTGAGGGACACCCTCCCACCAGTGCACAAATTTTTGTATCATTATAAATGATAAATAATTTATATGCTTTATGTATCTAATATGGATTTTTTTATTCCATGAAACTCCCAAAATGATTCTTATGTTTGTATTCAGACTACCTAAAATTACAAACTCAAACAGTATTCTTAAAACATGGTGATAGCCCTAGCTGGTTTGGCTCAATAGATAGAGCTTTGGCCTGTGGACTGAAGGATCCCAGGTTCGATTCCAGTCAAGGGTACATGGCAGGATTTCGGGCTTGATCCCCAGTAGGGGGCATGCAGGAGGCAACCGATCAATGATTCTCTCTCATCATTGATGTTTCTATCCTTCTCTCCCTCTCCCTTCCTCTCTGAAATCAATAAAATACATTAAAAAATAATAAAAGGGCATCAGTTCAGGGCTAAAACCCACATTTATTAGTGTATGAATGTGCGTGAGGGGTTGGTGGGTTTTATGCTCCTCACACCAGGTTCAGTCCCTGTTGGTCACCCCTATGAGGCCTTCAGGTAAGCTTTGGTTGGAAATACGGTTTCCAATGCACACTGCTTGCCATGTAAGGACCAGCAGAGTTTTCTATATTTATTCAGAGGTATTTTCAAGATTTGGATTATGGATTAAAATCAACTTTAAAAAAAATCTCCTTTCTTTTTGTTTGCTTGCTTTTTATGGATTAACTGAATAAAATCTGTGTTAGTTAAGTATTCTGATTATTTGCAAGCTAAATGAACAAAAGTGAACCAGGAGCCCTTCCTAGCCAGGGCATTAATTTCAGTGTATGTTAGCAATGCAATTTCTTATCAGTTAGCCTCACCATATGTGAGAAACATGTCACCGTAACTCCTAGTAACAGTGCAGTGAACTCTAGTAACTGAAAATTTTTATAGTCGATGACTTCACTAGACTTGTCTAGACAGCAGTTACTCTGTGAAATCATAGCATATTAGGGCTGGAACAGATCTAATAAAGATATTGTAACTTACATGGCCTAAATATTCTCTTTGCCATTATAGCCATAGGGTGGAGGTTTATGGGACAGTGAGACCAATGTTGTTAGCCTGGAAAGTGGGCAACTGATAGGCATAAGTATGGAAAGGGCCTAGCCTTGGTTTTGGATGAAGTATAAACATGCATAACTATTCTCTGGAATTTGAAAGAAATTTGATGTCTGATCATGTTTGTCAAAATGGGAGAGACTCCCTGGAGGTTATACCTAGAGAAAATAATGGCAGTCAAATCCATAATCTTCGGGTTGACTCTCTTGGCAAAGTAATATTAGCTTTAAAAAAAGTACTGCTAGCATTCTGATTTTTGCTAATGAAATGCAGATGCTCTCAAACATTCATTCAGCAGAGGGATTTGGACTAGGTCTGCATGTTTCCCTAACCTTCAGCCATTTTAGTCCTTGACAAAATAATTAGACTGTAGAACAACTGATTGACAAACAAGTTTTTAACTGATTGTTTTGCTCTCCTGGCTACTGACATAAAAGTGCCAGCTATGATTTAATGTAGAGCTTGAACTCTGTAATCCCACAGTTTTACTGGCCAGTGCCTGGCAAAGACCAGAATGTACCTGCTAGTGCAGAGGAGTCCAATGGCTTTGATTGATGGAGATTTGGTCTGAATCCCTAGGATAAAAATAGCCTTGTCTCTGAGCAAGTGCCTTGAGAGGCCTTTCTAAGATTTGGGCGTTTAAGCAATTGGATGGATGGGACATTACTAAGTGTCCCGAGGAGAAATATTAGCTGAGCTTCTTATTAACTTTGTGAATGTGAGGAAGTGTCTTTCGCCCGTAAGACTCTTCAGAGAAAGAACACTAATGATTTCTTGATGATTTTGACTTATTAGCAATTAATGTAAAGTGCTTTGTATTTGGTGAAATGTTTTCATGTGAAGTATACTTTGCTCTGATCCTGAGACTGAGGGAATAACTCTTGTCTCTCCCTCTGACTGGCATATTTCTGCAGGAAGCTGCCCTCTGTAGACAGCTCCCCATGGAAGCCGAGACTCTGGCCACGGTTCAGGCTGCTGTTAACCCCCCCACCATGACTCCAGACATGAGATCCATCACTAATAATAGCTCAGATCCTTTCCTCAATGGGTAAGTGAATATTCGGGACCACTTATTTTTGCTTTCTTTATTTTGTGATCTAGAGTATGGTGGGTGTTTGTTTGTGTGGGAAAAGGTGGGGAGCTTGGAGGTTAGAGTGAGGATAGAGGTAGCAAGTAGTGGCAGAAAAAATAAAAGCAGAGGAAGTTAACTAATTTTCTTTTTTTAACCCCAAATTTAAAAATTGGTGATATGACATGGACTGAAACCCTTGTCAATAATTTTAAAATGGGGATGAACTTATTTCAGTGGGATGGTGTTACACAGTAATTATTTGGAAAAATCTTGTGGTTTAATGTAGCTGGTGGGGGTGGGGGGGTGGAGGAAGCATGCCATGTGAAAAATAGAGAACATAACAGTTAAGAAATGATGTTTATGGTGAAATGTGAGTAAGGTCTGTAGTTCAGTTAATAGTGTTATATGATGTCAGTTTCCTGGTTTTGATCCTTGTCCTGTGGTTACGTAAGTGTCCTTGGGGAAGCAGGGGGAGAGTGCACGGGGATCTGTTCCTTTTGCATCTTCTATGTGATTCTAAAATTATTCCACAATAAAATTAATTTTAAAAAGATGATGTTTTAAAATAAGAAACATAAGAGCAGACAGAAAAGATAATTTAGTCAGGAATATCTTCATGAGCAGAAGTAGTTACCTTTAGTTTCTTAAACTCAAATAAAGGGCAGGGTTCTATTTCCTGTGCCTTTTCTGTCCTTTCAGAGGATTCTGGCAAACAAATACAATTATGAATGCTATTAAAAATAGAGAGAGGTGAAAACAAACAGTAGCTAAAATAATGAAGGAAAGTTTTTAAAGTGTTGATTTTAAAATATTTCAAATGTTCAGAAAAGTATAAAGAATAATGTGAGATTCACCATGTACCCCAAACCCAGATTTCCCATATTTTTATAGGTTTATTTTTTGAAATAAGCATTGCAGTTAATATTTAAACTCATTCCTACCACTACACATTCATCACACATGCTTTTATGTTTCTGGTTGCCTGATAATGTGTGCATCCCTAAGCAGCGTTCAACACTGTTTTCTATATTTTTAAAATTTATATAAATGCTACTATACTTGATATGTAGACTAGTGTCCAAAATACTGTTTTAAGATGAAAAGGAAATCAACCAATTTACTATGAACAGCCAATTTTATTTGCTTACAATTTATTAATTTCATGGACATTGGGTGTATGTTTCAAAAAAATTAAAAGGAGCTACAAATTGTGCCTCTCTTCATTACCTAGAAAGTTGGGCCAAATGACAGAACTACACTAGGTTAAGGTTTTCATGACTGTACTTAAATTTGGAGATTTCTTTAGTGGGTTCATCTTGACATTCCTCCACTTTTGCTCTCCAGAGGGCCATATCATTCGAGGGAGCAGAGCACGGACAGCGGCCTGGGGCTAGGGTGCTACAGTGTCCCCACCACCCCGGAGGACTTCCTCAGCAACGTGGATGAGATGGACACAGGTAGGAGCAAAGCTTGCAAGTACATGCAATGAGTTTGTATTTTTTTTTTAATTAAATCTTTATTGTTCAGATTATTACAGTTGTTCCTCTTTTTCCCCCCCATAGCTCCCCTCCACCTGGTTCCCACCCCACCCTCTGCCCTTAAACCCCTCTCCCCTCCCACTGTCCTCATCCATAGGTGTATGGTTTTTGTCCAGTCTCTTCCCTCACCTCCCCATACCTCTTTCCCCCTCAAAAAATAGTCAGTCCATTCCCTTTCTATGCCCCTGATTCTATTATATTCACTAATTTATTCTGTTAATCAGATTATTAAATCACTTGATTTTTAGATTCACTTATTGATAGATGTGTATTTATTGTTCATAATTTGTATCTTTTCCTTTTTCTTCTTCTTCCTCTTCTTAAAGGATACCTTTCAGCATTTCATATAATACTGGTTTGGTGGTGATGAACTCCTTTAGCTTTTTCTTATCTGTGAAGCTCTTTATGTGACCTTCAATTCTGAATGATAGCTTTCCTGGGTAAAGTAACATTGGTTGTAGGTTCTTGGTATTCATCACTTTGAATATTTCTTGCCAATCCCTTCTGGCCTGCAAAGTTTCTGTTGAGAAATCAGGTGACAGTTGTATGGGTACTCCCTTGTAGGTAACTGACTGTTTTTCTCGTGCTGCTTTTAAGATTCTCTCTTTGTCTTTTGCTCTTGGCATTTTAATTATGATGTGTCTTGGTGTGGTCCTCTTTGGATTCCTTTTGTTTGGGGTTCCCTGCTGCGCTTGTAAGTCTATTTCTTTCACCAGGTAGGGAAAGTTTTCTGTCATTATTTCTTCAAATAGGTTTTCAATATCTTGCTCTCTCTCTTCTTCTGGCACCCCCATAATTCGGATGTTGGTACGCTTGAAGTTGTCCCAGAGACTCCTTACACTATCTTCATATTTTTGGATTCTTTTTTCATTTTGTTTTTTCTGTTGGGTGTTTTTTGTTTGTTCATATTTCAAATCTTTGACTTGATTCTTGCGATCCTCTAGTCTGCTGTTGGAACTCTGTATAATATTCAGTCAGTGTATGCTTAATTTCTAGTTGGTCCTTTTTCATAACCTTGAGGGTCTCACTAGATTTCTTGAGGGTCTCACTAAATTTATCGGCAGTTTCTAGAAAATTCTTGAAAAACCTTATAAGTGTGGTTTTGAACTCTATATCCAGTAGTTTGCTTTCCTTCATTTCTGCCATTTGTGAACTGTGTCTTTGTCTCCACATTTTGGCTGCTTCCCTGTGTTGATAGAGTGGCTTTCTGTGCTAGGTGTCCTATAGGGCCCAGTGGCTCAGCCTCCCCAATTACCTGAGGTGAACACTCTTGGTGCATCCCTTTGTAGGCTGTGTGCACAGTCTTGTTGTAGTTAAGCCTTGATTGTTGTAGGTATCACTGGGAGGAATTGACCTCCAGGCCAATTGGCTGTGAGAATCAGCTGTGTCTGCAGTGGGAGAACTTCTGTGCTGGAGACACCCTTCTGGGGCAAAACTTGCTTCAGTGGGGCTTTAGTGCTTACTGAGTCTTCCCCCTGAGTGTGTCCCTTATGGATCTGAGGAGTTGTAATCTGGATGGTCCCACTCTGACCGCTGGGTACACTGGCTCAGGATCTCTAAGGAGGTGCTAATCTAGCCTCTGCCTGAGACTACCCAACAGGAGCTATGAGAGATCTGTAGATTCCTCTTCTTTTTTAGGGGTTTGGAGGTGCCCAGATGAGGCCCAGCTGTGAAGCAATGCAAGCTGCTGTGGGGCCTTGGGGCTTCTTTTGGAAGTTCTGGGTCTCTCTGACCCAGCAGCAGTTTGTTAGGTAATTTTCAGATTGCAAAGGGCCAGGCCTTTCATATGCAAAAGTCTCTGCGCACAGCTTGGGTGGGTCGAGGTCTCAGGGGATCAACAGGGCGAAGCAAGCAGCTATGGCTGCTCCTCAGTCCTACCCTAAGAGGCCCTGCATCTCAGTGTCCCGGTAATCACTGTAAGCACCTCTGAGAGAAAGCCGCCCTCGAGTTCCAACTGATGCCAGACAGTCCAGTTTCTCTGAGTATGAGTTTGGGTCCCCAGAGACTCACCCAGAACTGGAGTTCAGAGCATTCGGGAGCTTGAGACTCCCTCCCAATTGAAAAAGACAACCGTGTCCTCAGTTGCCAGCCCTTTCCACTTGTGCCTCCGTACTTCTGCACTTTACTTCCGCACCTCCTCTGAGTCTCAGTGTGCTTTTATCTTTCCTTCTAGTTGTAGAATTTCCACTCAGCCAGCCTTCCTGTGGTTCTGGATGATGTCCGTTTTGTCTTTTAGTTGTATTTTTGAAGTGGTTGTGTGAGGCAGCAATCTCTGGTGTTTACCAATGCGGCCATCTTGGTTTCTCTGGAGTTTGCATTTTTAAATCATCTTCATAGTCATCTCCATTCTGGAATCCAACCAGAAACAATCTTAACAAAACACTTTTAAAAAAATATTTTTAATTTTTTTTTTTTTTTATTGATTTCAGAGAGAGGAAGGGAGAGGGAGAGAGGGATAGAAACATCAATGATGAGAGAGGATCATTGATGGGCTGCCTCCTGCATGCTCTCTACTGTGGGTGAGGCCCGAATCCTGGGCAGGTGCCCTGACCGGAAATCAAACCGTGACCTCCTGGTTCATGGGTTGATGCTCAATCACTAAGCCATGCTGGCTGGGCCCCAAGCACTCTTAGTAAACTCTAGTCCAGCCGTGGGCAAACTACAGCCCGTGGGCCGGATCCAGCCCGTTTGAAATGAATAAAACTAAAAAAAAAGAAGACCATGCCCTTTTATGTAATGATGTTTACTTTGAATTTATATTAGTTCACACAAACACTCCATCCATGCTTTTGTTCCGGCCCTCCGGTCCAGTTTAAGAACCCATTGTGGCCCTCGAGTCAAAAAGTTTGCCCACCCCTGCTCTAGTCCCTCCCCCATAGTTTATATAAATATAGTTTTGTATATGGCACAAGATTTTCAATTCTGCTTTTTCTCTTTTTTTTGCTTGTCCTTGCTTCACATAGCCCTTTCCTCACCATCATATCAGGACACCGCTGTCTGCTTGTCATTCTTACACAGTGAAATAGTGATGTGTTTGGTCCTTAGTTATAATAAACCAGAGGCCTGTTGCACAAAAGATTTGTGCAATAGGCTTTCCCTTCCCCTGCCTGCTGGCACCAGTTTTCCTCCGGGCCTTCGCTCCAGTTGGAGCCGCCTTCAGTCTACGCTGCTCCGGCCTGAGCTGCCTTCAAGCCTCCGCTGCTCCAGCCGGAGCCGCCTTCAAGCCTTTGCTGCTCCAGCTGGAGCCGCCTTCAAGCCTTCGCTGCTCTGGCCGGAGCCACCTTCAGTCTTCGCTCCGCCGCTTCGCGCCTACATATACAAATTAACTGCCATCTTTGTTGGTGGTTAATTTGCATATCTCGCTGATTAGCCAATGGGAGGTGTAGCGAAGGTACGGTCAATTACCATGTTTGTCTATTATTAGATAGGATAAGCCACTTTCTCTCTTGAGAAAGTACTGGTTTATAGTTCCACCATCACTGCATTTGGAGGGCAGTTGACTGTGGGCTTTGGACAGGTAAGCAACTCAGAAGATTCTAAATTGTCAGCTCCAAATCCCAACATGGTAACAGCATCCTTCCTCCCTCAGTAATTAAAATGAAGAGTTGGGTGACTTCACCCTGGTCTCCAGCCTGCAGGCCAGTCCTCTGCTGCTTCCCGGTTATCTCTCCCTTCCTCTTCTACTCAAGGAGTAAGGCCTTCAATTGCAGAAACCAAATTTGGACTTATTAGCCAAATCTAGACTTAATTATCAAAGTCCTAAACTCCCAGAGATATTCTAGAACCAAAAATAAAAGATAGTAAAGGTGTCCACTATTTGGTGTTTTTATGCAGGTTGCTCCTTTATTCTGATGGCTGACAGAAAATTAATTGTTCTGTGGTGAAAATAATTGGTTTTCCCACTGCTATTGTCCACAGTGCCTGTGTTTGTCACATTCTGCTTCTCGAAGCCTGCTCTTCCCATCTGACTCTGAATTATTGGTCAGCCAAGAGACAGACTTGCCAGGTGTGTGGGCGCTTGGGCACTGCCCAGGTCTCCCGCAGGCGTCATGTGCATGTTTAGAGGGTTGCGTAGCTGTATTGTGAGGAGTCATACAGGAATAGTTTTACCTGTTTGTTTTGTTATATTTTAATTTGTTACTTCAGCTTTCTCCCTCTTAGCCTGTCTCCCTTTCTCTCTTTCTTCATCTCTCTCTCCTTTTTGGTGTGAGATTTATTTGCCCTCTTTGGAGTGTCTCCTTCCTATGTTTAATAATTGTTTGCTTCATCTTTTAAACACTGGGAAGCCAGTAAAGATAAAGCAAAGTTACATAAGAAAAGACTAAGGAGACCTAAATCTAAGCTTGACATTTAAAAAAAAAAAAGGTGAATTCTATTCTATGGCTTTTTAAAATAGAGAATGTTTTAAAGCAAAATGTGGAATTAAGTGGTGTCCTGAAAAGAGCAGTCTTTGCAGACAGGCAACTGAAGTTGAGTTCTTGCTTCCCACTTCCTGCCATTGACTTTGGGTGAGTGCCGTCAGTTTCCTGGCCTGTAAAGTGGGACCCCTGTGTTCACTTCTTACAGCTATGAGGAATCATGAGACCACAGAGCTTGGTCTCCTTCTAAGAAGGCTGAGGTAAGGTTCCAAAGGAACTTGATAAATGGTAGGGCTCCAGGGTACCCTGGTTAGGTGATTGTCAGCCCACTGACTTGTGAGTCACTTCTCTGAAGGCTTTATAGGAAATGGGGGTAAGCCCTCTCAAGGAGAGGAATGTGATTACCCATAACAAGATGAGAGGAGGCTGAAGGTGTGTGGAGCTCCAGTGTAGCTAGAAAAGTCAGTTAGGTCCACTGACCACATGCGGAATGGGAGTGAGCCAGCTGAGTACTCACTCCCCTTGTGAAAGGCACACAAAACCACAGCTGAGCGTATAGAGCAAAACCTGGGAGGTAACTCATCCTTCCAGAATATTTTGAAATAATCACATTCTTTTAAGAACTGCCTGCTTTTTGTCTCCCACTTTTTAAGTGGATAAAACTGCAAAAACCAAAAAGATTACAATGAGATTGCAAAGTTGCTCAAAAGAGAGATAATTTAAAATTGTTAACCTCAACAAAGAACCTTAACTAGTCTCCTCATGCCTTCCATGTCTGAGGAGAAAGGATAAGGTGAATTATTTAAAACAGAGAGTTTTTAGTTGGCTAAAACAATGTATTCTGGAGTTATTAGAAAGTTAAAATGGGAAATCAATAGGGATAAAGGATTCTAACTGGCGATGAAGAAAAAAAGAGAACAGCACCTTAGATCATTCTTCAAGGCAGATAACTTTTTTTAACCTCACTTCCAATCTGTTACACTCTAGTGGCAGAAAAAGTTATTTTGGATTTTCTTTTCTATTTTGATGTTTTTCACTACATGGTTGAACTTGATTTAATTTTTCATTGTATTTTGCAATGAAAATCCTGTAAAATATTACCAAGAAGCATTGATATTTTATGAGTTATAGAAAAGTCATGAAACTTTGCTATCACCCAAATAAAGTTGGATTATGTTTCCCTCATTACTAGGAAGGATATAATTTTTCTCCCTGGAAAATATTTAATTCATATGCTTAAAATGAATTTTCTGCAGTTTTAGTCAGAATAGTGAATTTCTATGCAAAGACTACTGCACTTTATGACACAAAAGCTAATGTAATGAGTTTTGTAAAAAAGATGCTGTGGTGGGATCAATGTTCCTCAATCTTTGAGATATATAGTATTCCTTCAGAAAATTGTTTGGGGCTGTCTACATTAACTAGTTGTTCTAATATTCTGTAATGAATGGTGATTGAGTGCTAAGTATTTTCTTTCTTTAAGCACAATTGACAAACATTTATTGTATTTTTGTATGTATATGAGTTTGTGGGAATGGTGCCCAGAGCCGTGGGTGCTTTACTCCATTTTGTGAAAATGGTGCTATAATACCAACTTCATATGGGTAAACAGGGACAGACATCTCATATACAACAAGTTACATATATCTAAGGCCACGCAGTTAAAAAGGTCAGTCTATGGACACAAGGTCAGTATATTTTATCCTACACTATCTATCTATATAAAGAGGTAATATGCTAATTGTCCTAACAGTGTCTCAGTCACGACCAGTCAACAGGATGCGCACGCACAGAAGCTGGTGGGCGGGGATGGAGGCGGGGACTTGTGCCACCGGGACATGAGGCTGCAGCAGGGGGCGGCCCCCCTGGCGGAGGCATGCTCAGGCCTGCAGCACCGTCCGGCCTGGAGGGGGGCATCAGGATGGGGGCAGGGCCTCGGCAAAGAGCTCTCAGCACTCCTGCGCCAGGGTCTGAAGGCGCAGAGAGGAGGGGAGAGCACAAAGGCAGTTAGGGGGGTTAGGCCAGTAGGGGAGAGCAGATAGGTAGTTAGGGCAATCAAGCCAGGAGGGGAGTGCAGATAGGAAGTTAGGGGGATCGGGCCAGGAGGGGAGAGCAGTTAGGGGCATCAGGCAGGCAGGCAGGTAGCACTTAGGAGCCAGTGGTTCTAGATTGTGAGAGGGATCCCAGATTGGAGAGGGTGCAGGCCAGGCTGAGGGACCCTCCCACCCCTACCCCCATCCCCACCCCCACCGCATGCAAGAATTTCGTGCACCGGGCCACTAGTTATTCATAAAGAACATGGATTCCTCATGTCACACCCCAGACACTTAATTTTCTTCTAGAACAGCATTTTCTCAACTGTCTCTATAAACTCTAGTTTATCAGGACCAAGTTCTGCCAAAATTGGATTAGGTGATTACATGTGCTTAGGTAAGGGTGGCTTAAACAAAATAAAGCAGACTTCTTTACTGCAAGACATCTTAGAACCTTCTTGAGCTCACAGGCATTGTGACTTGCCTGCATTGTGAGAAAGGCAGATGTTGTGGGGGGTGGAGTGGAAGGAGGGTCATGGTTTGCAGAACCCACTTTATATAATGCTTTGACATTGATCCCTAGTGCCACCAATGAAGACAGCCTTTTAATAACACCGTTAAAAGAAACTCCTCACTATTATCTTTGAACATAGAGGGAGGATATGGGTACATATAAGCTTGCAATTAAATCCTGAGATTATAGCCCTGTGATAAGGCATTTCTTAACAGGCAGGGCCTCTCGACTCTTTCACAAAACCACTCTTCATGCCACTGTCTCAGGAAGGCACAGGTCATAGATCAGACCCCCAGGGCCTTCACCTGTGCCTCCCTGTTTCCCAGGACTTGTCCCTCTGGACATGTCTACCCAGGACAGTTGCAGATTCCCCTGGCACCTCTGCATCTCCTAGGAGCGACCATCATCAGCTCAGTGTCAGTGTGGTAGCTGAAATTTTGCCCAGAGATGAAATATTTTATAGCCGTAGCAGCGAGATGTTTCTGTTTAGGCATAGCACAGGTGAAGACGAGAGTTATGTTAACATTTGAACTGCCCCTCTTTCAAGAACCTGAAAAAGGAGTGAACATGGTTTCTTCTCATTCTGTTGCAGGGGAGAACGCAGGGCAGACACCCATGAACATCAATCCTCAGCAGACCCGTTTCCCTGATTTTCTGGACTGTCTCCCGGGAACCAATGTGGACCTCGGAACTCTGGAATCTGAAGATCTGATCCCCCTCTTCAATGATGTAGAGTCTGCTCTGAACAAAAGCGAGCCCTTTCTGACCTGGCTGTAGTCAGTATATTGTAACCTGTGTGCAGCCATGACCTGACATTTCCTGGGCCTCTTGGGAAAAGCGATGGAGCCGAGCAAGTCTGCAGGTGAACCGCTTTCTGCCCCCATGACTCATGCTCCCTCCTTTCCATGTGGCCAGTTTAATCATTGCCTGGATTTGATTGATAGTAAACTAAGTTAAACATAAATAAATATTCTATTTTCGTTTTCTGCAAGCCTGCATTCCTGTGGTGGGTTATGCAGAATTGCGTTCCTGTTTTTCTCTCTGTAGCCCCATGACTAAGCTTTATGGGTGTTAATTGAAATTTTTACATCAATTGATTATAAACCATAAAAAGTTGACCACAGGCAGTGATTTCTGACAGGTGGCTCGGTCCAGGAAATGTGTACAAAATCAGACCTGATTTACAGTTTTAAAGCTATTGATGACAATAGTACCAAATGCTTTAAATATTTACCTGAACTTTAAAAATCATCATATAGATAGTAAAATTTTGCTGTATGGAATACCATGTAGTGCTGAATCCATCCTGGTTCTGATGATTCTTATTACTCTGTATTTACAAAGTCACACACAGTCCTCTTGTAGTTTATGCTCCATCATTTTGGGCATAGCATCTGCATAGCTAGTCCTTCCAGTGGGAGAATGGCGGCAGCGTGCCATAGTCCCTATGCTGCGGGTCTTATGAATGACACCTGTTTGCTACTAATTATGAGCATTTATTAAACAAAACATTTAAAATTACAAGTCATATTTTTTAAAAATTACTGCTTAGAAATTGATGTTTATTTTATGAAGCACTATATTTTGTAGCTGATGACAAAGGGCAGGCAAATATTTTTGATGAATCAGTGGCAACTGCATTTTTGTCTTTTGAAATTGTTCTGAAACCATCAGGACACATAGCTTTCAGTCCAATGGCACACACAGCAAGCTGTTGCTTTTTAAATTCTGAAACCTTGTCAGTTTTGCTTTTAAGATTTCAAGTTTTAAAATAGTCTTATCTATGAAACTGTTTGAAGGATGAAGCAGATCTCTGACTGACATTTAAAAATATGTCCTCTAGATGTTGTGTGGTGGAGGCATATGTTTCTGAATTCATTAAAAGTGATTCCTAAGTGTATTATCCTAATCCTTTTGTTACAGTTGGTATAAAAAGGCATGAAATATGTACTCAATACCTCTTATGTAACCAAAAAATGTTTTTTATTAGCTTTTAAGGACTGAGAGAGTGCATCGGGTTCACCTGGCATGCACTCTGTCTGCCAATGAAGTCCTCAACTGTTTAGTGTTTTCAACTGACATTATTTATAATATATGAATTTAATATCTTTTTTTAAAGACAATAATTGAGGTCTCTGGGAGGAACCTTTCAATTCCCAAGGGGACTTATTCATTTGGGATCGTAAATGAGATCCTTTTGATCTATCAGAATATAGATGGGCAGAGTACCTTTTATCTTGTTGGAAAGAAGGCACGTGGAAAGGTCAGAGATTAAGTAGTAAAGTTATGGAATGTAGTGGAAAGGATACCAGTTGTGAAATGAAAATAGACAAGTTATAGTACCCCAAAAGCAAGACAGGCAGAAGGTATGAGCAGTGCACTCCCAAAACAAAACAACAATTTTCAACTACAAACTTTATACCAAAAGACTGTTGTAGAAGAAAAGAAGGCTTTCGTGCACTTTATGTGGCGGGGAAGGGGCAGGGATGGAGCCCTGTTCATGCTGATGCTGAGCAGCAGGTGGACAGGGCATGAGCCTGCTGTGCTTCCTACACAACGCAGCGATTTCTTTTTCCTGAAGGACCCGTGATTTAAGTTCCTTTTATTTCTTCTCTCTCCAAGTCTTCGAGAGAGATGGGGGTGATGTTTATGTTGCTACTAAATTGAAGGAAGCACTATTTCTTTTTCTCTTGTGTTAGCAATAATTGCAAAAAGAGTTATACATTCTAAGAAAGAAAAAAAAAACAAAAAAAAAAAAAACAAGGGACCTAACAAAACTGAGCAGTGTTACTGTATTTTTAAAAAATATTTTTATAGACTCATTTTCAGGTTATTAAGTGTAAAAGAAACAGATACCCCTCTTTTTTTCCTAAAGTAGTTAAAACATCGATGATTTGTATTATCAATTTTTAGAAATAATTTCCTAATAAGCTTGTGGCATTAGAAAATACTAGAATTTTTTAAGTGAAATTAGTTGAAACATTTGTTAATGAACATAACAAACATTTTTTTTCAGAATTAAACATGGACTCTGACTATGTGCTTACTAATAGATAAAGCCAGATATAATTTTTTGTGTTTGTTTTTAAGGCCATAAAATATGGCTTTTGTTAAAGAACACTAAAGTTAGAAATCTATGTAAGAACAGCTTTTTAAAGGCTACTTCCTATTATTATGAGTGTTAAAACCCCTGCAGAATCATGATAAGGTGCTATTTATACTGTTTTTCTTATTAGAAAACAACCACCAGGATATCTAGTCTTTTTAGTTCTACATCCATCAACTTCAACATTTCATTCAGTAGTTTTGCCATAGAAAAGGCATATTAAAATTGAAATAGCAAAGTAATTTCATGTATCTTTCTTTCTAGGTCTCCCTGCCCCCCCCCCCCCCCTCCCCATTAAACACATTTTCTTGAAGTAAATACATTGTTAAAACCTATTTGCAACTCCATTCAATCTAAGTAATTCTTAGTGTTTCACCTTAGTATTAGGATGTGAAATGCCATCTCTTTCACTGATTACACAGTCTACCAGAAGCACGTAAAACAGGAAAAAAAGACAGTATGCCAAGGGGCTATTCCCAGTTTGGCAGAAAAGCTCTCAGTAGAAGAAGGTGATCTGAGTGATAGGAGTATAGGAGTGTTGCTAATTACGAGTTGTTTTCTCATGATATAATTAGGAAGTAACTTCTGAAAGTACAACTTCTATGAAAAAAAGAAATTATAGATTAGTTTAATTGGGAAAATGGACCATTGACAGAGACTGTTTCCCTAACACACTACATCATTTCTGTGCTAGTACTTTAACTTTTTACAAACTTTACTTCTACATTTTATAATGTGTTTAATTTTAATTTAGAATGCTATGTGTACAGAGAGTATGCAGCCAAATCAGGCAGATCAAACCATTTTACCTGGACTTTGGTACTAGTTTTTACTTCTCTGATTCTGTAAAAGAAAAATAAATACAATTGAGTTTCCATATGGAGCCTTTGTCTTTTTATTATTTGTGTGTGTTCCTTTTCCTGAGGGCTTTGGGTGGTACTATACTAAAGAGAGGCTTATGCAACCCTCCTGGCAGAGAATGAAAGAAAGAAAATTTTGTAGGCAAACATTTTTTTGGCTCAAATGCTTGTTTTTCAATATTCTAAATATCCTTTATTTGAAGTGACCCTCTGGGATTTTTAAAGACTGTGCATATGTATTGTGTGTATACTGTAAAACTTCTACTGTCCTTCTAGCACCCTCAGAGACTTGACAGACATCAGAATTATAGGAATTCAGTTTTTCTTCTATTGTTAACAGTATGGTATACCTCCTTGTGGTCATTCACTCTGTGCACTGGGACTGTTTTCTCTGCTTGTTGAGTCCCTTGACTCTCACTGCCATGATCCTTTTGTCACTGCACAGGAGCACTGGGGGAGCACACTTGTGGCAGAGAGTGTTTAAGCAGAAACATTCAGCTAAATAGCAGAGAGAAGAGATGCTAGTGGAAATATTACACACATTCCAGGGTCTAAGTTTCATGCATCGTTTTAAAAACCATATTTCATCGTCATTTGTAAGGTAACGTGCTCATTGTTGAAAATGTTATAAATCACAACATGTATAATGTAAAACTAAAAGTTCTGTATCCCCCAAATCTCACATTAAAATAAAAAAGTACATTAGATGCTTTATACGTGAAATTTTTTTTTAGCAAATGGAAAGCATTTATACATGCTGTTTAGAAGCTTTCATTTTTTTCTCTTAATAACAATGATATTACTAATACCTATTGAGCATATACTATATGACAGAAACTATGCAAAACAATTGCTATAATCTAATATGCACAGCAACCTTACTATTTTAAGGATATTATCCTCAATTTACAGATGAAGAAATTGAGTATTAGAGAGGTTATGTAACTTGTATAAGGTCACACGATAAGCAACAGATATATCCCATACCTTCTGGTCATCTTTCCATGCCAGTACATATAGTTGTATACTTCATTATTTTTAACAACAAATAATATTCTTTTGTATGGATGTCCCTTATTGATAGCCAGGTGGTAGCTAAAAATACTGCTTTAGAAAAGGGCATATTCTTGTGTGAATATGGCTGGAGGGTAAGTAACTTCCTAGGAAAGAAATTACTACATCAAAAGATACGTGATTTTAAATATTGATAAATTCTGCCAAATATTTTTCAAAAAGACCTACCCATTTCTATTTCCAACAACAATGTGTACAAAGGTCTGTTTCACCATTGCCAACCTAGAGCTGCATAATGCCTAACTTTTTAACATCATTTAAAAAATTTTTAATTATAGTTGACAAAATATTATATTAGTTTCATGTGTACAACCCAGTTATTAGACATTATAAAACTTACTGATAAATCTTGTACCCATCTGACATTATACATAGTTATTAGAATATAATTGACTATATTCCCTATACTGTACTTGACATCCCCATGACTATTCTGTAACTACCAATTTGTACTTCTTAATCCCTTCACCATTTCACCCATCCATTCCTCCTCCCATCTGGTAACTGTCAAAATGTTCTCTGTATCTATGAGTCTGTTTTTGTTCTGCTTGTTTGTTTATTTTGTTCTTTAGCTTTAATTATTGATAAATATGTATTTATTGCCATATCTTTGCCCTTTTCCCCCCCTTCTTGAAGATCCTTTAATATTTCATTTAATACTGGTTTAGTGGTGATGAACTCCTTTAGCTTTTTCTTGTCTTGGAAAGTCTTTATCTGACCTTTGATTCTAAATGAAAGCTTCACTGGGCAGAGTAATCTTAGCTGTAGGTCTTTGCTTTCATCACTTTATTTCTTGCCTCTCTCTTCTAGCCTGTAAAGTTTCTGTTGAGAAATCAGCTGATAGTCTTATGGGAACTTTCTTATAGGTAACTAACTGCTTTTTTCTTTCTGCTTTTAAGATTCTCTCCTTGTCTTTAGATCTTGGCATTTTAATCGTGATGTTTCTTGGTGTGTGCTTCTTTGGGACTTTCTGTACTTCCTGGACATGGTGTCTGTTTTCTTCACCAGGTTAGGGAAGCTCTCCATCATTATTTTTTCACATAGGTTTTCAATTTCCTGCTCTCTTTCTTCTCCTTCCAGTACCCTCATGATGTGAATGTTGGTATGCTTGAAGTTGTCCCAGAGGCTTCTTACACTCACCTCATTTTTGGATTCTTTTAAAAAGTATTTTTGCTGTTCTGATTGGGTGTTTCTTGCTTCCTTATATTCCAAATCACTGATTTGACTCTTGGCTTCATCTACTTTACTGTTGATTCCCTATAAATTATTCTTCATTTCAGTTAGTGTATTCTTCATTTCTGACTAGTTCTTTTTTTATGGTTTCCATATCCTTTTTATGCTATTGAAGTTCTCTCTAAGTTCATCTATTCTTCCCCTAAGTTAATTGAGCATTCTAATAACCAGTGTTTTGAACTCTGCATCTAATTGATTGCTTGTCTCTATTTTGTTTAGTATTTTTTCTCAAGTTTTGTTTTGTTCTTTCATTAAGGACATAGTTCTTTGTCTTCTTATTTTGGCAGTATTTGTTTCTATGTATTAGGTAGACCTGCTACATCTCCCGGGCTTGTTACAGTGGCCTAATATAGTATGTGTACTGTATGGTCCAGGGGCACAGCCTCCTCCTTCACCCAATCAGAGCACTCCAGGAGTACCCCACCCTCGTGTGGGCTGGGTACACCCTCCTGTTGTAGTTGAGCCTTGATTGCTGTTGGCACTTCAATGGGGGGGATTTACCCCCCAGACCAGTTACCAGGTGTACTGGTTAATAATGCGAATTTTTTTTCAATAGATGGAGTTACACATATGTTGATATATATGCGATTTGATATGTATGCTATTTTGTTATGTTGACAACAAGCTTCAAAACTTCATATGTCAAATTTTCTGAAGGTGTTAACATCATAGATATTTTTACACATAAAAATGTCGAATTTCATGCCAAAAAAAGAGCATTTGTGGGAAGTTTTAATTCATTACTTTATTTTGAAGAAAAGTGCTGCTGAAAGTTATTGTATACTTCGGGAAGCTTATGGTGAACATGCTCCATCTCAAGATACTAGTAAGTCCCAGGTGGTGGCAGGATATGACTGAGGACTTTGTGTTGGTCTCAGGCAAAACACACATGAAGTACACACAAACCATGTCAACAAACCCTGGGTAACTGTCTTGGCACACCTGCAAATGCAGGAAGAGACTGCTATCTAGCACATATTGTAATCCATGGAGTGTATTCGGCCAAAAGGTGAGATGAGACAAAAGTAAGAAGAGGGAAGAGGTGGCAGAGGAGGAAGAGGATGGAGAGGAGAAGGAAGAACAAAATAAATCCAGGATTTAGAACAATTCATGGGAAAGAACCACTGATTGTACTCCAAGGAGAAAAAATAATCTGCCTTTCCATAAAATTCTTTTGTTCTGTGTTAGAAACGATAATAAGCTGACCCTGATCTAAACACAACATATCAGAAAGGGTTCAATCAGAGATCAAATCTACACTAATAAAAGAGAAACATGGTAATTAGCATACGACCACTACCCTTCCCATTGGCTAATCAGCATATCCTTATGCAAATTAACTGTCAGCCAAGATGGCGGCCGGCAGCCATGCAATGAAGCGAACAGGGAGGCTTGCTTGCTCCAGTGATGGCGAACTCCAATGTTCCTCACACTTGCCGGCCTCTCAGCTGCAACTCTAAGCAACTATGTTGCAAATATAGAAGCTAAACAAAACCCCAGAAACCGGCTTTCAGTCAGCCCAGCTTCAGCCAGCCTGACCGCAACATTGTATCAATGTTTTCAGCAGCGAGGCCTCAGAGCTAAAGCTGGCCCAATATAAAAAAAAAAGAAGAAGAAAAAAAGGAGCGGGTGGGAGCTTCAGTCACCCGCCAGCGGGAAAACAGCCCTCAGCCCCTCAGCCAGCCTGGCCAGGCACCCCAGTGGGGACCCCCACCGTGATCCAGGACATCCTTCAGGGCAAACCAGCCGGCCCCCACCTGTGCACCAGGCCTGTATTCTATATAGTAAAAGGGTAATATGCCTCCCAGCACCAGGATCAGCGGAGCAGTGAGGACTCCCTGCACCGGGATCAGCAGAGCCTCGATCGGCACCGGGATCAGCATGACGGGGCAGCGCCCAAACCCCTGATCGCCCTGCGGCTCTGTGTGTGACAGGGGTCGGGGCCACAACCTCCCTATCCACCTTGCTCTGTTCGTGACAGGGGAAGGTGCCCCAACCCCCTGATCAGCCCTGCTCTGTGCCTGATAGGGGGGAGCTCCCCAATCCCCTGATCACCCTGCGGCTCTGTGTGTGACAGGGTGTGGTGCCCCAACCCCCTGATTGGCCCTGCTCTGTGGGTGATAGAGGGTGGCGCCCCAACCCCCCCCCCCCCCACGGGCCCTGCTCTGTGTGTGACAGGGGTGAGCTCCTCAACCCCCTGATGGGTCCTGCTCTGTGCGTGACAGGGGGCGGGGCCACAACCTCCCTATCTGCCCTGCTCTGTTCATGACAGGGGAAGGTTCCCCAACCCCCTGATCAGCCCTGCTCTGTGCCTGATAGGGGGGAGCTCCCCAATCCCCTGATCACCCTGTGGCTCTGTGTGTGACAGGGTACATCGCCCCAACCCCCTGATCCGCCCTGCTCTGTGTGTGACAGGGGGCAGTGCCCCAACTCCCCTATCGGCCCTACTCTGTGAGTGACAGGGGGGAGCTCCTCAACCCCCTGATGGGTTCTGCTCTGTGTGTGACAGGGGGCGGGGCCACCACCTCCCTATCTGCCCTGCTCTGTTCATGACAGGGGAAGGTGCCCCAACCCCCTGATCAGCCCTGCTCTGTGCCTGATAGGGGGGAGCTCCCCAATCCCCTGATCACCCTGTGGCTCTGTGTGTGACAGGGTACATCGCCCCAACCCCCTGATCGGCCCTGCTCTGTGTGTGACAGGGTGCAACGCCCCAACCCCCTGATCAGCCCTGCTCTGTGTTTGACAGGGGGCAGTGCCCCAACTCCCCTATTGGCCCTACTCTGTGAGTGACAGGGGGAGGCTCCTCAACCCCTTGATGGGCCTGCTCTGTGTGTGACAGGGGGCAGCTCCCCAACCCCCTGATCGACCCTGCTCTGTGTGTGACAGGGTATGGAGCCCCAACCCCCCTGATGGGCCCTGCTCTGTGAGTGACTGGGGGCAGCGCCCCAACCCCCTGATGGGCCCTGCTCTGTGAGTGACAGGAAGCAGCGCCTCAACCCCCTGATTGGCCCTGCTCTGTGCGTGACAGGGGGTGGCGCCGCAACCTCCCCATCGACCCTGCCTTGAGTGTGACAGGGGGCGGTGCCCCAACCCCCCAATCGGCCCTACCCTGAGCGTGACTGAGGGTGGCATCACAACCCCCAATCCGCCCTGCTCTGTGCATGACAGGGGGTGGTGCCCCAACTTCCCAATCGGCCCTGCTCTGAGCCTGACCAGAAGCTGCACCTAGGGATTGGGCCTGCCCTCTGCCACCTGGGAGCAGGCCTAAGCCAGCAGGTCGTTATCTCCCGAGGGGTCCCAGACTGCAAGAGGGCACAGGCCAGGCTTGGGGACCCCCCCCCCCCCGAGTGCACAAATTTTTGTGCACCGGGCCTCTGGTCTATATATATATAAGGCTAAGCTACCATCAGACCGGCCAGTAGGTATGACATGCACTGGCCACCAGGGGGCAGACGCTCAACGCTGGAGCTGCCAAGTGACAGCAACTCTCTCACTCTGGGACCCCTCCCAGGGATGGAGAGCCAGTTTCGGCCCAATCTCTAAAGTCCAGGCCGAGGGATCCCACCTGCCAGAGGGACCTTGCTCACTCCCCAGATGCTTTTCAAGCTTTGGCACTGCCCCAGGTGTGGGCAGCCAAGGAGGGACTGCGGAAGGTTGGCTCCAGGGCATGTCTGGCCAGTCTCACCCAGTCCTGTCCTGCCAGCCACCTTCTAATTAATTTCAATGTGCACGAATCTGTGCACTGGGTCACTGGTAGTATTATAAAAAGCGTTCAATTTCACTGTTAAGCCCATCAGCAGATGAGTGGATTAAAAAACTGTGGTACATCTACGCAATGGAACACTATGCTGCTGGAAAAAAGAAGGAACTCTTACCATTTGCAACAGCATGGATAGACCTGGAGAGCATTATGCTAGTGAAATAAGCCAGTCTGAGAAAGATAAATATCACATGATCATCTTACTCATTTGTTGAATATAATGAACAACATAAGCTGATGAAAAAATATAGATCCAGAGACATAGAAGCATTGAACAGACCATCCAACCTCAGAGGGAAGGTGGGTGGAGTGGGGGAGAGAGAAAAACCAAAGGACTTGTATGCATGCATGTAAGCATAACTCATGGACACAGACAGTAGCAGGGGGAAGGCATGTGCTGGGGTGTGGGAATGGCCAGGGAGAGGTCAATGGGGGAAAAAGGAGACATATGTAATACTTAAAACAATAGAAAAAATTTTAAAAAGAAGTACAAATTATAAGAGTAAGATATTTTATACCTATCATACTTACAAAGATTTAAGAGTTAGACCAAATTTCTCACCACAAAAAGAGAAAAAGAAAATTGCAACTATTTAAATGATGCATGTGTTAACTAATTTGATGTGGCAATCATTTTGCAATATATGCATATATAAAATCACTATGTTGTACACTCTAATGTTATATGTCAATATCTAAATAAAACTGGGGAAAAAACAATTCATTTTCATTGTATATTATTACTAGAATAGACAATATATTTTTCAGTCAAATTTTGAATATTATTTACATATTCTACATATCTTCTCTAATATTTTGTGAAAAGTATAAACTGAGGGGAAAACAAAAAATGTTAGAGTTTACACAAATCAAATTTGACTACATTTTTTTTTGAAGTTGCATGTTTGTAGTAAAACTTAATCTTAAAAAAATATTAGGGGGTTGGTCAAGATGGCAGCATAGGTAAATGCAATACTCCCATCCTTTCACAGCCACATCAAAATTACAACTAAACTACAAAAGAGTCATCATTCAGAACCACCTAAAATCTAGCTGAACAGAAGTCCTACAACTAAGGATATATCAAGACTGATAGGAGGGGCAGAGACACAGAGCGGGCTGACCCCACATCTACATGTGACAGTTAAAAACTGGGAGAAATATCTTGGCTGCTTAGAGTGAATGGTCCCATCCACATACCAGGTCACCCAGATCAGGGATCCACTGCCAGAAAGAGAAGTTCCCCATAACTTCTGGCTGTAAAAACCACTGGGGATTGAGCCTGAGTGAGACAGAGGCTGCTGGAGTCCCAGGCAGTTTCTCTTCTAGGGCCCTCAAAGGAACTTACTTGGACTCACTCCCTCTGAGCTTTAGTGCTAGACAGCAGCTAGAGAGGCACTAGGGACATACAGAGAGGAACTGATTTTTCTGGCATTGGGGCTAGAGCTGGAGAGGCAGCTTTCTCTCTGACAGAAGTGATGGCAGAGCTAGCAGGCAGGTGCTATATCTGAGTTTCCATCAACCTGGCTCACTGTTAGCCCCACCCTGTTGATAGCCTGAGACCCCATCCCACCCAGCTTGTGAGCCCACCCATGCTGTTTCCATATAAATGGCCTGTCTTGACTCATGCTTCAGACTTTCTTAACATTTCTTAAACAAGCAGTATCTAGCCTCAGCATGTCCCTGGCACTAGAAGCAGTTGGCCTTGGTTCATGGCTTGGCCTTTCCTGGGCACCTCCAAGCCCAGCACCAGTCATAGCCATCTACAGATCACTTTGTAGCTCATACCAGATGGCCCCAAGAAGAAAATAGGCAGCAGCTGACCTTGGCCAGCACCTCCTGAAAGGCCCTAGAGCCAGGGCACACAGTGGACAGCTTCAGACCCTGTCAAAGCACCACCCCAAGCAACAAACTCAAGGGGCAGACTCAGCAGGCATAAGAGCCCCACTAAAATAAATCCTGCTCCATGGGGTGGGCCCCTGCACAGCTGATCCTCCACAATTGTCACAGCCTTGAAGCTACTAGTAGTCCATTAAAGAAGTATGGTGTCATAATTGGGATGATCCCATTTGGTTGGGATGGTCCACCTAACCATTGGTGTTCAGGTTTGCTTGGGGGTTTTGGTCCCCCACTAGAGATCTCCAGAGTCCTAGTGTCTTCCTTGAGCTGTTAAGAGCAGATCTGTCCTCATTCCTGGGCAGACACCTACCAGGTGGGCCTTTGGCCTTGTGCTCATGGACTCAGTAGGACTGAGGCAGAGGGAGAGTTCCACAAACGGCCCAGGTTAACGCCCAGTGCCATGTGCTCAGAGTCAGGAACCACATGCAGTTGTAGGAAACACAGTTTAAACTTCTATACTCATGGGCCTGTCATGGATCCATGAGCTCATGTCAGCCCCTTGTTCAATTTGTAGCTCAGATGCCCACTTCCTACTTTTTTTCCCTGGCTCAGTATGGAAATCTTCTTACAGTTTATTTCAGGGCCAAGAGCACTACCTTACTCAGCCTGAGGGTGCAGGAGAAATGGCGTGGGCTCTGGGCACCTCCACTGACACAGCTCACCTATGGATTGCCTACTATGTGCTAGGTTCCTTGTTAGGCACTGGGGTGTAGCCTCGGATGAGATACTGTTCTTTCCTTTGTGCTTTTGTACTCCAAAATGTAGAGACACAAATCACGTACTCAAGAAAGCAATACCAAGTTAGGAACTCACATAAGGAAAATTTCTGAACAATTTTATTACCAACCTTGGTGTGTGTGTGTGTGTGTGTGTGTGTGTGTGTGTGTATGTGTGTATGTGTGTATATGGGAGGATCTGCAAAGGAAGGGCCCATTCAACCTTACCCTTTGTTTCCTGTCTCTTCCTTCCAAGTCCTCTTATCCATGGCAAGCTATTTTTCCCAATTCTATAGTAATTGCATTTGGAAAATGGCTTTTGTGTAAACATTTATCAAAGTTGTGTCTTACTTCTTTAATTATAAAATAACGAGACTGGATTTGATGATGAATACAAACCTTCATTTCTAAAACGTGTTTCAACGAAAAGCCCTAAATAAGGAAGTGATGCCTCATCCACATTCTTATTTCCTCAACAAAGAACTTAGGTTGATGAGTCAGTCCCAATGCTCTGCTGTCTCTGAACTTCTGGCACATAGTTACCAGTGTGACCCTTTAGGATTTGCCATATACTACATTGTATTAACAGTGATCTGTAGAGTGTGAGCTCTCAGTGGGGTCTGACTCCTTTTCATCCTTGGTGCCTGCCAGTCTGTGGTCTAGTCAATGGTTGCTCACAGTGGCTAGTTTTTAGTTTTTAAAACTCAGCAGCTTTAAAAAGTAAGTAACACAAAAGATAGGCATCCATGCATCATGCCTGAGATTTCAGATGCAGTAGGTCTATGTTGGGCCTCAGGAATCATAATTTTAGAATATTTCCTGGGTGATTGTGATGATCGGCCACATTTGAGAACAAGAGGTCTAAACTCATTTGAAACTGTGTGTATGTGTGTGTGTGTGTGTGTGTGTGTGTGTGTGTGTGTGTGTTTATAGGTCCCTCAAGGAGACCGTAATGCGTAACTCCTGCCTTTCCTCCTTCCTGTTGAGTGCCAGATTTGACCTCTGATCTCAGAGATCTCATTACAGTGAGGGCAAAATCAAAAGACGTGTAACTCCTTGAGTCTTCAGTGGTGATCCCCCAGTGGCCAACACTCAGGGGTGATTGGTAACTGCTTTGTTAACGGCTATAAGAAGCCTCGTTGTCAGTGTGCCTATGAGCTTGGCAGGTGCAGAGGTGAGCCTTGCTGGCTTGTAACTCCCTCTGAGGTCCTCATTGTGCACGAGCCATGTGGACAATCGCACAGGCCTCCCGATTTCATCCTTGGGACTTCGACATTTCTTAACCGTCCTTTTACAGATGGGGAAACTGAGACTTAGTAAGTAACTTTCACAGGATTCCAAGCTGGTATATGATGGAGTTGAGGTTTGAACTTAAATCAACACAATGGATTTAACTGTATATTAGTGCCTGACCCATAAAACTGAAGTCTTAGTGTCATAATGTAACACATAGAATTAATAATATCTATTATCTTAACCCTGGGCCATTGGCTGACAAGTTATTACCAAAAATAACATTTAAAACATATTTTTTTGTTTGATCAATGGAAGCATTTGTAGAAAGGTGAGAAGAGGTATAATTCATTCAACCTTCTGCCCCTCCTTCACCATCTTTATTATATTACCACTGAATTAGGATTTTAATTTAATATTCATAAAGAAATGCGTACTAATAATGACAGGCACAAAAGACTAGTTTTAAGTAAGCCAAAAGAAACCAAATAACATTATTTATGATACATCAGTCACTCTTTCCCTCCATAAACCTGGAAAATAAAAATTGCTCTTAGTTTCTCATTTTTAATGTGCTTCCTTCCTTTGAATTATCTTAAACTTCCAAAAATGTAAACACCACATATACAAAGAAACAGTGTGGTGGTACATGCGATTTTATACATTTTTCACTTCTGTAGAAAAATTTTGTAAATTTACTTTTAATCTGCTCATCAATTCCAAACGGAAGTCAATTTGAAAGATTTATAAATGTAACTTAGGTGGGCAACTTGTTTCTATTTGAAACTAACATAAAGCTCTAAGGCTAGCTAAGCTGGTTGGAAAGGAGACGGAATAACTGTGTCCACCTTAAGCTTGGACAGTGTGAAAGCAGGGAAACTGACAACCCCAAAGAGAGAAGGTTAAGTTTAATGTGTCTTTCAACATGCCATTGAGTAATGAAGGTCATCACAGTGGTTTAAACTCTTCTATCTACCTATAAGACAGAAAAAGTTAATTATATTATTGTTGTTGTTGTTATTATTGTCATTTTGCTTGCTTTTCCTTTCCCTTTTCCCCTCCCCATTACCCCTGTTCTACAGATTACTCCTGCCACTTACTGGTTACCTATACTCAATTCTCAATGCTTTCTTCTACATAACTATGTCTGTCATCTGGATTATAAAAATACAGATTTTGCATTGGTGCATTCTGTTTTTCCCCTGCAGACTATACCATATATTATGTGGCAACTTTAGCCCACTCTGTAGCTCTAGTTAGGAAATGGGGAGAACCTTTCAGGCCAGGCTGTGATGCGCTACAGCCACACATGCCCACTTCCCGGGGACTTTCACATGACATCACTGCACATTTCTCTATGCATACCCAGTCCTTTGCCTCCAGGACTACGGTCAACTGGATGTGAGCTAAAAATTTGGGTCAACTTGAGCCTGGAAATGTTAACATGCACAGAGGACAGAGTTTCTGGGTTCCAGCAACACAATGTCACTGTTCCCTGGGTTGACAGAGGGGGCTGCCAGACTGTCCAGCCTGGCTGTGGCTTTCTGTAACTGCGACCCTCTCCACCCTGTCATTCCACTAGTGCTGGAGGCCAGCCTTGGCTTCCCATCCTGAGGAGTAAGGACAAAGCCCTCAACTTACCCCACAGCAGTCTCCACACAGGGTCCCCAGGAGGCCGTTAACCACCTGGATGGTGCAGAGAAGCATCTGGAACACTGCTATGATGAGCAGGATGGAGAAGAGGGTCAGATTCCAGGACACCACGTTTTCGGGCTCCCTGCACTTGCTCCATAAGGCTTTGTCATTGAGGTAATCCCTGTCAGGGGCATGTTAAAGAAAGGAAACAGCTGTAAAATGTAGGCAATACCTAGATTAGAAAGTCACAATAATAATTTTTCTTTTGAAATACTTTTTATCCAAAACATAATCTCAATAAGAAATATATCACGTAATACCCACATTTTTAACAATACCTAACATTTCTATAGACAGTATACTATGTGTTAGACTCTGTTCCAAATATTTTACATTTTAATTATTTTATTTCTTATAGAAGCCTTATGCTTCTTTTATTCTATTTCACAAATAAAGACATTGATGCACAGAGAGGTTAAGTGAGTTCCCATAGGTCACAGAGCTAAGTGACAGAGTGACTTTTTAAAAAATATATATTTTATTGATTTTTTACAGAGAGAAAGGGAGAGGGATAGAAAGTTAGAAATATTGATGAGAGAGAAACATCGATTAGCTGCCTCCTGAACACCCGCTACTGGGGATGTGCCGTAGCCAAGGTACATGCCCTTGACTGGAATCGAACCTGGGACCCTTCAGTCCACAGGCTGACGCTTTATCCACTGAGCCAAACCGGTCAGAGCTGACAGAGTGACTTTTGTGAGCTGACTGAGAGGATGGGTAAACTCAGTATCTACCGGGGAGCCAGGAAAATGAAGACACTCCAGGAAAAGAATCTCACCACCTGGGCTTGGTTCCACCTACTGTGATTTGGGACCACTTGGACATTTGACACAATTCTGCCACGTCTAGAGGCCATCTGAAGTCAAGTAAAGTATAATCGTGTCACATAGTTAAAGGGGAAAGCTTGCCTTTTTTAAAGGCCTAATTCTAAGCAAATTGTAAATTTGACTCAAGTATATTTTTGTCAACATGTGGGAATTCCACTTGCAAAAAGATTTAATTAACTAGAAGCACTAAAGTAATCCGCTGCCTTAATATGTATCTTATAAAAACTCTGAAATAGGAGAACTGCAATACATTTACAAACTCTGTGTATTAGGAGTTCACTGCGTGACAATGCGCGTAGAGCCATGAAGGAGGAAAGTGAAGCACGCTGTCTTCAACGCCAACCACAGGAAAACAGTCAGTCCTTTGGGTCATTATCCTTCCTCTCACATTCTCAGAGCCACAGATTGGTCTCCCCCTCTTCCTTTATGCCTCCTCTATCCTCCCAAGGCCTCAATGGGGAACTCCATCTGCATGTGGCTACTAAGTCAACACCCACCTTATTGTTTTTAGACCTTTTTGACATGATGAATTTTTTAGTAATCAGTACACACTTATTTAATACATTCTGTGTAAAAACTTGAAAAATGTTTGCAATGATGGACGGACGGAAGATACTTTGGCATTTAACAGTCGAAAGAACAAAGGAAAGGGCATTTGCTCTTGCTTTAAAAATAAAACATTGTTCATAGCATCGATGGACCTTTTCATAAGAGCACATGTTCTAGCTGCTCACTAGCTATGTGACTTATCTGTAAAATGGGAACAACATTATCTATGAAATCACAGAATTATTGTGATTAAATGACTTAACACTTGGGTTGCGGGAAACGAGTTAAGTCGGCTCGCGTGAATTGCGCGTACTCCGCGGGAGCCGTCTTAACTCGGTTCATATAGATTTGCGGTGGAGTGCGGAAAACGTGTAAACTCGGGCCGATTGTAACTGCGTATTACCAAATATTTGTTTCAAAGATACCTACCTGCGTATGCGAACCGTTTCATACCCATTTCAATCGAACCCATACTTCAAAAGATATAGGCATTTTAAACTAACTCTGATTTTGCGCGGGAAACCTAAATAATTGCCCGCGCCATCTTATATTTTGGCGGGAAATTCACCCGACACCGGAGTGTTTTAATACTAGACTAGATACTAGTAGAGTGCTTAGGACAGTGTCTGGCATATGTTACGTCTCAATAAATGCTAGTGTTATTATTTCACTTAATCTGAGCTGTCTGGTCTAAAGGAAAGAGTCTGGTATTTTGGATTTCAATGGACTTGGGTTTGAATACAAGCATTCCTCTTACTAGCGTGCATTACTCACACAAGTTACTTATCCCTTTCCCAGCAGCAGTACCAGTTTCTTCCTCTATAAAAGAGGCTAAAATCAACCTCTCAGTTGTGAGAAGTCACTGAGATAATACACCATATGTATTGTTGTGTAAGACCTCTTTTCAGTACTTATTATTTTTTAAACACTTGTCTTTCTGTTCTGCATTTTTCCATGTAGTCCTAGCCCTCTTTACAGTTTTTAAACTTGATGATGATAGGAAGTTACAGGGAGACAATATTTTCCAGGCACATTTGGTAAAGAGAAGACCCTGAGATAAAGTGATTGGCAGTCCTGAGTTCTTCCCTCTTCTGAAGGTGTGTGCAGTGGGCACACTCACGCCCTGCTTGTGAAGCCATGGTCCCATACCCAACTCTCATGAACTCACTTTAGTCAGCGGTTCTCAACCTGTGGGTCGTGACCCCTTTGGCAGTCAAAGGACCCTTTCACAGGGGTCGCCTAAGACCATCCTGCATATCAGATATTTACATAATGATTCATAACAGTAGCAACATTACAGTTATGAAGTAGCAACGAAAATAATTTTATGGTTGGGTCACAACATGAGGAACTGTATTTAAAGGGCCAGAAGGTTGAGAACCACTGCTTTAGAGAGTGGAAAAGTCCTTTTTAAAAAGTTTTGCTATAGGTAACTGTGCCTTTAGCACCTCCTGGTGGTGAGATCAGCTCACAGGGAAACTTGGAAACAAGGACTGAGTTTGGTGCCCGGAGCAGTCCTCTCAGTCCCACAAACCACCACAGATGCCGGTCCAGGCCCTTCTCCCATCCCCCAAACTCCCAGGTTCTGAGACTCTCAGAGATGCTGGCAAAGATTGCTGTTCTCAACTCTCCAACCTCATAGTCCTTGGATCTGGGCGCTAATCATGTTTCCACACTCTGTGAAGCAAGGGGAGCTGAGGCAGTGTACACCCAGTTTACTGAGCTGGAGTTTTACAGCATCCTGCTCTTGGGAAGGGCATTCACATGGAGCAGCAGTAATCCATCAACATCGGAATGGAGCGTCACGGAGTTCATGCAACTCACTTCTTGCAGCTGAAGGAAGGGCAGGGGAGCCACACTGCTTTGCTGGCCACTCTGCCTGGCTTTGGTCCCCTTCTGTGCTTCCCAGCATTCTGTGTCGTAGTCTGGCGATTTGTCTGTCTTCTATTCAGATTGTACTCTCACAAGGACAGAGACCATGTCCCCTGTGTTAGTTGTCTCATGTGTCTGCTAATAAATTTTGAATGTCAGTGGAGACACCACAAATCTCCTTCCCTCAGGCCAGCTTTGGTGCCCTCTTTCGTGATCTCTCCTGGTCTCTGTCAAAGCAGCAGTTAGAGGTGAGATCTTGTGCATCTTAAGTCCACGCTCCAGTTCTGCCTCACAGACCAACATGCCTGAGACTTGCAAATTAAGATGTCAGGAAAAGTTACTCAACATCACTAGTCCTCACAGAAATGCAAATTAAAATCACAATGAGCTATCACTTCGCACCTGTCAGAATGGCTATTATCAATAAATTAACAAACAAGTGCTGGTGAGGATATGGGAAAAAGGGAACCTTTGTGTACTGTGTGGGAATGCAGACTTGTGCAACCACTGTGGAAAACAGTATGAAATTTCCTCAAATAATTTAAAATGGAACTGCCTTTGGACCCAGCAATCCCATTTCTGGAAATATATTTGAAGACCCCAAAACACTAATTCTAAAGAATATATGCACCCCCATGTTCATAGCAGTGTTATTTGCAATAGCCAAGATCTGGAAACAACCCAAATGACCATCAGTAGATGAGTGGATAAAAAAAGCTGTGGTACATTTACATAATGGAATACTTACTCGGCCATAAGAAAAGAAGGAAATCTTACTCTTTGCAACAGCATGGATGGACCTGCAGAGCATTATGTTAAGTGAAATAAGCCAATCAGAGAAAGACAAGTACCATATGATTTCACTCATATGTGGAATCTAATTTATAAAATACTAGATAAACAAACAAAATAGAAACGGGCTCATAGATAGAGAACAGACTGACAGCTGTCAGAGAGGAGGGTGGTTGTGGGGCTGGTGTAAGAAATAAAAAAAAAAAATACCTCATAGACACAAACAACAGTATGGTGATTACCAAAGGAGAAGGGGAGTGTGGGGGTAGAAAAGTGTATATGGTGATGGAAGGAGACTTGACTTGGGGTGTTGAGCCCACAATACAATATAAAGATGATGTATTATAGAATTGTACACCTGAAACCTATATGATTTTATTAACCAATGTCACCCTAATAAATTCGATTAAAAGAAAAAGACGACAGGACATGTGCAGTGTCTCCCTTTGGCCATTTATCTGACTGTGCCCCTTGTGGTGACAAATGGGCATTGCAGGGTGTACCTTACCCGTCATGGAAGGGGTAGCCCCACTCGTTATTATCCATGAGACATTTAGGACCATGCCTGACTGAGATGAGTGAGATGACAAATGAGTACCCAGCACCCAAGAATCCAATCCCAGCAAATATTATGGAGGAGAACATCTGAAAGAGAATAAGAGAGACAGTTAGGTTCTTAAGTTGGTAAACAGGTTGTTCTCAACACACTTAACCAGCCTGCTGTTGAGTATAGTAGCTATGGGACGTTACAGGCAGATATCAGTCTTTCCAAAAGATGGGGCCTCTGGGGTCTCCTATAATGATTTTGGTGTCATTAGCACACAGGCTCTGCTTATGAGAAAAATCAGAAGTCTAAAAATTCTCCTTGAGATCAAAATCATTAAGTCCAACCTCTCTTCCATGTAGTAGCAGCCTTTAAAATATCTGCAGACCTTTTATATCTTAAACATGTTTTGCATTTAACATATCTCTTCCCCTTCCACTCTCTAAAAGTTTTTTCTTTGGGTTCAACAAACCTAACATTCTAGTTCTTTCAAATGTTTTTATATGACATAGATTACTAGCATCTTTTTTAAAAATTTAATCATAAAATCAAAATAGAATTATATACCTGGTAATACTAGAGGCCCGGTGCATGAATTCATACACCAGTGGGATCCTTCGGCCTGGACTGTGGGATCGGCTGAAACCAGCTCTCCAACATCCCCCGAGGGGTTCCGGATTGTAAGAGGGTGCGGGCCAGGCCAAGGGACTCCACCAGTGCATGATTGGGGCCAGGGAGGGACTGCCAGAGGGCTCCAGGGCGTGTCTGGACCATCTCACTCAGTCCTGATCGACTGGACCCCAGCAGCAAGCTAACCTACCCGTCGGAGCGTCTGCCCCCTTGTGGTCGGTTCATGTCATAGTGACTGATCGACCAGTTGACTGTCTGCCCCCTGGTGGTCAGTGCACATCATAGCAAGCGGTTGAGCAGCCTAAACCATACTAAAAGCCTGGTGCATGAAATTAGCATACTAAAAGCCTGGTGTACGAAATTCTTGCATGGGGGGTGGGGTCCCTCAGCCTGGCCTGCAACGACGCAAAGGTTCTGTGCCTGGACTGGCTAGAGGCCCTCCGCAGCCGGGCACAGAATGCTTGCCTCATTGCCAGGGCAACGAAGCAAACGTTCCTCTCCCACCCCCACCCCCCCGGCTGCTCTGTGCCTGCTGCCCAGAGGTCCTCCACCGCCAGGGTGGAATGCTGGCCTCGTCATCCTGGCAATGAAGCAAGCATTCCGACAAGCCACTCATGCTGCCTGCTCTCAGCGGCCGCCCCCCCAGGACTGGGGGACTCTGCGGGGCTGAGAGGACTGGGAGCCACCATTTTGTGGCTATGGGCGCTGCCATCTTTGTGACAGAATGATGGTTAATTTGCATATTATCATTTTATTAGATAGGATTACTCTTTGAATGGTTGAACAGATGACTGGACACTTAGCATATTAGGTTTTTATTATATAGGACTAGTAGCCTGGTGCACGAAATTTGTGCACATTAAAAGGGAATTAATTAGCAGAGATATTTTAATATTGCTATTTGCCCTTTCTCTATAATAGAAGTGTGAGAGATGAAAAAAATAGTAAAATGTATATGAAAATCATATATAAATTTATTAATAAATAAACAGTAACAAAAGGATATAACAACAACAGAGGCATGATATAAAAATGACAAAAACGTGATATGAAAACAACAAAAACATGATATAAAAACAACAGTGATGCAAAAAATGACTGATAAAGTGATTAAGCTTATTCTAGTATCTCCCTGCACACCATATTAGGAGTGAAAACACTTTCAGAGTGCTTGACTAATTTCCCTTGTGATAAAGTATTTAGAACTTTAACTGCAACATCACATGCCCTTCAAACTCAAGAGAAAGCAACATATAACTGACCATGTGTGAAAACAGGTTCAGGTAGGAATATGCTTACTCTGTCTAGAGTTTGTCCTTGTGATTTATTAATAGTCATCACAAATGCTGGCATCACGGGAAACCATCATCTAATCAATTTTTTTTTCAGTTAATAATTTTTATTATTATTTTTAATTGTTTTATTGCTTAAAGTATTACAAAGAGTATAACATATGTCTTTTTTTCCCTGCCCTTAACAATCCCCCAGCCTCCCCTTCCCCCCAGTGTCTTATGTCAATTGGTTATGCTTATATGCATGCATACAAGCCCTTCGGTTGATCTCTTACCCACCCCTCCCGCCCCTCAACCCTCCCCGGCTTTCCCGATGTAGTTTGACAGTCTGTTCGAGGCAGCTTTGCCTCTGTATCTATTTTTGTTCATAAGTTTATAATGGTCTTTATTATCCATGAGTGAGTGAGATCATGTGGTGCTTTTCCTTCATTAACTGGCTTATTTCACTTAGCATAATGCTCTCCAGTTCCATCCATGCTGTTGCAAATGGTAAGAGTTCCTTCTTTTTTTTACAGCAGCATAGTATTCCATCGTGTAGATGTATCACTGTTTTCTAAACCATTCATCTACTGATGGGCACTTAGCTGTTTCCAGATCTTAGCTATGGTGAATTTTGCTGCTATGAACATATGGGTGCATATATCCTTTCTGATTGGTGTTTCTGGTTTCTTGGGATATATTCCTAGAAGTGAGATCACAGGGTCAAATGGGAGTTCCATTTTTAGTTTTTTGAGGAAACTCCATACTGTCTTCCAGAGTGGCTGCACCAGTCTGCATTCCCACCAGAAGTGCATGAGTGTTCCTTTTTCTCCACATCCTCTCCAGCACTTGTCGTTTGTGGATTTGTTGATGATAGCCATTCTGACAGGTGTGAGATGGTACCTCATTGTTCTTTTGATTTGCATCTCTCAGATGATTAGTGACTTTGAGCAAGTTTTCATATGTCTCTTGGCTTTCTGAATGTCCTCTTTTAAAAGGTGTCTATTTAGGTCCTTTGCTCATTTTTTTAATTGGATTGTTTATCTTCCTTTTGTTAAGTTGTATGAGTTCCCTATAAATTTTGGAGATTAGGCCCTTATCAGATATAACATTGGCAAATATGTTTTCCCACGCAGTGGGCTTTCTTGTTTTGTTGATGGTTTCTTTTGCTTTGCAGAAGCTTTTTATTTTGATGTAGTCCCATTTGTTTATTTTCTCTTTAGTTTCCAATGCCCTGGAGCTGTATTGGTGAAGAAATTGCTTTGGCATATGTCTGAGATATTGTTGTCTTTGGATTCTTCTAGTATTTTTATGGTTTCCAGTCATACATTTAAGTCCTTTTTCCATTTTGAGTTTATTTTTGTGTATGGTGTAAGTTGGTGGTCTAGTTTCATTTTCTTGCATGTATCTGTCCAATTTTCCCAACACCATTTATTGAAGAGACTATCATGACTCCATTGTATGTTCTTGCCTCCTTTGTCAAATATTAATTGAGCATATTGGTTCGGGCTAATTTCTGGACTCTCTATTCTATTCCATTGATCTATATGTCTGTTCTTGTGCCAGTACCAGGCAGTTTTGAGAACAGTGGCTTTGTAATACAGTTTGATATCTGGTATTGAGATCCTGCCTACTTTGTTCTTTCTCAGGATCGCTGCAGCTATTGGGGGTCTTTTTTTATTCCAGATGAATTTTTGGAGAGTTCATTCTAGGCCTGTGAAATATGCCATTGGTATTTTAATGGGAAGTGTGTTGAATTTATAGATTGCTTTGGGTAGTATGGACATTTTAATGATGTTGATTCTACCAATCCAAGTACATGGTATGTTCTTCCATCTGTTTATGTCTTCCTTTATCTCTTTTTTTTCAACGTCCTGTAGTTTTCTGAGTAGAGGTCTTTTACCTCCTTAGTTAAGTTTATTCCTAGGTAGCTTAATTTTTTTGGTGCGAAGGTTAATGGGATTGTTTTTTTAGTCTCTCTTTTTGTAAGTTCACTATTGGTGTATAAAAATGCCATAGATTTCTTGGCATTAATTTTGTATCCTGCTACATTGCCGAATTCTTTTATTAAGTCTAATAGTTTTTTGATGGAGTCTTTAGGGTTCTTTATGTATAATATCATGTCGTCTGCAAATAAGGACAGTTTTACTTCTTCTTTTCCAATTTGGATGCCTTTTATTTCTTCTTCTTGTCTAATTGCAATGGCTAGTACTTCCAGTACTATGTTGAAAGGAGTGGTGAGAGTGGACATCCCTGTCTTGTTCCTGTTCTTAGGGGAAATGGTATTAGTTTTTGTCCATTGAGTATGATGTTGGCTGTGGTTTTGTCATATATGGCTTTTATTATGCTGAGGTATGATCCTTCTATTCCCACCTTGCGGAGAGTTTTTATCAAAAATGGGTGTTGGATTTTGTCAAATGCTTTTTCTGTATCAATTGATATGACTATGTGGTGTTTTTCTTTCAATTTGTTTATGTGATGTATCACGTTTATTGATTTGCGGATATTGTACCATCCTTGCACCCCTGGGATAAATCCTACTTGGTCATGGTGTATGATCTTTCTGATGTACTGCTGGATCCGATTTGCTAAGATTTTGTTGAGGATTTTGGCATCTATGTTCATGAGGGATATTAGCCTGTAATTCTCTTTCATTGTGTTGTGTTTACCTGGTTTTGGTATTAAGGTGATGCTGGCTTCATAGAATGAGCTTGGAAGTGTTTCTTCCTCTTGGATTTTTTGTAGTAGTCTGAGGAGGATAGGTTTTAGTTCTTCCTTGAATGTTTGGTAAAACTCCCCTGTGAAGCCGTCTGGTCCTGGGCTTATGTTTGCTGGAAGTTTTTTGATGACTGCTTCAATTTCTTCCATAGTTATTGGCCTATTGAGATTTTTAGATTGTTCGTGATTGAGTTTTGGAATGTTGTATTTTTCTAGGAATATGTCCATTTCCTCCAGGTTGTCTAATTTGTTGGAGTAGAGTTGTCCATAGTATTGTTTAACAATCATTTGTATTTCTGTGGGGTCTGTCGTTATTTTGCCTCTATCATTTCTGATTTTGTTTATTTGGGTCCTCTCTCTTTGCTTCTTGGTGAGCCTGGCTAGAGGTTCATCAATCTTGTTTATCCTTTCAAAGAACCAGCTCTTGGTTTCATTGATTTTCTGTATTGTTTTTTTGGTCTCTATGTCATTTATTTCTGCTCTAATCTTTATTATCTCCTTCCTTCTGCTCACTCTGGGCTTTTCTTGTTGCTCTCTTTCTAATTCTTTGAGTTGTACAGTTAGATGATTTACTATCATTTTTTCTTGTTTTTTGAGATAGGCCTGTAGAGCTATAAACTTCCCTCTCAGGATTGCTTTCATTGTGTCACATAGGTTTTGGATTGTTGTGTTTTCATTGTCATTAGTTTCCAGGATGTTTTTAATTTCTTCTTTGATCTCATTGGTAACCCAATCAATATTTAATAACATGCTATTCAGCTTCCAAGTGTTTGAGTATTTTGGGTTGTTTATATTTTAGTTTATTTCTAATATTATGCCATTGTGGTCTGAGAAGATGCTTGGTATGATTTCAATCTTCTTTAATTTGGGGAGACTTTGTTTGTGATCCAATATGTGGTCTATTTTTGAATATATCCCCTGAGCCCTTGAGAAGAATGTATATTCCATGGCTTTGAGGTGAAGTGTTCTGAAGTTGTCAATTAAGTCCATCTGATCTAGTGAGTAATTTAGGATTGCTGTTTCTTTGCTGATTCTTTGTCTAGCGGACTTATCCAGTGATGTCAGTGGTGTATTAAAGTCCCCTACTATGATTGTATTGTTGTCGATCTCTCCTTTGATATCTTCCAGGAGTTTTTTTTAATGTATTTGTGTGCTCCTGCATTGGGTGCATATATGTTTATCAGGGTTATATCTTCTTGTTGTATTGATCCCTTTAGTATTATGAAGTGGCCTTCCTTATCTCTTGTTATGGCTTTCACTTTGAGGTCTATTTTGTCCGATATAAGTATTGCTACCCCAGCTTTTTTTTCATTTCCATTTGCCTGAAAGATATTTTTCCATCCCTTCACTTTTAGTCCATTTGAGTCCCTTCTTCTGAGGTGGGTCTCTTGTAGACAGCAAATGTATGGGTCATGTTTTTTTATCCATTTATCCACTCGATGTCTTTTGGTTGGAGCATTTAGTCCATTTACATTTAAAGTTATTATTGAAAGGTACTTGTTTGTAGCCACTTCTTTTTGTGTGTGGCTGTTTTCTTTCTGAGCTTGTTATTTCTTCTTTTTACACCAGTCCCTTTAGCCTTTCTTGCCTTGCTGGCTTGGTGGTGATAAACTCCCTTAGCCTTTTTTTTTGTCTGTGAAGCTTCTTATTTCACCTTCAATTTTGAGTGATAGCCTTGCTGGATAGAGTATTCTTGGATTCAGTCCTTTGCTTTGCATCACTTTGTAAATTTCTGTCCATTCTTTTCTGGCCTGATGTGTTTCTGTTGAGAAATCATTTGATAATCTAATGGGAGATCCCTTGAATGTAACTTTCTGTCTCTCTCTTGCAGCATTTAAGATTCTCTCTTTGTCCTGAACATTTGCAATGGTAATTATGATGTGTCTTGGTGTTGGTCTTTTCGGGTCCACCTTGTTTGGGACTCTCTGTGCTTGTATGATTTTTTTCTTCCCCACCTCTGGGAAATTTTCTGATATTATTTCTTCAAACAGGTTTTCTAACTCTTGTTCCTCTTCCTGTTGTTCTGGCACCCCTATTATTCGTATGTTGTTTCATTTCATGTTGTCCCATAGCTCCCTTAGGCTTTCCTCCTGTCTTTTAATTTTTTTCTCCAATTGCTATTCAGTTTGGCTGTGTTTTGTTTCCCTGTCTTCTAATTCACTAATTCGGTCCTCCGCTTCTCCTAGTCTACTGTTGAAACTTTCAATGGTGTTTTTTATTGCAGCTATATCACTCTTCATTTCTTTTTGGGTCTTACATAATTCATTGATTTTTTCATCTGTTTCTTCTTGCTTCTTGCATAAGTTGTTGATTTTTTCCTCCATCCGGTTTATGCACTCTAGGACCCTTAATCTGAATTCTTTTTCTGTCATGTTGCATGCCTCTGTATCACTTAGCTGCTTTTCTGGCGAGTCCTCCTTTTCTTTCCTTTGGGGGTTTCTTTGTCTACCCATGTTTGGTTGTACTGCCATATCTAGATATTGAGTCATTCAGTGGCTGCTTCTTGGGTGGCAGTGGCTCCTCGGGCTGCGGTTGCTCCTCAGGCGGTTGTGGTAGCAGCTGCTTTTCAGTTGGTAGCAGCTCCTCTGGTGGATGCTGTTCACAGTTGTGGTGACTCCTCTGGCTGGTGGGGGGAGGCTTCACACACAGCTGCTGTTCCTCAGACAGAGGGTGTAGTGATCAGGAGGCTGCTGTTTCTTGGATGGGGGCGGGCTACACAAGCAGCTGCTACTCCTTCAAATTGTTACTTTTAATCTCTTAAGCGGCCTCAGGGCAAGGTGTTTTCCAATAGGGTGTGTCAACTGTCTTCCCCCCAGGCAAGGCAGATGTCTATCCCCCCAGGCAAGGCAGGGTGTCTATGTGGCTGTGTGAGGGAATGACTGAACCGGGGAGACTTGGGGTGTCTGCCTTCTGAGCTCTGACCCCTGAGTCCCCAGTGCTGGCTTCTGCTCTCACAGCTCCAGTCCACTTCACCCTCCCTCTGCCAGAGCACAAGGTGGATGGCTCCACAGGGAATGTTTGTGCCTTGGCCCTTTAACACTACGGTGTCGGGTGAATTTCCTGCCAAAATATAAGATGGCGCGGGCAATTATTTAGGTTTCCCGCGCAAAATCAGAGTTAGTTTAAACACGTAATAATATTCACAAAACTCAAAACTAAAGACGTCCGGACACAAGAAGTATTTCTCAATAACTATTCTCTTTGCATGGTGAGATATCCAGGGATATCGGTTATAAAATGAGAAAACAATACATTGGTACCCTAACGGTATTGTACTCGACCAGCGCCATAAAGTGTTCTCTACTTACAAGGGATTTTTATGATACCTATTACCCCAATGGGTATGAAACGGTTCGCATACGCAGGTAGGTATCTTTGTGAATGGCAAACAAACAAATATTTGGTAATACGCAGTTACAATCGGCCCGAGTTTACACGTTTCCCGCACTCCACCGCAAATCTATATGAACCGAGTTAAGACGGCTCCCACAGAGTACGCGCAATTCACGCAAGCCGACTTAACTCGTTTCCTGCAATCCAAGTGTTAAGAGGGTGCCTGAACTTTCAGCTGCCACTCCCTGGCAGACAGCACCCCACTGCTTTTCAGAGCTTGATTTTATGTGGATACCTTCCTCAGTTTGGTGCTCTCTGCAGGGGAGCCCAGCTCTGGGATTAGATCCCAGAATTCTCAGTGGTACCTCCCCCCCTCCACCACTGGCTGAGTTATCTCTCTGGGACTTCAGTTCCCCTCTGTGGGTCACGTCTCTGCCCCTCCTACCAATCTCTATGCCAGCTCCACCTTTGGTCCTTGGGTATCAGGGTTCTCTCCTGTGAGTTTTCCATCGATTATTCAGGAAGCCTTCTCGTATTTCAGTTGTAATTCCAGCTTGTTTCTGGGAGCATGACCATGCAGCATCCTCCTATTCTGCTGCCATTTTTAATCTCCCTCATTGAATCAATTTTAATGGGAGACCAGTGTCAGATGGGGACAAATTAATTCTTGGAATCAGAACCTCTCCCTCTGCAGATCCTATTAATACTTCAGCTTCAATAATGTTAGGTCATAATCTTTTGATAATAAATCTGGTACCATTACAAAGACCCCATTTACTATTGAGATTTCTCAATAGCATGATGATTGCACCCACTTTCAATTTTAATTTATGATACGGCATTCCCAAAGGAGTAATACTATTAAGAAATTCGATGGGAAAATTTTCCTTTTCAGCATCATCTGTGGAATCAATGGAATCATCACTCAAATATGTGTGAACATCTCCATCGAGTATATCCAAAATTTCTTCATTTAATTTTTTAACATGCTCATTTTTTGGACAAAGAATTGCACATTTAGATATATTTTTAATATTATCTATAGATATAATATTTCCAAAAGTAGCTTCAATAATTGATCCATTACAAATCATTTCACAGGGGATTTCAATAATATCCATTCCTAAATGAAAACTGCTATCAAGTTTGCCATCTCCAAGTTTTACTAACCATCCACTATAAGCAGAATCCTCTGATCTCATATTTGTTGTAAGAGAAAACTTTCTGAAACATCCCCAAACATTGCAGTACTTTAAACTCGTTTGTACTATGGCTGATTGCATAGCTTGTGGTACAATACTGAGATACTGAGACATTGTCGAAAATCCCCTCCAAGAAGAACTTTCCCACCAAATACAACATTCAGACTCATAATTTCTCTTATTAATCTGTCTATGACGTTTATAGCATGACTGGATGCTATGGTGCATTCATCAATAATGAGAAGTTGGGCCTTTTTAATAGTTTTAGCAACTTCACTCTTTATATTGAGTCTAGAAATTGAAGTTTCATTTAGTGGAATGGGTAATTTATATTGGGAATGAAAGGTTCTTTCACCGAGAAGTAAATTTGCAGTAATTCCTGTAGACGCTGTGGGTAAAACAGTACCACCACAACCTCTAATATAATGTATTAAAACTTTATACAGATATGCAGGTGAATAGGATTCCTAGCTGGCTACCTGTCGATTCCATGAGAAATGGGGCTCCCTCCTCCCTCCTGTCAGTGTCTGGGGTGCAGGTGAATGGGGTTCCTGGCTGGCAGGCCACTGACAACAAGCTATCCAACAGCAGATTCTGTGAGGAATAGGGTTGCCTCCACCCTAATGTCAGGGTCCGGTTTGAAGGCCGGCCACACCCCGCTGTTGGGCCAGACCCAGAGTTCTACCACACTGTGGCCTCTGCTTCAGCTACCCAGGACTGACTGCTGCTGGCTACTCCTGGCGCTCCGAAGGTGGGTTCTTCCCTCAGGCCTTGTGGGAAACAGCTTGGGGAGGGTGCAGCCCTTGGCAAGGCAACCCAGGACTCAGTACTTCCACGCTCTGCTCTGAGGGTGGGTTCCTGCCTGAAACCTCGCCCTCTGGGAAACAGCTGGAGGAGGGCACAGCCATTTCCAAGACAACCCCTGCAGGACTGACTTCCTTCTGGTTGGTTGAGCTTCGGAACGTGATGTTACACCCAGGGTTTTTATATAAGTAGATGGAAAACCTAAAGAATCTTGGAGCCCATTCAGCTGTCTCTTATAGATAAAATAAAAATTAGGCCCTAAGATGCAATTTCTATTCAAAACAGTAATAAAAGAGTAGTGTGGACACATTAATAATTTTGAAAATAGAGTTGGAAAATTATCACCTCTATTGCTTTACTTTGGTGACATGAAGGTGTGCTGCAAAGCACATGATTTTAAAAGTCAACAGACTCAGGCTCAAATCTCAGCTTTGTTACTTTTCTCTGTGATGACTCTGCATAATGTATTTCCTCAGAGTCTTAGTTTTCTCATCTATAAAATGGGCACCATAAAGCCTACCTAAAGGTCTGTTGTAAAAATTAGATGCCTGGAGGTAACAGTCATACTTCAAAAATCAATATATTAAAATTATTTTATATAACGTAATTTAAAATAGGCATATGTCACTGAAAGTTTATATATTAATCTTAGTTAAGAGCTTATTTTGAAACGTCCTTATGGGAGACTAAGATTTGTTTTTATGTTAATTATTGCCTTATATTGGGGTACATAGGGTAATTTGCAGAGTTTTCTAATCTCATGGAGCTTATAACTTTTTTTGGTGAGTTCTTGCAAGAACACATTTGGGGAAATGCTGCTCCAGTTTGGAGAGAGCTTATCTAGCTTCTCTGTCTCTGAGCCACCTTCATGTTCCATCCAAACTGATGTTCAGTTAGACCAGACGGTGTTCCTCTAGGAATGGCCAGATCGCCCCAGTGCAGCCATTGAGAACTTCCACTGAGGTCAGTGTCCACTAATGCTGCGCCTCGCCTTTCAGAGCAGCTCTGTGTGGTTTGGAAATACCTGTTGACATGTGGTCCTTCATGCCAGAGTGGGTGTCTCAATGAAAAACAGATTCTATAAAGGGAGGGTTTCTCACATCTTAAAAGTGGTCAAAAGTGTTTCAAAGCCAGAATTGCCACTACATAAATGGTTAAATATTCTTATAATTATATTTTTGTAAAAAAGATCTCAATAATCATCTACTGCAAGCACCTCACTTTCTAACTAATAAAACTAGCTTCTGCCCTAACTGGTTTGGCTCAGTGGATAGAGCGTCGGCCTGCAGACTGAAGGGTCCCGGGTTTGATTCCGGTCAAGGGCATGTACCTTGGTTGCGGGCACATACCCAGTAGGGGGTGTGCAGGAGGCAGCTGATTGATGTTTCTCTCTCATCAATGTTTCTAACTCTCTATCCCTCTACCTTCCTCTCTGTAAAAATCAATAAAATATATTTAAAAAAACAAAACAAAAGAAAAACAAAACAAAAAACTAGCTTCATTCCATCAGAGCCTTAGATGCATAATCTCATTTAGTCCTCTTAGCACACCTGTGATGTGGGTAGTATAACTTTCCAGAGAAAGCTGAGACAACTAGAATTTAAGATCATTGCTCTAAGTCAAATAGTGAAGCGATAAGATGGGGCTGAGTCCCTGGACACTGCTTCCAAAGCCCATGCTCTTAACTTGGTACTTTCTTGTGTTGCATGTCTAGAATGGGCTGAGCTAGATTATGAATCTGGGTCTCCTCCCTCCCAGCCTAATGTCCTGTAACTTCCACTCCTTCAAATACATGCACACCCATGACACACTGCCACTAACACCAGATACTCTTATTCTCAAGTTGCCATGTGGATGGCATTGGTTCTCTCACAGAACAAAAACATCATATAAGGAAACATCTTTTTGCTTACTTTATTTGAGTTTTAATTATTAGTCAGGAGTTATTAAACTACTGATTAAGAATCTTAGAGTATCTAAATTTGCTGTTATTGAAAAGAAAGTTTAAAATAATAAAGAGAAACTTCTTTTTAATGGAAGTCAGGAGGCTGGGGGGAGCTTTCAAGCCCTACTTGAACCATGGAGCCACCAGTCAGAACTGTTTACAAGAACTCTTCCAACTGCCTTTCTCCAGAAAAGAGGGTCCTCTCCTGTGTTTCTTGGGACTTGCACGTGGTTCACCATTAAACTGCATTTCTCAAGTTGCAACTTTTTGTTGTTTCCAAATAAACCCATTTTGTTGAAGAAATAGGCTATTTTTTTAAGGTCAACAAAAGATCATATTTATAGGAAGACTAGAGGCCCGGTGCATGAAATTCATGCACAGGAGGGGAGGTGTCCCTCAGCCTGGCAGGCACCCTCTCCAATCTGGGACATCCCTCCTGCAATCCGAGACCACTGGCTCCTAATACTCACCTGCCAGCCTGCCTGATGCCCCTAACTGCTCCCCTGCCTGCCTGATCACCCCTAACCCCTCTGCCTGCCTGCCTGATTGCCCCTAACCACCTCTGCCTGCCTGCCAGATGACCCCTAACCGCTAGCCTGCCCACCTGATAACCCCTGACTGCTTACTGGGGGGCAAGGCCAGCCCTGCGAGGGGCTGTCTGCCTACCTGATCACCCCAAACAGCTGGTCTGCCTACCTGATCGCCCTTAACCACTTGCCTGCCTACCTGATCACTCCTAACTACTGTCTGCCTGCCTGATCACCCCTAACCACTCTGCCTGCCTGCCTGATTGCCCCTAACTGCTTGCTTGGGGGCAGGGATAGTCTGGCAAGGGGCCATCTGCCTACCTGACCGCTCCTAACCACTGGCCTGCCCACCTGATCACCGCTAACTGCTTGCCTGTCTGCCTGATTGCCCTTAACCTCTTGCTGGTGGGCGGGGCCAGCCCCGCGAGGGGCCGTGGTGGCTCTGGTCTAACTGTCGTTATGGTTGTGACGCTGTTACGGTCTCTGGCCTTTTATTATATAGAATAGTTTGTGTGTCTGAGGAGACCTGGCTTCCAGCCCACATCTCTTTGCCTGACAAATGTTTGTGGATACCTGTCTTTATAGAATGGTTACTGCTTTGTCCAGATTCTCAGAATGAAAGGGAACCTGGCTCCAGAGCAGGGCATGATGCAATGGCTCCTAGGGGTGAGGTGGGGCTGCTAACAAAGGGTCCAGCCTTGCCCAGTGTAGGCCACTGTGCCAACATTCAGGCCCTGCAGTACCATACTTTGTGAAAAAGAAGTAAGGTGTCTACATACTTTAGTGAACTCTATTTTGAAAAGTTGGCAGCCAATTAGAAACAAAACAAAAACAAGAAATGCTTCTTCTGGCCACCTGGAAGGTGGTGGTTTCTGGTCCAGGGCACCTGTGGCTGGGTGCCTTGGTTTACAGACTGGCTTGGCTATTCCTTTGATGGGCATTGGCCTTGTGGATAGCTGGACAGTCATTTGAAGGTGTCATCCTCAACTCACACCAAGAGCAGATCCCAACCCGGTATGGGGACGAGGGGATTTAGGGAGCTCAGATGGACAACTGGAATTGGGCAGAGCAAATGTTTCAGATCATATTGACTCAACTGGACTTGTAAAAGCGTGATTTCTCAGCATTCCTCTTGGACTGCACTTAAATCTAATTAAAAGTAAGTTTTGTATGATACTTAAATGTTATTTTACATCTCACTAAGGTTGTATATAAATCTAAAAACAAAAGATAAAAAAACCCTTGTTTTGAGAGGAACCAAGATGACAGCATAGGTAAACGCCTGTACTTGCTGCTTCCTACAACCACATCAAAATTACAACTAAAATACAGAACAACTATCATGCAGAACTGCAGGAAAGCTGGCTGAGTGGAAGTACTACAACTAGAGAGGTAAAGAAGAAAGTGCATTGAGACTGGTAGGAGGTGCAGAGGCATGGAATGGGCTGGTCCAGCACCCGGGTGTGCCGCTTTTTAAATCAAAAGGGAGATCGCCTCTTTGGAGGCTGCCTGGAAAATCAGGGTGTCCCAGTGCCACACCAGACCCCCAGCCCAGGGTTCCAGGGCTGGGAAAAGAAGTCCCTACAGGCAGTAAGAACTACAGACTGTAAAAACAAGTGCATATTGGGGCTGAGTGATACACAGGCTGCTAGAGACCCAGCTGCTCCTCTTAAAAGGCTGGCACCTTGAAATGAATTTACAAGCTCCTGCTTGCTCTGCGCTCCAGTGCCAGGCAAGGCTCTGGGGGACCCAGACACATATGGGGAAGAAACTGGACTGCCTGGCATTGGGCAAGAACTCGGGGGTGGCTTTCTTTCAGACGAAGGTGCTCACAACGATCATTGTTGCTGTGCTGGGACCTTCCCAGTGCAGGGCTGACTGGCAGCCATTTCTGTTTGCTCCACCCTGGAGATTCCCTGAGATCTCTCCCCACCCAATTTACAACCCCACCCAAGCTGTGCGCAGTGGCTTTTGAATATGAATGGCCTGTCCTTTCTCAGCCTAAAACCCATCAAACAAGCTGCAGCTGGGTCAGGGAGTCCCAAAGCTATCAATAAAAGGCCCAAGGCCAGCACCAGCACCAGCTTGCCTTGCTTCACAGCTGGGCCCTATCTGGGCACTTCCAAACCTGATACAAAGAGGAGGAATCTGCATATCTCTCTGTAGCTTCTGCTAGGTGGCCCCAGGCAGTGACTGACTTTGCACCTCCTTGGAGATCCAAGAGCCAGTGTACCCAGTGGTCAGTGTGAGACCAGATTACAACTCTTCACATCCATAAGTGACACATTCAAGGGGCAGACTCAGTGAGCACCAAAGTCCCGCTAAGTCCTGCCCCATAAGGGTGTCTCCTACACAGCAGCTCTCCCACTGTAATCGCAGCTGGTCCCCACAGCCAATTGGCCAGGAGGTCAATTCCTCCCAGTGATACCAACAGCAATCAAGGCTCAACTACAACAAGACTGTGCACACAGCTAACAAAGGGGTGCACCAAGAATGTCACCTTAGGCTGAGCCACTGGGCCCTATAGGACACCTACTACACAAGGTCATTCTATCAACTCAAGGAGGCTTAGCAGCTACCCAATACATAGAAACAAACACAGTGAAGCAGCCAAAATGCAGAGACAAAAAAACATGTCACAAATGAAAGAAATAGAAGAAAGCAAACTACTGGATATAGAGTTCAAAACCATGGTTATAAAGTTACTCAAGAATCTTCTAGGAACCTCTGAGGAACTTAGTGAGACCTTTAAGGATCTTAGTGAGAATGCCCCCAAAATGTAAAAGGACCAGTCAGAAATTAAGCATACACTGACTGAAATAAAGAATAATATACAGGAATACAACAGTAGACGAGAGGATCCCAAGAATCAAGTCAATGATTTGAAATATGAAGAAGCAAAAAACACCTAACCAGAAGAGCAAAAAGAAAAAAGAATTAACAAATATGAAGATAGTGTAAGGAGCTTCTGGGACAACTTCAAGTGTACCAACATCTGAATTATGGGGTTCCAGAAGAAGAGAGAGAGAGCAAGATATTGAAAATCTATTTGAAGAAATAATGACAGAAAACTTCCCCTACCTGGTGAAAGAAATAGACTTACAAGTCCAGGAAGCACAGAGACCCCAAACAAGAGGAATCCAAAGAGGACCACACCAAGATACATCATAATTAAAATGACAAGGGCAAAAGACAAAGAGAGAATCTTAAAAGCAGCAAGAAAAAAACAACTAGTTGCCTACAAGGGAATGCTCATATGACTGTCACCTGATTTCTCAACAGAAACTATGCAGGCCAGAAGGGAGTGGCAAGAAATATTCAGAGTGATGAATAGCAAGAAACTACAACCAAGAATACTCTACCCAACAAAACTATCACTTAGAATTGTAGGTCAGATAAAGAGCTTCACAGACAAGAAAAAGCTAAAGGAGTTCATCACTACCAAACCAGTATTATATGAAATGCTGAAGGGTATTCTTTAAGAAGAGGAGGAAGAAGAAAAAGGTAAAGATAAAAAATTATGAACAACAAAGTGACAACAAATACATATCTATCAACAAGTGAATCTAAAAATAAAATGAATAAAAAATCTGATGAACAGAATAAACTGGTGAATGGAATAGAAGCAGGGGCATGGAAATGGAACAGACTGACGATTCTCAGAGAGTAGGGGTGTGGGGGTGTGTGAGAAGTGATTAGACAAAGATATTATATGCATGTATACAGTACCTATGGACACAGACAATAGGGTGGCAAGGGCCTGGGGTGGGAACCAGGTGGAGGGGAGCTATGGGGTGCCCCATGAAAAAAGAGGGACATCTATAATAATCTCAACAATAAAGATTTTAAAAACCCCAAACAAACCTTGTTTTAACAGGCTAATCTTCACCTCTATTCAACACCAAGGAATGAGCTGGTGGACTCTAAACAGTGAGTCTTCTTTTCTTTTTAATCAATAGCCTTAATTGCTTTTTTTTGCCACCAAAATTCTCATCTTCAACTTATTCCCCCAAAGTCTTCCACGTTGAACAAGATTACATTTCAAGGGGAAAATGAGTTATATATTTCTTCCTATCTTATTAATATAAAAATATCACATTATATATAACACATCCTATCTAATAAAAGAGAAACATGGTAATTAGCCATACCTCCACTACCCTTCCCATTGGCTAATCAGGGCGATATGCAAATTAACACTTGGATTGCGGGAAACGAGTTAAGTCGGCTCGCGTGAATTGCGCGTACTCCGCGGGAGCTGTCTTAACTCGGTTCATATAGATTTGCGGTGGAGTGCGGGAAACGTGTAAACTCGGGCCGATTGTAACTGCGTATTACCAAATATTTGTTTGTTTGCCATTCACAAAGATACCTACCTGCGTATGCGAACCGCCATCTTATATTTTGGCGGGAAATTCACCCGACACCGTAGTGTTAACTGCCAGCCAAGATGGCGGCCGGCAGCCAGGCAGCTTAAAGCTAACAGAAGGCTTGTTTGCTTCAGTGATGGAGGACTCCAACATTCCCCACCTGCACTGCTGGCCTCTGAGCTGCTCTCTAAGAAACATTGTAACAAATATAGAATCTAAACAAAACCCCAGAAACCTGTTTTCAGTCAGCCGGGATCTCAGAGCTGGAGTGGCAACAAAGTTTCGAATATAGAAGGTAAACAAAGGCCAGAAACCTGCTTTCAGCAGCCAAGCCTCAGAGAGAAAGCCGGCTTTCAGTTCCAGTGACAGGCATAGAAGGTAAATAAATGCCAGAATAAAAAAAGAAAGAAAAAAAGGAGAGGTTTGGAGCTTCAGTCGCCTGCCAGCCTGAAAACAGCCCTCAGCCCCTCACCCAGACTGGCCAGGCACCCCAGTGGGGACCCCCCACCCTGAAGCAACAAAATTGCGGCTAATTTGCATACTGAAGGCAGGCGGCAGCAGGCAAGGCTGTCTGTGGTCTGGGACCGGGATCTGTGACCCTGCCAGGTGGGGGGCAGTGCTTGAGGCTGTCCGCGGTCCCAGGACCCAGATCTGTGACACTGCCAGATGGGGGGCACCGCGGGAGGCTGTCCGCAGTCCAGGACTTGGATCTGTGACCCTGCCAGGCGGGGGGCAGTGCTTGAGGCTGTCCTCGGTCTGGGACCTGGATCCATGTCCTCGAGAGTGGGGCGGCGGTGCTTGAGGCTGTCCGTGGTCCCAGGACCTGTATCTGTGACCCTGCCGGGGGGGGGGGGGGGGGGGGGGGGGACAGTGCTTGAGGCTGTCTGTGGTCCTGGGACCCGGATCCATGACCTGGTGGGCAGGGAGGGAGCACAGGAGGCTGTCTGCAGTCTGGGACCCGAATCTGTGACCCTGCTGGGTGGGGGTCAGTGCTTGAGGCTGTCCACGGGACCAAGACACGGATCTGTGACCCTGCAGGGCAGGGGGCAGCGCTTGAGGCTGTGCACGGTCCCGGGACTCGGATCCATGACCCTTCATGGCGGGGAGGCAGCCATCAGTGCCCAGGAGTGACTGCACAAGATCTGCCTCCTGGCCCAGAAGGTGCAGGATCGCAGGGACAGCCACCGTGGTGGGCCAGACTGACGTCCTCCTGGCCGCACAACAGGAGTTTGAGGATCTGCAAAGCCAGAGGCCTCGGGTGTGCACATACCCCCCTGGCGTGCAAACATCCCCCAGCACACTGTCACCCTCCCACACCTGCAGCAGTTGCAAACCAAGGTGTGCACAAGTTCCCCCCGCCTCTCCACTGCACTTCCATCAACCCGGCATGCCTAACACCCCCACAGGATGTGCACACATCCCCTCTGATGAGCTCATGTCGTTTGGAGAGTGTCTGGGTGTTCTGGGTGCTGAGAGTGGGCGCCTATGAGATGACAGTGAGAGGGCAGAGTGGTGATGCCCTGTTCCCATGGAGGCCAGTGCAGCTACGAGATCACCTCTGGGGAGTTAATGCAAGTGCTGAGGCAGGAGCAGTTGCAGACAGACACACCTGGTGGGGGTGGGCGGCCCTCTCTGAGATGCCTTCGGTCAGCTTCAAGATCAAGAGCCCAGAGGCAGAGAGGAATTCTGTCCTCTCAGTGAAACAGTGGGATAGTCGGGGCCACTGTAGAGGAGGAATGTGCACTTTGGGTGCCAGCACCCATGAGCGAAGGCTGCCCTGACTGAGCCTTTCTTGCTTGGGGCCTAGCACACTCCTGCCAGGCAACGGGTGACAGGACGTGCTTTTCTGAATTAATGAGAGAAAACATTGATTCTCCTGCTGCCCACAAAGGTGGAAAGTGAAGTGGGGAGACATGTGGGGAGTGAGCGAGGTTCCCTGTCTGGGGGTTCCAAATCTGCTGTTGGTTTATTTCACCACTGACTAGAGATATACAGGGTGTCCCCCCAAAATGTATACACACTTTGAATACCTACTAATTCCAATGGTTTTAAGCATAAGAAAGGAGCAACAATGGAGCTGTTATCTGTTAAAAGTGCGGGCACAAACAGGTAGTTGGACATTCCCTGAGGGGTCTCAGATTGGAGAGGGTGAAGGCCAGACTGAGGGACCCCTTCTCCCCCTCTACCCCAGTGCAAGAATTTCGTGCACTGGGCTACTAGTATAATATAATTATACTAAAGGCCTGGTGCATGGATTCGTGCACAAGTGGAGTCCCTCGGCCTGGCCTGTGGATTGGGAGAGGATGCAGGTCAGAGAAAGGGACCCCACTGGTGCATGATCAGGGTCAGGGAGGGACTGTCAGAGGGACCGCAGGAGGGCTCCAGAGCATGTTCGTCCCGTCTCACCCAGTTCCATTTAGCTGGACCCCAGCAGCAAGCTAACCTGCCGGTGGGAGCATCTGCTCCCTGGTGGTCAGTGCATGTCATAGCGACTGGTCGAATGGTCAAATGGTCAGAGGGATAATTAGCATATTAAGTTTTTATATATATGGATCACATAAATTGTGGTTATTTTACATCTCTTTGTAAATGAGATTTAAAGGTTATTATAATAATTGATGCTTACTTGGGACTCGTGATGGTGTTAAGGTGAGAACGTTTTCTTTGAATGATCTTTCATCTCCCATGAAAATCTGTGTGCTATGTGCTGTGCACAAGCCTCAGTCCTTCATATGTGCTCAATAAGTATTGTTTGATTCAATAAATGAGCAAATGTGGCAAGAAAGAATGATGACATGATTTAAAAATATATATATTTTATTGATTTTTTTTACAGAGAGGAAGGGAGAGGGATAGAGAGTTAGAAACATTGATGAGAGAGAAACATCGATCAGCTGCATCCTGCACACACCCTACTGGGAATGTGCCTGCAACCAAGGTACATGCCCTTGACCAGAATCAAACCTGGGACCCTTCAGTTCACAGGCCAACGCTCTATTCACTGAGCCAAACTGGTTAGGGCTGATGACATGATTTTATTTCAGAACAGATAGCTTTCCTTTGAAGAAGATAAGGTAAGTTTGTATAATTTATCACTGGGCTCTCAAGTCTCTTAGGTGGACAACTGAACCTCAGGAGATGGGAGCAGGAGATGGCCTTACTCCTCATCCCGCCTTCATTCCAGTTCTATCTTCATCTTCGCCACATCAATGTATTGATCTCCTAATACTTTTCTTTAAGTCAACCCTCTTTCATTCATTCATATAATCATCTGAATAAAAACTAGGATCTTTAGCAAACAGAACACAATATCATTCTTTGTTAATGTTGCTGGCAATCCTGGAGCTGGGGGCTTGTTCTTTTGTTAGAAAGGGAGATCATGAGGGGTTAGGAATAGTAAGAACTTCTTTCCATCAAATAAGATTTTCTTTTTCATGACAGACTCAAAGGACTGAAGGAGAATTGAAAAGGGAATAACCTTCCATGCTATTGAAAAATATAGCACATCTGAATACCAGCAAAGCCTGTCCTAAATTGGGAAATTCTGATCTAGTCCAACTTCCTCATAGTACAGGTAAGCAAAGGGAGGCAGAGAGCAGGACAGTGACTTGGCCAGCTGTAGAAATGGGACTGACCTTACATCCCAGAATTCTTCCCACCCTGAGAGGAACAGGGATGCCTAATCTCTCTACCTGTCTGTGAAAATATGGATGGCTACATGAAGGAAGAAGTCCTGCATCAAAATGTAGGGGGAAGTGGGAAGAGCTGGGCACTGAGGTAGTGAACTGGCAATGGTGTGCATGGGGAATTTAGGGGTCTAAAGGGGAGAGGAGGTTACCGTTTGTTATCTTGTCTAATCCCTTTTTTATAGGTGGACCAGAGAAGGAATGACTTGTCTAGGGTCTCAGGGCCTCTCATGGCTGGGGGAGAGGGCCACTCCCCATCTCTGCCTTCCCAGCCTGGTTCTTTATAGGGCTCAACTGCAGCCTTCCAGCTCTGACATCTCTGCTTGTTTGTGAAATCGGAGGTGGCATTTTAAATTTATCATTATAGTTACTTTCCATCCACAGGAAGAATTACATCTTTATCCCTGCACCAGCTGTCCCCAGAGTCATGCTTGGGGCTGGTTACTCCTCTCCACCCTTGAGATGTCCAGCAGGAGGGGACAGTGTACCTGGGAATAATTATGGCGTCTGCCCCCTGGTAACTCACCGCAAATCTCTTCCCACACCTCTCGTTGCCACAACACCCACAGCAGTCATTGTACTTCAGGTCCAAGAACAAGTTAGCAGGAAGGAGCATCTGTCAGCAAGAGAAGCACCTCAGAATGGGTCTGGGATGTGAAAGCAAGGCCCACACCTACCTGGCTGTGTGAGGAGCCACAGCCATGATGTGGGATTTGGTGGCTGAAGGTTATGGCAGGAATGACAGAGCGTGGCTAGTGGGGTAGACCAGTGTTATTGAGTATTTTGATGCCATTTGGCTTAACTGTAGTTTCAATGGACCAAGATTTCAAGATCTGACACCCCCAGTCTCCATTTAGATGGTGGGGTAGGAAAAAACAAACAAAAAAACAAACAAACAAACCAAACAGGTGTCCTGGATTGTCATGATAAAGATCTCTCTCTAAAGCAGAAGCTCCCAGTCTCTACTGGAAACAGGAATAATAAAGCCTTCATGCACGAGTGGAAGAAAATCCTCTGACACCTATTTCTCTTGGTGGTTCAGTCAATCGATTTGCTATAAAGTGTATTTCCACCCCCTACTCCTCCCCATAGCACTCTCTCTTGTTTGAATTAAGAAATTCTGTGACCTTCTGTTTGGTTCCTGGAGCTTAATTGGCCCATGAGAACTGCCAGACCAAGTTTAAATGACCTAGTAATGCAGCAGACAGGTCCTTGTCAGGCCCTAATGGAGAAGGAACAATTAAGGCACTGACTTTTCATAGAGCAATGCTTAGGTTTTTGTTAGCAACTAAGTATCTTCCTGGTTACTAAGTGCCCAGTTTTGGAAGAATGGGGTGAAAATCTCCTTCAGGGGGATTTTAATACTCACCAAGAACCCGCTTCCTAATATTCCTCCAAAAAACCAGACCTCTTGGGAAAGGTGATTGATGTTGTCTATCTCTTTTCCTCCAGGAAAAAACAAAAGGATGTTAGCCAGGAAGGCAATCATGGAAAAGAGAATGAGGGTGCCCCCCAGGCACTTGGCACACCCTCCGGTGCACATGCTGGGGAAGGATGGCACAGGACCGAGAAAAACGTCCCTCACTGCCTCCTTCACGGTGTCTCTTCAAAGTTATGAGCCAGAGGGTCTTAGTCAGCGCCCCAGTTCAATCCGTATGTTGGAGCTGAGAAGCCAGCCAGCCTGGGAACTGTGCCCTAGAGTTGCTTCTGCTTCTCAAATGGAGCAGAACCTCGATGCCGATGGCTATTTATACCTTCTCCCTGGAGTCCTGGGTGTTTTATGCTCGATTCAGAGTAACTATTTTGCCATGGAGACTAAGTGTTCCACAGACTGTGGTTCTATCAGGATACAAGTTCTGCCAAAATTGGACTAGGTGATTACATGCACTTAGGTAAGGGCGGCTTAAACAAAATAAAGCAGACTTCTTTACTGCAAGACATCTCAGAACCTTTCTGAGCTCACAGGCATTGTGACTCGCCTGCATTGTGAGAAAGGCAGATGGTGTGGGGAGGGTGAAATAGAGGGAGGGGCATGGTCTGCAGAACCCACTTTATAAAATGCTTTGACATTGATCCCTAGTGCCACCAATGAAGACAGCCTTTTAATAACACCATTAAAAGAAACTCCTCACTATTATCTTTGAACATAGAGGGAGGATATGGGTACATATGAGCTTGCAATTAAATCCTGAGATTATAGCCCTGTGATAAGGCATTTCTTAACAGGCAGGGCCTCTCGACTCTTTCACAAAACAGCTCTTCATGCCACTGTCTCAGGAAGGCACAGGTCATAGGTCAGACCCCCAGGGCCTTCACCTGTGCCTCCCCTATCTCCCAGGACTTGTCCCTCTGGACATGTCTACCCAGGATAGTTGCAGATTCCCCTGGCACCTCTGCATCTCCTAGGAGCGACCATCATCAGCTCAGTGTCAGTGTGGTAGCTGAAATTTTGCTCAGAGATGAAATATTTTATACCCATAGCAACGTAGTCTGTTTCCATGTAGGCATAGCACAGGTGAAGACGAGAGTTATGTTAACATTTGAACTGCCCCTCTTTCAAGAACCTGAAAAAGGAGTGAACATGGTTTCTTCTCATTCTGTTGCAGGGGAGAACGCAGGGCAGACACCCATGAACATCAATCCTCAGCAGACCCGTTTCCCTGATTTTCTAGACTGTCTCCCTGGAACCAATGTGGACCTCGGAACTCTGGAATCTGAAGATCTGATCCCCCTCTTCAATGATGTAGAGTCTGCTCTAAACAAACGCGAGCCCTTTCTGACCTGGCTGTAGTCAGTATATTGTAACCTGTGTGCAGCCATGACCTGACATTTCCTGGGCCTCTTGGGAAAAGCGATGGAGCCGAGCAAGTCTGCAGGTGAACCGCTTTCTGCCCCCATGACTCCTCGCCGTGTTCCACATCAGAGGGAAAGTGCACAGTTAGTCACCTACTGTAGTCACATTTGAATATCAAGGAGGGGTCAGATGAACATTTCTCAGGCATTTCCCATCTAAAATCTATATTTTAGAATAATAAATACAGCAAAGGTACCCTCAGAACTGAAAGTGAAACAAATGCTTTGGGAAGACACAATGTAGGGGGAAAAAATAAAACAAATTAAACAGTATTATTCACAAGAAATTATTTGGAATAAATTGTCTTATCAACAGTATAACCTATAGGGTGAATTCAGAAACTGAGAAATTTGATAAGAATCCAGAGTCAATTCATAGCTTAGATTGTTATTTTGTAAATCCGAAGACGCCTTAGTCAATAAGCCAAATTTATTTGGAGTCCTGTTCATTTTCGCTAGCGCTAGTGGGCCCAGAGGAACTCTTGCTTCTCAAATTCTGGGGCCCCATATGGTGGAAGTCTTTCCTATTTATATGTTTTTCAGCTCTTTGTTTTCCAAATTTGGAATGAGACTTCCGGACCTTCTGAGAAAAAATCCTGTTTGCTGGGACAGGGCCGTGAGACTATATCTCAAGGCCTAGCCTGGTGCCAGCACTGACAACTCTGTTTAGGGCATAGTTTATGGCCTCTCTGGAATGGGGAGTAGTCTTATTTTCCCTATTATTTAAGCAAGCAAACATTTACAGAAACCAGAATAGCAGGGTTAAAATTTTAAACAGCAGTTTTTACCCAAGATGGAGGTTACTATGCTTCAAGATGAATTTTGTCTGGTCTGAATAGCTCCTGAATAGCTATCTCATCAGGTGTCATCAATTTCAGGAAATCTTCACTTTCGGGTCACTAGGTGGTGTGCAGATCCAGGCATGAGAGGTACTTACTTTAGATATGTCACCTCAATCCAGGTCTCTATTCCATGGAGTTTGTTGGCGCAGGGTGGTTAGCAATGCCTGATAGAGGTCTTTTCAGTGAGGTTGAAGCAAGTCTTTTCAAAGGTGTCTTTTCCAGCAGATAAAACCTCCAGGTTGTGGAGTGTGTGGCTGAAGGTCTTCATGTGCCTGGAGCGCCCTATGAAAGGATTGTTGCAACAGAACATGGTTATTTTGATAGAGGCAATCAGGCCTTCAGAGTATTGAAATATGTCTCCTTTATCAGCTGTGGATCAAGGGGCAGGGACCAAGTGCATTGGGTGCCCTGTGACTATCTCAAAGGGTAAGAGTTTGTGAATTCCAAAGGGGGTGGATCTGAGATTTAGAAGGACCAATGACAGTGCTTTGGACCAAAGAACTTGGAAGGTCTCTACAAATGTTGCCAATTAAGTTTTTTTTTTTTAATCTTTGCCAATTGTCTTAATAATGCTGATAGTGTGTTCAAGTAACCTGGGGTGAGGGTGATAAGTGCAAAGTGTTATAAAACTGACCAAACAGCACAGACTTGTCAAAGCATCTGACCCACTGGGGGAGCCCGGCAAGTTCTTAGAGCACTTACTCCCAAATCCTGCACACAGCGCTAATTGTTAGAGTAAGTTCCTCCTTGAACCCTGCTCGCTGTACTAAGTGTTGGGAACATGCATTGCTTTGTCCTGCCATCTGGTCCAAGTGTGGAAGCACAGGTCCTTCATCCTGCTACACTATACCAACTGTCAGGTCTGAGTCCCTCTGCTAGGGGCTGGACCTGCTGAATACTGGGTGGTAGACGGAGAAGCCATGAGAAGTTGTGGGTATATAAAAGAGTCTTTATTGAGGAGCCAGTCATGATGTAGCCATTGCTAACAAGAAGCCACTAGACAAAAACAGTTCTTTAAGTAGTCCATAAAACAAGCAGCCACATACCTGCTAGGTAACAATACATCTTTCCCCCACAGCAGCAGCAGTCCCTGTCCCCATTGTCATTATCTGAGCAGCCATGTGCTGCCTCTAGACCCACAGCCTCTTATAGTAGCTGCATCTGAGCTCACTACAGCATAGTAGCTATATCTGAGCTCCCCTTGATCTCTCTAGCTTTAGTAACATACTTTAATACTACTTAGATAAAAGAGGTTTCTAGCCAAATAGTGACATAAATCTTTTGGGTTGTAGAAGGGCATGTCTGCACAGTGTCTGCATCTTTGCACCTGCTTATAGTCTTTGGACACCCTGATTAAGATTCCCATGTTCAGAGTGGCCTTGAACATCCAGCATACTTTGAACAAGGCCTTCTCACTCTAACTGGCCTTGAGCATCCAGCATACTCTGGCATGGTTCCCACACTCACACAATAGGTGTGAAAGCCCACAGCCAGCGTGGCTTTCATGCTTCAAAGGCTTGGAGGAGGAGCTGATGCACAAATGACACACAAGACGAAATATTAATTTTGATACCGGGGAAAACCAGAGGAAAACTCAACCATAGCAGTCAAGTTCTCCCTGAGTCTCCATTCCCAGCTGCTTTTATTTACTAGAATACACAATTGCCTTTAGGAATGCAAACAGACATATCAATGGTAATGTTTACTAAACAGTAAGAGTGTCAGGTTTTGGGGGAGTTTGCTTTAGGCCATTGAGTCAGCAGCAGGTAATAAAATGTAGCTATTCACCCTGTGAATATCAAAAGGAGTCCTGGTCAGCCTTCTGCCAGACTCCTCACATTTATATTAATTACTGTTGATCTTGGTTTCCAGCATTTCCCCCGTCTTTAAATTCTTAATAAAGGTTGATATGTCGCTTGCAGAGTTTCAATTCTTTTAAGATTTTATTCCGCATCTGCAGACTAAAATTAAAGAAATAAGAACAAGAATGAGACAGGTAATAGTGGCTATGCTAAAAGGCAAAAGTAAAGGAGCAAATTCTTTCTTTAAGTTGCTGTCAGGCATCTAAGGAATTAGATTTTTCAGTTTGCCTGGGATAATTATACAATATGCTGCTGTAATTCTAAAATATTAAGGGTGGTGTTATTTTTACTTTAAGCACCAAGAAGGTGATTTTTCATTGAAGTTATTATTTTAAACTATATCATTTTACTGGTGCAATTGCAGCAGCTGATTTTCATTGATTATTACTATATGCAGACCCATAGGGGCTTCAATCCACAAAAGAAAAACTGTTCTCAATGTTATGCCCAGATTTCAAGATTCCCAAGAAACCACATCAGGGAGCCATCCAATCCGATGCAAAAGCATAAGAATCTGTATTTCAAGCTAGCTTGAGCTCTCCATCCACCAGACTCACCGACATCAAGGCAAACCAAATGGCTGAGCGCCCGAACCCCGCCCAGAGACCGATTATATAGGGGGGGTCGGAGTAAGGGGAGGAGAAAGGACTGTGCTCTGCCGATTGGCCAGGCGCAAGCCGGGTCCTGTTACACAGGATGTGGTCATATCTATGGCGCGCACTTCCCTTGATTGTCATTGGTTAGTTTAAAATCCCGGGCGTGGCCTGCAGAGGCCTGGGCTTCCGGGAAGAAGGCCGCACGTGGCCCCAACATGGAGGATACAGGCAAGATGGAGGGCATAGCCCTCGCCCTTTCATTCCCCCCTTTGTCTTGGAACTTCCGGCTCAATCATGAGACGGACTGTGGACATATCTTAACAAATGGTCTGGTGGAGGGGAAAGAAACTATTTTAGCTTTAACAACTTCTATTGAAATAGGATTTTTCTTCTTAAAATTCCTCCATGGCTATCAAAAAGCCAAATCAAGATTAATTTATCTACTGTCCTGATGTTTGCATAAACACAACAAGAATGGTAACTGACTACCTTTGCTGGAATCTCATGGTTGAATCTTAATGTGCCCCGTAGGGCCAGGAAGCCACGCCACCCAGCTGCCATCAGGCCCGCCTGCAGTATCTGCTGAGTTAGGTGAATTCTTCACCTGTAGCAATTCCACCTGAGTCCACGCTCCAGGCTTTAAGGCCCATCTCAGTAGCCCTCCACCCATTGCGGTCCAGAGTGTGTGGGGGTTCCGCAGGAACGCAGAGGCATCCCTACTGCTCCCCTTTTACTCTTACCAACCGCCAGTGATGCTAGGGCATCGGCCTGACGCTCCAGCGCCAGCCATCTTCAGGGCTTCCAAGCAGAATACCAGGCTTTCTTCGTGGCATTTTTACTGGCTTCAAGTCTTTAGAGCTCAGACAGGGCTCTTTAAAACATGATACCCCAGTCAAAGTTTTCCGTTAATAAAACCACTATTAGGAACCGGTCTTATTGAATAGATGCAAAGAAATGTATTGCCATGTTAGCATTGCCAAATTTTGGAGGAATTACATAAGAAGAAAGACATACTGATCTACTCTAAGATTTTCTGACTTTCCTTGCCAATTCCTTTTAATTGTTGGCATTAAACTTTCTTTCTATGTATAACCATGCCTCAGACCTTCTATTCTAAACAGGCTTTTTTCAGACTACCCCTGACATGGGCATGGTCACAAAGGCCTGCAAGACAGTATTACAGGCTGCCAACTGTTAGCTGTCTCTCAACAGAGACCAAAACCTGATGGGCACCATTCCTGCCCATTTGGGCACCTGTCCTCTTGGCAGCTAGGCACCCTTTACTTTTGGGGGTCAACCCATATATTTTCCTTCCAGGACAGCCAACATACATTCAAACCTGCAAGAGAATTAAAGGTCAATATAACACATCAATACAATGAAACATAATATAGGCATCATGGCCGCTTTAGGCAGCCACATCTTCTGCTACTAAACATGTGATCCTATAAATTGTCCTTGTCTCTTTGGAGCCATGTCCATGAAGATATAGGCATTATCTAAGTCTATTCAATGTTACCAGCATCAGGCAGGTCGATCACGCCGTAGCTTGAGCTTGAGCGGGTTGCGTTGATCTTGACGAAGTCTTTCCGGATCATGGATGGGTCCGCTGACCGGACGTGGGTGTGATGGACCCAGGTCGTGACGCCGTCTATCTTGAGAGCAGTGGGGGTCGTCAGCACCACGGAGTTGGGTGTAGGGACCTTTCCATCGAGGCTCCAGGAGGTGCCTTTTGCCTGGGTGGCGCCAAGGCGCAGCCAAATGTCCTCGTGCGCCCTCTGGAGCCCTCTCAAGAAAAGAGACAATTCTTGCAGCAAGAAAGTCAGGAATGATAGGGGGTGGGGCCTGACCAGCTTCATTTTCACCTATCTTTACAGATTTCAAGGCCCATTGTCTTCCTTCACAGGCAGGGGGAAGGGCCCATTAAGTCTTTGCCTTGGGGAACTGTGAGCCCCATCCTTAAATGTCCCAATCAGACTAGAATTCCAAAATCCCAACCCAGCATAGAATATCACATAGAAAATTAAAGTTCCCAGTAAACAACAGAGATGCTTATAAACATCAAATAAACATTTACACTTACACCTTTTCAGTGAACAAGTATTTTTACAGCCTTGGGCTCTTGAGCAGATAACAGGAACATCATCCAAGTCCCCTGATGGGGGCCTGACAGGAACAGATGTGGGGGCCTTTCCCACATCCCAGGACAGGATTCTTGACCTATGTCTTATTTAGATAGAAACGGTATTTATTACAACTTTACTTTAGAAATTGGATTCAAGCACACTTCCTGCTTCATAGGTGATTTGAAAAGTTTTAAGTTTCCAGCCAATAAGCCTGGCATAGCTGGGGAAGTCAAGAAGTAAACCCCATAGCTATTCACATGTAAATTTGACTATCAACTTCCTGGTGGTACTTGCCTTAAGGCGGGAAACTTTAAAAGAGCCATTTTAAATCACCTTGGGAAACCAGCCTGCATTTCTTTGTCAAGTTCTTCTCTGCCACTTTTTAAAGCCAAAACAGTCTCGGGTTTTTATTCTGTACACAGCAAAAGGTCAGGTTCAGCTCAAAACTATGCGCACTCGTTTTTAAACTGGCCTTTTCCCTCTACACGTGCACAGAAATCCCGGATGCGTTTTAAAACTTTTACATTTCTAGCTGGGGCAATCTCCATGGGAAGAGGCCAGCTCGCATCCAGAGCCACCACCGCCCCCGGCCTCCCAGGTGTCCGGCCCTCAGGCTCCACGGGGGACCTTCCCCCGAACCCGACGCCGACGGGGGCCTCGCCTCGCTGCTCCCGCCTCCCGTGAGCGATGCGCCGGCCCCGCCCCCCACGCTCCACCTGGCTCCACTCACTTGCCACAAGCCCGGGGCCAATGCCAGCTGCTGCCGCCGCCGCCGCCAGGCTCCGCGAATGAGCTTGTCCGCGCCTGGCCCGAGCCCCCAGGGCTGCCCCCCGAAGGTGCGCCGCCGCTCACGGCGCCGAGCGCAGGCCCAAGCTGCAGGGCTCGGGCTGCCCGGGCTGCCGCTGCCTCTCCCAGCCTCCGGCCTCTTCCAGGCCGCGCCGTTCGAGCTCCGGCTCCGTCCCAGCACCCGCCGCCGACCAGGCCGGAGGCCGAGCCTCCAGGGCCGCGGCCGCAGCCGAGCCGCCCGGGCCCGCGGCATGGCCGGGCTCCGGGGCGAGGGCTGCGGTCACCTCGCACCGCACTCCTGCACACCTGCCCCCGGGCGCCCGCCCCTACTGCGCAGCAAGCAGCCTTGGTGCGCCGGCCTCAGCCTCCGCATCCAGGCGCATCTTTCCTCTCCTGCGGCCCGAGGCACAGTGATTCCCAGCTCACCTTCCCTGCCTGGGAGGCGCGCAGGCGGGCGGGGACCCCTCCCCTGCCTTTACACTTACATACTTTCACCAGACATTCATTCAGAGTTTAACAACTTCCCAACTCCCGAGGGAGCTCTAAAGCCTCCCCCAACCTCCTTGAAATGATCAATTACAATACCCAAAGGAGCAGTCTGAGTCCGTCCCATAACATCCGTCCAGTAAGTCCACAGAAAACAAAACCGAAAAAACACAAACATAAACAACAAACGGGCCCGAAAATACAGTCTTCCAACTCCATGGTAGCAACTAGACGATGGCATTACGCCAAACCCGGCGGGAGCTACCCGCCTCGTCTCAAATCCGCGAGAGGAATACACATCTCTCATGAGAGGAATACACATCTCTCATATCCGTGAGGAGAATACACATTCCTCGTGGGGAGCAGAACATCTTCTAACTCTCCCCCGCCTGTGGTCGTTCACAGGTACATCCGCCCTAGACCCCTCAGGCAAAGATTCCAGAAGTGAGCTCATACAGGACAGAATACACAACATACAGACACTTACCGCGGCCAAGCAGACTCTACGAATTGAGGATCCCTGCATGGTCTTGGGAACCCCGGGCGAGCCCCCAAATGTTATGCCCATATTTCAAGATTCCCAAGAAACCACATCAGGGAGCCATCCAATCCGATGCAAAAGCATAAGAATCTGTATTTCAAGCTAGCTTGAGCTCTCCATCCACCAGACTCACCGACATCAAGGCAAACCAAATGGCTGAGCGCCCGAACCCCGCCCAGAGACCGATTATATAGGGGGGGTCGGAATAAGGGGAGGAGAAAGGACTGTGCTCTGCCGATTGGCCAGGCGCAAGCCGGGTCCTGTTACACAGGATGTGGTCATATCTATGGCGCGCACTTCCCTTGATTGTCATTGGTTAGTTTAAAATCCCGGGCGTGGCCTGCAGAGGCCTGGGCTTCCGGGAAGAAGGCCGCACGTGGCCCCAACATGGAGGATACAGGCAAGATGGAGGGCATAGCCCTCGCCCTTTCACTCAAGTTTGCTGCTAGTGGGTGCCATTCATAAGATTTTTACATAACGGCTTAGTGGGGGGAGGTCTTAGTAATGTTAAATTTTCTTGGCCTTTCCCAGAAGCAGTGATAGTAATTAATTAGGTTTTCGCTTTCCCTTCCTTTAGTGTGATGCTAGCCAGCTTTAACTTTACACACAAAGGAACAGTAGTTTGATTCTTGTGTCATATAAAAAAAGGAAGCCGGGTGGGGACACCCAGGTAATTATACTTTGCCCATATATTTATTATACTAGGTGGGGGATCAGTCCATGTAAGGGATTTTACCCAGGGAGGACATCCCCATTAGCCCTTGGTGAGATGACCGCACAGCTGATTACCGCCAGCATGGCAAGAAAGACATTTTCAGGCCTTCTTGGGGTTCTGGTCTCTTCACAAATTTGTTCAGCTTTCTGGACTGTCTTCTTTGTCACTCCCCAAGTCATCTCTTGGCTGTTCATCGTCAGCCATGTTCTTCTTCCACTCCTTATCTTCAGTGTGTTGCCTGGGGCTGCTGTTTGTGGCTGGAGTAGCTGATTGTCCAAAGCTGCATGGTGTGGCTCCAGGCGCAAGGTCCTCATTAATCTGGCTAGTTCCTCTTTCAGATCCATGTTGCAGTTTAATATTTCTAGCAGGAATCCACACAGGTTTGGAGAAATTTTCTGGAAATATACGAGAATATCCTCAGCCGTATGTTAATAATGGATCGGGTCCCTACCATAAACCAGATTCAGGATCTTTCCATTTAACTAGAGTCTAGTTACTAGACCATTTTCCTTTGTTTTATTTTGACAACAGTGTAACTCCATGGGTGTCTTGCCATCAGCATCACAAGTGAAAAAATTTAAAGTAATTAAGGCTTGGTGCAGCCTTCCCACAGGTGATTTCTCCATCATTATCCCCCCTTTTTGTTTTTCAAGTTGGGATTTTAGCCGCTGATGCTGTCGTTCAATAATGGCCTGTCCTTGGGAATTATATGGTATTCCTGTAATGTGCTGAATTTTCCACTTTTTACAAAATTGCTGGAAATGACAGCTTGTGTAAGCAGGCCCAAAAGCAGCTAGGCAATGATTAATAACCTGTTTTGCCGTTTCTCCTGTAGATGCAGTAGCCCAAAGGACTTTTGAAAAGGTGTCTACAGAGACATGCAATGCCCCAAGGCGTCCAAAGGAAGTATAATGTGTCACATCCATTTGCCAGATATGGTCCCTTAGCAAACCTCTAGGGTTGACTCCTGTGTTAGGCCCTTGAGATAGATGTAACATGCAAGTGGGACATTCTCTGAGAATCTGTTTTGCCTGCTGGCGAGAGATTGAGAATTGTTTGGACAACATTTTGGCAGGCTGAGTTAAAAGCTGATGAGATTCTGAGGCCTGTTTTAATAAAGCAACCAATTGATCAGCATGTGCATTTCCTTTTGCCAAAGGGCCAGGTAATAAACTGTGAGCCCTTATGTGAGTAATATAGAAAGGATATTGTCTTTGTTGCACAATCTGCTGGACTTGTTTAAATAGTAAAAACAAACTTTGGTCACTAAGCCATTTTAAACTAGCAGTTTCAATTCTATTTAATAAGACTGCAGCATAAAATGAATCCAAGATAATAATTACTAAGAGGTTCTTGCAATTCTTGTAATGCAGCCTTAATAACTCCTAGCTCAATTCTTTGTACAGAAGTATAACTAGTTTGAATGACTCAGTCTAAATTCATTGTATGATAAGCACGTTTGCCATTTAATGATCCATCAGTAAAAACAGTTAATGCTTCAGGAATAGGTTCCTGTTTAGTATTTTTTGGTAAAATAATAGGAATATAATATAAAAATTGTAATAATTTGTCTTTTAGTAGGTGACAACTAAGATCCCCTGAATATCCACTCAGTCCAATTTGCCAATTTAAATCAGTCTGAAATAACATTTCTAATTGCTTCCCAGTAAGGGGAAAGTAAATACATTGGAGTTTTTGTCCTCTAAGCTGTCTGCAGCGCTTTCTAAGCTGAAATATTAATTGACCCATAAGCTCTATATTTGTAACAGCAGTTTTAGAGGATTGATGACCTAGGTGGACCCATTCAATAATAGCAAGAGAGTTTTTATTTTGGAAGATGACCCCAGTGGGACTATTTGCAGTAGGATTAATCTGTCCCAATAAAGGCAATTCAGGCAGTACTTGTATCACTTGGGCTAATGAGATTGCCTGCTCAGTTCTTTGTAACTCCTTTCTAGCTTCATCTGTCAATACTCGGGGTGAGGAAAGATTAGAGTCACCTCTAAGTATATTAAATAAATTTGTCATTTCTCCTGTAGAGATTTTTAGATAAGGTCTTAACCAATTAATGTCCCCTAATAATTTTTGAAAGTCATTTAAGGTTTTAAGGCAGTCTTTCCTTATTTCTGAGGTTTAATATATTGGTTTTCAATTATGGTACCTAGATATTTAAAAGGCATTTCTTTCTGTACTTTTTCTGGAACAATTTTTAAGCCCCATTTACGAAGTTCCTTTTCTAATTGAGAAAACATTGCTAAAGCCTATTCTTCCCACAGACTCGCTAGGAGCAAGTCATCCATGTAATGGACAATATAACACTGGGAATATTTGTCCCTTAAAGGCTAAATAGCTTGAGATACATATTTTTGACATAAAGTAGGGCTATTGGCCATTCCTTGAGGCAAAACTTTCCATTGATATCTTTTCATAGGCTCTATATTATTAATAGATGGCACTGAAAAGGCAAATCTTTGTTTATCTTGCAGTGCCAAGGGAATGGTAAAGAAAGAATCCTTAAGATCTACTACTATAAGAGACCAATCTAAAGGTATTTGTGAAGGCCCTGGGAGTCCAGGCTGTAAAGCTCCCATGGTATGCATAGTGGCATTAATGGCTCTAAGAACATGTAACAATCGCCATTTTCCTGCTGCCTTCTTAGGTATAGTAAATATAGGAGTATTGGAAGGTTCTATATGACCAGCCTCTACTTGTTCCTGTTTTAATTCATGAATATGATTTAATTTCTCCTTGGTTAATGGCCACTGATCCACCCATATAGGCCTATCATCTTTCCATTGTATAGGCTCAGCATGGGGGTGAGGAGATTCAGCAGTGACCACTCCTAAAAAGGCTGATATTCTAATTCTTGTTTTCCTGTGTTTTCTTTGGCCTGAATGGGTTCTTTAAGATAATCTCCTGATTATCTTTTTTTAAACCTTGACCAGCTTGATATCCTATCTGAGTTATTAACTGTTGTCTTTTTCCAGTAATAATAAAAGCTTGTAAACCTTCTAAAATGTCTTGTCCACATAAGTTGACTGCAATTCCAGAGACAATATAAGGCTGAAACCATCCTGTTTGTCCTTCCTCATCTTTCCACTTTAACACTGCAGCGCTGCGTTGTGTGTTATCAGGAATTCCAACACCTGTGATAGAGCCCATAGCTTCTACCATGGACCAACTTGGAGGCCAGAATTCTTGACTGATGTCACTAATATCTGCTCCTGTGTCTACTAGACTTTTAAACATTTTTCCCTCTATTTTTAGATTAATCATAGGACAGGTCTTGCTAATTTCCTGTATCCAATATATATCTGAGCTTCCAAATCCTTGTGTCCCTCTCTTCCTATTTGTAACTTCACCTTGCTGAATATAAGGTAAAAACAGGAGCTGAGCAATTTTTTGTCCTGGAATAATTTGCATAATATGTTTGCATTCTAAAATTACTTTGATTTCTCCCTTATATTCTGAATCTATGACTCCAGGAAAAACAGTTAGTCCTTTTAGTGTATTTTCACTCTTTCCTAGGACTAAACCTGACATTCCTGGTGGCACAGGTCCCCAAATTCCTGTAGGAACAACTTGTCTAGCCATATCGGGGAGGGGATCAGGGTGATTGTTATTGTGCTATTAAGATCAAAGCCATCATTTCTTTCTGGAGTGACTTGAAGGAGGGAATCTACTGTGGTCCTGGCAAGGTGTGGAAGGGCGAGGGCTACGCCCTCCATCTTGCCTCAGGGTAAGGGCTATGTCCTTTCTCCTCCCCTTACTCCAACCCCCCCCATAAAGCCCGTCTCTACGCGGGGGTTCACTCTCTCGGCCACTTGGCTTGCCATTGTGTCGGCGAGTCTGGTGGACGGGGAGCTCAAGCTAGCTTGAAATACAGATTCTTATGCTTTTGCATCGGACTGGCTGGCTCCCTGATGTTGGTTTCTTGGGGATCTTGAAATCTGGGCATAACAGGTGGAACTTCCCCTTATTTGATAACGGGGTTGGGGGGAGCCCCTCAGGCTGTTTCCCTGAGGCTGGCCATTTCCTATGTCTTGATTTAATGCCTGGACATTTCTATGAAATTTAGATCTACATTGATTGGCCCAATGACTCCCCTTCTTACATCTGGGACATAGACCTGCATTACCTGAGTTGGGAGGTGGAATGTTTATGCCTTCTCCCTGAGCATCACCTTTTGGTTGCTTACATTCCTTTTTAAAATGTCCTTGTTGTCCACAATTGAAACATAATTTGTTTCTTGTTGTAATTTTGGCAGCTAGTAAGCTTGCTTGAAAAATGCCTGACCTTACATTCTGACATGTTCGAATTATTTCTGTAATGGTATTATTTTTTCTTAGAGGCATTAAACATTTCTTACATTCAGCATTTGCATTTTCATAAGCTAATTGCTGAGTCAAAATGTCTCCTGCTGTCTCATGTTGAATCTGCCTTCTCACTGCTCGAGTGAGGCGAGCTACAAAATTAGAGAATGACTCAGTGGGCCCCTGCATGCACTTACTAAAGGCTCCTTCAGGTTTCCCTTTTGCTGGTAAAGTCCACCAGGCTTTTCATCCACAAAGTCTAATTTGCTCATACACCTGCTGAACGCATTGGAGCTGATTATGAACATCACTAAATTGTCCCTGTCCTGCAAGCATCTCAAACGTTATGGGAACATTCTGTCTGAGATTTGAAGAAGTTTGCTCTTGACATTTCTCTAAAAATTCTCCTTTCCAGAGCAAATGACCTCCTCCATCCATAGTTGCATGTCCTAGAGAATACCAGTCATAAGGAGCTAGGAACGCTTCAGAAATGTTAGTTATAATTTCTCCAGTAAATGGAGCATTTGCACCATTCTGTATTACACTATCATGCAAGGCCTTTATCATTTTAAAGTTAAATCTTTCATGCTGTCTTATTATTTGATTTGGGAATTGTGGATTAGCTACCTGTATAATAGGAAAAGCAAGTCTATCTTCTACTGTCATGTCCTTGAATCCTTTTCTGATGGCTTTTTGCATAGGTGATTCTGTTAGTGGCTATTTAAATGTTTCAGAATCAGGACATGAAGGCCACTCCTCCAATTTATCTTTCTGCTTCTTTTTAGGAGTAGAGGGCACAAAGGGAGGAGGTCTTTCTTCTTTGAAAGGCTCTAGCAAATGCAATATCGTTTTCCACAAAGAGAAACAATTTGGAGGCAAATTTTTCCCCTGCTGCTGAGTTTCTTTCAAGTTCTGACCTATCCGTTCCCAACATTCAATATCCAATGTTCCCTCTTCAGAAAACCATGGATTATATTCTATAATAATCTGTAGAAACTGTAAAAGAAGGTCTTCTGAAACTGCAACTCCCTTATCCTTTAATAAGCAAGTCAGAAGTCTATAGGAAAGTCTCTCCTCTCTCGACAAATTCTGCCCCATTTTGATCTGGTTGAAACCAAAGAAATCACTCGAGCACTTACGGATCCGTGGGCTTCTGCAGCTGACACGAGTTTTGCATGCAGTTAACCTTCCACCACCGGGTCCGGTGATATTTTTCTGCTCTGGCGAATCCTTTTTCTCCAAGATCCTGTTTCAGACGCCAATTGTGAAAGTCCATGGCCAGCGTGGCTTTCATGCTTCAAAGGCTTGGAGGAAGAGCTGATGCACAAATGACACACAAGACGAAATATTAATTTTGATACCGGGGAAAACCAGAGGAAAACTCAACCATAGCAGTCAAGTTCTCCCTGAGTCTCCATTCCCAGCTGCTTTTATTTACTAGAATACACAATTGTCTTTAGGAATGCAAACAGACATATCAATGGTAATGTTTACTAAACAGTAAGAGTGTCAGGTTTTGGGGGAGTTTGCTTTAGGCCATTGAGTCAGCAGCAGGTAATAAAATGTAGCTATTCACCCTGTGAATATCAAAAGGAGTCCTGGTCAGCCTTCTGCCAGACTCCTCACATTTATATTAATTATTGTTGATCTTGGTTTCCAGCAAATGGGTTCTATCACTGTGGAGTTTGAGAGTGGTTCCCCAGGTAGAGATAATCTTTTCCAAAAGGATTTTGGCTATTACTCACTAGAGGCAGTATTCTAGTGAGAAAACATGTAGAGCCTGAGACTAAAGCACATGTATGTCCATGAGTTGGGGAGCTGTATGAAATCCATTTGCCAACTCTTGAATGGTCCATTATGTAATTTAAAGTGTCTTGGAGCAGTGGGAACAAGTTTCCCTGGGTTGTACTTTGAAAAAGTGAGACAGGTGCTTTTTGTGGCCTTGTTAATATTCCCCCACTAATACTGATTCATGAATGCTGTCATTCTGTCAGTGGACCATGGTAATGCATGGACCATAGTTAGAAGTGCAGATATTAGGGTCTCTGTTAGAACTGGGGTGTTATTTGGTCTGTACTGGAGCTTTCTCTTTTTTTCAAGCAAATGATTGCTGGATTTCCAATCTTGTCTTTCCTTTTCTGAGGCCAATTGTTGGGCTTTTCTAGGCAGTTTGTCTAAGTTATCATTTGGGGAAATATCTTTATAACTGCTGCTTATTCCAAAGAGCAGTCTTCCCTGCGGAAGTGTCAGCAGGCTGATTTCCTTTAGCTGCCAGGGAGTTTGAGTTTCGAATGCCCTGGGAACTTAATGATAACTAAAGTAGAAAGTAAATGTATGGCAACCAATAATCCCCAAACATACTGGCCAATTTTAACTTTATTTCCATTTGAAGAAAGCCATGTTGCTTCCACAACATTCCAGTATCATGAGTTACTCTGAAGCACATCCACTATCAATATGAATGTTGTCGGTTTTGACCTTGTCTAGGGTGCAGGCCAGTGTGAACAAGAATGAACCCATATAATTAGACTTTTCAGGCTGAATAGCAAAGGCAAAGGTGCTGCTTCAGTTACAAAGGCTGTTGATGTTGCATATCTTGCACAATACTTGCCATTGCCACCTTTTAAATATGAACTATGAGTGAGCCACTAGAAGCCAGGAGTTTCCTGCAGATCATCACGAAGGGTCAGGAAGTGATCCATCTGTCAGTGTTAAGCAGTTGTGAGGGGCTTTGTCAGTGCTGAATGAGAGTTGTTCTGTAGTTTAGTTGTAATTTTGATGTGGTTGTGGGAGGATGCAAGCACCACATTTACCAACACCAATATCTTGACCAGAAACCATGAGGGGCTTTGTTGGTAACAGAGGGGAAGAGATTAGCAGGTTATTACAACATGAAAGATTTATGTGAGGAGCAGTTAACAAAAGGATTTCATAATAGGTGAGGTGACTTACTAAAAAATCTTGAGTTTGATGAGATAATTCAGAAGGGCTTCTATTGCATGAGGTACAAAGAAGGTTAAAAGAGACACCACAATGACTTCTTCAGTGGCCTTAACCAAAAGGACAGTGACCATAATAGCTCTATGGCAAGGGAATGTCCCCAGGCCACAAGGCCCTGTTGGTGCTGTCATACCCTGTGGATCAATGGAGGTCCTCATTTTGGGTGAGTACCCTAAGAACATCCCCTTACTTTTCATATACATAAAGGAAAAAGGAGATGTGATAATTGGATGCCCAAAGGCGATGGGTTCATTAAACTCTCCTCTGAGGCTTTAAAGTGATGTCAGTTCTGCTCTTTCCATAAAATTGAGTAGGAGTCGTTCTTTAGTAAAACACACAGAGGTTTGGCCATAGGGAGAGATTTGTAGTATAATATCATCAGTATCCAAAGAGCTTGAGAAAACTCAGGACACCATGAAGCCTATCTGGTCAAGATGCAACCTTGTTCTGATATCAGATGCACTAAATATTGAATTTGGGCTTGGGGAAACTGCAATTTTCCTTTGATGACCTTATGTCTCTCAAAGGCTAAAAGCTTTAGCAAAGTGATGATATCGCCTGTGAGGAGACTTGGGAGGAAGGCAAAGAAGCAAGTTGTGCACATATTGCAATATAAGAGAAGCTCTAGAGAACTCCCTATCATCCAGCTCAGCCTTCAGGAATTGGGAGAAATAAGAAGGGCTCTCAGCAAATCCCTGAGGCATCAGTGTCTGGTTATGTTCCTTCCTAAGTGAAGGTGAGAAGGTACTGACTAGCTTCATTAGTGGGAATGTGGAAGGATGCACTGCATAAACCAGTTACAGTAAAGAATTCGCTTTCAGTTGAGATGGATGTTAGTAGCACATGAGGTTAGGAACAACAGGGTGTTGTGGGATAATAATGTTGCTTATTGCTCAGAGATCCTAAACAAACCTTCCCCCGTAGCCCTTGTGTTTCCTCACAGGGAGTATTACAGGGATTAGCGCAAGGCAGAATGAGGCTCTGAATCTTGTAATCTTTCATTATGGGTTTTATACCATGAAGGGTTTCTTTAATTATGGGGTATTGATTGATTCTGAGGGGATTTGAGGGGATCTATTTGAATCTTGAAAGGAGGTGAGCTGTGAATTCTGCCAATATCAGTTGGAGATTTTGCCCCAAAAGAGGGTGGTAGCTGATCCACTAGGGACAAGTGACCAGTGCTCCCAAGTTTAGGTATAGTGACACTGGAAATAAAAAATGTCAAAGGGTCATTTAATTTGCTTGATTGACTATTCTAATGCTACTGTCAAATTCTAGAATTATTTCCCACTTTGGGGATGAAGAAATTCCAGTATGACACTTTTATAAGAAGTATAGGCTTAATATATGAATAAGGGCAAAGCCAGTGTAAAATGAAATTATGAGCCTTTTGCTCAAATTAAGAATTTCAAGATGGAGGCATTAGGGCATTTAGCCAAGTGTAGGGCTCTGCTGAGTGGAGCCCTGTGTGACTGCACAGGACACACATGGCCAGGAAGCCAGCTTGCTCATTGCAATCCTGCAAATCAAAGAACTGTAAGTGCTAGTGTATCTCTCTGTAAAATTAAGAAAAAAGATAATAATATAAAGAGCTTTATAAAAATGAAATAATTATTAAATTAAGCCAGGGAATTATTAATATTTTTTCCTGAAATAACCTTTTACCAAAATATTCTAGGGAGCCAGCTGGGTTTCCAATGGTAGGAGAGAGTGGGGTGGGTCTGAGGCTTCTGGTCCTAAGCCAGATTTGGTTTTTCCCCAGGACACTAAAGAATGTAAAACTCTTTTAGGATCTTTTTTTTTCATATCTTCCAATATTCTCAGGGTTTAATATCAATGACAAGCAAATATATATTGAGCACTTCATTCATTCATTCATTCATCCATCCATCATTCATTCATTCACCACTCTGTACTTGCTGAACCCCTGCCATGTTGAAGGCATTGAACAGGCACTGAAAATACAAGGATGAAGAAAACTCAATCCTTTTTGAGCTTATGGTTTAACCAGGGCCATATATTATGGGACATAGAGTAATGGGAGCTCAGAATAGGGAAGGGAGAGTGAACAGCCTCATGTAGGCCCTGGTGTGTGAAGTAGGCCCTCTAGTTGGACAGTAGAGAATTCCAGCTTCAAGGAGTTAGTTACCTGAACATTTCAGGTATATATCCATTGCCAGGGTGATCTGTGGCTTTTGAGTGAGAGAATACAGCTATTTTTAAGTAGAGAGAAAGAAAAATAAGGCCTTTTCTGAGGGAGGTTCATAGTGGAGTCAATGGCTCCCTGCTCAGAATATCCTAAGATGTGAGTGTAAAGTGTGAATTTCTCTGAGTCCCGAATCTGAATGAGGCTGAGGGCTGGGACTCTGCACTTATTTAGCAGCTGCCAAGGGGTTCTGGGGCCTCTCAGGTGAGGACACCTGGTGAGTAGGCACCTGGCTATCTCATCAGTGAGCCCTGATGCATGTATGTTTGCTTTTTACTTCTTAATTTATAGATTATATACATGGATGGCTGTTTTAATGCATTGTGTACATTACAAAACAGTCACAAAAATGAAAAATTTGAAAGGATGGGGTGGGAATTGCCTTCAGGTGTTTTTGATGAACATTCAAGTTTGAGAACATTCCAGAGCCCAATAAAGAAGATGGAGACTAATCCTTGAAGGGGCTCATGCGCTTTGTTCCAGAGTTGGAGTTTATCCTACCTAGTGGAAGCTAGGGAAGATTTCCGATTGTAGCATGACTTAAGGAAAACAGGTAGAAAAGTGGAGATGGACCAAACTGGACAGCAGTTGGTGGCCCTCTCCAAGTACAAAGGCCTATATTGTGCTTTGAGGGCAGGACAAAATTGAAATTCTGGCCTCTGCCTCCAAAATGGCAATTTACTATTATGTGTTTAATACCAGGTGGATGCTAAAATAGTTCTGGAGAGAGGGAGAGCATTTGGGCTGGGTGGTGAAAATGAGGGGAGCAGGCAGAGCATCCTGGAAACAGGGAACCAGCAAACAAAGTCATGGAAGTGAGAATGGAAGGTCAAAATGTATAATGGCAACCTGCTGTGTCCTGGGAACTAGGCATCATTAGTTTGTGTGTGTGTGTGTGTGTGTGTGTGTGAGAGAGAGAGAGAGAGAGAAAGAGAGAGAGAAGAGAGTTTGTGTGTGAGAAAGTTTGTGTATGTGTGTGCTGAAATAGCATTACATTTTTAGAATTATTTAGGAAAAATTAACATCTTTATAATGTCTTTCTAGTCAATACAAATTATTTTGTTAACATTCTCAAAGTCTGTGACTTGAAAATAGGTAGACAAAACCCAAAAAACCAAACAAATAAAAGCCCTCAAAACCTCAGTGTTGAACGTCAGGCAGCTCTATCAGAAATGACGTAATAATCACAGTCTCTGGAATCCACCTAACCTTTCTGGGTCTCAATACTTACTGTCCTTGTCTATGAAACACCCACCTTGTTCCATTTTATTCTTTTCCCTAGTGTTTGAACAGATTTTCTACATTAAGGAGGCAGATGGATTTGTGTCATGTACTCAAAACACACACTCTTTCTCTTAAAACATTTTGAGAGTCTGATAGTTATGAGACCAGAAGATGAGAGGCTGATATTTTAACTGTGACTCTAACCCTGTAAATGACATCATTTCAGCATGTTCTTCATTGCCCAACTAGAGGGCCTGGCCTTTCCCCCATTAGGATTAGGGACTGTTGCCGGAAAAAGGCCCCACCCACAGATGTTACTTGGGTAATGATGATTTGACTGTAGGGCTATAAATTGAGTAAATTATTTGTGTGATTAGCAGAGGTTAACTGTCACTAAGCCCTTGCACTGTAGAAAGTAACTGTATCATGGAATGAGCAGAGAGGAACATGTTTTAGAGAATGAGGATATGGGGAGTACTAATGGGAAGGTGAGCTGGCACACTGCAGGCAGCATTGCAAGCCCCAGGGAAGGTGTGTGAGCAGTAAGTAGGGGCAGGTGTGAGCAGTCTCCTTTTCAAGTCCGCCCTGGGCTTTGTTCCTATAACCAGTTAAGAAGTTCAATGCGTGCAAATATTAACTAACACCCGGGCCAAGTTTCCTAATGTTTCGGGCTTCAATTTCTTTACACATAAGACTGGCTATTATAATAAGAGGAAGGGTACAATGAGAGAGTGAAGATGAAGAGAAGTGACCTATATAGAACACCCAGTAATTCAATTCATAGCTGGCCGATAAATGTTCATGTTCTCCCTGTTTGTGAGCTCTTGCCTCGCTTCTTCTTAGCCACGTCTTCCTCCACAGCAGTTCACTCCATACGAGAGTGAGGACAATTCACTTCTTTGTTGTCTCCTCCCCATTGGCTGTCAGCATTGTGGGACCAGGGATTTTTGTGTTATTTTTTATTGGGAACTTGAACAATGCCTAGTACACTGTTCCAAATCTTTTCAACATTTCCGTTGAATGAATGAATGTGTTCGTGAGAATATTGTCTTTCACATACAACTCTTCCTCTGGATGACACCACTTCTGATTGACCTGTTTGCTCATCCTGCCATGTCCTGATTAACAGGCCTTTCGGAAAATGTTCCTTGAAGGAGAGGCATTAGGGGAGAAATTATCTGCAGAGTGGCCATTAGAGGGCAGCAGTGGGCTTCACCATGGTGTGGCGAGCAGAGGCCCAATCAGGGGAGGACATGGGAGCCTGAGGGAAAGGGGGGCTCTCAGGGGAAGGGGAGGTAGAAAGACAAGCAGAATGCTGATATGTTTGCTCCCTTCCTTGCACTCACCTATATATCCATTGCCAGGGTGATCTGTGGCTTTTGAGTGAGAGAATACAGCTATTTTTAAGTAGAGAGAAAGAAAAATAAGGCCTTTTCTGAGGGAGGTTCATAGTGGAGTCAATGGCTCCCTGCTCAGAATATCCTAAGATGTGAGTGTAAAGTGTGAATTTCTCTGAGTCCCGAATCTGAATGAGGCTGAGGGCTGGGACTCTGCACTTATTTAGCAGCTGCCAAGGGGTTCTGGGGCCTCTCAGGTGAGGACACCTGGTGAGTAGGCACCTGGCTATCTCATCAGTGAGCCCTGATGCATGTATGTTTGCTTTTTATTTCTTAATTTATAGATTATATACATGGATGACTGTTTTAATGCATTGTGTACATTACAAAACAGTCACAAAAATGAAAAATTTGAAAGGATGGAAAACCATCTACATTAAAGTTTCTGTATTGGCATTTCTTGGGAACTGACTAGAAATGCCTTGGCCCTCACCCACTGAATCAGAAAGTTTGGGGTGGGAATTGCCTTCAGGTGTTTTTGATGAACATTCAAGTTTGAGAACATTCCAGAGCCTTGGTTCTCAAACCTGCCTCCTCATTCTTTATTGGAACTCCATGCTGAGTTGCAGAAAAAAAGAAGTACTGATGTTGGGCTTGATGAATCCACTGTCTCTGTAGGCAGGGCCTGGACATTGGGATTAGGAAGTTTCTCCAAAGGAGCTAAACTCAGTGGACAGATTGCTAGCCCAGCGACTGTGCCCTCCCCACTAGAGCATGGTGGCCTCAGAGAGGAGCGAGCAGCAGCCTGACCCGTCGTGTCATTGACTGGCAAGAAATGAGGCCATGGGACTGAAGCTTTTCCAAAGCTGCGCAGTTACTGATTGTCTCAGCCAGCATCCAGTCCTCCCTCCCCTGGTCCAGCACACATACTGAATGAAACAGTGAGCCCAGAGCACTCCTGACACATGTGTGTGAAAGTGGCTGAAACCGTGGCACTTTCAGCTGCAGGCCACAGACATCAGCTCCTGACCCTGCAGGGCCCGCTGCTCTTCTCAACACTTGTTGCAGGGAGCTTTCTGGAGAATGAGCACAAGCAGCCATTGGAAGAATGGGTTCATGTGGGGTCTGCAAGCATCTGTCATACAGAGAATTCTGTGACTGACCATGTGACTGACCGTGTGACTGAACGTGCTGCTGGTCTGATTGGCACTGGGAAGGACTCCATCCCCGTGGCCAGGGGAAAGCAGCCAAACTGGCGTGCGGCAGGGGGACAGTCTTCAGGGGACAGGGCAGGGTGCCCTGGTGGGATTAGGGAAGCTCTGTGATGTTGAGCTTCTTGCCGAACTTCTTTGTGCCTCAGTCTCCTCATTTCTCCTATGCAGTTATAATAACAGCATGACTCCTGGAGGGTTGTGGTGCAAAATGGGGCTGACACATGTGAAGAATGGTGTGCCTGTCTGAGTGCATGATCTGCAAGTGTCAGCCCTAAGTGGGTGGCAGGTACAGAAACTCGGTGAGCCTCCTTACTGCTGCATGGGGCAGAGAGCTTAGGATGCTGCCTTTTCTTTCTTTCTGTTTTTTTTAGAGGTAACCTAAAAATGTCTTTATTTTTTTATCTATTTATTGTCTAAAGTTTTACATACATCTCCTTTTTCCCCAATTGACCCCCACCCCAAGCCATTCCCACCCTGGGCAAGCCCCCACCGCCCCAGTGTCTGTGTCTATTGGTTATACTAATATACATGCATACAAGTCCTTTGGTTGCTCTCTAACACCCCCTCCCCTACCATTTGTCTCTGGATCTGTTCTTCTTTATCAAATTATGTTGATCATTATATCCCACATAGGAGTGAGATCATGTGATATTTATCTTTCTCCAACTGGCTTATTTCGCTTAGCATAATGCTCTCCAGTTCCATCCATGATGTTGCAAATGGTAAAAGTTCCTTCTTTTTTTTATAGTGGTGTAGTATTCCATTGTGTAGATGTACCACAGTTTTTCAATCCACTCATCTGCTGATGGGCACGTAGGCTGTTTCCAAATCTTAGCTATTGTAAATTGTGCTGCTATGAACATAGGGGTGCATATATCCTTTCTGATTGGTGTTTCTGGTTTCTTGGGATATATTCCTGGAAGTGGGATTACTGGGTCAAATGGGATTCCATTTTTAATTTTTGAGGAAACTCCATAATGTCTTCCACAGTGGCTGCACCAGTCTACATTCCCACCAGCAGTGCAGGAGGGTTCCCTTTTCTCTACATCCTCGCCAGCACTTGTCGTTTGTGGATTTGTTGATGATAGCCATTCTGACAGGTGTGCGATGGTATCTTATTGTTGTTTTGATTTGCATCTCTCAGATGATTAGTGACTTTGAGCATGTTTTCATATGTCTCTGGGCTTTCTGTATGTCCTCTTTCGATAAGTGTCTATTTAGATCCTTTGTCCATTTTTTGATTGGATCGTTTATCTTCCTTTTGTTAAGTTGTATGAGTTCTCTGTAAATTTTGGAGAATAAACCCTTATCTGAAATAGCATTGGTAAATATGTACTCCCATGTAGTGGGCTTTCTTGTTTTGTTGATGGTTCCTTTTGCTGTGCAGAAGCTTTTTTTTTTTTAAATGTAGTCCCATTTGTTTATTTTCTCCTCAATCTCCATTGCCCTAGGAGCTGTGTCTGTACAAATATTGTTACAACATATGTCTGCTATTTTACTGCCTATGGAGTCTTGTAGGATTTTTATGGTTTCCCGTCTTACATTTAAGTCCTTTAGCCATTTTGAGTTTGTTTTTGTGTATGGTGTAAGTTTGTGATCTAGTTTCATTTTTTTGCATGTATCTGACCAAATTTCCCAGAACCATTTATGAAAGAGACTGTTTTGACCCCATTGTATGCTCTTGCCTCCTTTTTCAAATATTAATTGAGCATAATGGCTTGGGTCAATTTCTGGGTTCTCTGTTCTGTTCCATTGGTCTACATGTCTGTTCTTGTGCTAATACCAGGCAGTTTTGAGAACCATGGCTTGGTAATATAGCTTGATATCGGATATTGTGATCCCTCCAACTTTGTTCTTCTTTCTCGGGATTGCTGTGGCTATTTGGGGTCTTTTATTATTCCAGATGAATTTTTGGAGAGTTTGTTGTATATCTTTGAAATATACCGTTGGTATTTTAATAGAGATTGCATTGAATCTGTAGATTGCTTTGGGTAGTAGGGGTATTTTAATGACGTTAATTCTACCAATCCATGAATATGGTATGTTCTTCCATTTGTTTATGTCTTCCTTATCTCTTTTTTCAATGTCCTGTGGTTTTCTGAGTACAGGTCTTTTACATCCTTAGTTAAGTTTATTCCTAGGTATCTTAATTTTTTTGGTGCAATGGTAAATGGCATTGTTTTTGTTTCTCTTTCTGTGAGCTCATTATTGGTATATAAAAAGGCCATAGATATTTGGGTGTTAATTTTGTATCCTGCTAAATTGCCAAATTTATTTATTAGGTCTAGTAGATTTTTTTCTTTTTGGTGTCAAGAGTGGGATGGTCTAGTAGTTTTTTGATGGAATCTTTGGGGTTTTCTATGTATAGTATCATGTCATCTGCAAATAAGGACAGTTTTACTTCTTCTTTTCTAATTTGGATGCCTTTTATTTTTTCTACTTGTCTGATCGCTATGGGCAGCACTTCCGGTACTATGTCAAACAGGAATGGTGAAAGGGGGCATCCCTGTCTTGTTCCTGTTCTTAGGGGAAATGAGTTTAGTTTTTGCCCATTGAGTATGATGTTGGCTGTAGGACTGTCATATAGGGCTTTTATTATGTCAAGGTATGATCCCTCTATTCCCACTTTGTTGAGAGGTTTTATCAAGAAAGGGTGTTGGATTTTGTCAAATGCATTTTCTGCATCGATTGATATGATTATGTGATTTTTGTCTCTCATTTTGTTTATGTGATGTATCACATTTATTGATTTGTGGATATTGTACCATCCTTTCATCCCTGGAATAAATCCTACTTGGTCATGGTGTATGATCTTTCTAATGTAATGCTGAATCCAATTTGCTAGAATTTTGTTGAGGATTTTTGTATCTATGTTCATCAAGGATATTGGCCTGTAGTTTTCTTTTTTTGCGGTGTCTTTATCTGGTTTGGGGATTAGGGTAATGCTGGCTTCATAGAAAGAGCTTGGAAGTGTGCCTTACTCTTGAATTTTTTGGAATAGTCTGAGGAGGATAGGTTTTAGTTCTTTGAATGCTTGGTAGAACTCCCTTGTAAAGCCGTCCGGACCAGGGCTTTTGTTTACTGGAAGATATTTACTCACTGCTTCAATTTCTTCAGTAGTTATTGGCCTATTCAGGTTTTTTGATTCTCCTTGATTGAGTTTTGGGAGCTTGTGTTTTTCTAAGAATATGTCCATTTCATCTAGGTTGTCCATTTTGTTGGAATAGAGTTGTTCATAGTATTTTTTCATAATAATTTGAATTTCTGTGGGATCGGTTGTTATTTCACCTCTTTCATTTCTGATTTTGTTTATTTGGGTCCTCTCTCTTTGCTTCTTGGTGAGCCTGTCTAGAGGTTCATCAATCTTCTTTATCCTTTCAAAAACCAGCTCTTGGTTTTGTTGATCTTTTGTATTGGTTTTTTATTTTTTATTTTTGGTCTCTATGTAATTTATCTCCATTCTTGATATTTATCATATCCTTCCTTCTGCTTACACTGGGCTTTTCTTGTTGCTCTCTTTATAACTCTTTGAGTTGTAGGTTAGATCATTTATTACCATTGTTTCTTGTTTTTTGAGATAGGCCCATAGAGCTATGAACTTCCCTCTCAAGACTGTTTTCACTGTGTTCCATAGATTTTGGATTATTGTGTTTTCATTGTCATTTGTTGCCATATTGCTTTTTATTTCTTCTTTGATCTCTTTGGTAACCCAATCACTGTTTAATAGCATGCTATTTAGCCACCGAGTGTTTGATTTTTTTCATTATTTTTATTGTAGTTGATTTCTAATTTTATGCCATTGTGAAGTGAGAAGATGCTTGATATGATTTCTATCTTCTTGAATTTGAAGAGACTTTGCCTGTTCCCCAATATGTGGTCTTTCTTTGAAAATGACCTGTGTGCACTTGAGAAGAAAATATATTCTGTAGCTTTGGGGTGAAATGTTCTGAAGATATCAATTAATTACTTCTGTTCTACTGAGTCATTTAGGATTGATATTTCTTTGCTGATTTTTTGTTTAGAGGATTTGTCCAGTGGTGTTAATAGAGTATTAAAGTCCCCTACTATGACTATATTGCTGTCAATCTCTCCCTTGATATCCACCAGAAGTTTTTTTTTTAATGTATTTCGGTGCTCCTGTATTGGGTGCATATATATTTACCAGAGTTATATCTTCTTGTTGAATTGCTCTCTTTAGTATTATGAAGTGGCCTTTCTTATCTCTTGTTATGACCTTCATTTTGAGGTCTAATTTGTCAGATATAAGTGTTGCTACCCCAGCTTTTTTTTTCATTTCCATTCGCCTGAAAACCTCTTTTTCATCCCTTCACCATCAGTCTGTGTGAGTCCTTTGTTTTGAGGTGGGTCTCCTGTAGGCAGCAGATATATGGATCATGTTTTCGTATCTACTCAACTACCCTTTGTCTTTTGATTGGGGCATTTAATCTATTTACATTCAAAGTTATTTTTGATAGGTATTTGTTTGTCAACATTTTTATTCTTTATTCCCGTGTTCCTTCTTCCCTTCTTATTTCTTCTTTTTACAGCAAACCCTTTAGCATTTCTTGCATTGCTGGTTTGGTGGTAATAAACTCCCTTAGTTCTTTTTTGTCTGTGAAGCTCCTGATTTCACCCTCAATTTTTATTGCTTGCCTTGTTGGGTACAGTCTTATTGGTTTTAGACCCTTGCTTTGCATGACTTTGTATATTTCATTCCATTCCCTTCTGGCCTGATGTGTTTCTGTTGAGAAATCAGTCTATAGTCTGGTGGGTGATCCTTTGTAGGTAACTTTCTATCTCTCTCTGGCAACCTTTAAGATTCTTACTTTGTTGTTAGTGTTTGCCAATGTAATTATAATGTGTCTTGGTGTTGGTCTTTTTGGGATCATCTTGTTTGGGACTCTGTGAGCTTCTTGGACTGTGTGAGTTTTTTCTTCTTCCCAATATCAGGGAAGTTTTCTGTCATTATTTCTTCAAACAGGTTTTCTATTCCTTGCTCAGTTTTGTCTCCTTCTGGCACCCCTATTATGCGGATGTTGCTTCTTTTCGTGTTGTCTCAAAGTTCCCTTAGGCTTTCCTCCTGTTTTTTAAGTTTTTTTTTTCTTTCTAGATGCTACTCTGCTTGGGTATTTTTTCCTACCTTGTCTTCTAGCTCACTTCTTCTAGTTTATTGTTGATGCTTCCTGTTGAATTTTTTATTGCAGCGATGTCATTCTTCATTTCCACTTGATTCTTACACATGTTGAATTTGTCTTCCATCCTTTTCAGCGACTTTATGACCATTTTTCTGAACTCTTTCTCTGATATATTGCTTGCCTCCATTTTGTTTATTTCCTTTTCTGGTGATGCCTCTTTTTCTTTTGTATGCGGGCTGTTTCTTTGTCTCCCCATGATCCCTCCTCTCTGGGTGTCTGGTTATGTAGCTCTCTCTCTCCTGCATTGACTTAAAGGTACAAAATACAATACAACAAGACACAATGCACAAGGCACCAAACACAAATGTATTCACGATACTAATAACCCCAAATAAAGGTGACCACCAGAAAATAGAGAATTAGGGGATAAAAAAGAGTTCAAAAATGATATTGACAGAAGGAAAAAATGTAAGAGAGAAAAGAAAAAGAAGAAAAAAGAAAAGGGAAAATATATGTATGTGGGGAGAAAACTCCAAAAAAATCAACAACTAATCCAAAGAATGCAAACAACAAACACCTAAAGATGAATGCAAACTACAAACAACAACTAATCTAAAAAATGCAAACAACAAACACCCAAACAACCTATACCCCAATGAATCTGAGGAGCAGAGCTTATTTACAGAAGGTAAGGTCAAAGAACTGAATGAATGGAAAAATAGCCAAAATTCAGTATAGAGGAGGTAGAAAGAGAATGAGTGTATAAGAAGAAAAGTAAAAAACAAAATACAAAAAAAGGAAAAAATATATATATACTAAAATCTATAATAACAAAAAGGTAATATGGTAATTAGACCAGACAGCTGAACGACCTTCTGCACATCTGAACATCCTTCCCAACAAAGACAGGGTGGCGGCGGCTGAGGTAGGGCCAGCTGCTATGGTGGCATTGGGTGGCTGAGGCACCCAGGGCTGCGAGTGGGACCCTCCAGCCTTGGTGAGCCCACAGCCCCACCCCTGCACCAGCCACTAACCCTATGCATGGTTCTTGGGTCCCACAGTGCAGCCCCCACCTTTGCTGACCCCGCCGACCCAGCGCCACCATACACCCCAGCCTGGAGTTGTTCATGCACACACACGGGACCATGCACCCACCGGGCAGAGGGCAGCCTGTTCTGCTCCCGTGGCAGCTCTCCCGACATCCAGGTGGAGAGCTGAGGAGGACTCAGCGCTGGCGATAATAATAGCTCCTGTTTATCAACCACTCACACTGTGCCAGTTTCTGTGTTGAACCCTTTGTGTGCGTTCATCCTCGCATCAGTCCTGTGAAGTCTCCATGATTGTTATTCTTATTTTTCAGAGGCAGCATTTGAGATTCAGAAAGGTCAAGTGACTTGCAGTCAGAAGGTGGTGAAGTCAAAAGGGAACCAGAATTTCTTGATACCCACTTGCTGCTGAACATAGAGCTGTGACACCCACTGAGGTCTCGCTGATGTCAATAAATTGCTTCCCAGTAGAAATAAAATAGTGGTAAAGAAGAAGGGGAGAGTGTGGATGAGAAGTGTGAAGGAAGCACCGGTGGGGCACAGTATTTACTGCAGACTCCCTAGATAGTGGGACAGCCAGATCAGTGCCCCAGAGGCCATCGAGGATCATGAGGGGGACAGTTACCACCCAGAAACCCTATCATAGAACATTGTTTAAGGCAGAGATTTTAATTTATTGTAGCTGCTAACTATTGCACAGCTGACTGGAGATGCCCCCAAGTAATTAAAACTAAGGGTGTTAAAATAAAAATTTATTATTTCATCCCTGTTAATGACCTTTGAAGAACTTTCACTCGGGTGAAAAAGAACCCTCTACATGATAGCCCCTACACATGCGCATTCGAGTCTGGATGCAGCTCCACTTCATCCACCCAGTGAACTGCACCACCATCTACTGGTTTGCTTCAGCCAGAAACCTTAAGATCATCTTTGACTACACTTTTGCTTGACTTTAGGTGAATATAAATGTTTTCACTTTTTATTATGGAAAATTTAAAAATATAGGTGAAAGGAGAAAGAACAGTGTAATGAACCCTACTCATATACCCATCACTCAGTTTCAACAATTATCAACACCTGGCCAAGAGTTTATTATTATTTGACAAATATATATGATATATGAATCATATACCAAGTTCCAATCTAGGCCCTATGGATCCAAAGATGTATCAGATTTGACTGTAACCCAACCTGGAGGATATAACATCTGGCCTTGGTCCTTGATAGGTGAATAAGAGTTACCCAGAAAAAGAAAGTTGTCCTTATTCATTCATTCTCTTTCAACAAATAATTATTATGTGTGAGTCACTGTCCTTGGTGCTAAGAACACATAAAGAAACAAGATTGCGTTTCTACCTTCTTGAAATTTGAATAATGGGAAAGAGACATTAAACGTGATTAGAAATGTGATGAGTATCTTTATTTTAAAAAATATTTTTATTGTTGATAGCATTACAGATATCTACAATTTCCCCCTCTTACTTCCCTCCCCCTAGGTCTTCACTACTCTATTGCCCATGTCCATGGGCTATGATATCCTATATAATAAAAGGGTAATATGCAAATAGACCGAACAGCGGAATGACTGGTCACTATGATGCACACTGACCACTAGGGGGCCGACGCTCAATGCAGGAGCTGTCCCCAACCTCTCGGTCCCTCCCCTCCATCCACCACCCCTGGCCAGCAAGCTCTGATTACCTGATGGTGACTGGGGAACCGGGAACTGGGGGTGGGTGGCCATGGTGGGTGGGGCCAGCTGCCAGCAGCCAGGGAAGCAACTTGGTCCTTGATAGGTGATCTCAGGTCAGGCCTAGGGACCATACTCGAATTTTGTGCACAGGGCCTCTAGTATATATATAAAAGAAAATTTATATATATAAAATTTTTTCTCTTCTTTAATTTTTCTATCTATGTATTCGTTAACTATTGGAAAAGGAGAATAGAGAGTAGATAAGCCTGAGTTGGTGATTGGAATTAGTTAAGCTATTAGTAGAAGAAGATAACAAGTGAGGAGAGGAAACACAGAAGCAAAAAGAAAAAGAAAAAGAAACAAACAAACAAAAAAACCCCAAACTAATCAACAATCAAACAAACAACAACAAGACAGAAAGAAAAAGGCAAAACAAAACAAAAAACAAAAAAAGGAAGAGAAAAGAAAAATAAAAAGATTTGGATAGTGAAGAAAGAGAAGAGAAAAGTGTGTATGGACTTGGAGCAGGAGAGCAGAAATTAGATATATAAGTAGGATCAAGTTTTTAACAGGGAGTAAAAAGAAAGGATAGGGAAAAACTAAAGCAGAAACAGGGTAAGAGAAACAGGACAAAAAAGGGGAAAAGTGAGGAAGAGAGTGTTGGCATAAAGGAAAAATTGAGATAGAGTAAAATAATGCTAAAGAAAAAATAAAAATAGAATGTAGAACACTAATCCCAAAATAAAATAAAGAAAAATAAAACTTTAAAAAAGGTAAAATAATAGTAGTAATAATAATAATTAAACATGAAAATATAATAATAAAAAAGGTAAAATCAAGTGAGAAAAAAAATTTAGTTTCTTAAGTAAAAGTTAAAAAATAAAAATGTGAAGTAGTGAAGGTCAATAACTTCCTCTACTGTTCTGTTTGGTACATCTGTTTCCTGTCAGGTAGTCAGGACAGTATTGAAGTTCCCTGCGATCCACTGCTCCTCGGTGTCATAAGCCACAACCTTGTTTTCAAGCAGGTGGGATCTCTGTTTCTCAGCCTGCTTTTAGTTGTATTTACACAAGAGTCAATTTGTGATTCAACCCTTGGGTGGCAGTGTTTCTGTATTAATATCTGGTGCTAAAAGGCCTCTCTACCCAGTGTTTAGATTGCTTTCCCTGCAGCACTTAATACTGGGTTGGGGAGACAGACTGCCCCAGAGCTGGTTTTCTGTTAGTCTCTCCCCACTCTGATCCCCAGGTTCCACAAAAACAACTTTCCCCTGCAGTCTCTGTGAGTGTTTTTAATTTGAAGATCCTACGTACTGGGCTTAGTAATCAAAAGCAAGGATTTAAAAAGAAAAAAAAAAGCCAGAGTAAGTGCGAAGACTCACGTCTTTTTCCCCTGGCACTGCGAGCATCACTGCGCAGCCAGTATACTGGTAGAAGTTCAGGCTGCCTTTCTGGGCCCAGCCCAGCTGTGGGTTGATTTCTAGAGTCCTCTTCTGCCAGAAGCCCTGTGGACTCCCTTCCACATTTTTGGGTTACTGACCCCTCCGGCTTCGGATTTTGTGGGGCGCAGTCTTCCTCTGAGACTCTAGATCCCACTGCACACATTTCTCCCTGCAGCCTGGACCCCAGACCTCACCTTTCTCTAGGCCAGTGGTCAGCAAACTGCGGCTCGCAAGCCACATGCGGCTCTTTGCCCCCTTGAGTGTGGCCACGAAGTTTCAATCGCACTGTATGTGCATGCCCGCACGTGGTATTTTGTGGAAGAGCCACACTCAAGGGGCTGCAGTTTGCAGACCACTGCTCTAGGTGATATCTGACCTTTCTGTCTGCCGATTGCCTCACCAGCTGTGTTTAATTTGTCAGTTCCAGGTGGGTGTTATTCGATTCAGCTGTTCCTTCTATCTGCTCTGTGAGAAGGTGCAGGGCTCGTCAGTGTATTTGGTGCCACTCTGTCTCCCCCCTTGACAGACTATCCAGGAGCCTGCGGTCTTGGAGGCTGGAGTCCTGGTGGTTGTGGGTTTGCAATTGAGGCAGCTGGTCCCTGGGTGTTGTGGTTGTAGGGTCCTGGGAGATATCCAAGGTCTTCTCAATTGAAGGTAAGGCTGGGCTTCCAATCACAGCCACTCTCCCTTTCAAGATGGCATGGTCTCTGTGGCAGAGCCAGCCACTCCAGGAGAGATTTCAACAGCAGTAGAGGCTGCCCATACCAGGGGAGCCAGGTCCGGCAGTTCCCAGCAGTCCCTTGGAATATAGCTGTCCCTCACTCACAAATACAGACACTCCCCACATATCCATGCACTCTCCTTTTGTTCTCTCACTCACACACTATCTTGCAGCCTGCCATCCCATCAGCTGCCATCTTGGATCTCCTTTCTTTTTTTTTTTTTTAAACCCTGATGATGCTAGAAATCTGCCCCTGCATCCTGGCTTCTTCCACACAGACAGGATGAAATCACTAAATAGAAATATTTGGGATGGTGGGCTCACAATGCAATATGCAGATGATGTACCATAGAATTGTACACTTGAAACCTACATAATTTTATTGACCAATGTCACCCCAACAAATTTAATTCAAAAAAAGAAGTAACTGTGAAATAAAAGACATAGGATTGATCAACCAGGGGGACAGAGGGTGGTTGTATTGATATAGGTGCTTTGAAAGATTATATAGCTTATAAGCTTTCATTATAATATTTTAATTGATAGTTTTCACAAATTCAGGTTACTATGAATTAATGAACAGTATAAATGATGACATTTTAAAAATAACAACATTTTAGTGATTTCATTCTATACAGGAACCATAAGTGGCCTAAGAAAGCTTCCCTTCAGATGCTGTTAGGAGACTCAGTGAGGCCACTCACTGAGTGAGCCTAGCTGAGAGTGCACAGGCTCACCCTCCAAGAGCCAGCTATCTGGATTTGGATCCAGATGTCCCATTTGTTGTTTAAGGGGCCCTGGAATATGAGGATTTTTTTTAAGCCTTACTTTACTCTGAAGCAAAATGGACTAATCATAGTTTCTATATCCGAGGGTTGTGTCAAAACAGGCAAACCCAGACTTAGACAAGAAGAAACTTGATTCAAAAGGACAGTTTCCACAGGAGAATATGCAATCTCAGGCACCTGCAGGTGCCTCAGACACAAACAGAAAAGGGTTTCCTTTTACAGGGAGGGGTGGGCAGATCTCAGTGGCATTGGGCAGCTGGGCAGGAAGGTGCACAATGGCCGGGATCTGGCAGGAAATGCCTCACTGTGGTCAGCCCACTTCCTGGACAAGCTGAAGAAGGGACACTTCAGTGCTATCTCAGGCTGGGGCCAAGCAGGGGGCCTGTGGGAAGGGTAGAAGCCTCACCAAGATCAAGAAAGCAGAGGGCAAGAAATGGGCAATTGTGAACGCATGGTCAGTTCTGAGAAGTAAGTGAAATGATCCTTGTTATTATAACTCACCAAGTTTTCTGCTTATTAACTAAGAATGCTGGGTTGGTTTGTTGTTGCTGTTTTTTTTTATTATAAGAGCTTGAGCTTGATTGTAAAGAACCGGAGACTAGCTGTTTCTTTCTTTGGAGCAGAATAGTTCAGTGGCATGGCCACAACAATGGTAACATACCATGCAGTGAGCATCTGCCATGTCCGGGCATGGCCCAGAGGCCCCCAGGGGCTGGGCGATGGAGCCATGGAAAGGGCAGGGCTTGGGAAGTTGTGTATTTAGAGAAGTCATCTAGAGTCACTCCTGAGATTCTATGTCTTCTTAATGCAGGTGATGACATTCCTGAAACCAGGAGTTCAGGAGAAGCATGTGTGGAGGGATTGGGAATCTTACTTAGAAATGTTGCTTTGAGGGGCCAAGGAGACATTCCAAAGCAGACATTTAGTGGGCAGGGCAGTGGTCTGGGCTGGATATAAAGATACTAGAGGCCTAGTGCATGAAATTTATGCATGGGGGGTCAGGGGGTCCCTCAGCCCTGCCTGCATCCTCTCGCAATCCAGTACCTTTTGGGGGATGTCTGACTGCCAGTTTAGGCCCAATCCTGCTGCGGATCAGGCCTAAACTGGTAGTTGGACATCCCTCTTGCAATCCGGGACCACTGGCTCCTAACTGCTCGCCTGCCTGCCTGATCACCCCTAACTGCCTCTGCCTGCCTGCCTCATTGCCCCAACCACTCGCCTGCCTGCATGATCGCCCTTAACTGCTCCCTGGGGGGAGGGGGGAAGGCCAGCCTGGGCAAGCGGCCATGGTGTTCTGCACTTTACAACCAGAAATGTTTTATTAGGCAGTCTCCAAAAACTTGAACTGGAAAACCTAAACGTAGAGTGCTCAGATTTCAGGCATCAGGTGCTATTAGCAGGATTTCTATCCCAATTAAACTCTAATTCTGAGGTCTCAACAGTGTGGACAAACTGCCCTTCACTATCTCCAAAGTTTCTTATTCGTCACTACCCCATTTTCTTCTGCTTCAAACCAAGGTAACAAACAAAACCTTTAATTCTGATCTTCCTCGTGCAAACCTCAATTGAAATAATTTCCAGCCAGAAGTCACATCCAAATACTGAAAGACTGAGGACTATAGGGCTTACTATGCACATGCATAATAACAGGCTCACATTCTAGTTATAGGCGCCCAGGCGTTCTCCACAATTCCACAACCCTCTGGTCGCATACTTCTGGTTTTTCTAGCTCCTCCTTAAGTGGTGTTTCCTTCAGTCACATTGGAACATTCAGGCCCTGTAGTTGGAGAGGATTTTTCTGTTCTTTGACGTTGATACCTGTTTACTATTTGGAATCAGTGAAGTTTCGGGTGTACTGCTGTTGCCATGAACATGTCGGTCCCAAGTGCACTCATGAAACAACCGCCCATTCAGTCCACGGCTGGTGCCATCCTGGTTTGCAATGAGAAAGGTAATTTTCCAATCAGATTTTACTCTTCCTTCCCCAGCACACTCCAAACCTACTCCAGGCCAACCACCTTAACCCCGCAGACACTTAAAACCTTCTCCCCTATTTCTTCGACTTTCCCCCATCAAACTCACACCCTATCGCATTGCCTAGGGGCACCCCTAACCACTCCCTGAGGGGTGGGGCCAGCCTGGGTGAGAGGCTGTGGTGTTCTGGTCTCTGATCGTTCTAGTCATTTCACCATTTCGATCACTGGCCTTTTATTATATAGGACTAGAGGCCCGGTGCACAAAAATTTGTGCACTCGGGGGCAGGGGGGTCCCCCAGCCCGGCCTGTGCCCTCTCGCAGTCTGGGACCCCTCAGGAGATAACGACCTGCTGGCTTAGGCCTGCTCCCGGGTGGCAGAGGGCACGCCCAATCCCAAGGTGCAGCCCCTGGTTGGGCTCAGAGCAGGGCCGATTGGGGAGTTGGGGCACCGCCCCCTGTCATGCACAGAGCAGGGTGGATCGGGAGGTTGCGATGCCACCCTCAGTCATACTCAGGGTAGGGCCGATTGGGGGGTTGGGGCACCTCCCCCTGTCACACTCAAGGCAGGGTCGATGGGGAGGTTGCGGCGCCACCCCCTGTCACTCACAGAGCAGGGCCCATCAGGGGGTTGAGGAGCTCCCCCCTGTCACTCACAGAGTAGGGCCAATAGGGGAGTTGGGGCACCGCCCCCTGTCACACACAGAGCAGGGCAGATCAGGGGGTTGGGGCGCTGCACCCTGTCACACTCAGGGCAGGGCCAATGGGGAGGTTATGGCTCTACCCTGTCACACACAGAGCAAGGCCCGTGGAGGGGAGTTGGGGCGCCACCCTCTATCACCCACAGAGCAGGGCCGATCAGGGGGTTGGCGCGCCGCCACCATCACACTCAGGGCAGGGCCGATGGATAGGTTATGGCTCTACCCTGTCACACACAGAGCAGGACCCGTGGGTGGGGGGGGGGGGGTTGGAGTGCCACACCCTGTCAAACACAGAGCCCCAGGGAGATCAGGGGATTGGGGAGCTCCCCCCTATCAGGCACAGAGCAGGGCTGATCAGGGGGTTGGGGCGCCTTCCCCTGTCACGAACAGAGCAGGGCGGATAGAGAGGTTGTGGCCCCTCCCCCTGTCACTCACAGAGCTGCAGGGCTGATCAGGGGGTTTGGGCGCTGCCCCCTGCGACGCTGATCCCGGTGCCGGGAGCCTCGCTGCTCCGCTGATCCCGGTGCTGGGAGGCATATTACCCTTTTACTATATAGGATAGAGATCTGGTGCATGGGTGGGGGCTGGCTGGTTTGCCCTGAAGGGTGTCCTGGATCAGGGTGAGGGTCCCCACTGGGGTGCCTGGCCAGTCCGGGTGAGGGGCTGAGGGCCGTTTTCAGGCTGGCGGGTGACTGAAGCTCCCAACTGCTCCTTTTTTTCTTTTTTTTTTTCTATTCTGGGCCAGCTTTAGTTCTGAGGCCTCGCTGCTGAAAGCAGGATTCTGGCCTTTACCTTCTGTATTTGATACAATGTTGCGGTCTGGCTGGCTGAAGCCCGGCTGAATGAAAGCCGGTTTCTGGGGTTTTGTTTAGCTTCTATATTTGCAACATAGTTGCTTAGAGTTGCAGCTGAGAGGCCGGCAAGTCAGGCAGGGAACGTTGGAGTCCGCCATCACTGGAGCAAGCAAGCCTCCCTGTTCGCTTCAGTGCATGGCTGCCTGCCGCCATCTTGGCTGACAGTTAATTTGCATAAAGATATGCTGATTAGCCAATGGGAAGGGTAGCAGAGTGACACCAATTTGCATGTTTCTCTTTTATTAGTGTAGATGGGAGACGTGAACACAGTCATGAAAACCATAGCAGGAAGATCATTTCAGGAGCAGATACCTTCCTTCAAGTGCAGTCTGTCCCTGCGCTGATGGGTAAGTATCTGCTCATGCACTTCTGTGTGCATTTGCTCAGCAACTACTAAGTTCGTTCTACATGCAAAGCACTGCTGGTTTCCAGGAGGAAAAATGAATGGTTCTCCTCAAGCAGCACATGACCCAGCCCAGCAATTCACAGTTATGGAGGTTTGCCCCTGGGGACACGTGCAATGTCTGGAGATATATTGATATCGCAACTGAGGAGGAGAGGCTGGGACTAGCACTGGGAAGTAGAGGCCAAGGATGCTGCGAAACATCCTGACGGGCATGAGACAGCCTTCCCACCCTTGACAGAGAATGATCTGGTCCCAAGTGTGAGGATGAGAACCCCTGACCTACACTAAGAAACAGTACATGCACTCACAAAACTAAAACCCCATTGCCTTCGGCAAACTGCATGTGGTGGCTTTGTAACTTGTCAACTTGGCTAAGCCAAACTCCAGTCCCCCAAGTCCCCTTTGGGGTGCAGCCTGAGAGTGGCTCTATGAGCTGTGGAGGCCGAGGGAAGCAGCAGCACCTCTGGCTCAGACAAGTGCTGCCCACATGCCACCTCCCTCAAGATGTCGGGCAGCAGGTGGGCTTACAGCCCTCACCTGCCCCAGCTCTACCAGCTTCTCTAACTGCTAGGCCAGGGAGAGGTTGTGCAGCTCTGTGGCAAAGGGTTTCAGCTTCTTCAGGAGCCCTGCACCTCTGAAACCACAGGCAATAAGAACTGACGTGGGTGTCAGTTCATTCTCATGGGCTTCAGCTCATGCTTGTCACAGCTTGCTCTTGCTCTCACACTTAACATGCACTTCCCTGGCTGATGCCCACCCTGTAGACATACAGCTCCAGCATCAGACAAGAAGATACATCTTTTAGAGAATGTTCAACTCATTCTTGCAATTACTAAGGGCAAGTCTTGATATTTATGTGTATACTAGAGGCCCAGTGCACGAATTAGTGCATGGGTGGGGTCCCTCACCTGGCCAGTGATCAAGGCCTATAAGGGGCTGGCCAGCCAGGGGAGGACCCTAGAAGGTTGGCTGGCTGGCCCCCCCGGATCAGGGTCTATTGGGGGGCTGCTGGCCAGCAGGAGGGAGGGACTGCAGGAGGCTGGCCAGCTGGGGGCAGGACAAGAGTCTGTGGGAGGTTGGTCTGGTCCATAGGAGGTTGGCTGGGTGGGGGGGAGGGGTTGCGGGAGGTTGGCTGACAGGGAAGGGACCACAGGAGGTTGACTGGCCGGGAGGAAGGGCCGTGGGAAGTTGGCTGTGGGAGCACACTGACCACCAGGGGTTAGCTCCTGTGTTGAGCTTCTGTCCCCTGGTGGTCAGTGTGCATCATAGTGACTGGTTGACTGGTCATTCTGGTCATTTTGGTTGTTCTGGTCATTCGGCTGTGACAATCGCTTGGGCTTTTATATATATAGTCTAGTGTCCTGGTGCACGGATTCGTGCACATTGAAAGGAAATTAATAAGAAGGTGGCCGGCAAGACAGGTCTGGGTGAGACTGGCCAGACACACCCTAGAGTCAACCTTCCATGGTCCCTCCCTGGCTGCCGCAACTGGGGCAGCACCGGGGCTTGAAGGGCATATGGGGAGTGAGCAGCGACCCTCTGGCAGGTGGGATCCTTGGCTTGGTCTGCAGGGATTGGGCCGAAACTGGCTCTCCAACATCCCTGGAAGGGTCCCAGAGGGTGAGAGTTGTTGTCACTAGGCAGCACCTGCGTTGAGTGTCTGCACCCTGGTGGTCAGTGCACATCATACCTAATGGCCAGTAGGATGGTCGCTTAGCCTTTTATATATATAGATTTGATCTCTGATTTAAACCTTAGTGATATGTTGTGTTTAGATCAGGGTCAGCTTATTATCATTTCTAACACAGAACAAGAGAATTTTTTAAAAAATATGTTTTATTGGTTTTTTATAGAGAGGAAGGGAAAGAGATAGAGAGTTAGAAAGATCGATAAGAGAGAAACATCAACCAGCTGCCTCCTGCACACCCCCGACTAGGGATGTGCCCGCAACCAAGGTACATGCCCTTGACCGGAATTGAACCTGGGACCCTTCAGTCCACAGGCTGATGCTCTATCCACCGAGCCAAACCGGCTAGGGCAGAACAAGAGAATTTTATAGTACGGCAGATTATTTTTTCTCCTTGGAGTACAATCAGTGGTCCTTTCCCATAAATTGTTCTAAACCCTGGACTTATTTTGTTCTTGTTTCTCCTCTTTGTCCTCTTCTACCTCTGTCACTTCTTCCCTCTTCTTACTTTTGTCCCATCTCACCTTTTGGATGAATACACTCCATGGATTACAATATGTGCAGGTGTGTGCCAAGACAGTTACCCAGGGTTTGTGTGTACTTCACGTGTGTTTTGCCTGAGGCCAACACAAAGTCCTCAGTCATATCCTGCTACCACCTGGGTCTTAGTCCATTAAAGAAGTATGGTGTCATAATTGGGATGATCCCATTTGGTTGGGATGGTCCACCTAACCATTGGTGTTCAGGTTTGTTTGGGGGTTTTGGTCCCCCACTGGAGATCTCCAGAGTCCTAGTGTCTTCCTTGAGCTGTTAAGAGCAGATCTGTCCTCATTCCTGGGCAGACACCTACCAGGTGGGCCTTTGGCCTTGTTCTCATGGACTCAGTAGGACTGAGGCAGAGGGAAAGTTCCACAAACGGCCCAGGTTAACTCCCAGTGCCATGTGCTCAGAGTCAGGAACCACATGCAGTTGTAGGAAACACAGTTTAAACTTCTATACTCATGGGCCTGTCATGGATCCATGAGCTCATGTCAGCCCCTTGTTCAATTTGTAGCTCAGATGCCCACTTCCTACTTTTTTTCCCTGGCTCAGTATGGAAATCTTCTTACAGTTTATTTCAGGGCCAAGAGCACTACCTTACTCAGCCTGAGGGTGCAGGAGAAATGGCGTGGGCTCTGGGCACCTCCACTGACACAGCTCACCTATGGATTGCCTACTATGTGCTAGGTTCCTTGTTAGGCACTGGCGTGTAGCCTCGGATGAGATACTGTTCTTTCCTTTGTGCTTTTGTACTCCAAAATGTAGAGACACAAATCACGTACTCAAGAAAGCAATACCAAGTTAGGAACTCACATAAGGAAAATTTCTGAACAATTTTATTACCAACCTTGGTGTGTGTGTGTGTGTGTATGTGTGTGTGTGTGTGGGAGGATCTGCAAAGGAAGGGCCCATTCAACCTTACCCTTTGTTTCCTGTCTCTTCCTTCCAAGTCCTCTTATCCATGGCAAGCTATTTTTCCCAATTCTATAGTAATTGCATTTGGAAAATGGCTTTTGTGTAAACATTTATCAAAGTTGTGTCTTACTTCTTTAATTATAAAATAACGAGACTGGATTTGATGATGAATACAAACCTTCATTTCTAAAATGTGTTTCAATGAAAAGCCCTAAATAAGGAAGTGATGCCTCATCCACATTCTTATTTCCTCAACAAAGAACTTAGGTTGATGAGTCAGTCCCAATGCTCTGCTGTCTCTGAACTTCTGGCACAGATACCAGTGTGACCCTTTAGGATTTGCCATATACTACATTGTATTAACAGTGATCTGTAGAGTGTGAGCTCCCAGTGGGGTCTGACTCCTTTTCATCCTTGGTGCCTGCCAGTCTGTCTGTGGTCTAGTCAATGGTTGCTCACAGTGGCTAGTTTTTAGTTTTTAAAACTCAGCAGCTTTAAAAAGTAAGTAACACAAAAGATAGGCATCCATGCATCATGCCTGAGATTTCAGATGCAGTAGGTCTATGTTGGGCCTCAGGAATCATAATTTTAGAATATTTCCTGGGTGATTGTGATGATCGGCCACATTTGAGAACAAGAGGTCTAAACTCATTTGAAACTGTGTGTGTGTGTGTGTGTGTGTGTGTGTGTGTTTATAGGTCCCTCAAGGAGACCGTAATGCGTAACTCCTGCCTTTCCTCCTTCCTGTTGAGTGCCAGATTTGACCTCTGATCTCAGAGATCTCATTACAGTGAGGGCAAAATCAAAAGACGTGTAACTCCTTGAGTCTTCAGTGGTGATCCCCCAGTGGCCAACACTCAGGGGTGATTGGTAACTGCTTTGTTAACGGCTATAAGAAGCCTCGTTGTCAGTGTGCCTATGAGCTTGGCAGGTGCAGAGGTGAGACTTGCTGGCTTGTAACTCCCTCTGAGGTCCTCATTGTGCACGAGCCATGTGGACAATCGCACAGGCCTCCCGGTTTCATCCTTGGGACTTCGACATTTCTTAACCGTCCTTTTACAGATGGGGAAACTGAGACTTAGAAAGTAACTTTCACAGGATTCCAAGCTGGTATATGATGGAGTTGAGGTTTGAACTTAAATCAACACAATGGATTTAACTGTATATTAGTGCCTGACCCATAAAACTGAAGTCTTAGTGTCATAATGTAACACATAGAATTAATAATATCTATTATCTTAACCCTGGGCCATTGGCTGACAAGTTATTTTAAAAAATCAACTTTTAAAACATATTTTTTTGTTTGATTAAAGGAAGCAACCTTTTGCCCCTCCTTTCTGAAACACTCACCACCTTTATTATATTACCACTGAATTAGTATTTTAATGTAATATTTATAAGGAAACCCTTATTCAAAAGAGTAGTTACAATTAGTTCAAACACATTAGCCAAAAGACAGCAATTAAAATTATTTTTGACAGGCCAGTCAGTCATTCTTTTTTTCCATAAATCTTGACAACAAAATTGGTCTTAGTTGCTCATTTTAAAGTGATTTTATCCTTTCAATTATGTTAAACTTCCAAAAAACATAAACACCCATATATACAAAGAAGCAATGTGGTAGTACAGGTGACATCCATTTTTCATTCTTGAAGAAAAAGTTGTGAAAAATTAGCTTTTTAGCTGCTCTTCCATTCTAACGGGAAGCTAATTTGAAAGATTTATAAATCTAACTTATGTGGGCAATCTGTTTTTTTTATTCAAAGTTAACATAAAGCGCCAAGTTGAGCTAAGATGGAAACAGACAACCCCAAAGAGAGATTATGTTGAATGTCTTCTCACATGCCATCGAGTTACAGAAAGTCATCACAGAGGTTTAAACTGGTCCATCTCCCTAGAAGGTAGAAAAAGTTAATTAAGTATGACATCATTTTTTTGGCTTACTTCTCCCCTTTCCCTCCATTCTCTGTCACCTCTTCTCTGATTACTCCTGCCCCTCATTGGTTACTTATTGGATATTTTATATTCTATTCTGACTTTGTTTCAGAGCTTTATTTAATCTCTTGACTGTGTTTAGGTTATAAGAGTTGAAGCTTCATTTTATTTTGCATCAGTTATTATTAAAAACAATTTCTATAAGAAGCACAGAGAGTTCAAGTGATGTCTCTAAAGCCACAGCTAAGTAGAGGAGCCAGGATTTGAACCCAGGGAGGCTGAACTCGGAGATTGTGTTCCTTTTCTGGAAGCTATGCTGCCTCACTGATTTCCATGCTGTTAGTAAATAACAATCAGTGCAATGTACCGAGCCTTCTAACTGTTCAAATGAATGTATATTAATCACCCCATATTAGACGCTCAGTCAACAACTTTGGGAAGTTAGTTTAACAATCACGTTTTACAAAGAAACAGGTGAGGGCAACTGACTTGGCCAAGACTGCCAAGCTGTCACTCATCCCAGGCCATGGCTTGGATTTTAAAGCACATTTTTATCTCTTGCCTCTTTCAAGGATTGTGCCAGACTCAGGAAGCTCTCAAATATTTTCTGCCTGGATGAATGAATCTGCTCTGCTCACTTTCTGTAGAAGTTCAGTAAAGGTGGTTGAGGTAACTATGGCTCTGAGAAGTTAGGCAGCTTGTGCGGGTAATTCAGCTATTAAATAACTGCTAAGAGCCCACATCTTTCTGTCTTTCCTCAGTGACCTACTGGGGGAGGAATGCTGACCTGCTCTCTGAGAGGCAAACTGGCAACAAGAGAGGAATCCTCACCAGACTGAGTTTAACGTGCACTGAAATATTTAGTAGTGAAGTTCCACAATGTCTACAAAATACTTTCCAATGGTTAAAAAAGAGAGAGTGAGCCAAAATTGAACAACTTGTATATCCAGGTGAAAAAGATCAGGTGTATATTGCAGTATTCTTCTGAAATTTATATAGATTTGAAGTTTTCCAAATAAAAAGATGAAGAAGGAAGGAAGGAAATAAGGGAAGAAGGAAAGGAGTAAGGGTGGGAGGGAATTTCAACAGGGTTCATTCACCATCTACTGTCTTTTGCCTATCAATGATTTATTCATTAAAATTTCAAAAATATGATATTTGAGTAAATGACACTCACTGAAAAGAGTCAATGTACTGACATTTATGGGTATGTGGTTATATTTATAGATAATCCTCAGATTTAGTAAACTATTATCTTGTATTCAAAGAGCAGTTGTATTTTCAATAAGTCTGGCAATAAAAATTTTCTACCTAACTATAAAGTGTGAAAGCAGGAAAATAAATAATATTGGTGTTTGAAATAAAATAGCTGATTCAGAAAGCAAGAATTCATTTAAGAGGAATCACAAGATTCAAGTGCTCAATATTCTCACTGCTATCATAAAAATAATTTTGATGAATAACTGGTAGTTTTCTCTCCAATTGTGTTTATTGACAAAAAAATTAAATACAACACAATAGAACTGAAAATTTATAGAAAAAATTCAATAGCCAGTAAAATTTACTTATAATATATGCATTTTACAGTAGATTTCTGGAACTTTTTGTTTACTTTTTTATATTTTAAAATATATAATGGTTATATATTAAATAATATAAAGTAGGAAGAAGAACAAAAATGAAAGCCTTCTTACCCACAAACAACTATTATTTAACAGTTTAGTTGGATTTCCTTTAGGTCTTTTTTATTTAAAGTATTGGTTTTTTCTTATTTACACACTTTTATATCCGGTATACATCTATTTTGTATTTTGCTCTTTTTAAATAACACTATTTCATAAACATTAGTGATAAGTTTTGATAAAATCCTTTCAAAGTAAGAGAAATAAAAACAATAAAAAAGAAACTCTAGGAGGATATACGAGAAATTAGGTAACATTCCCTGGTGGAGAACTGGGGGAACTGGGGAAACAGAAGACAAGGGCAGGATGCAGCCTTCCCAATGGAATACCTCTCTATATAGCTGTATGTGTCACACACACACACACACACACACACAACTTTTGACTTACAGACATATAATGCTTGCTAAATATTTAAAGAAAATTATTTGAATAATTTAAAATTAGGGTATTATTTTTACAATATTATGTTAAGTAGATAGATGTGTATTTACTTTATTTACACAATTTCCAATTAGAGGACCATGTTGTTTATTCCTTCCCCACCTCCCCCCCACCCCCTACACAAATCTGAGTATTTAAATAGCTTTGTCTGATCTGGTTTGGTCATTAGTTGAAATAAATGCACTATCTTACTTCCCATAGGTTTATTTTTATTTTTATATCCTTGCTGATAACTTATAATCAATTTTGAGGCTAAACTTTTTGTACTTTTCTTTCCCCCCACTTAAGGAATATTTCTCTCTTTTATATCAGATATCTCATCAAAATATAGTTGTTTATTTTTAATTGGTATGTTCTGTTCTTTTACAGAGAAAATAAAATATCTTGAAGCGTGTTCTGCATACTACTTGGCAACTTTAGCCCACTCTGTAGCTCTAGTTAGGAAATGGGGAGAACCTTTCAGGCCAGGCTGTGATGCGCTACAGCCACACATGCCCACTTCCCGGGGACTTTCACATGACATCACTGCACATTTCTCAATGCATACCCAGTCCTTTGCCTCCAGGACTGAGTGTGAAGCTAAAAATTTGGGTCAACTTGAGCCTGGAAATGTTAACATGCACAGAGGACAGAGTTTCTGGGTTCCAGCAACACAATGTCACTGTTCCCTGGGTTGACAGAGGGGGCTGCCAGACTGTCCAGCCTGGCTGTGCTTTCTGTAGCTGCGACCCTCTCCACCCTGTCATTCCACTAGCGCTGGAGGCCAGCCTTGGCTTCCCATCCTGAGGAGTAAGGACAAAGCCCTCAACTTACCCTGCAGCAGCCACAACATCGGCAGTCTCCACACAGGGTCCCCAGGAGGCCGTTAATCACCTGGATGGTGCAGAGAAGCATCTGGAACACTGCTATGATGAGCAGGATGGAGAAGAGGGTCAGATTCCAGGACACCACGTTTTCGGGCTCCCTGCACTTGCTCCATAAGGCTTTGTCATTGAGGTAATCCCTGTTAGGGGCATGTTAAAGAAAGGAAACAGCTGTAAAATGTAGGCAATACCTAGACTAGAAAGTCACAATAATAATTTTTCTTTTGAAATACTTTCATCCAAAAACATAAGTGCCATAAGAAAAATAGGCAATAATATCAATATTTTTACAACAATCCCTAAAATGTCTATAGACTATATACTATGTGTAAGATCCTGTTCCAAACATTTTAAACTATTAACTATTTTATTTCTTTTAAAAAAAATTTAAAAATATGTTTTTTATTGATTTCAGAGATGAAGGGAAAAGGAAAGAGAGAAGGAAACATCAATGATGAGAGAGAATCATTGATTGGTTGCCTCCTGCACAGCCCACACTGGGGATTGAGCCCACAACACAGGCGTGTACCCTGACTGGGAAACGAACCGTGATCTCCTGATTTATAGGTCAATGATCAACAACTGAGCTACCCATAACTATTTTATTTCTTATAGAAGCCTTATGCTACTTTTATTTTATTTCACAAATAAAGACATTGAGGCACAGAGAGGTTAAGTGAGTTCCCATAGGTCATAGAGCTCAGTGACAGAGTGACTTTGTGAGCTGACTGAGAGGATGGGTAAACTCAGTATCTACCGGGGAGCCAGGAAAATGAAGACACTCCAGGAAAAGAATCTCACCATCTGGGCTTGGTTCCACCTACTGTGATTTGGGACCACTTGGACATTTGACACAATTCTGCCACGTCTAGTGGCCATCTGAAGTCAAGTAAAGTATAATCGTGTCACATAGTTAAAGGGGAAAGCTTGCCTTTTTTAAAGGCCTAATTCTAAGCAAATTGTAAATTTGACTCAAGTATATTTTTGTCAACATGTGGGAATTCCACTTGCAAAAAGATTTAATTAACTAGAAGCACTAAAGTAATCCGCTGCCTTAATATGTATCTTATAAAAACTCTGAAATAGGAGAACTGCAATACATTTACAAACTCTGTGTATTAGGAGTTCACTGCGTGACAATGCGCGTAGAGCCATGAAGGAGGAAAGTGAAGCACGCTGTCTTCAACGCCAACCACAGGAAAACAGTCAGTCCTTTGGGTCATTATCCTTCCTCTCACATTCTCAGAGCCACAGATTGGTCTCCCCCTCTTCCTTTATGCCTCCTCTATCCTCCCAAGGCCTCAATGGGGAACTCCATCTGCATGTGGCTACTAAGTCAACACCCACCTTATTGTTTTTAGACCTTTTTGACATGATGAATTTTTTAGTAATCAGTACACACTTATTTAATACATTCTGTGTAAAAACTTGAAAAATGTTTGCAATGATGGACGGACGGAAGATACTTTGGCATTTAACAGTCGAAAGAACAAAGGAAAGGGCATTTGCTCTTGCTTTAAAAATAAAACATTGTTCATAGCATCGATGGACCTTTTCATAAGAACACATGTTCTAGCTGCTCACTAGCTATGTGACTTATCTGTAAAATGGGAACAACATTATCTGTGAAATCACAGAATTATTGTGATTAAATGACTTAATACTAGACTCAATACTAGTAGAGTGCTTAGGACAGTGTCTGGCATATGTTACGTCTCAATAAATGCTAGTGTTATTATTTCACTTAATCTGAGCTGTCTGGTCTAAAGGAAAGAGTCTGGTATTTTGGATTTCAGTGGACTTGGGTTTGAATACAAGCATTCCTCTTACTAGCGTGCATTACTCACACAAGTTACTTATCCCTTTCCCAGCAGCAGTACCAGTTTCTTCCTCTATAAAAGAGGCTAAAACCAACCTCTCAGTTGTGAGAAGTCACTGAGATAATACACCATATGTATTGTTGTGTAAGACCTCTTTTCAGTACTTATTATTTTTTAAACACTTGTCTTTCTGTTCTGCATTTTTCCATGTAGTCCTAGCCCTCTTTACAGTTTTTAAACTTGATGATGATAGGAAGTTACAGGGAGACAATATTTTCCAGGCACATTTGGTAAAGAGAAGACCCTGAGATAAAGTGATTGGCAGTCCTGAGTTCTTCCCTCTTCTGAAGGTGTGTGCAGTGGGCACACTCACGCCCTGCTTGTGAAGTGATGGTCCCATACCCAGCTCTCATGAACTCACTTTATAGAGTGGAAAAGTTCTTTTTTAAAAGTTTTGCTATAGGTAACTGTCCCTTTAGCACCCCTCGGTGGTGAGATCAGCTCACCATGGGAACTTGGAAACAAGGATTGAGTTTGGTGCCTGGAGCAGTCCTCTCAGTCCCACTCACAAACCATCACTGATGCCGGTCCAGGCCCTTCTCCCATCCCCCAAACTCCCAGGTTCTGAGACTCTCAGAGATGCCGGCAATGATTGCTGTACCCAACTCTCCAACCTCCTATTCCTTGTACCTGGGCGCTAATCATGTTTCCACACTCTGTGAAGCAAGGGGAGCTGAGGCAGTGTACACCCAGTTTACTGAGCTGGAGTTTTACAGCATCCTGCTCTTGGGAAGGGCATTCACATGGAGCAGCAGTAATCCATCAACATCGGAATGGAGCGTCACGGAGTTCATGCAACTCACTTCTTGCAGCTGAAGGAAGGGCAGGGGAGCCACACTGCTTTGCTGGCCACTCTGCCTGGCTTTGGTCCCCTTCTGTGCTTCCCAGCATTCTGTGTCGTAGTCTGGCGATTTGTCTGTCTTCTATTCGGATTTTACACTCACAAGGACAGAGACCATGTCCCCTGTGTCTGTCCCAGTTCCAGCATGGGGAGTTTCCATACGTGACAGCAGCTTGCACCTACTGTGCCCTGCCTGTGTTCCGGGCCCTGGGCCAGCTGCTTTACATCGCCTTCCCAGCCCTAACAGGACATGCTGCTCTCCTTGAACAAGACCTGCCATAGAGTCACCTTTAGGAAATAGTCACTGAATGAATGGACATATACCCACCCACAGATTAAAAAGTTGAGGCTAGAAATGTAAGTGCCTGGATTTGATCTGAGGTCTGTCTGACTTCAAAGCCAATGCTCTTAACCATTACACAAATCCCTCTGTTTAAGAAAGTATATCTCCTTGGGCTATTTGAAATATGATTGATAAAATACGTAAATACCTCCATAATAGTGTGCCAATCAGGGTTTATTTATACCATGATAAAGAGATTATCATCTTTGAATCTTCGTTTGACTGCTTTAAAAGATTCAAATTAAGTCACAAATTATAAAAGCATACATTTTAGAAAGTTCTAATGCATAATAATAAATTCCCCTTGTAGCAGTGAGTTATATTCATAAAAATCCTATCTAATAAAGAGGGAATATGCTAATTGACCGTCATGCCCTCACAAGATGGCGGTGCCCACAGCCACAAGATGGTGGCGCTCAGTCCCCTCAGCCCCTCCGGGGGGCGGCAGTCACCACACTCCTCATCCAGCCAGAGTCCTCCAGTCCCCTCAGCCCTGCCTCATCCAGTTGCAGTCCCCCAGTCCCCTCAGCCCTGCCTCATCCAGCCTCAGTCCTCCAGTCCCCTCAGCCCCATCTCATCCAGTCCCCGCAGCATCCAGCTTCATCCAACCTCAGTCCCCCAGTCCCTTCAGTCCCGCCTCATCTAGCTGGAGTCCCCCTGTCCCCTCAGCCCCACAGGAGAAGGCAGTTGGGGGCGATCGGGCTAGCAGGGGAGGGCAGTTGGGGACGATCATGCTGGCAGGGGAGCAGTTAGGCATCAATCAGGCCATCAGGGGAGCGGTTAGGGGTCTATCAGGCTGGAATGCAGAGTGGTTAGGGGCAATCAGGCAGGCAGGCAGGAGAGTGGTTAGGAGCCAGCAGTCCCATATTGTGAGAGGGATGTCCGACTGCTGGTTTAGGCCCAATCCTTGGGACATCCTCTGAGGGGTCCCAGATTGGAGAGGGTGCAGGCTGAGTTTAGGGACACCCCCCCATGCACGAATTTTGTGCACCGGGCCTCTAGTGAATAATAAGGCTGAAAGTATAGCAAGCACTATGTGGCAGTAGTTGTGCCAAGTGCTTTATGTACATTCTGTTATTTTATTCTTGCCTGAATCTGTGAAGTAGAGCTTCCTATTATCCATTTTCACAGAGAAAGAGCTGAGACATGAATTTATCACCCAAGATCACATCATTGGTATTTGCTGAGGTATGACTGGACCCTATGTCTGCTCAAGCCAAGAGCAAAGCCATTTCTTAACATCAGTGTGTTTCTTGCTTCCTGAGAACTGGGAACAGGCCATGCTATCCCATTTCACCCTACTGATGTGATGTAGCTCTCAGCTCTAGGGAATGTGTTCACAAGCAGTTTATGGGCTTCCTTGCTAATAAGTAATCTTTGAAGGGCAAATGCAGACAGTCTTAACTGAAAGTCCAGGCAGATCATTTAATTAAATTCAGTTCTGTGTCTTGGTGGGATGGTTGCAGTCTGGGCAAGGAGTGCTGTGCTTGCCTATGCTCCTTTTCCTTCCCCCACTGCTGAATGTCCTTAGCCTTTCCTCTGATTTTCCCTCCCACAGCTGTCCCCATGCCCTGTGCAAGCAGCTCAGGGTCAAGGTAGAGGTGGCCAATTATCTCAGAAAGGAAGACTTTGGATGGGAGGAGATCTTACTTCAAAGGAGGCCAAGAGGGCATATTATCAAAGTGTCCCAGTTTTCTTTTCCTTCTTTGGGATGCTTCTTTAGTATGGTTCTCATGACAGAAAAAGTTAACTGTCTTTGCTCCTTTAACATGATCACCAACAAACGTTTCTGAGGAAAACAGTGGGAAATTCTACATCATTGAAGATTTTGTGCCCCAAGCTGGAAATCTAAGTACAGCTTGGTCCCTTCCCCCTCACACCTAATCCTGATGATTCCATCTCAGAGTCTCTGAAACTTTCCTCCTTCTTTGAGCCCCAATCCCACTGTCTGGCAGATGCTTATGGTCTTATGTGGGTGGTTACTCCAACCTTCAGTTACTGAGCCCTCCTGTCATCCTCCATGCCGCTGCCATCATGATCGTCCTGAAGCTCCCAAGTGGGCATGTCCTGTCTCTGCTGCCTCCTAATGTCCTGCAGGTCCAGGCTGCCTCTCAGTCAACCACTTGAATGGTGCCCTTCTCTCCCTCTCCCCCATATTTGCCCCGAGCTTCTGGCCATTCTCTGAGCATATCAGGCCTTTCCCAGTTGCCTCAGGGCTGTTCTTCTCTCTGCCTGAAACTTGTTTTCCCTCCCTCCTGCAAGGCAAACTTCTCATCTTCTGAAAGCAGCCTAAGTTACTTCCTTGAGGAAGCTTTCTTGCACTCCTCAATATCACTCCTTTTTGTATTGTAAAGGTGTGGTCTGTGTTGTCATCCTAAGTAACCATGTGCTCATCAGAGCAGGGACCGTGTCTGTCCCCCTTTGCTGCATGCTGGGACAAGCATCAACACAAAGTAGGGTATTGCCAAGTGTTTTTATTTTGTTTGTTTGTTTATTAATTCTCTTTCTACTAAATACTAGCTGGGAGCCCTCAGCAAATTAACCTTTTGAACTTCATTTTTATACTTCAGGGATAAGAATTCTTCTCATATTTATTAGGAAGTTTAATTGAGATAATGTGTGTAAAATACTTGGCCCTTAGTCCTTAACAGGAGGAGGAAGGAAAGGAAGAGGAGGGACAAGCAGCTGCTGCCACTGCCATTTGGTGATAAGGAAAGAGTGGCTGGCAACTGTCTTGAATGCTTTTGTTTGGGCTCATACAGTGATTACTCTTTCTCACTCCCTAAGCAGATGTGTATGTGTTAGGATTGCAGCTATGATGACAGCTGCTGTGATGCTTACACATTGGGATCTGATGGATAAGAAGAGTCCATGGCCCAGTAAAAAAGACTGGAGACAGGAGGCCCCTGAACTCTGCTAGGTGGATTTTATACAAAAAACAATAGTGCCAATCAGTGAGAATAGTGCTCAAGATAAAACACTGTGACTTAGAGTCAGAAACTTAGATTCAAACTTCGGTCATGAAGAAATAGGATTCTTTCAGGTAAGTCACTTGTCAACTCTCTGCGCCTCAGCTATATCCTCTGAAGGAAAGTTCATAATCCCACAAGCTTTTGGGGAGGATCGAATGAGACACTGTAGGTGAAAGTACTTTGTTAACTGAAAAACACTAAGCACCAAAGGTTCACTTATTGTTGCAGGAAACTCAAGACGGGCCTCTGCAGTCCCAGGGAAGGTTTGGAGCTGATAGTGGGAGATAGGCCAACAAAAAATGTGAGTTTCTGTCTCAGAAGTTGGGCCACAGGATGAGGGAGAGTGCACCACTGAGGGAAGGATGCAGACGGTAGGGGACGCAGTGACGCACTCTGCCTGGGTCCACCCTATTAAAAGCCTTCCAGTTGGGCCATATTTCACTCCTTGCAGAGAGTGGACTTTCATTGTATGTGGGATTAAATTCTAAAGTCAGCCATGAGGGAAAACCATGAACAGTCACAACCACTCTTACCTATAAGTCACCTGGAAAGTATAGTAGGTATGGTTCTGTAACACAACCCTATAGAGCAACTTTTGGTTATTTGCTAGTTTGCAGCCACTGTGTATATGATTAGGTATGTAAACCTTTCTCCCTTTAGAGCCTAATCAAAGCCATACAGTGGGCAGAGGTGGTAGAGAATTCTGAAATGTTCTTGCTTGCTGCAAAATTGATCCCACTTTGTTTTTATTATTAAACTAGAGGCCTGGTGCATAAAAATTCATGCACTCAGGGAGGTCCCTCTGCCCAGCCTGTGCCCTCTTGCAGTCCGGGACCCCTTGGGATGTCCACCTGCCAGCTTAGGCCCGCTCCCTGGGGGCATTGGGCCTAAGCTGGCAGTCAGACATCCCTCTGGCAGCCCGGTAGTCCTCAGTCAGACATCCTTAGCACTGACGAGGAGGTGGGAGAGGCTCCCACCACCGCTGCTACATTTGTAGCCATCAGCCCTGCTTGTGGCTGAGTGGAGCTTCCCCTGTGGGAGTGCACTGACCACCAGGGGTAGCTCCTGCATTGAGCGTCTGCCCCCTGGTGGTCAGTGCATGTCATAGTGACCGGTCGTTCCTCCATTAGGGTCAATTTGCACATTACTCTTTTATTATATAGGATCGCTCTCATCTGAGACCTATTGATGGACCTATTAGTTGTTGTGAGGAGTAGATAAAATAACATATATGACATTGTCTATCACAGAATAACGTACAATATATCATAGTGTGATGTGAATGAAAACTGGCTTCGCCAGAAGGACAAACACTGAGTACTTTGAAAACTGGTTTCCTGTCCTTTCCCCATGTTGGCATTTCCTTTGCTGGCCCACAGCAAGCTGTCACTCCTTAGCGGGGCCACCCATCCCATGGCACCACAAGCAGGGTGGGAGGTGTTTAGCCCTTAATGTCAGACATGTGAGACCACTGCCTGGGAGTGTGACTTGGCATCTGTTGTGTTTCCTTTCTTCCCCTTTGTTTTGTACATAGATTTACTCTAACTGGTCTTAAGTTCATCCAGGATAGTATCTTTCACGTAACAGATAAATAGAAAACCATATTCTGTGCTGTGCTGATGCTGTCACCTGTACTTACTCTATAGTTAAACAAAAATACAAGCCCTCCCATGGCAGGGGAGCCCCAGCAGTCCTCTGTGAGACGAGAGGGCGTTTCACAGTAAATTTGGGAATCCCTGCCTGTGGTATGAGGATATTAGAGGCCGTGTATTCCTGTTCAGCTATAGAGAAGGGTGGGGACATTTTATGTGAAACTTGTGAACACACTGGACCTCAGGTCATAACAGAACCAGTACCGCCACCTCCCCTCCCTGAAGCCTGCTCTGGGTTCTTAACTTTTCTTTTTTAAAAAAATATATTTTATTGATATTTTACAGAGAGGAAGGGAGAGGAATAGAGAGTTAGAAACATCGATCAGAGAGAAACATCGATCAGCTGCCTCCTGCACGCCCCCTACTGGGGATGTGCCCGCAACCAAGGTACATGCCCTTGACTGGAATCGAACCTGGGACCCGTCAGTCCGCAGGCCGTGGCTCTATCCACTGAGCCAAACCGGTTAGGGCGGGTTCTTAACTTTTCACTGTAAATTAATAAAGAGGTTTGAGTTAATAAACTGGTGCCCTATAGGTTTTCTAGTAATGAACCCATCCTCCATGTGCAGGAGGACCTAACAACCATCTTTCCTGACCCTCCGGGTGCATCTACCCCTCCCTTCCACTCTCTCTAAAAATCCCTGTGCTGGGCGGAGGGGCTGCAGCAGTGAACAGAGCAGAAATGGTCCCAGCCCTCGTGGAGGTTTGAGTCCATGAGCACTGTCTGGTAGGCTGGCTGTGATGGTGGAGCTGCCTTGTGTCTGTGATATTCAGTACAGTCACTACTAGCCATGTGTGGCCACTGAGTGCTTGAAAGATCACTAATGTGACTGAGGAGTTTTTAACTCTATTTCATTTACATGAATTTAAATTTAAATAGCTACATGTGGCTACTGGCTACCGTATTGGACATTGCAGTGTAGAGGCAGAGAATCTATATATATTAAAGCCTAAGCAACTGAACGACCAAATGACTGGTTGACCGGTCACTATGATGCGCACTGACCACCAGGGGGCAGTCGCTCAACACAGGAGCTGCCCCCTGGTGGTCAGTGTGCTCCCACAGCAGGAGCACCACTCAGCTGACAGATGGGCATCAGACGCTGGGCTCACAGCTGGCACGTGCAGCTGCAGCGGTGCAAGCTTCTTCCTCCTCCTCCGCAGCGCTACCAAGCAGCGGTGGTGGCAGGTGCAGCGGGACTGGGATGAGTGGGTGTGGGGTGGCACCCGGCCCAGACTTGGGCTCCTTCCTGGCCACCTGCCACTTCACTACTGGGCCTGGGAATGCCATAAAGAGCAGAGAACAGTGCAGGCATCTAGCAAATCGTTGGAGAAGGAAAATAAAATTCAAGTAGCTAAGAGTTCTGGCCTGAATTCTCAACTTTTGTATTAGTGAACATGCATTGTTTTATAATATTTCAAGAGGTTTAAGTGAAAACAGGATAACTTTATTCTTACCATTAAAAATAAATACTAGTATAACCTATAAAGAGCACATAGTAACATTTCTAACAATGGAATTTTGCACAGTTAGGAAGTAGGGGTAAGCTGGGAACTGCTGCTTCACTTCCCCAAAGGGGTCCCAGATTACAAGAGGGCACAGGCCAGGCTGAGGGACCCCACCAGTGCACGAATCCATGCACCAGGCCTCTAGTGTATAATATAAGGAGACTAAGCTTGGAAGTCAGAAAATGTGAATTTGAGCTGTGCCTTTGCCCCCAGATGGCAGTCTGACTTAGTTAGAGCTAGTCAAATTTCGTAAGCCTGTCTTGGCAGGAAGTAAATTACCCTTTGGGGTTGTTATGGATATTAAATTATAAATTTGTTAAAAACAAACAAGAAAAAAAAAGTTGTGGGTTTTTTGTTAATTCTCACTTGAGGATATTTTTTCCCCATTGATTTTTTTTAGAGAGAGTGGAAGGAAGGAAGGAGGGGTAGAGAGAGAGAAACATTGGTGTGAGAGAGACACATCAATTGGCTATCTCCCCCATAAATCTCAATCGGGGTGGGGGATGGAACCTGCAACCCAGGTATGTGACCTGACTTGGAATTGAACCCAAGACACTTCAATGCTCTAACTTCTTGCCAGGGCAAGAAGAAAAGTATTTTTTTTTCTTGTTGTCAATCCTCACCAGAAGATATTTTTTTCCATTGATTTTTAGAGAGAGTGGAAGGGAGGGGTAGAGACAGAGAGAGAGAAACATCAATGTGAGAGAGACACATCAATTGGTTGCCTCCCACATGTGCCCCAGGATTGAGCTTGCACTGATATATGTACATGCCCTTGACTAGAATCAAACCTGAGACCATTCAGTCTGCAGATCAACACTCTAACTGCTGAGCAAAACTGGCTATCACAAAAAGGAAGCTTTTTACAAAGAACAATGAAAATATGAAATGCTATTTTAAAGATTTCTGTTGACATTAACTCTCATGAAGAATCTACAATGTTTCCAATGTCATTAGCTGTAAATTTGCACCTTAAAAACCTGTTTAGCTATAGACCATTTGGGATATTAGTGAAAGCCTTTGAGCCTGCTAGTGAATAATTGTTCTTGTTTTCCATTGTTATATTTTTAATGGAAGCCAGTTCTCCCTGTTTATTAATATTATTAGTTGTCTCATCTGTCTGCTAATAAACTTTGAATGTCAGCAGAGACACCACAAATCTCCTTCCCTCAAGCCAGCTGAGGTGTCCCCTTTCATTATTTCTTCTGATCTCTGTCAAAGCAGCAGTTAGAGCTGAGATCTTGGCAGCTTCACTCCAGTACACACTCCAGCTATGCCTCACAGAGCAGCATGCCTGAGACTTGCAAATTAAGATGACAGGACATGCATGTGCAGCATCTCCCCTTTGGCCATTTATCTGACTGTGCCCCTTGAAGAGTGTACTTTACCCGTCATGGAAGGGGTAGCCCCATGTGCTATTGTCCATGAGACATTTAGAACCCTTGTTGATGGAGATAGCTGAGATGACAAATGAGTATCCAGCCCCCAAGAATCCGATCACAGCAAATATTGTGGAGGTGAACATCTGAAAGATAAGGAGACAGTCAGGTTCTTAAGTTGGTCCAGAGGTTGCTCTCAACACACCTAACCAGCCTGTTGTTGAGCATAGTAGCTACAGGAACATTACAGGTAAAAGCCAGTCTTTCCAGGAGATGGGGCCTCTCAGGTCTACTAGAATGACTTAGGTGTCTCATGTACCCTTCTTTGCCTCATGCCCATATATTTTTCAGCTATTCACCGATGATTGAAGTGATAATTATGAAATTCATGCATGGATAGGGTCCCTAGGCCTGGCCAACGACCAGGGCCAATATGTGCAGAGACTGGCAGGGAGATCGGGGAGGCCCCCACTGTCACCTGCCTTGGCTGGCCTGGGGCCTGCAGACTGGGGGCAGCTCCTGCATAGAGCATCTGCCCCCTGGTGGTCAGTGCATGTCATAGTGACCAGTCATTCCACTGCTGCCCCAATCATCCCTCAGGAGCAGGGGGAGGTGGAGAAGCCCTCAGGGGTGATCTGGGCCAGCAGCCACTGCTCACACCCACTGACGGTGCTGAGCGATCAGGACTGGTGCTGGGCACCAGTAGTGGGTGTGAGCGGCAGCTCCGGCGCAGGCTGCAGGTGCGAGCGGGGCTGGTGCCGACAGAAGGTGTGACTGGGAGTGGGTACGAGAGGCAGCTGCCAGCCCCGCTTGCCCCTAAGGAGCAGGGGGAGGTGGAGAAGCCCTGAGGGGTGATCAGGGTGGGCGCTGAGCACTGGCAGCAGGTGAGAACAGGGCCAGCAGCAGGTGTGAGCATCGGGCAGGACCGCGGTGCACAGGAGCAAAGAATTTTCAGTAACCACCAGAGGCTTGCCCCAATGACAGCGACCAGTGTCCTGCTTTGGTCTGGTGCCTCCGCTCACCTGCTCCACCATCCCGCCATGGCCAATGCCTGCCATGTTCCCCGCTCTGCTGCCTGCTTCTCATGCCCGCCATGTTCTGTGTGCACTCCCTGGTGGTCAGCACATGTCATAGCAACTGATTGTTCGGTTGTTCTGTCGTTTGGTCTATTTTCATATTAGCCTTTTATTATATAGGATTATTATATAGGACTAGAGGCATGGTGCACAAAATTCATGCCCTGGAGGGGTGTCCCTCAGCCTGGCCTGAACCCTCTCCAATCTGGGACCCCTTGGGGGATGTCTGACTGTCCCTCTCACAATCCAGGACTGCTGGCTCCTAACCGCTTGCTTGCCTGATTGTCCCTAACCACTTCTTCCTGCCAGCCTGATTGCCCCCTAACTGCCCTCCCCTGCCGGCCATCTTGTAGCAGCCATCTTGTAGTGGCCATCTTGTGATGACATCAGGTATGGATGTTCTTTTTTTTTTTTTTTTTTTTTTTAAATATATTTTATTGATTTTTCACAGAGAGGAAGGGAGAGAGATAGAGAGCTAGAAACATCGATGAGAGAGAAACATCGACCAGCTGCCTCCTGCACATCTCCCACTGGGGATGTGCCCGCAACCCAGGCACATGCCCTTGACCGGAATCGAACCCGGGACCCCTCAGTCCGCAGGCCGACACTCTATCCACTGAGCCAAACCGGTTTCGGCAGGTATGGATGTTCTTATATCAACAATGATTATGATTACTCTCAGGAGGGAATGTAGTGTAATAGAGGAGAGGAACAGTGACTCTCAATTGAATCAGTAGTGATTTATTTCTTTATAAAAGTATCTGAAGAAAATACAGCATTGAATTATAACTTCTTTAAACTACAGGTGGCATGTTCTGGTTTTATATCCCAGTTTAAATTTCTTACCTTAAAATGAATAAAACAACCACCCCAAACTGATTTTTCATAATGATTCCAGAGGAAACACATGAAGCAAGGTACACTTTATGTTATTTTGTTGTAAGTAATTCTAAGTTTAGAAGTCTTTAAAAATTGCCAAATTCACTACTCAGAGATAGAGCCAGTCTTAAAACCAGTATGGAATAACTAATTTTTCATGGGTTTCAATATACAAAATTTTTTTATGTTAAAAGAAAAATTATGAAGATCAAGTTGAAGGAGAGAACCAAGATGGTGTCATAGGTAAATGCTGGTACTTGCAGCCTTCTGGTACAAGCACATCAAAATTATAGCTAAAACACAGAACAACCATCCAAATTACCTGAAATCTGGCTGAATAGAAATCCTACAACTACAGAAGTAAAGAAGAAAGCACATTGAGAATGGTAGGAGGGGCAGATGGGTGAAACGGGCTGGTTGAATACCCATGTGTGGTATTTTTTTAATTAGGAGGGATGTCTAGGGGTGGAGGCCTCCCATGAGAAGCAATGAGTCCCAGCCCCTCACCAAACCCTCAACCCAGGGTTCCAAAGCTGGGAAGAGAAGTCGCCGTAACTTCAGGCTGCAAAAACCAGCAGGGGTTATGGCTGAGTGACAAGGAGGCTGCTAGAAACCCAGGCAGTTCCTCTTAAAGGGCCAGTGCATGAACTTACATAGCCCCACTCCCTCTGAGCTCCAGTGCTGGGGCAGTGGCTTGGAGGGGATACAGAAACATATGGGGAGGAACTGAATTGTCTGACATCAAAGCAAGAACTTGGGGGCGGCTTTCTCTCAGGCAGGGGTACTCCCAGGGGTCATTGTTCCTGTTCTGAGACCTCCCCATAGTAGAGCTGACTGGCAGGCACCATATTTGAGTCCACATCAACTTGGCTCATACTGTTTGCTCCACCCTGGTGATTCACTGAGACCCTGCCCTGCCCAATTTGCAGCCCTATCTAAGCTGTTTGCAGCTACTTTTCCATATGAATGGCCTGTCCTGGCTCAGGCTTCAGACCTTTATAAAATCTTTCAAACAAGTAGCAGCTTGTGTCAGTGTGCCCCATAACTCTTAATAAGAGGCCCCAGGCCCGACATTAGCAGCAGCCTGCCTTGCTTCACAGCTTGGTCTCTCCTGGGAATTTCCAAGTCTAACACAAGTAGCAGCCATCTGCAGATTGCTCTGAAGCTCCTGAAGGGTGACCCCAGACAGGGCCCAGGCAGTGGCTGACTTTTCCCTTCCAGGGGGGCCCCAGAGCCAGTGTGTCTGATGGACAGCTTCAGACCATGCCAGATTACAATTCAACACATCCACGAGCAACACAGTCAAGGGACAGACTCAGTGAACACCAAAGCCACAGTGAAGCCAGTCCTGCTCCATAGGGGTGTCTCCTGCACAATAGCTCTTCCACTGTAATCACAGCTGGTCCTCACAGCCAACTGGCATGGGGGTATATCTTTCCCAGTGATGCCAACAGCAATCAAGGCTCAACTACAATAAGACAGTGCACAAGGACACACCAAGAATGCCCAGCTCAGGTGACTAGGGAGGCTGAGCCACTGGGCCCTACATATAAGGTCATGCTACCAATTCCAGGAGACATAGCAGCTCTACTTAATACATAGAAACAAACAGGATAAGTCAAAATGCAGAGACAAAGGAAAAGAACAGAATGAAAGAACAGAGGCAATCTCTAGAAAAAGAACTAAATTAAATGGAAACAAGCAAACTACTAAATACAGAGTTCAAAACTATGGTTATAAGGATGCTCAAGGTACTTAGTGAGAATTTCAAGGACTTAGTGAGAATTTCAAGGAAATTAGTGATAACATCAGTCATAAAAAAAGACGAATTAGAAATGAAGGATATACTAACTGAAATGAAGGATATTTTACAGGGAAGAAACAGTAGAGTAGAGGATGCCGAGAATCCAATCAGCAATTTGAAATATGAGGAAGCAAAAAGCACCCAATCAGAAGAGCAAAAGAGAAAAATGATACAAAAATATGGAGCTAGTGTAAGGAACCTCTGGGACAACTTTAAGTGAACCAACATTCACATCATGTGCATGCCAGAAGGAGAAGAGAGAGTGCAAAATATTGAAAACCCATTTGAAGAAATAATGATAGTAATTTCCCCTACTGGATGAAAGATACAGACTTACAAGTCCAGGAAGCACAGAGAGTATCAAACAAGAGGGACCCAAAGAGGCCCACACCAAGACACATCATAATTAAAATGCCATAGGTTAAAGACAAAGATGGAATCTTAAAAGCAGCAAGAGAAAAGCAGTTAGTTACCCACAAGAGAGCACCCATATGACTGTCAGATGATTTCGCAACAGAAACTTTACAAGTCAGAAGGGGTTAGCAAGAAATATTCAAAGTGATGAATAGCAAGGACCTAAAACCAAATCTTCCTCTCCAAACACAGGCCTCTCAGCCATTGGACCCTGCCCATGGCTGGGGGGTGGGCCTTTATCTACCTAAGAAGGATGCTGAATGTGTGCTTGCCCCTAATATATATCTCCTTCATCAATTGTCTTCATTCCCATTATTAAATATGCTCTTTTCAAGGCCTAGAGCTTCAAGAGACTCTTATTAAAGCACATACTTGACATGAATTAGTTGATTGAATTAATTAGCTATCTCACTGGATCCTGAGAGATCAATTTATTTAAAGGATTAGAGGGCAGGAGAGCCTCCAGTATGGAAGGAAGAGGTTGCGACCTGAAAACACTCAGGTCAGTTTTTAATGCCCACCTTGAAAGTCACCCTTCTCTCTGTCCTCAGCTCTCATTAGTCCAGTTTATTTGAGAGGGTGACCCCTGGAGCTGGGCTTCCATTGGCTGAGCCTCAGAGGAGAGCTTACCTCCATTTTCTAGTTTCACCTGGAAACTATCACTTAGGTGATCTCATAATTTTTTCCAGTTCCGCAGTCTCCACATCCTGCATCTACTGCCAACTCTTAGTCCTGGTTTTACTCCCCAAGGAAAGGAAAGAATGATGCAGATGAATTCTGGGGAATACTACAGAAAGACATAGCAAAGTAGGAGAAGGAGGGGCCAGGAAAGGATAGAGAGCAAGGCTGTGGAGACAGTGACAGGATTTAGGCCTTAGCCCTGGGTCAGTCTATTTATGCCCCACGGGCTGTTTTACCCAGTAGGATTCATAAAACAATGTTCCACAGAAGCCCAGCATTCCTTAAACACCTGGAGGGGATGCTGTGAGCCTTGGCCAAAATAAAATCTTTCAGCATTAGAGCAGTAATCAAATTATGCTACAGCTTCTTTTTCTTTGCCTTACACGTGTGTGTGTGGATACCTGTCTTTATAGAATGGTTGCTGCTTTGTCCAGATTCTCAGAACCAAAGGGAACCTGGCTCCAGAGCAAGGCATGATGCAATGGCTCCTAGGGATGGGGTGGGGCTGCTAAAGAAGGACTCAGCCTTACCCAGTGTAGGCCACTGTGCCAACATGCAGGGCCTATAGTACCATACATTTTGAAAAAGAAGTAAGGTGTCTACATACTTTAGTGAACTCTATTTTTAAAAAGTTGGCAGCCAATTACGAACAAACAAAACAAAAACAAGAAATGCTTCTTCTGGCCACCTGGAGGGTAGTGGTCTCTGGTCCAGGGCACCTGTGGCTGGTTGCCTTGGTTTACAGACTTGCTTGGCTATTCCTTTGGTGGGCATTGGCCTTGTGGACAGCTGGACAGTCATTTGAAGGTGTCATCCTCAACTCACACCAAGGGCAGATCCCACCCGGTATGGGGACGAGGGAGTTTAGGGAGCTCAGATGGACAACTGGAATTGGGCAGAGCAAATGTTTCAGATCATATTGACTCAACTGGACTTGTAAAAGTATTGATTTCTCAGCATTCCTCTTGGACTGCACTTAAATCTAATTAAAAACAAGTTTTGTACAATACTTGAATGTTATTTCACTTTTTGCTGTGGTTGCATATAAACCCAAAATAAATAAATACATAAATAAATAAACCGTATTTTACTGGGCTAATCTTCACCTATAGTCAACACCAGAGAATGAACTGGTGGACTCTAAGCAGTGAGGTTTTTTTGTTTGTTTGTTTTGTGTTTTTTTTTTCCCACCAATTTCCTTAATAGCTTCTCTCTCTCTCTCTCTCTCTCTCTCTCTCTCTTCTTTCATATTCTCATCTTCCATGTATTCCTTCAACATCTCCCAAGTAGAACAGGATTACATTTCAAGCAGAAAATGAGTTATATATTTAATCTTACCTTAATTACTTAAAATGCCATAATATATGTAAAATATAATCTTATATAATAAAAGCCTAATATGCAAATCAACTGAACGGCGGCACAACCAGTTGCTATGACATGCACTGACCACCAGGGGGCAGATGCTCAATGCAGGAGCTGCCCCTAGCCTGCAGGCCCCAGGCCAGCCAAGGCCAGGGGGCCCAATCACCCCACCGGTTGCCCCCAGATTGGCCCTGATCACCCGCCAGGCCTAGGGACCCTACACATGCACGAATTTTGTGCAACGGGCCCCTAGGATAATTATAACAAATAATTTGTTGTTATATTACATTTTTTTGTAAATGATGATTTTATTTTTTTAATTTTTTATTGAACTTACTAGAGGCCTGGTGCACAAAAATTTGTGCACTGGGCAGGGGGTGGTCCCTTAGCCCGGCCTGTGCCCTCTCACAGTCTGGGACCCTTCGGGGGATGTCCACCTGCGAGCTTAGGCCTGCTCCCTGGGGGATTGGGCCTAAGCTGGCAGTCAGACATTCTTCTGGCAGCCCAGGAGCCCTCGGGGGATGTCCACTTACCAGCGGGGAGTAGGCCTAAGCTGCAGTCGGACATCCTTAGCTTTGCTGAGGAAGCGGGAGAGGCTCCCGCCACAACCACTGTGCTGGCAGCCATCAGCCTGGCTTGTGGCTGAGCAGAACTCCCCCTGTGGGAGCTCACTGATCACTAGGGGGCAGCTCTTGCATTAAGCATCTGCCCCCTGGTGGTCAGTGTGTGTCATAGTGACCAGTCATTCTGCTCTTAGGGTAAATTTGCATATTGCCCTTTTATTATATAGGATAGAGGCCTGATGCATGGGTGGGGGCCAGCTGGTTTGCCCTGAAGGGTGTCCTGGATCAGGGTGGGGGTCCCTCTGGGCTGCCTGGCGAGCCTGGGTGAGGGGCTGAGGGTCATTTTCAGACTGGCCACACCCCCTTCAGGGAGGGGGGTCCTACTGGGGTGCCTGGCCAGCCCAGGTGAGTGGCTGATGGCTGTTTGCAGGCTGGCCACAGTATCTTCAGGGTGGGGGTCCCACTGTGGTGCCTGGCCAGCCTGGGTGAGGGGCTGATGGCTGTTTGCAGGCTGGCCAAGCCCCCCAGCGGGGAACCTCACCCATGAGGGTGTGGCCAGCCTGGGTGAGGGGCTGATGGCTGTTTGCAGGCTGGCCAAGCCCCCCAGCGGGGAACCTCACCCATGAGGGTATGGCCAGCCTGGGTGAGGGGCTGATGGCTGTTTGCAGGCTGGCCAAGCTCCCCAGCGGGGAACCTCACCCATGAGGGTGTGGCCAGCCTGGGTGAAGGGCTGATGGCTGTTTGCAGGCTGGCCACAGTCTCTTCAGGGTGGGGGTCCCACTGTGGTGCCTGGCCAGCCTGGGTGAGGGGCTGATGGCTGTTTGCAGGCTGGCCAAGCCCCCCAGCGGGAAACCTCACCCATGAGGGTGTGGCCAGCCTGGGTGAGGGGCTGATGGCTGTTTGCAGGCTGGCCACAGCCCCTTCAGGGTGGGGGTCCCACTATGGTGCCTGGCCAGCCTGGGTGAGGGGCTGATGGCTGTTTGCAGGATGGCCACAGCCCCTTCAGGGTGGGGGTCTCCCCTGGAGTGCCTGGCCAGCCTGAGTGAGGGGCTGAGGGCTGTTTGCAGGCTGGCCACAGCCCCTTCAGGGTGGGGGTCTCCCCTGGGGTGCCTGGCCAGCCTGGGTTAGGAGCTGATGGCTGTTTGCAGGCTGGCAAAGCTCCCCAGCCACCCAAGCTCCCAGTGGAGGCTGGCTGGAAGCAGGTATCTGGGATTTATTTATCTTCTATAATTGAAACTTTGTTGCCTTGAGCGGAGCCGACAGCTGGCCGGGGCAGGTGGAAAGCTTGGCTTCCTCCATCACCGGGACAACCAAGCCTCCTGCTTGCTCCAACTCCATGGCTGCCAGCCGCCATCTTTGTTGGGTTAATTTGCATATAGTCGCTCTGATTGGCTGGTGGGCATGGCTTGTGAGTGTAGTGGAGGTATGATCAATTTGCATGTTTCTCTTTTATTAGATAAGATTGGGGTGACATTGGTTAATCAAATTATATAGGTTTCAGGTTTATCTATAATAATAAAAGTGTAAAATGCTAATTAGACTGGAAGTCCTTTTGAACGTCCTTTCTTCCAGACATAGCCGCAGCGGGTGGGAACTATCGCAGAGGCAGCAGAGGCCTTTGGCCCCAGTGGAGGCGGCTGGGGCCAGGGCCAAGGCCCTTGTATGAATTTCGTGCATCTGGCCTCTAGTAATTCTATAATACTGCATCTGAGTATTTTACTGCATGCTCACCCCCCCAAGTCAAGTCTCCTATAATTGGTTATTTAAAGGTAATTTTAATAATTGATTCTTACTTGGGACTTGTGATGGTGTTAAGAAGGTGAGAACATTTTCTTTGAATGAAAATCTGTGTGCTATGTGCTGTGCACCAGCCTCAGTCCTTCATATGTGCTCAATAAGTATTGTTTGATTCAATAAATGAGCAAATGTGGTGAGAAAGAATGACATGATTTTATTTCATAACTGATTGCTTTCCCTTGAACAAGTTAAGGTAAGTGTGTATAGTTCATCATTGGGCTCTCAAGTCTCTTAGGTGGACAACTGAACCTCAGGAGATGGGAGCAGGAGATGGCCTCACTCCTCATCCCGCCTTCATTTCAGTTCTACCTTCATCTTTGCCACATCAATGTATTGATCTCCTAATACTTTTCTTTAAGTCAACCCTCTTTCATTCATTCATATAATCATCTGAATAAAAACTAGGATCTTTAGCAAACAGAACACAATATCATTCTTTGTTAATGTTGCTGGCAATCCTGGAGCTGGGGGCTTGTTCTTTTGTTAGAAAGGGAGATCATGAGGGGTTAGGAATAGTAAGAACTTCTTTCCATCAAAATGAGATTTTCTTTTTCATGACAGACTCAAAGGACTGAAGGAGAATTGAAAAGGGAATAACCTTCCATGCTATTGAAAAATATAGCACATCTGAATACCAGCAAAGCCTGTCCTAAATTGGGAAATTCTGATCTAGTCCAACTTCCTCATAGAACAGGTAAGCAAAGGGAGGCAGAGAGCAGGACAGTAACTTGGCCAGCTGTAGAAATGGGACTGACCTTACATCCCAGAATTCTTCCCACCCTGAGAGGAACAGGGATGCCTAATCTCTCTACCTGTCTGTGAAAATATGGATGGCTACATGAAGGAAGAAGTCCTGCGTCAAAATGCAGGGGGAAGTGGGAAGAGCTGGGCACTGAGGTAGTGAACTGGCAATGGTGTGCATGGGGAATTTAGGGGGCTAAAGGGGAGAGGAGGTTACCGTTTGTTATCTTGTCTAATCTCTTTTTTACAGGTGGACCAGAGAAGGAAATGACTTGTCTAGGGTCTCAGGGCCTCTCATGGCTGGGGGAGAGGGCCACTCCCCATCTCTGCCTTCCCAGCCTCGTTCGTTATATGGCTTCACTGCAGCCTTCCAGCTCTGACATCTCTGCTTGTTTGTGAAATCGGAGGTGGCATTTTAAATTTATCATTATAGTTACTTTCCATCCACAGGAAGAATTACATCTTTATCCCTGCACCAGCTGTCCCCAGAGTCATGCTTGGGGCTGATTACTCCTCTCCACCCTTGAGATGTCCAGCAGGAGGGGACAGTGTAACTGGGAATAATTATGGTGTCTGCCCCCCTAGTAACTCACCGCAAATCTCTTCCCACACCTCTCGTTGCCACAGCACCCACAGCAGTCATTGTTCTTTAAGCCCAGGAACACCAGCACAGGGAAGATCATCTGTCAGCAAGAGAAGCACCTTAGAATGGGTCTGGGATGTAAAAGTGAAGCAGGAATTTTAGGGAAATATAGGCAGGCTTAGGGATTTTTTAGAATTGGGGTCCATGGAAAAAACACAGGGAGAAGGTACATTTCTATAACACCAGGAAACCAGGTGCAGTTACATCTCCATAAAACAAGGGAGCAGCAACAGTTGCATTTACATAAGATAAGGGAACTGGAAGTAGCAAGAAATGTCTATATTTATAAAATAAAGAGAAGGAAGCCCTTCATTCAGATAGAAAAGAAGAACACCCAGAGGGAATAGGGGAACAATGAGGATGGAGGGGGAGAACCTCACATGTCTCCTGTGAGGTTCAACCTTTGAGCCCAGGAGTTACTATAGTAATCAACTGGAAGGGGAATATTGACCATTCAGAGGGGATATCAAGCACCAGGATCTGCAGCCTTTATAAGCCATAGGGAAAGGAACTCAGTGGGACCCTTTCCCCCTCCCTACTTGGGAGTCCATTCTGTGGGACTCTTCCCTCTCCCCACATGGGAGTCTGTACTTGTCCTTCAATAAATCTCCACCTTTACTATACCACTTTCTGTCCTTGGATTCATTCTTCCATTTCGGCAGACAAAGAATCCGGGTTCCAGTCCAAAAATTCAGTATCAAAAGCAAGACCCACGCTTGCCTGGCTGTGTGAGGAGCCACAGCCATGATGTGAGACTTGGTGGTTGAAGGTTATGGCAGGAATGACAGAGCATCGCTGGTGGGTGGACCAGTGTTATTGAGTATTTTGATGCCATTTGGCTTTACTGCAGTTTCAATGGACCAAGATTTCAAGATCTGACACTCCCAGTCTCCATTTAGATCAGTGGTTCTCAACCTGTGGGTCGCGACCCCTTTGGGGGTCGAACGACCCTTTCACAGGGGTCGCCTAAGACCATCGGAAAACACATATATAATTACATATTGTTTTTGTGATTAATCACTATGCTTTAATTATGTTCAATTTGTAACAATGAAAATACATCCTGCATATCAGATATTTACATTACGATTCATAACAGTAGCAAAATTACAGTTAAGAAGTAGCAACGAAAATAATTTTATGGTTGGGGGTCACCACAACATGAGGAACTGTATTAAAGGGTCATGGCATTAGGAAGGTTGAGAACCATGATTTAGATGGTGGGTTAGGAAAAGAAAAAACAAAACAAAACAAAAAACAAAACAAAACAGGTGTCCTGGATTGTCATGATAAGGATCTCTCTCTAAAGCAGAAGCTCCCAGTCTCTACTGGAAACAGGAATAAGAAAGCCTTCATGCATGAGTGGACGAAGAATCCTCTGACACCTATTTCTCTTGGTGGTTCAGTCAATCAATTTGCTATAAAGTGTACTTCCACCCCCTAATCCCCCTCCCCATAACACTCTCTCTTGTTTGAATTAAGAAATTCTGTGACCTTCAGTTGGCCCATGAGAACTGCCAGACCAAGTTTAAATGACCTAGTAATGCAGCAGACAGGTCCTTGTCAGGCCCTAATGGAGAAGGAACAATTAAGGCACTGACTTTTCATAGAACAATGCTTAGGTTTTTGTTAGCAACTAAGTATCTTCCTGGTTACTAAGTGCCCAGTTTTGGAAGAATGGGGTGAAAATCTCCTTCAGGGGGATTTTAATACTCACCAAGAACCCGCTTCCTAATATTCCTCCGAAAAACCAGACCTCTTCAGAAAGGTGTTCATTGTTGTCTATCACTTTTCCTCCAGGGAAAAACAAAAGGATGTTAGCCAGGATGCCAAACACAGTGAGGGGAATGAGGGTGCCCCCCAGGCACTTGGCACACCCTCCGGTGCACATGCTGGGGAAGGATGGCACAGGACCGAGAAAAACGTCCCTCACTGCCTCCTTCACGGTGTCTCTTCAAAGTTATGAGCCAGAGGGTCCTAGTCAGCGCCCCAGTTCAATCCGTATGTTGGAGCTGAGAAGCCAGCCAGCCTGGGAACTGTGCCCTGGAGTTGCTTCCGCTTCTCAAATAGATCAGAACCTCGATGCTGATGGCTATTTATACCTTCTCCCTGACCCGGAGTCCTGGGTGTTTTTTTGTGCTTCCACAAATGAGATTGTGTTTAGAGCAATCATTTAGTCATGGAAACCAATAACCTCTGTTAATAATCCACCGGTGCAGACAAGACACTCACATTGTTGCAATCGAGCACAAGGCTGAAACAAACAGCCTTTGGAACTACCCACCTTTCCTCTGACAGTGCCTCTGTCCAAATAAAGAAATATTCTCCCAGCTCTTTTATAAATCACTGGAAAATTGAATCACCTCCTAGCTAACCTCATATCCCCGAAGTAGTCAGTAATGGACAGTGTGTGGAAGGCTGAATGTAAGGTTATCCAGAACTTGTTTTCTTCAATATAAAAGTGAGAATTCGATGGTCCAGTCAGGTGTCACTGAGCTCAGGCCTACAGGATTAAAAAAAATCAGTGTAACTATTTGTTTTATTGCCTGATTGCTGTATTTCTACACTTGCTACTGAGTTAAGGTCCACCTCCTTCCCTACCTGAGATGGTAGAATTAGAAAAAAGTTTTCCCAATCATCTTGTTTAGCCACATCTTCCTTGCAGGAAGAAAACCCTCTACCTTTAAGGGGAAAGAAGGTTGGCGATGGATAGAGGAGAGGACACTGGTGAGTAGACTGGAGGCAGAGCGGGCAAAGTTGGAAGAGCAGGTAGAGAATGAAGGAAGGTGGCAGTAAGATGGACCTTTATGGAAACTGCCAGTGGCCAGGGGCAAGATTCAGTTACTAATTTGTGATATTTGTGTCACTGAAGAAGGTCTCTGTCATGCTCAGACTAAGCCCTATGTTATGCAAGGACCTGTTTGGTACTGGTGTTATGAAGAACTATGGGGTTGAACAGGGAGCCTACTATCTCTTCTTTGAAAGTCTATAGTTTAGAATAAAGAACAATAGGTAGAATTTTATAGAAAGTTGAGTTTTAGCTAAATAAAAAGCATCATTATCATGATCATGGCGAGTCCTGTCCTACAATGGAGTTGGCTACCCCTCCCCGGGAAGCAGTGAGCTGCATTCTGCCAAGGCTCAGGGACCCTTGGCCAGGGAAGCTGTGGGCCAGATTCTAGAGATGTCAGTTTTGATGGATGCTGAGTTTCCTTCTAAAGATTCTATGAAATATGTACTGATTGTTCTATAAGAGATACTTTTGGAAAACTCAGACTTGGAGTAAGAAGAAAAACAGCAAATGTTTATTGAGCATACATAATAAACTGAGTACAAAGGAGCACTCTAACTGCCCCTCACCCTCCTGTGAAGAAGGTATCATTTCTTCTGTGCAGGTAAAGACACTCCACCTCAGACAGGCTAAGTATATTATCCAAAGTCATCCCAGCATAAGGGAGAGCTTAAATTTTAAATCAAGACTCTGTCACTAAAACCCAGGCTATAGTCTGGTGGTGAGATTAATAGACTTTCCCTTTTAGAAATAAAAAAATCATCTTTTCAATAGAATGAAACTATGTGTACAGTATCTGGACACAGTGAAACATACTTTTTTCTCAAGAACTAACAATTGTGATATTTTTCTTATTATAACATATAATAATAGACAAACATGGTAATTGACCATACCTTCGCTATGCCTCCCATTGGCTAATCAGCACGATATGCAAATTAACTGCCAACAAAGATGGCGGCTAATTTGCATACTGGAGGCAGGGGGGGACAGCGCCATCCAGCCTGCCCTGCTGCCATCTGGGCCTGCTATCTGTGAGCCGGGGCGGCAGGCGTCCGTGTGCGACCCGACCCGGGGCAGCGCCCCAACCCCCTGATCGGCCCTGCCGTGTGCATGACCAGGGGAGGCGGGGCAGGCACCGAGGGATTGGGCCTGCCATCTGCCACCCGGGGAGCGGTCCTAAGCCAGCAGGTGGTTATCTCCCGAGGGGTCCCAGACTGTGAGAGGGCACAAGTGGGGCTAAGGGACAGCCCCCCCACATTCCCCTCCCCTGCCAGTGCACAAATTTTTGTGCACTGGGCCTCTAGTTATAAATGGGATTTTTTTTGTAGAAAAGTCAGCTATACGGAAAAGCATATGGAAGGAAAGAAAACACAGCTGTGTTCCCACCACCAGCAGATAAGATCTGTTATTATTTTTCTGACAGTTGTTTCCAACACTCCAAGCAGATGCTAATGAGCTCTATTTATAACCCACCAGCTTTGCTGGGGAGTCTGGGGAGTCCCTTGGAGGAAGACAAAGGTTCTAGGGATGTAATGGTGGAGTTAACCATGGGAGATACCACCTTGGGACAAGGCAGATCACCTTTTTTCTCCATCTAGAAGTTAATACCATGGCATTTGAATAACACTGGTCAACACATAGCCTTGATGTCCTAGACTTTTTAGAAAAGCAGCTGGAGTTGAGAATCTATACTATCTGAGTGAATGGATAAAAGTAAAGGATATGGTGAACCAGTCAGTTTTCTCCCAGGGTTTTTAAGATGATGTGGGATGTGAGTAACTGTGAAGGAGAGGCCCTAGGTCATTTATTTCCTGTGTGAAGAAGCATTGAAAGACAGTCACCCTTCTGAGACTTCAAACACTTGATGTGTGACTAACTCATTTATGGTTCAGCTATTTCTTGTGTCTTTGGACCTTCACGTAAGAAGTGGAACACCTAATCTAGAGAAAGGGGATGGTGGGGGAAGGGAGGCTTGGTGACATTCACCCTCAAGAGGGAATGGAGTCACCACCAGACTACTCTAGGCACTGGACAACATGTAAGATTCTGGACTTCTTCTTGTGATGCCCACACTTGATGACTCATTGCTTGCTCTCTGCTTAGCAGTGAGGCCCTCCAACCTCCTTTTTAGAGACAGCAAGGAGGAGGTGGTGAGATTGAGTCCCACTTTGGGTCAAGTTCTGTAGAAAGAATATCTCAGCAGTGAGAGCAGATGGCAGCTCTGGAAGGGACAAAAAGACAGTTGGGAATCTTGTGGGAAGAAAAGGAGATGAATGCAAACACGGTAGCTGTTTTCCTAGACCTCATACTCTGGGAGGTTCAACTGCAGAGGATTAGGCAGCAGGAAGTCCAGGGGTACCTCCCTGTGACGTAGGCACTTCATTCTGGAGCCAATAGAGCACAGAAGTAGATGTTTTCCAGATGACTGATCACCAGCAGCTGCATATGCGATACTTAGATGAAGCTTACTACCGTTTCTCAGCCTGCTAGACTTCTTAGCCCTGCAATGGATAAAAACTCATCAATCAGTGCAATGCAATTCAATCATTGACTATATTTGACAATGTATCCACCAATGTGTCAAGTGCTATTCTAGTGTGCAAAATACACTGAGTGGCCAGATTATTATGACCACCTGACGTTTGTAGGCAAATTAGACGTACACTGCATCGTACGGGATACGGAAGCTAAAGGCCTATTCGAACACCTTTGCTGTCTGCAGTTTCCAAGAAAAAACAGCTTCCGTTCGCACAGGAACACAAGGATTGGACAGTTGAGCATTGGAAAAAAGTCATGTAGTCCGATGAATCATGTTTCCAGTTGCATCATGCAGATGGCAGAGTGAGAATTTGGCAGAAACAGCATGAAAGCATGCACCCCACATGCATGAGTACAACTCTTCAAGCTGGTGGGGGCAGTGTTATGGTTTGGGGCATGTTTTCTTGGCATGATTTGGGCCCTTTAATTCATGTGGAACAATGTCTGAATAGCACAACATACCTAAGTATCGTTTCTGATCAAGTTCATCCTATCATGTTGATGGCGTATCCCAATGGAGATGGCTTCTGCCAACAAGACAATGTGCCATGCCACGGTGCTCATATTGTGCAGGAGTGGTTTCAAGAACATGAGAGAGACTTTACCTTGCTTAGGTGGCCCCCACAATCACCAGATCTCAATCCAATTGAGCATTTTTGGGACGAAGTTAAAAGAGCCATCATGCAGCTGGTTCCACAACCATCAAATCTCACAGAACTGAACAGTGCTATTCATCAGGCATGGTGTCAGATTCCTTGCATCACATTTCAACATCTTGTGGGGTCAATGCCAAGAAGAATCACTGCAGTATTGAAGGCAAAAGGTGGCCCAACGAAGTACTGATGGGGTGGTCATAATAATCTGGCCACTCAGTGTATATCTGTCTTACTTTGCCCCCAACAGTACTATAACCTCTTACTTGTGACAGAGACAAGGGAAATCATGACAGAGGTTAAGTGTTTTAAATGCTTCTTAGCAGAACTAGGAATAGGTTCACCTGCTTGTCTTGAAGTAAATCACTCTCATTTATTCATTTAGCACATCAGGGAGAGGTTGAGGGGCCTCAACACATTCATATTCAGGTGTCATAAAGTTCAGGTCCCCATCTTTGCTGGCCTAGATTTTGGGGTAGTTTTACAAAAGTGACTTCCAGAAGGAGGAAAGAAATAACAGAAAATGTCAATGGGTATTGCATATAACAAGAAAAAGAGCCATTTTACAAAACTTTTATAATTTGCTTATAGATCTCTATAATAATCTATAATAATAAAAGCATAATATGCAAATCGACCAAATGGCCGAAAAGTAGAATGACTGTCTGGACAACCACTCTATGACACGCACTGGTGTCAGGCCAGCCAAGGCAGGTGTGATATGATTGGTCACGGGGGGGGGGGGGGGCCACCATTGCCCCACAATTGCCCCACAGAGGGAGGCCCAGGCCACCGGCCGGTGGTGCTGTGGTGGGTGGGCGGGGCCTCCCTTTGAGGGGTGATTGATCACTGGGCTCTTGGACTGTGAGAGGGTGCAGGCTGGGCTGAGGGACTCCCCCCACCCCGAGTGCACAAATTTCATGCACCAGGCCTCTAGTTAGGTAATAATGCAACATGTTTTGTTTACTATAGGTCTCCAATCAAAACATAAAGATCAAAAGCATTTAGTGATAGTTAGTGATCTTTATAAAGTGCAAATGTGATCTTTTTTTTATTACTAAATCTTTATTGTTCAGATTATTACATTGGTTCCTCTTTTTTCCCACCATAACTCCCCTCCACCCAGTTCCCACCCCACCCTCTGCCCTCACTCCCCACCCACTGTCCTCATCCATAGGTGCACGATTATTGTCCAATCTCTTCCCGCACCCCCCACACCCCTTTCCCCCACCAAGAATAGTCAGTCCATTCCCTTTCTATGTCCCTGATTCTATTATAATCACCAGTTCATACTGTTCATCAGATTATTTATTCACTTGATTTTTAGATTCACTTGTTGATAGATGTGTATTTGTTGTTCATAATTTGTATCTTTACCTTTTTCTTCTTCTTCCTCTTCTTAAAGGATACCTTTCAGCATTTCATATAATACTGGTTTGATGGTGATGAACTCCTTTAGCTTTTTCTTATCTGTGAAGCTCTTTATCTGGCCTTCACTTCTGAATGATAGCTTTGCTGGATAAAATAGTCTTGGTTGTAGATTCTTGGTATTCATCACTTTGAATATTTCTTGCCACTCTCTTCTGGCCTGCAAAGTTTCTGTTGAGAAATCAGCTGACAGTCATATGGGTACTCCCTTGTAGGTAACTGATTTTCTTTCTCTTGTTGCTTTTAGGATTCTATCTTTGTCTTTTGCTCTTGGCATTTTAATTATGATGTGTCTTGGTGTGGTCCTCTTTGGATTCCTTCTGTTTGGGGTTCTCTGCATTTCCTGGACTTGGAAGTCTATTTCTTTCACCAGGTAGGGGAAGTTTTCTGTCATTATTTCTTCAAATAGGTTTTCAATATCTTGCTCTCTCTCTTCTTCTGGCACCCCTATAATTCAGATGTTGGTATGCTTGAAGCTGTCCCAGAGGCTCCTTACACTATCTTTGTATTTTTGGATTCTTTTTTCATTTTGCTTTTCTGGTTGGGTGTTTTTTGCTTTTTCATATTTCAAATCTTTGACTTGATTCTTGTGATCCTCTGGTCTGCTGTTGGGAGTCTGTATAATATTCTTTATTTCAGTTATTGTATGCTTAATTTCTATTTGGCTCTTTATCACAACATCGAGGGTTTCACTAGATTTCTTGAAGATCTCACTACATTTATTGGCAGTCTCACCAGTCTTCTTGAAGATCTCACTACATTTATCGGCTGTCTCAGCAGTCTTTTCGAGGGCCTTATTAAATTTATCAGCGGCTTCTAGACTGTTCTTTAAAGACCTTAAAAGTGTGGTTTTGAACTCTATATCCAGCAGTTTGCTTTCCTCCATTTCTGTCGTTTGTGTCCTGTTTCTTTGTCTCGGCATTTTTTATGCTTTGCTGTGTTGATAGAGTGCCTTTCTGTGCTAAGTGTCCCAATTACCTGAGGTAGACACTCTTGGTGCAACCCCTTGTGGGCTTTGTGCACAGTCTTGTTGTAATTAAGCCTTGATTGTTGTAGTTATCACTGGGAGGAATTGACCTCCAGGACAATTGGCTGTGAGAATCAGCTGTGTCTGCAGTGGGAGAATTTCTGTGATGGAGACACCCCTCTGGGGCAAGACTTGCTTCAATGGGGCTTTGGTGCTCACTGAGTCTGCCCCCTGAGTGTGTCTTTTATGGTTCCACGGAGCTGGAAACTGGATGGTCCCACTCTGACCTCTGGGCTTTCTGGCTCCTGGATCTCTAGGGAGGTGCTAATCTAGCCTTTGCCTGTGGCTATCCAGCCAAAGCCTCCCTGCAGGGCTTGGGCGGGGCAGGTCCCATAGGATCAACAGGGTGGGGCTAGCAGTTATGGCTGCTCTCAGTCTTGCCCTCAGAGGCTCTGCTTCTCAGTGTCCCAGTAATCGCTGCGAGCCCCTCGGAGAGAAAGCTTCCCTCGGGTTCCGACTGATGCCAGACAGTCCCGCTTCTCCCGTATGAGTCTGGATCCCTAGAGACTTGCCCGGAACTGGAGTTCAGAGCCTGAGACTCCCTCCCGATTGAAAACGACAACTGGGCCCTCAGCTGCCAGCCCGCTCCCCATGCACTCCACACCTTAGTATTTTACTTCAGCACTGCGCCTCCTCTGAGTCTTGGTATGCTTTCTCTTTCCTTCTAATTGCAGAATTTCCACTCAGCCAGCCTTCCTGTGGTTCTGGATGATGTCCGTTCTGTCTTTTTTGTATTTTTGAAGTGGTTGTGCAAGGCAGCAATCTCCGGTGTTTACCTATGCTGCCATCTTGGTTTCTCCGCAAATGTGATCTTAAAAGCTCTTGCTTAAAGCCCTCAGATCTTAAACCCAGCCCTCTTTGACTTGTCTTCCTGCCACATCAAGTTGACCCTCTTCCTACTTCCTTTTCTGCCCCTTTGTCTTGCCTCCCACTTCCAGTCCTCTGGGACTCACTCAGCAGTTCCTCTTTCCAAAAAGCCTTTGATCAGAAAAGTGTTTCACAGTCAAGAAGTGTTTCTGAAAATCTGGATAACATAAAGTTAAATAGATTTCTGAATGGCATAACGTTCTAGGGCTTTTAATTTGTAAATTGACTTGTAGTTGTGGAAGAAAAGTTAGGAGAAATAGCATCCAGTGTTTCCCAAACTTCAGTGTCCTCAGAACTCTTCTGTTGTAGAATATTTCATAGGACCAGGATTTCCCAGAACATACTTTGGGAAAATTGGAACTTCTTAATTTCTCAAATGCTTGTGATGGATGTATGATGGCAGAGAGAAGGTGAGCGGTCATTTGAGGCAAAGCAAGTGTAACAAGATGGGATTAAGTATGATATGAGGAGACAGTGAGAAGCCGGGTGCACAATGAGGGCACTGAGCTGGAAGCAGGGCTGGGAGTCAGCCCTGGAGAATAGGTGGAACAATGAACTCTAATGCTTTATTGTTAGGAGCATTGTTAGTGCTTCATGCTTGGATCATTTTAACATGAGTCTTCCACAAGGGGCCACTTTCCTGGGAGAGGCTAGGCCAAATGGCCTGGAAAATTAAGGACATGGAGCCCACTCAGACTTCTCCAACTCAGAATCCAAGTAGATTTGTTATTCAAGACAACATTTGCAGCATACTGCTGTATGCCTGACCCCCATCTAAGGGCTCTGTATTACTAACTAATTTAGTCCCCAGAGCAACCCAAATAGGCAGCAAAACAGTAAGTACTATCCTTATTTTAGAGATGAGGAAACCAGAACAACTAGTAAGTGTTGTTCTGCATATTTATCGATGTGTCAGAAACCACCTAAAAACTTTATATTTCAAACAGCAACCATTTGATTACATATCATGATTTTGTGGGTCAGAAGTTTGGAAGAGATACCCTGGTGGTTCTTCTGACCCAGCCAGCAGTGATTTGGACTGTTTGCTCTTGTTCAGCTAATGGCCACACTGCACTGGTTCATAGAATCCAAGAGAGCTTCACTCACATTCTTTGATGAGAAAACTGTAAGATGGAGCTCAGCCAGCCCCTCTCCCCACCCACAGTCTTAGCTATCCGTGTGGTCTCTGCAGCAGTGTAGTTGGATTTTGCATGGTGGGTCAAGGCTCAGAGAGACAAGAAGTGGAAACTGCACTTTCTAAGGCCTGGGCCAGAAACTGGGACATGGTCACTTTTTTATCTTTGGGGTCAAAGTTGTCAGAGTCATCTCAGATTCAGAGGGGGAGTGGCATAGCCCTCATCTCTCCATGAGAAGAGTGTCAAAAAATTTGTGGCCATCTTTAACCTGTCACAGTGGTAAAGGCAGGATCTGAACCCAGGAGTCTGGGAATGCCTTGGTAATCCCAAACTGGCATTGACTCTTCAATCAACACAGGGAGGGCTGCCTACATGCAGTTAGTTTCAAATCAAGGGCTTTCTCAGCCACAGGCTGAATAATCTGGATAATTCCCTCCACTTTATATGGGTGGACACAGCCTAAGTTAAGATTTGGACTTTGGAATCTTGCAGGCACCATCAACACCTAAAAGTCAGTATCTCCAGTTGTTTTAAAAATCAGAATGGGCAAAAGCAAGCATGCCCAACCTCATGACTCAGATGGGTTCTATGTGGCTGTGTCTAACGCAGGTGTTAGTACAAAAGGGCACAGCTTGACCTCTCACAGAGGCATGAGCCCTGGCTGATAAATCTGCCCCAGGAGATCGGCCCAAATATCGATTTGTTTTAGTGTTCTTTCATGTTGCTATGGTTATAAGGTGAAAAGTTAACTTTTGACAGAAATTCAGCCCCCACCCACTATCCATAAAGTAGAACATCACTTACTGAGGTTTCTCATCCTCTTTTTATTTTTTTATTTTTTAAATTGAATTTATTGGTATGACAGTGGTTAACAAAATTATATAGGTTTCAAGTGTACAATTCTACATTACATCATCTATATATTGTATTTTGTATTCCTCATGCAAAGTCAAGTCTCCTTTCCTAACCATTTAAACCCCTTTCACCCGTTTCTACCTGCTCCCACCTCCCTTCTCCTCTGGTAATCACCATACTGTTGTCTGTGTCTATGAGTTGTTGCTTTATCACTAAATGTGTAATAAAATATACTGACCCTTTAAAACAGATTTCCATCATCACTGATATGCTGGGGAAGGAACTGTTAGTTTTTAAACTAGGAGCTTCTTTGATACTCCTGAAATCACATCCCTTGGGTGGCTGCCTTAATCTTGGACATAACAGCAGTCCTGATCTCTAACGAATGACTCTCTGCTGCTCATTTCCTCCATGAGACTCAGAATCAGGGTTTAGACAAGTGGTTCATCTGAACTGGCTGGTCTCAGGGCTGGAAAGGCTCAGACATTATTCACTGACTCATTAGTTTGTTGATTCATTCATTCATTCATTCGTTTCACAGTCACTGAACACATAAAATACGTCAGGACCTTGTTGGATGGTGGAGATTGGCAGGCAAGTTGTGCAATGATACTGCTTTCAGAGCACACAGTCGTGTTTGTGTGTGTGTGAGAGAGAGAAAGAAAGGGGGGGGGGGAAGAAAGGAGAGAGAGAGAGAGAGAAAGAGAGAGAGAGAGAGAGAGAGAGAGAGAGGAACAGAGAGAGGGGGGATAGAGGGAGGGAGAGAGAGGTAGAAAGGGAGAGAGAGAAAATGAGAGAAAGTGGGAGAGAAATGTTAGCTACATTAGTTCAGGTAGGAAAGGTCTGGTCAGTCTTATAGCTATAATTTAGAAAGGACTTTTTATAAGAATGTTGAACAGGGCACGTAGTGCTTTAAAGTACAAAACGGAGCTGTAAATGTAAGGGATATTACAATATTATCAAAGCCAAGAAGCTGTTCTTCCATAAAACGTGAAGTTTTGATGCTTAGAACAATTATATAAATAGGTTTAAAATGTGGCCAGTCTACCAGATTTAATTGTCTTTCATTTTTCTTTTTTGATTGTGTTTTTTTTTATAGTTTTTTAGGGCCATATTGTACTATATATTTTTCATTTTTATTTATTTATTTTTAAAATTATTTATTGTTGAAAGTATTACATATGTCCTCTTTTCCCCTCATTGAACTCTCCCGGCCCACCCCGGTCCCCACCACCCCCAGTCCCTTATCACCCCATTATCTGTGTCCATGGGTTATGCATATATGCATACAAGTTCATTGTTTGATCTTTTGCCACCCACTCTCCCCTGCCTTCCCTCTGAGTTTCAACAGTCTGTTTATGCTTCTATGACTCTGGGTCTATTTTTGGTCATCAGTTTATTTGATTCATTAGATTCCATATATGAGTGAGAGATCACGTGATACTTATCTTTCTTTGACTGGCTTATTTTGCTCAGCATAATACTCTCCAGGTCCATCTATGCTATTGCAAATGGTAAGGGTTCTTTCTTTTTTTATTGCCACATAGTATTCTGTTGTGTAGATGTACCATAGTTTCTTATCCACTCATATTGACAGGCACTTAAGCTGTTTACAAGTCTTAATTATTGTAAATTGTGCTACTATGAACATAGGAATGCATATGTTCTTGCTGATGAGTATTTGGGGTTTCTTAGGATATATTTCAAGAAGTGGGATGACTGGGTCAAATGGCAGTTCCATTTTTAATTTTTTGAAGAAACTCCATACTGTTTTCCACAGTCTGCTTTCCCAAGAGCAGTGTATGAGGGTTCCATTTTCTCCACAAGCTCGCCAGAACTTTTCCTTTGTTGATTTGTTGATAATGGCCATTCTGACAGGTGTGAGGTGATAGCTCATTGTCGTTTTGATTTGCATGTCTCAGAATAATAGTGACGTTGAGCATTTTTCCATATGTCTCTGGACTTTCTGTATGTCCACTTCGAAGAAGTGTCTATTTAGGACTTTGCCCATTTGTTTCTTCTTCTTTAAATTTTTTAAAAATTCTTTATTGTTAAAGTATTACATGAGTCTCCTTTCCCCCCCATTGACCTCTCCCTGGCAGTTCCCACTCTCCAGCACATGCCTTCATCCCCATACTGTCTGTGTTCACTGGTTTTGCTCATTTGCATGCATACAAGTCCTTTGGTTGATCTCTTACCCCCTCGTCCCTGGCCTTCCTTCATAGGTTGGACAGTCTGTTCGATGCTTCTATGACTCTGGTTCTATTTTTGTTCATCAGTTTATATTGTTCAGTATATTCCACAAATGAGTGAGATCATGTGATATTTATCTTTCTCTGACTGGCTTATTTCACTTAGCATAATGCTCTCCGGGTCCATCCATGCTGCTGCAAATGGTAAGAATTCCTACTTTTTTACAGCAGCATACTATTCCATTGTGTAAATATACCACAGTTTTCTAATCCACTCATTTGCTGATGGGCACTTAGGCTGTTTCTAAATCATATCTATTGTAAATTGTATTGCTATGAACATAGGGGTGCATATATCCTTTCTGATTGGTGTCTCTATTTTCTTGGGATATATTCCTAGAAGTGAGATTACTGGGTCAAATGGGAGTTCCATTTTTAATTTTTTGAGGAAACTCAATACTGTTTTCCACAGTGGTTGCACCAGTCTGCATTCTTATAACAGAGCAAGAGGGTTATTTTTTCTTCGCATCCTTGCCAGCATTTGTCATTTGTTGATTTGTTGATGATAGTCATTCTGACAGGTGTTGTTTTGATTTGCATCTCTCAGATAATTAGTACTTTGAGCATGTTTTCCTTTTTCTCTTGGCTTTCTGCATGTCTTCTTTTGAAAAGTGTATATTTAGGTCCTTTGACCATTTTGTGATTGGATTGTTTATCTTCCGTTTGCTAAGATGTATGAGTTCCCTATAAGTTTTGGAGATTAAACCCTTATCGAAGATAACATTGGCAAATATGTTCTCTCATGCAGTGGGCTTCTTGTTCTTTTATTGATGGTTTTTTTTGCTGTGTAGAAGCTTGTTATTTTTATGTAGTCCCATTTGTTTATTTTCTCCTTGGTTTCCACTGCCTTAGAAGCTGTATTGGTAAAGATATTGCTATGACAAATGTCTGCTATTTTGCTGTCTATTGCTTCTTCTAAGATTTTTATGGTTTCCTGTCTTATGTTTAAGTCCTTTATCAACTTTGAGTTTATTTTTGTGTATGGTATAAGTTGGTGGTCTAGTTCATATTTTTGCATGTATCTGTCCAATTTTTCTAACACTCTTTATTGAAGAGACTGTTTTACTCCATTGTATGCTCTTGCCTCCTTTGTCAAATATTAATTGAGCATAAAGGCTTGGGCCGATTTCTGGATTCTCTGTTCTGTTACATTGGTCTATATGTCTGTTCTTGTGACAGTACCAGGCAGTTTTGAGGACAGTGACCATGTAAGATAGCTTGCTATCTGGTATTGTGATCCCTCCAACTTTGTTTTTCTTTCTCAGGATTGTTGCAGCTATTTGGTGTCATTTTTTATTTCAGATGAATTTTTGGAGAGTTTGTTCTAGGTCTGTGAAATATGCCATTGGCATTTTAAAGGGGAATGCATTGAATCTATAGATTGCTTTGGGTAGTATGGACATTTTATGATGTTGAGTCTACCAATTCATCAGCATGGTATATTCTCCCTGCTGAGAGTTTTTATTAGGAAAGGATGTTGATTTTTTTAATGCCTTTTCTGCATCAATTGATATGATTACGTGATTTATGTCTCTCAATTTGTTAATGTGATATATCACATTTATTGATTTGCAGATACTGTACCAGCCTTGCATCCCTGGAAAAAAATCCTACTTGGTCATGGTGTAAGATCTTTCTAATGTAATACTGGATCTGATTTGCTAGAATTTTGTTGAGGATTTTAGCATCTATGTTCATCAGGGATATTGGCCTGTAATTTTCTTTCTTTGTAGTGTCTTTATCTGGTTTTGGGATTGGGGTAATTCTGGCTTTGTAGAAAGAGTTTGGAAGTGTTCCTTTCTCTTGAATTTTTTGGAATAGTCTGAGAAGGATAGGTTTTAGTTCTTCTTTGAATGCTTTGTAAAACTCCCCTGTGAAGCTGTCCAGTCCAGGGCTTTTGTTTTGCTGGAAGTTTTTTGATTACTGTTTCAATTTTATCAGAAGTTATTGGCCTATTCAGGTTGTTTTATTATTCCTGATTGAATTTTGGAAGCTTGTATTTTTTTAGGAATATGTCCATTTCATCAAGATTGTCCAGTTTGTTGGAGTAGAGTTGTTCATAGTATTTTTTTTTTACAATCTTTTGTATGTCTGTGGGGTTGGTTGTTACTTCACCCATTTCATTTCTGATTTTGTTTATTTAGGTCCTATCTCTTTGTTTCTTGTTGAGCTTGGCTAGAGGTTCATCAATCTTATTTATCCTTTCAAAGAACCAGCTCTTGGTTTTATTGATATTTTGTATTTTTTTGTCTCTGTCATTTATTTCTGCTCTGATCTTTATTATTTCCTTCATTCTGCTCACTCTGTGTTTTTCTTGTTGCCCCCTTTCTAATTCTTTAAGTTGTAGGATTAGATCATTTATTACCATTTTTTTTTGAGGTAGGACAGTAATGCTTTGAACTTCCCTTTCAGGACTGTTTTCACTGTGTCCCATAGATTTTGGATTGTTGTGTTTTCATTGTCATTTATTTCCAGGATGCTTTTTATTTCTTTGGAACCCAACTATTGTTTGTAGCATGCTATTTGGCCTCCAAGCATTTGATTTTTTATTATTTTTATTGTAGTTGATTTCTAATATTATGCCACTGTGATGTGAGAAGATGCTTGATATGATTTCTATATTCTTGAATTTGAAGAGACTTTGCCTGTGTCCTAATATGTGGTCTATCTTTTTGAAAATGTCCCGTGTGTACTTGAGAAGAATGTATATTCTGTAGCTTTGGGGTGAAATGTTCTGAAGGTGTCAATTAAGTCTATCTGATCTAATGACTCATTTAGGATTGCTGTTTCTTTGCTGATTTTTTGTTTAGAGGACTTATCAGTGGTGTCAATGGGATATTCAAGACCCCTACTATGATTGTATTGCTATTGATCTTTCCCTTGATATTTTCCAAACTTTTTTTATGTACTTGGGTGCTCCTATATTGGGTGCATATATGTTTACCAGAGTTATATCCTCTTGTTGAATTGCTCCCTTTAGTATTATGAAGTAGCCCTCCTTATCTCTTGTTATGGCTTTCACTTTCAGGTCTATTTGGTCAGCTATAAGTATTGCTACCCCAGATTTTTTCTCATTTCCACTTGCCTGAAAATTTTTTTCTATCCCTTCACTCTCAGTCTGTGTGGTGCCTTTGTTCTGAGGTGGGTCTCTTGTATACAACAAAGGTATGGGTCATATTTTCTTATCCATTCATCTACCCTATGTCTTTTGATTGGATCATTAATCCATTTACATTTAAGGTTATTAGTGATAGGTACTTGTTTGTTGCCATTTTTAAAAAATATATTTTATTGATTTTTTACAGAAAGGAAGGGAGAGGGATAGAGAGCTAGAAACATCGATGAGAGAGAAACATTGATCAGCTGTCTCCTGCACACTCCCTACTGGGGATGTACCTGCAACCAAGGTACATGCCCTTGACCGGAACCAAACCTGGGACCCTTGAGTCTGCAGGCTGACGCTCTATCCACTAAGCCGAACTGGTTAGGGCTGTTTGTTGCCATTTTTATTCTTTATGCCTGTGTTCCTTCTTCCCTTCCTATTTCTTCTTTTTTACAATAGTCCCTTTAGCATTTGTTGCTTTGCGAACTTGGTGGTAATAAACTTTGTTAGCCCTTTTTTTGTCTGTGAAGGTCCTGATTTCTCCCTCAACTTTGATTGATAGCCTTGCTGGGTATAGTATTCTTGGATTCAGTCCCTGTTTTTCATTACCTTGTATACTCCATTATTTTCTGACCTGACATGTTTCTGTTGAGAAATCAGTTGATAGTCTAATGGGAGATCTCTGTAGGTAACTTTCTGTCTCTTTCTTTCAGCCCTTGAGATTCTTTGCTTGTAATTAATGTTTGCCATTTTCATGATGATGTGTTTGGTGTGGGTCTTTTGGGGTTCATCTTTTTCGGGACACTCTGTGCTTCTTGGACTTGTGTGACTTTTTTCTTCCCCAAGTCAGGAAGTTTTCTGTCATTATTTCTTCAAACATTATTTCTATTCCTTGCTCACCTTCCTATTCTTCTGACACCCCTATTATGAGGATGTCACTTCATTTCATGTTGTCCCAAAGCACCCTTAAACTCTCCTCCAGCTTAAAATTTTTTTTTCTCAACTGATGTTCAGATTGGTTGTTTTTTCTACCCTGTGTTCTAACTCTCTAATTCAGTCCTCAGCCTCTTTTAGTCTACTGTTGAAACCTTCCAGGGTGTTCCTTATTGCAGCTATGTCATTCTTCATTTCTTCTTGATTCTTATCCATATTGTTGAATTTCTCATTCAGCTCCCTGTAATTCTTATTGACTACTTGTAATTCTCAGTCAAATGTTTGAGCATCTTTGTAACCATTACTCTGAATCTTTATCTGACAAATTACTTGCCTCAATTTCATTTAGTTCCTTTTCTACTGATACCTTCTTTTCTTTCCTTTGGGGATTGTTTCATTGTCTCCCCATTTTTCTGTCCCTTTGTGTTTGTTTTATGTAATGTGAGTTGCTGTCTCTTTCTGGCCAAGGGCAACCTGATTGAGATCCAAGAGTTTGAAGCCCCTAGCCATCCAATGGTCAAGGGCTACTTAGCCCAGAGCCTGGGTCTGCCTCGAGTCTCATGCCTTTATTGTTTTTGCTCTGAGTTGTACTACCTTCCCCCTCAGGTGTCTGCTGAGATGCTCAGGGTTGGGGTCATGTGTGAAGTTTCTCTGGTGTGTGAATTCCTGTGAGGTTCCAGATCTCTCTGGCATGAAGTTCACTGTGTTGCCCAGGCACCCTCAGTGGGGTGGTGCATGCGAGGTCCCAATAGCATGTACTCATAGCGCCCGGTCCTGGAGCCTGCAAGGGGTGGTGCACAGGATCCCTCTGGAGTGCAGACAGTCCTGGGGCCTAGGTCGGGTGGCATAGGAGGTCTCTTTAGCATGCATCTGGGAGCCCACGGTGAGGTAGCACACCACTCACTGCAGGGCACTGTGGGGGTCCCTTGCGAGTTATGGATGGTAAGTGGCTCACTGTGCTGGTTCAGGGTGGTGTTGAGGGCAGTCTTGGTGTTGGTGTGGCTGCGCTCCTAACCTCCGCTGCTCCCCCCTTCAAGATGGTGTGGTCTCTGCCCTAGAGTGCCTGTGGCAGTGGCAGGGGCTCCCTCTCCAGGAGAGCCTGATCCACCAGCCCCTGAGACTCCTGCAAGATCTAACTATCCCTCACTTACCCCCCCAACCCCCCTCCCCACACACACACCACACATGTCCACACAATCCCCTCTCACTCTTTTACTCACTCACACTTTTTTCCTCACTGCCATCCTGCTGGTTGCCATGTTGGGATCTCTCCAAGTTGTTGTTTTTTTATTTGCTTAATGCCTTCACCTTTTTTCACCCAGCCCTGAAACCCCCTTCCCTCTAATAGCCTTCAGTCTGTTCTCTGTATCTATGAGTCTGTTTCTATTTTGTTTGTTTGTTTTCTTCATTAGATTCCACATATAAGTAAGATCATATGGTACTTGTCTTTCTCTGACTGGTTTATTTCACTAAGCATAATGCTCTCCAGGTTCATCAATGCTGTCACAAAAGGTAAGATTTTCTTCTTTTTTTATGTCATCATCCTGTTTTTAAAATTAAATGTGCTCAGGGTTCTAAAGTAGACTAAGTTTAGGAATCCACATTATGGCTTTAAAAGGAAGATAAATTTAACACCATGTTTTTTATGTTTATAAATCTGACTTTATAAAATTATGTATTATTCTTTTGTTCCATACCTTTGCACAGTAGTTCCCCAATTATGTTTACAAATTATTTTTCTCAGTCAGGTTTGGTTATTCAAAACTCATAAACATATTAGAAAACAATAATAAAAATAAAAGAGAACAAACAAAATTTGAAAAATAATAATAAAAGCAACTATCTTAAAGCACTTATTATGTCAATTAACCATTGTGGGGTCAATTTTAGCTTTCAGACATTTATTCTTTTAGCATATTTATTGAGCTGTTATGTATCAGGCACTGGGCTAGCAACTGGAGACATGTTAAATCCACAGAACTTATAATAAAGGAAGATAGATATTAATCATAGAAAACACATCTAGTATTTATTAAATGCAAAGTAATATTTTTAATTCTCATATCAACTATATGAGTATGTTCTATTATTAATCTGCATTTTATTGGTGAGTAAACTGAGGCACAGAGAGGTTAATTGCTCCAGAAATCCCAATTAATAGCAAGAGCTGAGATTTAATCCCACACTGTCTGTTTCTAAAAAAAGAAAAGGCCTATCCTCTTAACCCCTATGATATATTACCTCTTGCTAATTAGATTGTCTCATAGAATAACAAACTATGACTGTACCATGGAGTAGAGAGAGCCATGAAGGTGTACATGGTAGTGGGGAATTAAAGTGCAGATAGGGATGACTCCTCTGAGAAGGGATGCTCCTTTGAAACTTAGTTCATTTTCAAAAATACATTTTAATAAAATTACATTATATAGTAAACTAGTGGCCCGGTGCATGAAATTCGTGCACATTAAAAGGGAATTAATTAGAGGGAATATTTTAATATTGCTATTTGCCCTTTCTCTATAATAGAAGTGTCAGAGATGAAAGAAAATTAGTAAAATGTATATGAAAATCTTCCTCCTGTCAACATCTGGAGCATGACGTGGGACCCAGAGTCAAGTCCCTGCCCACCTGTGTGCACCTCCAAACTGTGCAAGACCCAGACCCGGCCGGCCCCACCCCCATTGGGCAAGATCCAGCCCCGGCTGGCCCCACCCCCGTCAAGCCCTACTGGGCAGGGGACACAGCCTCAGGTCCCCCGTCAAGCCCTGCTGGATGGGGGGCGCAACCTCAGGTCCCCCAGCATACCCTCAGTTTCCCTGGCTCAGTGCCAGAGTGGGGGGGCATGGCCTGAGGTCCCCCTTCAAGCCCCGCCAGGCAGGGGGCATGGCCTGAGGTCCCCTGTCAAACCCCACTGGGTGGGGGGCGCAGTCTCAGGTTCCCCACCCTGGCATGGCACCACACAGACTCAGGTCCCTGCTGATCACTCATTACAGCTCATTACAGGAACCCCGCCTCCGCTGTGGGCACAGCCATCTTGTGTTATGGAAACCCTGCCTCCGCGGTGGGCACAGCCATCTTGTGACGGCGTGACAGAGTGAGGGTCAATTTGCATATTACTTCTTTATTATATAGGATACTTATTATAATCTAGTTACATGCTAGGCATGACTTTACTCCTTTTCATTATTAACTCATTTTATCTTAACTGTGTCCCTCTGAGGTAGAGACATTAACTCCTTCTTTTCTATATAGGAGGATGCCAAGGCACAGAGGGGTAAGGAGCTTGACCAAGACCAGGAAGCTAGAAAGTGTCAAGGCATAATTTGAATCCAAGCCCACACACTTCTTGTCTTAATCAAAAGCAAAGGCAGTGCTGGGAGAGATAAGAGAGCTCATGCCATCCCACTGCCCAAAGACACTCACATGGACTTTAAGGACTGATTTCATGTTATAAAAGGATTGAGCAAAGAAAGCAAAATTTATGGGTGAGTCCACATTCTGAGGCCAAAAAACATTAAAACCAATAATGGTAGAATTTGATGTAGGCAGATGGTACGATATGTGCTTACTCTGCATCTGATTTGGGTGGCCCTTCCATGTCCAGTGGTAGGGAGTCCAGAAGCCCACATTGAATGATGACTTGGAATGACATGGGCTTGGAATTAAATGACTAGCTCCAAATCACAGAAAGTTAAACTGTTTCTCTTTTATAGACTAGAGACTGAACTAAAACTGTATAAAAACAGTCTTTCTAGCAGTAACTGTGGTTATGCATCTGGAAGGTAGAGAATGTCTCCCGGAGGTTCTTGGTGGTCTTCATGAGGCCCATTGTAGAGCTGAATATTTTTTATTGAGATTTGCATTATTGTGATTACCTATATGTACAGCAAAGTTTCTGGCAAAGTTGCAGACCATGGCTTTTCAAACTTTCATGTGCAAATGAATCATCTGTGATCTTTTTAAAATGAAGAGTCCGATTGGAAGGTCTGGGTTGGAGCTTGAACTTTTGCAATTCTAAAAAGCTTCCAGGTGAGGTTGGTAGTCATGTCATAGGACATACACATGGTCCTAGGATCATACAGTGAGGTGTATACATTTATTAGTATACTAGAGGCCCGATGCACAAAATTTTTGCAAGGGACTCAGCCCTCACATCCCTGGCTTCATCCAGAAGGTTGTCCAGACAGTCGTTGTGCTATTTGGTCTAATTAGCATATTAGCTCTTTATTATATAGGATTTATTTTGGGCGAAATAGATGCCCTCCCTTTGACTTCCCACTGGGTCTTCCCTTTGTGTGGTCAGACAGTTGCTACTTGCTCTAGCAAACTTCTGTTTTTGAGACAATCACAGCCAACTTGGGGATTTCAGAAGGTTGTGAGATTGTCAGAGAAGTCTCATCATTCTGGCTTGCTGTTTTATGCATGCTTCAAGGCAGTAGTTCTCCAAGTGTGAGCCCATTAAAAATTTATGCTGACACCCACTAGAAGAGCCCCAGTACTCAGCAGTATCTTCCCTCTCTTACTCCTCATTCTCTATTGCATTTCACAGCTGTTATTCCAGCCTTGTCCACATTCCTCAGGCTCTCTCTTTTTCCCATTCCTCTGTATCATATAATCTTTCCTCCCACTTTGTGGACCTAGAGCAGTGATGGTGAACCTTTTGAGCTCGGCGTGTAAGCATTTTGAAAAACCCTAACTTTACTCTGGTGCCGTGTCACATATAGAAATTTTTTGATATTTGCAACCATAGTAAAACAAAGACTTATATTTTTGATATTTATTTTATATATTTAAATGCCATTTAACAAAGAAAAATCAACCAAAAAAATGAGTTCGTGTGTCACCTCTGACACAGTGTCATAGGTTCGCCATCACTGGCTTAGGGCGAAAGCAGAGTGGGGAGTAGAGGTTAATGTGCCTGACTTAATACAAAATAAACACCTGAAAATGACATCATATTGGATATGTTCTGGCAAGCAGTTTAGACAGTTATGTTTTAGTTTTAGGCAGTGGTGTGGCACCTAGAAAACATCAGCCACGTCCCTTCTCCCATATGCACATGCTGGCTAGGAGTCCCCACGTGGGCTGCAGTCTCATAGCCACCATGGTCTGCAGGGCCTCCTTCTGCCTAGACTGAGGTTCCTCTAGTGCAGTGGTTCTCAACCTTCCCAATGTCACGACCCTTTAATACAGTTCCTCATGTTGTGGTGACCCCCAATTTCATTGTTACAAATTGAACATAATTAAAGCATAGTGATTAATCACAAAATCGATATGTAATTATATATGTGTTTTCCGATGGTCTTAGGCGACCCCAGTGAAAGGGTCATTCGACCCCTAAAGGGGTTGCAACCCACAGGTTGAGAACTGCTGCTCTAGTGTTTCATTCATGTGAACTCAGCTCCTGGTACCTTCAAAAGCTTCCTACAAGTCTAATGGTTCATCCACCACCTGCAGAGCAAGCAAAACCAAACCAAAACCAAACCCAAATTGACCTGTGCTCTGAGTTCTATGCTTTGTATTTGTGAAGATGCCTGGTCATCATCCCACATGAAGCTGCCTTCTTAGACTTCCTGAGGTGTGTGTGACTTTGAGGCCAGCCTACCCTTAGTTCTTTTGAGAAACCTGGCTAAGTGTGGGAACCACGCCAGAGTACCTGGACACTCAAGGCTAATTAAAGTGTGGAGGCCTTGTTGATAGTATTCCGGATGGCCAAGAGCACTTTGAACATGGGAATTTTAATCAAAATGTCAGAGGACTACACAGCTGCAAGGCCACAGCGATCTCATGGTATGCTGTGACCTTCTATAGTCAAATAATTGATGTCATTGTTGGCAACTTGTATCCTTTATCTAAGCAGTATTAAAAGTATATTACTAAGGCTAGAGAGCTCAGATGGAGCTGAGAGCAGTACTGCTACGATGTGAGGCTAAGAGCTCATAGAGAGCTCAGATATAGCTACCATGTTAACCAGCCAGTGTGCTGGGAGAATAGCTCAGAGGTAGTTACTATGTGAGGCTACAGATTCCAGACAGTGTTCTGGGCAGAGAAGATAGGAGAAGCTGCTGAGCCAGTGAGACTGGAGAGGCTGCTGAGGCAGAGTTCTCAGGTACCACTACTACGTGAGGCAGTGAGTCTAGGGGACAGCATGTGGCTGCTCAGATAATAACTGTGGGTACAAGGACAGCTAGTACTGTGTGGAGAGATGTGTGTTTACCAGCAGGTATGTGGCTGCCTATATGGGATTGCTGTGAAGGACTGTTTTGTCTGATGGCTATATGGCCAATGGCTTCTGCAATAAAGACTCATTCTTATATACCCACAACTTCTCATGGCTTCTCTGTTTAAGACCCGATATCCAAGAAGGACCAGCCATAGGCAGAGGGGCTCAAACCCAGCAGTTAATATAGTGGGCAGGATTCGAGAAGGAAACTGCCCTGGTACTTGGCATAGTTGAGGAGAATTAAGAAGAATATATGGACTCATAGTGACTCAAAGCAGCAGTGCTTGTGCAGTCTTCTAGCTGTCTCTAATAATAGGGTATAATGAAGGGTCCCCAAGAATAAATTCTGGCTCTACCATTTGATAATTATGGCCCTTGAGAAATTACTTAACCTCACAGAGCTTTAGTCACTTCATCTATGAAGTGAGATAATTGTCTATCGAGGGATAAAGGAGAAGATGTAGGCAAAAGACACAGGGCAGAGTGGATGCTTATTCATTTGTCCATGTGTAGATACTGCAGTGAGGTGCTGTTCTAGGTGCTAGAGATTCCATGATGAGCATCCCTGTTCTCAGGGAGATTGCAGTCTAGTGGGCGTATATCCCTTCCCTGCATTTTCTTTCCTTTTTCTTATTAAAAATAAGAGCATCTATAATTATGTCAGGTATACAATATTGAAGTCTGTGATGTTCCAGCCAAGCCTAGGTCTGCCTCTGTTTGACAGAGTCAAGGTGAGTAATGACTTTTATCCAGGAGTAGAAAAAAATCTTATTCATTGACTTACTACCCTTATTCTTCTGGCAGAAAGAAGAGACTAGGAAACCCATGAGGCAGGATAAAGCCTATTGCTTGTATCCAACCTCCAGGCTAAAGATCCCTGCCCCGCATTAGGTGTCATTTCCCGAAAGGTCCATCAGAGGGTAGGTTGGCTAGGAGCACGCTGATCCAAGGCCATTAGAACGCTGGCTTCTCAGAGGGCAATAGGACTGACAGGGGAGATGAACATGGGCAGCTAAGAAGGCTATGACTGTGTCTACAGAATGCTTAATATCTGTAGTTGGTGGTGGGACAGCTGAGGGAGGGGCAGGGAATAAAGCATGAATTGCTCTATAATCAGAATAAAACTTTTGCCTTATTTTATAAAACAAAGCCCACAAGTTGGCATCATATAGACCAAACACTGATTTCTGAATTTCTTAAGTTTTATCAGACATTTTGAGTAGCCCAGACCAAACCAGGATATGATCAGTTGAGGATTCAGCTCACATCACATCACCTCACACATGTGTATGCATATGATGATATGGTGTGTTCATAACATCTCATTCAATCCTGCCAGTGAGGTGGCCAGTCAGGTATTTGTACAGCCATATATATATTTAATGGATAAGGTACTAAGGCCAGAGAGGTCAAAAGAGTTGCCAAAGTTCACACAGCCAGAAAGTGGCAGAACCAGAATTACAGTCAATATTCTCTGAGCCCTGGGCAAGGGCTGCAGCTGTTGCCATGCTGGGAGAAACAGAATGGACATGCTAGCATCTGACCCCAACTACCTGCTGCAAATATACAGGGCTGGCTCCTCCTCCTCCCACACCTCTCCCACCCTGGGTGAAAGTTAACTAAAGAAACATATATATATAAGGGTCTTTATTATGTGTATTAAATGTTGGTGTTGTTGGAAGAATATTAGGATTAGAGATTATTCATTTTCTTTGTATAAGTAAGTGATTATTGTGTAACAAACCACCCCAAAACTCACTGTTTTAAAGCAGTAAGTACTTTTAATTGTTTATAAATCTACATTACTTCTGCTCTTATTGGGCGCTCTCACCTGTCTTTGGTCAGTTGGTGGTAGGTTGGCTTGGAGCATGCTGATCCAGGCTGGGACAACTAGACTCTCCTCCAGACTGTCTTCCATCCTCCCACAGTCAGTTAGGCTTGTTTAATTGACAATGGCAGAATTTCAAGAGAGAGAGACTGGATGTATGCAAGGTCTCATTTTGCTACATTTTATTGATCAAAACAAGTCATAAGACCTGCCCAGATGCAAGGAGTTGCTAAATAGACTTCTCCAGAAGAGGGGACTGCAGAATCACCTTGCAAGGGAGGTGGGCAGCATTAATGGGAGTCATCACTTCAAACAATCTGAGAATTCCAACCTGGAGCTACCATGAAGAAATGTGGGACCAAGGCTGTTACACTTCCAGATCTCACAAAAGAACTTGGAAGTCATATAAAATATTTCAAGGTGAGAGTGATTGGAATCTAAATTAAAATTTTCAAAATCACTGTGCAGGGCAACAGAGCCTGTATATGACTCTTGGAATTAGAAATTGCAGTTCTGTTTATTACACATGCTGTGTTGCCTAGGTAACTGTGGGTGCTGTATTTATTTTGACCAAATGTGGAAAGACCAAGTGTTAAAATCAATATTCATCCAAAACTGATGACAAAGCCAAATACTGGCTCCATAGAATGAACATGAGGGATACCAGGATGAACCTGAAACTTTCTAACAAACTTAATTTTCATTGCAGTTTTATTATTTGCAATTTAAATAGACTGAACTTAGATGTCTGACCAACATCAGATCAGTAACTACTCAGTACTGTCTATTGCTATGTTGCTATTGTAGCAGCCTGTCTTCTGCATGTTCATGACACTGAATAGATGCTTATTTTAAATAAAGCTGATGCAGCAACAAGATATTTGGAGTTACCTCATAATTATCTAATATTTGCTTTTTCTCCTTCATAGTATTTCTTCTTTTTTAAAAATCCTCATTGGAGGACATGCTTAGAGAGGAGAAGGAAGAGAGAGAAAAAGAGAAAGAGAGAGAGAGAGAGAGAGAAATAGAAAGAGAGAGAGAGAACATCAATGTGAGAGAAATATTGACCGGTAACCTCCTGTACATTCCATAACTGGGAATTGAACCCTCATCCCAGGTATGTGCCCTGACCAGGAATTGAACTGGCAAACCTTTGGTGCACAGGAATGACACTCAATCAACTGAGCCACCCTGGCTTGGCCATAGCATTCTTTTTTTTTTATGTAAAAATTGCATATATTTAAAGTGTATAACATGATGATTTTATATACATATACATAGTGAAATAATTATTACAGTCAAGCTTATTAACATATTATCTCCTCACATAATTACTTTTTTTTGTCATGAGAGCACCTGAAATCTACTCCTGTAGCAAGTGTCCAGTCTACAACAGAGTATGATGAACTGTAGTTATCATCTTGTACATTAGATCTCTGGACTTTCATCCTATATACTAGTAAGTTCAACTTTATCCAACATCTTTGACAAACATCTCTCCATTTACCCTTACTCCCCAGCCCTAATGACCACCTTTCTACTCACAGGTCTTATGTCTTCAAATTTTTACTTTATATTTTTAAATTTTTAATTATTTTTCTTTTCTTTTCTTTTTTAAAAATATATTTGTATTGATTTCAGAGAGGAAGGGAGAAGGAGAGAGAGATAGAAGCATCAATGATGAGAGAGAATCATTGATCGGCTGCCTCCTGCATGCCCCCTACTGATCGAGCCTGTAACTTGGACATGTGCCCTGACCAAGAATGGAACAGTTACTTCCTGTTTCATAGGTCAACACTCAACCACTGAGCCATGACAGCCCAGCCTATTTTTTATTTTCAATTATAGTTGCTGTACATCATTATATTAGTTTCAGGTGTACCCACCCCAGTCACCAGATATTACATATCTTAGTACATGATCATCCCAATAAATCTTGCATCCATCCAGCACCACACCTAGTTATTAGTATATTAATGCCTATATTTTCTATACTGTACTTTACATCCCCATGACTATTCTGTAGCAACTAATTTGTACTTCTTAATCTCTTCACCTTTTTTTGCCTATCCCCAACCCCCTACCATCTAGCACCTAACAAAAACTTCTCTGTTATCTATGAGTCTGTTTCTGTTCTGCTTGCTTATTTTGTTTGTCAATTCAATTGTTGATAGATATGTTCTTGTTGCCATTTTATTGTTCATATTTTTAATCTTTTTTTCTTCTTAAATAAGACCCTTTACCATCCTATCTAATAAAGAGGGAATATGCTAATTGACTCCCATACCATCGCAAAGATGGCAGCACCCAGTCAATAAGAAGGAAATATGCTAATTGACTTCCCTGTCCTCAAAGATGGTGGCACTCACAGCCAATAAGGAGGGGATATGCTAATTGACTGCCACTCCCTCAAAGATGGCAGCACCCACAGCCACAAGATGGTGGCATCCAGTCCCCTCAGCCCTGCTGGGGCGGCAGGCATGCAGCAAGGCCAGACCCGCCCCCAGGCTGGCCCAGCCTCTCCGTGTGCCTGCCTCTGGAGACCCCCAGTCCCCTCAGCCCCCAAGCCACCCAGGGCCAGCCCGAGGTGCAGGTAAGCCTTGGATGGCAGCTGCCCAGCCACCCAAGGCCGCCCGAGGCTCAGGTAACCAGGGCTGGCCGAGGCTTGTGCTGCTGGCAGTGGCAGCAGCAGAGGTGTGATGGGGTGTCGCCTTCCCCTGATCGCCGGGTCGCCTCCCGCCTCTGAGGGCTCCCGGACTGTGAGAGGGGGCAGGCTGGACAGAGGGACCACCCCTCCAGTGCATGAATTTTCATGCACTGGCCTCTAGTTTCATATAATACTGGTTTGGTGGTGATGAACTCCTTAGCTTTGCTTAGTTGGGAAGCTCTTTATCTGTCATTCAATTCCAAATGATTGCTTTGCAGGGTAGAATAAACTTGGTTGTAGGACCTTGCTTTTTGTCACTATGAATATTTCTTGCCATTCTCTTCTGGTCTGCAAAGTTTCTGTTGAGAAAGCAGCTGACAGTCTCTTAGGAAACTAATTGCCTTTCTCTTGCTGCTTTTAAGATTCTCTCTTTGTCTTTAATCTTTGTTATTTTAATTACTAGAGGCCTGGTGCATGAAATTCAGACATGGGGGGGTTCCCTCAGCCCAGCCTGCACCCTCTCAAATCCGGGACATCCCTCTCACAATCCGGGACCACTGGCTTCTAACTGCTCACCTGCCTGCCTGCCTGATCGCCTCTAACTGCCCTCCCCACCACCAGCCTGATCACTCCTAACTGCCTCTGCCTGCTGGCCTGATTGCCCCTAACTGCCCCCTGCCGACCTGGTCACTCCCAACTGCCCCCCTCTACCAGTCTGGTCGCCACTAACTGCCTCCCCTGCCGGCCTGGTCGCCCCATGCAGCCTGTTTGTTTAGTCGTTTGGTTGTCCCTTACTAACCCCCCTGCCAGCCTGGTTGCCCCATGCAGCCTGCTGTTCAGTCGTTTGGTCATCTCTCACTAACCCCTATGCCGGCCTGGTTGCCCCATGCAGCCTGCTGTTCAGTCATTACTGTTACTGTGATGGTGTCCCAGACAATTTGCATATTCTTCTATTATTAGTATAGATAATGTGTATGGTGTGGGCCTCTTTGTGTTCATCTTGTCTGGGCTCTCTGTGCTTCCAGGACTTGTATGTCTGCTTCCTTCACCAAGTTAGGGAAGTATTCTGTCTTTTTTCAAATAAGTTTTCCTTTTTTTAAATTATTATTTTTTTAACATGAATTTTTTTTTAACAAAATGAGAAACCATCAATAAATTACAGGATTAGAGTAGGCCCTTTGACTTTACCACAGAGGGTCTAGTGTTGCCAGATCACTGATATTTGTATTATTTATTTATTTATTTATTTATTTATTTATATTGTTTAAAGTATTACAAATAGTAGTACATATGTCTCCTTTTCCCCCCATTGAACTCCCCCTGGCCTCCCTTATTCCCCACTCATGCCCTCACCTTCCCTCTCCCACCCCCACCCCCGTATCTGTGTCCATTGGTTATCCTTATATTCATGCATACAAGTCCTTTGGTTGATCTCTTACCTCCCCCTCACAATCCTCCCCTGCCTTCCCACTGTAGTTTGACAGTCTGTTCGATGCTTCTTTGTCTCTGTATCTATTTTTGTTCATCAGTTTATGATGTTCATTATATTCCACAAATGAATGAGATCATGTGATATTTGTCTGTCTCTGACTGGCTTATTTCACTTAGCATAATGCTCTCCAGTTCCATCCATGCTGTTGCAAATGGTAAGAGTTCCTTCTTTTTTACAGCTGTGTAGTATTCCATTGTGTAGATGTACCACAGTTTTCTAATCCATTCATCTGCTGATGGGCATTTAGGCTGTTTCCAAATCTTAACTATTGTAAATTGTGCTGCTATGAACATAGGGGTGCATATATCCCTTCTGATTGGTGTTTCTGATTTCTTGGGATATATTCCTAGAAGTGGGATTACTGGGTCAAATGGCAGTTCTATTTTTAATTTTTTGAGGAAACGCCATACTGTTTTCCACAGTGGTTGCACAAGTCTGCATTCCCACCAGCAGTGGAAGAGGGTTTTTTTTCTCTGCATCCTCTCCAGCACTTGTCGTTTTTTGATTTTTTGATGATAGCCATTCTGACAGGTGTGAGATGGTATCTCATTGTTGTTTTGATTTGCATCTCTCAGATGATTAGTGACTTTGAGCATGTTTCCATGTGTCTCTTGGCTTTCTATATGTCCTCTTTTGAAAAGTGTCTAGATCCTATGCCCATATTTTTATTGAATTGGCTACCTTCCTTTTGTTAAGTTGTATGAGTTCCCTATGAATTTTGGAGATTAAACCCTTATTGGAGATAACATTGGAAAATATGTTCTCCCATGCAGTGGGCTTTCTTGTTGTTTTGTTGATGGTTTCTTTTGCTGTGCAGAAGCTTTTTATTTTTATGTAGACCCATTTGTTTATTTTCTCCTTAGTTTCTATTGCCCTAGGAGTTGTCTCAGTAACGATATTGTTACTACAATTGTCTGCTATTTTGCCTATAGCTTCTTCTAAGATTTTTATGGTTTCCCATTTTACATTTAAGTCCTTTATCCATTTTGAGTTTATTTTTGTGTATGGTGTAAATTGGTGGTCTAGTTTCATTTTTTTTCATGTATCTGCCCAATTTTTCTAACACCATTTATTGAAGAGACTGTCTTGACTCCATTGTATGCTGCTCTTGCCTTTTTTGTCAAATATTAATTGAGCACAATGATTTGTGTCAATTTCTGGGTTCTTTGTTCCATTCCATTGGTCTATATGTCTGTCCTTGTGCCAGTACCAGGCAGTTTTGAGTACAGTGGCTTTAGTATAGCTTGATATCTGGTATTGTGATCCCTAGAACTTTGTGCTTCTTTCTCAAGATTGCTGCAGCTATTCGGGGTCTTTTTAATCCAGATGAATTTTTGGAGAGTTCGTTCTAGGTCTTTGAAGTATGCTGTTGGTATTTTAATGGGGATTACATTGAATTTATAGATTGCTTTGCATAGTATGGACATTTTAATGATGTTGATTCTACCAATCCATGAACATGGTATGTTCTTCCATTTGTTTTTGTCTTCCTCTAACTCTTTTTTAAAATGTCCTGTAATTTTCTAAATACAGGTCCTTTACCTCCTTGGTTAAATTTATTTGTAGGTATGTTAATTTTTTTGTTGCAATGGTAAATGGGATTGTTGTTTTAGTTTTTATTTATGAGTTTATTATTGGTGTATAAAAAAGACACAGACTTCTGGGTGTTAATTTTGTATCCTGCTACATTGCTGAATTCATTTATAAAGTCCAGTATTTTTTTTTCATGGAGTCTTTATGGTTTTCTATGTACAATATAAGGTCATCTGCAAATTTAAGGAATTTCCCCTCATTGTACAAACACCTTTCTACACTCTTTCCTCACATTGAGAAGGAATTTACACATATTTCCAACTATTCCTACAGTTTACTGCTGCTTTCCAGTGAATTCTCTGTGGTTTTTAACACTGTGCTACAGTGTGCTTACTGCTCTATTTAAGGGATTTCCCCGCATTGTACAAACACCTTTCTATATACTCTTTCCTCACCTTGAGAAGTGATTTCCACATGTTTTGTAACTATTTAAGACAGTTTACTGCTACTTTTCTATGAATTCCTAGTGGTTTATTAGACTGTGGTATAGTACGCTTATTGCTCTATTTCAGGGATTTCCCTGCATTGTACAAACACCATTCTCTACTTTTTCCTCACATTGAGAAGTGTTTTCCAGGTGTTTTCTAACAATTCTGCCCAGTTTACTGCTGCTTTTTAGTGAATTCCTGGTGTTTTCTAAGACTGTGGTATAGTGTGCTTACTGCTCTTTATCAGGGATTTCCCTGCATTGTAAAAACAGATTTCTGAACTCTTCCCTGATGTTTAGAAGTGATTTCCACCTGTTTTCCAACTATTTACTACAGATTAGTGCTGCTTTTGAGTAAAATCCCAGTGGTTTCTAACACTGTGCTATCGTGTGCTGTATGCTCTTTAGCACTGATTTCCCCTCATTCTCAAATACCTTTCTCCACTCTTTCCACACGTTCTAAAGTGATTTTCTATCAATTTCTAACTATTTGGTATAAGTTATTGCTGCTTTTCAGTGAATTCCTAGTGGTTTCTAACACTGCTCTAGTGAGCTAAATGCTCTATTTAAGGTATTTGCCTGCATTGTACAAACACCTTTCTACACTCTTTCCTCACATTGAAAATGGATTTATACTTTTTTTCTAACTATTCATACAGGTCACTGCTGCTTTACATTGAATTGTCAGTGGTTTCCTGTGCTATAGAATGCTTACTGCTCTATCTCAGGGATTTCCACACATTGTACAAACACCTTTCTACACTCTTTCCTCACCTTGAGAAGAGATTTACACTTATTTTGCAACCATTTTGTACAGTTTACAGTGGCTTTTCAGTGAATTCTCAGTGGTTTCTAACACTGTGTTACAGTGTGCTTACTGCACTTAAGGAATTTCCCCACATTGTACAAACACCTTCTACACTCTTTCCTCACTTTGAGAAGTGATTTCCACTTGTTTTTTTTTTAACTATTTTGTCCAGTTTACTGCTGCTTTACAGTGAATCCCTAGTGGTTTCTAAGACTGTGTTAAAGTGTGCTTATTGCTCTAAGGGATTTCCCCACTTGTACAAACACCTTTCTATACTCTTTCCTCACATTGAGAAGGGGTTTACACTTGTTTTGGAACTATTTCGTACAGTTTACTGCGGATTTTCAGGGAATTTCCAGTGGTTTCCAAGACTATGGTATAGTGTGCTTACTGCTCTTTACCAGGGATTTCCCCGCATTTTACAAACAGCTTTCTACACTCTTTCCTGATGTTTAGAGGTGATTTCCACCTGTTTTCCAACTATTTCGTCCAGTTTAGTGCTGCTTTTGAGTGAAATCCCAGTGGTTGCTTACACTGTGCTACAATGTGCTTACCTCTCTATTTCAGTGATTTCCCCACATTATACAAACACCTTTATACACTCTTTCCTCACACTGAGAAGGGATTTCCACGTGTTTTGTGACTATTTCATCCAGTTCACTGTTACTTTTCTATGAATTCCTAGTGTTTTATTAGACTGTGGTATAATATGCTTATTGCTCTATTTCAGGGATTTCCCTGCATTATACAAATACCTTTCTACACTCTTTCCTCACCTTGAGAAGTGATTTCCACATGTTTTGAAACTATTTTGTCCAGTTTACTGCGGATTTTCAGGGAATTCCAAGTAGTTTCCAATACTATGGTATAGTGTGCTTACTGCTCTTTACCAGGGATTTCCCCGCATTTTACAAACAGCTTTCTACACTCTTTCCTGATGTTTAGAAGTGATTTCTCCCTGTTTTCTATTTCATACAGTTTAGTGCTGCTTTTGAGTGAAGTCCCAGTGGTTGCTAACACTGTGATATGCTGTGCTTTCTGATCTTCAGCACTGATTGCCCCTTATTCTCAAACACATTTATATACTCTTTTCTCATGGTGAGAAGTGATTTCCACCTGTTTTCTATCTATAGTGAAGTTTAGAGCTGCTGTTTGGTGAATTCAAAGTGGTTTCCAACAGTGTGCTATAATGTGTGTAGTGTTCTTCAGCACTGATTTCACCTAATTCTCAAACACCTCTCTATACTTTTTCCACATGTTCAAAGATGATTTTCACTTGCTTTTTAACTATTTGGTATAACTTACTGCTGCTTTTCAGTGAATTCCTAGTGTTTCCTAACACTGTACTATAGTGTGCTTATTGCTCTACCTAAGGTATTTCCTCTCATTATACAAACAATTTTCTATACTCTTTCCTCACATTGAAAGGGGATTTACACTTTTTTCACAACTATTTTGTACAGTTTACTGATGGTTTTCATATCCCTGCTGATTATTATATCCCACCTAAGGGTGACATCATGTTATATTTATTTTTCTCTGACTGGCTTATTTTGCTTAGCATAATGCTATTCAGTTCCATCCATGCTGCTGCAAATGGTAAAAGTTCCTTCTTTTTTATACTGGCATAGTATTCCATTGTGTAGATATACCACAGTTTTTTAATCCACTCATCTAGTGATGGGCACTTAGGTTGTTTCCAAATCTTAGTCTTGTAGTCTTATGGTTTCCCATCTTACACTTAAGTTCTTTACCCATTTTTAGTTTGTTTTTGTGTATAGTGTAAGTTGGTGATCTAGTTTCATTTTTTTGTATGTATCTGATCAAATTTTCCAGCACCATTTATTGAAGAAACTGTCTTAACTCCATTGTATGCTCTTGCCTCCTTTGCCAAATATTAATTGAGCATAATTGCTTGGGTTGATTTCTGGGTTCTCTGTTCTGTTCCATTAGTCTATATGTCTGTTCTTTTGCCAATACTAGGCAGTTTTGAGAACCATAGCTTGCTAATACAGCTTGATATCTGGTATTGTGATCCCTCCAACTTTGTTCTTCTTTCTCAAGATTGCTGTGGCTATTCAGGGTCTTTTTTTTATTGCAGATGAATTTTTGGAGAGTTTGTTCTAGATCTTTGAAATATGTCTTTGGTATTTTAATGGGAATTGCATTGAATCTGTGGATTGCTTTAGGTAGTATGGACATTTTAATGATGTTGATTCTACCAATCAGGAACATGGTATGTTCTTCCTTTTGTTTATGTCTTCCTCTATCTCTTTTTTCAATGTCCTGTAGTTTTCTGAGTACAGGTCTTTTACCTCCTTAGTTAAGTTTATTCCTAGGTATCTTATTTTTTTTGTTGCAATGGTAAATGGGATTTTTTTAAATCTCTCTTTCTGTAAGTTTACTATTGGTGTATAGAAATGCCGTAGATTTATTGGCTTTAATTTTGTATCTTGCTACATTGCTGAATTCATTTATTAAGTTTAATAATTTTTTGATGGAATCTTTAGGGTTTTCTATGTACAGTATCATGTCATCTGTGAATAAGATAATTTTACTTTTTCTTTTCCAATTTGGATGCCTTTTATTTCTTCTTCTTGTCTGATTGCAATGGCTAGTACTTCCAGTACCGTGTCGAACAGGAGTGGTGAGCGTGGGCATCCCTGTCTTGTGTCTGTTCTTAGGGGAAATGGTTTTAGTTTTTGCCCATTGAGTATGATGTTGGCTGTGGGTTTGTCACAAATGTTGAGATATGATCCTTCTATTCCCACCTTGCTGAGAGTTTTTATCAAGAAAGGGTGTTGGATTTTGTCAAATTCTTTTTCTGCATCAATTGATATGACTAAGTGATTTTTATCTCTCAATTTGTTTATGTGATGTATCATGTTTATTGAGTTGCGGATATTGTACCATCCTTGCATCCCTGGGATAAACCCTACTTGGTCATGGTGTATGATATATCTAATGTACTGTTGGATCTCATTTGCTAGAATTTTGTTGAGGATTTTGGCATCTATGTATATGAGGGATATTGACCTATAATTCTCTTTCATTGTCTTTATCTGGTTTTGGTACTAGGGTGATGCTGGCTTCATAGAATGAGCTTGGAAGTGGTCCTTCCTTTTGGATTTTTTTGAATAGTATGAGGAGTATAGGTTTTAGTTCTTCCTTGAATGTTTGGTAAAACTACCCTGTGTAAGCCATCTGGCCCAGAGCTTTTGTTTGCTGCAAGCTTTTTGATGACTGCTTCAATTTCTTCCATTGTTATTGGCCTATTGAGACTTTTAGAATCTTCCTGCATGAGTTTTGGAAGGTTGTATGTTTCTAGGAATATGTCTATTTCCTCCAGGTTGTCTAGTTTGTTGGAATAGAGTTGTCTATAGTATTTTTTAATAATCCTTTGTATTTCTATGAGGTCTGTTGTTTTTTTATCTCTTTCATTCCTGATTTTGTTTATTTGGGTTCTCCCTCTTTGCTTCTTGGTGAGCTTGGCTAGAGGTTCATCAATCTTGTTTATCCTTTCAAATAACCAGCTCTTGGTTTCATTGATATTCTGTATTGTTTTTTTTTTTTGGTTTCTATGTCATTCACTTCTGCTGTGATCTTTATTATCTCCTTCCTTCTGGATACTGTGGGCTTTTCTTGTTGCTCTCTTTCTAATTCTTTGAGTTGTAGAGTTAGATGATTTACTACCTTTTTTTTTTTTTTTTGCTTTTTGAGGTAGGCCTGTTGAGCTATAAACTGCCCTCTCAGGACTACTTTCATTGTGTCCCATAGATTTTGGATTGTTGTGTTTTCACTGTCATTCATTTCCAGCATGTGTTTAATTTCTTCTTTGATCTCTTTGGTAAACCAATCATTGTTTAATAGCATGCTTTTCAGCTCCAAGTGTTTGAATTTTTTGGATTGTTTTTATTGTAGCTTATTTCTAATACTATGCCATTGTGGTCTGAGAAGATGCTTGATATGATTTCAATCGTCTTGAATTTCGGAAAACTTTGCTTGTGATCCAATATGTGGTCTATTTTTTAAAATGTCCCATGTGCACTTGAAAAGAACATATATTCCATGGCTCTGGGGTGAAATGTTCTTAAGGTGTCAGTTAAATCCATTTGATCTAGTGAGTCATTTAGGATTGCTGTTTCTTTTGCTGATTTTTTTGTTTAGAGGGTTTATCCAGTGATGTCAGTGGTGTATTAAAGTCCCCTACTATGATTGTATTGTTGTCGATCTCTCCCTTGATATCTTCCAGGAGTTTTTTTTTATGTATTTGGGTGCTCCTCCATTGTGTGCATATATGTTTATCAGGGTTATGTCCTCTTGTTTTATTGATCCCTTTAGTATTATGACGTGGCCTTCCTTATCTCTTGTTATGACCTTCTCTTTGAGGTCTATTTTGTGAGATATAAGTATTGCTACTCCATCTTTTTTTTTCATTTCCATTTGCCTGAAAGATATTTTTCTATCACTTCACTTTCAGTCTGTGTGAGTCCCTTATTGTGAAGTGGGTCTCTTGTAGACAGCATATATATGGGTCATGTCTTTTTTTATCATTCAGCCACTCGATGTCTTTTGATTGGAGCATTTAGTTCATGTATGTTTAAAGTTATTATTGATAGGTACTTGTCTGTAGCCATTTTTATTTTTTGTGCCTGTTTTCTTTCTTAGCTTTTTATTTCTTCTTTTTACACCAGTCCCTTTAGCATTTCTTACATTGCTAGCTTGGTGGTGATAAAATCCCTTAGCCCTTTTTTGTCTGTGAAGCTCCATATTTCCCCTTCAATTTTAAATGATAGCCTTTCTGGATAGAGTATTCTTGGATTCAGTCCCTTGCTTTGCATCACTTTGTAAATTCCCTCCCATTTTTTCTAGCCTGAAGTGTTTCTGTTTAGAAATCATTTGATAATCTAATGGGAGATCCCTTGTACATGACTTTCTTTCTTTCTCTTGCAGCCTTTAAGATTCTTTCTTTGTCCTGAACATTTGCCATTGTAATTATGATGTGTCTTGGTGTGGGTTATTTCGGGTTCATCTTGTTTGGGACTCTCTGTGCTTGTGTGACTTTTTTCTTCCCCACATCAGGGAAGTTTTCTGACATTATTTCTTCAAATAGGTTTTCTAAGCCTTGTTCCTCTTCCTGTTGTTCTAGCACCCCTATTATTCGTATGTTGCTTCGCTTAATGTTGTCCCATAGCTCCCTTAGGCTCTCTTCCTGTCTTTTAATTTTTTTCTCTAATTGCAGTTCAGTTTGGGTGTGTTTTGCTTCCCTGTCTTCTAATTCGGTCCTCCACTTCTCCTAGTCTACTGTTGAACCTTTCCATGGTGTTTTTTATTGCAGCTACATCACTCTTCATTTCTTCTTGTTTCTTACATAAGTTATTAATTTTTTCAACCATTTTTTCTTGATTTTTACATAAGTTGTTGATTTTTTCCTCCATCAGGTTTATGAACTGTATGACCCTCAGTCTGAGTTCTTTTTCTGACATATTGCATGCCTCTGTTTCACTCAGCTGCTTTTCTGGCAAATCCTCCTTTTCTTCCCTTTGTGGGTTTCTTTGTCTACCCATTTTGGGTCTCACCAAGTGATTTGGATATCGAATCATGCAGAGGCTGCTCCTTTGGTGGCAGTGGCTCCTCGGGCTGCAGTTTCTCCTCGGGTGGTCGCAAAAGTGGCTGCTCCTCAGTTGGCAGCGGCCCCTCTGGTGGGTGCTGTTCGCAGAAGTGGTGTCACCTCAGGCTAGTAGGGAGGCTGCTCACTCAGCTGCTGTTCCTTGGACAGGGTTGGGCTGATCATGAGGCTGCTGCATCTCAGGTGGGGCAGGCTGAGCAAGGCTGCTGCTCCTTGGACTAGGGCAGGCTGTTCACATGGCTTCTGCTCCTCAGAAGGGGGCAGACTGGTCATGTGGCTGCCGCTCCTTGGATCAGGGCTGGCTGCATGCTGCTGCTATTCCTCAGATGGGGCAGGCTACTCGTGGGGCTGCCACTTCTTGGACAGTGGCAGGTTGCTTACAGGGCTACTGCTCTATGTATGGGTGCAGGCTGCTCATGCAGCTGATGCTCCTGGGATGAGGGACGGGCTGCTTGCTTGGCTGCTGCTTCTTGGACGTGAGTGAGCTGCATGTGCGGCTGCTGCTCCTTGGGCAGGGGCGGGCTGCTCACCCATCTGCTGCTCATCAGACAGGTGCAGGCTTGTGGAAGGGGAAAATAAGACACCAACACAAAAGGCAGGTGAATGGCCAATGGTTGCCTTCCATCGCCGTTCCAACCTATTTATTTCCTTCAAAGTTATACAATCAATCATTGTTAAGTGCGGTTACTAAAACATAAGTGAATTACATAAAACCATTATTAATCAATATTGCCCCATTACTAAGGTACTCATTAATATAAACTTGCCCCATTGCCCCAGCTACTAATAACAATTTGCCCCGCTGCCCTAGCAGTTGATAACAAACAGAGGATAGACATCTAGGGGTCATACAGTGGCCACGCACCTGGAGCTTGTAGTTTGCTATGGCTTCCACAGAGGCGCTCCCACACAGGCTGTGTGTGGCTGCTGCTCCTCGATCCAGAGCGGGGTGCGCAGGACTGCCTCCTTGGATGTGGGTGGTCTGTTCGTGTGGCTGCTGCTCCTTGAACAGGGGCGAGCTGCTGGGGTGGCTGCTGCTCATGTGGGAGTGAGCTGCACATGCGGCTGCTGCTCCTCGTATGGGGGCGGTCTGTTCCTCGAATGGGGGATGGGCTGCTGGAGTGACTGCTGCTCCTCGGGTGGGAGTGAGCTGCATGTGCGGCTGCTGCTCCTCTGATGGGGGCAGGCCGCTCACCCAGCTGCTGCTCGTCTGACAGGTGCCCACTGTGTGTACCTGCTGCTCCTCAGACCAGTGCAGGCTGTGCAGGGCTGCTGCTCCTCGGGCGTGAGTGGTCTGCTCAGGTGGCTACTGCTCCTCGGATGGGGGCAGGCTGCTCATGTGGCTGCTGCTCCTCGGACGGGGGCAGGTTGCTCACACAGCTGCTGCTCCCCAGACAGGTGCAGGGTGCGGGCTATGCATCTGCTGCTCCTTAGATGGCAGTGGGCTGTGTGGGGCTGCTGCTCCTCAAACATGGGCAGGCTGCTCATGTGGCTGCTGCTCCTCAGACAGGGCAGGCTGCTCGGGTGGTTGCTGTTCCTTGGACAGGGGAGTGGACTGCTCACACAGCTGCTGCTCCTTGGACAGGGGCAGGCCACATGAGGCTTCTGTTCTTAGGCCTGGGGCAGGCTGCTTGTGGGGCTGCTGCTCCTTGGACAGGAGTGGGCTGCTCATGTGTCTGTTGCTTGTGTGGTTGCAGTGCCCTGGGTTAAGGTGTTGGGCCGGTCAGAGGGGAGCATGCTTCAGAACTCACAGGAGCCTGAACCCAGGGTGGCTGGAGACTTGTTGACCATGGGACAACAGCTGAGGTAGCAGGTCCCTGGAAGGGGTGGCTGTAGAGTCCCAGGTGTCATCTGAGGGCACCCTGGGTGGAGGTGAGGCTGGGCTCCTGGTTACAGCAGCTCTCCCCTTCAAAAGGCGAGGCCTTTGAGGATTAGCCGGCCTCCCTGTACTGTTTACTATGGTAGCACAGGCTGCCTAGTTAGGCGAGCCTCGTTAGCCTGTCCCGGAAGGTCCTGTGGGATCTAACTGTGCCTTACTCACATACACACACACATCTCACATGACCACAGACTCCTCTTTTGCTCCCTCACTCACTCATGCTCTCTCCCTCACTGCTGCCTTCTTCTTGCCTCTGAAGTTGGGTCTGGGGTGTTACTGACCCATTCGTGGATGTAGTTTCCTCTCCAGGTGTCTGGTTATGAGGCTCGCTCTCTAGCACCTTTCTTCAGGGATCCTCTGCCCTTCCCGGCTGCAAACCATCTCCCAGCTGAGTCTCCTTTGCCAATTTGGGCTGGATGTTACTCATTTCAGCTGCTCACCCTATCTGCTCTGGGACAAGGCTCAGGACACATCCAACTATACCACTGCCATTTTGTCTCTCTGGACAAACTTTTTAGACACCCGCGCCCAGGGAGGCTGGAGTCTTGGTGTTCGCAGCTGTGGCAGCTGGTCCCTGGGCATTGTGGTTGTAGGTATCTGAGGTCTCCCCAGGTGAAGGTAAGGATGGGCTTCTGATCACAGCTGCTCTATCCCTTCAAGATAGTGCTATCTCTGGCAGAGCCAGCTGCTCCAGGAAAGATTTCAGCGGTAGTAGAGGCTGCCTGGCCAGGGGAGCCTGGTACACCTGTCACCAACAGTCTTGTGGAATATAACTGTCTCTCACTTACAAATATAGACACTCCCTGCATGTCCACGCACTCTCCTTTTGCTCTCTCACTCACTATCTTGCAGGCTGCCATCCCATCAGCAGCCATCTTTCTCCCTGACCTTTTTAATTTTCATTTTTTCCCATAAGGGAAAAGCAGATGAAAGAAGATGATGTCCAGGAATTTGCTGCAAAATAGCCACAGTGTAGGTGGATGTAGAGACACAGCTGCACTGGCCAGGCTGGGAAGTTGGTGGCTGAGAAGCCAGTGATGTCTACATTGTTTTACTGCTGTCTCTACTTTTATGCATATTTGAAGTTTTCTATAATAAAAAAATTAGAAGGAAGAAAGAAAGAATATAACATATATATATAACTATGTATTTATATAAACTATATATAACAAAATATATAACTCTCTCTATATATAACTATTCTGTGCTCTAGAATCACAGACTGATAGAGCTAGAAAGTTATCCAGCCCAGATCAGTGTATTGTGGATGACATAACAGAGCCTGGAGAGATAGTGATCATTCAAGGCCACACAGATGCAGCACTTGAACTCAAGCTTTTAGAATTACATCCAGTGTTTCACATGGGTCACATTATGTCTCATATCACAATTTTACAATATTGGAAACTATTTTTACACAACTATGTTCCCTTGGATCTCAATAGGAATGCAGATCAAAAGAAGAATTTATTTATTTAGGTCATATGGAAAAATGTATCCACATTTAAAATACAATTTTGTAAATAAAATGTGCAAAACATAACAGATGCATGTGCTTTACATATAATATGTACATATTCAGCACATTTTAAAATATATTTTTATTGATTTCAGAGAGGAAGGGGGAAGTAGAGAGAGATAGAAACATTAATGATGAGAGAATCATTGATTGGCTGCCTCTTGCATGCCCCACACTGGGGATCAATCCCACAACCCAGGCATGTGCCCTGACTGAGAATCAAACCGTGACCTCCTGGTTGACACTCAACCACTGAGCCATGTTGGCCGGGCAAGCACATATTTTAAAATGTAATTACTTCTAATGTTCTCTGATTTTTCCCTGCCTTCTACACACACACACACACACACACACACACGCACGCACACACACACACTTTCAAACACACACATACACATTTACTTAAAACTTTCTTGACTATGAATTCAAACAGCATACTCCTTCTCTCCCCTTGACCTGCCCTCCCTCTTCCCCCTTTCCCCCGGGCACTTATTACTTCCTACTTTATATTTGATTTACAAATATTTTGTTGAGTGCCAATTCTGTGCCCAGCATTGCTGGGTTTACAATGGTAATGAAAACATACTTATTCTATGCCTCATGGGGCTTAGCAGGAGAGAGAGAGTAGGCAAACAAAAATAATAAGTATTGAGGTAAAAACCTATAAAGGAACTAAAAAGAGTAGGAAGATAGAAAACGATGAGGTGAGTAGTGAGCACTGAGGGGATATTCAGGACCATTTATAATGAGATCTGAAGGGTGACAGGGAAAAATCATTCCAGGAACAAGGAAAAGAATGTCCAGAGACCCTGAGGGTGGGGAAGCCTTGTCTCAGTGTGACCGGAGGGCAATGAGCCAAGGCAAATAGAGAGAGGGCAAGTGCCAAGTCAGGTGGGGTCTTGTAGCCATGGTTAGAAGCTGGGGTTTTAGTGAAAGTTCAGTGGGAGGCCACTGAAAGGTTTCCAAGCTAAAGAGTGAAACATTCTTTTTGTATTTTTCTTTTTGTTCAGATCCCTTTGTTTCCTGTGTGGGAGTGGATTATAGCAAGACAAAGATAAAAGTCAGGAGACCAGATGGAAGGCCAGAGTAGTGGCACAAGTGAGTTATGTTGAAGTTGGTGGTGGCAGTTTTGATATATGATTTGGAGGTAAACATAAGAAAGCAGGGGGACACAGGAAAAAGAAAAAGCCAAGAACATTTCCCAGGTTTTAGGTTGGAGTAATGATGGCTATAGTAACTCTATACATGAAGATAACTCAGAGAAGAAAAGGTTTTCTTTATTCTCCCACCCCCACCCTCAGGGGATGAAGTCTAGGCAATAGAGGGTCTATTACAGTGGTTCTCAACCTGTGGGTCGCGACCCCTTTGGAGGTCGAATAACCCTTTCACAGGCGTCGCCTAAGACCATCGGAAAACACATATATAATTACATATTGTTTTTGTGATTAATCACTATGCTTTAATTATGTTCAATTTGTAACAATGAAATTGGGGGTCACTACAACATGAGGAACTGTATTAAAGGGTTGCAGCATTAGGAAGGTTGAGAACCACTGGTCTAGTATGAGACACTTCCTTAGGAAACTATGAGCATCTTGGAGGTCTAGAATCAAATCCCCCATCAGTGTACTCTGAGAATGAAGCTTGGTGCCTGTCACACATGTAGGTATTAAATAAGGTTTGCTAACTGCTTGTGGGAACAAGCAGAACCCAAGTAGAGAGGAGCACCTGGGAGATTTCCCTAGAACATAGGATTTGAAAAAAAAAGTTTTAAATATTATTGGTTATTTTAATTTTTATTATATTTACATATTGAGGGCCCATGCCCTCTAAAAAATTTGTAGTAAAATACACACAACATAAAATTTACCATTTTAGTAATTTTTATTTTATTTAAAAAATATATAACACCCATTAATTTGATCACAATCTAATAATTTATTTTTCAATTACAGTTGACATACAATATTATTTTAGTTTCAGGTGTACAGTATAGTGATTAGACATTTATATAATTTGCTTAGTGATCATCCCAATAATCTTGTACCCATCTGACACCATACATAGTTTTTGCAATATATATCCCCTATGGCAGTGATGGCGAACCTTTTGAGCGTGTAAGCATTTTGAAAAACCCTAACTTAACTCTGCTGCCGTGTCACATATAGAAATTTTTTGATATTTGCAACCATAGTAAAACAAATATTTATATTTTTGATATTTATTTTATATATTTAAATGCCATTTAACAAAGAAAAATCAACCAAAAAAATGAGTTCGCATGTCACCTCTGACATGCGAGTCTTAGGTTCGCCATCACTGCCCTATGGTGTACTTTACATCCCCACGACTATATTGTAACTACCAATTTATACTTCTTAATCCTTTGCCTCTTTTAACTCATCCCTCCAATCCCCTGCTCAATCTGGCAACCAGAAAAATGTTCTGTGTATCTATGAGTTTGTTTCTGTTTTGTTTGTTTATTTTGACTTTTAGATTTCACTTATAAGTAAAATCATATGGTATTTGCCTTTCTCTGCCTGACTTATTTCACTTACCATAATATCCTCTAGGTCCATCCTGCTTCCACAAATAGTAAGATTTCATGCTTCTTTATGGTCAAGTAATATTCCATTGTATATACTAGTATGTACCACTTCTTCTTTGTCCACTTGTCTATTGATGGACACTTAGATTGCTTTCATATCTTTGCCATTGTAAATAATGCTTCAGTGAGCATATGAATGCATGTGTCTTTTCAAATTAGTATTCTGGGTTTCTTCAGATAAATGCACAGAAGTGGAACAGCTGGGGCCTTCTTTGTTTCCTGTTATAGCCTTTGTTTTAATGTCTATTTTGCTGGTATAAGTATTGCTATCTCAGCTTTTTTGTTTGTTTTCATTTTCATGAAATATCTTTTCCATCCCTTTACTTTCAGTTTGTATGTGTCTTTTGATCTTAAAGGAGTCTCTTATCTATACTAATAATAGAGGAATATGCATATTGTCCAGGACACCATCACAGTAACAGTAACGATCAAACAGCAGGCTGCGTGGGGCGACCAGGCCAGCAGGGGGGTTAGTGAGGGATGACCAAACAACTGAACAGCAGGCTGTGTGGGGAGACAAGGCCAGCAGGGGGGGCAGTTGGAGGTGACCAGGATAGCAGGGGAATAGTTGGAGAGACCAGGCTGGCAGGGGGGCACTTGGGGGTGGCCAGGCCAGCAGAGGGGCATTTGGGGGCCACTAGGTCAGCAGAGGGGGGCAACCAAGCTGGCAGCGTGGCAGTAAGGGCCAACCAGGCCGGCAGGGGAGGCAGTTGGGGGCGACCAGGCTGCCAGGGGGGGCAGTAAGGGGCGACCAGCCTGTGAGGGAGCAGTTAGAGACAACCAGGCCAGCAGAGGGGGGCAATTGGGTGCAACCAGGATGGCAGGAGGCCAAGTTGGGGGTGACCAGGTTGGCAGGGGGGCAGTTGGGGGAGACCAGACTGCAGGGGGGGGCAGTTGGGAGTGACCAGGTCAGCAGGGGGGCAGTTAGGAGTGATTAGGCCAGCAGGCAGAGGGGGTTAGGGGTGATCAGGCTGGCGGGGGGGGGGGGTTGCAGTTAGGGGCCATTAGGCAGGCAGGCAGGTGAGCAATTAGGAGCCAGCAGTCCTGGATTGTGAGAGGGTGCAGGCTGGGCTGAGGGGGTCCCCCTTCCCCCATGCATGAATTTCATGCACTGGGCCTCTAGTCTATACTAATTAAAGGGAAATATGCTAATTAGACCAGATAGTCTGGGTGTCTTCCGGACGTCATTTCGGATGTTCTTCCTGACAAAGCCGGGGGCAGGTTGGCCTGCAAACCACCCACAGCCCCTTTCCCAGGCTGGCCTTGTCCCCCAGCAGGGAGCCCCACCTTGATGGTGGTGTGGATGGCCTGCAAACCACCCATGGCCCCTCGCCCAGGCTGGGCCCACCCCCCAGTGGGAATGCCCACCCCGATCAGGGGCGTGGCCAGCCTGCAAACTCTTGGAAGCCCCTCACCCAGGCTGGCCCTCCCCCCCATTGGGGACCCTCCACTCCTATACGGGGCCCCCTTCAAGGCAGGCCAGCTGGCACCCACCTGTGCACCAGCCCTCTATCCTACTAGTCCTATATAATAAAAGCCTAAGTGGCATCATGCCCTCGCTCGACGCTCTCATGCAACATCATCACAATATGGCCACCACAAGATGGCCGCCACAAGTTAGCCAGCAGGGGAGGGCAGTTGGGAGCGACCAGGCTGGCAGGGGAGAGTAGTTGGGGGGGAGCGGGCCTACAGGGGAGGGCAGTTCAGGGGGACCGGGCTGGCAGGGGAGGGCAGTTGGGGGTAATCGGGCTGGCAGAGGAGGGAAGTTGGGGCCATAAGGCTAGCAAGAAAGGGCAGTTGGGGGTGATCAGGTCTGTAAGGGATGGCAGTTGGGGGCGATCGGGCTGGCAGGGGAGGGCAGTTGGGGTGATTGGGCCAGCAGGGGAGCAGTTAGGCGTCAATCAGTCTAGCAGGGGAGTGGTTAGGGGCAATCAGGCAGGCAGGCAGGTGAGTGGTTAGGAGCCAGCTGTCCCAGATTGTGAGAGGGAAGTCTGACTGCCGGTTTAGGCCTTGTGGGATCAAGCCTAAACCAGCAGTCGGACATTCTCCAAGGGGTCCCAGATTGGAGAGGGTGCAGGCTGGGCTGAAGGACACCCCCCCCGCACCCAAGCACGAATTTTGTTCCCCGGGCCTCTAGTATATAATAAAAGGTAATATGTAAATTGACCCTAACAGCAGAATGACCAGAATGACCGCTGGACCAGTGACTATGAGGTACGCTGACCACCTCTTGGTTTCTTTACCTGGCCCGCAGGCTCTGATTGCCTGATGGCCATCGAAGGCAGGGCCGGCGAGCAGGTGGGAACAGCAAACCTCTCGGTCCCTTCCCCCAGCTGTCAGGCACCAATCACCCGATGGGTGGCAGCAGGGGGCGAGGCCAGCTGCAGGCAGCTGGGGAAGATGGCCCTGATCACAGGCCAGGCCTAGGGACCATAACCGTGCACGAATGTCATGCGCCAGACCTCTAGCAGATAGTATAAGAAAGAGTCTTGTTTTCTTATCCATTTAGCCACTCTATGTTATTTGATTGGAGAATTTACTCTATTTAAATGTAAAGTGATTGTTGATAGGTTTGTAGTTATTGTCATTTTATTATTCATATTTTTATCTTTCTTCTTCTCCTTCTTCTTCTTCTTCTTCTTCTTCTTCTTCTTCTTCTTCTTCTTCTTCTTCTTCTCCTCCTCCTCCTCCTCCTCCTCCTCCTCCTCCTCCTCCTCCTCCTCCTCCTCCTTCTCCTTCTCCTTCTCCTTCTCCTTCTCCTTCTCCTTCTCCTTCTCCTTCTCCTTCTCCTTCTCCTTCTCCTTCTCCTTCTCCTCCTCCTCCTCCTCCTCCTCCTCCTCCTCCTCCTCCTCCTCCTCCTCCTCCTCCTCCTCCTCCTCCTTCTTCTTCTTCTTCTTCTTCTTCTTCTTCTTCTTCTTCTTCTTCTTCTTCTTCTTTTTCTTCTTCTTCCAGCATCTAACATTTTTTATAATACTGTTTTGGTGATGAACTCCTTTAGCTTTCTCTTGTCTGAGAAGCTCTTTATCTCTCCTTCAATTCCAAATGATAGGTTTTCTGGATAGAGTAATTTTGGTTGAAGGTCTTTGCTTTTTATCACTTTGATATTTCATGCCAATTCCTTCTGGCCTCCAAAGTTTCTTTTGAGAAATCAGCTGACAGTTTTATGGGAGCTCCCTTGCAATAACTAACTGCTTTTCTTTTGCTGTTTTTAAGATTCTATCTTTTGCCTTAACCGATTTGGCTCAGTGGATAGAGCATTGGCCTGCAGACTCAAGGGTCCCAAGTTTGATTCCGGTCAAGGGCATGTACCTTGGTTATGGGCACATACCCAGTGGGGAGTGTGCAGGAGGCAGCTGATTGATGTTTCTCTCTTATCGATGTTTCTAACTCTCTATCCCTCTCCCTTCCTCTCTGTAAAAAAAAATCAATAAAATATATATTTAAAAAAAGATTCTCTCTTTGTCTGACCCTTTGGCATTTTAATTATGATGTGTCTTGGTGTGTGCCTGTTTGGGATCATCTTGTTTGGGACTTTCTGTGCTTCTTAGGCTTGTATGTATATTTCCTTTGCCAGGTTAAGGAAGTTTTTCATTATTTTTTCAAATAATGTTTTAATTTCTTGCTCTTTCTCTTTTCCTTCTGGTACCACTATGCTGTGAATGTTGGTATATTTGATATTGTACCAGAAGCTCCTTAAACTATCCTTATTTTGGGGGCTCTTTTTAATTTTTGTTGTTATGAGTGGGTGTTTTCTGCTTCCTTATTTTCCAAATTGCTGTTTGGATCATCTGCTTCATCTAATTTATTATTGATTTTCTATAATGTATTTGTTTCCATTTCTGTTATTGCATTCTTCATTTCTGACTGGTTCTTTTTTATGTTTTTTTATCTCCATTTTCATCCCTTTGTTGAAGTTCTTACTGAAATCATTGAACATACTCATAAATAGTGTTTTGATCTTTGCATCTGGTAGACTGCTTGTCTCCACTTAGTTTAGGTGTGTTTTTTTTTTCCTGGAGATTTCTCCTGTTTTTTTTTGTTGTGTTTTTTTTTTTTTTTTTTTTCATTCATTCATTACATGTTTCTTTGTCTGATCATTTTGGCTACTTCCCTGTGTTTGTTTCTTTGTATTAGGAAGAGCTGTTATGTCTCTTGATCTTGGTAGAGTGGCCTAATGTAGTTGTCCTATGAGGTCCAGTGGCACAGTCTTTCTGGTCGCCAGAGCTGGGTGCTCTAGGTGTGCCCCTTGTGTGGGTGGTGTGTGCCCTCCTAATGTAGTTGAGCCTTGATTGATGCTGGCACATCAATGGGAGGGATGGATTCTCAGGCTGATTCATTATAAGGACTAGCTGTGACTATAGTGGGGATCTATTGTGCAGGGGATGATCCTGTGGAACATGATTCACTTTAGTAGGACTCTGAGGCCTGCCAAATATTCTATTTGGGTGTATCAATTGTGGAAGTGGTTGGGTGGTGCTCTGGTGTGGTCTGAAGCTGGCCACTGGGTATGTTGGTTTTAGAGCCTCTTGGAAGGGGTTCTGGTGCAGGCCAAAGCCAGCTGCTGCTTGTGCTCTTCCCCAGACTACTTGGCATGAACTACAAAGCAATCTGCAGATGGTTGCTGCTTGTGCTGTGTTTGCAGGTGCCAGGGGATAAGCTGTGAACTGAGGCCAGCTGCCTGTAGTTGTTGGTTTGGGGTTGTTTAGCAAGAGGTACAAGGGCACTCTTGAGGCAAGATGATGCCTATTTGTGGATTGTGAACCTTTGAGAAAAGAAAACTTCAAAACACAAAAGAAGACAGGCCATTTGTATGGAAAAGCCATTGGAAGGGACTTGGGTGGGCTGGTAATTTGGGTGGGGTGGGGTCTCAGAGAATCACCAGGGGAGGGTGAACAGTTTTAGCCAGTTTGATGGAGACTCTGATATGGTGCCTGCAGGGGGAGAGCTCAGCAAAGGAACATGGCTTTTGCCAGCACTTCTGTCTGGGACAGGGGTGGGCAAACTTTTTGACTCGAGGGCCACAATGGGTTCTTAAACTGGACCGGAGGGCCGGAACAAAAGCATGGATGGAGTGTTTGTGTGAACTAATATAAATTCAAAGTAAACATCATTACATAAAAGGGTATGGTCTTTTTTTTTTTTTTTTTTTTTTTAGTTTTATTCATTTCAAAAAGGCCGGATCCGGCTCACTGGCCGTAGTTTGCCCACGGCTGGTCTGGGAGAAAGCTGCCCCTCCAGCTATGGCCCTGAAGCCAGATAATTCAGCTCCTCCCTGTATGTTCCTGGAACCTTTTGAGTTCCTGCCCCAGTGCTGGAACTCAGAGTGAGTGAGTCTGAGTAGTAAGTACATCCATGGGCCTTTTAAGAGGAAAGCCTGGGACTCCAGCAGCACTCTATCTCACTCAGCAACAATCTCTGCTGGTTTTCACAGACAGAAGTTGTGGGGACTTCTCTTCCTGGCACTGGAATCCTGTTCTTGGGGAGCCTAGTTTGGGGCTGGGAACCCTCACTTCTCAGAGGGACCTCCGCAACTAAGGTATCCCTCCTGATTTTTAATCACCACCTCTGGGCTTGGAACTATTCTATTCTGAGTCTCCACCACTCCTATCAGTCTCCATGTGGCTTCTTCTTTATATCCTTAGGTATAGACTTCTGTTCAACTAGGCTTCAGGCAGTTGTGTTCTTCCCTGGGATACTTGGCTTGAGCTACAAAGCAATCTGCATGATGATTGTTCTGTAGTTTAGTTGTAATTTTGATGTTGTCATGGAAGGATGCAAGCCCAGTGTTACCTATTTCACCACATTGACCAAAATCATCCCCATTTTAGCCATTTTTAAATGTACAGTTCAAAGGCATTAAATATATTCATATTGCTGTGCAACCATACCATAATCATCTCAGACTTTTTTCATCTTTTCCAGCTGAAACTTTGTACCCATTAAACAGTAACTCCCAATTCCCCTCTTCTTCCTGACCCCAATAACCACTATTCCACTTTCTGTCTCTATGAATTTGATTACTCTAGGCAACTCATATAACTGCAATCAGATAATATTTGTCCATTTGTATCAGGCTAATTTCGCTTAACATATCATCAATGTTAATTAATGTTGTAGCATGTGTCAGAATTTCTATCCTTTCCTTTTATTTAAATTTTTTTCTTTATTGATTAAGGTATTACATATGTGTCTTTATCACCCCATTGCCCCCCCCCCTCCCCCCCCGCACAGCCCCCACTCATAACCTCAACCCCTGGTGTCTGTGTCCATTGGTTAGGCTTATATGAATGTGTACAAGTCCTTTGGTTGATCTCTCCCCCTTACCCCCACCCTCCCCTACCTTACCTCTGAGGTTTGATGGTCTGATTGATGCTCCTCTGTCTCTGGATCTGTTTTTGTTCATCAGTTTATGTTGTTCATTGTATTCCAAAAATGAGTGAGAATATGTGATATTTATCTTTCTCTGACTGGATTATTTCACTTAGCATAATGCTCTCCAGTCCCATCTATGCTGTTGCAAATGGTAAGAATTCATTCTTTTTTACTGCAGCATAGTATTCCATTGTGTAGATGTACCACAGTTTTCTAATCCATTCATCTGCTGATGGGCACTTAGGCTGTTTCCAAATCTTAACCATTGTGAATTGTGCTGCTATGAACATAGGGGTGCATATATCTTTTCTGATTGGTGTTTCTGTTTTCTTGGGATATATTCCTAGAAGTTGGATCACTGGGTCAAATGGGAGTTCCATTATTGGCCTTTTGAGGAAACTCCTTGCTGTTCTCCACAGTGGCTGCACCAGTCTGCATTCCCACCAGCAGTGCACAAGGGTTCCTTTTTCTTCACATCCTTGCCAGCATTTGTTGTTTGTTGATTTGTTAATAATAGCCATTCTGACAGTGTGAGATAGTATCTCATTGTCATTTTGATTTGCATCTCTCAGATGATTACTGACTTTGAGCATGTTTTCATATGTCTCTCAGCCTTTCTTATGTCCTCTTTCAAAAAGTGTCTATTTAGGTCCATTGCCCATTTTTTAAATAGGTTGTTTATCTTCCTTTTTTTTTTTTTTAAGTTGTATGAGTTCAGTATAACTGTTAGAGATTAAATTCTTATTGGAGATAACATTGGCAAATATGTTCTCCCATGCAGTGGGCTTTCTTATTGTTTTGTTGATGGTTTCTTTTGCTGTGCAAAAGCTTTTTATTTTCATATAGTCCCAGTTGTTCATTTTCTCTTTAGTTTCCATTGCCCTAGGAGCAGTATGGGTGAAGATAATTACTTTGGCATATGTCTGAGATTTGTTGCCTGTGGATTCCTCTAATATTTTTATGGTTTTCTATCTTACATTTAAGTCTTTTATCCATTTTTAGTTTATTTTTGTGTATGGTGTAAGTGGGTGGTCTAGTTTCATTTTTTTGCATGTCTCTATCTAATTTTCTCATCATCGTTTATTGAAGAGACTGTCTTGACTCCATTGTATGTTCTTGCCTCCTTTGTCAAATATTAATTGAGCCTAGTGGTATGGGTTGATTTCTGGGCTCTCTATTTTATTCCATTGATCTAAATGTCTGTTCTTGTGTCCGTACCAGGCTGTTTTGAGAACAGTGGCTTTGTAATACAGCTTGATATCTGCTATTGAGATCCCACCTACTTTGTTCTTCTTTCTTAGGATTGTTGCAGCTATTCAGGGTCTCTCTCTCTCTCTCTCTTTCTCTCTCTCTCTCTCTCTCTCTCTCTCTCTCTCTCTCTCTCTCTCTTTTCTCCTAATGAAGTTTTGGAGAGTTCATTCTAGGTCTGTGAAATATGCCATTGGTATTTTAATGGGGAGTGCATTGAATCTATAGATTGCTTTGGGTAGTATGGAAATTTTAATGATAATGATTCTACCTGTCCATGAAAACAGTACATTCTTCCATCTGTTTATGACTTCCTCTATCTCTTTTTTCAGTGTCCTGTAATTTTCTGAGTACAGGTCCTTTACCTTCTTAGTTAAGTTTATTCCTAATTTATCTTAATTTTTTTGGTGCGATAGTAAATGGGATTGTTTTTTTAATCCCTCTTTCAGTAAGCTCACTGTTGGTATATTGAAATGCCATAGATTACTTGGAGTTAATTTTGTATCCTGCTACATTGCTGAATTCATTTATTAAGCCTAATTATTTTTTGATGGAATCTTTAGGGTTTTCTATGTACAGTATTATGTCATCTGCAAATAATGACTCTTTTATGTCTTCTTTTCCAATTTTGATACCTTTTATTTCTTCTTCTTTTCTATGTGCTATGGCTAGCACTTCCAGTACTATTTCTAACAGGAGTGGTGAAAGTGGGAATCCCTGTCTTGTTCCTGTTCTTAGGTGAAATGGTTTTAGTTTTTGCCCATTGAATATGATGTTGGCTGTAGGTTTGTCATATAAGGCTTTTATTATGTTGAGGTATGGTCCTTCTATTCCCATTTTGCTGAGGGTTTTTATCAAGAAAGGGTGTTGGATTTTGTCAAATACTTTTTCTGCATCAATTGATATGACTATGTAAATTTTATATCTCAATTTGTGTATATGATGTATCATGTTTATTGATTTGCGGATGTTTTACCATCCTTCATTTCCAGGAAAAAATACTACTTGATCATGGTGTATGATATTTCTAATGTAATGCTGAACCCGATTTGCTAGAATTTTGTTGAGAATTTTAGCATCTATGTTCATGAGAGATATTTGCCTGTAATTCTCTTTCTTTGTGGTGTCTTTATCTGGTTTTGGGATTAAGGTAATGCTGGCTTCATAGAAAGAGCTTGGAAGTGTTAATTTCTCTTGAATTTTTTGGAATAGTCTGAGGAGTATAGGTTTTAGTTCTTCCTTGAATGTTTGGTAAAACTCCCCTGTGAAGCCATCTGGCCCTGGGCTTTTGTTTGCTGCAAGCTTTTTGATGACTGCTTCAATTTCTTCCATAGTTGTTTGCCTACTGAGATTTTTAGATTTTTTCCTAATTGAGTTTTGGAAGGTTGTATTTTTCTAGGAATATGTCCATTTCCTCCAGGTTTTCTAGTTTGTTGGAATAGAATTGTTCATAGTATTGTTTTTTAACTATTCTTTGTATTTCTGTGGGGTCTGTTGTTATTTCACCTCTTCCATTTGTGAATTTGTTTGTTTGGATCCTCTCTCTTTGCTTCTTGGTGATCCTGGCCAGAGGTTCATCAATCTTGTTTATCCTTTCAAAGAACCAGCTCTCGTTTTCATTGATCTTTTGTACTGTTTGTGTGTGTGTGTGTGTGTGTGTGTGTGTGTGTGTGTGTGTGTTGTTTTTTAGACTCTATGTCATTTATTTTTGCTGTGATTTTTATTATCTCCTTTCTGCTCATTTTGGACTTTTCTTGTTGCTCTCTTTCTAATTCTTTAAGTTGTAGAGTTAGATGATTTACTGTCATTTTTGTTGTTGTTTGTTTTTTGAGGTAGGCCTGCAGAGCTATTAACTTCCCTGTCAGGACTGCTTTCATTGTGTCCCATAGATTTTGGATTGTTGTGTTCTCACTGTCATTCTTTTCCAGCATGTGTTTAATTTCTTCTTTGATCTCTTTGGTAAACCAATCATTGTTTAATAGAATGCTATTCAACTTCCAAGTGTTTGTATTTTTTTATTGTTTTTATTGTAGTTTATTTCTAATTTATGCCTTTGTGATCTGAGAAGATGCTTGATATGATTTGAATCTTCTTGAATTTGAAGAGACTTTGCCTCCTATCCAATATGTGGTCTCTCTTAGAAAATGTCCCATGTGCACTTGAGAAGAAAGCATATTTCATGGCTTTTGGATGAAATGTTCTGAAGATGTCAATTAAGTCCATCTGATCTAGTGAGTCATTTTGGATTGCTGTTTCTTTGCTGATATTTTTGTCTAGAGGATTTATCCAGTGATGTCAGTGGATAAATGTATTAAAGTCCCCTACTATGATTGTATTGTTGTCAATCTCTCCCCTGATATCTTCAAGGAGTATTTTTTATGTATTTGTGTGCTCCTTCATTGGGTGCATATATGTTTATCAGGGTTATATCCTCTTGTTGTATCCATCCCTTTAGTATTATGAAGTGGCTTTCCTTATTTGTTGTTATGGCCTTCACTTTGAGATCTATTTTGTCCGATATAAGTATTGCTACCCCAGTTTTTTTTTCATTTACATTTGCCTAAAAGATATTTTTCCATCCCTTCATGTTCAGTTTGTGTGAGTCCCTTGTTCTGAGGTAGGTCTCTTATAGACAGCATATATATGGGTCATGTTTTTTTTATCCATTCAGCCACTCAATGTCTTTTGATTGGAGCATTTAGTCTGTTTACGTTTAAAGTTATTATTGATAGGTACTTGTTTGTAGCCATTTTTATTTTTATTGCCTGTGTTTCTTCTTCCATTTTTATTTCTTTTTTTTTACACCAGTCCCTTTAGCCTTTCTTGCTTTGCTGGCTTGGTAGTGATAAACTCCCTTTGCCTTTTTTTGTCTGTAAAGCTCCATATTTCCCCTTCAATTTTGAATGATAGCCTTGCTGGATAGAGTATTCTTGGATTCAGTCCCTTGCTTTGCATCATTTTGTAAATTTCCATCCATTCTTTTCTGGCCTGATGTGTTTATCTTGAGAAATCATTTGATAATCTAATGGGAGATCCCTTGTACATGACTTTCTTTCTCTCTTTCAGCCTTTAAGATTGTCTCTTTGTCTTGAACATTTGCCATCATAATTATGATGTGTCTTGGTGTGGGTCTTTTCGGGTTCATCTTGTTTGGGACTCTGTGCTAGTGTGACTTTTTTCTTCCCCACATCAGGAAAGTTTTCTGACATTATTTCTTTAAATAGGTTTTCTAACCCTTGTTCCTCCTCTTGTCAGCCTGGCACTCCTATTATTTGCATGTTGCTTTGTTTCATGTTGTCCCAAAGCTCCCTTAGGCTCTCCTCTTGTATTTTAATTCTGTTCTCTAATTGAAGTTCAGTTTGGGTGTTTTTTCCTTCCCTGTTTCCTAATATGCTAATTCGGTCCTCTGCTTCTCCTAGTCTACTGTTGAAACTTTTCTTGGTGTTTCTTATTGCATCTATATCACTCTTTATTTCTTCTTGATTCTTACATAAGTTGTTGATTTTTTCATCCATTCAGTTTATGAACTGTATAGCCCTTATTCTGAATTCTTTTTCTGACATACTGCATGCCTCCGTTTCACTTATCTGCTTTTCCCCACCCCACACACCACACCCCTGATTCTTCCTTCCCTCTTTTGGGGGTTTCTTTGTCTACCCATTTTTGCTCTCATCAAAAGATCTAGGTGTTGAGTCATTCAGCAGCTGAGAGAGAGATAGAAACATCAATGAAGAGAAAGAGTCTTTGATTGGCTTCCTCCTGCATGCCCCCTACTGGGGATTGAGCCCACTACCCCAGGCATGTGTCCTGACCAAGAATCGAACTTCGACCTCTTTGTTCATAGGTCAACGCTCAACCACTGAGCTACACCAGCCAGGCTATGGCTGCTTTTGATGGTGAGTTTAAAATCTTCATTCAGAATCTCATTTACTCTGTCTAGGCAAATTTGTGTTCTTTCATATTTATGGCAAATGAAAGAGCCAGGAAGCAATAAAGAATGATATTGGCAGTGATGATGGTAGAAATGGGAAGTCAGCAAGAAAAGATTAAGGTTTGATATATATCTCCAAATGTTATCTTCTACAGTCATGTGCCAGCTGAGCTTTTGATAAAGTGGAAAAGAGATAATTCTTCTTGATGAGTACTGGAACGCAGTTCTTCTGTGTTGATAATTAAGGACTGGACTTGATTTAAAATCCAGTTATGAGAGTTCTAATGCAGAATGGAGACATACTCCCAACACAGGTTATCTCTGCATGGGAATAATAAAAAAAGTAGTAAAAGGCAGGGCCATTATTTCTCTCCACAATTTTTTTTGTTGTTCTATGCCATTCAACCTGATTTCCATCACTTTAGGCCAGAAAGATTTTTAAATGATTGCTACAAAACACCTACCATGGTTTTTTTAAAACAATGGCAACAGCAATATCAATTCAATGATGTATTCATAGATATTTTATTTTGTGCAAAGTAACTTCTAGTTTTAAGTCAGTTTTTCAACTGCAAATTGAACTCTATTAGGAGGTCATGGAATCAATTTAGAAAGTCAATATTTAATTTTTAATGAAATAAAAGAGAAAATATTGGAGTATATCACAATAACTAAGAATAAGTATTGTTTTGTAGAATTTTGAGTTTAGTAACGTGTATGTGTGGTGTGTATTTTGTGGTACACTTTTTACTGAGTATAACACACTTCTTATTGAGTATCCCAGGGAGGGAGAAAAAGTTTGAGAAAACTACCCTAGTTAACTGAATGAATTGATTGCAATACAGGACTGGTTACTGCTCTATGCAAATATAGTGTTGTTGAATGTCTACCTAAAATGAGTTTGATTTTGGAGTGGTAGACAATAAATAAATAGCAAGACTAGTTTTACATTTTCAAACATTCATTTGAACATGAATTTATTTTTCTTCTCCAGAAAAAAGATTTAAGGAAGTGGAGAACCAAGATGGCGGCGTAGGGAGCGGACCTGTGTGTACTGCTCTCTCACAGCATCATTGAAACTATCAACTATGAAGTAAACAACCGCCACTCAGAACCATGGGGAAGTTGGCCCAGTGGGAGATCTACAACTGGAAGAAAAGAAAGAAGCGCAGTGAGACTGAGTGGGAGCTACGGAGGCACCAAAACCAGAGGTACGCAGTCACACGCCACGCGGGCTGCAAATGGATTCTCGGTTTTTTACGAACCCTCGAATCCTCTGGGCTTGCTCGGGGTGGGTCTCTGAGGCCCCAGATCCCACAGGGAGAGGCGGCCACGGCCTTGCAGTGGTCGGAGAGCGAGGGAAGCTCTGACACGCGGCTGCTCGCCGGCACTGAGGGACAAGAAGTCCTGGTGTCCCGGGGAGGTGAGGGGCGCGGAGACGCCGCCATCGCTATTTCCTCCACGCTGGCGACTCCCTGTGACCCCGCCCTACCCTCAGGGCTGTGCCAGAGGCACAAGAGGGAATGACCATGCTTTTACAAACTCTCAAATCCACTGAGCTGGTTCGGGCGGGTCTCTGAGGCCCCAGGCCCCAAGGCGAGAGACGGCACGGCCTTCCAGCGGTCAGAAAGCGAGGGAGGCTCTGGCGCTCGGCTGCTCGCCGGCACTGGGGGACGCAAAGTCCTGGAGTCCTGGATAGGCAAGGGGCCGCTGAGTCTCTGCCCCGGCGACTCCCTGTGACCCCGCCCTACGCAATTTACATTCCCATCTGGGCTGTGCCAGACTCACAAGTAGAAACGCCTTTGCTTTTGCAAACTTTCAAATCCACTGAGCTGGTTCAGGCGGGATCATGAAGCACCAGACCCTACGGGGAGAGGCAGCACGGCCTTGCAGCCATCAGAAAGCGAGGGAGACTCTGTTGCACAGCTGCTCGCCGGCACTGGGGGACACAAAGCCCTGGCAGAGAGTCAAGGGGCCGCGGAGACTCAGCCAGTGCTATTTGCTCCGCCATGGCGACTCCCTGAGTCTCAGCCCTAATCAATTTACATCCCCATCCAAGCTGTGCCAGGTGCACAAAAAGACCCACCTGCACTTTTGCAGCCTATCCCAACAAATTGCAGACTTCAACTGCTCACAGCCATGAGAGACACACTCAAGAAGCAGACCCAGGAGAACCAGGATGGCGGCATAAGGAAGAGACCTGTGCATGCTACCTCACACAACAACATCGAAACTACCAAATATCAGACAAACACCTATCATACAGAACCATGGGAAAGTTGGCCCAGTGGAAGCTCTACAACTGGAAGGAGAGAAAGAACATTGAGACTGAGTAGGATGTGACACCAAGTACAGAGCCCAACCCAACAAACTGCAGATTTCAACTCCTCGCATAGAAAGAAGCGCATTGAGACTGAGTAGGATGTGCAGAGGCACCAAGTACAGAGCCCATCCCAGCAGGCTGCAGATTTCAGCTCCTTGCATCTGGGAGGGACGCAATCGGGGGGCAGAGTCGGGTCCGGGGCCGGCCAGGGCTGGGCCTGACTCGGCCGGCACTGTGGAACTGCTGTACCAGCAAGCGCACAAACATGCCCACTGGTCCCAGTCTCTTGTGGGGCGCTGGGGGACAGCAGACAGGCAGTCTGTGCACTTGGTGGAGGGCAGGAGTGCTGGATGTTCAACCACCAGGAACGCCTGGAGATTTTGTCTAGTGGGGAGCCGCCGGCAGGGGACAGAGGGCCAAACTTCCTGTTTCCCCGGTAAGGCTGGGATGGCCCCGGTGAGGTCGGGATGGCCCCGGTGAGGTTGCAACGGTCCCGGTGTGGTAGGGACGACCCCGGTCAGGTCGAAACGGCCCCCGTGAGGTAGGGACAACCCTGGTCAGGTCGAAACGGCCCCGGTGCGGTAGGGACGACCCCGGTGAGGTTGAAACAGCCCCCGTGAGGTAGGGACGACCCTGGTCAGGTTGAAACGGCCCCGGTGCGGTAGGGACGACCCCAGTGAGGTTGAAACAGCCCCCGTGAGGTAGGGACGACCCTGGTCAGGTCGAAACAGCCCCGGTGTGGTAGGGACAACCCCGGTGAGGTTGAAACGGCCCCCGTGAGGTAGGGACGACCCCAGTCAGGTCGAAACGGCCCCGGTGTGGTAGGGACGACCTCGGTGAGGTTGAAACGGCCCCTGTGAGGTAGGGACGACCCCGGTCAGGTCGAAACAGCCCCGGTGTGGTAGGGACAACCCCGGTGAGGTTGAAACAGCCCCCGTGAGGTAGGGACGACCCCAGTCAGGTCGAAACGGCCCCGGTGTGGTAGGGACGACCCCGGTGAGGTTGAAACGGCCCCCGTGAGGTAGGGACGACCCTGGTCAGGTCGAAACGGCCCCCGTGAGGTAGGGACGACCCTGGTCAGGTCGAAACGGCCCCGGTGTGGTAGGGACGACCCCGGTGAGGTTGAAACGGCCCCCGTGAGGTAGGGACGACCCTGTTCAGGTCGAAACGGCCCCGGTGTGGTAGGGACAACCCCGGTCAGGTTGAAACGGCCCCGGTGTGGTAGGGACGACCCCGGTGAGGTTGAAACGGCCCCCGTGAGGTAGGGACGGCCCCGGTGAGGTTGAAACGGCCCTGGTGATGCTCAGACAGCCCTGGTGAGGTTGAGACTACTCCAGTGAGGTTGGGACAAATAAAGGGGACCAGTATGGACTGATGAACAGGGGTAGATACAGAAGCAGAGCAACATTGAACAGAACGTTAAACTACAGTGGGAAGCCTGGGGAGGGTGGTGGGGGGGGATTAAGAGACCAACTGAAGGACTTATATGCATGCATATAAGATTAACCAATGGACACAAGACACGGGGCGGGGGGGGGGGGGGCGGGGGGTAGGGGCCGGGGGAATGTCAAGGGGGGGAAAAAAGGAGACATATGTAATACTCTTTGTAATACTTTAAGAAATAAAAATTATTAAAATTAAAAACAAAAAAAATTAAAAAAAAAGATTTAAGGAAGTTTTTAAACAGTTGAATATAATGTAATGTAACACACACACACGTAAGTAATGAGTGATAAAAATGATCTAGAACAGCGGTTCTCAACATGTGGGTCGCGACCCCTTTGGGGGTCGAACGACCCTTTCACGGGGGTCACCTAAATATATCCTGCATATCAGATATTTACATTACAATTCATAACAGTAGCAAAATTACAGTTATGAAGTAGCAACGAAAATAATTTTATGGTTGGGGGTCACCACAACATGAGGAACTGTATTAAAGGGTCGCGGCATTAGGAAGGTTGAGAACCACTGATCTAGAAGGAGAAGTACATTTAAAAAGTCAAATAAATCCAGGACTAAAGATAGAAGTTTTCAATAAAATTGTATATCCTAGAAAGTGGCAAGATAATGAGAAAGTAAAAAGAAACCCCTGACATCTAGAAGGGATTAATATATACAGCTAGACATCAATATTATTACATGCTGGTCTGATGCTCACAGTGTCATTTTGTTTTCCTGTTGTACAGAAACAATATTATAGAATATCTATATCCAGTGAGTAACAAATAAGGTTACTGTGCAAAACAAAATACCAAACACTCCCCCCTCCCCCTCACTGAATGGGTGACTGTGACTTCTTCACCAATGACAGCTTTAACTTCCCTCTAGTCTATCCCCCCTACAGAAAAGATCTATTGGAATTTCTAATTTACTTTTTTCCAAATTACCCAGCCAAAATTTAAGTTCTTTATTAGCTTCTTCCTGACACTCTTTTACTGAGATGCTCCATGGTTCTCCCATAGAGTAGGCTCCCCCTCACTACAGTCCTTTAAAAACCCAAACCTGTTCAAGTACAGGTGTTTGTGGTGGTCTTAGTCTGAAGAGCATTAATAAAATCAAAGCCAACCCTAGCTGGTTTGGTTCGCTGGATAGAGCATCCGCCTGCGGACTGAAGGGTCCCTGGTTCAACCCAGTTAAGGGCACATACCCAAGGTTAAGCACTCAATCCCCAGTAGGGGGCGTGTGGGAGAGATCATCATCATTGATGTTTCAATCTCTCCTTTTCTTTTCCTCTCTGAAATCAATATATATATATATATTTAAAATATCAAATAAAATTAAAGCCAATAATAGTCTGTTAGTACTATGTCTTACATGGGACAATAAAGGATGCCATCAGAAATGTATCATTCTATACTTTAGAGAGTGCACATTTGTGTTCATTTGTGGAGTGAGAAGGGCAGTAGTAGAAAAGGACTAACTTTATGGTGCTTTATGGTCAGTATCTTTCAAACTGAAAATTAGTAGTTGAGTTCCTAGAGCATTTTTTTAATCATGATAATGTATTTTAGTTGTGTTTGTTAAAGTATTTATCATTTGGAGAGAGAAATCCATTCAGGGAAGAGGGGAAGTGGGTGAGGGTATGGATGGAAAAAGGTTGGTCATGAGTTGATAATAAAGCTGGATTATGAGTGTATCAAAGTTTATCATTGTATTTTCTTTACCTTTAAAATGTTTCATAACAAAAAGCAGGAATAAAAAGATTTCTGGATTCCAATTGCTTATCTGTGTTTCCAGTTTGGGGAGTCCCAAAGCTGAATTAGGCTGTGTCTAAATATGTTGGCAATCAGGGTATTGGAATTCAGTAGGATTCCAGAGGTATGTGTGGGTGTGGAGGTAGGGAGGACAGACCTTTGAAAGATGTGTCCAAGGGGGCAGGAAGTTCAGGAAGATTTAAACCAAATGGACTCTAACATCCATCAGATAAAGTTGGGGGTTAACCAGGTATGAGTCACCTGGGAAGGAATTTGAAATTCTGGAACACAGCAAGAGGGTCTGGAATGTTAAATAGGAGTTGAAATCTAGAAATATTTCTTTAGTAGAGCCCTGTATGCATGACTGAGATTATATCTTCTGCTGGGGAGGGGTTCTTAAAGATTACTTTATTGTACTGCTTGAGTCACAGAATTCAATAATTTCACTTTTCTTAAGTTGGATGTCAAGATTTCTAAGATCTGACAAAAATCAAACACAATGTTTTGGAAAATAAATTTCTAAAATTTCTTTTCATTTTAATGGAGTTGACCTTCTTTCGGCCTTAAGTAGTTTTTTGGGGAAAAAACAGTATTTATTCCTTTACTCAAAGAATCCTATTGAGCACCTAATATATACTGGGCACGGACCTACTCTCTAGACAAAAGGTACTGACTATATAGAGCTCAGGGTATAATAAGAAGGATATAAATTATTCCAACAACCTCATAAATATAAAGTTAAAAATTAAGGTAAGTGCTTTGAAGTACAGGGAACTATTAAAGCATGTGACTTATTTTAGTTGGAAAAACAATTAACTAGAACTCATTGGAAGTCATGATTACTAGGAAAATAGAAGGATATATGGCAGTAGCAGGAGATGAAGTAAAAGCAGACTGTTGGTCTGACTTATCAGAAGCCTTGGCTTTTACTCTGAAGACAGAACAATGCAAAGTGACACGCTCACATGGGAATGAAATTTGTGGTAAAAAGAGTTGCAAGGTGAGAAAGCCAGCTTAGCCAACAGAAAAAGATCATGATCTGATTCATTCACTGAATTTGCCCTTTATTGTGGAATCATTTTTAGTGGTAAGAACTCAGAAGCCTGAATTGCTGAGAAGAAGACACAGAGAGAGAAACCTAGCCATGCAGAATTAAAATGGCTACAAATAAGTACTTCTCAATAATAACCCTAAGTGTAAATGGATTAAATGCTCCAATTAAAAGGCATAAGGTAGCTGAATGGATACAAAAACATGACCTAACTATATGCTGTCTACAAGAGACCCACCTCAAAAGGAAAGACACACACATGATGAAAGTGAAGAGATGGAAAATTTTTTTCCATGCAAATGGAAAAGAAAAAGAAAGCTAGAGTAGCAATACTCATATCTGACAAAATAGGCTTTAAAATAAAGACCATCATAAGAGACAACAAAGGTCACTACATAATACTAAAGGGATTAATCCAACAAGAGGATATAACCCTGGTAAACATATATGCACCCAATATAGGTTCACTTAAAGATATATAAAAACTTCTAGAGATCTTTAACAGAGAGATTGTCAACAATACGGTCATAGTAGGGGACTTTAACACCCCTCTGACTTCACTGGAAATATCTCCCAGACAAAAACTTAACAAGGAAACAGAGACTATAAAGGACACACTGGATCAGATGGATCTTATAGAAATTTATAGAACATTTCACCCCAATGCAGTAGAATATACATTCTTCTCAAGTACACGTGTATCATTCACAAAGATAGACCACATGTTAGGACACAAAACAAGTCTCTACAAAGTTCAAGAAGATTTAAATCATATCAAGCATCTCTCAGATCACAGTGGAATGAAATTAGAAATCAACTACAATAAAAACACATGGAGGCTAAATAGCGTCTTATTAAACAATGAATTGGTTACCAACAAGATCAAGAAAGAAATAAAAAACTTCCTGGAAACAAATGGAAATGAACACACAAAAACCCCAAATCTCTAGGACACAGCAAAAGCAGTCCTGAGAGGGAAGTTCATAGCACTACAGATCTACCTCAAAAAACAAGAAAAATGAGCAATAAACTATTTAACACTACAACTTTACGAAATAGAAAGAGAATAACAAGAAAAGCCCAGATGGCAATCCCATTTATAATTGCACCAAAAAAATTAAGATACCAGAGTAAGTAGAAGGAAGGAAATAATAAAGATGAGAGCAGAAATAACTAACATAGAAACTAAAAAAACAAAAAAAAAACAACCCAAAAAATCAATGAAACCAAGAGCTGGTTCTTTGAAAGGATAAACAAAATTGATAAACCATTAGTCAGACTCATCAAGAAACAAAGAGAGAAGACCCAAGTAAATAAAATCAGAAACAAAAGTGGAGAAGTAACCTTGTACACCACAGACATACAAAGGATTGTAAGAAAATACAATAAACAACTATATGCCAACAAGCTGGGCAATGTGGATAAAATAGACAAATCCCTAGAAAAATACTATCTCCCAAAAATGAATCAGGAAGAATCAGCAAAGCTGAATAGGCCAATAACAACCGATGAAATAGAAGCAGCAATAATAAAAAGAAAACTTCCACCAAACAAAAGCCCAGGTCCAGAAGGCTTCACAGGGGAGTTTTTCCAAACATTCAAAGAAGAACTGACACCTATACTCCTGAAAATATTTCAGAAAATCCAAGAGGAAGGAATACTTCCAAACTCTTTTTATGAGGCCAGCATTATCCTAATTCCAAAACCAGATAAAGTCACTACAAAGTTAGAGAATTGCAGGCTGATATCCCTGATGAACATAGATGCTAAAATCCTCAACAAAATATTAGCAAATAACATTCAGCAATATATTAAAAAAGATCATACACCATGATCAAGTTAGGTTTATTTCAGGGATGCAAGGATGGTACAATATTTTCAAATCAATAAACGTGATACATCACATAATCAAATTGAAAGACAAAAATCACATGATTATATCAATAGATGCAGAAAAAACATTTGACAAAATCCAACACCAATTTTTGATGAAAACTCTCAGCAAAGTTGGAATAGAGGAAGCATATCTCAACATGATAAAGACCATATATGACAAACCTTCAGCCAACATCATACTCAATGGGCAAAAACTAAAACCATTTCCCCTAAAAACAGGAACAAGACAGGGAAGACCTCTCTCACCACTCCTGTTCAACATACTAGGTAGTGCTGGAAGTAGTAGCCATAGTGATTGGACAAGAAGAAGACATAAAAGGTAACCCTATTGGAGAATAAGAAGTAAAACTGTCATTATTTGCAGATGACATGATATTGTACAAAGGAAACCCCAAAGACTTCATCAAAAAACTACTAGACTTAATAAATGAAGTTGGCAATGTAGCAGGATACAAAATTAACACCCAGAAATCTATGGCTTTTTTATACACCAATAATGAACTCACAGAAAGAGAAACTAAAAAATCAATCCCATTTACCATTACAACAACAACAAAAAATTAAGGTACCTAGGAATAAACTTAACTAAGGAGGTAAAAGACCTATACTTAGAAAACTACAGGACGTTGAAAAAAGAGATAGAAGAAGACATAAACAGGTGGAAGAATATACCGGTTCATGGATTGGTAGAATCAACATCATTAAAATGTCCACACTACCCAAAGCAATCTACAGATTCAATGCAATCCCTATTAAGATACCAACTGAACATTTCCCAGACCTAAAACATAATCTCCGAAAATTCATCTGGAATAACAAAAGACCACGAATAGCTGCAGCAATCCTGAGAAAGAAGAACAAAGTTGGAGGGATCACAATACCAGATATCAAGCTATATTATGAAGACACTGTTCTCAAAACTGTCTGGTTTGGCACAAGAACAGACATATAGACCAATGGAACCAACCAGAGAAGCCAGAAATTGAACCAAGCCATTATGCTCAAATAATATTTGACAAAGGAGGCAAGAGCATACAATGGAGTCAAGACAGTCTCTTCAATAAATTGTGTTGGGAAAATTGGACAGATACATACAAAAAATGAAACTAGATCACCAACTTACACCGTGCACAAAAATAAACTCAAAATGGATACAGGACTTAAATGTAAGATGGGAAACTATAAAAATCTTAGAAGAATCCATAGGCAGCAAAATATAGGACATAGGTCATAGCAATATCATCCCTCATACAGCTTCTAATGGAAACTAAAGAAAAAATGAACAAATGGGACTACATGAAAATAAAAAGCTTCTGCTTAGCTAAAGAAACCATCAACAAAACAACAAGAAAGCCTACTGCATAGGAGAACATATTTGCCAATGTTATTTACAATAAAGGTTTAATCTCCAAAATTTACAGGGAACTCATACAATTTAACAGAAGGAAGATAAACAATCCAATAAAAAAAAATGGGCAAAGGACCTAAATAGACACTTTTTGAAAGAGGACATACAGAAAGCCAAGAGACATATGAAAACATGCTCAAAGTCAGTAATCATCCAAGAGACGCAAATTAAAATGACAATGAGGTACCATCTCACACCTGTCAGAATGGCTATCATTAACAATCAACAAAGTACAAGTGCCGGCGAAGATGCAGAGAAAAAGGAACCCTCGTGCACTGCTGGTGGGAATGCAGACTGGTGCAAGCACTGTGGAAAACAGTATGGAGTTTCTTCAAAAAATTAAAAATGGAACTCCCATTTGATCCAATAATCCCACTTCTAGGAATATAGCTCAAGAAATCAGAAACACTAATCAGAAGGGATACATGCACCCCTATGTTCATAGCAGCACAATTTACAATAGCTAAGATTTGGAAACAGCCTAAGTGCCCATCTGCAGATGAGTGGATTAGAAAACTATGATACATCGACACAATGGAATACTATGCTGCAGTAAAAAAGAAGGAACTCTTACTATTTGCAACAGCATGGATGAACCTGGAGAGCATCATGCTGAGCTAAATAAGCCAGTTGGACAAAGATAAATATTACATGTTCTCACTCATTTGTGGAATGTAATGAACAACATAAACTGATGAACAAAAATAGAGCCAGAGGAAAAAATATTTTAGAATATAATAGAAGTAATCCTGTTATTTGCAGATTTTTAATATTTCCTACAATTTTTGTGATATCATACTATGTTAGGACAGTTTTGGTAATGTTATTATACTTAAAATCCTTTTTTCTTGAAATATTAATGTTTATTGCATGTAATAGTATTATATTTAAAATAATTTTTCTTGAAAAAAAAGGTAATTCCTATCTAATAAAAGAGAAAGATGCAAATTGACCGTGGCCCTCAACGCTTCCCATTGGCTAATCAGGGAGATTTGCAAATTAACTGCCAACCAAGATGGCAGCCAGCAGCCAGGCACCTGAAGCTAACAGGAGGTTTGCTTGCTCCAGTGACAGAAGAAGCCAAGGTTCCCCACCTGCTGCTGCCGGCCTCTGAGCTGCAACTCTAAGAAACATTGTTGCAAATATAGAAGGTAAACATTCTCCAGAAACCTGCTTTCAGCCAGCCGGGCTTCAGCCAGCAGGATTGCAACAGTGTTACAATTATAGAACCCAAACAAACCCAGATCCCTGCTTTCAGCAGTGGAGGTCTCATAGCTGGAGCCGAGACTCAGAGCTAAAACCGGCTTTCAGCTCCAGTGACAGCCATAGAAGGTAAATAAATCTCGGAATAAAAAAAAGAAAAAAAGAAGAGGTTGGGAGCCTCAGTTGCCTGCCAGCCTGAAAACAGCCATCATCCCCTCACCCAGACTGGCCAGGCACCCCAGTGGGGACCCCCACCCTGAAGCAACTGGAGGCAGGCAGCAGCGGGAAAGGCTGTAGGCAGTCCGTGACCCAGATCTGTGACCCTGCCGGGCAGGGGGCAGCACTTGAGACTGTCTGCGGTCCTGGGACCCGGATCCGTGACCCTTCCCGGCGGGGCGGCAGCTTGCACAGGGGTGGATTGGCCGGGGTTGGGCAGGGCAGGATGCCTGGCTTCCGCCCAGCCCCAGTCACTCTGGGCAGGTGAGCAGTGCAGAGAGTCTCTGGACAGGGGAAGCAGGCCAGAGGAGGGCAGCTTGTACTCCCTACATGGTGGTGGTGACAGCTGTGAGCATGCCAAGCGGAGCCTGCAGGCTGAGCTGAAGTAGCTCCTGCAGGCCATCAGTGCTTAGGAGTGGCTGCGCAAGATCCGCCTCCTGGCCCAGAAGGTGCAGGATCGCAGGGACAGCCACCGTGGTGGGCCAGACTGACGTCCTCCTGGCCGCACCACGGGGGTTTGTGGATCTGCAAAGCCAGAGGCCTCTGGTGTGCACATCCTCCCTGGCATTCGAACATTCCCCAGCACACTGTCACCCTCCTGCACCTGCAACAAGCTGTGCACAAGTTCCCCCCACCTCTCCACCGCACTTCCATCAACCTGGCATGCCTAACACCCCCACAGGATGTGCACACATCCCCTCTGATGTGCTCACGTCCTTTGGAGAGTGTCTGGGTGTTCTGGGTGCTGAGAGTGGGCGCCTGTGAGATGACAGTGAGAGGGTAGAGTGGTGATGCCCTGTTCCCATGGAGGCCAGTGCAGCTACGAGACCACCTCTGGGGGGTTAATGCAGGTGCTGAGGCAGGAGCAGGTGCAGACAGACACACCTGGTGGGCGCGGGCAGCCCTCGCTGAGGTGCCTTTGGTCAGTGTTCAAGATCAAGAACCCAGAGGCAGAGAGGAATTCCGTCCTCTCAGTGAAACAGTGGGATAGTCGGGGTGACTGTAGAGAAGGAATGTGCACTTTGGGTGCCAGCACCCATGAGCGAAGGCTGCCCTGACTGAGCCTCGCTTGCTTGGGGCCTAGCTCACTCCTGCCGGGCAGCGGGTGACAGGACGTGCTTTTCCGAATTAATGAGGGAAAACATTGATTCTCCTGCTGCCCACGAAGGTGGAAAGTGAAGTGGGGAGACATGTGGGGAGTGAGCGAGGTTCCCTGTCTGGGGGTTCCAAATCTGCTGTTGGTTTATTTCACTGCTGACTAGAGATATACAGGGTGTCCCCCCAAAATGTATACACACTTTGAATACCTACTAATTCCAATGGTTTTAAGCATAAGAAAGGAGCAACAATGGAGCTGTTATCTGTTAAAAGTGTGGGCACAAACAGGTAGTTGGACATTCCCTGAGGGGTCTCAGATTGAAGAAGGTGAAGGCCAGACTGAGGGGCCCCTTTCCTCCCCCCCTACCCCAGTGCACAAATTTAGAAATAAAAACACTAGTTAGAAATAAAAAAAGAACTCAGAAGCCTGAGACATGTGGTAAGTGGTGCTTATTACATACTTGGATAAAAAACTATTAGCTCAGAAAAAAAATCATACAAGTTAATATCTTGTGTTAATATTTACATGGAACTCATTTATTGTATTCATTGGTGGTTGCTAGGTAGAGTCTGTCCCTCTTCTTCCTTGAATCTGGGCTGGCCTGCAGTTGTTTGTCATTGGAATATAGCTGAAGACACTCTAGGATATTCTAGGCTCAGACTTTAAGATTCTGCTTTCTTTACCTTGGAGCCTTAAGCCACTATGTAAGAAATGTAGACTGTTCTACCAGAGATAAATGGCATGTGGAGGAGCACTGAGACACCAGGTATGTCAGTGAAGCAGTCTCAGTTGCCTGACTCCACTGCTAACTGGCTTCCATTGCATGAGAACAAGCCAGATAAGCCAAGTCAATACTACATTGATGTTTTTAGACACTACGTTTTGGGGTAATTTGAGCACTAGGTAACCCAAAATCACCTTTGACCCCCAGTAACTAAGTGATGCTCCACAAATGATTCTTGAGCCAAGTTTGAGTTGAACTGTCCTTTTTAGAACATACCAGATCTCTCAAAATTCCCCGTGGCTTTTAGTAAGGAGCAATGGGGAAAATCAGCAGGATGGGGTGAATTGTCTTGCATGTTCCTATTGGGCATGTGTGTGAAATGGCAGTGATTAGGGGCAGACTAATATTGACCAAGGTTCTATTATAAACCAGGGACAGTACAATGCATATGATGTATGCTATTTCCCTTCATTCTCAAAATACAGTAGTCATTCAAAGGAGGTGATATAATAATTCCCATGAGAAAACAGTTGCTGAATGGTAGAACCCAACTGATGGATCTTTTGATTTCAACATCAGTTATCTAGCCTGGAATATGCACCTCTGTCTAAAGGAAATTCCACAGAAGTCACCTATGGGAGTTATTGAAATGTTCTTATGATGCAGTGGCAGCTTATTAGGAATTGTCCCTCTGAGCCTGACCTGACTCTCTGATGTTCATTTTTCTTTGCGTGAGTGTGGGGAAAGTGATATTTAAGGTTGGAGGTGATATGATAATGGCTATATTGGAACTCACTCATGCTTCCTGAGATAACAGCTAGGTCCTGGCACCTCCTTGCTATCCACAGACGTGCTCCTTGGTATTCAGTATTACTCAGGTGAGAGCTGCAGGAGGATCCAGCAACTGTCAGAAAGTGAATACATTCCTAGATCTTGGAAGAGGCCAAGAGAAACAGTGTTGTGGAATGGAGAAGGGGGAGGTCAGCAGAGAAGTGACCTGCCACATTTCTTTAGATCTCCAACCTGGCAAGATGCTACATTCCCTGAACATCACTCCCAAATCTCCCAGGTCTCTACCCTCTGCCTAAAGCTTCCCTTGGGGTTGGGGTGGGATAAAGCATCCCAGGTGAAAAGCTCTGGTTGTATCCAGCTGCCCCTTAGTTTTAGATATTAAGAGCTCAGCTTTGCAATGCTGTGGCTTTGACTTCTGAAACTTTGGTATCCTTTAATACAGAATTGGCTGTATCATCCTAATCTAGGGCTTGTAAAGGGGATGAGTGTTGGATATACTTTAAGACATTCTTCAGATTCTTCTTCCCCCCTGGGAAAGATTTTTTTTTCTGAGGGCTTAGTCTCCTACTTCCTGCTTTTACATATCTTTTCTTTTTCTTTCCACAATTAGGTTCAGAAACACACACACACACACACACACACACACACACACACACACTCTGTCCCATCCTGTGGACTTGGGAATAATATTGGGGAAAGAACTGAAAGGAGGAATTCAATATTTGTTGACTGAATTAAGGAATGTTATGTTGCCCATGTGGAAAGAGAAGTAAAACTATCATCAAATGGCTAAAAATACCACTGCAGACCAGAGAAACTAGCACTAAACATATACTGCATCCCAAGTATTATACTAAGCATGTTTGTTCAATTCTTACAAAAATTCTGAAGTGCTACTTAATTTCCATTTTACAAATTAAGCAACAGAGGATCAAGATATCAAATAATTTCCAAGTAGTCTTTGGTAGTTCTTTAATATTTTTTTTTCTGTCTATTACTAGTATATGATTGCTATGTATTTTGGTTTCCCATTTCTTCTTGGGCCAGTTTTGGTTACTTATACTTGCTAGGAACCTGTTTATTTTCTACAGATTTTAAAAATTTGGTGCCATACCTCGTCTTGCTTTGAGATTCATTATTTTAATTTTGCAAATCAATTTAACTGAGGTATAATTTGTATGTGATAAAATATACAGATATACTGATTTTATGTGTATAGTTCAATGAGTTATGACAAAGGTATACAACATGTGTCCATATTGGTACAATCAAGACCTTTATATCACCCCAGAAGTTTCCTTTGCTCCTTTTCAGTCAATCCTGGTCCTGGTCTTGGGCAACCACTAATCTGCTCTCTGTTACTGCAAATATGTTTTGTTTTTACTAGATTCATATAAATGGAATTATATTGTATGTCATGCTTTTTTTTGCAGTATGTTTTGATGAGTTTAATTGCTTTGGAAATTTTTAAAGGACAAAGTCACCATTTTCAAGGCTTGAGGACTTCTCCAGGCTATTAAGATGTGGTGGCAACAGCTTTTTCTGTTGCCTAGCTGGATAGCCCTGAGGGCAGCCTTCTGAGTATGTTGCAGTAGGTCTCAGTCTAAAACAAGTTGGAGGTTACCTTTGGGCTGCAAATCCAGTCAGAGATCAAGTCTTGGAGGCCTTTCACTGACTCAGCTGCTGACTCATAGGCTTCTATCAGGCAAATTGCTTCTGTGTCACAGTTTATGTCTCTATAAAATAGTAGTATCAAGCCTGAGGGTCTGAGGCTTGATAAATTAATGTATCTGAAATAATTAGTTTTGAAATTGAGCAAGCTAGTTGATGAAGATTAACAGATAGTTATGTTTTGTTGGTTTGATTTTTATTTCTTGTTTAGTCATTTATTAAACCACAGGGCACTTTGTATTTATATACAATGATTTTGCATGTCTTAGTCATCCTTCATGAAACATCATTAGTAAAAAAAATATGGAAGGGAAAGAGAAGGAGGAAGGGAGAAGAAAGAAACCAGTAGAGTGGTGGTGGTGATCTCTGCCCTGGCCAGTGTGTCTCAGTGGTTATAGTGTCGGCCTGTGCATCAAAAAGTCATGGGTTTGATTACTAATCAAGGGTACATACTTGGGATGCAGGTTCGATCCCCAGCCCAGTTGGGGCACATACAGGAGGCAATGAATCGATGTGTTTCTCTCACATGGATCTCTCTCTCTCTCTCTCTCTCTCTCTTGTTCTCTTTTTCACTCTCCCCCCTCCCCTTCTCCCTGCCTCCCTTCCACTCTAAAAATCAATGGAAAAATATCCTTGGGTGAGAATTAACCAAAACAACAGCAACAACAAAAATCAAGAAGGGGGCCTCCAAGGAGCTACGTGACTTGCATCAGTCATAGGGTAAGTCATAACTGGAGGGGAGGGCAGACTGAAGCCCAGAACTTTTAGTCTCCAGGGCAGGATTATACTACACTTATCTTCTTGAAACTTGATAGCATCAACACACAGTAGCTGATTATGAAAGGCAGATATTTAAGTTAGGTGCTTCTGTGGACTGAGGAGGTAAAGAGGTCTGGAAGCCCTGCCATTGTCTATATCCCACTTCTTTTTTCTTTTTTTAATCTTACTTTATTTTACTTTTTAATCTTTATTGTTGAAAGTATTACAGATGCCCCCTCCTCCCCCTCATTCCTCACCTCCACCTACTTCCCATCCCATGCTGGGCCTTCACCACCCTACTGCCTTTGTCCATAGGTAAGATCTTGGTTACTCTCTTCCCACCCCTTCCCTCTCCGCTTCCCTCTAAGATTCATCAGTCTGTTCCATGCTTCCATGCCTCTGATTCTGTTTTATTCACCAGTTTATTTTGTTCATTAGATTTCTTGTTTGATTATTTTGATTTTTATATTTGATTGTTGATAGATATGTATTTGCTGCCATTTGATCGTTCATATTTTTTTTATCTTTTCTTCTTGTTCTTTTTAAATAATACCCTTCAACATTTCATATAATACTGGTTTGGTGGTGATGAACTCCTTTAGCTTTTTTTTGTTTGTGAAGCTCTTTATCTGACCCTTAATTCTAAATGACAGCTTTTCTGGGTAGAGTAATCTTGGTTGTAGGTCAATTTGTTGACCCCTTCTGGCCTGAAAAGTCTCTATTGAGAAATCAGCTGACAGTTATAAGGGCATTCCCTTGTAGGAAACTAACTGCTTTTCTCTTTCTGCTTTTAAGATTCTCTCTTAGTCTTTATTTATTTACTAGAGGCCCGGTGCACAAAAATTTGTGCACTGGGGGGGGGGGGGGGGTCCCTCAGCCTGGCCTCTGCCCTCTCGCTGTCTGGGACCCCTCGAGGGATGACCACCTGCTGGCTTAGCCTGCTCCCAGGGGTATTGGGCCTAAGCTGGCAATCAGACATCCCTCTGGCATCCCGGGAGCCCTTGGAAGAAGTCCACTTGCCAGCAGGGAGCAGACCTAAGCTGCAGTTGGACATCCTTAGCGCTGCTGAGGAGGCAGGAGAGGCTCCCACCAGCACCGCTGTAGTGGCAGCTGTCAGCCTGGCTTGTGGCTGAGCAGAGCTCCCCCATGTGGGAGCACACTGACCACCAGAGGAAAGCTCCTGCATTGAGTGTCTGCCCCCTGGTGGTCAGTGTGTGTGATAGTGACTAGTCATTCCCAGTCTTTCTGCTGTTAGGGTCAGTTTGCATATTACCCTTTTACTATATAGGATAGAGGCCTGGTGCAGGGGTGGGGGCCAGCTGGTTTGCCCTGACGGATGTCCCAGATCAGGGTGGGATTCCTGCTTGGGTGCCTGGCCAGCCTGGGTGAGAGGCTGATGGCTGTTTGCAGCTGGTCACACCCCCTTCAGGGTCGGGGTCCCCACTGGGGTGCCTGGCCAGCCTAGATGAGGGGCTGATGGCTGTTTTCAGGCTGGCCACACCCCCTTTAGGGTGGGGGTCCCCCCTGGGGTGCCTGGCCAGTATGGGTGAAGGGCTGAGGCCATTTTCAGGCTGGCTGGCGACTGAAGCTCCCAGCCTCTCTTTTTTTTCTTTTCTTTTTTTTTATTCTGGAATTTATTTACCTTCTATAATTAAAACTTTATTGCTGTCACTGGAGCTGAGAGCTGGCTCCAGCTCCATGGCCACGTCAGGCTGAAAGCAGGTATCTGGGGTTTGTTTAGCTTCTATAATTGAAACTTTGTTGCTTTCAGAGCTCAGAGCCAGGCCGCTGCCGGCAGGGAACCTTGGCTTCCTCCATCACTGGAGCAAGCAAGCCTCCTGCTCGCTTCAGCTGCGTGACTGTCCGCTGCCATCTTGGTTGGGTTAATTTGCATATCTCTCTGATTAGTCAATGGTAGGCGTAGCGAAGGTACGGTCAATTACCATGTTTGTCTATTATTAGATAGGATTTATTTATTTAAATTAAATCTTTATTGTTTAGATTATTACAGTTGTTCCTCATTTTTCCCCCTCTAGCTCCCCTCCACCTGGTTCCCACCCCACCCTCTGCCCTTACCCCCCCCCCGTCCTCATCCATACGTGTACGATTTTTGTCCAGTCTCTTCCCTCATCCCCCACACCCCTTTCCCTCAGAGAATTGTCAGTCCACTCACTTTCTATGCTCCTGATTCTATTATATTCACCAATTTACTCTGTTCATCCTATTTTTAATTCACTTGATTTTTCGATTCATTTGTTGATAGATATGTATCTGTTGTTCATAATTTTTATCTTTACCTTTTTCTTCTTCTTCCTCTTCTTAAAGGATACCTTTCAGCATTTCATATAATATTGGTTTGGTGGTGATGAACTCCTTTAGCTTTTTCTTATCTGTGAAGCTCTTTATCTGACGTTCATTTCTGAATGATAGCCTTGCTGGGTAAAGTAATCTTGGTTGTAGGTTCTTGCTATTCATCACTTTGAATATTTCTTGCCACTCCATTCTAGTCTGCATAATTTCTATTGAGAAATCAGCTGACAATCTTATGGGTACTCCCTTATAGGTAACTAACTGTTTTTCTCTTTCTCTTTGTCTTTTGCTCTTGGCATTTTAATTATGATGTGTCTTGGTGTGGTCCTCTTGGATTCCTTTTGTTTGGGGTTCTCTGCACTTCCTGGACTTGTAAGTCTATTTCTTTCACCAGGTAGGGGAAGTTTTCTGTCATTATTTCTTCAAATAGGTTTTCAATACCTTGCTCTCTCTATTCTTCTGGCACCCCCATAATTCAGATGTTGGTACTCTTGAAGTTGTCCCAGAGGCTCCATACACTATCTTTATATTTTTGGATTCTTTTTTCTTTTTGCTTTTCCGGTTGGGTGTTTTTTGCTTCTTCGTATTTCAAATCTTTGACTTGATTCTTGTGATCCTCTAGTCTGCTGTTGGATTTCTGTATAATATTCTTTATTTCAGTCAGTGTATGCTTAATTTCTAGTTGGTCCTTTTTCATATCCTCGAGGGTCTCACTAGATTTCTTGAGGGTCTCACTAAATTTATCGGCGGTTTCTAGAAAATTCTTGAAAAACCTTATAACTGTGGTTTTGAATTCTAAATCCAGTATTTTGCCTTCCTCCATTTCTGTCATTTGTGACCTGTTTCTTTGTCTCCACATTTTGGCTGCTTCCCTGTGTTGATAGAGTGGCTTTCTGTGCTAGGTGTACTATAGGGCCCAGTGGCTCAGCCTCCCCAATTACCTGAGGTGAACACTCTTGGTACACCCCTTTGTGGTATTTGTGCACAGTCTTGTTGTAGTTAAGCCTTGATTGTTGTAGGTATCACTGGGAGGAATTGACCTCTAGGCCAATTGGTTGTGGGAATCAGCTGTGTCTACGGTGGGAGAACTTCTGTGCTGGAGACACCCTTCTGGGGCAAGACTTGCTTCAATGGGGCTTTTGTGCTCACTGAGTCTGCCCCCTGAGTGTATCCCTTATGGATCTGAGGAGTTGTAATCTGGATGGTCCCACTCTGACTACTGGGTACACTGGCTCTTGGATCTCTAAGGAGGTGCTAATCTAGCCTCTGCCTGAGGCTACCCAGCAGGAGCTATGGAGAGATCTGCAGATTCCTCTTCTTTGTTTGGGGTTTGGAGGTGCCCAGATGAGGCCCAGCTGTGAAGCAATGCAAGCTGCTGTGGGGCCTTGGGCCTTCTTTTGGATGTTCTGGGTCTCTCTGACCCAGCTGCAGTTTGTTAGGTAATTTTAGATTGCAAAGGTCCAGGCCATTCATATGCAAAAGCCTCTGTGCACAGCTTGGGTAGGGCAGGGTCTCAGGGAATCAACAGGGCAGAGCAAACAGCTATGGTTGATCCTCAGCCCTGCCCTAAGAGGCCCTGGGTCTCAGTGTTCCAGGATAATCGCTGCAAGCACCTCTGAGAGAAAGCCACCCTGGAGTTCCACCTGATGCCAGACAGTCCAGTTTCTCTCGTATGAGTCTGGGTCCCCAGAGACTCGCCCAGAACTGGAGTTCAGTTCAGTTGGGAGCTTGAGACTCCCTCCCGATTGAAAAAGACAACCGCATACTCAGTTGCCAGCCTTTTCTATGCACGCCTCCGTACCTCTGCACTTTACTTCCACACCTCCTCTGAGTCTCAGTGTGCTTTTCTCTTTCCTTCTAGTTGTAGAATTTCCACTCAGCCAGCCTTCCTGTGGTTCTGGGTGATGTCTGTTTTGTCTTTTAGTTGTATTTTTGAAGTGGTTGTGCAAGGCAGCAATTTCAGGTGTTTACCTATGCCGCCATCTTGGTTTCTCCTCTCTTAGTCTTTAACCCTTGGCATTTTAATTATGATGTGTCTTGGTGTGGTCCTCTTTGGGTTCCTCTTGTTTGGGACTCTCTGTGCTTCCTGTACTTGTAAGTCTATTTCTTTCACCAGGCAAGGGAAGTTTTCTGTCATTATTTCTTCAAATAGGTTTACAATATTTTGCTCTCTCTCATCTCCTTCTGGCACCCCATAATGCGAATGTTGGTACATTTGAGGTTGTCCCAGAGGCTCCTTATATTTTCTTCATATTTTTAAATTAATTTTTGTTTTGATTGGGTGTTTTTTGATTCCTCATATTCCAAATTGTTGATTTTATTCTTGGAATCCTCTGCTCTACTGTTGAGTCCCTGTAAATTGTTTTTTATTTCAGTTAGTGTATGCTTGATTTCTGACTGGTTCTTTTCATGTCTTTGACTTTCTCACTGAGATCCTTGCAAGTCTCATGAGGATTCTTGAGTAACCATATAACTAGGGTTTTGAAATCTGTATCAAGTAGCTTTCTTACTTCCATTTTTTAAAAATTTTTGACATGTTTCTTTGTCTCCACATTTTGGCTATGTTTGTTTCTATGTATTATATAGAGTTGCTATATCTCCTGGAATTGGTAGAGTGGCCTTGTGTAGTAAGTGTCCTGTAGAGCCTAGTGGCTCAGCCTCCCAAGTCACCTGAGCTGAGCACTCTAGGTGTGCCCCTGTGTAGGCTATGTGCACAGTCTTGTAGTTGAGCCTTGATTGCTGTTGGCATCTCTGGGAGGAGTTGACCTCCAGGCCAATTGACTGTGAGGACAAGCTGCAACTATAGTGGGAGAGCTGCTATGCAGAAGGCAAGGTCCAGCTGTGAAACAAGGCAGGCTGGTGCTAGTGCCAGGTCTTGGGCCTTTTATTGATAGGTTGGGGTCATGTTTTCACTAGCTGCAACTTGTTTGAGAGATTTTAATAAAGTCTGAAGCCCGAGCCAGGACAGGCCATTCATATGGAAAAGCTGCTGCAAACTGCTTGGATGGGGCTGCAAATTAGATGGGGTGGGGTCTCAGGGGATCACCAGGGTGGAGCAAACTATGCTTCAGGCTGATTGAAACTCAGATGTGGCTGCCAGTTAGCCCTGCGACAGGAGAGGTCCCAGCACAGGAACAATGACCCCTGTGAGCACCCCTGTCTGGGAGAAAGCCACCCCTGAGTTTCTGCCCCGATGTCAGACAATCCAGTTCCTCCCTGTATATGTCTGGGTCTTCCAGTGCTGGAGCTTGGAAGAAGTGTGACCATGTAAGTTTGTTCACTGGCCTTTTAACAGGTATACCTGGGATTCCAGCAGCCTCCTTTTCACTCAGCCACAATCCCCGCCAGTTTTTATGGCCCACAGTTATGGGGACTTCTCTTCCCAGCTCTGGAACCCTGGGCTTGGGATCTGGTGTGGGCCTGTGACCCCTTGCTCCTCCTGGGCAGCCTCTATAGAGATGATCTCCCTCCCAATTAAAAAAACAGCACACGTGGGTGTCAGACCAAACCGTTCCACACTACCATCCCTCCTGACAGTCTCAATATGCTTTCTTCTTTGCTTCTCTAGTTGTAGGACTGCCTCTCAGCCAGATTTCAGGTGGTTCATTCTGTATTTCAGTTGTAATTTTGATGTGGTTGTGGGAGGTGGCAAGTACGGGGGCAACTACACCGCCCTCTTGGTTCCCACTTCTAAAGCTTGCACCAGTGGTTGTGTTGCTTTCAGCAGCAATTTTTAACTGTGTGCTGTAAGAATTTGTAAAACATGCAATACCTATTTAGTCAGGTACACTGACCTCTTTTTCCTTAGACTGTCAAATTAAAGAATGACAACAGCCACCCTGGCCTGTGTCAGTGGTTAGAGTGTCAGCCTATGCACCAAAGGGTCAGTGGTTTGATTCCCAGTCAAGAGCATGTACCTGTGTTGCAGGTTAATTCCCAGGCCCTGTCAGGGCACATGTGGGAGGCAGTGAATCAATGTGTCTCTATCACATTGATGTTTCTCTCTCTCTTTCACTCCCTTCTACATCCCTCCCTTCTACTCTCTCTAAAATTAAATGGAAAAAAAATATCCTCAGGTGAGGATTAACAAAAAAAATTAAAATTAAAATATTGCAACAGTCAACACAACAGTACTGTCCAGTGTAAATGAATAGAAATAAAACCATTTTTTTGTCATATCAGCAAAAAATATAATATATTTTTGGTGTGCTGCAGAATTTTAGTAATTAGTTTATGTGTGCCATGAGATGAAAAAGGTTCAAAATCATTGCTTTTAGCAACCATTGAAGCAAATATAAATTTTAATCTTCATATTTTTTTAAACTAAGTATCTCTGCCCGATGTACCTTTTAGAATCCTCCACTTGTCCACAAGCCTCTTCACACAGCTTCCTGCTGTGGCTCCTGCCCCTTAATAATGCCTGGTTAATACCTATACTATGGCACTTAGCCTTTCAAATGGCAAAGCTACTTATGCATTTCAAATAGTTATTTGAATATAATAGTCACCACAAATCTCTGTCTTTCCAAATAATATTAATTGGGATTTATTTAGTTCTTAATAAGTCTCAATTATTGTTCTAAGTGCCTATTATGAATTGTATCATTTAGTTAGCATAACAACCTTATGAGCTAAATACTAACATATCCTTTATACAGATGGGAAAACAGGTGCAGAAATTGGCCCAAGGTTGCATTTTTAGGAGGTGGTAGGTTGGGATTCCAGCCCAGGCAATCTACTTCCAGAGTCTTTAGTCTAGAGTAATATTCTGCCTTCCCAATACAGAGTGAGCCCCTGTGTCACCATCACTGAATTAATAAATGTTTATGGAATGGAATTCAATAAATCTTGTGGAAAAGAACGCAGGCCATTGATAACCATTTCCTATTCATCTGATAGTGATTGGACCATGATTTCAGGAAAATATCTGCAAATGAAATATGTGGGGCAAATGAAGAAAAATGAGAAGACCCAAGTTAAGGGAAAAAACTCTGACTTTAGAGCCTGATATCAGCTTACAGTTCAACCCATGACCCTTTGCAGCTTAGAATCCTCAGATAAGGAACTTGAGCTGGTCCAGCCTCAATTTTCTCATCTGTCAATGAAGACTTGATAACTGGAACAGTGAGCCAAGGGTTTCTCCCGGGGTCATGTCTCACGATGCCAGAGAATGAGCTCTGTGAACCAGAAGATTTAAGCAAAAGCATGGAAAATTTATTACAAGAAAATTCAGACTTCCCAATGGGGAGGGGGACCAAATAATGGGTTTTCAGAGAAGCAAGTCATTCTAGGGGTATATCTGTGCTATAAGCCTGCTCTATATCTACCTGTGTCACCACCTGATTGATCAATGAGAGGTCATTATTCTTGCCCAGCAACGGACCTGAACTCTCTCTGTTTCTTTGTGTACGTACACTTTGTTACTGCAGGCCCTTGGTTTTTCATGCGTCCTGCTCTGTGTCCAAAAACATTTTATTATTTCAGCATGGTTGGTTTCTGTTATTAGGCTTGCTCAAACTTCTGTGTTTGCTCCTGTCTATGTTCTACCTGCCTTTGTTTCCCACTGGACCCCTGCCCTATCTGCCTGTGTTTCAAGTTAACTTCTCTCAGTGCCCCCTCCAATTAGGAAACCCCAACTGCTGTTGAAAGTAGGGGTGCCGACCACTCTGGCTACTTCCTGCTGACAGTGGGCTTGTGGGGTAGCAATCGTTAGGTCCCATCAGAGGAGGCTGGCCTAGGGGTCCATGGAAAAAAGCAGTTATCTCCATTTGGGGCTGCATTTAGAGGACAATTTGTAGCTTGAAAGCTTCTACATGAGAAGAAACAAAGCGGGTTTGGAGGTTTAATAGTCAAGGGCTGAAGATTAAGGCCAGGACTACTATGATTAGAGGTCCAGCTAAAGGTAGGAGCCATAATAGCCAATTTATTTTGGATAGCAAATTTGCCAAAGAACCTGCAAGATTTTGTCAAATGTCTGAGTTTTTTTTGTTTGTTTGTTTGTTTTTAATATATTTTATTGTTTTTTTACAGAGAGAAAGGGAGAGGGAGAGAGAGTTAGAAACATCTATGAGAGAGAAACATTGATCAGCTGCCTCCTGCACACCCCCTACTGGGGATATGCCCGCAACCAAGGTACATGCCCTTGACCGGAATTGAACCTGGGACCCTTCAGTCCGCAGGTCGATGCTCTATCCACTGAGCCAAACCGGTTAGGGCAAATGTCTGAGTTTTTAGCAGCTGGGTTTCTTGTCTCAAATCTTGAAATGAGAAGGGGACCTGTACTATGGTAGGGTCAAACTCCCCATCGGCTTGTTCAACTAAGGGGTATAAACCCCAGGATGGGTCAGATTTGGCTTCCCACTAGGTGTGGCCCCCCTGACCAGGGGAAATACCTTCCCTGGGGGTCCTGGATACGGTGGACAGGAGGGCTCACACGAAGGTGCTGGTAATGGGGTGGCCTCTGCTTTTTTCTCTGGCAAGTCCTATGTTATTATGGCCAGCAGAGAGGGGTCAATCTTACAGCCTTTATACAGATTCATTCATCCCTTAAAGCAAAAAAGGCCTGGACATATGGGATTTCTGATCACTTTTCCTAGTTGTAAAATGGTATTATAATTCAAGCTCACTTTTAGGGACCATGTCTCTCCATCTGCTAGTTGATACTGAGACAAGGCCTAGGTACAAAAGAAAATCAGGCACTTCTTCTTAAGGGTCGAAGGTCAAATTCATCCCAATGTTTAAGAATACAGCCCAAAGGGCTATCTGCACAGGGTGTGGACGAAGCTCTTCCCATCTGTAAGAAAACACACAAAAGGATGTCCAGCATCCTCTGTGATCTTCCCTTCTGTGTTTGAAGTGTCCACCTCCTAGATAAGGGATGTGAGATGAGTGCCTCTTTGTGTGTCACCACAAAAGAGGATCTGCTGGACTTAGTCCCACTTATTGGTGAGATCTAGGGCAAAAAGACCTGTTAGTGTGTGCCCACTAACAGAACTGACCTACTGGACTGTGCACACTTACCAGCGTGGTCCTACCAGGCACCCGTCCTGCTCCAGATGTGGGGAAGCCTGAACTAACCATGTCCCGGATTGAAAGTGTCTGAGATGGTTCCAATGTTTCTGAAGTACCCACTGAGCCTCCCTGAGAAGGAGAGAGAGAAGAGACAAACAAAAAATTTCCTGCAGGGATGGACATACTCCTGGTGCCTACAACTAGGGCTCAATAGTGGCAGCCTCATCCTGGGTCCAAACTTATCAGACATGTGGCCCCCTGGTTGGACCTTCTATATCTACCACAAGGAAGGGACAAATGTAAAAAGGATGATACCCCTTCTTGGCCAGGACTAAGATTCTGTGTTCATTAGTGGTCAGGAAGAAAAGGCATCCAGGAACTGAAGTCCTAGGAACTGCAAGGGAGCACTGTAGAAAGTGCTGAAGGGCCATGAACAGTGTTTTAAACCCAAACCCTATAGTCCTCCTCTATCTTGTCTGGTGATCTAATGCCCTAATGTATGGAAAATTCCCTGATCTACACCCCCATTTTACTTTAAATACTCACCAGCACATGGTGTGGTGTGAATACCAGGGGCAAGGTTTACCCCTCAGGCAAGGGCATTCCCTCCATGGCTCCCCTAATGTTCTATTGAAGACCCAAATCCCCTCTGGTCTCCACAAGGCCACTACAAGTTGCTGGAAGAAATCAGGTCTGTGGGGGTCAGGTCCAAGGAGGCATTGAGGGGATGAGGGAATACTCCGCTCATGCGTGGCTGGGTCCATCTGTGGTAGGAGATACCAAGAATGGCAGATCAACCAGCCTAGGCCAGGATCTAAAGAATTCAGTGTCCCTATACCCCCAACCTTGGGCAGGAGGAGGAAAAAAGCAGGAAAGTTTGAGCAGATCTCCGGCAATATAAATCCTAACAAGGGAATAGGCCAGGGTTGGGCTGTATGTAGTGGGTCCAAGTGTGCTGTTTGTGGAAGAAACTCCCAGAGGTGGTGAAACCTCTGGTCATTTCCCTCCTCTTACATGCCTCAGTTTCTCTCCCTGGCTGTGTAAAACAGCCGTGAGGACCCACAATATTGAGTGACCAGCTCTTATGTGCACTTACTGGATGGGTCAGAGTTTAGTTATAATTGTATTCTGGAGTCCCTGTGAGGCCCCTGCATGTCTTAGGGTTCAACCCCAGACACCTCTGCCAGGTCTTTACTCATGTTAGGACATTCAAGATTCTCGATCCAGAGGGAGGAATTGACTCTTTGATCTTTAGAGCCTGGGTAGGGACCAAGCACTCATTTAGTCGTTGGTTGGATTTTGTCTTGCAACTGGCGGGAAGCTACTGCTTTCTAACCCAGTCTGACAACCAGTTCATTCTTCCATGGGAGTCTTTTTATGTGGCAGCCACTGTAATGGCTTTTAACTGGCTGACCCATGCCCATTTTTAAATGGCCCAAAGGCCATTTGGAAACTGAAAGAGAAAAATGTCCACTGCAGATGACAGCCTGATTAAGTGGCAGATGGGCACCCGGCAATGCCTCCAAAATTACAAAGGAAACTTCGAAAGAAGCGATAGGGTCCATAGGCTCACCATTTGATGTGGAGAGGTTGGATCCCAGACCGAGCCCCCAAAGCTGATAACTGGAATGGCGACCTGAGGGTTTTTCTTGGGGTCATGTCTCATGATGCTGAAGAATGAGCTCTGCAGACTAGAAGATTTAAGCAAAAGTGTGGAAAATTTATTACAAGCAGATTCAGACTCTCCAATGGGAAGGTGGACCAAATAATGGGTTGCCAGCGAAGCAAGTAATTCTAGGAGTATATATGTGCTACAAGCCTGCTCCATACATATCTGTCATCTCCTGATTGGTTCCCTCATTGTTCTTGCCCAACAATGGACCTGAAATGTCTGTTTCTATGTGTATGTACACCTTGTTACTGCAGGCCCTCCCTTGTTTTCCCATGCCTCCCACTTTGAATCCAGAAACATTTTATTATTTCTGCTTGGTTGGTTCCTGTGGTTAGGCTTGCTCAAACTGCCATGTCTTTCTCTGTCTCTGTTCTACCTGCCTTTGTTCCCCATGGGACCCCTGCCCTATCTGCCTGCATTTCAAGTTAACTTCTCTCAGTCTCATAGTTATACCTGCTTCAAAGTGTGGTTGTAAAGATTACCCAATGTGACATATGAATGTGTGCTTTATAGACTATAAAGCATCATAAACATTTGCTTTAGTTCATAATAAAATTATAGAAGCTATATATATTTTAAGCATTTACTAGAAAAAATGCAATGGAAAAAACATACTATCTTCCTATTTGAAAATATAATTTCAATTTCAAGCATAGTGATTTTGTGAGTTTCAGCAAGTTTTACATTTTACATTATACGTCGGATCTCTGACAGGTTCCAGCTTAGCAATTAGACTCAGAGCTCATTATACTCAGAGGGTCCATCTGAAGAGGATGAGGTAAAAGTAGTTTACTTTTTTAAACTCCCATCTGAGACTTAATATTTTAGTTTTGATTTATTTAATCATGGTTATGTTTTAAATAAAACTATGCTCATATAGAAAAGACCCACTGTCTGTTTGCCCCATAGCTATGAGAAAGTCACTGTGAAAATGCTTCATTTGGCCATGGGTTTCAAGTAGGAAAGTTTCCCCACTTAGAGAGGGAATGAAGAGTAGAAAAGCCATAACTTTTAAACAGCAATCTCATCTCCATCCAAACAATTTGAACCAAAATGGCATTCTCTTTACAATAGAAAAATGTTTTATTTGTTTTCTCCACCAGGAAAGTGATCATTTCAGGAATTGTGAGGTGTTACAGGAAAGTACCATGAAGTAGAGATACTGATTCATGGTCTGAGATAGGCAATTGCTACATGCATGGGGAAGTTAGGAGCATATATAGTCCCACTGCAGGAATAACAAATAGTAATAAATTCTTAAAAAGTGTTATGAGATTAACAAAATGTAACCTGTGTGTGGCAGGGTGCATCTGTTTTCTAGCCTGTAGTAGTCATCTTCCCTAACCTATCAAAGTAGAAAACAATTTGCAGTTTTTGGTTTTATTATCTCTCATGCCTAAAAGTCTTCACTGACCACTCCCAGGATTCTCTCTCTCTCTCTCCCTACCTACCTATCTCTTCCCCCTTCCCCACCCCCTCTTCTTGCCAAAACCAAATGTGATTCCACAGAAAAGAGCAAATACCCACTAAAGTATTTCAAGCCTTTCTCCATCAAGGCTTGAAACTAATGATGAGGATCACACTAGTCCTCTCCTGATCATTCTCCATCAGGACACAGCCATTAGAATGCACACACAGTAAAGTCTCAGCATTTGTTAAAGGGAATTTACCTACATGTGGTTGCTTGCCTCAATTGTAATAATCAACCCAAGGATGCAGTTAAGCCCAACACAGTCCATGTATGTGGAAAAAAAACATGAAAAAAAATGTGCAAATGATCTTGAACAAAGAAGTGAACTGCTTTATTTTGAAGTAACCTCATATTCTCTGTGTTATGGGAGATTTATGTGATTTTCAAGGTAAAATTTGAATATAAGCAACTTTCACCTAACATGCTTACTTTAGAAATCAATCTGACCCACTCCATCTAAATTCCCACCCATCTTTATGATGTCCTTCCCCCATGCCCTACCTCACTGTATCAAAGTTCTTTACTAAAGGGGCAGGTAAATGTCTAAAGGGTATTTTAGAACAGGAAAAGTAAACATTAAAATGCTCGCAGCCTGACAGATAAAATGAGCCCTCTCAGGGCTTTTCAAAGTCTTTGAAGGATGGGTGTCCTAGGAATCTTCCTGTTCTCCCACCTGCTTTTTTCTCCTTAGGTCTCTTCCTCAAGCCCACATACAGCTCTTCTCCCCTTCAAGTCTCTCATTCTTATGATGCCACTTTGTTGCTCATAGAACTCCACTGTGTCCTACCGCTCCACCCCCCAATAATGCTTCAACATTTCTCTGAATGCCTGTTGCTTGTCTCCAAATGATACACCCTCAGTGCCATAAATGAGGATGAATGCTGGCCCTCTCATTCCGTTTTACACTTCCTTTCAGTCAAAATGTGTCCCCATTGTGGAAAGCAATGGTATTTTCTTGCTGTAGTGGCGTGGATTTAACCTGGTCCTTCAGGACCTATAGGCACTTCTGTCCTCACCAATTATTGAAAGACCAGGCAAGGCCATACCACAGAAGAAGCCACATGAGTTGATGAGTTGTCAGTGGTTGTTCTCTTTGCCACCTTTTCTGATTGATGCCAGCTCCTATATGCCAACTTTAATTAGATTGTTTTGATTCCGAGTCCCTTAATAGAATTGATGTGTGTGTGTGTGTGTGTGTGTGTGTGTGCGTGCGCATGCACGTGTGTGCTGTCAAAGTGGGAATGATATTTACTCTACATAGTTCACAAAGAAACTCTGAGGTCCAATTCGGCAGCCCTAGGACCAGCTTCCTGGCATATGTAGCCAAGCCCCCACCTGGCCCATCAGAGTCCAAGGGGATTCTGAGTGACTCTTGGCCAATCCATAGATCATTTCTGCTGTCTCTTCCATGGCTGATGCAGGACTCTCTCTATCCCTTGAAGTGCCTTACCCACCAGCTACATAAACTCCATCTCTTCTGAGCCTTACTAGAATTAAAGCCACGATTTGAGTGATACCTTTTTGTGATAATGGCCTGAATGATTTCCCCCATGTAGAACACCATCCATCCCATTGCCTTTCTCTACTTTAGTATCTGGGTCCCACTAGTCCTACCCTCCTTGAAACTATAGACAATGTCCCTTCTCAGGACCTGATGACCAGAAAAGGAAGGCCTCTGCCACCCCAGGTTAAAGAGAAGGACTGCTTATGCGTAGAAGTTCCCCCTGTAATGATAAGGGAATCTCTGTGTCTGGAGGAGGCACGTTCCACCACCTGTTAGTCACCACCACTCAGTCCTGCTCTGGGGCCTGGCATGATAATTAAGGGCTCCATATCACACTGCTTCCTTTAACCTTTGTTCCAATCTTCACATTTGTAACAGGCTTTCTTTTTTTTCAACTCAGATAAGAACTTATTTATAAGTAAAATGAGCATGTGATGCCATGAAATAAGAATTTAATCTACAGGAAACAATTTTAAAAGAGAGAGTTAAAATGTAACAATGTTTTCTACCTATGTTTAAAATTTGAAATTCTAATGGCAACTTCCAGTCAGGCAGGAAGTTGACAAGGTTAACGACTCAGACTCTAGTGTTATGACAGTTTTTGGATATTGCAATTGGAGCATGTTTAAGGTAGGCTAGGCGAGGCTACATGTTCAGCAGGTTAGGTGTACTACATGCATTTTCAAGCTATGATATTTTCCATTTATGATGGGTTTACAAGCAAAATAGAGACAGACTCATAGACAGAGAGCAGGCTGACAGCTGTCAGGGAGTGGGGGGTGGAGTGGGGATAGGTGGAGGGATTGAGCAAAAAAGAAAAAAGGATAAAGAACTCGTTGGCATGAAAAACAGTATGATGATTACGGGAATGTAACCTCATTGCAAGTTAGGAGTATTTCTATTATGATCATACAACTTTTTGAAAGGAAAAACAAACAATTGAACAAACCTCATTTTCCCTCTGCCCTGAAAACCCCAGACTACTTTGCTGTTCTCCACCATGGAAAATACTTTAAATACTAGTTAGTTCTATGACTGCATAGATAATGGCAACATAGGAAGAGATGTAAGTTTTATTGCTGCTAAAAATAAGCAGAGGCCCTGGCCATGTAGCAGAGTTTGTTAGAGTGTCATCCCCATATGCTGCAGTAGCAAGGTTCGATCCCCTAATCAGGGAACATACAAGAATCAACCAATGAATGCATATATAAGTGGAACAACAAACTGATGTTTTTTCCTCTCTCTCTTTATTCCTCTCTCTCTCTACAATCAATAATTTAAAAAAAAAAAGTAGAGCAAGCCACACCTTAAGATGACTTCAAACCATGAAGTTGAATCATCTCAATGTTCTTTAATAAAAGCTAATTGTGAGAGACAAAATGGCTGTGGAATAGATGAACCTGTCCCAAGCCTTGTCCTGGAGCAAATGGGTGAACATTTACCCTGAATTGGCGTAGGAGACTTAGCTGGTGAGAAAATTTGCAGCCAGGAAGGACAGAGGACCCCTGGAGAAAGCCCAGGGCACTGTGACCATGCAAGCAGCAGACAAGTGAGCAGCCCGCACCTATCCAAGGAGCAGCAGCTCCATGAGCATCCCGACCCAATCCGAGGAGCAGCAGCCACATGCAGCCTGAAACCATCCGACAAGCACCAGCCAGGTGAGTGGCCTGCCCCCATCTAAGGAGCAGCAGCCTCATGAACAGCTCGCTCCTGTCTGAGGAGCAGCAGCCTCACAAGCAGACTGACCCCCATCTCAGGAGCAGAAGCCATGTGAGCAGACTGCCCCCATCTGAGGAGCAGCAGGTGTGCAAGCAGCCCACACCCATATGAGGAACAGCAGCCCTTCAAGCAACCTGCCCCTGTCCAAGGAGCAGCAGCCACATGAGCAGCCTGCCTCGTCAGAAGAACAGCAGTAGCACACAGCCAGCCCCAATCCAAGGAACAGCAGCCATGTGAGCAGTCCACCCCGATCTGAGGAGCAGCAGCCACACCAGCAACCCGCCCCCATCTAAAGAGCAGCAGCCTTGTGATCAGCCCACCCCCATCTGAGGAACAGCAGCTGTGTGAGCAGCCTGCCCCAAACAGCCAGAGGAGCCACCACTGCTGTGAACAGCAACCACCAGAGAATCCGCTGTCAACTGAGGAGCAGCCGCTGCTGTGACCACACAAGCAACAACCACAGCCTGAGGAGCCACTACCACCCAAGGAGCAGCCCCTGCACAATTCAACATCTAGATCAGTTGGTGAGATAAAAAATGGGTAGACAAAGAAACCCCCAAAGGAAAGAAAATGAGAATCACCAGAAAAGCAGCTAAGTGAAACAGAGGCATGCAACATGTCAGAAAAAGAATGCAGACTAAGGGTCATACCATTCATAAACCAGATGGATGAAAAAATCAACAATTTATATAAGAATCAAGAAGAAATAAAGAGTGATTTAGTTGCAATAAAAACATCTTGGAAAGTTTTAACAGTAGACTAGGAGAAGCACAGGACTGAATTAGCAAATTAGAAGACAGGAAAGCTAAACACACCCAAACTGAACTGCAACTGGTGAAAACAATTAAAAGGCAGGAGGAGAGCCTAAGGGAACTTTGGGACAACATGAAATGAAGCAACATTAGAATAATAGGGGTGCCAGATTGACAGGAAGAGGAACAAGGGTTAGAAAACTTATTTGAAGAAATAATGTCAGAAAACTTTCCTGATGTGGGAAAGATAAAAGTCACACAAGCACAGAGAGTCCCAAACAAGTTGAAACTGAAAAGACCCACACCACGACATATCATAATTATGATGTCAAATGTTCAGGACAAAGAGAGAATCTTAAAGGCTGCAAGAGAGAGAGACAGAAAGTTACATATAAGGTTTCTCCCATTAAATTATCAAATGATTTCTCAAGAGAAACACATCAGGCCAGAAAAGAATGGAAGGAAATTTACATAGTGATGCAAAGCAAGGGACTGAATCCAAGAATACTCTATCCAGAAAGGCTATGATTCAAAATTGAAGGGGAAATACAGGGCTTCACAGATTAAAAAAAAGGCTAAGAGAATTTATCACTACCAAGCCACCAAAAAAATTAAGATACCTAAGAATAAACTTAACTAAGGAGGTAAAAGACCTATATATGTGGAAAACTACAGGAGACTGAAAAAAGATAGAGGAAGACATAAACAAATTGAAGAACATACCGTGTTCATGGATTGTTAGAATCAACATCATTAAAATATCCATACTACTCAAAATAATCTATAGATTCAATGCACTCTCCATTAAAATATCAATGGCATATTTCACAGACATAGAATGAACTTTCCAAAAATTCATCTGGAATAAAAAAGACCACGAATAGCTGCAGCAATCCTGAGAAAGAAAAACAAAGTAGGAGAGATCTCAATACCAGATATCAAGCTGTATTACAAAGCCACTGTTCTCAAAACAGCCTGATACTGGCACAAGAACAGATATATAGATCAATGGAGTAGAATAGAGAACCCAGAAATCAACCCAAACCACTATGTTCAATTAATATTCGACAAAGGAGGCATGAACATATAATGGAGTCAAGACAGTATCTTCAATAAATGGTGTTGGGAAAATTGGACAGATACATGCAAAAAAAAAAAAAAAGAAAGAAACTAGACCACCAACTTACACTATACACAAAAATAAACTCAAAATGGCTAAAGGACTTAAACATAAGATGGGAAACCATAAAAATACTAGAGGAATCCATAGGCAGAAAAATTTCAAACATATGCTGAAGTAATTTCTTCACTGATACTGCTTCTAGGGCAATGGAAACTAAAGATAAAATAAACAAATGGGACTCTATCAAAATAAAAAGCTTTTGCACAGCAAAGGAAACCATCAACAAAACAATAAGAAATCCCATTGAATGGGAGAACACATTTGCCAATGTTATCACTGATAAGGGTTTAACTTCCAACATTCACAGGGAACTCACAACTTCACAAAAAGAAGATAAACAACCCAATCCAAAAATGGGCAATGGACCTAAATAGATACTTTTAGAAAGAAGAGACAGAAGGAAGGCCAAGAGACATATGAAAACATGTCCAAAGTCAGTAGTCATCCGAGAGATGCAAATCAAAACGACAATGCAGTACCATCTCACACCTGTCAGAATGGCAATCATCAACAAATCTACAAAGGACAAGTGCTGGTGAGCATGCGGACAAAAAGTAACCCTTGTGCACCGCTGGTGGAAATGCAGACTGGTGCAGCCACTGTGGAGAACAATATGCAGTTTCCTCAAAAAATTAAAAACGGAACTCCCATTTGACGCAGTGATCCCACTTCTAGGAATTTATCACAAGAAACTAGAAACACCAATCAGAAAAGATATATGCACCCCTATGTTCATAGTGGCACAACTCACCATAGCTAAGATTTGTTAACAGCCTAAGTGCCCATTAGGGGCTGAGTGGATTAGAAAACTGTGGTACATCTACATAATGGAATACTACATTGCAGTAAAAAAAAAAAAAAGGAATTATTACCATTTGAACCAGCATGGATGGAACTGGAGAGCATTATGCTAAGTGAAATAAGCCAGTCAGAGAAAGATAAATATCACATGATCTCACTCATTTATGCAATAAAATGAACAACATAAGCTGATGAACAAAAACAGATCCATAGACAGAGAAGTATCAATCAGACTGTCAAAACTCAGAGGTAAGGTAAGGTAGTATGGGGGTAAGGGGGAGAGATCAACCAAAGGACTTGTATGAATGCATATAAGCCTAACCAATGGACACAGACAACAGGGAGATGAAGGCATGAGTGGGGGGGGGGGGGTTGGGGAAGTAATGGGGGGATAAAGACACATATGTAATACCTTAATCAATAAAGAAATTTAAAAAAGTAAAATAAAATAAAAGCTAATTGCTTCCTTCTATTTAATTGCTTATTTATATTTTAAGCCTTCCCTTATTACTGGGGGTTGGATGTAGAAATGTCATGGGGTTTGACTAACATAATGTGCCACATAGAATTAGATGGTTTGAATATAAAAACCTTTCTGATTGAGACCTGAGAGAAAAGTTTGTCTAAAATACAGGGGGATGCAACAATCAGCTTTCAGATCCCAAAGAGTCATAGCAGCTAAGACTAATTTATTATTGAGTGATTTTAATGTTTTTATAAAAGCTACAATTTTCATTTGGTTGTTGAAGAGAGGTGATACTGCTTTTATAAAAGATTGAATTATCTTTGATCCTCTTACAACTGGTTGAGAAGTTTGAATGTGCTGTTTAACAGAATCAAAATGTGAAGATACAAGAATTTTTTTCTATTGATTTCTCAGGTGTGGGATCTTCTTGTCACATTTATTCTGTGTTGCTTTCCAAAAAAATTTATGGGAAGTTAAAAATGTGGGAAACCATGGTTGTACTCATAAAAATAGGCATACAGAATTAATATAATATATTTTCAGTACCTTCAGAGAATGTATTGTGCTTGGTATATTTTAATTATACATGGCATAAGGCAGGAGCTAATCACATCCCTGCACACCACATTCTGGAGTTAAAAGTCTGGTACACCAGAGGCAAAGCCTTGGTGATACTATAGCAGTCTTATTTGGAGGATGTGAAGGTTTGTAATGATGGGACTATTTAAAATTAACACACTGGCAAGTAGCTGGCCCTTCTATCCAGTGTGGAAGTCCATTACATTTTAAAGCACATATGAAGGACTAGGGGAAAACAAAAGAAAAATTAAGTGAGTCAACACATTTCTAAGAAAAAATAAAAAGAATCAGAATGATTAGGTTCAGAGATAAGTAGGGTAAAGAGGAAGTTCAATTTTATGAAGGCTCTACTATTTGGTTGTTGTCTGTACTGGGGTAACCACTTTCTCTTTGCAGAACTGTGTGTCTCCTGAAAGCCATGGCTAAAGAAAACCACCATCTTGCTCTGTGGCATTATGGAAGCAGATTGTGACCACTGTGCTATATTGTGACATCAAGTGCCAAGAAGGATGGGGCCTTAACATGCAAGAGTAAATCTAAAGCAATCTACTGGCTTGAATAATAATTTTGTAGTGACTTAATGGATTTTATGTCTAAGTTTGGGTTGTTTTATATATATTATTATCAGTATTACTGGGAGCCTATAAGTGCATGACATTTGGGGAAATAACTACCATTTAGCCATCCATTAAATAAATGTATTGAAGAAATACACAAATTGCCAACATTTATTAAGTGTTTTTGTTTATGTTTTGCTCTTCATGTATATTAACCACTTAAATCAATATAATTGCCTTGTGAAGCAGGTACTATTATTATTCCCATTTTACAGATGAAAAACTGTAAAGGCTAAATTGCTTTAAAAAAAGTTAGCTACTTAAAAAAGCTAAATTCATTCCCTAAAGTCACATAGTAGTAAATGGCATAATCTGGACTAAAACTCAGGCATTCTACATCTTACACTTGTGCTTTTAACCACTCAGCTACATAGGATTTTTTTAAAGTGTATAGATGTATTTATTTACTTCAAATTTTGCAGACAGAATTTGATCAAATATAAATGACTGTTCTGAAAGCTGACATTAACTAACTAGAGGCCTGGTGCATGAAGTTCATGCATGGGTAGGATCCCTAGGCCTGGCTGGCAATTGGGGGTGATCTGTGGAGAGACCAGTGGGGTGATTGGGGGGGCCCCCGCCGGCACCTACCTTGGCTGACCTGGCACTGCCTGCTTGCTGGCCCCACCCGCCACCACCAGTCACCTCCTACTGCAGGGTGACTGGTGGGGTGATAAGGGAGGCTCCCCACTGGCACCCGCCTAGGGCCTTCAGGCTGGGGGCAGCTCCTGCATTAAGCATCTGCCCCATGGTGGTCAGTGCACATCATAACGACCAGTCATTTCACCAGTCCTTTCACCATTCGGTCGATTTGCATATTAGGCTTTTATTATCCTACTATAGGCATGTTGCACAAAGAGATTTGTGCAATAGGTCTTTCTTCCCTTGGCTGCCGGCACCAGTTTTCCTCTGGCACCTGGGACCCAGGCCTTCGCTCCGGCCGCAGCAGAGAAGCCAAGCCTCTTCAGTCTTCAGTCTTCTTTAGTCTTCAGTCTTCAGTCATCTTCAGTCTTCAGTTGTCTTCAGTCTTCAGTCTTTGCTTGTTATGCCCAAATTTCAGGATCCCCAAGAAACCACACCAGGGAGCCAGCCAGGTCCGATGCAAAAGCATAAGAGTCTTTATTTGAGCTAGCTCAGCTCCCCCACCTCGCCGACGCAGCGGAAGGAAGCAGAGAGAGAGACAGCTCTGTTGGGGAAAGGGGTTTTATAGTAAGGGGAGGAGAGAGGACTGTGGGCCCTGCCGATTGGCCAGGCACAAGTCAGTGTCTTGTTACACAGGATGTGGTCATATCTATTGTGCGCACTTCCCTTGATTATCATTGGTTAGTTTAAAGAAATCCTAGGCTTGGCTAGCAGAGGCTTGGGCTTCTGGAAAGAGCTTCTTTGAGCACATGGCTGCTGCCCAAAAATGGAGGATTCAGGGCAAGATGGTGGGCGTAGCCCTCACCCTTTCATTCCCCCCATTTGTCTTGGAACGTCCAGATCAATTATGAGACGGACTAGTCTGTTAATAATGCAAGGGCAGAAAGTGAACAGCATTACGAGAATTACAAGGGGTCCTGGGAGGTCCGCTGTTTTCTTGAGGGTGATCTGCAGCGGGTGTGTCTGGTTAGAGGTCACCTTCCACTCAGGCTCCCTGCTGTCCTGGGCACAGAAGGAGCTGGGCTTGTGACCTGACAGAGACAAACTATAACAAATGGTCCGGTGGAAGGGAAAGAAACCATTTTAGCTTTAACAACTTCTATTGAAATAGGATTTTTCTTCTTAAAATTCCTCTATGGCTATTAAAAAGCCAAATCAAGATTAATTTATCTACTGTATTCAATTTGGCCTGATGTTTGCATAAACACAACAAGAATGGTAACTGACTACCTTCGCTGGAATCTCATGATTGAATCTTAATGTGCCCCGTAGGGCCAGGAAGCCAAGCCATCCAGCTGCCATCAGGCCTGCCTGCAGTATCCACTGAGTTAGGTGAATCCCTCACCTGTAGCAACTCCACCTGAGCCCACGCTCTAGGCTTTAAGGCCCATCTCAGTAGCCCTCCTACTCGTTGCAGCCCAGAGTGTGTGGGGGTTCTGCAGGGATGCAGAGGCATCCTTATTGCTCCCCTTATACTCTGACCAACCACCAGTGATGGTGGGGCATGGGCCTGATGCTCCAGCGCCAGCCATCTTCAGGGCTCCCAAGCAGGATACCAGGCTTTCTTCGTGGCATTCTTACTGGCTTTAAGTCTTTAGAGCTCAGACAGGGCTCTTTAAAACATGATACTCCAAAGTTTTCCGTTAATAAAACCACTATTGGAAACCGGTCTTATTGAATTTATGCAAAGAAATGTATTGCCATGACTTATTTAGCATTGCCAAATTCCGGAGGAATTACATAAGGAGAAAAACATACTGATTATTCTCCTGTACTATTTGATTAATTTACACAACCTTTATAAATTTTATACTTTCAAATTAGCCTTTAAACCTTCTTTCTATGTCCTTTAAAAATGCATAATCATGCCTTAGATCTTCTATTTCAAACAGGCCTTTTCCAGTTTTCCACAGTTGAGGCTTGCACCACCCCCAACATGGGCATGGTCACACAGGCCCACAAGACAGTATACAGGCTGCCAACCGTCAACTGTCTCTCAACAGAGACCAAAACCTGATGGGCACCCTTCCCTACCCAGTTGGGCACCTGACCTCTTGGCAGCCAGACACCCTCTACTCTTGGTATTCACCCCACACAGTCCCCTTCCAGGACAGCCAACATACATTCAAACCTGCAAGAGAATCAAAGGTCAATATAACATATCAATACAATGAAACATAATATTGGCATCATGGTCGCTTCAGGCAGCCAAATCCTCCACTACCAAACATGAGATATGGCAGGGCTATACAAACATCTTAGGGAGGTGACTAAAGTCCACTCCTGACCCTCCTATATAAGGCAAAATTGTCCTTGTCTCTTTGGAGCCATGTCCATGAAGATGCAGGCATCACCTGAGTCTATTATACAGTTTTCTGCAGGTCACTGTCAAGGCTGTACACTATGGCCAGTTCTTCTTTCTAGTGACAAACACAGTCTGTCAAATTTCCTTAAAATGTATTCTGGCACAGGAGAAAGTTGTTTTGCTGTATACAGGTAGCTTAACCCCTATACAACTGGGCTTGGACCTCTGCACAGCAAACTGCAGTCTACAAGTTCAATACGCAGCCTTCAGTTCTTCCAACCCAATGAGGCCTCGGCCAGTCTCCGAACCAGGCTCCCTCTCCTGTTTGCCGGCTGCTTCACCTAGGGTCTCCCAGGGGCCCGGCCAGAGTGTCCCCCAGCAAATCCCGGAAGCCGCTGCCCTCTCGCAGTGGCATGGATTCAAGCTGGTGGTTCAGGAGCTGGGCGGTGTTGTGACTTCAGCTTTGTTAACTGCTAACACCCACGCCCCCCTTGTCTCAGTCCAGGCCGGTTGCTTGTCTCCCTTTAGACAATGGGCTTGCAGACAGAAAGCCTGGAGGTCACCTGAAATCAGTTACAGATGCTTTCAGAACAGCAAGTCAAACAAAACACAGTCACAGGCAGGGTCAGGGCCAGTAAATCTCTCCGCCCTGACGAGCTGTGAGCCCACCCCTGAATATCCCAATCAGACTAGGAAAGCTACAAATACCTCTTAATTCCAAAATTCCCTCCCAACACAGAAATATCACATAGCAAATCAAAGTCCCCAACAAATGAACAGACAGAAATGTTTACTAGTTAGGCGGGCCGATTCCACCTCTGACAGAGACAAGCACCCTTGGGAAAAGTACCCAGCGGCCGCTCGGGGCGTTTTGCTATTGGTCAGAGCATTCAGCCTTAAATCAAACATTTTTTTTTTCACAGACTTCCACACTTACATGAACAAATAATTATACTCAAATAGACATACAAACATCAAATAAACATCCACACTTACACCCTTTCAGTGAACAAGTACTTTTACACTCTTAGGATCTTGAGCAGATAACAGGAACACCGCCCAAGTCCCCTGATGGGGCCCTGACAGGAACAGACGTGGGGGCCTCCCTTTCCCACATCCCAGGACAGGATTCTGGACACATGTCTCATCCAGACAGAAACGGTACTCATACTGAACAAAGAAAACAAGATTAAATAGACATGGCAACTAGATAAATTCCCCATTAAGAACTTTGAATCACCACAGAAACTCAGGAGATGTTTAGATGGTTTTTTTCAAAGGAAATAAAACAAAACAGAAACAAACAAAAACACTTTTACACAGGCGCACACCACATTTATACCACAAAATACCAACAAATCAGTTTCAATTGTGCAGAGATACAGAACAAGTCTCTGAACAGAGGCAGTAGAAAACTGCCTAGGAACGCTTCTCTTCTACCTTTTTTAAAAGACAGGCCAGACTTGAACCCTTTGCCAGTTTGAGTTTTGACTTCACTCTTGGAAGTCCCAGAGACAGTGAATACCATCTAGAAGCCATTCCTCCAGATACAGGACAAGTCCCTTAGAGATCCCTGATAACCTACATCAGTAATCTATTCATACAATCCCCCAAAAGTTAAAGAGGAAGGAAAGAACCATTCAATGTCCTCCAAGAGGATTTCGGCGAAATGGCGAAATGTCAAAATCGACAAACAACACATTGGACTCACAAATACATTGGACTCACAAACAATACCCAAAACCAAAAAAGAGCTCACAAACAAATCTAAATCCAAAACCAAAAAGGCTAGCAAAGACAAAACAAACCAGACAAATGCAACCTAAGGTTGCCCAGAACAGGACTCCCAGACACGGTCACGTCGGGTATCGGACTCAGAGGTTCCACTGCGTCCAGCCCTGTTTTGAGTCCACTCCCAGTGACTGGTCCCAGAACCTACCTCTAGAGGTTTTTCAGGTGACTCCGATGAAAATTTTTAGGGATGGGCGAACATCCCCTGCCGGTTCGCTGGATCTGAAGGAAGTTCTCTGGGGCCCTGGAACTTCTCAGGTTGCGCACCCCCTAGAGAGACCCCTCAGTCTCCATGAACAGCTTCAGGGGAGGTTTTGCCTCCCTTTGAGTCTGGAACAGCACCCCTAAGGGGCTGCATCTCACTGGAGCCTCCAAATGTTGTAATGTACCCAGTGAATCACAGAAGGACGCCTCAAGAAGTCGAATTAAAGAGTCACATTTATTGCAATCCGGGACTATGAGGAGCCATTCCCAAATCTCATAGCAATAAGATGGTGGCAAAACCAGACTTATATAGGCAAAAATCACAAAGGTATTGATTATATCCCAGGTTTGGAATGAGGAACCTAATTTTCAAAAAAAAGCAATTTACAGAAGCAGAGACAGCATGCAATCTAAATTACAGTTTTGGGTAAACACATTATCTAGAGTCCTTGGGTAACCTAGGTTAAACTTAGGCATGTTATCTAAACCACAGTTTCAACCTGAAATAATCATCACCATACTTCACTTTAAAAATTGAATTACTGCTATCAGTCCCTTTAAAAGACTTTGATATAACTTTTGTTTAGGGAGGGAACATATAACCTTTAATTGTCCTTAGTTTAAGGAAAGCAGGGTTTTCTAGATTTAAGAGATTAGCTTAAAAATAGTATTAAATAAATCCACAAGGCAAGCACACTTCCTGCCCCATCCACATTTCTGTAGTAAAGCTCTGCCTTAAAGCTCCACCCCTGAAATCCCAGCCTGCCTCAGTGAGCAGACACTCCTTCTGTGATTGACTAAATCAGAGGGAGGGGCCTTTGCTGTTTCAAGATGGCGGCCCCCAGGGGAGCGGCAAGCCATGTGGCTGACATGGTGGCTGCCAAGTCATGCAGCCCAAAATGGTGGCTGTCTACACTGGTTTTTTTGACAGAGCAAACCAAGATCCCTAAAAGATAGATGGCCAACATTATATTGCAGACAAACTGAAATCTCATTAGCTGTTTATACCTTTTATAATTATCTTAAAGAATATCAATTAAATTTAAACTGGTCCTTGCATCAAAAATCTTCAGTTGAGGTCACAAAATCAATCCTCCCTTTCAATCAGACCAATAAGCAAAGGCATTTAGTTACCACAATTACACAATTTTTCCCAATTCAATCCGAACCTTAAACTTATTCAGCATTTCTCAATCAGCAACATTTTTAAGAATAAACTTCAAAAATGCAAGACATAATCAACCACAGATTCAATTCTGTCCTCTAGCAATATTTCAGCATTATTTCACTTCAAAATACCTAGACATAAGTTTTTATACAAACAAAGTTTGTCCCGACCTCATGATGATTGGTGATGAGAGACAGACAAGGGAGGGGGTGACCTGTTTTCACAGATCCTCACTCTGATGTCTGCCTGACCGAAGTCGTGGAGCCACACAAAGGAGAGGAGAGGGCAGGCCCCCTCCCTCCACACTCACACACTTTCACCAGATATTCATTCAGAGTTTAAACAATCCATCCAATTCCTAACAATTTCCCAATTCCTGAGGGAGCTCTATAGCCTCCCCTAATCTCTTTGAAATGATCAATCATAATACTTAAAGGAGTAGTTTAAGTCTGTCCCAGCGATCGGGGCTGATCAGGGCCATCTCACCCAATCCCAATTGGGGCCGATCGAGGCCAGTGGCTGGGGAGGGACTGCGGGAGGGACACGGGAGAGCTTCAGGGCGTGTCCAGCCCCATATCACCCAGTCCCAATTGGCCAGACCCCAGCAGCAAGCTAATCTACCGGTCGGAGCATCTGCACCCTGGTGGTCAGTGCATGTCATAGTGACTGGTCGGTTGACCACTAGGTCGGACACTTAGCATACTAGGCTTTTATATATATAGACTAGAGGCCCAGAGCGCGAAATCACGGGAGACCCAGAAACCTGCCACACCGTGAGACCTGCAGCATCACGAGACCCATACCTGCCGCGCCACGAGACTGAGACCCACCGCGTTGCAAGATCCATCAATGCACCTCCTGGTGACCGGTCATTTGGTCGTTATGGTGTTATGGTCACTGGCTTTTTAAATATAGATTGTAACTCACAGCACAGAATGCTTGGCATGCACTTTCCCTCCCAGCCCCTGGTCTTGGAGACCTTATGTCCTTCCAGGGCTCTGCTCACCCTCTTCAGCTGCCACACGAAGTAAATTGCATCATGTGTGTGGTAACCCTTTGCAGGCTCCATGGGTGTGTCTTTACTTCACTGCAGTTACAATGGGAACATTACCCCAACATAAGGAGAGACACCCTCATTATCAGGTAACACCATTGTGGTAAGACCCCTGCTCATCCTACTGCAGCGGTTTTAAATAGGTCATGGGTCACCTTAGATGGTTTGGCTCAGTGGATAGAGCCATGACCTGCAGACTGAAAGGTCCTGGGTTCGATTCCGGTCAAGGGCACATTCCTGGGTTGTGGGCTCAATCCCTAGTAGGGGGCGTGCGGGAGGTAGCAGATCAATTCTCTCTCATCATTGATGTTTCTATCTCTCCCTCTGCCTTCCTCTCTGAAATCAATAAAAACATAACAAAAATAAAAATAAATAGGCCATGAATAAAATGTCACTGCTCTCCATCCATCCAGTCCCCTCACACCCTATTTTGTCTTCGTCCCCCTGGCCCCAACACTCTGCTAGGGTCTGTAAAATGGGGTCAGGATTTCTACTTCAACCAAGGGCTACACTTCTGCATGGCCCTCTTTCCCTGCCCACCTCTGTCTCAGTCCTGTGGGGTCTCTCCCTCCCTCCCCTCCATCTAACTTGGTGGGCCCTGCTCTGCCCCTTCCTCCTGCAGCCTCCTGCCTGCAGCCACCCCCTTTCTCCTCCAGGGGTGGAGCTCCCCAAAGGCTGTGGGGGTGAGGCAGAGCTGATATAAAGTACAGCATAGGAAATATAGTCACTAACATTGTAATAACTATGTATGGTGCCAGGTGTGTACAAGACTTATTAGGGGATCACGTCATAAATTATATAATTGTTTAACCACCATGCTGTACACTTGAAACTAATATAAAAAATGTTGAGTGTCAACTGTAATAGAAAAAAATCTTATGGATATAAAATAGTATCTAAGAACCTAACTTCATTTTAAAGTGAATTTAAAACCATAACATAATTAGCATTATTATAAAGTATTATGAAGTGAGAAATTAGAATTTTAATATCCTCTTGCTCAGGTTTTCCTATATTTTACATTCCAATGATTTGAGCAAACTACAAGGAAATATATTAATAATCTGTTAAGAATTTCTATAAGTGACTATGCAGCTAGTAGTAGAAAGTACACAATCTATGCCGAAACCGGTTTGGCTCAGTGGATAGAGCGTCGGCCTGCGGACTGAAAGGTCCCGGGTTCGATTCTGGTCAAGGGCATGTACCTGGGTTGCGGGCACATCCCCAGTGGGGAGTGTGCAGGAGGCAGCTGATCGATGTTTCTAGCTCTCTATCTCTCTCCCTTCCTCTCTGTCAAAAATCAATAAAATATATTTAAAAAGAAAGTACACAATCTAGCATGAAACAACATTTTTTAGATAAAATAAAGGAAAATATGTTCATTGAAGAAACATTAGAAAATGCATAATGCAATTAAGAGAAAAAATGGAAATCACTTATAATCCTTTCATCCAAGGTAAGCACTGAGAGCGTTGTCTGGTATCTTTTCTGTGCATGTAAATATATGGAGGGTTGGTTTTTTCCTCACATGGTATCATGAGCATGCTCTTTTTAAATCTATATTTTCAATTGAACAATGTTTTGTGAACATTTACCGTACCATTAAATGCTCTTATAAAACATCGTCTTCAATGACTGTGTACTTCTTATCAGGTAAAGGTAACATTTTATGTAATGAATCCCCCTAATATTGGACATATCTACTTTTTCTTTAAGATAAATTCCTAGAAGTAGCATTCCTAGATTAAAGGGCATTAATGGTTTGCAGGAGGAGTCAGGGAACATTTTCTGTGGAGGTCAGTAAATATTTTAGGCTTTGTGGGAGATATGGCCTCTCTCATAGCTATTGAAAACAGCCATAAATAATATGTAAGTGAATGAGCATGACTGTGTTTTAATACAACTATTACAGACTCTGAAATTTCAATTTTGATTAATTTTTACATGTTACAAAGTTATATTCTTTTGATTTTATCCAAACCATTAAAAAATGTACAAAATTATTCTTCGTTCACGGGCTGTACATAAACAGTAGTGGCTGTGCATTGCCAGAGACCTTAATCTCAGATTCTAATAGATTATCACAGTGGTCTGCAAACTGCGGCTCGCGAGCCCCATGCGGATCTTTGGCCCCTTGAGTGTGGCTCTTCCACAAAATACCACGTGCGGGTACGCATGTACAGTACGATTGAAACTTCGTGACCCATGCGCAGAAGTCGGTATTTTGTGGAAGAGCCACACTCAAGGGGCCAAAGAGCCGCATGTGGCTGGAGAACCGCAGTTTGCCGACCACTGGTATCAGAACTGGATGGACTGGGTGAACCTGCACAAATGGATTAGTACAATTTCCTTCTTTTAAATATTAGAAAATTAGGACAAGATATTGTATGTAGTTAATTAATCTGCACTATTCATATTCACATCAATAATAATACTGTCAAAACAAAATAATTTCATCACCTAATTAAAAAAATAAAACAGCAATGCCAAAACATTTCAAAAGATATATTTAAACTGGGTACAGAATATCAAAATTTCTCTGTTTTTGTTACAACTGCATAGGAATTTACAATTATTCAATAAAAATATATGTTTATACTAAAGAAATCAAATTTTCTAGAGTCCACATCCTACTGTAGGAAGAAATCAATCTTTCCTTCTAAATAGCATTTCAAAATTTTTAATTAGCAATCACTTTATAGAAACCAATGCCTATAAGAGTTGACCACATAGATGCCACAATACCAAAGACAGTGCCAAACAAATTCACATCTACTTAGAAATGTGTGCCATAGAACTTGCAATGTTCTTACCCTCTGGCTTGCGCCCCAGAGGAAACCCCCCGCCAGGATTGGGGTTGTGGCCGGCCTTCAAATTGTGGCAGCCCCTAGCCCCAGGAGGCCTCCTGGCTGAGGACACCTGAGTCTGTTCTGGACCTAGGACCGGGCTCTCCCCATGAGCGACTCAGAAGCTGCCAGTGTCTAACTGCCAGTCTCTGGGAGGTGGGAGTGCATCCACTGTCCACCAAAAAGTAAAACCATCGAACCATTCGCAGTCTCAGTGCAGGCACGGGTCCATGGCTGACGAGGTGGAGGCCAGACCAAAACAAAACAGCAGAAACACCCTGCCCACCTCAGCAGGTGCAGCTGCAGTTCACAAGGCCTGGGCAGTGTAGAAAGCTCTACCTACTCCCAGGTCCTGTGCTGTCACCGCTGCCTCGCTCACCCTCAACTCCCCCCAGCCCCCGCCCCGCCCCCCCGCGATCCCCCCCCAGTCCTGACAGCGAAGAGTGTAGGGCATCCTGAAGGAGTTGTGCTGTTCTGGGTGGTTTTGCCCAAAGACACCCTTTGGGATGATTTCAGAGCCACATCTCACTTCCCATGAGACTGGAAGAACCATGTAAAAGGAATTTGACAAAAGCTTTCCACATCTCTGTTTATTCTTTTGAATCCATAAAACGACCTAAAAGAAAGCATTCAGGCCACCTAAGAGAGAATGCACTTTCTGGCCAGAGCATGCAGAATTCTTTTGCCCAACAGGTTAAAGGAAGCAGAGAGCTGGCACAGTGGAAATGGCCCTGGTGCCCTATGAGGAGACTGAGGGAATGGGGTTGCAGAAATTCCATAAGCCTCTTGACACCTTCTCCTTCGCAAACCTCACCATCCAGATCCACCAGGACTGGAGGCAACTGGGAGTTGCAGCCGTGGTTTGGGACGCAGTAAGCAAATCCTGGGGGGGCCTCTGAAAACATCTGCAATTGATTATAAGACTGGTCTTTATTTAAAAAGAAATAAAAGAACAGCATTGTTGAGATATAATTCATATTCTGTACATGTCACCTAAAGTGTACAATGAACTGGTTTTTTAAAGTAAATTCAGAGTGGTACAACCATCACCATGCTCAATTTTTAAATATCTTCACAACCTCATCCCCTCCAAAAAAAACTTCTGCCCACTAGAATCACTTTCATGATCATCTTCCCCAAAATAGATTGCATTTTAAGGGTGGGTAAAGGAAAGTTGAGGGAAGTTAAAATACTGCACAAAGGATATTGTAAAATGACAAAGCCCAAAGTGAAGATCATGTGTTTTCTGTTTTTTTAAAAAAAATATATATATATTTTATTTCAGAGAGAAAGGGAGAGGGAGAGAGAGATAGAAACATCAATGATAAGAATCACTGATTAGCTGCCTCCCACAGGCCCCCTACTGGGGATTGAGCCCGCAACCCAGGCATGTGCCCCTGACCAGAATCAAACCTGGGACCTTTCAGTCCACAGGCTGATGCTGTCTCCATTATGCCAAACCGGCCAAGGCCATGTGTTTTCTTTAAGTTCTGCATGGTTGTAATGGTCCCCAAATCTATACTAATAAAAGGGTAACATGCTAATTAGAGTGGTCGTCTTCCAGACATCCTTCCAGACAAAGCTGCAGCGGCTGCGAGGGCCAAGGCTCAGGCAGCCATGGGTGGCTGCAAAGGGCTGAGGCTCAGGCCGGCAGTGGCAGTAGCAGTGGGGTAATGGGGGTGGTGCCTTCTCCTGATCCACCAGGTCGCCTCCTGCAGAGGGAGGCCAGACTGGGGGCCAAGGCACAGGCAGTTAGGGGAGATCAAGCCAGTATGGGAGGGCAGTTGAGGAATATCGGGCCAGCAAGGGAGGGCAGTTGGGGACGATCAGGCCTGTAGGGAAGGGCAAGGTAGGGGCAATCAGGCTGGCAGGCAGAGGGGTTAGGGGCGATCAGACAAGCAGGCAGGCATGTGGATAGGAGCCAGCAGTCCCGGATTGTGAGAGGGATGTCCAGCTGCCGGCAGTCAGACATCCCCTAAGGCAGTGGTTCTCAACCTTCCTAATGCTGCGACCCTTTAATACAGTTCCTCATGTTGTGGTGACCCCCAACCATAAAATTTTCGTTGCTACTTCATAACTGTAATTTTGCTACTGTTATGTATCATAATGTAAATATCTGATATGCAGGATGTATTTAGGTGACCCCTGTGAAAGGGTCGTTAGACCCCCAAAGGGATTGCAACCCACAGGTTGAGAACCGCTGCCCTAAGGGGTCCCAGATTGGAGAGGGTGCAGGCTGAGCTGAGGGACATCCCCCCCCCCCCAGTGCATGAATTTCATGCACTGGGATCTAGTTTTAAAATAATACACCAAGAAAATGTGTGCAAAAGGAGGACTTCATACATTGGTTAGAGAGTCTCACAGTTTCCTGGACTCTAAAAATTCATTTAAGAATGGAGTGATTGATTGATTGACTGATGTACTATTGTCAATTGAATGATTGGTCCATTCGTCATTTAACATTTACCACCATCCATGAACCTTGCCCTGAACTAAGTACTGGATCCAGTTAGAAAGTCGCATTTTAGGAAGAGATGGAAGTATTTAAAGTTCTGGCTCTAAATGTGACTAGGACACAACCACTTGCAACAACCAAACCTCCATTCATTACTTCAACAATTATAAGATTGTATGAAGTAACCCAAATATGTCTCAAAGTTCTCTAAAGGCTTCTAAACTGAATGCATAGTCTTTCCTGTTAATATTTCCTATATGGATAGAAGGATATTTGTGTCTGTACAGATGTACAGACTTTTAAATAAACCTTTACAAGTTACATCATTTAAAGTTCTCTCGATAGTCTTATAAAATGGATATTACTTTTTTTCTTTCAATTTTATTTTGCAATGGTTTCAAGTGTACAGCTTAGTGGTTAGATAGTCATATACTTTACATAGTAGTTCCCTTTGATATTTCCAGTACCCAACTGGCATCATACGTAGTTATCACAATATTATTGACTGTGTTTCCTGTGCTGTACTTTTCATCCCTGTGACTATTATGTAACTACCAATTTGTAATTCTTAATACCTTCACCTTTTTCCCCAAGGCCCAAACCCCCTCATGTTTGTACCACAATCTGGCCACCCTCAGTTTGTTTTCTATAAGTTTGTTCCTGTTTTGTTTGTTAGTTAATTTTGTTCATTAGATTCCACATGTAAGTGAAATCACATAATATGTCTTTGTCTGACTTATTTCACTTAACATAATATCCTCTAGGTCCATCATGTTGTGGCAAATGGTAAAATTTCATTTTTATGGCCAAGTAATATTCCATTTTACATATATACTACAGCTTTTTAACCTATTTGCTATTGGTGGGCACTGTGGTTACTTCTATATCTTGGCTGTGTATGATGCTGAAATGAAAGTAGGAGTGCATATATTTTTTTGGATTAGTGTTTTTATTTTCTTTGGATAAATTCCCAGAAGTGAAATCGCTGGGACATAAGGCAGTTCCATTATTTAACGTATTTGACAATAGTGGCAAATTACACCTACAGAAGTTAAGGGACTTGCTGATTCTTACCAAGTTAGTGAGACAACCAACCATTTAGGCAAGCAGTATAGCATAGTAGAAACAGCCCTGAGATTGAATTCTGTGTTTCATTTATAACCAAGACAACTTGGACAAATTACTCAGCCTTCCTGAGTCTTGTTTTTTTTAAAATTTTTACATGCGAATAACACCCATCACCTTGAATCATTATAAGAATTAAGTGAGATAATGTGTCAAATGCTTGGTACATAGTAGTGAATCAAGAAAAAATTAGTGTCTGTGCTCTCAGTTTTTCTCCTGTCTCCTACAAGAACACTAAAGTTACAGATTTTTGAAGTCAGATGGATGAATTTATGCTTTTCATTGTGGCCAAGGGACATGATTTGGTGGACCAAGTGGAGGAAGAGGGCTGTAAGGTTGGGGATTAGCATCCAGTAGAACCAGTAGCTCAGGTTTCACTATACGCCCTTCTTTTTTAATGTGTGCTTCTATCTTTAATGGCACCTGCCATCCCCCCATCCAAACACCTTCTGTTTTATTTCCCCAGACCAGTGCTGTCCAGCAGAACTTTCTACAATGATGGAAATATCTGTAAGGTCCAATATCATAGTCACTAGCCATATAAGGCCTTTGAGCACCTAGAATATAGCTCTTGTGACCAAGGATGTTTAACTTTATTTAATTTTAAATAGTTAAAATGTGAATTTAATTAGTCACATTTCACAGTGGCTACTTCAAATTGGATAGCTCAGCTCCAGAGAATTAACTTCCAGTGGGGTGGGGGTAATTCAATTTTCTACCTGTTCACACAGCTTTGATCCCATCTTGCGTATTTTAGTTGGCCCCTTTACCCTCACCTCCAGAGGTTGCCAGTGACACATGTTTGTGGAAATTTGGGAGATTCTGTGGCATATTTTGCTTTGCTTCTTAGCTCTCACACTGCAGGCTCAATGTTATGGGTTGAATTGTGCCCCCCCCCCCCCCACCTAAATTTCATACATTGAAGTCTTATATCCGGTATCTCAGAATATGGCCTTATTTGGAAATAAGGTCTCTGTAGATATAATTAGCTAAGATGAGGTCATTAGGGTAGGCCCTAATTCAGTGTGAATGATGTCCATATAAATGTACACAAGGACATACACACCGGGAGAGAGTCACCTGAAGATGAGAGCAGAGATTCAGTGATGTATCTATAAGTCAAGGAACTCCAAATTGCCATCAAACCCAGAGAAGCCAAAGAGGTAGAGGGTAAGTGAGAGAGAGTTAGAATATTCATCTTTTTGCTTAGAAAAGATTTCCACATCATCCAGGAAGGAAATTTGAACTGTAAATTGGATAAGTGGTTGTTGCCATGTCTATTTAGACAACAATTACACAAAATCACAAGTCAGGAAGAAAAGCAAGGATGTGACAAGACATAGTTGAAAGCCATTTGATGGAGGCAAGAATGGTTGAATAAGAAATTAATGATTGAGGGGGCTCAGATTTCATCTTGGGGATTTCAACAATTGTAGCAGCAAAGATTTCCCAGGTTGGAATTAACTAAAGTTATTACTATACATCTTAAAAATAGAAATTCATGGAGGATTAAAGAGAATTTAAAAAAATTATTCCATCCCATTTCCCATGCAGCAAACAGGTTTCATTTTGGCAACTTTGAGTAAATAAATACTATTATCTTTTATAATAGAGGCCCAATACACAAAATTCATGCACTGGGAGGGAGGGTCCCTCAGCCTGGCCAGGACCCCTCACTCTTTACCACCCACCTGCTCGCTGCTCCTTACCTCTAGGCTCACTGCTCCTTAGAACTACCACAGAGGTGGGAAAGGCTCCTTACCACCACCGCCTCCGGGCTCGCCAGGTGTGAACATGCTTCTGACTGAGCGGGGCTCCCTCGTGGGAGTGCACTGACCAACAGGGGACAGTTCCTGCATTGAGCATCTGATCCCCTGGAAGTCAGTGCACGTCATAGCAGCCAGTTGTTCCATCAGCTGTTTGGCAGTTTGGTCAATCTGCATATTAGGCTTTTATTATATAGGATTTGTGTGAGCTCTTACATGTTTTTTTTTTTAATTTTGGTTTATTGCTTAAAGTATTACAAAAAGTATTACATATGTCTCCATTTTTTCCCCATTGACCTTCCCCATGCCTGCCCTACCCCTCAGTGTCTTGTGTCCATTGGTTATGCTTATATGCATGCATAAAAGTCCTTCAGTTGATCTATTACCCCCCGCCCACCCCAACCCTCCCCGGCCTTCCTGCTGTAGTTTGACAGTCTGTTCGGTGCTGCTTATCAGTTTATAATGGTCTTTTTTATCCATAAATGAGTAAGCTCATGTGGTATTTTTCTTTCATTGACTGGCTTATTTCACTTAGCATAATGTTCTCCAGTTCCATCCATGCTTTTGCAAATGGTAAGAATTCCTTCTTTTTTACAGCAGCATAGTTTTCCACTGTGTAGATGTACCACTGTTTTCTAATCCATTCATCTACAGATGGGCACTTAGGCTGTTTCCAGATCTTAGCTATGGTAAATTGTGCTGCTATGAACATAGGGATGCATATGTACTTTTTAATTGGTGTTTCTGGTTTCTTGGGATATATCCCGAGAAGTGGGATCACTAGGTCAAATGGGAGTTCCATTTTTAACTTTTTGAGGACACTCCATACTGTCTTCCATAGTGGCTGCACCAGTCTGCATTCCCACCAGCAGTGCATGAGTGTTCCATTTTCTCCGCATCCTCTCCAGCACATGTCGTTTGTTGATGATAGCCATTCTGGCAGGTGTGAGATGGTATCTCATTGTTGTTTTGATTTGCATCTCTCGGATGATTAGTGACTTTGAGCATGTTTTCATATGTCTCTTGGCTTTCTGACTATCCTCTTTTGAAAAGTGTCTATTTAGGTCCTTTGCCCATTTTTTGATTGGATTATTTATCTTCCTTTCGTTAAGTTGTATGAGTTCCCTATAAATGTTGGAGATTAAACCCTTATCGGGGATAACATTGGCAAATGTGTTCTCCAATGCAGTGGGCTTTCTTGTTGTTTTGTTGATGGTTTCTTTTGCTGTGCAGAAGCTTTTTATTTTGATGTAGTTCCACTTGTTTATTTTCTCTTTAGTTTCCAATACCCTAGGAGCTGTATTGGTGAAGAAATTGCTTCGGCATATGTCTGAGATTTTGTTGCATTTGGATTCCTCTAGAATTTTTATGGTTTCCCATCTTACATTTAAGTCCTTTATCCATTTTGAGTTTATTTTTGTATATGGTTGTAAGTTGGTGGTCTAGTTTCATTTTTTTTTTGCATGTATCTGTCCAATTTTCCAACACCATTTATTGAAGAGACTGTCTTGACTCCATTGTATGTTCTTGCCTCATTTTGTCAAATATTAATTGAGCATATTGGTTAGGGGCGATTTCTGGGTTCTCTATTCTATTCCATTGATCTATATGTCTGTTCTTGTGCCAGTACCAGGCAGTTTTGAGAACAGTGGCTTTGTAATACAGCTTGATATCTGATATTGAGATCCCTCCTACTTTGTTCTTCTTTCTCAGGATCGCTGCAGCTATTTGGGGTCCTTTTTTTTTTATTCCAGATGAATTTTTGGAGAGTTCGTTCTAGGTCTGTGAAATATGCCATTGATATTTTAATGGGGAGTGCGTTGAATTTATATATTGCTTTGGCTAGTGTGGACATTTTAATGATGTTGATTCTACCAATCCATGAACAAGGTATGTTCTTCCATCTGTTTATGTCTTCCTCTATCTCTTTTTTCAATGTCCTGAAGTTTTCTGAGTAGAGGTCTTTTACCTCTTTAGTTAAGTTTATTCCTAGGTATCTTAATTTTTTGTGTGTGATGGTAAATGGGATTGCTTTTTTAGTCTCTCTTTCTGTAAGTTTATTATTGGTGTATAGAAATGCCATAGATTTCATGACATTAATTTTGTATCCTGCTACATTGCCGAATTCATTTATTAAGTCTAATAATTTTTTGATGGAGTGTTCAAGATTTTCTTTGTACAATATTATGTCATCTGCGAATAAGGACAGTTTTACTTCTTCTTTTCCAAATTGGATGCCTTTTATTTCTTCTTCTTGTCTAATTGCAATGGCTAATACTTCCAGTACTATGTCGAACAGGAGTGGTGAGAGCAGGCATCCCTGTCTTGTTCCTGTTCTTAAAGGAAATGGATTTAGTTTTTGCCCATTGAGTATGATAGGGCAAAAGGGTTTGTCATATATGACAGCTTTTATTATGTTGAGGTATGATCCTTCTGTTCCTACCTTGGTGAGAGTTTTTTTCAAAAATGGGTGTTGGATTTTGTCAAATGCTTTTTCCGCATCAATTGTTATGACTATGTGGTTTTTCCTCTCAATTTGTTTATGTGATGTATCACGTTTATTGATTTGCGGATTTTGTATCATCCTTGCATCCCTGGGATGAATCCTACTTGGTCATGGTGTATGATCTTTCTGAGGTACTGCTGGATCAGATTTGCTAGGATTTTGTTGAGGATTTTGGCATCTATGTTCATGAGGGATATTGGCCTGTAATTCTCTTTCATTGTGTTGTCTTTACCTGGTTTTGGTATTAGGGTAATGCTGGCTTCATAGAATGAGCTTAGAAGTGTTCCTTCCTCTTGAATTTTTTGTAGTAGTCTGAGGAGGATAGGTTTTAGTTCTTCCTTGAATGTTTGTTAAAAAATCCCCTGTGAAGCCGTCTGGCCCTGGGCTTTTGTTTGCTGGAAGCTTTTTGATGACTGCTTTAATTTCTTCCATTATTATTGGCCTATTGAGACTTTTAGAATCTTCCTGATTGAGTTTTGGAAGGTTGTATTTTTCTAGGAAAATGTCCATTTCCTCCAGGTTGTCCAGTTTGTTGCAATAGAGTTGTTCATAGTATTTTTAACAATCATTTGCATTTTTGTGGGGTCTGTTGTTATTTCTCCTCTTCATTTCTGATTTAGTTTATTTGAGTCCTCTCTCTTTGCTTCTTAGTGAGCCTGTCTAGAAGTTCATCAATGTTGTTTATCCTTTCAAAGAACCAGCTCTTGATTTTGTTGATCTTTTGTATTTTTTTTTTTTTTGGTCTCTATGTCATTTATCTCCATTGTGATGTTTATTATTTCCTTCCTTCTGCTTACACTGGGCTTTTCTTGTTGCTCTCTTTCTAACTCTTTGAGTTGCAGGGTTAGGTAATTTATTACCATTGTTTCTTGTTTTTTGCAGTAGGCTTGTAGAGCTATGAACTTTCCTCTCAAGACTGCTTTTGCTATGTCCCATAGTTTTGGATTGTTGTGTTTTCATTGTTGTTTGTTGCCATGATGTTTTTTATTTCTTCTTTGATCTCTCTGGTAACCCAGTCATTGTTTATTAGGATGCTATTTAGGCTCTATGTGTTTGATTTTTTTGGATTGTTTTTATTAGAGTTGATTTCCAGTTTTATGCCATTGTGATCTGAGAACATGCTTAATATGATTTGTATCTTCTTAAATTTGAAGAGACTTTGCCTGTGACCCAATATATGGTCTATCTTTGAAAATGACCCATGTGCACTTGAGAAGAATGTATATTCTGTGGCTTTGGGCTGAAATGTTCTGAAGATGTCAATTAATGCCATCTGATCTAGTGAGTCATTTAGCATTGATGTTTCTTTGCTGATTTTTTTTCGAGGATTTGTCCAATGGTGATATTGGGGTATCAAAGTCCTCTACTATGATTATATTGCTGTCAATCTCTCCCTTGATATCCTCCAGAAGTTTTTTTTTATGTATTTGGGTGCTCCAGTATTGGGTATGTATATGTTTACCAGAGTTATTTCTTCTTGTTGGATTGCTCCCTTTAGTATTATGAGGTGGCCTTCCTTATCTCTTTTTATGTCCTTCACTTTGAGATCTAATTTGTCAGATGTAAGTATTGCTACCCAGCTTTTTTTTCATTTTCATTTGCCTGAAAATCCTTTTTCCATCCCTTCACCATCAATCTGTGGCCGTCTTTTTTTCTGAGGTGGGTTCCCTTTAGGTAGCAGATATATGGGTTATGTTTTATCCACTGAGATACCCTATGTCTTTTGATTGGGGCATTTAATCCATTTACATTTAAAGTTATTATTGATAGATACTTGTTTGTTGCCATTTTTATTCTTTACCCCTGTGTTCCTATTTTTTTTTTTTTTTTACAGCAGACCCTTTAGCATTTCTTGCATTGCTGGCTTGGTGGTAATAAATTCCCTTAGTCCTTTTTTTGTGTGAAACTCCTGATTTCACCCTCAATTTTGATTGATAGCCTTGCTGGGTACAGTATTCTTGGATTCAGACCCTTCCTTTGCGTGACTTTATATATTTCATTCCATTCCCTTCTTGCCTGATGTGTTTATGTTCAGAAATCAGATGCTAGTCTGATGGGGGATCCTTTGTAGGTAATTTTCTGTCTCTCTCTGGCCACTTTTAAGATTCTTACTTTGTTGGTGGTGTTTGCCAATTTAATTATAATGTGTCTTGGCATTGGTCTTTTGGGGTTCATTTTGTTTGGGACTCTGTGAGCTTCTTGGATTTGTGTGAGTTTTTTCTTCCCTATATCAGGGAAGTTGTCTGTCATTATTTCTTCAAACAGGTTTTCTATTCCTTGCTCAGTTTTGTCTCCTTCTGGTACCCCTATTATGTGGATGTTGTTTTGTTTTGTGTTGTCCCTAAGTTCTCTTAGGCTCTCCTCCTGCTTTTAATTTTTTTTTCTAGAATCTGCTCTGCTTGGGTATTTTTTCCTACCTTGTCTTCTAGCTCACTGATGTGGTCCTCTGCTTCTTCTAATCTACTGTTGATGCTTTCTATTGAGTTCTTTATAGCAGTAATGCTATTTTTCATTTCTTCTTGGTTCTTCATTTCCTCTTGATTCTTACACGTATTGTTGAATTTTTTTTCCATTCTTTTCATCTACCTTATGACCATTTCTCTGAATTCTTTCTCTGACAGGTTCCTTGCCTCCATTTAGTTTACTTCCTTTTCTGGTGATGCCTGTTTTTCTTTCATATGCTCTTTCTTTGTCTCCCCATGATCTCTCTTCTCTGGGTGTCTGGTTATGTAGTTCTTTCTCTCCTGCATTTATTTAAAGACACAAAATACAACACACCAAGTCACAATGCACAAGGCACTGAACACAAATGTATTCATGATACTAATATCCCCAAATAAAGGGGACCACTAGAGAAAAGAGAATTAGGGGTTAAGAAAGAAAGAAGAAGAGAAAAAGAAATAAAGAAAAAAGAGGAAAAAAAGCGCAAAAATAAAATTGGGAAAGGGAAAAAAGTACGAGAGAAAAGAAAGAGAATGAGATAGAAGAGAGAAAAAACTATTTATATGGGGAGAAAACTCGAATAGAATAGCCACTAATCCCAACAAAAGCCAGCAACAAATACCTAGAGATGAATTCAAACTACAAACAACAACTAATATCAAGCAAGGCGAGGAAAAACAGAAGCAAAAACAACCAAAAACAAAACAAAAAGTAAAAGCGAAACCATCTCACAAAGAAGCATAAAAACAACAATATATCCAACAATCAAGCAAACAACAACAAAATGACAGAGAGAAAAAAAATTTGGGTAGTGAAAAAAGAGAAGAGAGAGGTGTGTATGAACTTAGAGCAGGGAATTGGAAATTAGATATATAAGTAGGGTGAAATTTTAACCAGGGGCAAAAAGAAGGAATAGGGAAAATATAAAGCAGGATTAGGGTAAGAGAAACAGGACAACAAAAGGGGGAAAGTGAGGAAGAGAGTGTTAGCATAAAGGTAAAGTTGAGATAGAGTAAAATGATGCTAAAGGAAAGATGAAAATAGAATGTAGAACACTAATCCCAAAATAAAATAAAGAGAAAATAAAATTACACTTAAAGAAAGATAAAATAGTAGTAATAATACTAATTAAAAATAAAAATGTAATAATTAAAAAGGTAAAATCAAGTGAGGAAAAAAGAAAAAAATTTATTTTCTTAAGTAAAAAATGAAAAAAATAAAAAATAAAAATGTGCAGTAGTGAAGGTCATTCACTTCCTCTGCTGTTCTCTTTGGCACATCTGTTTCCTAGTCAGGACAGTATTGAAGTTCCCTGTGTTCCACTGCTCCTCAGTGTAGGCCACAGTCCTGATTTTCAAGCAGGCAGTACTTCTTTGTTTCTTATGCTCCTTTATTTGTGTTTACACAAGAGTCAATTTGTGATTCAACCCCTGGGTGGCAGTGTTTCTGGATTGACCTCCGGGTCTATAGGTCCTCTCTAGCTAGTGTTTAGATTTTGTTTTCCCTGTGGCACTTAATACTGGTTTGCGGGAATGGGCTGCCCCAAAGCTGGTTCTCTGTTCTTAATCCCTACTCCAATCTCCAGATTCCACAAAAACAACTTTCCCTTGCAGTTTCTTAGAGTGTCCCCAATTGGGTGATCCTATGTATTGGGCTTAGTAATCAAAAGCAAGGTTTTAAAGAGGAAAAAGAAAAAAAGAGAGAGAGAGAGAAAACGAGCTAGAGTAAGTGCACGAACTCCAGTGCTCCAGCGCAAGTCTATGCACTCTTTTTTCCCCTTGGGTCTAAGCAGCCAGCACACTGTTAAAATTTTTAGGCTGCCTTTTTGCGCCCAGTTCAGCTATGGGTTGTTTTTTTTTAGAGTTTCCTTCTGTTAGTAGCCCCGCAGATCCCCTTCCATATTCGCGGATCACGCCAGCCCAAGAGGCTGCAGACTTTTCCTCCATCTCCCGCTGTGCGAGTTTCTCTGTCCTGCCCGAAATCCCAGGCAAAATCTGACCTTTCGTGAGGGGGTGCAGAGCTCCTCTGAGTCTGCGTGCTCGCGCCGCTTGGGGACCAGTGTTCCCGGGTTTGCAGCTGTTCTCTGGGTGCTGTTATTGTAGATTCCTGGGATTTTCAGGCTTCCGACAGTGGTCTCCGCATCAGAGCCTGTCGCTCAAGGAGGGATCCCAGCAGCAGTGGAAGCTGTCCGGTCAGGTGAACCCTGCCCGGCAGTCCCCCACAGTCCCCTGGAGTATAGCTGTCCCTCAACTCACAAACAAACACTCCCCGTGCGACCACACACTCTTCCTTTGTTCTCTCACTCATGCACTATCTTGCAGTCCGCCTTCCTGTCGGCAGCCATCTTCCAATCCTGAGCTCTTATTTGTTAAAGATACTAACCATTTATTGAATATTTGCTGCAAATACATTTTTCCCACTTTGACTTTTAAAATCTAGTCTCATTAGCGATTTCCCCTGCCCGTTTTCTTCTTCGTTGAAATTCTATGTTATTTTTATTGCTATAATTTTTTTTAAAGAGTCTCTTATTCTTGTTGAGTTATGTTTTCCTCTAGACTTTGCAGCCATGGCACCATAATGGCTTCACTTCTAACTTTATTTTTTAAAATATGTTTTCATTTATTTGAGAGAGAGAGAGAAAGAGAGAAACATTGAGCCCACAATTGGGGCATGTACCCTGACAGGGAACCTAACCAGCAACCTATTGGTATATAGGACAGACATTCAAGCCCCGGCCTCAGGCTTTTTATTCTTTGTTGTTAATGCTTATTGGAGTCAAAAGGTCCTTCACAGGTGGTTTCTTATGCTAATGAGCTCACAGTTTCTGAAAGAGGCTGAAGATTCTCCTTCAGGGTTTTCACAGGACAGTGGCACCTTGCAGAACCCCTACTCCTAGGAGACTCGCCTTTCAACAGTAATAACAGAACAGCTGACACTGAATGGCCACTTAAAACAGGCCCAGCACTCTTCTAAGTGCTTCACCTGGTGACCTGGCTTGATCAACAACCCCAGGAGGCCGGCACTATTATTCCCAGCTTCCAGATGAGAAAACAAAGGTGCAGAGTGATTGAATGATTTGCCCAAGTGCAGGGCAGAGCTGGGAGGCACACGGAGTGGGGGCTGCTGGGGAACAGATGTGCACACAGATGACGCAGGGATTCCCATCATGAGAGACAACTGAGGCAGGACAGGACAGTGCCGGGAAGAGAGGGAAGGCAGCGGTATTGCCCCGGAGACCCAGGGAGTACATGCTGGGACCCGGCTGGACTCCTGACCCTCAGGGGTTTCACACTGCAGAGCCATCTTGCCCGGGAATCCAGAATCCAGAATCCGGAATCCGAGTTTTCTCAGGGGCCCCAGGACAGGGAGCAGGCAATTTCCACACCTGCTGCCTACATTGCCAGTTAAGCACTGGGGTTCATAAGCCCAGTGAGGGCAGGGGGCAGATAATCACAGTGGCAACAGTGAGGCTTAATACCTGTCAAGCACCTGGCTGAGAGCCTTATGTGCACAATCTCATGCACACCTGTAACATTCCACTGAGGCTGGTACTATTATCATACCCATTTTATAGATGAAGAAACAGAGAATCAGAGAGGTTACACAGTTCTAACTGGCAGAGTCTGTGTGACTCCAAAGTTTGTATATCATCACCACATCCCTCTGCTACTTCCAACCTTCGGGTGGGTGGCATTGCTAAGTCCAGCTTTTCTCTCCCTCCTGCTCTGGGACACCTCATGATCAGCAGGGCCTAGTAGAGGAGGAGAGCTGGTACTCCAAGGGACCCAGGAGGGGACTTGGCCATTATTTCTCTAGAGCCCAGGATAAAGAATCAATAAGGAAAAAGACTTGTCGTTTCCAGGCTGTTCTATTGTATCTTCTTTCCACTAATGGAAACTGGTATGCCAGGGGTGATAGGAGCCTGCCAAGGGGGGTGTGGGGGGGACCAAGAGGTCAGCCATTCCCTGCCCCTGCTGCTGGTCTCCCTCTGTGTGTGGGGCCACGGGGGTGGGCCCTTGGCCTGGCACCACCCACATCCCTCGCTACCCACCCCTGGTGCCACCCACCCCTGGTTCCCCTTTTGCCATCAGGAAATAGGAGCCTGCTGGCTGGAGAAGGGACCGAGAGATGGTCAGTGAGTCTCATAGTGACTGGTCCAGCGGTCATGCTGGTCATTCAGGTCGTTCCACTGTTAGGGTCAATTTGCATATTACCCTTTTATTATATAGGACTAGAGGCCCGGTGCACGAAATTTGTGCACTGGGGATGGGTGGGGGGTCCCTTAGCCCAGTCTGTGCCCTCTCGCAGTCCAGGACACCTCCCTCCTTACCTCCCACCTGCTTGCTGCTTCCTACCACTTGGCTTGCTGCTCCTTAGTGCTGTCATGAAGGCTCCCACCACCGCCGCTGCACTCTCCAGCTGTGAGCCCCGCCTCTGGCTGAGTGGCACTCCCCCTGTGGAAACACACTGACCACCAGGGGACAGCTCCTGCATTGAACGTCTGCCCCGTGGTGGTCAGTTCATAGCCACCAGTCATTCCACCATTTGGTCAATTTGCATATGAGGGTTTTATTATATAGGATAAGATATTGAGTGTGAACTATAAATGAAAAATAAAATTTTAAAAAGAACCAAATAAAATTTTAGATCTGAAAAATTTTTAATATATATATATATATATATATATATATATATATATATATATTTAATTCTCACCTGAGGATGTTTTTAAAATTGATTTTTAGAGAGAGAAATATCCATGTGACAGAGAAATACCAGTAGGCTGCCTCTGCACCTGCTGACCCACCGGGATCTAACCTAAACCTAAGTATGTGCCCTAACCTAGAATCCAACAGGAAATCCTTTGGTGTACAGGTTGAGATGCTGACCAATTGAGCCACCTGGCCAGGGCAGATCTGAAAAAATTTTTTAAGTGTACCTCTAGGTCCTGGTCAGTGTGGATCAGTAGTTAGAGTGTCCTCCCACACACCAAAGGGTAATGGGTTCGATTCTAGGTGAGAGCACATACACAGGTTGTGGGTTCCATCCCTGTCAGAATGCTTGGGGAAATTTCTCTCTCCATTCCTCTCTCTCTAGAATCAATGAAAAAAACATATCCTTATGGGAGGACTTAAAAAAAATGCTGATTTGGTTGAGTGGATAGTGCTTCTGCAGGCGAACTGAAGGGTACCGGGTTGGATTCCAATCAAGGGCACGTACCTGGGTTGCAGGCTCAATCCGGGCCCTGGTCGGGGATTCAGCAAGAGGCAACCAATTGATGTCTCTCACATTAGTTTCTTTCTTTCTCCCTCCCTTCCACTCTCCGGAAAAAAAAAATAAATTAAATAAATACAAAAATGTCCTCAAGTGAGGATTAACCAAAACAAACCAACCAACACCCATCCCCAGTGTGATTATTGAAGGAGCATTTGTTGAATGAGTGGGAAGGGTTGGGACTTCACCTTCTAACTTTTTTAGCAACTCTGCAAGCCAGAGGGTTTATTTTTTATTTTATTTTTATTGATTGATTATTTTAGAGAGAGGAAAGGAGGGAGAGAAACACCAGTGTGTTGTTCCGCTTATTATGCTCTCTTTGGTTGCTTCTTGTCTGTGCCCTGACCAGGGATCCAACCTGCAACCTTGCTGAATCAGGAGGAGGTTCTAACCCACTGTGCTGTGCGCTGCCTGTCAGGGCCCCTCAACAAAACCCCTCTGGCTGCCCTGGCCCCTGCTGTGGGTCCGAGCTCCTCTGCCACAGCAAAGGTTTGGGTTCCATTCTGCCAGGGCACCTACTTAGGTTTCGGGTTTGATCCCCGTCCGGGCTGACTGTTGCTCAGGAAGTGACTGAGGACCATTGAGGTCCGTGTGCTCATCATTCGGTGGGGAGCTGGGGTTCCATTGCCAACCTGGCCGACTCTGATCCCCGCTATCCCCGCTCCTACATCAAGGACGACTTCAACTATGGCAGCTGTGTGGCCTCTGCCAGCGAACACATCCGCATGGATAGTTCACCCTCTCTGTGGCTCGCCAGGCGTGGCTGCTGCACAGTTGCCCCAGAAGCGGATTTCCGGGTTCCCAGGGAGAGCGCCCTCCACACCGGACTCCCAGGGAGAGCAGGGTTGGAGGAAAAGCACTTTGCATGGAGGGGAGCACCCGTCTTGTGCAGGGCTCGCAGGGTTTGTGTCTCTAATCCTGCCCTCAGCAGCCCCAGCACTGTGGTGGCAGGGCTTGGTGCTGCTGGGTTCAGAGCCCCCTGCGTGTTTGTGTCTCTAATCCGGCCCCAGCAGCCCCAGCACCACCTAAATAACTTAAGGGAAACTTTATTTAGTCCTCTTTTAAAAGCAATCTCAGTTGATTACAATACTTGCTGGAGGTCATTTCTATGATTAGATTTCAGTCAATTCCGACTATACATTCATATGTCAATACAGTGTATTCTTAATGGGAGGAGGGAAGCATTTTGAGTTCAGTAAGTATGGAGATTATTTAGAAGTATAGTTAATGAGTGTCAGCCAAATTAATAATTTCCACAGCAATAGCCAAACATGCCACTTGTATTCCTCCAGAATTTTTAAATGTCTTCATGAAAATTTTAGAAACTGGAAAAAAAGAAGACACCAGACCAGCCAAATCCAAGGGATGGGGGGGTGGGGGGGGCAGGGAAGAGACCATACTGCTTGTGTGAAGAGCAGCTTCCTGGAATGGGAGAACTTGTTGGGAGGCCAAGTTCAGAGCAATTCATTTATTGCTTTAAATGGATTGTCTTATTTAATTCTCACAATAATCCTATCAGATCATTATTCTTTTTGCCATTTAGTAGTGACAAATTGACACAACTTACCTCTAATTCTTAGTGCCCAACCAAAGTCAGAGCTTTTCCCAGACCAAATAATAGCTTGCCCCTTTCACCAGCTTTTAAAGTAGAAATTATTCCAGGTTTAGTTAGAGAACTGTGGGTCTGAATTTGGCTCTATTCCTTACTGTAAGCATTTCATATCTTTCAGTCTAGAATACTTCATCTGTGAAGCAAGAATTGGAGTATCTTATTTAGAAGGTTCTGGCAAAGATTAAAATATAACACACAAACTAAATATATAAGTTGGGAAAAGAGAGCAGTGGCTTTAAAAATTGGGATTAAATAATCCATATAGTTTTATATGCTTTTACCTAGCATTTTTGTTAATGAATCATATCCATTGGATAACAGTTTATAAAAAAGACAAATAAAAATTGAGGGTGGTTTAGAAAGTGTGTTGAAGTTTTCTATTCCTGCTTAGTATACCACTCCAAATTTTCATGCCTTAAAAAAATAGTCTATTATTCCTCACAGATCTGTGGATTTATTGTTGACAAGATCTCCTTAAGAGCTTATTACTGTGGCTATCTTTGGAAAATACAATCTGCCACAAAGTTCTGTCTAGGTTCCTCATAATTAATATCCCAAAGTGGTATTTTCCCTCCTGTTGTTTCTCCTTAATTACTTTGGCAAATTCTATCACCTACTATATCTTTGACTAGAAAAAAGCTTTTTAGAATCAAAAGGGGTTCTGTGACCAGTCTCTTCAGATGCCTATGAACATTCATAGAAAAGATTGGCTGACTGACACTCCTGCTTTAGAAATCTGCTCCTGACTCCCCATGTGTTTTTGAAAAAACCTCTTAGCCTCCTTTTTTTTCTGGAAAACTGGGGAAGGAGAATTGGACCAAATGGTGTCCTTTCCATAGCTACATTCTATGATTTTAAAAAAAATCATTAAGCACTCTACAAGGGGAAATATTTTATAATCCAATTTTTTTCAGAATTCTTAAAGGCTAGGAAAATATATATTGACAACAATACTTTAACACAAACATGCACACAGTGTAAATTGATGTCTTAGATTTGTGTAGCACCTGCACAGTTTTGTAATTTGTACAATTTTAATTTGATAGAAAATATCAGGTTAATACATATTATGAAATAAGATAATTTATAATGATCTCTTTCTAATTTTGAAAATTTGATTCCATGTTAAAGTTGACTTACATATTGAGTCTATTTTAAAGGATTTTAAAAAAGAATTATAATCAGTTTTACAGAGCAGGAGGGCAGGATTTACAGTATTATCCCTTTTGTACTATAAGCCATTTTGTAGAGGAACAATAAGGAGTCAGAGGAAGACAATTTATTAGAAGGTTAGATTTTGGAATGGCTAGGAGGGAATGGCCAAAATAATGTGGAGCTTAGGTAGACAGCACAGTAAACGTGTGGTTGAAGAAACTGGAATGTTGGTTTGGAGAACGTTGGAAACTATACTGTCACACAAAGATTTAAAGGGAAATCATCTGCTGAGAAAGACATTTGAGTAGCTCTACCTGATAAACCTGGTAGAAGTTACTGAGTTCAGTGTAAAGACGTCAGCTAAGTGTAAGGCAATTTTCAATAATTACAGCCCATATTCAAGATTGATGTCCCTGAAATGTGACGCTTCTATTACTAGAAATGTTTAAACAGAAGCCAGAATGCTCCTTGGTGGAGATGTTGCTGGAGTGACTCACAAAATGCTGAAGTACAGGGTGGGCATAGGACTAGCTGACTCCAGGGGGTTTTAGCCTTCAGGTATCTTTCTTTGTTTCTTTTGGTGATATTCTAAGGTTCTGGACAGTACTAAGGTTCTACTGAGCAACAGATGGGAAAAATACTTGCCATATCTCTAACAAGGATCATGCAAATCTCTCAGCAAAATATGAAAATTCCAGTTGGTGAATGTTCAAAGGTCAGTGCACAAAATAAGGAAAGAGAAATAGTTTATAAACTTATGAAAAAAAGTTCAACCACACTGGTAATAAAAGAAATAAAAATTTGAATATCAACAAAACACCATTTTATTTATTAAATTGATAAAGGTAAGACAAAATATACAATGTTGATAAAGGTGCATTGAGTAGTCAGTCTTAGACATGGTTGGTGAAGACATAAATTTGTTAGACTTTCCAAAAAGGAATTTAGAATTGTGTATACAACGCTTAAAATTTTTTTTAAATCACTCTATATGAATATTTAGCCATACTTAAAAATCATTACTTTCTTTAGATGTAACTTTGGTATTATAGTTAAGGTAAAAATACACACACACACACAAAAAAAACCATTTTACATTTTGGAATACATAATGAAATATTTACAGGTAAAATAACGATGCCTAGAATTTGCTTCAAAATTATCCATTAAAGATTGGATGTGCCTGCATGAGAGTGTGGATGAAAAGTGATTGGCTATATATATATTGATTATTGTTGAAGTTGGGAAATGGTCACATGGAGACTCATTTTGTTATTCTCTCCATTTTTTATGTGTGTAAAGTTTCCACAATGAAAACAACAATAAAAATACATACTTTGACCTAAATAATTTTCCTTTTCAAAACATATCCCAATCAAGTAATCTGAATGGCACAAAAAGGTTAATGCACAAAGATAACTTCTTTTTTAAATATATATTTTTTATTGTTGATAGTTTACAGATATCTCCCATTTTCTATGGCCCGTGTCCATGGGCTATGCATATCCTATATAATAAAAGCATAGTATGCAAATTGTCCCCTCGACCAGAGTTCTTCCGAGAGTTCGACCAGGGGGCTGACCGGCCAGAGGAAGGGAGGGAGGTCCCAGCCAGAGGTGCTGGCAGGTGGCCGGGGCAAGAGAGGGAGGCCTCGGCTGGTGGCGGCAGGTGACCAGGGCAAGCGAGAGAGGCCCTGATGCTGGCAGGAGGCCAAGAGAAGGGAGAGAGTACCCAACCAGCAGCTGGAAGTCTCTAGGGACCCTACCAGTGCATGAATTTCATGTACTGGGCCTCTAGTAAATATATACTAGATGTACCAGTTAATAATGTGGATTTTTTTCAATAGATGGAGTTACACATATGTTGATATGTATGCTATTTTGTTGTATTGACAACAAGCTTCAAAACTTCATATGCCAAATTTTATGACGGTGTTAACATCATAGACATTTTTACGCTTAAAAATGTAGAATTTCATGCCATAAAAAGAGCATTTGCAGGAAGTTTTAATTTATTACTTTATTTTGAAGAAAAGTGCTGCTGAAAGTTATTGTATACTTCGGGAAGCTTATGGTGAACATGCTCCATCTCAAGATACTTGTGAACGCTGGTTTAAATGCTTTAAAAGTGATGATTCTGATGTGAAAGACAAAGAACGTCCAGGTCAACCAAAAAAGTTTGAAGACCAACAATTACAAGCATTATTGGATAAAGATGCATAAACTCAAAAACAACTTGCAGAAAGATTAAATGTTGCTCAGCAAACAATTTCTGATCGTTTACAAGCAATGGGAAAGATTTCAAAGGAAGGAAAATGGGTGCCACATCAACTGAATGAAAGACAAGTGAAAAACCAAAAAGTCATCAGTAAAATGTTGCTTCAATGGCATGAAAGAAAGTCTTTTTTTGCATCGAATTGTGATTGGCGATGAAAAGTGGATTTATTTTGAGAATCCAAAATGCACAAAATCCTGGGTTGATCCAGGTCAACCATCAACATCGGCTGCAAGGCCAAGTCACTTCGGAAAAAAGACAATGCTCTGCGTTTGGTGGGATCAAGAAGGTGTGGTGTATTATGAGCTTCTAAAACCAGGTAAAACCGTTAATACTGATCACTACCAAAAACAAATAATCAACTTGAACCATGCTTTGATCATAAAATGACCAGAATGGGCCAGAAGACCACGGCAAAGTAATTTTGCTTCATGATAATGCACCATCACACACTTCAAAACCAGTTAAAGACACATTAAAAGATCTTGCCTGGGAAGTATTAACCCACCCGCTGTATTCACCAGACCTTGCTCCTTCAGATTGCCACTTGTTCCGACCGATGGCACATGCACTTTCTGAGCAGCACTTCAAAATGTACAAAGAAGTAGAAAATTGGGTCTCTGAATGGTTTGCCTCAAAACAAGAAAAGTTCTATTGGGACAGTATCCACAAATTACCTGAAAGATGGGGGAAATGTGTAGCTAGAGATGGACATTACTTTGAATAAAACACTTTTGATGTTTCTCTTGAAATTATCGTGTTTTCTTTTATTATAACATCCGCATTATTAACTGGTGCACCTAGTAAGTTCTTTGGTTTATCTCTTCTGGTCCTCTCAACGTCACATTGAGGTATGTCAGTCTATTGCATGCCTCCCTGCTTTTGGTTTTATTTTGTTGGTGAATTCATCTTGTTTATTAGATTCCACAAATAAGTGAGATCATGTGATATTGTCTTTCTCAGTTTGGCTTATTTCACTTAGCATAATATTTTCCAGGTCCAACCATGCTGTCCCAAAGGGTAAGAGATCTCTCTTTTTTACAGCTGCATAGTATACCATTGAGTAAATATCACATAGCGTTTTTAATTTTTTTTAAAATATATTTTATTGATTTTTTTACAGAGAGGAAGGGAGAGAGACAGAGAGTTAGAAACATCAATGAGAGAGAAACATCGATCAACCGCCTCCTGCACATCTCCTACTGGGGATGTGCCCGCAACCCAGGTACATGCCTTCGACTGGAATCAAACCCGGGACCCTTCAGTCCGCAGGCTGACACTCTATCCACTGAGCCAAACTGGTTTCCGCACATAGGGTTTTTAACCATCCATCTACTCATGGGCACTTGGGCTGTTTCCAAATCTTAGCTATTGTAAATAACAGTACTATGACATAGGGGTGCACATATTCTTTCTGATTGGTGTTTTGGGATTTTTATATTCCCAGAAGTGGGATCGCTGGGTCAAATAGAAGTTCCATTTTTAAGTTTTTGAGAAAACTCCATACTGTTTGTCAGAGTGGTTGCACCAATCTGCATTCCCACCAGCAGTGTTCGCTTTTCTCCACGTCCTTGGTAGCACTTGTTTGTTGATTTTTTGATGATAGCCATTCTGACAGGTATGAAGTGATATCTTGTTATGGTTTTAATTTGCATTTCTCTGATGATTAGTGACTGAGCATTTTTTCATATGTTTCTTGGCCATTTGTGTGTCATTTTTGGAGAAATGTTTATTCAGGTCTTCTGTCCATTTTTTAATTGGATTTTTTGTCTTCCTTTTGTTGAGTTATATGAGTACTTTATATATATATATATATTTTATATTAACCCCTTATCAGATGTATCATTGGCAAGTGTGTTCTCCCATACAATGGGTTCCCTTTTCATTTTGATGGTGGTTCCTTTTGCTGTGCAGAAACTTTTTATTTTTATGTAGTCCCATTTGTTTATTTTCTCCTTAGTTTCCTTTGCCCTAGGAGATATACCCATAAAATATTGTTACGTGAGTGTCTGAGATTTTACTGCCTATATTCTTCTTAAGATTTTTATGGTTTCATACCTTACATTTAAGTCTTTTATCCACCTTAAGTTTATTCTTGTGTATGGTATAAATTGGTGGTCTGGTTTCATCTTTTTGCATGTGTCTGTCTAGTCTTCCCAGCACCATTTGTTGAAGAGACTCTCTTTACTCCCTTATATGTTCTTGCCACCTTTGTCAAATATTAATTGACCGTAATAGTGTGGGTCAATTTCTGGGGTCTCTGTGCTAATCCATTGGTCTATATGCCTGTTCTTGTGCCAGTACCAGGCTGTTTTAATTATAATGGCTTTGTAGTATAACTTGATATCTAGTATTGTGCTCCCTCCTACTTCATTCTTTTTTCTCAAGATTGCTGCAGCTATTTGGGGTCTTTTATGGTTCCATATAAATGTTTGGAATATTTTTTCTAGCTCTGTCAATTTTAATAGTGATTGCGTTGAATCTGTAGATTGCTTTGAGTAGTATAGACATTTTAATGATGTTAATTTTTCCAATTCATGAACATGGTATACATTTCCATTTGTTTGTATCTTCCTCTATTTCTTTTTTCAATGTCCTATAGTTTTCCAAGTACAGGTCTTTTACATCCTTGGTTCAGTTTATTCCTAAGTATCTTAATTTTTTTTGTTATAATGGTAAATGGGATTGCTTTTTTAGTTTCACTCTCTGAGAATTCATTATTGGTGTATAAAAATGCCATTGATTTGTGGATGTTGATTTTGTATCCTGCTACCTTGCTGAATTCATTTATGAAGTCTAGTATTTTCCTGGTGGAGTCTTTAGGGTTTCCTATGTGCAATATCATGTCATTTGAAAATAATGAAAGTTTTATAAAGATAATTTTTTAATATATCTATGGTCACTCTTCTGCAGTGTAATTCACCTGTGTAAACTATTTGGTGGCATCCCATTATTGCCAGGATTAAAACCAAAAACTTGAACCTTTCTGTAAGGCCTTGTATCATCTGACCTCTATTTATCTTGATTTGCCAAGATGTCCCAAAGCACTCTGTGACCCACCACTTTGGTCTTCTCTCAGGGAATACCCTCCCCTGTCCACCACTCTCCTTCAGGTCATCTCTTACTTCTACTCTTAAGCCTAGGTCAATGCTACTTCTTTGGGGAAGCATTTTTGCATTCATTGGATGGGATTAGGTCCTCTGTCATATGCTCTCAAAGCACCACACTCTTCTCTCTTCTAGCTCTTTTCTCAATTCTAAATAAGTAACTAATTATATAAATTATACTAGCTGTGTAATGACTGCCAACCCCTCTCCATGACCTTCACTCTTCCACTTATAATTGTATCTTCTAGAATTCTAACTATAACAGGAATTCAATAAAACTGGGTTGAATTACTTACTTAATAAAAGTAATCTAAGCTCACTTCAGCCAGCCAAACTCTGTGATTGACTCCACTCTCTACCTTCATAATATTTCTGAGTATTAAAATGGAATAGCAAGTTTTTAACCTTCCCAAGGCAATGGTAGGATGAAAGGCTTAAAAGGTAGGGTACTGCCTACTCTTCTCCCACCTTTGAATTCTAATGGTGAAATGTATTTTAGAACTGGTGGGAGCCTCCTTTGCCTCATGAGAAAACCTCTCTACCCTCTCCTCAACAGAAATTCCCTTTATTCTATAGCCAGGACCACTTTGCACAGTGGTGTTAACGGAGAGAGTAGAGAAAATCTCCAAAATATCAATATCTTATCAGAGAATGAGTGCCTCAGAGAGCAAAGTGATTAGGAGTAGGAAAAGAGAGAACTTCCATGTACAACGTGACCGGCTTTTATTCCATTTGCTCACGAACATATATTCCAGGGACAGCTGCATTCCTTTGGCTTCTGGTCTAAGCTAATGAAGTCAACAAAGTGTAATCAAGGAGAGATGTTCCTGGTAATTAAATAATGAATGGGATTTTGCTATGGTCTATATTAAATTAATTTATTTCTAGAGAAAATGAGTCTACTTCCTGGCTCATTTTCATAATCTAGATAATGGAAATAGGAGGCAATAGAAAAAAAATGTCATCTCTAAATTCTACTGCAATTCCTGGTGGTTCGCATGTATGTTCTGGCTCCTTTTTAAAGAGTTCAGGCCAGAATTCCCCTCAAGTTGGGTTTGTCTGATTGTTTCTCACAATTAGATTCAGATGAAACATTTTTTAGTGGAAATTCTATATATATGATAACGTGTGACACGTTATGTCATTTTGTTCTCTATCTCCATTCCCACCCCACTACACACACACTTTAGAAATAGATAACACTCACACAGCTCTATAAGGCTAAGCCTGTTCCTAAAATAGACAGCTTTTATTCTTTTATAGTCTGACTAGGCCAGATATTCAAAGGTTTTGTTTATTTCTGAATAAGCAAATATCTGAGTTCACCATTGACTTACCTTTTCCTGTTAAACCCCATAACCTTTGGCTAAAGATCCTGGACATGTTCTCCATAAAGATTCCAATTTGTTTGGAAGAATTGCCCAAGGGTTGCACAGAGGGAAATGTTAGACAAGAAAAGAAAGATACAAGGACAAATGAACATTCTCAACATAGAGCATGTGTAACAGAGCATGGTCATATGCTTTCATTCATTCAACAAATAATTTTGAGCCAAGCACCGTTCTAAATGCTGGTCTATGGCCGTGAACTAAACTAACAAGCCATACTTCTCCTACTCCAACAAAAATTTTGCCTCTTTTGAAAAAAAAAAAAGTAATGTTTGTGAAGGATTAAAAGATATTTCCTTTGGAAATTCATCATTGCTATTTCTGTATTTATAGAGATAAATAAGTACCTAGGGAAAAAACCTTCTGGGAAGAGACATGCCAGAATGTTGAGGCTGGTTGTCTTTCCCCATGGAAAGCAGTGGTTTCAGTATTTACACTTGTCTGAAAGGCATTTTTCTCTGTTTCCCATGCACTGTAGTGCTTCTGTGTAACCATAAACTTTTATTAGTTTTGTTACCTGAAAAATTGGATTCCTGCTCTCAAGACCTCTATCCTGGGCAAGATTTCCAAAGCCCAGGTGCTCTGGCCTGAGGCTGAGTGGTGTGCAGAAAAGGAACCCCCAGTGTCACATGGGTGGGTGTGGTGGGGGCACCAGGGCTGGCTTTGAAACCAAAGCTTCCTCTGGAAATCCTGTGAGAGAGGAGGGACAGGAAGGGTGCAGAGAGGGGCAAACACTCAAGGTCTAGTCTAGGTGAATACCATAAAGATGCCACTTTTTATCAATTTGACTATGAGCTGGTATCTTTACCTTTAATTTTCTTGAACAACTGAAGGCATAAAGGTACCCTACTTTAGCTATGTATTTACTCATTTTCTGAGCAAATTATAGTATGGATTAACCACATTACACTCAGGGGGTTCCCTATACCCTCCAAGTCAGTAGACTAAAAGAGAGCTGATGAAGGCCCGAGATAGCATGTCTGGAGAAATTTCAAGTATGTGTCTTCATCAAGTATAAAGGGAGCCAATATGAAACGCGGAGTCAGTAAGGAGATCATTGGTTTGAACTGTTACCTTATCTCTGACAGTATCTCAGTCAATGAATGTGCCTGGAGGAAACACACTGAGCACCCACCTTGTGCCCGGCCCCAAGCTGGGTGCTGGGTGTACAGTGCTAGGGCATGTGCACTGCCCTCATGGAACTTCCCTTCCAGGAAAGGGGCCAGAGAGTGCATGGGTACAATGTAAATTAGGGATTAAGAATGTGTTAAATATTGGAACCAAGTAGAGAGTGACAGAAAGTTATGAGCAAGGCACTACTGAGAACAGTCAGGAGGGCCTCTGAGATCAGACCATTAAGGTGAGAGGACTGGTAAAGGATGAGAATGCATCTGCATTTGTACATGAGTCCCCAGGAACTGTAGTACAGTTTAGGTACAAGCTTTGTGTCTTCAGAAACATCCAGATTTTGCCTTGTATTTCCATTTTCTAGATTCTAAAAGTGAGCTGTCCAGGAAGTTATTTCTTTTACTCTAGAAATTTTAAAAGTTGGGGAAGGGGAGAATAAATACTGTTTTAAACTCAAATTAATACCATTTTTTTTACAAGTGTTAAATAATCTTTATTTGATATTTTACATAAACCACACTAAAATACCTTTCTTTTAGTAAAAGGCAACAGTTTAGAACAGGGAATTTTAATTAAACTGTCATAATTGGGACCAAAAAGATAAAATGGTCACTGCCAGCTTATCTGCAGCCCTTGCCTTTTAAAAAATTTTTTTAAAAAATAATTCTTTATTATTGAAAGTATTACATATGTCCTCTTTTTCCCCCCACTGATCCCCTACAGCCCACCCCCACCCCAGGCCTTCAAACCCTATTGTCTGTGTCTATGGGTTCTGCATATATGCATACAAGATCTTTGGCTGGTTACCTCCCACCCACCCGCCTTCCCTCTGAGATTCCGCACTCTGTTCCATGTGTCCGTGTCTCTGGATCCACTCCGTTCTTTAGTTTATTTTGTTACTTAGATTCCACATATGAGTGAGATCATGTGATACTTGTCTTTGACTGACTTATTTCACTTAGCATGATACTCTCCCTCCATGCTGTCTCAAAGGATAGGAGATTCTTCTTTTTTTACTGCTGCATAGTAGCAGTATAAATGTACCACAGCTTTTTTATCCACTCATCTACTGATGATCACTTGAGCTGTTTCCCTATCTTAGCTATTATATTAGTACCATTTTAATTCCTTAAAAAATTCAAATCAAGTCACTAATCAAAATATGGTTAGAAAGTTTTGTATTTAAAGCAATCACAATGTGCATGAGATATTGAATGCTTGCTTTTTATGTAGGAATAAGAGTTTGTCTACCCACCAGTGACTGCCACGGGGGTCCCAGACTTATCTCTATTTCACCTCATGGACAGGTGGAAGCAACTGTATTGTTTTAGTTTTACTTTCTCATGCATCTTTGAATATTTGGAAATTCATTATGGAAACACTAATTTATTGATCACAATAACATCTTTTTTTGGTGTTGCTATTAAATAAGTAGCTAAACATTTTACCCAGGTCCCTTATCAGAAAAACTGTCACTGGGCTTATAACAAAAACTAACAACTGCCTCTGGTTCTCCTTGTAATATTTTATTATCCTATTAATAAAAGCCTATGTGGTTGTGATGCCCTTACACCATGACTCCCTCATGAGTGATCACCAGGAGGCTGCATGCGCAGCAGGCGCACATGGGTGGGCAGGGACTTGACGCTATGTGCACTGCATGGAGGCAGGTCCCGAGGCTCTGTGCGGTGAGGCCGGGATTCCCACCGCTCCAGGCGGTGAGGAGGCGGGTCCCGCGTCTCCAGCCTACCTCTTTGGGGAAATCTATTGAGGAGCACCGGATGGGTGGGCGGGGCCTACCTCTTTGGGCTTTCCCACTGTGAGAGGACACAGGCCAGGCTGGGGGATCCCCTCTCCAGTGCACAAATTTTGTGAACTGGGCCTCCAGTAGTTTCATAAAAAGGACCAAAGTTAAGTCTACACTGAACAGAATTGAAGAGGGCTCACAGTTGTAAGGATTTTATAAAGATGCTTGAAAAGTAGAATCATATTACAGCAGCAATCACAACACAAAGGGAGACTCCACAGTGTCACTCAATCTTATTTCCAGCTCAGAACCAGGCTCTGTAATTCCTGCCTCAGGAATTTTGGACAAATATCTACCCCTTTTATAACTGAAAAATGCAAGGGGATAGATTATGTACTGTCAGTGATTCTCAAACATCAGTGGGCAATAGGATCACCTGGAGGGCTTATTAAAACACACAGATTGCTGAGTTTGAAAAAGGGGAAATGAAGAAGATACATATATGCAGTTTTATATATATATATATATATATATACCTGCAAACACAACAAAAACCTATTAACCATGGTTACCACCAGGGTTTGGCCAAAAACAGCAGGGGCAGGACTTTTCCTTACATATTCTTTTGTACTTTTAAATATGTACCATGTGAATATATTATTTATAGATATAAATATACTTTTAAATATGTACCATGTGAATATATGTCATACACACACACACACACACACACACACACACTGAGTGGCCAGATTATTATGACCACCTGACATTTGTAGGCAAATTAGCTATAATTTCCCGCTGAAGTTGCTAGAGGGCCAGATCATTATAAACGTCTGAATAGCACAACATACCTAAGTATCGTTGCTGATTAACTTCATCCTATCATGTTGATGGTATATCCCAAAGGAGATGGCTTCTGCCAACAAGACAATGTGCCATGCCACGGTGCTCATATTGTGCAGGAGTGGTTTCAAGAACATGAGGGAGACTTTACCTTGCTTAGGTGGCCCCCACAATCACCAGATCTCAATCCAATTGAGCATTTTTGGGACGAAGTTAAAAGAGCCATCATGCAGCTGGTTCCACAACCATCAAATCTCACAGAACTGGACAGTGCTATTCATCAGGCATGGTGTCAGATTCCTCGCATCACCTTTCAACATCTGGTGGAGTCAATGCCAAGAAGAATTGCCGCAGTATTAAAGGCATAAGGTGGCCCAACGAAGTACTGATGGGGTGGCTGTAATAATCTGGCTGGTCATAATAATCCGGCCACTCAGTGTGTGTGTGTGTGTGTGTGTGTGTGTGTGTGTGTATATATATATATATATATATATATATATATATATATATATATATATACTAGAGGCCCGGTGCACAAAAATTTGTGCACTTGTGGGGGGGGGAGGTCCCCCAGCCCAGCCTGTGCCCTCTCACAGTCTGGGACCCCTCGGGAGGTAACGACCTGCTGGCTTAGGCCTGCTCCCGGGTGGCAGAGGGCAGGCCCAATCCCTAAGTGCAGCCCCTGGTCAGGCTCAGAGCAGGGCCGATTGGGGAATTGGGGTGCCACCCCGTCATGCACTGAGCAGGGCGGATCGGGAGGTTGCAATGCCACCCTCAGTCACTTTCAGGGTAGACTGATTGGGAGGTTGGGGCACCGCCCCCTGTTACACTCAAGGCAGGGTCGATGGGGAGGTTGCAGCGCCACCCCCTGTCACGCACCGAGCAGGGCCGATCAGGGGGTTGGGGTGCTGCCCCCTGTCACTCACAGAGCAGGGCCCATCAGGGGGGTTGGGGCGCTGCCCCCTGTCACTCACAGAGCAGGGCCCATCAGGGGGTTGAGGAGCTCCCCCCTGTCACTCACAGAGTAGGGCCGATAGGGGAGCTGGGGCACCGCCTCCTTTCACACACATAGAGCAGGGAAGATCAGGGGGTTGGGGTGCTGCACCCTGTCACACTCAGGGCAGGGCCAATGGGGAGGTTATGGCTCTACCCTGTCACACACAGAGCAAGGCCTGTGGAGGGGGGTTGGGGCACCACCCTCTATCACCCACAGAGCAGGGCCCATCAGGGGGTTGGGGCACCTCCACTGTCACACTCAGGGCAGGGCCGATGGAGAGGTTATGGCTCTACCCCGTCACACACAGAGCAGGGCCCGTTGGGGGGGGGGGGGGAGGGTTGGGGCGCCGCACCCTGTCACACACAGAGCAGGGCCCGTGGGGGCAGGGGGTTGGGGCACCGCACCCTGTCACACACAGAGCAGGGCCGATCAGGGGGTTGGGGCGCCTCACCCTGTCACACACAGAGCAGGGCCGATCAGGGGGTTGGTGCGCTGCACCCTGTCACACACAGAGCTGCAGGGCAATCGGGGGATTGGGGAGCTCCCCCCTATCAGGCACAGAGCAGGGCTGATCAAGGGGTTTGGGTGCTGCCCCCTGTCATGCTGATCCCGGTGCCGGGACCCTCACTGCTCCGCTGATCCCAGTGCTGGGAGGCATATTACCCTTTTACTATATAGGATAGGGGCCTGGTGCACAGGTCGGGGCCGGCTGGTTTGCCCTGAAGGGTGTCCTGGATCAGGGTGGGGGTCCCCACTGGGGTGCCTGGCCAGGCTGGCTGAGGGGCTGAGGGCTGTTTTCCCACTAGCAGTTGACTAAAAGCTCCCAACTGCTCCTTGTTTTCTTTTTTTATTTTTTTATTCTGGGCCAGCTTTAGCTCTGAGGCCTAGCTGCTGAAAACATGGATACGATGTTGCGGTCCGAGGCTGACTGAAAGCCGGTTTTGTTTAGCTTCTTATTTGCAACATAGTAATAGTTGCTTAGAGTTGCAGTTGAGAGGCCGGAAAGTCAGGCGGGGAAAGTTGGAATCTGCAGTTCCTGGAGGAAGCAAGCCTCCCTGCTCGCTTCAGTGCATGGCTGCTGGCCGCCATCTTGGCTGACAGTTAATTTGCATAAGGATACGCTGATTAGCCAATGGGAAGGGTAGCGGTCGTACGCCAATTACCATGTTTCTCTTTTATTAGTGTAGATATATATATATATATATATATATAGCTATATAGGTTAGTGGCCTGAATCTTAGAAACACTGACTCCAGCCTATTTTGTCACTTAATGTAGTCATACATAGTTTTCTCCTTTTTTCTTTTCCAGAAACTAAGTCTTTGATTTCACAGTAACTGCTGAACTCACATAAAAAGTGGGAGAGTCATGAGAAGGGAAGAGTTCACAGAGTTTATAGTCATAAATTACAATGAACACACTCTACAAACTTCTTGCAAGTATTTGGATCTTTGAAATTTGACAGCTTATGATCCTCTGTATGAGAACTAATCCATGGATATCGGAGGGGCACAAACTGCAAACTGCATTTCCTTCCTCATGGGAAAGCATTGCTAAAGAAAACAGACTCAGAACTGCTAGCATCCTCTGCAATGAAAAGAGCCACTGAGAATTCAGAATCACTGAGCAAAACACTGCTTCTTAGTTTCTCCTATTATTTAATAGCTTATTGAGGTATAATGAACATACAATAAGCTGCATATATTTAAAGTGCACAGTTTGATAAGTCTTGACACATATATACACCCATGGAACTATCACCACAATCAAAATAACACACATTTCCATTGCCCACCCCCCAAGTCTCCGTGGGTTCCTTTGTAATTCCTCTTCCTCATCACTTATTTATTTATTTATTTATTTATTTACTTATTTATTTTTAAATAGATATAATTTTATTTTATTTTATTTTTAAAATATATTTTGTTGATTTTTTACAGAGAGGAAGGAAGAGGGATAGAGAGTCAGAAACATCAATGAGAGAGAAGCATCGATCAGCTGCCTCCTGCACACCCCCTACTGGGGATGTGCCCGCAACCAAGGTACATGCCCTTGACTGGAATCGAACCCGGGACCCTTCAGTCCGCAGGCTGACACTCTATCCACTGAGCCAAACCAGTCAGGGCTCATCCCTCATTTATTTAGGCAACCACGGCTCTGCTTTCTGTTTCCATAGATCCGTTTACATTTTCTAGAATTTTATGAAAATGATTCACAGAATATGTATACTTTCTTATCTGTCTTCTTTACTCAGCATTATAATTTTGAGATTTGCCCATGTTGTGTATATCAAGAGTTCATTCTTTTTGATTCCACAATTTGTGTATCCATTTCTGCTGATGGACATTGGCTTCTTTCTGATGAACCACTGATGTTTTTCTATTTCTAGTCTATCCCCCCCACCTCCATTTTACAGATGAAGAAATGGAAATTCAAAAGAGTTCAAGTACCTTGTTGAAGGTACACAGACAGTAGTCAGAGCATAAAACCTTAGATTGTTAGAATGTTTGAGCTGAAAGGGACATCAGGGTACCTCTGTGTGTTTTTAAAAACCACTTGATGTTGATATTTGAATTGTGCTCTACAAGGATTAATCATTTCTCTTTATCCAGGGTAAAGTCAGCAGGCCCTCTTTGCCAGTTAAGTATTGATACTCTCTTATCAAAATTCATGAGAAGAGCCGAAACCAGTTTAGCTCAGTGGATAGAGCGTCGGCCTGCGGACTGAAAGGTCCCAGGTTTGATTCCGGTCAAGGGCATGTACCTGGGTTACGGGCACATCCCCAGTGGGAGATGTGCAGGAGGCAGCTGATCGATGTTTCTCTCTCATCGATGTTTCCGACTCTCTATCTCTCTCCCTTCCTCTCTGTAAAAAATCAATAAAATATATTTTTTAAAAAAATTCATGAGAAGGGAAGAGTTCTTAACATGCTTCTATCATAGGGAAAATTCTGTAATGTCCTATCAACCTAAGATGACCTTCTCTTCCCAGAGGAGCAGCAGTGTGCTAACTTAAATTTTTAGAAGTTAAAGATACTTACTATAAAAATAAAATAATATAAACATTCAATTAAATATATTAAAAACAAAACTAATAAATATTGAAAACTCATTGCTTCCTAATTATTTTACTACATTATACCATCATGGGGGCTCTTAAGGCTACTTATAGCTATTGTATCCATATGGCAGAAATACTGCCCAGTGATGGGATGTCACACATTTCTTCCTAATTCTCCATTCAGTAGTGTAATGTTGATAGCTTGAAATCAGCCTTGGGAATCAGCGATGAAAATGGCAAAAGCTGTAAGTTAGGATTTGATTTATTATTTGGTTGACTGTCCAAACTTAATATGATGGAGAAAATGGTAATTATGCAGATTAATTTTTAAAATGTGTCATATCTGTGACCATAACATTTTGACTAGCATAAAAATTGAGAAATTATTCTTCCAATATTTATAAACTATTATTAAAAATGTAGCAAATAAGTTGCTCACATTATTTTTGAATAAGTTAAATTCAGGTATATATCTTTATTATCTTTATTGTTTTATTTTCATTACTTGTTAACATAAACAAAAATATCAAACAATACCATTATTTATGGTGAAACTATACTCAGACTGCCGGTATTACACATTTCCCAGCACACCACTGTGTAAGAGGGTTTGGGGTCTTTGAAATTAAGCCCTATGTAAACAATAACAAACAAACAAGTAAACAAACCTGTAAGGAATGTCATGTCTACAAGACTAGTTTTTTTTTCTAGATCACATAGGAGGGCAAAGTGAAAACCAAAGTAAAATAAGAAGACAGTGAAATTAGAGCCACTGTTGAAAAATATGGCATTTTAAATTTAATGTAATTAAAAATAAATCCAATAAGATGTTTCAAAAATGCATAGAATAAAAGTCTCTCTCTCGCCTGCACCCCTAAAACCCCTTCCCCAAGGCAACCTCCCTTATAGCTGGTGAGTTTGCTTAAAGAGATGGTTTATATGTAAACAAGTAATATCATGTATCTTCTCCCTCACCATTTTTATACAAAAGATACTATAAAATACACACTGTTTTGTACTTTGTTTTTCCCCACTTATAAAGCTCTATTCAGATCAGTGCCAAAGCTTCACAGTGTTATATGAAGCATCATTTATTTACCTATTATTTAACTACTAGAGGCCCGGTGCACAAAAATTTGTGCACTCAGGCGGCGGGGGGGGGGGAGGGGGGGGGTCCCCCAGCCCGGCCTGTGCCCTCTCACAGTCTGGGACCCCTCGGGAGATAACGACCTGCTGGCTTAGGCCTGCTCCCGGGTGGCAGAGGGCAGGCCCAATCCCTAAGTGCAGCCCCTGCTCAGGCTCAGAGGAGGGCCGATTGGGGAGTTGGGGCACCGCCCCGTCATGCACAGAGCAGGGCGGATCGGGAGGTTGCAATGCCACCCTCAGTCACTTTCAGGGTAGACTGATTGGGGGGTTGGGGCACCGCCCCCTGTTACACTCAAGGCAGGGTCGATGGGGAGGTTGCGGCACCACCCCCTGTCACGCACAGAGCAGGGCCGATCAGGGGGTTGGGGCGCTGCCCCCTGTCACTCACAGAGCAGGGCTGATCAGGGGGTTGGGGCGCTGCCCCCTGTCACTAACAGAGCAGGGTCCATCAGGGGGGGTTGGGGCGCTGCCCCCTGTCACTCACAGAGCAGGGCCCATCAGGGGGTTGAGGAGCTCCCCCCTGTCACTAACAGAGCAGGGCCGATAGGGGAGCTGGGCACCGCCTCCTGTCACACACAGAGCAGGGAAGGTCAGGGGGTTTGGGCACTGCACCCTATCACACTCAGGGCAGGGCCGATAGGGGAGTTGGGGCCCCGCCCCCTGTCACACATAGAGCAGGGCGGATCAGGGGGTTGGGGCGCTGCACCCTGTCACACTCAGGGCACGGCCAATGGGGAGGTTATGGCTCTACCCTGTCACACACAGAGCAAGGCCCGTGGAGGGGGGTTGGGGCGCCACCCTCTATTACCCACAGAGCAGGGCCGATCAGGGGGCTGGGGCACCGCCACTGTCACACTCAGGGCAGGGCCGATGGAGAGGTTATGGCTCTACCCTGTCACACACAGAGCAGGGCCCGTGGGGGCAGGGGGTTGGGGCACCGCACCCTGTCACACACAGAGCAGGGCTGATCAGGGGGTTGAGGAGCTCCCCGCTGTCACTCACAGAGTAGGGCCGATAGGGGAGTTGGGGCACCGCACCCTGTCACACACAGAGCCGCAGGGCAATCGGGGGATTGGGGAGCTCCCCCCCATCAGGCACAGAGCAGGGCTGATCAGGGGGTTTGGGCACTGCCCCGTCACGCTGATCCCGGTGCCGGGAGCCTCGCTGCTCCGCTGATCCCGGTGCCGGGAGGCATATTACCCTTTTACTATATAAGATAGAGGCCTGGTGCACGGGTGGGGGCTGGCTGGTTTGCCCTGAAGGGTGTCCTGGATCAGGGTGGGGGTCCCCACTGGGGTGCCTGGCCAGGCTGGCTGAGGGGCTGAGGGCTGTTTTCCCGCTGGCAGTTGACTAAAAGCTCCCAACTGCTCCTTGTTTTCTTTTTTTTTTTTTTATTCTGGGCCAGCTTTAGCTCTGAGGCCTTGCTGCTGAAAACATGGATACAATGTTGCGGTCCGAGGCTGACTGAAAGCCGGTTTTGTTTAGCTTCTTATTTGCAACATAGTAATAGTTACTTAGAGTTGCAGTTGAGAGGCCGGAAAGTGAGGCGGGGAACATTGGAGTTCGCAGTTCCTGGAGGAAGCAAGCCTCCCTGCTCGCTTCAGTGCATGGCTGCTGGCCGCCATCTTGGCTGACAGTTAATTTGCATAAGGATACGCTGATTAGCCAATGGGAAGGGTAGCGGTCGTACGCCAATTACCATGTTTCTCTTTTATTAGTGTAGATAACATAGAGGCATTGTAATGGTTTAGAATGGGGCTTAACTACTGCATTTATTTAGTTATTCAGATATGTGCTCTTTTCTTGCTATTATTTTTCTCTCTCTCCTCACTAAGTTATAGAACATGAACCTGCTATTGTGACCATCAGCACACATTTACTGAGCACTTGCTAGTTGACTTTCACTGTGAGAGATTCAAAAATAAAATTTTAAGACATAATTTGGTCTCAACACTCTTAACATCTAGCTTGGAAATAAGGGAATCTATATATATAAAAGCCTAAGTGACTGAACAACCGAACAACTGAATGATCGGTTGACCGGTTGCTATGATGTGCACTGACCACCAGGGTGCAGATGCTCAACACAGGAGCTGCTCCCTGTTGGTCAGTGTGACAGCAGGAGCACTGCTCAGCTGACCAACCATGCCAGAAGCAGGGCTCACAGCTGGCCACTGCAGCCTGGAGACCCCAGCGGAGCAGCGGCAGCAGGCACAGCAGAACCGGGATGAGCAGAAGAAGCAGGCAGGAGTGGCAGGTGGCATTGGACTGCTGGTTCAGCCTAATCTCTGCTGGCCGCACTGAGGGACTCCACTAGTGCACGAGTCCATGCACCGGGCCACTAGTATGAGTACTAGTATAATAATGACCCAGATAGGAGGCTAGAAAGTGTCACAAGTCCTCACCATTAATTAGCTTTGACCTTGTATTAGTTCATTTAATCTATTGGTCATTTATACTTTCTGAACATTTGTTTGCTCACCTTTAAAATGAGGATAACTATGTCTGCCTTGATCATCTTGTTGGGTTGTTTTGAGGCTCTCAGCAGGCTATGTATGTGAACACTAATGGGACGCTTATGTCTACAAAGGTACATTACTTCCTCTGCCTGTCTTGTCCACATTGTGTCAAGCCATGTTGAACTTGTGCTGGGATATGTCCTCCACATCTAGGCCTCTGCATGTGCTGTGTACCTCTACCTGGGATGCATGACCATCATAGTCCTCCTTACCCCCACTCAGCTCTCAGCTTTCCTGACCTCCCAAGTCTAGATCAGGTGCCCTTCCTAATGGCATTCTGAACATCCCCATTATTGCACTGCCATTGCCAGGTCATGGGCGAGGAGTCTTCTTCATAGTTGTAACCCAAGCTTCAAGAAATGCTTAGGAAATGAGTGAATAAAAGAATTTCCTCTAAGGCAATAAGGAGGAAATAAAACAAGCTGAATGTATTAGGGCCAAGAGAAGCTTTACCTACATTCTCTTTATTGGTCTTCACTGCACTTTATGAGAAAGGAATTATTATTCCCATTTCACAAGTTCTGGGAGTTAAATGATTTTGGAACCCAATGCTGATGGACCCGAAGGACTCTCTACAATATCATTCTTTCCCCCAATGCAATGGCCAACATTGATTGGTAATTAGTCACAAGTGTGTATTGTCTTATTCAGTCCTCACAAAACTACTAAAAAATAGATGGTGTCATCATTTGCAGATAAGAAAATTCGAATGACCAAAGGTGAAGTGATTTGTTAAAAAGTTATGTAAGTTGCTCTAGCTGGTTTGGCTCAGTGGATAGAGCATTGGCCTGCACACTGAAGGGTCCTGGGTTCGATTCCAGTCAAGGGCACATGCCTGGGTTGTGGGCTCGATCTCCAGTAGGGGATGTGCAGGAGGCAGCCCATCAATGATTCCCTCTCATTATTGATGTTTCTATCTCTCTCTCCCTTTTCCCTTCCTCTCTGAAATCAATAAAAATATGTTTTAAAAAAGTGATGTAAGTTTCCAAAAATGAAAAATTACTGTGAGCCAAGAAGACTTTATAGTAGAAGAGAGATTACACTTGATAGTTGAAGAAAGGTGAGTATTTCAATAGAACTAAAATTGTCAGGAGCAGGGCTTCCAGTTGGGGAAAGCAAGATAGGGCACAAATGTTTGAGAAACAGTGAGGAGCCTGGGTGACAAGAGTGACAGTGCATGATTAAGACCTGGGAGAACATAAAGATGAAGAACTTGGTTGGGCTATATTATGAAAAGCCTGGAAAAAAATGTCTCAGAAGTTGTATACCCTAAAGGAAATAATTTTGTAAAAGTGACATGATGAATGGTGTATTTGATTTTTTCTTTCCTTTTAATATAGAATTTACATGTGATTTATTTAACTTTACTGATAAAGTTATCGATAACTTTTTAGCTTTATCTCATTTTTGTTTTCCTTCGCAGGAATCGTAACTCATCTAGCCTAAAGTTTCCACTTCTGACAGACAGAAACTGTGAGAATTAGAAATGGCCAAGAACCTTTGAACTCTGCTATTTCAGGGTGGAGCAGGACATTCCACTCTGTGAAAGTGTACCTTTAGATTTTTGTAGTTAAGAAAACATTGGAGTTAAATGTGATTTGTGGAGCAAGACTTTTGAGTAAATCAAATGGCTTATGAGAGAAATTGTATGTCTGTTACTATCCTCAATTGCTTTCAAACTCAGCTTAGAAACTCTCAGTAAGGATCTGCAACCAACCCCTTAATTAATTTTTTCTTATATTTGGCCTTCAAACTTTTTCTTTTTTGCCAATGTTTCCAAGGCAGTGTTTTCGTGGGATTCTTGCCTGTTTTTCACTGGCATGCTTTCTCCATTCTCCTTACCTTCTATGGGAGGCCCAATACAGGAAGGGACGACCTGCCCACCACCTGCCTTTAATTAATGAAGGGCTCAGGGGTGTGTGACCTACACCTGCTATGGACTGGGAGTCTGGCCTTGGAGAGACAAAGGTAGATCAGTATTTCTCTCAAGCTCCTCTTTTGATAGAGCCATGTGCCAATGGAAGCTTCAGTCAGGAGAGGTCTAAATACAGACAACCCCAAGGCAGGTAGGAGCAGAGCATTTGTGCTGCTGAGGCCTGACGTCATGGAGGGGCTCCCAGCTGGCTTGGGCAACCAGGGATTTCAGTCCCTGAGCCTTAGACTTACTCCTGCAAAGAGACATTGCCCTAACTAGGGTAACTATATAGTTTATCATTCATACCAAGACATTTTTAACAATAAAGAGATTGTTAAAAATAATTAAAATTATACAGTTTTAATGGACAATAGTGTGGTGATTGCAGGGGGGAGGAAAAGGGAGGTGGAGAAGGAAGAGAGCATAGAGAGGATAAATGGTGAGGGAAAAAATAAAATTAAATAAATCAATTAAATACAAACAAACGAACAAAAAACTAGGTGGGCAATGCCAGGACAAGCTTCAATGACTAATGATCTGCTGCCCTGACACTGACCAATCAGTAGAGACCATGCCCCATAGAGGACATACCTGCAAAAGCTGACAAATATTCTATTGAGATCTTCCCTTGAGACCTCCCCTAAGATTCCGGCCTACAAGAGAGAGATAAAAACCCTCAAGTAAAAGACATGCCATAAGCACTCTCCCTTCTAGAAGCACACATGTGCCTTCACTTCCTCCTCTTCTTCCCCCACAGGCATGCATCTTCTAAACTCTAAGGGTCCCCACAAGACTTGCAACCAGAGGGCTAACCCCCCTCCCACACACACATCTGTCTCCAAGGCCCCCTTTTCTCTGACTTCCCAGTGAGCTAAAGCAGTCACACCTAGGCTCTCCTGTTGCTAGTTCCATGACCTTTCTTGTTTCACTGTCCCCAATTTAATAAACGGACTCTCAAAATAAAATAATAATAATTAAAACCATACAGTTCTTAAAAAATTTGTTGAATGACAAATTAGTTTTATTATATTATTATTAGAGGCCCAGCGCACAAAACCGTGTGCAAGTAGCTCGCCGCCTTGCCCTCCACCACTCCTCGCTCACCATCCAGCCTGCCGCCGCCATCTGGCTCACTGCCACTAAGATCATGTGATATTTATCTTTCTCTGGTTGGCTTATTTCACTTAGCATAATGCTCTCCAGTTCCATCCATGCTTTTGTAAATTTTAAAAGTTCCATCTTTTTTATAGCGGCATAGTATTCCATTGTGTAGATGTACCACTGTTTTCTAATCCACTCATCTGCTGATGAGCACTTAGGCTGCTTCCAAATATTAGCTATTGCAAATTGTGCTGCTATGAACATAAGGGTGCATATATCCTTTCTGATTGGTGTTTCTGATTTCTTGGGATATATCCCTAGAAGTGGGATCACTGGGTCAAATGGGAGTTACATTTTTAACTTTTTGAGGAAACTCCATACTATTTTCCACAGTGGCTGCACCAGTCTGCATTCCCACCAGCAGTGAAAGAGGGTTCCTTTTTCTCCACATCATAACCAGCACTTGTCATTTGTTGATTTGTTGATGATAGCCATTCTGACAGTGTGAGATGGTACCTCATTGTTGTTTTGATTTGCATCTCTCAAGTGATTAGTGACATTGAGCATGCTTTCATATGTCTCTGGGCCTTCTGTACGTCCTCTTTCGAAAAGTGTCTATTTAGATCCTTTGCCCATTTTTTGATTGGATCATTTATATTCCTTTTGTTAAGTTGTATGGGTTCTCCATAAATTTTGGAGATTAAACCCTTATCGGAAATATCATTGGCAAATATGTTCTCCCATGAGGTGGGCTTTCTTGTTGTTTTGTTGATGGTTTCTCTTGTTGTGCAGAAGCTTTTTATTTTGATGTAGTCCCATTTGTTCATTTTCTCTTTAGTTTCCATTGCTCTAGGATCTGTATTGGCGAAGATATTCCTTCGACATATGTCTGAGATTTTGCTGCCTGTGGATTCCTCTAATATTTTTGTGGTTTCCCATTTTATGTTTAAGTCCTTTAGCCATTTTTAGTTTGTTTTTGTGTATGGAGTAAGCTGGTGATCTAGTTTTATTTTTTTGCATGTATCTGACCATATTTCTCAGCACCGTTTATTGAAGAGACCCTCTTGACTCCATTGTATGCTCTTGTCTCCTTTGTCAAATATTAATTGAGCGTAATGGTTTGGATTGATTTCTGTGTTCTCTCTTCTGTTCCATTGGTCTATATGTCTGTTCTTGTGCCAGTACCAGGCAGTTTTGAGAACCGTGGTTTGGTAATATAGCTTGATATCTGGTATTGTGATCCCTCCAACTTTGTTCTCCTTTCTCAGGATTGCTGTGGCTATTCGGGGTCTTTTTTATTGCAGATGAATTTTTGGAGAGTTTGTTCTAGATAAGGGGTGGGCAACCCCTGGCACGCATGCCAAACATGGCACTCCAGTAACTTTTGCTGGCATGGGAAACCCTCTCTTATAATCTTCCATTTACAATTTTTTTCTTAATATCGACTTTTTTATTTTTCAGATAAATTCAGTGTAGGTGCATCTTAGATAAATAAATAATTTTACATAACAAATTAACTTAAAGACCATAGACATGGATTGACGAGAGAGGGGAAGAGCAATTTCTATGCCTCTGCCTTAACTCTCCCTGCCTTCCTAGATCTGACCAGTGTTTTGGTTTCAGCCTCAGACGCAACAGGTTTTCATTGACAAGACAACCGCCTCACCTACTTATTCAAAATTTCACTCTATAAAAATGAAATCTTCTCTCTCGCTTTGCCCACTGGTACTAACAAAAGGGGAATAAATTTCTATGTTTCTCTCTGCAGCAAAAGTCCCACTGATAATATCAAACAGAGTCATAAAGTTTTCTGTCTGACTATCAGTGTACATGTATACATTAAAAAATAAATGTATTTTTCATAATCATATACTGTGTTTTTGTCGCTCGAATGAATTTTATTATTTCTTCAAGGTTCTTCACATACATACTCCTTAAGAGATATCAAGTAGGCGTAACATGTTCTCAAAAAATTAGGGTTGGCACACAGAAGAATTTTGAGTCAGAGATTTTGCTGGTTTTGGCACACACTCACAAAAAGTTTGCCCACCCCTGTTCTAGATCTTTGAAATATGCCGTTGGTAATTTAATGGGTTTTGCATTGAATCTGTAGATTGCTTTGGGTAGTATGGACATTTTAATGATGTTGATTCTACCAAGCACATGGTATGTTCTTCCATTTGTTTATGTCTTCCTCTATCTCTTTTTTCAACGTCCTGTAGTTTTCCAAGTACAGGTCTTTTACCTCCTTAGTTAAGTTTATTCCTAGGTATCTTAATTTTTTTGGTGCAATGGTAAATGGGATTGTTTTTGTTTCTCTTTCTGTGAGTTCATTATTGGTGTCAATTTTGTATTCTGCTACATTGCAGAATTTTTTTTTTTGCATCTTTTGAGTATCAATTTTGCACCTTTGTTTCACAGCAATAAGCTTCTGTGATAATTTAATTTTTAACAGTATTCATAAAATAATGAATGCTTAGTTGATTTAATGACTATGTCCTTATATATGAAATTTAATTGGTCTCTGAAAAAAATTCTCTGACAGTTGGTATATCATTTGCAAGGCGCTAAATACATTTCAAATCAAAATTTTTCTGACACTTTAATATCATCCCATATTGCAGCTTTAATTTTTGAAGTATCATATTCCCTCATTATATCAAACTCAAGTTATGGCTGACTCCACTTCTGAGCTTCTCTCATTTGCTCTTCAATTAAATAAAGATCAAATCTGATTCCCTTGATATTAAACTTTGGATGCTCCCAGCATTTGGACCAGCCCTTAGGCTTCATTTTTACTTTCAGGCGATTAACAGGAGCTTCTTGGCTCAATTCTTGTAGACTTGGCTTCATATTAACATCAACAGTGCTGTACTCAGGACGAGCATCTCCTAAGTATAGCAAGCTGTCATCCAGCTGTTTCTCTAATTTGACCACTTGGATCTCCTGGATTCTAGAATTACAGAGTTCAGAGAAAATCTCAACACTTTGTCCTTCAATAGTATTCCTAAGGATAAAAGTGGTTCCAAGTGCTGCTCCTGATCTCTGGATGCAAATCCCCAGAAACTGGCTGGTTTTTCCATTGGCATATGGGTTGGCCCGAGTAACACTAAGAATGCTTCCAACATAGAACTTTGGGGTGTGGAATACTTTTCTCCTTTATAACATACCTTTTCTTTCTGAAATTTCAGAGGATTTGTTTTTCCTCTTTGAATGGATTTTGGCTGAGTTGCTTCAGTGGTGAGAAAGTAGAGAGCTGTGTTAACTGTCTATGAATGAGGTCTGACTATAGGGAAAGAAACTAGTACCTCAAGTCACACACAAAAACAGTCTCATTATTATAGTCCTTATGTTTTCAACTCTAAACAATAACTCTATATGCCTAAATATCCAGCAATAGGGAGTAATTGGATACATTATAGTACAACCATTCTCTGAAGTAAATCTGTCGGAACAAAATTTGCTTCTACTAATACATACCAGCTTTGTTTTTGGGTTCCCAGCCATCAGCAGATGCCTGCCTTTTCCTAGTAATACTCTGAGTGTTGAGGGTAGGTAGATGGCAGACCACCCAGAGGAGCTAAGCCATGAGTCACTCACTTAAAGCAGGGAGAGCTATGGCCATTATATTTGGAGGGGGATTAGGTATGTGCCAGAGGTGGGGGTCCAGTATCTGTCCCTGAATGGAGTTTCCAGAAGTCCCACATTGCAAAAACAAATTTGTACAACAAAAGTTGTACCTCTTAAAGAGTTTAATACCTTTAAAGAATTACTTTGAAATTACATTTGTGAAGGTTACAATGAAAAGATGACACAGGAAGGAGTCTGAAAGCAGGAGCGGTCAACACCTCTGTGTGCTGTGTCAGTTTGCTCACCCAACCGCCAGGGTTAGGCTTCCCTGTCCAGCAGCCCCTGCTTCTGTTTAACGTCTCTTAAGTTAGATAAAATTTGTGTCTTAGTTTGGGTTCCCGGAAGAAACCTAAGAGAAGAATTTGAATGTAAGTAGTTTATTTGGAAGGGAGTACTCAGAGAGGAGGGAAGCCAGAAAAGAAAGCCACCTGTTAATGGTACACTAGCCAACCAGCTCCTGCCGTCTCTGTATAACTGGAGCTTAATGTACACCTAATAACTCTGTGGAAAAAAAAACATGTCAGAAAACTAGTCATGTTACACAGTGCGAATCCTACAGAGATTCATGCCAGAAGAATTCTTTCTTTTAAATTAGTTGTTATGTGGGATGCCGTAGCTTGGGCTTTTGTCCCTTTTATTTTATTTAGTTATATGCCATCTAAAACAAGTATGGCAAATAGTATAAGCTCAGACATCAACTCTGATTGAGCGATGGCATGCTCCAGATTTGTGATGAGAAGGATCCTGAGTGTTCATTCATGCTCAGAAATAAAACCAAAGATTACTGACATGAAGGGGGAAGAGCAATACTCATGCTTTGTGACTGCCATCCCTAACCTAGCTGTCATCCATACCCTGTTTATTTATTTGTCCAGGCCCAACAGAACATACTGTAAGAACTTGATAACAGCGATCTAGGTATCTTTTAAAATATTATAGCTAGAATATCATGATTAGTTCATAATAAGAGAAGTTAAATTAATTAAAACCACAGGACCATTTTTTTAAAAAAAAAAAGTCTACAGATTGACAATTATTAAAAAGCATGGGTGAGTTTGGGGGGTAAGAGACTCTCACATGTATTTCGGTGAGTATCAAACTGGTGCAACCCCTTAGGACAAAATAATATAAGAATTTTAGTGTCCATGCCTTAGATTCAGCAATTTAAGTCTAGGAAACTAACTCACAAGTATACTCATATGTACACATAAATGTACTTGAGGTATATTCCCTGCAGAAATGTTAGTGATAGCAAAGATTAGAAACAACCCAAGTACCCATCACTAGGGGAAATGTTAGAGAAATTGTGGTACATTCAGACAATGGAACACTAAGCATCTGAAAAGGTTAATAAAGATAGTGTATGTAGTGATAAATATAGAAAACTCTCCATGATAACTTGCTAATAAAGGTACAAAATTTAAAAGAGAAGGAAAGACACACACACAAAAGTAGTACACATGTATATTTGTTCATGCAAATTATATATTTAAATGAAAAAATGTGTAACAGAGGTTACCTCTGAGGAAGAAATATTTGAGGGCAGGTAGATAGAAGCAAAAGGAATATTTATTTACACTCTCCCACTCATATCTTCTCAAACTTTCTTTGATTTTAAAAAACATGTTAATATATATTTTTAAGTAAAGAAAATGAACTCTTAACTAATTCTAATTGTTCCCTATCCTACTACCTTTTCTTCATTAATCTTAATGTGGAAGGAAGGAAGGAAGGAAGGAAGGAAGGAAGGAAGGAAGGAAGGAAGGGCAAGGAAGGGCAGGGAAGGGAGAGAAGGAGGGAGGAAAGATCTCTCCTATTTCCTCATGCAGAGAAAATCATCGTTAATATTTTTGGATAATTTTTTGGTATATTGATATTGCCATCTAGTCTTTTTTTTCCTCTGCATAAGTATTTCTTTGTCTTTTAAAGTTAAAAGTGTGGTATCACATTGCACATAGGCTTATATTTTCAGCCTTCCACCAATTTTTTATTATTATAAGAATCAAGTTAAGGATAGATACTGAACAAACTGAACTTCCCACATTTTCTATGGACAGAATTTGGGAGTTCAATGTCATGGTTAAATTTATTAACAATATTAGATTTATCAGAAACAAGATAGCATGTTCCTTCTTTTAATCTTCATATCCTTAGCATTTCTCACAGTGTCTGCTAAAGAATAAGTCTTGGGAGATAATTCTCCATGAATTTCTCACATTATACACATATTCCAGGTAGAAGCATTGACTGCCTTTGTTCTGGACTGTTTTTCAAGTATGTCTGTATAGCAAACTGCTTTGGAAGAGTGAAGAAGTGTCTACCTCAACAGTAATAAGCAGGTGTGTTTGCTATTGAGTATAAAAGACCTGGTTTGCCAAGGTCAGAGTTCCTCTCAAATGCTGACACTGGTTACTGCTACTGCTGTAAGTCCGTGTCTCTGACTCAGGAGTCTCATTTCTAGTATGTCTGCCAGCTTCTATGAAACTGTAACAAGCGAACTTGTTAAGTTGAAAGTAGGGTAAAATCTCATATCCTTCACAGCTCCTGAGAGTAAGTGCTCAAAACAAAAGTTCGTTGAATTAAATAGTTTCTAAAATGTTTAGGGGACTTACTTTTCTGACTAATCAACAGTTGCCTTCGTAAAAAAGCCCAAGAACATCTCTTGGCTAGGAGCTCTTTCACAATACAGTATATTTTTATTATAGTACCAGTGTGTGTTAGTCATCTTGTGTTTATTTTAGATATCAGTGTTGACTTAAAAAGGTTGTCAGCAGTCTGTTTGGACTTGACTAAACTTTCAGTTGTGTGATGGAAACCGATTATTTACTTAAGCATTGCCTAGTCCTGTAGGAATGACAGATTTTGAGTGGCTTCTACTTGTTTCTGCATCAGTGTCCCTCATGGATGAGGACATGGTTTTTTGTTTTTGTCTTTTGGTGTGTTTTAAGTGTTTTATTTTTTTAATATCTTTATTGTTGAGAGTATTACAGACATCCTCCCCTTTCCCTCTCCCCTTGCCCTTCTTCACCCAGATCCTGCCCCACCCTAGGATTTCACTACCTAATTGTCTGTGTCCACAGGTACTACATATAACTTCTTTGGTTAATCTCTTTCCACTCCTCCTTCCCCCTTCCCATTGAGATTCATCAGTCTGTTCATGTTTCTATGCCTCTGGTTTTATTTTATTCATCAGTTTGATGCCTTGTTCATTTATTTGTAGATTCAACTGTGATAAATAGGCATTTATTGCCATTTGTTATTCATATTTTTTCTTTCTTCTTCTTCTTCTTCTTCTTCTTCTTCTTCTTCTTCTTCTTCTTCTTCTCCTTCTCCTTCTCCTTCTCCTTCTCCTTCTCCTTCTCCTTCTCCTTCTCCTCCTTCTTCTTCTTCTAGAATACTCTTCAACATTTCATGTAATACTATCTTAGTGGTGATGAACTCTTTTAGCTTTTTCTTATCTGTGAAGCTCTTTATCTGACCCTCAATTCTAAATGATAGCTTTTCGGGGTAGACTAATCTTGGTTGTAGGTCCGTGCTTTTCATCACTTTGAATATTTCTTGCTTTTCTCTTGCTGCTTTTAAGATTCTCTCTTTGTTTTTAGCCTTTTGCATTTTAATTCGGATGTGTCTTGGTGTGCTCCTCTTTGGATTCCTCTTGTTTGGGACTCTCTGTGCTTCCTGGAATTGTATGTCTATTTCTTTCACCAGGTAAGGAAGGTTTTTTGTCATTATTTCTTCAAATAGATTTTCAATTTCTTGCTGCCTCTCTTCACCTTCCAGCACCCCCATAATGCGAATGTTGGTACACTTGAAGTTGTCCCAGAAGCTACTTACACTGTCTTCATGTTTTTGGGTTGTTTTCTTTTTGCTCTTCTGATTAGGTGTTTTTTGCTTTCCCAGCATCCTCTATTCTACTGTTGCTTCCCTGTAAAGTATTCTTCATTTCAGTTAGTGTATCCTTCATTTATGACTAGTCCTTTTTCATGTCCTTGATGTTGATATTAATTTCCTTGAAATTCTCACTAAGTTTCTTGACATTCTCACTAAGGTCCATGAAGCTCTCATTAATTTCCTTGAGCAACCTTATAACCATTGTTTTGAACTCTATATCCAGTAGTTTCCTTGCTTCCATTTCATTTAGTTCTTTTTCTGGAGATTTCTTCTGTTCTTTCATTTGTGACATTTTATTTCTATCCACATTTTGGCTGCTTCTCTGTGTTTGTATTAGGTAGAGCTGCTATTTCTCCTGGAAACCATAATGTGATCTTGTGTAGTAGGTATCCTGTAAGGCCCAGTGGCTCAGCCTCCCCAGTCACTTGAACTGGGAACTTTAGGTGGGTCCCTGTGTAGGTTGTGTGCACTGTCTTGTTGTAGTTGAGCCTTGATTGCTGTTGGCATCACTGGGAGGAATTGACTCCCAGGCCAATTGGTTATGAGGGCCAGCTGTGACTACAATGGAAGAGTTGCTGTGCAAGAGACACCCTATGGAGCAGGACTTGCTTCAGTGGGGCTTTGGTGCTCACTGAGTTCTCCCCTTGACTATGCTGATTGTGGATACTGTAGAGTTGTAATCTGGTGTGGTATGAAGCTGTTCACTGAGTGCTCTGGCTCTTGGGCCTCCTGGGTGATGCAAAGTTAACCACTGCCTGTGTCCTGCTTAAGACCACCTGGCATAAGCTACAAAGTGATCTGCAGATGGCTGCTACTTGTGTTTGTCTTAGAGATGCCTAGGAGAGGCCAAGTTGTGAACCTTGCTAGTGCTGGGCCTGAGGCCACTAATCAAGAGATATGGGCACACTGAGTCCAGCTGCTGCTTTGAGAGATTTTAGGAAAATCTGAAGCCTGAGCCAGAACAGGCCATTCATATGGAAAAGACACTGCAAACAACTTGGGTGGGCCTGCAAATTGGGTGGGATGGGATCTCAGGGAATCACTAGGGTGGGGTGAACAGTGAAGGCCAGGTTGATGGAGACTCGGATATAGTGCCTGCCAGTCAGCTCTATGGGGAATGGGCGGGGGCGGGGGGCATTTCCCAGCACTTTTATCTGGGAAAAAGCTGTTCCCAAGTTCTTGCCCTGATGCCACACAATTTATTTCCTCCCTGTATGTCTCTGAATCCTTTCAAGCTGCTGCCACAGTGCTGGAACTCAGAGGGAGTAAGTCCATTCCTTTAAGAGGAACTTCCTAGGACTCCAGCAGCCTTCATATCACTCAGCCTCAATCCCAACTGGTTTTGATAGCCACAAGTTATGGGGACTTCTCTTCCCAGGACTGGAACTCAGGGCTGAGGGGTCTAGTGTAGGGCTGGGACTCCTTGCTCCTCACAGGAGGCCTCTGCAGCCAAGATATCCCTCCTGATTAAAAAAATGCCACATGTGGTTGTCGGACCAGCCATTCCATGCCTCCGCTCCTCCTACTAGTCTCAATGTGTTTTCTTCTTTAATAATCTAGTTATAGGACTTCCATTCAGCCAGATTTCAGGTGATTCTAAATGATGGTTCTTCTGTATGTTATTTGTATTTTTGATGTGGTTGTGTGAAGATCCGAGTATCACTGTTTTCCTATGCTACCGTCTTGATTTCTGCCAAGGCCATGGTTTTGGTATACAGAGCTAAAGTTGTATTTCTCTTTATAAAAATAACAACAAATTATCTTCAGAATGACCCTTTCATCTGGAACACTCAATACTGACTTTGGTGTTTCTTTTTCCATTTGCTGCAGAGGGGAATTTGTTTTTCTCCCCTTTTTAAAATGCCTGGCAACTCTGAGCCTGGAAACCCTTTTCCAAAAGAAAGTGTCCCAGTCTTTCTGCAATGCCTGATAGCCAACAGCCATCTGTTCCCCTCCTGTTAACCATCAGTCCAAGATCCTGGGCAGAGGGCTGGTGCCCATCAGCTGGGAATCCTGGAAGAAATATGCTTTTCAAGATAAACAACTGATTTAAGGTCAAATCATCATTTATAACTATCTTAGAAGCTATATGGCATGTCAGGAGGGAAATTGATAGGATCCAGGAAACATAGGTTTGCTTCTAGACTGGCCTTTTTGTCTGGGATCCTGGGCAAATCATTTGACATCTCGGAATCTTAGTTTTCCCACTTGTAAAATAGTAAAAATGATACTTGCTTTGCCTATATCATAATGTTGTTTTGAGCATTAAATGAAATAGCTCAATTATGATTAGAAAATGAAACAATCTTACAGCCCTTTTTTCAACATTTTGGCTATAAATTTAGAAGGGCTTTGAAGACTATAAAGATCTGCATAAATAGAGGCATTCTTAGTAAGCAGTGTATCCACCACACTCTTTTTGAGTTTTTGCTTCTTTTTTTCTTTCCACTGAGGAAAATGTTACTCTAAAAATCAAGCCAATGCACCCTTGAATACTATGATTGAAATACTTCATGATTGATATATTTAGATCATGGAACACTGATTTTTTAAAATATTTTTTTATTGATTTCAGAGAGGAAGGGCAAGGGAGAGAGAGATAGAAACATGATTGATGAGAGAGAGTCTGATTGGCTGCCTCCTGCATGCCCCACACTGGGGATGTACCCTGACTGGAATCGAACTGTGACCTCCTGGTTCATAGGTCAATGCTCAATCACTGAGCCACACTGGCTGGGCCACTGACCTGGTTTTTAGATATGTTTATATGATAAGCTGGACCACAGCAATCAAAAGTGAATTAAATCAGCATTCAATAAAATAATATAGAAATTGTAATTTCTTTCTGACTCATTAGGTTTTCCTAAAAGAGTTAAAACTCGGGCAACTACCCTTGACCCAATTTGTCCCAGCAAGACCCTGAACAGGATAAAGAATGGCTGTCTAACAACTTGTCGACTTTTGTCATGAATCGGCTCCCTGGTGGCACAGAGATGAGATGGACTGATCACACAAGGAGCTGGTCATTGTGGCAGCAAGTCACTATTGCTGTGATCAAAAGTTGTATGTTTTGCCCTGACTGGTTTGGCTCAGTGGATAGAGCGTTGGCCTGCAGACTGAAAGGTCCCAGGCTCGATTCCAGTCAAGGGAATGTACCTTGGTTGCGGGCACATCCCCAGTAGGAGGGTGTGCAGGAGGCAGCTGATTGATGTTTCTCTCTCATCGATGTTCCTAACTCTCTATTCCTCTCCCTTCCTCTCTGTAAAAAATCAATAAAATATATTTTTTTTAAAAAGTTGTATGTTTTGCCACAAAATGGGAGAAAAAGAGTTAACATAATATTCATTTGTTAGTTTTTGTTGTGTGGCATAACAATATAATATTAAGACCTGTTTCATGGAAATATGGAATAAAATTCATAAATTATATTCATAGAGATATTTATACATGTGACAGAAGGAATACATATTTCTTTTTTGTTTGTTTGTTTGTTTGCTAATCCACACTCAAGGATATTTTTTCCATTGATTTCTAGAGACAGTGGAAGGGAGGGGGAGAGACAGAGAGAGAGAAACTTCAATGTGAGAGAGAAACATCAATTGGTTGCCTCCTGCATGCACCCCAACTGGGCCCAGGGATCGGGGTTAACCAAGGTACATGCCCTTGGAAGGAATCAAACCTAAGACCCTTCAGTCTGCGGGCTGACACTCCAACTGAGCCAAACCAGTTAGAGCCATATTTCTTTTTATAACTTAAATAAGAACATACAGAAACTAATTCATTTCCTTTTGATTTTAATAATTACTACTAAATGTGTTTATTGGTCTTAATATAAAGTTTTAATGCTACTGAGGAAAGCAAAAATGCTCTAGAGAAACATTTTTTAAACTTCTTCAAATTTCATCTTTAGGATCATTTTATTGTGTTGTCTTACTAAACTGTAATTACCAGTTTCATGTTCTTATGAGATAACCTTTTTTTATAATTGATTTATGGCTTGGCTACAAGATTAAAGTGGTGAATTATTTACATGAAGATATTATGATTCACTCCTAACTTGCTGTTTAAAGATATTTTTATAGTTCTGAGGCTGCTGTATATGTTTAAGGTATTGAAGGTATGATGATTTTCTAAAATATTCCATAAATAACACATTATGAATTTTAATTCACTTTAAATATATACTATATATTTTTTACATAAGACCCCTAAATTTACCATCTTGTTAATAACCCATATGCATTTTCAAAATAAACAGTCATTCCGATTTTCTATTATAAAAGACCAGCTAATATTTGAACAGATAAAACTGGAGGATAGGGTCCTCACTGGCAGTCACATCAGTCTAGCTGAAAAGATGCAAAAAAAGCCCATCATGTTTTATGTGTTTTTCTGCCTAATGTAATGTTTATTGTTATCATCTGTTACATAACAGCATCAATATTGGTAAATTAATTTGAGAACAAACTAGTATTCATAGCACTCATCTCTCCAGACAAACCATAAAGAATCTAAATGTTCTGATATACTAATTCACTTTCATTTGTTTGCACTTATTTAACACAAATGTGTTCCTAGCCAGGAATATTTCTTCCTTAATGTGCTATCATTGACCTTTGTCTTTCCCTTTGGATAAGTAAGGCTTCTAATTATTTTTATGATGGAAAAATCAAACATATACAAAGGCAGAAAGAATAGTACAATAAAATTCATTGCAACTGTCATGCAGCTTCAACAAAGTTTAACACGTGGCCAATCTCATTTAACCTTCCATACTTCATGTCATTTCATCCCCAAATACTTTTCTGTGTTTCTCTAAAAGATACATATAAGTCTTAAAATAATAACCATTCACACAGTATGGGATATGGTTTCAGTGTTAGAAGAGTTTAGCCAAGTCTAGGCTGAAGATTAAAAAATGTTTCCTGGGACTTAACAATTATGCTTACAAATAGTTGTAGGTTTAAATATTTATTTCAAAACAGATGAGCCATAGTATTCTGTGATGGCTTACAATTCCAATTGGTTGGCACTTGCCTAGCCATTTCTAACATTCTTTCATAACTATTTGTGGGTGGATAGATGAATATGCTGGTGGCTAAAGCAAACTTGGAAAACTTTTCATGTTCTTCTCATTGAGGCTGGTGGAGCAGGTGGGGGGGAGGGGTTATACAGCCATAAAGTAGCAGGGAAAGATTCTCTGAGGTCTGCCAGGTGCAGAGGAAACTCTACTTTTCTTCGGCTCTGTAGTCTCAAGCTAGGGACACTTCTTTCTTACTGTGTTGTCATTGACTTTGCCTTTCTCTGGCCCCAGGGGTCTTATACAACAGTGAGAAAAGACATAGGGAGACCCAATATTCTATCAATACTAGAGGTCTGGTGCACGAAATACATGAACAGGGGGGTCCTCTCAGCCCAGCCTGCACCCTCTCCAATCTGGGATCCCTCAGGTGATGTCCAACTGCTGATTTAGGCCTGATCCCACAGGCCTGCCTGCCTGATTGCTCCCTAACTGCTCCCCTGCCAGCCTGATTGCCCCCTAACTGCTCCCCTGCCAGCCTGATTGACACCTAACTGCTCTCCTGCCAGACTGATTGCCCCCAACTGCTCTCCCCTGCCAGCCTGATCACCCCCAACTGACCTCCCCTGCTGGCCTGGTCACCCCTAACTGCCCTCCCTTGTAGGCCTTGTCCCCCCGCAACTGCCCTCCTCTGCAGGCCTGTTTGCCCCCAACTGCCCTCCCCTTCCTGCCATCTTGTGGTGGCCATCTTGTGGTGGCCACTTCTGACGATGTGGGGGCAGCCATCTTGTGGCGGCCATCATGTGATGACGTGGAGGCAGCCATCTTGTTGCAGCCAACTTGTGATGACGTGGCGGTGGCCATCTTGTGACAACATGGGGGGAGCCATCTTGTGATGACATGAGGGCACGAGGGCCACCTAGGCTTTTATTAGTATAGATATGGAGTGTTTGCATAGATTTTTATAGCTTACCAAGTATTTTCATAGATGTCATGTTTAACCTTCACCACAATACTGCTAGATAGCTATTACTCTTATGGTGACTGAGCCATAAGCTAAGGATCAAAGCTAAAGGATTTACCAAGATTGTGCAGGAGATGAAGCTGGGGCCCAAGGGTCTTTTGGCATGCTCATGGTTGCTTTGTTTTTCTGGGCTGTCTCTGGACTAAAGCTTTTTAAATAAATAAACTCTGAAATGATAAAGAATGAAGAAAGGAGTGTGGAATGAGTTTACAGTGAAGCATCTTAAAGGGACAAGGCAATAGTAGACCTCCTTTTCCTTCTCAAATCTCCTATTTGGGAATGAAGTTACCCTTGTCTTCTCTTGGAGGGATGGGTCTCATTATAATGATTTCTATCTTTTTTTAAAAAAAAATGTTATTGTTGAAAGTATTACATGTGTCCCTTTTCCCCCTCATTGCTCTCTCCCTCCTCCCGGCACCTCCCCAGCCCTCACCATGATTTCTATCTTAACAGTAGAAATGGAGTCAGTGTGTTGATTCCAAGCCCCTGCCAAAGAAGGGTTCTTCGCCTGGCCCCAGGGCTAGGTTTTAGCAGTCCATAGGCTTGGATGAAAAAAATGTTGTTTTCTGGAACCTCTACTACTTCCCTCAATTATGAATGTAGATTTCAAACCATAGTAATTATTAACTGTTCCTCTGTACCCAAGAGAAACAAAAGACATTTTCTTGTAACATTATGATTGTAGTAGATATCTAATCACTACTTCAAAAATAGTAGCTACTAGACTTGTGCCTAGAACTTATTATTTAATGTCTTAAAGCACATATGTTATTATAAAGTTTTAAAGCCATTTTGCTGATTGTATCAATCTAATAAAAGAGAAACATGCAAATTGACCATACTTTCACTACACCCCAAGCAATGCCCACCAGCCAATCAGAGTGACTATATGCAAATTAACCCAACCAAGATGGCGGCCGGCAGCCATGAAGCTGGAGCAAACAGGAGGCTTGGTTGCCTGGGTGATGGAGGAAGCCAAGCTTCCCGCCAGCCCTGGCCAGCTGTGGCCTCCACTAAAGGCAACAAAGTTTCAATAATAGAAGCTAAATAAATCCCAGATACCTGCTTCCAGCTAGCCTCCACTGGGAGCTTGGGTGGCTGGGGACCATGGCCAGCCTGCAAACAGCCATAAGCCCCTCACCCAGGCTGGCCAGGCACCCCAGGGGGGACCCCCACCCTGAAGGGGCTGTGGCCAGCCTGAAAACAACCATCAGCCCCTCACCCAGGCTGGCCACACCCTCAAGGGATGAGGGTCCCTGCTGGGGGGCTTGGCCAGCCTGCAAACAGCCCTCAGCCCTTCACCCAGGCTGGCCAGGCACCCCAGAAGGGAACCCCACCCTGAAAGGGGTGTGGCCAACCTGAAAACGGCCCTCAGCCCCTCACCCAAGCTAGCCATGCACTCCAGCAGGGACCCCCACCCTGAAGGGGGTGTGGCCAGCCTGAAAACAGCCCTCAGCCCCTCACCCAGGCTTGCCAGGCACCCAAGCGGGAACCCCACCCTGATCTGGGACACCCTTCAGGGCAAACCAGCCAGCCCCTACCCATTCATTCACCAGGCATATAATAAAAGGGTAATATGCAAATTGATCCTAACAGCAGAACAACTGGGAATGACTGGTCACTATGACACACACTGACCACCAGGGGGCAGATGCTCAATGCAGAAGCTGCCCCCTGGTGGTCAATGCGCTCCCACAGGGGAAGCTCTGCTCAGCCACAAGCCAGGCTGCCAGCTGCCAGCATAGTAGTGATGGTGGGAGCCTCTCCCACCTTCTCAGCAGTCCTAAGGATGTTCGACTGCAGCTTAGCCCTGCTCCCCGCTGGCAAGTGGACATCCCCCGAGGGCTCCTGGGCTGTCAGAGGAATGTCTGACTGCCAGCTTAGGCCCAATCCCCCAGGGAGCGGGCCTAAGCCAGCAGGTGGACATCCCCAGAGGGGTCCCAGACTGTGAGAGGGCACAGGCTGGGCTGAGGGACCCCCTGAGTGCACAAATTTTTGCGCACCAGGCTTCTAGTTTCTATATAATTATCTATTTTAATTGTAATCATATGTGTTTTATTTTATGCATTTAAAACATTACTCTGGGAAGGGGTACAGGTATCACTAGGCTATCACAGGGGTCCACGGTTCAAATAAAAGTTGTAGAGACTTGCTCTAAAGTAACATTCACTGAAAATCTTAAATTATTCCTAAGGACAAAATTTTTAAAACTTTTTGTTTTTAAAGAAGGAACTAATTTGAGGCAACAATTATTTAATTTCATCATCTCTTTCATCTCTCTATTTGGTCCATTGAACTTCTGACAAACAACTCATGTGCAATAAACATTGATTGAAAATGATACTCCTGTTTCTTCTGGAAAAATGAGCAAGCTGCTAAAAACATACTGAGTCTGGTTCATGGGACATTTCCTGAAAGAGAGATGGCTTAGGATGTAGATTTTAATGAAAGAAGATGGAATATCTGCATGGAGAAATTAATCTAGGACAAGATTTTACCCAGAAGAAGGCATGTTGCATTTTGTCTAAAAACAACATTTGTCCTATATGGACAATCATGTCCATACTAATTTTTCTGTGTCTTCTCAAAGACAGGTAATTGCATTATTCATTAAATAATTTAATAATTTTATTTTCAGTTGACAAGCAATATATTATATGTTAAAACTATCCATATCAGGAAAGATATTTGTTGCAGTAACATCTGTTAATATGTGTTATTTGCAGAAAAACATTATATCACAATTCTTAATCTAGGTATAGAAATGAATTAGTCTAAACATTTGACTAATATATTTTTATTCTTCATATATATCAGGAGGAATTCAGAACCTTCAAATGATTTGTCATATAAAACTGTCACAATAGTCATCTTTTACTTTCCTGCTAGAAATTATTTTGCTTGGTTTGCTACTTCTTCTTATAAATGTCAATACTGGGTAAAATCTTTGAGAAATTAGTGATTGTCAAGGGCAGCATGTAGAGCATAATGTTTAGAAACAGCAATGGGCAGAAAGAATGTGTGGTTGCTCCCTTTTCAGCTTACATCCTTGCAAAGCCCCAGTCTGGAGTTAGTTTAGCAGACTATTTTTCATGTCCCCAAGTATTTGCCCTGGCTGGTCCATTTCCCTGGCATGCCCCCCCCCCCCGTTCCCATTTACTCTCTACAATCACAAGATCTGCCCAGTGATATTTTGGGGCTGGGGCAGAAACTTTTTTTTTCTCAAAAACTTAGCCTGACTCCTCATCTCATTCCAGATTGGGTTACTGCCCCTCTGTACTGCTAAAGTCCTCTGTCTGCCTTCCAGATTCATGAACTGCTCTCTCTTCCCCTCTCCCAACCCCTGATCATCATGTTCTAGACCAGGGGTGGGGAACCTTTTTTCTGACAAGGGCCATTTGGATATTTATAACATAATTTTTGGCCATTATCAACAAAAATTATTCAGCTATAGGATCCTCCCCACCCGGGCCCTGGTAGGGGCTCATGCAGGAGGCAATGAATCAATGTTTCTCTCACTTAGATACTTCTATGTCTTTCCCTCTCTCACTCTCTCTAAAAATCAATGGAGAGGTGGACAAAATGATGGTGGAATAGGCAGATGTGTCCTGAGCCTTGTCCTGGAGCAGATAGAAGGAGCAACTAATCGAATAACATCTGCCCTGAATTGGTGAAGTAGACACAGCTGGTGAGACAATTCACAGCTAGGAAGGGCAGAGGATGCCTGGAGAAAGGTAAAAACAAGGATCTGGGCTGGAGAGAATTATGAGATCTCTAAGCCCAGGGGGTCAGAAGGAAGCTGCATGGCACCAAGTCCACGTCCCTTAGGATAGGCATAACATCTGACTGTGGAAAGGAAGCCCACAGGGCTGCTGGTGGCAGGGGGTTCTAGACTTAAGCCCACAGCCATGAGAGGCTGAGCCTGAAGGGGGAAGCCTGAACAACTGCCCAAGCCGTGCCATGCCAGAAAAAAGGGGTTCGTAGTGGCGCAGCTCATTCCCCTCTTTGGTCTTTGCTTTTATTTGCTAACCCAGTTCATAGGACCTTTCAAATACAAACACTCACCCATGGCTGAGGTGCGGACTTGTGGAGTCTGGGGAGAGGCTGGGGAGAAGAGCAGCTAGGGGAGAGGTGGCTGGGAGTCTGGCATTAAGATATACCTGACACACTGGACCTAAACAGCCATTTTCCCCTGAAGAGATAGCCCATCCCTGCAGTCTCCAGGCAACCAATACAGCCACATCCAGACTACATCCTGAGTACTATAAAGGATACAAAAAAACCAAATCTGAATAGTCCCTAAGAGCTTGCAAGGACTGGCCTGAAGAGAGGCCATTCAGTCCTGGAAAGCCATATGGCAACCTCCCCAACTATTGTCATCTCAGAAACAGCCACTTGAGAGATTAATATTGAAAGGAGGCAGACAGGCTAAGTGGGAACACTGGTCCCATCTGCTGGCAGTCAAGGCAGTGGAAATAGACACAAACAGAGGAGCAGTGGACCCCTTGGAACTTCAACAATCTAACAGGAAACTGAGAAGTGGCAGACAGTACAGAAGCATGGGATCTTAAACCAGCCCCCATGGGGCATTAAAACTTGGAGGACACTTCACTTTTTCATTTTTATTTTATTTTATTATTATTTTGTTATAACTCTTTTTTTCTCTATTTCCTTTATTCATTTGTTTCTTTATTTTTATTTCTTTTTGCATTATTTTTTCATCATTCTATTTTTTATTTTTTCTATTTTTTAATTTTTTTATTTTATCCTATTTTTTTAATTAATTTTTAAAAAATTGTTTTCTCTTCTTTCTCTTTCTCTTTCTTCTTATCCACTCATCCTCTTTCTACTTCCTATATACTGAACTGAGGTCCTCCCCATATTCATCCAATTTGTTTACCTTACTTTCTGTATATAAGCTTGGCCTCTACAGATTCTGCCCCTAACCTCTTTTCTGGGTGTTTGGTGTTTGCATTTTTTGGTTTATCTGTTTGTTCTGTGGTGTTCTCTCTCTCTCTCTCTCTCTCTCTCTCTCTCTATATATATATATATATATATATATCTACACTAATAAAAGAGAAACATGGTAATTAGCGTACGACCGCTACACTTTTCATTGGCTAATCAGTGAGTATATGCAAATTAACTGTCAGCCAAGATGGCGGCCGACAGCCAGGCAGCTGGAAGCGAACATGAGGCTTGCTTGCTCCAGTGACTACGGACTCCAACGTTCCCCGCCTCACTTTCCGGCCTCTCAGTTGCAACTCTAAGCAACTATATACTACGTTGCAAATAAGAAGCTAAACAAAAGCCTAGAAACTGGCTTTCAGTCAGCCGGGCTTTAGCAACATTGTATCGATGTTTTCAGTGGCGAGGCCTCAGAGCTAAAGCTGGCCCAGAATAAAAAAAAAAAAAAAAAAGAAAACAAGGAGCGGTTGGAAGCTTCAGTCACTCGCTTCCGGAAAACAGCCCTCAGCCCCTCACCCAGACTGGCCAGGCACCCCAGTGGGGACCCCTACCCTGATCCAGGACACCCTTCAGGGCAAACCAGCCGGCTCCCACCCGTGCACCAGGCCTCTATCCTATATAGTAAAAGGGTAATATGCCTCCCGGCACCGGGATCAGCATGACAGGGGGCAGCGCCCAAACCCCATGATGGCCCTGCTGTTCTGTGTGTGACAGGGGGCGGGGCCACAACCTCCCTATCTGCCCTGCTCTGTGCCTGATAGGGGGGAGCTCCCCAATCCCCTGATTGCCCTGCGGCTCTGTGTGTGACAGGGTGCAGCGCACCAACCCCCTGATCTGCCCTGCTCTGTGTGTGACAGGGTGCGGCACCCCAATCCCCTCCCCCCCCACGGGCCCTGCTCTGTGTGTGACAGGGTAGAGCCATAACCTCTCCATCGGCCCTGCCCTGAGTGTGACAGTGGAGGCGCCCCAACCCCCTGATGGGCCCTGCTCTGTGGGTGATAGAGGGTGGTGCCCCAACCCCCCTCCACGGGCCTTGCTCTGTGTGTGACAGGGTAGAGCCATAACCTCCCCATTGGCCCTGCCCTGAGTGTGACAGGGTGCAGCGCCCCAACCCCCTGATCTGCCCTGCTCTGTGTGTGAGAGGGGGCGGTGCCCCAACTCCCCTATTGGCCCTACTCTGTGAGTGACAGCGGGGAGCTCCTCAACCCCCTGATCAGCCCTGCTCTGTGCGTGACAGGGTAAGGAGCCCCAACACCCCTGATGGGCCCTGCTCTGTGCGTGACAGGGGGCAGCGCCCCAACCCCCTGATGGGCCCTGCTCTGTGCATGAGAGGGGGTGGCGCCGCAACCTCCCCATCGACCCTGCCTTGAGTGTGACAGGGGACGGTGCCCCAACCCCCCAATTGGCCCTACCCTGAGCGTGACTGAGGGTGGCATTGCAACCTCCCGATCCGCCCTGCTCTGTGCATGATGGGGCGGCGCCACAACTCCCCAATCGGCCCTGCTCTGAGCCTGACCAGGGGCTGCACTTAGGAATTGGGCCTGCCCTCTGCCACCCGGGAGCAGGCCTAAGCCAGCAGGTCGTTATCTCCCGAGGGGTCCCAGACTTCAAGAGGGCACAGGCCGGGCTGGGGGACCACCCCCCTCCCCAGCCCCCCCCCCCCCCCACCGCCCTGAGTGCACAAATTTTTGTGCACCGGGCCTCTAGTATATGTATAATTTCCTCTTTCATCCTTTTTCTTCATTTTCTTATCTCTCTTACCATTTTTTTCTCTCCTTGATGGCATTTGTGCTCTCTTTTCTCTCCCCTAATTCTCTTTTCTCTGGGGGTCACTTATATTGTGGTTATCGGTGTCATGAGTACATTCGTGTTTTGTTCCCTTTGTGTCATGCCTTGTTAAGTTGCATTTTGTCCTGTTTGGTCAATATGGTAGGAAGCTAGCCACATAACCAGACACCTAGAGAGGAGACTCCATCCACAAACTTGTCAATAACACTCCAGACCCAACTACAGAGGCAGGAAGATGGTGGCAGTGAGGGAGAGAGCTTGAGTGAGTGAGGGAGCAAAAAGGGAGTATGTGGACGTGTGGGGTGTGTGTGTGTGTATGTGAGTGAGGAACAGTTAGATCCTGCAGGACCTTTGGGGACAGGCAGACCAAGCTTTCCTAGCTGGGCAGCCTCTGCTACCATTGCAAACAGTCCTGAGGCAGCCAGCTCTACACAGAGGTCATGCTTCTTGAAGGGGGAGCTGCTGTGACTGGGAGCCCAGCCTCACCTACACCCAGGGTGCCCTCAGACATCACCTGGGGCTCTACAGCCACCCCCTCCAGGGACTTGCTGCCTCAGCTTCAGTCCCACAGTCACTGAGACTCCAGCCACCCCACCCATGGGCTCCTGTGAGTTCCGAAGCACACTCCCCTCTGGCTGGCTAAATGCTTTGTCCAGGGCGCCAAGACCACATGAGCAGCAGCAGTGTGAGCAGCCCGCCCCCATCCGAAAAGCAGCAGCTGCAAGAGCAGCCCAGCCCTGTGCAAATAACAACAGCCTCACATGGCCTTCCCTCACCTGAGGAACAGCAACTGCATGGGCAGCCTGCACCCATCCAAGCAGCTGCAGCCCCACAAGCAGCGAGCCTCAGTCCAAGGAGCAGCAGCCACACACAACCCCCCCCCCCCCCAAACGAGGAACAGCAGCCATGTGAGGAGCCCGCCCCCACCAGCCAGAGGAGCCACCACTTCTGTGAGCAGCCACATGAGAGTGCCCATCAGAGGAACTGCCACCAACTGAGGAGTAGCCACTTCTATGAGTGCCCAAAGAGCAACTGCTGCCCAAGGAGGTGCTGCTGCCCGAGGAGTAGCCCCCACACAACTCAACACCTGGATCCATTGGTGAGAGCAACAATGGGGAGACAGAGAAACCACTAAAGGAAAGAAAAGGAGGAATTTTTTAAAAAGCAGCTAAGTGAGGAGAAACCAAGATGGCGGCATAGGTAAACACCTGAAATTGCTGCCTTGCACAACCACTTCAAAAATACAACTAAAAGACAAAACAGACATCACCCAGAACCACAGAAAGGCTGGCTGAGTGGAAATTCTACAACTAGAAGGAAAGAGAAAAGCACACGGAGGTGGTGTGGAAGTAAAGTGCAGAGGTATGGAGGCTCGAGCATGTGGAAAGGGGCTGGCAATGGAGGACGCCAGTGTCTTTCGCAATCGGGAGGGAGGCACAAGCTCCCGACGGCCCTGACTCCAGTTCTGGGTGAGTCTCTGGGGACTCAGACTCATATGGGGAGAAACTGGACTGTCTGGCAGCGGGCGGAACTCAAGGGCAGCTTTCTCTCAGAGGTGCTTGCAGTGATTACCAGGACACTGAGACACGGGACCTCTTAGGGCAGGACTAAGGATCAGCCATAGCTGTTTGCTCCGCCCTGTTGATTCCCTGAGACCCCGCCCCACCCAAGCTGTGTGCAGAGGCTTTTGCATATGAATGTCCTGGCCCTTTGGAATCAAAAAATACCTAACAACCTGCAGCTGGGTAGAAAGACCCAGAACATCTAAAAGAAAGCCCAAGGCCCCACAGCAGCTTGCATTCCTTCACAGCTGGGCCTCATCTGGGCACCTCCAAAACCCAAACAAGGAAGAAGAACCTGCAGATCTCTCCATAGCTCCTGCTGGGTAGCCTCAGGCAGAGCCTAAATTAGCACCTCCTTAGAGATCCAAGAGCCAGTGCACCCAGTGGTCAGAGTGGGACCATCCAGATTACAACTCCTCAGATCCATAAGGGACACACTCAGGGGGCAGACTCAGTGAGCACCAAAGCCCCACTGAAGCAAGTCTTGCCCCAGAAGGGTGTCTCCAGCACAGAAGTTCTCCCACTGCAGACACAGCTGATTCTCACAGCCAGTTGGCCTAGAGGTCAATTCCTCCCAGTGATACCTACAACAATCAAGGCTTAACTACAACAAGACTGTGCACACACCCCACAAAGGGGTGCACTAAGAGTGTCCACCCCAGGTAATTGGGGAGGCTGAGCCACTGGGCCCTATAGGACACCCAGCACAAAAAGCCACTCTATCAACACAGGGAAGCATAAAAAATGTGAAGACAAAGAAACAGGTCACAAATGACAGAAATGGAGGAAAGCAAACTATTGGATATAGAGTTCAAAACCACAGTTATAAGGTTTTTCAAGAATTTTCTAGAAACCGCATATAAATTTAGTGAGATCCTCGAGGATATGAAAAAGGACCAACTAGAAATTAAGCATACACTGACTGAAATAAAGAATAATATACAGAGATCCAACAGCAGACAAGAGGATCCCAAAAATCAAGTCAAAGATTTGAAATACGAAGAAGCAAAAAACACCCAACCAGAAAAGCAAAAAGAAAAAAGAATCCAAAAATATCAAGATAGTGTAAAAAGCCTCTGGGACAACTTCAAGCGTACCAACATCCGAATTATAGGGGTGCCAGAAGAAGAGAGAGAGCAAGATATTGAAAACCTATTTGAAGAAATAATAACAGAAAACTTCCCCTATCTGGCAAAAGAAATAGATTTACAAGTCCAGGAAGCGTAGAACCCCAAATAAGAGAAATCCAAAGAGGACCACACCAGGACACATCATAATTAAAATGCCAAGAGCAAAAGACAAAGAGACGATCTTAAAAGCAGCAAGAGAAAAACAGTCAGTTACCTACAAGGGAGTACCCATACGATTGTCAGCTGACTTCTCAACAGAAACTATGCAGGCCAGAAGGGAGTGGCAAGAAATATTCAAAGTGATGAATAGCAAGAACCTACAACCAAGATTACTTTACCCAGCAAAGCTATCATTCAGAATTGAAGGTCAGATAAAGAGCTTCACAGATAAGAAAAAGCTAAAGGAGTTCATCAAAACCAAACCAGTATTATATGAAATGCTGAAAGTTATTCTTTAAGAAGAGGAAGAAGAAAAAGGTAAAGATAAAAATTATGAACAACGGCCAAAACCGGTTTGGCTCAGTAGATGGAGCGTCGGCCTGCGGACTGAAGGGTCCCGGGTTCGATTCCGGTCAAGGGCATGTACCTGGGTTGCGGGCACATCCTCAGTAGGGGATATGAAGGAGGCAGCTGGTTGATGTTTCTCTCATCGATGTTTCTAACTCTCTATCTCTCTCCCTTCCTCTCTGTAAAAAATCAATAAAATATATTAAAAAAAATTATGAACAACAAACACATATCTATCAACAAGTGAATCTAAAAATCAAGTGAATAAAAAATCTGATGAACAGAGTAAACTGGTGAATATAATAAAATCAGGGGCACAGAAAGGGAGTGGACTGACAATTCTCGGGGGAGGGGGAAGGGTTGTGGGGTGTGTGGGAAGAGACTGAACAAAAATCATACACCTTTGGATGAGGACAGTGGGAGAGTAAGGGCAGAGGGTGGGGTGGGAACTGGGTAGAATGGAGCTATGGGGGAGGGGGGAGAGGAACAACTGTAATAACATGAACAATAATGATTTATTTATTTTTTTAAAAGCAGCTACGTGAAACAGAGGCATGCAATATGCCAGAAAAAGAATTCAGAATAAGGGTCACACAGTTCGTAAACTGGATGGATGAAAAAATCAACAACTTAAATAAGAATCAAGAAGAAATAATGACTGACATAGCTGCAATAAAAAACACTATGGATAGCTTCAACAGTAGACTAGGAGAAGCAGAGGACCAAATTAGCGAAATAGAAGACAGGGAAGCAAAACACACCCAAACTGAACTGCAATTGTAGAAAAAAAATTAAAAGAGAAGAGGAGAACCATAGGGAACTTTGGGACAACATGAAACAAAGCAACATATGAATAATAGGGGTTCCAGAATGACAGGAAGAGGAACCAGGGTTAGAAAACCTACTTGAAGAAATAATGTCAGAAGACTTCCCTGACGTGGGGAAGAAAAAGGTCACACAAGCACAGAGAGTCCCAAACAAGATGAACACAAAAAGACTCACACCAAGACACATCATAATTATGATCGCAAATGTTCAAGACAAAGAGACAATCTTAAAGGCTGCAAAAAAGAGACACAAAGTTACATACAAGGGATCTCCCATTAGACTATCAAATGATTTCTCAACAAAAACACATCAGGCCAGAAAAGAATGGAAGGAAATTTACAAAATGATGCAAAGCCAGGGACTGAATCCAAGAATACTCTATCCAGCAAGGCTATAATTCAAAATTGAAGGGGAAATACAGAGCTTCACAGACAAAAAGGCTAAGGAAGTTTATCACTACCAAGCCAGCAATGGAAGACATGCTAAAGGGACTGGTGTAAAAAAAAGAAATAAAAAGGTAAGAAGGAACAAATGCACAAGAAATAAAAATGGCTACAAACAAGTACCTATCAATAATAACTTTATATGTAAATGGACAAATGCTTCAATCAAAAGACATCAAGTGGCTGAATGGATAATAAAACATGACCCATATATATGCTGTCTACAAGAGACCCACCTTAGAACAAGTGACTCCTACAGATTGAAAGAGAAGAGATGAAAAATAACTTCCAGGTAAATGGAAATTAAAAAAAAGCTGGGGTAGCAATAGCTATATCTGGAAAAATAGACCTCAAAGTGAAGGCCATATCAAGAGATAAGGAAAACCACTTCATAATACTAACGGGATCGATACAACAAGAGAATATAACCCTGGTAAAAATATATGCACCCAATGTATATATATAAAAAAAACTCCTCGAAGATATCAAGGGAGAGATTGCCAACAATACAATCATAGTAGGGGACTTTAATACACCACTGATATCACTGGATAAATTGTCTAGACAAAAAATCAGTAAAGAAGCAGCAATTCTAAATGACTCACTAGATCAAATGGACTTAATTGACATCTTTAGAAGATTTCACCCCAAAGCCATGGAATATACATTCTTCTCAAGTGCACATGGGACATTATCAAAGATAACCACATATTGGGTCAGAGGCAAAGTCTCTCCAAATTCAAGAAGATTGAAATAATATCAAGCATCTTCTCAGATCACAATGGCATAATATTAGAAGTAAACTACAATAAAAACAATCACAAGAATTCAAACACTTAGAAGCTGAATAGCATGCTATTAAACAATGATTGGGTTACCAAAGAGATCAAAGAAGAAATTAAAAACATCCTGGAAATGAATTACAATGAAAACACAACAATCCAAAATCTATGGAACACAGTGAAAGTAGTCCTGAAAGGGAAGTTTGTAGCTCCACAGGCCTACCTTAAAAACCAAGAATAACTGTTAATAAATCATCTAACTGTACAACTTAAAGAATTAGTAAGAGAGCAACAAGAAAAGCCCAGAGTGAGCAGAAGGAAAAAAATAATAAAGATCAGAGCAGAAATAAATGATATAGAGTCAAAAAACAAAAACAAAAACAAAAAACCAATACAAAAGATTAATGAAACCAAGAGCTGGTTCTTTGAAAGGATATACAAGATTGATGAACCTTTAGCCAGGATCACCAAGAAGCAATGCGAGAGGACCCAAGTAAACAAAATCAGAAATGAAAGGTGAAATAACAACCGACCCACAGAAATACAAAGGATTGTAAAAAAAACACAAACTATGAACATGCCTATTCCTACAAACTGGACAACCTAGAAGAAATGGACATATTCCTAGAAAAATAAAACCTTCCAAAACTCAGTCAGGAAGAATCTAAAAATTTCAATATGCCGATAACTATGGAGGAAATTAAAGCAGTCATCAAAAAGATTCCAGCAAACAAAAGCCTGGGGCCAGAAAGCTTCATAGGGGAATTTTACCAAACATTCAAAGAAGAAATAAAACCTATCCTTCTCAGAATATTCCAAAAAATGGAAGAGGAAGCAACATTTCTAAACTCATTCTATGAAGCCAGCATTACCCTAATACCAAAACCAGATAAAGACAACACAAAGAAAGAGAACTACAGGCCAATATCCCTGATGAACATAGATGCCAAAATCCTCAACAAAATTCTAGCAAATCGAATACAGCATTATATCAGAAAGACAATGCACCATGACCAAGTAGGATTTATCCTGGCAATGCAAGGATGGTACAATATCCACAGATCAATAAACGTGATACATCACATAAACAATTTGAGAGATAAAAATAACATAGTCATATTAATTGATGCAGAAAAAGCATTTGACAAAATCCAACACACTTTCTTGATAAAAACCCTCAGCAAAGTGGGAATACAGGGATCATACCTCAACATAATAAAAGCTTTTTATGACAAACCTACAGCCTACATCATACTCAATGGGCAAACACTAAAACCATTTCACCTAAGAACAGGAACAAGACGGGGATGCCCACTTTCACCACTCCTATTTGACATAGTACTGAAAGTGCTAGCCCTAGCAAACAGAAAAGAAGACGAAATAAAAGGCATCCAAATTGGAAAAGAAAAAGTAAAATTGTCATTATTTGCAGGTGACATGATACTGTACTTAGAAAACCCTAAATATTCCATCAAAAATTATTAGACTTAATAAATGAATTCGGCAATGTAGCAGGATACAAAATTAATGCCAATAAATCTATGGCATTTCTATACACCAATAGTAAACTTACAGAAAGAGAGATTAAAAAAAAACATTTACCATTGCACCAAAAAATAAGATACCTAGGAATAAACTTAACTAAAGATGTAAAAGAACTATACTCAGAAAACTACAGGACATTGAAAAAAGAGATAGAAGAAGACATAAACAGATGGAAGAACATACCGTGTTCATGGATTGGTAGAATCAACATCATCAAAAGGTCCATACTAGCCAAAGCAATATATAAATTCAATGCACTCCCCATTAAAATACCAATGGCATATTTCACAGACTTAGAACGAACTCTCCAAAAATTCATCTGGAATAAAAAAATGACCCCAAATAGCTGCAGGAATCTGGAGAAAGAAGACAAAGTAGGAGGGATTTCAATACCAGATATCGAGCTGTATTACAAAGCCACTGTTCTCAAAACTGCCTGGTAGTGGCATAAGAACAGACATATAGACCAATGGAGTAGAATAGAGAACCTAGAAATTGACCCAAACCACTATGCTCAATTAATATTTGACAAAGGAGGCAAGAGCATACAATGGAGTCAAGACAGTCTCTTTTAATAAGTGGTGTTGGGAAAGCTGGACAGATACATGCAAAAAAATAAAACTAGACCACCGACTTACACCATACACCAAAATAAACTCAAAATGGCTAAAGGACTTAAACATAAGACGGGAAACCAAAAAAGTCTTAGAGGAATCCACAGGCAACAAATATCAGACATATGCCAAAGCAGTATCTTCGCCGATACAGCTCCTAGGGCAATGGAAACTAAAGAGAAAATGAACAAATGGGACTACATCAAAATAAAAAGCTTCTGCACAACAAAAGAAACCAAGAACAAGGAAGCCCACTGCATGGGAGAACATAGTTGCCAATGTTATCTCCGATAAGGGTTTTATCTCTAACTTTTACAGGGAACTCATACAACTTAACAAAAAGAAGATAAACAATCCAATCCAAAAATGGGCAAAGGACCAAAATAGATACTTTTAGAAAGAGGACATACAGAAGGCTAAGAGACATATGAAAACATGCTCAAAGTCACTAAACATCCGAGAGATGCAAATCAAAATGACAATGAGGTACCATCTCACACCTATCAGAATTGCTGTCATCAACAATTCAACAAATGACAAGTGCTGGCAAGGATGCAGAGAAAAAGGATCCCTCATGCACTGCTGGTGGAAATGCAGACTGGTGCAGCCACTGTGGAGAACAATATGGAGTTTCCTCAAAAAACAAAAAATGGAACTGCCATTTGACCCAGTGATCCCACTTCTAGGACTATATCCCAAGAAAACAGAAACACCAATTAGAAAGGATATATGCATCCCTATGTTCATAGCAGTGTAATTTACAGTAGCTAAGATTTGGAAACTGCTTAAGTGCCCATCAGCAGATGAGTGGATTAAAAAACAGTGGTACATCTACAGAATGGAATACTACGCTGCTGTAAAAAGGAAGGAACTCCTACCATTTGCAACAGCATGAATGGTCCTGGAGAGCATTATGCTAATTGAAATAAGTCAGTCAGAGAAAGATAAATATCGCATATTCTCACTCATTTGTGGAATATAATGAACAACATGAACTGATGAACAAAAAAAGATCAGAGACAGAGAAGCATTGATCAGATGCTCAATCCTCAGAGGGAAGGTAAGGGAGGTTGGGGGAAAGGGGGAGAGATCAACCAAGACTTGTGTTCATGCATATAAGCCTAACCAATGGACACAGACAGCACAGGGGTGAGGGTATGAGTGTGTGTGTGTGGGGGGGGGGGGGGGCAATGGGTAGATAAGGACACATATGTATTACCTTAATCAATAAAGAAAGAAAATGTTTTAAAAAATCAATGGAAAAATATCCTTGGGTGAGAATTAACAAAAAAATATTAGCCTGCTATATTTAGTCAAACATTTCATTAACACCTCCCCTCTTCTCCTCCCTCCCCCCATGCCTTGGCAGGGCCAGACTGAATAATTTGGCAGGCCTTACAGGGCTCTCAGGCCAGATGTTCCGCACCCTTGCTCTACACTATGAACATCTTGAGATTGGAATTATGTCTTTGAATTACAGGCAAATATTAACCCCTCAAGAGTTTCTGTAGAATTAATTCGATGAATAAATAAATGAAGCCAACAAATAAAAGAAGACTAATGCGAAGGGTGATAAGGAAGGGTGGAGAGGCAAGTTGGTCCCAAGCAGTCTCACTTCCAAGATATTGATAGAAGTGTGTGTGTGTGTGTGTGTGTGTGTGTGTGTGTGTGTGTGAGAGAGAGAGAGAGGGGGGGGAGGGGCATGTTTGCATGGGAATAGTGCTAGTACAGGGAAAATGGGCTTTATACCTAACTATATAGAAATACTTTCAGTGTAGCAAGTAAGAATGTCACTGCCATTTTCTGATGTATAAATGCTACATTTCTCTAAATCAGAGAAATTTGCTCTGTACTTTCATCCACATAACTGGCAGAAAATTCAACCTCAATCATGTTTGGTGTGTTCTCTCTTATCCTCCAGGGATTAATTCAAGGATATCCTGGTATTTGCAATGCCATGGCTGGCAGAGTCCTATCAGCTACTCCATCTGCTGTGACTCACCAGTTTCCCAGGGCACTGGTCAGGCAGCTGTACTAGGAAGACCAGAGATGCCCCTCATGGTGGTGCACTGCTCTACCACACACAGAACCTCAGACTCCTGTGAACTTGGAGGTAAGTGTGGAGCCTCTAATGGGCACCGTGTAATCATTCCCGTTAGAGACTTCCATGAGAGAGAGCCCAAGCCCTAGAGCCTTCCAGAAATCTGCCTGGGGTCAGTGCACCTGCCCCACTCCCAGGCGCAGGGCCACAGGGAAACCAACCTTCTTCCTCGATTAGGTAGCTTGTGTGGCTTCCATTCCAAAGCCCTAACCTCCATGCTCTCCTCTGGGGAACCCAATCCAGGAAAATTTTTGTACTGAGTGTTATGGGTGGAAAAATAATCTGAAAATAACAGTTATTCCTTTCTTTACAACTCACCTTGTTACACAGGTCTTCAGAAGTAACAGTTTTATCATCATCTTCCCAAATTCTCCCCACCCCTAACCCACCAGCAGCCCTGAACATCCCAACAGTTCCAGCCACTATTTTGCTTTGTAGCATGGAAAAGCTCAAAGCGCAGGGTCTTGGCAGCTGTCCCATTTTTCTTCATCCTGTTCATGACTCCAAAGAAAACATTTCTAACTCAAAAACAAGCTGAAGGTTTCTGTTGAGACCTCAAATATTTTCCCAGAGTACACCATAAAAATAATAAGGTCATAACATTTTAAATAATCTGGTAGAGTTCTTGTGCAAAAGCCTGTTATAGTTTTGTTTATTATACAAAGAACCTCAAGTCTGCTTCTAAATAAAATATTTTCTGAAAAATAAAGCAGGCTTCCCTCTGCTGTTCCAAGTCTCAAGAAGAAGCACCATTTGTTATCATAAAAATTCAAGCAAATATTTTTATACACTTACAATTGTTTTTCTGACTTGCCTAATTTTGTAGTTGTTACTCATGCTAGCACTGCACTCAGCTTTCCACATTAATGTTTTCTTCAAAATATTTTACTTTGGTAATATAAATGTACACTATATTGCCAAAAATATATTGGGAAAGCATAGGCATCAATGGGTTGTACTGAAACTTGGCTTCATTTTGAAAACAATAGGAAATTCATGAGAAGAGTTTGGGGAAGAAGAAATATTTTAATGATCTAATCCCATAATATTTATGTTCTCTCACTTGTAAATAACAAAACTAAAAATCTGCCCCATTCTATTAAGTAAGACTTAATTTTAAACTAAATGCATTATGAAAACATGAACAAATACTATTGGAGACAAAAAATACTTAACCTGTGAATATTCACATTCTTCCCTTCACTGCCCTTTGAGAATAATTCCACCAGAGCCATCTTGATTTGTGAGCATCTGTGATGTAAGAAAAGTACAGACAAGAGTGGAGTGTGTTTACTTTGGACTGGCACAGGCTAAATTTTACTTCTGGAAGCAACAATGCTACAGGTGTAAGGAAAGACAAGAGCCAAGGAAGTCTTAGGAACTTTTTACTCAGGGCTGGGAATGAGTAGGCGGCTAAAACCATAGAACCCAAGGGCTTTCTGCAGGCAGGCTGCTGCTCCAAAGTTAAGGTGGGGACTAGACTTGAAGTGTTGCCCTGGCTGTGTATTAATGCCCTTGACAGACTCTAGTAAGGAGTTTCTAAATGTTAGATTTTGTTTATTTAATTTTTTAATAGATCATACATTCACAAGGTTCAACATTTTAAATGTACTCTGAGGTTTATTGGGAAAAAGTTTCCCTGATATTCCAGACACCAGGGTTTCTCATCCCTGGAGGCTGCCAATATTACTGGTAGCTTGTTTATCTCCGAGAGGTATTACATTCACATGGAAGCAGATAGACATTTGATTGTATATTTTCCCTCTTCGTTTTTTTTATACACGTTATAGCATACTACACAGATTCTTCCACACACTCCTTTGCTATCTTTACAACTTCTTGGATGCATTTCATTTTATTACATAAAGAGATTCTTTTTTTTGGCAAATGTAGAGTATTCCACTGTAGCAATGTACAAATATTTTTAGCTAGTCCACCCTTTTGGCTGCTTCCAATAATTTGCTGTTATATACATGATGCTGTGAATTACCATAGTCTTAACTTATTTTGTATCATGTGCCTCTTCAGAGGTCTGGTAAAGCCTATGAATTTCTTCTCACCATAATGCTTTCAGGTGTATAAAGTAAAATTCTTAGGGTTGAAAAGAAAGCAATTATTCTAAAATATAGTTACCAAAATATTTTTATTTTAAAATATATGTGCTTATTTATTAATGAATTAAATGACAAGATCTAAAAGTGAGCCTTATAACTACTGCAATTTCATAGTATTCTTACAGGATTCCATGCAGGAGGAATAGAGGAAACCGAGTCAGGAAACTTAGGACAGGGCCAAACAGTGTGAGTAATTTGCAGCTGGCCTACAAATAACCACTATCTTCCCCAGCCAAGGACACCTGGAAAGCAAATAGTTAAAGACCTCCCTAAGGAGAGAATGCAGGAAAGGAGGGGAAAAGAGGAAAGGAAAATAGGTTACTCTTATTCACTAAGCAGAGAAGCCAGAAGTCTGGGGAGTTGGGGGGGCGGGCGGGCAGGAGGGGGGCTCGGCAAGATAAAGTTGCAGGATTCTGGGAAGACCACAACAAGAAAACATTGAGACTTAATCTGTATCAAGATACTCAGCAAAGGATCTTTTGAAACCTACAGACAGGAGGAGGGTATATTACTCCTCAAACTTGCTCCAGACACTCGCTTTTCCATGATTAGCTGGGAAAGCCCATCTGTGCTCCAAGCTGGATGAAATAGATTTGCTTGCTTTGCTTTGCTTTTTCAATAAAGTTGCATGCTTTTCACAACGCAGCCAAGATCTCTCGTATAAATTCATTTATATGAGAAGACAAGGATCGAGTTTGGGGACAACCCTCTCCCAACTAGCTCAGGAGGTTGTCCTGTCCAGTAACACCTCTCTGGTGTCAGTGAGAGGTGCCTATAACATATGAGTAAACATAAAATCATATTTCAGTGTATCTGCAATAACTGTAATCCTAATATATAAAAAGCCAGGGTCTGTCACGACCTAAACGACCAGATGAATGACCAAACAGCAGGCTCCATTGATCAGGGGATGGCTAACAGGGGAACCGGGGTCCCTCAGGCACTGAAGAATCCATGGCAGCAGCCACTGGTGAGCGGGTGGGTGGAAGGCAGACCGCTTGGTCCCTTCTCCTGGCCCTCAGACTCCAATCAGTCAGTGGCGGAGGCGGGGCGGAACTAGGGACTGGCTCCCTTAGTAGTCTTGCAGGTTCAATATCCAGAGGACAGGACAGGCACCAATGGACCAGCACCGCCAGCACAATCCTGACAGCACTGCTGGCCTCCTGGAACTCAGCCTCCGGCACTGCAGCCGCTTCCCCTCCCTAGATGCTCCACAAGGAAGAAAGGATACCGCCAGCAGCATCAGGGGCAACCAGTGGTTACTGCTCTCCCCTGCTTTCTCCAGGTCACTCAAGCCGGCCCCACCCACCCCACTCCAGATGAAGTGTGCGCACTGCACACGGAAGGAGATGTGAGTAGATAGCACACAGGCAATTAATTTCAAAAGATTTGGACCAATCATTTCCCTCATTGGCCTGTTGGTTTGTTCCTCTCTAAGTATTTCCTCTACAACCTCACAAAAGGAGCAGATACTAATAGGAATAGTCCATTAAGGCTAATTAAAGCCATTAAAATTAATTTTGTTTGGAGATTTATTGGGAAAGTTGGGACTCCCATTGAGACCATTGATGCACGCCAGGGAGTCACTCAGCGGAGTCTCTGAAGCGACTGCTGCTGGGGGCTGTGACACAGTGGCTGCCCCTCCACACCGTCCCCTGCACTGCAGGCCTGGCACTGGCTCTGAGGGGCTCCAGTTCTCTCACTGCTCAGCTCATCATCGCAGCTGCACCTCCAACCCCTTTAGGTTGTGAGAGGAGAATAAGACGGTGTGAACCACGAAGGCCAAACTGAGGGATGTTTTCACAAGAAGATGGACCCAGCCATCATTTTTATGATGTGGTTTGTGAACCATTAAATGTCCCCCCTTAAAATATATCCTCAGGGCGTGCCCAGTGCCAGAGAGCCCGTGGGGAGCAGAGCCCCTAGATGTGAGCATTCTGTGCATTTCAGGGTCTCCTGAGGGTGTACGTCCCTGGAGGGTGAACCCCAGGCTTCGGGGAGGCCTCAGACCATTGTTTGAACTTACAGCTCTCACAATGTATGAAGGCAGGAAAGCCAGCTGTGAAATTTGCATCCCATCCCCAGGTGTTACAGGGTGACAGGCAAAGCTAAACAGGTGGAATTGCAATGGTGCCTCAGCTGACGGAGGCGGGAGGGTGCCCTGAATCCCTGGGCCTCTGTGATTGCGGGAGTCCTCACACGGAGCCAAGGGAAACAGAAGGAGGACCTGAGGAAGTGTGAGGGGCTTGGCTGTTATTGCTGAAGGAAGAGGCTGGAGGCAGAGCCAGTGGTTCTCCTGAGCCCCTGGGGCAGAGACGAGCCTGCCACACCCAGTGCCTCCGCTGTGTCCCTACCGACAGAACTGCAAGTCCATCAGCGTGCACTGCTGTCAGCCCATGTGCGTGGTCCTTCATTACAGGAGGATGGAAATGGCCCCCAGGGGGGTGGGATCAGAGGCTCTGTGGCCAATGAGCGAGCAAGTGGAGAGTAAATGGTGGGAAGGGTGAGGACAGCACTTCAGAAAGCCAGGTGTACTCAGGAATACACGGGGGGACACTGAGCGGTGCAGGAACATGGGAGCTGGGCAGGCAGACAGCAATGCTGCACAAGAGGGGAGGTGGTGGCAGAGGGCAGTGGGGGCAGTAAAACCCCTGTGGACTCAGCCAACAGCAGGCCTGGGTCTCACAGGTCCTGTGGTCAGAGTAGGGCAGCTTAGCGGACCCTCTGCTCCAGCTCTCACATGCTGTGCAAGCTGCGGCGAGCAGGGAGCCTTCTGGCCCACGCTCATTGGGACACTGGCAGGACCCATCCTGGGGACTGTCTGACTAGAGGCCCAGATGCATGCTGGCTGTGGACAGAGACCCCCTGAGGTCCTAGAGGCCACCCCAGCTCCTTGCCATGGCTTCTCCAGTACCCAAGGGGGCCTCCCACTGAGGCTGCCATGACCGAGCCAGACAGGACCCAGGGAGCCACAGGAGCCTTATCCCAGCTCCCTGGCTGGGCTGTTAGGAGCAGCCATGGCCTCTCTCATACTCGAGAGGAAGCGTTCACACGAGGCAAGACACTAAGAAGCGGGGCCACTAGGGTCTGCCCACCACAGACACCAGTCACCCTGGACCCCTTCACAGTGTTGCCTGGATCCTAAATGTTGGGAAATGTGTGACTCCTGCCAACTGTTTGTCCGAGGAGAGGACGGGTCCATTCTCCATGGTCCCCATGGGCAGTTGTCAGATCTCCCAGGAGGCCTTGCAGAGGCCGTCTTGCTGGGGGGCCTAGAGACTCAGATCTTTTTGTCCATGTAAAACGGTCCAAGTCTAGCATGTCAGACACAGATTCCACTGTAAGAAATGTACAAATGAACAAAACAAAACAAATCTGAGAGTCAGATAAGCCAGTGCAGTGTCTGTCGGCAGTGTCTCCTCAGAAGGGCCGTCAGGGGTCATTGGTAGAAATTCCATCACCTGGAAACCCACAGAAAGATTGCTCAGGGCTAGAGAAAGCTCTGGAGATGCTCACTGAATGAGTGCGTGACAATATGGTCCCCGATTTCTTTAATAGAGGGGACGTCTTAGGCCTTACCACACAGCCTCTGTTATGATGCATTTACATCATCCTATATAATAAAAGCCTAATATGCAAAATGTCCAGTCGTCTGGTCAGCCATTCAACCAATCAAAGAATAATATGCTAATGATATTCTAAGGCCACTCAACTGCTTGCTATGACATGCACTGGCCACCAGGGAGCAGAAGCTCTGACCAGTAGGTTATTTTGCTGCTGGGGTCCCGCCAATCAGGACTGAGCGAGACAGGCCAGACACACCCTGGAGCCCTCCCATGGTCCCTCCCCAGCTGGCCAATCTCCCGGGTACCTCACCAGACCGATTGTTCACCGGTGGGGTCCCTCGGCCTGGCCTGCACCCTCTTGCAATCCGGGACCCCTAGGGGGATGTTGGAGAGCTGGTTTCAGCTGACAGTGGAATGACCCATCACTATGACATGCACTGACCACCAGGGGGCAGACGCTCAATGCAGCAGCTGCCCCCTGGTGGTCAGTGTGCTCCCACAGTGGGAGCACTGTTCAGCCAGAAGCTGGGCTCACAGCTCTCGAACGCAGCGGCAATAATGGGAGCCTCTCCTGCCTCTGCGGCAGCGCTAAGGATGTCCGACTGATGGCTTTGGCCCGCTCCCCATGTATTTCTAATACAATTCAATTAGAAATGTATTAGCACTTTCTAATTCAAAACACTTCTAGGAATTTAAAAATATATACAAATATACTTGAATGTTTAGGAAATTATATATATAAGGGCTTCTTAACAAGGGCTGCACAGAAAAATTAAAAGATTCATCAACTCATATGGGAAAAATCTTGCGTTTTTGTCTTCATTAAGCTCTAACTGAAATTTATTATTTTCTTTAATTATGAAAGTAGGCAGGAAACCACAGTAGTATCAGCCTTTGTTACCAATAAAAACCAGGTCTTTTATGTCATACTAGAGGCCTGGTGCATGAAATTTGTGCACTGGGGGGATCCCTCAGACAACTGGAAATTTGAACATTGGAAGCATATTTGATGTTACTAAGGAACTGCTGTTAGTAATTCATAATGTTATGCTAGTAATTTTTTTTTTAAGATACATAGTGAAAAATTACAGATTATATAATGTCTGGAATATGCTTCAAATAATATGAATGAGAGGGAGTAGCTGAACTATTGATGTAGCAAGATTGGTGGTGGATAATTTTTGAAGTTGAATGAAGAGCTATATGGGAGGGCTAATATATGATTCTGTCTAATTCTCTGTAAGTTTAAAATTTTGAAGTAAACAAAATAATTACAGATCAATTTTTCTCAAATGAGGACAATGTGGTAAGAAGAAAGGCTGAGAAATATCTAATTTTTGTTAAGTTCTACTTCCACATTATCCTTTTAAAAATTAGAATTTAAAAATTCACATTCTTTATGGATCAGAAATGTTGTCTGTTCCATGGGAAGGAGCATCTATATAGTCAGGGCATCTACTATTCAGGAGATAGTCTGATAGGTTTGGAGAAGGCATGTGCTAAAGATGAACTTACCTGGGAAGTAGACTACAGATGGAGATTAGCTTGCAGGAAGTTTTGTAAGGAGTGCTCTTAGGATCATCAGCTTTGAAGTGAAGGGAGGAAGAAGCAGAACTGGGCAACAGGAGAACTTAAACTATGATGCAATTATAACAGGAACCTTGGCTGATTCCACATGGATCTCTGGAGCTAGGGTGGCCCTTCTGAGTTGTCTCAGTTGAAGCAAGGATCTAAGTCTATTCCTTCTCATCAGTCATTACAAGTGGGTTGCCCTCTGGAAGGGATATACCTTGTGTGAGACAGCTTCCATAGGTTGAAAGCATATAAAGAGTGTGAAGTATATAAAACCTTTTATCACTTTCTATGGGTTTGGTATGTTGTCAGGAATTTAATGTTAAGAGTTGTCCTTTGGTACTAATTCTTACCCGTTATTCACCTAGGAGCAATAATTCCTGGATTGAGTGCAGTGAAGTTGATGTGGTGACGTATAGTGGACTCTGTGGGGTACTGCCCAAATCCCCTTCAGGCCTAAGGCCCTCGTTCCCCAATCTGCTGAGAGTGTACTGGCTGAGGCAGCCATCTGCAGCTGAGGCTCTCTCTGAGCATTGCTCTCAACCTATGGTCCCTAAGTCCCTTGAGGTTCCCAAAATGGCAATAGGGTTCTCTGAATTATTTCCAGTACAATTTTAAAGGTGAACTCTAACATTGAAATTTTTATTTTTATTTTAATAAATTTCAAATTTATTAAAACGTTTCAAGAATAGTGCCAAATACTCCTATATTTTTTAATCTAGATTCGCCAGTTGTTAACACTTTGCCATATTCACGTTATCATTTTCTTTTATAACCATCTTACAATGATTAAAATCAAGGAATTCAATAATTATCCAATGCTACTATCTAATCCATAGTTCATATTAAAATTTCACCAGTTGTTCCAATAATGTCCTTAATAGCAATGTTTTTTCCCCTAGGGGCCAGGATCCAATTCAAGATCTTGCCTTGCATTCAGTTGAGATGTGTCCTCAGTTTCCTGCAACCAAGCCTATTTCCTCAGTCTTTCCTTACTTTCATTACCTTGACACATCTGAAGATTGCCCACATCTTTGGCAGGAATATGGTAGAAGTAACTGTATTCGTGTTCTATACTGCACAATAAGTTATCACAAATTTAGCAGCCTAAGACAGCACACATTTTATTATCTCACAGTTTCTGGGGGTCAGGACTTTGGGCACAGTGTAGCTGAGTGCTCTATAAGGCTGTAATCAATGTGTAATTGACAGCTGTGTTCTCCTCTCAGGATTCTACTCAGGGAGGAACTGCTTCCAAACTCTGTTGTTGGCAGGATTTATTTCTTTTTGGTTGTAGAACTTGTGCTTCTTCAAAGTCAACAAGGAGAGCAAGACTCTAGAGTCAGACTGCTAGCAAGACAGAGCCTTATATAATGTGAGATAATCACAGAATGCCATCCCATTACCTTTGCCATATTCTATTGCTCAGAAAGAAGTCACAGGTCCTGCGCATACTCATGATGAGGAGATTATTCAAGGACATAAATATCAGAGGTAGGATTATGGGGGGGCACATTAAAGTCCCCCTCTTTGCATCTTATCAGATGGCTCATGATATTCATTAGTCTCTCTACTTGTGATATTAACTTGTATCACCTGATTAAGGTGGTGTCCACCAGTCTTCTCAAGTTACTCTTTTCCCCTTTCTAAATATAAGAATTTGCAGGGTGATATGTACTTTGAGACAATGTCAATGTTACATTTTCATCAAACTTTTAGTTAATAGCTCTATAAACTTGTGAATTCCTAATTATTCAACCAGTTATAATCCATTACTAATGTTCAAATTGTTCCAGATTTTGCCCATGAAAATCTTTTCAAGCTGACCCCTGTGTCCTTTCAACTGGGGACAATCATTCTGTGAACATTCCCTGACTTTCTAGCTTGTATTTTCATTTTCTGTATATTAAGGTGTTTGGTATCTTAAAAACCTTTCTGGCTGGGACAGACTACACCTTCTGGAGCTAGCCAACTCTTTGAGATAGCAAAGGCCCAGCCAGGAGCATACCTTCAATATATAGACTGACCAATCCTGAGCCAGTCCTCCTATATTTGTCTCCTGACCCCGGGAGGCAATACTCTGCTTCCTTAATCGTGCCAGTGCCAGGTGCCAGGCAACTAGGGATCATCCCTATAGTTTATAGCTCTTCACAATTATCCAAACTAGGCAATCCTAAATTGTTTATTTTACCCTGCCTTGCCTTTCCCTTGAAACTCCAATAAAGGTGGCCTAAGCTTTCCCCTCATTCTTGCCCCTTTTGCCTCCTGACCACCCTGGTGTCATTCCCCGTGGCCCCGCATGGCATACTGTGCCTCTGTTTTCAGGACTGTGTATAATGCATTTTTTTAGCCCAAGTATTTCCTGTGTCACCTATTGTGACTAAACTTTACTGATCATCACCTAAAAGACCACTAAACACTGACACAAGACATTTCAGAATTACCCCCAAATCTTCCTTGCGTCAGCCCTAGAACCAGCCATTTTCTTAAAGTGTCTTGGGTTTGTTTTTTGTTTTTTTATTGGAGAATGAAATTTAGAAACCAATATCTGGGGGCTAGGTGTATTTTACATATAATGGTATTAACACTTATGGAAATATTTGTTCTCATCTACCACCTGCCCGGGTTGGAGGTAAAATGGTGGGATGGTTAAGAGGGTGGGCTCTGGATCCAGACTGCCTGAATTCTCATCCCAGCCCCATAGACAAGCCATAAGATCTTGGGAGAGTTACTTACAATTTAATCACCTGTGTGATGGTGTTTATAACCGTGTCTTCCTCAAAAGGTTATTGTGAGAATTTAGTGAGATTTACATGTAAGGTTCTTCAACTCATACCTGGCACACAGTAATTGCTTAGTAAATATTTGTTGAATGATCCTCATGTTGATTAGAAGCTCTGACAGAAGAATGAAAATGAAGGGGAAACCCTGATCTATATCCTTTTCAGAAAATAAATAAAAAGTGAATTTGTCAGAAATCTTTATCCTCTTGTAGAAATTCTCTAAAATTTTTAAGAATTCTCTACAATAATTTAAAATTTTTCTTTAATATGCTGTAATATACCGTAAGCTAAAGATATCCCTGTGAAATGCCACGTATGCGATTCAAGAAAAAAATGTTTTCTGTTCATTTATGTTCATGTTCATCCTTCTTCATTAAAAAAGAAAATAAAAGTCAGAAAGAAAACCACACAAGCCTGGTGCCAAATCTAAATGTGACTGTCTGGGGCTCAGATTCCTACAGACACCAAGACAATTGAGAAAAGAGGAAATAGGAGGAGAAAGTGGAGAAGGACAAGGCCCACAATCATTCTCCCTGGTGCTCTCTTGAGGAGATGTGAGAGCTGCCAGAATCTATGTCTGCAAAGAAGATGCAAGGCAAAGCAGGGAGTCTAATCCCAAGCATGTTTCTAATAATATCTTCTCAACAACTGACATCTCTTTACCAAATTCCTGATTTCATTACCTCCAGGAACAGCTATCCTGAAGGGTCTCACCAAAAAGCTTAGTTGGCTCCTTCTGGGCAAGGAAAGAATCATTAGAAATATTCTAGATAATTTTTAGGTTTTAAATTGGTGTTTTAGTCCCTTTACAATTCTTGCTCAAGTTTTCCTCACCTTCTAAGTCTGAAAAAGTAATTTCCAAATCACCATGACTTGTTGAAAATCATGACCGCAGAATCTTTTAGTCCGTTGAAACAGGGTAGCTAATGGCTTAACTTGAAAATGGAATGGATTTCCCATCAGAGTACTCATAGTACATGACTGTGTTTTTGTAACCTAACACAATGAAGAAGTTGTCACTAGATTATTCAGCAAGTTAGAATCTCAATTCCCTTTCTGGGAAGGAAATCTGAGGCATGTGTTTTTGCTAGATGCTAGAATCAATGTCAGGCAGAGATTATGCACAGGAAGGTAGGAAGTAAGGTCAATCAATTGTCTACCTTGGTCAGAACCAAGTTTTACAGCCAAACCTCTCTCTCTCTCTCTCTCTCTCTCTCTCTCTCTCTCTTTCTCACACACACACACACACACACACACACACACACACACACACACACACCTCTCTCTCTCTCTCTCACACACACACACACACACACACACACATACACACACACACACACACACCAAGTCTCAACTGCTCCATTTCTATAAAGGTTCTTGGCAAAATTCCCCTAGGGCAAAATCACTAGTAACTGGAGTTTTCAGCTCATTCAGTATCAGTGGGAAATTTGCCACATTGGCTTTTGACTGACAACCACAAAAACCAGTTTGACTGGGAGTAGTGAGACCACGAGGTCTAGGTGGAGTATTAGCTCACCAGCTTGGAATGATAACTTGGAGACTGCTCACACCACTTCTTATGTATACTTCAATCTAAGTCTCTGAGAGCACTGAAATCACAAAATGACAGCAGATTTATTGCAGGAAGGTTTTTTATTCAGAACTCAACCACCAAAGAAAAGCTCCTTTCATCAGGGAACCCTGGAAAGTGGTGTCTAAAAATCAGCTCCAAGCCAACTGCACTTACTTCTCAATCTTGTATGATCTCCAATTCCCACAGAAGCCCCACTGGGCTGAATTTTTAATGGCACAAAAGCACAAGGGAGAGAGGTCCACCCCAAGCTTTCTGGAGGAAAATGTTTAGCATATTTTTTTATGTAAGATCAAAGGCCAGGTGGGGAAATCCTTTTACACATTAAATCAGGATGAAAATAGGTTTTATTATTTCTCTCCTATACTGAATTTAGGAAAAATTAATTAGTATTTTTAAACTTTTAATTGTGCATGCATATATCTTGATTGTTGACAGTTCTATTTTTCTACAATAAAACCAAGCTTATTGACTATTGGCCATAGCCTTAGTGCTCTGATTCCACTAGATTTCTGGCCATTCAACCCATGTTTGTGGGAAGTGTTATCATTTGAAAATACAAGGTTAACTTTAAAATCATTTGTCTAATTAAAGTAGAACCAAAATAATTAATGTCTTGAAATTACGTTATTCAGAAATGACAAATAAAAAGTGCTTAAATCTGGTCCACGTTTTTCATTGGAGAGGGTGTTTGTGATGTCAACGTGTAAAGTAAAGGTCACGAGTGTCTGAGTCAGTGAGACCTGAGTAGGAGGAATCCAGAGTGTGTCACTCACCAGCCTGTGACTCTAGCTTACTCACTTACTCATAAGAGCCTCAGTTTCCTCACCTGGAAGCAGCTCCACACAAGAGAGCTATAAAATTCTATTTCAACGAGAGAGGCTGCATACTATTTAATTGTTCCTCCCTCTTCCCCTAAATGTAAAGAAACTAGATAACAGTTTTTGTCATCTTCCCCCAAAGGTAGCTGGGATCTGGAAACATAAAAGAGAACCACAGAGAGAATCACTTGGTTGATCAGCTGCTCCTGAGAATGCTGGGTAAAACTGAAATTTTTCAAATGGAAATGCCAATTCTGCCTAACTTTTCATAAGACATTTTGGTTTTGCTTAAAAGCAAATAACCTTAGAAATGAACATACTCAACTCTGCTATTTATTTGAACAAAATTTAGCAAATGTTTATTGAGAGCCAACTAAATGCCGGACACTGTTTTAGCTGCTATGCCCTGGAAGATAGCCTGCTCTCTGAGACCTTAGCAGAGCTGGGGTGGCTGATGAGGATATACATTAGGGCATCACGGTCTGCATGGTGATGGATGCGGCGGGGGATGTTTAAGGACAAAATGGGAGTTATATGCGGGGTTTTAGACAGACAAGGGTATGATGGGAGTCATGGAAAAACTGGTGGGACAGATCAACAGAGTGGAAGGTTAGAATGAGGATGCCTCAACTCACTCACCTGTACTGCCACCCAGACCCTGACATCTGTGGAATCCTGCCTGCAGTAGGACTTCAGCCAGGACAGAGGGCACCCATTCCCTGTTGTTGGATGCATGGTGGTGAAGGGATGGTGCACTTGTGCAGATTGCCTCCCTACACCTGAGCAGACAGTGGTGCCAGCTTCCCTGCCAACACTAAGTTTTCCATTCATCTATTTCCTCAGGCTAGTGTGGATCATGGCCTCACGTTTGCTAGCATGCTCAGGCCATGCTTCCTCTTAAGTCCTCCTCCCAGAGTGGATCGTCATCAGTAACTCCAGTTGGCTCCTCACATTTAGTATGCATCTTGTTCTCTAGTTTGGGCCCAAATTCCTTGGATTCTGGCCTCAGCCTGAGCTTCTGGATTCACCAGCCCCACTCCCTTTTCTTTTCTGAATTAATAACTCACCATCTTGGTCTTTGGCTTCTTTTCTGGCCTCATTATTTTGTCCTGGCTCATCTGGCCACCCTGTCCTCTCTCCATGCTGCCTGATGGTCCAACCTGCTATTCAAGGGCTAAACAGATTCAGAACCAGAATTCTCTGCAGGAACCACATCAGAAAGTTGGTCGGACACCCTTTTTCTGCCTTTATGTGTAAGCCTGTGACAACCCATCTCAGGGGATTGTCTGGCTGGGGAGACCACAGTTCACCCTGCCCCATCCCCCGCATCAATGACTGTGACTCTAGTCATTCCAGTTTCTCTCAATCTTGTGTCCCCAGTCTGCTTGTCAGTTCTCTTCTCTCCTCTTCTCTTCTCTTCTCTTCTCTTCTCTTCTCTTCTCTTCTCTTCTCTCCCTCCCTCTTCCCTCTTCCCCTTCCGTCTTCCCCCTCCCTCTTCTCTCTCCCTCCCTCCCTCCCTCCCTCCCTCCTTCCCCTTTCCCTCTTCCTCCTCCTCCTCCTCCTCCTCCTCCTCCTCCTCCTTCTTTCTTCTCCTTCTCCTCCTCCTCCTCCTCCTCCTCCTCCTCCTCCTCCTCCTTCTTTCTTCTCCTTCTCCTCCTCCTCCTCCTCCTCCTCCTCCTCCTCCTCCTCCTTCTTCTTCTTCTTCTTCTTCTTCTTCTTCTTCTTCTTCTTCTTCTTCTTCTTCTTCTTCTATCTATCCTTTCCCCACACTGTAGACCTCCCTGGGCCCTCCCTGGCATCACTTTGCCTGACAGCAATACTCAGCAATAAAAAGGTGTCTGAGCTCTTGATGTTGACTAATGCCATCTTTGTTTTAGTACCAGAATTGTTTTTGAAGGCTGGACAGTCAGGGCAGCCTGCAGAGCATGCCGTGGGCAGAGGAAAGAAGGCTGCTCTGTAATTTTCCAGACAGCTTCCTCAAATCCATGGGCGATGGCTTGGAAGCCTTGCCTTTAACAGAACAGGAAACAAGCTCAGACCTCAGGGACTAGCCCGGGTTTCGAATTAAATCAGTGCAGAAGTGGAAGTGAACCCAGAGCTCTCCAACTGAAAACTGTCCTGCATGGAGCAGGATCACAGCCCACCATCTTTCAAAGCCTCAAGCCCGGCAGATCACAGCGTGGACACTTACATTTGGCAGTTACTAGTAAGTTGTACTAGACTTTCCTGTGGATTTTTTTTAATCCTGTAAAGGAATTGCACAGTTAATTTCTTGTTGAGGATTAATCATTTTCTCTCCTCCCTATGACTATTCCTCATGCCCTGCCCCTGGTTTCACTTGTCCCAACCCTTTTGAAGGGCGGGACATTCCTTCTCTCTCCCCTCCCCAACTGCAGCCTGTAATCAGGACCAATGAAAGCAAGCTACCTCATCCACCCTGTGACTAAGAATCACAGTATTTAAGAAGTTGTGGGAATGGGCTGAAAATCCGCTTTTGTTTTCTGTGCAGACAGGCACACTCCCATCTGATTTGGGCCATCCCTCACCTGCAGAGTGAAGGGGGGAAAATAACCCCCAGACTCCCTGCCACCATGTGCTACGGCAAGTGCGCACGATGCATCGGACAGTCTCTGGTGGGGCTCGCCATCCTCTGCATTGTAGCTAATATCTTGCTGTACTTTCCCAATGGGGAAACAAAGTATGCCTCTGAAGACCACCTCAGCAAGTTTGTGTGGTTTTTTTCTGGCATCATAGGAGGGGGCTTGCTGGTAAGTTGTTCAAAATTATTACAACTTTAACAACTTCTCTCCTGTTAAATGTGATGATTTCTTGTATTTTCATGGAAAGTTTTCTATAATGCCTATTTCCAAATCCAGTGATTTTTGTTCATTCTTCTTTTGAAAGCAGATTATGCAAAAGTTGAGACAGGTATGAGATACTAATTTTATTGGATGTCGTTTTACAAAATCCTCTTTCAACTAAAAATGAACTATCTTTTTGCTAAACTCTCTTACTTTACAACTAGAAACAGATACTAGCTGTTAAATCAGATTTGAGAGACTGGAGTTTCTAGTCCTGAAGCTGGCAGCCCTGGATCATTTTTGCTCTGGGGAGTTGAGAGGAGTCAGCTGGTTTTCTGTCTAAATCAACAGAACTTGGCATCCAAAATCTCTGCTGTTTATCCTCAGGCATCTGCAACAGGAAAAAAAATTATATATAAATTGTGAGTGCATTATTATTTAGAAAGAACTTTAGATTTTCTCCTTTATGTAATTCTTGGGTGTGGTGTCCAGGAAAATCTTGCCGTTAGCAGCAGATCAGTGTCTGAAGCTAGCAATGGAATGTGTTGTTTTTTTCAAAGTTTATTTTTAATTGAAGTGAGAGGAATGTGCTTGCCAATTTTGGAGCTGAAAATACTAGCTTTAAGCATATCATGGAAAGAATGTGTACAAACTTGAGCTTGCTACTCTAAAATGCTGGGATTGAGAATTTTAAAGAGAAGTTTATAGAATTGCTAATACTAGACAAAATAGTTTTCTTATTCAAATAAAGGATACTAAAACATTTAAACCTTCATATACTAATTATAGTTTGATAAATCTGCTTTGAATTTAAACATTACTATCACATTAATATAATCATTTGTCCTTCAATAATATTGTACTTGTTTAAGCTTCTTTTTATCTCAAAGTATTTCATACTTACTTTATATAAAGAGCTTTGTTATAAAGCTATAACCATACAATCATGTCTTCAAAGAAGCAGTTCACTTTTATTATTAGAGAGCTTCCATCTCTTCCATTTACAAAAAAGGTGTCAGTTATTCTGTTAAAGATTGTTGGTATCTTCTATGTTTTACAATGAAAAACAAATCAGATTTAAAGGCAAGGTTTAATAATTGCAAAACAACACTTGCAAAAAGCAACAACAACAAAACCCAGCAGCAGTTGCAGCTAGGGCTATGTTAGGAACTCATGTGAAATAAGCACATTCAAAGCTTGTTATTTTAGTCCTCCCATATCACACACCCTGACCCTAAAGAATGCTTTACACATTACATGAAAACAAGCAGATATTACATTTAGAGGGTTTTTTTCTCTTCATCATTTCACATTATTTGAGATACCTGATCAATTTAACCCAATGCCAGTTAACAATGTCAGAAACAAATATATTTTACCAAAAGTACTTAACCTGACCCTTATGGACTTGGGGAAAGACAATGACTTTAATCTGTTTGTTTTCTAATCAGATATTCCTGCCAGCGTTTGTCTTCATTGGGCTGGAACAAGAGGACTGCTGTGGCTGCTGCGGCCACGACAACTGTGGCAAGAGATGCGCGGTAGGTCCTCCTGCTCTGGTAGAGACATTGGTTTTCACACCATTGCAGGACGCTCTGTGGCTCACCCCCGGTGTTTCTCCTCCTCTAGATGCTTTCTTCTGTGCTGGCATCTCTCATCGGAATTGCAGGGTCTGGCTATTGTGTCATTGTGGCAGCTCTGGGCTTAGCGGAAGGACCACTATGTCTTGATTCCTCCAACCAGTGGAACTATACCTTTCTGGACACTGAAGGACAGTGAGTAATTGTTCCGTAACAGACCACGCATTCTTATCCACCACATGTGTATAGTGGAAACCTATCAAACTAAAAAGGCATCATTCATCCATTCATCCATCCACTCAGCCAGGTTGGTTGGCACTGACTCGGACATGGATTAGGGTGTCTGAGGGTTGATGCTCAGTGCCTGATGTGGAGAAGCTCTAAGGCTTTTTAGTGGACACACTGAAGCAGTCCTCATGATAACCCTGTGAGGTGACTTCCACTATCGCTCCCACTTAAAAAATGAGCAAAGACACAGAGAGATGAAGTAACTTAACCAAAGCCACATTGCAAGGACATGCAATCAAGATTCAAACCCACATAGCCTGGCTGTAGTTTGTGTTCATACGTACACTATTTCAGAACAATTGGCTGCTTCTACTATTTTATAAGAAAATATTATGGAATCCTTATATAGATGGAAACTATGTGAATTTAATCAAAGCCTAGGAAAATCATACTACTACTCTTCCTTTCCATACACATTCACATAAACATAATTATGTATAATGTATCCTTACTTAAAGTTATAACTACACTAATAAAAGACAAACATGCAAGTTGACCATACCTTCACTACGCCAGCCAATCAGAGCAACTATATGCAAATTAACCCAACCAAGATGGCAGCCGGCAGCCACGGAGCTGGAGCAAGCAGGATGCTTGGTTGCCCCAATGATGGAGGAAGCCGAGCTTCCCACCTGCTGCGGCCCCGGCTCTGAGCTCCACTCAAAGCAAGTTTCAATTTAGAAGCTAAATAAACCCCAGATACCTGCTTTCAGTGGGCTGTGGCCACAGAGCTGGAGCCTTGGGTTGCCCCTGGTAAGGGAGGAAGCCAAGCTTTCCTCCCACCCGCCCTGGCAGGCTCTGAGCTCCACTCCAGGTTACAAAGTTTCAATTATAGAAGGTAAATAAATCCCAGAATTTAAAAAAAAAAGAAAAAAAGGAGAGGCTGGGAGCTTCTGTCCCTGTCTCCTGGGGGACTTGGCCAGCCTGAAAATGGCCCTCAGCCCCTCACCCAGACTGGCCAGGCACCCCAGTGGGGGCCCCCACTCTGAAGGGGGTGTGACCAGCTGCAAACAGCCCTCAGCCCCCCACCCAGGTTGGCCAGGCACCCCAGAGGGACCCCCACCCTGATCCAGGACACCCTTCAGGGCAAACCAGCCAGCCCCCACCCGTGCACCAGGCCTCTATCCTATATAATCAAAGGGTAATATGCAAATTGACCCTAACAGCAGAACCACTGGGAATGACTGGTCACTATGACACACACTGACCACCAGGGGCCAGATGCTCAATGCAGAAGCTGCCCCTGGTGGTCAGTGCACTCCCACAGGGGAAGCTCTGTTCAGCCACAAGCCAGGCTGACGGCTGCCAGTACAGTGCTGGTGGTGGGAGCCTCTCCCACCTCCTCAGCAGCGCTAAGGATGTCTGACTGCAGCTTAGGCCTGCTCCCCCCTAGCAAGTGGACATCCCCTGAGGGCTCCTGGGCTGCCAGAGGGATGTCTGACTGCCAGCTTAGGCCCAATCCCCTGGGGGGTGGGCCTAAACCAGCAGGTGGTCATCCCCTGAGGGGTCCCAGACTGCGAGAAGGCACAGGCCGGGCTGAGGGATGCCCCGAGTGCACAAATTTTTGTGCACCGGGCCTCTAGTTGCTATATAAGACAAGTCTTACAATTTTAACATCAGGATAATTTAAGAGGCTTCATTGTTTTATGTTGATACTTATTTCTTATCTGTTATTGAGAAATGAATAGAAACAGCTGATAGAAACTGATGTACATTATAACAAGTGAATGACTTACTTCTTTGAATTTTGAAAGGCTTAGAGATAAATAAGTAAAAATAATATGAATAATGACTTTTAACTGTATATTATGAAGAGTGTTTGTCCCCCATGAATTTTATAGCATGTAATAAGGTCATAAGATTGAGTATGGAATTAGATAAATCTGAGTTTGTTCCAAGCTCTGCATTTAGTCTCTAAGTGGGCAGGAAAAAGTGAACTGAGCTCTCTGCATTTTAGTTACTTCATCTGTAAAATAAAACTAGTGGCAGCTGTCAGCGAGATACCATATGTAAAATATTTGTCATAGAAGCAAATACCCTGTGAGCACTACCACTGTTGGCTGTTAATATTATCTACTTGCTTACAATGAATACAGCCCAATGGTAGCCTTTGAAAGAAAATTAGCACTTATAGGAGTAAAATTTTGGTGTTCAAAAATTGTGACTTTTTTTTGTTCAGTACATACTGAATGTACTAGTAGAAATTAGTTGTTTATGTATGCACAGACATACAAAACTACTGCAAAAGAACCCATTTCTTAAAAAAAAGTTATAACTAATATAGCTGAAATACAAGGAGAGTTGAGAGCCATTGCTGAAGTTTTTTATGACCCCTCCCATAATTCACCTTAGCTTCTACAAGAAAACTGCTTCTATGTTATTCTTCATTTCAACCTGTTCAGAGATTGCAACATGGGGAATAATAATGGTCACAAGCCAGTGATTAGTTGTTCAATAGCCAAGTGGGGCCAAAGAATTTTTTTTAACTTTTGGTCCTGAAATTACAGGTTTTTGTTTCAGTGACATACAGAAAACAGGGTTGGAACCAAAGGATTTGTATGCATTCATATAAGCATAACCCATGGACACAGACAGTAGGGGAGTGAGGGCATGTGCTGGGGTGGGGGGTGGAGCCGGGGGGGGGTGGAGAATGGCTGGGGAGAGGGCAATGAGAGAAAAAGGAGACATATGTAATGCTTTAAACAATGAAGAATTTTTAAAAAGAAAGAAAGACAGGGCCGAAGGACAGAATGTTTTGTAAACAAATCGATTTGTGGATTGTCTCAGTGAGCCATTCTAAAATTAGGTTTCTAATTCCCAACACCTTTCTGTTGTGGTAGGAAAAACTGAAAAGAAAAGAATCATACCAGACCTCTTTGTGGAATTAAGTCAATCCTAGATTTTCTCACATAATTAAATCCTATTTCATTAAGGATTTAAACACTCTATGATGTACCAAAGGTCAAAATTCTAGAAGCAGAATGAGAGAATTTTGCAGACTATAAGAATATCCAGGTATTTAGAAAATCTCTTAAGATTATATATATATATATATATATATATATATATATATTCAGATATGACCTCAGCATTATTTCCTAACATTTCTCATAGTAACTTTGGATTGTTATGTATCAGTCAATTACTTTAAAAATGTGTTGAGAACCTACTATGTGCCAGATAGTGGTCTAGGGGCTGGATAAACAATGATGAAAGGTCTGGTTTCTACCTTCATGAAGCTCAGACTTGTGGGAAAGCTACATATGTAGGTCTTCTCCCTGGTCTAAGTTAGGTTTCATTCCTCTGTGGCCTTTTCACACTTGGTTTACCTGATTAATATATCTGTTGCGTGAGATAGCCTAATGTCTGTTCCTTGAAATTGTGCTTTTCCAGGACAGAGCCCATGCCATGTTCACTATTGCATTCCCAGCCCTGCTCAATGTCTCACACTGAGTGCTCAATATTCTCTGTTAAGTTTTATGTTTATCATGGCAACAAGATTGGGCTAAACTGTTGTTTTGTGGAATGTCATGGATTGGAAGAGGTTGAGATAGGCCATTGAATTAATTCATTCCTTTTTTCTGAATGAAAAAACACCCCACAAAAAGTAGCTTATGAGATATCCCATTAGGTGTGGTCATGTGTCAGAAGTTTCTCTTTTATGCACAGATACCTTCTGGATACATCCACATGGTCCCAGTGCATCGAACCCAGGCACGTTGTGGAATGGAATGTTTCTCTGTTTTCTATACTCTTGGCACTAGGTGGAATTGAATTCATCTTGTGTCTCATTCAAGTAATAAACGGAATGCTTGGAGGCATATGTGGCTACTGCTGTACTCACCATCAGGTAAGAACCTGCGTGAAAAAATTGTAGCCTGCCCCTCATGTAGTCAATCAATATAATGCACCATAACAGAGAAAAAAGCAAAAATCAAACATTGCTCAGCCTACCAGCATTTATTCCTACATTGTCTTTGTGGCAAAGTATTTATAGTGTTCAGTTTTGTTCTCAATAATAAGTTTCCTTGAATATTATAGTTACCTTCATAATTGGCTCTATGGATATGGGAAAATGCCACCCATAGACAAAGTGCCCCATTCAGGAGCCAACCCCCTGTTCTGGCTGCAGACACAAAAGAAATGTCCTCTCTTTGCTTCTCTCCTGTTCCCAACTAGTTTTCACAAATAATAGTCAACATTCATTGCATTAGGCATAGTGTTAAACCCATTTTTCAGCTGAGACTGTGACTCAGACATTAAGCAATATGCCTAAAATCACTTAGTCAAGAAAGTAATGGGCTTCCAACCCTGGGTCATCTTTTGCCGCAGCACCTGCTCTTAACCTGTATGCAATACTTGCTGTTCTGCTGGGTTTTCTACAGCTCCTTCCTAATAAGAAGTCATAAAAAGCTCAAACAGCTAAGCAGAGAGAATCACTAGTAGCAGCTCATGAAAAGCCTTTCACTGTGAAAGAAAACCAGGAAGCAGTTGTTTCCTGGGGATATGATTTTGGAGAAAAATATGCATTTGTTAGTAGTGGGGAACATCTTGTTTCTATAGCCTCCTAAAAATTATATATTATTAAATTGATGGAAGGTCAGCTTTGGTCTAATTTGGAGGGTGGTGTTGTTTTATGTCTTATTCTGTAAAACAGGATTAGGTAAATAGAAATTTATTTAATGTATATTTCCCTAACCATTTGCTTCTCTGTAAATGGTTCAAGGTCTCTTAACTTTCTTTTAAAATAAGACAAAATCCAATGAACACCAAAAGTCCACTATTACCATAAAAAATACACATTGCTGTAAGTAAATGGAAACTTTCTAATTTTTTGAGGGGAAGTTAAAATAAAAATCTAGTTTGCCTTATTAGGCTAATCCAGTAAGATTAATAATTTCCTTGGGAGCTCGCCAAATTCCCAAGGAAACAAAGGAGTGGGAACCCTTTACCATGAGCTGTTTCCAGCAAGATGGTTTGGGAGAGGCAGAGAAGAGTCCTCTCTGATTACTAAGTAATCTATCTTTAGCTTTGAGCTTCATGTAAGGCACAGTTTAAATTTTGTGAGGCCCCACTAGACCTCAGTTCTCATGCATCTTGGGGACAGGCATAATATGTCAATGACCAAAGTTACTGTAGTGGTTTAGCAGAGTGACACTCTCTCCTGGGAGGGAGCAAATAGTCCCCCTGGGTTTACATTTGAGTCACAGGAGGAGTGGCTGCTTTTCCCAACACTGCAGAGCAGCTCTGTTACCTTTGTTTATAAGACAAAAGTGACTTTCAAAGGGCAAGGTTTTTATTGAAGATGAGTCAACTGTAGAACTCAGTAGCATTTAATGAGAAAGGTTACCCACACTGAGCCCACTCCTGTGTGAAACTCCCATGGCATTATCTCTAAAATTCCTAAGATTAAAAACCTACCAAACATGTTCAAAGCCAACTCAGCATTGGTAAGCTACAGTTTCCATGGCCCCTTTCTGCAGTCTTTACTCCGAGAGGACAACTGGTCTGTCTGGTTTGTTTAGGAAATGTTTTGTGAGCATTGTCTGAGCTCTCAGTATTGTCCCTAGAAACTCTGCTGAAGTTTGCTTAAAATAGGAATTTAAAAGACTGAAATGCCATCATTGTTCATTTAGCCTGTTTGTAACCTAATGCATATTTCATTTTCTTTACAGCAATATGACTGTTAAAATAACCACCCCAAGACAGAACCACAATCTTCCTTCATTTCATTGTAATTTATATATTTTACTTGTATTAATTTGTAAAACTTTGTACTAGTGTATCATACTTCTTTTATGCTCCTTTTATAAATGTGTGTAAAGACTGGCATCTTCATGTGATGTCAGTGTTTGCACTTAGCAAACAAATATATTTTTTTTTAAGGAATGAGAAAATAAACCACACTCTTGAGATTATTTACAGATGGAGTGATGGTCCTCAATGCATCTGAGATAACTCTGAAGTGATGTTTTTAAGAAACATTGCAATGATAAATATTACATCCAAATTTCTGCTGTATATAGGTGCTTGTGTTTATTAAATGAAAGATTTCCAGTAGCTTTTTTAAGATCATGAAGGAGAAAATCCAACAACTTGAAAAGATGATTTTTTTCATTGTTTATATGGTGTTTCCCATGATGTACCTGCAACTCTCTAATATGAAGCTTCTTTGCACTGTTTTTGCCTTCTGGGAGGGACAGCTCCTTGCCCAGAGTGGGAGGACTGACTCACGATGCTCCAAGCCTAATGAATGAGTCAAAATGTACAATGCTGCTGGTTGCTGCAAGCACTTCAGATCCTAAGTTTTCCTAACATGTGCAAACTTTTTTGTCCTTCAAAGACAAGCACTGAGGATCACGTATTTAAGAAGGGAAAGGCCTGGATAATTAGACAGGAAGGATGATGGGAAACGGAATAAAGCACCATGAGAAAATGGGGAAGAAGGGAAATGGGGCAGGAGGACCACAAGGAAATATCCCAAACTTTCTTGTTTAAATACAACAAAATAAAGTATCCACTACCATTTTTTCTTGTTTAGTTTCATTGTCTTTTGTTTAAAATGTCTCCTTTTTTTCTCCCTATTTTTTCCAGTCTGCAGGTTATGAAACCTCTATTGTTAGGCACTGTGTGTTTCCCTGTTTCTTTATCCCACTTTCTCTCCCTCATCCCCTCCCTCCTCTCCTACCTTCCTCTGCTCATTGCTCTGCCATCCCTTGGAGGCCTCACCTGTTAGGTAGCCTACCTTTCTGCTGGGTACTGCTGGCATCAGGCTGGGGTGGGGGAGGGATGACAAACATTTCTTCCTTGATGTTGGTTGTACAGAGTTAGGTTCTTTCAAGCGACAGGATCCCCTGACCTATTTATTGAGAATTGTTTTCAGAAATTTTCTGCTTTCAATGTTGTCTGATGATGGAGCTAAGCTGTAATGACCACTGTAACAGGATGGTATGTTAAGACCAACAAATGAAGCAGGCAACTCCATCTACACTAATAAAAGAGAAACATGGTAATTGGCGTACGACCGCTACCCTTCCCATTGGCTAATCAGCGTATCCTTATGCAAATTAACTGTCAGCCAAGATGGCGGCCGACAGCCATGCACTGAAGCGAGCAGGGAGGCTTGCTTCCTCCAGGGACTGCAGACTCCAACGTTCCCCACCTCACTTGCTGGCCTCTCAATTGCAACTCTAAGCAACTATTACTATGTTGCAAATAAGAAGCTAAACAAAACTGGCTATCAGTCAGCCCCGGACCGCAACATTGTATCCATGTTTTCAGCAGCGAGGCCTCAGAGCTAAAGCTGGCCCAGAATAAAAAAAAAAAAAAAAGAAAACAAGGAGCGGTTGGGAGCTTTTAGTCAACTGCCAGCGGGAAAACAGCCCTCAGCCCCTCAGCCAGCCTGGCCAGGCACCCCAGTGGGGACCCCCACCCTGATCCAGGACACCCTTCAGGGCAAACCAGCCAGCCCCTACCCGTGCACCAGGCCTCTATCCTATATAGTAAAAGGGTAATATGCCTCCCGGCACCAGGATCAGCAGAGCAGCGACGCTCCCAGCACCAGGATCAGTGTGACAGGGGGCAGCGCCCAAACCCCCTGATTGCACTGCGGCTCTGTGTGTGACAGGGGGCAGCGCCCAAACCCCTTGATCAGCCCTGCTCTGTGCCTGATGGGGGGGAGCTCCCCAATCCCCCTATTGCCCTGCGGCTCTGTGTGTGACAGGGTGCAGCGCACCAACCCCCTGATCCTGATCGGCCCTGCTCTGTGTGTGACAGGGTAGAACAATAACCTCTCCATCGGCCCTGCCCTGAGTGTGACAATGGCGGCGCCCCAACCCCCTGATCGGCCCTGCTCTGTGGGTAATAGAGGGTGGCGCCCCAACCCCCCTCCACGGGCCTTGCTCTGTGTGTGACAGGGTAGAGCCATAACCTCCCCATTGGCCCTGCCCTGAGTGTGACAGGGTGCAGCGCCCCAACCCCTTGATCTGCCCTGCTCTATGTGTGACAGGGGGCGGTGCCCCAACTCCCCTATTGGCCCTACTCTGTGAGTGACAGGGGGGAGCTCCTCAACCCCCTGATGGGCCCTACTCTGTGAGTGACAGAGGGCAGCGCCCCAACCCCCTGATCGGCCCTGCTCTGTGCGTGACAGGGGATGGCGCAGCTACCTCCCCATCGACTCTGCCTTGAGTGTGACAGGGGGCAGTGCCCCAACCCCCCAATCGGCCCTACCCTGAGCGTGACTGAAAGTGGCATTGCAACCTCCCGATCTGCCCTGCTCTGTGCATGAAGGGGCGGTGCCCCAACTCCCCAATCGGCCCTGCTCTGAGCCTGACCAGGGGCTGCACTTAGGGATTGGGCCTGCCCTCTGCCACCCGGGAGCAGGCCTAAGCCAGCAGGTCGTTATCTCCCGAGGGGTCCCAGACTGTGAGAGGGCACAGGCTGGGCTGGGGGACCCCTTCCCCCCCAGTGCACAAATTTTTGTGCACCGGGCCTCTAGTTAAAATATAATAGAATATATTGCAGAGTAATTTACTTATGGGAACTTTGGGTCTGAGCAGAACACACGACCCAACAATTCTGCACAGATTATTCTCTTCTACGGACTCCTGTTACTATAAAAAAAAAGTATGACAGGTACTTATAATTGACAAGACAGGGACAAAGACTGCAGTAGTGACAGAGGCCATGCCTCCTGGTGGTCTTGCAATAGATAATTGCTTATAATCGATGCTATCACCAGTTTGATATTTATCTCCTGTTGTCCCTCCTTCCCAACAGTGTTTATGGCTATATTTTAAGGCACACAGATGTCATCAACTAGAAGGCTTTGATATACTTGCCAAGAACAGTGAGTGAGGTTGGTGAAAGGTTGCAGCATGAAACAAAAAATGAAATGAAATCTGGAACACAGAGATGGAGTTGTTTTTGTTCACATCTACATCTCTAAAGGTGTTTATTTGCCTCAGCAACAGACAAGCAGTTAATAAAGCATCTTTGCTGGCTGTTAGAACACAGAGCTCCTCTTGCCTGTGAGGCACCCAACAGCACTTTCTTGACTGAAGGATTCTAATCTTTTTTGTACTTCTGTCCCTCTGGCAGTCTGATGAAGTCTACAGACTTTTATCAAGGATACTGTTTAAAGAACAGACCATCCAATTGATGGGGAAATAAGACATTTTTTAGGTGGGGGGGAGGCTAGCAGCCTGACTGTACTAATCAGTATCCCTAATGCACATTCTTGCTAGCCGATAATTAACTCACTTCCCCTTCCTTAATTATCTGGTCTTGCAAGACCTAAATACTCCCATTTTACAAAGGCCATAAACCATGAACCATACACAACCCCCCCGGGGGGGGGGGGGGGTAATCAGTGCTGGCGCCAGGCCAGGCCTTTAGGTGTGGTCTCACGGCACCCATCCCAACACACTGGGGCTTTTTGCAAAGCACGCGAAAGGTCCGGAAGTCTGATCCATAATTGGGCGACAAAGAAACCAAAGGGTATAAAGAGAAAGCTTCTTTCATATTGGCTTGCTCAGGATTTGGAAACAGGTTCTCCTGAGTCACAGTACTAGTACATCTGGAAATAAATGGGTTTTTCCTGTATCTCCAAGTACTCCTGTGTGTATTTTCTGGTCACCTGGTAAATTCTGTAACACAATCTCAGAGGGAAGGCAAGGGAGTGGAGGTGGTAAGAGATCAACCAAAGGACTTGTCTGAATGCATATAAGCATAACCAATGGACACAGACAGTAGAGGGGTGAAGGCATGTGCTGGGTGGGGGGGTGGGAACAGCTGGGGAGAGGTCAATGCGGGGGGGGGAAAGGAGACATATGTAATACTTCAAACAATAAAGAATTTTTAAAAAATGTGAATAGCCCTGGCAGGGTAGCTCAATTGGTTAGAGCCGTGGTCTGCAAACTGTGGCTCGCAAGCCACATGCTGTTCTTTGGCCCCTTGAGTGTGGCTCTTCCACAAAATACCACAAAATACCACATGCGGGCGCACACGTACAGTGCAATTGAAACTTCGTGGCCCATGCGCAGAAGTCGGTATTTTGTGGAAGAGCCACACTCAAGGGGCCAAAGAGCCACATGTGGCTCGCGAGCTGCAGTTTGCCGAGCCGCAGTTTGCCGACCACTGGGTTAGAGCATCGTCCTTATACACCTAGGTTGTGGGTTTGATCCCTGGTCAGGGCACATCCAATGAATGCATAAATAAAGGGAACAACAAATCCATGTTTCTCTCTCTCTCTCTCTCTCTCTCTCTCTCTCTCTCTCTCTTCCTCTCTCAGGAAGAAAGAAATAAAATAAGAAAGAGAAAGGAAGAAAGAAAGAAAGAAAGAGAGAAAGAAAGAAAGAAAGAAAGAAAGAAAGAAAGAAAGAAAGAAAGAAAGAAAGAAAGAGAGAAAGAAAGGGAAAATTAAAAGTGAATAAATGAAAGTATATAGGATTACAAAGTAAATCAATATATTGAAGTATTTTATCAAAATGATTTTGAAAATTATGATATGGGTTTCTTGATGGCCAGCTCTATCACATCAGTGTCTGTGCATAGGTAAACAGTGACCACGGGTGACTAGCAGTGGTCTAATGAGTGAGTCTAAGAACTACTGTTCTTTTGCAACACGATTCCAATTGAAATGAGATTTCAAGATCCTGCAATGATTTTAATGTGATATGACAATAATATGTAACTTTGTATTGTTGATGAAAGCATGATCAGTATTGCTGATACTACTGAGATTTGTTGCATGAAGTCATAATAAAGGAAATACTAAATGTTCATTTGAGGTTGATAAAAATAATGACTTTTTCTCCCATCTAAGTTTAATATTCTTTTTCACAGATATCTATCTATCCATGGGCCTCCTGTGAGTTCTTGGAAAGGTTAAGAACCCATACAATAGAGTATCAAAAAAGAGGCATAATGATGTTATAAGTGTCTTATTTTTCTAAATGTATCCTCAAAAGAAATTACATAATAATTACTAACCATGATAGTATTAATAGCAACCATTGAATTTCTTCAATGTGTCAGTTACTGTACTTGGTTCCTATACATATTATTTCACCAAAATCACTCAATAGTCCTAGAAGGTGGTGCTTATCTCCATCGTAGTCAAAGCTCAAAGAGGTTAAGTAATCTGCCCAAGACCATATCTTTCCCAAGTGATAAAATTATGATCGAAACCCAGGTCTAACATGAAACCCAGACTTTTAGCTCTTGTTGGCCCCCTGCCTCTGCTGTCCCTGCCAGCATGCTGGGATCATAGCTCCTCCAACACTGACTCAGCCTCTCCACTCACCCAAGACAGCTTTGACAAGCCCCTGTGACTTCTTCATCCCTATCCCAGGGTCCAAATTGAGTGGTTCACTCTCCCCTGGTTTGTAAATTCTTTAATAACTAGGGGCCAGGTGCACGAAATTTGTGCACGGGGGGGGGGGGGTGTCCCTCAGCCCAGCCTGCCCCCTCTCACATACTGGGGGCCCTCAGGGGATGTCCTAGTGACAGCTTAGTTCTGCTCCCTGCTCTCCTTGGGGAGCGGGCCTAAGCCACAGTCTGGCCTCCCTTTGTGGGAGGTGACTGGGCTGATCAGGGGAAGGAACCAGCCCCATCACCCCACTGCTGCAGCCACTGCCAGTCACCGCAACCAGCAAGGTTTTTTCATCAACACGGACTCCAGTCCCTTCACCATGAAAAAGTGACAACTTTCTTTAGGCATTTTCAACATGTGTCTTTCATATAATAATAATTTCTTTATTATTTTTTTTATCCTCACCTGAGGATATGTTTCCATTGATTTTTAGAGAATGTGGAAGAGAAAGGGAAAGAAAGAGAGAAACATCAAAGTGAGAGGAACACTTTGATTGGTTGCCTCCTGCATGAGCCCTGACCTGGGCCCCAGCCAGGGAGGAGCCTCCAACTTAGATACATGCCCTTGGTCAGAATTGAACCCAGACCCTGCCATCGGCAGGCCAAGGCATTATCCACTGAGCCAAACCGGCTAGGGCAGGATATGACATTTCTTAGCCCTCCAGCAGCGGACCTTCCTTTTTTTCGCCAGGAGTGTGGTAAAAAACCCTAGATCACCTTTTTGGATTCTTATTACCCAAGTTACTAAGAATATTACCAGTGGCATACAGGGAGCTTAGCCAACCAATCGCTGGCTTAGCCCCCCTGGCCCAGGCCTGATGCCTCTGGTCCAGGCTTCAGGCCTGGGCAGGGGATCCCCATCTCCCCCCGACCACCAGCTCCACCCTTGCCCAGGCCTGATGCCTTGACCAGAAGTGTCGACCCCCATCACCCTCTGATCACCGGATTGGCCCCTTGCCCAGGCCTGAAGCCTCCGCCAGAGGTGTCAGGCCTGGGCAGGGGACCCCCATCTCCCTCCAATCGCCAGATCGGCCCCTTGCCCAGGCCTGATGCCTCCGCCAGAGGTGTCAGGGGACCCCCATCTCCCCCATCACCAACTTCTGGGCTGCTTCTGGGGTTTCTGGGGCCAGGGGCCGCAGGCAGGTGGCTTCTGTGGTTGAACACGGGGGCCTGGATGGCGACTGTCAGCTGCGCTGTCCCACCCTGCCTGCACTATGCAAATTAGCCACCATCTTTGTTGGTGGTTAATTTGCATATCGTGCTGATTAGCCAATGGGAGGCTTAGCAAAGGTACGGTCAATTACGATGTTTGTCTATTATTAGATAAGATTGCCATTGCCCAGAGCAAATACCTTATCCAAGTTACCAGCTATCCTGAATCTGTAATATTCTAAACCCCTCAATTTGGTTGGAAATTTCCTAAGGGATACTGAAACAGCTCTTTATCACCTGGCCACATAAAACAATAAAAATGCTGTAGAATTTGAATCACCTGACTAGCAAACATGGCGCCAAGGTTATATACTTCAATCTAAGAGCCATAGGGAATAGTAACCAAATTTACCATGGTTACCAAATTTACAAATAAAGGAAACCCTCTTGAATCAAAATCTAAGAAAACTGATGGGATGTCACCTTCATTACAACTTGTTTCTTACATATGTACAAGAATGCTTCAATTATGCTCCCACTGATGCTCACTCTCTGTGAGATCAGATATGGATCTGGTGCAACTTTTCAGAAAAGCAACAATCTATAAAGACTGCACATCTTTTAACCCCGAATTTTTATCTTTAGAAATTTATTTTAAAACAATCATCAAGGATGTTCAGTTTCCAGTGATAATTTTGAGAGTATTATTTATACCAAGAAAACTGACAAGGGTCTAAAAGCCCAACAAGGAACTTGTTTGATCAAATGTTGTCAGCATAATAAAAAAATATTTATATTTAATATATATAAACTAAAACGTAATTTTGATCAGATTCTAGGTGATTTTTGTCTTGATTTGCTTATCTATACTTATTGAAGTTTCTACAATAAACACATTACTTTTGGAAAGAAAATAAAAGTGAAAAAAGAAAGACTCAGTTCTAAAATCATTCAGGGAGCAGTCCACAGTCGTCAAAGGAAACACCCCAAATGTATGAGAAACCATTGTTCTTGCTGGCAAACAGAGGAGTCATTCCACAGTCAACACTGAAGAGTAAGTGTGCCTGCAATTAAGTGGAGGGATGGGCTAGGTGGGGCAGGCAGTAACCACAGGCTAAAAAATATTATGGGGAGGCCAACATTCCTGCTCTGTGTTTGGAAATGTAAGTTCATGGTATCTACTTAGTTTGCTACTAAATAAGATTTTTAAAAATAACTACATTATCTGTTTTTCTATTTTAAAAATGAAAGTAATGGAATTCCTTTAAGCATTGACTTTTGATCAGGGATTTTTATAGTATAGCCTGAATTTTTCTCAGTTCACATTTCTGAAATGAGAGGAATGTTAACAACGGCATGGGTTTATAGGACTTGGACCAGCCTGGTTTGTGAAGATGCCCAATGTGTTTTAACAGGTACAGAAGTTGAGTCACCCACCCTAGGCTAGTACAAATTGTTCCTCCTTCCCTTTTAATATTAAATATCTATGTATGTGTATCTTTGTCAATGTAGATATTTATTTTAATTACTGTGGTGAAAGAAACTTGCTAAGCCTTTCTGGAGGAGTATTTCATGTTAATTCCTGAAATTAATCAATTATCTCTCTCTCTTTCACATATACACACATTTTCCTACTACACAGCAATTAAAAAGAACAAACTATTGCTACATAAGACAATTTGGGTGAATTGCACAAATAATGAGAAAGGGGTAGTGAGTATGCTTACCCCACATTTCACACACTGGGTTTATATAGGAGCAACACTAATAGTTCCCCGAGAGGGGCAGTTTAAAGGTGTCTAGATTCACAAGTTGCATCCTGCCAGTAGAAGACTGTCAAGCATTCAACTTGCTATTTCTCACCACACCCTTTTCTGTCACATGTGTACAAAATCACTGATTCATGTTCACGGCTCAGGGCCAATTGCTATGGTTGTTCTTGGTCTCAGATGTAAACTAGATGATGCCTAGAAGGCTCTGAAAACAAAACCAGGGCAGCCAAGTGGGAGCTCTCAGAATATCTAACCCCATATTGTTTAAGGCAAGCCCTTGACTAAAGCAAGGAAAGCCCTAAAACTACAGTTAGCTATCCTCGTAATCTCTGACACCTATTAAATTTTTAACCTGTAAAGTTTTTTTGAATTTTTATTTAAATCACTTTTTACAACAGCAAAATGTGTTGGGGTCCAATCCCAGCAGGTCCAGGGGTCTCCAAAGGTGTGGACAGAGTCGGCGAAGAAGGAATGACACAGAGACAGTGTTCAGTTGATCAACAGCCTAGCCAGAATCTCTAGCCAGGATCTCCAGCCAAGTTCTGTGTTTTATTGTCTTGTTACATCTGTATTTATACCAGTTGATTTTAATCCTGTCAATTTCTATTCCAAAGGTTAGGGCATTTCTTATCTCCATTCTAGGGAGTAAAGATTATGTAGCTTAAGGGTGATTTTTCATAGTTAAAGTGATTAACTACCCACCTGGCATTTAGTTAAGGGGTTTTATTCCCTCCCTAACTTCAGGGAAAAATCCCTACCTGGGGAAACAACCTTTCTCGGAGAGGTGACCTTGGTTAAAACACATAGCCCCAAGAAGGTGAGCAAACATATTAAGAACAGTATGCCATATTCACCAGGTCCCTTGAAACATATGCTGTGCAGATGTTTCTTCCCTTCAGCGACTGTGTCAAGCAGCAAGGATGGACCAGCTTCCGGCAAATTCCCCCTTTTTTATTTTTTAAATGATAGCGCATGTAAATCAGCAGCCACCTCTTGTGGGGTGCACAAGGAGCCTTGTTCCTGTAGAATGTTGCTGGCCTCTTCAGTCAAGGGATTTCAGCTGTCCTCAAGTCAGGAGTTTGGTTATCCTTGTTGATCTGGCTAGTGGGCGACATCATTGGCAACGGGTTTCCCGAAGCGTTAGAGAGTTGAAGGGCTGCATCAAAGGGTCCATCAGGGCCGTGCTTGATGGTGGTGTCGGTGTCCAGGGAGGAGTCAGCTGTGCCCTCTGGGTCAGCCAATATGGATGATACTGGGGAGGAGGATGAGGCAGAGATGGAGGGTAGTAGAGAGAAAAAGAAGAGAAAGCAAAAGAACTACAAGGCATGGAAGTGTTTAAAAAAAAGAGGGAGAAGAAAGGGAGGAAGGCAGCATCCTGACACAGACCTTTCCTTCAGCTGCCCCTTTCCCTGTGGTCCAAGGTAGAATGGGAAACAAGTCCTGTTCCAGTGAGAGGGCAGCTGCTGTCAGCCAGTCTCTGTCTTTACCTGGGTCCCGATCTGAGCTGGGCGTGGGAAGCGAAGCAGCCATGGGGCAGGAGTCCTCCCTCAGAAGGGGTGAGGGTTTAGGCCTCTGCAAAGTTGGGGGGTGAGGGTCTGTGCCCCACCTCTGTTGACCCCCAAGTTGTCTCCTGATGGCCCCTCTGCGACTGTGCCTGTGTTAGGTTGTTCCTTCCCTGAGGAATCTTACCCGTCTCTGGCTAACCAGCCATCCTCCGGGGCCAAGCAGGGTGATGTGAGGTGTGTGAATGAGGGAGGGGCAGCGCCCCCCTGCAAGAGTTTCAGTTCTGTCTCCTTGGAAGCCTATGCCCCTGTGGCCTCCACGCCTAGCACCTGCCTTGGGCTCCCCTCACCTGCAAATGGACTGTAAGAAGAGGGTCCCTCTTGACACAAGAGCAAGAGGGGCCAATACTGGACAAAGGAGAGTCCCTGGACAGGGCTTTCTCAGCCCAGGATGTCAGGCTCTTGGCACAAGACAACTCCACGTATGGGGCATATACCAGACACCCCCAGTCACGGCAGAAAAGGGAGGTGCCCTTCCTGGAACAGTAGGGTAGGGAGATTCTAGAAAAGGCTGTGTTCAGGAGAGAAGGAGAAAGGCCAAAGAACCAACAAACAAGTAGTCAGATTAAAAAAAAAAAAAAGGAAAGGAGATTTGAGACAAAGGTGGGACATATGGAGAGACAAAAAGGAGGCACATGTGATCCTCCCAATGGACAGATTGATCCAGCTCAGGGATGCACATCTGCTGCAGATGGGCACTGGTCAGGTGTGCTAGGGTGAGGTGGAGACGGAGGGCGGTGAGACATAAGGTCAGACTAGACGGTCTGGAATCCACACAGGTGAGTCTGCGTCCTGGGGAAATATACAAGCATATCCTCTCCCCCAGGATAAAAGTACATCAGGTCCCTTCCAGACTCCTGTAAGCAAGTCTCTCCATTTGATGAGGGCTTTAGGTTTAGTTAGATTAGGGTTCCAGTGTCTGTACATCGAGGAATTTCCCTCAGAATCTACATTTAGTATATTACAAATAGAGTATGTTGTAGAACATGATGGGAAGAGGAATATTTAAACCCATTTTCTTGTAATTTTTTGTAACAGGAGTAAATCAAACACCATTAGGGCTATATAATAGAACTCCCATTTGAGACAAGATATCTCTTCCCCATAATGTAAAGGGGATAGTCGTAATTACATAGGGACAGAATGTTCCTGAATGTTGATCTTCATCAGCCCAAGTTAAAATCTGAGAACTCTTTTTTTACATTAGATGCCTTGCCTAGTCCTACTAGAGAAGTGGAGGTGGTGTGCGTGGGCCAGGAAGAGGGCCAATCCTTCCCTGCTATGCAGGAAACATCTGCTCCTGAATCCAATAGACCTTCAATTGGTTTTCCCTGAATTTGTAAAATTTTTGTAGGTCTAGCAGCATGGATTTCTTGTATCCAAAATGCTGCATCACTAGATCCAAAGCCTCTGGCCCCTCTGGCTTCCTGGGTAACAGCTGTCCCTATTTTATGTATTGGTAACAGGAGTAATTGGGCAATTTTCTGGTTGGGCTGAATCTGTATAGTTGTGGTGGGTGTGAAAAGTAAAATCTGTATTTCTCCTGTGTAGTCTGCATCAACAACTCCTGGGATGACTAAGATCCCCTGTAATGAGGTGGAGCTCCGTCCTAATATTAAACCTACAGTTCCCTGAGGCAGTGGCCCGGACATTCCTGTAGGAATGGCTGCTACTGGTGAGTCTGGAGTTAGTATTGCATGGGTGGTTGAATGGAGGTCCAATCCTGCACTGCCTGGGGTTGCCCTGAAGAGGTCACTGACTGATTGAAATTTGCAAAGGGGTTGAGGATTGATGCCCCTACTATTGCAGGGGCCTGGGGCTGGCCCCCTCTCAAGTTTCCCAATTGAGGTGATGGGATAGAACCTCCTTGGGAGTGGTTTGTAGAATTTAAAGGCCAACCATTTTTATTGTTATTTTGATCTACATTCCTTTGCCCAATGGAATCCTTTCTGACATCGGGGACAAACAGTTTTTGGAGGATTAATATTATTCCCTGATGTATTTCCAGGCTGTTGAGGAGCTTGCCACCTGGCCTGAGTATTATTATTTTTATTTGGGCATTCTCTGCTAAAGTGCCCAGATAAGCCACAAGAGTAGCAGTTCATATTTCTTTTATTACCTGTATTATTGCTGGCTTGTCCTATGCCCTGTACATATTGAGGGTATGTCTCCCCTTTGGGAGCTGCAGCTATAGCTACACCCTGTATAAATGCTGGACTTACATCAGCACACTGTTTTATAAAATCATTTATAGTTCTCGTTTTGTGAATCGGCCTTAATAAAGCCTGATAGGTATTATTAGCATTTTCAAAAGCCAGTTGTTTAAGTAAGATATCGGCTGCCTCTTCGTTATTGATTACTCTCTTGACTGCCTGTATGAGGCGAGAAAGGAAATCCTGATATGGTTACTCAACCTTCTGTTTAACCCAGGGGTGGGCAAACTTTTTGACTCGAGGGCCACAATGGGTTCTTAAACTGGACCGGAGGGCCGGAACAAAAGCATGGATGGAGTGTTTGTGTGAACTAATATAAATTCAAAGTAAACATCATTACATAAAAGAGTACGGTCTCTTTTTTTTAGCTTTATTCATTTCAAACGGGCCAGATCCGGCCCGCGGGCCGTAGTTTGCCCACGGCTGGTTTAACCTCTGTAAGGGTGGTTGTTTTTCCTACTGTATAAGGTGGGGATTTCCAGGCATTTACTGCACAACTGGTTACTTTAATAAGTGCCTCTTTGGGCATATACATTTGCTCCTGAGCGGTGTTAAAATCACCTTTCCTAATATCATGTCTAGGGTTATTCCTTCTCTGGAATTTTTGCTAGTGGCTACAGCTCTCTTAGCAAGATCATCATATTCAGTTTTCCATAGTAAGTAATCGCCTCCTGAAAGACAGGCTTTACAAACCTGTGACCAATCATAAGGAGTCATCCATTTACTGGCTAGGGTTTCTACCAAGGTTTGTGTGTAAGGAGCTAGAGGTCCATATTCAGAGCAGGCCAATTTTAATTCTTAAAGTATTTTGTAAGGTATAGACTCCCAGGTGGGGTTTTCGTCCTCACCAAACTCATTTTCATATGCAACTGGGAAGCAGAGTGAGAATTCAAGATCTCCATTAGCTTCAGCTTCTCTTATCGCCCTTTGAAATTTAGACATGGAGATCATAGGAGCCGGAGGACCTGGTTTAGGCTTCCTTTCTAATTTAGGGAGCCTGTTTTGAATGGGAGGGCCTCTCTCCTCTCTACTGACTGGAAAGGACCAAGGGTCATGTTTATGATATTTATTCTCCTTCCTATCAGTAGGCATAGCTAAATTGCTCTTAGATTGAGTTGGAAACAATAATGATGTGTCCTCTCTAGGTGGAGCCGAGGTACTATTTAAAGTTTGAGAAAGTTCAACTGTTTTTGCCTCTGGTGCCAAGGTGTCACGAATTGAATTCCAGAGGGAAAAGGTATTTGCCGGGACCTTCTCAGATCCATGGTAGCTGTAATAGTTCTTTAATTGCTCTCCTACTTTAGTCCAAGTTTCTAAATTAACAGTTCCTTCCTCAGGAAGCCATGGACATACTTCTTGTATAAAACTTTCTGTCTGACTGGGAGTAACCTTAACTCCTCTGCTAGCAAGCATATGTGTTAAAAGATCAATACAGAGTCTTTTTTCTTTAGACTCAGTATGACCCATCTTGTCAATCTAAGTTTTGTACTATCCACTCTCTTACCCTACTTATCCTATATAGGGGGGTCTGCAGCACCCTACGGTGCAGTCCTATCCGTCCCAAGTGCGGGGGGTCTTACCTCAGTGTCCCTGTTCGGGCGCCAGATGTTGGGGACCAACCCCAGCAGGTCCAGGGGTCCCCAAAGGTGTGGACGGAGTCGGCGAAGAAGGAATGACATAGAGACAGCATTCAGTTGATCAGCAGCCTAGCCAGGATCTCTAGCCAGGATCTCCAGCCAAGTTCTGTATTTTATTGTCTTGTTACATCTGTATTTATACCAGTTGATTTTAATCCTGTCAATTTCTATTCCAAAGGTTAGGGTGTTTCTTATCTCTATTCCAGGGAGTAAAGGTTATATAGCTTAAGGGTGTTTTTTCATAGTTAAAGTGATTAACTACCCACCTGGCATTTAGTTAAAGGGTTTTATTCCCTCCCTAACTTCAGGGAAAAATCCCTACCTGGGGAAACAACCTTTCTCGGAGAGGTGACCTTGGTTAAAACACATAGCCCCAAGAAGGTGAGCAAACATATTAAGAACAGTATGCCATATTCACCAGGTCCCTTGAAACATATGCTGTGCAGATGTTTCTTCCCTTCAGCGACTGTGTCAAGCAGCAAGGATGGATCGGCTTCTGGCAATGTACAATTCAGTGAATTTTATACATGTTTATACCCATGTAACCCTCATCTAGATCAAGATATATGACATTTCTAACACCCAAAAACCTCTTGTCTTCTCTCAAGCAATGGGCACCTCACCACCACTACACATAGCCTAAGCAAATATGGTTCTGATTTATATTACCATAGATTTGTTTTGCCTGTTCTTGAGCTTTATATAAATTGATTCATAAAACCTGTTCTCTTTTGTGTCTGGTTTTTCTTCACTAAACATTATGTTGTTGAATTCTGGCTCCTAAAATATCACCAGAACAATCTCTCCATAAGAGAAAGCTGAGTGTACTGCTTATTGCCATCATGGAAGATGCCACCTTGAGAGAGGTTTGGTAGTGTGTTGGAGGGAGAAAGGAACAGCTGAGCTTGAGATTTTCATTCTGGTTTAAGGTAAGTCTTTCAATGTGAAAGCTTGAGTAGGATTGGCGAGGATTATGATATTGGTTAGCATTGGCAGAAACATCAAGGCAAGGATTTTTGAGGTGAGAGGTTCAAAGACTCTTGAGATGTAAACTGTTGATGATCTCTATTGAAGAGATGATGGGTCTTTCAGGAAGTTTCTATAATAAATAAAGTTGTTTGCCTCAGCAAAAGTATTCTGGCCTGCAAAGGCTATGGAATGATAAAATTGTGATAATGTAACAGTAAGTTGTGGAGCAATTTATGGTTTCACTTCTCAGTGTCCAACCTGGAGGTGGGAGTGGTGGTTTTATTTTGCAATATTTTTTGAGATTCATCTGTGTTGTCTCATGTAACAGTAGTTTGTTCTTTTTCTTTGCTGTACAGTGTTCTGGTGTTCAAATTTACTACACTTTATTTACCTATCATTCTATCAATGGATATTTTATTTTCCAGTTTTTGCATTTTAGGAAATATGCTGCTGTGATCATTCTTGTACATTTATTTTTTGATGCATATCAGATATCACTAGTGTTGTTTTGTTTGTTTTTCCTTTTTAAGGAATCAAACTTCCAATGGAGATTATTTTGTTGTGTTTTACTTAGCATCTCAGGGACCTCAGAGTTTTCTACTGTCCTATCACTGGAAAGGTTTGACACATCTCTTCCAGTCCTCAGACCATTCATTACTTACTGGTTTAGTATTTCTGGATTGCCCATTGTGTGCCCTGTACTGCATGAGCTTCTGAGGACACAGCTGTGAACAAGATATTCTTTTTTAAAAGCCATTTTTAACTTTTCAATTATACTTGACATATAGTATTATATTAGTTTCAGGTGTACACTTCAGTGACTAAACATAAAACTTACTAAGCGATCATCCCAAAAAATCTCATACCCATCTGATACCATATCTAGTTATTGGAATATTATAGATTATACCCCCATGATTGTACTATAACTACTAATTTGTACTTTTAAATTCCTCCACCCATATGGCACTCTCAAAATGTTTTCTATATCTATGAATCTGTTTCTATTCTATTTGTTGATTTATTTTGATTTTTATATTCAATTATTGATAGATATGTATTTATTGCCATTTTATTGTTCATATTTTTTATTTTTTTGTTCTTTTTCTTAAAGAAGACCCTTTAACATTTCATATAATACTGGTTTGTGGTGATGAGCTCCTTTAGCTTTTTCTTGTCTGGGAAATTCTTTATCTGTCCTTTAATCCTAAGTGATAGCTTTGCAGGGGCAGAAGAATCTTGGTTGTAGGTCCTTGCTTTTCATCACTTTGAATATTTCTTGCCACTCCCATCTGGCCTGCAAAATTTCTGTTGAGAAATCAGCTGACAGTCTTAAGGGAGCTCCCTTGTAGGTAACTAATTGCTTTTCTTTTGCTGCTTCTAAGATTCTCTCTTTATCTTTCCCTTTGTTATTTCAATTATGATGCATCTTGGCGTAGGTTTCTTTGGGTTCATCTTGTTTGGGACTCTTTGTATTTCCTGGACTTCTATGTATATTGTTTCCATCAGGTAAGAAAAATTTTCTGTCATTGTTTTTTTATTTTTTTATTTTTTTAATATATTTTTTTATTGATTAAGATATTACATATGTGTCCTTATACCCACGTTACCCCCTACCTCCCCCCCCCGCTCATGCCCTCACCCCCCCCCCCCCCCGTTGTCCGTGTCCATTGGTTAGACCTATATGCTTGCATGTAAGTCCTTTGGTTGATCTTTCCCCCTTACTCCCACCCTCCCCTACCTTCCCTCCAAGGCCCGACAGTCCAATCAATGCCTCGCTGTCTCTGGATCAGTCCTTGTTCATCAGTTTACGATGTTCATTATATTCCACAAATGAGTGAGATCATGTGATATTTATCCTTCTCTGACTGGCTTATTTCACTTAGCATAATGCTCTCTAGTTCCATTCATGGTGTGGCAAATGGTAAGAGTTCCTTTTTCTTCTTCCTCTTCTTAAAGAATACCTTTCAGCATTTCATATAATGCTGGTTTGGTGGTGATGAACTCCTTTAGCTTTTTCTTATCTGTGAAGCTCTTTATCTGACCTTCAATTCTGAATGATAGCTTTGCTGGATAAAGTAATCTTGGTTGTAGGTTCTTGCTATTCATCACTTTGAATATTTCTTGCCACTCTCTTCTGGCCTGCATGGTTTCTGTTGAGAAATCAGCTGACAGTCGTATGGGTACTCCCTTATAGGTAACTGACTTTTTTTCTCTTGCTGCTTTTAAGATTCTCTCTTTGTCTTTTGCTCTTGGCATTTTAATTATGATGTGTCTTGGTGTGGTCCTCTTTGGATTCCTTTTGTTTGGGGTTCTCTGTGCTTGCTGGACTTGGAAGTCTATTTCTTTCACCAGGTAGGGGAAGTTTTCTGTCATTATTTCTTCAAATAGGTTTTCAATATCTTGCCCTCTTTCTTCTTCTGGTACCCCTATAATTCTGATGTTGGTACGCTTGAAGTTGTCCCAGAGGCTCCTTACACTATCTTCGTATTTTTGGATTCTTTTTTCATTTTGCTTTTCCGGTTGGGTGTTTTTTGCTTCTTCGTATTTCAAAGCTTTGACTTGATTCTTGCAATCCTCTGGTCTGCTGTTGGGAGTCTGTATAATATTCTTTATTTCAGTCAGTGTATGCTTAATTTCTAGTTGGTCCTTTATCACAACATCGAGGGTCTCACTAGATTTCTTGAGGATCTTACTACATTTATCGGTGGTTACCATAAAATTCTTGAAAAATCTTAGAACTGTGGTTTTGAACTCTATATCCAGTCGTTTGCTGACCTCTATTTCTGTCATTTGTGACCTGTTTCTTTGTCTTCGCATTTTGTCTGCTTCCCTGTGTTGGTAGAGTGGTTTTGTGTGCTAGGTGTCCTGCAGGGCCCAGTGGCTCAGCCTCCCCAGTTACCTGAGGTGGACACTCTTGGTGCACCCCTTTGTGGGCTGTGTGCAAAGTCTTGTTGTAGTTAAGACTTGATTGTTGTAGGTATCACTGGGAGGAATTGACCTACAGGCCAATTGGCTGCGAGAATCAGCTGTGTCTGCAGTGGGAGAACTTCTGTGCTGAAGACACCCTTCTGGGGCAAGACTTGTTTCAGTGGGGCTTTGGTGCTCACTGAGTCTGCCCCCTGAGTGTGTTCCTTATGAATCTGAGGAGTTGTAATCTGGATGGTCCCACTCTGACCACTGGGTACACTGGCTCTTGGATCTAAGGAGGTGCTAATTAAGCCTCTTCCTGAGGTTACCCAGCAGGAGCTACGAAGAGATCTGCAGATTCCCCTTCCTTTTTGGGGGTTTGGGGGTGCCCAGATGAGGCCCAGCTGAGAAGCAATGCAAGCTGCTGTGGGGCCTTGGGCCTTCTCTTGGAAGTTCTGGGTCTGTCTGGCCCAGCTGCAATTTGTTAGGTAGTTGTCAGATTGCAAAGGACCCGGGCATTCATATGCAAAAGGCTTTGCAGCAGCCTGGATGGGGCGGGGTCTCAGAATCAACAGGGCGGAGCAAGCAGCTATGGCTGATTCTCAGCCCTGCCCTAAGGGGCCTTGCGTCTCAGTGTCCTGGTAATTGCTGCAAGCACCTCTGAGGGAAAGCCGCCCTCAAGTTCCAAGTTGTGCCTGCTGCCAGACCATACAGTTTCTCCCCGTGTAAGCCCTGGGACCCCAGAGATTTCCGGGAACCGGAGTTCAGAGCAGTCAGGAGCTTGTGACTTCCTCCAGATTCAAAAAGACAGCTGCGTCCTCCGGTGCCAGACCCTTTCCCCGCGCGCCAGAGCCTCTGTACCTCTGCACTTTACTTTCGTAGCTCCTCTGAGTCTGTGTGCTCTTCTCTTTCCTTCTAGTTGTAGAATTTCCACTCAGCCAGCCTTCCTGTGGCTCTGGATGATGACCGTTCTGTCTTTTAGTTGTATTTTTGAAGTTGTTGTAGGAGGCAGCAATTTCCGGTGCTTTCCTATGCCACCATCTTGGTTTCTCTCTGCACAATCTGTCATTGTTTTTTTTAAAATAGGTTTTCAATTTCTTGCTCCCTCTCTTCTACTTCTGGCACCCCTAGAGGCTTCTTACACTATCTTCATATTTTTTAAATCTTTTCTCTTTTTGCTGATCTGATTGGATGCATTTTGCTTCCTCACATTCCAAATCTCTGATTTGATTCTCAGAGTCCTTGTTCTTTTTTATGGTTCCTAGGTCTTTTTTGTTTTGTTTTGTTTTCATGCTGTTGAAGTTCTCACTAGCATGTACCTTGAAGTTTTCACAAAGTTCCTTGAGCATTCTTATAACCATTGTTTTGAACTACGTATCTGGTAGTTTGCTTGATTCCTTTTCATTTAGTTCTTTTTCTGGAGATTTCTCCTGTTCTTTCATTTGGGAAATGACTCTTTGTCTCTGCATTTTGTCTACTTCTCTGTGTTTGATTCTATATATTTGGCAAAGCTGCTATGTATCCTGGACATGGTAGAGTGGCCTGTGTATTAGGTGTCCTGTAAGACTTAGTAGTGCAGCCTCCCCAGTTACCTGTGCTGGAAACTTTAGGTGTGCCCCTGCATGGGCTATGTGTACTGTCCTTCTGTATTTGAACCTTGATTGCTGTTGGTGTCACTGGGAAGGATTAATCCCCAAGCCAGTTGGCTATGAGGACCAGATGTGACTACAGTGGAAGAGCTCCTGTGTAGGTGTTGTCCCTGCAGAGCAGGACTTGCTTCAGGGGGCTTTGGTGCCCATTCAGGCTGCCCCTTGAATATGTTGTTCATGGAGGTTGTAGGGCTGTAATCTGACATGGTTTGAAGCTGTCCACAAGGTACACACAGAGAGGTGCAAAGTCAGCCACTACCTGTGCCCTGCCTGGAGCCACCTGGCATGAGCTACTGAGTGATTTGCTAATGGCTGCTACTTATGATGGGCTTGGAGGTTCCAAGGAGATGACAAACTGTGAACCAAAGCAGGCTGCTGCTAGTGCTGGGGCTGGGGCCACTTAGCAAGAGTTACAGAGCACACTAAGGCCAGCTGCTGCTTGTTTAAGAGATTTTAGGAAAGCCCAAAGCATGAGAGAGACCAGTTGTATGAAAAAGCCACTGGAAATAGCTTGGATGAGCCCACAAGTTGGGTGGGGAAGGGTCTTAAGGAATCACCAGGTGGGGAAAAGAATGTGAACCAGGTTGGTGGAGACTGAGATATGGTGCCTGCCTGTTGGCGCTGTGTTGAGGAGGGTTCAGCAAAGGAGCAATGGCCTCTGATAGCACTTTGGTCTGGGAGAAAGCTGCCCCACCCAGCTCTTGCTCTGATGCCAGACAATTCAGATTCTCCCCATATGTCCTTGGTTTCTTTCAAGCTGCTGTCCCACTGCTGGAGCTCAGAGGGAGTGAGTCTGAGTAAGTCTATGCATGGGTCCTTTAAGAGGAACTGCCTGGGGCTCCAGCAGCCTTCTGTCTTTCTCAGCCTCAATCCCTACTTGTTTTTTTTTTTTTCTCTTTTGAACATTTTTTTTTTAATTTTTATTTTTCGCTAAAAGTATTACAAAGGGTATTACATAAGTGTCCTTCCCCCCCCCCCTCCGCCCTTAACAAGCCCCTGCCCTCCCTTACCCCCAATGTCTTATGTCCATTAGTTATGGTTATATGGATGCATACAAGTCCTTCGGTTGATCTCTTACTCCCCTCCCTCCAGTCCCCCAACCCTCCTTGGTCTTCCCACTGCAGTCCGACAATCAGTTTGAGGCAGCTCTGCCTCTGTATCTATTATTGTTCAAAAGTTTGTAATGGTCTTAATTATCCATGAAAGAGTGAGATCATGTGGTATTTTTCCTTCATTGACTGGCTTGTTTCACTTAGCATAATGCTCTCCAGTTCCATCCATGCTGTTGCAAATGGTAAGAGTTCCTTCTTTTTTACAGCAGCATAGTATTCCATCGTGTAGATGTACCACAGTTTTCTAATCCACTCATCTACTGATGGGCACTTAGGCTGTTTCCAGATCTTAGCTATGGTGAATTGTGCTGCTATGAACATAGGGGTGCATATATCCTTTCTGATTGGTGTTTCTGGTTTCTTGGGATATATTCCTAGAAGTGGGATCACAGGGTCAAATGGGAGTTCCATTTCCAATTTTTTGAGGAACCTCCATACTGCCTTCCATAGTGGCTGCACCAGTCTGCATTCCCACCAGCAGTGCACAAGTGTTCCTTTTTCTCCACAACCTCTCCAGCACTTGTCGTTTGTTGATTTGTTGATGATGGCCATTCTGACAGGTGTGAGATGGTACCTCATTGTTGTTTTGATTTGCATCTCTCGGATGATTAGTGACTTTGAGCATGTTTTCATATGTCTCTTGGCTTTCTGAATGTCCTCTTTTGAAAGGTGTCTATTTAGATCCTTTGCCCATTTTTTGATTAATCCCTACTTGTTTTTTACAACCTGAAGTTATGGGGACTTCTCTTCCCAGCACTGGAACCCTTGGCTGGAGGGCCTGTTGTGAGCCTGGGATCCCCTCATTTCTCAGAGGGGACATCTGCAGCCAAGGTATCACTCCCAATCAAAAACTATCATTCATGGGTGTGGGACCAGCCTGTCCCATGCCTCCACCCCTCCTATCAGTCTTGATGTGGCTTCTTCAATTTCCTAGTTGTAGGACTTTCATTCAGAGAGATGTAAGGTTCTGAATGATGGTTGTTCTGAAGATTAGTTGTATTTGTTTTTTATGTGGTTGTGGGAAGATTCTAGTACCTCATTTACCTACGCTACCATCTTGACTGGAAGCCTAAGCTTCACTTTCATAAACAAGGTTTTCTAAGCTCCATGAAACAGATTCCTTGACTGTATTGCTTGTTATAGCATCCCCAGTTTAGAACAGTGCCTGCTCAATGATCAAAGATTCAAAAACTATGATCCATGGGCCAAATCTGTGTGCTGTTTCTGTAAATTAAGTATCATGGGAACACATGCATTTTTTAAATTCTTTAATGTTTAAAGTATTACATATAGTATTACATATGTTCCCTTTTCCCCCAGTTGACCTCTCCCCAGCCACCCCCACCTCCAGCACATGCCCTCACCTCCCCAGTGTCTGTGTTCATTGGTTATACTTATATGCATGCCAACAAGTTCTTTGGTTGATCTCTTACCGGCCTATAACATCATCACTACCCACCACTTCTTTCCCTCTGATGTTTGATGGTCTGTTCTATGCTTGTCTGTCTCTGGATCTATTTTTGTTCATCAGCTTATGTTGTTCATTATATTTCACAAATGAGTGAGATCATGTGATATTTATCTTTCTTTGACTGACTTATTTCACTTACCATAATGTTCTCCAGGTACATCAATGCTATTGCGAATGGTAAGAGTTCTTTCTTTTTTATAGTAGCGTTATTCCATTGTGTAGATGTACCATAGTTTTTTCTTTTTTAAAATTTTTAAAAATATTTTTATTGATTTCATAGAGGAAGGGAGAGGGAGCTAGAGACAGAAACATCAATGATGAGAGAATCATTGATGGGCTGCCTCCTGCATGTCCTCTAGTAGGGAACGAGCCCACAACTCCAGCATGTGCCCTTGACTGGAATCGAATCAGGGACCCTCCAGACTGTCGGCCGATGCTCTATCCACTGAGCAAAACCAGCTAAGACTGTACCAGTTTTTTATTCCATTCATCTGCTGATGGGCACTTGGGCTGTTTACAAATCTTAGCTATGGTGAATTGTGCTGCTATGAACATAGGGGTGCATATATCCCTTCTGATTGGTGTTTCTGTTTTCTTGAGATATATTCCTAGAAGTGGGATTACTGGGTCAAATGGCAGTTCCATTTTTAATTTTTTGAGGAAACGCCATACTTTTTTCCACAGTGGCTGCAACAGTCTGCATTCCCACAAGCAGTGCAAGAGGATTCTTTTTTCTCCAAATCCTCACCAGCACTTGTCATTTGTTGATTTGTTGATGATAGCCATTCTGACAGTGTGAGTTGGTACCTCATTGTTGTTTTGATTTGCATCTCTCAGGTGATTAGTGATGTTGAGCATGTTTTCATATGTCTCTTGGCCTTCTGTATGTCCTCTTTTTCATATGTCTCTTAGCATTCTGTATGTCCTCTATTTAGCTCCTTTGCCCATTTTTTTTTTATTGGATTGCTTATCTTCCTTTTGTTAAGCTGTACGAGTTCCCTATGAATTTTGGAAATTAAATCATTGTTAGATGTAACATTGGCAAATATGTTCTCCCATGCAGTGGGCTTTTCTAGTTGTTTTGTTGATGGTTTCTTTTGCTGTGCAGAAGCTTTTTACTTTGATGTAGTCCCATTTATTTTCTCCTTAGTTTCCATTGCCCTAGGAACTGTGTCAGTGAAGAAATTCCTTCAGCATATATCTGAGATTTTGCTACCTGTGGATTCCTCTAATATTTTTATGGTTTCCCGTCTTACGTTTAAGTCCTTTATCCATTTTGAGTTTTGAGTTTATTTTTGTGTATGGTGTAAGTGGGTGGTCTAGTTTCATTTTTTTGCATGTGTCTGACCAAATTTCCCAGCACCATTTATTGCTATTAGAGACTGTCTTGATTCCGTTGTATGTTCTTGCCTCCTTTTTCAAATATTAATTGAGCATAGTGGTTTGGGTCAATTTCTGGCTTCTCTGGTTGGTTCCATTGGTCTATATGTCTGTTCTTGTGCCAGTACCAGACAGTTTTGAAAACAGTGGCTTTGTAATACAGCTTGATATCTGGTATTGAGATCCCACCTACTTTGTTCTTCTTTCTCAGGATCGCAACAGCTACTCGGGTTTTTTTTTTTTATTCCAGATGAATTTTTGGAGAGTTATTTCTAGATCTGTGAAATATGCTGTTGGTATTTTAGTGGGGACTGCATTGAATCTATAGATTGCTTTGGGTAGTATGGACATTTTGATGATGTTGATTCTATCAATCCATGAACAAGGTATGTTCTTCCATCTGTTTATGTCTTCCTCTATCTCTTTTTTCAATGTCCTGTAGTTTTCTGGGTAGAGGTCTTTTACCTCCTTAGTTAAGTTTATTCCTAGGTATCCTAATTTATTTGGTGCAATGGTAAATGGGATTGTTATTTTAATTTCTATTTCTGTAAGTTCACTATTGGTGTATAAAAATGCCATAGATTTATTGGCATTAATTTTGTATTCTGCTACATTGCCAAATTCATTTATTAGGTCTAATAGTTTTTTGATGGAATCTTTAGGGTTTTCTAAGTACAGTATCATGTCATCTGCAAATAATGACAATTTTACTTCTTCTTTTCCAATTTGGATGCCTTTTATTTCTTCTTCTTGTCTGATTGCTATGGCTAGCACTTCCAGTACTATGTCGAACAGGAGTGGTGAAAGTGGGCATCCTTGTCTTGTTCCTGTCCTTAAGGGAAATGGTTTTTGTTTTTGCCCATTGAGTATGATGTTGGCTGTAGGTTTGTCATATAAGGCTTTTATTATGTTGAGGTATGATCCCTCTATTCCCACTTTGCTGAGAGTTTTTATCACGAAAGGGTGCTGGACTTTGTCAAATGCATTTTCTGCATCAATCGATATGATTATGTGATTCTTGTCTCTCAACTTGTTTATGTGATGTATCACGTTTATTGATTTGCGGATATTGTACCAGCCTTGCATTCCTGGAATAAATCCCATTTGGTCATGGTGTATGATCTTTCTAATGTAATGCTGGATCTGGTTTGCTAGAATTTTGTTGAGGATTTTAGCATCTATATTCATTAGGGATATGGCCTGTAATTCTCTTTCTTTGTGGTGTCTTTATCTGGTTTTGGGCTTAGGGTAATGCTGGCTTCATAGAAAGAGCTTGGAAGTGTACCTTCCTCTAGAATTTTTTGGAATAGTCTGAGAAGGATTGACTTTAGTTCTTTGAATGTTCTGTAAAACTCCCCTGTGAAGCCATCTGGTCCAGGGTTTTTGTTTGCTGGAAGCTTTTTGATTACTGTTTCAATTTCATCAGTAGTTATTGGCCTATTCAGGTTTTTTTTTATTCTTTCTGATTGAGTTTTGGAAGCTTGTATTTTTCTAGGAATGTGTCCATTTCATCGAGGTTGTCCAGTTTGTTGGAATAGAGTTGTTCATAGTATTTTTTAGCAATCCTTTGTATATTAGTAGGGTCTGTTGTTACTTCACCTCTTTCATTTCTGATTTTATTTTTTTGGATCCTTTCTCTTTGTTTCTTCGTGAGCCTGGTGAGAGGTTCATCAATCTTGTGAATCCTTTCAAAGAAGCAGCTCTTGGTTTCAGGGTTAGATTATTTATTACCATTTTTATTTTATTTATTTTATTTTATTTTATTTTTTTTGAGGTAGGCCTGTAGAGCTATGAACTTCCCTCTCAAGACTGCTTTAACTGTTTGCCATAGATTTTGGATGGTTGTGTTTCCATTGTCATTTGTTTCCAGGATGCTTTTTATTTCTTCTTTGATCTCTCTGGTAATACAGTCATTGTTTAATAGCATGCTATTTAGCCTCCAAGTGTTTGATTTTTTTTCAAAGTTTTTATTGTAGTTGGTTTCTAGTTTTATGCCATTGTGATCTGAGAAGATGCTTGTTATGATTTCTATTCTCTTGAATTTGAAGAGACTTTGCCTGTGTCCTAATATATGGTCTATCTTTGAAAATGTCCCATGTGCACTGGAGAAGAATGTATATTCTGTAGCTTTGGAGTGAAATGTTCTGAAGATGTCAATTAAGTCCATCTGATCTAGTGAGTCATTTAGGATTGCTGTTTCTTTGCTGACTTTTTGTTTAGAGGATTTATCCAGTGGTGTCAGTGGGGTATTAAAGTCCCCTACTATGACTGTATTGCTATCGATCTCTCCCTTGATATCTTCCAGAAGTTGTTTTATGTATTTGCGTGCTCCTGTTTTGGGAGCATATATGTTTACCAGATTTATATCTTCTTGTTGAATTGCTCCCTTTAGTATAATGTAGTGGCCTTCCTTATCTCTTGTTATGGCCTTTACTTTGAGGTCTATTTTGTCAGATATAAGTATCGCAACCCCAGCTTTTTTCTCATTTCCGTTTGCCTGAAAAAAAATTTTCCATCCCTTCATTCTCAGTCTGTGTGAATCCTTTGTTCTGAGGTGGGTCTCTTACAGATAGCAAATATATATGTCATTTTTTCTTATCCATTCTGCTACCCTGTGCTTTTGATTGGAGCATTTAATCCATTTACATTTAATGTTATTATTGAAAACTACTTGTTGTGGTCATTTTTATTCTTTTTTTTAATTTTTTTATTGCTTAAAGTATTACAAAGCGTATTACATATGTGTCCTTTTTTTCCCCGCCCTTGACAATCCCCTGGCCTCCCCTACCCCCCAGTGTCTTATGTCCATTGGTTATGCTTATATGCATGCATACAAGTCCTTCGATTGATCTCTTACCCCCTTCGCTCCTGCCCCCCAACCCTGCCCCGCCCTTCCCGCTGCAGTTTGACAATCTGTTTGAGGCAGCTCTGCCTCTGTATCTATTATTGTTCAAAAGTTTATAATGGTCTCTATTATCCATGAATGTGTGAGATCATGTGGTATTTTTCCTTCATTGACTGGCTTATTTCACTTAGCATAATGCTCTCCAGTTCCATCCATGCTGTTGCAAATGGTAAGAGTTCCTTCTTTTTTACAGCAGCAAAGTTTTCCATTGTGCAGATGTACCACAGTTTTCTAATCCATTCATCTACTGATGGGCACTTAGGCTGTTTCCAGATCTTAGCTATGGTGAATTGTGCTGCTATGAACATATGGGTGCATATATCCTTTCTGATTGGTGTTTCTGGTTTCTTGGGATATATTCCTAGAAGTGGGATCACAGGGTCAAATGGGAGTTCCAGTTTTTGTTTTTTGAGGCAACTCCATACTGTCTTCCATAGTGGCTGCACCAGTCTACATTCCCACCAGCAGTGTACGAGTGTTCCTTTTTCTCCACATCCTCTCCAGCACTTGTCATTTGTTGATGATAGCCATTCTGACAGTGTGAGTTGGTACCTCATTGTTGTTTTGATTTGCATCTCTCAGATGCTTAGTGACTTTGAGCATGTTTTCATGTCTTTTGGCTTTCTGAATGTCCTCTTTGGAAAGGTGTCTATTTAGGTCCTTTGCCCATTTTTTGATTGGATTGTTTATCTTCCTTTAGTTAAGTTGTATGAGTTCCCTAAAAACTTTGGAGATTAGGCTCTTATCAGATATGACATTGGCAAATATGTTCTCCCACGCAGTGGGTTTTCTTGTTGTTTTGTTGATGGTTTCTTTTGCTGTGCAGAAGCTTTTTATTTTGATGTAGTCCCATTTGTTCATTTTCTCTTTAGTTTCAAGTGCCCTAGGAACTGTATCAGTGAAGAAATTGCTTCGGCACATTTCTGAGATTTTGTTGCCTTTGAATTCTTCTAGACTTTTTATGGTTTCCTGTCATACATTTAAGTCCTTTATCCATTTTGAGTTTATTTTTGTTTATGGTATAAGTTGGTGGTCTAGTTTCATTTTCTTGCATATATCTGTCCAATTTTCCCAACACCACTTATTGAAGAGACTATCTTGGCTCCATTGAATGTTCTTTCCTCCATTGTCAATAAATAATTGAGCATATTGGTTCGGGCCGATTTCTGGGTTCTCTATTCTATTCCATTGATCTATATGCCTGTTCTTGTGCCAGTACCAGGCAGTTTTGAGAACAGTGGCTTTGTAATACATCTTGATATCTGGTATTGAGATCCCACCTACTTTCTTCTTTCTCAGGATTGCTGCAGCTATTCGGGTTCTTTTTTTATTCCAGATGAATTTTTGGAGAGTTCGTTCTAGATCTGTGAAGTATGCCATTCGTATTTTAATGGGAAGTGCGTTGAATTTATAGATTGCTTTGGGTAGTATGGACATTTTAATGATGTTGATTCTACCAATCCATGAACACGGTATGTTCTTCCATCTGTTTATGTCTTCCTCTATCTCTTTTTTCAACGTCCTGAAGTTTTCTGAGTAGAGGTCTTTTACCTCTTTAGTTAAGTTTATTCCTAGGTATCTTATTTTTTTTGGTGCGATGGTAAATGGGATTGTTTTTCTAATCTCTCTTTCTGAAAGTTCACTATTGGTGTATAGAAATACCATAGATTTCTTGGCATTAATTTTGTATCCTGCTACATTGCCAAATTAATGTATTAAGTCTAGTAGCTTTTTGATGGAGTCTCTAGGGTTTTGTATGTATAATATCATGTCATCTGCAAATAAGGACAGTTTTACTTCCTCTTTTCCAATTTGGATACCTTTTATTTCTTCTTCTTGCCTAATTGCAATGGCTAATACTTCCAGTACTATCTTGAACAGGAGTGGTGAGAGTGGGCATCCCTGTCTTGTCCCTGTTCTTAAGGGAAATGGTATTAGTTTTTGTCCATTGAATATGATGTTGGCTGTGGGCCTGTCATATATGGCTTTTATTATGTTGAGGTATGATCCTTCTACTCCCACCTTGCTGAGAGTTTTTATCAAAAATGGGTGTTGGATTTTTTCAAATGCTTTTTCTGCATCAATTGATATGACCATGTGGTTTTTTTCTTTCAATTTGTTTATGTGATGTATCACGTTTATTGATTTGCGGATATTGTACCATCCTTGCATCCCTGGAATAAATCTTACTTGGTCATGGTGTATGATCTTTCTGATGTAGTGCTGGATCCGATTTGCTAAGATTTTGTTGAGGATTTTGGCATCTATGTTCATGAGGGATATTGGCCTGTAATTCTCTTTCATTGTGTTGTCTTTACCTGGTTTTGGTATTAGGGTGATGCTGGCTTCATAGAATGAGCTTGTAAGGGTTCCTTCCTCTTGAATTTTTGTAGTAGTCTGAGGAGGATAGGTTTTAGTTCTTCCTTGAATGTTTGGTAAAACTCCCCAGTGAAGCCGTCTGGTCCTGGGCTTTTGTTTGCTGGAAGCTTTTTGATGACTGCTTTAATTTCTTCCATAGATATTGGCTTATTGAGATTTTTAGATTCTTCCTGATTGAGTGCTGGAATGTTGTATTTTTCTAGAAATTTGTCCATTTCCTCCAGTTTGTCTAGTTTGTTGGAGTAGAGCTGTCCATAGTATTTTTTAACAATCATTTGTATTTCTGTGGGGTCTGTTGTTATTTCGCCTCTATCGTTTCTGATTTTGTTTATTTGGGTCCTCTCTCTTTGCTTCTTGGTGAGCCTGGCTAGAGGTTTGTCAATCTTGTTTATCCTTTCCAAGAACCAGCTCTTGGTTTCATTGATTTTCTGTATGGTTTTTTGGTCTCTATGTCATTTATTTCTGCTCTAATCTTTATTATCTTGTTCCTTCTCCTCACTCTGGGGTTTTCTTGTTGCTCTCTTTCTAATTCTTTGAGTTGTAGAGTTAGATGATTTACTACCATTTTTTTCTTGTTTTTTGAGATAGGCCTGTAGAGCTATAAACTTCCCTCTCAGGACTGCTTTCATTGTGTCCCATAGGTTTTGGATTGTTGTGTTTTCATTGTCATTAGTTTCCAGGATGTTTTTAATTTCTTCTTTGATCTCATTGGTAACCCAATCAATATTTAATAACATGCTATTCACCTTCCAAGTGTTTGAGTATTTTGGGTTGTTTTTATTGTAGTTTATTTCTAATATTATGCCATCGTGGTCTGAGAAGATGCTTTTTATGATTTCAATCTTCTTGAATTTGGGAAGACTTTGCTTGTGACCCAATATGTGGTCTATTTTTGAATCTGTCCCATGAGCACTTGAGTAGAATGTATATTCCACGGCTTTGGGGTGAAGTGTTCTGAAGATGTCTATTAAGTCCATCTGATCTAGTGAGTCATTTAGGATTGCTGTTTCTTTGCTGATTGTTTGTCTAGAGGATTTATCCAGTGATGTCAGTGGTGTATTAAAGTCCCCTACTATGATTGTATTGTTGTCGATCTCTCCTTTCATATCTTCCAGGAGTTTTTTATGTATTTGGGTGCTCCTGCATTGGGTGCATATATGTTTACCAGGGTTATATCTTCTTGTTCTATTGATCCCTTTAGTATTATGAAGTGGCCTTCCTTATCTCTTGTTATGGCATTCACTTTGAGGTCTATTTTGTCTGATATAAGTATTGCTACCCCAGCTTTTGTTTCCTTTCCATTTGCCTGAAAGATATTTTTCCATCCCTTCACTTTCAGTCTGTTTGAGTCCCTTCTAATGAGGTGGGTCTCTTGTAGACAGCAGATGTATGGGTCATTTTTTTTTATCCATTCAGCCACTCGATGTCTTTTGGTTGGAGCATTTAGTCCATTTATGTTTAAAGTTATTATTGGAAGGTACTTGTTTGTAGCCATTTCTTTTTTTGTGTGGCTGTTTTCTTTCTGAGCTTTTTATTTCTTCTTTTTACACCAGTCCCTTTAGCATTTCTTGCATTGCTGGCTTGGTGGTGATAAACTCCCTTAGCCTTTTTTTGTCTGTGAAGCTTCTTATTTCCCCTTCAATTTTGAATGATAGCCTTACTGGATAGAGTATTCTTGGGTTCAGTCCTTTGGTTTGCATCACTTCGTAAATTTCCATCCATTCTTTTCTGGCCTGATGTGTTTCTGTTGAGAAATCATTTGATAATCTAATGGGAGATCCCTTGTATGTAACTTTCTGTCTCTCTCTTGCAGCCTGTAAGATTCTCTCTTTGTCCTGAACATTTGCCATGGTAATTATGATGTGTCTTGGTGTGGGTCTTTTCAGGTTCACCTTGTTTGGGACTCTCTGTGCTTGTGTGACTCTTTTCTTCCCCACCTCAGGGAAGTTTTCTGATATTATTTCTTCAAATATGTTTTCCAATCCTTGTTCCTCTTTCTATTGTTCTGGAACCCCTATTATTCGTATGTTGTTTCGTTTCATGTTGTCCCAAAGCTCCCCTAGGCTCTCCTCCTGTCTTTTAATTTTTTTCTCCATTTGCAGTACAGTTTGGGTGCATATATGTTTACCAGGGTTATATCTTCTTGTTCTATTGATCCCTTTAGTATTATGAAGTGGCCTTCCTTATCTCTTGTTATGGCATTCACTTTGAGGTCTATTTTGTCTGATATAAGTATTGCTACCCCAGCTTTTGTTTCCTTTCCATTTGCCTGAAAGATATTTCTCATTGAGTTGTGTGTATTTGTCATCCAGCCATTTGAGCATCCTTATAACCATTACTCTGAATTCTTTCTCTGATAAGTTAGTAGCCTCAATTTCATTTAACTCTCTTTCTAGCGATTCCTCTTTTTCTTTCCTTTGTGGATTGCTTTTTTGTCTTCCCATGTTTTGCTGTAATGTTTTAACTGTAGCTCCGATTGCTTTGCTACCCAGTTTCTTTTGGGTATGGTGCTACTGGTGTGACCTCTCAGGTCTCCTGGGCTTGGTAGTCTAGTGTAGCTCCCTACTTGAGCTATTTGGGTTCTCTTGATGTAGGCCTGTGAGCTGGAAAGGCGCAACTGAGGTGTCTAGAAGTTAGCAGCCATGGAGGAGTGTCCCAATTTTTGCTGTCTTGTGCCCTTGGTTGATATCACGTGTGCCCTGCAGGGACTCACATTGGCACCCAGGAACCATCTGTTGGGGTGGTGGGGCTCAGGAGGCCTGCATTCTGGAAAGGTGTGACTGTGGTGTTTAGAGTTTTGTAGTTGTGGGGTGGGCAGACTCAGCTTTTGCTGCTGCCTCCATGGTTGGATACAAGCAATGCCAGCAGCAGTTCCCAGGGGCACCTGTGGTGCATTTGCCAGCAGGGTGTACTGACGCACTCTGAAGGGCCCTGGCACTGAAGCCACTGGATTGTAGTGTCTGTGGGCAGGTATCCCAGGAGAGAGAATTCAGCATTTCTACAGCCCAGCCATGCACTCCTGTTTGTTTAAATGCGTGTCCAGCGGGGTTCACAGCGGGGCGCCAGGGCTGCCTGTGGAGCGGTGAACTTGGGAGACCTGCACGCTGGAAAAGCATGGAACTGTAGAGTCCAGAGGTTCTGCAGCTGTGGGGTGGGGAAACTCAGTTTTTGCTGATGCACCTGTGGTGGATAGGCATGCGTTTCTGGTGGTGGCACACAGGAGCACCGCAGTGAGTTTGCTAGTGCAGGTGCACTGAAACACTCGGAAGGGTCCTGGCACACTTAATCGCTTAATCGAGGCGTCTTTGGGCAGGTATCCAGGATGGGTGAATTCAGAATTTCTACTGCCCAGGGGAGTGCGTCCCTATTTGTCCAAGATCAGACCCAGCGGAGGCTTACTGCAGCTTCCCAAAGTGCCCTGTGGATAGATGGGCTTAGGGGAATGAGCAACTGTGGCAGTGCCTTTGCCGGGTGCTGAGCTCTGACACACTCTGAGGGACCCTGGCGCTGAAGGGCCCTGGCACTTAAGTTGCACAGCTGGCTGTGTGTGGGCAGTTATTCAGGTAGAGGGAATTCAGAATTTCTACTGGGTGGCAGTGCGTCTGTGTCTGTACAAAATCACACCCAGCTGGGGCTCACAGTGACTCCCAAGAGAAATCTATGGAGTGGTGTGCCTCGGAGACCTGCGCTCTGGAGACACGTGACTGTGATGTCAGAGGTCTGCCCCTGGGGAGGGGAAGGCTGACCTTACTGCTGCTGGTGCAGTGCTCCTTTGGAGGTGGAGATCCCAGGGTCTTCGAGCTGGTAGGCAGCAGGATTTTGGCTGGAGTGGCTGCTGGGTCGCAGGCAGTATCCCAGGCCTGTCTGGGTGGTGAGTTCCTAGAAGAGGCCGCTCTCCCCTTCAAGATGGCGTGGGCTCCATGCCCGAGTCCTGCAGTCCAGGGAGTGCCCACAGTGGTGTAGTCTCTCCCTGTCCCAGAGAGCCTGGTCTGCCAGCCTCTGCTGCTCCTGCCGGATTTAACTGTCCCTCACTCACTCACACACACACACCACACACATCCACACACTCTCTTTTCATCCCCTCACTCACTCACTTCCTATCCCTCACCTCTGTCCTGCCAGCTGCCATCTTTTTTTCTGGGATCGTTTTTTTGTTTGTTTGTTTGTTTGTTTTAATCCAAATGAATTTTTAGAGAGTTTGTTCTAGGTCTTTAAAGTAGGTCACTGGTATTTTAATGGGGATTGCATTGAATCTGTAGATTGCTTTGGGTAGTATGGAAATTTTAATAATGTTGATTCTAGCAATCCATGAAAACGGAATATTCTTCCATTTGTTTATGTCTTCCTCTATCTCTTTTTTCAGTGTCCTGTAATTTTCTGAGTATAGGTCCTTTACCTCTTTGGTTCAATTTATTCCTATGTATCTTAATTTTTTTGTTGCAATGGTAAATGGGATTGCTTTTTTAGTTCCTCTTTCTGTGAGTTTATTATTGGTGTATAAAAAAGCCATAGATTTCTGGGTGTTCATTTTGTATCCTGCTACATTGCTGAATTCATTTATTAAGTTTAGTAGTTTTTTGATGGAGTCTTTATGGTTTTCTATGTACAATATCATGTCATCTGTGAATAATGACAATTTCACTTCTTCTTTTCCAATTTGGATGCCTTTTATTTCTTCTTCTTGTCTGATCGCTATGGCTAGCACTTCCAGTACTATGTCAAACAGGAGTGGTGAGAGTGTGCATTCCTGTCTTGTTCCTGTTCTTAGGTGAAATGGTTTTAGTTTTTGTCCATTTGAAGCATCCATCTTATATAAAAACTGCTGTTTGAAATTTTAACCCTGCTATTTTGGCTTCTGTAAATACTTGCTTGCTTAAATATTAAGGAAAATAAGAGTACTTCCATTTCAGAGAGGCCATTAAACCTTCCCCAGAGGAAGTTATCAGTGCTGGCACCAGGCCAAACCTTTGGTTGAAGTCTCAAAGCCCCAGCACATAAGGTTCTTTAAGAACTTGCAAAGGGAACCGGAAAACCCCATATTTGGGAGACAAAGAGGGTAAAAAGGTATAAATACAGGAAACGTCCTGTGTGACTTTGCCCAGAATTCTAGAGACATTTTTCTCTGGGCCTTCACATAATAATAATAATAATAAATGTAACTCCATCTCTCTAACTGTTGCTTGGTTCTTCTCTGGTCTTCTGTAACACATTGAGTATGATGTTGGCTGTACATTTGTCATATAAGTCTTTTATTATGTTGAGGTATGATCCCTCTATTCCCACTTTGTTGAGATTTTTTATCAAGAAAGGGTATTGGATTTTGTCAAATGCCTTTTCTGTATCCATTGATATGATTATGTGATTTTTATCAATTTGTTTATGAGATGTATCATGTTTATTGATTTGTGGATATTGTACCAGTCTTGCATCCCTGGAATAAATCCCACCTGGTCATGGTGTATGACCTTTCTAATGTAATGCTGGATCCAGTTTGCTAGAATTTTGTTGAGGATTTTAGCATTTATGTTCATCAGGGATATCGACTTGTAATTCTCTTTCTTTGTAGTGTCTTTATCTGATTTTGGGATTAGGGTAATGCTGAGGAGGGATAGGTTTTAGTTCTTCTTTGAATGTTTGGTAAAACTCCCTTGTGAAGCCGTCTAGTCCAGGTCTTTTATTTGCTGGACGTTTTTTGATTACTGTTTCAATTTCATCAGTAGTTATGGGCCTATTCAGGTTTTTTTTTTTAATTCTTCCTCATTGAGTCTTGGAAGCTTCTTGTTTTCTAAGAATATGTTCATTTCGTCAAGGTTGTCCAGTTTGTTGGAGTAGAGTTGTTCATAGTACTTTTTTTTTTTTTTTTTTTTTTTACAATCTTTGTATGTCTGTGGGGTTGGTTGTTTCTTCATCTCTTTCATTTCTGATTTTGCTTATTTGGGTCCTCTCCCTTTGTTTCTTGGCAAGCCTGCCTACTGGTTCATCAATCTTGTTTATCCCTTCAAAGAACCAGCTCTTGGTTTTGTTGAACTTTTGTATTTTTTTGTGTGTTTTTGCGTGTTTTTTTTTTTGGTCTCTATGTCATTTATTTCTGCTCTGATCTTTATTATCTCCTTCCTTCTGCTCACTCTAGGATTATCCTGTTGCTCTCTTTCTAATTCTTTAAATTGCAGGGTTAGATTATTTATTGCCATTTTTATTTTATTTTATTTATTTATTTATTTTGAGGTAGGCCTGTAGAGCTATGAACTTCCCTCTCAAGACTGCTTTCACTGTTTCCCATAGATTTTGGATTGTTGTGTTTTCATTATCATTTGTTTCCAGAATGCTTTTTATTTCTTCTTTGATCTCTTTGGTAACCCAGTCACTGTTTAATAACATGCTATTTAGCCTCCAAGTGTTTGATTTTTTTCATGGTTTTTATTGTAGTTGATTTCTAGTTTTATGCCATTGTGATCTGAGAAGATGCTTGATATGATTTCTATCTTCTTGAATTTGAAGAGACTTTGCCTGTGTCCTAATATATGGTCTATCTTTGAAAATGTTCCTTGTGCACTTAAGAAGAATGTATATTCTGTAGCTTTGGGGTGAAATGTTCTGAAGATGTCAATTAAGTCCATCTGATCTAGTGAGTCATTTAGGATTGCTGTTTCTTTGCTGACTTTTTGTTTAGAGGATTTATCCAGTTGTGTCAGTGGGGTATTAAAGTCCCCTGTTATGATTGTATTGCTGTTGATCTCTCCTTTGATATCTTCCAGAATTTATTTTTATGTATTTGGGTGCTCCTGTATTGGGTGCATATATGTTTATCAGAGTTATATACTCTTGTTGAATTTCTCCCTTTAGTATTATGCAGTGGCCCTTTTTCTCTTGATATGGCCTTCACTTTGAGGTCTATTTTTTCAGATATAAACATTGCTAGTCCAGCTTTTTTCTCATTTCCATTTGCCTGAAAATTTTTTTTCCATCCCTTCATTATCAGTCTGTGTCTGTCCAGTGTATTCATTATTTTAGCTATAGTGTACTTCATTTCTGACTGGTTGATCTTCATTATTTCTAAGTCCTTTTTCATGCTGTTGAGCATTCTAAAAACCATTATTTTAGACTCTTATTCTTATAAAAATGCTGACTTCCATTTTATTTATCTCTCTTTCTAGAGATTTTCCTTTTCTTTTGTTAGGGACCTATTTCTTTTTTCCCCCCATTTTTGTTGTTCCTTTGTGTTTGTTTCTTTGTATTGAATAAGTCTGTTATGTCTCCCAGTCTTGATGATGTGTCCTCATTGTGGAAGCCAGGGGTATAGTCTTTTTGATCTTCTGAGCTTGGTGATCTAGAAATGTCATTTTTGTGGGCTATATGGGCCCTTTTGTTGTATGTGGTCCCATTGCTTGCTTTTGTCCCATTCTTGGTGGATTTAGGCCTCAGGCTTGGTTACTGGGAGGCTCAACCCCAACCTTGTCTTATCAGCTGTTAAAGGGGTGCTGATAAAGTAAAACAAGACCGAACTGAGAACAACATGAAAAACAAAGCCAAACCATGACAAACACAACAACAAAAAGAAAAGAAAGAAAAAAAAATAGTGAAAAACACGAGACCAAAGGAAGTAGGGGAACACAGGAAAAAGAAAAAGAAGGGTTAGAGAAAAAGAAAAGAATAAAAAGGGATAGAGAAAAATCAGGGATATGAAAACAAGAGAAGAAAATAATAATAATAAAAATTTGATTCTGCTATCTGTGGATCTCACTGGATTTTGCTCTGATGTTGTTGAATTTTGCCCCTAATGTGTCAGCCCTGGATCTCCTGGGAGATTCTCTGGTGCAGGTCAATGTGAGTTGCCGCAACCTTTGCAGTGGGGGTTCAGGATCTGAAGCAGGGGCTGATGCACAAATGAAAATACTATACAAGAAATATGAATTTAGAAGGCATGGGGGGCCGGGTGGAAACCTCTCTCTTGGAGAGGTGCACTGAAACTTGGCCTTATCCACTTTTTATTCAATTTTAGATACACATCTTGCCCTCAGTAAAGCAGGGCAAACAGGTAGCAGGCAGACCCTCTCAAAGGTCAGTAAAGATCAGTAAAGATCAGTAAGGTTCAGTAAACATTTACTTTGAGGCTATTAGGTCAGGAAATTGCTTTGGGCCATTGCTATCTCAACATAACAATGGTGCATGGTATTAGCTCTGCTAATCATCCAAGATCCATTGGCCTTCCCGCTCCTTGGTGCACTCTTATGACAGTATTGGGAAAGCGGTGGTTTCCCTCAGTGAGTTGGTATTGCTGCCTGGCCCTGGACAACTTGAATGAAGCCTGGCAGGGCAGGGCCCCAAGTAGTCTGGCGGGTGGCCCTCTGTACCCCAGAGGCTGGGTCTGTTTCATGTCTTGTACCTTGAATGTCCCTATTCTGAGCTGCTCTCCTCTCCCAGTGGAATTTGTCTCTGTGGAGATGGGGGAGAAAATAGGGTGGGTCCCTGATCTTGACCAGGATGATTTGAACAGACTCAGGTTGAGACTGGATCCTATAGCTTGTAGGAGGGGGATGAGCACTTCCTCTCCTTCCAATGTCTCAGCTCTGCCTGACTTGCTGGAAACCCCACACCACCACCTCAAGTAGGAGGGAATGAAAAACTAAAAATAAATCAGTCTCACTTGGCAGTCCACTCTTCCAATGCCACTGGCCCCCACTGAGTAGGGCCTCCTGCCAGGCTCTAACCAGGTCAAATATTGGAGACCTAGGTACTGCCATACCCAGCCACAGGGATGCAGATTTTCCAGCCCAGAGCCTTTCTCCCTTGCCTCAGGTCACTGAAGGGTGGGGCAGAACCAGCCATTTCACAGGTCATAGAAGGCAGGGCTCCCCTACTCTCCAGGTGGGCAGGATCTCCTTCCCGGGCCCCACTGTCCAGTCCCCGTCCAGCTTTCCTTCAAAAGTTCCTCTGGAAACTAAAGGGTCCCTCAGGATCACTGGTCCCTCAGGATCACTGTCTAACACAGTGGTTCTCAAGCTTCCTAATGCCGCAACCCTTTAATGCAGTTCCTCATGTTGTGATGACCCCCAATTTCATTGTTACAAATTGAACATAATTAAAGCATAGTGATTAATCACAAAAACAATATGTAAGTATATATGTGTTTTCTGATGGTCTTAGGCGACCCCTGTGAAAGGGTCGTTCGACCCCCAAAGGGGTCGTGACCCACAGGTTGAGAACAGCTGGACACCTCACAGCTCCACTGCCTGGCCGCCTCCTGCAGAATCAGATCAGGGCTAACTTCCCTGGCTGGGTGATGGAGGGGTGCTTGCCCTGCTCCCTGACAGTAAGTCTTGGCCTTGGATTACTGCCACTGTGCTCCCAACGCACCCCTGCAACCAGCACTGTCCTGGCCACCTCTATCTGCTCCTAGAACTTCCAATTCTGTGGCTTAGCCACAGTTTACTCATTTTCTGTCCTGACTGCAGTTCCAGCAACACCTGGGACAGGGACAGTAACTGCTCCCTCTGTGGTCAACACTGCAGCTCCCAAACAATGACTTCTGATTCTGGGGCCTTGCTGCATGGCTGGGCTGGGAGAGTGGCAATAGTGGTGGCAAGACTGGGCACTGAGTTGTAGTGGCTCCCAGTGGCCTCCTCCCATGGAAGATTCTGCAGACACTCCAAAGTGGCATGCACTCCAAACCCGGAGTAAGAAGTGCCTGGCTGTCGGGCCATGATGGTGATGGTGGCAGCAGCTCAGGTAGGCTGAGTGCCAAGTCACCAACAGCCTCCTGGGGAAGACTTTAAGTTCATATTGTTAAGTGAAAAAAGCCAATTGGAAAAGGCTACTTACTGTATGATTTCAACTATATGACATTCTAGAAAAGACACAATTATGGAGACAGTAAAAAAGATCGGTGGTTAAAGAATTCTTTAAAATTTTTTTTAATTGAATAAATTTGGTCCAAAGTAGAAATAAAAAGCAAACAAAAAAATGGTGGTTGCCAAAATTTGGGGAAAGAGGTGGCAGAGTTGGGTGACTAGGCAGAGAACAGAGGATTGTTGGAACAGTGAAACTATATGATACTATAATGGTGGATACATGCCATTGTATAGTTATCTAAACCAATGTAGAACACCAAGAATTAGCCCTAATGTAAACTATGGACTTGGATGTGTCAATGTAGGTTCACCCATTATAACAAATGTTCCACTCTATGGGGTATGTTGATAATGGAGGAGATTCTATATGCATTGGGGAAGAGGATATATGGGAACTAAACTCTATACCTTCTGTTCAAGTTTGCTATGAACCTAAAACTGTTCTAAAAAGTAAAGCCTGTAAAAAAAGTTTCTTGGTAGCTTTTGAAATTCCCAGTGCCTAAGCCACACCCCTGGTTAATTAAATCAGGACAAATGGGGATGCAACCTAGGCATCAATAAATTTTTAATATAACCCATGCAATCCCAAAGTATAGTTAAGGCTGAGAACTACTGCTCTAGAAGGAAATAATCTTACAGCAGTGGATCTCAGAACTGAATGCCAATTATAATTTGTTCTTAAAAAATAGGTAGATTACCAGCCCCCACTCTGAAATTCTGATTCAATTTATCTAGGATGAGGCCAGGGCACTAAAATTTTTAAAAAGCTCTTCTGATGGTTCTAATATGCAACCAGGGTTGAGAATCATTGATCTGTAGCATGAAGGGTAAATTTCTGAACATATGCTTCAAACTTTCCAGCACTGTTCCCATGGCAGACATTACTAACCGTTCCCAGAACTCTTTCCCAGTAGGTCCAGACATGGCTTTAGAATTCTTCTCTACTCAGCATATCAGGCAGACATCAATAATTGATCAGAGTTGCCAATGGTATTCCCTGTGGCATCTCTGCTTTATCGATTTTCTCCATCTCCAACTAGGGGTGGCTTTGTTGGGCCTTCCTCCCCTATCCCTGCCTCTAACTCCATGACTTGGAAAGTCTGAGATTTTCACAGGAGGACTCACCAAGTCTGTGACTACATGACAACTGTTCAGGCTTTAGGACAATGCTGCACTTTCACACTGTGCCTATAGTCTTCAAATCTCAAGAACTTTCGGCACACATTAATTCATTTGTTTGAAAATGTCTGGTGCTATTAGGAGTAATAAGATAATGCTTATGAAACACTCTGTGCTTCCAAGATGAAGACAGTGAGCTATTCATGTAAAAGGCCTATTTAGAGGCCTCTGAAAACACTCACAGGAGTTGGCTGCCTGTTTTGCTTTGCTGTGAATGTATTTAAGGCCAGGACCATTCTTTAGAGAAGGCACAATGATGTGGGAGGAGCAGCAGTCAAAACAGCCGGTAGAACTCCAGCTTTTGTCACTTCCTAGTTTTGTTATCGTAAACAAGTTTCCTAATATCTCTCAAGTTCACTTGCCTCAGATGTCCAGTGGGAATTATACTAATGACTGACTCATATAATGTACATGAGAATTTCAGCTACTCTAAGGAGCTTGAGCACCTTGGGCTGATTTTAAAGGCCACCTATGGAGCACATTTGCACTTCAGTAAGAGGACAGGTGGTTAAAAATCCAGAAAGGAACCTTCCTTTGACTAACATGAGAAATTTGTAAAATTTCCCATATTGATCTTTAATTAAAAACAAGATCTATGTTGCATCCAAGTTTGCCCTAGAAGCCAGGTTATGTCCATTCAGATAACTGACCTCTCCATTTAAAACAAAACCTCTTACAGACATATACTAAGTGGCTACTCCACACCAAGCTAATAATGGGGATTAAAAAAAACAACAAACAACTTTCATTTCTCCAATGCATGAGAAGAAATCCCAGCCACAAAATGCAGATAGCACAATACATTCATTCTAAGATGCACATTTTAGTCACACATAACATACTTGAAATTGGAGTGCATCTTAGGAATGCATCTTACAACTGGAGGCATATGATAGTTTGACTAACAGCATTTCTTTTATTTTTGAATGGCTCATAGAATAAATGGGGCATCTTACAATTGATGGCATTTTATGTCAGTAAAATACAGCAATTACTATCCCTCAGGGTTGTTTGAGGCTAAAACAGGGTGACATTGGGAAAGCACCTGTATTTTCTATTTTCTGCTGTATAGAAGGTTACCCCCAAAGTTAGCAGCTTAAGGGAAGAATTTTTTTCTCATGGTTTCTGGGGGCCAGAAATTCAGGAGCAGTTTTAATGCAGGCTCCAGGTTAGGGTTGTCCATGAGGCAGCAGTCAAAATGCCTATGGGGTCCTCTGTCATCTGAGGCTTGACTTGAGTGGAGGTTCCATTTCCAAGATCCTCATGTGCCTTCATCAGGAGGCTTTAGTACCTGCAAGGTAGCCTTTCCAATGAGCTGCTTACAGCAAGGCACGGTCCAGAGACATGATGAAAGAGAGAGAGCACGCACCCAAGAGCCATAGATAGAAGAATGACAGCAGCAGGCTTTTATACCTAATCACACAGACCAACCCTGATACAGGAGGGCAGAGATCACTGGGAGCCAACACACTGAGTGACCAAAAGATGGTAAGGACAAAATACTAGTTTCACTTTTCTTTTTACCTCATATAAATTCTGTTGGAAGAGATTGAGTCCATATTTTGGTTTATACCACCAACAAGCTCATGGTTTCAGTTTGCATAGCATTATAGCTAGAGTGGCAAGTGCAATTTTGTGTTTGACTATTAGGTATGGCTGAGGATAGAAAGTTTTCCTTCTTGCTTGTGTGCAAAATGGAGAATCTTAGGATTTTACTGATCTTAGTCTTGAAAGAAATGCATCCAAATTCTAGAGACTAGTCACCCAAGAGAACTCTGCTACATCAATGCTTCTGACCTTCATAGAACAGTGGTTTGGCACTAGTGGTCTAGGAACAACAAGAGCTCATGGGATCTCAGACCTAGGCTCTTCTGGTTGGGCACATGGGAACTGGCTAAGCATAGTGGAAAGAATATACACATGCATTGTAAAATCTGGGAGCTGATTTCAAAAATATTATTGAAAATAAGAAGCCTGTTTATTTAAAGATGAATCTCGGGCATCCCTGGATATAGCATCACATATCATGAGTCTGTGGTTCTTAAAGTGTGGTCCTGGCCCAGCATCATCAGCATCACTTGAGAACTGGTTTGAAATGCAAATTCTCAGTCCTCACCTCAGGACTACTGAACCAGCAACAGGGGAGTAGAACCCAATGATTCATCTGTGTTTAATGAATGCTCGAGGTGATTCCAATGCTTACTCTCAAGTTCTAGAATCACTACCCACTGTAAAATCTTCTTTGGTATGATACATACCCCACATCCTTTCACCTCCTGCCAAAAAAAAAAGCACAACTAAGTTATAGTGTTTGGGATGCATTTGCATGATGAAACTATGAAGAAAAGTAAGGCAATGATTACCATAGGTCAGGATAATGGTTACATCTAGGGCAGATGGGGTTGTGTAGAAAAGGGTACAATGGAGGGATTCTAGGATGGGGGTGTTACCCACTTGAAGGAGTGTGGGCACAGCCATTATGTTTTAGCATGGGTTTCGGGAAGGTAGACAATGGAAATATGATGGCTGGGGATTTGACTCATTCACAACCTTGCCCCCATTATGGAGTAGCTGTGCAGTTCTCTTCATAAAATTAGGGCTCCACACAAATGAAACCCAGCATAGGGATATTGTGTGGAAATACAGGTGTTTTCCAACACCAACCACCAATTTTCCTTTTCTCTGGATAGCAACTGGGTGCTCAACAATGCAATTCAATTTTAAAACTATCCAGACTTAGTGACAGATTCCACAGATTTAAGGGTTCAGTCCCCTAAAACTGTGCCCATTTCAGAGAACTTCGGTTGTTCTCTTGACCCCCCTCTTCGGGCTCAATAATTTGTTAGAATGTCTCATTGAACTCAGGAAAAAATGTCTCATTTTACTTGTGTTTGCCAGTTTATTATTAGCATGAAGAAGCCAGATTGGAGAGAGATGCACAAGGCAAAATGCCAGGGGTGGACACAGAGCTTCCATGTCCTCTCTGGGCATATCACTGTCCTCACATTTTGATGTGTTCACCAATCTGGAAGTTCATCAAATATTGTTGTTCAAGAATTTTTATAAAGTTTAACCTCCAAGCTCTCTTCCACTTCCTGGAGGTCAGTGGGTGGAGCTAAAAATTCCAAACATCTGATCACTTGGTCTTTTTGGTGACCAGCCCCATCCTGAGGCTACATAGGGGCCACCCCCTAAGTCTCCTCATTAGTATAAACTCAGGTATAATAGAATTGGGCTTAAGGAAAGAAAGATTTCAAGAAGCCAAAATAAACCTATCTAATAATAGACAAACATGGTAATTGACCATACCTTTGCTACACCTCCCATTGGCTGATCAGAGTGATATGCAAATTAACTGCCAACAAAGATGGCGGCTAATTTGGATACTGCAGGCAGGGTGGGACAGCACAAGCCGCCATCCAGGCCCCAGTGTGTGACCTGGAGGCAGGGACGGGGCCCACTCCTGTGTGCTACCCTTGGGTGGGCGGGGACTCAGGTGAAGGCAAGCGATGCCGATCGCCTCACCTGGGCCCCCGCCCACCCACCAGAGACACAGGGCCTAGTCCCGTGTGTGACCCAGTGGCGAGCGGGGGCTCAGGCGAGGCGATTGGCATCACTTGCCTTCACCTGAGCCCCTGCCTGCCCGCTGGGGACACGGGGCCCTCTCTGAGAGAGAGAGAGAGAGAGAGAGACGGAATTGGGCACCCCGCATCCCTCCCTGATTGACCACTGTGATTCCAAGCCAGAGAGGGCTGCCTTCAGGCTGCAGCTCCAGGTCCCTCACACCCACCCCAGGCCCAAGAGTACAGTGCTGGGCAGGGGCACCCAGGGGTTCGGGAATGCAGCACGAGGGGCCAGCACAACGTGGGGGGGACTGTGTTTACACCACCAAGTTCCCCACTTCTGCCTTGGCCCGCATTCCTCCTCCTTCCCCTCAGAGGCCCAGCTCCTGCCTACATGCTTGCTGGGCAGGCCCAATTGCACCGGGAAGTGAGCCATGGAAATCGGGATGGCCACTTCCTGGGATGGGACAGCCAGACCACGGCAATTCATGAGGGCGATGAGGCCCGTGGGGCATGCTCAGCCCTCGGGCAGTGGGGGTGGCCAGCCAAGCCGAGTCTGGCTTCAGTGGGACCAGTGGGAGCCCATTGAGGCCACCCCAACCCCCACAGGTCCCGGGCAGATGGTGGCTCAGTGGAGAGCGGTGTCTCCATGCATGGTGCCCAGGGGTGGCTGTGAGCTGCTGCAACCCCACCCCACGCTTCAGGGAGTGGGAGAAGGCTCGCAGCCACCAGCACCCTAGGCTGCAGTGCCTGTGCCTCAGCCTGCCAGGTTGGCAGGGTCCAGAGCAGGTGAGCTGCTCCCTTCCCCCAGTGGTAGAACAGGGAGGAGAGCACTGGGTGCAGGAAGGGGGACCACAGCTGGGATCCTCCTGGTGTGAGGAAGGGGCCCAGCCTGGGCCTGGTGGGGAGCTTAGGAAGTCTGGCTAAGCAGGTGCTTATTCATACCAACTCTTACTCTGCCATCTTCCTCCAGCTCTTCAAGTTAGCACCCCCTGTCCCACCTGTCTGGGGGAATGGGCTCTGGGTGACCTTCCTGAGCTCAGACTGTGGACCCAGAGACCTCAAGGAAGAGTGCCTGGTCAGGCTCGGGCAGGGGCTGGTGTAAAACTACAAGGGCAGAGTTGCTTCGGTGTCTCGGTGAAGTTTGCAACTGACCGAAGGAGGAAACCCGAGAGGGGAAAGGCCGGGAGGCATGAATTGCCAGCACTTTAGCCACTTGAAAACAGCTCCACTTGGAATGTGAGGAGGTTGTATGTTCAGCTGAGAAGTGAGGGAGCTGAACTCCACCGTCGCTGGGCTCCTGTCAGTCCGAGGCCCAAGTGTCCACCACAAGGAAAGAACAGAGCGAGGGACCCTGAGGAAGGGAGGACAATTGAAGAAAACTGTGTCTAGACTTTCCCCAGCCCTCTCCTTCTTTCTGCTGCCTACAAGAGTCCCAGGCCCGGCCACAGTTCTGTCTCCACCTTTTAGTCCCCTATTCTCCAACCACAGAGGAAAGAAATAAGGAAGGAGTCTGTGCTGCCTTCAGAAAGTATCTATATACCTGATCGGCCAGTTGCCTTCCACAGAGGGAGGCCAGACTGCGGCTTAGGCTCACTCCCCACAGGGACATCAGTAGGACATCCTGTGAGGACTCCCAGACTGTTAGAGGGGGCAGGCTGGGCTGAGGGATGCCCCCCGAGTGCACAAATTTTTGTGCACCGGGCCTCTAGTCTACACTAATAAAAGAGAAACATGGTAATGAGCATACGACCGCTACCCTTTTCATTGGCTAATCAGTGAGTATATGCAAATTAACTGTCAGCCAAGATGGCGCCAGGCAGCCAGGCAGCTGAGAACAGGATGCTTGGTTGCCCCAGCGATAGAGGAAACCAAGGTTCCCGCCTGCAGCTGCGGGGCTCTGAGCTCCTGAAGCAACAGCTCCAAAAGATACTATGTTTCAATTATAGAAGCTAAAAGATGGCGGTTAATCTGCATACTCAGGCTCCAAGCTGTAGAGCGAAGCCAAACAGCTCTGAAGCCGCAGAGCAGAGAGGCCTCAGGGCCCGGGGATCAGCAGAGCTGGGAGGCCTCCCCACCCCGGGATCAGCGGAGCCGAGAGGCCTCCCCACCCCAGGATCATCGGAGCCAAGAGGCCTCCCGGCCGCCTGGATCAGCGGAGCCGAGAGGCCTCCTGGCCTGGGATCAGCGGAGCCTGATGAAAGCCCTGTGTGTTTATGCACCCTGGGGGTTCAGAGGTCCTGTCCTAGGCAGAGGCCTATGGCGAAATTTTCGACTTTTCCCAGCCCTCTGAGAAGCAGCCTACGGGCTGGAAGCTGGCTCCTCTGACCTCAGTGCTGGAGAAGACCATTAAGCAGAAAACTAAAGAAACCGATTTTACATCATTTCCCAGGTGGAGAACAGTTGGCATGTAAGCCCCTGACCAATGCCCAGCCTCTCCTCTGTCAGTCTATATCACTCTTAGGTACCATGTTCTTTGTTCTCTCTTAACTGCAACTCATTTTTAAACTAGATTGCTTTTGAAAGAAGACTAAATAAAGTTTCCCTTAAGTTATTTAGGTGGTGCTGGGGCTGCTGGGGCTGCTGGGGGCCTGATAGAAGACACAAACACGCAACGGGGGGCCTGTACCCAGCAGCCCCAAGGACCGCCACCTTGGTGCTGGGGCTGCTGGGGGTATCAGAGACACAAACCCGCAGGCCCGGCACCCAGCAGACCCAAGGCCTTCGTGGCAGCACTAAGGAGCAGCAAGCCAAGCGGTAGGAAGCAGCAAGCAGGTGGGCTGTAACAAGGGAGGGGTCCCGGACTGCAAGAGGGCACATGCTGGGCTAAGGGACCGCCCACCCATCCCCAGTGCACGAATTTCGTGCACTGGGCCTCTAGTCCTATATAATAAAAGCCTAATATGCTAAGTGTCCAGTCATCCAGTGGCCGGTCATCCGTTCAACCAATCAAAGTGTAATATGCTAATGATATGCTAAGGCTGCCCAACTGCTCACTATAACGTGCACTGACCACCAGGGAGCAGACGCTCCAACCAGTAGGTTAGTTTGCTGCTGGTGTCTGGCCGATAGGGACTAAGCAAGATGGGCCGGACCTGCCCTGGAGCCCTCCCATGGTCCCTCCCCAGCCCCGATCGTGTACTGGTGAAATCCCTTAGCTTAGCCTGCACCCTCTCCCAATCCGGGACCCCTTGAGGGATGTTGGAGAGCTGGTTTTGGCCTGATCCCACAGGCCACTCCCCTTGGGAGGACACCAGACGCAGGGCTCATAGCTGGCTAGTGCTGCAGTGGCATGAGCCTCTCCTGATAGGAACTGATTGGTTTCGAGCCTATAGCAGGCGCAGTGGGGCCGGGATGAGTGGGAGTGGCAGGTAGGAGCTGCAGGCAGTGTTGGACTGAGGGACCCCACCCATGCACGAATTCGTGCACCAGGCCTCTAGTAATATATAAGTAGATGTGATAGAAACCCCTGAGATGAAGAGAGACATGTGGAAAGTAGCAAGCAGAGTGTAAACCAAAATTAATTTTAGACTGTAATAAAGAATAAAAAGCATTTATTTGAGCAAAATGAACTGCAGCCTGAGAGACACATATTCAGGGAGCAATCTAAACTGTATTCCCTTCCAGACAATGGGAGACCACCTTTTATACAGAAAGTTCTGGCCCATCCCAATTTTATACAAATGAGGTTTCCAAATTCTGCAGTTGTTATTGATCAATATAGATGCAAATGAAGACACAATTTACTAGGCAGATCTCAGTCCCTCAATAGAAAGATAAAACCATGGCTTCTCTGCAGTAGTTAACTCAGATGGTAAACAAGAGGGGCATAGTGTGGGGAGCTGAAAGTTTAGTCTGATGTTCTTCCCTGTATACAGAGTACATGAAGAGCCCTTATCAGAAAATGGCCATTAGGCTCTTTTTTTAAAATTTAGATTCTTATTATTCATAAAATTTTAGCCCTTGATTGACCATGGGAAGTTCATCTCAGCAGATAAATTCCTTCTTGGGGTTCACATCAAATAAATCTTTCTTCTTGGGGTCCACAAGAGTGAGATGGCTTAAAGATTAGCTACAGTTTGAACTCAGCAGTTTGAAAAAGACATATGTATTCAGTAATGGGATGCAGAAAATTAAATCAGGTGCTGTGGGGTCTTCCTTGACCATCTACCTTGACTCATTTCCATTTCCCATCCAGTCTCTAGGTAAGTCTTTGGTTTTCCAAGGCTGGTAGTAACTCCAGATATGAAGATGTTGCAGAAAGATCATGGGACTAGGAGATGGGTGGGCAAACTTTTTGACTCCGAGGGCCACAATGGGTTCTTAAACTGGACCAGAGGGCCGGAACAAAAGCATGGATTGAGTGTTTGTGTGAACTAATATAAATTCAAAGTAAACATCATTACATAAAAGGGTACGGTCTTTTTTTTTTTTTTAGTTTTATTCATTTCAAACGGGCCGGATCCGGCCTGAGGGCCGTAGTTTGCCCACGGCTGGACTAGGACTCCAGTCCTCCTGGACTAGGACTAGGAGTCAGGGCCCTCAACCCCAGGTTTGCCCTTGGTCAAGTTCACTCCCTTCTCAATAAACATGGCGTTAGACCAGATAATATTTAAGCAGAGTACAATATGGTAAAAACATGGGCAGTGCTGGAGGTGGGGAGAAATGGAAGGATAAAACACCTCTGAGGGGATTAGATGTATTTACTTCTCATACCATGAGTCTGTGGTTATATTATATTACAGGTCTATAACTTCATTGAATAATAAAAATGATAGAATGAAAATATACTGGAATTATTTTATCTTAGCCTTGTAAAAGGAGTTAATCTTCTGTTGTATCTCTTTACTTCTTTTGTGTGAGAAGTGCAAGCTACTTTCCCTTTTCTCTTATGGGCTAAGATAGAAAATAGCTTTCGGGTGAACGAGATGGGGTTCCTTAAAAGATGCATATCATTTAGACCATAGAGAACATGTAAGTAAAGGTTGAGTAATTTATATTGTCTAGGCAAAGGTGACATAGAGAGGCTCTTTATATTTTTGGAGTTAGGGGGGGGGGGTGGAAATAATGTTGCTGTCCTATCCCATGGTGATCACTGGGAAAAAAAGGACAGGACAGAGGAATCCATCCTGACTCAGAGCTTCAGGGCCAGATCTAGGGGCACAGAAAATAAGAGATGGGCTGAAAGGGCTGCCACGTGGGGCCTGGTAGGAATGAGTGCTGAGGGTGCACACTGTTGTCTGTGCAGAGCCACTGTGGCCTCTGCATGGACTGGCATCTTGAGGGCTCCTCACAGCAGGCAGGAAACATTTTAAGGCAAACCAACTGTTCTTCAACAGTGATAGCATGTGGCAGAGAGGAATAAAAACAGCACTGAACCAAAGTCTCCCCAAGGTTAAGGATGCCTTGCCAGCCAAACCAGATTTGCACAGTTTAAGAGGGTGCACTTCAAGAGGAAGAATGACCTTCTTGTTGCTAGGCTCAGTGAGAGCTATAGTTTTGTTCACTATGGACACTGAGGGAGAGCAGAGTTTATCACTCCAAAATATGTCTGTTTTGGGGGATATTAATTGTTTTAAGCTGGTTATTTTTAAGAAACAAAAGACTCAGAAAGAATTTTCAATATTCTCCCTAACTGCCTAAGATAAGTTTGAGAGAGAACCTGCTCCCGGAAGGGAGCTAGCATCATAGATACTATGGGTTAATATGAACTGAGTGTGATAGCAAGGTCATTTGATGTAAGTCTTCTATGTGTTCCATTGTTAAAGATGATTCAGCAAACATTTGTTTACCAAATATTTCCTTTCATTTTCATGTGGCTTGCCTTCTTCCTCATTGAAATCCAAACAAACACATACACACACACACACACACACACACACACACACCACATTTTCTTCTTAGCTGAAGATGGCATATAAACCTCAACTGCCCAATTTATCCGTAATTCTTATTATGGACCCCCATATGTACATAAGTTATTAAATTATTTTCTGTTAATCTGTCTCATGTAAATTTGATTTTTAGGCCAACCAGAAGAAGTATGAGTAAAAGAAGAGAAAATTTCCCTTTCCCCACCATATTTTGAATTCTTGGAGCAGTCTATACTGATTAATAAAAATTTTAAATGAAATGTTAAAAATATACTACTTCAATTTTTGAGAATCTGTAACTATATCATGTTGATGTCTGCAGGCTTTGCTGGAGCCTCTGAGCATTACACTCCAGGCCACTGAACACAGCTTTGTTTCATTTCCTCTCACTGCATGGCATGCCAACTTGTTTTTTTAAAAACTGAAAGAGGGAACAGTGGAATCACCTATTTTTTTAATTTCAAATGTGACTTGTAGATTAAAAAGGGGTTCTATGGGAAGTAACCTCACAGGGTAACCTGATCATAAATTCCTAACTGGGCAGGTAATCACTCTGAGACATAAAACGTCTTTACCTTAAGGCTTATCTTAAGTAAGCCCTGTCCATTGTTTCTGTGCATCTAGATTAACACACTTTTGAAATGCTCCTTGTAATAGCTGACCACCCTTTTAGACCCCTCCTTCTAAAGCATGTAAGAGAGTACATAATCTTAATTATCCTCTAACTCAATCCCTATCTTGCTTTCTCCCACCTTCATGTAATTCTTCTTACAGTTTTCCCCCTTAATCTCAAATGCATATAAGAAACTGCAAACTGTTACTCTCCAAAGCATTTATCTGTCTATTGAGATCTTGCTTTCAGGTGTAGAGTCTATAGGTTTGGACATTCTTATGTCAAAATGTTACCAGACTGGGGCTGGGCCCAGGTGGATCTGCATAGGGCCTGCTGGTAGTGTGTGGGCTCTTAATTTCCTACTTCTGTTCCATCATCCTTCTTCCCATCTTTCTCCTACCCTCCCTCCCTCCCCACATTCCTTCTTTCCTTTATCTTTACCCCTACCCTCCCTCCTCTTTTCCTTCCTTCCCACCTTAATTTTTTTCTTCACTTCTTCCATCAGACCTGCTTTGCTCCCTCCCCCATTTCTTCCTTCTTCCCATTCTCCTTTTAAGCTCTTCCAGCTCCCCTTTAAAACTTTTCTTCCCTCCCTCTTTCTCTCTCAACCACATTCTTCTCTACTTACTTCCACTGTTTTAATATCTATCTGCATAATTATTTACTATTTACACCCAGTGTAACAATTATTTACTATCATTTATTTTTTTTTCTTTTCTGACTCCTACTTTTAAAATCTATCCCCAGTACACAACTATACTTAATTTTCATTATAGCTCCTACAGTTCACTCACACATCCTCTTTCCTTCTTTAACTCTGCTCTCTACTGACTCCTTCATAAAGTTCTTCCCTCCCTCCTTCCCTTCTTAAAGCTTTCATTGGGGGAGGGGGAGCGTTAATCCCCAGCCTAGGGCTCAGCCCCAGCCAGGTGTTTGCCATCCCCCCTTACCCAGCCTCCCTGCCGCTGTCCTGCTCCCATTCTCTTCCAGGGACACCCAGCCCAGCAAGGGTGGACAAGACCAGCACAGCCCAGGCACTGCTGCCACAAAGCAGGAGCACCTCCACCCAGAAGGTCTCGGACAGTCCTCCACTCCGTCCTGGACCCGTGGGCACTTCCCCGCCAATGGCCCGCATCGGGGGTCACCGCCCTCCTCCTGCGTGTGGTCAGGGCTCCCTGCTCTGCACTGCCTGCACCCCACCCCTCACCAGGCACACCTGCTCCCCGCCCCCATGGTCGCCACCCCCCTCCCGCATGCAGCCGTGCATTTCCTTCCCTTTTCTATTCCTGTGTCTTTTGTTCCCTTTCTGTATTTGTTTCTCCGCTCGGCCTGTCTGCATGCAGGCCTGCCTTCCTCTCCCTCTCCTTTCTTATCCCCTCCTATAGTATCCTATCCTACCATGGGCCTTGCAGCTGCCTGAGCAGAGGGCGGGGACACAGCCTGCTGATCCAGTCGTGATGTGACGCTGTAATGGACAATTAGCATATTCCTCTATTATATATATAGATAATAACTCCTATTATGGCAAGGTCCCTAATTTAAAATTCTTCTATGAAGTTAAGAGGTAGGAGAGAAGTTTCTCTTGAGCTGGCAAGTTCAAAGTAATACTCCATACCACAGAGGCACATGTTAGGGTAACTCATTCTGAAACCCTACATACTCACTATGTTCACTATGTACTGTCCCCCCTCACTTTACTTATTTATTTTTATTGTTAACAGTATTACAGATGTCTCCCATTTTTCTCCCTTGCCCCCCTCTACCCAGCCCCTGCCCTACTCCAGGCCTTTAACACACCATTGTCTGTGTCAATGGGTTATGCATATATGCATTTAAGTCCTTTGGTTAATCTCTTCCAGTTCCCCTCCCACCCTCTCCTCTGAGATCTGTCAATCTGTTCCATGCATCCATGCTTCTGGATCTACTTTGTTCATCAGTTTATTTTGTTCATTATATTCCACTTATAAGTGAGATCATGTGATATTTGTCTTTCTTTGACTGGCTTATTTCTCTTAGCATAATAATCTCCAGGTCCACCCATGCTGTCTAAAAGTATAAGAGAGACTTCTTTTTTACAGCCACATAATACTCCATTGTGTAAATGCACCACAGCAGCTTTTTTATTCATTCACCTACTGATGGGCACTTGGGCTGTTTCCAGATCTTAGCTACTGTAAATAATGCTGCTATGAACATAGGCGTGAACATATTCCTTCTGATTGGTGTTTAAGGATTCTTATAATATATTCCCAGAAGTGGGATCACTGAGTCAAACAGAAGTTCCATTTTTAATTTTCTGAGGAAACGCCATACTGTTTTCCATAATGGCTGCACCAGTCTGCATTCCCACCAGCAGTGGACTAGGGTTCCCTTTTCCCCACATCATTGCCAGCACTTGCTATTTGTTGACTCATTAACGGTAGGCATTCTGGCAGGTGATACCTCATTGTTGTTTTAATTTGCATCTCTCTGATGATTAGTAACATTGCACATTTTTTCATATGTTTCTTGGCCATTTTTATGTCCTTTTTGGAGAAATGTCTATTCAGGTCCTTTGCTCATTTTTAAATTGGATTATTTGTCTTCCTTTTATTGAGTTGTATGAGTTCTTTATATATTTTGGAAATTAACCCCTTATCAGATGTATCAGTGGCAAATATGTTCTCCCATAGAGTGGGCTCCCTTTCACTTTGATGATGGTTCTTTCTGCTGTGCAGAAGCTTTCTAGTTTGATGTAGTCTTATTTATTTATTTATTTATTTATTTATTTATTCATTCATTCATTCATTTATTTATTTTTCCCTTTGTTTCTCTCTCCCTAGGAGATATATCAGTGAAAATTCTGCTATGTAAGATGTCTGAGATTTTGTTGCTTATGACTTCTTCTAGGATTTTTATGGTTTTATGACTTACATTTAAATCTTTTATACATTTTGAGTTTATTTTTATGTACGGTGTAAGTTGGTGGTCTAGTTTCATTTTTTTGCACATATCTGTCCAATTTCCCCAGTACCATTTATTAAAAAGACTGTCTTTACTCCATTGTGTGCTCTTGCCTTCTTTGTCAAATATTAACCGACTATAATGGTATGGCTCTATTTCTGGGTTCTCTGTTCTGTTCCATTGATCTATATGCCTGTTCTTGTGCCAGTACCAGGCTGTTTTGATTACAATGGCTTTGTACAATAGTTTGATATCCAGTATTGTGATCCCTTCAACTTTGTTCTTCTTTCTTAACATTGATGTGGTTATTTGGGGTCTTCTTTGATTCCATATAAAATTTTGGAGTATTTGTTCTAGATCTGTGAAATACTCGGTGATATTTTAATAGGGATCATATTGAATCTGTAGATAGCTTTGAGCAATATGAACATTTTAGTGATGCTAATTCTTACAATTCATGAACACTGTATATTTTTCCATTTGTTTGTATTTTCTTCTATTTCTTTTTTCAATTCTCTATCATTTTCTGAGTACATGTCTTGTACCTTCATGGTTAAGTTTATTGCTAGGTGTCTTATTTTTTTGTTTGTTTGTTTGTTACAATGGTAAATGGGGTTGATTTTTTTTAGTTTCTCTTTCTTTGAGTTTATTATTGGTATATAAAAGTACCATCAATTTCTGGGTGTTAATTTTGTATCCTTCTGTGTTGCCAAATTCATTTATTAAATCTAATACTCTTTTTGGTGGAGTCTTTAGGGTTTTCTATGTACAATATTATGTCATCTATGAATAAGGACAGTTTTACTTCCTTCTTTCCAATTTGGATGCCTTTTTTTTTCTTGTCTGATTACTGTGGCTAGAACTTATTATATTAATAAGAGTGGTAAAACTGGACATTCCTGTCTTATTCTTAAGGGAAACATTTTTGTACTTTTAGTGGATTAAATATTTCATTTATTTTCTAGCTTAACACCACAGTATTAATTCCCAAAGGATTTATATATTTTTTTTATATATGACTGTGTAACCTAGTCAAATTTATATAGTCCATATAGCTTAGAGTGTCAGTCATTCAAACAATAGTTAGGGTGTGAGCCTTACTCTGGGTCAGGCATTGGTCTTGGCATGGAAGATAGAGTAGTATAGAACAGAACATGGCTTCTCCCTCAAGAAACCTGCTTGTCTGGAAAAGATCACAAGACACTAAAAAAGCAGAGATGAGGAAGATCTGAGCCAATTTTAGTTGCTATCACTAATATTGGGAGATGTAAAGTCATAAACAAATGTCAACAACCAAACATAGAATCAGCCCATGAAATCAATAGTTCTCATGCAGGAACTGATGCTCAGATGTTATATGTGTTGAGTGTTTGAGTCAAGATTACTTGGGTTTGAATTCCAATTCCACCACTTAGCAGCTGTGTAATGTAAACACTAAACCCCAAATGCCTCAGCTTCCTTGTCTGTGAAATGAAAAGAATGACTACTCAAGAGAGATTTAAATTAGATAGTACAGGCAAAGTGTAATGCTAAGCAGGATTGTTCTGTAAATTTAGCTTTATTGAATTAATAGCAATGAGCCCAAAATTTGTAGACCAATTAGGTAACGAATGTATTTTTGTTATGTTCAAATCAAGAGTTGAGCCATTTAATAAAGAGTTATAGGTTTAGAGGAGATGAGATTTACCACATTTCTCTTAACTCTCTGGATTCTTGATTCATATCAGAATCACCTGGGGGATTTTTTAATTGATGTCCAGACTCCAACTCCAAAGTCTGGTGCAATTGGTGTGGAGGGTGCCTTGGGCTTCAAGATTTTTAACCATAAATTAATGTGCAACCAGGGTTGCCACCCACAGGTCTAACTAAATATGCAGAGTGAGCTGATCTGTTCTTGGGTCACAGGTAACTAATATAGTTTCTCGTGGCTTTCCCCTTATACACCCTCATTCTGAGTGAGCAGTTGTCTTGAAAACAACCGGTTGGCGAGACAGTTACATCCACCAACTGGTGCTAACAATTGGACTGAGGCACCTATAATTATAACCACATGAGGCATTTGTGTGTCCTTATAGTACCAAAGCATATTCCTCATCCAGAAACTGTGAGAGGCCTCCAACAGCTGGAATTAGAACGGTGGGTTTACAGGGGCAGCTCCCACAGCCCAGCCTAGAGACTTTGGGCAAATCAGTCTGCCTGTTTCATTTTGGTTTGTTATCTGTGGAGAATGTTCGTCCTGCATACCCCACAGAACTACTGTCAGGTCCATGATAATTATGTTGATAAAGCACTTTGTAAACATAAAATAATATATGATTGAAATATAATTCTTAGTAGAGATTAGACATTTGCACTTTTTAAAACTGTAAAAACTGCTATTTTGTAAATTATAGTTTCTGCTATCCAAAGCTACATTTTCTATTGCATTACAGCAAAACTATGATGATTGAGACCATTTGCTACGGCAATTCTATGCATTAAATTTCACAAAGGCAATTCACTAAACTATGTAATAAAAATATTTTTAAAAGCAGATCCTAAAAGTGAATGCAAAAAGAAGCAAATGAATCCCTGTATCAAATTATTATCAAGATTTCTTTGCAGTCCCTTTTGACCTTAGAATATGTCTCACTAAGTTAGGATTGTGTTCAGTAACTTGAATTACTCTGTTCCATACTGGACACAGTACCCTGATTGCTCATCTTTAGTGTCCTTATATTTCAAAGAAAAAAAGGACTGCAACAAAATCTAAGCTCTAGTTTATAGATTTATGATAGCAATATTAGAATTATAATTCTAAAGCTATTTGCATATTGTAAAGCAAAAAAGTAAATATGTTATTTAAAACCAAAATTTGCAGTGTGGTCATGTAGAATGTTCTTGGTCTTAGAAGATGCCTATTGAAAGTTTTCCAGTGAAACCTCATGATGTATGCAACTTTCTTTTAAATAATTCAGAAAAAAAGGCATGTGAAAAACATAACACAAAGGGAGCAAAATATGACCAATCAATTAATCTAGTTAAAGGATGAATAGTGATCATTATACAATTCTATTTTTTTCCAGTTTTCTAAATTCAAAATTTTTCAGGATAAAAAATATTTAGAGTTTGATCGGTAGTGGGAGCAGAGAGCGGACCCCAGAGAGCCCTGAGCAGCCCCACCGCCGCCGCTGGCCTAGTTACCATCACACCCCGGGAGGAGCCGCAGCTGCCACAGCTGGCCCCAGTCACCATCACCGCAACCATGAGCAGCGAGGCCGAAACCCAGCAGCCACCCGCCGCCCCCACCCTCAGCGCTGCCAACATCAAGCCCGGCACCCCCGGCAGCGGTGGCCAGGTGGCCTCACATCAGCGGCGCCTGCCGGCGGGGACAAGAAGGTCATCGCAACGAAGGTTTTGGGAACAGTAAAATGGTTCAATGTAAGAAACGGATATGGTTTCATCAACAGGAATGACACCAAGGAAGATGTATTTGTACACCAGACTGCCATAAAGAAGAATAACCCCAGGAAGTACCTTCGCAGTGTAGGAGATGGAGAGACTGTGGAGTTTGATGTTGTTGAAGGAGAAAAGGGTGCGGAGGCAGCAAATGTTACAGGCCCTGGTGGAGTTCCAGTACAAGGCAGTAAATATGCAGCAGACCATAACCGTTATAGACGCTATCCACGTCGCAGAGGTCCTCCACGCAATTACCAGCAGAATTACCAGAATAGTGAGAGTGGGGAGAAGAATGAGGGATCCCAGAGTGCTCCCGAAGGCCAGGCCCAACAGCGCTGGCCCTATCGCAGGCGATGGTCCCACCTTACTACATGCGGAGACCCTATGGGCGACGACCACAGTATTCCAACCCTTCTGTACAGGGAGAAGTGATGGAGGGTGCTGACAACCAGGGTGCAGGAGAACAAGGCAGACCAGTGGGACAGAATATGTATCGGGGCTACAGACCACGATTCCGCAGGGGCCCTCCTCGCCAAAGACAGCCTAGAGAGGACGGCAATGAAGAAGATAAGGAAAATCAAGGAGATGAGACCCAAGGTCAGCAGCCACCTCAACGTCGGTACCGCCGCAACTTCAACTACCGACGCAGACGCCCAGAAAACCCTAAACCACAAGATGGCAGAGAGACAAAAGCAGCCGATCCACCAGCTGAGAATTCGTCCGCTCCCGAGGCTGAGCATGGCGGGGCTGAGTAAAAAATGCCGGCTTACCATCTTTACCATCATCCGGTTTAGTCATCCAACAAGAAGAAATATGAAATTCCAGCAATAAGAAATGAACAAAAGATTGGAGCTGAAGACTAAGTGCTTGCTTTTTGCCCCTTGACCAGATTACTAGAATTTATCTGCATTATCTATGCAGCATGGGGTTTTTATTATTTTTATCTAAAGATGTCTCTTTTGGGTAATGACAAACGTGTTTTTTAAGAAAAAAAAAAAGCCTGGTTTTTCTCAATACACCTTTAAAGGTTTTTTAAATTGTTTCATATCTGGTCAAGTTGAGATTTTTAAGAACCTCATTTTTAATTTGTAATAAAAGTTTGCAGCTTGATTTTTTCAAAAAAGTCAACAAACTGCAAGCACCTGTTAATAAAGGTCTTAAATTAAAAAAAATTAGAATAGTAATATATCTTATTTAGCATTTTATAAAACACTTTTTGCTATTTGACTCTAATCAGAATACATTATTTGTATCAGTAAAAATAAGCTAGATTTTGCTTCAGTAAAAAGCAGCATCAAAATATCAAGGGCTTAGAAAATCAAAGGTTTATTTTTTGTTCAAGCCATTTACCCATCACAGTCAACACAGAGAGTCCATGCAAGAACAGAAAGAGGGCTATGGGGAATCTTTCACAAATAGATACGCTTGATTGGAAATGTCACACACATTAATCATATAACCCAACTCACCCCTAAAGAAAATCTGATAAGCAATATTAACAACTGCTTTGTTCATATGTTTTATGCCACAGAAGTTCACAGATGTGGGAAGTTAACATAGTGTAGTGATTCTGTAGCCAGGTTATCAGTTGCAGGCCAGTTATTTACCAACTAATCTTAGGCAAGTTACTTAATTTCTTTGTGCCTCAGTTACATCTTGTGTAAAACTTGGACCTAATAATACCAACTGGGGAAACAATAGGTGATTTAACATAGTTAAAGCATTTAGAACAGTAGCTGGCATATTACTATCATCAACATATTTTCTAGTATGAAACTCAGTATCATTATAAAAATGTTTTAATGCCCCTCTGCCAAATCAAACAGTACAAAGATTTACAGAGAAAAGTTTCTCTCTCACATCTGAGTCTCATCAACCAGTTTTCCACCCCAGACACCAGGGTTCCTCAGACTTTTTAAACAGGGGGCCAGTTCACTGTCCCTCAGACTGTTGGAGGGCCGGACTATAGTTTAAAAAAAAAAAACTATGAACAAATTCCTATGCACACAGCGGCGGCAAAAACACCCAGCGGGCCGGATAAATGTTTTCAGCGGGCCTCATGTGGCCCACGGGCCGTAGTTTGAGGACCCCTGCCAGACACAATTGCTACCAGCTGTGGCATTTATGACTTTATAGCCTTTCTGCCACAAATCCCTAGTTTGTTTCTCTGCTTCTGATAATAAAACATTTCCTTTGTCAGCTGATATGATGTTGAACCTTGCTAGGGACTCCAGAGGAAAAATGGGCTTCTCTTCCTGGTTCTGGTTCGTTTTCTGTTCTTGTTCCTGTGGTGCTGGGTGAGTGTGTGGGAGAGACAATGATGGAGCTCACCCTAGCAAGTTCCATGGATGCCCCAGGTGGTTTCCCCAGGGCCAGCTCAGAAACACCCCTGTCACCAGCTTCCTGGCAGCGTCCCAAGGACTGCAATTTGTGAACCAGCCAGCTTCCCTTCAGGTTCCACAGCACTCTCCATCGGCAATTTCCCAGTGAATTTCATCAACAGCCTCAGCAAGTGATTCCTGCTAGCCTCAGACTCCTGGTTCCCTTGTGGAATTTTCTGCTTGTCAGTCCTTGTCTGTGACTCCCAGCCTGTAACCCATGGACCAACTCTGACATGAGGTAACCCAGCAAAACATTACATCATTCAGGGGCTGCCTCCTTTCCAAGGAGGTCTGGGCCCAGCTTTGAGGAGCCCTGCCTTCCAAGTCCATGCCTTCCTTGGATACTCTTTCTCAGCATTAGGGTATTCATCAGAGGTCTCTTATTCCCACTTAATAAATAACTAGAAGCCCAGTGCACAAAAAATTTGTGCACTCGGGGGCGTCCCTCAGCCTGGCCTGTGCCCTCTCGCAGTCTGGGACCACTGGGGGGATGTCCACCTGCTGGCTTAGGCCCACTCCCCGGGGCATCAGGCCTAAGCTGGCAGTCAGACATCCCTCTGGCAGCACGGGAGCCCTTGGGGGATGTCCACTTGCCAGCGGGGAGCAGGCCTAAGCTGCAGTCGGACATCCTTAGCGCTGCTGAGGAGGTGGGAGAGGCTCCCGCCACCACCACTGTGCTGGCAGCCGTCAGCCTGGCTTGTGGCTGAGCAGAGCTCCCCCTGTGGGAGTGCACTGACCACCATGGGGCAGCTCCTGCATTGAGTATCTGCCCCTGGTGGTCAGTGTGTGTCATAGTGACCAGTCATTCCCAGTCATTCCCTGTCGTTCTGCTGTTAGGGTCAATTTGATTATTAACCTTTGATTATATAGGATAGAGGCCTGGTGCAAGGGTGGGAGCCGGCTGGTTTGCCCTGAAGGGTGTCCCGGATCAGGGTGGGGGTCCCGCTGGGATGCCTGGCCAGCCTGAGGGCTGTTTTCAGGCTGGCCACACCCCCTTCAGGGTGGGGTCCCCACTGGGGTGCCTGGACAGCCTGGGTGAGGGGCTGATGGCTGTTTTCAGGCTGGCCACAGCCCCTGGTGACCCAAGCTCCCAGCCTTTCCTTTTTTTCTTTTTTCTTTTCCTGGGATTTATTTATCTTCTATAATTGAAACTTTGTAGCCTTGAGCGGAGCCGAGGGCCAGCAAGGGCAGGCGGGAAGCTTGGCTTCCTCCATCACTGGGGGCAACCCAAACCCCCTGCTTGCTCCAGCGCCATGGCAGCCACCAGCTTGGTTGGGTTAATTTGCATACTTGCTCCTGATTGGCTTGTGGGCATGGCTTGTGGGTGTGGCTTGAGCATAGCGGAGGGATGGTTAATTTGCATGTTTCTCTTTTATTATATAGGATTATTCTTTATATTAAACCTTCACTATGCAAATTATTGTGTGATTTCTGTCTCCTGAATGGACCCTGGCAGATAGAACAGCTTCTTGTCATAATCTTCTGGAGATATTCTATGCCTATAGGAGTGTATGTATACACCTTTTTTGTTACATAAATAGTAATATTCTGAATAGTGTTTTTTGAACTCATCAATCAATTCATATCAGCACACATAGCTTTATTTCAGTCCATATTATGTAGATATGTCATAATATATTTAATCAGCTTCCTATTAATGGGGAATTAAATTATTTCCAGTCTTTTCTCTCCACAAATACTGTAATAGTATTTTTATTTGGTTGGCCCATATGTTCATGTGCAAGCATATCTTACCTGAAAAATTACTTCCTGGAAAAGAACCTACCTTCTTAAATTCTCTCCAAACTATCTGCATGCCTAGCGCTGCCACCTTATAATAGGCATTCTTCATTTTTTAAGTGAAATATTTTTTATTAAATAGAATTAAGAAATCATTTTGCATATATTTTAATTGCTTAAAGAACATGTAAAATCAGTGAAAAACATATCCCAAGGAAGATTATCATCAATTTATTTGAGACAGGCATGCCCATGTACATATACACACACACACAAAATTCCTCTGTATGTGCCCAGAGTAAAATTTCTTTTTGAGAATCCATTATACACGTTTAAAAGTTAATAACATGTTCCTCATATAGTGACAAAATGGCCACTAAAATAATACCATAAAAACAGATGAAAATATTTGAGTGTATTCTGAACTACTCCTAGATATAACTTGATTCAGCATTTCACTTCCTCAGTTAAATGACTGTATCATGTGCTATCTTTTGCCATTGCCACTTTTTTTGGTATTCCTGTTTCCCTTCTTCCTTTCTTTCTTCCTTTCTTTCTTTCTTTCTTTCTTTCTTTCTTTCTTTCTTTCTTTCTTTCTTTCTTTCTTTCCTTCTTTCTCTCTTCTCCTCACCTGAAGATATTTTTCCATTGATTTTCAGGGATAGTGGAAGAGAGAGGGAAAGACAGAGAGAAACATCAATGTGAGAGAATCACATCGATTACCTGATTCCTGCATGAGCCCTGACCAGGGCCCAGGCCAGGGAGGAGCCTGCAACCAAGGTACATGTCCTTGACCAGAATCAAACCCAGAACCCTTTGTCTACAGGCCAAGACTCTATCCACTGAGCCAAACTGGCTAGGGCAGTATGCCTGTTTTCTTTTTTTTTTTTTAATTTTGTTTTAGTGCTTAAAGTATTACAAAGAGTAGTACATATGTCTCCTTTTTGTTTTCCCCTTGACCTTCCCTCAGCCTCCCCTACCCACCAGGGTCTTGTGTCCATTGGTTATACTTATATCCATGCATACAAGTCCTTCAGTTGATCTCTTACCGCCCCCCCCCCCCCCCGCCCCCAACCCTCCCCGGCCTTCCTGCTGTAATTTGACAGTCTGTTCGATGCTGCTCTGCCTCTGTATCTATTTTTGTTCATCAGTTTATAATGGTCTTTATTATCCATAAATGAGTGAGATCATGTGGTATTTTTCTTTCATTGACTAGTATGCCTATTTTCTTAATCATCAAAACATCTTTTAGTTTTCCTCCCCCTATTCTCTATCCAGTAAATTGTAAATCCTATTGTTCTTTTTCTTCCCACTTTTTAAAAAAAATTTTCAGTTACAGTTGACATTCAATATGATATTAGGTTCAGGTATACAACCTAGTGATCAGTCATTTATGTAACTTATTAAGCCCCTGATAAGGCTAGCACCCATCTAACACCATACATAGTTATTGCAATATTATTGACTAAGTTCTCTATGCTGTACTTTACTTGATTATTTTGAATTTACCAGTTAGTACTTCTTAATCTCTTCATCTTCTCATCCAGCCCCCAAACCCCCTTTTACCTTCCCCTCCTGTTTTTGAAATGAGCTGTATTGAGATAAAATTTCTGTACAGTGAAATTCACACTTTGAAGGTTTAGTTTTGACAAATGTATACTGTTGTCTAATCACCACCACAATAAAAATACTGTATACAGTATTTCTGCCACCCCAGAAAGTTATTTGTGGCCCTTTGTAGTCAACTCTTCCTCACCCCAGCCCCTGGTAATCACTGATCTGATTTCTATACCAATAGCTCTGTCTTTTTCAGCACATCATAGCAATAAAATCATATATAGTATGAAGTCTGCCTTCTTTCACTAAACATAAGTCTTTCAAGATTCACTCATGTTCTAATATCAATAGTTCCTTCCATTTTCATTACATAACATCCCATTTATAAATGTACAATTTATTTATCTATCAGTTAATACTTCCAATTTTTGGTGAATATAAACATTTCTGTAAAGGTCTTTGTAGAGTTATGTTTTCATTTTTCTTAAGTAAATAATTAGGAGTGGGATTGCTAGGTTGTATGGTGTCAGAGACAGAGCTAGAGCCCTGCACGAGCACTGCTGCTGAGTCATGTATTCCTCTAAATTCTTCTCGACTACATCAGGGCAGGTTCCTTCTCGGACCCTGCCCACTGTACTAACTGTTGGGAACTTAGTCCAAGTTCTTCCTTTATCCTTTTCTCAGTAGTAACAGGTGTTGGGCCCAAGCCCCCCTCCTTGGGGCTGGACCTCCTTCGATGTCAGGTCTTAGACAGAGAAGCCATGAGAGGTTGTGGGCATATAAGAATGAGTCTATATCGCAGAAGCCAGTGACTACATAGCCATTAGACAAAAACAGTTCTTTACAGCAAAGTCCATACAGGCAGGCATCCAGACACTGGCTGGTTAACATAATTGCCCCACATAGTAGCATTAATCTCTGCACCCATAGCTATTATCTGAGCAGCCGCATACTGCCCCCTAGACTCACCACCTCACATTGTAGCAGTACCTAAGCTCTCTGGCTCAGCATCTTCTCCAGTCTCTCCTGCCCAGCACTCTGGTTAATATGGTAGCTATATCTGAGCTCTTTATGAGCTCTTAGCCTTACATCATGGCAGTACCAGCTTTCAGCTCCATCTGAGCTCTCCTCTTTCCTGCACACATAGGAGCTACATTCTCTGTCCTACCACCTCTGCTTCTCACACTAGCTAGTCAGTAATTCCAGAGACAAAGAAGGCTAGTTGCCAACAGTGACATCAAGCATTTGGCTATAGAAGGACACAGCTTACCGTGAGATTGCTGTGGCCTTGCAGCTGTGTATGGTATCTTAGCCTAGGTGCAGAGTGGCCTTGGACAGTCCGACGAATTGACAACAAGGCCTCTATGCTTTAATTGGCCTTAACTATTAGGCACGTCTGGCATGGTTCCAACATATGGAATGTGTATATTTAACTTTGTACAAAGCTGCCAAACTGTTTTCCAAAGTGACTGAGCCATTTTCCATTCCCACCAGCAACAAATGAGAATTTCTGTTGCTCTTCATCCTCACCAGCATTCGGCCTTCTTTATATATAGTGGAATTACTACAATTGTCTCTGGAGTGATTTCTTAGTTACAGACCTTTCAAACTCTGATCCATCCTTCAAACTGAAACCAGGATGAGCCTTAAAATTCTATCCACTCTTTTTTTTCTTTTTATTGAATGTATTGGGGTGACTCTGGTTAACAAAATTATACAGGTTTCAATTGCACAATTACACAACACATCACCTGTACACAGTATTATGTGTTCACCACCCCAAGTCAAGTCTTCTTCCATCACCATTTGTCCCCTCATACCCTCCTCCACTTCCCCCGGCAATCACCACACTATTGTCAGTGTCCATGAGTTTTTTTCTCCTTTTTTCTTTTTCGCTCAAGCCCTTCACCCTTTCTACCCAGCCCCCCAACACCCTCCCAAAAGCTGTCAGTCTGTCTCTATGAGTCTGTCTCTATTTTTCTTGTTAGTTCATTTTGTTCATTAGATTCCACATATGAGTGAAATTGTATGGTACTTGCCTTTCTCTGACTGGCTTATTTCACTTAGCATAATATTCTCCAGGTCCATCCATGCTGTCACAAAGGGTAAGATTTCCTTCTTTTTTATGGCCCAGCAGTATTCCATTGTGTAAATGTACCACAGCTTTTTTATCCACTCACCTACTGATAGACATTTAGGCTGCTTCCAAGTATCCAAATATTGGCTATTGTAAATAATGTTGCAATGAACATAGGGGTAGTCTTTCAAATTAGTGTTTTGGGTTTCTTTGGATAAATTCCCAGAAGTAGAATCTCTGAGCCATAAGGCAGTTCCATTTTTAATTTTTGAGGAACATCCATACTGTATTCCACAGTGGCTGCACTAGTCTACATGCCCACCAACAGTGTATGAGGGTTTCTTTTTTCCACATCCTCTCTAACACTTGTTTGTTGATTTATTGATGATAGCCATTCTGACAGGTATGAAGTAATATCAAAATGTTATCCACTTTTAAATGGCTCTGACTTCCTCAGGCTAAAGTCCAAACTCTTTAGCCTGACATACACAAGACCTTTTGAGCTCTGGGCTCCTTCCTCAGCCATCCTCCCAGTTACATTCCTTGTATCCCACTTTGTAGCCAGATGCAGCCAGCTCCACTGGTCCCAAGTTGCAGAGTGGCCACTTTTTCCCAACTCAGTTCTCTGTGCAGCTCGATGCAGTTGTTTGGGCAGAGCATTTATTTTCCACTTTGAATTCCCAAAATGAAATCACCCTCTGAATGTTGGGTACTGTTGGTGAATATACAACTGAATGTCTACCGAGTAATCTTTTTCAACTACTTTTTAAAAAATATATGTATATTTTTAAAATTAATTTCAGAGAGGAAGGCAGAGATAGAAACATCAATGATGAGAGAGAATAATTGATTGGCTTCTTTCTATATGCCCCACACCCAGCCTGCAACCTGGACATATGTCCTGACCTGGAATCGAACCATGACCCTCTGGTTCATAGGCTGACACTCAACCACTGAGCCATGCCAGCCTGGCACTTTATCAACTATTTTTAATGAAAAAGTTCAAAAATTCAGGAAAGTAGAAAAACTAGAGAAATGAACATCCAGGTTAAATTAAACAATTGTTAACAGGTTGTCACATTTGCTTCATTTATCAATCTATCTTACATCCATACTTCTTCTCTCTCCTCATCTCCTCCTCCTCCTGCTAAATCATTTCAGATTTCAGATTTGTGTTAAACCATTTGCTAAATGCATTTCAGGTGTATATATCTCCTAAAAATTAGAACAACTTCCTTTATAACTATACCGTTATTACACCCAAAATAAATTAAGAACAACCTTCCAATATTATCTATTTTCATGTTTTTCTAATTGTCCCCAAAATGTATTTCAATGTATTGTTTTCCAAACAATCAAGTGTCATACATTGCACTTATGTATCAGTAAACATTTAACTTTGCTTGAGTCTCAGTTTGCCCAGCTAGTTGCCATGACTAGTTCTGTCCCCACCTTTCCAAGCAATCTCCCATAAACCCCAGCTCTATTCAAGGTTCCTGTGCCTGCTGTACTTTCACAAAGCCTATGCTTAAATCTATTGAGGATTCAACATTTTGTATTACAAACTTTTAGCTGAACTTTTCTATTTCCCCAACTAGACTTTAAGCATAGCATCTTGGGGGCAAGAAATGGCTCATTTGCCTCCCTGCTAGGTAATAATTGTCCAAAACATATTTAAAGAATCAATGATGGAATGCAGCTTCTCGGTCCTTCACTGTGAAGAGCTGGAATAAATAAATGGACTCTAGAGGGCTTGGAGCCAGGGAGAAGGGAATAAAAGGCAGGCAAGACAAGTCTATTCCTAATATGGACTATTGCTTGAGGAGCTTTGAATATGAGTTGTATGCTCCTTCCCTTCTCTCAGTAGGCAAAATGCTAGATGGTTACCATTAGTTGGAGATAGACCTAAAGTCTAGTGGCACTATAGACATTTGGGGCCAGATAATTCTAGAGAAAGAATTTTAAACACAAAAATCAAGGATTCTTCACCCTAATGGCCCATTTCTGTTTACACAGCTGTTCTACTGTTGCTTTTCTAATGCGTTTTTAAGGAAATATGCACTCCCAGTGGGTACCTAGATTGAACCATGACCACCACTTTATGCCCATGGTCAGTGGAGTAAATCACAGTTCACCCACTGAACTCCTTGGGTGAAATTTCTCTCTGAATGTTAGCTTTTGCTGCATTCAAACTTTTGTCTTTGTGGCAAACATTTTGATAAGTTTCTTTTAGATACTTCCTTCTTCTCCACTTCCCATCATCTGTGGATTAATTCCAGGATCATATTTTAACTCTGATTTTAAAGTGACTCAGAGACTGCACACCAAGACTATTTTAAGTGGAGTGTTTCCTCCTGAGTCACCTTGTCTACTGATAGCAGGCATCCTGCGGATTTCCTCAGCTCTGCTAGAGAGAATGGGAAGCCAAGGCCAGGGACAGCCAATGAGCATAAACCCAGTGACTCTTCCCGGTTCCTGGAGGACTAGCAAGAAAATCCTGATTTAGTAAGAATTCCTTGGCAAGAAAATTGGGAATTTACTGGAGACAAATGACTTCAGAAGTGCTTTTAATGAGTACAATTTTTTTTAAGCAGGCATGTTAAAAAAGAGTTTTCTTAAGAATGAAATTAAGCAAAATTTTTAGTTGCCCAGGAAGAATTCATTAGATATTTTTGTTAATGCGATAACCAAAGACAAGGAAATTGCTTACTTCCCCTTTTCACAGTTTTATCAAGGTTTCCAGCTTGTCATCTCTTCTTTGTTCTCTTCTGTCACCCTTACTAAACAGTCTTCCTTCATAACTGCCTGTGTCATGGAAACATCACCAGAGACATCTTTTGGAGTGTGACCAAGATTGAGGAATACTAGCCATGCATGTTGCTCTTCCCCAACCCCGTCTTCACAGAAGACATCAGTAATCTATCTAGCTAACAGCCGACTGTATATCTCTCCCACCAAAACCAGTGTGTCTTCAAAATAACACTGTAGGAATCAGAATACCCACACTTAATAAATATTTGCAATGAAGAAGAGAGTGTTCATGCATAAAAGTTTATCAGGCAAGGGTGAACATAGTGGAAGAGTCCAAAGAATATGAACGTCTTGGGCTTAACTTCTAGTTCCTGGGCAAGTTTTAAATTTTTTTTCTTGGATCCATTTTCTCCCCACATTCAAAATGAGGTTAATAATGCCTTCACCTTCATGTCATGTGAGAATGCTTTTCGTTTGTTTTCAATGTATCTGAAAGCTTCCAGTACAAAAGATGTCAATTTATAGTAATTAGTTTGAGAGAGGTGCTAATTGGCAGTGACAGCTCACCTCACTGACACTGAAAATTTCTGGAAGCTCCAATTTAATACATTAATCATTAATACAGGATGGGAAATGCTCAGTGATTTCCTCCACATGAACTTTAACAAAAGGTATTCTGAGTTGCTTCCCTCCAAAGAACAAACTATTAGCAATAAAACTCCATGAAATCTCAATTACACCCTCTCAGAAGCTTGCAAATATGTTTAGTAAAACGCATTGCTTCTGGGTTTCTTGGTAGCCAATTATCCTCTTGAGAGATCAACCTCTTCTCCCCTTTTCTCATCACTTCAGACCTGTTAGAATTACTATGACAAGAAATTTCAAGGTGAGGAAAACTGAAAGCCAAATCAAACATTTTCAGTATTGTGACTAGCTTTGCTTCAAAGTTGATGAGAGAGGAGATGGTTGAGTATTGGCAGAAGAGACTATAAATTTCACTACTGGTTTATATTGCTGTCATCTCCCACCCTCAGTTTACTCCATCTCGAGGTTACTTCCTTTTATTTCTTGAAGAGTTCAGCACCTGACTCTCTAAGTGTAGCCATTCTCTCCAAAACTACCATTGTCATAATTGTTGGTTTTAATACTCATTCTAAGTAGTCATTCCAATACCCAGCTCTGTCAGTTCCTTTCCTCCAATCCTCTTGCATCCACCCTACCTCGCTCAGCCAGTCACCATCATGGTTACACTTTGTATCAGTGTACTAGGGCTGCCATAACTAATACTACAGAGTAGGTCACTGAAACAACAGAAATTTATTTCTCACAGTAATGGAAGCTATAAAAACAAGATCAAGATGTCAGCAGGTTTGGTTTCTCTTGAGATTTCTCTCCTTGGCTTGAAGGTGGCCACCTTCTTGTTGTGTCCTCCTATGGTTTTTCCTCTGTACACAGGAATCACCAGTAACTCTCTGTGTTTTCAAATTTCTTCTTATAAGGATACCAGTCAGGTTGGATTAGGTCCCACCCTAACAGCCTCATTTTAACTTAATCACTCCTTTAAAGGCCTTATCTCTGAATATAGTCACATTCTGAGGTTATGGGGATTAGGGTTTCAACATATGAATTTTGAGAACACAATTCAACCTATAACTTATGAATTTTGAGAACACAATTCAACCTATAACTTACCTTTAAACTTTGTCTTCACCAATTCATAAAACATCTTAATCTCAAATTTGAAGATCCCACTTCTTAATCACGGAATTTTATCTTTCCAGTTCTTTCTCTCTCTGCTGCCCAAAACCACACTGTGACAATCTGCAAATCCAACCCTCTTTTTTGCTGTTCCTCACATTCTCTCATGTCCTTATTCAGATTAAGTCCTACAGTCTATTATTATAATCACTCCATTACATATATTCTTGATTCCTTCACCCCTCTCTCTTCATGGTACTTGCCTGGCAAAGTCCCAGGTTTATTCCAGCTTTCTCTCTACCTCTGCAGCTGAACTTGAACACTTAACAGTGCTTCCCGGTCTCACTATGAATTCATGACCTCATGGGGGACTTCAGTGTCTACTATTAATCTTGCCACATTTCTCTAGATCATTCACCATACAACTTTTTTAGGCAACTGTTTCATACGTTCTCTTCTCTCTCCAGACCTCTAATACCCTCTCCCTATCTTCTCACTCTCTCTGCTGATAAACTTTCTTTCACTGAAAAAAGCAGAAGCAATCAGAAGTTTCCACTACCTCCTTTCCCATATGCTCTGTCTTCCCTTCTGTTACTAGGACTGAACGGCCCACGCTGCTGTCTAAGGCCAGCTTCTCCATTTCTGCACACACTCCCAACCCTTCTCACTTACTCAAAGGCACTCACTGTTTCAGCCATTCTCTATCTATCTATCTTTCTACCTACCTACCTACTTACCTACCTACCTACCTATCTATCTATCATCATCTATCATCTATCTCTCTCAGGTTGTCAATCCCCACATCCCTGCCCCACCCCAATAAAAACATTGCTATCAGTATACAAACACGCTATAATTTTTCTCATTAAATGTTTCACCTTGACTCCCACTTTCCCTCCAGCTACTGTCCCCTTCCTCTGCTCTCCTTTATAGCAAAACTTTCCCAAAATGTTATTTCCCTCTGTCTCCAATTCCTCTCTTCCCATTCTCTCATGATCCCACTCCAGCTGGACTCTCATGTCTATCCCACCACTATAGCTCCTTTTTTCAAGGTCATTAGTGACCTTCACATTGCTAAATCCAGTAGCCAGTGCTCAGGTCTCCCGTATTACTTGCTCAATAGGCAGCGTTTCACTCAGTCGATCACTTCCTCCTCAACTAGAAACTGGACTTCCAGGATAAGCTCCTGGTTTTTCTTCCTACTCACTGATTAGTTCCCAGCTCCCTCATTTCCCAAAACTCAATTTATTGAACTGCCTAGGATTTAGTCTTCAGACCTCTTTTCTGCCCATACTCATTTCCACAGTGTTTTATGGCTTTAAATACCATTTACATACTCCATCGCAGACCTCTTCTCTGAACTTCATATTTGTGTATCCAACTGCCTAATTGGCATATCCACTTGGATTTCTAATAGGTTATCTCAAAATGTGGGATGCCTAAAACTGACCACCTCATCTCCCCCTCCCAAACCTACTTAATTCACTGCTTTGCTCATTTCAGTTAATGACAACTGCATTCTTCAGGTTGCTCAGGCCCCAAACTACATAGTCATATTTGACTCCTCTCTTCTTTCTTCATTTAATCTGATCTGTCACCACATACTTGGCTCTGTCTTCAAAATGCATACAGGATCCATCTGTATCTCACCATCTCTGCTACTGCCATCATTGTCTGATTCGCTATCATTCATTGTAAGTCTGGATTGTTGAAATGGCTTCGAAACTCACCTCCTTTCTTTCACACATACCCTTACAACCTATTCACAACACAGCAGCCAGAGTGAGCCTTTTAACATATCAAGTCATTTTTCTACTCAAAACTAATTTCAGATATTACTATTCTTCCCCTCCCTCACCTGGCTCCAGCCGCAGTGATCTTTTTGTTGTGGCTCACTTCTACTTCAGGGCTTTGGCACACTGGCTGTTCTCACTGCTTGTAATACTTTTTCTCAAATTCTCTGCATGGTTGACACCCTCCACTTTCTTCAGATCTTTGCTGAAATGTCACCTTCTCAGTAAGGTCTTCCTTGACCATCCTTTTAAAAATGATATCCTCATCCTTATTCTCTAGTACTCTTAGTTGTCCTTTCCTGATTTATTTTATTCACACTTATCACTACCTGATAAGCTATATGTTTTACTTATTTATTTTTTTATTGTTAGTCTTCCCTATAGTAGAATGTAAGCTCCACAAGTACCATGATTTTGGACTGTCTTATTCAATGATCTCTCCTCAGCTCTTAGAACCATGCGGCACAGAGGTGTTCAATAAATATTAACCAAAAATGTTACTGTTTTCCTTATCGTAGCAAGGACTCTAGTAAAAATGATTTTAGGTTGCTTCTATGTCCCTGGGGGGAAAATTTAATGATGAGACTTTGTTGATGCTCTTTGCTCAAAACACTAGAGCAGTGATTCCCAAAGTGGGCGCTACCGCCCCCCGGTGGGCGCTGCAGCGATCCAGGGGCGTGGTGATGGCCACAGGTGCATTTGGGGGCGATAAGTAACTGCTATTAAAATTTTAAAAAAAAATTAATTTCCAGGGGCTGAGTAATATTTTTTCTGGAAAGGGGGCGGTAGGCCAAATAAATTTGGGAACCACTGCACTAGAGGAAAAAAGGCACTCCATCAGGAGGTGCCAAGAAACCTCATTATCATTGTCACAGTGTAAGACTGCTTGTTTCTAGGTTTGTTTTGTTTTAATCCAAAAGTGGCTTCAAGTATCTCAATTTTTTAAAAAAGTATTAGTATAATACAATTTAGAATTATTCATATAAAAATAAGCTTTTATTCTCTTATTAATAATATTTTATGGGGGACAATAATAAATTAAATATTTCTGGAATCAAGATTTTAAGAGTTCATGATACAGAAATCTAGGTCAGAGAGAAGATCATGACCTCCTGTATTATTTATATTCTTATAACTGCTGTTTTTATTATTAATAATGGCTCCCATTTATTGCCTACTTTTCCTATATCACCTGACACTGCATAATAATCTCATTTAATTGCACACATATCATTTAATGTTGACATTATTCTTGTGGGGGAGGTACTAGATGTTATTCCCATTTCACACTGAGACAGTTGAGATTTGAGAAAGTGAAGTCAAGCAGGATTCTGAGATTCTGAGGTTACCAATATTCTTGGCAATGAGGTCAGGCAATCTTTGAATTCTTTACCATCACTGTCTACATCGTTTCTAACATGTTAGCACCAAGATTCCTTCCCTCAATCCTCGCCTCACATCACCATAATCAGAGGGGATCTGTGGCTCTTTAAATTTAGGAAACTTATTTGGGAGAAGAATTCTTAAATCCTTATTTCAAAATTATTACTCACAAAATCTTAATCAAATTGCCCAACTTTACTCACTCCCTTTTCCTAAGCAGTAAGAAAGATATGAATTTATCCCTGTCATTGTTTTTCAGAGAGGTAGAGGAAATAGACATGAACTCTTGGTGTTGCGACAATGAACTCAGCCACTGTGATGTCTTATTTTTCTCAACCATCAGCCTGTTTGTCCCTTTGTTTGTCTTTTTTTGTGTCCCCTGCCATTTAAATAATGCTTGCTGAAGAAGGAGCCCACAATTAAGAAGACTGAATTAAAAACAGTATAAAATGACAGGACATTTGAGCAAACATACCACATGCCTACCATGCTCTAGTATAAGCTCTCTTGGTAGTTTTCTCTTTAATCCATTTCTACTGTTAGATGAAATTTGCCAGACTCAATGTCAACACCAGCTCCGACTTCCTTCTTAACATGTACTCGGGGTTAAGTGTGTAGCGCTCTAATCCAAAGGAAAATTACTTATTTTAAAAGCAGTAAAAACACAGCATTCCTCTGGCACAGGATGAAGACCAACTCAGCTCTTCAGTCCTAGATCATTATCTATTGTTCTCCAAACAGTAAACCACTCTTTCACAGCGAGAGGCTGTGGGTTGCAGTCCTGTCTGAATCCTGGGCTCCTCGTGAATAGGAAGTAAAGGGCTCTGACCTAGAAAGTGGAGGTAATGTAAAAAAAAGGGGGGGAGGGGGTTGGTTGGGGGAGATAGGTAGGATGAAAACAGGCTTTATGTAATTTTACACTCTTGTAATCTCCTGCAGGTTCTGAGCAGGGTAAAATGGGATCTCAGAAATGTGGAGGCTGCCTAAGTGGTCTGCTGATTCCGCTTGCACTTTGGAGTATAATTGTGAATATACTATTGTATTTCCCAAATGGGCAAACTTCCTATGCATCAAGCAGTAAACTTACCAACTACGTGTGGTATTTTGAAGGAATCTGTTTCTCAGGTATCATGGTAAGTGTGATCTGGGAGACTGGGGATCACAAAAGGGGAAGTTTTTACTAAGAATTGCTTTGTTCCTACTAAAAGTTATTAATAATAGTAAAATTGTTCCACTAATCCTGGGTTTGGGATTTGAAAGATGGGTAGGGTAGGGAGGCAAGTAGTCCCTTGGGACTTGAAGAGCAGCTTTGTGTTTTGGTTAGCTGTTCATTTTTGTAGCTTCGGCAGGACAGGAAATTGGTCCTAATAAAAGTTTGCGAGACTGGCCTATAGAAATATTGTGTCCTCATGAACTCTGTGTGTCAACTTAAACCATTTAATCCCTAGTGGCACTGCTCTTTTCCAGAAAGCCTTTCTACCTGCACTCACAATTTCTCTAGCTTGATACTAAGACAGCACAGAAAAGCAGAGGCTTGGACTGCACACAAATTCGCATTCAGATCGAAGCTCTGCATTTGTGCCATGAGACCTTGAGCAAGTTACTCAGTGTCTTGTCTTCATTTGGAAAATGGGGATAATGACATTTACTTTTCTGGTTGTTGTAGGCATTGCATAAAATATCATGTATGAAGTGCCCAGTACAGTGACTATTGTGATTATAAACACTTATCGAAGGATAGGCCATTTCATCGTTAAATAGTGCGACATTACACCCTTAATAATGGAGAGTAATATTGAAAACTAAATCAAATTATGCACGGTAAGAACCCATGAGTGTTTTTCTGATGACTCTTCTTTTAAAAAAATTAATCATGTTGGCAACTCAGAGGAAAAGACACTTTTCCTGGCCTTATCAATACTAAAAACAACACATTTTACACTGTAAGCTTACTATGCCACCAATAACTAAAAACAAATCCATTATAACCTATCTCTACATCTTTGTGGGGCTTTAACTTTTATAATACTTGAATAGTTATGTTGGAAAACAGTTTTCATTTTGTACTATTTTGCATATTAAATTAGTAAACTTTAAAATATTAATACCCATTGCTATTAAAACTACTATATGATATGTACATAACAAATGGTGCAATGATTCTATAAATAAATGCCAACTTTTGGATGAATTTGAAATGATATATTAAGATTCATGAGAATGCTCTGTCTTCCAAGTCAGTAATCCTAAATCTGAGAATTCATTCTGAGGAAATAATCCAAAATAAGGAAAGAGATGTATACACAGATGTTTGTGGCAGCAGTATTTGTAATAGGATATAGTTAGAAGCATCCTAATATAGAAATAGCCAAGTAAACTGTGATACATTCATTTTATACTGTGAAGAAAAATGTAATGATGAAGATCTAACAACAAGGAAAATGAACATTTTGTAAGTGAAAAAGATATAACAAACTTGTGAATAAATTATGATTGCAACTATGTAAAATATACACAGCTGGGAAAACACTGGGGATACATACATGAAAACAAGTGAGGGTGGCAGAGCTATGGGTAACTTTCCTCCCTTTTTCTTGAGCCCTCTGTATTGAAGTTATGTTTTACAACAACAACAAAAAAGAAAATTTTTCTTTCAACACAGGCCCAGCTTGTGTTTCTCTTTTGGCATAGGACTCCAGAGCTTACTTACGTCTAGGTATTTCTGCCAATATTAAAATGAAGCTGGTTATCTCGTTTTCCTCCATATATCATTGTAGTAAACGGAAGAGTTGCAAGGCATGATTGGGTTAAAATCTATTAAAATCTGTGATAACTAATGTGTTGAAAGGAGGGTAACATCAGACTTCTTTGTTTATATTCATGTGAAATTTAAAACAGGGAAAGAACCTATTCTCTATATTTTATTGTCTAAGATTTTTTTTTGAAAAACATTATTGTTGCTACATCAAGTCCTTTTAAGAGAAAGGAGAGGAATATAGATAAATAATTAAGTTGATTGATAAATAAATAAAGACTGAAGGAATTTGGAAACTGGAAATGTTGACCACAAACAGTAAAATAGCAATGAACTTAGCTTCAAGATCCAGTACGGAACAGTGGGAGTAAAAGATGTGTGGAGAATTTGCCAGAAGCAATACATGTTCCATACCTGCACCAACCATGAATTATAAAAATCAAGAAATTCATGTCTTTCCAGAACAAAATACAATGCTTTGCATAAGATACTAAAAAAAGGGGAAGTAGAATATATTGAATTCTCACAATTTGTTGGCTTGCTACAGACAAAACACTGGAAAATTTGTACCTAAGATGGCTTGAATGCATGGGGGAATTGACTTACTTTACTGCCCTAGCCAGTTTGGCTCAGTGGATAGAGTATCAGCCTGGGACTAAAAGGTCCCAGGTTCGATTCTGGTCAAGGACACATGCCTGTCAATGATTCTCTCTCATCATTGATGTTTCTATCTCTCTCTCCCTCTCCTTTCCTTCTAAAATCAATAACAATGTATTTTTAAAAAAAGAACTATTTTTTCATATTCACCATGCATCTCACCTACAATCCCAGACAGCAATAAAAGGAGAGAGGCTTTGCAAACTGAAAATTTGTGAATGGCTTTCCTTTGTCTTTTACAACTGGGTCAATGAGAAATGCCAGGTGGTATTCCCATGTCCATACCATTTACTCCTCTTAGGTTGTTAGATTTTGATGACTGATTAACCATGATGATAATAGCTAACATTTATAAATTACTTACTATGAATTAAGTGCTATGTTCAAAATTGTACATACATTATCCCATAATCTATTCTATATATATAAAAGCTCAATGCAGGAGCTGCCCCCTGGTGGTCAGTGAGCTCCCACAGCCAACCTGCAGCCAGCCAACCTCCAGTGGTCCCTTCCTCCTGCCAGCCTGCCTCGATTGGCCTCTATTGGCCCCGATCACCAGCCAGGCTTCATGCAATGGACCTCTAGTACTCTAATAACACCATTTATAGGAAGGACTTATGAGTTTACAGTTAAGACAGTGGCAGATCTGGGATTTGAACCCAGATCTACCTGACCTAGAACCTATGCTCTGAATCACTGTGCTCAGATTATGAGTATGAATGTTCACTAGTACCTATTTCTGATCTTTTTTCTCTTCCCTATGGCAGATGCTCATGGTTGCAGTAGCTCTTCTTGTCCTAGAGAGTGACAACAACTGTCAATGTTGCCAAAGTGAAAACTGCAGCAAAAAATACACGGTAAGAGCAACAGTTTTGTGAAGATGGTTGAGTGGGCTTTAGCTTTCTTTCCTCTTACTCAGAAACACAAAACTATTAACATTATGGTACCCTCACCATGATCTTTTTAGTACAGAGCCCAAGAGTTTACTCCAAAAATAATCTTCCTTTTTTTTACAGTTTTTCTTCACCTTTGTTCTGCTGATGTTCTTTCACAAATTCAGAATTTAAAGATACATGAGATTAGAAATAATACTATCTTTTCCAGTCTGGGTTTTTGTATAGTCTTATTTTTTCTTCTTAACAACTTTATTGAGGACTATTTACATATAATAAGTGGCATCCATTAAAAGAGTACAAATCCATGACTTTTGACAATGAATACACCCATGAAAGTGAAACGGGATTTTTGGACTGAAACCTGAATTCTTTGTACACCAGAGTCAAAGAATGAATCCATGGACAGAAGATGGTATAGCAACAAGTACAGACTCCCACCTGGGGAGGGAGAAAAGATCCCACAGACTTTCTGTTTCCATGGTCTATAAAGGCTGCAGTTCCTGTGTCCTGATATCCCCTCTGATTGGTCAATATTCCCTTTCGAATTGGTTACTATAGTAACTCCTGAGGTCCTCCTCCCTCATTGTCCTCCTATTCCTTCTGGGCTTTCTTCCTCCTTTACTATGTAAATATAGACCTCTTGGCTACTCCCAGAAACCCTTATCTTATACAGATGTAACTGTTGTCTCTCCCTTGTGTTATAAAGACTTAACCATGCCTGGCTTCCTTGTGTTATGGAAATGTACCTTCTCCCAATCTGTAGCCCTGTGTTTTTTCCATGGACCCTAATTCTAAAAATTTCCTAAACCTGCCTATATTCCCCCTAAAATTCCTGTTTCAAAAGCACCATCACAATCAAGATATAGAACATTTTCATCACTCCAAAAGAATAATCTTTTATCTGCTTTTTGTCATTATAGATTGATTTACACTTTGTATCAACAGAATCATACAGTATTTGTCTTTTGTATCTGGCTTCTTTCATTCAGCATAATGATTTTTGGATACATCCATGTTGTTAGGTATAGGCAATGTACATTTCTAAATTGGAACTTTAAAAAAATTAAAATAGAATCAAGAGAGAATAATATGCCCCAATTTTCTAAGCCTGTGCCACATAGGCATGAGTTGGGCTGCTTCATTTCCATCATTATTCTTCTCCTCATCATCATTGTCATTGCTCATTCATATTTTCATAGCACTTTATAGTTCTTTTACATTTAGCCAGTGAAATAGATCATTCTTACTCCTATTTTATAGATGAGTCACCTGCAGCTCAAAGAGAGCATGGTGTTTATCAACTAGGAGGAGTTTTCCCAGAGGTTTTGCAACAAAGGCTCCACACCGTAGCTGCACATTGCAATCATCTAAGCCAGGGTTGGGGAACATCCAGCCTGCAGGCCATATAAGGCCCCCAAAATCATTTGGACTGGCCCTTCCAAGGCATTAGGGGTGAGCTAATTAAATGTTTGACCAAATATAGCCGGCTAATTTTAAGTTGAAAATTTCGTATGGCCCTCGAATGATGTTATCAATATTCAAATGGCCCTTGGCAGAAAAAAGGTTCCCACCCCTGACCTAGGAGTTTGGAGTTGGAATCTCACCCCCAGAGTCCCTGACTTGGCTGGTCTGAGGTGCAACCAGATTTTAATGTGCAGCCAAGATGCTTCTTTAACTAATGCCTTTGGGAGACTAAATTAGTTGCTTAATTTAGCACTGTGCCCATGGAGAAGAATTGAAAAATTTTAATATTCTTTGTGTGTGTGTGTGTGTGTGTGTGTGTGTGTGTGTGTGTGTTTTCTTAACCAAGTGACCCAGATATCCCCCAGTAGCTGCTGGTAGTATATTTGTGGGAAAGCTTTCAAAATTGCCTGGCAGTGGTCGGCAAACTGCGGCTCGGCAAACTGGGGCTCGCGAGCCACATGCATCTCTTTGGCCCCTTGAGTGTGGCTCTTCCACAAAATACCAGCTCTTCCAAAAAATACCGACTTCTGCACATGGGCCACGAAGTTTCAATCACACTGCACGTGCATACCCGCACGTGGTATTTTGTGGAAGAGCCACACTCAAGGGGCCAAAGAGCCGCATGTGGCTCGCGAGCCACAGTTTGCTAACCACAGGCCTAGGGAAGCAATGAATTGAGGTAAATTCAAGCTATGAAACTCAAAAAATTTCTAGAAAACAAATTTATATGCCAATAAAAATCAGTATGTTCAATTTGCCTAAACTCAGTATTAGCATCTCCAGCACAAATGTATGCTAGACATAGGCTAGAGTCTAAAAAGGGTCTTATAACCAACACTGATGAGATGACTGCCATCTCAATGGGAAGACCAGAGGGAAGGGAGAGGGGATTCCCTGGGTCTCTGCTTGGCTCTAGAACAGAAATCCCAGCTCACATGTCCCCAGGAGCTGAATATCTGATGGAAGCTAAAGAAGTGAGCCTGGTAGGCATCAGAGCAAACTTTCCATTTATGGAAGGAAGGGAGCTGCTACTCTAGTCCAGCCAATTATTACCATGACAAAATTGGGCAATAATTCTGTTTTAAATAAAAAGTAGAAATACGAGTTTTTATCTAAAATCTCTCAACTGTAAATGTTGGCAATTCATTCTCATTTACATTAAATGAAGCTCCCCTTTGCAGGGCAAATTTGAGTCTGTACCAGTTTGTAAATTCTGAAGCTCCAGAATGGAAAATGAAATCATACAAGATTCACTTTTTAGGGGGAAAAGTTATTCTTGACCTTCTTTTTTAAAAAAATTTGTTTTATTGCTTAAAGTATTACAAAGAGTAGTACATGTCTCCTTTTTTTCCCCCTTGACCTTCTCCCAGCCTCCCTAATCCCCCGTGTCTTGTGTCCATTGGTTATGCTTATATGCATGCATACAAGTCCTGTGGTTGATCTCTTTGCCCCCCTCCCCGCCCACAACCTTCCCCGGCCTTCCTGCTATAGTTTGACAGTGTGCTCAATGCTGCTCTACCTCTGTATCTATTTTTGTTCATCAGTTTATAATGGTCTTTATTATCCATAAATGAGTGAGATCATGTGGTATTTTTCTCTCATTGACTGGCTTATTTCACTTAGCATAATGCTCTCCAGTTCCATCCAGGCTGCTGCAAATGGTAAGAATTCCTTTTTTTTTTTTTTTTTTTTTACAGCAGCATAGTATTCCATTGTGTAGATGTACCACAGTTTTCTAATCCATTCATCTGTTGAAGGGCACTTAGGCTGTTTCCAAATCTTAGCTATGGTAAATTGTGCTGCCATGAACATAAGGATGCATATATCCTTTCTGATTGGTGTTTCTGGTTGCTTGGGTATATTCCTAGAAGTGGGATCACTGGGTCGAATGGGAGTTCCATTTTTAACTTTTTGAGAAAACCCCATACTGTCTTCCATAGTGGCTGCACCAGTCTGCATTCCCACCAGCAGTGAAGGAGGGTTCCTTTTTCTCCTCATCCTCTCCAGCACTTGTCATTTGTTGATTTGTTGTGTTGTAATGTACCCCGTGAATCACAGAAGGATGCCTCAAGAAGTCGAATTAAAGAGTCATATTTATTGCAATCTGGGACTATGAGGGGCCATTTTGCTTTCCCAAATCTCATAGTGATAAGATGGTGGAAAAGCCAGACTTATATAGGCAAAGATCACAAAGGTATTGATTACATCTCAAGGTTTGGAATGAGGAACCTGGTTTGTAAAAAGCAGTTTATAGAAGCAGAAGCAGCATGTTATCTAAATTACAGTTTTGGGTCTCCAGAACATTGAGTCAACAGGGACAAGTTAACTGGAGCCCTCTGACCTTGGGATAACTGTGCTGTCCTTCCCAGGTAAAGGAAAATGTGCTTTCTAAGACCAGTATGACCACTACAAATGGGATATTCATATAATCAATAGGGTATTTAATCAAATGGGATGATTTATATAATTCAGAAAATCAAAATAACTTTTCTATTGTTAAACAAAGCAAATAAGTACAGAAGCCAAACAGCAGGGTTAAAGTTAAACTATAGTTTCTACCTGAGATGATTGCTACCATACTTCAGTTGATGATAGCCATTCTGACAGGTGTGAGATGGTATCTCATTGTTGTTTTGATTTGCATCTCTCAGATGATTAGTGACTTTGAGCATGTTTTCATATGTCTCTTGGCTTTCTGAATGTCCTCTTTTGAAAGGTGTCTATTTAGGTCCTTTGCCTATTTTTTGATTGGATTGTTTATCTTCCTTTTGTTAAGTTGTATGAGTTCCCTATAAATGTTGGAGATTAAACCCTTATCGGTAATAACATTGGCAAATATGTTCTCCCATGCAGTGGGCTTTCTTGTTGTTTTGTTGATGGTTTCTTTGGCAGTGCAGAAGCTTTTTATTTTGATGTAGTCCCATTTGTTCATTTTCTCTTTAGTTTCCAATACCCTAGGAGGGGTATCAGTGAAGAAATTGCTTCGGCATATGTCTGAGATTTTGTTGCCTTTGGATTCCTCTAGCATTTTTATGGTTTCCGGTCTTACATTTAAGTCCTTTATCCATTTTGAGTTTATTTTTGTGTATGGTGTAAGTTGGTGGTATAGTTTCATTTTTTTGCATATATCTGTCCAATTTTCCCAACACCATTTATTGAAGAGACTGTCTTGACTTCATTGTATGTTCTTGCCTCCTTTTGTCAAATATTAATTGAGCATATTGGTTCGGGTCAATTTCTGGGTTCTCTATTCTATTCCATTGATCTATATGTCTGTTCTTGTGCCAGTACCAGGCAGTTTTGAGAACAGTGGCTTTGTAATACAGCTTGTTATCTGGTATTGAGATCCTACCTACTTTGTTCTTCTTTCTAAGGATCACTGCAGCTATTTGGGGTCTTTTTTTTATTTTAGATGAATTTTTGGAGAGTTCGTTCTAGGTCTGTGAAATATGTCATTGGTATTTAATGGGGAGTGCATTGAATTTATACATTGCTTTGGGTAGCATGGACATTTTAATGATGTTGATTCTACCAATCCATGAACATGGTATGTTCTTACATCTGTTTATGTCTTCCTCTATCTCTTTTTTCAACATCCTGTAGTTTTCTGAGTAGAGGTCTTTTACCTCTTTAGTTAAGTTTATTCCTAGATATCTTAATTTTTTTGGTGTGATGGTAAATGGGATTGCTTTTTTCATCTCTCTTTCTGTAAGTTCACTATTGGTGTATAGAAATGCCATAGATTTCTTAGCATTAACTTTTTATCCTGCTACATTGCCAAATTCATTTATTAAGTCTAATAATTTTTTGATGGAGTCTTTAGGGCTTTTTATGTACAATATCATGTCATCTGCAAATAAGGACAGTTTTACTTCTTCTTTTCCAATTTAAATGTCTTTTATTTCTTCTTTTGTCTAATCGCAATGGCTAATACTTCCAGTACTATGTTGAACAGGAGTGGTGAGAGGGGGCATCCCTGTCTTGTTCCTGTTCTTAGGAGAAATGGTTTTAGTTTGTGGCCATTGAGTATGATGCTGGCTGTGGGTTTGTCATATATGGCTTTTATTATGTTAAGGTATGATCCTTCTATTCCCACCTTGCTGAGAGTTTTTATCAAAAATGGGTGTTGGATTTTGTCAAATGCCTTTTCTGCATCAATTGATTTGACTCTGTGATTTTTATCTCTCAATTTGTTTATGTGATGTATCACGTTTATTGATTTGCGGATATTGTACCATCCTTGCATCCCTGGGATAAATCCTACTTGGTCTTGGTGTATGATCTTTCTGAGGTACTGCTGGTCTGATTTGCTAGCATTTTGCTGAGGAATTTGGCATCTATGTTCATGAGTGATATTGGCCTGTAATTCTCTTTCATTGTGTTGTTTTTATCTGGTTTTGATATTAGGGTGCATAAAATGAGCTTGGAAGTGTTCCTTCCTCTTAAATTTTTTGGAACTGTCTGAGGAGGATAGGTTTTAGTTCTTCCTTGAATGTTTGGTAAAACTCCCCTGTGAAGCCATCTGGCCGCAGGCTTTTGTTTGCTGGAAGCTTTTTGATGACTGCTTCAATTTCTTCCATAGTTATTGGCCTATTGAGTTTCTTAGATTCTTCCTGATTGAGTTTTGGAAGGTTGTATTTTTCTAGGAAAATGTCCATTTCCTCCAGGTTGTCCAGTTTGTTGTAATAGAGTTGTTCATAGTATTTTTTAGCAATCCTTTGTATTTCTGTGGGGTCTGTTGTTATTTCTCCTCTTTCATTTTTGATTTTGTTTATTTGGGTCCTCTCTCTTTGCTTCTTGATGAGCCTGGCTAGAGGTTCATCAATCTTGTTTATCCTTTCAAAGAACCAGCTCTTGGTTTTGTTGATCTTTTTTATTGTTTTTGTAGTCTCTATGTCGTTTATCTCCATTCTGATCTTTATTATTTCCTTCCTTCTGCTTACACTGGGATTTTCTTGTTGCTCTCTTTCTAACTCTTTGAGTTGTAGGATTAGGTAATTTATTACCATTGTTTCTTGTTTTTTGCAGTAGGCTTGTAGAGCTATGAACTTCCCTCTCACGACTGATTTCACTGTGTCCCATAGGTTTTGGATTGTTGTGTTTTCATTGTCATTTGTTGCCATGATGTTTTTTATTTCTTCTTTGATTTCTCTCTCCTGCCTGGACCACAGACCTCACCTTATCCCAGGCGAAATCTGACCTTTCCGTGAGGGGGTGCAGAGCCACTTGGGGACCGGTGTTCCCAGGTTCGCAGCTGTTCGTTGGGTGCCATTGTTGTAGATTCCCTGGATTTTCAGGCTTCCAACAACATCCACTCTCCCCCTCAAGATGGTGCAGTCTCCTCATCAGAGCTGGTCGCTCCAGGAGGGATCCCAGCAGCAGTGGAGGCTACCAGGTCAGGGGAACCCCATCCCCCACAGTCTCCTGGGGTATAGCTGTCCCTCAATTCACAAACAAACACTCCCCATGCAACCACACACTCTCCCTTCATTCTTTCACGCACTATCTTGCAGTTTGCCTTCCCATCAACAGCCATTTTTCTTCTTCTGTCCTTGACCTTCTTAAGGGTCCATGGCTGGGTCTGAAAAATTAAACTGATGGAAGACAGATTAACAAGAGAAAAGCATACACATTTTATTACATTTTTACATATACATGGCAGTTTTCACAGGAGAATAAAGTCCTGAAGAAGTAGTAAGAGTATCAGGCTTTGATACCTTTTAGATAAAGAAACAAATAAGTGAAGAATTAGCAAGACAAAAGGGCTTGGGCTAATGAATGGATAAGAAGTGACTGGGAAGACAAGGGTTCCTTTAGTAAGGTTTGATTATATATATTTCTCAGCCCAAATTCCCTGTCTCTGGTGATATGAATGCCTTTCTTCTTCCAGGCATAGGGAGGACACCTTTCACATGGGAATTCTATGACCTGTTTCAGGGAAGAAAGGCAGGGGTGAGGGCTTCGGTCAGAGTACCTTTCTGCTTCTGCCACTTTCTCATACCCCTTTAGCTTAAAATATTCCAATTTCAAAGATGCCATATTTAGGGCATAGCATTTCCTGAACCCCATCTGAAATTTCCCCAAGAAGTCTCACAGTCCACAAACTGAGTTAGTAGATTGTCCCATAACCCATGGAAGCAGTATCTCAGTCTGGAGCATTTCTATGGAAAAGGAAAGTTAATGGTTAGAATTAATTGCCAAAACCGGTTTGGCTCAGTGGATAGAGCGTCGGCCTGCGGACTGAAAGGTCCCAGGTTCAATTCCGGTCAAGGGCATGTACCTGGGTTGCGGGCACATCCCCAGTGAGAGATGTGCAGGAGGCAGCTGATCGATGTTTCTCTCTCATCGATGTTTCTAACTCTCTATCTCTCTCCCTTCCTCTCTGTAAAAAATCAATAAAAAATATATTTTTTTAAAAAAAGAATTAATTCAAGTCTAGAGGTCATTTAAAAAGATTTTTAGATGTTGGGCTTCAAGCATCTTCAGATAGAATAGGGCAGGCAACGGTAACCTGACAGATTTTTCTGGTTTGTAGTTGGATGTCCCTGGGGATGTTATCAGGTATTTTGGTAAACTTACAACAGGCATGAAGATTGTCTAAACATGAGTCATTGTGGTACTTTTTCTGAAGTTTATATCAAGTTGTCCAACTTTAGCTTATAGGGCTTTGGAAAAGGCAGTTTTAGTTTTCAATGATTCCAACTCAGCGGGTGGGAGGAAATTTGGAACATTAATTTGAGGAGTTGTAGCCAGATATTGGAGACTCCAGTCCAGTTTACAGGTAGATAATCAAACCTCCAAAAAAGTGAGCAGAACCAGTATTGGATCTCACAAGGGTGTGTTATAGTTTCCTGCTAACATTTTTTTTTATTCACCCCATTTCTATCAGATAATAAAAGTAAGACTAATTTCTTTGCAAAATAAGTCTAGTCTCATTAAACTTGGCCTTGTTATTCATATAGGAGCAGCAAGAATAGTGATGATCATATAAGCTCTTTTAAAGTTTGCTTTGTTGAAAAAAATAAAATAAATAAATAAAGTTTGCTTTGTTGGAACTTTTCATTACCCAAGTTAGACTTTAAAAGCCTCTCAAGGCTAAGAAACCAAGCCAAGAACTTGCCACTAGACTTTGCCTGCAATACCTATAGATTTAGGTTAATTTCTTTCTTCTTGAAGTCTCCAAAATATCCTGAGTTTCCTGGGCCCATCAGAAGTGACCTTTCTTACTCACCTGCTAAGGCTGCTGGGAACCCTGTAAGCAAGGTACCAGACTAGTTTTGCCAAGGTGCTTCATTTGGCTCCATAGAATCAACCTTAATTTCTTAAAGCTGTCTTGTAATATCTGATTCTATACACATTCTTACATATGACATTCCAGTCAAAGCATTGGTAATATATGCAATGTTTCCAATTGTCTCCCTTATAAGGAAAACAGACTCTTTATTTAAAAAGTAAGTTTTTATTGATTTCAGAGAAAGGAACGGAAAGGGAAAGATAGAGAGAAACATCAATGATGAGAATCATCAATCAGCTGACTCTTGCATGTGCCCTGACCTGGAATGAGACCATGACTTCCTGTCTCATGGGTCATGCATGTGCCCTGACCTGGAATGAGACCATGACTTCCTGTCTCATGGGTCAGCACTCAGCCACTGAGCCACACTAGCCGGGCAGGAGAACAGACTTATTGAACTTATGCAAATAGCTATATTGCCATGAAAATAAGAAAAATCACTAAGAATTTTATAATTCTGGAAGAATAGAGTAGGGAGAAAAGCAATTGTTTTATCTTTGTTCACAAGGTATACTTTACCAAATTGCTGTAAGTCTTAGATTAGCTTAAGAGAAAAAAGAAAAAAGTTTCCTTAAACCTGGAAAACAAAATATTAAGAATCCAGCAATTTTTTAAAGTCATGAAAATGAATCATCCTCATCAATTTATTCAGTACTATATAATTAATTTTTGTACTATTTGATCTTGTGTTAGCAATTTTATGAATGCCTCAGTTTCTCCATTAGAGTTTTAGCAAATTTTTACCAGTTCAGATGTATATACTTCTTAGAGTTGTTTCCATGAATCTCCTTGAAGACAAGCACTTTTGCAAAAGCATCAGAACAAATAAGTAGCTGTCTGTAAATGGCAAAAGACTGAAAAGTGGCCAAATTAAAGATTTGATGAGAGTTCATTATAATTGACACAGAATTCTGGTTATTTTTGTGACATAGAATATTTTAAGTTAATAATTAGAATTTACTTAATAATAATTAGTTAATAATTAGATATTGCCCTAGCTGCTTTGGCTTAGTGGATAGAGCGTCGGCCTGTAGACTGAAAGGTCCTAGGTTCAATTCCAGTCAAGGGCATATGCCTGGGTTGCGGGCTCGATCCCCAGGAGGGGGGTGTGCAGGAGGCAGCCAATCAATGATTCACTCTCATCATTGATGTTTCTATCTCTCTCTCCCTCTTACTTCCTCTCTGAAATCAATAAGTATATCTTTAAAAAAAAAAAAGAATTATCAAAGATATTATCAGTCCTTCAGGACAAAATTACTCTCTTTTTCTCTTAAAAAAACACATTTTCAGCCCAGCTGGTGTTGCTCAGTGGTTGAGCATTGACCCATGAACCAGGAGGTCATGGTTCGAGTCCTAGTCAAGGCACAAGCAGGAGGAAGCTGATTGATGATTCTCCCTCTCCTTTCCTCTCTCTGAAATCAATAAAAACACTTAAAAAAAAAAAACCACAACCATTTCATACCTCATATTTTTTTGTACCAAAAACACATCCTAATTTTTTTGCATACAAAGTTGTTCCCTTATTATTCTATTAGCTTTAATTACATATGTTAATTAGAATTTTTAAGCCTCAGAATCCTTTATTTCTAGTGAAAACTAGAGAATAAATAATAATGAACTGTTTTTATGAATATACATTTTACCATTTCTAGAAGTATACACTTTCTCAAAGTATAGTTTTCAAAATGGCACAGAACGTGTTATCATTAATTCCTCTGTAATAGGAAGGCAAAAGTAAATAAACTTATGTTCAGTAATTAATGTCTCAGTATTTTATCTAATTTTGAAATGATGTAGATACTCAATGAATTACCATCATTTAATTGAACAGTAAAACTTTAAAGTTTCAAGTTACTAAAAAGATTTTGGAACCTATTTAAATAGACATATTTTATAAAACATAATGTTTGTTGAAAAGCTCATTTATTATAAACTTTTATCTCACATTTATTAATTCACTCACTCATAACAATTGTGTTTAAATTACTAATGGAAATTTAATGAGACATTAGACAAGATTAGCCTTCATCGTATGTCATTTCTCTTTTTGACAAATTTTTTAACATATAGTTCATGAAATATATATACACATATATATATAGACATCTTATCTAATAAAGATTGGATATGCAAATTGACCATCACACTGTAACGGTCAAGATGGCTGCACCCACAGTGGAGGCAAGAATTCCATAACACAAGATGGCTGCACCCACAGCGGAGGCCAAGTTCCCGTAACGAGCCTTAATGAGCAATCAGCAAGGACCTGAGGCTGCGTGTTGCTGGGCCGGGGCAGGGGACCTGAGGCCGCGCCCTCTGCCATGTGGGGCTTGACAGGGAACCTCAAGGTGCGTCCCCCACCCTGGCCCAGGTTGGGGGGCTTCAGGCCACACCCCCTCCCTGGGCTGTGGGACCTGAGGCTGCACCTCCACTGGGCAGGGCTTGATGGGGCACTTCAGGCCATGCCCCTTGGCCTGGGCCAGGGGACCTCAAGGCACACCCCTCAGCCCAGGCTAGGGAACCTCAGGCAACCCTCCCACACCCCGGCTCCAGGCCAGGCAACCTGAGACCGCACCCAGCAGGGCTTGATAGGGGTTGGGCCGGCCGGGTCTGGATCTAGCCCAATGAGGGTGGGGCTGGCTGGGTCTGGGTCTCGTGCAATTTCAAGGCGCACGTGGGTGGGCAGGAACTTGACTCTGGTTCCCGTGGTGCACCTCAGACTCTGACAGGAGGAAGATTTTCATATACATTTTACTAATTTTCTTTCATCTCTGACACTTCTATTATAGAGAATGGGAAAATAGCAATATTAAAATATTTCCTCTATTTAACTTCCTTTTAATGTGCATGAATTTTGTGCACCAGGTCACTGGTATACCTATATATTGAGAAGCCTCAAACATCATAGAGACAATGCAACTAAAAAGTTTAACATATAATTTTTCTCTTTTCCATGCTACCATACTCAACATGCATTAAGCAATTTATGTTTATGTATTTTTTGTTTTTAGATTGAATTTATAGTTTTATACTCTTAAACATCTAGTAGCGATAAAAAAAACTTTGACTAGTAAACTAAGTATAAAAAATTATATGTCTGCATTATATTTAATGCTGACAACTCTGAAGTTATGCCTATGTTTTTTCTTAAAACCAGCTGTTTACCAAAGATTATTCCGAACTACATGAACTTAAAAAACAAAACTGTGGGTAGATTCTGTATTTCTGAGAATTTTAGGATTACTTAATTTATCTGTAAGTTCATTTATATCCAAACCAATTTGAATAAAAATCCTTTGAAAGATTTTATAAGTTAATTTGATAGTACTACACAAAGGTAGAAAAAATATCACACATCCATAACATACTGTTAAAAAATACACTGAGGTCTTTAAAATTTTTAAAGTGTTTGAATAAAAATCTATTTGAATTAGGCATTGCCAAACAGGAAGTTACACTCAACAGACAGGAGTTCAGGGAAAGACTTTTATAGAGAAAAGGCAAAAGCAAATAAGGACATTATTGGTTGGCTATAGCTTAAAACCTAGTTGGCTGTTTGTGATTGGTTGTTCTTTAATTTCACAATCCTGAGGCATTTACAGGTTTAGATTTGGTTTGCTTGCATAAGCTCCATGGCATTAAAGCCCTCTAGCCTTAGGGCCTTCCATTTAATTAATTTAATAACACATATACACATATATCAATATAAATAAACATATAGACAGACACACAGAACTTACAGCTTTTTAAGGAATTTTAGTCATGTCAAGTACATTAATACAAACCTCCCTAGTATAAAAGAACAGATGGAGCAAGTTAAGGTTATCTGCTCAGATGGCTAAAGCATTTTACTAATATTTATGAAGAAGACTTAAAATTTGTATCTGCTCTTGGCAAGCAATCTTACGAAGGCTGTGGACTAGATTTTGGGCAAGGGAGCTTTCATAGCAGTTTGGGGTTTTGTAAGCCTCTTTTCCCTTCTTTTTCCCTTCAATCTCAAGTGGTTGTGGGTAGTATCTTAGTGATCTCTTGGGATGCTTTCATTTCAAAGACATGGTAAGATTTATCTCTCCTAGGGACACAATCCTTAAGTGCAGAACAGTTCTGTTTAAAATGTCCTGATCTGTTATATCTGCAATAATTTGGAGATGAGTAGGGGATGTTTGGGTATTGGTAAGTGTAGGTGGAAGGATATAAAGGGCTGATACCCCCTCCCCATCCAACTACATTATCTTCAATTTGATTCTTAAATCTTTCAACTAAGATAGAAATAAAAAATTTCTATGATCTAGATTTAGAGCTGTGTGTCTGGAATGCTTTAATGTCACAGGACAAAGCCTTTAGCATGTTTGCTTTTCTTCTGAGTACATGGCTTCATTTCAGCTTAGGACAGAGGCCTTAACAGAAGTTCTATCAGGCTCTGAATATCAACCTCCAATTTGGCCAACTTTTGGCCATAGAGCTCTTTTTAAAAAAATTGTTTCAAATATTTATATCAAAGGTTTACCTATCAAGTGACTTAAAACCAAAACCAATACTTAGCTGTGAATTCAAGAGTCATCCCCAAAGAAGGTAAAAAAGATGCAACCCTCCTAAGATGCAGAACAGGTCCCAAAGATAGCTGAAAGAAAGACTTTCCTGAGAGCTGGCAACAGTCAGTAGGACACTAGTCACAAATTGGGTGCAGCCCACATCTATGTACAAACATATATATTTTTAAAGAATATGTGTAATGTTACAGCATTTTATATTTTTATTTTTTTTTAATAAATTTTATTGATTTTTTTACAGAGAGGAAGGGAGAGGGATAGAGAGTAAGAAACATTGATGAGAGAGAAACATCAATCAGCTGCCTCTTGCACACCTCCTACTGGGGATGTGCCCACAACCAAGGTACATGTCCTTGACGAGAATCAAACCTGGGACCTTTCAGTCTGCAGGCCAACTCTCTATCCACTAAACCAAACCAGTTAAGGCTGTACACCCATATTTGAGGGCCCTCAGTCTAACAATTGGTTGTCTGAGTCACTTGCATGCCCCAATAGACAGAAAGGCAAGCCAGATTCTCAGGACACAAAACAAGAGAGAAACAGGAAAGCAATAGCTATTCCTGGAAGGGAAAGCATCAATAACTATTGGGTACCACAAAACCAAATGGTTTTTTCAATTGCCAATGATTTTTTCCCCCATTTTAAAATATATCTTTTATTGTTGCTATGCAGAAGCTTTTTATTTTGATGTAGTTCCATTTATTTGTTTTCTTCTTAGTTTCCTTTACCCTAGGAGCTGTATCCATAAACAGATTGCTATGTGAGATGTCTGAGATTTTATTGCCTATGTTCTCCTCTAAGATTTTTATGGTTTCATGCCTTACATTTAAGTCTTTTATCCATTTTGAGTTTTTTCTTGTGTATGGTGTAAGTTGGTGGTCTAGTTTCATTTTTTTGCATGTATCTGTCCAGTTTTCCCAACACCATTTATTGAAGAGACTGTCTTGACTCCATTGTATGCTCTTGCTTCCTTTGTCAAATATTAATTGACCGTAATGGTGTGGGTCAGTTACTGGGATCTCTATTCTGATTCATTGGTCTATATGCCTGTTCTTGTGCGAGTAATAGGCTGTTTCAGTTATAATGGCTTTGTATTATAGTAGTTTGATATCCTGTATTGTGATCCCTCTTACTTCATTCTTCTTTCCTAAGATTGCTGCAGCTATTTGGGTTTTTTTATGGTTCCATATAAATGTTTGGAGTATTTGTTCTAGTTCTGTGAAGTATGCCATTGGTATCTTAATAGGGATTGCATTGAACCTGTAGATTGCTTTGGGTAGTATAAACATTTTAATGACGTTAATTCTTCCAATCCATGAACATGATATATGCTTCCATTTGTTTGTATCTTCCTCTATTTCTTTTTTCAATGTCGTATAGTTTTCCAAGTACAGGTCTTTTACCTCCTTGGCTAAGTTTATTCCTAGGTATCTTTTTTTGTTGTTGCATGGTACATGGGATTGCTTTATAAGTTCTTCTTTCTGAGAGTTCATTATAAGTGTATAAATATGCTATCTAATTCTGGATGTTCATTTTGTATGCTGCTACTTTGCCGAATCCATTTATTAAGTCTAGTAGTTTCCTGGTAGAGCCTTTAGGTTTTCTTTTCTTTCTTTCTTTTTTTTTTTTAATCTTTAACTGAGGATATTTTTCCATTGATTTTGAGAGAGAGCAGAAGAGAGAGGGAAAGACAAAGAGAAATATTGATGTAAGAGAAACACATCGATTGATTGCCTCTTGCATGAGCCCTGACTAGGACCCAGGCTGGGGAGGATCCTGAATGCAAGGTATGTGCCCTTGATCAGAATCGAACCCAGGACCTTTTGGTCCACAGGCCGACACTCTATCCACTGAGCCAAACCAGCTAGAGCTTTAGGTTTTCTATGTACAATATCATGTCATCTGCAAATAATGAGAGTTTTACTTCTTCCTTTCCAAATGTAATGCCTTTTATCTTTTCTTGTGTGATTGCTGTGGCTAGGACTTCCAGTATTATGTTGAATCAGAGTGGTGAAAGCTGGAATCCAGTCTTGTTCTTGTTCTTAAGGGCAACGCTTTTAGTTTTTGCCCATTTAGTATTATGCTGGCTGTAGTTTTGTCATATACGGCCTTTATTATGTTGAGGTATGATCCCTCTATTCTCACTTTACTGTGAGTTGTTATCAAAAAAACGGTGCTGGATTTTGTCCAATGTTTTCTCTGCATTTATTGATATGATAATGTAGTTTTTATCTTTCAATTTGTTTATGTGATATATCACATTTACTGATTTGTGAATATTGTACCAGCCTTGAATCCCTGCAATAAAACCCACTGGATCATGGTGTATGGTCTTTTTAATATATTGCTGGATCCAGTTTGCTAATATTTTGTTGAAGATTTTAGCATGTGTGTTCATCAGGTGTATTGGCCTGTAATTTTCTTTGTAGTGTCTTTATCTGGTTTTGGAATTAGGATAATGCTGGCTTCGTAAAAGGAGCTTGGAAGTGAGTGCTCCTTCCTTTTGAATTTTTAAGAATAGCTTGAGGAGGATGGGTGTTAGTTCTTCTTTGAATGTTTGGTAAAATTCACCTATAAACCCATCCAGTCCAGGGTTTTTGTTTGCTGGAAGTTTTTTAATTTTTGTTTCAATTTTATTAGTTGTTATTGGCCTACTCAGGTTTTCTGATTCTTCCTGATTGAGTTTTGGAATATTGTATGTTACCAGGAATTTGTCCATTTCACCCAGGTTGTCCAATTTGTTGGCATATAGTTGTTCATAGTATTTGCTTACAATCCTTTGTATTTCTCTGATGTCCATTGTTATATCACCTCTTTTACTTTTGATTTTATTTATTTGGTTCCTCTCTCTTTGTTTCTTGATGAGTCTGGCTAACCGTTCATCAATCATGTTTATGAAAAAAAACAGCTCTTGGATTTATTGATCTTTGATACTGGTTGTTTTTTTTCTCTATGTCATTTATTTCTTCTCTGACCTTTATGATTTCCTTCCTCCTAAATCCTCTGGGCTCTTCTTGCTGTTCTCTTTCTAATTCATTTAGTTGTAGGGTTAGATAATTTATTAGTTCTTTTTCTTGTTTCTTGAGGTAGGCCTGTAATGCTATGCTTCCAAAGGGGGAGGAGGCGAAGCCAGTGGACATCAGCCCAGAATCTAGCCCTTCCTCCTGGAGGCAGCAGGCTCTCAGCCCAGAACCCCAGCCAGAATCAGAAGAGCCTGAGGGAGGCTTCAGGAAGCTCTACACAGAGCTGCACATTGAGAACGAGAGACTTTGTGAGGCCCTGACCTAGACCACGCTATAGCTGGTGCAGCTCAAAATGGAGCTGGAGCGCGCCATGCAGAGGCAGGAGCACTTTGCAGAGAGGCAAGCCTTCCTGGTGCTAAAGAGATTTGAGTGCAGGGCCCTGGAATGCAAGGCTGCTGACCTGGAAGAGGAGCTGAAGGGCCTGTCCAACCTCCGGGCTAACAACCAACGCCTCAAGGACGAGAATCCAGCCTTGATCCACGTCATCAGCAAACTGTCCAAATGACCCCAGAGGACTTGCCCCTGCACCCGCATTTATACAGCTGCTTCTGCCACACGCACAGCTTCCCCTGTGTGAACATGAGTGACAGGGCTGCCGGGGAGTCTCTGAGAAGCCATAACCTCCCCTTTGGACCTCCAGGCTGGGAGGGGAGGACAGAGCTCCCAGGAGCCAAGGGGGCCATCTGAGGCCATGGAGACAGGAGGCTGAGCCAGGTAGGGGGACCAGGGCTGCAGGCAGGACCAGGAAGGAACCGAGGACCAGAAGTGCCAGGACCAGTAGCCAGGACCAGAGTGGCCACCCAGAGGTCCCCTTTCACATGTGCTGCCACCAGTCACCCCTCCAGCCTCTGAGTAGGAATCCGAGAATGTGCCAAGCATCCCACCAGCCTGGGCCAGGTGGGCCTGTATATAGAGTCTGTGTGCAATAAGGAGGGATGTCTTCTATTATTTGCTTCCCCCTCCCCGACACTGTCCTGGGCAGGGGGAGAAGGTATTTTTGAGACATAGCACAGGCACCACAAATAAAAGTCGTGAAGTTGCCAAAAAAAAAAAAGAGCAGGGCCAACCGGCCAAATGCCCCCTCCCTTCCCCCCGGCCAGCCCCGCCCTCAATCAGCCTGCCCTGCCACAATAGGCCCGCAGCACCCACCTCGGCCAGCCTGCCCCTGATCGCACCCCCCACCCCAATCAGGGGCAGGGCTGGCCAGCCAACCATCCATGTCCCCTCCCCCAGGCCACTGGCCCCTGATCAGCATGCTCCACCCCATTAGGGAGGCATGGCCAGCTGGCCCACTGCCCACAGCCCCTCCCCATGGTCAGACCCATACCCAATTGGGGGCAGGGCCCACCGGCTAATCACCTGCTACCCCTTCCTCCAGCCATGATCAGGCCGGATAGGGGCAGGCTGGCCAGCCAACCTCCCAACTTCTGCTCCAACAGACAGGCCCAACCCCAATCAGCCCCAATTGGGGCTCGGCCAGCCAGACCCCACCCATGTATGAATTCATGAACTGGGCCTATAGTTGTTTAATAATATGCTACTTTGCCTCCATGTATTTGAGTGTTTTTGAGTTTTTTTATTGTAGTTGATCTATAACTTCATGCCATTGTGATCTGAGAAGATGCCTGGTATTGTATCAATCTTCCTGAATTTGTATAGGCTTGTTTTGTACCCTAACATGTGGTCTATCTTTGAGAATGTTCTATGTGCACTTGAGAAGAATATATATTCTGTTGCTTTGGGGTGAAATATTCTGTAAATATCAGATCCATCTGATCTAGTATGTCATTTAAGGCCTCTGTTTCCTTGTTAATTTTTTGTCTGGAAGATCTATCCAGTGATGTCAGTGGAGTGTAGAAGTCCCCTACTATGACTGTACTAGAGGCCCAGTTCATGCAATTCGTGCATGGGGGGGGGGGGGGGGGGGGGGGTTGTCCCTCAGCCCAGCCTGCAACCTCTCCAATATGGGACCCCTCAGGGGATGTCCACAGGGATCAGGCCTAAACTGGAAGTCGGACATCCCTCTCACAATCTGGGACTGCTGGCTCCCAACCGCTCGCCTGCCTGCCCACCTGATTGCCCCTAACCACTTCTGCCTGCCAGCCTGATCACCCCCTAACCACTCCCCTGACAGCCTGATCAATGCCTAACTGCTCTCCTGCCAGCCCAATCTCCCCCAGCTGCCCTCCCCGCCAGCCATGTTGTGGCTGTGGGCACTGCCATCTTTGAGGGCGTGGCAGTCAATTAGCATATTCCCTCCTTATTGGCTGTGTGCCACAGTTCTTTTTCCAGCACCTAGAAGGGTTCAGCAATCTGGAGAAAGGCTGTGTGTAACTTAATAAAGAGTCCAGAGACGAAACATAATTTTGAAAGGCATTTAGGGGTCAGAGGAGCCTAGCTAAAAGGAACTGAGATCTCCTCGTCTCAGGACCCTTTGCTTTTGATTAACACAAATTGTCCTAAGGTGAGGTAGATATACACTTCAAAGGGTAAGGTTTCCGTATACACAAGCATTGTCAGATGGGAGAATTTGCCTATGGCTGTTCAGGTGTTTGGCCAGTAGGAGGCAATAACATGTAGATTAAGATGCCCTGAGCTGTCTGGCAGCAAGCAATCATCCCTTTTCAGGTTTGGGGAAATGCCTTTAGCCATTCCCTACAGGCAATAACATATGTGACTTTGATGAGTCCCCAAGTTCTATCAACATTTTGATGAAACTCTTGCAATTATGACATGCTGGAATTGGCTTCTGGCAGCTGTAGGTGCTGCCATCTTTGCAATGGCATGAAGGTCAATTAGCATATTCCCCCTTTATTAGATAAGACTAGAGGCCTGGTGCACAAAAGTTTGTGCACTGGTGGGGGGGGGGGGGGCTGTCCCTCAGCCCCACTTGTGCCCTCTCACAGTCTGAGACCCCTCGGGAGATAACAACCTGCTGGCTTAGGCCTGCTCTCCGGTGGCAGAGGCACATCCAATCCCTAGGTGCAGCCCCTGGTCAGGCTCAGAGCAGGGCCGATTGGGGAGTTGGGGTGCAGCCCTCTGTCATGCACAGAGCAGGGCGAATAGGGAGGTTGCGATGCCACCCCCAGTCACGCTCAGGGTAGGGATGATTGGGGGGTTGGGGTGCCGCCCCCTGTTACACTCAAGGCAGGGCCAATGGGGAGGTTGCAGCGCCACCCCCTGTCACACACAGAGCAGGGCCGATCAGGGAGTTAGGGCGCTGCCCCCTCTCACACACAGAGCAGGGCCCATCAGGAGGGTTGGGGCTCCGTACCCTGTCACACACAGAGCAGGGCCGATCAGGGGGTTGGGGAGCTCCCCCTTGTCATGCACAGAGTAGGGCTGATAGGGGAGTTGGGGCACCGCCCCCTGTCACACACAGAGCAGGGCGGATCAGGGGGTTGGGGCACTCCCCTCTGTCATACTCAGGGCAGGGCCGATGGAGAGGTTGCAGCTCCACCTCATCACACACAGAGCAGGGCCCATGGGGGGGTTGGGGCGCTGCACCCTGTCACACACAGAGCAGGGCCAATCAGGGGGTTGGGGAGCTCCCCCCATCAGGCACAGAGCAGGGCCAATCAGGAGGTTTGGGTGCCTACCCCTGTCACGAACAGAGCAGGAAGGATAGGGATGTTGTGGCCCCGCCCCCTGTCACCCACAGAGCAGGGTGATCAGGGGGTTTGGGCGCTGCCCCCTGTCACGCTGCTCCAGGGGCCAGGAGGCCTCGCGGCTCTGTTGATCCTGGTGCTGGAAGGCCTCGAGGCTCCGCTGATCCCAGTGCCGGGAGGCCTTGCGGCTCCGCTGATCGCAGGGCGTGAGGCCTCGTGGCTCCACTGCTCCCACTGCTGGGAAGCATATTACCCTTTTACTATATAGGATAGAGGCCTGGTGCACGGGTGGGGGCCAGCTGGTTTGCCCTGAAGGGTGTCCTGGATCAGGGTGGGGGTCCCCACTGGGGTGCCTGGCCATCCTGGATGAGGGGATGATGGCTGTTTGCAGCTGGTCATACCCCCTTCAGGGTGGGGGTCCCCACTGGGGTGCCTGGCCAGTCTGGGTGAGGGGCTGAGGGGCTGAGGGCCGTTTTCAGGCTGGTGGGTGACTGAAGCTCCCAACCTCTCCTTTTTTTAATTTTCTTTTTTATTCTGGGATTTATTTACCTTCTATGGCTGTCACTGGAACTGAGAGCCGGCTTTAGCTCCGAGGCTCGGCTCCAGCTCTGAGACCTCGGCTGCTGAAAGCAGGTATCTGATTTGTTTGGCTTCTATAATTGAAACACTGTTGCAACTCCAGCTCGGCTGGCTGGCTGAAAGCATGGGGTTTGTTAGGCTTCTATAATTGCAACATTGTTTCTTAGACTGCAGCTCAGAGGCAGGCAGCAGCAGGCGGGGAACCTTGGCTTCCTCTTTCACTGGAGCAAGCAAGCCTCCTGTTTGCTTCAGCTGCCTGGCTGCCGGCCGCCATCTTGGTTGGCAGTTAATTTGCATATCGCCCTGATTAGCCAATGGGAAGCATGTCGGAGGTATGGTTAATTACCATGTTTGTCTATTATTAGATAGGATTGCTGTCAATCTCTCCCTTAAAGTCCATCAAGAGTTTTTTATGTACTTGGGTGCTCCTATATTGGGTGCATATATGTTTAAAAGGTTTATATTTTCTTGTTGAATCATTCCTGTTAGTATTATGAAGTGTCCTTCTTTGTCTCTTGTTAAGGCCTTTGTTTTGAAGTCTAAATGAGTATCGCTACTCCAGCTTTTTTTCCCTTTCCATTTGCATGGAATATATTTTCCATCCCTTCACTCTCAGTCTGTCTGTATCTTTTGTTCTGAGATGAGTCACTTGTAGATAGTATATGTATGGGTCATATTTTCTTATCCATTTGACTGGAGCATTTAATCCATTTACATTTAAGGTTACTGTTGATAGGTATTTATTTATTACCATTTTAATTATTTTTATGCCTATAATCCCCTCTTTCTCCCTTACTTCTACTTCCTAAAACAGTCCCTTTAACATTTCTTGCATTGCTGGTTTAGTGATAATGTACTCCTTTAACCATTTTTTGGTCTGGAAAGCTTACATTTCACCTTTAATTTTAAATGATAGCCTCACTGGATACAGTAGTCTTAGATTTAGGCCCTTGCTTTTCATCATTTTCTTCATGCCACTCCCTTCTGTCCTGAAGTGTTCCTATTGAGAAGTCAGCTGACATTCTAACGGGAACTCCTTTGTAGGTAAATTTCTCTCTCTCTTTTGCTGCCTTTAAGATTCTTTCTTTGTCTTTAACATTTTCCATTTTAATTATGATGTTTCTAGGTGTGGGTCTCTTTGGGTTCATCTTTATTGGGATTCTCTATGCCTCCTGAACTTGTGTTACATTTTCCTTCACCAGGTTGGGGAAGTTTTTTTCATATTTCCTTTAACATGCTCTCTGTTTCTTGCTCACCCTCTTCCCTTCTGGTATTATTATAATGCAAATGTTGTTATGTTTCATGTTGTCCCAGAGATCCCTTAAGCTCTCTTCCTGCCTTTTAATTCTCTTTTCTATTTGCTGCTCTAATTGGGTACTTATTTCTACCTTTTCTTCCAAATCGCTGATTTGGTCCTCTGCTTCATCAAATCTACATTTATTCCCTTCCAGTGTGTTCTTCATGTCAGATACATCATTCTTCATTGCTGTCTGGTTCTTGTTCATGACCTCTATTTCCCTTCTCACGTTGTTGTTATTTGTGTTAAGTTCCTTGAGCATTTTTATAACCATTGCTTTGAACTGTAAGTCTGATAGGTTGCTTACCTCCATCTCATTTAGTTCTTTTTCTGGAGATTCATTCTTTTCTCTCATTTGGAGGTTGATTTTTTGTCTCCCCATTTTAGCTGTCTCTTTATATTTGCTTCTATGTATTAGATAGAACTGTTATGCCTCCCAGTCTTTGTGGGATGGTATTATGTAGAAGGTGTCTTGAGGGGTCCAGTAGTGTAGTCTCTTTGTTCACCTGAGCTAGATGCCTCTTATGAGCATTGTTTTAGGATCTTTTCTTATAATTGGGATTTGATTGTTGGTGTCCCATTTGTGGGAGGAATCTCCTCTCCTACTTGCTGCCAGTGAGGTTCAACCCCAAAATCATCACTTCAGCTGAACAGTGGTCGGGGACTCCTTAGCCAAGAGGTTGTGTCAGCCTTGAGTCTCACACCTTGATTGACCCTGTTCTGAGCTCTACTTCCTTCCTGCATGGAGTTGTTCCTGCAGGTGTCAGCTGCAGGCAGGTGCTTGGGGTCCCACTGGCCTTGTTAGAAGTCCAGGATGTTATCTGCAGCAGGGACCCAACCTGCTGTTTTTGACTAATTAGATAATGCAAAGACTTCAAGCTTCCAGAGAACTGCCTCTGCCTGCAGACCGATTGGAATCAGTCTGGAGTATCCTCAAACAAGTCCACATGCTTCTGCCTTGAGGGCTAATTGTTATTCTCTGTCTCTTAATGGGCCACAGAAACTCCACAGGGTGGGGTATGAGAATTTCCAATAGGGTGGGTCAACTGTCTTCCCCCCAGGAAAATACAGCAAGATAGCCAAGATTTGCCTGCGAAAGATCACCTCCAAGTGTGAGGGAATGATTCAGTCCAGGAAACTGGGGTGTCTGCCTTCTAACCTCTAACTCCAAATCCCCCAACCCTGGCTTATGTTTATACAGCTCCATTCCACTCAACTCTCCCTCTGCCAGAGCCCAAGGTGAGTGGCCACACTAAAAATGTTGTGTGTTAGTCCTTTAAGAGGGTGCCATCTCTTCCAGCCTTCTTTCCCTGGCAGTCAACAACCCTGCTGTTTTTCACAGCCAGATGTTATTTGGGCACCTTTCTCAGTTCCATTGCTCTCTACTGGAGGGCCCTGCTTAGGGATTATACCCAAGAGTTAGTGGCAAACCCCTACAGTTGAGATATCTCTCCAGAACTTCAGCTGCTGTCTGTGGGAACCCAGCCAGACCTTTCATGCCTCCACCATTCCTACAAGTCTCTATGTGGTCTCCACTTTCCTTCCTTGCTTATCAGGGTTCTCTCCAGCTAGTCTTTAGTTGATTTTTTTGGGTGCTTCTTCTGTATTTTAATTGCAATTACAATTTGGTCCTAAGAGCATGCCTGTGAGCTTCCACTTACTCTGCCACCATTTTTAATCTTCCAAAATTTAACCAGAGTCACAATATGAAGAACTAATTCTTACAAATGTTTTACTCCTGCCAATCTAAATCTAGAAATGAAAAAATTTTATTACCACCTTTGCCCAACTGCTTGCAGCAGGCAGATCTAAAAAAATGATGTGAGAATTTTTACCTTCTGCCAGATTTTGTCAGAGGTTCAAAATCTCTAAGTGCAGCTTCCAGATCAAGCAAGGTGTCCCCAGCTAATGGTGCAGTTTTTGGGGTGCAGGAAATTGTAGGGAAGAAGATGTTCTACTTGACCCTCTAAAGATCCTTAGCTGAATCTGAAAATGAAACAGACAAGGGCAGAAATGCATACAGATTTTACTGAATTTTTACATGCATCTGAAATCCTTCACAAGGGAATAAAGACCTGAAGAGGTGGGCCAGGGCAAAAATCTTCTTTTACACAAATAAACAATAAAAATTTTTGAATATTGACAAAATGGAGGGGTTCGAGTTAGGGATAGAGAGTGATTAAGAAGTAACTAGAAGATAAAGTTTAGTTTAACAAGCTTGGTTAAAGCTTGTTACTTCTTGGTCCCAAATTCCCTGTCTTTGGTGATAATTTCTTCCTTCTTCCTGTTACAAGGAAGGTACCTGTCAGGTGAGTTTCATGATTTTTTTCAGAGAAGAAAGGCAGGTATGGGGCAGAGTGACTTACTTCAACTTGCAATTATCTGCACATGGAATCCCGCTTCTACAATTTTCTTAAACTCCTCCAGCTTAAGATATTTAACATGCCAAGGTGCTATATTTTAGTGTAGCATATCCTGAACTTCATCAACTTCTTGGCTTCTATCCATTCCTTCAGAGAATCTCATCTTCTGCCAAAATTCTGTGGGCTGTTATTCCTGGAAAACAATTATCGGCCAAATAGGGGCGTTTGAAATAATAGGTAAATTTTGAATTACTTTACACTTTTCAAATAATTTTATAGGCTTTAATTTTTGAAACAGCCTTGTTATATAAGTGCTGTAATCATCTACATAATCTACATTTTACAGAAAATGAAACCGATTTAGAGAGATTCTTTAAATTTTTTTGATTTTAAGGATTTACGAGAGGGAGGAAGAGAAAAAGAGGAGAGAGAGAGATCAGTTGCCTCTTGTGCACACCCCAGCCAGAGATTTAACCCACAACTCAGGTACATGCCCTGATCAGGAATCAAACCTAAGACTTTCTGGTTCATGGACTGATGCTCTAACCAACTGGGCCATATCAGCCAGGGCTAAGAGATTCTTATTCTCACTTTATTTTTATGCTTACCTCAATTGTGCAATGGTATCTAGCATTAATTACGTTGTAGTGTGTGTGTATACATACATATGTATTACTAGAGGCTCAGTGCACGAAATTCATGCACAGGGAGGTGGTTTGACTCAGCCCCACCTGAACCCTCTCCAATCTGGGACCTCTCGCAATTCAGGACCACTGGCTGCTAACCACTCACCTGCCTGCCTGCCAAATGTCCCCAACTTCCCTACCCTGCCAGCCTGGTGACCCCCAACTGCCCTCCCCTGCTGGCCTGATCATCCCTAACTGCTCTCCCCTGCTGGCCTGGTCGCCCCTAACTGCCTCTGCCTCAGCCCCCACCACCATGACTTTGTCCGTAAGGAAGTCACATGTCTGGAAGATGGCCGGTCCACCAGTCTAATTAGCATATTACCCTTTTATTAGTATAGATAGATTATATAGGATAGGATTGCTTAAATGGGGGTGGGTGGAAAGTCTTTTTCAACAGGAGTATATGCTCTTGGCAGACAAAAATACATAACCCCTATATCTGGACTGATAGCCAGCCATATGCACTATACTGCCAAACTGGTTATTAAAAAATTGAACTGCTTTATTACACCTTACACCAAACAGCTGTTGCCCTTAAAAGCCTCCTCAGCCCCCACCTTAGGTTCTGCCTTCACAGTTCACCCAGATTAGGTTCTGATTGGTTGGTTTCTATGCCAGTGAGCATCAAAAGCTCCGCCTCCTAGGCAGCCATTGGCTCCTCACAGTTCACCATATTTGGTTCTGATTGGTCGCTTTCTGTGCCAGTCAGCATCAAAAGCACTGCCTCCTAGGCAGCCATTGGCTCCTCGCAGTTCACCCAGACTTTGTTCTGATTGGTCGGTTTCTATGCCAGTCAGCATCAAAAGCTCTGCCTCCTAAGCAGCCATTGGCTCCTTGTAGTTCACCCAGATTTAGATCTGATTGGTTGGTTTCTATGCCAGTCAGTGTCAAAAGCTCCATCTCCTAGGCAGCCATTGGCTCCTCTGGGAAATCCAGAATGGGCCCGCCTTCCTATCGGCACCAGCCCTTTAGTCATGCCCCTAGTCCTCTACTGGGTATATCTCTGGCCACTCTGGGAAGCAGCACCTCAGGTCTGTGCTGGTGGCAATTTTGAATTCTCATCCCTGACCTAACCTTCTTACAGTGCAAGCTCTGCAAAGACAAGCATTTGTCTTGTTCATTCTTATTTCACTCATAGATTTTACCTGTGTCTATGCGTCTATGCTAGCACTGCATGGTGACCAGTGGAACGGTCATTTCGGTCGTCACGGTCACTGCCTTTTTATATATATATAGATAGTTATGGTTGCTAAATGGAGAAATTCTTCACTGATCTTCCCAGTGAACTGCTTAAGAATACATTTAATAAACAAGGAGCTCAATCTTTTCAAAACATCCTTCTTCCAAGTTTTAAACTCTGGAATTTTTCTTCAGTCATCTTCAGCTACTCATTTCCTCCTGAATGTCCTTTTTCTCCAGTGCATGTGTTTGTCACTTGACTTGAAGTTCTCTCCATATAGAATCCTTGTTCCTGGGCTTTCTCACTTCCAGTTGGCATGACATCACTGCTAGAGAAATTTCCAAAATCATATTTTGTTTTATACTATACTAGAGGCCCGGTGCATGAAATTCGTGCACTGAGGAGGTGTCCATCAGCCCAGGCTGCACCCTTTCCAATCTGGGACCCCTCGGGGGATGTCTGACTTCTGGTTTAGGCCAGGGATCAGGCCTAAACCAGCAGTTGGACATCCCTCTCACAATCTGGGACTGCTAGCTCCCAACCACTCGCCTGTCTGCCTGCCTGATTGCCCCCTATCCATTCCCCTGCCAGCCTGATCGATGCCTAACTGCTCCCCTGCTGGCCCAATCGCTCCTAATTGCTCCCCTGCTGGCCCAACTGCCCTCCCCTGCAGGCCTGGTCACCCCCAACTTCCCTCCCCTGCTGACCTGATTGCCCACAACTGCCCTCCCCTGCTGGCCATCTTGTGGCTGTGGGCGCTGCCATCTTTGAGGGTGGGGCAGTCAATTAGCATATTCCCTCCTTATTGGCTGTGGACACCACCACCTTTGAGGGCAGGGCAGTCAATATATTCCCTCTTTATTAGATAAGATTCTTGCTCAAAAACAAATTATATAGCTTGTCAGAACAATAACTTCTGCCACGTCTAGGGCAACATATATTCAAGATGAGCTTGAAACATCTGTGCCAGAAAGCAAGGAAATGTTCAAAGAATGATAAGGACATGTCAAGGGATACAGGAATTGACTTTGAATGGATGTTCCCATTGGCCATATTTGGACCATCTCAACATCTAAAAGAATAATAACAGTTATTAATTTGTATGAAATAGAACGTGTACAAAAAGAAAGATGCAGTGGAGAAAGAAACGGAAGTTCAGTGCAGAAAAAAAATGATAATATAAATGCAAAAGAAATGATAGAAAAGCAGCACATTGCAACCAATTATTGTGATAATTGGTGACCAATGGATATGAGGATCACTAGTGGATGCTAAATCCATCAGTTCAAATGTCTTTAGGGAACAGGATATGACACAATATCAAAGTACTATCTCACAAATTATTTACTAATTGCAAAGTGGAAAATGTACATTTATAGATCTGAAGGAAACCATCTTACCCAAGAGCTCAAACTTATCATTACCAATAGCAGTGAGAGGCCCACAATGTACCCACGCCAATCACGTGTTCTTGCCAATAGGTTCAACCCAAGTCCAACATAGAGGAAACAATCAGAAAAGCCAAGAATGTAGGGCATTCTACAAGACAACTGGCTGGGATTCTTCAAAAATAACAATATATGGAAAAACAAAAAGGCAGTAAAGTTAGTGTAGATGAAAGAAAACTAAAGAGATGTGATTTTGTGCATAAACCTTCATTGGCTCCTATATGAAACAGTATAAAACAGCTACAAAATAACAGAATATCTTTATTCTTGGAAGATATGAGCCAATGTATGCAGGAGTAAGAAATCATAATGTCTTTCAAAAATTTCAGCAACAAAAATTTATAAATAAATATATACATGTACATATACATACAGAGAGAGAGGGAGACTGTACAGGCAAAAGTGGTAAATATTCACAAAAGGTGAGTCTAGGTAAGGGGTATATAAGGGTTCATTGTACTATACTTTCAAATTTTGTAGATTTGAAAATTTTTAAATAAAAGGTTATGGAAGGAAAGCCCTTTGCCTGGAAGGAGAAAGTCCAGAGTCCTTGATCCAGCACTCAAGGCCATGTTCCACTTAGATCTATCAAGCTATAGTCAGTCTGTAAGAGATACAAGGGCTAGAGTGTGTCCTATCAACCCTGTCTCCCCAGCATTAGCACCGTCATCTTCATAACTCTCTCCTCTACTCCTCTGCAGGACCCCCTCTTAAGTCAAACTAATCTCATTCTCACAACTCTGCCTGTGCTGCTCTGCCTATAAACATTGCTCATTTTCTCCATCCAAATGAAAACACTCTCCTCCCCATCAATCCCAACCTGACTTAAATATAAACATGACCATCTAGGTTAACACCTCATATTTCTACATGTGAGAAAATAGGGGATTTTAACTTATGATTCTTAAAGACACCCCCCACTTATAAAATAATATCTTCAATAAATAAGTATAGGTTGATTGATTACATCCCTTCACTACATTATATATGAAGTAATCCTTATTTTAATGTCAAAATTCCAGGAAAAAAGGAAGAAATTTAGTAAATTAATTAGTCATCTCTATGGAATGCCAAACAAAAAGTCATTTAAAAACTTATTTTTAGAATCAGGTGGGTTTGAATTAAATGTTCCCATTTTTGTCAGGACATTTTTTTATTATAGAGAATTGAGTAGGCTTGGATGAGTAGAGGAAAGTACCTATCTGATCATTTATCCACACTATCCCCTTGTCTCACTCTATGGCACTAACCTCCTTCTTCTGTGGTTAATTTAGACACTGCTGTCAATTATATTCTCTGGCCTTGGAATTTCTTTCTCTGGATACTGCCTGGCCATATCAGCTTTGGGCCTCGTCCAAGGCCCATACTGCCGCACCCTCAATGGCTGGGAATACGCCTTTGAAGGCACTGCAGGACGGTAAGGAATAATTCCTCAAGCCAAGGAATTAGGCTTGAATTACCTGACTTAATGCTCATGCTCATTTTCCATGATCACTTTGGTGTTCCATGCAGTTACTTTAGTGCAGAATTTTCCTATTCATTTACTAATCTCCAGACCAGTATGTTCCTGCTCTGATCATTGTTCAGATTTTTTTCTCCAGTCTTTTAATGCCACATGCACTCACTGTTTTGAGGCCATCATGGATATATCCAAATGAAAGACATGTTTCTTCCATACTTCAGAACAGGACTTCATGGTTACTGTGGTCTGGCAACTGCTGGAGCAGTTGAGTGGCTCTGGGAAGTCAGTCTTGCTTTGTGGCCAGGTTGAGCATGTGGTAAGTTACAGATATAAAAGGACTCAGCTGAGAGAGAATCACAGTGCCCGTGGATGGGCACCACCCAGAGCTATGCCAGCAGGGGCAGAGCGAGTAACAAAGTGCAGGCTGAGATGCGGAGACATGCTTAAGTGCAGAGGCTTGTAGATGGAACCAGAAGCTTCTCTAGCATATACTGAAGAAGACTCTAGTCTAGAAGTCTTCTCAAAAGGCTGGTATGGTAGTTCAGCTGTTGAAGGATTCATGCTGGATCACAGAATGCCTACTACTAGCACTGTGCTGAGCTTACTGGCCTACCAGCATCTGCAGAGGCAGCTCAAAAGGAAACAGGGCCCAGGCAGAGACACAGGAGAGGGTAACTGAATCTTGTCCTGTCTCATCCTGTGCTCAGAATTCTAGTGGAATAAAATGAGGGAGTGTCGGTACCACTTCCTGAGAAAATCACATTTTCTTCTTAACTCCCTATGACTGCCTTTATTGTTCAGGACCCACATCTATTTGAAGTCTCACATGCTCACCTAGAGCTCCTTGGCAGAACTGCTTCTGTGTTGCCTTTATTCTGAAGGTTCCACAAGGTGCTCTGGCCAAAGCTCTTCCTCAGGTCAGGAGAACCTGAAACACAACACCAGGCCTTTCTGAGAATTTAAAGACAATCCTGTGGAATTGAAGGACTTCAGGAAAGGGACTCTATGTATCAAGTCCTGCTGGCTGCAAAAAATCCTCTTTTTATACCATTAGCCCCTGAACTTTTCCCCACCCCAAAACCAAAGAAGCCTCCCCTTTCGATTGCAAGAATCTCAGGCTTCCCACATGCCTCTCCATTACTCCTTTCAAGTTGCCCTTTATATTCGCATTCACCTGGTCCAGATTCTCTATTCCTTGCAGACCCTGTTGGTGCTCATAGGTTACAAGAATTTTTACATAATTCTCAACAAACAGTCACAGTAACCTTAGAGTTAGATATTTGAAGCTCACTGTCCAGATAAGACTCTAAAGGTCAGAGATGTAATATCCCTTATCCAAGATCCTATAAATCTGGGAGTTGTGACTTCATATTCAATGCTCTTTACATCTTGAGACCTAAGGGTCATTGGCAATATCACAAAATTTTCAGAGTGCCTCTCAGTGTACTGGAGCATAGAGAATAGGAAAGAGAGTTAATGGAGGGGAATAAGAAAGAAATAAAGTGGGGAGAGAGAAAATAAAGGTTGTGGTGGTGAGGGCACTAATCCTTTCTGCCACAGGCATTAATACCCACAGCCACTTTGGCTGGTACCCACGTTGCCCAAATTGCTGTTTTAAGAAAAATCATCTTACTATTGACAAGATATTTATAGAAAATTCTGCCCTGTAAATAGGTTTGATTGTTTTTGTTTGGGTGATTCTTTTTAAAGACCAGTTTTCCATTTTGATTTAGTTGAACAGAGAGTGTGTCCTCCTTATAAGAAGAGCTAATGGTCATGGTAGACCTGGAAGTGGGCAAAAGTTGTCAGGTTGATTCAAGTGTGGCTTTAAAATTATCTTGGAAGTTGTTTAATTCTCACAATTCTATGCTGAACTAGATTGATCAAACCTTTCCAGCTTTTGCATTCCCACCTCACAGTATAAATCTTCTTAAGAGCTGCAGGACAGTAACACTCTGAAGAAGTCCTCACACTGTGGACCCCAGACCAGCAACATCACCATCACCTGGGAACTTAGAAATGTAGTCTTGAGCCCCACCCAAAATTTCTGAATCAAAAACACTGTGGTGGGGCCCCACAATCTGCATTTTCACAAGCCCTCTACAATCCTGATACATGCTCAAGTTTGAGGACCACTGTTCTAGACAGTGTTGGGACAGTGTCTAGGAATATCTAGCAGAATTTCTCTTTTTTATTTTGCCACCTGTGTGATTTTATATCCGGTGCAAGCTCAGCTCTATCCCCGACAGCTCAGGCTAACTTCTGGACTCCCAGAGACAGGCAGTCTCTACCTCTCTTGGTATTGACATATGCTGCTTTTCATTGCTATTGAACTCTTCAGTATGTGTCTTGCTTCCTAATTGAATTATAATTGTCTCTGAGGCAGGTACCATGTTTACAATAAGCATAGTCTGAGGCTATATATACTATACTAGAGGCCCAGTGCACGAATTCGTGCACAGGTGGGGTTCCTCTGCCTGACTGGTGATTGGAGCCGATCAGGGGGGTAGGAGGGTGCCCGGCCGGCCAGGGGGAGGGACCACAGGAGGTTGGCTGGCTGCGGGAGGTTGGCTGTGGGAGCGCACTGAATACCAGGGAGCAGCTCCTGCTTTGAACATATGCCCCCTGGTGGTCAGTGCACATCATAGCAACCGGTCATTTGGTCAACCGGTCATAATGGTCACTTAGGTTTTTATATAGAGAGAGATGTTCAATATACGTACTGAATGATTTCTTTAACTATATGAATTCATATTTAATAATATATATTTTAATCATATGTATTACTGTCCCAAACATATAAATAACTGTAGCCTTCTTCCTTGGACCAAGTATGTAGGCTTTGGCCTTATTGGCTCTTTTTGACCATTTCCTTCCTTGCTCTCAGTTTCCTAACAGATTCCAGCATATGGATTCAGTGCCTTGAACCTGCACATGTAGTGGAGTGGAACATCATTTTGTTTTCCATTCTCATAGCACTCAGTGGGCTTCAAGTGATCATCTGCCTCATCAGAGTAGTCATTCAGTTATCCAAGATACTATGTGGAACCTATTCAGTCATCATCCAGGTAACAGACTCCCACTGGCACCTGTACCTCACCCATTTTACCCTCACTGCCCATGATTCAATAAGTTTCTTTAAAAAGCTTTTAGAATTCCATTATTTCCATTCCTACTGCCCTCACCTTTCTTTATTCAACCCCTAATACAGCTAATTTTTTCAATATTTTCAATGTATCTGTTGATTTGTCTATATGGATTAAATCAATGTAATAGTAAAATCTGTATTCTGTGTTGCGTGATGAAAATAACTCAGTGTTTTCAGTGAGAAACATTTTAATGTTCCATGTAGTTATAACCCAAAGCTCAAATAAATATATGCATTTATGTGCATTGAGAATTTTTTGTTCATTTCTTTGAATGCTGGTACATTCAGCTAAAAATCTTTCTTTGTACTGAGTGGTTTTTAAGATGTGAAATATGTCTTTAGCTATTGGAACTATTTCTGCATCATCTGCTAAAATATTAATGTTAATTTAGTTATAATTGAAACTACTAAACCTATCAAGCAAGTCTGGAGTGAAGAGAAATCATAACTGAGATCTTGTGTCTTGTTTAACAACATATCCTATCTACTAAAAGAGAAACATGGTAATTAGCTGTACATCCGCTACCCTTCCCATTGGCTAATCAGTGAGATATGCAAATTAACTGCCAGCCAAGATGGCGGCCAGCAGCCAGGCAGCTTCAAGTGAACATGAGGCTTTCTTGCTTCAGTGACAGAGGACTCCAACATTCCCCGCCTGAGGCTGCCAGCCTCTGAGCTTGCAGTTTGAAACATTGTTACAAATATAGAATCTAAACAAAACCCCAGAAACCAGCTTTCAGCCAGCCAGGATCTCAGAGCTGAAGTTGAAACAGTATCGATTATAGAACCCAAACAAACCAGATACCTGCTTTCAGCAGCCGAGGCCTAAGAGTTGGAGCCAAGCCTCAGAGCTAAAGCTGGCCCAGAATAAAAAAAAAAAAAGGAACGGTTGGGAGCTTTAGTCACCCGCCAGACTGAAAACAGCCCTCAGCTCCTCACCCAGACTGGCCAGGCACCCCAGTGGGGACCCCCACCCTGAAGGGTGTGTGACCAGCTGCAAACAGCCATCATTCCCTCATCCAGGATGGCCAGGCACCCCTGTGGGGACCTCCACCCTGATCCAGGACACCCTTCAGGGCAAACCAGCTGGCCCCAACCCATGCACCAGGCCTCTATCCTATATAGTAAAAGGGTAATATGCCTCCCTGCACCGGGATCAGCGGAGCCACAAGGCCTCCCGGCACTGGGATCAGCATGACAGGGGGCAGCGCCCAAACCCCCTGATTGCCCTTCAGCTCTGTGTTTGACAGGGGACGGGGCCACAACCTCCCTATCCACCCTGCTCTATTCATGACAGGAGAAGGGGCCCCAATCCCCTGATCAGCCCTGCTCTGTGTGTGACAGGGTTTGGAGCCCCAACCCCCCTGATGGGCCCTGCTCTGTGTGTGATAGGGGGCAGCACTCTAACCCCCTGATCGGCCCTGCTCTGTGCATCACCGGGGTGGCGCCACAACCTCCCTATCGACCCTGCCTTGAGTGTGACAAGGGGCGGTGCCCCAACCCCCCAATTGGCCCTACCCTGAGCGTGACTAGGGGTGTCATCACAACCTCCCAATCCGCCCTGCTCTGTGCATGACAGGGGGTGGCTCCCCAACTCCCCATTCAGCCCTGCTCTGAGCCCAACCAGGGGCTGCACCTAGGGATTGGGCCTGCCCTCTGCCACCCGGGAGCAGGCCTAAGCCAGCAGGTCATTATCTCCCGAGGGGTCCCAGACTGCGAGAGGGCACAGGCTGGGCTGAGAGACACCCTCTCCCCCCTGAGTGCACAAATTTTTGTGCACCGGGCCTCTAGTCTATATATAAAAGCCCAGTGACCAAACGGCAGAACAACTGGTCGATGAGTCGCTATGATGCTCACTGACCACCAGGGGGCAGACGCTCAAGGCAGGAGCTGCCCCCTGGTGGTCAGTGTGCTCTCACAGTGGGAGTGCCACTCTGCTGACCAAGATGAGCGGTGTTCCCACAGCAGGTCAATCCCCATAGGCCACGCCCCCACCAGTCCACGAATCTGTTCACTGGGCCTCTAGTATTAGATAATTCCTTTCCTAGCAGTTTCAAATAGATATTTTTCTAGTCCATTATGTTTTGAATATAAACTATAAATTTCAGTTGCTACCTGGATTATAAATTATTAATCAAGTCAAATTTACTACTTTACTTACTTTGGTTTTCCTTTTTTTTTTTTTAGCCTGGAATCATTTGAATGAGGACAAGAATGTTTTCCATTATCAAGTTATGGTCATCTATCTTCTATATAAGTCTTTTACTTAGACTTGGCAATATTCAAATGATATTTTCTCCATTTGGTGTTCATTGTAGTCACAGTCCTTGCTGAAAGTGCAAATTATGCCACACTTTTATTTAGATTTTTTTCTAAGCAATATGTGTCAAGATCTTTAGAAATGTTTATTCACTTTGAGCAAACAAGTCTGTTTTTAGTAATCTGTACTTTGTAAATAAATAAGAATAAAGGATGAAACTTTATGCAAATTGCATATATTTCAACATAATTTAATATTCTGTAAAATTAGAATACCAAAAAGATTTAAAGTTTAGGGGAAAGATTAAATAAAGAGTGGTACATTAGTTGTAATATTACATAGTCATTACAAATGATGTTTTAAAGATTATGAATAGTGCTATGTGAAAAAACAGATTACAAACTTACATTTACAGTAAAAACTATATCTAAAACAAATAAAACAGATTTTTTTTTAGGTTAAGGCACAGACAGAGGCATCTCAGAAGGTTTCATTCTTGCTGTTGTTCTCATCAGCCCTTTAGTTTATTAGGGAACATGTGTAAGGGTCAGGCAGAAGAACTGGACTTAGACCTAGGTTTGAAACTTGGCTGTGTCCATAGGCAAACTATTTAACCTCTCTGAAACTGTCTCTTAATCTTTAAAAAGAGGATAACAAGGATTAAAAATGGCATCAGAGTGGGTGGATGCTGCAAAGACATGCTCCCAGGAATAAGCTGTAATTACAACTGAAATACTGAAATGCTCCCTGATAATCAACAGAAAACTCACAGGAGAGAACCCTGATATCTGAGGACTGAAGGTGGAGACCACACAGAGACTGGTATGAGGGGTGGGGTTGCAAAAGGGCTGACCGAGTGCCCACAGACAGGAACTGAAGTTTTGGAGAGATATCTCAGCTGTGGAGGGGTACCACTGAGAACTCTGGGATCTAATCTTCAAGCTGGGTTCCCCAGCAGAGAGCAGAAAATCTGAGAAGGGTACCCACATAACATCTAGCTGTGAAAAGCAGTGGGGTGCTGTCTGCCAGGGAGTGGCAGCTGAAAGTTCAGGCACCCTCTTGAAGGGCCAATGTACAAAAATTCCCTGTGGTGCCACCCAACTTGTGCTCTGGCAGAGGGAGGGTGAAGAGGAATGGAGCTGTGAGAGCAGAACCCAGGACTGAGAACTTGAGGGGTAGAGCTCGGAAGGCAGACACCCCAAGTTTCCTGGGCTGAGTCATTCCCTTACACAGCAGAGGACATCTTTCCCACATAGACATTTGCCTTGCCTGGTGGGGGAGAAAGTCGACACACCCTATTGGACAACACCTTGCCCTGAGGTCACTTAAGATCTTAAAAGTAGCAATTAGCCTCCAGGCAGAAGCAACTGCCCCACCCTGTTGAAAAAACTCTTGCTATACCTGAGAATGATTGTCCAGGGGCAATTCAAGTTGGAATTCTATTAGTCTGTAGACAGAGGTGGTCTCTGGAGGCTTTAAGTCTTTGCCTGATCCAATTAGTCAGAAACTGCCTTTAACACTGTCCTGCAATAGAAATTGAGAGGTGTAGAACATCTACCTAAAACATAGTCACATACCCAGACAACCAAAATGAGGAGACGAAGAAACAACCCCCAAATGAAAGAACTAGAGAATTCTCCAGAAGAAGAGGTAAATGAAGCAGAGATAAGAAACTTACCAGAAACAGACTTCAGAATAATCATGGTAAAAATGCTCAACAATATGAAAAAAGATATAGTAACTATGAAAAAAGAACAGTCTGAGATAAATAATGACATAACACAAACAAAGAACACATTGGAAGGAATACACAGTAGATTTGGGGAAGCTGAGGATATAATCAATGAATTAGAAAACAGAATCGAAAATATCACTCAGAGAACCAAAAGGAAAAAAAAATTAAAAAACAGGAGGCAGCTAGAGGGAGCTCTGGGACAATGTGAAACATAACAATATTAGAGTTGCAGTTGTGCCAGAAGAGGCAGAAAGGAAGAAAGGAAAAGAGAAGGTGTTTGAAGAAATAATGGTAGAAAACTTTCCCAACCTGGTAAAGGAAAAAGTCACACAAGTTCAGGAGGCACAGAGAACAAGAACAACCTGAACAGACCCATGCAAAGACACATCATAATTAAAATTAAAATGCCCCAAATTAAAGACAATAAGGGAATCTTAAAGGCAGCAAGAGAAAAGAAAACTATTACCTACAAAGGAGTTCCCAAAAGGCTGACACCTGATTTCTCAGCAGTAACCCTTCAAGCCAGTAGGAAATGGCATGAAGTACTTAAGGTAATGGAAAGCAAGGATCTGAGACCGGGATTACTATATCCAGCAAGGCGATTATTCAAAAAAGATGGTCAAATGAACAGCTTTCCAGACAAAAAATAAAAAGCCAGCATTACAAGAAATGCTAAAGGGATTGCTGAGAAGAAGAAACAGAGAGAGAAACCTAGCTATACAGAATTGAAATGGCTATAAATAAGTTCCTCTCAATAACCCTAAATGTAAATGGATTAAATGCTCCAATCAAAAGGCATAGGGTAACTGAATGGATACAAAAACATGACCCAACTATATGCTGTCTGCAAGAGACCCACCTCAAAACAAAAGACACACACAGGATGAAAGTGAGGGGGTGGAAAAATAATTTTCCATGAAATGGAAAAGAAAAAAAAGCTGCAGTAGCAACACTCATATCTGAAAAAATAAACTTTAAAATGAAGGCCATCACAAGAAACAACAAAGATCACTACATAATCCTAAAGGGATAGATTTAACAAGAGGATATAACCCTGGTAAACATATATGCACCCAATATAGCTGCACCTAAATATATTTTTAAAAATTTTAGAGAACTTTAATGGAAAGATTCACAACAATACAGTCATAATAGGGGACTTTAACACCCCTCTAACTTCACTAGAAAGATGTCCCAGACAAAAAAATTAACAAGTAAACAGAGACTCTAAAGGACACACTGGATCAGATGGATCTAATACTAGTAAACATTTATAGAACATTTCACCCCAATGCAGCAAAATATACATTCTTCTCAAGTGCACATGGATCATTCAAAAAGATAGACCACATTTTAGGATACAAAACAAGTCTTTAAAAGTTCAAGAAGATTGAAATCATATCAAGCATCTTCTCAGATCACAGTGGAATGAAATTAGAAATCAACTACAGTAAAAACACCCTAAAATATTCAAACATATGGAGGATAAATAGCATTTTATTAAACAATGAATGGGTTACCAATAAGATCAAGAAAGAAATTTAAAACTTCCTGGAGGAGAAACCAAGATGAAGGCATAGGTAAACACCAGAGATTGCTGCCTCGCACAACTACTTCAAAAATACAACTAAAAGACGAAACGGACATCATCCAGAACGACAGGAAGGCTGGCTGAATGGAAATTCTACAACTAGAAAGAAAGAAAAAAGCATACTGAGACTCAGAGGAGCTGCGGTACGGAAGTAAAATACAGAGATACAGAGGCGCATGCGGAGAGGGTTGGCGGCTGAGGACACGGTTATCTTTTTCAATCGGGAGAGAGTCTCAAGCTCTGAGCTCCAGTTCCAGGTGAGTCTCTGGGGACCCAGACTCATACGAGAGAAACTGGGCTGTCTGGCATTGGTCAGAACTCGAGGGCAGCTTTCTCTCGGGGCTGCTTGCAGCGATTGTCAGGACACTGAGAAGCAGGGCCTCTGAGAGCAGGACTGAGAGCAGCCATAACTGCTCACTCCACCCTGTTGATCCCCTGGGACCCCGCCCCACCCAAGCCACGAGGCTTTTGCATATGAAAGACCTGGCCCTTTGCAATCTGATAATTACCTAACAAATTGCTACTGGCCCAAGGCCCCACTGCAACTTGCATTGTGTCACAGCTGGCTCCTGCTGGATAGCCTCAGGCAGAAGCTAGATTAGCACCTCCTTAGAGATCCAGGAACCAGTGTGCCTGGTGGTCGGAGTGGGACCATCCAGATTGCAGCTCCTCGTATTCATAAAGGACACACTCAGGGGGCAGACTCAGTGAGCACCAAAGCCCCACTAAAGCAAGTCTTGCCCCAGAAGGGGTTTCTCCAGCACAGAAGTTCTCCCACTACAGACACAGCTGATTCTCACAGCCAATTGGCCTGGAGGTCAATCCCTCCAAGAGTTACCTACAACAATCAAGGTTTAACTACAACAAGACTGTGCACAAAGCCCACCAGGGGGTGCACCAAGAGTGTCTACCTCAGGTAATTGGGGAGGCTGAGCCACTGGGCCCTACAGGACACCTAGCACAGAAAGCCACTCTATCGACACAGCGAAGCATAAAAAAATGCGGAGACAAAGAAACAGGACACAAATGACAGAAATGGAGGAAAGCAAACTACTGGATATAGAGTTCAAAACCACACTTTTAAGGTTTTTCAAGAATTTTCTAGAAACCACCGATAAACTTAATGAGACCCTCAAGAAATCTAGTGAGACCCTCGAGGTTGTAATAAAGGACCAACTAGAAATTAAGCATACACTGACTGAAATAAAGAATATTATACAGACCCCCAACAGCAGACTAGAGAATCACAAGAATCAAGTCAAAGATTTGAAATATGAAGAAGCAAAAAACACCCAACTGGAAAAGCAAAATGAAAAAAGAATCCAAAAATATGAAGATAGTGTAAGGAGCCTCTGGGACAGCTTCAAGCATACCAACATCCGAATTATAGGGGTGCCAGAAGAAGAGAGAGAGCAAGATATTGAAAACCTATTTGAAGAAATAATGACAGAAAACTTCCCCTACCTGGTGAAAGAAATAGACTTACAAGTTTAGGAAGCGCAGAGAACCCCAAACAAAAGGAATCCAAAGAGGACCACACCAAGACACATCATCATTAAAATGCCAAGAGCAAAAGACAAAGAGAAAATCTTAAAAGCAGCAAGAGAAAGAAAATCAGTTACCTACAAGGGAGTTCCCATATGACTGTCAGCTAATTTCTCAACAGAAACTATGCAAGCCAGAAGGGAGTGGCAAGAAATATTCAAAGTGATGAATAGCAAGAAGCTACAACCAAGATTACTTTCCCCAGCAAAGCTATCATTCAGAATTGAAGGTCAGATAAAGAGCTTCACAGATAAGAAAAAGCTAAAGGAGTTCATCACCACTAAACCAGTATTATATGAAATGCTGAAAGGTATCCTTTAAGAAGAAGAAGAAGAAGAAGAAGAAGAAGAAGAAGAAGAAGAAGAAGAAGAAGAAGAAGAAGAAGAAGAAGAAAATGGTAAAGATACAAACTCTGAACAACAAATACACATCTATCAACAAGTAAATCTAAAAATCAAGTGAATAAATAATCTGATGAACAGAATAAACTGGTGATTATAATAGAATCAGGGGTATGGAAAGGGAGTGGACTGACTATTCTTGGGGGGAAACGGGGGTGGGGGATGCAGGAAGAGACTGAACAAAAATTGTGCACCTATGGATGAGGACAGTGTGGGGGTGAGGGCGGAGGGGGGGTGGGAAACAGGTGGAGGGGAGCTATGGTGGGGAAAAAGGAACAACTGTAATAATCTGAACAATAAAGATTTAATTTTAAAAAAAAGAAGACAATTTCTTTTTGAAAACAAGATTAATCGAATAGTAGTATATGTGTTGATGAAAATAAGCTTCATTAGGAAATGTTGCAGGAGATTTCATTTAATTTAAATAATAATTAAGCATTTTAAGCATTGCTGAGCAAAAAAAAAAAAAAAAAACACCTTCCTGGAAACAAATGAAAGTGAACACAAAACAGCCCAACATCTCTGGGACACAGCAAAAACAGTCTTAAGAGAGAAGTTCAGAGAGAACCAAGATGGTGGCATAGGTACACACTTGGAGGAGCTGCCCCCCACAACCACACCAAAACTACAACTAAAAGACTGTTGAGGGATGTTTAATGAACCGAAGACGAAGAGGTAAGACGAGCACACAGGCGATTGGTGCCAGGCAGAGGGCTACAGCTCGCTCAGGCATGTAGCAACCTCTGTACCCTTAACCATTGCTTTTATTGGGGTTTGGCAGGAGGTTTGTGCCTCAGCATTTAATCAACTAAATTTTGTTTTGTTCTATATTACAATAGCGTATTGAAGGCAACTTGCAGCTGTGCCCTCCCTTTCTGCTCTACCCACGACTATTTAATCTTATCCTTTCTCAGGGAGGGAAATGTTCTGGGAACTCAAGATTGTGTGCAATCTTGACCCAGAGTGACTCGCTTGCAAGTCACGTTGTTGTTCCTGATGGAACATTCACTTCTTCTTGGCAGGACTTGAGATCCTTGTTTATAAATGTCCAGCTACAAAGACAAAAACGGCTATCATCCAGAACCACAGGAAAGCTAGCTGAGTGGAAGTTCTACAACTAGAAGGAAAGAAAAAGCCCATTGAGACTGGATAGGAGGTGTGGAGGCGCCAAGAACAGAGGTATGAAGGCACATGAAATGGGCTGGCAACTGGGTGCATGGTTTTTTTCAATTGGAAGGGAGATACAAGCTCCCAACGGCTCTGAACTCCAGATTCCGGTGAGACTCTAGGGACCCAGACTCCTACAGGGAGAAATGGGACTGTCTGCCTTCAGGTTGGAAAGTGAGGATGGCTTTCTCACAGAGATCATTGTTACTGTGGGAGTGCGGGACTTACGGATGCAGAGACGCAGAGACCCAGAGAAGCGGAGACGCGCAGAGACACAGAGACATGCAGAGACGTGGAGATGGCTGACTGACAGCCATCACTGTTTGCTCTGCCCTGGTGATTCCCTGAGACCCCGCCCCACCCAATTTACAACCCAACCCAAGCTGTGCCCAGCGGCGTATATGAATCGCATGTCCTTTCACAGCCTAACCTAACAAACTTCAGCTGGGTCAGAGAGCTCCAAAACTCCCAAACCCCAAACAAAGAGGGGAAATCTGCATAGCTTGCTGTAGCTCCTGCTGGGTGGACTCAGGCAGTGGCTGACTTTGCAACTCCTTGGAGATCCAGGAGTCAGTGTACACAGTGGCAAGGTACCAGATTTCAACTCCTCACATCCATAAGTGACACACTCAAGAGGCAGACTCAGTAAGCACCAAAGTCCCACTAAAGCAAGTCCTGCACTATAAGAGTGTCTCCAGCACAGCAGCTCTCCCACTGTAGTCGCAGCTGGTCCCCACAGCCAGTTGGCCTGGAGGTCAATTCTTCCCAGTGATACCAACAGCAATCAAGGTTTAACTACAAGACTGTGCACAGAGCCCACAAAGGGGTACAACAAAAGTGTCCACCTCAGGTGATTGGGGAGGCTAAGCCACTGGGCCCAATAGGACACCTACCACTCAAAGCCACTCTATCAACACAGAGAAGCATAAAAATGCAGAGACAAAGAAACATGTCACAAATGAAAGAAATGGAGGAAAGCAAACTACGGGATATAGAGTTCAAAACCACAGTTATATAGTTACTCAAGAATCTTCTACAAACCTTTGAGAAACTTAGTGAGATCTCTGAGAAATTTAGTAAAACCTTCAAGGATCTTAATGAGAATGCCAAAACAATGGAAAAGGACCAGTCAGAAATTAAGCCTACACTGTCTGAAATAAAGAATAATATACAGAAATTCAACAGTATACTAGAGGATCCCAAAAATCAAGTCAAAGATTTGTAATACAAGGAAGCAAAAAACACCCAACCAGGAAAACAAAAAGAAAAAATAATCCAAAAATATGAAGATAGTGTAAGTAGTCTCTGGGACAACTTCAAACGTACCAACATCCTAATTATGGGGGTGCCAGAAGAAGAGAGAGAGCAAGATATTGAAAACCTATTTGAAGAAATAATGACAGAAAATTTCCCCTACCTGGTGAAAGAAATAGACTTACAAGTCCAAGAAGCAAAGAGAATCCCAAATAAGAGGAATCCAAAGAGGACCACACCAAAACACATCATATTTAAAATGCAAAAAGCAAAAGACAAAGAGAGAATCTTAAAAGCAGCAAGAGAAAAACAGTTAGTTACCTACAAGGGAGTACCCATACGACTGTGAACTGATTTCTCAACAGAAACTATGCGGGCCAGAAGGGAGTGGCAAGAAATATTCAAAGTGATGAATAGTAAGAAGCTACAACCAAGATTACTTTCCCCAGCAAAGCTATCATTCAGAATTGAAGGTCAGATAAAGAGCTTCACAGACAAGAAAAAGCTAAAAGAGTTCATCACCACCAAACCAGGATTATATGAAATGCTGAAGGGTATTCTTTAAGAGGAGGAGGAAGAAGAAAAAGGTAAAGATAAAAATTAGGAACAACAAAGTGACAACAAATACATATCTATCAGGGGAACAAGATGTTGACTGGCAGGAAGGTAGGGATGGAGAGAGTGTGAGAGCACAAGGGAGTGATAGAGGAGTGTGTGGACTTATGTGGTGTGTGTGTGTATGAGCTAGGGACAGTTAGATTCTGCAGGTCTTCTGAGGGGCTGCTAAACCAAGCAGTCTTAGACTGCGGAGCCCCGCTCCCAGAGCAGACACTCCTGGATGGCCAGCGCAGGCACAGAGACAACACCATTTTGAGAAATAGAACTGCTTGAGACTAAGATCCTGGCCTCAGCACCACCCAGTCTGGCCTCAGATGCAAACCAGGACCCTGCAACCACTGGGGACAGAGACCTGCGACCACAGCTACAGACCCACGGACACCAAGAATCTAGACATCCTGGCGGCAGATATCTGTGAGTAACAGAGCCCATCCTCCTCCCCACAGGCTTGCGGGCAGCGCCATAGTAACTGATAGATCCACCCCTCACCGGGGCCTCAGTGCTGCTACAGGAATCTTAGCCTGGGAACGCGCAAACACTGGCAACTTGTTCCCCGCAGCACGGGCTCCGGGACCCCAATTCTTCAGGTGGGAGGCAGCACTTGACTCTGTTTCTTATCACCTGCGCCTGGGATCCCTGATTCTCAGTGCATTCACACTAAGAGCCAGTGACTCCAATTTTTGGTGCATGTGCACACAGGGACCCTGATTCTCAATGCATGGCCACGTGAAGCAACAGAGACTCTGATACTGGGTTCTTGGGGAACTCTGATTCCTGGTGCAAGCTAGGGGGCTCTGATTTTCAACACACTCCAGGGGGGGTCTCTGTTTCAGCACAGTGCAGGCAGGGTCTCTGATTCTAAGTGCGCACACGAGACCACACTGAGCTCTGGTAACTCTGACTCTGAGCGAGCCTGGTTCCCACCAACCCACCACAACCACACATCTTAGTTTCAGAGCTCTTCAGTGACACTAGTGTGGTGCAAAGCTCCCACTGCACACCGCCCAGGCCCTTGCAACTCAACATTTGAACCTTCTGGAGATAGTCAGAATGGGGAGACGACACAATCCCCAGAGGAAAGAAAATGAGGAGTCAACAAGAAAGGAAATTAGTGAAATTGAAGCATGCAACATGACAGAAAAAGAATTCAGAGTAATGGTTGTACAATTCATTCACCAGATGGATGAGAAAATCAACAACCTATGAAGAATCAGGAAGAAATGAAAAGTGATATAGCTGCAATCAAAAACACCATGGAAGGTTTCAGCAGTAGACTAGAAGAAGCAGAGGACTGAATTAGTGAGTTAGAAGATAAGGTAGAGAAACAAGCTCAATCTGAACAGCAACTGGAGAAAAAAAATTAAAAAGCAGGAGAAGAGCCTAAGGGAGCTTTGGGACAACATGAAGCGAAGTAACATATGCATAATAGGGCTGCCAGAAGAACAAGAAGAGCAGCAAGGATTAGAAAACCTATTTGAAGAAATAATGACAGAAAACTTCATAGATATGGAGAAGAAAAAAGTTACACAAGTACAGAGAGTCCGAAGAAAGATGAACCACAAAAGACCCAGACCAAGACATGTCATAATAACGATGGCAAAAGTACATGACAAAGAGAGAATCTTAGAGGCTACAAGAGAGAGGGAGTTACCTACAAAGGATCCCCCATCAGATTATCAAATGATTTCTCAACAGAAACACATCAAGCTAGAAGGGAATGGAAGGAGGTATACAAACTGTTGCAAAGCAAAGAACTGAATCCAATAATACTCTATCCAGCAAGATTATCAATCAAAATTGAAGGGGAAATCAGGAGCTTCGCAGAAAAAAAAGGCTAAGGGAGTTTATCACTACCGAGCCAGCAATGCAAGAAATGCTAAAGGGAATGCTGTAAAAAGAAGAAATAAAAAGTTAAGAAAGAACACAGGCACAAAAATAGAAATGACTACAATCAAGTACCTTTCAATAATAACTTTAAACGTAAACGGACTAAATACTCCAATCAAAAGACATCAAGTGCCTGAATGGATAAAGAGACATGACCCATATATATGCTGTCTACAAGAGACCCACCTCAGAACAAGGGACACACACGGACTAAAAGTGAAGGGATGGAAAAATATCTTTCAGTCAAATGGAAATGAAAAAAAAGCTGGGGTTGCAATACTTATATCTGACAAAATAGGCCTCAAAGTGAAGGCCATAACAAGAGACAACGAAGGCCACTTCATAATATTACAGAGATTGGTACAACAAGAGGATATAACCCTGATAAACATATATGCACCCAATGCAGGAGCACCCAAATACATAAAACACTCCTGGAAGATATCAAGGGAGAGATCAACAACAATACAATCATAGTAGGGGACTTAAACACACCACTGACATCACTGGATAAATCCTCTAGACAAACAATCAGCAAAGAAACAGCAATCCTAAATGACTCACTAGATCAGATGGACTTAATTGACATCTTCAGAACATTTCACCCCAAAGCCACAGAATATATGATTTCTCAAGTGCACATGGGACATTTTCAAAAATAGACCACATATTGGGTCACAAGCAAAGTCTTCCCAAATTCAAGAAGATTGAAATCGTACGAAGAATACTCTCAGATCACAATGGCATAATATTAGAAATAAACTACAATAAAAACAATCCAAAAAACTCAAACACTTGGAAGCTGAATAGCATGCTAATAAATAATGATTGGGTTACCAATGAGATCAAAGAAGAAATGAAAAACACCCAGGAAACTAATGACAATAAAAGCACAACAATCCAAAATCTATGGGACACAATGAAAGCAGTCCTGAGAGGGAAGTTTATAGCTCTACAGGCCTACCTCAAAAAAAACAAGAAAAAAATTATAGTAAATCATCTAACTCTACAACTCAAAGAATTAGAAAGAGAGCAACAAGAAAAGCCCAGAGTGAGCAGAAAGAAAGGAGATAATAAAGATCAGAGCAATAATAAATGACAGAGACCAAAAAAACAATACAAAAGTTCAATGAAACCAAGAGCTGGTTCTCTGAAAGAATAAACAAGATGGATGAGCCTCTTGCCAGGCTCACCAATAAGCAAAGAGAGAGGATTCAAATAAACAAAATGAGAAATGGAGGCGAAATGAAGATGGCGGCATAGATAAATACTGGAAATTGCTGCCTTGCACAACCACTTCAAAAATACAACTAAAAGACAAAACGGACATCATCCAGAACCACAGAAAGGCTGGCTGAGTCGAAATTCTACAACTAGAAGGAAAGAGAAAAGCACACTGAGACTCAGAGGAGGTGCGGAAGTAAAGTGCAGAGGTACGGAGGCGTACGTGGAAAGGGCTGGCAACTGAGGACACGGTTGTCTTTTTCTATCAGGAGGGAGTCTCAAGCTCCTGACTGATTTGAACTCCAGTTCTGGGCGAGTCTCTGGGGACCCAGACTCATATGGGGAGAAACTGGACTGTCTGGCATTGATTGGAACTAGAGGGCAGCTTTCTCTCAGAGGTGCTTGCAGCGATTACCAGGACACTGAGATGCATGGCCTCTTAGGATAGGACTGAGGAGCAGCCATAGCTGCTTGCTCCGCTCTGTTGATCCCCTGAGACCCAGCCCCACCCAAGCTGTGCCCAGAGGCTTTTGCATATGAAAGGCCTGGCCCTTTGCAATCTGAAATTTACCTAACAAACTGCAGCTGGTCACAAAGACCCAAACTTCCAAAAGAAGCCCCAAGGCCCCACAGAAGCTTGCATTGCTTCACAGCTGGGCCTCATCTGGGCACCTCCAAACCCCAAACAAAGAAGAGGAATCTGCAGATCTCTCCATAGCTCCTGCTGGGTAGCCTCAGGCAGAGGCTAAATTAGCACCTCCTTAGAGATCCAAGAGCCAGTGTACCCAGTGGTCAGAGTGGGACCATCCAGATTACAACTCCTCAGATCCATAAGGGACACACTCAGAGGGCAGACTCAGTGAGCACCAAACCCCCACTGAAGCAAGTCTTCCCCAGAAGGGTGTCACAGAAGTTCTCCCACTGCAGACACAGCTGATTCTCGCAGCCAATTGGCCTGTAGGTCAATTCCTCCCAGTGATACCTACAACAATCAAGGCTTAACTACAACAAGACTTTGCACACAGCCCACAAAGGGGTGCACCAAGAGTGTCCACCTCAGGTAATTGGGGAGGCTGAGCCACTGGGCCCTATAGGACACCTAGCACACAAAGCCACTCTATCAACACAGGGAAGCATAAAAAATGCAGAGACAAAGAAACAAGTCACAAATTACAGAAATGGAGAAAAGCAAACTACTGGATATATAGTTCAAAACCACACTTATAAGGTTTTTCAAAAATGTTCTAGAAACCGCTGATAAATTAAGTGAGACCCTCAAGAAATCTAGTGAGACCCTCAAGGTTATAAAAAAGGACCAACTAGAAATTAAGCATACACTGACTGAAATAAAGAATATTATACAGACCCACAACAGCAGACTAGCGGATCGCAAGAATCAAGTCAAAGATTTGAAATACGAAGAAGCAAATAACACCCAACCGGAAAAACAAAAAGAAAAAAGAATCCCAAAATATGAAGATAGTGTAAGGAGCCTCTGGGACAACTTCAAGCGTACCAACATCTGAATTATAAGGGTTCCAGAAGAGGAGAGAGAGCAAGATATTGAAAACCTATTTGAAGAAATAATGACAGAAAACTTCCCCTACCTGGTGAAAGAAATAGACTTACAAGTCCAGGAAGCGCAGAGAACCCCAAACAAAAGGAATCCAAAGAGGACCACACCAAGACACATCATCATTAAAATGCCAAGAGCAAAAGACAAAGAGAAAATCTTAAAAGCAGCAAGAGAAAGACAGTCAGTTACCTACAAGGGAGTACCCATACGACTGTCAGCTTATTTCTCAACAGAAACTATGCAGGCCAGAAGGGAGTGGCAAGAAATATTCAAAGTGATGAATAGCAAGAAGCTACAACCAAGATTACTTTCCCCAGCAAAGCTATCATTCAGAATTGAAGGTCAGATAAAGAGCTTCACAGACAAGAAAAAGCTAAAAGAGTTCATCACCACCAAACCAGGATTATATGAAATGCTGAAAGGTATCCTTTAAGAAGAGGAAGAAGAAGAAAAAGGTAAAGATACAAATTATGAACAACAAATACACATCTATCAACAAGTGAATCTAAAAATCAAGTGAATAAATAATCTGATGAACAGAATAAACTGGTGATTAGAATAGAAAGGGAATGAACTGACAATTCTCAGGGGGGAATGGGGTGTGGGGGGTGAGGGAAGAGACTGGACAAAAATCATACACCTATGGATGAGGACAGTGGGGGGGCGGGGTAAGGGTAGAAGGTGGGGTGGGACCCCGGTCGAAGGGAGCTATGGGGTTAAAAAAGAGGAACAACTGTAATAATCTGAACAATAAAGATTTAATTTTAAAAAAAAAAGAATCAAGAGGGATCAGGACATTCTCAGATGAATCAAAAAAAGTGCATTTGCCTCCAGCAAACTTGTCCTAAAAGAATGGCAGAAGGAAATGTGTTAAACAGAAAGAAAATGATTAAAGGAGTTCAGAATAGGTGCCTAAGATGGGCCACTCTGGAAGTGGGTTGCTTTGAACTGGAGGCATTTGAGGCCATACAGGCTCAGGAGACTCTTCTCCCATGAAGAATTTAAATTGGGGCCTTGCCCATAATAATTATCACCAGAAATAACTATTTTTGAGCTCTCTATAGGGCAGGCAAACTAACTTCTAATTACTGAACACCTGCTCTTCTTGTCCTGCAATGACCTCCTCCCCCTGTAGCTCCAGGTGTCTGGCCTCTCCCTTATCTCAGAATGTCACATCTATTTCATTTTATCTTTCTGTGTGGAACTGATACTGTTAAAATAACCTGGTTATTATTTAACAGTAAAGGAGTAAAGACTAGTTAATATAGGCATGCCATTTATACAGCTCTGCTAATTTAACACTTTCCAAGTTTGTTCTCTGCTGATGGATGGGAGAAGGGACTGAACAAAGGCAGTTTGGACACGTGCCCAGTAAGATCTGAGTGGAAAAGTGCCTGCCAGTCACACCAGCATACGTGTGGTCAACTGCAAGGCCTGGAAACCTGAATATTTAAATCTCTGAACAAAGGGGCACTCTCTTCTGGTTTTTACCCCCTTGGTTCTTGCCTCTCTTGCTTGCCTGTGCTCCTGTGACTGCTGTTGTAGGGGATGCCCTCCCCTGTGCCCACGTGGCTCATGGACTCTAACTGATGTTGAACTGGACCCAGCTGCAACATGGAACAGAAGCTCTGGACACTGGTCCTCCTTTTGGCTCTACTGGAACCCCAGCTGCACCTTTTTCAGGATCGGGTTAAGAGGCATGGGACTTTGCAACCTGAGGAATGTAACACCATGAAAATAAAGTCCTCTACCACACCTCACTCTCCCATGGGGGCTTCTTAAAGTGCTCATTTCAGTGGTACCCCAAGAACCTCATGCCTACTCGAGTCTAAGAAATCTGACCCAATGGTTCCTATGGCTACAGAAACTCTCATGTGTGTGGGGTTCCTGTACGTATTAAATTTGGTTATTTCCTCTTGCTAAAAAAAAAAAAAAAAAAAAAAAAAATCAGAAATGAAAGAGGCAAAATAACAACAAACCCCACAGAAATTCAAAGAATTGTTAAAAAATACTATAAACAACTCTACTCCAACAAACTAGACAGCCTGGAGGAAATGGACATATTCCTAGAAAAATACAATCTTCCAAAACTCAATCCGGAAGATTCTAAAAATCTCAATAGGCCAATAACTATGGAAGAAATTGAAGCAGCCATCAAAAAGCTCCCAGCAAACAAAAGCCTGGGGCCAGACGTCTTCACAGGGGAGTTTTAGCAAACATTCAAGGAAGAATTAAAACCTATTCTCCTCAGACTACTACAAAAAATTCAAGAGGAATGAACACTCCCCAGCTCATTCTATGAGCCAGCATCACCCAAATACCAAAACCAGATAAATACAACACAATGAAAGAGAATTACAGGCCAATATCCCTCATGAACATAGATGCCAAAATCCTCAACAAAATTCTAGCAAATCGGATCCAGCAGTACATCAGAAAGATCATGCACCATGACCAATTAGGATTTATCCCAGGGAGGCAAGGATGGTACAATATCCGCAAATCAATAAACGATACAACACATAAACAAATTGAGAGATAAAAATCACATAGTCATATCAATTGACACAGAAAAAGCATTTGACAATATCCAACACTCTTTCTTGATAAAAACTCTCAGCAATGTAGGAATAGAAGGATCATACCTCAACATAATAAAAGCCATATGTGACAAACCCACAGCCAACATTATAATCAATGGGCAAAAACTAAAACCATGTCCCCTAAGAACAGGAACAAGACAGGGATGCTCCCTCTCACCACTCCTGTTCAACATAGTACTGGAAGTACTAGCCATTGCGATCAGACAAGAAGAAGAAATAAAAGGCATCCAAATTGGAAAAGAAGAAGTGAAACTGTCCTTATTTTCAGATGATATGATACTGTACATAGAAAACCCTAAAGACTCCATCAAAAAATTATTAGACTTAATAAATGAATTAGGCAATGTAGCAGGATACAAAATTAATGCCATAGAATCTATGGCATTTCTTTACACCAATAGTGAACTTACAGAAAGTGATACTAAAAAAGTAATCCCATTTACCATCGCACCAAAAAAATTAAGATACCTAGAAATAAACTTAACTAAGAAGGTAAAAGATTTATATGCAAAAAACCTCAGGACACTGAAAAAAGAGATAGAGGAAGACATAAACAGATGGATGAACATACAGTGTTCATGGATTGGTAGCATCAACATCATCAAAATGTCCATACTACCCAAAGCAATCTATAGATTCAATGCAATCCCCATTAAAATACCAACGGCATATTTCACAGATCTAGAATGAACGTTCCAAAAATTCATCTAGAATAAAAAAAAAAAAAAAAAGACCCCGAATAGCTGCAGCAATCCTGAGAAGGAAGAACAAAGTAGGTGGGATCTCAATGCCAGATATCAAGCTGTATTACAAAGCCACTTTTCTTAAAACAGCCTGGTGCTGGCACAAGAACAGACATATAGATCAATGGAATAGAATAGAGAACCCAGAAATCGACCCAAACCACTATGCCCAATTAATATTCGACAAAGGAGGCAAGAGCATACAATGGAGTCAAGACAGTGACTTCAATAAATGGTGTTGGGAAAATTGGACAGATACATACAAAAAGATGAAACTAGACCATCAGCTCACACCATACACAAAAATAAACTCAAAATGGATAAAGGAATTAAACGTAAGACGGAAAACCATAAAAATACTAGAGGAATCCACAGGCAGTGAAATCGCAAACATATGCTGAAGGAATTTCTTCTCTGATACTGCTCCTAGGGCAATGGAAACTAAAGAGAAAATAAACAAATGAGACTACATCAAAATAAAAAGCTTTTGCACAGCAAAGGAAACTATCAACAAAACAACAAGAAAGCCAACTCCATGGGAGAACATATTTGCCAATGATATCACCGATAAGGGTTTAATCTCCTACATTTACAGGGAACTCATACAACTTAACAAAAGGAAGATAAACAATCCAATCAAAAAATGGGCAACAGACCTAAACAGACACTTTTCGAAAGAGGACATACAGAAGGCCGAAAGACATATGAAAACATGCTCAAAGTCCTAATTATAAGAGAGATGCAAATCAAAATGACAATGCGGTATCACCTCACACCTGTCAGAATGGCTATCATCAACAAATCAACAAGCAACAACTGTTGGAGAGGATGTGGAGAAAAAGGAACCTTTCTGCACTGCTGGTGGGAATGCAGACTGGTGCAGCCACTGTGGAGAACAGTATGGAGTTGCCTCAAAAAACTAAAAATGGAACTCCCATTTGACCCAGTGATCCCACTTCTAGGAATATATCCCAAGAAGCCAGAAACACCAATCAGAAAGGATATATGCACCCCTATGTTCATAGCAGCACAATTTACCATAGCTAAGAGTTGGAAACAGCCTAAGTGCCCATCAGCAGATGAGTGGATTAAAAACCTGTGGTACATTACACAATGGAATACTAAGCTGTGGTAAAAAGAAAGGAATTCCGGCCATTTGCAACAGCATGGATAGAACTGGAGAGCATTATGCTAAGTGAAATAAGCCAGTCAGAGAAAGATAAATACCACATGATCTCACTCATTTGTGGACTATAGAGAACACCATAGACTGATGAACAGGGACAGATCCAGAGACAGAGAAACAGCAATCAGACTATCAATCCCCAAAGGGAATGTAGGGGAGGGTGGGGGTAAGGGGAAGAGATTAACCAAAGGACTTGTATGCATACATATAAGCCAACCAATGGACACAGACAACAGGGGGATGAGAACATGAGTGTGTGTGTGTTGGGGGGGGGGGGGGGGTGGAGGTTAATGGGGGGATGAGGACACATTTGTAATACCTTAACCAATAAAGAAATTAAAGATTAAAAAAATACATATCTATAAACAAGTGAATCTAAAAATCAAGTCAATAAAAAATCTGATGATCAGAATAAACTGGTGAATATAATAGAAGCAGGGGCATAGAAAGGGAGTGGACTGACAATTCTTGGGGGAAGGGGGTGTGAGGGGTGCGGGAAGAGATTGGACAAAAATCGTACACCTATGGATGAGGACAGTGGCGGGCGGTAAGAGCATGGGGTGGGGTGGAAACCGGGTGTAGGGGAGCTATGGGGGGGGGAAAGAGGAACATCTGTAATTATCTGAACAATAAAGATTTATTTAAAAGAGAGAGAGAAGTTCATAGCACTACAGGCATACCTCAAAAAACAAGAAAAATCAGCAATAAACTACTTATCCTACAATTTAAAGAACTAGAAAGAGAACAACAATTAAAGCCCAGAGTAAGTAGAAGGAAGAAAATAATAAAGATCAGAGCAGAAATAAATAACACAGAGACTAAAAAACAATACAAAAAATTAATGAAACCAAGAGCTGGTTCTTAGAAAGGATAAACAAAATTGATAAACCATTAGCCAGACTCATCAAGAAACAAAAAGTGAGAACCCAAATAAATTCAGAAACAAAAGTGGAGACACAACCATGGACACCAGAGAAATATAAAGAATTGTAAGAAAATACTATGAACAACTATATGAAAACAAGCTAGACAATGTGGATGAAGTAGACAAATTCCTAAAAAACTGCAATCTCCCAAAACTGAATCTGGAAATTTGAAAGAACCTGAACACCAGTAACAGCATATGAAATACAAGCAGTAATAAAATAAAATAAAATAAAATAAAATAAAATAAAATAAACTCTCACCAAACAAAAGCTCAGATCCAGGTGACTTCACAGGGGAGTTTTTCCAACCATTTAAAGAACTAAAACCTATAATCCTAAAACTATTTCAGAAAATCCAAGAGGAAGGAACACTTCCAAACTCTTTTTATGAGGCCAGCATTATCCTAATTCCAAAACTAGATAAAGACACTACAAAGAAAGTGAATTACAGGCCAATATCCTTGATGAACATAGATGCTAAAATCCTCAACAAAATATTAGCAAATCACATCCAGCAATATATTAAAAAGATCCTACACCATGATCAAGTGGGATTTATTCCAGGGATGCAAATCAAAAAACATGATACATGACATAAACAAATTTAAAGACAAAAATTCCGTGATCATATCCATAGATGCAGAAAAAGCATTTAACAAAATCCAACACTGATTTTTTATTAAAAAAACAACAACAAAAACTCTCAGCAAAGTTAGAATAGAGGGAGCATATCTCAACACGATAAAGGCCATATATGACAAACCTACAGCCAACATCATACTCAATGGGCAAAAACTAAAACCATTTCCCCTAAGAACAGGAACAAGACAGGGATGCCCACTCTCAACACTCCTGTTCAACATAGTACTGGAAGTACTAGCCATTGCGATCAGACAAGAAGAAGAAATAAAAGGCATCCAAATTGGAAAAGAAGAAGTGAAACTGTCCTTATTCGTCAGTGACATGATATTGTACATAGAAAACCCCCAATACTCCATCAAAAAACTACTAGACTTAATAGATGAATTCAGCAATGTAGCATGATATAAAATTAATACCCATAAGTCTATGGCTTTTCTATACACCAATAATGAACTCACAGAAAGAGAAACTTAAAAAAAAATTCCATTTACCATTGCAACAAAAAAATTAAGATACCTAGGAATAAGTTTAAACAAGGAGATAAAGGACATGTACTCAGAAAACTACAAAAGATTGAAAAAAGAGATAGAGGAAGACATAAACAAATGGGAGAATATACCGTGTTCATGGATTGGTAGAATCAACATTATTAAAATGTCCATACTACCCAAAGAAATCTATAGATTCAATGCAATCCTCATTAAGATACCAACAGAATATTTCACAGACCTAGAAAAAACTCTCCAAAAATTCATCTGGAATAAAAAAAGACCTCGAATAGCTGCAGCAATCCTGAGAAAAAAAAAGAACAAAGTTGGAGCAATCACAATACCAGATATCAAGCTATATTACAAAGCCACTGTTCTCAAAACTGCCTGGTATTGGCAGAAGAACAGACATATAGACCAATGGAACCAAACAGAGAATCCAGAAATCAACCCAAGCCATTATGCTCAATTAATATTTGACAAAGGAGGCAAGAGCATACAATGGAGTCAAGAAGGTCTCTTCAATAAATGGTGCTGGGAAAATAGAACAGATACCTGCAAAAAAAAAAAAAAAAATGAAACTAGCCCACCAACTTACACCATGAACAAAAATAAACTCAAAATGGATAAAGTACTTAAATGTAAGATGGGAAACCATAAAAATCTTAGAAGCCATAAGCAGCAAAATAACAGACATTTGTCGTAGCAATATCTTTACCAATACAGTTACTAGGACAATGGAAACAAAGGAGAAAATAAACAAATGGGACTACATCAAAATAAAAAGCTTCTGCACAGCAAAAGAAACCATCAACAAAACAACAAGAAATCCCACTGCATGGGAGAACATATTTCCAATATTATCTCTGAAAAGGGTCTAATCTTCAAACTGTACAGGGAACTCATACAACTTAAAAAAGGAATATAAATAATCCAATCAAAAAATGGGCAAAGTACCAAAATAGACCCTTTTCAAAAGAGGATGTAAAGAAGGCCAAGAGACATATGAAAACATGCTCAAGGTCACTAATCATCCAACAGATGCAAATCAAAATGACAATGTGGTACCACCTCACACATGTCAGAATGGCTATCATCAACAAATCAACAAGCAACAAGTGCTGGTGAGGATGCAGAGGAAAAGGAACACTCTTGCACTGGTAGTGGGAATGCAGATTGGTTCAACCACTATTAAAAACAGTATGGAATTTCCTCAAAAAATTAAAAATGAAACTCCCATTTAACCCCACTTCCAGGAATATTTCCCAAGAAATCAGAAACACCAATCAGAAAGGATATATGTACCCCTATGTTCATAGCAGCACAATTTACAATATCTAAGATTTGGAAACAGCCTAAGTGCCCATCAGCAGATGAGTGGATTAGAAAACTGTGGTACATCTACACAATGGAATACTACTCAACTGTAAAAAAGAAGGAACTCTTACCATTTGCAACAGCATGGATAGAACTGGAGAACATCATGCTAAGCGAAATAAGCCAGTCAGTGCCCCGACCTGCAGGGCATGCTTCGTGGGTACACCGCACCAAATCCTGCAAAGGAATGAGAGGATAGGAGACGCGAAGAAATGGAGGCAAGACAAAGTTCTGATCAAGCCTCAGTTTTATTTTTTACAGCGAGTGGTATTTATACTGTTTCTAGAGGAGGGGGCCGGCAAAGGAAGTCGTTAAGGATGAAACAGGCTTTGGAATGTCGCAGCTTATCAGCGGAGATGTAGCTTGCTTTGTGCTTAGGGTGAGGGTATGTTATTTAACTCCAGGCTAAATCGCAAGGTTAACTTTTAACTCCAGGCCAAATCGGGAGTTGGCTTGGAGGAGCCAGAAACCTATTGTTGTAAGCTGGAGATGTATATGTGATTTATAATGGCTCCCAACAAGTCAGACAAAAATAAACATCAGCCCTAACCGGTTTGGCTCAGTGGATAGAGCATTGGCCTGCAGACTCAAGGGTTCCAGGTTCGATTCCGGCCAAGGGCATGTACCTTGGTTGCGGGCACATACCCAGTAGGGAGTTTACAGAAGGCAGCTGATCGATGTTTCTCTCTCATTGATGTTTCTAACTTTCTATCCCTCTCCCTTCCTCTATGTAAAAAATCAATAAAATATTTTTTTTTAATTAAAAAAATAAATAAACATCCATGATCTCAGTTATTTGTGGAATATAATGAACAACATAAACTGATGAACCAAAATAGAGCAAGAGGGAAAAAAATATTTTAGCATATAATAGAAGTAATCTTATTTACAGATTTTTAATATTTCCTACAACTTTTGTGATATCATACTATGTTAGGACAGTTTTGATAATATTGTACTTAAAACTTTTTTTCTTGAAATATTAATGTTTACTGCATGTAATATTATTATATTCAATATCGTTTTTTTCTTGAATAATTGGTGTTTGTTGCATGTAACATTTTTATATCTAAAATCATTTTTCTTGAAAAGAAAATAAATTTTCACTTCTAAAAAAAATAAATAAATAAATAAAATAAAACACCAAATAATCAAAATATAGGATAAAAACTAAATTTAGAAGGGTTTACACAAAAATGTCAACTGTGGTTCCATATTTTTAAATGTGTCTTTATTATGTTTTACTATCAAAATATTTTTTAACACTCATAATTTTACTATTAATTTTTTTCCTAATTTTCCAACCTTTAAAGAAGCATAGGCTTTTTCCAACCTTGAGTACCTATAAATGTCACATGACCACACACTTCAATCAATGTTTATGAGGATAGTAGATAGATAAGCCAAAAAGAGTTTTATATAAATTTGTATAACCTAACTGAGCTCTTGCCATTATTTTCTCACTCTTGGTGGTGAGGGTGGTAGGCTATAAGGAATAGCCTTGAAATAAGTGAGCAGTTGAGGACATGTCCAATGGGTTAGAGAAAGTGACCACTGACCAATTGATAATTGTCATGGGTAGTTATCACTACCTATATTTATTCTTTAAAAGTGTATTAATCAAAACATTGATAATTTGTCTACCTATACTTACCATGACTAGCAGCCATGTCTTATATGTTCCCATTACCCACAGGGCCTAGCACAAAGTGGGCACAGTAGACACTCAATGTTGAATATTCAAACCAGGCCCTTCTGTTCTTTGTGGTTGCCATTCTGTTGAGTGCCACATAAGCCCACTGGGCCTTAATACTTCTGCCACTTCCCCATCACTCTCCTCTATAGACACTGCCAACAATGACCTGACAACACCTGCCAGTGCTTGGCAGTAGTAGCCAATAGTTGAAGAATGCCTGTCTCCTAGGTGCCTGCTCAATCTACAGCCTTCTTTAAGAGAAGCTTCCCAGCCCACAGCCTCTGTTGAAGTGAATCCTGAAAGCAAGCCATGTTGTGTACCATACCACACCCCCATGCTCTGAACCCAGCTGACAGAACCTGGAATGGGCACTCAAGCCATGGGCAGCCTGTTGTCATCCTAGTGGCCTCTTACTTGACCTAGAGTAAAACATTGACCAAATAAATTCTTGTCTGAGAATTTGAATAGGAAGCCAAGAATGAAGAAACCCATGGAATTGCTGTCAGAAAAAATAATTAAAGGACAAGGAAGGAAGCCAACATGCAGAGTATTTGTTTACTCTATCAAGCCCATATACTTATCATGTACAGTACCATTTTTTTTTTAGTTATTTCAGTCCTTTTGGAAGTAGATTTCTGACAGGTTAACTCCACCAGTTTGTCAAACACATTCAGACTATCTAAAGCTAAACTGTGCTTAGATTCAATATGGTCCCTTACAGTGAGGGAGTGGTGGATAGATGTCAGCTGAATGACTCCACCAGAGAATTGAAAGTGTCAAATAATAGGATCACAGTCAAACACAATACAGTATACCTATCAGTAAATTAAGTATTAACACAGCCTCTCAAAATTTAGTATTTAAAAAGAATATGACAATGATGCAATTCTAAGTAAGAGTTTAATATAGAAATATATGTGCAGTTTGATCCCAAGTTTTTGTTTTGTTTGTTTTTTAATTTTTGTTTGTTTGGTTGGTTTAGAGAGAAAGGAAGTGGGGGGGGGGAGAAAAATATATATGTGAGAGAGAAACATTGGTCAGTTGCCTCCCCTACACACCCTGACCAGGGATGGAACCCTCAACCCTTGGGTCTACAGGACAATGCTCCAACCAACTGAGCTACACCATCCAGGGTCCAAGTTTTTTAAACAACCGTATAATTACAAGTAGATATATAAATCTTCAGATACGCTGAAAAAATGCTGAAAAAATACCTAAATGTTATAGTTAATAATTATCTCCTAAGGATGAGATTATTAGTTATATTTCTTTACATTGTTCTAGATGATAAAATCTTTCTTTGAAATGTATTACTTGATTTAAAAAATATAAATATTTAAAGAACAAATATTTCCTAATCTTTTCTTCAAAACTCATTTAAGGAGCTTAAAATAAGAAAGCAATAGACATGAGGTATGTGTGTGATAGCATTTTTCTTTCCCGTTTAGAAGGAATTCTCCATTTTCTAATTTTCAGAGATAATGAGTATTGCCAGCTAAATTTAATTGAGAATGATTTTTATTTTATGCATTAATGCTCTTATATTTATTACTAGAGTGCCGGTGCACAAATTTGTGCATGGGTGGAGTCCCTCGGCCTGGACAGTGTTCAGGGCCTATCAGGGCCATCTCGCCCTGTCCCCATCGAGGTCAATGAGGCCAGCTGGCTGGGGAGGGACCACGAGAGGGCTCCAGGGCGTGTCCAGCCCTCTCGCCCAGTCCCCATTGGCTGGACCCCAGCAGCAAGTTAACCTACCTGTCAGAGCATCTGCCCCATGTTGGTCAGTGTACATCATAGCACCTGGTTGAGCAGTCGACAGAACAGTCGACCAATTGGTCGGACACTTAGCATATTACACTTTTATTATATAGGATTTCTCTCTTATTTTCCTGGCTTCTTTCTCATTTTACTTTTCCTGCCATCTTAAATTAAATGTCCAGCTTATCAATTTTCAACCTTTCTTCTTTTAATAAGGCATTAAGATTATGCATTTGCTATTTAAGTACTTTGGTTACATCTCATAAGTTTTGAAATGTTGTACTTTCCTTATTATTTAGTGATAAATATTTTCTAATTTTCTTTATGACTTAGGATTTTTTAATATGCTTTAAAATTCCCAAATAGGTGAATTTGTGTTATTTTTAAAATCGATTTATAACTAAATTGTATAGTGATTGTAGATGGTGGTCTATATGATTCTGACACTTTTACCATTTTACTTTATTTATTTTATTTTATTGTTTAAAATATTACAAATAGTAGTACATATGTCTCCTTTTTTTCCCCATTCACCTACTCCCAGCCTTCTCTGCCTCCCAGCACATGCCTTCAACCCCCCACTCCCGGTATCTTGCATCCATTGGTTATGCTTATATGCATGCACACAAGTCATTCGGTCGATCTCTTAGCCCCCACTCAACCCTCCCCTGCCTACCCGCTGTAGTTTGACAGCCTGCTCCATGCTTCCTTGCCTCTTATCTATTTTTGTTCATCAGTTTATGTTGTTCTTTATATTCCACAAATGACTGAGATCATGTGATATTTATTTTTGTTCAACTGGCTTATTTCACTTAGCATGATGTTCTCCAGTTCTATCCATGCTGTTGCAAATGGTAGGTAAGAGTTCCTTCTTTTTTACAGTTACATAGTATTTCATTGTGCAGATGTACCACAATTTTCTAATCCACTCATCTTCTGATGGACACTTAGGCTGTTTCTAAATCTTAGCTATTGTAAATTAAGTTGCTATGAGCGTAGGGGTGCATATATCCTTTCTGATTGGTGTTTCTGGTTTCTTTGGATATATTCCTAGAAGTGGGGTTACTGGGTCAAATGGGAGTTCCATTTTTAATTTTTTTAAATAGATCTTTATTGTTCAGATTATTACAGTTGTTCCTCTTTTTTCCCCCCATAGCTCCCCTCCACCTGGTTCCCACCCAACCTTCTGCCCTTAACCACCCCCCACTGTCCTCATCCATAGGTGTATGATTTTGTCCAGTCTCTTCCCGCACCCCCACACCCTCCCCCCCCGCCCAAGAATTGTCAGTCCACTTCCTTTCTATGGCCCTGATTCTATTATATTCACCAGTTTACTCTGTTCATCCCATCTTTTATTCACTTGATTTTTAGATTCACTTGCTGATAGATGTGTATTTGTTGTTCATAATTTTTATCTCTACCTTTTTCTTCTTCTTCCTCTTCTTAAAGAATACCTTTCAGCATTTCATATAATACTGGTTTGGTGGTGATGAACTCTTTTAGCTTTTTCTTATCTGTGAAGCTCTTTATCTGACCTTCAATTCTGAATGATAGCTTTGCTGGGTAAAGTAATCTTGGTTGTAGGTTCTTGCTATACATCACTTTGAATATTTCTTGCCACTCCCTTCTGGCCTGCATAGTTTCTATTAAAAAATCAGCTGAAAATCTTACGGGTACTCCCCTGTAGGTAACTAACTGTTTTTCTCTTGCTGCTTTTAGGATTCTCTCTTTGCCTTTTGCTCTTGGCATTTTAATTATGATGTGTCTTGGTGTGGTCCTCTTTGGATTCCTTTTGTTTGGGGTTCTCTGCGCTTCCTGGACTTGTAAGTCTATTTCTTTCACCAGGTAGGGGAAGTTTTCTGTCATTATTTCTTCAAATAGGTTTTCAATATCTTGCTCTATCTCTTCCTCTGGCACCCCTATAATTCGGATGTTGGTACGCTTGAAGTTGTCCCAGAGGCTCCTTACACTATCTTCATATTTTTGGATTCTTTTTTCTTTTTGTTTTTCCGGTTGGGTGTTATTTGCTTCTTTGTATTTCAAATTTTTGACTTGATTCTTGCGATCCTCTACTCTGCTGTTGGATCTCTGTATATTATTCTTTATTTCAGTCAGTATATGCTTAATTTCTAATTGGTCCTTTTTCATATCCTCGAGGGTCTCACTAAATTTATCGGCGTTTTCTAGAAAATTCTTGAAAAACCTTATAACCATGGTTTTGAACTCTAAATCCAGTAGTTTGCTTTCCTCCATTTCTGTCATTTGTTACCTGTTTCTTTGTCTCCACATTTTGGCTGCTTCCCTGTGTTGATAGAGTGGCTTTGTGTGCTAGGTGTCCTATAGGGCTCAGTGGCTTAGCCTCCCCAATTACCTGAGGTGGACACTCTTGGTGCACCCCTTTGTGGGCTGTGTGCACAGTCTTATTGTAATTAAGCCTTGATTGTTTGATATCACTGGGAGGAATTGACCTCCAGGCCAATTGACTGTGAGAATCAGCTGTGTCTACGGTGGGAGAACTTCTGTGCTGGAGACACCCTTATAGAGCAAGACTTGCTTCAGTGGGGCTTTGGTGCTCACTGAGTCTGCCCCCTGAGTGTGTACCTTATGGATCTGAGGAGTTGTAATCTGGATGGTCCCACTCTGACCACTGGGTACACTGGCTCTTGGATCTCTAAGGAGGTGCTAATTTAGCCTCTGCCTGAGGCTACCCAACAGGAGCTATGGAGAGATCTGCAGATCAAAAAAAGGTATAATGGTAGTAGTAATAATACTGCTTAAAAATAAAAATGTAGTAATTAAAAAGGTAAAATCAGGTGATGAAAAAAGAAAAAAAATTAGTTTCTTAATTAAAAGGTGAAAAAAATAAAAATGTGCAGTAGTGAAGGTCCTTCACTTCTTCTACTCTTCTGTCTGGTATTCAGGAGAGTGTTGAAGTTCCCTGCGATACACTGTTCCTCCGTGTTGTAAACCACAGTCCTGATTTTAAAGCAGGCCGTATTGGTCTCCCAGACTGCCTTTATTTGTATTTACAGAAGAAACAGTTTGTGATTCGGCCCCTGGGTGGCAGTGTTTCTGGATTGACCTCCGAGGCTATAAGTCCTCTCTAGCCAGTAGTTAGGTTTTTGTGTTCCCTATCGCACTTAATACTGATTTGGGAGTCAAATACCCAGAGCTGGTTCTTTGATCATTACTCCCTGCTCTGCTTCCCAGGTTCCACAAAAACAACTTTCCACTGCAGTCTCTGTGAGTGACCCCAATTGGACGATCCTATGTATTGGGTTTAATAATCAAACGCAAAGATTTAAGGGGGAGAGAGAAAAAAAAAGAGCCTGAGAAGGTGCGCGAATTCGAAACCCTCCACCATCCAGCTCTGTGCACAGTCTCTTCCACACGTCCTCTCTCCCCTGGCACTAAGCAGCCAGCACACTGGCAAAATCCGATGCTGCCTTTTTGCATCCAGTCCAGCTATGGGCTGATTTTTAGAGTTCCCTTCTGCCAGAAACCCTGCGGGACCCCTTCCACACTCATGGATCACGCTGGCCCCAATGGCCCTCGGTCTTTGTGGGCGCAAACTACCCCCACGCGTGTTCCTCTCTCCAACCTGAATTGCAAACCGCACCTTTATCTAGGCGAAATCTGACCTTTCTGTGAGGAGGAGCAGGGCTCCTCTGAGTCCATGTATTCACGCTGCTTGAGATCCAGTGTTTCTGGGTTAATAGCTAATCCCTGGATGCCATGGTTGCAGGATTTCTGGATGTATACGCTTCTGATAACAACCACTCAAGATGGCGCGGTCTCCGCAGCTGAGCCGGCTTTCTGGGACAAATTTCAGCAGCAGTGGAGGCTGCCTGGTTAGGGGAGCCTGATCCAGCAGTCTCCAACAGTCCCCTTTCTCTGTGAGTCCTTTGCCTTTCCCAGCTGCAAACTGTCTCCCAGCTGAATCTATTCTGCGTATTCGGGCTGGATGTTACTCATTTCAGCTGCTCACCCTATCTGCTCCGGGACAAGGCACAGGACACGTCCATCTATACCACCGCCATTTTAGCTCTCCCCTGAATTCTTTATATGATAAATTGTTCACCTATATTTCATTTAGTTCACTTTCTGATGATTCCTCCTTTTCTTTCATTTGGGGATTGTTTCTTTATCTCCCCATTTTTGTTGTCTTTTGGTTTTTGTTTCTGTGTAGTAGATTAAACCACCATGCCTCCTAGATTTTGGGGTGTTTTGTGGGAACTAGTGATGCAGTCTCTTAATCTCCTGAGCTGAGTGCTCCTGGAGTTATTGGGTTAATTGAGTTATTTGGGTTTTCCTGTTATAGTTAGGTTTTTAATGTTATTATCCCATTCGTGGATGAAGTCTCCTCTCAGGCTGGCTGACTGTGTGGCTCACCCATGACCATGCCATACAAGCTGTTGCAGAAGTCCTGACTAAACAGAACAAAATACACACTACAAAACACGAAACAGAAGAAACAAAACCAAATGTACACAAGACCCCTACAGCACCAACAAAGCAACCACCAGAGGAGAGAGGATTAGGTAAGAGGAAAGAGAGTAAGAATAATAGAAAAAAAGAAAGAAAAAATAGGAGAAAACAAAAAAAACAACAAACAAAAATTATAAACAAGAAGAAAAAGGGGGAAGGCAGAATATTTAAATTCAGAGCTTAAATAAAGAAAATAAGAATAAATAATTAAAGGAATTGGGGAAGAAAAAATGGTTTAAAATAAAAGAGGGAGAAAGGAAATGAAAAGACAAGAAAAAAATTGCAAAGGAAAATAGAGAAGAAAGCAGATAGACCTAAAATAAAGACAGAAGAAAAAAGATGAGATTTCAGGAGAAAAAGAAAAGAGAAATGCCGAAACCGGTTTGGCTCAGTGGATAGAGCGTCGGCCTGCGGACTGAAAGGTCCCAGGTTCGATTCCGGTCAAGGGCATGTACCTGGGTTGTGGGCACATCCCCAGTGGGGAGTGTGCAGGAGGCAGCTGATCGATGTGTCTCTCTCATCGATGTTTCTAACTCTCTATCTCTCTCCCTTCCTCTCTGTGAAAAATCAATAAAATATATTTTAAAAAAAAAAAGAAAAAGAAAAGAGAAAGAAGAGAGAGGAAAAAATTGAGTAGTGAAAAAAAATCAAGAAAAAAAATTGAGTAGGAAAGGGAAGAAGAAAATCTATATATATAAAAGCCTAAGTGACCATTTTGACTGAATGACTTGAGTGGCCAGAATGACTGGATGACCGGCAGATAGCTATGATGTGCACTGACCCAGACCTTGCTGCTGGGGCCCTGACAGCCCCGAATCTGGTTCACCTGCACCCAAGATCCAGACAGGAGAGAGGAGGGAGCCCGATTTCTCATGGAATTGGCCTTTGGTTAGCTTGTTGCTGGGGCCAACCTCTCGCGGTCCTCCCCCTGGCCAGCCAGCACCCTGATCAGCCCCAATTGCTGGCCAGGCCGAGGGACACCACCCGTGCATGAATTCGTGCACCTAGTTAAATATATGAATGAGACAACAGAGACTATAATTAAATATATGAATGAAACAACAGAGACTATAATAATAACAAATAAATAAGACAGATAGACAAAGAATATATATTTAAAAAGAGAAGAAAAACGGAGGAAAAACTGAAATAAAAAAGGGAAGTGGCCTTCATTTCAGCGGAATTTAGTGTCCTATGGGAACTCACTTTGGATCCCATAGTCCAGTGCTTCTTCCTCTCTCAGCCTGCCAACCTATTGGCCCTGGGTTCTGGGTCAGCTCCTCTCACGACCAGTCTCCAGGTACTTTCTGTCCTTCCTTGATATGTCTCCCCCTCAGCTGGACCCCAGTTGGTAATTCCAGGTGAATATTCTCCAATTTAGTTGTATTTTCAGTCTGGTCCTGGGACAAGATGCACAACAGGTCTGCCTATTTGCCATTTTTTCCTACCTCGAGAACCTTTTTTAAAAGGGACCTTCATAGAACAAAAAAAAAAAAAAGAGAAGAACTCTGAGGAATTAAAAATAAGATAGCTTAAACAAAAAAACTCATACAATGTTTCAAAAATTAACTTGAGGTATTACTCAGGGACTAGAGCAAAAAGAATAAGAATTTTTTTTAATAGAGCCAAAACTAAGGGAAAAAAAGAGAAGAGATCAGTATAGGAAGTGCAACACCACATAATAGGAATTTCTAGAAAGGGAGAACAGAAATTATTACAATTTAAGAAAATTTCATGAAACTGAATATCTAAATAGAAAAGAACTACCAAGTGAAATTTTAAAACCCTGACTAAAAAAGAATCTATATATATAAAAGCCTAAGCGACCGAAAGACCGGTCGACCAGTTGCTATGACAACACTGACCACCAGGAGGGCAGATGCTCAACACAGTAGCTGGCCCCTGGTGGTCAGTGAGCTCCCACAGTGGGAGTGCCACTCAGCTGACTGGGCTCAAGGCTGGTAAGTGCAGCTGCGGCAGCACAAGCCTCTTTCCTCTCCTCGTCATTGCTACTGAGTGGCAGCAGGCACAGCGGGGCTGGGATGAGTGGGAGCAGCATGGTGCCCGGCCCGGGCTCGGGTTCCTCTCGGGCTATCTGCTGCTTTGCACACTACTACAGCCCTCAGGGGATGTTGGACTGCAGGTTTCGGCCCAATCCCCACCAAAACCGGCAGTCCAACATCTCCAGAAGGGTCCTGGTTTGCAAGAGGGCACAGGTCAGGAAGAGGGACCCCACCGGTGCACAAATCTGCACTGGACCTCTAGTATTTTATAAGATTCCAGAGGAAAAGAAGATTTTACATAGAAAATATAAGGAATCATATTGGATTTAAACTTTTAACAGTTAAATTGGACAAAGACTATGGAACATTGCCCTTGAAATTCTGCAGGGAATTATTTCCATGATATGAGGCGCTTTCTGATAAGTTCTTAGAAAAATCCCCTTTCTGGAGAATGCACTCTATCAAAATGACAGAATTATTTTTCCTCCAAGAGGAAGAAATAGAATTCAGGAAATAGAAAATATGATGCAGGAGACAAGGGGAACTCCCCAGAAGGAAAAGAGTGTTTCAGAGTAACACCTGATTGCCAGGTGTAGAACACCCAGTCCATTGGAGCAGTGTGAGTTGACATGCAGATGTGCCAAGGACAGTCAACACCAAGAGCTCTGCTGCCAGTGTACTATTCTTTCCACTTCAGGACAGTGTGCCTGGTGAGATTTTTATTTGTATTTGGTTTTGTTTAACCATATTCTAATGATGTTCATGCTCTCCCTTCCATTTGGCCCTGTTTGGGTCAGCTGAGGACATGTTTCATCCCCATTAGTGCTCCATGGTTCACCCCTGAGAGCTGGAGGTGGGCCATGGGAGTCGGCCTATGACCTAAAGACTGTTTAGTTTATATTATCACAGGAGTTTTCATCCAACAGTGGCACAGTTGCCCCTTTCTAACACAAACAGGTTTATGCTTGCTATTATTTTTCTTCAAAAATAAACAATATATTGTTTATGGGTAGGTATCCAGGTAAAATGAATCAGAAATGAACAACTTACTTTCCAGGGAGGAGCTGTGTTCATCAAGGCAAATTCCAGTGTCACTCTACCTATTCCTGGATTTTTAACAATCAGTTCCAGATTTCACACCAAAATGTTTCATTGGAATTATTTGGGAAATCTGTCTCAAGGAGCGCCTCAAAACCAGCTCAAGGAGCAGCCCAGAAACTTGCATTAATATTGAGGTTTTGGGGCCTTATCACATTCTCCCAAACTTGTAAGCTAGCTTCTGGGTGACCCAGATCTCCATGTGCCCTCAGATGTTTGAGCACCTATAGGAACTCTGGCTGTCACTCTAGGCACTAAGGTGAATATATTTGAGTGATTCTAACAATATTTAGAGAAACTTATTTTTATCTATAGACAAGCGTGGGAGCCTGAGATCTTTAGAGAGCAACTCAGTGCATCTTCTGGATTCCCCATCCTTCTTTTTATCTTCAATGAGACTCTGGTTCTCTACTTCCAGAGCAACGGTGTCTTATAGAAGGATGCAACAGAAGGTGCTCAGTGGGAGTTAGAGCTCCATTGGGCTAGGACTTGAGGTTTCTTCCACAGACCAAGGGCACCAAACCCTGCCTTGGGGCACATAAAGCTATTCCCAAAAGACCTAGGAAAAAGGACCTTAGAAATGAGGAGCCTTGGAAAGAAGCAAGATGGGGTTTCCACCTCAGTGGGCAGATTGAGGTGAGGTGGCTGAGTTCTGCTGCTCTAGGGAATCTGTCAGGTCTACCATGGTATGAATCTCTGCAAGTGCAGATGCTGCCTGTCACTGAGGAGTTTTTCATCAACTTCTCTAACCGGGAAGAGCCTTTTGGTGTTCTGGGATATGACAGCAAGTGTCTCTGATCTGCCTCTGAACTCTGTACCTCCTCTTCACATACTCTGGCAAAGGCAGGTAGACCCAGCCCTAAGGGTAGGGGCAGGGAGATTGAAGAGAAACACTGTGCAAGAATCCTAAAGGCAGTTCCTAGTATCTTGGGCCAACATTTACATTACCATAAAACTCTAAAGATGGCTTCTTTTGGACCTGAAGATTTAATAGAATAGCCAGGGGCTGGGAGACTGAAGCAGACTCAAAAAATTAGTAGCTCAGGTGTGGTTAACCTTCATTAATTGAAGGTTTTTGGATTTCAGTGTCAGATATAGGGCTTAATTCCTTATGTCAATAAGAGTAACTAATGAATAATATGAAATTCATTGAGTAAAGTGTGTTTGAGGATAAAATATTTATTCAATCTCAAAGCATCAACTTTGATATTACTTTTTTCTTTATTTTATTTTTCCCCATCACCATTTATTCCCCTTTATACCCTCTTCTACCTCTACCCTCCCCCTCAGTCACCCTTTTGTTGTCTGTGTCCATGAATTCTTTCTCCTTTTTTTTTTGTTTTGGCTCCATCCTTCCTGAATGGACCCCCTGGGCCACCCTCCCCCGCCCCCCCCCACATACACACACATACACACACACCAGAGCTGTCAGCCTGCTCTCTATCTATGTGTCTGGCTCTATTTTGTTTGGTAGTTTAGTCTCTTCATTAAGTTCCACATAAGAGTGAAATCATATTGTATGTGTCTTTCTCTGCTTAGCATAATGCTCTCTAGGTCTATCCATGATGTCACAAAAAGTAAGATTTCCTTCTTTCTTAGTATTCCATTGTGTAAATATACCACAGATTTTTATCCATTCATCTACTGATGGATGCTTGGCTATTATAAATAACACTACAATGAACATAAGAATGCATATACTCTTTCAAATTAGTGTTTCAGGTTTCTTCAGATAAATTCCCAGAAGGGGAATTGCTGGGTGATAAGACAGTTCCATTTTTAATTTTTTGAGGGAACTCTATGCTGCTTTCCACAGTTGCTGCACCAATCTGCATTCCCACCAATAGTACACAAGATTTCCCTTTTCTCCACATCTTTATTGTTATTTGTTGATTTATTGATGGTAGCCATTCTGACAGGTGTGGTTTTAATTTACATTTCTCTGATGATTAGTGAAGTTGAGCATCTTTTCATATGCCCATTGGCCATTAACATCATTAAAATATCCATATTACCCAAAGCAATTTAAAGATTCAGTGCAGCTCCTATCAAGTTACCAATGGCATATTTCATAGAATTAGAACAAATATTCCAAAAATTTATATGGAACCACAAGATATAGCAACAGCAACCTTGAGAAAGAAGAACAAAGTTGGAGAAATCACACTACCTTATATCAAATTATACTACCTGGCCATAGTAATCAAAACAGCATGGTCCTGGCATAAAAATAGACATATAGATCAATGGAACAGAATAGAGAGCCCAGAAATAAACCCACACCTCTGTGGTCAATTAATATTATACAATGGGTCAAAGATAACCTATTCAATAAATGGTGTTGGAAAAATTGGACAGATTAATACAAAAAAAATAAAACTAGACCACCTTCTTACACTGCACACAAGAATAAACTAAAAAATGGATTAAAGACTTGAATGTTGGATTCAAAACCATAAACATCCTAGAAGAAAAGATCTGCAGTAAAATTTTGGACATTTCTTATAGCAATATTTTTTTCTGATATGTGACCTCAGGCAATGGAAACAAAAGAAAAATTAAACAAATGTAACTACAACAAACAAAAAAGCTTTTGCACAGAAAAGGAAACCATCAACAAAATGAAAAGACAACCCACCAAATGGGAGAACATATTCACTGATACATCTGATAGGGGTTAATATACAAAATTTATAAAGAACTTATAAAACTCAACACCAAAAAAAAGCACAACCAAATTTAAAAATGGACAAAGAACCTAAATAGACACTTCTCCAAAGATATTACTTAATAATTATGTCACTTTTTGATATGATACAATGAGAAGTACATGATGTTAACCATGTGATGTTCAAGCCAAAAAATTTTTAGACTGAATCTAATAATGAGGAATCAATCAGACAATTCATATTGTGAGGCAGTCCACAAAACAGCTGGTGAAAAAAAAAAAGAGATCTGTAATACTTTCAACAATAAAGATGAAACAATTTTTAATTGTTGTAAATATAATAAGGGACAAAAAAAAAGTCAATAACTTTTTCTAGAATAAGCTGGTGTGGCTCACTGGTTGAGCTTCAACTCAGGAACCAAAAGATCACTGGTTCAATGCCCAGGTTGCGGGCTGGATCTTCAGTGGGGGGCATGCAGGAGGCAGCTGATTGATGATGTTTCTCTATCATCATCAATGTTTCTATCTCTCTATCCCTCTCCCTTATTCTCTCTCTGAAAATTGATAAAAACATATTTAAAAAAAACCAAATCCAAATATGTTCCTTGATTGTATCCTGAGTCAGAAAAGGGAGAACCAAGATGGTGGCATGGGTAAATGCCAGCACTTGCTGCCTCCCATAACCACATCAAAATTACAACTAAAATATAGAACAACCATCATTCAAAACCATCTAAAACTGGCTGAATGGAAGTCCTACAACTAGAGAAGTAAAGAAGAAAGCACATTGAGATCGGTAGGGGGGGGCACAGGCATGAAACAGGCTGGTCCAACACCCAGGTGTGGTGTCTTTTTAATTGGTAGAGATATCATGGCTGCAGATGCCTCCCATGAGGAGGCAAGGGGTCCCAAACCCACACCAGACCCCTCAGCACAAGTTTCTAGTTCTGGGAAGAGAAGTCCCCATAACTTTAAGCTATAAAAACCAGTGGGAATTGTGGCTGAGTAACACAGAGGCTGCTGGAGAACCTGGGAGTTCCTATTAAAAGGCCAGTGCAAAAATTTACTCAGACTTGATCCCCCTCAGCTCCAACACTGGGGCAGCAGCTTGAAACAAACCTGGGACATTCAGGGAGGAACTGGATTGTCTGGCATCTGGGCAGGAATTCAAGGGTGGCTTTATCCCAGACAAGGGTACTCACAGGGGTCATTGTTCCTGTGCTGGGACCTCCCAGTCACAGAGCTGACTGGCAGCCATATCTGAGCTTCCATTAGCTTGGCTCACACTGTTTGCTCTCTGGCGATTACCTGAGATCCTGCCCCATCCAATATGCTGCTCCACCCAACCTGTTTGCAGCAACTTTTCCATATGAATGTCCTGTCCTGCTTTAGATTTCAGACTTTCCTAAATCTCTTAAACAAGCAGAAGCTGGCATCAGTGTGCCCCATATCTATCAATATGAGTGCCCAAGACCAAACACTAGCATCAGCTTGCCTTGATTCATAGCTGGGCCTCACCTGGGCACTTCCAAACTTGATACAAATAGGAGAAATCTGCAGATCTCTCTGTAGCTCTTGCCAGGGCCCCTGGAGGCCCCAGAGCCAGTGCACTCAATGGACAGCTTCAGACCATACCAGATTACACCCTACACATCCACAAGTGACACATTCAAGGTGCAGACTCAGTGAGCACCAAAGCCCCACTGAAGCATGTCCTTCTCCATAGGAGTGTCTCCTGCACAGCAGCTCTTCCACTGTAGTTGCAGCTGGTCCTCACAGCCAACTGTACTGGAGATCAATTCTTCCCAGTGACACCAATAGCAATTAAGGCTCAACTACAGCAAGTTACTGCACTCAGTCCACACAGAGGTGCACCTAGAGTGCCCAGTTCAGGTGACTGGGAAGGCTGAGCAACTGGGCCCTACAGGATACCTATTACACAAGGCCACTCTGCCAATTCCAGGAGACATAGCAGCTCTACTAATACATAGATAAAAACACAGGGGAGCAGTCAAAATGTAGACAAAGAAATATGTCACAAATGAAGGAACAGACAAACTCTCCGGAAAGAGAAATAAATGAAATGGAAGCAAGCAAACTACTGGATACAGAGTTCAAAACAATGGTTATAAGGTTGCTCACAGATCTTAATGAGAGCTTCAGGTGACTCAAAGAAAGCTTCAAGGGACTTAGTGAGACTTTCAAGGATCTTAGTGAGAATTTCAAAGACATGAAAAAGGACCAGTCAGAAAATAAGCATACACTAACTGAAATAAAAAATAATTTACAGGGATCAAATAGTAGAATAAAAGATTCAGAGAATCAAATTAATGATTTGGAATATGAGAAAGCAAAAAACACCCAATCATAAGGGCAAAAAGAAGAAAAAATCCAAAAATATAGAGATAGTGTAAGGAGCCTCTGGGACAACTTCAAGTGAAACAACTTTCTCATTATGGGGGTGCCAGAAGAAGAGAGAGCAAGATATTGAAAACCTATTTGAAGAAATAATGACATAAAACTTCTCCTATCTGTTAAAAGAAATAGACTTACAAGTCCAGGAAGCACAGAAAATCCCAAGTAAGAGGAACCCAAAGAGACCCACACTAAGATAATCATAATTAAAATGCCAAGGGTTAAAAACAAAGAGAGAATCTTAAAAGCAGCAAAAGAAAAACAGCTACCTACAAGGAAGCACCTGTACAACTGTCAGCTGATTTCTTAACAGGAACTTTGCAAACCAGAAGGGAGTGGCAAGAAATATTCAAAGTGATGAATAGCATGGGCCTACAAACAAGATACTCTACCCAGCAAAGCTATCATTTAGAATTGAAGGTCAGATAAAGAGCTTCACAAGACAAGAAAAAGCTAAAGAAGTTCATTACCACCAAACCAATATTACATGAAATGTTGAAGGGTATTCTTGAAGAAGAAGAAGAAGAAGAAGAAGAAGAAGAAGAAGAAGGAGGAGGAGGAGGAGGAGGAGGAGGAGGAGGAGGAGGAGGAGGAGGAGGAGGAGGAAGGAGGAGGAGGAGGAGGAGGAGGAGGAGGAGGAGGAAGGAGGAGGAGGAGAAGGAGGAGGAAGAGAAGAAGAAGAAGGGGAGGGAGGGGAAGGAGAAGGAGGAGGAGAGACTATAATAACAATAAAATGGCAGTAAATACATATCTATCAACAATTGAATTTAAAAATCAAAATAAATGGACAAGAAATATAGTGAATAAAGTAAACTGATGAATAAAATAGAATCAGAGGTATGGATACATGGTACAGACTGAGAATCTCAGAGGAAAGGGGTGAGGGAGGGCAGGAAGAGATGAAACAAAGATCTTATATGCATAGATGCATTACTTATAGACACAGACAATAGGGCGGCGAAGGCCTGAGGTGGAGCAGGAACCAGGTGGAGGGGGTAATGGAGGAAGACAGGGGAACATCTGTAATGCTCTCAACAATAAGGATTTTAAAAAAATGCAATACCTGACTAGTCAGGGGCACTGACCTCTTTTCCCTTAGATTGTCAAATAAAGCAACAGCCATCACAACAACAAAAAGAAAGAAAGAAAAAATTTATAAAGATCATTATTAAGATAATTGGGAAATTTGATTATGGACTGTATATTAGTTAAGTTTTGGGTATCAATGTTAAATTGGGTGTGAAAATGATATTGTGGTGATGTTTGAGAATATCCTTATTCTCAGGAGATGCATGCTGATGTATTAGGAGTGACATGTCATAAAATACTAGGAGTGATATACCTATAAATTACTTTTAAATGATTCCAAGAAATAGTAAATATATAGAGATAAAACAAATGAGGCAAAAATGTTAATTATTGGTAAATCTGGGTAAAGAGAATACAAATGTTCAGTGTAATAATTATTCTTTAACATTTTGTAGTTTGGAAATTTCAAACTAAAAATTGGGGAAGGGGCAAAGAGTCTTTAAAACACAAAAATGAATGAAATACATGTGGATCAAAGGGCTTGAAAATATGGCCATTAAAGTTGCTTTTGTAAAAGTACAAAACAGCCATTATTATTGTGTGATATGTTTTAAGTATTACAATATTTAAAGATCAAATACAAAGGGAAGGAAAACCATATTTTTCAAAAGAATCATCTATAATAAAAATTTGATTCTATTAACCTCTGAAGTCAGATACCCAGCTCATATATAAAGCCCTTAAAAGGGCTCTCTTACAAACATCATTCCTATTTCTCTAATTAAAGCTTTCTTTTTGATTAGCTAGCATTCAAGATAAAAAATTAAACTATTACATATTTTTTAACATTTTTAGTTGCTAGATTCATATCTGCATTGTCTTCTACCATTTTTATTATAAATATAAATGCATTGGAATCTAGTAATTCTTTAAAGTGACCACTTATGATATTAGTCCCCATTTAAACATATCTTCCCATATGGCACACATATATTTTCCTATTCACTATGTCAATATATTTGTTACTCTCCTTCTGCAAATAAAATGCAAATTAAATGTAAGTAAAGCAGGATCTTAAAGGTATTAAAAGTAATGGAGAACTAACTGCTCACACACAAAGTTTTGGCAAAGGTCTGACAGAATTAGACTAGTAAATATTTAAAGAAAACAAAGTCATAAAGATGACAGGTTATTATGTCAAAATAATTATTTGAATATTATAGATGAAGAGATACCTTAGGAATTGCTCTAATGTTTAGGCAAAATAACCTTATTTGTGAAGGTGCTGCAAAAATCATAAGTGGACTGAAGGATTCCATACGTACTCTCTCAAATCTCTGTCATTCAAATCTAAACAAGATTTATTTTTGGTTCATTCTAAGATTTGGTGTACTTTCAAGCCTAATTAAAATTGTGTTAAATATTAAATCGAATCATGTGAAACTGTAGGGTTTAATCTAATCCTATATAATAAAAGCCTAATATGCTAAGTGTCTGACCTTTTGACCGTTCAACCAGTTATTATGCGCACTGACCACCAGGGGACAGATGCTCTGACCAGTAAGTTAGCTTGCTACTGTGGTCCAGCCCATCGGGACTGGGTGAGATGGGACAGACATGCCCTGGAGCCCTCAGATGGTCCCTCCCCAGCCTGTGCCCTTCTAAGTCTGGGACCCCCTTGGGGGATGTCAGAGAGCTGGTTTTGGCCCCATCGCAGCAGGCCAGGCCAAGGGACCCCACTGGTGCTCGAATCTGTGCACTGGGCTTCTAGTATAAGATAAAAGAATCTTATCTTAATTGGTTTCATTTCTAACAATAGAGTCCTAATCAAATATTTTGCTTCCAGTTTCAAAGGGATTCATTTTAAGTGGTCATTTTTTCCAGTAGCTATTATCTTTGTTAATTTTACCTACATTTGGGGTTACAGTGACATTTGTAGTGCAGAGGTGGAATCCTCCCACCCCCAGGAGCATTGCTTTAATGGGAGAAAAGTCATCCTCAGGTTCAAATGACAAATTCAAAATTAATTTTTGCAATCAATCCATTATTTTTAGTTGAAGAGTTGTGAGTGTGACATGCTATAATTGTTTTAATAAGAAACACACCAGAATGTGCATATCCAAATGAATGTAGATATCCTCAATGTCATTGCCCTGATAGGTTACACAAACATTTTCACAATAGGGTCATGGTTCCAAACTGTTGTTGAGTCTTTCCTGGAATTGCCTTAAAATTCTGTGGCAATAATTTTTTTACTGTCTATCAAGATGTCATATTTACCCACTGAAGTAGAGTGGCTCTAGTAGTGCAATAAGTAAACCTTTGAGGCAATATATTTGAAGGCACAGGCAAAAAAATGAAGTTAGTGTTCTTCTCTGGCCATGTTTTACCTGGGCCAAAGCATCTCCCACAGGCCCTCTTCAAGCATTATACTGCCCAATTTCAGAAATATCATTACTCCCTTAGCAGTGGGATAAGGCTAGGCACATATAATTCTCCAGAAGTGTTTGCTGAATGTTGAATACAAGAGTGAAGACATTACTTCTTTATATGTGTAATTCACATATACAGTGAAATAGAAATAGCTCATAGTTGGTAAACAAAAAAGGCAACAAACTTTTTTCCAGTACAATTGAACTTGCCATTTCATAGCCTAGTATTTCGGGCCATTGAATATCTCTAAGCTGTACCAAGCTCTCCCATTCCCTCTTTCCCAAGAGTTCTGACTACTCCCAACAGCAGGAGGTGGGGCTATGCTGGTTGATTAATCTGGATGTTTAAAACCAGAAAAATGAGTAAAATAGTGAAGCAGAGTGTCATAGCAAAAATGTTTGTGCATATGAAAAAGATCTTTAAAATAATCTAGCGCAATTTGTAATGAAGTGGAAAATGCCTGAGGTGCAGCGAGGATAATCTGCTTTCCCAGGACCACCCAGTGGTTAAGAATATGGGCTCTGGAACCAGAATGCCTGCATCTCCAAATCCTGGCTCTGTCTCTAACCAGCTGGGTGACCCTGGGCAGGAATTTTACCTTCCTGCTCTTCTTGATGCTTAGGTTGTCTTATTCTTGAGGCACTTAACACATAGAAAGTACCATCAAAGTGGATATGATTATTATTATTTAAGCTGCTGTTTTTTTTCCAAGCCATTCTGCCAGTTACAGGGTATTCTACAATATATTCTTTCGGCAAATAATTATTAAGCCCATACTTTGTACCAAACTCTGTTCTAGGTGCTGGGGAATACATCAACAAACAAAGCCAACAAAAATGTCTGCCCTTATAGAGTTCACGTTTTAGTGAGGAAAAACAGATAATAAATTTTAAACATGATAAGTAAGAAAATTTTATAGTAAATTAGAAAATGATAAGTGCTGTGGACAAAAAAAAGATAGGGATATTCCCAAATGTTGGGGAGAAGAGAGGTGGAACATATGGAGCTATTAAATCAGGTGCTCAGAGTAGACCTCATTAAGAGGGTAACATTTCAGACCTGTAGGAGGCTAAGAAGGGAACCATCAGGAGAGCTGAAGGAAGAGCACCCAGGAAGAGAGAATCCAAGGGCTTTACATTGCAAGTGTGGCTGGTATGTTCGAAGAACAGCAAGGAGGCAAGCCTGGCTGGAGGTTAGTGAGCAGAGTAGAGGTAAGTAGAGATGAGAGAAAGGAGGTAATGGGAGATAAGATCATTAAGAAGCTTTGAAAGCCATAGAAAGGACTATGGATTTTACTCTATAAGAAATACGGAGCCACTGCAAGGCTTTGAGTGGATGGGTGAAAATTTTATATTTTAAAAGGGTCACTCAGACTGCTCTGTTAGAAAGGGAAGCAAGGGAACTATTTAGGAAGTTTTTACAGTACTCCAGAGGGGCATGATCATGGCTTGAACCAAAGCAATATCAGTAGAGGTGTGAGAAGTGGCTGGATTTCAGAAATATTTTGAACAGCTGACAGACTAGATCTAAAATGTTAGAAAGAAAGGAACTAAGGATAAATCCATTTATTTATTTATTTATTTATTTATTTATTTATTTATTTATTTATGTTGCTGGGCTATTAGAAGACTGGAAGTGTCATTAACTGAGATGAAGAAGACAGTGGTTGCAATAGTTTCTGGGGGATGAGCAAGATCAGTTCAGTTTTATAATTCTTATCCTTGTTTCTCTATAGGTAACATATTTCCCCTCTTCTGGCTTCTTTTAAATTTTCTCTTTGTCTTTGGTTTTCTGTAGTTTTAACAAGATGTGCTTCGGTATTTGGGTTTTGTTCAGGTTTTTTGTTGTTTTTATTATTCTTACATTTTTGCTCTCTGGGTTTCTTGGATCTGTAGTTTGTTGTCATTAATTTTGGAAAGTTCTTAGCCCTATTACTTTACATATTTATTTTACTTTCTACTCCTTCTGATATTCTAATTCTCTGTATGTTATATCTTTTAAAAGTATCCTACAGTCCTTAGATGTTCTTTGTTGTTTGTTTTGTTTTCAGTCTTTCCCCCCTCTCCCACCCCCCTTTGAATTTCAGTTTTGGAAGTTTCTATTGATTGATCTTCAAGCTCACTGATTCTCTTCTTGGCTGTGCCCAGTCTAATGAAGCATCAAAAGCATTCTTCATTTCTGTTACAATTGATTCTTTCTTAAAATTTTTATCTCTATAGTTATATTGCTTACATGTTCTTGCATGCTAATTTTTTTCATTAAAGCCCTTAACATATGAATCATAGTTATTTTAAATTATCTGACAATTCTAATGTGTATCATCTCTGAGTCTGGTTCTGATGCTTGCTTTATCTTGTCAGACTGTTTTTTTCTTCCTTTTTGGTGTGTCTTTTAATTTTGTGTTTAAAGGTGAAAGTGTGATGTTGGGTAATAGGGACTGAGGTAAACAAGCCCTTGTAAAGATTTAAGATAATCTAGCTAGGAGTTGGGCTGTGTTTAATGTTGTAGTTATAAGTGTCAGAGGCTCCAAATTCCTCCAGCATCCTTTTTTTGGGGGGGGCGGGGCGGTGGGTCTGCCCTCTTGATTTGGGACTTCCCTAATAATTCCTTCTTAAGGATAGTCTGTCTTACAGCTCTTTCAGCTCTAGTTAGGGATAGTTTGTGTCTGTAGCTCTTTCAGTTAGAATCCCCTGTCCTATACTGGAGCATTGTTTGTATGGTGGTAAGGGTGGAGAATAAGACTGTTCTATAGTCTTCCAAATAGATCTCAGTCTTTTAGTGGGCCTCTGTTTCTGGCCTGTGACTTTCACAAGTGTTTCTTCTTGTATAGGACCCTTTCTCCCCCTTAAGTGAACAGGAAAGGAGTGAGAAAGTAGGGGTAATTCTATGATTGGATATCTGAATAAATCTTATCTGTAAGGCAGAGAAATTAAGCAAAGCTAAAGCTGTAGTTGGCAAAGAAACAGCAGCCAGTTATAGTCAGGATAAGGGAACATTGGGTTATTTTATTTTTTTGTTAATCCTCACCCAAGGATATTTCCCATTGATTTTTTTAGAGAGCGTGAAAGGGAGGGATGGAAACAGAGAGAGAGAGAGAAACATCGATGTGAGAGAGACACATGGGTCAATTGCCTCTGACTAGCACCCTTACCGGGGCCGGGGATTGAGCCTGCATCCTAGGTACATGCCCTTGACCCAAATTGAACCCAAGATGCCTCAGTCTGTGGGCCAATGTTCAATCCACTGAGCCAAACTGACTAAGGCAACATTTGGTTATTTTGAAAGTTTGAACAATGTTTGTGTTCCTCATGTGTGTTCAGATGTTATTATGGAGTTTTTGCCTTGATCCATCCTGGTCACAGTGGTATTATCTGATGTTGGTGTTCTGGAAATTATATCCAAAAGGAGAAGACCAAGGTCTAGCCGTAAGTGCCAGCTTAGGCCAGTTCTGGGTTTCAGGGACTGCTCTTCTCTTTCTCGTCAGTCCTCAATATCTTCCCACTGTTCCTTTCTATGCCTCATTTTATGGGCATCTCGTCCCTCATGGAGTCTACCCCATATTCTGGAAGCTTGTAGTTTACATAGTTAACCCAAAAAGGACACAGAGCTCCACCACCAGTGTACTTATCTGAGCCAGCTACTAGTTGTTCTACCTATTTAAACTCTTCTAATCTGGTTGATAGGTTTTCACAATTGCCTAGATTATGAGAATGGAAGCTAAATACTATGAGCATCTGCCAGGTGTTCATGCTTATGTTTAAATTCTGGTAGTAAAACCTACTTGCTTTGGCAAGTTATTTAAAACCCCCAAGTATCAGTTTCCTCATCTATTAAAATAACTTAATAAACTTCCTTTTTAGGACTTGTTGACACAATTAGAGCTAATGTTTAAAAAGTGGCTAAGAAAGAGCTGTCAACAAATGGTGGTATTGGTAGAAGTGATAGAAATGATGTGAAAGTTGCCAACATCTTCCTCATTGTCTTTAACTCCCCATGTTGCTGTCACATCATTAGTATCACATTGGTCTGCCTTGTTGAAAGATACACTTAGAGTCATACATTATGAGCAAAACTCAGTATGCATATCAACTATTGAAGCCAATTAAAGTCACATGGAAGCAACATTTAACTTGGAATCTAATGACTTAATTTGACTCCTGGTACCATAACATGGAAGTGTGTGTCCTGCAGCAAGTTATTTGACCATCTGAACTTTAGATACCTAATCTATTAAATAGGTATAAAGGGTGAGGGATAGGAGAGAGTGTTTTAAAGATTACATAGGGTAATATTTTTCTTTTTTTAAGATATTTTTATATATTGTCAAACGTTTTTCAAACCTAAGGTGCTCTTATCATAGGTTTTTATCCATAGTTTCACATGCTGTATTTCTTTCTTAAGCTTATTATTAATCATGGAATTAAAAAACAAAACAAAAAGTAATCCAAATTTTCCTCCAAAATATTTGGGTTCACATCTTTGGGCCAAATTCAACAAGACTTAGTTAAGTAAGTTGCCTTGCCTTTTGTTCCAGGCTACAAACCAAGAATGTAGTCAAATATTGGTGACCACCTTCAAATATTACTATGTCAAAAGACTGATCTACTGAGGGCTATGCTGAAAGGAAAAGACAGGACTGCGAAAATTATCCCCATCTTGACAAGTGATAAAATATAATATTGGCAAAAAAAATGCCCCTTTCCCCATCCCCACCCCCCCAAAAAAGAAGATGCCAGTTTTTTTAGTCATATGTTCAGAAGAAACAAACAACAAATATTTACCAACACCATTTTGTTGTCTGGGGGGGAGGATGCTAACTTTCTTTGAATCTCTGGCCTCTATCTAAATGTGTAAATGATCCTCAGGTCCTCAGAGGAACACTGAGCTTTAATTATTATTACTTTCATGTTACAAGTAAGGAGATCCAGGTAGGAATGATTATGCAACTGATCCAAAATCACACAGATAGTAAATGGTGGAGTGGGAACTGGAGGTGGATCTGTTTGATTTGAATATAGTAGACTTCTTTGTACTTATTGGGATATTTATTAAGGGAAAAAATGCCAGCTGAATGAGTCTTATGTTATTCACATTCCAGAGTAAAATTAATGTTCCTGGGAGAATGAGGAAGGAAGTCATAGAATTCCTGGGTAAAGGGACATTTAAAGCCCATTTAAGGAATCCTGACCCCCTGCCTAATGAGTAGATCCTTTTACAACGGCTGGTCTAGGCCACAGTGACAGGGATGGTTCTTCCATATACAGAGTGAAATCTGTGAGACTGTAGCTTTCAATCTAGTCCAACCTAGTTCGATCTCCTTCTTAAGGTCAGAGAATCCATCTCTAACCCCTCTCTCATGAGATCCATCATGACTTACCTGGCCTTCTCTCCAACCATTTCAGCTATTTCCCAAGGGTGCAGGGGTATGAATCTCTTCCTCTTAGTTCTCCAGCGGGCAGTTTCTCCACACATCCGCATCCCTCCGGGGCTAACTGTTCTGAATTCCTTCCAACATCTGCTGGTGACATTAAAATTTGCCAAAGCAGCAGGCTATTTACCCAGCTTCTTCTTTAAATCACCAAAGGATTCACCAATGTAAAAAACTCACAAATAATGAGGCTATATGGGTTGTTTTTATAAACAACAGTTGCTAACTCCACAGATGTCAAAACTTGCAGAGTGTCACAAAGCCCACTCTAACAATGGGGGGCAGGGGCTATGTAGCACTTGTGAAATCCTGGCTGTGTACCAGGCTCCTTATGTGTCTCCAAGCACCTCTAAACATGTGTTGTCTCATTTAATTTTCACAGCTTCCTAAGTGGGTAATATTATTATCACTTTATAAATTGAGAATTTGAGCCCTAGCTGGTTTGGCTCAGTGGATAGAGCATCGGCCTGCAGACCAAAGGGTCCCGGGTTCGATTCCAGTTAAGGGCACATGCCCAGGGTTGCAGGCTCGATCCCCAGTAGGGGGTGTGCAGGAGGTGGCCAATCAATGATTCTCTGTCCTCATTGATGTTTCTATCTCCCTCTCCCTCTCCCTTCCTCTCTAAAATCAATAAAAATATATTTTTTAAAAAAAAGAGAGAAATTGAGTTCCACAATCACACACAGGTCATAGCTGGTGAGAGGCAGAGTTGGATTGAAACCAGTGCTCTTGTATTCTCTCCCACTCCAGGCTGCGTCATTAGTAAGACAACTTCCCAAAGGGAAGGGATCCTGTAAGTGAGCTATGGAGACAAACTTGGAATATCAGATTGAGGACTAGATTATGGATAGTTTTAGACATCAAAAAATTTGAAAATAACTTAAAGAAAGTCATAAATGACAAGGAATTTAAAATATCATTTGGGTAATAAGTTTTAACAATTAAAGAAGAATTTGAGAATGAGAGCTATGAACAGTAAGAAAATGAAGGCTGGAGACTGAACTGGAGATAATTCCTACAATCTAGAAATAGATAATAATTGTCAGGGGATGATGGATGATTTGGATAGCCAATCTACCCAGTAATTTAAAATGCTCTAAACTGGCAGTGTACACCTAGCCAAAAACCCAGTATTCTCTATGGATTGTGCAGCATTTCACCTGTGTGACTAATGAAAATTAAATGTACTTGGAATGGAATTGACAGATATGTAGATGAAGCACATGATGAGCTCTTATGCAACCTTAAGTTATGTAAATGGTACCAATAAGAAAGAAAGTCTGGATTATAAAAGGAAGGCAAGCATCATTCAGTTAGTCTCTCCAGGCTCAGGGTTTAAAAATGAAGTTCCTTTTACCACTGACCTTTCTGGTTTTTATTAGTTCTCTAGGTTGGGCAAAAGATAGGCACTACTATATAGCAATTAAAGAAACTATGTGGAACTATGCTCCGACTGGTAAAAATATGCTGAATGGGAGGCCTATATCAGAAGATGAGTAAGTAATACCTTTGTGTTGAAAAAGCTACTATCAGAAGCAAAAGTTTCTGTTACTCATTGATAAAATGCTGATGAAGAATTTCCCATGATTGACCCTTTAAGGGCACATTTGAACCACTATTAGAACCACTTCCTTTCTGTTTTTAGTATAAGATGGCATAGAAGACAGATATTAATATAAATCAGACATCGCTCCTTCCAGGGATTATTGCCACTCTTGCCCTCGTGTCACATTACTTTGGGAACATGTCTTATTCTGTTTTTATCAGCTGCTTTGTTCAAGTAGTGCTCAAGATGTAAAACCAGTCTTCTTTCTAATATTGAGTGTATGCCAGAGACTGTAAAATTGCAGCTATCTTCTTGACTTCTCTCTTCAGATAATAGGAAGGGGGTCATCTAGAGGTTAGTTGTGGAATATGGATTTACTGTTTGTTGCCAAAATACCCCAATTCTACTAACAAATCACAAATGTATTTAAATATGTAAATGATCCTAAGTGCTTGTGAGCTAAAGTAACCTCAAAGTAAGGTGAGAAGCTCTTTTGTAGTTCAGTACAAAGAATTTGGTCTTTTTTTTATTATTCTTTCTTGTTTAAAGTATTACATGAGTCTCCCTTTTTCCCCCATTGACCTCTCTCCCACCACCCCCTCTCCCAAGCACAAGCCCTCACCCCCTTACTCTCTGTGTCCATTGGTTTTGCTCATATGCATGCATACATTTTAAACCAAACCCCACATGTATTACTTGCTACCTTTGCATTTGGTCTCTTCACCAGACATTCCAATATTCTCCTTGGCTGCAACACCTTTTTTTATGCCCTTCATATTTTCTCTGGTGTCTGTTTTCTCTATCAAAATTAGATTGTAAAGATTCTTTCTTCTAGTTTCACTTGATTCATCTTTTTTTTTTCTAGTCAAAATTTGTTAACATTCTCTCTTTTTTGTTTGTTTCTTTTTTACAGAGAGTCCCAGATATATCTACAACGTGGCCCAGATAGAATAGGACGTGTTTATAAAAAGGCTTTGTATTTTCAGTATACTGATGGTACATTTCAAAAGATTATTAAAAAACCATCATGGCTGGGATTTTTAGGTCCGATAATTAAAGCAGAGACTGGAGACAATGTTTATGTACATGTAAAAAATTTTGCTTCAAGAATGTATAGTTTCCATCCTCATGGATTAACCTACACTAAAGAAAATGAAGGTAAGTGGATTCTCTTTCCTTATATGCTGGAGTTTTTGCTCATAGAGAGAATGAGCCCAACACTTGAGGAAAAATAAGGTAATTATTAACTGGGTATCATTATGAACTAGGAGTAGTTTGAGATGTTTGCATACTCTTATTACTCCTGATGTTTTTAATATTTATATTCAAAACAGTTCTTTTTTAACTTTTTCATTTAAATCTTTTTTATTTGTTGCCATGTGCATTTTAAAAATTTTATTGAATTTATTGGTGTGACATTGGTTAACAAAATTATATGGTTTCAAGTGTAATACGTCCATCATCTATATTTTGTGTTCTCACCCAGAGTCAAGTCTCCTTCCTCATTTAAATCTTGAATGAGTGACAACTCTTGTTCAATTTCTGGGAAAGAAAACACACTTTTTACTGACCCAAAGGACATTTTTTGTAGGAGCCACTCATGAGCTAAATGTTTGTTGGCAGAAATACTGTTCTGCCCCATCGTATTTCATTTCCTAGTGAATGAGGATTAGCCTCTTGGAAAACATCAGTGTCAAGAGAAATCACTGACTTCTAGACAGTATCTTCCCTCTTACACATCTGTCTGATGGCATTGGGGGAAAGGGGAAGAGAAAATCAATAAATAGCGTTTTGTGTTCAAATGGAGTGCGAGAGTTCCAAAAGATGGGTAAAGAATGAAAAGTTTGCCATGCATCAAAGTATTCTATTTAATGAAGAAGCTTTATGCATAGTTATCAGGATTCTAGACTCAAGAGGTGGAGATCTGAAGTGAAATTTAAGGAGAGGAAAGCAAGGTCCCAAATTCAGAACTGAAGTAATAGTTCAGCAGGGGTCCTCAAACTACGGCCCGTGGGCCACATGCAAATACAAATATTGTATTTGTTCCCGTTTTGTTTTTTTTACTTCAAAATAAGATATGTGCAGTGTGCATAGGAATTTGTTCATAGTTTTTTTTAAAACTATAGTCCGACCCTCCAATGGTCTGAGGGACAGTGAACTGGCCCCCTGTTTAAAAAGTTTAAGGACCCCTGGTTCAGGGTAATTAAAGTAAGCTCCGCAGAGGGCTACTTTTGGATCCCAGGGGTCTTCTTGGAGGTCACACGGATGCCTCTTGATGTCATGGGTCCAAAGTCTTATTTGTAGTGAAGAAAATGTGGAGGGCAACACAAGAGCCTTGATCTCTGTATCCAATATCTATTAACATAGTAGGTGAACATTAAATATTTATGGAATCCATCAATAAAAGTGATGAAAGTCTGATAATATACTGCCTGCCTCATTACAATTTGGTCTAGAAAGTGGCCAAGCTGGGCATTTAGATGAAACCCAGCTAAATGGGACCTGGGGAAAGAGGAGTCAGGAGAGAGGAGAGAAATGCGCACTTTACTCTGAAAATACAAATTAGCCAACATTCATGGCTTAATGGAAAAACCATGAGTCACATTCATGTTGTCTAATGGTTACTGTGACCACAATGCAGATTATGTTTCCCAGGTGCTCTCTATCCTGATAATACTACCGGCTTGCAAAAGGAGGATGACCATTTGGAGCCAGGGAGCCGGTATACTTACAGGTGGTTTGTACAGGAAAGGCAGGGGCCTGGCCCCAGTGACAGTAACTGCGTAACAAGGATATACCACTCCCATGTAGACACTTCCAGAGATGTGGCTTCAGGACTTATTGGACCAATTCTGACTTGTAAAAGAGGTAACAGATATTTTAAATTTCATGCAACAATTGAGTCAACCAGAATATGTGAAATTTTGCTATCAAATGAGCTCTTTTTTCCTGCCTTAATCTTGATTCTCTTATAAAAAAATAAAGTTGCCATCTTGAACGCTAAGCACTAGATGGCTGTCTTGAGTACAATGCCTGGGTTCAAGTCCAGTAATCCAGTTTGATCAGTAGATGATAGTCCAACCCATTAAACTTCACTTTAGCCTTCCTCACCCAAAAGTGCTGCAGCCACCTTTCTCCTACCGAGAAGTGTTGAATCAACAGGGTGGGAGGAAATGAGATGAGAGGCTAGCTGCCTGTTCCTTGCATGCGTGGTTCCTTAGGGTTCTGTCTGTGAGGGTGCAAGATTTTACTTTTATATTTTAAGTTGAATCCATTAGAACCATCAAACCCATGGACACAGACAATAGGGTGGTGAGGGCCTGGTGGGGGGATGGGAGCATGCTGGAAGAGGTTAATGGGGGGAAAAGGAGGAACTCTGTAATACTCTCAACAATAAAATTCAATAAATAAATAAATAGAATCATCAACTTATTTTATAGCAAAAGTAATTATTCAAAGAGAAAGTTTGCTGGTTTTTGTTGATGTTTATTTGTTTCAGGCACACTGGATGGAGACACTGAAAAATATATCGACAAGTTTTATGTTCTGATGTTCTCTCAAACTAATGAAAACAAGAGTTGGTATATCGATGACAATATTAATACATATACTGAATCTGGCCAAGTTAATGCTACTGATCGAAGCTTCGAAGACAGCAATACTATGGCCTGTAAGATTAAAAAAAAAAACTTTCTCATTTATAATATACTACTAGAGGCCTGGTGCACGAATTCATGCACCAGTGGGGTCCCTTGGCCTGGCCTGCGGGATCAGGCAGAAACCAGCTCTCCAACATCCCCCAAGGGGTCCCAGATTGTGAGAGGGCACAATCCAGGCTGAGGGACCCCACCAGTGCATGATCAGGACCGGGGAGGGACATGGGAAGTTGGCCAGCTGGGGAGGGACCACAGGAGGGCTCCAGGGCATGTCTGGCCCATCTCACTCAGTCCTGATCAGCCGGACCCCAGCAGCAAGCTAACCTACCAGTCAGAGCATCTGCCCCCTGGTGGTCAGTGCAAGTCATAGCAAGTGGTGGAGCAGCCTTATCATATCATTAGCATATTATGCTTTGATTGGTTGAATGGATGACTGGACACTTAGCATATTAGGCTTTTATTATATAGGATAAGTCTAACTTCTGTGATTCTATTTAGTGAATTTTCTTTGTTGTTTGTTTGCTTGAATTTATATGTTTCAGTTTTTCACTCAGGCTCTGCTGGTTGATATGCAAGGCATCTAGTAAATCCTGCTACTTTCCAAAGTTTCCTAGCAAGTGAAGTTAGATAGATGCATTTGTTTTCTAAAGTCTAGTAGTGATAAAGAATTGATGGTAAAATCATAGATAAGGTGTCGTTTTAAGGTAATAATATATTATGGAAGAGCAAAGACATAACTGACCAGGTATGTTATGAAAATGTATTTGTACACAGACTTTTTCAGAAAAGATGCTCCTATTATCTGTCACCTTTGTCTTTCTCTCTTCCTCACAGACTTTGCTTAATTCTATTCTTTTTATTTCACTGCTTCCTGCCTTTTGGTTTACCTTTCCTCCTCTTGCCTCTAAATCAATGGTTCTCAAACTTCTGGCCCTTTAAATACAGTTCCTCATGTTGTGACCCAACCATAAAATTATTTTCTTTGCTACTTCATAACTGTAATATTGCTACTGTTATGAACCATAATGTAAATATCTGTTATGCAGGATGGTCTTAGGCGACCCCTGTGAAAGAGTCGTTTGACAGCCAAAGGGGTCAAGACCCACAGGTTGAGAACTGCTGCTCTAAATCCTTGTGCTACTACCACCTGTAATCATACACAATGTTTATGGCCTCTTTTTTGTGAAACACAAATCAACTCTTGTCATAGATTATGTATAAGGACAATGTTGACACTGCTGGGTTTCTGTAATGAGGAAATGCATAGAATTTATATCATATGGCCCTTGTCTATCATGCTTCATAGGTTAATTTACATTTGTTTTCAGCAATTAATGGATACATGTATGGAAATCTACCCAATCTCACCATGTGTGCAGAGGACAGGGTCAAGTGGTATTTTATTGGCATGGGTGACCTGTTCGATATACACCCCATCTATCTCCATGGACAAACTCTGCTATCTCGAAATCACAGGAAGGACACCATTACGGTCTTCCCTGCTTCATTGGAAGATGCCTTCATGGTGGCAAAGGGCCCTGGAGAGTGGATACTGGGCTGCCCGATATATGGTATGGATTTATTTCTTTTACATAATACAGGGTCAGAGGAATTTGAAGGTTACAACCCATTACTAATACCTCATATGCCAAATGGAGAAATAAATCTAGCGAGGTGATAGGATTTAGAAAGTCAGTGATGAGGTCAGGCCTAGAAACCAGGTCTCTGGCACTTATTTTTAAATTTAAATCCTTTATTGTTGAAAGTATTACATATGTCCCCTTTTTCCCGCATTGACCTCTACCTAGCACTGCTGCCCTCCCAAGCCCCCCACCACCACATGCCTTCATCCCCCCCCTACACTCTGTGCCCATTGTTATACTTATATGCATACATATAAGTCTTTGGTTGATCTCTTACCCCTCCCATCCCCCATTTTCCACCCACCCCTACCTTCCTTCTGAGGTTTAATAGTCTGTTTGATGTTTCTGTGTCTCTGAATTTTTTTTTATTGTCTAAAGTTTTACATATCTCTCCTTTTCCCCTGATTAACACTCCTCCCCTCCAGCCATTCCCACCCCGGGAAGCCCCCATTGCCCCAGTGTCTGTGTACATTGGTTATGCTAATATGAATACATACAAGTCCTTTGGTTGCTTTCTAACCACCCCAACCCCCCACATCCACTGCCATTTGTCTCTGGCTCTATTTTTGTTCATCAAATTATGTTGATCATTATATCCCACATATGAGTGAGATCATGTGATATTTATCTATCTCCAACTGGGTAATTTTGCTTAGCATAATGCTCTCAAGGTCCATCCATGCTGTTGCAAATGGTAAAATTTCCTTCTTTTTTACCGCAGCATAGTATTCCATTGGGTAGGTGTACCACAGTTTTTGAATCCACTCATCAGCTGATAAGCACTTAGGCTGTATGCAAATCTTAACTATTGTAAATTGTGCTGCTATCAACATGGGGGTGCATAGGTCCTTTCTGATTGGTGTTTCTTATTTCCTGAGATATATTCCTAGGAGTGGGATTACTGGGTCAAATGGGAGATCCATTTTTAATATTTTGAGGAAACTTTATACTGTTTTCCACAGTGGCTACACCAGTCTGCATTCCCACAAGCAGTGCACCAGGGTTCTTTTTCCTCGCCAGCACTTGTCATTTGTTGATTTGTTGATGATAGCCATTCTCACAAGTGTGAGATGGTACCTGATTGTCATGTTGATTTGCAACTATCTGATGATTAGTGACTTTGAGCATGTTTTCATATGTCTCTTGGCCTTCTCTATATCCACTTTTGAAATGTATCTATTTAGGTTCATTGCCCATTTTTTATTGGATTGTTTATCTTCCTTTTGTTAGGTTGTATGAGTTCCCTATAAATTTTGGAGATTAAACCCTTATCAGATATAATATTAGTAAACTAGAGGCCCAGTGCACAAAAATTTGTGCACTCAGGGGGGGGGGTCCCTCAGCCCAGCCAGTGCCCTCTCACAGTCTGGGACCCCTTGGGGGATGAGCATCTGCTGGCTTAGGCCCGCTCCCTGGGGGATCGGGCCCAAGCTGGCAGTCAGACATCCCTCTGGCATCCCGGGAGCCCTCGGGGGGATGTTGACTTGCCAACAGGGAGCAGGCCTAAGCTGAAGTCGGACATCCTTAGTGCTGCTGAGGAGGTGGGAGAGGCTCCCACCACCACCGCTGAACTGGCAGCCATCAACCTGGATTGTGGCTGAGCAGAGCTCCCCCTGTGAGAGCGCACTGACCACCAGGGGACAGCTCCTGCATTGAGCACCATGGGGCAGCTCCTGATTTGAGTGTCTGCCCCCTGGTGGTCAGTGTGTGTCATAGTGGCCAGTCATTCCCAGTTGTTCTGCTGTTAGGGTCAATTTGCATGTTACCCTGTTATTATATAGGAGTGCCTGGCCAGCTTGGGTGAGGGGCTGATGGCTGTTTGCAGGCTGGCCACAGCCCCTTCAAGGTGGGGGGTCATGCTGTGGTGCCTGGCCAGTCTGGGTGAGGGGCTGAGGGCCATTTTCAGGCTGGCTAAGCCCCCCAGCAGGGACTCTCACCCCATGAGGATGTGGCCAGCCTGGGTAAGGGGCTGATGGCTATTTGCAGGCTGGCCACAACCCCCAGCCACCCAAGCTCCCAGTGGAGGCTGGCTGGAAGCAGGTATTTGGGATTTATTTGTCTTCTATAATTGAAACTTTGTTTCCATGAGCGGAGGCCACAGCCGGCTCAGGGCTCGAGGGAAGCTTGGCTTCCTCCATCACCCGGGCAACCAAGCCTCCTGCTTGCTCCAGCTCTGTGGCTGCCGGTCGCCATCTTGGTTGGGTTAATTTGCATATAGTTGCTCTGATTGGCTGGTGGGTGTGGCTTAGGGTGTAGCGAAGGTACGGTCACTTAGCATCTTTGTCTTTTATTAGTGTAGATATGTTCTCCCAAGTAGTGGGCTCTCTTGATGTTTTCTTGATAGTTTCTTTTGCTGTGCAGAAGCATTTTATTTTGATGTAGTCCCATTTGTTTATTTTCTCCTTAGTTTCTATTGCCATAGAAGTTGTGTTGGTAAAGATATTGGTATGACAATTGTCTGCTATTTTGCTGCCTATAGCTTCTTGTAAGATTTTTATGGTTTCTTGTCATGTTTAAGTCCTTTATCCATTTTGAGTTTATTTTTGTGTATGGTGTAAGTTGGTGGTCCAGTTTCATTTTTTTGCATGTATCTGTCCAATTTTCCCAACACCATTTATTAAAGAGACTGTCTTGACTCCATTGTATGCTCTTGCCTCCTTTGAGTATAATGGCTTGGGTCAATTTCTGGGTTCTCTGTTCTGTTCCATTGGTCTGTATGTTCATTTGCCAATACCAGGCAGTTTTGAGAACAGTGACTTTGTAATATAGCTTGATAGCTGGTATTGTGATCCCTCCAACTTTGTTCTTATTTCTCAAGATTGCTGTGGCTATTCAGGGTCATTTTTAATTCCATATGAATTTTTGGAGAGTTTGTTGTAGGTCTGTGAAATATACCAGTGGTATTTTAATGGGGATTGGATTAAATATATAGATTGCTTTGAGTAGTATGAACACTTTAATGATGTTGATTCTACAAATCCATGAATACAGTATATTCTTCCATTTTTTTATGTCTTTCTCTATCTCTTTTCTCAACATCCTGTAGTTTTCCGAGTACGGGTCTTTTACCTCCTTAGTTAAGTTTATTTCTAGGTATCTTAATTTTTTTGTTGCAATGGTAAATAGGATTGTTTCTTTTAGTTTCTCTTACTGTGAGTTCATTATTGGTGTATAGGAAGGCCATAGATTTCTGGGTGTTAATTTTGTATCCTGCTACATTACCAAATTCATTTGTTAAGTATAGTAGATTTTTAATGAAGTCTTTAGGATTTTTTATGTACAATATCAGGTCATCTGTGAACAATGACAGTTTTACTTCTTCTTTCCCAATTTGGATGCCTTTTATTTCTTCTTGTCTGATTGCTATGGCTAGCACTTCCAGTACTATGTCGAACAGGAGTGGTGAAAGTGGGTTTCCTGTCTTATTCCTGTTCTTAGGGGAAATGGTTTTAGTTTTTGCCCATTGAGTATGATATTGGCTGTAAGTTTGTCATATAAGTTTTTTATTATGTTGAGGTATGATCCCTCTATTCCCACTTTGTTGAGAGGTTTTATCAAGAAAAGGTGATGAATTTTATCAAATGCTTTTTCTGCATCAATTGATCTGATTATGTGATTTTTGTATCTCAGTTTGTTTATGTGATGTATCACGTTTATTGATTTGTGGATATTGTACCAGTCTTGCATCCCTGGAATAAATCCCACTTGGTCATGGTGTATGATCTTTCTAATGTAATGCTGGGTCTGATTTGCTAGAATTTTGTTGAGTATTTTAGCATCTATATTCATCAGGGATATTGGCTAGTAATTCTCTTTCTTTGTAGTGTCTTTATCTGGTTTTGGGATTAGGATAATGCTGGCTTCATAGAAAGAGCTTGAAAAGGTGCCTGCCTCTTAAATTTTTTGGAATAGTCTGAGGAGGATAGGTTTTCGTTCTTCTTTGAATGTTTGGTAAAACTCCTGTGTAAAGCTGTCTGCACTAGGGCTTTTGTTTGCTAAAAGTTTTTTTTATTACTGCTTCAATTTCATCAGCAGTTATCGGCTATTCAGGTTTGTTATTCTTCCTGTTTGAGTTTTGGAAAATTGTATTTTTCTAGGAATATGTCCATTTTGTCTATGTTGTCCAGTTTGTTGGAGTAGAGTTCATAGTATTTTTTTTACAATCCTCTGTATGTCTGTAGGGTCAGTTGTTACTTTGCCTCTTTCATTTCTAATTTTATTTATTTGAGTCCTCTCTCTTTGTTTCTTGGTGAGCCTGGCTAGAGGTTCATCAATCTTGTTTATCCTTTCAAAGAACTAAGCTCTTGGTTTTATTCATCTTTTGTATTGTTTTTTATTTTTTATTTTTTTGGTCTCTATAATATTTATTTTTACTCTGGTCTTTATTATCTCCTCCTTCTGCTTACTCTGGGATTTTTTTTGTTGCTCTCTTTCTAATACTTTAAGTTGTAGGTTTAGATAATTTATTACCAGCTTTTTTTTTTTTTTTAAGTAGGCCTGTAGAGCTATGAACTTCCCTCTCAGGAATGCTTTCACTGTGTCCCATAGATTTTGGATTGGTATATTGTCATTGTCACTTGTTTCCAGGATGTTTTTAATTTCTTTTTTGATCTCTTTGGTAACCCAATCATTGTTTAATACCATGCTAGTTAGCCTACATGTGTTTAATTTTTGTATTGTTTTTATTGTAGTTGATTTGTAATTTCATGCCATTGTGATCTGAGAAGATGCTTGATATGATTTCAAACTTCTTGAACTTGTAGAGACTTAGTTTGTGTCTTAACATGTGGTCTATCTTTGAAAATGTTCCAGACATAGTCTAGAAGAATGTATAATCCATTGCTTTTGGGTGAGATATTCTGAAGATGTCAATTACTTCCATCTGATTTAGTGAGTCGTGTAGGATTGCTGTTTCTTTGTTAATATTTTGTCTAGAGAATGTATCAAGTGATGTCAATGGGGTCTTAAAGTCCCCTGCTATGATTGTTTTGCTGTCAATCTCTCCCTTGATCTTCCAGAAGATTTTTTTATGTATTTGGGTGCTCCTGTATTCGTTGCACATATGTTTACCAGAGTTATATCTTCCTGTTGTATTGATCCCTTTAGTATTAGGAAGTAGCCCTCCTTATCTCTTGTTATGGCCTTCACTTTGAGGTCTATTTTGTCAGATATAAGTATTGCTATCCCAGCTTTTTTTTCACTTCTGTTTGCCTGAAATTTCTATTTCCATCCCTTCACTTTCAGTCTGTGTGAGTCCTTTGTTCTGAAGTGGGTCTCTCATAGATAGCAAATATATGGGTCATGTTTTCTTATCCAGTCAGCAACCCTATGTCTTTTGATTGGAGCATTTAATCCCTTTATGTTTAAGGTTATTATTGATAGGTACTTTTTTTGCCATTTTTATTCTTTATGCCTGTGTTCCTTCCTCCTTTTATATTTCTTCTTTTTACAAAAGTCCCTTTAGCATTTCTTGCATTGCTGGTTTGGTGGTAATAAACTCCCTTAGCCTTTTTATGACTGTGAAGCTCCAGATTTCATCTTGTTGGATAGAGTATTCTTGGATTCAGTCCCTTGTTTTGCATCACTTTGTATACATCATCCCATTCCCTTCTGACCTGATGTGTTTCTGTTGAGAAATCATTTGATAGTCTAATGGGAGATCCCTTGTAGGTAACTTTCTGTCTCTCTCTTGCAGCCCTTAAGATTCTTTCTTTGTCATTAACGTTTGCCTTTGTAATTATGAAGCAAATTGGTGTGGGTCTTTTTATGTTCATTTTGTTTGGGACTATCTGTGCTTGTGTGACTTTTTTCTTCCCCAAGTCGGGGAAGTTTTCTGTCATTATTTATTCAAATAGTTTTTCTAATCCTTGCTCCTCTTATTGACCTTCTGGCACCCCTGTTATGTGGATAATGCTTTGTTTCATGTTGCCCAAAGCTCCCTTAAATGCTTCTCCTGCTTTTTAATTTTTTTTTCCAATTTTTGTTCAGATTGGGTATGTTTTACTTCCCTGTGTTCTTGCTTGTTGATTTGGTCCTCCACTTCTTCTTGTCTACTGTTGAAACCTCCCATTGTGTTTTTTAGTGCAGTTATGTCATTTTTTATTTCCGCTTGATTCTTACATATGTTTGTGGGGTTTTTTTTATCCAGCCAGTTTAGGAACTTCATAGCCCTTACTCTGAATTTTTTCTCTGACATATTGCTTGCCTCCACTTCATTTTGTTCCTTTTCTGGTGATTTCTCCTTTTCTTTCCTTTATGGGTTCTTTGTCTTCCCATTTTTGCTGTATCTTTCTCCAGGTTGCCCCAGCAATGCTGTCCTGGGGGCCAGGGTGGAGAAGGTGCCATTTTCTCTGGGTCACACAGTCCACACTCTTCTGTGGCCTAGAGTGGGACACACACTGGGTTGCTCCAGTTCAACCAGGCAGCAGGTCCTGGGGCCCAGGGCAAAGGTGGTACACAGGGTTCCCCCTGGCTTACTTACATTCCAGTAGCCAGATCCTGGAATGCTAGGTCCCAGCAGGCTGATGTAAAGACCTGGTGGGGGAGGTCACTATGGCAAGTGCTCCCTGCAGACATTTGGGAACCTGCCAGGAGGTATTGTACCACTCAGTGCCAGGGCACGGTGGTGGTTCCATGCAGGTTATCGCTGGCAAGCAGCATTCTTTAGGCATCCTCTGCTCTTCTTTATTGAATATTGTCTCCTGGGCTGTGTCTAATTTGTTAATTCAGGGTGGTTGTTCTCCGATTTAGTTGCTTTTCTGGCCTGGCCCCAGAATGTGGTCCCCAACACTTCTGCCTATACAGCTGCCATTTTCTCCTCCCCTTTGGTACTTTTAACTCTATGATAATAAACACTGTTTGGTATATAGGGGGATTTTTTATTGTTGTTTTTACAAAAAAAAAAAAAAAAACTTTCATGTTCATTAACCTGTGAGTTTTACAAAAACCTGAGCACTGGAGAGAGCAAGTATTATTACAGATTTGTTTGTTGTTGTTTTTTCAATTGAGAAAACAAGTTCTAAGAGGTTAAACTCTTGCCCAAAACCCTGTAAGAGGCAGAGCCAAGAATTATGTAGGAACAAATGCAGTTGACCCTTTGACAAGTTGAGATTAGGAACACTGACTGCCCTCGCTGCCAGAAATCTACATATAACTTTTGACTCACTCAAAACTCAATTACTGAGCCCACTGTTGCAGCTTTACTGATAACATAAACAGTCAATAAGCAAATATTTTGTTATATGTATTATCTTCTATATTCTTACAATAAAGTAAGCTAGAGAAAAGAAAATGTTATTAAGAAAATTGTAAGAGAAAATAATTTACACTCCTGTACTGTATGTATCAATACCATAAGTTTATGTTGTCTGTTTACAAAATGAAAAAATCTTCATATAAGTTGACCTGCACAATTCAAACCTGAGTTATTCAAGGGTCAACTGTAATTATAATCCATTACTCAGTAAACTTCCTTATTTTCATTTATTATCTCTTCAATCACACTGTCCTTTGAATAATAGGCTGGTCAATTACGAAGTTATTGATCTTTTATATTCTTAAATATAACCAAACTCTACATATAATCATGTAAATGTTTTGTTTTACTTTTCAATCAGAAAATCTGATTATTATTAGAACTGAAGAATTTAATTTTTATTTCTCTGTACAAAAATGGGGTTTACTTCTCTGATCAAAACCTTTTTCTTTCTAAGTCTCATACTTTGGTTAGCATCACACTTCAATTAATTATTTAAACAACTATGCACCAGGTGTTTATTAGGATTTCCTGAGTGTTGTGTTCCTCTCAGGGCCATGGGGAAAAGGAGAACCACACACAGCCATTGTAATTGAAGGGTTGAATCTGATGATATTAGAAAGGAATATTATTTTCACCACCATCTCAGTCAGTTCCCTCTCCAGAGAGTAATCACTGTAAACGATTGGGTATGAATACTTGCAAACCTGTTTACTATGCATTTTCACACATGTATGAACATGTGCAAAAAAACCCACAGCTGTTTTGTGCTTCTTTTACATAATTAGATCATACTGCATATAATACTCTGCTTCTTGCTTTCTTCACTCATCAATATGTCTTGAAATCTTTTCTATGACATTCTTCATCTATTTAACTTATTCTTGTAAAGTGTCATATAGTTTTCCGTATTTGGGATGTATACAAATTTATCTAACGATTTCCTTACTGATAGACATTTCATTGCTTCTACTTTTTTAATTTATTAACAATATTGTAGTTAATACCTTTTATTTGTATATTTTTATGCATGTGCAAATATTGCTCTTGGGTAACTACCAAGAAATGAAATTATATAATGGAAGGGTTTTTAATTTTAACAAATGCTGCCAGATTGCCTTCAAAATGTATACACTAATTTACATTTCCACCAACGGTACTCTGAAATCAAATACAGAATTGATGCCCTCATGAAAATGTACCTGCCTTGATTTTCCACCTGGCTGCCAACAGTTAACCTAATCAACTAATTTACTCATTAGTGACTAGTGGTAGCAATTTATACCTACAAGGAAAGACATTTTGAGTCAAATAGACTCTCAAATTCTTTTCAGTAGGCAGTTACTGTCTTTATCTCTGAGTTGGTCCAATGCTGGTTATTCTCCAGTAACATATAATCCTCTAACATTAATCTTTATATCCTGGCTTCTGCACTTGTTTCATACATTTTAGGCTTTTATACAGATTCCATAAATAAAGTACCTAAAATTTCTCAGAGAAAGGGGAAGTTGCAATGTTGTTGGCTAAAATTAAAAATATATATGGACTTCAAAAAAAAAAGGTTTTTGCCCTAACCGGTTTGGCTCAGTGGATAGAGCATCGGTCTACGGACTGAAAGGTCCCAGGTTCGATTCCGGCCAAGGGCATGTACCTTGGTTGCAGGCACATCCCCAGTAGGAGGTGTGCAGGAGGAAGCTGATTGATGTTTCTCTCTCACTGATGTTTCTAACTCTCTATTCCTCTCTGTAAAAAATCAATAAAATATATATTTTTTAAAAAAGGTTTTCATGTCTTAATAACATTCTGTACTTGGATTTAATGTTTTTCAGAGAGTATGAAGGCTTTTTTCAATGTAAGCAATTGTCAAAAATCTTCAGCAGATGAACATGGGACCCGTATTATACATTACTATATTGCTGCTGAAAAAACATTATGGAACTATGCTCCATCTGGTATAGATTTCTTCACTGAAAAACCTTTAACAGCAGCTGGATGGTAATGATTTGCTGATTGAAGCATTTATGGTTAAATAAAGATAATTGAAACTTTTTAGAACCCAACTATTCCTTAAAAGGATTTAGGCATCTTATACTAAAAAGATTCTGATAAAATCAAGGTAGAAAATTAATTATATCAATAATTGGAAAAATTTGAACCTAAGGATCATTGCCACACAAAATTTTTCTCTAAATGTCTTGGCAGCCAGTGCAAAGATGAACAAAATGTTCATAGGTTTCCTAGCACTGAGTGTTAAAATGGATTTGTTTTATAATTATGAGACATTTAACAGCATAGTGGAAAATGTTATCAATAGCAATTTTACAAAAATTCAAGAGCATTCCTCATGTGTAATTTATACTTTCCTGCTAAGATCTGAAGAGAATTAAATCATTTCTTGTAGCATCCTTACATTATATTATGTAAATATTTTTACTCAATAATATTTAAGACTATATTACCAATTTCTATGTTAATGACCAAAAGCTAAGACTGAAATACATTACTGCAGCATTAGTATTTAAAAGTGCATAAAAAGTTTTTCTGATAGTCCAATTGTTAAATATATTTACCAACTTAAAGATTTCAGGAGTTTTAATCCTTCTGGTCTATTGAATTAAAGTTATATGTCAGAAAATATCAAGTTCTAAAACCACCAAAAAATAATGATTTCCATAGTATTTATTTTTTTCTAATTCACACCAAAAAAAATTGAGAAAACTAAAAATGTGATATCAAATGAATATTTTCTCTTCTTACATTTTAAGGTTATCAATAAATTATTCAATCTGTTTAATGGAAATTTTGTATTAATTGTGAGAAGGGTATCTGGCTTAGAGCAAAACCTAGATTCAGAATTAGGTCTTACACTCATTTTATATTGACTAAACTAAGGATGATTGATAGATCCTTTGACTTGCTTGATTCTCCTGGCTTAGCAATACTATGATGTGTTAACACTGCAAATCACCAGTTCATTGCTAGGGACCATTTTTTCTAACAGACTCCATTTTATTTTATTATCTATAATAATAAAAGCGTAATATGCTAATTAGACCTGGTGTCCTTCCTTCTAGACAAAGCCACACCAGGCGGGGGCCTAGGCAGAGGTGGCAGAGGCCCCTGGCCACGGCGGCAGCGGGCAGGGGCTGGGGCCAAGGCTCTTGCACGAATTTTGTAGTAGAATAAAAAAATAAGAATGGAATCTCTCACCTTAATATTCTCATATCTCTGCACATACTTTAATGTTTATCACTACCTGCCTGAAATCAGACATATGCCTTTTTTTCCCAAAAGAAAATTTGTAGATACACTACTAAGTAAACAGAGATACTTATATGCCATGCACAGACAAAAGGCTGAAAAGATATCCATGGAAAATATTGACAATGGTTCTATATAGATAGTAGCATTATGAAGATTTTAATTTTTTTGTTATGTTTTTCCTTATTTTCCAAATTTTTTACAATGAGCATAAATTACTTTTAGAAATAAATTAACAAGTACTTTAAAACAATTGTGTGTAGATTCTTGCTTTCTTTTCACATTATCACTGTAAACTTAAAAGTTCTTTGTGTATCTACTTTCTCTGCACAGTAAATCTCAGATATATTTTGAACAAGGCCCAACAAGAATTGGAGGAACTTACCAAAAGCTAGTTTATCGTGAATACACAGATGCTTCCTTCCAAACACAGAAGGCAAGAGAAGATCATCTTGGAATCCTTGGTAAAATTCTATTTATAGCTTGGAAGGTAATAAGTATGTACCATTTACACAAATTCTGTGCAGTCAAAATAATATTCACCCACTCACAGTTTTATTAATTTTAGCTGTCATTTTAAAACCTCATGAAAATAATATAATCCAATTCGCCCAACTGTAAACTACATTCTTTTTTCCTATAAATCCAATAAGTTTATTATATTCATCCAAAGTGACTTTTTAAGATCCTGATCATCTGGCTCAAGGCATCATCCCCTTAGTTTGTTCTCAGACCCTTAGTTTGTTCTCAGACCCTTACCCAAGTAACACAACCTGACAGTTACCCAAGCAATGCAGCCTGACAGTTATGTTTATGAAAACCAGAGCAACTACTAATTCTTTTGGTTTCTAGGTCCTGTCATTAAGGCAGAGGTAGGAGATACCCTCAAGGTCACTTTCTATAATAATGGTCCTCTGCCGCTCAGCATTCAGCCTCATGGACTGCTTTACAGCAAAGACAATGAGGGCTCGTACTACAAAACACCCGGAGGAAGTAAGTAGAACTTGAGGGAGGGCCAAGCAAGCCATACTGTAATATAATGTCAACAAAGTTATTATGCAGCCCACTTTTCACACCTTAACAGCTCTGTGTACTTACTGTGGCAAAGTGATTCCTTTGGCCCCTTTCAATTGTCACCCAAGGCGCTGCAAGGTGAGCAAGATACAGTTCTTGCTCTCAGAGATCTCACAGTCTAAACTAGAGTACTTTGCATAATAGATCTATTTTACAAATGGTTATTCCTTCCTAGGTATCCCTCCAGCCTCCTCACATGTAAATCCTGGCACAACATTTGTCTATACCTGGCAAGTTCCAAGAGATGTGGGTCCTACCTCCAAGGATCCCAACTGCCTGACCTGGTTATACTACTCCTCAGTATATGGGAAAAAAGACACCAACAGCGGTCTTGTAGGGCCTCTCCTGGTGTGCAGAAAGGGAAGCCTTGGAAAGGATGGCAAACAGGTGAGTCATGGGACCTATGTCCAGGTATGCCTTGGTGAGAGTTTGCCTGAGACAGAACTGCAGAGAAAAAGCAATAGGGCAATCAACAGCTTTCACTTCTGTGTGCTGATGTCTCCCAATTCCATCCTTTCCTCAACTCCAGACGTATATCTTCCTCTGGCCAATGAACACCCACCCTAGCATGTTCCACAAACATTTCTAATTCCAACTCTTTTAACTCTTCATCTCCCTCTGGATGGCTAATACCTCTCCCTCTCCTCTCTAAGTGACCCTCTTTTCCTCTATTCTGTAACATCAGTCACCAAGTCTACAATACCATTGCCTTATTTTAGGCACCATTATCTCTTTCTGAATTCCTTTAACCTCCTAACTCCTGTCCCCACTCTAATCCTGCTCCAATATAACTCCACACTCCTTCCTTTCAAATCTAGTTACAGCACTCACCACACTAAAAATTACTCCACCATTTCTTGACTCAGACATCAACACATCAGACCCTTCTGATCCCTCCAGATTCCTGCATCCCTCCCTACCATTCTGGCCTTGCTGCACAATTAGCTTATTAGTCCCTGAGTAAGGAAGGCTAAGTCATATCCCTTTGACTTTGCCTTTCTTCTTTCTATCTGGAATCATCTTTCCTCACTGCTTCACCTGCTAAAAGTGAAGACATTTTTAAAACTCATACTGAGGACTCCTCCCTGCCCTTCAAACAATATCTCCTAACTAAAGTTACTTAAAGTTCCTGCAGATTGCCATAGTTCCTTATCTATGTTTTCATTAAAGCACTTATTCATGCATTTATTTTTATTGGTCTTTCTAGACCATAAGTTCCTTGAAACCATACAGGGGTTTTATTCACTTACAAGAGGCCCTGCGTGCATGAAATCATGTGCGAGTAGCTCGCTTCCACTTGCCTCAGCTGGCCGCCCTGCCCATTGCCACTCATTGCTCGCGCCCCGCCCTCCACAGCTCGTAGCTCTCTGCTGCTAGTAGCCCTTTGCCACTTGTAGCTCTCCACCCCTAGTAACTCACGCCCTGCCCTGCTTGCCATGAGAGCTGCTGCTCGTGGGCGGGGGGTGAGGGGAGTGTGAAGGGGTGGGAAGGACCAAGAGGTGCTCAATGTACATCTTAATGACTGGTCGTTTGGTCATTACAGCGTTACAGCATTACAGCCATTGGCCTTTTATAATATAGATTGTAAAAACCATAACCCCTCTGTGGCATGTGGTAGGTGCCCAATAAATGCTTGATGAATGATTTTCCCTCATTCCTCACTCACAAATGAACTAATGTCTAAATTATTTTCTACAATTATAATTCATGTGTAATGAAGCCTTGTAAATTCACCAGTATAAATATATTTATGATTAAATGTATATTTTTATTTTAAAATGTGACTATATGTTTGTATTAATTTATATAAAGTCATTTAGAAGTCTCCTAATTCTTACATACATGTAATTTTTATCCAAAAATAAAAATATTATACATATTTAATTTCTTCATAAACCCTAAAATGCAGACTTTCTAGAATTTAGAATTAAAAACATTTTATTTAACTTACTTTCTATAAAACATGCTATGAAAAGTTACTATCTGTGATTATCTGATTATGTAATTTATTTTTATAACGTTTCAGATGTAGAGATCCCTAGAGTAAGAGCTTTAAATGAAAACAGCTGTAGAGATTTCCCCAACTTGTTAGTTCTGATAAATCCATTCATTGGGATTCATGCCTTCATATAAATGCCTGTAACTGGGGAGGTCAATGGATCACAATTTCTAGGAGTACACAAATCTCATTGTATATAAAATCTTGTATTCAAATCAATCATTGGACCATCTATACTTCATGTCTGTTCTTTTTTCTATTCTCATTCGCAGAAGGGAATAGACAAAGAGTTTTACCTACTTGCTACAGTATTTGATGAAAATGAAAGTCATCTCCTGGATGAAAATATTAGAACATTTACCACAGAACCTGAAAATGTGGATAAAGAGGATCAAAGTTTCCACGATTCTAACTTAATGTACTGTAAGAAAACCTTTAATTTACAAGATAGATATATTAAGCAGTTGTTTAATTTCATTATGCCTAAGGAATTACAGATAATTTTTTTAAATGCACATTGCATGGCCCAATGGTTGGCTAATATGTTTCATGTTACATTTAAGTATAATTTCCCAATAAAAATATTGTCTACCAAGGTTATTATGTTAAATTCAATTTACCAAATATTTACAATGCCGTTTTCGTGCAATATATTGTTTAGTTATAACTACATGTAAGACAGAAAAGTCCTGTATTTTTCTATTGACAAATTAGTGAAGTAGTTGGGTGAGGTATTTGTTGAGTTGGTTGGTTGGTAGTTTTGGAATAGTGTTAGATGTAGTGGGAAAAGGATTGGTCTGGAGACTTGTGCTCTGCTCTTAACACTTCCATTCACTAGCTTAATGGCACTGAACACTTAACTGCTCCTCTGGTCTTAGTTTTCTGAAATCTAAAAGGGAAGGATTGTCTCCTGTCATCTTAATATTCTTAAATGAATGAATTGCTTTATGACTAGTTCTCTGTTGCATTTCAAGAGATGTCAGTAGCCCTAGCCGGTTTGGCTCAGTGGATAAAGCATTGGCCTGTGGACGGAAGGATCCCGGGTTTGATTCCAGTCAAGGGCACGTCCCTAGGTTGCAGGCTCCTCCCCTACCTGGGCCCTGGTTGGGTCGCCTGCAAGAAGCAACCAATCGATGTGTTTCTCTCACATAGATATTTCTCTCTGTCTTTCCCTCTCTCTTCCACTCTCTCTAGAAATCAATGGAAAAATATCCTCGGTTAGGATTAAAAAAATAATAAAGGACATGTCAGTAAATTCAATTCTCTTGTCTTTGTCTCAAATGTCTTGCAGCCATAAATGGATACATGTATGGAAATCTGCCAGGACTGGATATGTGCTTAGGAGACAACATTTCCTGGCACGTACTTAGTGTGGGATCACAGCAGGACTTACATGGGATATACTTTTCAGGAAATACCTTCATTTCCGCAGGAGAAAGGGGGGACACTGTGGCCTTGTTCCCCCACACTTCCGAGACACTTTTAATGACACCTGATTCCACAGGTAAGTGGTAAATCTTCTCCTTCAACCAGGAACATGTTTAAAGTATGAAAAACAGTGTCATTATATGCACTGGATATTGTTTGTACAGGAGAAAAAGAGAAATTATATAAATAGTTCTTGGAAAATTGTTGCTCTTTTCCATTTAATTTATAAGAACACTGGTATGTCATCTTCCTGTGCATAAAAATTTTCTCATTCTCTCCCAGTTTTTTCTTCCTGGCTCCAGGCTTTAAACCAACCCACACTACTCAAAAACAGTGAAGATGTTTTGAAGCATTTGACCTTGTCTTTTTTCAACTATCTGCTGCATTTCTTACTCTCCTGTCTATTTGTTTCCCAGGACTTCCTTCTGCTTCTACCTTACCCTCCTCTCTCTGCCTTCCTTTCCTATATCTCTCCTTGATAGCTTTGCTCTAAAGGGAGAGGTTTTGATTTCAATGAGCTTGATTGTTGCTGAAAAATATTTTTTAAAAATACATCCCATATCAGAGAATTGTTGTGGGGATCAGAGGAGCCAAGCCTCCATTCTAAACCTAACACCCTCATTTGTAAAATAAGCATTGTAATAATTTACAACTTACAAAAAGGAATAGGCAATGATCAGATCCCATGAGATACAAGAAGTAAAGATGCAGTAAAGTGCCTGGAATATGTTGGACTTTAAAGAAAATGTTAGTGTCTTCTTTTATCCTGCAGATCCAACTTCACAAACACACACAAAATCATCTATCTTGATCAAAAACTACTGGCATCAATCAAATACTGTCTACACAATAAACTAGTTACTCTATAAATACCATGGATTTGTATCTTAACTCTTTGTAATGCCACAGATTCATTTGACTACATTTTCTATATTCCAAAACTTTTAATTTTGCTTTTCAAACAAACAAAATCTGTGAATAAGTGCAATTAAGGGGGAGGAGAAATTTTCTCCAACACTCTCTTCTCTGTTGCAGGCATTTACTCAGTGGCAAGTTATTGCCAGCCCAGCCCTACTCCTTACTCTCTTTTCCCCTGAACTTAAAAAAAATCATCTGCTCTTTATTCTCTTTTGTAAACAATATCATTTCTAATAAACATGTGGAGACATCAACTACATTTCAAGCACTGTGCTATATGAGAATCATTTTATCCTAAACAAGTTCTCTTTCCTAAACCCTCTGAATCTGAAGGTTTTTCTTCCTTGTCCATCTTCTTGAATCTTACCCTCCATAAAAATTAATAACAACAATAGAAACATGTAAAGAGTTGAAAGAGAGAGTTATTGCTATGAAGGTAATATTAAGCAGGGTCAGAATGTGATGTGCATAAAATTTACCAAAATAAAAGACAATCTGAATTCAGGTGGAATTCACTGTTCTAAACCAGGCTGGGTTTTTTATTGTTGTTGTTGTAGTGGTGATTTCTTTTGGTCATGGTTATTCTTTGGAGTTTTTAATGTATTAAACTGAATCCTTTCAACTTCCTTTCACTCCTTCTTCCACTACCTCTATGATCTAAGCCACCATCATCTCTCATGGATGATTTTAATAGCCTCCTAACAGGTATCCTTTCTTCCACCTTACCCACTACAGTTTATTCTCAGCACAGAGGCCAGAGTGCCCATATGTCACTCAACAATTCAAAATTCCACAATGGCTCCCCATTTCACTAAGTAAAGGCAACAGACTTTTCAGTGGCCCATGGGACCCAGCCCTCCTTTCCCCACCAGTCTTCTCTCCTGGTACTCTCACCCTTGCTCACTCCACTCTAGGCACACGGGCCTCTTATAAGGTCCTCAATTGCACCAATTAGACCTTCATCATAAGGGTGTTTGCTACCTGCTTCCCCTAGATCTACTATTCACCTCTCATGAGTCTTTGCCCAAATGCCACCCTCCCATCAAGGCCTATCCTAATCATCCTATAAACATTGTCCATTGCTCCTTTGAGCCCACTCCACCCCAGAATCCTCAATCTTCCTTACACTGTTATACATTTTTCTTTGATGCATAGCATTTATTACCTTCCAACATATATAAAAGTTATACTATGTCTACAAGACTTTGCAATATAAACTGTAAGGGCAAGGATTTTTAACTGTCGTGTCTATTGATGTTTCTAAAGTGCCTGGAAATATGCCTGGCATAAAGAAGATACTCAACAAATATTCATAAAATTAGTGAAAGAATGAACTATCTTACTGTATTTCTTTGGGGGTTTATATCTTACAGATGACTTCACGGAGAGAAAGAAGTCTGAATGCAAAACTTTATGAATTATTTTCTTATTTACCTCTAGGAATTTTTGATGTGGTTTGTCTGACTTCACAGCATTATCAAGGAGGCATGAAACATAAATACAAAGTGAGGCAGTGTTCAGAGCAATACCCTCATCAAACGCAGTACCAAAAGGAGAAAATTTTTTATATTGCAGCTGAGGAAGTTGTGTGGAATTATTCTCCTAGCAGGACGTGGGAAAGAGAACTGCACCATTTACAAAGAAAGGAGAAGTATGGTGATAACTTCAGTCTCTAACTAGGAAGGCTTCATCCTGTAGTTTCTCACCCTTTCTTTTCAGTGTATGTGTGTGTGTGTGTGTGTGTGTGTGTGTGTTGTAATTTTTTGTGTTTGGTATGGTATGTGTGTGTACTATGCATGTATGTGATTGGTATGTGTTTATGGCATGTGTGTGTTTAGGATACATTCAAATTTTGAAGTTACAAATAACTTCAAAATGTGTGTGTATAATATCTTAAATTCCAAATGACTTAAAATCTTTCTAAATTTCTAAATAACTTCTTCTGTGCATTGTTTCTTCTTGTTTCTCTTTCCATTTCTTGCATCCTATTTTCCTTATGGGTGCTACCATCCAATTATATCACTTTGAGGTATAATAAAAATATTTTTAGCTACATTTAACATTTGGAATCAGTCAGATTTTCCTTTTGTCCACATTCATCTCCATCTACACCTGTTCCTCTGAAAACCTCAAATTAAAGACACTAATTTTCCTTTTAGTAAAATTTTATTTTTAACTATAGTTTTCTCTCTTACTATTTATTCATTTATCAAAACTAAAATTTTATTCTGAAAATGTGTTTTAAAGTATGGAATAAATATTCAACAATCTTACCAGAATGAATATATTTTTAAAAAGAAGAATTACTTTCCAAGGTATAATAGCTTCTAGGTATTAATAAATTACATTATTTCAATAAGAAGTTCTTCCATATGAGAATGTATCTAATTTAATTGTTAAATTAACTAATTTTGTGGGTTTTGTTTTTATTTTCATTTTCTTAAAGTGAAACAAACATATATTTGGATAAAATTGGGACATTTCTTGGGTCCAAATATAAGAAAGTCGTATACCGTCAATACGATGATATCACATTCACAAAGCAAACAAAAAGAAATGAAGATGAAAAGCATCTGGATATTCTAGGTATAGATATACAGTAAGAGTGATTTGGGGTGTTTGCTTCTTGTTTTCAGCCACTAGAGATTGTTGCACACATTGGGAATACTGTCAACTTCCATCTTGTCAAAGAAAAATGCCTATAATGCTAACTCTAATTTGTTTTACTGGAAAAAAGAGTGGCTCAAGTATTGTTTAAAGGAAAGTAAAGAGACTGCAGAAAATTAATATGGTCAGTTTCACATTACTTGGCTTCTTGCACTCAGAATTCAAGAATTATGTATCTGGGAGGGACCTTAGATGTAGCATGTAGAGATAATTGCATTGAAATTAAAATGAAGCCCAGAAATTTGTCTATGTGAGCAGGGGGACTTCTTTGCTTAAATTTGCTTTTAATTTAAACACTTTGGTGTTCCGACTCAATTTCATCTCTGTCCAAGAGTGAGGAAAATTATAGCCCTTTCTTCCAACCTTGACAGATCAGCTAGGAAACCTACACCACTGAGCACTCACATGTAACATTTTCATAAGTCACATGTCATTGTTTAGGCTTCACGTGGCATTTCCATAGGTCATATGATGACTTCATATGTAAAATGGCTTTTCCATATGTTGTCTAGTATTTCCAGAAGTCACATGGTATTTCCATATGCCCAATCTTGTTTGGTGCCTGCTATCTATGTATCTATCAAAGGGCATTTTTGGCATGGGATCCTGAGAAGATGGATTTACATGCTGATGAAGGGAATGGTTATTGTTCTGGACTTTTGAGCTTGCCCCTTTTTGAGGGAGGGAGACAGGGAGGTCTGTGCTATCTAGTACCCTCTGCTGGTAGGTGGTTCCCTATCTTTAGTAACAGCTGGATGTTTATTTTCTCTAGGATTCTGGCCAAATGCAACAAGATAAATAACACAATATGACTCTCTATATCCCATTATCATTTATACAACAAAAAAGAAAACACTTTATATAAAAGGAAAAACAAGCACAGCATTTGGGAAGGTAGAATTTCACAGGCGTCAAAGAGGTGTTGACTTTAGCTTTAGTCAGTGTTCACCAGGTCTCTTCAGGGCTCTGATTTTAGTAATTATAGCACAAGTTTGAAGAGAGTTCTTACTGTTTAGTTCATCTCAAAATCATCTCTGTTTCAGAATTTTTAGAGCCACCAATTCAATCTGCTTTCAAATAGAAAGAAGATTTAGAGCAAATGTTATACCTTCAGTTCTTGGCCTGGGATGAAAGAGAGAAAGAGTAAAATTAAGGGGTCTTTGGTCTATCAGAGAGAATATTACCCTGGGTCATAAAAAGGCCTTGTAGCTCCTTCCAATTTTCCACTAGGGTGAAGGGAGAAAAGAATTAAAGGCTTAAATGATGATGTTGGGTCAAGAAAGAAAGTAAAGTGCTCCATTTCTAAATTGTGTGTTTTTGTATGCATTACCTGATGTTCATCAAAGTAGGTTTTCTGGAGATGAAGCTTATAAAAATTCTAGATGACTAAAATTTTCCAGGCAAAAATCATGTTTTATAAATCAGCAATGATCCACTTTATAAATGTGTTTGTGTTTTATTTGGCACATGTTAAGGAAAAGGATAAGAATAAGTTACTCTGTAAATACTTGAGGACAGATGACTCATAATTCAAAATAAGTAAAGATTATTTACACATTTTTCTTCTTATATTTCCTAGGTCCTTTAATATTTGCCACTCCTGGTGAAAAAGTCCGGATTATCTTTAAAAATAAAGCCTCAAGGCAATATTCTATTTATGCTCATGGAGTAAAAACACAGAATTTCGCTGTTGTCCCAACACAGCCAGGTAACTGCTTTGGGAGAGGGGAAAAAAAAGCTTTTATACAGGTCTATGGGGCTAAAGTTCCTTCTTAAATACGGATGTAGTTCCAGATGAGAAAGATCACTGGACTAGTAAGAAGGGCCTGAAGAACTTGGGAGAGGAATTCCTTTTGCAAATTGAGTTTGCTTCCAGGAGGAAGCACCATAAGCAAAACTTTCCAGTGTATACAATTTCTCCTCTAGAGCTACCTCCCTCCCACCTCTCCACCTATCCAGCTGCCAAGTATTATTATATTCAATCTCTCCAACTCAAATGCTAAAGTAGGAGTTGAGTACAAGATGTAGTATGTGAGGAAGGGGCAGGGATAGAGTTGAGCTGCTAAGAGGAAGTGGTGAACCTCTTGTATTAATATTTCTAAGGCATCACCACTTTAGAGCATGCCATTCACTTTCTCAACTTAGAAGAAAATGAAAAGGTTTTACCATATGCTTAGGAAGCTGACTCTGAAATGAAGATTTGTGTGCAGGTAGTGCTCTTGGGATCAATGACAGTGGAGAGAAAGAGAAGGAAGCAGAATTGATCAGGGGGGAGAGGTTGAACAGAGATGCAGTCTTAATATAAGTCACAGCCAACCATGCAAGAAGTTCTGAAGAGAGGGTGGCCCCAACTGTCCTGAGTTGGGGTGAGAGAGCTGGCCCTGTATGTCCCTGTGTCACCAAACCGGTTCCATGCCAGGGCCTGGCCCTGCACCAGCATGGCCTGGGACATTTCCAGTGTGAGGCAACCTCCAGGCTCCTAAGGAAAGATTTCAAGAATGATTTAGAGTGAGAATGAAAGTAAGTTTTATTCAGGTAGAGACAAAGAGAGGGGCCAGGACACAGGCACCGTTGTGAAAGAAGCAAGAGCCTGAGTGAACCGGGGAAACTCGCAAGTGAGTTGTGCAGTGGGTAAGTCAGTTCTTGGGATTTTATGTGTTTCCAAGGGTAGGTTATTTCTGAACTTTGTGGTGCTAAATTCTGACTCTGTCTTCTTGCTGTGGGGGATGTCTTGTTCCTAATATGGTCCTTTCCAGAAGTGTCATGGCCATTCACCCCTTTGGCCCCCTTCTACTTGTGGTGAGTTTCCATTACAATGATGGTGTAATGAGCTTTGGATCAGTATCTGGTCATTTTTTTTCTTGGAATGATCTGGTTTTAGCCAGTCCTGTTGTTGTTGACTTCTGTGACCACCACAGGGGTTTCCTGCCATGAGCTAGTTCTCTTTGGTCATAAAAGGAGGTGAGAGGACCTAGTGGTTTATTGGCCTGTGATGTTGGCTCATACTTTCTCACTCCACTCATCAGAATTTTCCCCAAACTTCTTTCTATTCTGCCTCCCCTGCAGCAGTCATTGGATGCAGGTTTTGGCAAGAAGGGTTTACAGCCAATGGAGCCAGTCCTTTGTTGTTAAAGAGGGATCGAAGAGGGGTATCCAGGATGTCCCCCATAGTTCCCCACAAAAACAAGAAATTCTAGAAATTAAGGGTATCGAGGAAAGAGCCACTTGACAGTGGTTGAAATATTTTCTTTTGATTTTAAAAACAGTCTTATATTGCAATGTGAATTGCCTATCAAGGGTGTTTGCAAGCCAGCACTATGTACTGATTAATCAGGAAAGGATCACATTCCCTGTATTCCACAAACACTTCTGAGTATTTGCTGTGCCCCAGGCCAAGTGTGGTGTGCTGGAAGGGCAGGGTAAAAAGTAAGTAGGTAGTTAAAGACTTGGAAGTAGGGAGACTGGGGATAAGGTTGGTTAGTGAAGGATGAAAACTATGTCACAGGTGCTTAGGAAAATTAATTTAATACTCTGGAAGTGGGAGGTGGAGGATTATACAGCAAGGGGTAAGAGTGGGTCATCAAAAGAACTTTCCTGCAAGAGTCACTAGGGATCATTCTGCAGGGATCATTCAAATAGTTCTGGGTGGAAAGGATGTCTACGTAATCCACAAATTGGAAAGTTCAGAGCTGGGATTCAAAACAAGTCTGTCATATTCTAACGCCTGAGTTATCATCACAACAATAAATGTTTGTTGAATGAATGAATTAGATATTTAATAACTGACATTTTTCAATGGCAGAATCGCTGTAAGTTTTTGTTCCAATAACCCTGACTACATAATAACCAACATCATAATGACATTGAACTTGCCCAATGGCCCAGGTAATGCAACATCAAGGGCTTCTTTTGCATCATCTAATCTGATTTCTAAATTCCTGTCTTATGTGCATGTGGAAACAGAAACTCAGAAATATAAACACATTGTCTAAAATCACAAAGCTAGGAGCAGTAGATCCAGAGTGGGGGAAAAACAAAACAAAACGAGGACTCTGTTGCCAATTATTTGCATAGCTATAGCATCCTCTCATTATCTGGTTCTCCATACAGAAGTATGGTTTAAAAGATTCTATATTAATACATTGTATTTGCCTATTTTTAGGAAGAATCCGAACATACATTTGGCAGATTCCTGAAAGAACTGGTCCTACCTCAAAGGACTTTGAATGCATACCTTGGTTTTACTATTCCACTGTGAACCTGGTTAAGGTAAAGTTTAAATCAAATCTCAGTTTTTATTCTATCTCCTCCTAGAAATTATAATGGAAGGAAGAATGAGTTTATTTTATTTTTTTTTTAAAATCTTAGTTCTATGTAAAGTTTATATTAAGTAACCTAAATATTGCTCAGCTTTTAATCCTACACAGGCTTGCATCTTTCAAGAATAAATTATTGCATTATGATTACCTATATTTAGGACATTTTTCAAAATGTCACTATAACATCTTTGTTTCATTGAGTCAGATCTGAGTAACAGAAAACAAAGTACAGAGTCTGAAAATTCTATAATTAATAGAAATAAATATATACATACTAGAGGCCCAGTGCACGAAATTCGTGCATGGGGGAGAGGGGGAGGTGCCCCTCAGCCCAGCCTACACTGTCTCCAATCTGGCACCCCTGGGGGATGTCCAACTGCCAGTTTAGGCCCAATCCCTAAACTGTCAGTCGGGCATCCCTCTCACAATCCAGGACTGCTGGCTCCCAACCACTCACCTGCCTGCCTGCCTGATTGCCCCAACTGCTTCTGCCTGCCAGCCTGATCACCCCTAACCACTCCCCTCCAGCCTGATTGATGCCTAACTGCTCCCCTGCCAGCCTGATTGCCCCTAAATGCCCTCCCTTGCCAGCCTGATGACCCCCAACTGTCCTCCCCTGCAAGCCTTGTCCCCCCCAACTGCCCTCCCCTGTAGGCCTGGTTGCCCCCAACTGTCCTCCCCTGCAGGCCTTGTCCCCCACAACTGCCCTACCCTGCAGGCCTTGTCCCCCCCAAACGCCCTCCCCTGTAGACCTGGTTGCCCCCAACTGCCCTCCCCTGCTGACCTGATCGCCCACAACTGCCCCCCCCTGCCAGCCATCATATGGTGGCCATCTTTGACCATATGAGGGCACCATCTTTGTGCAAGGGTGTGATGGTCAATTTGCATATTACCACTTTATTATATAGGATTACATATTTTTTAAAACCCTCAACTCTGGAGTTTTAGTTTATTTGCATTTTTTTTTAAAAAGAGTTTTCTCTTTGAACTTTTAGTTATTTGGACCACTTTGTAGCTGGAACAAAAATCTACTCAGACATTCAACCCCAAAACAAAATTAATATAAACAAACTAAGGCTCCTGGCTGGAGGTGCTGTGGGAACAGAGGCATCACAGGAGAAAGGATCTGAGACCTTTAGAATCTCTGCCAATCAACTCCAATGCCAGGGAATTCTAATTAAAACCAAAGTTCTGTTCTTTAATTACATTTTCAAAAATAGAACTAAATCCATTGAGGAATGTGTCTAAAATCCCTTCCAGGAGTTTGTTGTTCTCTTTAAACTTCAACTCCAATGAATGAGATGACAATTTTTCTTTAATCAAAGATTTAGCATGTTTTGTTCCTTACTCTCAGACTTAGAATCCTAATAATTAAAAACTCAGGATCTGTAAAACAAACAAACAAACAAACAAACAAACAAACAAAAAACCCTCAGGATCTGATCTCACTAAAACCAAAACTTGATTCCATTCTTTTTATTGATTGGGGGAAATTTTTAGTTGTGGGCCTGGTTAATAATCTTGCTTTGTTTCTTCAGGATCTTAACAGCGGGCTGGTAGGCCCTTTGATAGTATGTCGCAAAAACACCAAAGCCAACATAGTTCACCGTGTTCTCCATTTCATGATTTTTAATGAGAATGAATCCTGGTACTTGGAAGAAAATATCAACACCTATTCTCTAGAACCGAACCAAGTAGACCGGAATGATGATGCTTTTAACTTGAGCAACCAAATGCATGGTAATGTCCACTAACTGACATCCCAACTGTAGCCTACAGGGTGTTTTCCACAAAACAAACAGATGAGGTTCAAATTTGTCAAGCTCAGCACAGTTTAGAAAACATAGATACATACAGTTGGGTATATATCACATGACAAACTTTTCCCATAAATGGCCAGATAGTAAAGAATTTGGGCTGGAGGTGGCTGCAGGGACAGAGGCAACATTCCATCTCTGCCATAAGCTATCTTCCTCTCTGTTCTTGTAGCACAAAAGCCCCCATAGACAAGAGGCAAACAAATAGAAGTGGCTGTGAGCCAACACAACTTTATTTATAAACACTGAAATTTATAGTTCATATAATTTTCACATGTCAGGAAATATTTGCCTTTTTAAATATTTTTTAACTATTTAAATATTTAAAAACCACTATTTGCTCATAGGCCATAGAAAAATGCAATGAATGGGCTGGATCTGGTCTCTGAACTGTACACCACTATCTTAGTAGTGTGGCAAATTCTTAAGCCGTGCAGGCAACGGAAAACCAGGAATATCAGCTGCCACTTCTGGAGGGCCTTACTAAACACTTTTCCAAACATTTCACCTGGGTAAACATAGGGGCAGTTAGGGTTTGAGGCAAACCAGAGAGCACCTGGCCCCACGCACTCCTCCCTACCACCATCACCAAATGACCTTCATAGGCAGAGCTTTTAAAATCCCCATGCTTGTCAATCAAAATTCTCTTATAGGTTGATTGTAAAAAGGCTCATTCTGTTTATGACTTTCCCCATCTAGAATCACAGCAATAAGACAATTATTCAACTAGAAAACACATAAACAATCTCAATCACAATCTTACTTAACCTAATTTTTAGGAAGCTCAAGAAGATGACTAGGTAAGGGTACCTTAACTAAGGCAAACCCAAATATGATCGTCTCCAATGTTTTAGTTTTTCCCCCACAAGAAATATATGTAAACTTAAAATTAATTTAAGGACTACATCCATTCTAATTATCATCTTACTAGGCCCTAATGAGATACACAGACCCAGCTGGGCCATCTTCTATCCAGCTGTTCACAGTGTGGGGGCTGCAGATTGTGCATTGCTACAATTCAAGGCTGACTTGAGAGAATGTTACAACTGAAACAGAAACACAGGGCTGTCTTTTACATTCCTTATTTGAAGGTCAAAAAAGGTTTCATGAAGGGAGAAGACATTGAGTATTTAAGGATGCATAAGAATCTGTCTAGTAGAAAATGAGAGGAATGTGAGCTAAGTCACACAGCACCTAGAAAGAAAAAGCCAACAGAATTGTGGAAGACCTTGAATACTTTGTTAAGAATGTAGACTTGATCTAAACCAGGGCTTCTCAAGCTTGCCTCTATTGACATTTTGGGCCGGTTAACTTTTTGTTGTGTGAGGCCGACCTGTGCATTGTAGGACGTTTAGCAACATCCCTGGCCTCCATCTTATAGATGCCAGTAGCGCCTTCCCCCAAGTTGTGATGGGGAAGGTGCAAAAAATGTCTCTAAGGCTAAGCATTGCCAAAGGTCTCCTGGAAGACAAAGTTCTGTTGAGAACCATTGTGCTAAAGGCACCAGGGGCACTGAGCTAGGGAACAATAGGAATAAATGCATATTTCAGGAGCAGCTCTGGCAATTATCTAAGCACTTGTGCTGCAAGTGTGGTCCATGGATCAGCAGCAGCGATGTCACTTCAAAGTTCGTGAGAAATGCAGAACTTTAGGCTTCACAGACCTAGTACATCATAATCTGCAGTTTAAAAATGTTTATTGAATTTATTGGAGTGACATTGATTAATAGAATTATATAGGTTTCAGGTGTACAATCCTACAATGCATCATCTGTATATTTTATTGTGTTCACCACCCCAAGTCAACCTCCTTTCATCACCATTCATCCCGCCTTTACTCTTTTCTACCACCCCCACCCCCTTTCTGGCAATCGTCATGCTATTTTCTGTGTTTTGTTTTGCTTTGTTTGCTTGTTGTTCTGCTAGATCTGCATTTTAACAAGATTCCCAGAGCAGATGCACATTAAAGTTTGAGAAGCACTGGCCTAAAGCAATCTCCTTGTTTTTTCTATTACATCTCTCCACCAGCTAAAAGTGTTAGAACCCTGCCTACATTAATATATGTTTATAGATTATATTTTTCTAACACTGTATTAATGCATTTTATACATTTCAAAAAATGAACACAAAATAGAAAGTTGAAAGAGAACATTCTAATATTTTCTTCCTATTACCCTTTGAAAACCATACGTACATAGAGGATTAGAGAGGGAGAGAGACAAAGAGCTGGGACCACAGGCAGATGGCATTTCAGTGATACCAGTGACAGATCATGGAAGTCTGACTTAGGGCAGTTAAATGAGAACACACACTCCTAATATTCTAAGAACCTCTTGTGATAATCTTAAATATACTTTAAATACATAGACATGTTAAACTATCCATCAATTTAAGTATCTTTAGTTATGAAATATTCTAATCCAACTCAATTGTGTTAAAGCAGCGGTTTTCAACCTGTGGGTCATGACCCCTTTGGGGGTTGAATGACCCTTTCACAGGGGTGGCCTAAATACATCCTGCATATCAGATATTTACATTACGATTCATAATAGTAGCAAAATTACAGTTATGAAGTAGCAACAAAAATAATTTTATGGTTGGGAGTCACCACAACAAGAGGAACTGTATTAAAGGGTCGCGGCATTAGGAAGGTTGAGAACCACTGTGTTAAAGTCAAGTCAATTCCTCATTTGCTCAAGCAAAATAAAAAACCTCACTAGTATTAGACACAGCCATGAATGGATGTTTAGTCATGTTTAACTGAATCCTTAGACTTGTTTCAAAATCCTCATGACCTCTGAAAACATCCATGATACTTTCTTTCTTTTTTAAAAGTTTATTGGGATGACATTCATTAACAAAACCATACAGGTTTCAAGTGTAAAACTCAACAAAACATCATCTGCATACTGTATCATGAGCCCATGGCCCAAAGTAAAGTATCTCTCTGTCCCCATTTATCCCTTCTTTGTCCCCTTACACCTCCCCCCAACCCTTTTCCCTCTGGCTATCACTATACTGTTGTCTCTGTCTATGTGTTTTATATAGGTAAAAATTTTTTAGTTAATCCCTGCATCTTTTTTGAACCTACTCCCCCAACCCTCCTCCCCTCTGTCAGTCTGTTCTATGTATCTATGTTTCTTTTTCCATTTTGTTTGTTAAATTATTTTATTCATTAGATTCCATATATAAGTGAGATATATGATATTTGTCTTTCTCTGACTGGCTTATTTCACTTAGCATAATATTCTCCAGGTCCGTCCATGCTGTCTCAAAAGGTGAGATTTCCTTCTGTTTTATGGCTGAGTAGTATTCTATTGTGTAAATATATCACAGCTTTTTTATCCACTCATCTTTCAATGGGCACTTGGGCTATTTCCAAGTCTTAGCTATTATAAATAATGCTGCAATAAATATAGAGGTATATATATTCTTTCAAGTTAGTGTTTCAAGTTTCTTCAGATATATTCCCAGAAGTGGAATCATTGGGTCAAAAGACAGTTCCATTTTTAATATTTGAGGAAATTCCATACTGTTTTCCACAGTGGTTGCACCAATCTGCATTCCCATCAACAGTGCACAAGGGTTCCCTTTTCTCTAGATCTTTGCTAGCACTTATTGTTTTTTTATTTATTAATGATGGCCATTCTGAAAGGTGTGAGGTGGTATCTCATTGTGGTTTTAACTTGCATTTCTCTGAACAGTGATATTGAACATCTTTTCACATGGTTATTGTCCATCCGTATGTCCTCTTTGGAGAATTGCTTATTCAGATCCTTTGCTCACTTTTAATTGGATTATTTATTTTCTTGATGTTGAGTTGTATGAGTACTTTATATGTTTTGGATATTAACCCCTTTTCAGATGCATCATTGACAAACATGTTCTCCCATTCAATAGGTTGCCTTTTTCATTTTGTTGATGGTTTCTTTTGCTGTGCAAAAGATTTTTTGTTTGATGTAGTCTCATTTGTTTATTTTTTCCTTTGTTTCCTTTCCCCAAGGAGATATATCAGGAAAAGTATTGCTTGAGAGATGTCTGAAATTTTCCTGCCTATGGTGTCTTCCAGGATTTTTATGATTTCACATCTTACATTTAAGTCTTTTATCCATTTTGAGTTTATTCATGTGTATGGTGTAAGTTGGTGATCTAGTTTCATTTTTGGCATGTATCTGTTCAATTTTCCCAATGCCATTTATTTTTTTTAAATATGTTCTGACTGCCCTAGCTAGTTTGGCTCAGTGGCTAGAGCATGGGCCTGTGGACTAAAGGGTCCTGGGTTTGATTTCGGTCAAGGGCACATGCTCGGGTTGCGGGCTCAAATCCCAGTAGGTGGCAGGTGATCAATGATTCGCTCTCATCATTGATGTTTCTATCTCTCTCCCTTCCTCTCTGAAAGCAATAAAAATATATTTCAAAAATAAATAAATAAAATAAAAATAAATATGTTCTTATTGATTTCAGAGAGAGGAAAGGAGAGGGAGAAAGAGGTACCATATCCTAGCATGTGGTACTAGTATATCTTAAAGAATGTTCCATGTGCACTTGAAAAGAATGTATATTCTGCTGCTTTGGGATAAAATATTTGCTAAATATCAATTCAGTCCATCCAATCCAGTGTGTTATTTAAGGTCACTATTGCCTTATTTTTTGTCTGGAAGATCTCTCCATTGATGCCAATGGGGTATTAAAATTCCCAACTTTGACTGTATTGTTAATCTCTCCCTTAATGTCCACCAAGATTTCTTTATATATTTAGGTGCAGCTATGTTGGGTGCATATATGTTTACAAGGTTTATATCCTCCTCTTGGGTTGATCCTATTAGTTTTCTGTAATGACCTTCTGTGCCTCTTGTTATGGCCTTTGTTTTGAAGTTGATTTTGTCTGACATAAGTATTGCTACCCCAGCTTTATTTGTTTGTTTGTTTGTTTGTTTCCACTTGCATGAATTTTTTTTTCTATCCCTTCACTTTCAGTCTGTATCTTTTGTTCTGAGGTGGGTATCTTATACACAGCATATAGTAGTATATGGGTTATGGGGTTTTTATCCATTCAGCTACCATAGATCTTTTGGTTGAAGCTTTAATCCATTCACATTTAAAGTTATTATTGAGCCCTAACCAGTTTGGCTCAGTGGATAGAGCATTGGCCTGCTCAAGGGTCCCAGGTTCAATTCCGGTCAAGGGCATGTACCTTGGTTGCAGGCATATCCCCAGTAGGGAGTGTGCAGGAGGCAGCTGATCGATGCTTCTCTCTCATCGATGTTTCTAACTCTCTATCCCTCTCCCTCCCTTTCTGTTAAAAAAATCAATAAAATATATTCTTAAAAAAAGCTTTAAAGTTATTATTGATAAGTACTTATTTATTGCTATTTAATCTTTATTCCTACGTTCCTCTCTATATATATTTATTTTCTTCTTTCTTCTTCTTAAAGAAGGCTTTTTTTAAATATATATTTTTGTTGATTTCAGAGAGGGAGAGGGAGTGAGAGATAGAAACATCAATGATGAGAGAGAATCATTGATTGGCTGCCTCCTACATGCCCCACAATGGGGATCGAGCCTGCATCCTGGGCATGTGCCCTTGACCAGAATCAACCTGGGACCCTTCAGTCCTCAGGCCGATGCTCTATCCACTGAGCCAAGCCAGCTAGGGCTAAAGAAGGCCTTTTAACATTTTTTGCAATACTTGTTTGTTGGTAATGAACCCCTTTAGCTTTATTTCACCTTCAATTTTAAATGATAGCTTTGCTGGATGGAATAGTGATGTTTGTAGGTCCTTGCTTTTCATCACTTTGAATCCTTTATGCCAATCCCTTCTGACCTGAAGCATTCTGTTAAGAAAACAGCTGACAGCCTTATGGGAGCTCCCTTGTAGGTAACTAACTGTCTTTCTCTTGCTGCTCTTAAGATTCTCTCTTTGTCTTTAACCTTTGTCATTATAATTATGATGTGTCTTGGTGTGGGCTTCTTTGGGTTCATCTTGATTGGGACTCTGTGCTTCCTAAACTGTGACTTTTTGCTTCATCAGATTAGGGAAGTTTTCAGTCATTATTCTTTGAAACAGGTTCTCAATTTCTTGCTTACTCTCTTCTCCTTTTGGTGTCCCCATGATGCAGATGTTGTTATGCTTGATGTTGTCCCAGAGGTCCCTTTGACTTTCCTCATTTTTAAAAAATTCATTTTTCTTTTCATTGCTCTCCTTACTGTTATCTTGTCCTCTAAATCCCTGATTTGATCCTCTGCTTCAGCTAAAATGCTGTTGATTCCTTCAAATATATTCTTCACTTCTGGCTGATTCTTTTTTATGTTTTTTTATGTGCTTTTAAATACTTACTATCTCTTTGTTTAAGCTCTCACCAAGATCATCCATTCTTTCCCTGAGCTTTTGGGAATCCTTATAATTATTCTTTTATAGTCTGCATCTGTTATCTCGGTTGTTTCCATTTCATTTAATTCTTTTTCTGGGGATTTCTCTTGTTCTTTAATATTTGTCTTCCCATTTTGTCTGCTTTTTTGTGTTTTACTCTGTGTATTAAGTAGATCTACTATGATTCCCAAGCTTGTTTTCAGGGCTTTCTGATGTAGGTGCTTTATTGGCTTTGATGGCACAATTTTCTAGGTCACCTGATCTTGATGCTCCAAAAATGTTTCTTGTATGGGTTTTATGCCCCTTCCTGTTGTAATTGAGTTTTCAATGCTATTGGTCCATTCATGGGTGGATTTAACCCTCAGGCTGGCTGATTATAAGTATAGATCTTTTTCACTGTGTATAAATCTGTCCCCAAAAATGGAGTTGTTCCCAGCAGGTTCTGGTGCCTGCTGGAGTTCCCTTTGGCTGTGCCATTTGTGTGGCTTGTTGGGTCAGGTTTTGGTGACATTTGAAACCCACCAATGGTTGTGTTGGTTCTGGGGCACTTGGGTGGGGTTCTGGGGCAGGTTGATGTCAGACATTGTATGTAACTGGCCCTGGGCTACCACACTAGTCACTGATTGTGGCTCTGTCTACTAGGCTTAGGTGTGCATGGGAGGGCTCAAGCTGTGTATAAGAGTCAGCTTCCTGGATCTCTGAGCTGGGGGCAGATCAGTAAAAGGTCCAAGGCTCTATGAGGTTGGCATCCAACTGTCGGCTACTCTGCCACCCCCTGAGGTTTCCTGGACTTCCTCTAGAGCAGTGGTTCTCAACTTTCCTGATGCCGCGACCATTTAATACAGTTCCTCATGTTGTGGTGACCCCCAACCATAAAATTATTTTCGTTGCTACTTCATAACTGTAATTTTGCTACTGTTATGAATCGTAATGTAAATATCTGATATGCTATATGTGTTTTCAGATGGTCGCAACCCACAGGTTGAGAACCGCTGCTCTAGAGCCTTTTGAAGAAAGCCTTAAAGTGGGCCCAAACTTGTCATACCCCACAGCCCCTTTCACTTGGTGCAAGCTCATTAGGGTGGGAAACTGGGTAGGGAGGACAGGGCAAGTGAGTTCTCTACTTGGGGGCAGTGTATTCAGGCGCTCAATGGGGAGAATGTGGTCCCCTACTCCAGAGCCATACTACTCAGTCTCTGCTAGAGTTTCCAATTCTAGCTCCCCCAGGAGAAGTATACCACCAGTTCAGATTGGATGTAGCCAGCTCTCCCCACTGCAGGAGAAAGCTCAGCAGGGCAGAGCCACTGGGACTTTGAAAAATAGATCAAGAGAGTTTTTTGTTGAGGGTGATGCCAGCAGAGCCTGTGGGAAGGGAGCGAGCTTTAAGACTCCCCTTGGCTGCATAGCCATACCCACTCAAGCTGGACCAGAGTATCTGAGGGAAGTGTAATTCAAAGGTCCCGGCTCTGAGTGGTGTTCTCTGCCCCACCACAACCCTCCCTCAGATCTCAACTCAATGTCTGAGGCCACCAGAACTTGGGAAGATAGAACAAAACAGTTTCCCATTTGAAGTGATGCTGGCCAAGCCTGCAGGTGAAGGGGAAGACTGGCCCCCATGCCAAAGCCTCACAGCTTAATGTCTGTCTGAGTGCCAATAGTTTCTCCAAAGAAAGAACGCAGCAAAGGTCCCTATTGGGTTCAGGCAACATTCTTTTCTGCCAGACTCAAGCTTGACAGGGTGGTGTCATCAGTATTTGAGGACCAAGTTAGTGGACTCTCCAGGCTGGTGCTGTAAGAATAGGAATGCCCAACCCTGGGAAGATGGTGCCTTAAGGTGATGTGGGATATTGACTCAGGATTGGGACCTCAGTAGCTGACTCTCAGAATTCTCTTCAAGGCCATGCCACCCAGGTCTATTCTTTATGATTTCCATATGCCTTGAGTTGCCTTTCCTCTACCAGAGCCCTGGGTGAGTGTCCTGAAACAAGCTCCTGTGTATTGTCCCTTTAGGAAAGCACCTGGGATTCTAACAAACTCCCTCCTCTTCCCTTCAGACAGAGTCCCTCTTGGTTTTCACTACCAGATGATATGCAGGCTCTACCTCCCAGCACTGGTGCTCTGTGTTGGGGGTTCTGGCATGGGACTGAGACCCCATGTTCCTCAGGGGTGTCTTTTGCAACCAAGATATCCCTCCAGTTTTTCAGCTGCCATACATGGGTGCAGGAGCCAGCTCTTTTCACATCTCCACCCTTCTTACAAGTCTCTATATAGCTTTTTCTATAAATCCTTGGATATAACACTCCAGTACAGCTGTCCTTCAGTTGGTCATTCAGGTTGATTGCACTATACTGGTAATTTAGCTGTAAATCTGGTTTGGCACTCAGAGGAGGTGAATGTAGTTCCACTTACTCTATAGCCACGTTGAAACTCCCCATGACATTTTCTATAAGATGTTGTTTTTAAATACATTATTTCAAATCCTTTTTGAACATAATAAAACTATGTCTACCTACAGCAATTAATGGAAGACTATTTGGAAATAACCAAGGTCTCACATTTCATGTTGGGGATGAAGTGAATTTTTATCTGATTGGCATAGGGAGTGAATTCGACCTGCACACAGTTCACTTCCATGGCCACAGCTTTGAATATACGGTAAGAACCTTGGGAAGCTCCATTTAATTCCATGGCAAGGTAACAAACTATGTTCAATACATATAATGTATAATATATTAGATGCAAGTAAATAATTATGCATTTAGCTATTATATCTCATGGACATTTGATAAATGCTTGTGAATATATGAATTGCATTTCTCTATATGAATTTACTCAATAATAAGACATTGATAATTATCTTTAGTTGTACCATTGTGTGTGTGTGTGTGTGTGTGTGTGTGTGTGTGAATCCTCGCCTAAGGATATTTTTATATTTATTTTTAGAGAGAGTGGAAGGGAGAGATAAAGAGAGAAACATCAATGTGAGAGAGACACAGTGATTGGTTGCTTCCCTCACATGCCCCAACCAGGGCTGAGGATCAAGCCTGCAACCAAGGTACATGCCCTTGACTGAAATCAAACCTGGGACCCTTCAGTCCACAGGCAGACAGTCTATCCACTGAGCCAAACCAGCTAGGGCAGTTTTAACCTTTCTATTCCATCTTTTTTTTTTTAATTTTTAAACGCTCAAACATAAAACATGAAAGAAAAATATCTTGAGTAGTCATATACATTTTGCCACATTTACTTTCCCCTTATATATTTTTTTTCTGAACCTAATTGAAAGCAAATTACAAACATCATGACTCTTCATTCCTAAATACTAGAGTATGTGCACCCTAAGAATAAGGACAATCTCTGCCCCCAACAACAATAACATTTCACACCCTAAAGAGAACAGTAATTCAATAATATAGTCTAACATGCAATCCATTCAAATATCCTTAGGTGTCCCCAAAATGCTCTTTATAATTGTTTTCTTTAACCCAAGATCTAATCATTTATACATAGCATTTGGTTGCCATTGTCATATCTTTCCTAAAAATCAAAATAGGCCTTCTGCCTTTTTTTCTTGATTTTTCCTGAAATTTCATTTTTGAGGGGTCCAGGCCAGTTGTTATGTAGAATATTCCATATTCTGCATTGATCTTATAGTTTCCTGATGATAGAATCCATGTTTAATATCATTGGCAAGGACACTCCATAGGTGATATATACTTCTCATATATCACATCAAAAGGCTCTGCTGTCAACAGGTTCTAATATTGGTGAAGCTAAGTTTGATAACTTTATTAAGATAATGTGTACTATTCTCTCTATTTTAAAAGTATCATCTTCCTATTGTAATTAATAATCTATAGAGAAGAGATTTTTTAAATGTATTTTATTCTCCTATAATTTTTCGCCTTCTACTTTTTTTAAAAAAGTTCCATTGATGATCCTTGCCCAAATCAAATTTTATAGTGGGGGTTACAAATAGTGGCTTTCTACTTCTATCATTCCTTCAAGATTTTTTATAAAACAAAAATTTGGTACTAGGTGTCAACTGGCTTTATTGTACCTTTTCATATGATTTTTACCATCTGTTTCTATTTTATGTATTCTTAGTCTCTTTATATCTTCTGTCTGAATTGCTTTCTTTCACCCTATCTGTCATACTTCTCCATAATTGTTTTTTTACTGACCACTTTTGACTGGCCATTTCTCTCATTTATATTAAATATTTTCAATTTTATCCTTCCCTTTTCCATTCCCAATTTAGGATTGTTTATTTACTTAAGAAGCATTTTCTTTATTTCCCATCCTAATCCCTTATATAAACACTAGAGGCCCAGTGCATGGGGGAGTGGGGGTCCCTCAGCCCGGCTTGCACCCTCTCCAACCCGGCCCCTCGGGAGATGTCAAACTGCCAGTTTAGGCCCGATCCCGCACCAGCAGTCGGACATCCCCTCTCACAATTTGGGACTGCTGGCTCCTAACTGCTCACCTGCCTGCCTGCCTGAATACCCCTAACCACTCTGCCTGCCAGCCTGATCACCACCAACTGCTAGCCTGATCGCCCCCAACTGCCCTCCCCCCCCCCCCCCCCCGCTGGCCTGATCGCCCCCAAATGCCCCCCCTGCCAACCTGATTGGGGTTGGGGAGCCAATTGTGGGGGTGGGGCTGGCCATGGGGAGGGGCTGTGGTCGGTGGGCCGGCTGGCCATGCCCCCAAATGGGGTGGAGGGTGCCAATAGGGACCAGTGTCTTGGGGGAGGAGCCATGGGTGGTTGGTTGGCTGGCCATACCTGCCCCTGATTGGGGGGGGGCGGCTGATCTGAGGTGGGGCCTGGCAGGGGGAGGGGCTGCAAGAGATTGGCTGGCTGGCCCTGCCCCCTATTGGGGTGGGGGTTTGCGATCAGAGGCAGGCAGCGTGGGAAGGGGCTGAAGGCCTATTTTGGTGGGGCAGGCTGATTGAGGGCGGGGCTGGCAGGGGTGGGGGGAGGGAGAGGGTTTTTGGCCGGCCAGGCCACTCTTTTTTTTTTTTTTTTGGCAACTTTATGACTTTTATTTGTGGTGCCTGTATTATGTCTCAAAAATACCTTCTCCCCCTGCCCAGGACAGCATTGGGGAGGGGGCAGCAAAAAATAGAAGATGTCCCTCCCTATTGCACATGGACCCTATATACAAGCACACCTGGCCCAGGCTGGTGGGATGCTTGGCACATTCTCGGATTCCTACTCAGAGGCTGGAGGGGTGACTGGTGGCAGCACATGTGAAAGGGGACCTCTGGGTGGCCACTCTGGTCCTGGCTACTGGTCCTGGCACTTCCTGGTCCTCAGTTCCTTCCTGGTCCTGCCTGCAGCTCTGGTCCCCCTACCTGGCTCAGCTTCCTGTCTCCATGGCCTCAGATGGCCCCCTTGGCTCCTGGGAGCTCTGTCCTCCCCTCCCAGCCTGGAGGTCCAAAGGGGAGGTTATGGCTTCTCAGAGACTCCCCGGCAGCCCTGTCACTTGTGTTCACATAAGGGAAGGGGTGCGTGTGACAGAAGCAGTTGTATAAATGCGGGTGCAGGAGCAAGTCCTCCAGGGTCACTTGCACAGTTTGCCGATGACGTGGATCAGGGCCACATTCTCCTCCTTGAGGCGCTGGTTGTCAGCCCTGAGGTTGGACAGGCCCTTCAGCTCCTCTTCCAGCCTTGCACTCCAGGGTCCTGTGCTCAAATCTCTCCAGCTCCAGGAGGGACTGCCTCTCTGCAAAGTGCTCCTGCCTGTACGTGGTGTGCTACAGCTCCACTTGAGTTGCACCAGCTGCAGTGTGGTCTACGTCAGGGCCTCAGGAAGTCTCTAGTTCTCAATGCGCAGCTTTGCGTAGAGCTTCCTGAAGCCTCCCTAGGGCTCTTCATATTGGGGCTGGGGTTCTGGCTTTAGGTCCTGCTGCCTCCGGAGGGGACGGGCTGGATTCTGGGCTGATGTCTGCTTCGCTTCCTTCCCCTTCGCAGGCCCTCTCTTCTCCTTGCCAACTCTGCAGTGCTCCCTGGAGGCCTGTGGTCCCTGTCCCTGCCCCTCAGGTGCCTCTACTCTCTGGGCAGGGCCATCAGAATTCTCAACCCCATGAACTCGGGGCTGCCAGGAAGGGTCCAGACTCTGTGCACCCTACTCTTGATTGATGGGAGAGTCCGATCTGGGGCAGGCCAGCAGGTGGGAGGGGCTGCGAGGTTGGCCATTGGCCCCAACCCCTGATCAGCCAGTTTGCTGGCTACAGTGGGTGTCATAGCTACCGGCCCAATCAGGGCCATCTTCTGAGGGTTTGTGTCTCCACTCACTCTGGCCCCAGCAACCCAGCACTGTGGATGTGCGGGGTTGGGGCTGGGGTCCAGACCACCCTGCGGGCTTGTGTGTCCACCGGCTCCATGGCTTCGGCCAGCACCACCATCTTTGTGGTTATGGGTGCCGCCATCTTTGTCGTGGAGTCACAGTTAATTTGCATATTACCTTTAGATCATTGTAAAATTGAGGACCAATTACATTTTATGTATTACACACCTCCAACATTTAATTTAAGCATTTGGCATAATGCAGTCCATCTTTTCCACACTGATAGAAGTTTCACATAAAGCTTTCTGAATTCTAGATGTGCTATGCTCATAGCTTCTTTAATGCTCAGGGCCTATCATAGAAATGAATTAAATGAGTACATGACTTAATTTACACAAAGTTTTACTGGTGTGTTGCTTTCTTTCCTATCCTTTAATACATTTATTCCTGTTAAACTATTTGGGGGCTTAAAAACATTTTTATTGTAGGGAATTTTATATAATAAATAGATAGAATAATATAATACACCCCTTTACCCATCACCCAGGTCCAACAATCATGACCTTTCTACACTTGCACCTATGCTTCCCATATATTTTAAGGAAAAGCCTAGATATTAGGATTGTTATTAATTTCATAATTGTGTTGGACTTTAAAAAGTAGAACAAAAAAGCTATTTAAAATTTGGCTAAGTTCTCTACAGTATATTTGATGTTCAGTTCAGATCAGCTCAACTCAGCAAATGCCTCTGAAGTTTTTAGAGCTATGCCAAGTGTTGTGTGGAAATGAAACGAAATCAAAGAGTTACCCTTCAAGGGCCACATCTATATAAGTGATTATATTAACGGGTCAGATTAAGTGGAATTTATAATAACATTTCTATAATGATAATTATAGCTAATCTTTATTTAGTACTGCCTATGTGCCAGATGCTATGCTTAATATTTTGCATGGATTTCTTATTGACCCTAACAACTTCCCTATGAGATAGGGGAATAAAATAAAGGATTAACAAGATAATGCACTTTCTTACAAACAGGAAGTGGTAGAAGTAGGATTTGAACTCCTGGATCTCATGCCAGAACCTCTCACTCTTAACCACTTCACAAAATTGCCTTTCTTAAGAATGATCCTATTTATACCACAGAGCCTAGTCCACCACCTCTCCACTCTAGCCACTTGCACTGAACTCCTCACAGATGATCACAAGTAGTATTCTCCTTCCCTGGAGGTGGAATTTAATTAGTCCAGCATTGATATAGCTGCTGGGCTTTACTCCCTGGAACTCCTGGGGGGCAAAGAGCAGCCCTCCGGGGTTACTAACCTGGTCTTGGCACAAGCCAGCTAGTCGTCTCCAGTTTGCTAAGGCTACAGTTGCTCTCGATGCCAGGGCTCCAGGTACATATTGCCTTGGACAATTGTCAATTCTTAGTTAAAATTATTTCATATTGTGCTCTACATCTTAAAATGTATCTTGTCATCAATATTACTGTCACCTTAGCAAAACTGATCTTCCTCAATAGCAATGACTCAAGCTTGCACTTTGCATCCTGGGGAATGGCTCCACCTTCCTCCTCTGTACCTTCCAATGTCTCCATGAGTCTTGAGAGCCTAAATTTCTTCTAGTCACCTCCAGCTCTCATTTCCTGCTTCTGTTCATCTCCCTTACCTCTCACCTCCTGTGGCTGCTATTTTCTCATCTCTCCTTGATTCTGATTCTCCTAAGCAACCACAAAATCAAGGCCATTGTGGGTCACAGACTTTTAGTGAAAATTTGAGGGTAAATAAAGGCTTTATTTTTTTTTTCAATACTACACAGTAATGGCAAGCACTTATTTGATATTAGACACCCCATATCTTCAATTACCCCTTCACCATGCATCACTGAGAGCTTCTGCCTCTCCTGCTTTTCACTGTCCTTCCTTCTCAGGACTTCTTTCCTGCATTCTTCCCCTCCAGACTCTCTTGACATCTCTTCTCTCTCCAAATTATTCTGGACCCTATCTTGAGCTACTCTCTCCAATACATCCCTCATCTTCCACATGCCTGCTATTTTATTATGGAGAACAACTCATCTCCCTCTTAAATTCTCTTTCTAATCCATTTGGGCCAGGACCTTGAGCTTCATCTTTCAAAATCAAAGTAGCCTACATACTTTGTGGTCTCTTAAATATCAAATTCTCTATTGGGAAGAGAAATTCACCATATAGGCCCTCAGCCCTCAGCCCCAATCCCTAGAAGGCAGATGGAGCTGCAGGAGCCAGGTGAGTTCCTTTCTGTCCCATAACCATGAGTTTTTCTGATTATATCCCTAGTTAGGAACATTTCAGTTAAAACCTTTGGGATTTGTGAAACCAGATGTTTTCTGAAATCTAGAGCATTCTTCTGTAAGAGATACTGACAAGACATCTAACACCAACACTGACACAGAAACCCTTTTAGAGTGAGGTGCTGTCCCTGTGGCCTATCACTGAAATTTTCTGGGACCTGCTCCTCCTCCAAACCCTCAGCTGTACTCAGAGGAGACATGCAGCAACACATAGTGCTTTCCAATTGTCATTTAACAAAGTCTATTAGAAGTGGGGAGTCACAGCAAATGGTATAATGTGTAAATGGCTGACTGATACCTTTTATAAGCTATTTAATGATGTTTTGTCTCCTTGTTGAGGATTCTGGACTGTATCGCTCTGACGTTTATGACCTTCCTCCTGGGGTCTATAAAACTGTAAAAATGTATACAAGAGATGTTGGAACCTGGTTATTTCATTGCCATGTTAGTAGTCACATTGATGCTGGAATGGAAAGCACTTACACTGTAATGAAATAAAAAGGTAAGCTAAATTAATTGGAAGTGATCATATTTAAATAAACTTAATGTTTACATAAAGATATCTGATCCACTGACCATGTATGTGATGTGACACACCACTCTTCCATTCAAAGATTATTGTTTTGAGATGACCAAGAAACTCTGGTTTTATTTTTAATCAAATTTATGTAAATATTCCTGATCTAATAAAAGACACTCTGATAAATGTAATTTCCAGATTCATATAATAAATGCATAAGGACAATTCATAGAACAGGAAATACAAATGACAATTGAACTTATAAAAATGTTTAACCTTCCTAATAATCAAATCATTTAAAAATAAGATTTAAACAACCATAAGATACCTTTTTGAATGAGGAAGCTATCAGTTTGGCAAAGATTTCATTTTTCAATTTTCCAATCATTAACTGTATATATTGCATATAATTTGGGGGAAGTATACAATGTTTCCACAGCTCTCAAGAAATATAAAATAATGATTCTAATTTTTTTTCATATTCATTTTATTTCCTCTCATTCCTATCTTTTTCTCCATTTTATTAGCAACATCAGTATGAAAATAGTACCTTTGTTACTGTGATTTTCATCAGTTTCTTAGTTACTTAGGCTCTCCATGAAAGTCATTATCTTTTGGTGTTTTGATACAATAATTCTAATATTTGGACAAAATAATTTTAATAATTTGACCAGGCAGTTGATCTCAGAAAATTATCAACCATGCCAAAAAACATTTATTGGCATGTTATTTCATGCTAATGAAAAACTGAAAACAAGCAAATCATCTACACTAAGTTTTGCTACACTTATCATCTAAAGGCTATCTAACATAAAAAAATTATGTCTTAAATTTTAATGGAAAAATGCTTACAATATAATATTGAGTGATAAAAAGTCTACAAAATAGTATTTGAAATATTATTCAAATTCTCTCTATATATTACATATATTATATGTCATCTATACTAATAAAAGGGTAATATGCTAATTAGACATCTTCTGGACAAAGCCATGGTGGTGGGGGCCAAGGCAGAGGTGGTTAGGGACAATCAGGCCAGCAGGGGAGGGCAGTTAGGGGGCAATCAGACCTGCAGGGGAAGGCAGTTAGGGGCGATCAGGCTGGCAGGGGAGGGCAGTTAGGGGGCAATCAGGCCGGCAGGGAAGGGCAGTTAGGGGGCAATCAGGCTGGCAGGGGAGCAGCTAGGGGCGATCAGGCTGGCAGGGGAGGGCAGTTAGGGGGTAATCAGGCCGGCAGGGAAGGCAGTTAGGGGGCAATCAGGCCGGCAGGGAAGGGCAGTTAGGGGGTGATCAGGCTGGCAGGGGAGCAGTTAGGGGCATCAGGCTGTCAGGCAGAGGCGGTTAGGGGTGATGAGGCAGGGAGGCAGGGACGCAGGCGAGCGGTTAGGAGCCAGAGGTCCCAGATTGTGAGAGGGATGTTCGACTGCAGTCTGACATCCCCTGAGGAGTCCTGGATTGGAGAGGGTGCAGGCCAAGCTAAGGGACCCACCCCCCGTGCATGTATTTTGTGCACCGGGCCTCTAGTATATATGTAAGACTGAATAGAAATTACTGAAATATTAATGGTGACTCTAAATGGTAAAATTATGAGAGAGGTTTATTTTCTTATTGTACTTTTCCATTTCTTTCAAGGTTACCTTCACATTTAAATTACTTTTAAAATCAGAAAAACTATTAAATACTAGAGGCCCAGTGCATGAAATTTGTGCACTGGGAGGGGGGTCCCTCAGCCCAACCTGTACCCTCTTACAGTCTGGGAACCCCACGATTGATCACCCTGCAGAGGGAGGCCCTGCCCACCCACCACAGCCCGCCAGTCAGTGGCCTGGGCCTCCCTCTGCGGGGCAATCATGGGGCGATGGCAGGCCCCCCGACCAATCGCATTGCACCCACCTTGGCTGGCCTGGCACCAGTGGGTGTCATAGCGTGGTCGTCCAGACAGTCATTCTGCTGTTTGGCTGTTTGGTCGATTTGCATATTACACTTTTATTATTATAGATATATATCATATCCTATTCTAAGTATGTTGTGCAGCTCTCGAGTTCTGTGGATGTTTTCCCTGTGGGCACCTTGTGGGACTGAAGACACAGAGCAGCTGAAGTGGGAGGAGGTGCAGGAGGACAGTGCCTCAAAAATCCTTTCTGAGTATAAGGACCACATTTCTCACAAAACCACAAACTTACTAGCCTAAAATATAATTTTACCTACAGCATCATATCAACACCATTAATGATATATTACTAATACAAGTATAATAATCATTACTTATTCCTATAATTAATCATACTCATTCCTAGTAAAAGAGACTTGGGTGTGGTGTCCAAGATCTAAATCCCCATTTATAGCATTGTTTCTTGGGGAAACATTTCAATTAGCATAAAGCCAAACCTGGCTCATTCTACAGGATTTCTGTCCACATGGAAGAGTGACAGCAATGTTGCTTCCAATTTCATGGCTAAGCTGTCTTGTTGCACAAACAATGGTAATTCTTTTAAGGATTTTCTTAAGACATATAAACTTTCTGGATTTTCCTTAAAGATATGTAACTATTTTACTTCAATATTCCAACTTAGATCTTCTTGAAACTTTCTTTTCGACAGCGGAAATATCTCCCTGAAGTCAGAAGTCCAGCTGCTGAGGAAAAATCTCCAGGGATGACGGAGTTCAAGAGGGCTGGCTGGAGACTTTGATGGCAGTGTACCAGGAAAACTAGCTTGAAATAAAAGTTTTGTTGGTAAATTCTGTGTGTGAGCTGCCTCTTCTTTCTGTAAATTGTGTCACAGGAATAGAATCTGTGAAGTTGAAACAAAACTTTTAATAAATGCAGTGGGATTGGGTCGAAGGGATAAAGAGAGCAGGCTCAAACTGAAGTCTAGCTCAGAGAGAAAAAAATACACAATCCAAGACTTTCCCATAAACTGCAACATTTGCAAACCTTGAGAAGAATGAAATTATCATAGCATGGATAAGCATTTAAATCAGTCTCTAAAATGCACATCCATATATGAAAGACTGAAGGTTATAGAATGTGTGCCAATTTTCTAGAAGCAAAATAGGACTCATGCTATGACTTTGTATTTAGCAATATTAACAGTTGGGATGTGTCCTGCTATAAGTAACAGGAAAAAAAACCAAGAAGGAATTATCAAAGGTGTTTATTTCAATTTTTTTTTTTTTAATTAGGAGATAGGTGGCTGCCAGGGTTGGTTCAGCAACTTGATGATGTGAGGGCAAGTGTCTCCAATTCCCTTGGCCTTTCCCTCATGACTATTGTCTCATGGTTGCAAGATGGTTGCTACAGCTCCAGATATTACATCCAGGTTGAAGGCAGAAAAGAAGCGGGGGAAAGCAGTACTAAATCACATCTTTTATCAGGAAAACATCAAGTCTGCTGAGGAGCTCTAGCAAACTTCTGCTGATGTCTCATTGGTCAAACCCTTAATATTTGGCTACTTCAAGGAAGGCTTGAAAAGAGCTTTTGTAACCTCTATAGTGGAAATAACAGGGAGAAGGAGTTGGAAATGTCTTGTGGGTTGGTTAACAAACAGCATCTGCCTTAGACAGTAAGTAAGAATATTTCAAATCGGGAGTTAAACAAAAAGTTCAACCTAAAGTTGAAACCAGCCCTGGCCAGTGTGGGTCAGTTGGTTGGGTGTCATCCTGTGCACTGAAAGGTTGCTAATAAATTAAGAATTAAATAAAAATTGAAACCAAAGTCAGACTTTTCATTTTTTTTACTTTTTTAACTTCTTAACTTTGTAATACATGAATTCCTGGAGTATTGTCAAGGAAATCCCTGACATCATATCATTTCATCCCAAAAATACATCAATATGTATCTCCAGAAGAGGACTTTTAAAAATTAATATACTAATAATTCTATTAGCTATGTGACAAGCACTATGCTAAGTGCCTGGGATTCAATACAAAACAAGGCATAATCATTGGCCCTAAGGAGGCTCAGTCTAATTGAGGAGACAGTCACATAAACAGATAATACTGATATAAAATTATCAATCATGTTTTTTATTTTTAATATTTTATGATGCTTTGGCGAGCCTTGCTATCTAGGGAGAGACTGCCCCTCCCAGACTAGTTAATTCCTAGAGATAGTTAACCACCTGTAGGTAAATCAGGCTTTCATATGCTAATCAACCAATCAAAAGTCCATACCCCCTGTCCTGGCTGAGTGGCTCAGTTGGTTGGAGCTTCTTCATCCAGTATAACAAAAGTTTGCGGGTTTGATTCCTGGTCTGGGCATATACCTAGGTTGCAGGTTCAGACCTCAGCTGGGGTGCATACAGGAGGCAGCTGACTGACATTTCTCTTTCACATCAGTGTTTCTCTCTTCCTTCCTCTCTCTCTCTCAAATCAATGAAAACATATCATCGGGTGAGGATTTTTTTAAAAAAAAAGTCCATACCCCCAACTGCCTCCTTTATCTAACTCACACACCAATCTACTATTTCCCCTACCCTAATCAACCAAAGCCAAATACCAGACAACTAGAGACAGTTCCTATGCCCCCAAACCTGCTGGAATTATTATTATTATTATGTTGTTGTTGTTGTTGTTGTTGTTGTTGTTGTTAATCCTCACCCAAGGATATTTTTTCCATTGATTTTTAGAGAGAGCAAAGGGAGGAGGAGGAAGAGAGGGGAAGAGAGAGAGAGAGGAGAGAGAGAGAATGAGAGAGAGAGAGAGAGAGAGATGTGAGGAGACACATTGATTGCTTACCTCCCATACACGCCCTAACCAGGGCCGGAATTGAACCTGTGACCCTTTGGTGCATGGGCCAATGCTCTAACTATTGGGTAACACTGGCCAGGGCTGGAATTACTAAAACTAGCCAATCCTAACCATGTTTACTCTTCCCAGCCTAGCCTTTCTTGCAGAAACCCCAATAAAATGTGTGGCCTTTGCATCCTTCTGGCTTCTACTTCTGCCTCCTAAAAAAATCTGGTGCTTCCTCATGTGGCCCTGCATGACATGTGTGCCTCTTCTTTCTAGGAAAACTGCAAGTGACAACAATGGCTTTGGCCTCTTCATTTCATCACTCAGTCACCTTTTATAAATTAAGACCTGGCACAAATCAAAGTGCTAAATGCTATGCAGAGTGGACTACCCCAGAATAGTGGTATAGAAGCAAGAGGTAATGAGGTTAGGGATGACAAGGGAGGAAAGTCACACATTGAAGTTCTATGCAATCAAGTTTCAGGTATAAGTTAGTCTTTAATCTTTTGTAAAAATAATTCTAGTATTGTACTTCTTTTCCATTGTTAATACATCATATGCTTTGATTTCCACTTCATTCAAGATTGTGAGAGAACAAAATTGAAGAAATAATTGGAATCCATATTCCATTTTTTAAAAATCCCCTTTCCCATAGAACTATAGATGTCAACACTAGCAGGCTGTCTTTGGCTGAATTAGAGTTTGAGCTTCCTCTCTTCCCCTGCTTGTGACCCCTCTGCATGCCAGTAAAAGATGAGTAAGGCCTTGACCTATTCATGGGCAGCCAAAGGGGTGGAGATAATGATGACATTATCTGTCATCATTCTCTAAATAATCATGAACTGGACAGTTGCATTGTGCAAGGTCAATTCAGTGGATTCATTATCAAAGTTCTATACGTGACCACACTCCACCCGTAATTACAGTTACACAATTTTCTGTGAAAAAGATAGCAATGTGGTGATCTGACTGGCCCTGGGCAAAATGACCTGCTATTTCATACTAGTGTCTCCCTCTCACAAAAGGAAAGACAGTCCTTGCCGGTTTGTTCTTAATAATTCTGATGTTGTGGAGGAGGAATAATGGAGGTAATTTGCATCTTGCCCAACAGAAATAAAGCTGATATTCTGTAAGAATGACTGCTTCTTTGATTTTAACCATTATCAACCCCAGAATCTTGATTGCTAAATGCAGATAAATCTCGCCTATACCAGGAATCTTTAAGATGACAAGAAAAAAAATTGTGGACAATGATTAAAACATTGCTATGTAACCCAGGTTACTAAACTGTTAACTTAAGCATATAGTAATTATTTATAACAAACCTGGGGCTCTGAGGTAAAGACCTGACAGACAGCTAAGAGGCTGTCTAATCTAGATTCCATTCCTCTCCTCTATTATTTCTTGCAATGCTATGAGTCCCTGAGCTGCTCCTGGTGGCTTCTGCCTTCTATGCTGGTTGTGAGCATTGTTTTGACTGCAGAAATTCTCAACAGCAACATTGTTCAAAGTTCACCTTTAGGTACTAACTCTGGACTCACCATAAAGAGGTTTGTAATGTTAAAGGTGGCCTTTCCTTTAGGGCAGTGGTCGGCAAACTGCGGCTCGAGAGCCACATGCAGCTCTTTGGCCCCTTGAGTGTGGCCACGAAGTTTCAATCACACTGTACGTGCGCGCCCGCATGTAGTATTTTGTGGAAGAGCCACACTCAAGGGGCCGCAGTTTGCTGACCACTGCTTTAGGGAAACTGACCTTTAGGCCACTTCACAATGGACATTCCACTTGCTAAGACCATTATCTCTCCCCTCCAGAGTTTCCCAGAATCTGCACCTGCACAGAGAATTCTCCGCCCAGAAAAAGCCCTCCTAGAGTCCTTTAAAAACCTCTGACTCCCCATCTTTGGGTGCAGGAGCCATTTTGGGGCTCAGCCCATCTGGGTTTCCAGATGACCTAATAAATTCCTAATTCTTTACCCTTTTGGCCTCGTGCATTCCTGTCAGAGACCCTAACAGTGAGGGAGCTGCACATGTACATCCTGAGGCCCTCGGGCACAATCCGAGCAGTTGTTTGGGCAGAATCTGATGGAAGGCGTGACTGCAGGGATTGTAGCTGTGCACTGATCACCATCCTTTCTACCCACAGTGCTGAGCTGGAGCATAGAGTAGAGAATGTGAAAGGAGGTGCCCAGAAATCTGCTGGCTCAAACAAGTGGTTCCGTGCCAATTTGAAACAAGTACCCCCTCCCTCTGGACTGCTGGAAGATGCCTTGTCTGTGTGGACCAATTTTTAATTTTATTTTATTTTTGAATTCTTATTGATTTATTGAGGTGACATTGGTTAATAAAATTACATAGATTTCAAGTGTACAATTCTATATTTTTAAGAAGAACAGCATCTTGCAAGGCACAGAGCTTGACCAGTGAATTTTGGGCAAGATTTTGGCCCCACTCAAGTCCTTTCAGTGGGCAGGACATTCTGGGTGGTACTGTGACTCAGTTTTCTGTATCAGAACAATTAGTTAAGATGATTACTAGCTGGTGAACAGAAATCCCCACTATGTACCTTAACGAGGATAATTTCAATGGATTTACAACAGGCCTCTGAGATTTACAGATGAGGAAACTGAGGCGCTGATCAGTATCTTCTCGGAGGTCAAGTGGTTCCCATCAGATTTTTATCTTCATCCTGCTGTTTTCATTATTCTTCCCTGATTTACTTTTCTCCATAACCCTTGCCGCTAATTCTCGGTCTTTCACTCTTTATTTGTATACTATCCATCTCTGTCAAGTGCAATGTAAGTTGAGAAGGGTAGAGGTTCACTGTTTTGTCCCCAATGCTTAGCAATGGCCTGCATAGCAATGCTAATTGAATGAATTGTTTGAACACCAGGGTACTTTCTCTTATCCCAATCTCTTTACACAACTTTTGGCAAATACTCCCACTGCTGTATTCTAGAGGCAAAGGTTATATCAGCACAAAATGTGCACTGTTATGTTCAGGATTCTCTTCAGCTAAGAAAAAAAAACTACCTTATATTTTTAGACAAATATGTCATGACAAAAGACAGGATATTTTTTTTAAAAAGTATTTACCCCAAAATTCATGTCCATGTCAAAGACAGAAATCCCACATTAATAAACTGGGCACTTTCTAGTATTTACTAAGACCAACCTTCAGTTTTGAAGACAGGTTGATTTATGTCTGATTTCTTTGATGATCAAACAGAATTATCAAGCCCATTATGCTCTGACACTGATTGTTGACAGCAATACAGGGTAATCTGTAAACTTTCTATGTAGATATGTCCAGAGCCTACAAAATAGACAAATCCTTCAAAATAAATTTTTTAGTTTTGGCTACTTAAATTTGGCATGATAAAGATCATATTTCATATCATAAAGTTGCAATTAAATATTGTTAGGCTTTTCAAAAGTAAAGAGCACATGTTTTGATCCACTTTGTATACTTTTCATCCTGGTTGATGAAAAGTGCAGAGTGTTCAGGGCATTGTACTGTGGTGCCTTGTGGAGGAACAAAAGGAGCATTTAGAAGTGATCTCTGCCCTCCTGGAATTTACACAGTGAGTGGAAGAGGCACAGACTTATGCACACTCTAGTCCCCCAGCAATAGCTGTTGACTTTTTATGTGTAATCAGAGAAGCTTGGCAATGGAAAACAATTTTTTCTGGGTTTACGAGAACTGAACGAAAGTGGAAAATGTTATTTGCTTTAACGAAACACTTTACTCTTATGCAACATTAAATTGTGTCAATCAAGCAAATGAAGGGAGAAGCCTTACTTATAAAAGTGCCTGCTCCTGGTTTCACTTCACTATTTCGGGCTCCAAGAGAGAAAAAATGAAGACTTTGTTGCTGGGTATTTTTCTTTTTTTACATAGTACCACAGCCGGGGCAAAAGAAAAGCATTATTACATTGGAATTATTGAAACAACTTGGAATTATGCCTCTGACAATGGGGAAAAGAAACTTATTTCCGTTGACACGTAAGTCACTATTTTTATTGCTAATTATCCATTTAAAAATAAAGCCAATAAGATGAAATATTTATTTAATTTGTTATATACAGAAACTGAAAAATATGGACTTAAAACCCAAGACACTTAATAAATGTCCTTGAAATTCTTGGGTTGTTTGTTTGTTTTGTTTGTTTGAGAGTCTGCCCTACTCACACCCCTTGGTCCTGGGAGCTGCAGGCTTCTTAGGACCTCCACAGGTTGTTATTGCATCTCCCATCAGCACAGTCCTCTTGTTTGTTTATGCAGACTTTCGTGAATTTAAATAATGACTGTACAATGTTATGTTTATTATACACCATTTATTGATTATCATTGGTAAGGATAAAAATTTTCATGCTTTAAAAACATCATTTATAGAAATAAAATACAAGTTTAACAGATACGACAGTGCCTAATATTTGTTGGATGACTGGACAGTTAACTGATCTCTCTCAGCTTCAGCATCCTAATCTGTAAGATGGAGAAAACAAGAAAACCTAAAAAGGTTGTTTGAAGAGTGGGTGCTTATAAAGTTCTCAATATAGTGCTTGGTACATGATACAGGTGCAAAAATATCGATTATTATATTTTTGCACATGTATCATGTGAAAAACTCTTATGTACTTAACTGTGTTTATGTTTCAGTTGAAAGCCCTCTTATTTCCAGCAATAGTTACCATACACAAAAACAAGAGTATAGTTCTTCTTGAAGTTTGTGTAATGGAAGTTTACTTGTGCTAAGGTCCTCACTTTTTTTTTTTAAATCCTCACCCAAGGATATATTTTTCTATTGATTCTAGAGAGAGAGGAAGGGAGAGAGAGAGAGAGAGAGAGAGAGAGAGAGAGAGAGAGAGAAATATCAATGTGAGAGAGAAGCATCAATCGGTTGCCTCCTGGGAATTGAACCCGAAACCTGGGTATGTGCCCTGACTGGAAATTGAACCCCAAGACCCTTTAGTGCTCAAGAGGATGCCCTAACCAACTGAGCCTCACCAGCCAGGACTAAGGTCCTCACTTTTAATAATGCTAATAAACATTTGCCATCAAATTGAAATATTGCATTGAAAGGCAATGTTCAATACATTTAAAAAAGTATTTTAATGGTAATAAAGCACATGTTATTCCAATGATCATCAGATTGAGCTAGGATTGTATCTTTAAAAAATGCGATTTTGGCTCAGTGGATAGAGCGTCAGCCCTTGGACTGAAAGATCAGGGTTCAATTCTGGTCAAGGGCACATCCCTCGGTTGCAGGCTCGATCCCTGCAGGAGGCAATCAATGTGTCTCTCTCACATTGGTGTTTCTCTCTCTCTCTCTGTCTTTCCCCCCTCCCTTCCACTCTCTAGAAATCAATGGAAAAATATCGTTGGGTGAGGATTAACAACAAAAGCTAAACAAGTATGTCAAATTTCATAATTGTTCCCTGTTGATGGGCATATACTATTCTTATTAATTTTATGTATGTTTGAAATTTTTCACAGTAAAAAATAAATGCACAGATGATAATACTATTAATTGTTATAATTAATTTAGTAATATACAGTAAGGATAGTTTCTGGCCTAAAAATAACTCATCCTATATAATAAAAGCCTAAGATGCAAATCAACTGAAGGGCAGAATGAAGGGTAGAACGACCATCACTATGATGTGCACTGACCACCAGGAGGCAGATGCTTAATGCACGAGCTGCCCCCAGCCTGCAGGCCCCAGCCCAGCCAAGGAGGGTGCCAGTGGGGGGGGCTGATCGCCCCACCAGTCACCCCACATATTAGCCCTGATTGCCAGCCAGGCCTAGGTACCCTACCCATGTATGAATTTAATGCATCAGGCCTCTAGTTGTAAATAAAACTAATATATCTTGCAATTATTTTTTTAAACCTGGTTTTGAGGTAGTTTCTCTTCTTAAGAGCATGACATATTTTCATGGTTTCACCAAAACCATTGTTTTATTTGGATTCAGTATTATTTCCCCTGATTAAATATAATGTAAATCATATGCATTTGGGGGAAAAACTGCACATAAAAAAAATCAAATACATTTGTAAAAAAGGTACTTTCCTGCTCCATATTCCCAACCACCATCCCTTTCCCATCCTATCTAATAATAGAGAAACATGGTAATTAGCTGTATCTCCGCTACCCTTCCCATTGGCTAATCAGGGCGATATGCAAATCAACTGCCAACCAAGATGGCGGCCGGCAGCCAGGCAGCTTACGCGAACAGGAGGCTTGCTTGCTTCAGTGACAGAGGAAGCCAAGGTTCCCCGCCTGTGGCTGCCGGCCTCTGAGCTTGCAGTTTGAAACATTGTTACAAATATAGAAGCTAAACAAAACCCCAGAAACCTGCTTTCAGCCAGCCGGAATCTCAGAGCTGGAGTTGAAACAGTGTTTCGATTATAGAACCCAAACAAACCAGATACCTGCTTTCAGCAGCCGAGGCCTCAAAGCTGGAGCCAAGCTTCAGAGCTAAAGCTGGCCCAGAATAAAAAAAAAAAAAGAAAAAAGGACAGATTGGGAGCTTCAGTCACCTACCAGCCTGAAAATGGCACTCAGCCCCTCACCCAGACTGGCCAGGCACCCCAGTGGGGACCCCCACCCTGAAGGGGGTGTGACCAGATGCAAAAAGCCATCATCCTCCCATCCAGGCTGGCCAGGAACCCCAGTGGGGACCCCCACCCTGATCCAGGACACCCTTCAGGGCAAACCAGCCGGCCCCCACCCGTGCAGCAGGCCTCTATCCTATATAGTAAAAGGGTAATATGCCTCCCGGCACCGGGATCAGCGTGACAGGGGGCAGCGACCAAACCTCCTGATCGCCCTGCGGTTCTGTGTGTGACAGGGGGCGGGGCCACAACCTCCCTATCTGCCCTGCTCTGTTCGTGACAGGGGAAGGTGCCCCAACCCCCTGATCAGCCCTGCTCTGTGCCTGATAGCGGGGAGCTCCCCAACCCCCAGATTGCCCTGCGGCTCTGTGTGTGACAGGTTGCGGTGCCCCAACCCCCTGATTGGCCCTGCTCTGTGTGTGACAGGTTGCGGCGCCCCAACCCCCTGATCGGCCCTGCTCTGTGTGTGACAGGGTGCAGTGCCCTAACCCCCCCACCCCACGGGCCCTGCTCTGTGTGTGACGGGGTAGAGCCACAACCTCCCCATCCGCCCTGCCCTGAGTGTGACAGTTGCGGCACCCCAACCCCCTGATCCACCCTGCTCTGTGTGTGACAGGGGGCGGTGCCCCAACTCCCCTATCAGCCCTACTCCGTGCATGACAGGGAGGAGCTCCCCAACCCCCTGATGGGCCCTGCTCTGTGAGTGAGAGGGGGCAGCACCCCAACCCCCTGATCGGCCCTGCTCTGTGCATGACAGGGGGTGGTGACGCAACCTCCCCATCGACCCTGCCTTGAGTGTGACAGAGGGCGGTGCCCCAACCCCCCAATCAGCCCTACCCTGAGTGTGACTGAGGGTGGCATCACAACCTCCCAATCCGCCCTGCTCTGTGCATGACAGGGGGCAGCGCCCCAACTCCCCAATCAGCCCTGCTCTGAGCCCGACCAGGGGCTGCACCTAGGGATTGGGCCTGCCCTCTGCCACCCAGGAGCAGGCCTAACCAGCAGGTCGTTATCTCCCGAGGGGTCCCAGACTGTGAGAGGGCACAGGCCGGGCTGAGGGACCCCTCCTCCCCCGAGAGTGCACAAATTTTTGTGCACCGGGCCTCTAGTTATCTATAATAATAAAAGGCCAAAAGCATGATGATCGCTGGTTGCCCACTGGGCCAGCCCCTCTGCTCCCCCCGCCGGCAGTGCAGCGGCACCCGCGCCAGGCGGAGGCAGGAGAGTGCGCCCCGCACCCCACCAGCTTCTCAGACCCTGGCGTCCAGGCCATGGATGCCAGTGCTTTGTTATCGGCCACAACTCCACGGGCCCATTTTGCATGCCTCACCTACATGGCCGGGGTCAGTTTCTTCGCCTAATCCAGATACCCGAGTGGGGGACTCGCTGCGGAGCGGGCCCAGCCGCTCCTCCCACCCCCAAGGGTCCAGAGGCCTCTGCAGCACCCGAGCCCGGGACCCGCCCCTGGGAGGGAGGGTGTGGGCTAGTGACCCACAGCCCTCCCCCTCAACGTCCCACCCAGCGGTGGGGGTGGGGCAGCCTCCCTCCTCTCCAGGCCCCAGCGCAGAGGCTGGGGTGCATCTCCACCCCCAACACCCTCGGAAACCCTGGGAAGAAGTGCCGCCCCCCTGGCCCTGACCACGCCTCAGGCTCCCCACCCTCTTTAGCCTGCAGCCTTGCCAGCAGCTGCTGCTTCCCTCAGCAGTCAGCCACTGGCCCAGGAGGAGGGGAGGGAAGGAGGGAAGCTGCTGCTGGGAGTCCGCTGGTCCAAAAGCTCTCCCTCCCCTTGTGCCTCCCGGCCCCGCCTCTGCCTGAGGGGTCCCTGCCCCTGAGGCATCTGCAGGGTTGCCGCCCTCTTGGGAAGGTCTGCGCCCAGCTGACTGCCGAGGCCTCAGGCAGGAGACTCCCGAGGTCGCCATGACAAAGAGGTCATGGAGGGTCAAGACACTGCCTCTGGTTGAAGCAAGGTGCTGTGGGAGCGAAGGGACCAAATAAATGGTTATGACCAACAGCCATCTAACGCCACACATGGTGTGCGCATTAGTCATTGTTCGAGCGGAATTTAGTACTGATGTGCCCCATTTTAAGCAGACCCCCCAAATAGACTTACCACGTTGATAATTCACTTTACTACAGAAAGAATGCACATTCTTGAAATAAGCAAAATACTTTGCACCAGATAGTACGAAATGTTTAAATATCATTTAAAATAACATCTATGAGTAAAGGGAGTTGATATTAGCAAAATATAATATACCCAATTCAAAATGTCATTCAGAAATGCATCTACTATGTAAAATCAAAGTATGTCATCTAGGGTTTGGAAAAAGCAACTTGACTCCGCTCTACCTGCCTATCCCTCCAGCCTTATGCTCTGCATAAAAGTCTCAATAAAGAGGTGGAGCAGAAGGAAAAGTAATGCCTCATGGCACTGAAATTTATCAGTTTCTTCAACAATATTTATAAAAGTTGTATTAACTTTGTATTAACTTTGTATTAAATTTATCAGTTTCTTCAACAATATTTATAAAAGTTGTATTAACTTTGTATTAACACAATACAGCTCTCTCCCTATGTTCAAAGGGCTTAAGTCTCTGTGAGTTCCTGGTAAGGTAAACCCGTAAGCAGCCAAAGAAGGAGCAGGTTCCAATACAATTCTTACTATAAAAATTACTGAGTAAAAAACTGTCCTCACTCTCCCTCTAATTCTAGAACAAGAATTAAAAGGAGCAAATAAATATAATGAATGAATCCAAGCTCCTTTGGGGACCCCAACCCTCAGGGACTAACACAGGTTTTGTGAGGCCTAAAGTTTACTGAACCTGAAGGCAGGGGCAGATTTCCTATCTAATAAAAGACAAAAAGGGTAATTGACCATACCTTTGCTACGCTTCCCATTGGCTAATCAGGGTGATATGCAAATTAACCACCAACAAAGATGGCGGCCGGCAGCCACACAGCTGAAGCAAGCAGGAGGCTTGCTTGCTCCAGTGATGGAGGAAGCCAAGGTTCCCTGCTTGCCGTGGCCCGGCTCTGAGCTCCGAAAGCAACAAAGTTTCAATTATAGAAGCTAAACAAACCCCCGATACCTGCTTTCAGCAGGCCGTGGCCTCAGAGCTGGAGCAAGTAAGAGCCAGCTCTCAGCTGCAGTGACGGCAACAAAGTTTCAATTATAGAAGGTAAATAAATCCCAGAATAAAAAAGGAAAAAAAGGAGAGGCTGGGAGCTTCAGTCACCGGCCAGCCTGAAAATGGCAGTCAGCCCCTCACCCAGGCTGGCCAGGAACCCCAGTGGGGACCCCCACCCTGAAGGGGGTATGACCAGCTGCAAACAGCCATCAGCCCCTCACCCAGGCTGGCCAGGCACCCAAGCGGGACCCCCACCCTGATCCGGGACACCCTTAAGGGCAAACCAGCCAGCCCCACCCATGCACCAGGCCTCTATCCTATATAGTAAAAGGGTAATATGCAAACTGGCCCTAACAGCAGAAAGACTGGGAAGGACTGGTCACTGTGACACACACTGACCACCAGGGGTCAGACGCTCAATGCAGGAGCTGCCTTCTGGTGGTCAGTGCTCTCCCACATGGAGGAGCTCTGCTCAGCCACAAGCCAGGCTGATGGCTGCCAGTACAGTGGTGGTGGTGGGAGCCTCTCCTGCCTCCTCAGCAGCACTAAGGATGTCTGACTGCAGCTTAGGTCTGCTCCCCGCTGGCAAGTGGACAACCCCCGAGGGCTGCCGGACTGCCAGAGGGATGTCTGATTGCCAGCTTAGGCCCATTCCCCCTTAGGAGCAGGCCTAAGCCAGCAGGTGGTCATCCCCCAAGGGGTCTCAGACTGTGAGAAGGCACAGGCCAGGCTGAGGGACCCCCTCCCCGCCGAGTGCACAAATTTTTGTACACCGGGCCTCTAGTTTTTAATAAGGTTCAAAAATGACGTTATTTAGAATAAGTAAATAAATTATAAATAACTGTAGGCTTGGGGAATCTGTTCCTTTCTCTTTTAAATCATTTTAGGCAGGTTATCCAAAATGCTGCCTGTTGCAACTTGCTTGCTGTCTCCCCCAGAACAAATCCAGCCCTCACAGGGGCTCTGAAGCTTCCTTAGCTTTACCATAAAAATAAAAAAGAAAAAAAATAAACATTTCAACAACACTCCTTTCTGGACAAAATCCTTTCTTTTTAAGTTTTTTAATTTTATCAAAGTAGTAAATACATAGTTCATAATGTATCTTTTTTTTTCCCTAATAGGTGTGTAGCATAGTGGTATATCATTGTTGTTTTTATTCTATTGTTGACACTATTATAGATGTCTCCCATTTCTGCCCCTTTGCCCTCCTCCACCCAGCCCTCCCACCTCTGGCCATCACCACACTTTTGTCTATGTCCAGCCTCCTCCCCTCTGACCTCTGTCAGTCCCTCCCAACCTATATAATAAAAGGCTAATATGCAAATCGACCAAAGGGTGGAACAACCAGTTACTATGACACACACTGCTGCAAGGGGGAAGACGCTCAATGCAGGAGCTGCCCACTGGTGGTCAGTGTGCTCCCACAGGAAGAGTGCCACTCAGCCAGAAGCCCTGAGCTGGGCTCATGGTTGGTGAGCACAGCAGTGGTGATAGGAGCCTCTCCCACCTCCACAGCAGTGCTAAGGATGTCTGACTGCTGACTTAGGCCCGCTCCCCAGGGCTCCCAAACTGCAAGAGGACACAGGCCAGGCTGAGGGACCCCCACAAGTGCACAAATTTTGTGCACCAGGCCTCTAGTTCATGATTAAAAATCAACCAGTTTTATTGGGCATAAACTAAGCTCAAGACACTGCCCCAAGCATGCTTCAATAAAGAAGTCTCTAATTCTAGAATTAGAGAATAGAAGAGACACAGAATTTGAATGTTTTCATGGGGATGAGGGTTAGTGGGCAAATAATTTCTTTGTTTTTATCCTGCCTGTGCTGGTAAGTTATGCAACATTGGTTTGATAATTTCCTGTGGCTTCAACACAGCCTAAGGTCATGCAAACTTTAGATGGCACTGTTTACTCTGCCTGCAGTTTTTTTTAAATAGATCTGAATAGTAAATATTGACTAGAGCTTTCGCAAATTTGCTCATATTATGCTAAACTCTTTGTATGAATGAGCTTAGCTAGCAACTTTTTGCTTTCTTCTTCATCTCTGATGACCAGCATCTCCAGCTGACTTGGTTAAGGGTGCTATACAAAAGGTACCTGACTGGGTAGCTTATGAACAACAGAAATGTATTTCTCACAGTTCTGGAGTCTGGGAAGTCCAAGATCAAGGCATCAGCATGGTCATGTTCTAGTGAGAGGTCTCTTCCTGGGTCATAGCCTTTTCACTGTGTTCTCACATGGTGAAAGAGGCTCAGAATCTCTCTGGAGCTTCTTTTATAGGGTACTAGAGGCCCGGTGCATGAAAATTCATGCACTGGAGTGGGGGTCCCTCAGCCCGGCCTGCCCTCTCTCACAGTCTGGGAGCCCTCAGGGGCAGGAGGTGACCCCCCATCACACCTCTGCTGCTGCCACTGCCAGCAGCACAAGCCTCGGGCTGGCCCTGGGCAGCTGGGGGGCTGAGGGGACTGGAGGTCTCCGGAGGCAGGCATGCAGAGCGGCTGTGTGCCTGCCACCCTGAGGGCAGGGCAGTCAATTAGCATATTCCTTCCTTATTGGCTGTGGGTGCCACCATTTTTTCGACAACATGAGGGTTGATTAGCATATTCCCTCTTTGTTAGATAGGATTATCCATTCATGAGGGCTCCATTCTTATGACCTAACCACTTCCCAAAGGTGCCACTCCTAATACCATCATGTTCAAGGATAGGATTTCAACATCTGAATTTTGAGAAGGACATAAATATTTAGACCATAACACCAACCCAGTCAGCAAAGGGTGGTGGGATATCACCAGATATAATTGGTGTGTGAAGACTAGAAAGGAGTGGAGATGAATAGGCTGAGAAACAAGGTTGAAAGAATGCAAGATGGGTGTCAGGCAAAGAATGAAGTTTAAGTTGATGTTGACCTTGAAGATTTGGGACAATGAAGAGGAAATGTGATGACAGCAAATCTATCTGCTACATTTACTGCTTGGTCAGTAGTACCTAGAACAAAGGAGACACTAAATAAATATTTGTGAAAAAATAAAAGTAAAAGAATAAAAGATATATAGGAAGCTAGAAGAAATTATAGGCTGTGTTGTAAAAATTTTCACTTGCTCCTAATGTGGACTGTTGCACACTATGGAATAAAGCAAACTATAGAATGAAATATAAAAAGTCAGTTATAGGGTTAGTGAAACTGAAAATATAAGCAGATATTAAAATAACGATATATATGGAGTTTTAAAAAATATATTTTATTGATATTTTACAGAGAGAAAGGGAGAGGGATAGAGAGTTAGAAACATCGATGAGAAACATCGATCAGCTGCCTCCTGCACGTCCCCTACTGGGGATGTGCCTGCAACCAAGGTACATGCCCTTGACCAGAATCGAACCTGGGACCCTTCAGTCCGCAGGCTGACGCTCCATCCACTGAGCCAAACCGGTTAGGGCTGGATTTTTTTTTTACTAGGAAAATGGTTTACCTCTCTTGTATTAATACCAATAATATTTATTTCTAATGGAATGAGATGGAAAATAATTTTTTGTATTTAGTACTGTCATTTCATAAGGTGAGTGACTTATCTGTCACATTAACAAATTAATAAATGAAGATTCTATAAAATACATTTTTCTGCTCCTAAATTATTTATATTTACAAAACAATACATATACAAAACAATTAGTAAGCACAACAGTGTGTGCTGGGCCTATGAAAGGCATTAATTAAATATTTGTTGTGTTTATTGTCTATATGATGCCAACCAATAATAATACTCCTGTTATCTCCAGGTTACCTTTTTTCCTAGTGATATATAGAAAGCTAGAAGTTAGTAAAAAATTCTTTAGCACAAGAACAGTCATTGCAAAACCCTTTTCCCTGGACTTTGCAGGCTCTCGCTCAGGCTTGGCATCTCTTACTTAACATACAATTCTTACAAACTCTGTTACTTAGTTTTCCAGCCTATCGTAGGTTTGATAAATAAACCAGACATAGCATAGTGATGCTCGACCGGCTTGGCTCAGTGGTTGAGTGTTGACCAATGAACCAGGAGGTCGGGGTTCGATTCCCGGTCAGGGCACATGCCAGGGTTGCCAGCTTGATCCCCAGCCGATCAATGATTCTCATCATTGATGTTTCCATCTCTCCCTCTCCCTTCCTCTCTGAAACCAATAAAATAAAAAATTTAAAAAAAAAAGAAATAGCATAGTGACGATATCCTTATAAGCAGAACCAAAGACCAAGAAGAAATAGCAACTCAAATTCTGGCTGAAGAAATAGAGAATGAACTGAAAACATTTCATATTGTGGTATAATAATAAGTAGTATAATTATGATGTTGAGTGACCAGAATACCAAAAGTAGTCAATAAATGTTAGTATTTACTATTATTATCAGAAAAAAATTGAATTTTTTTCAGTATCTCCTGTTTAAGCAAAGTGAAGGAATTCACTTCACCCCTTCAAAAATTATCTTAAATTTTTATATGATCAAAGAGATACAATTATTAGCTAAAATAATCTGGAAAAGTCAGTTATAGGCTGTGTTGTAAAAATTTAATTCATACTCCCAGGTTAATAAAAAAAATAGCAAGCAATAGCTAGTGAGATACAAACACTTCATACAGGACGGCCTGTGTGAAGGAGCTAATTGAGCAGCTATAACATTTACATTTCAAGCTCTGAGATTTATCATCACAGTTGCTATTTTCATGTTGTGCTAATGAAGCCAGGCTAGTTAGGACCTATCATCCACTTGCTTGTGCTATGTACACCCAGTTTCAGTCTTTGCCTATCAGTTAAGTTTTAACTGTTTTCCTTGGGATTCCTATGTGTAATAGGCAGAAGTTCTTAAATGGCCCCTCAGTCTCCACAAAATCATGAAAGATCATTCCATTCAATGACACAGCTGACTTTAAATAGGGAGATGATCTGAGTGGCCTAATGTAAAGCAGAGAGCTCTCAGGGAGAAGAAGAGGAAGTCAGAGAGAGTCAAAGAAGTTTGAGGATTCAAAAAACTGAAGGGCCACCTTAGGAGAAATACAGTCGCCTTAAGGAACTGAGAGAGGTGCTCAGCTGACAGCCAGCAAGGAAACAAGGATTTCAATCCTACAAACATAAGGAACTGAATTCTGCCAACAACAAGGATGAGCCTGGGAGTTTTTCCACAGAGCTTCCAGATAAGCACTCAGCCCAGCCAGTGCCTTGTATAACCTGAGCAGAGAATCCAGCATGCCATACCAGACATCAGCCCTAAGAACTGTGAACTAATAAATGAATGTTGCTTTAAGCTATGTGATAATTTGTTAGCACCAATGGAAAACTCATATACTATGTCTCAATTAATGAAGCCAAGAATCCAGAAACTTTTCACACATATTACCCACATTTCAGTAGTCCTATATCATAAAAGGCTAATATGCAAATAAACCAAAGGGTGGAACAACCAAACAACTGGTCGCTATGACATGTGCTGACCACCAGGGGGCATGTGTAGAATTTGTCGGGCATTGGCCATGGCAGGATGGTGGAGCAGGTGAGTGGGGGCACCAGACCAAGGCAGGGCGCTGGTAGCTGTCATCAGGGTGAGATTCTGGTGGTTACTGAAAATTCTTTGCTCCCGCTCGCTGCTGTCCCACCCAGCTCTTACACCTGCTGCCGGTGCCAGCCCCACTCGATCACTCAGTGCCATCAGCAGTTGTGAGTGGCAGCTGCCAGCCTGATCTCCCCTCAGGGTTTCTCCACCTCCCCCTGCTCTCACCCTCTTGCTGGCGCTGGCCCCAATCGCTCCGGAGCTATGTGAAGTGTCCCAGGTGCAAGTGGGGCCAGCACCATCAGCACATGGGAGCAGTGGCAGTGGGAGCAGGGCTGCAGGCACACAGGGGATCAGGGCCAGGGGAGGAGGGGCCGGGTGGGGGCATGGAGGATGGGCCAAGACCCACCCCTATGTCTACTGCAGCCTCTCGGCCCACAGTTCCTTTAAAGGTGCATGAATTAGTGCACTGGGCCCCTAGTAATGTATAAACAGAAACCGAGACCACTTGAGTATATCATAAATTTATGATCTTCCTAAGGCAGTATAAAATTTATTTAATGCCCCTACCATTAAAAACTCCCTTCTGGCTCTGACCCTACCAGAAATTAGAGAATTATTGAAACTGGGGGATGAAAAAGGAAGGATATGAATACTGAGAGGGGGACATCACTATTCTCATGAATAGAAGAAAACAGGTTACAATTGTCAACAGGAAGAACTACAATTAATGTGAATTATTTTTTTGGTTCAAAGAACAACTATAATAAATTCTCTTGATGGAGCATCTGACTGGCAAACTTCCTGCAAGCTTCCAGTCCACAAGCTGTGCTGTTGTAATTAAATAGACATTCCCTAATGACACTTTGATGTTCATGCAGAGACAGTACATAAGCAAATACACCTCCCCCAAAGTATCACATGGTGTAGAACATTTCTCAGTTTGGTTGGCTTAATTTTGTCCCACCACACAAGATGAGATGTGAGACATATTTTACATATTGCTATATGTTTGTAAAAAGTCCAAATTTAAAAACCCTGAATATATTATAACTTCAGAATAACTATTTGAAAAGTAATTTTCACCCTTCCCTACATCCCCCCAAAATCATTGTATACAAAAAAAAATCCCAAAACTTAGGCAATGAGCCTTCTATTTTTCAGGAAATGATTAATATAGGAGAATTTCAATGCAATAAAAGCATTTTATCAAAGCCCATGCTATTGAAATGGGATGTAATTAAGTACTTTAGAGTTACCTTCAGAAAATATAAACACACATGGATTTAAATAAAGTCTTAAGAATTCGAGAGCTATGTTTAAACTTTGGCCTTATGTAAGATGTGTATGAACAGGGCATAGTAGGACACAGATTAGAATACATGTATATATTATCAGGACCGAACTCCTAGCAATAGGAGAAAATTTATCCTGGGGTTTGGGTGGACCCTGTGAACCGTAGTGGTCCAGGTCCTCTGATGGGACCAGAGAGGACTTGCATCTCTGCTCTGTGAGCTTTGCAGCTGCAGCTGTGCACCTGAGTGAACTGTACTCTCGCTGGGCTCCTGTCAGCACCATGGGCTGGATAAACCTGCTTGTATCTCAGTGGTCTTCAGTGCTTCCAAATTTTGCTAAAACATCTATTTATTAAGACCATCCCTTTGTTAGTAATGCTGCAATTTGGGGGGAAATCCACACCCCTGTCCTACTGTTTTCCCACGCACTTTGATGTCCTTAAAGTTTTTTTGAGCCTTGCTGAATTGTGTTGTGTGTTTTTCCTGTTTTGTTCTAACAAAATGGAAACACACAAACAACTCGAAAATGTAATCAAATGGGAGAAATGAAGGCATAAACATGGATTTGCCACCCCCTACTGGATACTAAAGATGCCACTTCTTTATTTTTCTAACACTCTGCTTGACCCTCTTCTCACCAAGATGGGGGAAGGAGACCCCATCTCATTCATTTTTAAGCGAACAACTTGAGAATACTGGGGTTTATATAATCCAGAAAAATTGGGGTGTTTGGTATATGATAACAATTACAATATGCTCATTGTTGAAGCCGCGGGTCAACACAGAACAAGATGGCTCTGCTATTAACACTTGCTCCTGCTGCCTGAACTTAGCCACACTACCACTGCCAAGCAGCATGCTCCCTGGCTCCAGCCTTAATCTGCTGCCCGCATGCACCACACCAGCAGAGGCCTGGCCACTACCCAATATGGTCTGGAAACAGACCATCATCATAATAATGTCATGTTTCTCTTGGGTGTGATTGTGTAAAGTGTGAATATGATGGGATTACTGGGTGGGCACATAATGAGAGGCAATGAGAGTTGGGACATCCTCCCCAGTGTCCAATTTCTTTCCAGCCAAATAGTCAGAATAAGAAAAATAAGTAGTGTGCACCTTTCTGTCTCACAATTTTAAGGAATTCCACTGCCACCTTTCTGTCTCACGATCTTAAGGAATTCCACTGCCGCTGTAACTGGGCAGCTAGGAGCTTTACCTTCACTGCAAGCCTTCCCCACTCAACTCAAGCTACTAAAAATGAGCCCAGAGCAGCATCAGAATACATGGGGTGGGGGTAGGGAGTCTTGGTAAATGCAGATGCCTGAACCCCACCCAGATGCACAGAATCAGAATCAATGGGTTTAGGGCTCAGGAACTTGCATTTTTATCAAGGCCCACCATAGATTCCTATACACACTAAACTTAAGAAAATTCAGGCTAGAGCCCTAGATTTTTAAAAGCTAGGTCTTTAAACTCTGCAGCAATGAAAGTACAGAGCTCCCAGACACGCTGTGTTCTTGTCTTGAAGAAGGGAAGGAAAAGTCTCTCTCATTCTTTCTGATGAGCTCACAGCTGTAAAAACAAGATGTTTATCCTCACTCAGATTATTTGGACCTCACAGGGTTGAATGGAAAATGGTAAGGCATCAAAGGTCCCTGAGACAAAAGTATTCAATACACACACACACCCCACAAACACCCCACAAACACAAACCCCAGATCATTAGCCTGAGTGTGAGCAGTTTTTAATTCTCCTGGAGGAGACTTAGGTTGCTTGGTTGTGGATGGACTTGCCAAAGTCCAGTTTGAAGTGGGTCCTCCTAATTCATGAGATTGCAGTGCCCACAGCTCCCACCGAGCTATCAGTTCCAAAGTTTGAATACCAAACTCACTTTCTTTCTTTACCTCTCTTGTGTTTTTTTGTTGTTGCTGCTGTTGTTGCTTGTTTTGTTTTGTTTTTCTTGACTACTATTTACTTTGCTTATATTTTTAGGAAAGTTTTAAGCAACTGTTAATCAGCTACTAATCAGAATACAAACATTCAATGCTCAAGAATTCTCGGTAGCAAGGGATTAAAAAACACACACAAGGGTAGTTTTTTATTCTTTTAATTAAATTTATTGGGGTGACATTGGTTGATATGATCATGCAGGTTTCAAGTGTGGGTTTCTATGTTACAAGATCTGTGTATTGCAGTGTGTGTCCACCACCCAAGTCAAATTTCCCATCACCATATATTAGGACCCTCTTCTCCCCCTACCCCACACTGCTGTTCATGTCCAGAGTTTTCATTTTATATCCCACATATGAGTGAAATCATATGGTTCTTAGCTTTTCTGACTGACTTATTTCACTTAAGCATAATGTTCTCATGGTCCATCCATGTTGTTGCAAATAGCAGTATTTCATCTTTTCTTATGGCTAAGTAGTATTCCATTGTGTATATTTGGCATATTCTTTATCCAGTACTCTATCGCAAGACACTTTTATTGTTTCCATGTCTTGGCCACGGTGAATAATGCTGCAATGAACATAGGGGTGCATATAACTTTGCGAATACGTGTTTTTGAGTTTTTTGGGTATATACCCAGGAGTGGATTGCTGGGTCGTATGATAGTCCTATTCTTAATTTTTTGAGGAATCACCAGACTGCTTTCCATAGTGGTTATACCAGTCTACATTCCCATTTCTCCACAACCTCAACACTTGTTATTACTTGTCTTGTTGATAATGTCCACCCTTACAGGTGTGAGGAGGTATCTCATTATAGTTTTGATTTGCATTTCCTTAATTGCTAGTAACATTGAACATCTATTGGCTGTTCGTAAGACTTCTTGGAAGAGGTGTCTGTTCAGGTCCTCTGCCCAATTTTTTTATTGGGTTGTTTCTTTGGTGTTGAGTTTTATGAGTTCTTTATATATTTTGGAGACTAAACCTTTGTTGGAGGCACTGTTTGCAAATATCATCTCCCATCTAGTTGGCTGCCTCTTTGTTTTGTTGTCAAGTGTTGTTGTTGTTGTTGTTGTTGTTGTTTTGTTTGTTTTTGTTATTTTTGCTGTGCAGGTTTTTAGTTTGATATAGTCCTATTCATTTATTTTTGCCAAAGGTAATTTAAAAACCTAAACACATTGAACACATCATTCCAAACTTGATTAAGTGCTGCTAAAAGAAATTAAAATTGATAGAATTAATTTATCATTAATTTTACTTTATTTAGGAAACAATATACATATACACAAATATCCAAATTGATTGCTTATAAACTCAAATTTTTCCAGTAGGTGAAAGGCATACCATAAGTGAAAAATGTCTTAACTACTTTATCTTAATATTTAACTTTAATTTTACATTCTATTCCATAATACCTCTGTGTTTTAGTATAAAATCTTGCAGGAAACACTGGTACACTGCATCATATTTTTATGGCACCTTTACAGGTTGTTCTTGGCCACATACCTGGGACACTTCACATAATGAAAGTAACAGGGCTAAGTGCCAGCTCTCCTCTTCATTTTCTGGAGGCACCCCTCCAACAATAGGCAGACATTTAATGTGATAGGCCAGTAATGCCTCTTAATTATAATGTTACTCCCAGAAATTACAGCTTCTGATAGAGTGTCTTCTTTCCCTTTGCAGAGAACATTTGAACATCTATCTTCAGAATGGCACGGATAGAATTGGAAGAGTATACAAGAAGGCCCTTTATCTTCAGTACACAGATGGAACCTTTACAACAGTGATAGAAAAACCTGCATGGCTGGGATTTTTAGGCCCTATTATCAAAGCAGAAACTGGAGATACTGTTTATGTACACTTAAAAAACTTTGCCTCTAGGCCCTACACTTTTCATTCGCATGGGATAACTTACTATAAGGAACACGAGGGTAAGTTCAGCTCATACTCTATCTGGAGTTTCCTCTCACTTTTCTGTAGGAACACTTTTTAATTTCTAAGACTATGAACTCCACTCTTAGATAAGACCTGTAACTATGTTATTTAGCTCCAAACTATTTTATTAACTATTTTGGCTCATCATAATAATGTCATGTTTCTCTTGGGTGTGATTGTGTAAAATGTGAATGTGATGGGATTACTGGGTGGACACATAGTGAGAGGCAGTGAGAGTTGGGACATCCCTCCCAGTGTCCAATTTCTTTCCAGCCAAATAGTCGGAATAAGAAAAATAAGTAGTGCGCATGAAGGTCTAGAAAAGGCAAAAGTCCAGAAGGAAGAAACAGGACTCAAGACAGGGAATGTCTTATCTTTGAAGACAGTAAACCCACTGTGGTCATTGTCACTTCCCACCCTAACTTTGGATAAACTGTGGCAGCTAAAGCAGCATGGGTACTCTCACAGGTCAGCCAAATAGTACACTTGGATGTGTGGCCCCAGAGTCACATCTGAGACACAATTAACCAAAAGGTCCTTTAAAAATAGGACTTGCAAGCCTTAGGTTTGGTGACTGCCATCTCATCCTTAGTACTTGATGATGATGATAATGATGATGAAAAAAGTTGGTGTTTTATTGTGGTTAAGAGCAAGGGCTTCAAAACTGATAGACCAAGGTTCAAGGGCAACCTTGTCTTTTACTGGCTTTGTGCAAGTTGTTTAAATTCTTTGTGCTTCAGTTTCCTCATGTATAAAATAGGGGCAATGTTTAGTACATAGTGATAACTGAAACGGTGAGCTGAGAGTTTTTTCCAGGGTCATGTCTCACGACGCCGAAGAATGAGCTCCATGGACCAATAGATTTAAGCAAAAGTGTGGAAAATTTATTACAAGCAGATTCAGCCACCCCACATGGGGAGTAGGGCCCAATAATGGGCTTCCCAGGAAGCCTTGTAATCCAGGGGTATATATTTGCTACAAGCCTGCTCTATGTCTACCTGTGTCACTACCTGATTGATTTCCTCATTGTTCTTGCCCAGCAATGGACCTGAACTTTCCCTGTTTCTATGTGTCAGTACACCTTAGTGCAGGCCCTCCTTTGGTTTCCCATGCCTCCCACTCTGTGTTTAAAAACATTCTATTATTTCAGCATGGTTGGTTTCTGTGATTAGGCTTGCTCAAACTGACATGTCTACCCCTGCCTATGTTCTACCTGCCTTTGTTTCCCACTGGACCCCTGCCCTGTCTGCCTGCATTTCAAGCTAATGAAATCCCATGGTTACTTCACAGGCAAAAATCTGGTATCATATAAGAAGTTCCAAATTATAAGAGAGCATAGCTATTTTGTTCATACTTCCATACCATGACTCTAGAACAAGAATGGTTCTTTAAATTACAAACTGTCCCTATGCTCCTGCCATATCCATTACAGCTCTCTGAAGACTCAGTCAAGTATGAAAAATGGTAAAATTTTCTGTGAAGCTTCAAGACATTCTATACTCTCATTCCTCTATGATCAAATAGGACATCACTGCATCCCCAAGAGGACATACTAGTATACAAGATGTTGAATAAATATTTGTTGAATAAATTTGTAAATATCTATTCTCTCATTCAAGTTCAAACACATTCAATTTGCAATTTCATTGCATGTTGCTTCCTAGGGGCCATCTACCCTGATAATACCACAGATTTCCACAAAGCAGATGACAAAGTACACCCAGGTGAGCAGTACACATACAGGCTTCATGCTACCCAAGAACAAAGTCCTGCTGAGGAAGACAGCAATTGTGTAACCAGAATCTATCACTCCCACATTGATGCCCCAAGAGATATTGCCTCAGGACTCATTGGACCTTTAATACTCTGCAAAAAAGGTACACTGTCTCACTTTTACTCAGGATGTATAACCCAAAAACAAGTGATACGGAGGTGGTTTGTTTTTTAAGTAAAAGTCAAGTTGTGACTGAATAGGTAAAGTAGAGAGGCAGTAAATCTAGAAAAGGAGGGAAGAGCAGGACAGGAGAAGAAGTGATAAATGGAACAGGCATTCACACATATTGCTAAGCTACAGAAAGTTGCTCTCTTTGGGAACACGTTTGCTGTATCTAATTTCATAATGGTGTTGAAGACATGTGTGACTTTACCCAATGTGATTCCCTTAGTGGCTCTCCACGGTGATAGATCTGTGGTTATCTGTTTTGTGTTGGTAAATCCAATATAATAAAAGAGAAACATGTAAATTGACTGTCCCTTTGCTATGCTCACCAGCCAATCAGGGTGAATATGCAAATTAACCTGACAAAGATGGTGGGTTAATTTGCATACACAGGCACTGGGTGGAGAGGAGAAGTGGGAGAGCCGGCAGCTTGGGGGGATGTGGCTCCCTCGGTCGCTCCCTTGGGAGGCCGTGGCTCCCTCGGTCGCTCCCAGCACAGGGAGCACCAGGAATTCTGAGAATAGTAGTTCTGATGGCAGCCCTAGGACTGGAAGCGGAATCCCAGAGTGCAGGGAGCACCAGGAATTCTGGGAATTGTAGTTCTGGTGGCAGATGGATCTCCTAGACACTAGAGCAAAGTGAGCCTGGAGCAAGTTACTGTTGCAGTGGGGGATGGAGGGAAAGCAAAGATGAGAGACATAAGTAAAATCAGAGTGTCTAGGAAAAATTAAAGGGAAGATATCCTAAAACTTCCAGGAAATCTTCACCAATGAAACAAAGAAAAAAAAAAAATGCCTCTATTATTCTGTGAGCAACAAACCAAACTGGGTTGGGGGTCTCAGACAATTCGTTCATATGATTGCAAAGACAGACAGAAACTCCGGGATTGGAGAGGGCTCCCCTGAGGGCTCCCAGATTGGAGAGGGTGCAGGTTGGGCTGAGGGACACCCCCCCCCCCACTCCCTCACCCTCCATGCATGAATCTTCATGCACCAGGCCCCTAGTATAATATAATAGTATCTATTTCTATCTTTTTTTACATTTTTTAAATTTATTTCAGAAAGGAAGGGAGAGGGAGAGAGAAATAGAAACATCAATGATGAGAGAGAATCATTTATTGGCAGCCTTCTGCATGCCCCACACTTGGGATCAAGCCCACAACCTGGGCTTGTGCCCTGGCTGGGAATCAAACCATGACCTCCTGGTTCATAAGTTGACATTCAACCACTGAGCCACGCGGCTGGGCATAGTATCTATTTTTAACACTACGGTGTCGGGTGAATTTCCCGTCAAAATATAAGATGGCGGTTCGCATACGCAGGTAGGTATCTTTGTGAACGGCAAACAAACAAATATTTGGTAATACGCAGTTACAATCGGCCCGAGTTTACACGTTTCCCGCACTCCACCGCAAATCTATATGAACGGAGTTAAGACGGCTCCCGCGGAGTACGCGCAATTCACGCGAGCCGACTTAACTCGTTTCCCGCACTCCAAGTGTTAATATCATGAAAAAGACAACATAAATCAACAGCTTGAAATATAATTCTTACTTGAACAAACATTAGTTACTTTAAAGACTTGTCTCAGCTTGTGGCTATATGAACCACATTATCTATTATGAAAATACTAGAGGCCCGGTGCACAAAAATTTGTGCACTCAGGGGGGTCCCTCAGCCCAGCCTGTGCCCTCTCACAGTCTGGGACCCCTCGGGGGATGTCCACCTGCTGGCTTAGGCCCGCTACCTGTGGGATTGGGCCTAAGCTGGCAGTCAGACATCCCTCTGGCAGCCCGGCAGCCCTCAGGGGATGTCCACTTGCCAGCGGGGAACAGGCCTAAGCTGCAGTCTGACATCCTTAGTGCTGCTGAGGAGGCGGGAGAGGCTCCCACCACCACCACTGTACTGGCAGCCATCAGCCTGGCTTGTGGCTGAGCAGAGCTCCCCCTGTGGGAGCACACTGACCACCAGAAGGCAGCTCCTGCATTAAGCATCTGGCCCCTGGTTGTCAGAGTGTGTCATAGTGACCAGTCCTTCCCAGTCGTTCTGCTGTTAGGGTCAATTTGCATATTACCTTTTATTATATAGGATAGAGGCCTGGTGCATGGGTGGGGGCCGGCTGGTTTGCCCTTAAGGGTGTCCCGCATCAGGGTGTGGGTCCTGCTGGGGTGCCTGGCCAGCCTGGGTGAGGGGCTGATGGATGTTTGTAGGCTGGTCAAGCACCCCCCCCAATGGTGACCCTCACCCTGTGGATGTTTTGCCAGCCTGGGTGAGGGACTGATGGCTGTTTGCAGGCTGGCCACACCCCCTTTCAGGTGGGGGGTCCCCACTGGGGTGCCTGGGAAGTCTGGGTGAGGGGCTGAGGGCCGTTTTCAGGCTGGCCAAGCCCCCCCAGCGATGGAAGCTCCCAGCCTTTCCTTTTTTTCTTTCTTTTTTTTTAATTCTGGGATTTATTTACCTTCTATAATTGAAACTTTGTAGCCTTGAGAGGAGCTCAGAGCTGGCCAGGGCAGGCAGGAGGGAAGCTTGGCTTCCTCCATCTCCAGGGGCAACCCATGCCTCCTGCTCACTCCAGCTCTGTGGCCATGGCTGGCTGAAAGCAAGTATCTGGGGTTTATTTATCTTCTATAATTGAAACTTTGTTGCCTTCAGTGGAGCTCAGAGCCGCTATGGCAGGCGGGAAGCTTGGCTTCCTCCATCATTGGGGCAACCAAGCCTCCTGCTTGCTCCAGCTCCATGGCTGCCAGCCACCATCTTGGTTGGGTTAATTTGCATATAGTTGCTCTGATTGGCTGGTGGGAGTGGCTTAAGGTGTAGCAAAGGTACGGTCAATTTGCATGTTTGTCTTTTATTAGTGTAGGTATATACAACTTTGAATTGACATTAGCCAAAGAGCATTTAATAGTTATGTGGTTAATGAACATCCAGATATATGAGTGCCTGCCAAGCTCAGAACACTAAATATTAAACTTCCTAAGTGTTTCCAATTATGTAAAACAGGAGTGACTAGTCCAGATTTGTGGATTATTAGGAAAATAGATTATTTTAAAAATGTTAAACTATAAATTACATGTTAAAATACATTGCTAAAGCCCAGCCAGCATGGGTCAATGGTTGAGCATTAACCTATGAACCAGGAGGTTGAGTTCAGTTCCCCACGTGCCTGTGTAGTGGCTCCATGACCCGTGAGGGGCATGTGGGAGGCGGCCCAATCAGTAATTCTCTCTCATCATTGATGTTTCTATCTCTCTCTCCTTCTCCCTTCTTCTCTGAAATCAATAAAAATATATATCTATTTAAAAAGAGTAAAATTTAAGAGCTTTAAAAATTACATGCTAAAGATTAAGTTATACTAAAATAGCAATTTTTACTTCAGATTCTCTGGATAAAGAAAAAGAAAAAAATATTGACCAAGAATTTGTAGTGATGTTTTCTGTGGTGGATGAAAATTTCAGCTGGTACCTAGATGACAACATTAAAACCTACTGCTCCAAACCAGAGAATGTTGACAAAGACAACGAAGACTTCCAGGAGAGTAACAGAATGTATTGTAAGATTACCAAAGACATGTTAACTTTATCATATTGCTCTTGACCCATTAATTCTGCTATCTTTACTCCCTCATATGAATAAGAAGTTTCTAACCTGTGCTTCTGATAACAAAACATATTGGACATGTAACTTCATATTCAGTTAAACAAGTCAATTCACAACTATTGAACAGGTAAAGCCAGATTCACCAAATTATTCCCAAACTGCTAGGGAAAAAAACATCATCAATTATGGATTAATGCATATGAATGTCATATTTCTATATTTATTTATCTTCCAAACTCTAAAAATTATCTTAGGCAGCCTTAAATTATTAAACTAAATGCTTAAAATTATCCTTATATTGTAAAGCATTGAACTATACTTAGGAAAATAGTTCTAAAAAGTATTTCTTCTACATTTACATTGTCCATCCTCACTTTGCATCATTTTTCTATATTTCAGTTCATTTTATTTCTTCTAGAAATGTTTTCTTTACTGCCTAGGCTTCTCTTTAATTCTCAGAGACCAAATTATGAGCTCAGAAAGATTTTCTGTCATTCAATTAGAATTTACATAAGAAATCAAATCCCTTAACACCAACTAGACCAATAAGTTTTAAATTTTGTTTGCTTGTGTTTTGCTTCTTCAAAAGAAGCTTTACTAAGAAATTGAGAACACAAAAATAATTGTACTACCAAAACAGAAAACTTACTAAGAAAGTACAGATTTTGTTTCCAACATTTGCTTATTCTGGCTGGAAGATCCTCTTTCCATACTTTAATCCTGCCTCTGTTATGTGTCAACACAAACAAATGTTAGAAAAAAATACTCAAAATTCTAGTCTGGAGAGGTCTGGAGAGGTACCTCAGTTGCAGCAGGTGCTTTCACGGTGCTTCCCAGAACCAATTTCTATTAATCTCTAGGACCACCCACTATGAACAGTGACCCTAAGTTTCTTCAAAGGGTCTCAGGCCATTCTGCTTCTAAACTTTTAGGTCTTTGTGGCTCTGGTCACTGCTCCCTAATTTCCTTCCCCTGTATTTCTTTTTTTCTTCTCCACATCTCTTCTCATCTTGTCCGTTTCCTTTGGAATCAGAAACCAAAAGCTGATTAAACAAATTGCTTATTATAAAAGCAACTTATATGCATTGTAGAAAATTGTATCTGATAATCAAAAAGAAATCATCCATACCACCACCAATAACACAATTAATGATCAATTACTAAATAACCATCAGTCTTTTTTTCTATTCACTGTATGTGTGTATGTTTCACATATATGCACACATTTGTATTTAGAAAGAAACACACATACATACCAAGGTGTATAGTCTATTACAAAAAAAGCAAATGGGCTTCACCTTCAGTGTTGGGTTCCTCTGCTAATACTGTGTCGACAAGAATCCTGAGGTTGAATTCAGGTCCAAATTAAAGAGTGTTGTGATCAATTAGTAATGTCTGATGTGGTTATGAGAGAGAAAGGAATAGCAGCATATGTGCCAGGTCTTTTCTATTCCAAATTGATTTACTTCTGTAGAGGTAACTATCACTATCCCAGCAACCAGTGTCTATTAGTCTCAATCGCTACTCTTGACTTACAGCTGTGAATGGACATGCTTTTGGAAGTCTCCCAGGACTCTCCATGTGTGCAGAGGACAGAGTAAAATGGTATCTTTTTGGTATGGGTAATGAAGTTGATGTGCACGCAGCTTTCTTCCACGGCCAAACATTGACTAACAAGAACTACCGCGTTGATACAATCAATCTTTTTCCTGCCACCCTTGTTGATGCTTTTATGGTGGCCCAGAACCCTGGAGAATGGATGCTTAGCTGTCAGAATCTAAACCATCTGAAAGGTAGGACATCTTTACCTGAAATAAGCTGTCAGCTAAAAAAAGGAGTCATGTCTCAGTTACACTACTTAATGAGGTAATCATTAGGAATCAGAAACCAAAAGCTGAATATCCTTGCAATGATAGGAACTTTGAATTGGTAACTTAATTTTATTCCTATGATGGTATACAACACTCTATATAATAAAAGCCTAATATGCTAAGTGTCCAGTCGCCTGGTCATGCATTCAACCAATCAAAGCATAATATGCTAATGATATGCTAAGGCTGCTCAATCACTCACTATGATGTGCACTGACCACAAGGGGGAAGACAGTAGACCAGTCGACCAGTCGCTATGACGTGCACTAACCATCAGGGGGCAGATGCTCCGACTGGTAGGTTAGATTGCTGCTGGGATCCAGCTGATCGGGATTGAGCAAGACTGGCTGGAGATGCCCTGGAGCCCTTCTGCAGTCCCTCCCCGGCTGGCCAACCTCCTGCGTCCCTCCCCATCCCCGATCATGCACCAGCGGGGTCCCTTGACCTGGCCTGCGCCCTCTCACAATCCGGGACCCCCTCAGGGGATGTCAGAGAACCAATTCCAGCCCAATCCCGCAGGCCAGACCAAGAAACCCCACTGATGCATGAATTCGTGCACCAGGCCTCTAGTAATGTAATAAAAAAGACTGAAAGACTGGAACATTTATGAAATAATGAAATCTAAAAATATATTAATTTTGGAAAAGAACAATTGGCCCTGAAAATATAGTACTGCCCTAAAAGTATAATACTGTATATAGTTCCTCAGCTTTGAAAAATACACAATATTGTAAACACCATAATCTACACTAATAAAAGAGAAAAATGGTAATTAGCGTACGACCGCTACCCTTCCCATTGGCTAATCAGCATATCCTTATGCAAATTAACTGTCAGCCAAGATGGCGGCCTGCAGTCAGGCAGCTGGAAGCGAACATGAGGCTTGCTTGCTCCCGTGACTGCAGACTCCAACGTTCCCCGCCTGCCTTGCAGGCCTCTGAGCTGGCAGTTTGAAACTTTGTAACAAATATAGCCGGCTGGGATCTCAGAGCTGAAGTTATACATTGTTTCAATTACAGAACGGCAAACAAACCAGCAGAAAAAAAAAAAAGAAAGAAAGGAGCGGTTGGGAGCTTCAGTCAAAACCGCCAGCCTGAAAGCAGCCCTCAGCCCCTCACCCAGACTGGCCAGGCACCCCAGTGGGGACCCCCACCCTGAAGGGGGTGTGACCAGCTGCAAACAGCCATCATCCCCTCATCCAGGCTGGCCAGGCACCCCAGTGGGGACCCCCACCCTGATCCAGGACACCCTTCAGGGCAAACCAGCCGGCCCCCAGGCCTCTATCCTATATAGTAAAAGGGTAATATGCCTCCCAGCACCAAGATCAGCGGAGCCGAGAGGTCTCCTGGCACCAGATCAGCATGACAGGGTGCAGCACCCAAACCCCCTGATCACCCTGCGGCTCTGTGTGTGACAGGGTGTGGCATCCCAACCCCCTGATCGGCCCTGCTCTGTGTGTGACAGGGGGTGGCGCCCCAACCCCCCCCCCCCTCCACGGGCCCTGCTCTGTCTGTGACAGGGTAGAGCCATAACCTCCCCATCAGCCCTGCCCTGAGTGTGACAGTGGTGGCACCCCAACCCCCTGATCCGCCCTGCTCTGTGTGTGACAGGGGGCGGTGCCCTAACTACCCTATCGGCCCTACTCTGTGCGTGATAGGGGAGCTCCCCAACCCCCTGATGGGCCCTGCTCTGTGCGTGACGGGGCGGGGGCAGTGCCCCAACCCCCTAATTGGCCCTGCTCTGTGAGTGACAGGGGGCAGCGCCCCAACCCCCTGATTGGCCCTGCTCTGTGCATCACAGGGGGTGGTGCCGCAACCTCCCCATTGACCGTGCCTTGAGTGTGATAGGGGGCGGTGCCCCAACCCCCCAATCAGCCCTACCCTGAGTGTGACTGAGGGTGGCATCACAACCTCCCAATCCGCCCTGCTCTGTGCATGACAGGGGGCAGTGCCCCAACTCCCCAATCAACCCTGCTCTGAGCCCGACCAGGGGCTGCACCTAGGGATTGGGCCTGCCCTCTGCCACCCAGGAGCAGGCCTAAGCCAGCAGGTCGTTATCTCCCGAGGGGTCCCAGACTGCGAGAGGGCACAGGCCAGGCTGAGGGACCCCCCCTTCCCCCCCGAGTGCACAAATTTTTGTGCACCGGGCCTCTAGTATTTCTATATTGTGCTGAAAATTAGCGTGTTTGTTTTTTACTTGGTTCTATCAAATATAGACAATTTTGTTTTTTATTTGAGTCCAGCTACTTCTTGGTTTAACTTGATAAATTCCTTCCCCATCTTTTCATATGATGTGATAAAACATTCTTAGTTTTTGAAAAATATTAATTTGAAATATTCATTTCCTGAAGAAAATTAGGTTTAATGTGGATCTTTGAGTATGTTACTTTGACCTTCAAATGTAATCTCACCTATCAAATGTGATCTTGGCAGCAGAAGGGCTAGTGTAACAGGTACACAACCATTTGGTGTGAGAGAACAATAATTATAGATGGTCATTCTATTATACCTCCTCTACCTCACCCTACCTCTTAAAATATGGCAGAGACTCTTCTTCACTTATCTATTAATGTATCTTTTTTATCATTAAAAGACCTCCTATGTGAAAGCCCACAGAAACTAGCACCATATTTTTGAAAACACTACTGATTAATATCTATTCTCTACATAGTATAGTCTAAAAAATGGTCTTAATTTTCCATCAGTAATAACTTATTTATAACTGTGGTATAGTTTATAATATTGTTTCTAGCTATCTATTTCTTCAGTTTCCACCTATCACTTCACCAGCAGTGTTTACAAGGCAGCAGAGAGAGAAACATTGGATCCATTAACACATCTTTTCCTGTGTGGTTTTCAGCTGGTTTGCAGGCCTTTTTCCAAGTACAAGACTGTAACAAGCCTTCATCAGAGGGCAGTATCCGTGGGAAGCATGTTAGACACTACTACATTGCTGCTGAGGAAGTCATCTGGAACTATGCACCATCTGGCATAGACACCTTCACCAAAGAAAACTTAACAACACCTGGAAGGTAATTCAGAAAAAAAAAAAAGACTAATATTTTAAAACTAGAGGCCTGGTGCACAAAATAGTGCATGGGTAGGGTCCCTAGGCCTAGCCAGCAATCAGGACTGATCGGGGTCTACTGGCTGCCAACTGGGGCCTTTCTTCCAGCTGCCGGCCAGGGCCTTCCATCATTCAATGCCGCCCCCTGGTGGTCAGCACACGTCATAGGGAGTGATCAAACTCCCGGTCTCCTGATCAAACTCCCGAGGGGACAATTTGCATATTAGGTTTTTATATATATAGATATGCCTCCCTCTGAAAAATATCTTGAGCCTGGCCAGCATGGCTCAGTGGTTGAGCATTGACCTATGAACCAGGAAATCATGGTTTGATTCCAGGTCAGGGCACATGCCCAGGTTTGGGCTTAATCCCCAGTGTGGGGTATGCAGAAGGCAGCCAATCAATGATGCTCTCTTATCATTGGTGTTTCTATCTCTTTCTCCCTCTCCCTTCCTCTATGATTAAAAAATCATAAAATGTTCATTCAACAGTTAAAATATTAATTGGTACCTGAAGTTAAGTAACTTGACCACTCAGTATGTATTAGGGTATTTGGGATGAGTCCAAGTTTGAGAACTATGACTTTTGAGTCTTTCAAGTCCATTGAAAAAAGATGTTTAAAAGTTATCAAATTCTTAACAAAATACTAAAAAACACTCAATGTCATTAGACAGATCAATTCATTTGTTTTCTATTTCTGAAAACATAGCATTGTGCAATCCAGCAGTATTAAATACATTCACAGGTTGTACAATCACCAACACTACCCATTTTCAGAAATTTCTCATTATTCCAAAAAGAAACTCTATACCCATCCTATCTAATAAAAGAGAAACATGCAAATTGACCATAACCCCAACACCCTTCCCATTGGCTAATCAGCATGTCCTTATACAAATTAACTGCCAACCAAGATGGCGGCTGGCAGCCAGGCACTGAAGTAAACAGGGGGCTTGCTTGCTCCAGTAATGGAGGAAGCCAAGGTTCCCCGCCTGCCGCTGCCGGCCTCTGAGCTTGCACTCTAAGAAACAATGTTGCAAGTATAGAAGCTAAACAAACTCCAGAAACCTGGTTTCAGCCAGCAGGGCTTCAGCCAGCAGGACCGCAACAGTGTTTCAATTATAGAACCCAAACAAACCCAGATACCTGCTTTCAGCAGCCGAGGTTTCAGAGCTGCAGCCGAGCCTCAGAGCTAAAGCTGGCTCTCAGCTCCAGTGACAGCCATAGAAGGTAAATAAATCCCAGAATAAAAGAAAAAAGAAAAAAAGGAGAGGTTGGGAGCTTCAGTCACCCACCAGCCTGAAAACGGCCCTCAGCACCTCACCCAGACTGGCCAGGCACCCCAGTGGGGACCCCCTCCCTGAAAGGGGTGTGACCAGCTGCAAACAGCCATCATCCCCTCACCCAGGCTGGCCAGGCACCCCAGTGGGGACCCCCACCCTGAAGCAACAAGATGGCGGCTAATTTGCATACTGAAGGCGGCGGCAGTGAGCAAGGCTGTCCCGGCCCCAGGACCCGGATCTGTGACCCTGCCAGGCAGGGGGCAGTGCTTGAGGCTGTCCATGGTCTGGGACCCGGATCCGTGACCTGGCGGACAGGGGGCAGCGCTTGAAGCTTTCAGTGGTCCCGAGACCCGGATTTGTGACCCTGCCTGGGGAGGGGGGGGGCAGTGCTTGAGACTGTCTGAGGTCCCAGGACCTGGATCCGTGACCCTTCCTGGAGGGGCAGCAGCTCGCACAGGGGTGGATCGGCGGGGGTTGGACAGGGCAGGACGCCTGGCTTCCGCCCAGCCCCAATCACTCTGAGCAGGTGAGCAGCGCACAGAGCCTCTGGACAGGGGAGGCAGGCAGGGGGAGGGCGGCCTGTACTCCCACATGGTGGTGGTGACAGCTGTGAGCGTGCCAAGCGGAGCCTGCAGGCCATCAGCACCCAGGAGTGGCTGAGCAAGATCTGCCTCCTGGCCCAGAAGGTGCAGGATCGCAGGGACAGCCACAGTGGTGGGCCAGACTGACATCCTCCTGGCCGCACCAAGGGGGTTTGCGGATCTGCAAAGCCAGTGGCCTCTGGTGTGCACATCCCCCCCTGGCGTGCGAACATCCCCCAGCACACTGTCACCCTCCCACACCTGCAACAGTTGCAAACCAAGGCGTGCACAAGTTCCTCCCCACCTCTCCACCGCACTTCCATCTACCTGGCATGCCTAACACCCCCACAGGATGTGCACACATCCCCTCTGATGCGCTCACGTCTTTTGGAGAGTGTCTGGGTGTTCTGGGTGCTGAGGGTGGGCGCCTGTGAGATGACAGTGAGAGGGTGGAGTGGTGATGCCCTGTTCCCACGGAGGCCAGTGCAGCTACGAGATCACCTCTGGGGGGTTAATGCAGGTGCTGAGGCAGGAGCAGGTGCAAATAGACACACCTGCTGGGCACGGATGGCCCTCGCTGAGGTGCCTTCGGTCAGCGTTCAAGATCAAGAACCCAGAGGCGGAGAGGAATTCCGTCCTCTCAGTGAAACAGTGGGATAGTTGGGGCGACTGTAGAGGAGGAATGTGCACTTTGGGTGCCAGTACCCATGAGCGAAGGCTGCCCTGACTGAGCTCGCTTGCTTGGGGCCTAGCTCACTCCTGCCGGGCAGCGGGTGACAGGACGTGCTTTTCCGAATTAATGAGGGAAAACGTTGATTCTCCTGCTGTCCACGAAGGTGGAAAGTGAAGTGGGGAGACATGTGGGGAGTGAGCAAGGTTCCCTGTCTGGGGGTTCCAAATCTGCTGTTGGTTTATTTCACTGCTGACTAGAGATATACAGGGTGTCCCCCCAAAATGTATACACACTTTGAATACCTACTAATTCCAATGGTTTTAAGCATAAGAAAGAAACAACAATGGAGCTGTTATCTGTTAAAAGTGTGGGCACAAACAGGTAGTTGGACATTCCCTGACGGGTCTCAGATTGGAGAAGGTGAAGGCCAGACTGAGGGGCCCCTTCTCCCCCCCGCCCCCCCCCCCCACCCCGCCCCAGTGCACGAATTTTGTGCACCGGGCTACTAGTTAAATAATAATTCTCTAACACTAATATCTTCTATTCCACTTTTTGTCTTTATGAATTGGCCTATTTTAGGCATCTCATACAAGTGAAATCATACAATATTTGTCCCTTTGGTCTTGCTTATTTCACCTAGCATAATGTTTACAAGGTTCATCCATTTTTAGTATGTATCAGAATTTCATTCCTCTTTAAGGCTGAATAATCTTCCATTGTACACATACCACATTTTATTTATTCATGTATGTTGATGAACAATTGGGTTGTTTGTTGTGCCTTTTGGCTATTGTAAATAATGCTGCCATGAACATTATAATACAAGTATCTGTTTAGGTTCCTGCTTTCAATTCTTTTGGATACACACCTGAAAGTGAAATTGCTGAGTCATATGGTAATTCTATTTTTAATTTTTTTAGGAACTGCCGTACATTTTTGCACAGCAGTTGCAACACTGTATATTTCCACCAGCAACATACAAGGGTTCCAATTTCTCCACATCCTTGCCAACACTTATTTCCTGTGTTTTGTTTTGTTGTAATTAGCTATCCTAATGGATGCAAAGTGGTAGCTCATGGTGGTTTTGATTTGCATTTCTCTTATGATTAGTGATATTGAACATCTTTTCATAAACTTGTTGGCCATATGAGGAAAAGTCTATTCAAGTTCTTGTTCATTTTTTTAATTGGATTGTTTTGTTGTTGAGTAATAGGAGTTCTTCATTTATTTTGGGTATTAAGCCATTATCAGATATATGCTTTGCAAATATTTTCTCCCATTCTGTAGGTTTTCTTGTCACTCTCTGCAGCATGTCCTTTGATACATGCAAGCTACTCTATGTGCATATCTGATGACTTACACAGCTTCCCAGTCATTCTTCCAGTCCCAGTTTTCCTTTCCTACTGTCTATTATGAACTTTCAAAAATATCAATGAGATATGCTACCTCCATGCTTCAAGTCTCTGCTCAAACACCACCTCTTCAGAGATGCTTTGTTTGCCATTCAACTACTTAGAAAGGTTAAGTAATTTACTCAACATCACACAAGTCAATAGCTGTGACTCCTGAAGCAGAAATTTAAGACCCAGGCTATGCTGATATTTAGAGACACTGACTCTCAAAACTGCATCTCTAGCCCAAAGGCTTTTATAAATTTCAAATTTGCATTTCAAAGTGCTTAATGGTCACCCCACTTGGATGAGGCTTCTCCAAATCAATATGTCCAAACCTGAACCCATGATCTTCTCCACATATCTGAGTTGCCACTTCTCCGTGGATAGGATCACCATCCATCCATCAAGCCCCGAACCTGAACCCTATCCTGGACTCCCTCCCTCCTTCACTAATCCCTCCTTCTTTCATCACGTACTGTCTCATATCCTAAATACCTCTAAAAGCTGTCTATTTCTCTCCATCCTCTTTGACCAGACCCTGAATTCATCACTGCCTCTCACTGAGGTTTTGAATCTGCCTCCTGACAGGTCTCCCTACTGCAGTCTAATGCAGTCCAACACATTCTCCAGGCAGCAGCCCAAGGGATCCTGCTGAAACATGAATTCTAAATGCTTAAATCTTTCAAACCTTTCCCACTGGGATGGAGTACTGAAACCTTAATTAGTCCTTCCTGTCCATCCCTCATTCTCTGCTCCTCTGCCCTGCCCTGCCCAGCATGCTATGCTGCTGCCAAATTGTGGGGAGCATGCCATGCTCCATCTCTCCTCCAAGCCTTCCTACTGGCTATTTCCTATTTGTAAATGCCTGCCCCATACTCCCTACTATATACACTTCATCTTTTTAATTCTACTTCTTTTCTAGATAGTTTTAAAACATCACTTCCTTTGGGAAGCCTTCGGGGCTCTTTCCACCACTGTCCCTAACTCCAGGAGAAATGCTCCACAATACCCCATGCTAAATCCATGTTATTATACTGTTTGGTTCCTAGTTCTATCTTCCCTGCAGATGTCAGGTGCACAGAGAGAGAGGTCCAGCTTGCTTATGGTATGTCATCAGCACATCGCAGTTCCTGGCAAATGGCAGGTGTTTAATATATTTGTCAAATGAAAGAAGAGATGAATGGGGTTTTTTTGTGAAGTCAAATTGCTGGGGCTTACCAGCAGACCCTGAGCAACAAATGAATGATTACTCTGACACACGTTTCTGTGAAAGAGAGGGCTAAGGTACTGCCTGGCTAGATAAACCAAACAGCCCCATTTGCCTGCCTCTTCAGGCTTTTATTGTAACAGCAGTTTGAACTAAAATTAACTTTTAGATACAATCAGTAGGGTAAGCATTCTTGGGAGGACACAGGCATCAGTAGTACCCTTTAAACATAAAGATTAAGCATAAAGATTCCAGTAAACACCTGAGGGTCCGCATATACACAGACTTGTTTGGAAAGGTCAAGGGACAATTAGGGGTGGTTGCCTTCAGACTTTACAACCAAGTCTCTTGTACTTCCACTCAAATATCTTGCTAAGATTAAATTTCTTCATTTGTAAAATGGGAAGAATATTACAAATGTTGTTGCATTCCCATTTGAGTTTCAGATAATAAATAAAGCTGCATCTGGCTGGTGTTCATATGCAATAAGCAGTAGCTACTGTATTTTTAAAGATTTCATAATTTGTTTAAAATTTCAGTTTTTGATAATTTATTAACCATCGGCAATTGACACTGGCCCTCTTGAAATTTTTTAACTTTACTTGAAAAAGTGAAACTTCTTTGCCATGATTCTCCATTCCTATCTGATCATCCTTTCAGGAAGTGGCCTAGTCTTGTCTGCTCTGTTTCAGTATTTAGTAACTCATGGGTAATAATTATCTCTAAGCACTGGTCAGAATTTTTCTCTTCAATTAGTATCCTGGGTGAATACCTGTTCTCTATTCTGCTTTCAACTCCAGCATTAAATGCTTTTCTTTTGGCAGTGCTTCAGAGGTATTTTTTGAACATGGGCCTGCAAGAATTGGAGGCTCTTATAAAAAGCTGGTTTATCGTGAGTACACAGATGCCTCCTTCACAAATAGAAAGGAGAGAAGCCCTGAAGAGGAACATCTTGGCATCCTGGGTGAGTCATGCAGAACATAAGCAACCATTCTGCTCTTGCCCTGGACTACACTAACCTCAGAAAGAAGAAAAAAAACTAGGGATGTGGAAGAGCAATCATCAGTAAAATGCACCAGCTATTTTTTTCCAAATATAAGTTACCAATAGTAAATCTTTATCATTAAAAACCACTCTGGCTCCAAATGATGATTTTTTTTTCTTCAAAGAGGTAAGAGAATTGTGTGTTTAGGTCACATTGTTTAAATAGATGTATTCCCTTAGAAATAAACTCCCAGCTACTAATGAGTCAGGCTGGGTTTGTCTTAGAGCCTTCTGTAGGCTGCCCTGAGGCAAAGCCCAAAGACTGGTTCTTGCTCAGTCACTGGGGTAGAATAGTAGAGTGGGTGGATTCATACTGTCCTCACTCTTCACCTGTTAGGCAAATGACCTTTGAGAGTGCTCAATGTTCTGTGCCTGTTCCCTTTGCATAATATAGGAACAACAATAATAATAGTCCTTAGCTCATAAAGTTGTTGTAAGGATTAAATAAGTTAATTCACATAAACACTCAGGAAAGCACATAAGCAGCTCTAAATAAATGGTGTTTTAAATATCGCATAAAATATTTGTGTATTGTACATCTATGGTTTATTCTGTATTTGGTGATAAAATGAATTTTGGTGATGAAAAATTCACAGCAGTGTTAGTCTTCACATCCAAGATGATTGACTTTACCAGTTTGGGTGCTCAAGGTTTATAGCACTCCCCTGACTCTTGATAATAACACACATTTAGCCAACAGACTAGGCCAAGTAAAGACTAGACACTCTGCATAGGTTTTTGTAGATGCATAAAGCTTGTGAACTGACTTGGATAAAAATAATAACAAATTTCAGGAACCTGAAACTGAATCAAAACACACTGCTCATCTCTTTCTAGTCTTACCATATCAAATTGATAATGGTCTTTTAAAAACCAAGCTTTCTATTTGCTACAGATAAGCATGTGAAGAATCACAGTGATTCTTGTCAAAGGACAAGCCAAAGAAAATAACCATCTTATATATTCTGTATGGTACATACCAAGGGATAATAATTCTGTCTTTGTCCCTAGGTCCTGTCATTTGGGCAGAGGTGGGAGACACCATCAGAGTCACCTTCCATAACAAAGGAGCATATCCCCTCAGTATTGAGCCAATTGGGATGAGAGTCAATAAGAACAATGAGGGCACGTATTACGCCTCCCATTACAATCCCCGGAATGAAAGTGAGTACAGCACTCTCTAACAATTGACCCCATTTAACAACCCACTCACCTCTGGAAAACTGTCCCATCAAAACTGAAGACAGGACTTCTGAGAAAATTTCCCAGATACCATCAGGAAGCAAGTACACCTCTGCTCCCACCAATTCCAGTTGGGTGATGGGACTTTGTCCATCCCTAACTGGACAATTATTGACAATGCTGACAGTAAGTTATTTGGGTGATATCAATTATACATTTCTGGAGTACTATTTGGGTGATTTTTAAAAAGTTTTTGCAATTATAATAATATTAGATGATCATTTTAGAATATTTAAAAAATCTAAATAGGTATAGTCCAAAATATCTCCATAATTCTATAGACAACCACTACTACATTTTTATATAATTACTCTACGCTTTCATCTGTGTATATATAAGAAATATTTTAAACATGGATGAATTTGTAGTATATAAATATACTTATCACCATAATTTTATACCCAGAATTTGTTCTTGGCATTATAAGTATTTTACAAATGTATTTTAATGATACAAAATATTCCATGATATGGATGTATTTAGGTATTTTTATATGTCAAGCCTGACCAATAAAGACTAGTGGCTTTGCCACCACCTTCAGTATGAGGGCAGGCAAGATATTCTGTCTTTCTGGCCTCAGTTTCCTGAAGTGTAAAATTGGGAGGTTTGAACAGAGTCACCAATAAACTCTCTTTCAGTTATAAAATTGTTTTTAGTTCAGTTTTGTTCAATAGAAAAGTCATTGATTGCCCCCTATTTCCAAGTGTTGTTCTAGCTGATAGAAATATAGAATTAATGCTTGCCTTCAAGAAGGTTCTGAATGGGTGGGGGAGGAGGAATATACACAATGTAACATGAAAGGTGCCAGAGACTTTCTTAAGGAGCTGTGAGGGCACAAAGAGGGGCACTTAGTCTGTTCAAGCTGCTATAACTAAATACCACAGAATGGGTGCTTATAAAGAAGAGAAATTTATTTTTCACAATTCTGGAGGTTGGAAGTCCAAGATCAGAGCATAGTTAGGTGAGAGCCCTCTTCTGGGCCTCAGACTTCTTACTGTGTCCTCACCTAGTGAAAGGGCTAAGGAGCTCTGTGGAGCTTCTTTTATAATGGCATTAATCCCCTTCAGGAGGGCCCCACTCTCATGACCTAATCACCTCCCAAAGGCCTCACCATCACATTGGACATTAGGGTTCCAGAATGTGAATTGGGGGTGAGGGTGGGAGTAGGGGGTTATAAACATTCTGATGGTAGCAGGCACCCATCTCAGACAGAGGTTTAGAGGAAGCTTCCTGGAGGAAATCACCTCATTGGGGACCTGAAACAGGAGCACAAGTAGGATTTCATTCAAGTAGGATTACATTCAACTTCATAAGGAGCTCAGAAGCAGATTATCCTAGAGTCCCAGTGGTCGGCAAACTCATTAGTCAACAGAGCCAAATATCAACAGTACAACGATTGAAATTTCTTTTGAGAGCCAAATTTTTTAAACTTAAACTATATAGGTAGGTACATTGTTATTAACTTAATTAGGGTACTCCTAAGGCTTAGGAAGAGCCACACTCAAAGGGCCAAAGAGCCGCATGTGGCTCGCGAGCCGCAGTTTGCCGACCACGGTCCTAGGCTAAACCCAGTCTACTTTGTGGCTCAAATCACCACATTAGAAAGTACACTTAACCTCCCCATGTGACCTTTCTCACAGGTGTGCCTCCTCCTTCAGCCTCGCATGTGGCATCCAAAGAAACTTTCACCTATGAATGGACTGTCCCTGAAGAAGTGGGACCCACTTACAAAGACCCCGTCTGTCTAGCTAAGATGTATTATTCTGCTGTAGATCCCACCAAAGATATATTCACTGGGCTTATTGGGCCAATGAAAATATGCAGGAAAGGAAGTTTACATGCAAATGGGAGACAGGTAAGTCCAATCAGGGAAAATGAAAATGATTTCCAAATCCCTTTGAGTTATTATTACAAGAAAAATTCTGAGTTTTCTAAACATAATGAAGATTCTACACGTGTTTGTCATAAATTTTTTCAGGCTTATAAGATCTGTAATTATGCAGAGATTCTCTGACTAAAATGAGTGCTACAAGAGGAATTGTAAACAAAATTTTCCTTGGAATCCAAGGTTTTTTATGATACAATTAGATTTACACACACACATAAAAAGCTACCGATTAATGGTAATAATAGGTCATTTAACATTCACTGAGGAAAATATTGTTTAAAATATTTTTTAGAACTGAGAAAATGACACTGACCTAGAAATAGGAACACTTAACCCCATCATTGTTTTTTATATCTAAAACAAATATTTTAATATGAACCTTTAAAAGAGAAGAATGTCTTTTAAAATGCCTTCACTAGAATTATCACATCCTAAAATCATCATAATAATTCCTTAATATCATCAAATTTCCAATCAATGTTTACATTTCCTAATTGTCTTTTAAATTGTTTCAAGTTTGCTTGAATAAATACCTAAATAATTCACACATTATAATCAGTTTCTCAAGATTTTTTTGCATAGTTTTTTTTGCAAGTCATTTATTCTATAGAAGTTTCCCATGTCTAGATTTTAGCAAATGCATTCCTGTGCTGTCATTTAACATGTTTCTCTTTCAATTTCCTGTAAGTCAGTGACTAGATATGCAAACTTGGTCAGATTTAGGTTAGGTATTGTTGTGTGTTAGTTTTTTTAGCAATACTACTTCATATGTAGTACTGGGTACTCTATTAGGGAATAGATACTACATAATTTTCTCTCCATGTTATCAATCACCAATAACCATGTTATCAGCCACTGATAACCATTTCTTATTAGGTTCATAAACTAATCAGGTATTACACACTAACAATATTCTGATCCCATCATGCCTTGTTTGCTTATTAGCTAGTATCTAATCTAATAAAAGACAAACATGCAAATTGACCGTACCTTCGCTATGCCTTAAGACATGCCCACCAGCCAATCAGAGCAACTATATGCAAATTAACCCAATCAAGATGGCAGCCAGCAGCCACGGAGCTGAAGTGAGCAGGAGGCTTGGTTGCTCCAGTGGTGTAGGAAGCCAAGCTTCCCGGCAGGCTCTGAGCTCCACTGAAGGCAACAAAGTTTCAATTATAGAAGATAAATAAACCCCAGATACCTGCTTTCAGCCAGCCGTGGCCACAGAGCTGGAGAGAGCAGGAGCTGGCTCTGAGCTCCACTGAAGGCAACAAAGTTTCAATTATAGAAGGTAAATAAATCCCAGGGAAAAAAAGGAGAGGCTGGGAGCTTCCGTCACTGGGGGTACTGGCCAGCCTGAAAATGGCCCTCAGCACCTCACCCAGACTGGCCAGGCACCCCAGTGGGGACCTCCACCCTAAAGGGGGTGTGACCAGCTGCTAACAGCCATCAGCCCCTCACCCAGGCTCGCCAGGCACTCCAGCAGGACCCACACCCTGATCCGGGACACCCTTCAAGGCAAACCTGCCAGCCCCCACCCATGCACCAGGCCTCTATCCTATATAATAAAAGGTAATATGCAAATTGACCCTAACAGCAGAATGACTGGGAATGACTGGTCACTATGACACACACTGACCACCAGGGGGCAGACGATCAATGCAGGAGCTGCCCCCTGGTGGTCAGTGTGCTTCTACAGGGGGAGCTCTGCTTAGCCACAAGCCAGGCTGACAGCTGCCACTACAGCGGTGGTGGTAGGAGCCTCTCCTGCTTCCTCAACAGCACTAAGGATGTCCGACTGCAGCTTAGGTCTGCTCCCCGCTGGCAAGTGGACATCCCCTGAGGGCTCCCGGGCTGCCAGAGTGATGTCTGACTGCCAGCTTAGGCCCAATTCCCCAGGGAGCGGCCCTAAACCAGCAGGTGGTCATCCCCCAAGGGGTCCCAGACTGAGAGAGGGCACAGACCAGGCTGAGGGAACCCCCGACTGCACAAATTTTTGTGCACCGGGCCTCTAGTACTTCTATAAACAGAAACTTCCCTTAATGGACTATTTGCTTACCCTGAGGTACATTATATAAGGAAGGAATGACAAATGCTTAATTCTTTCCCTTTAGTTACAAGATTTAAGCATATTTGCTGTGTTCCAATGCATTGCCATTATGCTTATAGATGCTACATACATCCTACATACTCCACTGGAGGGAATTGTTCAGGTAGACTCCCTCATTTTTACATGTAATTGGTAGTCTTTGAAGCTTCTTTCCTAGCAAAAAAAGCTATTTTAGATTTATATTACACATTTTCTGAACCTGGAATTGGCCATTTCTCCAAAGAGCCCTGGTTCTTTTGAGTAAGAAATTATTTTTAGAACCAGAATCTGGGCAATGAGACTGTGGGGAGGGCTTATGGCTGTTAGGTTAATCATTATTATTATTATACTAGTGGCCCAGTGCACAAAAATTTGTGCACTCAGGGGGGTCCCTCAGCCCAGCCTGTGCCCTCTCGCAGTCTGGGACCCCTCGGGGGATGTCCACCTGCTGGCTTAGGTCCGCTACCCAGGGGATTGGGCCTAAGCTGGCAGTCAGACATCCCTCTGGCAGCCCGGCAGCCCTCAGGGGATGTCCACTTGCCAGCGGGGAACAGGCCTAAGCTGCAGTCAGACATCCTTAGTGCTGCTGAGGAGGTGGGAGAGTCTCCCACCACCACCGCTGTGCTGGCAGCAGTCAGCATGGCTTGTGGCTGAGCAGAGCTCCCCCTGTGGGAGCGCACTGACCACCAGGGGGCAGCTCCTGCATTGAGCGTCTGCCCCCTGGTGGTCAGTGTGTGTCATAGTGACCACTCAGTGGTTCTGCTGTTAGGGTCAATTTGCATATTACCCTTTTATTATATAGGATAGAGGCCTGGTGCATGGGTGGGGGCCGGCTGGTTTGTCCTGAAGGGTGTCCCAGATCAGGGTATGGGTCCCACTTGGGTGCCTGGCCAGCCTGGGTGAGGGGCTGATGGGTGTTTTCAGGCTGATCACACCCCCTTTAGGGTGGAGGTCCCTACTGGGGTGCCTGGCCAGCCTGGGTGAGGGGCTGATGGCTGTTTGGAAGCTGGCCAAGCCCCCCCAACAGAGACCCTCAGCCCATGGGGGTTAGGCCAGCTTGGTTGAGGGGCTGAGGGCTGTTTTTAGGCTGTCCACATCCCTTCTGGGTGGGGTGTCCTGCTGGGGTGCCTGGCCAGCCTGGGTGAGGGGCTGATGGCCATTTTCAGGCTGGCCATGCCTGTGGGCTGGAAGCAGGTATCTGGGATTTATTTAACTTCTATAATTGAAACTTTGCAGCCTTAAGCAGAGCCCAGGTCGGGTTTCCCATGGCAACCCAGGTTCCCACAGCTGGAAGCAGGTATCTGGGATTAATTTCTCTTCTATAATTGAAACTTTGTAGCCTTGAGCAGAGCTCAGGGCCGTCAGGGCAGGTGGGAAGCTTGGCTTCCTCCATCGCCGGGGGCAACCTAAGCCTCCTGCTTGCTCCAGTTCTCTGGCCACCGCCATCTTAGTTGGGTTAATTTGCATATTTGCCCCTGATTGGCTGGGGGTGCAGCTTGATGGTGTAACGGAGGTACTGTCAATTTGAATATTTCTCTTTTATTAGGTTGGATTTTGTTGTTAAACCTCACTTGAGGCTATTTTCCACTGATTTTTGGAAGATTGGAAGAGAGAGGGAAAGACAGAGACAAACATCAATGTGAGAGAAACACATCGATTGGTTGCCTCCGACCAGGGCCAGGGCCCAAGGAGCCTGCAACCAAGGTACGTGCCCTTGACTGGGATCAAACCCGGGACCCTTTGGTCCGCAGGCTGGCACTCTATCCACTGAGCTAAACCAGCTATGTCTTTTCAGTGGGCAGAACTGGAAAAAAAATTTAAGATGAAATTCATCATGAGTGTATATATAGTACACTTTCTATTCAATTTAGATCTGTGACTTTATTTTTAAACTTAACCTCATTGATCTCCCTTCAACCGCACTGAAAAATCTTAGTTCTCAATTATATCAATATAAATATGCACTCAATTCATCCCCCAAAGTACACACTACTGGCTTAAAATCAAAATTACAACACTGTAGCCAATAATGTAATTGCTGAAAACTTTTAAAGATTTCTTTGTAGCCTTCTTTTGTCCTCAGAGTGGATCCCACTAGGGATGTTCAGTTAAATTACAAATTTAAAGTCATTTGGAATACTTCTTCTCTGTAATTTTATCACCCACAGGATACACAGGTTTATTTATTTAACTCTACTTCTTTTTTAAGGGATTGCTTTTAAAACTGTAATATTATTTTATAATTATGTGATATATTTACCTGGTTTCAATGCCAAATCTATAAAAAGAAGTATATTCAGAGAAGTCTAGCTTTTATCCTTTCTTTCCACTCACTATTCCCTCAATGCAAGTAACTTATTTTTATTTTATAGTTTAATCTTTTATTTATTTTTTATTGACTTTTTTAGAGCAGTTAAAAATTTATAGCAAATTGAGGATACAGTACAGAGATTTCCAGTATACCCCATGCCCCACCCATGCACAGCATCCCCCAATATCAACATCCCCCAACAGGATGGTACATTAGTTACAATTGGTGAAGCTACATTGATACAGCATTACTATACAAAGTCCATAGTTTACATTATGTTTTACTCTTGTGTCAACATTCTATGGGTCTGGACAAATGTATAATGACATGTATCTATCATCATCGTATCATACAGTGTATTTTCACTGCCCTAAAAATACGCTCTGCTCCACCTATTTATCCCTATGGAGACAGTAAAAGACCATAGTTTCCTGTCTTCATGGTTTTGCCTTTTCCAGAACATCATATAGTTGGAATCATACAGTATGTAGCCTTTCTAGATTGCCTTTGTTCTCTGAGTAGTATGCATTTAAGTTACCTTCAATTCTTTCCTTGGCTTTCTAGTTCATTTCTTTTTATTACTGAACTAGAGGTCCGGTGCACAAATTCGTGCACGGGTGGGGTCCATCTGGCCCACCCCGATAGGGGCCCATCAGGCTGGGGCAGTGGGGGAAGGGGCCATGGGTGGATGTCCAGCGGACCCTACCCCTGATCAAGGTGGGGGAGCAATCAGGGGCTGGATCGGCCGGGGGGGGGGGGCTGCCGATTGGAGCCTGGGCCAGGCTGGTTGGCTGCTGCAGTGTGCATCACAGCCGCCAGTCGTTCTGGTCGCTGTGCTTTTATATATATACTAGAGGCCCGGTGCACAAAAATTTGTGCACTGGCTGGGGGAGGGGTGTCCCTCAGCACCACTTGTGCCCTCTCACAGTCTGGGACCCCTCGGGAGATAACGACCTGCTGGCTTAGGCCCACTCCTGGGTGGCAGAGGGCAGGCCCAATCCCTAGGTGCAGCCCCTGGTTGGGCTCAGAGCAGAGCTGATTGGGGAGTTGGGGCGCCGCCCCCTGTAATGCACAGAGCAGGGCGGATCAGGAGTTTGCGGTGCCACCCCCTGTCACCCACAGAGCAGGGTCCATCAGGGGGGTTGGGGCTCCGTGCCCTGTCACACACAGAGCAGGGCCCATCAGGGGGTTGGGGAGCTCCCCCCTGTCACACACACAGTAGGGCCGATAGGGGAATTGGGGCACCGCCCCCTGTCACACACAGAGCAGGGCCGATCAGGGGGTTGGGTCACTCCCCCTGTCACACTCAGGGCAGGGCCGATGGGGAGGTTGCGGCTCCACCCCATCACACACAGGGCAGGGCCCATGGGGGGGTTTGGGCGCCGCAACCTGTCACACACAGAGCAGGGCCAATCAGGAGGTTGGGGAGCTCCCCCCTATCAGGCACAGAGCAGGGCCAATCAGGGGGTTGGGGCACTGCCCCAGTCACGCTGCTCGAGGGGCCAGGAGGCCTCGCTGCTCATCTGATTCCGGTGCTGGGAGGCCTCGCTAGTCCACTGATCCCGGTGCCAGGAGGCCTCGCTGCTCCACTGATCCCGGTGCTGGGAGGCATATTACCCTTTTACTATATAGGACAGAGGCCTGGTGCACGGGTGGGGGCCGGCTGGTTTGCCCTGAAGGGTGTCCTGGATCAGGGTGGGGGTCCAGCTTGGGTGCCTGGCCACCCTGGATGAGGGGATGATGGCTGTTTGCAGCTGGTCACACCCCCTTCAGGGTGGGGGTCCCCACTGGGGTGGCTGGCCAGCCTGGATGAGGGGATGATGGCTGTTTGCAGCTGGTCACACCCCCTTCAGGGTGGGGGTCCCCACTGGGGTGCCTGGCAAGTCTGGGTGAGGGGCTGAGGGCCATTTTCAGGCTGGCGGGTGACTGAAGCTCCCAACCTCTCCTTTTTTTCTTTTTTTTTTTATTCTGGGATTTATTTACCTTCTATGGCTGTCACTGGAGCTGAGAGCTGGCTTTAGCTCTGAGGCTTGGCTCCAGCTCTGAGACCTCTGCTGCTGAAAGCAGGTATCTCGGTTTGTTTGGGTTCTATAATTGAAACACTGTTGCAACTCCAGCTCGGCCAGCTGGCTGAAAGTATGGGGTTTGTTTAGCTTCTATAATTGCAACATAGTTGCTTAGAGTGCAAGCTCAGAGCCTAGCAGCAGCAGGCGGTGAACCTTGGCTTCCTCCTTCACTGGAGCAAGCAAGCCTCCTGTTTGCTTCAGCTGCCTGGCTGCCAGCAGCCATCTTGGTTGGCAGTTAATTTGCATATCGCCATGATTAGCCAATGGGAAGCATGTCGGAGGTACGGTTAATTACCATGTTTGTCTATTATTAGATAGGATAGATAATATGCCATTGTCTGGATGTTTCACGGTTTATTTATACATTCACCTCCTGAAGAACATTTTGGTTACTTCCAAGTTTTAGCAATAATGCATAAAGCTGCTATAAACATCCATGTGCAGGTTTTTGTGTGGACATAATTTGTCAGCTCCTTTGGTTAAATACCAAGGAACCCATTTACTGGATTGTATGGTAAGAGTATGTTTAGTTTTGTAAGAGACCACCAAACTGTCTTCTAGCAGCAATGAATGAAAGTTCCTGTTGCTCCAGTTCCTTGTCAACATTTGATGTTTTTAGTTTTTCAGGTTTTAGCCATTCTAATAGGTGTGTAGTGGTATCTTATTATTGTTTTAATTTGCATTTCCCTAATGACATATGATGTAGAGCCTCTTTTCATATGCTTATTTGCTATCTGTATATCTTCTTTGATGAGTTGTCTGTTAAGGTTTTTGCCCATTTGTTAATTGGGTTGTTTATGTTTTTAATGTTTAGTTTTAAGAGTTTTTTAATGTTTTTAAACAACAGACCTTTGTCAGATGTGTCTTTTGCAAATATTTTCTTCCATTCTGTGGCTTATCTTCTTACTCTCTTAATATCATATTCACAGAGCATAAAATTTAACTTTAATGATGTCCAGCTTATCAATTTTTTCGTTCATGGATTGTACCTTTGATATTTTATCTAAAAAGTTATCACTCTATCCAAAGTCCTCTAGATTTCCAATGTTACCTTCTAGTGTTCTAGTGATTTTATGACTTTGCCTTTACATTTAGGTTTGGGATCCATTTTGAATGAAATTTTTAAAGAAGGTAGGGTCTGTGTCTAGGTTGTTTTTTTGCAGGTGGATATCTAGTTGTTCCAGCAACATTTGTTTAAAAGTCTATCTTTGTTCCATTGTATTGCCTATGCTTGTTTGTCAGAGATCAATTGACTAAATTTATGTGGATCTATTTTTTTGTTCCCTGTTCTTTCCATTGATCTATTAATCTGTTATTTTGCCAGTACCATAATACCTTGATTACTGTAGCATTATAGTAAGTTTTGAAGTTGGGAAGTGTCAGTCCTCCAATTTTGTTCTTTAATATTTCATTGGCTATTTTGAATCTTTCTCTCTCCACATAAAATTTATAATCAGTTTTTTTATGTCCACAAATAATTTGCTGAGAATTAAATTGGAATAGCATTGAATCTGTAGATCTGTGGGGGAAGGAAGGGGAACAACTGACAATTTAGCAGTATTGAGTCTTCCTATCCATGAGTATGGAATATATTTATTTAGTTCTTTAATTTCACTCACGAAAGTTTTATAGTTTTCCTCATATAGATCTTGTACATATTTTGACAAATTTACACTGAAGTACTTCATTTTGGGGGATACTAATGTAAACTGTATTATTTTTAACTTCAAATCCCCTTTTTCATTGCTGGTATATAGGAGAGTGATTTGATTTACTTTTCTATATTATCCTGAAACCTAGCTATAATTGTTTATTAGTTACAGGAGTTTCTTCATCAATTCTTTTGGGATTTTTGACATAGATGATCATGTCATCTGTGAACAAAAACAATGTTTTTTTTGTTTTCTTTTCTTTCTTATTTTTAATTAAATCTTTATTGTTCAGATTATTACAATTGTTCCCCTTTTTTCCCTCCATAGCTCCCCTTCACCCAATTCCCACCGCACCCTCTGCCCTTACCTCCCCCCCCCCACTGTCCTCATCCATAGGTGTACGATTTTTGTCCAGTCTCTTCCTGCACTCCCCACACCCCTTTCCCCCCCCAAAAAAATAGTCAGTCCACTCCCTTTCTATGCCCCTGATTCTATTATATTCACCAGTTTATTCTGTTTATCAGATTATTTATTCACTTGATTTTTAGATTCACTTGTTGATAGATGTGTATTTGTTATTCATAATTTGTATCTTTATCTTTTTCTTCTTCTTCCTCTTCTTAAAGGATACCTTTCAGCATTTCATATAATACTGGTTTGGTGGTGATGAACTCCTTTAGCTTTTTCTTATCTGTGAAGCTCTTTATCTGACCTTCAATTCTGAATGATAGCTTTGCTGGGTAAAGTAATCTTGGTTGTAGGTTCTTGCTATTCATCACTTTGAATATTTCTTGCCACTCCCTTCTGGCCTGCATAGTTTCTGTTGAGAAATCAGCTGACAGTCGTATGGGTACTCCCTTGTAGGTAACTGACTGTTTTTCTCTTGCTGCTTTTAAGATTCTCTCTTTGTCTTTTGCTTTTTGCATTTTAATTATGATGTGTCTTGGTGTGGTCCTCTTTGGATTCCTTTTGTTTTGGATTCTCTGCACTTCCTGGACTTGTAAGTCTATTTCTTTCACCAGGTAGGGAAAGTTTTCTGTCATTATTTCTTCAAATAGGTTTTCAATATCTTGCTCTCTCTCCTCTTCTGGCACCCCCATAGTTCGGATGTTGGTACGCTTGAAGTTGTCCCAGAGGCTCCTTACACTATCTTCATATTTTTGGATTCTTTTTTCTTTTTGTTTTTCCGGTTGGGTGTTTTTTGCTTCTTCGTACTTCAAATCTTTGACTTGATTCTCGCGATCCTCTAGTCTGCTGTTGGAACTCTGTATAATATTCTTTATTTCAGTCAGTGTATGCTTAATTTCTAGTTGGTCCTTTTTCATAACCTCGAAGGTCTCACTAAATTTATGGGCGGTTTCTAGAAAATTCTTGAAAAACCTTATAAGTGTGGTTTTGAACTCTATATCCTGTAGTTTGCTTTCCTCCATTTCTGTCATTTGTGACCTGTTTCTTTGTCTCTGCATTTTTTATGCTTCCCTGTGTTGCTAGAGTGGCTTTGTGTGCTAGGTGTCCTATTGGGCCCAGTGGCTCAGCCTCCCCAATTACCTGAGGTGGACACTCTTGGTGCACCCCTTTGTGGGCTTTGTACACAGTTTTGTTGTAGTTAAGCCTTGATTGTTGTAGGTATCACTGGGAGAAATTGACCTCCAGGCCAGTTAGCTATGAGAATCAGCTGTGTCTGCAGTGGGAGAACTTCTGTGCTGGAGTCACCCTTCTGGGGCAAGACTTGCTTCAGTGGGGCTTTGGTGCTCACTGAGTCTGCCCCCTGAGTGTGTCTCTTATGGATCTGAAGAGTTGTAATCTTGATGGTCCCACTCTGACCACTGGGTACACTGGCTCTTGGATCTCTAAGGAGGTGTTAATTTAGCCTCTGCCTGAGGCTACCCAGCAGGAGCCCAGCTGTGAAGCAATGCAAGCTGCTGTGGGGCCTTGGGCCTTCTTTTGGATGTTCTGGGTCTCTCTCACCCAGCTGCAGTTTGATAGGTAATTTTCAGATTGCAAAGGGCCAGGCCTTTCATGTGCAAAAGCCTCTGCGCACAGCTTGGGTGGGGCAGGGTGTCAGGGAATCTACAGGGCGGAGTAAGCAGCTATGGCTGCTCCTCAGTCTTATCCTAAGAGGCCCCGCTTCTCAGTGTCCCGGTAATCGCTGCAAGCACCTCTGAGAGAAAGCTGCCCTCGAGTTTCAACCAATGGCAGACAGTTCAGTTTCTCCCCATATGAGTCTGGGTCCCCAGAGACTCGCCCGGAACTGGAGTTCAGAGCAGTCGGGATCTTGAGACTCCCTCCCGATTGAAAAAGACAACCGTGTCCTCAGTTGACAGCCCTTTCCACATGTGGGGCGTCCTCAGCTGCTGGCCCTTTTGGTGTGCACCTCTGTACCTCTGCACTTTACTTCTGCACCTCCTCTGAGTCTCAGTGTGCTTTCCTCTTTCCTTCCAGTTGTAGAATTTCCACTCAGCCAGCCTTCCTGTGGTTCTTGATGTCCGTTTTGTCTCTTAGTTGTATTTTTTAAGTTCTCTTTTTCTTTTTATTTATGTACTTTTTTTTAGAGAGAGAGGAAGGGAGAGGAATAAAGAAATAGAAACATCATCAATTGGCTGCCTCCTGTATGCCCCCCACTGGGGATTGAGCCTGCAACCTGGGCATGTGCCCTGACCAAGAATCAAACTGGTGACCTTTTGGTTCATGGGTGGATGTTCAACCACTGAGTCACTAGCTGGGCAACAAAGACAGCTTTATTTCTTTCTTCCCAATCAGTATACCTTTTTTTTCTTGTCTCATTACATTAGCTAAGAATTCCAGTACAACATTAAAAGTAATGGTAAGAGGAGACATCCTTCCCTGGTACCTGATTTTAGTGGGAAAACTTTTAGTTTCACACCATAAAGTCTGATGTTAGCAGTAGTTTTTGTGTGTGTAAATATTTTTTTTAAGGTAAGGAAGTCCTCTTTGCTCTTAGTTTACTGGGAGTTTTTAGTCATAAATGACTGTTGGATTTTGTTAAATTCTTTTTTCCTGCATCTATTTACATGATCATGTGATTTTTCTTCTTTAGACTATTGATGTGATGGTTCACATTAACTGATTTTAGAATGTTGGACCAGAATTGCATACCTGGGATAAATCCCACTTGATCATGATATCTATAATAATAAAAGCTTAGTATGCTAATTAGACTGGCAGCCAAACGACCTTCCTGAAGACCTTCCAGATGAAGTGGGGCTGCAAGGGCCAAGCCCCTTGCATGAATTTCCTGCATCAGGCCTCTAATATTGTTATATTTACTAGAGGCCTGGTGCCCAAAAATCTGTGCACTCGGGAAGGTCCCTCAGCCTGGCCTGTGCCCTCTCGCAGTCTGGGACCCCTTGGGGGATGATCACCTGCTGGCTTAGGCCCACTCCCTGGGGGATCGGGCCTAAGCTGGCAGTCAGACATCAGTCTTGCAGCCCGGGAGCCCTTGGGGGATGTCCACTTGCCAGCAGGGAGCAGACCTAAGCTGCAGTCAGACATCATTAGCGCTGTTGAGGAAGCAGGAGAGGCTCCTACCACCACCGCTGTAGTGGCAGCTGTCAGCCTGGCTTGTGGCTGAGCAGAGCTCCCCCTGTGGAAGCACACTGACTACCAGGGGGCAGCTCCTGCTTTGAGCATCTGCCCCCTGGTGGTCAGTGTGTGTCATAGTGACCAGTTATTCCCAGTCATTCTGCTGTTAGGGTCAATTTGCATATTACCTTTTATTATATAGGATAGAGGCCTGGTGCATGGGTGGGGGCCGGCAAGTTTGCCCTGAAGGGTGTCCTGGATCAGGGTGTGGGTCCTGCTGGGGTGCCTGGCCAGCCTGGGTGAGGGGCTGAGGGCTGTTTTCAGACTGGTCACACCCCCTTCATGGTGGGGGTCCCCACTGGAGTGCCTGGCCAGCCTGGGTGAGGGGCTGAGGGCTGTTTGCAGACTGGCCACACCCCCTTCAGGGTGGGGGTCCTGCTGGGGTGCCTGGCCAGCCTGGGTGAGGGACTGATGGCTGTTTGCAGGCTGGCCAAGCCCCCAGCGGGGACCCTCACCCCATTAGGGTGTGGCTGATGGCTGTTTGCAGGTTGGCCACAGCCCCTTCAGGGTGGGGGTCCCCTCTGGAGTGCCTGACCAGTCTGGGTGAGGAGCTGATGGCTGTTTGCAGGCTGGCAACAGCCCTTCAGGGTAGGGGTCCTCCCTGTGGTGCCTGGCCAGCCTGGGTGAGGGGCTGAGGGCTGTTTGCAGGCTGGCCAAGCCCCCAGCAGTGACCCTCACCCCATGAGGATGTGGTCAGCCTGGGTGAGGGGCTGATGGCTGTTTACAGGCTGGCCACAGCCCCCCATTGGGGACCCTCAGCCAATGAGGGTGTCGCCATCCTGGGTGAGGGGCTGATGGCTGTTTGCAGGCTAGCCATGCCCCCCAGCCACCCAAGCTCCCAGTGGAGGCTTGCTGGAAGCAGGTATCTGGGATTTATTTATCTTTTATAATTGAAACTTCCTTGCCTTGAGCGGAGGCCACAGTGGGCCAGGGCAGTTGGGAAGCTTGGCTTCCTCCATCGCCAGGGCAACCAAGCCTCCTGCTTGCTGCAGCTCCATGGCTGCCAGCCGCCATCTTGGTTTTGTTAATTTGCATATAGTCGCTCTGATTGGCTGGTGGGCGTGCCTTGGGGTGTAGCAGAGGTGCGGTCAATTTGCATGTTTCTCTTTTATTATATTAGATACATTGTTTAATTTGATTTGCTAATATTTGGGGGCGCATTTTACATCTATATTCCTTAGAGATATATTGGTCTGTAGTTTTCTTGTAATGTCTTTGTCTCATTTTGGTATTAGAACAATTCTGGCCTTTTAGAATGAGAAAACAAGCATTTCCTCTGTTTCTATCCTCTGAAGAAGATTGTATAGAATGCGCATAGTTTCTTCCTTAAATTGTATAGAATGCACATAATTTCTTCCTTAAATTGTTTAGAATGTGCATAATTTCTTCCTTAAATTGTATAGCATGTGCATCATTTCTGCCTTAAATGTTTGATAGAATTCACCAATGAACCCATCTGTGCCTGGTGCTTTCTGTTTTGAACAGTTCTTTAGGAGATGTGAGTCTGTTCAGATTGTCTGTTTGCTCTTGTGTGATTTTGGCTAACTGTGTCTTTTACAGAATTTATCCATTTTATCTAAGTTCCCAATTTTATAGGCATATAATTTTTATAGTATTCCTTTATTATCCTTTTAATGTTCATAGAATCAACAGTGATGTTCCAGGTTTCATTTCTAATATTAGTAATTTGTATTCTCTCTCTTTTTTACTTAGCCTGCTTTGAGGCTTATTGATTTTATCAATATTTTCAAAAAATCACCTTTTAGTTTCATTGATTTTTTTGTATTGAGTTCCTGTTTTCAATGTCATTGAATACTTCTCTAATTCTTATTCTTTTATTTTTTAAATAAACAAATATGTATGTGTATGTGTATTCATATCCTTGCTTTTTTTTCACTTTACAATATAATCCACAATTCCCTCCCATCTGTAATATATGGAGATATTCCTCATTCATTTTTTACAGTAGCTATTGCTCCATAGTGTAGAAATGCTACAGTTTATATAGCCAGTCTACTATTATATAGGGGGTTTGGGTTGTTTCCAGTCTATCCTTCTACAAATACAATACAATGGGTAGCCTTATTCATACATCTCTTTGTATTTTTGCCAGCATACCTTTGGGATAAATTCCTAAAAGTGATATTGCTTGGACAAAAGATAAGTACATATACAATTTTACTAGATTTTGCCAAATTTCCTTCCATAAGAATTGTGCTATATTGTATCCTTACCACGTATATTGTGAGATGATTTGTTTTTCCACAAATTTGGAAATTTTTACTAATCTAATAGGACATAAACAGTATCTCTATAATTTTAATATTTGTTGCTGTTATTGTTACTAGTTATTTGAGCATCTTTTCAAATGGTTAAGAACTATTTTCACTTCTTTTATTTGACTGTTTATATCTATAGCTCATCTTTTTACATGTTTATTTTTCTTCACTGATTTGGAAACTATTAATACATTAGGGGTAGAAACCCTTTGTCTGAGATATTAATTGTAAATATTGTTTTCTTAGTTATTTTTCTTTTGTTTATGAATGTTATTTGCCATGTAAAATTTTTATTTCTATCATCTTTTCCTTTTTCATTTATAGATTTTGTCATAGTTAAGACAGTTTTTCCATTTCCCAGGTTTTAAAGGAATTCACCCATACTGCCTTCAAGTGCTTGTATGGTTTTATTTTTCACATTTAAATCTCTGTTCCATTTAGAATTTATCAAGGTGTATGGTTGAGAAATGGATCAAATGTATCTTTTTCTATATGACTATCCAGTCATCTCAACACCATTTATTAACTTTTCCTCATTGATTTGAAAGCTGCCTTTATCAGATACCAAAAATTTCATAATACATAGCCCTAACCGGTTTGGCTCAGTGGATAGAGCGTCAGCCTGCAGACTCAAGGGTCCCAGGTTTGATTCTGGTCAAGGGCATGTACCTTGGTTGCAGGCACATCCCCAGTAGGGAGTGTGCAGGAGGCAGCTGATCGATGTTTCTCTCTCATCGATGTTTCTAACTCTCTATCTCTCTCCCTTCCTCTCTGTAAAAAACCAATAAAATATATTTTAAAAAATTTTTTCATACACAATTCAGTCTTTTTCTTGATTTTCTATTCTAATTCATTCATCTCTATATATCCATGCACCAATATCATACTATTTTAATTATAGCATCTATATAATATATATAATGACTAGTAGCCATACTTCATTGCACTTCTTTTTCACCATTTTAACAGCTCTTTTTGCTAACTTATTCTTTCTAATGAACCTTATAAAACCTCATCTGGCTCCAGGGGGTGGAAAGCCTAACAGTGTGTAGTTAGGATTGTCTAAATATACAAATTAAATTATGAAAAACAGACATCATTTCTTTTTATTATTGATCTCAGAGAGAGAGAGAAAGGGAGAGGTAGGGAGGAGAGAGAGAAAAAGAGAGAGAGAGAGAGAGAGAGAAACATTGATGTGAAAGAGAAACATTGATCCATTGCCTCCTGCATTCGCCACCCACAACCTGGTTATGTGCCCTGACAGGGAATGAAACTCACATCTTTCAGTGTATGAGATGATGGGTGCTCCAACCAACTGAGCCACACTGGCCAGGGCAGAACAGACATCATTATAAATTTGAGTCACTCTACAGAAGAACATGTTTTTCCATTTATTCAAGTCTACTTTTGTGTTTTTCAGAAGTATTTTATAGCTTCTTTTATATAGGCTTTGGATAATTTTTGTTAAGTTTATATCTGTATTTTTTTATTTGGCTATTATAAATTAAAAATTTTAAAACATGTAACTGAAAGAAAAATGGTTTTCTACCTCTGGATCCCATTCTTTGATCTTGTGCTTACCTTGGGAAAGAATAAAAGGAGACTAATATTTATTGAACTCTTTCCAGGCACTTTCACACATATTACTTCATTTAGCCTTCACAGCCCAAGAGGCTAAATATTGTTATCCCCACTTTTTCGAGAGGAGGAACTGATGAGTTGAGATTTAAAATGTGAGTTTTATCCTCTGCATGTTTCATCATCTTCATTTTGCAAATGAAGGAGTCACTGCACAGGAAGGTCTACAGGAGGCAGTAAAAGTTTTCATCCTGGCTTTTTCACTTACCAACCATGTGGCTTCAGATTGGGTACAATATTTGAATAATGTAAAATAGTGCCTTGTTTAGTGTCTGATCTTAATGAAGATAACTATTATTTTACCACTAAGTATGATATTGTCTATTAGTTGGTATTTTAAATTTTTATTTCTGGCTCACTGAAAACGTTTTTCTATTTAAAATCACTTGAGCGTTAGCCTGCGGACCAAAGGGTCCCAGGTTTGATTCCCAGTCAAGGGCATGTACCTTGGTTGCAGGCTCCTCCGGGCCCAGACTCTGGTCCGGGGCGTGCAGGAGGCAACCAATCGATGTGTTTCTCTCACATTGATATTTTTATCTGTCTTTCCCTCTCTCTTTCACTCTCTCTCTAAACATCAATGGAAAAAATATCCTCAGGTGAGGATTAAAAAACAAAAAAGTAAAAAAAAAAAAAAAAATCACTTGAGCTACTCAGAAAATGTCCTGTGTTAGGCACAGAATTCATTGCTAAATAAGACAGGTCAGTTTCCTGTGTTTATATTGTAATGTGTGGTGTAGCAGAGAAGTGGGAGGGATAGGTGTGAAGGGGTGGGAAAGAGAGAAGATAAGCAAACACAAAAAAAATGGAAATAGATAACTTCAGAAAGTGACAAGAGTTTTAAAAAACAAAATAGGGTAATATCATAGTAAATAGAATTTCTAGTTTAGATAAAGTGGAGGTAATATTCGGGGTAAGATTTAAATTTTATGGAGCAGCCTTGCAAAGATCTGGGGGGAAAACAAAGGACTAATGCCAGCATGTCAAATTTTATAAGAATTTATTTTTAGATTTTCTTGAAATTATTTTTTAAATTAATAAAATAAAAAAGATATATTAAACGTATTTTTTTTCTCCTTTACCTTATAAGTGTAACAACTACATTAAGGATTTCCTAATGTTGAACTATCCTTGCACTTCTGCAAAAAGACATTGCTTAATTATGGTGTGTTTTTTCCCCCAATATATCTGTGTTGAATTTGGATAGTGTTTATTTCGTTATTTATTTATTTATTATTTATTTATTTATTTTTAATCTTTATTGTTGTAAATATTATAGATGTCCCCTTTTATCCCCATTGACCTCTTCTAACCCACACCCACCCCCAACTCCAGGCCTTCACTACACTATTGTCTGTGTCCATGGGTTATGCATATATGATAGTGTTTTATTTAGAATTTCTCATCTAGGCTATAAGTGACACCAGTTTAAATTTTGTGTGCATTTTCAGGCATTATATCATGGTTATACTATCTTCATTAAATAAATTGGGAAGATCCTTATGTTTTTAATATTTTGGAAGAGTTTAAATAGATAGGAACCCATCTGCTACTTAGAAATTTTTGACTTTGTGACATTTAAGAAGTAGTTAGTTATGTTATTTATGTTTTAATCACTGTTTTTATTTCACCCATGGATATTGGTATATTCTGGTACCTCCTTCTAAGTCACCTGTTCACATTTATTGTACACAGTGGTCTTTATTTATCTTTCATACATGTGATTATATTCTGTTCTCATTTCCCATGTGGAATATTTGGAATCTCAATTTTTTTTGTTAGACTCGCCAGAGGTTTGTGTATTTTATTGGTCTTTACAAAGACTACATTTTCAGGTATAGCTATTTTAATGTTCTAATTTATTAATTTCTGTGTTGTCTTATTAAATTTTCTTTTTATAATTTTATGTTTCTAAAATATTTAGATATTTATTTTTATTTGGTTTTGTTAAAATAAAAAGTACTTCAGACTCTCAGTTTATATGTTTAGTTATATTCCATACATTATAACTCATGGTGTTCTCATGGACGTTATTTACTACATATGTAATAATTCATTTTTGTTTCCTCTTTGATCTAAGAGTTATTTGGATTAAATATGATCTTTCTAAGTTTTTTAGTTTTTTTGTCCTTTTATTAGTAATTTTTAGTTATATTTCATTAAAATCAGAAAATGTGACCTGTAAACTTCCACTTAATTTTTCTCTGCAGATTAGAATATAAAGTGATTGTAGTGGTCCCCTGTTGGAAACCTCACACATCTGAAAATCTTTTTATTGTTCTTTGCCTGATACAGAATTTTCGTAACATAATCCTTCCCCCACAAAAACACAAATACTACTCCATCTTCCTCTGACATTTATTGAAATAGAGAAGTCCAGTGATTTCCACTATTATTTATTATCATTATGTCTCTCCTTTTATAACTTGTCTTTAAAATCATTGCTATGTGTATATTTTTCATCTTTTCTTCTGACTTATATGAGCTTTTTAAAGATCATCTCCATTATTGATTTTCTGTAGGATCTAACCTCAGATCTCTGCTTTAGTTGAATTTTTAAAATTTGATAATTATGTTTTTGATCTGAAAACAATCTCAGGAGAAAGACATGCAATCATCTCTGAAATTTCTCTTTTGCCAGGCAGTAACTTGTTCTTAGAGGCTCATATGCTTTGATTACTTAGATTGACTGCCTTCTTCTGAACTACTGAATCATTTCATAGACCAGATAGCATTTCTGCTTCCTTATTTTTCAGCAGGGATGGGGGAACAGGAGTAAGAGTGCTTGTTCAGATGCCTTGAGGTTATGAAAATTCCTGTTCCAATTTATCTGGCAGGCTATTTTCCTTAAGATGATGCTTCCCTCTAACTGCTTCCTCCTACTCTGCCTTACAGGATTCTTCATTTTCATGAATGCAGATGGCACTTTCCCTGATTTCTAGCACAGGCACATGTCCCTCTACCCCATTTGAACAATTGTTTTTGGTGGGTTCAATGAGTATCTGCAGAGCTGGCAGGAAGATAAGGAGAAGAGAGTCAGAACTTTTAAATACAGCGAAAGGCTTAGGTTATCATGTTGAACCAAAATTCCACTACACAGATACTAAGGAAAAATCTAGTGGTCAACTGGATGATTCTGTGAGTGCATTTACAAAGAGGAATGGAAACTTCTGTTCTTCAAAAATAGTGTTATGTACATGGGAGTCTTTCTGCTTTACTTCTTCTGCCTTCACCTTATTGTTCTTGTTTTTATTTACAGAAAGATGTAGACAAGGAGTTCTATTTGTTCCCTATAGTGTTTGATGAGAATGAGAGTTTGCTCTTGGATGATAATATAAAAATGTTTACAAGTGCATCTGATCAGGTGGATAAAGAAGACGCAGAATTTCAGGAATCTAATAAGATGCACTGTAAGTACTGCCTCATCCACCAATGCTTCAAGTTATTTCAGTGTTGTACATGGAATGCTTTTAATTATACCAAAATTCCAATAGCTTTACCTATTGTTCAATTTTCAATAAACAAATATAGTGAGGGTAATATCACTGATTATTTAATTTATTGTTCAGTTACTCCTCATCTCACTTAATTCAGGATAAAACATACAAAATATGTCGATTAGATGCATGTTGCTTAGTATGTGATCAGCATCATGCAGTGTTTCTTAGAAATGCAAATTCTTAGGCCCCAACCCTGACCTACTGAATCATAAATTCTGGGTGTGGGGACAGCAATCTATGCTTAACACACCCTCCAGGTGATTCTGATCTATGTTCAAGTTTTGAGAACTGCTGATGAGATGCTTTTCTCATCTGTGGCTTAAGAATGACAGGCTCATTATATTATTTAATATGAAGAAAGATATGGTCTCTGCTCTTAATAAACTTCAATAATTCTCACCCTTGACTACACATTAGAATCAACTGGGAGCTTTTAAAAACTATTAAAGCTATTTTTTTAAATGCTCAGGACAACCTCCAGAGCATCGGTTCTCAACCTATGGGTCGCGACCCCTTTGGGGGTCGAATGACCCTTTCACAGGGGTCGCCTAAGAACATTGGAAAACACATATATAATTACATATTGTTTTTGTGATTAATCACTATGCTTTAATTATGTTCAATTTGTAACAATGAAAATACATCCTGCATATCAGATATTTACATTATGATTCATAACAGTAGCAAAATTACAGTTATGAAGTAGCAACGAAAATAATTTTATGGTTGGGGGTCACCACAACATGAGGAACTGTATTAAAGGATCGCGGCATTAGGAAGGTTGAGAACGACTGCTCCAGAGGTTTTTATTTAATTGAAATCTGGCATCAGATTTATTTTTAGCTCCCAGTGTAATTCTAGAATGCAGTTAGGGTTCAGAAATAGTGAGCTAATTGTTTAAAAAAAAACAAAAAACACCACACCACTAATGGACAACATGTGAAAATGATTGTAGCAAGAAGAAAAAAATGTAAAGTTGTTCTATAAATTTTTTTAAAAATAGGATTGATACTAGTTACATTTCTCACTATCTTTAAAATAATCCTTTTGATTTAGCATTTTTGCATTCTGGAGGAGCCAAAGATATTATCTATTGAAAACAGCAGTGAGAGAAAACTTCCTGCAAATACTCTGCCCTATTAATTCAAGAGGAATCATAGAATTTTCCATCTAGAACAACAAACCCATTCCCAGTCTACAGTGCCCAGGAAGAGGTGGTATTTCTCATATACTTAGGTGTTCACAATATGACCCTTGAGAGAACTAAAAAGTGGCTAGCTTGGAAGAACAGTAAGATTCCTAGGGCACAGAACTCTGAGAACACTGCATTTAGCTCTGCTCCTTTCTGCTCTCGAGGGAACATCAAGAAATTGCAAAGCCACTGCTGACACAGAAAGGAGTAGAGAGGCCAGAATGGGTCTTTTAAAAATAAAATAAAATTGGCTCTGGAAAGTCTAGGAGGTTGTCATGTAGTAGGACATGAGGTAAACCACTTTCAAAATGTTGTTTTTCACCTTTTACAGCCATGAATGGATTTATGTATGGGAATCAGCCTGGTCTCAATATGAACAAAGAAGATTTGGTCACGTGGTACTTATTCAGTGCTGGGAATGAGGCTGATGTACACGGGATTTACTTCTCAGGAAACACATATCTGTCAAGAGAAGAAAGGAGGGATACAGCAAACCTCTTCCCTCAAACAAGTCTCACACTCACCATGCAGCCTGATACTGAAGGTATATTTCTTTAAAGTCAAGACAAGTCTCTATTGGATCAATTCCTGAGGTTTTGATTTATAATCCTGTGGTGGGTGATAAACTCATCCCTTCCCCAAGCTTCCCAAGTACCATTACTTCCCTTGGAAGAGCAAGACTAGGCAACTCCCTGTTATATGCCAAACAGGTCCACTTCCTGTTTGTGGGTGGGAGGGAAGTGAGTGACAAAAGAATAGACTGGGATGTCTCCCATTTCCACAAAGCAGAATCCTTAACACATTCTACTTTTATATTATGGTTCTTTTAAAGATAGCTGGTGTAGCCAAACCCAAGTTTAGCTTCCTAATGCAACAAAAGCCAAACTTGTGAGAAAGGTGCTGGTGAAAATATATTTAATATTTAAATATAAAACTATATTTAAGTATTGGCCCCTTGAGAAGATGGGGACTTTTTTTTAAATTTCTTTATTGATTAAGTTATTATATATGTGTCCATTACCCCCTATCCCGCTGACTCATGCCCTCACCCCCCTGTTGTCTGTGTCCATTGGTTAGGCCTATATGCTTGCATGTAAGTCCTTTGGTTGATCTCTCCCCCTTACACCCAACCTCCCCTACCTTCCCTCTGAGGTTTGATCTGATCGATGCTTCTCTGTCTCTGGATCTGTTTTTGTTCATCAGTTTATGTTGTTCATTACATTCCACAAATGAGTGAGATCATGAAATATTTATCTTTCTCTGACTGGCTTATTTCACTTAGCATAATGCTCTCCAGTTCCATCCATGCTGTTGCAAATGGTAAGAATTCCTTCTTTTTTTACCCCAGCATAGTATTCCATTGTGTAGATATACCACAGTTTTTTAAAACACTCATCTACTGATGGGCACTTAGGCTGTTTCCAAATCTTAGCTATGGTGAGTTGTGCGACTATGAACATAGGGGTGCATATATCCTTCCTAACTAGTGTTTCTGGCTTCTTGGGATATATTCCTAGAAGTGGGATCACTGGGTCAAATGGGAGTTCCATTTTTAGTTTTTTGAGGAAACTCCATACTGTTCTCCACAATGGCTGCACCAGTCTGCATTCCCACCAGCAGTGCACGAGGGTTCCTTTTTCTCCACATGCTTGCCAGCACTTGTCCTTTGTTGATTTGTTGATGATAGCCATTTTGACAGGTGTGAGATGGTATTGCATTGTAGTTTTAATTTGCATCTCTCAGATGATTAGTGACTTTGAGCATGTTTTCATATGTCTTTTGGCCTTTCTTCTGTCTTCTTTCAAAAAGTACCTATTTAGGTCTGTTGCCCATTTTTTGATTGGGTTGTTTATCTTCCTTTTGTTAAGTTGTATGAGTTCCCTGTAAATGTTGGAGATTAAAGCCTTATCAGTGATAACATTTGCCAATATGTTCTCCCATGCAATGGGCTTTCTTGTTGTTTCATTTATGGTTTCTTTTGCAGTATAAAAGCTTTTTATTTTGATATAGTACCATTTGTTTATTTTCTCTTTAGTTTCCATTGCCCTAGGAGCAGTATCAGTGAAGAAATTCCTTCAGCATATGTCTGAGATTTTGCTGCCTGTGGATTCCTCTAGTATTTTTATGGTTTCCCATCTTATGTTTAAGTCCTTTATCCATTTTGAGTTTATTTTTGTGTATGGTGTAAGTTGGTGGTCTAGTTTCATTTTTTTGCATGTATCTGTCCAGTTTTCCCAACACCATTTATTGAAGAGACTGTCTTGACTCCATTGTAAGTTCATGCCTCCTTTGTCGAATATTAATTGAGCATAGTGGTTTGGGTCGATTTCTGGGTTCTCTATTCTATTTCATTGATCTACATGTCTGTTCTTGTGCCAGTACCAGGCTGTTTTGAGAACAGTGGCTTTGTAATACAGCTTGATATCTGGTGTTGAGATCCCACCTACTTTGTTCTTCTTTCTCAAGGAGATGGGGACTTTTGTCCCAAACCCCTCTTAACAACTCTGGTCAAGCTAACAAATTCTATAGGGCTGAAAGAGGGTAGAGAAAACTGTGGACGTGTATGATATGTAGGACATAAAGGACGTCTTCCCATAGGCTTTGATATGGATCTTTATGGTGACCATTCTTGAGTTGGCTATCTGGTCTTATTGTCTGCTGAGTTCCTATGACTGAGTGGTTGGCATCAGCTGGGTCTTTAGACCAGGCTGCTTCCTAAGCTTGCATAGGAATGGAAAATCCTGAACTATAAAGTATATTTTAAAACTTTTAATAGTAAGCACTAGTTTCAAGAGAAAAATCAGGTCACAGTAGTAAATTGGGTTTAACACTTAGTCAGATTATTATGGGTTGCTTTATAGATTTTTTAATGTTTTTCTTGTTCATTCTTATTTTTTAATTAAATCTTTATTGTTGAAAGGATTACAAATGTTCCTTTTTTCCCCCCTTGAACCATTCTAGCCTGCCTCGACACCCTACCCCAGGCCTTCACCACCCTATTATCTGTGTCCATAGGTTATGCATATATGCAAGTTCTTAGGTTGACCTCCTCCTACCTACCACCCTCTCCCACCTTCCCTCTGAGATTCCACAGTCTGTTCTATACTTCCATGTCTCTAGACCTATTTTTGTTCATCAGTTTATTGTTTTCATTAGATTCCACACATGAGTGAGATCATGTGATACTTATCTTTCTCTGACTTGTTTATTTCGCTTAGCATAATACTCTCCAGGTCCATCCATGCTGTCTTAAAGGGTAAGAGATCCTTCTTTTTTACTGTTGCATAGTATTCCATAGTGTAAATGTACCACAGCTTTTTTATCCACTCATCTACTGATGGGCACTTGGGCTGTTCTTGTGCCAGTACCAGATGTTAGCTATTGTAAATTGTGCTGCTATGAACATTGGGGTAAACACATTCTTTCTGATAGGTGTTTCAGGTCTCTTAGGATATATTCTTAGAAGTGGGATCACTGGGTCAAATGGCATTCCATATTTAATTTTTTGAGAGAACTGCATACTGTTTTCCCACCAGCAGTGTACTAGTGTTCCCTTTTCTCCACATCCTCACCAGCACTTGTCACTTGTTGATTGGTTGATGGTAGCTTTCTGTCAGGTATGAGCTGATACCTCATTGTCATTATATTTTGCATCTCTCTGATGGTCAGTGGCTTTGAGCATTTTTCATATGTCTCTTGGCCATCTGTATGTCTTCTTTGGAGAAGTGTCTATTTAGGTCCTTTTCTTATTTTTTAATTGGATTATTTGTCTTTCGTTTGTTAACTTGTATGAGTTCCTTTTATATTTTGGATATCAGCTGTATCTTTGCCAAATATGTCCTCCTATAGAATGGGCTCCCTTTTCATTTTGTTGATGGTTTCTTTTTATTTTGATGTACTTCCATTAGTTTATTTTCTCCTTAGTTTCCTTTGCCCTAGGAAATGTATCTATAAACATGTTACTACAAGAGATGTCTGAGATTTTGCTGCTTTTGTTTTTTTCTAGGATTTTTATGGTTTCATGGCTTACATTTAAATCTTTTATCCATTTTGAGTTTATTCTTGTGTATGATGTAAGTTAGTGGTCTAATTTCTTTTTCTTTTTTTTGCATGTGTCTGTCCAATTTTCCCAATACCATTTATTGAAGAGTTTCTTGACTCCATTGTATATTCTTGCCTTCTTTGTCAAATATAAATTGAGTATAATGTCTTGGGTCAATTTCTGGGTTCTTTGTTCTGTACCATTGATCTATATGCCTGTTCTTGTGCCAATACCAGACTGTTTTGAGTACAGTGGCTTTGTAGTATAACTTAATATCTGGTATTGTGATCCATCAAAATTTGTTCTTCTTTCTCAAGATTGCTGAGGCTATTTGGGATCTTCTTTTTTTCCATATAAATTTTTGGAGTATTCTAGATCTGTGAAATATGCTGTTGGTATTTTAATAGGGATTGCATTGAATCTGTAGATTGCTTTGGGTAGGATGGACATTTTAATGATGTTAATTCTACCTATTCATGAACATGGTATATTCTTCCACTTGTTTATATCTCTAGCTCTTTTTTCAATGTCCAATAGTTGAGTACAAGTCTTTTACCTCCCTGGTTAAGTTTATTCCTAAATATCTTAATGTTTTTGTTGCAATGATAAAGGGCATTGTTTATTTAGTTTCTGAGAATTCATTGTTGGTGTATAAAAATGCCATTGATTTCTGGGTGTTAATTTTGTAACTTGCTACATCGCCAAATTCATTTATTAGATCTAGTAGCTTTTGGGTGGAGTCTTTAGGGTCTTCTATGTACAATATCATCTGTGAATAATGACAGTTTTACTTCCTCCTTTCCAATTTGGATGCCTTTTATTTTTTCTTCTTGTCTGATCACTGTGGCTAGGACTTCCAGTACTATTTTGAATAAGAATGGTGAGAGTGGGCATCCCTGTCTTGTTTCTGTTCTTAGGGGAAATAGTTTTAGTTTTTGCCCGTTGAGTAAGATGTTGACTGTAGGTTTGTCATATATGGCCTTTATTCTGTTGAGATATGATCCCTCTACTCCCACTTTGCTGAGCTTTTTTTATCAAAACTGGGTGTTGGATTTTGTTGAATGCTTTTCTGCATCTATTGATATGATCATGTGATTTTTGTCTTTCAATTTTTTTCTGTAATGCATCACGTTTATTGATTTGAGAATTTGTACCAGCCTTGTATCCCTGGAATAAATCCCACTTGGTCATGATGTATGTTTTTTTAAATATGTTGCTGGATCTGCTTTGCTTATATGTTGTTGAGGATTTTAACATCTATGTTCATCGAGGATATTCGCCTATAATTTTCTTTCTTTATAGTGCTTTATCTGGTTTTGGAATTAGGATAAAGTTAGCCTCATAAAAAGAGCTTGAAAGTGTTCCTTTCTCTTACATTTTTTTTCAAATAGTTTAAGGAGTAGAGATGTTATTTCTTCTTTTGAAAATTTGGTAAAACTCTCACTGCCCTGTGAAGCCATCTGGGAGTTTTTTTATTACGGCTTTTATTTCATCAGTTGTTATTGGCCTATTCAGGTTTTCTGATTCTTCCTGATTTAGTTTTGGGAGATTGTATTTTTCTAGGAATTTTTCCATTTCCTTCACATTGTCCAGCTTATTGGCATATAGTTGTTCATAGTATTTTCTTACAATCCTTTGTATTTCTGTGGTGTCAGTTGTTACTTTCCACCTTCATTTCTAATTTTTTTTTTGGGGGGGGGTCCTCACTCTTTGCTTCTTTTTTTTAAATTAAATCTTTATTGTTCAGATTATTACAGTTGTTCCTCTTTTTTTCCCCCATAGCTCCCCTCCACCCGGTTCCCACCCCACCATCTGCCCTTACACACCCTCCCCCACTGTCTTCATCCATAGGTGTACGATTTTTGTCCAGTCTCTTCCCGCACCCCCAAAACCCTTTCCCCCGAGAATAGTCAGTCCACTCCCTTTCTATGCCCCTGATTCTATTATATTCACCAGTTTATTCTGTTCATCAGATTATTTATTCACTTGATTTTTAGATTCACTTGTTGATAGATGTGTATTTGTTATTCATAATTTGTATCTTTACCTTTTTCTTCTTCTTCCTCTTCTTAAAGGATACCTTTCAGCATTTCATATAATACTGGTTTGGTGGTGATGAACTCCTTTAGCTTTTTCTTATCTGTGAAGCTCTTTATCTGACCTTCAATTCTGAATGATAGCTTTGCTGGGTAAAGTAATCTTGGTTGTAGGTTCTTGCTATTCATCACTTTGAATATTTCTTGCCACTCCCTTCTGGCCTGCATAGTTTCTGTTGAGAAATCAGCTGACAGTCGTATGGGTACTCCCTTGTAGGTAACTGACTGTTTTTCTCTTGCTGCTTTTAAGATTCTCTCTTTGTCTTTTGCTTTTTGCATTTTAATTATGATGTGTCTTGGTGTGGTCCTCTTTGGATTCCTTTTGTTTGAGGTTCTCTGCACTTCCTGGACTTGTAAGTCTATTTCTTTCACCGGGTAGGGGAAGTTTTCTGTCATTATTTCTTCAAATAGGTTTTCAATATCTTGCTCTCTCTCTTCTTCTGGCACCCCCATAATTCGGATGTTGGTACGCTTGAAGTTGTCCCAGAGGCTCCTTACACTATCTTCATATTTTTGGATTCTTTTTTCTTTTTGTTTTTCCGGTTGGGTGTTTTTTGCTTCTTCATACTTCAAATCTTTGACTTGATTCTCGCGATCCTCTAGTCTGCTGTTGGAACTCTGTATAATATTCTTTATTTCAGTCAGTGTATGCTTAATTTCTAGTTGGTCCTTTTTCATAACCTCGAAGGTCTCACTAAATTTATGGGCGGTTTCTAGAAAATTCTTGAAAAACCTTATAAGTGTGGTTTTGAACTCTATATCCTGTAGTTTGCTTTCCTCCATTTCTGTCATTTGTGACCTGTTTCTTTGTCTCTGCATTTTTTATGCTTCCCTGTGTTGCTAGAGTGGCTTTGTGTGCTAGGTGTCCTATTGGGCCCAGTGGCTCAGCCTCCCCAATTACCTGAGGTGGACACACTTGGTGCACCCCTTTGTGGGCTGTGTGCACAATCTTGTTGTGGTTAAGACTTGATTGTTGTGGGGCTTTGGTGCTCACTGAGTCTACCCCCTGAGTGTGTCTCTTATGGATCTGAGGAGTTGTAATCTGGATGGTCCCACTCTGACCACTGGGTACACTGGCTCTTGGATCTCTAAGGAGGTGCTAATTTAGCCTCTGCCTGAGGCTACCCAGCAGGAGCTATGGAGAGATCTGCAGATTCCTCTTCTTTGTTTGGGGTTTGGAGGTGCCCAGATGAGGCCCAGCTATGAAGCAATGCAAGCTGCTGTGGGGCCTTGGGCCTTCTTTTGGATGTTCTGGGTCTCTCTGACCCAGCTGCAGTTTGTTAGGTAATTTTCAGATTGCAAAGAGCCAGGCCTTTCATATGCAAAAGCCTCTGCGCACAGCTTGGGTGGGGCAGGGTCTCAAGGAATCAACAGCATGGAGCAAACAGCTATGGCTGATCCTCAGTCCTACCCTAAGAAGACCAGCGTCTCAGTGTCCCTCGGTAATTGCTTCAAACACCTCTGAGAGAAAGCCGCCCTCGAGTTCCGACCAATGCCAGACAGTCCAGTTTCTCCCCGTATGAGTCTGGGTCCCCAGAGACTTGCCCAGAACTGGAGTTCAGAGCAGTTGGGAGCTTGAGACTCCTTCCCGATTGAAAAAGACAACCATGTCCTCAGTTGCCAGCCCTTTCCACGTGCGCCTCAGTACCTCCTCTAAGTCGCAGTGTGCTTTTCTCTTTCCTTCTAGTTGTAGAATTTCCACTCAGCCAGCCTTCCTGTGGTTCTTGATGATGTCCATTTTGTCTTTTAGTTGTATTTTTGAAGTGGTTGTGTGAGGCAGCAATTTCCGGTATTTACCTATGCCACCATCTTGGTTTCTCCATCTCTTTGCTTCTTGATGAATCTGGCTAACAGTTCATCAATCTTGTTTATTTTTTTTTTCAAAGAACCAGTTCTTGGTTTCATTGATGTTTTGTATTGTTTGTGGGTGTTTGTTTTTTTTTTAAATCTCTATGTCATTTATTTCTGCTCTAATCTTTATTATTTCCTTCCTTCTACTTACTCTGGGATTTTCTTGTTGCTCTCTAATTCTTTCAGTTGTAGAGTTAAATAATTATTATTTTTTCTTGTTTTTTGAGGTAGGCCTGTAGTGCTATGAACTTCCCTCTCAGGAATACATTTGCTGTGTCCCAGAGATTTTGGATTGTTATGTGTTCATTTTCATTTGTTTCCCGGAAGTTTTTTTATTTCGTTCTGATCTCATTAGTAACTCATTCATTGTTTAATAACATGCTAGTTAGCCTCCATGTGTTTGAATGTTTTGGGGTGTTTTTACTGTAGTTGATTTCTAGTTTCATTCTATTATGATCTGAGAAGATACTTGATATGATTTCAGTCTCCTTGAACTTGTAGAGACTTGTTTTATGTCCTAACATGAGATCTCATGTGCACTTGAGAAGGATATATATTCTGCTGCTTTGGAGTGAAATGTTCTACAAATGTCAATTAAATCCATCTGATCCACTGTGTCATTTAGAGTCACTGTTTCCTTGTTAGTTTTTAATCAGGAAGTTCTATCCAGTGAAATCAGCAGAGTGTTAATGTCCCTCACTATGACTGTATTGCTGTCAATCTCTCTCATAATGTCTTCTAGAAGTTGTGGGGTTTTTTTGTTTTGTTTTGTTTTTTTTACATATTTAGGTGTTCCTATATTGGGTGCATATATATATTTACCAGAGTTATATCCTCTTGTTGAATCAATCCCTTTATTATTATATAGTGACCTTTGTTGTCTCTTGTGATGGCCTTCATTTTGAAATCTATTTTGTCAGATATGAGTATTACTACACCAGGTTTTTTATATTTCCATTTGCATACAAAATTTTTCCCATCCCTTCACTCTCATCCTGTATGAGTCTTTTGTTCTGAAGTGGGTCTCTTGTAGACAGCATAGAATCGGGTCACGATTTTGTATCCATTCAGCTACTCTATATCTTTTGATTGGAGCATTTAATACATTTACATTTAAGGTTATTATTGATAGGTACTTATTTATTACCATTTTAATTCTGTATGCCTAGGATGTTTCTCTCTGGTATATTTCTTCTTCTCATTAGCATTTCTACAGTGCCTTTTTGGTGGTGGTAAACTCCTTTAGCCATCTTTTTGTCTGGGAACCTCTTTATTTCACCATCTATTTTAAATGATAGCCTTGCTGGATATAGTAATCTTGGTTTCAGATCCTTTCTTTTCATTGCCTTAAATACTTCATGCCATTCTTTCCTGGCCTGTAGAGTTTCTGATGAGAAATCAGCTGACAGCCTTATCCGAGCTCCTTTGTAAGTAACAAATTGATTTTCTCTTGCTGCCTTTAAAATTCTGTCTTTAATTTTTGGCATTTTAATTATAATGTGTCTGGGTGAGAACTTGTTTGGGTTCTTCTGCTTGGTACTCTCTATGCCTCCTGGACTTGTGTGACTGTTTCCTTCACTTGGTTAGGGAAGTTTTCTCCCATTATTTCTTCAAACATGTTCCCTATCTCCTGCTTACTTTCTTCTCCCCTGGCACTCCTATAATGTGAATATTGTTACATTTCATGGTGTCTCACAGCTCCCTTAAGCTGTCCTCCTATTTTTTAATTGTTTTATTTTTTATTTTTTGTCCTTTACTTTTTCGTTCTTTTTTTTCTTTTTTTCTTTTTGATTGAGTTTTTCCTATCTGTCTTCTAATTCACTGATCCAATTCTTGGCTTCTGCTAATCTGCTGTGTATTCCTTACAATGTGTTATTAGTGCTATGTCATTCTTTACCTCTTTCTGGTATTTTTTCATAGTTACTAAATCTTTTCTCATGCTGTTGAGCTTCTTTGCCATCATTATGCTGAACTCCATATCAGATAAATTTCTTATCTCCATTTTGTTTACCTCTTCTTGAGAATTCTGTTCTTTTATTTGAGGTTTTTGTTTGTTTTTTGTCTCCCCATTTTACTACCTATTTGGGTTTGTGTCATGTATTAGGTTGATCTGCTATGATTCCCAATCTCTAGTGCAGACACTGTTTCTGAGTGGCTCTTAGTATCCTGTTTGGGCTATCAAAAATATATAGCTTATGGCTCCCTCTGCTGGGGCTGGGTACCTTTGGAAATAACCAAGATGTCCACCAGGGTCTGCTTTTCCTATTCCCAGGCCCAGAAGGAAATCAGACATACACTCAAAGCCTCCAGAGATCTGCCTCTGCCTTCAGTCCAATTTACAGTTTGATTAGCCTCAGGCTATGGACCACAGTTCTTCCAATAGGAGTAACTGCCTTCCCTTCAGGCAAAAACCACCTGGATAGCAAAGGTCCTCTCACAGTGTGATGGAATGACTCAGCACAGGAAAGCAGGGTGGTTGCCCTTTGAGCTCCAATCCCAGAGCCCCCAACCCTGTACTCTCCTCACATAGCTCCAGTCTTCTCTGCCCTCCCTCTGCCAGAGCCCAAGGTGAGTGGCTGCACACAATTTTTTTTTTTTTTGGCCCTTTAAGAAAGTGCCTGCATTTCCAGCCATCTCTCACTGGTGGACAGTAACCCTACTGCTTTTCACAGCCAGACATTCAGTGGGCACTTTTATCAGTTTTGATTCTCGGGGTTATCATGCCCAGCTTCAGATTTAGAACCCAGGGTTCTCAGTAGGAACCCCCACAGCTGAGATATCCCTCCAGGCCTTCAGCTGCTGTCTGTGGGAGCTCGGCCAGCCCTTTTGTGCCTCTGCAGTTCCTACTAGTCTCTATGGGGTCTCCACTTTCCATCCTTGGTTATCATGGTTCTCTCCAGCTAGTCTTCAGTTGATTTCAAGGGTTGTTCTTCTGTATTTTAGTTGTATTTCCAGTTTGGTCTTGGGAGAGTGTCAGTGTAGCTTCCACTTACTCTGCCATCATTTTTAATCTCCTTTGTTGGTTCTTATTTTAGTTCTATTCTATGGTTAGCCAGAGTAGTATAAATTTTTTATTCCCTGTTACACTGGCAAATCAGACTAGACACTGGAAGACTCACTAAAGGCTCTTTACCTAAACTTCTCATCATTTTTCTATAGCCTAGATGTAGTGTTCATTTGTCAATTCTTTGCAGTTAAATAACTTATACTAGAACCATAGCCATGCAAATTCAGAGACTCCCACAGGTCTTGCTCTGAATGAGTAAAACAAACAAACAAAAAAGTGAAAAAATGATAACTTGTTTCAGGCTTTTTGTTGTTGTTGTTGTTCCTTATGTGCCACTAAAAGGTAAGACAGGTCCAGGGCAACCTTTCCTTCATTCATTACACAAGTTCAGATACAGAGAAAACAGCAAATGCAAATGCCCTGAGGCAGGCAAACCCTTGACATGTGGCTTGGGTGGCATGAGTAGTAGGCCACATGATCAGGGGTGTGGGAAGCCAGCTGATGTAACCCAGGCCACAGTAAGGACTTTGGTATTGATTCTGAGTAAAGTGAGGAACCACAGAAGGTAATGAGCAAAGGAGTGACATGCTTTCTCATTTACCTTTCAAGGGACTTTCAATGTTGAGTGCCTCACAACTGATCACTACACTGGTGGCATGAAGCAAAAATATACTGTGAGCCAACGCAGGCAGCTGTCTGAGAATCCAAGCCTATACCTGGGAGAGCGGACCTACTTCATTGCCGCGGTGGAGGTGGAATGGGATTATTCTCCAAGCAGGGAATGGGAAAAGGAGCTGCATCGTTTACAAGAGCAAAGGTAATTCTCTAGGCAGATTCCCAATTTTTTAGTTTCTCTTTCAAAGAAGGCAGAATTATGTTAAATTGCAGTAAAATAAAGTTGTGTTAAATAAGAATAACAACAAAATGCTTCCTAGGCATCCTTCTCATTAATTTCAGTTTCTCTCAATTTTCTCACAGGCAATTTTCCATTTGTAGTTATTCACATTTCTTTCTTTTCTATTGGACTGTCTTCTTACATTCATGTGCCCTTATCTTGTCACTGATTTTCAAACTTACACCACAATTAATGTCTCAGTTCAGAGCTAAAGTATTATTTTCTCTATCAACTATTTGCTATTTATGTTATCTTTTCTCCAAAGATTTTGTTATTAGTCTATTAACCAGTTATTTCACATTTTTAAAGCTACTACTAGTATGTATGAAAGAGAACTTTAAATTGAGGGCAGTATTACAGATATGGTCTCTGCCCTCGAAAAAGTTACAGGAAAATACGGTTCAAAACCACCAATAACAAGTAAATCATGGCTCCCTCTGCTGGGGCTGGGTACCTTTTGAAAGAAATCATGGGACTGAAAAAATAAGTTCAGTTTGAATAGATGTTAGCTAAGGGTGGTGGTTGGAGCTGCAGAACCCTTCCATTTAGAGCAGCTTCACCCACACTGTGGTTAGTCCTTTTGTACTGTCCCCTCTATTATCTCCCACATAATGCACCAGCCCTTTGTGGTATGACTGGACAGATAAGAGTGGGCATGTATTCAGATCTGGTTCATAACATGTATCTGGACAGTGGTTACTTGGGCAGTTTGACTGCGATGGTGATTATGATTTGTGATGTAAAGGAGTAAAAGGTTATTTCAGTGATTGGGGTTAAACAGTCAAAAGGCCACAGGAGCCATTAGGAGTCAATAAAAACTTTAGGGAAAGGAAATATCTAGAAGAACATGGCTACTTCAGTTCCTATAGACTAGAAACATTGTAGTATCCAGGGAACATGTCAGTGGTGAAATCTGGACCCATACAGTTTTAGAGCAATAAATAAACCTTGGATATGGCCTCCTCTAATACCTCATTTCAGAGGAGAAGAAACCAAGACTCCAATGAGAAATGACTAGCTGGGGGTCATTTTAGTGGCAGAATCCAGGCTCCACTCTGCCTAGGTGCACTTTCTACCACCCATGTCTATTTTTAAAGTCTTGCGGGAATGGGAGAGTGGTATTGAAAACTAGCATAATTACTTAAGTAAAAATTGTATGTTTATTCACAATTTAAAACTCAACTTCCACTTTCACTAAAACAAATACTAACTTAGTTGTGTGTGTGTTTTTTTTTAAGTGTTTCAAATAATGCATTTTTAGATAAGGAAGAATTTTACATAGGCTCAAAGTACAAGAAAGTTGTGTATCGGCAATACACTGATGGCACATTCCAAGTTCCAGTGGAGAGAAAAGCTGAAGAAGAACATCTGGGCATTCTAGGTACTCTAACAGCTACAGTTCACCAGGTGTGGGCAAGTGATGTGCTGCCGCATGTGGTGATGGTCCATGTTTAGGAGTTTCATTTTCTTGGTTCATGTATCAGTTATTTAAATAAAAATAGGAGAGTTCTAGTTGCTATATGGGAGGCTGCCAAATTAATGAATCTCTTAATAAAGCCAATTAGATCTTTAAAAAATAAAATGTCACTCAATAAAAATGAGAAGCCTATAAATATGGCATAATAAAATACTGTGTCAAAAGCAATATATTATCCCATATACTAATGAAATTGTATATATTTGGTGTTTATTAAACTGATGCTTATAGTTTGGGTGAAATTCCTAGAAATTACTTTCTAATGAAATTCTTAACCAAATTCTCCATTATTCTCCCATCCCTCAAAAAAAAAAAATCATAGCTATTTACTTTTAAAATTAAGATGTAAATGATTAACTCTAAAGGGGAGAAATTTATATATAGATAAGGAGATAGGGAAAGAAAAAAGTGTTACTGTGCACACAGCAGGGGGAAAAGATCTCTTCAATTTTTCAGGAATCATTTTAAGACACAATGTTTAAGAACTTGACTAACACTGGTCTTGGGAATTTCCTTGAAAATCATCAAGTATAAGGGACACCACTCCCAACCCCACTGTGTTTCCACACTAACAGAGTTCTCTGGGGCTTGGTTATCCTCAGCCTCAGAGAAAGATACCCCAGGGAGAATGCAGTGTTGCTGGTTCACAGAAATTCTCCCAGACAGAAAACAAGCTACGATTGGCTGGAGAGGAGAAAAGGCTGGGGAGCCCCACCCATCCTTTCAAATGCAGGACTGCCTGCAGTTATTAATTCACGCCCAGGAAATTCTGGAAGTCCAAATGCTGAGATCAGGACTCTTAGCCAGGGATGAGTCACAGTGATTCACCAGGATTAGGCCATTAAAACTGCAGAGGGCTTTCAGGCCCAAACCTCCCCAGGCCTGGAGATAAAATAAGAGATTGCAACCATACTAGTGTTTTTATCCTGAATCCTCTGGAATGAGGTATAATCCAATAGTAATACAGTATGGAGCCACAGGAGGTAAAACAGACTAGGGCAGTGATGGCGAACCTATGACACGCGTGTCAGAGGTGACACGCGAACTCATTTTTTTGGTTGATTTTTCTTTGTTAAATGGCATTTAAATATATAAAATAAATATCAAAAATATAAGTGTTTTACTATGGTTGCAAATATCAAAAAATTTCTATATGTGACACGGCACCAGAGTTAAGTTAGGGTTTTTCAAAATGCTGACAGGCCGAGCTCAAAAGGTTTGCCATCACTGGACTAGGGCCTTAATGCTAAATTATCCAATCTGTGTTTTTACTTCTGAGTTAGAACTTCTGATCTGACAGCATATAAGCCACTCTTCCTCTTCACTCTTGCCAGGTCCACAACTTCATGCAGATGTTGGAGACAAAGTGACTATTATCTTTAAAAACATGGCTACAAGGCCCTACTCGATACATGCCCATGGGGTGAAAACGGAGAGTGCTACTGTTACTCCAACCTTCCCAGGTACTCATGGGGTGGGAGATTGCTACTGTTACTCCACCTTCCTAGGTACGCATGGGGTGGAGGTGTGCAATAGATTTTACAGCTTCTCCACAAATTACTTGTCAGGAAGGTATTCCTTCCAAATGATTGTTGCTTGAGAAAGTGAAGGAGGTGGTCAAGAGGGGACACAAGGAAATGTGTCTGCATGTGTGTGTATGATTGCATTCACCGACTAAAAAAAATGCACAGTACCGAGGAAGAAATCTGATGGTGTTGGGCATCCATAGACACTCAGATTTGAGCCAGAAGAGATGGTCTCTCTCCACGCAGCTAGAACACACCCCAGACAACACTGATCACCTTGAACGTGACTGAATGCTCTCCTGCCTGTGTCTGGGGATAGGATCCTAAGGACAGAGGCTGCCACTTGAAATTTTAAATCTCTGGTATCTAACGCACTATCTGAAATGTATAAGAACTCAATAAATGTTTAACAAAGTAAAAGCCAAAATAACTTAAATTCAGGGGTGTATTTTCTTTCATAAGAACTGTATTTTTCATCTATTAGTTGTAAAGTTGGCTCTTAGGGAAGAGCCATTTCTCAGTAAGTTAGCAGTTCCCAAATACAGGGTGGGGCAGAAGTAGGTTTACAGATGTCCATATGGAAAATAATACAATAATTAATAAATCATAATATAAGAATCAACTCTGTTTTGTATACTTGCAACTGTATATCAAGTGAGAAACAATAAATTACTATATACGGGAGTAGAAATGAAAAGCCCTGCCCTCATGATCCTCACAGTCTTCCTAGGAGATAAACAATATATAAAAAAGTTAAGGCAGATGAGCCCTAACTGGTTTGGCTCAATGGATAGAGTGTTGGCCCGTGGGTTGAAGGGTCCCGGGTTTGATTCCAGTCAAGGGCACATACCTCAGTAGCAAGCTTGATCCAGGTCCTGGTTGCGGTGTGCAGAATGCAACCAATCGATGTGTCTCCCTCACATCGATGTTTCTCTCTCTGTCTCTCCCTCTCCCTTCCACTCTCTCTCAAAAAAAAAAATAAAAATTTTAAAATCAATGGAAAAATGTCCTCGGGTGAGGATTAACCAAAATAATAATAATAAAATTAAGGCAGATGAGAGAGAATAAGTAACAATGGCACTATTTTAGGTAGGGTGATCAGAAGGGCTTCTCTGAGGAGGTGCCACTGGTGAAGACATTTAAGTTATGAGAAATAACAATCCACTTAGTTGGGAAGAGTTGTGTGAGAAGAGCATTCTAGGTCCCAAGATGGGAGAGGACTTAGCATGTCTGAGGAACAGTGAGGAAACCAGAGGCCAGCAGAGCAAAAGGGAGAGATGGAAGAGGTGAGATGCTAAAGGACTTAAGAGGTCATAGTCAGGACCTTAGATTTTATCCTAAAAACCCTACAAGGGTTTGAACTGGAGAATGATGATCCTATGAACACTTTTAAAAGGACTGTCTGGCTAGTGTGTGGCAGTGACTGTAGGGGACAAGGGAAGAAGCAAGGATTGTTTAGAGCAGTGGTTCTCAACCTTCCTAATGCCGCGATCCTTTAATACAGTTCCTCATGTTGTGGTGACCCCCAACCATAAAATTATTTTCGTTGTACTTCATAACTGTAATTTTGCTACTGTTATGAATCATAACGTAAATATCTGATATGCAGGATGTATTTTCATTGTTACAAATTGAACATAATTAAAGCATAGTGATTAATCACAAAAACAATATGTAATTATATATATTTTCCGATGGTCTTAGGCGACCCCTGTGAAAGGGTCGTTCTACCCCCGAAGGGGTCGCGACCCACAGGTTGAGAACCGCTGGGTTAGAGGGTTTTAGTGATAATCTGGGTAAGTAAATGAGTCTTGGACCAGCTTAGAAATGGCGGAAATGGTAAGTTGTCACATTCTGGTTTCATTTTAAAGCTGGTGTTAAGAGGACCTGCTGAAAGGCTGGGCATTATAGAAGGTTAGGGAAGGAGGAGGAGTCCAGTCAGTGCCAAGGTTGGGCATTGGACACCTGGTGACAGCAGATTGTGGTGTAAATGGAGAAGGAAATGCCATTATTCAGCTCATGAAAATAAGAGTATAGATGAAGAGACAATATATTCTGGAGGTAAATCTATGCTTTATTCTCAGTGAAATAGTCTTCTTATGAAAAGGGTGAGGACATAGGGACAGAAAAGATGGAGGGCTTAAAGAAAAAGAAACTAGCCTATCACATCCCTTGAGACCATCCGTCATGTCTTGCTTGATTCCCTAATAAAGGTTTGTTAGACTCTGGCCAATTAAAGTCTGACAGAATGAATAAGTAATAGTGAGGTCTACTACATACATGGAGTTTACAGTGCCTTTCATGGCTGAAAGTCAAGGTCCTGTGAGCAGCTGTACAGGAAGCCCTGGGTGACTGGGAGCAGAGATCGGCTGGAGAACACAGTACAGATGGACCAGGGTAGAAGCCTTCACAAGACAGGAGAGTGGAGCAACTGGCCATCTTTAGAGTGTCAAGGTCCAGGGTACGGTCCTGTGTGTGACAGAGTTGTGACCACACAGTGTATAGTATGACAGACAGAATGGGACAAACTAGAGAGGTCAGTGACCTATGAGATCAAGGTCTGATGGCTCTTCCCCAGGTATCGTGAAATCACTGAGGATAACTACAAAAGGAGAAAAGGAAGGCCATGGTGAAGTGAGGGAGTCACATGGTGTGGTACAGACACACAGACACAGGAGACTGGGGCAGATGCTAGCTCGGTGGGGATGAGGACAGTGTAGTAGAGAAACACACTTCAAGCTAAGAAGAGATCTGTTGCAACGTTTCTTCCAGTTGGGATATTGGAATTGCCACTGTTACCAAACAACATCAAGGAATTTGATGTCCTTTGAGCACAGAGAGGCCAAAGTCCAAGGCAACAGTTATCCCAGAAAAAAATAGATTTATTCATTAGGCAGGCAGCCAGGCAGGGAGACAGGAGGGAAGACTCAATCTCTCTCAGACAAGGGCTTAGAGCAAATTTTAAACAAGGTTAGAAAGGAGCTATACATATTAATTCTAATTAAAGGGCTCTTGGATCTAACTTATCTAGGGTAAGGATGGGAAGGGTGAGAGAAAGTATAAAGAAAATCTAAGTTGGCAGGGTCTGACTGGGTGAGATCTAGGCACCCTTGCTTCTGCATAGTGTCCGCGAGGACCTGGTGTGTGGCTAGGGGCAGATTTTGGTTCTGGCCACCTGTAGGGCTCAGTGGAGTTCATTTGGCTTTCTGCACCCACTCCAGCCTCTGAGCTCAGTCAGGCCTGGCTTGTCTGGTGGTGTCCGGGCACTGTGCAGAGGCTTGCTGTTATCTCCTGAAAGCCAAAACAACTAGGAGGAGAAAATTTATGAGGGTCTGGTTCAATGTTTGGGCCCTATTTCACCCTCTCCTGGCTATTGTGGTACTGCATGCATGCCAAGTCCAGTTAATTCATAACTGACAAAGAAGATAGAAATGTGTATCTTACATTTTATCCTAAAACTACATTTCTGAAAACAATTTTGAGTACCACTACTTTTTAAATCTAGTTTCCTTCACATTTCCGGTTTCTGGGTCACTGGTTCTTAAGATTAAGCCTGTAGGCCCTGGCTGGTTTGGCGCAGTGGATTGAGCATCGGCCTGTGGACTGAAGGGTCTCAGTTTCGATTCCGGTCAAGGGCACATGCCTGGGTTGCGGGCTCGATCCCCAGTGGGGGATATACAGGAGGCAGCTGATCAATGATTCTCTCTCATCATTGATGTTTATATCGCTCTCCCTTCTTCTCTAAAACCAATAAAAAATATATATATAAGATTAAGCCTGTTGCCGAAACCGGTTTGGCTCAGTGGATAGAGCGTCGACCTGCGGACTGAAAGGTCCCAGGTTCGATTCTGGTCAAGGGCATGTACCTGGGTTGCGGGCACATCCCCAGTAGGAGATGTGCAGGAGGCAGCTGGTTGATGTTTCTCTCTCATCGATGTTTCTAACTCTCTATCTCTCTCTCCCTTCCTCTCTGTAAAAAATTAATAAAATATATTTTTTAAAAAAAAAGATTAAGCCTGTATATACATACATATGTACATATGTGTGTGTATGTGTGTGTGTGTATATATATATGTATATATACTGAATATAACTGGATGCATCAATACTTGATTAATTTAGGTGAAACTCACACTTACATATGGAAAATCCCAGAAAGATCTGGAGCTGGAAGTGAGGATTCTGCTTGTATTCCATGGGCCTACTATTCAACTGTAGATCAAGTTAAGGTAAACTTACATCATCTGTGTTCTGTGAAAAATCCCAAAACAGACACACAGCTGAAGGAAGATGAGGTTAGTTTCTGTAGGCCAGTTCTACAGTATATTCCCAGGGGAGTAAGTGGCTCTGCAATTCACTTTGGTTTCTTTTTGTTTGTGTTTAAGGATACATCTATGACTGCTGATTGTGGGTAACACAGATTTAAATATTAATCAATACAGTTTTTTATTTCCCTTTCACATCAGAATACATAAACACAAAAAAACTGATGTCTGTGATTTCAGAGCTCTATTATTACATGGTTTAAAATGCTGACCTCACCAATGACAGCACAACTAATACTGCTATTTGACTAAATATTCCAAAGCCAACAAAACACTCAACAATGACAAATCAGAACAGGTCCCCAAATTCTTTTGTAGAATTAAATCTCTAGTCCTAATCTTTCTCCTGAGTTCCAGATTTGTCTATACACCTGTCGACTGAACATCTCCATCAGCACTGGAAACTCAGCAACTCTAAAGTGGAAATCGAGATCTTCCTCCACCTCCTCCTGTATTTCCTGTTGTACTAGATAGCACCAAAGCACCCAATCTACTCAGTTGTTCAAGCTAGAACCCTGGATATAAAGTATCGAATGCATCCTCTTAGCTCCACCAAGGAATTCACATACATAGGCCTCAGCCCATTCCTTTTCTCCATCTCCATAGATCAGGTCCTTGTAATTTGCTTCCACAATGCAATGGCTTCCTAATCTCCTGTATCGCCCCCCTCCAAGCCTTCCTTCACTCCATCATCAGGATGACTGGGCTAAAATGCAAATACGCTGCCATTCCATGTTCAATGTTTCAGTGGCCACCTATGTCCCAGAAGACAAAATCTAAAATTCCTGAACATGATACAACACAAAGGTCCTTCAGGAACTAATCTACCACTACTAATGCCCAGCCAAACCAGACTTTCCATAGGCTTAAGTCAACTGAGGTCTTCCTCTTCTGTGTTCATTAGCATTGTACATACCTCCACCACAGCAGGGGGTTCCTTCTTCTGCTCCTCTATTTCCCTGGCTAGACTGAATTCCTATAGGGCAAGGCTTTATATGATTCATCTCTGGAATTTCAGTGACTGGCATAGTGCTTGGCTTATGGAATAGGCAAACCAACACTGTTCATTTGGGGTTCTTTTAAATTGCTGCTCATTAGCTGAGGCAATATTTGGCCTCTGCACCCACACTCCCTACCTGTAACTCACCATTGTTCCAATTTAACAGCTTCAAGTAGAAAGTTGCTGACTTGACTGTACCACATTGGGTAAAGTTTACTACCTAAATCAGTCCTTCCAAAATTCCTCAGGTCATGGGCAATAAGGTTCCCCTCCAGTTCTCTGATATCCTGACCTAGCTCTGGCCGCTGTTTCTCAGTGATTAGAGTGCCAGCCCCGTGCACTGAAGGCTCTTGGGTTTGATTCCCAAAGGCACGTAGCTGGGTTGCAGGTTCCTTCCTCAGCTCCAGTGAGGCATGTGCAGGAGGCAACCAATCAATGTGTCTCCTCAAATTCATGTTTCTTGTTCTCTTTCTCTTCCTCCCTTCCTCGCTTCCTCCCTTCCACTTCCTCTAAAAATCAGTGGAAAAAATATCCTCAGGTGAGGATTAACAAACAAACAAATCCTGACCTATATCACAAGGATGACTGAAGTTTTTGCTCTTTTCAGGATCTCTATAGTGGATTAATTGGCCCACTGATTGTTTGTCGGAGACATTACCTGAAAGTATCCAATCCTATAAAGAAACTGGAATTTTCACTTCTGTTTTTAGTTTTTGATGAGAATGAATCTTGGTACTTAGATGACAACATCAAAACATACTCTGATCACCCTGAGAAAGTAAACAAAGACAATGATGAATTCATAGAAAGCAATAAAATGCATGGTATGATACATTATTCTAAAACCCTTTCCTTTCAAATACAATTATTTTGGAGACTATTCCTTTTGAAATGAACCTCATCTGTCTCACTAGAGGTAGAATTCTGTTCAAAGCAAAATCACCTATTTACTTCTCTCCTCATTCCAAAGTCTCATTCCCTTTTAAATAAACTCAAATCAGGCTTAAGGCTTTTGATGCTAAGTGACTAGATAGCAGTGTGACATTAGTGACCTTAAAGTACTCATTTCCCTCATCTGTCGTGAAATAACTTCTAGTACCTCAGAAAAGATCCCACTCATTGACCTCACAATCATATTTTCTATGATTTCTTGGTTTAAAAATCCTGAAAGGTAACATAAAAATCATGTGCTTCCCCAGCTATTAATGGGAGAATGTTTGGGAACCTGCAAGGCCTCACAATGTGTGCGGGAGATGAAGTCAACTGGTACCTGATGGGAATGGGCAATGAGATAGACTTGCACTCCGTGCATTTCCATGGCCACAGCTTCCAATACAAGGTAAGAGCCAGCCATGGTCATTATTCTTGCTCAATTTGACAATGTTTTAATACAAATGAAGAAAATATTTCCTCAGAGAGACTCATGGAAAATTGAAAGTTTCAAGAGATAACTATTTTCTAAGAGTGTGGCACATGGCAGTTTCAATTGCCATTACCAGTCTTTGTTTTATCTGGGACTCCTCCTGGGATTTGCAGTTTTTGCTGGACTTTCATGGAGCTCTACTCATATATTCCTGGGTAGGGCATTTGAATAGAAGTGTTAGCAGAGAGGGTAGGAATTTTCCCTTGTATAACACAAGGGCTCCCATAAAAAGCAAAACATTGTTAAAGTGTAAGAGGTAACAGACCTCTTTTCGCCACACTCACCTGAAGGCCATAGTGCCAAGGCTTTAGCAGGAATCCAAGGACCATATATCCCACTGTTTGTATTAAGCACAGAAATATACAGGGGCTTTTTTTTAAAAAAAAAACAACAAATCCTTTTGTCTAATATCTCTGAGCTGGCCAATGAAACATTTGAATTCTCCCATATAATAAACTTCATATAAATGTTGTTATTTTTCTAATTAAGCACAGGGGCGTTTATAGTTCTGATGTCTTCGACATTTTCCCTGGGACATACCAAACCCTAGAAATGGTCCCAAGAACACCTGGAATCTGGTTACTCCACTGCCATGTGACTGACCACATCCATGCCGGAATGGAAACTACTTACACCGTTCTACCAAATAAAGGTAAATATCACCTTAGTGATCCCAGAAGTCATATACCCACAAATATAATTAAGATGCACTACTTTGCCAAAATACGTCCCCCAATAGGAAGCATTTGTGAATTTGCTATTCTTTCTTTCTCCTCTACCTTTGAACAGGATTTTTTTTTTTTTTTTTTACTGCTAAATGGTATAACTGCTTTTCTGAAAACAGTCAGTTCTGAAAACAGCACCACTACTCCTTAAGCTAGTCCAAATGACACCAATTAGATGCAGTGTAATTATAATGGATATAAGTGAGCAGTCATATCATCTATAAAGACACTGATCATGGATCACACATTTAATTTCTTTCTTAAAACTAACTTTTTTTCTAGGTGTTACCTGGTATACAAACATCCCTTCCCCCAACCCCCCCCCCCCCCAAAAAATTCCCCAATTATCAATATAATTTGAATTATGCAATCAGGCAGAACAGTGTCTTTCTTGATTCTGGAGGGCAGGGTTTGTTTGGTCTTTTTTAAAAAATATATTTTTAATATATTTTTATTGATTTCAGATAGGGAGAAAGAGATAGAAACATCAATGATGAGAGAGAATCATTGGTTGGTTGCCTCCTGCACACCACCTACTGGGGATCTAGCCAGAAATCCAGGCACGGGCCCTGACTTGGAATTGAACCATGACCTCCTTGTTCATAGGTTGATGCTCAACCACTGAACCACACTGCCCAGGTGTGGGAGGGTGTTCTTGATTATTGTTTATGAAAGACTGTCTTAGTCCATTTGGCTGCTATAACAAAATACAAAACTGGGTAGCTTACAAGGAACAGAAATTTATTTTCGTAGTTCTGAAGGCTATTCGTCTGGGGTCAGGATGTCAGCATGATCAGGCGAGGGGCCTTTTTCGGGTTTCAGACTTCTTGCTATATCCTCACATGGCAGAAAGGTCAAACTAGCTCTCTGGAGTCTACAAATCCCATTCACGAGGGTCCCGCTCTCATGACCTAATCAATTCCCAAAGACCTACCTCCTAACACCATCATCTTGGACATTAGGTTTTCAATATATAAAAATTTTGGGTTGTAGGGGCGGTGGGGGTGACAGAAACATGCAGATCACAGCGAAGATCCTATGAGAAAACAGAATATAAATTCCCCACTCCTCCACCGCAGCAGGAACACTCCCTCCCCCATAGACGCTCAAGCATCCACTCACAGGAAAACAAACAGCTCTTTTGTGGATAAACACTAACACACTGTATTATATGAAAAGTAAAATTCCTGCTTTGTGGCTGTGGGCTCTGCTCTTTCCTGGGTCTTCTGAGTTTAGAATTGGCAAAGGCAAATCCTACAGGGGGAAATTATGTAGAGAAAACAACTCCTTGTGTTTCCTAAATATAGACATAAAGGGAACATATAAATGGAAGAAAATATAGAAGTAAATATATTTCAAATATTAAAAATCACTGAAAGATCAACCATCAATGCAAATGAAAAGTTTCAATTTCTCCTGGGTCTTACATAAACACCTTGCACTATGAAAAACTGCTTCCATGCAAAATTTTGATCACAAAGAGCATACTGAGCACCGGAATACCCAAGACTCACACAGACAAACAAACCGCCAGGCTTCATGCCAGCAACTGATGAGCAGGGTGAAGGATCAAAGAGAAAAAGAAAACTTTAGACTCTAAAGAACATTAGCATACACGCTTACCTTACAAAAGGATGGTTCTTATTCAGAAAAATAACCAAGAGCAAGAGAACAGTTAGGTAGGAAATCCATGCATGCAAATGGCTGGCACATAGAGGATGCTGCTACATACAACCCCACACAGACAAGGAGAAGGTTCCCCTGCATAATGAGTCTGGAGGAGAAGAGGGAGACTGCTTGCTTGGTTAAGAAAGGGGAGATTGTCTTAAAAAGCCATAGAGATGCCCTAGCCGGTTTGGCTCCATGAATAGAGCATCGGCCTGTGGACTGAAGGGTCCTGGGTTCAATTCCAGTCAGGGGCAAATTCGATCCTCAGTAGGAGGTGTGCAAGAGGCAGCTGGTCAATGAATGTTTCTATCATTGATGTTTCTATCTCTCTCTCCCCCCGCCCCTTCCTCTCTGAAATCAATAAAAAAATACATATATTTTAAAAAGCCACAGAGAAGCCCTGGCTGGTGTGCCTCAGTTGGTTGGGCATCATCCTGTGCACCAAAAGTTTGCTGGCTTGATTCCCAGCCAGGGCACATGTCTGGGGTTGTGGGCTTGATCCTCAGAGGAGGGCATGCAAAAGGCAGACGATTGATGTTCCACTCTCACATCAATGTTTCTCTCTTCATCTCCTCTCTCTCTAAAACTCAATAGAAATAAAGTAGGGGAGCATAGAGAAAATTGTAGAACAAATGAAAAATGTGAAGGAAAAACACATGTTGGAAAAAAATTAAAGAGAATTTTGGCACTTACAAAGAGAAAGATATTGTATGGGACTGAAAGAAGCAGTAATGAATAAAAAAAGACAGTTTAAACTATATACAGAAAAGTGGGGAGCCACATTATCAGTCTGAATTATCTTTAAATAGAAGTTTGATAAAGCTTTGGGCAAGTCTACATTAATTCTGAATCTCAGATAAGTTTCTTCCTACCATGACACACAGAGAGCACTGGAGGTTAGCTTGAAATCTTTCAGTATTATGCACCACACAATTTCCTCCCCACCCCCAAAAAAATTTAGAAAAAAATTATGGATGTCCTGTCATACTTAATGTAATGCTTCATTTCCTCTACCAGAGGAAGCATAATAAAGACCTCCTATGACAAATATAAAAAGGGGTACTTTTTTTATACTGTGACATTTTGGAGTAGCCTCTAGAAAAAAAAGTTTGCTTAGCTTTAAGTTCCTTATAGGCCAGGGCTGTATAGTCTGTATGTCTCCTAAGCAACCAAATCCAATGTAATACTCTGCTTGGTAAATATCTAACCCCATATTAACCTAATGAAAAGAAATTTTAAAAACTCATTTGGACATAATGTCAGATTTACAGAAAAACTGCAAGAGCAGTACAAAAAAAAAAAAAAAATCCCATACACCCTTCACCCACTTATCCAGATGTTACTATTTTCCACAAAATGTTGCTCTTTTGCACAGCCACATCTGCTCTTTTATTCTCTCTCCGAGCTCCCTGTCTCTCCCCATATCTACATTATATTTACATTATAAATATACTAGAGGCCCGGTGCAAGAAATTCATGCATGGTTAGGGTCCCTAGGCCTAGCCAGCGATCAGGGCTGATCTGTGGGGTGCCCGGCGGGGTGATTGGGGGGGCCCCTGATGGCACCCGCCTTGGCTGGCGTGGGGGCTGCAGGCTGGGGGCAGCTCCTGTGTTGAGCATCTGCCCTCTGGTGATCAGTGCGCATCATAGCAACCAGTCATTCCATGGTTTGGTCGATTTGCATATTAGGCTTTTATTATATAGGATATACTCATGTTCCTCAAAACAAGGATATTCTCACACATAAACACAGCACATCTATCAAAATCAGGAACTTAAAAGTGATCCCAAACTACAGACCCTATTCCAATTTCCCCAACTGTTTTACTCATATTCTTCCTAAAAAATGAAAACCCTGCTCATGTGTCGCATCCAGCTGGCACATCCTCAGTCACCCTCAGTCTGAAACAGGTCCCTCAGTCTTTCTCTTTTGCAACTGGGACATTTTTAAAGAATGCAAGGCCATCCCTTTGTAGCATGTCCTTCATTTTGGATATGCCTAATGTTTCCTCACAATTAGATTCAGATTAGGCATTTCTTTGCCGGACTCTCACAGAAGTGATATTGTTTCTCTCAGTACACATGTCAAGAGGCAGAAGATGTTGATTTGTTCCCTTACTGGGTTATGTTTGAGTGTTTAATTAAGGTAGTATCAGCCAGGTTTCTCCATTGTAGTTACTATTTTCCCTTTATAATCAACTAGAGGCCCGGTGCATGAAAATTCATGCACTGGAGGGGGGTCCTTCAGCCCGGCTAGCCCCCTCTCACAGTCTGGGAACCCTCATGGGCGGGAGGCGACCCGGCGATCAGGAGAAGGCGATGCCCCATCACACCTCTGGTGCTGCCACTGCCAGCAGAGCAAGCCTCAGCCGGCCCTGATTACCACTGCCTCAGGCAGCCCTGGGCAGCTGGGCAGCTACCACCTGAGGCTTGCCTGCGCCTTGGGCCAGCCCTGGGTGGCTGGGCGGCTGAGGGGACTGGGGGACTCTGGAGGCAGGTGCGAGAAGCAGCAGGACTGAGGGGACTGGGCACTACCATCTTGTGGCTGTAGGCACCGCCATCTTTGAGGGCAGGGCAGTCAGTTAGCATATTCACTCCTTATTGGTTGTGGGCGCTGCCATCTTTGAGGGCAGAGCAGTCAATTAGCATATTCCCTCTTTATTAGATAAGGATCTTGGGGGAGGAGAAGAGGGAGGGAAGTAATTTTTTTTTAAACAAAGCAGTACTGGAATGAAAGATGTGTTTTTAAACATAGAGCAAGCAGAAAAATATAAATGAATCTAGAATAATTAAAACAAAATAACTAATATTTAAAAAATTAGAATATACTTAAAGTACCATGTACATTTTTTTAATCATATGATATATACTATTTTTAATAATGGTCTTAAAATTTCTTTTTCTATAGAGACCAAGTTTGGCTGAAAGAAATAAATTGGTGTTAAGTGAAAAGAAAAAACAACCACCACCAATTCATTATAATGTATTGAAAGTGTTAAATAGAATGTTTACTTAGGAATGTCTATAAACATTAAAGGAAGACTGAAAACATTCACTTCTGTGCATTTGCGGGGAAACTGTGTTACACTGTTTCATACAAAAAGCTCAACAGACTATTACACATGGCTGACTCTAACACACTAGGTATTTTAATTGATTCATATAGGCCATTTGTGTCACCATCACTGGGGCTATATAAAGCTGTATTTTTAAAAAAAAATCTATGACCAGATATTGTCCTTGGATAGACCTCAAAGGATTACTATTAACACATTTCGTACTGCTCAGGAGTTTTCTTGTGTTTCGCGTGCCATCAGTTAAGGACCACTCACAAGTGTTCTCATTTTTCACGCCCATGGAAAAAGGAGCGAATCTAGATACTTATGTAAATTTTGTTTGATCCCTCTTCATAAAAGAAAATGTTTTACGCAGTATCATACGTTAAAAAAGTACTAGAAACTTTAATTATTTAATTGTTTTTATAAATAAAAATGTTATAATTGAAAAACAACACCTAAAGTGCATTATGATGATTTAAATAACGTGCAGTTTGCCCAAAAACGTGCGGTCCCTGGCGTATGTCTTAAGAGATTTCTATGCGGTATGCAATGTGTTAAGATTCATTAATATGTTTCCAATCTTTGGATTCCCCATCAATCCCTGTAATGTGCTGCTGACATCATTCCTAAGGAACCAGTAGACATAGGGGTACAGGGAAGTATAATTAAAAATAAAATATAAAGTAATAAATAATAAAATAAAAATTAAAAGTAAAAGTTAAATGAGTATTTAAAATAAAATAGAAAGATGAACCCTTGAAGAAATGGTCAAAAGGATATGAATCTGAAACTGAAAAAAGGCAGAGTTAAGAATTGTATAGATTAAATCCTCAGGAAACTTTCAAAATATGGTTGAGGCAGATGCCCAGCCTTAACCAAAGTCAAAGCACACTATCAATGAGCTGAACCTGGACTCAAAATTGTTTGAGATGAGTTAAAAAAAGATGACACAGTTGTGAATACCATTATATGTTCCTTTATTTTCACATACACTCTAGCTAAAAGAGCAAGAGTACACATCAACAAAAAATGGAAATGAGGTTTTGGCTAAAAAGCAGGTATTCAGCATATCATGATAACAGCTAGTCAAGAAAGTTACTTTGTAAAATTCTACTTCATGTAATTCAGAAAGAAAGACAGCAGTGGGTTTTAAAAGTAACAAATAATAGAGTTTGAAATCTTTTACTGTGGGAAAATATTAACATCTTTCTCAAAGAAAATTGTTTTTAAAAGGGACCCAATAGAAAAACTGGAAAAACCAAGCAGACTGAATTTTGGACCTCATGGAGTGACATTCTTTCACACATACTTGCAAAATGGTTCTTTGTAGTCCTGGGATGAAAAAGATGGTCATATCTCTGACAACAGTAAATTGATGTTCCTTGAAATAAAAGTCAATCTCTACTTCTAAAAATATATGGCTTCTTTGAGGAAATTCTTATACCTTGTAGTTTTTAGATTCTAGATGGAATCTAAATGGATTAGGTAATAAATTATGAAATACCATGGTAAGGTAAGCAACATGAAAGCATTTGCACATATTCAATATGAAAATCCTTTATTTATAATTTTACTTGGCATTCAATTTTTTTAAATTCAGTCTCACATGCTATTATGCTGATTTCCAAATGATACCTTCAAGTCAATGATTTCTTTTGGCTGCAATAAAGAAGATATGGCAAGAAAAATGCTGCAGTGCCATCTTCTGGAAGGACATTCAAGAAGTCTCTTAGTTCTAGTTCCACAGCAACAACTGACAGTGTTTCTGTTTGCAGGAAAAAATATCAGAGTTAGAACAAAATGGCTTTATCTAATTCTCTTATCACTCAACAAACCAGAAGTTAGTTCAGGTAAAAAAATATTATAATTATGAAATAAAAAGTCGTATCTTATGGTTTAACAACTTATTTACTCTTTCGCGAATCCTTTGAAGTTTATTATTATATATTAGCCCCATGCAATTTGGATTTACTATTTCATTTGATTCAGAGAAATTATTACAATATTTTCCAATAAATTTCTTTTATCTTCTGAAAAAAAATACAATCATTAGAATACTGTTTTAAAAGCTAATTTATAAACATTATTTGCTAGGACAAGAAATACTATTAATTGTTGGGTAACATTTTCCTAAATTAGTTCCTTGCTGAAATTTTCATGTTATTAATAAGCATAAACTGTTTTTATGACCATTTATCTTTTTTTTCCAAACTGAAAAGTAATAAGCTTTTGTTAACATTATAAATATTAAGAATTTAGCAAACATTTTTGTAAAGATAACTATGCAATTTTATGATTCTATTGCTTATGAATGAATACATGCTGCCTTCTGCTGGGAGGAGAAGGGGTGACACCTAAGAACAATGTTCCCCAATAAACATACTTCAGTGCTACTCCCTGTGTGATCTTCGCATGTCCACCACTTACAATATTTGCCGAGTGACTGAAGTAAATCTAGTCATGTGTGTGTGTGCATCCATCCAAAGTTATCTGTCCAATATTCAGCAACCTAATTGCCCTTTACATAAAGGACTGACAAGTGCTTGCTGCTAAAAGTTAATGAATGTAGCAGCAGTGATGTATGGAAAAGATCCCTAGCTCTGGAATCAGACAGGCTTGGGCAGGGATCAGACTCTTCTACCTACTCTCTGGGTGACTTTAAGAAAGTCCTTAACCTCCTGAGTACTAATTTCCTTATATATACAATGTAGTGGTACCATTTGCTACCTTCTAGAGGCCTTTGAGAATTCAGATACAGTGATTCACATCTGATATATAATAGAACCTTAATAATAACTACTAACTAGTTTGTAAAACCTACATGAAAAACATGAATTACCAATGCTTTCCTACCAAACCAGTTTATTTAGCCTAACTGTGGTACCTATAAGAAGTATACTACACAAAAAAATACTGAGTTGGGGGCCAGCGCACAGTGATTATAAAGCCAACAAACAAAAAAGTCTTGCCACTACCCAATTCTCTGCTGCCAACTAGTGAGAGGTTAACAGATTATAACTTCAAGAACAAAGTCAAGATCTTAAATCCTTAAGAGTACCTCAAATCCTCTAGCATGCTGAGAAAATATTCATTAAATGCTAAAAGAAAAAAACAACCCAGTTATTTCTGCCTGGTGGGATTTTAAATGACTTTTTAAACATTATTTTTAGAATTTACGAGAGTATGAAAATTTGTAACAATAAACACAGTTCATTATCAGAAAAATAATTTCTTTGAAACAAACAAGCCAACTACTAACCCCAGGTTCAATGGCTCTGCATTAATGCCAAGGTTCTCTCTCAACCATTATGATTTTGCCCCCCATGCAACACCTGGTAATGTTTGTAGAAATTTTTATTTGCTGTTAACTGGGACAGTGCTATTGGTATTTAGTGGGTAGAGACCAGGGATGCTGCTCAACATCCTAAAATGTACAGGAGACACCTACACACACACACACACACCCCACACACAAACACATTATTCAATCCAAAATGTCAATAGTACCAACGTTGAGAAAGACTGCATTAGAGATATGAAATCCAAGCTCCTAAGCATATACTAGTATAAGTACCTGACCTCCATCTCCAACATTACTATCTTGCAATTTTGCCTAACATTTACTCTAGACTCTAGAGCAGGGGTGGGCAAACTTTTTGACTCAAGGGCCACAATGGGTTCTTAAACTGGACCGGAGGGCCGGAACAAAAGCATGGATGGAGTGTTTGTGTGAACTAATATAAATTCAAAGTAAACATCATTACATAAAAGGGTACAGTCTTTTTTTTTTTTTAGTTTTATTCATTTCAAGTGGGCCAGATCCAGCCCGCGGGCCATAGTTTGCCCACGGCTGCTCTAGAGTCTAGAGTTACCCCTGAACTTCTCATTAGCCCCAGGATATTAAAAACTTGGCTTGCTTCAGGTCACTCAGTAAGTACCAGACCTGGAACTCAGCTCCAATTCTCCAGGCTCTGATCCCGGTCACTTTTCAATGTAATATAGCTGCCCACAGAGGAAATCTTTCTATAGAACCTTTGATATCCAGGTGGTTTTTGCTTGAAGGGAAGGCAGTTGCCCCACCCTGTTGGAAGTTCTCTTGCCCCACCCAGTAGTTGATGGTCTGAGTCTAAGCAAAACTGAGTGTAAATTGGACTGCAGGCAGAGGTGGATCTCTGGAGGCTTTGAGTCTCTGATCTCCTTCTGGCCCTGGGCTAGGAAAAGCAATCCCTGGTGCACATCTTGGTACTTTCCAAAGGCAATCAGCCCCAGCAGAGGGAGCCATAAGAGGTGGATTGGTGATAGTTCCAAACAGGGTACTCAGGGCTAGTCAGAAACAGCATCTGACATTGTCCTGCACTAGAGATTGGGTCATAGCAGATCTACCTAATACATAGACACAAACCCAAACAGTCAGACAAAATGGGAAGACAAAAAAACAATCCCGAAATAAAAGAACAAGAGAATTCTCCAGAAGAGGAGGTAAACAAAATGGAGATAAGAAATTTATCTGATGTGGAGTTCAGCATAATGATGGCAAAGAAGCTCTACAGCATGAGAAAAGATATAGTAACTATGAAAAAAGACCAGTCGCAAATAAAGAATGACATAGCACTAATAAAGAACACACTGGAAAGAATACACAGCAGATTAAGGGAAGCTAAGAACTGGATCAGTGAATTAGAAGATAGGGCAGAAAAATATCACTCAATCAGAGAACCAAAAAGAAATAACAATTAAAAAACAGGAGGACAGCTTAAGGGAGCTATGGGACAACATGAATCAAAACAATCCTATCTAATAAAGAGGGAATATGCTAATTGACCTTCACAATGTCACAAAGATGGCGGGGCCCACAGCCTATGAGGAAGGAATATGCTAATTGACTGTCCCGCCCTCAAAGATGGCGGTGCCCACAGCCAATAAGGAGGGAATATGCGAATTGACTGCCACGCCCTCAAAGATGATGGCACCCACAGCCAATAAGGAGGGAATATGCAAATTGACTGCCCTACCTTCAAAGATAGCAGCACCCACAGCCAATAAGGAGGGAATATGCTAATTGACTACCCCACCCTCAAAGATGGCGGTGCCCACAGCCACAGGATGGCCAGAAGGGGAGGGCAGTTAGGGGTGACCCGGCCAGCAGGGGAGGGCTGTTAGGGGCGACCAGGCCTGCAGGGGAGGGCAGTTAAGGGTGACCGGGACAGCAGGGGAGGGCAGTTGGGGGTGACTGGGCCGGCAGGGGAGGGCAGTTGGGGGCGATCAGGCTGGCAGGGGAGTGGTTAGGGGGTGATCAGGCTGGCAGACAGAAGCTGTTAGGGGCAATCAGGCAGGCAGGCAAGCAAGCAGTTGGAAGTCAGCAGTCCCAGATTGTGAGAGGGATGTCCCAGATTGGAGAGGGTGCAGGCTGGACTGAGGGACACCACCCCTAAGTGCATGAACTTCATGCACCAGGCCTCTAGTATTCACAGAATAGGAGAGCCAGAAGGAAAAGAAAGTGAGCAGGGGATAGAGTACATGTTTGAAGAAATAATGGCAGAAAACTTCCCTAACCAAGTGAAGGAAACAGTCACACAAGTCCAGGAGGCACAGAGAGTATCAAGCAAGAAGAACCCAAACAAGCTCATGCCCAGACACATCATAATTAAAATGCCAAAAATTAAAGACAAAGAATCTTAAAGACAGCAAGAGAAAAGCAATTTGTTACTTACAAAGGAGCTCCCATAAGGCTGTCAGCTGATTTCTCATCAGAAACTCTACAGGCCAGAGGGAATGGCATGAAGTATTCAAGGTAATAAAAAGAAAGGACCTGAAACCAAGAGTACTATATCCAGCAAGCCTATCATTCAAAATAGATGGTGAAATAAAGAGGTTCCCAGACAAAAAGATGGCTAAAGGAGTTTATCACCACCAAACCAGCATTGCAAGAAATGCTAAGGGGTCTGAGGTAATGAGTAGAAGAAATATAGAGAGAAACATAGGCATACAGAATTAAAATGGCAATAAATAAGTACCTATCCTACATAATAAAGAGGTAATATGCAAATTGACTCTCATGCCCTCATGTCATCACAAGATGGCTGCCACCATGTCATCACAAGATGGCCACCCCCACACTGTCACAAGATGGCCATCCTGTCATCACAAGATGGCTGCCACAAGATGGCCACCCCCATGTCATCACAAGATGGCCGCCCTCACAAGATGGCCACCACAAGATAACTGTCCCCACATCGTCACAAGATGGCCGACCCCACATTGTCACAAGATGGCCGGCAGGGGAGGGCAGTTGGGGACGACCAGGCCTGCAGGGGAGGGCAGTTGGGGGCGATTAGGCCAGCAGGGGAGGGAAGTTGGGGGTGGCCGGGCCGGCAGAGGAGGGCAGTTGGGGGCCATCAGGCCTGCAGGGGAGGGCAGATGGGGGTGATCAGGCCAGCAGGGGAGCAGTTAGATGTCAATCAGGCTGGCAGGCAGAAGTGGTTAGGGGGCAATCAGGCTGGCAAGCAGGCGAGTGGTTAGGAGCCAGCAGTCTTGGATTGTGAGTCAGACATCCCCCAAGGGGTCCCAGATTGGAGAGGGTGCAGGCTGGACTGAGAGACACTCCCCCTCCAGTGCACAAATTTCATGCACCGGGCCTCTAGTCAATAATAACCTTAAACGTAAATGGATTAAAAGTGTCAATCAAAAGACACAGGGTAGCTGAATGGATACAAAATTATGACCCAACTATATGCTGTCTACAAGAGACCCACTTAGAACAAAAGACTCACACAGGATGAGAGCGAAAGGATGGGAAATTTTTTTCCATGCAAATGGAAACATAAAAAACTGGGGTAGTAATACTCATATCTGACAAAATAGACTTCAAAATGAAGGCCATCACAAGACACAACAAAGGTCACTACATAATACTAAAAGGGATCGATTTAACAAGAGAGTATAACCCAGGCAAACATATATGCACCCAATATAGGGCCACCTAAATATATTAAAAACAAAACAAAACAAAAACTTCTAAAGGACTTTAATGGAGAGATTGACAGCAAAACTGTCATAGTAGGGGACTTTAACATGCTGCTGACTTCACCAGATAGATCTAGACCAATGGTCTGCAAACTCATTAGTCAACAGAGCCAAATATCAACAGCACAACGATTGAAATTTCTTTTGAGAGCCAAATTTTTTAAACTTAAACTATATAGGTAGGTACATTGTTATTAACTTAATTAGGGTACTCCTAAGGCTTAGGAAGAGCCACACTCAAGGGGCCAAAGAGCCGCATGTGGCTCGCGAGCCCCGGTTTGCCGACCACGGTTCTAGACAAAAATTAGCAAGGAAACAGTGACTCTAAATAACACACTGGATCAGATGGATTTAACTGACATTTGTAGAACATTTCATCCCAAAGCTGCACAATATACATTCTTCTCAAGTGCACATGGATCATTCACAAAGATAGACCACATGTTAGGACATAAAACAAGTCTCTACAAGTTCAAGAAGATTGAAATTATATCAAGCATCTTTTCAGATCACAATGAAATGAAATTAGAAATCAACTACAGTAAAAAACACAAAAAACATTCAAACACATGGAGGCTAAATAATATGTTATTAACCAATGAATAGGTTACCAATGAGATCAAAAAAGAAATTAAAAAATTCCTGGAAATAAGTGAAAGTAAACACACAACAACCCAAATCTCTGGGACACAGTTAAAGCAGTCCTGAAATGCGCTACAAGCCTACCTAAAAAAAATAAGCATGGAGGGAATTGGAGAGTATTATGCTAAGTGAAATAACTGAGTCAGAGAAAGACAAGTATCACATGATCTCACTCATATATGGAATCTAAAGAACAAAATAAACTGATGAACAAAATAGATCCAGAGACATAGAAGCATGGGACAGACTGCAGAATCTTAGAGGGAGGGGGTGGTGGTGGGAAGAGATCAACCAAAGAACTTTTATGCATATATGCATAACCCATGGACACAGACATTTGGGTAGTGAAGGCCTGAGGTGGGGGATGGGGGCGGGCTAGAAGGGGTCAATGGGAGAAAAAGGGGGTTATATGTAATACTTTCAATAATAAAGATTTAATTTTTAAAAATGGAAAATTATAATCCAATGAATCTACTTCTGGGTATATATCCAAAGAAACCTTAAACACTAAATGGAAAGGATATATGCACATGCACCCCTGTGTAACAGCCAAGATTCTGAAGCAGCACAAGTGTCCATCAGTAGATGAGTGGATAAAAATGCTGTGGTACAATTACACAATGGAATACTAGGAGGCTACAAAAATGAAGGAAATCTTACCCTTAGCAACAGCATCGATGGGCCTGGAGAACATTATGCTAAGTGAAATAAGTTAAATACTGAAAGACATATACCATATAAGCGAAATCTAATAGACAAAATAAACTAACAAACAAAAGAGAAACAGACTCATAGATAGAGAGCAAACTGCTATCAGAGGGGTGACAGGTTTTAGGTAGGGAGAAAAAGGTGAAGGGATTAACTAAAAAACAAACAAAACCTAAAAACCTTATAGACACCGACAATAGTATGGTGATTACCAAAAGGGAAAGGGAGTGAGGGTAAGTAGAAGAGGTTGAGAGGTTGAATGGGGGATAAATGGTGACAGAGGAGACTTGACTTGGGGTGGTGAACACAATAATATACAGATGATGTATTATAGAATTGTATACCTGAAACCTATACAATTTTATTAACCAATGTCACCCCAATAAATTTAATTAAAGAAAAATACACATTTAAAAAAGGGTAAAGAGTCTTTTGAGTAAGGTAATATGTGTCTGAGGTATGAAGATGTGGGCTCTCTGCACTGGAAAGTGATCCACTAACACAGTGGTTCTCAACCTTGGTTGCACATTAGAATCACCTGAGAATCTTTTTAAAATGCTGATTTCTGGGCCTCATCCTCCGGAAATTCTGTTTCTTTGTTATGGGGTGGAGCCACAACATTAGTAACAAAGAAACAGAATTTCCGGAGGATGAGGCCCAGAAATCAGGATTTTAAAAAGATTCCCAGGTGATTCTAATGTGCAGCCAAGGTTGAGAACCACTGCACTAACACAAATGATCAGTTCAAAATTCTGTGATAAATATGATGCAGGTGGGTCAGGCAATCAAACACCTGACACTTCCATCTTCTGAAAACCAAAGAACAATCAGGGAGATGGGCAGCACAAAACGTTAGTGTATAGTCACCTCCTTCCAATCATGAAGGGAGATTTTCAGAAAAACTCCTTCCAATAAGCACTGGTTCTGCCTAACACTTTAAAGACAATGAGCTCTGTTAGAAAACACAACTCCAACACTGGAATCACTGTAGCCACACCCTCTGTTATCAGGCCAACAATTAAAGTGGTGATATTAACACAAGAGTAAGAACTTGATAACCATGTTATCTATCAAGATTTACAAAGCATTATTTTGAAAATTTTAAAAATAACTACCAATGCTATAAAATACTGCATAATTTAGAGACACACCACTTTTAAATCCTTGAGAACCTTGTAATTCCTCAATACTTGCTTATAATTATGATTAATAATGATAACCATCTTAATTTCCTACATGAAGTAAATTAAGCACTAATAAAAATGTAATTGTATTAATGAAAATTCCAATTTTTGAAATCCTGACGTTGTTAGTTTCTGGTGCTATGATAACTTATGTTTGAAAAAATTAATTGAAAGGGTGAGCTCTGTAGCTAGAAGAGATGAATGCATGTCAAATACAATGGGGGAGTTTGAACGCTGAAAGCCAGCTCCAGCCGATTAGAACCTCTTCGCCTCACTAGAGAAAGCAGGGCTTCAACAAATTATGGAAACTAAAGCTAAGATGCAATTAAATATATAATCAAGCAAAAATGATCATTTTACCTTTTAATGATGACAGGTAAAGTTGATATTTCTCTCCACCACATTTTATTCTCTGACAAAGTTCAGGCAGCAGTTTTTTCCACCACAAAATCTATCTTAGGAAAAAATGAATGAATTTTAAGTTTGCTGCATTTTACATTAAGATTTCCAAAAAGAACGAGATCATGCAGGAAAGTACTGGGCCAAAATGCATCATTTTGGTTAAGGTGGCAACTTTGTTATAACAGAAGTTGTAGCAGCAGCCAGTCTTCTGGTTTAAACTATAACATGGAAGTCAGATTTGTAGCATGAAAATCTAATAGTATGTACACTGTGCATAAGTACATAGCCATTTTCACGAAGAAACATAGACATGTCCTGGATTATGTCTGAGGTGGCAAGAAGGAAGGAAGGAAGAAAATAAAAAGGACTAAAGTCTAGATCTCTAATTTCTAAACTAAAGACCATGTAGCCCCAAAAATATTTTCCCATTATCATTAAGTTTCCCAAATCTTCAGAAATAGCCTACTTCATCTTCAAATGAGTGATCTTTAATGAAGATAACATACCATCACCATACATTTTAATAGCCCCTAACAGTACTCAAAACACACAGCATGTTAATATATCTTCTCATTTGACCTGCACAGTCCTGTGAAGCTGGACTGGCATTAATCTGTCCCCATTTTGCAGATGATCAAATCTGATTATCACTGATCTAGAAAATGTAATCTGAAAAGCATACCCGATTCTCTTCTTTCAGTTCATGATTAGCATATGGAACGACCGCCTCTGGGCACCTCTCTAGCAGTGTGTCTATGCACTGCTCATACTCTTTCAGACGTGTCCGGCACAGAACCTGGACACTGAGGCCAGCAACAGTGTCTTCTGAGAGAGGCTCCAAGAATGGAACAATGGAAGCTATGTCAAATGAAGGACCACATATAAGAGACTATGAACAGAAAAGTGAAAGGTTATGGAATGAGGTACCCCAAAATCTAGAGCACAACATATGAGAGTAAAATTTTTTTTAAGAAAAAGAAGAATGCAATTTTAGAGCACACATATATGATACTCATTAAGTTTACGTGAAGTATTAAATAATATTTAACCACCTCTAGCTTGAAGAATAACAATCTATTTGATAGAAAGCAATCATTTAAAAAAATAACATGATTTTATTTATTTTGCAAGGACTGCATTTTAAAACTAATGGGAATGCTATTTAGGGACTCCATCCTAAGGAGATAGTCAACATCATGGTAAAAGATTTATATCCAATGATGTTCACCACAAGAATATTTATAATACTGAAAAAGTGGGAGGAACCTAAATGTTAAACAAAAAGGGATAAATAAATTATGGTATGTCTGTATGATGGTATTATATAGCCACCAAAATTGTTTTTGAAGGCCATTTAATGACAAAATACTCATGATAAAATGAGAGTAAAAACATCTTAATACAAAATTATATTCAGAGCACGATCAGTTTCATAAAATCTTCACAGGTACATACACATATAGAAATGCCTTTGGGAGAGCATAGAATTTGAGACAGTGATCAGCTCAATGAATGGGAGGACAAAGCCTACTTGTGTCTTTTTCCTATATTTTCCAAAGTTTCTATAATAAGCATGCACTACACATATTACCAAAGTAAAATTTAACATTTAAAAAAACTAACGCAACTGTTAAGAACCTAATAATTTGTATCAACACCATTTGCCACAAGCTGAATAAAGAGCAGGTACTATTTCAGTATTCAGAACTGTAACCAATATTTAACTTTTAAGCAAACTACAAATACAGTTGACCCTTAGTAATGTGGATTTGAACTGCATGGGTCCACGTATATGCAGATTTTTTCAAGTTACCTACACAGTTCAAACCCATCATTAAAGAGTCAACTGGCAGTGCTGAGGGCCAACTCAAGTTACATATGAATTTTCCATTGTGCGGTCAGCTGGTGCTCCCAACACTCATGATGCTCGAGGGCCAACTGACCTACAGTTTTGTTTTATTTTATTTAACTGTAATATTTTTTATTCTACCACCTTTCTTCTGGATAAAGATGAGAAGATCATATACTGATTTTCTTCTTCCTGTATCCTTTTTGCTACAGCTTCTCAGGCTCACAGAAGGATATAGAATGTGAACTATTTATATAGTCAGTGTGCTTATTTTATTCCAATCTCTACCAAGGAATGGCTAGGAGAATAAGGTCGATCCCTTTCCTTCCTGCAAGTTTAATAATCATCCTCATCTGAATAATTTCCTGGTAGTAAGATAGCAAACACAAAATAAGGTGATAACTTGCCACTCATAGATCTCCCAACATAAAAGATTATTTCTATATCAGAAGGAGCAAGGCATGGTTAAAATGCAATTAGTCAAAGCTTGGTACAAGATGATTACTCATGAACTTTTCCTTAATTTTATCCATATCATCAAGAAGTTTAAAAGTAAAATACACCAGAAAACACATATATTACTGAATTAAAAAATGGTCCAAAGGTTACTACTGCCCTTTAAAATACTCTCAGTGCTGTCTGCTTCTTAGCAGACTGCTCTATTGTTCTTTCAAAATAGGAAGTGGACTCCTCTCCACCCCAGCACAGGTACCATTTACTCCCTTCTCTATTTTAGATCCCTTGCCCTCAGCCGGTTCTGCAGGGCTGGAATCCAGACTTCTGGGGCTCCTCTACCTACTCAATCAACTGCTGCTCTAAAGGTGAGATGTTCAGCAAGGAAGTGGGAGAGAGGGCCATGACAATTTTGGCAAAGGGCAGGGCATTTACTACTTACTGTGTCATTTCAGACAGCAGCTTTTTGACATGTAGGTGATTTCTATATTGTTTTTATTTTATTTTTGCAAAAATGTACTGTCACAGTGACTGAGGACAAGAGACACGTTAAATTTGTGTGGTGGTGGTAGGTGGGGGTGGGGGGAGTCATACAATTTTGAGAAACCTCTCCAGGTGATCCTGAACCTCCCCATTCCTCTAGGTGAGAACCACATAAAATCTTCTTGTTTCTTGAGAGTTATTTTGTTCTTAATAACTAAGACTAATTGACCCACAGATAATCTAGAAAGAGATATAATTAGGAAAGTGACTTAGAGATGTTTAGGCTGACTACATTTCTATCCTTTAATAGCAAAGACTCCTTTTTAAACCTCTATATTATACTTTTTCAAGCAGTGATTACAAATATGCTTTATCAGGTGAGATTTAATAGCATTTGTTACAATTATGATGTTAAATAGGTGATTAGTGCACATGTTCCAGGAGAGCAAGGCCCTGCCTGCCTGGTCCCATGTTGTACAAATTTACAGTATATGTTCAAGGAATATCTGTGGAATGAACAAGCCTGAGGCTCAGTAGCCTCTACATCATAAGGGTACTAAAAATGAGAACCAACAAGACTCTTCTCTGGTGATTTTTTAAGAATGTAAGTAACTCCATTTCTGGAGACAACACAGAGGCTATCCAAGCAATACTGCCTGCTGAGCTTCCCTCCCAACCTCCATCCCCAATTTTGGTTTCCATAAGCAATAACCACACTTATACCTGTTCCCAAGGAAAATGAGGGGTTGCAAACTCAAAAAACAAAGGAAGCCAAAAGGCAGCTGGGTGTAAGGAAACTGGATACCACAGGCTCAGTGTCGACTCTAGACCAAAAACTGTAGCGGCAAGACAGCCAGCCATTGGATGGCTCGAACCCGCAGTTCTTAGGCAATGAGGGCCCAGGGTTACTAGGTCTGCTGAATTTTTCAAGAGAAATGTGAAACTCAGAATTCTTAATTTTTATATGTTAGTAGATACACTGGGTGACCAAAGAAAACAGATTTGTGGGTTCTATTTGATCCTTGGACCATTGAATCACATTAAACAAAATCATATCCACATCTAGCCCAGCCTGGTCCACCAAGTCAAATGTAGACTTTATTTCTCATTCTGGTCAAGACACTGTCACAGTCAGAATTCCTGCAGGATGATCTACACTCTCTGATCATACTTCTTCCTTTTTCTTTTTCTAATCCTTTCAGGAGCCAGATAAATTGGCTACTTTGAACTATTTCCTACAAAACAGACAGTAGTGGCTGGATTGGGCTAGAGGCCTAAAATGTATGAGTGAAGACTGAAAAAACATAAATCATACCAATAAAACTCTGCTAAACATTTGCCACATATGCACTTCACAAAGTGTTTTCAAGCACAAGCTGAAAAAGAGCCAAGACAGTCATGTGACTTGGGTGCTCATTTATGGTAACAAAAGCAGCCTTCCTGTGAGCAGTTTCAGGCAGAGGCAGGAGAGCACCTGAGCATGCCTGTGGATTTTCCCCTCAAAATTATACATTCTAGATTAACACAACATCTGAAGTCTTACCAAATTTATATCCTACATTAAATTTTAATATGTATACTCATTAAAAAGAGGCATTTTCATTTACCTGTAATTTGGAGAGATCTTCTGTATAATTTTTGTCAGCTAAGGAATCAGATGTTATTAAGACATTAACCCATGGATAGATTAAGCCATAATGGCTACAGGCGTTTATCTAAAATGTAAAAGAAATTAATATAAACATAATATAACAAAACAGATGTTCTTCATCCATGCTATATAGAACAAGCAATCACTAGTCCTCAGCCGTGTTGCAGAGTTAAGTATACACCTTCCTGGGAATGAGAAGGGAAGTCATTTAGAATCTATCCCCTGGGGAAAGTTTCAGTCTTCCTGCTTCTCACTGAACAAATCTGCACTGAATATTTCTTAATACTTTAAATTTTAAAATATTCCAAGGAGGCCCTTTCTAGCAAAAAAAGCAATAGTGCTTTTAAGCTAATTATACTTAAAAAAAGTTAATAATATTGGAAATAATTTTTTATTTCTACTACTTCCCTTGGGAGACAAAATCTCTCTATAAGTTCTCAAGATGATTCCCCTAAAACCCCTCTTATTCAAAAAGTTGGTGTCTTTTCCAGTTAGCTGTGGCATTCATGAGAGGTAGAGAAACTGGTAGGGGAAAGGAGCAGGATGGGTAAAAGCAGTGGTGAGGGCTGCCATGAGGGCTACAAAACAGCTCTTATGTGTGCGGCTGACAGGACATAATGGGATCCTTTTCCACAGCCTCTCACGTGTAAGGGAGGTCAGCAGATGTCTTTTTTCCTGTTCTACATCATGGCCATCCTGGGAAGCACAGAAATGTTCTGGGAAAGCCCCTTCCCTCATACTTTAGCTACTGAGGTACCACTGCAAGTCAGGAACACAGAGGCAGTACAGGCACTCTTTAGAACACAAAATTATTTAAAATGTGGGCAACTTCACTCATGGACAAGTTTGAAGTGTACTTTTAACTCCTGCTTAAAAAAGATATCTGGTGATAAAACTTAGGTTTAATTCAAAGCCATTCAAAATAAGAAGGTACATTATTGTAATATGTAATATGTATTATTCCATTATCTTACCAGATCCTTTGACGTTCGCAATGGTATGGTGTCAGGGGGCTGCTTCTTTGATAATCTCCAGATGTATTGTGATGTGAGCTTGAAAAAGAGTTCCTGCAGTAGCACATCTGGGAGACATGCTATCAGCTGAGCTTCCCAAAAGTCTATCAAGAGCTGAGGAATCATATCTCCATCCTTACCACAGAGCACCTTGAACGTGTGAAACAAGCCCCCATATCACAGATAAATATAGTATTGATTGAGTTACAACTAGTCTGAACAGCATTCCATCATGTGGGCCATGCATTTCATAATCTATTGTTAACATTAGTGCCATGGCACAGCACACTTAGACATTTTAACAGGAAACAAATTCGAGCTTGCATGGATGAAAATTTTCTACATATATTCTTTTATAAATTGGTTATGTCTAAGTTTGTTTTTTTCAATAAACAAATAAAAACTCACTTCTCTTATTCTGCTCCCTGGCCGCTACCAATTTTATCTAGAACAACTAATATTTGGAAATTGACAAACCTTAAAGAAGGAATCTGATTCTTCAATCCCAATCTTGTTGTTCTTCTGCAACCCCAGGATTGAAGCCACAAGCAACCCAGGCTGGGTCTCTTTCAAGTGAACTGCAAGCTCAGTTGGAACCATCTGTCCCTTCTTCTGTTGAATCAATAGCCGAGGTTCAAGAATAAAGCCACATACTAATTTCATCTAAAGATAAAAAATAAATTTAGGAACAAAATGTACATTGCATTCATCTTATAAATACATACTAGTGCATTCAAGATTCATGGTTAAGCTATTAATAATTTAATCTCAATTTTCTCTTTAACTATAAAGACCAGTTCTTACTTTAAGAACATCGGTTAACTATCTTCATAGAAGTTATTAATATTTAATTAAGCATCAAGATGCCCTATTTTTGGAGAAAGCTTTATATTTAAGTTTACTTGATTTAATAATAATATACCTTAAGTTTTTTCAAGATTATGGACAGAAAATTCATCTTTCTAGAATTCTACCTTTCAAAGCAAAGGACACCTCAATGTTGACTTGCTCTTCTCATTATGATAAAGCACTCCTGCTTTTCCTGTTTTAGAAACCAAAGTTGTACTGTGGGTGTTTGCCTATAGTCAGGCAGTAAAACAACAGTGTAGGAGCACAGATCTGTAGACTGCCTGCTTTAAATCCTAATTCTACACTCACCAGCATTGTCATCTTGAACAAGTTATTTAACCTTTCTTTGGCTTAGTTCCCTTATCTGTAGAATAAGTATAATAATAGCATCTACCTTATAGCATTGTTTCAAAAATTAGAGAACATATGCAAGGGAATAGGCCTAGGACATCGTTCAATTAACGTTGCCTCACAATTTCTTCCCTTAATAATTAACATTTTGCTCATGCCCCCAAATGGCCTCTCTTTCAAGGGAAAGCTACCTTTTCTTTGCTATATAATTCAAATGCCCAATCCTCCATATAGTCCTTTGTGATTTTCCCAGGTGCAGGCTATTTCTGCAACCACTGGACTCCTAAGACTCACAGCTAATATCCCACCTGCTGTACTTGAATACACTTCACTCTACTGTATTTCAGTAGGCAAGGCATTCCCTCATGCTGACGGTTGGCTCGGAAAGAGCCTATATGTTTCCCATGCTCTAAACGTACCTAAGTTGAAAGGTCTTTGGATACCCACTGCTGCCATTTATAATTCTTTTTATTTGCCAGATCCAAAGCTCAAGCATTCCCTCTGGGTCACTTCCTTTATAATGTTAAGTATATTTTCCTTTATGACTAAGAAAAAAATGAGCTAGACAGAAGCCAGAAGAAAGCTAAACACCTCAGGACTACCGGTCTTATTTCAGCCTGCTGTTAATACCAGGCAGGTCACCATACCTCTGAATGGCTTTTCACTTCTTTTCTGTACATGTCAAGATCTCCCATTTTCAGAGCCATTGCTGCCTTGGTCAATGTCACTAAGACTGATGAAAACCCGGATGTATCCAGTTTCCTTAGATAGCTCATGGCAGTTAGAGGGTTAATATTCTTCATAGAAGGACTACAGAGGATATGGGGCAGCTGCTTTGGCTCAGCCACATGAAACATCTGAACCACTTTTACTGCTAATTCCTTCAGTGAGTATGAATGAGAAATAAAAGGCCAGTCAGTCAACAGAAAGCAACAAAATCAGGGGGAAATAATGATACAAAGCTAAGATATAACATTTCAATTAAAATAAAATTATAGTATTATGTTTTGATTTAAAAAGACAGAGTTGATGATGATAATGTGGGAGAACTCAGATTACTTGAAGTAATTTCTTTGCTGAGTTAAAATGAAAAAGCAGTGAAAATATGTACCAAATTGTGGCCAGCACTTCTAACATTAAACAAGCATTCAGAAGAAGAAAATATTAGATTATATCACACTCAAAAGTCCATTATAAGAAATTACAGCTTAGTACAAAATATACTTAATGGGGTAATTTATTATAAATTTTCATTTCTCTCAAAATCTTAAAACGTTTTGTATCACAGTATCTAACTTTCCAAATCTGTATTCATCTTTTTAAAAATACATGAGGGCCCTAGCTCTGTGGTCGGCAAACTGCGGCTCGCGAGCCACATGTGGCTCTTTGGCCTCTTGAGTGTGGCTCTTCCTAAGTCTTAGGAGTACCCTAATTAAGTTAATAACAATGTACCTACCTATATAGTTTAAGTTTAAAAAATTTGGCTCTCAAAAGAAATTTCAATCGTTGTGCTGTTGATATTTGGCTCTGTTGACTAATGAGTTTGCCGACCACTGCCTAGCTGGTATGGCTCAATTGGTTGGGCATTGTCCTGTACACTGGGGAGTCGCTGGTTTAATTCTGGGTCAGGGCACAAGCCTGGGTTGGGGGTTCAATCCCCAGTCAAGGTGAATACCAGAGGCAACCAATCAATGTTTCTCTCTCACATCAATGTTCCTCTATCTCTAAAATCAATAAAAACCTATTTTTAAAAAGTAAAAATACACGAGGGGCTACAAATAAGCCTTAATAATGTGTAAGGTCACTATGCTAGGATATTTTAAGTGAAGCTTTGGACACTTGGAGAGTAGGATGACTAGGGTTGTAAAAGGGCTGCAGACAAGAAGGAAGCAAAGCCCACATTTCTGTGTCAACTGTTACGTTGGCAGGTCACTCAATCACAATGGATCACATTTCTCTGTCTATATAATGAGAAAGTATGATAAGATGATTTTAAGTTCCTTTCCAAGCTATAATTCTATAATAATTAATGAAAAAATGGGCACATTAGTCACCATTTTAGGAAAAGAAACTATTACCAAGGAAAAATATTTGGAACTTGACTTCTTAATGGTATTACATAAAATAAATTGCTGAAATAAAAACTTAAAAATATTAGATATAACTAAATAGAAAACCATATTCACTTCACTTAATTCTTCATCCAGGTTCTCATAAAGTGAATGACTAATGTAAAAGATTAACCCCCTCTCATATTTCTGTGATCCATCCTCGACTGCCCAGTCCACTCGAGCCAAAACTTCAGCCATAGACAAACCAGACATCTTATAGTAGGGCAAGGCGAGGTGGGAATACTGGGTGTCAAGCCTGAAGAAAAGGAAGCAAAGAAAGCTCAGATTTGTCATTTTTAAGCCAAAGTATCTAATACACTTCATAATAAAACAGATTATGCTTTCCAGATGACAGAATTCTCAAAATACTTTTCTACTCTCATTAGTAGTTGGAATAAGCTCCTAAGTTTTATTCTGCAAAGCCCTTCTAATTAATGTAGTTATTTTTGCTTGACCATAAAAAAAATAGAAAAAAATTCATTAAATGAATTTTATTTTCATAATGTGGCTCTAAAATAATGGTGTTTATAGGTAGGAAAAGTCTGTTTTATCAATTTATAATCATGCCCCTCGGTCAAATAAGCCTTTGAAACAATCATATACAAAACAATTTATAAACATCATTCTCAGAAATAAAAAAATCATTATTCATACTAGTGTCCTTTTCTAGCATCATAAAAGCATTGACTACTAAGATTAAAAAACCACAGAACATCCAACTGGTATCTCTCCCTTAAAGCTAACAAGGAATAAGCTAGTAATACAGCTTTCACTGTCAGGGATTTTACTGGTCATGCCCCACAACCTCCCCATCTTGAGGCATGAAAAGAAACTTCCAATTCATAAATTAAGTGGTGGGAAACTCCTGACCTTGAGACTCACTACTCACCTAATAAACTAACTACTTGAAGGCAGGTAACATTCATCTTTGTATCTCTAAGCTTAGCACAATACCTGTCACATTGTATGTGCTCAACAAATGCTTGTGAAATAAATAAATGAGCCACCTCCCCTCATGCGTACCCCCAATTATCAGGTAACTACCAGAGATGGAAAAGATAGCAAATACACCCAAAGTTCAAGAGAGTTTCTCTAACAAGTTTCCAAAAAGCATCATCAACCTGCTGTAACAGTCTCCAAGGTGCCCACAGCTTTCTTTAAATGCTTCTAAAAGTTCTGCTTTTTCTCCAGGTTCCAGCTGACTGGCATCCATCAGGGCAGCTCTCACTAACAGATGGGCCTCACTAAGAAGGTGGATGCAGCTCTGGGTTTTTGCAGTCTTGTAGGTATTACTGTAGTCTACCTAAAACGAAAAAAGCAAACAGCTAATGTTGCAGCAGAAAAAACCCTAAAAGTTTCCCAGTTCTTAAGAATATTTATATATTTTGTTAATAAAATTAATATTTGGACACATTAAGTCCTAAAAAATGATTATTTATCATTCTGACAGGGACTAGCTAAGTACCCGCTCCCAATCTATGAGCCAGTTTTATACATACAATTGTAAATACTCCTTTGTTAAACAGCGCTCATCATTAGAAAAAGTACAAATAATACTGTAATACTAATAATACTGTTAACTTAGTAATAAAGCTAATGAACCTCTGAAATAGTTCCCTCTTTTTTAAAGTTCTATGATTTAAATATTTCTCAAATTCAGACTGAGTATCCCTTCTGTTAGTTTCAACTGGTGAACTGAAATCATATTACATCTATTTCTGTAACTTGCAGAGGGCTGATAAAAATTTATCACGGGCTATCTGAACCAATCTGTATCTGTACAGATTCTAGTAGGTAAATCATCTAGATGAAGTCTCAGATTTTCAATTAAACAAAACTTAAAAACCAGACCAAAGCTAATACAATCATCAGCATTAAAATGCCTGTGACCTGATGATCAAAATTAACATCACCAATTAGAGGCAGATGGATATCATCAAGGTCATACCCTGAGAAACACACTAAACACTACTGGATCACCTGTGCAATATTCTGGCAGGAAGGATAAGCTAATCACGAAAAATTATAAAAGGTGGAAAAGGGAAAATACATTTTTCAAAAATGTTTATGTCATAAAAAAAAAGGCTGTGAACATATTCCAGATTTTAAAGGGCTAAAGAGACATGACAAATACAATACCTGATGCCAGAGTGGATCCTGGATCAGAGTAGGGAAATGCTATTAGACCATTAGGGTAACAGACAAAAATGAAATATGAACCAGAGATTAAAGTATCGCATCAGTGTTAAATGTACTGAAGCACATGACTGCCCTACTATACAAGCAAATATCCTGATTCTTAGGAAACATACACTGAAGTATTTCGCCTTAGACTGTGATCTATGCAATTTATTTTCCAAAGGATCAGAAAACAACATGTGTGTTTGTGTGTGTAGAAAGTGCAAGAATGAGGGGGGGGGGGGGGAGAGGGGGAGGGAGGAGAGAGAGAGAAGCAAGGGATATATACTCAGGTAAATCTATGTAGGGAATATACAGGTTTAATTTGTACTATTCTTATTCTTGCAACTTTTCTGTAAGTTTGAAATTACATATTTCAAAATAAAGAGTTTAAAAAATGGCCAAGAATGAGTTGGCAGCTGTCACTTTTAGAAAAGGAATAAGAATGCCTAAAATAAAATAAAAAAGAATGCCCACTCTGGGGCCCTACTCACAGGACAATGCTACAGGTGCTGCAGTGCCCAGGGAAAACCTGCTGATATTTCAAAGAAGAATGAGACAGGGATAAATGATCTACGATTTCTTTCAGCTCCATTTCTTTCATGGTTCTCTTTGCTAGGATTCAAAGTAAAGGTCAAAGGCTATTTATATTTAGATTGGTTAATCAATCCTCATAGGATGATGGTATGAATAATGGAGTCTTATTTTCATGAAGGGAATTTCTACTAGCTCCTCAAATGTCAGGAGTTGGAAAAATAAGAAGATGGAGAAAGATGTACACTGCACTGTCAAAGCTGGTGGGTGTGGCATTCTGAATGTTAAGATAGAACCCATTTTTAGTCATCAATTTCACTTTATATTTCTACAAATAAGAATGAGAAGTCTGAAAGGAGTACCATTTCTTTATACAGTTGCACTGGTGAGATTGTATTCACAATATACAAATTCCACCCAGCCTCGGCTACAGGAGGTGTTTTGAGCTTTACACTGGTATCTTTTCTAGAACTAAAAGCAAAACAAAGGACAAGAACTGTAAGATAAGACATATTTAATAAATGGCAATTTTAAATGGTAAATATTTGATACCTAAATTAATATAACTATAAAATAATTTTCATTTAGTATTTTCTTCAGTGTTCACTATACAATCAATTTTTATAGAGTACTAGAAACTTGGTGCACAAATTCATGCACCGGTGGGGCCCCTCAGCCTGGCCTGCACCCTCTCACAATCTGGGAGCCCTCGGGGGATGTTGGAGAGCCGGTTTCGGCTTGATCCCCACAGGCAAGGCCGAGGGACCCCACCGGTACATGACTCCATGCACCGGGCCTCTAGTATGCATATAAGACCTTTGGTTAATCTCTTCCCACCCTTCTGGCTTCCCTCTGAGATTCATCAGTCTGTTCCATGTTTCCATGCCTGTGGTTTCCGCTCCTGCATTGACCGTCTGTCCCCTGGTGGTCGGTGAATGTCATAGTGACTGGTCAACCAGTTGACTGCCCTCTGGTGGTCAGTGCACGTCATAGCGAGCAGTTGAGCAGCCTTAGCATATCATTAGCATATTATTCTTTCATTGGTTGAACAGTCGACGGGATGACCAGTCACTTAGCATATTAGGCTTTTATTATATAGGACTAGAGGCCCGGTGCACATAAATTTGTGCACTCGGGGGTAGGGGGGTCCCTCAGCCCGGCCTGTGCCCTCTCTCAGTCTGGGACCCCTTGAGGGTGACCACTTGCTGGCATAGGCCTGCTCCCCGGGGGACTGGGCCTAAGCTGGCAATCAGACATCCCTCTGGCAGCCCGGCAGCCCTCGGGGGATGTCCACTTGCCAGCGAGGAGCAGACCTAAGCTGCAGTCGGACATCCTTAGCACTGCTGAGGAGGCAGGAGAGGCTCCCACCACCACCGCTGTACTGGCAACCATAAGCCTGGCTTGTGGCTGAGCAGAGCTCCCCACTGTGAGAGCACACTGACCACCAGAGAGCAGCTCCTGCATTGAGCATCTGCCCCCTAGTGGTCAGTGTGTGTCATAGTGACCAGTCATTCCCAGTCTTTCTGCTGTTAGGGTCAGTTTGCATATTACCCTTTTACTATATAGGATAGAGGCCTGGTTTATGGGTGGGGGCCAGCTGGTTTGCCCTGAAGTGTGATCCGGATCAGGGTGTGGGTCCCGCTGTGGTGCCTGGCCAGCCTGGATGACAGGCTGATGGCTGTTTGCAGCTGGTCACACCCCCTTCAGGGTGGGGGTCCCCACTGGGGTGCCTGGCCAACCTGGGTGAGGGGCTGAGGGCCGTTTTCAGGCTGGCGGGCGATTGAAGCTCCCAGCCTCTTTTTTTTTCTTTTTCTTTTATTCTGGGATTTACCTTCTATAGCTGTCACTGAAGCTGAGAGCCAGCTCCAGCTCTGAGGCCTAGCTCCAGCTCTGAGGCCGTTGCCAGCTCAAAGCAGGTATCTGGGTTTGTTTAGCTTCTATAATTGAAACTCTGTTGCCATCACTGGCACTCTAAGCTCTGAGCCCGCTGGCAGCTGAAAGCAGGTTTCTGGGTTTGTTTAGCTTCTATAATTGCAACAATGTTGTATCTGGAGCTCAGAGCTGGGCCGCAGCAGGTGGGGAACCTTGGCTTCCTCCATCACTGGAGCAAGCAAGCCTCATGTTCACTTCAGCTATGTGGTTGCCGGCCGCCATCTTTGTTGGCAGTTAATTTGCATATCTCGCTGATTAGCCAATGGGAAGGGTAGCGAAGTTACGGTTAATTACCATGTTTCTCTATTATTAGATAGGATTGTTTGTTCACAATGCTACACAGGCCTACAACATTTAATATTCTACAACTCATGAACTGATAAACCAATCGCTTCCACTTCATTCCACAAGTATTCTTAAATAGGCAATAAGCTCAAAGAACAGGAAAGAGCCCTCAAAAGGAAGGGTGACTTGGCTGTGAAAGTCCCTGTGCCCAGGATCTTTCCTGCAAGTGGCCTTCACAAGCCCAGCATGCCCTGCATCACAAATCTACGAAGCTCCAACAGAGCAACAAACAGCTGCCAGGAAAGTGCAGAAGACACATATAACTGCAAGTCTGCTTAAAGCACTAGCCTGTCTCTTGCTTTCACTATGTGATTCATTTTTCTGTGGTTTACAAACTTTTTGAAACATAGACCTTTGATTAAATGAATTTTCAAATAAACTAGAATTTCAAAAAATCATTTAAAATATATAATACCTTTGAGATCCAAAATGGCAGCCAACAGGACGGCAGTGAGCAAGATAGTATGAGTGAGAGAGCGAAAGGAGAGTGCGCGGGCTTGTGGGGAGTGTGTGTATCTGTGAGTGAGGGACAGTTATATTCCACAGGACTGTCAGGGACTAGCGGACCAAGCTCCCTTGGCTGGGTAGCCTCTATTACCACTGAAATATCTCCCGGGGAGGGCGGCTCTACAACAGAGACTGCGCCAAATTGAAGTGGACAGCGGCTGTGATTGGAAGCCCAGCCTTACCTTCACCCGGGGAGACCTCAGATACCACCCGGGACCCTACAGCCACAATGCGCAGGGACCAGCTGCCTCGGCTGTGAACACATGAACACCAAGACTCCAACCTCCTTGGCTGCGGGCACCTAAAAAGTTTGTCCATGGGGAGACAAGGCAGCAGCTGAATAAGCCCACATGTCCTGCACCTTCTCACAGAGCAGATAGAAGAAACAGCTGAATCAAATAACATCCACCCAGAATTGGCAAATTAAACACAGCTAGTGAGGCAATCTGTGGACAGAAAGGTCAGAGATCGCCTGTAGAGAGGTAGGACTGGCAATCTGGGCTAGAGGAAGAAACGCACGCAGCAAGGACCAGAGTCTCAGAGGGAGACTGCGCTGGACCAAATCTGTGGCCCATAGGGTCAGTGTACCCCTCGAATGTGGAAGGGGTTCCACAGGGCTGCTGGCAGAGGGAGACTCTAGATCTAAGCCCACAGCCATGGGAGACTGTGCCCAGAAAGGCAGCCTAAAGTTCTATACCGGCCATGCAGTGCCAGGGGGAGAAAGATTCAGGGCAGCGCAGTTGCTTTGTCTTTTTGACTTCCTTGCTTTTCCTTGCTAAGCCCAGTACATAGGATCTTCCAATTAAAAACACTCACTGAGAATGCAGGAGAAGGTGGTTTTTGCGGAAAATGGGGATCAGAATAAGGAGAGATGAGCAGTAAACCAGCTCTGGGACAGTCCATCACTCCAACCCAGTCTTGAGTGCGGCAGGGAAAGGAAGAGTTTAAACTCTGGGTTGAGGGGCCATTTGGTCCCAAAACTAATACAGAAACACCGCCACCTAGGGGCTGTGTCAGAAATAGATGCTTGTGTAAATACAACTGAAAGCAGGCAGAAAATCAAAGTGGGCAGATTGATCCCGCCTGCTTGAAACCAAGTTTGTGGCAACTGACACAGAGGAGCAGTGGATCACTGGGTACTTCCACTGCGCTGACTACCTGACAGGAAACTGAGACGTGGCATGCAGAAGAATAGAGAGGGGTCTTAAACCAACCCCTATGGGTTATTGAAGCTATGCTGAAGCAAACAACATTTCACTAGTTCACGATTTTTTACCTTTTACTTAAGAAACTAAAAACTTTTTTTTCACTTTTTTATTATTTTTTACCATTTTTTAATTTTTTCTGGATTAGTGTTCTACATTCTATTTTTATTTTTTAATCATTATTTTAATCTGTTTTTCCTTTATGCCAACATTTTCGTCCTCACTTTTTCCTTTTTCATCCTGTTTCTTTTCTCTTGTTCCTGCTTTAGTTTTTCTCTATCCTTGCTTTTTAATCCCTGTTTAAAATTGATCTTCTTTATCTGCTTTATTGATTCATTACTATTACAGTAGTCTGTGTTGGCCTACTCATATATCTACTTTCCTCTCCCCTGCTCCAAGTCCATGCATACTTCTCTTTTTCTTCACTAGCCAATTTTCTTTCTTTCTTTCTTTTTCTTTCTTTCTTTCTTTCTCTTTCTTTCTTTCTTTCTTTCTTTCTTTCTTTCTTGTTGCTGTTTGTTTGTTAGTTTGGGTTTTTTTGTTTTTGTTTTTTTATTTTATGTTTTTGTTTTTCCACTCCTCCCTTGTTCTCTTCTTCTACTAATAGCTTAATTAGTTTTAATCACCAACTCAGTCCTATCTGCTCTCTATTCTCTTATTCCAAATATAGATGAATACATAGATAAAGGGGAAAATTTTTATATATAAATTTTTTTATATATATACATCTTAATATATATTTTTTCCAATTATTATTTTCTACTTTTTTTTTTTAGTATTTTGTTTTTTACTTTTCTTCTTATACAATCACTCTTTTTCTACCTCCTCTATACTGAATCAGGGCCATTTTCACATTCATTCAATTCCTTGACCTTACCTTCGGAAAATAAGCTCTGCCTCTTCAGATTCAGCTTCCCTTCTGCTTTTCTGGGTGTTCGTTGTTTGTATTTTTTGGATTATCTGTTGTTTTTTTGGAGTTTTCTCCCTATATACATATATTTTTTACCCCTTTTTTAATCTGCTTTTTCTTTTCTCTCTTACCTTTTTTCTTCTTCTCAATATCATTTTTGGGTTCTATTCTCTCCCCTAATTCTCTTTTCTTTGGTGGTCAACGGTATTGTAAATACATTCGTATCTTCTGCCCTATGTGTTGTGTCTTGCCAAGTTGTATTTTGGGCCTTTAAGCCAACATGGTAGAGAGTGAGCCACATAACCAGAGAGCCTGAGAGGAGCGAAAATGGGGAGACAAAGAAACAGCCCTCATATGAGAGAAAAGGAGGAATCACCAGAAAAGGAAGTAGACGAAATGGAAGCAAGCAATTTGTAAGAGCTAGAGTTCAGAGCAATGGTCATAAGGACGTTGAAAAGGATGGAAGACAAATTCAACAACATGTGTAAGAACCAGGAGGAAGTGAAGGAGAACCAAGAAGAAATGAAGAAAGACATAGCTGAAATAAAGAACACAATAGAAAGCATCAACATTAGACTTAGAAGAAGCTGAGAACTGCATCAGTGAGCTAGAAGACAAGGTAGGAAAAAATACCCAAGGAGAGCAGCAACTGGGGGGAAAAAAAAAACAGGAGGAGAACTTAAAGGAGCTTTGGGACAACATGAAATGAAACATCCTCATAATCGGGGTGCCAAAAGGAGAGGAAACTGAGCAAGGAATAGAAAACCTGTTTGAAGAAATAATGACAGAAAACTTCCCTGATATTGGGAAGAATAAAAACTCACAAAAGTCCAAGAAGCTCACAGAGTCCCAAACAAGATGATCCCAAAAGACCAACACCAAGACACATTATAATTAAATTGGCAAACATCAACGACAAAGTAAGAATCTTAAAGGCTGCCAGAGAGAGACAGAAAGTTACCTACAAGAGATCTCCCATCAGATTATCAACTGATTTCTCAACAGAAACACAACAGGCCAGAAGGGAATGGAATGAAATATACAAAGTCATGCAAAGGAAGGGTCTGAATCCAAGACTGCTATACCCAGCAGGCTATCATTCAAAATTGAAGGTGAAATCAGGAGCTTCACAGACAAAAAAAAGGACTAAGGGAGTTTATTACCACCAAACCAGCAATGCAAGAAATGCTAAAGGGTCTGCTATAAAAAGAAGAAATAGGAAGGGAAGAAGGAACACAGGCATAAAGTATAAAAATGGCCAAAGACAAGTACCTATCAATAACTTTAATTGTAAATGGATTAAATGCCCCAATCAAAAGACATAGGGTAGCTGAATGGATAAGAAAACCTGACCCATATATCTGCTGTCTACAGGAAACCCACCTCAGAACAAAGGACTCACACAGTCTGATAGTGAAGAAATGGGAAAAAATTTTAAGGCAAATGGAATTGAAAAAAAAAAGCTGGGGTAGCAATACTTATATCTGACAAATGAGACCTAAAAGTGAAGGCCATAACAAGAGATAAGGAAGGCCACTCATAATACTAAAGGGAACAATTCAACAAGAAGATATAACTGGTAAACATATATGCACGCAAAACAGGAACACCCAAATACATAAAAAACTTCTGGAAGATATCAAGGGAGAGATCAACAGCAATACAGTCATAGTAGGGGACTTTACTATGCCACTAACACCACTGGATAAATTCTCTAAACAAATAATCAGCAAAGAAACATCAATCCTAAATGACTCACTAGACCAGATGGGATCATTGATATCTTCAGAACATTTCACCCCAAAACCACAGAATATACATTCTTCTCAAGTGCACATGGGTCATTTTCAAAGATAGACCACATATTGGGACACAGGCAAAGTCTCTTCAAATTCAAGAAGATAGAAATCATATCAAGCATCATCTCAGATCACAATGGCATAAAATTAGAAATCAACTACAACAAAAACCATGAAAAAATCAAACACTTGGAGGCTAAATAGCATGGTATTAAACAAAGACTGGGTTACCAAAGAGATCAAAGAAGATATAAAAAGCATCCCGGTAACAAATGACAGTGAAAACACAACAATCCAAAATCTATGGGACACAGTGAAAGCAGTCTTGAGAGGGAAGTTCATAGCTCTACAGGCCTACCTCAAAAAAACAAGAGAAAATGTTAATAAATTATCTAACCCTAGAAAGAGAGCAATAAGAAAAGCCCTACGTAAGCAGAAGGAAGAAAATAATAAAGATCAGAGCAGAAATAAACGACATAGAGACCAAACAAAACAATACAAAAGACCAACAAAACCAAGAGCTGGTTCTTTGAAAGGATAAATTAGATTGATGAACCTCTAGCCAGGCTAACCAAAAGGCAGAGAGAGGACCCAAATAAACAAAATCAGAAATGAAAGAGGTGAAGTAACAACCGATCCCACAGAAATACAAAGGATTATTAAAAAATATTTTGAACATCTCTACTCCAACAAACTAGACAATGTAGATGAAATGGACATATTCTTAGAAAAATACAAGCTCCCAAAACTCAATCAGGATGAATCAAAAAACGTGAATAGGCCAATAACTACTGTAGAAATTGAAGCATTAATAAAAAATCTTCCAGCAGGAGCTGGAGAGGAAGACAAAATGGAGGCAGAATAGACCGACGTGTCCCGAGCCTTGTCCCGGAGCAGACAGAATGAGCAGCTGAATCGAGTAACATCTACCCCAAATTGGTGAAGAAGACACAACTGGTGGGACAATTCGCAGCAGGGAAGGGCAGAGGACACCTGGAGAAAGGTAAAATCAAGGATCTGGGCTGGAGAGAACTGCTGGACTTCTGAGCGCAGGGAGTCAGAGGGAAACCACATGGCACCGAGCCCCGTCCCTTGAAACAGGCACAGCGTCTGACTGTGGAAAGGAGGTCCGCAGGACTGTTGGTGACAGGGGATTCTAGATCTGGGTCCACAGTCACGAAAGACTGAGCACAGAGCGGGCAGCCTAGAGGGCTGCCCAGACCCCGCAGTGCTGACAGGAGAGGGGGTCGCAGAGGCGCAGCTCTTTCCCCTCTCTGTGGCCTTTCCTTTTCTTTGCTGAACCTAGTTCATAGGACCTTTCAGATACGAACACCCACCTGTGGCTGAGTTGCAGGAGAAGGTAAGAACTTGTGGAGTCTGGGGAGAGGCTGGCGCTGAGTCATACCTGGCACGGGACCTGGGCAGCATTTTCTCCTTAAGAGATAGCCCCTCCCTCCAGTCTCCAGGCAACCAATACAGCCACACTCAGAATACACCCTGAATGGTACAAAGGATTAAAAAAAAAATCTGCATAGTCCCTGAGAGTCCACAGGGACTGGCCTAAAGAGAGGCCTTCAGTCCCAGCAACAGGAAACTGAGAAGCCACGGACAGTACAGAAGAGTGGGATATTAAGCCAGCCAAAGGAACGACACTTCACTTTTTCATTTATTTTTATTTTATTATTATTTTGTTATCTCTTTTTTCTTTTTTCTCTTTTTTCATTTGTTTCTTTATTTTCTATTTCTTTTCACATTATTTTCCATCATTCTAATTTATTTTATTTGTTATTTTTATACCATTTTAAATCAATTTTTTTGTAAATTATTATTATTATTTTCTTCTCTTTCTCTTTCTTCTTATCCACTCATCCCCTTCCTACTTCCTCTATACTGAACTGAGGTCCTCCCCATATTCATCCAATTCTTAACCTTATGTTCTGTATATAATCTCAGCCCCTACAGATTCTGCCCCACCCTCTTTGCTGGGTGTTCAGTGTTTGCATTTTTTTTGGTTTATCTGTTTGTTCTGTGGTGTTTTCTCACCATATATATATTCTTTTTCTTCATTTTTCTTTACTTTCTTATCTTTTTTTCTCTCTTTGATATCATCTGTGCTCTCTTTTCTCTCCCCTAATTCTCTTTTTGCAGGTGGTCACTTATATTGGGGTTATCGGTGTCATGAGTACATTCGTGTTTTGTTCCCTTTGTGTTGTGTCTTGTTGAGGTGAATTTTATCCCGTTCAGCCAATGTGCTAAGAGCAAGCCACATAACCAGACACCTAGAGAGGAAACTCCATCCACAAATGGGTCAATAAGACCCCAGACCCAACTACAGAGGCAGGAAGAAGGTGGCAGTGAGGGAGAAAGCATGACTGAGGGAGCAAAAGAGGAGTGTGTGGTCGTATGAGGTGTGTGTGTGTGTGTGTGTGTGTGTGTGTGTGTGTGTGTGAAGCACAGTTAGATCTCGCAGGACCTTTGGGGCAGGCTAACCAGGATCGCCTAATGAGGCAGCCTCTGCTATCATTGCAAACAGTACTGGGAGGCAGGCTCTTCCTCAGAAGCCTTGCCTTTTTGAAGGGGAGAGCTGCTGTAACTGGGAGTCCAGCCTCACCTCCACCCAGGGGGCCCTCAGATAACACCTGGGACTCTATGGCACCCCTGCCAGGGACCTGCTACCTCGGATGTGGTCCCATGGTCACCGAGTCTCCAGCCAACCCAGGCACAGGCTCCTATGAGTTCCAAAGTGTGCTCCCCTCAGACTGACCCAACGCTTTAGCCCAGGGCACTGTGACCACATGAGCAGCAGACATGTGAGCAGCCCACCCCAGGGCGAAGAGCGGCAGCCTCACATGGCATGCCCCTGTTCAAGGAGCAGCAGCTGTGTGAGCGGCCTGCTCTCCCGCCCTAAAGGCAGAAGCCACATGAGCAACCTGCCCACGACTGAGGAGCAGCAGCCCCGCACAGCCCACCCCTGTCCGAGGAATAGCAGCTGTGCGCAGCATGCACCCTGCACCTGTCCAAAGAGCAGCAGCCACATGAGCAGCCTGCCCCTATCCGAGGAGCAGCAGCTGTGTGAGCAGTCTGCCCTAGTCCAAGGAGCAGCAGCTCCACAAGCAGCCTGCCCTGATTCGAGAAGCAGAAGCCACCTGAGCAGCCCACCCCAGTCCAAGGAACAGCAGCCACAAAAGCAGACCGCCCATGTCCAAGGAGCAGCAGCTGGGTGAGTGGCCCGCCCCTGTCCAAGGAGCAGCAGCCGCACGTGCAGCTCACTCCCATCCGAGGAGCAGAAGCCGCGCAAGTAGCCCATCCCCAATCAAAGGAGCAGCAGCCGCGCAAGCAGCCCGCCCTCATACGAGGAGCAGCAGCCCTGCGAGCAACCTGTCCCTGTCCAAGGAGCAGCAGCCTCACGAGCAGCCTGCCCCGTCTGAGAAGCAGCAGCCATGCGCAGCCTTCCCCCATCCAAGGAGCAGGAGCCTCGTGAGCAGCCCACCCATGTCCGAGGAACAGCAGATGTGCGAGCAGCCTCTCCTCAACAGCCAGAAGAGCCACCACTGCTGCGAACAGCACCCACCAGAGGAGCCGCTGACAACTGAGGAGCAGCCACTGCTGCGACTGCCCGAGGAACAACCGCAGCACGAGGAGCCACTGCCATCCAAGGAGCAGCCCCTGCACAACTCAACATATAGATCTGTTGGTGAGAAAAAAATGGGTAGACAAAGAAACTTCCAAAGGAAAGAAAAGGAGGAATTGCCAGAAAAGCAGCTACGGGTCATACAGTTCATAAACTGGATGGATGAAAAAATCAGCAACTTACGTAAGAATCAAGAAGAAATTAAGAGTGAGATAGCTGCAATAAAAAACACCATGGAAAGTTTCAACAGTAGAGAAGCAGAGGACCGAATTAGCAAATTAGAAGACAGGGAAGCAAAACCACCCAAACTGAACTGCAATTAGAGAAAAAACATTAAAAGACAGGAGGAGAGCCTAAGGGAGCTATGGGACAACATGACATGAAGCAACATACGAATAATAGGGGTGCCAGAACAATAGAAAGAGGAACAAGGATTAGAAAACCTATTTGAAGAAATAATGTTAGAAAACTTCCCTGACGTGGGGAAGAAAAAAGTCAACACAAGCACAGAGAGTCCCAAACAAGACGAACCCGAAAAGACCCACACCAAGACATATCATAATTATGATGGCAAATGTTCAGGACAAAGAGAGAATCTTAAAGGCTGCAAAAGAGAGACAGAACGTTATGTACTAGGGATCTCCCATTAGATTATCAAATGATTTTTTAACAGAAACACATCAGGCCAGAAAGGAATGGAAGAAAATTTTCAAAAAGATGCAAATAAAGGGACTGAATCCAAGAATACTCTATCCAGCAAGGCTACCAATCAAAATTGAAGGAGAAATAAGGAGCTTCATAGACAAAAAAGGGATAAGGCAGTTTATCACTACAAAGCCAGCAATGCAAGAAATGCTAAAGGGACCAATGTAAAAAGAAGAAATAAAAAGGTAAGAAGGAACACAGGCAAAAAAAATAGAAATGGCTACAAACAAGTACCTTTCAATAATAACTTTAAACGTAAACGGACTAAATGCTCCAATCAAAAGACATCGAGTGGCTGAATAGATAAAAAAAACATATATATGCTGTCTACAAGAGACCCATCTCAGAACAAGGGACTCACACAGACTGAAAGTGAAGGGATGAAAAAATATCTTTCAGGCAAATGGAAATGAAAAAAAAAAAGCTGGGGTAGCAATACTTATATCTAACAAAATAGACCTCAAAGTGAAGGCCATAGCAAGAGATAAGGACGGCCACTTCATAATACTAAAGGGATCGGTGCAACAAGAGGATATAACCCTGATAAACATATATGCACCCAATGCAGGAGCATCCAAATACTTTAAAAAAAGTTCCTGGAAGATATCAAGGGAGAGATCGACAACAATACAATCACAGTAGGGGACATTAATACACCACTGACATTACTGGATAAATCCTCTATACAAAAAATCAGCAAAGAAACAGCAATCCTAAATGACTCACTAGATCAGGTGGACTTAATTGACATCTTTAGAACATTTCACGCCTAAGCCATGGAATATACATTCTTCTCAAGTGCACATGGGACATTTTCAAAAATAGCCCACATATTGGGTCACTAGCAAAGTCTCTTCAAATTCAAGAAGACTGAAATCATATCAAGCAAAAAGAAAGGACCCAAATAAACAAAATCAGAAATGAAAGAGGTGAAATAACAACAGACCCCACAGAAATACAAAGGATTGTTAAAAAATACTATGGATAACTCTACTCCAACAAACTAGACAACACGGAGGAAATGGACATATTCCTAGAAAATACAACCTTTCAAAACTCAATCAGGAAGAATCTAAAAATCTCAATAGGTCGATAACTATGGAAGAAATTGAAGCAGTCATCAAAAAGCATCCAGCAAACAAAAGCCTGGGGCCAGGTGGCTTCACAGGGGAGTTTTACCAAACATTCAAGGAAGAACTAAGTCCTATCCTCCGCAGACTATTCCAAAAAATTCAAAAGGAATGAACACTTCCAAGCTCATTCTATGAAGCCAGCATCACCCTAATACCAAAACCAGATAAAGACAACAAAATGAAAGAGAATTACAGGACAATATCCCTCACAAACATAGATGCCAAAATCCTCAACAAAATCTTAGCAAATAGGATCCAGCAGTACATCAGAAAGATCATGCACCATGACCAAGTAGGATTAATCCCAGGGATGCAAGGATGGTACAATATCCGCAAATCAATAAACGTGATACATCACAAAAACAAATTGAAAGAAAAAAACCACATAGTCATATTAATTGATGCAGAAAAAGCATTTGACAAAATCCAACACCCTTTCTTGATAAAAACTCTCAGCAAGGTGGGAATAGAAGGATCATACCTCAACATAATAAAAGCCATATATGACAAACCTACAGCCAACATCATACTCAATGGGTAAAAACTTAAACCATTTCCCCTAAGAACAGGAACAAGACAGGGATGCTCCCTCTCACCACTCCTGTTCAACATAGTACTGGAAGTACTAGCCATTGCGATCAGACAAGAAGAAGAAATAAAAAGCATCCAAATTGGAAATGAAGAAGTAAAACTGTCCTTATTCGCAGATGACATGATACTGTATATCAGTGATTCCCAAAGTGGGCGCTACCGCCCCCTGGTGGGCGCTGCAGCGATCCAGGGGGGCGGTGATGGCCACAGGTGCATTTGTTTTAACTTTTTTTTTATTACCTTTCTATTCTGAGTTCAATAAATAGTTTCATAATTTCAAACTTCAATGTTTCTAATTTACACCTTTCTTTACTATATTTTACGAAAAAGGTAGAAACATTAATACATATATCTTTCTGTTTAATTGCTATTAAAATTTTAAAAAAATTAATTTCCAGGTGGCACTGAGTAATATTTTTTCTGGAAAGGGGGCGGTAGGCCAAATAAGTTTGGGAACCACTGCTGTACATAGAAAACCCTAAAGACTACATCAAAAAATTATTAGACTTAATAAATGAATTAGGCAATGTAGCAGGATACAAAATTAATACCAAGAAATCTATGGCATTTCAATACACCAATAGTGAACTGACAGAAAGAGAGACTAAAAAAGCAATCCCATTTACCAGCACACCAAATAATTAAGATACCTAGGAATAAACTTAACTAAGGATGTAAAAGACCTCTACTCAGAAAACTACAGGACACTGAAAAAAGAGATAGAGGAAGACATAAACAGATATAAGAACATACCGTGTTCATGGATTGGTAGAATCAACATCATTAAAATGTCCATACTACCCAAAGCAATCTATACATTCAATGCACTCCCCATTAAAATACCAACGGCATATTTCACAGACCTAGAACAAACTTTCCACAAATTCATTTGGTATAAAAAGAAGACCCGAAATAGCTGCAGCAATCCTGAGAAAGAAGAACAAAGTAGGTGGGATCTCAATACCAGATATCAAGCTGTATTACAAAGCCACTGTTCTCAAAACTGCCTGGTACTGGCACAAGAACAGACATATAGATCAATAGAATAGAATAGAGAACCCAGAAATTGACCCAAACCACTATGCTCAATTAATATTTGACAAAGGAGGCAAGAACATACAATGGTGTCAAGACAGTCTTTTCAATAAATGTTGTTGGGAAAATTGGACAGATACATGCAAAAAAATGAAACTAGACCACCAACTTACACCATACACAAGAATAAACTCAAAATGGATAAAGGACTTAAACATAAGACAGGAAACCATTAAAATACCAGAGGAATCACAGGCAGCAAAATCTCAGACACATGCCAAAGCAATTTCTTCACTGATACCCCTCCTAGGGCAATGGAAACTAAAGAGAAAATAAACAAATGGGACTACATCAAAATAAAAAGCTTTTGCACAGCAAAAGAAACCATCAACAAAACAACAAGAAAGCCCATTGCATGGGAGAAGATATTTGCCAATGTTATCACCAATAAGGGTTTAATCTCCAACATTTACAGGGAACTCATACAACTTAACAAAAGGAAGATAAACAACCCAATCAAAAAATGGGCAACAGACCTAAATAGATACTTTTCTTTGTTTTTTATTTTTTTGTTGTTGATACTTTTTGAAAGAAGACATAAGGAAGGTCAAGAGACATATGAAAACATGTTCAAAGTCACTAATCATCCGAGAGATGCAAATTAAAACGACAATGCAATACCATCTCATACCTGTCAGAATGGCTATCATCAACAAATCAACAAAGGACAAGTGTGGCGAGGATGTGGAGAAAAAGGAACACTCGTGCACTGCTGGTGGGAATGCAGACTGGTGCAGCCACTGTGGAAAACAGTATGGAGTTTCCTCAAAAAACTAAAAATGGAACTCCCATTTGACCCAGTGATCCCACTTCTAGGAATATATCCCAAGAAACTAGAAACACCAAACAGAAAGGATATATGCACCCCTGTGTTCATAGCAGCACAATTCACCATAGCTAAGATTTGGAAAGAGCCTAAGTGCCCATCAGTAGATGAGTGGATTAGAAAACTGTGGTACATCTACACAATGGAATACTATGCTGAGGTAAAAAAGAAGGAACTTTTACCATTTGCAACAGCATGGATGGAACTGGAAAGCATTATGTTAATTGAAATTATGTTAGTTGGAGAAAGATAAATATCACATAATCTCACTCATATGTGGGATATAATGATCAACAGAAACTGATGAACAAAAATAGATCCAGAGACAAATGGCAGGGGAGCGGGGAGAGGATTAGAGATCAACCAAAGGAATATATAATACTTTACAAATGTCAAATGTGCAAGATTACAAGTTGTTTTTTCTCTCAGAAGCTTTTACGCTTAGTCAGACCACTCTGAACTCTAAATGATCACTTAACCAAGTCAACCTGTTTGTTCCTTTTGGTGGAACAAGTACAGGCACAAGCAATTTAAAAAAGTCAAAAACTTATGTTAAAAATAAAAACCAATTTTAGACTTGAAACTCATTAAGCTTCTTATCTCTCCAAAAATTTCTTACCTGATTAAGTTTTCCCTACCACTAAGTTCACAGTATAGAAGACATCAAATAGAAGTGTAACTATTCTGTTCTAAACAGTGAAAACAGAACACAGAAGCGTCAACCAGAGATTAGTGCTATCAAATTGCAATTCTATTTTAAGGTAGATCAGCACATATATATATATATTGAATGTGATTTAAGGTAAAAAAAATATATTGTTAATTTCTTTTGAATTGGAATACCAGAAAATAATCCTATATAATAAAAGGGTAATATGCAAATTGACCCTAATGGTGGAACTACTGGGAATAAGCGGTGGCTATGATGCACACTGACCACGAGGGGGCAGACGCTCAACGTAGAAGCTGCCCCCTGGTGGTCAGTGCGCTCCCACAGGGGGAGCTCCGCTCAGCCAGAAGTTAGGCTGACACCTGCGAGCGCAGCAGTGGTGGCGGGAGCCTCTCCCACCTCCTCTGCGGCACTAAGGATGTCCGACTAACAGCTTAGGCCGGCCTAAGCTGGCAGGTGGGCATCTCCCGAGGGGTCCCGGACTGCGAAAGGGCACAGGCCGGGCTGAGGGACCCCCACAAGTACACGAATTTTCGTGCACTGAGCCTCTAGTCTTTGGATAAAAATGCAGCCACTGAAAGGTCAAAAAAGAAAAATATGTATTAAGAAACTTATTGTTTAGGCTAGCATTAGAGGCCTTGTCTTTCTCTTTAATTACACAGAAAAACATGTCCTTTAACATTTTATCTAAAATGCCAGACATTTATTGAAACTATTTTATAGTTCATTTTCTTTTAAAAGTTCTGAGGTCAATTATAAAGGATATTATGGACATCATTAAAACCTATTTTCTCTCTCTAGAAAAAGAACACCATAGAAAAGTCATCTGGTCATTCAGTTTTGATTTACAAAACATAGAGTAGCCCTAGCTGGTTTGGCTCAGTGGATAGAGCATCAGCCTGTGGACTGAAGGGTCCCAGGTTAGATTCTGGTCAAGAGCACATGCCTGGGTTGCAGGCTTGATCCCCAATAGGGGGTGTGCAGAAAGCAGCCAATCGATGATTCTCTCTCATCATTGATGTTTTCATCTCTCTCTCCCTCTCCTTTCCTTTCTGAAATCAATAAAAATATGTTTTAAAAAATTAAAAAATAAAATAAAAAAACATAGAGTAAAACACAGACAAAATACACCCATAACAATTCAGTGCAGAAACTTTGGCAGGACTCTCTTGGGAGGGGGATGCTCACAGAAGCCTCCTTGGTGCCTCTCTTCTCTCTGGAATGGCCTCAGGGTCTGCCTTGGTCAGAAGTATGATGTGGTTTTTAAAGTGACAGATGGCTTTCAAGCCTATGAAAAGCTGTATTCTTAAAGCACAGACATCCATACTGACAGGTGGGCAAGCCTAGTAAAGGAAAAAATAACAAATTTAACCAAGGAAAAAACATACATGAACTTTAATCTTCAAAAATCAGTCTGTTTAGTTGATAAAGTTTCTCCTGCTCTACCCCCTTAAAAAAAAACTCCTCAAATTCCTATTCTTATCAGAGCAAGGAGGTTATTCTATCTAAACTTACATAACCAACTATCTACTTCATATGTGCCTGTCAAAGAGCTACCCTTTCTGAATGAATTCAGAAAGTGGGTGTGCCCGAGGCCCTCACAGCAGTAGGGACTCCCCATGAATCTGTAAGTGCAGCCACCCAGGAAAATCCCACTAATAGCATGCTGGCTTGGGGGTATGCCCAAACAGAGCTTCTAGGCAAAATGAGATACTACAAAATGGCATTCCACTGCACAGAGAGTAAATAAAATGGTTTCTTAGTAGATGGGTGTGTAGGATGAAAATGCTTGTATGTTCAGATGGCCCCTGACTCTTAGGTCCTTAAATGTGAACACTGCCTAGAATGCCTGACAGGTTGGGTGTGTCAGGTAAACTGGAGGAAATCTGGATCAGGAGCCAGGCACCTGTCCCTATAAGGGAACATTAATTCAACTAGACTGGATAAGAAAGATAACGGAAGAACTCTTTCAGGGAGCTCACAAAACATTCATGTTATAGCAAGGTTCATCCATGTTAAGGCTGCCAGGCCCATGCCTCCTCCTGCATTCACACTGTTTGATTCCGAGGTCATCTTCCTTGTCCGTTTGTATAACATGCTTGGGGAAACACCTCCATCTATGTTTTCATCCCTAAGAATAGTAAGGTGGCCCTGGCTAGTGCTGAAGAGCTGGAATCTGAGAGGAATGGGAAAAAAAGATATGTTCCCTTTGGGCCAAACTCTGAGGCTGTGAAATCTTTCTCAGACCTCGCAACTCCCAAAGCCTGAGTCGGCAAGTGGGCTAAATGCGTGCTCACTCAGGTGGCATCTGGGATTTCAGAATGGTGGGGTGCAGGGAAGGGGGAGCCATGAGGTGTGTACACTCATGAGGATGGGTCTCAAGTGCAGCAGCCCCAACCAGCTACCGGTCTCTCTTCTTTTCTCCCTTCCTCTCTTTTGGGTTCCTTCCCTCTGGTTTTATGAGACTGAGAAGACCTGAAGTTATTATTTATTTTCTTTATTTTCCCTTCTTTTTCTTAAGAGTTTTATTGACATATAATTCACATACTATACAATTCACCCATTTAAAGCATACAACTGAGTGGTTTTTAGTATAATAGTGTTTAGCAAACAGATATGTGCAACCAACACCACAGTCAATTTTAGAACATTTTCATCATCTCAAAAAGAAACTATGTACCCTTTTGCTATTGTCCCTCTCTCTCTCATCCATCCCAAACCTAAGCAACAACTAATCTACTCTTTGTCTCTATTGGTATGCCTATTCTGGACTTTTATATAAATGAAATCATATAAATATGTGTATGGTCTTTGGTAACTGGTTTCTTTCAGGATTCATACATGTTATAGTGCTAAAAGGGTCATCTATGTTATAGCAAGGTTCATCCATGTTATGGCGCTTCCATGTGTCAGTTTCCATGTGTTTATCCATATGTCAGTGCTTCATTTCTTTTTATGACCAAATAATATTCCGTTATATGGGCATATCACATTTTGTTTACCCATTCATCAGCTGATGAACATTTGGATTGCTTTCACCTTTTAGTTATTATGAATAATGTTGCTACAGACATTTGTATATAATGTGTGGACATTTTGTGTAGATGTATTTTTTTCATTTCTCTTGGACATATACCTAGAAGTTGAATCACTGGATCACAGGGTAACTCAATGTTTAACTGTTTGAGGAAATATCAGACTTATTCCAAGATGGCCACACCATGTTATATTCCCTCAAGCAATGTATGAGGGTTCCAATTTCTTAGCATCCTCACCAATATTTGTTATTATCTGACATTTTTATTGTAGCTTTGATCCTACCTCAATCTATTATATACCCCTCACTCTACCATCACTACCTATGTAAGCCTATGTCTTTCTGAGTTTTTTCCTTTTTCCTTAAAGGCATGGTGTGGGGAGAAGAAAAGGGCGAAGAATCTGTCAGCTTTCAATTTTTACTAGGAAAATAACCTTTATTTTAAAAATAATCTATTTAAAAGCCCATGTGTATATCTTAACCACAGACAGAAAGACAAGGAAAAGATGTGATTCCGGCTTCCCAAGAGGTTTAAGGTAGGCAGCAAGCCTGGTCAGCAACAAAAAAGCTACAGGTTGGGCCACAACAAAAAAAGAGTTACTGAGAACTCAAATCACAACAGTGATAACAGGAGAGTGCCTCAGACACGTTAGCACTTCACAGTGCTGGCTTTTTAACATAACAATCGTTACTGAGCACTTAGTTTTCCAGGAAAAGGTGTTCCAGCTGCCTTTTATGATAGACATAAACTAACCTGTGAAATACAGGCCACCATGCTTTTGGGGTTTCCTGCAGCCTATATCTTCACAACAAACATCCATTCAAGCAGCTTATACGTCAGAGGTGATATACCAAATGATGAATATCATAAAAATGATCAGTATATTTTTGAGAACAGAAATTCAACATCAGAAAACATAGAATTTCATCATAGATGACCTATGTTTATTTTGTAGTCAAGAGCTTTGCACAGACTAAGCATACTAAAAATGAGGTTATTGATCTAACATATCTATTAACTCCTAGATTTAGTCTACAGAAATACAAAAGATTGTTGAAGGCTTGTAAAATAACAAAAGAATTATAGGCGTATCTGATAACAATATAAAGAAATTATTTTAATGTACTTTATTCAATTTTGTATTCTTGAATATACTAATTTCTAAACTGATGTGTTAATAGCTACATATAATTGCCACCAATATTTCTGTTAAAAAGTAAAATTGTAGTATACTATAGTTGTGAAGTACTCTCCCTGAAGTTACACTATACATATTCTTTACCAAACTTTCAAAACTATGTACTAGACCTAAATTCTGAGTGAAATGTTTTCAAAATAATCTTAAATATTGTCAACTAAACCATGAATCAAAAATTGCTTACTATTTTACATTCAAAGGTTCTAATTAAATAAACAAGATCTTAAGACCTTTACTGTTCACCTTGCTTACAACCAAGAGCGCATTTGTGAGTGTGTATTCGTTCCTTTTTTATCTAAGATTGCACTGTCATAATAATGCAGTTCTAACCTTCAGGGTGGAGTCCACGTATGGGTCCTCCTCACGAGCTGCTGCCGCACTGCACCGCACTGTGAAACACTGCAGGTTGTTACTGAGGAAAAGGAAAAAGACCACTGAGCAAAATGAAGGCCAAAAATGTGTCCATAGCTGGGAGTATTTTGGAGGTGAACAGAACTATGGCCAAGGGGGAAGAAGACACAAGTATCTGTAAAATGCTGATGAGGTAAACTGCTTATCAAGGAGGGTCCTCAAAATCCCTATAGAGTATTTTTTAAAACATAACTGGTCCTCACCTTACTCCTATTGAATCATAATTTTTAGGGGCTGTATCCAGACACGTGTGTCTCCACAGAATTCTACATTTGGCTCTGTTGTACACCCCTAGTTTAGAACCTGGGATCTAGGTCAAATAGCCTCATTTGGCAGACAAATTATGCCACTAGGACCAGTCCAAGGTACAGAGAATTCAGTATCAAAGCCAAGATTAGAACCCAAATTCTTGACTATTATCTCTATCCCACTCATCTCAGGATGAAATTGAGCTTGGATTATGCTGGACAGCACACTTAGATGATGCAAACACAAATCCAGTGGTAGAACAGAAAATCAGAGGCTGTCTGATGGAATCTTCAAGTATTATCAATCCAGCAGCTTGTTTTAAAGATTAGGGCATGGGAGGTTCATGACTGGTCCAAGGCCTCCCTGGAGAATAGAGCGAAATTAGATCCCAGGTCTCCTCACACGCCTCTATCTCTTTCCACAACCCCAGGCTGCTTCTGTGGAAACAACACAGGGACCCATACAGTAAGTGCACAATAGATGCCTAGTGACTGACTGGTGGATAACTCAGCACTGCAATATTGACATTAAAAACAGTTAACTTAGAAATTGCTACAAAACCTATCTTGTAGTGAATTCACAGGAATGATTTTTAAAAAACAAATTAAAAAGTGGGAGAAGTGAAAATGAACTCTGATCTGGCCGGCATGGCTCAGTGTTTGAGCATCGACCTATGAACCCGGATGTCACAGTTCAATTCCCAGTGAGGGTGCATGCCCGGGTTTGCGGGCTCGATCCCCAGTGTGTGGCATGCAGGAGACAGCTGATCAATGATTCTCTCTCATCACTGATATTTCTGCCTCTCCCTCTCCCTTCCTCTGAAATCAATAAAAATATATTTAAAAAAAAGAAAATGAACTCTGTTAAAATAAAAAGGCAAAAGACTAAAGCAATTCTAACAATAATCTTAAAAGACTCTGCACAAGGTAGGAAAGGGGCATCAGTCAGGGCTCTCTCCATCTGTTTGTTGGGGCTCCACTTCAGCCTCAGCCCACTGCCATTTCTGTCTATTTCCACAAAGTTCTAGGACATAACCTCTAAAATCATGACAATAGCACTACCACTTAGAAATTTGGAGTAGAGAGCATTCTCAGGAATTAAAATGATTGGAAGGTACTTTGAGACAGTGAGGAACAAAACAGCACCTGCAGTGGGGCCAGAATGACCAAAGGTCTAATAAAAGTAGTGGATTACTGTTAGGGTCTAGAGGTAAAAAGACTGGCTCCTCTGACTCCCCTCCACTTCAGCTGCTGGCTACTGTTGAAGCACAAAGGAGTACCGTAAAAAATTAAAGTGAATTGAAACGTGCTGCCTGGAAAGATGTCCAGGACATGCTGCTAATCATGCTGATCAGTGGATATATGATCCACTTCTGTGAAAAACAAATCATAGTAGTAGTATTTTTTTTTTTAAGTCAGAGGAACATGTTGATGTGGTTGCCTCTGAGAAGTAAGACTCATTTATGCATTGCTGTAAGGGTAACATTTTACACGGTTTTATATTCTTAGATAAAATCTTATTTTCTATTGCTTTTTTTTTTTTAGGGTATATAAACATACTGGTCTGCAAAAACACATGACTTACACTTAAGGGGGGGCTGAGAGTTTAGAGGGTTCACTCAGTAAATTCTCTGTCCTGTAACATCTGTGCAATGAGATGGAGGAAAGATGGATAATCTTTGCATCAATATTTTGGGATACAAATTGATATTTTATTCCTCCTTTCTCCCTCTATTTTTCCCTTGGTTTTGAGATGCTATTGTTTCCTAGGTTTCTCCACATCCTTGAAGATTCTTCTCTTCCACCTCTTGCTTCCTAAACATGCCCTTCACCAGACTTTTAGTTAAGCTATTTTTCTCTACTACACACTCTTGGAGCTATGCTCACTACTTAAATTAATCAGCTCTTTTTTTAATCATAATAAAACATCTAAGTTTTCCTCTCTTCCCTAATCTTTAGTCCTATGTGTCCAAAAGCATACTTAACATTTCCTCTTTATATTCCCTAAGCACTTCCAACTCAAATGTGTAAAACAAATTTCTCTTTTGCCCCACACTACACCAGCCTCCATTCTTTCATAAAAGTAGGCTCAAAACTCATGGGGTTTTCAAGCGTCCTCCTTCCAGCTATCCCATCCGAAACCAAGTCTTTTAATTCTCTTGCCAAAACCTCTCCCATCCATTCTTCTCTCTCTTCTCACTGCTACTGCCCTGCCCAAATTCAGCCCTTCATTATCCTTAGCTGAACCACTTCAATAGCTTATTTATTTATGTTCAATCCAACCTCCATAATGGCCACTATTAATTTTCCTAAAACAATGCTCTGACCACATTACTTTCTTTGGTCAAAACCTTAAAAAATCCTTAGTTTAATTTTCAAAGCCCTGAGTTACATCACTACACAACACTTTGGAAATTGAAAAGACTAACTACCTCCACAATGTTCACTTAAGAAACACACAATAGCATTTCTCCTTACACCAGAGAGTAGGGGAAGAGGGGAGCACCCACACTAGGAGTGGGCATCAAATCCCCAGGTGGATCTTGTGCTGTTTGAAATATATTCTAGCACCTGCTGGAGATTCTGATACCACCACTCAGTTGAAAAAAAAAAAGAAAGAAAAAAAAAATCACTATCCTTTTAAAAAATTAATTTAATTTACAATAAATTATTGGTTGCTCCTGCAAAACTGTATAACATACCCTTTGTTTATAGTCTTCCCTCCATAATGCCCTTCTCCTCCAATTTCCATCTGTCAAATTCTAACTAGCTCTCAGGCCGTACTTCAAACACAAAAAACTTTCCCATACAACTTAGCCAAAGTAATTTCTCTCCTCCCAGTGCCTACCCCTTTCATGAAGTTTTAAGACATTTTTCACAAATCTCCTAGTGTTTGTGCCCTGGTTATGTATCTCTGGCCCCCTCTATTTTGTTGCTTTAGAAAGCAGATGGTGTACCTTATTCACAGTTGCTCGGCCAGAAGGCCCAAATGTACGTGCCTTGCACATAATCTAAGCTTAAAAAAAAAACAGGAAATAAAACCAAAAGCATCACTTACAGTTGAAATAAAAGGAAATGAGGTCAAAGTTCTGCTCAAGACCCCAGCTTAGATGCCAGCAAACCAGGATAAGGCAACTCAAAAGATACCTGCCAACAATTAGCAACATGACCTTGACCAATCTCAACCTCTGGACTACTTCCCCATCTGCACTAATGAAAGATACAATCAGATAGTGTTTCTGGCCCCTTCACAGTTCTAAATCATTATGGAATAATTCAACTCATACAGAAAAGATATAGTAGCACTGAAAAAAAATTAGGAAAAGAAATCTAGAGATGCCCTGACTGGCCCCACTGACTTTTCATTAGAATTCCTTATAAAAATCTTCCTCATGGCCCTAACGGGTTTGGCTTAGTGGCTAGAGCATGGACCTGTGGACTGAAAGGTCCCAGGTTTGATTCTGGTCAAGGGCATGTACCTTGGTTGCGGGCACATCCCCTGGAGGAGGTATGCAGGAGGCAGCTGATCGATGTTTCTCTCTCATCGATGTTTCTAACTCTCTATCCCTCTCCCTTCCTCTCTGTAAAAAATTAATATATTTTAAAAAAAAATCTTCCTCATGAAGAACCTCCTTCTTTCTTACAAAGATCCCCATCCAGTCTCAGAAAATGAAAAAAGGCAAAACCAGAACATTTACACTAAAAGGGCAGGTATGGGCCATCAAAAGGCAGATATATACATTAATTTTCAGAGTTATATATTGGTTCACTCGATTCTCATTTAGATTTGGAAAGCACCTCAAGAATTTACAGAAAAATAAGTGACTCAAAGGCCAGCAACTGTAACATACCTTGTGATGACATGCAAAAATTGTGGCGTGAGTACTGCCTGTTGAGACTTCTCGGGATATTGGTAAACTGACATTAATTCAACCGATTTGACCACCAGGTAGAGATAGCCCACATGAGGCAATGAGAAAAAACAAAAGAGACTCAGCAACTCCTTTTCCTGAGACAAATTTTTTCTCTCAGAAGTAAGAGAATCTGTATGAAAAAGAAAAAACAAACAAACAATAAAACCAGAAAACAAAGGGAAGCAATATTTTTACTTTTTTAGGCAAAAAAGTCTATTAGTAGATAACCAAAGAGCTTTTTAAGGGAAGTTGCTCTTTATAGAAGAATGCCAGTAAGAAATTAAAAAGGAGTGATATAATTAGAATATCACCATATTCTAACTCCTAATAAATGAACAGAGCTAGATAATAATCATTAATGGCTATTAATATTACAAAAAGAGACAACCAGATTCTAAGTACCTTTCAACAGAACTCAACACTACTTGTGTTACATAATAATAATTATTATTATTATGATCAAGACTAAGTCTAGACTAGCACTGTCAACAGAAATGTAATGTGAGCCACATATGTAATTTAAAGTTTCCCAGAAATCACAATTACAAAAGTAAAAGCAGGCAAAATACAACATTTAATATGTCATATTAACCAATATAATCAAAACATCATGTCAACAAGCAATCAACAAAAATGTAATGAGGTATTTTATATTTTTTTATACTACATCTTCAAGATCTAGTGTGACTTTTATACTTACAGTATATTTCAATGTAGACTCATGACATTTCAAGTGCTCAATAACAACACGTGACTAATGGCTACCATAATGAAAAATGTAGCTTTAAATAGAACTACCAAGCCTAGCCAATTGTGGCTTAGTGGTTGAGGATGGGCCCATGAACCAGATCATGGTTTGACTCCTGGTCAGGACACATGCCCCGGTTGTGGGCTTGATCCCCAGTAGGAAGTGTGCAGGAGGCAGGCTGATCAGTATTTCTCTCTCATCGATACTTCTATCTCTCTGTCCCTCTCTCTTCCTCTCTCTAAAATCAATAAAAATAAAAAAAGATAGAACTACCAAATCACAGGGAAATATAGGAGATACAGGAAAATGTTTAATGACACTGTGGGAAGTTAATTAGCAGAATTCAGATTTTGGGAAATTCTACAGTTATCAGTGCAGTTTCTTGCTAAACAAATTGCAAAGAAAAGAAAAAGAGGGAGGAAGAGACAGCCTACATATTAAAAGAGACTTTAGCTCTAGCTAGTTTGTCTCAGGGGATAGAGTATCGGCCCTCGGACTGAAGGATCCCGGGTGCGATTCCGGTCAAAGGCATGTGCCTCGGTTGCAGGCTCATTTCCCCGCCTCCTTTTGAGGATGTGAGGGAAGCAACCAATCGAGGCAACCAAGTGATGTGTCTCTCTCATATCGATGTTTCTCTCTCTCTCTCTCTGTCTCTCCCCCTCCCTTCCACTCTCTCTAAAAATCAGTGGAAAAATATCCTCAGGTGAGGCTTAACAACAACAACAAAAAGAGACTTTAAAGACAAATTTTAAAGACATAGCAACCAATTGTGATATATGAACCAAACAAATGAATCTGATCCAAACAAATGAATTAAAGAAAAAATTTTTAGACAATTAGGAAAATCTGAACACTAACTGGATATTTGATATTAATGAAATTTTTTAAATATAAAATGGGCCTGGCTAGTGTGGTTCAGTAGTTGAGCTTCAATCCATGAACCAGGAGGTCACAGTTCGATTCTTGGTCAGGGCACATATCCAGGTTGCAGGTTGGATCCTCAGTGGAGGGTGTGCAAGAGGCAGCCAATCATTTTGATTCTTTCTTATCATTGGTGTTTCTATCTCTTTCTCCCTTCTCCTCTCCCTCTAAAAATCAATAAAAACATATTAAAAAAATAAAAATGTAAAATGGTATTTTGGGTTTGTTTAAAAAAAGGAATCCTTTTCTTTTAGAAATACATGCTGAAATATTTATGGATGGAACGGTATAAACTCTAGAATTTGCATCAAAATAATCTGGCAGGGAGTAATCACGAGACACTACTGAAGCTGTGTGATGGGTTCATTATACCATTTACTCTATATCTCTGTGCTTGAAATTTTTCATAATCAAAGTGTATTTTTTTAAAGTTAGCTCTGATTGATACTCTTCAAAGACACCCATTAATAACAGAAGAAAGTCCAATTCTGCATTCTCCATAATTGGCCCAGAACAACCTGTCCATTTTTTTCTCCCTCCTTTCCTATACACATCTGTGCTCTCATCAGACAGAATTGCTCATTAATCTCCAAACACTTTTGTACCTTGTACACGTTGGTTCCTCTTATGTAATATTTCACTAAAATCTCCATCTCCTAAAAGTTCTACTCATCCCTTAGGGCCCAGCTCAAATATGCACTATCCTTCCATTTGCCTATTAAACATTCATCACATACCTACTAAGTGCCACTGTTCTCGGTTTGGGGAATACAACAGTGCACAAGACAAGGTAACTGCATTCATTCTAGTAATGGGGACTGTAGTAGAGACTAAACAAACTGGGTAGTATGTAGAGATGGAATAGTTTAAATTGAGAGTTCAGGGAAGTCCTCTGTGGTTAGGTGACACTTGAGCTGTGAGACATGCAAGATCTGGGGAAAGTATAACCTCAGGACTTGAAGACTAAGTAATAAGCCTTACACAAGAAAGAGTGCACCTGGCATATCTGAGGATGAAAGAAAGGCCATATGGATGAGAATAGTAAGCATGGTGAGAGGGACAAGATAAGCCCAGAATCAGGGTCATGTAGGAATTTTGGATTTTATCCCAAGTGCTATGGGAAGCCACTTGATAGAGTTTACCCTCTAACATGGCTATGGGTCCTATCTTGTCTCCAGCCTGGGCTCCCAACCCCCTCTTCCTTGCTCAACTCACCATGGTCTTGCTTCTCTCAGTTCCTCAAACAAGATTTGCCCTCGTGACAACGCCTTTGCCACTTCTTCTGCACCCTATCCCCAAACCAGCACCATTTCACTCTTCAGATCTTCTTCTCAAGAAGCATTCCCTGACCACCAGATGAGGTTAGGATTTTTTGTTATAGGCTTTCAAGGCAGGTTTTTTGTTTTGTTTTTCCCCTCAATGGAGAACTCATTTCAGCATGTAACTGTATCCTCTTTTTTGTGATTATCTACACTAATAAAAGAGAAACATGCAAATTGGTGTCACTCCACTACGCTCACCAGCCAATCAGAGCGACTATGCAAATTAACCCAACAAAGATGGTAGTTAATTTGCATACTCAGGCACGGAGTGAAGACTGAAGGCTCCGGCTGGAGTGAAGACTGAAGACTGAAGACCAAAGGCCTGGGTTCCAGGTGCCAGAGGAAAACCGGTGCCAGCAGCCAGGGGAAGGAAGGCCTATTGCGTGAATTTTCGTGCAACGGGCTTCTAGTTTGACTAATAATCATCTATCTCCCCCATAGGACCATAAGCTCCTTGAGTTTAAATACTTTGCCTACTTTTGCTTATTATTAATTCCCTAGTATTCAGCACCATACCCAGCATAGCAAGTATTCAGTAAATGTTTACTAAAACAAATAAAAAATAAATGAGGGTATAAACACATTTAATCAGAACAATATTTATACCTTTCTCTAGGCAACACCTAAAGATATTAAACAGGTCAGGACTAAGTATAGAACCCGATGTTGATTCTCAATTTTGGCTGCCCATTACATTCCTGGGAAGCTTTTAAAAAATACTGGTACCCAGGTTCCATAATAGACAGATTATGTCAGAATTTCCAGCATATACTAGTAGAGTTTGGGCATTACTATTTTTCTTAAATTTCAGAGAGGAAGGGAGACGGAGAGAGAGATAGAAACATCAATGATGAGAGAGAATCAGATTGGCTGCCTCCTGCATGCCCCCCACTGGGGATCGAGCCCACAATCTGGGCAGGTTCCCTGACCAAGAATCGAACCCAGAATTGAACCATGACCTCCTGGTTCATAGGTTGACACTCAACCACTGAGCCACGCTGGTCAGGCTGGGCATCACTATTTTTAAAGGTACCCAAGTAAACCCAGTGTGCAGCACGACTGAAAAACACTGCTCTGAATGAACTTCCTTCAGTCCATCCCCACCTTGCTCACGGCTACCACAGAAGTCTGCCAAAAACCCAGCTGGAACCCAGTAAACATCAACTATAGCAGGGTTTTTTGGGTCTAGTGACCATTTTTTTAAAAAGGGAAATGGCATTTGTCTGTCATGTCCTATCCATGGCTTCTCCTAGCAGACACAACTTCCCTTTCTAGTGCTCACAGAGATTTGCTAAGGAACTTGTCCAAAGCTACAGGAAGACTCAGTAGAAGAACCTAACCTATTACACACGTTATTATTCCTCCGAGCAGCCTTTCACCTCACTGCACTGTATCAGGGTCATACTTACCTGTTTGGTAAATGGGTAGCAGCTGAAGTGAATGCAACTTAATGTCATCAGACAAGACATAGGACGAAATATCAGGAGCAAAACGTCTGTGAGTTTAAAAAGACAGACAGGGAGAGAGATCTAGTTTCCATGTACTTTAAACAGGCAAATACATATTAAATGCTGGTGCATAAAAAACTTCCTAATACCTATAGAGCAGATGCTGAACATGGAAATATTTTATTTTTTCATCATCTAATCCCGTTGATTCCAGGGTAACAGATACTCCAGACTGTTCACTATTTTGACCAAGAAGTTCCATGGGCTTCTGGCAGATCACAAAATCCTCTGACTCAAGTTGCAAAGTTTCATTACTGGTGCCTTAAAAAATAATATTGAAGAAGAGTTCAACAAGTCTAAATGCTACTTGAATGAAATTACATTTCACAACATCTCCCACCAATTAAATAGACAAGGAATAATGTTACTTATTTATACATACACATACTTCATGTATTAACAAGGCACTATGGTTCTGAAGTCTTAGCACTTGCTCATTTATTTCTCATAATAACTGATCAAATACAACAGGATTCATTATAAGCCCCGTTTTATACATGAGGAAACTAAAACCCAGAAATGGTATTCCAAACCCAAGCTCATTCAACTAACAAATATAAGAACTGGGACTACAAACTTCTCATCGAACAGTTGCTCCATTATTTCTATTGACAAATATTACTGAAATGCATTGCATGCTACAGAATAAGATCACAAACCCAATCCCATGTTTTAGGAATAACTCAATCTATACACAATGTGGCTTGGCAATATATATATACCAGAGTGCTTCAGAGATTGCCAGAAGAGAGGTTTACTCTATACCTAGAACAAGAAAGCAAAGTCACCATTTACCTTCTGCCTGTGTCACTGGACTGTTGGGCTTATGTGGATGGTGATGAACACTCTCTCCATTTTTAGGGTTTGACTCCAGCTTTAGGATTAAAACTTCTAAGTCTGACATGACAGCCATATATCCAACACAGAAAGAAATTTCAACAGGAGTTATATTATGTATGTGTATAATTAAAGAACGCTCAAAGTCCAATACTGGGAATTCTTCATTAATGATCTGATACTTCAGACTAAATAAGACTAACTTATTTGTGCAGCCAACAAGAAGGTCTCCTTTCACAGGACAACAGGAAATGCACAAGGGGGTCTCAGAAAGCGGCATTTCAACAATAGACATCTGGTCTCTGAAGGTTTCTCGAAAAGGTGCCTCCACATTATGTCCAACCATTCGGATGCACACTCGAGAATTTTCAGTCCTTTTACTTCTCCAGTTCACATAAGCACGTAGAAATGTAGCTTGGTTTTTCTCTTCAATTGCTACCAAATAGTCTCCTGAGAAGGAAATAAGATTATACTTAGAATTTGTAATTAGAAACAACCACTTACCTTGCATCATGAAAAGGAACTACTAATGAATTCTAATGTGAATTGTTGAATTAAAGATTGACCAGAACAAAACCCAAAGAAACAGAATCATAGGTATATTTTTAACTAACATTAGGCACTTAGGTTCTGAAGTATAATCTCTCTCCATTTTAATGTCTTAAGATACCCATGAATTATGTAGCTTACATAGAAAGTTTACATTTTATTCCTTATATTAACTCTAAATGTTTACTGTAGCTCTTACTACAGCTCCAACAAAACTCCCCCGATATAAGACTTCAGTAGTATCAGTGTGATGTTATAATTAGGTATAAACTAAAGAACTCTGAGGTTAGCAGAACTTATATTACAGCCCCTACCCCACCCATAAAAGTCACATTTCATATCAACACTAAGAAATAGTATAATGTTGTACATATTAAATAAAATTTAAATCCAAGTTAATTTTTCCTTGTTGATTTTATTAGATTTTTTTAAATTACAAAGTAATTTTGTAATTACTTTTTCTTTTGAGAAGTTAAAATGGTAAAGATATAAAATAAAAACATAATGATCTCTCCCCTACAGTCCAATACGTGAGAAGCCAGTGTTTACACATACAGCCTGGCACCCTTCTATACATTCTCTCATATAAACATAGATCATGGAGTGGTATTTTGCCTCTTATTTTTTAAATAACCAAAATGGAATCACACTAAATATGTTTAACACACTACAACTTTAAAAAATCACCAACAAATATTTGCCTCCAAGTTCATACATGGATATCTAACATTCTTTCTAATATCTGCATAATAGCCTCTGTGTGTGTGTGTGTGTATGCCATAATTTATTCAACAATTCCCCTATATATTCAAATATCCCCAGGGTTTTTTTTAACCACTATATTTCACGCTGCAATAATAAGCCTATACCTGTGGTAGGCAGTTAGAGACACATGAGCAGAGCAAGGACCATGGTCCAGGTACAGAAGGTGACCAGGGCAGAAAGCCCTGTGTGCTTAGCAAAAGACAACAGTAGGGTGGGATCTCGCCCCACGGTGACCTTTTCTCCCCTAACATATGCTCGTCATGCAGTTTGGACCCCTTGACCTTTCATCCCTAGAGATAACATGTAGGCCTCAGCTGTATTTCACCTTCAGGCCCAAAAGAGCCACAAAACCAGACCAGCGACCCCATGACTGCCCTCAGAACCAGCTGCATTGGCAAGCCCCTGCTCTGGCACTGACCAATCATCAGTGGAGACCAAACCTGGAAGGAAGCACCTGGAAAGCTGCTAAATATTCTATTAAGATCTTCCCTTGGACTAAAATCTCCACCCTTAAAACCCTTAGGACGGAGGACCCAGTAAGCTCTCCCTTCTGGCAGTACGACCACACCGCCCCCCCAACCAGGTGCATTACCATCACTTTCCTCACTCCCAAGTTACTAGGGCCCTTCCTTTGCCTCCATAACTCATTTCCTCAGCCCATTTCTTCAAATTACTTCTTCCACCTCTGTGATTTTATAAATAAACTAGAGGCCCAGTGTACGCGGATCGGGCCGAGCCTGTCGGGAAGGGGAGACTACCAGGAGGAAGAGGTGGCAGGAGGTTGGCCAGCCAGCCTGCCCTCATCGGGGCCCAATCAGGACTGGGCAGGCCAGTGGGGAGGGACCACGGGTGATTGGCTGGCAGGTCCTGCCCCGGATTGGGGTCGGGGGGACTGATTGAAGGCAGGGTGGCCATGGGAAGGGGCTGTGGGCAGTGGGCCAGTTGGCCCTGCCCCTGATTGGTGTCAGGGGGACCAATCAGGGGCAGGGCCAGCTGAGGGGAGGGGCCGCAAGCAGTAGCTGCTGGCCTTGCCTCTGATCAGAGTGGGGGGGGCGGGGGCTGATTCAGGGCAGGGCCAGCGGGGGGAGGGGCTGCGGGTGTTTGACCACCTGGCCCTGCCTGATTGGAGTGTGGGGGACCATCAGGGGTGGGGCTGACCAGGGGGAGGGCTTGCGAGCTGATGGGGTTGGGGGGACAATCGGGGGCGGGCCGGCCAGGGGGAGGGCCACAGGAGATTTGCCGACAGGCCCCACCCCCTATTGGAGTAAGGGCCGGCTCGGGGGAGGGGCTGCAGGAGGTTGGCCAGCTGGCCCCGCATCCTATTGGGGTACTGGGAGTGATTGGGGATGGGGCTGGAGGGAGGGGCCGCAGGAAGTTGGCTGGCCGGCTCCACTCCCAATTGGGCCAGTTTGCTGGTTGCAGTAGGCAGCATAGCAACAGGTCGTTCCGGTCATTACAGCATTCTGGTCACTGGCTTTTTATATATATAGACTAGAGGCCCGTTGCAAGAAATTCGTGCATGGGGGTGGGGGCCCCTAAGCCTAGCCTGCACCCTCTCCAGGATCCCTCTCACAACCCAGAACCACTGGCTCCTAACTGGCTCTGCCTGCCTGCCTGATCCCCCTAACTGCTCTCCCCTGCCAGCCTGATCTCCCTAACTGCTCTCCCCTGCTGGCCTGATCCCCCTAACTGCCTAACTGCCACCTTCTCCCTTCTGCCTTCTCGCGTGGCGCTGGCCTTCTCCCTTCTCCCTTCACCCACAGCACTGCCTTCTCCCTTCTGCCTTCTCCTGCGGCACCTTCTCCTGTGGCCTCTGCAAAAGGGACTATGGCACTGGACCGACCCCCACAGCCACTGCAGCTGCCGGCCCTCAGCGCTTGCAGCCGCTGTGGCTTTGTTTGAAAGGATGTCTAGAAGAAAGTCGGAAGACGTCCGGTCTAATTAGCATATTAATCTTTTATTAGTATAGACTAGAGGCCCAGTACATGAAATTTGTGCACGGGTAGGGTCCCTAGATCATATTCCCCGCCTCTCCAGCTCCTCTTTCCCTTGCTCCCTCAGCGGTCCACTGCTGCTGCCGCTGGTCGCCCGCCATGTTCCGTGCCGCCCCCCTGGCGGTCAGCGCACATCATAGCGAGCAATCAAACTCCCAGTTTCCTGGTCGAACTCCCGAGGGGACACTTTGCATATTAGCCTTTTATATAATAGTATATAGAAGATGCTTTCTTATAGAGTCTTGGCTCAGAATTCTTTCCTCGCCAGAACTCAAGTACCGAAGTTGCTGAACCCAGATCTAGTCTGACCCCATGGGTCCAACACCCAGTGCTATTTCTGCCACCTGCAACATACCTATATATTTATTTACTGGGGGTTTGTTTCAATGGTGTAGGTTCCAAAAAAAAGAATGTTGGGCAAAAGGGCAGGTACATTTTAAATTTTAATAAATATTGCCAGATTATTATCACAATTACATAATACAAATTCATGTTGCCAACAGCACTGTCTGACATGCCTATTTCCCACACCCTCACTAGCACTGACTCGATGTAATGAGGGAAACATGGGCTCTCATGGTTATTATATTTTCCAGATCACTTATAAAACTGGCCATCTTTTCCTTTATCAGCCATGTGTAATTTCTCTTTTGCAAATTACCACTTTTTTACTGGGTTGTTTGATTTTTCTTATCAAGGAATAGCAGCTCTCTGGGTAAAAGTGACATTAATCCTTTGTTGGTCATGAAGAGCAAATCAGTTTTGGTAGTCTATTGTTTGATTTTTTGTTATTGTCATAACTAGCTAGTTAATAGTAATAAAGGAAGCTACATTTTCACACGGCATTGTGTTCCCCTATCTGGTACTGGATTGCTGAGGGGAAAAAAGGGAGGGAGGCACATACACAGAAGTCAGGTGACATAGGAAAGGTGCTTGCCTGTAGGTCTAGCCTGGGTGTGAGGGCACTGTCTAAAGTACGGTGGATGTTCAAGGCCAAGGCCAATTTGTCAGACGCAGGTGCAAAAGCAAGGATACAACAATCTTACACTGCGCAGGCGTACTTTTCCATAACTGAAATACTGAGTTCACTATTTGGCGAGAAGGGTCTTTTGTTTGAGCTTGTATATAAGTTGCCACTGACTTTCCAGCCTGTTGTTGGCTGCTTTGTTTGTAATAAAGCATGTTTTTTTTTCAGTTTCCTGCACCCAGAAGGGTCAAGTACCTGGCTAAGGAGCTTGCCTCTGATACTGGGGAACAATGGATTGGCTAGGGGGTAGACTCTAACAGAAGCTGTGAAATCTTGGCAAGTTAATTGGTTAGTTTGAAGAAGCTCCTGGTTAAAAATGCCTAAAGAGTTCCCTCTTTCTGGCTCTTGCTCTCTTGCTCCATGTTCTCTCTCCATAGCCATATCGCTTTAAGCAGCCACATGGCCATGACCATTCGAACACCACATGCAGGATGCTGGACTGAACTTTAATATGGAGCAGAAACTATGGGCAGTGGCCGTTATTTTAGCCCTGCTGAGGACATGGTTGGACTTCCATGGGGATGTGAACAGAGATGGGACCTCGGAGGGGAATCCCCTTAATTTTACATCATAAATAAAGCTTTCCAAGAAACCCCATCATCCAGTGGTGGCCTCAGGAAATTCATTTCCTCTCGGTACTCCAAAAACCCCACTTCCACCGATAACATTTTGACTTTGCTTATGGCATCTTTTACCATACAATTTTTATGTAGTCAGATATATATCTTTTCCTTCTTCCTTTTGGAGTTTCCTAACTTGCTTACCCAGTTTATTATGTCCTCCAAATTACACAAACATGCACTTACACATTCCATTTTAGTGATTTTATTTAAAATTTTAATTTTGAGGACTTTGTGGTGAGGAGGATAAGTCCAGGTTCTTCAAAATGCAGAACCTACTATAAGCTAACATTATTAAGTAAACAAACTCCTTTCCAATGAACTGAAATTCAAAGTATGGACGAAAAAAGGCCACATGCTAACCTGACTCAGGGAAAGCCTGCATGGTAACCTTGCAAACTCACAGACCTAAAGTAACCACAAAACATGGTCTGAAATTAAACATTTTAATTAAAAAGCAGTTTATAATGTCCTAGGCCAGCGGTTCTCAACCTGTGGGTCACGACCCTTTTGGGGGTCGAACGACCCTTTCACAGGGGTCGCCTAAGACCATCGGAAAACACATATATAATTACATATTGTTTTTGTGATTAATCACTATGCTTTTTATGTTCAATTTGTAACAATGAAAATACATCCTGCATATCAGATATTTACATTACGATTCATAACAGTAGCAAAATTACAGTTAAGAAGTAGCAACGAAAATAATTTTATGGATGGGGGTCACCACAACATGAGGAACTGTATTAAAGAGTCCCGGCATTAGGAAGGTTGAGAACCACTGTCCTAGGCCAATATCTTCCCTAACAAAGATCAACTTCGACTTTAACTGAACTGTGGGGGCCCTGACCAGAGTACTCCAGAGGTTAAAGGCCCACTCACCATATGAATGTGTGCAGGCAATGACACAGCAGTATTACTATTTTAAAGGCCCCTTTGCCCTACGCATGCATGAGGGCAATGACTCAGCAGTAGCACTACCATACTGCGCAAGCGCACCCTTAAATAACCACTTTTGTTAATGTAACACAGATGCCTCTAATTGGCACGAGGCCTCTTTTGTTTGAGTGAGTATATAAGGTGCCACTGACCAGCCAGCTGTTGGCTGCTTTGTTCATAATAAAGCATGTCCCACCTACCTATGGCCACTCGTGTATTCTTCCAATTCCTGGCGTCCAAAGGGGTCAAGTCCTAGGCTGAGGAACTTGGACCCGCATGAGCCTGTCTTTTTGCATCTAAGACAACATACCTGTGGAATGTCAGGGGACAACCAATGGACCAGGTCACCAGGGCAGAGACCACAAATTCCCTCATTGTTATTGTGATCTGTTAATTGTTGATTTAACTATCCTATGCCCACTTATGTAAAAGAAGCATGTGTCTATTTTACTTTTTACCCAATCCCAGAAGTTTCCCCACTTTGCTTTCCCCACCTCCCTAATCTATCATCAATGGATATCATGTAACCCACTTATGTCTCCTCCTTTGATAATTTATAAAAATTGGAAAAACCACCGTTCTCTGGGGCAGTCTCAATGCCTTGAGATTCTGCTTCCCGGCAATTGTCGGCAGTTTGGCTCAAATGAACTCACAATTCTTTACAGGTTTGAATGTTTCTTACATTAAAAGGCTGCTGTTAGCATACTGACTTCCTGTATGTGCAAGCAGCTGCAGCCCATTTCTGCAGACTGCGGAGTTCCCGGGGGCTGCCCCGGCCCCTTCTCCTCCAAAATGAGCCATCATTCAAGAGGCAAATCTCCTGATGCTGGTTCCTTTGGCCACAGAGATGGAGGCTGCACCTATCTGTTCTCTTGCTGGAGATCTTGGTAGGATGCCTAAATATACTCTGCAGGTTCAATATGTTTGCTCATTCTGTTCCAGAGAAGCAGTTTGGATGGAGTTAGGCTTAAAAGATGCCTATAGAGCAGGGATGGCGAACCTTTTGAGCTTGGCGTGTCAGCATTTTGAAAAACCCTAACTTAACTCTGGTGCCGTGTCACATATAGAAATTTTTTGATATTTGCAACCATAGTAAAACAAAGACTTATATTTTTGATATTTATTTTATATATTTAAATGCCATTTAACAAAGAAAAATCAACCAAAAAAATGAGTTCACGTGTCACCTCTGACACGCGTGTCATAGGTTTGCCATCACTGCTATAGAGATTGTTTCTATAGAAATGGCTTTATCTAAGAAAGTCTTTATATGTCTTACAGCAATAAAATGCCTTTCAAAACCTCTTCATTTAGTAATATTTTCCACAGAGTATTTGTAAACTTAATGACTTCTGTCCTGAAGGCCTGGGTGTGAGGGAGGCTCAACCGGTCATTTGGAAATTCCAGAAGTGAACCCTGGGTTAGGCTCCAAATGGGCTTCAGTTACTGGAGCCTTATGAGAAGTAGCCTTAAAATAAGAATGGCTGTACAGAGTTATTTCAGATCTAAATCTGAAAAACAATATTCCTAAATTGTGATGGAGTTGGCTCAAGTTTTGACTATTAAAAAAAGAAAATTATCTTTAGTATATAAATAAATTATTGAGGATGTGTTGACAGTAATGAATTACCAACAGCCTTTTATTTAAATGGCTTGAACACACTGCAATTCAAGTTCACACAGGCCTAGATAGGCCTTAATAATGGACGTAGGTGCCTATTCACTGTTTAATTCCATCACAGATGAGGAACCAAGTGGCGGTAATACCAGTGAGGTTCCCATATTGTGTTGTAACACAGTCATAAGAGGGTCAGAGCAATATAACAACTAGTGAACTATCAGTTTAAACTGTGTACATTTTTTAACTGTAAATTTTTTACTGTATATTGCTGCATAGTGTGCTTGCAATAAAGTGCTTGCAATTTAAAAACTATTTCATATTCTTTTTTTAAAATTTATTGTTCAAAGTATTACAAATGTCCCCTTTTTCCCCGTTGACCCTCTCTACCTCATTCCACCCCCCCCCCCCAGGATTTCCCCACGCTAATGTTTGTCCATGGGCTATGCATATCCTATCTAATAAAAGACAAAAAGGGTAATTAACCGTACCTCCGCTGCGCTTCCCATTGCCTAATCAGGGCGATATGCAAATTAACTGCCAACAAAAATGGCGGCCTGCAGCCACGCAGCTGAAGCGAGCAGGAGGCTTGCTTGCTCCAGTGATGGAGGAAGCCAAGGTTCCCCACCTGCCGCGGCCCGGCTCTGAGCCTGAAAGCAACAATGTTTCAATTATAGAAGCTAAACAAACCCCAGATACCTGCTTTCAGCCGGCGCAGCCTCAGAGCTGGGAGTGCCAGTGATGGCAACAATGTTTCAATTATAGAAGGTAAATAATAAAGGACTTAAATGTACGACAGGAAACCATAAAAATTCTAGAAGAATACAAAGGCAACAAAATCTCAGACATATGCCAAAACAATTTCTTCACTGATACAGCTCCTAGGGCAGTTGAAACTAAAGAGAAAATGAACAAATGGGACTACATCAAAATAAAAAGCTTCTGCACAGCAAAAGAAACCATCAACAAAACAACAAGAAAACCCACCTCGTGGGAAAACATATTTGCCAACGTCATATCTGATAAGGGCTTAATCTCCAAAATTTATAGGGAACTCATACAACTTAACAAAAAGAAGATAAACAATCCAATCAAAAAATGGGCAAAGGATCTAAATAGACACCTTTCAAAAGAGGACATTCAGAAAGCCAAGAGACATATGAAAACATGCTCAAAGTCACTAATCATCCGAGAGATGCAAATCAAAACAACAATGAGGTACCATCTCACACCTGTCAGAATGGCCATCATCAACAAATCAACAAACGACAAGTGCTGGAGAGGATGTGGAGAAAAAGGAACACTTGTGCACTGCTGGTGGGAATGCAGACTGGTGCAGCCACTATGGAAGGCAGTATGGAGGTTCCTCAAAAAATTGGAAATGGAACTCCCATTTGACCCTGTGATCCCACTTCTAGGAATATATCCCAAGAAACCAGAAACACCAATCAGAAAGGATATATGCACCCAGATGTTCATAGCAGCACAATTCACCATAGCTAAGATCTGGAAACAGCCTAAGTGCCCATCAGTAGATGAATGGATTAGAAAACTGTGGTACATCTACACGATGGAATACTATGCTGCTGTTAAAAAGAAGGAACTCCTACCATTTGCAACATCATGGATGGAACTGGAGAGCATTATGCTAAGTGAAACAAGCCAGTCAATGAAGGAAAAATACCACATGATCTCACTCATTCATGGATAATAAAGACCATTACAAACTTTTGAACAATAATAGATACAGAGGCAGAGCTGCCTCAAACTGATTGTCAAACTGCAGTGGGAAGGCCAGAGAGAGTTGGGGGGCAGGAGGGAGGGGAGTAAGAGATCAACCGAAGGACTTGTATGCATGCATATAAGCATAACTAATGGACATAAGACACTGGGGGGTAAGGGAGGGTAGGGGTTTGTCAAGGGCGGGGGGGAAAAAAGGACACTTATGTAATACCCTTTGTAATACTTTAAGCGAAAAAAAAAAAAAAATTACAATGAGAAGGTAAATAAACCCCAGAATAAAAAAAAAAAAGGAAAAATAGGAGAGGCTGGGAGCTTCAGTCGCTGATCAGCCTGAAAATGGCCCTCAGTCCCTCACCCAGACTGGCCAGGCACCCCAGTGGGGACCTCCACCCTAAAGGGGGTGTGGCCAGCCTGAAAACAGCCATCAGCCCCTCATCCAGGCAGGCCAGGCACCCCAGTGGGGAACCCCACCCTGAAGGGGGTGTGACCAGCTGCAAACAGCCATCAGCCCCTCACCCAGGCTGGCCAGGCATCCCAGCGGGACCCCCACCCTGATCCAGGACACCCTTCAGGGCAAACCAGCTGGCCCCCATCCATGCACCAGGCCTCTATCCTATATAGTAAAAGGGTAATATGCAAACTGACCCTAACAGCAGAAAGACTGGGAATGACTGGTCACTATGACACACACTGACCACCAGGGGCAGATGCTCAATGCAGGAGCTGCCCTCTGGTGGTCAGTGCGCTCCCACATGGGGGAGCTCTGCTCAGCCACAAGCCAGGCTGATGGCTGCTAGTACAGCAGTGGTGGTGGGAGCCTCTCCTGCCTCCTCAGCAGCGCTAAGGATGTCCGACTGCAGCTTAGGCCTGCTCCCCGCTGGCATGTGGACTTCCCCTGAGGGCTGCCAGGCTTCCAGAGGGATGTCTGGTTGCCATCTTAGGCCCAATCCCCCAGGGAGTAGGCCTAAGCCAGCAGGTGGTTATCCCCCAAGGGGTCCCAGAATGCTAGAGGGCACAAGCCGGGCTGAGAGACCGCCCACCCCCGAGTGTACAAATTTTTGTGCACCGGGCCTCTAGTCTAATCTAATAAAAAAGAAACATGCAAATTGACCGTACCTTCTCTATGCCCCAAGCCACACCCACCAGCCAATCAGAGCAACTATATGCAAATTACCCCAACCAAGATGGGGGCCGGGAGCCACGGAGCTGGAGCAAGCAGGAGGCTTGGTTGCCCCGGCGATGGAGGAAGCCAAGCTTCCCACAGGCCCTGGTCAGCTCTGAGCTCCACTCAAGGCAACAAAGTTTCAATTATAGAAGATAAACAAACCCCAGATACCTGCTTCCAGCCAGCCTCCACTAGGAGCTTGGGTGGCTGGGGGCCGTGGCCAGCCTGCAAACAGCCATCAGCCCCTCATCCAGGCTGGCCAGGCACCCCAGTGGGGACCCCCACCCTGAAGGGGGTGTGACCAGTCTGAAAACGGCCCTCAGCCCCTCACCCAGGCTGGCCAGGCACCCCAGCGGGACCCTCACCCTGATCCGGGACACCTTTCAGGGAAAACCAGCCGGCCCCCACCCATGCATCAGGCCTCTATCCTATATAATAAAAGGGTAACATGCAAATTGACCCTAACAGCAGAATGACTGGTCACTATGACACACACTGACCACCAGGGGGCAGATGCTCAATGCAGGAGCTGCCCCCTGTGGTCAGTGCGCTCCCACAGGGGAAGCTGTGCTCAGCCACAAGCCAGGCTGACGGCTGCCAGTACAGCAGTGGTGGTGGGAGCCTCTCCCGCCTCCTCAGCAGCACTAAGGATGTCCGACTGCAGCTTAGGCCTGTTCCCCGCTGGCAAGTGGGCATTTCCCAAGGGCTCCCGGGCTGCCAGAGGGATGTCTGACTACCAGTTTAGGCCCAATCCCCCTGGGAGCGGGTCTAAGCCAGCAGGTGGTCATCCCCCTAGGGGTCCCAGACTGTGAGAGGGCACAGGCCAGTCTTTGGGACCCCCCCCCCCCCCCCCCAGTGCACAAATTTTTGTGCACCAGGCCTCTAGTCTATACTAATAAAAGATTAATATGCTAATTAGACCGGACGTCTTCCGACTTTCTTCCAGACATCCTTTCAAACAAAGCCACAATAGCTGCAAGGGCTGAGGGCCGGCAGCCACAGCAGCTGTGAGGGCCAGTCCAGTACCACGGTCCCTTTTGCTGAGGCCACAGGAGAAGGTGCCGCAGGAGAAGGCAGAAGGGAGAAGGCCAGCATCGTGTGAGAAGGGAGAAGGGAAAAGTCCGGAGACACTCAAGAAGGCAGAAGGGAGAAGGTGGCAGTTAGGCAGTTAAGGGGATCAGACTGCCAGTGGAGAGCAGTTAGGAGAGTCAGGCCAGCAGGGGAGAGCAGTTAGGGTGATCAGGCCGGCAGGGGAGAAGCAGTTAGGGGGATCAGGCCAGCAGGGGAGAGAGTTAGAGGTGATCAGGCTGGCAGGGGAGAAGCAGTTAGGGGGATCGGGCTGGCAGGGAATAGCAGTTAGGGGGATCAGGCCACCAGTGGAGAGCAGTTATGGGAATGAGGCTGGCAGGGGAGAGCAGTTAGGCAGTTAGGGGTGATCAGGCCAGCAGGGGATCAGTTAGGGGCGATCAGGCCAGCAGGGGAACAGTTAGGGGCACCAGGCAGGCAGGCAGAGGCGGTTAGGAGCCAGTGGTTCCAGATTGCGAGAGGGATCCCGGATTGGAGAGGTGCAGGCCCGGCTTAGGGGCCCCCACCCCTGTGCACGAATTTTGTGCACCGGGCCTCTAGTCTATATATATAAAAGCCTAAGCGACCAGCCAACTGGCCAGTAGCTATGACCGACACTAACCACCAGGGGGGCAGATGTTCAACGCACAGGCATGGAAACATGGAATAGACTGATGAATCTCAGAGGAAAGGGGGTAGGGGGAGGTTGGGAAGAGATTTGCCAAAGATCTTATATGCATACTAGAGGCCCGGTGCACAGAGTTGTGCACCAGTGGGGTCCCTCAGCCTGGCTTGCGGGGATCAGGCCGAAACCGGCCCAGTGCACGGTTGAGGTCCCTTGGCCTGGCCTGTGGAGATCGAGCTGAAACCGGCTCTCCGACATCCCCCAATGGTCCTGGATTGCAAGAGGGCACAGGTCAAACCGAGGGACCCCAACGGTGTACGAATCTGTGAACTGGGCCTCTAGTATTCATTTAAGTTCTTTGTTTAGCTTCTTCCCATACTCCCCTCCCCTCCTAAAATACATTATTCTGTTGCATGTTTTAATGTTTCTGGATTGGCTTATTTTGCTTAGCATAATACTAAAAAAAAAATTATACACACACACATTTTTTTTTTTTTTTTGGTTAATCCTCAACTGAGGATATTTATTTATTTATTTATTTATTCATTCATTTATTTTATTTTTTTTTTTTTAGAGAGAGAGTGAAAAGGAGGGGGAGAGACAGAGAGAAACATCAATGTGAGAGACACATGAATTGGTTGCCTCCTGCATGCTCCCCCTGCCCCTGACCAGGGCCTGGGATCAAGCCTGCAACCAAGGTTGAACACAGGACCCTACAATCCACAGGCCAACGCTCTATCCACTGAGCCAAACTGGCTAGGACTATGTTTATATTTTTTAAAATATGCCTGTGGCCTCCACCTTCCAATAAGTCCCTTATTAAATATTTTTTTAAATTATTGTGATAAAATACCCATAACAAAATTTACCATTTTCATCACTTTTAAGTGTACAATTCAATGGCATTAAGTACATTCAATTGTTTTACAACTGTCACAACCATCCTTCTCAAGACCTTTTTCACCTTCCCCAAAATTCTGTATTAAACTCCCCATTCCTCCCCCGACCCCAGCCCCAACTCCTGCAAACACCATTCTACCTTCTGTCTCTATGAATTTAACAACCCTGGGTACCTCATATTAACTGAATCATACAATATTTGTCCTTTGTGTCTGGCTTACTTCACTTAGCACAATGTCTTCCAGGTTAATTTGTGTTGCAGCATGTGTCAGATTTTCATTCCCTTTTAAGGCTAAATAATATTCTATTACTAGTGGCACAGTGCATGAATTCATGCACACTGAAAGGACATTAATTAGAAGAAGTATTTTAATATCACTATTCGCCCTATCTCTGTAATAGAAGTGTCAGAGATGAAAGAAAATTAGTAAAATGTACATGAAAATAATATATAAATTGATTAATAAATAAACAATAACAACATGATATAACAACAAATATTTTCCATGAAATTTTTACTGTCAGAATCGTTTATCATTAAATTTTCCATCAGATGGTTTTTCATTGAAGAAATTTACGGATAGGAAAAATTGACATGTAACAGTCATTCCACCACAATTGTGTTCGATAACTGCATCCTCAATTTCCTCATATTCGCTATGAAGGCAGTTCCTACCAATATTGATAGTACTTGTCGATAACTGTTCTTCAGACATATTCTGTTGACGACGTCACTTTCTTTTGGCTTCAGAGGTACATTGTGGCAATAGTTGGTTTTCAGACATATTCTGTCCAAACTTTAGGCTTCAGAATGTCAACAAAAACATGATGTCATTATCGGGCGCCCACAGACACCATTTGCAGACTGGGCGGGGCTGTGGGCCACATTTTGCGCCATGGCAGCATCAGCTGCGATTTGGTGGGCTGTCGTTCCAGGATGGTGGCAGGGCCTCTGTCCCAGTTGGGGGAAGCCAAGTGTTGCTTTGTCAGTGCCTGGTTCACGGTGCCATTTCTCTGTGCATGTCACGGCAGTTCCTGTGTTAAGCTCCCTGGTCGTCAGCGCACATCAAAGCGACCGGTCAGACAGTGGGAAGGATACTTAGCATATTAGCCTTTTATATATATATAGACTAGAGGCCCAGTGCACAAAAATTTGTGCACTCGGGGGGGGGGGGGGGAGGGGGATCCCTCAGCCCGGCCTGTGCCCTCCCGCAGTCTGGGACCCCTCGGGAGATAACGATCTGCTGGCTTAGGCCTGCTCCCGGGTGGCAGAGGGCAGGCCCAATCCCTAGGTGCAGCCCCTGGTCGGGCTCAGAGCAGGGCTGATTGGGGAGTTGGGGCGCCGCCACCTGTCATGCACAGAGCAGGGCGGATCGGGAGGTTGCGATGCCACCCTCAGTCACGCTCAGGGTAGGGCCGATTGGGGGGTTGGGGCACCGCCCCCTGTCACACTCAAGGCAGGGTTGATGGGGAGGTTGCGGCGCCACACCCTGTCACGCACAGAGCAGGGCCGATCAGGGGGATGGGCGCTGCCCCGTCATGCACAGAGCAGGGCCCATCAGGGGGTTGGGGAGCTCCCCCCTGTCATGCACAGAGCAGGGCCCATCAGGGGGTTGGGGAGCTCCCCCCTGTCACGCACAGAGCAGGGCCGATCAGGGAGTTGAGGAGCTCCCTCCTGTCACTCACAGAGTAGGGCCGATAGGGGAGTTAGGGCACTGCCCCCTGTCACACACAGAGCAGGGCGGATCAGGGGGTTGGGGCGCCGCCCTCTATCACCCACAGAGCAGGGACGATCAGGGGGTTGGGGCGCCGCCACTGTCACACTCAGGGCAGGACCAATGGGGAGGTTATGGCTCTACCCCATCACACACAAAGCAGGGCCCGTCGGGGGGGGAGGGGGTTTGGGGCGCTGCCCTCTATCACCCACAGAGCAGGGCCGATCAGGGGGTTGGGGCGCTGCCACTGTCACACTCAGGGCAGGACCGATGGGGAGGTTATGGCTCTACCCTGTCACACACAGAGCAGGGCCTCTGGGGGGGGGGGGGGGGTTGGGGCGCCGCACCCTGTCACACACAGAGCAGGGCCAATCAGGGGGTTGGGGCACCGCACCCTGTCACACACAGAGTCGCAGGGCAATCAGGGGGTTTGGGCGCTGCCCCATCACGCTGATCCCGGTGCTGGGAGGCATATTACCCTTTTACTATATAGGATAGAGGCCTGGGGGCAGGCTGGTTTGCCCTGAAGGGTGTCCTGGATCAGGGTGGGGGTCCCCACTGGGGTGCCTGGCCAGCCTGGATGAGGGGATGATGGCTGTTTGCAGCTGGTCACACACCCTTCAGGGTGGGGGTCCCCACTGGGGTGCCTGGCCAGTCTGGGTGAGGGGCTGAGGGCTGCCTTCAGGCTGGCGATTGACTGAAGCTCCCAACCGCTCCTTTTTTTTCTTTTTCTTTTTTATTCTGGGCCAGCTTTAGCTCTGGCTCTAGCTCTGAGGCCTCGGCGGCTGAAAGCTGGTTTCTGGGGTTTTGTTTAGCTTCTATATTTGTTACAAAGTTTCAAACTGCCAGCTCAGAGGCCGGCAAGGCAGGCGGGGAACGTTGGAGTCCTCCTTCACTGAAGCAAGCAAGCCTCCTTGTTCGCTTCCAGCTGCCTGGATGCCGGCCGCCATCTTGGCTGACAGTTAATTTGCATATACTCACTGATTAGCCAATGAAAAGGGTAGCAGTCGTACACTAATTACCATGTTTCTCTTTTAATAGTGTAGACTAGAGGCCCGGTGCATGAAATTCGCCAGCACTCAGATATCCCTCTCACAGTCTGGGGCTCTCACAGTCCAGGACCCCTCCTGGGCTCCTTACTGCCCACTTGCCACAGAGGTGCGAGAGGCTTCCGCCACCGCCACTGCGCTTGCCAGCCATGAGCCCAGCTTCTGGCTGAGCTAGGCGGGGGGGGAGAGGGGGGGCACAACTCAACCAGAAGCCAGGCTCACTGCTCCTTAGTGCTGGCCCCGCCCCCTGCCCACTGGTTGGGGGGGCCAGCCAGGGGCCAGGCCAGCCAGGGGAGGGGCTGTGGGAGGTTGAGGAGCTGCAGTCGTGCCCCATCCCACTGCCTCTGTGGAAGTGGCAGCACTGGGAGCGGGCCCACGTGCCACCTCTCCCACCGCCTCTGCGAAAGGGGGTGGCACCAGGACCAGGCCCGCACTGCCAACTCTCCCACCGTGGCTGGCCTGGTGGTACAGGCTCACTGGCTCTGGCCCCACCCACTGGTCATTCTGGAAGGTCGTTCTGTGTCTGGTCTAATTAGCATATGAGCTCTTTATTATATAAGATATGTATATGCCACATTTTGTTTATCTGTCAATGAAGACTTTCCATGTGTTGGCTACTATAAATAATGCTATAATTAATGAGGGTAATATATGTAGATGCCACATTTTGTCTGTCTTTTCATCTACTGATGGACATTTGGGTTGCTTCCACTTGTTAGCCCTTGTGAAAAATGCTGTTATGAATATTGGTGTACAAATATTTGCAAAAGTCCCTGCTTTGAATTTTTTCGTATCTATACCCAGAAGTGAAATTGCTGGATCACATAATTGTTTTGTTTTGTTTTTTTGAGGAACCACCGTATTGTTTCCCACAGCAGCTCTATAACACTTTATATTCCCACCAGCAATGCACAAGGATTCCAAAATCTCTACCTCCTCAGCAACAGTTATTTTCTACTTTTTTTTATAATAGCCACTAGAGGCCCAGTGCATGAAAATTCATGCACTGGAGCGGGAGGGTGGGGGAGATCCCTCAGGCCTGCCACCCTCTCACAGTCCGGGAGCCCTCAGGGGTGGGAGGTGATCCAGCTATCAGGGGAAGGTGACGTCCCCATCACACCTCTGCTGCTGCCACTGCTGGCAGCATAAGCCTCAGCCGGCCCTGGTTACCTGCGCCTCGGGCCGACCCTGGGCAGCTAGGCAGCTGCCACCAGCAGCGGAGCAGCCGGCCCCGCTCCCACTGTGGGTGCCACCATCTTTGTGAGGGGCATGACGGTCAATTTGCATATTACCTCTTTATTATATAGGGTTCTAATGGGTGTGAAAAGGTATCTCACTGTGGCTTTGATTTGCATTTCCTTGAAGATTAGTGATGTTAAGCATCTTTTCATGTGTTTGTTGACCATTTGGAAATGCTTGTCAAGTCCTTTGCCCACTTTTGAATTGTTTTTCCTGTTGTTGAATTATAGGAATTCTTTAATATTCTGGATATTTATCTCTTATCAGATATATGCTTCGCAAATATTTTCTCCTATTCTGTGGACTGTCTTTTCAATCCTTTGATTGTGTCCTGTGATGCACAAAAGTTCTTAATTTTGATAAAGTCCAATTTGTCTATTTTTTCTTTTTTTGCCTGGTGTCATATTCAAGTTAGTAAATTAATTTTAAAATTAACAGTATTTTTTTATTTATAATAAAATTTTATTCATGCATCTATAAATATATGCCTATTTCATTAATAAAGTCTATATATCAACTGTTTATATATAATCTGCAAACTGTACATAGCACCCATGCTGGTTTGTATGATTTCAAATCAATAACTTGTTTTATAAATGATCAGAGGCCCGGTGCATGAAATTCGTGCACGGGAAGGGGGTTGTCCCTTAGCCCAGCCTGCACGCTCTCCAATATGGAATCCCTCTCACAATCCAGGACCACTGACTCCTAACCACTCGCCTGCCTGCCAGCCTGATCACCCCCTAACTGTTCTCCCCTGCCAGCCTGATCCCCCTAATTGCCCTCCCCTGCTGGCCTGATCCTCCCCAACTGCTCTCTACTGCCTGTCTGATCTCCCTAACTGCTCTCCTCTGCCAGCCTGATCGTCCACTAACTGCTTGCTCCCCCATGCCGGCCTGATCTCGCCCTTAACTGCTTGCTCTCCTACTGGTCTGTTTGCCCTTAACCACCTCTGCCTCGGCCCCCGCCACCGTGGCATTGTCTGGAAGGAAGTCGGACACCCAGAAGGTGTCTGGTCGACCCAGTCTAATTAGCATATTACCTTTTATTAGTATAGATGACCTAGAACTTGCTAAGTTTGTCTACCTCATAAGCCTTAAGATCACAGATTCAGAGTTCTTTCAGTTAATTCTCACAGCAGACCATCTACACTAATAAAAGAGAAACATGGTAATTGGCGTACGACCGCTACCCTTCCCATTGGCTAATCAGCGTATCCTTATGCAAATTAACTGTCAGCCAAGATGGCGGCCGGCAGCCATGCACTGAAGCGAGCAGGGAGGCTTGCTTCCTCCAGGGACTGCAAACTCCAACGTTCCCCGCCTCACTTGCCCACCTCTCAACTGCAACTCTAAGCAATTATTACTATGTTGCAAATAAGAAGCTAAACAAAACTGGCTGTCAGTCAGCCCCGGACCGCAACATTGTATCCATGTTTTCAGCAGCGAGGCCTCAGAGCTAAAGCTGGCCCAGAATAAAAAAAAAAAAACAAAAACAAGGAGCGGTTGGGAGCTTTTAGTCAACTGCCAGCGGGAAAACAGCCCTCAGCCCCTCAGCCAGCCTGGCCAGGCACCCCAGTGGGGACCCCCACCCTGATCCAGGACACCCTTCAGGGCAAACCAGCCAGCCCCCACCCGTGCACCAGGCCTCTATTCTATATAGTAAAAGGGTAATATGCCTCCCGGCACCGGGATCAGCGAAGCAGCGAGGCTCCTGGCACCGGGATCAGCATGACAGGGGGCAGCGCCCAAACCCCCTGATCAGCCCTGCGCTGTGCCTGATAGGGGGGAGCTCCCCAATCCCCCGATTGCCCTGCAGCTCTGTGTTTGACAGGGTGCAGCGCACCAACCCCCTGATCGGCCCTGCTCTGTGTGTGACAGGGTAGAGCCATAACCTCTCCATCGGCCCTGCCCTGAGTGTGACAGTGGTGGCGCCCCAACCCCCTGATCGGCCCTGCTCTGTGGGTAATAGAGGGTGGCGCCCCAACCCCCCTCCACGGGCCTTGCTCTGTGTGTGACAGGGTAGAGCCATAACCTCCCCATTGGCCCTGCCCTGAGTGTGACAGGGTGCAGCGCCCCAACCCCCTGATCCGCCCTGCTCTGTGTGTGACAGGAGGCGGTGCCCCAGCTCCCCTATCGGCCCTACTCTGTGAGTGACAGGGGGGAGCTCCTCAAACCCCTGATGGGCCCTGCTCTGTGAGTGACAGGGGGCATCGCCCCAACCCCCCTGATGGACCCTGCTCTGTTAGTGACAGGGGGCAGCGCCCCAACCCCCTGATCGGCCCTGCTCTGTGAGTGACAGGGAGTGGCGCCGCAACCTCCCCATCGACCCTGCCTTGAGTGTAACAGGGGGCGGTGCCCCAACCCCCCAATCAGCCCTACCCTGAGCGTGACTGAGGGTGGCATCGCAACCTCCCGATCCGCCCTGCTCTGTGCATGACGGGGCGGCGCCCCAACTCCCCAATCGGCCCTGCTCTGAGCCTGACCAGGGGCTGCACTTAGGGATTGGGCCTGCCCTCTGCCACCCGGGAGCAGGCCTAAGCCAGCAGGTCATTATCTCCCGAGGGATCCCAGACTGTGAGAGGGCACAGGCCGGGCTGGGGGACCCCCCCCCCCCACCGAGTGCACAAATTTTTGTGCACCGGGCCTCTAGTTAAGATATAATGTCCTTCTCCTTTTATTGCTCAGGAATCTGAAGCTCAGACAAACTCAGTAACCTGCCTAAGGCAACACACAGTCAACAAAGTACGGAGGTGGAACTTAACCATCTGTATGCCATAAGGGTCTATAGACTCAAGCGGCGGACCTTTTTTAATTAAATTCAAAATATCGTGGCAGTTAACACTAAGGTATCGGGTGAATTTCCTGCCAAAATATAAGATGGCGCGGGCAATTATTTAGGTTTCCCGCGCAAACTGAAAATAGCGGTACTCCGATAGATATCTGATATAAAAAAATAATTATTATGCGAACACTTTGCGGAACGATTTTATTTTATTTGGTTAAAAAATTCTATATGAATGTCTTTATCACAATATATTTAAATATTTAAACACGTAATAATATTCACAAAACTCAAAACTAAAGACGTCCGGACACAAGAAGTATTTCTCAATAACTATTCTCTTTGCATGGTGAGATATCCAGGGATATCGGTTATAAAATGAGAAAACAATACATTGGTACCCTAACGGTATTGTACTCGACCAGCGCCATAAAGTGTTCTCTACTTACAAGGGATTTTTATGATACCTATTACCCCAATGGGTATGAAACGGTTCGCATACGCAAGTAGGTATCTTTGTGAATGGCAAACAAACAAATATTTGGTAATACGCAGTTACAATCGGCCCGAGTTTACACGTTTCCCGCACTCCACGCAAATCTATATGAACCGAGTTAAGACGGCTCCCGCGGAGTACGCGCAATTCACGCGAGCCGACTTAACTCGTTTCCCGCAATCCAAGTGTTAACTGGTTTATACCTGGATTTGGTTAGCTTAAAAGTCAATGCTCATTCCCCAATAATGTTGTCTCTCAAAATGTTAGAAAGGAGATATAAATCTAGAGGATTCAGTAGAGGCTATGGCCCTTTATAATGGAACTAAACTTTTTAAAGCAGCATGAGTCCAGGGCTTTATTTTATTTGTAAATTAAAAAGCCATTCTTGGCCAGATAGCTCAGTTGGTTAGAGCATCGTCCCGATACCCCAAAGATTCAGGTTCGATCTTCAGTCAGGGCACATACAAGAAGCAACCAATGAGTGCATAAATAAGTGGACCAACAAATCCATGTTTCTCTCTCACTCTCTCTCAAATCAAAAAAATTAAGAAAAAATTTTTAAATAAAATATCATTCTCATATCTACTCTTAAGCTGAGTCACTGATTTTTAAAAATAAGTAAACTTTTCATTTTATGTAATCTATAATAACAAAAACGTAATATGCTAATTAGACAAGACAACCTTCCAGACAAAGCTGGGGCTGCAAGGGAAGGCCGGGTCCCGGGTGACAGAGGGAAGCCGGTGCCAGCAGCCGGGGGAAGGAAGCCCTACTCTTGCATGAATTTCATGCATCGGGCCTCTAGTAAGATTAAAAATCCTGGTTAAAACTAACACCAGGTTAAGAAAAATGCTGCACTCCAATGACAATATTGACATCAGAAGGCAGAATAGTCCTCGCCAGTTTCGCCCAGTGGATAGAGCATCGGCCTGTGGACTGAAGGGTCCTGGGTTTGATTCTGGTCAAGGGCACATGCCTGGGTTGTGGGCTTGATCCCCAGTAGGGGGTATGCAGGAGGCATCCAATCAATGATTCTCATCATTGATGTTTCAATCTCCCTCTCTCTCTCCCTTCCTCTCTGAAATCAACAAAAACATATTTTTAAAAAAGAAGGCAGAAATAACATACAATGCATCAAAATATGTTTTATGACTTAAAATTTCTACCTACTTTCTCCCTATACCCCCAAATCTTATGAAAGGAGAATAGCACCCTATTAGAGATTTTAAAAAACAACATAATAAAACTGAAATTATTTACTGCTTGAGGCCTGCAAAGCACTTACAGTAAACATAGGATGGGGCAAACATAGGTTTACAGTTGTGAGTACACCAAACAGTTTATTCTAGTATTATTAATGATTGTATTTTCCATATGAACTGTAAACCTACTTTTGCCCACCCCATATAAATGGCTGATATGAGATTCATTCTGTTTTTGATGGGGGATTTGCCTACAGAGGAAGACACTGGGTGCTTAGAGCATAAATCCCTTCATGTCCAAGTTACTGTGAATGGGAGGAAAGAACACCAAAAAGTAAAAGCTGAGACATGGAAGACAAGTTACCTGGATATCCGCATAGCTAGGAGTTAGCTATGTGTAGACTAATAGAAGCTGTACCCAGCGGTTGAGGTTCAAGTGAGAACTGAAAGTTACCCTTGAAGCATATAACCCATGCTAATACATTCCACATGACTCCTGAACTTCCTTTAAGACAGCAACCAGATTATAAAAACATCTTTGATTTCAAGACCTCATTAATGAGGTCACCATCCTACTCACTGCCTACAGTAGCCAGTATGGCTCTAGGTCAGTGGTTCTCAATCCTGGCTAAATATTAGACTACCCCAATGCTGGGCCACACCTCAGAAAACTGATACTGGTTTTCTAGTTTGTGGTCCAGGCATTGGTATTGTGGACGAAAAGGGGCCACATGCTAACCTGACTAGCTCAGGAAAGGCCTGCGTGGCAACCTTGCAAACTCAAGAAACCTAACGTAACCACAAAGAAAAAAATTTTTAAAAATAAATAAAGTAACCACAAAGGATGGTCTGAAATTAAAACTTTAATTAAAAAGCAGTCTATGGTAAAAAGTCTTGTCCTAGGTATCTTGCCAGCAGTCTATGGTGGGTAGTCATGTCCTAGGCCAGTGGTCGGCAAACTGCGGCCCCTTGAGTGTGGCTCTTCCACAAAATTCCACGTATAGGCAAGCACGTGCAGTGCAATTGAAACTTCATGGCCACACCCAAGGGGCCAAAGAGCGGCATGTGGCTTGCGAGCCGCAGTTTGCCGACCACTGTCCTAGGCCAATATCTTCCCTGGCAAAGATCAACTTCGATTTTTACTGAGCCTATTGTCTTTTTGCACCTAGATAACATACCTGTGAACTATCAGGGTAACTTGTAACTTCCCTTTTTCCAGACCTCTCAGGGCACAACCAATGTGCCAAGGCTCCCACAAACTCCCTCATTGTTATTGTTAATTGTTGACTGTTAACTAACTATCCTGTACCCACCTATGTGAAAGAAGCATGTGCCCTAGCTGGTTTGGCTCAGTAGATAGAGCATCAGCCTGCCGACTGAAGGGTCCTGGGTTCAATTCCGGTCAAGGGCACATGCTAGGGATTGTGGGCTCGATCCCTAGTAGGGGGCGTGCAATTGTTGACAGCAATTGTTGACAGTTTGGCTCAAATAAACTCATAAAGTTCTTTACAGGTTTGAATGTTTCTTATATTAACAGTATTTTTTAAAGCTTCCTCCAGGTAATTCTTATGTGCCAAGGATCCCTAGAATCACCACTACTGACAGTCAAGAAAGTTTAAAGTTTATAAAATGCCTGCCACTTTCAATTCTAGAATAAATGTCCATTTGGAAGAATGGAGCAAATAATGTAAACAGTGTATTGCTTCTCTCTCTCTCTCTCTCTCACTCACACACACACACACACACACACACAGTAAAGTTGAAACTGGTGAGTTTGGCACTCAGTAGAGCTCTTCAGGTGAGAACTCCTGTGCCTAAAAGGGGGTTGGGTGAGAAAAACTACCAATGTTGTGAAACAACTGAAACTGATTTCATAAGAAATACCTAAATCAGAATCTTCTGCTAAAGAGAACTTACAGATCTAAAAATGTTCAAACAGGTCCATGAATCTTTGCAGGCCCCTGTTGATGTCTTCACTAGTCAAAAAGAAAAACTAATTACAGTGTAGTAAGTTGATCATAAAGCAAAGACATCCAACATTTGGGGCTGTTTTTACTTTTATAAATAATGGTGGCAGTAAATATAAGGACTCTTTATTTTTAAAAATATATATATTTAGTTGATAAAATGAACAGATACTATGTATGGCAGCCTCACAGTTTTTTACTGATCCACAAAAATCCCAGTGCCTGGAAATCACTGATCTAGTGATTCAACTGTTTTATTTTTTTTAACAGAAACTGAGATCCAAAAGTTTCAATGAACTCGCACCTGCAGACAGAGAAGGGACTAGATGCTCTGCACTTCATTAATAATGGAAGTGGTTCCACTGTAATACTAATATTTACACCTTTACACCCCTCTGGAAAAGGAGGAATCGAGTTTTAAGTGTATTTTTTAGACAGTTTTTTAAGATCTTATGGTGAATCCTTTTGCAATCTTAAGTACCTATTATTAAATATTGGAGTTTTCTAAAATAAGGATATACACACACACACAGTGCCCCCTTGGTACACTTCAATTTTCTGGTGGAAAAATAATAGTGGATGCTGCTAAGCTGTTTGGAGGCAGGGGTGGGGTTGGGGACAGGGTAGGAGTGTGGGGATGGATGGGTGTTCTAAGAGGGGAGTGTTGGGGTCCAACCCCAGCCAGTCCAAGGGTTCCCAAAGGTGTGGACGGAGTTGGCGAAGAAGAAATGACACAGAGACAGTGTTCAGTTGATCAGCAGCCTAGCCAGGTTCTGTCTTTATTCTCCTGTTATATCTGTATTTATACCGGTTGATTTTAATCCTATCCATTCTATTCCAAAGGTTAGGGCGTTTGTTATCTCCATTCCAAGGTCACTACTCTATTGTTCTGTTAAGCTACAAGGAAGTAACTGAAGGAGATTATCCTAAGTAAAGATTATGTAGCTTAAGTGTGATTGTTCATGGTTAAAGTGATTAACTACCCGCCTGGCACTTAGTTAAGGGGTTTTACTGATTTATTCCCTTCCTTAGTCCTGTTAATCCCTAACTCCAGGGAAAAATCCCCACCTGGGGAAACAACCTTTCTCAGAGAGGTGACCTTGGTTAAAAAACATAGCGCTAAGTAGGGGAGCAAACCTATTAAGAACAGTATGCCATATATGCCAGGTCCCTTGAAACATATGCTGTGCAGATGTTTCTTCCCTGCAGTGACTGTGTCAAGCAGCAAGGATGGACCGGCTTCCGGCAGGAGAGTTCCACGTATATAGATTTTAAAATCATCATACAATGTGAGCTTTCAAAAATCGACAGTGGATATAGGTATAGGTGTAACAGGGCTTGCCATGAGTTGGCCTAATTGTTGAAACTGGGTGTACCTGGGGTCTCAGGTTACTATTCTCCCTACTTTTGTCTGTGTTTGAAATGTATGTGTTTGTTTTGTTATTTTTTTAAGTATCTAGGTTTCTTACAGGGAGTGGAACCCAGTTACCCAACCACAGGCTTTACTGACTAGGGCATATGACTAGGTCAGTGGTCGGCAAACTGCGGCTCGCGAGCCACATGCGGCTCTTTGGACCCTTGAGTGTGGCTCTTCCACAAAATACCACTTGCGGGCGCACACGTACAGTGCGATTGAAACTTCGTGGCCTGGGTGAGTCTATTTTGAAGTGGCATTAGAAGAAGTGGGGGGGGTGTCGGTCAGTTGGGTGACGGAATACACAGCGCGGCGGGAGGCGCACCCAATTCATGCAGGAGTTGAGTGAGCCAGTCAGTCAGCAGTCTCATTGTGCAGTGGTTAGTGCCAGAAGCGTCTGCAAATCCCGAGCAGGTGACAAAAGTAAAGTTTATTAAGTTAATTTTAGGGAACGTTGTGGAGTGAAAGAAGATGTAGTGTCGGGGATTGAGAAAGGTGTGTTGAGATGGTTTGGACATATAGAGAGAATGAACGAAAGGAGATAGACAAAACAAGTATACAAGGTGAGTGTGGATGGGAGAGTTGGAAGGGGTCAACCTCAGCGAACGTACCTCAATCCGATTGAGGACGATTGAGGACGATTTTAGCAAAGGCCAGCTTAGTAGTACCCTAATTAAGTTAATAACTATGTACCTACCTATATAGTTTAAGTTTAAAAAATTTGGCTCTCAAAAGAAATTTCAATCATTGTACTGTTGATATTTGGCTCTGTTGACTAATGAGTTTGCTGACCACTGGACTAGGGCATAAGATGAGGAGGAGAAGACAGCATCCCCCGCCCTCTAAAAGCAGGCTCTCACCAGTCGTTGCCAGGACAACAGCACAGCTCAGCGCATTTTCAGTCATCAGCCGCCCCACTACCGGAGACCTTCCGGCAAGTTCCCGGAAGCACGAAGACCCTTTCCCTCCCAGGCCTGCCTCCGGACGCTCCGCCCGCTGACGGAGGCCCTAAGGCGCCCCGGCCCCATCGTTACTCACCCGCCTCGCTGTAGACCAGGCGCAGCACCCGGCCCAGCGTGGAGAAGGCGCACCTCGGCTGGCACAGCTCCTGTCCGGCCACGGCGAACGCCTCCACCTTGCAGCCCGCTGCCACGAACAGCGCGTCGGGGCCCCCGCCGCAGAACCTTTCCGGCTCCAGCTTGCAGGGCACCACCTGCTGCGACCCGAACGGGTGCAGATTATACAACTGCACCATCCCGGCTACGGCAGCGAGCCAGTCCCGGCGTCCGGGGACCCCGCGCTGGCCGCAGAGGCAGGACCACTTCCGTGAGTGAGAGCGATTGCCCTGTCACGTGAGCGCCAGCCGCCTGCCCGTGGCTCCGGTTGTTAAAGTGGCCGCTGCGGGGCAGGGCGGGGCGGGGCGGGGCGGGGCGCGGCTGAGGCTGGGAGGGTGGTCACAGCCGCCCGCCCGCCCAGCTCCGCCCAAGCCCGGGCTGCGCAGGCCGAGGACCAGTGTCCCTTTGTCTTTTCACGTTACCGCTTTGGGCCAGGAGATATTTTAGGCCCTGGAATACGTTTTCACATTTAGTCATCTGCTCTCATGTACTATTTCCTACTTGATTCAGTGGCATCACTGATGTCCCCCACCCCACCCCCAGCCTTGAGCCTCTGGAGCAGGGGTGGGCAAACTTTTTGACTCGAGGGCCACATTGGGTTCTTAAACTGGACCAGAGGGCCGGAACAAAAGCATGGGTGGAGTGTTTGTGTGAACTAATATAAATTCAAAGTAAACATCATTACATAAAAGGGTACGGTCTCTTTTTTTTTTAGTTTTATTCATTTCAAATGGGCCGGCCCGCGGGCGGTAGTTTGCCCACGGCTGCCTGGAGTGTAGGGCTGCAATAACTGAAGTGAGGTGCACACAGCGCAACTCGCTACTAAATACAGGAGGAGCTGCTCAGGAATACTTTAAATTCTAGAATGGTTTAGTTGGAAAGAACGATGCCTAGAACGTGCTTGGCAAAAACAAACAAGTTTGTGGGATGAAAGAATCTGTGGACATCATCTAGTGAACTCCAGGTATTTGACAGGTTAGTTTGAGCCCCAGAGAACAAAAAAAAGGAATAAGGGCCAGAAATCCACTGGCTCTCAGTCCTAAAACTATCTGGTAATCTGTATCTATTCCTAACATCTCAAACGTGGAGTCTGTGCTTGTAATCCTACATACAAGAGGGTAAGGTGGTTATGCAGCTATAAGTCTGTTCCTCCCCATTGATAAGTCCTGGTGATTTAGACTGGTCCTTTTCTTCCTGGTGCATAGAGGGAGACACCTTACATGGGGAGATTTCCTTTCTAAAGACAAATGTCCCTACAGAAGGGTGACTTCTCTGTTTTCAGAACTTCTGTTGTATCTGCTGTTTCTCAAAATAATCCTGAGGCCAAGAGGCCTAGTTTTGGGTGGGATGCTCTGCTATCTTTTAAGGTGGCAGAGGACACTGTTAAAAAACAAAATTCAACCGAGTGAATTTTTTTTATATATATATATTTTAATATATTTTATTGATTTTTTACAGAGAGGAAGGGAGAGGGATAGAGAGTTAGAAACATCGATGAGAGAGGAACATCGATCAGCTGCCTCCTGCACATCTCCCACTGGGGATGTGCCCGCAACCAAGGTACATGCCCTTGACCGGAATCGAACCTGGGACCTTTGAGTCTGCAGGCCGACGCTCTATCCGCTGAGCCAAACCGGTCAGGGCCAACCGAGTGAATTTTAAAGATCTTATTGGCTTTATTCAACGATTCATGAATTGGGCAGCATCCCATCTAGCAAATAGAAAGGATCTCCAACAAGCTGTACAAAATGATAGACTTTTATAGGCAGAAGGGGGTGGGACAGAAAGTTATACAAGCAAAGAGCTGGTTGCTTGTGGCAAGGTCACCTTTCTTTAGGGGATGGCAGGGATCTATCAGGCAGATGACCTCACTAGTGCCCATCAGGTAATTCCAGATTAACTGTTTATGATTTCACTTCTGGAGAAGGCTGTCTTAAGTTAGAAATTAAGTCTCCATTTGGTGATGTGGAGCTTAGCACAAATGACTCCATTTTGGGTCTGTTGTCTCTCTTTTAAAAAAATATATTTTATGTATTGATTTCAGAGAGGTTCTAGAGCAGTGGTTCTCAACCTTCCTAATACCGCAACCCTTTAATACAGTTCCTCATGTTATGATGACCCCCAACCATAAAATTATTTTTGTTGCTATTTCATAACTAATTTTGCTACTGTTATGAATCATAATGTAAATATCTGATATGCAGGATGTATTTAGGCGACCCCTGTGAAAGGGTCGTTCGACCCCCCAAGGGGGTCGCGACCCACAGGTTGAGAACCGCTGTTCTAGGGAGAAGAAGAGAGAGATAGAAACATCAGTGATGAGAGAGTATGTGATTGATTGTCTGGGGATCAAGCCTGCAACCCGGTCTTGTGGCCTGACCAGGAATCAGACTGTGACCTCCTGGTTCATAGGTCTACGTTCAACCACTGAACCACACTGGCCGGGCTGTTGTCTCTTTTTTATCAAAACAAAGAGGATATACCCAGTCCCTCCTACAAATGACTCCATAGTTCCAAGTGCAGACAGCAAGAACACAATAAGCATGGAAAAATTACTGCTACTTTTGTTATTCAGACAGGGACCTGGCCCTGAGTGTGTCTGCCTTGGGCCAGCTTGTAGTGTGTGAATTCTTGACTTTGTGAGAAAGATTTCACAGCACAAGTTTAGGTGCTTTTGAGAGTATGTTTATTAAAGCTGGGAACAGTGAAAGAAGGAAGGGCTTAGGACTGAAGAAGCAACAGGGGAGAGACTAGGCGGGACAGAGAGGACTCACTGAGAAATAAAAGTCACAGTGACACAAGTGAGCCAAGGTGGGGTTGCTATTGCCTCACTGAAAAATCAATTAAAAAGAGAAACCCCAGGGACCTTGGAGACAGAATCAGGGGGTGCGCCTGGGATGAGCTGCCAATGCCCATTGCTTCCCTGGTTGTAATTCTCTTAGAGTTTCTTAGAGTTTATGAGATGCACACTTGTGGGGGAGGGAGAGGGGAAAGGGAAAGGTGCAGGCGTGCTCCCAGGAGAGAGAACACACTACAACCCCCCCCTTTTTTTTCTTTTACAGATTTAGATGAAACAGGTGTTGTGGCTACTCTTTCCAATTCATCCAGAAAATCTGTATTTAAGTATTGATTGAGGGATTTTGTTTTTGGCACGCAGGGACACAACTGGAAAGAAAGAGCAAAAATTCTTTCAGTCAGTTTCTAGTTCAGCCCCCTCATGAGCCCTTTCTTCCAAGAATTTACAAAGCAAGTGCAATTGCATTGAAGTTAAACCCTGCCTCTATTTCCTATGTCCTCCAGAGGAATAAAGTACCCCTAATAATATTCTCCTTTTCTTCACTCAATCAACAGGGACTCCAGGAGTCAACAGGCTCATCAAATCAGTGAGGCAGAGATGTGGACAAGCAGGTTGCTCTGGTCAACCATAGAGGGCTGAAAACTCATAGAAGGCTGCTATAAAAAACAACCAGCCTAGCTGCCCATTATTCATTTGTTTTAGATACCATACTCATGAATACCCCTTTCCCTTCACCAGTATCTGCCATATTGTCCTTTTTTGATTAATTTTCTCATTCAAGGCTGAAAATTACAATTTCAGTACTAAAATAAAATTTCAAAACTGAAAGTACAATTTCATGGTAATTTCACCTGCATAAAAATGTGTTTTGGAGAAAGAGGTTAATATTTGCTCAAAGCTTAGAACCCCAATCCCTTCTGGGGATAGCCACTTCTCCCTTACTATAAGGGTCCCTACCACTGGCTTATCTAAGATTCTTAGGAAATAGTCGTGCTAGTCAGTCAATTTCCTGACTTCTTGCTGTGTCCTCAATTGCTGGAAATGTGAAAGATATGCCTAGTTTCCATTTTTGTCCGAAGTTGTGAGCAGGGCTGCCCACTTGCATTCCTGTTAAAAATGCAGGGGCAACAGTGTTAGTCTGCTAAGGCAGCCATCACAAAATACCACAGACTGGATGGTTTAGACAACAGAAATTTATTTTTCACAGTTCTGGAAGCAAGAAATTCAAGATCAATAAAGGTGTCCACAGGTCTGATTTCTCCATTGGCTTTCAGATGGCCACTGTCTTAATCCATTTGGGCTGCTACAATATAATACCACAGACTGGGCATATTATAAACCACAGAAATTTATTTCGCACAGTTCTGGGCTGGGAAGTCCCAAATCAAGTTACCAGCAGAGTTGGATGAGGCTCCTTTTCAGGGTTGCAGAATGCTGACTTCTTGCTGTGTCCTCACTTACTGGAAGCAGGTAGGGAGCTCTAGGGTTTTTTTCTTTTTTAAATAAAATCACTAATCCCATCATGAGGGCTCCACTCATGTCCTAATCACTTCCCAATGGCCCACCTTCTAACACCATCACATTTGGCATTAGGATTCCAATACCTGGGTGCCATCGTTAGTCATAGGAATGCAAGTCAACCAACATTAAAACCACTACACATCTTCTCTACTAATAAAAGGGTAATATGCTAATTAGATGGGACATCTTCTGGACATCCTTCCAGACCAAGTCACAGTGGTGGGGGCCGAGGCAGAGGCAGTTAGAGGTGATCAGGCCGGCAGGGCAGGGCAGTTAGGGGGCAATCGGGCCGGCAGGCAGAGGCGATTAGGGGCGATCTGGCAGGCAGGCAGGCAGGCAAGCAGTTAGGAGACAGCGGTCCTGGATTGCAAGAGGGATGGCCTGGATTGGAGAGGGTGCAGGCTGGGTTGAGGGACTCCCCCCGCCCCCCAGCCCTGTGCATGAATTTCATGCACCAGGCCTCTAGTCCTCTATACTAATAAAAGCCTAGGTGGTCCTCGTTCCCTCTCGCGCGATATCATCACAATATGACCGCGCACACAGCGGAGGCAGGGCCCAGAACCACTCCACATGGTGAGGCCTGGGGTTCCTGGGGCTCCACACAGTGCAGAGGAGGCCGGTCCCGGTGTCTCTGCCATCTTGCACGGAGGAGACGGGTCGCAGCAGGGGAGGGCAGTTGGGGGCAATCAGACTGGCAGGGGAAGGCAGTTGGGGGTGATCGGGTCAGCAGGGGAGGGCAGTTGGGGGCGATTGGGCTGACGGGGGAGGACAGTTGGGAGTGATGGGGCTGGTAGGCAGAAGTAGTTAGGGGCAATCAGGCAGGCAGGCAGGTGAGTGGTTAGGAGCCAGTGGTCCCGGATTGTGAGAGGGATGTCCAACTGCCGGTTTAGGCAGTCGGATATCCCCCAAGGGGTTCAAGATTGGAGAGGGTGCAGGCCGGGCTGAGGGACACCCCCCATGCATGAATTTTGTGCACCCGGCCTCTAGTTCTAACTAATAATAGACAAACATGGTAATTGACCGTACCTTTGCTATGCCTTCCATTGGCTAAACAGCACGATATGCAAATTAACCACCAACAAAGATGGCGGTTAACTTGCATACGTAGGCTCCAAGCAGTGGAGCGAAGCCTGACGGCCCCGAAGCCAGCAGAGCAGCAAGGCCTCATGGCTCCGGGCTGGCAGAGCAGTGAAGCCTGACGGCCCTGAAGCTGGCAGAGCAGCAAGGCCTGATGTTTCCGAGGCCGGCTCCGACCGGAACTCGGCCAGAGCGAAGGCCAGGGCCCCGGGTGCCAGAGGCAAACCGGTGCCAGCAGCCAGGGGAAAGGAAGACCTATTGCACGAATCTCTTCGTGCAATAGGCCTCTAGTATATAATAAAGGGAAAATATGCAAATATACCCTAATGACAGTCGCTATGACATGCACTGACCACCAGGGGGCAGACACTCAATGCAGGAACTGCCCCCTCGTGGTCAGTGCACTTCCACAGGGGGAGCGCTGCTTAGCCAGAAGCCAGCTCATGGCTGGCCAGTGCAGTGGCAGTGGCAGTGGGATCTGTGATTCATGGCAGTGCTAAGGATGTCCCTGTGGGGAGCGGATCTAAGTCGTTAGTCAGACATCCCCCAAGGGCCCCTGGGCTGCCAGAGGGATGTCTGACTGCCAGCTTAGGCCCGATCCTCCGGGAAGCGGGCCTAAGCCAGCAAGTGGACATCCCCCAAGGGGTTCCAGACTGCGAGAAGGCACAGGCCAGGCTGAGGGACCTTCCCAAGTGCATGAATTTTCATGTACCAGGCCTCTAGTTTATTATAATGACTAAAATGAAAAATACTGACCATAACAAGTGCTGGTGAGGATATGGAGCAACTAGCATGGATGTCAAATGGTACAGAAACTTTGAAACAGTTTGGCAGTCTCTTAGATAATTGATCATATACCTGCCGTATAATACAGCAATTCCACTTCTAGATGTTTACGTATGAGAATTGAAAGTGTATATCCTTTAAAAGACTGTACCCACATTTTCATAGCAGCTTTATGTATAATAGTTAAAAACTGGAAACAACTCAAATATCCATCAACAAATGAATGGATAAAGAAATTTTGTTTTATCATACAATGAAATACTACTCACCAATCAAAAGGACTGGACTATTGATACATGCAGCAACATGGATAGAACTCAAAATACTTATGCTGAGTGAAAGAAGCCAGACAAAATGTATACTAATGCAATGATTCTATTTATATAAAATTCTGGAAAATACAAAGCAACCTGTACAGACAGCACTGGTTGCCTAGCTTCTAGTTAGGGGCAGCAGTGTGAGGGAGAGATTACAGAGCAGCATAAGTAAACTTTTGGGAGTGATGGACATGTTTATTATCTTAATTTTGATAATGGCTTAATGGGTATATATATCTATAACATATTGTATACTTTAAATATGTGGAATTATTTGTTGTTAATCCTCACCTGAAAATATTTTTTCCATTGATTTTTAGAGAGAGTGGAAGGAAGAGAGAGAGACAGGGAGAGAGAAATGTCAATGTGAAAGAGAAACATCCATTGGTTGCCTTCTGCACTCGCCCCGACCTGAGGCATGGCACCTGCAACTGAGGTACCTGCTCTTGACCAGAATCAAATCACAATGACCCTCTAGCCCGAGGACTGAAGTTTTAACCACTTAGCAACCCCAGCCAGGGCTATGTGGAATTATTTTAAGACCACAAGGCATAGTATAATGCAGCGGTTATCAACCTGTGGGTCGCGACCCCGTTGGCAGTCCAATGACCCTTTCACAGGGGTCGCCTAAGACCATCCTGCATATCAGATATTTACATTATGATTCATAACAGTAGCAACATTACAGTTATGAAGTAACAATGAAAATAATTTTATGGTTGGGTCACAACATGAGGAACTGTATTTAAAGGGCCAGAAGGTTGAGAACCACTGGTATAATGGCTAAGAGACCTACCCAAATCTTATTGCTACTTAGAACCAAAGTAAAGCTCATTGTATGAATATCAGTGGCCTAGCATTACTTCATAAATATTTGTTAAAAATAAGAGAGGGAGAAAGAGCTAGTGTCACTTTCTAAGGGCTTCCCATGATAATTCAGATTTCTTAGCTTGGCCAGCAAGGTTCTACATTTTCTAGCCAATCTCATTATCTTGCTCCAAAATCATTTCCTATCAGCTCTTTCATTGCACCCTATACACAGAAACCCTCTTGCTGCTCATTCTCTCCTTATAACCTTAGCACATGCTGTTCCCTGTGCCTAGAACTTGTTCCCACATCTTCCCACGACTTACTGCCCCCACTTCATTTTAGGTCCTTTCTAATATTACTTCCATGTAACATACCCTTCACCTCAGACTCCCAGTACTCACCTACCTACTTTTTATATTTCTTATTTAATTTTTATCATCTGACATCACATTATATATTTGTTTCCTGTTTGTCTTTCTCCTCTACTAGATAAGAAGCAAATTGAGAGCAGGGACTTTGTCTTCTTCACAATTATATCTCCAGTACCTAGAACATTGCCTAATAGTAAGTGCTTGATAAATACTTGCTGAATGAATGAACCTGGACACAATTGAGTGGAATCCTTATAGTCATAGTTATTTAATCTCTCACAGCCTCAAATTCCTCATTTCCTACCTGAGTGTTGTCAAGAGGATTAAATGAGATAATGTATTTAAAGCATTTAGCCTGGTGTTTGGCACATGGCAGGTGGCTCATGCATTCTCTTTCTTTTATATTCTGATATATTAACTGTTATTTCTGCCATTTTTCTGTGACCCATGACCCTTCCCCCCAATTTAGGCAGCAGGAGCTAGGGAATTATATATAGATCACAAGCCTGAGACCAAACCATATCAGCTGAACAAGTTACTTTACCTCATCAAGCCTGTTTTTTGCCTGCACTACTGTTATTATGAGCCTCATGTGAAATAATACACATAAAGTTTTTAGTGAAGGCCCTGCCACATAGTGATAAAATAAATGTTACATCCCTGTATCTCCCCAGAGCACACAGTGTTATGTGAGGCTAAAAACCTGAGTAATTTAACAATGAACAATGGCCAGAAATGTAGGCCTTAGAGATGAGAACAGAGAATGAAGGAGGTATGGACACTAATGGAGGGAACATAGACCAAATGAGGGAAGAAAGGGGAAAATTTCACTGTGTTTGGATTAGGAAGTAAAATAGCATAGTGTTTAAGAGTTTGTGTTCTTGGAGATGGATTACCTGGATTTGAACCTTGGCTCTGCAATTTACTAGTTGTGTTGTTATGATGGGCAAATTATTTAACCATTCTGTGTGTCAGTTTTCTCATTATGCAATGGAAATAATGATAGCATCTAACCTCTTATTTTGAGGGTTAAATGAGCTAAAACCTTTTGAGTAAGACATAACTGGCACATTATAAGAGCTTAGTAAGTAAAAGCTGCTATTATCATTTTTCAATTTAATTCCCTGGTTCCTCTAGTGAGGCTCTTGTTCCTGGGGACACTAAATGGCACATAGGGGCCATTATTGTCTCAAGTTAGAGCTGCATCAAGCATGTTCCTAGAAACGCTTTCCCCAGGACACCTATTTTTCTCCTCTGAAGTTGACACATGTAAAGTTTAGATCAGGTTCTTTTGTTAAAACTGAGAAGCAGGCCCTGGCTGGTATTGCTCAGTGGCTAGAGCAGTGATGGTGAACCTTTTGACCTTGGCGTGTCAGCATTTTGAAAAACCCTAACTTAACTCTGGTGCCGTGTCACATATAGAAATTTTTTTATATTTGCAACCATAGTAAAACAAAGACTTATATTTTTGATATTTATTTTATATATTTAACCGTTTGAGTCCCAAGCAGTGCGATCGCGCTGCTGAGATTTTATGTCGAGAAAACATACGATTCGTTTGAGTCCCAGGGGGTATTGAAAAAACACTGTGGAAGAATCCCAAACAGCGCAACCGCGCTTTCTCTAAAGGAGTACGAAAAGACCCAAACAGCGTGATAGCACTTGTTTTATTTTATGTCGAGAAATACCAAGCAGCGCGATCGCATGCTTGGGACTCAAACGGTTAAATGCCATTTAACAAAGAAAAATCAACCAAAAAAATGAGTTCGCGTGTCACCTCTGACACGCGTGTCATAGGTTCGCCATCACTGGGCTAGAGTGTCAACCCACACCGAAGGTTTGTGGGTTTGATTCCCAGTCAAGAGCACATATCTGGTTTCAGGTTCAATCCTAGGCCCTGGTTGGGGTGCATACAGGAGGCAACCAATTGATGGGTCTCTCTCACATTGATATCTCTCTCTCTCCCTCTCTCTCCCCACCTCCCTTCCACTCTCTCTAAAAATCAATGGAAAAATATCTTTGGGTGAGGATTAACAAAAAAATACCAAGCAAACAAAAAGGAAAAACTGAGAGGCAGGCTTCAGCCTGTAGTTCCCAAATTTTGCTGCACATTAGAATCACTGGGGAGTGGTTAAAAGTGCTGATACCCACATTGTATGCCTTATCAGTGAAATCAGAATGTCTGGAAACAGGTGCCAGGGATCAGCATCTTTTAAAGGTTCTAATATGCAACAAATTTGAGGAACCACTGGCTTAACAGATTTATTTTCCTTCTGTGTTGAGGGTGCTGTATAATTTGAAGCCTTTACCTGGGAGGACATTGTTTCATTTTTCAAAGTAATGTGTATAAAACTATGAAAGTAGCAGGGCAGTCCTAAACTGACTAAAATGCTGTTGAAATAGTCAATAGTGATCTCTGGTGGTGTGATGAGAACCTAAAATGATCTGGTATTCTTGCAGGAATGCTCTTAACACAAGGAAAAAGTATCAATGACCACTCTCCACCCCTTACCCCCTCTACCATATACATATATTATCTAGAAAGGGAAAATGAAGCCTAGACAGGAAGTTGACCAAGATCACAAAAGAATCATTAATAGCTGTGGAACTGAAACTTGACTGGTTCTCCAACTTCCCCTTCCTCTCTAGGACATCCTCCCCCAGAGTGGCTTCATCTTCTCAACTTCCCAGTATGAGCACCACAAATGTGAATCAATAGCTTCCAAATTGCATTTCTAGCTCCTAACCATGACCTGGATTCCTGCAACTGCCAAACACAGTTATATAACTGACCTGAGCCAGAAATATCTGGAGAGAAATGATCTCTCTCTTCTGAGCCCTGCAGTTTTTATTTCTCTTGTGGGATAGAAGGCAAAAGTTGAACTGCTGGCTAAGGAAGTCTGAGCAACTGAGCCTCTGGTTAAGGTTAACTGTCTCCATTGTACAAATGAAGAGAATAAGGCCCAATGAAAGGTACTGTCTAGCCCAGTGATGGCGAACCTTTTGAGCTCGGCATGTCAAAATTTTGAAAAACCCTAACTTAATTCTGGTGCCGTGTCACATATCGAAATATTCATAATTTTTTTTTGATATTTGCAACCATAGTAAAAAAAGATATTTTTGATATTTATTTTATATATTTAAATGCCATTTAACAAAGAAAAATCAACCAAAAAATATGTATAAAATGAACAAAAACAGAAAAACAATGTACATTTAGGAAAAAATAATAATAAAAACAATGATAATCAAATGGTACGAAAACTAGAAATTAGTGACTTTTTTGGTGCTGAAGTTTGTCTGCTAATTCTTCGATTGCAGGTTCACACTTGGTGCACTTCAAGGCCAAGCAAGCGCCACTAACTTCATCTGTTAGCCGGTTTCTTTTGTTCATTTTAATATTATTTAATGCTGAGAACAAAGTCTCACAAAAATATGTTGATGAAAAAATTGTTAGCAAAGCCATCGCTAGATTTTTTATGTCGCTAAAAGTGTCAGGTACTCTGTTCCAAGCACTCAAAATTTCTTGTTCGTAGTTGCACTCTTCTTCATTATTCAAACGATTTCGTTCCAGATTTTCAAGTTTCCACCTTAAGTCGACAAACACATGAGTCCAAATGCTACCTTGAAAATCTGCAAGTTGCATCTCTAAATCGTCAATTTGTATCCACTGGAAATCCTTTAATTCCAAAGTACTGTAAACAACTACATCCAGATACTTAATTATTTTAATGGTCTGTTGTTCTAGGCTTCTAAATTGGTCGAATCTTTCACTGAACTGTTCAAATAACGAGTTTACTATATTCTGGTACATAAGTATGGACTCCATTACACTCGTTGTAGTGGCCTTCTCGAAATACTTTTTTATCCGAGGAAAATACTTATAAGTTTTAGTTTCAATATCTCGCTTGAAAATTTTAAGTTCACTTTCAAAAGATTTTATGTATCCAAACATAACGTCAATACTTTTGCCAAAACCTTGTAATTTTAAGTTCAGTTCATTCATATGAACAGAGAGATCTGTAAAAAACATCAAATTGCTGACCCACTTATGATCACTGATCTGAGGAAAGTTTGCCAGATCCTTATTCTCAATAAATACCATAATTTCTTCAAAGCACTCCACAAATTGCTCAAGTACTTTACCTCGACTCAGCCATCTCACATTATTGAACATCAGTAGTCCACTGTAGGTTGAATCAACTTCCTGTAAGAGTGCAGAAAATTCTCGCTTGTGAAGGGGTCGAGAAGCTATAAAATTCACAATTTTTGTTACAACTGACATTAAATCATTCAATTCTGAGAATCCCGATTTGGCACACAACACCTCCTGATGGATAATTCAATGAAAAGGTACAAGTGGATGTCTAATAGCTTCCATAAACAATTTCAGGAATCCCACATTTTTTTCCCCACCATATCTGGTGCCCCATCTGTCATGACTGACACAATTTTAGAGATATCAATGTTTAGGTCACTGAATGTTTTTATAACAACCTTACATATTTCGTTTCCTGATGTACTTATTGGCACTGATTCTAACTTTATCAACTCTTCTCTCATTGTGAGACCATCAGAATATCTAGCAATAATGGCCAACCGAGCATTTGATGTGACATCAGTAGTTTCATCAAGAGAAATCAAAAAATATTTACAACTATTTAAGTCTTTTTTTAATTGATGTTGTATGTTTTGTTAAGATCTATTACTCTGTCTTTGATAGTATTTCTACTGAGTGGTAACTCAGAAATTCTTTTAATAATATCATCTTTATTTTTCATATCGTGAAATAGAGCTAGTGCACATCTTAGAAATGTTTCCTTAATAAATTCTCCGTCATTGAGGGCTTTTCCATGCTGAGCTATGGAGTGAGCAATACAGTAACTTGCTGATGTTAAATTTGTAGAGCATCTTACAAATTTAATGATGGAATTTGGTTGACTTTTATAGAGGTGTAGCTGCCTAGAAATGTATTCCTTCCTTTCATCGATACTTTTTTTCAAGAGCTGACAATGATTAGTTTCAAAATGTCTCTTTAGATTCCATGTTCTGCTTACTACCGTTTCATTACACAGTATGCACAATGATCTGTTGTTTCTGTTGACAATCTCGTACATCTCGGTCCATATGTCTTGAAAGGGTACATCTCGATCCATATGTCTTGAAAGGGTCGGCTACTGCTACTTCCACTTCCTTTATCATTCAATCTTGCTTTTTTATTTTTTTGATTCTCCATCACAAGGCTGCAAAAATAAATATAAATCAAAGCGTTCTTTATAAAAGGTTGATAGGTTTCTTAGCTATTAACTTTTTGCAGTGTTGTTGCACTGACTCCTGGTGCAAAACAATTCAAAGATAGTATGTATAACCAACAAATATATGGTGCTGTAATCAATTATCTGACACACAGAATGTCTCATTGAGCACTGTTGCAATGTATATCTTTTTCTTCTAACCCTCCCACTCCTGTCTCCTAACGAACATGGCGATCAAGTGCGTCCGTTTGCTGAATGCACCCGAACGTACAGGAAGCTTACCCAAGGCACATGTTGACAATAATGAGGCTGTTTCCAGAATTGGGCATTTTGTCACTTGAGTAAAAATAAAATGCCATGAGTAAAGATTAATCTCTTTATAGTGCAATTCTTAACCTTTTTATATTAATGTCAATATTGGAACAATGTATCTTGGATGTTTTCACTATGTATCTTTGCTACGCAACACCGATGTACATGTTTACATCCGGTTTTAGAATTGCATTATTGATCATGAGTAACGTGAGTAATAATATTACTCGAGTGATGCCCAACTCTGGCTGTTGTGAGAGACAAATATTTGAATTATGCAATTTTTTGTCTCTGTCGATGCGTGTCACCTCTGACATGCGTGTCATAGGTTCACCATCGCTGGTCTAGCCCATCCATCTTGACACATTCTTCTCTGTCCTGGATCCAAGGGGGCTTCATATCAAGTAGGGAAAATGAGGCCTGAGTACAGAACTAACTCTCCAGGCAGGCTTCTGAAAGTCCTGGGCTAACCTGTAGCACCAGCACTAATGGAACACTAGGGGTGTGACATTCTCAATAGGAGGTAACGACAGATGATGCCCGAGTATAAGAAAAAAGTATGGGGTTGTACGGTCTGAAAGAAGATGCTAGGATATGAGAGTTGGAGGGTAGAGGATGAGGATTTAGGAACTAAAGCATGGAATGGGGGTGAGGTGGATCCTTGCACATAATCTAGTGGAGCTGAGTCACTGCTGCAGAAGTGGAGTGGATTCTGAGGACTGCAGTGTCAGGAGCAAGGGAGATCTGGGGCCCCATTTGGGTAGCTTCCCTGTAAACATACTGAGAATAGCCAGTGACTCCACTGCCCTTCCCTCGCCAAACATAGCAGATCTCTGCTGCCCACCACAGGTGTGACTCCAAGGATACTGGGGTCCCTGGGGACCAAGAGGCCTTCCTGGCTAGTGTGAGGTGAAGACCTGGGCTGAAGATACCCTGTCCCTTCCACTTCCTCCATAATCTCCATTTCCTGGAACTTCTAATTGATACTGTTATAATAACCTGGTTATTAGATAACAGAAAAGGAATAAAGGGCAGACTAGATAATATAGGCATGCCATTTATACAGATTTGCAAGGAAGCTGAAGTTAACATTCTCCAAGTCTGTTCCCCACCGATTATTGGGTGAAGACACTGGACAATAGATGCATGCCCAGTAAGGTCTGGGTGACGTGGGAAGGTGCTTATCTGTCATTCACACCTGGGAACAAGTCAGTGGCCAGAACAGGTGTGGCCACTGCAAGTGCAGGAAGATTTGATATTTAAGCTCCTGAACAAAGGAGGCCCTTTCTCTCTCTTGCTTGCCTGCACTCCTGGGATTCCTGTTGCAGGGGGCAAGCTCCCCGGCACCCATGAGCTGGCCATGTGGACTCCATACAATGGACTAATGGATTTTAACTAGACTGATACTCTGCTGGACCCAGCTCCATCATGGAACAGAAACTCTGGACACTGGGCCTACTTTTTACTCTGCTGGACCCCCAGCTATACCTTTTTTAGGACTGGGTTAGGGGCATGGGACTTTACACCCAAGAAATATAATTCCACGCCAATAAAAACCATTCATCCCGGCCCTACCTGGTTTGGCTCAGAGGATAGAGCATCAGCCTGCGGACTGAAGGGTCCCAGGTTCGATTCCAGTCAAGGGCATGTACCTTTGTTGTGGGCATATCCCCAGTAGAGGGTGTGCAGGTGGCAGCTGATGGATGTTTCTCTCTCGTCGATGTTTCTAACTCTCTATCCTTCTCCCTTCCTCTCTGCAAAAAATCAATAAAATATATTTAAAACAAAACAAAACAAAAAAAAATTCATCCTGTGGGGCCTCTGCAAGTGCTTATTCCAGCGGTACCCCAACAACCCCACTCCCACTATTGTCAGGGAAATTGGATTCCTGCAGCCAGAAGGTGGGTGGGTGGGACTACTGCTCTTCCCTCTGCCTCTTTTTTTTTTTTTTTTTTAATCCTTTATTGTTGAAATTATTACAAATGTCTCCCCTTTTCCCCCCATTCACCCCTTCCACCCTGCTCCTGCCCTTTAATGGAGGCTCTATCTGACTTTCCTACAGGAGAGGATATTTCTTCCAGAGCTCACAACCTGGAAAGGGTTAACAACCAAACTGACAAAACATGGGTAGAAGGGCATGTGTTTTAATTGCTGCATTCACAAAAGCATGTGGATGGTGAAGGTTTTCCTAGAGTGACTGAGGTTGGTGCTGAAACCTGAATGAAGGACCAATAACCAGGAGCCTAGCAAGGGGGTAAGGCCAGAGCCAAGATTCCTGGTGGAGATATCGGTCACAGGTCTAGGAATAGAATGGAAGTAATTAATAGAACCATTTTGTGGGGAGAGAGGTGAGGATAAGGAGGAGAAGGACCAACTAAAGCAGCATTGAGTAACATAGACATTATCTCCGGGGCAGTGTTTAGACATTGCAGCTCTCGGCAGTAGCCTTGCCTGTTCTGAATCAGATTTTAGAAAAATTTGGCTTCATGACAAACTGATTGGAGGGGTTGGAGTCAGGAATTCATGGGAAGAAATGATAGTGACCTGGGCTATAGTAGGAGGTGGATAGGATATGATAGGCAATGAGGTATATTAAGGAGATAGTCTGGAAAAAGAATGGTCACTGATTGTATGGGTGTTACCACTAAGACTGCAGGCAAGACAAGACCTCGGTTCTTGTCTTCTTGAAGGAAAGATTTCAATCAAGAGACAAAGTATAGGAAAGCAAACAAGAGTTTATTGATCTCAGCAAAAACACACTTAGGACAGTGAAACCAGGAAGGGCTTAGACAGGGGTGGGCAAACTTTTTGACTCGAGGGCCACAATGGGTTCTTAAACTGGACCGGAGGGCCGGAACAAAAGCATGGATGGAGTGTTTGTGTGAACTAATATAAATTCAAAGTAAACATCATTACATAAAAGGGTACGGTCTTTTTTTTTTTAGTTTTATTCATTTCAAACTGGCCGGATCCGGCCCGCGGGCCGTAATTTGCCCACGGCTGGCTTAAAAGAATCAAAAGAAAGATAATAATTAATTGGGGCACCCTTAAAATCCACCCTTAAAATCCTTAGGATGGAGGACCCAGTGCGCTGTCCCTCCTAGGCTGGGCTGCGTTGGCTCACTGGGAAATCAGAGAAAAGGGGGCCTTAGAGACAGGTTCAGGGTTTTAGCCTGCCCATTGCTCTTCTGGTTGCAAGTCTCAGGGGTCCCTTAGAGGTTAGGAGATGCGTCCCTGTGGGGGAATGAGAGAGGGAAAGGAATGGTATAGCTGTACTCACTGGAGGGAGAGTGAGCTGGGACCTTTGTTTTCAGGGATTTTAAAGGTTGGGTGTGTAGAGTTGGCCTTGGGGAGGATCAATAGAATATTCATAAGTTTTATGCTGATATACCAAAATGAGATTTATTCTCCTAATTTGTCTGTCCTTGGGTGTGGTTGGCAAGTGGCACTAATTGGATTTCATTTACACAAATGCATGTGTTAGACTGGGAAGGGCAAAGAGAATCAAACTCGGTCCCTGCTGTGGGATCTAAGCTCCTCACCCCTTACACTCTGTGGGGTCTGTTACTCTTCACTGTTGTTATAGTAATGTTATGGTCATAAGGAAACCCTTCTAACGTGTGGAAATAATTATTGTGTGAAATAATTAATGTGTGAAATGTTTGCTGTGTAAAGACCCCAATACTCTGTAACTTCCAAAATGTGGTGAAAGCCCCACTATCTTGATGTAAATGCCCTAAGCCACTACAGGGTAAATACCCTGCTCCTAGCAAAGGCACACCATCTGGCCCACACTGATAAGACACAAGTTGTTTACCACTGGCTATATAAGCACCAGATTTTTCTTCTGTGAGTGTCTCCTGCCTGAAGAGAGGAGGACTCCACGTCACTCCGTGAGACAAGCCCCTGATTGACTGCTCTGCTGTGTGAGCCTGAACCAGCTGTGGCCACCTGTCTGTCTCTGTCTTCATCGTCCGTCTTTCGGTGTGCATCACTGGGTGGCCTTTGCTGGAGCCTAGGACCCACTAGGAATAGGTAAATAAACCCTGTGTGATTGCATACTAATTCTGTCTTGTATGTTCATGTGTTCCGGTTCAGCTCAGCTGTCTAGACATTGAAGTATCAGGGGATAGGCCGTTATTGCTGACTCCTGGTCACCTGTGTTTGTTCCACTAAGTCTAGACAGATAATAATTAATTGGGGCATAATTGGGACACCCTGAAAGGAAGCACCTGGAAAGCTCCTGAATATTCTATTAAGTTCTTCCCCTTGGACTTCCCCTAAAATCTCCACCCTTAAAATCCTTAGGATGGAGGACCCAGTGCGCTGTCCCTCCCAGGGGCCTCCCGCTCCTTCTTCCTCCTCCCCTTTCCCTCCCTCTCCTCCTCCCCCCTAGGCTAGTTACCTTTACCTTTCTCACTCCCAAGCTCCTGGGGCCCTTCCTTTGCCTCTATAACTTATTTCTTCTATGAATTACTTCTTCTACCTTTGTGATTTTATATATAAACTAGAGGCCCGGTGCACAAAAATTTGTGCACTCGGGGGGGAAGAGGGGTCCCCCAGCCCGGCCTGTGCCCTCTCGCAGTCTGGGACCCCTCCGGAGATAACAACCTGCTGGCTTAGGCCTGCTCCCGGGTGGCAGAGGGCATGCCCAATCCCTAGGTGCAGCCCCTGGTTGGGCTCAGAGCAGGGCCGATTGGGGAGTTGGGGCGCCGCCCCGTCATGCACAGAGCAGGGCGGATCGGGAGGTTGCGATGCTACCCTCAGTCACTCTCAGGGTAGGGCCGATTGGGAGGTTGGGGCACTGCCCCCTCTCACACTCAAGGCAGGGTCGATGGGGAGGTTGCAGCGCCACCCCCTGTCACGCACAGAGCAGGGCCGATCAGGGGGTTGGGGCGCTGCCCCCTGTCACTCACAGAGCAGGGCCCATCAGGGGGGTTGGGGCTCCGTACCCTGTCACACACAGAGCAGGGTCGATCAGGGGGTTGAGGAGCTCTCCCCTGTCATGCACAGAGCAGGGCCAATCAGGGGGTTGAGGAGCTCCCCCCTGTCACTCACAGAGTAGGGCCAATAGGGGAGTTGGGGCACAGCCCCCTGTCACACACAGAGCAGGGCAGATCAGGGGGTTAGGGCGCCACACCCTGTCACACTCAGGGCAGGGCCAATGGGGAGGTTATGGCTCTACCCCGTTACACACAGAGCAAGGCCCATGGAGGGGGGTTGGGGCGCCACCCTCTATCACCCACAGAGCAGGGCTGATCAGGGGGTTGGGGCGCCGCCACTGTCACACTCAGGGCAGGGTCGATGGAGAGGTTATGGCTCTACCCTGTCACACACAGAGCAGGGCCCATGGGGGGCGGGGGGTTGGGGCGCCTTCCCCTGTCACACACAGAGCAGGGCAGATAGGAAGGTTGTGGCCCCGCCCCCTGTCACACACAGAGCCGCAGGGCGATCAGGGGGTTTGGGCGCTGCCCCCTGTCACGCTGATCCCGGTGCCGGGAGGCCTCGCTGCTCCGCTGATCCCGGTGCCGGGAGGCATATTACCCTTTTACTATATAGAATAGAGGCCTGGTGCATGGGTGGGGGCCGGCTGGTTTGCCCTGAAGGGTGTCCTGGATCAGGTTGGGGGTCCCCACTGGGGTGCCTGGCCAGTCTGGGTGAGGGGCTGAGGGCCGTTTTCAGGCTGGCGGGTGACTGAAGCTCCCAACCGCTCCTTTTTTTCTTTTCTTTTTTTTTCTATTCTGGGCCAGCTTTAGCTCTGAGGCCTCGCTGCTGAAAGCAGGTTTCTGGCCTTTACCTTCTGTATTTGATACAATGTTGCAGTCTGGCTGACTGAAGCCCGGCTGACTGAAAGCCGGTTTCTGGGGTTTTGTTTAGCTTCTATATTTGCAACATAGTTGCTTAGAGTTGCAGCTGAGAGGCCGGCAAGACAGGCGGGGAACGTTGGAGTCTGCCATCACTGGAGCAAGCAAGCCTCCCTGTTCACTTCAGTGCATGGCTGCCGGCTGCCATCTTGGCTGACAGTTAATTTGCATAAGGATATGCTGATTAGCCAATGGGAAGGGTAGCGGTCGTACGCTAATTACCATGTTTCTCTTTTATTAGTGTAGACTAGAGGCCCGGTGCACAAAAATTTGTGCACTCGGGTGGGTCCCTCAGCCCGGCCTGTGCCCTCTCGCAATCTGGGGCCCCTTGGGGCCCCCTTTCCCTGGCTGCTGGCACCAGTTTTCTTCCGGTGCCCAGAACCCAGGCCTTCACACTTCGCCGGGAGGGGCCCGCACAGTGGGCGAGGGGCTTAGCTCTTTTAAAAATACTTCTGAATGTTTGGTAAATAACCCTATAGGATTATACTTTCTGGAACATGTTGGTTGTTAAGGGCTGATTTGGAAAATCAACAAAATGTATGTTAAAATCCTAATCCCTAGAACCTCAGAATGTACCTGTATATGGAGATAAGATCTTTAAAGAGGGGATTACATTAAATTGAGGCAGTTCCAGTGGGACCCTTAGCCCATTTCACTGAAGTTCTTATAAGAAGAGGAATGTTGGGGTCCTGCCCAGCAGGTCCAGGGGTTCCCAAAGGTGTGCACGGAGTCGGCGAAGAAGGAATGACACAGAGGCAGTGTTCAGGTAATCATCATAGCCAGGTTCTCTTTTTATTGTCCTGTTACATCTATATTTATACTATTTGATCCTATCAGCATGCCTCTATAAGCTTTTTTTTGCCCAGGAGAGCATGGGGTCCGTTTATTGGGGGGTCAGTCAAAGGGGGAGCTGGCTAGGGTGAGGTAGGGCAGCAGTTTGTCTGGCCCCCGCGAAACCCAACTTGAGTCCAGAGCCTCAACCGCTTTGAAGCCAAAGTCTTCCTCCACCTTTATCTGCGGGGCGGGGGGGGGGGGGGGAATGGGGTGGGGGGGCAGCTCCGGAGTCAGCGGGACTCCCGCCTGGTGCCCTTCCTGTGGCGCTCGCTGCGCTCGCTGCCTCTTCCACCCGCTGGGCCCCTCGCCAGGGGCTGGGCTGCTGGCTTCTGTGGGCGCTGGTGTCCTCCTGGGCGGGGACAGCCCCTCTTTCTCTGGAGGCTCGTTCTCAGCATTCCTGGGGTGGGGGCGTCTGTGCCCTGGCTGCCCTCATCCTCCAGTAAGATGGTGAACTGGCTGGCCCGGTAGTCATCGCCGTAGGAGTCCAGCACCTTCTTGAGGAACCTCCGCTCCTGCTGGAGTCTCCGTGTTATCCTCTGTACCTGATGGAGCCTGTTCAGGACCCGCTCGTTCACCTGCTTGATCTCCCTGCAGTGCCGACCCAGCGCCTGGTACTTCCTGTGATTGAGTTCCCGTTGGCACCGCTGTTGCTGGCCTCGGGCTGCCTCCTCCCCTTTGTCTCGCTCCTGGAGGCTGGAGCTGCCCAGACCCCCAGACACGAACTCCACTTTGGTCTCAAGCTCGCTCTCCAGGATGTGACCTAAGAACTTCTCAAAGCCCACGGCTGCCATGGACCCCTCTCTCTGCTCCAGCTCCATTTCTCCCTGGCTCCCAGCGCAGAACTTCCAACCTTGCAAGCCTCTAGTTTAAAGTGGCTTGCAAAATGACACAGCCCATCCAATTTCACAGCCAGGCACCCAGGCCCCAGCTGCTAAGCCTCCTGGGAGTTGTAGTTCTCTATGTCTGGCTTGCCTCCCTCGCCCCACCCCCATCCCAGTCCCAACTGAAAGGCCCTGCTGGCTGGTCTAACCCTGTGGCCAGTCATCTGAGTCACCTCGGGTCTTTATTCCTGTCCTGACACTGCGCCATCTGACCACGGAGACTCTCCTCTTGGGAAGCCCCAGGGTCTCCTTCTGGGTCTCCTCAGGCCAGGCACTGGATCGCGTGCCCCAGCGGCGATGCAGCTCTGGCGCCTGAGTCTCCTTCTGGGGCCTGGCTGCATCGCCCCCAGGGACCTGATCGTGTGCCCCAGCTGCGACGCAGCCCGGGCCCCTGGGTCGCCTCAGCCCAGTCACCGGATCGCGTGCCCCAGCGGCTTCTGGGTCTCCTGCTGGGGACTGGCTGCATCGCCCCCGGGACCGGATCTCGTGCCCCAGCTGCAACTGCAGCCCAGGCACCTGGGTCTCCTCAGACCAGGCACCGGATAGCATTTCCCAGCAGCGATGCAGCCCCGGCGCATGGGTCGCCTTCTGGGTCTCCTGCTGGGGCCTGGCTCCGCCTCCTGGATCGTGTGCCCCAGGGGCTATGCAGCTCCAGCGTCTGGATCGCCTTCGGGGGCCTGGTTTCGTCGCCCCCGGGGACCGGATCTCTGTTCCCAGCTGCGATGCAGCCCCGGCCCCTGGGTCTCTTCAGCCCAGGCACCAGATAGCGTTCCCCAGCGGGCGACGCAGCCTCCACCCCGTGCATGGGTCACCTTCTGGATCTCCTGCTGGGGCCTGGCTGCGTCGCCCCCGGGGACCGGATGGTGTCCCCAGGCAGCTAAGCAGCGGGCCTCTGGGTGTTCTCCCATCCACCTCTTCCCTGCCCCACCCAGCTTCTCCTATTACTGGCCCAGGGCCGGCAAAGGCAGCCAGGTTCTCCTATCACAGAAGCCGGCAAAGGCGGCCTGGCTTCTCCAAGCAAAGGCAGCTCGGTTCTCTCGCTCTTGGCTGCCACCTGGGTTTCCGATGCAGTCAGCGGCAGGCGGCTTCTTCCCTCCTTCCCCTTTCGCCTCCCAGCATTGCGACTACATATGCAAATTAGCCGCCATATTTGTTGGCGATTAACCGCCATCTTGGCTGGCAGTTAATTTGCATATCACCCTGATTAGCCAATGGGAAGGGTAGCAGTCGTATGCTAATTACCATGTTTCTCTTTTATTAGTGTAGATGTTCTCTTTATAGTTTGAGTCTTAGCTCTGAATTCTTTCCTAGCCAGAACTCAAGTACCAAGATTGCTGAACCCAGGGCTGGTCCAACCTCACCTGTCTAACTCCTGGTGTGTTTCCCGCTGACTACAACAGAAACTTGATTAAAAGCCTGAGTAAATTAATTAAGTTTTAGACAGTCTTTCAATAAGAAAGGCGTTCTTGAGAAAAAATTGAGAATTATTCTCTTTGGAACTTAGTAAAAAAAATTTTTTTAAATGTATGTACTAGTTATTGCTACTTCTTTCCTAAATTCAAATTTTCCTACACATAAATAGTAATTTTTAAACAAGTGTATGGTAATTTATTTCTTACCAAAGAATCTGAATAAACCCCTGTTAGAAAACCAAGCAGCTGTGTTTCTCATCCTTTTAAAAAAAAAATCAATATTAATTTTATGGATCATAATATTTGTCCTGTCCTTTGAACTATCTTTCTTTTTCACAAATTTTTAATGTAGTCCATTATTGATATTTCTTGATAAGCTCAATTTTCTGAATATTATAGAGTTGTGTTGACTTTAGTGTGCTAACCTAGGTCATTAATGCTTTGATATTCATCTGAGGGTACATCTTGCCTTATTTCTCTTTTACCCAAACCTTACCCAAAAATACCTGAGAAATGGAAATTTGATTTGTAAATATTACAAAATTAGCAATTCAAACAAGATTTTCATCTGTTTATGAACTTGAGTCTCTTGAAATTTTTAATTCTATTACATCAGGAGATAAAATTCCTGCCCTATCTGGTGTGGCTCAGTTGATTAGAGCATCATACACAAAAGGTGCATTCTATTCCTAGTCACGGTACATATCCAGGTTATGAGTTCCATCCCTGGTCAGGGCGCATACGGGAGGAGGCAACTGATTGATTTTTCCCTCTCACATAAATCTCTCTCTCTCTCTCAAAAATTAATAATAAAAAAGATAAAATTCCTCTAAAAATCTATTTGAATGCTTTCTTTTTTTCTTCATCTTTGAGAAATGTGTTTAATTTTTTGCAGTTTTCTTTTTTGTTTCTTTATTGATTAAGGTATTTCATATGGTCCTTATCGCCCCATTGCCCCCCCCCCCCCCCCCCCCCCGCCCCAAACCCTCCAATCATGCCCTTTTGTCTGTGACCATTGGTTAGGCTTATATGCATGCATGCAAGTCCTTTGGTTGATCTCTCTCCTTTATCCCCACCCTCCCCTACCTTCCCTTTGAGGTTTGATGGTCTGATTGATGCTTCTCTGTCTCTGGATCTGTTTTTGTTCATCAGTTTATGTTGTTCATTATATTCCACAAACGAGTGAGATCATGTGATATTTATCTTTCTCTGACTGGCTTATTTTGCTTAGCATAATGCTCTCCAGCTCCATCCATGCTGTTGCAAATGGTAGAAGTTCCTTCTTTTTTACCACAGCATAGTATTCCATTGTGTAGATGTACCACAGTTTTTTAATCCACTCATCTGCTGATGGGCACTTAGGCTGTTTCCAACTCTTAGCTATGGTAAATTGTGCCACTATGAACATAGGGGGGGTGCATATATCCTTTCTGATTGGTGTTTCTAGTTTCTTGGAATATATTCCTAGAAGTGGGATCACTGGGTCAAATGGAGTTCCATTTTTAGTTTTTTGAGGAAACTCCATACTGTTCTCCACAGTGGCTGCCCCAGTCTGATTTTTTTTGCAGTTTTTTAAACTTTCTAAAGGACTATTTGTAATGGCAAGTTAAACCTTAATATTAGGATTAGCATAGGTTTGGTTGTAGAATGCATTAGTTTGGTGAAATTGTGATAATGACTAAAAATTGATTTGCTAATACAATATAGTTTCCCACATTAAAAGAGTGTTTTTGATAATATCAAATGTGCATTTCAAATTAAGTTTTGGCCTTTTAATTTTCTAGCCATAAAGGAGGCAGAAAAATATTTACCAATCATTGCATATTTATTAAAATAAAAATAACTTGGGCCGTGGCCATGTCAAGAACCCTAAATAATTCCATGGCCCAGATGGCACTTTCCTGAAGCTGTGAAAAGGATCCTGGGCAAAAAGCAAAGGAGGGGGCAGATCTCAGGCAGTCCTGATGTTTCAGCAATTCTGGTCTTCTGCCATAAAAGAGTTCTTAGTAAGCCAAGGCCTAAAGGAGGAGGAACTGACTATCTTCTGGGAAAGGCCTGTGTAATCTGGAACAGCACAAATTTCTCAAAGTGGGAGTTGGGATCCAAGTATCTCCTGGTTCTTGATGAAACAATTCAGTCATTTTTAAGGACATGAACCTGGGGAAATGACTGACTCTGGAAACAGTGTTATTCTGGTATGTTGGAATAACCCTGCTGATCAATACCAGGAAATCAGTCTCAATCAACTATATTCTTTGCTAAGTGCTAGAGGACTCACTAGAGAATAACTTTATTACAATAATAATAGGAATGATAATAAGAGCATTTATTGATTGCTTAAGTAAGCCAGGCACTTGATAGTCATTACAATTAAGAAACATTTTATTTGGCATTTATTTTACATTACTCCCTTGCCCTATCAGCTGTGGTTGTACCCAGGAATCCGACCCTGAATATGTAGGGGTCTTAATTAAGTGTAAGAAAATTCAACTGTAAATAACTAAGTCACAAAATATTTTATTTTCAAGTATATTTTTATTGATTTCAGAGAGGAAGGGAGAGGGAGAGATAGAAACATCAATGATGAGAGAGAATCAGTGATCAGTTGCCTCCTGCATGCCCCCTACTGGGGCTTGAGCCCAAAACCCAGGAATATGCTCTGACCTGGAATCAAACTGGGACCTTCTGGTTCATAGGTCGAGGCTCAACAACTGAGCAACACTGGCCTGGCAAGATTTTATTTTCTATTATTTCCTTTGCCTTGTCTTCTTTGATTATTTTTTTAAAGTGGTTCATAAATAAGATTATACCAATATTAATTTCCTGATATAATTATAATGTGATTATGAATGGTGTTAAAATAATTGGGGTAAAAAAATGATGGTACTTTTTACATGACTTTTGCAAGTTTTCTGTTAGTCTAAAATTAATTAAAAACAAAGTTGAAAAAATCTTCATAATTTCTTTACTACAATTTATATCTTTTATTTTATTATAGCAAAAAGCACTACATGTGCAATATAGAGATCATTTTACATGCACACAAGCAGAAAGAATAAAATGAAAATTCCCTAATTCAGCCGAGTAGAGGTATCTGCTATAAATATCTAGGTCTAAATTTATTGAGATGTATGTGTATATGGATATATAGTATGTATTAATTTCAATCAGTGATTCCATTTGCAAAGATAGAACTTTATATTTGTTGAACTTAATTTGTCTTAAACCTTTAATTTGCCTAAGGAGAGGAAACTTAATATAGCCACTTCCAGGTACTTCAGTCCTTTTAAGATTTCAAGTCAAATTCAGTCTCCTTTTTCTTACCCTTTAGGGGGCTTCTTTTCAACTTTGTGGCACCAGCCTCCTTGCTTCTGTTCACTAGAACCATGAACTATTGAAAGCCTCCAGCCTTCACAGGGCTGCAGGCTCACAGGGACTTTTTTTTTAGGATTTTGAAAGGCTACTCTTGGATCCCTTAACAGGGCCATCTCATTAGCCTTTACTCCTTTACTGCCCTAACACATTTCTGGTCTCTGGGGCTCTCTTTCTAAGATCTGCAGAATTTTGAGGCTACTCTCTGAAAAATGAGACACAGCTTCCTTTTCTTATGGGATCTCCAGAAACTTTGTTAGACTGTCTATCATACCTCCTTTGTGACTGACTGAATCTTGGCTGAAAGTATTGGCATTCCAGACTCTATCCATAAGACCCACTTACAGATGTACTCTGAGAAAATTCTCCTTCCAACTTTGTCTCTATCTCCTTTGGAGTGAGGAAAGCAAACAAACAAGCTTTTATAGTATCACATAGTCTCCCAGAATCTATTAGTTATGACAAAAACATAGAGGTTTTTGTATTGAAGGCAGACTCTTAGAAATACAGATTCTTAAAGTTTTTTGCTTTTTTGATTGATTGATTTTTGCCAAGGTCTTCAAAATTCCATTTTGTTAACAAATTATAAAAGAACTCTTTTTGAGACAACTGAAAATTTGATTATGAACTAGTTATTAGAAGATACCAAGGATTGATTTATTAATCTTGTTGGGTTTGAAAATGGCCTTGTGGTTACATATGAAAATATAATTTTTAGAGAAGTTAGTGAAGACCATTTTAGGCAGAGTGGGTTGGGAAGTGACAGGAATGGGAGGTAGGGGACATATTATAAAGAGCCACACATACAATTCTTTGATTTCATGCTCACAGCATCAAGCAGGGAGTGACATGATTAATTTGCAAAAAGTGGGGGAGTATGAGAAAAAATGTTTGAGACTAGGAGGTGGGTGGCTCGAAGATTTTTATTCCTTCCCCACCATCAGCACCCACATTGGAATCCACTAGTAAACTCTGTTGATTCTCTAAATTTCATCACCTCCCCATTCCAAACCACCATCATCTCTTATCTGGACACAATTGTTTCCTAATTATCAACTAACCAGTCTTTCTGCCTTCGTTCCTGTTCCCATAATACATTCTCCAGAGCTGCCAGAGTGACTTTTTAAAGCTAATTCAGATTGTCATTGCCCTGCTTAAAACATTCAATGGCTTTCTACTGCATTTAAAATGAAATACAAACTCTGCCATAGACCATGAATTTCTATGTAATCTGACCATTATCTTCCTCACCATCCTCTTGGTGCCATTCTCCACCTTACACAACAATCCAACACAGATCACTCTATAGTTTCCATTCTTTTTTTCAGTTACAAATGTTCATTTTGCTGAATACATTATCTACTGATAATGTGATAGTTCTATGGTAACATTTTAACCAAACTAGTACAAACTGAACTTCATTTATAAATAAAAAAGAATGATTAAAGGAAAAAGTGTTCAAGATCAGCAGCTAGATCTGAGATATAAAATAGTGACCAGATGGACAAAAATGTCAACATTAAATAGTACATTTTTATGTCATTCAAACTGGGTTCTTTAATGATGGGACAGTCATTACACATAGGTCTCAAGTTTTGTAGTTTTACATTTGGAATTTTATGTTTTAGTCTAATGAACATGGCTTCTTCATTAACTTTACACACAGAACATTTCCAATCAGGGCATTTTCTGGCATATTTTTCAAGAACTTAGAGCCAAAAAATTGAACTATATTGCCATTTGCCTCATAATACTTCCAGAAGAAAGTAATGAAAATAATTTGAAATGCCACTGTCTTCATCTTCCTACTGTTTAGTAAAATGAAGTAATAAATTGCTGCAAATTTGATTTCTCATTCCATTGCTGGTTCATGTTTACAGATCGTGGTAGTTTAAGATAATGAACAATGCCTCTTGAAAAACTGTTTCATAGACCACCTCTCACGCTCTGCTGAGGGAAGTGTAAAATGTATCACTCTATGAGGGGCAAGTGTCAATATTGATCCACATTCACAAATGCATTTCCTCTTTGATCCTGCAATTCTGACAGTTACCTGGAGCCCTCGAGCAGGTCAAGCTGCCACCCCCGGTGCTGCTGCTGCACCAGGTAAAAGGCCTGCTGACTCAGTGCCCCCCAAGCCCACCCACCCACCCCAAGCCCACAGTTCTCTGAGACTAGTCAGACTCTCAGAGGCCGGCAGCCGGGGAAAACACGCTTCCTCAGGGCTTGCCAGGGCAGCCTCCACCCTCACGGGCAACTGATCGCTAGCCCATCACTTTCAGCAATCACCGCATTTTATGGTTTTCCTCTACTGGAAATGAAAATATTCCTTAAAAAAAAGAGAGATGTAGGGGGTACTCCGTAAATCCAAACTCCAGCGAAGCTCTTCTGAACTGAGTGTGTCTCAAAGTTTAGCCCACGGGTTTAAAATGAGTATTTTGAAGGCAACTACACAGGGTTAACCGCAGGAAGTGAAATTATCTGGCTGGTACCCCCCACCGCTCATAAATCGCCGAGTTTATTCAGGGGAAAACCCTATTATAGACCAGAGGCCCGATGCAGGCAACTCCTGCGAGAGCAGGCCTTCCTTCCCCCGCTGCCAGCACTGGCTTCCCTCTGGCACCCGACCCGGGCTTCCCCCCGGCCGCCGGCAGGCACCCCGACGGGCTTCCCTCGCAGCCCCGGCTTCGTTGGGAAGGACGTCCGGTCTAATCACCGTATTACGCCTTAGTTACTATAGATAATATGCTGAGGAAGTTAGAAGCAGGATGAGGCGAGGCCTGAGGAATGAGGCTGAGGCTTAGGACTTGGGGAACACAGCGAAAAGGAGCGTGGTCTCCCTCTGTTTCAGGCAGGGAGTCCAACGAACCGCGGGCACCGCACTCGGACAGGTGGGGTTGCTGGACTTTCCCGCGCACCCGCCTCGGGTTGGGAAGAACCCGGATGAACTCCCCCTGAAGCCGGGACCCCGCCCACGGCCTTTGAATCCGTGAGCTGGGCGGAGTTGCCCTCCCTTCCGTACTGATTGGTTCGCCTTCGTAGGCCCCGCCTCGTGATTGAGTGTTCCCAGTGCCAGTTACAAAGCCTCGGCGGTTTCCCAGGTTGTTGTTGGGAGGAGGCGGCTCGACGTCTGACCAGACTCGCGGCAACTTAGCTCTCCGTAGAGCGCCCTTCCTCGGGCGCTCGGAAAGTGTGGGCGGCTTCTGGCTGCAGGCGCCGCAAGGAGGTGTATCCAGGCGGCTCGAGAACGACCCCGGGCGCCCAAGCGTCACCTTCGTCACCTACCCCGCGCCATGTCCTGGATGTTCAAGAGGTGAAGGGATGGAGGGAGTGGGACGCAGGGACGTAACGGCCTGGTGGTGTCCCCAAATGAACCTGACCTTCCCCGCGTTCCTTTCGCGGTTCCCTCGCGATTTGGGCGCATGTATTCGTTTTGCTGGTGGCTCATATATCTTCGGGAGAAGTAAACGCGTATTCTTGGTTGGTGAGGGGAGGCTCCTCAGGCGAGTCTGGTGCCAGGGCCTTGGAAAAATCTGCGTCCAGGCCTGTGGGGAGTGGGAGGGGTCTGGGGCTCAAAGCTCCAATCCTTAGCGGGGATCTCTACTGTGCTTTATTCAGCGAAACACCCATTAGCAACCCACTGTGCATTAGGCATTGTGCTCGGAATAAAGGGCCAAGTTGGACAGCCCTTGACCCTAAGTAGCTCACAGTTTATGTGCATACACTGACGTGCAAATATATATTTGCAGAGAAGCCAAAAGAGGTTTGCACGACCTGCAAGGAAAACGCAGGGGAAGTACCTTCCATCTGGTCTTAGGAGAGTGGAAACATCCTGGAAGACCCCCAGCTGACTTCCCTCTTACTTTTCAGTATCCAAATTGGTTTACATTCGCGTTCCTGAAACAGTTATTTATAAGGAGATTACGGTTCCCCTTAAACCAACGAGAGTGGGAGGCTTTGGGTCAGTCATCCTCTGATGGTGGCATGGTTTGAATACCTGAATAAGATAAGGAAGGAATTGAAGTAATGGATGCTGAATGTGTTATCTGTAATTATGTAAACTGCTTCACATATAATAATAGTTCCATATTTGCAAGTCTCTTCTAGCTCAATCTCCATTGAAATTTTGGCATATAAAGTTACAGACATCACATACATTTCAATTTAAATAGATAATCACTAGGAAAAAGATTTGTGAACCCTTATTGGGTTTTTCATTTTGAATATCTGTGGGTAGAAGAAACCTTCCCCACTCACTCAAATCCTGCTTTAACTAGAGTAACACTTTCTTAATCTTATACAGAAGTTCCCACATAAGAATTAATTTGTTGAAATAAAGTGTGAGAAAACAATTGGCCTATGAATATGGTATGGTCTTTGAAAAATACTTGATTTAAATTTTTTCCCCTGCCTTTTTTTTTTTTTTTAAATAGAGATCCTGTTTGGAAGTACTTGCAGACTGTCCAATGTGGTGGAGTCCATGGAAATTTTTCACGCCTCTCATATCCAACTTTCTTTCCCCGTTTTGAATTCCAAGATATTATCCCTCCAGACGACTTCCTAACTAGTGATGAAGAGTTAGATTCAGTTTTATTTGGAACTTTGAGAGGCCATGTTGTTGGACTACGCTATTACACCGGAGTAGTGAGTATAACTTTAGACGTTAAGTTAAAATGTGATGTATTACCCTGACTGGTTTGGCTCAGTGGATAGAGCATCGGCCTGCGGGCTGGGGGGTCCCGGGTTGATTCAGGTCAAGGGCATGTACCTTGGTTGCGGGCATATCCCCAGTGGGGGGTTGCAGGAGGCAGCTGATCAATGTTTCTAACTCTCTATCCCTCTTCCTTCCTCACTGTAAAAAAATCAATAAAATATATTTTAAAAAAATGTGATGTATTTATGGTATTAACCTAGAAAATAAAAATTACATGGTGATATGTGCATTTAATTTTTTTTTACTATATATTTTTATTGATTTCAGAGAGGAAGGGAGAGGGAGAGAGAGACTGCCCCCTACTGGGGATCTAGCCCACAACCACAGCATGTGCCCTTGACCGAAATCAAACTGAAGAACCTTCAGTCCCCAGGCCAATGCTCTGTCCACTGAGCCAAACCAGCTAGGGCTAATTTTGTTTTTACTTTAAATAATTGAAATATATATGGTCAAGAGTTAAATATCTAATAACTAATATTCCTTTACATTTATATCATACTAGTAATATACAAAGCACTTTTTTCTGTATGGTCTCATTTGATGGCTACATTGACTCTGAGGTATATAGGGCATCTATTATCTCCTTTCTGTAACTGAAGAACTGAAGCTCAGGAGGGTTACATGATTTGCCCAAAGGCACAGAAACTGTAATGTACATTTATAAAATGACTTCTAAGTCAGTCCATTGCTTTCTCTTCTTTTGCCCCTCAGCACATTTCTACACTTTAATTTAAAAAACAATATATGGTTTTATTAATTTCAGAGAATGGAAGGGATAGAAACATCAATGATGAGAGAGAATCATTGATTGACTGTCTCCTGCATGCCCCTTCTGGGGATTGAGTCTTCGACATGAGCATGTGCCTTGACTGACTAGGAATCCATCTGTGACCTCATGGGACGCTGCTCAACCACTGAGCCACACTGGTTGGGCTACATTTAATTTAGGAAGATAACCCTTACTAGATAGGGGAATTGTTTATTTTTAGGTGGTTTTTTTTGTTGCAAAAACTATTTATTAAATAAACACCCATGTGGACTTGATGATTTGCTGGGTACTATTTATTTATTAAAAATATATTTTTTCTTTATTGATTAAGGTATTACATTTGTGTCCTTATCGCCCCATTGCCGCCCCACTCCCCACTCATGCCCTCACCCCCCTGTTGTCTGTGTCCATTGGTTAGGCTTATATGCATGCATACAAGTCCTTTGGTTGATCTCTCCCCCTTACCCCCACCCTCCCCTACCTTCCCTTTGAGGTTTGACGGTCTGATTGATGCTTCTCTGTCTCTGGATCTGTTTTTGTTCATCAGTTTATGTTCATTATATTCCACAAACAAGTGACATCATGTGATATTTTATCTTTCTCTGACTGGCTTATTTCGCTTAGCATAAGGCTCTCCAGTTTCATCCATGCTGTTGCAAATGGTAAGAATTCCTTCTTTTTTACCCCAGCATAGTATTCCATTGTGTAGATGTACCACAGTTTTTTAATCCACTCATCTGCTGATGGACACTTAGGCTGTTTCCAAATCTTAGCTATGGTGAATTGTGTCGCTATGTACATAGAGGTGCATATATCCTTTCTGATTGGTGTTTCTAGTTTCTTGGGATATATTCCTAGAAGTGGGATCACTGGGTCAAATGGGAGTTCCATTTTTAGTTTTATGAGGAAACCCCATACTGTTCTCCACAGTGGCTGCACCAGTCTGCATTTTCACCAGCAGTGCACGAGGATTCCTTTTTCTCCACATCCTTTCCAGCACTTGTCATTTGTTGATTTGTTGATGATAGCCATTCTGACAGGTGTGAGGTGGTACCTCATTGTCATTTTGATTTGCATCTCTTGGATGATTAGTGACTTTGAGCATGTTTTCATATGTCTCTTGGCCTTCCATATGTCTTCTTTCGAAAAGTACCTATTTAGGTCTGTGGCCCATTTTTTGATTGGGTCGTTTAACTTCCTTTTGTTAAGTTGTAAATGTTGGAGATTAAGGCCTTATCAGTGATAACATTTGCAAATATGTTCTCCCATGCAGTGGGCTTTCTTGTTGTTTTGTTGATGGTTTCTTTTGCTGTGCAGAAGCTTTTTATTTTGATGTAGTCCCATTTGTGTATTTTCTCTTTAGTTTCCATTGCCCTAGGACAGGGGTCCTCAAACTACGGGCCACATGCAAATACAAATATTGTATTTGTTCCCGTTTTGTTTTTTTACTTCAAAATAAGATATGTGCAGTGTGCATAGGAATTTGTTCATAGCTTTTTTTTAAAATAGTTTGGCCCTCTAACGGTCTGAGGGACAGTGAACTGACCCTCTGTTTAAAAAGTTTGAGGACCCCTGCCCTAGGAGCTGTATCAGTGAAGAAATTGCTTCGACATATGTCTGAGATTTTGCTGCCTGTGGATTCCTCTAGTATTTTTATGGTTTCCTGTCTTATGTTTAAGTCCTTTATCCATTTTGTGTTTATTTTTGTGTATGGTGTAAGTTGGTGGTCTAGTTTCTCTTTTTTTTTTTTTTGCATGTATCTGTCCAATTTTCCCAATACCATTTATTGAAGAGACTGTCTTGACACCATTGTATGTTCATGCCTCCTTTGTCAAATATTAATTGAGCATAGTGGTTTGGGTCAATTTCTGGGTTCTCTATTCTATTCCATTGATCTATATGTTTGTTTTTGTGCCAGTACCAGGCTGTTTTGAGAACAGTGGCTTTGTAATACAGCTTGATATCTGGTATTGAGATCCCACCTACTTTGTTCTTCTTTCTCAGGATTGCTGCAGCTATTTCGGGTCTTTTTTTTATACCAGATGAATTTGTGGAAAGTTTGTTCTAGGTCTGTGAAATATGCCGTTGGTATTTTAATGGGGAGTGCATTGAATGTATAGATTGCTTTGGGTAGTATGGACATTTTAATGATGTTGATTCTACCAATCCATGAACATGGTATGTTCTTATATCTGTTTATGTCCTATCTCTTTTTTCAGTGTCCTGTAGTTTTCCAAGTACAGGTCTTTTACCTCCTTAGTTAAGTTTATTCCTAGGTATCTTAATTTTTTTGGTGTGATGGTAAATGGGATTACTTTTTTAGTCTCTCTTTCTGTCAGTTCACTATTGGTGTATAGAAATGCCATAGATTCCATGGCGTTAATTTTGTATCCTGCTACATTGCCGAATTCATATATTAAGTCTAATAATTTTTTGATGTAGTCTTTAGGGTTTTCTATGTACAGTATCATGCCATCTGCGAATAAGGATAGTTTTACTTCTTCTTTTCCAATCTGGATGCCTTTTATTTCTTCTTCTTGTCTAACTGCAATGGCTAGTACTTCCAGTACTATGTCGAACAGGAGTGGTGGGAGTGGGCATCCCTGTCTTGTTCCTGTTCTTAGGGGAAATGGTTTTAATTTTTGCCCATTGAGTATAATGTTGGGTGTGGGTTTGTCATATATAGCTTTTATTATGTTAAGGTATAATCCTTCTATTCCCACCTTGCTGAGAGTTTTTATCAAGAAAGGGTGTTGGATTTTGTCAAATGCCTTTTCTGCATCAATTGATTTGACTATGTGGTTTTTATCTCTCAATTTGCTTATGTGATGTATCACGTTTATTGATTTGCGGATATTGTACCATCCTTGCATCCCTGGGATAAATCCTACCTGGTGATGGTGCATGATCTTTTTGATGTACTGCTGGATCCGATTTGTTAGAATTTTGTTGAAGATTTTGGCATCTATGTTCATGGGGGATATTGGCCTGTAATTCTCTTTCATTGTGTTGTCTTCATCTGGTTTCGGTATGAGGGTGATGCTGGCTTCATAGAATGAGCTTGGAAGTGTTCCTTCCTTGAATTTTTTGGAATAGTCTGAGGAGGATAGGATTTAGTTCTTCCTTGAATGTTTGGTAAAACTCCCCTGTGAAGCTGTCTGGCCCCGGGCTTTTGTTTGCTGGAAGCTTTTTGATGACTGCTTCAATTTCTTCCTTAGTTATCGGCCTATTGAGATTTTTAGATTCTTTCTGATTGAGTTTTGAAAGGTTGTGTTTTTCTAGTAATATGTCCATTTCCTCCGTGTTGTCTAGTTTGTTAGAATAGAATTGTTCATAGTATTTTTTAACAATCCTTTGTATTTCTGTGGGGTCTGTTGTTATTTCACCTCTTTCATTTCTGATTTTATTTATTTGGGTCCTTTCTCTTTGTTTCTTTATGAGTCTGGCTAATGGTTCATCAGTCTTGTTTATCTTTTAAAGAACCAACTCTTGGTTTCATTGATTTTTTTTTTTTTTTGTATTTATTTTATCATCTGTGTCAGTTATTTCTGCTCTAATTTTTATTATTTTCTTCCCTCTACTTACTCTGGGCTTTTCTTGTTGTTCTCTTCCTAATTCTTTATGTTGTAGGGTTAAATAGTTTATTATTAATTTTTCTTTTCTTTTTTTTTTTTTGAGGTAGGCCTGTAGTGCTATGAACTTACCTTTTAGTACTGTTTTTTTCTGTGTTCCAAAGATATTGGGTTGTTCTGTGTTCATTTTCATTAGTTTCCAGTAAGTTCTTGATTTTTTTCTTGATCTCATTGGTAACCCATTCATTGTTTAATAACATGCTATTTAGCCTCCATGTGTTTGATTATTTTTGAGCGTTTTTACTGTATTTGATTTCTAATTTCATTTTACTGTGATTTGAGAACATGCTTGAAATGATGTTAATCTTCTTGAACTTGCAGAGATTTGTTTTGTGTCCTAACATGTGCTCTATCTTTGAGAATGAGCCCTGTGAACTTGAGAAGAATGTATATTCTACTGCTTTGGGGTAAAATGTCTATAAATGTTAATTAAATCCATCTGATCCAGTGTTTCATTTAGAGCAGTGGTTCTCAACTTTGGCTGCACATTAGAATCAGCTGGGAATCTTTTTAAAATCCTGATTTCTGGGCCTCATCCTCCGGAAATTCTGTTTCTTTGTTACTAATATTGTGGCCTCACCCCCTAACAAAGAAACACAATTTCCGGAGAATAAGGCCCAGAAATCAGGATTTTAAAAATATTCCCAGGTGATTCTAACATGCAGCCAAGGTTGAGAACCACTGATTTAGAGGCTCTGTTTCCTTGTTAATTTTTTGTCTGGTGAAGTCAGTGGGGTGTTAAAGTCCCCAACTATGACTGTTTTGTTGTTGATCTTTCCCTTAAAGTCCTCTAGAAGTTTTTTTTTTTTTATACTTAGGTGTTGCTATATTGTGTGCATATATGTTAACCAGGGTTATATCCTCTTGTTGAATTGATCCCTTTAGTATTATGTCAACTAAAATGTACCTAAGGAAAATAGGATACCAGAATATAAAAAGATTATTTAATAAACAAAGAATAATAATAATCATAAAAAAGTCCAAGAGAGATTGCTTAAAAAGATGAAACAAATATCAAGGCTAATCAATAAAAAAGAATAGACACAAATATATAACATGAAAAATGAAAACAGAAATATGACCATCAGCATATTTCAAATATTTTTAAGTAAAATATTAATTTGAAAATCAAGTCTAAATAAAATGGATATTTTTCTTAAATGTATACAATGCTTCCCCAGGCAGGTGGCTCAGTAGTTTGGAGCTGATCTCATACACGAAAATGATTCTGAGTTTGATTCCCAGTCAGGGCATATGTAACTATGGTTTGGGTTTAATCCCCACTCAAGGTGTGTACAAGAGGAATCAATTAATGTCTCTCAATCACATTGATATTTGTTTCTCTCTCTCCCTTTCTCTTTCTCTAAAATCAATAGAAACATATCCTCAGGTAAGGATTAAATGTGTGTGCGTGTGTCTGTGTCTGTGTGTGTGTGTATGTGTGTGTGTGTGTGAATTTTAACAATTTATACATATATGTGTGTATATATAAACTGAGTGGCCAGATTATTATGACCACCCCATCAGTACTTCCTTGGGCCACCTTTTGCCTTGAATACTGCAGCAATTCTTCTTGGCATTGACTCCATGAGATGTTGAAAGGTGATGCGAGGAATCTGACACCATGCCTGATGAATAGCACTGTCTAGTTGTGTGAGATTTGATGGTTGTGGAACCAGCTGCCTGATGGCTCTTTTAACTTTGTCCCATATAATGCTCAATTGGATTGAGATCTGGTGATTGTGGGGGCCACCTTAGCAAGGTAAAGTCTCCCTCATGTTCTTGAAACCATCCCACAATACGAGCACCGTGGCATGGCTCATTGTCTTCTTGGAAGAAGCCATTTCCATTGGGATACGCCATCAACACGATAGGATGAACTTGATCAGAAACAATACTTAGGTATGTTGTACTATTCAGACGTTGTTCCACATGAATTAGAGGGCCCAAATCATGCCAGGAAAACATGCCCCAAACCATAACACTGCCCCCACCAGCTTCAAGGGTTGTACTCATGCATGTGGGGTGCATGCTTTCATGCTGTTTCCGCCCAATTCTCACTCTGCCATCTGCATGATGCAACTGGAAATGTGATTCATCAGACCACATGACTTTTTTCCAATGCTCGACTGTCCAATCCTTGTGTTCCTGTGCGAATTGGAGACATTTTATCTTGGTAACTGCAGACAGCAAAGGTGTTTGAACAGGCCTTTGGCTTCCATATCCCATACAATGCAGTGTATGGCTAATTTGCCTACAAACGTCAGGTGGTCATAATAATCTGGCCACTCATGTTCAAATATATCCCATGTTCAAAGGCTGTTAAATTGCGTTGTTTACCCATATCTTCAGAAAAATCACTCCTGTCATGGTAAACAACCTGCTTCCCTATTTATAATGGTCTGGCTCTCTAGCAACTTCAGCGCGAAATTATAGCTAATTTGCCTACAAACGTCAGGTGGTCATAATAATCTGGCCACTCAGTGTATATATGTATAAGTTGCCAAAATCAACTCAATAGCCTGGTCGATGTGGCTCAGTGGTTGAGTGTCAACCTATAAACTAAGAGGTCATGGTTAGATTCCGGGTCAGGGCACATGCCTGGGTTCAGGACTCCATCCCAAGTAAGGGATATGAGGGAGGCAGCCAATCAATGATTTTCTCTCATCAATAATGTTTCTCTCTTTCCATCTCCCTGTCATAAACAAATAAAATTATATTTTCAAAAAAATTGACTCAATAAATATCTGAATTATACTGAGTTTGAATAAAGACAGTCTTATTCAGGTATGATTCAATGTATATGAAGCTCTAGACAGCTCCAACCCATGAGCTATATACAGCCCACAAGATCATTTGGTCTGGCCCTGCCAGGGCATTAAGGGTAAATTAATTAAATGTTTGACAAAATATAGCAGGCTAATTTTTAACTTGATAATTCTGTATGGTCTGAGAATGATGTTATAAATATCCAAATAGTCCTTGGCAGAAAAAAGGCTCCCCAACCCTGCTCTATTACAATCTAATCCAGTGGTTCTCAACCTTCTGGCCCTTTAAATACAGTTCCTCATGTTGTGACCCAACCATAAAATTATTTTCGTTGCTACTTCATAACTGTAATGTTGCTACTGTTATGAATCATAATGTAAATATCTGATATGCAGGATGGTCTTAGGCGACCCCTGTGAAAGGGTCGTTCGACCACCAAAGGGGTCGAGACCCACAGGTTGAGAACCGCTGATCTAATTTATAGTGATAGCAATCAGATTGGTGGTTGTGGGCAGGTGCAGGGAGGAGAAATAACCTCAACAAGATATAAGAGAATTTTCAATTAAAAAAAATTTAAATTTGCCCAACCTGTGTGGCTCAGTGGTTCAATCTTGACCTATGAACCAGGAGGTCACAGTTTGATTCCTGGTCAGATTTCTGGTCAGGACACATGCCTAGGTTTCGGGCTCGATCCCCAGTAGGGGTCATGCCAGGAGGCAGCCAATCAATGATTCACTCTCATCACTAATGTTTCTTTTGTGCTCTCCCTCTTCCTTCCTCTCTAAAATCAATAAAAAATTTTTAAAAATTAAGTTTATTGGGATGATGTTGATTAATAGGATCATATAGGTTATTATATATTAAGCTTTTTTAGTCCCCCTTCACTCTTCCCCCTTCCTCTGGCTACCACTGACATATTTCACTTAGCATAAAATTCTCAAGGTCCATCCATGTTGTCACAAATGGCAGTATTTCGTTTTTTCTTATGGCAGTATTCAATTGTGTATATGTACCTCATCTTCTTTCTTCAATTCTCTATCAAAGGACACTTTGGTTGTCTCCATGTCTGGGCCACCATGAATAATGCTGCAATGAACATAGGGGAACATTTATCTTTGCGAATATGTTTTCAGATAGCCAGGAGAGGGTTTGCTGGGTCACATGGTAACTTTATATTCTTAATATTTGAAGGAACTTCCATACTATTCTCCATAGTGGCTATACAGCTGTACCAGTCTACATTCCTACTAGCAGTGAATGAGGGTTTTTTTTTCTCCACAACCTCTCCAACACTTGTCATTACCTACCTTGTTGATAATAGCCATTCTCACAAGTGTGAGGTGGTATCTCATTGCAGTTTTGATTTGCATTTCCATAATTGCTAGTTAGGGAAGGTTGAACAACTTTTCAGATGTCTGTTGGCTATTTGTGTGTCTTCTTGGAAGAGGTGTCTGTCTGTTCAGGTCCTCTGCCCATTTTTTAATTGGATTGTTTATTTGTTTAGTGTTGAGGTTTATGAGTTCTTTATATATTTTGGATATTAAACCTTTGTCAGAGCTGTTGTTTGCAGATATCTCCCATTCAGTCAGCTGCCTCTTTGTTTCGTTGTTTGTTTCTTTTGCTGTGCAGAAGCTGTTAGTTTGATATAGTCCCATTCATTTGTTTTTGCTTTTACTTCTCTTGTCTTTGGAATCAATTTCATAAAATGTTCTCTAAGTTCCATAAGATTAGTACCTATGATTTTTTCTTTATAATTTATTGTTTTAGATCCTACATTTAGGTTTTTGTTTAATTTTGAATTAATTTTTGTAAATGGGGACAAACTGTAATCTCATCTCATACTTTTCAAGTGGCTTTCCAATTTTCTTAGCACCATTTATTGAAGAGGCTTTCCTTTTCTCCATTGTCTGTTTCTGGTTCCTTTGTTGAAAGTTATTTGCCCATATACATGTGATTTTATATCTCAGCTTTCTGTGTGTCTTTTTCCTTCTGTACCATACTGTTTGATTATTGTAGTTTTGTAGTATAATTTGAATTCAGGTAGTATGATACCTCTGGCTTCGTTCTTTTTTCTCAGATTGCTTTAGCTATTTGGGGTCTTTTGTGGTTCCATACAAATCTGATGTTTTTTTTGTTCTATTTCTTTAAAAACGACATTGGGCCCTTTCCCCTGGCTGGCAGCACAGAGGCTGCACGATGCTTGGAGTTACTGTAAAAGACATTGAAGAATGGACCTTGAAAGAACTGACTCCTTTCATCCCCTTGCCCTCTACCTGAACCTTAGGCATTCCTTTTTATTCCCATAAATTTTGTTAGGACTGCCTCTCAGGCACAGATGGTCCATTGACCTGTTAATTCCAGGATATAACTAAACCAGATAAGTAACTATGCTATTTCTAGCTTCTGTAAATATGCTTGCTTGAATAATGGGAAAGTGAAGGGGGGGTGGGGGTGGGGGGCTGGAAATTTGGGCCTGTGACGGAAATCTGCTGTACGTTCTTATCAGTCTATGGTCTGGTCACTGCTCCCTCTTAAATCATCTATCTTGCAGGACCTGTTTGCTTAAGCATTGTTACTACCTTGGGAAGGCCATAAACTATGACGCTCCCAGACGGAATTGTCAGGGCTGGCGCCAGGCCAGGCCTTGAAATTGGGTCTCACGACACCAATCCTAGAGTTTTTTTTTCTCTTTTTGCCTTTATAAGCTTACCCCTAATTTCATTTCGGGACTGCGAGGTTTGGAGTGGCGATAGCCCTTCGCGATCGCCGTGGTCTTTGAAATAAAAGTTCCAAAATTCGACCCTTTGGTTGTGGCGTTTTCTATTGGACTCGCTGAATTCCAGTATAACAATGTGAAGCGGCATAAGTTCGTCAGAGCTTTGGCAGCCTTCCTCAAAAAGTCCGGGAAGCTGAAAGTCCCTGAATGTGGGTGGACACTGTCAAGCTGGCCAAGCATAAAGAGGTTGCTCCCTACAATGAGAATTGGTTCTACACACAAGTTGCTTCCACAGCGCGGCATCTGTACTTTCGGGGAGGTGCTGGGGTTGGCTCCATGACCAAGATTTGTGGAGGATGACAGAGAAATTGTGTCATGCCCAGCCACTTTAGCAGAGGCTCTAAGAGCGTGGCTCACAGGGTCCTCCAAGCCCTGGAGGGGCTGAAAATGGTGGAAAAGGATCAGGATGGGGGCCACAAATTGACACCTCAGGGACAGAGAGATCTGGACAGAATTGCAGGGCAAGTGGCAGCTGCCAACATGAAGCATTAGAACAAATGCTGGGTTAATAAATTGCCTCATTCGTAAAAAAAAAAAAGACATTGGGATATTGATAGAGGTGGCATTAAATCCGTGTATTGGTTTAGGTCGTATGGCCATTTTAACTATGATGATTCTTCCAATCCATGCACATGGAATATTTTTCAGTTTTGTTGTGTCTTTCTCAGTCTCTTTTAATAAAGCTTCGTAGTTTCAGGATATAGGTGTTATACCCAGATTTCAGGATCCCCAAGAGACCACACCAGGGAGCCAGCCGAGTCCGATGCAAAAGCAGAGAGTCTTTTATTCAAACCCGGGCTTGGCTCCCCTAGCCTCCTTACTGACACAGAAGCAAGTGGCAGAGAGAGGACCAGCCCTGTGGGGAGAGAAGTTTTATAGTAAGGGGAGGAGAGAGGACTGTGGGCCCTGCTGATTGGCCAGGTGCAAGTCGGTATCTCGTTACACAGGATGTGGTCATATCTATGGCGCGCACTTCCCTTGATTGTCATTGGTTAGTTTAAAGAAATCCTGGGTGTGGCTAGCAGAGGCTTGGGCTTCCGGGAAGAAGCCTTGCCGAGCACATGGCTGCCCAAAAATGGAGGACCCAGGGTAAGATGGAGGGCGTAGTCCTTGCCCTTTCAATAGGTCTTTCACATCCTTTGTTAAGTTTATTCCTAGGTATTTCATTCTTTTGGTTGCAATTACAAAAGGAATTGTTCTTTTCATTTGTTTTTCTGGAGTTTTTTGTTAATATACAGGAAAGCAGTGGACTTTTTGTACATTGATTTTGTATCCTGCAATTTTTTTTTAAATTAAATCTTTATTGTTCAGATTACATTTGCTCCCCTTCACCCCCCCCATAACTCCCCTCCTTCCAGTTCCTGCCCCACCCTCCGCCCTCACTCCCCACCCACTGTCCTCATCCATAGGTGCACGATTTTTGTCCAGTCTCTTCCCGCATCTCCCATTCCCCTTTCCCCCCCAAGAATAGTCAGTCCATTCCCTTTCTATGTCCCTGATTCATTATAATCACCAGTTCATTCTGTACATCAGATTATTTATTCACTTGATTCTTAGATTCACTTGTTGATAGATGCATGTTTGTTGTTCACAATTTGTATCTTTACCTTTTTCTTCTTCCTCTTCTTAAAGGATACCTTTCAGCATTTTGTATAATACTGGATTAGTGGTGATGAACTCCTTTAGCTTTTCCTTATCTGTGAAGCTCTTTATCTGACCTTCACTTCTGAATGATAGCTTTGCTGGATAAAGTAATCTTGGTTGTAGGTTCTTGCTATTCATCACTTTGAATATTTCTTGCCATTCCCTTCTGGCCTGCAAAGTTTCTGTTGAGAAATCAGCTGACAGTTGTATGGGTGTTCCCTTGTAGGTAGTTGACTTTCTTCCTCTTGCTGCTTTTAAGATTCTCTCTTTGTCTTTTGCTCTTGGCATTTTAATTATGATGTGTCTTGGTGTGGTCCTCTTTGGATTCCTTTTGTTTCGGGTTCTCTGCACTTCTAGGACCTCTAAGTCCATTTCTTTCACCAGGTGGGGGAAGTTTTCTGCCATTATTTCTTCAAATAGGTTTTCAATATCTTGCTCTCTCTCATCTTCTGGCACTCCTATAATTCTGATATTAGTGCGCTTGAAGCTGTCCCAGAGGCTTCTTACACTATCTTCACACTTTTGGATTCTTTTTTCATTTTGCTTTTCTGGTTGGGTGTTTTTTGCTTCTTCGCATTTCAATTCTTTGACTTGATTCTTGCACTCCTCTGGTCTGCTATTGGGTATAACATTCTTTATTTCAGTCCGTGTATGCTTAATTTCTAGTTGTTTCTTTATCATAGCATCGAGGGTCTCATTAGTTTTCGTGAGGCTCTGCTCAAGTTTATTGCAAGCCCTCAAAATTGCGTTTTTTAGCTCTATATCCTCCATTTCTGTCATGTTTTTTTGTCTCCGCATCTTTTATGCTTTCTTGGTGCACCCCCTTGTGGTCTTTGTGCGCAGTCTTGTTCTAGTTGAGCCTTGATTGTTGTAGTTAATACTAGAGGGATTTGACCACCAGGCTGACTGGCTGTGAGAATCAGCTGTGTGGAAAACTTCTGTCCTCTGGGGAGGTGCTAATCTAGCCTTTCCCTGAGGCGATCCGGCAAATGGCTCTGCGCAGGGCTTGGGCGGGGCGGGCTCAACAGTGCTGGTGGAGGGGAGCAGTTATGGCTGCTCTCAGTCCGTCCCCAGGGGCTCTGCCTCTCTGTCCCAGCAACCGCTGCAAACCTCGGAGGGACCGTAGCCAGACAGTCCCGCTTCTCCCGTTTGAGTCTGGGTCCCTAGAGACTCGCCCGGATCTGGAGCTCAGAGTCTGAGACTCCCTCCTGATTGAAAACTACAACCGCGCCCTCAGCCACCAGCCTGCTTTGCGCGCGCACCCCCGTACCTTTAAATTTTCCACACTGCGCCTCCTCTGAGCCTCCTAATGCTGTTGTCTTTGCTTCTAGTTCAAGAGTCTCTCCTCAGCCCGCCTTCCTGTGGTTCTGGTTGATGTCCATTCCGACTTTTAGTTGTATTTTTGAAGTGGTTGTTTGCGGCAGCAGTCTCCGGTGTTTACCTATGCCGCCATCTTTGATTCTCCCTGTATCCTGCAATTTGACTGTATTTGTTTATTGTTTCTAGTAGTTTTTGGTAGAGTCTTTAGAATTTTCTATGTATAGAATTGTCTGTAAAAAGTGACACTTTTACTTTTTTTTTAAATATTTTATTGGTTTTTTTACAGAGAGGAAGGGAGAGGGATAGAGAATTAGAAACATCGATGAGAGAGAAACATCGTTCAGCTGCCTCCTGCACACCCCCTACTGGGGATGTGCCTGCAACCAAGGTACATGCCTTTGACTGGAATCGAACCTGGACCCTGCAGTCCGCAGGCCAACACTCTATCCACTGAGCCAAACCGGTTAGGGCGACACTTTTACTTCTTGATCTGGATGCCTTTTCTTTCTTCTTCTTTTGCCTTATTGCTCTTTGGTAGGAATTCCAGAACTATAGGGTATCCCAAAAAATGTATATACACACTTTGAATCATTATAAAGGTAGTGTTTATTAAAATACATTTCATTTTCAAAATTGAGCTCTCAGCTGTTAAAGTATGTATAAATTTTTTGGGACACACTGTATTTTGAATAAAAGTGGTGAGAGTGGGCATCCTTGTCTTGTTCTTGATTTCACAGGAAAAGTTTTTGGTTTTTGCCATTGAGTATGATATTGGCTGAGGGTTTGTCATATATGGTCTTTATTATGTTGAGGTACTTTCTATTTCTATTTTGAGTGTGTGAATCATAAATAGATATTATATCTTATCAGATGCTTTTTCTCCATCTACTGATAAGATCATATGATATTTATTCTTTCTTTTATTAATGTGGTATATTATATTGACTGATTTGTGTATGTTGAACCATCCCTGTGCTCCTGGAATGAACCCTACTGAAACATAATTTTTGGACTGGAACCCGGATTCTTTGTCCCCCGGAATTGAAGAATGAATCTATGGACAGAAAGTGGTACAGCAAAGGTGGAGATTTATTGAAGAATAAGTACAGACTCCCACATGGGGAGAGGGAAAGAGTCCCACAGAATGGATTCCCAAGTAGGGAGGGGGAAAGGGTCCCACTGATTTATTTTTCCCTATGGCTTATAAAGGCTGCAGATCCTGGTGCCTTGATATCCCCTCTGATTGGTCACTATTCCCCTAGAGTGGTTACTATAGTTACTCCTGGGCTCAAAGGTTGAACCTCACATGGGACATGTGAAGTTCTCCCCCACTCCTTCCTTATTGTTTTCCTATTCCCTTTGGATGAAGGACTTCCTTCTCTTTATTTTCTAAATATAGACCGTTTGTTGTTTCCAGCTCCCTCATTCTATGGAGATGTATCTGTTGCAGCTTTTCAGCATCCCCTATTCTATGGAAATACACCTCTGCTGCTCTGCAGCCCTGTGTTTCTTTCATGGTCCCCTTAATTTCCAAAATTTCCTAAATCTGTCCTATTTTACCCCTGAAATTCCTGTTTCACTACTTGACAGTGAGACAGTGATGTATTATTTTTTTTAACACTACGGTGTCGGGTGAATTTCCCGCCAAAATATAAGATGGCGCGGGCAATTATTTAGGTTTCCCGCGCAAAATCAGAGTTAGTTTAAAATGCCTATATCTTTTGAAATATGGGTTCGATTGAAATGAAATTTTCGGTTTCTTGTGTAAAAAATGAAAATTTATTCAATCACAGACATTTTTTTATCTATTCAGTACATAAATAATTCGATATATATAAACTAAATACGAAAAACCCAAAAAATACTTATTACCTAAAAATATACACATATTTTTAAAGTTTAAAATAAAATTTTCATAATAAATCAAAACAAATAGAAATTAATAGTTTTTTAGCGTATGATATTTTTCAAAACACGCCCCTTTATGTAGAGGTATATTGCAAAATTTGCACATGTAGCGTGTCTCACTGCGCAATTTATGAACGGAACATACGCGACACCTTCTCAAAATGTTTTTCTTTTTTCCACTTCCGACAATTGCCTGTAACGTATGCTTTCTCATGTCCATCGATAGCCTGCATGGTGGATCAGATGTAGGTGGTTTAGCCCGCATTCCAGAAGTAGACGGTACTGGTTGAAGGTCTGGAACAATGTCCATGTCCTCTGGAATATCATCCGTCAACCAGTGGATAGCTGTTTGTTTCAAAAACATTTTAAAACCCATTTTTCTTTGCCTCACTGATTTGTAAACTGCATAAGAATTAAATAATGCGCAATTTATCATATACATTGCCAACCTTTTTGTCCATTTGACCGTCCTCCGCAATATCGAATAATATGAAAGGTATTGGTCGGCCTGGTCAACACCTTTCATATGTTTATTGTAGTCAATGAGTGCATTCGGTTTGACAATTTTCTTTTTTGATGTTCTGTCAATATTCTGACTTTCTTCCATCTCCGCAGAATGAATCGAAGAAATCAGGTATACAGGCTTTTTTGATTGCCACACTTGTAACAATATATCATTTTTCCTTATAAATTTTGTTTCACCTTTTTTCAAAGAAATTGTTTGAAAATCTTTAGGTATACCTCGATTTTTCCGGATTGTTCCACATATTCTGAATTTGTTTTTCATAAGTGCTTCACAATTTGCGATGCTATTATAATAATTGTCCATATATATATGGTACCACGAATCAGTGTATGGAGACACTACTGTTTGTATCGTTTCCAATAATCGCTTTCCTTTGCCGCAATAAATTTCCATGTTACAGATATATCCTGTATCACTTTCGCACAACAAACGAATCAATATTCCATATTTAATGATCTTGCCAGCATTATATACCCTAAAGAATAATCTTCCCCTCCAAGGTACGATCCCTTCATCTAGTGATAATTGCTGATGAGGTTTGTAAATATTTATAAATTTAGGCACAAAATAATCTAGTACTGGTCTCACTTTGCAAAGTCTATCTGATTCATTTATGATATCCGCATTATTATTGAAGTGCCAAGCTTTCCATATCTGTCGGAACCTGTCTCTCGTCATCGTTTTACCAAAATATGGCGTCTCCGTCCATGGCTCCGTGGTCCAATAGTCATCTCTTCTATCTTTGCGCACCTGTCCCATGAGAACAATTAACCCTAAAAACTTCTTCATCTCTTGAGGGGTTATATCTTTCCACTTTAGGCTTTTTTTTGAAAGTTTGAAATTATTCCTATTTTGATTATAATACCTGTTTGACTCCTCTACAAGAAATTCAAAAAAATCATCTCCGATAAATAATTTCACGGCATCTTCTATATTATTTATAACAGCATCTGTGTTTAATCCTTGATGCCCTAAAAAATCTTCTAAGACCGGTGGATTATCAACATGCGACCATTCTTCTCTCCCGCCTTCTATATCTGACTCTGAGTCAGAGCTGGAGCTCGAAATTCTTCTTCGCCTCAATGTCCTGGGACGCACCATTATTTCATCATCACTAGAATCTTCATCACTTGTACTCGCATTTTCAAGATCGCTATCACAAGAATAATTGGACAACTTGTCTGCACAAAACTCATCATCACTATAGTCTGAATGCTGCGACATTCTAGGTTAAAGCAAATAAAAATAATACTAACTGAAAATAGCGGTACTCCGATAGATATCTGATATAAAAAAATAATTATTATGCGAACACTTTGCGGAACGATTTTATTTTATTTGGTTAAAAAATTCTATATGAATGTCTTTATCACAATATATTTAAATATTTAAACACGTAATAATATTCACAAAACTCAAAACTAAAGACGTCCGGACACAAGAAGTATTTCTCAATAACTATTCTCTTTGCATGATGAGATATCCAGGGATATCGGTTATAAAATGAGAAAACAATACATTGGTACCCTAACGGTATTGTACTCGACCAGCGCCATAAAGTGTTCTCTACTTACAAGGGATTTTTATGATACCTATTACCCCAATGGGTATGAAACGGTTCGCATACGCAGGTAGGTATCTTTGTGAACGGCAAACAAACAAATATTTGGTAATACGCAGTTACAATCGGCCCGAGTTTACACGTTTCCCGCACTCCACCGCAAATCTATATGAACCGAGTTAAGACGGCTCCCGCGGAGTACGCGCAATTCACGCGAGCCGACTTAACTCGTTTCCCGCAATCCAAGTGTTAATGTATTGTGTTTGATTTGCTAATATTTTGTTTTGGATTTTTGCATATGTATTTATCAGAGATATTTGTCTGTAGTTTTCATTTTTTGTGTTATCCTTGCCAGGTTGTGTTATCAGGGTTATGTTGGCCTTCAATTTTTTGGAAGTTTGAGATGGATAGGTTTTATATCTTCTTTGAATGTTTAGTAGAATTCACTGGTGAAGTCATCTAGTCCTGGACTTTTATTTTGGGGGAAGTTTTTTTTTAAGAATTAGTGTGAGTTTATTTGAGCCAAACTGTCGACAGTTGCCGACAGTTGTCAGGACATAGAATCTCAACGGATTGGCATAATACTCCGGAGAATGGCGATTTTTTTCTCCTTGTTTTATACATTACAATCGAGGAGGAGATGTAAGTGGGTTACATGAAATCCATTGGTGATAGAATAGGAGAAAGCAAAGCAGGGGAAACCTTTGGGATTGAATAAAAAGTAAAATGATAGACACATACTTCTTTTACTTAGGTGAGTAAAGGATAGTTAACAGTCAACAATTAACATGATAACAATAACAATGAAGGAATTTATGGTCTCTGTCCTGGCGCCCAGGCACATTTGGCTGTGCCCAAGGGGTCTGGAAAAAAGGGAAGTTACTCTGACATTTCACAGGTATGTTATCTTAGATGGAAAAAGACAGTAGGCTCAGTTAAGGTAAAGGTTGACCTTGTCAGGAAAGATATAGGCCTAGAACATGACTGACACCATAACTGCTTTTAGTTAAAGTTTTAATTTCAGACCATCCTTTGTGATTACTGTAGGTCTTTGAGTTTGCAAGACTGCCATGCAGGCCTTCCCTGAGCTTGTCAGGTTAGCATGTGGCCCCTTTTGTCCACGTATCCCCTTTTTGGTCATATATCACTCTGAAGGATGCACTGATGACTAACCTTTTGGTTGGATAATGGAGTCCCACCATGCTAGGAAGGCTCATTCCTAGGATGTCTCAGTAACAGCATGTCTTGATGAACGGGGTAGATCACTAGGGATGGGGCAAGAACATAATCTTAGATGGCACTTAAGGTAGAATTATTATTATTCAAAATAAAAGACAGGTGAATGGGCGGAAGTCATATCCTATATGTCCTTGTTAAAAAATATCTTGGAACATTTCCCATTTTTGAGGCACCATGATCCAAATCTTTTACTGCTTAAGTTTTGTTTTTCTGCATCTAGTATAACATTTACATTCGAAGACCAAAAGCAATAATATTAAACCAGTAACATTGATTAAGAACAGAAGATGTCTAGTAGTAGACAAGGAAGGGTGTAAGACCCCTTTCACAGGGGTCGTCTAAGACCATCGGAAAACACATATATAATTACATATTGTTTTTGTGATTAATCACTATGCTTTGATTATGTTCAATTTGTAACAATGAAAATATATCCTGCATATCAGATATTTACATTACTATTCATAACAGTAGCAAAATTATAGTTATGAAGTAGCAATGAAAATAATTTTATGGTTGGGGGTCACCACAACATGAGGAACTGTATTAGAGGGTCATGGCATTAGGAAGGTTGAGAACCACTGGTCTAAGAGGAAACAAGTATCTACTATTATCCAGAAATTCCAATTTTTCTTCTAGGCAGTTAATTTCATCCATTCCTATATTTAGACAATACACATCTAAAATACTCATCTAGATTAGATCCATATATAACTCTACCAGGGAAGTGTTCTTGGAGGAGTTTGTCGAAGATAGGTCCTTTATAATAGATACTAATGACCCAGTGCAGGAAATTCATGCACATTAAAAGGGAATTAATTAGAGGAAATATTTTAATATTGCTATTTGCCCTTTCTCTATAATAGAAGTGTCAGAGATGAAAAAAATGAGTAAAAATGTATATGAAAATCTTCCTCCTGTCAGAGTCTGGGGCATGCCACAGGAACCAGAGTCAAGTCTCCACCCACCCACATGCACCTTGAAATCACGTGAGACCCAGACCTGGCCAGCCCCACTACCATTGGGCTAGATCTAGACCTGGCTGGCTCTACCCCTGTCAAGCCCCGCCAGGTGGGTGGTGCAGCCTCAGGTCCCCTGGCCTGGGGCGGGGCAGGGGGTGCGGCCTGAGTGAGGTCCTCTGGCCCGGGCCAGGGCAGGGGTTATGCCTTGAGGTCCCTGTCAAGCCCTGCCAGGTGGGGGCTGTAGCCTGAGGTCCCCCGTCAAGCCCTGCTGGGTGGGGGGCATGGCCAGAGGTCCCCCAGCCTGGTGCTGGGGTGGGGGAGCGTGGACTGAGGTCCCCCGGCAAAGCACTGGGGTGGGGGCCAGCCTCATATCCCTGCTGATTGCTCGTTAAGGCTTGTTAGGGGAACTCAGCCTCCACTGGGGGCGTAGCCATCTTGTGTTACAGAATCCCTGCCTCCTCTGTGGGTGCAGCCATCTTGACCATTACGGCATGACAGTCAATTTGCATAATTCCTCTTTGTCAGATAGCCTGAAAAAGTGTACCAAAGTATCTACACTAATAAAAGAGAAACATGCTAATTAGCGTACGACTCCTACCCTTCCCATTGGCTAATCAGCATATCCTTATGCAAATTAACTGTCAGCCAAGATGGCAGCCGGCAGCCATGCACTGAAGCGAGCAGGGAGGCTTGCTTGCTTCAGTGACTGCGGACTCCAACGTTCCCCACCTAACTTGCCGGCCTCTCAGCTGCAACTCTAAGCAACTATGTACTACATTGCAAATAAGAAGCTAAACAAAACCCCAGAAACCGGCTGTCAGTCAGCCAGGTTCAGCCAGCCGACCACAACATTGTATCGATGGTTTCAGCAGCGAGGCCTCAGAGCTAAAGCTGGCCCAGAATAAAAAAAAAAAGAAAAGAAAACAAGGAGCGGTTGGGAGCTTCAGTCACTCGCCAACCGGAAAACAGCCCTCAGCCCCTCACCCAGACTGGCCAGACACCCCAGTGGGGACCCCCACCCTGATCCAGGACACCCTTCAGGGCAAACCAGCCAGCCCCTACCTATGCACCAGGCCTCTATCCTATATAGTAAAAGGGTAATATGCCTCCGGTTCCAGGATCAGTGGAGCAGCGAGGCTCCCAGCACCGGGATCAGCGTGACAGGGGGCAGCGCCCAAACCCCCTGATTGCCCTGCGACTCTGTGTGTGACAGTGTGCAGCGCACCAACCCCCTGATCGGCCCTGCTCTGTGTGTGACAGGGTGCGGTGCCCCAACCCCCGCCCCCCCCACAGGCCCTGCTCTGTGTGTGACAGGGTAGAGCCATAACCTCTCCATCGACCCTGCCCTGAGTGTGACAGTGGCGGCGCCCCAACCCCCTGATCGGCCCTGCTCTGTGGGTGATAGACGGCGGTGCCCCAACCCCCCAATCGGCCCTACCCTGAGCGTGACTGAGGGAGGCATCGCAACCTCCCGATCCGCCCTGCTCTGTGCATGACAGGGGGCAGCGCCCCAACTCCCCAATCGACCCTGCTCTGAGCCTGACCAGGGGCTGCACCTAGGGATTGGGCGTGCCCTCTGCCACCCGGGAGCAGGCCTAAGCCAGCAGGTCGTTATCTCCCGAGGGGTCCCAGACTGCGAGAGGGCACAGGCCGGGCTGGGGAACCCCCCTCCTCACCCCCCCGAGTGCACAAATTTTTGTGCACCGGGCCTCTAGTATATTGATAGCAGAAGATCACCAGTGTGTGGCCAACAAAACATTAATTTCATTATCATAGTGATAATCAGAATATTATTGTCCAGTACAGTGATGGCGAACCTATGACACACGTGTCAGAGGTGACATGCGAACTCATTTTTTTGGTTGATTTTTCTTTGTTAAATGGATTTAAATATATAAAATAAATATCAAAAATATAAGTCTTTGTTTTACTATGGTTGCAAATATCAAAAAATTTCTATATGTGACACGGCACCAGAGTTAAGTTAGGGTTTTTCAAAATGCTGACACGCCAAGCTCAAAAGATTCGCCATCACTGGTCTAATAGGTGGGAAAGAGTGATAGGTACGCAAGTTAAATTTTTCATGTCTAATAGGGGAAAGGGTCTGGGGAGACAGATAATTGTTCCCACTAGGAAACCATAAGGATAATCTATAGATATAAAAGCCTAAGTGACCGTTATGACTGAACGACCGGTTGACCAGTCGCTATGATGCTCACTGACCAACAGGGCGTAGATGCTCAATGCAGGAGCTGCCCCCTGGTGGTCAGTCCGCTTGCACAGCCAACTTCCCACAGCCAGCCAATCTCCTGTGGCTCCTCCCCCCGGCCGGCCAACCTCCTGTGGTCCCTCCCCCCTGCTGGCCTGCCCCCCAATAGGCCTCAATCACCGACCAGGCCGAGGGACCCCACCTGTGCACGAATTCGTGCACCAGACCTCTAATCTTTTCTAATAAAAGCGAAACATGCAAATTGACCGTACCTTCACTATACTCACAAGCCACACCCACCAGCCAATCAGAGCGACTATATGCAAATTAACCCAACCAAGATGGCGGCCAGCAGCCACTGAGCTGGAGCAAGCAGGAGGCTTGGTTGCCCTGGTGATGGAGGAAGCCAAGCTTCCCACAGGCCCTGGCCAGCTGTGGGCTCTGCTAAAGTCAACAAAGTTTCAATTATAGAAGATAAATAAATCCCAGATACCTGCTTCCAGCCAGCCTCCACTGGGAGCTTGGGTGGCTGGGGGTTGTGGCCAGCCTGCAAACAGCCAACAGCCCCTCACCCAGGATGGCCACACCCTCGTGGGGTGAGGGTCCCTGCTGGGGGGCTTGGCCAGCCTGCAAACAGCCATCAGCCACTCACCCAGGCTGGCCAGACACCCCAGCGGGGACCTCCACCCTGAAGGGGCTGTGGCCAGTCTGAAAACGGCCCTCAGCCTCTCACCCAGGCTGGCCAGGCACCCCAGCGGGACCCCAACCCTGATCCGGGACACCCTTCAGAGCAAACCAGCTGGCCCCCACCCATGCACCAGGCCTCTATCCTATATAATAAAAGGATAATATGCAAATTGATCCTAACAGCAGAACAACTGGGAATGACTAGTTACTATGACACACACTGACCACCAGGGGGCAGATGCTCAATGCAGGAGCTGCCCCAACTCCCCAATCGGCCCTGCTCTGAGCCTGACCAGGGGCTGCACCTAGGGATTGGGCGTGCCCTCTGCCACCCGGGAGCAGGCCTAAGCCAGCAGGTCATTATCTCCCGAGGGGTCCCAGACTGGGAGAGGGCACAGGCCGGGCTGGGGGACCCCCCTCCCTTCCTGAGTGCACAGATTCTTGTGCACCGGGCCTCTAGTGTATTATATAATGTTCTTAAATGAAAGACTCTATGAATGTCAATTATGTCCATTTGGTTTAATATGTCATTTAAGGCCCATATTTCTTTATTGATTTTTCTGTTTGGATGATCTATCTAGAGTTATCAACGGAGTATTGAGGTCCCCAACTATGATTTTGTTTTGGTTTGTTTCTCCCTTCAGTTCTGTGAGTAGTTGCTTTATATATTTTGGTGCTCTAAGAAGTGTTACGTTTCTTGATATAGTGTTTCCCTTTATCATTATAAAATGTCCATCTTTGTCTCTTGTTACCTTGAAATCTATTTTGTCTGATATAAGTATGGCTACATCTGCTTTTCTGTGGATGTTATTTGCTTGGAGAATCATTTTCTACCCTTTCACTTTTTTTTTTTTTTTTTTTTTTTTTTTTTCCAGTCCCAAGCACTTTTTATTTTAAATAGACCCACCCCTAGCATTTGTGGGGCTTAGTGACAAAGTACAAATAAAGACCCATACACCATATGTCTAAATAATTAAGTTATTCATAAAGCTAACAAGTTGTTAGATAAAATACATTTTTTTTTTTTTTTTTTTTTTTGTTGGCTTATTCTTTTTTTTTTTTTTTTTTTTTTTTTAATTAAATCTTTATTGTTCAGATTATTACATTTGTTCCTCTTTTTTCCCCCCATAACTCCCCTCCTTCCAGCTCCCACCCCACCCTCCACCCTCACTCCCCACCCACTGTGTTCATCCATAGGTGCATGATTTTTGTCCAGTCACTTCCCGCATCTCCCACACCCCTTTTTCCCCCAAGAATAGTCAGTCTATTCCCTTTCTATGTCCCTGATTCTATTATAATCACCAGTTCATTCTGTACATCAGGTTATTTATTCACTTGATTCTTAGATTCATTTGTTGATAGATGCATGTTTGTTGTTCATAATTTGTATCTTTACCTTTTTCTTCTTCTTCCTCTTCTTAAAGGATACCTTTCAGCATTTCATATAATACTGGTTTGGCGGTGATGAACTCCTTTAGCTTTTCCTTATCTGTGAAGCTCTTTATCTGACCTTCAATTCTGAATGATAGCTTTGCTGGATAAAGTAATCTTGGTTGTAGGTTCTTGGTATTCAGCACTTTGAATATTTCTTGCCATTCCCTTCTGGCCTGCAAAGTTTCTGTTGAGAAATCAGCTGACAGTCGTATGGGTATTCCCTTGTAGGTAATTGAGCCTCTTTCTCTTGCTGCTTTTAAGATTTTCTCTTTGTCTTTTGCTCTTGGCATTTTAATGATGATGTGTCTTGGTGTGGTCCTCTTTGGATTCCTTTTGTTTGGGGTTCTCTGCGCTTCTTGGACCTGTAAGTCCATTTCTTTCACCAGGTGGGGGAAGTTTTCTGCCATTATTTCTTGAAATAGGTTTTCAATATCTTGCTGTCTCTCATCTTCTGGCACTCCAATGACTCTGATATTAGACCGCTTAAAGCTGTCCCAGAGGCTCCTTACACTATCTTCACACTTTCGGATTCTTTTTTCATTTTGCTTTTCCAATTGGGTGTTTTTTGTCGAATCTTTGGTTTGATTATTGTACTCCTCTGGTTTGCTATTGGGTATAATATTCTTTATTTCAGTCCGTGTATGCTTACTTTCTAATTTCTTTATCGTAGCATCGAGGGTCTCATTAGTTTTCGTGAGGTTCTGCACAAATTTATGGCAAGCCCTCAAAATTGCGATTCTTAGCTCCATATCCTCCATTTCTGTCATGTTTTTTTGTCTCCGCATCTTTTATGCTTTCTTGGTGCACCCCCTTGTGGTCTCTGTGCGCAGTCTTGTTCTAGTCAAGCCTTAATTGTTGTAGTTAACACTAGGGGGATTTGACCCTCAGGCCGACTGGCTATAGGAATCAGCTGTGCGGAAAACGTCTGTCTTCTGGGGAGGCGCTAATCCAGCCTTTGCCTGAGGCGATCGGCAAATGGCTGTGCGCAGGCTTTGGGCGGGGCGGGATCAACAGGGCGGGCGGAGGGAGCAGTTATGGCCACGCTCAGTCCCGTTCCCAGAGGCTCTGCTTCTCAGAACCCCGGCAGCCGCTGCAAACCTCGGAGAGAAAGCTGCCCTCAGGTTCCAACTGATGCCGGGTAATCCCGCTTCTCCCGTTTGAGTCTGGGTCCCTAGAGACTCGCCCGGATCTGGAGCCCAGAGTCTGAGACTCACTCCCGACAGAAAACGACAACCGCGCCCTCAGCCACCAGCCCGCTTTCGCGCGCACCTCGGTACCTTTGTATTTTCCACACTGCGCCGCCTCTGAGCCTCGATTTGCTGTTCTCTTTCCTTCTAGTTGTAGAGTCTCTCTTCAGCCAGCCTTCCTGTGGTTCTGGGTGATGTCCGTTCAGTCTTTTAGTTGTATTTTTGAAATGGTTGTTTGCGGCAGCGGTCTCCGGTGTTTACCTACGCCGCCATCTTGGTCCCCCCCTCTACCCTTTCACTTTTAATCTACTTTTGTCTTTGCAGCTTAGTTGTATCTCTTGAAGGCAGTATATGGTTGGGTTTTGCTTTCTGATCCAATCTGCTACTCTCTGCCTCTTTATTGGTGAATTCAGTTCATTTACATTTAGGGTAATTATTGATTATGAGGATTTGCTATAGCTATATTATCCTTATTTTCTGGTAGCTTTTTCTCCACTGGTTCTTTTCCTTGAGTTTCTGTTTTGTTTTGTTTTTCTTTTTTGGTTGTATTGCACATATATTTTCTGTGTTTCCTCTTTTTTTAAGCTGTGTCTCAATTTTTAAAAATTTTTTTTATTGATTTCAGCGAAAGGAAAGGAGAGGGAGAGAGAGATAGAAACATCAATGATGAAAGAGAATCATTGGCTGCCTCCTACACAGCCCCTACTGGGGATTGAGCCCAGAATCTGGGCATGTGTCCTGATTGAGAATTGAACCATGATCTCTTTGATCATGGGTTGGTGCTCAACCAGTGATCCACACTGGTCGGGCTCAATTTTGGGGTTGTGTGTGGTTACTATTAGGTTTATGATAAAGGAATTTGCTTATATATAGTAAGTTTTTTTTATATTCTGAGTTTCTCTGATCTCCATCCTCTTCCAGTTCAGACCTTTACCCCCACCCCTGTTATGCTTTTGTTGTCACTAATTATCCCTGTCATGCTATATGTCTTTTGGTAGTCTTACTTGTAATGTTATGACTTTACTAGAGGCCTGGTGCATGAAATTCGTGCACAGGTATGGTCTCTCGGCCTGGCCGGCAATCAGGGCCCTCCTGGCACCTGCCTTGGCCTGGTGCACCTGCTCGCCTGCTCCACCATTCTACTGCGGTCCCGCTCTCATCGGGGCCCATTGGGGCCGGTAGCACCGCCACTGCTGCCTGCTGCCAGCACCGCATTGCCGATGCCCATGTTCCACGCCGCCCCCTAGTGGTCAGCGCACGTCTAACTCCTGGTCGGTCAAACTCCCACTCGTGGGGACAATTTGCATATTAGCCTTTTATTATATAGGACTAGGGGCCCGGTGCATGAAATTCGTACACTGGGAGGGGGTGTACCTCAGCCCAGCCTGCCCCCTCTCACATACTGGGAGCCCTCAGGGATGTCCTAGTGATGGCTTAGGCCCACTTCCTGCTCCCCTTGGGGAGTGGGCCTAAGCCACAGTCTGGCCTCCCTTTGTGAAAGGTGACAGGGCTAATCAGGGAAAGGCATCAGCCCCATCACCCCACTGCTGCAGCCACTGCCAGTCACCGCAGCCAGCAAGGTTTTTTCATCAACACGGACTCCAGTCCCTTCACCATGAAAAAATGACAACTTTCTTTAGGCATTTTCAACATGTGTCTTTCATATAATAATAATTTCTTTATTATTTTTTCATCCTCACCTGAGGATGTGTTTCCATTGATTTTTAGAGAATGTGGAAGAGAAAGGGAAAGACAGAAACATCAAAGTGAGAGGAACACTTTGATTGGTTGCCTCCTGCATGAGCCCTGACCTGGGCCCCGGCCAAGGAGGAGCCTGCAACCTAGATACATGCCCTTGGTCAGAATTGAACCCAGACCCTGCCATCGGCAGGCCAAGGCATTATCCACTGAGCCAAACCAGCTAGGGCAGGATATGACATTTCTTAGCCCTCCAGCAGTGGACCTTCGTTTTTTTTTGCCAGGAGTGTGGTGAAAAACCCTAGATCACCTTTTTGGATTCTTATTATTCAAGTTACTAAGAATATTACCAGTGGCATACAGGGAGCTTAGCCAACCAATCGCCAGCTTTCCCTGCGCCACCCCCCCCCCCCCGCCTAGGCCTGATGCCTCTGGCCCAGGCATTAGGCCTGGGCAGGGGACCCCCATTTCCCCTCCCCTCCCCCGCCCCTGATCACCGGCTCCGCCCTCGCTAGGCCTGACGCCTCAGCCAGAGGCGTCACCCTCCGATCGCCGGATTGGCCCCTTGCCCAGGGCTGACGCCTCCGCCAGAGGTGTCAGGCCTGGGCAGGGTACCCCCATCCCCCCCCCCCCCCCCCCCCGATCACTGGCTTCTGGTCAGCTTCTGGGGCTTCTGGAGCCAGCCTGCGGCCCAGGATGGCGGCTCGTGCTGGCAGCTGCACTGTGCCACCCTGCCTACAGTATGAAAATTAGCCACGATCTTTGTTGGCGGTTAATTTGCATATCGCTCTGATTAGCCAATGGGAGGCGTAACGAAGGTACGGTCAATTACTATGTTTGTCTATTATTAGATAGGATTCTTTGTTTCAGGTGGAATAACTGCCTTGAGTATTTCTTGTAATGGAGGTTTTCTGGTGATAAATTCCTTCAGCTTCTATATGTCTAGGAAAGTCTTCATTTCTCATTCATATTTCAAGGATCACTGCTGGATATATTATTCGTGGCTGGTATTTCTTTTAGTTGTTTGAATATTGGTTCCACTCTCTTCTGGCTTGTAGAGTTTCTGCTAAGAAGTCCATTGATAACCTGATGGGTTTTCCTTTGTAGGTCACTTCTTTTCCCTTGCTGCTTTGAGAATTTTTACTTTGTTATTAAACTTTTCACAGTTTTAATACAGTTTGCCTTGGAGAGGGCCTCTTTGGATTAAGGTAACTAGTTGTTCTGTTTGCTTCTTGGATTCAAAGATCTAGTTTTTTCCTGAGGTTTGGGAAGTTCTCATTCACTGTCTGTCTGAATACATTCTCCTTTCCCTTCTCCATCTCTTCTTCTACCAGTATGCCTATTATTCTAATACTGCTTTTTCTGATGGAGTTAGATAGTTCTCGTAGAGCTCTTTTATTTTTTTATGCTTAGGTCTCTCCCTTGTTCCCTCTGCATCATTTGTGGATTCCTTTCTTTGATATCACTAATTCTTCCTCCATCTGGTCAGCTCTGTTTCCTTTGCTCAGTAGTTTACTCATATTCTCCTTAATTGAATGCTTCACTTCCAGGATTTCTGTTTGATTCTTTTTTCAATTTTTAATCTCTTTGGTAGAGTACTCATTTTGTTCATTAATTTATTTTCTAAATGCATTAAATTGCCTGTCTGTATTTTCTTGCATCTTATTGGGTATTTCCAGACTGCATTCTTGAATTCTCTGTCATTTATATTACATACATCCTGTGTTTCAGTTTACTTTCTGGAGATTTTTCATTTTCCTTCTGAGCTGCCTTTCTACCATATTCGTTGTATTTGCTGGTCTCCTCTGGCTAGACATCTATGTATTATTGTCCCTCTCTAGCAGTTTTCTGTAAAGAGGTCATTCTACTATTTTCCAGTAGGTGGTGCTGAATTACAAGGTTTTTAGCTCTGAACTCCTGAAGCTGACCTCTGTGGCTGCGGTCAGTATATCCATGCTGCTTGCGGGTGGGGTTTGTTTTGCCCTCTCATTGTTTTGTCAATGTCCTATGGTTTTCCAAGTACAGGTCTTTTAACTCCTGGTTAAGTTTATTCCTAGGTATCTACTTTTCTTTTTCTTTATTAAGGTAGTACATATGTGTCCTTATCCCTCCATTGCCCCAGTATCTGCTTTTTTTGTTGTTGCAATGGTAAATGGGATTGCTTTTTTAGCTTCTCTTTCTGAGAGTTCATTATTGGTGTATAAAAAAATGCCATTGATTTGAGAATGTTGATTGTATCCTTCTACTTTGCCGAATTCATTTATTAAGTTTAGTAGTTTCCTAGTGGTCTTTAGGGTTTTCTATGTACAATATCCTGTCATCTCCGAATAATGAGAGTTTTACTTCCTCCTTTCCAATATGGATGCCTTTTATCTCTTCTTCTTGTCTGATTGCTGTGGCTAGGACTTCCAGTACCATGTTGAGTAAGAGTGGTGAAAATGGACATCCTTGTCTTGTTCCTGTTATTAAAGTAAACACTTGTAGTTTTTGCCCATTGAGTATTATATTGGCTGCAGGTTTGGCCTTTATTATGTTGAGGTGTGATCCCTCTATTCCCACTTTACTGAGAGTTTTTATCAAAAAAATGGTGCTGGATTTTGTCAAATGCTTTTTCTGCATCTATTGATATGATCATATGGTTTTTATCTTTCAGTTTGTTTATGTGATGTATCACATTTATTGAATTGTGAATATTGTACCAGCCTTGCATCCCTGGAATAAATCCCATTTGATCATGGTGTATTATCTTTTTAACATATTGTTGGATCTGCTTTGCTAATATTTTGTTGAGGATTTTAGCATCTGTGTTAATCAGGGATATTGGCCTGTAATTTTCTTTCTTTGTAGTGTTTTAGAATTAGGATAATGCTGGCTTTGTAAAAAGAACTTGGAAGTATTCCTTCCTCTTGAATATTTTGCAATAGTTGTAGGACGATATGTGTTAGTACTTCTTTGAATGTTTGGTAAAATTCTATAAATCCATCTGGTCCTGACTTTTTAATACTGGAAGTTTTTTTAATTACTACTTCAATTTCATCAGTTGTTATTGGCCTACTCAGGTTTTCTGATTCTTCCTGATTGAGTTTTGGAATATTGTATGTTTCTAGGAATATGTCCATTTTGCCAGGTTGTCTAGTTTGTTGGCATATAATTGTTCATAGTATTTGCTTACAAAACTTTGTATTTTTGTGGTGTCCATTGTTACATATCTTTTTTCATTTGTTTTTATTTATATGGGTCCTCTCTGTTTCTTGATGAGTCTGGCTAGGGGTTCATCAATCTTGTTTATTTTTCAAAGAACCATCTCTTGGATTTATTGGTCTTTTATACTGTTGGGGTTTTTTTTGGTCTTTTTGTCATTTATTTCCATTATGATCTTTATTATTTCCTCCCTTCTACTTCATCTGGGCTTTTATTGCTTTTCTCTTTCTAATTCATTAAGTTGTAGAGTTATATAGTTTATTAGCGCTTTTGCTTGTTTCCTGAGGTAGGCCTGTAGTTCTATGAACTTTGCTCTCAGGACTGCTTTTACCCCACCCCATAGATTTTGGGTGGCTGTGTGTTCATTTTCATTTTTTTCCAGTAAGTTTTTAATTTCTAGCTTGATCTCATTGGTAACCCATTCATTTAGCCTCTCTATATTTGAGTATTAGCTAGCCTCCCTGTATTTGAATGATTTTTTTTTTTTGCCTCCCTGTATTTGAGTGATTTTGAGTTTTGTTTTGTTTTTTGTAGCTGATTTCTAAGTTCATGCCAATGTGATCTGAGAAGATGCTTGGCATTATATCAATCTTCTTGAATTTGTATAGACTTGTTTTGTGCCCTAACATGTGGTCTATCTTTGAGAATGTTCCATGTGCACTTGAGAAGAATGTATATTCTGCCACTTTGGGATGTAATGTGTTGTAAATAATGATTAATCAATCTGATCTAGTGTGTCACTTAAGGCCTCTGTTTCCTTGTTATTTTTTTTGTGTGGAAGATCTATCCAATGATGTCAGTGGGGTGTTAAAGTGCCCTACTATGACTGTATTTCTGTCAATCTCTCCCTTAAAGTCCATCAAGAGGATTTTGTTGTTGTTTGTTTTATTTGTTTTTGTTTATTTTTTTATGTACTTGGGTGCTCCTATATTGGATGCATATATGTTTACAAGGGTTATATTTTCTTGTTGAATCATTCCTGTTAGTATTATGAAGTGGCCTTCTTTGTTTCTTGTTACGGCCTTTGTTTTGAAGTCTATTTTGTCTGATAGGAGTATTGCTACCCCAGCTTTTTTTTCCTATCCATTAGCATGGAATATATTTTTATATCCCTTCACTCTCACTCTGTATCTTTCATTTTGAGATTGTCTCTTGTAGACAGCATATATAATGGTTATGTTTTCTTATCCATTCAGTCACCCTATGTCTTTTGACTGGATCATTTAATCTATTTACATTTAAGGTTATTATTGATGGGTATTTATTGCCACTTTAATTTTCTTTATGCCTACGATCCTTTCTTTCTCCTTTTCTTCTTAAAGCAGTCCCTTTAACATTTCTTGCATTGTTGGCTTGGTGCTAATGTATTCCTTTAACTTTTTTTTTTTTTTTTTTTTTTTTTGTCTGGAGAGGTTATTACTCCTTCAATTTTATTTTATTTTATTTTTTTTTAAATTTAATTTTATTTTTTTATTTTTATTTTTATTTTTATTAAATCTTTATTGTTCAGATTATTACAATTGTTCCTCTTTTTTCCCCCCATAACTCCCCTCCTTCCAGCTCCCATCCCACCCTCCGCCCTCACTCCCCACCCACTGTGTTCATCCATAGGTGCACGATTTTTGTCCAGTCTCTTCCCGCATCTCCCACACCCTTTTTCCCCCCAAGAATAGTCAGTCCATTCCCTTTCTATGTCCCTGATTCTATTATAATCACCAGTTCATTCTGTACATCAGATTATTTATTCACTTGATTCTTAGATTCATTTGTTGATAGATGCATATTTGTTGTTCATAATTTGTATCTTTACCTTTTTCTTCTTCTTCCTCTTCTTAAAGGATACCTTTCAGCATTTCATATAATACTGGTTTGGTGGTGATGAACTTCTTTAGCTTTTCCTTATCTTTGAAGCTCTTTATCTGACCTTCAATTCTGAATGATAGCTTTGCTGGATAAAGTAATCTTGGTTGTAGGTTCTTGCTATTCATCACTCTCAATATTTCTTGCCACTCCCTTATGGCCTGCAAAGTTTCTGTTGAGAAATCAGCTGACAGTCGTATGGGTATTCCCTTGTAGGTAACTGAGTTTCTTTCTCTTGCTGCTTTTAAGATTCTCTCTTTGTCTTTTGCTCTTGGCATTCTAATTATGATGTGTCTTGGTGTGGTCCTCTTTGGATTCCTTTTGTTTGGGGTTCTCTGTGCTTCCTGGACTTGTAAGTCCATTTCTTTCACCAGGTGGGGGAAGTTTTCTGTCATTATTTCTTCAAATAGGTTTTCTTTTCTTTTTTTTTTTTTTTTTATTAGTATTCCAATTTAATTTTTTTTTTATTTTTTATTTTTCGCTTAAAGTATTACAAAGGGTATTACATAAGTGTCCTTTTTTCCCCCCCCGCCCTTGACAAACCCCTACCCTCCCTTACCCCCCAATGTCTTATGTCCATTAGTTATGCTTATATGCATGCATACAAGTCCTTCGGTTGATCTCTTACTCCCCTCCCTCCTGCCCCCCAACTCTCTCTGGCCTTCCCACTGCAGTTTGACAATCAGTTTGAGGCAGCTCTGCCTCTGTATCTATTATTGTTCAAAAGTTTGTAATGGTCTTTATTATCCATGAATGAGTGAGATCATGTGGTATTTTTCCTTCATTGACTGGCTTGTTTCACTTAGCATAATGCTCTCCAGTTCCATCCATGATGTTGCAAATGGTAGGAGTTCCTTCTTTTTAACAGCAGCATAGTATTCCATCGTGTAGATGTACCACAGTTTTCTAATCCATTCATCTACTGATGGGCACTTAGGCTGTTTCCAGATCTTAGCTATGGTGAATTGTGCTGCTATGAACATCTGGGTGCATATATCCTTTCTGATTGGTGTTTCTGGTTTCTTGGGATATATTCCTAGAAGTGGGATCACAGGGTCAAATGGGAGTTCCATTTCCAATTTTTTGAGGAACCTCCATACTGCCTTCCATAGTGGCTGCACCAGTCTGCATTCCCACCAGCAGTGCACAAGTGTTCCTTTTTCTCCACATCCTCTCCAGCACTTGTCGTTTGTTGATTTGTTGATGATGGCCATTCTGACAGGTGTGAGATGGTACCTCATTGTTGTTTTGATTTGCATCTCTCGGATGATTAGTGACTTTGAGCATGTTTTCATATGTCTCTTGGCTTTCTGAATGTCCTCTTTTGAAAGGTGTCTATTTAGATCCTTTGCCCATTTTTTGATTGGATTGTTTATCTTCTTTTTGTTAAGTTGTATGAGTTCCCTATAAATTTTGGAGATTAAGCCCTTATCAGATATGACGTTGGCAAATATGTTTTCCCACGAGGTGGGTTTTCTTGTTGTTTTGTTGATGGTTTCTTTTGCTGTGCAGAAGCTTTTTATTTTGATGTAGTCCCATTTGTTCATTTTCTCTTTAGTTTCAACTGCCCTAGGAGCTGTATCAGTGAAGAAATTGTTTTGGCATATGTCTGAGATTTTGTTGCCTTTGTATTCTTCTAGAATTTTTATGGTTTCCTGTCGTACATTTAAGTCCTTTATCCATTTTGAGTTTATTCTTGTGTATGGTGTAAGTTGGTGGTCTAGTTTCATTTTCTTGTATATGTCTGTCCAATTTTCCCAACACCATTTATTGAAGAGACTATCTTGGCTCCATTGTATGTTCATGCCTCCTTTGTCAAAAATTAATTGAGCATATTGGTTCGGGCTAATTTCTGGACTCTCTATTCTATTCCACTGATCTATATGTCTGTTCTTGTGCCAGTACCAGGCAGTTTTGAGAACAGTGGCTTTGTAATACAGCTTGATATCTGGCATTGAGATCCCACCTACTTTGTTCTTTCTCAGGATCGTTGCAGCTATTCGGGGTCTTTTTTTATTCCAGATGAATTTTTGGAGAGTTCGTTCTAGATCTTTGAAGAAGGCCATTGGTATTTTAATGGGAAGTGCGTTGAATGTATAGATTGCTTTGGGTAGTATGGACATTTTAATGATGTTGATTCTACCAATTCAAGAACATGGTATGTTCTTCCATCTGTTTATGTCTTCCTCTATCTCTTTTTTCAACGTCCTATAGTTTTCTGAGTAGAGGTCTTTAACCTCTTTAGTTAAGTTTATTCCTAGGTATCTTAATTTTTTTGGTGCGATGGTAAATGGGATTGTTTTTCTGATCTCCCTTTCTGAAAGTTCACTATTGGTGTATAGAAATGCCTCAGATTTCTTGGGGTTAATTTTGTATCCTGCTACATTGCCAAATTCATGTATTAAGTCTAGTAGCTTTTTGATGGAGTCTCTAGGGTTTTGTATGTATAATATCATGTCATCTGCAAATAAGGACAGTTTTACTTCCTCTTTTCCAATTTGGATGCCTTTTATTTCTTCTTCTTGCCTAATTGCAATGGCTAATACTTCCAGTACTATGTTGAACAGGAGTGGTGAGAGTGGGCATCCCTGTCTTGTTCCTGTTCTTAGGGGAAATGGTGTTAGTTTTTGTCCATTGAGTATGATGTTGGCTGTGGGCCTGTCATATATGGCTTTTATTATGTTGAGGTATGATCCTTCTATTCCCACCTTTCTGAGAGTTTTTATCAAAAATGGGTGTTGGATTTTGTCGAATGCTTTTTCTGCATCTATTGATATGACCATGTGGTTTTTTTCTTTCAATTTGTTTATGTGATGTATCACATTTATTGATTTACGGATGTTGTACCATCCTTGCATCTCTGGGATAAATCCTACTTGGTCATGGTGTATGATCCTTCTGATGTACTGCTGGATCTGATTTGCTAAGATTTTGTTGAGGATTTTGGCATCTATGTTCATGAGGGATATTGGCCTGTAATTCTCTTTCATTGTGATGTCTTTACCTGGTTTTGGTATTAGGGTGATGCTGGCTTCATAGAATGAGCTTGGAAGCATTCCTTCCTCTTGAATTTTTTGTAGTAGTCTGAGGAGGGTAGGTTTTAGTTCTTCCTTGAATGTTTGGTAGAACTCCCCTGTGAAGCCGTCTGGCCCTGGGCTTTTGTTTGCTGGAAGCTTTCTGATGACTGCTTCAATTTCTTCCATAGTTATTGGACTATTGAGGTTTTTAGATTCTTCCTGATTGAGTTTTGGAATGTTGTATTTTTCTAGGAATTTGTCCATTTCCTCCAGGTTGTCTAGTTTGTTGGAGTAGAGTTGCCCGTAGTATTGTTTAACAATCATTTGTATTTCTGTGTGGTCTGTTGTTATTTCGCCTCTATCATTTCTGATTTGGTTTATTTGGGACCTCTCTCTTTGCTTCTTGGTGAGCCTGGCTAGGGGTTTGTCAATCTTGTTTATCCTTTCAAAGAACCAGCTCTTGGTTTCATTGATTTTCTGTATTATTTTTTTGGTCTCTATTTCATTGATTTCTGCTCTAATCTTTATTATCTCCTTCCTTCTGCTCACTCTGGGGTTTTCTTGTTGCTCTCTTTCTAATTCTTTGAGTTGTAGAGTTAGATGATTGACTACCATTTTTTCTTGTTTTTTGAGATAGGCCTGTAGAGCTATAAACTTTCCTCTCAGGACTGCTTTCATTGTGTCCCAGAGGTTTTGGATTGTTGTGTTTTCATTGTCATTAGTGTCCAGGATGTTTTTAATTTCTTCTTTGATGTCATCGGTAACCCAATCAATATTTAATAACATGCTATTCAGCTTCCAAGTGTTTGAGTATTTTGGGTTGTTTTTATTGTAGTTGATTTCTAACATTATGCCATCGTGGTCTGCGAAGAAGCTTTTTATGATTTCAATCTTCTTGAATTTGTGGAGACTTTGCTTGTGACCCAATATGTGGTCTATTTTTGAATATGTCCCATGAGCACCTGAGAGGAATGTATATTCCGCAGCTGTGGGGTGAAGTGTTCTGAAGATGTCAATTAAGTCCATCTGATCTAGTGAGTCATTTAGGATTGCTGTTTCTTTGCTGAGTTTTTGTCTAGCGGATTTATCCAGTGATGTCAGTGGTGTATTAAAGTCCCCTACTATGATTGTATTGTTGTCGATCTCTCCCCTGATATCTTCCAGAAGTTTTCTTATGTATGTGGGTGCTCCTGCATTGGGTGCATATATGTTTACCAGGGTTATATCTTCTTGTTGTATTGATCCCTTTAGTATTATGAAGTGGCCTTCCTTATCTCTGGTTATGGCCTTCACTTTGAGATGTATTTTGTCAGATATAAGTATTGCTACCCCAGCTTTCTTTTCCTTTCCATTTGCGTGAAAGATATTTTTCCATCCCTTCACTTTCAGTCTGTGTGAGTCCCTTCTAATGAGGTGGGTCTCTTGTAGACAGCAGATGTATGGATCATGTTTTTTTATCCATTCAGCCACTCGATGTCTTTTGGTTGGAGCATTTAGTCCATTTACATTTAAAGTTATTATTGAAAGGTATTTGTTTGTAGCCATTTCTTTTTTTTGTGTGTGTGTGTGGCTGTTTTCTTTCTGAGCTTGATATTTCTTCTTTTTACACCAGTCCCTTTAGCATTTCTTGCATGGCTGGCTTGGTGGTGATAAACTCCCTTAGCCCTTTTTTGTCTGTGAAGCTTCTTATTTCCCCTTCAATTTTGAATGATAGCCTTGCTGGATAGAGTATTCTTGGATTCAGTCCTTTGCTTTGCATCACTTTGTAGATTTCCGTCCATTCTTTTCTGGCCTGATGTGTTTCTGTTGAGAAATCATTTGATAATCTAATGGGAGATCCCTTGTATGTTACTTTCCGTCTCTCTCTTGTAGCCTGTAAGATTCTCTCTTTATCCTGAACATTTGCCATGGTAATTATGATGTGTCTTGGTGTGGGTCTTTTCGGGTTCACCTTGTTTGGGACTCTCTGGGCTTGTGTGACTTTTTTCTTCCCCACCTCAGGGAAGTTTTCTGATATTATTTCTTCGAATAGGTTTTCTAATCCATGTTCATCTTTCTGTTGTTCTGGCACCCCTATTATTCGTATGTTGTTTCGTTTCATGTTGTCCCAAAGCTCCCTTAGGCTCTCCTCCTGTCTTTTAATTTTTTTCTCCATTTGCCGTACAGTTTGAGTGTGTTTTGCTTCCTTGTCTTCTAATTCACTAATTCGGTCCTCCGCATCTCCCAGTCTACTGTTGATACTTTCAATGGAGTTTTTTATTGAAGCTATGTCACTCTTCATTTCTTCTTGGGACTTACTTAAGTTGTTGATTTTTTCATCTGTTTCTTCTAGCTTCTTGCATAAGTAGTTGAGTTTTTCATCTGTTTCTTCTTGCTTCTTGAACATCTGGTGCATGTACTCTAGGAACCTTATTCTGAATTCTTTTTCCGTCATGTTGCATATCTCTGTCTCACTTAGCTGCTTTTCTGGCGAGTCCTCCTTTTCTTTCCTTTGGGGGTTTCTTTGCCTACCCATGTTTGATCTCGCTGACATATGTAGATGTTGAGATGTTCAGTGGCTGCTCCCTGGGTGGCAGGGGCTCCTTGGGTTGTGGTTGCTGCTCAGACGGTTGTGGTAGCAGCTGCTTTCCAGTTGGCAGCAGCTCCTCTGGTGGGTGTTGTTCACAGCTGTGTTGGCTCTTCTGGCTGGTGGGGGGAGGCTTCACGTACAGCTGCTGTTCCACAAACAGAGGGTGTGGTGATCAGGAGGCTGTGGTGATCAGGAGGCTGCGGTGATCAGGGGGCTGCTGTTGCTTGGATCTGCGGTCTGGGAAACGCTCCTCTCTTACCAGCACTGCATGATCTGGGAAATGCTCCTCTCTTATGGGCACTGCATGGTCTGATCAGTTCCTCAGGATGCCCCCTTTAGTCTCAGTTCTCCGCAATCACAAAATCCAAATCTCAAATCTCCTGGCGCCAGCAAACCCTTGGAACTCCTTACCCTGGTCAGGGTCTGTGTCTGTCCCAAGAGACGCGGCTGTCTGCCATGCGGTCTCCCTCCGACCCTCTGGGCTCAGGTCTGGCAAACTTTCCTGCCCTGATCCCTGGTTTTTAACCTTTCCAGGGGAGGTCTGCCCTTCCCGGCTGCAAACCGTTTCACCAGCTGAGTAAATTTGCCAATTCGGTGTGGGTGTTATTAGTTTCAGCTGCTTACTCCGTTTGCTCCGGGACAAGACCTGGGACGCGTCTGCCTATATCGCCGCCATCTTGCTTCCCAAATAGGTTTTCAATATCTTGCTCTCTCTCATCTTCTGCTACCCCTATAATTCTGATGTTGGTACGTTTGAAGCTGTCCCAGAGGCTCCTTACACTATCTTCGTATTTTTGGGTTCTTTTTTCATTTTGCTTTTCCGGTTGGGTGTTTCTCGCTTCTTCGAATTTCAAATCTTTGACTTGATTCTTGCGCTCCTCTGGTTTGCTGTTGGGAGTCTGTATAATATTCTTTATTTCAGTCAGTGTATGCTTACTTTCTAGATGGTCCTTTATCACACCATCGAGGGTCTCATTAGATTTCCTATACATCTCATCAAGTTTATCGACAGACTCTAGAAGCCTCTTGAGAGACCTCAAAAGTGTGGTTCTGAACTCAATATCCTCCCTTGATAGTTTTGTCCTGTTTCTTTGTCTCCGCATTTTTTACGCTTTCTTGGTACACCCCCTAGTGGTCTTTGTGCGCAGTCTTGTTGTAGTTAAGCCTTGATTGTTATAGTTAATACTAGAGGATTTGACCTCCAGGCCGACTGTCCGTGTTAATCAGCTGTGTCTGCAGTGAAGAACTTGTGTCCTCTAGGGAGGTGCTAATCTAGCCTTTGCCTGAGGCTATCCGGTAAATGGCTCTGTGCAGGGCTTGGGCGGGGCGGGCTCAACAGGGTGGGTCGGGGGGAGCAGTTGTGGCTGCTCTCAGTCTGTCCCCAGGGGCTCTGCCTCTCTGTCCCAGCAACCGCTGCAAACCTCGGAGGGACCGTAGCCAGACAGTCCCGCTTCTCCCGTTTGAGTCTGGGTCCCTAGAGACTCGCCCGGATCTGGAGCTCTGAGTCTGAGGCTACCTCCAGATTGAAACAGGCAACCGCGCCCTCAGCCACCAGCCCGCGCTGCGCGCACTCCGCACCTTAGTATTTTACTTCAGCACTGCGCCTCCTCTGATTCTCGGTTCCTCCTAGTTGTAGAACTTCCATTCAGCCAGCCTTCCTGTGGTTCTGGATGATGTCCATTTCGTCTTTTAGTTGTATTTTTGTAGTGGTTGTTCGAGGCAGCAACCTCCAGCGTTAACCTATGCCGCCATCTTGGTTTCTCCACTCCTTCAATTTTAAATGCTAGCCTTGCTGGATGCTGTAGTCTTGGATTTAAGCTCTTGCTTTTCATTACTTTGAATAATTCATGCCACTCCCTTCTGGCCTGAAGTGTTTATCTTGAGAAGTTAGCCGACATTCTCATGTGAACTCCTTTGTAGGTAATTTTGTGTCTCTCTCTTGTGCCTTTAAGATTCTTTTTTTGTCTTTAACATTTGCCATTTTAATTATGATGTGTCTAGGTGTGGGTCTCTTTGGGTTCATCTTCATTGGGACTCTTTGTGCCCCCTTATCTTGGGTGATATTTTCCTTCACCAGGTGAGGGTAGTTTTCTGTCTTTTCTTTAAACTGGTTCTCTGAATTTTGGTCGCTTTCTTCCCCTACTGGTATTCCTGTAATGCAGATGTTATATTTCATGTTGTCCCAGAGCTCCCTTAAAGCTCTCTTCCTGCTTTTTAATTGATTTTTTTCTATTTGCTGCTCTAATTGGGTATTTATTTCTACCTTTTATTCCAAATAGCTGATTTGATCCTCCGTTTCACCCAGTCTACTTTAAAAAAATTGTTTATTGTTGGCAGTTTTACATATGTTCCCCTTTTCCCCCCATTGACCCCTGCAGTCTGGGCCCTCACTTCCACTCCAGGCTTTCAGCACCCTATTTTCTGTGTCCATGGGTTATGCGTATATGCATACAAGGTCGTTGGTTGATTACCTCCCACCTACCCACCCTCAGCTGCCTTCCCTCTGAGATTCCACACTCTGTTTCATGCTTCCCTGTCTCTCAATCCACTTCATTCACCAGCTTATTTTGTTAATTAGATTCCACATATGAGTGCGATCATGTGATACTTATCTTTCTCTGACTGACTTATTTCACGTAGCATGATACTCTCCAGGTACCTCCATGCTGTCTCAAAGGGTAAGAGATTTTTCTTTTTTACTGCTGTGTAGTATTCCATGGTATAAATGTACCACAACTTTTTATTCACTTATCTACTGACTAGAGATTCAATAAACGGATTCGTGCACCGGTGGGGTCCCTTTCCTGGCCTGCACCCTCTCGCAATCTGGGACCCCTCAGGGGATGTCAGAATGCTGGTTTCAGACCAATCCCCGTAGGCCAGGCCGAGAAACCCCATCGATGCATGAATCCGTGCACCGGGCTTCTGATATGCATATAAGATCTTTGGTTAATCTTTTCCCGCCCTCCCTCCTCTTCCCTTCCCTCTGAGATTCATCAGTATTTTCCATGTTTCCATGCTTGGGGTTGAGTGTATACTAACTGGTGGTCAGTACAGGTCATAGCTACTCGTCAAATAGTTGAATGGTCACTTAGGCTTTTATATATATAGATGGGCACTTGGGCTGTTTTCAGATCTTATGTATTTTAAATTGTGCTGCTATCAACATAGGAGTGCATACATTCTTTGTGATTGGTGTTTCTGATTTGTTAGGATATATTCCTAGAAGTGGGATTACTGGTCAAATGTGAGCTCCATTTTTAATTTTTTGAGGAAACTCCATACGGTTTTCCATAATGGCTGCACCAGTCTGCATTCCCACCAGCAGTGTACTAGGGATCCATTTTCTCCACATCCTCGCCATCACTTGTCATTTGTTGATTGTTTGATGGTAGCCATTCTGACAGGTGTGAGGTGATTTTCATCTCTCTGGGGATCAGAAACTTGGAGCTTTTTTTCATGTCTCTTGGCCATCTGTATGTCCTTTGCCCATTTTTTGATTGGAATGTTTGTCTTCCTTTTGTTAAATTGTATGAGTTTCTTATATATTTTGGCTATTAACCCTTTATCAGATGTATCATTGCCAAATATGTTCTCCCATACAGTGGGCTCTTTTTTTGTTTTATTGATGATTTCTTTTGCTATGCTAAAGTTTTTTATTTTGATTTAGTCACATTTGTTTATTTTGTCCTTACTTTCTTTTACTTTAGGAGATGTATCTGTAAACATATTGCTAAAAGATATGTCTAAGATCTTGCTGTGTATGGTTTTTTCTAGTGTTTTTATGGTTTCTTGATGTACATTTAAGTCTTTTATCCATTTGGAGTTTATTTTGTGTATGGTGTAAGTTGGTGGTCTAGTTTCATTTTATTGCTTGTATCTGTCCAATTTTCTCAACACCACTTATTGAAGAAACTGTTTTTACTCTGTTGTACACTTTTGCCTCCTTTGTCAAATATTAATTGTGTGTTATGGCTTGTGTCATTTTATGGGTTCTTTGTTCTGTTCCATTGATCTATATGCATATTCTTGTGCCAGTACTATTTGTAGTAGAACTTGAAATCTGGTATTGTGATTTTTCCAACTTTGTTTTCTTTTCTCAAGATTGCTGCAGTTATTCGAGGTCTTTTGTGATTCTATATAAGTTTTTGGAATCAACATTTTAATGATGTTGATTCTACCAATCCATGAATGTGGTATATTCTTCCACTTGTTTTTATCATCTTCTATCTATTTTTTCAACGTCCTGTAGTTTTCCGGGTACAGATATTTTGCCTCCTTGGTCAAGTTTGTTGATATGTATCTTAATATGTTTGTTGTAATCATAAATGGGATTTTTTCATTAGTTTTTCTCTCTGAGATTTCATTGTTGGTGTATAAAAAAGCTATCAAGGAGACAAGATGGCGGTGGAATAGGTGGACAAGTCCCAAGGCTTGTCCCGGAGCAAATAGAATGAGCAACTGAAACAAATAACATCCACCCAGAATTGGCAAAGGAGACTCAGCTGGTGAGACAGTTTGCAGCCGGGAAGGGCAGAGTTCCCCTGGAAACGTAAAAACCAGGGATGTGGGCAGGAAGGTTTGCCAGATCTCTGAGCCCAGAGGGTCAGAGGGAAACCACGCGGCACCCAGCCAGGTCCCTTGGGACGGGCACAGCCTCTGACTGGAGAAAGGAGATCCGCAGGACTGTTGGTGCCGGGGGATTTGAGATCTGGGTTCCATAATTACGGAAGACTGAGCCCAAAGGGGGCAGCCTGAAGCGCTGACCAGACCAAGCAGTGCCGATGGGAGAGAAGCTCACAGAGACTCAGTCTTCCCCATTTCTGCGGCCAGCGTTTGTTTGTTTGTTTTTTTCACTGAACTCTGTTCATAGGACATTTCGGATACAGACACTCACCCATGCTGAGGAGCGGGAGAAGGTACGGACCAGTGCAATCTGGGGAGAGGCTGGGGTGAGAGGGGGGTCCAGGAGAGGTGGCAGCAAGTTGAGTGCTAAGTCACGCCTGAGCCCAGGACCTGGACAGCCATTTTCTCCTGAACGTACAACCGCTCCCTCCAGTCTCCAGGCAAGGAATACAGCCACACCCAGATTCCACCTTGAATGGTACGAAGGGTTAAAAAAAATCTGATTAGTCCTTGGGAGTTAACAGGGTCTAGCCTATAGAGAGGCCTTCAGTCCCAGCAAAAAAAAAAAAAAATCACAGACATTCCAGAAAACTGGGATCTTAAGTCAGCCAAAGGAAAGACATTTCAATTTTTCGTTTTCATTTTTTTATTATTGTTTTGTTAGCTTTTTTTGCTTTTTTCTTTGTTTTCCTTTTTTGATTGTTGCTTTATTTTCTACTTCTTTTCACATTATTTTTTCATCATTCAATTTTATTTTATTTTTACTTGCTCTTTTCTATTTTTATACCATTTCTTTAAGTCAATTTTTTTGTAAATATATTATTTTGTTCCCCTTCTTTCTCTTCTTATCCACTATACCTTTTCTACTTCCTCTAAACTGAATTGAGGTCCTCCCCATATTTATCCAATTCTTAACCTTATTTCCTCTATATCAGCTCAGCTTCTACAGATTCTGCCCCCACCCTCTTTGCTGGGTGTTCAGTGTTTGCATTTTTTTGGTTTATCTATTGGTTCTGTGGTGTTTTCTCCATATATATATTCTCCTTTTTCTATTCTCTACTATCTTTTTTTTCTCTCTTAGATATCATTTGTGCTCTCTTTTCACTCCCCTAATTCTCTTTTCTCAGGTAGTCACTTATATTGGGGTTATCAGTGTTGTGAGTACATTCATGCTTTGTTCCCTTTGGGTTATGTCTTATTAAGTTGAATTTTATCCTGTCTGGCTAAAGTGCTAGAGAGCAAGCCACATAACCAGACACCTGGAGAGGAAACTTCATCCACGAACAGGTCAATTACACCTTAGACCCAGCTACAGAGGCAGGAAGAAGGCAGCAGCGAGGGAACAAAAGAGGAGTGTGTGGTTGTGTATGGTGTGTGTGTGTGTGTGTGTGTGTGAATGAGGCACAGTTAGACCCCACAGGACCTTCGGGGGCAGGCTAACCGGGCTAGCCTAACTAGGCAGCCCCTGCTACCATTGCAAACAGTACCAGGAGGCCAGCTCTTCTTCAGCGGCCTCGCCCTTTGAAGGGGAGAGCTGATGTAACTGAGAGCCCAGCCTCATCTCCACCCAGGGTGCCCTCAAGTAACACCTGGGACCCCACAGCCACCCCTGCCAGGGACCTGATACCTCGGCTGTGGTCCCACAGTCACAGAGTCTCCAGCCACCCGAGGCGCAGGTTCCTGTGAGTTCTGAAGCATGCTCCCCTCTGACCAGCCCAATGCTTTAGTCCAGGGCACTGCAATCATGTGAGCAGCAGACATGTGAGCAGGACGCTCCTTTCCAAGGAGCATCAGCCCCGTGAGTAGCCTGCCCGAGGCCTAAGAGCAGCAGCCTCATGTGGCCTGCCCCTGTCCAAGGAGCAGCAGCTGTGTGAGCAGCTCGCTTCCCCATCCAAGGAGCAGCAACCAAGCGAGCAGCCCGACCCATCTGAGGAGCAGCAGCCGCACGAGCAGTCTGCCTACGTCTGAGGAGCGGCAGCCTGTGCAGCCTGCCCCCATCCGAGGAGCAGCAGCTGCGCACAGCCCGCACCCTGCACCAGTCCGAGGAGCAGCAGCTGTGCAAGCATCTTGTCCTCGTCCAAGCAGCAACAGCAGCACCACGAGCAGCCTGTCCCCATTCGAGGATCAGCAGCAGCCGACCCCTCTCCGAGGAGCAGCAGCCACACAAGCAGACCGCCCACGTCCGAGGAGCGGCAGCCCTGCGCAGCACGCACCGGTCCGAGGAGCAGAGCCACACACAGCCTGCTCCTGTCCGACGAGCAGCAGCCGGGTGAGTGGCCCTTCCCCATCCAAGGAGGAGCAGCCATGCATGCAGCTTACTCCCGTCCGAAGAGCAGCACCCACGCGAGGAGCCCACCCCCGTCCAAGGAGCAACAGCCTTGCAATCAACCTGCCCATGTCCAAGGAGCAGTAGCCCCACAAGCAGCCCACCACATCAGAGGAACAACATCAGCGTGCAGCCAGCCCCCATTCAAGGAACAGCAGCCATGTGAGCAGTCCGCCCCAGTTTAAGGAGTAGCAGCTGCTTGGGTAGCACAACCCCATCCAAGGAACAGCAGCCTCGTGATCAGCACACCCTCTGTCTGAGGAACAGCAGCTGTGTGAGAAGCCTCCCCCCACCAGCCAGAGGAGCCTCACAGCTGTGAACAGCACCCACCAGAGGAGCTGCTGCCAACTGAGGAGCAGCTGCTACCACAACCGCCAAAGGAGCAACCGCAGCCCGAAGAGCCACTGCCACCCAAGGACCAGCCCCTGAACGACTCAACATCTAGATCTGTTGGTGAAACCAAACATGGGTAGACAAAGGAACTTCCAAAGAAAAGAAAAGGAGGACTCGCCAGAAAAGCAGCTAATTGAAACAGAGGCATGCAGCATGACAGAAAAAGAATTCAGACTAAGGGTCCTAGAGTGCATAAACCTGATGGAGGAAAAAATCAACAACTTGTGCAAGAATCAAGAATAAATGGATGAAAAAATCAACAGCTTATGTAAGAATCAAGAAGAAGTGAAGAGTGATATAGCTGCAATAGAAAACACCTAGTTTCAACAGTAGAATAGTAGAAGCGGAGGACCGAATTAGCGAATTAGAAGACAGGGAAGCAGAACACACCCAAACTGAACTGCAATTGGAGAAAAAAATTAAAAGACAGGAGGAGAGCTATGGGACAACATGAAACGAAGCAACATATGAATAATAGGTGTGCCAGAACAACAGGAAGAGGAACAAGGGTTAGAAAACCTAACTGAGGAAATAATGTCAGAAAACTTCCATGAGGTGGGGAAGAAAAAGGTCACACAAGCACAGAGAGTTCCAAACAAGATGAACCCAAAAAGACCCACACCAAGACACATCATAATTACCATGGCAAATGTTCAGGACAAAGAGAGAATCTTAAAGGCTGCAAGAGAGAGACGGAAAGTTTCATACAAGGGATCTCCCATTAGATTATCAAATGATTTCTCAACAAAAACACATCAGGCCAGAAAAGAATGGACAGAAATTTACAAAGTGATGCAAAGCAAGGGATTGAATCCAAGAATACTCTATCCAGCAAGGCAATCATTCAAAATTGAAGGGGAAATAAGAAACTTCACAGACAAAAAATGGCTAAGGGAGTTTATCACCACCAAGCCAGCAACGCAAGAAATGCTAAAGGGACTGGTGTAAAAAGAAGAAATAAAAAGCTAAGAAAGAAAACAGGCAAAAAAAATAGAAATGGCTACAAACAAGTACCTTTCAATAATAACTTTAAACATAAATGGACTAAATGGCCCAATCAAAAGACATCGAGTGGCTGAATGGATATAAAAGCATGACCCATATATTTTTGCTGTCTACAAGAGACCCACCTCAGAATAAGGGACTCACAGAGACTGAAAGTGAAAGGGTGGAAAAATATCTTCCAGACAAATGGAAATGAAAAAAAAGCTGGAGTAGCAATACTTACATCTGACAAAATAGACTTCAAACTGAAGGCCGCAACAAGAGATAAGGAAGGCCACTTCATAATACTACAGGGATCAATACAACAAGAGTATATAACCCTGGTAAACATATATATACCCAACATAGGAGCACCCAAATACTTAAAAAAAACTCCTGGAAGATATCAAGGGAGAGATTGACGACAATACAATCATAGTAGCGAACTTTAATACACCAATGACATCACTGGATAAATCCTCCAGGCTCACCAATAAGCAAAGAGAGAGGACCCAAATAAACAAAATCAGAAATGATAGAGGCGAAATAACAGCAGACCCCACAGAAATACAAAGGATTGTTAAAAAATACTATTAACAACTCTACTCCAACAAACGACAACCTGGAGAAAATGGACATATTCCTAGAAAAATACAACATTCCAAAATTTAATCAGGAAGAATCTAAAAATCCCAATAGGCCTAACTATGGAAGAAATAGAAGCAGTCATCAAAAAGCTTCCAGCAAACAAAAGCCTACGGAGTTTTACCAAACATTCAAGGAAGAACTAAATCCTATCCTCCTCAGACTATTCCAAAAAATTCAAGAGGAAGGAATACTTCCAAGCTCATTCTATGAAGCCAGCATCACCCTAATACCAAAACCAGGTAAAGACAACACAATGAAAGAGAATTACAGGCCAATATCCCTCATGAACATAGATGCCAAAATCCTCAACAAAATCTTAGCAAATCGGATCCAGCAGTACATCAGACAGATCATACACCATGACCAAGTAGGATTTATCTTGGGGATACAAGGATGGTACAATATCCGCAAATCAATAAACGAGATATATCACATAAACAAATTGAGAAATACAATCACATAGTCATATCAATTGATGCAGAAAAAGCATTTGACAAAATCTAACACCCATTTTTGATAAAAACTCTCAGCAAGGTGGGAATAGAAGAATCATACATCAACATAATAAAAGCCATGTATGACAAACCCACAGCCAACATCATACTCAATGGGCAAAAATTAAAACCATTTCCCCTAAGAACAAGAACAAGACAGGAATGCCCACTCTCACCGCTCATGTTTGACATAGTACTGGAAATATTAGCCATTGCAATTAGACAAGAAGAAGAAATAGAAGGCATCCACATTGGAAAAGAAGAAGTAAAACTGTCCTTATTCGCAGATGACATGATATTGTACATAAAAACCCTAAAGACTCCATAAAAAAAAAACTATTAGACTTAATAAATGAATTCGGCAATGTAGCAGGATACAAAATTAACGCCAAGAAATCTATGGCATTTCTATACACCAATAGTGAACTTGCAGAAAGACTAAAAAAGCAATCCCATTTACTATCGCACTAAAAAAATTAAGATACATAGAAATAAACTTAACTGAAGAGGTAAAAGACCAGTATTCAGAAAACTACAGGACACTAAAAAAAGATATAGAGGAAGACATAAACAGATGGAAGAACATACCATGTTCATGGATTGGTAGGATCAACATCATTAAAATGTCCATACTTCCCAAAGCAATCCATAAATTCAACGCACTTCCCATTAAAATACCAACAGCATATTTCACAGACCTAGAACGAACTCTCCAAAAATTCATCTGGAATAAAAAAACCTCGAATAGCTGCAGCGATCCTGAGAAAGAAGAACAAAGTAGGTGGGCTCTCAATACCAGGTATCAAGCTGTATTACAAAGCCACTGTTCTCAAAACTGCTTGTACTGGCACAAGAACAAGACATATAGATCAATGGAATAGAATAGAGAACCCAGAAATCGACCCGAACCAATATGCTCAATTAATATTTGAGAAAGGAGGCAAGAACATACAATGGAATCAAGACAGTCTCTTCAGTAAATGGTGTTGGGAAAATTGGACAGATACATGCAAAAAAATGAAACTAGACCACCAACTTACACCATACACAAAAATAAACTCAAAATGGATAAAAGAATTAAATGTAAGTCGGGAAACCGTAAAAATACTAGAGGAATCCAAAGGCAACAAAATCTCAGACATATGCCGAAGCAATTTCTTCACCGATACAGCTGCTAGGGCATTGGAAACTAAAGAGAAAATAAAGAAATGGGACTACATCAAAATAAAAAGCTTCTGCACAGCAAAAGAAACCATGAACAAAACAACTAGAAAGCCCACTGCATGGGAGAACATATTTGCCAATGTTATCACCGATAAGGGTTTAATCTCCAACATTCATAGGGAACTCATACAACTTAACGAAAAGGAAGATAAACAATCCAATCAAAAAATTGGCAAAGGACCTAAATAGACACTTTTCAAAAGAGGACATTCAGAAAGCCAAGAGGCATATGAAAATGCTGGGGTCCAATCCCAGCGGGTCCAGGGGTCCCCAAAGGTGTGGACGGAGTCAGCGAAGAAGGAATGACACGAAGACAGCCTTCAGTTGATCAGCAGCCTAGTCAGGACCTCTAGCCAGGATCTTCAGCCAAAGTTCTGGTCGGAGTTCTGGTTAGGAACTGGTTAGGAACTGATGAGGATCTGATGAGGATCTGATGTTTATTGTCTTGTTACATTTGTATTTATACCAGCCGATCTTAATCCTGTCAATTTCTATTACAAAGGTTAGGGCGTTTCTTATCTCCATTCCAGGGAGTAAAGATTATGTAGCTTAACTACCCGCCTGGCACTTAATTAAGGGGTTGTATCCCCTCCCTAACTTCAGGGAAAAATCCCCACCTGGGGAAACAACCTTTCTCGGAGAGGTGACCTTGGTTAAAACACATGGCACTAAAGGGAGCAAACATATTAAGAACAGTATGCTATATACGCCAGGTCCATTGAAACATATGCTGTGCAGATGTGTCTTTCCTGCAGCGACTGTGTCAAGCAGCAAGGATGGACCAGCTTCCGGCAAATTCCCCCTGTTTTATTTTTTAAATGATAGCGCATGCAAATCAGCAGCCACCTCTCAGATTGGGCTGTTTAAGACTCGGAAGAAGACTGGCAAGCAATGACAACAAGCATAGCTATAAACATAGTGGATGAAGCGCACAAAGAGCCCCGTTCCTTAGAAGGTTGCCGGCCTCTTCAGTCAAGAGATTTCAGCTGTCCTCAGGTTGTTGGTTTGGTTGTCCTTCTTGATCTGGCTAGTGGGCGGTGTCATTGGCGACAGACTTCCCAAAGCGTCAGCGAGTTGAAGGGCTGCATCAAAGGGTCCATCAGGGCCCTGCTTGATGGTGGTGTCGGTGTCCAAGGAGGAGTAAGCTATGTCCTCTGGGTCAGCTGTTATAGAGGATGGAGGGTAGTAGAGAGGAATAGAAAAGAAAGCAGAACTACAAGGCATAGAAGTGTTTAGAAAAAAGAAGGAGAAGAAAGGGAAGAAGGCAGCATCCTGACACAGCCCTTTCCTTCAGCTGCCCCTTTCCCTGTGGTCCAAGGTAGAAATGGGAAACAAGTCCTGTTGCAGTGAGAGGGCAGCTGCTGTCAGCCAGTCTCTGTCTTTACCTGGGTCCTGATCTGAGCTGGGCCAAGTCTCTTTCTGTTATCTGGGTCCCAATCTGAGCTAGGCATGGGAAGTGGGAAGCAGCCATGGGGGCAGGAGACCTCCCTCAGAAGGGGCAAGTGTTCAAGCCCCTGCATAGTTGGGGGGGTGAGGATCTGTGCCCCACCTCTGTTGACCCCCAAGTTCTCTCCTGATGGCCCCTCTGCAACTGTGCCTGTCTTAGGTTGTTCCTCCCTGAGGAATCTTACCCGTCTTTGACTAACCAGCCATCCTCCGGGGCCAAGCAGGGTGATGTGAGGTTCAGTTCTCTCTCCTTGGTAGCCTATGCCCCCATGGCCTCCATGCCCAGCAACTGCCTTGGGATCCCCTCGCCTGCTGGCAGGGCCCCGGCATTGATCACATATCTTGGGGAACCCAGGTTTCTTCTCCAGGGAGGGCTCAGCTCACACCATTGGGTGAGAGACAGATCCATGGTACCAGCCACGATGAGGCTTCAACCTCAGCATGAACAGAGAGCTCAGGCAACAGCTATGGGCAATTGGATTGTAAGAAGAGGGTCCCCCTTGACACAAGGGTAAGAGGGGCCAATACAGGACAAAGGAGAGTCCCGGGACGGCTTTCTCAGCCCAGGATGTCAGGCTCTTGGCACAAGACAACTCTATGTATGGGACATATACCAGACACCCCCTAGTCATGGCAGAAAAGGGAGGTGCCCTTCCTGGAACAGTAGGGTAGGGAGATTCTAGAAAAGGCTGTGTTCAGGAGAGAAGGACAAAGGCCAAAGAACCAGCAAACAAGTAGTTAGATTTTAAAAAAAAGGAAAAAGGAAAGGAGATGTGGGGCAAAGCTGGGACATGTGGAAAGACAAAAAGGAGGCACATGTGATCCTCCCAATGACAGATTGTTCCAGCTCAGGGCTGCACATCTGCTGCAGATGGGCACTGGTCAGGTGTGCTAGGGTGAGGTGGAGACGGAGGGCGGTGAGACATAAGGTCGGAATAGACGGTCTGGAATCCACACAGGTGAGTCTGTGTCCTGTGGAAATATACAAGCATATCCTCTCCCCCAAGTTAAAAGTACATCAGGTCCCTTCCAGGCTCCTGTAAGCAAGTCTCTCCATTTGACGAGGACTTTAGGTTTAGTTAGATCAGGGTTCCAATGCCTGTACATCGGGGAATTTCCCTCAGAATCTACATTTAGTATATTAATTACAAATAAAGTATGTTGTAGAACATGATGAGGAGAGGAATATTTAAACTCATTTTCTTGTAATTTTTTAATTTGTGTTTTTAAAGTTTGGTGAGCCCTTTCTACTATTGCTTGGCCTTGAGGATTGTAGGGTATTCCTGTAGTTTGTGCGATGCCAAATGTAGAGCATAAGTTTTTAAAAGCTCTAGAGGTATAGGCAGGCCCATTGTCTGTTTTAAGTGCCCTTGGTATTCCTAGGTAGGAAAAACATTGGAATAAATGTTGACTTACATCTTTAAAGGCTTCTCCTGTACGTTCAGAAGCAAGGATAACATGAGAAAAGGTATCAATACAAACATGCACATAGCAAAGTTTGCCAAAAGATGGGACATGAGTAATATCCATCTGCCATAAGTCACAGGGTCTAAGTCCTCTTGGATTAACTCCAGTAGCAGGGCTAGGAAAATGAGTAGGACAATGGCCGCAGTCACGCACAATACTTCGAGCAGCTTCTCTAGATATACGATAATATAGATGGAGAGCAGAAGCATTTTGATGGTGGATGGCATGAGACCGCCGGGCTTCTTCTAGAGCTGTACAAACTACTGGGCGAGTTAGTAGATCCGTCTGATAATTTCCTTCACTTAAGGGTCCTGGTAGACAGGAATGAGCTCTAATATGTCCAATATAGAAAGCCTTTTCTCGTTTATGAATGTAAATTTGTAGCTGAGTTAACAAAGAGAAAATGGCTGTTCTTCCTTGTGGGAGAGAGGCGGTCTCAATATGAGGAAATAATTTAACTATATATTGAGAGTCAGTGTACAAGTTAAAGGGAACCTGTTGCAATTGTTCAAAGGCATAAATGACTGCCAAAAGCTCTGTTCTCTGGGCTGACGTCTCTAGGGTTTGTTGAACATGGGTTATTGAGTCAATGATTGTTACTGCCCTACCATTAGAGGAGCCATCTGTGAATACTAAGGAGGCAGGAGGTCACAATGGCTCTTTTGAACATTTAATAGGAAATATAAATGGATGTAGGGAGAGAAATTGCAATATAGGTGATCTTGGCAAATGATGTAAAATTTGTCCTGGGAAGTTACCTATAGCTATTTGCCACTCTTCTTCAAATTGTAATAGTGTGTCTAATTGTTCTCTTTTATAAGGTATTATTATCTCAGTAACTTCTCTTCCAAAGAGTTCGATACTGCATCGTCTACCTTTGATAATGAGAGTGGCCACTAGGGAAGGATAAGATGGTACAATCTTCCTAGGAGTGACAGGTAAATGTATCCATTCTAATGGTCCTTCCTGCCATAAACATCCTGTAGGAGTATATTTAGTGGCTAGAATAATTAAGGCCCAAGATTTGGAATAATCTAGATACTGTAGTTGCTGTTTATTGATGGCCTGTTCTATTTTTGCTATAGCCTTTTCTCCTTCTACAGTTAATTGTCGGGGAGACTTAGGGTTAGAATCTCCCTTTAAAATGTCAAATAGAGGTTTTAAGTCAAGAGTGGTTATTTTTAGATATGACCTGACCCAGTTGATATCACCTAATAGTTTCTGATAATCATTTAATGTGTTTAAATGATCTTTTCTTAATTGTAAAGGCTGATGGGTGATAGTAGAAGTATGTAATATTCTGCCTAAGTAGGAAAAAGAAGGTTCAGTCTGAATCTTTTCTGGGGCTATTTTTAGACCATGTTCTTCTAAAGCAAGGACGGTCTGAGTAAGAATTTCCTGTAAAGTAGCCCGATCTTTATGAGCTATTAAAATATCATCCATATAATGAATAAGATATAGATCTGAAAATTTCTTTCTAATAACTTGCAATGCCTGATCTACAAACTTTTGACATAATGTAGGACTATTTTTCATCCCTTGTGGGAGAACCTTCCATTGATATCTCTGATAAGGCTGTTTAAAGTTTTCTGATGGTATGCTGAATGCAAATCTTTGACAATCAGCCGGGTGAAGAGGTATAGTGAAAAAACAATCCTGTAAGTCAATAACAACAACACAATACTCCTGTGGAATTGCCACAGGGGAGGGCAATCCAGGTTGTAAGGAGCCCATATCTTCCATGGTGTCATTTATGGCCCTTAGATCTTGCAAAAGTCTCCACTTGCCTGATTTCTTTTTTATTACAAATATGGGTGTGTTCCAGGGACTATTTGATGGCTCTATATGTCCCTCTGCTAATTGCTGATCAACTAATTGTTGGGCTGCTGATATTTTCTCAGATGTTAAGGGCCATTGCTCGACCCATACTGATTGTGATGATTTCCAGACTATGGGATCAGCAGTCCTATAGGCAATGGCCCCAATTATAAATCCTGTCGAGGAGTGTGAGGTATTACTTTCTTTTCCTAATCCCTTTTCTGGATTAGATCCCGTGTCTAGCATCTGTGATGTTACTCTATCACTGGGGCTATATAATAGAACTCCCATTTGAGACAAGATATCTCTTCCCCATAATGTAAAGGGGATAGTCGTAATTACATAGGGACAGAATGTTCCTGAATGTTGATCTTCATCAGCCCAAGTTAAAATCTGAGAACTCTTTTTTACATTAGATGCCTTGCCTAGTCCTACCAGGGAAGTGGAGGTGGTGTGTGTGGGCCACGAAGAGGGCCAATACTTCCCTGCTATGCAGGAAACATCTGCTCCTGTATCCAATATACCTTCAATTGGTTTTCCCTGAATTAGTAAAATTTTTGTAGGTCTAGTAGCATGGATTTCTTGTATCCAAAATGCTGCATCACTAGATCCAAAGCCTCCGGCCCCTCTAGCTTCCTGGGTAACAGCTGTCCCTATTTTATGTATTGGTAACAGGAGTAATTGGGCAATTCTCTGGTTGGGCTGAATTTGTATAGTTGTGGTGGATGGGGAAAGTAAAATCTGTATTTCTCCTGTGTAGTCTGCATCAACAACTCCTGGGATGACTAAGATCCCCTGTAACGAGGTGGAGCTCCGCCCTAATATTAATCCTACAGTTCCCTCAGGCAGCGGCCCAGACACTCCTGTAGGAATGGCTGCTACTGGCAAGTCTGGGGTTAGTATTGCATGGGTGGTTGAATGGAGGTCCAATCCTGCACTGCCTGGGGTTGCTCTGAAGAGGTCACTGACTGATTGAAATTTGCAGCAGAGGGGTTGAGGGTCGATGCCCCTATTATTGCAGGGGCCTGGGGCCGGCCCCTTCTCAAGTTTCCCAATTGAGGTGATGGGATATAACCTCTTTGGGAGCGATTTGTAGAATTTAAAGGCCGACCATTTTTATGGTATTTCGATCTACATTCCTTTGCCCAATGGAATCCTTTCTGACATCGGGGACAAACGGTTTTTGGAGGATTAATATTATTCCCTGATGTATTTCCAGGCTTTCGAGGAGCTTGCCATCTGGCTTGAGTATTGTTATTTCTATTTGGGCATTCTCTGCTAAAGTGCCCAGATAAGCCACAAGAGTAGCAGTTCATATTTCTCTTATTACCTGTATTATTGCTGGCTTGTCTTATGCCCTGTACATATTGAGGATATGTCTCCCCTTTGAGAGCTGCAGCTATAGCTACACCCTGTATAAATGCTGGACTTACATCAGCACACTGTTTTATAAAATCATTTATAGTTCCCGTTCTGCGAATCGGCCTTAATAAAGCCTGACAGGTATTATTAGCATTTTCAAAAGCCAGTTGTTTGATTAGGATATCGGCAGCCTCTTCATTATTGATTACTCTCTTGACTGCCTGTATGAGGCGAGAAAGGAAATCCTGATATGGTTCCTTGACCTTCTATTTAACCTCTGTAAGGGAGGTTGTTTTTCCTGCGGTATAAGGTAGGGATTTCCAGGCATTTACTGCACAACTGGTTACTTTAATAAGTGCCTCTTTGGGCATATACATTTGCTCCTGAGCCGTGTTAAAATCACCTTCTCCTAATATCATGTCTAGGGTTATTCTTCCTCTGGAATTTTTGCTAGTGGCTACAGATTTCTTAGCAAGATCATCATATTCAGTTTTCCATAATAAGTAATTGCCTCCTGAGAGACAGGATTTACAAACCTGTGACCAATCATAAGGAGTCATCCATTTATTGGCTAGGGTTTCTACCAAGGTTAGTGTGTAAGGAGCTAAGGGTCCATATTCAGAGCACGCCAATTTTAATTCTTTAAGTATTTTGTAAGGTATAGCCTCCCAGGTGGGGTTTTCGTCCTCCTCAAACTCATTCTCATATGCAACTGGGAAGCAGAGTGAGAATTCAAGATCTCCATTAGCTTCAGCTTCTCTTATCGCCCTTTGAAATTTAGACATGGAGCTCCTAGGAGCCGCAGGACCTGGTTTAGGCTTCCTTTCTAATTTAGGGAGCCTGTTTTGAATGGGAGGGCCTCTCTCCTCTCTACTGACTGGAAAGGAACAATGATCATGTTTATGATATTTATTCTCCTTCCGATCAGTAGGCATAGCTAAATTGCTCTAAGATTGAGCTGGAGACAATAATGATGTGTCCTCTCTAGGTGGATCCGAGGGACTATTTAAAGTTTGAGAAAGTTCAATAGTTTCTGCCTCTGGTGCCAAGATGCCACGAATTGAATTCCAGAGGGAAAAGGTATTTTCCGGGACCTTCTGGTCCTGCAGATGGAAGGTGTGATAATACATAAATTGCTCTCCTATTTTAGACCAAGTTGTTAAATTAACAGTTCCATCCTCAGGAACCCATTGACATGCATAGTCTATAAAACTTTCTATCTGACTGGGAGTAACCTTAACTCCTCTGCTAGCAAGCGGATGCATTAAAAGATTAATACAGAGTCTTTTTTCTTTAGACTCAGTATGACCCATCTTGTCAATCTAAGTTTTGTACTAACTACCCGCTTACCCTACTTATCCTCTATAGGAGGGGTCTGCAGCACCCTACGGTGCAGTCCTATCCATCCCAAGTACGTCCCAAGTACGGGGGGACTTACCTAGATGTCCCTGTTTGGGCGCCAGTTGCTGGGGTCCAATCCCAGCGGGTCCAGGGGTCCCCAAAGGTGTGGATGGAGTCAGTGAAGAAGGAATGACACGAAGACAGCCTTCAGTTGATCAGCAGCCTAGTCAGGACCTCTAGCCAGAATCTCCAGCCAAAGTTCTGGTCGGAGTTCTGGTTAGGAACTAATGAGGATCTGATGAGGATCTGATGTTTATTGTCTTGTTACATCTGTATTTATACCAGCCGATCTTAATCCTGTCAATTTCTATTACAAAGGTTAGGGCGTTTCTTATCTCCATTCCAGGGAGTAAAGATTATGTAGCTTAACTACCCGCCTGGCACTTAATTAAGGGGTTGTATCCCCTCCCTAACTTCAGGGAAAAATCCCCACCTGGGGAAACAACCTTTCTCGGAGAGGTGACCTTGGTTAAAACACATGGCACTAAAGGGAGCAAACATATTAAGAACAGTATGCTATATACGCCAGGTCCATTGAAACATATGCTGTGCAGATGTGTCTTTCCTGCAGCGACTGTGTCAAGCAGCAAGGATGGACCGGCTTCCGGCATGAAAACATGCTCAAAGTCACTAATCATCTCAGAAATGCAAATCAAAACAACAATGAGGTACCGTCTCACACCTGTCAGAATGGCTATCATCAACAAATCAACAAATGACAAGTGCTGGAGAGGATGAGGAGAAAAAGGAACCCTCCTTCACTGCTGGTGGGAATGCAGACTGGTGCAGCCACTATGGAAGACATTATGGAGTTTCCTCAAAAAGTTAAAAATGAAACTCACATTTGACCCAGTGATCCCACTTCTAGGAATATATCCCAAGAAACCAGAAACACCAATCAGAAAGGATATATCCATCCCTATGTTCATAGCAGCACAATTTACCATAGCTAAGATCTGTAAACAGTCTAAGTGCCCATCAGCAGATGAATGGATTAGAAAACTGTGGTACATCTACACAATGGATTTTTATGCTGCTGTAAAAAAGAAGGAATTCTTACCATTTGCAACAGCATGGATGGAACTGGAGAGCATTATGCTAAGTGAAATATGCCAGTCAATGAAAGGAAAATACCTTATGATCTCACTCATTTATGGATTATTAAGACCATTGTGCACTGATGAACAAAAATAGATACAGAGGCAGAGCAACATCGAACAGACTGTCAAACTACAGCAGGAAGGCTGGAAAGGGTTGGGCCGGTGGGTAAGAGATCAACCGAAGGACTTGTATGCATGCATATAAGCATAACCAATGGACACAAGACACTGGGGGGTATGGGTGGCTAGGGGAAGGTCAAGGGGAGGAAAAAAAAAAGGAGACATATATAATACCCTTTGTAATACTTTAAGCAATAAAACAAAAAAAAAGCCATCAATTTTTGGGTGTTGATTTTGTATCCTGCTAAATTGCCAAATTCATTTATTAAATCTAGTATTTTTTGGTGGAGTGTTTAGTGTTTTCTACATACAATATCATGTTATCTCCAAATAATGAGAGTTTTACTTCCTCCTTTTCAATTTGGATGCCTTTTATTTCTTGTCTGACTGCAGTGCCTAGGACTTTCAGCACTGTGTTGAATAAGAGTGGTAAAAGCGGACATCCCTTTCTTGTTCCTATTCTTAGAGGAAATGGTTTTAGTTTTCACCCATTGAGTATGATTTTAGCTGTAGGTTTGTCACATATGGCCTTTATCATGTTGAGATATGCTTCCTCTATTCCCAGTTTGCTGAGAGTTTTTTATAAAAAAAAATTGGTGTTGGATTTTATTGAATGCTTTTCTGCGTCTATTAATAAGATTATGTTATTTTTGTCTTGCATTTATTGATTTGCAAATATTGTACCAGCCTTACATCACTGGAATAAATCCCACTTGGTCATGGTGTATGATCTTTTTAATATATTGCTGGATCAGATTTGTTAGTATTTTGTTGAGGATTTTAGCATCTATGTTCATCAGGGATATTGGCCTGTAATTCTCTTTCTTTCTAGTGTCTTTATCTGATTTTGGAATTAGGATAATGGTCCCCTCATAAAAAGAGCTTGGAAGTGTTCCTTCCTCTTGGATTTTTAAAAATATTTTGAGGAGCATAGGTGTTAGTTTGTCTTTGAATGTTTGGTAAAACTCCCCTGTGAAGCCCCCTGGGCCTGGGCATTTGCTTGCTGGGAGTTTCTTTTTTATTACTGCTTCTATTAACAGTTATTATTGGCCTATTCAGGTTTTCTGATTCCTCCTGATTCAGTTTTGGGAGATTGTATTTTTCTAGGAATTTGCCCATTTCCTCTACATTGTCCAGATTGTTGTCATAGAGTTGTTTATAGTATTTTCTTACATTCCTTTGTATTTCTGTGGTGTTGGTGGTTATTGTTTCTGATTTTACTTATTTGGGTCCTCTCTCTTTGTCTCTTGATGAGTCTTGCTAATAGTTCATTAATTTTGTTTATCCTTTCATAGAACTAACTCTTGATTTCATTGATTTTTTTGTATTGTTTAGTCTCTATGTTATTTACTTCTTTTTTTAGAGTGTCTTTTTTTAAAATTAAATCTTTATTGTTCAGACTATTACATTTGTTCCTCTTCCTCCCCCCCCCTATAACTCCCCTCCACCCAGTTTCCACCCCACCCTCTGCCCTTACTCCCCACCCACTGTCCTCATCCATAGGTGCATGATTTTTGTCCAGTCTCTTCCCGCATCCCCCAAACCCCTTTCCCCCCAAGAATAGTCAGTCCATTCCTTTTCTATGCCCCTGATTCTATTATAATCACCAGTTCATTCTGTTCATCAAATTATTCATTCACTTGATTTTTAGATTCACTAGTTGATAGATGTGTATTTGTTGTTCATAATTTGTATCTTTACCTTTTTCTTCTTCTTCCTTTTCTTAAAGGATACCTTTCAGCATTTCATATAATACTGGTTTGGTGGTGATGAACTCCTTTAGCTTTTTCTTATCTGTGAAGCTCTTTATCTGACCTTCAATTCTGAATGATAGCTTTGCTGGATAAAGTAATCTTGGTTGTAGGTTCTTGCTATTCATCACTTTGAATATTTCTTGCCACTCCCTTCTGGCCTGCATAGTGTCTGTTGAGAAATCAGCTGACAGTCGTATGGGTACTCCCTTGTAGGTAACTGACTGTTTTTCTCTTGCTGCTTTTAAGATTCCCTCTTTGTCTTTTGCTCTTGACATTTTAATTATGATGTGTCTTGGTGTGGTCCTCTTTGGATTCCTTTTGTTTGGGGTTCTCTGCGCTTCCTGGACTTGTAAGTCTATTTCTTTCACCAGGTAGGGGAAGTTTTCTGTCATTATTTCTTCAAATAGATTTTCAATATCTTGCTCTCTCTCTTCTTCTGGCACCCCTATAATTCGGATATTGGTACGCTTGAAGGTGTCCCAGAGGCTCCTTGCACTATCTTCATATTTTTGGATTCTTTTTTCATTTTGCTTTTCCGGTTGGGTGTTTTTTGCTTCTTCATATTTCAAATCGTTGACTTGATTTTTGTGATCCTCTAGTCTGCTGTTGGGAGTCTGTATAATATCCTTCATTTCAGTCAGTGTATGCTTAATTTCCAGTTGGTCCTTTATCATAACTTCGAGGGTCTGACTAGATTTCTTGAGGATCTCACTACATTTATCGGTTATCTTACCAGTCTTTTCGAGTGTCTTACTAAATTAATCAGTGGTTTCTAGAAAGTTCTTGAAAAACTTTAAATGTCTGGTTTTTACTCTATATCCAGTAGATTGCTTTCCTTCATTTCTGTCATTTGTGTCCTGTTTCTTTGTCTCCGTATTTTTTATGCTTCCCTGTGTTGATAAAGTGGTTTTCTGTGCTAAGTGTCCTCTAGGGCCCAGTGGTTCAGCCTCCCCAATTACCTGAGGAGGACACTCTTGGTGCACCCCCTTGTGGTCTTTGTGCACAGTCTTGTTGTAGTTAAGCCTTGATTGTTGTAGGTATCACTCAGAGGAATTGACCTCCAGGCCAATTGGCTGTGAGAATCAGCTGTGTCTGCAGTGGGAGAACTTCTGTGCTGGAGACACCCCTCCGGGGCAAGACTTGCTTCAATGGGGCTTTGGTGCTCACTGAGTCTGCCCCCTGAGTGTGTTCTTTATGGATCCGAGGAGCTGCAAACTGGATGGTCCCACTCTGACCACTGAGCCCAGTGGCTCCTGGATCTCTAGGGAGGTGCTAATCTAGCCTCTGCCTGAGGCTATCCAGCAAAAGCCTCCGTGCAGGGCTTGGGCAGGGCGGGTCCCACGGGATCAATAGGGCTGGGCTAGCAGTTATGGCTGCCCTCAGAGGCCCGCTTGTCAGTGTCCCGGCAATCGCTGCAAACACCTCCGAGAAAAAGCTTCCCTCGAGTTCCGACCGATGCCAGACAGTCCCACTTCTACCATATGTGTCTGGGTCCCCAGAGACTTGCCTGGAACTGGAGCTCAGAGCCTGAGACTCCCTCCCGATTGAATAAGATAACCGCGCCCTCAGCCACCAGCCCACTCTGCTGTGCGCCTCTGTACCTTAGTATTTTACTTCCGCACCGCACCTCCTCTGAGTCTCGGTATGCTTTTCTCTTTCCTTCTAGTTGTAAAATTTCCACTCAGCCAGCCTTCCTGTGGTTCTGGATGATGTCTGTTCCATCTTTTAGTTGTATTTTTGAAGTGGTTATGCGAGGCAGCAAACTCTGGTGTTCACCTATGCCGCCATCTTGGTTTCTCCTATGTTATTTACTTCTGCTCTAATCTTTATTATTTCCTTCCTTCTACTTACTCTGGACTTTTGTTGTTCTCTTTCTAGTTGTAGGGTTGAATACTTTATATTTCTTGTTTTTTTTTTGTGGTATGCCTGTAGTGCATTCAAGTTCTCTCTGAGGACGGCTTTTGCTTTGTGCCAGAGATTTTGGGTTGTTATGTGTTCATTTTCATTAATTTTCAGGAGGTTCTTTTTTTTTTTTTTTTTTTTAAATATATTTTATTGATTTTTTTTACAGAGAGGAAGGGAGAGAGATAGAGAGTTAGAAACATCGATGAGAGAGAAACATCGATCAGCTGCCTCCTGCACATCTCCTACTGAGGATGTGCCCGAAACCCAGGTACATGCCCTTGACCGGAATCGAACCTGGGACTTTTCAGTCCGCAGGCCGACGCTCTATCCACTGAGCCAAACCGGTTTCAGCTTTCAGGAGGTTCTTAATTTCTTTCTTGATCTCATTGGCAACCCATTCATTGTTTAATTATATACTATTTAGCGTCCATGTGTTTGAATGAATGCTTTGGGGTTTTTTAACTGTAGTTCATTTTTGATTTCATTCCACTGTGATCTGAGAAGATGCTTGATATGATTTCATTCTTCTTGAACTTGTAGAGACTTGTTTTGTGTCCTAACATGAGATCTATTTTGTGAATGATCCATGTGCACTTGAAAAGACTGTATATTCTGCTACTTTGGGGTGAAATGTTCTACAAATGTCAATTGACTCCATCTGATTCAGTGTGTCCTTTAGAGTCTCTGTTTCCTTGTTAAATTGTCTGGAAGATCTATCTAGTGAAATCAGCAGGGTGTTAAAGTCCCCAAGTATGACTGTATTGTTGTCAATCTATCCATTAGAGTCCTGTATAAGTTTTTTTAAATATATATATGTGTATGTGTATATATATATATATACACTCCTATATTGGGTGCAAGCATGTTTATCAGTGTTATATCCTCTTTTTTTTTTTATCGATTTCTTTAGTATTATGCAGTGACCATTGTTGTGTCTTGTGATGGTCTTCATTTTGAAGTCCATTTTGTTTGATATGAGTATTGCTACTCCAGCTTTTTTTTTTTTTCATTTCCATTTGCTAGGAAAATTGTTTTCCATCTCTTCACTCTCATCCTGTGTGAATCTTTTGTTCTGAGCTGGGTCTTTTGTAGGCAGCAAATAGTTGGGTCACATATTTGTATCCGTTTAGCTACCCTATGCCTTTTGATTAGAGCATTTAATTCATTTACATTTAGGGTTATTGTTGATAGATACTTATTTATTGCCATTTTAATTCTGTACGGCTAGGTTTCTCTCTCTGTTTCTTCTATTGCATCAGTCCCTTTAGCATGTCTTGCAGTGCTGGCTTGGTGGTCATGTACTCCTTTACCTTTTTTTTTTGTCCGGGAAGCTTTTAATTTGACCACCTACTGTGAATGAAAGCCTTGCTGGATATAGTAATCTTGGTTTCAGATCCTTGTTTTCAATTACCTTGAGTACTTCATGCCATTCCATTCTGGCCTGTGGAGTTTCTGATGAGAAATCAGGTGTCAGCCTTATGGGAGCTCCTTTGTAGCTAACCGTTTTTTTTCTCTTGCTGCCTTTAAGATTTTCTTTGTCTTTAATTTTTGGCATTTTAATTATGATGTATCTTTTTTTTAAAATACATTTTATTGATTTTTTACAGAGAGGAAGGGAGAGGGATAGAGAGTTAGAAACATCGATGAGAGAGAAACATCGATCAGCTGCCTCCTGCACACCCCCTACTGGGGATGTGTCCCAACCAAGGTATATGCCCTTGACTGGAGTCAAACCTGGGACCCTTGAGTCCGCAAGCTGATGCTCTATCCACTGAGCCAAACCAGTTAGGGCAATTATGATGTATCTTGTCGTTGCCCTGTTTGAGTTCTTGCTTGGGGTTCTCTGTGACTCCTGAATTTGTGTGAGTTTTTTCTTTACCAGGTTAGGGAAGTTTTCTGCCATTATTTCTTCAAACATATTCTCTATTCCTTTCTGCCTCTTCTGGCACACCTACTATTCTAATATTGTTAGGTTTCATGTTGTGCCACAGCTCCCTTAAGCTGTCCACCTTTTTTTTTTTTTTTAATTGTTTTTTTCTTTTTTGTTCTCCTATTGAGTGGTTTTTTCAACCCTGTCTTCTAATTCACTGATTTGATCCTCAGCTTCCATTAATCTGGTATGTATTCCTTCCAGTGTGTTCTTTGTGCTATGTCATTCTTTATTTCTGTTTTCATAGTTAACTATATCTTTTCTCATGGTATTGAGCATCTTTACCATCATTACTCTGAACTCTGTTTCAGATAAATTTTTTCCTAATATATTTTTATTGATTTCAGAGAGGAAGGGTAAGGGAGAGTTAATAACATTAATGATGAGAGAGAATTATTGATTGGCTGCCTCCTGCACACCCCCTATTGGGGATCAAGCCTGCAACCCGGGCATGTGTCCTTGACTGAAATTGAACTTGGGACTCTTCAGTCCGGAGGCCGACACTCTATCCACTCAGCCAAACTAGCAAGGGTTCAGATAATTTTTTTTTTTTAAATCTCTGCTTCATTTATCTCTTCTCTTGGGGAATTCTCTTGTTCTTTCATTTGGGGGTGGTCTTTGTCTCCTCATTTTGGATTTGTGACTCTGTATTTGATTGATCCTCTAGGCCTCTCAATCTCTAGTGCAGGACACTGTCAAACACTGTTTCTGACTAATTAGATAAGGCTAAGACTCAAAGCCTCCAGAGACCACCTCTGCCTACAGACTAATAGGATTCCGACTTTGATTGCCTTCAGGTAATCATCCTCAGGTGTGGCCAGAGTTTTTTTTTAACAGGGTGTGGCAGTTGCTTTTACCTGGAGGCTAATTTTTATTTTTAGTATCTCAAGTGGCCTCAGGGTAAAGTGTTTTCCAGTAGGGTGAGTCAACTGTCCCCCGTCCCCCTCTCCTCCCAAGGCTAGGCAAATGTCTGTGTGGGATATATGTCTTCTGCTGTGTGAGGGAATGACTCGCCACAGGAAACTGTGGGAGTCTGTCTTCTGAGCTCTATCCCTTGAATCCCCAATCCTGGTTTCTGGTCACACATCTCCAGTCCACCCTGACCTCTCTCTGCCAGAGCACAAGGTGGGTATCTCCCCAGGGAATTTTGTGCATTGGCCCTTCAAGAGGGAGCCTGAATTTCTAGCTGTCACTCTCTGGCAGGCAGCAATTTGCTGCTTTTCACAGTCAGATGTTATGTGGGTACCCTTATCACTTCTGGTGCTCTCTGCTGGGGGGCCCAGTTTGGGGATTAGATCCCATAAATCTCAGTGGCTGAGTTATCTCTCAGGAACTTTAGTTCCTGTGTTGGGCGCAGGCCAGCCCTTTCACCCTTCCGTCCCTCCTAACAGTCTCTATGCGGTCTCTACTTTTGGTCCTCGAGTATCAGGGTTCTCTCCAGTGAATCTTCCGTTGATTATTCAGGAAGTTTTTCTGTATTTTAGTTGTAATTTCAGTTTGTTAAATGAATGTCCATGCAGCATCCACTTACTCTGCCACCATTTTTAATCTCCTCCCAATCTACTTTTAATACCTTGCAGTGTGTTCTTGATGTCAGATATATCATTCTTCATTTCTGTCTGGCTCTTGTTCATGGCCTTTATTTTCCTTTTCATGCTGTTGCAATTTGTACTAAGTTCCTTAGTTATGTTTATAACCATTGCTTTGAACTGTGTGTCTGAGAGGTTGCTTTTCTCCATTTCACTTAATTCTTTTTCTGGAGATTCTGTCTTTTCTCTAATTTGGGGGTTCTTTTTTTGTCTCCCCGTTTTAGCTGTCTCTTTTTATTTGCTTTTGTGTATTATTTGTTTTTATGAACTGCTGTGCATCCCAGTTTTTATAGGCTGGCCTAATGTAAATAGTGTTTTGACACAATCTCTTTGTTTACCTGTGCCAGATGCTCTAGAAATGCTCCTTATGTGCATTATTTGGGCTCTCCTGTCTTGTTCGTGGAAAGGATCTCCCTTCTGACTTGCTGCCAGTGAGGATCAACCACTACATTGTTTTGCCAGCTCTTAATACAGGTGCTGACAGAAGGGAATAAGGCAAAACAGGGTGAAACCAAAAACAGCATGAAAATCAAGCTACTCAATGCAGTAACAATAGGAAAGACTAAGAAGGAAAAACAAAACAACTCAAAGAAAAAATATACTAAAAGATGTGCGACCAAAGATTTAGAGGGGATATAAAGAAAAAGGGAGAATGAAGAAGACAAAAAGATGGCTATATGGAAGCAAAGAGGAAGCTAAAAGAACTAGTATAGGAGGAAAAAGAGGAAACAGGAAATAGATGAAATAATTATTATTAAATTAAAATATAGTAATAATGGGTGTATTAAGATATAGATAGGAAAAGCAAAATGGCAAAGAAATGATTAAACAGAAAAACAAAGCAAAATAAGAAAATTTAATAATAAGAAGAATAGGCTGAAGTAGAATAGAATCAAAGGAAAGAGATACATTAGAGATATGCAAAAAAAAGAAGAAAGAAAAAGCAAAAAAAAAAACTAACAATAAAAAATAAAACCTGCGTGCGCATGCACACACACTCACACACGTGCACACACTCACAGCAAAAAACCAAAACCACACACATTCACACACTGAAAGTCCTTTGGGTCCTCTATTCGTGGGCCTCACAGGATTTTGCACTGTGTTATTGAATTCTGGGCTTCCTAGGAGCTGCTCTAGTGCAGGTGAATGTGAGTTACTGTCCCTTTCTGGCTCTGGCCAACCTGATTGAGGTCTGAGAGGTTGAAGCCACTAGTAGTCCAGTGGTTGAGGACTCCTTAGTTCAAAGGCTGGGTCATCATTGAGTCTCACGCCTTGATTGTCTCTGTTCTGAGCTGTATTCCCTTCCCACTCTGAGCTGGTCTCACAGGTGTTAGTTGCAAGCGCTTGGGGCAGAAGGGGACATATACACAGTCCTGCTGGTGTTCAATTGCTGGGAGTCTGGTGCCTGAGTTTGGGGTGCGCAAGATGCTGCTGGCTTTCCATTCACTTGCAATCCTTGCTGGTGCCTGTGGCAGGTGCATGCACACCCTCCTGCTGGTGTTCCACTCGCTGTTGGACCGGGAGGGTACCTGCAGGGTGGGTCTCCTGGGAGGTCCCGCTTGTGTTCCACTCATTGTGTTGTCCAGGGCGGTGTCCAAGGCTGGTCTGGGGGTGGCGAGGCTGTGCTCCTACTCATGCTTTCCTTTAGTTCTTATGCTTTAGTCTCTGAAGATATTTAAAATTAAAATTAAAAAATTTTTTCAATAGGTCACATATCTGATTTTCCTTAGGAGTAATTGATATTTTTTCCTTAGGAACAGATTTGTTTTCCTATGAGTGAACCATACTTTCTCATTTCTTTGTGTGTCTCGTTTCTTTTTGTTGTTGTTGAGAAGTGGCCATCTATACTAATAAAAGGGTAATATGCTAATTAGACCGGATATCTGCTGGATGTCTTCCAGACGTCCTGCCGGACAAAGCTGCAGTGGCTGTGAGGGCCGAGATCAGGCGGCAGGTGTAGCGGCTTTGAGGGCCGAGGGCAGGTGGCAGCCGTGGTGGCTGCGAGGGCAAGGGCAGGCGGCTGCAGCGGCCGGCAGTGGCAGCCACAGCAGGGTGATGGGGGCGGCTTTCCCCAGATTGGCCCAGTTGCCTCTTGCAGAGGGAAGCCAGAGGGAGCAACAGCGGTGGGGTGATGGGGGCGGTGCCTTCTCTTGATTGGGCCGGTCGCCTCCCGCAGAGGGAAGCCAAGCCGCAGTAGGACATCCCTGCTGGGATTCTTGGTGCAGCCTAACAATAACCAGAATGCACAATGGAGCCCCCTGAGGGCTCCTAGATTGTGAGAGGGGACAGGCCAGGCTGAGGGACCCCCTTCCAGTGCACAAATTTTTGTGCACCGGGCCTCTAGTCTACACTAATAAAAGAGAAACATGGTAATTAGCATACGACCGCTACCCTTCCCATTGGCTAATCAGCATATCCTTTTGCAAATTAACTGTCAGCCAAGATCGTGGCCAGCAGCCATGCACTGAAGCAAACAGGGAGGCTTGCTTGCTCCAGTGATAGCAGACTCCAACGTTCCACGCCTGACTTGCCAGCCTCTCAGCTGCAACTCTAAGCAACTATGTTGCAAATATAGAAGCTAAACAAAACCCTAGAAACTGGCTTTCAGTCAGCCGGGCTTCAGCCAGCCGGACCGCAACATTGTATCAAATACAGAAAGTAAAGGCCAGAAACCTGCTTTCAGCAGCGAGGCCTCAGAGCTAAAGCTGGCCCAGAATAGAAAAAAAAAAAAAAAGGAAAAAAGGAGCGGTTGGGAGCTTCAGTCACCAGCTAGCCTGAAAACGACCCTCAGCCCCTCAGCCAGACTGGCCAGGCACCCCGTGGGGACCCCCACCCTGATCCAGGACACCCTTCAGGGCAAACCAGCCAGCCCCCACCCGTGCACCAGGCCTTTATTCTATATAGTAAAAGGGTAATATGCCTCCCGGCACCGGGATCAGTGTGACAAGGGGCAGCGCCCAAACCCCCTATCTCCCTGCGGCTCTATGTGTGACAGGAGGCGGGGCCACAACCTCCCTATCTGCCCTGCTCTGTTCGTGACAGGGGAAGGCGCCCCAACTCCCTGATCAGCCCTGCTCTGTGCCTGATTGGGGGGAGCTCCCCAATCCCCTGATCGCCCTGCGGCTCTGTGTGTGACAGGGTACAGCGCCCTAACCCCCTGATCGGCCCTGCTCTGTGTGTGACAGGGTAGAGCCATAACCTCTCCATCAGCCCTGCCCTGAGTGTGACAGTGGCGGCGCCCCAACCCCCTGATCGGCCCTGCTCTGTGGGTGATAGAGGGTGGCGCCCCACCCCCCCTCCATGGGCCTTGCTCTGTGTGTGACAGGGTAGAGCCATAAACTCCCCATTGGCCCTGCCCTGAGTGTGACAGGGTGCAGCGCCCCAAACCCCTGATCCGCCCTGCTCTGTGGGTGATAGAGGGTGGCGCCCCAACCCCCCTCCATGGGCCTTGCTCTGTGTGTGACAGGGTAGAGCCATAAACTCCCCATTGGCCCTGCCCTGAGTGTGACAGGGTGCAGCGCCCCAAACCCCTGATCCGCCCTGCTCTGTGGGTGATAGAGGGTGGCGCCCCAACCCCCCTCCATGGGCCTTGCTCTGTGTGTGACAGGGTAGAGCCATAAACTCCCCATTGGCCCTGCCCTGAGTGTGACAGGGTGCAGCGCCCCAAACCCCTGATCCGCCCTGCTCTGTGTGTGACAGGGGGCGGTGCCCCAACTCCCCTGTCAGCCCTTCTCTGTGCGTGACAGGGGGGAGCTCCCCAACCCCCTGATCGGCCCTGCTCTGTGTGTGACGGGGTAGAGCCGCAACCTCCCCATTGGCCCTGCCCTGAGTGTGACAGTGGGGCGCCCCAACCCCCTGATCGGCCCTGCTCTGTGGGTGATAGAGGGTGGCGCCCCAACCCCCCTCCACGGGCCTTGCTCTGTGTGTGACAGGGTAGAGCCATAACCTCCCCATTGGCCCTGCCCTGAGTGTGACAGGGTGCAGCGCCCCAACCCCCTGATCCGCCCTGCTCTGTGTGTGACAGGGGGCGGTGCCCCAACTCCCCTATCGGCCCTACTCTGTGAGTGACAGGGGGGAGCTCCTCAACCCCCTGATCGGCCCTGCTCTGTGCATGACAGGGGGGAGCTCCTCAACCCCCTGATGGGCCCTGCTCTGTGCATGACAGGGGGGAGCTCCCCAACCCCCTGATCGACCCTGCTCTGTGTGACAGGGTATGGAGCCCCAACCCCCCTGATGGGCCCTGCTCTGTGAGTGACAGGGGGCAGCGCCCCAACCCCCTGATTGGCCCTGCTCTGTGAGTGACGGGGTGGCGCCGCAACCTCCCTAGCGATCCTGCCTTGAGTGTGACAGGGGGTGGTGCCCCAACCCCCCAATCGGCCCTACCCTGAGCGTGACTGAGGGTGGCATCGCAACCTCCCAATCCGCCCTGCTCTGTGCATGACAAGGGGTGGCGCCCCAACTCCCCAATCGGCCCTGCTCTAAGCCTGACCAGGGGCTGCACCTAGGGATTGGGCGTGCCCTCTGCCACCCGGGAGCAGGCCTAAGCCAGCAGGTCGTTATCTCCTGAGGGGTCCTAGACTGCGAGAGGGCACCGGCAGGACTGGGGGACCCCACCTTCCCCCCCCCCCCCCAGTGCACAAATTTTTGTGCACCGGGCCTCTAGTTTTAAATAATGTGGTAACTCTAGAAATCAGATTTCTCCCCTCTCCATAATTATTTGTTGCTGATTTGGTAATTGTTGTTTTTGTTTAATGACTTCTGAATTAATCCTGTAAAATCTATTATTTGTTGTGTGTGGCCACTGATGTCTGTACTTGGTTAGTTCGGTGGCAGCTAATGATTGTATTGCAAATAGTAAATCTCCCAGTCTTTACTGAGAGGATCTGTGTGCATTTGGGGCGCTCCTTCAACACACAGCCAAGCAATGAACAACTCTGCCTTAGCCTTTACTTCCTGCTTGTTCAAACCTTCAAGTTTAGCCAGAAGTGAGAGCTTAGGACCTTCTCAGGTCTTTCCTGAACACATGCACAGTCTTGAGCATCCATACTTCGTAGGTGTGCATATGGCCTTCTAAATTCCCAGAAATATGTTGGAGCTTTTCAAAGCCCCTTTGGACATCTTTTCATTCCCCAGCTTTTTCTCTGTCCCAACTGTCTGTATAATTGTTTTTGGACAAACACCCACCCAAGGGAGAAGGGTTTTATACTGTGTTAGCTCAGAGGTCAATTAAAAAAAAAATCTCTGCAAGTGGGGGTCTTCTAGAGAACCATAATACAGTTCAAATAATGACAGTTCTTTGGGAATAAATCTTGAGAGATTCTGCTCCATTGTGCATTCTGGTTATTGTTAGGCTGCACCAAGAATCCCAGCAGGTTGTTATTTTTGAAGGTTATCATGTAGCTGAGAGCTGGAGATGGGACCAGAACACATATATTCAACTGTTTTTCTTTTTTTCCCAATATCCAAGACTTTTTTAAAAAAATGTTTTTTATTGATTTCAGAGAGGAAAAGAGAGGAAGAAAGAAATAGAAACATTGATGATCAAAGAGAACCATTGATTGGTTGCCTCCTGCACCCCATCACCTACTGGGGATCAAGCCCACAACCTGGGCATGTGCCCTGACCAGGAATTGAACCGGGACCTCCTGGTTTATGGGTTGATGCTCAACCACAGCCACACATGCCGGGCTCACCTGTTTTTCTTGAATTAACACTCCTTGTTTTTGTAATCCTTTCATTGTAGTTTTCAGAGTTCTGAAAAAAATTGGTGCTGACAATTTTTGCCAGTCTTTATTTTTCTTCCTTCCTTCCTCTCTCCCTCCCTTCCTTCCTTCCTTCCTTCCTTCCTTTCTTTCTTTCTTTCTTTCTTTCTTTCTTTCTTTCTTTCTTTCTTTCTTTCTTTCTTTCTTTCTTTCTTTCTTTCTTTCTTTCTTTTCCTTTCTTTTAATGGAGGAGAGAATTTTCTGAAGTCCTTAGTCTGCCATTTTCAGTGTCAACCTTAGGTAATTTTTAATCAAATGGAACCAGAATGGCATGAGTTGAAGTCTGTATATATTTTCTTATTCCAGTTCCATTCTCACTTATGATTAATGCCTCTTTCCCCTTTTAGAGTCTGAAGAATTCAGACTTAGGAACCAGCCTGCCTAGATTCAAATCCTAGCATTGCTACTTATTAGTTTTACTAGAGGCCCAGTGCATAAAAATTTGTGCACTCGGAGGGGGGTCCCTCAGTCTGGCTTATGCCCTCTCACAGTCTAGGACCCCTTGGGGGATGTCCACCTGCTGGCTTAGGCCCTCTCCCTGGGGGATTCGGCCTAAGCTGGCAGTCAGACATACCTCTGGTAGCCTGGGAGCCCTCGGGGGATTTCCACTTGCCACCGGGGAGCAAGCCTAAGCTGCAGTTGGACATCCTTAGCGCTGCTTAGGAGGGGGGAGAGGCTCCCACCACCACCGCTGTACTGGCAGCCGTCAGCCTGGCTTGTGGCTGAGCAGAGCTCCCCCTGTGGGAGCACACTGACCACCACAGGGCAGCTCCTGCATCGAGCATCTGTGCCCTGGTGGTCAGTGTGTGTCATAGTGACCAGTCATTCCCAGTCGTTCTGTTGTTAGGGTCAATTTGCATATTACCCTTTTATTATATAGGATAAAGGCCTGGTGCATGGGTGGGGGCCGGCTGGTTTGCCCTGAAAGGTGTCCCGGATCAGGGTTGGGGTCCCACTGGGGTGCCTGGCCAGCCTGGGTGATGGGCTGAGAGCTGTTTTCCAACTGGCCACACCCCCTTCAGGGTGGGGGTCCCCGCTAAGGTGCATGGCCAGCCTGGGTGAGGGCCTGATGGCTGTTTGCAGGCTAGCCACAGCCCCTTCAGGGTGGGGTTCCCCACTGGGGTGCTTGGCCAGCCTGGGTGAGGGGCTGATGGCTGCTTGCAGGCTGGCCACAGCCCCTACAGGGTGGGGGTCCCCCCTGGGGTGCCTGGCCAGCCTGGGTGAGGGGCTGATAGCTGTTTGCAGGATGGCCACAGCCCCCAGCCACCGAAGCTCCCAGTGTAGACTGGCTGGAAGCAGGTATCTGGGATTTATTTGTCTTCTATAATTGAAACTTTATTGCCTTGAGCAGAGGCCACAGCCAGCCAGGGCAGGTGGGAAGCTTAGCTTCCTCCATCGCCGGGGCAACCAAGCCTCCTGCTTTCTCCAGCTCCATGGCTGCCAGCCGCCATCTTGGCTGGCTTAATTTGCATATAGTCACTCTGATTGGCTGGTGGGTGTGGCTTGGGCGTAGCAGGGGTGCGGTTAACTTGCATGTTTCTCTTTTATTAGATTAGATGATCTTAGGCAAGTTACTTAACTTTTCTGTGCTTTATTGTCTTCATCTGTAAAATGGGGATAATACATAGTACCTACCAAGTCAATCTATGTAATGTACTTATCACAATATTTGGCAGTACTCAATAATGATTACTTGTTTTCAGAAGTTATGATGCTGAAAATTTTAGGTAGTGTGATTCTGTTGTTTAATTTGTTTGTGTCTCTTACATATCAAGGATTTGTTAACTTAATGAATGCACATTAGAAAAATATTTTAAAAGAATCATTAAAATACTTTCTTTAATATTTCTATAGAAATATGAGTCCAACAAAATACACATTTCTTATGCAATGTTACTCAGTAAGCATTAAAAAATTAATGGAAATCCCAGATAAAATATGATGAAGAAAGCTATTATTGTATGTTTATTATTTATAATGTTATCTGTTCATTATTTTTGTTAGGTCAATAATAATGAAATGGTTGCATTACAACGAGACCCCAATAACCCCTATGATAAGAATGCAATTAAAGTAAACAATGTGAATGGAAATCAAGTTGGCCATTTAAAGAAAGAGCTTGCAGCGGCTTTGGCCTATATTATGGACAAAAAATTGGCACAAGTTGAAGGGTAATGTATTTCAGAGTTTAGTTTTAATAATTTTGAGTTGTATTGAGCTTTGAATTTGTTATGTCTGTATAGTTATCACGACACCTTTAGCATGTGTTTAATAAATGTTTTAATTCTCCTGTCATTTACCTCTACTACCTAGCTATTCCCTCACTTTTCTTTTGAATTATTGCCTTGGAGAAAAATAGACTATGGTTTAAATATTGGGAAGTTCACACTGTCTCTCCAAACCTTTTAGTGCATAGATTTGGGAGTTTGGAAGTATTTGTTTAAATCAGAGGTTGTGAAACTGGTAGCCTGTGATCAGATGTAGGTCAGCTTCATTTTGTCTACACAGTGTTTAAAAATTAAAAATTCCCCCCAATATTTGAATATCTGGATATCCTGTATTTTATCGTTATTTTTTCCTGAATATAAAAATTATTTATGAAGATTATTCTTGACAAATGGAAGGTTTGGTGATGCTGATCTCTCATTTTCACATGACATCAATTGACTACTGCTGAGTAGCACCTATAGCTTTATACAGGGCATACTCCAGTTCTTTTGTACATTTGTGTTTGTGATCTCAATTTAAGTATAGAATGTTAGGATATAGAAAAGTGAGTTTGGAAGACAAAGGCTCAGAAATGTCTTCTCACTTTATTTGTGTACTTGTTTTCTTCTTTCTCAGTTCATCAGGTTTTTCAAATATTGAGAATAAACTGGATCAGAAATAGTTCTTGCAAATAATTCTCCAGTTTCAGAATGGGTTGCTAGCCTCTGGTTGTATTAATGAAAGCTCTACCCTCTCAGTTAAACTTACTATTTTATTTATCTTACAAGATTGATTATAGACTATTCTTATATTTAAACACTGCTTTATCTATCCAGTTTACTCTGTTTCTTCTGTCATTCTGTTAGTAAAAACCGCCCCTTTCTTCTGATTATTGTTGGTCCTGTTCCTATCATTTTCTTTCTAGTCTGCCCACTAGTTCTTTCCTATTTTACTTCATGCAAAATTTGAATGCAACACAGAATATTTAATAGTCATATACTTAATGGGAGTGAAAAATGGCCACTTTTAATTTCTCACCTTTTTTTCCTTCTTAAATACAATAGGGTAGTCCCTTTTGGTGCAAACAACGCTTTTACCATGCCTCTGCATATGACTCTTTGGGGAAAAGAAGAAAATAGAAAAGCGGTTTTAGATCAGTTGAAAAAACATGGATTTAAATTGGGTCCTGCACCAAAAAGTAAGTTTAGGGTTTAACATACTATTATTTTGATATTGTAAAAATGAAGGAATTGTAAACATTTGTTATCTTAAGTGATACTTTGAGTTTGGTTGACTAATTTGCATGAAGGCTCTAAGTTATAACTTTTTTGGAGTCTTTTAAAGAAAATCCGGGAATTTTTTTCTCTTAATTTGAAACAACTATAGTTTCATAGGAGGTTTTACACACACACACACACACACACACACACACAGAAAGAGAGAGAGAGAGAGAGAGAGAGAGAGAGAGAGAAATATACTAGGAGGTCCTATAAATCCCTCCCGCAAATTCCTCTAATGATAGTTTCTAGAAATCTTGATTGTAAATGTTCTCTTTGATAAATTACATATAGACAATAAGAATCTCAAAATAGAGAATGGGAAAGAATTATTTGTTTAGCAAGTGTTTATTCAGATAATGTAGAATTATTTTAATAGTGTATTTATTAATGATAGGATTTAGCTTTTAAAAAACTTTTTAAAATTTTTTTATTATTATTTTTTAAAAATATATTTTATTGATTTTTTACAGAGAGGAAGGGAGAGGGATAGAGAGTTAGAAACATCCATGAGAGAGAAACATCGATCAGCTGCCTCCTGCACACCCCCCACTGGGGATGTGCCCGCAACCAAGGTACATGCCCTTGACTGGAATCAAACCTGGGACCCTTCAGTTCGCAGGCCGACGCTCTATCCACTGAGCCAAACTGGTCAGGGCAAAAAAAACTATTTTTTTTTAATCTTCACTCTAGGATATGTTTTTATTTATTTTAGGGGATGGGGAGAGTGTGAGAGAGAGAGAGAGAAACATCGATGTGAGAGAGACATCAATCACCTGCCTGCTGCATACTACCTGTCCGGTGATTGAACCTGGATATGTGCTCTGACCTGGAATCAAACTCATGACCTTTTGGTGTACAGGTTAACGCTCCAACCAACTGAGCCACACCGTCCAGGGCTAAAAAATTTTAAAATATATTAAAGAGTATTTTTAATGGAGCTTATTTTATAAGTTTTAAAAGCTATTTGCTAAAAAATAACCTATTTTATTTGGTGCTTTTATTTTCATTTTGTAAATTATAGCTTTTGGATTCAGTTTGGAAAGTGGTTGGGGCTCTGGAAAAGCTGGGCCAAGCTATAGTATGCCAGTTCATGCTGCAGTACAGCTGACAACTGAACAGGTGTGCTTTTCTTATATTTTGTAATCTAAAAGTGAATTTTAAATGAAGAGTGGTGTTTAAAAGAATAAGATAAATATGTATGTGCTGGCATTAGTGATCTTCAGATATATTGTTAAGTTATGTAACATATAGAATAAATATATATTGCAAACATTTATGTAAAAAGAAATCAGTGATAAGGAATATATCCATGGGCTCACATTCATACCTACATTTAAAACACCTATATTGCTGTATATGCATGGGATGTTTCAGTATATTTTGATGTTTTTGTTGTGTTTGAAATTTTTGAACTATGCAAGTATTTTTTAAAAATTAAAGCTTGAATTTTAACTCCTTTTAGTAAGGTTGCAAATATAGTGCTAAAAAAATAATTCCAGTTCTTTGGCATTACTCTAATGCTTAACTTTGTCTAATTTGTAATTTAGGATACTGTTATCCTGAATTAGTTTGGGGTGGGCGGGGGGAGGGATATAAAATAAAGTAATGCAGATCAATCTACAATTTTTTTGGTCTCTACCCATCAGTATTAGTGTTAGCCTTTTTCTATTCTGATTATAATTACTGAATTTTCCCTACTTATTGTTAGAAGGTCTTGAGCCTATGTCTGGTGGGTAAACCCCAGGTTACCTCTCCTAACTGTTTAGAGTTGGCCTGATTTCTTCTGGACTATTGCTATATATTCATGTGGTATTTACAAAAGTAATTCTAACACATATACATTGCTATAAAAGTTGACTAGATCCAATTTAAAGAACCAACTAAATTAGCAGAAGATTGAAATCATCCCAATATTTTCTTTAAATATCTTTTATTGATTTTTTACAGAGAGAGTTAGAAACATGGATGAGAGAGAAACATACATCAGCTGCCTCCTGCACACCTCCTACTGGGGATGTGCCCACAACCAAGGTATATACCCTTGACTGGAATCGAACCTGGGACCCTTCAGTCCGCAGGCCGACACTCTGTCCACCAAGCCAAACCTGTTAGGGCTCATCCCAATATTTTATGTTACACAGCAAGATTTTTACTGCAGTAATAAAAAATAAAAAATCATTGACTGAAAAAAAGTCAAATGTACCTGGTAGGATCCACCAAAATGGTTTGAATGCAACTATGTAATCCTATCTATAATAATAAATGCATAATATGTTAATTAGACCGGATAGCCAAACAACATTCTGGATGTCCTTCCAGACGAAGCTGTGGAGGCAGGGACTGAGGCAGAGGCACTTACGGGTGATCAGGCAGGCAGGCAGAGTGGTTAGGGGTGATCAGGCAGGCAGGTGAGTGGTTAGGAGCTATCAGGCAGACAGATGAGTGGTGAGGGGTGATCAGGCAGGCAGGCAAGCAGTTAGAAACGATCAGTTAGGCAGGTAGAGTGGTTAGGGGCGATCAGGCAGGCAGGCGAGTGGTTGGGGTGATGAAGCAGGCAGGCAGAATGATTAGGGGCAATCAGGCATTCAGGCAGGCAAGTGGTTAGGAGCCAGTGGTCCTGGATTGCGAGAGGGATGTCCGACTGCCAGTTTACGCCCAATCCAGCAGAGATCTAGCAGTTGGACATCCCCCGAGGGGTCCTGGATTGCAAGAGGGTGCAGGCCAGGCTGAGGGACCTCCCCCCTCCCCATGCACAAATTTCGTTCACCGGGCCTCTAGTCTTATATAATAAAAGGCTAATATGCAAATTGACCGAATGGTGGAATGACCGGTCGCTATGACGTGCACTGACCACAAGGGGGCAGATGGTCAATGCAGGAGCTGCCCCCTGGTGGTCAGTGTGCTCCCACAGGGGAAGCGCTGCTCAGCCAGAAGCTATGAGCCAGGCTCATGGCTGGCAAGCGCAGTGGTGGTGGCAGGAGCCTCTCCCGCCTCCGTGGCAGTGCTAAGCCAGCAGTCAGACATCCCCTGAGGACTCCGGGACTGCTAGAGGTAACAGGCCAGGCTGAGGGGACCCTCCCCCAACCCCCCCAAGTGCACGAATTTTGTTCACTGGGCCTCTAGTACAGTGATGGCGAACCTTTTGAGTTTGGCGTGTCAGCATTTTGAAAAACCCTAACTTAACTCTGGTGCCGTGTCACATGTAGAAATTTTTTGATCTTTGCAACCATAGTAAAACAAAGATTGATATTATTGATATTTATTTTATATATTTAAATGCCATTTAACAAAGAAAAATCAACCAAAAAATGAGTTCGCATGTCACCTCTGACACGCGTGTCATAGGTTCGCCATCACTGCTCTAGTATAATCATAGAATTTCAATGGCAGGAGGAACCTTAGAGACATTCTATATCTAGTTCATTCCTTTGATTTTACAGGAATAAGATACAGGGCCATAAAGGTTAAGTGTGTTGCCCAAAGTTATGTATAGGTTTATTTGTGACAGAGCTATTACTGTTACCCAATATTTACAACTCTATTCTTCTGACTGTAACATAGTTACCTTTTATACCTAAACCACTTATTCATTCTGTATTCACTGAGCAGTGTAGTATTTTAAATAATTGATGTACCTTTTGTTATTCAACTTTTATAGTTGATTAAATATCCAAGTTGTGTAATTATTATTTTAATTGTTTTGTTTCATGTTTCTTATTGCTATTTGTTGTAGCTTAAAACAGAATTTGACAAATTGTTTGAAGATCTAAAAGAAGATGATAAAACTCATGAAATGGAACCAGCTGAGGTACTGAACCAGTATTTTCAATTTATAAATATTCTATTAATTTATACATTTTTTATCACAAGATTAGCTGTTTTCCAGATTCGGAGGGAGGAGGGGATGAAAGCGCTTATTGTACCTCTATTTATGACATTTCTTTTATTTATAGGCTATTCAAACATCATTGCTCCCACATCAAAAACAAGCTCTAGCTTGGATGATTTCCCGGGAAAACAGTAAAGAACTTCCACCATTCTGGGAACAGCGAAGTGACTTATACTATAACACAATAACAAATTTTTCTGAGAAGGATCGACCAGAAAATGTCCATGGAGGAATTTTAGCTGATGATATGGGTTTGGTAATTATTCTTTTTCTTGAGTTAGTAAAATTTTATTTTATAATCGTGATTTTATAGAAAGCAATTTTGAAGTAAGTAAGAGGAATATATTAATGCCAGTTTGGGACTAGATTTCTCTTCCAGTGTAGAACACAGTTTTTTCCTATGATTTTCAGTTAAAATAATCGTAAGCTTTTTGTTTTTGTACTCTTAAGATACAATTAAAATAATTAGTGTAATGATATTAACATGTTTTTCTCAAAAATTTTTAAAAGGAAAGACAACAGTGTTATGTAAAATTATTTGTAGTATATCACAAATGTTGTGATATGCAGAGTACTTAAATGTATATTCATGATTCCTTACACCAGCAGTTTTTATACAGTTTGGTCTCAGTGACCCTTTACACTAAAAAATTCTTTTTTTTTTTTTTTTTTATTGCTTAAAGCATTACAAAGGGTATTACATATGTGTCCTTTTTTCCCCCCCACCCTTGACAAGCCCCTGCCCTCCCTTACCCCCCAGTGTCTTATGTCCATTAGTTATGGTTATATGGATGCATACAAGTCCTTCGGTTGATCTCTTACTCCCCTCCCTCCTGTCCCCCAACCCTCCCTGGCCTTACCACTGAAGTCCGACAATCGGATTGAGGCAGCTCTGCCACTGTATTTATTATTGTTCAAAAGTTTGTAATGGTCTTAATTATCCATGAAAGAATGAGATCATGTGGTATTTTTCCTTCATTGACTGGCTTGTTTCACTTAGCATAATGCTCTCCAGTTCCATCCATGCTGTTGCAAATGGTAAGAGTTCCTTCTTTTTAACAGCAGCATAGTATTCCATCGTGTAGATGTACCACAGTTTTCTAATCCATTCATCTACTGATGGGCACTTAGGCTGTTTCCAGATCTTAGCTATGGTGAATTGTGCTGCTATGAACATCTGGGTGCATATATCCTTTCTGATTGGTGTTTCTGGTTTCTTGGGATATATTCCTAGAAGTGGGATCACAGGGTCAAATGGGAGTTCCATTTTTAGTTTTTTGAGGAACCTCCATACTGCCTTCCATAGTGGCTGCACCAGTCTGCATTCCCACCAGCAGTGCACAAGTGTTCCTTTTTCTCCACATCCTCTCCAGCACTTGTCATTTGTTGATTTGTTGATGATGGCCATTCTGACAGGTGTGAGATGGTACCTCATTGTTGTTTTGATTTGCATCTCTCGGATGATTAGTGACTTTGAGCATGTTTTCATATGTCTCTTGGCTTTCTGAATGTCCTCTTTTGAAAGGTGTCTATTTAGATCCTTTGCCCATTTTTTGATTGGATTGTTTATCTTCTTTTTGTTAAGTTGTATGAGTTCCCTATAAATTTTGGAGATTAAGCCCTTATCAGATATGACGTTGGCAAATATGTTTTCCCACGAGGTGGGTTTTCTTGTTGTTTTGTTGATGGTTTCTTTTGCTGTGCAGAAGCTTTTTATTTTGATGTAGTCCCATTTGTTCAGTTTCTCTTTAGTTTCAACTGCCCTAGGAGCTGTATCAGTGAAGAAATTGTTTTGGCATATGTCTGAGATTTTGTTGCCTTTGTATTCTTCTAGAATTTTTATGGTTTCCTGTCGTACATTTAAGTCCTTTATCCATTTTGAGTTTATTCTTGTGTATGGTGTAAGTTGGTGGTCTAGTTTCATTTTCTTGCATATGTCTGTCCAATTTTCCCAACACCATTTATTGAAGAGACTATCTTGGCTCCATTGTATGTTCATGCCTCCTTTGTCAAAAATTAATTGAGCATATTGGTTCGGGCTAATTTCTGGACTCTCTATTCTATTCCACTGATCTATATGTCTGTTCTTGTGCCAGTACCAGGCAGTTTTGAGAACAGTGGCTTTGTAATACAGCTTGATATCTGGCATTGAGATCCCACCTACTTTGTTCTTTCTCAGGATCGTTGCAGCTATTCGGGGTCTTTTTTTATTCCAGATGAATTTTTGGAGAGTTCGTTCTAGATCTTTGAAGAAGGCCATTGGTATTTTAATGGGAAGTGCGTTGAATGTATAGATTGCTTTGGGTAGTATGGACATTTTAATGATGTTGATTCTACCAATCCAAGAACATGGTATGTTCTTCCATCTGTTTATGTCTTCCTCTATCTCTTTTTTCAACGTCCTGTAGTTTTCTGAATAGAGGTCTTTAACCTCTTTAGTTAAGTTTATTCCTAGGTATCTTAATTTTTTTGGTGCGATGGTAAATGGGATTGTTTTTCTGATCTCCCTTTCTGAAAGTTCACTATTGGTGTATAGAAATGCCTCAGATTTCTTGGGGTTAATTTTGTATCCTGCTACATTGCCAAATTCATGTATTAAGTCTAGTAGCTTTTTGATGGAGTCTCTAGGGTTTTGTATGTATAATATCATGTCATCTGCAAATAAGGACAGTTTTACTTCCTCTTTTCCAATTTGGATGCCTTTTATTTCTTCTTCTTGCCTAATTGCAATGGCTAATACTTCCAGTACTATGTTGAACAGGAGTGGTGAGAGTGGGCATCCCTGTCTTGTTCCTGTTCTTAGGGGAAATGGTGTTAGTTTTTGTCCATTGAGTATGATGTTGGCTGTGGGCCTGTCATATATGGCTTTTATTATGTTGAGGTATGATCCTTCTATTCCCACCTTTCTGAGAGTTTTTATCAAAAATGGGTGTTGGATTTTGTCAAATGCTTTTTCTGCATCAATTGATATGACCATGTGGTTTTTTTCTTTCAATTTGTTTATGTGATGTATCACATTTATTGATTTACGGATGTTGTACCATCCTTGCATCTCTGGGATAAATCCTACTTGGTCATGGTGTATGATCCTTCTGATACACTAAAAAATTCTTGAGTGGCCCAAAGAGTTTTTTTTTTTTGTGGGTTATATCTATTAATATATCTATAAATATTTATACCATTAATTTTAATTTATACTATTAAACTTTTTTAAATTATTAACTGAAAAATAACAGTTAACAAACTTACTTGTTAACATGAATAGCATATTTTTTTAATGAAAAGTATTCAAAAACAAAAGCAATTTTGATAAGAAAACTCACATTTAATTTTGCAAATCATTTTAATGTCTGGGCTAATAGATGGCATCTGAATCTGGTTTATCATTCAGTCCGTTGTGATATATGTTTTGGTTAAAATATGTAAAGAAACTTAATCCTTACACAGATTTGTAGTTGGAAAGAGAGCAGTGTTTTAATAGCCTTTTTAGATAAATATAGTCTTCTTTGATACAATAAAAAAATCAAGCAAGTATTAGTTCATTACATATTGTAGTTATAATGTGGAACTTAAAAGTCATATCAGTGAACTTTTTATACTCTATTAAAATCCATTGGATAGCTTACATATTGAATGCATATTTTACCCATGCATGATTTTATAACATCAGGCATTTTATAAAATCATTCACTGAGTTATACAGATCTGTCAAATGTCAATGCATTTCATTATATTATATCAACAATTTTAATTCATTGGTAATACTGCTGATCTTATTAGGCATTTACATTTTGGAAAGCTTCTATTCCCATAGTATCGGATACAAGTTTTCTAACGTTCTGATTTTTGCTTGAAAGTTGAAATTTTATCATTAACAACAGATGCTATCAATTGCTTCCCTAGAAGACGATAGACTCACTTTGTTCATTTTTCAAGAAAATGTCTGCCACTTTGTCATGAATAACTAGTTGTTGGTTATTCTTTCATGTAAAATTAGTGATACATAAAAAAGTGATGATGTGAGATGATGCATCGTGGTTAATCTCACAGTGATTTTTCCCCTAGATAGCCCTCATATTTTGGTATCAAAAGAAGTATTTTATGTGTACTTCCCATCTTGTTTTACAGGATATTTTAAAGATATGTACTTAGGAGGCAAGATTTAATAAAATTAATGTGTACTGCTTCATTAAGAACATTTTTAACATTCTTAAAGTGAAACTGGCATTTACTTTTTTTTATTATGAGTGGCAGTTAATACAATAACCACTATTAGAAATTAGTGTCACCTGTTTTGTTTTATGCTAAGGCACTAGCAATTTTGCCCTCCATTGCTTTTTGTGGCATTCCTACAGATGTTAACACAAATAAGGTCTTAGAAGTATTATGAAAATAGTTTTGATTGCACATAACTCCTGAAAGGGTCCTGGGGTCCCCTAGGGCCTGTATGGATCACACTTTGAAAATTGCTATCTTACACTGCCTTAAAATTCCCAGATTTGTTTCTGTGTTGCTAATTATAAATTCAGCTATGGCCAAAAGTAAAAAATTGCATGTTTTTATTTAAGAAAAACCTACAAGATATATCATGTTCTTTATAGCTTTTAAGTGTTGGAATTATATTTAAATGAAATTTAATAAAATGATTACCTTATGTGTATACTGGAATGACTGATAATTTTAAATTAGCTTGGAATTATATAGCAAGCAAAAGTAGTTTCATGATAAAGTTATTAGTTTAGGGTTAAATGTAAACTCCTAGAACAGCAGTCATTTAATAAAACCACATTTCTCAGAGATGTTTATAGTATTTTATGAGTAAATAATTTAATAATTTCTAACAATGCAGTGTGGGAAAGTATTTCTTAATGACACTTTTAATTAATATGTATATTATCTAATATAATAATCAGTACACTTCTGTGGCTTTGAATGGTATTTGATATTTACTTAATTGATTTTAAATTGGTTTTGGAATGTTCTCTCATCAACTGGATTTTAGAATCTGACCATTTGTCTTTTTGAAAAATTTTAAGGGCAAAACTCTTACAGCCATTGCAGTAATTCTTACCAACTTCCATGATGGTAAACCTCTTCCTGTTGAAAGAATTAAAAAAAATCAACTGAAGAAGGTAAAGTATTAGTGAATGTTTGTGTTTTTTTTTCCTCTGAAGTCTTTGGTTTAGTTTTAAAACTTTTAAATTTGTCATTAAAAAATAATTGCCAAAAAATTGATAATATGCATTGTTTTCAGAGACATCAGGCCTCTCTCATTTGTTGCTGAAAAGAGTGAACATCAGTGCCACATTCTTGAGGGCATTTTGGTAATTTGTATCAAGAGCCTTGAAAATGTTTATTATTTTCCAGTCAATAATGTCTTTTTAAAGAAACTACCTAAAGAAGTTATCAGAAATGAATTTTTCCAAAGATAAAAGTACAAGTTTATTTCCCCCCAGCATTATTTTAAACACAAAAAAGAAACACCTCGGAGAAACCAAGATGGCGGCATAAGTAAACACCGGAAATTGCTGACTCGCACAACCCCTTCAAAAATACAACAAAATGACAAAATGGACATCATCCAGAACCACAGGAAGGCTGGCTGAGTGGAAATTCTACAACTAGAAGAAAAGAGAAAAGCACACTGAGAATCAGAGGAGGTGCGGAAGTAAAGTGCAGAGGTACGGAGGCGTACGTGGAAAGGGCTGGCAACTGAGGACACGGTTGTCTTTTTCAATCAGGAGGGAGTCTCAAGCTCCTGACTGCTCTGAACTCCAGTTCCCAGCGAGTCTCTGGGGACCAAGACTCATACAGGGAGAAACTGGACTGTCTGGCATCGGGCGGAATTCGAGGGCTGCTTTCTCTCAGAGGTGCTTGCAGCGATTACCGGGACACTGAGATGCGGGACCTCTTAGGGTAGGACTGAGGAGCAGCCATAGCTGCTTGCTCCGCCCTGTTGATCCACTGACACCCCGCCCCACACAAGCTGTGCCCAGAGACTTTTGCATATGAAAGGCCTGGCCCTTTGCAATCTGAAAATTACCTAACGAACTGCAGCTGGGTCAGAGAGACCCAAAACATCCAAAAGAAGGCCCAAGGCCCCACAGCAGCTTGCATTGCTTCACAGCTGGGCCTCATCTGGGCACCTCCAAACACCAAAAAAAGAAGAGGAATCTTCAGATCTCTCCATAGCTCCTGCTGGGTAGCCTCAGGCAGAGGCTAAATTAGCACCTCCTTAGAGATCCAAGAGCCAGTGTACCCAGTAGTCAGAGTGGGACCATCCAAATTACAACTCCTCAGATCCATAAGGGACACACTCAGGGGGCAGACTCAGTGAGCACCAAAGCCCCATTGAAGCAAGTCTTGCCCCAGAAGGGTGTCTCCAGCACAGAAGTTCTCCCACTGCAGACACAGCTGATTCTCACAGCCAATTGGCCTGGAGGTCAATTCCTCCCAGTGAGACCTACAACAATCAAGGCTTAACTACAACAAGACTGTGCACAAAGCCCACAAAGGGGTGCACTAAGAATGTCCACCTCAGGTAATTGGGGAGGCTGAGCCACTGGGCCCTATAGGACACCTAGCACACAAAGCCACTCTATCAACACAGGGAAGCATAAAAAATGCGGAGACAAAGAAACAGGTCACAAATGTCAGAAATGGAGGAAAGCAAACTACTGGATATAGAGGTCAAAACCACACTTTTAAGGTTTTTCAAGAATTTTCTAGAAACCGCCGATAAATTTAGTGAGACCCACAAGAAATCTAGTGACACCCTCGAGGTTATGAAAAAGGACCAACTAGAAATTAAGTATACACTGACTGAAATAAAGAATATTATAAAGAGTTCCAACAGCAGACTAGAGGATCGCAAAAATCAAGTCAAAGATTTGAAATCCGAAGAAGCAAAAAACACCCAACCAGAAAAGCAAAATGAAAAAAGAATCCAAAAATATGAAGATAGTGCAAGGAGCCTCTGGGACAGCTTCAAGCGTACCAATATCCGAATTATAGGGGTGCCAGAAGAAGAGAGAGAGCAAGATATTGAAAAGCTATTTGAAGAAATAATGACACAAAACTTCCCCTACCTGGTGAAAGAAATAGACTTACACGTCTAGGAAGCACAGAGAACCCCAAACAAAAGGAATCCAAAGAGGACCACACCAAGACTCATCATAATTAAAATGCTAAGAGCAAAAGACAAAGAGAGAATCTTAAAAGCCACAAGAGAAAGACAGTCAGTTACCTACAAGGGAGTACCCATACGACTGTCAGCTGATTTCTCAACAGAAAGTATGCAGGCCAGAAGGGAGTGGCAAGAAATATTCAAAGTGATGAATGCCAAGAACCTACAACCAAGATTACTTTATCCAGCAAAGCTATCATTCAGAATTGAAGGTCAGATAAAGAGCTTCACAGATAAGAAAAAGCTAAAGGACTTCATCACCACCAAACCAGTATTATATGAAATGCTGAAAGGTATCCTTTAAGAAGAGGAAGAAGAAGAAAAAGGTAAAGATACAAATTATGAACAACAAATACACATCTATCAACAAGTGAATCTAAAAATCACGTGAATAAATAATCTGATGAACAGAATAAACTGGGGAATATAATAGAATCAGGGGCATAGAAAGAGAGTGGACTGACTATTCTCAGGGGGGAAAGGGGTTTGGGGGATGCGGGAAGAGACTGGACAAAAATCGTACACCTATGGATGAGGACAGTGGCGGGGGGTAAGGGCAGAGGGTGGGGTGGGAACCGGGTGGAGGGGAGCTATGGGGAGAAAAAAGAGGAACAACTGTAATAATCTGAAAAATAAAGTTTTAATTAAACGAAAAAAAGAAACACCTCTCAATAAGCTAATAGTTAAATTATAATCTACACTAATAAAAGACAAACATGCAAATTGACCGAACCTTCACTATGCCTTATGCCACGCCCACCAGCCAATCAGAGTGACTATATGCAAATTAACCCAACCAAGATGGCGGCCGGCAGCCACGGAGCTGGAGCAAGCAGGAGGCTTGGTTGCCCCATTAATGGAGGAAGCCAAGCTTCCCGCTTGCCGAGGCCTGGCTCTGAGCTCCACTCAAAGCAACAAAGTTTCAATTATAGAAGGTAAATAAACCCCAGATACCTGCTTTCAGCCAGCCATGGCCACGGAGCTGGAGCGAGCAGGAGGCTTCCCTCCCACCTGCCCTGGCCGGCTCTAAGCTCCCCTCAAGGCTACAAAGGTTCAATTATAGATGGTAAATAAATCCCAGGGAAAAAAAAGAAAGAAAAAAAGGAGAGGCTGGGAGCTTCCGTCACCGGGGGGCTTATCCAGCCTTCACCCAACCTGGCCAAACCTCCATGGGGTGAGGGTCCCCACTGGGGGCGGGGGGGTTGACCAGCCTGCAAACAGCCATCAGCCCCTCACCCAGGCTGGCCAGGCACCCCACTAGGGACCCCAACCCTGAAGGGGGTGTGACCAGCCTGCAAACAGCCATCAACCCCTCACTCAGGTTGGCCAGATACCCCAGTGGGAACCCCCACCCTAAAGGGGGTGTGACCAACTGCAAACAGCCATCAGCCCATCACTCACGCTGGCCAGTCACCCCAGCGGGACCCCCACACTGATCCAGGACACTTCAGGGCAAACCAGTCTGCCCCCACCCATGCACCAGGCCTCTATACTATATAATAAAACGGTAGTATGCAAACTGACCCTAACAGCAGAACGACTGGGAATGACTGGTCACTATGACACACACTGACCACCAGGGGCAGATGCTCAATGCAGGAGCTGCCCTCTGGTGGTCTGTGGGCTCCCATAGGGGGTGCTCTGCTCAGCCACAACCAGGCCGACGGCTGCCAGTACAACGGTGGTGGCGGGAACCTCTCCCGCCTACTCAGTAGCGCTAAGGATGTCCGACTGCAGCTTAGGCCTGCTCCTCGCTGGGAAGTGGACATCCCCCAAGGGCTGTCGGGCCACCAGAGGAATGTCTGACTGCCAGCTTGGGCCCGATCTTCCAATGAGCAGGCCTAAGCCAGCAGGTGGACATCCTCCGAGAGGACCCAGACTGTAAGAGGGCATAGGCCATGCTGAGGGACCCCCCGAGAGCACAAATTTTTGTGCACCAGGCCTCTAGTATAGATATAAAATTTAATAGTTATACAAAATTACAAAATTCTATTTTTGAAGGATATTGTCATGATTTTTTTTTTAGTTAAAAAAGGCAAGTGAAGCCCTCACCAGTTTGGCTCAGTGCTTAGAGCGTAGGCCTGCAGACTGAAGGGTCCCAGGTTCTATTCCAGTCAAGGGCGTGTACCTTGGTTGCAGGCACATCCCCAGTAGCGGGTGTGCAGGAGGCAGCTGATTGACATTTCTCTCTCATCGATGTTTCTAACTTCCTATCCCTCTCCCTTCCTCGATGTAAAAAGTCAATAAAGTATATTTAAAAAAAATAAAAAAGGCGAGTGGCACCCTCGCTGGTGTTTCTCAGTGGTTAAAATGTCAGCCCACACACTGAAGGGTCTCCAGTTCGATTCCTGGTCAAGGACATATACCTGGGTTGAAGGTGGATCCCAAGCCCTGGTTGGGGTGCGTGCAGGAGGCAACCAATCAATGTGTCTCTCTCACATTGATGTTTCTCTTTCTTTCTCTCTCTCTCTCTTTTCCTCTCCCTCTCTCATTCCTCTTCCCTGCCCTTTCTCCCTTCCACTTTCTCTAAAAATCAATGGAAAAAAATATCCTTGGGTGAGGATTAACAAAAAAAACAGGGCCAAGGCCACATCTGTATATAGTGTTTGACTTTTCATTTTGTAATTACATATTTATGTATATCTAAGTGTAGTTATACTCTATATGTGCCAAAATGTTAATAGTGATAATTATGATCTAATGATGAGAATATTGGTGAATTTTTATATTTAACTTGTTTGTGTGTGTGTGTGTGTGTGTGTGTGTGTGTTTGTGTGTATCAGATGTATGCCTAATATAGTTATATTCAATTTCTAATAAAGTGAATTCATTTTATGGAAAAATAAATATTATTAAAATGAAACAGTATTCTTTGTTCTGAGCTGAAAATTCAAAGAACTTAAAGTAGGAAATAACTAAGCAAAAGATCTGTGCAAAAACATTTTTTAAGACTTCTAAATTTTTAGATTTCAAAGAGGCTGCACTCCAGTTTCCTGCCATTGGTTAATAGATTTATTAATAACTGCACTTAGTTGCATTTCCTTCTTTATACTTTCATTGCGAGTTTAACTCTATTAACATCTGAGATCTAATTCCCTACCAGAATAGTCTAATGCTTTATATACTGTTCTTTTTACACTTGGTCATTAAAAGAAACGAAAAGCACCTAGGACTTCTTATAGCATCAGTGTCAGTTATCAATTTAAAACTTATCTATTATCAGTAAGGCTCTCCCTCCCCGCCCCACCCCCACCCCCAAGATTAGCCATGCATTTAAGGTGTTTTATATTTGGAAGGTTTTAGGATAGTTTGCTACATTAATTGAAATTGAGGCTGAAAATGTGATTTCCAGCTTAGAATTTATTGCAACAAAAATTCCAGTATTTTAAGTAGATTTAGATATCCCAAGCTTTACAGAGTAAAATATAATTGATTTAAATTTCATTAGATGATTGATAGGTTGGACTTTGTAGAAAATTTGTCTTTGAACTCTATGGAGAAAAAGCTTGCCTAATCAAAATTAATATAAAATGAATAATGTAAAGAATAGCTTTTATTTGTGGATACAATTTTAGATTTTTTTGCGTACTGTTTAATAAAAATGGTTGTACTAACTATTGAAGAAGATCGAAAAGCATTTTTTATATTAGTTCCTTGGAGTTATTAATGCTTTATTTAAAATGATCTAAAATAACTCTTCTAGCTACATAGCTCTAAAAATGTTACATTTTGGATTTTCCCACCCATACCATTAGAAGGGGATATATCTCTTTCAGTCACATTTTTAGTAAATCCTAACTGTCCATGGGATTTTGTAAAATGTTTAAAATTCTGTTTTTTTAAAAAACTAAAATTAAATATCCTTTATTAGCCCTAATTTTCAGCAAAAATTATTGTACTTCTGTCTACCAATCCTGCCATCCATTCTGAGGTTTTGATTTATAATATGACAACTTCACCTACTTTTTTTTAACCTACAAGAATTAATTCAATTAAATCCCATTTCATTTGGGTTTATTCCTACTTACAGAATCAAGTTAAGAATTAGAAGATGGGAGGAATCCTTCCTTGCTAGACTCAGTTAAAAATATTTTCATGAAGAAGTATAAAGTTTTACTTTTATAGAAGTTTTTGTATTCATGTGTACATTGATGCATTTTGAAACAAAAGGGTATACATGAAGGAAAAAGGAAAGTCAGGTTGACAGAAAAATCCCTGATAGAGTAAAACAGGAGAGAAAAGGCATGGCAATAGCAGCCTCATTAAAGATCTATTACTTGCTGTAGGGACCCTTGTTTTGAAAGCTTATCATCTGAGAATTTCTTTTAATTCTAAAGTAACTCCCATTTCATGAATGTTTCTCAAAGTAACTAACATGCCATTTATAACTGAGGTTTGCTTTTTGTATTCTTTTTTTTTTTTTAAATATGGAATGCTTCACGAATTTGCATGTCATCCTTGCGCAGGGGCCATGCTAATCTTCTCTGTATTGTTCCAATTTTAGTATATGTGCTGCCGAAGTGAGCACTGCTTTTTGTATTCTTTTTGCAAGGTAAAGACCAACTAGTTTTCTTTTTTGAGATACCTGTGAAGAAAATTTTAATCAGTTAATGTATTTTTTCTTTTTACTTAATGCACCTTTCCCCTTTGCTCAAAAATATAGTAACAATTTAAATAGTCTTTATTATGTAAAATAAAGAAATATAAAATAGGATGCATTTTAAGCTTATTTAAAACTGACAACAGTACTATGTAAGAAATATGCCTTTTCATCTAGGAATGTAATATTAACAATGGATCTATGAAATTTGGAAGAAACAATACCAGTGAAAAGACAGATGAACTAACCAAAGGTAAACTTTAATTTTGATATGATCTCATATTTTATTGAGATTTTTAAATTCTTATTTTTAAATCTTTATTGTTGAAAGTATTACATATGTTCCCTTTTTCCCCCCATTGACCTCTTCTAGCCTGCCCCGCCCCCATCCCAGGCCTTCACCACCCTATTGTGAGATTTTTCTAATTTAATTATGTAATTCTAGTGCTGGGGTTCTGTACTGTACAAAAACTTCCAATCTCTTTTTCTGAATGATGGTTGTCAGGAAAAATTCCATCAAGGAGGTGATCATGGAATTGGGTGGTAGTACACAAGGCAGAGAAGCTGAGGAAGAACATTTTTGTTCAAGAAACATATCCTGTGAAAGGTAGTTAAACAGCAAAATAAAAACACAAAAATAGAGCATATTTTGTTCTGGGACTTCAGATTAGTTTATAGTATTTATAGTGTAACTAGGGGGTCCGGTGCACAAATTCCTGCACCTTAAAAAGAACTGTGGGCCGTGAGGCTGTGGTGGGCGAAGGGGTGGGTCTTGGCTCATCCTCCGTGCCCCCACCCACACCCGCCTGCTGCAGCCCCCAGTCCCCTGTCTGCCCACAGCTCTGCTCCCACTCCCACATGCTGATGGCACTGGCCCCACTCACATCTGCTGATGGTGCAGAGTGATTGGGGCCAGTGCCAGCAACAGGTACAAGTGGGGCTGGCGCCCTCAATGGGTGCGTGCGGCAGCTGCTGCCCTGATCACTTTTCAGGAGCAGGGGAAGGTGGAGAAGCCCTCAGGGGCGATTGGGTCAGCAGCTGTTTCTTGCACCCACTGATGGCACCAAGCAATTGGAACCAGGGCTGGGCACTGGCAGTGGGTGCAAGCAGTGGCTCCGGTGCTGGCTGTGGGTGTGAGCGGGATTGGCGCTGGCAGTGGGTGGAGCGGTGTCTCTGGCGCCAGCAGTGGGTGCAAGAGGCAGCTGCCAGCCCCGATCGCCCCTCAGGAGTAGGGGAAGGTGGAGAAGCCATGAGGGGCGATCAGGGCCAGCAGCCGCCGCTCACACCTGCTGATGGCGCCAAGTGATCGGGGCTGGTGCCAGGTGCCAGCAGCAGGTGTGAGTGGGGCCAGCGCCGGCAGCAGGTGTGAGTTCCTGGTGGGACCGCGGCGTGTGGGACAAAGAATTTTCGGTAACCACCAGAGGCTTGCCCTGATGACAGCAACCAGTGCTCCGCCTTGGTCTGATGCCCCTGCTCCACCATCCCACCATGTTCTGTGCTCTGCTGCCTGCTGCTGACGCCCACCATGTTCTATGTGCACCCCCTGGTGGTCAGCACACATCATAGCGACTGGTTGTTCGGTTGTTCTGCCATTCGGTCTATTTGCATATTAGGGTTTTATATATGTAGATGTACATGGACAGCAGCACCTATGGAAAGAAAGGTTAGAAACAAATTCTGAAGTCAGGAGAAGTAATGAGATCTCTGGACTTAGCGATTATATGGTTGTACTTAGTAATCACTTCGCAAATTAATTTCTGAAGATTATTAGAGCAGAACAGGCTGAAAATATTTTAAAAATAGTAGGTGAAGAATTGGAAGTACAACTGTGTGCTATTTGCAGTTTGTTATATTTGAGATAGGAGAGGGAAATAGATAGTTGGAAAGGGATGCAGAATTGAGGGTGTTTTGTTTTTTTTCAAACATTTTTAAAAATATATTTTTATTGATTTCAGAGAGGAAGGAAGAGGGAGAGAAAAATAGAAACATCAATGATGAGAGAGAGTCATTGATTGACTGTCTCCTGCATGCCTCCCACCGGGCATGTGCCCTTGACTAGAATTGAACCCAGGACTCTTCAGTCCACAGGCCAACACTCTATCCACTGAGCCAAAATGGTTAGGGCAAGGGCTTTTTTGGTTGCCTATTTTTTAGTTTAAGAAAGAAATCCGTGGATAGGAAGATTTTGAATACAATGGAGAGACTATTTTATAGGCCCGTGGGAAGAAATGAGATCAAGAGAACAGGTAGATGAGTTAGCATTAGAAGGAAAGAAAATATAGTTCAGGGAAAATATAGATAATTGAGGAAGTAAAAAGATAGAAAAATTAGGAGTTTATAGAAGACTAGAGGCCTGATGCATGAAAGTTGTGCCAAGGGGCTCAGCCCTTGCAGCCCTGGCTTTGTCTGGAAGGTGGTCTGGATGGTCATCTGGAAGGTCATCTGGACGGTTGTTCTGCTGTTTGGTCTAATTAGCATATTACCTTTTTATTATAAAGGACTAGAGGTCCGGTACACAAAAATTTGTGCTCTGGGGGTACGGGGGTCCATCAGCTCTGTCTGCTCCCTCTCACAGTACAGGAGCCCTCAGAGGATGTCCTACTGACAGCTAAGCCACAGTCTGGTCTCCCTCTGCGGGAGGCAACTGGCCAATCATGGGGAGGCACCTCCCCCATCACCTCCTCACTGCTGCTGCCTCAGGCCTCCCTCTGTGGGAGGCGACCGGGCTGATCAGGGGAAGGCGACACCCCCATCACGCCACTGCTGCTGCCACTGCCATCTGCCTTGGCTGCCTGAGCCTTGGCCCGGCCCTCCCAGCAGCAGCTGCCATCTGTGGCTTGACTGAGCCTCAGCTCAGCCCTAGCAGCAGCAGCCACTGTGGCTTTGTCCGGAAGGATGTCCGGTTTAATTAGCATATTACCCTTTTATTAGTATAGATAATTATCTACTTACTGTTAATTTTTTTCCAGCAGCTTTCAGCTGCCTTGGTACATCAGGAAATTCAGCCAATGTGGGGATTGGCTGGATGACTACAGGGGAAAGACTGGGTACAAAACAAATTGAAGGTACTTTTTAATGAGAAAACACTAGAATAGGAAACGAGTAGCTGGCTGATTAAAAGGGCAGGAATGGAGATATTAAGAATTGTAATTAAATTAAAAAGTATTTTTAAAAAGTTGTATTATTGAGTTGGAAAACCAGGGTTTTAAGAAGGATTATTGCTAGCCTAAGAATTTACTAATATTTTATATATTTGTCCTTTTCTTTGAAATGGAAGGCTCTAGGTGTAGCGGAGAACCCAGTATTTCAGATGTCAAGGGAAAGAGTAAATATACCAAGTCAGAATTGTCTAGTTCCCGCTCCAAAAGGTAAACTCTTATTGAGGTTTGATAATATATAATTTGTTTATTTAAATTTCTTTCTCCATTTTTTTTACGTATAGGAGAGAGAAAGGGCCATTATATCTGAGTTATATAGTTTTTTAAATAAATTTTTTATTTGAAATTGATAAAAAGCACTGTGACTTAGGCAGGTAGAAAAGTAATAATCTATAAAATAAGTGAATTGATAATTTTTTTTAACTTTTCTGAAGGTGACTGGCAGCAATGGCTAAATTAGTCATTCTGTTAATTTACCTCTATAGGTTTGTTTAGCACATCAGTAAATTATTAATTTTTAATCCCTTGTCTTTCTACTATTTTTTTTTTCTATTTCTTTCATGTAGGAACTAAGATCTAGCTTCTGGATTTTTTGTTTTTGTTGAAACTTTAGAAGAGCTTTATGAATTTGAGGGGATGAAACTGACATTTTGTTAGATAGCTTGACAAAAGCACTTTTTGCTCATCTCAGTTCTTTCTTTACCGTTAGTGGAAATAAGACACAATAAAGTCATTTATGGAGAGTATTATATTAATGTAGACTAGAGGGGATATTTGAATAAAACACACAATGCCCCTCTGATCTCAACTTGAATCTGTTAATGTTATAAATTTCATTTACCCTCTGAAGTAGATCTAAATATTTGGCTTTTGTTGTATTTTCCACCATCAATATTGGTTGGGTAACCTTAAATCTGAGTTTCTGTTAGCTGTTTCACCAATAAAGACCTCAAACTGGGGATCTGTTAATTGTCTCCTATCACTAAAACCTGTCTGCACTGAGCACAGAACCAGGACATACAGATCAGTTTCCTCTCAAATATCAAATCTTAGAACTCTGAACTGACCAGGAAACTAGCTAACAGCTCTATTAAGGTGGACCAGATCGCGTTAAAGGACATAGAAATAATAATAATGAGGACATGGGAAAAACTAAAAACAACCAACACATATATTAATTACATCTAGTACACCTATACTCACTGTGTAACCAACTATTTTAGGGGCTTTGTTTGTTCTATCATTTTATCCAATGAAGTGGATTGTATCTTTATTTCTGTTTTCCAAATGGGGAAACTGAGGCATAGAGGACCATTAGATAGCTTAACTAAAGTTACATAACAAATAAGTGGCAGAATGGGGATTTGAATCTGTGCAGTCTGACTGTAAAACCCATTGCACTTAGGCATTTAACCACTATAATATACTTTTCTACACAAAATTTACAAAAATTTTTCATTGTGGAAGATTTATATTATTGCCTCTTAGCTGCTTATTTCATTATATTGGAAGTGTTTTATTTGATAAGATTCATTTCATTTCCTTTTTGTTCTGGTTTTATGTGTTTTAACTGAATTGAACTCAGTGTTGAAATGATTACTATTTTAGAATGGTTTACTTTTTCAAATTTATTTTAATAATAGTGATAACTGCATTTTGCATAGTAAATGCATCTGGTTATGAAAACAGAATACTTTGACTTTGGATGGTGGGCACACAATGCAACATACAGATCATGTATCATGGAAATGTTCACTTGAAACCTATATGACCTATTAACCAGCTTTACTCCAATAAATTTAATTTTTAAAAAAGAAAACAAAATGTTTGTAGCAAATTTGACTTTCATTTGTCAAATAAAGGTTCACTTTAATATTTTTCAAAATATAAGTGGGGAAGGACAAGAAGCATTTATTAAACATGTTTTTATTTATAATCATTTTGGGTCGATAAAAAAATTGCATATATTTAATTTTAGAAGAAAAACTGCTGTCCAGTATACTGAAAGCAGCGATTCAGAGGAAATTGAAACTAGTGAATTGCCACAGAAAGTGAAAGGTAATATGAAATGGATTTGATTTGATGCTCTCTCCTATATTCTAATTTCTTTGTGTGACCATTTTTGTATTTGGTTGTTTATAGGCAAACTGAGAACTGCACAATCAGAAAATAAAAGCAGAATTAAAGGTATGTATATACATATCACTATCTGTAATCTGCACTTAAAAATTATTAAGAAAAAGCCATTGATTTGCATCTCTCAAGCTTAGAATTCTTTAGTAATAGGTCTTAAACTTGACTGCAGTTTACATATGAACTATTCTTGGAGTTTACCAGGGATATTAATTGAATGAGGCAAAATGAAAGAATAATTTCAAAATAAAATGTAAGAGAAATTATTTAAACCAACTTTAAACAAGACAAAATGATTTTTTACTACTTATAAAATTACTTCAATAAAACCTTATTCATATCTGTCTAAATTGTAATTTCAAAAGTATGGTGGGAGTATGTTCTTGGAAATATTATAGTTCATATTATCATACAAATGTATGAATAAACAATGATTATTTTTACTTTATCTTTAAAACATATTCTTTATTTTCTTTTCTGCTAAATCAGATCATATTGTTTCCTAATTAGTTGAGAAATTGCATTTGGAAAATAACTCATCACCATTGACTGACCTGAAAATTTGGCATCCTTTTTATTAGCAGTCAGATACCTGTTTCCTTGAAAAAATTCTCCTTCCACCTGGGAGCTGAATCACTTTGTATATGGCTATTTCTACTTTTACATCTCTTCCTCAGGAAGATGAGCTTAGTGTCAGAAGAGGCAATTTTGGTTACCATTCATTATTTTATTTTATTTTTTAATAATATAAGCTCTTAAGGTAGTGTGGAAATGGTATTCTTTTTAAAAAGTATATATTTTATTGCTTTTTTTACAGAGAGGAAGGGAGAGGGATAGAGAGTTAGAAACATCGATGAGAGAGAAACATCGATCAGCTGCCTCCTGCACACCCCTCACTGGGGATGTGCCCGCAACCAAGGTACATGCCCTTGACTAGAATCGAACCTGGGACCTTTCAGTCCGCAGACCGACACTCTATCCACTGAGCCAAACCGGGAAATGGTATTCTATTTTCTATTCTCAGAAAGTACCTGTGCCTAAGCACAGGAGAAAATGTTTTCAAATATCTTAATGATTCTGTGGTTTTTAACTTCAGCAGAATTTTCTAAGGTTAAAGAAGATACAGAGTTTACATGTGCACTTACTTCATCTACTCCTGCAACAAAAAAGAAAATGTTGAAAAAGGGTCAGTAAACCTGCTGGGTTTTGAGCTTTTGTTTTGTTTGCTTTTTTTTTCAGTGAAAAATATTTTAAATGACAGAAGTTATAAAACCATACTATAAGAAGTTTAGAAAGTAGAGAAAGGAAAAAATGCATAATCCCATTAAAAAAAAGAAAAAGATATGTTTTGATGTGTTTTCTGTCCACTACCTTTTTGTATTTTATTTAGGTCAGAAATTGATGGGAGGAGGTCCCTTACTCATCTGAGTACCAATGATATTTCTTCTAGTGAAGGCACATATCAATTTATGGCTGCTTTAAAAACTTAATTTAATTTAAATTATAATAAAGGTTTACTACTTGCTATAAGTAGAATCTGCTTTTCACTTAAGAATGTTAGTGATCTTTATTATTTATTGTAATTTTGTATTTTGTAATTGATAGAAAATCAACCCTGCTTACAAGTCTCAATATTGGAGATAGAAAGAGATTGAACTAGGATTAAGGAGATTTGGGACAATTTATATTTCTGTGTCTTAGTTTCCTCTATTTTACATGTTGCAGATATAACAGACAAAAGTGTATTTCCATGAAACTTATGCCTAATTATGGAGAAAACATAAAATTAATAAACATCATTATAGACAATAAATGCTGTGAAAAAATAAAGGAAGATAATGAAATAAAGATTGACTGTAGGAGTCTGTGTAAGGTGATATTTGAGCTAACACAGAATGGTGAAAAAGAACTAACTTTTGGCCTAAGAATCAAACTATTAGGAATAGAAAATGTAGGCAGTTCAGTTAGATTATTTTTAACCCCAATTTTACGAATTTTAAGAAATGTTGAATTTAGTTGAGATATGATTTAGATAGAATTGAGATAGACTAAAGTTCACACAAAAAGTTCCTTTTTGTTGCAGACACATAGCAGTAATACAGGAGAGAAACTTAAAAAAAAATCGTAGCTGAGATAAAACCCAAATAAAGATATTTCTGAAAGAGAAACAGAATAAAAACAAAAATCAGTGAGTGGAGATAGAAGCCATATATTCCGGTAAATAGTGATTTTAAAAAAACAAGACAAACGAAGGCATAGAAAAAGATTAAATTCAACATTTAAAATTTCCATGCATCAATAGGTACCATAAACATTGAATAATGTTAAGGCTGAAGAAGATATTTGTGATAAGTGTAACTTAGAAAGCATTAATATTTAGAATATGTAAAGAACCCTCTATCATCATTTAGAAAAAGACAATATAGTAGGGAAATAACCACTAAGAATATAAATGTATAATTCTTGGAAAGAAAACCCAAAAAACTAATAAATATAGGAAAATATATGCAGATTCAATCATTGGGGAAATGCAAATTAAGGGAACAGTGAGATACTGTCTCACTCATAGTTACAAACATTTAAAAATCTTAATGCCAAGTATAGGCAAAGTTGTGAGCAACAGGAAGTCTCATGCACTGTAGATGGGAATGTAAATTACCGTGGAGAGCAGCTAGACCAAATGTAGTGAAGCTAAAGATAGACCACCTAAAACTCTATAGATGTGTACAAGAAGACATGAAAAACTAGTTTTCATTGATGCATTTAATGAAATATTGGAAATAATGTAAATACTGCCCAATAAGGGAATCTATACTAATAAAAGGGTAATAAACTAATTAGACGGGATGTCTTCCGGATGTCTATCCAGACAAAGCCACAGCGGCTGCGATGGCCGAGGGCCAGCGGCACAGTAGAGGGAGAAAAGAGGCCCACCCTGCAGTCCCGGGTGCCAGCACTTGCGGCTGCGGCTGTGGCCCTGGAGAGGGAGAAAAGCCGCCAGCCCCGCGGTCCCAGGTGCTTGTGGTTGCGGCCTGGGTGAAGCCACCCACCTACGATCTTGGGCGCCTGCGGCTGGCCTGGGTGAAGCCACCCACTCACAGTCCCATGTGGCTGCAGCTGGCCTGGGCGAAACCGGCCCGGGTCCTGGGTGCCTTCAGCCAGCCAGAGGGAGTGAAGCCCGGGTCCCAGGTGCCTGCGGCTGGCTGGCGGAGGGAATCCTGGGTCCAGGGTGTGGGGCCGAGGCAGAGGTGGTTAGGAGCAATCAGGCCAGCAGGGAGAGCAGTTAGGGGTGATAAGGCCGGCAGGGGAGCAGTTACTGATGATCAGGCAGGCAAACAGAGGTGGTTAGGAGTGATCAGGCAGGCAGAGGGGTTAGGGGCGATCAGGCAGGCAGGCAGGTGAATGGTTAGGAGCCAGTGGTCCTGGGTTTCGAGAGGCTACGGGTCCCAGATTGGAGAGGGTGCAGGCCAGGCTGAGGGCCCCCCCCCCCCCCATGCACAAATTTCGTGCACTGGGCCTCTAGTCTATAATAATAAAAGCATAATATGCAAATTAGACCGGGCATCCTTCGTCCTTCTGGACAAAGCCAGGGCTGTGAGGGAAGCCTGGGTCTGGGGTGCCTGCCGGCGGCCAGAGGGAAGCCCGGGTCCCAGTTGCCAGAAGGAAGCTGGTGCCGGCAGCTGGGGGAAGGAAGGCCTACTCTTGCATGCATTTCGTCCATCGAGCCTCTAATGGAAAATAAAATTGGAGGGTGTCTTTTCTTAGGTTGCCTGAGTGTCCTCACAACATGGCAGCTGGCTTCCCCCAGAGGGAGTGATCAGGGTAAGAGAGAGAGAGAGAGCATCTAAGGGAGAGAAGCTGCATTTTTTATAAATTAGTCTCACTTCTGACATATCATTTTGGTCCACAGACCAACCTCAGTGGAGTGTGGGGTGGGACTACACAAGGTTGTAACTGTCAGGAAGTGGATTATCATTGGGGGCCATCTTGGTGTCTGGCAACCACATTAACCATAGTCCAAATTCAGAGATTTGCATAAAACAAATGTTCATCCTAATGAATAATTTAATGAGTATCAGTGGGTATTTGAAACTTTCTCCTTGTATCCCCTTCTAGTCATAATCCTCTACCTCTCCCATGAATAATCACTGTCTAGGTATTTAGCTGTTTAAAGTGGCAAAGTAAAAATCTAGTTACTGTTACTTCTTCAAAGCTGGAAACAGAAGTCCATCTGCTTCATTTTAGTTCTTCCTAATGTCTTTTTTCATAGAGGCACATTATTGTCATTTCTTTATTGACTATATATTTGTTGGGGGGGGAAAACACTTAATGTTAGTGCCACTGATTTATTCTTTCAGGAGCATCTGCATTGGAGGGTTCAAAGAAAACTGATGTAGAGAGACCAACAACAACACTGATCATCTGTCCACTTTCTGTGTTAAGCAACTGGATTGTAAGTCTTCACAGCCTTTTAAAAATGTGAAATAATTTATATTTGTCTTATAAGATAAAAAGTACATAGCCTGTTAGTGTGTCATACATTGGGAGAAATATGCTTGGTCAGCCCTTTATAGTTCAAATAATTGTTAGGTGAATTGGAGATATTGCTGAATTGAAGCAATTTTCCTCTGAAGATTTAGAATAGAAAAGAAACATCATCAGTTTCTATAATAAGATTTGTACTTCTGCTTCTCACATTTCTGTCCCCCAAAGTAGGAAATGTGTATAATTTAACACCATCATATTTATGAACTATTGGAACCTCTTTTAAGAATTCCACTAACAGCTTGTAACATCTAGTGAGCTTCTGTGTGCTTCGTTTTCCCCTAAGTTCTTATAGATTTTTTCATTTAATCTCACAACTATTCTTATTTTCCAGGTGACCAAATAGAATCATAGAGAAATTAAGTAATTTGCCTAAAGTCATCCAGCTAATAAATGATGGAGCTAAGATATGGTCACCAACATTCTGACTCTTAGAGCCTCTGCTTTTAAGGCTACCTGCCAGAAAATGTGTTTGTTTGTGTTTTCTTCCAGATTGCTTTGCTGTTCTAAAACATTGCATTGGAATGGAACCTCTTTATGTGTTATGTGTAAGGAGCAGCTTGGTTATGTTTCCAATTTGAGCTTCATTCTGCATGTTATAATGAAACTAGAGGCCCGGTGCACGGAATTTCATGCAGGGGCGGGGGAGGGTCCCTCAGCCCGCTCAACCTGTGCCCTCTCGCAGTCTGGGAGCCCTTGGGGGATGTCTGACGTGGGCCTAAGCTGGTAGTCAGACATCCCCCTTGCAGTCCGGGGCCCCTCACTCCTTACCATCCTCCTGCAGTGGAGGCGAGAGAGGCCTCTGCCACCACCACTGCACTTGCCAGCTATGAGCCTGGCTTCTGGCTGAGTGGCACTCCCCCTGTGGGAGCGCACTGACCACCAGGGGGGCAGCTCCTGCATTGAGCATCTGCCCCCTGGTGGTCAGTGTGCATCATAGCGGCCAGTTCGGCTGTTTGGTCGATTTGCATATTAGGGTTTTATTATATAGGACTAGAGGCCCGATGCACGAAATTCGTGCAAGGGCCTTGGTCCCCGCCCCTGCCGGCCCACCCGTCCGCGGCCGGGGGCCTCGGCCACCTCTGCCTCAACCCCTACCTGCTGTGGCTTTGTCTGGAAGGAAGGATGTCTGGTCTAATTAGCATATTACACTTTTATTATTATAGACTAGAGGCCCAGTGCACGAAATTCGTGCACTGGGGGGTGGGGGTTCTCTCAGCCCAGCCTGCCCCTCTCACAGTCTGGGAGCCCTCAATTGATGTCCTACTGATGGCCACAGTCTGGCAGCAAAGGCTCAGAGCAGGCGTCCCGTGTGTGTGTGTGTGTGTGTGTGTGTGTCTGTCTGCTGGGGCCTGCCCCCAGCCGCGCCACGTAGGCTCGAAGCAGTTGCTGTGTGTGTGTGTGTGTGTGTGTGTGTGTCCCCACTGGGGGTCTGCCCCCAGCCACATTGGAGGCTCAGAGCAGGCATTGTGTGTGTGTGTGTCTGCTGGGGGGCTGCCTGCAGCCACACCATGGAGGCTTGGTGCAGGAGCCCCTCTGTGTTGATCTCTCAGGCTCCTGGCCTCCACTGCATGTTGTACTCTCCCTTGAGCTATGACCAGGATGGGGGTGCTGATTGCAAGCCGGGCTTTCCTGCTCCAGGATCGCCATGGCGACAGGGGAGCAGGCCCAGCTGGGGGCTGCCCGCAGGCCAGGCTTTCCTGCTCCTGGATCAGGCGCAGCTTGGGGCTGCCCGCAGGCCGGGCTTTCCTGCTTCCTGATCAGGCACAGCTGGGGGCTGCCTACAGGCTGCACTTTTCTACTTACCGATGGCCAGATCACCACAGCAATCCAGGGCCCAGCGGCACTTTCCTGCTCTCCAATAGTCATAGGATCCTGGCTGGGGGCGGGGCTTAGCAGTGCAGGGCTTAGGCGGCACGGGAGTCCCGGCTGGGGGCTCAGGTGGCACATAGGGGTCCCGGCTGGGGGCGGGGTTTATGCCCCGCTGCCCAGGGCTGCACATGGGGCTCGGATGGCAGCTCATGCTGTCCCACCCTGCCTGTAGTATAGGATAGAGGCCTGGTACACTGGGGGGGGCCGGCTAGTTTGCCCTTAAGGATGTCCCTGATCAGGGTGGGGGTCCCGCTTGGGTGCCTGGCCAGCCTGGATGATGGGCTGATTGCTGTTTTTAGGCTGCCCACACCCCCTTTAGGGTGGGGGTCCCCACTGGGGTGCCTGGCCAGTCTGGATGAGGGGCTGAGGGACATTTTCAGGCTGGCGAGTGACTGAAGCTCCCAGCCTCTCCATTTTTTCTTTTTTTCTTTTTTTCTTTTTTATTCTGGGATTTATTTACTTTCTATGGCTGTCACTGGAGCTGAGAGCCAGCTTTAGCTCTGAGGCCGGCTCCAGCTTGAGGCCTCGGCTGCTGAAAGCAGATATCTGGGCTTTGTTTACCTTCTATAATTGAAACTCTGTTGCCATCACTGCCGCTCTAAGCTCTGAGCCCGCTGCCGGCTGAAAGCAGGTTTCTGGAGCTTGTTTAGCTTCTATAATTGCAACATTGTTGCATCCGGAGCTCAGAGCTGGGCGGTGGCAGGCAGGGAACCTTGGCTTCCTCCATCTCTGGAGCAGGCAAGCCTCCTGTTCGCTTCAGCTGCCTGGCTGCCAGCCGCCATCTTGGTTGGCAGTTAATTTGCATATCCTGCTGATTAGCCAATGGGAAGCGTTCAGGGGTATGGTCAATTTGCATGTTTCTCTTTTATTAGATAGGATAATGAATCTATTGGAAGCACTGTAAACATAAAAACTACTGGATGTGAACTTCCATTCTTGTCACTTCTAAGATTATCTGACTCTCTCCTAGTCTTTCTAATCTGAGAGTGGAAGAGGTCCTACTCTTTGTGAGACCAATACCTTAGTCTACACAGTGGATTCCGTCTCTTCCAGCCTTTGCATTTTATTTGTTATTTTCTCCCTTGCCTGGTTATTCAGCCAGTCCTCATTGACTCTTTCATGAAATATAGATCTTTTTCATTTTTAAATACTTTCTCTGGATTGACTCATACTTAAGTTGCTACTCTGCTATACTTCACTGTCATACCTCATTGGATTTTCACTTTGTGCTTTTGCTTACTAACTTAATTGTAATCTGGTTTCTATGCATTGGAAAAGATCAATAGTTATTGTCTAATTATAAAATTCCATGGCTTTTTAAATTTCTTCTTGACTTTATATAGCCTTGCTTTCTTTGACTTATCTTTCTTTAAAAAAATATATTTTTATTGATTTTAGAGAGGAAGGGAGAGAGGAAGAAAGAGAGAGAAACATCAATGTGAGAAACATTGATCATTTGCCTCCCACACACACCCCAACTGAGGTTTCACAAACCCTGACTGGGGATTGAACCTACAACCTGGGCATGTGCCCTGACTGGGAATCGAACCAGTGACCTTTTGTTTTTTAAAATATATTTTATTGATTTTTTACAGAGAGGAAGGGAGAGGGATAGAGAGCTAGAAACATTGATGAGAGAGAAACATCGATCAGCTGCCTCCTGCACACCCCCCACTGGGGATGTGCCCGCAACCAAGGTACATGCCCTTGACCGGAATCGAACCCGGGACCCCTGAGTCCTCAGGCCGACGCTCTATTCACCGAGCCAAACCGGTTAGGGCGAACCAGCGACCTTTTGATGCATGGGTCAACACTCAACCAACTAATCCACACCAGTTAGGGCAACTTATATTTTTATTATAAGTTTGTGTGTTGTTGTTGTTTTTAAATTAGACCTTCTCCTGTTTAGTGTGCCATTTTTCCTCTTAGCACCACAATGAATTTTGCTTCTCTGTTGCTCCTTTTTAATTCCAACAAAATTATGCTTTTTCTTTTGATATGTTGTCCATCATGGAAGGACAGTACTTGGGTATTTGAATGGCATTTTCAGAGGGAGGTTTCCAAATATTAATGGAGATATAAATAACCGAACTGATTTCTTTTTCTTTATGTATTTTTATTGATTTTAGAGAGGAAAGGAGAAGGAGAGAGAGATAAAGACATCAGTGGTGAGAGAGAATCATTGATCAGCTGCCTTCTGCACACCCCACCCTGGGGATCGAGCCCGCAACTTGGGCCTGTGCCTTGATCAGGAATCAAACCGTGACCATCTGGTTCATAGGTTGACACTCAATTACTGAACCACACCCTCCGGGCCAGAACTGATTTCTTAAGAGATTGGGGTGTGGATATGTATTTTTAAAATGAGTACTCAGGGTGCTGAACCATAACACAGTGTACAGATGATGTATTGTGGAATTGTGATATTCTTTGGCCTCTCCCAAACCTGTATAATTTTGTTAACCAATGTAACCCCAATATGTTCAAAAAAGGGGGAAACAGGAGAGGGAAGGTTGAATTCACTCTAAAAAAGTAAAAATTAAATAAAATTGGGTACTCAGTGTTTTAGTATAATTTTATATTTTGAAAACAAAAGTTTTGGTAATATAAGAAAGAAAACATTGGCAAAACCTTGCCTACTGATGTGGAAAAACTGATATTTCTAAAAATATTAAGGTATGGTTGGGCATATAGGGATTCCTGGCCAAGAATTAGAATTTTATAATCTTTCAACAAACTATTCCCTTCCTGGCCCCTAAATAAATGACCTGGCACCCTAATGAGCAGGCCAGAACTACCTTATTTCCATTTCTTTGTCTTCAAATATGGGCAAGAATCTAGTTAAAAGAATTAAGATACCAATATCACTTTTACCACTTACTTTTTCTGGATATTGATATCAGTAATTCATCTTCCCACTGTAAAAGGAAATAACATCTATTTCATTCACATATACATACACACTTCTAGCACAGTGGCAAGAAATTCAATGTTAGCATTCTCTTTCTCCAGAAAAGTTAGTTTTTTTCTATTTCAAGTTTAAACCTTCCACAAATATGCTGTGCTCAATTTCAAGGCAATTCCACTTATTCATTTTTCTCACACTGGATTCATTTTCCTTTCCTTTTCCACCAGATTTTTTAATAACATTTTCTGTGTTTTCACCTTTACTCTTTCATGTTTTATCCTCTCTTCTCTTTTTGCCGACACTGTTTCAGGTTTCATTCTCCTTTCAAGCCCACAGTAGTTTGGTATTTGCTCCCACCCTCTCTAGAAACTCTCTGTGAAGGCCTTCATTGACCTCATTCTTGCCCTGACTAGCCAGTTCTCTTTTTCTTTTCCTCTGACCTAACCTTGTTTCCATTGTTTTTGAAAGCCATTGAAAGAGAGGGACTGGACATAAGGTAAAAATTTTTAAATTGTTTTGTATTTCTTCTTGAAACTTTGATATTCTTTGGCCTCTCCCAAAATTTTGTTTTCTACCCCATCTTTCTGACCACTATTTTTCTCTACTTCTGTTTTTCTCCTATGGTTCCTATGTAGTCTGCCCTGCTCTCCCGCTTTAAAACATGATATATATTTTTAATATGAAAAAGTTTAATGAGATCTTTATTTACTCATCAAGATTCAGCAATTTCAGAATTTGCTTTGTTATTATTTTGCTGGAATATTTTGAATCATATCTCAGAAATCATGTCATATTTCTCAATAGAGGCATAAGTCTACTTTTTATTTTTTAAAATAAGATAAAGGATTTATTTATGTTACATAAAGGAAGTCCAGAGACCTGAAAATCAGAGCTCATATGCTATTCTTATGCTATTTCATTATCAGCGTCACCTCATGGTCCTAAGATGGTTAAAGCAACCCCACCATTGTATTACATATCAGGAAGGAAGAAAGGAAAAGGGCAGAAGGGAGCTCCTTCCAGCTAAGAGCTTTCCAAGAATTCCACAGAATTATATCTTACATCCAATTGGCCACTTGTATCATCAAGGCAGACTGGGAAATGTGGCTTTGTATGCTAGATAATGTTGCCACAGCCCTCACTATAGAGGTTCTGTTTATAAGGATGACAGGGAAAAATATGACTCAGATCTCCACTTCAACAGATAAGTTCCCTGTTCTCAGGAAGTTACTGTTTCATCAAGAAAAATTAGATAACCAATAAGAAAACAAATTAAAAAGGTAATTTCAAATGTGAAAAGCTCTGTCAAGAAAACGGAATATAGTGTTAAAATATAGAAGGTGGTAGGAGAGTGGTGAGAAGCCAATGTGGATTGTGAAGACGGAAGATATTCTTGAGAAGAACAAGTTCTAAAAACCCTTCTAATTTTGACATTCTATAATTTGAGGTAACTGAGCAATCTCCCCCACCACCATCAAAGAGAATAGTGATAATAAGTAGTATTTCTATAAGCAAAATAGGTCCTCTTCTTCCAAACTCTTAATTCCTCTTATTTTCTTTTTTTAATATATTTTTTATTGTTGATAGTATTACAGATATCTCCCATATTACCCCTTTATCCCCCTCCTTCCAGCCCCTCTCCCCAGTCTTCACGATTCTATTGCCTGTGTCCATATACCTATATACGTATCTGTATATATGTATATAAGTTCTTTGATTTATCTCTTCTCGTCCCCACATTGAGGTATGTCAGTCTGTTCCATGCCTCCATGCTTTGGGTCTTATTTTGTTGGTCAATTCATTTTTTTTCATTAGATTCCACAAATAAGTGAGATCATGTGATATTTTTCTTTCTCATTTTGGCTTATTTCACTTCACATAATATTTTCCAGGTCCATCCATGCTCTCCCAAAGGGTAAGAGATCCCTCTTTTCTACAGCTGCATAGTATTCCATATGTAAATTTCCCTCAGCTTTTTAATCCATTCATCTACTGATGGGCACTTGGGTTGTTTCCAAATCTTAGCTATTATCCTATCTAATAAAAGAGAAACATGGTAATTAGCATACGACCGCTACCCTTCCCATTGGCTAATCAGGGCGATATGCAAATTAACTGCTAGCCAAGATGGCGGCTAATTTGCATATGTAGGCACAATGCTGGGAGGCGAAAGGGAAAGGACGGAAGAAGCCCCCTGCCACTGACAGTGATCGGAAACCCAGGGGGGAGCTAAGAGCTGGGGGCAGGGCAAAGGCAGCCTTGAGGGCCGCCTTTGCCCTGCCCCCCAGCTGTGATCAGAGAATCAGGTGCCTTTGCCACCCCGGCGAGTGATAGCGGGAAGCAGGGGTGGAGCCAGCAATGGGAGCTGGGCAGGGACGGAGCTGGCAGTCCCGGGAGCTAGGGATCCCTTGCCCAGGCCTAAAGCCTTGGCCAAAGGCGTTAGGCCTGGGCAGGGGTGGAGCCTGCAATCGTGGGGAGCTGGGGGTCTCTACACAGACCTAACGCCTTGGCCAGAGGCGTTAGGCCTGGGCAGGGGAGAACCAGCCATCGCAGGGAGCAGGGGCGGAACAGCAATCCTGGGCAGCTGGGGGTCCCCTGCCCAGGCCTAAGGCCTCGGTCAGAGGCCTTAGGCCTGGGCAGGGGCGGAGCCTGCAATTGCCTAGAGCTGGGGGTCCCCAGCCCAGGCCTAATGCCTCGGTCAGAGGCGTTAGGCCTGGGCAGGGGTGGAACCAGCCATAGCGGGGAGCAGGGGCGGAGTCAGCGATCCTGGGCAGCTGGGGGTCCCCTGCCCAGGCCTAACGCCTTGGCCAGAGGCGTTAGGTCTAGGCAGGGGTGGAGCCTGCAACCACAGGGAGCTGGGGTCCCCTGCCCAGGCCTAACGCCTTAGACAGAGGCATTAGGTCTAGGCAGGGGCAGAGCGGGAGATCGCGGGGAGCTGGGGGTCTCCTGCCCAGGACTAATGCCTCCACCAGAGGCCTTAGGTCTTGGCAGGGGCGGTGCCAGAGATCGTGGGTAGCATGGGCGGAGCCGGGAATGGTGGGAGCTGGGGGTCCCCTGCCCAGGCCTGACACCTCTGCCGGAAGCCTCAGGCCTGGGCAAGGGGCCGATCCGGTGATCAGCCATCGGAGGGTGATGAGGGTCTACTCCTCTGGCTGAGGCATCAGGCCTGGGTGGGAAGCGGAGCCAGCAATCGGAGGGGGCTGGGGGCGGAGCCGGTGATTGGGGGGATATGCGGGTCCCCTTGCCCAGGCCTGAAGCCTGGGTCAGAGGCATCAGCTTGGGCAGGGGGTGGAGCAAGCGATCAGAGGGAGATGGGGGTCCCCTGCCCAGGCATGATTCCTGGGCCAGAGGCATCAGGCCTGGGTGGGGGTCAGAGCCAGTGATCGGGGGGAGATGGGGGTCCCCTGTCCAAGCCTGACACCTCTGGCCAAGGCATCAGGCCTGGGCGAGGGCGGAGCCGGTGATCGGGGGGAGAGGAGGGGTCCCCTGCCCAGGCCTGAATCCTGGGCCAGAGGCATTAGGCCTGGGCCAGGGGCGGAGCCAGCAATCGGAGGGGTCTGGGGGTCCCCTGCCCAGGCCTGACACCTCTGGCAGAGGCATCAGGCCTGGGCAAGGGGCTGATCCTGCAATTGGAGGGTGATGGGGGTCAACGCCTGAGGGCTCCCAGTATGTGAAAGGGGGCAGGCTGGGCTGAGGGACACTCCCCCACCACCACCCAGTGCACGAATTTCATGCACCGGGCCCCTAGTATATAATAAAAACCTAGGTGGCATCATGCGCAACATCATCACAAGATGGCCGCCACAAGATGGCTGGCAGGGGAGGGCAGTTGTGGGCAATCAGGCCGGGAGGGTAGGGCAGTTGGGGGCAAACAGACTAGCAGGGGAGGGTGGTTGTGGGCGATCAGACCAGCAGGGCAGGGCAGTTGTGGGCAACCAGGCCAGCAGGGGAGGGCAGTTGGGGGCGACCAGGCCAGCAGGAGAGGGAAGTTGTGGGCAATTAGGCCAGCAGGGGAGGGCAGTTGGGGGCCAGCAGGGGAGCAGTTAGGCGTCAATCAGGCCAGCAGGGGAGCAGTTAGGGGGCGATGAGGCTGGCAGGCAAAAGCTGTTAGGGGCAATCAGGCAGGCAGGCAGGCAGGCAGGTGAGCAGTTAGGAGCCAGCAGTCCTGGATTGTGAGAGGGATGTCCCAGATTGGAGAGGGTGCAGGCCGGGCTGAAGGACACTCGAATTTCGTGCACCGGGCCTCTAGTTGTAAATAATGTTGCTATGAACATAGGGGTTCATATATTTTTTTGATTGGTGTTTTGGGATTTTTAGGATATATTCCCAGAAGTGGGATCACTGGGTCAAACTGAAGTTCTATTTTTAATTTCTTGAGAAACCGCCATACTGTATTCCATAGTGGTTGCACCAATCTGCATTCCCACCAACAGTGAACTACTTTTCCCTTTTCTCCACATCCTCACTAGCACTTGTTGTTTGCTGAGTTTTTTTATTTTTTTTATATAAATCTTTATTGTTTACATTATTACAGTTGTTCCTCTTTTTTTTCCCCTATAGCTCCCCTCAACTCGGTTCCCACCTCACCCTCTGCCCTTACCATCCCCACTGTCCTCATCCATACGTGTACAATTTTTGTGCAGTCTCTTCCTGCACCCCCCACAACCCTTTCCCCCCCAAGAATAGTCAGTCCACTCCCTTTCTATGCCCCTGATTCTATTATATTCACCAGTTTACTCTGTTCATCAGATTTTTTATTCACTTGATTTTTAGATTCACTTATTGATAAATATGTATTTGTTGTTCATAATTTTTATCTTTACCTTTTTCTTCTTCTTCCTCTTCTTAAAGGATACCTTTCAGCATTTCATATAATACTGGTTTGGTGGTGATGAAGTCCTTTAGCTTTTTCTTGTCTGTGAAGCTCTTTATCTGACCTTCAATTCTGAATGATAGCTTTGCTGGGTAAAGTAATCTTGGTTGTAGGTTCTTGCTATTCATCACTTTGAATATTTCTTGCCATTTCCTTCTAGCCTGCATAGTTTCTGTTGAGAAATCAGCTGATAATCATATCGGTACTCCTTTATAGGTAATAACTGTTTTTATCTTGCTGCTTTTAGGATTCTCTCTTTGTCTTTTGCCCTTCGCATTTTAATTATGATGACTCTTGGTGTGGTCCTCTTTGGATTCCTTATGTTTGGGGTTCTGTGCACTTCCTGGACTTGTAAGTCTATTTCTTTCACCAGGTAGGGAAAATTTTTTGTCATTATTTCTTCAGATAGGTTTTCAATATCTTGCTCACTCTCTTCTTCTGGCACCCCTATAATTCGGATGTTGGGATGCTTGAAGTTGTCCCAGAGGCTCCTTACACTGTCTTCATATTTTTGGATTCTTTTTGCTTTTTGCTTTTCTGGTTGAGTGTTTTTTGCTTCTTCGTATTTCAAATCTTTGACTTGATACTTGCGATCGTCTAGTCTGCTGTTGGGTCTCTGTATATTATTCTTTATTTCAGTCAGTGTATGCTTAATTTCTAGTTGGTCCTTTTTCATATCCTCGAGGGTCTCACTAAATTTATCGGCGTTTTCTAGAAAATTCTTGAAAAACCTTATAACCGTGGTTTTGAACTCTAAATCCAGTAGTTTTCTTTCTTCCATTTCTGTCATTTGTGACCTGTTTCTTTGTCTCCACATTTTTTATGCTTCCCTGTGTTGATAGAGTGGCTTTGTGTGCTAGGTGTCCTATAGGTCCCAGTGGCTCAGCCTCCCCAATTACCTGAGGTGGACACTCTTGGTGCACCCCTTTGTGGGCTTTGTGCATAGTCTTGTTGTAGTTAAGCCTTGATTGTAGTTGGTATTACTGGGAGGAATTGACCTCCAGGCCAATTGGCTGTGAGAATCAGCTGTGTCTGCAGTGGGAGGACTTCTGAGCTGGAGACATCCTTCTGGGGCAGGACTTGCTTCAGTGGGGCTTTGGTGCTCACTGAGTCTGCCCGCTGAGTGTGTCTCTTATGGATCTGACAAGTTGTAATTTGGATGGTCCCACTCTGACCACGGGGTACACTAGCACTTGGATCTCTAAGGAGGTGCTAATTTAGCCTCTGCCTGAGGCTACCCAGCAGGAGCTACGGAGAGGTCTGCAGATTCCTCTTCCTTGTTTGGGATTTGGAGGTGCCCAGATGAGGCCCAGCTGTGAAGAAATGAAAGCTGCTGTGGGGCTTTGGGCCTTCTTTTGGATGTTCTGGGTCTCTCTGACCCAGCTGCAGCTTGTTAGGTAATTTTAGATTGCAAAGGGCCAGGACATTCATATGCAAAAGCCTCTGTGCACAGGTTGGGTGGGGCAGGGTGTCAGGGAATCAACAGGGCGGAGCAAACAGCTATGGCTGATCTTCAGCCCTGCCCTAAGAGGCCCTGGGTCTCAGTGTCCTGTGGTAATCACTGCAAGCACCTCTGAGAGGTGGTTCTGGATGATGTCTGTTTTGTCTTTTACTTGTAGTTTTGAAGTGGTTGTGCGAGGCAGCAATTTCAGGTGCTTACCTATGCCACCATCTTGTTTTCTTTCCTGTTGAGTTTTTTGATGATAGCCATTCTGACAGGTGTGAGGTGATAGCTCATTGTGGTTTTTCTTTGCATTTCTCTGATGATTAATGACTTTGAGCATTTTTTCATATGTCTCTTGGCCATTTGTATGTCTTCTTTGGAGAAATGTCTATTGAGGTCTTCTTCCCATTTTTAAATTGGATTGCTTGTCTTTCCTTTGTTGAGTTGTATGAATAGTTTACATATTTTGGATATTAACCCCTTATCAAGTTTATCATTGGCAATTATGTTCTCCCATATAGTGAGTTCCTTTTGCATTTTGATGGTGGTTTCTTTTGCATGCAGAAGCTTTTTATTTTGATGTAGTTCCAATTTGGATGCCTTTTATCTCTTCTTCCCTTTATTTCCACTTTATTTCCTTCTTAGCTTCCTTTGTCCTAGTTGATGTATTTATAAACAGATTGCTGCATGAGATATCTGAGATTTTACTGCTGATGTTCTCCGTTAAGATGTTTATGGTTACATGCCTTATATTTCAGTCTTTTATCCACCTTGAGTTTAATTCTTGAGTATGATGTAAGTTGGTGGTCTAGTTTCATCTTTTTGCATGTGTCTGTCTAGTTTTCCCAGCACCTTTTGTTGAAGAGACTGTCTTTACTCCATTGTATGTTCTTGCTTCCTTTGTCAAATATTAATTGACCATAATGGTATGGGTCAATTTCAGGGGTCTCTGATCCATTGGTCTATATGTCTGTTCTTGTGTCAGTACTAGGCTTTTTTGGTTATAATTGCTTTGTGGCATAGTTTGATATCTGGTATTATGATCACTCCCACTTTGTTCTTCTTTCTCAACATTGCTGCAGCTACTTGGGGTCTTTTATGGTTCCATATAAATTTTTGGACTATTTGTTCTAGCTCTGTGAAATATGCCATTGGTATTTTAATAGGGATTGTGTTGAATCTATAGATTGCTTTGGATAGTATAGACATTTAAGTGAAGTTATTTCTTCTAATCAATGAACATGGTATAAGCTTCCATTTGTTTGTATCTTCCTCTGTTTCTTTTCTCAATGTGCTATAGTTTTCCAAGTACAGGTCTTTTAACCTCCTTGGCTAAGTTTATTACTAAGTATCTTATTTTTTGTTGTTGCAGTAGTAAATGGGATTGCTTTTTTAGCTTCTCTTTCTAACAGTTCCTATTGGTGTATAAAAATGCCATTGCTTTGTAGATGTTGATTTTGTATCCTGCTACCTTGCCAAAATAATTTATTTAGTCTAGTAGTTTCCTGGTTGAGACTTTAGGGTTTTCTATGTACAATATCATGTCATCTCCAAATAATGAGAATTTACTTCTTCCTTTCCAATGCCTTTTATCTCTTCTTTTTGTCTGATTTCTGTGATTAGGATTTCTAGCACTATGTTGAATAAGAGTGGTGAAATCAAACATCCTTGTCTTGTTCCTGTTCTTAAGGGAAACACTTTTAGTTTTTGCCCATTGAGTATTATGTTGGCTGTAGGTTTGTCATATATGGCCTTTATTATGTATGATCCCTCTATTCCCGCTGACAGTGTTTATCAAAAAACAGTGCTGGATTTTGCCAAATGCTTTTTCTGCATCTATTGATATGATCATATAGTTTTTATCTTTCAATTTTTTTAATTAAATGTTATATTTTTATTATTTGAACACTTTCTATTGATAACTAAACATAAATAGACATTCTTAGAAGAAATCAGGAACAGAATTTCCTAAGACAACTAACAACATAATGTATTTATCAATGACCTTTTTATATAGAATCTATACAACTATCTCTTATAATGTTTTCCACAAAGCCATATTAGTTTATCATTCTTATTACCCACTGTATAATCCAGCCTCTTCATCCTCTTTAGGACAGTAGGACATACTAAAATAATACAACAGTTTATTTGTGATTTTGCTCTTATTTATGCTAAGTGTTCCCTTATGACAATTTTCCTTTTCTGTGAACTGCCTGTTCATATACTTTTCACATTTCCTATTGGTTTCAGGGTCATTTTACTGATTTGCAAAAGAACTTTGTATTAGCATTTTGTGTGTATTTTTTAAAAATATTTTATTATTGATAGTATTATAGCCATCTCTCCTTCCCCCTCCTTACCCACATCCTCCCAGCCCTTACCCCTTCCTCCGTGTCCTCACTACTCTATTGTCCATGGGCTTTGTTTATAAGTATACTAGTGGCCTGGTGCACAGATTCATGCACATTGAAAGGAAATTAATTAGAAGATATATTTTAATATTGCTATTCTCCCTTTTTCTATAATAGAAGAGTCAGAGATGAAAGAAAATTAGTAAAATATATATGAAAATAAGATATAAATTGATTAATAACAATAACAACATGATATAACAACAAAAATGACCTGATATAAAAACAACAAAAACATGATCTAAAAACATTGATTAAAAACAATGACTGATAAATTGATTAAACTTATTCTAATATCTCCCTGTATACCACATTACTAGTAAGAGTAAAAACACTTTCAGAGTGCTTGACTAATTTCCCTTGTGGTGAAGTATTTACAACTTTAACTTTAACGTCACACGCTCTTCGAACTCGAGAGAAAGCCAGCGAGATTGGCGACAGTGAGAGCTTTATATGTATCACGTATGTGCAAGTCAACATTTATTTATTTATTTTTTAAAAATATATTGATTTTTTACAGAGAGGAAGGGAGAGGGACAGAGAGTTAGAACCTGGGACCCTTCAGTCCGCAGGCCGACACTCTATCCACTGAGCCACACAGGTTAGGGCTCAACATTTATTTTTAAATTGCCAGTACATGTCATATGTACCGGCTGGTCGGTGAGTCGGACAGTCGGACAGACGTACGGTTAGTCACTTAGTCTTTTATATCTACACTAATAAAAGAGAAAGACGCAAATTAACCATCACTTCGCCACTCTGCTACATTCACAAGCCACGCCCACCGGCCAATCAGGAGCGAGTATGCAAATTAACCCAACTAAGATGGCGGCGGCCACGGAGCTGGAGCAAGCAGGAGGCTTGGTTTGCCCCCGACGATGGAGGAAGCCAAGCTTCCTGCCTGCCCTGGCCAGCCCTGGGCTCCACTCAAGGCTACAAAGTTTCAATTATAGAAGATAAATAAATTCCAGATACCTGCTTCCAGCCCAAAAGGAGAGGCTGGGAGCTTGGTTCGCCGGGGGGCGTGGCCACCTGAAAACGGCCATCAGCCCCTCACCCAGGCTGGCCAGGCACCCCAGCAGGACCCCCCCATCCTGAAGGGGTTGTGGGCAGCCTGAAAATGGCCCTCAGGTTGGCCACACCCCCATGGAATGAGGGTCCCCGCTGGGGGGCTTGGCCAGCCTACAAACAGCCATCAGCCCCTCACCCAGGCTAGCCAGGCACCCCAGCGGGACCCCCACCCTGATCCGGGACACCCTTAAGGGCAAACCAACTGGCCCCCACCCGTGCACCAGGCCTCTATCCTATATATTAAAAGGGTTATATGCAAACTGACCCTAACAGCAGAAAGACTGGGAATGACTGGTCACTATGACACATACTGACCACCAGGGTGCGGACGCTCAATACAGGAGCTGCCCCCTGGTGGTCAGTGCGCTCCCACAGGGGGAGCTCTGCTCAGCCACAAGCCAGGCTGATAGCTGCCAGCACAGCAGTGGTGGCGGGAGCCTCTCCTGCCTCCTCAGCAGCGCTAAGGATGTCCGACTGCAGCTTAGGCCTGCTCCCCGCTGGCAAGTGGAGGGCTCCTGGGCTGCCAGAGGGATGTCTGACTGCCAGCTTAGGCTCGATCCCCCGGGGAGCAAGCCTAAGCCAGCAGGTGGACATCCCCCAAGGGATCCCAGACTGCGAGAGGGCACAGGCCGGGCTAAGGGACCCCCCCGGGTGCACAAATTTTTGGGCACTGTACCTCTAGTATATAGATAAGTTCATTGATTTATCTCTTCTCATTTCCCCATTTCAGTTTGTGATGTGTCACATTTATTGATTTGAGAGTATTGTACTAGTCTTGCATCCCCAGAATAAATACCACTTGATTATGTTGTATGGTCTTTTTAATATATTGCTGGACCCAGTTTGCTAATATTTCGTTGAGGATTTTAGCATCTGTGTTCATCAGGGATATTGGCCTGTAACTTTCTTTGTAGTGTTTTATCTGGTTTTGGAATTAGGATAATGCTGGCTTTGTAAAAAGAACTTGGAAGTGTTCCTTTCTCCTGATTCTTTTTGAATAGTTTGAGGAAGATATGTGTTCTATGAATGCTTGGTAAAATTCTCCTGAAAATCAATCTATTTCAGGACTTTTGTTTGCTGGGAGATTTTTAATTACTGCTTCAATTTCATCAGTTGTTATTGGCCTACTCGGGTTTTCTGATTCTTCCTGATTGAGTTTTGGAAGATTGTATGTTTCTAGGCATTTGTTCATTTCACCCAGGTTGTCCAGTGTGTTGGCATATAGCTGTGTATAGTATTTGCTTATAATGCTTTGTATTCTGTGGTGTCCATTGTTATATCGCCTCCTTTGTTTCTGGTTTTATTTATTTGGTTACTCTCTTTTTATTTCTTGATGAGTGTGACAGAGGGTTCATCAATATTGTTTATCTTTTCAAAGAACCATCTCTTGAATTTATTGATCTTTCGTAATGTTTTTTAGTCTCTGTGTCATTTATTTCTGCTCTGATCTTTATTATTTCCTTTCTTCTACTTCCTCTGGGCTTTTATTGTTGTTCTCTTTCTAATTTATTAAGTTGTAGGGTTAGATTAAGTTGCTTGTTTTCTGAAGGTAGTCCTGTAGTGCTATGAACTTCCCTCTCAGGACTGCTTTTATCGTGTCCCATAGGTTTTGGGAGGTTGTGTTTTCATTTTCCTTTTTTTTCCAGTAAGTTTTTAATTTCTAGCTTGACCTCATTGGTAACCCATTCATTGTTTACTAACATGTTGTTTGGCCTCCCTGTATTTGAGTGTTTTTGAGGTTTTTTTTGTTTTGTTTTGTTTTGTTTTATTGTAGTTGATTTCTAAGTTCATGCCAATGTGATCCAAGAAGATGCTTGGCATTATATCAATCTTCTTGAATTTCTATAGACTTGTTTTGTGCCCTAACATGTGGTCTGTCTTTGAGAATGTTCCATGTGCACTTGAGAAGAATATGTATTCTGCCACTTTGGGATGTAATGTTTCGTAAATATTGATTAATCAATCTGATCTAGTGTGTTATTTAAAGCCTCTGTTTCCTTATTAATTTTTTTGTGTGGAAGATCTATCCAGTGATGTCAGTGGGGTGTTGAAGTGCCCTACTATGACTGTATTGCTGTCAATCTCTCCCTTAAAGTCCATCAAGAGGTGTTTTTTTGTTGTTTTTGTTTGTTTGTTTGTTTTATGTGCTTGGGTGCTGCTGTATTGGGTGCATATATGTTTACAAGGGTTATATTTTCTTGTTGAATCATTCCTGTTAGTATTATGAAGTGGCCTTCTTTCTCTCTTGTTATGGCCTTTGTTTTGAAGTCTATTTTGTCTGATATGAGTTTTGTTACCCCAGCTTTTTTTTCCTATCCATTAGCATGGAATATATTTTTACATTCCTTCACTCTCAGTCTGTATCTTTTGTTTTGAGAAAGTCTCTTGTAGACAGTATATATAATGGTTGTTTTCTTATCCATTCAGTCACCTTATGTCTTTTGACTGGAGCATTTAATCCATTTACATTTAAGGTTATTATTGACTAGTGGCCCGGTGCGCGAAATTTGTGCACGGGTGGGGGGGTGTCCCTCAGCCCAGCCTGCACCCTCTCCAATCTGGGATATCCCACAGGGATCGGGCCTAAACCGGCAGTCGGACATCCCTCTCACAATCCAGGACTGCTGGCTCCTAACTGCTCACCTGCCTGCCTGCCTGATCGCCCCTAACCACTCTGCCTACCGGCCTGCTCGCCCCCAACTGCCCCCCTGCCAGCCTTCTCACCCCCATCTGCCCCCCACTGCCGGCCTGCTCACCCCCAACTGGCCCCCCCTGCTGTCCTGCTCGCCCCCAACTGCCCTCCCTGCCAACCTGATCACCCCCAACTGCCCTCCCCTCATGGCCTAATCACCCCTAACCGCCTCTGCCTTGGCCCCACCACCATGGCTTTGTCCAGAAGGATGTTTGGAAGGTCTCCCGGTCTAATTAGCATATTACCCTTTTATTAGTATAGATAGGTATTTATTTATTGCCATTTTAATTTTCTTTATGCCTATGATCCTCTCTTTCTCCTTTTCTTCTTAAAGCAGTCCCTTTAACATTTCTTGCATTGTTGGCTTGGTGCTAATGTACTCCTTTAACCTTTTTTTTTTTTTTTGTCTGGAGAGCTTTTTATTACTTCTTCAATTTTAAATGATAGCCTTGCTGGATCCAGTAGTCTTGGATTTAAGCCGTTGCTTTTCATTACTTTGAATAATTCATGCCACTCCCTTCTGTCTGAAGTGTTTCTCTTAAGAAGTCATCCAACATTCTCATGGGAACTCCTTTGTAGGTAATTTTGTGTCTCTCTCTTGCTGCTTTTAAGATTCTTTTTTTGTCTTTAACATTTGCCATTTTAATTATGAAGTGTCTAGGTGTGGGTCTCTTTGGGTTTATTTTGATTGGGACCCTTTGTGCCCCCTAATCTTGGGTGACATTTTCCTTCACCAAATTGGGGAAGTTTTCTGTCTTTTCTTTAAACTGGTTCTCTGATTTTTTGGTCACTCTCTTCCCCTTCTGGTATTTTTTGTAATGCGGATGTTGTTAACATTTCATGTTCTCCTAGAGCTCCCTTAAGCTCTCTTCCTGCTTTTTAATTCTTTTTTTCTATTTGCTGCTCTAATTGGGTATTTATACCTTTTATTCCAAATAGCTGATTTGATCCTCTGCTTCATCCAATCTAGTTTTAATATCTTCCAATTTGTTCTTGATGTCAGATATATCATTCTTAATTCCTGTGTGGTTCCTGTTCATCGCCTATATTTCCCTTTTCATGATGTAATTTGCACTAAGTTCCTTAGGCATCTTTAAAACCATCATTTTGAACTCTGTGAGTGATAGGTTGCTTGTTTCCGTTTCATTTATTTCTTTTTCTGGAGATTCATTCTTTTCTCTAATTTGGGCTGTTCTTTTTTGTGTCCCCATTTTAGCTGTCTCTTTTTATTTGCTTCTGTTTATTATTTGCTTCTATTAACTGCTCTTCCTCCCAGTCTTTATGGGCTGGCCTAATGTAGAAAGTGTCTTGAGGGGTCCAGTGGTGCAGTCTCTTTGTTTACCTGAGCTGGATGCTCTAGGAATGTGCCTTGTGTGCATTGTTTGGGCTCTCCTGTTGTAATTGGGACTTTATTGTTAATGTCCCATTCATGGGAGGGATCTCCCCTCTGACTTGCTGCCAGTGAGGTTCTACTCCAATGTCATTGTTCCAGTTGTTATCCATGTGCTTTCAGTCCACTATTTGTGGGATTCACTGGATTTTGCCCTGATATTGTTGAATCTGGTTCCTTGGTGTGTCTATACTGGATCTCCTGGGAACTTCTCTAGTGCAGGTAAATGTGAGTCGCTGTACCTTTATGGCCCTGGAAAACCTGATTGAGATCGGAAAGGTTGAATCCCCTAGTAATCCCGTGGTCTGGGACTACTTCCCCCAGTGGCTGGGTCTGCCTTGTGTGTCACACCTTGATTGTCCTTGTTCTTATCTGTACTCCAGTGGTTCTCAACCTTGGCTGCACATTAGAATCACCTGGGAATCTTTTTAAAATCCCGATTTCTCGGAAATTCTCTTCCTTTGTTATGGGGTGGAGCCACAACATTAGTAACAAAGAAACAGAATTTCCGGAGGATGAGGCCCAGAAATTAGGATTTTAAAAAGATCCCCAGGTGATTCTAATGTGCAGCCAAGGTTGAGAACCACTGCTGTACTCCCTTCTACAGAGTAGGTCCTACAGGTGTCAGCTGCAGGTACTTGGGATCCCGTTGGCTTTTGCACCGCTGAGCAGTCCAGGATGGTGTCTGCAACCTCCTCTTATTATTTTCAACCCCATCAGATGGGTAGGAAGGATGTCATATTCTTTCAGCTGCAAGAGATAGGAAACCTATTCAAATGGTACAGATATTAATGAAGCTCAGCATCTTACAGAGCTGGAAGTCCAGAATTTAGCATGGGGTCCAGGGTTAGTTGATTCAGAAGCTCTGTGATGTCATCAAGGACTTGGGTTTTCTGATTTCTTGGCTCTGACATTCTCCCCCCTTTTATTGTATTTTATTATTATTTTTTCCATGACCATTTATTCCTCATATGCCCTCTTCCACCTCAATGCATCCACTCACTTCCACAGTCACCACACTTTTGTCCCTTGTCCATGAGTTTTCTCTCTCTTTGTTTTTTACTCAATCCCTGAACACACATCTCAATATCCCTGCAAGCCCCCACCACCAGAGCTGTCTGCCTGCTCTCTATCAAGGATTTAGTCTATTTTGCTTGTTAGTTTAGTTTGTTCATTAGATTCCACATATGAGTGAAATTTATCTGGTACTTGTCTTTCTCTGACTGGTTTATTTCATTCAATATAGTGTTCTCCAGGTCCATTGTTGCAATTGCATAGGGTAAATTTTTTTTTCCTTTTTACAGCTGCATAGTACTCCCTTGTGTAATTGTACTGTAGCTGTTTTATTCACTTAACTGCTGATGGACACTTAGGCTGCTTCCAAATCTTGGCTATTGTAAATACCGCAGCAATGAAAATAGGGGTGCGTCTCTTGGGTTGCTTCGTATATATTCCCAGAAGTGGAATTGCTAGGTCATAAGGCATTTCCATTTAAAAATTTTACTTTTTCTTTTCTTTTTATTTTTTAAAAATATATTTTATTGATTTTTTACAGAGAGGAAGGGAGAGGGAGAGGGACACAGAGTTAGAAACATCGATGAGAGAGAAACATCGATTCAGCTGCCTCCTGCACGCCCCCCACTGGGGATGTGCCCGCAACCCAGGTACATGCTCTTGACCGGAATCGAACCTGGGACCCCTCAGTCCGCAGGCTGACCCTCCATCCACTGAGCCAAACCGGTTAGGGCTACTTTTTCTTTTAGAAAGAGAAAGGGAGAGGAATAGAGAGATAGAAGCATTAATGATGAGAGAGAATCATAAATTGGCTGCCTCCTACATGCTCCCTACTGGGGATCGAGCCCAAAACCCAGGCATGTGCCCCAATTGGGAATTGAATTGTGACCTCCTGCTTCATGGGTCAATGTTCAACCCTGAGCTACACTGGCCAGGCATTTTTAAGTTTTTGAGGTAACCCCATACTGCTTTCCATAGTGGTTGCACCAGTCTACATTCTCACCAACAGTGCACCAGGGTTCCCTTTTTTACATATCCTGGCCAACTTTTGTTTGTTGATTTATTGATGATAGCCATTCTGACAGGTGTGAGGTGATATCTCATTGTGATTTTAATTTGTATCTCTCTGATGATTAGTGATGTTGAGCATCTTTTCATATGTCCATTGGCTATTTGTATGTCCCCTTTGGAGAAGTGTCTATTCAGCTCCTTTGCCCATTTCTTAATTGGGTTGTTCGATGTTTTTTTTTTAATGTTGAGTTTTATAAGTTCTTTATAAATTTTGAATATTAATCCCTTATCAGATGTATTGACAAATAGGTACTCCTATTCAGTGGGTTGGTTGTCTTTTCATTTTGTTAATTGTTTCCTTTGCTGTGCAAAATTTTTTTAGTTTGATGCAGTCCAATTTGCTTATTTTTTCTTTTGTTTCCCTTGCCTGAGGAGATATATCATTAAAAAAATACTGCCTTGAGAAATATCTGAGATATTACTGCCTATGTTTTCTTCTACAACTTTTATAGTTTCAAGTCTAACGTTTAAGTCTTTAATCCATTTTGAGTTTATTCTTATGTGCGGTGTAAGAAGGTAGTCTAGTTTCACTTTTTTTGCACATACCTGTCCAACTAACCAACACCATTTATTAAATAGTCCATTGTATGTTTTTGCCTCCTTTGTCGAATATTAATTCACTATAAAAGCATGGGTTTATTTCTGGGCCCTCTATTCTGTTCCATTCATGTATATGTCTGTTTTTATGCCAGTACAATGTTGTTTTGATTACTATGGCCTTATAGTATAGTTTGATAAAAGGTAGTGTGATTTCTCCAATTTTGTTCTTCTTTCTCAAGATTGCTGTTGCTATTCAGGGTCTTTTGTGGTTCCATATAAATTTTTGGAATATTTGTTGTAGTTTTGGTAAATATGCCATTGGAATCTTGATAGGAATTGTGTTAAATCTTTTGTTTGCTTTGGGTAATATGGGCATTTTAATGATGTTAATTCTTATCCATGAGCACATCATGGATAATTTAATTCTTTTAATTCTAGTACTTTTCTGATAGATTTTTTTAGGGTTCTCTATTTACAGTATCATGCCATCTGCAAAGAATGACAGTTTTATTTCTTCCTTTCTAATTTAGATGCCTTTTATTTCTTCTTTTAGTCTGATAGCTATGGCTAGCACTTCCAGTTTTTTGCCCATTGAGTATGATGTTGGCTGTGGGTTTGTCATATATGGTCTTTATGACATTGAGGTATGTTCCCTGGATTCCCACTTTGCTAACAGTGTTTATCTTAAACTAGAGGCCCGGTGCACAAAAATTTGTGCACTCGGGGGGCGGGGGGAGGGGGGTCCCCCAGCCCGTCCTGTGCCCTCTCACAGTCTGGGACCCCTCGGGAGATAACGACCTGCTGGCTTAGGCCTGCTCCCGGGTGGCAGAGGGCACGCCCAATCCCTAGGTGCAGCCCCTGGTCAGGCTCAGAGCAGGGCCGATTGGGGAGTTGGGGCGCCGCCCCGTCATGCACAGAGCAGGGTGGATCGGGAGGTTGTGATGCCACCCTCAGTCACGCTCAGGGTAGGGCCGATTGGGGGGTTGGGGCACCGCCCCCTGTCACACTCAAGGCAGGGTCGATGGGGAGGTTGCGGTGCCACCCCCTGTCATGCACAGAGCAGGGCCGATCAGGGGGTTGGGGCGCTGCCCCCTGTCACTCACAGAGCAGGGTCAATTAGGGGGTTGGGTGCTGCCCCCTGTCACTCACAGAGCAGGGTCAATTAGGAGGTTGGGGCGCTGCCCCCTGTCACTCACAGAGCAGGGCCCATCAGGGGGGTTGAGGAGCTCTCCCCTGTCACACACAGAGCAGGGCGGATCAGGGGGTTGGTGCGCTGCACCCTGTCAAACACAGCCGCAGGGCAATCAGGGTATTGGGGAGCTCCCCCCTATCAGGCACAGAGCAGGGCTGATCAGGGGGTTGGGGCGCCGCCACTGTCACACTCGGGGCAGGGCCAATGGGGAGGTTATGGCTCTACCCTGTCACACACAGAGCAAGGCCTGTGGAGGGGGGTTGGGGCGCCACCCTCTATCACCCACAGAGCAGGGCTGATCAGGGGGTTGGGGCGCCGCCACTGTCACACTCGGGGCAGGGCCGATGGAGAGGTTATGGCTCTACCCTGTCACACACAGAGCAGGGCCGATCAGGGGGTTGGTGCGCCCTGTCAAACACAGAGCCGCAGGGCAATCAGGGGATTAGGGAGCTACCCCCTATCAGGCACAGAGCAGGGCTGATCAGGGGGTTAGGACGCCTTCCCCTGTCAGGAACAGAGCAGGGCAGATAGGGAGGTTGTGGCCCCGCCCTCTGTCACACACAGAGCCGCAGGGCGATCAGGGGGTTTGGGCGCTGCCCCCTGTCACGCTGATCCCGGTGCTGGGAGCCTCGCTGCTCCGCTGATCCCGGTGCTTGGAGGCATATTACCCTTTTACTATATAGGATAGAGGCCTGGTGCACGGGTGGGGGCCAGCTGGTTTGCCCTGAAGGGTGTCCTGGATCAGGGTGGGGGTCCCCACTGGGGTGCCTGGCCAGTCTGGGTGAGGGGCTGAGGGCTGTTTTCCGGCTGGCAGATGACTAAAAGCTCCCAACCACTCCTTGTTTTCTTTTTTTTTTTTTTTTATTCTGGGCCAGCTCTAGCTCTGAGGCCTCGCTGCTGAAAACATCGATACAATGTTGCGGTCCGGGGCTGACTGACAGCCCGTTTCTGGGGTTTTGTTTAGCTTCTTATTTGCAACATAGTACATAGTTTCTTAGAGTTGCAGCTCAGAGGCCGGCAGCGCAGGCGGGGAACGTTGGAGTCCTCCTTCACTGCAGCAAGCAAGCCTCATGTTCGCTTCCAGCTGCCTGGCTGCCGGCCGCCATCTTGGCTGACAGTTAATTTGTATATACTCACTGATTAGCCAATGAAAAGGGTAGTGGTCGTACGCTAATTACCATGTTTCTCTTTTATTAGTGTAGATGGGTGCTGGATTTTATTAAATGCTTCTTCTGCTTCTATTGATATGATTATGCGATTTTTATCCTTCATTTTGTTTATGTGGTGTATCACACTTATTGCTTTGTGTATATTGTAGCAGCCTTGTATCCCCAGAATAAATCCCACTTGATCATGGTGTATAATCTTTTTAATGTATTGCTGGATTCTGTTTGCTAAAATTTTGTTGAGGATTTTAGCATCTATGTTCACTAGGAATTTTGGCCTATAATTTTCATTCTTTGCTGTGTATTTATCTGGTTTTAGAATTAAGATAATGCCTGCCTCGTGAAATGAACTTGGGAGTCTTCCCTCTTCTTGAGTTTTTTGGAATAGTTTGGGGAGGATAGCAGGTTGTAGTTCTTTGAATGTTTGGTAAAAGTCACCTGTAAAGCCATTCAGTTCAGGACTTCTGTTTTGGGGGAGGTTGTTTTTTTGTTTGTTTGTTTATTTATTTGTTTGTTTGTTTGTTTTATTACTGCTTCAGTTTCACTAATTGTAATATGTCTGTTCAGATTCTCTGATTATTCCTGACTAAGCTATGAAAGATTGTATGTTTCTAGGAATTTATCCATTTCATCCAGATTGTTCAATTTGTTGGCATACAGTTATTCGAAATATTTTCTTACAATCTTTTCTGTTTTTTTGGTGTCAGTTGTTACTCTCTTTCATTTCTGATTTTATTTATTTGGGTCCTCTTTCTTTTTTTCATTTTTCTTTTCTGAACAATATATCTTTATTGTTGAAAGTGTTATAGATGTCTGCTTTCCCCTTTCCACTCCCTCCCAATTACCCCTCCCCTCCTCAGGACTTCACCACCCTATTGTCTGTATCCATGGGTTATTCATATATGCATATACGTTCTTTGGTTAATCTCTTCCCTAACCACCCACCCTGCCTTCCCTCTGAGATTCATCAGTCTGTTCCATACTTCTATGTCTCTGGATCTATTTTGCTCATCAATTTATTTTTTTCATTAGATTATACATATGAATGAATCATGTGATACTTGTCTTTCTCTGACTGGCTTATTTTGCTTAGTGTAATACTCTCCATGCTGTCTCAAAAGGTAAGAGATCCTGCTTTTTAACAACTGCATTGTGGTATAAATGTACCACAGCTTTTTTATCCACTCATCTACTAATGGGCACTTGGACTGTTTTCAGATCTTAGCTATTGTAAATTGCAATGCTATGAACATAAGGGTGCATTTATTCTTTCTGATTGGTGTTTGAGATTTCTAAGGATATATTCCTAGAAGTGGGATCATTGGGTCAAATGGCAGTTTCATATTTAATTTTTTGAGGAAACTCCATACTGCTTCCCATAGTGGTTACACCAATTAACATTCCCACCAGCAGTGTACTAGGGTTACCTTTTCTCCACATCCACACCAGCACTTGTCATTTATTTGTTAATGGTAGCCCTTCCGACAGGTATGAGGTGATATCTCATTGTCATTTTAATTTGCATGTCTCTGATGATCAATGACTGAGCATTTTTTCATATGTTTCTTGGTCAACTGTATGTCCACTTTGGAGAAGTGTCTATTTAGGTCCTTTGCCCATCTTTAAAATTGGATTTTTGTCTTCCTTTTGTTAAATTGTATGAATCCCTTGTATATTTTAGACATTAACCCCTTATCAAATATGTCATTGGCAAATATGTTCTCCCATACAGTGGGCTCCTTTTTCATTTTGTTGATGATTTCTTTTGCTGTGCGGAAGCTTTTTATTATGATGTAGTTCCATTTGTTTATTTTCTCTTTAGTTTCCCTTGTCCTAGTAGATGTATTTGCAAACATTGCTGCTAGAGATGGCTGAGATTTTGCTGCCTAGGTTTTCTTCTGAGATTTTTATGGTTTCATGACTTACATTTAAGACTTTTATCCATCTTAAATTTATTCTTGTGTATGGTGTAGGTTGGTGGTTTAGTTTCACTTTTTTGCATGTATCTGTCCAATTATCCCAATACCATTTACTTTAAAGAAATTAAAAATATATATTTCTACTGATTTCAGAGATGAAGGGAGAAGGAGAGAGCAATAGAAACATCAATAATGAGATGGAATCATTGATCAGCTGTCTCTGGGGATTGAGTCCACAAGCCAGGCATGTGCCCTGATTGGGAATTGAACTCTGACCTCCTGGTTTATAGGTTAACTCTCAACCACTGAGCCACACTAGGCAGGCCTAACACCATTTATTGAAGAGACTGTCTTTATTCCATTGTATGCTCTTGCCTCCTTTGTCAAATATTTATCGAGTGTTATGCCTTGGGTTGATATCTGGGTTCTCTGTTCTGTTCAATTGATCTATATGCCTGTTCTTGTGTCAGCACCAGGCTGTTTTGATAACAATGGCTTTGTAGTATAACTTGATATCCATTATTATGATTTATCCAACTTTGTTCTTCTTTTTCAAGATTGCTGTAGCTATTCAGCGTCTTTTTGGTTCCATAAAGTTTTGGGAGTATTTTTTTTTAGCCTATAAATTTTATTTTTAATGGGTGAAATGCTCTTTTTATATTGTTTAAAGTTTTACATATGTCTCCTTTTTCCCAGATTGATGCCCCCCCAAACCCCCACCACCACCACCAGCCACTCCCACCCTGGAGGGCAAGCCCTCACCACCCCAGTGTCTGTGTCCAGTGTTATGCTAATATGCATGCATACCGGTCCTTTGGTTGATCTCTAAATGCGCCCCCCCCCCCCCCCATTTGTCTCTGGATCTATTTTTGTTCATCAGGGAGTATTTATTTTAGATCTGTGATTTCTTTTTTTTTTTTGATGAGTCTCATTAAATGTTTATCAACCTTGTTTATCTTTTCTAAAAACCAACTCTTGTTTTCATTGATCTTTTGTGTTGCTTTTTAAAACTATTTCATTTATTTCTGCTCTGATCTTTATTATTTCCTTCCTTCTACTCACTCTGGGCTTTGTTGTTCTTTTTCAAGTTCCTTTAAGAGTGAAATTAGATTGTTCATTTGAGCTTTTTCTTATTTCCTGAGATAAGCTTGTAATGCTATGAATTTCCTTCTTAGAATTACTTTCCCTTTGTTCCACAGATTTTGGGTTGTTGTGTCATTTTCATTTATTTTAAGGTGTCCTTTGATTTCTTTCTTGATCTAATTGTTAACCCATTCATTGTTTAATAACATGTTATTTAGCCTCCATGTCTTTGTGTTTTCCAGTTTTCTTCTTGTGATTGATTTCAAGTTTCATAGCATTATGGTCAGAGAAGATGGTTGATATAATTTCGGTCTTCTTAAATTTATTGAGATTATGTCCATCAAGATTTGCTTTAGTATTAGATGCTCCTATGTTGGGTCCATAAATGTTTACAAGGGTTATGTCCTCTTGTTAGATTGCTTTCTTTATCCTTATATAGTATTCTTCTTTGTATCCTGTATGGCCTTTGTTTTAAAGTCTGTTTTGTCAGATATAAGGATTGCTATCCCAGCTTTTCTTTTTCTTTCCTTTTGCATGAAATACCTTTTTCTATCCTTTTACTTTTACTCTGTGTGTATATTTTGTTCTGAGGTGTGTCTTATCCATTTAACTACCTTTTGTCTTTTGATTGGAGCATTTAATCCATTTACATTTAAAGTGATTATTGATAGGTACATATTTATTGCCGTTTTATTTTTTAACTATGTTCCTCTGTTGTTGATGTTCTTCTTCCTTCTTTCTTCCTTCTTTGATCTTTTTTCTTCTTCCATCAAGTTCTTAACATTTCTTGTAATACTAGTTTGTTGGTAATAAACTCCTTTAGTTTTTTTCTTGTCTTTGAAGCTCTTTACTTCTTGAAATTTGAATGATAGCCTTGCAGGGTAAAATAGCCTTGGTTGTAGGTACTTGGTTTTCATCTTTTTTTTTTTTTTTTAAATGATAAGAGAATTTTATTTTGTAACAGTGAGAGCTATCAATGAATAAAGGAGGTTCCCCTTTCCCCCGCAATTACTGGATCCTTAAGTAGGCCAAAGCAGAAATATCAAAGGCTGATAATTGCATTTCCACAATATGCCACAGGGTGGCAGCATGCAACTGATTAACCTTAATGGTGATGGTGGTGGGGGTGTTTTCACCATAAATAGAATAATAGAAACCCTTCCATTTCATATTAAGGTTTCAAGTTAGAGTTTTGGTAACTCACTTCAAAAATGTGTTTTCTTGTATATTTCATTATTTTAAACCCAGCTCTTAATGTATTATTATAACAGTCTAAATATTTCTTTTCTGAAATATTTTAATTTTCTCCATTGTAACTAACTTTCTCCAAATGCCTCTTATGATCCAATTAAGAACCTTTAAATACTTACTGAAGTCCAGGAAGTATCTGAGGCACAACGTACACATTGACCTATCTGTCTTTGTGGGTTAGTTATTTTTCCCCATTTCACAGATGAGAAACATTGAAGAAAAAAGACCCATGGTCCACACAAGGGACTCTTTACTCACTAGACCTTACACATTTCCTGGGCAGCTGGAGTCTCCAGGAAGTCCTTGGTTGTATATGTGTGACTGGATGTGTTCTGAGACATGCTGGTCTTATCTTCCTTTGTTACCTACCAATTAACAGCTTACATGCTGAATCCCCAACACCTGAGCAACTGTCGAGCATTACTAATTGTAGGAGTACACTTATCACTATTGATGACTTTATCTTATATGTAGTACCAGGACCTAGTGAATGTGTATTAAGTCATACAACAAAAATATGCAGAACTCTTTGCTGTGTGATATTAAAAACAGTACTAAAACCTATATAAATACATATCTTCAAGATTTTCTTACATCATTTGTACTCCTATCTTCTTTTCATACTTTTCTTGGTCATAAGCCATTTTCTTCATCAATTTCTCATTTTTTTCATCTTTCTTAAGATTTTTGGTGTTTTGCTTCCTCATTTGGTTGACAAAAAACTTGAGAATTGTCCACAGAAGTTTTTGATAAGTGCATGGCATTAGCTGTACCAGCTACCATTACAAATTCTCGCTGTTTGCTGAACTTCAAACTCAATGCTTGACACATGAAAAGGTTGGGGGCCATGACCATTGCTACATTTATGACGGTCTGTCTATTATTCTTTGGAGAAATTCAAGCAGGGCCTTCAGTGTGTCTTGATTTGCATCATGCAGAAAGATGACGAGAAGGTTCAAAGCCTGTAGTTGTTGCTTCTTGATTGGAAGAATCTGGACAGCTTGGAAGGCTTTGAGGTATTCTACACTGAACAGTGGCTGGGGCAGCTCACAGATGAACAGCTTCAGCAGGCTGGCTGCATCGGGCTGCTTGACATTTTCCCAGTTAAAAGTCCCTTCATAAAACTTTGCTTCTAGGGCTTGGCAAAGATTCTTTTTTTTTTTTTTTTTTTTTTTTTTTTTTTTTTTTTTTTTTTTTTTTTTTCCGCTTAAAGTATTACAAAGGGTATTACATGAGTATCCTTCCCCCCCCCCCCCTTGACAAACCCCTACCCTCCCTTACCCCCCAGTGTCTTATGTCCATTAGTTATGCTTATATGCATGCATACAAGTCCTTCGGTTGATCTCTTACTCCCCTCCCTCCTGCCCCCCAACTCTCTCTGGCCTTCCCACTGCAGTTTGACAATCAGTTTGAGGCAGCTCTGCCTCTGTATCTATTATTGTTCAAAAGTTTGTAATGGTCTTTATTATCCATGAATGAGTGAGATCATGTGGTATTTTTCCTTCATTGACTGGCTTGTTTCACTTAGCATAATGCTCTCCAGTTCCATCCATGATGTTGCAAATGGTAGGAGTTCCTTCTTTTTAACAGCAGCATAGTATTCCATCGTGTAGATGTACCACAGTTTTCTAATCCATTCATCTACTGATGGGCACTTAGGCTGTTTCCAGATCTTAGCTATGGTGAATTGTGCTGCTATGAACATCTGGGTGCATATATCCTTTCTGATTGGTGTTTCTGGTTTCTTGGGATATATTCCTAGGAGTGGGATCACAGGGTCAAATGGGAGTTCCATTTCCAATTTTTTGAGGAACCTCCATACTGCCTTCCATAGTGGCTGCACCAGTCTGCATTCCCACCAGCAGTGTACCAGTGTTCCTTTTTCTCCACATCCTCTCCAGCACTTGTCGTTTGTTGATTTGTTGATGATGGCCATTCTGACAGGTGTGAGATGGTACCTCATTGTTGTTTTGATTTGCATCTCTCGGATGATTAGTGACTTTGAGCATGTTTTCATATGTCTCTTGGCTTTCTGAATGTCCTCTTTTGAAAGGTGTCTATTTAGATCCTTTGCCCATTTTTTGATTGGATTGTTTATCTTCTTTTTGTTGAGTTGTATGAGTTCCCTATAAATTTTGGAGATTAAGCCCTTATCAGATATGACGTTGGCAAATATGTTTTCCCACGCAGTGGAGTTTCTTGTTGTTTTGTTGATGGTTTCTTTTGCTGTGCAGAAGCTTTTTATTTTGATGTAGTCCCATTTGTTCATTTTCTCTTTAGTTTCAACTGCCCTAGGAGCTGTATCAGTGAAGAAATTGTTTTGGCATATGTCTGAGATTTTGTTGCCTTTGTATTCTTCTAGAATTTTTATGGTTTCCTGTCGTACATTTAAGTCCTTTATCCATTTTGAGTTTATTCTTGTGTATGGTGTAAGTTGGTGGTCTAGTTTCATTTTCTTGCATATGTCTGTCCAATTTTCCCAACACCATTTATTGAAGAGACTATCTTGGCTCCATTGTATGTTCATGCCTCCTTTGTCAAAAATTAATTGAGCATATTGGTTCGGGCTAATTTCTGGACTCTCTATTCTATTCCACTGATCTATATGCCTGTTCTTGTGCCAGTACCAGGCAGTTTTGAGAACAGTGGCTTTGTAATACAGCTTGATATCTGGCATTGAAATCCCACCTACTTTGTTCTTTCTCAGGATCGTTGCAGCTATTCGGGGTCTTTTTTTATTCCAGATGAATTTTTGGAGAGTTCGTTCTAGATCCTTGAAGAAGGCCATTGGTATTTTAATGGGAAGTGCGTTGAATGTATAGATTGCTTTGGGTAGTATGGACATTTTAATGATGTTGATTCTACCAATCCAAGAACATGGTATGTTCTTCCATCTGTTTATGTCTTCCTCTATCTCTTTTTTCAACGTCCTGTAGTTTTCAGAGTAGAGGTTTTTAACCTCTTTAGTTAAATTTATTCCTAGGTATCTTAATTTTTTTGGTGCGATGGTAAATGGGATTGTTTTTCTGATCTCCCTTTCTGAAAGTTCACTATTGGTGTATAGAAATGCCTCAGATTTCTTGGGGTTAATTTTGTATCCTGCTACATTGCCAAATTCATGTATTAAGTCTAGTAGCTTTTTGATGGAGTCTCTAGGGTTTTGTATGTATAATATCATGTCATCTGCAAATAAGGACAGTTTTACTTCCTCTTTTCCAATTTGGATGCCTTTTATTCCTTCTTCTTGCCTAATTGCAATGGCTAATACTTCCAGTACTATGTTGAACAGGAGTGGTGAGAGTGGGCATCCCTGTCTTGTTCCTGTTCTTAGGGGAAATGGTGTTAGTTTTTGTCCATTGAGTATGATGTTGGCTGTGGGCCTGTCATATATGGCTTTTATTATGTTGAGGTATGATCCTTCTATTCCCACCTTTCTGAGAGTTTTTATCAAAAATGGGTGTTGGATTTTGTCGAATGCTTTTTCTGCATCAATTGATATGACCATGTGGTTTTTTTCTTTCAATTTGTTTATGTGATGTATCACATTTATTGATTTACGGATGTTGTACCATCCTTGCATCCCTGGGATGAATCCTACTTGGTCATGGTGTATGATCCTTCTGATGTACTGCTGGATCCGATTTGCTAAGATTTTGTTGAGGATTTTGGCATCTATGTTCATGAGGGATATTGGCCTGTAATTCTCTTTCATTGTGATGTCTTTACCTGGTTTTGGTATTAGGGTGATGCTGGCTTCATAGAATGAGCTTGGAAGCGTTCCTTCCTCTTGAATTTTTTGTAGTAGTCTGAGGAGGGTAGGTTTTAGTTCTTCCTTGAATGTTTGGTAGAACTCCCCTGTGAAGCCGTCTGGCCCTGGGCTTTTGTTTGCTGGAAGCTTTCTGATGACTGCTTCCATTTCTTCCATAGTTATTGGCCTATTGAGGTTTTTAGATTCTTCCTGATTGAGTTTTGGAATGTTGTATTTTTTTAGGAATTTGTCCATTTCCTCCAGGTTGTCCAGTTTGTTGGAGTAGAGTTGCTCGTAGTATTGTTTAACAATCATTTGTATTTCTGTGGGGTCTGTTGTTATTTCACCTCTATCATTTCTGATTTGGTTTATTTGGGACCTCTCTCTTTGCTTCTTGGTGAGCCTGGCTAGGGGGTTGTCAATCTTGTTTATCCTTTCAAAGAACCAGCTCTTGGTTTCATTGATTTTCTGTATTGTTTTTTTGGTCTCTATTTCATTGATTTCTGCTCTAATCTTTATTATCTCCTTCCTTCTGCTCACTCTGGGGTTTTCTTGTTGCTCTCTTTCTAATTCTTTGAGTTGTAGAGTTAGATGATTGACTACCATTTTTTCTTGTTTTTTGAGATAGGCCTGTAGAGCTATAAACTTTCCTCTCAGGACTGCTTTCATTGTGTCCCAGAGGTTTTGGATTGTTGTGTTTTCATTGTCATTAGTGTCCAGGATGTTTTTAATTTCTTCTTTGATGTCATCGGTAACCCAATCAATATTTAATAACATGCTATTCAGCTTCCAAGTGTTTGAGTATTTTGGGTTGTTTTTATTGTAGTTTATTTCTAACATTATGCCATCGTGGTCTGCGAAGAAGCTTTTTATGATTTCAATCTTCTTGAATTTGTGGAGACTTTGCTTGTGACCCAATATGTGGTCTATTTTTGAATATGTCCCATGAGCACCTGAGAGGAATGTATATTCCGCAGCTGTGGGGTGAAGTGTTCTGAAGATGTCAATTAAGTCCATCTGATCTAGTGAGTCATTTAGGATTGCTGTTTCTTTGCTGAGTTTTTGTCTAGCGGATTTATCCAGTGATGTCAGTGGTGTATTAAAGTCCCCTACTATGATTGTATTGTTGTCGATCTCTCCCATGATATCTTCCAGAAGTTTTCTTATGTATGTGGGTGCTCCTGCATTGGGTGCATATATATTTACCAGGGTTATATCTTCTTGTTGTATTGATCCCTTTAGTATTATGAAGTGGCCTTCCTTATCTCTGGTTATGGCCTTCACTTTGAGATGTATTTTGTCAGATATAAGTATTGCTACCCCAGCTTTCTTTTCCTTTCCATTTGCGTGAAAGATATTTTTCCATCCCTTCACTTTCAGTCTGTGTGAGTCCCTTCTAATGAGGTGGGTCTCTTGTAGACAGCAGATGTATGGGTCATGTTTTTTTATCCATTCAGCCACTCGATGTCTTTTGGTTGGAGCATTTAGTCCATTTACATTTAAAGTTATTATTGAAAGGTATTTGTTTGTAGCCATTTCTTTTTTGTGTGTGTGTATGTGGCTGTTTTCTTTCTGAGCTTGATATTTCTTCTTTTTACACCAGTCCCTTTAGCATTTCTTGCATGGCTGGCTTGGTGGTGATAAACTCCCTTAGCCCTTTTTTGTCTGTGAAGCTTCTTATTTCCCCTTCAATTTTGAATGATAGCCTTGCTGGATAGAGTATTCTTGGATTCAGTCCTTTGCTTTGCATCACTTTGTAGATTTCCGTCCATTCTTTTCTGGCCTGATGTGTTTCTGTTGAGAAATCATTTGATAATCTAATGGGAGATCCCTTGTATGTTACTTTCCGTCTCTCTCTTGCAGCCTGTAAGATTCTCTCTTTATCCTGAACATTTGCCATGGTAATTATGATGTGTCTTGGTGTGGGTCTTTTCGGGTTCACCTTGTTTGGAACTCTCTGGGCTTGTGTGACTTTTTTCTTCCCCACCTCAGGGAAGTTTTCTGATATTATTTCTTCGAATAGGTTTTCTAATCCATGTTCATCTTTCTGTTGTTCTGGCACCCCTATTATTCGTATGTTGTTTCGTTTCATGTTGTCCCAAAGCTCCCTTAGGCTCTCCTCCTGTCTTTTAATTTTTTTCTCCATTTGGCAAAGATTCTTGATTCTAATGACAGCTCCAGGTATTCTTAAGAGGCTGTCAGTTTCCAAACCTCCCTCTTCAATTAGAAAAATCAATCAGTTTTTGAAATATCAAGGATATTTGAGTTCCTGGTACTTTCCTCTGATCTTGTTCTAACAATACTGTCAGTGGAACACAAAAAAGGTCAGAATCTTTTGTTTTAATCTTCATTTTTTAAAAAATATATATTTTATTGATTTTTTACAGAGAAGAAGGGAGAGTGATAGAAACATCGATGAGAGAGAAACATCGATCAGCTGCCTCCTGCACACCCCCTACTGGGGATGTGCCCGCAACCAAGGTACAAGCCCTTGACTGGAATTGAACCTGGGACCATTCAGTCTGCAGGCCGACGTTCTATCCATTGAGCCAAACCAGTTAGGGCTCGATCTTCATTTTTGTTGTTTCATTTCAACACCCAGTACATCATAGAGCAGAGGTCCTCAAACTATGGCCCGCGGGCCACATGCAAATACAAATATTGTATTTGTTCCCGTTTTGTTTTTTTACTTCAAAATAAGATATGTGCAGTGTGCATAGAAATTTGTTCATAGTTTTTTTTTTTTTAACTATAGTCCGGCCCTCCAACGGTCTGAGGGACAGTGAACTAGCCCCCTGTTTAAAAAGTTTGAGGACCCCTGTCATAGAGGGTGGTCAGTTCAATCAAGGCTAAATAGCAAACTTTCTTCATGTCCTGGGTAGTTAGGTTACCAATCCTGGTGGAACCTGTTTTGTTTTTTGGCAATCTGAAATTAGGTAATGGGGCATTGTTGCCTTTGCTTTTCTGGTTCCTATCCTGGAGCTGTCTTTCTGATTGACGGCTTGCTCTGCAGGTGATACCTCCAGGTTGATAACTATTTCAGAGGCAGGTGCCTCCTCAGGCACCAGTGGCATCAGCTTCTTTCACCAACAACTAGGATAGATGCCTGGTCACCTTTTCCTTGGTATTTTTTATTTATTCTAACTGACTGTGATTCACTGCCACCTGGAGCTTTTTCTTTGGACTCTGCCTACTAAGCAAATATGTCTCTGACAACAGGAATGTGGTACTGTTTGTTCTTTTTCCTTAAAGTCTGGGAGATATTCTCTACCCATTTCTGAACAGCTGCTGCCTGGTTTGGGATAATGTTGATAAAAACACCATGCTTTCTTGGGGATCTCCAGCAGACTCTCCAAAGAGATTAGACAAACCAGCCTCCTTCAGCCACTCTTCTAATTCACCCACGTCAGGCTCTTTGATAACCACCACCTCTTGATTTTGTCTGTTCTCACTAGATTTCTTGATATTGTCAATTTCATTCCAATAGTCCTCCATAGATAGTTCATCCATGGGAACTTGACTGATCAAATGGAGGCTTCTCCTTAGCTTTGGTGATTTCTTGGTTCATACTGGCCATATCTGCAACTTTTGCGACAGTGTGGATGGACCTGGACAGCATTATGCTCGAGGTGGCTTCCTCCCCTCCCTGGCCATGGCTCTCTCCTATGGCCCAGTCTTTGCTGCTGTGGTGGTAGGCAGTTAACACTACTCCCTGGGAACTGGAGAGAGAAGGGGCATAATCTGTGATCCTGACACTCTCATCACTTTTAATATTTCATGCCAATCCCTTCTGGCCTGAAATGTTCTGTTGAGAAATCAGTTGACAGTCTTATAAGAGCTCTCTTGTAGGTAACTGACTGCCTTTCTCTTGCAACTTCTAAGATTATCATTTTGTTATCTCTGTCTTTAACTTTTGCCATTTTAAAAAATATTTTTTTTATTGATTTCAGAGAGGAAGAGAGAGATAGAAACATCAATGATGAGAGAGAATCATTGATCGGCTGCCTCTTGGGATTAAGCCCGCAACCCAGGCATGTGCCCTAACTGGGAATAAAACCCTGACCTCCTGGTTCATAGGTCGACACTCAACCACTGAGCCATGCTGGCTGGGCTAACTTTTGCCATTTTAATTATGATATGTCTTGGTGTGGGCCTCTTTGGGTTCATCTTATTTGGGGGGATTTGTATGTCTTTTTCCTTCACCATGTTAGGAAAGTCTCCAGTCATTGTTTCTTCAAATTGGTTCTGGATGCCTTGCTCTCTCTCTTCTCTGTCTGGGACCCCTATGATGTGGATGTTGTTACATTTCACATTGTCATAAAGGTCCCTTAAACTATACTCATTTTTCAAAATTCATTTTTCTTTTTGCTGCTCTAATTGGGCGTTTTTTCCTATTTTATCTTCTAAATCACTGATTCTATCCTCTGCTTCATTGAGCCTACTGTTTATTCCAGGGGTCCTCAAACTACGGCCCGCGGGCCACATGCAAATACAAATATTGTATTTGTTCCCATTTTGTTTTTTTACTTAAAAATAAGATATGTGCAGTGTGCATAGGAATTTGTTCATAGGTTTTTTTTTAACTATAGTCCGGCCCTCGAACTGTCTGAGGGACAGTGAACTGGCCCCCTGTTTAAAAAGTTTGAGGACCCCTGGTTTATTCCTTCAGTGTTTTCTTTATTTCAGATAAGCCATTCTTCATTTCTGACTTGTCCTTTTTTATGGTTTCTGTGTCCTTTTTTATGCTGTTGAGCATCCTTATAAAAATTAGTCTGAGCACTATATCTGATAAATTACCTCCATTTTATTTACCTTTTCTGGAGAATTCTCTTCTTCCTTCATTTGGAGACTGTTTTTTTGTCTTCCCATTTTGGCTGCCTCTTTATGTTTGTTTCTATGTTTTAGGTAGATCTGCCGTGACTCCCAGTCTTGGTAGGGCAGCCTTATGTAGTAGGTGTCCTGGGGGACCCAATGGCACAGTCTCCCTGATCACCTGAGCTCAGTGCTCTAAGAATGTCCCTTGTGCATGTTATGTGAGTCCCCTCTTGATTGCTCTTGGTCCGATCGGGTGTGGGATCAATCCTCAGACCCGGTGACAATGAGACTCAACTCTAAACACAGTGTGCAGGTTGCTGTGCAGGTTGCTCTGCAGGTGCTGATCACATGAAGCCAAATTCAACTCAGCAGGGTCTGGTGCCTGCTGAGATCTCTCTGTGATGTGCTGCTTGTGAAGCTTATTGGAACCTGCTCTGTTGTTGTCTGGAATTAGCCACTGGGTGTATTGGTTCTGGGCCTCTTTGGAGGGACTCTGGTACCGGCCAATGTCACAGGCTGTCTGTGTCTGGCCCTGGGCAATCTGTTGGGAGTTATCTGCATTCCACAGCTTGTGACTCACTCTGCATGTAGAAAGGACCAAGCTGCACACCAAGGTCTGCTTTTACTAGCCCTGGTCCCAGGAGCATCTCAGGCAAAGACTCAAAGCACCCAGAGATCTGCCACTGCCTACAGGTTGGCATTTGGGCTCAGTCACTTAAAGAGACTCATGCTGTATTCTTCAGCTAGGTTTAAGCTCCACAGGGTGGGATGAGAGGGATTCCAATGGGTGGGGCTATTGCTTCCCTCCAGGCTGATGCTGTATGAAGGGGAATGCTTTGCTTGAGAAAGATGGCTTCTGTAGTATGGGAGAATGACTCAGCACAGGGATCCTGGTTGCTGACCTCTCAGCTCTCTTCCCAGAGCCACGAACCCTGGTCTCTCCTCATGCAGCTTTAGTCCACTCTGCCCTCCCTCCGTAGGAGCCCAGGGTGAGTGGTTGCAAATAAAATTTTGTGTGTTGCCCATTTAAGAGGGTGCCTACATCTCTAGTCATCTTGATGGCAGAGAGAAACTCCACTGCTTTTCACAGCCAGATGTTATATGGACACCTTTCCCAGTTCTGGTGCTCTGAGCTGGGGAGCCCCACTTGGGATTTAGATCCCAGAGTTCTCAGAGAACCCCTTGCAGCTTAGGTATCCCTTCAGAACTTCAGCTGCCACTGTAGGAGCCTGGCCAGCCCTCTCAACTCCATGCTTTCTACCAGTCTTGATGTGCCTCTTCTGTAAGTCCTTGGTTATAGGCTTCTCTCCACCTAGTCTTCAGTTGGTTACTCAGGATGATTTTTCTATAATTTAGTTGTAATTCCAGTTTGGTCCTGGGAGGATGTGAGTACAGCTTCCACCTAATCTGCCGCCATCTTAGATCCTCAAGCCTGCTCTTTAAATATTGGTGTTGTGTAGGCTACAGGCTCTGTTTTCTCATGGACATGATCTCCTTAGAAAATCTTAATCATTTCTATAGCTTCATGTTCTGTCTGATGAAAACTTTAAAGTCCATATCTACACTTGCATTATAAGCCAATAATTAAATTTTCCTAGTATACTTCTCTAGTCAGATATTCTGTAGTATCCCAAAATTTTAAATGTTATTTGAAATAATACTCATCATCTCTTTCTCATCTTTATTCTGCTTTTCCCCTTCTTTATTTTAAACTTACAAGTTTTCCCTATGTCTTTTTTTTAAAATATATTTTATTGATTTTTTACAGAGAGGAAGGGAGAGAGATAGAGAGTTAGAAACATCGATGAGAGAGAAACATCGATCAGCTGCCTCCTGCACATCTCCTACTGGGGATGTGCCCGCAACCCAGGTACATGCCCTTGGCCGGAATCAAACCCGGGACCCCTCAGTACGCAGGTCGACGCTCTATCCACTGAGCCAAACCGGTTTCGGCCCTATGTCTTTATTACACAGTACTCCTAGGCAGTCACTTTAAGTAATAGCAGCTTCTTTGCATTCGCTTTCATGAAGATATTCCATATTTAATTAGTCTTCAAGTTCCAGGAGTTCCTTCTGAGTTTCTTTCAGACCTGTTCTTTCCATTCTGTTCTATGCTATTTGGGTTTAGGGCTTCATCATCTCTCACCTAAATGGTTTCCTAGCTGTTTCTCTTTGGTGTCGTCTGTCTTTATTCTAATCATTTGTGTGTGTTTTTTTGCTCTGACTCACCCACATATATTGTTTTCATGTTAAGAAAATAAAAACTGAAATTTTAAAAACTGATCATGTCTTCAAAGAGAGCAGGGACCAGTTCTTATTTTTCTTTTTAGCTGTACTACTCTTCTTCGTACCTGGCATGTAGTAGGCCTATGTTGAATGAAAATGGATACTGTGTTTGAATCTTTATCTACTATCTTGAAAATACTGGTTGCTATTCTTTTACTGTTTAATTTTTATATTTTTAAGTCTACCAAGTAATTGGAAGCATTAAAGATCCTGTGTATTAAAATATTAAATTAAAAAAGAACTAATTACTGTTTTAAAGAAGCTTTGTAGTATTTTTCCGTCAAAAATGAAGTGGCTGCTCATTGGTAGGTCCAAGCAAAATTTATACAGTGTATTATTATAGTATATATGCCAGTTTTCCTGACAATAAAATAATAATTAGTATTATTATTGTTGCTATTTTAGTTTAGATTGCAGGAAACTTGATGTTATGTAATTTTAGTAGTGTGATTTGTTTGACTATACCAAGACAGTACTATATATATATGTGTGTGTGTGTATATATATATATATATATATATACACACACACACACACACACACACACTAAACCTGATACTAATCTGCTTATTATTTAAAATATTTCTAATTTTCCTGTAGGACCAGTTTGGACAACATATAAAATCAGATGTGCACTTGAATTTTTATGTTTATTATGGTCCTGATCGTATTAGAGACCCGGCTTTGCTTTCAAAACAGGATATTGTTTTGACTACTTACAATATTTTAACTCATGACTATGGAGTAAGTATACTGATACTCAGAGATTTTCAAAAGTTTAATTTAAGAAATATGCTTCAGGTTTCTCAAGTGTTCCAAAATGTAAGCTTCATACTTTTTTTCTTTCTAAATACTTAAGAATACACAGTAAATAAACAGAAATTTATGTTTTAATATTATGCAAAAGAAATGGTTGGCCTTTAGATATTAATGTAGGAATACATTCCATTTAGAACACTTAAAGATCAATTTTTAAATTTGAATTTAAACTAACTACATAACAATTTGTAAATGAATTTTCTTTTAACTATTATAGAATATTATTTTCTATCATAATGATTTGATTGTCTCAGTTTAAAAATAAGCTTTTTCGTAGCTGAAATTTGTGTTTCCCAATTTATGTAAAAGTCTAATTGTTGTTTGCCTATAATTCCAGTTTTTAAGTTAAAACGTTTTTGAAAATACCTTATTATAAAAATTTCACTCTTTTTAAAATTATTAAATATATTTTTATTGATTTCAGAGATGAAGAGAAAGGGAGAGATGGAAACATCAATGATGCGAGAGAATCATTGAATTGGATGCCTCCCGAATGCCCCCCCTTGGCATCAAGCCTGCAACTTGGGCATGTGCCCAAGCTGTGAATTGAACCATGACCTCCTGGTTTATAGGTCAACACTCGACCACTGAGCCACAATGGCCAGGCAAAATTCCAGTCTTCTGATAAGAACATTTACTTTTACATAAAAGAAAGTAGTTATATTGTATTCAAGTATTTCTTGTGAGTGATAATTTTTATATTATGAGTGTACAGAGGTCCGGTGCACGAAAATTCGTGCACTCGGTGGGGGGTTCCTCAGCCCGTCCTCAGCCCTCTCACAGTCTGGGATCCCTTGGGGGATGTCTGCCTGCTGGCTTAGGCCCACTCCCTATGGGCCTAAGCCAACAGTCAGACATCCCTCTTGCAGTCCAGGAGCCCTCGCTCCTTACCACCTGCCTGCTCACTGCTTCTTAGTGCTGCCTCAGAGGCAGGAGAGGCTCCTGCCACCGCTGCTGCACTTGCCCAGCTTCTGGCTGAGCGGCACTCCCCCTATGGGAGCTCAATGACCACCAGGGGGCAGCTCCTGCATTGAGCGTCTGCCCCCTGGTGGTCAGTGCACATCATAGCGACCAGTCATTCCAGTGTTCAGTCGATTTGCATATTACCCTTTTATTATATACCATTTTAATCTGAGGCAGAGTACTTCAGTGTACTGGACCAAGATCACAGCAGATCAAGCCTGGTTTGATTACCTCGCTTTGAATGCTAGCTCTTCCACTTCCTAGCTGTGGTACTTTGAACAATATACTTCACATCTTGGTGCTTCAATTTTCTCATCTGTAAAAAAAGAGTAATAATACTCATAAGCTTGTAAACATTCCCTAATTTAATGTATGCAATGCTGAAAGCCATACCTAACACATAGTAAGTTGATATTGAGAATACTAATTCATATTACTTATCAAATTACATAAACTACTATTTTACTTTCTTATGTTTTTCATTCATATGAAACATTTATTTCAGATGAAAGGTGATAGTCCATTACATAGCATAAGGTGGCTAAGAGTGATCCTGGATGAAGGACATGCCATACGAAATCCAAATGCTCAGCAGACTAAAGCTGTACTTCATTTAGAAGCAAAAAGAAAATGGGTATTGACAGGTAATGATAGCATTACACTTTTTAAAAAATTAATTCCCAAATATGTATTGTTAAGTGAGTTAGTGAAGTAACTTTGTAAACTTCAAGTGGATATAAAGACTGTTCCAAAATTAATCCTAGCAATCATTTAATAAAATATTTGACTTGTTCAGTTTATGGGACAACTAGACTTATTCTTGAACTGTGGACATTTATTAGATACAGTGGGGCCTTGACTTACGAGTTTAATTTGTTCCGAGACTGAGCTCGTTAAGGAGCTCGTTAACTCAAATTACTCTGTCAACTCAATGCAAAAAATCGTCCCTAAGACAGCTGGTATCTCAAAAAACTCGTTAGTCGGGACACTCGTAAGTCAAGGCCCCACTGTACTTTAACCCTTCAATTAGAATCTTGATTTCTCTACTTGCCATTTTGGAGTCTGCTTTACTAGAGGATGGGGAAGAGAATATGAAATCATATTAGTTTTTGCTTTCTTTCTAGTGCTGTTGATTTAAAAATCAAGTAAGCAATGGATTAGAAGAATTAACATCATTAAATGTCCAAACTACCCAAAGCAATCTGTAGATTCAATGCATTCCCTATTAAAATACCAATGGCATATTTCACAGGTCTAGAACAAATACTCCAAAATTTTATATGGAACCAAAAAAGACCCTGAATAGCCACAGCAATCTTGAGAAAGAAGAACAAAGTTGAAGGGATCACAATACTGGATATTAGGTTACACTACAAAGCCATTGTAATCAAAATAGCCTGGTACTGGCACAAGAACAGGCAAATAGATCAATGAGACAGAACAGAGAACGAGAAATCTACCCAAGCCATTAAGCTCAATTAATATTTGATAAAAGAGGCAAGAGCATACAATGGAGTAAAGACAGTCTCTTCAATAAATGGTGTTGGGATAATTGGGCAGATAAATGCAAAAAAAAAATGAAACTAGACCACCAACTTAAACCAGACACAATAATAAGCTCAAAATGGATAAAAGACTTAAATGTAAATCATAAAACCATAAAAATCTTAGAAGAAAACCTAGGCAGCAAAACATCAGACACCTCACATAGTGGAAATTACACTGGTATATCTCCTAGGGCAAGAGAAACAAAGGAAAAAAAACACAAGTGGGACTCCATCAAACTAAAAAGTTTCTGCACAGCAAAAGAAACCACCATCAAAATGAAAAGGGAACCAACCAACTGTATGGGAGAAATATTTGCCAATGATACATTTGATAAGGGGTTAATATCTATACACTTCCAAAAAAGACATACAGTTGGCCAGGAGACATGAAAAATGTTAAAAGTCACTAATCGTCAGAGATGCAAATTAAAATGACAATGAGGTACCGCCTCACACCTGCCAGAATGGCTACCATCAATAAATCAACAAATGACAAGTGCTGGGGAGGATGTGGAGAAAAAGGAATCCTAGTACACTGCTGGTGGGAATACAGACTGGTACAGCCACTATGGGAAACAGTGGAGTTTCCTCAAAAAAAGTAAAAATGATGCTGCAATTTGATGCAGTGATTGATCCACTTCTAGGAATATACCCTAAGAATCCTGAAACGTCAACCAGAAAGAACGTATGCACCCCTATGTTCATAGCAGTGCGATTTACAATAGCTAAGATCTGGAAATAGCCTAAGTGCCCATCAGCAGATGAGTGGATAAAAAAGCTGTGGTACATTTACACAGTGGAATGCTATGCAGCTGTAAGAAAGAAGGCTCTGTTTCCTTTTGGGACAACATGGAGGGACCTGACCATTGTCATGTTAAGCAAAATAAGCCAGTCAGAGAAAGACAAATATCACATGATCTCACTTGTGGAATCTAATGAACAAAATAAACTGATAACTAAAATAGAACCAGAGGCATGGAAACATGGAACAGACTGACAAATCTCAGAGGGGAGGGAATGTGGGAAGAGATTAACTAAAGAATTTATATGCATATGTGCATAACCCAGGGACATAGACAATAGGGTGGTGAAGCCCTGGTGCAGGGTGGGAACTGGGTGGAGGGGAGCAATGGAGAGAAAAAAAAAAGGTATGATATCTGTAATACTCTCAATAATAAAGATTTTTTTTTAAAGTCAAGGAAATTTTCTAGGTAAGGAGAAAGTTGAGTTTAGTGGGTCTGTAGTCTTTTTATTTGTTAGTATGGCAAATGAGAGCTAAAAATTAGAGCAAACTGTATTTTGAGATTACCTATATGTCTAAGAAGGGATTATAGTCACAGGTTGATGATGGGTGTGCCTGGTACAGAGTGTCCATTTTGAGCTATTGTCTCAATTCAGCTAGATAGATATACTGATTGGATATTCTGGTTATAGAATTGTAACTATTTCATGTTATTTTTAGGTACTCCAATTCAGAATTCTTTAAAGGACTTGTGGTCTCTTCTTTCCTTTTTAAAACTAAAACCATTCCTTGATAGAGAGTGGTGGCATAGAACAATACAGCGACCTGTCACAATGGGAGATGAAGGAGGACTTAGGTAAATAATTTCATGATAACTGATTAGTTACAAATAACTGTTAGCAGCTTGAACCAATTTCCACTTTCATTACTATTTAACTTGGCTATTGGCTTTAATCTCCAAAAAGTGTTACCACTTTATGCCTTTGACTCTCAGAACCTAGTGATTCTTGTTTGGGGAGATAAAGATTTAAGTAGTGACAGGAAAAACTTTATAGGCCCTGAGGGTCCAAAATGCACTCAAATTTCATAACTTATCTTGTATAGCTTTATACAGTGGTAATTTAATGATGGAATGATGTACAGTAGCATCAAGAGTTTTATAAGAGAAAGTTATTTCTGGTGGAGAGAGGTAAAAGTTAAGAACATAAATAAAATTCAGCTTGGCAATAGCCATTTTTACAAGGTACTAGGCTAATGTATTTTAACTTTTTTGCCTAGAATATTGGTTTTCAAACAGAGGGTTTGGGATTATCTAGCCGGTTATGAAATTACTTAAAGAAGAGGGCAGTAGCATTATAAGATTAAAGAAAAAAGCAGAGTGCATCACACATGGTATTTTGTGGAATGTTTATTTCTGTTGTATGTGTTTGTTTATATGTTTGCTGAATGGACTGAAATTTGTTTCTTACTCTGGGTTTTAGTGAAAAAGATTCAAAACCCACTAACCTAGCTTGTAATACCGCCTCTTTGATTCCTTCAAATCAGCTATTTAAATTCTAATTTAAGAAATGGTATTTATATTTCAGTGTTAGGAAAAACCTTTTTAAAAAAAATTGGCATGCCTCCTTTTATTCTGATACTGAAAAGGGGGAGTGTCAAATTATAGAATCTATAAGGCATTTGTCCCTCTTCTGGGTTGTTATATTGTGTTATTTTTTTCATTACTTAATAAAATTTATTTATGTACCTTGATTTTCATGTTACTAAAATACTTTTTGAAGGTGTTATATTTTTATGATATTTAGTATAATTCCTTTCACTTAATAGGTGCTTATTAAGAATGTGAGTATTGAATATGGGTGATATAGCTGAAGAACTGAGAAGTAAAAGGGTTAGAAATTAGAACAAAAATGGGGAGAAGAGCAGAAATTTTAAACTGTGTGACAGGTATTGAATTAGGGCAAATTTCAATGTATTTGTTGCTGTAATTTTCTGTTTGTAGAATATGTCTGTGATGATCAGATTGGAAAAAAGTCCAAAAAAGAGACTAAAAAAGGAATCCTTTGCTAAGGTTATAAAATGGTAATAGTTAAAAATATTCTTTTTTGTTCTTGTTGAATCAACTTATATAGAAATAACAAATTTGTAATTATTTGTTTTATTTTCTAGGCGTTTACAGTCCCTAATTAAAAATATTACACTTAGAAGAACCAAGACAAGCAAAGTTAAAGGAAAACCTGTTTTGGAGTTGCCAGAACGTAAAGTATTTATTCAGCATATTACACTTTCAGATGAAGAGAGAAAGATTTATCAGTCTGTGAAAAATGAAGGCAGAGACACTATTGGAAGGTATGGAGAAAACCATTTTAGAAAATAATTTTTGTTTTGCTTTTTTTTTTGCTTTCCATTTAACGGAATAGCATTCTTAAGATATGTCAGCAAAAAAGTCTGAAGTATACTGAAAGATAATCTGCTTTCTTTAACTATATTTTAACTACTTTTTACGAATTAATAATTGAAGTGAATGAATATTATAATTTACCAGGTTATTTCTTTTTTTAAAAAATATATTTTATTGATTTTTTTACAGAAAGGAAAGGAGAGGGATAGAGAGTGAGAAACATCGATGAGAGAGTAACATCGATCAGCTGCCTCCTGCACACCCCCTACTGGGGATGTGCCTGCAACCAAGGTACATGCCCTTGACCGGATTGAACCTGGGACCCTCTAGTCCGCAGGGCGACGCTCTATCCACTGAGCCAAACGGGTTAGGGCTCTTTTTATTTTTTATTTATTGATTTTAGAGACAGAGAAAATTGATGTGTTGTTCCAATTTTTTATGAATTCATTGGTTGATTTTTGTGTATTGGGAGGACGCTCTAACCAAATGAGCTACCTGGCCAAGGCTTTTTTGTTTAAATTAATTTTTTAATTGATTGAAGAATTTCTTAAGTTAGGAAAAAATTCAAAGTTTACATGAAAAGGCAAGTTCTGATTGCTTGCTTCTACTTCCGACTGTTTCATGGGAGTAGATAAAAACAATGAGAGATGTATATAGGGAAAGTATACCTATTAAGGACCAAAACTTGGGGGATTGTCCACATTCAAGAAAGAAATAAAGAAAGAAATAAGTAAATAAAAAAAAAATGAGGGAGATTCCAGCAAGTGGAGAAGTGTAAAGAAAGTAGAGAAAACTGTTATAGAATTTTAGGAAAGAGGAGAATCAAGAGAGAATGGTCAGTAGTGTCACAGCACAGACATTTGGAAAAGGCTATTTAATGTGGTGATTCAGAAATTACTGGTGTAAACTCTCAGAGTAGTTTCACTAGAATAATGAATTAAATAGCTATATTGTGGGACTAAGGAGATTGCAAAGAAGTAGCAGCTGTAGGGGTAGACAATTTTTTACAAAGTTTATAAAATTGAGACTGGTAGATAGGATCAGTATTTTGTTTATGGATCAATTATTTTGATAGTTTTATTTGGTAACTGTCTTGAGAGGGATTGAACATAGAATAGATTACAGGTACAAAAGAGATTGAAGCAAATTGATGGAGAAGAACGAAGCCTGGGGTGGTAAATGCTAAAAAGAATATTAAGAGAACAATCATTGAGCTGTGAAACCAAGGTATTTATGAGATAAGGAAGGCCACCATAAAAAAGTAAGGTTTTTAGAGTGGTAGAAAGGTTTCATGTGGTATTTTCCAATAACACGTGGAAATCGGGGAATAGGAGTTGGCCAAGTAGATTAAAGGGGTTGGGGATTAGAAGAATGTGAAAAATTCTAGTCCAAGCAAGGGCATGGTTGATGTTAAATGCCCATAGGAACCAGAATGAGTAGGAGACAAGTGAAGGCAAAAGAGGGCTCAGAAAATAGGGGAATCTACAAAACATAAAGAATTTAGGTGAGCCGAAACCGGTTTAGCTCAGTGGATAGAGCGTCGGCCTGCGGACTGAAGGGTCCCGGGTTCGATTCCGGTCAAGGGCATGTACCTGGGTTGCGGGCACATCCCCAGTAGGAGATGTGCAGGAGGCAGCTGATCGATGTTTCTCTCTCATTGATGTTTCTAACTCTCTATCTCTCTCCCTTCCTCTCTGTGAAAAATCAATAAAATATATTTTAAAAAAAAAAAGAATTTAGGTGAGTTATAAGGTGGGTTTAATAGGAATTAAAGATATTAAGAAAGATTGTTCTAAGCAGGTTTCAAAGTAAAGAGGCACAGAGCAGTTAGGTAAAGTGTATTGTGTCACACAGCTAGTGAATGACAGAGTGGTATTTAAGCTCAGGCATTTTGGTTCTAGAGCTAATAAGTTTAACCTTTATAATATACTGCCTTCCATTCTTGAGTACTTAGAAGTATTTGTTCCCATAATATTACTGTTACTAGTAACAGCAGATATTTTATATCATTTACCATAGCCAGTATTCTAAATACTCTGTCTGCATTTATTAACTTTTTATGACAACAGTCCTCTAAGGTGTGTATTATTACTGTTATGTCACTATTACAAGCCAAGGAAGCTCAAGACAGAGGTTAAGAAACCTGCCCAAGGTTTTGCCCTGGCCAGGTGATTCAGATGATTGAAGCATGAAAAAAAAAAAATCAATAAATAAACTTAGATAAAAATAAAAAGGAACAGAAACCTGCCAAAGTTCATAGTTAAATCAGCAGAGTAAGGTTTTGAATTCAAGACAAGTCTAGCTATAGAGTCTGTGCTCTAATCATTAGGCTAAGTTTCTTTTTCTTTTTTTAATTTTAAAAGTATATTCTTACTGATTTCAGAGAGGAAGGGACAGGGAGAGTTAGAAACATCAATGACGAGAGAGAATCATTGATCAGTTGCCTCCTGCACACCCCACACTGGAACTCTCTTGCTCTTTGCTGTTTGTGACTTAATAGATGAATGTTTTGAGTTTTTTCTGGACTATCTATTTGCAAGAGATTCATATGAAGGGGACGGGGTCAAAACTGTGCCCAGACTGGAAGGAAATGTCTCTATTTAGTTATGACTTAGGGTTACATGTGAGTTCTTTTAGGTTTTATTTGTGCTCATATAACAGATCAGAAGCTTTAAGTTTCTAATAGTGTGGAATACGGTGTCATAGTCTTTTCTGTGTGTTTCCTTATTCAGCTTACCTTCACTCCTTCTTGGTGTAAAACTTGTATAGGGAAATTCAAGCCACTAGTTGTGCACCTGGTTTTTGTTTTTGCACATTAGAGAAGTTTATTTCACCCCAAGGCATGTGGTCTATTTTGAAGAACTGTGCTTGGAAGGTCTGTTGAGAGCTGCAGACATGTCTTTTGGCATCTTCCTATCTGACTCATACTGCAGTTGGCAGCTATTTCTCTTATATTTTGCTTTTTTGTTATAAACCATTCCTGGTTTCATTAAAAATAGAGTTTGCTTTTCTGTTTTTTATTTTTGTTTTGTAATTTCTGGAGAATAGAACAATGCAATTTTTATTCTACTGTTTTAGAATAGGAAACATTGTCATATTTAACATTTTTACCTGTAGGTATTTTAATGAAGGGACTGTCCTTGCTCACTATGCAGATGTTCTGGGTCTTCTGCTCAGATTGCGGCAGATCTGTTGTCATGCTCACCTTCTTACCAATGCAGTGTCTTCTAGTGTTCCCTCAGGTAAGTAATTAGGGCTTGTTTACACCATTTTATTTATTAGAGATACTTAAATCAGAAGGAGACATTTTTCATATACCTAAATTTAGTTTGTCATAGACATTGTTTTTATTTTTATTTTTTATTTTTTTAAACTATATTTAGAATTTTTTAAAATTCATTTTTTTAAATATATTTTATTGATTTTTTTTTTTTTTACAGAGAAGAAGGGAGAGAGATAGAGAGTTAGAAACATCGATGGGAGAGAAACATCGATCAGCTGCCTCCTGCACACCTCCTACTGGGGATGTGCCCGCAACCCAGGTACATGCCCTTGACTGGAATCGAACCTGGGACCTTTCAGTCTGCAGGCCGACGCTCTATCCACTGAGCCAAACCGGTTCTGGCGACATTGTTTTTAATATAGAACTCAACTGGGAATATACCCCCAAATCTTATACTAATGAAATGGGATATTAATGAGTTCTTCCACGATTTCCACTAATCGATATTCTTGTATCTACCTTTTATTCTGTGGTAGTATGTGCAGATTGTGTTAAAACAATGCTTCTGTGCAAGTTGTATTATGTGAGTTGGCTACTATGTTAGCTTCTGGATTTTTCTTAAAATTTCAAATTTAAACCATGCTTTTTGCCTTTAATAGAAAAAGACTAAAACTACCAAAGCAAAACTTTCTCCTGTATAAGGAAGATTAACTTGTCTAGTCATATTACAGATTTGCTCTGAAATTAATTTTTCAGCCTTTTCTCTAGGAAATGATACACCTGAAGAACTACAAAAAAAGTTAATAAGAAAGATGAAGTTAATTCTGAGCTCAGGTTCCGATGAAGAATGTGCAATTTGCTTGGATTCATTAACAGTTCCTGTCATAACACACTGTGCACACGTCTTCTGTAAACCCTGTATTTGCCAAGTCATCCAGAATGAGCAGGTTTGTTTTATGCTTCATACAGAGTCAGTGTTTGATGGAGTGATGCATTAGTTTTGAATGTAATGGAAACTCAAGTCCAATAGACTATAAGAGTTTTGCACTTGGATTTACTAATGTACTTTTCATGATTAGTTATATCATTGTTTTAATAGGTGATATATTTCTTAAAATTGAAAGCTTTCAACCTAAAAAGACATTATGTGTTTGGTGACATAATTGTTTACATCATTGCTATCCAATAAATATATAATGTGAGACGCAAAGGTAATTTTCATTTTTTAGTAGAAACAGAGGAAGTTACCTCTTAGAGTATATTTTTATTTATTTAGTATATCTAAAATATAAAAATTATTGAGATACTTTATATATTTTTAACTTAAAACTTTATTAATACGATTTAAGTTCAAATTCCAATGGTATTGTGTACACGTAAAGCACATCTAAATTTGACTTTGTCACATTTCAAGGGCTAAGTTGTTACATGTGGCTGTTGCCTATGGTATTGATTAAGGTACATCTAGATTCTTATGTATGGTAGAATTTTTTGAAGTAAAAAAATCCTTTAAGCAGTCCTTCCACTGAGATAGAATTTTGAAAAACAACTTTGCTGTGTAACATACATATAGAAAAAAATGTACAAGTCATGATTGTACAGCTCAGTAAATTATGAGTGAACACGTCCAAGTAAATACTACCTAGGTCTCCTTGGGCTCCTCCCAATCATTTACCCTCTCCCTCCTCCTTAAAGATAACCCCACTATACTGACTTCTCACGTTGTTTTAGTTTCAGAGTCTTTTTTATTATAATGATATTTGGTATGTAGTTATTTAAGAGATAATCTTATTTTATTATCATGTCTTGGTACAAATAGACACAACAGATACTACTTTGAATGAACCAATAGGATTTAACAGATCTAGACTGGCTCTCCAAGCCATTAAGGAGGAAAGTTTTTTCCCTTCTAAATAGTTTGAACTGGTATTCTATATTGTAGTTAGGTTGAGGAAACTGTTACTTATGTTTTTTATTTTACTTGTCTGCAGATAGTATATCATTTATTGTTTCAAGTTCTTAATGTTAGTCGAGATCACATATTTTATTCTCTTTTTTTCCCATATCACTGACCACATTAGAATATTATATCGGCCTGGAGTTCAGCACATATGGATTTGTGTCATGGGTGAATCTGACAAAAGGTTTAATAAAATGCTAGCTTTTAGAGACATAGAATTGATAAAGCTTTTAAAAAATTCTAGCTAAATTTGTATTTCTGCTCCTCTGATAAGTGTCACTCATATTTTGTTCTTTCTTATGTAGCCACATGCTAAATGCCCTTTATGCAGAAATGATATACATGGAGACAATTTATTAGAGTGTCCTCCAGAAGAACTGACATGTGATACTGAGAAAAAGTCTAACATGGAATGGACATCTAGCTCGAAGGTAAAATATTTGGTTATTTGTTTATGTCAATGTAAAGAAATACCATGTATAAAACTAATAATTATCCTTTAAATTCTGTCATTTGAATATTATACTTTTCAGTGACTATTGGCTTTTTTATTTCTAGTGGTGATTTTCAGAGGAAAAAGGAGGTTTCAGGTTATGAAGTATTCTTTCAGTCTTAATTTTTAAAATTGGTGGTCTTCTACTTTTGCATTTTAGGGAAATAACATAGCACTTTTCTCTTCATAATAAAAAATTTTGGATGCATTTTGCCAATTCAAAATGGAACCTAATGGGTGTCCAAATTTTTTTCAGATCAATGCCCTAATGCACGCATTGATTGACTTAAGAAAGAAGAACCCCAACATAAAGAGTTTAGTTGTTTCTCAGTTTACAACATTTCTGTCTTTAATAGAAACACCACTCAGGTAAGTTTAACAGTGTTCCTCACTTTTAGTAAAAGATTTTTATATATGTTTTGATTTGGATAACAAAAAATACTTACGTTTTATCAGTTTTATTCATTCATCTATCTAAAATAAATTTCAGCATCACAATAAAGAATATTTCCTGAGTGCATGGGATTTTAAAGATTAAGTCTGAATTTATTGAAAAAAAATTGACTGCAGAGCCTTACATTGTAGTAGATGGTTAGTAAATATTTGTCAAAATAAATAGAGTGAGAGAATTAGTTGAATAAATACATTGTAATTATTTAACATGTTTTTTTAGTAAAGGAAGTATTATTTATCTCTTTTTGTCCCCTCCTTTAGAGCCTCTGGATTTGTGTTTACTCGTTTGGATGGTTCAATGGCCCAAAAGAAAAGAGTTGAATCAATTCAGTGTTTTCAAAACACTGAGGCAGGATCTCCAACTATAATGCTTCTATCCTTAAAAGCAGGTGGAGTTGGTTTGAATCTTTCTGCAGCTTCTCGAGTGTTTTTAATGGACCCAGTAAGTAATTTTGTAGACTTTTGCTATGTTATTACTTCTATTAAAAAAAGAACAAAAACTATTTGGTAAATACCTATGTAGTAATAATTGTAAAAATTCCTTAGGCAAACTTTAGAAATAGATAATTACTTTCCAAGTTAGATTACAACCAGAGCCATATTTAGGCATGCAAGGGTTTCACATTAATGTCATGGATGGCAGTGGTCTGTTGTATTTTCTTGCCTTAGTTTTGTGAATGAAGTTTTAAATCTGTTATAATTTTATTACTTTATGGTTATATAGATAGTCATTGTATCTACAGATTGTTATATATTAACCCAATGAAAATTATAGAGACTGATTTTAGAACAAATTCCAAAATTATTTTATTTTTTGGTTATGATCTTAGTACTTGATAAGAAAGAAGCTATTAATATCAAATAGAGTAATTTAATTAGTATTATAAAGTTTATCAGAGACTAGACCCTTTAGCAGTTATAGTAATACTTACTGGATGTTTTAGCAGTTTTTGTACTCCTCACCCAAGGATATGTTTTTATTTTTGGATTTGTTGACTAGAGAGAAAGAGAGAGAGAGAGAGAGAGAGAGAGAGAGAGACTTGTTGCCTTCTATACTCATCCCTGACCCGGAATCAAACCTGCCACCTTTCAGTGTGTGGGACAACACTCCAACCAACTGAGCCACACCAACCAGGGCTTAACAGTTTTATAATAAGTTGATTGTTTGAGAATTTCAAGCTTTCAAATGTTGTTTCTAACTTTAAAACAAAAGCCAGGTCCCCAAAAATAAGATTCAATCAGAAAAAATTGTTCATGAAAATCTTTTACCTTGTTGTAGGAGAGTTAAAGTTTCTTTTGATGTGTAGTTATGAGCTTTGGATAAAGTTAATTGCTTCATCACTCGTGAGAATGGGAGCTATCAGTTTTATACTTTCATGAGATAAATTTGATTCCTGGTTGTCATACTAGATATATTATTGCGAGCTCACCATAAAGTTTCTAGACAAATACAGGCAATGGAAAGTAACATTTTACCTGGGCTCTTGGCATAATGGTTTCAAAATGTGTCCAATTGTGAAATAGAAAAAATTCACAAAATTTGATTTCAGTTTTAGAAAATCATAAACTGAGTATATCCTCAAATCTAACTTTTATACCAAAACACCCAAAACTCAAATTTCAACAAGTTAATAGTAAAATCTTTTTCCTTGATCTCAAGGGAACTTGAAAAAGAAGAAGATAAAGCCATAAAAGTAAAAATCATGCTGTATAAGTGTTCCTTTTCCCCAAAACATTCTGTTTTCAGTTTCAAGAATCATCCCATAGTTTAAATTTTTAATTTTTTAAATTTATCTTTATTGTTGAAACTAATACAGATGGATCTTTTCCCCCCATTGACCCCTTCTAGCCTGCCTCTGCCCTCCCACCCCAGGTCTTCACAACACTATTGTCTGTGTCCATGGGTTATGCATATCTATACTAATAAAAGGGTAATATGCTAATTAGACCGGGAGACCGGACGTCTTCCTACCGTTCAACTTCCTTCTGGACAAAGCCACGGTGGTGTGAGCTGAGGCAGAGGCGGTTAGGGGCGATTAGCCAGCAGGGGAGGACAGTTGAGGGCCTTGAGGCCGGCAGTGGAGGGCAGTTGGGGGCCATCAGGCTGTCAGGGGAGCGGTTCAGCAGCGAACGAGCCTATAGGCAGGCAAGTGGTTAGGAGCCAGTGGTCCCAGATTGCAAGTCGGACATCCCTCAAGGGATCCCGGATTGGAAGGGTGCAGGCCGAGCTGAGGGACCCCCCCGCCCCCGTGCATGAATTTCGTGGACCAGGCCTCTAGTATGCTTATAAATTCTTTGGTTAATTTCTTAACTGGCTTATTTTGCTTAGCATAATACTCTCCAGTTCCCTCCATGCTGTCTATAGTTTAAATTTAAAATTTAATGATCCCTACCCTGACAATTCATGCTATTGTTTAAAAACCACTTGTTTCTTATCTTTCTAGTCTACTGTTGAAACCTGCCATTGTGTTCTTTTATTTTTTTTTTAATTTGAATTCTTTATTGTTTAAAGTATTACATGAGTCTCCTTTTTTCCCCATTGAACTCCCCCTAGCCGCTCCCACCCCCCAGCACATGCCCTCACCCCTTACTGTCTGTGTCCATTGGTTATGCTCACATGGATGCATATAAGTCCTTTGGTTGATATTTACCTCCTCATACCCCGCCTTCCCTCATAGGTTGGACAGTCTGTTGCATGCTTCTATGTCTCTGGTTCTATTTTTGTTCATCAGTTTATGTTGTTCATTATATTCCACAAACAAGTGAGATCATGTGTTATTTATCTTTCTCTGACTGGCTTATTTTGCTTAGCATAATGCTTTCCAGTTCCATCCATGCTGTTGCAAATGGAAAGAATTCCTTCTTTTTTACAGCAGTGTAGTATTCCATTGTATAGATGTACCACAGTTTTCTAATCCACTCATCTGCTGATGGGCACTTAGGCTGTTTTCAAATCTTAGCTACTGTAAATTGTGCTGCTATGAACATGGGGGTGCATATATCCTTTCCGACTGGTGTTTCTGATTTCTTGGGATATATTCCTACAAGGGGGATTACTAGGTCAAATGGAAGTTCCATTTTTAATTTTTTGAGGAAACTCCATACTGTTTTCCACAGTGGCTGCACCAGTCTGCATTCCCACCAGCAGTGCATGAGGGTTCCTTTTTCTCCACATCCTCACCAGCACTTGTTACTTCTTGATTTGTTGATGATAGCCATTCTGACAGGTGTGAGGTGGTACCTCATTGTTGTTTCGATTTGGATCTTTCGGATAATTAATGACTTTGAGCATTTTTTATATGTCTCTAGGCCTTCTGTATGTTCTCTTTTGAAAATATCTATTTAGGTCTTTGCTTATTTTTTTATTGGATTGTTTATCTTCCTTTTGTTAAGTTGCATGAGTTCCCTATAAATTTTGGAGATTAAACGCTTATATGAGATAATATTGGCAAATATGTTCTCCCATGCAGTAGGCTTTCTTGTTTTGTTGATGGTTTCTTTTGCTGTACAGAAGCTTTTTATTTTGATGTAGTCCCATTTGTTATATTTTCTCCTTAGCTTCCATTCTCCTAGGAGCTGTATCAGTAAACATATAGCTATGACATATGTCTGGTATTTTTCTGCGTATGGATTCTTCTAAGATTTTTATGGTTTCCAGTCTTACGTAAGTCCCTTATCCATTTTGAGTTTATTTTTGTGTATGGTGTAATTGGTGGTCTAGTTTCATTTTTTTGTATGTATCTGTCCAATTTTCCCAACACCATTTATTGAAGAGACTGTCTTGACTGCATTGCATGCTCTTGCCTTCTTTGTCAAATATTAATTGAGCATAATGGCTTGGGTCAATTTCTGGGTTCTCTGTTCTGTTCCATTGGTCTAATATTTCTCTTCTTGTGCCAGTACCAGGCAGTTTTGAGAACAATGGCTTTGTAATATAGCTTGATAGCTGATATTGTTATCCCTCCAACTTTGTTATTCTTTCTCAAGATTGTTGCAGCTATTCAGGGTCTTTTTTTTTATTCCAGGTAAGTTTTTGGAGAGTTTGTTCTAGGTCTTTGAAATATGCCATTGGTATTTTAATGGGGATTGCATTGAATCTCTGGATTGCTTTGGGTAGTATGGACATTTTAATGATGTTGATTCTACCAATCCATGAACACAGTATATTCTTCCATTTGTTTATATCTTCCTCTATCTCTTTTTTTAGCGTCCTGTAATTTTCTGAGTACAGGTCCTTTACCTCTTTGGTTAAGTTTATTCCTAGGTATCTTAATTTTGTTGTTGTATTAGTAAGTGGGATTGTTTTTTTAGTTTCTCTTTTTGTGTAAAAATAGCCATACAAAAAAGCCATATTGGTGTATAAAAAAGCCATAAATTTTTGGGTGTTAAGTTTGTATCCTGCTACATTGCCGAATTCCTTGATTATGTCTAGTAGTTTTTTGATGGAGTCTTTAGGGTTTTCTATGTACAATAGCATATCATCTATGAATAATGATAATTTTACTTCTTTTTCAATCTGGATTCCTTTTATTTCTTCTTCTTGTCTGATCACTATGGCTAGCACTTCTAGTACTATGTTGAACATTAGTGGTGAAAGTAGGCATCCCTGTCTTGTTCCTGTTCTTAAGGGAAATGGTTTTAGTTTCTGCCCATTGAGTATGATGTTGGCTGTAGGTTTGTCATATAAGACTTTTATTATGCTGAGGTATGATCCCTCTATTCCCACTTTGCTGAGCATTTTTATCAGAAAAGGATGTTGGACTTTGTCAAATGCCTTTTCTGCATCCATTGATATGATTATGTGATTTTTGCCTCTCAATTTGTTTATGTGATGTATCACGTTTATTTATTTATTTATTTATTTATTTATTTTAAAATATATTTTATTGACTTTCTACAGAGAGGAAGGGAGAAGGATAGAGAGTCAGAAACATCTATGAGAGAGAAACATCGATCAGCTGCCTCCTGCACATCCCCCACTGGGGATGTACCCGCAACCAAGGCACATGCTCCCGACCGGAATTGAACCCGGGACCCTCCAGTCCGCAGGCCGACGCTCTATCCACCAAGCCAAACCAGTCAGGGCTGTTTCATGTTTATTGATTTGCAGATATTGTACCAGCTTTGCATTCCTGGAATAAATCCCACTTGGTCATGATGTATGATCTTTGTAATGTAATGCTGGATCTGATTTGCTAGAATTTTGTTGAGGACTTTATCATCTACTAGAGGCCTGGTGCACAAAAATTTGTGCACTCGGGGGGAAAGGGGGTTCCTCAGCCCATCCTGTGCCTTCTCCCAGTCTGGGACCCCTCGGGAGATAATGACCTGCTGGCTTAGGCCTGCTCCCGGGTGGCAGAGGATAGATGCAGCCCCTGGTCGGGCTCAGAGCAGGGCCGATTGGGGAGTTGGGGCGCCGCCCCCTGACATGCACAGAGCAGGGCCCATCAGGGGGGTTGGGGCTCCATACCCTGTCACACACAGAGCAGGGCCCAACAGGGGGTTCAGGAGCTCCCCCCTCTCACTCACAGAGTAGGGCCAATAGGGGAGTTGGGGCACCGCCACCTGTCACACACAGAGCAGGGCGGATCAGAGGGTTGGGGCGCTGCCCCCTGTCATGCACAGAGCAGGGCCCATCAGGGAGGTTGGGGCTCCGTACCCTATCACCCACAGAGCAGGGCCCATCAGGGGGTTGGGGAGCTCCCCCCTGTCACGCACAGAGCAGGGACCATCAGGGGGTTGAGGAGCTCCCCTCTGTCACTCACAGAGTAGGGCCGATAGGGGAGTTGGGGCACCGCCCCTGTCACACACAGAGCAGGGCGGATCAGGGGGTTGGGGCGCCGCCAGTGTCACACTCAGGGCAGGGCCGATGGGGAGGTTATGGTTCTACCCTGTCACACACACAGCAGGGCCCGTGGAGCCGGGAGGGGGGGTGGGGGAGTTGGGGCGCCTCACCCTGTCACACACGGAGCAGGGCCCGTGGGGGGGTGGGAGTTGGGGCGCCGCACCCTGTCACACACAGAGCAGGGCCGATCAGGGGGTTGGGGTGCAGCCACTGTCACACTCAGGGCAGGGCCGATGGGGAGGTTATGGCTCTACCCTGTCACACACACAGCAGGGCCTGTGGTGGGGGGAGGGGCGGTTGGGAGCCGCACCTGTCACACACAGAGCAGGGCCGATCAGGGGGTTTGGGCGCTGCCCCCTGTCACGCTGATCTGGTGCCAGGAGGCCTCGCGGCTCCGCTGATCCCGGTGCTGGGAGGCATATTACCTTTTACTATATAGGATAGAGGCCTGGAGGCCGGCTGGTTTGCCCTGAAGGGTGTCCTGGATCAGGGTGGGGGTCCCCACTGGGGTGCCTGGCCAGCCTGGATGAGGGGATGATGGCTGTTTGCAGCTGGTCACACACCCTTCAGGGTGGGGGTCCCCACTGGGGTGCCTGGCCAGTCTGGGTGAGGGGCTGAGGGCTGCTTTCAGGCTGGCAGTTGTTGATTGAAGCTCCCAACGGCTCCTTTCTTTTATTTTATTCTGGGCCAGCTTTAGCTCTGGCTCTAGCTCTGAGAGCAGGTATCTGGTTTGTTTCGGTTCTATAATCGAAACAATGTATAACTTCAGCTCTGAGATCCCGGCCTATATTTGTTAGAATGTTTCAAACTGCCAGCTCAGAGGCCAGCAAGTCAGGTGGGGAACGTTGGAGTCTGCAGTCACTGCAGCAAGCAAGCCTCATGTTCGCTTCCAGCTCCCTGGCTGCCGGCCGCCATCTTGGCTGACAGTTAATTTGCATAAGGATATGCTGATTAGCCAATGGGAAGGGTAGCGGTCGTATGCCAATTACCATTTTTCTCTTTTATTAGTGTAGATGTTCATCAGGAATATTGGCCTGTAATTCTTTCTTTATAGTGTAATTATCTGGCTTTGGGACTACAGTAATGCTGGCTTCATAGAAAGAGCTTGGAAGTGTGCCTTCCTCTTGAATTTTTTTGAATAGTCTGAGAAGGATAGGTTTTAGTTCTTCTTTGAATGTTTGGTAAAACTCCCATGTGAAGCCATCCAGTCCAAGGCTTTTGTTTGCTGGAAGTTTTTTTATTACTGTTTCAGTTTCATCAGTAGTTACCAGCCTATTGAGGTTTTTTGATTCTTCCTGATTGAGTTAAGAAGGTAGTATTTTTCTAGGAATATGTCTATTTCATCAAGCTTGTCCAGTTTGTTGAAGGAGAGTTGTTTGTAGTATTTTTTTACAATCCTTTGTATGTCTGTCAGGTTGGTTGTTACTTCACCTCTTTATTTCTGATTTTTTTTTTTTGAGTCCTCTCTCTTTGCTTCTTGGTGAGCCTGGCTAGAGGTTCATCAATCTTGTTTATCCTTTCAAAGAACCAGCTCTTGGTTTTAACTGATTTTTGTGGGGGGTTTTTTGGTTTCTATGTTGTTAATTTCCGCTCTGATCTTTATTATTTTCTTCCTTCTGCTTACTCTGGGCTTTTCTTGTTGCCTTCTTTCTAGTCTTTATGTTGTGGGATTAAAAAATTTATTACCATTTTTTTCTTGTTTTTTGAGGTAGGCCTGTAGAGCTATCAACTTCCTTCTCAGGACTGTTTTCACTATGTCCCATAGATTTTGGATTAATGTGTTTTCATTTTCATTTATTTCCAGGATGCTTTTTATTTCTTCTTTGATCTCTTCGGTAACCCAATCATTATTTAATACCATGCTGTTTAGCCTCAAGTGTTTGATATTTTTCCCTGGTTTTTATTGTAGTTGGTTTCTAATTTTATGCCATTGAGATCTGAGAGATGCTTGATATGATTTCTATCTTCTTGAATTTGAAGAGACTTTGCCTGTGTCCTAATATGTCATTTTTTTTAAAATGTCCCATGTGCACTTGAGAAGAATGTTCCTTTGGGGTGAAAAGCTCTGAAGATGTCAGTTAATTCCATCTAATCTAGTGAGTCATTTAGGATTGCTGTTTCTTTGCTGATTTTTTGTTTAGAGGATTTACCCAGTGGTGTCAATGGGGTATTAAAGTCCCCTACTATGATTGTATTGCTGTCAATCACTCCCTTGATCTCTTCCAGAGTTTTTTTTTATGTATTTGAGTGCCCCTGTATTGGGTGCATATATGTTTACCAGAGTTATATCCTCTTGTTGAATTGTTCCCTTTAGTATTATGAAGAGGCCCTCCTTATCTCTTGTGATGGCCTTCACTTTGAGGTCTATTTTTCAGATATAAGTATTGCTAGCCCAGCTTTTTTCTCATTTCCATTTGCCTGAAAGTTTTTTTTCTATTCCTTCACTATCAGTCTGCATGAGTCCTTTGTTCTGAGGTGGGTTTCTTGTAGACAGCATTTGTATGGGTCATATTTTCTTATCCGTTCAGCAACCCTATATCTTTTGATTAGAGCATTTAATCCATTTATGTTTAATGTTAATATTGATAGGTACTTGTTTGTCGCCATTTTTATTCCTTCTTCCCTTTCTATTTCTAATTTTTACAGCAGTCCCTTTAGCATTTCTTGCTTTGCTGGCTTGGTGGTAATAAACTTCCCTAGCCCTTTTTTGTCTGCAAAGCTCCTGATTTCACCTTCAATTTTGAATGATAGCCTTGCTGGGTAGAGTATTCTTGGATTCAGTCCCTTGCTTTGCATGACTTTGTATATTTCATTCCATTTCTTTCTGGCCTGATGTGTTTCTGTTGAGAAATCAGTTGATATTCTATTGGGAAATCCCGGGTAGGTAATTTTCTGTCTCTCTCTGGCAGCCTTGAAGATTCTTACTTTGTCGTTGATATTTGCCAATTAATTATGATGTGTCTTGGTATCAGTCTTTTTTGGTTCATCTAGTTTGGGACTCTATGTGCTTCTTGGACTTGTGTGGTTTTATTCTTCCCAACATCAGTGAAGTTTTCTGTCATTATTTCTTCAAACAGATTTTCTATTCCTTGCTCCACTTCTTCTCCTTCTGGCTCCCCTATTATGTGGATTTTGTTTCATTTCATATTATCCCCAAGCTCCCTTAGGCTCTCCTCCTGCTTTTTAAGTTTTCTCTTCAGTTGCTACTATGCTTGGGTGGTTTTTTAAAAATATTTTTTTTTATTGATTTTAGAGAGAAAGGGAGAAGGAAAGAGATAGAAACATCAATGCTGAGAGAGAATCGTTGATTGGCTGCCTCCTGCACACCCCACACTGGGGATCAAGCCTGCAACCTAGGCATGTCTCCTTGACTGGGATCGAACCTGGGACCTCTCAATGCACAAGCCAATGCTCTGTCCACTGACCCAAACCAGCTAGGGGCTGGGTGGTTTTTCTACCTTGTCTTGTAACTCACTGATGCGGTCCTCAGCAGCTTCTAGTGTACTGTTGAAACTATCCATTGTGTTTTTTATTTTGCCTGTGTCATTCTTCATTTCCCCCCCCTTTTTTTTTTAATCTTTATTGTTCAGATTACATTTGTTCCTCTTCCCCCCCACCCATAACTCCTCTCCTCCCAGTTCCCGCTCCACCCTCCGCCCTCACTCCCCACCCACTGTCCTCATCCATAGGTGCACAATTTTTGTCCAGTCTCTTCCCGCATCTCCCATTCCCCTTTCCCCCCCAAGAATAGTCAGTCCATTCCCTTTCTATGTCCCTGATTCATTATAATCACCAGTTCATTCTGTACATCAGATTATTTATTCACTTGATTCTTAGATTCAGATGTTGATAGATGAATATTTGTTGTTCACAATTTGTATCTTTACCTTTTTCTTCTTCCTCTTCTTAAAGGATACCTTTCAGCATTTCGTATAATACTGGTTTAGTGGTGATGAACTCCTTTAGCTTTTCCTTATCTGTGAAGCTCTTTATCTGACCTTCAATTCTGAATGATAGCTTTGCTGGATAAAGTAATCTTGGTTGTAGATTCTTGGTATTCAGCACTTTGAATATTTCTTGCCATTCCCTTCTGGCCTACAAAGTTTCTGTTGAGAAATCAGCTGACAGTCGTATGGGTATTCCCTTGTAGGTAATTGAGTCTCTTTCTCTTGCTGCTTTTAAGATTTTCTCTTTGTCTTTTGCTCTTGGCATTTTAATCATGATGTGTCTTGGTGTGGTCCTCTTTGGATTCCTTTTGTTTGGGGTTCTCTGCGCTTCTTGGACCTGTAAGTCCATTTCTTTCACCAGGTGGGGGAAGTTTTCTGTCATTATTTCTTCAAATAGGTTTTCAATATCTTGCTCTCTCTCATCTTCTGGCACCCCTATTATTCTGATGTTGGTACGCTTGAAGTTGTCCCAGAGGCTCCTTACACTGTCTTCATATTTTCGGATTCTTTTTTCATTTTGCTTTTCCGGTTGGGTGTTTTTTGCTTCTTCGCATTTCAAATCTTTGGCTTGATTCTTGCGCTCCTCTGGTCTGCTATTGGGTGTAATATTCTTTATTTCAGTCCGTGTATGCTTAATTTCTAGTTGTTTCTTTATCATAGCATCGAGGGTCTCATTAGTTTTTGTGAGGCTCTCCACAAGTTTATTGCAAGCCCTCAAAATTGCGTTATTTAGCTCTATATCCTCCATTTCTGTCATGTTTTTTTGTCTCCGCATTTTTTATGCTTTCTTGGTGCACCCCCTTGTGGTCTTTGTGCACAGTCTTGTTCTAGTTAAGCCTTGATTGTTGTAGTTAATACTAGAGGGATTTGACCACCAGGCCGACTGGCTGTGAGAATCAGCTGTGGGAAAATTTCTGTCCTCTGGGGAGGTGCTAATCTAGCCTTTGCCTGAGGTGATCTGGCAAATGGCTCTGTGCAGGGCTTGGGCAGGGCGGGATCAACAGGGTGGGCGGAGGGAGCAGTTATGGCTGCTCTCAGTCCCGTTCCCAGAGGCTCTGCTTCTCAGAACCCCGGCAACCGCTGCAAACCTCGGAGAGAAAGCTGCCCTCACGTTCCAACTGATGCTAGACAATCCCGCTTCTCCCGTTTGAGTCTGAGTCCCTAGAGACTCGCCCGGATCTGGAGCTCAGAGTCTGAGACTCCCTCCTGATTGAAAACGACAACCGCGCCCTCAGCCACCAGCCCACTTTGCGCGCGCACCTCCGCACCTTTAAATTTTCCACACTGCGCCTCCTCTGAGCCTGGGTATGCTGTTGTCTTTCCTCCTAGTTGAAGGGTCTCTCCTCAGCCAGCCTTCCTGTGGTTCTGGGTGATGTCCGTTCCGTCTTTTAGTTGTATTTTTGAAGTGGTTGTTTGCGGCAGCAGTCTCCGGTGTTTACCTATGCCACCATCTTGGTGGAGTCTCTCTTCATTTCCCCTTGATTCTTACACGTTATTGAATTTGTCTTTCATCCTTTTCAGTGTCCTTATAACCATTGCTCTTAATTCTTTCTCTGACAAATAGCTTGGCTCCATTTCATTTATTTTTTTTTTCTGTTGATTCTTCCTTTTCTTTTGAATGTGGTTTATTTCTTTGTCTCCCCATATTTGTTGTTTCTTTGTGATTATTTCTACATATCAGATCAAACTTCTATGCCACCTAGATTTTTTGAGTTTGTCTTATACAATAGATGTTTTGTAGGACTTAGTGGTGCAGTCTTTCCAGTCTTTTGGGATGGGCAATCTAGGGATGGCCCTTACTTGGAATATATTAGTTCTCGTCTTATATTTGTGTCTTGAGTGTTATTGTCTCATTCGTGGATGGAGTCCCCTCTCTGGGTGTCTGGTTATGTGGCTCGCTCTCTACCATGTCGTGCCAACCATTATGGAGGTGCTGACTGAACAGCACAAAATAAAACATAAGACATGACACAAAAGGAACAGAACACTTTACACAAGACACCTATAACCCCAATAGGAGTGGCCACCAGAGAAAAGAGAATTAGGAGAGAGAAAAGAGAGCAAAAAAGATCACAAGAAAAGAAAAAAAAAGAAGAAGAAAAAGAAAAAAAGGAAAGAATATGGAGAGACAACACAACAAAACAAACAAATAAACTCAAAAGCACAAACAAAACACACCCAGAAGTGGGGTCAGAATCTGTAGAGGCAGAGCTTAGATACAGAAAAAAGGTTAAGGAGTTGGATGAATAGGGGAAGAACCACTGTTTAATATTGAGGAGGAAAAAGAATGGATAAGAAGAAAAAATATGTATTTATTTTTTAATTTTTGAAAAGGAGAATAGAGGAGAGAGCAGATAGGCCTGAATTTAGGAAGTGAAACTAATTTAAAAAATTAGTAGGAGAAAGGAGCAAGAGAGAAGAGGGGAAATAATATTGAGTGGTTAAAAAACAGAAAAGAGAAGGGGAAATGGAGTAGGAGCAGGGAAGAGGAGATTAGATATATGAATAAGCCAACGAGACTACAATAATAATAACACATCAGTAAAGCAGATAAAGAAAATTACTTTCTAACAAGTGGTAAAAAGAAAGAAAAGGTAAAAGCTAAAGTGGGGAAAGTAGAAGAAAAACAGGATGAAAAAGGGAGAAGCGAGGAAGAAAAGCAAAAATAAATAAAATAAAATAACAATTAAAAAATAAAATAAATACATAATACTAAAGAAATTCAAAATTTTTAAAAAATATTAACCCTTTTCGGTCCAACGTCGAGGCTGACTCGACAGACCAGGCGCTAGGAGCAGGTCCAACGTCGAGGCTGAGGTCAACACCGCAAACCGGTTCAACATTCAATCCCGTCAATTAATTTGGACCAGACTGTTTGAATTCCAAAAATAAAATTGGACCACAAAGGTTTAAAAATGTGGTGTCATTCGCTTTAGCTGTGTTTTAATGCCCCATTAGGACCCTACTCTTCTTTCTGCCAATTCTGGGCTTCCTGTTAGGTAGTTAGTTCCTGACCACTGTCAGTCACTGTCTTTGGCGATTAGCACCATGTTGAACCTCCAAGCTATCCACAGCTCCTCTGCTTGTGTCTATCTCCACAGGCATTGATTGCAAGCAGGTGGTACCAATCTACATGCTTTGCCTGTCTGCCAGCTTTCAATCTTAATTACTCAAGCATCTGTTTCTGTCAGCGCTTAAGTGGGGTTGGTGCTGTTTCTCAATCTGGGGATCAGATGGATGTATTTTTCCTGACCCAGGGCCACTCCTCCAAGAGTGGCCCAAAATATAGCTCTGGCCTTTGTTGGTCAGAGATCCTTGTATGGAGACCAGTGGGTTTGGCTGGCAGCCTGGTGTTTTTATTAGTCTGGTTCCCAGAACATTGGGGTGCACTGTTGGCCTCTTCCAACCCAGCCACTGAGGGCTCTTTGGGGCTATTCAGAGCCTTTGTTTCCTTTGTATAGCTCAGAATGAAGGCAGGATGTGGCAGGCTAGGCTATATTCCCTACCTTGAGACCACTGGGAAGGGCTAGCTCTTCTGGGGAGGAATGGGCACTTGGGTTTGCAGTGGTTCTCAACTCTTTAATACAGTTTCTCATGTTGTGACCCCCAACCATAAAATTATTTTCGTTGCTACTTCATAACTGTAATTTTGCTACTGTAAACAATATGTAATTATATAAGTGTTTTCCGATGGTCTTAGGCGACCCCTGTGAAAGGGTCGTTCGACCCCCAAAGGGGTCTCGACCCACAGGTTGAGAACCGCTGGTTTAGAGCATTAGGAAGAGTCTGGCCGGGTCTCACTACCCTGCCTCTCCTCGGGCTCTACAAATCCATACCTCTCCCTGCACCAGAGCCTAGCGTGAGTTTTTTTAAGTGAAAAGTCCTATAATCTGGGTTTAGCAAATAAAAGTAAAGACAAAACAAAACAAAAGCAAAACAACCACATAACTGTGGGTTTCTCTCCCCATGGCACTGAACCACTTGGGTTGCTTTTCAGGCTGTCTTTTGGGGCGCAGCTCCCTGTGACTGTGATCCCAGGTAAATTCCCCAGGCACTAGCAGCCCTGGGGTTTTTACTTTTTCACAATTGGGTATTATGCCTGTTGCTAAGGTGACGCTGCTTTGGTGCAATGCAGCCTCCACCTCACCTTCTCGGCACAGAGGTCAGACATCCCTCTCTACCACAGATCCCCACTCCTACCATTCTCCAGGCATCCTCTGCCCTTCCTTATTGAAAATTTTCTTCTCAGCTGTTTCTAATTTGATAATTCTGGGTGGATGTTCTCCAATTTAGTTGCTTTTTTCAGTCTGGCCCTGGGCGAAGGTGCATGACATGTCTGCCTATTTGGCTGCCATTTTCTTCCCCTCCCTATCTTTATAGACTGCAGAACTTTGTATCTTTTCAGTTATTCTTCCTTTTTAATTGATTCACTGTTTTATTCTTCACCATAAGACAGTTTCTGTGATAATTCTTATGTTAGAGCTAATGTTACTTTTTTAGTTCAGTTTTGAAGTCAAACTGATTTCAAATATAGATACAGAAAATTGCATCAATAAAATCTGAATTTTTTGGACTTTTGATTATTCCTGAAATCTTTTTTGTTTTTTTAATGAGTGGAGGAAAGTGAAAAAAAAAACCACCAAAGACCAGCAAAAGGAGAAAAAAATTTTTCATAAGTGGACCCTATTACCTCTTTTCTGATACAAATTAAGTTATTTAAAAGGATATGTAAACTTTTTTTCTCTCTGTTAAGCAGACATAGATCTACTTTAGAATGGGGGGAAAATTAGAAAATATTATGTGATTAATCAACAATCATTTACACTGTGTGCTTTCTTTGTATCAGGCCCTGCGTTAAATACTAGAAGTACTGGGGTGAAACGATTGGGGAGAGTACTTGCCTATCAAAGTAGTGTTTGGAAGTCTGAGGGGAGTGTAGATTTTTAAAAATATATTTTTATTGATTTCAGAGAGGAAGAGAGAGAGAGAAATATCAATGATGAGAATCATCGATTGACTGCCTCCTGCATGCTCCACATAGGGATCAAAATGGCAACCTGGGCACGTGCCCTGACCAGGATTTGAACCGTGACCTCCTGGTTCATAAGTTGAAGCTCAACCACTGAGCCATGCCAGCCAGGTGGGGAGTGTGGATTCTTTGTCCCACAGTATTTATAATGTCAGTATTTGTGGCTCAATTGGTTGGAGCATCATCTTGTACACCAAAGATTGCAGGTTTGATTCCTGGTCAGGGCACATACTCAGGTTGTGTGTTTGATCCCTGGTCATGGTGCATACTGGGGTGGTGGTGGGGACATCGGTGCTTCTCTCTCACATTAATGTTTCTCTCTCTCCTCCTCTACCTTCTTTAAAATTAATGAAAACATATCCTTGGATGAAGGTTAAAAATATGGGGGGAAATGGTGAATGAATACTGAAATAAAGCAGTTCATGTTCTGTTTATTAGGCCTGGAATCCAGCTGCTGAAGATCAGTGCTTTGACAGATGCCATAGACTTGGCCAGAAGCAAGAAGTCATCATCACAAAAGTGAGTTTTGAAGCCATTTATCTTAAAATTAAGTTTTAAGGGTTTCCAAGTTATACAAATAATGCATGATTATTTAAAATTTAAAAATATATAAATATACACATTTGTATATGTATTTAAAAATTTTTTTTTAATCTTTATTATTGAGAGTATTATAGATGCCCCTCTTTTTCCCCTCCACCCGGTTCCCGCCCCACCCCAGGTGTTTGCCACCCTATTGTCTATGTCAGTGGTCGGCAAACTCATTAGTCAACAGAGCCAAATATCAACAGTACAATGATTGAAATTTCTTTTGAGAGCCAAAATTTTTAAACTTAAACTATATAGGTAGGTACATTGTTACTAACTTAATTAGGGTACTCCTAAGCTGGCCTTTGCTAAAAACGTCCTCAATCTGATTGAGGTACGCTCGCTGAGGTCGACCCCTTCCAACTCTCCCATCCACACTTGTATACTTGTTTCATCTATCTCCTTTCATTCATCCTCTATATATGTCCACACCCACTTCTTCTAACGCCACTTCTTCAAAATAGACTCGCCCAGGCTGAAAACCAACTTCTGCACATAGGCCACGAAGTTTCAATCACACTAAATATGCGTGCCCACACGTGGTATTTTGTGGAAGAGCCACACTCAAGGGGCCAAAGAGCCGCATGTGGCTCGCAAGCCTCGGTTTGCCAACCACTAATCTATGTCCGTAGGTAATGCATATATGCATATAAGATCTTTGTTTAATCTCTTTCCACCCCCCACACTCTTCCCTCTGAAAATCATCATTCTGTTTCATTTCCATGCCTCTGATTCTATTTTATTCACCACTTTATACTGTTCATTAGATTTCTTATTTATTTTGATGTTTAGATTCAATTGTTGATAGAAATGTATTTATTGCCATTTTATTGTTCATATTTTCCTTCTTCTTCTTCTTCTTCTTCTTCTTCTTCTTCTTCTTCTTCCTCCTCCTCTTCCTCCTCCTCCTCCTCCTCCTCCTCCTCCTCCTCTTTTTCCTTCTCTTCTTAAAGAATACCCTTCAACATTTCATGTAATACTGGTTTGGTGGTGATGAACTCCTTTAGCTTTTTCTTATCTGTGAAGCTCTTTATCTGACCTTCAATTCTAAATGATAGCTTTTTTTTAATCTTTATTGTTCAGATTATTACAGTTGTTCCTCTTTTTTCCCCCCATATCTCCCCTCCACCCAGTTCCCACCCACCCTCTGCCCTTACCCCCCCACTGTCCTCATCCATAGGTGTACGATTTTTGTCCAGTCTCTTCTGGCACCCCCCATGCCCCTTTCCCCCTGAGAATTGTCCGTCCATTCCCGTTCTATGCCCCTGATTCTATTATATTCACCAGTTTATTCTGTTCATCAGATTTTTTATTTACTTGATTTTTAGATTCACTTGTTGATAGATATCTATTTGTTGTTCATAATTTGTATCTTTACCTTTTTCTTCTTCTTCCTCTTCTTAAAGAATATCTTTCAGCATTTCATATAATACTGGTTTGGTGATGATGAACTCCTTTAGCTTTTCCTTATCTGTCAAGCTCTTTATCTGACCTTCAATTCTGAATGATAGCTTTGCTGGGTAAAGTAATCTTGGTTGTAGGTTCTTGGCATTCATCACTTTGAATATTTCTTGCCACTCCCTTCTGGCCTGCATACTTTCTGTTGAGAAATCAGCTGACAGTCATATGGGTACTCCCTTGTAGATAACTAACTGTTTTTCTCTTGCTGCTTTTAAGATTCTCTCTTTGTCTTTTGCTCTTGGCATTTTAATTATGATGTGTCTTGGTGTGGTCCTTTTTGGATTCCTTTTGTTTAGGGTTCTCTGCACTTCCTGGACTTGTAAGTCTATTTTTTTCACCAGGTAGGGGAAGTTTTGTGTCATTATTTCTTCAAATAGGTTTTCAGTATATTGCTCTCTCTCTTCTTCTGGCACCCCCATAATTTGGATGTTGGTATGCTTGAAGTTGTCCCAGAGGCTCCTTGCACTATCTTCATATTTTTGGATTCTTTTTTCTTTTTGCTTTTCCGGTTGAGTGTTTTTTACTTCTTTGTACTTCAAATCTTTGACTTGATTCTTATGATCCTCTAGTCTGCTGTTGGATCTCTGTATAATATTCTTTATTTCAGTCAGTATATGCTTAATTTCTAGTTGGTCCTTTTTTATATCCTCGAGGGTCTCACTAGACTTATTGAGGGTCTTACTAAATTTATCGACGGTTTCTAGAAAATTCTTGAAAAACCTTATAACCGTGGTTTTGAACTCTATATCCAGGAGTTTGCTTTCCTCCATTCCTGTCATTTGTGACCTGTTTCTTTGTTTCCGCATTTTTTATGCTTCCCTGTGTTGATAGAGTGGCTTTGTGTGCTAGGTGTCCTATAGGTCCCAGTGGCTCAGCCTCCCCAATTACCTGAGGTGGACACTCTTGGTGCACCCCTTTGTGGGCTTTGTGCACAGTCTTGTTGTAGTTAAGCCTTGATTGTAGTTGGTATTACTGGGAGGAATTGACCTCCAGGCCAATTGGCTGTGAGAATCAGCTGTGTCTGCAGTGGGAGGACTTCTGAGCTGGAGACATCCTTCTGGGGCAGGACTTGCTTCAGTGGGGCTTTGGTGCTCACTGAGTCTGCCCGCTGAGTGTGTCTCTTATGGATCTGACAAGTTGTAATTTGGATGGTCCCACTCTGACCACGGGGTACACTAGCACTTGGATCTCTAAGGAGGTGCTAATTTAGCCTCTGCCTGAGGCTACCCAGCAGGAGCTACGGAGAGGTCTGCAGATTCCTCTTCTTTGTTTGGGATTTGGAGGTGCCCAGATGAGGCCCAGCTGTGAAGAAATGAAAGCTGCTGTGGGGCTTTGGGCCTTCTTTTGGATGTTCTGGGTCTCTCTGACCCAGCTGCAGCTTGTTAGGTAATTTTAGATTGCAAAGGGCCAGGCCATTCATATGCAAAAGCCTCTGTACACAGCTTGGGTGTGGTGGGGTCTCAGGGAATCAACAGGGCGGAGCAAACAGCTATGGCTGATCATCAGCCCTGCCCTTAAGAGGTCCCGGGTCTCAGTGTCCTGCGGTAATTGCTGCAAGCACCTCTGAGAGAAAGCCGCCCTCGAGTTCTGCCCGATGCCAGACAGTTGGGTCCCCAGAGACTCACCCGGAACTGGAGTTCAGGGCTGTTGGGAGCTTGTGTCTCCCTCCTAATTGAAAAAGACAACCACGTCCTCAGTTGCCAGCCCTTTCCACGCACTCGCCTCTGTACCTCTGCACTTTACTTCAGCACCTCCTCTGAGTCTCAGTGTGCTTTTCTCTTTCCTTCTAATTGTAGAATTTCCACCCAGCCAGCCTTCCTGTGGTTTTGGATGATGTCCGTTTTGTCTTTTAGTTGTATTTTTTAAGTGGTTGTGCGAGGCATCAATTTCAGGTGTTTACCTATGCCGCCATCTTGGCTTCTCCCCCTAAATGATAGCTTTGTTGGGTAGAGTAATCTTGGGTATAGGTCCGTGCTATCCATCACTTTGAATATTTTTTGCCACTCCCTTCTGGCCTGCATAGTTTCTGTTGATAAATCAGCTGACAGTTGTATGGGTGCCCCCTTGTAGGTAACTAACTGCTTTTCTCTTGCTGCTTTTAAGATTCTTTGTCTTTAACCTTTGGCTTTTTAATTATGATGTGTCTTGGTGTGTTCCTTTTTGGGTTCCTCTTATTTGGGACTCTGTGCTTCCTGTCTATGTCCATAGGTAATGTGTATATTCATATAAGACTTGTAAGTCTAGCCAAAACCGGTTTGACTCAGTGGATAGAGCATTGGCCTGCGGACTGAAAGGTCCCAAGTTCGATTCCGGTCAAGGGCATGTACCTGGGTTGCGGGCACATCCCCAGTAGGAGATGTGCAGGAGGCAGCTGATCGATGTTTCTCTCTCATCGATGTTTCTAACTCTCTATCTCTCTCCCTTCCCTTCCTCTCTGTAAAAAATCAATAAAATATATTTAAAAAAAAAAAAAAAGACTTGTAAGTCTATTTCTTTCACCAGGTAGTGGAAGTTTTCTCTCATTATTTCTTAAAATAGGTTTTCAATCTCTTACTCTCTCTTTTTTCCTTCTGCACCCCCATAATGCGACTATTGGTAGGCTTGAAGTTGTCGCAGAGACTCCTTACACTGTCTTCATATTTTTGTATTCTTTTCTCTTTTTGCTCTTCTGATTGTGTGTTTTTTGCTTCCTCAAATTTCAAATCATTAATTTGATTCTCGGAATTCTCTACTATTGAATTCCTGTAAATTATTCGTTATTTTAGTTCATGTATGCTTAATTTCTGACTGATCGTTTTCTATCTTTGGCATTCTCATGCCAAAAATTGAATAATCTTATATCCGTGGTTTTGAACTCTGTATCCATTAGTTTGCTTTTGTCCATTTCTTTCATTTGTGACATGTTTCTTTGTCTCTGCATTTTTGCCAGTTCCCTGTGTTTGTTTCTATGTATTGGGTAGAGCTGCTATGTCTCCTGGAGTTGGTAGAGTGGCCTTGTGTAGTAGGTATCCCGTAGGGCTCAGTGGCTCAGCCTCCCAGTCTCCTGAGCTGGGCACTCTAGGTGCACCCCTTTGTGGCTTGTGTGTAGAGTCTTGTTGTAGTCGAGGCTTGATTGCTGTTGGCGTCACTGGGAGGAATTGACCTCAAGGCCAGTTGGCTGTGAGGACCAGTTGCAACTACAGTGGAAGAGCTGCTGTGCATGATAAAACCCTATGGAGCAGGACTTGCTTCAGTGGGACTATGGTGCTCACTCAGTCTGCCCTTGAGTGTGTTGATTGTGGATGTGTAGAGCTGTAATCTGGTATGGTCTGAAGCTGTCCACCAGGTACACTGGCTCTTGGGTCTGCAGGAAGGTGCAAAGTCAGCCACTGCTTGGGGCCACCTGGCAGGAGCAGCAGAGAGATATGCAGACTTCTCCTATTTGTATTGGATTTGGAAGTGCCCAGGTGAGACCCAGCTTTGAACCAAGGCAGGCTGACGCTGGTGCCAGTGCCAGGTCATGGGCCTTTTACTGATAGGTATGGGCCATGCTGACACCACCTGTAGCTTGTTTGAAAGATTTTAGGAAAGCCTGAAGCCTAAACCAGGACAGAACATTCATATGTAAAGGCTGCTGCAAACAGCTTGGGTGGAGCTGCAAATTGGATGGGGTGGGGTCTCAGTGAATCACCTGGGCAGAGCAAACACATGTGCTCCAGGTTTATGGGGACTCCGGGATATGGTTGCCAAGCCAATCACCCCTGGGGCAGGGGAGGTCTAGGCATAGGAACAATGACCCCTGAAAGCCATCTCCGAGTTCCTGCCCCATGCCAGACAATCCAGTTCCTCCCCATATGCTTCTGGGTCCCTCAACGCTTCCTAGCACTGGAGCTCAGAGGAAGCAAATCTGCGTAAATTTGTACCTGGCTCTTTAAGAGGGACACCTGTGTCTCTGGCAGCCTCCATGTCCCCCTGCTACAATTCCAACTGGTTTTTACAGCCCGAAGTTACGGGGACTTTTCTTCCCAGCTCTGGGGCCCTGGGTGGGGGTCTGGTGTGGGGCTGGGTCCTCTTGCTCCTCACAGCAGCCTCTGCAGGGACGATCTCCCTCTGGGTTAAAATATATACTATATAAAAACTGTCAAAATATACTATATAAGACCATAGTAATTATACCAGTAATATTATCCCGGGAATAGGATATAAAGAGATCAATGACCCTAGCTGGTTTGTTACTTTGTTATTCAAGTTTTCATAGTATCTCTGCTGAGTATTTTCATATATCTTGTAAGTACTCAGCTTTTTCACATTTCAAATATGAAACATATTTTTAGCTCAGGCAAAAAATGAATATCATTTTTATTCTTTTCAGAGGAAACCACCACCAATGGTTTAACATATGCTATTCAAATCCCTTTCTCTATATTTACATACATTCATACTTAACGTATACCTCTAGAGTGGGAGCCGGATGAAGGAGGGCACAAGGTGGGGAAATGGGGGGCATCTGTAATACTCTCAACAATAAAAATAAATTAAAACATTTTTCTGGGATCATACTTTATTATTTTGCAACATGCTATCTTCCCCCTTAACAGTATATATTGGAGACTTTCCTATTTGTACATTTAGATCAAAACTATTCTTTTGTTTTCTGTTGTGGTAAGATATACATAATGTAGCATTTAAAATATTAAAAAGTATTTTTAAGTGTCAATTCAGTGGTAGTGAGTACATTCACATTATTGTTGCAGTCATAATCACCATCCATCTTTAGAACTTTTTCATCTCACACTGAGACTCTATACCCATTAAACCTAACTCATGATTCCTTCCTATTCCCCCCCTGGCAATCACCCTTCTACTTCCTATCTCTGAATTTGACTACTCTACAAACCCATTCTTTTTAATGCCTACATATAGATACATCATAATTTCTTTAACCAGTCCCATTTATTTGCTAATAAAAACAGTGCCATAATGAGCATTATATTAAATGCATCTGTGCATATATACAAATATTTCTTCAAGATACATTAAGAAATAGAATTATGGAATTATTATTTTTATTAGATAACTTTCATGTTGTTTTCAAAGTAGACTTTATGATATATGAGAATTATGTAAATTTATTCTTATGCGATGGTCAAAAAAGTACCCTTTAATTTGCATTTACCTAAGACCTTGAGGATATTTCACATATCTGTTGTTTGTTAATATTTTTTCTGTGACTTGCTTGTTTATATCTTTTGCCTAGTTTTCAAAAAGTACAAATACAGTTTTATAGTATAAAAAAATTTCTTCATACATTCTGATTTTAAATGTTTTGTTATATATATTGAACATGATTTATCCCAGACTTTTGCTTATCTTTGAACTTTAAGTGGTTTTTTTTTTTTTTGTCATGAGAAAGTCTTAAAATTTTTATGATTAAAACATGTCAGCCTCTTTCTTTATATCGTCCAGACTTTAAGGTCTTAATTAGAACAGAAGGCTTTATTTTCAAATTTTAAAACTGAATCTCTTAACATTTACCTCTGATTTGTTTGAAATATTGTTTTTTATTTATGATTAATGATATGATTCTAATTTTATTCTTTTTTCAAATGAAGACTCATTTGCTTCATTATCATTTATTTTGAAAAGCCCATCCTTTTTTTTCTTTTGATTTGAAATTTCACTTTTATCATACATACTACATGGGTCTCTTATGGACTCTCTTCTGTTCCATTGATCTCCCTCTCTCTCTCTTTTTTTTTTCTCATTGATTTCAGAGAGGAAGGGAGAGGGAGAGAGGGGTAGAAATATCAATGATGAAAGAGAATCATCAATTGGCTGCCTCCTGCACGCCCCCCCTATTGGGGATCGAGCCCGCAACCCAGGCATGTACCCTTGACCAGAATTGAAACCGAGACCCTTCAGTCTGCAGGCTGATGCTCTATCCACTGAGCCAAACCAGCTTGGGCCATTGATCTTTTTATCCTATTGCTGGGACAATATTACTGGTATAATTACTATGGTTTTATATAGAACTAGTGACCCGGTGCACGATATTTCTGCATGGGGGGGTGGGGGCGTTCCCTCAGCTCAGCCTGCACCCTCTCCAATCGGACATCCCTCATGCAATCTGGGACCACTGGCTCCTAACCACTCACCTACCTGCCTGCCTGATTGCCCCTAATCAGCGGTTCTCAACCTATGGGTCGCGACCATCGGAAAAGACATATAGCATATCAGATATTTACATTACGATTCATAACAGTAGCAAAATTACAGTTATGAAGTAGCAACAAAATTAATTTTATGGTTGGGGTCACCACAACATGAAGAACTGTATTAAAGGGTCGCGGCATTAGGAAGGTTGAGAACCACTGACCCCTCTGCCTGCCTGACTGATCGCCCCTAACTGCCTCTGCCCCCCTGGTTGCCTCCAACTGCCCTCCCCTGCCGGCCTGAGCTCACCCCCAACTGCCCTCCCCTGCCTGCCTGATCTCGCCCCCAACTACCTCTGCCTCAGCCCCCACCACCATGGCTTTGTCCAGAAGGAAGTCGGACATCCGGAAGATGACCAGTCGACCCGGTCTAATTAGCATATTACCCTTTTATTAGTATAGATAGATTATATAGGATAGGATTGCTTAAGTGGGGGGAAAAGCCTTTTTCAGCAGGAGGAGATGCTCTTGGCAGACAAAAACACATAATCCCTATATCTGGACTGATAGCCAGCCATATGCACTATACTGCCAAACCGGTTATTAAAAAATTGAACCACTTGCTGAAACCGGTTTGGCTCAGTGGATAGAGCGTCGGCCTGCGGACTCAAGGGTCCCGGGTTCGATTCCGGTCAAGGGCATGTACCTGGGTTGCGGGCACATCCCCAGTGGGAGATGTGCAGGAGGCAGCTGATCGATGTTTCTCTCTCATCGATGTTTCTAACTCTCTATCTCTCTCCCTTCCCTTCCTCTCTGTAAAAAATCAATAAAATATATTTTTAAAAAATTGAACCACTTTCTTACACCTTACACCAAACAGCTGTTGCCCTTAAAACCCCTCGTCAGCCCTCATTCTGCCTTTGCAGTTCATCCAAATTAGGTTCTGATTGGTCAGTTTCTATGCCAGTCAGCGTCAAAAGCTCCGCCTCCTAGGCAGCCATTGGCTCCTCGCACTTCACCCAGATTTTGTTCTGATTGGTCAGTTTCTATGCCAGTCAGCGTTTCCAGGCCTATCTCAGGTCTAATCAGAGAGGTGGGGCTGATCAGCAACCACCCCAGGCTGCTGGCAAGCTGGCTGAACTCATGACCTCTCGAAGAGCGAGAGAGAGGCGTAGCTGCTGGCAAGGCCTAGAGAGAGAGGCAAGGGCTGATCAGCAGCTGCCACAGAGGCTGCAGATCAGACCCTGCTTCTCTCTCTGGGCCTCACCAGCACCCACGGCAGCTGCTGATCAGCCCCGCCTCTCTCTCTCCAAGAGGTCAGCAGTTCAGCCCACTCACCTGTTTGCGCCCACCTGAGCCTGCTGCATGCACAGCCTGGCATTCAGTCATCCCTTTGGTCGTTTTGGATGTTACAGACCCTGACTCTTTATATAAATAGGTATTTTGACAGATAGTGGGGCAAAGTGCTCACATTATCCTTCATTGTGAATATTTTATTGGTTATTACTATTACTCCTAAATTGCACTTTGGGTTTAGGTTACCAAATCTCATTTAAGAAATCTTGTTTGGGATTTATTGAATTTATGATTAATTTGATATCTTGATAACTATCTTTTTAATAAAGAGTGTTCCTATACAGGAACTTAGGTGGTATCTCCTAAGTACATTCACATCATTAAAATTTTTTTATGTATCTCAATACATAACAACTTTAGTTATTACAGTAACCAGAACATCTAATAGTGTTGGACAGCAGTAGTGATAGTAACAATTTTTGACTTGTTTCTGTCTCTGTTGGAAATGCTTTTGTTTTATATGAAATATGTTGTTTTGGGGAAGTTTCTAGTAGATGCCCTTAATGTGGTTGAGGACATTTATTTCTAGGTAAATGTGGATTTTCTTTTATCAGGAATAAATGTTGAATTTTATCAAGTGTTTTTTAAGCATCTGTTGAGATATTCACTTTTCTTTAATTTTTTCATGTTATGAATTATACCAGATAAAGGCTCATTCTTGCATTTCTGAGAAAATATCATTTAGCTTTTAAAATATAATGATACATTTTTGCTATTATTCCACTTACAGAGCTGCCTTTAAAGTTTGTTTTTTGTGTGTGCTGTCTTATTTGATGATGGGGTTTTAAGATGTAACATATCTTTATGGCCATATTCTTTGTATCAGAAAACCATATCGAGTGATAAGGGAATGCAATCTCATCTCTAGTTATTATATTACTAGAGGCCAGTTGCACGAAGAGATTCGTGCAATAGGCCTTCCCTTCCCCTGGCTGCCGGCACTGGTTTTCCTCTGGCACCCGGGACCCAGGCCTTCGATCTGGCTGGAGCCTTCAGTCTTTGTGGCTCTGGCCAGAGCCTTCAGTCTTCGCTCCTCCACTTCGCACCTATGTATGCAAATTAACCGCCATCTTTGTTGGGTTAATTTGCATACTCTCCTGATTGGCTGGTGTGTATAGCTGAGGGACGGTCAATTTACATGTTTGTCTATTATTAGGTAAGATGTTCTAAATATGCTCACTGTATATTCAGGTAAAAGGTGGAACTAAATAGTTTCTAATAGGTTATTATTGACCTGTTGTTTTTTTAAATCCTCACCTGAGGATATTTTTCCATTGATTTTTAGAGAGAGTAGACAAGAGAGAGAGAAAGACAGAGAGAAATATTGATGTGAGAGAAACACATGGATTGGTTGCTTCCAGCACACCCTGACCAAGGCCTAGGCTGGGAAGAAAGGAGCCTGCAATCAGGGTATGTGCCTTTGACCCAATTGAACCTGGGTCCCTTCGGTCCGCAGGCTGACACTTTATCCATTGAGCCAAATCGTCTAGGGCTTATTGACCATTTTTGAAAGCTACACAATACTACAAGAATGTAGATCTACATTTTCATATTCTCAAGTTTTCATTTTTTTAAATTAAATTTATTGGGGTGACATTGGTCAACATGAACATATAGGTCTCAGGTGTGGGTTTCTATGTTATAAGATCTGTATGTTAAAGATTTTAAATATTGTGACCTAACAAATATTTAACCAATTTGCCTTTTTCTTTTCCTTTAAAGTTTATTGTGAAGGACTCTGTTGAAGAAAATATGCTGAAAATACAAAATACAAAGAGAGAACTTGCAGCTGGAGCCTTTGGAACAAAAAAAACAAATGCCAGTGAAGTGAAACAAGCTAAAATTAATGAAATTAAAACTTTAATTGATTTATAATTTGTGGGATTTTGGTAAGATTGGTTTGATCAGATATATAGTTGTTTTAGAAATGAGAAAAATACAGTTTTAGAAATGAGATCTCATGAATATATCTTCTAGAAGGGGCATGTTTTTTTGTCAGTGAAGTAGTATTACTGATACATAATCTCTTCTATATATGAACCTATATTTTAATGATATTTCAAATAGCAGTAAGTACTGTTATATACTGTGGCCTAAAAGAATTTTTTTGAGAAAAAAAGTTACTTTGTTATTCAAGTTTTCATAGTATCTCTGCTGAGTATTTTCATATATCTTGGAAGTACTCAGCTTTTTCATATTTCAAATAAGGTAAAACCTTTTATACTTTTGACCAAATAAAGAGTTATTTTCTGTGTTGGACACATTTGGTTTTCCATCAATCCTCCTGTTTGTGATGCAATGGATTCAACAGTCCTTGTAAACTATTCATATATACACAGTCTATAGAAAAGATTGGTTTTATTGGACTTTCAAAGACCATATTTGCATTCCAGAACCAAACCTTAAAATGAGAGACCAAAGTCCAAGTTAGTAATTTACTTATAATTTTTTTTTTACAGTTTCATTGAGATATAATTCATATAAGTGATTTGCAGTTTTATGTTCATGAAAAAGATTAGGGACTGTGTTAGAGTACTGTGTTCTCCATTTTAGTCAGGTACTATTCATTGCTTAAATGTAACTTGATGTGTTAGTGTGTAAATATGGTCTGTGGGGGTGAAAGGGAGCAAATTCTACCCAATTTGACTTAAATTATGGAATTGCTGAATAGATATTTCTATATATAGATAACTTTTATTTATGTAGGTTTTTTTAAAAAATAACTTTATACATTTTTATAATTCAGAAGACTGCTATATGTGAGAGATACAATACCTAGGTGGAAGTTGGACTGGATGACCTCCAAAATAATTTTGACTCTTAAAGACATCTTAGTCCTGAAAGGAAAAATGTCTTTGTTATTGTGTTTAGAATCAGAATTTGTGTTTGGACCTTCAGTAATTCATCCTTCCATCTATCTACAGAATTTATCATCTTTCTGTTACTTTTCTGTTAGTCAAACTCACAGTAGTTACCATAGAATTCTAGATGATTCTTTGAATCACATTTAAAATACATAAGCTATAATTCAGCAATCAGATTAGGCAATCAGTGTTGTTTTTCCCTTAAGGGAAACTTTTTTTTTTAATTCAAAGAAAGAAGAGATTAATTACTCTAATAGGAGAAGCTTTATGTTTGATGATCCAGACTAGAGAACACCTTATATTTTACTTGTAGTGTTAGAAGTGACTTGACTGAAAGATAGGAAATTGAGGCAATGTTGTGTTCTGGGGCACACATCTGAGGTTTATGCCAAATCTATTAACAGCTAAGTCCTCTCTTTCCTGTGTCCTGTCTCTTGCTTCAAGGAAACAGTGGGTTAGATTGCAAGAATTTTTCCAGTTTCTTTTCTCTTTGGCAGTAGGTGAGGTAGGGCTGATGAAAAGGATCAGCAGACCTTTCTACAGGGACAAGAGTGGACAGGGACACTAGCATTAAGGAGCAATGGGGAAGTTCTTTACATTATGGGACTAGCATTACACAAAAAATTGGGTGGATCAAAATCTCATCAAATACAGTAAGTGGATTCTCTATATACCAGTTCTTCAGAGAGAGTAAATATAAAAGGAGCCAACAAAAAAACAATACAGCCTAACTCTTCTGGCTTACAAAAGTAAAGTCTTGCAAGCTCACTATAGAGGTGAAGACTGCTTGCTTCTTTACCCAGACATTTACATACTTGTGTTTTTAAACACATTCATAATAAATTTGGCGAGTAATTTAAAAATACCTTTCTATTTTTGTATAGTTCTATTAAATAGTGTTAAGTAAAAAAACAAGTTTAATCCATCCTAAGAAAATATGTAAACCACTGGAATGAAAAGTTCACATTATGCTATGTTGTTAATTGTTTCATTATTATGTAGAATAATAGCCTTAGAAGTATCTTGAAGGCATTGTATTCCCACTTGTGGTTCAAACTGAATTTTGTTTTAAATCTAAAATCAATAAAAGTTTCAAAACTTTATTCGCTTCCTCAGTGCCATAATTTTAATGACTTTTTCTTTAAAGAAAATTTAATCTTTCATAAATATCACACTTCTATGAAGATGTCTATATTACTATATTAGTTGAGTTTCTTGCTTAGAAATCAGTGTATATAATTTTTAACTTTATGTTAAATGTCTTGATATTCTAAAATATTGGTTCTAATTATTTTTTTACCTATGATAATACCTATGTATAGTGGTGTTACTAAAGAATACACAGTGCATTATAGATTTTGCTCTATTACAGCTCTAGGATTGGAAATAGTTAATCAAGAAAATGATCTTCTGTTTATTATCAGTGAGTACCAATGAAATTATCCTCCAACAGTGTCTGTTTTCTGTTAGGGGACACCAAAGACATTGGTATATATATTTATTTATTTATTTATCATACTTGCCACAGTTCTATTCATTGGGATTTGGAAGATTCACCAAAATTATGAAGACAATTTTATGTTTGGCTCCTTAAAAAGAACTCAGATGTTTAACCTTAAGTTTTTAAGTATATTAACTTTAAAATATTTGCAAAATATGTAATATAACAGCTTACCCTCATTTAATTCATTATTGAGTATATAGTAACATTTCTTACATGTTCTACATTGTGGATTTGGTACCTAGTTTGTGTGGTACTTCTGAATAAAAAAGCTAAAAATACTAGTAGCTATGAAGGACTGCTTCCCTGCCATCTTTCCAGTGGCCTGGAAACCTGTAAGCAGGCATAATGTTTTCTTTCATGTTGATATATTTGCACTTATTGTGTAGTAATGAGGGGGAGCAGACTTCTATAGAAAGCCATGATAATTTACTCCTTATATATATATTTACTCCTTTTGTGTGATTTCTTATTCCCAATCAGATCTTTTAATGGTAAAAATGGGATATTTTTTTCTCTCTGTTCTCCCTACTCAACCTTCCTGATCAAGAATGGTCTGACAAATTTAAACCCATTTCTACTTTTAAATTTATAAATTAATTTCCATATGAAAATATAACTTTAATAACATATATAATTTAATGTCTGTGGCACAGGCCACCTCCATTAACTTGAACCAGGTATCCAAAACTTTATAGTAACGAGGCTGCACTGGGACCTCCCCATTTTGAGCAGATGTCAAAGTGACTTATTAAGCTGGTAGATGAAACAGATTCTAGGGCATGTCTTGGCACATTTGAAACCCAGTCTAGACTATTTTAAGAGGGTATTCAATGTGATCAGAAGTGATATTAAGAGTCATCAAAGAGGCCGAAACCAGTTTGGCTCAGTGGATGGAGCGTCGGCCTGCGGACTGAGGGGTCCCGGGTTCGATTCCGGTCAGGGGCATGTACCTGGGTTGGGGGCACATCCCCAGTGGGGGATGTGCAGGAGGCAGCTGATCGATGTTTCTCTCTCATCGATGTTTCTGACTCTCTATCTCTCTCCCTTTCTCTCTGTAAAAAATCAATAAAATATATTTTTTAAAAAAAAAGAGTCATCAAAGAGGTATATTGTTAAATATATGTTCTATTTCCTAGAGCAGAGATAATGGTCTAATGTCTTAGGAAGGTTTTCATTAAGTCTGCTGTCTTTTTAGCATTATAGTTTATTAAAAATAAAGGCAGATAAAGTTAACCAGGACACAGCTTCCTGAATCCACTAATTTACCCCTTTTGTTAAGGGAGGGAAGGGTTATTCCCTAATGGTACATTGTAGGTTTAAAAAAAAGTTTTGCACTGGTAACAACAGTTGATAAAGAAAAGGTAAATTAAATATTTCATGAGAAATGGTCTACTGCAGGAGTCTTTTTTAAAATATATGTATAGGTATATATATATATATATATATATATATTGTTGTAGTTGATTTCAGAGCAGGAGAGGGAGATAGAGATAGAAATATCAATGATGACAGAAAATCATTGATCAGCTGCCTCCTGCACACCCTACACTGAGAGGCGAGCCCACAACCTGGAAATTGCCCTGACTGGGAATTGAACCGGGACCTCCTAGTTCACATAAGTCAACGCTCAACCACTGAGCCACACTGGCCAGGCTAGTGCAGGAGTTTTATGTGCCTTGCAGATATTAGTGTAAGGAGAATTAAGATAAACATCCACGTTCATTGTCTGTGAATTAAAGACCTTGATGAAACATGGAGGTGATCTCCAGACATGGATCTGATCTTTGTGTAGGCATACTTGTCTTACAGCAAAAGGATATTATGTCTACCATTGTTCACAAGGATAAAAAAATAAGAATACATCTACAAATGTATGTTGTAATCTGAGTTATTATTGCCTTTTTACACATCTTACTAAGTATTTTAGGCTCCCTGGAAATGATTTTGCAGTATAATTAATTATACAGTTTTGCATGGAAAAGTTAATATTTCACCTTAATGAAAGTGGATCAGGGGAGGAAAAGAAATGTTGGCCTAGTTCAGTGACTTTCCAGCCTCATAACTTAGCACTTTTAGGCACATTATGCTTTCTTCTATGGTAAACTTGTTATCGTTTCTGATTCCAAAGGTAACAGCCTTGACTGACTACTTAAAATAAGAAATTATATAAACTTTTTCACCGTAGTTTTATGCTATGTAAAAAATAGGAAACAAAAGATAGTAAGTAAATATAAAGATTAGTACTGAGTAATAGGTTTGATCCCCTCTATTTGCTTTGATATCATTTATCAAACATAAAAAAGGCTTTTAATCTTGTGATCTCTTCTGATTCAGATGGAGAGACCCAAAATACAGGTAATTATTCAAATTGCATATTAGGTGGCCACAACAGTAAGGCAGTATTAGTTGCCTGAAGATTAGGTTTCTGTTCATCTCAACTGGGATCCAGAGCCAAAAGTGTTCTGACCAGCTTACATACTAGCCTTCAGTAAATCTATGTACTTGACTCAGTAGAAAAGGACTAGCCTTCATTCAAAGGCCAGATTATTAAACGTTTGACTCTTCCTATTTTTGTCCTAGGCAAACAGTAGTGAGAAATGGTAAATAATAGACTGGACATCATGAAAGAAACCTCAAAAAAAGTGAACACAGAATAAGTATATGAAAAGAGTGAGCTGCTTAGTATAGACATTAAGGAGCCCTTACCCCTAAAAGGATGTGTTGACCCTGAGCACATCATGATATCATAGCATAGTCGTACAATTGGAGCTTTGCCTCTTCTGGTACAATATAGCAACTGAAAACAGGATAATTCTGTGAAGGTGTGTAAGATACAAGGGTTACACAGTGAATTGTCAATTGACATTGTTGATGGGTTCTGTGACTTTAAGCAAATGAAGCATGACAAGCAATTTTACCATAGGCTGATATACACAAGAGTTAGGGTCCTACAATGTCTCATCATTTTGTAATGAAACTATCTGCTATATGTTGTGAAACTGAATAGCGTCTAAGCCAAAACTTACAACTTAATTTCTACCCATGGATTTTCTTATCCATTTACTTTTATATTATAACTAGTGGCCTGGTGCACAGATTCGAGCACATTGAAAGGAAATTAGAAGAAATATTTTAATATCACTATTCGCCCTTTCTCTATAATAGATGTGTCAATCAAATTCACAATCAACAATGACAGATCAAAGCACACACATGTGATTGGTGCCAGCGAGAGCTTTATATGTATCACGCATGCGCTAGTCAACTTAGCCTTTTATATATATAGAATAAACCTGCTTAATTAGATCTGCTTTCTGAGGTAGCTCATTTAAACTTTTTCCAGCCCAATGAAGCACCCCAACTTCTCTTTCAGGTAATTGTCAGCCACACAGCAGTAAATATCAGCATGAAGCAGATTATTATTGTAGATCACACAGGGAAAACAAAGGGTAAAATATTTAATTGCAGCAGTGTTTGACTATTATTTTGAGAAAACCTGAAGTCATTTTCAAGGTCCACCATTTCTTACTTCTTTTCAGTCAGGTAAAGTTTCTAAGCTTTCTAAATCTCCATTTTCCAGTTAATGAAAAGAAAATAGGATTCCATCGAGTCTCCTATCTATCTACTCCAGGACTTCTGTGAGGATCAAATGAGATGAGGCACAGGAAAACACTTCACAGATATTTGGTTAAAGTGTGAAATGTTTGCCCCTGGATATAAAGCAAGTCATGTTCCTGGGCTAAAGAAACTGCAAGGAGGCTAGTTGTAACTAGGGAGAGGAAGCTGGGTGTTACTACGTGATGTTATTACCCGGCACCCACAGTGACCAGTTCCGAGCTGGGCCGGGCTGTGGACCACATTTTGCACCATGGGGTCTTGGCAGCACTGGCTGCAATTTGGTGGGCTGTCGCTCCGGGGTGGTGGCGGGCCTGTGTCCCACTTGGGAGAAGCCAAGTGTTGCTCTGTGGGCACATCATGGCAGCACCTGCATTGAGCATCTGCCCCCTGGTGGTCAGTGCGCATCATAGCGACCAGTCAGACAGTTGTACATTTAGCATATTAGCCTTTTATATATATACTAGAGGCCCGGTGCACGAAATTCATGCACTGGGGATGGGTGGGGGGTCCCTTAGCCCAGCATGTGCCCTCTTGCAGTCCGGGACCCCTCCCTTGTTACTGCCCACCTGCTTGCTGCTTCCAACGGCTTGGCTTGCTGCTCCTTAGTTCTGCCACGAAGGCCTTGGGTCTGCTGGGAGCTGGGCCTGCGGGTTTGTGTCTATGATACCCCCAGCAGCCCCAGCACCAAGGTGGTGGGCCTTGGGGCTGCTGGGTACAGGCCCCCCGTTGCGTGTTTGTGTCTTCTATCAGGCCCCCAGCAGCCCCAGCAGCCCCAGCACCACCTAAATAACTTAAGGGAAACTTTATTTAGTCTTCTTTTAAAAGCAATCTAGTTTAAAAATGAGTTGCAGTTAAGACAGAACAAAGAACATGGTACTTAAGAGTGAGATAGACTGACAGAGGAGAGGCTGGGCACTGGTCAGGGGCTTATATGCCAACTGTTCTCCACCTGGGAAATGATGTAAAATCGGTTTCTTTAGTTTTCTGCTTAATGGTCTTCTCCAGCATTGAAGTCAGAGGACCCGCCTTCCAGCCCGTAGGCTGCTTCTCAGAGTCGAAATTTTCGCCATAGGACTCTGCCTAGGACAGGACCTCTGCACCCCCAGGGTGCATAAACACACAGGGCTTCCATTAGGCTCTGCTGATCCCGGGGCTGGAGGCCTCTCGGCTCCGCTGATCCAGGCTGCCTGGAGGCCTCTCGACTCCGTTGCTCCCGGGGCGGGAGGCCTCTCGGCTCCTCCGATCCCGGGCGGGGAGGCCTCTCGGCTCCTCCGATCCCGGGGCGGGAGGCCTCTCGGCTCCATTGATTCAGGGGCGGGAGGCCTCTCGGCTCCGCTGAACCCGGGGCGGGAGGCCTCTCGGCTCCGCTGAAGCCAGGGCCGGGAGGCCTCTCGGCTCCGCCGATCCTGGGGCCGGGAGGCCTCTCGGCTCCACTGATCCCGGGGCCGGGAGGCCTCTCGGCTCTGATCCCGGGGCGGGAGGCCTCTTGGCTCCTCCGATCCTGGGGCCGGAGTCCTCTCGACTCCATTGATTCCAGGGCGGGAGGCCTCTCGGCTCTGCTGATCCAGGCGACCGGGAGGCCTCTCGGCTCCATTGATTCCGCTGATCCCGGGGCCGGGAGGCCTCTCGGCTCTGATCCCGGGGCGGGAGGCCTCTCGGCTCCGCTGATCCCGGGGCCGGGAGGCCTCTCGGCTCCGCTGATCCCGGGGCGGGAGGCCTCTCGGTTCCGCCGATCCCGGGGCCGGGAGGCCTCTCGGCTCCAATCCCGGGGCGGGAGGCCTCTCGGCTCCGATCCCGGGGTGGGAGGCCTCTCGGCTCCGCTGAAGCCGGGGCCGGGAGGCCTCTCGGCTCCGCCGATCCCGGGGCCGGGAGGCCTCTCGGCTCTGATCCCGGGGTGGGAGGCCTCTCGGTTCCGCTGATCCCGGCCTGGCTGCCGCCGCCATCTTGGCTGACAGTTAATTTGCATATACTCACTGATTAGCCAATGAAAAGGGTAGCGGTCCTACGCCAATTACCATGTTTCTCTTTTATTAGTGTAGACTAGAGGCCCGGTGCACAAAAATTTGTGCACTCGGGGGGGAGAGGGGGTCCCTCAGCCCATCCTGTGCCCTCTCGCAGTCTGGGACCCCTCAGGAGATAATCACCTGCTGGCTTAGGCCTGCTCCTGGGTGGCAGAGGGCAGGCCCAATCCCTACTTGCAGCCCCTGGTTGGCCTCAGAGCAGGGCCGATTGGGGAGTTGGGGCGCCGCCCCCTGTCATGCACAGAGCAGGGCGGATGGGGAGGTTGTGATGCCACCCCTAGTCACGCTCAGGGTAGGGCCGATTGGGGGGTTGGGGCACCGCCCTCTGTCACACTCAAGGCAGGGTCGATAGGGAAGTTGCGGCGCGACCCCCTGCCATGCACAGAGCAGGGCCGATCAGGGGGTTAGGGCGCTGCCCCCTGCCATGCACAGAGGAGGGCCGATCAGGGGGTTGGGGCGTTGCCCCCTGTCACACACAGAGCAGGGCCCATCAGGGGTTTGGGGAGCTCCCCCTTGTCATGCACAGAGCAGTGTCAATTAGGGGTTTTGGGAGCTCCCCCCTGTCATGCACAGAGCAGGGCCCGTGGGGGGGGGGTGGTAGTTGAGGTGCCACACCCTGTCACACTCAGGGCAAGGCCGATGGGGAGGTATGGCTCTACCCCGTCTCACATAGAGCAGGGCCCGTGGGGGGGTTGGGGCGCCACCACTGTCACACACAGAGCCGCAGGGCAATCGGGGTTGGGGCGCCGCCCTCTATCACCCACAGAGCAGGGCTGATCAGAGGGTTGGGGCGCTGCCCCCTGTCACACACAGAGCCGCAGGGCCGATCAGGGGGTTGGGGCGCTGCCCCAATGACACACAGAGCCGCAGGGCAATCAGGGGGTTTGGGCACTGCCCCCTGTCACGCTGATCCCGGTGCCGAGAAGCCTCGAGGCTCCGCTGATCCCGCCTAGAAGGGTCACAGGTCCGGGTCCCAGACCGCAGACAGCCTTGCCTGCTGCTGCCTGCCTTCAGTATGCAAATTAGCCGCCATCTTGTTGCTTCAGGGTGGGGGTCCCCACTGGGGTGCCTGGCCAGTCTGGGTGAGGGGCTGAGGGCCGTTTTCAGGCTGGCAGGCGACTGGAGCTCCAAACCTCTCCTTTTATTCTTTTTTTTTTATTCTGGCATTTATTTACCTTCTATGGCTGTCACTGGAGCTGAGAGCTGGCTTTCTCTCTGAGGCTCAGCTGAAAGCAGGTTTCTGGCCTTTGTTTTCTGTATTCGAAACAATGTTGCGACTCCAGCTCTGAGATCCCGGCTGACTGACAGGAGCTTTCTGGAGTTTTGTTTATCTTCTGTAAATGTTACTATGTTTCCAACTGAAGCTCAGAGGCCGGCGGGGAACGTTGGAGTCCACAGCAAGCAAGCCTCCTGTTAGCTTCCAGCTGCCTGGCTGCCGGCCGCCATCTTGGCTGACAGTTAATTTGCATAAGGATACGCTGATTAGCCAATGGGAAGGGTAGCGGTCGTACGCCAATTACCATGTTTCTCTTTTATTAGTGTAGACTAGAGGCCCGGTGCACAAAAATTTGTGCACTTGGGGGGCGGGGGGAGGGGGGTCCGCCAGCCCAGCCTGGGCCCTCTCGCAGTCTGGGACCCCTCGGGAGATAACGACCTGCTGGCTTAGGCCTGCTCCCGGGTGGCAGAGGGCACGCTCAATCCCTAGGTGCAGCCCCTGGTCAGGCTCAGAGCAGGGCCGATTGGGGAGTTGGGGCGCCGCCCCGTCATGCACAGAGCAGGGCAGATCGGGAGGTTGCGATGCCACCCTCAGTCACGCTGAAGGTAGGGCTGATTGGGGGGTTAGGGCACCGCCCCCTGTCACACTCCAGGCAGGGTTGATGGGGAGGTTGTGGCACCACCCCCTGTCACGCACAGAGCAGGGCCAATCAGGGGGTTGGGGCGCTGCCCCCTGTCATTCACAGAGCGAGGCCAATCAGGGGGTTGGGTTGCTGCCCCCTGTCACTCACAGAGCAGGGCCCATCAGGGGTTGGTGTGCTGCACCCTGTCAAACACAGAGCCACAGGGCAATCAGGGGATTGGGGAGCTCCCCCCTATCAGGCACAGAGCAGTGCTGATCAGGGGGTTGGGGCACCTTCCCCTGTCACACACAGAGCCACAGGGCGATCAGGGGGTTTGGGCACTGCCCCCTGTCACGCTGATCCCAGTGCTGGGAGGCATATTACCCTTTTACTATATAGGATAGAGGCATGGTGCACGGGTGGGGGCCAGCTGGTTTGCCCTGAAGGGTGTCCTGGATCAGGGTGGGGGTCCCCACTGGGATGCCTGGCCAGTCTGGGTGAGGGGCTGAGGGCTGTTTTCTGGCTGGCAGATGACTAAAAGCTCCCAACTGCTCCTTGTTTTCTTTTTCTTTTTTTTTATTCTGGGCCAGCTCTAGCTCTGAGGCCTCGCTGCTGAAAACATCGATACAATGTTGCGGTCCGGGGTTGACTGACAGCCCATTTCTGGGGTTTTGTTTAGCTTCTTATTTGCAACATAGTACATAGTTTCTTAGAGTTGCAGCTGAGAGGCTGGCAAGTGAGGCGGGGAACGCTGGAGTCCGTAGTCACTGGAGCAAGCAAGCCTCCCTGCTCGCTTCAGTGCATGGCTGCCGGCCGCCATCTTGGCTGACAGTTAATTTGCATATACTCACTGATTAGCCAATGAAAAGGGTAGCAGTCGTACCCTAATTACCATGTTCCTCTTTTATTAGTGTAGATACTAGAGGCCCGGTGCACAAAAATTTGTGCACTCGGGGGGGGAAGGGGGGTCCCTCAGCACAACCTGTGCCCTCTCACAGTCTGGGACCCCTCAGGGGATGATCACCTGCTGGCTAGGCCCGCATCCCGGTGGATTGGGCCTAAGATGGCAATCAGACATCCCTCTAGCAGCCCGGCAGCCCTCGGGTGATGTCCACTTGCAAGCGGGGAGCAGGCCTAAACTGCAGTCAGACATCCTTAGCGCTGCTGAGGAGGCCGAGAGGCTCCCACCACCACCGATGTACTGGCAGCCATCAGCCTGACTTGTGGCTGAGCAGAGCTCCTCCCATGTGAGAGCACTCTGACCACCAGAGGGCAGCTCCTGCATTGAGCATCTGCCCCTGGTGGTCAGTGTGTGTCATAGTGACCAGTCATTCCCAGTCCTTCTGCTGTTAGGGTCAGTTTGCATATTACCCTTTTACTATATAGGATAGAGGCCTGGTGCATGGGTGGGGGCCGGCTGGTTTGCCCTGAAGGGTGTCCCGGATCAGGGTGGGGTCCCGCTTGGGTGCCTGGCCAGCCTGGATGAGGGGATGATGGCTCTTTGTAGCTGGTCACACCCCCTTCAGGGTGGGGGTCCCCACTGGGGTGCCTGGCCAGTCTGGGTGAGGGGCTGAGGGCCGTTTTCAGGCTGGCGGGTTACTGAAGCTCCCAACCTCTCCTTTTTTTTTTTTTATTCTGGGATTTATTTATCTTCTATGGCTGTCACTGGAGCTGAGAGCCGGCTTTAGCTCTGAGGTTCAGCTCCAGCTCTGAGACCTCGGCTCCTGAAAGCAGGTATCTGGGCTTTGTTTAGCTTCTATAATTGAAACACTCTTGAAACTCCATCTCTGAGCCCACTAGCGACTGAAAGCAGGTTTCTGGGGATTGTTTAGCTTCTATAATTGCAACATAGTTGCTTAGAGTGCAGCTCCGAGTTGGGCGGCAGAAGCCGGGGAACCTTCGCTTCCTCCATCACTGGAGCAAGCAAGCCTCCTACTTGCTTCAGCTGCCTGGCTGCCAACCGCCATCTTGGTTGGCAGTTAATTTGCATATCGCCCTGATTAGCCAATGGGAAGTTTGTCGGAGGTACGGTTAATTACCATGTTTGTCTATTATTAGATAGGACTAGAGGCCCGGTGCACAAAAATTTGTGCAATCGGGGGGAAGGGAAGTCCCTCAGCCCGGCCTGTGCCCTCTCGCAGTCTGGGACCCCTCAGGGGATGACCACCTGCTGGCTTAGGACCTCTCCCTGGGGGATTGGGCCTAAGATGGCAATCAAACATCCCTCTGGAAGCCCAGCAGCCCTTGGGGGATGTCCACTTGCAAGCGGGGAGCAGGCCTAAACTGCAGTCGGACATCCTTAGCGCTGCTGAGGAGGCCGAGAGGCTCCCACCACCACTGCTGTACTGGCAGCCATCAGCCTGGCTTGTGGCTGAGCAGAGCTTCTCCCATGTGAGAGCACCCTGACCACCAGAGGGCAGCTCCTGCATTGAGCGTCTGCCCCCTGGTGGTCAGTGTGTGTCATAGTGACCAGTCATTCCCAGTCCTTCTGCTGTTGGGGTCAGTTTGAATATTACCCTTTTACTATATAGGATAGAGGCCTGGTGCACGGGTGGGGGCTGGCTGGTTTGCCCTGAAGGGTGTCCCGGATCAGGGTGGGGTCCCGCTTGGGTGCCCGGCCAGCCTGGATGAGGGGATGATGGCTCTTTGCAGCTGGTCACACCCCCTTCAGGGTGGGGGTCCCCACAGGGGTGCCTGGCCAGTCTGCTTGAGGGGCTGATGGCCGTTTTCAGGCTGGCGGGTGACTGAAGCTCCCAACCTCTCCTTTTTTTCTTTCTTTTTTTTTTTAAAATATATTTTATTGATTTTTTACAGAGAGGAAGGGAGATAGAGAGCCAGAAACATCGATGAGAGAGAAACATCGATCAGCTGACTCCTGCACATCCCCTACTGGGGATGTGCCCGCAACCCAGGTACATGCCCTTGACCAGAACCAAACCTGGGACCCTTCAGTCCGCAGGCTGACGCTCTATCCACTGAGCCAAACCGGTTTCGGCTTTTCTTTTTTATTATTCTGGGATTTATTTACCTTCTATGGCTGTCACTGGAGCTGAGAGCCAGCTTTAGCTCTGAGGCTCGGCTCCATCTTTGAGACCTTGGCTGCTGAAAACAGGTATCTGAGTTTGTTTGGCTTCTATAATTGCAACATTGTTTCTTAGAGTGCAGCTCAGAGGCCGGCAGTGGCAGACAGGGAACCTTGGCTTCCTCCATCACTGGAGCAAGCAAGCCTCCTGCTCGCTTCAGCTGCCTGGCTGCCGGCCACCATCTTGGTTGGCAGTTAATTTGCATATCGCCCGGATTAGCCAATGGGAAGCGTGTCAGAGGTATGGTTAATTACCATGTTTGTCTATTATTAGATAGGACTAGAGTCCCGGTGCACAGAAATTTGTGAACTGGGGGGTGGGGCGTGTCCTTCATCCTGGCCTGTGCCCTCTCACAGTCTGGGACCCCTCAGAGGATGACCATCTGCTGGCTGAGGCCTGCTCCCCAGTGGATTGGGCCTAAGCTGGCAATCAGACATTCCTCTGGCAGCCCGGCAGCCCTCGGGGGATGTCCACTTGCCAGCGGGGAGCAGGCCTAAACTGCAGTCGGACATCCTTAGCGCTGCTGAGGAGACAGGAGAGGCTCCCACCACCACCGCTATACTAGCAGCCATCAGCCTGGCTTGTGGCTGAGCAGAGCTCCTCCATGTGGGAGTGCACTGACCACCAAGGGACAGCTCCTGCATTGAGCGTCTGCCCCCTGGTGGTCAGTGTGTGTCATAGTGACCAGTCATTCTGGTCTTTCTGTTGTTAGGGTCAGTTTGCATATTACCCTTTTACTATATAGGATAGAGGCCTGGTGCACAGGTGGAGGCCGGCTGGTTTGCCCTGAAGGGTGTTCCGGATCAGGGTGGGGGTCCCGCTTGGGTGCCTGGCTAGCCTGGGTTATGGGATGATGGTTGTTTTCAGGCTGCCCGCACCCCCTTTAGGGTGGGGGTCCCCACTGGGGTGCCTGGCCAGCCTGGATGAGGGGCTGAAGGCTGTTTTCAGACTGCCCACACCCCCTTCAGGGTGGGGGTCCCACTAGGGTGCCTGGCCAGCCTGGATGAGGGGCTGAGGGCTGTTTTCAGGCTGCCCGCACCCCCTTTAGGGTGGGGGTCCCCACTGGGGTGCCTGGCCAGTCTGGATGAGGGGCTGAGGGCTGTTTTCAGACTGCCCACACCCCTTCAGGGTGGGGGTCCCACTGGGGTGCCTGGCCAGCCTGGATGAGGTGCTGAGGGCTGTTTTCAGGCTGCCTGCACGCCCTTCAGGGTGGGGGTCCCACTGGGGTGCCTGGCCAGCCTGGATGAGGGGCTGAGGGCTGTTTTCCGGCTGCCCCCACCCCCTTCAGGGTGGGGGTCCTTCTGGGGCTGAGGGGCTGAGGGCTGTTTTCAGGCTGCCCGCACCCCCTTTAGGGTGGGGGTTCCCACTGGGGTGCCTTGCCAGCCTGGATGAGGGGCTGATGGTTGTTTTCAGGCTTCCAGCACCCCCTTCATGATGGGGGTCTCCACTGGGGTGCCTGGCCAGTCTGGATGAGGGGCTGAGGGCCATTTTCAGGTGGGCCAAGCCTGCAACTGAAGCTCCCAGTCTCTCCTTTTTTTATTTTATTTTTTTATTCTGTGATTCATTTACCTTCTATAATTGAAACATAGTTGCATTTTGGAGCTGTTGCTTTCAGGCTCAGAGCTGGGCGCAGCAGTCGGGGAACCTTGGCTTCCTCCATCGCCGGGGCAACCAAGCCTCATGTTCACTTCAGCTGTGTGGCTGCTGGCCGCCATCTTGGTTGGCAGTTAATTTGCATATCACCCTGATTAGCCAATGGGAAGCGCAGCAGAGGTATGGTTAATTACCATGTTTGTCTATTATTAGATAGGATAAAAGTGGCCTGGTGCACGAAATTCGTGCAAGGGGGGTGTCCCTCAGCCCGGACTGCACCCACTGCAATCTGGGACCCCTCGGGGATGTCCGACTGCCAGTTTACGCCCAATGTGGGATCGGGCCTAAACTGGCAGTCGAACATCCCTCTCCCAATCTGGGACCACTGGCTCCTAACCGCTCACCTGCCTGCCTGCCTACCTGCCTGATCGCCCCTAAACACTCTTCCTGCCAGCCTGATTGCCCCAGCTGCTCTCCTTTCCAGCCTAATCTCCAATTGCCTCCTCTGGCAGCCTGTTTGCCCCAACTGCCACCCCCTGCTGGCCTGATTGCTCCCAACTCCCCGCCCCTTCCCCCCCACACCGGCCTGCTCATCCCCAACTGCCAGCCTGCTCGCCCCAACTGTGCCCCCTCCCAGCCTGATCACCCCTAACCTGCCTCTGCCTCAGCCCCGCCACCATGGCTTTGTCTGAAAGGACGTCCAGAAGGTCTCCCAGTCTAATTAGCATATTACCCTTTTATTAGTATAGGTAGATTTTAGGCATCCCATTTAAGAAAGCCTAGTAAAAGGCTTTGTAAAAGGTATTTTCCAAGTCCTATTTCAAGGCTGCTGTCCTTACCTAAATAGCTAGTAAAAGGAAAGCTTTTCCATTATTACATTGTATTACTCCCCAGATTTCTGGCATTTGCATTTCTGGTTTGCATTCCTGTGGGAGTGCACTGACCACCAGGGGGCAGCTCCTGCATTGAGCATCTGCCCCCTGGTGGTCAGTGTGTGTCATAGTGACCAGTCATTCCCAGTCATTCTGCTGCTAGGATCAATTTGCATATTACCCTTTTTTTTTTAAAATATATTTTATTGATTTTTTACAGAGAGGAAGGGAGATAGATAGATAGTTAGAAACATCGATGGGAGAGAAACATCGACCAGCTGCCTCCTGCACATCTCCCACAGGGGATGTGCCCGCAACCCAGGTACATGCCCTTGACCGGAATCGAACCAGGGACCTTTCAGTCCGCAGGCCGATGCTCTATCCACTGAGCCAAACCGGTTTTGGCTGCATATTACCCTTTTATTATATAGGAGTGCCTGGCCAGCCTGGGTGACGGGCTGATGGCTGTTTGCAGGCTGGCCACATCCCCTTCAGTGTGGAGGTCCCCACTGGGGTGCCTGGCCAGCCTGGGTGAGGGGCTGAGGGCCGTTTTGAGGCTGGCCACACCCCCTTCAGGGTGGGGGGATCCTGCTGGAGAGCCTGGCCAGTCTGGATGAGTGGCTGATGGCTGTTTGCAGGCTAGCCACAGCCCCTTCAGGGTGGGGGTCCCCACTGGGGTGCTTGGCCAGCCTGAGTGAGGGGCTGATGGCTGTTTGCAGGCTGGCCAAGCCCCCCAGCAGGGACCCTCACCCCATGAGGGTGTAGCCAGCCTGGGTGAGTGGCTGATGGCTGTTTGAAGGATGGCCACTGCCCCTTCAGGGTGGGGGTCCCCACTGGGGTGCCTGGCCAGCCTGTGTGAGGGGCTGATGGCTGTTTGCAGGCTGGCCACAACCCCAGCCACCCAAGCTCCCAGTGGAGGCTGGCTGGAAGCAGGTATCTGGGATTTATTTGTCTTCTATAATTGAAACTTTGTTGCCATGAGCGGAGGCCACAGCTGGCTTGGGGCAGGCAGGAAGCTTGGCTTCCTCCATCGCCCAGGCAACCAAGCCTCCTGCTTGCTCCAGCTCTGTGGCTGCTGGCCGCCATCTTGGTTGGGTTAATTTGCATATAGTCACTCTGATTGGCTGGTGGGCATGGCTTAGGTGTAGCAAAGGTACGGTCAATTAGCATCTTTGTCTTTTATCAGTGTAGATACACATCCTAATATATAAAAACGCAGGTTCTGTAACATCCAAAATGACCAAAGGCTCGACCGACCACTGAGGGTGCCACTGAGGGTCCCCCGACCCAGCACTGACTGCCGAGGGGGCTGTGGATCAGGTCTGAAGAGAGGCCTGGAGAGAAAAGCAGGGTCTGACCCGCCTCTATGACAGCTGTTGATCAGCACTTGCCTCTCTTGCTCTTGGCCTGGCCAGCAGCCACACCTCTCTTTCGGCCTCCACTGGAGATGCTGATCAGACCCACCTCTCTGATCAGGCCCATTGATAAGCCCAGAGATGCTGACTGACCAATCAGAACCAAATCTGGGTGAAGTGTGAGGAGCCAATGGCTGCTTAGGAGGTGGAGCTTTTGACGCTGACATAGAAACTGACCAATCAGAACCTAATCTGGGTGAACTGCGAAGGCAGAACCTAAGGTGGGGTCGGAGGAGGGGTTTTAAGGGCAACAGCTGTTTGGTGTAAGGTGTAAGAAAGCAGTTCAATTTTTTAATGACCAGTTTGGCAGTATAGTGCACATGGCTGGCTATCAGTCCAGATATAGGGATTATGTATTTTTGTCTGCCAAGAGCATCTCCTCCTGTTGAAAAAGATTTTCCTCCATTTAAGCAATCCTATCCTATATAATCTATCTATACTAATAAAAGGGTAATATGCTAATTAGACCAGATCAACCGGCCATCTTCTGGACATCCGACTTCCTTCCGGACAAAGCCATGGTGGTGGGGGCCAAGGCAGAGGCAGTTGGGAGTGAGATCAGGCCGGCAGGGGAGGGCAGTTGGGGGCAACCTGGCCGGCAGGGGAGGACAGTTGGGGGCAAGATCAGGCCAGGAGGGAAGGGCAGTTAGGGGTGATCAGGCAGGCAGGCAGGCAGGTAAGTGGTTAGGAGCCAATGGAGCCAGATTGTGAGAGGGATGTCCGACCGCCCGTTTAGGCCTGATCCCTGTGGGTGGACATCCCCCAAGGGGTCCCCAGTTGGAGAGGGTGCAGGCTGGGCTGAGGGGAATCCCCCACCCCCGTGCACAAATCTCGTGCACCGGGCCACTAGTCCTATCTAATAAAAGAGAAACATGGTAATTAGCCATACCTCCACTACCCTTGCCATTGGCTAATCAGGGAGATATGCAAATTAACTGCCAAACAAGATGGCGGCTGACAGCCAGGCAGCTGACGCAAATAGGGAGGCTTGCTTGCTTCAGTGACGGAGGAAGCCAAGCTTCCCCGCCTGCCTTGCTGGCCTCTGAGCTGCAACTCTAAGAAACATTGTAACAAATATAGAAGCTAAACCAAACCCCAGAAACCTGCTTTAGTCAGCCAGGCTTCAGCCAGCAGGACCGCAACATTGTTTCAAATACAGAAGGTAAACAAAGGCCAGAAACCTGCTTTCAGCAGCCGAGGCCTCAGAATGGAGCCGAGCCTCAGAGCTAAAGCTGGCCCAGAATAAAAGAAAAAAGAAAAAAAGGAGCGGTTGGGAACTTCAGTCACCTGCCAGCCTGAAAACGGCCCTCAGCCCCTCATCCAGGCTGTCCAGGCACCCCAGTGGGGACCCCCACCCTGATCCAAGACACCCTTCAGGGCAAACCAGCCGGCCCCCACTCGTGCACCAGGCCTCTATCCTATATAGTAAAAGGGTAATATGCCTCCCGGCACCGGGATCAGTGGAGCAGCGAGGCCTCCCGGCACCGGGATCAGCGTGACAGGGGGCAGCGCCCAAACCCCCTGATCACCTTGCAGCTTTGTGTGTGAGAGGGGGCGGGGCCACAACCTCCCTATCCACCCTGCTCTGTTCGTGACAGGGGAAGGCACCCCAACCCCCTGATCAGCCCTGCTCTGTGCCTGATAGGGGGGAGCTCCCCAACCCCCTGATCGCCCTGCAGCTCTGTGTTTGACAGGGTGCAGCATCCTAACCCCCTGATCGGCCCTGCTCTGTGGGTGATAGAGGGTGGCACCCCAAACCCCCCCACGGGCCCTGCTCTGTGTGTGACAGGGTAGAGCCATAACCTCCCCATCGGCCCTGCCCTGAGTGTGACAGTGGCGGCGCCCCAATCCCCTGATTGGCCCTGTTCTGTGGGTGATAGAGGGTGGCGCCCCAACCCCCTGATTTTCCCTGCTCTGTGTGTGACAGGGGGCGGTGACCCAACTCCCCTATCGGCCCTACTCTGTGAGTGACAGGGGGGAGCTCCTCAACCCCGTGATGGGCCCTGCTCTGTGTGACAGGGGGCGGTGCGCCAGGTCCCCTATTGGCCCTACTCTGTGAGTGACAGGGGGTGGCGCCGCAACTTCCCTATCGACCCTGCCTTGAGTGTGACAGTGGCGGCGCCCCAACCCCCCAATTGGCCGTACCCTGAGCGTGACTAGTGGTGGCATCGCAACCTCCCAATCCGCCCTGCTTTGTGCATGACAGGGGGCAGCACCCCAACTCCCCAATCGGCCCTGCTCTGAGCCCGACCAGGGGCTGCACCTAGGGATTGGGCCTGCCCTCTGCCACCCGGGAGCAGGCCTAAGCCAGCAGGTCGTTATCTCCCGAGGGGTCCCAGACTGCGAGAGGGCACAGGACGGGCTGAGGGACCCCCTCTCCCATCCGAGTGCACAAATTTTTGTGCACCGGGCCTCTAGTATATATATAAATCTAAACTCAGGATACCATATTATTGATGAATGGAAGTACACAGAAATACTTCAGCTAATAAGAGTATCGCCATTTTGAAATCCCTAATGAAACAATATATCTAGGTAATGATCACCAATAGCAGTTAGTATATGAAGGTAACCAGTGATTTGGAAGTAGCTAACACCACTCTAAAGTACTGTCAATAGAATACAGGGAAACATGTCAAACTGCAATCAGCAAAATGCAGAATGTGGGGACTACAGGACAAATAATCTGGTTTCTAAAATTGCAAGGAGACAAAAATGAACTAAAAGGGAGGGTACAGAAATAAAAGATTCTACCAGAGAGGTACCAACCAATTATACTGTATGGGCCTTACTTGGATCCTGGTAAGAACAAAGTGGAAATAAAACAATAATGGAGACATTTGGAAATAATCGTTTTTTGTTTTTTTTGGTGTTATCTTCAAAAGTTCTTACATCTTGCCATGGCTGGTTTGGCTCAGTGGATAGAGTGCAGGCCTGTGGACTGAAGTGTCCCAGGTTTGATTCCGGTCAAGGGCACGTGCCTGGTTGTGGTCTCGATCCCCGGTGGGGGGTGTGCATGAGGCAGCCGGTCAATGATTCTCTCTCATCATTGATGTTTCTCTCTCTCCCTCTCCCTCTCCCTTCCTATCTGAAATCAATAAAAATATATTAAAAAAGAAAATTCTTACATCTTAAATATATATATGGAAATATTTCATATGAAATTTCTTATATGGGATTTGCCTTCAAATAGTCTGGTGTGTGTGTGTGGCGGGCGGGGGGGAGTGAAAGAGTTGGTGGGGATATAGATTAAACAATTGTTGAAGCTGGGTGATAGGCGTTATTTAAACTCTTCTGCTTACTTTTGTGTGCATCTCTAATTTCTCTTTAATACAAAAAATTAGATATAAATTACATGAATGAAACTTGAATCAATTGCTATTGAATTTAGAATAAAATCCAAAGCCCACACCTTAGCCTATGAAGCCACTTCCTACCTCTCCATCCTGTCTTGGTATCCTTTCCTTCCATCAAGTTCTTGCCTGCCCCAGGTCTTTCCTCACGTTTCCCTTTTAAGGAGATATTCTTCCCTTCTCTCGGGTTACCTCAGCACCTCTCTTTCTGGCTTAATCAGTATCTTATAGAATCTTTCTTGACCACCCTAAGGTTGGATCTTGCCTGTCAATATTGTCAGTGTACTTTAGCACAATTTGTAATTATATTTGCTAGTTTCTGTTTTGGTCTGTTCCCTACTAGACTATAAGGAACTATATCTTGTCAGTCCTATATTTCTAATGCCTGTCACATGTGTGATATGGTAGGTACTAGATACTTAGCAGATGTTATTTCTGGAATATGCCCAAGTATTTTCTTGAAAGCAGACAATTATCTTTGATCATTGGGATTGTGAAAGCAACACAGAGCTTTGAAATTATACATACTGTCCAGAAATAAAGGCTCATTCGTATGACTTGCAAGTTACACTGTAAAGAAATTAATTTCCGTTTAGCCATGTTTCTCTATGCTTTGGATTCTCATTGGAAGAGTTTAGCTCATACCTCCTGATGCAGAGATCCTTTGACTTGGAGTATCTTGAGAGACTTCGGAGCACAGCACCTGACAGTGCTTTATATATTTAGCAACTCAATTCTCCACCAGTCCAAATAATTGTTGCTTATTTTTCCTTCAGGAATAATTTAATATTTTACAATTTTGGGTAACTCCACATGTTCTTCTTGAGCTCTTGTGGTAGACAGCCTCCAAGGTGGTCTCCAGTCATTCTTGCCTATAGAATTCCAGACCCCTGTGTATGCATCTACACCAGTGGTTCTCAACCTTCTGGCCCTTTAAATACAATTCCCTCATGTTGTGACCCAACCATAAAATTATTTTCGTTGCTACTTCATAACTGTAATGTTGCTACTGCTATGAATCATAATGTAAATATCTGATATGCAGAATGGTCTTAGGCGACCCCTGTGAAAGGGTCGTTCGACCGCCAAAGGGGTCGCGACCCACAGGTTGAGAACCTCTGATCTATACCCATATTTAATAGGGCTAACCTGTGTAACCAGTGGGATATTTTTTTTTTTTTAAATCTTTATTGTTCAGATTATTACATTTGTTCCTCTTTTTTCCCCCCATAACTCCCCTCCTTCCAGCTCCCACCTCACCCTCCACCCTCACTCCCCACCCACTGAGTTCATCCATAGGTGCATGATTTTTGTCCAGTCACTTCCCGCATCTCCCACACCCTTTTCCCCTAAGAATAGTCAGTCCATTCCCTTTCTATGTCCCTGATTCATTATAATCACCAGTTCATTCTGTACATCAGGTTATTTATTCACTTGATTCTTAGATTCATTTGTTGATAGATGCATATTTGTTGTTCCTAATTTGTATCTTTACCTTTTTCTTCTTCTTCCTCTTCTTAAAGGATACCTTTCAGCATTTCATATAATACTGGTTTGGCGGTGATGAACTCCTTTAGTTTTTCCTTATCTGTGAAGCTCTTTATCTGACCTTCAATTCTGAATGATAGCTTTGCTGGATAAAGTAATCTTGGTTGTAGGTTCTTGGTATTCAGCACTTTGAAAATTTCTTGGCATTCCCTTCTGGCCTGCAAAGTTTCTGTTGAGAAATCAGCTGACAGTCGTATGGGTATTCCCTTGTAGGTAATTGAGCCTCTTTCTCTTGCTGCTTTTAAGATTTTCTCTTTGTCTTTTGCTCTTGGCATTTTAATGATGATGTGTCTTGGTGTGGTCCTCTTTGGATTCCTTTTGTTTGGGGTTCTCTGCGCTTCTTGGACCTGTAAGTCCATTTCTTTCTCCAGGTGGGGGAAGTTTTCTGCCATTATTTCTTGAAATAGGTTTTCAGTATCTTGCTGTCTCTCATCTTCTGGCACTCCGATAATTCTGATATTAGACCGCTTAAAGCTGTCCCAGAGGCTCCTTACACTATCTTCACACTTTCGGATTCTTTTTTCATTTTGCTTTTCCAATTGGGTGTTTTTGGTCGAATCTTTGTTTTGATTCTTGTGCTCCTCTGGTCTGCTATTGGGTATAATATTCTTTATTTCAGTCCGTGTATGCTTACTTTCTAATTTCTTTATCGTAGCATCGAGGGTCTCATTAATTTTCGTGAGGCTCTGCACAAATTTATGGCAAGCCCTCAAAATTGCGATTTTTAGCTCCATATCTTCCATTTCTGTCATGTTTTTTTGTCTCCGCATCTTATATGCTTTCTTGGTGCCCCCCCTTGTGGTCTCTGTGCGCAGTCTTGTTCTAGCCAAGCCTTAATTGTTGTAGTTAACACTAGAGGGGTTTGATCACCAGGCCGACTGGCTGTAGGAATCAGCTGTGGGAAACGTCTGTCTTCTGGGGAGGCGTTATTCCAGCCTTTGCCTGAGGCGGTCGGCAAGTGGTTGTGCGCAGGGCCTGGGCGGGGCGGGCTCAACAGGGCGGGGGGAGGGAGCAGCTATGGCCGCTCTCAGTCCGTCCCCAGGGGCTCTGCCTCTCGGTCCCAACAACCGCTGCAAACCTCGGAGGGGCCGTAGCCAGACAGTCCCGCTTCTCCCGTTTGAGTCTGGGTCCCTAGAGACTCGCCCGGATCTGTAGCCCAGAGTCTGAGACTCGCTCCTGATTGAAAACGACAATCGTGCCCTCAGCCGCCAGCCCGCTTTGCGCGCGCACCCTCACCACCGCACCGCCGTACCTTTAAATTTTCCACACTGCGCCTCCGCTGAGCGTCGGAATGCTGTTGTTTTTGCTTCTAGTTGAAGAGACTCTCCTCAGCCAGCCTTCCCGTGGTTCTGGTTGATGTCCGCTCCGACTTTTAGTTGTATTTTTGAAGTGGTTGTCCACGGCGGCAGTCTCCGGTGTTTACCTACGCCGCCATCTTCCGCCACCAGTGGGATATTGTGGAAATAAAGAAGGGTGACCCTGAAGTTTAGGTCATAAAAACCAGTGAAAGTTTCTGCCCAATTAAACCTGAAGTTTCTTCTTGTGAATGGTGTTCCCCTGTTTTCTTCAATAGAATGATTTCTGAATACTCATTTTAGTTTTAAAAGGTCATTTTGCATCCTATCCTTCCCTAGCTTGCCATCCTTTCAACCTAGAATCATTTGTACACTTAATAGTCTTAACATTTCTATCATTTTAAGCCGTGGATAAAAATACCAGAAGACACTGGGGTCCAGTATTGATTCTAACAGTCCTAGAAGATAATTGGGTATGTTCAGAGACTGACAATGAACCCATGATGATTTTAAGGTCACAGCACTCTAAATCTGAATACTCATTTCCAATGAAGATGCAATGTGGGTCACAGATTAGATGAGTTTGATCTCACTTTCATCTATCAGATCCATCCCATCACTGGAGAACTCTAAATTTAATTATATTTTGCTATCTGGAAACCAATTTTATATATATTCTAGTACCAAGTTTTACACTGGTTTATATATATATATATATATATTCTAGTACCAAGTTTTACACTGGTTTTAAAAACACTGACATTCAAAAAACAACAACAAAAAACAAAACAAAACAAAAAAACACACACTGACATTCTACAAATAATGAAAAATTTCCCAATATATTTTTTTGCAAGGGGTAGGAATCCTTAATTAAACTAGACAATAAGATATGGCAATAAGTCTTTATTTTTCATACAAGGTGCCACTGTTGTTTTCAGATATACAGAACTGAATAGAAGCATTTAGCATGCTGCCTCACTGTACATGGAAAACTGGGGCATCTTCAGACACTAAAGTGAGGGAAGAAAATGGGTTGATGCCATTTGTTGACGGGCTTATGCATCACTCAGCAGTGTTACAGGCTGTCTTCACCTGAAAGCAGAACTGTAATCACTCGGGCAGCTCTGAACAATTCTGAAATGCATGTCTACGAAGGTGCAACAGCAAGCCAGAGACTGATACCATGTCCCACTCTGAAGGGAGACTGATCTGGCCCCTGGCTCAGCCCATTTTAAAAGCTGACATAGCCATCTTAATAGTTTGAGTTTCCCTTACCACATATGTTGGCAATCAGCGTAACAGAATTTCTGAAACATCAGCTGAATAAGCCCCAGTTTAAAAAACAGGCCATTGTCCATATAACAATTGCTACTTCATAACTTCTGCTCAGTTATCACTTGTTGTCCTACAAAAACTCCTTATCTGATGAATTTTAGTGAAAGCCTCTAGCAACTGTAACAGACTCAGCTCTAGATAATAAGTATGAGAAAAAAGTGCCTGTGAAGTGGATGTGTCCATGGAAAAGTGGCAGTGTTTCTATTGGAGGTAAGTGTCAAGTTTCCTCTTGATGTTGTCAAAGGAATCTGCTCCCATGTAATCAGCCTGGCCCTGTTCCCACCTCTCCTTCCGTTCTTCTGAGGATACAAAAGGCTGTGCCGTAGCCGGGGTCTCCCCAAGGGACAAATGTGACACAGCTCCGGAGACATCTTCCTAGAAAGGAGAGCATAATCAGAGACTCCTTGAGAGCTGAAAATCAGACAGTTTCAGAGAACGCAATAAACTGAAGAAGGTGAGAAAAGCCAGGATGAATTATCATGCAAAGTAGCAAAAACTGGAAAGTATTAGATGAAACAAACAAAAAAGGACACAGAAATACAAGGGTCATATGATTTTTTCCCTAACAAAATGAAGACTTCTTGACTCAGTGAAAACATTAAGAGAACAAAGTAATTAAGGTTAATGTTTAAGTTCTGCATACCTTTCTAGAGAAGCCACAAGAGAAAGCCAGTGTAGTGTACAGACCAAGTCTGAAAGCTGCAAACAGTTCATTAGAAAGTGTAAGATGATGGACAAGGGAACACAGTCTCATGATACATAAGTCTCGATCTGTGAGCTCAGAAAGGTTGAGAACTTAAACAAAATGATACGTTAGAGGCTAAGCTTCAGAAAGAACCTAACCAGAGAGCCGCACCACATGCACAAGTTGTCACATCATAAAAGCGAGAGCTAAATGGTTTGAGACCATGCGCCAAACTCATCTGCCTATTCAAGCTTATTACCATGTAGCATCTAATCTTGTAGCTTCTGTACATGTAATTAACTTAGTTTCAAACTACTGTTTCAATTCCCAGCTTTTGTTTCTTGGTTCATAATTCTTAGTCCTTGGGTTGTGGAAGGAACAAAATGAATGTGCAGGAAATGGAGCAAACCTACTCTATATTAGATTCTTATTACATATAGACACACAATTAACTCCAATTGTACCATAAAGGAATATCAAAGCTATCCTTCACAAAGCTCTGAGTTGAGAAGGTACTGGAAATCTTGGAAGAGAAAAAGGAAGGCGGATGAATACATGTAGGTATTGCTTTTAACAGAAACTGGAAGAATAAAATTTCTGATTACTTGTTTTTGTTGCTATATCTACATGCATGTGTGAATGCATATGAATGCATTTAAATACACTGGAACTCCAAGGTACTTGGGTGGATTCCATGGGATTGTATTACACCTGAGGCAATATAAATCCTTCCCTTGGATTAGTTCTGTCTTTGCCTTCCATTTGCAACAGGAAATGATTTAGGGAGGCTCTTCCAGAGTCCTCTGCTCACCGTATTTTTCATAAGGATAACAGTCTCTCAGACCTGGATTTGAGTCCCAGTTCTCCTACTAGTCTGTTACACAAATAAGAGCAGTTATGTAACTTTTTTACATTCTGTTAATTCTAATATCTAGAGAGAGATATTAACAATAATAATACTTACTTGATAGACAAGTTTAACTGTTAAATAAAAATACCTAACTTTTCTTGAGCACTTATTATGTGCCAGGCAATGTTCCAAGTACTGTGCAAGTGTTACTTCATGATCCATACAAAGCAATTAGAGTAAGAATGTAAGCGGTGAGTGATTTTTCCCATTCTCCTTTTCATATTTTGTTACAAGTGCTAATAAGTGAAATGGCTAAAATCTATACCAGAGCAAAGAGAAGTATCTCTTATAACCTTATAGTCTCTTATAGAAAGGCAATTAACTGATCAGTTAGACTTGATTGTAACTTACCCATAGTTCTATTCTTTATAGCTTAATATGTAACATACAGGTTTTATTTATTTTTAATTTATTGAATTTATTGGGGTGACACTGGTTAATAAAATTATATAGGTTTCAGGTGTACAATTCTATAATACATCATTTGTACTGTGTGTTCACCACCTCAAGTCAAGTCTCTATCCATCACCATTTATCCCCACTTTACCCACAACTACCTCCCAAAAATTTAATTTCTTATCCTTTCCCAATTCCTCCAAAAGAACAGATCTTAGAGGAAGAACTTTAAAGTCAGAAAAGATGCTAAGCACTTTTTTATTGTAAATGTTAATATGTCATTTCCTCTTACAAGATTTCTTTTACAAGATCCTAGATAACCATATAGGAGTACAAACACGGTATATCAAAATAATCCTGGAAAAGTATTTGTTTATATGTTCATGCTGTAATTTTCACTGAAAATACATTCTTCTGAGCAGATGGCAAAAATAAAATCAGTATGTTTAAATGTATGCAGTTTCGAAAACATGAAACGTACGTAGCATTCACTGCTTTAGGAATAATCATAGGACAGTTGGGCCAAGAGGCTTATAGTTACAATATGTGGAAATATAGTAAAACCTCTAAAACCCTTTCTTATGTTCTCTGATCTGAGGAAATTTGCCAGAAACTCTACTTCTGCGTTAATCTTTGCTGGTAACATTTCTCTCTTCTAAGATGAACATTGTTTTCTATCCACACAATCTTATCTCTTTGTTAACATACCACCAAATACTCCATGTCTACTGGTATACAAAACTTAAAAAATACAGCATTGCCCAGCCAGTGTGGTTCAGTGGTTGAGCTTTGACTTATGAACCAGAAGGTCACGGTTGATTCCCGGTTAGGGCACATGCCCAGGTTGTGGGCTCAATCCCCAGTGGGGGGTGTGCAGGAGGCAGCCGATTAATGATTCTCTCTCATCACTGATGTTTCTATTTCTCTCCCCCTCTCCCTAACTCTGTGAAATCAATAAAAATATATTAAAAATAAATAAATAAATAATAAAATAAAAACCACAGCATTAAATTACCTTAAAGGAGAAACAGAACCTACCACATTGAGGTGTGGGTGGGTGTCTGAGATGAGGCCAAACTGCTGCAGCAGAGGTGAAACACTGGTGGTGAAGATGTCCCACCACAGGCTGAGGAACTCAGGGTGAGTCATGGTGGGATCATGGGACTCACTTTTGACACTTTTTGTTTTAGGATCATAGGTGTAATTCCACGGTTTGATTCGTCCCAGGAAATGCACAACTTTGGCATTTGCACCAAACCTGCCAAGTGAACACAAGTTGAAATGGTTAGTGGATTCTGAGCGCTAACAAAAAGATAAGCAGCACTTGGTTCTGCAGACTAATAGTGCAGCTTCCATCCTACAGTAGTGGCTGGAAAGGAAATTGAGTTCCCTGGAAAATACTTAGGCATGCTTTTTAAATTATTCAACTGTATGTTAAATATACACAAAATTCTAAAGTATCAGTGGTTCAGTGCAACAACCCAAACACAATTCACTGTGCATAGCAAAGGTACAGCTGCTTAGAAAACCATGTGATATTAGCTACTCAAGTTGAAAATGCTCAGCTTCTGGGCATGTACCCTAAAGAAACTCTCGCAGATGTGTGACAGGAGACATAATCAAAATGTTCAGAGCAGCAGCACTGTGAAGTAGGTGTGAACTGGAAACAACTGGATGACCATAAGTTCCATGAGACGATTGCTGAGCGTGTTCACTCCGTTTCCCAGCCTCTGTGAGGAGTACATGTCCCTGCCTCACTAATGTTGGGCATGCTCAGAGGATTTGCTTTGGACAACTGAATGTGGGGAGCAGTGAACTGTTTTTGTTCACCCTCTCTAAGAAGCTGCCACTTCTGCAGCAGAGAATGTGGCCTGGGCAGCCTGCAGGTTCCGAACTGAGACGCTTGGAGCAGACATGGATCAAGCCTGTGGCCTGGCTCAAAACTCAGCTTAGGTGACCAGAGCTGTCCGGGCCTACCCAACAACACATGAGCAAGAAATACATGCTTAATGCTGAATGTCACTGAGATTTTATGCTTATTTACCCATTCTATTTTTTTTCATTAAAAATATTTACTAAATATCAGTTCATTAAGTATTCCCACTTTATAACTGCTCTTTTAACTTTTTAGGCTTCTATCATTTTTTTCTAGAAACAGACCCACATTCTCAGTTGGTTGAAAGGGGAGGACAGTGAGGGGGAGGCTCATATACCTGCATTTCCATTTCTCTCTCTGGCAAAAAAATTAGCCATGGATACTTTCCCTCATGTAATTTCAAAAGCAAGTATCACCCCTTCACTTTAAAACAAATGGCTCTCTGTGCCTGTCCTGTGTAATAAAGTCCAAGTTATATGATCTGATCCTTCATATCCTTTTTTTTTTTAAAGGACAACTTCAGGTATATTTATATCATTGAATACAATTCAGCAGTGAAAATGAAATTTTTAAATATGCTGAAAAAAGAAACATACAATTTCAAATAGGAATATATATGAATCCACTTATATAAGGGCAGAACAAAAAGTACTATTAAAAGAACAGAAGACTGTAATCAATAAAAATTTCATGATATTGGTTTTCTGGCAGAGAGGGAAGCTGTGATGGGAAAGGGGCCAAAAGGAGCTTCTAAGGTACTGGTTGTGTCCCATAAACTTGGATGATGAGTATTTTAGAAAACTACATTTTTAAATATTCTTTGGTATATACACTATATTTCACAATAAGAATTAAGAGTGGTCCTATTTTGGCTTAGAGGAAATCTATGACTATAAAACTAAATAATGCAGGTGAATACAACAGGTGGCAAAGGAAGAGGGGCTCTAGGAATTCAGAGGCAGGAGGTCACTGCAAGCTAGGTGCATTGGGGAAGAGGCGCTGAGATGGTGGATGTGACTTGAAGTTTGTACAACTTTACGACAGGAGGAAGCTTTAATAGCAAAAGACAAAACGGGACAGGATCCCCGAGTGCTGGGCTCATGTGTTAGATTTTAGTGGATTTATCCTACAGGCAACCAAAGGATTTGAATATAATACACAGATCAAAACAACGTAAACTATCCATGTAAGCTTTCCTACTGCCTAAAGATTTTTTTAAATGTCAGAAACCTGTTATATAACTGTCATTATCTGAGAGTTTACTATATTCGAGGCCCAAATTATGTAAGGACATGATTGGAAATAACAGTCCACAAGGTAGATTTTCCTACAGTGTTAATGGAGGCTCCCAGTGGTGAGTTGCCTAGAGCCATACAGCTATTAAGTGGTAGAGATGGCATCTGGCACAGTTCTATCCATCTGAGCTCTTCCCATCCTACCATGCTCTCATTCCAAACTACTTAAGAAAAATAGAGCCTGTTGTCAATTTCCCTCTTAGGGTGACTATCCCACAGTGCATTTCTTCTGAAAATGAAGGCTACCTGATATCCCCAAGCTAACTCTTCATTTTATACACACAGAGTATTTTACATACACACATACACTCACTCAAACTCACACAAGTACTCGCGATTCTATCCTTAAAAGGACAGAAATAATAATGTTCAAATTAGGTATGTGTAAGGCACTATGCTCAGTGCGTGGTCCCAAGAAGCTTTTGTCCAAACAAGAAGATGAGTCATCCAATCCTATATAATAAAGAGGTAATATGCAAATTGACCACCAAGCCCTCGCACAAGATGGCGGCCCCCATGTGGTCGCAAGATGGCTGTGCCCATGTCATCACAAGATGGCTGGCAAGGGAGGGCAGTTGGAAGTGACCAGGCCTGCAGGGGAAGGCAGGTGGGGGCACCTGGGCCTGCAGAGGAGGGCAGTTGGGGGGGACCAGGCCTACAGGGGAGGGCAGTTAGGCATGACCAGGCCAGCAGGGGAGGGCAGTTGGGGGTGACTAGGCCGGCAGGGGAGCAGTTAGGCATTGATCAGGCTGGCAGGGGAGTGGTTAGGGGGTGATCAGGCTTGCAGGCAGAAGCGGTTAGGGGCAGTCAGGCAGTCAGGCAGGTGAGCGGTTGGGAGCCAGCAGTCCCGGATTGTGAGAGGGATATCCCAGATTGGAGAGGGACACCCGCCCCCCCACCCCCCCATGAACGAATTTCATGCACCGGGCCTCTAATAAAAATAATAAAGGACAAGAGCAGTGTCGACACTGGAACCGTGGGATTCCAGAACAGCCAGAGCAGGCAGGCATTTCTAAAAGAGGTTTTGTTCAGAAGCAGCCAGACAAGGCCAGGGAAAGATATGCAGGATTATGATAACTGCCTTCAACAAATGCCCCAATGTTGATGGGGAAACCATCCCAGCAATACAAACACTTAACTGAAACCAGACAGTGCACAGGTGAAGCGGAGGTGCTCACTCACCTTCTCAGACTTTCACTCCTGACTCAAGGTCCCACCTGTCTGCTCCTCCTGTCTTAACTGATCAGGAAGTGTACTCCCATTATTTGCTTAAATCTAATATAAATGTCATATAGTCATTACATGAGATGTAGAAATGCTCATTAAAACATAAGTATAGAATAAACTCTATTCCTGTCTAGTCTGTTCTTTTTGAGACTTCGAAAATAATTAAGCAGTAGTAACAGTAAAATCTAACATAAGGGTGGGGCAAAAGTAGGTTTACAGTTGTTTGTTTGCATTGAACATAATACAATAATTAATAATCTACACTAATAAAAGAGAAACATGGTAATTAGCGTACAACCGCTACCCTTCCCATTGGCTAATCAGCATATCCTTATGCAAATTAACTGTCAGCCAAGATGGCGGCCGGCAGCCATGCACTGAAGCAAACAGGGAGGCTTGCTTGCTCCAGTGATGGCGAACTCCAACGTTCCCCACCTGACTTGCCGGCCTCTCAGCTGCAACTCTAAGCACTATGTTGCAAATATAGAAGCTAAACAAAACCCCAGAAACCGGCTTTCAGTCAGCCGGGCTTCAGCCAGCTGGACCACAATATTATATCAAATACAGAAGGTAAAGACCAGAAACCTGCTTTCAGCAGCGAGGCCTCAGAGCTAAAGCTGGCCCAGAATAGAAAAGAAAAAAGAAAAAAAGGAGCGGTTGAGAGCTTCAGTCACCCGCCAGCCTGAAAACGGCCCTCAGCCCCTCACCCAGACTGGCCAGGCACCCCAGTGGGGACCCCCACCCTGATCCAGGACACCCTTCAGGGCAAACCAGCCGGCCCCCACCCATGCACCAGGCCTCTATTCTATATAGTAAAAGGGTAATATGCCTCCCGGCACCGGGATCAGCGGAGCCAAGAGGCTCCCGGCACCAGGATCAGTGTGACAGGGGGCAGCGCCCAAACCTCCTGATCGCCCTATGGCTCTGTGAGTGACAGGGGGCAGGGCCACAACCTCCCTATCCGCCCTGCTCTGTTTGTGACAGGGGAAGGCGCCCCAACCCCCTGATCAGCCCTGCTCTGTGCCTGATAGGGGGGAGCTCCCCAACCCCCTGATCGCCCTGCGGCTCTGTGTGTGACAGGGTGCGGCGTACCAACCCCCTGATTGGCCCTGCTCTGTGTGTGACAGGGTGCAGCGCCCCAACTCCCGCCTCCTCCCCCCCCAGGCCCTGCTCTGTGTGTGACAGGGTAGAGCCATAACCTCCCCATTGGCCCTGCCCTGAGTGTGACAGTGGCGGCGCCCCAACCCCCTGATCGGCCCTGCTCTGTGGGTGATAGAGGGTGGTGCCCCAACGCCCCTCCATGGGCCTTGCTCTGTGTGTGACAGGGTAGAGCCATAACCTCCCCATTGGCCCTGCCCTGAGTGTGACAGGGTGCAGCGCCCCAACCCCCTGATCCGCCCTGCTCTGTGTGTGACAGGGGGCGGTGCCCCAGCTCCCCTATTGGCCCTACTCTGTGAGTGACAGGGGGGAGCTCCTCAACCCCCTGATGGGCCCTGCTCTGTGCGTGACAGGGGGGGAGCTCCCCAACCCCCTGATCGACCCTGCTCTGTGTGTGACAGGGTACGGAACCCCAAACCCCATGATGGGCCCTGCTCTGTGAGTGACAGGGGGCAGCGCCCTAACCCCCTGATTGGCCCTGCTCTGTGAGTGACAGGGGGTAGCGCCCCAACCCCCTGATTGGCCCTGCTCTGTGCGTGACAGGGGGTGGCGCTACAACCTCCCCATCGATCCTGCCTTGAGTGTGACAGGGGGCAGTGCCCCAACCCCTCAATCGGCCCTACCCTGAGCGTGAGTAGAGGTGGCATGGCAACCTCCCGATCCGCCCTGCTCTGTGCATGACAGGGGGCGGCACCGCTGCACCTAGGGATTGGGCGTGCCCTCTGCCACCCGGGAGCAGGCCTAAGCCAGCAGGTCGTTATCTCCCGAGGGGTCCCAGACTGCGAGAGGGCACAGGCCGGGCTGGGGGATCCCCCCCCCCCCCCACCCCAGTGCACAAATTTTTGTGCACCGGGCCTCTAGTATAAGAATAAACTGCTTTGCATACTCATGACTGTAACCCTACTTCTGCCCACGCTGTAGATTGGGTACTCACACATGCCAGGCACTGCTAACATTTGCATGATTTGTCTCAGTTAATCTGCAAATCAGCTTTGTGAGGAAACCAGAGTGTGAATAAGTTAAGTAGCTTGTTTAGGATCACATGGCTGGTGAGTGGCAGAGCTGGGATCCCACCCAGGCCATTGCTCCAAAGCCAAGGCCCTTAACCACAACTAGGCTGTTGTTACAAGGAACTCCTAGAGTTACAAGGACACTGTCTGAGAATATAACACTTGTTACTCCATGCATTAACTCCTTGCCTACAGATGGTAAACCTAAAAGTTGGAAAAAGTATGCCTACTGAATCCTGAAAATACCCCAAATATAGTCATTGGCAGAGCAACAGAAGGTAACCCATAGGAAAGAAAGCTACAAAGAAATCAAGTTAGTACTGTCTGAAGAATGGCTGGTCTCAGAAGATGCAGTCTGCATAAAATTTAGAGGAAGGGGAAGAACAAACAAGAAATAGATGATGCTTCCCTTTAAGTGACTGTATCTCAGGGCCTCTGAAGCCCATCACCCTGTGAACTGGCCTTCAGAGCTTATGGAGAGGACAGGCACGTGGTTCAAGACCCAAGAATGCCACTGTGATGCTGCAAACCCTACATAGTGAGGCTGCCCAATCTCTGCTGGGAGCAGGACTGCCTACCTCAGCCTCGGGCTCCTTCTGAACCCCCAGGGGCCCAGGTGCTTCTGCAACCTCACTGAACACCAAGCTGCATGCTGGTAGACGCCTCCTCATATGACCCATCTTCCCCTACATCAACAGGAATGCCATTTGGGGACAGTCTACACCAGTGATGGCGAACCTTTTGAGCTCGGCATGTCAGCATTTTGAAAAACCCTAACTTAACTCTGGTGCCGTGTCACATATAGAAATTTTTTGATATTTGCAACCATAGTAAAACAAAGACTTATATTTTTGATATTTATTTTATATATTTAAATGCCATTTAACAAAGAAAAATCAACCAAAAAAATGAGTTCATGTGTCACCTCTGACACGCGTGTCATAGGTTCGCCATCACTGGTCTACACCCTGGGTTTTGCTGTGGCTCAGACCCGGGCTCTACCTTCATGAATCTTCAAGCATCTCTTTAATGATAAATCAATGTTGCCCTCTGGGACCAGAGGGAGGACCCTCCTTCTTCAAAATTACCTTTTTAAAAAAAAATAAATCTTTATTGTTCAATTACAGTTGTTCCTTTTTTCCCCCCATAGCTTCCCTTCACCCAGTTCCCACCTCACCCCATGCCCTTACCGCCCCCCCCCATTGTCCTCATCCATAGGTGTAAGATTTTTGTCCAATCTCTTCCTGTACCCCCACACTCCCTTCCCCCTCAAGAATTGTCAGTCCACTCCTTTCTATGTCCCTGATTCTATTATATTCAACAATTTATTCTGTTCTTCAGATTTTTTATTCACTTGATTTTTAGATTCATTTGTTGATAGATATGTATTTGTTGTCACTTTGTTGTTCATAATTTTTATCTTTTCCTTTTTCTTCCTCTTCTTAGAGAATACCCTTCAGCATTTCATATAATACTGGTTTGGTGGTGATGAACTCCTTTAGCTTTTTTTTGTCTGTGAAGCTCTTTATCTGATCTTTAATTCTGAATGATAGCTTTGCTGGGTAGAGTAATCTTGGTTGTAGGTTCTTGCTATTCATCACTTTGAATATTTCTTGCCACTCCCTTCTGGCCTGCATAGTTTCTGTTGAGAAATCAGCTGACAGTCGTATGGGTACTCCTTTGTAGGTAACTGTTTTTCTCTTGCTGCTTTTAAGATTCTCCAAAATTACCTTCTTTACCCATTCCACCCTAACAATGTGAAAAATTGTATCCACTAGATCAAGCATGTCAAACTCACGGCCAGTGGGCCACGAGGAGGCATGTGGCACACCCCTTCGCGCGAGTTTGACATGCTGCACTAGATAGTCCTTTCATAGACAGGGCAGTCCTGATTTTAAGAAAGTTCTTAATAAGCCTGTTTGACATAGAAACCAAGATCTTAAGGGGCCCTAAATGTGGTTGGAACTGCCCTTTCCACCCACAGGTGAGGAATTCCTTGGCTGCTAGCAAGATGGGGACATGTGGGAGGCTGCGAAGAGTGAGTACCCTCCCAACAGCTGCCCAAACTCAGCAACAAAATGAATCACAAATACACGACATGAGTAGATTTCTTGTAAAAATGCGAAGACCAGAAAGTGCTCACAAGGACCCAGAAGTGTGACAGCAGAGATGCATGAGAGGAAGAAAGGAAGGTACTGGGACATGTGGTAATCACGGACCAGCTTCAGTGTTCTGGATCGGCCTCTGTCAGCCTTATTTCCATACAGTAAGAGACGGGATCTCTGTTTTGAGGAATGGAGATATTACCACCACACATCTAACAGATCTATAGAAATGAGTGGGGGGTAGGAGAAAAATGGGTTTTAGAGCAAGGACTCTATGGAAAGGGCCTGGGCGAACCACCAAACATGGAAGGTTTGGGCCAGCCCAACCAGGGTCTTTTGAGAGTAAGAGGAGTGGGGAAGGGTGAGAAGTGAGGCAGCTGCTAAATGGGAAACAAGGGTCAGGAAGGTGGGAGGGGAGTGGAGACAGACTCTGAGATTTTGCACAAGGCAGTCAGCAACATAAGCAGATCCCTGGGAAATTGAGGGGGACTGGCAGGCCTGACACTGGCTACCTTATGTGAAGTTTGTGGTAATACAGTTAAGACTCACTAGGTACTAACTGTACAAACAGAACAGTATTTATTTACACAGTGAAGGAGCCTGAAGGGCTGGCTTTCTTAGCTTTCATAATAAAACACTTGGCAAACATGATGAGCAAAAGATCTCAAATACTGTTTTTAAATCTAGGGTTTCAATTAAGGAGATATAAATTCCATGTAATCATTTTTATGTCTCAATCATGTTGCCTGAGGAATGTTTTAAAAAGTCATTTTCTATTATTTTAATCAATTTACTTTTCAGTCATTTATGAAAATCCAAAATTACCATGTCAAAATAAGAGCTCAGATCCTAAGTATAAGAGGAAATTACTTCTTACTTAAAAGAATATTTTAACCTAAATATAAATCTGGGAGTGTTCCTTATAGAAGGGTAAGCCATGATAATTTTTTGGAATTCTCTCTCTCACCAAAGGCAACAATCAGGTACCTGCTGGAACTTATGTTGCCTGGCTAAAACCAAAATAACTGATGAATATGAAGGGGAAATGTTGATGGCAGAAGATAGTCTTACCTAACTTCGACTTAGGGCAAGGATAACCAGAAGATTCACTGACTCACTGCCTGTTTAGCCACCAAAATACCAGCCAGGAACAATAAACAAGTTGGGAACATACCACAATTGTCTCCAAATTGCTGAGAAGCATTCATTCTGACCCAGTAGTGGGGATTTGTCTCAGCTTGCATGCATCTCTTAAAATAAGTGTTCTAATTTTAACAGCTAGGATCTCAAAAGAGACCTCCAGATCACAAGACACAATCTGAACCCAAGCCAGCAACAATACTGCTTATGTTAGCCGTTAAAATAATCCCAGTGACCTGATGTTACCAAAAGATCAGATAGAATTTTCATGATTAGTTAGCAGTTGGGAAATGCAGCTGGTAATGTGTGGACGAGACTACAGAACTATTCAGAACGGAAAAGGAACTACTCCACACAGTGCCCACAGGAGCGATTCCATGTGAAGCTCCATATGTGCAGCAGTGCTCAATTAGGCATGAGAGAGAAAGTACAGCTTGGGCAGCCTTCTCTGGGAAGCACAGAGGCAGGCGGCCAATCTACACCCACTTTAGCGATGTGTGTTCTCTGGTGCACGGCCACTCTTGCAACTTCTTAGACTGATTCACACAAACAAATTAGCCACCTCTTCTCTCTCCTCAAAAAAAAGTCTCTTCTTACTCATTCAGTCTAAATCAAGAGTCATAAACCCGAGTGCCCAAGGGCTGGGCTGGTCATGCAGAAGAGTGAACCTGGTGGGGTAGGACTGGGGACCATGAGAGAGCGCATGTCCCATCACTAAAAGAAGCTGCTTCCCAGCAAACAACTGTAGCCATCAGGAATACACCCAATTTTTCCTTGCCATTAAAGCTAAATAAATCTCCGAATCATGTTCTGGAAATCAGAACATCAGTACTCAAACCCAGACTAATAATCTAGACTAGGACCTAGTTATCCACACCACCTACCAGCTGGCCACTCTTCACAAAGTAGGCCAGGAAAGTCCCAGAGGGCAGGCCACCAGGAAGACTTTCTTGGGCATAGTATGTAATTTTTGGTCTCTCCTGGCTGATTGCTTGCCATTCATTCATCTGTTCATTCTTCCATTGAACCAACACACTCAGCCTTGCTTCACAGTATTGTCTCAGCTCTTATCTGAAGATCTCTCCACTTGTGCCCGAGGACATGTCCCCTTTCACCTACTCAGGACATCACTCCAACAAGTCTCCCTTCAGTTTTCTGCATGATTAGTGTTTCTCTTTCCCTCCTTGATCCCTGCCACCAAACACAAACATGTTGTAACTTCTCTCATCTTTACAAAACCACCACCACCCTCTCTGGATCCTATATCCCTATCCAGCTACCAACACATTTCCCTGCTCCCTTTTAAAGAAAATGCCAGCAGAGTTGTCTACATTCAGGATCTCTCATTATCTATTATCTGGGACCCGCTTCAGCAGGCTTTCCGCTCCACTGGTCCACTGGAGGGGTTCTTGCCACGACACAGTGACCACCACATTCCAGATCCAGTGCCAGTCCTCAGCTGTCCTCTGCTTGACCTGCCACAGCCTGACACAGATGCATAGCTCCCCTCCTCCTGCATAGGGTTTCTTTGCTTGGCCTGGATAACACCTCACTTTGCTGGGCTTCTGCTGTGCTGTTCTGACTTTTGTCCCTACTCCTCCGAATTCTCCTGCCTCAAGGCTCAGTCTTCAGGACTCTCCTCATAATCACTCTCTTGGTCACATCACCTTGTCTCATGGATATAAATATCATTTATATGCTGACAACTCCTATAGTTTATATCTTACCAGACCTCTCCTATCTCCCAACTCTTATATCTACTTACTTATTCTACACTAGTAGCCTGGTGCACGAAATTTGTGCACATTAAAAGAGAATTAATTGCCCTAAGTGGTTTGGCTCAGTGGATAGAGCATCGGCCTGCGGACTCAAGGGTCCCGGGTTCAATTCCGGTCAAGGGCATGTACCTTGGTTGCAGGCACATCCCCACTGGGGAGTGTGCAGGAGGCAGCTGATTGATGTTTTTCTCTCATGGATGTTTCTAACTCTCTATCCCTCTCCCTTTCTCTCTGTAAAAAATCAATAAAATATATTTTTTTAAAAAGGGAATTAATTAGCAGAGATATTTTAATATTGCTATTTGCCCTTTCTCTATAATAGAAGTGTGAGAGATGAAAGGAAATTAGTAAAATGTATATGAAAATAATATATAAATTTATTAATAAACAGTAACAAAAGGATATAACAACAACAGAGGCATGATATAAAAATGACAAAAACATGATATGAAAACAACAAAAACATGATATGAAAACAACAAAAACATGATATGAAAACAACAAAAACATGATATAAAAACAGTGATGCAAACAATGACTGATTAAGTGATTAAACTTATTCTAGTATCTCCCTGCACACCACATTAAGAGTGAAAACACTTTCGGAGTGCTTGACTAATTTCCCTTGTGATGAAGTACTCAGAACTTTAACTGTAACATCACATGCTCTTCAAACTCGAGAGAAAGCAACATATAACTGACCATGTGCAAAAACGGGTTCAGGTAGGAATATGCCTACTTTGTCTAGAGTTTGTCCTTGTGATTTATTAATAGTCATCACAAATGCTGGCATCACGGGAAACCGTCGTCGAATCAATTTAAATGGGAGGCCAGTGTCAGATGGGGACAAATTAATTCTTGGAATCAGAACAGCCTCTTCCTCTGCAGATCCTGTTAATACTTCAGCTTCGATAATGTTAGGTCATAATCTTTTGATAATAAATCTGGTACCATTACAAAGACCCCATTTACTATTGAGATTTCTCAATAGCATGATGATTGCACCCACTTTCAATTTTAATTTATGACACGGAATTCCCGAAGGAGTAATACTATTAAGAAATTCGATGGGAAAAATTTCCTTTTCAGCCTCATCTGTGGAATCAATAGAATCATCAAAATATGTGTGAAAATCTCCATTGAGTATATCCAAATTTTTTTCATTTAATTTTTGAAAATGCTCATTTTTTGGACAAAGAATTGCATGTTTAGATATATTTTTAATATTATCTATAGCAGTGGTTCTCAACCTTGGCTGCACATTAGAATCACCTGGGAATCTTTTTAAAATCCTGATTCCTGGGCCTCATCCTCCGGAATTGTTTCTTTGTTATGGGGTGGGGCCACAACATCAGTAACAAAGAAACAGAATTAAAACTTTATTGTGGGGAGCACTACAGTGTTTTGGACAGGTTCAAGCCTTGGACTGATGAGAGGGCACAGTCCTCTCATTGCCACGTGCAAGTCCCAGCTTGGAGGGCAGGGCCCTCCCAGCACAATTATAGCCAACAGCTGTAGTTGTAAGCTTGAACCTATGGTCCAAACACGTGACCCCACGTGCCTGAGTGATGTGGGCTTGATAGAGGTCAGGTGCATGTAGTTGAGTAGGATTGAAACCCAGGAGAATGTTGTAAACATCTTGGTCACGCCCTTACTTTGCCTCGTAGCATCTGCTATAAAATAAAGGCATGGCTGTGGGCATGGTCGCTGTCTCTCAGAGAAGCAGCGTCCCACCGAGACCCGGCTTTCATTCTCTTGTCTGTCTTTTCTAAGCCTTTCAGCTGCCCCGACTCAGGTTCACCCCTTGCCGTGCTGGCATGGCACACTTTAGAAAGATATGCCTCCACGCTCCCAGGGCGGGTTCCTGCCCCAAACCCCACCCTTACAGGAAATAGCTCCGGGAAACAGCTCGGGGGAGGGCGCAGCCGTTGCCAAGACTACCCCTGCAGGACTGACTTCCTTCCGCTTGGTCATGGCAGTTGTGGTAGTGGTGAACACCACCCATGGTTTTTATATAAGTAGATTTTCACCAGGATGTTCAGTATGTACCTCCAACCTACTACATCCAAAACTTAATACACTCAATACATCTCTAGCAATCCATCCACAAACCTGATTTACCCACGGTCTGTCCCATCTCAAGAGATGGCAACTCCTTTGTTCAGCTGTTTAGGTCCCAAGTCGTAACAGTCACCTTTGACATCTTTCTCCCACATTCCACTGAATATCTGATTTTTTTCATAAGAAGCTGGAAATCTGGGTTTCATGTGAAGTTCCCCAATTTTTAAGCATTGACAACTCAAGAAAAACAAAACACCTAAGTGAGAGGAACAACAGAGGCCACTCCATGGCTTCTCATTCCACCTACCATTGCCCTGCTGTGAGAGGGAAGGCCAGCCAAACCCTGGGGCTGCTTGGTCTGGAGACCACCACGGTTGTTCTGAGACCAGCAGAGGGATTTTAATTCATGCTGAGCTCCCAGAGACCCACAGGCTCTTTGGGGAGTATAATGGCCTAAATGTTCAGGATAGTCTATTTCAGCTTAGAAGATCTGGATCGCAATTTTACATGAACTTGAAACAAAAAAGTAATGTAACTATCTGCCTGAATTTTTAGCCCTTCTTAATTGCACAAAAAAAAATGTAAGGAAAAAAATGTTTCTAGAGATGGATCTCTGCAAAAACACACACAAAACAACCTACAAAAAATAAACAAAAAACCCCACCCAAAGCATTTCTGGCAGAGGGGAGGGAAAATGAGTTCTCTGATCTGGTTTCAACATTACTAAACAGGTGGCCAACGGCTGAGAGAAAGCATCGCTTGGAGCAGTGCTACCACAGACCTGCTACCCCCAGGGGTGAGCTGCAAGGACACAGCACTGACAGGCTGCAGGCCAACTGACTAACGGTGGAGCTTCTCCCCAGTTCCCCATGCACCAGACATTCTATGACTATGCTAATAAACTAAGATTTCCAAAACGAGCTAGGAAGACGGGACCATCCTAACCATTTTGGTAATTTAGATCTCAAACTGTTTTTCTGAGAAATGTATTTAGGAAATATTAAAAACAAAACAAAACCTGGGTTCCTGAGAGAGGGGTCAAGGTCTAGCAAACAAGTCTATCTTCCCCCTAAAAACTAACTGGGCTCCACCTGCTTGTTTTTGTCAAATAAAACAAATGTGAGCAGTGTCTGTGCAAACCAGGCTATCAATGAAAAGGACAGTGTGCTCAGTTGGGTAGTAAGGTGAAAGTCAGATGGAATCCCAATGAGTCGAAGGGGAATTGCTTGGCGCTGGGGACCATGTTACAAGAAAATCACGAATCTTTAAATGCTAGGATTACCCTATTTGAGAAGTGAGACCAATTGGCAGGATGTCAGATTCTCATGTCTTCACATATTTATCCCAGGACGAGTGCTCATTCTGCAGAACTGAGTGGGATGGTGGGTAGAAGAACTACTCCCACTATTTTTTTAAAAAAATAATAATCCTTTCTTTTTTTTAAAGAAGATATTTTTATTGATTTTAGAAAGGAAGGGAGAGAGAGATGGAAACATCAATGATAAGAGAGAATCATCGATCGACTGCCTCCTGCATGCCCCCTACTGAGGATTGGGCCCGCAACCCAGGCATGTGCCCTGGACCAGAATCAAACTGGGACCCTTCAGTCCGCAGGCCAACGCTCTATCCACTGAGCCAAACTGGCTAGAGCTGCTCACACTATTTTTTAAAATATATTTTTATTGATTTCAGAGAGAAAGGGAGAGAGATATAGAAGCATCAATGATGACAGAGAATCATTGACTGGGTGCCTCCTGCACACCCCACACTGGGGATTGAGCCCAAAACTAGGGCATGTGCCCTGACTGGGAATTGAACCATGACCTCCTGGTTCATAGGTCGACGTTCAATCACTGAGCCGCGCCGGCCTGGCTGCTCACACTAGTAACGATTACTTCTCCTTCCCACTCTCATCTTCTTGCTTGCTTAGCTGGATCCAGTCAAATTAAGCCACTACCCTATTACACATAAATTCAGTTCTAGGGGTCAGCTATCATGGTTTGCAGGAGCATGGTTCAAACTGGCAGGGTTATGAGATAGTAAGGATTAAAATGAATCACGCCCACATTGTCAAGCAAGAGAGGTTTGTACTTCATAAGGCCAAGGACTGAGAGGCAATTAATGCTTCTCTTATTCCATCCCTTGACAGTGATTCCTGTTCTGTTTGCTTTCCTCAAACCACAGTTGGTGTATTTGAGAGTTTGTCTGTATTGTGCTAGAAAGGAGAGAGAATCAAGAGGCTGCAATATGTTAGAGACACATGCCAAGAGAATAGGTAGGGAGGAAAGCACACAACATACTTATAATCCTTATCTGGGGCTATGACAGAGTCTGCCCAGAAAACAACAGAACAGGAAACATTTCTGCCACAAAGTCCATGCTCATTCCTGTGGTGCTAGACTTACCGGGAGGACTTTGGCTAAGGAACCATGAAGAGCATGTTTTCTGCTCACTCAGGAATGCCCTGGCGGGACAGACTGGAGAGCCAAGCCCAGTTCAATGGGAGCTCGGCTGCTCACGGCTATGTTTCAGGATCAACCTGAAAGCTTGGCCTCTACTCAGGAAACTTGTGTCATCTTTCTGGTTCAACACAATGAGTCAGAGGCTGAAGGATGGGACCCAGGCACTCACAGTGAGACGAGTGTTGCAACTTGGCTGCACTGGTTGCTGAATTAGAACAGCACCAGGGATAGTGCCAAACAAGCACGTTGCCAAAAACAACGGCCTCCACTGAGCACTTTACATGACTGAATTCACTTTATCCTCATGACAACCCTTTGAGGTAAATGTTATTTTTCTCCTTGTTTTGCATACGGGGAACTGAGGCACAGAGCCTAAGCCAGATAGCAGGTAAGGGCAGAGTAAGCCACACACCCACCTTCCTGGTTTCAGAGATTATTACTTATGCTAGTCCATCTCTCAAACAGAAAGGACTAACCATCTAACGCTTACTGAGTGCTCAGGCAGGTCAGGCCTGTTCCTCCCACTTTACATGATTACCTTTCATACTGCTCACAGTACCCTCTGTGGACATGGAGGCAGAGAGGTCCAACTTCTGTTGAACCACAAGTTCAGTGACCATCAATCATCCAGGAAGTGGCTACTCCAGGATGTGAACTTAGGGAGTACAGCTCCACAGCCCCCTCTCTTGGCCATGACACCACACTGCTATTAGCATCTTGCTTAACTCCCAGCACCACATGGAGGGAGCTGTTAAGACCCTCATTTACAAATGAGGAACCAGAAACTAAGCAGCTAGCCTGAGGCAGAAGTTGGGTCTGCACCCAATCTGTTCCTGATCATGACATACAGATGGTTTATCAGAGGTCCAGGTAACCCAGGAACTGATGGGGCCCTTTCCCCATAGGCAGCTAAATGCCCTGAAGGTTATTCTAAGCAGAAAGGCATAGGGATCGTTATCATCAAGCCATGCTTCTTGCAAGAAAAAGACTTCCCTCAAAGTTTCCCACCTGTTATTGCCCTCAGACTGACAATGCACCCCAAAATCTTAAATCTACTCCCCTTCCCTCACCATCCCCAACAACAGTAAACAGTTTCCACTTACGCTTTAAATGCTGGGAGGTAGGAGTATATAGAAATGCTGCTTAGGTTATAAATAAATGGCAGGTGTTTTCTGATATCTGTTGTTGCCCAGCTGCTAAAAAACATGTTCAGTAAACCCTGGTCCCCACCTGAAAGAAAAATAAAACAAATTAAAGTCACAGACTCAAGGACAGTTCAATAATTTTATAGGACTATATACCTAGACCTTTAAAAACAGGTACTAATTCCAGAAACTCCATGTTAAACCTAAGTACATTTTAGGGAGTGGTCATTTCTCTGAGTTGGTTCATTAATTCAACAAATATTTACTGAGCAACTATTTTTAAAAAAATATATTTTAATGATTTTTTACAGAGAGGAAGGGAGAGGGATAGACAGTTAGAAACATCAATGAGAGAGAAACATCGATTAGCTGCCTCCTGCACATCTCCCACTCGGGATGTGCCCGCAACCCAGGTACATGCCCTTGACCGGAATCGAACCTGGGACCTTTCAGTCCGAAGGCCGACGCTCTATCCACTGAGCCAAACCAGTTTCGGCTACTGAACAACTATTATGTGCCAGACACTGAAGCAAGAACTGGAGAGTCATTATCTTCACCAGTATTTGGGAGGGGTGGGGCTAGGGGTACTGATACCAGCAAACCAAGAATCAATAAACACCATCAGAAATGGGGAGGAGGGGAGTGAAGGAAAGTACAGGCTACCATGAGTGCTCATGGAAGAGGCTCAAGACCTTGTCTGATGGGTCAGGGAAGGCTTTCATGAGGAAGCTGTGTTGAAGCCAAGCTCTGCGTGGTACACAGCAGTATCTGACAAATGCCAGTGGAGAGAAGAAGGGCAAATGGTGTTCTAGGTAGAATAAACAGCACACACCATGGGCAGCAACATGAAGCTATGGAAAGACCTGGAAGGTGACCTTAGAGGGGGACCGCAGAGGGAGAAGGGCACCAGGTGAATCTCAGAAAGGTAGGCATGGACTAGACCAGCAGTCACCAACCGGTGGTCCATGAGGTCCAAAAGGCTGGCGTCCGCTGGACTAGACCACATGGGGCCTGGATTTCAGACAATTAAAGATTCAGACTTTATGTTCAAAGAAATGGGATAAAAACAGAAGTAAAAAGCAAAAGAGAGCAAACTGGGATAATGGGTTTGTTTTCCGGAGCCCCAGCTGTTGGTTCATCATCAGAAGGCCCAGAAGACACCCCCTTGGTGCACTCTCCAGACAGGTTCAGGCCAGCCATCACTGGGTCAAGGTCAACCACACCCACACAGCACAGTGCTTGCTCAGCCCTTGTGGGTCCTGGACTTCATGCCTTCCTTGGAAAATGAGGACTATGCTGTTCATTCAAAAGAAATAAAAACAATAAAAATCTAAACACCTAAATCATAAACATACAAGTAACCAAATAGGTCACTAAGTTACCTCAAAACACATTCTGCCATACAGCCCATTGTGCTTTCTGTTTTAGACTCAGGAGATTTCAGAAACCAGGCACAGAACCAGGATCCTTGCAGCAGCAGCAGCTCAGATGTATGTGTATGTATGTATGTATGTATGTGTGTATGTGTATGTGTGTGTGTGTGTGTGTGTGTGTGTGTACATGGGGTGGCAGGTAGGGAAACTATTGCTCTTTTGAAGTTCGAGGCTGGTGCACTGAACAGTTATTTCCCTCTTCAGAATGCTTTGCCCTGAGATACCGTTTTCTTTCTAAACACACAGCAGGTCTAATTGGCTGGCATTACTATTTGGTTTTTCTTGGTTTTGAAAGAAACTTTTAAAATGAGATTTAGGAGAAACCAAGATGGCGGCATAGGTTAACGCTGGAGTTTGCTGCCTCAAACAACCACTTCAAAAATACAACTAAAAGACGGAACGGACATCATCCAGAACCACAGGAAGGCTGGCTGAGTGGAAGTTCTACAACTAGGAGGAACCGAGAATCAGAGGAGGCGCAGTGCTGAAGTAAAATACTAAGGTGCAGAGTGTGCGCAGCGCGGGCTGGTGGCTGAGGGCGCGGTTGTCTGTTTCAATCCGGAGGGAGCCTCAGACTCTGAGCTCCAGATCCGGGCGAGTCTCTAGGGACCCAGACTCAAACGGGAGAAGCGGGACTGTCTGGCTTCGCAGTGGTTGCTGGGACAGAGAGGCAGAGCCCCTGGGGAAGGACTGAGAGCAGCCATAACTGCTCCCTCCTCCGCCCTGTTGATCCCCTGGGACCCACCCCGCCCAAGCCCTGCACAGAGCCATTTGCCGGATAGCCTCAGGCAAAGGCTAGATTAGCACCTCCCTAGAGGACAGAAGTTCTCCCACTGCAAACACAGCTGATTCTCACAGCCAGTTGGCCTGGAGGTCAAGTAGTAATTACCTACAACAATCAAGGCTTGACTTCAACAAGACTGCTCACAGAGACCACAAGGGGGTGCACCAAGAGTGTCTACCTCAGGTAATTGGGACACTTAACACGGAAAGCCACTCTATCAACACAAGGAAGCATAAAAAAATGCCGAGACAAAGAAACAGGCCACAAAGGACAGAACTGTAGAAAAGCAGGCTATTGGATATAGAATTCAAAACCACACTTTTGAGGTCTCTCAAGAGGCTTCTAGAGGCTGTCGATAAACTTGATGAGATGTACAGGAAATCTAATGAGACCCTTGATGGTGTGATAAAGGACCAACTAGAAAGTAAGCATACACTGACTGAAATAAAGAATATTATACAGACTCCCAACAGCAGAACAGAAGAGCGCAAGAATCAAGTCAAAGATTTGAAATGCGAGGAAGCAAAAAACACCCAACCAGAAAAGCAAAATGAAAAAAGAATCCGAAAGTGCGAAGATAGTGTAAGGAGCCTCTGGGACAGCTACAAGCGTACCAACATCAGAATAATAGGGGTGCCAGAAGATGAGAGAGAGCAAGATATTGAAAACCTATTTGAAGAAATAATAGCAGAAAACTTCCCCTACTTGGTGAAAGAAATAGATTTACAAGTCCAGGAAGTGCAGAGAACCCCAAACAAAAGGAATCCAAAGAGGACCACACCAAGACACATCATAATTAAAATGCCAAGAGCAAAAGACAAAGAGAGAATCTTAAAAGCAGCAAGAGAAAGAAACTCAGTTACCTACAAGGGAGTACCCATACGACTGTCAGCTGATTTCTCAACAGAAACTTTGCAGGCCAGAAGGGAGTGGCAAGAAATATTCAAAGTGATGAATGCCAAGAACCTACAACCAAGATTACTTTACCCAGCAAAGCTATCATTCAGAATTGAAGGTCAGACAAAGAGCTTCACAGATAAGGAAAAGCTAAAGGAGTTCATCACCACTAAACCAGTATTACACGAAAGACTGAAAGGTATCCTTTAAGAAGAGGAAGAAGAAAAAGGTAAAGATACAAATTATGAACAACAAATACGCATCTATCAACAAGTGAATCTAAGAATCAAGTGAATAAATAATCTGATGAACAGAATGAACTGGTGATTATAATAGAATCAGGGACATAGAAAGGGAATGAACTGACTATGCTTGGGGGGGAAAGGGGTGTGGGAAATGCGGGAAGAGACTGGACAAAAATCATGTACCTATGGATGAGGACAGTGGGTGGGGAGTGAGGGCGGAGGGTGGGGTGGGAACTGGTAGGAGGGGAGTTATGGGGGGAAAAAAGAGGAACAAATGTAATAATCTGAACAATAAAGATTTAATTATCAATAAATAAATAAATAAATAAATAAATAATAAAAAAAGTTTCAGCCCATGGGGGGGAAAAATGATATTTATTTAATATTTGGAGCTAAGTAATAAGATCAGGACATTAGGTTTAAAGTCCAACTATCCCTTACCCATCCTCTGTGTGTTCCATCCTTTCCAAATGCCCTCAGTCAGCTCTCTGGATCAAGGGCATTTGTTGAACAAATGTCTATGGAGCAACCTCTCTTTATGAGGAGGCTCTGACAGGTCCTCATTCCTCAAGAGACAGACAGCTCAACAGAAAACTAGTTTTGCCCTTATAAGTTCTAAAGAATAATAAAGATGGCATCAGGATATATGCTCACTTGTTATCGGAACAAAAGAAGATTTTAGATATATAGACAAATTAACATATTTTGAGAAACAAAATATTAAGGCCAAAACATCATATTCATTAGAGGCTCACTTTGGATTCCACAAAGATTACCAGAATGTGGGAAAAGTCTTACTCATTTCCTTTTACACATAATCATAATAAATGACAAAATTACAGAGGCAGAGAACAGATGCGAGGTGGCCAGGGGTTAGGGAGGGTGGAAGGGAGCATGAGGAATCCTGTGATGACCCTGTTCTGTACCCTGACTGTGGTGGTGTCACACAAATCTACACACGGGATAAAAGTGCACAGAAGCACCTGTGTACACATACCAATGAATTCATGCGAAACTGGTGAATCTGAATAAGGCTGGTGGATTGTATCAATGTCAAATTCCTGGTTCTGGAGTTATAATTATGCAAGATGTTGTTACCATTGGGGGAAAATGATGAAGGGTATATGGGATCTCTATATGGTTTCTCACAACTAAATGTAAATCTATAATTTGCTCAAAAGTTTTTTGTGTTTTGTTTTAAGTCTAAGGGTTATGTGGTTAAAATGCAAAATACAATCAAGAACTGTTAGTCATTAGATTCTAAATTCCCAAGGACAGAGTGTATGGCTCTTTTTGCTTAGCACTGTAAATTCTAGCAGCTAGCAGAATGCCTTACACATAGATAAATTATTTGTGGAATGAATGTAAAAGCCTTGAATATGTTCTGTAACAGCAGAAAAGTTGAAATAATTTAAATAGTCCACCATAGAGGAATGGTTAGTACACTGTTATGCTAACCATTCATGGCAATATTATTCAGCCATTAAAACTAATGGCTATAAAGATCACCATCCACCATGTAATATAAACATATACCATAACATACATAGTGATTATAACTAAGAACATAAACATTCATATCGGAAGAAAAAGAAAAGTAATTACTATGTAACAAAAATGGTATTACAGATGTTCCCTCCCCGACTTTTTCTTAATACTGTTATATTTTTGTAATTTTAAAATAACAACACAATTAGGGACAAGAATGAGAATTGCATTAAGATCTTTTCTTTCTAAACATTCTCTGCTTGTTAATTTATTTTTGTTATAAAGCATGATACTATCAAAGGAAAAATATATGTGTAGATTATAAAGTATATTAATAATAAACCTCTATACTCCCAACATCCAATTTAAGAACTGAAACATTCCCACTATTTTTTAAGTTCTCTGTGTGGACTCCCCAACCCAATCTCACTGTCCCTGACGCCAGAAATAACCACTAATCATGAATTTTGTTTGCAGTTGTCTTGATTTCCTTTATTTTACCAATATATATGTAATCTGACAACATATGTAGTTTTGTTGGTTTGTGAATTTTGTAAAAGTGGATGTCATATTTTTTCTACTTCTTGTTTTCTTATGCCATACTGTAATACCTTTGTGTTAAGCAATTCCACTTAAACTACTTTCTACATGTAATGTAGTGAAGAAATCCATCTAATTCCAAGGAGTCAGAATAGCAATTGTAAAAGAGAGATTCCCAATCCCATGGGGTGAGCCTGGGAAAGAGGAGTCAGAGCTGCTGGTCCCTCAGAGCCCATGACACCACAGGCTATTTCCATTCACCCTCAGATGCCCTGCAAACAGCAGTGTGCCACAGCAGGGCTGAGAAGCACTAATGGAACAGGATACAAGCAAGAAGGGGAAAAGGCAGGGCAGGAGATTTGTGATTATTGGTGCCCATTCAATTCACAAATCCTTAAACACTCAACAGGGACCTTTCCTTCAAGGCACTACAGATAATGAAACTTCCAAAGCCACTGATCTCATTATGTGATAAAGGGTCACCTTTCTGCCAAAAATTGTGAATTAAAAATAGAGGTAAACACCACCTACAAGTCCTAAGTAATTTTTAAATTTAGCACTCTAACCATCTCTTTCCACATTTCAGTCAGGTGAATGTTTTAGCTGCATTAGAAAAACCCATATGTAGTGTTATCAATATCCTCTCTTTAGAAGTCCCTAAACTAGAACACAGTTCAAAGCAGAATGCAAATCCAAGCAGGTCTGTGCTACAAAACCCAAAAGCATGCCATGAAGATTGCTGAATTTCCATTACCAACACCTGTTCCAGTCAGACTCCAGAGGCAACTTTCTTTACTCTGACAGGTTCAGACATTCTTAATATCAACCTCAACTATCTCAGTGCAGACAAACATGATTAGCAGGCTTGCCAGCAGCTGGGATCCAGCAGGCCAGTGCATGGCGACACAGGTGGGAGAGAGTGAGCTAAGGACGTGGAACAAGGAACACACCCATCTTACAAACAAAAGCAAATATCAGATTCTGTATCATCCTTCCACCAGGTTACCCAAGGGCAGTAATAACCTACAATCACTTGATATTTTCCAGGTCTTTTGAACCTGGTCACCATGGACATATTAAAGCATTTGTCAGAAACTGGACCTGTCTTATCTAATAAAAGAGTAATATGCAAATTAACCATCACTCCGTGACAAAGATGGCGGTGCCCATAGCAGTGGGGGGAGGGATAGGGTGGGTGGATGACGCTGGTGGCGTTGCCCTGGTGACGCAAGCCCAGCATTCCGCACCATGGCCACATGGAGGGAGGGGCCAGGGACCAAGCGTTCCGTGCCCTGGCCGTGTGGAGGGAGGAGCCTCTGGCCAGAGACTGGGGCGCAGGATGCTGGTGTCATTGCAGGCCGTGCTGAGGGACCCGCCCCCCCCCCCCCCCACCGTGTATGAATTTCGTGCACTGGACCTCTAGCTGTTTTATAAGACAGGAATGGCATTGAGCACTATCTTTTGAATGTGTGCACTTGCTTAATGCTTGTGTAGTTTTTGTGGTTTTCCAAAGTTCATTGGGCTAACTACTATGAATAGAAGGAAGGGCAGGTCGATTCTGGTTTAAACTTGAACTCCAGTATTTCAGTCACAGGAATGTTCCCCCAAGAATCATGCTACTCAAAGTGTGATGCAGGTTCCAGCAGCATGAGCATCACCTGAGAGCTTAAGAGAACTGCAGAATACTGAACCCCATTCAGACCTACAGAATCAGAATCCACATTTAAATCCCCAGATAGAGGAGGAGAAAATGGCGGTCAAATAAGCAGACCTGTCGGGTACCTCAACCCAGGGCCAGGCTGGAAATACCACTAAATTGGAGAATATTCACCTGGAATTTCCAACTGTGGTCCAGCTGAGGAAGTGACTTATAACAAGGAAAAACAGAAGGCATTTAAGACCAGTAGGAAGGGTGAGGTCGAGAGAATAGGGAAGCCCAGAGAGGAGGGAGCTAAGCTACAGGAAGAATTGTTCCAAGAGCACAAGCAGGGCTCCACACACCAGTGGTGGCAACCTGACAAGTTGTGCTTCCTCACCCGTGGCAGTGTGACCCACAGCGTTCAATCATTCAAGCAGCTGTGTAAGGTACCAGGACTGCTGGCAGCAGTGGAGTGTATTCCAGCAGACCAGAGCGAGTGGGGGAAAGAGCTGCAGTTTCTATTGCTTTTTTTTTTTTTAATCTCTAAACCCAGAGCACAGGAGTTTTCATTTGCAAATACACATCTGAGGCATTGGTGCAGGGAGGGAAGCACTGAATTGAGGTGCTTGCGGACAGTCAGGGTTGGAAAGCGGGGCAGAGAGACTTGGAAAAGCAGTAGACAGAAATCCTGCATTGGGCTGTTCATATACTTCCAAACAGAAATGGCCATTCTCCCTGGGAGAAGCTACCTGCCTGCTCCCAACACTCAGAGGGCAGGTAATGGAAAAAAAAAACTCCACCCTAGGTGATACAGCCTGCCACATCCTGAACTTTGAGCTTTGCAGGGATCAAACCTGCAACCAAGGTATGTGCCCTTGACTGGAATCGAACCTGGGACCCTTCAGTCTTCGGGCTGATGCTCTATCCAGTGAGCAAAGAGGCTATGGCCATTCCTAATTCTTTCACCTTATTTAAGCTCTGCTTCTACAGATCCTATCTCCATCTCCTTTTTTTTTCTGGGTAGTTTTTGTTTGAGCTTTTCGGTTTGTTTGTGTTTTCTCCCCATGTTTTATCTTTCGTTTGTTTTCTATCATTCTTGCTCTCTTTTCTCTTTTCTAATTCTCTTTCCTCTGGTGGTCACTTTTGTTAGGGCTATAGAGGTCTTGAGTACATTCTTATTCTGTTCCTTCTGTGTTGTGTCTCGTCTTGTTGTATTTGGTGTGGTCCAGCCAGCACCTCCACAACAGCTCGTACAACATGGTAGGAAGTGAGCCACATAATCAGACACTCTGAGAGGAGGCACCATCCACGAATGGGACAATAACATTCAAGACCCAACTACAACAGGAGAACACAAACATCACAAGAAGAGGGCCTTTCTAGACTACCCAGCCCAGGAGAACTTAGAGTCTGCACTACTGGGTCCCACAAAACATCTACTATATAAGAACAACCCCAAAAATCTGGGTGGCATAGCAGTTTGATTTAACATGTTAAGCACCATGTCAGTCACTTGTGACTGACACTATACTTTCCATCCAGACCGGTCAGTCACTGGTGCTGCCAGCATATCGGTGAAATCGGATATTGAGGGCTAACCAGAAAGGAAGACAAAGCAGGCTTGGTCCTTAATGTGTTAATACATAGAAACAGATGCAAAGGAACAGCAAAACTGGGGAGACAAAGAAACAACCCAAATGAAAGAAAAAAAGGAATCACCAGAAAAGGAAATAAATGAAATGGAGGCAAGTAATTTGTCAGAGAAAGAATTGAGAGTAATGATTATAAGGGTGCTCAAATATCTGAATGAGAATTACAAGTAAATCAATGAAAATTATAAGGAGTAAGAATCAAGAGAAAATGAAGAATGACATCACTGCAATAAAGAACACCATGGAAGGTTTCAACAGTAGACTAGAAGAAGCTGAGGACTGCATCAACGAGTTAGAAGACAAGATCAAGAAAAAAACAACAAAAAACACCCAAGCAGATCAGCAACTGGAAAAAAAATTAAAAAGCAGGAGGAGAGTTTAAGGGAGCTTTGTGACAACCTGAAACAAAACAACATCCACATAATAGGGATGCCAGAAGGTGAGGAAGCTGAGCAAGGATAAAAAACCTTTGAAGGTTTGAAGAAGTAACAACAGAAAAGTTCCTAGACTTGGGGAAGAAAAAGTCACAAAAGTCCAGGAGCACAGAGAGACCCAATCAAGATGAATCCAAAAAGACCTACAGCAAGATATCATAATTAAATTGGCAAAAGTAAAAGACAAAGAAAGAAACTTAAAATTGGCAAGAGAGAGACAGAAAGTTACCTACAAGGGATCTCCCATTAGACTATCAACTGATTTCTCAACGAAACTCATCAGGTTAGAAGAAAATGGTATGATGTATACAAAGTGATGCAAAGCAAGGGACTGAATCTAATAATCTATCCAGCAAGGCTATCATTCAAAATTGAGGGTGAAATCAGGAGCTATGAAGACAAAAAAAAAAAGGCTAAGGGAGTTTATTACCACCAAACCAGCAATGCAAGAAGTGCTAAAGGGACTGTTGTAAAAAGAAGAAATAGAGTAAGACAACCAAGATGGCAGCATAGGTAAACACCTGAACTTGATGCCACGCACAACCACATTAAAACTACAACTAAAAGACAAAACAAATATCATCCAGAACCACGGGAAGGCTGGCTGAGTGAAAATTCTACAACTAGAAGGAAAGAGAAAAGTGCATTGAGTCTGGTAGGAGGTGCAGAGGTGTGGAAGTGTGGAGGAACGGAGGCATATGCGAAAGGGGCTGGCAGCTGGGTATGCTGTTGTCTTTTTCAATCAGGAGAGAGATACAAGCTCCTGACTACTCTGAACTCATTCTGGGTGAGAATTTGGGGACCCAGACTCATACGGACTGTCTGGCATTGGGCTGGAAAGTGAGGGCGGTTTTCTCGCAGAGGTGCTTGCAGTGTTCATTGTTCCTGCACGGGGCCGTGGGACACAGAACCTGGGACCTATCTGGGGAAGAGCAGACTGGCAGCCATTGCAGTTTGCTTCGCCCTGGTGATTCCCATAGATCCCGCCCTGCCCAATTTACAACCCCACCCAAGCTGTGCGCAGAAGCTTTTGCATACAAATGGCCTGGCCTTTCTCCACCTAAAACCCTGTCAAAGTAGCTGGGTCAGAAAACCCCAGAGCTTCGAAAAGAAGGCCTAAGGCTAGTCAGCAGCCTGCACTGCTTCACAGCTGCACCTCATCTGGGCATCTCCAAACCCCAAACAACGAGGAGTCTGTAGATCTCTCTGTAGCTCCTGCTAGGTGACCTCATGCCATGGCTGACTTTGTACCTCCTAGGAGATCCAAGAGCCAGTGTACCCAGTAGTCAGAGTGTGACCATCCAGATTACAACTCTTCACATCCATAAGAGACACACTCAGGGGGCAGACTCAGTGAGCGCCAAAGCCCCAATGAAGCAAGTCCTGCCCCACAAGGGTGACTCCAGCACAGAAGTTCTCCCACTGCAGACACAGCTGATTCTCACAGCCAATTGGCCTGGAGGTCAATTCCTCCCAGTGATACCTACAACAATCAAGGCTTAACTACAAGACTGTGCATTCAGCCCACAAAGGGGTGCATCAAGAGCGTCCACCTCAGGTAATTAGGGAGGCCTGAGCCACTGGGCCCTATAGGTCACCTAGCACACAAAGCCACTCTATCAACACAGGGAAGCAGCCAAAATGTGGAGACAAAGAAACAGGTCACAAATGAAAGAAATGGAGGAAAGCAAACTCCTGGATATAGAGTTCAAAACCACAGTTATAAGGTTATTCAAGAATCTTTTAGAAACCTCCGAGAAATATAGTGAGACCCTTGAGGTTATGAAAAAGGACCAATTAGAAATTAAGCATACACTGACTGATATAAAGGATAATATACAGAGATCAAACAGCAGACTAGAGGATCCCAAGAATCAAGTCAAAGATTTGAAATACGAAGAAGCAAAAAACACCCAACTGGCAAAGCAAAAGGAAAAAAGAATACAAAAATATGAAGATAGTGCAAGGAGCCTCTGGGACAACTTCAAGCGTACCAACATCCAAATTATAGGGGTGCCAGAAGAAGAGAGAGAGCAAGATATTGAAAACCTATTTAAAGAAATAATGACAGAAAACTTCCCCTACCTGGTGAAAGAAATAAACTTACAAGTCCAGGAAGTGCACGGAACTCCAAACAAGAGGAATCCAAAGAGGACCACACCAGGACACATCATAATTAAAATGCCAAGGGCAAAAGACAAAGAGAGAATCTTAAAAGCAGCAAGAGAAAAACAGTCAGTTACGACAAGGGAGTACCCATACGACTGTCAGCTGATTTCTCAACAGAAACTATGCAGGCCAGAAGGGAGTGGCAAGAAATATTCAAAGTGATGAATAGCAAGAACCTACAACCAAGATTACTTTACCCAGCAAAGCTATCATTCAGAATTGAAGGTCAGATAAAGAGCTTCACAGACAAGAAAAAGCTAAAGAAGTTCATCACCACCAAACCAGTACTATATGAAATGCTGAAGGGTATTATCTAAGACAGCGGTTCTCAACCTGTGGGTCGAGACCCCTTTGGCGGTCGAACGACCCTTTCACAGGGGTCACCTAAGACCATCCTGCATATCAGATATTTACATTACGATTCATAACAGTAGCAACATTACAGTTATGAAGTAGCAACAAAAATAATTTTATGGTTGGGTCACAACATGAGGAACTGTATTTAAAGGGCCAGAAGGTTGAGAACCACTGCTCTAAGAAGAGGAAGAAGAAAAAGGAAAAGATAAAAATTATGAACAACAATGTGACAACAAATACATATCTATCAACAAGTGAATCTAAAAATTAAGTGAATAAAAAATCTGACGAACAGAATAAACTGGTGAATAGAATAGAATCAGGGGCATAGAAAGGGAGTGGACTGACAATTCTCAGGGGGAAAGGGGTGTGGGGGATGCGGGAAGAGACTGGACAAAAATCGTACACCTATGGACGAGGACAATGGGGGGGTAAGAGTGGGGGGGGGACCAGGTGGAGGGGAGCTATGGGGGGAAAAAGAGGAACAACTGTAATAATCTGAACAATAAAGATTTATTTTTTTAAAAAAAGAAGAAATAGAAATGGAGGAAGGAATATAGGCAGAAAGAATAAAAATGGCAACAAACAAGTACCTATCAATAATAAGCTTAAATGGACTAAATGCTCCAATCAAAAGACATAGGGTAGCTGAATGGATACAAAAGTATGATCCATATATATGCTGTCTACAAGAGAACCACCTTAGAACAAAGGACTCACACAGACTGAAAGTGAAAGTATGGGGGGGAAAAATTTTCAGGCTAATGGAAGTGAAAAAAAAGCAATACTTATATCTCACAAAATAGACCTGAAAGTGAAAGCCATAAAAAGAAATAAGGAAGGCCACTTCATAATATTAAAAGGATTGACTAAACAAAAGGCTGTAACTCTGGTAAGCACATATGCACCCAATACAGGAGCATCCAAATATATATAAAAAAACTTCTGGAGGATATCAAGGGAGAGATCAGCAGCAATACAATCATACCCCACGGACATAACTGGATAAATCTTCTAGACAATAAAACAAGAACAGCAACCCTAAATGACATTCTAGAACAGATGGAACTAACTGACACCTTCAGAACATTCCACACCAAAGCTACAGAATACACATTCTTCTCAAGTGCACATGGAGCATTTTCAAAGATAGACCACATGTTAGGACACAGGCTAAGACTCTACAAACTCAAGAAGACTGAAATCATACCAAGCTTTTTCTCAGACCACAATGGCATGAAATTAGAAATCAGTACAATAAAAATGCTCAAACACAATCAACCATATGGAGGCTATAGTATGTTATTAAACAATGAATGGGTTACCAAAGAGATCAAAGAAGAAATAAAAAACATCCTGAAAACAAATGAAAATAAAAATACAACAATCCCAAAGCTATGGGACACACTGAAAGTAGTCCTGAGATGGAAGTTCATAGCACTAAAAGCCTACATCGAGAAATAAAAAAAATGCCAAAACCGGTTTGGCTCAGTGGATAGAGCGTCGGCCTGCGGACTGAAAGGTCCCAGGTTCGATTCCGGTCAAGGGCATGTACCTTGGTTGCGGGCACATCCTCAGTAGGAGATGTGCAGGAGGCAGCTGATCGATGTTTCTCTCTCATCGATGTTTCTAACTCTCTATCTCTCTCCCTTCCTCTCTGTAAAAAATCAATAAAATATATTAAAAAAAAAAAAGAAATAAAAAAATTTTTAGTAAGTTATCTAACATTACAACTTAGAAAATTAGAAAGAGAACAAGAAGAAAAGGCCTTCTACAGTAAGTAGAAAGAAAAAAATAACAAAAATCAGAATGTATATAAATGAAACAGAGACAAAAAGAAACAAACAAAATCCCAAAAGATCAATAAAACCAAGAGCTGGTTCTTCAAAAGAATAAATAAGATTGATGAACCTCTAGCCAGACTCATCAAGAAACAAAGAGAGGACCCAAATAAACAAAATGAGAAATGAAAGAGGTGAAGTAATAACTGACACCACAGAAATACAAAGGATCGTAAAAAACAAAACAAAACTATGAACGACTTTATTCCAACAAACATCAAATTGCATTAAGGCTGCTTTCTTCAAATTAAGCATCAAGTGCATCAGTTTCATCACACCTGAGTGTCTGGAGCCAGAACTGCTGATTAGTATCTATGATATCATGGCCTCTTCCCTCTCACTGCTAACAGGTCCAGAAGTTAACCTTATCTTGTCACATTTTATAAAATGTTAGTTTATAGCTATTTCACAACAGATATTGTTCAACTTTCAGGAAATGTGTAACTTCAGTTGTGAAGTAAATGGCAAGACAGTTTGCAAATACAAACACCAGTATAGGAACTTAAGATACTTTGTTATGGGAAGTTAGGTGCCAGCCAGTCATGAATCAGGTATGTAGTCACTGGCTCTAAATTCTAATACTTTAGATTCTGGGAGGAAAGAAGTCAAGGTACCTAGCACGATTTGCCATTTTAGGATTATTCTCTTGGCCAGCACTGGTGATTGGGGGTAATGATGTGTGATTGAGGACTAGAAGTGATTAGAAGCTTGACAGCTACATTTTTTCCCATTAGAAGAGCTGTGAAAGCAGCTGCAAATGCTCAGTCATCAGCAGCCTTGTCAGTGGACACCAGGCCCCATCACTTTTTGTTGAATGTATGCAATAAATTAAGCAAGACTTGCAAAATATTCAGACTGAGATATAGTCATGTGCAAACCAGTTTTCTTTAATACCAGTCTAAAAATTCGGGGGCTTAAGCCCCCTGTTCAGGAAAACGGGGAGAGAAAGGGGGTGGGCAGATACCTGTGAATGTTAGAAAATGTATGGTACAGTGAAAAGTCTGAAATTGTTCATCTCACCTGTGGCATAACACACAAAATTGGGCACTGTATGAAAAACCTGAGGTACTGCAAGGTTACTGCCATTAAACAGGATGTAGCTCACAAAGAAATATTCTATTAATATTAAGCATAAGTCCAATAAGTCTTTATGTCACACAGGTATGGATTCCATAAGATAGTACAGTAGTCCCTCCTTATATGCAGGGGATACATTCCAAGACCCCCAGTGGATGCCTGAAACTGCAAATAGTACCAAACCCTATATACTGTTTTTTCCTATACATATATACATGCATACGTACATGTACACTTTATGGCTTCTCTTTGGCATTTCTGAATTGCCAGTCTCACTACTCTTGCACTTTGGGGCCATTACTAAGTAAAATAAGGGTTACTTGAATACAAGCACAGCAACACCCAGTCAATCTGATAACCAAGATGGCTAACAGGTAGGAAGCATATACAATGTGGAGATGCTGGAGAAAGGGATGACTCAGGATGGACCAGAACAATATGAGATTTCATCATGCTACTCAGAATGGCATGCAATTTACAACTTATAAATTGTTTCCTTCTTGAATTTTCCATGTTTAGTATTTTTGGACCCCGGTTGACCACAGATAACAAAACACAAAAGCAAAACTGTGGAAAAGGGGGGGACTACTGCAAACCCCTCCAAATAGGAGCAGGCTCCCACAACACAAGTGAACATTCTCTGATAAGTAAAGCTTATCAACACATTCAGTGAAAACAACCTTGCAGTTAGGAGCTCCTATTAATTTAAACAACATATTGAGAATAACTATACGTTCCATCTGCATAGTTAAATTTTCAACTGTCAGCCGAAGCCGGTTTGGCTCAGTGGATAGAGCGTCGGCCTGAGGACTGAAAGATCCCAGGTTCGATTCCGGTCAAGGGCATGTACCTGGGTTTCGGGCACATCCCCAGTGGGGGATGTGCAGGAGGCAGCTGATCGATGTTTCTCTCTCATTGATGTTTCTAACTCTCCATCTCTCTCCCTTCCTCTCTGTAAAAAATCAATAAAATACTGTAAAAAATCAATAAAAATATATTTTTAAAAAAAATTTTCAACTGTCATTTAAGCAGTTTTATTAAGAGAAAATTCAACCCTTCACCACCAAGAGCTAATGAGTAGAACACCGTTAGAAAGGCCAGCTTCTGAAACACTGCTGCTGAGAAGGAAGCATGCTGCAGGCACAGGAAACCTCTCAGCGGGTTCACATTCTGGCTGCAAAAGCAGAAAGTACTGTCTAGTTGAACACTGTTTACAGGTCCCTGCTTCTTAATAAATTCACCTACCCTTCTAGCATCTCTATTTTTTTTTTTACCATACTGCAATATAGTTTTTAACCTTTTATTTTTGTTTTTTTAGGTTAATTTTATAATTTATTTTAATTCTATAGAAAAAAGGACTTTCATAGGGCAACCCGGGAACACTATTCATGCTATTCGTCTTGCAGCACAAAGTATAAGAAAATATACTAGAACTCCTTCCAATGTACTTTTTTATTTGTTTAATTAAATCTTTTTTTTATTTTATTTATTTTTATTTTTATTTTTTTTCTCATTTTTTAAAAATAATTTTTATTTCTTAAATTATTACAAAGAGTATTACATATGTCTCCTAATTAAATCTTTATTGCTGTAAGTATTACACATGTTCCTTTTTCCCCCATCGACCTCTTCCAGCCTGCCCCTGTCCCCCGCCCAAGGCCTTCACTACCCTATTGTCTGTGTCCCTGGGTTATGCATATATGCATACAAGTTCTTTGGTTGATCTCTTCCCACCCACCTACCTTCCCTCTGAGATTCCACACTCTGTTCCATGCTTCTATGTCTCTGGATCTATTTTGTTCATCAGTTTATTCTGTTCATTAGATTCCACATATGAGTGAGATCATGTGATACTTATCTTTCTCTGACTTGCTTATTTTGCTGAGCATAATACTCTCCAGGTCTCTCCATGCTGTCTCAACGAGTATGAGACCCTTCTTTTTTACTGCTTGCATAGTATTCCACAGTGTAAAATGTACCACTGCTTTTTTATCCACTCATCTACTGATGGGCACTTGGGCTGTTTCCAGATCTTAGCTATTGTAAATTGTGCTGCTATGAACACGGGGATGCATAAATTCTTTCTGACTGGTGTTTTAGATTTCTAAGGATATATTCCTAGAAGTGGGATTACTGGGTAAAATGGCAGTGCCATATTTAATTTTTTAAGGAAACTCCATACTGTGTTCCATAATGGCTGCATCAGCATGCATTCCCACCAGCAGTGTACTACAGTTCCCTTTTCTCCACATCCTCACCAGCACTTGTCATTTACTGATGGTAGTCATTCTGACAGGTGTAAGGTGATACCTCATTGTCATTTTCATCAGCATCTCTCTGATGATCAGTGATTTTGAGCATTTTTCATGTCTCTTGGCCATCTGTATGTCCAGCCCTTACGCCCTCTGCACTTCCTACCAGTCTCTATGCATCTCCACTTTCCATTCTTGGTTATCAGGGTTCTCTCCAACAATTCTTGAGTCAATTTTTCAGGGTGGTTTTTCTCTATTTTAGTTGTATTTCCAGTTTGGTCCTGGGAGAGTGTCAGTGTAGCTTCCACGTACTCCTCTGCCATATATATATATATAACTGATATTTTACAGAGAGGAAGGGAGGATAGAGAGTTAGAAACATCGATGAGAGAGAAACATTGATCAGCTGTCTCCTGCACACTCCCTACTGGGGATGTGTCCGCAACCAAGGTACATGCCCTTGACCGGAATCGAACCTGGGACCCTTGAGTCTGCAGGCTAATGCTCCATCCACTGAGCCAAACCAGTTAGGGCTCCTCTGCCATTTTTAAGCCCCCTTCCAATTTACTCTTGGTCCTGATTCCAAATCCAGAGTTCTTTCCACCAGGAAAGCAACCCTATACTAATAGAAAGAAGTCTAGACTTGGGTCCTGATACTGGGCCCAAATTTAGATCTATTTTTGTTTCTAGCACCTCTTGATTTTATTTATTTATTTTTAAAATATATTTTTATTGATTTTAGAAAGGAAGGGAGAGGGGGAGAGAGGGAGAAACATCAATGATGAGAGAGTATCATTGATCGGCTGCCTCCTGCATGCTCTCTACTGGGGATCAAACCCGCAATCCAGGATGTGCCCTGAGACTTGAATTGTGACCTCCTGGTTCATAGGTCAACACTCAACCACTCTGCCACACTGGCCAGGTGAGCACCTCTTGATTTTAGAATAACTTAGATAATCCAGGTTGGTCTCCACCAGGTAATTAGTTTACATTCTAAAACTGTCACCATGGCACACTACTGTCTGGTATCCAAACTCTTCTCTCCCAACACCACCATCTCATGCTCTTTTACATTAGAATGGAATTCTCTTTACACTCTTATAATCATGTGGATTTCAGGCCACGGGGTCTACTTTAGAATGTGATTCACTTACTGGAATTGAGAATTCACACTGAATTTCTGACAGGATTACATTATTTCCTTCAAATTTGATGAGAGGAGGTAAAGAAAGCTACACTCTTTTTTTTTTAAAGTTTTTTTATTTTATTTTTTAATTTTATTGAGCTTTTACAGGAAGGAAGGGAGAGAGAGATAGAGAGTCAGAAACATCAATCAGCTGCCTCCTGCACATCTCCCACCGGGGATGCGCCCGCAACCCAGGCACATGCCCCCGACCGGAACCGAACCCGGAACCCCTCAGTCCACAAGCCGACGCTCCATCCACTGAGCCAAACCGGCTTCGGCAAGAAAGCTACACTCTTGCAGGAAGGTTAAGACAAACAGTGGACTTCTGCTAAAAGTACTCTCACCTTCCTTTTATGCAAAGGCAACGTTTAGTATAAGCAGTAGAAATAAGGAATACATGTTTTCAATTCAAATATTAATACAGCTTTCATTCCTTATATGAAAGGGAAACAGTAGGAGCTAAAAAAATAAGTCAGTAAAGTGAAGAAGTTATACTTGGCCCTGCCTACAATGAGCACTCAATATATTACTTCTTACTCAAGACTGATTAATGTCAGATGCTGCCATTTATTACAGTCCTGACAGCTCTACTCATTGTCCTGGAGCATGTAATGTCCTGGACAGAGCAGTTTCTCAGCCTTAGCATTACTGACATTTTAGATAGAAAACACTTTGCTGTGCACTGTCCTGTATGTTGTAGGATATTCAGCAGCACACCTAACCTCCACTCACTAAATGTCAGTGGCATCTTCCCCACTCAGCTGCAACAACTAAAAATGTCTCCAGACATTGCCAAATCACCCCACGCTGAGAACTACTGGCACAGAACATAAACTAACCAAATAGTGAAATAAGATTAAGACTTAAACTTCCTTAGTCTTTTCAATAACATTTCAAATAGCTGCATATTCCAAATCCTCAAATGACTAAACAGAATTCAATTTCAGTGAACAGCAACATCAAAAAACCAATTTCAGTGTTATGTATAACTTAAAATGTTTTCATTTTCAATCTCTTAACTTCAGACAAACTTTTCGATTTAATTTTTTAATTTAGAAAGTCTAATTTTGAGATTTTGACTTTTAGATTTATAACTAGTTAATGGAAATGAATCCTATCTGCACTGAAGCCAGAACCTTATGTGCATGAGGAAAGCTGTTTCTGCTAGTTCAAAAGATCTACTCGATGAAAATCTCAAGTCTGCTCTAAGAGGGGAGTGAGGAGGAAAAAGCCCCTTAGGGCCTGGTCTGCTGCAGAGCTCAGGCTCTGGCCCAGCCCTGCATTCCTGGCCTGGGCTTTTGCCACAATGTCAAGTATCTGACAGTGAGTCACTGCTGAGAGGGCTTCTCCTGAGGCATGTCTTTCTTCCTGGATACACGGGGTCTTTCCTTTATTCAAAAGGTTCATCAACATTAATTTTTAAAAAGCTGCTTTTGCATTTAACTAGTAGTTTTGTCTTATTGTGTATGGTTTTGTTGTTTAAAAAAACACAGCTTTTTATTTCAGAGACTGTCCTGAAATAGAAGCATACCTACTAATTCATTTAATCAAAATTCTCCAGAGAATGTGAGACCCTAAATAACAAGTAGTCAGAACCTTTCTATGTATACATACCCCTACAGATACACTTATCATTATGGAAAATGGATGCTGACTTCACCAGTGATCACTCTTCAGCCTTACAGATGCCATTCTATCTGATGCAAAGCCTTACAGAGAATGAGAATATGGAGGCAAAGATTGTTCATGTAAACAGCCTATCTTATTTTTTAATGTCTCCTAAGAGGATAGAGCCAAATTATTAGGTTTACTCCTCCAATTTCTATAGAGACAACACTTGGTCCTATTAGGTCTTGCATGTAAGTTTACTTGGGTTTAAAAATAGTTGTTCAAGTTTTCTATTTGCCTCTTTTGAATTCTTGAATAATCATGATTCATTTATCATACTCTAATTTACTAGTAGACACAGGAAAACCAATAAAGGTAAGACTATAAACTGCCTGTCCTAGTTAGGATACTCTTATATACCTATAGAAAAAAGATGCAGGTGCACACACAAATACACTAGTATTTCCAAAGTACACAACATAAAAAGCTTGCTACACCTCATGTAATGCTGTGTTCCAGGCACAAGGAACCACAACAACAATATCCCTGAGAAGGGCACCTCATAGAATTTACTAATAGCTGATCAGATAAAGAGATAACATGATAAAGAGATATACATACCATCAAAACTACCTTGCTCGGAAGCAACACGCAGCAGCTGGTTGTATGTTTCCACTGAAGGCTGATACACAAAAACTCCGGAATTGAAGCAGTCAGGCCACCCGGGGTCTGGAGCCGCCGACAATTCTTCTCTCTCAAAAAGATCATCAATATTTGCTAGGACCTGATTCAAAGAGGGGGAGGGACAGCATTACAAAAATGTTCTTAAGCTCTCTCTAAGCCATCCAACACAAAAGACACAATCTGTTGCTGGTCTTAACTGTTCAGATGACAGCTGTAAGGCAGCCTGGGCCTGCTTTTCTTCATCACCTGACACTTGTTTGAATCTGAACTTTACTGTCAAGTCTTGGCAGCGTTCTGCTAATGCCTAACCAATCGCAGCTACCATATACATCCTTTTAGCCGTCAAAGCCACACTCACCAGAGTATCTGCATCCATGAACACACATTTTGAATACTGTGTAAGTGACCAGCAGTGGAGCTTAGTTAAGGTAACACCCAATTCAGGCCTCTTCATTAAGGTCAGATGAGCAGAATCGCCACTGTCCAAAACATCTACCATGATGACTTCATCGAAGACTGTTTCTAAAACTTTCCTGTCAAAATAAAATTCAAAAACAGTGCTTAGCATCTTTTCAGAACAAGTGACATCTACCAAAAGACTGCATTTTTATTAGCCTATCCATGCATTAGTAGGGCAAGTTATTACTTTGGCATAGCACAATCTCTTAAATATGTCCTCATTTACTTCAGGGCAAATTATGTTATTTTGCATGTGCAATTAACTTCACTAAAATAATAACTGCTTATTGGTGAGTATGAAGCACTTGTCTTAAGACACCCTTATAGAAGTTTCTTATTTTTTACTGTCCCACCGAACACCAGGCAAACTGTGGCAACAGCTGTGAAAGTGACTCACACGTGGTAAGAATGCATCTTTGCAACAGCCTATGTATTTACACTATTTTATTAGAACTGATTCTTTCCGATTATCACATATTTTTACAAATGATGCTGAGTGAAGTACATATAATGTCTGCAATGAAGCCTGTAACTAATCACTTTTGCTAAAGAAGTTAACAGAGAATGGCCTAAACTTGTCTCAAAAGAAGCTATTTTTTAAAAAAATATATTTTATTGATTTTTTACAGAGAGGAATAGAGAGTTAGAAACATCGATGAGAGAAACATCGATCAGCTGCCTCCTGCACACTCCCTACTGGGGATGTACATGCCCTTGACCGGAATCGAACCTGGGACCCTTGAGTCTGCAGGCTGATGCTCTATCCACTGAGCCAAACCGGTTAGGGCAAAAAAAGCTATTTTTAAGAATAGAATGTAACCAGCATTTATGATGTGCTTAGCACTCCTAGCATAAAGAGAGACTCACTTCCGTTTGTGAAGTACAACACTTCTCCATGTCCCCAATTAAAGATTTATTTTAGGAAGCAATCTGAAAGTGGTGAGGGGAGTATACTTAGTAAGACACTAAACTCAACCTAAGTTAAAACATGATACAGATCATAACTGAGAGTTTTTAATATCAGACATGCACAACAAAACTGGTACTGTATTATCTGTCTCCAGAGCTGTCCAAGAATATGTTCTAGTTCACACAATAAACTTGATCTTATTGAAAAGAAATGGTCAATGGTACCATTTACCACAGTAAAGGTGTGGGGGTGGACTATCCTCTTATATATATCCTCTTATATATATCCCCATAAATAAACTACAAATTAGGATATACACATTAGGAGATAATTTATTTGTTGTTGTTGTTAATTGATTTTTAGAGAGAGGGAGGGAGATAGAGAAACATCAATGTGACAGAGAAAAATCAATTGGTTGCCTCCCGTACACACCCAGACTGGGGATCAAACCCACAAACTAGGTATGTGCCCTGACTAGGATTGGAACCCACAACCTTTTGGTGTATGGGACAACGCTCCAACCAACCAAGTCACCAGGCCAGGGCTAGGAGATAAACTTTCTTGCATTTTCCTAAAGTACCCTTTAGAACAGCGGTTCTCAACCTGTTGGTCGCGACCCCTTTGGCGGTCGAATGACCCTTTCACAGGGGTCGCCTACGACCATCCTGCATATCAGATATTTACATTACGATTCATAACAGTAGCAACATTACAGTTATGAAGTAGCAACGAAAATAATTTTATGGTTGGGTCACAACATGAGGAACTGTATTTAAAGGGCCAGAGGTTGAGAACCACTGCTTTAGAAACAAGGTTGCTTGTGTACATGTATGCATATAGATATATATGTATAGATGTATGTTCTCCTTTTCAGAGGTCCTTAGCATGTGCTCACATATTTTGAAAAAAGTCACAAAAAGATGTTTTCAATTTCTAAGAGGGATAAAAGAATGCCAAAATAAACACAATACAGAGTAGCTAGTGTGCCCAGATATTTTTAAAGTTAGTATTAGGAAGTAGGTAGTTCACTCAGATACTTCAAAATTTAATTCCAACAAATCAAAGTGAATAACCCAAACAACAAGCAGCTGTGCCCTTCGGGCTGCTCTCCTAGCACAACCCCAAATTCAGAAAGTCCTTTGGCAAATATACCAATTTATTAATCTGTAAATAAAGATCTTTAGGATACAAATGTCAAGGACAGTGGAGAAAACTGCTATTTTCTTTGAAAGTCACCTGAGGTTTCCCTGGTTTGAAACAGGAAACCAAACAGCCCCTGCTGCATTTTGGTAAAGGAGTGCATGTGAAGTGTGACTACATGAAGGGAATGCCTGTATGGAAACCCACACCCTGAGGACTTACTTGTTAAGGGGGAGTCAATCTACTCCTCACGTCACAGAAGGGAGCTTCGCTAGAATATCTCCCGTAAACTAGACAGAGGTTTCATACCCTGAAATCCTTCACTCAGCAACTCGAATCTTTCTCCCCCAGGTGCTCAAGCCCTGTAAAGGGTATGGCCTCAGTGCCCAGTGATGCCAGCAATGGAAGAGGGATGTCAAAGCGCCACCACAGACAGGCAGCACAGTGCTCACCTCATGGAGTCGGAGACCTGCGGAGTGGTGAGCACCGCCAGCCTCCTGGTGGTCCTGTGCTGTTTCAGAGACAAGGCCAGCACCAGGGCTCCTTTGGTGTAGGAATCATTTGTGGTCAGTGTAACAAAGGCCTGATCTTAATACAAAGAGGGAAAAAACAACACTCATTACAACCTTCTACCTTGAAAAAGCCACCCCAGGACCCATTGCAACCAATAATTTGGCAAAAATCAGTTCCTTTCTCAATCTGTCCTAATTTAGAATCCAAACAAGCTAAATTCTCAGACTAGCTTAACACTCAGAGGCAATTAACAGGTGGTGATGAAGCTATTCAGAAGTGCAATTTCTGTTTCTCCTGGGAGGTACCACAGACAGTATTTTCAGCCAAGCATAAATCCAACTAACAACTCCAATTGAGAGTTGAGAGCTGAGAGTGTCTGAAAGCAGAGGCCATATTCTTCATTCTGGTGCTTACATTTCTGCCAGGCCCTGGGCTTTTTATAGTTTTCTCAACCTGGAGCAAAGGCCTCCCACCACCCCTCAAGAGTCACTTTGAGTGTCTGCTCAAATGTCAGCTCCGCAAAGAGGCCTTGCCTCCTTAATGCTTCTGACTAAACAGTGGCCAATGGCTGTTAAATGGACTTAAGAATCACAAGCTCATAAAGGTTCCTTGTTTTCCTTGGAGAAGCCAGCAGTATGTACCCCCTACCCTGCACTCATTCATTCTCATTCTCTCGCTCACACACACAACTGTCTCCAATAATCACCTAATTGCGGGGACCAAAGGCAAACAGAAGGACTATTGTTCCTGCTCAACAAACCACACCCTGCCAAGACCACCATCCCGCCTTAGGATTTCCCCAGTCCTTCCCTGGGGTAATTCTGCGGCATACTGTTTCTGAGGGGATTTTAACGACAGCAAGTTGGTGGGCACCCAAGTGTACAGGATACTTAAGATCAAGCTCTGGCAGGGGTCATTTGGGGTCACTGTTGCCCAAACAGGGAGCTGGGACATTTTGTCACAAAGCCACTCTGTCTTAGGTTTCCTCATTCTCCCTTTGCCCATTTTCCAACGTGGAGGCAGGAGGCAGTGGAAATTCCACTGAGGGCTGAGAGGAAAGTGCATCCCCAGCCTCTGACCTGAGGGCCATCTTCACACAGTGTTGGGCTCTCTTCCAGGCAAGCCCACTATCCAGTTCTTGAAAGACTGGTGTTCCCCACCCCTGGAGGGTCCCAGCGTCCCGCCGGCGACACCTGTCCCTTGTCATGCCCATCGCCCTCTGTACTTGTTCGTCCAACCCATCCAACATAACAAGGCAACATTTCAGCCTGCCCCAAAGGCACTGAACGTGGGGCACAACGAGAGATGTTTTCACTCAAAAGCGGTGCAGATTCCAGGGGATCCGGAAGAAAAGTTTAATAAAGGGAAGTAGGACTCAAGGGCTTCGGGAAACAAGGTGTGGATGGTTTCCAGGATGGAGCACGGGGCAGGACAAACGCGGAGGAGCGTGGGCTCTAGCAGCAGCCCTGGCGAACATCGCCAAGGGACAGGAAAGGCCAAAGACGGCGGCGGGAGCTCCCCCTTCCCACGGACGCGTCGCACCTGCAGTCTCTCCGCAGTTCACTGCTCTGAGTAACATCCCCCGCCATCAGCCTCCACACGGAGGACCAGTGACCTCCGCCCCGGAGCGGACCCGCCCGGAGGCCCGGACAGCCAGCAAGTGGGCCGGCGCCCTCCCGCTGCTCGGCTCCGGCCTCCCGAAACCCGGCCCCGAAGGCCTAAAAATAGGCTCGGCGTGACCGCCAGCGCCCGGGCGGGAGGCCCAGGAGCCGGGCCCGGCCGCCGGCGTCCCTGCCTCGCGGCCGCCCCTCCAGAGTCTCCAGCCCGCGGGCGGCGGGAAGGACGGAGGAGAAGGGGCCCCGCGGGGCCAGACTCTGCCGGGGACCCACCTCCGCGCCCCCGGCGGGCGGGGCGGCCGCTGGAGCAGGAAGCGCCACGCCCGGCGGCCGCCAGTGGCAACTTTGCGGCGGTCCTCCGGCCGGGAACTCCCGGGCCAGGGCTGCGGGGAGGCGGCGGGGCTGAGCCGGCGGGGCGTGGGCGGCGCGGAGCGTACCTGCCATGGTGCTGCCGGGGGCGGGGGCCGCCGCAGCCGCAGGTGGGTGGCCGTGAGAGCCGAGCGGGCGGAGCGGCAGGGAGGAGGCGTGGCGGTGAGCCTCCGCCCGCGCTCTTATAGCGGCGGTCACGTGGCCGCGCACGCCCCGCCCCACAGACACCGCCCGCTCTGCGGACCGCGGGGGTGGGGCGACCTGCGGGGCGGGGCCGGCCCGCATTCCTCCGCTTCTGAGCTGGGCGCCGGGGCCAGCTCCTCTGGTCCTGACCCTGCGGGGCACCTGCCTGGGGCCGCGCGCCTCCGTGCCGCCTCCGTGCCTCCGGCAGTCGGGGTTTTGGATGGAGACTTTCGGGCGGAGGGTGGCATTAGCGGGACAAACTCTCCAAGAAGTCAAGGGTGAGGGAGCCTTAAAAACAAAGGAGCAAATAACAAGATCACTGTAGTTCTAGTAATTCATCTGAATTACACATAAAGTTTAATTCCACTGTTTTCACCTGGAATTCCAAATAAGCCCCGGAAGCATTTCCTACTGTTCTCACGATGGTTTTGTGGCTTTGACAGAAAAATGCAATGAATTTTAAGTATATTATTTATATTCTTGGCGCTCTCTACATCAATGAGATATTTAAGTGTTTCATTCAATCCTCATAGAAACTCACTGAAGTGAGTGTTATGTCCTTATTTTCACAGATGAGGAAACTGAGGCACAGAAAAATTAAATTACTTATCTATGGTCATCTCAGGTAAGTGCAAAAGGTAGAATTTGAACTGTGGCAGTTTGGTTTACAGAATTGACCTTCCCACTGGCAAGGCTGTGACATCTCTGGTACACTGGTACCCTAAAAAGGTTAGTAAATGATAGTAACTGTGGTTGGGTAATGTACTTGTTTTGGTTAATCTGTTTCACAAATCATGTAAGGTTGAATCCGTCTTTTTTTAGGAAGTTGAGAAATAGCTCTCTAATGTGATCACATCCTTCTCTTCTCCCCATCCCTTCCACACAGTCCAAATGTACCAGGAAAGCAAAAGGGGTACAATTCTCAGCAAACAATAGTTGCTTAGTACATGTTGAATGGAACCAAACAGGAAGTTAACAACATCAGTTAAGAATATGAAGTAGAATCCCTGGCCAGTCGGGCTCAGTGGATAGAGCATCGGCCTGTGGACTGAAAGGTCCTGGGTTCCATTCCAGTCAGGGGCACATGCCCAAGTTGTAGGCTCTATCAATGGTTTTCTCTCATCATTGATGTTTCTATCTCTCTCTCCTCTTTTCCCTTCCTCTCTGAAATAAATAAAGAACATGAACTAAATGTTTAAGAATAGGTGATTTATTTGCAAAGGTGGTAATTGCTATTCTCGAACCAATTATGTCACTTTTTCCTACATTAGAATTGATCGGGGTAATTTATAAAATGCAAATAATTTGGTCCTCAGCTCAGACCTCCTGAATCAGAATCTTAAGGGTGGAAACCAAGAACTATTTAGCATTTTAAATATCACTCTCCAGGAGACTCTCTTGGTCCTTCCTTCCCTTTCCTCCCAAACTCACCACAGCATGGAGACCACTGACTTACTTGGGAAGACCTCCTGGTTACTTGGACTATAAACCATCTTTGCAGGAAGTGGGAATGTGGAGGCCACGGTGCAATGGATGGGTTTCCACTTATTCAACCCTGTAGGCTTAGGAGAGTTGGAGCTCTTTAAGGAGCTATACTTGAATGGTCCTACCTGGAGAGAAGGAAGGTGTCTCTGGGTCTGGTCTGAATTGCTCCTTTCCATTCAGATAGGTGGACCTGGAAGAGTAAGGTTTCCATCTTTCACCTAGGAACCCTCCTGCCATCAGTGACCCTTAACCACCTGCTGCTTGAAGTCTCAGTGTCTGGGCTGGACTAATGCAGGGTGTGGTGCTGGAGCCAAAAGGGCAAAGCTAAGAGGTAAGGACAACTAGAGCAGCAGAAGCTTCCTTTAGGAACAAGGTCTTCTGTTTTCCACCCCCAGGGTTTAAGTAAAAGCCGTTGCCATAACCTTCTTTCCTGTTTCATGCATATTTACGGAAACATTTTGAATCAATTAAGAACATTTTGAGGTTGTTACAATCTACTCTTTGTGTCTTTTGCTTTTACTTTCAGGACAGTCGAGTATGTTTATAATATTTTTAGCTAAAGAGGATGACTATGAAATAGGTTGAACTATCACAAATAACATTTTGAAATGCCACCCCAAATTAAAATGCAGTGATTCTATAACATGGTTAATAACTGAACAGAAGATCTGCATTATTTTCCAAGGAATCATGTCAGAGAACATGAATTAATTGTAGGAACTGATTCATGAATAGTGGTCTTATTAGAGCACATGAATCAGGAATGTTTAGTATACGGTCCTAACTTTTTATAATATCATCTTTCCTTAACCCATAACCAGGCAAAAAAATCTTATAAATGACTGGGAACCACAGAAAGATGAAAACTTGTAGTTTAATGCTTCTAACAAAAAGTAATTTCAAAGCATATTGTTCAGAAGTCTTTACTAGGAGGAGATAATTGTAACTATAGGCTGTGCAGTACTATATTCTTTTTTTTAAAAATTCTCACCCAAGGATATGCTTATTAATTTTTAGAGAGAGGGGACGGAGGAGAGAGGGAAACATCTATGTGAGAGAGAACATGGATTGTTTGCCTTCCAACCCCAACTGGCAATCAAACTTTAAACCTTTTGGCATATGGGATGACGGCTCCAGCCAACTGAGCCACACCAGCCAGGGCTGCAGTACTATATTCTTATTGGATTAACTGCATTGTTGGCATGTGGGCTACTTTATAACCAAACATTTTATTGTTTTCACTAGGACTTTTTTTTTCTCTAAAATCTACGTTCAACGTGTTTTTTAAATAAAATTTACCAACACCACCAGTAGGGCAGATTTATACCTATCAAGTAAATGCAAAAAAGAATCAGTGTATTAATGAAAATATATTATAAAAGATTCATATTAAAACTAAAATGTTTGGGTTTCAGAAATAGAAGTGAAAATATTTTACTCTAAATTAGAAAAATTGTCTTGATTTCTGAGTTCCAAGTAATAATTTTTCAGTATTTACCAGTTGTCAAAATCTGAATATTCTCCCGTATTTCTCATATTATCATTTTTTTATTCATCATCTTCATTCCATATTCCCTGTCTGAGTGAATCACACACCACCCATTCAGTTGCGTTATTGACATACCTAGGAATCATCCTTACATGTTGCGTTAATTGACATTACCAATGGCGACCCACTGCCCAGTTTTCCTGAGGTTGCTCTGCACTGAGCTTTAGTTAGGTATGAGAGCAAGGCTTCTGAACATTTAATGTACACACAAGTGGCCTGGGGTATCTTGTTAAAATGCAGATTTTGGGGGTGGATCTCTCAGGCTGTGGACCAACTTTGAATAGTGAGGTGTTTGAACATTCTGGATTTTAAGGCTTTGAAGACAGTGGATAGACATATCTGTTGAAGTGAGACAAATGTTTCAGACTTTAATTTTTAAATTTCCCCCCATGAAATTTGAACTATCAGAATTTCTGAACCCTACAAGAAAGATTTACATTAAAAAAACTATTCTACATGAGTACCCATAACTCTTAACCTTTTAAACCTGTGCTAAGTGGGTATATTCAGCATGTTTGGTCCAAAATTAAATTGGCTTTGGAATGCATTATGTAACTTTTTGGCAGCATAGTTACCTTCCTAATTATGTTTTAAGATAATGCTGAAATCAGTTTGCATTCCCTTGAGCACACACACTAAATGATGGTGGGAACAACTGACCTGGAAATACACTCCAGAGCAGAGGACAATCTGCTGGCCTAAAATGCAAACAGTTCCCATGGATAGTGCATGAAACAGATAAACCACAATTGGCTAGACACAGGAACTAACTGGTAAACTAATGACTTAAACTTTTACACTTAATTGAGAACACACAAAATCTGTACCCATAATTGTCCCCAGTCATCACCACCCTGTCCAATTCTAATCAGAAGCTTAGTTTCAAGAAGTATTACCCTTGGAGGCCTAAAGTAGCTCATTCTTCAATTGAGAGCTCAAGTCACAAACTCCACAAATTGCAGGGGCCTTGTCACTAGTTACATTGCCTTAAAAATATTTATTGATATACTAGAGGCCCAGTGCACAAATTCGTGCCTTTGAAAGGAACTGTGGGCCGTGAGGCTGTGGTGGGCACAGGGGCTGGTCTTGGCCCATCCTTCATGCCCCTACCTGACCCCTCCCACCACAGCCCCTAGTCCTCTGTCTGCCGGCAGCCCTGCTCCCACCACCGCCGTTCCCATGTGCTGACAGCGCGGAGCGATTGGGGCCAGCACCGTCAGTGGGTGTGAGTGGCAGCTGCTGCCCCAATCACCCCTCAGGAGCAGTGGGAGGTGGAGAAGCCCTCAGGGGCAATTGGGGCTGGCGCCAGGCACCAGCAAGCGGCTCTGGTGCCAGCAGCGGGTGTGAGTGGGGCCGGCGCTGGCAGCAGGTGTGAGTGCCAGGCAGGACTGCAGCACGCAAGAGCAAAGAATTTTCAGTAACCACCAGAGGTTCGCCCCAATGACAGCGACCGACACCCCATCTTGGTCTGGCACCCCCGCTCACCTGCTCCTCCATCCTACCATGGTCTCTGGCTGCCATGTTTCATGCTCTGCTGCCTGCTGCCGACGCCCAACATGTTCCGCACGCACGCCCTGGTGGTCAGTGCACATCATAGCAACCGGTTGTCCGTTGTTCTGCCGTTCAGTCTATTTGCATATTAGCCTTTTATTATATAGGACTAGAGGCCCGGTGCACAAAAATTTGTGCACTGGCGGGGGGGGGTGTCCCTCAGCCCCACTTGTGCACTCTCACAGTCTGGGACCCCTCGGGAGATAACGACCTGCTGGCTTAGGCCCGCTCCTGGGTGGCAGAGGGCAGGCCCAATCCCTAGGTGCAGCCCCTGGTCAGGCTCAGAGCAGGGCCGATTGGGGAGTTGGGGAGCCGCCCCCTGTCATGCACAGAGCAGGGCGGATCGGGAGGTTGCGATGCCACCGCTAGTCACGCTCAGGGTAGGGCCGATTGGGGGGTTGGGGCACCACCCTCTGTCACACTCAAGGCAGGGTCGATGGGGAGGTTGTGGTGCCACCCCCTGTCATGCACAGAGCAGGGCCCATCAGGGGGTTGGGGAGCTCCCCTCTTGTCATGCACAGAGCAGGGCTGATCAGGGGGTTGAGGAGCTCCCCCCTGTCATGCACAGAGTAGGGCCGATAGGGGAGTTGGGGCACCACCCCCTGTCACACACAGAGCAGGGCAGATCAGGGGGTTGGGGCACTGCCCTCTATCACCCACAGAGCAGGGCCAATCAGAGGGTTGGGGCGCCGCCACTGTCACACTCAGGGCAGGGCCGATGGGGAGGTTGCAGCTCTACCCCGTCACACACAGAGCAGGGCCAATCAGGGGGTTGGGGAGCTCCCCCCTGTCACGCACAGAGAAGGGCCGATAGAGGAGTTGGGGCACCGCCCCCTGTCACACACAGAGCTGCAGGCCGATCAGGGGGTTGGGGAGCTCCCCCCTATCAGGCACAGAGCAGGGCTGATCAGGGGGTTGGGGCGACTTCCCCTGTCACGCAACAGAGCAGGGCGTATAGGGAGGTTGTGGCCCTGCCCCCTGTCAAACACAGAGCCGCAGGGCGATCAGGGGGTTTGGTCGCTGATCCCGGTGCTGGGAGACCTCGCGGCTCCGCTTGACACCGGGGCAGTGAGGCCTCGCTGCTCAGCTGATCCCGGTGCCGGGAAGCCTCGCGGCTCCACTGATTCTGGTGCTGAGAGGCCTCGAGGCTCTGCTGATCTCAGGTCGGGAGGTCTCGAGGCTCCGCTGATCCCGGTGCTGGGAGGCATATTACCCTTTTACTATATAGGATAGAGGCCTGGTGCACGGGTGGGGGCCGGCTTGTTTGCCCTGAAGGGTGTCCTGGATCAGGGTGGGGGTCCTGCTTGGGTGCCTGGCCAGCCTGGATGAGGGGATGATGGCTGTTTGCAGCTGGTCACACCCCCTTCAGGGTGGGTGTCCCCACTGGGGTGCCTGGCCAGTCTGGGTGAGGGGCTGAGGGCCGTTTTCAGGCTGGCAGGTGACTGAAGCTCCCAACCTCTCCTTTTTTTTCTTTCTTTTTTTTTTATTCTGGGATTTATTTACCTTCTATGGCTGTCACTGGAGCTGAGAGCCGGCTTTAGCTCTGAGGCTCGGCTCCAGCTCTGAGACTGCAAATAGTACTGAAAGCAGTATCTGCATTTGTTTGGATTCTATAATTGAAACACTGTTTCAGCTCCAGCTCCGAGGCCGGCAGGCTGAAAGCAGGTTTCTGGGGATTGTTTAGCTTCTATATTTGCAACATTGTTTCTTAGACTGCAGCTCAGAGGCCGGCAGCCGCAGGCGGGGAACCTTGGCTTCCTCCATCACTGGAGCAAGCAAGCCTCCTGCTCGCTTCAGCTGCCTGGCTGCCGGCCGCCATCTTGGTTGGCAGTTAATTTGCATATTGCCCTGATTAGCCAATGGGAAGGGTAGCAAAGTTATGGTTAATTACCATGTTTCTCTATTATTAGATAGGATAATTAATATACCATAAAATTCATTAATTTAAAGTATATCATTAAATGGTCTTGATATCTTTCACAGAGTTGTACCAGTATCACCACAATCTAAGTTTAACATTTTCATCACCCCAAAAGAAACCTATACCTAGTCGCAATCATGCATTCTCTCCTTTCCCTCAGCTCTCAGCAACTACTTTCTGTCTCTAGATATGTCTGCAGAGATTTGCCTATATATGGTCTTTTCTGATTGGCTTCTTTCAGTTAATATAATTATTTCATGCTCCTTCATGTTGTGGCATGCATTAGTATTTCATTCCTTTTGAATTGCCAAATAACATTTTATTACGGGAGGGAGATATACCGCCTTTTGGTTATCCATTTCATAGATAAACATGCTAATGGACTTTTGGGTAGTTTCTAGTTTTTAGCTGTTATGAATAATACTGCAAAGAACATTTGCGTCAAAGTGCACGATTTTTGTCCAGTCTCTTCCCCCATCCCCCACACCCCTTTCCTCCCCAAGAATAGTCAGTCCATTCCCTTTCTATGCCCCTGATTCTATTATAATCACTGGTTTATTCTGTTCATCAGATTATTTATTCACTTGATTTTTAGATTCACTTGTTGATAGACGTGTATTTGTTGTTCATAATTTGTATCTTTACCTTTTTCTTCTTCTTCCTTTTCTTAAAGGATACCTTTCAGCATTTCATATAATACTGGTTTGGTGGTGATGAAGTCCTTTAGCTTTTTCTTATCTGTGAAGCTCTTTATCTGACCTTCAATTCTGAATGATAGCTTTGCTGGATAAAGTAATCTTGGTTGTAGGTTCTTGGCATTCATCACTTTGAATATTTCTTGCCACTCCCTTCTGGCCTGCATACTTTCTGTTGAGAAATCAGCTGACAGTCGTATGGGTACTCCCTTGTAGGTCACTGAGTTTTTTTCTCTTGCTGCTTTTAAGATTCTCTCTCTGTCTTTTGCTCTTGGCATTTTAATTATGATGTGTCTTGGTGTGGTCCTCTTTGGATTCCTTTTGTTTGGGGTTCTCTGCGCTTCCTAAACTTGTAAGTCTATTTCTTTCACTAGGTAGGGGAAGTTTTCTGTCATTATTTCTTTAAATAGGTTTTCAATATCTTCCTCTCTCTCTTCTTCAGGCACCCCTATAATTTGGGTTAGTACTCTTGAAGTTTCCCAGAGGCTCCTTACACTATCTTTGTATTTTTGGATTATGTTTTCATTTTGCTTTTCCGGTTGGGTGTTTTTTGCTTCTTCGTATTTCAACTCTTTGTCTTGATTCTTGCGATCCTCTAGTCTGCTGTTGGAACTCTGCATAATATCCTTTATATCAGTCAGTGTATGCTTAATTTCTAGTTGATCCTTTTTCATAACCTCGAGAGTGTCACTAGATTTCTTGAGGGTCTCACTACATTTATCGGCGGTCTCACCAAACTTTTTGAGGGTCTTACTAAATTTATCGGCAGTTTCTAGAAAATTCTTGAAAAATTTTAAAAGTGTGGTTTTGAACTCTATATCCAGTCATTTGCTTTCCTCCATTCCTGTCATTTGTGACCTGTTTCTTTGTCTCTGCATTTTTTATGCTTCCCTGTGTTGATAGAGTGGCTTTGTGTGCTAGGTGTCCTATAGGGCCCAGTGGCTCAGCCTCCCCAATTACCTGAGGTGGACACTCTTGGTGCACCCCTTTGTGGGCTTAGTGCTCAGTCTTGTTATAGTTAAGTCTTGATTGTTGTAGGTATCATTGGGAGGAATTGACCTCCAGGCCAATTGGCTGTGAGAGTCAGCTGTGTCTACGGTGGGAGAACTTCTGTGCTGAAGACACCCTTATGAAGCAAGACTTGCTTCAGTGGGGCTTTTGTGCTCACTGAGTCTGACCCCTGAGTGTGTCCCTTAAGGATCTGAGGAGTTGTAATTGGATGGTCCCACTCTGACCACTGGGTCCACTGGCTCTTGGATCTAAGGAGGTGCTAATTTAGTCTCTGTCTGAGGCTACCCAGCAGGACCTATCAAGAGATCTGCAGATTCCCCTTCCTTGTTTAGGGTTTGGAGGTGCCTAAATGAGGCCCAGCTTTGAAGCAATGCAATCTACTGTGGGGCCTTGGGTCTTCTCTTGGAAGTTCTGGGTCTCTCTGATTCAGCTGCAGTTTGTTAGGTAATTTTCAGGTTGCAAAGGGCCAGGCCTTTCATATGCAAAAGCCTCTGTGCACAGCTTGGGTGGGGCAGGGTCTCGGGGAATCAACAGGGCAGAGCAAGCAGCTATGGCTGATCCTCAGCCCTGCCCTACGGGGTCCCTTTGAGAGAAAGCTGCCCTTGAGTTTCAGTTTCGCGCCCCCCCTTCCCCCGCCAGACAGTTCAGTTTCTCCCATATGAGTCTGGGTCCCCAGAGACTCACCTGGAACTGGAGTTCTGAGCAGTCGGGGGCTTGTGACTCCCTCCCAATTCAAAAAGACAGCCGCATCCTCAGTTGCCAGCCCTTGCCGCGTGCGCCTCCATACCTCTGCACTTCCACACCTCCTCTGAGTCTCAGTGTGCTTTTCGCTTTCCTTCTAGTTGTAGAATTTCCACTCAGCCAGCCTTCCTGTGGTTCTGGATGATGTCCGTTTTGTCTTTTAGTTGTATTTTTGAATTTGTTGTGGGAGGCAGCAATTTCCGGTTTTTACCTATGCCGCCATCTTAGTTTCTCTGCTGGGAGATTTTTAATTACTGCTTCAATTTCATCAGGTGTTATTGGCCTACTCACGTTTTCTGTTTCTTCCTGGTTGAGTTTTGGAAGACTGTATTTTTCTAGGAATTTGTCCATTTCTCCCAGGTTGTCCAGTTTGTTGGCATATAGTTCTTCATAGTATTTCTGTGGTGTCCATTTTATTCCTGTGGTGTCCATTGTTATATTGCATCTATCATTTCTGATTTTATTTATTTGGGTCCTCTCTGTTTCTTGATGAGTCTGGCTACGGTTTCTTCAATCTTGTTTATCTTTTCAAAGAATCAGCTCATGGATTTATTGATTTTTTGTACTGTTCTTTTAGTTTCTATGTCATTTAGTTCTACTCTGATCTTTATTATTTTCTTCCTTCTACTTCATCTGGGCTTTCTTGCTGTTCTCTAATTCATTTAGTTGTAGGGTTAGATAGTTTACTAGTGGTTTTTCTTGTTTCCTGAGGTAGGCCTGTAGTGCTATGAACTTCCCTCTCAGGACTGTTTTTTGCTGTGTCCCATAGGTTTCAGATGGTTTTGTGTTTATTTTCATTTGTTTCCAGGAATTTTTTAATTTTTTGCTTGATTTCATTGGTAATACATTCATTGTTTAATAACATGCTATTTAGCCTTCCTGTATTTGAGTGTTTTTGAGTTTTTTTTTTTTAGTTGATTTCTAACTTTATGCCATTGTGATCCAAGAAGATGCTTGGTATTATATAGATCTACTTGAATTTGTATAGGCTTGTTTTGTGCCCTTATATGTGGTCTAACTTTGAGAATGTTCCATGTGCACCTGAGAAGAATGTATATTCTGCCACTTTGGGATGAAATGTTCTGTAAATATCAATTAAATCCATCTGATCTAGTGTGTCATTTGTGTAATTGTCTCAATTAAAAAAAAGAATGAACTATTTGGGACAGTATTTCAATACTGAAATGGATTTTTTAAAATTGACTTTAAAAAAAGAAATAGAATAAGCTGTTTGTTTCTCATGTATTTTTAATTACTTTACTTAAATTTTTGAATAATAAATTTTTAAATGGTATTAAAATAAGTATAAAAAGGTCTATAGTGAAAAATCTTCCTCCAATCCCTGTCCTGCTCCCCACAGGTATTTATATATATACTTAGTGCATATATAAGGAAAACAAAAATACATGTAATCCTCGCCTCATTTCATCCAAATGGAACATCCTGAACATTTTGTTATGTGGTACCTTGCCTTTTAAAAAAATGAATAAACTTTATTTTGTAGAGCAGTTTTAAGTTCACAGCAAAATTGAACAGGAAGTACAGAGCGCTCCATATATTCTCTGCCTCCCCCCCGTCCCTCCCCACAACCTTCCCAAAGGCAACATCCTTCACCATAGCGGTACATTTATTATAACCAATAAATCTACATTGGCACATCATTATCACCCAAAGTCCATAGTTTACCCTAGGGTTCATACTTGGTGTTGTAAATTCTATGGGTTTGGATAAATGTATAATTTGTAGTACCATACAGAATTGTTTAAACTTTTCTAAAATTCCTCTGTGCTCTACCTATTCATCCCTCCATTCTCCCTACCCTCTACCAACCACTAATCTTTATACTGTCTCCATTACTTTGCTTTTCCCAGCATGTCATATAGTTGAAATCACACAATATATAGACTTTTAGGTTGGCTTCCTTTTCTTAGTAATATATATTTAAGGTTCCTCCATGTCTTTTCATAGCTTAATAGCTCATTTCTTTTAAGCATGGGATAATAGTTCATTATCTGGATGTACCACACATTATTTATCCATTCACCTACTGAAAGATATCTTGTTTGCTTCCAAGTTTGGCGATTATGAATAAAGCTGCTATAAACTTTCATGTGCTGGTTTTTGTGTGGACATAAGTTTTTATTTTTTTAAAATTTAAAAAAATTTTTTACACCCTGGGAAGACATAAGTTTTTAATTCCTTTGGGTAAACACCAAGGCAAGCAATTGTTGGATTATATGGTAAGAGTATGTTTAGTTTTGTAAGAAATTGCCAAACTGTATTCCAAAATGTGTGTACCACTTTGCATTTCCACCAGGAATGAATCAGAGTACCTGTTGCTCCACATGCTCACCAATATTTGTTGTCAGTGTTATAGATTTTGGCCATTCTAATATATGTTTATCTCATGTGGCTCTAATTTGCCTTCTCTGATGACATCTGATGTAGGTTGTTTATGGTATCTTCTTACTGTCTAGTTTCAAGGGTTCTTTATATATTTTGGATAACAGTCTTTTACCAAATATGTCTTTGGCAAATAGTTTCTCCCAGTCTATGGATTATCTTTTTTTTTTTTAAATCATCACCTTAGGATATGTTTTTTATTGATTTTAGAGAGAGAGGAAGGGAGAGGGAGAAAGAGAGAAATATTGATCGGTTGCCTCCTGTATGTACCCTGACCAGGGATCAAATCCGAAACCCAGGTATGTGCCCTCATTGGGAATCGAACCCGAGACACTTTGGTGCATGGTGCAGGGCTCCAGGCCGTGTCCGGCTCAAACAACTGGGTCACAACAGCCAGGGTCTATGGCTTATCATTTTATTCTCTTCACAGCATCTTTCACAGAGCAAAAATGTTTAATTTTAATGCAGTCCAGCTTATTAGTTCTTTCTTTCCTAGATTATGCCTTTGGTGTTTTACCTAAAAAGTCATTGCCAAACCCAGCATCCAAATTTTCTATGTTAGAGTTTTATAGTTTTGTGCTTTACATTTAGGTCTATGATTTATTTTGAGTTAATATTTGTGAAAGGTGCAAAATCTGTACCTAGAATCATTTTTTTCTTGCATGTAGATGTCCAGTTATTTTTCACCATTTATTCAAAAAACTAATTTTTTCTGCATTATAATGCCTTTCATCTCTTTGTCAAAAATAAATTGCCTATATTTATGTGGGTCTATTTCTGGGCTCTCTATTATGTTCCATCGATCTGTTGGTCTATTCCTTTGCCATTACCACATTGTTTTGATTATTGTAGCTTTATAATAAGTTTTGAGGTCAGGTAGGGTCAGTCCTCCCACTTTGTTCTTCTCTCTTTTTAAAAAAAAATATGTTTTTATTGATTTCAGAGAAAGGAAGGGAGAGGAAGAGAGAGATAGAAACATCAGTGATGAGAGAGAATCATCAATAGGCTGTCTACTGCATGCCATCTACTTGGGATCAAGCCTGAAAAGTGGCATGTGCCCCAACCGGAAATCGAACCATGACCTCCTGGTTCATAGGTCAATACTCAACCACTGAGTCATGCTGGCTGGGCTCACTGTAATTTTGATTTGCATTTGTCTTACTATAGTGAGGTTGAGTATATCATCTATCTTTTTTTATATTTAACTAGAGGCCCGGTGCATGGATTCGTACATCAGTAGGGTCCCTTGACCTGGCCTGAGGGGATCGGGCCAAAACTAGCTCTCTGACATCCCCTAAGGGGTCCTGGATTGCGAGAGGGTGCAGGCCAGGCCGAGAGACCCCATCGAAGCATGATTGGGGCTGGGGAGGGACCATGGGATGGCTCCAGGGCATGTCCAACCTGTCTCACCCAGTCCCAATCAGGGCCAATTGGGGCTGGCTGGCTAGGGAGGGACCATGGGAGGGCTCCAGGCCGTGTCCGGCTCATCTTGCTCAGTCCCGATCGGCCAGACCCCAGCAGCAAGCTAACCTACCGATCAGAGCATCTTCCCCCTGGTGGTCAGTGCATGTCATAGCGACTGGTCGAACAGTCCAACGGTTGGACACTTAGCATATTAGGCTTTTATTATATAGGACTAGAGGCCTGGTGCATGAAATTCATGCACGGGGGAGGGGAAGGGTCTCTCAGCTCAGCCTGCACCCTCTCGCAATCTGGGACAGCTGGCTCCTAACTGCTCACCTGCCTGCCTGCCTGATTTGCCCTAACCACTCGCCTGCCTGCCTGATCGCTCCTAACCACTTGCCTGCCTGCTTGCCTGACCACCCCTAACCATTCTGCCTGCCTGCCTGATGGCCCCTAACTGCTCTCCTGCCTGTCTGATCACCCTTAACTGCCTCTGCCTCAGCCCCCACCACTGTGGCTTAGTCCGGAATGACGTCCGGAATGATGTCCAGAAGGTCGTTCAGCTGACTGGTCTAATTAGCATATTATGCTTTTATTATTATAGATAATTATATTTATTTTATTTCTACATCTTTTGATCATTTTTCTATTGGACTATTGGTCTTTTTCTTAATAGGGTATGGTAGCTCCTTACATATTATGGAGAGTGTCCATTTTTTTGGTATGAATTTCAATTTTGTGTATGTGTATGGACTATTTTAATACAGAGTAGATTCTCTGCCCCAGACGTGTTCAAACATATCATCACTTGGTAAGAGTATTATAACAGGTACTCTTGGATCAGATCGCTGCACCTTATAATTTTTAAAGTACATTTTCAGCTTTTAGGATTCATTGATTAAACATCGCTTTTTTTAGACTAGAAAAACCCAGGTCTCCATATAAAACGGCTTAGTTTAACATAGTCTACTCAGCATCTTGTTAGAGGACAGAGCCTGGGCGTTTGGCAATCACACATTTGTCAAGTGTCCAGTGACCTGTACCTTTGCACCCTTCCCCCTAAAAATAAGGAAGCAGCTGTAGCCTATTACCTTTGAGTATTTTGGCCAACAGACTGGCATTTTGGGAATTTATCCAGCATGCTTTTCAGAGATATTCAGTCCCCTTTAAAAGAAAGCAAAGTCATTAAAGGAAACCAAGAACATTAAAGATTTAGGCCTTTTGTGTAATTTGGCTGCAAGGAACAAAGCCAGTTTCTGTTCAGCATGTAATATAAGATGAACTGAAAACTGCAAAGAAACATGTTTAAAGATAATTAATACATTTTTATAATATTTTTGTCAAATCACTCACACCACACGTTTCACAGGCAACATCTTGTACATTAGAGAGAGAAAAGCATGTCCTGGAATATGTGGAGGAACAAGAGTCCTGGATTTTGAAGTCTCCAGGAAATGATTCTGCATATATTGCACATAAGCACCAACTGCTCTCAATCAGCAAGGCCTCATTTTGGGATTTGGACATGTTGAGGAACACTATGGGGCTGATGGAAGTGAACGGCAACAAGAGGTCAGCAAATGCACAAGAGTTTTGTTCAAGGCTGTTTTTTTTTTAACTTTGCAAATTTAAAAGCAAGATCTCACTAACTTAGAATGCTTAATGGCAGACATTTTCTAGAAGGGATGAAGTGAGTTTAGGTAATATCAAATAGTTTGGTACATCAATTTTCTTTTCCTTTTAAAAAAAGTTTCTTTCTCTCAACTCTTCTAATTAGCTTTCTGATCCCTGTAACTCTGACCCTCATGTTTCCCCCTTTCAAATTCTAATCCTTCCTATCTCCAGCAGGTGTAATCAAAGGAATACTTTCTTTTTGTATTCTTTCCTTGAGGGAACATCTCTTTTATTTGGGGACCATGTGACATTGTTCAAGAAGGATGAATTCTGGATCTAAAAAAGGTGCCCAGTACAACAAAGTGCACAACTGTGACTACAACCCCCCAGTTGGGAGGTGGTGTTCGGGGAGACCAAGAATGAACTTGGTCACTCTCAGCATTGTTTATGGCTGATCTGGAACCTGTTGAGGTTATAGATAGCAGCTGATGCTCTGGGAAACTATGGATGAGCCAGCCCTACTAGGATTCATGCAAGTCAAATAATTGTTGGACACATTATATTTCACCAGCCACAGAGAACACTCAAGAAATCTCACCTTAGGCTTCAGGCAGAAAGTCTTTTGTGTCAGTTTAAAAATTCAAGGGGTAGATGGAAGGGCAGGAGCAGACAGAGAGAAGGGAGGGAGGAGGGACAGCAGAGGGAGACAGGGAGAGAGAGAGAGAGCGAGAGAGAGAGAGAGAGAGAGAGAGAATGAATTAAAAAGACGCAGCATTTCTTTTCTCACCAAAGTTGAATTTGTGGTAATGACGGGAAAGAGAAAGTTCAAATAGGTATATCCCAGGCATGGCATTAAAAGTGGAGCTTGAGTATATGTAAACAGCATGCGCTGAGGTGAAGGCTAAACTCAGGCTCTGGGGTAAGCTTGTGCTGAGAAACCATCTGGGAAAACTCTTAGACTAATTTGAAGTGAACCAAGCGGAGACCTTAAGCATTTCTTTAAAATGAGATCCAAGCTAAACAGTGACACAAGCTGATGTTTACTTGTGGAGATGCCCGTAATACTTGCCTAACAGCTGTCATGGTTAAGTCCACGCTGCTCCTGAAAGCAGCATAATTAACAGCCGTTTGCTTTGAAGTCTGAGGAAAGCTGCTTCCCACTGTGGTACATCTACAACTTCTACAACTGCCAGGCAGGTGTTCAGTGCCTCGACCACACAGTCCCACTAACTCCCTTAGATGTGGAGGTTTCTCAAAGGTATTCAAATCTGTGAAGCTGTTCTATGAGGTCTTTGAAGAAAGATGTTTAAAAAATATGACTTATTTTTAATCATTAGATTATTAAATAAGTTTACCAAAAACATGACTATAAGTCATGGATGTTTGTAGCTTTTTAAAAAATATTGAGGGAGAGCTTTTTTCAAAGGGATCAGGTTTGGGAGGAATGGATATAGAATTGTTAAATCAATACAGTTGTCTAGATAGTAGCATCACACTAATAAACATGAATAAAATATGCTAATTTGTGGGTTTTTAAAAAAAAATCTTGATGAGGGAGTCAATTTTTTTTTTTTTACCTTAGAATCTTCAAAATAGGCCTTGGGAAAAATCCATTTATAAAAATATTCAGGCTTAAGATTCAGAACAAACGTAAGTTTAAACTAGTGTATGTGTTGAAGGTAACAGGGAGTAAAAAACCACTGAATGAACAATCTGATTTGTGTTTCATATGTTGCTCTCTGGCAATGTGACAGTTGGATCTCTGTAAGAGACTTCAGTTTCTGTATCTTAATCACTCAAGCCAAAGTGGATATAATTTTACTTGAGACTGCTGTAAAGAGAAAATTATTAACATAATATTTTTAAAGATAATATTTCACAGCATAACTTTGAAATGGATTACTAAGACTGTTTGTAAAATTATGTTAGTTAAATCTATATACATTACATTGTAGTAAGAAAAATACCAGTGTTTTCATGCTGACATTATTTGGTAGGGTTAGCAAAGGGTAATTGCCAGTTTGGATTTATCTTTGTAGTAAAAATTCAAATCTGGACTGCCCTGAGACAGAAATTCAGGATTTAACCTGTCCTTTGAAAATCATCTGCACTTAGCGAAGCTTCAGTTACTTTTCTTTTGCATTTATGTTGTTTTGCCTTTAGGGAGTTGATGGAAAGGCATTGTGAGTGTTTTTGTGGCTAAAGTTAAAATTGTTTCATTAAATGATAATGGACTTAATAATCCAGTTAAAAGGGCCAATATATTAGCCTGTATTCAGCATTTAATGCTGACATGGCTTATGTTCAGGAATTGCATTTGGGTCATAGCACTGAACGGCATATGTGAGCATAGGTTAGGAATAGGTTTTGTTCTTTTGCTATAAGGAAATAACCATTCTGTGTATAAATGACTCCGATTTTTAACAAAGCAGCTATTTTAGATGCAACCAATTGGTTTATTTGTCCCAGAGAAAGATCCAGATGTCTATTTGAACATTAGGAACACAGCATGGTTCACTGGACTCAATAAAGAATATAACTTGAGTTATATAAAAGTCCATAATATGCCTTTAACTTTATTTAGCACCTTTACTATAAAATGAGCTAACAGTGCAATTCAGAGGAATTACTGATTATAAAGTATTTTGCAAGTGTGCAGGAGATTTTTGCTGATTTTTTGGAAAGGGGACTATTGTGCTATATTAAAGATGTGTCTAGAAAAATGAATTTGTTCTTGGCTGATGTAGGAGATTTAAAGTTGTGCTATTCCCTCCAGATTAGATGAGAATATGTATTTTTGCAGGTTTGAGCACTTAAAAGTATACTCTGTAGAGAGAGGAGGGAATACAGGCTCAGCTTAGCCCACAATTCCATAGGACCTCCCTCATTCTTGTCTTCAGGAATCATCAAATCATGTGGCTTTGGATACATCTTTGTCAGCTCTTTTGAAATTAAGCAACACTCATTTTAATATAACCTTTAAATATTTAGAAATAGAAATACTTCATGTCTTCACAACACATGGATCACATGTGGTCATGAACCATATGGACTTTATGTAGGCTGAGAATATGGCAATACATGAGGCTCTCCATTCTCTTTTACATTATAAAACAGTGAAAAATTCAACAGTGAGGTCACAGATGGTATGAAATGAAAGCTTAAAAACTTTCATTCATTCAACAACTTTTTGGGGGCACCAACTATTTTCTTCTTCTACCAAAAGAAATATAAAATTTACACAAAAGTTTATAACTGTCTTTAGCTGCAACAATTCTAGCATTAGAGACATGGGCTCATCCAAAAGAACTCAGAATAAACAATATATGCAAAATGATGACAGGTGCAGGGGCAAACAGAGAAAGAGCTGAGACAACCAACGTGACCTCAAGGAAACAACTGAATTCTCTAGGCCTTGGTGTCTTCTGAAATAAGGACAATTGAGAGGCTCCTTCTTGCTCTACAATTCTGAGGGTCACACAGAAATTATTGTGGATAATTATCCCAGTATGGAAGGAAAGATTGACACTTGGTCCTCCCAGTGGAATTAAGTTTTCTAAAATTCTTGTTTTCAGCTGCTTCTAATGTATGTTATATCTATATATATAATACCTATATATATAATAGGCTAATATGCTAAGTTTCCATCTGGGTAATGACACATAGCAATGCCCAGCTTCCTCTCCATAGCGACTAGCCTCCTTGGAGTTTCTTCAGCCCAGGAACACGACTTGCTTTATAGCCAGGTGGAAATATTTTACACTTTAACCAAATGTCTGTGAAGTGTTTTCCTGTGCCTCATCTCATTTGATCCTCACAGAAGTCCTGGAGTAGGTAGATAGGAGACTCGGTGGAATTCTATTTTCTTTTCATTAGCCAGAAAATAGAGATTTAGAAAGCTTAGAACTTGACCCGACTGAAAAGAAGTAAGAAATGGTGGACCTTGAAAATGATTTCAGATTTTCTCAAAATATAGTCAAGCACTGCTGCAGTTAAATATTTTACCCTTTGTTTTCCCTGCATGATCTACAATAATAATCTGCTTCATGTTGATATTTACTGGTGTGTTGCTGACAATTACCTGAAAGAGAAGTTGGGGTGCTTCACTGGGCTGGAAAAATTTTAGCTACCTCAGAAAGCAGGTCTAATTAAGCAGGTTTGTTATATATATATAAAAGGCTAAGTTGACTCGCACGTGCACGATACATATAAAGCTCTTGCTGGCGCCAATTGCAGGCGTGTGTTTCAATCTGTCATTGTCAATTGTGAATTTGGTTGACACTTCTATTATAGAGAAAGGGTGAATAGTGGTATTAAAATATTTCTTCTAATTAATTTCCTTTTAATGTGCATGGATTCATGCACCAGGCCACTAGTTGTTATATAATGGTCCAGTGCTCTGAAAGCTGCTAGGCCCTTGATGAATGCAAGGAATGTTTATTAAAATATCACATATCTTCTGTATATATAAAAGCCTAAGCGACCAATGTGCACTGACCACCAGGGGGCAGACGCTCAATGCAGGAGCTGTCCCCTGATGGTCAGTGCACTCCCACAGTGGGAGCGCTGCTCAGCGAGCTTACCGAGCAGCAGCAGCGGCAGGCGCAATGGGGCCGGGATGACCAGAGTGGTGTGGGCTCCTTCCCAGCCGCCTGCCACTTTGTGCACTACTACATCCCTTGGGGGATGTTGGACTGCCAGTTTTAGCCCAATTCCAGAAGTCTGATATCCCCCTAGGGGTCCTAAATTGCGAGAGGGTGTAGGCAAGGCTGAGGGACCCCATCTGTGAACAGATCCATGCACCAGGCTTCTAGTTAGAATATAAAACATAATCCATGGATAAGTTTCTAAGCTCCAGTCTCAACTTTGAATTTCTTTTTTAGACAAAAGGGGCACATCAGCTGATAGAAGGAACATAAAACATAAATAAAAATTAGTCAAGGCAAGCCTCCATAGACAGTCATCTGTCTCTTGAATTTCAGCAGTTAAGCACCTTTAGGAATTCATGATGAAGCTATTGCTTTCTGACTTGACAGTACTTGGTTCTTCAAGAGTTTTTATATGTTAATGCTAATTGTTATCAATATTCAGAACCATAAAGCCAGTCAGTTGTGGGGACACAACAGGACAAAGTGATGATAATAGCTAACATTTATTTCTTTTGCCAGGCACTTTTTGACCCTCACAGCAATCCTCAGGTAGTTACTATTATATTCCTGTTTCAGGGTGAGGACATGTAGCCACCGAGAGGGTAAGTGCCCTGCCTGACATCACTTAGACTGTAAGCAGCAGTGCTGGGACTTGAACCAAGAGTTGCTAAGCTGGAGGCAGGGCCTGCTTTATATCCTAGGCACAGTAGGCCAGGGCCTAGAGCCCATGTCACTTTTAGGGCCCAAGATAATGTTTTGTTTTTTTTCTTAAATAAGAAAAAATACATAAATATAATCTAGCCTGGATCATATTAATCTTTATACTGTTATAGTTGGAGTTTCTAGTTTATATATGTTTAAATGTGTTCAGAGACATCATTATGTGCCTCGATTGGAGGGCAGAGCAGTAGCTGGGGATGGACAAAGCTGCTGCTTAGAGGCCCTTCTGAGGCTCCTTCTCTCTGCAGGTTGGTGCCCAGGTGAGTGGCTGCAGAGTCCACGTAGGCAAAGCTTCTCACTTCACTGTCAGACCTTTCTCCCTGAAGCTACCCCATCCTTTCTCGCCTTAGTCACCAGGCTACCTGGCTTACCTTTTATGCACTGTACTGAGGCAAGCTTGATAATGAGTTTCACTGCTGGCCTGCAGGTGGGTTTGGTCTGCTATGTACAATTTTTAACAAATCAGAGTTAGTTGCCAACATTAAAAAGAAACTGGGAGATTTTACTTAAAAATCTGGAGTTCTGGCATCTCTTGGAAAATCAGAAGTCGGGTAGCTCTGGGCCCATGTTGCATGATTCCACTCGGCAGGGGACTGAGGAAAACTATTTGCTTCAGTCCCCTCCTAGCTCTGCCTGTCCCAGTGAACACTAGCATTTCAACCATTTCATAAGGTGTAAATGACAGTTTAAAGTATTATGTTTCCTCAAAAATCCTTGCAGGTTCACAGAGAAGGAAGGAAACTATAGAGATTATACAGTTTGTGATGATGGAATTGCAGGCTTTAGCCAGTGGGAATACCATGGCAGGTGAAGCCTTTGCCTACTTTCCATATGAGCTGGGTTTATCTGTGTCTCCTCATGGATGGTGTAACCAGGGCAGCCTAGCTTTTCAGGAATAAAGGGAGGTGGAAAGTGAGGCAGGACAACCAGCTGGAAGTTGATTTGCACCCACCCAACTCCACCCTCCACTTCCCTGCAAGTGCCTAATGCTGCTGAAACTAGGTAAAATATGAATGGAATACAGGGCTCCTGCATCTCTTATTTTTAATTTATTTTTTAAAGAAAAGCTTTTTTATTTGAATTGAATTTTAATTCAAAATAAAATACTTGATAGGGTAAAAATAAGGACAAGTTTATAGTATTCAGGTTTTACATCCTACTTTTCTCAGAGTATATATAATCTTTTTGATATTGTTGAAATCCCTGTACATTCTATATTTTGTTACTTTCATTAAAAATTTTGTTTTTCCATGTGCTAATATAGTCCATGTGCTAGTGATGTTAATGGTGTCACAGTATTCTGCCTTTTATTTTTAATTTAAAAATTATTTATCACCTTTTTTTCTTTTCTTATTGAATTTATTAGGGTGACATTGATTAATAAAATTATATAGGTTTCAGGTGTACAATTTTATAATATGACATCTGTATATTGTATTGTGTGTTCACCACCCCAAGTCAAGTCTCATGAAAGTCTCCTTCCACCACCATTTATCCCTCTTTTACCCTCTCCTACTCCCCCTTTTCCTCTTGTAATCCCCATACTGTTGTCTGTGTCTATGAGTTTTTTCCTTAATCCCTTCATCTTTTTTACCCAGCCTCCAAACCCCCCTCCCCTGTGACAGCTGAGAGTCTTTTCTGTGTTCTATGAGCCTATTTCTATTTTGTTTGTTAAATGAGACTACATCAAACTAAAGAGATTTTGCAGACAAAGGAAACCATCAACAAAATGACAGGTAACTTACTGAATACGAGAATATATTAGCCAATGATACATCTGGTAAGGGGTTAATATGCAAAATGTATAAAGAACTTATAAAACTCAACACTAAAAATAAACAATCCAATTTAAAAATGCGCAAAGGACCTGAACAGACACTTCTCCAAAGAGGACATACAGATGGTCAATAGACATATGAAAATATGCTCAACATCACTAATCGTCAGAGAAATGCAAGTTAAAACCACAATGAGATATCACCTCACACCTGTCAGAATGACTATCATCAATAAATAAACAAGTGTTGGCAAAGATGTGGAGAAACGGAACCCATATGCACTGTAGATGGGAATGCAGATTGATGCAGTCACTGTGGAAAGCAGTATGGAGTTACCTCAAAAAATAAAAAAAATTGAATGACCTTAAGATCCAGTGATTCCACTTCTGGGAATATATCTGAAGAAATCCAAAACATTAATTCGAAAAAAAAAGGCATCCTTATGTTCATTGCAGCATCATTTACAAAAGCTAAGATTTGGAAGCAACCCAAGTGTCCATCAGTAGATGAGTGAATAGAAAAAAGTCTGTGGTACATTTACACAATACTACTCAGCCATAAAAAAAGGAAATAATATTATTTTGAAGGATAGGAGTTATTTTTCCTTAAACCCTTCACCTTTTTTGGTACATTTGGTACACTTGGTACATTGTGGTACAAAAGAAGGAAAAAATGTTATTTTGAAGGATAGGACTTCAAAGGAGCTGGCAGGTATTAACTTCAAAGAATGCATGTAAAGCACATTGGACATTTGTTCCATTGGGCAAAACTCTCTGCAAGACCATCAGGCACCCAAAAGTGAAAATAATTTCATTTTAGCTTCTTGTTGGAAAACTTTCTATTTAAGAATGTGTTTTTAAATTCTCTCCATAACCATGCAGGCTTTATAAACTTTGCCTATGTTTTCACTGGCACCCATGTGAGCTTTTTATAGGGCCCAAACATTGCTGCTGCCCAGCTTTGACATTGGCTCCTCAGATGTAATAGCATTAGCGGTTGTTGGCCCATGAAGATGTGCACGTTTCTCACATTTGGTTCTACATTGATGGTGTTTCTCTAGAGAGTTTGTAGTTACATATACTCAGTGCTTAATATAAATATGTGAGATACCTGATTAGAAAGCCAATTACTGAATATAGGGGGTGAATAAAATAAGATTTTTGTGATCATGTGGCTGAGCTTACCATCTCTCCTAGAAAGAAGAATATGACTTGCACTGAAAAGCCCCTTTGCCTGCAGAAAAAGAAGGGCTTCATAGATAAAATATGATCAATTGTATTTCATTTTCCTTACCCAGCTCAATGCCTGACAACCCAGAAATCCCTCTCTGTTAATATGTATTGTTCACATATTGTATGAGTTACGCTGGTACATAAATGGCATCAAATGATGTGCAGGATATAGAAGACATGGTTCTTGCCTCAATGAATTTAGTCTAATTAGAGAGCCAGGACTAATAAAAGAACAGTGGGCCTTCTATATTGCTGTATATTAAGCACTAAATTAGATGGAGATATAAATGACTTAGTGCACCAGCTGTTCAACAGAGGAGACAGTTTGGTTTGGGTTGGGCCACTCAGTGTAGGCTAACATGGGTCTTGGGCTGGACTTCAATTCAAGGGTGAGAGCAAGGACATAGAATATGGCATAATGGGTGGAGGTCACTGGAGTTGAAAGGATGGGAACAGAGTTATAGAATAATGGAGTTTAGGCCAGATTGATGCAGGACAAATGAGAGACAGGTTAAGGAGCTTCTGCTTTAACCTATAGGTAATGCTAAACCATTTTTATGCAAGGGAGAAAAAGGCATGATGAAAGCAATGCTCTAGGAAGATTAATCTGGGAGCTCAGAGTAAAGCAATTAGAGCAGTAGAAGCTGCAAGAGGCTGAAAGGCCAGTTAGGAGGCTCTTGAGTAATCCAAGCATAAAGTGAGTGGAGCCTGAATTCAGGTGAGAGGAGGGAGAAGCAGGGAGGGTGATTTCAGAGAATCATTCTTCAGAAAACATAACCGAGTATAGCTGGATCAAGGAAAGTGTAGGAGGAGTAAAAGATAACTGCATTTAACTGCAGTTTCCAACCTGGAAGGGAAGAAGAGCTGAGAGACGTGCCCTGCCCCTCACATACCTTGTCCACTCTTTTCCAGTCACACATATCTCCTGGCTGTTCCCGGAACAAGACGCATAATCCCACTACAAAACCTATACACCTGCCAGTTCCTCTGTCCTAAACATTCCTCCCATGATCTCTACCTGGCTTGCTTCTTCACTTTCAGTCCCTACCTATCCCTCACTGCTTACTTATGCTACTTTTGTAAACATTGGGATTTTCAACCTATACACTATGAAAATATTGCTCTCTCCAAAAGTTCTTGCAGGTACGCAGAGACAGAAGGATTAAGCTATAGAGATTGTTAAAGTAGCTTCATTAGAGTGGCCTTCCCTGACTAGTCCATCCCTCTTTTCCCCTTACCTGCTTGGTTTACCTTCATTGCATGTTTCCTCAATGACAGTATATCATGTATTTAGTTATTTGCTTGGTTCTTTTTTTCTTCAAGAATGTAAGGGTATATGGACTGAGACTCTTTCATTTTTTAACTCACCACCTAATATAGTACCTGGCACAGAGTAGGTTTTCAGTAAATATGTGTTAATTAAATGAATGAAACAGGAAGGTTAAAAAAAGGAGCTAATTTGGGGAAAGGAGAAGGAGAAATGTGATGAGCTAGTTTTAAACATGATCATCTAGGAGAGACAACACTTGATGGCGACTGGCAGGATTTAGCTCAGCACCTTCATATGTTTACCTTCTATACAAGCATCCTAGCAGCCTCTTCTAGGACAGCCCCCTTCTCTGTGTGGTTGTCTCAGTGTTGTCCACCTTGCTTTAGGAGTCCACTATTCCCGACCTCATGTGACTTATCTTTTCTCTGGGAGAGAGGAGCGAAACAGCTTTGGAACAGAGGGATGTGCCTGGAACCTGCTGAGTCTCTGAGAGGACAACCCGGGAACCACATTTTCTCCCTTAAGCTGCCCATCAAATAAATACCCGATTCTTTCTAGAAACTCTAAATCTATTTATTTAGATGATCTACTACACACTTTGAAATATATTTGATATAGCCTGTAATAATCCAAATGATACCAGAAATAAAAATAAGGCACACCTGTAACTCATTTGTTTCCACTGCTTCAGTTGCTCCAATTCCCATTACTGGCGGGAGCATCTGAGGATCACCTGCCAAACTGACTTATGATTTAGTGAAGTGTCTTATGCACATTCATTTGGTTCTCCAAAATAATCCCTATAAGAAAACACTTTCTCCTTTTCAAATGCAGTTCAGTCTTTCTTTATATGAAGCACTTTCTAACATCACTACTGACTGTATTGAAATGAATGAGTACATTATAAAGCATTTTGTCTTGTTGCTGCCTGAAGTAATCCATAGAGAGTATAATTACCAGCTATGTATCTGGGCACATAATTCCATTACTGGGCTCTGATGGAGCCATCAGTTCTATGGACAGTCCTCTGTTTGACAAACCAACCTCACATTCCAAACGTACCTTCATGGCAAGTGCCCTCTGCAGGTTGGGCCATGCAGCCTGAGCACAGCAGGTGCTACCAGAAGCCTGGGTGCCTGGGCTATTCTTAGAGTTTTCTCAAAAATCCCATCATGCCTCTGATATCCTGAGGTACAGCTGCTGATCAAAAGGTCCCTCCAGGATGACTTTGACCTACGATTCCTGGGACTGTCCATAAACATTCTTAACCAGCAGTAAACCTAATTTTAATTCTCTTGCCATGTTTGTGTGCAGGGCAGGGCCAGCCACCATTCAGCTGTGGGTGTTAAGGAGCCTCATATTGTTCTGGCCTTTGGGTATGCACTGGGATGATCCAGTTTCCCCAGTACCTTTAAGTATCACTTGGTCTATCAACTGGAGATTAGTTGAGTAGGGGTGGGAGTGCTTACAAAAGCTGTCCTGCCAGCATGCAAATATACTCTGGGTTTACACTACCAGGGGTGGGTAACCTTTTTTCTGCCAAGGACCATTTAGATATTTATAACATCATTTGAGGGCCATACAAAATTATCAACTTAAAAATTAGCCTGCTATATTTGGTCAAATGTTTAATTAACTCACCCCTAATGCCTTAGCAGGGCTAGACCAAATGATTTTTCAGGCCTTACACAGCCCTCGGACTGGATGTTCCCCACCCCTGCACTAGGCTATGTATTTCTGTGGAATCCCAGGAATTTAGAGGTAACCTTGTTCAGAATTCTCATTTCATAGGTGAGGGTTGAGAACTCCCTAACTGAGGCGTTCTGAGTGTCTAGTACAGTTAGGAGCTTTTCATTCATTCTCTCAGTTGACTGATGTGAAAACTGCTGATGGTTTTGTCCTAGCACAAAGCAAATATTCCAATCTTGAAAGAAAAAAAAAAGGTTTGATTAAAGAGGAGAGAGTGAGAGGAGTAATTTTGGTGTGGGGCAGAGGATGGTGCAGGTGGGTGGGTTTGCTGTCAGTAGGAGGAAGACCCAGGACACCAGGTGGTGGGAGGGGATATAAGGAGCAGATTGCCCAGGATACACTGAACACACCTCTGTCTCAGTGGAAGACACTGCAAGGACAATCTCTGAGTTAGTTCCTGGGCTGCCTTTGCCACAATATTCTAGGTTGCAGAGGTCTCCTTTCAAGGTAAATCTGGTTGACTGGAATGTAGAGATGTGCATTTGAGAAGGTTACAGAGAGTGAAAATGTTGTTGTTGTTATTTTAATGGTAATAATTGTTACCACCTGTCAAAAACTTAATATGTACTAAAATTACTATTTGTGTTATGCGTCTTATATAAATTAATTCTTATAAACATTGGGGGTTGATATTCTTATCCTTATTTTAGGGATGGCATTTCTTGGCTCAGTTTTCACAGCAAGTGGCAGGTCTGAGCTGAACTTAAGCTTGTTTGATACCACATTTCTGTGACAGAATTCCTAATAACTAATTTAATCTCTACTCATAAAACACGGGTTCAATGTCCTCATCCCCGATTTTTATGCTGTTCAAGCAGGTTCAAAACATAAGCACCGAGCATAACCTACAGCACTGAGCATGACCGATGGCACTGAGCATGACCCATGGCACTGAGCATGACCGACGGCACTGAGCATGACTGACGGCACTGAGCATAACCTACAGCACTGAGCATGACCTACAGTACTGAACATGACCTATGGCACTGAGCATAACCTACAGCACTGAGCATGACCTACGGCACTGAGCATGACCAATGGCACTGAGCATGACAGACGGCACTGAGCATGACCGACGGCACTGAGCATGACTGACGGCACTGAGCATGACCACTGAGCATGACCGACGGCACTGAGCATAACCTACCGCACTGAGCATGACCTACGGCACTGAGCATGACCGACGGCACTGAGCATGACCTACAGCACTGAGCATAACCTACCACACTGAGCATGACCTACAGCACTGAGCATGACCCATGGCATTGAGCATGACTGACGGCACTGAGCATGACCTACTGCACTGAGCATAACCTACCGCACTGAGCATGACCTACAGCACTGAACATGACCTACAGCACTGAACATGACCTACAGCACTGAGCATGACCTACAGCACTGAACATGACCTACAGCACTGAGCATGACCTACAGCACTGAACATGACCTACCGCACTGAGCATGACCTACAGCACTGAACATGACCTACAGCACTGAGCATGACCTACAGCACTGAGCATGACCTACTGCACTGAGCATGACCTACAGCACTGAACATGACCTACCGCACTGAGCATGACCTACAGCACTGAGCATGACCTACCACACTGAGCATGACCTACAGCACTGAACATGACTGACGGCACTGAGCATGACCGATGGCACTGAGCATGACTGACGGCACTGAGCATAAAGCACTAGAAGAAACAATAGCAAGAAGAAGCTGCCCCTTTAGCTATTTCCAAAGTCATGGTCTCCAGTAAACCCTCTTCACATGTGTCAGCCTTGATGATTCCTGGACATCCTTGACTCCAGATATCCAGTAACAACTTATGGCCTATAATTTAATGGGCTACCTACCCCTTTTTAGACCCTTTTGGTAAAGTCTTTTTTATTTAATGTTACCAATTATTCTTGTTCTTATTAATAGTAATCAGTCTGATTAAACTATGATACTGAGAGCCTTTAAAAGTTCAACAAAAAGAAAAATATAATTAGGTGATATTAGAATAAAGAAATAATTTTGATAAGTGATGGAAAAGGGTGAGGTCATTTGTTTATATATAATAACTATGTAATTATTATATGTTTATCATGCTTCCTCATTTATTGGAGAAAACCTAGCTTTCTTGGTATGTAACTGGAAAGTGTGCAGTGGGGAAAATGTGGCTGTTTATAGCCCTCCATAGCCTTGAGCATGTTACCAAAGTCTTTGGGTTTCAGTTGCTTCCTGTATAAAATGGATGTCATAGGTAAATTCAGAAATTTACATTCTTTTGAGGATATCACATCATCATCTTCTCATGTAGATGCAAGTCTTTTGCCATATGGCTCATTCTTTCATTATTAACATTTCCAACACAACTTTCTTTAGAATCACAGAATGTTATAGGCAGAAGAGAGAGATAATGAATGAAAAAAAACTTTCCATTGTAAACCTCCATTCAAATACAAAGTCCTTACAAATCCTCATGCTGCATTTGGAGTCTGTTTTCTGTTTGCTCTGTTCTCAATAAGGAGAAAAGCTCATTACTGTCCTGGTCACAAGCCTTTATATACTTGAAAACCATTGCTAGCTAACCCTGTAACCCTCTGGCCTCTAAATAGAATTACCTTGGTTCTTTTAACCTGTCCTGATCTTTATTTCTCAGACCTCTAACCACTCTGTGGCTTTCTTTTGAATTGATCCAGTCCCTCTGTCCCCCAGTAATTGCAGACCTCTGAACTAGACTCAGCACCAGGGAAGCTTAGCCCAGGCCCACACATCTAGGTCGGGGAGATGGAAACAGAGAGACAGGCAGTGACAGCAGCAGCTTGTTAGTGGCCGGACAAGATGGGGAGAGGGGAGGAATAGGAGTCTTTGTATGACAGAAGTTTGACTTTTGCCCACCATATCATTTTAAGTTCAGAGTTTCCCAAACAATAGCACATGCATTGGTGAGCCATTTCCTCACAGAGCATTTCACAAGGCTTTGCACGGGCCAGTACTTTCCTGGAATTGAGGAAACTGCCAATTCTTGGTTCCTAGGCAAAATCCTGCCTGCAGGCAGCGTTTGTTTTGTTCACATAGTTAAAAATATATTTTAATTAATTACTGGCATTTTAGAATTAAGAGATTTCACCTCCCAAATTATCCTGATTTCCAGCTTCTTTCAGATTCTGAACGCTGGGGAATATTAGGCTCTCATGCCAGGCCTGGGCCATGTGCTGGGACTAAGTGTACTGCCCCTGAATGGAGGGGCACTGCCCTCTGGTTCTCCTAAGTAACCATCTTGCCCATTGTTATGGACTGAATTGTGTCCCCTAAATTCATATTTTGAAGCCCTAGCTCCCAATGCGACTATATTTGGAGATAGGGCCTTTAAGGAGGTAATTAAGGTTAAATGAGGTCAAAAGGGGAACCCTAATCCCATAGGACTGGTGTTCTTATAAGAAGAGGAAGAGACACCAGAGAGCTCTCCCTCCATGCATACACAGAGGAAGAGGAAAGGCCATGTGAGGTCGCAGGGAGAAGGCAACCCTCTGCAAGCCAGGACTGGGGCTCTCCCAGAGACCCACCTGATAGCATCATGATTGTGGACTTTCAACCTTTAGAACTATGAGAGAGTTAGTTTCTGTTAAGTCTGTGGTATTTTGTTATGACAGTACAAGCACACTATTATACCCATTACCTCACCTATTTTGTGCCTAGCTTCTGTGGGTGTTCGAGTTTGAGACCCCTGTTCTATGCTTAGGTGTTAAAAGAGTGAATATCTAGTTCATACATTTTGTCTACTGGTAGAGAAAGTTAAATGGAGAAATAATTTGTAACACAGGACATCATATAAGAGATGCATAACTGATATCAAAGGACAGAGAGCTACTGATGGCTGGGAAAGGAGGGAGAATACAGAATCTTCATTGTGGGGAAGTAGCATGTCAGAGGCTTTTGAGAGATTAGAAAGATTTCAATAACATGATGGAACAGAGGCAGGAGCTACTAAGTTTGACTGGAGTTCAGGGTACATTGCAGGTGTGTGTGTGTGTGTGTGTGTGTGAGGAGATAAGGCCAGAAAAGGAGGAGAGAGTCAAATCACAAGCCTTGAATGTCATGCCATAGAATTTGGTTTAATTCTGGAGTGAATGAAGAGTACCTGAGGGGATGGAGGAGGGAACTGAGCAGGATGAAAGTTATGTTTTAATTATCGAATTAAACAAATATGTATTGGGAACATCCAGTGTGTCAGGTGCTGCAAGTACAATTGTGGATGAGACAGAACTAAGTCTCTTCCCTCATGGACCTGACAGAAATAAACCATCAGCTATATAACTACATCAGGGAGTGATGAGCACTATGAAGGAAAGTTAAGCAGTGTAAGGGAATAGAGTGCATTGTGGCAGGTGCTGATATTTAGGGAAGGCATGATATTAGGGCATAACCCTGAATAAAGTGAGAGAATGAATCATTGGGTATCTGGGAGAATATAATTCTAGACACCAAAAGTGCAAAGGCCATGAAATAGGAGCACAGTCATGCTCAAGAAACAACATAGAGGCCAGTCTACCAGGAATAAGTAATGGGGTGAATGGTGGGCAGTGAGGTTGAAGTAGTCAGGGGCTGAATCTTTTTCCAGGAAGGGAACTCTAATACAATGTGAAGGGCTGATAAGGGACCAGGACTGGAACAGGGAGACACTTAGGAGTCAGGTCCTCATCATAGGAATGATGAGGACCTGAGCCCAGGTAGAACAATGGAGTTGGAATTGGAGAGTAATACATAGGAGAAGGGTGCATTTTTGAAATCCCCAAATGGAGCTGGTCTGGGGGAAGATAGGACTTTGAGGGACACGATGAGATGGGGTATCAACCCCCCCCCCCCAATCTCTGGATCAATTGTGTGCGGTGGCAGCCATCAGAGGAGAGGAGAATCAAAGTTCTACCTCTCCCAAAGTTCAGACCATCAGTCTAACTGTCCCAAGGGAGGGTGAAGGCAGAGACAGGGTTCATCTGCTTCCACTGCTCAGAAGCCCAGGCAGCCTCCATGGGGCATCATAGAAAACAGAAGTGTTCTTCCCTTACAAAGTACAATGCTAGCTCTTAACACTACCAACTTCTGGCACATGTTTCCAAATCTTCTGGTTTGGTCTAGCCCTAGAATGAAATGACTTGTTCTAACCAGTGGGAATAAAAAGAATCGAAAGGCAATGCAGAGAGAAGGGTTAATGCAGGCCAGAATGTGGACTGGTATAGTTTCTCTTTAGGATTTTCTTTCAAAGCTTAAGTGAGGAGGTAACTCATCTTTTAAGAGTCGTGTAAAGCTCTACCTCCAGAGCACAGGGGCCAGGGAGCATGGTGATTGCCCTGGGCATTCTTCTCTACTAATTTTTCACCCTTGTTTGTCCTTTTCCTTCTTGCTTGGCTGGGATAATTATGAGCCCCTTCAGAAAGAATGCTGTGCTTTCTTTGTTGGCACCACTGTGGGGCATCCATTCAATAACTGTTATGTAAGTATCTGTGGTGAGAGTGCCCTCTTCTGGTATACTCTGTTTGTCTTTAGCTGCCAGTTCCCGGACAATACTATGTTTTCAGTGCTATCTTCTTCATTAAATAAAGTGGCAAAGAAGAAAAGCAAAAGGTATTGTTGTTGGGGATAAGTTAATTTCACTCAATGTTTCTAGAACTTTCTTCCTCAGTCCTAATCTTTACTTGGCTATGGTCTCTGAATCATCTGACCCAGCCTTTCTTTGGGATTTACACTTAACCTTTTACTGATCTAGGAAAAAGGTACAAATGGCAGCAATTGAAAGCGTGGAAGGGTGTTGATACAACCCAGTTAAGCACTTTTATTCCTGTTTCTATTGAGTACTTACTTAGGTTGTTGAATGCTTGAGGGCCAAGCATTGTCCTAGGCTTTTGACAATCCTAAATGAGTAAGATACAGTGCTTGCCTTTGCTGAGCTGGGACTGTGGTGGGAAAGATGGATGAGAAAACAGAAAATTATAATACCAGGTGACAAATAACTGAGGGAAATGTGAATTAATTTTTTTGGTTATTCAAATCCAAGGGTGAAAAAAATGAATGCGTCCCTGACCTGCATTATCCTTCCTGATAGGCACATCTCTCTGCACTAGACTTTAAGATTGTATGTACAAGGGTTCAAGATGGCAGTGGAGTAAGGTATCTTGCTCACAGTGACCCCCAGAACCAAGCTGAAAGTTGCAGCTAAATTTGAGAACAATCACCCTGAAATACAAACTGGAGACTATCTGAAGAGGCGACTTTTAACCAAGGACTGCAAAAGCCGCATTGAGACTGGTAGGAAGGGCAGAGTCTCAAAAGGGGTAGCAGGCTGAGGGTACTGAGGGAGACCTTGGCTGCAGGAGGTTCCCCCTGAGAGGTGAGAATCCTGGTCCCCAGACTGGTTCACCAGCCTGGAGCTCCTAGAGCTAGGAATAGGCACCCATGTAGAGTCCAGCTGTGAAAGGTGATGGGGTTATTATCTACCAAGGAGAGGTGGAGTCTGCTGGAGTTAAAGCCATCCACTTAAAGGTCCAACTGTGCAAAACTTTTGTTTGTAGACACTCACCCAGATGCCAGCAGAGGGAGGGCAGTGAGGACTGGAGTCGTCTGAGGAGAGTCTGGGGTGGCTGGCATTGGGGAGAGGCATGTGGGAGCAGCCACCAGGAGCCCAGTACTAGACCATCCTTTGATATAACAGCAGCCTTTTTTCTTAGGAGGAACAATCAATCCATTTTAAGTGGCATCAGCCTGGGGAAAAGGAATTACCTCCACCCTCCAGCATTCTTCTGACCCAGCCCTCTGGAAGCCTCCTCACCCCACCCAGCATTTAAGCCCTGCTGATGAGGCAGCAGCATAGGCTGGGGCTTAGAAATCTGGACAGGCTCAGGGGTTGTCAGTGACTTGCTTTGGGATGTGGCCATTCCCCCCACTTTCCAGGGAAACTCATGGGAAATAAAATAGAAACATCCCTCCCATTACCAGCCTCCAGCAGACCTAACCCCTGGGCTTCATAGGCTCCATCCCCCTGACTACTAGGGCCTCTTCCCTGCTGAGGTCAGGGAAAAATTCAGTGCAGACTCAGACAGGTGGCTCAGGGTGGGGAAACACACCCACCATCTTCCCTGAACTGAACCTCCTTTCCCCCCTCATGGAAATCTAGTAATCTCATATTTCTGATTCTACCAGAGGCTCTTTCAGAGACTAAGCCTTTTCAGTGTCTAAGCCCAGTAACTGATGAGCAGGGCGAGGCAGGTGGAGATGGATCCTGGGGAGCTTTGGGACATTTGCTGACCATCCCCTGGTCCCTTTGCTGGTAAAAACCAGCCTTGGAGCACAGTTTGTTTTTTTCTAGGTGCAGCCAAGCCCAGAAGAGGCAACAACATACTGTGGATAGCTTGTAGCCATGGCCAGGTTGCCAGATGCCAGGAACCTGCAGACCAAGTGGATGGCTTTGGACAGCATTGGAGTAGGAACTAATAAGCTTCACTTTTTTCTTTCCTTATTTTTCTTTTCTTTTATTTTTTATGCATTGGTTGTCCCCCCCCCCCACCCCCCGTTTCTTCTTTTTCCTTAATATTTCACATTTTTCTCTTTTCTTTTCTAATTCCATTTTCTTCCATTTTTTTCCTTATACTTTTTTTTCTGGTTTTCTCTTCCTAAAATATATTTTTCTCCATTATCTTTCTTTTTTATTTTCTTCTTTTCTTTCATATATTTTCTCCTCTTATTCTTGTTTTCTTTTGACTTTTATTATTCTTCTTTTTCTTTTTTCTATTATTACACTTTTTGTTGATATTGTTAGTTTACTTTTATTGTCTCATTTTTTTTTCCTTTGCTTTGTTTTATTCTATCAGTACCTGTACAACAACTCGAATGATGTGGTCAGGTTGAGCCTCACAGACATCCAGTCTGAGGGTTAATCCCACACATGAATGGGCCAAGAGCAATCAAGACCCAATTACAGTAGGAGGGCCCATGTAATCTACATAAGGGACATTCATAGAGCATCCAGCTCAGGAAAGCAAGGAGAACGCTCCACAGGATCTCACAGGACAGTTACTACATAAGGCCACCCTATGAAGACTGGGAGGCATAGCAGTTCCATTTGATACATAAAAACAAACACAAAGAGATAGCTAAAATGGCAATACAAATAACTCCAAAATGAACAAAAGGAGGAATCCCTAGAAAAAGAGATAAATGGAATGGGGGCAATTTATAAACTTGAATTCAAAGTAATAGTTATAAAGATGCTCAGGAACTTTGCGAGAATTGTAAGGATCTTAGTGGGAACTACAACAGCATGAAAAAGGAAATAGAAACTACAAACAAGAACCAGTCATAAATAAAGAATACCATATCTGATATCAAGAATACACTGGAAATAATAAAAACTTTATTGAATGGAGGATTGAACCAATGACTTGGAAGACAAGGTAGAAAAAACACCCAATTACAGCAGCAAAAAGAAAAAAGGACTAAAAGTCAGGGGATATCTTAAGAGAACTTTGGGATAACATGAAGAGTAACAACATTCACATCATAGGGGTACCTGAAGGAAAAGACAGTGAGCAAGAATAGAGAAACTGTTTAAAGAAATAATGACAGAAAACTTCCTAAACCCAGTGAAGGAAAATGTCACACAAGTACAGGAAGCACAGAGAGGCCCAATCAAGATTAACCTAAAAAGACCCACCCTAAGACATATTATAATTAAAATGACAAATGTTAAAGACAAAGAAAGAATCTTAAGGGCAGCAAAAGAGAGAGATAGAAAGTTACCTACAAAGGAGCTTCCATTAGACTGTCAGCTGATTTCTCAACAGAAACACTTCAGGCCAGAAAGGATTGGCATGAAGTAAGGTGAAATAAAGAGCTTCCCAACCAAAAAAAAAAAGAAAAAAAAAAGCTAAAGGAGTACATTACCACCAAATCAGCTTTGCAAGAAATAATATAGGGACTACTTTAAGATGAAGAAGAAATTGAGATGAAGAGAGAGAGGAACAGATATGAAGAAAAAATATGGCAATAAACAAGCACATATCAATAATAACATTAAATAAAAATGGAGTAAATGCTCCAAAAGACATAGGGTACCTAAATGGGTAAGAAAATATGATCCATATATATGCTGTTTACAAGAGATCCATCTCAGAACAAAAGATTCACACAGACTGAAAGTTAAAGGATGTAAAAATATTCTATGCCAATGGAAATGAAAATATAAAGAAAGCTGGGGTTGCAATACTCATATCTCACAAAATAAACTTCAAAAAAGGCTATAAGAAGTTCACTATATAATATTAAAAGGGTCGCTCCAACAAGAAAATATAACCCTTTTAAACATATATGCACCCAATATAGGAGCACATAAATATATTAAAAAACAACAACAACCTCTTGGTGGACTTTAAGGGAGAGAGTGACAATACAGTCATAATAGGAAACTTTTACACCTCACTGACTTCACTGGATAGATCTTCCAGACAAAAAAAAATCAACAAGGAAACAGAAATCTTAAATGACACATAAGATCAGATGGATTTAATAGATATTTACAGCACATTTCATCCCAAAGTGGCAGAATATACACTCTTCTCAAGTGCTCATGGAACATTTTCAAAGATAGACCACACTTTAGGACACAAAATAAGTCTTAACAAATTCAAGATGATAGAAATCATATCAAACATCTTCTCAGATCACAATGGGATGAAACTACAGATCAACTTTAATTTAAAAAAAACCCCTCAAAACATTCAAACACATGGAGGCTAAATAGCATGTTATTAAACAATGAATGAGTTATCAATGAGATCAAGGAAGAAATCAAAAACTTTCTGGAAACAAATGAAAATGAACACACAACAACCCTAAATCTATGGCATACAGTGAAAGCAGTCCTTAGAAAGAAGTTCATAGCATTATGGGCCTACCTCAAATAACAAGAAAAAACTCAAATAAACAATCTAACCCTACAACTAAAAGAATTAGAATTAGAACAACAAGAAAATCCCAGAGTAGGTAGAAGGAAGGAAATAATAAAGATCAGAGCAGAAATACATGGCATAGAGACTAAAAAAAAAAGTACAAAAGATCAATGAAGCCAAGAGCTGGTTCTTTGGAAATATACACAAAATCGATGTACCTTTTAACCAGACTCATCAAGAAACAGAGAGAGGACCAAAAGAAATAAAGTCAGAAATGAAAGAGGCAATATAACAACTGACATCACAAATACAAAGGATTGTAAACAAATACTATGAACAAGTATATGCCAATGAATTGGACAATCTGGGCTAAATGGACAAATTTATAGAAAAATACAATCTTACAAAATTTAATCAGGAAGAATCAGAAAACCTGAATAGGCTGACAACAATAGTGAAATTGAAGCAGTAATGAAAAATACTCTCATCAAGCAAGAATCTTGGATTGGATGGCTTCACAGGCAAGTTTTACCAAAAGTTAAAAGAAGAACTAACATTTATCCTCCTCAAACTATTCCACAAAACTGAAGAGGAAGGACAACTTCCAATATCTTTTTATGAGGCCATCATTATCCAAATCCCAAAACCAGATAAAAACACTACAAAAGAATAAAATTACAGGCCAATATACCTGATGAACATAGATGCTATACTACTCAACAAAATACTGGTAAATCTGATTGAGCAATACATTGAAAAGATCATACAACATGACCAAGTGGGATTTATTCTGAGGATGCAAGGCTGGTACAATATTCATAAATCAATAAATGTCACACATCATATAAACAAAATGAAGGATAAAAATCACATGATCCTATCAATAGACATAGAAAAAAATTATTTAACAAAATCCCCAGCACCTGTTTATGATAAAGATTCTCAGCAAAGTAGGAATAGAGGGACTATACCTCAACATAATAAAGGCCATATATGACAAACCTATAGCCAACATCATACTCAGTGGGCAAAACCTAAAAGTGTTTTCCTTAAGATCAGAAACAAGACAGGGATGTCTGCCTTCACCACTCATATTCAACATAGTGCTGGAAATGCTAGCCACTGTGGTCAGACAAGAAGAAAAAAGTCATCCTAATTGGAAAGGAAGAAGTAAAGCTGTCAATATTTAATTGACATGATATTGTACATAGAAAACCCTACAGACTCCACCAAAAAACGGATAGGTCTAATAAATGAATTTGGCAATGTACCAGGATACAAAATTAACACCCAGAAATCAATGGCATTTTTATACACTAATAAGTCTCATAAAGAGGAACTAAAAAAGCAATCCTATTTACCATTGAAACACCAACAACAAAAATGATACCAAGGAATAAATTTAAGTAAGCAGGTAAAAGACCTGTACTCAGAAAACTATAGGACATAGAAAAAAAAATAGAGGAAGATACAAACAAGTGGAAGTGTATGATGTGTTCATAGATTGGAAGAATTAACATCATTAAAATGTCCATACTGCCCAAAGCATTCTATAGATTCAATGAAATCACTATTAAAGTACCAATTTTAATCACTATTAAAATACTCCCAAAATATATATGGAACCAAAAAAGAACCCAAATAGCTGTAGAAATCTTAAGAAAAAAGAACAAAGTTGGATCACAATATCAAATATCAAGTTATAGTACAAAGCCATTGTAATCAAAACAGCCTGCTGGTGGCACAAGAACAGGCATATAGACCAATGGAACATAACAGAGACCCAGAAATCACCCACACCATTATGGTCAATTAATATTTGACAAAGGAGGCAAGAGCATACAATGGAGTAATGATAAGCTCTTCAATAAATGGTATTGGGAAAATTGGACAGGTACATGGAAAAATATCAAAGTAGATCACCAACTTACATCATATTCAAGAATAAACCCAAAATGGATAAAAGTCTTAAATGTGTTGTGAAATCATAAAAATCCTAGAAGAAAACGTAGGGAGCAAAATCTCATACATCTCATGTAGCAATATTTTTGCCAATACATCTCCGAGGGCAAGAGAATCAATGGAAAAAATAAACAAATGGGACTACATCAAAATAAAAAGTTTCTGCACAGCAAAAGAAACCATCAAAAAATGAAAATGGAGCCTACTATATGGGAGAACATATTTGCCAATGATACATTTGATAAGGAGATAATTTCCAAAAAGTATAAAGAACTCTTATAACTCAACATCAAGTAGACAAACAATTCAATAAAAATGGGCAAAGGACCTGAATAGAAACTTCTCCAAAGAGGGCATATAGGCATATGAAAAAATGCTCAACATCACTAATCATCAAAGAGATGCAAGTTAAAACAACAATGAGTTATCACCTCACACCTGCCAGAATGGCTACCATCAATAAATCAATAAAGGTCCAAGATGGCTGCCAATGGGACAGTAGGCTGCAAGATAGTGTGTGAGTGAGAGAGTGAGAGTGCGTGGACGTGTGGGGAGTGATTGTATTTGTGAGTGAGGTACAGCTATATACCACAGGACTGTTGGGGACTGGTGGACCAGGTTCCCCTGGCCAGGCAGCCTCAACTACTGCTGAAATCTCTCCCGGAGCAGCTGGCTCTGCCACAGAGACCTTGTTATCTTGAAGGGAAGAGCAGCTGTGATTGGAAGACCAACCTTACCTTCAACCCAGGAGATCTCGGATACCTCCCGGGACCCTACAACCACAATGCCCAGGGACCAGCTCCCTCAGCTGTGAACGCACGAACACCGAGACTCCAGCCTCCCCAGCCGTGGGCACCTAAAATGTTTGTTCAGGGGGAGACAAAGTGGCGCCAAATACGTGGACAGGTTCTGCACCTTCTCACAGAGCAGATAGAAGGAACAGCTGAATCAAATAATATCACCCAGAATTGGTGAATTAAACACAGCTGGTGAGATAACTCGTGGAAGGAAAGGTCAGAGATCACCTAAAGAGAACTCTGGCTCCTCAGATTCATCTGGGTGTTTGTTGTTTACATTTTTTGGAATAGTTGTTGTTTGTTATTTGCATTAATCTCTGGGTGTTTGTTGTTTGCATTTTTTGGATTAGTTGTTTTTTTTTTTTGAGTTTTCTTCATGTATATATATATATATATTTTTTTTTCTCCCCATTCTTTTTTCTTCTCTCTCTCTTACATTTTTTCCTTTTCTCAATATCATTTTTGCACTCTTTTCTTTAACCCAATTCTCTTTTCCATGGTGGTCACCTTTATTTGGGGTTATTGGTATTGTGAATACATTTGTGTTTGGTGCCCTGTGCATTGTGTCTTGCGCTGTATTTTGTGCCTTTAAGTCAATGCAGGAGAGAGAGAGCTACATAACCAGACACCCTGAGAGGAGCCACCATGGGAAGACAAATTAACAGCCTGCATACGAAAGAAAAGGAGGAATCACTGAAAAAGGAAGTACATGAAATGGAGGCAAGAAATATGTCAGAGAAAGAATTCTGAGCAATGGTCATAAGGATTCTGAAAAGGATGGAAGACAAATTCAACAATATGTGTAAGAACCAAGAGGAAATGATGAAAAACCAAGAAGAAATGGAAAAAGACATCACTGCAATAAAGAACAAAATAGAAAGCATCAACAGTAGACTAGAAGAAGGGGAAGACTGCATCAGTGAGCTAGAAGACAAGGTAGGAAAAAATATTCAAGCAGAACAGCATCTAGAAAAAAACTTTAAACAACAGGAGGAGAGCCTAAGGGAACTTTGGGACACCATGAAATGAAACAACATCTGCATAATAGGGGTGCCAGAAGGAGAGGAAACTGAGCAAGGAATAGAAACCTGTTTGAAGAAATAATGACAGAAAACTTCCCTGATATTGGGAAGAAGAAAAAACTCACACAAGTCCAAGAAGCTCACAGAGTCCCAAACAAGATGAACCCTAAAAGACCCACACCAAGACATATTATAATAAAATTGGCAAACACCAACAACAAAGTAAGAATCTTTTTTTTTTTATAGTTATGTGCAGGTGTGTTTTGTAAATGCTTTTTTATCTACCTCTTTTTTTTAAAATTCTTTTTTTTTATTGCTTAAAGTATTACAAAGAGTATTACATATGTCTCCTTTTTCCCCCCCCCGCCATTGACAATCCCCTAGCCTCCCATACCCCCCCAGTGTCTTATTTCCATTGGTTATGCTTATATGCATGCATACAAGTCCTTCGGTTGATCTCTTCCCCCACCCACCGCGTCCTGCCCCCCAACCCTCCCTGGCCTTTTTGCTGTAGTTTGACAGTCTGTTTGAGGCAGCTCTGCCTCTGTATCTATTTTTGTTCATAAGTTTATAATGGTCTTTATTATCCAGAAATGAGTGAGATCATGTGGTATTTTTCTTTCATTGACTGGCTTATTTCACTTAGCATAATGCTCTCCAGTTCCATCCATGCTGTTGCAAATGGTAAGAGTTCCTTCTTTTTTACAGCAGCATAGTATTCCATTGTGTAGATGTACCACAGTTTTGTAATCCATTCATCTACTGATGGGCACATAGGCTGTTTCCAGATCTTAGCTATGGTGAATTGTGCTGCTATGAACATAGGGGTGCATATATCCTTTCTGATTGGTGTTTCTGGTTTCTTGGGATATATTCCTAGAAGTGGGATCACAGGGTCAAATGGGAGTTCCATTTCCAGTTTTTTGAGGAAACTCCAGACTGTCTTCCATAGTGGCTGCACCAGTCTGCATTCCCACCAGCAGTGCATAAGTGTTCCCTTTTCTCCACATCCTCTCCAGCACTTGTCATTTGTTGATTTGTTGATGATAGCCAGTCTGACAGGTGTGAGATGGTACCTCATTGTTGTTTTGATTTGCATCTCTCAGATGACTAGTGACTTTGAGCATATTTTCATATGTCTCTTGACTTTCTGAATGTCCTCTTTTGAAAGGTGTCTATTTAGGTCTTTTGCCCATTTTTTGATTGGATTGTTTATCTTCCTTTTGTTGAGTTGTATGAGTTCCCTATAAATGTTGGAAATTAAACCCTTATCAGTGATAACATTGGCAAATATGTTTTCCCACGAGGTGGGTTTTCTTGTTGTTTTGTTGATGGTTTCTTTTGCTGTGCAGAAGCTTTTTATTTTGATGTAGTCCCATTTGTTTATTTTCTATTTAATTTCCAGTGCCCTAGGATCTGTATCAGGGAAGAACTTGCTTCAGCATATGTCTCAAATTTTGTTTCCTTTGGATTCTTCTAGTATTTTTATGGTTTCCTGTCGTATATTTAAGTCCTTTATCCATTTTGAGTTTATTTTTGTGTATGGTGTAAGTTGGTGGTCTAGTTTCATTTTCTTGCATGTATCTGTCCAATTTTCCCAACACCATTTATTGAAGAGACTATCTTGACTCCATTGTATGTTCTTGCCTCCTTTGTCAAATATTAATTGAGCGTATTGGTTCGGGCTGATTTCTGGGCTCTCTATTCTATTCCATTGATCTATATTTCTGTTCTTGTGCCAGTACCAGGCAGTTTTGAGAACAGTGGCTTTGTAATACAGCTTGATATCTGGTATTGAGATCCCACCTACTTTGTTCTTTCTCAGGATTGCTGCAGCTATTCGGGGTCTTTTTTTATTCCAGATGAATTTTTGGAGAGTTCATTCTAGGTCTGTGAAATATGCCGTTGGTATTTTAATGGGAAGTGCATTGAATTTATAGATTGCTTTGGGTAGTATGGACATTTTAATGATGTTGATTCTACCAATCCAAGAACATGGCATGTTCTTCCATCTCTTTATGTCTTCCTCTATCTCTTTTTTCAAAGTCCTGTAGTTATCTGAGTAGAGGTCTTTTAACTCTTTAGTTAAGTTTATTCCTAGGTAGCTTAATTTTTTTGGTGCAATGGTAAATGGGATTGTTTTTCTAGTCTCTCTTTCTGCAAGTTCACTATTAGTGTATAGAAATTCCATAGATTTCTTGGCATTAATTTTGTATCCTGCTACATTGCCGAATTCTTTTATTAAGTCTAAAAGTTTTTTGATGGAGTCTTTAGGGTTTTCTATGTATAATATCATGTCATCTGCAAATAAGGACAGTTTTACTTCTTCTTTTCCAATTTGGATGCCTTTTATTTCTTCTTCTTGTCTAATTGCAATGGCTAATACTTCCAATACTATGTCGAACAGGAGTGGTGAGAGTGGGCATCCCTGTCTTGTTCCTGTTCTTAGGGGAAATGGTGTTAGTTTTTGTCCATTGAGTATGATGTTGGCTGTTGGTTTGTCAAATATGGTTTTTATTATGTTGAGGTATGATCCTTCTATTCCCACCTTGCTGAGAGTTTTTATCAAAAATGGGTGTTGAATTTTGTCAAATGCTTTTTCTGTATCAATTGATATGACTATGTGGTTTTTTTCTTTCAATTTGTTTATGTGATGTATCATGTTTATTGATTTTCGGATATTGTACCATCCTTGCATCCCTGGGATAAATCCTACTTGGTCATGGTGTATGATCTGTCTGATGTACTGCTGGATCCGATTTGCTAAGATTTTGTTGAGGATTTTGGCATCTATGTTCATGAGGGATATTGGCCTGTAATTCTCTTTCATTGTGTTGTCTTTACCTGGTTTTGGTATTAGGGTGATGCTGGGTTCATAGAATGAGCTTGGGAGCGTTCCATCCTCTTGGATTTTTTGTAGTAGTCTGAGGAGGATAGGTTTTAGGTCTTCCTTGAATGTTTGGTAAAACTCCCCTGTGAAGCCATCTGGTCCTGGGCTTTTGTTTGCTGGAAGTTTTTTGATGACTGCTTCAATTTCTTCCATAGTTATTGGCCTGTTGAGATTTTTAGATTCTTCCTGATTGAGTTTTGGAATGTTGTATTTTTCTAGGAATATGTCCATTTCCTCCAGGTTGTCTAGTTTGTTGGAGTAGAGTTGTCCATAGTATTGTTTAACAATCATTTGTATTTCTGTGGGGTCTGTTGTTATTTCGCCTCTATTGTTTCTGATTTGGTTTATTGGGGTCCTCTCTCTTTGCTTCTTGGTGAGCCTGGCTAGAGGTTCGTCAATCTTTTTTATCCTTTCAAAGAACCAGCTCTTGGTTTCATTGATTTTCTGTATTGTTTTTTTGGTCTCTATGTCATTTATTTCTGCTTTAATCTTTATTATCTCCTTCCTTCTGCTCACTCTGGGCTTTTCTTGTTTCTCTCTTTCTAATTCTTTGAGTTGTAGAGTTGGATGATTTACTACCATTTTTTCTTGTTTTTTTGAGATAGGCCTGTAGAGCTATAAACTTCCCTCTCAGGACTGCTTTCCTTGTGTCCCAAAGGTTTTGGATTGTTGTGTTTTCATTGTCATTAGTTTCCAGGATGTTTTTAATTTCTTCTTTGATCTCATTGGTAACCCAATCAATATTTAATAACATGCTATTCAGCTTCCAAGTGTTTGAGTATTTTGGGTTGTTTTTATTGTAGTTTATTTCTAATATTATGCCCTTGTGGTCTGAGAAGATGCTTGGTATGATTTCAATCTTCTTGAATTTGGGGAGACTTTGTTTGTGACCCAATATGTGGTCTATTTTTGAAAATGTCCCATGAGCACTTGAGAAGAATGTATATTTTGTGCCTTTGGGGTGAAGTGTTCTGAAGATGTCAATTAAGTCCATCAGATCTAGTGAGTCATTTAGGATTGCTGTTTCTTTGTTGATTGTTTGTCTAGAGGATTTATCCAGTGATGTCAGTGGTGTATTAAAGTCCCCTACTATTATTGTATTGTTGTCGATCTCTCCCTTGATATCTTCCAGGAGTTCTCTTATGTATTTGGGTGCTCCCGCATTGGGTGCATATATGTTTATTAGGGTTATATCCTCTTGTTGTATTGATCCCTTTAGTATTATGAAGTGGCCTTCCTTATCTCTTGTTATGGCCTTCACTTTGAGGTCTATTTTGTCCAATATAAGTATTGCTACCCCAGCTTTCTTTTCCTTTCCATTTGCCTGAAACATATTTTTCCATCCCTTCACTTTCAGTCTGTGTGAGTCCCTTCTTCTGAGGTGGGTCTCTTGTAGACAGCAGATGTATGGGTCATGTTTTATTTATCCATTCAGCCACTCGATGTCTTTTGATTGGACCATTTAGTCCATTTACGTTTAAAGTTATTATTGAAAGGTACTTGTTTGTAGCCATTTCTATTTTTTGTGGCTGTTTTCTTACTGAGCTTTTTATTTCTTCTTTTTACATTGGTCCCTTTAGCATTTCTTGCATGGCTGGCTTGGTGGTGATAAACTCCCTTAGCCTTTTTTTGTCTGTGAAGCTTCTTATTTCCCCTTCAATTTTGAATGATAGCCTTGTTGGATAGAGTATTCTTGGATTCAGTCCTTTGCTTTGCATCACTTTGTAAATTTCTGTCCATTCTTTTCTGGCCTGATGTGTTTCTGTTGAGAAATCATTTGATAATCTGATGGGGGATTCTTTGTAGGTAACTCTCTTTTTCTCTCTTGCAGCCTTTAAGATTCTCTCTTTGTCTTGTACATTTGCCATCGTTATTATGACGTGTCTTGGTGTGGGTCTTTTGGGGTTCATCTTGCTTGGGACTCTCTGTACTTGTGTAACTTTTTTCTTCCCCATATCTGGGAAGTTTTTTGTCATTATTTCTTCAAATAGATTTTCTAATCCTTGCTGCTCTTCTTGTCCTTCTTGCAGCCCTATTATGCGTATTTTACTTCGTTTCATGTTGTTCCAAAGCTCCCTTAGGCTCTTCTCCTGCTTTTTAATTTTTTTCTCCAGTTGCTGTTCAGATTGAGCTTGTTTCTCTGCCTTATCTTCTAACTCACTAATTCGGTCTTCTGCTTCTTTTAGTCTGCTGTTGAAACTTTCCATGGTGTTTTTGATTGTAGCTATATCACTTTTCATTTCTTCCTGACTCTTGCATAGGTTGTTGATTTTCTCATCCATCCGGTGAATGAATTGTATAACCATTATTCTGAATTCTTTTTCTGTCATGTTGCATGCTTCAACTTCATTAATTTCCTTTCTTGGCGACTCCTCATTGTCTTTCCTCTGGGTGTTGTGTCGTCTCTTCATTCTGATTATCTCCCGATGGTCCAAAGGTCTAGTTGCGTGGGCCTGGGCCGTGTGCAGTGGGAGCCTCCCACCACCCTAGTGTCACTGAAGAGCTCTGATACTAAGATGTGTGGTTGCTGTGGGTTGGTGGGAACCAGGCTCGCTCAGAGTCAGTGTTACCAGTGCTCAATGTGGCCTCGTGCGTGCCCTTAGAATCAGGGACCCTGCCTGCACCGTGCTGAAACAGAGACTCCCCCTGGAGCATGTTGAAAGTCAGCACCCCCTAGCGTGCGCCAGGAGTCAGAGTTCCCCAAGAATCCAGTATCAGAGTCTCTGTTGCTTCGTGCGACCTTGCCTGGAGAATCATAGTCCCTGTGTGTCCTTGCACCAGGAATTGGAGCCACTGGCTCTTGGTATGAATGCACAGGGAATCAGGATCTCAGGCGCAGGTGATAAGAAACACAGTCAAGTCACTGGTGCTTGGTGCTGCCTCTTGCCCAGAGAATCGGGGTCCCTGAGCCTGTGCTGTGCAGGATAAATTCCCGGTGTTCGCGCGTTTGCTCCCAGCCCAGGGCTCCTGAACCCAGCCCTAAGCGGGACCAGTTCCAAGGTGCTCGCGCACTTCCAGGCTAAAGTTCCTGTGGCAGCACTGAGGCCCCGGCAAGGGGTGGGTCTATCAGTTACTATGGCACTGCCCGGGAGCCTGCGGGAAGGGGGGATGGGCTCTGTTACTCACGGATCTGCCGCGGGGATTTCTGAACTTTTGGTGTCCGCAGGTCTGATGCTGTGGTCACAGGTCTCTGTCCCCAGTGGCTGCAGGGTCCTGGTATGTGTCTGAGATCAGACTGGGTGGTGCTGAGGCCAGGATCCTAGTCTCAAGCAGCTCTGTTTCCCAAGATGGCTTTTTCACTGTGCCCATGCTGGCCGCCCAGGAATGTCCGTGCAGGGAGCGGGGCTCTGCCGTCTAAGACCGCCTGGTTCAGCAGCCCCTTAGAAGACCTGCAGAATCTAACTGTCCCTAACTCATACACACACACACCACACACGTCCACACACTCCTCACTCACTTCCTTGCACTCTCACACTCTCTCCCTCCCTGCCTTCCTGCCAGTTGCCATCTTCGTAAATCTGAAAGTAAGAATCTTAAAGGCTGCCAGAGAGAGACAGAAAGTTACCTACAAAGGACCCCCCATCAGACTAGCGACTGATTTCTCAACAGAAACACATCAGGCCAGAAGGGAATGGAATGAAATATACAAAGTCATGCAAAGGAAGGGTCTGAATTCAAGAATACTGTATCCAGCAAGACTATCAATCAAAATTGAGGGTGAAATCAGGAGCTTCACAGACAAAAGAGGACTAAGGAAGTTTATTTCCACCAAACCAGCAATGCAAGAAAGCTAAAGGGTCTGCTGTTAAAAGAAGAAATAGAAAGGGAAGAAGGAACACAGGCACAAAGAATAAAAATGGCCACAAACAAGTACCTATCAATAATAACTTTAAAAGTAAATGGATTAAATGCCCCAATCAAAAGACATAGGGTAGCTGAGTGGATAAGAAAACCTGACCCATATATCTGCTGTACATAGGAAACCCACCTCAGTACAAACAACTCACACAGACTGATGGTGGAGGGATAGAAAAAGGTTTTTCAGGTGAATGGAAATGAAAAAAAAGGTGGGGTACAATACTTATATCTGACAAATTAGACCTGAAAGTGAAGTCCATAATAAGAGATAAGGAAGGCCACTTAATAACACTAAAGGGAGCAATTCAACAAGAAGATACAACTCTGGTAAACATATATGTACCCAGTGCGGGAGCACCCAAATACATAAAAAAAAAACAACTTCTGGAGGATATCAAGGGAGAGATCGACAGCAATACAGTCATAGTAGGGGACTTTAATACCCCACTAACACCACTGGACAAATCCTCTAAACACAAAATCAGCAAAGAAACATCAATCCTAAATGACTCTCTAGATCAGATGGAATTAATTGACATCTTCAGAACATTTCACCCCAAAGCCACAGAATATACATTCTTCTCAAGTGCACATGGTTCATTTTCAAAGATAGACCACATATTGGGGCACAGGCAGTCTCTTCAAATTCAAGAATATAGAAATCATACCAAGCATCTTCTCAGATCACAATGGCATAAAATTAGAAATCAACTACAATAAAAACAATGAAAAAATTCAAACACTTGAAGGCCAAATAGCATGCTATTAAACAATGATTGTGTTACCAAAGAGATCAAAAAAGAAATAAAAAGCATCATGGCAATAAATGACAATGAAAACATGACAATCCATAACCTATGGGACACAGTGAAAGCAGTCTTGAGAGGGAAGTTCATAGCTCTACAGGCCTATCTAAAAAAACAAGAAAAATGGTAATAAATTATCTAACCCTACAACTCAAAGAGTTAGAATGAGGGCAACAAGAAAAGCCCAGCGTAAGCACAAAGGAAGGGAATAATAAAGGTCAAAGAGGAAATAAATGACATAGAGACCAAAAAAAAAACAATACAGAAAATCAATGAAACCAAGAGCTGGTTCTTTGAAAGGATAAATAAAATTGATGAACCTCTAGCCAGGCTCATCAAGAAGCAAAGAGTGGACACAAATCAACACAATCAGAAATGAAAGAGGAGACCTTACAACAGACCCCACATAAATACAAAGAATACAAAGGATTATGAAAAAAATACTATGAACAACTCTATTCCAACAAAATGGACAACCTAGACACAATGTACATATTCTTAGAAAAATACAAGTTCACAAAACTCAATCAGGAAGAATCAGGAAACCTGAATAGGCCAACAACTACTGAAGAAATTGGAGCAATGATCAAAAATCTTCCAGCAAACAAAAGCCCTGGTCTGGACAGCTTTACAGGGAGTTCTACCCAGCATTCAAAGAAGAACTAAAACCTATCCTCCTCAGACTATTCCAAAAATTTCAAGAGGAAGACACACTTACAAGCTCTTTCTATGAAGCCAGCATTATCCTAATACCAAAACCAGAAAAGACACCACAAAAAAAGAGAACTACAGGCCAATATACTTGATGAACAGAGATGTTAAAATCCTCAACTAAATTCTAGCAAATAGCATTCAGCATTATATTAGAAAGATCATACACCATGAGCAAGTGGGATTTAATCTGGGGATGCAAGGATGGTTCAATATCCACAAATCAATAAATGTGATACATCACATAAACAGAGAGACAGAAATCACATAATCATATCAATCGATGCAGAAAAAGCATTTGACAAAATCCAACACCCTTTTATGATAAAAAACTCAGCAAAGTGGTAATAGAGGGATCATACTTCAATATAATAAAAGCCTTATATAACAAACCTACAGCCAACATCATATTCAATGGGCAAAAACTAAACTCATTTCCCCTAAGACTGGTAACAAGACAGGGATGCTCACTTTCACCACTCCTGTTCAATATATTACTGGAAGTGCTAGCCATAGCGATCAGACAAGAAAAGGAAATAAAAGGCATCCATATTGGAAAAGAAGAAGTAAAACTGTCCTTATTTGCAGATGACATGATATTATACATAGAAAACCCCAAATACTCCATCAAAAAACTACTAGACCTAATAAATGAATTTGGCAATGTAGCAGGATACAAAATTAACACCCAGAAATCTATGGCCTTTTTATACACCAATAATGAACTCACAGAAAGCAAAACTAAATTAAAAAAACAACACAATGCCATTTACCATTGCAGCACAAAAATTAAAATACCTAGAAATACACTTAACTAAAGAGATAAAAGACCGGTACTCAGAAAACTACAGGACATTGAAAAAAGAGATAGAGGAAGACATAAACAAATGGAAAAACATACCATGTTCATGGATTGGTAGAATTAACATCATTAAAATATCCATACTATCCAGAGCAATGTACAGATTCAATGCAATCCCCATTAAAGTACCAACGGCATACTTCAAAGATCTAGAAAAAACTCTCCAAAAAATCGTCTGAAATAAAAAAGACCCAGAATAGCCACAGAAATCCCGAGAAAGAAGAACAAAGATGGAAGGATCACATTATCAGATATCAAGCTATATTACCAAGCCACAGTTCTCAAAATTGCCTGGTACTGGCACAAGAACAGACATATAGACCAATGGAACAGAGCAGAGAATCCAGAAATTGACCCAAGCCATTATGCTCAATTAATATTTGACAAAGGAGGCAAGATCATACAATGGAGTCAAGACAGTCTCTTCAATAAATGGTGCTGGGAAATTTGGTCAGATACATGCAAAAAAATAAAACTAGATCACAAACTTACACCATACACAATAACAAACTCAAAATGGCTAAAGGACTTAAATGTAAGATGGGAAACCATAAAAATCCTACAAAACTCTACAGGCAGCAAAATAGCAGATATATGTCATAGCAATATCTTTACTGACACAGTTCCTAGGGCAATGTAAACCTAAGAGAAAATAAACAAATGGGACTACATCAAAATAAAAAGCTTCTGCACAGCAAAAGAAACCATCAACAAAACAACAAGAAAGCCTGCTGCATGGGAGAACATATTTGCCAATGCTATTTCAGATAAGGGTTTAACCTCCAAAATTTACAGAGAACTCATATAACTTAACAAAAGGAAGATAAACAATCCAATAAAAAAAATGGGCAAAGGACATAAATAAACACTTTTCAAAATAGGATATACAGAAGGCCCAGAGACATATGAAAACATGCTCAAAGTCACTAATCATCTGAGACATGCAAATCAAAACAACAATGAGATACCATCTCACACCTGTCAGAATAGCTATCATCAACAAATCAACAAATGACAAGTGCTGGTGAAGATATGGAGAAAAAGGAACCCTTCTGCACTGCTGGTGGGAATGCAGACTGTGCAGCCACTGTGTAAGACAGTATGGAGTTTCCTCAAAAAGTTAAAAATGGAACTGCCATTTGACTCAGTAATCCCACTTTTAGAACTATATCCCAAGAAACCAGAAACACCAATCAGAAAGGATATATGCACCCCTATGTTCATAGCAGCACAATTTACAATAGCTAAGATTTGGAAACAACCTAAGTGCCCATCAGCAGATGAGTGGATTAAAGAACTGTGGTACATCTACACAATGGAATCCTATGCCGTTATAAAAAATAGGAACTTTTACCATTCGCAACAGCATTGATGAACCTGTAGAGCATTATGCTAAGCGAAATAAGCCAGTTGGAGAAAGATAAGTATCACATGATCTCACTCATATGTGGGGTATAATGATCAACATAATTTGATGAACAAGAATAGATCCAGAGACAAATGGCAGGGGAAGAGGGGATTAGAGAGTAACCAAAGGACTTGTATTCATGCATATTAGCATAACCAATGGACACAGATACTGGAGTGGTGGGGGCTTGCCCAGCGTGGGAATGGCTGGGAGGGGTGTCAATTGGGGAAAAAGGAGATATATGTAAAACTTTGGACAATTGTGTGTGTGTGTGTGTGTGTGTGTGTGTGTGTATAACTAGAGGCCCGGTGCACAAAAATTTGTGCACTTGGGGTGGGGGAAAGGTCTCTCAGCCTGGCCTGTGCCCTCTCGCAGTCTGGCACCCCTCAGGGGATGACCACCTGCTGGCTTAGGCCTGCTCCCCGGGGGATTGGACCTAAGCTGGCAATCAGACATCCCTCTGGCAGCCCAGCAGCCCTCAGAGGATGTCCACTTGCCAGCGGGGAGCAGACCTAAGCTGCAGTTGGACATCCTTAGCGCTGCTGAGGAGGCAGGAGAGGCTCCCACCACCACCGCTGTGCTGGCAGCCATCAGCCTGGCTTGTGGCTGAGCAGAGCTCCCCTATGTGGGAGCTCACTGACCACGAGAGGGCAGCTCCTGCATTGAGCGTCTGCCCCCTGGTGGTCAGTGTGTGTCATAGTGACCAGTCATTCCCAGTCTTTCTGCTGTTAGGGTCAGTTTGCATATTACCCTTTTACTATATAGGATAGAGGCCTGGTGCATGGGTGGGTCCGGCTGGTTTGCCCTGAAGGGTGTCCTGGATCAGGGTGAGGGTCCCCACTGGGGTGCCTGACCAGCTTGGATAAGGAGCTGATGGCTGTTTTCAGGCTGCCTGCACGCCCTTCAGGGTGGGGGTCCCCACGGGGGTGCTTGGCCAGTCTGGATGAGGGGCTGAGGGTTTTCAGGCTGGCCAAGCCCGCGGGCGACTGCAGCTCCCAGCCTCTCCTTTTTTTCTTTCTTTTTTTTTTTTTATTCTGGGATTTTATTCTGAGAAAAGTGCATTGCTGTTGAAAGTGTAGACTGGTAAAACTACCATGGAAAACAGTGTGGAATTTCCTCAAAAAATTAAAAATGAAACTGTCATTTGACTCATTGATCCCACTTCTAGGAATATATCCTTAGATTCCTGAAACACCAATCAGAAACAATATATGCAGAGAACCATGATGGCAGCGTAGGTAAACACTGGTACTCCCCATCTCCCACAGCTGTATCAGAATTACAACCAAAATACAGAACAACCATCATTCAAAACCATCTGAAAGTTGGTTGAATAGAAGTTCTACAACTAGAGAAGTAATGAAGAAAGCACATGGAGCTGGTAGGAAGGGTGGAAACTCAGAACACGTCTTTTTCAATTAAGATGGATATCTTGGCTGTGGAGGCCTCCTGTGAGGAGCAAGGGATCCCAGCCCCTCCCCAGACTCCCAGTCCAGGGTTCCAGAGCTGGGAAGAGAAGTCCCCATAACTCTGGGTTGTAAAAACCAGCAGGGATTATGGCTGAGTGACACAGAGGCTGTTGGAGAGAGACCCAGGCAGTCCCTCTTAAAGGGCCTGCTCACAAACTTACATGGACTCGCACCCTCTGAGCTCTAGCACTGAGGCAATGGCTTGAGTGTGGGGGGTGGGGGGATCCAGGGACATATAGGGAGGAACTGGATTGTCTGGTATCAGAGCAATAACTCAGGAGTGGCTTTCTTACAGACAGGGGTGCTTGCAGGGGTTATTGTTTCTATGCTAAGACCTCCCTTTTCACAGAGCTGGCTGGCAATCATATCTGAATTTCCATCAGCCTGGCTCACACAGGTTATTCTCTGAGACCATCCCTCCCCAAATCCAATTTGCAGCCCCGGGCAAGCTGTTTGCAGTGGCTTTTCCACATGAATGGCCTGTCCTGGCTCAGGCTTAAGACTTTCCTAAAATCTTTTAAACAAGCAGCAGCTGGTGTCAGTGTACTCCATACCTATCAATAAGAGGCCTAACACAGCTTGGCCTTGCCTGCACACTCCCAAGCTCTGTAGCTCCTACCAGATGGCCCCAGGCAGTGGCTGACTTTGCACCTCCCGGGAGGTCCCAGAATCAGTACACCTGGTGGACAACTTCAGACCATACCAGATTACAACTTTACACATTTACAAGTGACATTCTCAAGAGGCAGACTCAGTAAGCACCAAAGCCCCCCTGAAGCAAGTCTTGCTCCATAGGGGTGTCTCCTGCACAGAAGCTCTCCCACTGTAGTCACAGCTGGTCCTCACAGCCAATTGGCCTGGAGGTCAATTTTTTCCAGTGACACCAACAGCAATCAAGTCTCAATTACAATAAGACTCTGCACACAACTCACACAGGGGCACACCTAAAGTGCCCACCTTAGGTGACTGGGGAGGCTGAGTTTGTACAGGAAACCTACTACACAAGGCCACTCTACCAATTCCAGGAGACATAGCAGCTCTACCTAATACATAGAAACCAACACAGGGAAGCAGCCAAAATGTGGATACAAAGATACATATCACAAATGAAAGAATAGAAGAAATCTCCAGAAAAAGAACGAAATGAAATGGAAGCAAGCAGACTACTGGATACAGAGTTCAAAATAATGGCTATAAGGTTTCTCAATTATCTTAATGAGAGCTTCAAGGGATTTAATGAGACTTTCAAGGATCTTAGTGAGAATTTCAAAGACATTAAAAAGGACCAGTCAGAAATTAAATATACACTATGCAAATAAAGATTAATTCACAGGGATTCAACAGTAGAGTAGAGGATTACAAGAATCAAATAAACTATTTGGAATATGAGGAAGCAAAAAACACCCAAATAGATGAGCAAAAAGAAAAATATTCTAAAAATATGAAGATAATGTAAGGAGACTCTGGGACAACTTCAAGAGTACTAACATTTGCATTATGGGATTGCTAGAAAGAAAAGAGAGAAAGCAAGATATTGAAAACATATATGGAGAAATAATGACATTGAATTTCCCCTACCTGGTGAAAGAAATAGACTTACAAATCCAGAAAGCACAGAGAGTCCTAAACAAGAGGAACTCAAAGAGGCCCACACCAAGACACATCAAAATAAAAATGACAAGGGTTAAAGACAAAGAGAGAATCTTAAAAGCAGCAAGAGAAAAGCAGTTGGGAAGAGAAGAAGAAGGAGAAGGAGAAGGAGAAGGAGAAGGAGAAGAAGAAATATGAATAAAATGGCAATAAATACACATCTATCAACAATTGAATCTAAAAATCCAAATAAAGGAGTGAGGAATCTAATGAACAAAAATAAACTGAAGAATAAAATAGAACCACAGGCATGGAAACATGGAAGAGACCTATGAATCTCAGAAGGAAGGGGGGAGGAAGGATGGGAAGAGATTAACCAAAGAATTTATATTCATATATGGACACAGAAAATAGGGTGGTGAAAGCTTGGGGTGGGGTGGGAACCCAGTGGAGGGGGACACTGGGGAGAAAAAGGGAGGCATCTGTAATACTCTCAAAAATAAAGATTTATAAAAAAATAATATATGCACCCCTATGTTCATAGCAGGGTTATTTATAATAGCTAAGATTTGGAAACAGTCAAAGTGCCCATCAGTAGGTGAGTGAATAAAAATGCTGTGGTACATTTACACAATGGAATACTATGCCGCTCTAAAAAAAGAAAGATCTCTTACCCTTTGCAACAGCATGGATAGACCTGGAGATTATTAAGCTAAGTGAAATAAGCCAGATGGAGAAAGAAAAATATCACGTGATCTCACTTATATGTAGAATCTAATGAACACAATAAATTGATGAATAAAATAGGTTCAGAGCAATGGATGCATGGAACATACTGACAGATCTAGAGTAAAAGTGTGGTGAAGGCCTGGGGTGATACATGGGTTGGGTGGAAGGGGACAAAGTGGGGGAAAATAGGGGACATCTAGTATAGTACTGTCAACCACAAAAACAACAAAAAGATTGCATGTACAAATCATGATGTTTTTAATATTGTTATGTTACTAATTCCACAAAGTAGTTTTAGATCTGAAAGGGATCCTTAAAAAAAAAAGTATATATACAGTATATATACAGTACACACACACACACACACACACACACACACACACACACACACTCTAGAGGCCTGGTGCATGAAATTCGTGCAGAGGGGGTGGGTGGGAGATGTCCCTCAGCCCAGCCTGCACCCTCTCCAATCTGGGAACCCTCGGGGGATGTCTGACTGTCCGACCGGCAGTCGGACATCCCTCTCACAATCCGGGACTGCTGGCTCCCAACCGCTTGCTTGCCTGCCTGCCTGATTTCCCTTAACTGCTTCTGCCTGCCAGCTGGATCACCCCCTAACCACTCCCCTGCCAGCCTGATTGACGCCTCACTGCTCCCCTGCCAGCCCGATTGCCCTCAACTGCCCTCCCCTGCCGGCCCAGTCACCCCCAACTGCCCTCCCCTGCCAGCCCAGTCACCCCTAACTGCCCTCTCCTGCTGTCCTGGTCACCCCTAACTGCCCTCCCCTGCAGGCCCGCTCCCCCCCAACTGCCCTCCCCTGCCAGCCCGGTCACCCCTAACTGCCCTCTCCTGCTGTCCTGGTTGCCCTAACTGCCCTCCCCTGCAGGACTGGTTCCCCCCAACTTCCCTCCCCTGCTGGCCTGGTTACCCCCAACTGTCTTCCCCTGCAGGCCCGGTTGTTCCTAACTGCCCTCCCCTGCAGGCCTGATCGCCCACAATGTCCCTCCCCTGCTGTCCATCTTGTGGCAACCACATGGGGGAGGCCATCTTGTGTGAGAGTGTGACAATCAATTTGCATATTACCTCTTTATTATATAGGAGATATATATATCCTATCTAATAATAGACAAATAGGGTAATTAACCATACCTCTGCTACGCTTCCCATTGGCTAATCAGCAGGACATGCAAATTAACTGCCAACCAAGATGGTGGCCGGCAGCCACCCAGCTGAAGCGAACATGAGGCTTGCTTGCTCCAGTAATGGAGGAAGCCAAGGTTCCCCACCTGCCATGGCCCGGCTCTGAGCTCCTGAAGCAACAGCTCTGAAAGCAACAAAGTTTCAATTATAGAAGCTAAACAAACCCCAGATACCTACTTTCACCAGCCGCGGCCTCAGAACTGGAGCGAGGAGGACAGCAACAATGTTTCAATTATAGAAGCAAAAAACACCCCCAGATTCCTGCTTTCAGCCAGCTGGGGTCTCAGAGCTGGAGCCGGCTCTCAGCTCCAGTGACAGCTATAGAAGGTAAATAAATCCTAGAATAAAAAGAAAAAGAAAAAAAGGAGAGGCTGGGAGCTTCAGTCACCTGCCAGCCTGAAAACAGCCCTCAGCCCCTCACCCAGACTGGCCAGGCACCCCAGTGGAGACCCCCACCCTGAAGGGGGTGTGACCAGCTGCAAACAGCCATCAGCCCCTCCCTCACCCAGGCTGGCCAGGCACCCAAGCGGGACCCCCACCCTGATCCAGGACACCCTTCAGGGCAAACCAGCCAGCCCCGACCCGAGCACCAGGCCTCTATCCTATATAGTAAAAGGGTAATATGCAAATTGACCCTAACAGCAGAAAGACTGGAATGACTGGTCACTATGACGCACACTGACCACCAGGGGGCAGATGCTCAATGCAGGAGCTGTCCCCTCGTGGTCAGTGCACTCTCACAGGGGGGAACTCTGCTCAGTCACAAGCCAGGCTGATGGCTGCCAGCACAGCGGTGGGAGCCTCTTCTGCATCCTCAGCAGTGCTAAGGAGGTCTGACTGCAGCTTAGGTCTGCTCCCTGCTGGCAAGTGGACATCCCTTGAGGGCTGCCGGGCTGCCAGAGGGATGTCTGATTGCCATCTTAGGCCCAATCCCCCGGGGAGCAGGCCTAAGCCAGCAGGTGATCATCCCCTGAGAAGTCCCAGACTGAGAGAGGGCACAGGCTGGGCTGAGGGACCACCCCCACCGCGAGTGCACAAATTTTTGTGCACCAGGCCTCTAGTATATATATAATCAGCTTTCTCCTAATTTTTTCTTCTATGATCAAGGAAAATTTATTCTATTATAATTTGAACTAGAGGCCCAGTGCACAAAAATTTGTGCACTCGGGTGGAGAGGGGGGTCCCTCAGCCCAGCCTGTGCGCTCTCACAGTCTGGCACCCCTCAGGGGATGACCACCTACTGGCTTAGGCCCGCTCCCCAGTGGATTGGGCCTAAGATGCCAATCAGACATCCCTCTGGCAGCCCAGCAGCCCTTGGGGGATGTACACTTGCCAGCGGGGAGCAGGCCTAAACTGCAGTCAGACATCCTTAGCGCTGCTGAGGAGGCAGGAGAGGCTCCCACCACCACCGCTGTGCTGGCAGCCATCAGCCTGGCTTGTGGCTGAGCAGAGCTCCCCATGTGAGAGCGCCCTGACCACCAGAGGGCAGCTCCTGCATTGAGCGTCTGCCCCCTGGTTGTCAGTGTGTGTCATACTGACCAGGCATTCCCAGTCTTTCTGCTGTTAGGGTCAGTTTGCATATTACCCTTTTACTATATAGAATAGAGGCCTGGTGCATGGGTGGGGGCCGGCTGGTTTGCCCTGAAGGGTGTCCTGGATCAGGGTGGGGGTCCCGCTTGGGTGCCTGGCCAGCCTGGGTGAGGGGCTGATGGCTGTTTGCAGCTGGTCACACTCCCTTCAGGGTGGGGGTCCCCACTGGGGTGCCTGGCCAGTCTGGGTGAGGGGCTGAGGGCCGTTTTCAGGCTGGCAGGTGACTGAAGCTCCCAGCTTCTCCTTTTTTTCTTTCTTTTTTTTTATTCTGGGATTCATTTACCTTCTATGGCTGTCACTGGAACTTAGAGCCGGCTTCAGCTCTGAGGCTCGGCTCCAGCTCTGAGACCTTGGCTGCTGAAAGCAGATATCTGGGTTTGTTTGGCTTCTATAATTGAAACACTGTTGCAGCTCCAGCTCTGAGGCCCAGCTGGCTGAAAGCAGGTTTCTGGGGTTTGTTTAGCTTCTATAATTGAAACATTGTTTCTTAGAGTGCAGCTCAGAGGCCGGCAGCGGCAGGCGGGGAACCTTGGCTTCCTCCATCACTGGAGCAAGCAAGCCTCCTGTTTGCTTCAGCTGCCTGGCTGCCGGCCACCATCTTTGTTGGCAGTTAATTTGCATATTGCCCTGATTAGCCAATGGGAAGCGTGTTGGAGGTATGGTTAATTACCATGTTTGTCTATTATTAGATAGGATTATGTATAACAGGATATTGTAAAAATTAAGTTATGAAATTTTTATTAAAACATTTCTTACATATCATTATATTGGCTGGGCCGCAAAAATATTCGTTGTGGGCCACATGCAGCCCACGGGCCACAAGTTTGACATGCTTGGGCTAGATGATTTCTAAATTTCTTTTTAGCTCTAGAATTCTGTGAGAGTCTGTATAGTGGTATTTGTTGCTTTTCTGCCCAGTATCCATGATGACTTCCTTCTGATGTTCCTGCAATAATTTTGTGACTATTAATACAAAGCCCAAAGCTGTCAGAGGATACCACAGAGCTTAAGCACCGAGCCAGTCCAAAGGCAGCCAAACAGAGGTAGGTCCTGCAGGCATCCTTTAATTTCAGGATCAAGCCTCACCTGTGGCTACACTGTCTTCCAGAGTTTTCAGTTGAGTCAATAAATTTATCCCTGCCCCTCCCCCCCTTTTAAAGCAATTTAAAGTTGTTTTCTGCTTTTTGCAATCTAAAGATTTCTAATTGAGTCAGATAGTTTTAAAAAGATAGTCAACAAATGTTCACTGAGCTGTCATAGAGTACAAAACAGTAAATGTCTGAGATACAGGTCAAGGAACTCTTTCTTTCTTTTTTATTTGTTTTCTTTCTTTTTTAAATCTCTTTTATTTATTTGTTTATTTATTTTTTAATGTTACATGCAATAAACCTTAATATTTTAAGAAAAATGATCTTAAATATAATGTTACATGCAATAAACATTAATATCTCAAGAAAAACGATTTTAAATATAATAATATTACATGCAATAAACACCAATTATTCAAGAAAAATAATCTTATATATAATATTATATGCAATAAAGATTAATATTTCAAGAATAAAAGGATTTTAAGTATAATATTACCAAAACTGTACAAACATAGTATGATATCACAAAAGTTGTAGGAAATATTAAAAATCTGCAAATAACAGGATTACTTCTATTATATTCTAGAATATATTTTTCCCTCTGGCTCTATTTTTGTTCATCAGTTTATGTTGTTCATTATATTCCACAAATGAGTGAGATCATATGATATTTATCTTTCTCCAACTGGCTTATTTCTTTTAGCATGATGCTTTTAAAGTCTATTTTGTCAGATATGAGTATTGCCACTCCAGCTTTTTTTTTTTCTTTTCCATTTGCATGGGAAATTTTTTTCCATCCCTTCACTTTCATCCTGTGTGTGTCTTTTGTTTTGAGGTGGGTCTCTTGTAGGCAGCATATAGTTGGGTCATGTTTTTGTACCCATTCAGATAACCTACACCTTTTGATTGGAGCATTTAATCCATTTACATTTAGGGTTATTATTGAGAGGTACTTATTTATAGCCATTTTAATACTGTATGGCTAGGTTTCTCTCTCTGTTTCTTCTTCTCAGCAATCCCTTTAGCATTTGTTGTAGTGCTGGCTTGGTGGTGATGAACTCCTTTAGGCTTTTTTTTTTTTTTTTTTTTTTGTCTGAAAGCTCTTTATTTGACTATCTAGCCTTGCTGTATATAGTAATCTTGGTCTCAGATTCTTGCTTTCCATTACCTTGAGTACTGAATGCCATTCCCTTCTGGCCTGGAGAGTTTCTGTTGAGAAATCAGGTGTCAGCCTTATGGGAACTTCTTTGTAGATAACAGTTTTCTTTTCTTTTGCTACCTTTCAGATTCTCTCTTTGTCTTTATTTTATTTTATTTTTTAAAAAATATATTTTATTGATTTTTTACAGAGAGGAAGGGAGAGAGATAGAGAGTTAGAAACATCAATGAGAGAGAAACATCGACCAGCTGCCTCCTGCACATCTCCCTCTGGGGATGTGCCCGCAACCCAGGTACATGCCCTTGACTGGAATTGAACCTGGGACCCTTCAGTCCGCAGGCCGACACTTTATCCACTGAGCCAAACCGGTTTCGGCCTCTCTTTGTCTTTAATTTTTGGCATTTTAATTATGATATGTCTGGGCATGGGTCTGTTTGGGTTCTTCTTATTTGGGGTTCTCTGTGCCCCCTGAACTTGTGTGACTTTTTCCTTTACCAGGTTAGGGACGTTTTCTACCATTATTTCTTCAAACACCTTCTCTATTTCTTTCTCCCTTTCTGCCTCTTCTGGCACACCTACTATTCTAATATTGTTACTTTCACATTGTCCCATGGCTCCCCTAAGCTGTCCTACTGTTTTTTAATTGTTTTTTCTTTTTTGCTTTTCTGCCCAATATCCATGATGACTTCCTTCTGATGTTCCTGCAATCATCTTGTGACTATTGAGTGATATTTTCAACTGTCCTCTAATTCACTGATTAGATTCTCAGCTTCCCCTGATTAGATCCTCAGCTTCCCCTAATCCACTGTGTATTCCTTCCAATGTGTTCTTTTTTTTTTTTAAATATATTTTATTGATTTTTTACAGAGAGGAAGGGAGAGAGATAGAGAGTTAGAAACATCGATGAGAGAGAAACATCGATCAGCCGCCTCCTGCACATCTCCTACTGGGGATGTGCCCGCAACCCAGGTACATGCCCTTGACCGGAATCAAACCTGGGACCCCTCAGTCCGCAGGCCGACGCTCTATCCACTGAGCCAAACCGGTTTCGGCCCAATGTGTTCTTTATTTGTGTTATGTCATTCTTTATCTCAGACTGTTCTTTTTTTGTAGTTACTATATCTTTTTTTCATACTGTTGAGCATTTTTAACATCATTACTCTGAACTCTGTTTCAGATAAATTTCTCATCTCTGCTCCATTTATTTCTTCTTCTGGAGAATTCTCTAGTTCTTTTATTTGGGGGTTGTTTCTTTGTCTCCTCATTTTGTTGTCTGTTTGGGTTTGTGACGATGTATTAGGTAGATCCTCTACACGTCTCAGTCTCTAGTGCAGGACAGTGTTAAAGGCTGTTTCTGACTAATTAGATCAGGCAAAGACTCAAAGCCTCGAGAGACTGCCTCTGTCTACAGACTCCAAGTTGAATTGCCCTCAGGCAATCGTCCTCAGATGTGGCGAGAGTTTTTTTCAACAGGGTGGGTCAGTTGCTTCTGCCTGGAGGCTAACTGTTACTTTTAATCTCTTAAGTGGCCTCAGGACAAAGTGTTTTCCAATAGAGTGTATTGACTGTCTTCCCCCCAGGCCAGGCAAATGTCTGTGTGGTAAGGATGTCCTCCACTTTGTGAGGGAATGACTCAGCCCAGGAAACTTGGGGTGTTTGCCTTCTGAGCTCTATCCCCTGAGACCCCAGTCCTGGGTTCTGCTGTCACAGCTCCAGACCACTTCACCCTCCCTCTGTCAGAGCACAAGATGGGTGGCTCCACAGAGAATTTTTGAGTGTTGGCCCTTTAAGAGGGTGCCCGAGCTTTCAGCTGCCACTCCCTGGCAGACAGCACCCCACTGCTTTTCACAGCTAGATGTTATGTGGGTACCCTCCTCAGATTTGGTGCTCTCTGCTGGGAATCCCAGAGTTCTCAGTGGCTTCCCCCCCACAGCGGAGAACTTCAGTTGCCGTCTGTGGGTGCCCAGCCAGCCCTTTCATGCCTCCACCCCTCCTACCAATCTCTATGCGGTCTCCACCTTTGGTCCTTGGGTATCAGGGTTCTCTCCTGTGAGTTTTCCATTGATTATTCAGGAAGCCTTTATGTATTTCAGTTATAATTCCAGCTTGTTCCTGGGAGCATGTCCGTGCAGCATCCTCCTACTCTGCCACCATTTTTCAAATACATCTGTAATCTCTTTTTCTTTTGTATTTGTTTTCTCAATGATCTGCTGCAGTCTTTAATGCCTCCAATCTGGGGAGGGTCATCAGGTGGTTTGAAATATTTCTCTGTATGGGAATGTATTTAAATAGAAAATATCATTGGAAAGAGTTTACCTTGAAGGGATTTACTCATCCTGGGTTACTGGTGGTAACTGCAACTCCCCACATCAGCCAAATTTCTCAAGTGCTATCTACATGGTTATTCCCATTTCCTCACTGCTCATATGTCAAGGTACTCTTTCTTTGAGTAAAAACTTAACTTTAATATGCTGTGTTTTGTGAATGGAAATCAGTCCAGATTTACTATCAATAGGACATTCCCTTTCTTTTGTTTACTTAAATAGTAGTCATAAAAACTCTAACCTTGGGCCCCAGCCAGGTAGCTCAGTTGGTTAGAGCAGTGGTTCTCAACCTGTGGGTCGCGACCCCTTTGGGGGTCGAATGACTCTTTCACAGGGGTCACCTAAAACCATTGGAAAACACATATATAATTACATATTGTTTTTGTGATTAATCACGATGCTTTAATTATCTTCAATTTGTAACAATGAAAATACATCCTGCATATCAGATATTTACATTACGATTCATAACAGTAGCAAAATTACAGTTATGAAGTAGCAATGAAAATAATTTTATGGTTGGGGATCATCACAACATGAGGAACTGTATTAAAGGGTCACGGCATTAGGAAGGTTGAGAACCACTGGGTTAGAGCGGGTTTGATTCCCATCAGGGCACATATAAGAAGCAACCAATGAATGCATGGATAAGTTGAACAACAAATTGATGTCTCTTTCTCTCTCTCTGTTTCCCTTCTATTCTTTCTGTCTCAAAATCAATAAATAGATAAATTTAAAAACAAACAAAACAAAATCCTCTTACCTTGTGAGGCAATTATAGTGGCAGTCTTATTCTCACTCACATATTGGGACCATCTGAATTCCTGTGGAGGCAGATAAATCTGAAAAATGTGAACTAGATAAAAATAACCACAAAATAAAGGACACTGAAAGAAACCAGGCTAAAATCACCCTTCTGTACTGCTTCAGGAGAGTGTACATTATAACAAATTTTAAGGGCAATTTGACAATATTACCAAAAGCTTTAGAACTGTGATCCATTCTTAGTTAGCAATCTCACCTCTAGAAATTGATCCTAAGGAGATAACTATAGATGTACACAAAGTCTTCAATAGAGAGATGTTCATTACATCATTGATTATAAACACACATGCACACAAAGGAAAACATTGTAGATGTCAAGCAATAGGGGATTAGTTAAACATGCATGCTCACCTGCACAATAGAAGCCTATTTTTAAAAGAGATGTAATGAATCCTGTCATGTAAAACTTTTGTCAATGGGCCACTAGGTGAAGCAGATTATTGCACAATATGTGTAGCCATGTATTTGTAAAAATATGCATGCGCACATACACCTTGGTGTTCACTGGGCTGAGAGGAAGCTTCCCTGGTGCTTCCCTGGATAGAGAGATGGCTGGACCATGCTGCTTCCAAGTGAACATTAGCTGTCCAGAGTACAAACGATGCCCAGACAGGCCACGCTGACCATGTTTGGCAAAAGGTAAAGACAAAGACAAAACCACTCTAAACTACAAAAATGACAAATACCTTTCTCTACCACAGGGGTGGGGAACCTTTTTTTTTTTTTTTTGCTAAGGGCCATTTGGTATTTATAACATCATTCAAGGGCCATACAAAATTATCATCTTAAAAATTAGCCTGCTATATTTGGTCAAAAATTTAATTAACTCACCCCTAATGCCTTGGCAGGGCCAGACCAAATGATTTTGGGGGCCTTATATGGCCTGCGGGCCAGATGTTCCCCACAAGTGACTGCTACTTTCTTTGTTTTCAAACTAATGACAACTCCTACCCACTTTAGTTCTTTTCCTTGAAAGATATAAATCAAAAGATTCATCACCTAATTTCCCCTTATTTTTTTTTAAAAAATTAAATCTCTATTATTGAAAGTCTTACATACTAGTATGTCCCCCTTTTAACCCCATTGACCCCTTCCAGCCTCTCCTCATCCCCCGCCCTAGGCCTTCATCACCCTATTATCTGTGTCAGTGGGTTATGCATATATGCATACAAGTTCTTTGTTTGATCTCTTCCCGCCTGCCCACCTACCCTTTCCTACCTTCCCTCTGAACACAGTTTGTCCCATGCTTCTATGTCTTTGGACCTATTTTGTTTATTAGTCAATTTGTTCATTAGATTCCACATATGAGTGAGATCATGTGATATTTGTCTTTCTCTGACACTTATTTTACCTAGCATAATACTTTCTAGGCCCCTCCATGCTGTCTCAAAGGGTAAGAGATCCTTCTTTTTTACTGCTGCATAATATTCCATGGTGTAAATGTACCACAACTTAAAAAACAAACAAACTTTATTGTTGAAAGTATTACATAGGTCCTCTTTTTCCCCCCATTAACCTCTTCCAGCCCACTTCCATCCTCGCTCGCCTACCCCAGGCCCTCACCACCCCATTGTCCGTATCCACAGGTTATGCATATATGCATACAAGTTCATTGGTTGATCTCTTCCCACCCACCTTCTCCTGCCTACCCTCTGAGGTTCAACAGTCTGTTCATGCTTCTGTGATTCTGGGTCTATTTTTGATCATCAGTTTATTTGGTTCATTAGATTCCACATATGAGCAAGATCATATGCTTATTTCACTCAGCATAGTACTCTTCTGGACCATCCATGCTGTTGCAAATGGTAAGAGTTCTTCCTTTTTTATTGCCACATAGTATTCCATTGTGTAGATGTAGCATAGTTTTTTATCCATTCATCTGCTGATGGGCCCTTGGACTGTTTCCAAATCTTAGCTATTGTAAATTGTGTTGCTATGGACATAGGGGTACATATATCCTTTCTGATGAGTGTTTCAGGTTTCTTAGGATATATTCCTAGAAGTGGAATGACTGGGTCAAATGGGAGTTCCATTTTTAATTTTTTGAGGAAACTCCATACTGTTCTCCACAGTGGCTGCACCAGTCTTCACTCCCACCAGCAGTGTACTAGGGTTCCCTTTTCTCCACAACCTCGCCAACACTTGTCATTTGTTGATTTGTTGATTATAGCCATTCTGACAGGTGTGAGGTAGGCCTGTAGTGCTATGAACTTCCTCTCAGGACTGCTTTCACTGTGTCCCATAGGTTTTGGCTACAGAATATACATTCTTCTTAAGTTCACATGGGACATTTTCAAAGATAGACCACATGTTAGGACACAAGCTAAGTCTCTACAAATCCAAGATGTTTGAAATCATATCAAGCATATTCTTAGACCACAATGGCATGAAATTAGAAATCAGTTACAATAAAATTCTCAAAACCAACCAAATACATGGATGCTAAATAGCATGTTATTAAACAATGAATGGGTTACCAAAGAGATCAAAGAAGAAATAAAAAACATTCTGGAAACAAATGAAAATGAACACACAACAATCCAAAAACAGAATTTTATATATTTTTTGTATAGAGTATTAGAAAAGACATATCAAAGCCATAATTTTATAGTCATGATACAATTGAAAAAACCACAGATTACATTTATGCAAAAATGCAAGCCATTTGATACACACATCTTAGGTAAATTGCAGTGCAGGCAAAAATTAAGATGAGTGAGATGCATGGCTTTAGGCTGAAAACATGGGCAGAAGTTGCTTTATCAGGTCTTTCTGAAAGAGATGAGGCCTGAGCTGTGATTCAGAGCTGTGCTTCAAACACTGGACTGAAAACACGCTTGTGGAAAACAGATTCCTGGTCCATGCCTGGAGATTTTAGTTCAGGGCATCTGGGAAGGGTCCCGGCTATGTCTTTGCATGAAGCTTTCCTGGAATAGCCAGGTCTGGGAACCTTGAAGATGGGAGTGGTACCTCCTTGGGCCCTGAAGATCAGAAGTTCTTGGTAATTAAACCTATTTTAAGTATGTGCTGGCTGTGAAATCTATTAACTGCTGTTGATTGCCATAAGCATGGTTTTGAAAACTTTTAATTTTTAAACTGTGCCTCCAGATCTCAGCATTATGTATGTGTGTGTGTGTGTGTGTGTGTGTAAATTAAAGATACCCACAGGTGAGCATACTATATTCTGACCCAAACCACATTTTAATTTGACTTAACCAATTAAATAAACAGGCATGAATTATGCCAGCAGGCTCAACAGGGCTGGCGGGCAAACCAACAGCATGGGGCAGAGCAGGCAGGGAGTCATAAAGTGCATGTTTCTGGGAAAGGGGGCCCTAGAGTGGCAACTGTTTCATGGCAAAGTGATGTTTACTCAATGGGTTTCAGAGGAGTCATGGTGAGGCAGCTGGGAGAGAGGCCTTGGGAGAGAGGTGGGACAACTTGGATGGAAACTCTGGGTAGGGCTGCGCAGTCCTGTGAGAAGGCAGTGGGGAGGGGTGTGGGTGAGAAAGCAGCAATCACACCTGGAAGGGATGAGCAAATAATAGAACGCTGGGAGCACCAGAGAGGCGCAGTGAGTTTACTGCAGGGCTGGTAAAACCCTTCCTTAATAACAGCAAATGGTTGTTCCTGGGTGAGGTGGAGGAAGCAAGATATTATCCCAGAGGACATTAGGAAACAAAATAAATTCTTTCTGAAAATCAAACGGGGCAAATACTATCTATGTAGTTACAGCGAGTATCTTGAGTCTCCCGGAGAAGTTTCTGGCTCTGTTTTATTGGACTGGATTTAGGTTTATATGCCCTCATTTTAGGGTCAGAAAAAATGATGAAAGTATATGGAGTTAGAAGCCCAAGGTGGCATCCAGATCGCTCTGCTTGGTGTAAGCTGGGACATGTGAACTGTAGAATCTCACAGATTCTGGGCAAGAGGGGATTCCTGGAACCCACAAGACAAAGGGACCAGTTGCCCTGGGCCAGGCCACTCAGCAGGGTTTCTAGAATTAGTGGCCCCTGGTTTTCACCTGATTCCAATCCGAAAAGTCCTCACAAATTCACAGTAAAATTAAAATCATACTCTCTCCATCTGATATAAAAATTTTATACCATGCTAAAGAAATTGGGGACCAAGATTTGTCTTACTGTTTCCTTTCTTAATCAGTTTCTTTGTTTTAAAACTAGTTCCAGTCTGTCAGTCCCCTTTGCTGTTTTTATCACAGAGATTGAAGTTATAGAATTTTTGGTGTGAATTTCAAAGACATTGGCATTGGCAATCCTGTGGAAAAATTTTATAAATTAATTTTGTTGCTGATGGGAGAAGGCCTTGTCCCCACCTGTTGCTCATGCAACTGGGCTTCTTGAAATGTCACAAGAAAAATAACTTTCTGAGACTCACGCGGGAGAATGAGCTATCATAGAAAGATTTATTTCTGTGGACTTATGCTCCTGAGTTTCCAAGGTCCCATTTACTTTTGTCCCACCAAGGAAGAAGTGTAGCTGGGGCTTCAATGGGGCTAGAGTCAGAGGCAGCGTCCAGAGTTTCCTTTCCATGTTGAGTCAAGTCCCGTCCAGCATCAGGCTAGCTTAGCTTGTCCCGCTGCAGTCTATCAGCCCAGTGCAGGTACAGTCCGCAGGGCCACAGGCTTGGAGGAAACACAGGTGAATGCAGGAAGTAGGAACAAGAGAGCCCCACAAGCCAAGAGCCAAAGTCACAAGAAAGTGAACTCCTTTGTTTGGGGGATTAGGTATCCCCAAATTTTCAGGGGCTTGTAGTGGCCCTGCCCATTCTGGCCAATGATCTCTGTTTCCAAGTTTGACTGATAAGCACCTTCCCTAGTCACCCCAACTTCATTGCACATGCGTCTATCTCCCCTTTGTTGGACCCCTTCCCCCAGTGATCTGTAGGGAATGGACTGGTGATTCTTTAGGGAGTGTGAAGCTGCCCAAATGACATGCCTATGATGTCAGGCCTCCCCCTTTGCTCCTTTCCTATTATTAATAACTAGCTAATTACAACAGTATCAATTTGATTTTCGGGGGAAAGGAATGGAGTTTAGCAAAGTTTCTCCACTAGGTGTCACTCTTGATCCAAACTAAACCTAGCTGGTGGTGTTTAAATAGAGTACATTTATAAAATATTTATTTCCTTGGTTTTGTAAACATGAATAACAGAATGTCCCCACCTGTGTTTCTTAAGTTCTTTCCTGATGAGCTCTGTCATGAAAGGCGACCAAACATCCCTTCCGTGGAGGACTATTTCCTATCACAGAGCCACTTTTGTTCTGAGACCTCTTCCCTGGTGCAGGCAAGTAGGCCACCTGAGCCTGAGCCTCCTCTAGGCACCGATTTCTTTTTATAACACGGACTCAGCCCCTTCGGGGAGCACATTGAACTCTCCGGTGATTAGAGCGAAAGTTTCCAAAATGCCCCATTTCTGCTTGATGCTTCCTGAAGTGCTATCTTTGGGTGTTTCTGGGCAGCACCTTTACTCTCAGCTGGTGAGGAGGGAGGGCAGGGTAGGGCCAGAGGCTGCCTCTTTACCGAGGCTACTCTGGGACAATGCAGGCAAATCTCTGCTAGCAATTTTGAAATTCAGAATATGGAATTATTTGGTATGAGTATTGGTAAATTCTATTTGTTTCTCTTTTGCACTGCCTTTAGGGATAAAAATAGATGTACAATTTAGAGTTTACAAAGAAGCAACAGTCTGGTTCAGAGAGACTGTCTGTGGTTATAATTAAAAATAGATTGTATTATTATATAAACATCATCTTTCTCTAAAATATAAGGAGTTCATCTTAGAGAAGAAATGGGGCAATAATAACTAATATTCATACAGCACTTTTCAGTTCAGGAGGTTGTCTCAAATGCATTACCTGAAGAAATACTGTCCCATTTCTAACAGGCCTGCAGTTGTAATGTCCAGGCTTGCCCAGTTGGAATTTTAATCCAGACCACCTGATTCCAAAAGCTATACCATCCATTACATCAGTGTTCTTAACCAGGGCGTGTGTTGAAATCTCCTGGGGAACCTTTCCGCATAGGGACTCCTAGACCCACCTGGGCCCTCTCCTTCAGAATTCCTAGAGGGATATTGGGTTCATTCAATAACCACCCCCCCCCCCCCCCCCCCCCAAACAGGAAGTAGGTCAGGCAGTGATAGATGTTTTGGGAAGAAAGAACAAACACAGTGAGGTGAGAGAGAGAGAGAGAGAGACAGGAGTTGATATTTTAGAAAGAGTCAATTGGGGAAACCAACCACTCCTGACCCTAATGAAGTAGAACAGTAACTTTTGCAGATGTAAGTGGGAAGGGTGCTCCAGTGGAGGGACTGGCAGATGTACAGGCCCTGAGCAGGAGTGTGCTTGGTGTGGAGACACAGCAAGGAGACCAGTGTGGCTGGAGTGGAGGTGAGGAGGAGAGACCCAGCTTGGAGCCAGATGTCAGGCCTTCAGCTGGTGCACAATTTTTAAAACAGGTTCAGGCACAAGTTCTCATTCCTCTAATGTTCTCCTCCCCCTCCCCCATTACTTTGCCAAACAATGAAAAGGAAAAACAGAAAAGATAAAAGCACAGCTAAAATACAGCCCTGAAGAGCTGCCACCATTGCAATCACCATGAAGTTGCAGTTCAGGCCTGTTAAGACCAAGAAGACTGAAAATGGTTAGTGGTGAATGAGTAGCTGCTAATTTGATAATCACCGTGAAATCCGAGTGAAACAGATTTGTTCGCCTCACTGTCTACAATTTACTTTTATTTATGATTGAATTGTAATTTCCATTTAAAATCATTATAAGGAAACAGTACATTCCTATCATGCTCACTTAAGTACCATCCTGACGTTTTTAGTTTTGCTTTAACATTAAATCTGATTGTGCTGTCTTTCAGTCCTACCACCAGGGCTTTCTCTTAAGTAGATGCTGTTCTTTTCCTTGTGTGTTTGTAACATGGGGCACATTACACATGCCAAGAGAAATTATGATCATGTTTGGTTTCTAAGACAGGTGAAATTTGCATTTGAAATTTTCTCTCAAGAGTGTTAAATATTTTCCATAATTTTAGGGGAAAATCTTTCATATAGATATAGTTTTAAAGTATATTTATTAGAGCAGGGATAGAATGCCACATCCACAAAATTTAAATCCAGTACTGTCATGGGTCTTAAACAATTAAACCATGATAAATACAGTTACTTTAGTTAGCATTAATGTTAATTTCTGTTCTATAAGCTCACATTTATTATTTTAAGTACCATATAAAAAAATAAAAATGATGTACTATGATTGGTTACTTGCTTAAGCCAGCTGGAAAAGTCAGACGAGAGAAGGCTCCACTCAGGAATGTAGGTGCGATTGCCTGTCCCAGCAAGTCTCGAGCTTGCACTCTGAGTGCCTGGAACAGGCGGTGAGGAATGACTTCAGGCAACATGCACCTGCTGTGACCTGGGACACCTTGGGGAAGCCGCAGGTTGTGAACTGGACACAAAATGTTATCCTTTGTTTGTTAAAACAAGATCCTGTGCCTACATATGTGTTTAATAATGTCTAGAATAATATCTTCACAGTATTACCGATGGTATTCTTTTCATGGAGGGTGGTTTCTGGGTGATTTCATTTTTATTTCACTGCTTATCTGTACTTTCAAAAGATGCTTTATTGGTGAAAATATTACATATGTCCCCTTTTTCTCCCGATCTAAGGTTTGTACTTCTTAAGAGGTATACATACTTGTGTAATAAAAACTTATACAATAAAGTTTATATATTTTTATATTGTAGGAAAACACCATTAAATGTTTTTTTTTTTAAAATGACATGTTTGTTGCATGGTGTGAAGACCACATCCTGGTTTCCTCCCAGGCTCACTGGTTGCTTTATATCGCACCAATGAATCATTAACTCCTACTTATTTTACTTCAACATGAACTTTGCCTTCTACAATAGAAAACCATAGCTTGATCACTCTGTATTTTTTTTCAGTTTTAATTATAAACACTCCAACTCAACACCACAATGGAAGGGGTGATTTTTCTGTGAGTTAACTGTTTTTTGGAGTTAGGCCTCAGGGAGCTCTGGATTCTGGACCACACTATCTGCTATATCCCTTCTGTCCACTAGAGGACAACAGATGATAGGACTCATGGGCCATTAAGGTTAACTTCTGTGTTGACAGCTTTCTGGGAGACGAGTGAGAAATGGTCCAGTTGTAGCTGGCTGGGTGTCACAGTGACTCTGTCATTCAGAAAGCCATACAGTTTATTTTCATTAGTGAAAATTAACAGAATGTTTCCCTCTCCTCTGAACTATGGGATGCAGAAAATTAACTGCTGCCCAGTGTTAGGTGGTTGTGAAGGTGCCCCAATGACTCAAATCTACCCACTTAGGAATAGGACTTGAACCAAATAAGGGTTCTTTTATGACTTGTACACTATACACTATATATTCTTGGAGGTTCTGGTCAATTAAATTGAGGCAGGGGCTCTATAAAGTTGGGATATAAAACATAGATACATTGTTTTTGCCCTCAAGGCATATGCAATACAAAAGCCAGATAATAGGATACAAATCTATATGCAATTAAGAGGGTTTAAGGAGGGATTATTAGTAAAAAAGATAATAATAGGGAAATAAATTTGACTTTGTCAGAATTTGAAGAAAGTAATGTCTGCAGATTAGAATTGAGACAAGGGTTGAAAACTGGTATCTTGCCAAATCCGGGCTGCAGAAGTATTTTGCTCTATTAGTAGAAAGCTTTAAAATTTTTATTAAAATTTGAATTTGTTTAGGTGGGGCATGTACTTTTTAGTTTGCTACACTCCACCATTCCCTATCACTGTGTACCCAGCACTTCACACATTTCTCTTACCTTCCAGGCCCCTGGATACATTTAGGATTGTAACCCCTGGCTTGGAGGATATGGGGAAGAGAGACATAGGAGAGAGGAGGCAGAATGGCAGGAATATTGGGCCAGAACTGGGAATAGGAAAGTCACACAGGAGGGTGTGTGGGGTGGGGCCCTTATATATAGACCAGGCTGGTTCATACCAAGGGGCCATGTTAGAAAATAAGTTCAAGGAGTTGAGGGTGGTGGTGGTTTGAAGAGTAGTTTAGTCTGGTACTGTTCTAGAAAGTTCTGTAAGTGCTTGAGGGTGGAAGCGCAGGAAGTCCTGAAATAAGAGTCAGAAATCAGCCTGGAAAAGTGCTGGGAAATCTATTTCCTGTTCATTCCACTATCTGTTTTATTTATGGGTTTTGATTACTAGAACTGCTCTTCTGAAAAGAAACTGAGCTCTGGAGTCAAACATGATAACATGTGGGGGTGCTGCCCAGAACCACTGCTCTAGACCTTACCGCTTACCTGAGTGTCCCCAGAAAAGTTGGAGGCTTGAGATAATCAGCTTCCACATCTAGGACACGAGTCTCTCCTTGCAGGATCTTGGTAGCACCGTGAGTTGGTGCTGGTCCTGCCTCTGGCATTGACTCACGGGCTCACTAGGGCTCAGTGACTTAGTCACTGCATTTTAGTTTTCTCATAGTAATTGAAAGGAATTGCACGAGGCAGCCTCAGGTGATTTGCTCAGAATTAGTTTCCTATGATTGGCGCTCAGAAAAACTGCCAAGACCCAGCTCTTAATAAATAAACCAAGCTGTCACCCAAGCACTTGTGCTCTTGAGAAGTGTTGGTCGCATTGCATTATGGGAGGAATGAGTGAGTGGAGGGGTGAAGAGGGCAAAGAGTCTATTATGATTAGACTTGGGTTCCAAGTCTAACTTCACGTTTTTCTAATTGAGTGCCTTAAGACAGCCATTGAACTTCTGTGAGCACCTATTTCATTGGCGAAATGACGCTGGGATGTGTGTGGTAGGGTTGTTTGGAAATTAAATGAGACTGTAAATGTCTGGCACATCTTCGTTCCTACTTCATCCATGTAGAAGTCGCTCCTGGAGACTGGGAGACGCTCTCCCTCCGAGTGAGAAGGAGCCAGGTCTCAAGGACACAGCATCCAAGACATCCGGGCGAGAAGAGCCACGAAGGGCGTATGTACTGAGTGTCCCTGACCAGTTAGTATGCTCTGCCCAGGCAGTTTTGATCGCCACAGCATTTTCTGTTGCTCCGCTATCAAAAGATGCAAAGGAAGAGTTGTGTTCAGAATGCAGAGGCCGCTTCCGAGGAAGTGGAAGTGCGCATGCCAGCGCGCTGAAGGGGCCGCAGTAGCTGAGGGTGCAGGACCTCACGGAGCCCGGAGCCCGGTGGCTAGGTCCCCTGTGACCCCAAAGTCATTTGGCCACTCCAGCAGGAAACCATGCTTTCAACACCCCCGAGGGATATGACGCATCCCGGTCCTCAAAGGCGCGTCGTGGTGGGGAAGGAAGAGCAGGTGAGGAAGCAGCCCCCGCAGGAGTTCTGTGATATCACTGTTTCCTCAAGGAAACCTCTGTCAGAAACCTAAACAAACAATAATCTGTTCAATAGCCAACTAGAAAGGCCCTGTTAGATTTTGTCTTGTTCTTAGATAAAATCTGTTTTGGATAGAACTTTGGATGCTGTGTGAGGCATGTCACTAAATGTGGTTTCAGAGTTTCATAGGCATAACAAAGAACATTTCTTTGATGGGTGGGGCAAATGAGGTAACTAAATTTAATTAATTAATTAATTAATTAATTAATTTATTTATTTTTAAGATATATATTTTATTGATTTTTTCACAGAGAGGAAGGGAGAGGGATAGAGAGTTAGAAACATCCATCAGCTGCCTCCTGCTAACCCCCTACTGGGGATGTGCCTACAACCAAGGTAAATGCCCTTGACCGGAACTGAACCTGGGACTCTTCAGTCCGCAGGCGGATGCTCTATCCACTGAGCCAAACCAGTTATGGCAAAATTTAAGGAGGCACTCATTGTCAGGCTCATGTGAGTGCAGGGCTGGCACCTGAGAGTAAGTGTCTCCTTAAATTTTTCATTAAGGATGTTTGGTTTGCTCATCCTGGTCCAGGCCCCCCACTAAGATGGAAAGGCATTCAGAGGTTCTCAACCTGTGGGTCGCGACCCCTTTGGCGGTCGAACGACCCTTTCACAGGGGTCGCCTAAGACCATCCTGCATATCAGATATTTACATTTTGATTTATAACAGTAGCAACATTACAGTTATGAAGTAGCAACGAAAATAATTTTATGGTTGGGTCACAACATGAGGAACTGTATTTAAAGGGCCAGAAGGTTGAGAACCACTGCTAGACAGTTTCAAATTTACTTCTTATTTTGGTTACCCAGAGGTTCTGATAAAAATCTCAATTGCACAACTTTGGGGAAGAAAGTATCAGATATTAAAGGAAAGAGAGATCACAGCTTAACAAATGTAAACATTGATCATTTAAGGTAAAAAATAAAAAAAAGTCTTTCTCCAAATGAGTGTCCATTTATATTTTAAGTACAGGCACACCTAGTTTTATTGAGTGTTTTACAAACCAAAGGCAAGACCCACCAGCAAAAAGATGGTTACCTTTCGCTTTATTGCGATACTTTCTTGCAGAGGTTGGAACCCTGGAGTTGAACCTGAAGTATCTCCAAGGTATGTCTGCATCTGGTTGGAGAGCTGAGATTTTTTTTCCTCCCTTTTCTCTTTCAACTCCTTTCTTCTATTTCTCTCTCCCATTTTCCTCCTGTTCTGTGTGACACTACTGATGTGACTGCTCTTCTTTTTTTTTCTTTCTCCTTCCTTTGCTTCTGCTGTTCATAACAGATTCAGAGGGAATAAAAGAATCAAATATCTGTTTCACAGCCATTTCATAAACAATACAGGTTCCTTTCTTTCAACACCACCAGGCAATGAAAAGCACCATAGGAGGACATTTGTGACAGCGGAGTGATGAATTCATGACGACTAGCAGTGTAGACTCCAGACAGGTCCACTGTGTTTCTATGCTTTTAGCAAGACCAGAGCAGAGTGAATGGGTACTCAGCTGGAGATGTGAAACAAAGAAGTTTTCTAGTTTGTGATGAAAGGAAAATAAGTTGGGGGGAGGAGGAAAAAACCTACTCTAAACAGAAGTTTAGTTTGTTAGTTTCAGTTAAATTGCTTCAAGCCCTGTCATATACTTCTGTGGCCCTCAGTTGTTGCAGAAATGTTTTAAAGTCTTTCATGAGTCCTTAAACCTCTCCAGCACTTTATTTCAAAATGAAGGTGTTATTAGTGCAGTTTTTCCAACATTAGATTATATTCAACATTCTTTACTTTTATTTTATTTATTTATTTATTTTTAACATATATTTTATTGATTTTTTACAGAGAGGAAGGGAGAGGGATAGAGAGTTAGAAACATTGATCAGCTGCCTCCTGCACACCCCCTACTGGGGATGTGCTCACAACCTAGGTACATGCCCTTGACAGCAATCGAACCTGGGACCCTTGAGTCTGCAGGCTGACGCTCTATCCACTGAGCCAAACCGGTTAGGGCAACATTCTTTACTTTTAAACAACTGGAACTTTTTGAACTAAGTTCCTTTTATTCAAATTCCATTTTGAAGCAGTCACATCTCAAATGAAATGGATTTCAGAAATTTATCTTAAAATCTGATAAGGATTAAATATTCCAGTCTACCACAACAGGAGGAAGGCTTAACATGGCTCATGCCATTCTCCTTTGTTTAACACTTTTCATGATAAAGACTGTGCAGCATATTGCATGAAGAGGAGAAGAGAAAGTATATGGTAGAGCTGGAAAGCTGGAGTGTATGGCTTGTAGAACACTGCAGAGTGATGGGGATTCCCTTTTCATCAGAGTCATTGCACATTTGTGTATTTAGTACAATAATTTCCCAGCCAATCACTTGGAAATGTTCTGGGGAAGGAACTTCCCCTCCACCCCTAATTTGCAAAAGGTACCATCTGGGAAAGCAGTGACCCTAATGCTGAGTTAATATTTAAAAGGTTTATTTTTGCTCCTTTGGTCCTAGGCCTCTAGCTGAATTGGAATGATTAATCTGGATTAGGACCTTTCCCCCAATTTGCCAATCATTCCAAAACAATCAATCAATTAAACAAACAAACAAACAAACAAACAAGGAGTGCTCTCAGCTTTCTGTTCCCCTTGTTTGCATTTGCTTTATCCTGGGCCTGACTGCTTCTTGCTGGGTTCCTCTCCTTAGTCCTTACTTTATGCCAGATGCTTTTCTAAGCTCTTGATGGATGCTAACTCCTTGAGTCCTATGTTGTTGATCCTTTTTTAAGGATCAGGAAACTAAGGCCCAGAGAGGCTAAGTAATTGGCCTGTGGTTACACAGCCAGTCAGGGGCAGAATCAGGATTTGAATCCAGCAATGTGGCATCAAAGTTCCTAGTCTTAACCACTCTACTCTTCTGCCTCTCCTGAGTTGGTCTCTTTTCCCCAAAACCTGTGTCTGAAGTTTCATTTTAAACTGCTCTGGCCGTCCACTGTCTGACAGTGGCTATCCCTGTCCTCTATTGTGCCATTCAATTGGATCTCTGGGCACTGTCATTTGGTGCCTCACCAGACCTCCTTTGAATCAATTCCCTTAGCCCTGGTTGCCTCCAATTCCAATTTTCTGCCATTCTCTAAAGACTCACAGCTGAGGTGTCAGTGTACCTTCTGGTGGACCCCAGTCACCTTGTGAGGACAGAAATGGGAAATTGCTATTGAGGGCTATATGATCCCTGGGTGTTTTTTACCTGCCAAGTACGGCAAAGCCTCAGGAGTTATAATGGGCGGAAGGGGGTGGGGGGGTGGGGATGGGAAGTCTCATTTGTTGGTGGGAAGATACATTGGTGCAGCCTCTGTGGAAGGTAATTTGGTAACCATCCAGGTCTGAGCCACCATGATGCTCACCTCCTCTATGATCTCCCTGTTCTACTTTTGTCCCCCAAAGTCTATTCTCAATACACATTCAAATTATTTTAAAACAAAAGACAGATCATGTCACATGCTTTTCTCAGATCCCTCCATCAGCTTCCCCTTTCATTGAGAGCAAAAGCTAAAATTCTCATCATGAACTATAGGGCCCTCCATAAGTTGTCTTGAGCACTCCTTTGATCTTATCTCTTATTATGTCCTTCTGGCTCCCTCTGCTCCAGCCACACTGGGCCTACTTGCTGTTCCTTGAAGGTGTCAGTGATCTTTCCATTCCAGAGTCTTTTCATGAGATGTTTCCTCTGCCTGGGACAGTTTTCCCTAGATATCTGCAGTGTCAAATCTTTTTCCTCCTTTAGGTCTTAGACGAAACATCACCTTCCCCTTGGAGCCTTCACTAACTACTCAATTTAAAATTGCAGCCTCTTCATCCTCTTCCCTTTTACTCTTCTCTACTTATTTCTATAGCTATCATCTGCTAACACACTCTCTTATTTATTGTGGTTTTTATCTGTTTCTTTCCATGACAATGGAAGTTCACCAAGGGCAGAAATATATATATTTTTTGTTTCATTTATTGACAGTGCCTGGCAAGCTATCAAATAAATATTTTTTATAAATATATTTCTAAAATATTTACTGAATATATTTTGAATTTATTGAATGGCATTTGACTCAGCAATTCCACTTCTAGGAATTTATTTTATGATATACTCATACATGTGCACAAAGCAACGCATACACTGATAGTTATTTTTTATTTTTTTAAATATTTATTTATTTATTTATTTATTTATTTATTTTTATTGCTTAAAGCATTACAAAGGGTATTACATACGTGTCCTTTTTTTTCCCCCGCTCTTGACAATACCCCGGCTTCCCCTACCCCCCAGTGTCTTATGTCCTTTGGTTATGCTCATATGCATGCATACAAGTCCTTCGGTTGATCTCTTACCCCCCTCCCTCCTGCCCCCCAACCCTCCCTGGCCTTCCCGCTGCAGTTTGACAATCTGTGTGAGGCAGCTCTGCCTCTGTATCTATTATTGTTCAAAAGTTTATAATGGTCTCTATTATCCATGAATGAGTGAGATCATGTGGTATTTTTCCTTCATTGACTGGCTTATTTCACTTAGCATAATGCTCTCCAGCTCCATCCATGCCGTTGCAAATGGTAAGAGTTCCTTCTTTTTTACAGCAGCATAGTATTCCATCATGTAGATGTACCACAGTTTTCTAATCCATTCATCTACTGATGGGCACTTAGGCTGTTTCCAGATCTTAGCTATGGTGAATTGTGCTGCTATGAACATATGGGTGCATATATCCTTTCTGATTGGTGTTTCTGGTTTCTTGGGATATATTCCTAGAAGAGGGATCACAGGGTCAAATGGGAGTTCCATTTCCAGTTTTTTGAGGAAACTCCATACTGTCTTTCATAGTGGAAGGTTTTGGATTGTTGTGTTTTCATTGACATTAGTTTCCAGGATGCTTTTAATTTCTTCTTTGATCTCATTGGTAACCCAATCAATATTTAATAACATGCTATTCAGCTTCCAAGTGTTTGAGTATTTTGGGTTGTTTTTTTTGTAGTTTATTTCTAATATTATGCCCTTGTGGTCTGAGAAGATGCTTGGTATGATTTCAATCTTCTTGAATTTGGGGAGACTTTGTTTGTGACCCAATATGTGGTCTATTTTTGAATATGTCTTATGAGCCCTTGAGTAGAATGTATATTTTGTGCCTTTGGGGTGAAGTGTTCTGAAGATGTCAATTAAGTCCATCTGATCAAGTGAGTCATTTAGGGTTGCTGTTTCTTTGCTGATTGTTTGTCTAGAGGATTTATCCAGAGATGTCAGTGGTGCATTAAAGTCCCCTACTATGATTGTATTGTTGTCGATCTCTCCTTTCATATCTTCCAGGATTTTTTTAATGTATTTGGATGCTCCTGCATTGGGTGCATAAATGTTTACCAGGGTTATATCTGCTTGTTGTATTGATCCCTTTAGTATTATGAAGTGGCCTTCCTTATCTCTGGTTACGGCCTTCACTTTGAGGTCTATTTTGTCCGATATAAGTATTGCTACCCCAGCTTTCTTTTCCTTTCCATTTGCCTGGAAGATATTTTTCCATCCCTTCACTTTCAGTCTGTGTGAGTCCCTTCTAATGAGGTGGGTCTCTTGTAGACAGCAAATGTATGGGTCATGTTTTTTTATCCATTCAGCCACTCAATGTCTTTTGGTTGGAGCATTTAGCCCGTTTACGTTTAAAGTTATTATTGAAAGGTACTTGTTTGTAGCCATTTCTTTTTTTGTGTGGCTGCTTTCTTTCTGAGCTTTTTATTTCTTCTTTTTACACCAGTCCCTTTAGCATTTCTTGCATTGCTGGCTTGGTGGTGATAAACTCCCTTAGACGTTTTTTGTCTGTGAAGCTTCTTATTTCCCCTTCAAATTTGAATGATAGCCTTGCTGGATAGAATATTCTTGGATTCAGCCCTTTGCTTTGCATCACTTTGTAAATTTCCATCCATTCTTTTCTGGCCTGATGTGTTTCTGTTGAGAAATCATTTGATAGTCTAATGGGAGATCCCTTGTATGTAACTTTCTGTCTCTCTCTTTCAGCCTTTAAGATTCTCTCTTTGTCCTGAACACTTGCCATGGTAATTATGATGTGTCTTGGTGTGGGTCTTTTCGGGTTCACCTTGTTTGGGACTCTCTATGCTTGTGTGACTTTTTTCTTCCCCACCTCAGGGAAGTTTTCTGATATTATTTATTTGAATAGGTTTTCTAATCCTTGTTCCTCTTTCTGTTGTTCTAGCACCCCTATTATTCGTATGTTGTTTCGCTTCATGTTGTCCCAGAGCTCCCTTAGGCTCTCCTCCTGTCTTTTAATTTTTTTCTCCAATTGCAGTACAGTTTGAGTGTGTTTTGCTTCCTTGTCTTCTAATTCACTAATTCGGTCCTCCGCTTCTCCTAGTCTACTGTTGATGCTTTCAATGGTGTTTTTTATTGCAGCTATATCATTCTTCATTTCTTGTTGGGTCTTACATAAGTTATTGATTTTTTTCATCTGTTTCTTCTTGCTTCTTGCATAAGTAGTTGATTTTTTCATCTGTTTCTTCTTGCTTCTTGCATAAGCTGTTGATTTTTTCATCTGTTTCTTCTTGCTTCTTGCATAAGCTGTTGATTTTTTCCTCCATCCGGTGTATGCACTCTAGGACCCTTATTCTGAATTCTTTTTCTGTCATGTTGCATGCCTCTGTATCACTTAGCTGCTTTTCTGGCGAGTCTTCCTTTTCTTTCCTTTGGGGGTTTCTTTGCCTACCCATGTTTGATCTCGCTGACATATGTAGATGTTGAGTTGTTCAGTGGCTGCTCCCTGGGTGGCAGGGGCTCCTTGGGTTGTGGTTGCTGCTCGGACGGTTGCGGTAGCAGCTGCTTCCCAGTTGGCAGCAGCTCCTCTGGTGGGTGCTGTTCACAGCTGTGGTGGCTCTTCTGGCTGGTGGGGGGAGGCTTCACGTACAGCTGCTGTTCCTCAGACAGAGGGTGTGGTGATCAGGAGGTCCGTTTGCTCTGGGACAAGACCTGGGACGTGTCTGCCTATATCGCCGCCATCTTGCTTCTTCCAAGAAGCTCTCCGCATACACTGATAGTTATTGAACATTAGGATAACTGTTCAGAAAAAGACTGAACAGTTATTCCAATAGATTAAGCATTACCTGAAAGAGATATTTAATAGATCGGCCAAGTCTTAGCCAGGATAGGAATAACAGTTGATCTGTGTTCCACTACCTCCTAGAGAGTGGGGGCTGATGTTGAAGAACAGATCAGTTATAGTCAAAACTTCATTGTCTTTGTATCTCTGAATAAAAACTTGAAATATATACATAAGTGGAGTTGTACTTTTCCCATTATCCCCTAAATGGTGAATAAGTTTCAAAGTTGAAAACAAAAATGTACAAAACAACAAGAAAGCCCACTGCATGGGAGAACATATTTGCAAATGTTATCACCGATAAGGGTTTAATCTCCAACATTTACAGGGAACTCATACAACTTAACAAAAGGAAGATAAACAACCCAATCAAACAATGGGCAATGGACCTAAATATATACTTTTCAAAAGAAAACAGAAGAAAGGCCAAAAGACATATGAAAACATGTTCAAAGTCACTAATCATCCGAGAGATGCAAATCAAAACAACAATGCAGTACCATCTCACACCTGTCAGAATGGCTATCATCAACAAATCAACAAACGACAAGTGCTGGCAAGGATGTGGAGAAAAAGGAACCCTCGTGCACTGCTGGTGGGAATGCAGACTGGTGCAGCCACTGTGGAGAACAGTATGGAGTTTCCTCAAAAACTAAAAATGGAACTCCCATTTGATCCAATGGTCCCACTTCTAGGACTATATCCCAAAAAACTAGAAACTCCAATTAGAAAGGATATATGCACCCCTATGTTTATAGCAGCACAATGCACCATAGCTAAGATTTGGAAACAGCCTAGTGTCCATCAATAGATGAGTGGATTAAAAAACTGTGGTACATCTACACAATGGAATACTATGTAGCGGTAAAAAAGAAGTTCTTACCATTTGCAACAGCATGGATGGAACTGGAGAGCATTATGCTAAGCGAAATAAGCCAGTCAGAGAAAGATAAATATCACATGATCCCACTCATTTGTGGAATATAATGAACAACATAAACTGATGAACAAAAATAGATCCAGAGACAGAGAAGCATCAATCAGACTGTCAAACCTCAGAGGGAAGTTAGGGGAGGGTGGGGGTAGGGGGAGAGATCAATCAAAGGACTTATATGCTAGCATATAGGCCTAACCAATGGACACAGAGAACAGGGGGGTGAGGGCATGAGTGTGGGGAATGGGGAGTAATGTGGGGGTAAGGACACATATGTAGTAACTTAACCAATAAAAAAATTTTAAAAAAAGAAAACAAAAATGTGTTCTGTTCCTATAGGCTAAAGAAAAGTGCCGAAAATTAAGGTCAGGCACTTCCCTCGGGCTTACCAAGAGGTGCTAAACTGGTGCTGTCCCTCAACCATCTCCTCTGTCCCCAGGTGCTTATGTAAAAAGATTATGGACTAAGTCCAGTGGTCAAGATTCAGTCTCCGAAGATACAGTGAAGGGGTTCCAGAAGACTCACTCTTAGGATCAGGGCTCCTGTAAGAAAGAGGGAAGGAGACTGGCATTTTCTCTCCTGGATGGATGCAGTTCTACCTGGAGGCTCACTGTGTGTGGTAGTAACACCATAGTGGAGTTTACTTCTTGGGAAACTTAGCTGGTGCTCTTGGTGTTTGGAGGTGATCTGAACCCAGGGACTACTTCTCTTATCTCTGGAGTTCTGCAAGCAGGAGGCCTGTGGGGGTCATCCACTGCCAAGAAGTGAGAAGGGATGGGGGCAGTTTACATGGGAAGAGGAAGGAGACAGCCACACGTGCATTTGTGCATTTCCCCACTTCCTTTGGAAAAATGGAAGATGAATTCACAGGGTACTGGATCTACCTTTAGGTAAGAGAAAATGAGGGAGAGAAAATGAGTACAGGCTATGAGTTTGTCCAGGCAGCCTCTGGTTCAAGTGCGTGTATCAGCTTTAGGGACTGTATTAGTTTGCTGGGGCTGCCATACCAAAATACCATAAACTAGCAGACTTAAACAACAGAAATTTATTTTCTCTTAGCTATGAAGGCTAGAAAACCAAAATCAAGGGTGTTGGCAGGTTTGGTTTCTTCTGAGGCCTCTATCCTTGGTTTGCAGATTACTGCCCTCTTACTGTGTCCTCACATGGCCTTTCCTCTGGGTGTGTGCAGCCATGGCTGCCTTTTTGTATGTCTAAATTTCCTCTTTGTAAATGGACAATAGTCAGATTGAATTAGGGCTCTTGTTAATGCTTCATTTTAACTTAATAGTTGCTTTAAAGACCCTGTCTCTAAATACAGTCACATTCTGAGATACTGGTGTTTTGGGCTTCAATATATGAATTTTGGGTGGACACAGTTCAGTCCATAACAGGGACTTAGTTGTTTAGTGGGGCTGCCACTTTCTGGAGTGGCTCTCAACAATGGAGGAAGACATGGTGAAGCTGAGCACCACTCCAAGAAAATCATCCTACACACGAGGAGACAAACCCATCAGCACAGACTTCCAAGTAGTAAGTAGAACTATATTGAGCCAGAGTAAGACCAGAGAGCCTCTATAGCTTGTCAGGGATGTAAGAGGGGCTCTTCCCCTCCTCTTCCACCTGCTCTCCATTCTTAACCCACAGTGCCTGCTCCAGAAAGAGAGCCAGACTCTCCTTTCTCCACCCAGTAGCACTCTTCTTAGCTCTCAGTCCCTGAGGCAATGCTAGGTCTACACTGGGGAGAAGAGAGAAGATGAGGTTTAAATTGGACATGAGGTGGGTATTTTAAAGACATTAAATGAAATTTAACTGAAAGCTGTAAGGAAGTTATAGGATCTGCCTAAGAAGTCACTAGGAGGAAAAGGAGATTTTTCAGAGCTTAGTTGAATTGTGGTGCTTGAACAAAAGTAAAGGTATCTCAATTTAAACTCCAATGAGTTGACATTTCTCAATAAACTGGATAACTATCTCTCCACAAAGAAAGGAGCATGTCTTGAAAAACACAGTAAACTGTGTTCAGTAGTTATCTCTGGGGAAGGAAAGTTTGAGATGGGAGCTGGTGTGGGAAGAAAATGTACTTTTCACTCGGTACCCTTTTAAATTAAAAAGAAATCATGTGCATATATGACTTAAAAAGCTCAATTTAAAACTAAAGTAATTATAACCATATAATACTGACAGAGCAGAAGACTGCGTTAAAAAATAGACCTGAAAGATAAGCCAACTCCATAAAGAAATTCTTACTAGCCAAAACCGGTTTGGCTCAGTGGATAGAGCGTCGGCCTGTGGACTGAAGGGTCCTGGGTTTGATTCCGGTCAAGGGCATGTACCTGGGTTGCGGGCACATCCCCAGTGGGAGATGTGCAGGAGGCAGCTGGTCGATGTTTCTCTCTCATCGATGTTTCTAACTCTCTCTCTCTCTCTCCCTTCCTCTCTGTAAAAAATCAATAAAATATATTTAAAAAAAAAGAAATTCTTACTAGTGTAAAAAGTAATTGTTGTAGGAAAAGCAGGAAACTTGTAATGGAAAGAAGGTGAGGTGTGCTGGGCGTGAGGAGTGAACCTATTCTAAGTATCTGGAGGAAGATCTGGAGGAGGAGAGCTTGAATGTTAGACACCAGTGTGAACCGCCGATGCTGTTGCTTGAAAAGGGATAAAAGTAGTGACAGATGCCTACAAAGTTTTTGGCACGGAATGGGGTTTCATTTGTTATGATGCATTTCAAGGTCAAGCTCTTTTGTGTCATGTAGATATGGCATGTTTTGGCTAGTGCTGAACCCTGGGGTTTGGAATTTGCATTATTTGTGGAAGGCACTCAGTCAAAAGGCAATGCACAACGATTTGGCCAGTAAAATTTGATATAATTCCTCATACTATGTTCAAACAGTAGAAATCACCACCAAAATACCAGAAAAGGATTCTGCTAAAATAGGAAGAAAAGAGAGAAGGATCATTTAAGTTCACACATGTGTTACGTATATAAATGTAGCATTCATTTCCCCATACATAATTAATTCTATTCTCGGGTGTGTGGAGTACATAAAAATTGTGGAATCATACACATTCTGTGTGTACAGACAGTGGCCAGAGAGTGGGATGATAACCCTGTTATGTTCCTAGACCTGAATTAGGCCTGGATGGAAGGAGTTCTGATGAAATGAGGTACAGAACTCGACATAGGACTGGATGCAATAAGTGTGGTCAATACACACAAATGCCTACCACAGTTTTTCCCCCGAAAACTAAAAAAGATGAAAGGGGAAAAACTATAAAATGATAATATGAATAGAAAAAAACGCAGGTCTCTGCCTTGTTTTAGGAGGAGTCTTTGCCATTGAGGAGCACACTGCAAGCAGCTGTTGGCTTTATCTTGATGCTTGTTACTCACTCACGCCACTGGATCTAATGGGGTCAGCCCAGTTATGCCCTATAGGGAATGTCTTCCCAAAGAAGGACTCATATACTAACTATGTGGGCTCATACACAATCTGATTGCATTTTTTTTTGTTAATCCTCATCTGAGGATATTTTTTCTTTGATGTTTATTTATTTTTTTTAAAAAATTAAATCTTTATTGTTCAGATTATTACAGTTGTTCCTCTTTTTCTGCCCCATAGCTCCCCTCCACCCGGTTCCCACCCCACCCTCTGCCCTTACCCCTGCCACCCACTGTTCTCATCCATAGGTGTACAATTTTTGTCCAGTCTCTTCCCACACCCCCCCATGCCCCTTTCCTCCCTGAGAATAGTCAGTCCACTCCCTTTCTATGCCTCTGATACTATTATATTCACCAGTTTATTCTGTTCATCAGATTATTTATTCACTTGATTTTTAGATTCACTTGTTGATAGATGTGTATTTGTTGTTCATAATTTGTATCTTTACCTTTTTCTTCTTCTTAAAGGATACCTTTTCTTAAAGGATACCTTTTTTTCCTCTTCTTAAAGGATACCTTTCAGCATTTCATATAATACTGGTTTGGTGGTGATGAATTCCTTTAGCTTTTTCTTTTCTGTGAAGCTCTTTATCTGACCTTCAATTCTGAATGATAGCTTTGCTGGGTAAAGGAATCTAGGTTGTAGGTTCTTGCTATTCATCACTTTGAATATTTCTTGCCATTTCCTTCTGGCCTGCATAGTTTCTGTTGAGAAATCAGCTGACAGTCGTATGGGTACTCCCTTGTAGGTAACTGATTGTTTTTCTCTTGCTGCTTTTAAGATTCTCTCTTTGTCTTTTGCCCTTGGCATTTTAATTATGATGTGTCTTGGTGTGGTCCTCTTTGGATTCCTTTTGTTTGGGGTTCTCTGTGCTTCTTGGACTTGTAAATCTATTTCTTTCACCAGGTAGGGGAAGTTTTCTGTCATTATTTCTTCAACTAGGTTTTCAATATCTTGCTCTCTCTCTTCTTCTGGCACCCCCATAGTTTGGATGTTGGTATGCTTGAAGTTGTCCCAGAGGCTCCTTACACTATCTTTGTATTTTTGGATTCTTTTTTCTTTTTGCTTTTCTGGTTGGGTGTTTTTTTGCTTCTTCGTATTTCAAATCTTTGACTTGATTCTTGTGATCCTCTAGTCTGCTGTTGGAACTCTGCATAATATACTTTATTTCAGTCAGTGTATGCTTAATTTCTAGTTGGTCTTTTTTCATAACCTCGAGGGTCTCACTAGATTTCTTGAGGGTGTCACTACATTTATCGGCGGTCTCACCAGACTTTTTGAGGGTCTTACTAAATTTATCGGCAGTTTCTAGAAAATTCTTGAAAAATCTTAAAAGTGTGGTTTTGAACCCTATATCCAGTAGTTTGCTTTCCTCCATTTCTGTTATTTGTTACCTGTTTCTTTGTCTCCGCATTTTTTATGCTTCCCTGTGTTGATAGAGTGGCTTTGTGTGCTAGGTGTCCTATAGGGCCCAGTGGCTCAGCCTCCCCAATAACCTGAGGTGGACACTCTTAGTGCACCCCTTTGTGGGCTGTGTGCACAGTCTTGTTGTAGTTAAGTCTTGATTGTTGAAGGTCTCACTGGGAGGAATTGACCTCCAGGCCAAGTGGCTGTGAGAATCAGCTGTGTCTGCAGTGGGAGAACTTCTGTGCTGGAGACACCCTTCTGAGGCAAGACTTGATTCAGTGGGGCTTTGGTGCTCACTGAGTCTGCCCCCTGAGTGTGTCCCTTATGGATCTGAGGAGTTGTAATCTGGATGGTCCCACTCTGACCACTGGGTACACTGGCTCTTGGATCTCTAAGGAGGTGCTAATTTAGCCTCTGCCTGAGGCTACCCAGCAGTAGCTATGGAGAGATTCCTCTTCTTTGTTTGGGGTTTGGAGGTGCCCAGATGAGGCCCAGCTGTGAAGCAATGCAAGCTGCTGTGGTGCCTTGGACCTTCTTTTGGAAGTTCTGGGTCTCTCTGATTCAGCTGCAGTTTGTTAGGTAATTTTCAGGTTGCATAGGGCCAGGCCTTTCATATGCAAAAGCCTCTGTGCACAGCTTGGGTGGGGCAAGGTCTCAGGGGATAACAGGGCGGAGCAAGCAGCTATGACTGCTCCCCGGTCCTACCCTAAGAGGCCCCGTGTCTCAGTGTCCCGGTAATTGCTGCAAGCACCTCTGAGAGAAAGCCGCTCTCGAGTTCTGCCTGATGCCAGACAGTCCAGTTTCTCCCTGTATGAGTCTGGGTCCCCAGAGACTCACCTGGAACTGGAGTTCAGAGCAGTTGGGAGCTTGAGACTCCCTCCCGATTGAAAAAAACAATGGTGTCCTCAGTTGCCAGCCTTTTCCACATGCGCCACGTCCTCAGTTGCCAGCCCTTTCGGTGTGCGCCTCTGTACCTCTGCATTTTACTTCCACACCTCCTCTGAGTCTCAGTGTGCTTTTCTCTTTCCTTCTAGTTGTAGAGTTTCCACTCAGCCAGCCTTCCTGTGGTTCTGGATGATGTCCGTTTTGTCTTTTAGTTGTATTTTTGAAGTGGTTGTGTGAGGCAGCAATTTCCGGTGTTTACCTATGCCGCCATCTTGGTTTCTTCTTTTCTTTGATGTTTAGAGACAGTGGAAGGGAAGGGAAGAGACAGAGAGAGAAAAACATAGATGCAAGAGAGACACATCATTGATTGGCTGCCTCCCACACACACCCATATACCCTGATCAGGGCTGGGGATCTAGCCTGCAACTGAGGCATGTGCCCTTGACCGGAATCAAACCTGGGGCCAATACTTGCATTAAAAATTTTTTTAAAAATTGATTTCAGAGAGGAAGGGAGAGAGAGAGAGAGAGAGACTTCAATGAGGAGAGAGAATCATTGATCAGTGTGTGAGCCCACAACCAGGCACGTGCCCTGACTAGGAATAGACCTGTGACCTCCTGGTTCATAGGTCTACTCTGGCCAGACTGCATTTGGTTTAAAATGGCAGCTTTATAGTAACAGATAGGAAAGCTTCTATGGCATGTGACAGAGCCCGCACTCAAAGAAGCTGGAGCAAAATAAATGTTTGGGTGGAGAGGAAGGGGGAAAATTGTGGCATATTGAATATATAGAGCAACTAATATGAATAAACAATTGTAGGTATCAATGTGAATAAATATAGAAAACAGCATTAAATTAAAAAAATAAGTTAGAGAAGGGTTTATAGTCTAAGCTAGTATTTAGATAAATCTTTTTAAACACCCCACACCATGATATATTACTTTGGAACAAATAAACATGTAGTCAAAGTATAAAAATATGGAGAGAAATAATAGACACCATATTCAGAATGAGGGAATAAAGTAGGTAATGATTTTGGAAGCTTATAAAAGGAGTTTCAAATATATCTATTAATGTTCTTTGACTTATATCTGGTGAGGATGGGGTAGAGATGAAAGAGGAGGGGATAGCACTTGTGGAAAGCATCGTTGTAGGAGTAGAGTGGCTGCTCCATTTTTTGGCTGGCAGTGTATTTGCATTTCTGAGCCAGGGCAGACAGTGGGGAGGGGCAAAGCATCTTTCTACCTTCCTTTCAGTCGTCAGGCTTTCTGCAATGAAGTGACAACACATTCATAGGTTGCCAATTATAGTTCACATCCAATTCTAAGGGCTTTGTAAATAGTGGCCATTTCTCCCAGATTTTGGCAATTAATTGCCAGTTCTAATTTTCACTATTGTAAGTTTCCATCATTTTTTGGGGGTCAGGTGTTTAATTATGCATCTGTAATTGTCAAAGCAGCTACACTATGTTGTTGTAATAAACAAACCCAAAGTGCAGTGGCTTAATCCAAGGAAGGCTTCTTCCTAGCTCCATCAGTATTCAATGCATGCATTTCTGGACAGCAGGCTCTCCCAGTGGTTCTCCAAGGGCAAAAGACAAAGAGAGAATCTTAAAAACAGCAAGAGAAAAACAGTTAGTTACCTACAAGGAAGTACCCATATGACTGTCAGCTGATTTCTCAACAGAAACTATTCAGGCCAGAAGGGAGTGGCAAGAAATATACAAAGTGATGAATAGCAAGAACCTACAACCAAGATTTAGAGTAAAGCTATCATTTAGAATTGACGGTCAGATAAAGAGCTTCACAGATAAAAAAAAGCTAAAGGAGTTCATCACCACCAAACCAGTATTATATGAAATGCTGAAGGGTATTCTCTAAGAAGAGGAAGAAGAAGAAAAAGGTAAAGAGAAAAAATTATGAACAACAAAGTGACAACAAATACATATCTATCAACAAGTGAACCTAAAAATCAAATGAATAAAAAACCTGATGAACAGAATAAACTGGTGAATATAATAGAATCAGGGGCATGGAAAGGGAGCAGACTGACAATTTTCGGGGGGAAGAGGTTGTGGCGGGTGCAGGAAGAGATTGGACAAAGAGCTTATACCTATGGACGAGGTCAGTGGCGGGGGGGGAGGGGGAGAAAGGCTTGGAATGGGGTGTGAATGGGGTGGAGAGGAGGTATGGGGGGGGGGGGGGGAAGAACATCTGTAATAATCCGAACAATAAAGATTTAAAAAAAATTTTTAAATCTACTTTAGATATTTTAAAATTTCTATTATGACTCGTTTTACCCAATGAGTTATTTTCAGGGTTTTAAAAAAATTCAAATAAATGGGAATTAAAAATCTATATTTGTATTAATGTCTAATTTAATTGCATACTTCTTTTTATAAAATTGTTGAGTTTTTCTTTATGGCCTAATTTTTAATAAATGTTTATAAATAATCATGTATGTGAGAACAATATTCTTATTATAATTGTCAGATGCAGAATTTAATATATATTTATTCAATATATGTTCAATATATGTTGTGTCATTTAGATCTTGTATATATATTTTTTATTTTTTTTCATCTATTTGAATTCTCACTAATTGAGAGAGATGTGTTGAAATCTTTCACTTTGATGGAGGATATATCACCTTGCTCCTACAGTTCTAATACATTTACTTTACATACTTCAAGACATTTTTATTAGTTACTGTTTAAAATTACTTCATCTTCCTGGAGAATTGAATTAAGCACTGAATCAAATTTTCTGTCCCTAATAATACATTTTACTTTAACATTTATTTTATGTGCTATTAGTACGGCTACAACAACTTTATTTTGGTTGTATTTACTTCATATTTCATTATCTGTTTACTTTTAAGTTTTGTTTTTTTAAAATGTATTTTATATCTTTTTAAAACAGCATATTTTAGATTTTAAAAGGCGAAAGATTTATGCGGTCTGTAGAGAAACCAGAGCATATATTTTAGATTTTATAAAATTTAAACTGTGACTCTTAATCTTTCAAAGTTTAGTTCACATTTATTTATGCTAATTATTACTATATTTGGACCAGTTTAAATATCTCAACTTATTATTTTTTTTTCTATTTCTTTTCACTGACTTCATCTCCCTTCCTCCTTTAAATTAATAGCTATCTCTTTTCAAAATACTGATCTGGGAATTGTTTGTTACTGATGCTCAATGAATCAAGAATCTCATATCAGAATGTAAATTAAAGCACTACTTCCTTCATTCAGAAAGTCATTATGTAAAAATCATGATGGCTAAACTAAGAAGAATGGTTAGTGACGTGATTGATATACACTCTGGTGCAAGATCCTTCTCTTGTCAAGAACAGATTAATAGTTCACAGACCAGCTTGGTGGAACTAATTTTCAGAAATAATATTTTTTAAAATTTATTATTTTCTTTAAAAAATATTTTTTATTGATTTCAGAGAAAGGAAAGGAGAGGAAGAGAGATAGAAACATCAATGATGAGAGAGAATCATTGATTGGTTGTCTCCTGCACACACCATACTGGGGATTGAGCCCACAACCTAGGCATGTGCCCTTACTGGGAATTGAACTGTGACCTCCTGACTTATAGGTCTACACTCAACCACTGAGCTATGCCAGCTGGGCAGAGAAATAATGTTTTAGCATGTTCTCATTCAACTTTCAACATACTTATAGTATTTAAGCTTTTAAATGGGGGTTATTATGGATACGTTTTACTTTGATGATAGATTTCTCACCCTCTTTTTAAGATAGCAACCAAGATATTTGGTCTCTTTAATTCATATCTCCATTGCAGCATCTCTTGTATTTGTTTGTTCTCTTATTTAAGAACTAGAGGCATGGTGCATGGATTCGTGCACATTGAAAGGAAATTAATCAGAAGGTGGCTGGCAGGGCAGGACTGGGCGAGATAGGCCGGGCACATCCTGGAGCCAACCTCCTGGGGTCCCTCCCAGGCCGGCTGCACTGGGGGCAGCGCCAGGGCTCGAAGGGCATCTGGGGAGTGAGTGGGGTCCCTCTGGCAGGTGAGGTCCCTCAGCCTGGCCTGTGGGGATCGGGTCGAAACTGACAGTCTGACATCCCCTGAGGGGTCCCAAAGTGTGAGAGGGCACTCTGCAAAGTTGCTGTTGCTTGGCAGCTCCTGCATTGAGCGTCTGCCCCCTGGTGGTCAGTGTGCATCATACGTACCAGCCGGTTGGCCGGTCGGCCGGTCGGCCGGTCACTTAGCCTTTTATATATATAGCTATCCCAAAGAACCCAGATGGTGGTGTAAGTAAACACCTGTACTTGCTGCCTCCCACAACCACATCAAAATTACAACTAAAATACAGAAAAACCATCATTCAGAACTGCCTGAAAGCTGGCTGAATGGAAGTCCTACAACTAGAGAAGTAAAGAAGAAAGAACATGGAGACTGATGGAGTGGCAGAGGCACAGAATGGGCTAATCTGACAACCACATGTGGCATTTCTTTTCAATTGGGAGAGTTATCTCAGCTGCAGAGGTCAGGTTCTGTTAGTGAGAAACACTTACTTGAGATAGCAAATGTGAAAAAAATAGGAGAAGGCATTATTCTCTGCAAGGCAGGTGAGTGAAAGGCAAATGACAGCCACATGACAGTCCCAGGTTTACTTTGAGTTCTGGGCATTCTTTTGCAAATTACTTGCTTTGATGTTGCCTGCAGCTGAAATCTTCAGCAGAGGTTTTCTGAGATTAAGCCTTCTGGCATCTGAAAGCTAGTGGTGGTTTCCCCAACCTTTGCCCCCCAAACCTTCCCTATTTTGTAAGCACTTGTCATATTTTATGGAATTTAAGATGACATTGATTTTTGTCACTAAGAAAGAAAAAATTCTACTAATTAAATTTTTTAACCCTAAGATTTTATTCCATAGTTTAAAAAGACCTCTATTAGACTTACGCAACAAGTTTGAAAAACATATTTCACAATCATACATATATAAAAATGCAAATATGAGAACAATAAATTTGCTGCTATTTATAAAATAACTTCATACTCAGAATTTTGCTCTTGTGAGTCCTTCTTCCACTTAGAGGCCTCAGTGTGTATGTTTCCCATAGTCAGGTGGCACCAGAAGCATATGTTGGGTCAATTCTTTAGAGTGCTCCATCCTTATCTCCTGCCTTTTCTTACAGGCTGCCATCAACTATTCTGCCAGTTTAACTGGTGTTATCTTGCATTTGTGTAAACTCATAGTCTGTTCTCAAAGAATTTTTAAAGGGTTTGAGGACTCAAAGTGTGAGGATTTGCAATGGTTCAGTCTGCCACCAGGAATGACCATAGGTTCTGCACTTCTCAATGAGCTAATTCTTTACTGTCTAAATACACATTCCTGCAATGCATCAAGAACTAACCTAACTGGTAGCCTGTGTAGGGTTCCTAGATATCTATTCTGAAGACTTTCAGCTATGTTCACTGATTGTAATAAATGTCCCACCCTGGAACAAAATGCTAGTGAGGAGACCAGGCATGGGTGGGGGCAGGGCATATATGACATCTCTGTACTTCTGCCCAATTTTTCTATGAACCTAAAATTGTCCCCCCAAAATAAAACCTTTTCAAAAATTAAATAGGACAACAACACTTTTATTAATAATTATGCATAGCTTCACTGCTTTCATAACCTGTGTCATGGTCTCGATCTCTTTAGTCTTAGAGTAGTGATAGTATCAGCCCTGGAGTTTCTTTAGCATTTTCTATTTGACTAAACAAATGCGTTTATTAATTTCCTCAACTGAATCACATGTTGCTGGAAATTAAGTAACTTTTGTTCACAGTCAGCAAAAAGTTTCTGACGAATTGATATGCAGCGCCTTAAGGATGATCCTGATGCTGCATGAATTATTCACACAAGCCTCTCTTTGATCTGCTCTGGATGATTTGTCTATTTCTCCTGCTTTCTTTTCCCTCTGAATTTGGGTTCCCCTAAAAGCAGAGCCTGAGACAAGGGTGTGGGTGCGTAGACCATATTTAGATAGTGATCTTTGGAAACAAGTGACCCTCTGGGACATTAACTTCACCCCTCTGGGCATTGACTGTACCCCACACCCAAATTTCCAGGCATAAATACTCCCTTATTGTTTTGAGTAAAGAGAAAGAATAGTGATGAAGACAGAGAGGTGGCTACTGGGAAGCACTATGCTGGTCTTGCTTCTCATTTAATTTGCTAGGCCAAATGCATAAAGTTGAAACTTAACATGAGCTCATGACATTTATTCTCCCAGTCAGTTTGTACTTCTGCCTTTTTACCAGAAGTGGGATTGATGCTGTCCGTCTAACCCCACTGGATCTTTTCTGCATTCTCCTATTCACTCCAAACCTCCATTAGGCCATAGTAAATTAGTAATTTGACAATGTCCTGGAGATGTCAGACCCTAGTGAATCTGGTTGACAAGTGTTCACTTAGCAGAGCCTGTTCACTTCTCATCACATTTCTGCAATCTGATTCCTGGCTATGATCACTTTCCCTGAGTGTTGCCGCACCAGGAGGCTCTGCCTGTGTCAGAGAGGTGTCAGGTGCTATTGGGAATTTTAAAAATCCATGCAGTTGTGGCTGAGTTCCAGGAGTATAGCTGCAGGCTCAGGAGTAGTCCTACATGAGGGATAGTCTACCAAAGTCAGCAACTCAAACTCTGGGACAGCCGAGAGAGTGGAAAACACATGTGAACTGAACTGGAACCTTTAGGAAAGGCCCAGGAGGGAGCCTGGTCTGAGCAGCGAGTTTGAGGTGGAGGAGCAATATTGAAAAGGGCTCCTGGGACACTTTCTTTTTGGAGCCCAGGCCTCCCAAGCATCTTAAAATGTGTGCTCTTCACCTAGTTGGTTTGGCTCAGTGGATAGAGTGTCAGCCTGCGGACCGAAGGGGGGTTCGATTTCCTTCAAGGGCACATGCCCCAATTGCAGGCTCCATCCCCAATAGGGGGCGTGCAGGAGGCAGCCGATCAATGATTCTCTCTCATCATTGATGTTTCTCTCTCTCTCTCTCTCCCTTTCCCTTCTTTTCCGAAGTCAATAAAAATATATTAAAAACAAAACAAACAAACAAAAAAACCCTGCCAGTTAAAAAAAAAGGTGTGTGCTGTTCCTCTTTAGTCACCAAATTGTCTGGTCCAAGCCATTGTGTCACCTGTGCTGGAACTTGTGGGGGAATTGCTGTCCCTGCCTGTTGGGTGACGCTGACCAGCTCCTGGAGGACCTGCATACAGTGGAGTCATGCCCCCTCTGTTTATCACTGGGGAATAGCCATACCCGTTTGCTTTCCCAGGAGTTAGGGTGGGGTGGAGGGAGGGGTCTATGGTGTCTGGAAGGAGCAGTAAAGCTTCTTTTAATTTACTCATTCTTTGTGAGTCTATGTTGTCTATAAACTTGCACTTGTTAGCCAGGAAACAGTTTACTTCCAGCTCCAGAGGCCTTGAGTGATGTACCACAAGGATCTATAGCCCCTATTGGATTGCATCGTTCTTGGGTCTCAGACTTGGGTTCAAATGCTGTTCCTCTGGTGAAAACCATGTGTGATTCTCTTAGATTCTTTGAGTCTTGGTTTCATCCTTTATATGGTGGTTAATTATACCTGTCTCAAAGCATCATCGGGAGATTAAATAAAACAATGATGCAAAGAGCCTGGCATGGAGTTCCAGAAATGTCAGTCCTCTAATATAGCCTAATATGTCAGCTGTGATATCTGACGCTAAAGCCTTAAAAATACAATTTAAATTTAATGAAAGAATACGATACTTATACATTATTAAAAAAGAAACACTCTGAGAAAAATCTTTAGATTGAAAATAAAAGAATTTTAAAGGTGGAAGTATAGTTTTATTTCCTAAATGCAATTGTTTCCAGTGACTATTTTATTCACTTTAGATGGAAAAAAAGGTCATATAGAAGAGATAGCCTTTGTATAAAAACATCTAATGAAATGCAGATAAGTAAACACATAATTTGTTACAGACTATGTGCCCAATGTATTTTGGCACATAAAATATTTACTCTGATAGACTGAAGCTGTTACTCTTAACTGGGTCTGAGTTGTTATTGAGACTGAGTGTTTTTAATCTAGTAAACGGTAACGACTTCATCACTTCTGACTGTGTGTGTCTGCTTTCAGCCCGGAATGAGATTTTATTGCCTTCCAGTTTCTGTAAGAGTGCTTGATAGACTATTTCTCTAAGATCCTGTGTTTGAAAAACAACAACACATTGAATACTTGTTAATTTATATTTATATTCAAAACTTTAAATTTGTTCTAACCATAAGAATTTTCTCTTATATATTCAGTTTTGTGTGAAAGCCAAGAACTTGAGCAGCACAAAAGTATGTCAGCTCAAAGTTTCTCTTCAAAATGCTTTAATGTTTTGGTTTCTGCCCTCCCCATTGCTTACTTCATTTGTATTAGAAAAAAGGTGTTGTTTTGATTATGTTCTAAGTAGGTATATTTTGAGGGGGAAAAAACAACCCAAACACTTGCTTTAAGTGATCATTGCTAGGGTTTATTTCAGCTTCAAGTTTACTTAGTGTTTTTAAGTTTACTTCTGGAGATGCAAGTTATATTTTAGTTTAACTTGAGTTTCCTTCATTACTAAGTCTAGTCTCTGTGTGGCTTCAGAGGTTTGGGGCTTCAGATTTGTGCCCTCTTATATTAGGGGCATGAGTGAGAAGCTGCTGATGTTATCTAAAGCTCAAGATTCTGAATTGTTTTTGGGCTGCAGGTGTCTCAGATGCTTTGGCCTAGTGTCACAGCAGAGACTGGGTTCCCTCAACCTGGGCATGCGTGGCACTGAGTCAGCATTTCTCCCAGGCTCCCAAGCAATGTGGAGGGTGCTGGTCTGAGGATCACACTGACTAGAAAGAGTTCAGTGAACACATTTTAAAACTTAACTGTTTGGGTTTAAATGCCTATTCTACCATTTATTAGCTATGCGACCTTAAGTATGGCATTTAGCTGCTCTGTGCCTCCATTTGGCATCTGTCAAAATGGGAGTGATTAATATGACATTTAGTGTTAAGGTTTCATTTAAAGAATAACTGATAAAATACATGTAAAGTATTGAATGTCTAATAGCAAAGTGATAACTACTAATAAATATTAATATTTATTTTATCTGGTGAAAATAGTTTCTAGGAAATTGGGGGAAGAAGAGGAGAGGAAGGAGTCCTAAGATTTACTTTTGCTTGAGTAACATTTCAGTACAACGTGATGACTAACCATCCCGGTTTCCCCAGGACTGTTCTGGTTTCAGCACTGAAAATCCTGTACCTTGGGAAACCCCTGGCTTCTGAGCCAATCAGAACATAAGGTTACTCTTATGTTCTATACTAGAGGCCGGGTGCAAAAAATTTGTGCACTCGGGGGGGAGGGGTCCCTCAGCCTAGCCTATGCCCTCTTGCAGCCTGGGACCCCTCGGAGGATGTCCACCTGCTGGCTTAGGCCTGCTCCCTGAGGGATCGGGCCCAAGCTTGCAGTCAGACATCCCTCTGGTAGCCCGGGAGCCCTCGGGGGATGTCCACTTACCAGCAGGGAGCAGACCTAAGCTGCAGTCAGACATCCTTACTGCTGCTGAGGAGGCGGGAGAGGCTCCCGCCACCACTGCTGTGCTGGCAGCCATCAGCCTGGCTTGTGGCTGAGCAGAGCTCCCCCATGTGGGAGTGCACTGACCACCAGAGGGCAGCTCCTGCATTGAGAGTCTGCCCCCTGGTGGTCAGTGTGTGTCATAGTGACCAGTCATTTCCAGTCTTTCTGCTGTTAGGGTCAATTTGCATATTACCCTTTTACTATATAGGATAGAGGCCTGGTGCACAGGTGGGGGCTGGCTGGTTTGCCCTGAAGGGTGTCCCGGATCAGGGTGGGGGTCCCGCTTGGGTGCCTGGCCAGCCTGGGTGAGGGACTGATGGCTATTTGCAGCTAGTCACACCCCCTTCAGGGAGGGGGGTCCCCACTGGGGTACCTGGCCAGCCTGGGTGAGGGGCTGATGGCTGTTTTCAGGCTGCCACACCCACTTTAGGGTGGGGGTCCCCACTGGGGTACCTGGCCAGTCTGGCTGAGGGGCTGAGGGCCGTTTTCAGGCTGGCCAAGCCCCGTTGTGACAGCAGCTCCCAGCCTCTCCTTTTTTTCTTTTTCTTTTTTATTCTGAGATTTATTTACTTTCTATAATTGAAACTTTGTAGCCTTGAGAGGAGCTCAGAGCCTGCCAGGGCAGGTGGGAAGCTTGGCTTCCTCCATCGCCAGGGGCAACCCAAGCTTTCTGCTTGCTCCAGCTCTGTGGCTGCAGGCCGCCATCTTGGTTGGATTAATTTGCATATAGTCACTCTGATTGGCTGGTGAGCATGGCTTAAGGCATAGTGAAGGTACGATCAATTTGCATGTTTGTCTTTTATTAGTCTTCACAGCAGTCTTTGACATAAATACCATGATCTGAAATCACAGATGGGCATGGCTAGTATGCAGTGAAGCCTCTATTCAAACCTGCTTTGGAGTGACTTCTAATCCTTGTGTGCTCCATCACACCTGCTGTGCATTCAAATGTTCTTGCATCCTTATTTAGCCTTTTAAATTGTATTTCTGAAGCATATTTGGTTTAGAATGAAATAAAGGAATAAAAGATCTTTAACCTCCATAGGTTACTTTAAAAATCAGTGGGATCAGTGGGTAATTAGGAATACACTTGACATGCCAAAATCATGAGGCTGCCCTGGTCCAGGGTGTGAGGAAAGGCATCTCCTTTTCAAGACTTGCTTTTTTATTTCAAAGACTGGCTTTTTGTAGACCAAATTAAATGGACAGTGGGTTAAGATGAGGCAGAATCCTATATAATAAAAGCTAAGTGTCTGGTCAGTCATTCAACCAATCAAAGCGTAATATGCTAATGATATGTTAAGGCCGCCCAACCGCTTGCTCTGATGTGCACTGACCACCACGGGGTAGATGCTCTGACTGGTAGGTTAGCTTGCTGCTGGGGTCCGACCAATAGTGACTGAGTGAGACAGGCTAGACACACACTGGAGTCCTCCCAGGCCCTGGACACGGTCCCTCCCCAGCTGGCCAACCTCTTGCATTCCTCTCTGGCCCCAATCATGCACCAGTGGGGTCCTTTGGCCTGGCCTGCACCCTCTCACAATCTAGGACTCCTCGGAGGATGTTGGAGAGCTGGTTTCAGCCCGATCCCGCAGGTCAGACTGAGGGACCCCACTGGTGCACAGATTCATGCACCAGGCCTCTAATATTTAAATAACTAGAGGCCCGGTGCACAAAAATTTGTGCACTCGGGGGGGGGGTCCCCCAGCCCGGCCTGTGCTCTCATAGTCTGGAACCCCTTGGGAGATAACGACCTGCTGGCTTAGGCCTGCTCCCGGGTGGCAGAGGGCAGGCCCAATCCCTAAGTGCAGCCCCTGGTCAGGCTCAGAGCAGGGCCGATTGGGGAGTTGGGGCGCTGCCCCGTCATGCACAGAGCAGGGCGGATAGGGAGGTTGCAATGCCACCCTCAGTCACGCTCAGGGTAGACTGATTGGGGGGTTGGGGCACCGCCCCCTGTTATACTCAAGGCAGGGTCAATGGGGAGGTTGTGGCGCCACCCCCTGTCACGCACAGAGCAGGGCCGATCAGGGGGTTTGGGCGCTGCCCCCTGTCACTCACAGAGCAGGGCCAATCAGGGGGGTTGCGGTGCTGCCCCCTGTCACTCACAGAGTAGGGCCGATAGGGGAGTTGGGGCACCGCCCCCTGTCACACATAGAGCAGGGCGGATCAGGGGTTGGGGCGCTGCACCCTGTCACACTCAGGGTAGAGCCAAAGGGGAGGTTATGGCTCTACCCTGTCACACACAGAGCAAGGCCCGTGGAGGAGGGTTGGGGCACCACCCTCTATTACCCACAGAGCAGGGCCGATCAGGGGGTTGAGGCACCGCCACTGTCACACTCAGGGCAGGGCCGATGGAGAGGTTATGGTTCTACCCTGTCACACACAGAGCAGGGCCGATCAGGGGTTTGGTGCGCTGCACCCTGTCACACACAGAGCCGCAGGGCAATCGGGGGATTGGAGAGCTCCCCCCTATCAGGCACAGAGCAGGGCTGATCAGGGGGTTTGGGCGCTGCCCCCTGTCACGCTGATCCCAGTGCCGGGAGCCTCGCTGCTCCGCTGATCCCGGTGCCGGGAGGCATATTACCCTTTTACTATATAGGATAGAGGCCTGGTGCATGGGTAGGGGCCGGCTGGTTTGCCCTGAAGGATGTCCTGGATCAGGGTGGGGGTCTCCACTGGGGTGCCTGGCCAGGCTGGCTGAGGGGCTGAGGGCTGTTTTCCCGCTGGCAGTTGACTAAAAGCTCCCAACCACTCCTTGTTTTCTTTTTTTTTATTTTTTATTCTGGGCCAGCTTTAGCTCTGAGGCCTCACTGCTGAAAACATGGATACAATGTTGCGGTCCGGGGCTGACTGAAAGCCGGTTTTGTTTAGCTTCTTATTTACAACATAGTAATAGTTGCTTAGAGTTGCAGTTGAGAGGCCGGCAAGTGAGGCGGGGAACGTTGGAGTCTGCAGTTCCTGGAGGAAGCAAACCTCCCTGCTAGCTTCAGTGCATGGCTGCTGGCCGCCATCTTGGCTGACAGTTAATTTGCATAAGGATATGCTGATTAGCCAATGGGAAGGGTAGCGGTTGTATGCCAATTACCATGTTTCTCTTTTATTAGTGTAGATTATAAGAGAGACTGTTAGTTTGTGGAAGGGGCTAGGGAAAATCTGATTTTATTATATTTTTCTTCCTGACCCTTTTTTTCTAGTCTTCTGTCCAAACCACCAGACACATGTTCCTTACCTTTCTTCATTTCTCTGCATTTGTAACAAGTTAATTGGAGCAGATACAATTGGGCTTTGTCAAGTGGTGACCTCAAGGGATGCCTAGACATAAGCAAGTCCTCAGATTATGCCATCATCCTGTCTGAGCTTCTGTGGCAGCCAAGAACCATGTCAGCTGGAGTCCTCTCCTTAGTCTTCATGAAACAATCACTGGAACTCCAGAATATTTCTGCAAATACTTCTCAGAATTTGCTCAGTTTTACTGTTAAGAAAGCTACTGCTCATTGCCAAAGGAATTTTCATAATGGATTCCAAAGCAGAGTTTCCTCAGTGGACAGAGTGGGCCTTGGTGGAGGTCACATTTTTTATGTTCTAAGATGGATTTGGATATGACATTTAACATAACAACTTAAAAAATTCAATCCTATCTAATAATAGACAAACATGGTAATTAACCGTACCCCCGACACGCTTCCCATTGGCTAATCAGGGCGATATGCAAATTAACTGCCAACCAAGATGGCGGCCAAAAGCCAGGCAGCTGAAGCGAACAGGAGGCTTGCTTGCTCCAGTGATGGAGGAAGCCAAGGTTCCCCACCTGCCGCTGCCGGCCTCTGAGCTGCTCTCTAAGAAACATTGTTGCAAATATAGAAGCTAAACAAACCCCAGAAACCTGCTTTCAGCCAGCCGGGCCTCAGAGCTGGAGTTGCAACAGTGTTTCAATTATAGAAGCCAAACAAACCCAGATACCTGCTTTCAGCAGCCAAGGCCTCAAGCTGGAGCCGGCCTCAGAGCTAAAGCCGGCTCTCAGCTCCAGTGACAGCATAGAAGGTAAATAAATCCCAGAATTAAAAAAAAAGAAAAAAAGGAGAGGTTGGGAGCTTCAGTCACCCGCCAGCCTGAAAACGGCCCTCAGCCCCTCACCCAGACTGGCCAGGCACCCCAGTGGGAACCCCCACCCTGAAGGGGGTGTGACCAGCTGCAAACAGCCATCAGCCCCTTATCCAGGCTGGCCAGGCACCCAAGCGGGACCCCCACCCTGATCCGGGACACCCTTCAGGGCAAACCAGCCAGCCCCCACCCGTGCACCAGGCCTCTATCCTATATAGTAAAAGGGTAATATGCAAACTGACCCTAACAGCAGAAAGACTGGGAATGCCTGGTCAGTATGACACACACTGACCACCAGGGGGCAGACTCTCAATGCAGGAGCTGCCCTCTGGTGGTCAGTGCACTCCCACATGGGTGAGCTCTGCTCAGCCACAAGCCAAGCTGATGGCTGCCAGCACAGCGGTGGTGGTGGGAGCCTCTCCTGCCTCCTCAGCAGCGCTAAGGATGTCTGACTGCAGCTTAGGTCTGCTCCCCGCTGGCAAGTGGACATCCCCCGAGGGCTGCCAGGCTGCCAGAGTGATGTCTGATTGCCATCTTGGGCCCAATCCCCCAGGGAGCGGGCCTAAGCCAGCAGGTGGTCATCCCCTGAGGGGTCCCAGACTGCAAGAGGGCACAGGTTGGGCTGAGGGACCCCCCTCCCCCCACGAGTGCACTAATTTTTGTGCACCGGTCCTCTAATATATTGATAAATAAAAATATAAATAATAAAAATAAGTTAATGCCAGTTATCTTACAATTTGTAGAATCAACAACATTTCAAAGCAGGGACCCTTATTATACTTACTTATTTATGTGTATTTTAAAACTGTTTTAATGTTGAGTGGATTTGAAATATATAAATCTGTGTTCAAACACTTGATTTTGTTATTTACAAACATTTTATAAATGATGGGTATTTTAATGAAAATATCCCTATTTTATCTATTTGATTCTTATTCTACAATTTTAATTGAAGATAAAACCTGTGAGTAAATTACTTTTTCAAATAAACTGCAAAGATCACTAAAATTGTTGAAAAAAATGATTGAAAAGTAGAAAGGTTAACAAAAAAAAGTAGAAAGAAATTTTAGAATTATTTCATATCAGTGGTTCTCCAAGTGTGGTTCTTGCACCAGAAGCATCAGCATTACCTGAGAACTTGTTAAACATGAGAATATTGCACTGTATCCCATATCTATTGGTTCAGAAACTCTGGGGGAGGGGCTCAGCAAGCTGTACTTTAATAAGCTTCCCAGGTGATTGCAATATGTGTTCATGTGTGAGAATCCCTAATCTAGAGCATCAAGAAGAGGGAAACTAAAATGATGACTCACACATTAGATAGCCTCTTTTTCTCTCTGCCTTCTACAGAAGTAATGACCATTAGACAGTGTGGTGTAATGAAAAGAATTTGAATTTTGAAGTGTGAAGATCTAGTTTCAATTTGCAACTTTATATATGCAAATCACTTAAGTACTTTGCATCATGGTTTCTAATATATAAAATGTTTATTATAATTAGCCTCCCCTCAACTCAGTCTCATAGAGCTGTGATCAAATGCAGATATGCATGTGAGGGCAATTTTTAAATTACCCAGTGCTATGCAAATGCTACTTTCATATGATTATTACTGCCAGGGTGATTATAATTCTCAAAACTTTTTCTCCTCACTACCCACACTTTGCCCCATTGAAATTTAATTACCTCTTGTTAAGTTTTATAAAGCAGAGATTTAATAAAAAAGAAATTGGACAATTTAAAATGAGAAAATAAACCAGAGTTCTTGTTATTTCTTTTATATATGAAATGAGAGATACGAATTTTTTCTTTGTTTCATGAATCTACAGTGTAAAATGAGTTAATAGCACACTTCAGTGAAACTGTGGCAATAATAATGCATTTGGAACATTAAGTATCAAATTTCTGTCACATATTTCAAACACTGTTTTACATTTTTCTGGTTTAACCTCTCGACACCAATGAACTTAAGGATTGTAACTGAAGGATAAGTGAGCAAAAGAGCAGTTCAAGTGATAATATATCCATTTCCATTCTATTTTCTGGACAGAGATCTTTTATGCTAAGTTCATGTGAGAGTAAATTTTTATGACAAAATTATAACCCTCACATAGATGTTACTCAGGCAGGCTGAGATCTGTCTTAGTATAATGGGTTTTGTGACAATGAAATGCAAGAGATTCTCCCAAAAGCTTTGCCTAAGGAATTTCTGACAGTAGCCTATATGCTGCTGAGATTGTCAAGATGCTATTATGACTCATTTCTACTCATTACAGAAAAATGACCTGGTATTTTAATCATGAAATACAATTGTGTTGAAAAGGAGTAAGAATTGTAAAGGCATAATCTTTGAAATATTGCCATGTATTCATATTAGCTGCACTATTTAGTAAGTGCTGTTGCTTTTAATGTGGCTTTATGTAATAAAACCTTCAAATTTGGAAGGTTGCATATATTTTTTACTCCTAATTTGAGTTCCACTCATAATTTTCTGTCACTAGTTGAATGAAAAGGAGGTGTCTTCTACAACCAGAGGTAATCTGAACTTCATATAATTCTCCATAAATTCTTTCTTCACTAAATGGTAGAATACTACTTCTCCTATTTCAATGGGTTAACATTTTTAGTGAAAATAGGTAAAGTTGCCTTAAAATATTGTAACATATGCATCTACAATATCATAGTATCTATAAGAACCATATATTTTCTTCTCCCACTTTATTGAGATACAATTGACATAGACATTGTATAATTTAAGGTATTTAACCTGATGATTTGATACATGTATATGCTGTGAAATGATTATCACAACAAGATTATTTAAAACCTTCATCATCTCACATAATTATGTTTTCTTGTATGCATGGAGAACATTTAAGGTTTACTCTGAACTTTCAAATATATATGATACCCAATGTCCATCCATTTGAAATGACCAAAGTAATTTAAACATTTTTGTGAGAACAAGTTGCTAGGGGAGAACCTCAGAACAGAGAAAATTTGTATATTCTCAGTGACCTGTTGTAAGTTTTTCTGGGAATTAACTTGTTTATTTTTATATCTAAAGGAATTCATACATAGATGTTTATCTTAGATGAGAAACAGACTCTTGTCAATGAGCCTCTTGTTTACTTAGCCAATGAGCACTTCTGTGGTGTATCCAATGTGTAGGATGCAGAAAAGTTACTTATGATAAAACATTTTAAAATCAATTTGGAGTCATAATACCCATTGGATACTCAAATTTATTTACATTAGTAAAAATAATCAGTAAGATCTTTTCTTTTCTTTTTTTACTTTTTAATTGAATTTATTGGGGTGACATCCTATCTAATAAAAGAGAAACATGGTAACTAACCGTAACTTCGCTACCCTTTCCATTGGCTAATCAGGGCGATATGCAAATTAACTGCCAACTAAGATGGCGGCCAGCAGACAGGCAGCTGAAGCGAACAGGAGGCTTGCTTGCTCCAGTGACGGAGGAAGCCAAAGTTCCCCACCTGCCACTGCTGGCCTCTGAGCTGCTCTCTAAGAAACATTGTTGCAAATATAGAAGCTAAACAATCCCCAGAAACCTGCTTTCAGCCGTCAGAGCTGGAGTGAGCAGGACTGAAACAATGTTGCAATTATAAAACCCAAACAAACCCTGGATTCCTGCTTTCAGCAGCTGAGGCCTCAAGCTGGAGCCGGCTCTCAGCTCCAGTGACAGCCATAGAAGGTAAATAAATTCCAGAATAAAAAAAAAAAGAAAAAAGGAGAGGTTTGGAGCTTCAGTTGCCCGCCAGCCTGAAAACGGCCCTCAGCCCCTCACCCAGACTGGCCAGGAACCCCAGTGGAGACCCCCACCCTGAAGGGGGTGTGACCAGCTGCAAACAGCCATCATCTCCTCATCCAGGCTGGCCAGGCACCCAAGTGGGACCCCCATCCTGATCCGGGACACGCTTCAGGGCAAACCAGCCGGCCCCCACCCCTGCACCAGGCCTCTATCCTATATAGTAAAAGGGTAATATGCCTCCCAGCACCAGGATCAGCGGAGCCGCGAGACCTCCCGGCCTGGGATCAGCCGAGCCGCCAGCCCTCCTGGCCCCTGGAGAAGCATGACAGGGGGAAGCACCCAAACCCCCTGATCGCCCTGAGGCTCTGTGTGTAACAGGGGGTGGGGCCACAACCTCCCTATCTGCCCTGCTCTTTTCCTGACAGGGGAAGGCGCCCCAACCCCCTGATCGGTCCTGCTCTGTGCCTGATAGGGGGGAGCTCCCCATCCCCCTGATCAGCCTGTGTGACAGGGTGCGGCGCCCCAACCTCCCCATGGGCCCTGCTCTGTGTGTGACGGGGTAGAGCCGCAACCTCCCCATCGGCCCTGCCCTGAGTGTGACAGCAGCGGCGCCCCAACCCCCTGATCAGCTCTGCTCTGTGTTTGACAGGGTGCGTTGCCCCAACCCCCCCATGGGCCCTGCTCTGTGTGTGACAAGGGTCGGTGCCCCAACTCCCCTATCGGCCCTACTCTGTGAGTGACAGGGGGGAGTTCCCCAACCCCCTGATCGGCTCTGCTCTGGGCATGACAGTGTATGGAGCCCCAACCCCCTAATGGGCCTTCCTCTGTGTGTGACAGGGGGTGGCGCAGCAACCTCCCCAATCGGCCCTGCTCTGAGCCCGACCAGGGGCTGCACCTAGCTAATGGGCCTGCCCTCTGCCACCCAGGAGCGGGCCTAAGCCAGCAGGTCATTATCTCCCCAGGGGTCCCAGACTGTGAGAGGGCACAAGTGGGGCTGAGGGACACTCTCCTGCTCTGCCAGTGCACAAATTTTTGTGCACCGGGCCTCTAGTCTATATATAAAAGGTTAAACGACTGTCCGACCATCTGACTGGGTGGTAGGCATGACTTGCACTGACCACCAGGGGGCAGACGCTCAACGCAGGAGCTGCTGAGCTGTGGTGACTTGATAGTGGTGGTTCTCAGGTGATGCACCCTGGAACCAGAGAGGAGGGTGCCCGATTCTGGGGTGCGTCACCTGAGAACTGCCCTCTCGCAATCTGGGACCACTCAGGGGATGTCAGAGAGCTGGTTTCAGCTTGATCCCCACAGGCCAGGCCGAGGGACTCCCACCTGCCAGAGGGACCCCACTTACTCTGCAGATGCCCTTTGATCTGCAGCACTGTGTGTGGCCGGCAGGTGAGGGACATCAGGAGGTTGGCTCCAGGGTGTGTCCAGCCCATCTCGCCCAGTCTCACCCTGCCGGCCACCTTCTAGTTAATTTTCTTTCCATGTGCACGAATCCATGCACCAGGGCACTAGTTAGTTAATAAAATTACATAATTTTCAGGTGCATAATTCTATAATGCATCATCTGTGCATTGTATTGTGTGTTCACAACCCCAAGTCAAGTTTCTTTCTATCACCATTTATCCCCCCTTTTCCCTCTCTTACCTCCCCCACTCTATATTTTCTTATATAATGGAGATGTGTGTCTCACCCATTAGACCATTGCCAGAAAAAAAAAAAATTCAAAATATAAAATAATGTCCCTTGAGTGAATTTTGTAGTAAGAAAACTAGAAAAGGAATGATTTAGAAAATTTTTTTTGTGTGTGAGACATATTATAAGAGATAGCATAACTTGTAATTTGGGTACAAAGTGCTCTTACTTGTAAATGAGGAATGACAAGGGAAGACTCACAACACTGAGTACTAAAACTTCCCCATAAAGTTTTAGTTTTTAATTTTAACATGGATATTTTTCTTTGCCTCTTTATTTTCACAATTTAAATGAAGTCAAAAAAGCAAAATACCCTAGATACAATGAAAAAGCTATTTAATTAAGATAAGGAATTGTTTTGTTAGAATTTTTGATTTTTTACTCAAATGATTTTCCACTGATTGAGAAAATAAATGTAAAACTACATAATTGCTTAATAACATAGGGCATAAACCTTTTGTGTCCTTTGTAAACTGAATAATGGATGAACACAGGATGATAATAAACAATTGGGATTATCTTCTCACCTCCTCCATCCATACACCCAATGGAATTATGTAAATTTTAAGGTTAGAATTTCTTTCAGTTCTTTCTCAGTTGAGTAAGCAAGTGTGAATGAGTGAATAATTCCCAAATGACATGTTCAATGGAACAAATTTACATTTCCGTGTTCTGAGCCAGTTTTGAATGCTAAATATTTAGGTATAAATATTATATTTTTATAAGGAACAGTTTAATCTCAACCACAGTTTTATTTTTTAATTTCTTGCTTTTGTCATTTTTTTCCTCTTCACTTATACAGCAATTTTGTTAGTTCATATTGGTTTCCCCCAGACAATTTTACATGGGAAACTTTTATCTACCTCATAACTATCAGAAACACTATCGCCTTGTAGGTTTGGTAGTACTTGTTTTTTTATGATCCCTAAAAGATTCATGAGGAGTGTCCCAGATTATTTGTTGACTTGATTTCTCAGGATCTTATAGGTCCTCAAAAATTTTATCCAGAGTGTTCTGAAAAGCAAGTTTATAGGAAATTAAGGAACTTTTACTTGGCTTCAAATTCTATCAGGTATCTGTGTTCTTGATTTCTGGAATGTAGACAGCACTGATTTCACATGTTGAAGTATTAAATAATTAAGGTTGGGGAAAAGAAATTTTGTAACACTCTTTTAAACAATACCATTATAAGCAGTATAAATGCAACAATACTCTGATTGGCTTTGGTTAAAATGACTGTCTCTCTCTTTTCAACTTGTACTACATTCCAGGCTTCCTTTCTATCCATTATGGGGCCAGGGCTCACAGCTGACCACACTGTCTTGGCTGTGTCTTTAACTGCCAAGAGGTTTTGGCAGGTAGCTCCTCTGGTTATGACAGGCTAAATTAAACTGTTTTGAACTTAATACATTTTATGTTGATGGAAACTAGCTGTTTAAAGCACTGAGATTCGGGACCCAAGATGGCTGCTGACAGGACAGCAGGCTGCAAGATAATGTATGAGTGAGAGAATGAAAGGAGAGTGTGTGGATGTGCAGGGGGTGTCTGTATTTGTGCGTGAGGGACAGCTATATTCCAAGGGACTGTTGGGGACTGGTGGACTGGGCTACCCTGGCCGGGCAGCCTCTACTGCTGCTGAAATCTGTCCTGGAGTGGCCAGCTCTGCCGCAGAGACTGCGTCATCTTGAAGGGGAGAGTGGATGTGATCTGAAGCCCAGCCTTACCTTCAACTGGGGAGACCTCGGATACCTCCCAGGACCCTACAACCACAACTCTCAGGGACCAACTGCCTCAGCTGCAAACCCAGGAACACTGGGACTACAACCTCCTTGACCACGGGCACATAAAAATCTGTCCAGGGGGAAACAAAGCAGCACAAATATACAATCAAGCCCTGTGCCTTCTCACAAAGCAGATAGAAGGAACAGCTGAATCGAATAACATCCACCCAGAACTGGTGAATTAAACACAGATGGTGAGGCAATCCATGGATGGAAAGGTCAGATATCACCTAGAGCAGCGGTTCTCAACCTGTGGGTCATGACCTCTTTGAGGGTCGAACGACCCTTTCACAGGGGTCACCTAAGACCATCAGAAAACACATATATAATTACATATTGTTTTTGTGATTAATCACTATGCTTTAATTATGTTCAATTTGTAACAATGAAATTGGAGGTCACCACAACATGAGGAACTGCATTAAAGGGTTGTGGCATTAGGAAGGTTGAGAACCACTGACCTAGAGAAAGGAGAGAGAGAGCTACATATGCAGATACCTAGATAGGAGCAATCATGGAGAGACAAACAAACAGCCCACATACGAAAAAAAAGGAGAAATCACCAGAAAAGAAAGTAAATGAAATAGAGGCAAGCAATATGTCAGAGAAAGAATTCTGAGCAATGGTCATATGGTTGCTGAAAAGGATGGAAGACAAATTCAACGTTATGAGTAAGAACCAAGAGGAAATGAAAAATGACATCGTTGCAATAAAGAACTCAATAGAAAGCATCAACAGTAGACTAGAAAAAGCAGAGGACTGCACCAGTGAGCTAGAAGACAAGGTAGGAAAAAATATGCAAGTAGAGCAGCATCTAGAAAAAAACTTTAAACAACAGGAGGAGAGCCTAAGGGAACTTTGGGACAACATGAAATGAAACAACATCTGCATAAGGGGTGCCAGGAGGAGAGGAAACTGAGCAAAGAATAGAAAACCTGTTTGAAGAAATAATGATAGAAAACTTCCCTGATATTGGGAAGAAGAAAAAACTCACACAAGTTCAAGAAGCTCACAGCATCCCAAACAAGATGAACTCCAAAAGACCCACACCAAGACACATTATAATAAAATTGACAAACACCAACAACAAAGTAAGAATCTTAAAGGCTGCAGAAAGAGACAGAAAGTTACCTACAAAGGACCCCCCATCAGACTAGCGACTGATTTCTCAACAGAAACACATCAGGCCAGAAGGGAATGGAATGAAATGTACAAAGTCATGCAAAGGAAGGGTCTGAATCCAAGAATACTGTACCCAAAAAGGCTATCAATCAAAATTGAGGGTGAAATCAGGAGCTTCACAGATAAAAAAGGACTAAGGAAGTTTATTACCACCAAACCAGCAATGTAAGAAATGCTAAAGGGTCTGCTGTAAAAAGAAGAAATAGAAAGGGAAGAAGGAACACAGGCATAAAGAATAAAAATGGCCACAAACAAGTACCTATCAATAATAACTTTAAAAGTAAATGGATTAAATGCCCCAATCAAAAGACATAGGGTAGCTGAGTGGATAAGAAAACCTGACCCATATATCTGCTGTACATAGGAAACCCACCTCAGAACAAAGAACTCACACAAACTGATGGTGGAGGGATGGAAAAAAGTTTTTCAGGTGAATGGAAATGAAAAAAAAGTTGGGGTAGCAATACTTATATCAGACAAATTAGACCTGAAAGTGAAGGCCATAATATGAGATAAGGAAGGCCACTTCATAACACTAAAGGGAGCAATTCATCAAGAAGATCTAACTCTGGTAGACATATATGCACCCAATACAGGAGCACCCAAATACATAAAAAATCTTCTGGAGGATATCAAGGGAGAGATTGACAACAATACAGTCATAGTAGGGGACTTTAATACCCCACGAACACCAATGGACAAATTCTCTAAACACAAAATCAGCAAAGAAACATCAATCCTAAATGACTCACTAGATCAGATGGACTTAATTGACAACTTCAGAATATTTCACTCCAAAGCTACAGAATATATATTCTTCTCAAGAGCACTTGGGTCATTTTCAAAGATAGACCACATATTGGGACACAGGCAAAGTCTCTTTAAATTCAAGAAGATAGAAATCATATCAAGCATCTTCTCAGATAACAATGGTATAAAATTAGAAATCAACTACAATAAAAACAATAAAAAATCAAACACCTGGAGGCTAAATAGCATGCTATAAAACAATGATTGGGTTACCAAAGAGATCAAAGAAGAAATAAAAAGCAGCATGGCAAGAAATGACAATGAAAACACAACAATCCAAAATCTATGGGACACAGTGAAAGCAGTCTTGAGAGGGAAGTTCATAACTCTACAAGCCTATCTCAAAAAACAGGAAAAATGGTAATAAATTATCTATCCCTACAACTCAAAGAGTTTGAAAGAGAGCAACAAGAAAAGCCCAGCATAAGCAGAAGGAAGGAAATAATAAAGATCAGAGAGGAGATAAACAACATAGAGACCAAAAAAAACAATAAAAAAAGATCAACCAAACCAAGAGCTGGTTCTTTGAAAGGATAAAAAAGATTGATGAACCTCTAGCCAGGCTCACCAAGAAGCAAAGAGAGGACCCAAATAAACAAAATCAGAAATGATAGAGGTGAAGTAACAACCAAGACCACAGAAATACAAAGGACTATGAAAAAATACTATGAACAACTCTATTCCAACAAAATGGACAAACTAGATGAAATGGACATATTCTTAGAAAAATACAAGTTGACAAAACTCAATCAGGAAGAATTAAAAAACCTGAATAGGCCAATAACTACTGAAGAAATTGAAGCAGTGAAAAAAAATCTTCCAGCCAACAAAAGCCTTGGTCCAGACAGCTTTACAGGAGAGTTCTACTAAGCATTCAAAGAACTAAAACCTATCCTCCTCAGACTATTCCAAAAAAAATTTAAGAGGAAGGAACACTTACAAGTTCTTTCTATGAAACCAGCATTGCTGTAATCCCAAAACTAGATAAAGACACCACAAAAGAAGAGAACTACAGGCCAATATCCTTGATGAGCATAGATGCTAAAATCCTCAACAAAATTCTAGCAAATAGGATTCAGCATTACATTATAAAGATCATACACCATGACTAAGTGGGATTTATTCCGGGGATGCAAGGATGGTACAATATCTACAAATCAATAAATGTGATACATCACATAAACAAACTGAGAGACAAAAATCACATAATCATATCAATCGATGCAGAAAAAGCATTTGACAAAATCCAACACCCTTTCTTTATAAAAACTCTCAGCAAAGTGGGAATAGAGGGATCATTCCTCAACATAATAAAAGCCTTATATGACAAACCTACAGACAACATCATACTCAATGGGCAAAAACTAAACTCATTTCCCCTAAGACTGGTAACAAGACAGGGATGCCCACTTTTACCACTCCTGTTTGATATAGTACTGGAAGTGCTAGCTATAGCGATCAGATAAGAAGAAGAAATAAAAGGCATCCAAACAGGAAAAGAAGAAGTAGAACTTTCCTTATTCGCAGATGACATGATACTATACAAAGAAAACCCCAAAGACTCCATAAAAAAACTACTAGACCTAATAAATGAATTTGGCAATGTAGCAGGATACAAAATTAACACCCACAAATCTATGGCCTTTTTATACACCAATTATGAACTCACAGAAAGAGAAACGAAAAAGGATGATCTCGTTTACCATTGCACCAAAAAAATTAAGATACCTAGAAATAAACTTAACTAAGGAGGTAAAAGATCTGTACTTGGAAAACTACAGGACATTGAAAAAAGAGATAGAGGAAGACATAAACAAATGGAAGAACATACCATGTTCATGGATTGGTTGAATCAACATCATTGAAATGTCTATACTACCCAGAGCAATCTATAGATTCAATGCAATTCCCATTAAAATACCAATGGCATATTTCAAAGATCTAGAACAAACACTCTAAAAATTAATCTGGAATAAAAAAGACCCTAAATAGCCACAGCAATCCTCAGAAAGAAGAACAAAGTTGGAGGGATCACATTACCAGATATCAAGCTGTATTACCAATCCACGGTTCTCAAAACTACCTGGTACTGGCACAAGAATAGACATATAGACCAATGGAACAGAACAGAGAATCCAGAAATCGACCCAAGCCATTATGCTCAATTAATATTTGACAAAGGAGGCAAGAGCATACAATGGAGTCAAGACAGTCTCTTCAATAAATGGTGCTGGGAAATTTGGTAAGATGCATGCAAAAAAATGAAACTAGATCACCAACTTACACCATACACAAAAACAAACTCAAAATGGCATAAGGGCTTGAATATAAGACGTGAAACCATAAAAATCCCACAAGACTCCATTGGCAGCAAAATAGCTGACATACATCGTAGCAGTATGTTTATAAACACAGCTCCTAGGGCAAGGGAGACTAAGGAGACAATAAACAAATGGGACTACATCAAAATAAAAAGCTTCTGCACAGCAAAAGAAACCATCAATAAAACAACAAGAAAGCCCATTGCATGGGAGAACATACTTGCCAATGATATTTCTTATAAGGGTTTAATCTTTAAAATTTACAGAGAAATCATACAACTTAACAAAAGGAAGATAAATGATCCAATAAAAAATTGGGCAAAGGATCTAAATAGACACTTTTCAAAAGAGGACATACAGAAGCCCAGAGACATATGAAAACATGCTCAAAGTCACTAATCATCCGAGTGATGCAAAACAAAACAACAATGAGATACCATCTCACACCTGCCAGAATGGCTATCATCAACAAATCAACAAACAACAAGTGCTGGCGAGGATGTGGAGAAAAAGGAACCCTCCTGTACTGCTAGTGGGAATGCAGACTGTGCAGCCACTGTGAAAGACAGTATGGAGTTTCCTCAAAAAGTTAAAAATGGGACCACCATTTGACCCAGTAATCCCACTTCTAGGACTATATCCCAAGAAACCAGAAACACCAATCAGAAAGGATATATGCACCCCTATATTCATATCAGCACAATTTATAATAGCTAAGATTTGGAAACTGCCTAAGTGCCCATCAGCAGATGAGTGGATTAAAAAACTGTGGTACACCTACACAATGGAATACTATGCCGCTATAAAAATGAAGCAACTTTTACCACTTGCAGCAGCATGGATGGAACCAGAGAGCATTATGCTAAGCGAAATAAGCCAGTTGGAGAAAGATAAATATCACATGATCTCACTCATATGTGGGATATAATGATCAACATAATTTGATGAACAGGAATAGATCCAGAGACAAATGCTAGGGTAGTGGTGGGGGGCGGGAGGAGTTAGAGAGCAACCAAAGGACTTGTATGCATGGATATTAGCATAACCAATGTACACAGACACTGAGGTGGTGGGGGCTTGCTCGGGGTGGGAATGGCTGGGGGCTGGGGTCAATTGGGGAAAAAGGAGACATATGTAAAACTAGACAATAACAAAAAATAAAGCACTGAGATTCATCTCTGTATGAACCCCTTTATTTCCTGCTAGTGTAACCTTTTGTAATTAGCTAGTCCTATATAATAAAAGCATAGTACGCAAATTGTCCTCTCGACAGGGAGTTCTTCCGGGATTTTGACCAGGGGACAGGGCTGTCTGGGGGAAGGGAGGGAGGCCCTGACTGGCAGCAGGCAGCTGGGGGATGGGAGGGAGGCCCCAGCCAGCCGCCACCAGCTGCTAGGGACCCTACCAGTGCATGATTTTCATGCACTGGGCCTCTAGTTATTAATAATAGGAAGAAAGCAAAAGGCAGGCCAGACATTCATGGTCATCTAGGCTGCTTTACCAGGAAGCTGCAACTTTGTACTCCCCAGGGAACCACCTGTCCATTCCATTCAGATCCCTGGGGGAAGGGGTCCAACAAAGGGGAGATGGATTTCTGTACAGTAAAGTCAGGGTGACATAGGGAAAATACTTGCCTGTCAGCCTAATCTGGGAACAAATGTAATTGGCTAGAGCAGGTGAAGCCACTGCAAGCACTGAAATTTGGATCCCACATGCAATGATGGAAATACAAAATAACCTAGCCGGATGCTGGGCTGGACTGTGCAAATATGGAGCAGAAACTCTGGGCAATGGCTTTAATCTTAGCCCTTCTGAAGACACACTGGCTTTTTTCCTTGGTGGGATGGAGGGAGTTGGAACCTTGGAAACTGGGGCGTTTAATTCCATGCAAATAAATATCACTCATTCTCCCGTGCAAGTCTTCAAGAATTCCTTTTCTCATGACATTGCAGAAAGCCCACGTCCATCAGCAATAGGTGGGGACACAGAGAACTCCCCACTGATAACACTAGGCCATCCTTTTGCTGTTGTGAATATATAAGTAATGTTTACTTGTATTTAAGAATATATATATGTAAGCAAAATATATTTTTGAAAATTGAAGATATTCTTTCTTACTAACAGAATGCATGAGAAACAGTACTTGATTATTAATGCTAGTAGAGTAATATAGAGAATCCTCTCTAATAATAGACAAAGATGGTAATTGACCGTACCTTCGCTATACCTCCCATTGGCTAATCAGCACGATATGCAAATTAGCTGCCAACAAAGATGGTGGCTAATTTGCATACTGCAGGCAGGGCGGGATAGCGCGAGCCACCATCCGGGCCCCGCCCCCAGCTGGGACCCTCGTGTGCCGCCTAATACCTGCGCTGCCTAAGCCCCGCCCCCATCCAGGACCCCCGTGTGCCACCTAAGCCCCGCCCCCATCTGGGACCCCCATGTGCTGCCTAAGTCCCATGCTGCCTAAGCCCCGCCCCCATCTGGGACCCCTGTGTGCTGCCTAAGTCCCACGCTGCCTAAGCCCCGCCCCCAGCTGGGACACCATGGCGATTAGAGAGCAGGAAAGTGCCACCCACAGGGAGCACCCATCAAGGCCTGCTCCTGGGTCGCCATGGCGATCCCAGAGCACGAAAGGGCAGCCTGCAGGCAGCCCCCGTGTGCGCCTGCTCCTGGGTCGCCGCGGCAATCCCAGAGCAGGAAAGGGGGGCCTTCAGGCAGCACCCCACCCTGGCCACAGCTCAAGGGAGAGTACAACATGCAGTGGAGGCCAGGAGCCTGAGAGATCAACAGAGAGGGTGCCTGCTCCAAGCCTCCACAGTGTGGCTGGGGGCAGGCCCCCAGCAGACACACACACACACACACACACACGGAACGCCTGTTCTGAGCCTCTGCTGCCAGACTGTGGCCGTCAGTAGGACATCCACTGAGGGCTCCCGGACTGAGGGGCAGGCTGGGCTGAGGGAACCCCACCCCCCAGTGCATGAATTTCGTGCACCGGGCCTCTAGTATCCTAACTAATAAAAGAGAAAGATGGTAATTAGCGTACGACCGCTACCCTTCCCATTGGCTAATCAGGGTGATATGCAAATTAACTGCCAACAAAGATGGCGGCTAATTTGCATATGCCCAATGATGGGAGGAGAAAGGGGAAGGACTGAAGAATGGTGATCGGCAACCCAGGCGGCAGGCAAGAGCTAGGGGGTGGGCAAAGGCCGCCTTTCCCCATCCCCCAGCCGGTGATCACCATCGGAAAGCCAGGCAGCAAACCCGACCCCAGGGGCCGGGGTTGCCGGCAGGCCTGCGCGGAGCAATCACCATGGTGATCGGAGGGCTGGAGGGCCTGTGCCCAGGATCGCCATGGCAATCAGAGGGCGGGAGAGCTGGGGCGCAGGCCCGGCGGCAATCCCGGACCCCCCAGAAGCCGCCTGCCCGCCGCCCGTGACCCTATCAGGTCCGGGCCACAGGCCGGCGTCCGTGTACAGCCACAGAAGCCGCCTGCCCACAGCGTGTGCAGCCACAGAAGCTGCCTGCTCACGCCTGTGTACAGCCACAGAAGCCGCCTGCCCGCCGCCCTTGACCTGATCCGTCCCGGGTTTCAGGCCCTCGCCCGTGTGTGGCTACAGAAGCCGCCTGCCCACAGTGTGTGCAGCCGCAGAAACCTTGGGCTGGCACCCGTGTGCAGTCTGCAGTTGCAGAAGCCGCCTGCCTGCCGCATCCCACTATGATCCACTGAGTTATGAGGCCAGAGAGCAAGGAGAACTTCTGCCCCTGAGTCAAAGTGGGGAGCGGAGGACACGGCCTCCCCTCCTAAAGTCGCCAAAGGACAGGACCTAACCTAAGCCACATCCTCTGAGACAGCCCGGCAGGCACCACTGACCCTCTCTGCAGGCCGGGCCCCCCTCCCCCTTCCCCTGTCCCTGCACAGCTCCCATAGCTCCCCACTGGCTGAGTCAGGCACAACAGGTTTGCAGCCACAGGGGCAATTTAGCAGCTAATGAAAAATGCGAGAACGAACAAATGAAGCAGCTACTGCAGAGGGGAAAAGACGTTCATCAAATTCGTTGTCTCTGAGAAACTGAGGCAGCCAGCACAGGCCCCTGCACAGGATGAGGCTTCTGCTTCTAAAGAAATGTCCTGGGGTTAGAGGTGAGGGAGTGCTGCCCTTCCACTCTCTGAGCTCTCGGAGGAGTCTGTGCTCCCCCTCCTGGTATTCTTAACACCCAGAGACCCCTCCCTAATCCAGGCAGGAATGTTCCACGCTGACCGCCTCCAGAAAGCAGAGAACAAAGAGGCACTTCTTGACTTCAAGCCTCTAAACCAGTGGTTTTCAACCTTGGCTGCACATTAGAATCACCTGGGAATCTTTTTAAAATCCTGATTTCTGGGCCTCATCCTCTGGAAATTCAGTTTCTTTGTTATGGGGTAGAGCCACAACATTAGTAACAAAGGATGAGGCACAGAAATCAGGATTTTAAAAAGATTGCCAGGTGATTCTAATGTGTAGCCAAGGTTGAGAACCACTGCTCTAAACAGACTTGACCACTGTGGGCAAAGACCTGCAGCTGAGAGGGGACAGGTTCTGGGTGTCGAGGTCCAGAGCGTGGAAGACCTCCTGGGGGAGCAGTGGATCTGGAAGCCTGTGTGCTGGGTCAGAGACATGCCTGCCTCCCACCCTCCCCTGCCCTGCACATAGACGTGCCTGGTCTGGGGTGAGGAGGAGAAGGAGAACTAGAGGGAAGGAACACTGAGTGTTTGTTGGCGGCCATGTAAAAAGGACTGTGACCCTCCCCTCCCACTGAGTCACTCCCTAAAGCAACAGGAGACGGAGGGTCTGAGAGCAGCCACACAGCCTGATGGCAGTGACCCAGGCACCAAGATGGTGTCCGTGCAATGGGGCTGAGGAGGTGTCAGAGGACCTCACCCCAGAAAGCCCAATAGCTCTTTGTGTGAGAGAGAGAAGGTGGCAGGGAGGGATGAAGAGAGTGAGCGAATTGGACTCAAGAGGCCTCAAGGCCCAGATGAAGAGAATATACCAGGGATCGGCATGGACTTGAGCTCTGAGGTGAGGGTCAAGGGCACTGGGTGGGGGTCAGTCCAGACAGAAGACTGAGGTCCACATGTTCTTGACACTGCTCGGTTCTTTGGCACCTCTGCCTGAGATATAAACTGTCTGACATGGAAGTACAACTCCAGAGAAGGGGGTGGGGAACCTAAGTTAAATAATATTTTGTTTTTGTTTTTTCACTTGGCAGAATGGGGGCTGAAGTTGAAGTTAGGTTTGTTACTAAACAATAAAGACAGCAACATTTCTTGCACACGCGACTGTGTGGTCTGAGTTTGCTGCTGCCTATAAACAGAGAGAAAGTTGTAAAATGAAGTACTAATCTCTAGGGTTTAGGTCAGACCAAGGAGTAGTGCCACTCAGCCAGAAGCTGGCTCATGGCTGGCCAGTGCGGAGGTGGTGGCAGCACTAAGAATATCTAATTAACAGTTTAGGCCCGATCCCTTGGGGGCCTAAGCCTTTAGTCGGACATCCCCCGAGGGCTCCCTGGTTGCCAGAAGGATGTCTGACTGCAAGCTTAAGCCTGATCCCCTGAGGAGTGGCCCTAAGTCAAGAGGTGGACATCCCCCAAGGGGTCCTGGACTGCAAATGGGCGCAGGCTGGGCTGAGGGCCCCCCCCCCAAGTGCACAAATTTTGTGCACCGGGCCTCTAGTACTTTATAAAAAACAAGATGCAGTTTGGAATGTGCTTTATTTTTGCTCTATTAGTACATAAAATGATGAAAATCTGTGAAAATCTGCTTCTGGAGAACCTGAGGGTTCTTATTTCTTTCCTGTGACCCACTGTATATCACCTTTGAAAATAGTAAAAATAATACTTTTTGCTGGGTTCAAACTTTACTTGGAGCAAAGAAAGGTAGTTAAAAGCTTTTGTTTAAAGTTATTTGATCAGTTCCCACTGAGAGGAAGTAAAAGCAAAAAGAAATAACATAGGACTTAAATGAGCAAGAGTCGGGTGATGTGAAAGCTTTATTTAGGGATAATTGAAGATTGACATTCTGGTGAAAAGAACAAAAGAGAATTAATGGCTTATTCCAAACTGAGGGTGATTCTTTAGGAAGTATGTTGGAGGATATACTTGGCAATAAATTTGACAGCTAGCATGGTCTCTTTGCAGGTTGACTTTATCTGAGATTCTGGAAGGAGAAAACCAAATTTGCCTTTATCTCGAAGCTCAAAGGCAAATGTATGCTTGATGCCCAGGTTGTAGGCCCAGTCTAAAGATGAACCTGATGTTGGATCTGTAAAACATAAGTAGTAAATATTTAATTAAAGACAAATACTAATGTTTGTCTTGAAATGGAAATTCACTGGTGTAAATTAGCAATAAAAATAATTATGTGTACAGTTACGAGTAATTGCAGTAATGAATGGGAGTAGTGGTCTGTGTAATACAGAGAGTAGAGTAAAATATAATCATAGCTTTGATACACATTTAAAAAAATGCTGTGTTTTAAAAATTACATTTTACATGGCTCAGCACTCGAAATTGAGTTTGTTTCCTGGCACACAGTCACAGAGGGAGACATTCTGAACCAGGGCAAGCAGCTGAGGAAATCACTGAGGAGGGGTCACTGGGTGCTGAAATCCCACCAAGGGAAACTACACATATAAACTAGGCAAAGTCACATTCTTTCTAACATTCAGGTCTCTTTATATCCATGTTACTAGGGTAAACTCTTTTTATAGGAAAAAGACCAAGAAAGTGGAAATCAGTTATCTTAAGGTTGTATTTAACCCCCTAATTTAACTTTTCCAAGTCAACTTTTAGGAAATTTTACTAAAAATGTTATTATTTAGTAAGAAGATTGAAAATATAGACACATCTAGAAGTTATATACACATAAGGTTTATATAAGTGCATATAAATACTAATATGCATTTATGTAATAGAAAAAGTATTTTTTTACACACAAAATAATTTATATTCCAGGACAAGTATTGACATTAACATTTTAGGTTTGAAAGATAAGAATTCAAAGCTGTGATGAGAAAAGAGAGAATACCTATTTCAGTGGAAAGAGATAAGACTGGCTCTTAAATTATTCATCAAATATTTATTGAATCTTTAATATGTATAATACACTTTACTTGGCATTGTGGAGGATGGGAAGTGCAGAGTACAAAGATGAAGACGCCATTGGTGTCTTTAGGAACTTAGAATTTAGGTGAGAGAAGTCAAAGATGCAAATTAATAGAGACCAGACAGAATATATAAGTACCATAGGAAAGGTACAATATTTTATGAAATTTTTAAGGAAAAAAAAGATTATATGACTGGTGAGGATGATGGCATTTCATGCTCAATGCCTGCTCCTTCATGATGGAGGTGGTACTGGAGGTGAGCCTTGAAGAAAGGTGTACTATTTTCAGTTAGAGATGGAAGAAAGGCATTCTGGTCAGGGAACCACAAGGATGGAAAAGCATGGAGGTGTTTTTAGGGACCAGTGACATCCAGTTGTACTGGAACAAATGGACCTGTGAGAATTTGTAGGCAAAACTCAGAAAACCTGATAAATCAGGACAAAGTGACTTGTTTGGGAGGCAATAACAGCCATTTTGGTGCTGTACTTAGGATGGTTAATTTGGACTGAAAAGGGTAGAGACTAGGTAGGAAGTAGCGCAATAAAAGCCTGAGCTAGTATAGACTCGCCACACTGGGAACAGAATTGAAGGCTCCATGTAAGAAGTACTGGAATGGAAAAGTCACAGAATTTGATAAAAATTAGTGCTATTTCAATCTGGGTGGCTGAAAAAAATTCACATAATTAACACAAAAATAAACTGAGGGTAGTGATGGGGAAAAGAAAGAATAAAGGAAGGAAGACACAAGGATATGTTTAGATCAATCAGGACCTGGAAAAATGAATTTTAAAATTTTGGCGGAAGCATCATAGGTGAAATTGGTTTGCATAAAATCATTATATCTTTTTGGTGGATTAATTCTTTTATTATTATTAATGTCTAGAAAAATTCTTTGCTCTGAAATTTACTTTATCTCCTATTTAATATGGCCACTCCTTCTTTGATTAATGTTTTCACAATATATATTTTTCAGTTTCAACCTGTCTATGTTATACCCACCATATGTCAATCTATAGTTCCGCCAAAAAAAAGTCTTCAATAAGTTCTACAAGATAATTTTTTTGTTGACAATATTTTCTTAATTTATTGACATTAAAACAATTTTCTTCTTTCAAAGCACATTAGGTGCAAAGAACTTACTGTAATACGATCAAAATAAGTAAAAATAAAACTGAACTAAGCTGGGAATTTGGTTATAGACCAAAGGAACCCACAAAAGTGATGCCGGTAAATTAATGTATTTTTTTAAAATGTTATTGACATGCATTAAATATAATAACCAGCACTTTTATATCAACACTAAGTGAAAATTCTATTTGAAACAAGAGCTGAAGCTAGAGATATATGGTCATAAGTTGAAATATTTTCTCTGCCCTTCTGTTTGTTAATATAATCTCAGCTTGAATTTCTCTTAGTAGATAGTCATTGGGTGTTGTGAGCTACAAATTTGAGGTTTCGATTTTCTACTTTTCCAAATGTATTATGGGGAATAGCAGTAGGTTGAGAAACAGGAATACATCTAGCAATGTTGGTGCTTTGAAAGGCAATAAAAAAGGCACTTTGAAATTAACTTTTTAATTCATGATGTAACTCACAAATGGATGATATTAATAATGATATAAGTGACCTGGATTCTATTAATTCTTGCTAACTAGGTACTATTTCTAAGATGGTAAAGGATTGGATATGCTGTCAATATGTATATGTAACTATTTCACAATCTTTTAACATTAATTTTATGATCTAAATATTGCTGCTTGTGGCAGAGAACTTGGTATACCATTTGACTGTGGTCTGAAATGCTGATTTTTGTTCCTGTTTTGCTCTAACTAATAAAATCTTTCTGTATGTAAATTTTACAGACTATAAATCAGGGACTAGCCTAAATAAGATCAGAGGTTGTCAAACCTAGTTTCATCTTAGACTCTCTTTGGGTGCTTCAAAAAGATGCAAGTGCCTGGACCCAGCACAAACTAATGAGATCAGATTGCGATGGGTGGGGCCTGATCACCTGTATATTTTAAAAGTTCCTCAGATGACTCTAATGGGAAGTGAGGCTTAAGAACCATGAATTACATCAATGATTTTCAACTGGTGTGCCACAAGAATTTTTAAAATATGCAATACCTGACTATATATATGGGGTACTGAGCTCTTTCCTCTTAGATTGTCAAATAAAAAAATCACAACAGCCAGCACAACAACAATAGCCATCCCGTGTGAATGAATCAAAACTATATCTTTTTTTGTCAAGAAATATATTTTCTGTTGTGCCGCAGAATTTTAATAATTAGTTTATGTGTGCCATGAGATTAAAAAGGTTGAAAACCAATGAATTAGATCATCTTTTATGGTTTAAAAATTTTTTGGCTTTAAGTTATTTGCTATATTTGCTTCTTAGGTTCAAATTGCAAACATTTATTTTTTTCTGGAGGTCAGAGATCTCTCCACAATTTGGGTTTTTAAAATGCTCCCTCAGACCTTTTCTTCTATCTCTATCAATTCAAAGAGAGAAAAATACTGGTGAGTGCTGGATGCTTTGTTCAAATCCCGGGACTTGTTAAGTAACAATCAGGTTATCAGAATGAGTAAGTTTTAATTGTGGGTGCCTTTACTTTCTATTCTTATCAAATCAACCATTTTGTACCCCTTACTTCTCATGAATGTTTAACATTCAATCAGGTGCTTTATTAAAGCTGTCACTCCTAAGAGTTTTGAACATCTATCAACCTGCTGCAGCCCTGTATGAAAGAGGCAATGCTTTTTGAATCTGAATCTCTTTTTTTTTAAAATATATTTTATTGATTTTTTACAGAGAGGAAGGGAGAGAGATAGAGAGCTAGAAACATCAATGAGAGAGAAACATCGATCAGCTGCCTCCTGCACACTCCCAACTGGGGATGTGCCCGCAACCCAGGTACATGCCCTTGACCGGAATCGAACCTGGGACCTTTCAGTCCGCAGGCCGACGCTCAATCCACTGAGCCAAACCGGTTTCGGCTGAATCTGAATCTCTTAAAAAAATCTTTTAATATCATGTAATACAAAGTTTAAAATACTGCTATACAGATGTACACAATTGTAATTCCTCTTCAATCTATCCTCTCCTTTAGAAAGTGACACACGATGGCATGGAGCCATGGTATCTTTGGCTATCTGCCAGTTAGAATGTAACTCCTTGAGAGTAGTCTTTGTGTCTTAACTCTTCTCACCTATCTCTCAAAGCTCCAAAATGCTGGGCAATTATTAGATAGGTGCTCCATAAATTAAATGATTGTGATGCAATGCCATGCATAGCTCTACTCTGCTCATAATTTGCATATATAGATGTGGAAAGTGTGAGAGTAATAATCCTTTGATATTCTAGCTGCCAGTTGAAAAATGTGTTCCTGTTTAGAACTCTTTGTTCTTTGATGTTAAGAATACCTGTGAGTTTTTTCTGTTTATGGTTGTAAGAATTGCTCTTAAATCATATCTGGTGGCTTATCTGGCCCTGCTATTTTTCAGTATCCACAAAGTATGCTGCCATTTTAAACTGGTGTTCTAGTCTGTTCTCTTGGTCTTTGCTTTGCTTTTTGTCCATTCACGTAGCTGGGTATATCATTTGTTTTGAAATCCTGTTGTCCTCCACTTGTATGTATAATGAATTCCTGGCATGTTGCAGCATGATCTGTTTGGATGCTGGTGATTGGCTGTGTCATTGTACATTTTCTTCAATGTACAATGACTAGTTGATAGGTGATTGCTGCTGAATGTTCTGTAGGAATGGGACTTGTCAAATTTTTTAAATTTTTTTTAGTCATTAATCCAATTCCATAAAAAGGAGCTTCCAATAAGTTGGCTCTAGAAGTTGTATGTGATGGCTACAGCATTTTCAAATTTCATGGCAATTGTTAGTTCAAAGTTTATACTTTTAGCTTGGGTTAAGGAAGTGGTTTATAAGGTGTGGCAGGTAAAGTTATTGCAAGAAATCCATGCATTTAAAAAGTATAATGGAAGTAAGCATGTGTTTTTGGTGGTGATGAGTTGTCCATGAAATGCAGTCTTTATGCTAAAAATATTGGCTAGTTTTAGATAGTGATGCAGGCTATATCAAGTCTAGTCTTGTGGTTTCAATCCATGTTTACTCTTTTTGGGTAAGTCAGGACACCACTTTAATTGAGCAAGTTTGTGACAATTTTTAAAAAAATATATTTTATTGATATTTTACAGAGAGGAAGGGAGAGGGATAAAGCATCGATGAGAGAGAAACATCGAACAGCTGCGTCCTGCACACTCCCCACTGGGGATGTGCCCACAACCAAGGTACATGCCCTTGGCCGGAATCGAACCTGGGACCTTTTAGTCCACAGGCCAACGCTCTATCCACTGAGCCAAACCAGTTAGGGCTGTGACAATTATTTCTGATGTTGTCCATGCCCTGCACTGTGCTAAATATTATGTGGTCTAAGAGGAGATTGGATGTATAATTCTTGCTTTTGAGGAATTAAATTTTGTTAAGAAGTTAAGGTTTTGTAAATAATTTCATTAGGAATTTTCCATAAAGTTTGGGCCTAAGAACTGAAGCTTGTAAATGGTTTGGAGAAAAAGCAATTTTTACTAAAGCATTTCCACATTAACACCAATGGGAACTAGCTAGAAGAGCAAACATGATCTCACTTTCTAGGGTCTGAATTAATGGCCTTTGGTGAAAACCAAATGAATGTATTTTCATTGCTTGAAAATAGAAAAGCCTGATTATTTTAGCTGAAAAAAACAAAAAGGAAAAAACTATGCATAGTGGTCAAAATCATGGGCTTTGGTTTTTGTTAAAACCTGGGAATGAATCGCAGTTCAGCTAGTTACAAGTATTGCCCCTTCATAGGGTATTCTGAGGATATTTGGTCATGGACACTGGTACTGTTCTGTAGTTTCTTTTTGTCTTTCGATAATATATTATTTACTGGCTTGTAAGAAATATAAGTCAGTAATATAAAATGCAAATTACTAGAAAGTCTAAAAATAGGGAAGAATAAGAAGTACAGAGACACTAAAATAAAACAACAGAACTAGAGCCCTGTGACCTCCTTTCTTAATCCAATATAGATTTCAGTTAAACACATTAGGAAGGGGCTGGTGAGAGAGATAGGAAACTGGTTTTATATGATCAAAGTGGCTGAAACTGTTGGCTTCCCCATTTTCTCATCAGGAGTTCAGGAAAAGACTATGCTTGCCTGGGGGACTAGCCTAAATAAGAAAGAACCCAGTTAAAGTTAAATGATTAAAAAAGAAAGTATTCCCTGCTGGGTGGTTCAGCTGATTGGAGCATTGTCCTGTACACCAAAAGTTTGTGGGTTCGATTCCTGGTCAGGGCACATACCTCGGATGTAGATTTGATCTTCGGTAGAGGCGCATACAGGAGGCAACTGATTGATATTTCTTTCTCTCCCTTTTCCCCTCTCTAAAAAAACACAATAAAAACACATCCTCGGGTGAGGATTAAAAAAAAAAAAAGAAAAAAGAAGTATCAACTCTGTTCTAATTAATTCTTATCATTCCTGAGAGTAAAATGTTGTGTAGCTGGGAACAAGTTAAGAAGATGGGAACAAGAAGAGGATGGATTAAACTCTAAATTTGTTATGAATTACTTCTGTTGACCTCATAACCTTGTAAAAAGTTCAGTATAATTTGTTTCTAGAAATATATTATCCTCATCAATCGTAGATTTTATCCCCCAGATTCACATATAATTCAAAATCACCTGTTAAAAGTAAAGGTTAAATTAGCAATTCCAATTGTTCTAATATATATTTACAAATTCTATACTTTTCTTAAATAATCATAAAAAAAGAATTAGGGAAAATGACACAGTAAGTAATAGGAAAACCTTACAAATTGTTGATGCTATTGGGCCATAGATGTAGTGGGTTGCATATCGAGTTGATAAAGCATCAGTGCCGATCTTTGCAACTTTGGCCTGTAGAGAAAGGGAAGTTAGGAAGTTAGGGTACTATGTAAATGCTATTAATTTACTGGGGATTTAAAAAGTCAATTATACTGGTTATTGTTCATTTGAAGATCAAAATTAAAGAAATGGTTAAATGAGAAATGTATTTTCAGTAAGATATATTGTCATTGTGAAGACTTCTAAATGTGGAATCAGTTATCTGCAATAGTGTCATATCTCATTTTGTGTTTCTACACATTCTTTTTTCTCTCTCCTTTTCTTCCTCCCTCTCTCACTTCCTCTGTCTCTTTATTCCATCATTTCTTATAAAAAATCATATCTTTCTTCTTCCTCTCAGACTTTGTTCTGGCTTTAGTTTTTTTAGCTTTAGTATTTTATTTTATGTTTTTAAATTAAATTTATTGGGGTGACATTGGTTAATAAGATCACATAGGTTTCAAGTGTACATTTCTATGATACATGATCTGTATATTGCATTGTGTGCCCACCACCCAAAGTCAAATCATCTTCCATCACCATATATTTAGCCCCTTAAAACCTTTACTATCCCCTACCCCCTTTCCCTCTGGTAACCACCATACTGTTGTCTGTGTCTATGAGTTTTAGTTTTATAACCCACATAGGAGTGAAGTCATATGGTTCTTAGTTTTTTCTGACTGACTTATTAGATTAGCATAATATTCTCAAGGTCCATCCATCCTATCACTGGCTTCAGATTTTTGTCTCTTCCAAGCCCGTTTCTCTCTTGTCCCTCCTTTCTTTGTCTTTATAGGTTCCACATTGCCATAGGACTATCTCTGCTTCAGATTTTAGCATGCCAAGGGAAGAAAGGTGGTTTACCTCTCTTTAAAATAGTTCTGTGAGCCCTGGCTAGTTTTGCTCAGTGGACAGAGCATCAGCCTGTGGACTGAAGGGTCCCAGGTTTGATTCAGGTCGGGGAGCTCCATCCTCAGTGGGGGGTGTGCTGGAGGCAGCCAATCGATGATTCTCTCTCATCATTGATGTTTCTATCTCTCTCTCCCTCTCCCTTCCTCTCTGAAATCAATCTCCCTTCTTCTCTGAAATCAATAAAAAATGTATTTTAAAAAGTAGTTCTGTGAAATTAGATTTTTATTTCCAGAGTAGCATTTCATGACCTTTAACACACATTAGTATTTTGTGCTATGAGAATGATTTATTGGAACAAACTTTAGGGAAATATAGTCACTAACATATTTGTACTCTAAGTGAAGATTTTTTTAGTCTATATAGTTAAGAAATATATTTTTCTTAATTTAGTTGCTATGTAAATACTCTTTATTCAAATAGTTTGGTGTGTATATTTCTATTTTTTTAATCCATAATGCCATTTTCCTAAAGGCAGATTGAAATTGCATTGGTGTGTCCTTGTATAGGTAGTTTATTAATACTCATGGATTCAGATTTTCACCTATTTGGTTAAAGAAATGATTTTTGGGCCATAGGTTGCTTGTATGTTTTCTTAGTTGTATATGTACAGATGGTTTTAATGATTGGTCCAAATCTCTGCTTCAACTCAAAATTAAATGCTGTTTTGCATAAACAATTAACTGAAGTCATAATGTCAATTGTGATGTCTTAAAAAATTAAAAATAATTTCATGAGGTAGTGTTTGAACCATAGCTTTTACTCGATGTGTTATATTTGCTAACTACCATGGGATCTGGGATACTGGATGTTATCTGCTTTATTTCTTTTCTTCCACAGCAATTAAAAGTATTTATTTATTTATATGGATATTCATTTATTCACATTGCCAATTCCTGTGATTCACTGAAATCCATATGTAGAATTCCTTTTTTTTTTTTTATGAAGCTAACAAATTTCCATAGAATGGAAAAGGATGCTTAGTGGATTCTAGTTCTGAAAAGACTGAGTTCTTAGTGAGGAAGTTTCACAAACATCCTTTGGTAGTAATAGTCTTCCTTTGGATAGTAAAAGTATTAATATAATTTCCAAACTGATCTGGAGAATAAAAATACAACAGATATTCTTAAATCTGGTGTCTCGGGGATAGGAATAGCAGATGTCTTTGCTAGTCTATTAGGCTTTTACTGTGTGTGGTTTTTACAGTATGATGTATTGTAAATGTTTATCTATGTAGTTATAGAATTTTACCCTGATGGCCCAGACATTTCTTCTTACTGGCTTTATCTTATAATCATGTTGAAAGATTTTTATTAACTGTATACGTTTATCACATGAAAATTAATCTAAGGATTATGATTTTTAACTCCAAGGTAAACTTCATTTGTTCTTTTCTTTGGTATTAAAATGTGGAATTCTTTTAATTTAACCCAAGTTGGTAATGAGAATAGACTGAAAGTCAATGGTGGTGTGAAGACATAAGCTACAGGAATTTTGCTACATACCAGTTCCTCCTGGTTAGGTGGCAATTCTGATGTGTATCCGTAGGGAAACAATAGCATCTGGGAGTAGGAGTGCATGGTGATGTAGCCCTTGATTGATTTCAGGTGCCTTCGAATGAAGTCAGTGACAGCTTTGGTCTCCTTCTCGGACTCTGCGGTGGGACCCCCATAGGTTTCCTCACATGGGTCATTGGTGTCAGGAAAAGCTGCAGAGGGAGTAAACGGAGGAGATCACAGTCTGCTCCCCCTCAGCACAGCCCCACTTCTTCTGATGGGGATTCACAAAATGCTTTAAGCATGTTAGTCTCCCAGGTTCACAGGGCCCTCTGTGTTTCTGGTATGGTAGTCACTGCAGACTAACTTTGTACACACAGCCCAGAGTGTATCAGATTTAGCCCAGTGGACTATTCTTAGCCTTGTTTATTTCTCCTCCTTTTCCCAGTCTCAGTGGACAGAGAGCAGTCCAGGGCGGGGGGCCAGATAGAACCCAGTTCCAATTCAACCCCAGCTCTAACTTGCTGGCTACTTTCTTTGAGCCCGAGTTACTTCAACCTGTTTCAGCAGGCAGCCCTCAATCAGGGAAGCTGCTACTATCATATTCATTATGGTAGAATAGAATTAAAAGTTGAGGTGGTATTTTAAACAAAGTTAGGTTATGAAAAATATTATGAATTGGGGTAGTGGTAATTTCTCCTTGAGTATATATAATGATCAAGTCATATTTGTGTAGCAAGTATAAGTCATCTGGTATAGCAGGTCTTTGCTTATTATTATTATTGCATTTTCATTAAACCTTTTCACTCTCTCTCTCCAGATGTTTCTTTTCACTGAACATCTGAAGAACTACCTGTATGTTGGTTTTAACCACTGGCATTTCTCAGCTTTTATCAGAACAGGATGAGAGCACACCTGAGATCTGTCTTCAGATTATCTGAATTTTTATACCTCTGGATTGCGCTTAATTTCAGAAAGCTAAATATATTAAGTGAGAGATGGTTTGATAAATAATCCCATGCCCCACTTCCTCCCATACAATAAAATATTCATAACATTTCTATTGTAGTGATGATTATCTTTCCTTTTTCAGATTAGAAAATTAACACCACAGAGCTAATACATATCTTTACTGAAATAAGTAGGTGGTTTAAGTAAATTCAGTGTCTAAACACTCTTTATAGCTCTTTTGCTTGAGATCAAGTCAACTCACAGTTCCACGAGGCATTAAAGTTCCTGTTGAGGTCAGTGCCAATGCATTTGGAGCCTGGGTTCTTGGAACGATTTTTTCTCCACATGCGGTTCTGCAGGATCAAGTGATGAAAGTGTTTACAGCAGATCAGTTTGTGTTTTTCAGGTTTATCATTGCAGATCCTCTCTGCAAGTGTCTACAGCTTTACTGGAAATCTATCTAGTTAAACTGAGGCCCTTTAATATAAAGAAAAATATATTGTTTTTGCATAACATAATATTTTCAGAAATATTGCTTTTTATATTAATATTCTAAGTTGGTTTTAAAAACTGTTGATTAGTTCTCAGTATTAGAAAAGATAGATGATGTCCTGAAATTACCTATACTTTAAATTATAACTTCATTACATCTTTCACCATTTATAGATTCAGATATAACACAGTTCAAATTGTGACTGCATACTTTTCAGAAAAGAACTTGATGATATAGTATTTGTCTGGAAGTTTGTTATTAATCTTATTTAGCAACAGCAGGGAAATAAAGGATCCTGTTAATAGACAGACAGATATCTGTGCCACTTTTAAATTTATTTTTGATACAATATTCCTCCTCAAATTCTGTCCCAAGTTGATGGAATAGAGTGACATTTACTTTGAAGTCAATGTGTTCATAATATCTTTAAATAACTTGTATTCTTAGCTAAAATGTGCTTTTGCCAATATATAACATACATTTTTTAAAAATAATTACTGCTTTATTTTCTTTTCCACACTACCAGTTTCAGCAGCAAAAATTTTATATTATTTCTTTTTATTCATTTACTTTTATTGTTGAAAGTATTACAGATGTCCCCTTCCCTTTTTTCACCATTGACCCCTTCCATCCCATTCCCACCCTCCCAGGCCTTCAACACACTGTTGTCTGTGTACAAAATTTTATATTATTTCAAAGACACCTATGTAGCTAGGAAACCTTGCTTGTCTTAGTCTGAAATTGAGATTTTTTTTTTGTTTTGTTTTGTTAATTCTCACGGAGAATATTTTTCCCATTGATTTTTAGAGAGAGTGGAAGGGAGGGGGGAGAGGGAAAAGAGAGAGAGACACATTGGTTGGTTGCCTCCTGCACAGCCAGGACCTGGGAAGGGAGATGGAACCTGCAACTCAGGTACGTGCCCTTGACTGGGAATCGAATCCCAGATCCTTAGGGGTGTGTGTGTGTGTGTGTGTGTGCGCGCGCGCGCGCTAATGCTCTAACTATTGAGCACACCAACCAAGGCAGTTACCCAAATCTTAAACTTATTGCATAGCAATTAGTCAGTAAATAATATATTATCTAAATACAAAAGAGTAACTACAGAACAGTACCTGTGTCCATGACCAAATATACCCATCAATGTTGAACACAGGAAGAACGTAAAAATTCATTCGGTCCAGGAGTTTGGTCATAATTTTGTTTTTCCCATAAGTTTTGGTTGCCTGTGGGATAAGAAAAAAACTAAAGCTATTGGTGTAAAGTTTAGTTATCATGTGAAAAGCTGTGGTTATAATAGTAATAACTGCCACTCCTTAAGTCATTTGCCCAAGGTCACATGATTTCAAACGTATTTCTCCTAAACTGCAGAAAAATAAATGACCCATATAGATGACAGAAAAAAATGACATTTATTTAGACTAATTAAATTAGTTAAACTGAGCATTATTTACAGGATCATTTCATTACTGAGACTTGTAGCATTTCAAATGTAGCATGCAAGATACATTTCATAGGGAGAATAGAGGTCAAGTGAAAAATTAGCACAACTTATTTTAAATAATTATTTGCCTCACATTCCTATGGACATATGGATTGAGTTTGTAAACATAAGAATATGTAAATATTGGAGAGGGTTCATAAATTAATAATAATAAGATTAAAGAAAAAGTGTTCTATTGATAACTCAAGCGTTTAGAAATTGACCAATTTTTTTCCTCACATCTGACTGAAATTTCTCTAAGTATCTGGACTTTCTATAGCTACCTAAAATCTCTGTCATCCTTTTTGGAAAATCTCTCTGGGTACAGCTATACTGGAGCCAGGAGATATCTGATAGTCTTATGATTGATTTCCTTTATGGGTTGCATAAGGGGAGCTTGGGCCCTCAGCCGGAAGAGCTAAAACAGGTCAGGGATAAATCAGTTCTACTTGCAGATTCATTCCCAGTGAAACTATCCATGCCCAGAAAGCCACGGTCATGTATTGCTTACATAAGCTGTGGAAAGAGAAAGTTAAAGGTAGTAGTAGTCAGAATACAATAGAAATAGAGTGAGAGGAATAACATACTTTAAAAAAGTGAGTCATTTTTAACTTGGGAAGGGAATTTAAGTATGCAAAGTGCATGTGTGGCCAATGAAACACCTAAACAGAAATTAAAGATCTGTGCTTTGAGCTTACTGAAGAAAGGCCACGTTTGTGGATTGTAATATTAAAATAGTTTCAGATTTTCCATACTAACTATAAGAAAATCTCTCATTTTGTAAGAAAAGAACTTTCTTTTCATTTTCTAAGCTGTCAGCTGGAATTTAAGAAGTCTGAAGGAAGGTATCAATTGTTTTTATAAAAACAATGCTGAGTAAAATCAGAGCATTTATTTCCTGGCAGCACCAAATATAAGCTTGTCCAGTTCAGTGGAACTGCAACTCATTTGGAAGGTTGCCACTCAGTGAGGTGCTGAGACTTGATAATCAGGGGAGGGTTGTATGGGTCTTCCATTCACTTACCTGATAGACGAACCATTGACAGAATGCTGGGGAGATCCATTCTCGTGCATGAATGCCGCAGTCCATAAAAATAGCCTTTCTTCTTTCATCCTTTTTCCCAATCTATTTAAAAATAAAATCAAGATATTTTGCATGAATTCACAGATTGACCTCTTATTTCTTATTGTCCTATAGCTCATTCACATTCTCAAAGCAATTCTTTCCCTTGTTTCCCGTTGAGTGAGTACCTGTGTAAGCACTTATGTTCTCAGGGAGGACCATGGCATTTATCCTTAAATGTCTATACATAATTCATAATTTATTCTATAGTGTATTTTTCAAAAGTTTTCCCTAGTGTCAGAGTTGCTTTTAGGGTTATTTTTAAAAATCACAATCTATTGTATTTTTTTTAAATTTTACTGCTAATATCCTTTGGTCTGAGACATAGATTATAAAATTGCTTCTGTTTCTGTCATTTTCTTTCGTCTTTCTGTCTTCATAACTTGGGGATATTTTGCTTGGAGTGGACAAGATTTTGTGATTGTGTTTGAAGTGGATGTTTGAAGGGCTGTCATTTTGAAGAGAGGTTAGATTTGTTTTGTGTGGTTGGAGAGAATGGATGGATGGGAGTTTAGGGTCAAGAAGGGCTTCCCAGTTATTAAGGGAATGCATCAAAATCCAGCAGCAGCTGACTGGTAATGATCAGCTCGGTTATAGAAGGGAATCCCCTTCAACATGGGGTGGAAATGCCTCATTGTTCTGGGGTCCTATGATTCCATGATTCTTAAATTTATCTTTTCTTCATGATATTTTAGTAACAGTTTCACTGAATTTTAATGGGATGGAAAACTGTTTTATACACCAGAGACATCATAAACTCTTATAATAAAGATACAGGATAAGTAAGATGTTTGTCTGCATTTATCCACTGTATCTGACAAATGGTTTAATCAGGAACTTTTTTGGTTCCACCTGAAACCAACTGTTACTTCTATTCTAAAATGTCTAGAGCTTAAATGTTCTTAAAAAATAACTTTTTATTGTATCAAAATTAGCTATATGTGGCAAAAAGTAACTTTAAAATTCATGTTTTTCAACAATAATAAGAATCAGTAGTTCCTGAGTTATTTTTACCTTGAGAACATACAGTGGATTATCTTCAACAGTAGTTCCAATTTTAATACGAGAGACCATGTCAGGATGCTTATGCACCATTTTTTCAGTCCAAGCAACAATCTTAAGAACAAAAGCAATTTGAGGAATTAGAATAAAAGAAAAATAAGTGACAACAAATGTTGAGGATAACTCTTTTTTTCTTTTTGGAAGCACAGGCATTTTACTGTACCTTGTCCCAGGCATTGTATTTTGCATAGCTGTGCCTGCCTGGGATATCTTCTTTAACATCAAACTGCTTCTCAATTGCTTCTTGTAGGTCATGAATCAAGATTCTGTTTGACAGAGGAATGATAAAATGCACATTTACTAGGGAAAGAAAAACACATTTATCTTTAATTTGCAGAAATTTTCTCTTCCCTTTTCTTTATCTTAGATCAGATTATTCTCTTACCATAGCCTTTAGACATGTCATGTGTCTGGCTTCAGATCTTTCCATTTATCTACAGCTGTGCTGTCCAATATAATAGTCTATAGCCACACATGACTATAGAACACTTAAAATGTGCTTGTCCAAACATAGATATTGCTGTACATGTGAAATAGCTCACTAATACATTATATTCATTACATGTTGAAATACTATTGTGCATATGCTAGATTAAATAAAATATTTTGTCAATATTGGTTTTTTAAGGTGGTTACTAGAATATTTAAAAGCATGCAGTGGCTTGCATTATACTGCTATTGGTCAGTGCCACTCTATAGTCACTCACAATCTTTCTTCAAAGCACACACATTCACAACATACAACACAGACAAACGTGGGTATTCTTATGCAAAAATCTACTGACTGTCCTGAGAAAGTTGCATAACCATAATAATAAGGATTTACTTAGCTCTTAGTATGTGCCAGTCATTGTTTTAAGCAACTTTCATACATTAACTTATTTAATTTCCACATTGAGATTATTATCCTCATTTTACAGATGAGAAAGCTGAAGCATAAAGTGTTTAAATAACTTGCCTATGGTTACAGAGCTATAAAATGACAAGGCTGGTTTGGAGAATGTGAAAAAAGATGCAGGAAGAATCACTGGAAGGTTAGTGTTGAGGACCAGAAGGTTAATGTCTCTATTCTCTTGTCTATTTTATATAATCCTGACTTATATCCACTTATCACCTCATTGAATCATAAGGATTTAATGGCAACCTAAAGGTCATCTATAGTTGTAACTCCAGATCTGGGTTTCCCCCTGAAGCTACCTCTCCCTAAATTCTTCCCCTACCTGTCCTATGACTTGCACATCCAACTGCCTACCTAACATTTTCACCTGGATATCCATTTATTTAGTATGGTCCAGGTACTGCATTACACACATTATTTTATTCTATGTTATTTATTTTACCACCATTTTATAGATGGGGAACACTGTTATTCAGAAAGTTTAAATATAATTTGTGTGTGGTGGAGTTGGGAATTTGAATGCCAACTTGCCAGACTTCAAGATTTATATTTCAAAAATACCACTGTCATCATATGCACAAATATTTTTGTATATTTTGCCTGTTTAGGAATTTTCTATTTTGCTCTACAGATCTGTTTTCCTACTCTTGTGTAGGCAACTAACCATATTTAATTACAGTTTTAATATTAAATTTTCATAAGTCTCATTTTTGTTTCCATTTTTAAGTAATTTCACCTATTTTTAATAAATATCTTGTCAGAATCACTTTAGAAATTATTAGAAAAATGGACTTTTGAGTAGAATTGTATTAAATTATGAATAAGTTTGAGAAGAATCATATCTATAATAATAAAAGGGTGATATGCTAATTAGAACAGGAGACCTTCCGGACAAAGCCATGGTGGCAGGGCTGAGGCAGAGGCTGGTTAGGGGCGATCAGTTCAGGGGGGGAGAGAAGTTGGGGGAGAACAGGCCGGCAGTGGGGGGCAGTTGGAGGCCATGAGGCTGTCAGGGGAGGACAGTTGGGGGCCATGAGGGCAGCCAGGGAGGGCAGTTGGGGGCCATCAAGCCAGCTGGGGAGGGCAGTTGGGGGTCATGAGGCTGGCAGAGGGGGGCAGTTAGGGGTGAGCAGGCCGGCAGGGGGGGCCAGTTGGGGGTGATCAGGCTGGCAGGGGGAGCAGTTAGGGGTGAGAAGGCCAGTGGGGGGGGGGCAATTGGGGGCAAGCAGACCAACAGGCAGAGTGGTTAGGGGCAATCAGGCAGGCAGGCAGGCAGGTGAGCAGTTAGAAGCCAGTGGTCCCGGATTGGGAGAGGGATGTCTGACTGTTGGTTTAGGCCCGATTCCTGTGGGCCTAAACCGGCAGTCAGACATCCTCCAAGGGCTCCCATATTGGAGAAGGTGCAGGCCGGGCTGAGGGACACTGCCCCACCCTTGCAAGAATTTTGTGCACCAGGACACTAGTCTATAATAATAAAAACATAATATGCAAATTGACCGAATGGCTGAACAACAGGACAACTGTCTGGACGAAGCTGGGGCTGTGAGGGCTGAGGTGGCCGGGAATGTGAGGGCTGAGAGGCAGCCAAGGCAACCGGGGCTGTGAGGCAGCTGGGGCTGCAAAGGCTTACCCTTGCACAAATTTCATGCATCAGGCCTCTAGTAATGAATAATGAAGCATAATATAGCTTTTTTATTTTTCAGTGAAATTTTGTATTTTTTTGTTTATTCATATATTTTTATTAGTCTTGTGAGTGACTCTTTTCCCACTAAATGTAGGAACTGATTATTATTTATTAAAAAAACATATTGCTTTGCTTTACTTCTATTAGCCATTGTATTAATTTAAAAACTATCCTTTTACTTTTGATAAATTTTAGTTATATCTTCAGGGTTTCTGTGTAGTTATTCTGCAAAAAATTATACTTTCTCCTTTTTTCCAATATCTATTTATTTTTTTTTCTTGCTTTATTGCATTGGCTAAGCTCTCTGAACAAGGGAAATAATAGTGGTGAAAGAAGGTGTTCCATTTTTTGTTTCTGGTTTTAACAAGAAATCTGTCTTTAACTATTAAGTATATATAATATCGATTTCAATTTTGAGATTAATGTGGCAGTATCTATATAGCCAAATTATTATTGTCCATTGATGTATGGTTGCAATTAAAATTCATTATTAGATTTTATAATATGTTAAATATTACATTGCAGCCACAGGAGATTTACAAGCACCTTCACAAAATGTTCATCTTATTTTATTTTATTTTTTATTTTTTTTATTTTTTTATTTTTTATTTTTATTTTTCGCTAAAAGTATTACAAAGGGTATTACATAAGTGTCCTTTTTCTCCCCCGCCCTTGACAAGCCCCTGCCCTCCCTTAACCCCCAGTGTCTTATGTCCATTAGTTATGGTTATATGGATGCATACAAGTCCTTCGGTTGATCTCTTACTCCCCTCCCTCCTGTCCCCCAACCCTCCCTGGCCTTCCCACTGCAGTTTGACAATCAGTTTGAGGCAGCTCTGCCTCTGTATCTATTATTGTTCAAAAGTTTGTAAAGGTCTTAATTATCCATGAATGAGTGAGATCATGTGGTATTTTTCCTTCATTAACTGGCTTGTTTCACTTAGCATAATGCTCTCCAGTTCCATCCATGCTGTTGCAAATGGTAAGAGTTCCTTCTTTTTTACAGCAGCATAGTATTCCATCATGTAGATGTACCACAGCTTTCTAATCCATTCATCTACTGATGGGCACTTAGGCTGTTTCCAGATCTTAGCTATGGTGAATTGTGCTGCTATGAACATATGGGTGCATATATCCTTTCTGATTGGTGTTTCTGGTTTCTTGGGATATATTCCTAGAAGAGGGATCACAGGATCAAATGGGAGTTCCATTTCCAATTTTTTTTTGAGGAACCTCCATACTGCCTTCCATAGTGGCTGAACCAGTCTGCATTCCCACCAGCAGTGCACAAGTGTTCCTTTTTCTCCACATCCTCTCCAGCACTTGTCGTTTGTTGATTTGTTGATGATGGCCATTCTGACAGGTGTGAGATGGTACCTCATTGTTGTTTTGATTTGCATCTCTCGGATGATTAGTGACTTTGAGCATGTTTTCATATGTCTCTTGGATTTCTGAATGTCTTCTTTTGAAAGGTGTCTATTTAGATCCTTTGCCCATTTTTTGATTGGATTGTTTATCTTCTTTTTGTTAAGTTGTATGAGTTCCGTATAAATTTTGGAGATTAAGCCCTTATCCGATATGACGTTGGCAAATATGTTTTCCCACGAGGTGGGTTTTCTTGTTGTTTTGTTGATGGTTTCTTTTGCTGTGCAGAAGCTTTTTATTTTGATGTAGTCCCATTTGTTCAGTTTCTCTTTAGTTTCAACTGCCCTAGGAGCTGTATCAGTGAAGAAATTGTTTTGGCATATGTCTGAGATTTTGTTGCCTTTGTATTCTTCTAGAATTTTTATGGTTTCCTGTCGTACATTTAAGTCCTTTATCCATTTTGAGTTTATTCTTGTGTATGGTGTAAGTTGGTGGTCTAGTTTCATTTTCTTGCATATATCTGTCCAATTTTCCCAACACCATTTATTGAAGAGACTATCTTGGCTCCATTGTATGTTCATGCCTCCTTTGTCAAAAATTAATTGAGCATATTGGTTCGGGCTAATTTCTGGACTCTCTATTCTATTCCACTGATCTATATGTCTGTTCTTGTGCCAGTACCAGGCAGTTTTGAGAACAGTGGCTTTATAATACAGCTTGATATCTGGGATTGAGATCCCACCTACTTTGTTCTTTCTCAGGATCGCTGCAGCTATTCGGGGTCTTTTTTTATTCCAGATGAATTTTTGGAGAGTTCGTTCTAGATCTTTGAGGAAGGCCATTGGTATTTTAATGGGAAGTGCGTAGAATTTATAGATTGCTTTCGGTAGTATGGACATTTTAATGATGTTGATTCTACCAATCCAAGAACATGGTATGTTCTTCCATCTCTTTATGTCTTCCTCTATCTCTTTTTTCAACGTCCTGTAGTTTTCTGAGTAGAGGTCTTTTACCTCTTTAGTTAAGTTTATTCCTAGGTTATCTTAATTTTTTTGGTGCGATGGTAAATGGGATTGTTTTTATAATCTCCCTTTCTGAATGTTCACTATTGGTGTATAGAAATGCCTCGGATTTCTTGGGGTTAATTTTGTATCCTGCTACATTGCCAAATTCATGTATTAAGTCTAGTAGTTTTTTGATGGAGTCTCTAGGGTTTTGTATGTATAATATCATGTCGTCTGCAAATAAGGACAGTTTTACTTCCTCTTTTCCAATTTGGATGCCTTTTATTTCTTCTTCTTGTCTAATTGCAATGGCTAATACTTCCAGGACTATGTTGAACAGGAGTGGTGAGAGTGGGCATCCCTGTCTTGTTCCTGTTCTTAGGGGAAATGGTGTTAGTTTTTGTCCATTGAGTATGATATTGGCTGTGGGCCTGTCATATATGGCTTTTATTATGTTGAGGTATGATCTTTCTATTCCCACCTTGCTGAGAGTTTTTATCAAAAATGGGTGTTGGATTTTGTCGAATCCTTTTTCTGCATCAATTGATATGACCATGTGGTTTTTTTGTTTCAATTTGTTTATGTTATGTATCACGTTTATTGATTTACGGATGTTGTACCATCTTTGCATCCCTGGGATAAATCCTACTTGGTCATGGTGTATGATCCTTCTGATGTACTGCTGGATCCGATTTGCTAAGATTTTGTTGAGGATTTTGGCATCTATGTTCATGAGGGATATTGGCCTGTAATTCTCTTTCATTGTGTTGTCTTTACCTGGTTTTGGAATTAGGGTGATGCTAGCTTCATAGAATGTGTTTGGAAGTGTTTCTTCCTCTTGAACTTTTTGTAGTAATCTGAGGAGGATAGGTTTTAGTTCTTCCTTGAAAGTTTGGTAAAACTCCCCTGAGAAGCCATCTGGTCCTGGGCTTTTGTTTGCTGGGAGCTTTTTGATAACTGCTTCAATTTCTTCCATAGTTATTGGCCTATTGAGATTTTTAGATTCTTCCTGATTGAGTTTTGGAATGTTGTATTTTTCTAGGAATTTGTCCATTTCCTCCAGGTTGTCCAGTTTGTTGGAGTAGAGTTGCTCGTAGTATTGTTTAACAATCATTTGTATTTCTGTGGGGTCTGTTGTTATTTCGCCTCTATCATTTCTGATTTGGTTTATTTGGGACCTCTCTCTTTGCTTCTTTGTGAGCCTGGCCCGGGGTTTGTCAATCTTGTTTAACCTTTCAAAGAACCAGCTCTTGGTTTCATTGATTTTCTGTATTGTTTTTTTGGTCTCTATTTCATTGATTTCTGCTCTAATCTTTATTATCTCCTTCCTTCTGCTGACTCTGGGGTTTTCTTGTTGCTCTCTTTCTAATTCTTTGAGTTGTAGAGTTAGATGATTACTACCATTTTTTCTTGTTTTTTGAGATAGGCCTGTAGAGCTATAAACTTCCCTCTCAGGACTGCTTTCATTGTGTCCCAGAGGTTTTGGATTGTTGTGTTTTCATTGTCATTAGTGTCCAGGATGTTTTTAATTTCTTCTTTGATCTCATTGGTAACCCAATCAATATTTAATAACATGCTATTCAGCTTCCAAGTGTTTGAGTATTTTGGGTTGTTTTTATTGTAGTTTATTTCTAACATTATGCCATCGTGGTCTGAGAAGATGCTTTTTATGATTTCAATCTTCTTGAATTTGTGGAGACTTTGCTTGTGACCCAATATGTGGTCTATTTTTGAATATGTCCCATGAGCACCTGAGAGGAATGTATATTCCGCAGCTTTGGGGTGAAGTGTTCTGAAGATGTCAATTAAGTCCATCAGATCTAGTGAGTCATTTAGGATTGCTGTTTCTTTGCTGATTGTTTGTCTAGCGGATTTATCCAGTGATGTCAGTGGTGTATTAAAGTCCCCTACTATGATTGTATTGTTGTCGATCTCTCCCCTGATATCTTCCAGAAGTTTTCTTATGTATGTGGGTGCTCCTGCATTGGGTGCATATATGTTTATCAGGGTTATATCCTCTTGTTGTATTGATCCCTTTAGTATTATGAAGTGGCCTTCCTTATCTGTGGTTATGGCCTTCACTTTGAGATGTATTTTGTCCGATATAAGTATTGCTACCCCAGCTTTCTTTTCCTTTCCATTTGCCTGAAAGATATTCTTCCATCCATTCACTTTCAGTCTGTGTGAGTCCCTTCTAATGATTTGGGTCTCTTGTAGACAGCAGATGTATGGGTCATGCTTTTTTATCCATTCAGCCACTCGATGTCTTTTGGTTGGAGCATTTAGTCTGTTTACGTTTAAAGTTATTATTGAAAGGTACTTGTTTGTAGCCATTTCTTTTTTTTGTGTGTGGCTGTTTTCTTTCTGCACTTTTTATTTCTTCTTTTTACATCAGTCCCTTTAGCATTTCTTGTATGGCTGGCTTGGAGGTAATATACTCCCTTAGCCTTTTTTTGTCTGTGAAGCTTCTTATTTCCCCTTCAAATTTGAATGATAGCCTTGCTGGATAGAGTATTCTTGGATTTATTCCTTTGCTTTGCATTACTTTGTAGATTTCCGTCCATTCTTTTCTGGCCTGATGTGTTTCTGTTGAGAAATCATTTGATAGTCTAATGGGAGATCCCTTGTATGTAACTTTCCATCTCTCTCTTGCAGCCTGTAAGATTCTCTCTTTGTCCTGAACATTTGCCATGGTAATTATGATGTGTCTTGGTGTGGGTCTTTTCGGGTTCACCTTGTTTGGGACTCTCTGGGCTTGTGTGACTTTTTTCTTCCCCACCTCAGGGAAGTTTTCTGATATTATTTCTTCGAATAGGTTTTCTAATCCATGCTCATCTTTCTGTTGTTCTGGCACCCCTATTATTCGTATGTTGTTTCGTTTCATGTTGTCCCAAAGCTCCCTTAGGCTCTCTTCCTGTCTTTTAATTTTTTTCTCCAAATGCAGTACAGTTTGAGTGTGTTTTGCTTCCTTGTCTTCTAATTCACTAATTCGGTCCTCCGCTTCTCCTAGTCTACTGTTGATACTTTCAATGGTGTTTTTTATTGCAGCTATGTCGCTCTTCATTTCTTCTTGGGACTTACTTAAGTTGTTGAATTTTTCATCTGTTTCTTCTAACTTCTTGCATATGGTATTGATTTTTTCCTCCGTCTGGTGCATGTACTCTAGGACCCTTATTCTGAATTCTTTTTCCGTCATGTTGCATGCCTCTGTCTCCCTTAGCTGCTTTTCTGGCGAGTCCTCCTTTTCTTTCCTTTGGGGGTTTCTTTGTCTACCCATGTTTGATCTCACTGACATATCTAGTTGTTGAGTTGTTCAGTGGCTGCTCCCTGGGTGGCAGTGGCTGCTTCTGGGTGGCAGTGACTCCTCGGGCTGTGGTTGCTCCTTGGGCCGTTGTGGTAGCATCTGCTCCTCCGTTGGTAGCAGGGCCTCTGGTGGGTGCTGTTCACAGCGGTGGTGGCTCTCCTGGCTGGTGGAGGGAGGTTTCACACACAGTAACTGTTCCCCAGACAGAGCGTGTGGTGATCAGGAGGCCACTGTTGCTTGAATCTGCTGCTTTGATTTAAAGGCACCAAATACAACACAACAAGGCACAACGTACCAGGCACTGAACACGAATGTATATACAATATTAATAACCCCAAATAAAGGTGGCCACTGGAGCAAAGAGAGTTAGGAGATAAAGGAAGATAGAAGAGAAAGAGAAAGAAGAGAAAAAAGAAAGAAAAAAACGGAGTGCAAAAATGAAATTGGAAAAAGGGAGGGAAAAAGAGAAGAGGAAAAGAAAAAAAAAGGAAAAGAAAAAAAAAGAAAGTAAGAGAGAAAAGAGAATGAAGTATAAAAGGGGAAGAGACTATTTATATTTGGAGAAAACTCCTATAGAACCGCCACTAATCCCAACAAATTACAGCAACAGATTCCTGGAGATGAATACAAACTACCAACAACCAATAATATCAAGCGACGCAAGGGAAAACAGAAGCACCAAAATAACCCGGGGGGGGGGGGGGGAGAGGGGGGGGACAAAAAGAATAAGCAGAATAACCTCAAAAACAATCCTAAAAATAACCCCAATATACTCGTCAATCAAGCAAACAACAATAAAACAATAGAGAGAGAAAAGCAGAAGAAGAAGAAGAAGAAAAATTTGGATAGTGAAGGAAGATCAGGGAAAGGTGTATAAGGATTTAGAGCAGGGGATTAGACAAAGGATATATAAGTAGGGTGAAAATTTTTGACAGGGGGTAAAAAGAATAGGGAAAATCTAAAGCTGGAGTAGGATAAGAGAAACAGGACAACGAAAGGGAAAAAGTGGGGAAGAGGGTTTTAGCACAGAGGCAAAATTGAGGTAGAGAGAAATGTTGCTAAAGGGACGATGAAAATAGAATGGAGAACAATAGTCCCAAAATAAAATAAAGACAAAATAAAATGACACTTTAAAGAATGGTAAAATGGTAGCGGTAATAATACTAGTTAAAAATAAAAATGTAGTAATTGAAAGGGTCAAATCAGGTGATGGGAAAAAAAAAGAAGAAAAAGAAAAAGAAAAAAAAAAGGAAAAAAAATGTTTTCTTAGTTAAAATGTGAAAAAGTAATTAAAAAAATAAAAATAAAAATGTGCAGTAATGCAGGTGCTTCAGATCTTCTACTCTTCTTTTTGGCTCGCCCAGAATTCAGGAGAATGTTGAATTTCCCTCTGGTACACTGTTTCTCCGTGTTGTAAGCCACAGTCCTGATTTTGCCGTAAAATCCCCTTATTGCCTTGTCTGTATTTACAGAAGAGTCAGTTCGTGGCTCTGCCTCTGGGTGGAAGTGTGTCTGGATTGACCTCCGAGGCTATAAGTTCTCTCTGACCAGGAGTTCTCTATTGTACCTGAACCAGCTCCTCCCAGAGCTGGCTCCCAGGGCGCCACTCCCAGCTCTGTTTCCCAGGCTCCCCAAAAACAATCTTCCCCTACAGGCTCCACTAGCGACCCCAACTGGGCAATCCCATGCACAGGGCTCAACAATCAAAATCACAGATTTAAGAGGAAGTGTGTAAACAAGAGCCTGGGGAGCTGTGCGAACTCGCTGGGCTCCACCTTCCAGATTTGCGCAGTCTCTGCGCGCACTCTGGCCCCTGGCAACACGTAGCAGGCCGGCTGGAAGATTCTGAGGCTGCCCCTTTGCATCCAGTCCAACTATGGGCTTATTTATAGTGTTACCTTCTGCCAGCAGCCCTGCGGGAGCCCTCCCCACTTGCGGGTCACACTGGCCTCAATGGGCGCGTACTTTGTGGGGCGCAGATTTTCCCCCGCGCCCGCGCGCGCGCTTCTCGCTCCAACCTGAATTGCAAACCGCACCTTTGGGGTAAGTCTAACCTTTCCGTGGAGGGAAGCAGGTCTCCTCAGGGTTCATGTGGTCGCGCTGCTTGAGAGCCTTTGCCTCCGGGTTAGTAGCCGATCTCTGGATGCGGATAACAGCTGCTCAAGATGCCGCTGCCTCACGGCTGAGCTGGCGCCCAGGGGGAGGTTTCAGCCTCAATCTCTAACCATCCCCATTTTCTAGGAGTTCTCTGTCTTTCCTGGCTGCAGACTGTTTCTCAGCTGAATCTCCTCTCTTTGTTTGGGCTGTATGTTACCCGTTTCAGCTGCTTGTCCTTATCTGCTCCGGGACAAAGCACCAACACGTCCGTCTAAACCTCTGCCATTTTTTTCTATTCCATCTTATTTTAGTTTTAAAAAGCTTGTTTAACCAGGAGGAATACATTGGACATAGGGAAAATGACTTGCAGAAAGCAAGTATATCATCAGTAGGTGATAGCTGATAGCAAACAAAACAAAGTAAAATTACATAGACCGAAGACTTAGAAAACTTAGAAAATATAGGGGTCAGATGTAAGTCCAAATTACCCAACATATTTTGGGAACTTAGCCCTTGAAAATATCACTCTTATAGCACAGTATAAAAATTTGTGTTAATAATGATAATCTCTCAACCAAAAATAAACTATATTTAATATACTCAATTTTGTAGGGTAGGGTGGCTTATAATGGAAATATTTCTGTAAAATATTTAAAATAAAGGATTTTATGAAGTCGTACTTATCTGAACAATTTATTTATTTGTATTATCTCATTTCTCATTTCATATAAAAAAGCATTACTTGCCCGGCAGGCATGGCTCAATGGTTGAGCATTGACCTGTGAACCAGGAGGTCATGGTTTGATTCCTGGTCAGGGCTCATGCCTGGGTTGCAGGCTTGATTCCCAATATGGGGTGTGCAGGAGGCAGCCTATCAATGATTCTTTCTCATCATTGATGTTTCTATCTCTCTCTCTCTCCCTCTCCCAGAAATCAATAAAAATATATATTAAAAAAGCATTATTCTGCTTTTGTTGATGAAACACATATGTATTTTTCTCTATTAGCAATGAGTCCTATGTAGGAGGATGCTGTCTATTTTTAAACATTTATCCTAGTAATTTAGCACAGTATTGTGTACTCTTTCACTTCCATAAATTCTATCAAGTAAGGAAGCAGGAATCTAATATGAAGAGGCTCTGTGATCAGACATTCTTGTGTTCAATCCCAGTTTAGCTACTTAATATTTATTATGATCTTGGACAGGTTAATTATCTCTCTGATTACTTACTTTTACAATGGTACCAAACATACCAGGCAGAATTGTGGTGAAGATGAAATTAAGTGAAATATGAGATGTATTTGGCATGTCATGGGCATCCAGAGAACTTCAGTATAATAGTGAAGATGAGTCACAAAACTGACAACCACTTCACAGTTTTAACATGTCTTTAAACTAGGCTTTGATGGTATGTACTTGTTTGACTCTGATTTCTTCAATTTCTCATGATAATGAACTGTGACACTGCAGCACCCAATCTACTTTTCAGTTTCTTCATGCTGATTGACTGACTGACCTGAGTTAGGAGGAAGAACATAAATGAGGTATACTCCTAGTTAGAGTTTATTTAGCACATGAGTCTAAATTCTGCTCATGAATATTGATTCCTACTAACAGCACTGACAAGCACATTGTTATGCACATTATATGTAATTCACTGTTTGCTTGGCTTTTGACTTATGATGAACCTGGGATTTCTGAGAAAAAAATTGTGACAATTTCAGAATCAGGTGGGTCATGCTGCACTAAAACTCACACAAAGCCTGAGAAGGTTGGAAATTACATTTTGGGTGGTCATTACAGACATAATTAATTATTTTAAGCTCTAAAGAGGTGATGTGGCTTTTGCTCTACCTGAATTAATAGAAGTAGAGGAACCAGGCCAAAGAGAAATTTTATGTTTCCAAAGGTTGATTTGTAACATAAATCAGTATTAATTAATCACAGGAAGCTTGTATCTAAGAATAGTTTTAGACTTACACTTGTCAATTTAGCTCTGTTATAACAGCAACAAAATAGTGTGAGCTAAAATATGACCTTTCCATAAAGGCAGCACCATGAGGACACCAAACAATGCCAGACTGTTGACATTAGGACTGGAATTTAAGCCCAAGGCTGAAAATTAAGAACTAGGACCAGACATTATTTTCATGAGCCCTTCCAATAATCAGCAGCCAGGCTAAGACAAATGAAACCAAATTACTTTCTTTCAAATATTATTTTTGAACTCCAATAATTGCTTAATTTGTTAAAGATATTTCTAAATGTAGGTGAAAAGATAAATAATTATCACTGAGGATTTAATGCTATGAATGGCTAATGTTTATCCAGTCTTACTTATGTGCCAGGCACTCTGCTCAGTATGGCATTTACATTTAATCTTTTAATCTTTACTTCAGCACTATTAACAGGGTACCATTATCACCCCCATTTTTATACAAGTTAGGTAGTTTTCCAAAGTCCTCACAATTGGTAAAATATAGAAGTGGGATTAGAACCTAGACATCTGACCTCTAGTTGTGAACCATTATACAACAACACCTCCATTATAAGGAGTAAAATAATTCCCCGGATAGTGCCATTGAACCTGTAGTTTGCTTAGTCCACTGAGGCTGTGCCAAGTTTGCCCAGTGGCCAGCACTCCTGTCTCAATATTAGGGAATAGAGAAGAAATTTAGAGAAGAGGCAGGATGAATCCTATCTTGACCATGTCAAGGCACCCTCCTTCTGCTGTTTTTAGAGAGGAACAGAGAAGGAGTGATGGAGAACTGTGGGCTGGTGTACAGAAGTCTCCCCCTTATCCACAGTTTTGTTCTCCAAGGTTCCAGTTACCTGTGGTCAACTATGGTCCAAAAATATTAAATGGAAAATTCCAGAAATAAACAATTCATATATTTTAAATTGCATGCCATTCTGAGTACCTTACTTCATCTTATTACATAGGCATGATATCATTTCATGTCACAAGAAGGGTGAATATATAACAATAAGATATTTTGAGAGAGAGACCACATTTACATAACTTTTATTTATAGCATATTGTTATAACTATTATATTTTATTATTGGTTATTGTTCATCTCTTAAGGTACTTAACTTGTAAACCAAACTTTATCATAGGTATGTATGTATAGGAGAAAACATAGTTCATGTGTGTGTGCATGTGCTCACAATTGTGTAAACACATATAAGTGGTCCTTCCTCTACTTGATTTAATAAAAGTAAAGGAACAGGCAAAGAGCGATTTTATTATCTCAGTAAATTTTCATGAAAGCTCTACAACACGCCATTTTACAGATGAAGAAAGTGAGGTGGAGAGAAGTTAAGTAAATTGTTCATGTTAAATACCTAATGCCTGGTGTAAATGGGACGACCACACTCTGCTGCTTTCTACTATGACCAACATCTCGTCAACATTTAGAGCAGGTATCAACATACTTGTTTTACTCTTGGGCAAATCTACACTAATAAAAGAGAAACATGGTAATTAGCATACGACCGCTACCCTTTTCATTGGCTAATCAATGAAAGTATATGCAAATTGACTGTCAGCCAAGATGGCGGCCGGCAGCCAGGCACCTGGAAGCGAACATGAGGCTTGCTTGCTGCAGTGAAGTAGGACTCCAACGTTCCCCGCCTGCGCTGCCGGCCTCTGAGCTGGCAGTTTGAAACTTTGTAACAAATGTAGAAGCTAAACAAAACCCTGGGATCTCAGAGCTGGAGTTATACATTGTTTCGATTATAGAACGCAAACAAACCAGCGGAAGCCTCAGAGCTAGAGCCAGAGCTAAAGCTGGCCCAGAATAAAACAAAAAAAGAGAGAAAAAAAGGAGCGGTTGGGAGCTTCAGTCAACAACTGCCAGCCTGAAAGCAGCCCTCAGCCCCTCACCCAGACTGGCCAGGCACCCCAGTGGGGACCCCCACCCTGAAGGGTGTGTGACCAGCTGCAAACAGCCATCATCCCCTCACCCAGGCTGGCCAGGCACCCCAGTGGGGACCCCCACCCTGATCCAGGACACCCTTCAGGGCAAACCAGCCGGCCCCCAGGCCTCTATCCTATATAGTAAAATGGTAATATGCCTCCCAGCACCGGGATCAGCGGAGCTGCAAGGCCTCCTGGCACCAGATCAGCGTGACAGGGGGCAGCGCCCAAACCCCCTGATCGCCCTGCAACTCTGTGTGTGACAGGGTGCGGCGTCCCAACCCCCTGATCGGCCCTGCTCTGTGACAGGGTGCGGCGCCCCAACCCCCACCCCCTCACAGGCCCTGCTCTGTGTGTGCCAGGGTAGAGCCATAACCTCCCCATCAGCCCTGCCCTGAGTGTGACAGTGGCGGCGCCCCAACCCCCTGATTGGCCCTGCTCTGCGGGTGATAGAGGGTGGCGCCTCAACCCCCTGATCCGCCCTGCTTTGTGTGTGACAGGGGGCGGTGCCCTAACTCTCCTATCAGCCCTACTCTGTGAGGGACAGGGGGAAGCTCCCCAACCCCCTGATGGGCCCTGCTCTGTGCATGACAGGTTACGGAGCCCCAACCCCCCTGATGGGCCCTGCTCTGTGCATGACAGGGGTTGGCGCCGCAACCTCCCCATCGACCCTGCCTTGAGTGTGACAGGGGACGGTGCCCCAACCCCCCAATCGGCCCTGCTCTGAGCCCGACCAGGGGCTGCACCTAGGGATTGGGCCTGCCCTCTGCCACCCAGGAGCGGGCCTAAGCCAGCAGGTTGTTATCTCCTGAGGGGTACCAGACTATGAGAGGGCACAGGCTGGGCTGAGGGATCCCCCCTTTCCCCCCCGAGTGCACAAATTTTTGTGCACCGGGCCTCTAGTAATATATAAAAACGTAGAGCAGAAGGAAAATGAATGGGATGAGACATTAGAATGACTTATTGTATTAAAATATTAATTTTATAGGACCATGTATATATTTGGAATATGAATTTGTGTATGACTGAACATCTACACTAATAAAAGAGAAACATGGTAATTAGCGTACGACCACTACCCTTCTCATTGGCTAATCAGCATATCCTTATGCAAATTAACTGTCAGCCAAGATGGCGGCCGGCAGCCATGCACTGAAGCGAGCAGGGAGGCTTGCTTGCTTCAGTGACTGCGGACTCCAATGTTCCCCGCCTAACTTGCCAGCCTCTCAGCTGCAACTCTAAGTAACTATGTACTATGTTGCAAATAAGAAGCTAAACAAAACCCCAGAAACCAGCCTGACTGAAAGCCAGCCAGACCGCAACATTGTATCGATGTTTTCAGCAGCGAGGCCTCAGAGCTAAAGCTGGCCCAGAATAAAAAAAAAAAAAAAGAAAACAAGGAGCGGTTGGGAGCTTCAGTCACTCGCCAGCCGGAAAACAGCCCTCAGCCCCTCACCCAGACTGGCCAGGCACCCCAGTGGAGACCCCTACCCTGATCCAGGACACCCTTCAGGGCAAACCAGTCTGCCCCTACCCATGCACCAGGCCTCTATTCTATATAGTAAAAGGGTAATATGCCTCCTGGCACCGGGATCAGCGGAGCAGCGAGGCTCCCGGCACCGGGATCAGTGTTACAGGGGGCAGCTCCCCAACCCCCTGATCGCCCTGTGGCTCTGTGTGTGACAGGGGGCGGGGCCACAACCTCCCTATCCGCCCTGCTCTGTTCATGACAGGGGAAGGCGCCCCAACCCCCTGATCAGCCCTGCTCTGTGCCTGATAGGGGGGAGCTCCCCAATCCCCTGATTGCCCTGCGGCTCTGTGTGTGACAGGGTGCGGTGCCCCAACCCCCTCGCCCCCCACGGGCCCTGCTCTGTGTGTGACAGGGTAGAGCCATAACCTCCCCATTGGCCCTGCCCTGAGTGTGACAGGGTGCAGCGCCCCAACCCCCTGATCCGCCCTGCTCTGTGTGTGACAGGGGGCGGTGCCCCAGCTCCCCTATCGGCCCTACTCTGTGAGTGACAGGGGGGAGCTCCTCAACCCCCTTATCGGCCCTGCTCTGTGTGTGACAGGGGGGAGCTCCCCACCCCCCTGATCGACCCTGCTCTGTGTGTGACGGGGTACGGAGCCCCAACCCCCCTGATGGGCCCTGCTCTGTGAGTGACAGGGGGCAGCGCTCCAACCCCCTGATTGGCCCTGCTCTGTGAGTGACAGGGGCAGTGCCCCAACCCCCTGATCAGCCCTGCTCAGTGTGTGACAGGGGGTGGCGCCGCAACCTCCCCATTGACCCTGCCTTGAGTGTGACAGGGGGCGGTGCCCCAACCCCCCAATCGGCCCTACCCTGAGCATGACTGAGGGTGGCATCGCAACCTCCTGATCTGCCCTGCTCTGTGCATGACGAGGCGGCGCCCCAATTCCCCAATCGGCCCTGCTCTGAGCCCGACTAGGGGCTGCACCTAGGGATTGGGCGTGCCCTCTGCCACCCGGGAGCAGGCCTAAGCCAGCAGGTCTTTATCTCCCGAGGGGTCCCAGACTGCGAGAGGGCACAGGCCGGGCTGGGAGACCCCCCTCCCCACCCCCCCAAGTGCACAAATTTTTGTGCACCGGGCCTCTAGTTATTAGATAATTAGACATCAATGTCAAGTGTTGACTGCTGTGTCAGTTTGATATAGATCTCTTTTGCAATTCCCACACAATCTTAAATGGATCTTAGTAAGATTTTACTTACTTGTATCATTTTATTTTTACTATTATATTAATACTATTTTTCTGAATTACCTTTTATTAACAACTCTGTCATCTAATTTTAACTTTTTAAAAAATGTATTTTTATTTTTGAAAGTATTACAGATGTCCTACTTTTAACTTTTGATAAAAGAAAAGATCTAAAATGACTCTAAAATAAAAACATCTAAAATATTAAAAATATAGTAAAAACACAAGGGTTTTTAACTGCTGAATCCAAATATGGTGTGTGCCCCTTTAAGCTTAGTTGAATGAATGTACTTTCCTTTAGATATTTTTTCACCAGTCTGTTCAGGTTTGTTAGTATATACATATTATTTGTTGTTGTTGCACTGTTTAATGAAGGTTATCCAAGTAAATCATTGTATCAAACGAGTCTCATAATGTGGTTTTATTCAGACTGGTGCCTGGGTCTAATCAGATGTTTCTGTTCTTAAAACTTTCTTTGCTTACTGACTGACACCAAGTAACACATATAATTAATATGCAAATAAAATTATCTATATAATTGTTACTTGGAGACAAGATTTTAAATAGTTCTTGTCTGCACGGATCACTTTACATATTTATATTTCTGAGTAAGGTAACTATCTAATTATGTGGCTTTCCTACAACCCTTGTTAATTTGGACTAATTTCTCGAAATGATGTCCTAATTAGATAAAACTAAATATTATAGGTAGTTTAACACTTTGGTTCTTGATGTGGATAGCAAGGATGTATCTTGGCATAAGACAAATTGAAAAACACACTATTATGAGGATCTGGCCATGAAGTGAATCAAGAGACAGTCACCAATAGTTATATAGGGTGGAAAGACAGTGTCTTTTAGATGAAAGTATCCAGATGTCATCTGAACCTTAGCATAAGCAGAAAATTCATAATGCACTACTGATTCCTGATAACTTGGACATATACTTATCAAGTATCTATTCTAATTTAATGGTGCAATTTATAAAAACATAGAAAAGCACGTGTTGATATATTACTTAAAAATAATTAAATCAACTTTGGTATAAATTAACTTTGAATATGTTCTCCCCATTTATTAACTTCAATTATTTCATATCCCTCTGGAAACAGCAAAAACAAAGACAGAGATTAATAACAGCCTGCTACTTTTTTAAGCCATCAAGCCAAGAACAAGAATGTTTTTCAACTTGTCTTACATGTCTTTCCTTAATTTCAATAGAGTTTATATTTATTGAGGATATTGTAGCAATATCATAATGCAACCAAGTTGTGATGACAGCAGGAAATGCTCTGCAGTGGATGATGGGATCTTTGTCTCATCTGGAAGAGGCCTCTTGAGTAACAGTACTAAGTTAGGTAGCAGGGGCATGAAATGGCAGGTCCTAGAGAAAGGACTAGTGTTTAGCAGTGTTTTTAGTGGTGAGGGGACTCCAGGGCTGATTAGGGCTGAGGGAGTTAAGATGGGACCCTTTAGTACTTTAAATCACTAAATGCTTGAAAGTATAATAACACATTTTGCTTCCTATATTGTGTTGATTTGTAATATTCAGTGCTGGGCTCCCTTTTTGTTCACTGCCCCAGGGCCCAGGCAGTGCATGGCCCATGGCTGGGACCACAATGACTCATTTTGGCATCTTTGGCCATTTGAAAATCCTCTCCTCTTGGATTTATCTTATTCTATTGCTTGCTTTTGCTTTGCCTGAGAAAGAATTTCTTTCATAAAAATTACTTATTTACTATGTATTTTACATTCTCTCATCTCTGACTTAAAGATGAACACTATAATTTGGGTCTTTTTTATGTATCAGGAGAATTCAAATACAAAAATATGGTGCGGGTGGTCACCAGTAGCATCTGAGCTCTGGGCGATTTCCTGTTGGGGTGATGAATGTGGCTAAACCATCTATGCCTGCTCACATGCACTCTGTCCTCACTAGGGGTTGGTTTTTAGAGATGGCAGAGGTAGATAATTGTCATTCTTGCAGATCAGAACAAACATAAGATGGAAGTTGATTGGCCAAGTTTGATTTCATCACCTCTTTGTCAGGCCTCAATAGTCTGTTTGGAAGTAATTGTAAGTTTTATGTGGTAGATACAGCTTTCTTCCCCCCGCCCCCAATTAAAAAATAGAACTTCCCTTTCAATTTCAAGACTCCCCAAACTTTGAATATCTAACACATTTGAATATTGAATAATAGGACTTACTCATAGTGCATTTTATTTTGATCCAAGACAAACTGGATGGACTGGGATTCCTTTTCACTAACTCGGAAATCCACCCTCATGTTAACAGCCACGTGGGTGGCATCTGGATACCAGAAGTCAAGCTGTGGAGAGGAGTTCAATGTTAGTTTCAATTGTTTGTTTGCTCAAACAATACATTTATTAATAAATGACTATGTGTCATACACCATGAAGGAATGTGAGTTCAATGTGACTAAGGTATGGACCCTACTCTTAATAAGCTTATGAGATTTTTGCAAATATATTCAAGATCTGTTGAATATTATAAAGTGGGAAAGAAACCATTTGTGCCAGTCATTCTTGCAGGATATCTAATCTAATAAAAGAGAAACATGTAAATTGACTGCACCGCCACTATGCCCCAAGCCACGCCCACCAGCCAATCAGAGTGACTATATGCAAATTAACCCAACCAAGATGGCGGCCGGCAGCCACTGAGCTGGAGCAAGCAGGAGGCTTGGTTGCCCCAGCAATGGAGGAAGCCAAGCTTCCCACCTGCCCTGGCCGGCCGTGGCCTCCGCTAAAGGCAACAAAGTTTCAATTATAGAAGATAAATAAATTCCAGACACCTGCTTCCAGCCAGCCTTGCTGGGAGCTTGAGTGGCTGGGGGCCGTGGACCAGCCTGCAAACAGCCATCAGCCCCTCATCCAAGCTGGCCAGGCACCCCAGTGGGACTCCCACCCTGATCCGGGACACCCTTCAGGGCAAACCAGCTGGCCCCCACCCGTGCACCAGGCCTCTATTTTATATAATAAAAGGGTAATATGCAAATTGACCCTAACAGCAGAAAGACTGGGAATGACTGGTCACTATGACACACGCTCAATGCAGGAGCTGCCCCCTGGTGGTCAGTGCACTCCCACAGGGGAGCTCTGCTCAGCCACAAGCCAGGCTGATGGCTGCCAGTACAGCGGTGGTGGTGGGAGCCTCTCCCGCCTCCTCAGCAGTGCTAAGGATGTCTGACTGCAGCTTAAGCCTGCTCCCCGCTGGCAAGTAGACATTCCCCGAGGGCTCCCGGGCTGCCAGAGGGATGTCTGACTGCCAGCTTAGGCACAATCCCCCAGGAAGTGGGCCTAAGCCAGCACGTGGACATCCTCCGAGATGTCCCAGACTGCGAGGGCACAGGCTGGGCTGAGGGACCTCCCCGAGTGCACACATTTTTGTGCACCGGGCCTGTAGTGTTATCTATAAATGCAAAAAGAATTAACAACTTTTGGTTAATTTGTTTGGTTCCACCATCTTGGGGTTGATTTGGATTGTTTTATAATTGATTTAGCCAGAGCATCTGTCTCTAATTGGGAATATAAATTAAATATTTGGTTCCCTATTCTCCTTCCCAATTCAAGCCTTAAAACCAAATGTCCCTGTAAATTCTGGAATTCTTGGAATGTTTGTGTACAACAGAAGGCATAATGTTTAGCCTGTCATTTTTCTAGCAGTATGTCCTTAGGCAAATCACCATAACTCTTTGAGTTTCAGTTTGCTTCCCTGAAAATGAGGCTAACAGGGATCCATGAGATGTTGTGCAGATTGTGAAATGGCTCTGAGAACTGGGACATGAAGGCATTTATCAATTGTTAATTCCTCTGGCTGAGAATTTCAGAAATTTGGTGACTGGAAGGATAGCATTCAGATTAAGATAAATTTGAGAAGATTCCAGTTCTTGCTGTTCTTTAAAATCATACTCAAATACAAAATATGAGAAATGTGAAGGAAATACCCAATTTCCACTCATCACAACAGGCTTGTGGGCACATCTAAGTCTACCTGGCCATTTCTGAGTTGAATGCCACTGTAACTCAGTTAATGATTATGAGGCTGCTATGAACTAATTAATATTTATTGGTTTGTTTTGATCAAAAAGCTACAGATGAATTGGACATAGGAGAGAAGTAGTGGTTTAAAGGTGAATTAGGCAGGGCTATCTAACCATACAGCAGTTTCTCTGTCCTAACAGGGTAATGCGGAATAGGCATTCAGGGCTAGTGATCTTTCATGAGCATTTATTAAGCACCAGGCACAGAACTGGATGTCACTATTGTGGAGGCTAATAAAGGACTTAAGATAAGCAAGAAGTTCATTGTGAGAGACATATGCATTTCCAACATGCTGAGCAATGCCAGGGAAAAGCACAAGTACTCCTAGAGCACAGGAAGCAATGCAAGCTGGACATGAGAGTTGGTGGACCAAGAAGACTTCCTGCAGGAGACTCTGCCTGAGCTGGGTCTTGAAGAATAAGAGTTAGCCAAGTACAGAAGGAAGCATTCCTCCTGTACAAAGGTGTGCAGGGCCAAAGTGGGTGAGTCTTTGGTGTTTGTGGAGTTTTTAGAGAAAGATGGTGGAGGAGCAAGAGACTGCAGAGGTGGCAGATTCTGAGGGACTCTGGAGCTTATTATAGCCAGGCCACTACTGAGCGCTCCCCAAATGTTAGCATACTTAATCTTTGATGAAGAAGGAAATTGAGATCCAGAGAGGTTAAGTAACTTGCCTAAGGCCACATAGCTGGGTTTGGAACCTTTGAAGACCATACTCTTTCCATAATTGGCTGCCTTTCATGAAAAAGCTTCAGTTGGAGGAATGCAATCATCAAGTTTTAGAGAGCAGTTAGGTTGCCATTGACAAATGTATAGGTGGACTGGTTGTGTGGGAGAAAGGACTAAGACTGAATACTAGCTAAGGGGTTATTGAAATTGTTACAGTAAGAGGTAGAGCCAACATAAACTTGGCAGTGGCAGGGGAATGGAGAGAAAAATGTGGATTTGAAAAACATTTGGGAATTAAGAGTAGGTGGAACTTTTGATTGATTTGAAGTGGAGATAAGGTATTCAGAACCAGAATAAATCCCAGATTTGGTTCAGGGTTTATATCTGGTGTGTAATCTTGATTATTTAATTTTCTGCCCTTGAGCTTCAATTTTTGTGTTTTAAATGGGTTAGATTATGACACAGACACAGAAAATCTGTTGGAGAATTTGAAATGATGTATGCAAAGTGGCTGGCACATATGCCTTTGTATAGGAGCAGCTGAATGGATGATAAAATGATTATGTTATTCTGTTATATTTTAAAAGACTGGTCTGACTTTGTTTCTTTTTGGACATAGGAGAGGGAAGGGTCACATCTTGATTTAGTACTGTTATCAGTTAATAATACTGTAACAGAAATGATGCCATGGGTGAAGACTGGGGTGGGAGTGAGCACAATAGAGTGGGCAAAGCACTAGCAGGGAGGAATTTTGACTAGAAAAAGGCTTTTGGGAGGAAAAGTGGAAGTGATAGTCTAGGGAAAATAAAAAACAAAAATAAAACCTAGGAAGTACTGGCAATTATCTGAATTATCCAAGTAGCGCCTGCCACTTCCCCTTACCTTTCTTTGTCTTTGGACATTAAACATAAAAAAGAAGCAACTTTTAGAGAACAGAAAGAAAAGATAAACTATCTCTTTAAATGCTTTACCTTGTTGGTTTTGGCCAAGTCCTTTAGGATGTTTGCTTGTTTTTCATCCTGGGGTTTCACGCGGAACACCTTCTCCCTACACGAAAGCAAAAGATGAAAAATGTGAACTGCAAAGAGCATTCCTTAATCCTCTTCCCACACAGAGACCACAACACAGGGTGGTGAGAGTTACTTGTCAAAGCGGACAGGAGCAATGGCCAGGGCGGTAGTGATCAAACCCACAGGCAGGATGAGGCGCATGGTTCTTCTTTGCCTGCTCCCAGGCCCTCTGCCAGTTTTATGTCTCAGCTCTTATCTGGAGAAGCAGCTGATTTCCTCTTAGGGTTCTGGTGGATGAGACCCCCCTCCCCCGTGTTTTCTAGTTGAGGACTGAGAGGTAGGGTGGGGACATAACAGTAAATGCCATGTGACTCATATTCCTTTTACAATAGGGAATACGCATTTTGCAGACAGAATGGGAGGCAAATTCCTTTTTTAGCAAATAACTTGCCCAAGGTAACAGAGCTTGTTATGTTCAAAGAGCTGGGATTTGAACCAATTCTTTGCTCTAAAATACTGCTCTACCAAATGTTTGAATGGAATGAGGGAAGGTATTATGTTAAATTTTCATTTGAAACCTGTGACAAATTTGTGTATCTGGCCACAGAACCTTGTGGGGTGGCCCTTAATAACAAAATATGTTTTTGAAGCTACATTGTAAATTGTTAAATTAAAGACATTTAAATTAAAAAATATTTTGAATATACTAAAATATTATAAGTAATCTGGAAAACATTGATGTGTCCACCATCTAGATTTTATGACGGCCATACTTTTGCCATATTTCCTCTTTGTAAGGAAGCGAAACAACGTTACAGAAAGAGCTACATCATCCACCTCCTCTCCTTCCCATTTCCTCCCTCTATTCTCAGAGGCAGCCCCCAACCTTAAAGCAGCTCGAGGACTCCTGGAGGGCAACATAATATGGTTGCTCAAATGTTTGTACATTGGCTGCTGTCTTCAGGATCTGTATGCTGCAGGTGCCTAGTAAATGCTTTTTGAAAGTAAAATTAACGAATAGGCCATTTTAAACAGTCTCTTGGGGTGGTTGGTTTCTTCCATATTGAACACAACTCAGTTAATTATAGATTTTTTGGGAGATGGCAACACCTCTACCCAGAATCATAGGTAATCTAACAGAGTGAGTGAAGTTATTAGAATTTCCTTTTAAAAACTACCTCCTCAGCCCTGGCTGGCATGCTCAGTGGTTAGAGCATTGTGCCATGCACCAAAGAGTCTTGGGCTCAATTCCTGGTCAAGGGTACATGTACCTGAGTTGTTGGTTTGATCCCAGGCCCCGGTCAGGGTGCATGAGGGAGGAACCAATAGATGTATCTCTTTCACATCAATTTCTCTCTCTCTCTCTCTCTCTCTCTCTCTCTTTCTGCCTCCCTCCCTCTCTCTCTCCCTCTATCTAAAAAATCAATGGAAAAATATCCTTGGGTGATGATCAACAAAACAAAAAACTACCTCTTCACATTGACAAATGTATAGGTGGTCATATATGAAACTTCTCAGAGTCATGGTTGCATATTATTATTATTATTATTATTATTAGAGGCCTGTTGCACTAAAAGATTTGTGCAATAGGCCTTCCCTTCCCCTGGCTGCCGGCACCGGTTTTCCTCCGGCACCGGTGACCCAGGCCTTCGCTCCGGCCTGAGCCGCCTTCAAACCTTCGCTGCTCTGGGCGGAGCTGCCTTCAGTCTTCACTCTGCCGCTTCAAGCCTACGTATGCAAATTAACCGCCATCTTTGTTGGCAGTTAATTTGCATATCAAGCTGATTAGCCAATGGGAGGCGTAGCGAAGGTACAGTCAATTACCATGTTTTTCTATTATTAGATAGGATTAGCAGCAATAGCTTCATTTCTCTCCATCTGATAGATGTGCGATATAATGTAAGAATTTTTTATTCCTTCAAAGGTCCCCATTGCCCCACTGCAGGTAAGAAGAAAGAGGGTTTTACAAATGGTTTCATGTTTTTGACATTAGACAAGCTCATCAACACTAGAACTCCCAAAGCAAATACTTGTTCCATTGTCTCTTAGAGTATGTTTGGCAGGGGTACAGAGAAAAGTCAAGAGCTTGACAGATATAACCTCAGAGTAGCTCCTGAGCACTTTACCTTGAGCAAGCTGCCTAGTCATTCTTAACTGTAAAATGGGGATGCAAATGCAACTTTTAAAAGTGGCTGTGGTTGATCTCTTACCAACCCCCCTCCCACTCTCCCCTGCCTTCCCTCTGAGGTTTGATGGTCTGTTCAATGTTTCTATGTCTTTGGATCTATTTTTGTTCATCAGTTTATGTTGTTCATTATATTCCACAAATGAGTGAGATCATGTGGTATTTATCTTTCTCTGACTGGCTTATTTTGCTTAGCTTAATGCTCTCCAGGTCCATTCATGCTGTTGCAAATGGTAAGAGTTCTTTCTTTTTTTACAGCAGCATAGTATTCCATTGTGTAGATGTACCACAGGTTTTTAATCCACTCATCTGCTGATGGGCACTTAGGCTGTTTCCGCATAACCAATGGACACAGACAGTAGGGGGATGAGGGCTTTTGCTGGGGGGAGGGAGCAGCCCTGGAGAGGTCAATGGGGGAAAAAAGGAGACATATATAATACTTTCAATAATAAAGAATTTAAATTAAAAAAAAGTGGCTGTGATGCCTAAATGAGAGGGCATATGTAAGGGATGTGGAGGATGGTAGGTACCAAAAGACATGCCATGACCTCTGGGTAGTGATGAAATTGTCAGATTCTGTAACAGACTTACAACTGGCCTCGGGCACTGCAGTGCTGATGAGCACCAGCATATATCACATGCTAGACTAAAGTGCCTGCTGCAACCTTTGCGGGTGAAATATCTCTCTATGTTTGTTTCAATGGGGACTACTTCAAGATTTTTTTTTTTATGTAGTAGCTTAGCTTTTTGGAGTTTCATTTTCTATTCTAAAAGTAGTAAATGCCCATTGAAAATAATTTAACAAATTATTAAAAAGTTGGAAGAAGAAAATAGAAATCACCATTAATTCTAACATTCCGACTTTTTTTGGAAGCCTTTTTCTGTGTGACTAGTTTTAAAACTGTGTGGAAAAGGCTTCTATATATTTTTTTAGGTCAAGTGGGAATGGCACTTCTATTTTCTTTTGGGATCTAAATAAATGTTTAAAGGATCCTGATATTTCTCAGGATAAGACTCTGATTATAAATAAATCTTTGACTTATTCATATCTTGTATATTGACAAATCACATGGATATGTGATGCTTTTAATACCTGCCACTTCTCCCCAATCTATTTTGCCTCTGAGGAATTGTACAATAGATGGATCTCAAGAATATACTGGAGCTTTTTCTCAGAATGGGTATGATTTCTTGGCAAACATAATTCAGTACAACTTTATGTTACTGCAGCAAGATTATCAAGGATCTTGGCAAATATATGGGGTAGGATAGCTGTTGGATATCATATCATTTCAGGATTGGCTATGTAAGAAAATATGCTTCGTAGGTTAAATTAATATCTTTGAAAAGAGGTGTAAAATTGAATGCTTCACATAGCAATAATTTCCTATCTTTCTGGATCTCTATACTCCTAGGATTTTTCAGTAGTATATGTCTAACCCCGGTTTAAAAACCACATTATTTTTTTAAACTATGCTTTTCTGCATATTTTAGACATTATTGCTATAAGAGAAATCTCCTAAAAAATAAAAGTCAAAATTGTTTTGTCATTATTAGAATCCTTCAAGTAATTATCTGCCTTCAAATAGAATCCAACAAACTTCTGGGACACCTTTAGCTATTTCATAAAGGATATGGTGAAAGAAAGATTTGTTACCTGTAATTGTGGATGTTTGATTCTTAACATTGAAACAAAACTGCCCTGCAAAATGCTGGAGAGAAACTTGGTTTTGTTGCAGCAAAGGTAACATCTCTGGACAGAGACCTGTGTGATTCATGCAGAGTGGGACCTGGCTAGGGGAGAATGACTACCTTCTTAAATGAGATGACCTGAAAGATCATCAAGACCCCAACTGGTGCCCAAATAACCTCACTAACTGAAATTCTCTCTGACCAATTCCTATAGGTTAGCTGGCAAAAGCAGATGAATACATGGAATGTGATTCCAGGAATGTAGAACTTCAATAACCCAGTCTTGCTATTTTGTAGCCAAACCATTAGAGAAAGGAAAGATTCAGAGGCCATTCTTGTGCTGTTGGTTAATTGCTGCTTTGGGAGAGATGAGAGTGTAGAACTGAAGGAGAGGCTCAATGCTGGGCTCTCAGGCTGGAGTAAGTTAAAGAAGGGAGGAGGAGAGGTGCCTCACAGACAGGGGCTCCTGGGTGGGCAAGCCTGGGCTGGGACCCTCAGCAGTCGCAGGTCAGCTGTGCAGGCAGGCATGCAGCACCATTGCATTGGGAAGAATTACAGCAGACTCCTCTTTCTGTTTTCATTTTTTTTTTCCAGTTTAGCTCAGGCAAGTGACACTCTAAGCCATTAGCTGTTAATGTTGGCAAGAGATATAGCAAAAATGTCTCCAGTGCAGGAAATGTTGGATACATGGGATTTTAAATGAGAATATTTGTGTATTTGCTTTCCCAATCCTTATTCTTTTTAAAAATTTCTTGTAATTTTAGAAAAGCCCACTTATATTCATAATTTCTATTTTAAAACACTCAATTAGAGATTTTGGAGGGTTCTTTATAGTTTACTCACATGATTTCTGAACTTTGGGCTATGGCATCCCACAGAGGCAGGGTAAGGGAGCATCTTGGGGAACTATCTGTGATTCAATGACATACCTCCAGCAAGAACACTCCACTCAGGTAACTGAGGTTGAGTTAGCTTTCCAATTCACAACATGGATACGACTTAAATATAGAATGGGGAAAGATAATTTAGCTAATTACATGTGTTTTTAAATTACCATCAGTATTGTTTACTAATTTATGAGAATTTCTTTCTTTTTTTTTGCCCTTAAAAATGTCTCTCTCCCTCTCTCTCTTTCTTTAATCCTCACCAGAGATATGTTTGTGTGTGTGTATGTGTGTGTGTGTGTGTGTGTGTGTGTGTGTGTGTGTGTGTTTTTATTAAATTGACTAGAGGCTTGGTGTATGAAATTGTGCACAGGGGGTTGAGGGTCCCTCAGCCTGGCCTGCACCCTCTCACAATCCGGGACCTCTGGCTCCTAACCGCTGTCCTACCTGCCTGCCTGATCGCCCCTAACCACTCGCCTGCCCGCCTGCTTGCTCCTAACCACCTCTGCCTTGGCCCCACCACTGCGGCTTCATCCGGAATGACATCTGGAAGGTTGTTCAGCTGTCCGGTCTAATTAGCATATTATGCTTTTATTATTATAGACTAGAGGCCCAGTGCACAAAAATTTGTGCACTGGGGCGGGAGGGGGGTGGGGAGGGTTTCCTCAGCCAGGCCTGCCCCCTCTCATAGTCTGGGAGCCCTCAAGTGATGTCCTACTGATGGGGAGCGGGCCTAAGCCACAGTCTGGCCTCACCCTTCGGGAGGCAACTGGGCTGATCAGGGGAAAGCGCCATCCCCATCACCCCACTGCTGCTGCCACTGCTGGCCGTGGCTGCTGCGAGGCCTGAGCCTCAGCCTCGCAGCTGCTGCGTCTCATGGCTGCCTGAGCCCCGGGCCTCACAGCTGCTGTGGCTTTGTCCAGATGGATGTCCGCCCTAATTAGCATATTACCCTTTTATTAGTATAGATTCTTAGAGAGAGAGGAAGGGAGAGAAAGAGAGAGAAACATCAATGTGAGGGAAACATTGATTAGTTGCCTCCTGTATGCTCCTTGACCCAGGACTGAAACCTGCAACCTTTTGGTGCACGGGACAAGGTTCCAACCAACTGAACCACCCAGGGAAAGGATGTCTTTTTTTACCTTCTTCTTATTTTTGTAAAAAATATATTTGTATTGATTTCAGAGCAGAAGGGAGAGGGAGAGAGAGATAGAAACATCAATGATGAGAGCGAATCATTGATTGGCTGCCTCCTGCATGCCCCCTACTGGGGATCGAGTCCACACCCTGAGCATACGCCTTGACCGGAATTGAACCATGATCTCCAGGTTCATAGGTTGATGCTCAACCACTGAGCAATGCTGGCCAGGATATTTTTATCTTCTTATTTAAATAATGTATTACTAAATTATTTTGATGATTGTTTGAGAAATTGTAGCAACTTCACTGCTACCATCTAGTGGACAATGAATGCAATTAATCTTTCTTCAGCTTGACAACTTCTAAAACTGTGACTTCAAAAGATTCTTTTTGTTTTGTTTTCTGTCATATACTATCATTTTTTAAAATTAATTTTTCTATTGAGGTAACATTGGTAAATAACATTATATAAGTTTCAGGTGTACAACATTGTCAATATCTGTATACTCTGTTGTGTGCTCTTGGTGGTGAGCACAAAATAGAATTCTTTTTTTTTGAAAAGTACACTGTCATAGATATTTCAACATATGCTGGATGTGGAATCCTGTTTTCCTTAAATCCACAAAGAAAACAATGAACTAATATTTTGTTCTATGGTTTTAAAATAAGAGATGTTCCCAAACTATTAATAAATACACATTATTTTAAAATTTGTACTTTGCACAATATACTCCACCATTAGCATGTCCAGTTCTAATTCTGGAAAACTTCAAGTCCTAGAGTGATTTTTTGTGCAGCCAGGGTTCCCAGTACCTCTTGTTTTACTTCCAGTCTGCATTCTACAACTTAGCCTGGTGGGTGTTTTAAAAACTGATCACGCCATTTACAACTTAATGCCTTTCATTGCTTTCCATTGTTCCTAGACCAATGTTCCAAATCCTTAAGATGACCTGCCTAATATGGTCCCTACTCCTTCCTCAGCCCATACACAGGCCTTTCTTTCCTCAACTCTCTTAAGTTTCACCCTCTCTGGCTTCTTCTCTCAGGTTCTGAATAGTCACAGTGCCTGGAAGGGGTGTTCTTTTCATCAGCTAATTGTGACTTAATTCTTCAGGTTTCAGTACTTCCTGAGAGAGCCTTCTCCCCACATCAGGTAGGTAGACCTTTTAAGTTTTTTTAATGCAGCTTGTCCACTACTTACTTGCTTAATGTAAATTAATGGATTATTACATAACAAGTTAAATAACTATTTCACGTCTGTCTTTCCACATGGTCTATACAACCATTGAGGGCAGAAATGTTATCTTTCTTTTTCATTGCTCTGTTCTCAATTGCTTAGCAAAGGGCTTGGCACATAGCACACAGCTCATAAAATAACTTGAATGAGTTGAGTGAGATGAAAACTAAATCAAGATAGGGTCTTTTCACCTATACTATCGTTTATGACCCTTGAAAGTCCCCTTCATAACCTGCGCATCTCTGTGCTCTGCCAGTTTTGGCCAACACCCCGAGGGCTTTAACTCCCATGTGCAGTGGACCCACTTCATTACTGTGCACAGATTACTTAGTCATTTGTTCACTTCATTTCCCCCCAAAGAAGTAGGCAATCTGTCAACTTTTCCGATCATAGTGATTCACTTTTATTATTACTTTTTCCAACTAATTTAATAGACCCAAAAGCTTAAAAGAAGAATTGGGATCTGGAAATATCCAAGCAAGCAGAAATGAGAATTCAGGATAGAAAAGAAACAGTGAGCATTTTGGACTAAGGCTCTCAGATGCTCGACTAGTATGGATGCTCCAGGACGTAGTTGGCAATGTGCTTGATCGCCAGCATTGTCTCTTCGCAGGTTGGCCGAATCTTGGATTCAGGAAGGGCAAAGCCGTATCTGCCTTTATCCCGAAGTTCAAAGGTGAAGGAATATTTGATTCCTTGGTCATAAGCCCAGTCGTCAGAGCCTCCAGCAGCAGGATCTGAAATGTGCAAACAGCAGAAAACAAATCTTTACATCTAGGAAGGAAATTTTTAAACATGCCAGCTTTCTTTTATAATTAAAAATGTTTCCTGTGCAAAATAATATAGGCTGCTTGCCTAGTAAATTGGATCATAAAAATATAAAGGCTATTTTAAAAAATTAGACCATTGTTGCCACTAAGCCTCCTTTGTGGGAATGATGTGTTTACTACCCTAGGAAGTATGTAATTATAATGTATAAACTACTCAGTGTGCTTGTATGCTGTGGTAAACTATGCCATATAGTATGGAATTTGTTTACAAAATATATATAATTTCTTGGAAAAGAATATGTATCTTCCAGGAAAATAAGAAAAGCTGCATGGTGACTGGTAAGAGAGGACTCTCAGCCCTGGGGCCACTGTGCTGAGGGATAGAACTGGAGCAGCCAGAGGGCAGGGCTATGCCTTCATTTTTGTTTCCTCAGGGCCTGGCCTATGTCCTGGCATGGATTAAGCAGTCATCCAGTCATTCATTCAATAACAGTTATGGTGTCACTGCCACATGGATTATGAATTCATTTATTGATTCACTTGTTCTTTTGTTAGTTCATTCATTCATTCATTCATTCATTCACTTATTTATTTAATTCAGTCAACGATGTACAGCCCCCACTGAGCAGCAAGCCATGGGCTCAACTCTGGTGATATCAGGACAAAGAAAAGCCATGGCCTCTTCCCTCCAAGACCTTAGAGTAGAATCACAAACCTCACTGGACTAGGCTGAATAAAATATACAAGAAGTTCTCAGTATATGAATAGGTGGGTTATTTCTGCTAGAACCCCTTAAGATAATAGTATATGTTGTCCGACTCAGAGCAGTTTTAAAAAGGACAAGAATACAGAGAACTGTATTCTACATAAAGCTTTTTTTCTTTTTAAAAAATTTTAAAGCCTTAGGATTGGAGCATCTCCCACTGCACGGGGGGCCCCTTGATGATAGGACCTAGTCTTTTTTCTTGTATTTCCAGTCCTTTCAGACCTGGGGCAAAAGAAATTAGCAAAGGCAGAGAAAAATATTGGTAGATTTTGAAAACAGAGCCTGCAGAATGTGCCTTCCTAGTGACTCCAGGGCTCTGGGGTCCAGCCCCCACCTCATTCTCCTGTTGCATGCATGTCTCTTGGAACTCGTTTGCACACCCGAGTGCCTGGCTTGAGCCTGAAGTAGGCCTCCCTCCTATGCTTTCCTCCAGCAACTGTTCTGTACCATCACCTGGGCAGTTACTCTTGACACGAGGCTGGGCTGGTTACTCCTTGGGGTGCTCTCCTTGTGCTCCCTCTGGTCAGCTCTTAGCTCACCCCTGTCCACAGTTCTTCCTTTCCTGCTGTGGGTACTTTGAAGACTGACTGGTCCCTTCCTTCCCTTTCTTCTCTCTTTCCTACTCTCCACCCTTCCTTTCTTCTCCAGCACCCAGTAAGGTCTGGCACATGGTAGATGCTCAATAGGTGTTTATAGAGAGTGAATGTTTACGTGTGTTGAAAGCGATATACTTTTTTCTCTTTTTCTGAACAGAAACTGATGACATATTTTATAAAAAATTCACCCTGAGGCAAAACCACATGGTTTAAATGATCAGAAAGAAAAGGCTCTGGGAGCCATTATCGCTTTCTTAGGCACAGGCTCTCCCTGCACAGTTCAGAAGCTGATACTCACAGATCGTGGTGGCTCCTGGGCCATAAGTGTACTTGGTGCCGTGCAGCGTGGCCAGCTCCTTCACAGTGGCTTTAGCCAGGGCATTCTGCAAAAGAACAAGGAGCGAGGGAGTAAGAAACCAGCGTACACACTGACAGACCAAAACAAACACCCACACATTGTTTTGAGAACAGTCACAGTTCCATTAACATTTTATACTCCTTTAGCACCCATTCCAGTTTTCCAGCAAACTTGGTCATGAGACCCCAATGACTGCCTTGACAGGATGTCTTTCCCCAATGCCCCCAAAAGTCACTCAGTTTCCCTCTGTCCTACAGAGTGGTCATACTCTGTCAACACTATTTGCTGGCCTTTAAGTCCTCTGTGACTTTTTCTGTCTTTAACTCAGTGTCCCCAGGGTCTAGTCCAGGGTTTGTCACTTAGAGGTTGTTCAGTAACTATTTGTTGGAACTCTGAGGATGGTCAGCACTCTTCTTACCCAATTATTTGGAATTAGGTCCTTTATTTATTTTAAATCACTGATACAATAAAGCATGAGTTCTAGGAATAACTTCTGTTTTAAGAAAATCTTTTGCTTAATTTTTTTTTCTGGAATTCTTATTTAGACTTGTTTAAGAAATTTTTAAAAACCTTACTTTAGGCTAGACAAATGAGGCTTATAGAGATCTGTAACTGTCCCAGATATTACATTTATTGACATTATAAAATGTCATTGTGAAGTAAAAATTAGGTCCTCTCTAAGGATTAGTTTGAAAAATTTATCTTATCTTTGGAGCTTGAAAGAGAAAGGAGGCAATAAGGTTTTTATGGCTATTACACACAAACAAACAAAAGTCAAATGCACAGAAAATAACTCCAAACCAAAAACACAAACCACCTGGCAACATAGCAGGTTATAAAGCCAAGATAAAGTCATGACAGGACTGTGGGAGGTGGGGCAGGAGCATCAGAAACTACTCATGTGAATGACTGAGGGTCAATGCTGCGCTCAGTGCCAGCACAGAGATGCTTAGGCATTGGCAGTTCCAAGGATGTGGGGCAGTTCTGGCTTGGAAGAGTTTTAGATTGAGAAATTAGAGAACATTTATTCTATTTCAAAATGCAGAACATTTGAATTCCAGAATAAAAAATTAGGAAATATTAACTTAAGTGTATTCTTTTTTTTTTTAGAAATAGCATCACCCTCTCAAAAGACCTATTGCCCTCCTGCCCCTGCACTCAGTTCCCCAGGGAGAAGGGCTCTGTTTCCAGCTCCTCCCTGCACTATAGAGGCCCTAGCATCCACTAATTCACTGCCTATTTGAATGAATCACTTGGAAAACAAGGCCTACTTAGGCTGTCTGGAGAATACAGGTTTGAAAATCTGACTGTTTACTATAAGAGAATAAGCCACAATTCACTCTGGTTGTGAAACTGGCTATTATTTCACACGTTGGCATCATTATCATGACTTGTACAAATGCTTGGAAAACTGTGCAGTTGATGATGAAATCAGAACAATTCTATTTACAAAGTAGCAACTTTCCTTAGTTCTTTTTCTATTAAAACCAGTTTAATAGAGTCTGATGTAAAACTGCTGAGAGCACGTCCTATAAGACTTCAAGGATTCCAGTTCCCAAAGAGTTAATGCTTCATTAACCAAGTGGTACATTAGAAAATTTAAAAAGAAGTATAAAATTTAAATCATGATTTTCTGGTCTGGTTGACTGAATTGATGCAATCAGCTTTTTGGAATTAACATATTATTCTCAGACTTTTGGACACTAAGTTGAAAATTTCTTTTTTTCCTAAACTGCTAAACTGATATATGCTTTCTCTTACTGCCTGGCCTCGTTACTGATGTGATCTGTCTAGTTCCTGTTCAATCTTATTCTGACCCACACTGGAGTCAGGTCTTCTTACCACCTATTGCCCAATAGAATCGGAATAGTCTACAGACATTGCATCACGTTCCGGATAGATTTCAAACCATCTTTTAGAGATGTGAAACATGGCGAGGTACTCATTCTTTTGGTAGGTAAACAATACGTTTTTTACTGTTCTACAATTTCTCTAACTTGCCATTACCCAAAGACATCTCTAGGTATTTTTTTTGTAAGGCAGAATCTCTGATTCTAAAAACCTTTTATTTCTTCCCTAGTTACCTTTTTCAGGCTTTTCATCTGTTCTATTTTTCTTTCCATAAGCCTTGAATTACTACTTTTATTTAGTAGGAATATGACTCTAAAAAGTTCCAGTGATCTAAGGTACAACAACATGACTATAGTTAGCAATACTGTATTGAACATTTGAAGGTTGCTATGAGAGGAAAGCTTTAATGTTCTGTCCATAACAATAACTGCAACATCGTTCTGTGAGGTAAAGGATGTGTTGTCTAATGTGGTAAATGTTTCACAATATGTACATGTATCAAATCATCATATTGTACACCTTACACTTACACAGTGTTATATGTCGGTTATGTCTCAATAAAGCTGGGAAAAACCCCCCAGATATGACTCTTCAGGGTTAGTTCCAAATGTGAAAAGCTATGAAGACTAGAGAAGATTTAAGACAAGAAGATCATTGTCATCATCTACTGAACTCTTGTGTATTGGTTGACCTTCAAGTCTCTCAATATATTTATTGGTATAACAATATTTGAATTATCCAACAAAACCTAAGGGGCCTACTCGTGATCTGTTACTTCTTTTGACTTAATTAACTTATCAATTTATCCATAACTATTGTTAGAGTCACACAAAAGTTCAGTTTGCCTTTTCTGAAACAGTTGCTGTGCCTTTGATACTGAAGCACTATCTAAGATTGATGTTATCTTAAAACTGCAGTTATTTTGCTCTGTCACTCTGCACATTGCAGGAACATTTAGTTTGGGCCTCAGCATTGGCTCGCCTAGTCTGCATTGCTCTATCATCTGGACATCTACCGCATCATCACATCTGTCAGTGGCTCTCACTTTCCTCCTTTCTGGGTTTAAGAGTTTGGGCTAGTCCCTCCCTTTTCTCTCAGGTTGCATCACTGACTGCCTACCCCTGTCCCTCACTAGCTAGGTTCCCTGAATTCATCCCTGCGCACCCTTCCCTGCCTCTCCTTACCTCCTTGACCTTGGGTATCCTTCTTCCTTTGTTGGACTCTCCTTCCCCTCCTTATTCACATGGTTCACATGCTATTGTTCTTCAAGTTTCATTTTTAGTGTCACCTTCAAAGTTGCCAAAACTCTCTTAGGAAGCACTGAGCCCCCCTCTCTTGTGAGGGCTCATCCTCTATTAGAGTTCCTATCACTCTGTGGATGAAAGGGGCCACATGCTAACCTGACGAGCTCAGGGAAGGCCTGCATGACAATCTTGCAAACTCAAAGATCTAAAGTAACTACAAAGGATGGTCTGAAATTAAACTTTATCTAAAAGCAGTTATGGTGGATAGTCACATCTTAGGCTGTTATCTTCACTGACAAAGTCAACCTTTACCTTAACTAAGCCTATCTGTCTTTTTGCATCTATGATAACATATCCTTGAAATGTCTGGGTAACTTGTAACTTCCCTTTTTCCGGACCCCTTGGGGCACAACCTAATGTGCCTGGGCACCAGGAGAGATACACAAATTCATTCATTGTTATTGTTATCATGTTAATTGTTGACTGTTAACTATCCTGCACCCACCTAAGTATGTGTCTATCATTTTGCTTTTCATCCAATCCCAGAGGTTTCTCTGCTTTGCTTTCTCCCGCCTCTCTAGTCTATTACCAATGGATTTCATGTAACCCACCTAGGTTCCCCTCCTTTGATTGCAATGTATAAAAATAGATGAAAAACCGCCATTCTGTGGACCATTAGCCAAATCCATTGAGATACTGCTTCCCGGCAATTGTCGACAGTTTGGCTCAAATAAACTCACAAAAGTTCTTTACAGGTTTGAATGTTTTTACATTAACAACTCTGCTGTAGTAACTTCTTTTTGGCATTTAATCTCCTTGTGAGGAGGGATTCTTGGCTTTTCATTTTGTATCTTCAGTAGGTTGCATAGCACCTTCCACATGGTTGGTTGATTGAGTCTAATTCTGGGACTTGGGGCATTACAGATGGGCCTGATTTGGAAGGGGCTTAGAGTGCTGAGCTCCGAAAAAAGGCTGAACTGTGACTTCTTAGTGTCAAAGCTAAATATAAACCAGCCTCCTGAGTGGAGATTGGGATGCTTGTGGGGAGGGTGTCAGGCAGTACCAGGTACTGATGGCATTGACCTCTGCTATGGACTTTATTTATTTTTATTAATTTTAAAAAATGAAATCTGTGGACCCTAGCCCCTCAATACCAAGAGACAAAAAAGTTGGAACTGACATTAGTCAACCAAAATATCATCTTTTAAATTCCAATGATCATAACAAAAATCTTTGGAATCAGTGTGGGTCTTTTCTTTTAAAGAGTTCAAATACTTTCACAAATGTTAGTCATTTATCTTCCTAACATTATCTGTCCACATTTCATCGACATGGAATTTTCTAGCAGAATAGAATGCCATGGGGGGCAGTGTGCTTGGTGGGGATGTTTCAACTAAGCTAGTGACTGACCCCTTCCAGGAGTGGGAGTGTGTGTGTGTGGGGGGGGTCCCTGAATTTGCTAAAATGTTAGAGTGGTAACTCCTTTTCCTGTCTGGCTCTGTATAAAGGGATGAGGAAAGCTAATGAAAGACCCACAGAAGCAATAGCTCATCAGAGTGTGGTCTACATCTTGAAAAACTCCAATTAATGACACTTTCTATACAATCTGTTCTTTGAGGGACATGTTACATCTTTGCTCAATAGGTTCAAAATGAGAACTAACATTTACATAAACCTTAGACTCTACAAAGAACTCTTGCTAAGAGGTAGGTATTTTTATCCCCATTTTTCAGACAAAAGAACTGAAACTCAGAGAGGATAAAAGAACTTGCCCAAGGGCATGCATTCCTGGTAAGTGGCTGACTTGAGCTAGGTTCTTCTTGCTTCAAATCTGTGCTCTTTTTCACTTCTCCTTGTGGCTTTCGAATACTTTAAAAGAAGTGTTGCTGGAGCTGGTTTTACCAATTGTAAAGAACAGAAGAAAGCTAAATATAAATCAGCCTCAGAGAGAACTTTGCTTTCAGTCAAGGCCAAACATGGCCAGCCTTTATTAATCCTTATATGAGTTTCCTATCACATCTTATGCATGTTCTCTTTTGTCACCTATTTTCTTAGAAAGAGGCCTTGGTCATACAGCAAAAGACAGTGACAGTCCTGAGTGTCACATCTAACTCAAAGCCCAAGAGACAAAAGACCAATTAGTATAATGGTTCCCCAGGTTCTGAGCTCCAGGGTGAGATGAATAGAGTGAGGGTGTTTCTTCCCACTGACCTGTGTCCCCAGGTGACATGTGATCAGGGACCCCCTGACTTAGGACTGTGCTTGTGGTCCTCATTGCAGCCTCCATGCACGCAGCCAGTGTCATGAAGGGAAGCTGCCTTCTAATCTTCCTCTGGTCCTTTGTTCTGGTACTAGAAAACAGAGGCCCCAAACTGACAAGGGCTTTAAACCAATTCAAAGGACATTTTCTTCAGAACCTTGTTTCTCACTTGAATTTAACCATCCCTCTGGGGGAAGACATGCGATAATGGAAGCATCAAAATGATCTTTAACGGCAGTTTCCTTCCTTCTGTCCTGTGATAATGGGGAACTCACACCAAGGGACCAATGAGGAATTTAACTTTTGTAATTTTGGTGCAAAAGGAGAAAGGAGAAGCCAGTGCTGAGGAGAAGGCCTTTGGGATTTTAAAAAACAAATGTGTTTCTGGGAAAAACGAAGAGGGTAAACAAGCATAGGCTCTGGTTGCAAAGCCCTGAGATTCAAAAAAGGCAAGGAGTTAGGGATAGCTTGGCTTAGGAGAGAGGACCTGTCTATCTCAGCAGAGCCCACGGGGAGTGTGGGAATGTTTTCACTGATGTAAACCAAATTTTTTCTTTGGCTGATCTACAGACATATTTTTAAGCTCTTTAAAATTCAAGGAAAATGTGAAGCATGAGTCAGCTGAAGTTTCAAAGTCCAGAAATTTTTTTTTTGTGTGTGTGTGGAAGTGGTGCTTCTTTTAAATAAATATTAAGAAACAAATGCTACAGAATGAGGATGTACATGGCCTCCTGCACTTCAGATTTGCAGAACACTGTAAACTACGCATGAGAAGGGTGGGAGATGCTGTGAAAGCCAGGAACCTTTGGCTAGAAATGTGACTCCATTCTTATCTCTGTTTAAAGCAGGGTTTCTCAACCTCAGCACTCTGGACACCTGGGCTGGATAACTCTTTGCTGTGGGGTTGTCCTGTGCATTGTGGGATGTTTACCAGCACCCCGGCCTCTACCCACTCTATGCCAAGCACTCCCACAGTTATGACAACCCAAAATGTCCCCCCCTCCCCAACATTACCAAATGTCCCTTCAGGACAGGGAAGGGGGCAAAACTAGTTTACAAGGAAAGTCAAATAAAGGACATGATTATGGCAAAGAGTATATTTTATAGAAAAAAATTAAAAAGGAAGATAACTGGTTTTAATGGTGCTCTGAATCCTTTTTTCCTGTTGACAATGGTATGTGTCTCTTAACTACCACTGCTAGGTCAGTCCTGCTAAAATATCACATTACTAGTAGGGTTGCCAGATTTAGCAAAAAATATGGGATACCTGGATTTTGGGGTATCCAAAATATAAAATTCAGGTAAACAAGTAATTTTCAGTATAAGTCTGTCACATGCAATATTTGGAACATACTTAAATACTAAAAATGATCTGTTGTTTTTCTGAAACTCAGGTGTCACGGAGTCCTGTACTTGACCAGGCGATCCTATGTCTCAGGTGCCAACTCCAGGGCCTGGCTCCCACCCAGCAGTTATCTGACATTTAAGAGCCTCTGCAGCCTGTTTGCCTCCTACCCACTCTTCTCTGGCAGGAACACACAGCACAGGAGAGCCTCCTCTCCCCCATCACCCTCACTACCCATTGCACTGTGGTGCATTCGCTGGCTCTTCTCTCTGCCTCAAGTGCTCCTTTCCTCTGCCACCCCAATTCTGCCCTTCCTTCAAGGCTCAGAACAAATTGTGTTTCCTTTCTGTAACCTGCATTGAATAACTTCATCACATATTGCTATTTCCCCGCCCTGAATGCCTACTATTGTGCCTGGTTGGAAACTGCCATTCTGTCCTCCTCACCATGTCAGTAAGATCTTACACTCTCTATCGCAGGAGCCATGCTCTATGCTGAGCACTCAATAGGGGCTCAATAAAATTTCTGGTCGTTGCCTGATAAGCCATGTACTGACTGGGAATTTTAATAAGCCAAGCAGTCACTGAAAATGTATAGAGGTAAGTTAGCAACTAGTTTTTCTAATCAAAGAAGTTCTGCAGTTGTTATTTGAAAATTTTTTGTCTTTTAAGTGAGATTGCAAATTCTGTGAAAATTCCCGAAGCAGATGTTTTGTGCCTCAAGTCCTGTCTGCCTTAGCTGCTGGTAGCCTGCCTAACAGTGGGGCTATGGCCTCATTGCTCTTGTTACTAGGCAGAGACGTGGTGACAACTGTGATTGGGTATGCTCATGACCCTGCAGCTGTCCACCTCCTAATCACAATATTTATTTCCTTTGATTTTTATGTTTATCTCTAATCAGAGCCTTGTGCTGTGCTCACATGCTTGGATGGAACACTGGATTTCTATCTTGGTGGCTCATTAACTGAAACTTTAATTAAGAAGTAGTGAGGTGCCACAAGACTGGAAGGTATTAGACTTTAGAAAAATATTTCTATCTTTTTGTTTAAGTTTAATAATTTTTCAGTAAGACTGTCATTTTTCTCCAGTTTAATCATAAAGACTGGGCTCTGTGAAGTGAGGCATCTCAGCTGACCAGTGTAAATCCTTAGCAAAGTTAGGGGCAGAGGCATGAAAGACTATTTAATGAATAATAGCTATAGGGGGTACCAACCTAGAACATGGCCACACCAATGTGTGTGTGTGTTTGGAAATTAGGGCAGCCTAAGAAGTTCTTTAGGATCTAATAGTTCCAGGCCCTAGGCTGCCTCTACTACTGCTGTTGACTTTGCCAAGCCTTTATTGTCTCAGCTGGAAAACAAGAAGATCAGAGATATTCCAAGATTTCCAGCTGTAGAATTCTGTGTTTCTAATGCAGAAATGTGGTGTGAGATGCCTGCCCCTTCGTGTACTTTTGTGGAGTGCACATCAGCTTTCCATTTGCTCAAGATACTTAGTTGACCTGTTGTGATGCTGGGTTCCTACTTTTGAACTTAGAAGTGGTGTAATAATAATTACTATTATTAACAGTGCCATGTAGTCCTCTTTGGGAGGAAGGTGTACGAAAGATTGGGAGCTTCTCCATACTCAATAAATGCAAAGATATGAATAAGTTTGGGAGCCTTTTCAATTATGTCTGCCAGTTTTTATTTCCTGTGACAATAAAGAGGTCATACAATTCACTATTTCATTATCCTTTAGAATTTTGAAAATGTAAGTATATTCTTTATCTGGGCCTTAAACCTTCCTTTGAAGATAGTGATAGCTTTATAGCGAGGAAGTCAACACCAAGGAACCAGACAGTTTATTAAACCATTGGAAACTTACAGTGCACTTCCTATGAAAGTGATTTGCAAACTGGGAAGCAATGCATGTAAGATACTTTTATGATTCCTCACACTTTTTTTACTGATCTGTTGAAGATATATTTTTGTAGCCTTCCTTGTCATCCATGCTGTTACTTATGTTCTTCTACCTCATTGGTCTTTTGCATTCCTATCTCTGCCTTTCTTCACTCTGAAAGTTGTCTCATGATATGGGCAACTGTCAGGCAATCTGCATCTAAGATCTTTCAGAAATGAAGCCACATCAATTTTCATCATGACTCAGACATCAAAGGATTGCTACTTATAATATGTCCTAGATTTGGGCTAAGAATGCTAATATAAGTAGAGAATAATTTTCTTCAGCCTGGAGTCTTATTCTCTTTGAATATTTTTTCCCAACAAGTATAATCTTATAAACTTTATAAGTATATAGAGAAATTAGAATTACACACACTCACGCCAAATTTTGTGTAAGACAAAATCTGCTTTGCATTACTTTAAGAAAATTCTGACTTATCTATAATGTGGTATGCCCATAATTTATCTTATTAATTTTTTCTACGTTTTATTTCCTACTATGGTCACATTTTTCTAACTGAGAATTAATCTGGAGGCACTAGAGTTGGATGGAACATTCATCTTTCTAGATCAAGACTTACTTTTTCCTTGATATCCATATTACAAATAAAAACCACAGAAAAGCTAATGTTATTCTTTTTGAGAGACTCAAATTGTCTTTCGGGTACAAATATATCTATAATAACTCTATAGTTATGACCTGTCCTAGCAAAATGTGCCTAGGAAATAAGTAAGTTGAATTTACACAAAATAAGAAAAAAGTTGAAAGTATCTTTATTTATTCAAAAGACTTAAAGTTGCTTTGGAATGCCAACCAAAATCCAGATCCCAAAAGAATCAGATAATCAAATAACATCCACCTCGGATTTCACTAGTGGCATTTAAAAATTTCTTTTAAGATATGAAGCAAAAGTTTAATTATAGAAAACAATTTTAAGAAAATAAAGTAACTTTTAAATGAATGAGTGTGATATAAGTACAATTATATTTTGCATTTTAGTTACCTATCTGATTATGCTCTGAAAAATATAAGAAGTCACATGTACTGTTCCTTGAATTTATTAGTTTTGTGAATGTAAAAATAAACATCCAATGTAAGATTATTTTGTGGTTTGTGCTTTTTTTGAGAATAGACTGTGAATATTTTAGTTTGTTATAATTCTGTTTATTACACTCCTTTGCTAATTAGAATTTAAAAACAATTTTGGAGGGCAGGATTTCTAATATCTTTTTGTACATTACCTCTCTTTTCTTGATTTTAAATGAAGGAGTGATTGTTAGAGAGGAGCATTAGTGGCTCGCTTTCTAGGGATCGGCTTCACACTGCTGGGGGCATGCATGAACTGGCCCACCAAACCCACTAACTCGAGCCTTGAGTCTGTTTCTGGGTGAAACTACCATAGGAAGGAGCAAAAATTATTCAGGAGATTCTATAAGTAGAACTTTATTTTTTTAAAAGGATAATCTGTAGCAGTGGTTCTCAACCTTCTGGCCCTTTAAATACAGTTCCTCATGTTGTGACCCAACCATAAAATTATTTTCGTTGCTACTTCATAACTGTAATGTTACTACTGTTACGAATCGTAATGTAAATATCTGATATGCAGGATGGTCTTAGGCAACCCCTGTGAAAGGGTCGTTCGACCGCAAAAGGGGTCGCGACCCACAGGTTGAGAACTGCTGCTAGACTTTTAGAGTAGCCCAGATAGTATGTTATTACTATATGGAGTGACAAAGTTTTCATCTAAAAGGGTTTACATTTATTCTCAAAATAAGAAAAAGCATTGAAACTTTGTGAAGCAGTTCAATTCAAAAGAATACTTTGTCTTAGTCTTTTAGAATTTATGTTTAAAACTAGTTGCTATTAAGCAAACTGGATATCCTGGTTATTGTTACACTTAATATGGTTTATAATTTTAGTTTTACTATTTTACTTACCAACTTATCAATGCTTAGTTATTATGGCTTTGTCTTTTTTATTTTGATGTGGTACAATTTAAACTTATTCACATTAATTAAGCAAACAATACATGCCACCACCTCTCCACTGGTGACCAGAAATCTAGGACTGAAGTGAAGAGCTGACCACACCCATCTCTGGGACAGAGGGCCTTGAGCACCCACTGGGAACACTGAGTATAATTGGAACAGTGAAATATTTAATGGTTCCAACTAATGATGTTTTCTTTGTTTTTTGGCAACAGATAGGGAAAATGGGAAGCTTTTTGAGAAATAGCATTTTTTTAAAAAGAGCAACCTTGTCAGCTATTAGCTATCATTTTTTTTTCTAAGAGTCTGAGTTATTTTTCTGTTTTGCTCTTCACAAAACATTTACAGCATTACATGTTTTATTTGGTCTTTGAAAGACTGAATCTGAAAGTACAAAGCAATATTTTTCACTTGTTAAAGTTACCGGGTCTTCAAATTTATGTATGTAGGTAAGCCAAATATCTATGTCATTGTCTAAGTAAAATACTTTTTTGGGGGGGGGGGGGGGCATAACTCAAATGCTTTATTTTTTAATTTTTTTTCACATGCTTTAAATCTTTTCTTTTAGATCACTGGTCCCAACTTCTGGCAGCCAGATGTTTCACAAATTTAAAAAAATATATTGTTTGAAGAATTCAAACCTCCTTATTTAAAAATAATATGTATTGATGTGTGATATTTGTTAATTATGTAATTTAGCTTTTCATGTAGGTATATCTTGATTCTCCAACAAGATTGCTAGTTTTTTTTGAGTCAGGGATATTAATTATTTCCTATATCAAATAAGGACCCATTCACATCATTTTTTCATTGACTGATTTACTTTTGTGTCTGACCTCATCAAACAGTGAAATAAGCAATTTTAGGATCTCATCACAATCCAATGTCAACCAAATGTACCACATTCCTAATGACATCTGCCACACTCAGCCTATGTGAAATCCAGCTCAAAGCAACTTTACAAAATTGACTTTCTGATTAAGATTATACATGACATGAGGGAACTTTGTGGATTATCCCAGATGCCTCTGAAATCGTCATGTGAGTGAATACTGTGGTGAAGCAGGAGGAGGTGGAACTATTGTCATTTTGAAGATGAGTGAATAAACCACATGTTGGGACCATTCCCTGAATCAAAACCATATTTCTTTTAGCTAATTTATTTAGCCACTTCTAGATTCTCTGTAAATTTTTTGTAAGTCTTTTGCTTCTATTACCAAAAATTATTAATGGAACTTCTAGAAATTGTTCTTATAATTTTTTCCAATAATAGAATTTAAAAAATTTAACAGTGAAATACCATGTCTACTGTCAAGACTACTTACCAACTCAACATTGTCCTTTGTGAGTTTGTAATCATAGGAGTAAGGGTAAAGCATCATCTGGGAGTATGAGTGGATTGTCAGATATGCTTTGATGGAAGACAGGTTGTTGCGGATGAAATTAGCCAGGGCCTTGGTCTCTTTTTCAGACTCTGCAGCAGGCCCACAGTAAGTTTCATCACAGGGGTTTCGAGATGCTCCAAGTTCTAGAAAACATATATTGTTAATGGTAAAGATCATCTACTAAAGTTCTCACAAGGCATATTTCAAACTTTCAAATCAGAGAGTTAAAGACAAGTGGTTTCCATAGGAGTACAAATAATCATCATCATGTATGTACACATTATAAACTATGTACACATTTAGTCACAAGATTAGGGTAGTGTGTTTTTAAGCTGACAGCATGTGAAACCAGCAATGTTTCCCTGTGTAGTATTATACAGTGAGATCAATATAGTGTATGAAAATTAAAAAGTATGGAGCAAACTAATATCTATGAGAAATTTTCATATTATTGCAATCATTTACTGAGAATTGAATCACGAAATTATAATTCTATCACAATTTTGTTTAGCTATTTAATGATGGTCTCCTCTCGATTATACATTCCATAAGTAGTAGGATTATGTCGGGTTTGTTCAGTCTTATGTTCCAGCATCTAGCACAGCTGGGAACACAATAGAGCACATAACACATTTTTATGGACTGAATCAACTCTATTGTCTATGCTTTCAGAAATTAGAACTCTAAACTATAAAATTTTATATTTTTTCTTGTTTTAGATACTATTATGTTTCCTATCTTATTTTTCCTCCTATGCTTCTCAACAGATACATGCAAATGGTCAGCCAGATACTTACTGCACCAACCAGCATCAAAATTTCTGTTGGGGTCTGTACCAATGCATGTAGTTCCATCATGGGTGGAGCGAGTCTTTCTCCACATTCGGTTCTAAAAGTGGATTATATGGTTAGAACAAGTATAATAGAAAGTGGTTGGTTTTAATTTAATCAGTGTCTCTAAATACTAGTTCATATACCTTGGTCCATGTGTAGACATAGCCATCAATATTGACCACAGGCAAGACATAGAAGTCTAACTTTTCGAGAAATTCTGTCATGTGGATCTCACGTCCATAGGTGCGAACAGCCTGTGATGAATTACAAAGCAGAATTTCATGAAAAAATGGAATGCATGGTGCTGCTAAAATTTACATTGACTAGATGATATTGGCTTTGGTTAGATATTAATGTTTAAAAATCAATTAGCAAAATACTGCTGATAGTTTTGTTTAAAACACTTGTTTCTAATTTTTCTCTGTTTCCAGGATACTCTATTTCATCCCTATGTATTCCACATAATTATTATTTTTATTTTAATTTTTTACTTTAAAGTTTAACAAAGATTTAACAAAACTAAAGACTTTTAAATAACATACATACTCACTTCCTTTGCAATAATAACTGTGATAACTTTTTTCAAAGCTAGTAAGATATGAGGGTAAGACCCATTCTAGTAAGCAAGGAATGTCTATGGGTGGCTATGCCTGTTTCTCACAATATCATCTAGAAATTTATTTAATTTCTATGAAACCTCCCGTAGATGGTCTATCCAGTGTCTATTATAGAAAAAGAATGAGAACTTCTTCCATTATAAATTGAGTTTGCACTAATGGACTTTGGGGAGCATCTCACTGAGGCTCCAAGCTGTACAATGATGGAAGTCTTCTTTGTATGATTGTTTCTTAAGAAGGGACCTCTGTTAAGGGACTGGACTAGTTCTCCATGTTAAGAACACTTATCTGTGAATAAGGACCTCATGCCCATTTATTATGTTCTCTTAGTCACAGTCCCTCAGGCCCAGAATTATTTTAAACTTAAATTTAACTCTCTCCTAAGTTTGCTTGAATAGACTTTATGGCATTTGAGGCTTTTATGTATTAACTAGAGGCCTGGTGCACAAAAATTTGTGCACTCGCGGGGGCGGGGGGGGTCCCTCAGCCCAGCCTGTTCCCTCTCGCAGTCTGGGACCCCTTGGGAGATAACGACTTGCTGGCTTAGGCCTGCTCCCGGGTGGCAGAGGGCAGGCCCAATCCCTAGGTGCAGCCCCTGGTCAGGCTCAGAGCAGGGCCAATTGGGGAGTTGGGGCGCCGCCCCCTGTCATGCACAGAGCAGGGCGGATTGGGAGGTTGTGATGCCACCCCTAGTCATGCTCAGGGTAGGGTTGATTGGGGGGGTTGGGGCACTGCCCCCTGTCACACTCAAGGCAGGGTCGATGGGAGGTTGTGGCGCCACCCCTAGTCATGCTCAGGGTAGGGTCGATTGGGGGGTTGGGGCACTGCCCCCTGTCACACTCAAGGCAGGGTCAATGGGAGGTTGTGGCACCACCCCCTGTCACGCACAGAGCAGGGCCAATCAGGGGGTTGGGGCTCCGTACTCTGTCACACACAGAGCAGGGCTGATCAGGGGGTTGAGGAGCTCCCCACTGTCACTCACAGAGTAGGGCCGATAGGGGAGTTGGGGCACCGCCCCCTGTCACACACAGAGCAGGGCGGATCAGGGGGTTGGGGCGCCGCACCCTGTCACATTAAGGGCAGGACCTATAGGGAGGTTATGGCTCTACCCCGTCACACACAGAGCAGGGCCCGTGGGGGGGGTTGGGGTGCCACACCCTGTCACACACAGAGCAGGGCCGATCAGGGGGTTGGGGAGCTCCTCCCTATCAGGCACAGAGCAGGGCTGATCAGGGGGTTGGGGCACCTTCCCCTGTCAGGAAGAGAGCAGGGCGGATAGGGAGGTTGTGGTCCCACCCCCTGTCACACACAGAGCCGCAGGGCAATCAGGGGGTTTGGGAGCTGCCCCCTGTCACACTGATCCTGGTGCCGGGAGGCCTCGCGGCTCCGCTGATCCTGGTGCTGGGAGGCATATCACCCTTTTACTATATAGGATAGAGGCCTGGTGCACGGGTGGTGGCCGGCTGGTTTGCCCTGAAGGGTGTCCTGGATCAGGGTGGGGGTCCCGCTTGGGTGCCTGGCCAGCCTGGGTGAGGGAGGGGCTGATGGCTGTTTGCAGCTGGTCACACCCCCTTCAGGGTGGGGGTCCCCACTGGGGTGCCTGGCCAGTCTGGGTGAGGGGCTGAGGGCCGTTTTCAGGCTGGCGGGTGACTGAAGCTCCCAACCGCTCCTTTTTTTCTTTTTTTTAAAAATTCTGGGCCAGCTTTAGCTCTGAGGCTTGGCTCCAGCTCTGAGGCCTCGGCTGCTGAAAGCAGGTATCTGGTTTGTTTGGCTTCTATAATCGAAACACTGTTTCAACTCCAGCTCTGAGATCCCGGCTGGCTGAAAGCAGGTTTCTGGGGTTTTGTTTAGCTCCTATATTTGTAACAATGTTTCAAATGCAAGCTCAGAGGCCGGCAGCAGCAGGCAGGGAACGTTGGCTTCCTCCATCACTGAAGCAAGCTAGCCTCATGTTTGCTTCAAGCTGCCTGGCTGCCGGCCGCCATCTTGGTTGGCAGTTAATTTGCATATCGCCCTGATTAGCCAATGGGAAGGGTAGCAGAGGTACGGCTAATTACCATGTTTCTCTTTTATTAGATAGGATAGTTTTTATATACTCTTTGTGACTCTATGCATGTATGTTCATTACAATAACATGATAAAACATGGGCTTTTGAGGTTAGAGAAGCTATAGAACCATGTTTTTTCAATGTTCTACAATTGGAGATAATCACAGTAATGATAAAAGTTCTTTCCCTAGAGGACAGATGGGGAAACATTCACTAAAGTTAAATGGTGGCAATTGGATACATAATATGTCTAGAAACCAAAACCATACAAATAGACACAAAAGTGCTTCACAGAAAAGAAATTATATTGCATATAATAATATTTTATATATTTAAAAACACTTTAATATTTTAAACCTTTAATCTATCTATATAATACCCTAATATGCAAATCGACTGACCAGTGGAATGACCAGGGGAATGACCAGTTGCTATGACCATCAGGGGCAGATGCTCAACACAGGAGCTGCCCCCAGCCTGCAAGCCCCGACCCAGCAGTGGTGGTGGGGGGCGGGGCCAGTGAGTGATCACCCCACCGGTCACCCCACAGATCGGCCCTGATCCCTGGCCAGGCCTAGGGACCCTACTCATGCACGAATTTCGTGCACCAGTCCTCTAGTTTTGTAATAATTTTAGAAGAGTTACAAGTACAGAGAGTTCCCATGTACCCTCCACTCAAGCTTTTCCTAATGTTACCATTTACATAACTATGTTACAGGCATCAAAGTGATACACTTTGGTACAAAAGTTTTACTCATATTTCACCAGCTTTTCTACTAATGTCCTTTTTCTGTTCTAGGACCCCCACACTGCATTTGGCTGTCATGTCTCCATAATCTCCTCTTATCTGAGACACTTCCTCACTCTATCTTTGTCTTTTGTGATTTGGCACTTCTATTGAAGAGTGCTGTCTGGTTATTTTGCAGAAGGTCCCTCAGTTGGGCTTCTCTGATATTTTTAATAATTAGAGAAAGATTATGCATTTTGGGGAAGAATACCACAAAAACCATTACCTTTTCAGTGCATAACATTAGAGAGCACATTGTATTGATTATGTCTCATACTGATGATGTTAACCTTGATCATTGTTAAGGTAGTTCCTGCTAGGCTTCTCCACTGTAAATTTTATAATCTGGTACATATTTTTCAGTAGGTACTTTTAGGATGGCAAATATTTTATTTCTCTTTAAATTTTACCCCCTAATTTTTGTGCATATCCATTGATTTTCCTGAAATTATTATTACTGTAGTGTTCTAATGGTAATTTTCTATTTTGCTCATTATTTGTACATCTGTTAGTTGTAATTCTGTAAGAAAGACTTGTTCCTTCTTTCCTTTTTATTAACTTATTAATAATCTTTATCAATATGGGCTCATGGATATTTAAGTATTTTAGTTTTTAAAGGGCTTTCACATATATCTTATAATTAGAATTATAAGGGTTGAAAACAGTACCATTTATGGTAGGGAGCTATATGTACTATTTTCTTTTATTATAAGGCATGCAGTGATTAGTATCCAGGAGGTAAAGATCAAGTTAGTGTTTATCTACAATCATGAACTTTCATCCACTATACTACCTATTAGCCTTTCCACCAAAGGTGGGTGTGAAATTCAAGTAAATACAATTTGCTAACTGTTTTTATTTTAAAACTTGCTTTATGAAGGTCTTTTGGTGAGAGTTGCAACTAACACCCAAAAATAAGAACTTGAAATTATGATTTTTCTGTTATTATTCTCTTCTATTATAGGTAGGTATTAAGGAATTGATTGAAGTAAAATAATACTTTCTACTTCTCTCTTCCCTAAATCATTTTACATACTGACCTCTCTCACAAACCACTGGCAGAATGCTGGGGAAATCCACTCTCTGGCATGGAAACCGCAGTCCATGAAAATAGCAGGCTTATTGGGTCCAGGTTTACCAACCTATTGCAAGCAAAAGGAAAACTATTATTCATTAAATTTGGAGCTTACCAGTCAATACCCTTCTGAGCCTTAGATTTAACAGGTGAAACTTGACAACAGCAAGAAATATATTCCATGATTAAATTAAAACATCATACTAGCACAGTATGTTCTTGCCACTATAACCCAGTGTTTGAGCTGAAGGCTTATTGAGCCCTATCTGTGGTCTTACATGGTTGTGTATTACTTCTATTAAGCTTGATAAGCACATATTTTCAGAAGGTGCTTAATTACCCTGCTTAATTGTCCTCATGTGAAGCTTATTTTCAGCTGCTATTATTAGGTGACAGGTCCAAGACAACTGGAAGAATAATTAGAAATAATAGTGATTGTTGCTAATCTTGTAAGAATTTTTTCTTCTCTCCCACTTATTCCTTGTCTTTTTATATTATTAGAATTATATGACCTAAATGGTTTTAGAAGATGACAGAAACAAATTGTTGATACGCTTTGTAATGTTGTCTGATAGACATGAAGTTTATGAAACTCTTTAGCAAATGGATTTGCAAACTTCTGGGGGAAAAGAATTTCATCAAGGTAGATGATCATTTACATTGCTTAGACTCGGAGGAAAGTGGTTAAATTTATAGGACATCCATTTTATTGCATTTTTTCTTTTGAATAAAAGTCAACATAATGATTTAAAAATCCATGTATGATAAAAGAAGCTGGGAAATCTGTTTGATTCCCTGGGGGATATAGGCAGTGAAAGAATTTTAAGAATGTTTGGGATGAGTATATCTGGGAATAGATGTTAATGTGTTAGAATTCATCGATTTAAAGCCCTCAGATATGGCAAGGTCATGGTTAAAAACAATTACCTTGAGAAGGTACATAGTGCGTCCTTCAAATGTGGTGCCGATTGCACTGCGAGAGATGAGGTCTGGATTCTCACTGGCAACTTGCTGAGTCCAAGCTTCTATCTACCAAATGGAACCATATGGATTAATGTGGCATTTTTGGTTCAATCCCCAAAGTAATGTCTTACTAAATGATGTGAAAGTCCTACCGTTTCCCAGTTGTTGTACTTCTCATAACTGTGTCCAGTCGCACGGACCTGGCTGTCAAACTGAGCCTCCAGAATAGATCTCAGGTTGCTTATTAATACCCTGCAATGAACCAAAATGTGTGCTTCTGTGAACATAAGTACATTTCTCAGTGAACACAGGAGAAAACCAAGAGCCACTGCATAAATAGACGGTACAATGCGTTCACCATGGAGTCACATTTGTTCTCTGATAGTTCCTAACATCTTTCACATTGAGCTGATTATCCCAAATGGTGAGCAAATCACTGAGAAGGATACTGTAGAGTGTGAGCAAGACTGGCTCTTCCTGGGCCCAAACTTCACATTTTGGGGTGTTTTGGACTCTAAACTTGAAAAATGGTTTACTCTGGTATCTGGAGTATTCTAAGCCAGGGCCTTGGCTGTGCATAAAAGTGTGCACTTGAGCCCTGTCTGCGGTCTCTCTTCCTCAGGACATTCCTGGTATTAGCACTAAAAGTCCCATGTCCCAGGAGCCTAGTCAGTCCCAGGTAAACTGGGACACGTGGTCACTGGAGGTCTTTCTTCATGTTTTTGAGAAAAATATCTTGGGTGGAACTTCAGAAATATTAAGACTAAAGATTTAGTAGACAAAAGAATATTGGGTTTAAAGACCTAGTTTCTGCCTGCCTGTCTTTCGAGTGTTCAAAGAAGTCTAAGAATGATTCTGTAGCAAGGTAATATGAAAATTGGCGATAGAGTATCTGAGGCTTATTTCTATAAATGATTGTTCAGGTGAAAATTCCTGCTGTCAAAGGCAGGCCTGAGGGTGTGTGTATGTATGACTTCATTTCTCTTTGCTGCTTTTGAGTGGAAAGTGTGTTCTGAAGGGACAAAATTTTATGAACATCAATGTCCTTAATCACAGCACTGTGAATGCTATGGACAGAAGCCAGCTTGCAAAACTTCTATTAACCACAGTCAAGCCTTGAAATGTTTTTATCTAACACACTGAAAATTGCAGCCCCACATCAAAAGTCTGCCTCTCCTCCGGCTGCCCCAAGGGCACTCTGATGAGGAAAGGCAGCAACATCCTCTGAACTCCCCCTTGTTGCTCCTTCATTTGGTTAACTTGGGCATGAACTTGTGTCTATTTATGGAAAATGCAATAAATTAATACAAAATGATATTGCTTCCTAGCAAAAGGCAAATACTGTCTTAAGGCAGATATTTTTTTAAAGGAAAAGGAGCAGGTTTTAAAATGTATTCTGTGGAAAAAGAATTTTCTGCCATCAGGACTCTGTCAGTGCATTGGTTTCTATGGCTGCCTTGAATTACCACAAACAACATGGATTTATTATTTTACACTTATGTGGGTCAGAAGTCCTACACAGGTCTCTGGGCTAAAATCAGGAAGTCAGCAGAGCTCAGTTCCTTCTGGAGGCTGAGGAGAGAATCTGATTCCTTGCCCTTACTGGCTGCAAGAGGCACATTCCTTGGCTCTTTGCTGTGCTCCCCCACTTGGAAACCAACAGCTGAGGCTCAAGTCCGTCTCACATCGCAGCATCTGATCTCCTCTTCTGCCTCACTCTTCCGACTTTAAGGATTCTTGCGATTACAGTGGACCTATTTGGACAATTCAGTATAACGTACCTACTTTAAGGCCAGCTGCTTAGCAACCCTAATTCCATCTACACCACTAACTCCTCTTTGTCAGTTAACATAACATGTTCAAATGCTCTTGGGTTAAGATGTAGACCTTTTGGAGGGACTGTCATTCTGCCTGCTGTGGTTAGGTGCTATAATTATATTCAACATCCACATTGAATTGTTAGGGAAGAGGGGAGAAGTAGAAAAATCCTAAATTAGAAATCAAGATCAGAATCATAGTTTTGCCTAACTCATAATTTTATAATTTTTGGAATGGGAGCATTTGATTATCTGGTATTTAATGTTCTTTTCAGTTCTAAGATGCAATGACTTGACTCAAATCTATGGACCTTGGTCATTTACATAGATGTCTTCCAAGGTTTATGAAGAAAGAATTAAACTATGGTAAAATTGCTAGTTACCATTTTCATAAAATTCAGGAAAACACAGAGAAAGCTAATGTCTAGAATAGAAATAGTTTAAGAAAATGATTTTCAAATATAACTAAAAACAAAACAAAACCCTGAAAACTTAAAAAGAAAATAAAAAGCAGAAAATTTAAAGAAAACAACTACATTCTAAAATCATCAAATTGAAAAAGAACAAATCCTACTAAATAAGGATGAACTTGTCTGACCAAATGACAAAACTAAAAATCCAAGGGGAAACTGTAAATGATATCTATTTTCACTTTAACAGATTTCCCATGGTGAGCGAGCAGGTACTATAGCATATGGGTTATAAAGCTTCTTCGTGGGGTGCCCAATGAAAAGAAGTAATCAGTTAATTGCTTCCAGGCATTCCACACCTTCAGGACTTCCATTAGACATTTGTATCTAAGACCATAACCATGGCGATGATCACTCATCTATGGGGAACCGGCTCTGATAAAGAGGCCATAGAGCTCCCACAGCACATCCTGACCTTTTTCCTGTACCTGATCATCAAATTCAAATTATTTAGGAGAATCAGTGGCTGTGTAGGGGTTGGTGTTTTGTTCAGTACTAAGACAAGACATTCTGTTAGCATTGTTACTGTGTTAAATATTAAACATTTTAATCAATAACCAGAAGCATAAAAATAAGTTACATTTAAGATGACCCCTAAAAGTAAAAGTATCCTTGGGTAACTTGCAAAACAGAATGAGGTTGAAATATGGTGCTGAGTTTTGCTTGAAGTCTGGGGATTGACCTCAAATGATCTTTCCAGCCCTATGATTATTTAATTTTATTAGATATAGGACAAAGCACTCTTTGCTATATTACAAAATATTATTACTAAATAATGAGCCTCTATATTAGGAAATTAAAACAATGCCTCTTAATGTAATAGAGAGCATATTACGGCTCCAAATACAGAAGCATGTACACTATTTTATACTTTCATATGTTCCTTGTATAGTGCTATCCAACTTCTTTTTTAAAAATATGCAGGCAAATTAGGTAATAGGGACTCCCAACAAAGCAAGGAGTACAGTGGTAAAAGGAGAGATGTGACTCCATTCTCTCCATCTTTCAGGTCCCTGGAAAAGGAGTATTTGCTTAGTCTGGATAGCATACCTACCACTGTGGAAGAACACTATGATGTACTCACTGCTCTCTGAGGACACGTCCCTGAACGAATCTGAATACATAGAAAAATGTTAGCAACAATCAGTCTTCCCTGGAGTGGAGACTGACATCATCCAATTCCTAGTCTCTCTATATCTAATAACTATTTAAAAATAGTTATTTTTCTGGGTACACACATTGTGATTTTTTCCCATGGTAATTCAGAATCTGATTAAAGTTGTCAAATGATACAAGTCTTGGTGAAGAGGATTGGAACCACTGAAACATCTGAAAAGCTATTTTTCTGGGTCCTCAAACTTTTTAAACAGGGGGCCAGTTCACTGTCCCTCACACCGTTGGAGGGCCGGACTATAGTTTAAAAACAAACAAGCTATGAACAAATTCCTATGCACACTGCACATATCTTATTTTGAAGTAAAAACAAAAAACAAAATGGGAACAAATACAATATTTGTATTTACATGTAGCCCGTGGGCCGTAGTTTGAGGACCCCTGCTGTAGAGTATACAAACAACTGCAAATTCTTGTGGCAGGAAATAGTCTAAAGTCTAAACACAACTTGGTTACCATATGAGGTCGTAATGGGACGCACAGGGACTGCTTGCAGCCCTGGCAAGGATATTGCTGGTGTGCTTCTCCAGGGTTTCTAGGGACTTATTATTATTTAACTAGAGGCCTGGTACATGAATTCGTGCACATTGAAAGGAAATTAATTAGAAGAAATACTTTAGCCCACAGCCAACATCATACTAAATGGATAAAAACTAACACCATGTCCCCTAAGAACAGGAACAAGACAGGGATGCCCACTCTCACCACTCCTGTTCAACATATTCCTGGAAGTATTAGCCATTGCGATTAGACAAGAAGAAGAAATAAAAGGCATCCAAATTGGAAAAGAGGAAGTAAAACTGTCCTTATTTGCAGATGACATGATATTATACATACAAAACTCTAGAGACTCCATCAAAAAACTACTAGACTTAATACATGAATTTGGCAATGTAGCAGGATACAAATTTAACCCCAAGAAATCTGAGGCATTTCTATACACCAATAGTGAACTTTCAGAAAGAGAGATTATAAAAACAATCCCATTTACCATCGCACCAAAAAAATTAATATACCTAGGAATAAACTTAACTAAAGAGGTAAAAGACCTCTACTCAGAAAACTACAGGACTTTGGAAAAAGAGATAGAGGAAGACATAAAGAGATGGAAGAACATACCATGTTCTTGGATTGGTAGAATCAACATCATTAAAATGTCCATACTACCCAAAGCAATCTATAAATTCTACGCACTTCCCATTAAAATACCAATGGCCTTCCTCAAAGATCTAGAATGAACTCTCCAAAAATTCATCTGGAATAAAAAGAGACCCCGAATAGCTGCAGCGATCCTGAGAAAGAACAAAGTAGGTGGGATCTCAATGCCAGATATCAAGCTGTATTACAAAGCCACTGTTCTCAAAACTGCCTGGTACTGGCACAAGAACAGACATAAAGATCAGTGGAATAGAATAGAGAGTCCAGAAATTAGCCCAACTCAATATGCTCAATTAATATTTGACAAAGGAGGCAAGAACATACAATGGAGTCAAGATAGTCTCTTCAATAAATGGTGTTGGGAAAATTGGACAGATACATGCAAGAAAATGAAACTAGACCACCAACTTACACCATACACAAGAATAAACTCAAAATGGATAAAGGACTTACATGTAAGACAGGAAACCATAAAAATTCTAGAAGAATCCAAAGGCAACAAAATCTCAGACATATGCCAAAGCAATTTCTTCACTGATACAGCTCTTAGGGCACTTGAAACTAAAGAGAAAATGAACAAATGGGACTACATCAAAATAAAAAGCTTCTGCACAGCAAAAGAAACCATCAACAAAACAACAAGAAAACCCACTGCGTGGGAAAACATATTTGCCAGTGTCATATCTGATAAGGGCCTAATCTCCAAAATTTATAGGGAACTCATACAACTTAACAAAAAGAAGATAAACAATCCAATCAAAAAATGGGCAAAGGACCTAAATAGACACCTTTCAAAAGAGGACATTCAGAAAGCCAAGAGACATATGAAAACATGCTCAAAGTCACTAATCATCTGAGAGATGCAAATCAAAACAACAATGAGGTACCATCTCAGACCTGTCAGAATGGCTATCATCAACAAATCAACAAATGACAAGTGCTGGAGAGGATGTGGAGAAAAAGGAACACTTGTGCACTGCTGGTGGGAATGCAGACTGGTTCAGCCACTATGGAAGACAGTATGGAGTTTCCTCAAAAAGCTGGAAATGGAACTCCCATTTGACCCTGTGAGACCACTTCTAGGAATATATCCCAAGAAACCAGAAACACCAATCAGAAAGGATATATGCACCCATATGTTCATAGCAGCATAATTCACCATAGCTAAGATCTGGAAACAACCTAAGTGCCCATCAGTAGATGAATGGATTAGAAAACTGTGGTATATCTACAAGATGGAATACTATGCTGCTGTTAAAAAGAAGGAACTCTTACCATTTGCAACAGCATGGATGGAACTGGAGAGCATTATGCTAAGTGAAATAAGCCAGTCAATGAAGGAAAAATACCACATGATCTCACTCATTCATGGATAATAAAGACCATTACAAACTTTTGAACAATAATAGATACAGAGGCAGAGCTGCCTCAAACTGATTGTCAAACTGCAGTGGGAAGGCCAGAGAGGGTTGGGGGGCAGAAGGGAGGGGAGTAAGAGATCAACCGAAGGACTTGTATGCATGCATATAAGCATAACTAATGGACATAAGACACTGGGGGTAAGGGAGGGCAGGGGATTGTCAAGGGTGGGGGTGGGGGAAGGACACATATGTAATACCCTTTGTAATACTTATTATAATATTTTTTAAAAAAGAATAAAAAAAAAAAAGAAATACTTTAGAGGCCATGGAGGGACCGTGGGAGGTTGGCTCCAGGGCACAGGAGGTTGGCTCCAGGGTGTGTCTGGCCTGCCTCTCCCGATAGGCAGAACCTCAGCAGCAAGCTAACCTACCAGTTGGAGTGTCTGCCCCCTGGTGGTCAGTGTGTGTCATAGCGACTGGTCAAGCAGTTGAGTATATATATATATATATATATATATATATATATATAGCCTATTAGGCTTTTATGTATATAGATATTTAGAAAATTATATGCTACAAATGTGTGCCATAGTGAATAGAGAAGCAAAAAATAACAAGATCTTATCCCTTAGGGAACCTCCTGTGTTCTAGATAAGAGTGTTCAGGAGAACCAAGATTGCGGCATAGGTTAACGCCGGAGTTTGCTGCCTCGAACAACCACTTCAAAAATACAACTAAAAGACGGAACGGACATCATCCAGAACCACAGAAAGGCTGGCTGAATGGAAGTTCTACAACTAGGAGGAACCGAGAATCAGAGGAGGAGCAGTGCTGAAGTAAAATACTAAGGTGCGGAGTGCGCGCAGCGCGGGCTGGTGGCTGAGGGCGCGGTTGTCTGTTTCAATCTGGAGGGAGCCTCAGACTCAGAGCTCCAGATCTGGGCGAGTCTCTAGGGACCCAGACTCAAACGGGAGAAGCAGGACTGTCTGGCTACGGTCCCTCCGAGGTTTGCAGCTGTTGCTGAGACAGAGAGGCAGAGCCCCTGGGGACGGACTGAGAGCAGCCATAACTGCTCCCTCCTCCACCCTGTTGATCCCGTGGGACCCGCCCCGCCCAAGCCCTGCACAGAGGCATTTGCCGGATGGCCTCAGGCAAAGGCTAGATTAGCACCTCCCTAGAGGACACAAGTTCTTCCACTGCAAACACAGCTGATTATCACAGCCAGTCGGCCTGGAGGTCAAATCCCTCTAGTATTAACTATAACAATCAAGGCTTAACTACAACAAGACTGCTCACAAAGACCACTAGGGGGTGTACCAAGAAAGCGTAAAAAATGCGGAGACAAAGAAACAGGACAAAACTATCAAGGGAGGATATTGAGTTCAGAACCACACTTTTGAGGTCTCTCAAGAGGCTTCTAGAGTCTGTCGATAAACTTGATGAGATGTACAGGAAATCTAATGAGACCCTCGATGGTGTGATAAAGGACCATCTAGAAAGTAAGCATACACTGACTGAAATAAAGAATATTATACAGACTCCCAACAGCAAACCAGAGGAGCGCAAGAATCAAGTCAAAGATTTGAAATGCGAAGAAGCGAGAAACGCCCAACCGGAGAAGCAAAATGAAAAAAGAACCCAAAAATACGAAGATAATGTAAGGAGCCTCTGGGACAGCTTCAAACGTACCAACATCAGAATTATAGGGGTACCAGAAGATGAGAGAGAGCAAGATATTGAAAACATATTTGAAGAAATAATGACAGAAAACTTCCCCCACCTGGTGAAAGAAATGGACTTCCAAGTCCAGGAAGCGCAGAGAACCCGAAACAAAAGGAATCCAAAGAGGACCACACCAAGACACATCATAATTAAAATGCCAAGAGCAAAAGACAAAGAGAGAATCTTAAAAGCAGCAAGAGGAAGAAAGTCAACTACCTACAAGGGAATACCCATACGACTGTCAGCAGATTTCTCAACAGAAACTTTGCAGGCCAGAAGGGAGTGGCAAGAAATATTCAAAGTGATGAATGCCAAGAACCTACAACCAAGATTACTTTATCCAGCAAAGCTATCATTCAGAATTGAAGGTCAGATAAAGAGCTTCTCAGATAAGGAAAAGCTAAAGGAGTTCATCACTACCAAACCAGTATTATATGAAATGCTGAAAGGTATCCTTTAAGAAGAGGAAGAAGAAGAAAAAGGTAAAGATACAAACTATGAACAACAAATATGCATCTATCAACAAATGAATCTAAGAATCAAGTGAATAAATAACCTGATGTACAGAATGAACTGGTGATTATAATAGAATCAGGGACATAGAAAGGGAATGGACTGACTATTCTTGGGGGGGGGAAAGGGGTGTGGGAGATGCGGGAAGAGACTGGACAAAAATCGTGCACCTATGGATGAACATAGTGGGTGGGGAGTGAGGGGGGAGGGTGGGGTGGGAGCTGGAAGGAGGGGAGTTATGGGGGGAAAAAAGAGGAACAAATGTAATAATCTGAACAATAAAGATTTAATTAAAAAAAAAAAAAAGAGCGTTCACACAGAGTTCCCAAAAAGTTTACCCACTAAATAAATACATGGATTTTCCACCCAATATGAAGAGATTGATGTGTGATTAGAAGTCATTTTACTAGTTTGTGAGATGGGTAGAGTTAGGACATCATTCAGGTGGTTAGGCCTAGCCTATCCTTTTTTCTTAAAGAATTATGAAGACACTGTCATCTTTTTGAATGTTAATGAAGCTCCTACAAACTAAGAATTTAGAAGCCTTTCCTAGTCCTATATAATTAAGATATAATATGCAAATTAACCATCATGCCCTCACACAAGATGGCTGCCCCCATGTGGTCAAAGATGGCCACCCCCATGTGGTCACAAGATGGCCACCACAAATGGCTGGCAGGGGATAGCAGTTGGGGGTGACCAAACCTGCTGGGGAGGGCAGTTAGGTCTAACCAGGCCAGCAGGGGAGGGCAGTTGGGGGCAATCGAGCCGGCAGGGGAGCAGTTAGGCATGGATCAGGCTGGCAGGGGAGTGGTTAAGGGGTGATCAGGCTGGCAGGCAGAAGCGGTTAGGGGCAATCAGGCAGCAGGCAGGCAAGCGGTTGGGAGCCAACAGTCCCGGATTGTAAGAGGGATGTCTGACTGCCAGTTTAGGCCTGAGGGGTCCCAGATTGGAGAGGGTGCAGACTAGGCTGAGGGACAACCCTCCCCCAGTGCACGAATTTCATGCACCAGGCCTCTAGTGTAATAATAAAAGCAAAATGTCATAAACATGAATCTAAATCACATTTTGAAACTTACTGTGTTATATCTTCATTTAAAAAAGACAGTCAATTCTTTTTTTAAAAAAATTTCTTTATTGGTTAAGGTATAACAAATGTGTCCTCATCCCCCCATTAACCCCCAACCTCCCCCCCTCCACTCATGTTCTCATCCCCCTGTTGTCCATGTCCATTGGTTTGGCTTATATGCATGCATACAAGTCCTTTGGTTGATCTCTTCCCCTTACCCCCACCCTCCCCTACTTTCCCTCTGGGGATTGATAGTCTGATTGCTGTTTCTCTGTCTTTGGATCTGTCCCTGTTCATCAGTCTATGTAGTTCTGTATATTTCACAAATGAGTGAGATCATGTGGTATTTATCTTTCTCTGACTGGCTAATTTCACTTAGCATACAGTCAATTCTTAAGGTCAAATTCATATTCACAGGCAGAAGCATATAGCTAAGCTATGAGAAGCATGATAATGGGATTAAACATAATACTTTCTGTTGACCTTTAGAAAATGTACAATCTCCCTCTTTGTATAATATTAAACCATAGCAGCATTCTTAGCAATAGAAATATTAGATGCAATATATTTACATATTGTTTTGTTTTATCTTCACAACTGCCCTTTGAGAAAGGCATCATATTCTCATTTTATACAGAAGGAAATTGAAGCTCAGAAAGGTTAAGCAAATTGTCCAAGCTCACACAGCCACGAGGTTGCAGAGCCAGGATTTGAATCTGATTTGCTTTTTTTCAAAGCATTTACTTGTTGCATTATGCTGCACACTTCTGAAACAGGTACAGATTTTACTAATGAAAACACTGACATGTTCAGTAGCATAGATACTATACTATATATTTAAGATGTGAAAAACAAGAAATTTTCTGATAAAATGGTGTAGGTCACATTTTCTCGAAATATAATGAAGAGTTGAGCTTGTGATAGGGAATTGTTGGATAAACGTTTGGATGTTCAGGACTGGAGCCTGAGACTGCTCCTTTGCTCCATGCTGACCCACTCCCTGGATGAACTCCGCTTAGGACTAAAGCCTCATTTTCTCCTTCCCTGTAGAATAAATGCCTTTAAGTCAACATGGTCTCTCCAGTTTTAAGCCTTAGCATTTAGTCTGTTCTCTGCATAGTATGATTTTTTCTTATCTTTGTCAGGCTAATTACTACTTATCTTTCAGTTCTCAGCTGAAGCCTCATTTATTAGGGTACCCCTTTCTTTTATTCATTTATTAATTTTTATTGAATGTCTTAGGGTGACATTAGTTAATAAAACTATAAAGGTTTCAGATGTACACATCTATAATACATCATCTGTATTTTGTATTATGTGTTCACCATTCCAAGTCAAGTCTCCTTCCATTACCATTTATCCCCCCTTTATCCTCTTCTACCTCTTCCCAATCCCTTTTCCCACAACTGTTTTCTATGTCTATGAGTTCTTTTTAAAATTTGCTTAATCACTTTACCTTTTTCACTCAGCCCTCCAACCCTCCTCCTCTCTGACAGCTGTCAGTCTATTCTCCATATCTATGATCTGATTCTATTTGTTAATTTATTTTGTTTATTAGATTCCACCTATAAGTGAAATTATATGGTACTTGTGTTTCTCTGACTGGCTTATTATTTTACTTAGCATAATGCTCTCCAGGTCCATCCATGCTATCTTAAAAGGTAAGGTTTCTTTCTTTTTTTTTATGGCCGAATTTTATCCCATTGTGTAAATGTACCACAGCTTTTTTTTATCCATTCATCTATGATCGGCACTTGGGCTGCTTCCAAATCTTGGCTATTGTAAATAATGCTGCAATGGACATAGGGATGTATGTTTCCTTTTGAATTAGTGTTTTGAATTTCTTTGGATATAGCCCAGAAGTGGAATTGCTGGGTCATAAGACAGCTCCAGTTTTAGTTTTTTGAGGTAACTCCATATTGCTTTTCACAGTGGCTGCAACAGTCTGAATTCTTTTTTCTGCACATCCTCCTCAGCACTTGTTGGTTATTGATTTACTGATGACTGCCATTCTGACAGGTGAGAGGTGATATTTCATTGTGGTTTTGATTTGCTTTTCTCTGATGATTAATGATATTGGGCATCTTTTCACATGTGAGTCTTCTTTGGAGAAGTATCTATTCAGGTCCTTTGCCCATTTTTAAATTAGGTTATTTATTTTTTTGGCATTGAGTTGTATAAGTTCTTTATAAATTTTGGATATTAACCCCTTATTGGATGTGTCATTGGTAAATGGGTTCTTCCATTCAGTAGGTTGTCTTTTCATTTTGATGATGGTTTCTTCTGCTGTGCAAAACTCTTTAGTTTAATGTAATCCATTTTGTTTATTTTTTTCTTCTTTGTTTTCCTTGCCCAAAGCAATATATCAGAAAAAATATTGCTACAAGAAATGTTGGAGATTTTACTGCCTATATTATCTTCTAGGATTTTTATGGTTTCTAGTCTAGCATTTAAGTCTTTAATCCATTTTGAGTTTATTTTTGTGTATGTTGTAAGAAGGTGGTCTAGTTTCATTTTTTTTGCATGTGTCTGTCCAATTTTCTCAACACCATTTATTGAATAGACTGTTTTTATCCAATTGTATGTTTTTTGCCTCTTTTGTCAAATATTAATTGGCCATAAAAGCATGAGTTTATTTCTGGGATCTCTATTCTGTTCCATTAATCTCTATGACTGTTTTTATGCCAGTACCACACTGTTTTGATTACTATGGACCTGTAGTATTGTTGATATCAGGCAGCATGATTCCTCCAATTTGATTCTTCTTTCTCAAGATTGCTGTGGCTATTTGGAGGTCTTTTGTGATTCCATATAAATTTTTTGAATATTTGTTGTAGTTCTATGAAATGCACTATTGGTGTCTTGATAGGAATTGTGATGAATCTATAGATTGCTTTGGGTAGTATAGACATTTTAATGATGTTAATTCTTATCCATGAACATGATATATGCTTCCACTTATATGTATGTTTTTCAATTTCTTTCTTCAGTGTCTTATAATTTTCCAAGTACAGGTTTTTTTACAACCTTGGTTAAATTTATTCCTAGTTATTTTTTTGTGATGCAATTATAAATGGGATTGTTTTCTTAGTCTTCCTTTCTTGTGTTTTTATATATTGTTATTGATTTTAGAGAGGAAGGGAGAGGGAGATAGAAACTTCAATGATGAGAGTGAATCATTGATTGGCTGTCTCCTGTATGCCCCCTATTGGGGATTGAGCCCACAACCCAGGCATGTGCCCTGACTGGGAATCAAACTGTAATGTCCTGGTTCATAGGTCGATGCTCAACCACTGAGCCACACTGGCTGGTCCTTAGTTTTCCTTTTTTATAGTCATTACTAGAGGCCTGGTGCATGAAATTCATGCACTGGGAAGCGGGTGTCCCTCAGCCCAGCCTGCATCCTTTCCAATCTGGGACCCCTAGGGGGATGTCCGACTGCCGGTTTAGGCCCAAGAATCAAATTGGAGGAATCATGCTGCCTGATATCAACAATACTACAAGTCCATAGTAATCAAAACAGTGTGGTACTGGCATAAAAACAGTCATAGAGATTAATGGAACAGAATAGAGATCCCAGAAATAAACTCATGCTTTTATGGCCAATTAATATTTGACAAAAGAGGCAAAAAACATACATCTCTTTCACAATCGGGGACTGCTGGCTCCCAACCACTTGCCTGTCTGCCAGCCTGATCACCCCCTAACCATTCCCCTGCCAGCCTGATCAATGCCTAACTGCTCTCCTGCTGGCCCGATCACCCCCAACTGCCCTCCCCTGCAGGCCTGGTTGCCCACAACTGCTCTCCCCTGCTGGCCCGGTCACTCCTAACTGCCCTCCCCTGCCAGCCATCTTGTGGCAGCCATCTTTGACCACATGGGGGAGGCCATCTTGTGGAAGGGTGTGATGGTCAATTTGCACATTACCTCTTTATTATATAGGATTGGTGTATAAAAATGCAAATGATTTCTGGATATTTATTTTGTATTCTGCTACTTTACTGAATTCATTTATCAGTTCTAATAGTTTTTTGGTGGAATTTTTAGGGTTCTCTCTCTATTGCTTTATATATATATATATATATATATATATATATATATATATATATATATATGACTGCTTTACTTCTTCCTTTCCAATTTGGGTGTGTTTTATTTATTCTTCTTGTCTGATTGCTGTGGATAGAACTGAGTAAAAGTATGGTGAAAGTGGACATTCCTGTCTTGTTCTGATCATAAGGGAAATGATGCTAGTTTTTGCCCATTGAGTATGATGTTGGCTATGGGTTTGTCATATATGGTCTTCATTATGCTGAAGTATGTTCCCTCTATTCCCACTATGCTGAGAGTTTTTATTATAAATGGGTGTTGGATTATATCAAATGCTTTTTCTGCATCTATTGATATGATCATGTGATTTTGGTTCTTCATTTTGTTTATGTGATGTATCATATTTATTGATTTGTGGATATTGTACCAACCTTGCATCCCCAGAATAAATCCCACTTGATCATGGTGTTTGTTTTTTTTAAGGTATCGCTGGACTTGGTATTCTTATATTTTGTTGAATATTTTTCCATCTATGTTCATCAGAGATATTGGCCTATAATTCTATTTCTTTCTAGTGTCTTTATCTGGTTTTGGAGTTAGGATAATTCTGGCCTCATAAAATGAGCTTTAGTCTTCCTTCTCCTTAATTTTTTATAATAGTTTGAGAAGGATAGGTGTTAGTTCTTTAAATGTTTGGCAAAATTTACCTGTAAAACTATCCAGTTCAGGACTGTTGTTTGTTGGGAATTTTTTGATTACTGCTTTAATTTCTTTAGTTGTTATCGCTTCATTCAGATTTTCTTATTCTTCCTGATTCAGTTTTGTAAGATTGTATGTTTCTAGGAATTTATCCATTTCTTCCAGATGGTGCCATTAGTTGTTTGTAATATTTTCTTACAATCTTTTGTATTTCTTTGGTGTCAGTTGTTACTTCTCTTCTTTTATTTATGATTTCATTTATTTTCTGCTTTTAAGATTCTTTCTTTGCCCTTAACCTTTGCCATTTTAATTATAATGTGTCTTGGTGCGGGTCTCTTTTGGTTCATCTTGTTTGGGACTCTTTGCCCTTCCTGTACTTGTGTATCTTTTTCTTTCACCAGGTTAGAAAATTTTCAATTATTATTACTTCAAATATTTTCTTAATCCCTTGCTCTCTTTTTTCTCTTTCTGGTACACCTATGATGTGGATGTTGTTACACTTTATGTTGTTCCAAGGATCCCTTAAACTATCCTTACTCTTTAAAAATTCTTTTTCTTTTGCTGCTACCTTGTCTTCCAAATCATTGATTAAGTCTTCTGCTTCATCCAACCTATAGTTTATTTCTTATAGTGTACTAGAGGCCTGGTGCACAAAAATTTGTGCACTCAGCGGGGGCGGGGCAGGGGGGGGTCCCTCAGCCTGGTCTGTGCCCTCTCGCAGTCTGGGACCCCTCGGGGGATGACAACTTGCTGGCTTAGGCCTGCTCCCCGAGGGATTGGGCCTAAGATGGCAATCAGACATCCCTCTGGCAGCCCGGCAGTCCTCGGGGATGTCCACTTGCCAGCGGGGAGCAGACCTAAGCTGCAGTCAGACATCCTTAGCGCTGCTGAGGAGGCAGGAGAGGCTCCCACCACCACCGCTGTACTGGCAGCCATCAGCCTGGTTTGTGGCTGAGCAGAACTCCCCCATGTGGGAGTGCACTGACCACCAGAGGGCAGCTCCTGCATTGAGCGTCTGCCCCCTGGTGGTCAGTGTGTGTCATAGTGACCAGTCATTCCCAGTGGTTCTGCTGTTAGGGTCAATTTGCATATTACCCTTTTACTATATAAGATAGAGGCCTGGTGCACGGGTGGGGGCTGGCTGGTTTGCCCTGAAGGGTGTCCCGGATCAGGGTGGGGGTCCCACTTTGGTGCCTGGCTAGCCTGGGTGAGGGGCTGATGGCTATTTGCAGCTGGTCACACCCCCTTCAGGGAGGGGGGTCCCCACTGGGGTGCCTGGCCAGTCTGGGTGAGGGGCTGAGGGCCATTTTCAGGCTGGCCGGCGACTGAAGCTCCCAGCCTCTCCTTTTTCTCTTTTTCTTTTTTTTTAATTCTGGGATTTATTTACCTTCTATAATTGAAACTTTGTTGCTGTCACTGGAGCTGAGAGCCGGCTCCAGCTCTGAGGCCACGGCCTGCTGAAAGCAGGTATCTGGGGTTTGTTTAGCTTCTATAATTGAAACTTTGTTGCTTTCGGAGCTTAGAGCCTGGCCGGGGCAGGCCGGGGAACCTTGGCTTCCTCATCACTGGAGCAAGCAAGCCTCCTGCTCACTTCAGCTGCGTGGCTGCCAGCCGCCATCTTGGTTGGTGGTTAATTTGCATATCACCCTGATTAGCCAATGGGAAGCGTAGCGAAGGTATGGTCAATTACCCTTTTTGTCTTTTATTAGATAGGATTCTTCATTTCAGATATTGTATTCTTCAGTTCTGACTGGTTCTTTTTATGGTTTCTATGTTTTTTTTTTAATGCTTGTTTTCTCTTTGTTTAAGTTCTCACTAAGTTCCTTGAGCACCATTATAACCATTTTTTTGAACTCTATATCTGGTAAATTGCCTGCATTTATTTCATTTAGCTCTTTTTCTGGAGATTTTTTGTTGTTGTTCTTTCATTTGTGGCATATTTCTTTGTCTCCTCCTTTTGGCTGCCTCTTTGTGTTTATTTCTATGTATTAGGTAGATTTGTTATGAGTTCCAGGATAGGTTAAGTGGCCCTATGTAGTAGGTGTCCTGTGGGACCCAGTGGTGCTATCTCCTTGATCATCTGAGCTGGGTCCTCCAGGAATGTTTTTTATGTGGGTTATGTGGGCCCTCCTGTTGTAATTGAGTCTTGATTTCTATTGGTCTGTTTGTGTGTAGGGCTGAACCTCAGGCTGGCTGATTGTGAGGACCAATGTGTTTCTCAGTGTCCTAGCTGCTGTGCAGGTACGAACCACATAAAGCAGATTTCACCTCAGCAAGGTCTGGAGTCTGACATCTCCTTTTGGATATGCCATTTGTGAAGCTAATTGGATCCTTCTTTGAAATTATCTGAAGCTGGCCACTGGTTATGTTGGTTCTAGGGCCTTTTGGGAGGGACCCTGGTGCAGGCCAATGTCAGATGCTGTCTGTGACTGGCCCTGGCAACCTGTTTGAAGCTACAAAGTGAACCACAGTTTGTTGCTGCCTCTGCTGGCCCTGGGTGTGTGCTGAAAGGACCATGCTACATATCAAGGCCAGATTTTACCACCTCCAGGCCCAAGGGTAGGTCAGCAAAAGGCCCAAGGGACCCTGAGATTGGCCTCCGCCTGCTTCCACTAGTTGGCTGCCTGTTAGTTTCAGTCACTGCAAGAGCCTCTGGTGGTACTCAAGTTGCATGAGGCGGGTTCTCAGTGGGTCACCAGATAGGAGTGAGTGGTATTCACCAGATTTATACAGGTTCAATTTATACAGGCCAATGCTGGGTCTGAGGCCACTCAGCAATGTCCCAAGATATACCCAATCTAGCTGCCACTGCTGGGTGCTTGCACACCTTCATGGTGGTGCGGGGTCTCAGTGAGTTGTCAGGGTGTGGCCAACAGAGTTTATCAGGCCCAAACTGACTAAGATTTGTCTGTGTGAAGGGAGGGCTCTGTACTACTTGAGCATATAAGGAAAAAATGGCCCCTGTCTCAGAGCCACACAACTTAGTTTGTTCCAGGTTCTGCCAAGAGCCCAGTCTCTATAGAGGAGGGCTGCCTGGAGTTGGGAGGATTCATCTAACGCAGGGTAGGGAACCTTTTTTCTGCCAAGGGCCATTTGGTATTTATAACATCATCGTGGGCCATACAAAATTATCAACTTAAAAATTAGCCTGCTATATTTGGTCAAACATTTAATTAACTCACCTCTAATGCCTTGGCAGGGCCAGACCAAATGATTTTGCTGGCCTTACATGGCCCGTGGGATGGATGAATCTCCCAGGAGAGGGAGGTGCTAGTCAGGCTTGGGGGAAAGTGGGGCAAGTGGCTCCCACTGCAGAGCCACACAGCTCAGTCATGACATATTTGAGTCTGCCTATATCTCTATATACTGGCCCAGGCATCTGACACCTCAGCAGGGTGCAAGCTCCTCAGGGTGAGGGATGCAGGGAGTCCAAAGGCTATAGCTATTGCTTTCCTCCAGGCTGATGCTATATGAAGGGAAGTGCTCCACCCAAGGAAGATGGCATGTACTGTGTGGGAGAATGACTCACCACAGGTATCCTGGTGACTATCTCTCTCCCCAGGGCCACAAATCCTAGTATTTCCTCACCTGATTCTACTCCACTCTGCTCTTCCATTGCTGGAGCACAGGGTGAGTGGTTATGAACAAAATTTATGCATTTGCCCTTTAAGAGGGCACCTGTGTCTCTAGTCTCTCCTTGATGGGCAGAATCCCTGCTGATGCTCTGGTGCTCTGGGCTGGGGAGCCCCACATGGGCTTGAGGCCCTATCTTCTCAGAAGGAAATTTTGCAGCTGAGATATCCCTCCAGAATATTAGCTGCCACCCATGGGAATGGGGCCTGCCCTTTTTGCATCTTTGACCTTCCTCCCAATTTCAATGTGGCTTCTGTAAATCCTTAGTTATAAGATTTATCTTCAGCTAGTATTCAGTTGGTTATTCAGGTTTATTGTTCTATATTTTAGTTGTAATTCCAGTTTGGTTCCAGGAGGAGGTAAATGTAACATCCACCTACTTCATCGCCATCTTGGATCTTAAAAAATCAGGTGGCCTTTTCTAGCCCTTAGACTTGATCTATTTCCCTGCATTTTGAGTTCTTTACTTTTCTTGATGTCTGTTACACATTATTGAAGTTTAGTTTATAATCTGGTTTCCTCAGAAATGGGTTAGGTTATATTTTTCCTTTTTGGTACTTGGCATATGTAGGCACTCACTATTTGTTGGATGAACAACCGCCTCTACTTAGGTGAACATTCTCATCTTAAAAGATTTACATGGACCAGTGTGCTATTTGGGGAAAGGAGGCATGGTGTGATCAGCTTAGTCAACTCTACTCCAGGCCTTTAGAGAATGACTTTTTAAAAATTTATTCCTTCTATCCATGCCTCTCTTACCATTAGAGATAGTCATGGGGCCTTTGGGGACAAGGGACAGAAGGACCACTCAGCCTGACTCTAGTCTGGTCCTATTATGAGATATAAATAGCCCTCATGTCTCATAAAAGTCTGGCTGCTCACCTAGAAAGGCAGTGATTCGACTTGTGACTAAAACTGTGTATAGCTGATGATAGACCATCAGTTGGTTTGGCCTGTAGACTATCTATCACTTATAAACCAGTAGCAGGTCAGATTTCTGACTGAAGGTTTGGGGTTCAAGAATCAAAACCATTTTTATTGGAGCAACAGCTAAACAGAAAATTGACCAGGTCTGAAGTCTTAAGATTTGGAATTCAGGTCTAGCTCTGTTATGACCTATTTGTGTGGACCTGGGGAAGCCATGGTCTTGGTCTTATTTTTACCTTCCCAGAGTTATTCAGAGGCTTGGATGACAGCATACATGGGAGAACATTTTAATAGTTATAAAACATAAACTTACTCATATTGTAGCTCATTCTGCTCTAGAAAGTCTTCCACAGTGGAAATATCTTCTGCTTCAACACGGAAGTCAACTGTACTGTGAGGTTTGATTTGTGTGACAGAATCTGGTTTCCAGAAGTCGATCTGAATAAGGAATAAGATATGTTATTTTGAACACCTCTAATCTAATGGATGGATTATTATTGGCAACAATACTATTGCTCTACTCCATTGAGTTATTTTCAAACTCAAATTATTTATGAAATCTCTTAGAGATATATTCTTTGAGTGAATAAGAGTTGAGATCAAGCAGTTGCTAATAAAAATGTTTACATATTTTCATAGCCCTAATTGATTATCAACAAGCATGAAAAACATGTAATTATTTCCCAGAGTGCTAGTCAATTGCAGTACCCTGTAACTACTCTTTTCTATTTATTGATTTCCAGGAACAGTTACTTATTGGAATAGCAATGTTTGTGGTAATGGATAAAAGTGCTGAATGAGTGATGAGAATTTATCTAGAGTAGCGGTTCTCAACCTGTGGGTCGCGACCCCTTTGGCGGTTGAACGACCCTTTCACAGGGGTCGCCTAAGACCATCCTGCATATAAGATATTTACATTATGATTCATAACAGTAGCAACATTACAGTTATGAAGTAGCAACAAAAATAATTTTATGGTTGGGTCACAACATGAAGAACTGTATTTAAAGGGCCAGAAGATTGAGAACCACTGATGTAGAGCCACAAAATTTAATAGAAAGAAATTGAGCTTTCCTTTTTAATTTTTAGTGGACTTTTTTTTTTAATGAGGAACTCAGCGCTGTACATGTCAAAGTAATATGTGGGCCTGGGGGCATTTCTGACCTGCGGAGGATACATAAGGAAAGAAAAATGTACCCTTCCATAGTGGTCATCTAGGTACCATGACAACAAACAAAATACTCTTCAGGATCAAGTAATGTGCTGACATTTTCATTTGTTCAGTTATTCATAAACTATTATTGAGGACCTACTATGTGTTAGGCTCTGTGCCTGAGACTATTGTGAGCAAATATAATACTGAGCAAATCAAATATGGCTTCTGTCCTCATGAGAGATATTTTAGAGAAAACTGTGCACAAAAATAACAGGATGTGTAGTTTTAAATCTCCTTTTTCCATGGAAAAATAATAACCAAGGACATGCTGTCTCCTGTAGGTGTCTATTTTCCTGTTCCGTTCTTTGGCTGAGTAAAGGCCTAGAAGCCTGATGTGAGCCGGACAGTGGGTCTTTCTCTACCTCTCTGTCTTGCACAATTCCTGTTTAGATGTTGCAAGCAAGTCTCAGGCAGGAGATGTGACAGGTGGAGGTATTTAGACCATTGCTTGGGAACTTGGAAGGAAGTTTGGGCAGACTTAATAGGAACTGGTGAGGTAAAAATATTAAGATGACTCAATTTTAGATATACCTGTGGGTAATCCAATAGCCTATATCCTGTCCTGGTAATCTTCAAACAGCTGAAGATGTCTACTGGGTGCTGAGTTATGAGTTAGAGTCATAGGGAATGTCAGTGCAATGGGGATACAGGGACACATGGATTACATCAAGAGGGATTCCAGAAGAAAAAGTATGAGTGTGGTTGTCACTAAGGTATTGAAAGGAGGGAGTATTGATGATTCGATAAGGACTGGCTACACCGTGTGACTTAGTGAATCAACAATGGGAGGATAAAGATGAGATGTCAAAAGGTAGTGGAGGAAGTATAAAAGTATGTTGTGATAAGGATATAGAAAATAAAGGACTAGTAATGAATTCTAGTTAGCCAACATTGTAAAGAGAAGCACAATGAAGACAAGCACATTATAAGAAAAAACATACTTTAAAAAGTTAACCCTGAATTTGTGTTTCTAATAAATACTTGGCATTCTAAGGTGGGATGAGAGAGGGTGGTGTATTTTCATAGACACAGAAGTTTAGAATTGGCAAAGCACATAAAATCTTCCAAGTATCTGTAGCAAGTTGGCAGTGCCCCACCAGTACATAATTCTGGGACTCCCCACTACCAAACTCTGCATCTCTGTTGTTGAAAGCTATTTCCCTGAGAATTGGAAAAAGTCAAGCTAACAGTTCAAAGCATGCATGACATGCCAAAGCAAACAAACAAAGAAACAAACAAAAACAAAAAACAAACAAATAAAACCTCTCTTTAGAGAAGCGCTCAACCATGACCCTAGAAGTGGATGTCTAAATACTTCAACTCCGGCACTTCTCAGGTGAGATAATTCTGAGGCGTCTGATTTGTACCCTTTCCTAGAGTTTCACTGTAGCATTAAGCTTTAGTCATCATCTGTGGTACCTGACTTAAGGACCCCTTTGTTGGCTTCTCTGTAATCCTTCCCACTTCTCTATCAGTTCTTCCTGCACTTCCCAAATGAAATTTTTGCCTGCACATCTTTGTCTAAGGGACTGCTCTGGAAGAACCTATATTAAGATGTAGCTTCCCACTCAGAGCAATGAATGTTTGCACAATATCCTTTGTGATGGTTCTAATATAATCTTGAGTACATCTAGTACCACTTCAGAACAGCCTAATTGTCTTACAGATAGTTTTATTTTTCTTAGTAAGTTGAAATTTGCCTTCCCTGATCTCCCAATCCCTTGCCCATTCATCTTGGTTCTGCCAAATTTTGCAGGGAATGAGGGGAGAAATATATATGATTCTGCAGTAAGAATTATGGATTCTTTAAAATAAGGTGGAGGAATCTCATAAATATGTTTGACAGAAGACATGCATACCTAACCTGAGGTTCCTTATCAATTTCATCTTGGAGAAATCTTTTAGCAAACACTGACATCCAATACTATGGAGCCCTGTAAGTATGGCACAGACTTATTATACTGAAGTTACTCCCCAGTGCTTAGGAGAAATGGAGCCAAAAATCAAGAGCAACACTATAGGCACATAGATGTCTACTAATGTATCAAGTATGGATACAAATAATAGACTCAAATTATTAGCACAAGGAAATAAATATAAATTTCAGTAATTACCAAGACCTTGTGAGTGAGATTATGTCTGAAGTATGGAAATGGAGTAAAATATATAATATGAGATATGGAAAATTAAATTCTAAGTTAAGAAGTTATACAACTGAGGTCATAAAATTATAATACAGAAAACTGAGTGACAAAGAACCATAAAGAATAATTGTTGGAAGATAAAAGAATATCTTTAGATGATAGCACAGTGGGAATATCAACTTAATTAACCAGCTGGTTAATAACTTAAGAGCCCTTCCTAAAACATATCACAAAGCTACTGCAATAACAGGATAAAGTAGTATGTCCATTACTTTATGTTAAGTACATTTTTTATCTTAAATTCTATTAGGAATAAAATGGGTGTATAAAACAATATTGATGTTGAGGATCTTTGGTTCTTATACAAATTTGTTTCTTCACATTGCATTTGACCAGAAATTTAGCATCTTATAGAATCTTCATTTATCTTGATGAATTTTCCTTTCTTTTTGGAAGTAAAAGTGACTTCTATTCTAGACCTGATTCTTCCTGATTCCATGGAGGAACTTACTAATATAGTGGGAGTAACGAGAACATTGAAAACCTGTAACCAGGTTACTCTGGGCTCAGATAAACATGTACCTTAAACTAGAGAAACAGAAATTTAAAAGTACAGAGAAAACAGTAGGTTTTATGGTGACTGTCACCAATAAAGGAACAAATAGAACTCTGATTGCAAGGAGATAAAGTATTTACTATATAATTACAGATGAAAAGGGGGAGGTGCCTAGAGTCCAGTGTGGTCACAGATCTCTCCAATGCATTTAACTTTCAAAAGGACATGTTCAAAAGCTGGGAGGAAGGACACATGGCCAAGGATGAATACAAAGACTAGATGCCCTTGTAATGATCTTATCAGGAAGGCTACAGTTCAGAATATGCTGTACTTGCCGGATTGCTAAGGAGAATAAAAATATCTTTCAAACATGTAGGAAATAAATGAATAAAGAATAAACATGCAGTTCCACTGCATGGAGCTATAGCCTGGTGTTTTTGCAGCTAGAAGAAAGTAGCCCTATGTAACTCATGTTTAGCTTTGTTTTTTTCCAAGGAGTTAACACTATCTCTTCCTCTTATACAGAGAGATGAAATTAACATGAATAAAGAATTTGTCATGTTAAATTTTAGCAGAAATAACTTTCTTTGGAAAGAGAACATTGAGGCCCACAGTAGATGAGGAGAGAGGGGATTTACACTGGCTGTGTAAATTGCCTTTCAAATTCCAGATGTAACAAACACTTATATAGTTCTTATTATATATGTTCTTTCTAAGTGCTCTACTTATATTAATTCTTTTAAATCTCACAACAATCCTATAAGGTAAATACTATTATTCTCCTAATTTTATTAACAAAAAAGTTGAGACCCAGAGAGGTGACCAAGATCCAGCTAGCAAGTGATAGCGCCCAGTCTGAGTCCAGATTATCTTCTCTTGACCACCATAAAATGCTGAATTTTAAGTAACTAAAAAATACTGCAGATGTAATTGCAGAACTTTATCAGCAGTTTTGGAGTAATTAGAGTTTGAAGGGATCACTGAGGAATGGATGGGGCAAGTTTTGGATTTCATAAAGAGAAAAACAGTTGAATCTCAGTAACAGGAGCATCTGGGCCAGGCATGAATTCTGGCAAAGCTGTAGGGTATACTGGAAGCAGATGGATTGTGAATGCTCAGAAAAGGAAGTTGTGATCCCTGGGAGCCAGCATTGTTTAAAATAAGAATAAGTTAGGCCCAATTATTTCATCTTATTATTGGAAGAGACCTCAGGCCTGCATGTTGAATTTGAATCTCAGCAAAGCAATTGACCAAGTGTTTTCATTTATATTCCTCTTTACAAGTTGGAAAGCACAGTGTTATCTATAGGTTACACCACAGTAACATGGGTAGTTGAGCGAACTTATCCAAGAAGAGTTGGTTAATGAATCACTTTCAGTACTTAACACTATGTCTGGCACATTGGAGAGTGAAAATAAATACATATTGAATGAATAGACCATGAATGAGGCCACTCGTTCTGTGCTGACCCCTGACTCCTTAATCTTTTTCTTTATAAGTGACAAAGATAAAAGTTGAGAAGGAATACTTATCAAACTTGCTGGTGATGCAGTTAGGGAGAAGAATTATGATCCTGGATGACAATTTATTTTTAAAATGATCTCAACATGCTGAAAACAGGCTATCAAGATAAATTTTCTTAGGGGTAAATCTAAAATCTTGCATTTAGTTTAAAAAATTGCAGTCACATTAGGAAGAATATCTTACTTGAGGATGACTCATGTGAGAAAATATTACCTAATGGTTTTAATTGGACACAGGTTTACTATGAGCTAAGAGTATTCAATAACTGTTCAAGATGCTAAAAAGAATTGCAGACCCCATTAATAATAATGTCTGCTTTACAAATGAAGGTAGACAGTGGTCTGTGTCATGTATTAATCATAGCACACCTGGAGGCCCACTGTCAATTCTGAGAACTACATTTTAAAAAAGAAATACAGACAGAAAGCTTAGCAATATTCAGAGGTGACCAGGATGATCAAGTGCCTGTAAACCAGTGCTAAGATAAATGATGGAAGGTCTGGAAAAAATAAATCATAGAAATAAGACAATATTTATCTCAGTTAGGTCCAAGTTAGAGAAGGTACCTTTCAGCTTCACATAGCAATTAGAATGCTGTTTAAGGCAAATGGGCTACTCTGAAAAGCAGTATTCTTACTGTCCCTAGAAGTACTCAAACAGGTTTTATTAAGGCTAGCAACCAGATGCTATTTCTATGGAGGAAATTCTAGATTTGAGTGGAAGGCTGGAATAGATGACTTTATATCATCTTTTAATTCTAAACTTCTGAATCTGTTCATGTTATGACACTGTCTACCTTTTTTTGCCTCTATACCTTAAAAGGTAAAAACAAACAAAAAAAATCTGTAGAAAGAAAAGATAGCTGGATAGAGAGATGGATAGATGTTTAGGAGCTAGTAGATTATTTTAGATTATATATTCATGAAGAAAGAGTTTTGGCCTAATTGAACTATTTGTGATCAGCAATAGCTTACTGCCACATGACATGCATAATAAAAAATATCAGTTTTTACTCCATGGTCAGTGAATTTTTTAAAGTAGCATAGACATTTTGGTTTCTTGAAAATAAAAAGAAAGTATGGAAATCACCCATATCTTTTTACCTTCTCCCCCCTCTCCCCATGTCATATCATTAAGAGGGCCTGAATCAAGGTCATGAAAACTCAAACTGTTTGATTTGGAATGAAAGAAAATCAAAGAGAACAGATGATACATGGGATGTGGAAATGAATTTCAAGTTGAACAAAAGCCCAGTTTTTCAGTAATATTGAAGTCGATTATTTTTCTTTTTTGCTTAAGAAGGAAAGTGACTGTACATTAGATTTTCTATGACATTTGTGACAGGCCAGCTCATCCAGTTGTCATGCTCTACCAGCTTTTAAAAAAGTTACCTTGGATTTATAACACTATAGGATTTATGGCAATCTAATTTAGGCAGAATAAAAAGATATGAGGCACTAAATGTTTTTCAAGTTTTTACTTCTTGCTACAAAAATGCTATAGCTAATATTTCACATAATTCTTCCTTTGATGGAAGAACAGTGCACTCTAAGATTTTAAAGTAAGTATGAACCAAACCTATAGTACAGAATTGCAATTTACCTGGTTGGTGCTGGCCAAGGCATGGAGCAAGTTGATGTGATTTTCATCTTCAACAAAGACACGGAACACCTTCTCACTGAATGGTGAGAGAGCAGAAGAAGAAGAGAAAATTTTAAATTGGGTAATACATTCAAACTTTTTGAGCTACCAAGAAAGAAGGACTGACTTATTTAAGGAGTTGTTTACTTACCCTTCAAAGTGCTCACCAGAATGGTGAGCAGATGCTAGGGCCAAAGTCACGAGAACCAAGAGTGCCAACATTGTGCCTGACTAGGTCTTTTGGGTGTGTTTCACCTGCTTTTATAATCCAGGGTGTTTGTTTTTTTCTTCTGATTGCAAATAGGCACTATCAAATCATGATTAATTATTTTCCTGGCATTGCTACTTTGGTAGCTGTGTAAAGTCTGAGAAGATATCTCTCTCCACACCTGTGGAAACAGGACAAATAACCTCAACTTCAACTTACCTAATTGGATGTCAGACCTTGAACAGTTTGAAGGTCAATTATTTTTACATAAAATCTATTTTACAGTCTGTTTTTTTCTCTCATTTTGAATTGAGGATTACTTAAAATAAATTCTATAGATTTAAGTGTAAATTTTGATGAGTTTGACAAATGTTTACACACATGTAATAATCATCTCTATCACGGTATACATTTCATCACCCTAAGAAGTTCTTTTGAGTATATTTTAGTTTGTTTCTCCTTCAGGCAACCACTATTTAGATTTCTAGCTTCATACATTAGTTTTGACTATACTAAAACTTCATGCAATTGAGGTCACACCATATATATTCCTTTGTGTCCAGCTTCTTTCATTCAAGATAATGGTTTTGAGATTTATTAATATTAAATTAATAAATTTGTTTGTATTATTGGTTTGTTCACTTGTATGAATATACCACAGTTTACCTATTTTTCCTGTTGATGGATATTTGTGTTGTTTTTAATTTTATGTTATTATGAATAAAGCCTCCAAATCTTTTTATTGACATATTTTAATTTTGGAAGGAAGTAAATAAGAGTGGAATTGCTAAATAATGTAGTTGTATTCTAACATCATAAGATTTTACCATTTTTGTACAGTGGTTGTACCATTTTAAGCTTTCACCAGTATCCAGTTGCTTTGCATTCCAAACATTTTTGTATTATTAGTCTTTAGTTTTGGTAACTCTAGTGAGTGTGCAGTGGTATCTATTTGTGGTTTTAATTTGTGTTTTTCTGAAACTAATGATGCTGAACATCTTTTCATCTATTTATTGACCATTTGCAAAATTCTGTTTAGTGAAGCATCACTTGAAGTCTTTTGTTTTTTTAAAGAAATTTATTGTTTGCCTTTTAAAATAGTTTTATAGCAGGTCCTTATACATTCCATATACAAGTCCTCTATTTAAACTATATCTTGCAAATATTTTCTTCCAGTATGTAGCTTTCATTTTCATTTTCTCAATATTATCATTTGATTAGCAAAAGTTTCAAGTTTCAGTTTATCAATGCTTTTCTTTTATAATTCATGCCTTTTACATTCTTTTCAAAAATCTTTTACTATTCCAAAGTCTCAAACATATTTGCCTATGTTTTCTTATAGGAGCTTTGTACTGTAGGTCTTTATGTATGGAGTGAAGTATGGATCAAATAATTTTTAATCTGGATATTCGATAGACCCAATACTATTTTTTGAGAATTATTTTCTTTCCCTATTGAATTACATTGGTACATTGGTTTTTCTGTAAAATTCATTTGGCCATATATGTGTAGGGGAATTTCTGGACTTTTTATTGTGTTTCATTGGGCTATTTGTCTAATTTTATACAATTATCACAATATCTTGGTTGTTATACTATATAGTAAGTCTTAAGGTAATATAGTATATAAATCCTTCAACTTTGTTCTTTTCCAAGATTGTTTTGACTATTCTAAGTACTTTGCATTTCAATATATATATTTTAGTAACAATTTGTCAGTTTCTATGAAAAATCTTGCTGGGATTTTGATTGGGATTGCACTGAATCTATAGAGCAATTTTGGGAGAACTGATATAATTATGATATTGAGTCTTTCTTCTCATACATATTATCTTTGTATATTAATAATTATTATTATATTATTATGTATATTAATCTGGGTCTTTGTTAAAAAGTGTGAAGGGTCTGATATTTTATTATACCTTCAAGGTAAATAGTTACCTTGCCAGAGTTTCATAGATGCTGGCAGAAGACTCCTGGGTCAGAATCAAAGGACTTTATTATTGTTGACACAGTGGGCAGCATAAGCTTTATATTTGTATCAGTCCTTTTACACCCCAGTCTCATGGGCTCAGGTGGATGTTTGGTATGCAGGTTTATGTCGTGATTGAGGTATACTAAGTTTAAAAAATTTCCAATTTTATGAGGGTGCTGCTAGCAAATCTGCCCAACCTTTGTTACAGAGGAGACATTAGCTATGTTATCCTGGAGTGCAAATAGGACTTTCCTTTGCCCAACAGGCAGACACTGTTTCTATCTTCCAAGCTGTTTTCTATATAAATATCTTTGAAAAGATAGTTTAGAATAAAAGTTGTCCCAAGTCATGCAGAAACAGAGGCTCCATGGATAATTGTCTCTCAATAATACCTACCCCTCTCTATATACTCTTGACTTCTGGTGAATTTTCCCAAGAGTATGCTACTTTCTTGGTCACTCTGATAATTCTGACAGGACCAAATCCATTCAATTTACCTAATGTGGCATTTCATTAAGATGAATATCAGCAGGACTCCAAGCAGCATGAGGTTAATCTATAACATTGATCTCTGCCATGCTTTCCCAGGGTACTAGACCCAACCAGCTGAACAAATTCCATAAACCATCAGTGTCTGCTTTAGAAAGCCAGGCAGCTTTCCTCTTAAATTTCAATATTGACTATTCCCCTTCACCTGAGGCAATAATACAGGTACAATAGGATTTATTAGCTATTGCACAAACTTCACATGGACTACAAAGAAGGAATCTAGGGCAATTCTGTCATGGAAAACAATCCTGGTCTCAACTCTCTAAATAAAATAGAGAACTCATTTATGAAACTGTAAGTTCAGCAATAGTACTGGCTTCACAGACTCAGTTGATGATGTTTGTTAATCCTGGGTCTCTGTTTTCGGTAAATTCTGCCATGTGATAATAGAATGGCCACTATTGGTCCAGTTTTTGCATCCTACTGAGTTGGCAATCTTATTGGAAAGCTAGTTTCTTCTTCCCCAAAATTCTATCCCAAATTTTCAGATTGAATCTCAGTGGACTGAGTTGGCACATGTGCCTCCCTGTCTTTCAAGCAATTCTGTGGTCAGGATGATGAGATGTATGTATGTCCAGGTATAAGTCATATGACCAACCCTAGACCCTTGGCATAAGCCCCACACAAAATATCTAATAGAGCTATTACTGCTGCTCTTGCCACCTTCCTCAGTGTGGATCTTGAACAGTCCTCACTTGTGTTTATCATGGGCTCCTAGTCAAAGTCATGGTCATAAGTCAGTGTCCTAACTACAAGAGAGGCTGGGAAAGTGGGAGTCTGACTTTTAACTTAGAGAGTGGAAAGGGTCTTTGCCTATTATGGCTCTTAAATTAGAGCATTTTGAAGTCTTAGAGAAGGTGTTAAGATCTGGATGATAAAAAGAATGACAAATACACTGAAGGAGGACATAATCATTTGAGGGTGACTTGTGGTGTTATACTTGGAACTGTAAATATGCTAGCGGGTTTATTTCAATGGATACTGTTTGAATCCAAGTGGAGAACAATTGGGAATTCCAATTAGTAAGTAAAATTTGTTTTTGTTAGTTGCAATAATTTTTCATAGATATTTAAATTTCTGCTTCCCATCTCATATTTATATATTTAATTTCTTCTTTTTATGTACAACTTTGGCTATTAATAAGCCAAGAGGCAGCTTTGTGTCTGTTTGTGGTTAACGTAACAGTGTGAGATTTTGAAGAGTCTGTAAACTGCTCCATGATGTTATGATTCATCCTATGTGATGTCTCAGTTTCTGGTAAAGCATTTCTTAAACATATCCTATGGTGTTAAATAGGAAAGAGTGCTGAGGTCAAATGTCTTTGCTTTAAACTAAAACAGATAAGCTCTTATAGTGCAGGGCTTTTTAGAGTCTTTAATGTATATTGTAAATCTTCAAAAAGGGACTGTGATACAGCATATCCTAAATATACCCCACAGTAGAGTGCCATGTTAGTTATGTCCAGCTAAATCTAGAGGACCTAGGACCATTGCTACACTCCAGTGTGTTTGGCTGTGGAACATTTTCTTCAAAAGCATCACTTAGGCCCACTGATTTTGGGAACACATTTTGGAAAACTGGACTGAGTTCACAAATGGAATCACATTAAATTAAAAGCTTGTCCCTTTGGATTCTTGGTGTGTTTTGTTCAAGGCCAGAGAGTTTGTTTTGTTTTAGAGTATGGGTTTAACAATTAGGTCAATCGATGATTTTGGGTAAACCATTCCCTCAACCTAAATGCAACCTCAAACTGATAAGAGAGAAATAGTAAATGCAAGAGAGAAATAGAGAGCTCTTTTTCACTATAGGAACAGATGATACAAGGGGAGAGAGATAAATCAGGGAATGTGTAATTTCTCTTAAATCAGAGAAAATAGTTCTAATGACTTGGAGGAGTTAAAGTGTTTTGTACATATATTTGTGTCTATTGCATATGGAATAGAAAAGATTTATATAAAAATGATACTCTCAAAAATCCTGTGTAGTCATCTCCATCATTGTCTTATCCTATTATCAACTGGTAGATCATTTATTATTGACCTAGTGATCTCATTTCTGGGAATATATCTTAAAACCCCCAAACCCCAATCAGAAAAGATGTATGCATTCTTATGTTCATAGCAGAGTTATTTGCAATAGCTAAGATTTGGAAACAGCTCAAGTGTCCATTAGTAGATGAATGAATAAAAAAGCTGTGGGACATTTACACTATGCAATACTATGCAGCTATAAAAAAGAAGGATCTCTTACCCTTTGGGACAGCGTGGATGGACCTGGAAAATATTATGCTAAGTGAAATAAGCCAAACTGAGAAAGACAAATATCACATGACCTCACTTATTTGTGAAAGTAATGAACAAAATGAATTGACCAACAAAGTAAGATCTGAAGCAGGGAGGCATGGAACAGACTGACATACCTCAATGTGGGGTTGGGGGGACAAGAAGAGATAAACCAAAGAACTTATATACTTACTAGAGGCCCGGTGCACGAAATTCGTGCACCGATGGAGGGGGTGTCCCTCAGACCAGCCTGCACCTTCTCCAATCTGGGACCCCTTGGGGGATGTTTGACTGTCAGTTTAGGCCCAGGATCGGGCCTAAACTGGCAGTCAGATATCCCTCTCATAATCTGGGACTGCTGGCTCCCAACTGCTCGCCTGCCTGCCTGCCTGATTGCCCTTAACCGCTTCTGCCTGCCAGCCTGATCACCCCCTAACTGCTCCCCTTCCAGCCCGATCGCCCCCAACTGCCATCCCCTGCCAGCCTGATCTCGCTCCCAATTGCCATCCTGTGCTGGCCAATTTGGTTCTGATTGGTCTGTTTCTATGCCAGTTAGCATCAAAAGCTCTGCCTCCTAGGCAGCCATTGGCTCCTCACAGTTCACCCAGATTTGGTTCTGATTGGTCAGTTTCTATGCCAGTCAGTGTCAAAAGCTCTGCCTCCTAGGCAACCATTGGCTCCTTGCACTTCACTCAGATTTGGTTCTGACTGATTGGTTTTTATGCCAGTCAGCATCTCTGGGCCTGTCAATGGGGCCTGATCAGAAAGGCAGGGCTGATCAGCAGCCCTGGTGGAGGCCTGGAGAAAAATGCTGGCCAGACCAGGAGAGAAATAGAGAGGCAAGTGCTGATCAAGAGCTGCCACAGAGGCTACAGATCAGATCCTGCATCTCTCTTCAGGCCTCTCTCTGGGCCTGATTCGCAGCCCCTTAAGCAGTCAGTGCTGAGTCACCATGCCTGCTGCCATAGCAGTCAGTGCTGGGTCGCCCCAGCAACCCAGTGCTGACTGCAGGACTGACTTCCGGTTGGTCGAGCCTCCAGTCGTGATGAACCCAGGGTTTTTATATATTAGGACTAGGGGCCCGGTGCACGAAATTCATGCACTGGGTGGGTGGGGGGGAGTGTCCTTCAGCCCAGCCTGCCCCTTCTCACATACTGGGAGCCCTCAGGCGTTGACCCCCATCACCCTCCAATCTCAGGATCGGCCCCTTGCCCAGGCCTGACGCCTCTGCCAGAGGTGTCAGGCCTGGGCAGGGGACCCCCAGACCCCTCCGATCACTGGCTCTGCCCTTGCCCAGGCCTGATGCCTCAGCCAGAGGCGTCGACCCTCATCACCCTCCGATTGCCTAATAGACCCCTTGCCCCGGCCTGATGCCTCCACCAGAGGTGTCAGGCTTGGACAGGGGACCCCCATCTCCCCCCGATCACTGGCTCTGACCCCCACCCAGGCCTGATGCCTCTGGTCCAGGAATCATGCCTGGGAAGGGGACCCCCATCTCCCTCTGATCGCTTGCTCCACCCCCCGCCCGGGCAGTGGGGACTCGCAGCGGCAGCAGCGCCGCAATCGTGGGCTCCGCTTTAGGCCCAGGCAAGGGACCCCTAGCTCCCGGGACTGCCAGCTTCGCCTCTGCCCAGCTCCCATCACTGGCTCCACCCCTACTTCCTGCTATCATTGGCCAGGGTGGCAAAGGCGCCCGATTCTCTGATCATGGATGGGGGGCAGGGCAAAGGCGGCCCCCAGGGCCGCCTTTGCCCTGCCCCCCAGCTCTTAGCTCCCCCCTGGGTTTCCGATCACTGTCAGTGGCAGGGGGCTTCTTCCTGCTTTCCCTTTCTCCTCCCTGCATTGTGCCTACATATGCAAATTAACTGCCATCTTAGTTGGCAGTTAATTTTCATATTGCCCTGATTAACCAATGAAAAGGGTAGCGGTTGTATGCTAATTACCATGTTTCCCTTTTATTAGTGTAGACTAGAGGCCCGGTGCACAAAAATTTGTGCACTCGGGGCGGGAGGGGGGGTCCCTCAGCCCAACCTGTGCCCTCTTGCAGTCTGGGACCCCTCAGGAGATAACGACCTGCTGGCTTAGGCCCGCTCCCAGGTGGCAGAGGGCAGGCCCAATCCCTAGGTGCAGCACCTAGTCGGGCTCAGAGCAGGGCCGATTGGGGAGTTGGGGCGCTGCCCCTTTGTCATGCACAGAGCAGGGCCAATCAGGGGGATTGGGGCTCCATACCTTGTCACGCACAGAGCAGGGTCGATCAGCGGGTTGAGGCCCACAGAGTAGGGCCGTTAGGGGGGTTGGGGCACCGCCCCCTGTCATACTCAGAGCAGGGCGGATCAGGGGGTTGGGGGGCCGCACCCTGTCACACTCAGGGCAGGGCCGATGGGGAGGTTATGGCTCTACCCCGTCACACACAGAGCAGGGCCCGCGGGGGGGTGAGGGGGAGGGTTGGGGCGCTGCACCCTGTCACACACAGAGCCTCAGGGGAATCAGGGGGTTTGGGCGCTGCCCCCTGTTCCGCTGATCCTGGTGCTGAGAGGCATATTACCCTTTTACTATATAGGATAGAAGCCTGGTGCACGGGTGGGGGCTGGCTGGTTTGCCCTGAAGGGTGTCCTGGATCAGGGTGGGGGTCCCCACTGGGGTGCCTGGCCAGCCTGGGTGAGGGGATGATGGCTGTTTGCAGCTGGTCACACCCCCTTCAGGGTGGGGGTCCCCACTGGGGTGCCTGGCCAGTCTGGGTGAGGGGCTGAGGGCTGTTTTCAGGCTGCGGGTGACTGAAGCTCCCAACCACTCCTTTTTTAATTTTTTTAATTTTTTATTCTGGGCCAGCTTTACCTCTGAGGTTTGGCTCCAGCTCTTAGGTCTTGGCTGCTGAAAGCAGGTATCTGGTTTGTTTGGGTTCTATAATCGAAACACTGTTTCAACTCCAGCTCTGAGATCCCGGCTGGCTGAAAACAGGTTTCTGGGGTTTTGTTTAGCTTCTATATTTGTAACAATGTTTCAAACTGCAAGCTCAGAGGCCGGCAGCGGCAGGCGGGGAACGTTGGCTTCCTCCGTCACTGAAGCAAGCAAGCCTCATGATCGCTTCAAGCTGCCTGGCTGCCGGCCGCCATCTTGGCTGGCAGTTAATTTGCATATCTCCCTGATTAGCCAATGGGAAGGGTAGCAGAGTGACACCAATTTGCATGTTTCTCTTTTATTAGTGTAGATATGCATAGCCCATGGACATGGGCAATTTGGTAGTGAAGACCTTGGTGGGGGGAAGGTAAGGGCTGGGAAGAAAAGGGGAAATATCTGTAATACTATCAACAATAAAAACATACATTTAAAAATGAAAAAAATAAAAATAAAAGAAGAAAGAACACTGTTGCTTCAATTCTAATGTTAAAATGCAAAGGTTTTAGAGATAGAAGAAGGAAGCTCCTAAATGGAAAGTTATTTCTGAAAAGAGTTAGCTTTTGTTTTTGTTTGCATCCACTCAAATAAACTAATTTGTTCAGTCAATTCAGTGAAAATACTGCTCAAACCTTTATCTTAACTGAACTGTCCCAATGTTTATGAGGCAGCTAGTTTCCCTATAACTTGATGGGTGTAAGTGATTGATGACCCAATCTATTGGTATTCCTCCAAAAAAGGGCAAAAACAACCTGAAAATGTTATCCAGATGCACCAGTGGCCTATTAGCTTTGTGTAATTATATTTAGTATTGTAATAAAGTACTTTTTTATGAATATGAAGAGGGGGGCTAGTAAATATTTTCTTGGCTGGATTTTCTCTCTTGCATTTACATATATATATATATATATATATATATATATGTGTATATATATATATATAATCATTAATGGGCATAGTCTGGTGGGAATATTTGTTAAGAACTGCAGACCAGTAGTTTTGAAAGCTGGGAGATAAATTGGACAATTTCATCCCATAAATCTTACCACCTGACTCATCAATTTGAGGTTCCTTATTGAAACAAGGAAAACAACTTTAATCATGCAAATATTTGGAGACTGCAAGCATATCTCTATTTGGAATTTGAGAGATAATTAAAATGGACAAGTTATGATTGATTAACTCATGAAGAATGGGTTAGTTAAAAGGCAGTTGGTTCTCTTTCCAGCCTGTATCAATACTCCATCAACAGGAATTAAGAAAACAGCATAAATAGGCTCCAGCTCCTTGCTGAGGGCAATTAATCAAAACAGAGGCAGGGGGAGGTAAGTTGGAATGGTGACAAATAAATCAACCTATTTTTGTACCTACATTTATCTTTGTTAATTCTTAAATGCCATCTTAATATTTTGATCTTTGATTTGTGTATGAGATGATGGATATTAGGAAAAAATTCCCACGTATTTTGATTTATTATATGAATAAATTATGTTATACTTCCATATTAATATCTTTACTTTATGAGAAATATTTATTTCACTCTAATTTGTAAAGTAATGGGGAACTATTTTTATTCTTAAAATGCTGTAACAGAACCTTAAAGCTCCTTAAAACTTTTTGAAGAAAAGGCAGGGTTGTCATAAATAAATGTTAATAATATAAAATGTCATATGGGTAGAAAAATAAAAGCATAGAATCAATTTAACAAAGGAAATGTCAATGTTTTCTGACAACCTGTTTACTCTTTACCTGATAAGAATCTTAATAAGGTCTTAATAGCTCCAGTTCAATTTCAATTTATTCTTAAAATTAGTTTGGAAAGGAAACCTCCAGGCACACAGGTAATGCAGCTGATGCTGTCTCTTGGCAATCTGGTTCTAACCAGAGGTGGGTTTTTCTGTTCTAAGTCACTGGGATGCTTGTGTTTCTCTCTTTTCTGTTAGTATAAAGAATGTTATAGGCTAATCCTATGATAACTACTCTGGTTGACACTGGAGAGTAACAGGTAGAGAACCTGGAGTCTTTAGAAAAAGTTGACATTTGAGTGCTGGGAAAGATGATCAGTATGTTCAATTTTTACCTGTTAGGAGTGATACATTTTAATGTTGGAATGCTGTACAGTCCCTTTGGAGGACTAGGTATTATATCTTGATTTTTAAATAATGAAATTCATCCAAAGAACTCTGAGGATTAAATAGCTAAACTGATGCCTTGATTGAAATTTAAAAGAAGATTCCAAAATCTTTGTTTAGTTTCCTTTTACCTCAGAATTTTGGTCTCCAAATGCAAGGAGGGTTGAACTTGCTTCACAATTAATGATCTAATTTTGCAGCACTGCATGCTGCTCCCAAGATTGATCTGACTCGGAGGCAAGTCTGTTAAACATGATGTCAGCAGGAATTATTTTCACAACTGCCAGAAGCAGTAACATCAGACTCAAGAAATTTTCATTTCAGGATGTGGTGGTCTAGTATATTGGACTGATGTTTACATGCTAATGGACAATCAAATACGGTGTTCAAGAGAAGAACCTATAAGGAAAAGTGATCACACTATCAATCGAACAAAACACCAGTTTTCTCAAGGAACATTGGGAGGTAAGGCTGAAACACACAAAAATCCCCTCTAATTTCAAATTAGATCAGCAGAATCAAAGGCACATTCTTCCTCTTGATGGTCTCTGGTATTACTTTACTGTCATGAGTAGTGATTCCAAACTACATGAAATGCCATCCCTGATACACAAGGCATTGATTGTTGATGTGTCCCTCTTAATCTGAGGAAAGTGCCTCTTGATGAACTACAATTTTCATTCTCAGGATTAATGAACCAACATCAGAGTATGGTCTTGTGTTTTTAACAGTGGCAGATAAACATTCAGTATCTACATTTCAGAGTGGTAACTCAAGGATAAATCAAATAGCAAATTAAATTTAGGTATGCCATCTGCTGCCTCAATTTTATGAATTCCAGCCCATAGGACATTGACTGGGCGTGGATGTATAAATCATTGTTTTTTTGTTATTGGACTTACAGCAAACACTGGACAAATGTTTACCCATGCTGCTCGTCTTCTTGGAAATAGTAAATTTCAGCAAAAGTGAATATTTTTGGTTATTGTTAAGTTTTTGTTTTAATAAAAATAAACCTCAACAGAAGAAAAAACAGCATGTACGCGTTTCTCTGAATGCAACATCTCAGCAGGCTGTAGAAACCCATTCACAAGGGGTAAATAATTTAATGTGTAATTATAAGCAGCATTGTAAAAATATATATTAGGTCTCCATGATTTTACTCTCTTCTTCTGGTAAAAGATCATTACTTTTCCCTGGGCCCCTAATGGTTAAGTCTTTTAAAATGTTTCCATTTCCAAGAAAGTTCTTGATTTCTTATGATGGTGTGTCTTTGTTTCACAGTTGTCTTTTTTTTGTTGTTGTTTGTTTGTTTTTATTAATATGTTTTCCCAATGTTTCTAAGGACATTTTCTTATTCTTTTTCTTAAACAAATTTTTAAAAGTCTCTGATTTCAAAGGGTCTATTTTCTTTGAGCAGTTTAATGTAAAGTATGAAATTACATTTTGGTGCTATCATTTGCAGGCATTTTTATTTCTCAATGTCTGTTGCCAACCTGGGTCTTTACAGCATTTGCTCAGATGCAGGGTTATCAGGACTGGTAAGAGCTGATTTTCAAGGACTCTGTAGATTTTTAGCTAACAACATAAAATGAGTTCTCTATTTCTGAGGATAATAAAAATCTTAATGATATGTGCATCCAACAGATGGGACAGAGGGCTGTTTTGGCAGTGGGCAGTTGAAATCTGCCCTCAGTTGTTTGTATAAGGCTCTCACTAAAGTCAATAAAAGGTAATTTTCACACACAATTTAGTTCAGTATAAAATGTGGGGAAGAGTAGCTGGTTTAAGTCCAATGGGCATAAGGGTGGCAGTTGGTAGAAGTTTTTTTAGATGGCAAATTATAACTGGCAGACTGACAAGATGATCAAGAGAAATACAGGACCAAGTTACAAATTGTGGATGATGGCAGAGCTTCCTTCAGAGTCATAGCAAAGGACACAGCTGAAGCCATGATCCTAACTTCTTTGGCATAAGCCTTGATGATAAAAAAAAAAAAAAAGAAACAAAAAACCAGAACTCTCTTTTTGTTTCCAGTCTTCTGCCTTTTTTTAGTCTCTCACTCATACACATGTTTGAAACCACTCATTTGCTTATGTTTCTACTTAGCATTTTGTCCAATGAACAAAATGTTTACATATATCAATACTGCATTGTAGGAACATCATAATGCGCATCAGTCACATCCAGAACCTACACTGCAGCCATACGGGGTCAGGTATGTGGTGCAGATCTCCCGAGGGAAAGAGAGATCTGCACCAAATACATTCTTCCTGGTTATGGTGAGGGAATACCATGTTTAATGCAGATAAGGCTTTAATGAGGCTGAGAAACAATGTGGAAAACAGGTTCATAAGTAAAAATTATGTATAGAAACCATTAGTGACTTTGCTCTTTCATGCACTAATTAAATGATTTGTTAAGATTTATACAGATCGATAGCTTACATGTATTTTGGGAATTTAAAAAAGTGAACAATGGTTTTGACATGCATTATTTTATCTGATGCTGGTGATTTCTAAATATGGAAATGTACACATGGCAGCCAGCAGAACAGGTTCATGTTCTGGCTCTTACTGTTAAATCGTTGAAGAGAGGTACTGCAACTCTATATGCCAAGAATACATGACAAATGAATTCTTGCCACCTCACCGCCACCGGGGCCTGCCAGCTGGCGGGGAGGGATGGGGTCTAGTGGTTGGGGGCAGGGACTGCAGAAGGTTGGCCAATCAGGGGAGGTTGGCTGTGGGAGCACATTGACCACCAGGGGGTAGCTCCTGCATTGAGCATCTGCCCCCTGGTGGTCAGTGAAAGTCAAAGCGACCAGTCATTCAGTCATAATGGTTGCTTAAGCTTTTATATATATAGATAGATTATAGTAATAGAGTTTTATATTATAACTAGAGGCCCGGTGCACAAAAATGTGTGCACTTGGGGGGCTCCCTTAGCCCGGCCTATGCCCTCTCGCAGTCTGGGACCCCTCAGGGGATGGCCACCTACTGGCTTAGGCCCGCTCCCTGGGGGATTGGGCCTAAGCTGGCATTCAGACATCCCTGTGGCAGCCCGGGAGCCCTTGGGGGATGTCCACTTGCCAGCGGAGAGCAGGCCTAAGCTGCAGTCGGACATCCTTAGTGCTGCTGAGGAGGCGGGAGAGGCTCCTGCCACCACCGCTGTACTGGCAGCCATCAGCCTGGCTTGTGGCTGAGCAGAGCTCCCCCTGTGGGAGCGCACTGACCACCAGGGGGCAGCTCCTGCATTGAACGTCTGCCCCCTGGTGGTCAGTGTGTGTCATAGTGACCAGTCATTCCCAGTCTTTCTGCTGTTAGGGTCAATTTGCATATTACCCTTTTACTATATAGGATAGAGGCCTGGTGCATGGGCGGGGGCCGGCTGGTTTGCCCTGAAGGGTGTCCTGGATCAGGGAGGGGGTCCTGCTGGGGTGCCTGGCCAGCTTGGGTGAGGGGCTGAGGGCTGTTTTCAGGCTGGCCACACCCTTTTCAGGGAGGGGGGTCCTGCTGGGGTGCCTGGCCAGCCTGGGGAGTGGCTGATGGCTGTTTGCAGGCTGGCCACAGCCCCTTCAGGGTCAGGGTCCCCACTGGGGTGCCTGGCCAGCCTGGTGAGGGGCTGATGGCTCTTTGCAGGCTGGTCACGGCCCCCAGCCACCCAAGCTCCCAGTGGAGGCTGGCTGGAAGCAGGTATCTGGGATTTATTTATCTTCTATAATTGAAACTTTGTTGCCTTTAGTGGAGGCCACAGCCGGCCAGGGCAGGCAGGAAGCTTGGCTTCCTCCATCGCCGGGGCAACCAAGCCTCCTGCTTGCTCCAGCTCCATGGCTGCCAGCCGCCATCTTGGTTGGGTTAATTTGCATATAGTCGCTCTGATTGGCTGGTGGGTGTGGTTTGTGAGTGTAGCGAAGGTATGGTTAATTTGCATGTTTCTCTTTTATTAGATAAGATTACATGAATGGAATGTTATATTATTATTATATTATATTAATGGAATATTACATTATATTATTCCAGATCTTTTATACCTAGCTTACTTCATTTAACATAATATTTTTGAGGTTCATCCATCTTGTAGCATTTATCAGTAGTTCATTTCTTTTTTAGTGTTAAATAATATTTCATTGTCTGGATGGGCCACTTTTGTTTATCCATTCACCAGTTCATGAGCATTTTGTATTGTTTCCACTCATTAATATTCATATATAAGTTGTGTGGATGTATGTTTTCATTCTCTTGGGTAGATACTGAATGATTTCTTTATCAAGCTATGAATGCTTATCTCAAGAAGAGAATGTTATTCTATAGAGAACTTTGAAATTTTCTTTTTACGTAGGGTTATATTGAAACTTTGTATTGAGTTATATACCTGAAAATTAAAATACTAATGAGTAGGTGAATATGAGAAGTGTATATAAAAGGCTGTTCAAATTTACTGGTACAATTTACTGTCATTCACTAGTAACTACCTGCAGTCTTCCTGTCTGGAATAAAAATGACATACATTATATTTACTACTCTGCTAATACCACCAAAATGCCTATCATTTGTCATTTCCAGACTGTCTGCTGTGAGGTGATGCAGCAATCTAATTCTTTAAAACTGTGGCCTTAAGTGTATCATTTAATCTCTTCCCTTTTTGTCTTTTTATGATAAAGGACAGCTCACATTTGAAAATTAGGATTTAGGTTGATTACTAAAGGGGCCAAATAAAAATGTAACTTATTTTAAAACATTTTCAAATCCAGAACAACATGCAGGATTGTTTATTAATTTATCAGAGAATATAAAGAGATAGGAAAATTTCCTCCACCTTGATTTATTCTGTTCCCTGGCTTTTTGTACAATCTAGAGACCAATTCAACATTTGCACATTTTTGATAGTATGAATTTGGAAAATGTGATGATGATAAATGTTAATAAAATATTAACAACAAAACTTCTCAGGACATTTCTGCTAAATTGTTAGTGGTAAATTAAAACTTAGAACAGGGTCTTCACTGATCAAGATGGCCACAACCACATCAAAATTACAAATACAACTAACAATCATCATTCAGAACCACGTGAAATCTAGCTGAACAGAAGTCCTACAACTAAGGATATAAAGAAGAAGCCACATCCAAACTTCAAGGAGGGGTGGAGATGCAGAACAAGCTGACCCTACATCCACATATGGTAGATGAAAATTGGGAGGGATATCTTTGCTCTTTAGCTACCCCCTGAGGAGTTAGCGGTCCAAGCCCCATACCAGGCCCTTCTACCTAGGGTTCCAGTGCCAGGAAGAGAAGTACCTGTAATTTCTTACTGTAAAAACAAGCAGAGATTGTGGCTGAGTGAAATAGAGGGCTGTAGGAGTCCCAGGTGTTCCTCTTAAAGGGCTCATGCACAGACTCACTCTCTCTGAGCTCCAGCACTGGGGCAGCAGCTCGAAAGGCACCAGGGACATACAAGGAGGAACTGAATTGTCTGGCTTCAGGGTGAGAGCTGGAGGGGCAGCTTTCTTCCAGACAGAAGTACTGGCAGAGGACACTGTTCCTTTGCTGAGCCCTCCCTCAATAGAGCCAGCAGGCAGGAACCATATTTAAGTCTCCATCAACCTGGCTATCACTCTTCATCCCACCCTGATGATTCCATGACACTCTGCCCCACCCAACTTATGGCCCACAAGCTATTTCCAGTGGCTTTTTTATACAAATGGCCCTAGCTCATGCTTCAGACTTTCCTATAATCCCTCAAACAAGCAGCATCTTGCCTTTGCATGCCCTCCCCCTCCCACCCCCCATATAAGTGGCCCTAGGTATGTAACTAGTGGAAGCCTTTTATGGGCACCTCCAAGTCCAGCAAAAGTAGCAATAATTAGAAGATTGCATTGTAGCTCATGCTGGGTGGTCCCAGGTAGTGTAGAGGTGGCAGCCTGGTTGGCCTTCACCTACCAGGAGGCCCTAAAGTCAACACACCTAGTAAACAGCTTCATAACACCTTGAATCACCACCCACCCACCTCCAGAAGCAACAATGCAGGGGGCACCAGAACCCTGCTGAGATAAGTTCTACTCCCTGGGGTCAGCCCCTATACAGCTGATCCCTTAAATTCATTGGCGGTCGCAGCCAGTTCTCCCAGTGATAGGCCTGGGGGTAAATCCCTCTCATTGAGATACCAACATCAATCAAGGCTCAACTACAACAGGAGGGTATACACAGTCTACACAGGGGCACACCTGGAGTGCCCAGCTCAGGTGATTGGGGACGCTGTTACTCAGTTGGACATCTACTACACTAGGCCACTCTACCAAGCTTAGGAGATGTAGCAGCTCTATCTAATACATACAAACAAACACAGGAGCCTGCCAAAATGAGGAGACAAAGAAACATGGCCTAAATGAAAGAACAAAACAAAACTCCAGAAAAAGAACTAAGCAAAATGGAGACAAGCAATCTATTAGATGCAGAGTTCAACACACTGGTCATAAGGATGCTCAATGAACTTAGGGGAAGAGTAGATGAACTTATTGAGAACTTCAACTAAGAGATAGGAACAAAAATAGAGATAGAAAAATTAAAGAAGAACCGGTCTGAAATGAAGAATATATTACAGGGAATCAACAGTGGAATAGATAAAGTAGAAGATCAAATCAGAGATTGGAAGATAAGGAAGCAGAAAATACCCAATCAGAACAGAAAAAAAAAGAATCCAAAGAATATGAGGATAGTATAAGGACCCCTTGAAACAACATCAAGCATATCAACATTTTCGTCATGTGGTGCCAGAAAGAGAAGAGAGAGAGCAAAAAATAAAAAAGCATATTTGAATAATTAATGATTGGAAACTTTCCTAACTTGGTGAGGGAGAGAGACAAATCCAGGAAGTGCAGAGAGTTTCAAGCAAGATGAACCCAAAGAGGCCCATACCAAGACACATCATAATGAAAATGTAAAAGGTTAAAGATTAAGAGAGAATCTTAAAAGCAGCAAGAGAAAAGCAGTTAGTTATCTATAAGGGAGCTCCCATAAGACTGTCAGTTTATTTCTCAACATAAACTTGGAAGGCCAGAAGGGATTGGCATGAACAAAAACAATAATAACTCTACCAACTAAAGTTATTATTTCGAATTAAAGGACATATAAAGAGCCTTCCAGACAAGAAGAAACTAAAGGAGTTCATCATCAAACCAATATTATAAAAAATGTTAAGGGGTCTTTTTTAAAAAGAAGAAGAAAAAACTGAATAAAATGACAATAAATACATATCTATTGATAATTACTTTAAATGCAAATAGATTAAACATTCCAGTCAAAAGACATATGTGGATGCATGGATAACAAAACAGATCCTTACCTATACTATCTATAAGAGACTCACTTCAGATTGAAAGACACACACAGACTGAAAGTAAAGGGATGGAAAAAGACATTTCATGAAAATGGAAACATACAAACAAAAATTGGTGTAGCAATACTTATACCAGATGAATTGGACTTTAAAACAAAGGCTATACAACCAGAGACAAAAAAGGACCCAGCAATTCCACTTTTCTGAAGAAACCCAAAATACTAAATAAAAAAGACATATATCTATATCTTCATTGCAGCACTATTTAGAGTAGCCAAGATATGGAAGCAAACTAAGTGTTCATCAATAAATTAATAGATAAAGAAGAAGTGGTGCATATATACAATTGAATATGACTCAGCCATAAAAAAGAATGAAATCTTACCATCTGCACAACATGGATGGACCTAGAGGGTATTGTGTGAGTGAAGTAAGTCATACAGGAAAGACAAATTTATATGTGGAATCTCAAAACTTATATGTGGAATCTCAGAAACAAAATAAACAAGCAGAACAAAAACAAACTCATAGATACAGAGAACATTGTTGCAGTTGCCAGTTGGGAGGAGGTTTGGGGGAATGGTGAAAAATGTGAAGGGATTAAGAAGTACAAATTGGTAGGTATAGAATAGTCATGGGGATGTAAAGTACAATATAGGGAATAGCGTCAATAATATTATATTGACTATGTATGGTGTCAGATGGGTACTAGATTTATTGGGGTGATCACTTAGTAAGTTATATAATGTCTAACCACTGAGTTGTATACCTGAAACTAATATAATATTGTATGTCAACTGTAATTGAAAAATAAAAGTTAAATTAAAAAATATGATCTTCATCCATTTATTTACGCATTCACTAAACTAGCCTTTTATTATTTCTAAAGATATTTATGTGGCCTCTTCCATGTGCTAGACTCTGAGCTAGGCACCTAGATTACAACTGTGGACAGCCATTTAAATTGTACACAGTAAAGAACGAAGCTATTTAGCAGATGACTTTCCCTTATAATTAGAAAAAAGTTAATTTGCTTTAGAAGAAAAAACTTACAACTTTTGATTACTTGATTTAAAGATCTTTGGGGCTTCCCTTCAGTTCTTTGGTGGATTACTTATTGGTCTTTTCCCTGAATCACCTGTGGGTTTGCTATTGAGCAGGTTCTAAGACCAGGAAAAGCATGACCAAGTATGAAGAGAATCATTCTCTAAGTTGAAAGTTCCAACACCTCCAAGATGAGGTCTTCTGAATCCTACATCTCTTGTTGAAATCGAAGGAGAAAGATGTAAATATTCACAAATAACAATGATAGGTTAATTATAAGCATTTAATACAAAATAAAAATATTGTTCTGTCCTATTCATCTAAAATTCTTACACATTTCCTTACACTATTGATCTTATACAAGATGCTTAATGTTTAATTTATTTGAATGTGACATGATAGATCCTTAGTTAAAAATGTCTGTTCTCTTGGGTACCAGATCCCCCGATGAAGTATGATTAATTTTAAAATCAAAATGTTCTGTGTCAAAATGAGTTATTGTCAGGTGACACCTAGGGAGTGAAACTTTTTTTTTTTTTTAAATATATTTTATTGATTTTTTACAGAGAGGAAGGGAGAGAGACAGAGAGCTAGAAACATCGATGAGAGAGAAACATCTATCAGCTGCCTCCTGCACACCCCCCACTGGGGATGTGCCCGCAACCCAGGAACATGCCCTTGACCGGAATCGAACCTGGGACCTTTCAGTCCGCAGGCCGACGCTCTATCCACTGAGCCAAACCGGTTTCGGCGAAACTTTTTATAAATTGAAGATAATGCTGTGCTCAGTTGTGGGAAGAAAGCCTAGAAACTAGTGATGCTATCATGTAAGAGAAAAGCCATCTTCAACATAGGAATATGTCAGGTTACATCTCAAATTTATCAAAATCTAATTCAAAGGGGTATGGAGTTAGCCAGTGACCCTACAAGGACAATCTCACCATAGTCCAAAATCTATATATTTTCCAAAGTCTGGACATCCATAATATTGTTTGAGCTACACCAAGATCACTCCTGTTTCTTTTTAGACTTTTCTTATGTAACATTAACAAAACATTGAATTCCAGTATTGTGATATTGTGATTTATCAAAACAAAGAAAGATGTATTTGGTTTTTGTCCCCATTCCTAGCACAGAGCTCCTAAAACCCTTGGAATTTGTTGAGTGATAAGAGCCATAAAGTTTCCTTGATATTCATAACAAACCCTTTTCAACCACACCTGAGTGTATGTTAGTGAGGTGATTTTTGGAAAGCATTTAAGGATGGGGGCTGGTGGCCAGGGGAACCACTGTAAGATTAGAAAGTTCGAATTTCTTAAGTAATAGTGATATTTAAAACTAGGGAAATAATTAAAAATCCATCTCCTTTATTTAGCACATTCAAATAGTTAGCCTGACCACTGGGAAGAGAGAGGAGAGAAGGCTTGAATCAATTGCCAGTGGCTAAGGATCTTATAATCCCTACTAGAGGCCTGGAGCACAAAAATTTGTGCACTCGGGGCGGGGGGGGGGAGGGTACCTCAGCCTGGCCTGTGCCCTCTCTCAGTCTGGGACCCCTCGGGGGATGACGATCTGCTGGCTGAGGCCTGCTCCCCAGTGGATTGGGCCTAAGCTGGCAATCAGACATTCCTCTGGCAGCCCAGCAGCCCTCAGGGGATGTCCACTTGCCAGCGGGGAGCAGACCTAAGCTGCAGTCGGACATCTTAGCGCTGCTGAGGAGGCAGGAGAGGCTCCTACCACCACCGCTGTACTGGCAGCCATCAGCCTGGCTTGTGGCTGAGCAAAGCTCCCCATGTGAGAGCACCCTGACCACCAGAGGGGAACTCCTGCATTGAGCGTCTGCCTCTTGGTGGTCAGTGTGTAATAGTGACCAGTCATTCCCAGTGGTTCTGCTGTTAGGGTCAGTTTGCATATTACCCTTTTACTATATAGGATAGAGGCCTGGTGCTCTGGTGGGGTCCAGCTGGTTTGCCCTGAATGGTGTCCCGGATCAGGGTGGGGGTCCAGCTTGGGTGCCTAGCCAGCCTGGGTGAGGGGCTGAGGGCTGTTTTCAGGCTGCCCGCACCCCCTTTAGGGTGGGGGTCCCCACTGCGGTGCCTGGAAAGCCTGGATGAGGGATGAGGGCTGTTTTCAGGCTGTCCACACCCCCTTCAGGGTGGGGGTCCCCACTGGGGTGCCTGGCCAGCCTGGATGAGGGGATGATGGCTGTTTGCAGCTGGTCACACCCCCTTCAGGGTGGGGGTCCCCACTGGGGTGCCTGGCCAGCCTGAATAAGGGGCTGAGGGCTCTTTTCAGGCTTCCTGCACCCCCTTCAGGGTGGGGGTTCCCACTGGGGTGCCTGGCCAGCCTGGATGAGGGGCTGAGGGCTGTTTTCAGGCTGGCCACACCCCCTTTAGGGTGGGCATCCCCACTGGGGTTCCTGGCCAGCCTGGATGAGGGGCTGATGGCTGTTTTCAGGCAGGCCAAGCCTGCAACTGAAGCTCCCATCTCTCCTTTTTTTCTTTTCTTTTTTTTATTCTGGGATTTCTTTACCTTCTGTAATTGAAAATTTGTTGTGGCTCCAGCTCCGAGACTGGCTGGCTGAAAGCAGGTATCTGGGTTTGTTTAGCTTCTATAATTGCAACATTGTTGCATCTGGAGCTCAGAGCTGTGCCCCGGCAGGAGGGGAACCTTGGCTTCCTCCATCGCAGGGACAACCTAGCCTCATGTTCGCTTCAGCTGCGTGGCTGCCGGCCGCCATCTTGGTTGGCAGTTAATTTGCATATCACCCTGATTAGCCAATCAGAAGCATAGCGGAGGTATGGTTAATTACCATGTTTGTCTATTATTAGATAGGATGTATTGAAGCTATATAAAACAAAAAAAAAACAAGATAAAACAAAACAAAAAAACACCCCAAAGGACAAGATTTGGAGAGCTTCTGGGTGAGTGAACATGTGCAGTTTTGGGGAGAGTGGTGCATCCAGAGAGCATGGGAGCTTCAAGCCCCTTCCCACATACCTTGCTCTATGCATCTCCTCCATATGGCTGTTCCTGAGTTATACCCTTTTATAATAAACCAGAAATCTGAAGTAAAATATTTCTCTGAGTTCTGTGATTAGCACTAGCAAATTAATCAAATCCAAGGAGGGGGTCATGGGAACCTCTGGTCAGTAGTTGGTGGGTCAGAAGCACAAGTGACAACCAGAACTTGCAATTTGGATCTGAAGTCGGGGAGGAGTCCAGTCTTGTAGGACTGAGTCCTTAATCTGTGGGATCTGGTGCTATCTCAAGGTAGATAGTGTCAGAATTGAGGCAAATTGTAAGAAACTTAGCTGATGTTACAGAATATTGCTTGGTGCTATTAAAACACACACACACACACACACACACACACACACACACACACACACACCAGAAGTATTAACCAATGCCAATTTAGTAAGTGCACTTTTAAAGAATGTCAGTGAATAGCTTTTATTTTTTCTATGACTCACTATTTTTCCTTTATTGATTGAGGTGTTACATATGTGTCCTTATCGCTGTATTGCCCCCCCGCCCCACCCTATGCCCTCACCCTAGCTTTTAAATAGAACTGTGTTTGGTACTGAAATATCAGCATAGAAATATAACTGTGTGCATTGTCTGCCGGGAATAGGATCAGAGATGATCTGAGTTCCATACATTTGCCTCCACTACCACAGGCCCACTGGAGAAAGTGGGGTTTTGAATACCACAGGAAACAGGCCCTGAGGAACACTCAGCCTACTGTTTTGTTCTGGTGCGATGCATATGCTGATAGTGGCCAGGTGGAGGATTTGGCTAGCCCAGCTAATTGTCTCTATCTGAAGGAATAGCAAATAGTGCTGTAGCAGTGTGCTGCCCCCAGATACAAATTAAACTGCACTCAAGTGCACTTAGAAGAAATTAACAAAGCTCCAAATGGAAAGTGACTTTAAAAAATTCATTTTTCTTTTTATTTCAATTTTACGATTAATGGGACATGAATAAATGGAAAGACCAAGGAGAGAGGAAGTAGTAAAGGATTAATATCACAACACAAAGCTTTTATAGATATTATGTTTGAATGTGCTAAATAAAGGAGATGGATTTTTAATTATTTCCCTAGTTTTAAAGATCACTATTACTTAAGAAATTATTTATTTCGAAATCTGCTGGCTAAACCAACATACATTGGATTTTAAAATACAGAAATGACTGAATGTTAACTTATTCTTCCCATATAAACAAAGCTGAAGCCATCTTCTCTCTCCAGGTTGTTTGTGTGTGTGTGTGTGGGGGGGGGGGGGGGCGTTCTTTATGTTGTATCAAGGCAGATGACACAGTCCTTGGCACTCTATGAGCTGCTTTACTTAAAGTGAAAATTATTCTTCTACCACACCATTGGTATATATTTTACCAAATATAAAGAGAACAAAACAGATTCCTAAGCAGAGAAAAGGCATCCCACATTTTACAAAATTCAACTATGCTTCCTTCTCATAGTTTGAAATATCATCTGGTCAGTTGGATGGATCAACTAAAGACTATTATTTATTGAGAACTTAGTCCATGCCAGGCTCAGTGTTAACAATTTAACATGGATTGTCTATCTTGATTTTCATGACTGTTCTATGAATTACTCCTCTCTTATATTTGAAGAAACTGGGATTTAGAAGAAAGTAAAAGCTTAAGGTCACACAATTAGGAGAGCCAAGATTTGAATCAGAGACATCGTGTTTATTTGTACTTGAAACATTAGGAAGAGAGACCTATGTAAATCTGAAAAGGGATAAGTCATCTGAAAAAAAGTGTGAATTCAGGTGTGACTTTCACACTTATGCTTCTACCTGCTTCCTGGCTGGGTCTTTTTCATGATGGATTAAGAACAAAATAACACAAAAAACTTCATGTCAGAGAAATAATGTGATTTGAACAGATCTCATTTTCTTTGCTAGATAGCATACTATTAAGTGATTTTCCTCAATTGGCATTCTTATAAATTATTATTTTTTCCTAGACAGTTTTCTACCCAGGTGGCTAAATTTTTATTGCAAAATTAGTTCAGATAGTTTTATACAAAATTACATTAAATGTTACACGTGCTTTATTGAAATGAAACGATTAACATTTAATGAATTCCCTTTCCTCATTGGTAAGTCTAATCTATCCAGCACAATTTGAAAACAAAATTTCATTCATGAGTCTCTTGTTTACTATTGTTTCTATATTGATTCCGTGTTTTTCTTTAGCAACTTACTGGGGTATTTAACAGACTTCTGGATTACTCAACAGTGGCCCAGAGGCCAACCAGAGAATCCAGTGGCCTCTAAGATAATAATCAAATAAGATGCTTCTAGAATATTATTTGAGGAGCAGGGTGGTGTGTGTGTGTGTGTGTGTGTGTGTGAAGTATTATTATACTTTTGAGTGTCAGTGTATGGTTGTGTATTTGAGGTATTTGGATAATAATTTTAATTGCTTGAGCTTCCCTACAATCTTCTTGACTATCCAGAAATATTTTTAGGATTTTGCTAATGCTAATTTCTATTATGCTGTGGGATTAGCTAATGCAACCTTAATTTCTATAGGAAGAGCTTGATATTTAAGTGATAAAAATAATGTCTGCAAATATTCTACTTTCAAGATTGGATAACTACTGACTGGATATGGACTAAAGGTTGAAAACAATAGCCCCTTTTCATTCTGAGCTGTTGAAGCTGCTTTCTTTCTTTTATTTATGACAAAGAGGTCTGGCCTGGTGCAAGCTGCACTCATCTCACACTTTGACTATGCTCTGAGGTACATTTCTGTCTTTGCCCAAACCTTCACTGCTTGCAAGGAAGACCAAGTCAAGGGCCTGCCCCAGCAAGGCTGCTCACATGCTCAGTGTATTGAGAGGTAGATTATGAAAAGTGAGAAAAGAAAATGCATTTATGGAAGAGAATGGGAGGAGGAAGTAAGGAAAGAAAGAAGGGAAGACAGATACGGAGAAGAAATAGCAAGAAACTGCAGGAAAAGGGCCTAAGGGACACAGGACAGGTCTGGGAAAATGGAAGAATAGAAAGCAGCAGGGAGACTCTTTTTTTACTGAACCTTTCTTCTTCGAATTCAGGGTCTCAACCTGAGGTCCACGGAGAAAACTCAGGGCCCATGAGTTGGGATTTGAAAATAATGACATCCTTATTTTCTCTCACTTCTAATTAAAAGTTGGCATTTCCCTCAATTATGAATATAGGCTACAAACCGCTGTAGTAATAGCAACACCCATTGTTCTTCAAAGGAAACCACACTTTTTCAAATTATCTTATACAAGGTATCTTTATAAAAAGCTCTATGAAAAAGAAGGCTCAAAATTTCCTGGGGAGAGTTCCAGAGGTGAGTTCCTGGGACAAGAGCCAGGGAAATGGAGGCCCATTCAAGGGATGCTTTTTGGCTTCTTTCACGGGACAGGGTAGAGGGTGGACTGATTCTTCCTGAGAAATGTACTTCCCATGAGTCCAGAGATTATTTTCGATTTGTTTGGGCATAAAGTTCAAATGACTTTGACCCTGCCCATATCCATATCTGACCTGTAAAATTTTCAATTTATTAAGTTATATCTCGTAGAGTATAATGTGACACTGTGTTTAAACTTAGGTAGGTATAAAAGGACTAATTTCTTATCAATGTCCAAAGTATCTTGTGAGAGGTTTGACTGATGACTTTCTCTTCATGTAGTCAATTTTTAATAATTTCAGAGTAAACTCTACTTGCCACTTGGTAGTGTCTAGTCTAAAATGTGTATGCATGTCAATTTTGCTTCAGTTTTTGAAAAATAGAATTATTCTAATAAAAGGTCAGTGTAGGTGAAGTTTTCTCAATGATACTTGATGTCTGAGTCCATAACTTTTCAGTAAAAGGCTTTAAAAGGAAATGGAATCCTTTTCTCTTTAAACTGTAACAAGCAGTGATGGTCCAAGGACCATACAGAGTGTTACACTCAGATGAGTACTGGAGTACAGAACAAGATCACTAACTGGCCATCAATGACATCTCCTGTTTCTCGGTATCTAGGAGACTGAAAATCATTTGGTTTCCTTTATCTATATCACAGCTGTCTTGGGCCCTATTCCAATTATTTTGATCTGGTGAGGCTTCTTGTTGGCAACATAAGTGCAGTTGAGGAGCTGTAATGACATAGCAGTGACAGCTAACATTCCTCATTTGATCTAGGTGAATGTCCTTAGAAGTGTTGTTGGAGCCCTTATGCTTATTCCTCTCACACATCTAAAAAGTTTTTTAAGAGAGACTGAAAGGTATGTTTTTCTCCATTAAACTCTGGACAAAGAGCAATCGTGAGCCAGTGTTTGTTAATCCATCATATCATAAAGCAAGAAAATCGATAAACTGAAAAATGCAAAGTACCCCTATGTGCCCACCAAGCCCTCATTTCCAAGGAATTCATTCATCAGGAGATGAAGCTTCACAACAGATTTGTTAACCTAATTATGATTATAATTTTAACCCAATTTGTACACAATAATTGATCAAAAATCTTCATAACAGGCTTCCCAGAGCAATTCATTAGTTCAGTAAAAGTATGAGTAATAGTTGGAGCACACGTTCTTCATAATCATGTTGCTGGGGGGAAAAGCGGAGCAGCTGCAGTTCACTGTAGATGGCCATCAGAAACAGTTGATTTATCTAAATCAATTGATCTTGGCAGTTTCCATTCTGGGACTTAGATCACAATAGAGCTCAGTGTTGCTCACATAGCCAGAACTAAGTAATGTTGGCTCATTTTCCACTAACATAATGGGTTACACTAGATAAATAGAAAATTCAAAATTTACCCAGCTGACCAGATTAAACCATGCATCTAAGTGATCAATACACGGAGTAAAAACATTCTCTGCTCTCCCTCCACAGGAAAATGACAGTTAAATACCTTCTTTTAAACCTGGACCTGCTATCCCATCCTAAAATATAGAGCACCATTAGTAATAAAACGCTTTTCGGCATACCAGGAGAACAACAGATGGAAAGAATTAAAGTTGAGCTTGCAAAATGACCCATCCCCTGCTCCCAGTGAAATGGATTATTGCTTGGACCCTCCATAGGGTTGCACTTTGGGAAAACCCTCAATCAATTAGTGCATATAATCTTGATTTTTAAGCATCAATCATAGCCATGAACAGCTGCATAACATCAAAATTTCTACCTTTTTCAATCCACACTCTCTCATCTTAAAAACTGTGGCCTGATTCATTTGGTTTAGCGGCTGCTTCCTTACAGCACATGCCTCTCAGATACACAGATCACATCCATAGCCCACCATCTGTGCTCAGCAGTCACCCTTACCAGCTCCACATCTTTTTGGCTTCTGTCTCCAAGCTCAGAGGGGTACTTGACCCTCAGGTATTGGGAGGCAGAGATGTAGAGAACTTTAGGTCACACACAGGGATGCAGAGCCCAATGACTTCATGACAGTGGCCTGTGTGGGAGTGTGACCATTTTTTTTTTAAATGCAGAGAGATGCTGCAAATAACTCAAACTTATGTTCACATTGCCTACCTTGTCTTGCTTAAGAGGACCAGACCAATGTTCATTTGTTGTTGCCACTAAACTTTTAAGGTCCAAAGCAGGCTCTCCCTCACACTGCCAGGAAGAATGCTCAGCTGAATATATTATCTGTTTTTAGTATTTCCTCATTCTGGAGACTTTGTGGTCTGCCTAACTATGTTGTCTTGGATGCGATGTCTGTTCTGCAGGTACCAATTGAAGAGCTTGGCAGAGAAACAATGAACTTGCTCAAATGCTAGGAAAATCATGGGGCTAAGGGAAAACAGACCTAATCCCCAAATCCCACAGTGAAAAGTTTGTGGTTTGCTGCTGAAGTCAGGAGTAAAAGGACCACACTGAGCTCTACTTAGAGGAGAGTGCATTGCACCTATTCTACTCCAGGTTAAACAACATTAACCCCCAAGAACTGCCAAGTTTTTATGACCAAGTGCATTCATGAACCACAGTGCAATGGAAATAAACTAATATCTGGAATAAGCAGAACAAAACTGGAGAGATGATTTGTACACTGTTACTCTGCTCTCAGTAATAAATAAGCCCTATTGCATGCTCTATTGGGCAGAAGCCAATCTGATGAAATACGTGATCATGAGGATTGTGTCCAGGATCAGAGTCACAGCTGCCTCCAGAGCTAATCTGGGTTTCCAACCTCCCCTGGCCAAGGATAAGAGGAAAACTGGGATTTGTGATGACTGATCAATAATGAGTTCCTCGCCCTAGCCAGTTTGGTTCAGTGGATAGAGCATTGGCCTGTGGACTGAAAGGTCCTGGGTTTGATTCTGGTCAAGGGCACATGCCTGGGTTGTAGGCTTGGTCCCCAGTAGGGGGCGTGCAGGAGGCAGCCAATCAATGATTCTGTCTCATCAATTATGTTTCTATCTCTCTTTCTCCCTTTCTCTTCCTCTCTCTGAAAAAAAAAAAAAGAATTCCTCTACTTAAAGGTTTTTAGATCATGTGATTTTTGGGGTGTTTTCAGCATTTCACCCAAATCCTTTGCAGTTGATTAGTAACTCTTGCCAATTGATTTTCTCTGCTCATGTGTTCCCCCACAGTAAAATGTCTTCATGGATGTGACCATTTTTAAGGGAACCACTATTGCCCACCAGAGGAAGGCCAGGGAGAGATAGCATGGCCTGGGGACAGAGCGCTGAGCTGGGGGCAAGGTGCACTGGGTACTGTGTGATGTTGGATGAGCCACTTAATTTTTATGAGCACAGAGTTCTCTGAAAGATGATAGGGTTCCCTTGACAGTCAGATCCTAGACAGCAAAATCCAACAATGCCTAATCCTTACAGTACATGTGACGGAAGTACATTAGTGTTTGTAAATATGAGCTGCATGTGTTAACATCAACATGGCATAAATAGAAAATAAATATTCTTTCTTGGTATTAAAAAGTCAGTGTATTTTTTTCACCCTCTTCACATTCTATATCAATTTATAGCTTTGCTATTCCCCAGGAATGCTAAGGATGCTGTTATTTAATATTAGCAAGAATTAGACAATCAAATATTCATGGTGTGGTTGTCTTTAGTAGTTTATGAGAATGTTATCCCTGGAGAAGTGCTTATGGCACTGCATTCTCATCGTAGCTTAGGGCTTTTCCTCACCTCTACTCTCTCCTTCTCCCCAGAGCCCTATGTCAGAGGCAATGAATGCTTAAGTAGGCCCTGTCAGGAAAACTCTTGGTGACCCTGGAAACGGTATTTAACCTTTCCATGGATCAGCATCCAAATTGCAAAGCAAATATGACAGGTACTGCCTTTGTGAGTTATGACTAATAAAAGGGGTTGTAAAACATTCTGAAAATCCTAAATGCTACAGACAGGTCTAGTAATGTTAATAATTCACCAGCTCATGCCTGGAGGCCATCACTAGATCCTTAAAGCTGGTTGTTTTGTGATAGTCCAGGTCATTTCCTGCTGGAAATGGCAAAAACTCTAATGACAAAGACTTTTACCAGTATTGGATGCTTCGTATCAAGAGGACTGGATTTTCTGATGTGTGTGTGAGGTATGTCAGTGCTATAGGAAAGTGCTTCTCCTGTGGTTAAGCCAAGGCCATGAACACTTAGTGTGGCTCCTTTCAACAGCACGAAGTTCACAAGAGTCTCTTTATAGCAAGGTTTCCTTTTCTTCTTCTTTTTCTTTAAGTAGGGAAGAAAACAGATTTGGCATAAGCTATATGACAGCCACAATGAGGCTTTTTTTATGTATGAAAGACATTGACAATCAGCCCCACAGGGTTTATGTGATTTGAGAATATAGCTTTAAAAATCACATTACAGGCAGCAGTACTGAAGATTAATACAGAGGCCACTTACCTTTTTATTATATGGCTTATTAGCACTTAGAAGCTTGATTTATGAAAGAATAAAATCGAATGTAGTGTGTCAAAGGATAAAGACTGTGCTATAAAAATTAACATAAGGAGGTGACACTACACCCATCAATTTTAGAAAGGAAAGTTGTTGAGAATTTTCTGCAAAGTGTGGCTATGGGTTACTGGGGAGGTGATCTTCCAGGTATGGCTACTTAAGGACGAATGAAAGAGAGGACTCCTTCGGGAAGGTGCTGCCTGTGGGAGGCCAATAGAGAGAAAAGAGCATATGGAAAGGTCCTAAGTGAGCAAGGTTGGTGTATTTTGGGAGTAGGTAGAACAGTGTGGCTGGAGCATTAGCAATAGCATGGAGTATGCCAAAGTGAAGTTTAAGAGATATGCAGTTACATTTTTTATTAAAAATATAGTTTGTGAAGCAAATCGATAAATCAAAAGTTATTGTGTCTATATTAAAATTGTACACATAAATTTTATCACAGGATTCCATTTCTAAAGATTCTAAGGCAGGGGTCCTCAAACTACTGCCTGCGGGCCACATGCAAATACAAATATTGTATTTGTTCCCGTTTTGTTTTTTTACTTCAAAATAAGATATGTGCAGTGTGCATAGGAATTTGTTCATAGTTTTTTTTTAAACTGTAGTCCGACCCTCCAAAGGTCTGAGGGACAGTGAACTGGCCCCCTGTTTAAAAAGTTTGAGGACCCCTGTTCTAAGGAAATTACTATATATATATCCAAGGATGTTTATTTTATTTTTTTCCATGAGAATTGTCTTTTCCTGAAATGTTGCAGATCGGTTACAGCAAACAGAACGGCGACCGTCAAGGAAAACTGTCACTCTGAGCTCCTTTTTGACCGCAGCAGCTACGTGGAAGCAGCTGCAGCTTCGATAAGGGCCACATGGCATTAGTTTTTTAACCTGCTTTCTAGGAGATTGATTATGTTTTTGTTATTTCTCACTTTTTCTTCTACTAATTTGGGTTTCTTGTTCATTTTCTACATTATCTACTTTAACATTTTTATGTGCCTTCTTAAGATGAAACACTGAACCAATGGAAGGTCCTTGCAAATCCCTAACTCTAAAATCCCCCACTGTTTTCTTTTTAAATTTTTAAAAATTATTTATTTATTTATTTAAATAATATCTTTATTGTTGAAAGTATTACATGGGTCCTCCTTTTACCCTCAGTAATCTCTTCCAGTCCCCTTCTGAACTCCCCCCACCCACACCCTCACCACCTCATTGTTTGTGTCCATGGGTTATGCATATATGCATATAAGTTCACTGGTTGTTCTCTTCGCCCCCACCTTCCCCTGCCTTCCCTCTGAGGTTCAACAGTCTGTTCATGCTTCTATGACACTGGGTTTATTTTTGATCATCAGTTTATTTGTTTCATTAGATTCCACATATAAGTGAGATCATGTGATACTTACCTTTTTCTGACTGGATTATTTCACGCAGCATAATATTCTCCAGGTCCATCCATGCTGTTGCAAATGGTAAGTAAGAGTTCTCTCTTTTTGATTGTCACATAGTATTCCATTGTGTAAATGTACCATAGTTTGTATGTATGTATGTATGTATGTATGTATGTAAGTATGTATGTATTTATTATTTTTTATCCAGTCATCTGCTGATGGGCACTTACCTAGACTGTTTCTAAGTCTTAGCTATTGCAAATTGTGCTGTTATGAACATAGGGGTGCATATATTCTTTCTTATGAGTGTTTATGGTTTCTTAGGATATATTCCTAGAAGGGAATGACTGGGTCAAAGGGGCGTTCCACTTTTAATTTTTTGAGGAAACTCCATACTGTTTTTCATAGTGGCTGCACCAGTCTCCATTCCCACCAGCACTGTACTAGGGTTCCTTTTTCTCCACAACCTTGCCAACACTTGTTGTTGGTTGATTTGTTGATGATAGCCATTCTGACAGGTGTGAGATGATATCTCACTGTCATTTTGATTTGCATCTCTTGGATGATTTGTGACTGAACATTTTTTCATATGTCCCTTGGCCTTCTGTATGTCCATTTTGGAGAAGTGTCTATTTAGGGCCTTTGCCCATTTTTAATTGGATTGTTTGTCTTCTTTTTGTTAAGTTGTATGAGTTCCCTATATATTTTGGTGATTAACCTCTTATCAGATGTATCATTGGCAAATGTGTTCTCCTATGTAGTGGGCTCTCTTGTTATTTTGTTGATGATTTCTTTTGCAGTGCAGACACTTTTTAGTTTGAGGTAGTCCCATTTGTTTATTTTCACCTTAGTTTCCATTGTCCTAAGAGATGTATCTGCAAACACATTGCTATGAGAGATGTCTGAGATATTGCTGCCTATGGTTTCTTCTAAGACTTTTATGGTTCTACTTCTTACATTTAAGCATTTTATCCATTTTGAGTTTATACTTGTGTATGGTGTAAGTTGGTGGTCTAGTTTCATTTTTTTTGCATGTACCTGTCCAATTTTCTCAACACCATTTATTGAAGAGACTGTCTCTTCTCTGATGTATGCTCTTGCCTCCTTTGTCAAATATTAATTGAGCATAATGGCTTGGGCTGATTTCTGGGTTCTCTGTTCTGTTCCATTGTTCTATTTGCCTGTTCTTGTGCCAGTACCAGGCTGTTCTGAGTACAGTGACTTTGTATTATATCTTGATATCTGGTATTGTGATTCCTCCAACTTTTTTCTTCTTTCTCAAGATTGCTGCAGCTATTCAGGGTCTTTTTTGGTTCCATATAAATTTTTGGAGAGTTTGTTCTAGGCCTGTGAAATACACCATTGGTATTTTAATAGAGATTGCATTAAATCTATAGATTGCTTTGGATAGTATGGACATTTTAATGATGCTGATTCTACCAATCCATGAACATGGTATATTCTTCCACTTCTTTATATCTTCCTTTATCTTTTTTTTCAATGTCCTGTAGTTTTCTGAGTACAAGTCTTTTACCTCCTTGTTTACGTTTATTCCTAAGTATCCTAGAGTTTTTGTTGCAGTGATAAATGGGATTGTTTTTTAAGTTTCTCTTTCTAAGAGTTCACTATTGATGTATATAAGTGCTATGTATTTTTGGGTGTTAATTTTGTATCCTGCTACGTTTATAAATTCTTTTATTAAATCTAGTAGTTTGTTATAGAGTCTTTAGTGTTTGTTATGTACACTATCATGTCATCTGTGAATAATGAGAGTTTTACTTCCTGCTTTCCAATTTGGATGCCTCTTATTTCTTTTTCTTGTCTGATCACTATGTCCAGGACTTCCAGAACTATGTTGAACAAGACTGGTGAAAGTGGGCATCCCTCTCTGCTCCTGTTCTTAGGGGAAATGGTTTTAGTTTTTGCCCATTGAGTATGATGTTGGCTCTAGGTATGTCATATATGGCCTTTATTTTGTTGAGGTATGTTCTCTCTATTCTCACTTTGCTGAGAATTTTTATCAAAAAAGGGTGTTGGATTTTTCAAATGCTTTTTCTGCATTGATTGATATGATCATGTGATTTTTGCCTTGCAATCTGTTTATATGCTGTATCACATTTTTTGATTTATGAATATTGTACCAGCCTTGCATCCCTGGAATAAATCCCACTTGGTCATGATGTATGATTTTTTAATGCAATGCTGGATCTGGTTTGCTAAAATTTTGTTGAAGTTTTAGTGTCTATGTTCATCAGGGATTTTGGCCTGTAGTTCTCTTTCTTTGTCATGTCTTTATTTGGTTTTGGAATTAGGGTGATACTGGCCTCATAGAAAGAGTTTGGAAGTGTTTCTTCCTCTTGAAGTTTTTGAAATAGTTTGAGGAGTAGAGATGCTAGTTCTTCTTTTAATATTTGGTAAAATTCCCCTCTGAATCCATCTGGACCAGGGCTTTCTTTGCCAAGAGTTGTTTGTTTGTTTATTTATTTATTTTTATTACTGCTTCAATTTCATCAGTAGTTATTGGCCTATGTAGGTTTTCTGATTCTTTCTGATTGAGTTTTGGAAGGTTTTATTTTTCTAGGAATATGTCCATTATGCACAGGCTGTCTTGTTTGTTGGAGTAAAGTCATTCATAGTCTTTTATTACAATTCTTTGTATTCCTGTGGGGTCAGTTGTTACTTCTCCTCTTTTGTTTCTGATTTTGTTTATTTGGGTCCTCTCTTTTTGTTTACTGGTGAGCCTGGCTAGAGGTTCATTAATCTTATTTATCCATAGAGGCTAAATAGCATGCTATTAAGCAATGAATAAGTTACCAAAGAGATCAAAGAAAAAAATAAACAAATGAAAATGAACATACAACAATCCAAAATCTATGGGACACAGTGAAAGCAGTCCTGAAGGGAAGTTCATAGCACTACAGGCCTACCTCAAAATACAAGAAAAACTGGTAATAAGTTATCTAACACAACAACTTAAAGAATTAGAAAGATAACAAGAAAAGCCCAGAATAAGTAGAAGGAGGGAAATACTAAAGATCAGAGTGGAAATAAATGACATAGAGACCAAAAAAAAAAAATACAAAATATCTTTAAAATTGATTTTAGAGAGAAGGGAGAGAGGGAGGAGTGAGAGAGAGAAAAAGAGAGGGAAAGAGAGAGAGAAAGAGAGACTAGTATTGATCAATTGCCTTCCTCATGTGCCTCTATTGGGGATGAACCCACAATCTGGGTAAGTGCCCTGAGCAGGAATTGGACCTGCAGCCTTTTGGTGTAGGGGATGACCTTCAACAACTGAGCCACTGCGCCAGGGCCCCCATTTGTTTTCTTTGTTTTTGACCAATGTTTATTCCTATTGTTTTAAAATATTTGTACAGGAATGACTCCAATTTGTTTGCCTGTTTGATACTTAACCCTATGATCCTGCATGGCAATGCTCATGACTATAACTCATGTCTAATTATTATCCTCTTTTAAATTGCCTTCATCTCCAAAATCATTGGCGACTATCTTCTCAGTGACTTTTTTTTCTTCTATTTTAAATCATTCCTCTCATCAATGTTCCTGCCCAACTTCCCTGTTGTCATTTCATGGGCTATTAGTGTTTTGCCATCCCTTTTCATACACAGAAAATACTGTTTTTACACTCAGGGGTGAAAATGCCAGGCTGCTTGCTCTGGTAGCTCTGAGGCTGAGAGACACCATCTCAGATCACCTGGCTCCTGTTTGCACACTTGTACCCTTGGCAGTGGTGTGCGGATTGGGAAGTCGTGAATTATTCCATCTCATCTGTATTTCATTAGGATTTCATGTTTGGGGTCTCAAGGTTTTCATTTTCAAACTTATTAAAACTTTAGAGAACATACACCAACATTTTAAATCTATAAAAATTATTTGATTAAGCAATCAAACCCTCAAATGCATATAGCTCTTAAGGATGGTCACCACCTACATGTCAGTAGTACTCATAAATGTTTATAAGTGGGTGGGCGTGGCTTTCCTGGAACCATTGGTGCTTGTGGGTGAGTTGCCTTGAGTGGTTACCGGAAACATTGTCAGCTGAATCTTGAAGTCTTGAAAAAATTTACATTTTTATAAACATGCACACATGATGCTGGTTTTATATGATTACATTCCCTTTTTCCATTTTTTTCTTCCGTTGTCTTTACTCTCTTTTTACATCTAGTTTGAGAAATTTGTTATGAATAATCTATTTTTGAATTTTATATTATAATATAGGAGTTATTTATTTATTTAATAAGAAAGACTGTGTCTAGGAACTACTTCCAGGATAAAATAATTTCAAAACCATATTATTTCACAAAGGTATGCTACCCTCTAGAATTTATGTAAAATAAAGAGAAAAAGCCTCTTTTAAAAGGCAGGGGGAAATAAACATATAGAGCAACTATGTGCTAGGCCAGGGGTGGGCAAACTTTTTGACTGGAGGGCCACAATGGGTTCTTAAACTGGACCGGAGGGCCGGAACAAAAGCATGGATGGAGTGTTTGTGTGGACTAATATAAATTCAAAGTAAACATCATTACATAAAAGGGTACAGTCTTTTTTTTTTTTTTAGTTTTATTCATTTCAAACGGGCCGGATCCAACCCGTGGGCCGTAGTTTGCCCACGGCTGTGCTAGGCACTACCTCAGCTTTTCATATATATATATATATATATATATATATATATATATATGCTGTTCACATTATTAAATAATATAAATTATGTTATGTACAGATAACATTTTCAACAAACACAAATGGAGTTGATATCAAAGTTCAATACAATCTCTCTTTATTTCCTAATGAAATGCTCTCTTTGCTTCCTCTATATGGCTCTGATTTATCTACTTATTTTTAAAAGCTTTAGTTCATCTGTATTTTTATTGTATGTTCCTTCAAATACTTTTTATGAGAAAACAAACTTAATGAATAAAATGAGGATTGTGATAAATGCTCTTGAAGGTAGCTTTGGACCAGGAACATTCTATTACTGTATAGTGAGAGCATAAAAAGTTATCAGATATTCCAAATTCTCATTTCAAGCTAGAGAAAACCTAATTTAAGGTTGTGGCTCTTCACAAGCATTTCACAAATTCTAAGTTTTGAGGGGCATTTTTCTCTGAGGGAAAAATATAATAATCTACACTAATAATAGACAAACATGGTAATTGACCATACCTTCGCTATGCCAGCCGTTGGCTGATCAGAGTGATATGCAAATTAACCACCAACAAAGATGGTGACTAATTTGCATACTTCAGGCAGGGCGGACAGCGGGAGCTGCCATCCAGGCCCCCATGTGCGACCTTGGGGTGGGGGCTCAGGCGAAGCGATCACTGATCGCTTCGCCTGAGCCCCGCCCGCTGGAGACACGGGGCCCACTCCCATGTGCAACCCAGGGGTGGGCGGGGACTCAGGCGAGGCGATCGGCATCGCTTGCCTTCGCCTGAGCCCCGCCCACCCGCTGGGGACACAGGGCCCTCTCTGAGAGAGAGAGAGAGAGAGAGAGAGAAAGAGAGAGAGGGAGAGAGAGACAGAGAGAGAGAGAGAGGTGGAATTTGGCACCCCGCATCCCTCCCTGATCGACCACTGTGATTCCAAGCCAGCGAGGGCTGCCTTCAGGCTGCAGCTCCAGGTCCCTCACCCCCACCCCAGGACTGAGAGCACAGTGCTGGGCAGGGGCACCCAGGGGTTCGGGAATGCAGCACGAGGGGCCGGCACGACGTGGGGGGGGGGGCTGTGTTTACACCGCCAAGTTACCCACTTCTGCCCTGGCCTGCATAACTCCTCCTTCCCCTCAGAGGTCAAGCTCCTGCCTACATGCTCGCTGGGCAGGCCCAATTGCACCGGGAAGTGAGTCATGGCGATCGGGATGGCCACTTCCTGGGATGGGATGGCCGGACCACAGTGATTCATGAGGGCGATGAGGCCCGTGGGGCATGCGCAGCCCTTGGGTGGTGGGGGTGGCTGGCTAAGCCGAGTCTGGCTTCAGTGGGGCCAGTGGGAGCCCGAGGCCACCCCAACCCCCACAAGTCCCAGGCGGATGGTGGCTCAGTGGAGAGCGGTGTCTCCATGCATGGTGCCCAGGGGTGGCTGTTAGCTGCTGCAACCCTGAACCACACTTCAGAGAGGGGGAGAAGGCTCGCAGCCAACAGCACCCTAGGCTGCATCGTGTGTGCCTCAGCCTGTCAGGTTGGCAGGGTCCAGAGCAGGTGAGCTGCTCCCTTCCCCCAGTGGTAGAACAGGGAGGAGAGTGCTGGGTGCAGGAAGGGGGACCTCAGCTGGGATCCTCCTGGTGTGGGGAAGGGGCCCAGCCTGGGCCCGGTGGGGAGCTAAGCAGGCGCTGGTTCATACCAACTCTTACTCTGCCATCTTCCTCCAGTTCTTCAAGCTAGCCCCCCTGCCCCACCTGTCTGGTGGAACGGGCTCTGGGTGACCTCCCTGAGCTCAGACTGTGGACCCAGAGACCTCAAGGAAGAGTGCCCGTGCAGGGGCCAGTGCAGAACTACCAGGGCAGAGTTGCTTCGGTGTCTCGGTGAAGTTTGCAACTGACCCAAGGAAGAAACCTGAGAGGGGAAAGGCCAGGAGGCATGAATTGCCAGCACTTTAGCCACTTGAAAACAGCTCCACTTGGAATGTGAGGTGGTTGTATGTTCAGCTGAGAAGTGAGGGAGCTGAACTCCACCGTCGCTGGGCTCCTGTCAGTCCGAGGCCCAACTGTCCACCACGACAAGGAAAGAACAGAGCGAGGGGCCCGGAGGAAGGGAAGACAATTGAAGAAAACCATGTCTAGACTTTCCCCAGCCCTCTCCTTCTTTCTGCTGCCTATAAGAGCCCCAGGCCCGGCCACAGTTCTGTCTCCACCTTTCAGTCCCCTATTCTCCAAACACAGAGGAAAAGAAATAAGGAAGGAGTCTGTGCTGCCTTCTGAAAGTATCTATATAACCCATCGGCCAGTTGCCTTCCACAGAGGGAGGCCAGACTGTGGCTTAGGCTCACTCCCCACAGGGACATCAGTAGGACATCCTGTGAGGGCTCCCAGACTGTTAGAGGGGGCAGCCTGGGCTGAAGGATGCCCCCGAGTGCACAAATTTTTGTGCACCGGGCCTCTAGTTTATAATAATAATGCTTGATAAAATCTGATAAAGATAATCTTAGAGATTATCTTTGTTCCTTGGAATGTCTTTGTTTCATCTTAAAAACACCTGTGCAAACTTTAGTTGTAAAATAAAATCTTGGGAAACAAATTCTTTTCTTTTTGGATAAACGTAAGAAATTATAGAATAGTGGAGAGAGGAATAGAATGAGGCTCAGGGGAATAACCTGGGGTGTTTAGAAAAACCACATACTTTAGAGATAGAAAGACATGGGTTCGAATTCTGAATTGCCAGTTTGCTGGCCACCTGGCCTCATGTAATTTACATAACTATTGACTCCAACTTTATTATCTATATAAAAAATAAAATAACTTACTTGGCTGGGTTGTTCTGAGACAACCTAATTCACTGGCTGGCACCTGGTAGGCTACCCATAAATAGTCGGTGTAATTATTCATATCAATAAATCCCAGGTTTAAGTACTGGTTGTACTGCTGTGTGATCTTGGGCAAATCATTTTGCTTCTTTAATAAGTTTTATAATTCTTGGCCAAGCCTCCTTGGGAAGAATTTTTTGAGATGAATGTTGAGAATCATGACTCTTTTTGGTACATTCATCTCATGTAACTCTCAAGAGCACCAAGGATAAAGCTTGGCTGTCTGGATTTAAATCTGAGCCCTGACACACACCAGCCATTTGATGCTAGGCAGGTTGCTTTGCTTTTCGGGTCTCAGTTTCCACATTTGTGTTATGAGGATACCAACAGCAGCTATTCCATAGGATTGTTGTAAGAATCATGTAATTTAATGTATGGCAGTGGCTGACTCATTGCCATTACTTAGCAAATATTAGGTATTAATGATACTTGAGTCACTTTCAGAAGAACTAGTGCTGATATTGGAAAGCAGTGTAGTATAGAGAAGGGGGCATGAGCTTTGGCATAAGCAGAGTAAAGCTCAAGTTTTGATGGTGGTTCCCAGCCTTTCAGAGGTTTTCTGTTCAATGGCAATACTATTGTTTACCTCTTATGGTGATTTTGAGTGGTGAGCAACTTACGAGGGAGTAATTTCATTTTATTGGAACTGGAAAGGACAATGGGGATAGTAATTCAACTAGAAACTCAGAGTGACAGCAGCTGTTTGTAATCCAGGGTTCAACCTTAAGCTCTTTAATTCCACTCAGGCATGGACATCTTATTCTTCCACTTTTTCAAGTTGAGGAACCAGGAAGATGCTCTCCTTTGAATCTCTTTTCTGGCTCTCATGCTTGAAATAGACAGCTATCAATATTACTAATACTATTAAGGACTTGATATCTGCCACACACTTGCCATACATTACTGTATTGTTTCTTTCCAATGACCTTGATGTTGAGCAGTTCCCTGTTTGACAAATGATTGAACTGAGGCTCAGAGAGATGAAGTGACTGGCTCAAGATGACATGACTCATGGGCAATTGAACAGGGACTTAAATGGCGAAGTCCATTGCACCCTGATTCTGCCCCATAAACCAAACATGAAGTGCTCACTGTACCTGCAGGGGCTTGTGCCCATTGTTGAGCCTGCCAGTATAGAAAAATGGGACTCTTGAAATTGCCTGTAGCTTGAAGTAGGCACATTTGGCCTCTAAACTTGAGTAGGGCAGGGCAGGCTGACTTCTTGCCAGGCAAGTGGACATTTAGCTAGGACAGCAGGTTTGCATTGCTACCTCTGATCTGATGGTACTTTTTACCTTGACCCACTTGAATCTGTTCCCATGTGGTTCTGAAACACATTGAACCAATGGCAAAAGTGGTCACCACGGAGTCTACATGTCCCCAGAGCAATCAATGGCAGATGGGATAGTGGAAGTAGACCATACATTTCTGGTTTACGCAGTCAGATGCCCTGGGTTTCCCTCCAGGATAATTCTATTAGGTCCTACCACAGTACACTTGTGATACTATTTTTGGATTCATTTTGCGCATTTGTATTGGGCATTTTGTACATTTGTATTGGGCAATTGGGTGTTTATCTGCTCAATTTGCCTAATAGGCACACTGACATTTTTATGTGTAACAGATATGACTGTCATACTCAAGAAGATTGATGCAATTTCAGAACATGGCTTTATGACAGTACCACAAATGGTAGACTCTTTTGGGTGTGTGCAGACTTTTGTAAATACTCAATTAGCAGCAAAGGAAAAAATGTGACCTTCAATGGCTTATTAAGGGGTGAGACATTTTCCACAGAAATATTGGAGTAGAATAATTGGTGTTTCATATTATGTTTTATGAGGCTTAATGAAGAATACATTATATGATACAGGTTTACTTTGTTGTCCCATTCATGGACCCTTAGAAGTAGACTCTAAAGTTATATGTTTATAAATTATGTCATTATCTTATGAATAATAGCATTACTGCATTTTTTGTCTTATAAGGATCAATTTACTAAATATAAAGCTTTAAAATATACCACAATACCAAAACTCTGATTTGGCATTATTATTATTACTAGAGGCCCAGTGCACAAAAATTTGTGCACTGGTGGCGGGGTGGGGGCGGTATCCCTCAGCCCCACTTGTGCCCTCTCACAGTCTGGGACCCCTTGGGAGATAACGACCTGCTGGCTTAGACCCACTCCCGGGTGGCAGAGGGCAGGCCCAATCCCTAGGTGCTTGCCCCGCAGCCCCTGGTCGGGCTCAGAGCAAGGCAGATTGGGGAGTTGGGGCGCCGACCCCTGTCATGCACAGAGCAGGGCGGATCAGGAGGTTGCGATGCCACCCTCAGTCACGCTCAGGGTAGGGCCGATTGGGGGGTTGGGGTGCTGCCCCCTGTCACACTCAAGGCAGGGTCGATGGGGAGGTTGCGGCGCCGCCCCCTGTCACCCACAGAGCAGGGCCAATCAGGAGGTTGGGGCACTCCCCCCTGTCACACTCAGGGCAGAACCGATGGGGAGGTTGCGGCTCCAACCCGTCACACACAGAGCAAGGCCCATGGGGTGGTTGAGGCGCTGCACCCTGTCACACACAGAGCAGAGCCGATCAGGGGTTTGGGGGGCTCTCCCCTATCAGGCACAGAGCAGGGCCGATCAGGGAGTTGGGGCACCTTCCCCTTTCACGAAAAGAGCAGGGTGGATAGGGAGGTTGTGGCCCCGCCCCCTTTCACACACACAGAGCCACAGGGAGATCAGGGGGTTTGGGCGCTGCCCCCTGTCACGCTGTTCCAGGGGCCAGGAGGCCTCGCGGCTCTGCTGATCCCAGTGCTGGGAGGCCTCGCGGCTCCGCTTGACACAGGGGCAGTGAGGCCTCGCTGCTCCTCTGATCCTGGTGCTGGGAAGCCTCACTGCTCTGCTGATCCCAGTGCTGGGAGGCCTCAAGGCTCCGCTGATCCCGGTGCTGGGAGGCATATTACCCTTTTACTATATAGGATAGAGGCCTGGTGCACGGGTGGGGGCCAGCTGGTTTTCCCTGAAGGGTGTCCTGGATCAGGGTGGGGTTCCTGCTTGGGTGCCTGACCAGCCTGGGTGAGGGGCTGATGGCTGTTTGCAGCTGGTCACACCCCCTTCAGGGTGGGGGTCCCCACTGGGGTTCCTGGCCAGCCTGGATGAGGGGATGATGGCTGTTTGCAGCTGGTCACACCCCCTTCAGGGTGGGGGTCCCCACTGGGGTGCCTGGCTAGCCTGGATGAGGGGATGATGGCTGTTTGCAGCTGGTCACACCCCCTTCAGGGTGGGGGTCCCCACTGGGGTGCCTGGCCAGTCTGGGTGAGGGGCTGAGGGCTGTTTTCAGGCTGGCGGGTGACTGAAGCTCCCAACCTCTCCTTTTTTTCTTTATTTTTTTATTCTGGGATTTATTTACCTTCTATGGCTGTCACTGGAGCTGAGAGCCGGCTTTAGCTCAGACCTCGGCTGCTGAAAGCAGGTTTCTGGGCTTTGTTTACCTTCTGTATTTGAAACTTTGTTGCGACTCCAGCTCTGAGATCCCGGCTGACTGAAAGAAGGTTTCTGGGGTTTTGTTTAGCTTCTATATTTGCAACAATGTTTCTTAGAGAGCAGCTCAGAGCCCAGCAGCGGCAGGCAGGGAACCTTGGCTTCCTCAGTCATGGAGCAAGCAAGCCTCCTGTTCGCGTCAGCTGCCTGGCTGCTGGCCGCTATCTTGGTTGGCAGTTAATTTGCATATCGCCCTGGTTAGCCAATGGGAAGGGTAGCGAAGTTACAGCTAATTACCATGTTTCTCTTTTATTAGATAGGATTTTTTTATAATACTGGGAGCCTCAAAGATAGAAGAGATGTGGATCCCTGTTGCCCATTCGAGGGTCTGGTTCTGCATTGTTTTCTCTTGAATATACATATTATCTCTCTAAATATAAGCCAGGGGTCCTCAAACTTTTTAAACAGGGGGCCAGTTCACTGTTTCTCAGACCGTTGGAGGGCCAGACTATAGTTTAAAAAAAAACTATGAACAAATTCCTATGCACACTGCACATATCTTATTTTGAAGTAAAAAAACAAAACGGGAACAGATACAATATTTAAAATGAAGAACAAGTTAAGTTAAATCAACAAACTTACCAGTATTTCAATGGGAACTATGGGCCTGCTTTTGGCTAATGAGATGGTCAATGTCCAGTTCCATATTTGTCACTGCTAGTCGTAACAAGTGATGCAAGTGTGCATCAGTTAGTCTAGATCTGGTTGGAGATTTCAGATGTTTCATTCTGGAAAAAGGCTCTCCTAACTTCAAAAAAAAAGGTTCTCCTAACTTCAAAAAAAAAAGGCCCTACTAACTGCAAAATAAAAAAAAAAAACAGACCTCCTAACTTCAAAAAAAAAAATAAACCCTAACTTGTTCTTACCTCGGTCCTCAGGCAGCAGCAGGCTCTGCACAGGCAAGCTCGTGACTTGTCAGATCACACCCGAGACTGAGAGGAGGAGTCGAGAGACAGAGAGAAGGAGGGGAGTTGGAGAGTGCGGCGCACATTCCACACATGCGCACTGCGGGCCGGGACAGTCGGCTGCTAAGCAACAGGCAGAGGCAGCAAAAACACCCAGAGGGCCGGATAAATGTTTTCGGCGGGCCACATGTGGCCCTCGGGCCGTAGTTTGAGGACCCCTGATATAAGCTATCAACTTCTAGAGAGCTGGGGCTATATATTTTTTTTCTTTTTCTTTATGATTACCTTCCTTGTGAATGCTTTGATTTTTTTACTTTTCTTTTCCTAGTTCTTAAAGAGAGAGCTTAGATTAGTGATTTGAGTATTTTCCTTTTTACTAATGTACGCACTTAGTGCTATAAATTTGTCTCTTGACACTATTTTATCTATATCCTGAAGATTTTTACATATTTTCATTATCATTCAGTTTAATGTATTTTTTTAAAAAAATTATTTCCCTGAGACTTCTTCTTTGATCTATGGATTATTTAGAAGTATGTTGTTTAGTTTCCAGGAGTTTGGAGATTTTCCTGTTACTCTTTGTTGTTGATTTCCAGTGCAACTTCCCTGTGGTCAGAGAACATACTGTTAGCTTGCTAGCACTGCCCCAACATAGCACCACAGGCTTGGGGGCTGCAACAACAGAAACTTATTCTCACATTTCAGGAGGCTGCAAGTCAAATGTCAGTACTGGCAGTGCCAGTTCCTCCTGAGGCTTCTCTCCTTAGCCTGCAGACAGCCACCTCTAATGTGGCTTTTCCTCTGCACACGTATATCCCTGGCACCTCTTTCTCATAATATCAGTCATATTGGGTTAATGCCTCACTCTTATGATCACATTCAATGTTCATTAATTCTTGAAAGGCCCAATCTCCAAATACAGTCACATTGAGGGAGATAAGGCTTCAATATATGACTTTCTGGAGACACCATTCAGTCTATATAACACTCTAGGTATGATTTCAATGCTTTTAAATTTGTTAAGATTCATTTTATGATCCAGGATATAGACTATCTTGATACATGTTTGGTGGGCACTGGGGAAAAATGTGTGCTTTCTGCTGCTATTGTTCTTTTGTTCTATGTATATCAGAAGCTTTTGTTGATGGTGTTGTAGAGTTCAATATTTTTACTGATTTTCTGCCTATTTTTTTCTATCAGGTGTTGACAGAGGGGTGTTGGAGTCTCCAATTATAATTTTTAACCTGTCTATTTCTCTTTTTCATTCTCTGTTCCATTCACATATTTTGTGGCTCTACTGTTTGGTGCACGCACATTTAGGATCTCCACATCTTCTTGGTGGATCGATCCTTTTCTCTATATCTAATGTCTCTCTGTCTCTGCTTATTTTCTGTGCTCTGAAGTCCACTTCCTCTGATATTAGCATAGCCACTCTTATTTTCTTTTGATTAATGTTTGTATGATATATCTTTTTCCATCCTTTTACTTTCATCTTGCCCATATGATTATATTTGAAGTGAGTTCCTTATAGACAGCATATAGTTGTGATATGGAATTTTTGGACTGGAACCCAGATTCTTGTTCGCTGGAATTGAAGAATGAATCCACAGACAGAAGGTGGTATAGCAAAGGTGGAAATTTTTGAAGAACAAGTACAGACTCCCACATGGGGAGGGGGAAAGAGTCCCACAGAATGGACTCCCACGTAGGGAGGAGGGAAAGGGTCCCACTGAGTTCCTTTTCCTCATGGCTTATAAAGGCTGCAGATTGTGGTGCCTTGATATCCCCTCTGATTGGTCACTAATCCCTTAGACTGGTTACTATAGTAACTCCTGGGCTCAAAGGTGGAATCTCACATGGGATATGTAAGGTTCACCTCACCTCTCTCCTTATTGTTTTTCCATTCCCTTTGGGCTTTCTTCTTCTCCCTCTGAATGAAGGGCTTCCTTCTCTTTATTTTGTAAATATAGATCTTTTGCCGTTCCCAGCTTCCTTATGGAAATGTACCTGTTGCAGCCTTCCAGCTCCCCTATTCTATGGAAATATACCTTCCGCTGATCTGCAGCCTGGTGCTTTCCTCCATGGTCCCCTTAATTTCCAATATTTCTAAAATTTCCTAAACCTGTCCTATTTTACCCCTAAAATTTCTGTTTTAGTTGGGTCATTTTTTTTTTAATACCACTCTGTCACTTTCTGTCTTTTATTTGGAACATCTGGACCATTTACATTTAAAGTAGGAAGAATAATGCCTCCACACAGATGTCCATAAACTAAATCCCAAAACCTGTGAATATGTTACCTTACATGGCAAAGGGAATTAAGGTATCAAATGTAATTAAAGGTGTTAATCAGCTGGCTTTGGATACTTCAATTATCTGAGTGCTAACAATGTAAACACATGGGTCCTTAAAAGTGGAAGAGGAGGCAGAAGGACTCAGAGTCATGCACAGTGAGAAGGATGTGACTTACCATGAAGATGGAGGAGCGAACCACAAGCAAAGGAATGCAAGCAGCCTCTGGAAGCTGGAAAAGGCAAGGCAGTGGATCCTACATAGTCTACAGAAAAGAATGAAGACTTGCTGCTCTGTGCTTTTAGTCTAGTGAAACCTATGTCAGGATCTGACCTACAGAATTGTAACATTGAATTTCTGTTGTTAATGATGCCAAATTTGTGGTAATTTGTTACAGCAACAAAAAAAATTAATACAGTGTTTAATGTAATTATTTATATGTTAGATTTTCTTTTTCTTTTTTGTCCTTTGTTCTCTGTTTTTCATCTGTTCTATTTCCCCTGACTTCTGTGCATTATAAAACATTTTTAAAATTACATTTTAGCCGAAACCGGTTTGGCTCAGTGGATAGAGAGTCGGCCTGCAGACTCAAGGGTCCCGGGTTCGATTCCGGTCAGGGGCATGTACCTGGGTTTCGGGCACATCCCCAGTGGGGGATGTGCAGGAGGCAGCTGATCGATGTTTCTCTCTCATCGATGTTTCTGACTCTCTATCTCTCTCCCTCCTCTCTGTAAAAAATCAATAAAATATATTTAAAAAAAATTACATTTTATTTATGTATAGTGTTTATGAGTGCATCATATTGTCTAGCTGTTTTTAGCAATTGCTCTAGGCATTGCATTATGTAACATAACTTCTCACAGTCCACTGCTGTTGTCATTTTACCATCCCCCATTTATAATTGTCTTAACTATGTCCTCTACATACATTTGGAACCACATTAGATAGTGTAATAATTTTTCCTTCAACAGTTGTGTCCCAAATAGCTTCTATTTCTTATATATTTAAGGCCCATCACCTATGTCGAGGTGCGGGGGGTTCCCATGTAGGTGCTGCTCCTAAGTGGGACATGCACAGGTGGTCTGGACCATCCGCTTGAGGCTTGTGCCAATACCTTCTGGTCAGACACTTTCACAGAGACAGCACCGAGATCTGAGCCGAGCAGGAGAACGTACACACAGACAAACAGGTTAGATGCAAGCACACAGGGGGGGTTATTTACCAGTTCCTGATGGGTCTCAGGCGCTGGGAAGGATCCACCCGGCGATGCTCGCTGATACACACAAAGGGGTAGACGGCGCTGTTGGCTTCTGGCTCTTTCGTCGATTGACAGTTAATTTGGGCAGAGTTTCGTGCTGGGAACCTGTAGGTTCTCACGCTCTGGCAACAGGAGAGCTATGCGCTGCTGGGTCGATCAGACTGGTTATATACCCCTCTGTAGGCATGGTCTACATGGTCTAAGAGAAGGAAAAGCTATTGCATTTACTATATTTTTGCTTACTTGTGTTTTATTTCCCTATTATGAGGTTCCAATGTTCCTCCTTTCATCATTTTCCTTCTGTTTAGAGATGCTCTTATAGCCATTCTTTTAGTGTAGGTCTGCTGTGGACAAATTCTCTCAGTTTTACTTCATTTGATGATGCCTTAAGTTCCCCTTCATTTCTGAAGGACATTTGCACTGGGCATAGGATTCTAGACTGACAGTTCTTTTCTTTCGGCACTTGAAAAATACTGTGCCTCTTCCCCTGGCTCTGTGGTTTCCCAAGAGAAATCTGCTGTTCGTAATTAGTTTTTGCATAGGTAAGGTATTGTTTTTCCCTGGCTACTTCCAAGATTTTTTCTTTGTCTTTAATTTTCAGAAGTCTAATGCTGTGTTTCTGCATAAATTTCTATAGGTTATCCTGTTTGGGGTTTTCCCAGTTTTTTGAATCTGTAAGTTTATGACTCTTGCCAAATATAAAAGTTTAAAGCCATTATGCCATTATTTCTTTGGGTACTTTTTCAGCTCTGCCTTCTTTTTCCTCTCCTTTGGGGCCTCTGGTGACTCTAATGTTAAAAATCTTCTGTAATAGTGCCCCAGGCCTGAGGTTCTGTTGATTTAATTTTTAAAGTTTTTTTTTTTTACTTTTCTTCAGATTGGGTAAGTTCTATTGTTCTAGCTTCTATTTCTCTGGTTCTTCCCCTTGCCCCTCCATTCTGCTGTTTAGATAATTCACTTTTTAAATTTTGATTATTTTTCAGTTATAAAATTTCCATTTGGTTCTTCTTTATATCTTCTATTTCTTTGCTAAGACTTTCTATTTTTTGCTGAGGCTTTAACTTCTAAAAATTTTGTTTTAGGGGTGTACAATATTGCTTATTACAACATTTCTATCAAAGGTGCTTCTAAATCCTTGTTCCATCATTATCATATTACCACTGACCAATCAAAAGTACACAAAATGTACCTTTATTTGCATCTTTATCAACAGATCCAAACTATTCATAGTTGAAGTCTTAATTTGTATTAAGTGGACCTTGGTGGGAAATTTGGGTGGGAACTTTTTCTATAAAAGATGATCTCTCCTTTATCTTAAAGGGGCACACTTTCAGTTTCCCATTTTGGAAACTGTTTTATTGAATAAAGTTTCTCCTTTTCTCTCTAGTGCCTTTTAGTGGATTGTTAAAAAAATAATAATGGTTAAATTCACGTCTATGTTGTGCAATTTAACTTACTTTGTCAATGACAAAGAGAGAGGAAGGGTTGAAGTACTCGGACCCTTCTTTTCATCAGCCTTCAGCTTTGTTTGCATGTATCAATTACCCTGAACATTGAACCAAGCTTCAGAAATTCTATTTCATTTGACTGTAATATCAAATTAACGTGAGCAATCTGATACCAGCAGCACTTGGGACACACAAGAACAATATTTATGCCAAAAAAATGCATGATAAGACAACTGTCTACTGAAACTACAAGATTTTATATGTTGGAGGAGGACCTCATGCAAAATGAAATTACTCACACATTGGATTGTTATCAGGATTGGTTCGTTTACTTATGTATTTCAGCCCTTGGTTACTTTACTAAATGCAGATGCTGAGTGATGGCTTGAGATGTGGAATGGGCATGCAGAGTCTTTCTCGACATGGGCACAAATGCATTTTTACAAACCTGGACACATTAGCTGGTGTCCTATCTGCTCATTTGCATCTTCCCTTAGCAATGAATTGCTGATCTGTGAATAGCTCAAAGGGAGAGCTGGAACTATGATTTTCTTAATTTGTTTTGACATGGGATTTATCTTAGCCTACCTAATAAAGAGGAAATATGCAAATTGACCACCATGCTGTAACAAGATGGCTGCGCCCACAGTGGAGGCTGAGTTCCCATAATGAGCCTTAATGAGCAATCAGCAGGGACCTGAGGCTGTGTGGTGCTGGGCTGGGGCAGGGGACCTGAGGCTGCGCTACCCTGCATGGTGGGGCTTGACAGGAGACCTCAGGCTGCACCCCCTGCCCAGGCACCAGGCCAGGGGACCTCAGGCCATGCCCCCCGGCTGGCAGGGCTTGATGGGGGACCTCAGGCAGCACCCTCCACACCAGCGCTGGGCCAGGTGCCCTCAGGTGGTGCCTCCCCCCACCCTGGCACTGGGTCAGGGGACTTGAGGCTTTGCCCAATGCCCCAGCACTGGGCTGTGGGACCTGAGGCTGCATCTCCCGCCCAGTGGGGCTTGACAGGGGACCTCAGGCCATGCCCCCACCCAGGGTGGCTTGACAGGGGACCTCAGGCCACACCCCTTGCCCCGGTGCTGGGCTGTGGGGCATCAGGCCATGCCCCCTGCCCTGGTGCTGGGCTGGAGGACCTGAGGCCATGTCCCCCGCCCCAGTGCCAGGCTGGGGGACCTGAGGCTGCGCCCCCCGCCATGTGGGGCTTGATGGGGGTGGGGCCAGCCAGGTCTGAATCTAGCCCAATGGGGGTGGGGCCAGACGGGTCTGGGTCTCATGCGATTTTGAGGTGCACATGGGTGGGCGGGGACTTGACTCTGGTTCCCATGGCATGCCTCAGACTCTGATAGGAGGAAGATTTTCAAATACATTTTACTAATTTTCTTTAATCTCTGACACTTCTATTATAGAGAAAGGGCAAATAGCAATATTAAAATATTTCCTCTAATTCCCTTTTAATGTGCATGAATTTCATGCACTGGATCACTAGTCCTATATAATAAAGAGCTAATATGCAAATGGTCATCACGCCCTCACATCATCACGCCCTCACACCATCATGCCATAATGGCTCAGACACTCAACACTGGGGAGAGAGGAATAGGGATCTGCCAGGCTGAAGCCTGGGAGAGAGACAAGCCGCCTGCCCTGCGGTCCTGGGCACCAGTGGCTGCCTCTATGCCTCTGGCCCAGGAGAGGGACAAGCCACAGGCCCCACGGTCCCCATGGTCCCGGGTGCCAGCACCTGCACCTGTGGCCCAAGAGAGGGACAAGCTGCCTGCCCTGCAGTCCCGGGCACTTGTGGCTGCGGCCTGGGTGAAGCTGCCCACCCACGGTCTCCTGAGGCTGCGGCTGGCCCGGGTGAAGCTGATCTGGGTCCTGGGTGCCTGCGGCCGGCCAGAGGAAGGAATACTGGGTCCCGGATGCAGGGAGAGAGAGAGGCAGTTAGGGGTGATCAGGCCAGCAGGAGAGCAGTTAGGGGCAATCAGGCAGGCAGGCAAAGGTGGTTAGGGGTGATCAGGCAGGCAGGCAGGTGAGTGGTCAGGAGCCAGTGGTCCCAGATTAGGAGAGGGGTCCTGTATTGGAGAGGGTGCAGGCCGGGCTGAGGGACTCACCCCCCCCCCCCCCCCCCGCCCCCGTGCATGAATTTTGTGCACTGGGCCTCTAGTTGTTAATAATTCTAAAATGCCACATGGACAGGAGCATTTTGTTTAAGAAAATTAAAGGCATAAATATTTGAGTCTTCAGTCTGGCCACCAACTTTGAGTCTAGTGAACATCTAGCTTAAGGATATAAGAAAAAATACTGTTTTTTAAAAATAACAAATCTTGATTTCTTTTATTCCAATTTTTCTGATGTGCTCAACAATCTTTTCTTAAATAAAATATTTTATCATTTTTATTTTCAATTATAGTTTATGTACATTATTATATTAATTTTAGGTGTACACCCCAGTGGTTAGATTATATAACTTAATAAGTGATCATCCCAATAAATCTAGTACCCATCTAACACCATACATAGTTATTAGAATATTGACTATATTCCCTATGCTGTACTTTACATCTTCATGACTATTCGGTAACAACCAATTTTTACTTCTTAATCCCCTCACTTTTTTTGCACATACCCAAACCCCCTCCCATCTGTCAACTGTCAAAATGTTTTCTGTATCTATGAATCTGCTTGCTTGTCTACTTTGCTTTTGTATTCAACTAGAGGCCTGGTGCATGAAATTCGTGCAAGGGGGTGTGTGTGTCCCTCAGCCCGGCCTGCACCCTCTCCAATCTAGAACCCCCGAGGGATACCCAACTGCCCTCTCACAACACAGGACTGCTGGCTCCCAACTGCCTGCCTGCCTGCCTGCCTGATTGCCCCTAACCACTTCTGCCTGCCAGCCTGATCAATGCCTAACTGCTCCCCTGTCAGCCTGATTGCCTCTAACTGCCCTCCCCTGCCGGCCTGGTCGCCCCTAACTGTCCTCCCCTGCAGGCTTGGTCCCCCCTAACTGCCCTCTCTTACTGGCCTGGTCGCCCCCAACTGCCCTCCCCTGCAGGCCTGGTCGCCCCCAACTGCCCTCCCCTGCAGGCCTGGTTGCCCACAACTGCCCTCCCCTGCTGGCCATCTTGTGGCGGCCATCTTGTACCCACATGGGGGCAGCTATCTTGTGTGTTGGAGTGATGGTCGATTTGCATATTACCTCTTTATTAGATAGGACTAGAGGCCCGGTGCACAAAATTTGTGTACTGGGGATGGGGAGGGGGTGTCCCTTATCCTGGCCTGTGCCCTCTCGCAGTCCTGGGCCCTTCCCTCTTTACCGCCCACCTGCTTGCTGCTTCCTACCGCTTGGCTTGCTGCACCTAGTGTTGCCGCGAAGGCTCCCGCCACTGCCGCTGCACTTGCCAGCTGTGAGCCCCGCTTCTGGCTGAGTAGCACTCCCCCTGTGGAAACACACTGACCACCAGGGGGCAGCTCCTGCATTGAGCGTCTGCCCCTTGGTGGTCAGTTCATAACCACCAGTCATTCCACCATTTGGTCAATTTGAATATGAGGGTTTTATTATATAGGATAGGATATTGAATGTGAACTGTAAATGAAAAAATAAAATTTAAAAAAGAACCAAATAAAATTTTAGATCTGAAAAATTTATATATATATATATATATATATATATATATATATATATATATATATTTAATTCTCACCTGAGGATGTTTTTAAAATTGATTTTTAGAGAGAGAAACATCCTTGTGACAGAGAAATACCAGTAGGCTGTCTCTGCACCTGCTGACCCACTGGGATCTAACCTAAACCTAAGTATGTGCCCTAACCTAGAATCCAACAGGAAATCCTTTGGTGTACAGGTTGAGACTCTGACCAATTGAGCCACCTGCCCAAGGCAGATCTGAAATTTTTTTTTTAAGTGTACCTCTAGGTCCTGGTCAGTGTGGATCAGTAATAGAGTGTCCTCCCATGCACCAAAAGGTAATGGGTTTGATTCCAGGTGAGGGCACATACACAGGTTGTGGGTTCCATCCCTGTCAGAATGCTTGGGGAACTTTCTCTCTCCCTTCCTCTCTCTCTAGAATCAATGAAAAAAACATATCCTTAGGGGAGGATTTAAAAAGAAAAAAAAATGCTGGTTTGGTTGAGTGGATAGTGCTTCTGCAGGTGGACTGAAGTGTACGGGGTTGGATTCCAATCAAGGGCACGTACCTGGGTTGCAGGCTCAATCTGGGCCCTGGTCGGGGATTCAGCAAGGGGCAAACCAATTGATGTCTCTCACATTAGTTTTTTTCTTTCTCCCTCCCTTCCACTTTCCGAAAAAAAAAAAAATCAATGCAAAAATATCCTCAGGTGAGGATTAACCAAAACAAACCAACAAACACCCATCCCCAGTGTGATTATTGAAGGAGCATATGAAGTATTTGTTGAATGAGCGGGAAGGGATGGGACTTCACTTTCTAACATTTTTAGCAACTCTGCAAGCCAGAGGGTTTATTTTTTATTTTAATTTTTATTGATTGATTATTTTAGAGAGAGGAAAGGAGGGAGAGAAGCACCAGTGTGTTGTTCTGCTTATTATGCTTTCTATGGTTGCTTCTTGTCTGTGCCCTGACCAGGATCCAACCGGCAACCTTGCTCTATATCAGGAGGAGGTTCTAACCCACTGTGCTGTGCGCTGTCTGTCAGGGCCCCTCAACAATACCCCTCTGGCTGCCCTGGCCCCTGCTGTGGGTCTGAGCTCCTCTGCCACAGGAAGGGTTTGGGTTCCATTCTGCCAGGGCACCTACTTAGGTTTCGGGTTTGATCCCCGGTCAGGGCTGACTACTGATCAGGAAGTGACTGAGGACCCTGTGCTCTAGTCATTTGGTGGAGAGCTGGGGTTCCATTGCCAACCTGGCCGACTCTGATCCCTGCTACCCCCGCTCTTACATCAAGGACGACTTCAACTATGGCAGCTGTGTGGCCTCTGCCAGCGAGCACATCTGCATGGGTAGGTCACCCTCTCTGTGGCTCGCCAGGCGTGGCTGCTGCACAGTTGCCCCAGAGTCCGATTTCCAGGTTCCCAGGGAGAGCGCCCTCCACACCGGACTCCCAGGGAGAGCGGGGTCGGAGGGAAAGCACTTCGCCTGGATCAGAGCACCTGTCCTGTGCAGGGCTCACAGGGTTTATGTCTCTGATCCTGCCCTCAGCAGCCCCAGCACCGAGGTGGTGGACCTTGGGGCTGCTGGGCGCCGGCCTCTCCTGCGGGTTTGTGTCTCTGATCTGGCCCCCAGCAGCCCCAGCGCCATGGTGGCAGGGCTTGGGTCTACTGGGTGCCGGGGCTGCGGGTTTGTGTCTCTGATCCAGCCCCCAGCAGCCCCAGCATGAAGGTAGTGGGCCTTGGGGCTGCTGGGTGCCAGGCCTGCTGGTTTGTATCTCCGATCAAGCCCCCAGCAGCCCCAGCACCACCTCAGGAGGCTTGGGGCTGCTGGGTGCCGGGCTCCCCTGCGTGTTTGTGTCTCCAATCCGGCCCCCAGCAGCCCCAGCACTGAGGTGGTGGGGCTTGGGGCTGCTGGGGCCTGACGGGAGACATAAACACACAGGGCTTCCTTCAGGCTTCGCTGCTCCAGCCCCAGAGCCATTAGGCTTTGCTGCTCCAGCCCGGGAGCCATCAGGCTTTGCTCCGCAGCTTGGAGCCCATGTATGCAAATTAACCGCCATCTTTGTTGGGTTAATTTGCATACTCTCCTGATTGGCTGATTAGCATAGTGAAGGTATGGTCAATTTACATGTTTGTCTATTATTAGGTAAGTTTGTTTAAAGATATGCATTTATTGCCATTTTTGGTTCATTTTTTTATTGTTCATATTTTTGATCTTCTTAAAGAAGACTCTTTAACATTTCATATAATACTGGTTTGGTAATGATGAACTATTTCAGCTTTTTTCTTGTTTGGGAAGCTCTTTACCTGTCATTTGATTCTAAATGATAGCTTTGCTGTGTAGAGTAAGCTTGGTTGTAGGTCCTTGCTTTTCATCACTTTTAATATTTCTTGCCACTCCCTTCTGGCCTGTAAAGTTTCTGTTGAGAAATTAACTGAGTCTTATGGGAGCTGCTTTTCTCTTGCTGCTTTTAAGATTCTCTCTTTATCTTTAACCTTTTGCATTTTAATTGTGATGTTTCTTAGTGTGGGCCTCTTTGGGTTCATCTTGTTTGGGACTCTCTGTGCTTCCTGGACTTGTATGTCTATTTTCTTCATCAAACTAGGGAAGTTTTCTGACATTATTTTTTTCAAATAGGTTTTCAATTCTTTGCTCTCTTCTCTGTCACTCTCATGATGTGAATGTTGATGTGCTTGAAGTTGACCCAGAGGCTACTTACACTATTCTCAGCTTTTTAAATTTATTTTGCTGTTCTGATTGGGTGTTTTTTGCTACCTTATATTCTAAATTGCTGATTTGATTCTCAGCTTCATCTACTCTACTGTTGATTCCCTGAAAATTATTCTTTATTTTAGTTAGTATATGCTCCATTTCTGAGTGTTTCTTATTTTATGCTATTGAGGTTTTCACTAAGTTCATTGAGTAATCTTATAACCAATGTTTTGAACTCTGCATCTAGTAGATTGCTTGTCTCCATTTTGTTTAGCTCTTTTTCTGGGGTTTTGTTCTGCTCTTTCATTTGGGACATGTTTCTTTGTCTCCTAATTTTGGTAGCCTCCCTGTGTTTGTTTCTATGTATTAGGTAGAGCTTCTATGTTTGTCTCCCAGGCTTGGTAGTGTGGCTTAATGTAGTAGGGTCCAGTGGCACAGCCTCCCCTATCATCCCAGCTGGGTACTTTGAGGTGCTACCCTTTCCTTGTGTGGGCTATATACTCCCCTGTTGTAGTTCAGCCTTGATTGCTGTTGGCACATCAATGGGAGAGATTTATCTTTAGGCCAATCAACTGCAAGGACTGGCTATGACCACTGACCACAAACCTCTGACCATTGTGAGAATCAGTTGTGCAGGGGCCTATTGCTTAGAAGAGGACTTATTTCAGCAGGGCTCTGGTGCCTATTGAGTCCACTCCTTGAGTGTGGCACTTGTGGAGGTGGTTGGGTGGTATTTTGATGTATTGCAAGCTGTCTCCTGGGTGTGCTGGCTCTGAGGCCTCCCTGGAGGTGCAGGCCACGGTCAGCCACTGCCTGTGTTCTTCCTGGAGCCACCCTGCATAAGCTATAAAGTGGTCTGAAGATGACTGCTTCTTACGCTGGGTTTGGGGATCCCCAGGCAAGGCCAAGCTGTGAACCAAGGCCAGCTGCTGCTAGTGCCAAGCCCAGGGCCACTTAGTGAGAAGTATGGGGCTCGCTGAAGCCAGATGTTGCTTGTTTGAGAGTTTGAGGGAAATCTGAAGCATGAGCCAAGACAGATGAGCTCAACATTCTTAACTAGCAGTGCTTAGCCAAATCCTGGGTCTTATCTATGAAATGTGCAGAAAAAAATAAAGAAACTGAAGCCTGAAGGAGAATCTTCAGTATTTTTTAGCATCTGTGCCTTTGGCCTCCTTCCAGTTATTCTTGGTTACGTGTAGGTTTCTTCTGGGTTTCCAGTAATAAGTAGGGCCTGACATTTCCAAAGCCTATTTCTGAGGTCAGTCTTCTTTCTTTCTTTTTAAAAAATATAGTTTTATTAATTTCAGAGGGAAAAGGAGAGGGTGAGAGAGATAGAAACATCAATGATGAAAGAGAATCATTGATCAAAAAAATCATTGATCAGCTGCCTCCTGCATGCCCCTTACTGGGGAATGAGCCTGCAATTCAGGCATGTGTCCTGACCAGGAATCAAACCAGGACCTCCTGTTTCATAGGTCCATGCTCAACCACTGAGCCGTGCCAGCCAGGCTCAGTCTTCTTTTTTGTTAGACTGTTTATCTCATTCATCACATTAACAAACCACTGGGATGAGAAAAAAAACTGGCCTGCACAGAGGGAACTCTCATAATTCATGTTAGCACATGAGACAATGTTGCAACATCGCTGTTCTCTACCAAAAAGAGAAAAAACACACGCACACACTCAAAACAAAAAGTAAACCAAAGAAGCCCCAAACCAACCAAACAAACAAATATGTTCTATGGATTTTGCAGAATCTCTAAGTTGTCTTACACTGTCCCTCAGTCAGAATGATTTGCTCACCAAGCATTGTAGACAGTCAAGCAGTTGGTAGGATTTACCTTCTTTTTCCCCTTTTATTTCATGGAGAACCAGGGCTTGCAAAAAATGCCATACATCATTTAAAAGAAGGCAGATTGGAAATGCAAGCCATCACTAAGTCCTAAAACATGAAATCCTCAGCCTGAGTGGTGGCTTAGAACTTTATTCCCTCCTACGTAACCTGACTTGATAAAGCTGGACTGGTGAGAATCTCAGGTCCGATGTGGTACATTTACAAAGTTATAGGTCATTTCATTTACTTTCCTAAATATGTTTTTCAAATTGGTTTAGTTGATCCAGCTGCCTTAGCTGAATATATTGAAAGCATAAATGTCTTAAATATGACAGATAGTTAGCAGCTGGTGTTGAAAAACTGACATTCCATTGGAACTACCTCCACAGCGAAGTTGTGCTTTGCAAAAGCCACACACACTCTGAAATATTTGCTTTGTGATAAGCTTTCACATGAAGTCTGTCCTGATGGTAACATTGAGAAAGTACATGCTACCATCTTCAGTTTTTGAGTTATAAATTTTTCCAAGTAAGCAAAGTAAACTGAGAGATGCTATATACATTTGTCAATTCAGGTTCAACGTTTTCTACAAGTATTTAACAGATATTTTCATTGCCTTCTCCATATAGCACAATGTGGATTCTATTCCCATTATCATGAACTATGTACATTTGGATTTGTTTTATGATTTGGGCCTGATGAATGTAGATAATATGGCAATATTATGTGGGTAGATAATATGACAATATATAATGTTAAGTGGGTCTCTGGGAAGGAAATGGAATTTATAAAAATAATCTAATCCATGTGGATATTTTCCAGTTCATCACGTTGCTCTTTTAATCCAAGCTTTTTCTTAAATACGGTCTTTGCAATTTAAGCTCTGCCGCATGCTGCCACTGCCATTACAGAGATACATTAGATTGATAGAATGATGCTGCCTTCTTTATGTCTGGAGAAAATAATGACTTCCCCCATTCTCTCTAATCATGTTTTTATGGTTTGTTTTCCAAAATATTGCATACTTGACCTTAAAAGGGAAAAAGATTGCACATTTCATTTAATGAGTAATAAAAAGTAGGGTTCTCATTTTGCATTTAAACCTATGTAGAATACATTTTACTATAAGATATTTCATTATGGTCCCCAGGTCTCAGACAATTCCAGTGGACTCTGGCTGCTTGAGGACTGTATGTCTCAATAATTGAAAATAGATGCAGTGGACTTTGACCTATTTTACTTTCAGTGGCTCCAACTTGAAATCTACTTTTTAGTCTTCCATGAGATGAGCTTTTAGAATGCCACTATTTCAAGTAAAATGAAAAAACAAAACAAAACTCATGCTTTATCTCCCCCCATCACTATTAACCTTTAATGATTCTCCCATTAAAATATTAGAAAAGAGGTGATAATGATATTGTCTGTCACCCCTTGTTTAGATACTTATTTCACCAGTTTTCTGCTTTAAAGTATACGTGTATGAAAGCTGGCCCTCTTCAAACCTTCAGATCTCTTGCATTGGGCAACTGGTGTGTCCAACATCATTCATATAAACTAGAAGCCTGGTCATGAATTTGTGTACAGGTGGGGTCCCTCGGCCTGGCCGGCAATAGAGGCCTATCTGGAGAGCTGGCCGGCCCGGGGGGGGGGACCACAGGAGGTTGGCCAGCTGGCCAGGGGGGCAGGGGCTATGGGAGGTTGGCTGGCCCAGGGGGTAGGAGGGGCTGCGGGAAGTTGGCTGGGGGGAGGGGACACGGGAGGTTGACTGTGGGAGCACACTGACCACCAGGGGGCAGCTCCAGCATTGAGTGTCTGCCCCCTAATGGTCAGTGTGCATCATAGCGACTGGTCGACTGGTCATTCTGGTCGTTCTGATTGTTCGGTTGTAATGGTTGCTTAGGCTTTTATATATATAGACTAGAGGCCCAGTGCATGAAATTCGTCACTCTGGGGGTCTCTCAGCCCAGCCTGTGCCCTCTCGCAGTCTGGGAGCCCTTGGGGGATATCCGACTGACTAATGGCTTAGGCCCACTACCCCCACGAGCCATCAGTCAGTCAGACATCATTAGCTCTGCCACAGAGGCGGGAGAGGCTCCCGCCACCATTGCTGCACTCACCAACTGTGAGCCCGGCTTCTGGCTGAGTGGCGCTCCCCCTGTGGGAATGAAATGACCACCAGGGGGCAACTCCTGCATTGAGTGTCTGCCCCCTGATGGTCAGTGCACATCATAGTGACCTGTCATTCTGCCGTTCGGTCTATTTGCATATTAGCCTGTTATTATACAGGATGGGAAGACCTCAAACAGACACTAGGAATAGCTAAGGTAAACTATTTTAAACACAATAAAAAGGGTAACTACTCCAGTCATTTGGAAATGTAATAACATTGTAGATAAGATAAAAATCAATTTGGAATTTTCCCTTTAGTTGTTAAGAACCTGAACACCCCCAATTTTGGCTATTTAGACCTTAGTTCTAAACTATGAGGTGGAGGGATAGAATACATTTTTTGTTTGTTTACTTATTTATTCATTCATTTATTTATTTTTAAATAAGAACAGATTCACAGAATTTTTCATCTGTTAATTTGGGGCCATAAACTCAAGAATTTAATGTTTCTATTGCATTCTAACACAGTTTAGAAAACACATTTCATTTATCATTAGGATTTATTTGATGAAAGTCAACTTATTTTCAAAATATCTAAGAGGATCAGCCTTAAAATTTAATTAGAAATTGGTAACTAAATTGTCACCCAGTCTATACATAATCCATGCAATGTACTGCCAATTCTAATTTTTTCAGATTTGTTATTTTAAGTCTTCATAATTGACACTCAATCACAGATGCTCATTCCATAAAGGAAGGCCAACAGGAAAACCTGTTTGGAGATTTGTGTGTATAGGAGGGGCAGCAGTGGGGAGTGATTTTTGCTGAGTGTCCAGTATGCACTGAGCACACTAAGTAATTACACAGGTCTCACTTTGTAACATGAAGTTGTATGTTTGGAAAGCATATCACACCTCAACAGTTGTGGCTTATGCCCAATTTTAATTTATCAGCTCTGACTACTGGTTTCCTTATAGTTGCTTGTAGTAAAATGACAGAGTAGGAAGCCATGAGGACTTTCCTATAGATCAATAGAAGCATTTAGTTATAGGATCTTGGAGCTGTTAGGGATTTTAGAGCCCATCTAATTCAATCCCTTAATTTTATGGAGGAGGAAAGTAGGACTCAAGGAGGTTAAGCAACTTGCTCAAGGTCCCTGCCATAAAGTTGTGGGCTCATAGTACTTCTAGACCATTTCCATGCATTCCAAGTGTTACTTCTGTGGTGTGTGGATGGGCTTTCTCAGACCTCATATCTTGGAGTAGGTGGAGTCCCTTACCTTATTTTTGAATGTCTACCTTTCTTTCAATACCATGCTGTTCCATTTCCTATGGTGGCATCTGGATCTTTGCAAGTATCTTGCTGTAGCTATGTCAGGCTTGGGGAGTCTGAGAAACCAACCAGAAGTCTGACATTTTCTGGCTCTAGTGAAAGCAAATTAGGACTTACCAGGAAGCTCAGCCACAAAACTGATGGAAAGATTAAGCCTGAACATACACGTCTTCCCATGTATTTCACAATGAATTATTTGGAGCCTGCATTCTCTATTAAATTTTATAAGCATCTTTATTCAAGCAAGAGATAGAAGACTATAGAGTTTATGACAGGATCAAAGCATTTATTCTTTAATTTCCTAGAGCTGTAGTATGAATCCCTTGACATTGGTGAATCTGTTCATAGAAACATGTTTGTCAGAGAAAAAGAAATCAGCAGTATCCAGGCAGTGAAACACTCATCCTGTGTGTGTGTGTGTGTGTGTGTGTGTGTGTGTCAGGGTATGATAAATTATTATTTCCACAAATTCATATTTTCTTTGGCTGCCTCTGAGATATTATTTAACAAGCTCCTTCAATTCATTTTGAAAATAATTTTCTTTGGACTCTTTAACAACTATATTTTATAATTTTTACTTCAACAAATATGAACATTAAAGATATTTTAAATAGCTCTTTAAGATAATTATTATAATAAATGGAAACCTTTCTGGTTTCCAGCTTCTGTTTTCATGAAGTCCTTCTCTTAGTGATGGTGATAGGCATGTTTTTGCCATTACAGGGTTACATGTTTCCACCTTTACATTACATAGTAGGAGGGCTGCCCTCTAAAGTGTGTGTGGGCACACTCAGAACTGATTTTGGCTGACACGAATTAATTAGACTTGTAAATTATTGCATAACTCTTCCATTCTTCACTGGGAGCTGTAGTTAAAATGCTGGTGCTGCCTACTTACCAGGCTCAATTCTGCCTTGTAAGTGAGGCTAGGCCATAAAGAATTCCATGCTTTCTCTCCTGAAACAAACAAAAACATCTTTGAAACTGTCAGGAAAGAACAGCAGCTTTTGAAGGCTAATCATTACCAGTTTTTGTCATATGGTTGCAATCATTGCATGAATTTTGCTTCAATCAGGGAAAAATATGCTTCAGTGCCAGTAAAAGTTTTTACACTGCTATGAAATTTTGCAATTTATGGCTTTGTGCAGATCTGCCTGTGTTACTAGGCAACACCGTACGTGTCATTCACTCAAATTATTCCTTAATCCCCAGCATTGCTACAAATTCTAGCTGAAAAAACATCACCATTACCAACAACAAAACCATAATACAATTTTATAACATAGAGCTAAATCTGATGACAGAAGTGAAATGCAAGTTGCGATGATGAAAAAAGAAGCAGTATTTTAAAAAAGTACACTGGGTGAAAACAATAAGAATATTTAGAGCTTAACTGTATTCACCTCAGGAAAAAAAAAGTAGTTCCAAATGGATTTAATGATCATGTAGTTCTCTGATTGCCATTAAGCAAACCAGGTTTTGAGCACTTAAGCCATCACATTTGTGACACTGGTGTTAATTAAGAAGTACACTGCAGGGTATTTAATGACCAGGCAAGTGTGGTATTGTTGTTTGCTTGCTGTGTATCCATATGCATTTGAGAGAAGCTAAAACCTGAAACAGATATAAAGGCCCTCTCTCCCTCTTTAAGTAGACAGTCTGCCTGAGACTCTGCACTGATGCACAGACCAGGTCTTGGGATCTACATGAAGCCTGAGCATTGTCGTTTAACAGACAAGACACTGTAACTTGTTCCTGAGAGCAATACCAAATCAAATGGCCAGGTCAAAGCCACAGACTTTTCAGAGACGATTGATGGCTCAGCATGGTGTTAGAGAAACCCCAGGGTCAGTGTGGGAGCAGCTGTAGCAACCTCTATTTTTGGTTTGGAAGCACTTTCTGGTTAGAATGCTTTTGGTGTTTTGAGTTCCTATTGTTATTCTCAAGTCGCCTAAATGATCTTTCATAAATAGTTACCATGTCAAAAGTAACAAAACTCAAGTTTCAAGCAGAAGCTCCCCAAGGTTCATTTTAGCACAACTCTCATGTATAGGAAGTACTTCCTAGGTGAGAGCATGTGGCTTACCTGAGACTGAGAGATTTGAGTTCAAATACAGGCTGGATCTGCACCTGTAAGTTTGAGAAGCACCACTGTAGCATCCAACATGTCTAAAACAAATTGGGCCTTAGCTGGATTTGGCTGGTGGATAGAGCGTCAGCCTGCGGACTGAAGGGTCCCAGGTTCGATTCTGGTCAAGGGCACATGCCTGGGTTGCGGGCTTGATCCCCAGTAGGGGATGTGCAGGAGGCAGCCAATCATTGAGTCTCATCATTGATGTTTCTATCTCTCCCTTCCTCTCCCTTCCTCTCTGAAATCAATAAAAATATATTTAAATCAATAAAAAAATAAAATAGCCTATGCTTCTATGTCTCTGGAACTATTTTGTTTATTAGTTTATTTTGTTCAAAAGTTCCACATATGAGTGGGATCATGTGAGACTTGTCTTTCTCTGACTGGCTTATTGTGCTTAGCATAATGCTCTCCAAGTCCCTCCATTCTGTCATGGTAAGAGCTCCGCCTTTTTTACTGCTGCATAGTATTCTATGGTATAAATGTACCACAGCTCTTTTTATCCACTCATCTCCTGATGGGCCCTTGAGCTGTTTCTAGATCTTAGCTTTGTAAATTGTACTGCTATGAACATAGGGGTGCAAACATTATTTCTCATTGGTGTTTCAGGTCTCTTAGCATATATTCCTAGAAGTGGGAACACTGGGTCAAATAGCAGTTTCATATTTAATTTTTTGAGGAAACTCCATATTGTTTTTCATAATGGCTGCACCAGTCAGCATTCCCAACAGCAGTGTACTTAGGGTTCCCTTTTCTCCACATCCTCGCCAGCACTTGTCATTTGTCGATTTGTTGATGTTAGCCATTTTGACAGGTGTGAGGTGATACCTTATTGTCATTTTAATTTGCATCTCTCGAATGATCAGTGACTTAGAGCATTTTTTCATATGTCTCTTTGCCATCTGTATGTCTTCTTTAGAGAAGTGCCTATTTAGGTCCTTTGCTCATTTTTCAGTTGGATTGTCTGTCTTCCTTTTGTTAAGTTGTATGAGTTCCCTATATATTTTGGAGATTAACCCCTTATCAGATGTATCATTGGCAAATATGTTCTCCCATACAATGGGCTCCCACTTCATTTTGTTGATGGTTTCTTTTGTTGAGCAAAAACTTTTTATTTTGATGTAGTCCCATTGGTTTATTTTCTTCTTAGTTTCCTCTGCCCTAGGAGATGTATCTGTAAACATATTGCTATGAGAGATGTCTGAGATTTTACTGCCTATGGTTTCTTCTATGACTTACATTTAAGTCTTGGATACATTTTGAGTTTATTCTTGTGTATGGTGTACATTGGTGGTCCAGTTTCATTTTTTTTGCATGTTTCTGTCCAATTTTTCCAACACCATTTATTATAGAGACTATCTTGACTCCATTGTATGTTCTTGCCTCCTTTGTCAAATATTAATTGAGCATATTGGCTTGCATTGATTTCTGGGTTCTCTGTTCAGTTCCATTGATCTATATATCTGTTCTTGTGCCAGTACTAGGCTGTTTTGAGTACAGTGACTTTGTAGTATAACTTGATATCTGGTATTGTGATTCCTCCAACTTTATTCTTCTTTTTCAAAATTGCTGCAGCTATATGGGATTTTTTGGGGGGTTCATATAAATTTTTGGAGTATTTGTTCTAGATCTGTGAAATAAGCTGTTGGTATTTTAATAGAGATTGCATTGAATCTGTATATTTCTTTGGGTACTATGGATATTTTAATGATGTTAATTCTATCAATCCATGAACACGGTATATTTTTCCACTTGTTTATATCTTCCTCTATCTCTTTTTTCAATGTCCTGTCGTTTTTCAAGTATAAGTCTTTTACTTACTTGGTTAAGTTTATTCTTAAGTATCTTTTTTTGTTGTTGCAATGGTAAATGGTATTGTTTGTTTAGTTTCTCTATCTGATAATTAATTATTGGTGTATAGAAATTCCATTGATTTCTGGGTATTAATTTTGATATCCTGCTACATTGCCAAATTCATTTATTCAATCTAGTAGTTTTCTGGTGGAGTCTTTAGGGTTTTCTATGTACAATATCATGTCATCTGAAAATAATGAGGATTTTACTTTCTTCTTTCCAATTTAGATGCCTTTTATTTCTTCTTCTTGTCTGATCAGTGTGGCTAGGATTTCCAATAGTATGTTGAATAAGAGTAGTGAAAGCAGACATCCCTGTCTTATTCCTGTTCTTAGGGGAAATGGTTTTAGTTTTTGCCCATTGAGTATGATATTCATTGTAGGTTTGTCATATATGATTCCTCTGTTCCCACTTGCTCAGAGTTTTATAAAAATGGGTGTTGGATTTTGTCGAATGCTTTTTCTGCATCTATTGATATGATCATGTGCTTTTTGTCTTTCAATTTGTTTATGTTATATGTCACGTTTATTGATTTGCAAATATTGCACCAGATTTGCATCTCTGGAATAAATCCCATTTGGTCATAGTGTATGATCTTTTTAATATATTGCTGGATCTGATTTGCTAATATTTTGTTGAGGATATTAGCATCTATGTTCATCAAGGATATTGGCCTGTAGTTCTTTTTCTTTATAATAATGTATCGATCTGGTTTTGAAATTAGTATAATGCTGGGCTCATAATAAGAACTTGGAAGTGTTCCTTCCTCTTGAAGTTTTTGGAATAGTTTGAGGAGTATAGGCATTAGTTCTTCTTTGAATGTTTGGTAAAACTTCCCTGTGAAGCCATCCGGACCAGGGCTTTTGTTTGCTGGGAGGTTTTTTTTTTTATTTTTTATTTTTTCTATTTCATCAGTTGTTATTGGCCTATTCTGGCTTTCTAATTATTCTTGATTCAGTTTTGGGAGATTATATTTTTCTAGGAATTTGTCCATTTCATCCACATTGTCCAGCTTATTGGAATATAGTTGTTCATAGTATTTTCTTACAATCTTTTATATTTCTATGGTGTTAGTTGTTACTTCTCTGCTTTCACTTCTGATTTTATTTATTTGGGTCTTCTTTCTTTGTTTCTTGATGAGTTTGGCTAAGTTCATCAGTCTTGTTTATCGTTTCAAAGAACAGTTCTTGGATTCATTGATTTTTTTTTGTATTGTATTTTTAGCCCCTATGTCATTTATTTCTGCTCCAATCTTTATTATTTCCATCCTTCTACTTACTCTGGGCTTTTCTTATTGTTCTTGTTCTAATTCTTTAAGTTGTAGGATTAAATAGTTTATTATTAATTTTTCTTGTATTTTGAGGTAGGCCTGTTTGTTATGAACTTCCCTCTCAGGAATGTTTTTGCTGTGTCCCATAGATTTTGGGTTGTTATGTGTCCATTTTCATTTGTTTCCAGTAATTTTTTATTTCTTTCTTGATCTCATTGGTAACCCACTCATTATTTAATAACATACTACTTAGCCTCCATGTGTCTGAATGTTTTTGAGTGTTTTTATTGTAGTTGATTTCTAATTTCATTCCATTGTGATCTGAGAAGATGCTTGATATGATTTCAATCTTCTTGAACTTGTAGAGACTTGTTTTATGTCCTAATATGTAGTCTGTCTTTGAGAATGACCCAGGAGCACTTGAGAAGAATGTATATTCTGCAGCTTTGGGGTTAAATATTCCACACAATGTAATTAAAGCCATTTGATCCAGTATGTCATTTAGAGTCATTGTTTCCTTGTTAATTTTTTTGTCTGGAAGATCTATCCAGTGAAGTCAGTGGGATATTAAATTCTCCTATCTGACTATTACTGCCAAACTCTCCCTTAAAGTTCTTCAAAAGTTTTTTTTTTTTAAATATATATTTAGGTGCTTCTATATTGGGTGTATATATGTTTACCAGTGATATATCCTCTTATTGAATCAACCTATTTAGTATTATGTTGTGACCTTTATGGTCTCTTGTGATGGCCTTCATTTTGAAGTCTATTTTGTCAGATATTGCTAAGCCACTTTTCTTTTTCATTCTATTTTCATGGAAATTTTTTTCCAACCCTTTACTCTCATTCTGTGTGAGTCTTTTGTTCTGAGGTAGGTTTCTTGTAGACAGCAATAATTGGGTCTTATTTTTGTATCCATTCAGCTACCCTATGTATTTTGATTGGAGCATTTAATCCATTTACATCTAAAGTTATTATTGAAAGGTACTTATTTATTGCTATTTAATTCTTTATGCCTATGCCTATGTTTCTCTCTCTATTTCTTCTTCTCATTACAGAAGAAGAAATTCCCTTTAGCATTTCTTGCAGTGCTGGTTTGGTGGTGATAAACCCCATTAGCTTTTTTTTTGTATGGAAAGCTCTTTATTTCACCATCTATTTTGAATGTTAGCATTGCTGGATATAGTAATCTTGGTTTCATATCTTTGTTTCTCATTACCTTGAATACTTCATGTCATTCCCTTCTGGCCTGTAGAGTTTCTGATGCGAAATCAACTAAAAGTTTCATGGGAGCTCCTTTGTATGTAACAAATTGCTTTTCTCTTGCTGCCTTTAAGATTCTCTCATCTCTAATTTTTGGCATTTTAATTATTATGTGTCTTGTGTTGGCCTGTTTGGGTTCTTGTTTGGGACTCTCCATGCCTCCTAAATTTGGGTGATTTTTTCCTTCACCAAGTTAGGGAAGTTTTCTGCTATTATTTTTTCAAACAGGTTCTCTAGCCCTTGCTCACTTTCTTCCCCTTCTGGGATACCTATTATGAGAATATTGTTATGTCATAACAACAGCTTAAGGGAGCTGTTATGTCCCATAGCTCCCTTAAGATGTCCTCCTATTTTTAACTAGAGGCCCAGTGCATGAATTCATGCACGAGTGGGGTCCAGCCAGCCTGGCCTCAATCATGGTGGATCAGGGCTGAGCCTGTCAAGAGGAGGAGATGGCCAGCTGACCCTCCCGGATTGGGGCCTGATCAGGGCCCCTGATCAGGGCTGGGGCAGCTGGGGGAAGGAACCTTGGGTGATTGGCTAGTGGGCCCTGCCCCTGATTGGGGTCAGGGGGCAGATTGGGAGCAGGACTGGCCATGAGGAGGGGCTGTGGGTGGTGGGCCAGCCGGCCCTGCCCCTGATTAGGGTGGGGAGACCAATGCTTGGTGGGGCCGGGCAGGGGGAGGGGCTTCAGGAGGTTGGCTGGCCAGCCCTGCCCCTATTGGGGTGGGAGGTGTGATCAGGGGTGGGCCAGCCGGGGGGAGGGGCTGCGGGCCTGTCGTGGTGAGGCGAGCTAATCGGGGGTGCAGCTGGCTGGGGGAAAGGGAAGGGGCGTTTAGCCAACAGGCCCCTTAATTGGGGTGGGAGAGTCCGATCAGGGGCAAGCCGGCAGGGGGGAGGGGCCCCAAGGTTGGCTGCCGGCCCCATCCCCTGATCCGGTGGTTCGCTGGCCACAGTGGGCATCATAGCAACCAGTTGTTAGGTCATTATGGCCATTATGGTAGCTCCCTTTTTATATATATAGATTTTTTTTCCTTTTTGGTTCTCTAATTGAATGATTTTTTTCTACCCTGTCTTCTAATTCACTGATCTGATCCTTGGCTTTCCCTAATCTGCTGTGTATTCCTTCCAATGTGTTCTTTATTAGTGCTATGTCATTCTTCATAGTTTCTATATCTTTTCTCATGCTGTTGAGCATCTTTGCCATTGTTATTCTGGACTCTATGTCTGATAAATTTCTCATCTCCATTTAATTTAGCTCTTCTTCTGGAGAATTCTCTTGTTCTTTCATTTGGGGCTTGTTTTTATGTCTCCACATTTTGGCTGCCTGTTTGGGTTTGTGTCTGTGTATTAAGTAGATCTGCCATGACCCCCAATCTCTAGTGCAGGATAATGTCAGATGCTATTTGTGACTGGCTTAAGTACCCTGTTTGGAGCTATCAGCAATCCGCAGCTTGTGACTCCCTTTGCTAGGGCTGGGTGCCTTTGGAAAGGACCAAGATGTGCACTAGAGTCTGCTTTTCCTAGCCTTGGGCCTCTGATTAGATCAGGCAAAGTCTCAAAGCCTCCAGAGATCAGCCTCTGCCCACAGTTTCATTGACACTTTGTTTTGATTAGCCTCCGGTTATCAACCACAGGGGAGGGGAGAAGTCTTTCAACAGGGTAGGGCAGTGGTCAGCAAACTCATTAGTCAACAGAGCCAAATATCAACAGTAAAATGATTGAAATTTCTTTTGAGAGCCAAATTTTTTAAACTTAAACTATATAGGTAGGTACATTGTTATTAACTTAATTAGGGTACTCCTAAGCTGGCCTTTGCTAAAATAATAATAAAGCCACCAACACAAAATAATTACAATTCTTAAATTGATGACAAAAATACCTGTGGGATTTGCAGCTGTTTGGAAAACTACAGGTAACTTCATGCTTCGAGTAGGTACTTTAGTCACCCGTGCACAATTTGCGGATGTGACTAGCACTAATCACTGCACATGAGACTGCTGACTGACTGGCTCACTCAACTCGTGCATGAATCACGTGTGCCTCCCCCGCGCTGCGTATCCCACAGCCCGCCTGCGCCGCATCTCCCATCGCCCGACGGACCGACACCCCCCACTTCTTCTAACACCACTTCTTCAAAATAGACTCGCCCAGGCCGAAAACCATTTCTGCGCATGGGCCACGAAGTTTCAATCACACTGAACATGCACTCCCGCACATGGTATTTTGTGGAAGAGCCACACTCAAGGGGCCAAAGAGCCTCATGTGGCTTGCGAGCCATGGTTTGCCGACCACTGGGGTAGAGCCACTGCCTTGCCTGGATAGCAAAGTTTTGTAGGAGAAAGTTGTCCCTTGCAGTATGAGGGAATGACTCAGCACTGTAAACTGAAGTGGCTGCCCTCCAAGCTCCAACCCTAGAGCCCCCAGTCCTGGCTCCTGCTCACACAGCTCCAGTCTACTCTGCCCTCCCTCTGCCAGAGACCAAGGTGAGTGGCTGCATACAAAATTTTGTATGTTGCCCCTTTAAGAGTGTGCCTGCATTTCCCTCAGCCTCTCGCTGGCAAAAAGCAACCCTGATGCTTTTCACAGCCAGCTGTTATATGGGCAACTTTCTCAGTTCTGGTGCTCTGGGTTCAGGAGTCCAGCTTGGGGTATAAGACCCCAGAGTTCTCAGTGGGAACCCCCCACAACTGAGATATCCCTCCAGAACCTCAGCTGCTGTCTATGGGAGCTCAGCTAGTCCCTTTGAACCTCCGCAGTTCCTACCAGTCTCTATGCGTTCTTCATTTTTTTGTCCTTGGTTATCAGGGTTCTCTTCAACTAGTCTTCAGTTGATTTTTCAGGGTGGTTCTTCTGTATTTTAGTTGTATTTCAAGTTTGGTCCTGGGAGAGTGTTAGTGTAAGTTCCACTTACTCCACCGCCATTTTGGAATCTCAAATAATTTTTATGCTTGCATGTGTTACATAGAGAAAATTATTATTTAGAATGTGTACTTGTAGGTATTAGCTACATAATTATTTATATTTTAAAATAAAATAATATTGTTTTAAAATTTTCAGTTAACTGTAGTGTATGCGAGCTTATTAAAAATTAAGCCCAATGATATGTTAAATGGATGTAAGAAGAACAAAGGTTGAGAGGTGCTTCTACTTGAAAAATCCATCAGGTGAACCATGAGAGTGTCTTCATGAGTGGATGTTCACAGAGATCACGAGGGCCCTTCACACACAAAGCAGAGGGCAGCAGGCAAGTAGGAAGAGCTGGAAATGACAGAGCAGATTGACATAAAAACATGAATATAAATCAAATTATGAGCTCCTCCATTCCATGAGAAAGTTTTCTGCTTTCCACCATATGACTGGTGAACCGCTGGACTATCAGTAATAAGGTGAATACTTTTTAAAAAAATATGTGTATTTTTTAAAATTGATTTTAGAGAAAGAGGAAGGGAGAGGGAGAGAGAGAAACATCTATAGGCTGCCTCCCACACATATCCCAACCAGGGATCAAACCTAGGTATGCCCTGACTGGAAATTGAACCCATGACCTTTGCTGCACATGACAATGCTCAACCAACTGAGCCACACCAGCCAGGGTAGGTGATATGTCTTTATCTGGGCAGTGTGTGTACTGAAATTTCTCCAGGGAAATGTCCTGACAATCTGCATGGGGAGAAGATGAATCCCTGCCCCAGGTATGGTTGATATTCAGCAGTATAGAAACTAATGAGATAAATGGCTAGGCTGCTTTATTAAGAGAAAATGGGTTTACTTCCCCAAGGAAGGTTGTGCTAAAAGAAGAAGGGTGCAGAGAAGGGGATGATATGTGAGACGGGTGAAAATGGAGACTGAAAGGAGTCTAGAGAGAAATTTACACAGGTATGGAGAACTTTTTGAATCAAGGATATTCCTTAATGCCTATGCATGTGGTGTGTGTGTGTGTGTGTGTGTGTGTGTGTGTGTGTGTGATTGGAGCTGTTTCACACCTGTGTCACATCAGATGGGATACCCTACAGCCTGTGTGGAATGGTAAGATAATCTCTAAACTGAACTGGGGAAAGCAGATGGATGGCTAGAATTAGACCATGGGAATGTGAACTTCTCAGGCTTCTGCAGAAAATTCTGGAGGTCTTGGATTGTTTCAGGGAGTTTGAGTTGACCTCATTTAGATTTCAGTGGACTGAGAGGTCTCCACTGATATCAACAAATACATCACTATTCCTATTAAGTACACCACTAGTTGACTCTCAGCAGAGTATTGGCCACCCTCACAAAACCACCTTTGTTGAATTTGCAGTGTCATGTTCTTCATTTATAGAACATTGCTAAAATAACCATATAAGAATCAGACCTACATGAAAAATATTGCTTACAAATGATCCATTGTGTGACTCTACATCTCCACCCACAATCCTCTGTGGGAAATTCCCTGAGGAATTGAATGTCAAGAATATGGCTCCATTTGGGAACCTGGTTTGCTGTTGCTTTGACAAAAAGAACTGGAGATGTTGTGATGTTCATCTTTTCATCACAGCTGCAACAACCCTTAGCCTGCAATGACAGTGCCTTTGCTTCTTTCTTTCTGCTGACCTTATTTTCTATTTCTATTATATTACCCTGTTTAATGTGCTCTTCATTGGAAGCTGCTCAAATCCTCTATGGAAATATTTAGAGTAAAAATAAAATACACCTCCAATTTCATTCAATAAAAATTTTCATTAGGATCACATGAAATGCTAGAAATACTGTAGAGTGTGCTGGTGGAGCTGCAGCAGCACCACCTTGCCCACGTGTTCCATTTCTGCCCTCAGTGTCTTCTCAGAATTAGCTGTTCAGTGGTACCTACACCTTCATCTCATCTCCCATGGCAGTAGGGGTGCAATCATTCAGCGTTGTGTCATGCTACCAGCTGTTCTCCCCCCCCCCCCCCAACATTCATGAGTGAATTTAAATATCCAACTTTTTGCACAAGCTTAATAAATTTGCCTAATTGGTCCGGGAAATGACACTGCTCTTTTTCATACAATTTTCTGTGGAATAGATAATTTGGATGAAGTTCACATGCAGTGTAATTTGAGGAGGTGAGTGGGGTGGGAGCATAGAAAATAGACGGGGATACTTATGGGTCATAAAAATCAAAAGAGAAGCACTTTATTTACCACCATGCATGGCCTTAATTCATACTGCTTAAATGCCCTTCCCTTCCTTTTTAACTGCAGGGATCCTCAACCTTGGCACTAATGGCATGCTGGACCAGCTGATTCTCTTTTGTGTGGAGCCACCTGGCCATTGTATGATGTTAGCAGCATCCCCCACTGGATACCAGTAAAGCTCTCCTCCCCCAAGATGTAGCAACCAAAAATGTCTCCAGACATTGCCAAATACCCCTGGGGGAGGGGCAAAATTGTCCCCATTTGACAATTACTGATGTACCTCTGTGCCAAACTTTCCTTTAAGAATAGGCATCATCACTACTTTCTGGCTGCTGGAGCTTTTTCCACACTATGGTCATTCTCTCAGCCCATAGCTAAAGCATCTTGTTTTTAATGTTTCATATGGAACCCCTATTTTCTGCCTGTTCTGCAGCCAGAAGCCGATGTGTCATAGTGAGCATTTTCTGTTGCACTCATCTTACCTTTCACTGTCTTACTAGTAAACAGCATCCCTTTCCTAGTAATTAGCAAAGATGCTGCTAGAACTGTCCTCAGGACGCATGGCTGTGAGTGTATCACTTTTCTACTCCTGGACTTGGGCACAGTTGAAATAAATCATATTTTTGTTTTCATTATTCCAGGTACATTCTTCATCTAAATTTATTGCCAAATCTTAATTGTATACCTTAAAAAGAAACCTGTCTCAGAATGTAATGTAGTTTCTCCACAATATTTTTTCAAAAGAACATACTTCCTTTAGGTTGTATGAAGGTAAAATTTGACATGAAAATTAATTTAGGAATTTTCTTCTCCTTCTCATTTAGTAAATACTATCTGCATTCCAGACTGCAGAAAGGACCAGAGTATTGAACTAATTACTGTGACAGTTTGCAGTCATAACCTGTTTTTTTGCCAGACCCAATATAAGCTAATCCAAAATCAAATTACAATAAATATAAAATTCAGTGCTATGCTATGTGAGGTCAATTACTACTTTCTATTAAAGAGCCCAACTTTCAAGGACAAAGACTATTGGAATTCTATCTTGAAACTCATAAGTATGAGTTTAAGACAAAGTAAAATATTAGTCATGTTGATTTTGAATAAATAGTCACAGATAATATTTTGGAAGTCACCTACACAATTCATAGTTTGTGTTGCCATTTTTTTGGTTGTTTTTTTGTTTGTTTGTTTGTTTTTAGGGGGCAACATAGTTTAGCAAAAAAGAGCATAGATTGTGGAGTCAGAATGTTTGGGTTCAAATTTCAGCTCCAGCATTTGCCAGTCAAGTTATGTTGGTCCAATTATGTATAATCTCCAAGCCTCTTTTTGTCTCATCTCTATATATAAAAACCTAAGTGACCTTTATGACCAGTAGATCGAACGATGGGTCGACTGGTCACTATGACACACACTGACCACCAGGGACAGATGCTCAATGCAGGAGCTGCCCCCTGGTGGTCAGTGTGCTCCCAAAGCCAACCTACCATGGCTGACTAACCTCCCTCAGTCCCCCCGCCGGCCAGGTGGTCCCAATCGGCCCCGATCAGGACTGGGCGAGAGGGCCCTGATCAGCCCCAATTGCCAGCCAGGCTGAGGGACCCCACTGGTGCACAAATTTGTGCACTGGCCCTCAAGCTGGATAACAATAGAACTGACAACACTGGTCATTGTGAGGATTAAATAATACAGTCCATATAAGTAGAGAACTCTGTGGCTCTCCTATAATAAGAATTTGATAAATGGTCATTACAATGATTTAGTAAAGACTGGGCATTGTGGATCAGGAAACTCATCAACTGGCATAAGAAAAAAAGGAGACATCTGGAGGGTAGTGCTAGTTCCTGGCATGGAAAATCAATTCTCAAACAGTTATCATAAGGACCTTGCCCCTCTCCATTTCTTGGTTCAGCCTTTTGCTATGTTGCTTTCATATGTTGACTTTATTCTTATGCTCCCTGTGAAAACACTAGGAAATCCTTGCTTCTCCCTTTGGAGTAACCAATCGGCTGCAACTGCTTTTCATATCCACATAGGTTCTATATAATGAGAAAGAATAACATTTTGTCTAGTAGTTCTTGGAAAAATCAGAAAATGCATTTTGATTGGGCCCATTTAGGTTATGTGCCCATCCCATTGCAGTCAGGGGAATGTGATGGGCCAGTTTGCTTAGGTCTTCTCACATCCTCTGTTGGATGTGTTGCCAACAGGGGTAGAGGCCTATCCAGACTGTGCACTAAATATGGGAAGGGGAGGGAACCCAAATAGAAATAAGGGGCTATTTCTGGAAGACAATGGAACAGATAGGGGGACTCAGGAATAGCCACAAAAGTGCTCTCATCAGTGACATGTTTTCTTTGTTGTTGTTTCCTCTACTGTCCACTTGCTACGTGAATAAATGAGAATGGCAGTTACTTATTTGTAAGGGCATCAGATTATTTCCTTGGGTTTGGTGTGCGTGTGTGTGTGTGTGTGTGTGTGTGTGTGTGTTGCTACATGTCTCCAGTGATTGCTATTGAGGTGCAGCTTTCGGGAATTGTTCTCATATCCTTTGGCTAATATACTTTGCTTTGTGTCCATTCATTACCACTTAGAAATTTGTCTGTTACAGTGAAAACTAGGAGAATGCACCAGTCAGCATGAATCCACACCTGGGGTGCTTCCATCACATGTGCTGGCTGATTGATAACACAACTGCTCAGGAGTCTGGAAATATGATGCTCTCTTTTCTGTGGTGAACTCTATGAGGGCTTCTCCTTGTTTGTTAACACCACCCATCCTGCTTTCTATCTGCCATTTTGGAAAATTGAAGCTTATTTTGTGAAATTATCATTTAGCAACTGTGGTGTCAATATGGCATAGCAAAACTTCATCACACTTGGAAAAGAAGTTCCATGAGATATATTCTAACTTTCTGGTAGGTTCAGTGAAGATTTTTATTTCTTATCTTGTTCAGTTTTTCAAAAGAAGCTTTAAAAGACATGGAAAAAAATCAAGAAATGGGCCCAGGGGCATATATGACTCATCATTATTTTGAATTTGAAGTAAAGTGGCTTTTAGTAGTTTCAAAATTAACATCACTTATTCATCAAATTTACAACTCTGTGAACAAAGATAAATATTTTCAGATCATGCAGCTTTGAAGGGCAAATCCCAAAGTATTAAAACTCTTAAAGGGTTATTATATGAAACTTCTTTGTATATGAATGATTTAAAATTAAATATTAAACTAAATTATTGCATTCTAAGCTATTGTCTTTTGAAAAAAGACAACAATCTAATTTTGGCTCTTTCTGATTGTCAAAATTCAAGTTTTGGACTTTTGTTACCTCATTTTTCAAGTAAGGTGGGTATGTTATTGATGGAAGTGGAGTCCTTGGGAGGAAAGGAATTTCTTAAAGCTCCCACAGGAGGATGGGGTTTTGTGGAAAGCTTTATTGATGATGCAAAATTAAGGGGTGTCCCCTCCAAGTTCCCATCTCTGTCCATCTTGCCATGGAAGAAGTCCAATCTTATCTTCAGTAGGACCAGAATTAAGGCCACTGCTCAGAGTTTCTGTTCCATATTAAAGTCCAGTCCAGCATCTGGCTAGCTTAGCTTGATTTTCCAGCTGCAGTCCATTGCATGTGGGGTTCGCATGTCCAAGTTGGGGAACATTTTTCCTGCCAACGGCCATTTGTATATTTATATATATAAAATATCATTCTTGGACCATACAAAATTATAAACTTAAAAATTAGCCTGCTATATTTGGTCAAACATTTAATTAACTCACCCCTACTGCCTTGGCAGGGCCAGACCAAATGATTTTTTTAAAGATCTTCTATGGCCGGTGGATGGATGTTCCCCACCCCTGGCTTAAAGCCACATGACAGGTAAGCACAGGTCATGGGGAAAGAGAGGGTAAGGACAAACAAGGGGCTGAGAGAAGGGACTCTTTGTCTGGGGATTTTGCCATTCTAAGTTTTTGTGCGTTTGCAGTGGTTCCACCTTCCTAGCCAATGATATTTTCCCCCAGCTAGACTGACAGGTCAGCACCCCAACTTCATTGCACATGTGCCCATCTCCCCCTTTGTTTGATCCACTTCCCCAGTGATCTTCAGGGAATGGACCAGTAGTTACCTGGGAAATGTGAAGCTGTTGTTTCCTGGTGAAGCTGTCCAGACGACCACGATATAATGTCTGCTCTCCTCTTTTCTCTCTTCCTATTATTCATATTAATAGCCAGTTAATTACAATGATAACAGGTGGACTTGTTGAACAAAGGTCATTTCCACTGGATCTGGGCAGGGTAGGCTGCCGTGTTCTCATGCTCTATGGAATCTAGACAACATCCAGGTCATGGAGAGAGGGGAGGGTTTAAACAGTTACAAGCCATATATTTAAGCTCTTAGGTGGTGTGGGTTGCTCTTTTTACTTAATATTTCAGGGTCCAAATCATATTTATTATAATTGTTGGGGGGCAAGAGAAGAGTGTTTTACCAGTGTGCCACCTTGGGGGAAAGTATCAGTTTACAATACTAAGTACTGAGGTTCCTCCTCTTAGTCCACCCAACTACAGGTCCTTCTATGTCATCATAACTCTTCTCCTCTAATACACATACTATTGAATGCCCTGGTCTTTACCCTGTCATAATAAGACATATGAAAGAAGGATAGTCCACATGACTTCTTATTAAGATAGAGACCAAGATACTTTGGGACCTAGACTGGTATCAATCTTGCTGGATGGCCAATGGGTGATGTTCTGGCCATGTCAGAAGGGAAATTCTTATTGGACAAGCAGGAATGAATACATGCAGATTTCAGCTATTAATCATTATATTCTATCCCTTGATTAGAGACATGGATGCTGGTTTCAAAGTATAAAGTGGGCAGGGAGGCAGGGATTCAGCTGGGCAACAGACATAGGTAAAATGAAGGACTCAAACATTGTTGGAGTTTTCTTGCCTTTAGTGTTAACTTCACTCTCACTAGTACCTGTTTGAAAAATCCTTAGGGAAAAACTGATTGGTTCACTTTAAGCCTGGACCAATGAACTATGGCCTGGGGATACAGTTATGTAGAAAAATGGTGGTCCTGTCCTTGGGTGAAGTAGGAAATTCCTATGATAAAGGACACTGCACAGATAGTTCCATAAGTGTCCACTCACAAATATATTAGACAAGAGTGGGTGTAATTACAGATGTTATATTTTAACTGATTCAATTGAAATTTTAAATTTGGAAAATCTGACTGATTATTAGCTTCAATATTCTACCTCTTCTATTTATTTCTTTTAAATTTATTATTTCTGCCCTAGCTGGTCTGGCTCAGTGGATAGAGCATCGACCTGCAGACTGAAGGGTCCCAGGTTCGATTCCAGTCAAGGGCACATGCCCAGGTTGCGGGCTCAATCCTAGGGTGGGGTATGCAGGAGGCAGCTGATCAATGGATTCCCTCTCATCATTGATGTTTCTATCTCTCTCTCCCTCTCCCTTCTCCACTGAAATCAATAAATATATATATATATTTTTTAATTATTTCTTAGTATTGCTTATTTTATTTTATTTTTTGACTAGAGGCCTGGTGCACGAATTTGTGCATGGGTGGGGTCCGGCCGGCCTGCCCCAATTGGGGCCGATTGGGAGAGGGGCTGGCCTGGGGGAGGGGCTACGGATGGTTGGTGGGAGGGCCCCGCCCCTGATCACGGGGGGGGGGGGGGGAGCCTATCAGGGGTGGGGTTGGCCTGGGGGAGGGGCCACGGGTGGTTGCTCAGCCAGCCCTGCCCCCTGGTCAAACTCCTGGTTGAACTCCCAGTCAAACTCCCAATAGAGGGGACAATTTGCATATTAGCCTTTTATTATATAGGATTACAGTTTGCATTCAACACTATTTTGTATTAGTTTCAGGTGTACAGCACAGCAGTATATTTATTCTGCAATCTCATCGAAGCCTCCAGTATGGTGCTACAGAGGACCTCTTCTCTTCCAAGGTGCATCTGAAATATGTAAATATCATACAGTTGAGTCTTGCCCCATGTCATTCTGTCTACTATTTATATAATTTGGTTCTCTTTCTGACTAATATTTAGGTTCCCTCTTCTTCTGATTGGTCTGGGTCCAGTGGCTCCAACATAGCCCCAGGACCCTAAACATCTCTTATGAGGTTTGCACCTTGGCCACAGAGGCAGTGCGTGGCTAATGTCCACTCCACAATCTCACTCTTTCATCTGCTCCTGATTTATTTTCTTCTCTATTCTCAGGGATCTCACCCTTTGTGCCAGTATCCAACATTCCCTGGGACTTGTTTTCTTCACTCACCACTTTGGGGACCTCAGCCTATTTTCTCCTCTTTGGTTCCCCAGGTTGGCACATATTGTTGGAAAAATTTGCCCCAGTATACAGTTACAAAATTGAGAATCTATAGTATCAAACCTTTGTGGGCTTTTCCATGGCTTGGCAATCAGGTTCCTGCTCACTCAACCCACAGCAGTGATTGAAATGTTTAGCATAGTGTTCTAAGCTATATGTTACACAACTCCAGTCCCCTAGTGCAGAGTAGGCAGATAATAAAAATTACATAGAACCTATGAATAAATGAATTATTGACTGAAAAGATGAATCTTTCATGGAGAAAACAAGAATTGGAATGTAAATTGAAATATATGTATTGCTCTTGAGTTCTATTGGGCACCTAGATCCTTATAGTAAATATTCATTTCTGCACAAATTTTAAAAATATTCCAAAAAATAGGGAGTCCACCTAACCTCTAATTATTTTAATGAGAAATAAATAATAACAACCCATCCTATAATTTTGGTAAGTAGAGTCTTAATTTCAATATTAATCTCAAAAAGGCAAGATCAATCATTGGAGTTATGAATATCTATTTCACAAAATGGGATAGTGAAAATCACAATGTGATCCTATATAATAAAAGGCTAATATGCAAATAGATTGAATGGTGGAACAGCCGAACAACTGAACAACCAGTCACTATGACATGTGCTGACCACCAGGGGGCACGCATGGAACATGGTGGGTGTTGGCAGCAGGAAGTAGAGCTTGGAACATGGCGGGCGTTGGCCACGGCAGGATGGTGGAGCAGGTGAGCGGGGGCGCCAAACCAAGTCAGGGCACTGGTTGCTGTCATTCGGGCAAGCCTCTGGTGGTTACTGAAAATTCTTTGCTCTTGCATGATGCTGTCCCGCTGGGCACTCGCACCCACTGCTGCTCACACCTGCTGCCATTTGCACCCCCTGCCAGCCCCAATCACCCCTCAGGGCTTCTCTACCTCCCCTTGCTCCTGAGGGGCTATCGGGGCTGGCAGCCACCTCTTGCACCCACTGTCAGCAATGACCCTGGTTGCACCCACTGCTGGCACCCGGTGCCCATCCTGATCACTTGGCACCATCAGTGGGTATGAGCGGCGGCTGATGGCTCTGATTGCCCCTGATTGAGGGATTCTCCACCTCCCCCTGCTCCTGAGGGCCGCTTGCACCTGCTGATGGCGCCAGCCCCACTCTCATCCGCTGCTGACGGTGGCCCCAATTGCTCCGTGCTATCAGTGGGTGTGAGTGGGGCTGGCATCATCAGTGTGTGGGAGCGATGGCAGTGGGAGTGGGGCTGCTGGCAGACAGGGGACTTGGGGGTCGTGGCAGGAGGGGCCGGGTGGGGTTGAGGAGGATGGGCTGAGACCCGCCCCTATGCCCACTGCAGCCTCCAGCCCACAGTTCCTTTCAGGGTGCACGAATTTGTGCACTGGGCCCCTAGTTTGATAAAATAAAAATGAAAACAAGGCTTGGAATATGTCATTCACCCGGTTAATAAATACATTAGATAGAGGGCATCTAAATACAATTATTTACCAGAAATCCTATCAACTACAACTTACCAAATGGTTCAGTAAGTTTATAATTGCTGGGGTTCCTGTCTCAGCATCAAGGAGGGTTCAGGAATCTGGAGAAGGGCCTGTGTGTAGATGACATAGGAATCCAGAGACTAATAAAGTGTCCGGAGATGAAATATAATTTTGAAAGGCATTTGGGGGTCAGAGGAGCTTAGCTAAAGGACTAAGATCTTAAGTCTAAGGCCTTAGGTTCTCTCCTTGTCCCCAGGACCCCATGCTTTTTATTAACACAACTAGAGGCCCAGTGCACAAAAATTTGTGCACGGGGCGGGGGGAAGGGGGGGCCCTCAGCCTGGCCTGTGCCCTCTCACAGACTGGGACCCCTCGGGAGATAACGACCTGCTGGCTTAGGCCTGCTCCCAGGTGGCAGAGGGCAGGCCCAATCCCTAGGTGCAGCCTCTGGTCGGGCTCAGAGCAGGGCCAATTGGGGAGTTGGGGCGCCGCCCCATCATGCACAGAGCAGGATGGATAGGGAGGTTGCGATGCCACCCTCAGTCACACTCAGGGTATGGCTGATTGGGGTGTTGGGGCACCGCCCCCTGTCACACCCAAGGCAGGGTCGATGGGGAGGTTGCGGCGCCACCCCCTGTCAAGCACAGAGCAGGGCCCATCAGGGGGTTGGGGAGCTCCCCCCTGTCACACACAGAGAAGGGCCGATAGGGGAGTTAGGGCACCGCCCTCTATCACCCACAGAGCAGGGCCGATCAGGGGGTTGGGCCGCTGCCACTGTCACACTCAGGTCAGGGCCGATGGGGAGGTTATGGCTCTACCCCATCACACACAGAGAGGGCCTGTGGTGGTGGGGGGGTTTGGGGTGCCGCACCCTGTCACACACAGAGCCACAGGGCGATCAGGGGGTTTGGGCGCTGCTCCTGTCACGCTGATCTGGTGCCAGGAGGCCTCGCGGCTCCGCTGATCCCGGTGCTGGGAGGCATATTACCCTTTTACTATATAGGATAGAGGCCTGCAGGCCGGCTGGTTTGCCCTGAAGGGTGTCCTGGATCAGGGTGGGGGTCCCCTCTGGGGTGCCTGGCCAGCCTGGATGAGGGGATGATGGCTGTTTGCAGCTGGTCACACACCCTTCAGGGTGGGGGTCCCCACTGGAGTGCCTGGCCAGTCTGGGTGAGGGGCTGAGGGCTGCTTTCAGGCTGACAGTTGTTGATTGAAGCTCCCAACCCCTCCTTTTTTAAATTTTATTCTGGGCCAGCTTTAGCTCTGGCTCTAGCTCTGAGAGCAGGTATCTGGTTTGTTTCGGTTCTATAATCGAAACAATGTATAACTCCAGCTCTGAGATCCCCGCCTTCTATATTTGTTAGAATGTTTCAAACTGCCAGCTCAGAGGCCGGCAAGTCAGGCGGGGAATGTTGGAGTCTGCAGTCCCTGGAGCAAGCAAGCCTCATGTTCGCTTCCAGCTGCCTGGCTGCCGGCCACCATCTTGGCTGTCAGTTAATTTGCATAAGGATATGCTGATTAGCCAATGGGAAGGGTAGTGGTCGTATGCTAATTACCATGTTTCTCTTTTATTAGTGTAGATTTGTCCTGAGGCAAGGCAGAGATATACACTTCAAAGGGTCAGGGTTTGGTACAGAGTCCATTGTTAGAATGGGGGAATTAGCCTATAGCTGTTCAGGTGTTTGGCCAGTAGGAGGCAATAACATGTAGATTAAGATGCCCTTTAACTGTCTGGCAGCCATAAGCAATTTAATGTTATCCTATTCAGGTTTGGGGAAATGCCTTTAGCCATTCCCAGATGCAGGTGACTACATGTGTGACTCAACCCTGTTGAGTCCCCAAGTCTCATCAACCTTTTGATGAAACTCTTGAAATTATGACATGCTGGAATTGGTTCCTGGTAATAATAGTTATAATCACTTGGATTAAGATACTTGAATAATAAAAGAAGTGTCATAAAGCTGACTTGGAGGTTATTTCAAAAAAGATAAGTTTAGGATGAGCTGGTATTTATGTTTCAGAGGCAATCCTTTGTGAAAATTATAAAGGATCTTTGGAGTTAGGGGCTGGTATTATGTTAGTGAAATTAAAAAATATATATATAAAAGGAAAATAATATGAGGCATGTGTAACCATATTCATTCACAAAATAACTCTATCCTTGGGAATGGGAATGTGATAGGCTGCTTTGTGGAGCTTCTGCCCAATCCACTAAGGCCTCTCTGAATGGCCCTGTCACCCATTCCCCTGTCAGCCACTTTTTATACCATCCCATCCTTTGGCCACTGTTTATTGAGCCTTGTCTGTGTGGTCTCTAGGAGCAGCAAAGACCTCCAGGGAGCAGAATGAGGCACTACCCACAGACAACCGAAATGCCACATCACTTTCTTCAGGGCAGTTCCCTCCCTGCTTGTGGTACTTGGGTCTTTACAGTAAAGTTTCCCTTTCTGTTCAAATCTAGTCAATATTCCATGCTGCTGAGTCTGAGGTGAGATATATTCATGTTTGGTTGCTGGCATTGTAATTGTTTTAAGTTTCCTGGAAAATATTTGGCAATATGTATTGAGAATGTTAAAAATGTTTATATCTGTGTATCTAGTTGTACCTCTTCTAGGAGTGTATCATGTGTAATTTATCAGATTCATATACTTGAATGTTCATCACTGTGCAATTTATGATACTAAATGTTAGGTCGGAGGGAGCCCGGGATCGGATACACGCGGACATGGGATGAGACAATGGACTTCCTCTGGAATTTCTCACAGATCTGGAATCTCTCACGGGTCAGCGTGCCAGACACAGATACCTGCTTCTCCTTGAAGTTCACAGAGATCCCCGCACAAGATACTGACCCATTCCTGAATGTGCCGCCCACCCCCTGCGGCCGAGACTCCCTCAGTTGAATGTGTGATGATCCCTGCTGCGGGCACTTCCTCAGTTCAGGCCCCCGCCCTCACCAAACACCTGAATAAAGAGATGTCCCTCCCTCCCTGAAGTCGCGAAATTCACTGGCCCCACCTTTTGGGCCGGTGGGTCTCGCCCGAGAACGCAAATAAACTTTCCTTTCCTTTCTTTTCTGATTCACTGGACTCTATTTCTTGCGCCGCTTTCCTGGGCCACCTAACATTTGGTGCCTTGAAACCCGGGTGGCGCGAACACCTAGTCTTGCCGTCCCTCCACGGCTTGAGGTGTCCGCCTCTCCCTCCTTGTGGCCCAGGACCCGTCGGGACCTCGTTTCTTCAACTCAGCAGCCTCTTCCCGGTGGCAACATTAGCGGTGAGTCTTGCCCCGCCCCATGCCGCTCCCCCGTGGCCACACACCTGCCGGCGTCTCTGTCCGCAAAACGCGGCCGCGTCAGAGGCTGACCTCCGGACCCTTCCAGGAAGGTTCCTCTGGACCTCAGGAGATAGTGGAGACGTCCCTAACTCCTTTGGTCTACTCCGTCTGTCCGTGGCGTGGTTCAAATCGTTAGGACGCTAACTTTTTGGCCCCGCCACCCGGCCACGGGGAACCGACCATGGGCAATCAAAATTCCAAATCTGACCCGACCACACCTCTAGGGTGTCTGCTCACCAATCTGGCTGAACTGGGCCTGTCGCAGGACCTGCGTCCAAAACGTCTCATTTATTTCTGTAACGTGACATGGCCCCAGTATGAATTGGATAATGGATCTAGATGGCCAAAAAACGGGACATTTGATTTTACCATCCTCACCGACCTCAGTAATTTCTGCCAACGAACCGGGAAATGGCTCGAGATCCCCTACATTCAAGCCTTCCTTTGTTTGCGTTCTCGTCCCACCCTCTGTTCTTCTGTTCTTCCTGCCCCTGGCCCGTGGGAAACCTACTCTTCCTACTGAGATCTCTTCGTTTTCCGCCTTATCTGAACCACCCGGGAATCTTTCCCCTCCGCCCCAGCGCCGTCTGCCCCAGCGCCGTCCGCCCCAGCATCCTCACTCTCCGCACTCTCCACTCCTCCCTCCCTGCTGGACTCTCCTCCAGCCACGCCTTCTCCACCGCCTCCTGATCCCACCTCCCCTCTTCCGCCCGCCCCGCGGCAGCCGGAAACTCAAACCGCCTTTTACAACCCCATGCCCCTGCACTCCGCCGCCGCGCAGTCAGTCCGTCCGCACACTGCCGCAGCCGCTAACGCCATAGCCGCTGCTGGAAACTCCGTCCCGCCCCTGCCTGCCTCCCCAGTAGGCAAAAGGCGTCCACAGGCTCCACCTTCCTTCTGTCCCTGAGCCTTCGTTCTGCCCCGCCTCTGGGAGGTTGCGACTTTAAACCGCAATTGAAAAGCACCTGGTGTCTTTCTCCGCCAACCCCACTGTATGCATCAAAGACTCCCAGTGCCTCTCCCACGCCCACCCAGGCCACCTCTCCTGCGCTCTCCCCTCCCCTTACAGGCCTGCCTTAATAACCTGTACCCCACGCAGTACCCTCTCTGAGTTCTAACTGCCCGCCTTCCACTGCGCTCTGCCGAATCTCCTTCCCCATCCTGCCAACACTTTAAATTCACAACTGTCCGGCCAGTTCCCTTTGCAAGAGATTGCAGCTCAGCTCTTTTCAGACCCTTTTAACAAGCAGCTTCCTTCTCCCCTAGAGCCCAAATCCTGAGAACGTTAGCTCCAGAACAGCCTCTTCCATTCCTGCGCCCATTCTACCCCTGAGGGAAGCAGCGGACTGAGGGCATAGCTGAATCTATGCCCCCACTCTCTAAACCCGACCTTTAAGGTCTTTATTGGTCCTCAAACCCAGGTCCGAGATCAAGTGAAAAATGGCCTTGAAAGTTCTTAATGCCCGTGAGGAGCAGGCACAGTCAGAATGGCAAGCCTGCCTTCCACAGAGGGTAGACCTGCAGACACACCTTGTTGTGGCCCTGTGGTTAACGGCAGCCGCCATGGCCCTGAGGGGGCTGTGAGCGGTGTGGGTGCAACGAAAGGAAAGCCGCCACCGGAGAATGCTTCAAATGCGGAGATGAAGGCCACTGGGCAAAGCAGTGCCCCCCGGTCCCGGGCTCCAGGCAAGCCCTGCCCAGCGTGCGGTCAAAATGGTCACTGGAAGAGTGACTGCCCTGGAAAAGTGGCGGGCCTTCTATGCCTCAGCATGGGGGGGCCGCCCTTCCAGCCATGACCGCTGGCCATGTTGAAACTGGCTGAAGACTGAAGAAGCCCAGCCTCGATGACTCCAATCACCCTCTCATCCTCGCTGAGCCTCGGGTCACAATGAAGGTAGTGGGTCACCTTCCCGGTCGATACGGGGGCTGCCTTCTCTGTCCTGCCCTCCTTTTTAGGGCCCCTTTATCCTTCCAAAATCTCGGACATGGGTATTGACGGCAAATCCACCTGCCTTCTGGCCACCGAACCCCTTCCTTGCCTCCATCATAGCCCTATAACCCACTCGTTCTTAGTCGTGCCTTCATGCCCCGTGCCCCTGTTAGGACGAGATGTCCTCACCATCCTAGCGGCCACTCTGCCCTTCAGCCTCCCTGCTCCTTCCACTCCTGGCCCCCCTCCCTTTGCAGGGACGCCGATTCTCCACTGCCATGCGTCCTGTTATGGGGCCCTGTTGTCCCAGACCACAGTCGCCTAGCTCAGTCTCTGTCTCCGCCTTGAATGCCTTATCTCTTTATCTCCTCCACACTGTCTCCTCCTTTGAACTGAAAACTGCTCTAATCCCCACCCATCCCCCGCCACCCTTCCCAAAGGAAAAAATGCGGCAGTTTTAAAATCCAAGCGGCTAGAGGCCTGGGAACAGGCTGCGCGACCTGCTCCCTCCCTCCCAGCCTTTTCTCCAGCCTCCAGGTCCCTGGCTTCCACTGCTCCTTCCATTTTCCCTTGGATAACAGCGTATTCTAACATTTCCTCCCACTTTCACTGCAATGCCTACCTCTCTCAGGCTCACCGAGTGCCTCCCACCATCCCCGAAGAAGATTCTCCGACACCATCCAGGACCGGATGACCCATCATTCCTCACAGGCTCTTACCTGGCAAGCGACCCTCCAGTTTTGCTCAGGTTTTTCATATTTTCAGGGGAAACAGATACGGAATGATGAGGGAGTCATCAATTCTACTGTCTGGGATGGGAAATCCTCTAGTGTTGCTCTCTATTTACAAACCCTGGACCTACTCCTATGCCCACACTCATCAACACAACTTTCCATCTACTCTCTAACATCAATCCCTCCTCCTCTATATCCTGCTGGATTTCTCTGTCGCTGGCTCGTACCCTCATCATAGCCACTCAATTCCAACCTATTGGACCATCTAACTAAACTCTCTCTAGAAATTAGCAGCTCCTGGACCGGACCTCCTGCCCATGGCCTCAACCAGAAGTCCGGGCTACACCAAGGAGCCCCATCTTCCTGAGCCCTTTTGACCCTTCTTGCTCAACCACCGTCTCCTTACTGATCCCCCTCCCCTGGGTACGTATTTCCCATATCTGCCTTTACCCAGGCAAGTGCTCCGAGAACATGAGAACAGGTTTCTGCCCAAGCCAGAGCCAACCGACCAGGACTCCCAGGACCAGCCCTTCACCCTGGTGACTCGGTCCTCCTTAAGAACCTAATTGCAAGCCTTGGAGCCTACGTGGATGGGACCTCATGCTGTAATCCTCACAGCCCCCACCGCGGCCAAGCTGCTTGGCGACCTGTCCTGGCACTGCCTCTCCAGACTCAAGAGGACCCCGGAGCAGCATGACTTCTATAAATGTGATGTATTGGGCCCCACTAACGTCTGCCTTAACCGCCCTCCCCTCCTCCTTCTCCTCCAGGCCCTGAGCAACCTACACACACCCCACCCTCTTGTGTGGAGGTTCAAGGTCCCTGAAACCCACTATCAGAACGGCAAACAAGTCACCCGGCAGCGAAACCCAGACAGGTCTTTGCTGGCTGCCGTCCCACTCATGACTTCTCCAAGAACCCAAGGGAAAGGTGAATGTCAGCCTCCCATGGCTGGCATTCCCCTTTGGGAACCTGAAACTCCAGAGCCCACCCTGCCCCCACGGATATGCTACCAGACCAGTAATCCGGTAACTGGGGGACGAGTCACGTGGGACTGCACCCAGAACTACACTGCATCCAGCCTCACCAAGGCCAGTCCGGGTACCTTCTTTTGGTGCAATGGCACCTTAAGTAACTGCATAAACTCCTCTGACCCCGGGCCCTGCTTCATCGTCATGGTAGTTCCCCAACTAACCTTATATGGAGAGTCAGAGCTCGCCTGGCTGCTCCCTCCGTCCCGCCGCCGGACTCGCCGGGCTGTCTTCCTCCCTGTCATGTTAGGGGTGAGTATCACTGCCTCAGTAGGCCTCACTGGGGGGCCCTCGGGAACAGTCTGGTCACTGCTCAATACTTTAATGACAAGCTCCAGTTAGCCCTGGAGTCTACTACTGCCTCTTTTAGCCTCCCTACAGCAGCAAGTGACATCAGTAGCCCAAGTAGCCCTACAGAACCAGCGCGCCTTAGACCTTCTGACTGCAGAAAGAGGAGGAACCTGCATATTCCTTCAGGAGGAATGCTGTTATTACATCAATGAGTCTGGAGTAGTGGAGCAAAATGTACAGACCCTGACTAAGCTGAGTGAAGAACTACATGCAGGACACTTCCAGGACAACTCCCCTTTCAGCTGGTTCCAAAGCCCCTTAGCTACCTGGGTCCTGCCCATGATAGGGCCCCTGATTCTCATCTGTGTCTTTTTTCTCCTAGCCCCGTGCCTCCTCAAGTTCATCCGCTCCCGGATCGCAGAGATGTCACGGGTGACTGTGAATCAGCTCCTGCTCCATCCCTACACTCGGCTCCCCTCCGACCCGACTCTGCCTAACCCCGGCCTTTAACCGCCGCCCCCCTCGTCGTCCCTGTTCAGCTGGAAGCAGTCAGAGAGTCGCCAACCCTTATCACAAAAAGGCCGGGATGTTAGGTCGGAGGGAGCCCGGGATCGGATACACGCGGACATGGGATGAGACAATGGACTTCCTCTGGAATTTCTCACAGATCTGGAATCTCTCACGGGTCAGCGTGCCAGACACAGATACCTGCTTCTCCTTGAAGTTCACAGAGATCCCCGCACAAGATACTGACCCATTCCTGAATGTGCCGCCCACCCCCTGCGGCCGAGACTCCCTCAGTTGAATGTGTGATGATCCCTGCTGCGGGCACTTCCTCAGTTCAGGCCCCCGCCCTCACCAAACACCTGAATAAAGAGATGTCCCTCCCTCCCTGAAGTCGCGAAATTCACTGGCCCCACCTTTTGGGCCGGTGGGTCTCGCCCGAGAACGCAAATAAACTTTCCTTTCCTTTCTTTTCTGATTCACTGGACTCTATTTCTTGCGCCGCTTTCCTGGGCCACCTAACACTAAAAAAATCAGAAAACAAGCTAGAAGATCCAATTTGGGGACTAGCTAACTATATTAGGATATGTCAGTATTTTGTAATGTTATACAATTATTGAAATGTTTTAGAAAAATATTTAATGTAGTGACAATCTACTATGTTAGGACATTAAGTGCAAAATCTGTATACAAAATACTATACACATTATGACTCCAATATCATGATTTATATATGTATGTGTATATAATGAATACAAAAAAAGTAAAAGAAAATGCACCCAAGGGTTGAAAATGGTAATTTTTGAGTGAAATATCTATACATGACTTATTTGTATGCTTGTCTATATCTTATAAATTTCCTACAGTGATCATGTATGTAATTAGAAAAATCTTATTATTGAAAATGTGTAAAATAATGTATTATTTTAGTGTTATAAGGAATGAGTTTTTTCTTTGTTACATAAAAAACTTTGGAAAATTCATAATGAGGTATTTATTCCATGCTGTTCAGTGGAATGAAATGTATTCCTTATCATTTCAATGACAGGATGTAACATCCTATAACCAACAGTACTAATCCATCAGCTGTATCAAAATTTAAGTGGAAATATGTTTGTACTTATTCATAGTTGTCTTGTTTTAAAAATAAATCAGCATCTCTTTTAAGAAATGAAGATGAAATACATTACAATAAAATTATTTTATTTTAATGTAAATATAAGTTTACCAGATTTTAATAAAGTAACAATTTAGAGATATAGATGTACGTATACATATATAGGTAGAATATATCCTTTTTAAAGCAGTAAGGCATACTTTATGATATAATATTTTTATCAGAAGTAAAATGTATATAATTCTCAGATATGAAATGAAAGTAATGACTAGAAAGACACTATGACCTGGGACAAGAGTTAACATCTTTACAAGTAGTTTAACTTTTATAAGTGACTTTAGTAACATCATTATACAAATAAGCCATTTAGCTGGCATGTTTTGGCAGGGTGAATCAGTAAGACACTGGTTGAATTTCACGAGTTTCTAAAACTTTACAACCACTGCTTAGCAAGTCTTTGTAGTAAATGTGACGTGTGATAACAGGTACAAGTGAACCACAGTTGCTAATGGCTAAGCACAACAACTTTACTGCCCTTTGGACACTGGGGAGAGCAAGTTTGAGCTCTGATCTCCTGCTGCTCTTCTAAAAGTTTAACATATTCTAAACACCATTAAGTGGAAATAAAAAAATAACAGAACCCTTTATGTAGAAATAAAAAATAACAGAACAAGAACAGATTGGGGAGATGGCATTTCCACCAGTAAAATGTTTCCAAATCAATGCAGTTATCCAGTTTCTGACATTGGCCTTTGAGCAGCCATCATCTATCTTATGCAAAATGTGACAAACATGGCTTTGCTTCATTTTGTTGCAAAGGAAAATTTTTGTTCAGAGCTTTAGAAAAGTCAATTCAGTCCACGTAATTCACTTTCTTCTTAAGTTTCTGAAAAGTAGCTGATGCTTATTTGGTAGAGAAGTGCTGTAGAGGAATGCTTCTCTTGCTCCTTTTTCCACAAGATTACGTCACAGACAGGTTTCAAGTGTGTTACTCAACCTCAACACACAGGGCAGGCTTCTTGGTGGAGGAGTTTCCATTATCAGAGGGGCGGTAGGAAAGCATGCTCATTTTTGTGGATAGACTTGAGTGGGAGTTGGCCTTTGGGGGCATGTATTTCAGAAGCTGGAGAAAATATTTTTTAAATTTTTCCCCAAGAAAGCCATAGAAGAGAGGATTAAGGCAATTGTTAAAATAAGCTATGCAAATAGTGATGGGCATGGCGGTGTCGACAATATCTATGATTTTACAGTCATGTATGATGCCCAGATGAATCAGAACATCCAAGAAAGTGAATATTTGGTGGGGAACCCACGAGAAGAAAAAGGAAAGCACAATTGCCATAATTATCTTGAAAATATCATCGTTTCTTGGCTTGTTCTTCTGAATTTCATACGCCTTCTTTAGGGCTTTCCAAATAAGAGTATAACTTGTAAGAATGACCAGAAAAGGAAGCAAGAAACCCAGTATATTCTTGGTTAGGCCCAGCCCTATGGGGAGGGTTGAATTTTTGAATTCGTAATGGAAAGCACAAACTGTGATATTAGTGTTTTCAATGAAAAATGCATTTCGGTGGATTATAGTTGGCAAACTGGTCAAGGCAGCCAGCAGCCAAATAGTGATGCAGGTGACTTTGGCCACAAGCATTGTGCGTCGAAGGCGGGACTTCATTGGATGAACAATAGCCAGGTAGCGATCAATGCTTAGACATGTGAGTAGAAACACACTGGCATAAAGGTTGAAACTGATACTGGCTGAAGCGATCTTACATAGGTAATTGCCAAAGGGCCAACGGTATTCCATAGCAGTGTAGACGGCCCACAGTGGCAAAGTCAGTAAAAAGCATAAGTCAGCCAGTGCCAAATTCAAAAGAAAAACACTGGCCACAGTCTTCACTTTCATGTAAAAGTAAATGACAATCACCACCAAGCTGTTTCCAAATATTCCCACCACAAAGATGATGCTATATAAAGTAGGGATCATGACAAATATGTAATTGTGCCGTCCAGATTTGGGACAGTCATCTTGGATTCTTTTAATACCATCTTCAGTGGAAGAATTGAGGATCATTTTGACCTCCTGGGTTAATTAATCTCAGATACTAATGCCAAATGTCCTGGAAAGATATAAAAAGGGAAAGATAACAATGGATTAACTTTCAGTTATAAATGAGTATTTTTAGTTATCAATCATAAGTACAGTAACTCAACTTTGGTTTTAGGAAAAAAAACCTAAATCATATTTTCTTGACAAAAACTGAACTAATAAAGTCTAGATTGCACATTAAAGTTAATTTTGAGAGCATATTGCTTTTCAGGGAAGTGATAATATCCTCTAGACCAGCGGTTCTCAACCTGTTTCACAGGGGTCACCTAAGACCATCGGAAAACACATATATAATTACATATTGTTTTTGTGATTAATCACTATGCTTTAATTATGTTCAATTTGTAACAATGAAATTGGGGGTCACCACAACATGAGGAACTGTATTAAAAGGTCGCGGCATTAGGAAGGTTGAGAACCACTGCTCTAGACAAATAGAAGTAGAGTTCTATGTGAATAAAATGATCTAGATCCTTTGTGTGTGTGTTTTTTTTTTCTAGAAGTAAATCCTAGCTTTCAAATTGATTTAAAAACAATCTGAATCTCAGAAAACACTACTGAATTAAATTAGTCATTCAGAAAGACTTGAGTTTTTCTTGAGGTAAGCAAGGCCAATTAATTTGTCTTTAATCTCAGAAGTGTGACACATCTGTACTTATTTTTTAAACAATTTATTTCATCTCATAATTTTTTCTTAGGTATAAAAATGATCAGCATCCCCCCTTAAGTGGTCAGAAGAGCTGTCTCTAGATTTATGAGGAATTGGTGATTGTGGAAATTGATGTAAGAGGGGAGAAGAGGGAGGGAATATTATTCTTCCCATTATTTTTTAGGCCACTACAGGCAGTACCCACATTCTTTAACTTCCAACTCAGTCTTGCATAGGCTCTGAATCTCCTAACTTTTGTATCTGCCAGCCATTTCTGGAATTAACTTTAAGATTAACCATCTGTATAACAAGGATGACAAATGACTAAATTAAATCAGGATTATCAACATGTCTTTTGTGGGGGCTTGAGATAGTAGCAGTTCTTTAGGCCGCTGGGAGGAATCAGATGCTCAGAAAAGGACTCTATAAAGACTTCTGCAAATATTTGCTCCAATATTTTATCTAATCAACAATTAAGCTATCCATTCATGTGATTTAGAAAATCAACCTATTCAGACCTACATAAGAGTCCATCAGAAGACCCTTGGGAGAAAGGCTGATGATGCTGTGAGGGTAACATCACAGGAGGTGGCACAGGCATGCTCTGTGGAGAAGGTCAGCATTGGGCACGGGCAAGGTTGGCCAGGCAGAGCAGTGGGACTGGGTCAAGATCCTATTGCTACACCAGGAGCAGGTCCCTGGGTGAGCATGGCTACACATTTCTCTTATAGCAAAGTGTGCTGGGAAAGATGAGGGACAGGAATAAGACATTACTAGTCTGCCCAGGATAGCTCTGTGTGCCATCCAGGAGAGCTGAACACTAAGGCAGTATGTATCTGGGTGCAAAGTGTTGTTGTAGAAAAGATGAGTGAAGATTTTAAGAGATAACACTGGGATGAAAGGGGTTCTTAAGTGGCTATTCTGTCTCTCTCATAGAGGCAGTTATTTTCCCTATCCAAGTTTCTGGTTCCATAACCTCATTAACTTCTCCTTTTCACTTAGCCTTATGCAATCTAAATCCCCCTTTTCCCTTTTCATTCATAAGGGCTTTGCATTCACAAACAGGCAAATGGTCACCTCCACTGTGGAGCCTTCCTAACTTTTCTGGGCAATTGGCTGTTCCATTTTGAGTGGCTCTGGTATTTTGGATGCAGGTTTTGACACTCCATGATGATGGTCTGTTAATAATGTCTTCTCCACTGGTTTGTCAAGGGTAGGGCCTACCAGCCTAGGCCCTGGCACATTCCAGGAGGCATGTGCTAAATGTCTGATAAAGAAGAGGGTGAGTGCACAAATGAGTGAATGAATAGCATATAACCTAAAAGCTAATAGTATAGAGTACTGAGACTAATTTCTATGGGGTAATGAGATCAATTTACATTCTGCTTCCCAAAGAATCTCATAGAAAATATTCAAAGACGACCTGGGCTTCACCTTGGATGAGAAACCTAAATCAAAACCAAACCCAAACCAAACCAAACCAAAGCACACACACAACAACAATAACAAAAAGCCCTTAGAACTTTTAGAAATCTATAGTTTACCAAACAAAAGATGAAAAGAAAGAATAATTTCAAAGAAACTAGGGCCAGGCTCTCAGGGAGGTAGGACCCATTTCCTCCTCACCCAGGAGGATTTCCTTACACTTTGCTGATTTTCAGTTCATTTTATTATAATTATTAGAATTATGTCAAATTAGAAATATAAATTCATTTTAGTAAACAAATATTCTCTATTAAAAATTAAATGCTACATTAAAGGTTCATGTGCTAGCAATCATTTATTCTTAATGTGGATTAATTTACTTATTTGCTTTCCTAACATCTAGTTGAGATTAGTTGGATTTTGCCTAGGAAAACATTGGAAATGTCAAGGTTAAAGAATTTCAAAGATTAAAAGAAGCTTGGGTGAACTCTACAACTGAAATCAGGGTAGGGGTAATTATTTGCTTCAGCTTGGGCACAAAAGATAGGAAGAAATAAACTTGATGAATCAGGATCCCTTGGGTGCCCTGAGCTTGGGTGCTCTCCTCTTTCTTCTTTCCTCTCTTGGCCCTACTTTGAGGGCATACAACTCAGGCTGAGTTCATTAATTCTGTGTCTAGAGTGAGTGGAATTTTATTGACTAGGCTGGAACTGTAACCATCCTATATAATAAAAGGCTAATATGCAAATCGACCAAACAATGAAACGACCAGTCGCTATGATGTGCACTGACCACCAGGGAGCAGACACTCAATGCAGAAGCTGCTCCCTGGTGGTCAGTGTGCTCAGCCAGAAGCTGAGCTCATGGCTGGTGAGTACAGTGCTGGTGGTGGGAGCCTCTCCTGCCTCTGTGGCAGCACTAAGGATGTCCAACTGACAGCTTAGGTCCGCTCCCTGTGGGCTCCCGGACTGGGAGAGGGCACAGGCCAGGCTGAGGTACCTCCCTCCTCCAAGTGCACGGATTTTGTGCACCAGGCCTCTAGTCACTTATAAAAGAATTTCCCTGGGAAAAAGTTTGTGTTTGAGAGGAATAATTTATAAACATAGCTTTGGACCCCAGTCTGAGGTCAGCTTCTCCTTCAGTTCCCATCAATTCAGATGGACTGATATTTAATATGTGAATGGCTGTTCTGAACAGCGAGGGGAGCATCCCTGGAGATTTTGGTGAGGATTTGTAATTTTAATGAGTTTTTACTTGAGAAACTCTGGACATAGCATTGAACATATTAATTAGAAGAGAAGTTTACATAAATATTTATATAAGTAATGACCAGGCTTCCTACTTAGCAAGGGAACAAGTTGCCTTACGCTTAGGGGTGGAGGAAAGAGGAGATGAATTTTGAGTGATGGAAACAGCAGAGGGAAATAGCAGGAAGAAAGGCAGAGAAGCAGAAAATGCAAATAGTGCTTTCAGTGGGCAGTTATTCATTCATCATCTTATATTCACTGAACACCTATTATGTGCTGGGTGAATAAAGTCACATTCTCCACCATTTGAGTCTAGCTAGATGCATAGGAGCCTTAAACACAGAATTATCCAATGTGTTGAATATTTAACCATATAAGAGGCTTATGGAATGTTCTGTATTTACTATTGACCCAACCTGGTGGTGGTGGTGGTGGGGGGGCAGGGGTGTGGTCAGGGATGCTTCCCACAGAAGATGGTACTTGGACTTCAGAGGATGTATGGCAAACAGAGTGGTTAGAACTTAAAGGCAACCAGCTGGCCAGCCAAGGTGGAGTAGAGAGTGTGCCATCATTTTAACTTTTCCCTTCTTACAAATGCCTGCAGCAGCATCTATGGGAAACAGCTCTTGCAATTTAAAGATATTGCACAATCCTCTGGGCAAGGGTTTGGGGTGTGATGTGCACTGGATGGGAAGGTGACATAGGCCCTACTCATCTAAGAAACAAGAAAAATCATTCTCTGGTCTGCACAGTTTTTTTGTTTGTTTTTGTGGTTGTTGCGGTGGTTGTATTTTTAGCATAATCATTTGTAGTGATTGCCCATTTCTTTTTTTCTTCCTTCTTTTAACTTTTGGCCCCCTTCACCCATTTCTCCCACTGATTTGCTTCCCTAGCTGAGGGCTCTCAGGAAAGAGGCTAAAATGGAAGTCATGCTTGGAAGCCATCTTAGGTTGATGCTAATGGTGGGGAAAAGTGGCTTCTTTTCTCTTTGAAGCTGAAAGGATGCTGTGTTGGTGAGCTGATGGAGAGAGATGTGTTCTACTAGGAAACAAATTTGTGAGTCCTAGAAAACAGCTACATTTTGTTCATCCTGTTTCTTCTCCCAGTCTGGGATAGGCAGGTAGGGTACTGATAAAAACACAGGAGGGTCCACTTCTCCCTCTTTTGGGAGAAGCTTTTTACCCATTTTCTTTTGAAGGAAAGAAGATAGGATTTGGAGGCAAAGTACTTGTAATGGAATCTTCCTTTGTCACTTACAAATGTCACCCCATATCTCTGAACATGAGCCTCATTTTCCTCATCTATAAGAAATAGGAACAGTGATCCCAATGCACATGATGGTTGCAGGGATTAAATGAGGTAATGAGAAAGCACTGGGCATATCTTTTAAATAGTGTTTAATAAATGTGTTTTTTGGAATTGTTGCTGTTATTTTTTGAATGCAAGACAAATGCTGATTCAGCTATGGGTCAAGAAAGCATGAGCGATTTTTAAAAAGGGGGTTTGTTATTTATAAACTCTTTCTCTTGCCATTAAAAGGCTAAAAATACAAAGCTGTTGTTCTTTCAAAGTATGAGTAAAAAATAATCATAAGCAGCTGAATAAATTTGCAATGAGTCAGGTGGGAACTTTCAGTCTGTTGCAAACACAAGGTTGGCTCATCATGGCCACACCACCCACTGCTTGCTTTTGGAGGAGTTACCTGGAATTTCTTGACAGCTTCTCTGGCTTTTAAAAACAAGCATAAGGAAGGAGATCTAAAAGAAAATTCTAAGAATATTTCCTCAAGACTTTTGATAAGAATATTAATACCTTCTTCAGCTTTTAGGCAAGCCAAAACCAATCTAATTAAATTGTTCATTACAAGCTCCTTTTTTAAAAATGAGGTTGCAATCTAAAGAAAAAAAATACCCATAGTTTTCTATGATAATAAGGAGAAAACTAAAAGACCAAGTAATTATATTTTGGAATAATCTTCTATCAAAGTATCTTTCTTAAATTCAAAAAGAATAGCGGAGTGTTTGGAAGTCATTTGCTTATAGTGCTAGAAAGCTCAATAAACCATCCCATTCAATTCATTCTCTTTATTGCTCTTGTTTTATAATTCAGACTTTAGAAAGCAACTGCTTCTGCTCCTGTGTTCCCAGTCCTCTTCCCCCCCCCTACCCCCCCCACCCCCGCCATGCCTGTCCCAAGTAATGAATGAGGCATTCTACAGGCCACAATTGCTAGTCACTATCTATTTGTGAATTGATTAAATCATAAAAGTTAACACTAAAATTTTGAGGGTTTCTACTCCCTACCCCCCAAATATACTTGGTCTTATTTTTAAACCTTCTGTTCTTATTTTATGAGGTCTATTTCTATCCTGATTTCCTTAAACATTTTGAACATTTGTATGTTAGGAGGCCCTATCCAATTGCTTTATTATTTGTGGCTTCTTCAGGGACAAATTCTATTTGTTTTATCTGTGGAGGCCTTTCTTTTTCAACAAATGAAAATGGTGGCACCTATGGACTCTCTCAGTCAACAGCAGCTGCTCTATCCACCTTCGAAGCCATTCGCCTGTGCCCTCCACATAAGCTAATTATAGTATAGTGATGGTGTCCTCCCCCACCCCCATTTAAAAATTTAACTGTTTACTCAAATGAATGTTTTCCTGGCATAGCATTTGGATAGTTACTGTGACCCTTAGTTGATGAGGTCAAGGTTATAGGTTTGGACTCTATCTAGATTAGCTGGTTTCACTCCATTTATGGGAAAAGACTGTGAGTCTCTTAGGTATCCCCTTTTATTGATTGGTAATACTAAGTGACAGAGTAAAGGCAGATTGGTTCATGACTGTACATCAAAATGAAAAGCATACACTGCAATCTACACTAATAAAAGAGAAACATGCAAATTGGTGTCACTCCACTATGCCCACCAGCCAATCAGGGCGACTATGCAAATTAACCCAACAAAGATGGCAGTTAATTTGCATACACAGGTGTGGAGTGAAGCCTGAAGGCTCTGGCTGGAGTGAAGACTGAAGACTGACGACTGCAGAGGCTTGCCTCATTGTGGCCGGAGGGGAAAAGCCTAGCCTCAAGGCCTGGCTTCTCTGCTGCGGCCGGACCAAAGGCCTGGGTCCCGGGTGCCGGAGAAAAATCGGTGCCGGCAGACAGGGGAAGGAAGGCCTATTGTGTGAATATTCATGCAAGGGGCTTCTATTTAGACAATAAATGACATTATTGTATGAAAAAGGTGGCACAATATGTTATTGTTAAAATAACTCCTACAAAATGAACCTATTCTCAGATTCTTTGTAGGGAAAATACAACTTTTTAAAGTTCAGCAATCAGTTAAGGTGGTTCAGTTGCCCAGATAAAACATAGACATGAAGGTAGAGAATTATAAAAGAATGTTATAATAATCTTATTTAGAATACTATTTTGAAGTATTATATTAAGTTAATGTTCTGAAGAGCTAAATGAACTTTTGTTCTAAGAAAATGAATTCTGTAAGGGTAATTTTATTTGATTTATTTATAATTAAATTTTTTTCAAATAGTTTTGTACATATTACATTCTTTGCTTTTTTATTTTTTATACTAAAGTGCTGTAAACACTGAGAAACAGCAGAACAGCCAGATAGAGAATGCACTGGACTAGTGTCCTGTTGAAATGTCTGCTCATTCTAACCAGTGCACATCATGTGCAGGTAACTTGATCTCTTATTTTGATATCCTTTAGATATTAAGAAAGATGTTTAGAATGAGAATAACAACACTTGTTCTCACCTCTATTTCATAGAATGTTAAAGGTAAAAAAGTGAGGTCTTTGAAAAACATAAAAGTACTGAAAATACAATCTTTCTACAATTGAAGAGTAAGTAAAATGAATTTAATGAGAGAAAATTCAGAACTTCAAATGACTAATAAAATTTTTTCACTCAAAAATTCAGATAAAAAATTGGGTTGATACAACTGACATATAAGTATTACATTAGTTTCAGGTGCACAACATAATAATTTGATATTCATATATATTGTGAAATGACCACAATAAGTCTAGTTAACATCCATCACATACATAGATTTTTTCTTATGTTGAAAACTTTTAAGATCTACTTTCTTAGCAATACTCAAATATACAATGCAGTATTATTAACTATAGTCACCATGCTGTATATCACCCAGCACTTATTTATTTTATAACTGGAGGCTTGTATCTTTTGATTCTCCTTTGTGCCGTTTTATTCCTTTTGTATCTTTTGACTCATCCATTTTGCCTGTTACCCCTGCCCCCTGCCTCCCCTCTAGTGACCACCAATCTGTTCTCTGTATTTATGAACAGTAGACATATTTTCATTTTTATAATCTACTGCTTTTATTTCAGAACTAGAGGCCCAGTGCACAAAAATTTGTGCACTCGGGGGGCAGGGGGAGGGGGGTCCCCCAGCCCGGCCTGTGCCCTCTCGCAGTCTGGGACCCCTCGGGAGATAATGACCTGCTGGCTTAGGCCTGCTCCTGGGTGGCAGAGGGCAGGCCCAATACCTAAGTGCAGCCCCTGGTCAGGCTCAGAGCAGGGCCGATTGGGGAGTTGGGGCACCGCCCTGTCATGCACAGAGCAGGGCGGATTGGGAGGTTGCAATGCCACCCTCAGTCACGCTCAGGGTAGGGCCGGTTGGGGGGTTGGGGCACCGCCCCCTGTCACACTCAAGGCAGGGTCGATGGGGAGGTTGCGACGCCACCCCCTGTCACACACAGAGCAGGGCCCATCAGGGGGTTGGGGTGTCGCCACTGTCACACTCGGTGCAGGGTCGATGGAGAGGTTATGGCTCTACCCTATCACACACAGAGCAGGGCTCGTGGGGGGGGAGGGGTTGGGGCGCCGCACCCTGTCACACACAGAGCAGCAGGGCAATCAGGGGGTTGGGGAGCTCCCCCCTATCAGGCACAGAGCAGGGCTGATCAGGGGGTTGGGGTGCCTTCCCCTGTCACGAACAGAGCAGGGTGGATAGGGAGGCTGTGGCCCCGCCCCCTGTCACACACAGAGCCGCAGGGCTATCAGGGGCTTTGGGCGCTGCCCCCTGTCACGATGATCCCGGTGCCGGGAGGCATATTACCCTTTTACTATATAGAATATCAGCCTGGAGCATGGGTGGGGGCCGGCTGGTTTGCCCTGAAGGGTGTCCTGGATCAGGGTGGGGGTCCCCACTGGGGTGCCTGGCCAGTCTGGGTGAGGGGCTGAGGGCTGTTTCCCGGCTGGTGAGTGACTAAAGCTTCCAACCGCTCCTTGTTTTCTATTCTTTTTTTTTTTTTTTTTTTTTTTTTTTTTTTTTTTTTTTTTTTATTCTGGGCCAGGTTTAGCTCTGAGGCCTCACTGCTGAAAACATCGATACAATGTTTTGGTCCGGCTGGATTTCAGTCTGGCTGGTTTCTGGTGTTTTGTTTAGCTTCTTATTTGCAACATAGTACATAGTTGCTTAGAGTTGCAGTTGAGAGGCCGGCAAGTGAGGCGGGGAACGTTGGAGTCCGCAGCAAGCAAGCCTCCCTGTTTGCTTCAGTGCCTGGCTGCCGGCCGCCATCTTGGCTGACAGTTAATTTGCATATACTCACTGATTAGCCAATGAAAAGGGTAGCGGTCATATGCCAATTACCATGTTTCTCTTTTATTAGTGTAGATAATAATGAGGCACTTGATTAATGTCAAAAGAAAGGTAAAACTGTAGATATTGTATAGCTTCTACATTTAATATTTATGACAGCAATTGTTTGTGTACAAAGTGGGGCCCTCAGGCTAACTCTGGCTAATAGACATATTTTCTTTAAAACAAAAATTTATATATTTTTATTGGTTTCAGAGAGAAAGAGAGAGGGAGAGAGAGATAGAAACATCCATGATGAGAGAATCACTGATCAGCACACCCAGGCATGTGACCTGACCAGGAATCAAACTGTGACCTCCTGGTTCATAGGTTGACACTCAACCACTGAATCACACTGGTTGGGCCAGATATATTTTCTTTGGCCCAAATGCATTTAGAGCTTTGGAATTTTAATCCTCTATAGATCACTACTCCCCACCACTCTATGTTTCCCGATGCTTTAGGTAAGTGCTTTTTATTTTATTTTATTTTTTTAAAATATATTTTTATTGATTTTTTACAGAGAGGAAGGGAGAGAGATAGAGAGTCAGAAACATCGATGAGAGAGAAACATCGATCAGCTGCCTCCTGCACATTCCCCACCGGGGATGTGCCCAGAACCCAGGTACATGCCCTTGGCCGGAATCGAACCCGGGACCCTTCAGTCCACAGGCTGACGCTCTATCCACTGAGCCAAACCGGTTTCGGCTAGGTAAGTGCTTTTTAGAAAAAATCTAATGTGAGGCACATGTAATTTAAATTTCCCTTGTAGCTACATTAAAAGTTAAAAGGAAACAGGTGAAATTAATTTGAATAATATATTTTATTTAACCCTATATTTCAATATGTAGTCAATATAAAATTATTGATATTTTCCATTCTTTTTTTTAATACCAAATCTTCAAAATGCAGAGTATAACCTGTGTTTCCAGCATATCTCAGTTGAAACTAGCCACACTTCAAGTGCCCACCCACCACTTGGGGCCACCTCATTGGACATGCAACATTAGGTGCTTAAGTCACATACCCAGCCCTTCTAGCAACAGGAGCATTACCATCACCTGGGAATTCCTTAGGAACACAAGTCTCAGGCCCCATCCCAGGCCCACTAAATCAGAGACCCTGTGGGTGGGGTCCAGAAATCTGTGGTGCTGGAAGTGGAACAGCTAAAAAGTACCAGAAAGAGGTGGAATGGCTCAGAGAGGGGGCTGACAGGACAGGCACTGCTCATAAGCAACTTGGACCGGACCATTTTGCCAGCTCTAACCATTCTCTTGAATGCCTATATAATTTTAAAACATTAAATTACAATGATATTACACCACTTATTGTAACAAAGAGTCTAGACCATTCTATTTCCTATTTATTAGCACTCCATTTTCTTGTGTTTTCTAATTAAATAGCCTGTGATAAGAGGCATGGATACTAGGTATAGTAAAAGGTAAACAACACTTTGCCAACTGAAAAAATACGATGAAATACTTGTGACTGCTGTTTTTTGTGAAAATTTCATTAGCAATAAATGAGTTACCAGATGTCACACATCAAATTTGAAATTAAAATATATTCCCAGTATTTGTGTGCAGTTTGAGCAGGAGGGAAAAATGTACTGTTTCCAAGAGAGCTATATGAGATAATGCACCACTTCTATCCTTGACTGCTGTTTCTGCTCTAAATGTAAAATAAAATGTACCCCTTGGTTTGAAAAGTGGGAATAGAGCCTTTTGCAAGGGCTACTTAGTGAAATAGCACATTACTCATACAGCAGCAACTCTGTAACGGCAAGGAGAATATTTTTGAACATTCTGTGCCACATCAAGACCACCATCTCCTCTTGTTTTTAACTTTGCTATAGCAATTTCTCCTCTTCACACCTTCACTTTCAGCAAGCGATTTCTACTTGTATTACCCACAAAAAACACTGTTCTATCAGCAACTGTGGATGTCAAATCCACTCTTCCTGAACTTGCTGTAACAAACCTGGTAGTGTTTCCTCTCCCCATGAGATATGAAACTTTCCTTATATTGCTCTAGCTAGCTAGCTGAGCTGACTGTCCTTGTCCTCAGCCACATGCCTCCACATGCCTCAGCCACATGCCTCCACAACATGGTTAGAAGGGAATCCACAGTAGGAAATAGGACAGCACAAGTTCATGTGAGCCAGCAGAAGTTTCAAATGACAAGCTGGTGTGATAGAAATATCTAGCACCCTCTAGTTTTTATGAATAAATAGTTTTGGCTGATGAAGGCTCATATTCCTTTGCAATTTCAAAATCTCCAGTTACTCAGTTCCAGCTGGAAACCATGGCTGTTAGAAACTTTATTTATTTCTTGTCAATTAATTTTATTCTTAGGTGAAGCTTATAAGTAAAATTAAGAGGGTGAAAGTGAATTGTTAGTATCAAGCTTCCTCTTGGAGAAATATTTTCATTGAATTTCTTTACACACAGAAATCCCCAAAGCATTTAGAAGTTCATTTCTGGATCATTAACAACTCATGGGGGTTTGAGGGGAATGGTGTTTCAGGAGCTACTACCCTTTGTCTTAAAGGAAAAGGCACCTTGAAATGATTATCAATGCCAATGTGGGAAATGCCAACTTAAAATTTTCAGCCACTTAACTTCAGCACAAAGTGACAAGTGTTCAAATAAGCTTATTTAATGTGCAATTGTTTTATACTCCTCTTTTTATGGTATCTGATGCACAAAGAGGACTTAAAATAGTGGCTCTATATTAACATTAGTAACGTTTATGATTTATGATTGATTGAATGCTCACCATGTGCCCAGTATTGTGATAATCGCTTTTATTTCTATAAGACCTCAAGAGATATGGACAGACTGTGTCTCCCCACAACTCATAGGTTGAACCCTTAATCACGAAGATGACTATATTTGTCAATAGGGCCATTAAAGAGGTAATTAAGGTTAAATGAGGTCATACGATTGGAACCCTAATCCAATATGATGGGTGGAAAGCCCCATGAATGTGCTTGCAGTATGAAGAAAAGCCATAGGAGCACAGGAAGAAGGGGACCATCTGCAAAGTGAGGGAAAGAGGTTTCACAGAAACCAACCCTGCCAGCACCTGAACTTCTACCCTGCAGAACTGTGAAAAAATTAATGTCTGTTGTTTAAGCCACCCAGTTCCAGTCTCTGATATGTTATGGCAGTCCAAGCAAACTAACATGAGGCCTGTGAGGGAAGGCCTCATTATTTCCATTTTTCAGGTGAGGAAACAGGTTTAGAGAGCAGGTCCTTACATTTCTCACATTCTAAAGTTTCCAGGCTCAGTTATTTATTTATTTATTTATTTATTTATTTATTTATTTATTTATTTATTTTTTATTGATTTCAGAGAGGAAGAGAGAGGGAGAGAACCATAGAAACATCAATGATAAGAGAGAATCATTGATTAGCTGCTTCCCGCACACCCCCTACTGGGGATTGAGCCCACAACCTGGGCATGTGCCCTTGACTGGAATTGAACCCGGCACCCTTCAGTCCTCAGACTGATGCTCTATCCATTGAGCTAAACCAGCTAGGGCTCAGTTGTAGTTCAATGCTTCTCAATTGGAGGTAAATTTGCTCTTCAGGGGTATTTGGCAATGTTTGGAAACATTTATGGTTCTCACAATAGGCAGAGGTAGGAAACTGTTGCTGGCATCTAGTGGGCAGACAGCAGGGATACTGCAAATCAACCGAGAAAGCACAGGACAGGACCCTGCAACTAGGAATTATCTGGCCTAAGATGGCAGCAGTGCTACTGTTGAGAAACCTAGGTCTAGTTCCTACTTTTTTTTTCAACTTTTGATAATCTGTAATTCTTATATTTTATGGAATAAGTTAACTCTATATTTTATTGGTGATGTTTGTTTCGTGTATCATATTCATATCTTCCCAGGGAAACTATAGATCCTTCAAAGGATAAAATCCTATTAGGTAACCTCCAAATACCCAAGGTCATGTTGAATACTTAGAAGGAATTCTGAAATTGATCTGTTGTGTCAGATCATTCTAGAAATTACCCTCTTTGGCCATTTCCCAGAGCTCCGGCATTCTGCACAAGTACACTGGAAGGGAGCATTGGAGGTTACAAGGTAAGGTCTTCAAGAAATTTGATGCTTATAGTGGCCCCAAGGCTGCCTCTGGAGGGAGGAAGCCACCCAGTCTAAAGTCAAACCCTGCCCTCTGGTGGCATCAATGCCAAGGATACTGCCAACTGGGAATCTGACTGAGAGCCAGAGGGAGTCAGTCTGTAATTAGGTTCTAAACTGACTGCAATATTTGAATGTAAATTCAACTTTGCATTCATTCATCTTAGGCCCTTTTTCTCTGTGGGACAACACATTAAATGTAGCCTGTCATCAATGCTCTCGTTAGAATTAAGCTAAGTAGAGAAAAGTGAGAGACAAAGAGGATAAACATGAGTAGTTACAAATGATAATTTCTGCAAGTTTGGCAACCAGAGTTTCAGTTACTTGGTTTGAGTCTGTGCCTTACCTCCTCTACCCAGCTGCTTTACTGATCCATAAAGACACTGAATCGTTGTTTTTGCAGTCAAAGGAGAGCATTTGTGGAAAGGGGCCTCTAGAGGAGCAATTAATAGATTCTGTGGCCAACATTTGAGTTGTTCATTGGTTCCTGTAGTGTTTTCCCTACAACTTTCTTATAGAGTGGTTCTAGAAGAAAACACTATTGTGTTTGAAATACCAGCTAAATCTGTGGAAATTATCCTTTCCTCTTTTTCCATTAAGAACTCTCTTCTCTTACTAGGAAAATACCACTGTACTTATTATCACAGAGTGCAGCCTTTTCTGTATACTGATGCCAAGTGAGCAACATTTTAGTGAGGCATTGAAGTCATGATATGCAACTCCACTGAAGACAAACAAGGTCATTTAGAAGGTCTTTTCATTGAGGACATCAGAACTTTCAAAAGATACAGGTAGCCTTTCCTGGATAATTGGGATAAGACAGAAATAAAGAAAAAAGTCAATAAAGTAGAAAAATAAGCCATCAGATGGAAGCACTCAGAATTAAGAGTGAAATATATGGTGAATCTTTAAAGTGGGTGAAAGAATGTCAAATCTTTTTTTTTCCCTTAGATTTATTTATTTATTTTTTGAGAGAGAGAGAGAGAGAGAGAGAGAGAGAGACAGGGGAGGGGAGAGAGAGAGAAAAACATCTGTGGGTTGCCTCCCACACATGTCTCTACTGGGGATCAAACCCCAAACCCCCAATCAGGAATCAAACCAGTGACTTTTCAGTATACAGGATGATGCTCAAACAACTGAGCCATACTGGCCAAGACCTAATGTCAAATCTTAATATATAAAACCAGAAACAATGAGTAAGAAAGCAACATAATTTAATAAGTCAAGAGTAGAAGTCAGTTGATCACAGGATATATAAGGGGGAAAAATAACTTAGAACAAACACTAGTCTAGAACTTGGGGTGGGTTTTTTTTGTCTCTCTAGAAATTGAGATCTTAGGCAAATCGTTAAACCTTCCCTGAACTCTGATCTGACAAATAAGAATGAAACTCTACGGCTCGTGCCTGCCCTTGGAAGAATGTTGCAAGATTATATGTTTAAAATAATTTTCTTGAAAGACAGTATATTATACCCATTCAATATAGACTAGATATAATAAAAAATAAGTTTAATACATGGCTGAAGTGGAAAGCTAATCTATATGTCAAGAAGTATATATTGAGCACTTATAATCTTAAAGGAAACATTAATCAATGTTAGCAAAGTCTATTGGCAGGCAGGTATTACCGAAAATGATCCATAAGCTTTGAAATCACAAAGATCAGTTTAGGTCCTGGCTCCACCTCTGAGTAATCTTGTAACTGGCTAATTTATTCACCATCTTTGAGCATTAGTTTCCTCATCCTTAAAGTGGACTGAAAACTTACTGTATACTGTTAACATGAGGGTTAAATAAAACAAGGGGGGGAAGATTGCCATATATTAAACACTCAATAAATCTAATACCTAATATTATTTTTATTTATTATTATTGTCATTATATATATATTCTTAATATATATTCATATGTCCCCAGACAAATACTAAGTTAATTACCCCATAATTTTACTTCATATATGTGTTATTGTCACATTATTATGCATGGCCAAAAAAACAAAGTGGAATGATAAGAGCCCTTCAGTATGGTGTTCTAATGTGTTATTAATCCCATAAAGCAATGTAAAAAGGATCCATAAAGGATGCACTTTTAAGAAGTGAAAGTATGAACATCTAAAGCACAGATGATTTGAAGATAAAGTTGGGGGAGGAAAATGTATCATACTATAGGCCTTTGATACCTCAATAATTAAATGAAAAAAATTTCCTTCAAAATTCAGGATTCAGAGAAAAAATTTCTTTGCCAACAGCTCCCCCAGTATTCCAATAACTCTCTTCCTTGAATTATCTGAGTTAATATGTGGTAATTGTTCTTTAATATGATTTCGTGAGATTCACTTTGTAATAATTATATAATACTGTATTGTTTAAGATAATAACATTTTTGGTATCACTTTATTAATATATAAAATAATAGAAAAACAAATTAGACTAAATATTTTTGTGCTCAGAATAGAGCAAACAGATTTGTGAAGTTCATTAGAACTTTGTGAGAATCCTACATAATCAAAGAGAAACATGCAAATTAAGTGTCCCTCTGCTATGCTCAAGCCACACCCACAAGCCAATCAGGAGGGAGTATGAAAATTAACCCAACTACGATGGTGGCGGCCACAGAGCTGGAGCAAGAAGGAGGGTTGGGTTGCCCCTGAAGATGGAGGAAGGCAAGCTTCCTGCCTGCCCTGGCCAGGCCTAGGCTCTGCTCAAGGCTACAAAGTTTCAACTATAGAAGATAAATAAATCCCAGAAAAAAAAGGAGAGGCTGGGAGCTTGGGTGCCAGGGGGCATGGCCAGTCTGAAAACGGCCCTCAGCCCCTCACCCAGGTTGGCCACATCCCCATGGGGTGAGGGTCCCCGTTGGGGGGCTTGGCCAGCCTGCAAACAGCCATCAGCCCTTCACCCAGGCTGGCCAGGGACCCCAGCAGGACCCCCACCCTGATCCAGGACACCCTTCAGGGCAAACCAGCTGGCCCCTACCTGTGCACCAGGCCTCTATCCTATATAATGAAAGGGTAATATGCAAATTGACCCTAACAGCAGAACGACTGGGAATGACTGGTCACTATGACACACACTGACCACCAGGGGTAAGGCACTCAATGCAGGAGCTGCCCCCTGGTGGTCAGTGTGCTCCCACAGGGGGAGCTCTGCTCAGCCACTAGCCAGGCTGATGGCTGCCAGCACAGTGGTGGTGGTGGGAGCCTCTCCCACCTCCTCAGCAGCGCTAAGGATGTCCGACTGCAGCTTAGGCCTGCTCCCCGCTGGCAAGTGGACATCCCCCGAGGGCTACCGGGCTGCCAGAGGGATGTCTGACTGCTAGGTTAGGCCTGATTCCCTGGGAAGTGGGCCTAAGCCAGCAGGTGGACATTCCCCGAGGGGTCCCAGACTGTGAGCGGGCACAGGCAGGGCTGAGGGTCCCCCCCCCCGCCCCCCCAGTGCACAAATTTTTGTGCACCCGGCCTCTAGTAACTTAATATGCTAATAATTTTGAATATCATGAGATGAAGAGGTTCCAATTCAGAGAATATATGTTTATAAATCAGTCGATTTCACTAGGCATAGTATACATGTCAATGATTGGCTTAAAGCTAGTTTCCAGATAAATTACACAGTTTCTTTGTGCTATACCAACAAATTATAATGTTCTCTTTACATAAAAAGTCATTCTGCAACTATGGACTTTCAAATTATTTGGGGGAACAGCTTTAGCTTAGTGTGGATCAGGAAGTCACATAAATTTATGCTCTAGAAGGAAATATATGGGTCAAATTTATTGCTTTTCTTCAGAAAATATAGGAATATATATGTATGCCCATTGTCCCTGTACATATACACAATTGCTATGCTGCAAATGCTGTTTGGGTTGACAGGTTATCCCAGCAAAGTCTATTTTAACCTATAATGTAGTTGAACTATTATTCTCTACTAGAGGCCCAGTGCACGAAATTCATGCACTGGGGGGAGTGTACCTCAGCCCAGCCTGCACCCTCTCCAATATGGGGCCCCTCGGGCCTAAACCGGTAGTCGGACATCCCTCTCACAATCTGGGACAGCTGGCTTCCAACCGCTCACCTGCCTGCCTGCCTGATTGCCCCTAACTGCTTCTGCCTGCCAGCCTGATCACATCCTAACCACTCCCCTGACAGCCTGATCAATGCCTAACTGCTTCCCTGCTGGTCCGATTGCCCCCAACTGCCCTCCCCTGCTGGCCCGGTCTCCCACAACTACCTTCCTGTGCAGGCCTGGTCCCCCAACTGCCCTCCCTCCCCTGCAGGCCAGGTTGCCCCTAACTGCCCTCCCCCTGCCAGTCTGGTAGCCCCTAACTGCCTTCCTCCGCAGGCCTGGTCCCTCCCAACTGTCCTTCCTCCCCTGCAGGCCTGGTCCCCCACAACTTCCCTCCCCTGCTGGCCCAGTTGCCCCAACTGCCCTCTCCTGCCAGCTTGGTCGCCTCCAACTGCTCTCCCCTGCAGGCCTGGTCCCCCCCCAACTGCCCTTCCTTTGGCCTGGTCGTCCCTAACTGCCCTCCCCTGCTGGCCATCTTATGACCACATGGGGGCGGCCATCTTGTGCCCACATGGGGGTGGCCACCTTGTGCGAGGGTGTGACGGTCAATTTGCATGTTACCTCTTTATTATATAGGATAGTATTTTGCTTTGATTGAAACAACATATGTCAGAGATTTGTAACAATTTATTGCTGGAATGGTCCCTAGAAATGATATGTTCCAGGGTTCACATATTCACACAATCAGAGGGGCTGGGTGTAACAGGTGGGTGACTCAGGCATGATGGTAAATGCAGGACCCTTCCCCTTCCTCAGAGGAAGTGGAGCTGGGGAAGAGTCACTTGTCAGCTACAACCAATTATGGCAATTGTGATAAGGAGAGATACAGGCCAATTTCTTAAAAATAAGCTTGAAATTTTAAATTTTATGAGAAATATCTTATTTTGAAGTGTTTTCAACTCATGCAGGTAGGAAAAAAAAAAGCAACACTGTGTTGAACTAAAATCAAATCTGGTCCAAGGGCTGCCAGTTTACAACATAGGATGTAGGCCAACCACCTATTTTTACAACTGAGAAACAGACTGTAAGCTCCTGCAAGATGCTGCAGACCTGTGTTGCAATGTTTTTAAACTGCACTAAATACCTTAAGTCTATCTTTTTTTTTTTTTTTTAATATATTTTATTGATTTTTTACAGAGAGGAAGGGAGAGGGATAGAGAGTTAGAAACATCGATGAGAAAGAAACATCGACCAGCTGCCTCCTGCACACCTCCCACTGGGGATGTGCCTGCAACCAAGGTACATGCCCTTGACCGGAATCGAACCTGGGACCTTTCAGTCCGCAGGCTGACGCTCTATCCACTGAGCCAAACCGGTTTGGCCCTTAAGTCTATCTTGATTAGACATCCCTTCCTTCCATTTCCACAATTCATGACAGAGGAGATGGAGGTAATAGGAAAGCAGAGGGGTGACTGGATGAGGTTATTATTCACCCCTGCTCCCATACAGCTGGGTTGCCCCCCTTGGGTGTGCAGGAGATGGATGGAGCACAGTGCAACAACTTTCAGAGCGGCAATCTGGATGTCACCTTTCACTTCATTGTTCCTGCCAGCAACTGATTTTTCTCTTTTCATTTTCTATATTGTTAAAGATACCATTATATCTTTTAGAGCTTTTGTTGTGTTTCACTAAAGTGATGTCTCCACATGGGTGAATATAGCACAGAATCTGAGATATTTGTGTATTCTTGCATATTGTTTTAACATGCATTTAAAAGAATCATTTAGTGCCCCAAAGGTTTTCTAAAGTGAAAGGGACTGATGCTATTTCCCAGAGCCACACTGATCCAATGTCCTGGTCACATAATTGGTGATGAGGTTAAATTTTAAAAGATGTTTAGTAATTGCTAAAAGATATTTATTTTTTAAAGCTTCACTATCTAAAGTGAATTGCAATGCTCTAAGCATATTATCTGCACATTTGTGTCGCAAAATTACCTTTGTGTTTTTATACTAATATATTCTCCAAATCCGTTCACTGAAGGTTTAGGAACACAAGCAGAAACAGATAAAGAGAACATATCTGCTATTGATCAGGAGAATACATTGATTGAAGGACTTTCACTGGATTAATTCTGGGTGGATATAGGATGTTTCTAATGAACTGTAACACTTGGCTAGCATGTACATGTCTTGGTACTCCAGCTTTAATAAAACTTCCTGGACAAGTTTTCATCTTTGCTGAAAAAGTAGTTTATTTCTCATGACTATATTTTGAATTCTGTAAAAAAAAATGTACATTTTGGTTAGTTGCTTCGTTGGCTGGAAGAACACAATTCATTATTTTATACACAGTACATTGGATGGGGAAGAACAAAAGTACTAATTTCCATTTTAATTTTATGTAAAGAGATAAAATTGCATGCCTTTTCAAATCACAGTAGTTTCTTCTTATCCATGGTTTCACTTTCTGTGGTTTTAGTTACCCATGTCAAGTGTGGTCCAAAAATATTAAATTTCTTCAACCATCAACCTTATCTGCTCCTGACAATCAACCATTGACATTGTCATGGCTTGATGTCCTGATTCTGATGTATTGTTAGAAAGTCAACAATAGCCTAACACTACGTCAGTGCCTATGTCATTCACCTCACCCCATCTCATCATATAGGCATTTTGTGGTTTCATATCATCACAAGAAGAGTGAGAATAAGACAATATATTTTGAAAGAGACACCACATTCACATAACTGCCATAATTGTTCTATTTTATTATTAGTTTTATTGTTAATCTCTTACTGTCCCTATAAATCAAACTTCATCATAGGTATTTAAGTATAGGAAAAGACACAGTATATATAGGATTTGGTACCATCCACATTCTTGTAACTCAGACAGTGCCATATTGAGAAGTTCTAGCAGCTCCTTTCCATGTCAGTCCATGGAAAGTGGTGGAACCTGCTCCATGAACCAGAGACAGGCTGTGTGAATGGATCAAAGTGATGTGGAAAGGGCACACATGATGGCCTGGGGAACTTTGTTGTCTTTAACTGGTAACATCCTCCCACTCTCTTAAGGGGAGCATTCACCTAGGACTTTTCGTATTAAGCAGGTATTACGTATTGGGCTGCTAAGATCAAACTCGGGATCCAGGGAAGAATATTGTGGAGGCAGTGGAAGGAACATGGTCTTGACATCTGAAGTCCTGATTGGAGTTTTCATCTCAGACATTGTAGTTCTCATCTCTAGACATTCAATTTCAGTGTTTTCTATGTCTTCCATGTCTCTACTTAACATGTTCAGACTTTCTTTCCTCTAGCTTCTTAAACTTATGGAATTCAGTTATAATTACCATTAATGTCCTTGTGTACTAATTCCATCACCTGTGTCATTACTAGGTCTTTTTCCATTGATTTCTTTTTTTCTTCTCTTTATGGATTGCATTTTCCTGGCTTTTTGCATGCCTGGTAAATTTTTTAAAAAATTGATCTTTAGAGAGTTATAGTAAAGGAGAGAGAGGGAGGGAAGATAAGAGAAAGAGATTTGTTATTCCACTTATTTATGCATTCATTGGTGGATCCTTATATGTGCTCTGACCAGGGATTGAACCTGCAACCTTGGCATATTGGCATGACGCTCTAACCAATTGAGCTAATATAGCTAGGGCACATGCCTGGTGATTTTTGAATGGATGCTAAACACTGTGAATTTTGCCTTGTTTGGTATTGGATGTTTTTGTATTCCTATAAAAATTTTCCAGCTTTGCTCTGGGAAGCAATTACTTGCAAGTAGATTAATCCCTTTATATTTGGCTTTTGGGCTTTGTTAGGTAAAACCAGAGCAGAATTTAGTCTACGGCTGATATTTTCCCATTCCTGAGACAAAACCCTTCTGAATATGCTATCTGATGTCCCATGAATTATGAGGTTTTTGCACTCCAGCCTGTGGGAACAGGAACTATTTTCTGGCTCTGGATGATCTCTGGGGATTGTTCCTTCTAATCCTTTTGGGTGATTACTCACACACAAGCACTGAAACACAAAGGCCTCTTCGCAGATCTCTGGGCTCTTTCTCTGTAAAGTTCTCTATTCTCTGGTACTCTGCCCTGTGGACTCTAGCTCCTTGCCTCTCTGGACTTCCAACTCCATCTTCTCAACCCAGGGAGATATTGGAGCTCCTCCTGGATTCTCCTTCCCTGTGCTATGCTGGAAACTCCCTCTGGGCAGTGAGTTGGGGCAATCACAGGGCTCACCTTCCTTTGTTTCCCATCCCTCAGAGTTCACTGCCCTTTGTTGTCTGATATCCACTGTCCTGAAAACCACTGTTTCAGATTTCAGATTTTCCTATGCTCTGTCTCTCTCTCTCTCTCTCTCTCTCTCTCTCTTTCTCTTCTCTTCTCTTCCCTTCTCTCTCCTCTCCTCTCCTCTCCTCTCCTCTCCTCTCCTCTCCTCTCCTCTCCTCTCCTCTCCTCTCCTCTCCTCTCCTCTCCTCTCATTTTTAGTTGTTATTTTAGGTGAGAAGGTAATCCCTGTTACTCCATCCTGGCTCGCTTGAAGAAGAAGCCTCTGGTTTTTACTTTTGACCCTACATCTTTTGTGCTATTTGATTTTGGAGGAATTACTCAGCCTCTTCTTCTTCTTTGCCTATTTATGAACTGGGGATAATAACACAATACTTAATCAATGGAATCATACAGGGAGAGAATGTCACAGTCTATAAGGTTAGGCAAAGGAATGTTCATACACTGAGAGTGGACTTTAAAACAACACCTGAATGGGATGCATCTCCCTTCTAGCAGGAATCACCTGAGTCCTTTTCTCCTGCCCAAACAGGAATACTTGTCTTAGTGGTTGCTCTTATCCTAACTAATGACCCTGCTCTTTACCTTGTGAGCCTGCTGGTAAAGGGACTATAGGGCAAAAGACAACTTGTCTCCTCTCAGAACCCATGAAGCACACACCATGTTTAACTGAAACATTTTGCCAAAGCTATGCCACAACACAATTGTGGTACCATCAACAGAGTCTATGTGATTTACAGTTAAAAAAATCAAATTTTTTCTTATTTACACCTTATTTAAAATAGATGATCATTTTCGCCAAACTCTTGTGAAGCAGACTGCATAGAATACTAATTGAGAACATCTGCCCACCATTATAAATATATGGATCTCATTAGCTTATAATTAGTATATTGACTTTTGAAAATAGTTATTTTTTTTAAAAGGAAAGATATATTTCTCCTGTCATATTAAAATCCAACTTACTAGAGTAGTAACCAGAGTGAGGAAATAATAAAATTGTATGCCTTTTTTATTGCATGTTTTTTAGGCCAAACCAGTATGAGGCAGCTAGATTAATTACTTTTATACTGTTAAGTACTGTACATAGTTAATTATTTCATCTAAGTTGTGTCTGAACCAGACCTGTGAATTACCGTTCATGCAAGGCAATGATGATAATTTATGTACTCCATGCTACGGCTTGCTAATATATTATTTTTTACTTGAAACTAGATGTTGGAAGTTTGCAAGAGGCATTTAAAGGCTACCCTGTGACATAAGTTCTAAAATTATGTGCTTCAAAATTAAGGTTGACAACATGCTATTATAGGAAGAAATTTAGATGATGGAATTATAATAGATTTTGTCTGAAAAATTATATTTTCCCAGACTTTTACTCTGATCTGTTGACTCTTATGGTTTCAGTTTGTGCTTTTTATTCTGCCCCATTTTACAATGTGGATGTTGCTTTGGGCCCTTCCTAGGTTTTCAACATGCACAAAACCAGGTCTTACCCCCTCACCCAATATGGCTAACCAGACATTTAATTGTGGTTATAAGTGCCTAATGACCTCAGTGCTTAGAGTGGGGCTCACAACTACCCAGGAACTCACCAATCAAAACAGATGATACTAAATAGATGTTTACAACATATGAGCAACTTGACCTAGTTTGATTAACAGGTTCGCAAAGATATGTGTACATAGTCAAGTAAAAGGGAATTTTAAAAGTTTTATAAATTCAAAAATTAAAATTTAAGAGATGCCATTAAAGTAAAAACAAAAATGATGAAGAGATCAGTAAAAACAAAAGCATAATTAATAAACCGGTGCTAGAGTCTCCTTGTTACTCCCTGTGTGGTCCTAGAGGAGAGCATCTGCATCATCTGGGAGTTCCCTAGCAAAGCACTCTCAGGCCCTACCACTGAATCGCCTGCATTTCAACAAGGTGATTTGTGTATCCATTTAAGTTTGAGAAGCGCTAGTCCAGGACAGTTAGCAATCACTTAAGCTTGCGCATGGATCCAAGAATTTGTCCCTCCTGTAGACTGGAGAGCTACCCCAATTGCTGAGCTTGCCTCAGTGAAGTGTGGCTGGCCAGGGAGAGACCTGGAATAGCACAGCCAAGCTGTGGCTGTGTGAGGGTCTCCTGCATTTCCATGGATAGCCCTCAAAATTCAGAGCAAGGGTCCCACTGAGGCAAAACTGTGAAGATAGGAAAACAAAACCTATTTCACATAACAAATATCTGTCAGCTCCATTTATATATGGATTGGATGTTAATCTTTTAGAAGACTCAATACAGATGCAAATTTCTTGCTGGATCTTTGGTGGAAAGATTCTTGCTTATTTTAGGAGAATTAAGGAGCATTAAAAATGATGGGAAGTACTCCACCTTCCCTTGAAGCATATTCTTACCTTTTTTTGTTTGTATGAAATATGTGAGTTTTGCAACATGAATAATTTTAACTAACAACTGTTTTTTTCTCCTTAAAATGCTGGCACTTGCTCCTGCCTTGCAGAGGCGGTCAGACTGTTCCACCACTAGAGGTCTGTATTACCTATTTAAAGACATCATACCTAGCAGGCTGGGATTTTATGCTCTCAATGTCAATACCTATTTCTCTGTTTTAAGATTTAAAATCTTTTAAAGAGACAACACCATGGAATAAAAATTACAACACTAGGAGACGAAGGAGAAAAACTAATAGGGATCCTTCCATTCTGAAGGGGCCAAGTCTTCACTGCTATTGCTGGACAGCTGAGCACAACCTTATGCTCTGAAACTCAGAAATCAATGGCCAGTCGCAATCAGAGGAACAATATATATTTTCTGCAAAATAGTTTTCCAGAATGTATTTTAAGACCTCTATGTTTAACTTGAAATTTTAAAGTATTTATTTTCTAATTGCAACAAAAAAGTTAAAGTGATTTAATTCTCAGTTTAGCTCATTTAAAACACCAATTTTACAACATTTAAGAGTGTTTTAAAATAATATTTTCTTTTACTGGTCAGCCAATATTAGATTAAAAATTAATGTTCTCTCAATCTTAATTTATAAGGATCTGCTAAAATGTTATAAACTAATGCATGAGCTGGGCTTGCCTGGTTAATGCTATAATAGAAATGATGATTGCTAGTGGCTCTCCCAAGTTTTCACTGTGTCCCCTGCTGGCCCCAGGATTTTCACAAGAGTAGCCCATTTGAGTTAGTCCTCTTCCAGCAGTGAGTAGTGGTGCAGCTCTGAGTCCTCCAGAAATCTAAATGTGGTACCCATTTACAGAACACCTGATAATGATGAAACCTTTCTTTCCATAGTCTTATAGAACAGGACTCCTAACACATTGCACACTCATAAATTCACATTTTTAAACACAATGGTTGAAAATATTACAGACATAAAAGCTGTAATTTACTGAGTATTGCACCAGGGGTTTGGGATTCTGATGTTAGATTTTCATAGATTCTAATTATGCCTGCCTTTGGAGTAAGTGGCTACATTTGTTGCCAGGCAAGGTGTGAGCTAATAGGCTCTCTCCTTTTAAAAGGCATGATTGCATAATGCTCCTGGCCTGTGCCACCTCCAGAAACAGAAGCAGGCTGAGTGTGGCTTCTGTCTGTCACTTTATTAAAACACAACAATTTGCAAGTGTTACTTAGCAGATCAGCTGGATTCATTTCAAAGGCTAATATTTAACAGAGGAGAAAATAACCCATCCCAATCCCTTTAAAAAGTGTTTTTTGATGCATTCACAGGCAAATTACCTAGTGTTTTATATAGGTCTCAAATCTAGGACTCAAGATAATTTTAATAATGTTTTACCCTGCTTGTCTACATAATTCAACTGATCAATTCTACAGCAGAAGGAAACTAGTTCCCAGTGCAATCATGTGTACTACTGACCACATTATTTAGAACAGTTAAGTTGCATTTCTGTGTATGGCTGGTGGCATATGAATTAACAATTTTCTCACTGAAATGTAACGGATAAACATGTTTTACCCAAACCTGAATATACCTTTCAGAGCTTCTGACTCTTCTATTGTTTAAAATAAGTCTAGCTTATACTTGCATCCAATTATTAGTATAAACCTATAATTAAATATTAACAGTGTTCACTTGTATACATACGTATATGTTAAAAAATAATACCGATAGTATAGTAACTAATTTAAAATAGCAACAGGAAAATCTCAGGCTCTGGAGAATTTGATGGGTTACATCTCAGAGAGAAATGGTCACAACTAGGACCGTGGAGTCAGTCCCCAGTTCTAGTCTGATTCTGGTAGTGGTTAGCAAAGTGGCCCCTTAGGCTCAGTGTCTGTGAAAAAATAAAACCAATGAGAGAAGCCGGCCTGTAGGGGTTGTTGTTGTTATTGTTTTGGTGGATTAAGTAAAAAAAGGCAGATGAGGGGCCTGACCTAGTAAATGTCCAATGAATAGATGTTAACTATGGTTTTCTCTGATCCTTTTTGTCTACACTTATCAAATAGCAATATAATACAATGACAATAATCATAGTTGCCTCTAAGTGTTACTGTGAGAAGTAAATAAGATTCTATGTATGAAACAGTACCTGGCACTGGATGCTTCCCAAACTTGTCTCCCACAGTTTTCACCCATAAAACTGGATGGAAAGTTTGGAGAGTTTCAAGGATGATTCATCCTGGATCTGAGGTTTTTATTTATTTATTTTTGAGTGCAAAGATCTGCCATTTAGATTACTTTAAGTCTGACTTATTTCTTTCTTTTCTGGATGATGACTTAAATTTGTCACTCTACCCAATTAACAAGACAAAATATTGCATGGAAGTAAGAGTCAACTAGAAAGAAATTATTTTCAGTGCCATTAAAAAAACTAAAGTTAAGAATTTGTTCAACCTCAGGGAATGAAAACAACATAATCATGCTCAAAATGCTATTTCAACCCTTTTATTACTCCGAGCAATCGTTTTTCCTATATAGTCTCTCTTTTCAGCAGAAATTTCTGTGGGAGAAGGAAGCTGTGACTAGCTTTTTCCTAGGGACAGAATACTGACTCAATTTCAGACATTATTTTAACTAGCTTGTCTTCCCAATACTATTTGGATTTAGAATTAGAATTGCTGAATTTTGCAATGAGCACCAAAGAAAACAAAGACTAGCTACTGACATACAACTAAAAAGGCTTTACCCGGAGGAGGACTAGACGTGGCAGTTTGGCCTTGATGCAGCAATTCCCAAGGACGCCCTGGAGGTACAAAGGAGGTGCGTCCTGAAGTCGGAGACACTTGCCTGGACAGAGGTCCCATCAATTCAAACCAACTCTCACGTTTTTGTGTGAGAGAAGGAAAACCTCTCCCTTAAAGTTATCTATTGTATATTCTCAAAACATCCTAGCTCCTTGCAAGGTTGATTTTATGGAATGTCAGTGATATGAGGGGCACTGGGAAATAAATTCCTGTCTAGTTATAAATAACTAACTGTTCCTATCATTTATGAGCCCTAGGACCTGAAATTGCCCCAAAAGCTCTTTTGGGGTCACGTTTCAGTTAAAAGCCAGCCACACACTGGCAGTTAAGGCCTCGAAACCACATCTTTCTGTCAACTTGGCATAGCCTAGTTTCCACGAGCCTTCTTATATCACCACTTCTTTGGAAATCAAACCAGCATTTTCATATGTACATACCCTAAAACTCTCCACCTGTGCCAAAAATGTACAAAATGTTTACTGTAGCATTGTTTACCAGCCATTGAGTATTGCTTTTCTAGAATAAAGAAAGCTGCACGTTTCCCCTCATTCTATTCATGATTACTTCTCATTTTTCACTCTTGGGGGCCTGTAAAGCAGTTAAAAAAACTGGTGCATGTGGGGAAAGCATGGCATCACAGGTGGTTGTCTTTTCTTTGTCCCTATCTGCTAGAATTAGTAACTGGTAGGAGAGGAGCTTAGAAAATCAAGTTATCAGCAGAGAAACTATTAGTCTTCATTTTCTTGTTTCCTACCTGGAAATACAAATTGTTAAATACACCGGTTTCCTATTCCTCATTAGGAAATTTTGAAGAATAGCAGAACAGGAGAAAAAAAAAAGAAAAAGAAAAAGCATGGGGATAATGAGAAAACACCGACACTAAAAATAGCACAGCCCTAACCGGTTTGGCTCAGTGGATAGAGTGTCGGCCTGCGGACTCAAGGGTACCAGGTTCGATTCCGGTCAAGGGCATGTATCTTGGTTGCGGACACAACCCCGGTGGAGAGTGTGCAGGGGGCAACTGATTGATGTTTCTCTCTCATCGATCTTTCTAACTCTCTATCCATCTCCCTTCCTCTCTGTAAAAAAATCAATGAAATATAAAAAAAATAAAATAAAAAAAATAGCACAACGTTGTGATTGTTCCTTCTCAGTCAGAGCACCCTACATATTTACAGTTGGTTGAATTTGAGATTTTCCATTAAATAATTTTATTCCCAGTTACATGTGGATGAATGCCACATATACAATCCCAACTGTATCTTTTTGTTTAGAATTCTTTATGTTGGACTTGAAGATACAATAATTTAAATGGAATAACTGGTATATGAAATTATTTTACATTCCATGGTATCCCTAGGACTTAAGTTCATTGGTGTATTTGTCTAAGAATAAGGATTATTATTAGAAGCAATCTAATGGCAATGTCATGCAACCCTAACTCTCTGTTGTTGAAGAGTTTTATTTTAAGGCCCAGAGACATGGGGTTAAGGTCAGTGACAGGCAAAGTCTTTTGAAGTATACCAAAGGCACTAAAGAAATCAGTTGAGTATTCAGGAGGAACTGACATCAAATGCAGGTTTTCAGTCTGGCTGGTGTTGCTCAGTGGTTGAGCATCGACCTATGAACCAGGAGTTAATGGTTTGATTCCCAGTCAGGGAACATGACTGGCTTGTGGGTTCGATCCCTAGTTGGGGGCCTGCAGGAGGCAGCCATGATCAATGATTCTTTGTCATCACTGATGTTTATATCTCTCTCTCCTTTTCCCTTCCTCTCTGAAATTAATAAAAACATATATATAAAAAACCCACAGGCTTCTTTTTGTATGGTTTCTAGGATACTGGCCTATTTGCTGTGCTTGAATATTCTGGCACAGTACTGCCTCAGGGCCTTTGTGTTTGCTCTACCCTCTGTCCAGAACAATCTTCCCCCAGACTCCATAGAGTTCCCTCCACCTTGCTAAGGAGGCTTTCTCTAAATACCCATTTAAAACTGCCCCTTCCCCTCTCACTGCTTCCGAGTTCTATTCCCATTCTCCAGGTCATCCAGTCTGCTGTATTATGTATTTGACTTGATTGTTTCTCTGTCAACATGCACTGGCACTAAGTTCTGAGGCCAGGTTTTTTGTCTGCTTTGCTCACACTTCATCCTCAGTGCTGAGAACAGTGACTGCCATGTAGGTGTCTAACAAAAATACTTACTAAACGTATCACAGCAGAATCTGTTGCAAACTGCAGTCTAAATAGAAGTAACTTGTATTTAATGTAATTCTTTCAGGATTCTTACTCTCATGACATTTCTTTGATATTTCTATTTCAGATTAAGAGAAAAGAAACTTTAGGATTACCCCACACCCTTTTAATAATAAACTTCTAGGTCAGGAATGTTGCAAACTGAAATGTCATCAGGATCTGGGCAGTTAAATAAATGTGTGAAGAACCCAATATAAGGCATTAGGGAGTGGTGGGGTCTGTGATTAGTATGTTCATATACAATCTTACTTAAAGGCATTCAGATAAAAACAGAATTTAAACCACAGGCCTGTCTGAAGAAAACCTGTTTACCTGTAGTTTCCAAGGCCCATTTCAGCTGTCAGTTTGTGGCCAATAGGACCATGAAGACATTTTGTAGGTCATAACATTTTTTTCTACCCATTTTCAACTATATACTTAGGCTTGGGTATGTGCCTGACTCCACATTAGGACAGAAATACTCAACTGATCAAATCTAATTACATTTGCTTTCCAACTAAATTGTGTATCACCTTCTCCTCTTGTGAGAGACATGGCCTCTCTTAGATCCCCAACATCTGATTATTTCAAACCTAATTGATTTGTGACATTTCATTAATACAGTTAACTAAAACTAATTATACATATTGAATAAAAGTTTCCTGTGAAATGAATTATTTTACTTAGCCTAAGGGTTCTTAATTGGCATGATGAACTGCTGAGAAGGACTGCAGAATTACATCCTCTTGGGATGGTTAGCTATATATATAAAATCAGCCAATATGTATTGATAGATGATAACATAGAAACTAAAAAAAAAGTGATTAAATATGAAAGTTAAAGATATAAAAACATCCTCCTAAAAAGATAAAAATAAAAAAATTGATTACATAGATTGCTTCATTTTAAGATGTCAAATAAGTCTATTAAATTTGTCCTATCATAAGCAAGCTAAACTAATTTTTAAAATTTATTGGCATTTATTGTTTTATTCATAGTATAACTTTTCTTTTACTTAACTGGTACATACTCCATTTCTCCTTCTTTAACTCAGATGGTATGTTTTGTCTGTCTATCCATCTAATTAATTTTAAATCCTAGCAGAAATGTGAGAAGAGCCTACTACTACGTCAGTTGCCCCAAACCAAGCTGATGTATTGTGGGCTAAAACTTCCCACAAGGCCATTTCCAATGTCCTGCTCTGTCCTATTGTATTTAGATAAACATGCTCTGTATAAAATGAAGACAGGTGTTCATTAATGGTTTAATTGAATAAAAGATGGCTAATCTATTAGTGTTACATATATCACATGAGAAGCTGTTATCATTAGTGACTAATTCGAGTTGTTTTCACACTGCCAAAGCAGGTTGGACTTCTTGCATTGCATTGTTAAAGAACACACTCAGTTGTTTTTTCCTTCTGCTGTGTACACTGACCCCACTGGAGGGACCAGGAGGCAGCAAAACACCCACATTCTTCTTCTTCTTTGACCTGAGAGCATCACTGAGGAGCCAAGGCTCAGGCTCTAGGTCAAGAGAGAGCCTTGACCTACTGCCTGGTTTTATCTACAGCAGCTGTTTGCTTTCTACCATGGCCCCTGCTGTGTGTAAAAGTATTTTGGCTTTGCCTGGATGAGAGGAGGAGGAAGACTGCTCCTGACTGGATGTTGGACTTGTGGTATGACATTATTCCTGTTGTCTGTCCTAGGACCCCCTGGGTGATTTTATCATTTGTTTACATTCTGAAAAGGTGCAAAGACCTAGTTTCAGATAACTGGTTACCTTCTGCCAGGTATGCACTATATTATTACATTTCTAAGATATCCTAGACCTTTCTGGAATTTAAAAACTACTCCTATATGTTTCAATCTTCTTAAATGTCTTTATGAGAATTACCAACTAGTTAAAGGGAGAATATGACAATACTTTTGGTACTAGTCAAAAGCTCTTTCTGCCAACAAAACAGAGTCTTTGAATTTAGAGGCTAATTCTCTTTTAATTGTTGAAAATATTAACAGTAATATAATTTAAATTAGTCTCCTACATAGTTAGTTATGTGCTAAGTATATTATTTAAACCTAGGAACAATATTTATGTAGAATAATAAGTTATTCGGGATACACTCTATAAAAAGATATAATTTTTTTAATTGAAAAACATTCCACACATTGCTAATGTTTACTTTGTCTTCTTTTTCATTAGTAAGACTCTAGAACTCATATTTGACATTTACAAATTGGGTTCGAACTTCGAAATCATAAAAATTACTTATGATTTCATTGAAAAAGGATACTTCTAAGTGTGCAAATAGAACATTGGCTGAATATTTATATACCTTTGTCACAGCCAGTTATATAGCTATTTCAAATATTCGATGCTTCAATGACTCAAAGACAAATTTGTTTTTAACTTTGCTTTGTGTAACACACAACTATTAGTTCAGAAGCCAAATATAATTAAACTAGTAGGTGTAAGTGACTGAAAAGTAATTGAGACTGACATTTTAATAACAGGATCCTATTAGTGGAAAATGGTGACTGAGAACTTGAAGAATATACTATAATGGGGTGATTATATTAATTAAAATAAAAAACAAACTACCATTATTGTGATATACATAATTTGGAAATAAAAATGGAGACTACTAATATCTTGTACATTTTCATAAAAAAAAAAGAAGAAATAAGTGGTCTAAGATTTATTTTGCTTCGCTTTCCAATTGCCTAAAAAACATAAATCAGCTTTAGCCAATATAATGGAGACCTTTCTGTAATTGTAGAAAAATAAAATCTTACAGAATATAAATAGTAAGAAAGAAATATTGGCCTTTGAAAATGACCCTACATCTTTTTTAGTGTTTCTTACTCAGAGAGGTCAGTGATAGAGGTAAAAAAAGCCAACAGCCATATATTAGCTCAATATAACTGTGTACCTCTTTGCACAATTTTTAAGAAATCAATAACCTCTGACTTTAAAAAGTTAAAATTATTTTATATACTCTTCTAAAGTCAGATATATATATATATATATATATATACACACACACACACACACACACACACACACCTTTTAAGGTTTGATGAGTTTTGATAAATGTACCCATCTGTGTAATTACCATTACAGTCAATATACAGAATATTTTCATCACCCTCCAAAATCCCTTATACTCCTTCTCCCCTCCTCCCAACCCCAGTCCTTACAGTCATTGATTGGTTCTGTCCCAATAGTATTGCCTTTTTTAGACTGTCATATAAATGGAATCACACAGCATGTAACATATTCTGCATGCTCCTTTTACTGAGTGTAGCCCTAGTTTGCTCTTTTCACTGCCAAGTGGCATTTTAATTTATTTTTTCTGAGTGGCATTTTATCATGTGGATGGAGCACAGTGTCTTTTTCCTTTTCCCTGTGGGTGGACATTTGGATTGTTTCCAGTTTTCAGTAATTATGAGAGAAGCTGTTATAAACATTCATGTTTAAGTCTTTGTGTGAACATATATTTTCATGTTTCCTAGGTAAATACCAGAAAGTAAGGAGGTTGGTTAATAAGCATTTATTAAAAAAAAAAATAAGCATTTATTTAAGTTTACAGTGGGGCCTTGACTTATGAGTTTAATTCATTCCGAGACCGAGCTCGTTAAGGAGCTCGTTAACTCAAATTACTCTATCAACTCAATGCAAAAAATCGGCGGAGAGACAGCTGGTATCTCAAAAAACTCATTTGTCGGGACACTAGTAAGTCAAGGCCTCACTGTATAAGAAATTGCCATACTGTTTCCCTAATTGGCTGCACCTGACGAAGACTTTTAAGATGCTAAGACTATACCAAAGTGTATGCTGATGTAGGAACCTGATTCTCACTGAGCACAGATTTATTTTTTATTTTATATCCAGTTTTAACAGGTTTAGGTAGCATTTTTTTAAAAGTCCATGGTGAATTAGAAACAGTAAGCTAGAGGCTGACAGATAGGTTGTTAGCCAAAAATGATATTCACTAATATGACTATAATTACTGATTTTTTAAAAAGGCAGGAACCTACAGGGCTGAAATTTTCCCATTTGATAAGTTCTATTTGACAAGTCCCAAACCTGTCCATATATTAGAATCACCAGGGAATATCCAAGTGTCAGAGCCCAGGCTACACCCTTGAATGAATAAATCAGGAATATGGGGTAGAGTGAAGACAGCAGTATTTTTTTTAAGCTCCTTGGATGCTGTCAGTTTAGAACTACATCCTGGAAGCCCTGTAACGGCCTGCATGGCTCTGACAAGCCTCTGTCTTTGTGGCTTCAATGTCAGTGTTGTCCTCTCTATAAAAAGATATTCTAGGTACGTTAATTCCAAGATGATATTAACATGGTTCTAGGTATCATTAGACTGATAACAGTCATGCTTAGGAGACCCCACTGCCCAAGGAATGGCTCTACTCTGAATGGTTTCAGGGACTTCTTGGAAAGAATTTTGTTCACATGATGAAATTTTTGTTCTGTAAATTGAGACATTCATATTTGTTTTCTCTTAAATGATTTTGCTGTATATTTTTTTAGAATATTTTTTATTGATTTCAGAGAGGAAGGGAGAGACCGAGAGAGATAGAAACATCAATGATGAGAGATAATCATTGATCGGCTACCTTCTGCATGCCTCCTACTGAGGACTGAGCCTGCAACCTGGGCATGCGCCCTTGACCAGAATTGAAACTGGGACCCTTCAGTCTGCAGGCTGATGCTCTATTCACTGAGCCAAACCAGCCAGGGCAAAATATTGCTTTGTTGTTCCACTTCTTTATGCATTTATTGATTGCTTCTTGTATGTGCACTGACTGGGATCGAACCCACAGCCTTAGTGTATTGGGACGATGCTCTAATCACCTGAGCTACCCAGCCAGGGCCATATTGCTGTATGTTTTTAAAAACAGTTTGAGCATATGGAACAGTTTTTGATTACTGAGGGTGACTTATTTTGATAAGCCTGATGTAAAAAAAAAAAAACAGCTTTAAGAACTTCTCAAAAATAATTTTTGAATAGCAATTGTGAAACTTATCAGCTATTTTTAGAGCTGGTCTAAGGAGCTAAGGAATCTAGGCTATATTTTCAAAATGTTGCTCCATTTGCCAAATGTATAAGAAGTTTGGACTCTTGGAGGGTGTTCAAAGCTGAGCAGATTCTGTACAGGTGACAGTGTTTTGAACACGCTGTCTTGGTACATCTATACACATCAGTTCTATTGCTACTGACTGGATTGTGAGAAAATTTGATATTGAAGGTACTTAGGTGTCATTTCATGAAAGACTTAATTTCCTGTATTTTAATACGCAAATAAACAGGAAAAAGAAAAGGGTGCCTATGAGAACCCAATACCAGATAACCCACTACTCAGAAAATTGGAATTTAAAAATGATTTTAAATTTCCAAATAAGTTTAAGAAAGCATACAGCCTTTTTACCAATAGAAGTCTGCTGCTTTCCTAATAAATTTGTATATACAGTACTGTCCAATAGGGCTCTCTATGATGAAAGAGATGCTCTCTATCTGTGCTGTTCAGTGTGCAGCCACTGACTACATGTGTCTACTGAGCACTTGAAATGTGGCTAATACAAATGCAGAACTGAAGTTTCAATTTAATTTATTATAAATAATTCATATTTAAATTAAAATAGCCATAGTGGCAAATAGCAACCATATTGAACAGTGCAGGTCTATAGGTGTTAAACCACTGAATATGGTCTTTATTCTTTTAACTATCCTAATCAGGTTTCCCCCATTTTCATAAGTAGATTTCAACCAAAATTCTTTTGGTCCTATAAAACAAGGTTTAAAATACTGTTTACACATTACTGGTTTAAATCAATAAGAGATCAGAGTTCTGTGGTTGTCAGTTGGTTAAAGGGACATTACAAAGTTCAGAAGGTCCTTCTGAAAATACCTTTTGTATTTCAATATAATGCCCATGGGCTGGGATGGGGCCTTGGAGAACATCTCACAGGAAACCGAAGGTAAAATTGCTATAGTTAGTAGCAGAATTGGTATAGCATCGATTTAAAAAAATATTTTTATTAATTTCAGAGAGGAAGGTAGAGGAAGAGAGAAATAGAAACATCAATGATGAGGAGAACCATTGATTGCCTACTTCCCCCATCCCCCCTACTGGGGATCAAGCTCACAACCCAGGCATGTGCCCTGACCAGGAATCGAACCATGACTTCCTGGTTCATAGGTTGATGCTCAACCACTGAGCCATTCACATGGGGGCAGCATCGATTTTTTAACTAACAAAATATAACCTAGAATTAAGCATGTTTTGCTTATTCGTCTCAAACTTAAAAATTTGAAAAAGCTTTACTTTTACATAATGTTTTCTTCAATGTTCTGCTACTTGTAAGCAAAATGTAATTGTGAATGTTAGAGACTGAGGGCTTCCAACATGCAAAAGGGCGGCTGGTCCCAGCCTCCTTTCCAGGCATCACTGTCCTGCTTCTTCCATGGCAAGGTAGATGGGCTGTTAGGGACCAAGAGCTCCTTCTATTAAGTACTCTTAGGAGGTAAAATAAAGCTTCCTTAGTGTCTTCCTAACTAGGACATATATTTTAAACACTTTCTCCAGAGCTGGATTTTTGCTGAAAATATGCAGTGTAGCTTCCTAGGCTTAACCACACCAAAAAAAAAAAAAAAAAGAAAAAAAAAAAAAAAAAAAAAAAAAGCCCTAAAGATTTCCAGCAACAGAACTCTGTGGAATGTTGCTATTTTTATCTCCAAGATTAAAGCAGTCCTAAATAGTTTCCTAACACCACCATGGAGTGCCCTTCAGCAAGCATTTCCTACTTGCCAATCCAGCAAATAATAGAGCCCAGGGAAGTTTGTCAACCTTCCCACCACCCATCCTAGCTACCTTCTACTTTGATTAGGTTCAATCACACATAATCAGAAGGGGGAAACTACTCTTTTCATTCGACCTAGGGGGATTAGTGAGTGTCGCCCCTGTTATTTGGAAAGCTGAGTGCTAGTTCTTTGAGCTGAGTTTTTATCAGGAAAATAAATATTGCAAGCTGGGTAAATTCAGGAGTTTTATTTGTATGAAACCCATTTGACAGGAGTTGGGCCAACAAAGGTTCTGAGTGTGATGCCCTGTTACTCTAGGGACTCCTGCCTACCAGGGCATTAGCCAGCATGGGCATTAAAGGGAGCCTCTATCTCCAACCACATAGTGCTATTTTCCCTATTTCTTACTGGAGTAAGGGAGACTTTGTAAGAATGAGACTGAGGCATGTGGCTTTTCAGAAGGTGAACAGATCAAATTTTAAGGTTTATGTGCTTCTGGAAGTCAATGCTGGGGCATCCCCAATGACAATTCTCCCATCTTGCGGCAGTAAGAGCGCACAGCATTCTCCTGGTTCTTCCGAAGCCCAGAGCTGTGCTGCATGGAGAGCCATCACCCACTCGGAGGGCAGTCCCTGTCACAAAGGACTGCAGATCTTTCACACGGTTCAACATCAGTTTATACCTGGATATCCTGGTAACTCTGACACCATTTGCACTTAAACTCCTCTGAGTATATACGTGTTCTTAAGCTGTCTACTGGAAGGAATAGGTAAGACTGGAATTTCTTTCTTCTTCTGTTTCTGTCACTGGACAGGGATTTGTGTGGCTTCTTGTGCTACCTCTACTGTTGATGTGTTACAGAAAACTCCTAGCAGATACAGTGCTACAAGTGGACGCAGAGCTTCTGTAATGGCTTCAGTGACTTACTCAGATAAAGGCCCAGCCATTTTAGAGCAATTTATGATATACCAGATCTGGAAAAAAATTAGTGAGATTCACTAAATATCATCAGATTTATTTTGTAATTTACAGAACAAGCATTAACACTACATTTTATGAGTGGTATTGGAGGGAATGAAGTCATCTGGTCCCCGCTGAGGACATCTTCTTATACAGAATCAGGCTGCACTGAATGGCTACCCTGTCGTGGGATCTCATCCTCTGCTTCTGCTCCACATCCGCCCCAGCCCTAGTAGACACACACTAGAGAATAAGAAGTAGGCTATTTCCATGTTAAATAGTGCAGTTTTATTCTAAGACATTTCTGTAGACATAACTATTAAATATAAGAAATATACCACCAAATATAAGTGTGGTTATCACTGGATGGTGGCACTTAAATTGGTCCAATGTTTTATACAAATAATGCACATGCATTATTGAAATGTAAGAAAATAGATTAAAATAAAAATAAGAAATGAATGATCATAATTCCACAAAACAAAAATAGCTATTTAAAAAAATATAATAGATTAGGTTTTTACTTGTGAATCTAGTTAAACTTTGATAAATACTTATTTTTAATACAAAGCTTAAAGTGTTATTGTACCATAACTTAAAAAATATTTTAAAAGATCTTTGTTTTTGTAGTTCATAGAATATATGCATGTGAGATAAATGTAAAGTTACAGATGAGTATACTTTAAAAGTACATGTCTCCTAGCCCTCTCCAATTGTCTCTCTGGATCCACTTCCCAGAGCTACTTCCTACTAATAGTTTCTTATGTATTCTTTTAGGACTTTTAGAGAATATATTTACGTGCATATAAATGTGTATATCCACATTTTTTTTAAACTCTACACATCATACTAACATTTTACTATCCTACTCTTTGCTTTATTATTTTTAACTTAACAATATGGCTAGAAGAACTTTCAACATCAGTGTATGTAAATCTGCCTCATGTTTTTTTTTTTTTTTTATTCCTCACCTGAGGATATTTTTTTCCATTGATCTTTAGAGAGAGAGTGGAAGTGAGGGAGAAGGGATGGGGGAGAGCGAGAGAAACACTGATGTGAGAGAGATACATCGAATGGTTGCCTCCCACACTCATCCTTACCAGGGCCAGGGATCGAACCTGCAACTGAGGTACATGCGCTTGACAGGGAATCGAACCTGTGGCCCTTCAGTCCTTGGACTGATGCTCTAACCACTAAACAAGCCAGGGCTGCCTCCTTCATTTTGAGGACTGTACTGTATTATATTCATTGCACTGATAACATAACTTATTTATTAACCAATCCACTATTAATGGACTTAAGGTTTGTTTGATTTTTTTCTTTTCAGTTTCCCTTTTTGGCTGCCTAAAAAATTGCCTCAATAATGATATTTATACATATGCATTTTTATATTTATTTGAATATATCAGTAACATAAGTTTAAAACATAATTATTGAAGAAAATTGTTTGTATTCTCTAAGTTTTTAAAAGATATTTACAAAATGTCTTCTACAAAAATTATACCAATTTATGATACCAAAAATCTGGTCTTTAACAAATCTTAAATTTTTTTCTCCTTTGGATAAGTAAAAAGTATGTATTTGCTTTGATTTGCATTTCTTTAGTTACAAAAGAGGCTGTGATTCTTTTTGCTTTCTTGGTTTAGATAGTTATTCTTCTACAAGTTTGCCAGTCATGGCTTTTGCTCATTTTTCAAGTTGGTTATTCATTGTTTCTTATTTTAAAGAGCTTATGTTATATTAAGAAAACTGGCATTTTACATGCAGTGTGTGGCAAATTGCTTTCCCAAGTTCCTGTTTATCTTTTTATTTTGTTTATGGTATTTTTTTACTACACAGCCATTAAAATATATTTTTAGGTAGCCAAAAAAGCATTTACCAATGCTTTTCATTATGGATTTTGATATTTTTATGTAAGAATTTTTTTTAAGCTGAAGAGTTAATAAGAAAGATTGTGATTAGTTTACTTTTTTAAAACAACACACATCAACGTTACTAAAGCGTTGTACAGAAGAATTTTGGCATTAGAAGGATCTATTTTTATCCCTATTTCTTGGTGGTTTTTTGATAGCAAAAGAAATTTCCCATAGGATGACTTCTCCTATAAAATATCACTCCGGTGTGAATTCTGTGGAATTTTGTGAAGTTCTAGCGTACATTAGGGGGCAAAATTAGAGATGGGTCAGATTTGTTATTCTTCAGAGAGTTCGTAGTGGTTGTCTAAGATCTACAGTCTAGAGTGGGTTAGAAGGAAAGTAATATAAATTCTAAGACAAACAGAAAGTAAGAAATATAAAAGTAATAGAGGTTTATTATTGGAAATTTTGAAAGCACATAAAAATAAAAGGAAAGAAAAAAGTCACCTTTGATCTTAGTAGCTTTGATCTTAATAACCCTCACGAGCTTTTAAGATTTGTTATATATGTTTCCTAGTCTTTGTTTTTTGTTCTACAAATATGTAGGCATTTAAAAATTATGGCAATTTTACTCACAAATCAGTGCCAATATACCTATATTGTTTTCATTAGAACACCAAAGACCTAAGTAAGACCTTATGGAACCTTGACTAGAATCTACCAAATACATATGCACACTGGATCACATTCAGGATTTGTTTTTATCCACAGCTTTATCCACTTATGATTACCTTTCTTTGCTATTAAATATTTTAAAATATATTATATATTAAATGTAGACATAACTATTAAATATAAGAAATATACCACCAAATATAAGTGTGGTTATCACTGGATGGTGGCACTTAAATTGGTCCAATGTTTTATACAAATAATGCACATGCATTATTGAAATGTAAGAAAATAGATTAAAATAAAAATAAGAAATGAATGATCATAATTCCACAAAACAAAAATAGCTATTTAAAAAATATAATAGCTATTTATAATATATTTAATATATTATATAATATATTTATAGCTATTAAAATTATAATATATTTAATATAATATATAATATATTTATAGCTATTAAAATATATTTAAATAAAATATAAATATATTATGGCTATACAGTATAATGTTCCATCATATGGCTTAACGTAATGGGAATTTTAAAAAATATAAATAGATTTGTGTTTCTCTCAGAAATATCTTCTGTTAACTTAGTACAGGGGTCCTCAAACTTTTTAAACAGGGGACCAGTTCACTGTCCCTCAGACCGTTGGAGGGCCGGACTATAGTTTAAAAAAAAACTATGAACAAATTCCTATGCACACTGCACATATCTTATTTTGAAGTAAAAAAACAAAACGGGAACAAATACAATATTTGTATTTGCATGTGGCCCGCGGGCCGTAGTTTGAGGACCCCTGACTTAGTAGATCAGAGGCCAGGACACATTCAGGAAATCACTACATAGCAATCATATCAGATTCATTTTCATTCCTGATAAGGTGGCAGCAATTAATTGTGTGAAAGTTAAGGGCCGAGAGACATCATAGTATAACATCTTTAATGTGAAGTGACATCATTTGATTGGAAAGAGTTAGATTATTAAAGCTGAGGTAATGGAATATTCTTGTTCTAGGGGCAAACCACGTAGATTTACAAGTTTGTACAACGCAATTGAATTGGATAGCAAGAATAATTTGGGTCTAAATGTGAAGAAATTATATGTGATGATAAACTTATAAATGTATGAAGTTTATTGGAAGAAATGATAATGATATTTTTCCCATTTATTTAGAAAAAAACTGGTGTATATTATATTCAGCCACAGTCACAAATATTTGGGCTTAGTGAGATGAGCAGGACTCTAAAGAGTCATAAGAGGATCACTGCACTGTGTAATTTGTCAGCACTAAGAGAACTGCCTGCTATGTGCAGGCTGTCTCCTGGACACTACTTCCCCTGGATTTTGACTTAACCAGTAACTTACAAGTTAGATGATTTACCATTAGTGCTGCCTGTACATCTAAAGTTCCAGATCCAAGCAGCTAGTGAAATTCTGTCTCCCAAGGATATGTCCCTTCATGACTGAGAAAATTGTGTCTGCTCAGTCCTGGTGACATATCCCTCCTCTCAACTATGATCACAAGGAACCCAGACTCACCTCAGTCTTTTGAGCAACATCAATGATTACCTGTCAAAACAACAGACATCGGGCCAGATCTACTGATAGCTGTCAGAGAATTGACATGCCTGGGAGAAAGCATTCAGAGATGGAAGCATTTGTGGAGTCACTGCCTTAAAATAAGTTAGCACTAGCTTGTAGACTGACTGGTTAGTAACTATATTCAACTACAGTTTTGTAAACAATTGCTTGTATATAAGTGTTTACATTAAAAGCTGAAAGAATGATATGTAATTTGATTGGAATGAACAGTTTATGTATGTAAGGAATGACATGTTCAATTCAAGAGAGAAATTTTTTTTCATACCATCAAAACATCAAAAGGTAAAAACAGTAAACTTAAGTTATGAGAAAAAATAGGGATAACAAACCTTAAGTTTAAAATGGGCTGCCATAGTTTTAGTATTTATTTCCCAACTAAAGAAGTAATTTCTAGGCTTCATTATTGTACTTAAATGTAAGATGACAGACAAATGTTACAACTAAAATGAAATAGATATTCTTTTTCCCATGATGGAAACAGAACCTGATTTCACATCATAACTTTAAATAAATTCTCAAATAATTAGTTGGCTTAAAAAGCAGGCAGCCGAGTGTAGAATATACAGTGGGGGTGGCACCTAAGAGCACAGCAATCAGAATCCCTGTGTCTAAATATTGAATCTACCAGTTACTGCATTTGGGTGAGCTACTTATCTTCTTATTACTCAGAATGCTAATGTACAAAGCAAGGATAAAGCAGCGGATATTTCATAAAGATGTTGTGAGGATTAAATAAAAAATATTTAAAAAAGACTGAACACTGTGTTTGGCACATTATACGTGCTAATGGCTTTCTTTAAAATGTTTATTTAAAAACCAAGAAAATAACCTCTAGGTCAGTGGTTCTCAACCTTCCTAATGCCGCGACCCTTTAGTACAGTTTCTCATGTTGTGGTGACCCCCAACCATAAAATTATTTCATTGCTACTTCATAACTGAAGTAGTAATTTTGCTACTGTTATGAATTGTAATGTAAATATCTGATATGCAGGATGTATTTTCATTGTTACAAATTGAACATAATTAAAGCATAGTGATTAATCACAAAAACAATATGTAATTATATATGTGTTTTCCGATGGTCTTAGGTGACCCCTGTAAAAGGGTCATTCGACCCCAAAGGGGTCGCGACCCACAGGTTGAGAACCGCTGCTCTAGGTGAACAAGTCATAGGTTGTTGTTGTGCTTCTCTAACTTAATGTGCATTTGAATTACTTGGGGATCTTGTTAAAATGCAGATTTTTATTCAATGGGTCCAGGTGGGGCCTGAGATTCTGTATCTTTAACAAGCCCCTATGTGATGTCCATGATGCTGGTCTGAGGACCTTGACACCTTAGGCAATTATGGATGGTTGTTCCCTAAACTGTGATTCAGTGGTTCTCAAAGAGGAAGAGGGGGAAGTGGCAGAAAGGAAATGCAGACATGTATTCAAGTTAAAATGCTCCCCAAGTGATTGTAATATATTTGCTTTATTTGTTCCCTAACACTTTTAGAACTCTATCAATGTTTTATTCTTCTTCATTTCTCTTTTTCTTATTCTTTCCTCTACTTGCTCCTTGCCATTGCAGCTTAAGACTAAAAAATGGAATTAATATTGATTCCCAAATTAGTAAGAATCATCAATTTTAAGTCATTAGCAGGATAATGCAGGATAATGTACTTAAATTAGATTAGAAAAATGGTTTCTAACATTTCTCTTCTAAAACACAGGGATCTAAAAAAAGTGTTTAACATTTTCTGTAGCTTTAGCAGAAAATAAAGAAACAACAAAGAGTAAGCAAGTGATTGTGGAGCACTTAGTAATAGAATACAAGGATATTTGGTCAACATATGACATGTGGTCCATACTGTCAAATGAGTCATAATCCCATGGGAGGGGAAGGCTGTTGTGGTTATCTTGGAAGTGACAGAATCAAACTATGTGACCACATTAAACATTCCACCTGGTCTGATAGGTGGACAGGAGGAGAGTTGTTTTTAAATGGCTTCCTACCCCAGTGGTACTGAGATGATTAAAGAAACCCATATCTAAATATGTACTTAGCTTGAATAACATTTTTCTAGGACAAAGATCATTTTTCTACTTTGGTGTGTCTTTAGGGCTTAATATCACTAGATTCACAGTATTCCCTCTGTAAGTATCTTCAATTGTTGATACTATAGTTGATACATTTCATAGATGAAATTCTTCATTTTCCAAGGTAGATAAGAGGACTTTGATTAATATGTAATGGGAAATATATAAAGAAAGCTTAAAGAGCGAATTAGCAATCATAAACTCCCTTTAAGAGTGTATACCATATATGTAATTCTCAAATACTTTTACTCTGAAGTTAACCATTCAAAGTACTAAATACACTGATCTAAATAAGATTTTCACATCATCTGATGAAGGAACAAAGCAACGTATCCTATCTAATAATAGACAAACATGGTAATTGACTGTACCTTCGCTACGCCTCCCATTGGCTAATCAGTGAGATATGCAAATTAATCTCCAACAAAGATGGCGGTTAATTTGCATACGTAGGCGCGAAGCGGCAGAGTGAAGACTGAAGGCGGCTCTGGCCAGAGTGAAGGCCTGGGTCACTGGTGCCGGAGGAAAACTGGTGCCAGCAGCCAGGGGAAGGGAAGGCCTATTGTATGAATTTTTTTGTGCAACAGGCCTCTAGTATATGTATAAAATGAATTAGAAATCACATAAGAATTGACACAAACTAAATGATTATTAATTCTATGAATTAAAATTTTACAGACATCTAGAATTGGGTCCTGAAATATGAAGGCAAATGAGATTATAAAGAACAAAGCATATGCATTTCTTACCCATTTTCCAAACTTGTAAATGTTAGAAAATTAAACATGAGACTAGCAATACAATTTAAAGTATTCTTGGGTACAAGAATTGGCTGATTCTAGACATTTATTTCTGCTTAAGATATTTAGATGATACACCTATTTTAGAAACCAAACAAAAGAAAAAAAAAGCTTCTAAATTGAGTTATAAGAATAATGTAAAATAAACAGTCCTACAGTGTTTATAGTATATAGTGAATTCTCTGTTAGTGAAATATTTTGAAAGACAATTTGGTTTTTATACACAAGGGAATTTTTCCCCTATGGACATCTACTGTGAAGAGAATAAAAATCAAATAGCAAAACTTTAATGTGAATACAACTGGAGCTAAGAGCAAGATTCACTTGTCATTTCCATGACTGTTCTAAGTATATACTGCTTTCTATTTCCAATCATCAAATTTGCCACTTAAGTAATCACTAACTAATGACACATCTAGCAAATTAATAGCTCTTTAGATTTTTTTTTAGTGTGATTGAAACATATTTTAGAGCTTTAGTAGGATGATGGCACTCAGTTGCCACATTAGTTCAATATTACCTTAAATCCTTTTAGACACTCCTTGATTTAAGTTGGCTTATATATTAAGCCATCGAAGAGTTGATTTTTGGTAGGACAAATTCATATCATGAATAAAATAGAAAATATAAAGTAATAACTAAATTTAGACTGAAAATGAAATAAAATTTACTTTTGCTTATGGAAGTTTTATTAGACTTTGAATAAGCACCTAGTGAGAAGAAATACGAATCATGTAATCTGCTGACTTTAGGCAATTTTGAAAGAGAAGCCTATTCTGAAGAAGAATGAGCACTTTCCAATGGCGATGGGTTTAAAAGTTGATTTGTAGAGTGAACAAGGGAGAAAAGCATTCCTAACCTGACCTGGATACTTTGTCTAATGTTGTTACTCTGGCTCTGATTTGTTTATTGCCACACTGTGTCTTCAAGACAGCTTTTTAATCCTCTCAACTCTTGGATTTACTTCAAACTTCTGAATAAAATTCTTAATTTGCTAACCTACATGGGAGACTCTCTGGCATTCCGAGTCATGAAGAATAGAAAAAGGACTAGGTACACGAATGAGCGTGGAAAGAAGGACCGGGAGCCTGCACTGGGCAGCCCAAACACGCAAGTGTGATGGGACTTGATTGTTCCCTGAAGCAAATTTTAAAGCAAAATACAGCAACTCTCAGGCGGCCGCTTGAAAAGAACACTGTGAAAACACAGACAAAACTGTAGGGGACATACATCATGCATTTAAACTATGAGTTTCAAATGGTATTTTATCTGGCCTTTGGGTAAGCAGCAAATTAAATTTCCTTTAATTATTTTCCCATGAGCATAGGGCAAATAATTAATCATAGTAAGAATAACAGTATATGCAGGAGCAAAACCCCCAAATCATGTACACTCATACAATTCTTACCTCAAACTAGAAAAACAGCCAAAATAAGAAAACCAAGCAATCCACAGTTCTGTCCTTTTTTGAACACTGAACCAGGCTCAAAAGTACAGAAAATATTTAAACTCAGAGCTCTCAGGATGGGGAGCACGGCTGAAGCAACAATGACTGGAAGACACTTTCTAACTCACAAAGAAGTTGAATCTTATTTGGCACCAGTGGAACCAATGTAAGAAAACAGTTTTCATCTGTGTTGGATGATGGAGCAGCTGATTCATTTCAAGGACAAAGAAGAGTTGAACCAGAAATCAAGGCCTCATGATGGGCACAAAGACCAATGATGTCAGACAAGAAGGGAGAGACAGAATAGTCAACAAACATAACTCTCGTAATCACTTGCCTTTAGCAAATGTTGAGGCCTAGTGACTTGGGGCCACTCCAGAGTCTCAGGTCAGGTTATAGGAACTGCCAGCCATAAGTTGTGGGATGGACACAGAGCCAGCAAAGAAAGACCTACTGATTTTCCAGAGCAGGTAACTTATCAGGTGAGTTATTTTGACAGTTTTTAAAATGCCAAATATGGGCTAAAAGGGTAATTATTTTAGACTTATCAGTATCTTCAAACAATAAATAAGAAACAAAAGGAATCAAAGGCTTTTATTAGTGGAGGGAAACTTAAGTGCAGAGACTTGAGGTTCAGAGCTGTGAAATATCATCCAGCTAGTTAAGTAGGAGTCTCTTCCCTGCTCCCGGGCTTCCCTGCCCTGCACTCTCTGCCAGGAAGGCGAGTGGCATTCAGAGTACCTGAGGAGGGATTACCCACAGGGCCTTTAGAGCTAGGGAAACACTACAGAGACCAGAGGAACGGGTGATTTCTTTTTTAGAGAAGATTGCAAGGGGTTACAGCTTATGTTAAGGGGAGCAAATGCCTTGGGCCCAGATCCCTCAGGTAATAACCACCAAGAGAGACATGTTGGGGATGAGGCACCTTCAGGAGGAGGTGCAAGTTGTTCTGCTAAGTTATAAACATGGAACAGCAAGGTGCCAGATTTTTTGCCTCCCTCACTGTTCCTTTCTCCTTCTGGAATGACACTAGAAATAAATGTAGCTAAGTCCTGAAAGTGATCCCAGGGGAAAGAGAGCACCCAGACTTTCACCAAGAGGGAGGGCTTCTGGGTGTGGTAATGGGTTTTGATGTTTATGAGGCCATCAGCAAACTGAGATTTGGTAAAGATGTCGCAGATGGATTTAATAGCCAGGACTCTAAAGCTGCCCAAAGACAAAGGGGCAGCAGGAGACAGTTTGGGAAAGACCTGCTGAGGTCTTCTGGACACCTCAGCAGGCTGGCACTGTGGAGAGATCAGGCTGGATGGTTAAGATAATTGGAGAGTGGAGCACTAAACAGGCAGGTGGAGTGGAGGAAAGGAGCCAGCAAGAGCTGCTTCTAAAAGCCCGACTCAGTTACAAATGTGCATTGGCCTCTAGGCCAATGGTTCTCAACCTTGGCTGCACATTAGAATCACCTGGGAATCTTTTTAAAATCCTGATTTCTGGGCCTCATCCTCCGGAAATTCTGTTTCTTTGTTACTAATGTTGTGGCCCCCACCCCATAACAAAGAAACAGAATTTCCGGAGGATGAGGCCCAGAAATTAGGATTTTAAAAAGATTCCTAGGTGATTCTAATGTGCAGCCAAGGTTGGGAACCACTGGCCTCTAGCCATGGGGATTAAGGTGTGGAGACGCCCGGGCTTCTTCCTTCCCCAATTTGATGAATCAAAGGGCACCTGAGGAAATCTGAAGGTGGGAGAGTTTACCCCAGGGTGGGTGGCGTGCTGTGCCAAGGACCCGTAGGTAGGGTTTGCAGGGAGGCGGAAGGTAGATGAGTAGGGCAAGGGAATCTCCTGGGAAGCAGAGGGGAGTGTGGAGATCTCTGCAATTTCGCTCTAGAAGTAGCACAACTTTAAAATAAATGGACGCCCGGGGGTGTCATACCGCTTCCATTCAGGTCAGGGTTAAGAGACAGGAGTTAGCTAAAGGCTCCGGAAGAGAGTTTACTTGGTTTCATCCCATTTTTGCAGATTTCTCCCTTGTACTCGAAAGAGTTTGGTCAAATCGGAATGACATTTGGAGGGTACGCAAGCAAACAAGCTCAAATTGTACCCTCCCAACCCAGACGCGCCTCTCACCTGATTTGGGGAAGGGTGGCCAGCTCGGGACGGGCGCGGACCCGAACTGTGCTCGCTCTGCTTGGTCCTCGGAGCCTCCCAGTCCAGCCCATAATTAGGACAACTGACAAGAAACTAACCACCTCCGCCCACCGCCCCCAAGCCCGGCCCGCAGTCCGCACCCACTCACCGGTGCCTGGGCCGCTGCGCGCACTTCGGGTCGAGAGCTGGCCGGTCTGGTGCGGTTATTCGCGCGCCGCCTTGGCGTCCGGGCTATGTGAGCCCTACTCCCGGGTCCGTCGGGCTGCTCCGCACCGATCGCCGCCGCGGACCGGGTGGGACCGCTAGCCGCGCGCCTGCTCAGGCACCCTGTCTCCAATGCTCGGGGCCCTGGCTGACAGGAGCTGGAATCGTCCGGGAAGAGGCAGCTCAGAGTTTATAGGGTGGGGCGTTGCTGCGAGTGGGTTCCTGGGGCGAGGCTCTGTTTTGCATTCCCTCCTCCTCCGCCCCGCCCCAGGAGACCCTCTCGGCCAACCCTCTTCCTCTCCAGCTGCTAACGGAAGCGGGATGATGCCGCAGTCATTCCCAGTGTCACCTTTTAGATCTGTGCCCACCTGTCCTGGAACCCGCTTGGGGAGAGATTGAGAAAAGGAAGAGAGCTGGGGGTCCAGGAGCAGCCATTCACGCCAAGAGTAATGTTCTTCTACCTTTTTTTTTTTTTAAACTTGGAAAACTTAAGGCTAAAGTAGGGAAGTCCTTTTTCCTGCCACTCAAACTTGGGCTTTACTGTTGTGGATCACAGATCATTTCATAGATAAATTTCAGCTAAAGGGTGAATTTTTTTTTCTCCTATTGGACATCCTATCAGAATTTCATTTTTTAAAAACATAAAATTATAAAAAGTTATAGTTTTTATAACAAAATATAACTCAATATTTATGGAAGAATTAATGTAAATTTTTTATAAACTCTTTCCAAAAACAAAAGAGGAAGTATAATTTCCAACTCATGCTATCAGTCCAGTGTTACCCTGATACCCAAACTAGATATCAGGAAAAAGCTACAGGCAAATATTTCTTATGGATATAGATAAAATGACAGCAAGAATCCAGTAACATAAAAAGGATTATATACTGTGACCAAGTGAGATTTACCGTAGGAATGCAAAATTATTTTACAAAAAATCAATTGATGTAATACACCGTTTCAATAGAACTGAGAACAAAAACTACAGTATCATCTTAATAAATAAGAACAAATATTTGACAAAATCCAACACCCTGTCATGATAAAAACACTCAACAAACTAGGTATAGAAAAAAACTCCCTCAGACTGTGAAATCTATCTATGAAAAACTTACTAACATCACCATGGTGAAAGATAAAGTTTCTGCACCTAAGATCAACAAGGCAACCATGTCAGCTCTGCACACTTCTATTCAACATTGTACTAGAGGTTCCAGTCAGGGCAATTGGGCAAGAAAAAGAAATAAAAGGCATCCAGATTAGAGAGGAAGTACAAGTATTTGCAAATGACATGATATTGTTTGTAGAAAAGCTATTATAACTAATGAACAAATTCATCAATGCTTTAAGATATAAGATCAGTATACAAAATCAGTTCTATTTCTATACACCAGCAATGAACAATCCAAAAATGAGGTGAAGAAAAACTACATATACCATAGGTCAAAAGAATAAAATACTTAGCAATACATTTAACAAAAAGAGTGTAATTCTTGTATTCTAAAACCCAGAAAACATTGTTGAAAGATATTAAATTAGACCTAAATGAATGGAATGACAGTCTATGTTCATGGATTGGAAGATAGTATTATTAAAACAGTAATAGCCCTAACCAGTTTGGCTCAGTGGATAGAGCGTCGGCCTACGGACCAAGAGGTCCCGGGTTCGATTCCGGCCAAGGGCATGTACCTTGGTTGCAGGCACATCCCCAGTAGGAGGTGTGCAGGAGGCAGCTGATCGATGTTTCTCTCTCATCGATGTTTCTAACACTTTATCCCTCTCCCTTCCTCTCTGTAAAAAATCAATAAAATATATTTTAAAAAAACAGTAATCTGAAAATGATGTAGAGATTAAACACAATTCCTATCATAATCCCAACAAGAAGTTTTTGAAGAAATTAACAAGGTAATTCTAAAATTCATATGGAAGTGCAAAGATCCCAGAATATCAAAAACAATCCTGGAAAAGAAGAACAAAATACGAGAACTCACAATTCCTGATTTAAACATTTACTCCAAAGCTATAATAACCAAGACAGTGTGTTACTGGCATAAAGATAGATAAATAGATCAGTGAAATAGAATTAAGTCCAGAAATTAAACCAACACATTATTGTCAATTGATTTTTGACAAGTGAACCAAGACAATTCAATGAGAATGAATAGTCTTCTCAGCAAATAATATTGGGCTGGATAGTCACATGAAAAAGAATGAAGGTGGGCCTCTTATAATACCATAAACAAAAATGAACTCAAAATGGATCATAGATATTTTCTTCTTAAAAAAAGGGATCATAGAACTAAATGTAATAAGTAAAATTATAAAGGAATAGAAAACATGGGAGTGAATCTTTGTAAACCTGGGTTATGCAAGGAAAATTGGCAAATTAGACTCATCAATATTAAAAACTTCTGTGCTTCAAAGGTCAACATTAACAAAGTTGAAAGGCAACCCACAGAATTAAAGAATACATTTTCAAATCATGTATTTGATAAGGACCTGTATCCAGAACATATAAAGAAGATGGCCAAAGAAGATGGCCAAAATGGCCAATAAGCACACAAAAAATGTACACCATCATTAGTAATAAGGGAAATGAAAATCAAAACTGTAATTAGATATCACCTCATGCCTACTAGGAGAGCTATAACAAAATCAAATAATAGAAGTATTGGCAAGGATGTGGAGAAACTGGGCCCTCAGACATTTTTGGTAGAAATGTGAGTGGTACAGCCACTTTGGAAAACATTTTGCTCAAAATGTTAAGCATAGAGTTACCATATAATAACTTACATTTTTTTCAATTTTCTCAAAATTAAAAATACCAACTTTTGTACACTGTAATCAGCTATATAGTAAGCATGGGTTTCTGCAGGAAGACTTGGTGGGGATGTGTGGAGAAGCATGGGACTTGGTTGGAAAGTCTGTAAGGAAGATTCTCCGAAAGGTCGGGGCCTCTGAGGGGAACTTGCCAAAGGTGGAAGCCCTTGCCTTGATTTTTCCAAATAAGTCCAAGACCCAGGGTATTTTGCTGGAATCTCTATGTTTAATCTTTTAGACCTGACCTTGTAGAAGCATGTGCTTTCTCAAGGATACTTACCCTGCTGATTGTATCTAGAGGTTAATTTTAGTTCAAGCTGCTGTTACAATAAAAGCCTAAGATCGCAGGCAATTGGGGTTGTTTTGGTACCTCCTACCAAGCAGTCCCTTAACCTCTCTTTCACAGAAACGTGTGTCAGAGTAATCCATTCTCATCTGTTGCTCAGGTCTGCTGGTCGGTCCCGGCAGGGAGGAAGGCATGGAGCTCTGCATATCCTAACCCAGCAGGGAGACAGCATCTTCCCTCCCTGCCTGTTTGTGCCTCTAGAGCAGGGCCCTGCCTGAGTTCACTATAAGCACAGGGTGCCTGGCACACAATAAGAATTTCCATTAATGCAAGAAGATATAAGACTGACTTTGAGCCCATATGAGCAATATATCTTGGCAGAAATGTTGAGATGGGTCTTGAAAGATAGGATGCTAGAACTGGGAACCAAGGGAACAGCATGCATAAAAGTATTTTGGCAAAACATTATTATTTGTGTGGGAAAGAGGAATGCTGGAACTTTGCAGAGCATATGAATAATAATAATAGCTAGAATTTATTGAATACTTATTGTACATCAGATACCCTTTAAATTCTTTATCGCTATTAACCTAATTAATCATCACAGAAAGCCCATATATAAATAGGTACATTATTAAACCCATTTGAAGATGAGAAGCCTAAGGTATAGAAGTTAAACAAGTTCTTCAAGGTTACATGATTTGTAAGAGACAGAGCCAAGATTCCAGTTTCTCTGGCATAAGAGCTTAGCATTCACAATGCTAAGAGAGAAGAATAGTATAAGGAACTATAAAGATGAGGCTAGCATGAATGTGGAGTTCAGAAACTAGTAGAGGGGCTTGAGTTGAATTAAGCAGTTGAGGAATGACTGAGTCTTTTGAGGAGGAGCATGATGTGTAGGATGGATCAGAGTATAACAATGCTAGAAGCAAAGATAACAGTGGTCCAGACTAGAAGCAACAAGAACCTGCTCTACATAAGGACTAGAAACAATGTCAAGACAGAATAGAGAGGACTTACAGAAATAAGTGTATGTGTGTATGTGTGTGTGTGTGTGTGTGGAGGGGGTGTATTCAGCTGGTTATGAGAGGTAGCTGATGCGGTTTATTTATTTAAGGACTTTGCACAGATATCCCACTGGCAATGACAATTGGGAGAGAGATAGCCTTTGAGGAAAAGTCAAAAGTGGGTGACAACAAAATTCAAGGATCTGTGGGTGAAATTAGGAAATGCTCCTTTGATTATTGTTGAAGATTCAGGAGAACCTTATATTTTTTAATCTATTTAGTGATATAAATAACTAATCATAGTCATGCCTGTAATAAATTACAACTTAGTTTTTGAAATGATCTTAATTTTGAGGACTGGAAGTTTCTTAGAGAATCAGCTGTTTTCTGTGAAACCTTTTGAAAGGGTGGGGTTTGCTTCCAGGGATATTATGTCATCAGAAACAAGCAGATGAGAAGAAAAAATTTCCAAAAAATTAATGGCATCATTATTATTGTGAAGAGTGATGGAGTAGCTTAAACACTTAACACTTAAGGTGAAGCCCTGCTTTGCTGCTCTTTCTTTATCCCCCTACACATACACAAGTTTCCCCCTCTGTTACAGATGTTTTCATATCTACACTAATAAAAGACAAACCATAACTTCACTACACCTTAAGCCATGCCCACCAGTCAATCAGAGTGACTATATGCAAATTCAACCAGCCAAGATGGCGGCCGGCAGCCACGGAGCTGGAGCAAGCAGGAGACTTGGTTGCCCCAATGATGGAGGAAGCCAAGCTTCCCAGCTGCCACAGCTGGCTCTGAGCTACACTCAAAGCAACAAAGTTTCAATCATAGAAGATAAATAAACCCCAGATACCTGTTTTCAGCCGGCCGTGGCCACGGAACTGGAGCGAGCAGGAGGCTTCCCTCCCGCCCACTCTGGCCAGCTCTGAGTTCTCAAGGCTACAAAGTTTCAATTATAGAAGGTAAATAAATCCCAGATTTAAAAAAAAGAAAAGAAAAGAACAAAAGGAGAGGCTGGGAGCTTCTGTTGCCAGGGGGGCTTGGCTAGCGTGAAAACGGCCCTCAGCCCCCTCATCCAGACTGGCCAGGCACCCCATTGGGGACCCCCCACCCTAAAGGGGGTGTGGCCAGCCTGCAAACAGCCATCAGCCCCTCACCCAGGCTGGCCAGGCACCCCAGCGGGACCCCCACCCTGATCCAGGACACCCTTCAGAGCAAACCAGCCGGCCCCCACCCGTGCACCAGGCCTCTATCCTATATAATAAAAGGATAATATGCAAACTGACCCTAACAGCAGAACCACTGGGAATGACTGGTCACTATGACACACACTGACCACCAGGGGCCAGACGCTCAATGCAGGAGCTGCCTCCTGGTGGTCAGTGCACTCCCACAGGGGGAGCTCGGCTCAGCCACAAGCCAGGCTGATGGCTGCCAGTACAGCGGTGGTGGTGGGAGCCTCTCCCGCCTCCTCAGCAGCGCTAAGGATGTCCGACTGCAGCTTAGGCCTGCTCCCTGCTGGCAAGTGGACATCCCCCAAGGGCTGCCGGGCTGCCAGAGGGATGTCTGACTGCCAGCTTGGGCCCGATTCCCCAGGGAGCGGGCCTAAGCCAGCAGGTGGACATCCTCCGAGGGGTCCCAGACTGCAAGAGGGCATAGGCCGGGCTGAGGGGACCCCCCCACCCCCCGCCGAGTGCACACATTTTTGTGCACTGAGCCTCTAGTATGAGAAATAATGTGCCCTAAACTTTTGTCAGGGTTAAGGGAAAGAGTCTATATAAAAGCTTCTAATGCTGTGCCTGGCACATAGTAGGTACTTTAATAAATGGCTGTAATTTTTACTGAGAAACAGGCAGTTTTGTATGCTGGTCAGGGATGTAGTAGTAGTTTCTTAATGCTTTAAAAAAAGAGATAAACTCATTGACATCTTTTTGATTATTTAATTTGTTCCTACTATTTAAAATTTGAAATTTTGATGTAAATGAAGTCTTCTTTCTCTCTTTCCTCTCTGTATGTGTCATATAAGGCAGGATTGGAGGTAACTGTCACATGAAGTTGGAAGTGGGAACACAGAACTAAAGGGTAGTGGGCATGGCAATGCTAGATGAGTGAAGGCAGCGGTACCTCACTTCTGTGGCGGCCCAGGCTCAGCTTGTGCCAGATTCCAGACCACCTACGAAAGACCCAGCTCTGAATATTAGACTGGAGTAAAAATCAACAGGGCATGCAAAAGAAGTGCAATGCATAATATATGTTTACCCATCACAGTAATAACAATGCAACTTAAAACAATAAGCTGCAGTTTTTCACTGATAAAATTATCAAAGATTAAAGACAAAAGATAATAACACCAGAATTCAGTTTTTGATGGATGTAGGAAAGTCATTCATATGTAGAAAAAAATGATACTGTAGGATTGTTGCATGCCCTCAGCAACCAGGAATTTATTTTAAATAATAATCATGAATATATGCAAAGATTTATATATCAGAATATTATGCATAATATCACATCATTGGAAAAACCTTAATGTTTTTCAACAACAACAACAACAATAATACATCTAGAATAGAACTTATCCATTGAGAATAATGTAGAAGGCTATTTAATATGGATAATGTTCATGATATGTAAATTAGCAAAAATCAACATATGAAACATTGTGTATACTGTTATTCAAAATATCTAACCCTGGCTGGTGTTGCTCAGTTGGTTGTTTATCTTCAGTGCACTGAAGGGTTTCCAGTTTGGTCCCTGGTGGGGGGCATGTGGAGGCAGCAATTGATGTTTCCCTCTCACATCAATGTTTTTCTCTTTCTCCTTCTTCCTTCCTCTCTCTCTAAAAATCACTTTAAAAATCTTAAAAATATATATATCTTGAACATTGACACAAATATATACATACACATGCATATGCAGAAAAAATTGGATGTATATTCACTAAAATGTATACAATGGTTATTTCTAAATGTAATAATTATGAGTATTTTTAAATTATGTTTTCTTTTTATGCTTGTCTATGTTATCAAAATTTTATATAACAATTACATCACTATAAAAATTAGCAGAATGTATAAGAAGTCAGGGAACTTAGCACAGGAACTGTTTGGAGAGCAAGGATATCAGGGGCACTTTTGTGGACAGTTTTTGCTGACACTAAACTTGAAGGCCCAGTGATTTCTGCCCTGTGAGTATGCCGATGCTTGCACTGTTTTTGAAAATAAAATGTAGCATGATTTTATGGGAGGAGATGTTACTAGGAGGTCACTGCCCTGGAGTCTATTTTCCATTCTCTCAAGAGGCATCAGTGGAGCTTGGCCAAGCTAGTTGACATCTGGATCTTCCCTTAAAATAAGGGTTTTCTAATACCCTGTTTAGTAGTTGTGCAAACTTGGACAAGTTATTTAACCTCCTATACTTTAGTTTACTCATCAGCAAAATGTGGGCATTAATAGCACCTAATTCAGCGTGAATGAGGATTCAGTGAATTAATACTTGTAAAGCAAATAGTGCCTGGTCTGTATTAGTGCTCAAGAAATCCTAGCTTTTTATTAGTAAATTTACCCCAATAATTCTAAATATTATGTTATCCAAAAATTAAAATTTCTAAGAAATCCTAAGGAATTTACCTTACTTGATATACTTAACTAAAATTGGCACCCTGCTTTAAATAGTCTTATAGGAATAGAGAGAAAGAGATAACTATAACAACATAACAGTATCATTGAACATTCTTGATAGGAGACATATTGATAGCCTCATTAACCATAACGAAGTTTTACAGTGCTGTGTATTATAATGATAGTCTACGTCTGAGGTTATCTATTTCAATTGCCTGCAACGTGTAAACAACTGCTTTACCTTTCTTATTTTCTACCTTTTACAAATATAAGCACTTAAAAAAAACAAAGTTATAAACTTCATAGATCATTAATCAGACAAGATTCCAACTATTACTTATCACCTTCATTTCTAAAGATGGAGAAGGAATATTTACTTAGTTCTGTAACCCACCAGAGCATAACGACATTATCCAATAAGCTGGTGGATGTGATAAAATTTGTAAAGGTCAGGAAAAAATCTAGAAGAGTTAAATATATTATTCTAAGTCATATTTTGCTTTAACTATGCATTAGATATTTTAAAACTGTTTAAATGTTCATGAGGAACCAGGAAAAATACTAGTAAGTATAAAGCATTCTTAACTTTAGAGATGAAATCAGATGTAGTAAATTGAAGAAGGATAAACTTAATATTGAATTCATTTCACTTTCTTAAAAAAGGCAAGGTTACTATATTCATCAATAAAAATTCTGATAGCCCTGCCTGAGTGGCTTAGTTGGTGGGAGTGTTGTCCAGTACACAAAAATGGTTGTGGGTATCATTCCCAATCTGGGTGTGTACGGGAGGCAACAAATTGATGTCTCTCTCTTTCTTCCTCTCTCTAAAAATCAATGAAACATATCCTCAGGTGAGGACTTAAAAAAAAATGTTGATAGATGATAGGAAAGAATGAAAAAAATACTACTCAAATAAAATTCCCAACAGGAGAGTTGTAAAGTGTGAGTGTTTTAAATCTGAATATTTTATTATCATTAAATTATTGGTAATACATCATGCTCTGCACAGATGAACTGACATACATAAAACTGTATCAATTTCTTAAGTATCTAACTTTAAAATAAGGAAGTTTTATATAAAAATGTTAAAAAAAATGAAGGTGCTGAGAAATTAAGTATCTGGAAAGATAAAGGTGGATACTTAGCTAGATGGCAAATAGTATATATTTGGACCCATATAAAGAACTCAGTAGACTTTCAGATTAAACATTCTAGAAAACTGGGTGGCATTTACAAAGTTTTGTTTGAATTTAACTGGCTGAGGAAAGATTAGATAGGCTGTCCCAATTTTAGTTAAATTCCCATTGTCTTCAGAATATAATCCAAATACTTCCTACCATGTTTCTTATTTTGGTTCAGTTTGTGTGGGTGGCTTCTTTACTCTGAGATAGTTCATCCACACACTCATGCCTGTTGTCCTTGACTTATTACAGAGGTCATGATATCAGGCTGCCCACTTGACTAATGCTTGTCTGACGCCAGGCCACCTTGAGAATGTTTCTGCTGGCCCAGGGCACACACCTACCTGCTGACTGAACTGCATGATTCCTGGTCCACACAGGAGCATCCTTCCTAAGCAATGAAAGGCATGTCTTTGACAGAGGGGAGATGTTATAGCTGATTTCAGCTCCACTAGGCTAGAGACCACTCCTAATGAATAAAGCTTCCTCTAATCATTATACCGACTTCTATGCATGGGCCACGAAGTTTCAATCGCACTGTGCGTGCACACCCGCATGTGGTATTTTGTGGAAGAGCCACACTCAAGGGGCCAAAGAGCCGCATGTGGCTCTCGAGCTGCGGTTTGCTGACCATGGCTCTAGTCCATTTAGAATGTTTAACTTGACCTTGCAGGCCAAATATTTCCTTACACATAAAGAAATTATCTTTAAAAAAGTAAAATTTGAAACACTCACCTGCAGCTTCTGCGTTGCTAATAGCTCTGACCTTGTAAGGATTTCATCTACACTAGCTTTCACGCTGGAGGCTTTTGCAAAGACAGCCCGTGTAAACAGTTCAGCTTCAGCTGCCTTGGAAAATCACTTATTAGCAAGGTTTGAGCAATTGTTTGTTGGGAGATGGAGTAAGAGTGTTGAAGTAATACCATTGGCACTCATATACACCACTTGGAGTCCTGTGGTGGAGCTGTGGTTGGGTTGAAGGTATCTTCTGGATAGGAAGTTTTTAAAATTAATTGTTGTCTTCATATCAACCAAAAGTTACTTTCATATTTCTTCTTATAGGATTAACTAATTTAAAACACTATTTTCACATGGCTATTGGCATAATTTGAAATAGACAAATTTTGGTTCTTTTGGCTGATTCTGCTCGTACTCACACTTTCTGTCTGGTTTGTATTCCATGATCTTTCTACATGAAGTCATGCTGCTAGTTGCTCATTAAATTCTTACATAAGTACTTCATGACCAATTCTATTATTATTTGTTCTTACTCTTTCCTAATATTGATGTTAACTGCTTAACTGCTTGGTAATTACCTGGATCTCCCCTTAGGCACATCTTAAATATTAGAAAATTTATGATTATAATTATTTCCTTCAATTTTTCCACAGCTCACCCCCCATTCTCTATTTTCTACATTATGACTTGAAGACCTACATGATATAAATATATTATTCACATAAAACAAATATATTATAACGAGGATAGCATTCTAAAATATTTATTAGCAGAGAGATTTATCCTTTATAATAAAAGCCTAATATGCAAATTGACCAAATGGTGGAATGACCGGTTTCTATGACACACACTAACCACCAGGGGGCAGATGCTCAATGCAGGAGCTGCCTCAGCCCGCAGGCCCCAGGCCAGCCAAGGCAGGTGCCAGCGGGGGCCCCCAAATCACCCTTCCAGTCGCCCCACAGATCGGCCCTGATCACTGGCCAGGTCTAGGGACCCTACCCGTGAACAAATTTCATGCACCGGGCCTCTAATATTTCAATAAAATATGCTTTTAACATACTAAAATGAGAAGAAAATTAGCAGATAAAAATCAAGCATTAATAGCTAAGTACACCTTTACTGGCACATTATTTGGTTTCTTCTGAATTGAAACAATATAAGAGCCAATTATTAAAAGTAACTCGAGGCCCAGTGCATGAAATTCATGCACAGGTGGGGTCCCTAGGCCTGGCAGGCAATCAGGGCCAATCGGGGCCAGGCTGATTGGGGCTTGAAGGCCCTGGCAGGGTCGGGAGAGGAGGTGACCGTCACTGGGCCGGGTGTGGAAGGAACAGATGCCAGATGCTGACACTGCCCTCAGCGCCTTGCCACCCCATGATTCCCCATCTCCCCCCCTCCTTCTTCCCTCAGTGCCGCGCCACCACAGGGAGCCTGCTGGATGGGGGAGGGCCAGGGGGAGAGGCTGGGGGAGGTTTCAATACCCAGTTTGAACATGCAGGAGGCAGCCAAGCAATGATTCTCTATCATTATTGATGCTTCTATCTCTGTTTCCCTCTCTGAAATAAATCAAATATATATATTTCTAAAATGCAAGGTTTTTAGAGGAAGAAAGGTAGGGTAAGGGAACTATTGACAGGGGGGCATTTGAGATCTTGCTCACATTTCAAATAGGATAACATAAGGTGGTCCTCAGAGGGTGACAGGTGAGGAGTGGCAGTGGGTGGAGCAGGGCACTGCGGGCTGAGGAACAGGCTGTAATGACTGTGAACATCTGTGACAGTGACACTGAGTGTGTGTTGGGGCCATCACTGGGATCATTCATCCTCAAGAGATTTGGATTCTGGACAGGAGGAGAAACATGAAGATCAGTGGGGCTTTCTTAGCCTAGAAGGTGAGGCGGGCTGCAGGAGTGGGCTGCTCTGCTTCCCTACAAATGCAAGCACACAGTGTAACTGCACATGGACGTCAGTCAGTAGCCAAACCAATGCCCAACCAGCTCTGGTGGCTGTGTCCTGCCACTCTCTGGTTGTGCTGTGGCATGGTTGGCCAGGGAGGCCGAAGCCATGCCCCCAAGTGCAGGTAGTATATGAAGGGGCAGGCAGGAAGCCAGAAGCTGGAAGTTGGAGTTGAGGCAGCCGGCAGCACTGCGTCCACCATGGAGCTGGACGGGGAGCAGCTGTGAGTGCGACTGGCTTTGGAGTCAGAGGGGCTGCACTTCCTGCATGTCACCAGTGAGTCCCTGCGAACCCATGGTGCACCAGCCAAGACAGGCGTCCATCTTGTGATGATGCGAGGGCAAGACGCACCTAGGCTTTTATTAATAAAGATAGATGAGCAACACGTTGTCTCTTTAAATTTATTTTTTACTTACTGATTTTTTTTTCAGATAGTGCTTATTATTATAATGTAGATATAAGCCAGTTTTTGGCCTTTAGAGCCCAGAAGAGACACAATTAATTAATCAAAGCACCTATAATGACAATTGCACTAGGCCTGGAGGCATCAATGGACACAGGCTCTGATTATAAGATATTGACAGTCTATTGAGCTCAAAGTAGGAGGAAAGTATAATTTTGTGTTTAAATACTAGAGATACACCCAGAGAATATAAAGGCCAGAATTAACTCTGGTAGCTCCAAGTTGAGGAAGGTATTTGAGCCTTGTCTTGAAGGGTAGGGTATTCTACACAGAGGTCACTGCACATGCAGATGGCACTGTGACATTGTGCATTTTCCAATATGGGTAGAAGCAAAATGCAGTGATTCTTTGTTTAATCTTGATCTCTTCTGCTAGATTAGAATCCCCCTTCTACTGGTGTTATTCACCAGTAGTCTGGCATAGCACTGGTACATAGTACATGCTCAATAAATATTTGTTGAAGGAATGAGTGGCTAAGCTGAGGGCAAGATTGTAAAAGACCAGGTTTAAGTGTTTAGACTTATTTTGTGGGCAATGAGAGTTACAGGGATCAATGAGCAGGGAGTCCTATGGTTCCATTTGTTATGTAGGAAGATGAAAAGTAATTCTGGTGTAAATGTAGGGGATAGATCCAAATAGGATCAGACTGAAGGTCTATTAAGTTGGAAATTCCAGGAGATGAGTTAAAAATTCCAGAAGAGAAATGAAGATAACTTAAAATGGCGACTCTGTAGATGGTGGGACAGCTTCCAAAAAGCAACAGAAAGGATTCATTGATGAGTTGGACATGAGGGTGAGAAAGAGGTAGAAAGGAAAAGGTGAGATTTCTGGGTTGAGAGGTGGGTGGATTAACTGAGATCATGAATATAAAAAAGGAATTTTTTTTAAAGAGAAAGGGTGAGTTTAATTTTGGATGTGCTCAGCTTGCTTTCTTGAAGAGCATCCATGTAAAGCAGGGTTTGGGCTAGGATATGTAATTTTTTGAAAGTCATGAGTATGGAGATGATGCTTGAGGCTATGTGAGGAAATGAGGTTTACAAGGGTGAAGAGAAAAGAGAAGGAAAATATTAAGATGAAATCTTGGAGAACACACTTCTAAGGGATAGGCAAAGGGGGGAAGAGTCAGCAGACCTTGAGACAGATCCCACCTTAGGTACTTGCATATGTCATATGGTTTAATCTCCACAGCAGCTCCCGGAGGGAGGCCTTGTCAGAGAAGTAAGCACTTTTCCAGTAAAAGCTTCCTGAAACCTTGGTTGAAGGGAGTGTAAGTAGGCACTGGCAAACTTTTTTTTCTTTTTTTTGTAAAGGGCCAGATAGTAAATATTTTAGGCTTTTTGGGCTATATTTCTCTATGGCAACTACTCAACTTTGCCTCCTCTGAAGTTCAAAAGCAACATAGACAAACAAATAGGTGTAGCTGTGTTTCAATAATACTTTATTTATAGACACTGATATTCAAATCCTAATATATAAAAGCCCAGGGTTGCAACGACCAATCACAACCGAAGGCTGACCAACCTGGAAGTCCTTCAGTCAGCGCTGGGTTGCCTGGCTACCCAGCACTGATTGCCCAGGGGGGCTGAGATCCAGAGGGAGAGGCAGGGTCTAATCCGCAGCCCAGTGGCAGCTGTTGATCAGTACTTGCCTCTCTCTTTCTCTCCCTCTTTCTTTCTGGGCTTCGACAGCAGCCAGGCCTTTCTTTCTCTCCTGGCCTCTGAGGGGGCTGCTGTTCAGCCCCACCTCTCTGATCAGGCCCAGAGATAGGCCTGGAGATGCTGACCTGACCAGCATAGAAATCAGAACCAAATCTGGGTGCTGTGGGGAGCCAATGGCTGCCTAGCAGGCGGAGCTTTTGATGCTGACTGGCATAGAAACCAACCAGTCATAACCAAATTGGCCAGCAGAGGAGGGCAGTTAGGGGTGATCAGGCTGGCAGACAGGCAGTTAGGGGCAATCAGGCAGGCAGGTAGGTGAGCAGTTAGGAGCCAGTGGTCCCAGATTGCGAGAGGGATGTCTGATTGCCAGTTTAGGCCCTATCCGACAAGAGAGGGTACAGGCTGGGCTGAGGGAACCCCCCTTCATCCACAAATTTTGTTCCCTGGGTCTCTAGTTTTATATAATTTTCATATGTCAACAATGTTATTTTTCTTTTGATTTCTTAACCATTTAAAAATGTGAAGACTATTTTAAGTTCATGGGCCATATAAAAACAGGGAGTAGGCTATAGGTTCATTTATAGAAAAAGGAGGTGTTAAGTGTCAGATATGAACTCTAAAAATGTTACTGAATCTTGCAAATAGAAGGTGGTTGATGTCCCAGCAAAAGTGGTTTCAATAGAGTTGGGAGCAAAACCCCACTGTAATAGGTGGGGAATAATTAGGAGAGAGAATAAGTGTAGAGACTTTTAAACAAGTTTGTCAGAGAAGGAAAAGACAGAATGAAGGAGCTGCCTTAAGCAAAGACAATCCCTAGAGAGATTTTTTGTTTGTTTCTGAATGTTTTAGGATTTAGCACAAATTGACATGTTTTTCTGGATGAAGGAGCTATGTTAAAAATAATAGAGATTATAGATTTTGCAGAGAATAAATCATTGGCAGGGCAAGATCCTGTGGAATACAGGGGGGCATGGGGTTCTGTGCACAGGTGGACAGATAACCTTTGGTTTTTCTGCCCTTTGGTTGAAGTTTAGACTAAGCCATCATATCCTTTCCCGTGGTCCTTATACTGAATGGTGCTTCTAAAATAGCTTCTAAGATGACTACGAGGAATTCTATTTGATTTTAAAAATAATACTGTATGATAGATAAGTCTGGGTTACTGTCTACATTTTACAGATGAAGAACATGAGGACCAAGAGTTAAATGTATGCAGAGACATGTAACTGGCTGATAGAAGATTAGAAACCAGATACTAATTCTTGGTCTAATTCCATTGTATTCTGCTTCCTCTCTCATTCTAATTTGCAACATACAAGAGAATTTAGTGGTGATATAAGTGAGATATGAATGACACATTAATCTATTTACTTGTATTTAAAGAATATTTGATTTAAGGGCTTATGTTAAGAAGGAATCACATCCCTGTAGTCTTTTATTCTGGAAGTCTTAAGTAAAAATATATTAATTAAAGTTTATTTTTGGCCTCTAGTTATTAAGACCATTTAGCAAACTTGAATTACAACTCTTAGCTATATAAGTGTAAGTGATTCCTACATACCAGATATCCTGCTTTGATGATGTCATTTGTAGGACAGTTGACTTGGTATGGTTGTCCCTCAGTCTTTTCCAGCCACTGTCTATGGATTATTCTTGAGGTTAAAAAATTTTGCCAAAAACTTGGGGATGTTTGTAGATAGTTGAAAAATAATGGAAATAATTGATTTAATCCATGCTGAAATATTAACCATATCAACCATATCAAAGGCTCCATCTTTTTTCCTTTGCTTGCAAAATAATTGAGAAATGGTGATGGAACATAAGCAGTGGTGTTTAAAAACTAAATTCTACCTGCTGTTTGAATTTCTCTTGGGCCTCCATGGATCCAGAGCAGTCTGGAGCCAAAGCTACCTAACCTGACAAAGAAGTAACTTTCCTTGACTCCCCTCACATTCTGGCTCTTCCCACACTCCTGTATCACTTCTGCTAAGGCAAAAATTGCTAAAACCTTCAACTCTATTGTCCTTAATAGGTACTAAATAGGAAGGGCAGGGGTCTCCAGGGAAAGTCATTTAAAATAAAAAATGAACCTCGTTGAAACATTTTAGGTCATGAGAAAAGTATGGTGTGAAAAGGAGTTCAACAGAGGAAGAAAGTCTTAGTATAGCTTCATAACACATTGCATTTAAAGTAATTTTTTTAAATTAGTCAAATCTGCTAAATTATTACTTAAATATTTCTCATTACCCATGATAAGTGACATCTCCAATATGCTTGCATATGAAAGAAAAATTATGCTGCCCTAACTGGTTTGGCTCAGTGGATAGAGCATCAGACTGTGGACTGAAGGGTCCTAGGTTCAATTCTGGTCAAGGGCACATGCAGGGTTGCAGGCTGGATCCCCAGAAGGGGCATGCAGGAGGCAGCTGATCAATGATTCTCTCTCATCATTGATGTTTCTAGCTCTCCTTTTCCCTTCCACTCTGAAATGAGTAAAAATATGTCAAAGTGTAATGGAACTTTTCAAAATGTAAAGGAATAGAAATCAACTATGCTATATTAGGACTAGATCATTCCTTGAAGAAATAATTTTGCCTATCAAATTAGGGCTCTATTTTAAGTTACTTTTCCTTTCAGTAGGCATTTTCCTCTCATGCTAGACTTGCTTTCCTTCTACTTCTCTGTCTGGAACCCTGAGTACATAGCTTTCTCATCACTAGCCTTGATCCTTACCCTGATATGTCCCTGAGTCCAAAGTCACTTTGAATTTTGGCACAATAATATTATTTTAATTATTTAATGATGTTTTCATACTATAATTCTTCTCATCTGAGATCAAATCATACAGTTATATTCTCTGTGCTGTATTTCCTTTCAAAGACAGGAGGCTTGGTACATGTGTTCTGGGGACAAACTGTTTTCATCAATATAGGTGCACCTGAGGTGTCTTTTCTACAGGGATTGTAGAAGCAAAATGATTTGGGTTTTTTATATTCAGTGAGCACTATAATTGGAGATTAGGTACCAACGGAAATTACTCTAAGCATAAAGTTTCCTGGAAAGGAATTATCTGTCTAATTATCAAGAAGGCTTCTAATTGTAAAATTCAAAATATCCAAGTAAAATAAACTCAGGTAATAACTTTAAAAACATTTTCATTGCAAATTATTACACACATATAGGAAAATACATTGTAGCAAATAAATACAAAGCAAACATCCATATAAATACCATCTGTTATAGATTGAATTGTGTCCTCCTGAAGTTCACATGTTGAAGCCCTAATTCCAGTGTGACTCTGAAGGTAGGCCTTTAAGGAGGTAATAAAGGTTAAGTGAGGTCAGAGGGTGGGGCCTTAATCTGAAAGGACTGGTGTTCTTATGAAAAGAGGACCAGAGACTAGAGAACTCTCTCCCACTGCACAAGGACACGGAGGAAAGGCCATGTGAGGATGCAGTGAGAAAGTAGCCATCCAAAAGCCAGGAAGAGAGGCCTCAATCAAGCATTATGGTGCCTTGATCTTGGGTTTACAGCTTCCAAAACTATGAGAACATACATGTGTGTTAAATTCCCAAGACTCTGGAATTTTGTTATGGCAGCCCTAGCAGACTATTACACCACCCAAGTCAAAAAATAAAACATGACCAAAATGCTCTATTCCTTGGGAAGTTAACTCCTAGGGTGGGCTTCAACTTGGTCTGCTTGCTTCTGGTTGTGTTCCGCCAATAAGAGATTGGGTTTGCATTCTGGTTCTGGCATCTTGTTGGGTTTGGCTAATCTGAGGTAAAGGCAGCATATCTGAGGGGTATTTTTTCCTGTCTTCCTCTCTACTTTGGAATTGAGTCTCTAGTAGTGGTTCCACTCCTCTATGTATCTAGTTCCTTCTGTGAGGCTCACTCTTCTTGGTTCCTCTTTTCACTGGGTTGCAGGGTCATTGTTTCTTCTCCATTCTCTTTAGTCCCAGAGGTGGTAATGACTTTCCATTATTACTTGTCTACAAGCATCTTACTATGCCTTATTGTTTCCTTATCTCTACCCACACTTCTATAAGGCTTGTGAAAGTCTTCACTGATCCTTCTGGGTGAATGATATTTCTTATTGGGACTGTGACTGATAATTTGGATCTTGAATTGCTATTAAATCAAAATTGCAAGTTTTTCTTTAAGTACAGTGCCTATTCAAATTTTCTGAATTGTTGTCACATTTATTTTAGGTTTAAGTAGAAAAGTGTGGCTAAAATTGAAAACACTGACCCAAATGTAAAAAAACAGATATTAAAGACTGACTAATGTTATTGCGTATTAGGTGATATGCATGAAAGTGAATTGAAATATGCAACATATGAATTAATCTAGGATCACAAATTGGAACCCATATGCCTTATCTGCAAGTCAATGATTAGTCATATTACTCATGGTTTTCTAAATCTCTAATACTTAAGTATTTATTCCTTACCCCCCTTTATTTTATTTATGTATTTATTTTCCCTTTATTGATTAAGATATTACAAATGTGTCCTTATTGCCCCAATGTCCTCTTATCCCCCCAATCCTGCCCTCACCCTCACCCCCTGTTATCCACATCCATCGCTATGCTTATATGCATGCATACAAGGCCTTTGGTTGATCTCTCTCCATCACCCCCACCCTCCCCTACCTTCCCTCTGAGTTTTGAGCATCTGATTGATGCTTCTGTGTCTCTACATCTGTTTCTGTTCATCGGTTTATGTTGTTCATTATAATCCACAAATGAGTGAGAGCATGTGATATTTATATTTCTCTGACTGACTTATTTCACTTAGCATAATGCTCTCCAGCTCCATCCATGCTGTTGCAAATGGTAGGAGTGCCTTCTTTTTACAGAAGCATAGTATTCCATTGTGTAGATGTGCCAAAGTTTTTTAATCCATTCATCTGCTATGGGCACTTAGGCTGATTCCAAATCTTAGCTATTGTAAATTGTGCTGCTATGAACATAAGGATGCATATATCCTTTCTGATTGGTGTTTCTGGTTTCTTGGGATATATTCCAAGAAGTGAGATCACTGGGTCAAATGGAAGTTCCATTTTTAGTTTTTTGAGGAAATTCCATACTGTTCTCCACAGTAGCTGCACCAGTCTGCATTCCCACCAGCAGTGCACAAGGGTTCCTTTTTCTCTGCATCCTCGCCAGCATTTGTCATTTGTAGATTTGTTGATGATAGACATTCTGACAGGTGTGAGATGGTACTGCATTGTTGTTTTGATTTGCATCTCTCGGATGATTAGTGACTTTGAACATGTTTTCATATGTCTCTCAGCCTTATGTATGTCCTCTTTCAAAAAATGTCTATTTAGGTCCATTGCCCATTTTTTATTGGGTTGTTTATCTTCCTTTTGTAAAGTTGTATGAGTTTCTTGTAAATGTTGGAGATTAAACCTTTATCAGAGATATCATTGGCAAATATGTTCTCCCATGCAGTGCACTTTCTTGATGTTTTGCTGATGATTTCTTTTGCTGTGCAGAAACTTTTTATTTTGATATAATCCCATTTGTTTATTTTCCCTTTAGTTTCCATTGCCCTAGGAGCCGTGTCAGTGAAGAAATTCCTTTGGCATATATCTGAGATTTTGCTACCTGTGGATACCTCTAATATTTCCTGTCTTACATTTAAGTCCTTTATCCATTTTGAGTTTATTTTTGTGTATGGTGTAAGTTGGTGGTCTAGTTTCATTTTTTTGCATATGTCTGACCAAATTTCCCACCACCATTTATTGAAGAGACTGTCTTGATTCCATTGTATGTTCTTGCCTCCTTTGTCAAATATTAATTGGCATTGTGGTTTGGGTCTATTTCTGGGTTCTCTATTCTATTCCATTGATCTATATGTCTGTTCTTGTGCCAGTACCAAGCTGTTTTAAGAACAGTGGCTTTGTAATACAGCTTGATATCTAGTATTGAGATCCCACCTACTTTGTTCTTCTTTCTCAGGATTGCTTCAGCACCTTTGAGGTCTTTTTTTATTCCAGATGAATTTTTGGAATGTTTGTTCTAGATCTGTGAAATATGCCATTGGTAATTTAATGGGGATTGCATTGAATCTATAGATTGCTTTGGATAGTATGGACATTTTGATGATGTTGATTCTACCAATCCATGAACACGGTATGTTATTCCATCTATTTATGTCTTCCTCTATCTCTTTTTTCAGTGTCCTGTAGTTTTTCGCATATAAGTCTTTTACCTCCTTAGTTAAGTTTACTCCTAGATATCTTAATTTTTTTGGTGTGATGGTAAATGGGATTGCTTTTTTAGTCTCACTTTCTGCAAGTTCACTATTGGTGTAAAGAAATGCCATAGATTTCTTGGCATTAATTTTGTATCCTGCTACATTGCTGAATTCATAAAGTCTAACAATTTTTTGATGGAGTCTTTAGGGTTCTCTATGTACAGTATCATGTCATCTGTGAATAATGACAATTTTACTTATTCTTTTCCAATTTGGATGCCTTTTATTTCTTCTTCTTGTCTGATCGCAATGGCTAATACTTCCAGTACTATGTTGAACAGGAGTGGTGAGAGGGGGTATCCCTGTCTTGCTCCTGTTCTTAAGGGAAATTGTTTTAGTTTTTGCCCATTGATTATGATGTTGGCTGTGGGTTTGTCATATATGGCTTTTATTATGTTGAGGTATGATCCTTCTATTCCTACCTTGCTGAGAGTTTTTATCAAGAAAGGGTGTTGGATTTTGTCAAATGCTTTTTCTGCATCAATTGATATGACTATGTGGTTTTTATCTCTCAATTTTTTTATGTGATGTATTATGTTTCTTGATTTGCGGATAATGTACCATCCTTGTATCCCTGGGATAAATCCCGCTTGTTCATGGTGTATGATCTTTCTGATGTACTGCTGGATCCGATTTGCTAAGATTTTGTTGAGGATTTTGGCATCTATGTTCATGAGGGATATTGGCCTGTAATTCTCTTTCATTGTGTTGTCTTTATCTGGTTTTGGTATTAGGGTGATGCTGGCCTCATAGAATCAGCTCGGTAGTGTTCCTTCCTCTTGAATTTTTTGGAATGGTCTGAGGAGGCTAGGTTTTAGTTCTTCCTTGAATGTTTGGTAAAACTCCCCTGTGAAGCCGTCTGCCCCTGAGCTTTTGTTTGCTGGAAGCTTTTTGATTACTGCTTCAATTTCTTCCGTAGTTATTGGCCTATTGAGATTTTTAGGTGATTCCTGATTGAATTTTGGAATGTTGTAATTTTCTAGGAATATGTGCATTTCCTCCAGGTTGTCTAGTTTGTTGGAGTAGAGTTGTCCATAGTATTTTTTAATGATCCTTTGTATTTCTGTGGGGTCTGTTGTTATTTCTCCTCCTTCATTTCTGATTTTGTTTATTTGGGTCCTTTCTCTTTGTTTCTTAGTGAGCCTGGCTAGAGGATCATCAGTCTTGTTTATCCTTTCAAAGAACCAGCTCTCGGTTTTGTTGATCTTTTGTATAGTTTTTTTGGTCTCTATGTTATTTATCTCCACTCTGATCTTTATTATTTCCTTCCTTCTGCTTACACTGGGCTTTTCTTGTTGCTCTCTTTCTAACTCTTTGAGTTGTAGGGTTAGGTAATTTATTATCATTGTTTCTTGCTTTTTGCAGTAGGCTTGTAGAGCTATGAACTTCCCTCTCAAGACTGCTTTCGCTGTGTCCCATAGGTTTTGGATTGTTTTGTTTTCATTGTCATTTGTTGTCATGATGTTTTTTATTTCTTCTTTGATCTCTCTGGTAACCCAGTCATTGTTTAATAGCATGCTATTTAGTCTCCATGTGTTTGATTTTTTTGGATTGTTTTTATTTTAGTTGATTTCCAGTTTTATGCCATTGTGATCCGAGAAGATGCTTGATATGATTTCTATCTTCTTGAATTTTAAGAGACTTTCTCTGTAACCCAATATATGATCTATCTTTGAAAATGTCCCATGTGCACTTGAGAAGAATGTATATTCTGTGACTTTGGGGTGAAATGTTCTGAAGATGTCAATTAATTCCTTCTGATCTAGTGAGTTATTTAGGATTGATGTTTCTTTGCTGATTTTTTGTTTAGAGGATTTGTCCAATGGTGATAGTGGGGTGTTAAAGTCCCCTACTATGATTGTGTTGCTGTCAATCTCTCCCTTGATCTCCTCCAGAAGTTTTCTTATGTATTTGGGTGCTCCTATTTGGGTGTGTATATGTTTACCAGAGTTATTTCTTCTTGTTGGATTGCTCCCTTTAGTGTTATGAAGTGGCCTTCCTTATCTCTTGTTATGTCCTTCACTTTGAGATCTAATTTGTCAGATATAAGTATTTCTACCCCAGCTTTTTTTTCATTTCTATTCGCCTGAAAAACCTTTTTCCATCCCTTCACCATCAGTCTGTGTGTGTCTCTTTTTCTGAGGTGGGTTTCCTATAGACAGCAGATATATGGGTCATGTTTTCTTACCCACTCAGTTACCCTATGTCTTTTGATTGGGGCGTTTAATCCATTTACATTTAAAGTTATTATTGGTAGATACTTGTTTGTCGCCATTTTTATTCTTTACCCCTATTTCCTTCTTTGTTTCTTATTTATTTTTTATTTTTTTACAGCAGACCCTTTAGCATTTCTTTCATTTCTGTTTGGTGGTAATAAACTCCCGTAGTCCTTTTTTTGTCTGTGAAGCTCTTGATTGATAGCCTTGCTGGGTAGAGTATTCTTGGATTCAGACCCTTCCTTTGCATGACTTTGTATATTTCATTCCATTTCCTTCTTACCTGATGTGATTCTGTTGAGAAATCCATCGCTAGTCTGATGGGGGATCCTTTGTAAGTAACTTTCTGTCTCTCTCTGGCTGCTTTTAAGAATCTTGCTTTGTGGTTGGTGTTTGGCAATTTAATTATAATGTGCCTTGGCATTGGTCTTTTGGGGTTCATTTTGTTTGGGACTCTGTGAGCTTCTTGAATTTGTTTGAGTTTTTTCTTCCCTATATCAGGGAAGTTTTCAGTCATTAAGATTTCAAACAGGTTTTCTATTCCTTGCTCAGTTTCCTCTCCTTCTGGCACCCCTATTATGTGGATGTTGTTTTGTTTCGTGTTGTCCCAAAGTTCTCTTAGGCTCTCTTCCTGCTTTTTAATTTTTTTTTCTAGAAGCTGCTCTGCTTGGATATTTTTTCCAACCTTGTCTTCTAGCTCACTGATGTTGTCCTCTGCTTCTTCTAGTCTACTGTTGATGCTTTCTATTGAGTTCTTTATAGCAGTGATGTCATTTTTCATTCTTCTTGGTTCTTCTTCATTTCCTCTTGGTTCTTACACATATTGTTGAATTTATCTTCCATTCTTTTCATCCACCTTATGACCATTTCTCTGAATTCTTTCTCTGACAGGTTGCTTGCCTCCATTTCGTTTACTTCCTTTTCTGGTGATGGCTGTTTTTCTTTCATATGTGGGCTGTTTCTTTGTCTCCCCATGATCTCTCTTCTCCAGGTGTTTGGTTATGTAGTTCTCTCTCTGCTCCGTTGATTTAAAGGCACAACATATGACACAACAAGGCACAATGCACAAGGCACTGAACACAAATGCATTCATGATACTAATAACCCCAAATAAAGGTGACCACCAGATCAAAGAGAATTAGGGGATAAAGAAGAAAGAAGAGAAAAAGAAAAAAAGAGAAAAAGAAAAAAAGGGAGTGCAAAAATGAAATTGGGAAAAGGAAAAAAAAAGTAAGAGAGTAAAGAAAGAGAATGAAATAGAATATGGGGAGAAAATTCCAATAGAACAGCCACTAATCCCAACAAATTGCAGCAACAGATCCCTGGAGATGAATGCAAACTACAAACAACAACTAATATCAAGCAAGGCGAGGGAAAACAGAAGTAAAAAAATAACTGAAAAAAAAACCAACAGAAAAAGAAAAAGAAAAAGCAAAACAATCTCACAAGCAAGCATAAAAAACCCAATATACTCAACAATCAAGAAAACAACAACAAAACCACAGAGAGAGAAAAAAAAAACTTTGGATAGTGAAGAAAGAGAAGAGAGAGGTGTATATGAATTTAGAGCAGGAGATTGGTAATTAGATATATAAGTAGGGTGAAATTTTAACAGGGGGTAAAAAATAAGGAATAGGGAAAATCTAAAGCAGGAACAGGGTAAGAGAAACAGGACAACAAAAGGGGAAAAGTGAGGAAGAGAGTTTTGTCATAAAGGTAATGTTGAGGTAGATGCTAAAGGATGCTAAAGGAAAGATGAAAATAGAATGTAGAACACTAATCCCAAAATATTCACCTTAACAAGACATGACCCAAAGGGAACAAAGGATGAATGTACTCATGGCACCGATAACCCCAATGTAAGCAACCACCTGAGAAAAGATAATTAGGGGAGAGAAAAGAGAGCACAAATGATATCTAAGAGAGAGAAAAAAAGATAGGAGGGAAAAGAAAAAGGAGAATATATATTTATGGAGAAAACACCACAGAGCCAATCTTATGTAGTTTTAATTACCAAACTGGTACTCATGCATTACTAGAGAACAAATATCTCTCTCTCACACACACACACAATAAGCACTAAATGTAATAAATAAATTTTGGATATTTTAAAGGTAATAGTGTGATGTAATAAGAAAAGAAGTTTTACTATTTTTTTGTTGTTGTTATTTTTTCATTGATTTTTAAGGAGAGTACAAAAGAGAGGGAAAGACAAAGAGAAACATTGATGTGAGCGAAACACATCGATTGGTTGCCTCCTGCACTCCTGCATGAGCCCCAAACAGGGCCCTGGCCAGGAAGGAGTCTGCAACCAAGGTGCATGCTCTTCACTGGAACTGAATCCGGGACCCTTTGGTCTACAGGCCGACACTCTATCCACTGAGCCAAACCGTCCAGGGCACAAGTTTTACTATTGCCATGCATTTTATGATTGATGATTTTAAACTATTTCATAGGAAGCAGAGTAGAGAAGAAATAATACAGATTGTGTTCCTTTCCCAAATTTATCATGTCTCAGCTGTTTGACTTTAAAAAGATTATTTAACTTTCCTGAGTCTCAGCAGCTTTGCCTTGAAAATGCCAAGGAGATCATGTGATAACATTTTGTAAACTTTGAGGTGTATTACATGGTAGAACACAGTACTCAAGAATGATTTGAGCTACACTGTCTGTTTTGTAATACTGTTTCTGCCACTTATTAGCAAGTTACCTTTCCAAGCCCTGTATCCTCATATATAAAATGGGTATCATAATAGCACTTACATTGGCTAATTTACATGAAACTAGCATAGTACCACTATATTTTTTAACATTATTGGTAATGACATAAAAATGCTTTTATATTATAAATTCATATTTTTATAATGCTCAATGCTTAATTAATAATATGATGTAACAATGGTAATTATTAAAAAAGGGAAACATTATTATTCTATAGTGGCTCCTTCATTAAAATGTACAAAATATTGGTAAAAACTAAGCAAAGAGGAAGTTTCTTGAACAAAATCACTTGAGGATAGACATGACTATTTAAAAATCAGGCGAGTAACTATTCTTAGAATTCTTCTCATCTCTTGGATCAGCTTTATAATCTTTTTTGTTGTAATGATAATTCCTCATTTTACTTCCAGCTGTGCATTCTGTCCCCAAGTCATAGAGGAAAATAAAATGAATAGATTTTAGCCTGAGTCCAGTGTTGAGAGAGAGAGAGAGAGCAATTAAACATGTGAAGATTAGTAGAGTAGTTTGTACTTTGCACGTAAAAAAGAAGGAAATTAGAATCAATAAGCAACAGGAAAATAGCACTTTAAATAGACCAGTAAGTTTTGATCTCTGGGTACATTTCTCACAAGAGTTTAAAACTTCAACTTATTTAGTTTAAAATTTTTCCTACAAAGCATATGTTTTCCTGTGTTTTATTTATTTATTTATTTACTTACTTAAAATCCTCACCCAAGGGTATGTTTGTATTAATTTTTTTAAAATTTTTTTATTTAGAGATAGAGGAAGGGAGAGAGAGGAAGAGAAACATCCATTGGTTGCCTCCTGTATGTGCCCTGACTGGGGATTGAACCCACAACCAAAGTATGTGCCTTGACCAGGAATCAAATCTGTAACTTTTTGGTGTACAGGACAATGCTTCAACCAACTGAACCACCCGGTCAAGGCATTTATTAATTCACTAGAGGCCCGATGCACGAAGATTCATGCAAGAATAAGCCTTCCTTCCCCTGACTGCCAGCACTGCCTTCGCTCTGGCCCGAGGGCGCCTTTCCACCTTTGCTCCCGCTTGGAGTTGTCTTCTGCCTTTGCATGCTGCCCAGTGGCCTGGAGCGGCTGGGGTGGGGTGGAACGCCTGCATTGTTGCCATGGCGATGATGCAAGCATCCCAGCCTGACCTCCGCCATCTTTGTCATGTCAATTTGCATATTCCCTCCTTATTGTCTGTGAGCGCTGCCATCTTTGTCATGAAGTGACGATCAATTTGCATATCCCATCTTTATTAGATAGAATTTAATTTTTTAAAAATACAGTTTACATTTACTATTATTTTGTATTAGTTTCAGGTGTTTTGCATTGTAATTAGATAATCACATACTCCACATACTGTTTCCCTGATATTTCAAATACCCACCTGAAGCATACATACAGTTATTACAATATTTCCTATTTTGTGCTTTACATCCCCATTACTATTTTGTAACTACCAATCTGTATTTCTCAGTTGCTTCACTTTCTTTGCTCAGTCCCCATCCCCCCTCACTTCTGGCAACCATCAGTTTGTCCTCTGCACCTATGAATCTGTTTCTATTTCATTGGTTCATTTATATTGTTTATTAGATTCCACATATAAGCAAAATAATGTGGTGTTTGTCTTTCTTGGACTGACTTATTTCACTTAGCATAATACCCTCTAGGTCCATCCATGCTGTGGCAAATAGTAAGATTTCATTCTTTTTTTTCAGCTTGTCGATATATAAAATTTATTATTATTATTTTTTTGTGTGTGTGTTGATTTCTTTTTATTTATTTTATTTTCTTTATTTTTTTATATTTTTGATAGTATTACAGATGATGCCCATTTTTCCTCTTTTACCCTCCTCCTCCCAGCCCCTAACCACTCTCCGGATGTCTTCACCACCCTATTGCCTGTGTCCATGGGCTATGCATATCTAATCTAATAAAAGAGAAACATGCAAATTGACCACACCTCCTTTATGCCCCAAGCCATGCCCACCAGCCAATCAGAGTGACTATATTCAAATTAACCCAACCAAGATGGCGGCTGGCAGCCACGGAGCTGGAGCAAGCAGGAGGTTTGGTTGCCCCAGCGATGGAGGAAGCCAAGCTTCCCACCTTCCCTGGCTGGCTGTGGCCTCCGCTCAAGGCAACAAAGTTTCAATTATAGAAGATAAATAAATCCCAGATACCTGCTTCCAGCCAGCCTCCACTGGGAGCTTGGGTGGCTGGGGGCCTTGGCCAGCCTGCAAACAGCCATCAGCCCCTCACCCAGGCTGGCAAGGCACTCCAGGGGGGACACCTACCCTGAAGGGGCTGTGGCCATCCTGAAAACGGCCATCAGCCCCTCACCGAGGCTGGCCAACCACCCCAGTGGGGACTCCCACCCTGAAGGGGCTGTGGCCAGCCTGCCAACAGCCCACAGCCCCTCACTCAGGATGGCCAACCACCCCAGTGGGGACTCCCACCCTGAAGGGGGTTTGGCCAGTCTGAAAACGGACCTCAGCCCCTCACCCAGGCTGGCCAGTCACCCAAGGGGGACCCCCGCCCTGATCTGGGACACCCTTCAGGGCAAACCAGCCAGCCCTCACCCATGCACCAGGCCTCTATCTTATATAATAAAAGGGTAATATGCAAATTGACCCTAACAGCAGAACGACTGGGAATGACTGGTAACTATGACACACACTGACCACTAGGGGGCAGATGCTCAATGCAGGAGCTGTCCCCTGGTGGTCAGTGTGCTCCCACAGGGGGATCTCTGCTCCTCCACAAGCCAGGCTGACGGCTGCCAGCACAGTGGTGGTGGTGGGAGCCTCTCCCGCCTCCTCAGCAGTGCTAAGGATGTCCAACTGCAGCTTAGGCCTCCTCTCTTGCCAGTGGACATCTCCCGAGGGCTCCCGGGCTGCCAGAGGGATGTCTGACTGCCAGCTTAGGCCCGATCCCCCAGGGAGCCGGCCTAAGCCAGCAGCTGGTCATCCCCCAAGGGGTCCCAGACTGCGAGCGGGCTCAGGCCAGGCTGAGGGACCCCCTCCCCCCCGAGTGCACAAATTTTTGTGCACCGGGCCTCTAGTCTCTCTATATAAAAGGCTAATATGATAATTCTCCCTCCAACTGTCTGACTGGTCACTATGACATGCACTGACCACCAAGAGGCAGACGCTCAATGCAGGAGCTGTTGTGATGCGCACTGGCCATTTACAAAGAAATAGCACTGCGGACCTGGTGCCCACAAAGCAACACTCGGCTTCCCCCAAGTGGGACACAGGCCCTGCCACCACCCTGGAGTGGTACCCCACCAAATTGCAGTCAATGCTGCTGAGACCCTGTGGCACAAAATGTGGCCCACAGCTCAGCCCAGCCCAGAAATGGTCGCTGTGGGCCCCAGGTAATGAAATCACGTAGCAATGCCCGGCTTCCTCTCCCTAGTTACTAGCCTCCTTGGAGTTTCTTCAGCCCAGGAACATGACTTGCTTTATAGCCAGGTGCAAACATTTTACACCAAATGTCTGTGAAGCATTTTCCCGTGCCTCATCTCATTTGATCCTCACAGAAGTCTTGGAGTAGGTAGATAGGAGACTTCGTGGAATCTTATTTTCTTTTCATTAGCTAAAAAATGGAGATTTAGAAAGTTTAGAAACTTGACTTGACTTAAAAGAAATAAGAATTGGTGGACCTTGAAAATGACTTCAGGTTTTTTCACTGCACAGAATATAGTCAAACACTGCTGCAGTTAAACATTATACCCTTTGTTTTCCCTGCGTGATCTACAATAATAATCTGCTTCATGTTGATATTTACTGGTGTGTTGCTGACAATTATCTGAAAGAGAAGTTGGGGTGCTTCACTGGGCTGGAAAAAGTTTAGCTAAATCAGAAAGCAGGTCTAATTAAGCAAGTTTATTCTATATATATAAAAGGCTAAGTTGACTCACGCATGTGTGATACCTATAAAGCTCTTGCTGTTGCCAATTGTAAGTGTGTGTTTTGATCTGTCATTGTCAATCCTGAATTCAGTTGACACTTCTATTATAGAGAAAGGGCAAATAGAGATATTAAAATATTTATTTTAATTAATTTCCTTTCAATGTGCATGAATCCGTGCATCAGGCCACTAGTCTATATATATAAAAGCCTATGTGACCGTCCGACCGTCTAACTGGTAGCTATGATGAGCAATGACTACCAGGGGTCATACACTGAACGCATAAGCTGCTGAGATGCAGTGACGTGGCAACTGCGGTTCTCAGGTGTTGCACCCACAACCAGAGAGGAAGGAGCCCAATTCTGGGTTGCATCACCAGGGAACTGCCCTTTCACAACCTGGGACCCCTTGGGGGATGTCAGAGAGCTGGTTTCGGCCCGATCCCTGCAGGTCAGGCCGAGGGACCACACCAGTGCACAAATTGGTGCACTGGGCCTCTAGTAAGTATATAAGTTCTTTGGTTTGTCTCTTCTCATCCCCCCATCCCCACATTGAGGTATGTCAGTCTGTTCCCTGCCTCCATGCTTTGGGTCTTATTTTGTTGGTCAGTTTGTTTAACAACCAAGTAATATTCCATTGTATATATGTACTATCTCTTCTTTACCCACTTGTCTATTGATGGGCACTTGGGTTGCTTCCATAGCTTAGCTATTGTAAATAACACTGCAATGAACATAGGAGTGCATATGTTCTTTAAATTAGTGTTTTGGGGTCTTTTGACTATATACACAGAAGTGAAATCACTGGGTAATAAGGCAGTTCCATTTTTAATATTTTGAGGAAACTCCATACTGTTTTTCACAGTGGCTGTACCAATCTGCATTCCCACTAACAGTTCACAAGGTTCCCTTTTCTCCATGTACTCAGCAGCATTTGTTGTTTGTTGATTTATTGATGATAGCCATTCCAACAGGTGTGAGGTGATATCTTATTGTGGTGTTAATTTAGATTTCTTTATTGATTAGTGATGTTGAACATGTTTTCATATGTCTATTACCTACCTGTATGTTCTCTTTGGAGAAGTGTCTATTCATTTCCTTTGCCCGTCTTTAATTAGATTGTTTGTTTTTGAGTATTGAGTTTTATGAGTGCTTTCAAAACATATTTTGAATTGGGAAGGCGGGGGTGGGTGGGAGAGATTAACCAAAGAACTTATATGCATACTAGCGGCCCGGTGCACAAAATTCGTGCACGGGGCGCCTCAGCCCAGCCAGCACCCTTTCCAATCTGGGAGCCCTTGGAGGATGTCCGACTGCCAGTTTAGGCCCTATCCTGGCCTGGTAGCTCCTAACTGCCCCCCTTCTGGCCTGGTCACCCCTTACTGCTGCCCCCCTGCCAGCCTGGTTTTCCCCAACTGTCCCCCTCTGCTGGTCTGGTAACCCCTAACTGCCCCCCTCCCCGCTGGCCCGGTTGCCCCCAACTTCCCCCCCCTGCTGGTCTGGTCACCCCCAACTCCCTCCCCTGCTGGCCTAGTTGCCCCTCACGGCCACCCTGCTGGCCTGGTCACCCCACGCAGCCTGCTGTTCAGTCGCTTGGTTGTCCCTCACTAACCCCCATGTGGCCTGGTCACCCCATGCAGCCTTCTGTTCAGTCATTTGGTCATCCCTCACTAACCCCCATGTCGGCCTGGTCATAGGCAGCCATCTTGTGAGGGCATGAGGGTTAATTTGCATATTACCTCTTTATTATATAGGATATGCATAACCCACGGACCCAAACAATAGTATGGTAAAGGACTGGGGTGGGGGCATAGTGGGTGTGGGCTAGAAGGGGTCAATGTGGAAAAAAAAGGGACATCTGTAATACTTACAATAATAAAGATAAATTAATACAAATAAATAAAATAAATAAATACTACTTACAAAAAAATTAGCTTCTGAGAGAAATCCAATCCTTTGCTCCAATAGTGGCCTAATTTTTTATGAGGATCGATACCACACACACACACACACGCACACAGTGAATGAAAAAGGGGTTCTATGGAAAGTAATATTACAGGGAGATAAAAAAAAGAAATTCAATCTTCAGAAGGAAAATATCAGGAACTCAGATTGCAAAGTCTTTGAGTTGCTAGAGGTATAAATTCTGCAACCAGGGGAACAATTCTTTAAGATCTTTTTAGTGAACAATCAGGAAATAGACAATTTTGGGGATTTTGAAAGAAGATATTGAAGATGTTGAGCAAACAAGGGGAAGTGATCCTTTGAGCACACACCAGAGAAGCTTTTATTACAGGAAACTCACAGCAGCAATACCCCTGCAGATGTGTTGCCCCAGCACTCTGAGGAAGCAGAGATGTAGCAGTATCATATGCCATTTCCAGACTCTGGGAGAAGGAACCCTTGAGCTGGAGACCTCTTTAAACTGAATGATTAGGAGAAGACTAGCCCTCACCCTGCCATGATCAGGAGATGAATGAACATCCTCAAAGATGGGGAAGGGACTTCACATGGTCTTTTCAGTTGTACATGGGATAGTTGCATCATGTTAGTTGGCAGCAGGACTTTGCTCTTGTCTTTAGTTGGAAGTTAAATATGATTTAAAGGAATATATGGGGTGTTGACGTGTTGCCAGGAGGTGGACTATGGTAGCTTTATGATGTGTCAACTTGGCTAGACTCAACTTCATTTCTCAGAATTTCCTTCACTATATGTTTTCAATTGAGGTGGGCCACAAGAGAGATGTCTTTGCAAGATTTGGGGCTGCAAAAGCAGCAGCTTCCATATTGTTTATGCATTCAGAAGGTCCATGCAGGTGCTATGCAGCTCACTCCTGTTGTCGGTGCTGGTATGGGGCAGCAACCAGGCCTGCCACTGCTTTCTCTTCCTCTCAGTCCTCTTTCTGCTTCCTCGGCTTCTGGGTTAGGTGTGTGTCTAGTTCTATAATGGAGAACACCAGATCTTGGTTTTGACTGTATTTATTAAAGAGAGACAAACACCAACATGTCATTTTGTAGAATTTTGGTTGAAGTAGACTCGCTCTCTTTTTATTGATAAGGTATTTTAAATTATATTAACTATTATATTATATTAATTTAGAAAGTAGAGTCTGTTTTTAAATTTTTTTCCTTTGTTCCTCATGTATAGTTGTATGTCTATGTACATGCATATCTGTGTGTGTGTGTGTGTCTGTGTGTCTGTGTGTCTGTGACAAGGAGGGAGAAACTTGTTAAAGCCAAACATCTAAATGTGGCACTAATTATTTCATAGTTTAAACAATTTTTGCTGTAATCCCATTACTATACTCTGCCAATACTTGCCTTTGCTGTATTTTTATTCAGGAACTTAATCATCTATACTTGTTCAGCACTTAAAATTCAATGAATAAACAATTGTAAAAGTCCTTTATAGAAACAAGTATGAAACATGAAGAGTTTATCTCTCTCTTTAATATAACTCATTTATTAATATTCTGCTAGTAACTAATTCATATCATTTTACTCTCTCCTTCTATATATCTGTAAATGGGAAAAGTAGTGTTTTCTTATAATTAGGATATCACTGTAAACAAGTTGTTAAAAAAATTGAGCCACCTACAATGCTAGTAATTGACTTTTTTCATGAAATATATAAAGTCTTTGAGTTTACATGTAAATTTTAGAGACTTGAATGATTGACAATTCCCCAGGATATAGATAATTTTTTTAAATCCTGCCTTGGCCAAGCAAAATAAATGAAATTTCAGAAATAAAGGTCATTTATAAAAAAATTTCTCCCTTGTTTGTTTTTTAGGAGTATCACCTGAAATGTCATTACTCTGGTGATGCAGATCATATATCACTCACTTCTTAAAGGCAGAGTGACTGGCGATATCCAAAACTATCTTTTGCTTAATTCATCCATTCATCCACCCATCCATTTATCCATTGATCCACTTATCCATCCATGCATCCATCCATGCATCCATCTATCTATCTATCCATTCATCCATCCAACCATCTTGCTTGTTAGTTAAGTGCAAATATTTATTAGGTACCTGTTATGTGCCAAGCACTGTACTAGGGGCCTCACTTCCTTAATCTCCTTTTATCTTTATAAATAGTACTCATTCATTTTACAGATGAGAAAACTGAGGTTCAAAGTGGTCAAGTGATTTGTACAAGGTCCTAGTGCATAAGCACTTGAGCTGGAATCAAATTCAGGTATGTTTGACTCCAGACACTAAACATAGTCCCCTCTTTTGGTAATTTTTTTCTGGAGTAACAGGAGTGGGAAAAGGGGAGAAGAGCAAGACATCAGCTTTAGTTTGACTGAAACAATTTGTATTGCTTGTTTTTGAATTGGAGGTTCAGCACTGGAGGGGATGGGGAAGGGTACTTTATGTTATGTCTTCATATGAAATAAGAAAAGACACTTCTTCCTCCAACTCAGAGCAGAGCATACACACTTAATTCTAGCCCCTACTCACCACTTTGACAGGTGCCCTTTTGCAAGGTGCAACTAGCACAACCATTTGTGGTGGCAACCGACTCCTACCCAATTCTTTCATTCTCACCCTCAACTCCTCACTTTATTTATCAAAGGAAATGAGAAGTAAAATATTATGAATGTATAGTTAAAAAATAGCTAATTTTTCCCATGCTGCAAGCAAGGGAAGTGCATAGTTTAGAATCATTGGCTAGGCTAGCAATTTGGCTGCAAACTATCTTACTTGTATATCCCCACCATCTGCTCTGCAACAGCATTTTCAAGTACCTGGTATTTTACACAGAGCAGAGTTAAGAAAATTCTAATAAATAATAAATGGAAAAATAACATAAACATTAGTAAACTATAATAAAACCTAACAGTTAAATAGCAACATGTATGATAAGTATACCATGTTGTATCTCAAGTTAAATATTGGAATAAAAGTATAAAAATATTAAAATACCAGTAAAGGTTTTTTTTGCCACCTGGGTGCTATGGAGAGATGATGTTTAAGGGAGTTGAGAATGTTGGCAGGTGATTGTTGAAAAACTGAAGTATTAAGGCAATTTTTTGAGAAGAAAACAATGAAAGGAGGAGGGATTGATGGCTTGGAATAAGGTGGAGGAGTTGTGGGACTGGAGAACCCAGAAAATTAAGGAACAGAAAAAGGAGTAACTGCAACAGAGAGCTGGCAGGAGCAAATGTTATGGTGCCAAAGCATTAGTTCTTGGAGGTGCCTGTTTAGAGTTCAAGGTTTCTGTGAGGGAACTGGATATGTGGGTCCTTGCCAATGTGAAGATCAAGGAAAGAGGTCAAGGTGTTGGGTAGTTCTTGTGGACATTGATATTACTCAGGATGACATCAGATCTTGGGGTGGAGAAATGCAAAAGGATGGGTGCCATAATATTTTCCAAGAGATGAAGAGGGTATTGCCAAAGAGGGAAAATCTCGAAGAGGAAGACATTACTGTGAAAGTCAAAGAGAGGTGTGGAGGTCTGGAGAAGTGAGCTGGTGATGTCTCCCCCTATGAAGCCACAGGGAACATAATGTCTGATGAGAAAACCCAATTTCTATATAGGAAGGTGGGAGATGAAATGTTTAGTTAAGAAGCTAGGACAGAGGACACTCTGTTTATGACTCCACAGATGTTCCAAGAGGGCACAGTAGGAAGATCTGGGGTAAGAGTGACTCTGTGGGATAAGAGGGCAGAGCAGGATAGAGATTAAGAAGGGAAAGGTGTGAGACATGAAGGTTTTTACTGTTCCTGCTTCCCAAAAGGTATTCCCCGCTGTCTACTGGTGTCTGATAAGAGGAAAGAAGGATCAGGCCTTTCAGGAGTGGTCAGCTGTGCCTGAGATGAACCATTGTCCTGGGAATTCTTGTACAGTTGATCAAACTGGTCCCAGGACATTTGCTGCTCTCATGGCCAGTAAAGTGTTCTGTTTTGCACTAAGGATTTGTACTTTTTACTTGAGGGTGTTGAGGGAAATAAAGGAAAGTGTACACAATACAAAATAGCAAATTCCAGACCACTTGACTTGTAAGACTGAATTTCAACCATGTGCAATGTTTCTTAGGAAAACAAATTAAATTTTCAGGTTAATGTTGGAATAGAAACAAATCCTAGAATGGAAAATGACACAAGAGATTGAGAGGGCAGTAATTCCCATACATGAACACGACCATCCCCAGGTTGGAGGAAGTGAGCATGTGCAAGTGAGAGAGAGCTAAGAGTGCAGAATTGGTATGAAATTTAGGGGAGGAACAAGCTTAAAATTGTGTTTCTGTTTTTATGTGTTTGTGTTGTTACAAAATACTTTTAGGATTTGTCACAAGGGAAGAACTTAATCTGATATCTGGTAGCTTTGATACATATTGTAAAATTTTCAAATTATTCCTGGTAAAGGGGGATTGACAAGCAGAGATGGCTACCAAGCAGGGAGAGGAAAATATAGAACCTGGTTGAAGTAATAAATTCAACACTATTTATAAATTTCAAATTAAGAATACTAGAGATAGGGTTGGCCCAGATCCATAAAAACTAATTGGTATTTTCCCTTTCCTAATATTTTCAGGTTGACCTTTTGGGAGATAAAGAATACTCAACCAAAGAACTTATATGCATATATGCATAATCCATGGACACAGACAATAGTGTGGTGAAGGCCTTGGGAGGGGAGTGGGCTCAGGGTGGAGGGGGTTAATAGGAAAAATATGGGGGGGGGCATCTGTAATACTTTCAACAATAAAGATAAATTTAAAAAATAAATAAATGCTAGAGATAAAATAATTTGAGCCCTTACCTGAATGCATTTGCTCATAAAAGTTTACTAACTACCTCTTGCTTGTTTTTTATTTTTTTTATTTTGGATTTTAGGTGTACAGAACAGATTTATTCTCAGCCTTCAATTCATGTCATAGTATCCACACTGGTCTATGCAAGCCCTCTCTTATTTTATTTATTTATTTGTTCTCTTTTATACCTATTTACCACCATGGCAATGATTATAATGTGTTGAATTTGCTTTCTTCTTATTGATGTGTATTCCTGAAAATGTGTGTTGCTGTACATATATATTTAATTTATATAAATTGTGTCTTCAGTTGTACTCCCTGGAAGCAGAGCCTGAGACAGGAATTTTGTTCAAGTGATTTACTTGGGGAGAATACTCAGAAGAAGGGGAGTGAGGCAAGTGGGATGGGTCAGAGAAAAGAGCTGAGCAAGGATGGGGCCTCAGAGACTAGCTTCAGTCTGATTCCACAGGAAGCTTGGATAGCACAAGTTATAGTTCAGTTGATCCACCTTGAAGGTAGGGGCTGGACTTTTGTATGCCCTGCTAGTCTGTCACTGGCTGAAGTCCTCCCATTCTTGGGTATGTTGGGGAATACTTCCAGGACTAGGAGGTTTCTGTGAGCCATTAGTAGCCAGCACAACAGCTGGGAGAGGGACACACCAGCCAGAAGGGTATGTAGACTAGGTATCAATAGTGTTGACTACAAACTTCCCCTTGATTCACCCATAAACACTTGCTTTTCACCTTAATTTTGCTCCATCCAGGTACACCTCCTCCAGGATTCTGTTTGGTTATAATCTCTGAAAATTTACAAAAGGAGTAGTAGCAGGACAGCAGACCCAATACTATAGTGGACTCCAAAGCTGTAACTAACCCTCCTATTTCCCTCCTCCACCACTCATTCCAGATCCCTTCCCTTTTGGCTGGCACTTCTACTGGGCTGGTTTTTAGTATAATGATATCCTTCTTCTAGTGGATGCCTCCCTGAATTGGTTCCAAGAACCGTAGTCCCATGTTGCCAAAAGCTACAAGGATACAAAGCACAAATTCTCCAATTGGGTCTCACTGGGAGTGGTGATGAGCAGTGTCTCTCTGACTTCTATCATTTAGTTTCTGCACCCACATATTTTAACTATATAATGTCTTCAGTTTAATGTGTATATCATATCCTAAAAGACAGTATTTCATCCTCACAGGATGTCATACCTAGGCTGTTGCCTCAGCTGGTCCTTTAAGAGGTCATTTCCTTGTTTGATAGGATCATTGGTTCATATACTCATTTACTCATCACAGTACCTCTTTTGCTGTGGATGCTCATTTGTGGGCATTAATTGCAATAAAATATTTTCACATTTTTTGGTCACTCTTATAGGTCCACTCCTATACCTCTTTCCCTGCCGGGACTTACCGGTAGAACCTGAGCAACGGATGAATAGCTTACTCTGACACACATTTTTGTGAAAGAGAAGGCTAAGGGGCTGTTTGGTTTTAGGAGTAAACAGCCTTTATTACTTGCCTTGTTAGGCTTTTATTGTAACAACAGCTTGAATTAAAATTAACCTCTAGATACAATCAGCAAGGTAAGCATCCTTGAGAAAGCACATGCTTCTACAACAGTGGTTCTCAACCTGTGGGTCGCAACCCCTTTGGGGGTCGAACGACCCTTTCACAGGGGTCGCCTAAGACCATCGGAAAACACATATATAATTACATATTGTTTTTGTGATTAATCACTATGTTTTAATTATGTTCAATTTGTAACAATGAAATTGGGGGTCACCACAACATGAAGAATTGTATTAAAGGGTCACGGCATTAGGAAGGTTGAGAACCACTGTTCTACAAGGTCAGGTCTTAAAGACTAAATATAGAGATTTCAGTAAAACACCCGGGAACTCAGACTTGTTTGGAAAAGTCAAGGTAGGGGCTGCCGCCTTTGGCAAGGTTCCCTCAGAGGCCCCCGACCTTTCAGAGAATCCTTCTTATAGACATTGCAACCAAGTCCCGTGCTTCCCCACATTTCCCAAGTATCCCTGATTTTCCAGTCTCAATTCTTCCAGGCATTAAACCAACCAGCTAAGCCATTCTGCATTGTCCATGAATCTGTGTGAATCCTCACTTTGGGCTACTTCTTTCTCCACGCAAAGTGAAAGGCCAGATATGCTACCCATTGGGAGGATTTCCCCTCACCATTGTCTTTCAGGGCCACTCCTGAATGGGACTGTAATGCAGCACCAGTCCATTTGGTCTTTTTCCACTTTCCAAGCAAATCCATTAAGAATGAAGCTCAGACTTTTTCCTTTTTCATTCACTGGTCATAGGTGTGAGTTGAAAAACTAATGTCAATGCAATAAAGGTACATGACATGAAATATCTGGTACCTTAGCTGACCTTTGCCCCCTGAACTTAAGCCCCAAACAAGATGTCTTAGTTCATTTGGACTGTTAGCAAGCTACCATAGACTGGGTGGCTTGTAAACAACAGAAATTTGTTTCTCACAGTCTGGAGGCTGGAAAGTCCAGGTGATGCACCAGCAGATTCAGTGTTTGGTAAGGGTCCACTTTCTGGATCATAGATGGTGTTTTCTCCTTGTTTCTTCACATAGTGGAAGGATTAAGAGATTACTGTGGGGTATCTTTTATTAAAATACTAATCGCATTCATGAAACTTCTACCCTCATGACCTAAGAACCTTCCAAAGGCCCACATCCTAATACCATGATCTTCGGGGGTTAGGCTTTGACATATGAATTTTGGGGGGACTAATATCAGAGATGCCACTTCCATTTGATAATGGAGTGTTACTTCTCTCCCAACTCTATACCATTATTGTTTTGCTAGAAACCAACTCATGATAGGCAATTCTGGCTATATGGTCACTTGATGTCCCATGTTCACACGCTCAGTTTTTATCAGGACCCAGTAGCAGGCCAGGACCGATAATTATTTTTGAAGTATTATTTTTCTTTGTCAGAGATGGCCTGATCTTCTCCAGAATCCTAGAGGTTTTCACTACAACTCTCTTAGCATACCAAAGAATTCTCATGATGTGTTCTTTACCACTGCTTGAATTTCTGGCAAAGTTCTGTTCTACTGTGGGTCCCATTCAAAGCAATACATCTTCTGCATGATCTACTAAGTCATTTTGGTATTCTCGACTGTGGATGGTGCTGCTTCCAAAACTCAAAGAGGCCCACCAGATATTGTGATTTTTTTTCTTAGTAGAAGGAGATACTTTTTACTTTGAAAAGGATATTCCAGCATGCCTCAGGATGCCTAAAAACTTAACTCATATTGAAAGTCCTTGATCATTATAGAATTTTTCTTCCACACTCTAAAGCTTATGTATTTTTCAAAGGTATCCAAAGTGCTTGCCATTTCTTGCCTATAAGCTCTGATTAACATGATTCATCAATATAGTGGACAAAAGCAATATTCTGAATGACCAGATCATATGGGTTCCTTTGAATTATATTATGATAGCAGAAGAATTAATATAGATCTAAGAAAAAAACAGAGTATGTGCTGTTGTCCATTCCAAATAAATGCAAACTGCTTCTAATCCTCCCTTTTGATCCGTATGGAAAGATTCATTAAGCCATATCAATAGCTGCATATCATGTACCCAATGCAGTGTTTAACTCTTTCATTAGATACCATACTCAGCATAGCAGTTGCAAATGGAGTAATGATTTGGTGTTTCTTACTGTAATAACTTTTCATGTATAGGTAAAAAAAAATCAGTGTGATGCCTCTACAAATACTTAGTATATTGGTTCCCATTATTTACTTGAGAAATAGTGAAATAACTATAAAGTTGTATCCTTGGATTCTTTGTGAGACATCTGATACAAATATGTCCCTTCGTTACTAGAGGGGTCATCATAGTGTTTTAGATGTCAGAGTCAATATTAACGTGGGCCTTGTATCCAAGGAGTATTCCCCTTCCCTTAGTGTATGGCTATCTGGGTGAGTGTCTGTAGGCCTTTGGGGGAGAACTGAGGAGTCACTGCTATACACATTTGCATGATGTGGCAGGGTTCTTTTTTATAGGATCTTGCCCACCTGTAGTTGATTGGTTCTGTGTTTGAAAATTAGTCATACCAATGCTCTAAAGGTTACTTTTCAAGTTTAAAGAAATGGAAACTCTTAAAACTTTACAATAAGAAAATAAGAAATCTGATTAAAAATGGGCATGGGTCAAAGATCTTAATAAACACCTCACTAAAACAGAAATACAGATAGTAAATAAGGATATGAAAAAATATTCTATATCATATATCATCAGGAAAATGCTAATTAAAACAACATTGAGATGCTACTACATAACAATTAGAATGTCCAAAATCCAGAACACTGATAAAACCAAATGGTGAGGGTGTGGAGCAATGGGAACTCTCCTTCATTGTTGGTGGGATGCAACATGGTACAACTACTTTGAGAAGCAGTCTGGAAATTTCTCACAAAATTAGACATACTATTACCATACTATCCAGCAATAGTGGTACTTGGTATTTACCCAAATGAGTTGAAAACTTATGTCCACATAAAAACTTGCACACAAATGTTTACAGCGGCTTTGTTCATAATTGCCAAAAATTGGGAGCAAAAAACAAATGTCTTTTAGTTGGTGAATAGATATATAAATTGTGACACATCCATATAAAGGAATATTATTCAGTGCTAAAAAAATGAGCTATCAAGCCATGAAAATATATAGAACCTTAAATGCATATTACTAATTAAAAGAAGCCAATTTGAAAAGACTACATATTATATGCGTCCAACTATTTAACATTCTGAAAAATGCAAAACTAGGGAGACAGTAATAAGATCTGTGGTTGCCAATGTTTGAAGGGTGGGGGAGAGAGATGAATATGTGGAGCACAGAGGATTTGTAGGGCAGTGAGAATAATATGTAGGATATTGTAATGATGGATACATGTTACTATACATTTGTCCTAACCCATAGAAGCTAGGACACTAAGAATGAACCCTAATGTAAACTATGGACTTTGGGTCATTATGATGTGTCAGTTCCGGTCCATGAATTGTAATATATGTATCACCCAGGTGGGGATGTTGCTATGAAGGAGGCTGTACATGTGTGAGGGCAGGGGGTATATGGGAACTCTCTGTATCTTCTCAATTTTGTTGTGAACCTTAAACAATTCTAAAAACATAAACTCTTAAAAAAATTGAACAGTAACCAGCATTTGTTGACAAATACAAAAATTAGAAATATGTATTCTTCCAGAGGAAAAGTCAGTTCCTGAAATGGTACTTGGCATAGTAACTCCTACCTTCAAGGAGTTTATAATGAAATTATGGAATCAATATCTATGTATATGGAAAGATTGCAGAAGTCTGTTAAGTAGATTGCCTATCACAATTCATCATAAAAGAATTTTCCAAGTTTGCTAAAGCTCACCAACATTTTTATGGTATGAGAAATGAGATTCTTGAAATCTGCTTTCGCAAAATTAATGCTGTTTGTAGCACTATGTTTCACCTATAAAACTAGAATCCTCTGTAGACTCAACTCCTCTGACAATATAAATTATTTTCTTCTTCAATTTAGGAAGTTTTAATTAGAAGAGCCACATACAGTCACTTGCTAGGAATTGGAATAAATGCAAAATGCATATAACTCCAGAAACTGAGTGGGTTAAAAATGAGAAAATAAGAAATGAATCTCTTCTGTTAACAAGCACATATTATACAATCAGCATGGAAAACTCTATGGAAATACAAACTACATTTTCTCTTTAGTAGGGTTATGCTTCGCCAATATTTGTCATATCTCTTTTGGTTCCCAGGAGATGCTATTTCCAGGGGGAATGTCTAGAGGAATCTATAGGAGGTAATTTTCATTTGGTTCAAATGGTGCACCAGGGATTTCTTAAATTTAAGCTTAAATAGATTAAATTCACTTTTATTTACTGTCTCCTCAAATAACTGTCTGTAAACTCATCCTTCTCTTAAATATTTTTCACTCACCCCAAGTTCTCGCTTAATTACATAAAGACAAGTAAAATGCTTCCAAGAAAAAAATTACTTAGTTTTGATGATCAGTTTTTTTTTTTTAAAAAATGGAAATCTAATTTTTGCAGTATGCTTCTTTTTATTGTTTTCACAATTGATCAGTTGCTTCAGAGTCATATATATGTACATGCAGTAAATACAAATGTTACATGTTCCGTGTTTCCTTTTGTAACAATGGGTATTAGAAAGAGTACTCCATGTTTTCATCCTCAAAATTATATGTGCTTAAATTTCATGGTTTGCCTAAATAAACCATATGCTAAAGAACTAGTAGTGGAAAAGATATGAGTACTAAAAACATCATCCAGGAAAGGAAGTTAAAACATGTTCTAGCGATATACTAGTAGAAATAGTTGCAAATTCTGTGCGCGTCTTGCTCTGTTATACCTGGGAAAATTAATTCATATTTTACCCTCTGGCAGAATCCCTTTCTCCTCTTGCCTTTGTTCCCACTACTTCCTATGTGTCCTCACATTCTTTAAACCCACTTCAATTGCCAGCTCACCCAAGTAAGCCCCTTGGATAGCCACCTTAGGCTGACTTCCCTGTTTTTGTGTCCCTTGCATGCTGCCATGTGATTTTTTCCATTAGCCCATAAGCTCTGGACATCAGGGACTATCTGTCTAGTGAGGTGCTCTCACAGGGTTCTGCCAATGAGACCAGAACTTTTGAATTCATGGCATGTTGTTTAATGAAATGTATTATTTTGAACAGTTCTTAAGAAATTTTCAAAATTGAGCAAATATAACTTGTCAGATAGTTGAAGCCATTTGGAATGTAAATATAATTTTAATATATATTGGGCACCAACTACAAAGAATATAGAAGCTAAAGAAATACCAGTAACTTCCCTATGATTAGTTTTTTCCTATGAGAATTATTCTCTGTGAAATTTAGTAAGCCAAAAATTGTTTGTTTTTCTCAAAGCTGTGTTTATGAAATGCTGTGCTTAAAACAGATATTTTTCTGAGTTAGAGAAATTTCACACAAGTTCATCCATTTAAGCATGAAACACTTGACCCTCATTTCATTTCAGTCTTCTAATCAGTTTAAATGTACCACCAGCCTGACTCTCACATATTTCAATATCCCTTCCTCTCTTCAGCTGCCCCTTCCCCTCACATAACCCTCAGAGGAAGAGCAATTATTTGATAAAATGAAATCAGGTAAATAAGCTCTATTAAAAGAGAAACCAAGTAGCCAGCCATATTAAAGCTATTTAGGTTTCTGTGTCTTGGTGAAACAACAATAACTATTTATTGAGATGCTTATTTTTATGAGCATTTCAGGGCCCATCTGTGGTATTAATGGCTTATGAAGCAAACCTATGCATTAAGAGAAACTGTTTTCATTGAGATAAATGAAGCAGAGGCAAAGGAAAATGAGGCAAGGTTCACCTTGTGAAAGTCACAAATTAGATGTGGCGCACTGCCACAGGCAAATTTGAATTCAATAGAATAAAGCTGGCAGCCATGAGCATAATGGAATAGGCTTATCAAATGAGGTTTTGTATTTTTTAATAATGTACATTTTATGGGGAGCAGCATAAAACTAGTCACTAGAATAAAATATAATTTAAAAAGAAAAATTCAACAACAGATTCTTTTTTTAAATTGAAAAACAAACTGCCTCAAATTTGCACCAAGTGAAAGGTGTAGAGAAGCTTGTAAACAGGCTCCCTCACCTCCTAATTCCTGATGACTATCCACAGTGTCTCATATTCTCCTTCCACTCTCATCTCTCAGCCCTGCCTCAAGAAAGAAGAATAAAAAACTCATGCAACAATTAGGATATAAAAGTACATGAATTCGACTTAAAAATAGTTATTGTCCTTGGTCAGTAACATTATTCTGTAGGTGAATTTACCCAACATTTATTGAATACTCAGTATATTCCAGACCGTACTTTAGGTGCTTTTATATTTATTATCTCATTTAATGCTCACAAAAGTTCCTGCAAAGAATGGGATTATGCCTTATAGAATAAAATTCATTTATATAAAACACAAACAATGCATGCAAGCCATAATGTTTTATGTTGAACCATCTGTCTTAACCTAGGCTATCAGGATCTGTGCTTCCCTTGAACTTCTGCCAAATTTAGAAATCTATATAAATGCACATGTTTTTCTCATTCGCAAGCTTGTGTTGCTATTACTCATTTAGTGAGTAAACAGTAGCACACACTAAACAGGATTCCTTTCCTTCATTGCTGTCCCCATCTTCCTGTGGTTAGCATATTCTCTTTCTGACCCTCCATGAATCAGATTAATTTAAAATAAACAAAGTCTCAATTAGACAGGAACCTAGCATATAGTCATAAATCAGTCTTACACAGCACCACTCTGCTAGGAGCTTCAGAGTACAGAAACGTGACAAATGTGTATGTTGTAAGATGTTATGTTATTTATAAACAGAGGTTACAAATGTTATGTTATTTATAAACAGAGGTTTCTAAAATATTGTGACATGTGAAAAAGTGGAGTTGTGTACAAACTAGGGAAGTACATGGTAGGAATGGAACCTATTGGTAGAATAATACTCCACAGAAGCTTAGGAGCAGGGTTTAAGAATTAATACTAGTTGACCAAGGACAAAGGGCCAGAGAGGAGAGTGAAATTCGGTGTTATAAGCAGAAGAATCAGCGTGTGGAAACACATGGAAGCACGAAAGTGCATGGCACACAGGTTGTTATTGTGGAAGCATGACATGGGAGGGGGATGCGTGCATTAGAATAATTCATACTGCTGTTATAAATAAATCTCCAAATTTCGGTGGCTTAACAGTATGCAGGCTTAGTTCTTATTCATGTAAGGAGCCAGTGAGGGTATTCCTGACTGGAAGAGCCTTACTTCTATGCCCATGTAGTGATTCAAGGATCCAGGCTCCTTCCATCTTGTGTGTCTGTCATCCCTTTTTTGTACCCAGCTGGTGAAAGAGAAAAGAGGAAGTGAGGAGAAGACACATTTACTTCCTCAAACGTCTTGGCTCAGAAGTGACCCATCTCACTTTCGTGGACAGCCCACTGGCAAGAACTAGTCACATGGGCCCCACCTAGATGCAAGAAGAGGTAGGAACTGTAGTCTCTGGCTGGGCAACCACTTCTCAGAAGCAGCTTAAATTATGGAAAAGAGGACTAACAGGTGTGGGGACAGCTAGCTATCTCAGACGTCAGAAACAACTTTTTCCTTAAGCCATGTTGACTTCTTGCTTATAAGTTTAATTAGAGGCTGACATTAGAGTGGAAGAGGTATGGCAGCTGGTAGCGGGAGCATGGATAGTAGAAGAATAATAGTTCTTTCCATTCTCCCTGAGGCTCTAAATTTTCCAGAGCAATTGTGGATCCACTAAAGGATCACATCTGAGCATCTTGTGAATTGATCTTCCCTTCAATGGAAAGAGCAACTATCTTATTCCCTCAACAAGAATATTACCTTTGATTAAATTGAGTCCTCATTTAATTGAGAGGTCAAAGAATTAATGTTCATTTTACCAGTTCACTAATGGAGATAGTTTTGTTTAGGAACAGTGTTTATTATGAAATCACCTGTCTCACAATGATTTTAAGAATTTTATTTATTTATTTATTTATTTATTTATTTATTTATTTATTTATTTCAACTTGCAAAATCCCTTTTTCCCCTTTAATGTGGAGAGGGAGTGTGGGAAGGGACAGAGGGCAGGAGAAGGAAGCATCCTGAGGGTTGGGTTGAGTATGCTGGGCATGAGAGGCCAAGATGGAGACTGGCTCATGTCTCCGACATCCCTCCTTGGACCTGAGTCACAGCTGTGTCCTAAGCAGCATCAGTCACAGCTTCCTGCCAGGGCCTCAGACCTCCACTGAGCCTGGCTGCCTCAGGTGCCGCTGCAGGAGCTGGATGTTGTGTAGCAGTTTCTTCTGGTGGCCAGCCAGGGTGATGCCCAGGGCAGGCAGGTCTTCCAGGCTGAGCTGAGCCACATCATTGAAGGTGCAGAGGCCACCCCTGGAGAAGTTGTCCTGGTAACACTCCAGTCCAATGGCAGAAAGCCAGGCTTGAGGTGAATCCAAAGTAGGAAAGTCCAGGGACACAGGGTTCAGGAGGGCCTGGGATGGTCTGTCCCCAGAGCTCCCGCCAGCCTGCAGAGTGTCTGGCTTGCGAATCATCTTGTCAAATGCAGCCACTAACTGGTCAAAGTGGGGACGCTGGGTACGGTCTTTCTGCCAAGTGTCCAACATAAGTAGATGTAGTCCAGGAGGACAGCCTGGAGGTGGGGGCAGCCGGAACTCCTGCTGTATTGCATTTAGCACCTCCTGGTCACTCATGTCCCAGTAGGGCCGTTCTCCATAACTCATCACTTCCCACATCACTATCCCAAAGCTCCAGACATCACTGGATGTTGTATGTTTTCCATGTGCAATGACCTCTGGGGCTGCCCAGCAAAGCATACAACTTGGGCCCTGAGGGCTGTGACCAAGCCTGGCCACTTTGCACACCAGGTGGCTATTGACAAGCACACTGTGGGCAGAGAGCGCTCGGTGGACGAAGGCAAAACTGGACAGGTACTGCATGGCGGCGGCCACTCCCCGCTGCATGGCCACCAGCTGCAGGCTGCTGAACTGGCCCTCCCGCTCCCTGAGGAAGCTGTCCAGGGGACCCAGCTCCATGAGCTCAGTCAGCACCATGAGGGGCTGGCTTTTGGTGACCACATCCTCCAACCGAACGATGTTGGGGTGCTGGAACTGGCCCAGCACTGCGGCCTGGCTGAGAAAGGTCATCTGCAGGCTCTTGGCACCTCCAGTCCACAGCGCCTGGATGGCCACAGCCTGCTCCCGCCTGCCCCTGGGCTGCAGCCGGCCCCGGCGCACTTCTCCGAAGGAGCCTGCCCCAATGACCTCTTCAATCTTGATATAGGTGGGGTCCACCTCCCGGGCAAATTCTCGGATGGCCTGGCAGGGGTCCTCGTATGTGGATGGGTCGATGTAATACTTCACCCCAAGCCCTGGGCTGCTATACTGTTGCAGTTGCTCCGTGTAGCCTGTCGCATGTCGCTTCCTCTGGAAGACAACAGCCAGCACGGTGATGGCGGCCAGCAGGAGGAAGGCCAAAGCCCCCAGGATGGACCCAATCACCAAGGAGAGTCTTTCCGGAAGCTGGGCGGACAGCTCACCTTGAGGCAGCGTCTGGAAATAGACCTTGCCTCCATAGGGGCCATGGCCTGCAGCTGTCCGAGCCCGAACCTGGAAGCCATAGATGTGGCCGGGGCTCAGCTGTGTCACCGTTGCTGTGTTGGTCTCGCTGGTCAGGGTGAAGGAGTGGGATTCATCTTCCGCCTGGGGGGCACAGCCACTCACTCCCTGTCTGCCTAACCCAGCCCTCCAAGGCTTCTGATTTTAAGAATTTTAGATGGTAAATCAAACGTTTATGTTTTCAGTTTATGGTAAAAGCTTGCATTTATTTATTCATTTATTTAGCAGCATTTCTGATGTATAACAGACATGGTGCCATCAGTATATCTCTGAGTGGGTGGGATTTAAAGAGCAGTCCTCAACTTTTGTACCAACATACCTAAGGGATACTACATAGTTTAGTCAAAACAGTGGCTCATTGTGTCACTGATTTTCAACTGATAGGAAGTGCCATTCTTTCCCATTCCCACCTGCCAGGGGAAAAAATGCAAATCTCCAATGATGTCTATAGGTGCAGCTTGGCAGGGTACTGAAGGGATTCTGATATGACACTCTTTGGCAAGCCATGTCTCTACACTGTGTCCCACTACTAATTACTGATGCTGAGATTCAGCTACCACCTCAATAAGGCCGAATGGATTCCACATGAGTAAACCAGAGATCTGGCTGGTTAGAATGCAGGGACTCTAGAAAAGAGAAAAGGCAATAGGAAATACGCAGTGTAGGAACAGAGACAGCTTTATCCTGATGAAGAATTGTTTTTTAAAATATCATATAACTACTCCAGCAAAACCACCCAACTGTGAAATAGCTACCTAATTACTAAAGGCAGCTTTTTGACAGTTGTTATTTGTGTGGCTATTTTTGCCCCTGAAATAAAAAGGAAAAATATATGCTAATATGCTAATTTAAGATAAAAGTATGAGAGAGTTTCAGCACTTCATATTCTTATGCAGTTTGACAATGTTAATGTGCTTGAGCTACTATTGAATAAAAAGGCCCAATTACAATGGGTGTTGGAAATGTTCAAGAAAACAAGTCCCTGGTGAATCCCAGGTTCTTTGAAAAACATGCATTATGCAATCACTAAGAACTATTTGTGCAAAATCAAGTGTCTGGTTTGCTTATACATTGCTACACAAAACTCCTTCACATCATTTAGGTAAATTAATAACCACTACAGTTTCTAGTTTTAAAAGAGGCAGAGGTTCTCCCTTGAATGTTTATAGAAGGAAACAATTTGCTACTATTGAGGATAGATATCAATTGTCAACTAGAGTTCTACAGACCTGGAAAGTTTCTTACCTTTTGTCGCTTTGGGGGTCAATTTCTTATTGTGAATGAAAAGCTGCTTTTGCCCTCAAGAAAATGAAAAAAAAAGTAGAATAACCTTTGTGCTTTCCCTGCCTGCCTTCCCAGCCTAGTATTTCAATATCTGAAGAGCTTATATTTGAATGTCATTAAATATAGCTAGTGATCCTTTAAATGAAATGGATTATATGGCAAATGGCTTACTGTCTTCTACCCTTCAGTTTAGTCACCTAAAAAAATTCACAATTCAAGATATGATATATAAAGTAATCCTAATTCATCTATATTTCTATTTTTCTTGGGGAAAATGTTTCATTGGTGATAATGTTTCAGTGTATGCTGATGTATCTTTCATCAATATCTTCTTACAGTAGCAAGGAAACTAGTCTTCTCAGCTGTCTCACTTAAGGTTTGGAAGTTGCCATGGCTTCCAAAATTTTATTGGGGAAAGAGAACTGTAATTCCTCCTCCCTTAAGAAATGCTTTTGCTAATGGAAAGTTTACTCATAGATGTGTGACATTTTGAGCTATTTATTTCTTAATTCCAACAATTTCTTACCAATAGCCCTGCAAGCAAACAAAGGGAAATATGCTAATTAGACCGGGTCGACTACACATCTTCCTGACATCCGACTTCCTTCTGGACAAAGCCATGGCGGTGGGGGTCGAGGCAGAGGCAGTTAGGGGTGATCAGGCTGGCAGGAGAGCAAGCAGTTAGGGGTGAAATCAGTCCTGTGCGGGGGAGCAAGCAGTTAGGGAGCAATCAGGTCGGCAGAGGAGAGCAGTTAGGGGGTGATCAGGCTGTCAGGGGAGGGCAGTTGGGGGTGATCAGACCAGCAGGCAGAGGCAGTTAGGGGCAATCAGGCAGGTAGGCAGAGGCCGTTAGGGGATATCAGGCAGGCAGGCAGGTGAGCGGTTAGGAGTCAGCGGTCCTGGATTGTGAGGGGGATGTCCCAGATCGCAGAGGGTGCAGGCTGGACAGAGGGACACCACCTCCCGTGCATGAATTTCATGCACTGGGCCTCTAGTCTACACTAATAAAAGAGAAACATGCAAATTAACCATCACTCTGCCACTCCCCTACACCCACAAGCCATGCCCACCAGCCAATCAGGAGCAAGTATGAAAATTAACCCAACTAAGATGGAAGCAGCCACGAGCTGGAGTGAGCAGGAGGCTTGGGTTGCCCCCGGTGATGGAGGAAGCCAAGCTTCCCGCCTGCCCTGCCAGCACTGGGCTCTGCTCAAGGCTACAAAGTTTCAATTATAGAAGATAAATAAATCCCAGATACCTGCTTTCAGCCTGCCCTGATCTCCGCTCTAGGAGGTGCTAAAAAAAAAAAAGGGGGAGAGGCTGGGAGCTTGGGTCGCCAGGGGGTGTGGACAGCCTGCAAACAGCCCTCAGCCCCTCACCCAGGCTGGCCAGGCATCCCAGTGGGAATCCCCACCCTGAAGGGGGTGTGGCCAGCCTGAAAATGGCCCTCAGCCCCTCACCCAGGCTGGCCAGGCAACCCAGTAGGAACCCCCATCCTGAAGGGGGTGTGGCCAGCCTGAAAACAGCCCTCAGCCCCTCACCCAGGCTGGCCACACCCTATGTGGTGAGAGTCCCCACTGGGGGGCTTGGCCAGCCTGCAAACAGCCATCAGCCCCTCACCCAGGCTGGCCAAACGTCCATGGAGTGAGGGTCCCCCCCACTGGGGAGGGGGGGTCTTGACCAACCTGTAAACAGCCATCAGCCCCTCACCCAGGATGGCCAGGCACCCCAGTGGGGACTGCCACCTTGAAGGGGGTGTGACCAGCCTGCAAACAGCCATCAGTCACTCACCCAGGCTGGCCAGGCACCCCAGCGGGACCCCCACCCTGATCCGGGACACCCTTCAGGGCAAACCAGCCGGCCCCCACCCATGCACCAGGCCTGTATCCTATATAATAAAAGGGTAATATGCAAACTGACCCTAACAGCAGAAGGACTGGGAATGACCAGTCACTATGACACACACTGATCACCAGGGGGCAGATGCTCAATGCAGGAGCTGCTCCCTGTTGGTCAGTTAGCTCCCACAGGGGGAGCTCTGCTCATCCATAAGCCAGGCTGATGGCTGCCAGTACAGCAGTGGTGGTGGGAGCCTCTCCTGCCTCCTCAGCAGTGCTAAGGATGTCCGACTACAGTTTAGGCCTGCTCCCCGCTGGTAACTGGACATCCCCGGAGGGCTCCCGGGCTGCCAGAGGGATGTCTGATTGCCAGCTTAGGCCCAATCCCCTGGGGAGCGGGCCTAAGCCAGCAGGTGTTCATCCCCTGAGGGGTCCCAGACTGCGAGAGGGCACAGGCCAGACTGAGGGACCCCCCCCCCCCCCCGAGTGCACAAGTTTTTGTGCAGCAGGTCTCTAGTGAGTAATATAAAAGGGATATTGTCTTTGCTGTACAATTTGCTGTACCTGTTTAAGTAATATAAATATACTTTGGTCATTGAGCCATTTTAATTGAGCAGGCTCAATTTTTATTACCAGGCCAGCCGCATAGGCAAAATCAGAAATAATATTAAGAGGCTCTTGGAAATTTTGTAGTGCAGCTTTGATAGCTCCGAATTCAATCCTTTGTATAGAAGTGTGACTAGTTTGGATGACTCGGTCTGAATCCATTGCTTGATAAGCAGCTTTATATCAACCTATTCCAGGAATGTTCCAGGAATAGGTTCCTGTCTAGTGTTTTTTTGGTATAATAATAGGGGTGTAATATAGGTGACAACTGAGTTCCCCTGAATATCTACTTAGTCCAATCTGTCAATTTAAATCAGTCTGAAATAACATTTCTAATTGCTTTTCAGTGAGGGGAAGATAGATACATTGGGATTCTTCTCCTCTAAGCTGCCTGCAGTGCTTTCTGAGTTAAGATATTAACTGAGCCATGAGTTCTATATGTGTAACCACAGTTTTAGAGGATTGATGCCCTAGGTCAGTGATGGCAAAACTTTTGAGCTCGGCATTTTGAAAAACCCTAACTTAACTCTGGGATCGTGTCACATATAGAAATTTTTTGATATTTGCAACCATAGTAAAACAAAGATTTATATTTTTTATATTTATTTTATATATTTAAATGCATTTAACAAAAAAAAATCAACCAAAAATATGAGTTCGCGTGTCACCTCTGACACGCATGTCATAGGTTTGCCATCACTGCCCTAGGTGGACCCACTCAATAATAGTTGGAAAGTTCTTATTTTGTAAAATAACTCCATTGGGACTATTTGCAGTAGGATTAATCTGTCCTAATAAAGGTAATTCAGGCTGTACCTGTGCTACTTGGGCTGAGGAGATTGCCTGCTCAATTTTTTATAACTCCTTCCTAGTTTCATCTGTTAATGTTCAGGGTGAGGAAAGATTAGAGTCACCCCTAAGTATATTGAATACATTTATCATTTCTCCCTTAGAGATTTTTAGATAAGGTCTTAACCAATTAATGTCCCCTAATAATTTTTGAAGGTAATTTAAGGTCTTAAGGCAATCCTTTTGTATTTCCACCTTTTGAGGCCTAATACATTGGTTTTCAGTTATGGTTCCTAGATATTTGAGGGCATTTCTCTCTGTACCTTTTCTGGAGCAATCTTTATTTAAGCCCCATTAAGGGAGTTCCTTCTCTAATTGGGAAAACATTGCTAAAGTCTGCTTTTCCTGTGGGCTTGCCATAAATCACTACATTAAAGACTTACTTTCTTTCAAACAGAACAACCAACTTGATTGCTTTTCAGAAAAACAGGTAGGAGAGAGACATGCTGGCCAATACTGCAATGCATACTTCTCAAGTAAAAGTAACTTTCTTTTTACTTATGGTATCTCATTAATGCTGATATTTAATGTTTGGGTAATAACTTTTAGTTTACTTTGTAAATAGTAGTGGAAGAGATTTTTTAAATTTCTCCTTTTTAAGCTTAAATTTACTTCTAAACAGCATTTCTTTTGGCTAGTGCACATTTCCATATGTATGCAAATTTTTCTTTGGACTGTACTAGAACCTGTTGCTCATAAAATATTGACTCCACATATAAATTAGTTTATATGAGACCTTGATTATGTTGTGAAAAGCTAACTTATTAAGTAATTAAAGTATGCACCTTTATTGAAAAAGCATAGTAAGCAAATCTATACATTTGACCCATGAAGTACAGATGCCGCCCCACCTCCCAACCAATCTGTAGAGCAGGCTAGGTGGGAGTCTGTGACATTATGTATGCTCCTGTTTTGAAATTCCACTGCTGAATATTCTGGTTTTGCTTAAGAAGTATTTAGCAACTTTGTCCTGCCAAGCTTAGAGGCTGAAACTTCTATAATATTTATATGTATATAAATAGAACACAGTAATTAATTTTTTATTTGACAAGGCTTTCCACGTGACTTCAAGTATATTAGATTGGCCTAATTTAGTTCAAAAATATTTCTTTTAAGAAGAGAGAATAAATTCTTGAATCATTCCAGGGACCTTGAAATGTCCCAAAGCTATCTCTCAGATAAAGTTGAAATTTAACTTGGAAAGTATCAAATATACATAACCTAAATGTTATATTATACACTTTTTGTAATTATTCTAAAATACATCAATTAAATTTAAACTGGTTTTAACATTAAAAATTTTGTTCAGACAATAGAATTAATCCTCCTTTTTAAACAGGCCAATAAAATATTATATCCTAAGTTAAAATTTTACCACATGAAGTACACAGACACACATACACATAAAGACTATAATATATTTTGAACTAATTTTTCAGAGAAAACGCAAGAATTATTTTCCTCAAAAATGAATTTCTATACTTCATGCATTCTATTATCACAACCATAATTTCTCCCAACTTAATCTGAACTTTTAACTCTTAGAAGCCTCAAATTTTAGATGACAAGTTAAATAGCATTTCTCAGATTATTAATATATTCATATTTTTAAGGATATATTTCACATAAAATACAAGACATATTCAATTAAATTCAAATCTATCCTTTAGAATTTTTATACGAGGCATACTCAGATTAATATTTCAGTATCCTGTTATTTCAAAATATCTAGCTATTTAATAATTTTTTAAAAAATATATTTTATTGATTTTTCACAGAGAGGAAGGGAGGGGGATAGAGAGTTAGAAACATCGATCAGCTGCCTCCTGCACACTCCCCACTGGGGATGTGCCCGCAACCAAGGTACATGCCCTTGACCAGAATCGAACCCGGGACCCTTCAGTCTGCAGGCCGACACTCTATCCACTGAGCCAAACCGGTCAGGCTTTAATAATTTTTATTATTTAATTCAGCAAACTCTAGCTTTAAGTTACCAAAGACTTTAGAAAACTAAATTGTGAGAAATGTCTCATTTATCCAAATTTTAAATGACAGACTGGGGAAAATGAGACTTTTAAGAATGCTCCTGAGAGTGGGCGTTTATTTTACAGGATCACTAAGAGACCTAGTAATTAATGGGCTGGGGCCTTTTTTAGTTACCTCCTTTTGTCTAGGGAATTTTTCTAGGACCCGTGTTATTGGCCATGAGTACTGCTCGTATTCTTTTTCCCCACCCCCCACATTCTGTTTGCTCTGGAGAAATTTAGTAATGTCCTGGCTACCTGCTGTTTCTTTTCTATGAAGATAAATTAAAGGCAAATAACATAGAATATCAAACAATCAAAAACTTATGGGACACAGTGAAAGTAGTCCTGAGAGGGAAGGTCATAGCATTACATGCCTACCTCAAAAAACAAGAAAAACTGGTAATAAACTATCTAATGCTAAATCTTAAAGAATTAGAAAGAGAGCAACAAAAAAAGCCCAGAGTGAGCAGAAGGAAGGAGATAATAAAGATCAGAGCAGAAATAAATGACATAGAGACAAAAAAATACAAAAGATCAATGAAAAAAGGAGCTGGTTCTTTGAAAGGATAAACAAGATTGATGAGCCTCTAGCCAGGCTCATGAAGAAGCAAAGAAAGAGGACCCAAATAAACAAAATCAGAAATGAAGGAGGCGAAGTAACAACAGACCCCACCGAAATACAAAGGATTGTAAAAAAAAAAAAAATACTATGAACAACTCTATTTCAACAAACTAAACAACCTGGAGAAAATGGACATATTTCTAGAAAAATACGACCTTCCAAAACTCAATCAAAAATAAAAAAAAATAAATCTCTACAGGCCAATAACTAAGGAGGAACTTGAAGCAGTCATCAAAAAACTTCCAGCAAATACAAGCCTGTGGCCAGATGGATTCACAGGAGAGTTTCACCAAACATTCAAAGAACTAAAACCTACCCTTCTCAGACTATTCCAAAAAATTCAAGAGGAAGGAACACTTCCAAGCTCTTTCTATGAAGACAGCATTACCCTAATCCTAAAACCAGATAAAGACACCACAAAGAAAGGGAATTACAGGCCAATATCCCTGATGAACATAGATGCTAAAATCCTCAACAAAATTCTAGCAAATTGGATATAACATTATATTAGAAAGATCATACACCATGACCAAGCGGGATTTATTCCAGGGATAAAAGAATAGCACAATATCTGCAAATCAATAAACGTGATACATCACATAAACAAATTGAGAGACAAAAATCACATAATCATATGATTTGATGCAGAAAAGGCATTTGACAAAAACCAAACCCTTTTTTAGATAAAAACTGTCCACAAAGTGGGAATAGATGCATCATATCACAACATAATAAAAGCCTTATATGATAAACCTATAGCCAACATCATATACAATGGGCAAAAACTAAAATCATTTCCCCTAAGGACAGGAACACGACAGGGATGTCCACTTTCACCTCTCCTGCTCAACATAGTACTGGAAGTGCTAGCCTTAGCAATCAGACAAGAAGAAGAAGTGAAAAGCATCCAAATTAGAAAAGAAGAAGTAAAATTGTCATTATTCACAGATGATATGATATTGTACATAGAAAACCCCAAAGACTCCATAAAAAATCTACTAGACTTAATAAATGAATTTGGCAATGTAGCAGGATACAAAATTAACACCCAGAAATCTATGGCTTTTTTATATACCAATAATGAACTCACAGATAGAGAAACGAAAGAACAATCCCATTTATCATTGCAATAAAAAAAATTCAGATACCTAGGATTAAATTTAACTAAGGAAGTAAAGGACCTGTACTCAGAAAATTACAGGACGCTGAAAAAATAGATAGAGGAAGACATAAACAAATGGAAGGCTATACTGTGTTTATGGATTGGTAGAATCAATATCATTAAAATGTCCATACTATCCAAAGCAATCTATAGATTCAATGCAATCCCCATTAAAATACCAACAGCATATTTCAAAGACCTAGAACAAACTCTCTAAAAATTTATCTGGAATAAAAAGACCCCAAATTCATCAGCAATCTTAAGAAAGAAGAACAAAGTTGGAGGGATCACAATACCAGATATCAAGCTATCTTACGAAGCCACTGTTTTCAGAACTGCCTGGTATTGGCACAAGAACAGACAAATAGACCAATGGAACAGAACAGAGAACCCAGAAATCAGCCCAAGTCATTATACTCAATTAATATTTGACAAAGGAAGCAAGAGCATACAATTGAGTCAAGACAGTCTCTTCAATAAATAGTGTTTGGAAAATTGGACAGATACATGCAAAAAAATGAAACTAGACCACCAAGTTACACCATACACAAAAATAAACTCAAAATGGATAAAGGATTTAAACATAAAATACAAAACTATAAAAATCATAGAAGAAGCCATAAGCAGCAAAATAGCAGACATATGTTGAAGCAGAATCTTTATCAATACATCTCCTAGGGCAATGGAAACTAAGGAGAAAATAAACAAATGGAACTATCTCAAAATAAAAAGCTTCTGCACAGCAAAAGAAACCATCAACAATAAGAAAGCCCACTGCATGGGAGAACATATTTGCCAATGTTATCTCCCATAAGGGTTTAATCTCCAAAATTTATAGGGAACTCATACAACTTAACAAAAGGAAGAAAAATAATCCAATCAAAAAATGGGCAAAGGATCTAAATAGACACTTTTCGAAAGAGGACATACAGAAGGCCAAGAGACATGAAAACAAGCTCAAAGTCACTAATCATCTGAGAGATGCAAATCAAAACAACAATGAGGTACCATCTCACACCTGTCAGAATGGCTATCTATCATCAACAAATCAACAAAGGACAAGTGCTGGTGAGGATGTGGAGAAAAAGGAACCCTCTTGCACTGCTGGTGGGAATGCAGACTGGTGCAGCCACTGTGGGAAACAGTATGGCGTTTCCTCAAAAAATTAAAAATGGAACTTCTATTTGACCAGTAATCCCACTTCTAGGAATATATTCCAAGGAAACAGAAACATCAATCAGAAAGAATACATGCACCCCTGTGTTCATAGCAGCACAATTTACAATAGCTAAGATCTGGAAACAGCCTACTGGTAAGTGCCCATTAGCAGATGAGTGGATTAGAAAATTGTGATATATTTACACAATGGCATCCTACGATACTATAAAAAAGAAGGAATTCTTACCATTTGCAATAGCATGTATGGAACTGGAGAGCATTATGCTGAGCGCAATAAACCAGTCCGAGAATAATAAATATCACATGATCTCACTCATTTGTGGAATATAATGAACATCATAAACTAATAAAAATAGAACCAGATTCACAGAAGTAATGAACAGACTTTCCAACCTATGAGGGAAGGCGGGGGGTGAGGTGGTAAGAAATTACCCAAAGGACTTGTATGCATGCATATGAGCATAAACAATAGACACAGATTGGGGGAGAGTTGAGGGCATGTGCTGGTGGTGGGGGCAACTGGGAAGAGGTCAATGGTGAAAAAAGAAGACTTATGCAATACTTTAAACAATAAGATGTTAAATTAAAAAAAGGATAGGCTGAAAATTTAATGTCTAAAAATATTTTAGAAACTATTATCTAATAAGGGAGAAATAGGTGAATTCATATAATGTAGGCAATATGTCAGAGAAATACTGATTTATCCAGGTGTGGGATGGATCTGCCTCACCTTTGCTGACAATGACTATGATCATTTTGTCAATCCTTTCTGGATTAAAAAGTATAAGTAGAATACTATGGCCCACATGGGCAGAGGAGAAGAGGACTAGCAGGTAGAAACCGATGTTCATAGGATCTGATGATAAAAGTATACAGCTGTAAAACCTTTTGGAGAGTAATTTGGTAATATGAGTCAAGACTTAAAAAATACCCTTTAGCCCAGCAATTTCACTATGAGGAATTTATGCTAAGGAAGAAAACATCAGACAAATGCACCAAGTTGAATGTATAAAAATGGATTATTCATCTTAAGGTTTTTTTAATAGTGAAAAAATCCTCCAAAACAGGGAAGTATTTAATGAGAGGTATAACTGCATACAAATGCAACAAATGTGTTATATGTATTTGAAAAAATTAGGGTCATATTACACATGCAACATCTGGAGCATCTTTATATGTCAGTAACATACAACTATATAATCATTTTTAGTAATGACATTTTTGTTCCACTATAGATTTTCATATAATTTATCCATTAAAATGGTGTATACTGGCAGCCTATGACTTGGAGCTTACAATTGCATTTGCTTTTCCTGCACATAATTTTAAAACTTAAAAATATCTTACAAAAATATGGATTTACAGTTAATTTTGATAAATCAAAAACTCTGGCAACCTCAAGCCCACAACTACAACCAGCAATCACCCACTAGAGCTGCCTGCATGGTCTGGGGCCCTCTCCATTTGCCACAATTGTCTTCCTTCCAGCCTATTTCACTGACTTAAGTTACTTTTCACTGGGAAAAGACTTGGATTATATCCACTAAAATCCCCATGGCTATCCCTGGATGAGGAATTCAGGGACATTTTTGTTTTATAATTTTTCTTCTTTAAGTATATATTCTGTAATAAAGTTTAATTAAAAACAGCAAAATATGTTTGGTTCTGTAATGGAAAATGTGATACAAAATGCAACAAGAGAATAACATGAGAAGAACGTAACGGTAGTGGTGAATTTAATAGGAAATTTAGAATGCACTAAAACTGTTGAGGAAAAAAATTAATGCTTCAAAAATCATTTTGACAAATATGTTTTATATTACTGGAAGGGTTATTTTTCAAAAGGGTACCAGAATTACAAAGATAAATAAGACAGAATCTCTTCTCTCTAAAAATCCAGAGTCTAATGAGGATCTCCCAGTGTTACCTTTTAATTGTGTAATCTAGAAATGTAATTGCAGAATAAAATAAGGACATAAGGCCCGGTAGGCATGGCTCATTGGGTGAGCATCGACCTGTTGGGAGCCATTATAAATCACATATACATCTCCAGCTTACAACAATAGGTTTCTGGCTCCTCCAAGCCAACTCCCTGTTTGGCCTGGAGTTAAAAGTTAACCTTGCGATTTAGCCTGGAGTTAAATAACATACCCTCACCCTAAGCACAAAGCAAGCTACATCTCCGCTGATAAGCTGCGACATTCCAAAGCCTGTTTCATCCTTAACAACTTCCTTTGCCCGCCCCCTCCTCTAGAAACAGTATAAATACCACTCGCTGTAAAGAATAAAACTGAGGCTTGATCAGAACTTTGTCTTGCCTCCATTTCTTCGCGTCTCCTATCCTCTCATTCCTTTGCAGGATTTGGTGCAGTGTACCCACGAAGCGTGCCCTGCAGGTCGGGGCATAACTGGCGCCCAGCCGTGGTCTCCGCTCTCCAATCCTCCTCAGGAACGTTCACTTTTTATGTCCGGCCGGACCCCCTTTGGCGCCACTGGGATCGCCCTGTGAGTCAGCCTGCTTTTTTCCTGGTCGCCGCTCTGCTTACCCGCTCTGCGAGTCAGACCTGTTGCTTTGGTAAGTGAACGCATTCATTTTGGATAGGCATTCTCTTCCCTCATTGTCTCCCCCCTTGTCTTCTGCCTCTAGTCCACTTTGAGCACTCTGTTGTCGTTTCGGGGAAGAGTGAAAGGTACCTGATTTCGGCAGAGAGAACTCCAAATCAGTTAGGCTTGTCCCTTGGTTTCGTTCCACGTGGTTGACTCCTTCCAAAAACCCTGCGTTCACCTTGTCTTAGTGGTCTTTCTGAGAAAATGGGGACTCCAGCTGAGACTCTGAAGTAAGTGTTTTTGCCTACTTTAAAGCTTAAACCGTCCACCCAAAATTAGAAGTAATCCAGTAAGAACTTGTGTCACTGTTACTCCGGGAAAACTCCTTGCCTACTTACAAACGCAAGCCGTCCACCTTGTGAGCACTCATGGGGTGCCTGACTCCCGACTGGTGAATGCCTGAGGGTCCTAGCAGGTTACCTGCCTCACAAGGGTCCGAGTTGGCGGGTTATACCAACCGGCTGTTTACGTAGGAGGAGTGAGCTGCAAAAGCAGCTCCGAGGAAGGCACTTGACAACAGGTTTTGATCTGGGGAGCTCTGATCTAGGGGTCCGAGTTGGCAGATTATACCAACCGGTTGCTTACGTAGGAAAACACACCTGTGGCATAAACAGGACTGAAGTAGTCTCAGCAGAGAATTTCAACATCCAGACCTATGACATGTGAACAGGGGCCTCTCTTTTGAGGTGACGGTTGGCATCTTCCTCGCTGGTTCCTCTCCTTGTCGACTCCTGGGCTGACCTGGTACGGGGTTTATACGTCCCGGAGGCTTACGTGGAAGAGGCTAAGACATGGGCAGGCTTTGAGTTCTCATAACTGTTTCTTAAAGGACTCAGGGAGTCCCTCAAGGCGCGAAGATTTAGGGTTAAAAAGAAAGATTTAAAAGGCTTCTTACAGGACTCAGGGAGTCCCTCAAGGTGTGAGGATTTAGGGTTAAAAAGATTCAAAAGGCTTCTTACAGGACTCAGGGAGTCCCTCAAGGTGTGAGGATTTAGGGTTAAAAAGAAAGATTTAAAAGGCTTCTTTACTTTAGAACATCTTATGACAACCAAACTTTGGCTAACACAACCTTGGGTGCTAGCCATGACTTTAGAAAGCGAAATAGGAAAAAATTTAAAAAGTCTTTTTCTATTAAGCATAACTTTGGGGAAAAATACGCCATCTAAGTCATTTGCTAAAACTTCCCCCAAAGCAGGATGAGTAGGGGAAAGGAAAAAGGAACACATGGCGATCCTATATGGACGCCTCCTCCCCAGTATTCAAATTTAAAATCTCCTTCTCGTAATTAAAAAAGTTTTACAAAATTTAGAAAATGCGTCTGGGATTTCTGTTCACGTGTAAAGAGAAAAACTGGCTTGGAACTAAAAGCGCGCATCATCCGATTTTGGACATTTAGATAGAGTTTTGAGCTAAAAATCTCTTTACAAATGTACAGAATAAAACCCAAGACTGATTATTTCCTAAGAAAAATGGCATATTTGAGCCAGGGAAGAAATGCAGGCTGGTTCTAGCAATAAGATTGGTATATTTCCATAATAACGAGTGATTTTTGAAAGGTTAATAAAGCCTGTTCCAAAGTTAATCTTAAAAGCCTCAAAGAAATTTAGTAAAATTGTCTGTTATAGAAAAGTTACCAAAATAACTGCCTTAAAATAATAATCTAGATTTGAATCTCAAGAATTATTGATCTATATTAATTATAAAAATCTAAGTAGCCCGGTAAAAAACTGGCCCTTTGTTAATTGAAAAGGCTGGCCAAAACATTTCTAATGAGAAAAGGGGCTAGTTGCTTCCCACATGTAGCAAATTCTTAAAGAATGTGGTCAATTTACTCTTCCAGGGAAAACAGCCCCCCCCTTCCTCCCCCAGGCCAATATTGAAACTTCCCACCGACTAGCAAGGGGCAGGAAGCAATGTATCTACAACCTTGTTTGTTGGCCTTCCCCAGAGGAAAAATTATGGTCGTTTTTAAAATCAAAGGCTGGGGCCAGGCCTGCCTCGCCAGCCTCAAGTGTGGTTTTCCAAATCTGCTGTGAAATTTAAGACCTTGGAGTTTATACCTAGGTATCTTGAAGTGACATAATACTGAATTAAATAAGATCTAAGTGTACTTCGTACAAAATCTAAAGAACAGAATTAAATCTGTTGGTTGATTATGTCCTGCATTTTTTGAAGTTTATTCCAAAAAATGTTACTCATTGATCTGATTAAAAAAGAGGATAAATTCTGTGATCCCAACAGAAATTTTATATACAAAGATCAGTTTAAATTTAATTGATATCTCTTAATAATTATAAAAGGTATATAATCTTTAAATCATATATATACGTATATATTTGATGGTCTTCCAAGTTAGATTTCAAAACTATAACCAAGGAATGACTTTGGGACATTTCATGGGCCCTGAAATGTTTTCAAAAGTTTATTCTCTCTTCTTAAAGGTTTTTTAATAAAGCCAATTTAATATACTTGAAATCACATGGAAAGCTTTATCAAATATAAATTAATAAATATATTTTAAGTTTTTGCCTCTGAGAAAGGGCAAAACAAGTAATTTTGTTTAATATTTCTTAAAATACAGCAGTAGAATTTTAAGATGTAATTTGAAATAACAAAAGCTCCTCGCCGCTGCATTTTAAATTAGGCTGGAGGTGGGGCAGCATTTGTCCCTTGTGAATCAAAAGTTTACTAAATACTAAATTTACTTGCTTCGCTTTGCCTTTTTAAAATAATCACTTGAAATATATAGCTTTGCGACAGTATTTGTTAAAATCTCAAAAGGCAACCATGTTTCTTACATTTGTTGCTTGTGTGAGAAAGAAAGCTGTCTGGAAGGAAATAAAAAGGTTTCCTTCAGATGCCTAACTAAAATTAAAAATCAATATATTGGGCCTCAAAAGCTAAATTAAATAATTTGTGTTTTGTCTACCCAAAAACTAATACCAGAAATTTAATTAAGGTCATTTACTGTCCATAACTTAGGACAAGTAAAGTTAAAAGAATAAATGCTATTTCAAACTGACTTAAAATTGGCAAATTGGGTTAAATGGATATTCAGGGGAACTTAGTTGTCACCTATTAAAAGATAAACTTTTACAGGAGTAGATCTAGACACCCAAACCTCTGATATCTTAGAAGCCACACTCCGTGCTTTAAATGCCTCCAATCCATCCCTTGCAGAAAACTGTTGGCTATGCATGACCCTAGGTACACCTATGCCCCTTGTCATTCCAGATGACATCAGTAACATCACTTCTAATAATAATTGTACCCTCAGTTTGCCCTTTAGAACTCAACCTGTTGCATTCAACTTTTCCTCATGTCTACAAAAACTCCCCCAGAATAATAGTTATGATCTAGATGTAGGCTTCGTTAGCTTTGTTAACTGCTCTCCCGTTCACAATCACAGTTCCTCCCTTTGCCCCGCTCCTGGACGAGTGTTTGTATGTGGAGGTAATATGGCCTATACAGCTCTACCTTTAAACTGGACAGGATTATGTGTTCAGGCTAGTATTCTCCCTGACATTGATATTATTCCAGGGGGAGAACCTGTCCCCCTACCCAGCCTTGATTACATTGCTGGACACAGTAAGCGGGCTGTCCAATTTATTCCTTTACTTATAAGACTGGGAGTCTCTGGAGCTGTGGCCACTGGCACAGCTGGATTAGGAACCGCATTACATACCTATAATAAATTATCTAATCAGTTAATTGATGTTCAGGCTCTTTCAGGTACTATCAATGATCTCCAAGACCAAATTGACTCCCTAGCAGAAGTAGTTTTACAAAATAGAAGAGGATTAGATTTACTTATAGCAGAGCAGGGAGGAATATGTTTAGCCCTACAGGAACGCTGCTGTTTTTATGCCAACAAATCTGGAATTGTCTGAGACAAGATAAGAAAACTCCAGGAAGACCTGGTGAAAAGGCGAAGAGAGCTGTTCGAAAACCCCCTTTGGAGCAGACTCAATGGCCTACTCCCCTACCTGCTTCCTGCACTTGGCCCCCTTGTCAGCTTACTGTTAATTTTAACCTTTGGTCCATGGGCTTTTAAGAAACTGACAAGTTTTGTCAAACAGCAAATTGATAGTATCCTGGCCAAACCCATTCAGGTTCACTACCACCGTTTAACTACTATAGACCGAGAATGTGATTGTGATTGCCAGAGCTCCCTCCCCACGGGGACAGCATAAAGCCAGAGGAATGCTTACCTACACTCTATATAGAGGTATGGTACGGGCACCGTCTGGGTGCAGGGCAAAGCACTGCAAGGGAAGGTCAAAACAGAAAATCAAAATTTTCTCGACCGCCTCTGGATTTCTCTGTGAGCACACCTGGTTTGCATAGAGGTTGGTATCCATACATATATAATTGTTGGCTCTGCCTCTCCTCCCCAAAAGATACCAAGAGCCACCAGAGGTGAGATCTGCTGATCTCATGGGAGGAACCAGGTCACTACTCCCCCAGTCGGTTAATGCCCACCCTTAACTAAATGGTAAGGGAGGAATTGTTGGGAGCCATTATAAATCACATATACATCTCCAGCTTACAACAATAGGTTTCTGGCTCCTCCAAGCCAACTCCCTGTTTGGCCTGGAGTTAAAAGTTAACCTTGCGATTTAGCCTGGAGTTAAATAACATACCCTCACCCTAAGCACAAAGCAAGCTACATCTCCGCTGATAAGCTGCGACATTCCAAAGCCTGTTTCATCCTTAACAACTTCCTTTGCCCGCCCCCTCCTCTAGAAACAGTATAAATACCACTCGCTGTAAAGAATAAAACTGAGGCTTGATCAGAACTTTGTCTTGCCTCCATTTCTTCGCGTCTCCTATCCTCTCATTCCTTTGCAGGATTTGGTGCAGTGTACCCACGAAGCGTGCCCTGCAGGTCGGGGCATCGACCTATGAACTGGGAGGTCATGGTTTGATTCCTGGTCAGGGCACATGCCTGGGTTTCTGGCTTGATTCCCAGTAGGGGATGTGCAGGAGGCAGCCAATCAATGATTCTCTCTCATCATTGATGTTTCTAACTCTCTCTCCCTCTCCTTCCTTTCTGAAATCAATACAAATATATTTTAAAAAATAAGAACACAAGAACAAATCTATAGTGGAACAAAAATGTCATATGACCCCAATTTTAGAAATTGGGAAAACTATAATTTTGTTTTGGTGACTCGGTTTAATATGCCAGGATGATAAAAGTCTCAGAAATCAATATTATTGTGGAATTATACTTTATTTTAACTGAGAATATGTCATAATACAATTTAGAACTATTTTAAAATACAAGGAAAAATTGAATACTAATACATTTACCAGAATATTCTGCACAGAAAAGTTATAAATAATTTTTTTTCTTGGGATTCCAAACATAATTAGATAAATGCCATGTTGCAAATACAATGGTTACTCCCATTTTGCTGGCATGAAATTCTATATAAAGCAGATGTGGAAAAAAAAATAAAGCAGATGTGATTTTAACAGAAATCCAAAGAAGTTTAGTAGCCAAAAATGTTCCACATCAATAAAAGGTGTTAAAGGAGTCACAGACACCAAAGATAACACTTTCAGGAGACTTTGATGTATGCTTTCACTATAATAAAAAATACTAGAGTCTAAAAAATGAAAAGTTCCTCTAGTTAAATTTTAATATTTGCTTTATAAAAACATCTCATGGTACCTCACAAGAAGCATTAAAGACAATTAAAATATAGAAATAGAGTGATCACTTGCAAATTGAAATATAAATTGACATGATAAAATGTGCAGATGACATAAAATAACGGTTGGGGATGCTAGGCATAAAGGATAAAATAAAACTGATGGAATTGGCTGAAAAGAAAATGCACAGGTAAATAAGTGGTATCTGTAATTAAATATATAGAAAAGTAAGGTAATGATCCTAGACACTAAATTCAAAAGGAATGTGCTGTTTATAGTCACTTGCTGCAAAACATTTAAGAGGACAATATCTCTGCATATGGGTAGAATAGCACAAGAAGTTTCTGCATAGGTTTTCATAGCAATAAGCCCCCTGAACAATTCAAGAGACACTAATATAAGAATCAAGTTTCAGTAGAGAAAATTATGAAATAATTTTAAAAAATGTATCTGGGATTATGTATAAAAAGCTATATTTGTTTTCTTTCATTTAAAAAGTAGATAAATGATAAAGTTTAGAGAAAGATTATAAACAAAATTGATAAAAATCCAAGAGTTCCTGAAAATAGAAAGAAATGACACACAAAAGAGTACCATTCATAAACAAGGCTAAGAGAAAAAGTGTAGGTTACAGTTCTGTACTTTTAAAGGAATATCTCTTTTTATAAATCACATTTTCAAATTTCTGTTATCTTTATAAATTATTTTTCTACAATGTTTTTATTATATTGACTAGAGGCCTGGTGCATGAAAATTCATGCACTCATGGGTCTCCTTCAGCCTGGCCTGCACCCTCTCATAGTCTGGGACCCCTTGGGGCAGTGGTTCTCAACCTTCCTAATGCTGCGACCCTTTAATACAGTTCCTCATGTTGTGGTGACCCCAATTTCATTGTTACAAATTGAACATAATTAAAGCATAGTGATTAATCATGAAAAGAATATGTAATTATATATGTGTTTTCCAATGGTCTTAGGCGACCCCTGTGAAAGGGTTGTTTGACCCCCAAAGGGGTCGTGACCCACAGGTTGAGAACCACTGCCTTGGGGGATGTCCACCTCGGGGGGATGTCTCCATGGGGATTGGGCCTTAGCTGGCAGTCAGACATCCCTCTGGCAGCCTGGGAGTCCTCAGGGGATGTCCGACTGTGGCTTAGACCCAATCCCTGGGGGATCAGGCCTAAGCTGGCAGTCAGACATCCCTCTGGGAGCCTGGGAGCCCTTGGGGGATGTCTACCTGCCAGCTTAGGCCCGTTCCCCAGGTGATCAGGCCTAAGCTGACAGTCAGACATCCCTCTGGGAGCCCACTGCAGTCGGACATCTTTAGCACTGCCAAGGAGGCAGGAGACGTTCCCCGCCACCGCCGCTGCATTTACAGCCATCAGTCCAGCTTGTGGCTGAGCAGTGCTCCCCCTGTGAGAGCACACTGACCACCAGGGGGCAGCTCCTGTGTTCAGCATCTGAACCCTGGTGGTCAGTGCACGTCATAACGACTGATCATTCCTGGTTCTTCCGCCTTTAGGGTCAATTTTCATATTACCCTTTTATTATATAGAATTTGAACATTTCTCTCTCAACAAACAAAAGTAAATTGGTCCTGAATAAAGAGCCTCTTAAACCTGTATCCTTAAAGACTATTTCTGGTGGTATTGAACTTATATGTTTATCATCCTGGTATATGATTTTCCCATTAACTTCTTCATCAGGCCCAGGTTTCTGGACATGTTGGATTTGTAGGAACAAGATCCTGGCCTTAGTTCCAGTTCACTGAGCAGAGGCCTGGGTGAGAACATTTGCCAAGTCACATCAGGCTGCAGGGCCCAAACCTTTTTTCTTTCCTCTGACCCTTACTATCACTTTCTCCTCCTCCTTCTTCAAATCCAACTCTTTCCCATCCATATTATATGATGCCTGCAAGAGACCCATTTCAGATTCAAAGACACACACATACTGAAAGTAAGGGGATAGAAAAAGATATTTCATGCAAATGGAAACAAACAAAAAAAGCTGGGGTAGCAATGCTTATATCAAACAAAATGAACTTTAAAACAAAGGCTATAATAAAAAACAAAGAAGGACAATACGTAATGATAAAGGGATCAATTCAACAAGAGAATATAACCCTTGTAAACATTTATGTCCCAGCATAAAAGCACCTAAATTTATAAAGCAAATCTTGATGAACATAAAGGGAGAGATTGACAATAATAGAGGTATAGTAGGGGACTTTAACACCCCATTGACATCAATGGATAGAAAATCAAGAAGGAAACAGTGGCCTTAAATGACATATTAGACTAGATAGATTTAATTGATAATTTGAGAGCATTTCACTTTGAAGGAGCATGCACCGGGCCTCTAGTAGATGTATAACTTCTCAAAGAAAATATTAGCAAATGAAATTCAGCAAATACATTAAAAAGATCATACACTATGATCAAATGAGATTTATTTCTGGATGTAAGTTTGGTTCAGTATTAGAATTAATAAAATAAATTAATGTGCTATACCACATAAACAAAATGAAGGATAAAAATCACATGATAATATTGATACAGAAAAGCATTTGAGAAAATCCAGCATCCACGTATGAAAAAAACTCTCAGTAAAGTGGGAATATATGGAGTATATGTCAACATAATAAAGGCCATATATGACAAACCCACAGCAAGCATCATATTCAATGGCAAAAAGCTAGTAAAAGCATTTTCCTTAATTTCAGGAACAAGACAAGGTGCCCAATTTCACTCTCTTTCTCAGCATAGTATTCAAAGTCCTAGCCCCAGCAATAGCAGACAATAAAAAGAAAATTGGAAAAGAAGAAGTAAAACTGTCATTATTTGCAGATGACATCCTATATAATAAAAGCCTAATATGCAAATTGACCAAACAGCAGAACAATCGGTGGAACGACCATTGGAATGACCAGTCAATATGATGCACATTGACCACCAGGGGGCAGACTCTCAATGCAGGAACTGCCCCCAGCCAGCAGGCCCCAGGCCAGCCAAGGTGGGTGCCAGTGGGGGTCCCCCAATTGCCTTGTCGGAAGGTGACTGGCAGCTGGGGCAGGGAGCTGGGCTGGCCTCTGCAGCAGCAGGGTGATTGGGGGGCAGGGCTGGCCAGCGAGCGGGCTGGTGCTGCCCCCAATTGCCCTGTCGGTTGCCTCCCGCAGAGGGAGGCGACCAGTAGCAATGGCAGGGGTGAGACCGGTGAGTGGGCGGTGCCAGGCTGGCCAAGGCAGGGGCCAGTGGGGGCTCCCGATTGCCCGCCAGTGGCCCTACAGATTGGCCCTGATCACCAGCCAGGCCTAGGGACCCTACCCATGCACGAATTTCATGCATAGGGCCTCTAGTAATACTATATATATATATATATATATATATATATATATATATCCTATAGATTCCACCAAAAACTACTAGAACTAATAAATGAATTCAGTAAAGTAGCAGCACACAAAATTAATATTCAGAAATTGGTTGCATTTTTATACACCAATAATGAGTTATCAGAAAGAGAAATTGAAAAACATTCCCATTTATAATTGAATAAAAAATGCCTAGAAATAAATTTAACCAAGGATGTGAAATACCTGTACTCAGAAAATTAAAATACATCGAAGAAACAAATAAAAGGAAGCATATCCTGTGCTCATGGATAGGAAAAATTAATATCATTAAACTGTTCATACTACTCAAAGCAATCTATAGATTCAATGCAATCCTTATCAAAATGCCAATGGTATATTTTTTACAAAACTAGAGCTAATAATCCTAGAATTTATATGGAACCCCAAAAGAAGATCCTGAATAGCCATAGCAATCTTGAGAAAGAAGAACAAAGTTGGAGGAATCATGCTAGCTAATATCAAACTATATTACAAGTCTAGGGTAATCAAAGCTGACACTTGCATAAAAACAGACGTATAGATCAATGGAACAGAAGAGAGAGCTCAGAAATAAACCCAAGTCTATATGGTCAAATAATATATGATGAAGGAGGCAAGAACATACAATGGAGTAAAGACAGTTTATTCAATAAATGGTGTTAGGAAAATTGAACAGATACATGCAAAAAATGAAGCTTAGACCACCTTCATGCACCATATACAAGAATAAATTCAAAATTGACTAAAGTCTTAAATATAAGACTAGAAAGTATAAAATCCTAGAAGAAAGCATAGGTAGTTAACTTTCTGACATTGCTCTTAGTAATAATTTTTTGGACATATCTTCCTGGGCAAGGGAAACAAAAGGAAAATTAGACAAATGGGACTATATCAAACAAAAAAGTATTTGTGCAGCAAAGGAATCCATGAACAAAACCAAACACACCTTACTGACTGGGAGAAGATATTTGCCAATGATACATCCAAAAAGGGGATAATATCCAAAATTTATATGGAATTCATACAACTCAAAACCAAAAAGCCTTCAAACAATCTAATTAAAAAATGGGCAAAGGACCTTTATGGACACTTCTTTGAAGAGGACATACAGATAGCCAATAGACATACAAAAGGATACTCAACATCACTATTATCAGATAAATGCAAATAAAACAACCTCACCCTGTCAGAATGGCTATTATGAATAAATAAACAAACAACAATGTTGGTAAGAATGCGGAGAAGAGAAAATGTAAGAATGTATTGATCGGATTGCAAATTGGTGCAACCACTATGGAAAACAATATGGAGGCCCCTCAGAAATGAAAAATAGAGCTATATTATGACCCAGGAACTCCACTTCTGTGAAGAAACCCAAACACTAATTTGAAAAGATATATGCACCCCTATGTTCATTACAGTGTTATTTACAATAGCTATAATATGAAAGCAACCCAAGTGCCCATCAAGAGATGAGTGAATAAAAAGGTAGTGATACATATATACAATGGAATATTATTTGTTCATAAAAAGAATGAAATCTTATCATTTATGACAACATTAATGAACCTAGATGGTTATTATATTAAGTGAAATAATATATTTCAGAGAAAGACAAATAACGTGATTTCTCTTATATGTGGAATCTAAAGAACAAAATAACCCAATAAACAAAACAGAAACTGATGGTTGCTAGAGGAGAAGGAGGTTGGAGGGCTAGAGAAAAAAGATGAAGGGATTAAGAAGTGCAAATTGGTAGTTTTAAAATAGACATAGGGGTGTAAAGTACAGCATAAGGAATACAGTAAATAATATTGCAATAATTGTATAATGCCAGGTGGGTACTAGACTTACTGGGGTATCATTTTGTAAATTACTAGTATATAATTGTCTAACCCAGTGGTTCTCAACCTTGGCTGAACATTAGAATCACCTGGGAATTTTTTTAAAATCCTGATTTCTGGGCCTCATCCTCCGGAAATTCTGTTTCTTTGTTATGGAATGGGGCCACAACATTAGTAACAAAGAAACAGAATTTCCGGAGGAGGAGACCCAGAAATCAGGATTTTAAAGAGATTCCCAGGTGATTCTAATGTGCAGTCAAGGTTGAGAACCACTGGTCTAACCAATATGCTACACACCTGAATCTAATATAAAATAATATTAAATGCCAACTATAATTGGGGAAAAAAAACAGGCACAAGATAAAAAGAAACCCAACTCCTTTCCCAATGTGAATTCCACCCAATGTGTTATAATATTGTAAATCAGCGAGCTTAACAGAAGATGCCAGTAAGCCAAATTAATATGGAGTCTCTTTATTACACTAGCAGTCTCAGAGGAGTGACCTCCCAAGTCTGAGCAAAACAATGTGGAGGAAACTTTTTCTTTATACCCCGCCGCCCCCCCCCCCCCCCCCCCGCCCAGCTCTTTTGTCTCCTAAATATGGGTTTTCTGGACCTTTTGCAGGCTTTACAAAGAGCCCAATGTAGACATTTCTGCAGGCAGCTTGTAACCTTGAGCACAGCATAGCTTAGTTGCCTTGAGTACAGTACTATTCAGATAAAATGACACCTGGTATGGGAGTTGCCAGGGACAGCAGCAGAGCTGCTTGCAAGGCCAGATAATTTGAGCTTATTTTTCCATTATTTAAGCAAGCAGGTTTACAGAAGCCAAGAATAGCAGAACAAAGGACTATCTATGTTTAGTGGGAAATTTCAAACAGCAGTTTTTACAAAATAGAGATTTATAGGAACAAAATGGAGTGCCTCTGCTTCGGTGTAAACCCATTTTACAGACCATATCATAGGGAGTAAGAACAAGATATTTAATCTGTGAAGACTCCTGGAATTGATCACATTTTATACAAATTTGAATTGAGATAATTTAAAATGTCTTAAAATTTTAATGAAATCTTACTGTAAAATCAAATTAGAATTCAGGTGACATCCCTGTGGTAACTTTTCTCACACCCAAAAGTTCAGGAGAACCTGAGGCCCTGTTGCATATCCTGTAATTACACTGAAAATCAAGATCAAGAGGTTTCTCCCTATGTTCAAATTAAAAGAAAAAAAAAGAATCTGAAAAAATCAAGACTTGTGTAATTTCAATGCTGATGGGCCGAGTACATTGCAAACTAGGCTATTTCTATAGCTGGTAAACAGAAATGATAGCTTACTCAGACTTACCAAGGCTGGCACTTCTTGGAGCATTCACCAAGTGGTGGCCATAGAGCTAGTGTTGAACAACTTACCTGAAAGTCAGTAACTTTGGAACCAAAGTTAGATGTTAGAAAACTACTATCACACTGATTCAGGAGAGAGCACTCTGCCAAATATCAGCAATAATGTTGAAAAAATGCAAAGACAACATTAAGTAAAAGTACCTTCTAGAGACTGTATGTTTATGCAGGCCAGGCTAGATCCCCCATACTTTCTTTCCATTTATCCCATTGGAACTGAATCTTAATGCCAGTTTTGAGTTAGTGGGAGACTTGCAGGAGTACATGCCTCCATTGCATAAAACTCCACCACTCTGTAATTCTGAGATTGCCAGGAGAGGTAACTCTAATTCTTGCCCTTGCCCTCCCTTTGTGCCCTGACTACTCCGCAGGTCTGGGGCAGCCTGGAAGCCTGGGGCCTCAGCCACTTGAGATTTCTGAACTCCAGTAACCTAGACTACACAAACTCCGCAGCACCAGTAGCACCTGAAAATCTGCTTGCAGCTCTGCTTGTTTCACTGCTGCCTGGTGTCACACAGAAAATTTAATTTCTGTAGTAATAGAAGGTAAAGCAATATACTCGATTATGTACTTTTAAAGGCCTTTTTTTAGGTTGAATTATTAGCCTAGATTTTTTCTGTTGTTGTTCAAATAGATCACTGTTGAAAAGCCTGGGTGTATATCTCTTGTGTAATTCCTGGGGTGCCTTGGGGAGACAGGTTTTATCTATTATATTAGTTTCCCAGTTTCTTAAATTGTGCCAGATTGGTACTTAAAACACATGTCAAAATGATGGAAAGTATAAAATAACTTGTGTGGCATTGCCTACATGCCTAAAAAATGTTCATAACATTTCATCCATAGTAAAATAGATTTTGAGCTCCCAATAACTGAGTTACAAATGTGCTGTTGGAATTTATTCTGTTGATTTTAATTAAGGCTGGTTTATAAACAACAAATTGAGAATCATTGTTGCAAATGGATTATTTGTATCCACAATTACACTGCAGAAAGAAAACATGTCGCATCTCTTAGGCAGCTAATCCCTATCTAGGCAAGCTACCATGACTGTGTTGTAACTTCACCATCTTCAAGAAACGAATGCATTCTTTTTCAGCTGTAATCATCTTGGCTCAAAATACCCAGGCATTTTGTTTTGTTTAGTTTTGTTTTTTTTCTGCAGAGGCCCTATGATTCATAAAAAAACAAACAAACAAACAAAATACAAACAAAAAACCCCAACAACAACAATAAAACAAACAAACAAACAAACAAACAAAACAACAACAGAAACTGGCCAAAATAATTGTGTAAAAATTCCTCAAAGAAAAGAGCTACATAACTAATTGTGAATTCAATTTTCCAGTAGATGTTTTTCCCTCCTCCTCCTCCTCTTCCTCCTCCTCCTCCTCCTCCTCCTCCTTCTTCTCCTTCTTCTTCCTCTTCTTCTTCTTCTTCTTTTGTTAATCCTCTCTTGAGGACATTTTTTTTTCATTGACTTTTAAAGAGAGTGGAAGGGAGGGTTAGAGATAGATAGAAACATGGATGTGAGAGAGACACATCAATTGGATGCCTCCTACATGCACTCCGACCTGAAACTGGGGCCAGGGATTGAGCCTGCAACCAAGGTACATGCCCTTGACCAGAATCAAACCCACAACCCTTCAGTCCAAGGTCAACACGCTAGTCTAGCCACTGAGCAAAACAGCTAGGGCTGATGTTCTTTCTCTAAATTAAAGAACAAAGTCACCAAAGCAAAACAAAACAAGACGCAGCAAATAAACAAGCACAACCTTTTACTTAGGACATTTTGTTCAGGACATTTTTGTACCTTTAATAAAATGCACATATATTTACATCAATACTGGGTAAATAATGCTCAGAGAGGTTATGGAATGGAAGCCTCTGGAAAGACATGCATCACTGTCACAATGTGTCTGAATCTCACAGTGGTTCAGAAACATAAATACATCCAATGATTATTTTTACCACTTAGTGACTCACTAGATCCATAAGAGATTTTCATAGATCCAGTTCAAAGAATTGTGAAAAGCAAAATTATGATTTGAATATGAAGTCAAAATTTTCCATTTTTAACAAAAGAAAACTAAAGATGGGGGGCCCAAGAAATCTGAGGCATTTCTATACACCAATAGTGATCTTTCAGAAAGGGAGATCAGAAAAACAATCCCATTTACCATCGCACCAAAAAAATTAAGATACCTAGGAATAAACTTAACTAAAGAGGTTAAAGACCTCTACTCAGAAAACTACAGGACGTTGAAAAAAGAGATAGAGGAAGACATAAACAGATGGAAGAACATACCATGTTCTTGGATTGGTAGAATCAACATCATTAAAATGTCCATACTACCCAAAGCAATCTATACATTCAACGCACTTCCCATTAAAATACCAATGGCCTTCTTCAAAGATCTAGAACAAACTCTCCAAAAATTCATCTGGAATAAAAAAAGACCCCGAATAGCTGCAACGATCCTGAGAAAGAACAAAGTAGGTGGGATCTCAATGCCAGATATCAAGCTGTATTACAAAGCCACTGTTCTCAAAACTGCCTGGTACTGGCACAAGAACAGACATATAGATCAGTGGAATAGAATAGAGAGTCCAGAAATTAGCCCGAACCAATATGCTCAATTAATTTTTGACAAAGGAGGCATGAACATACAATGGAGCCAAGATAGTCTCTTCAATAAATGGTGTTGGGAAAATTGGACAGATATATGCAAGAAAATGAAACTAGACCACCAACTTACACCATACACAAGAATAAACTCAAAATGGATAAAGGACTTAAATGTACGACAGGAAACCATAAAAATTCTAGAAGAATACAAAGGCAACAAAATCTCAGACATATGCCAAAACAATTTCTTCACTGATACAGCTCCTAGGGCAGTTGAAACTAAAGAGAAAATGAACAAATGGGACTACATCAAAATAAAAAGCTTCTGCACAGCAAAAGAAACCATCAACAAAATAACAAGAAAACCCACCTCGTGGGAAAACATATTTGCCAACGTCATATCTGATAAGGGCTTAATCTCCAAAATTTATAGGGAACTCATACAACTTAACAAAAAGAAGATAAACAATCCAATCAAAAAATGGGCAAAGGATCTAAATAGACACCTTTCAAAAGAGGACATTCAGAAAGCCAAGAGACATATGAAAACATGCTCAAAGTCACTAATCATCCGAGAGATGCAAATCAAAACAACAATGAGGTACCATCTCACACCTGTCAGAATGGCCATCATCAACAAATCAACAAACGACAAGTGCTGGAGAGGATGTGGAGAAAAAGGAACACTTGTGCATTGCTGGTGGGAATGCAGACTGGTGCAGCCACTATGGAAGGCAGTATGGAGGTTCCTCAAAAAATTGGAAATGGAACTCCCATTTGACCCTGTGATCCCACTTCTAGGAATATATCCCAAGAAACCAGAAACACCAATCAGAAAGGATATATGCACCCAGATGTTCATAGCAGCACAATTCACCATAGCTAAGATCTGGAAACAGCCTAAGTGCCCATCAGTAGATGAATGGATTAGAAAGCTGTGGTACATCTACACGATGGAATACTATGCTGCTGTTAAAAAGAAGGAACTCTTACCATTTGCAACAGCATGGATGGAACTGGAGAGCATTATGCTAAGTGAAACAAGCCAGTCAATGAAGGAAAAATACCACATGATCTCACTCATTCATGGATAATAAAGACCATTACAAACTTTTGAACAATAATAGATACAGAGGCAGAGCTGCCTCAAACTGATTGTCAAACTGCAGTGGGAAGGCCAGAGAGAGTTGGGGGGCAGGAGGGAGGGGAGTAAGAGATCAACCGAAGGACTTGTATGCATGCATATAAGCATAACTAATGGACATAAGACACTGGGGGGTAAGGGAGGGTAGGGGTTTGTCAAGGGGGGGGGCGAAAAAAGGACACTTATGTAATACCCTTTGTAATACTTTAAGCGAAAAAAAAATAAAGATGGGGGGCAACTTGAAAGTTTAGTGAATGCATGAGACTCATGAATTAAATCCTCCAAATTGTCATGTTTCTTATTATTTTCTTTTTTGTTTTTTATTTTTAAAAATTCTTTATTGTTTAAAGTATTACATATGAATCCTTTTCCCCCCATTGACCTCTCCCCACTCACCAACCACTCCTCCCCCCCCAACTCCAGGCATAAGCCCTCACCCCCTGCTACTGACTGTGTCCATGGGTTATGCTTATATGCATGCATATGAACCCTTTGGTTGATCTCTCACTCTCTTCTCACAGCCCCACTCCCCGCATCACCATTTCCCCCAGAGGTTATAAGATCTGTTCAATGCTTCTATGTCTCTGGATCTAATTTTGTTCATCAGTTTATGTTGTTCATTATATTCCACATAGGAGTGAGAACATGTGATATTTATCTTTCTCTGACTGACTTATTTCGCTTAGCATAATGCTCTCCAATTCCATCCATGCTGTTGCAAATGGTAAGAGTTCCTTCTTTTTTATAGCAGTGTAACATTCCATTGTTTAGATGTACCACCAGTTTTTAATCCACTCATCTGCTGGTGGGCACTTAGGCTGTTTCCAAATCTTAGCTATTAGTTTTTGCCCATTGAGTATGATGTTGGCTATAGGTTTGTCATATAAGTCTTTTATTATGTTGAGGTATGATCCCTCTATTCACACTTTGCTGAGAGTTTTTACCAAGAATGGTTGTTGGATTTTTTCAAATGATTTTTCTGCACCAAATGATATGATTATGTGATTTTTGTCTCTCAATTTGTTTATGTGATGTATCACATTTATTGATTTGTGGATATTGTACCAGCCTTGCATCCCTGGAATAAATCCCCCTTGGTCATGGTGTATGATCTTTCTACTATAATTCTGAATCTTATTTTCTAGAATTTTGTTGAGGATTTTAGCATCTATGTTCACCAGGGATATTGGCCTGTAATTCTCTTTCTTAGTAGTGTCTTTATCTAGTTTTGGGATTAGGGTAATGCTGGTTTCATAGAAAGAGCTTGCAAGTGTGCATTCCTCTTGAAATTTTTTGAATAGTCTGATGAGGATAAGTTTTAGTTCATCTTTGAAAGTTTGGTAAAACTACCCTCTGAAGCTGTCCAGACCAGGGCTTTTGTTTGTTGGAAGTTTTTTGATTACTGCTTTAATTTCATTGGTAGTTCTGTGACTATTCAGGCTTTTCTATTCTTCAAGCTTGATTTTTGGAAGATTGTATTTTTCTAAGAATATGTCCATTTTGTCTAGGTCAGGGGTGGGCAAACTTTTTGTGAGTGCGTGCCAAAACCAGCAAAATCTCTGACTCAAAATTCTTCTGCGTGCCAACCCTATTTTTTGGAGAACATGTTACGCCTACTTGATATCTCTTAAGGTGTACGTATGTGAAGAACCTTGAAGAAATAATAAAATTCATTCGAGCGATAAAAACGCAGTATATGATGATGAAAAATACATTTATTTTTTAATGTATGCACGTACACTGATAGTCCGACAGAAAACTTTATGACTCCGTTTGATATTATCAGTGGGACTTTTGCTGCTGCATCACTGATGACAGAGATTTTACATCAGGTTTATATTTTGTGACCTTCAGAGGTATGCACGAGCTACTACTTTCATCCGTCAGGCTACTCCTATTACCAGACTTAACAAAGTTCATCACTGAGAACAAAGATTCACAAGCGTATGTGGATGAAACCAAAACACTGGTCAGATCTAGGAAGGCAGGGAGAGTTAAGGCAGGGGCATAGAAATTGCTCTTCCCCTCTCTCATCAATCCATGACTATGGTCTTTAAGATAACTTGTTATGTAAAATTATTTATTTATCTAAGATTCACCTACACTGAATTTATCTGAAAAGTAAAAAAGTCGATATTAAGAAAAAAATTGTAAATGGAAGATTATAAAAGAGGGTTTTGAGTGCCAGCAAGTTACTGGCGTGCCATGTTTGGCATGTGTGCCAGGGGTTGCCCAGCCCTGGTCTAGGTTGTCCATTTTGTTGGAGTAGAGTTGTTTGTAGTATTTTTTATGATCCTTTGTATGTCTGTGGGGTCAGTTGTTACTTCACCTCTTTCATTTCTGATTTTGTTAATTTGGGTTCTCTCTCTTTGCTTCTTGGTGAGCCTGGCTAGAGTTTCATAAGTATTGTTTATCCTTTCAAAGAACAGCTCTTGGTTTTATTGATCTTTTGGATTTATTTATTTATTATTTATTTATTTATTTATTTATTATTTTTGGTCTCTATGCCATTTATTTCTGCTCTAATCTGTATTATTTTCTTCCTTCTACTTTTCTGGGCTTTTCTTGTTGCTTTCTTTCTAATTCTTTGAGTTGTAGAGTTAGATAATTTATTACCATTTTTTTCTTGTTTTTTTGAGGTAGACCGACAGGGTTATGAACTTCCTTCTCAGGACTACTTTCACTATGTCCCATAGTATTTGGATTGTTGTGTTTTCTTTGTCATTTGTTTCTAGGATGCTTTTTATTTCTTCTTTGATCTCTTTGGTAACCCAATCATTGTTTAATAGCTGCTATTTAGCCTCCACATGCTTGATTTTTTTCATTGTTTATTGTAGTTGATTTCTAATTTTATGTCATTGTGATCTGAGAAGATGCTTGGTATGATTTCTATCTTAATTTGAAGAGACTTTGCCTGTGTCCCAATATGTGGTCTATCTTTAGAAATGTCCAGTGTGCACTTGAGAAGAATGTGTAATCTGGTGCTTTGGGATGAAATGTTCTGGAGATGTCAATTAAGTCTATCTATCTGATTTTGTGTGTTGTTTAGGATTGCTGTTTCTTTTGTTTAGAGGATTTATCCAGTGTTGTCTATAGGGTATTAAAGTCTCCTACTATGATTGTGTTGTTGTCAATCTCTGCCTTGATATCTTCCAGAAGTTTTTTTATGTATTTCGGTGCTCCTGCAGTGGGTGCATATATGTTTACCAGAGTTATATCCTCTTGTTTAATTGCTTCCTTTTGTATTATAAGTAGCCCTCCTTACCTTTTGTTATGGACTTCACTTTGAGGTTTATTTTGTCAGATATAACTATTGCTACCCCAGCTTTTTTTTCACTTCCATTAGCCTAAATTTTTTTTTTTTTCTGTCACTTCACTGTCAGACTTTGAGAGTCCTTTGGCTTGAGGTGGGTCTCTTGTAGACAGCATATATATGGGTCATGTTTTCTTATCCATTCAAATACCCTAAGTCTTTTGATTGGAGCATTTAGTCCATTTACATTCAAGATTATTATTTGTAGGTACTTGTTTACATTTAAGATTATTATTTATAGGTACATTTTTATTCTTTATGCTGGTGTTCCTTCTTCCCTTTCTTTTTTTTTAAATTAAATTTTTATTGTTCAGATTATTACAGTTGTTCCTCTTTTTTCCCCCCATAGCTCCCCTCCACCCGGTTCCCACCTCACCCTCTGCCTTTACCCGCCCCCCCCCCCCCCCACTGTACTCATCCATAAGTGTACGATTTTTATCCAGTCTCTTCCCGTACCCCCCCACACCCCTTTTCCCCTGAAAATTGTCAGTCCACTCACTTTCTATGCCCCTGATTCTATTATATTCATCAGTTTATTCTGTTCATCAGATTATTTATTCACTTGATTTTTAGATTCACTTGTTGGTAGATATGTATTTGTTGTTTATAATTTTTATCTTTACCTTTTTCTTCTTCTTCCTCTTCTTAAAGGAAACCTTTCAGCATCTACACTAATAAAAGAGAAACACGGTAATTGGCGTACGACCGCTACCCTTCCCATTGGCTAATCAGCATATCCTTATGCAAATTAATTGTCAGCCAAGATGGCGGCCGGCAGCCATGCACTGAAGCGAGCAGGGAGGCTTGCTTCCTCCAGGGACTGCAGACTCCAACGTTCCCCGCCTCACTTGCCGGACTCTCAACTGCAACTCTAAGCAACTATTACTATGTTGCAAATAAGAAGCTAAACAAAACCGGCTTTCAGTCAGCCCCGGACCGCAACATTGTATCCATGTTTTCAGCAGCAAGGCCTCAGAGCTAAAGCTGGCCCAGAATAAAAAAAAAAAAAAAAGAAAACAAGGAGCGGTTGGGAGCTTTTAGTCAACTGCCAGTGGGAAAACAGCCCTCAGACCCTCAGCCAGCCTGGCCAGGCACCCCATTGGGGACCCCCACCCTGATCCAGGACACCCTTCAGGGCAAACCAGCCAGCCCCCACCCGTGCACCAGGCCTCTATCCTATATAGTAAAAGGGTGATATGCCTCCTGGCACCGGGATCAGCGTGACAGGGGGCAGCACCCAAACCCCCTGATCAGCCCTGCTCTGTGCCTGATGGGGGGAGCTCCCCAATCCCCCGATTGCCCTGCGGCTCTGTGTTTGACAGGGTGCAGTGCACCAACCCCCTGATCGGCCCTGCTCTGTGTGTGACAGGGTAGAGCCATAACCTCCCCATTGGCCCTGCCCTGAGTGTGACAGGGTGCAGCACCCCAATCCCCTGATCTTCCCTGCTCTGTGTGTGACAGGAGGCAGTGCCCCAGCTCCCCTATCGGCCCTGCTCTGTGAGTGACAGGGGGCAGCGCCCCAACCCCCCTGATGGGCCCTGCTCTGTGAGTGACAGGGGGCAGTGCCCCAACCCCCTGATCGGCCCTGCTCTGTGCGTGACAGGGGGTGGCACCGCAACCTCCCCATCCACCCTGCCTTGAGTGTAACAGGGGGCGGTGCCCCAACCCCCCAATCAGTTTACCCTGAAAGTGACTGAGGGTGGCATTGCAACCTCCCGATCCGCCCTGCTCTGTGAATGACGGGGTGGCGCCCCAACTCCCCAATCGGCCCTGCTCTGAGCCTGACCAGGGGCTGCACGTAGAGATTGGGCCTGCCCTCTGCCACCCGGGAGCAGGTCTAAGCCAGCATGTCGTTACCTCTCGAGGAGTCCCAGATTGTGAGAGGGCACAGGCCGGGCTAGGGGACACCCCCCCCCCCCCCCCCCGCCGAGTGCACAAATTTTTGTGCACCGGGCCTCTAGTTTCATATAATACTGGTTTGGTGGTGATAAACTCCTTTAGCTTTTTCTTATTTGTGAAGCTCTTTATCTGACCTTCAATTCTGAATGATAGCTTTGCTGGGTAAAATAATCTTGGTTGTAGGTACTTGGTATTCATCACTTTGAATATTTCTTGCCACTCCCTTCTGGCCTGCATAGTTTCTGTTGAGAAATCAGCTGACAGTCGTATGGGTACTCCCTTGTAGGTAACTGACTGTTTTTCTCTTGCTGCTTTTAAGATTCTCTCTTTGTCTTTTGCTCTTGGCATTTTAATTATGATGTGTCTTGGTGTGGTCCTCTTTGAATTCCTTTTGTTTGGGGTTCTCTGTGCTTCCTGGACTTGTAAGTCTATTTCTTTCACCAGGTAGGGGAAGTTTTCTTTCATTATTTCTTCAAGTAGGTTTTCAATATCTTGCTCTCTCTCTTCTTCTGGCACCCCTATAATTCGGATGTTGGTACACTTGAAGTTGTCTCAGAGGCTCCTTACACTATCTTCATATTTTTGGATTCTTTTTTCTTTTTGTTTTTTCAGTTGGGTGTATTTTGCTTCTTAGTATTTCAAATCTTTGACTTGATTCTTGCGATCCTCTAGTCTGCTGTTGAAACTCTGTATAATATTCTTTATTTCAGCCAGTGATTGCTTAATTTCTAGTTGGTCCTTTTTCATAACCTGGAGGCTCTCTCTAGATTTCTTGAGGGTCTCTCTAAATTTATCGGCGGTTTCTAGAAAATTCTTGAAAAACCTTATAAGTGTGGTTTTGAACTCTATATCCAGTTGTTTGCTTTCCCCTTTTCTGTCATTTGTGACCTGTTTCTTTGTCTCCGCATTTTTTATGCTTCCCTGTGTTGATAGAGTGGCTTTCTGTGCTAGGTGTCCTATAGGGCCCAGTGGCTCAGCTCCCTAATTACCTGAGGTGGACACTCTTGGTGCACCCCTTTGTGGGCTTTGTGCACAATCTTGTTGTAGTTTGTGCACAGCCTTTATTGTTGTAGGTATAACCTCTAGGCCAATTGGCTGTGAGAATCAGCTGTGTCTGCAGTAGGAGAACTTTTGTGCTGGAGACACCCTTCTGGGGAAAGACTTGCTTCAGTGGGCTTTGGTGTTCACTGAGTCTGCCCCCTGAGTGTGTACCTTATGGATCTGAGGAGTTGTAATCTGGATGGTCCCACTCTGACCACTGGGTACACTGGCTCTTGGATCTAAGGAGGTGCTAATTTAGCCTCTGCCTGAGGCTACCTAGCAGTAGCTATGGAGAGATATGCAGATTACTCTTCTTTGTTTGGGGTTTGGAGGTGCCCAGTTGAGGCCCAGCTGTGAAGCAATGCAAGTTGCTGTGGGGCCTTGGGCCTTCTCTTGAATGTTCTGGGTCTCTCTGACCCAGCTTCAGTTTGTTAGGTAATTTTCAGATTGCAAAGGGCCAGGCCTTTCATATGCAAAAGCCTCTGCACACAGCTTGGGTGGGGCGGAGTCTCAGGGGATCAACAGTGCATTGCAAGCAGCTATGACTGCTCCTCAGTCCTACCCTAAGAGCCCCTGGGTCTTAGTGTCCCGGTAATAACTGCAAGCACCTCTGAGAGAAAGCCGCCCTCGAGTTCCAACCGATGCCAGACAGACAAGTTTCTCCCTGTATGAGTCTGGGTCCCCAGAGACTCGCCCAGAACTGGAGTTCAGAGCAGTCGGGTGCTTGAGACTCCCTCCCGATTGAAAAAGACAACCGTGTCTTCAATTGCCACCCTTTTCCACATGTGCCTCTGTATCTCTGCACTTTACTTCTGTACCTCCTCTGAGTCTCAGTGAGCTTTTCTCTTTCCTTCTAGTTGTAGAATTTCCACACAGCCAGCCTTCCTGTGGTTCTGGATGATGTCCGTTTTGTCTTTTAGTTGTATTTTTGAAGTGGTTGTGTGAGGCAGCAATTTCCAGTGTTTACCTATGCCGCCATCTTGGTTTCTCCTTCTCTTTCTATTTCTTCTTTTTACAACAGTGCCTTTAGCATTTCTTACATTGTTGGCTTGGTTGTAATAAACTCTTTTAGTCTTTTTTTGTGTGTCTGTGAAGCTCCTGATTTCACCTTCAATTTTGTGATAGCCTTGCTGGGTGTAGTATTCTTGGATTTAGTCCCTTGCTTTGCATCACTTTATATATTCCATTCCATCCATTGCCTTCTGGCCTTATGTGTTTCTGTTGAGAAATCAGTTGATAGCCTAATGAGAGATCCCTTGTAGGTAACTTTCTGTCTCTCTCTGGCAGCTTTTAAGATTCTTCCTTTGTGGTTGATGTATGCCAATTTAATTGTGATGTGTCTTAGTGTGGACCTTTTGGGGTTCATCTTGTTTGGGGCACTGTGTGCTTCTTGGACCTGTGTGGCTTTTTTTCTTCCTAACATCAGGGAAGTTTTCTGTCATTTTTTTAAACAGGTTTTCTATTCCTTGCTCAGTGTCCTTTCCTTCTGGCACCCGTATTATGCAGATATTTTGTTATGTGTTGTCCTAGAGCTCCCTGAGACTCTCTTCCTGCTTTTTAATTTTTTTTCCAGTTGCTGCTCTGCTTGGTGTTTTTTTCTACCTTATCTTCTAACTTGCTGATGTGGTCCTCAGCTTCTTCTAGTCTACTGTTGAGGCCTTCCATTGTGTTCTTCATTGCAGCTATGTCATTCTTCATTTCTTCTTGATTCCTTTTCATGTTGGTGACATTCTCATTCAGCTCCTTATAATTCTCATTGAGTTGTGTGTATTTGTCATCCAGACGTTTGAGCATCCTTATAACCATTACTCTGAATTCTTTCTCTGACAAGTTATTGCCTCCATTTCATTTAATTCATTTTCTGGTGAGTCCTCTTTTTCTTTCCTTGAGGGTTGTTTTTTGTCTCCCCATATTTTGCTGTAGTGGTGGTAGGGGCTCCCTGTCCAGGAAAACCTGGTCTGCCAGCCCCTGATAATCCTGCAGGATCTAACAGTCCTTCACTCACTCACTCACTCACTCACTCACACACACACCACACGTCCACAAACTTCTCTTTCAACCCCTCTCTCACTAACACCCTCTCCCTCACCTCTGTCCTGCCAGCCACCATCTTTGATCCTCCTATTATTTTCATAGTAAATCAATATAGAACTTAAAAAATTCACTGAATTAGCTCATATGCAGCAAAAGTATAAGCTAACATGGAAGATGTTAATAGTGCCATTAGCCAGTGTGATTTCCATCATTATCAGTCATCATTCTAAGAATGGTAAGTGGCAGATAAAGAGCTCAGAGCTCAGCTGAAATTTCCATCTTTTTTGTAGTTAGCATGTAAAATTCATATACTTGGTTTCTAAATTGTCACCCTTTTGTCACAAATTGTTCATTATATTTTCTTAGACTTGTGAAATGGGAAATATTTTATTTAAAAGAAGCAAAGGCAGAAAACATTGAGTAAAAGACCTATGACTTTTTTTGTTTAGAATGTGTATTTTAAAATCTTTAGCAGTGATTGTAGACTATAAATAAGTCAGTAGAAGCTAGGAATTCTGGCGATTAAAAAATGAAAGAAAGGAAAATAAAAATAAAAGCTAAACTGTGACTAATGCAACCTGAAGAAGGGTTCTAGATTTTTTAAATTAAAAGTTACTTTGAAAGCCTCATTTGAAAGGGGCCTCAATGAAGCAGTTCAAGAAGCTCATTACATCATGCGTATGTTGTTTACTTTAATCAGAAGTTACACTGGTTAATCTTTGGTGATTATAGTGAATATAATGCCACATATAAAAATTTGTTAATACTAGAATGTCTTATTCAAAGATTAAAATGTAGATAGAATATACTAGAATTTTGGTCTCATCTAAATAGCAGAAGAAAGAAAAGGAAGTGAGGAAAAGGGTTTACATTGTTCTCTTTACAAGAGAGTGTGGCAATATTAACTTAGTTTCAGGATAATGTATTACAGTCTTTGTTAGTTTTTATTCTTCTTGGGGGCTCTTTCTTAGATGCTTAATGTTGGGATGATTGCTTGACATCCAAAAACCAAGAGATAGCATGTTGCAGAATTTGAATTGATGTTACACTTCCCTTATCAGAATTCAGTTTTTACTCTGTAACATGCCCAGCAGATAGAATTTAAATGCATGTATTGTGCAAAGAGAATGGCTGTACTTAGTAATAACTCACAAACTACCAGATCTTCAAATAATTTTTGAACCATCATAAAAAATTAAATTTTGTTCCTAAGTGGCTTTAATGAAAAAACATATTTTGACTGGACTTTAATTCTGTAAGAATTTCAAATTTGTATATAACATGTGTGAAATATCTGTTTATAAAAAATTGTTATCTCCCACTATTCTGAATGATTGTACCATATTATGATTTCTAAAAATTCTATTTTAAAGCAAAATGCTTCATGAATGGGTAAGTTTTTATAACATAGAGGGCATTATTTTTAAATGTATTTGTTAAAATAAACATTTTATTTTTATTTACTAAAAGAACCTTAAAAGAATAACTGTGATATGACACCCACCATTTTACGCAAGTGCACTAAAACAGTGCATCCATATGTGTGCAGTTTCTAATATATGCTTTTTAATCATTCTTCTTGCTTCTTCAAGATAAAACAACAACTTACATTCACTGGCATTAAATGACAGAAATCACAGTTAGTAATTCTGGTTGAAGTTGTTTGTTAATACTTCATATTTATAAAAAAAAATAAAACCTCCCTGTTCTAGGTTTTAATGTATACTGCAATTGAAAAACGCAAATAGTACCAGAGAGCATATGGTTTTTTAATTTCCTTAAAAATAAAAAGCTAGGGAATTAAATGCCTGCTAATGAAGTGTTACATTTCTTAGTTTTCTGCAACTCATTTTTATTGGAAAGAAACACACAAAACTCCCTCCCTTAAAGTGTCTCCCATTTTCCTATTCTCAGAAGAGAAATAAGAATGATCTATTAAAAAATGCAGTTCAATGACTGAAAAACTGAAGCAAAAGGAGGCAGTCTTTTAAAAATCTTGCATTCCTTTTACATATGTGACAAGAGGTGTAGAGTTCAGATGTCCAAAAATTTATTTTAACAGATTTTTTTCAATGGATAAATATTTCAGTAGAATAGTCTCAGTAGTGTAGGGGAGTGACAAATGAACACTTTGGGCTCACCTGACCCCTGGCAACACTGAGCTAACTTATTTGTTATCCAAATGGATCCTTTTATACATCTTTCTCTTCCTTGAAATGTTGATTAAAACAGCAAGAGACTGATGAAAAATACGTTGTGTTGACACAGAGATAAAGCTTAGGAATATTGATTTCAAACAGAAATCTATATTTTGGTAAGATAAGCTGGCAATATGACTTGGCTTGATAGTTTTGTGGGCTTATGACATTATTACTGACTTGCAGGCATTTTAGATGACCCAGCTGTTGGGGAAGAGACTCCTGGTTTTAACCTTAGAGACATCAGATTGACTTAGCACTTTAGGGGATCTGGATTGAGATCTGTTTTTGTCAATAGAAACTGTGATTTAGAACAACTCTAGCCTTTCAGGTAATCGAGCTTAAACCACGGGCAGCAAGTATTCTAGGAGCTTTTCTGGAGTGTGTTTGGAAGGTGTCTCCGCATGAACTGGTTGCACCCTCAGTCACACTCACCTGGCAGCATGGTACTCTGGCATCCTTGGTGAAACCCTTTGTTAGTCGATTTCTGCAAAGTTTATTCACAGTGATGTTCTATTTGACCAGAGGTCTAACTCCCAGCACACTCTGTTCCCTCAATTGCAAACTTATAAATAAGTAAAAAAGGTCCTTGAGTAACCAAAATAGCTTCCATGTCCCCAGACTAAAGCCATTGACTTTCCTCCTTCTTAAAGATTTATGTGCTCTCACTTAGAGATTGTTTATTCTTACTTAACTGAGGTCAGAATACTTGTGCATTTTCTGGTTTCCTAGTCCAATTATAAGTAACAAATTAGAAAGGGGTAAGAGGCTATTAGAGGCAAGCAAACTGGCAGTAATGAAATGACAGTTGTTAGATAAGGAAGAAGGAAGAAAAAATTAAGAACACAGACACAGAGCTATGTGTATTGTAGAGAATAATGCAATGATAGCGATTCATACTGATGGCACAGCTATCATGCGATGTTATGTTCAGCTGTTGCTATTTTTAAAAGGCGGGGAAGAATTTAATATACTTTTAAAAATTACATAAAATGATATAAAAATAGGTTTGAGCATCCAAAAGAATAAGTTTGAGCTATCTAGATGAAATGCGCCTGCCTCCTTCCCAAAGATGATTACTGTATTTGAATTCTCAGAGCACTTTATTTGTACCTTTTTAATGGCATTAGCTGTTTTCATCATTGTATTACAGTCATTTGAGTTCATGCTAAAAGCCATTTAACTCTCTGGGAAGCAAGGAGGAAGCAGGATTTCATCTCTATCATGCCCCAGTGTATCTGACTTTGATGAGTCAGCCCGTCTTTCTGTACTTTAGCTTTTTTATTTATTGGACATGGTATTTGGAACAAATGAATTTGAGGTCCATCTAATTTGTAAATTTTATTCCTTTATGTAGTGAATTTTAAGGATTTTATAGCCAGATGAAGAAGTATGGATGAATCTCAATTTTACACTTTAAGGACATCTGTAGTCACAACCAAATTAATTACCTGTGCCTAATTGTCTGATAAATACTCATTCCTTGCAACATAAATAAAGGAATTTCTTTTTCAAAGTCATATTTGGCATCTGTTGTTTTTACTTGCTTGGAAACCATTTTCTGTCTGATATTACTTTGGAAAAAAATGCCTTTGCTATTATACCAGTTATGGGGTTTCAGAGAGGTGTGACCTCATCCATTGGCTCTAAAATAGTCAAATGACCTGGGCCTGACCAATCAGCATAAGCCACCACTTAGGGCACAATGATTGGTTCAGTGAAGGACATGTGACCCAAGCTGATCCAATAAAAGTCAGTTACAGGCCTTTTACTAAAACTACTCAAATATTCAGGAAATGTGTAGACATTGTATCTTGTTTTATATTTTCCAAAAAAGTAGAATCCTATAAAAATATAAGTGCATTGAGATATAACTCCCATTAATTAATATATAAATAATCATGTCACTATTTAAAACATATTTTTTTCTCTAAGTAAATTAAATTATTTAGTAACACAGATTGACCATAAATCATTTGAATGAGTTCTATAATTTTGTTTTCTTTAGGTCAGTGGTTCTCAACCTTGGCTGCACATTAGAATAACCTGGGAATCTTTTTTAAATCCTGATTTCTGGGCTTCATCCTCCGGAAATTCTGTTTCTTTGTTACTAATGTTGTGACCCCACCCCATAACAAAGAAACAGAATTTCTGGAGGATGAGGCCCAGAAATCAGGATTTTAAAAAGATTCCCAGCTGATTCTAATGTGCAGCCAAGGTTGAGAACCACTGCTTTAGGTATTATTGAAGTGATTTTTGTTGTTGTTTCTGCATGTATTTGTTTCTTGCTAAATAATGCGCAATACAGGCAATTATTTCAAATAGAAAATGCCATTAAGCCTTTCCAATGAATAGCCATAATAACAATTTAATTTTAAAACATTTTCATCATCCCCCAAAGAAACTTCATATCCATTAGCAATCATTGCTTCCTTCTTCCTTTACTAATACCAACTCACACCTCACTACACACTCCTCACTGACCCCCAGGTAAGCACTAACTTACTTTCTATCTCTATTAATTTGCCTATTTTGGAAATTTTATACAAATGGAATCATACAACATGTGGGTTTTTTGGACTGACTTTTTTACTTAGCATACTGTTTTCCAAGTTCATCAATGTTGTAGCATGCATAGTTACTTCATTCTAATTTATTGTTGAATAATATCCCATTGTATGGGTATGCTACATTTTGTTTATCTATTCATCACTGAAGGAAAATTTGGCTGTTTCCATTTTGCAGATACTATGAATAATGCTGCTATAACTGTTTATGTACAAGTTTTTGTGTGAAAGTATGTTTTCATTTTTCTTGGATATATATGTAGGAGTGGAATTTCTGGGTCATATAGACTCAAGAGATCTTAAACACAGGTCTATCTGTGAGCCCTGTTCTCTTCTAATTTCTCAAGATGGCTTTTCTGCATTCCATATAATTTATGTAGAAGGATGATCTACTGAGGTTTTAATTTCAACTTTATTCTTGCTTCTATAAGAAATTGAATCAATAATGAGTAATTTTCTTCCTTCTGTACCTTTCATTACCCAACACACATCTTAGAAGATGGCTTTGCCAATTTATTCCTAGATATCTTGTCCCAAGGGAAATTAAAACTACTTTGTGTTTCAAAAGCAATAAACAAGTCTCATGTAAGTCCTTTGGCGAAAAAATGGGTAAAGGTAGAGGAATTGGGAGGATGGAGGGTTTGACTTTGGTGATTTTCTATGAGATATTGGATATGTGTTCTCTAAATGAAGAGAATGGTCATGCATGTTTACTGGGAAGATTCTGAAGAGTAGCGGGTGAGAGTCTCCTATGGCTATGGATAGCTGTCAAGGGTATGTCTGTGACTTGTATGAAGATACAGTGAATGACTAGAAGGAAACAATAGTAAATGGTATTGTAGTAAAGGTGATGACCACCAAGAGTCAGGCCCATTTCCTGGTCTCTTGGAGCTACATAAATTCCTAAGGTCCATGAATAATCTTGAAGTGAGACAGCCTCAATAATGACCAGAACTGGACCAATTCTGTCAAACCTGGTGGGTGCAGCCATATTTATTTAGGTGAAACATATAATTTAGGGCCTGGCTGTGGTGGCTCAGTAGTTGAGCATTGACCTATGAACCAGGAGGTCAGGATTCAATTCATGGTCAGGGCATATGCCTGGGTTGCAGGTTTGATCCCCAGTGTGGGGCGTGCAGGAAGCAGCCAATTAATGATTCTCTCTCATCATTGATGTTTCTGTCTCTCTCTCTCCCTCTCCTTTCCTCTCTGATATCAATAAAAATATATTAAAATCACATGTCACTTAGGTACTAAAAAGAAAATAGTTATATACTTTTTAAATTTATAAAGGGTGCCAAGTTACATACCAGTTTTTCAAGATATATAAGCCATCATGCCTTTAAACAGTATTATCATCACTATTATTGATCAGGTAATTTCTCTTATTCTATATCAGTGGTTCTCAATCTGTGGGTCTCGACCCCTTTGAGGGTCGAATGACCCTTTCACTGAGGTTGCCAAAGACCATCCAAAAACACATATATAATTACATATTGTTTTTGTGATTAATCACTATGCTTTAATTATGTTCAATTTGTAACAATGAAATTGGGGGTCACCACAACATGAGGAAATGTATTAAAGGGTTGCAGCATTAGGAAGGTTGAGAACCACTGTTCTATATAATAAAAGTGTACTCTGCAAATTGTCCCCTCGACTGGAAGTTGTCTGGGAGTTCGTCCAGGGGGCAGGGCCAGCCGAGGGAAGGGAGGGAGGCCCTGGCCGGTGGTGGCAGGTGACTGGGAGAAGAGAGGGAGGCCCCTGCGGGGCAGCAGCAGGCAGCTGGGGGAAGGGAGGGAGTACACAGCTGGCAGCCAGCAACCGGCAGCTAGGGACCCTACCAATGCACTGCGCCTCTAGTTTCAAATAAATGGTAACTATTAGGGTAATTTTTCTGAGCCATCAAGAAAGTGATTACAGATAGAACCTGGCGAGACGCGTCCCAGGTCTTGTCCCGGAGCAAATGGAGTAAGCAGCTGAAACTAATAACACCCACCCCAAATTGGCGAAATCACCCAGCTGGTGAGACAGTTTGCAGTCGGGAAGGGCAGAGCTCCCCTGTAAAGCAGATCCAAGCAACAGCAGCCTCCTGATCACCACACCCTCTGTCGGAGGAACAGCAGCTGTACGTGAAGACTCCCCCACACCAGCCAGAAGAGCCACCACAGCTGTGAACAGCACCCACCAGAGGAGCTGCTGCCAACTGAAAAGCAGCTGCTACCACAACCGCCCAAGGAGCAACCACAGTCCAAGGAGCCACTGCCACCCAGGGAGCAGCCACTGAACGACTCAACATCTAGATATGTCAGTGAGATCAAACATGGGTAGGCAAAGGAACCCCCAAAGGAAAGAAAAGGAGGACTCGCCAGAAAATCAGCTAAGTGAGACAGAGGCATGCAACATGACAGAAAAAGAATTCAGAATAAGTGTCCTAGAGTGCATGCACCGGACAGAGGAAAAAATCAATACCATATGCAAGAAGCTAGAAGAAACAGATGAAAAAATCAATAACTTATGCAAGACCCAAGAAGAAATGATGAGAGATATAGCTGCAATAAAAAACACCATTGAAAGCATCAACAGCAGACTAGGAGAAGCGGAGGACCGAATTAGTGAATTAAAAGACAAAGAAGCAAAACACACCCAAACTGTACTGCAATGGGAGAAAAAAATTAAAACACAGGAGGAGAGCCTAAGGGAGTTTTGGGACAACATGAAACGAAACAACATACGAATAATAGGGGTGCCAGAACAACAGAAAGAGGAACAAGGGTTAGAAAACCTACTCGAAGAAATAATATCAGAAAACTTCCCTGAGGTGGGGAAGAAAAAAGTCACACAAGCACAGAGAGTCTCAAACAAGGTGAACCCGAAAAGACCCACGCCAAGACACATCATAATTACCATGGCAAATATTCAGGACAAAGAGAGAATCTTACAGGCTGCAAGAGAGAGATGAAAAGTTACATACAAGAGATCTCCCATTAGATTATCAAATGATTTCTCAACAAAAACACATCAGGCCAGAAAAGAATGGATGGAAATTTACAAAGTGATGCAAAGCAAAGGACTGAATCCAAGAATACTCTATCCAGCAAGGCTATCATTCAAAATTGAAGGGGAAATAAGAAGCTTCATAGACAAAAAAAGGCTGAGGGAGTTTATCACCACCAAGCCGGCAATGCAAGAAATGCTAAAGGGACTGGTGTAAACAGAAATAAAAAGCACAGAAAGAAAACAGCCACACACAAAAAGAAATGGCTACAAACAAGCACCTTTCAATAATAACTTTAAATGTAAATGGACTAAATGCTCCCACCCAAAGACATCGAGTGGCTGAATGGATAAAAAAACATGACCCATACATCTGCTGTCTACAAGAGACCCACCTCATTAGAACCGACTCACACAGACTGAAAGTGAAGGGATGGAAAAATATCTTCCAGGCAAATGGAAAGGAAAAGAAAGCTGGGGTAGCAATACTTATATCGGACAAAATACATCTCAAAGTGAAGGCCATAACAAGAGATAAGGAAGGCCACTTCATAATACTAAAGGGATCAATACAACAAGCAGATATAACCCTGGTAAACATATATGCACCCAATGCAGGAGCACCCAAATACATAAAAAACTCCTGGAAGATATCAAAGGAGAGATCAACAACAATACAATCATAGTAGGGGACTTTAATACACCACTGACATCACTGGATAAGTCCTCTAGACAAACAATCAGCAAAGAAACAGCAATCCTAAATGACTCACTAGATCAGATGGACTTAATAGACATCTTCAGAACACTTCACCCCAAAGCAGGGGAATATACATTCTACTCAAGTGCTCATGGGACAGATTCAAAAATAGATCACATACTGGGCCACAAGCAAAGTCTTCCCAAATTCAAGAAGATTGAAATCATAAAAAGCATTTTCTCAGACCACGATGGCATAATATTAGAAATAAACTACAATAAAAACAACCCAAAATACTCAAACACTTGGAAGCTGAATAGCATGTTATTAAATATTGATTGGGTTACCAATGAGATCAAAGAAGAAATTAAAAATATCCTGGACACTAATGACAATGAAAATACAACAATCCAAAACCTATGGGACACAATGAAAGCAGTCCTGAGAGGGAAGTTTATAGCTCTACAGGCCTATCTCAAAAAACAAGAAAAAATGGTAGTAAATCATCTAACTCTACAACTCAAAGAATTAGAAAGAGAGCAACAAGAAAACCCCAGAGTGAGCAGAAGGAAGGAGATAATAAAGATTAGAGCAGAAATAAATGACATAGAGACCAAAAAAAAACAATACAGAAAATCAATGAAACCAAGAGCTGGTTCTTTGAAAGGATAAACAAGATTGACAAACCTCTAGCCAGGCTCACCAAGAAGCAAAGAGAGAGGACCCAAATAAACAAAATCAGAAACGATAGAGGCGAAATAACAACAGACCCGACAGAAATACAAATGATTGTTAAAAAATACTATAGACAGCTCTACTCCAACAAACTAGACAACCTGCAGGAAATGGACAAATTCTTAGAAAAATACAACATTCCAAAACTCAATCAGGAAGAATCTAAAAAATCTCAATAGGCCAATAACTATGGAAGAAATTGAAGCAGTCATCAAGAAGCTTCCATCACACAAAAGCCCAGGACCAGACGGCTTCACAGGGGAGTTTTACCAAACATTCAAGGAAGAACTAAAGCCTGTCCTCCTCAGACTACTACAAAAAGTTCAAGAGGAAGGAACACTTCCAAGCTCATTCTATGAAGCCAGCATCACCCTAATACCAAAACCAGGAAAAGACAACACAATGAAAGAGAATTACAGGCCAATATCCCTCATGAACATAGATGCCAAAATCCTCAACAAAATATTAGCAAATCGGATCCAGCAGTACATCAGACAGATCATACACCATGACCAAGTAGGATTTATTCCAGGGATGCAAGGATGGTACCATATCCGCAAATCAATAAACGTGATACATCACATAAACAAATTGAAAGAAAAAAACCACATGGTCATATCAATTGATGCAGAAAAAGCATTTGACAAAATCCAACACCCATTTTTGATAAAAACTCTCAGAAAGGTGGGAATAGAAGGATCATACCTCAACATAATAAAAGCCATATATGACAGGCCCACAGCCAACATCATACTCAATGGACAGAAACTAACACCATTTCCCCTAAGAACAGGAAGAAGACAGGAATGCCCACTCTCACCTCTCCTGTTCAACATAGTACTGGAAGTATTAGCCATTGCAATTAGGCAAGAAGAAGAAATAAAAGGCATCCAAATTGGAACAGAGGAAGTAAAACTGTCCTTATTTGCAGACGACATGATATTATACATACAAAACCCTAGAGACTCCATCAAAAAGCTACTAGACTTAATACATGAATTTGGCAATGTAGCAGGATACAAAATTAACCCCAAGAAATCTGAGGCATTTCTGTACACCAATAGTGAACTTTCAGAAAGAGAGATTATAAAAACAATCCCATTTACCATCGCACCAAAAAAATTAAGATACCTAGGAATAAACTTAACTAAAGAGGTAAAAGACCTCTACTCAGAAAACTACGGGACATTGAAAAAAGAGATAGAGGAAGACATAAAGAGATGGAAGAACATACCGTGTTCATGGATTGGTAGAATCAACATCATTAAAATGTCCATACTACCCAAAGCAATCTATAAATTCAACGCACTTCCCATTAAAATACCAACGGCATACTTCACAGATCTAGAACAAACTCTCCAAAAATTCATCTGGAATAAAAAAAGACCCCGAATAGCTGCAGCAATCCTGAGAAAGAAGAAAATAGGTGTGATCTCAATACCAGATATCAAGATGCATTACAAAGCCACTGTTCTCAAAACTGCCTGGTACTGGCACAACAAAAGGGATATAGATCAATGGAATAGAATAGAGAACCCAGAAATCGGCCCGAACAAATATGCTCAAGTAATATTTGACAAAGGAGGAAAGAACGTTCAATGGAGCCAAGATAGTCTCTTCAATAAGTGGTGTTGGCAAAATTGGACAAATATATGCAAGAAAATGAAACTAGACCACCAACTTACACCATACACAAAAATAAACTCAAAATGGATAAAGGACTTAAATGTACGACAGGAAACCATAAAAATTCTAGAAGAATCCAAAGGCAACAAAATCTCAGACATATGCTGATGCAATTTCTTCACTGATACAGCTCCTAGGGCACTTGAAACTAAAGAGAAATTGAACAAATGGGACTACATCAAAATGAAAAGCTTCTGCACAGCAAAAGAAACCATCAACAAAACTATGAGAAAACCCACTGCGTGGGAAAACATATTTGCCAGTGTCATATCTGATAAGGGCCTAATCTCCAAAATTTATAGGGAACTCATACAACTTAACAAAAGGAAGATAAACAATCCAATCAAAAAATGGGCAAAGGACCTAAATAGACACCTTTCAAAAGAGGACATTCAGAAAGCCAAGAGACATATGAAAACATGCTCAAAGTCACTAATCATCCGAGAGATGCAAATCAAAACAACAATGAGGTACCATCTTACACCTGTCAGAATGGCTATCATCAACAAATCAACAAAGGACAAGTGCTGGAGAGGATGTGGAGAAAAAGGAACACTTGTGCACTGCTGGTGGGAATGAAGACTGGTGCAGCCACTATGGAAGACAGTATGGAGTTTCCTCAAAAAACAAAAAATGGAACTCCCATTTGACCCTGTGATCCCACTTCTAGGAATATATCCCAAGAAACCAGAAACACCAATCAGAAAGGATATGTGCACCCGTATGTTCATAGCAGCACAATTCATCATAGCGAAGATCTGGAAACAGCCTAAGTGCCCATCAGTAGATGAATGGATTAGAAAACTTTGGTACATCTACACAATGGAATACTATGCTGCTGTAAAAAAGAAGGAACTCCTACCATTTGCAACAGCATGGATGGAACTGGAGAGCATTATGCTAAGTGAAATAAGCCAGTCAATGAAGGAAAAATACCACATGATCTCACACATTCATGGATAATAGAGACCATTATAAACCTTTGAACAATAATAGATACAGAGGCAGAACTGCCTCAAACAGATTGTCAAACTGCAGGAGGAAGGCCGGGGAGGGTTGGGGGGCAGGAGCGAGGGGGGTAAGAGATCAACCGAAGGACTTGTATGCATATATATAAGTATAACCAATGGACATAAGACACTGGGGGGTAGGGGAGGCCCGGGGATTGTCAAGGGCGGGGGAAAAAAGGGACACATATGTAATACCCTTTGTAATACCTTAAGCAATAAAAAAATTTTAAAAAAATTAAAAAAAAAAGATAGAACCTGGCTAGGCTGCTGATCAACTGAAAAAAAAAAAAAAAAGAAAATGATTACTAATATAAGGACCATTTGTTATTCTAGGATATGCAGATGTGAAAGTTGGCAGCCACTTTTCTCTTATGCCATCGGAAAGCCATTTTTAAAATAAGAAATGGTTCTGAAAGCTGTTCAATGGTAGACATTTTACAAGTTATATTGAAATGAGCACAGCTTAAAATGCTTTTTGAAAGTTTATTTTGGCCTCAATGTTTTTTACACATCTGAATATAGGTACATAAGTGTGTATATAAGCAATCACTTTGAGAACGTAATAGTTAAGCATTTATGGGTGGTTACCAGTTTTGATACTTCCTGGAAGCTTCACATATATTGTCTCTTCTGACTTTTACAATGAAAGTTTTTGGTGGATGTTTTCTCATCCTTTTATTGATGAAAAACAGGGGTTCAGAAGATTAAGAAAGCTTCACAGGGTCATACATATAGTAATCGGTTAAGCTAGTTTTATATTTTTGTCTTTCCACCGTGTTTTGCTTTGAGAATCATTAATTCAAGTTATGCTATTGCGCACCTACTATGCTGGGCATCAGGATTAGAGTATTGGGATAGAGGAACTCTGAGCTGAGTCCTCCTATGTTGTCATTTAAATTTTAACTATTTAATATTTTCCTCTCATCTGCTTAGCTACCTTTTTCTTCCTTCTCATCTCCCCATTTATATCCCATCAGCAACACCACCTTTTCAATGGTATTCTGACAGTACACTCGTTGTTTAAAATGTTTTAGTAAAGCAAGGAAAGAAAAACTTTAAAAAGGCAGTAAAAATTCACCAGGCTTCCTGGGAACATCTGAGTGTGAACATTGACTACAAATTTAAACTTTAAGGAGGTCTATGGAGAGCATATTTCATAATGTTAAGCACCATAGAGATATATGTACATTTTATGCCACAATCAACCATAACATATCGATAAATCTTTAAAGCAAAGTCTTAATGTAATAAAATAAAGTTTCAGAAATGCAGAATAGCTTCAAGATAAATTAATTTGAAAGTGCAAGAATCGTTTAATAATTTAATCCCAAATTTAGTCTACTAAATCACATGAATTCATTCTTTTTTTTCAAATATGGGAACCAGGAAGAAACTGATTACTTAATTATATTTTGGCCAAACACATAAACACCCAGGAAAAATCAGCCAAAAATGTGAAAGTGGTACACCAATTCTTAGTTGGCTGAACTTTCCTTCTAAGCCTTATATATACAAAATTTTTTAAAAAAAGAAAACAAAAAATCTCAAATGCCAAAAATAAACCAGAGTGAAACACCAAGTAAAGTATTTATTCCTTTTACCCTAAATGTTTCTGTGGAGTAAGTCAGCCTGAAGGAATTCAAGTTCTGTTTTGATTCTTTCCCCATTTACTACCCCTGGGATCTGTCTTGCCTGACTCAGCATGAAGACCCTGAAAATAGTGAGCATTTGGTGTGTACCCCCCACTTTACTATAGGAAGTATTAAACTCCAGACTGAGACCAAATGCACTGGATGAGTTTACAAAGAATCATCGTGTCTGAACTTTTTGCCTGTGGGTAATTCAATTTTATCTCATGTGACATTGTATACCAGGAATGAATTAGTATTGTTTCAGAGCAAATGCTTAATATCCTCATTTTTTAAATTGGTGTGTTTTCAATAATTCTCATATTCTGACTTTTTTTCACACTCCCTTTTCATTAGTGGAGACAATATTTTACAAAGTACCAGAATTGTAAAAACACCTTGGTTTTATTTTGCATTTGTTTAATCCCTTCTCAAAATGTGCAACTGTTCATTATTTTCTTACACACATTTTCCTGCGTTGCTGCTTCCTTCAGTGAAAGATAAACACACTGAAATGACAAAGTCAATCTAAGGAGTTTTAATATATGAGTTTCTCCGCCTGTAGAGAGAATATCACATTCTTTTATTATTTTATTTTATTTTTTTGGCAGATTAATACAGAAAAGTGCTTTGGGGATAATCAGCCAGGGCTAAGATCTATTGTATAAGTTTGTTATTTTATTTACCAACTAGTGGTCCAGTGTGCGAAATTCGTGCACATTAAAAGGGAATTAACTAGAGGAAATATTTTAATATTGCTCTTTGCCCTTTATAATAGAAGTTTCAGAGATGAAAGAAAATTAGTAAAATGTATATGAAAATCTTTCTCCTGTCAGAGTCTGGGACACACCATGGGACCCAGAGTCAAGTCCTCGCCCACGCACACATGCCTCAAAATCACATGAGACCCAGACCCGGCTGGCCCCACCCCCATTGGTTGAGACCCAGACCTGGCTGGCCCCACCCTTGTCAAGCCCCACCAGGTAGGGGACGCAGCCTCCTGCTGATCGCACCTAGCGACCATTTGCATATTAGCCTTTTATTATTAAGACTAGAGGCCCGGTGCACGAAATTTGTGCACTGGGGGGAGGGAGCCCCTCAGCCTGGCCTGCACCCTCTCCAATCTGGGACTCCTTGGGGGATGTCAGATTGCCTGTTTAGGCCCGATCCTTTACCAGCAGTCGGACATCCCTCTAGCAACTCAGGACTGCTGGCTCTTAACCACTTACCTGCCCGCGTGCCTGCCTGATTGCCCCTAACCACTCTGTTTGCCAGCCTGATCACCCCCAACTGCTGGCCTGATCACCCCCAACTGCCTCCCCTGCCAGCCTGTTTGCCCCCAACTACCCCCTGCCACCGGCCTGATTGCTCCCAACTGCCCCCCACTTGCCAGCCTGATTGGGGTTGGGGGGCTGCTTGGGGGTGGGGCTAGCCATGGGGAGGGGCTGTGGTTGGTGGGCTGGGCAACCACCCCCCCAAATGGGTTGGGGGATGGCGATCAGGGCCAGTGGCCTGGGGGAAGAGCCATGGGTGGTTGGCCAGCCAGCCCTGCCCCTGATTGCGGTGGGGGGGGCAATCTGGGGTGGGGCTGGGCAAGGGGAGAGGCTGCAGGAGATTGGCTGGCCAGCCCTGCCCCCTATTGGAGTGGGGGGATCAAGGGTGGGGCCAACCTGGGGAGGGGCTGCAGGACATTGGCCGCCCAGCCCAGCCCTCTCTTGGGGTGGGGGGGTGCAATCAGGGGCAGATAGCCACGGGGAGGGGCTGTGGGCCTATTGTGGTGGGGCAGGTTGGTCAAGGATGTGGCTGGTGGGGGGAGGGGAGGGGGTGGGAAGAGAGGGGGTATTTGGCCAGCCAGCCTGCTCTTCTTTTTTTTTTTTGGCAACTCCACAATTTTAATTTGTGGTGCCTATGCTATGTCTGAAAAAGACCTTCCCCCCCTTCCCAGGAGAGCGATGGGGAGGGGGCAGCAAAAAATAGAAGACATCCCTCCCTATTGCACACAGACCCTATATACAGGCTCACCTAGCCCAGGCCGGCAGGATGCTTGGCACATTCTAGGATCCCTGCTCAGGGCCTGGAGGGGTGACTGGTGGCAGCACACGTGAGAGGGGACCTCTGGGTGACCACTCTGGTCCTGGCTACTGGTCTTGACACTTCCTGGTCCCCAGTTCCTTTCTGTTCCTGCCTGCAGCCTTGGTCCCCCTACCTGGCCTCAGATGGCCCCCTTGGCTCCTGGGGGCTCTGTCCTCCCCTCCTAACCTGGAGATCTCAAGGAAGGTTATGGCTTCTCAGAGACTCCTCCACAGCCCTATCACTCATGTTCACACAGGGAAGGGGTGCATGTGGCAAAAGCAGCTGTATAAATGCGGGTGCAGGAGCAAGTCCTCCGGGGTCACTTGGACAGTTTGCTGATGACACAGATCAGGGCCACATTCTCATCCTTGAGGTGCTGGTTGTCAGCTCAGAGATTGGACAGGCCCTTCAGCTCCTCTTCCAGCTCAGTGGCCTTGCACTCCAGGGCCCTGCACTCAAATCTCGCCAGCTCCAGGATGGCCGGCCTCTCTGCAAAGTGCTCTTGCCTCTGCTCCAGCTCCACCTTGAGCTGCTCCAGCCACAGCATGGTCTGGGTCAGGGCCTCACGAAATCTCTCATTCTCAATGTGCAGCTTTTCGTAGAGTTTCCTGAAGCTCCCTCAGGCTCTTCCAATTTTGGCTGGGGTTTGGGGTTTAGGTCCTGCTGCCTCAGGAGGGGAAGGGCTGGATTCTGGGCTGATGTCCACTGGCTTCACCTTCTCCCCCTTCACAGGCCCTCTCCTCTCATTGCCAACTCTGCAGTGCTCCCTGGAGGCCTGTGGTCCCTGTCCCTGCCCCTCAGGCACCTCTACTCTCTGGCAGGGCCATCAGAATTCTTAACCCCAGGGACTCAGGGCTGCCAGGAAGGGTCCAGGCTCTGAGCACCCTGCTCTCCATGTGGATGGGAGAGTCTGATCAGGGGAAGGCCTGCAGGGGGGAGGGGCTGCGAGGTTGGCTGCTGGCCCTCTGATCAGGCGGGATTTCACCTGCATGCGTATTCGCCAACCATCGGCTGATGGAAAGCACTGCCCGCTTGGGGCCGCTCAAACCTGGGCGGGCAGGTCGGGGGCACTGCCGTCAGGGCTATTGCTACTGCCGCTGCTGCTGCTGCTGCTGCTGCTGGGGCTTGAGGCACTGACTGAGGCTGCCAGGCATGCCCGTGACCTGCCCGCCCGAGTTGGGTAGCACATGGGATGCGCCAGCAGGCAGATCACTGCTGCTGCCCGGCCCGTAGCACAGCGGATACCCGGGTGGGTACCCGATAGCTGCGGCCCCACTGCCAGCCCCAGGACCAGGCGGGAGGCCCGGATGAGGGCGGAGCGGGTGCCGAACACCTCGGTCCCACCCGCCAGCCCTGGGTCCCCCGAGGGAGGCCCTGATGAGGGCAGGGACCTCTGCCGCCAGCCTTGGATGGAAGGGAGCTGGCGGTTGGCACTGTCGGCCCGCCTGCAGTATGCAAATTAGCCGCCATATTGGCTGGTGGTTAATTTGCATATCTCGCTAATTAGCCAAGGGGAAGGGTAGCGGTCGTACGCCAATTACCATGTTTCTCTTTTATTAGTGTAGATATGCATTACCTATGGACACAGAAATTAGGGTGTTGAAGGCCTGGGGCAGGGCAGGAACAGGGTGGAGGGGGCAATGGAGGGAAAAAAAGGAGACATTGTAATATTCTCAACAATAAAGATTTTTAAAAAAATCCAAATGGGTGTAGCTGCGTTCCAATAAAACTTTATTTAAAAAGCAGGTGGAGCTGGATTTGGCCTGCAGGCTGTAGTTTGCTGACCTATTTTATTTTATTTAAATTTTAAAGAATAGTTTATTGATTTTGAGAGAGAGAGAGAAAGGAAATGGGAGAGAGAGAAAGAAAGAGAATCTTCAATAGGCCCACAACTGGGGCATGTGCCCTGACAGGGAATCTGGCAACCTCCTGGTGCAGGGTACGATGCCTAACCAACTGAGCCACACCAGTCAAGGCTGCTGACCCCTTTTAAATAAGTTTGCATTTCTGCTAGGATATTATCTAAGTCTAAGAACTTTTTTGTTTTGTTTTGTTCATTCTTAGAGTGTTTTTCCCCAAAAACAGCATCAAATTTTTATTTCACATGTGCCATATATTTTCCTAAGTCTGAATATAGTAATAATAGTTTTGTTTTTAAGTTTTCCCCCTGCATATTGGTTCCTCAACATTCTGTTTGTTTTTGTTATATTAGAGGTTTTTCTCAAATATTGATGACCCCTGGTTATCTGCTCATGTCTAAGAGATTGAATAGCATAGTGTTTGCCTCTGTGGTGGGGGAGGTGTTGACTGGGGCATGACAAAACTTTCTGGAGAGATGGAAATGTGCTATATCTTGAGTGAGGTATGGGTTGCGCAGGTGTATACAATTGTCAAGAGCCATTATACTGACCACTTAAGACCTTTGCATTTTCCTCTAATTGCTTAAAGAATATAAAAAACGGTTTATGAAAGCAAGCTGCTGAGTAGCCCTATGCGGGGTAGGGAGGGTGGGGGGTGGGGGAGGGGGGTATGAGGGCTGGTTGACTCAGGGGCTCAATACAGAGAGTTGGGGTTGGGCTGTTTCGTTGGGAAATCTCTGATGCCAACCTATTTAGGTATTCTTTTCTTGGTGAGTTGGATCCTGAAAGAGAACTAATACAAACAGGAAAAAAACCCAAACAATTTGGAGAAAACAGTATGGAGGGAGAAGAAAACAAAAACAAGTAGGAAATGAAACAACAGTAACACAATAGTTGTTAATATAGTCAGAGATTGAAGGGAATACATTCTGGAGTGCCCTGTCTGGAAAGTTTAGCCCTGACTTCACTGTCTGGGAGCCAGAGGGGAGGGGGCCCCAGGTGATGGGACGGGAGGCGTGCTTCCTGCATTCAGGATGGAGCAGTCAAATAAGCCACTGGTGGGTCACAGGGCTGCCCCTCCCAGTTGTCCTGCTGTGTCCTGGATTCAGAGACCCTGTTTTATTCTCTCAGGACAATGACCCTTATGACTTTGTTGGGGCGGGAGCGGGGCAGCTGCCCAGCTGTGCGAAGTGGAGAAGGAAATCTGAGGATTAGAGTCCTTTGTAGACCAATCCTCTTGTTTTTGGCCCCAGCTTTGCTCCCACTTCCAGGGGTACTTAGTTCATTAACACAAGTGCCTTTGGGGGTTTTGTGGGGTAACCCCTGAGAAAAGCCCCTTTGCTTTTCTCATTCCTGGCTTAGGGTTCACTTCAGGGGCAATGTCCTTGGGCTGCTAAGGCACGGACCACATTCATCCGCCTTCCAGATTTAAATGTTTGTTGCCGTTGTCCATTTTCACTTTATTCTTTCTGATTCATACTGTGGCAGGCAGAATAATGGCCACCAAATGTTGCCTGCGGTGCCACCTGGCTCCTCAGGAGCCAGGCGCGCTCCAAGGGTGGGATCTTCCCAGAAACAACTCAGGGAGGGCGCCTCAGGGCCAGTGGGACTGACGGAAGTGGGGGTGTGGCATGGAGGTGGTGCCTGCGCTTTTGTGAAGGGGGTGAAGTGGAGCCTGCAGGACAAGCTGAAGCAGCGCCTGTGGGCCATCAGGAGCGCTCACAGCTGCCTCGGCCATGTGGGGAGCATAGGCCACCTTCCACTGGGACCTGTCTCCCCCGTCCCCATCCCACTGCCACAAGTCCCCTCCCACCGGAGCCTGCTGCACGCTCAGCCTGGCATTCAGGCAAGCCTCCCGTCATTGTGGATGTTACGGATCCTGGCTCTTTCTATATCTAGATCCTTTAGTATACTTAGGATTTTGGATATTTTCCACCATTGACCTGTTCTAACCATTCCAAGTTAATATTTAACATGTATCTGGTATATATTGTATATATTTTTTAAATCATGATGAACTTAAGAGTATATAGAGTCTGTGCTTGTTTTGAAATATTTACTGATGATACAATAGGAAAACATTATTTAAGATTTGGAAGTATATTTCTAAAGAAACCTTTAAAAAGTATATATTTCTGCATATAGAAAAGTGGACATAATAAGTGTATAGCTCAACCACAAAATGAATATAACCACATAAATACCTCCCAGTTGAAGAAATATAGCAATGTTAGCCCCCCAACAGTCCTCATAAAATAGCCCTTCTCTCCTTCCAAAGATGACACTATTCTGGGTTTTAACACCAGAATAGTCTTGGATTCTTTTCACATTTACCTGCTAGCATAATAATGTTACGATCTGTTTGGCTGTTTTAACTCATCATACGCTGGTGGAATCATTCATATTCTTTGTTGAAGTTGCTTATTTGAATTTTGTATTGTATTTCATTATATGTAATTACAGTGAATTATTGAATTTTTAAAATAATTTTTACTACTTTAAAAATTATTTAAAATTTTTTTTTTATTGATTTCAGAGAGGAAGGGAGAGGGAGAGAGAGAGAGAGGAGAGAGAAACATCAATGATGAGAGAAACATTGATCAGCTGCCTCCACTAAGGATTGAGCCCTCAACCCGGGCATGTGCCCTGACAGGGAATCAAACCATAGCCTCCTGATTCGTAGTTTGACAGTCAACCATTGAGCCACACCAGTGGGCAATCATTTTTGCTATTTATGAGCCTTTGAATTGTCTGGTTTAGCTATTATAATTAACTAGAGGCTCGGTGCATGAAATTCGTGCACTCAGAGGGGTCCCTCAGTCTGGCCTTCACCCTCTCGCAGTCTGGGAGCCCTCCAGGGATGTCCGACTGCCACCGTAGGCCCACTCCCCAAGACTCCCGCCACTGCAGCTGCACTTGCTAGCCATGAGCTCTGCTTCTGGCTGAGTGGTGCTCCCCTGTGGGAGTAAACTGGCCACCAAGGGAAAGCTCCTGCATTGAGTATCTGCCCCTGGTGGTCTGTGCACATCATAGCGATCAGTCGTTCCACAGTTTGGTCGATTTGCATATTATCCTTTTATTATATAAGATGCTACAATGAACATTCTTGTACAGATCTTCTGATGAACGCATGCACCATTTTCTCTTGGGCATACACCTAAAGGTGGAATTGTTTTTTCAAAGGGTATACATATGTTCATTCAGCTTCACTACATATTACCAGACAGATTTTCAAAATGGTACCAGTTTACATTTCTACCAACAAAGAGTTAGAGTGACAGCTTTTCTACATTCTCAATATCACTTGGTATTGTTAGTCTTTTAAAAAATTTCATTCATTCTGATGTTTGTAGATTGATATCATATTTTGGTTGTAATTTGCATTTCCTTGATGATTAATGAAGTTTAGCATATTTTAATATGTTTATTGTGCATTTGAATGTCCTCATGTGAAAGACTCATTACAGTCTTTTGCCCATTTTTCTATTTTCTTGCCTTTTTTATATGATTGTAGGAGTTCTTTATATACATTTGAAATATAAGCCCTTTGTCAATTATATATGCTAAAATTATCTTCTCTACCTTTGTAGCTTGCTTTTTTATGCACTTAATAAAATATTTTATTGAAAAGCAGTAGTATGTTTTTATGTAATCCAACTTTTCTTCTATGGTTAGTGCTCTGTGCGTCCTACTTAAATAGTCTTTGCTGCCCTGAGGTCATACCTATATTCTCCCATGTCATCTCATTGAAGCTTTATCATACTTACTATTTCAGTTTTAGATCTATATTCACTTGAAATTGATTTTGCTATGTGGTATGAGAGTTCTAGTTCTATTATTTTCCATATAAATAGCGAATTCTTCCAGCACCATTTAAGAAGTCTTTATCTACTGCTCTATAGTGCCACCTTTGTCATAAATCAAATTTCCCCAAATGTGTGGATCTACTTCTAAATTTCTGTCTTGCTCCATTGGTCTACATTTGTCCATTTTGAATCAGTAAAAACTGTCTTAATTGCTATATTCTAACAATAAGTCCTGGTGTACAGTAAAATAAGTTAGACTACTCCTTCAATATGTTTCTTCTTCAAGATTGTTTAGCCATTCTTGGTTATTTAAGTTCATATGCATTTGAGAATCAAGTTGACCCTACTGGAATTTTGATTTGTATTGCATTGAATAATTCAGGAAGAACTAACACTATTTAACAATCTTATGTCTTCCAGTACAATAAATTAATATTAGTTTTTTTCTGTTATTGAAGTATTTTTATTCCCTTTAAATAATGTTTTATAGTGGTTTTTTGTGAAGAAGTCTGTTATACTTTTGTGTGAATGTCTTCAATACATTCATTTGTTAGGTATTAGAAACCTTTTTATTCTACTGTACATTGTTATTTTTAAAATTTTATTTTCTAATCATTGTGGCTGATTTATAGAAACAAAATGACTTTTAAAAATTTTTTAAATTCTTTATTGTTTAAAGTATTACATATAGTATTATATATGTCTCCTTTTCCATTAAGCTCTCCCCACGCCCCCCCCCCCCAACACCTCCAGGACATGCCCTCACACCCTTAGTGAATATGTCCATTGGTTATGCTTATATGCTAACCTCCCTGCCTTCCCTCTGAAGTATGGCAGTCTGTTCAATGCTTTTCTGTTTCTGGATCTACTTTTGTTCATCAGTTTATGTTGTTCATTATATTCCACTAATGAGTGAGATCATGTGATATTTATCTGTCTCTGACTGGCTTATTTCACTTAGCATAATGCTCTCCAATTCCATCCATGCTGTTGTGAATTGTAAGAGTTCTTTCTTTTTTACAGTAGCATAATATTCCATTATGTAGTTGTACCATTGTTTTTTAATCCACTCATCTTCAGATGGGCACTTAGGCTGTTTAGCAGCACAATTGACAATAGCTAAGATTTGGAGAGATTAGGCCCTTATCGGATATAACATTGGCAAATATGTTCTCCTATGCAGTCAGTTTTCTTGTTGTTTTGTTGATGGTTTCTTTTGCTGGGAAGAATATTTTTATTTTGATGTAGTCCCATTAATTATTTTCTCCTTAGTTTCCATTGCCCTAGGAGCTATATCAGTAAAGAAATTGCTATGACAAATATCTGCTATTTTGCTGCCTATGGCTTCTTCTATGATTTTTATGGTTTCTTATCTTACATTTAAATCCCTTATCTATTTTGAGTTTATTTTTGTGTATGGTGTAAGTTTGTGGTCTAGTTTCATTTTTTGCACCGATCTGTCCAATTTTTCAAACACCATTTATTGAAGAGATTGTCTTGACTCCATTGTATGCTCTTGCTTCCTTTGTCAAATATTAATTGAGCATAATGGCTTGGTTTGATTTCTGGGTTCTCTGTTCTCTTCCATTGGTCTATATGTCTGTTCTTGTGCCAGTACCAGTCAGTTTTGAGAACAGTCGCTTTGTAATATAGCTTGATGTCTGGTATTGTGATCCCTCCAACATTGTTCTTCGTTCTCAAGATTGTTGCAGCTATTCTGGGTCTTTTTTAAATTCCATATAAATTTTTAGTCAGTTTGTGCTAGTGTGTAAAATATGCTGTTGGTATTTTAGTGGGAAGTTCAGTGAATCTATAGATTGCTTTGGGTATTATAAACATTTTAATAATGTTGATTCTACCAATCCATGAACATGGTATATTCTTCCATTTGTTTATGTCTTCCTCTAACTCTTTTTTCAATGTCCTGTAGTTTTCTGAGTACAGGTTTTTACCTTCTTAGTTAAGTTTATTCATAGGTATCTCAATTTTTCAGGTGCAGTGGTAAATGGGATTTTTTGTTTGTTTGTTTCTATTTCTGTGAGTTCATTTTTGGTGTATAAAAAAGCCATAGATTTCTGGTTGTTAATTTTGTATTCTGCTATATTGCCAAAATCATTTATTAAATCTAGCAGTTTTTTGATGGGATCTTTAGGGTTTTCTATGTACAATACCATGTCATCTGTGAATAATGACAGTTTTACATCTTCTTTTCCAATTTTTATGCCTTTTATTTCTTCTTCTCTGATTGCTAAGGCTAGAACTTCTAGTAATATGTTGAACAGGAATGGTGAGAGCGAGCATCCCTGATTTGTTCCTGTTCTTAGTGGAACTGGTTTTAGTTTTGCCCATTTAGTATGATGTTGGCTATAGGTTTGTCATATAAGGCTTTTATTATGTTGAGGTATGACCCCTCTATTCACACTTTGCTGAGAGTTTTTATCAAGAAAGGATGTTGGATTTTTTTAAATGCTATTTCTGCCTCAATTGATATATGATTATATGATTTTTGTTATGTGATGTATCACGTTTATTGATTTGCAGATATTGTAAAATCCTTGTATCCCTGAAATAAACCACACTTGGTCATGGTGTATGATCCCTCTAATGTAATGCTGAATCCAATTTGCTAGAATTTTGTTGAGGATTTAGCATCTATGTTCATCAGGGATATTGGCCTGTAATTCTCTTTCTTTGTGGTGTCTTTATCTGGTTTTGATTTTAGGGTAATGCTGGCTTCATAGAAAGAGCTTGGAAGTATTCCTTCCTCTTGAATTTTTTTGAATAGTCTGAGGAGGATAGGTTTTAGTTCTTCTTTGAATGTTTGGTAAAACTCCCCTATGAAGCCATCTGGCCCAGTGCTTTTGTTTGCTGGAAGTTTTTTAATTAGTGCTTCAATTTCCTCCATAGTTATCAGGCTATTCAGATTTTTTTATTCTTCCTGATTGAGTTTTGAAAGGTTTTATTTTTTTTAGGAATATGTTCATTACTTCTAGGTTGACCAGTTTGTTGGAGTAGAGTTGTTCATAGTATATTTTTTATCATCCTTTGTATTTTAGTGGGGTCTGTTGTTATCTTGCCACTTTCATATCTGATTTTGTTTATTTGGGTTCTCTTTCTTTGCTTCTTAATGAGCCTAGATAGAAGTTCACCAATCTTGTTCATCCTTTAAAAGACCCAGCCATTAACTTTGTTGATCTTTTTGTTTTGTTTTTTTTGGTCTCTTTGTCATTTATTTCCACTCTGATCTTTATTATTTCCTTCCTTCTCCTCACTCTTGGCTTTTCTTGTTGCTCTCTTTCTTGTTCTTTAGGTTTTAGAGTTATCTAATTTATTACAAGTCTTTTTGGTTTTTTTTTTGAAGTAGGTCTGTAATGCTATGACCTTCCCTCTCAGGACTGGTTTCACTGTGTCTTATAGATTTTGGATTGTTGCGTTTTCATTGCTATTTGTTTTCAGGATGTTTTATATTTCTTCTTTTATCTCTTTGGTAATGCAATCATTGTTTAATAGCATGCTGTTTATCCTCCAACTGTTTGAATTTTTTACTGTTTTTATTGTTGTTTATTTCTAATATTATGCCATTGTGATCTGAGAAGATGCTTGATATGATTTCAATCTTCTTGAATTTGAAGAGACTTTGCCTGTGTCCCAATATGTGGTCTATCTTTGAAAATGTGCCATATGCACTTGGGAAGAATGTATATTCTGTAGCTTTGGGGTAAAATGTTCTGAAGATGTTGATTAAGTCCATCTAATCTAGTGAGTCATTTAGGATTGCTGTTTCTTTGCTGATTTTTTTTTTGTCTAGAGGATATATCCAGTGATGTCAACGGAGTATTAAAGTCCCCTACTATGATTCTATTGCTCTCAATCTCTCTCTTGATATTTGGGTCCTCCTGCATTGGGTGCATATATGTTTACCAGAGTTAAATCCTCTTATTGTATCAATCCCTTTAGTAGTATGAAGTGGCCCTCCTTATCTCTTTTTATGGCCTTCACTTTGCAGTCTATTTTTGTCAGTTATAAGTATTGCTACCCCAGCTTTTATTTTCATTTCCATTTGCCTGAAACATATTTTTCTACACCTTCTCTTGCAGTCTGTGTGAGTCCCTTGTTGTGAGGTGAGTCTCTTATAGAAAGCGTATATATGGGTCATGTTTTCTATCCGTTCAGCCACTCCATGTCTTTTGATTGAAGTATTTAGTACATTTACATTTAAGGTTATTATTGATAGGTACTTGTTTGTAGTCATTTTTATCCTTTATGCCTATGTTCCTTCTTCTCTTTCTTTTTCTTCATTTTATAGCAGTCTCTTTAGCATTTTTTGCATTTCTGGCTTGAGAGTGATAAACTCTCTTAGCCTTTTTTGTCTGTGAATCTCCTTCAATTTTGAATGATAGCCTTGCTGAATAGAGTATTCTTGGATTCAGTCCCTTGCTTTCCATCACTTTGTGTATTTTATTCTATTCCCTTCTGGCCTGATGTATTTCTGTTGAGAAATCATTTCATAATCTAAAGGGAGATCCTTTGTAGGTAGCTCTCTATCTTTCCCTTGTAGCCTTTAAGATCCTCTCTGTGTTGTTAACGTTTGATATCGTACTTATGGCGTGTTTTGGTGTGGGTCTTTTTGAAATCATATTGTTTGGGACTCTGTGTATGTGTGACTTCTTTCCTCCCCCAAATTAGGGAAGTTTTCTGTCATTTTTTCTTCAAACAGTTTTTATAATCCTTGCTCCTCTTCTTTTTTTCCCTGTCACTCCTATTATGCATATGTTACTTTGTTTCATGTTGTCTGAAAGCTCCCTTAGGCTCTCCTCCTGTTTTCAAATTTTTTTCTCCAATTACTGTCCAGATTGGGTATGTTTCTCTGCCCTGTCTTCTAACTCAGTTATTTGGTCCTCCACTTCTTCCAGTTTACTGTTGAAACCTTCCATTGTGTTTTTTTATTGTAGCCATGTCTGTTTTGTATTTCCACTTTATTCTTACATAAGTTGTTGATTTTCTCATCCATCTGGTTTGTGAAATATATGACCCTTACTCTTAATTCTTTTTCTGACATATTGATTGCCTCCATTTCATTTAGTTCCTTTTCTGGTGATTCCTCCTTTTCTTTCCTTTAGGGGTTTTCTCTTTGTCTCTCCATTTTTGCTATCACTGAAGGGTCCAGGTACTGAGTTTCATGGGGCCTGTGGCTGAAGCAGAGGGCTTGGCGGGAGGACCGTGCACTTTGAGTGTCACTGGAGAGCCCAGGTGCCAGGACACATGGGGCCTGTTCTCACAGCAGCAGGTCAGTTGGAGGGTTATGTACTATGGGATTCACAGGAGCCTGTGGTCAGGGAGGCTGGAGTCCTGATGTCCGTGGGTCTTTAGCTGCGGTAGCAGGTCTTTGGCCAGAGTGGCTGTAGGGTCTCGGGTGGTGTCTGATGCCAGTCTTGGTGTTGGTGTGGCTCGGCTCCTACTCACATTAGCTTTCCCCTTCAAGATGGTGTGGTTTCTGTACCAATGCCAGCCACCTGGAGTGCTTGAAGTGGTAGTGGAGGCTCCATATCTAAGAGAGCCCAGTCTGCCAGCCCCTGAAAGTCCTGCGGGGTCTGTCTCTAACACACACACACACACACACACACACACACTACACACATCCATGCACTCCCCTTTTGCTCCTTCACTCACTCACACTCTCTCCCTCACTGCCATCCTGCTGGTCACCATCTTGACCTGCCTCTACAACAAATTGACTTTTATATTGATTTTGTATCCAGTGCCCTTGCTAAATTTACTTACTAATTCTAACCTTTACTCATAGATTTTATTGAATTATCTACATAGAGAATTATGCCAATCATGTTCTCTTTTATTAATTTCTGGAAGGGACTGCATAAAATTGGTATAATTTCTTTCTTATAAGTTTGGTGAATTTACAGCAGATGCATATTTAGTCTTGGCATTATCTTTGTGTGAACAGTTTTAATATTAATATTGATGTTGTTAGTAGATGTAGAAATATCCAAAATTTCTAATTCTTATTACAAATTTTGATAAATTGGTTTTATTTTTCATTTAGTTTTTTAAAAGAAATTTATTTATTATTTACTTACTGTGATTTAATTATTTTCTTTTTCTAGCTTTTAGAGATAAAAATTAGATCATTCATTTCATCCCCCTTTTTCCCTTAATATATGCATTTAAGACCACCAATTTCTCTTTAAGAACAGGTGTACTGTATCTCACATGTTAGATTTAAAATACTTTAAAATTTTTATTGTGATTTCTAATTTGACCCAACGGTTATTTAGAAGTACATCATTTAATTTTCAAACATAAGGGGATTTTCTAGTTTCTTTTTTTTCATTGAATTCTAATGAAATTCCTTTATAGTGAGAAAACATCTGTATAATGTCAATTTAAATGTTGACACCTGTGTTATGTACTAATACATGGTTAATTTTGGTAAATATTCTGTATATACTTGGAAATAAAGTGTGTTGTGCATTGTTTCATTTCCAAGTTCTCCACTTGTCAAGTATACAGATTTAAGGTGGAAATTTTAATTTACCTTTGGAAGGAAGCTGTGCTCACCACTTTGCCACCAATGCCACTTTAACTTACCTTTGGGAAGGACAACATTTTCTGAGGCAAAAAATAAAACACTTAATTTGGTTTTAAAACACACACACACACACACACACACACACACACATATATTTTAAGATATTTTTTATTGATTTCAGAAAGGAAGAGAGAGGGAGAGAGAGAGAGATAGAAACATCAATGATGAGAGAGAATCATTGATCCGTGCTTCCTGTACGCCCCCTATTGGGGATCAAACCCACAACCTGAGCATGTGCCCTGACGGAATCAAACCTGGGACCCTTCAGTCTGCATGTCAATGTTCTATCCACTGAGCCAAAACAGTTAGGGCAAAACCTATATATATTTAAAGCAAATATCCAATCATGGTACTTGAAAAAAGCCCTATGGAAATTATATAAATGGGGATATTTATAAGACAAAGTTGTATTTCATTGGCTACTATAAACTGGGATTATCAATTATCACATCCATGTTTCTGTAAATCATGTTTTTTATAGAATAAGCATTGAGGCAAACAATTTATAATCTAGGCTTTCTGCAGAGTTCTGCTTCTCTGATCAGCTGGCTGTAGGATACAGGGAACTACAGAAACACTCTAAAGAGTCTATCTGTTTCTTGGGCCTTGGCTTGTTTAAAATTCAGTAACTCGGATTTTGGAAAATATAGTGATGTTGGACTACAGTGCTCTAATATGTTTATGGGAATGGGAGGCAAAGGCTAGGACCATGAGTGACACCAATAAGAAGACCCTAAGCTTGATATATGTTTTACCATGATTGGGAAGATTTTCTCTTGAAGGGAGTCAATATTGTCTTTTTGTTAGTCCTGTACTGTACTGTTAAATGAGCTCTTGGAAGGTGATCTAAGACAAGTAAGATAAACTTTACCTTTCTAAGCATTGGGTATGTTTGGCCTCATAAGGCAGATATTTGTGACTTCTTTTGGGCTGTTGAACACTTATTTTCTTCCTTAAAATAGAACCTTACCAAAAAATATAGAACCTTGCAGTCTTTTAGGATCATCTGTTTTCTATTATTTAGGTAAGAGTTAATTAAATGACCTGTCCTCTTCTTACCAAGCAAAGGGCTCTTGAAAAGGTTGGCCAATCTGACGCTTCTTCTCAGAACACAAAAGCTGAGAATGATGGGTTGCCATTAACTTCCATGAGTGTTGTTTCTGGCTGCACCTGCTGCAGGCCAGCTCCTGTTCATTCTGATTCCTGCTCTCAGGGCATCACTTGATTTCTGTTTCCAAACCCATTTCTTTAGTCTTCTCATCAATTTTCTAAACTGATAATTTTCTTTCCAAATATTTATCTTCCTTGTCTATAATCAGTCTCTTCCTCTCAAGATGTCCTTACTGTTGAGTGCAGAAACATAGTGATTAGACATCTATATATATAAAAGACTAATATGCAAAGTGTCCCCTCAGGAGTTTGACCAGAGATTGGGAGTTCGATTGCTTGCTATGATGTGTGCTGACCACCAGGGGGTGGCGCGGAATGAAGGAAGGCCCCGGCCAGCAGCTGGAAGGCTCTGATCAGCCCTGACCGCCAGCCAGGCCTAGGGACCCTACCCGTGCACGAATTTCGTGCACCAGGCCTCTAGTTTTATATAATTTACAAAGTAATCACCCTAGACCTAGTACCCATCTGACACCATACATAGTTATTACAATATTAGACTATATTTTCTATGTTGTACACCTGAAACTAACATAATATTGTATATAAACTGTAATTGAAAAATAAAATTATTTTTAGAAGCTGATTATAATAAATATAATCCATAAAATGCTTTCAAAAGTGAAGTAGCTAGAACTGTTTACATGAGTTTATATATAAATTAAGAATTATATTTGCAAGTGGATATTTCTCTTGCTTGAATCCTACTATATGCTTGAAACACCAACATGTAATAACAGCAAAGTAATTGTCAACATGTAATATATTAAAATATTAACATATAATAACTACTAAAAGCAATATATTTTTGGAAATAATTTCAAAATAGCATAAAATATCTAAGAATACAGAAAATATATTTATATAATTATCTATTATATTAAATATTATAATAACAACTAATTTGGCTTAGTACATTTATTGGGATGCAGGGCAAACAGCTCCCAATTACCCCATAATGGCATATTAGATAGTAGGGGGGTGAGGGCATGTGCTGGGGGGTGGGAGCCACTTGGGAGAGGTCAATGGGTGAAAAAGGAGACATATGTAATACTTTAAACAATAAAGAATTTAAATAAATAAATAAATAAATAAATAAATAAATAAAGTTACTTGAGCCTGGCTAGTGTGGCTAAGTGGTTGAGCATTGACCCATGAACCAGGAGGTCAGTGGTTTGATTCCTGGTCAGGGCACATAACGAGGTTGCAAACTCCATCCCCAGTAGGGAGCAAGTAGGAGGCACCCTATTAATGTTTCACCCTATTGATGTTTCTATCTCTCTTTCCCTAAAATAAATTTAAAAAAATATTTTTAAAAGTTTCTTGAAAAGCAGCTGGTATAAGAAGGGTGCATTGACCCTCTGTCTCTTTGAAATGTGGGAAGTAAATCTCCCCATGTGAAGGCACCCCAAGAATGCCTTACTTGTTCCAGGGGCTTGGAAGAGTCACCCTATTGCCAGAGTTAAGGAATCCAGGGCCAAAAAGCCTGTATCAACAAACCTTGTTACTTCTTCACTAATTTAGTACCTCAGTCTATCTTTTTCTTTAAATTCCTTAATAATGAGCCCCCAAATCTAACTTTCTTTGTCCTGTCAAGTCCTCACAAGTTATTGTTTCTTTCTCTGAAAAGTATAAAAAACTGCCTGCTTTGATCATTTCTCTGAGCATCATTTATGATCTCCCATCTGCACATATTAAATAGTTTTTCTTCTGTTGATCTGGTTTTGTGTCAATTTTATTATTAATCCAGTCATATGAACTCAAGAGCAGTAAAGGGGGATGGGATACTCCCTCTGCCTGACACGTTTTTAATTTATAGGTGACATTTATTTTTTTTGTCACCAAATAAATATAATAGAGATTAACTTGTACCATTGATTTACCTTTAAATTTTACTATTATTATTTTTCAGAGGATTAATTCATAACTTTAAATATGTTTACATCTCCTCAACACAAAAATATCATGCAGAAAATGAATAATGGGAAAATTAATGTTAATTTCTTCTGGCTTAGGGTATAAGTTTTTATTTTAGAGTTAAATTAAGAGTAATGGAAACTGGTGCCCTCCTGCATGGTGACTTAATTTTTATTCCTGGTTTCATGTCACATAAAATATTTCCAATAAATATTTCTCTACTCAAGGTTGCACATTAAAAAATTCACTGCCCTAGGAAACATAAGGTTTTAATGGCTTAAAAGAAATAGTGTCCTTACTCCTTTCTTCTTTGTAAATGGCTAATTTTATTCATCTCACATATTTATTTCTATATTATTTCATTATCATTTCTTAGATTCTTGTTAATGCTTCATAAAAGGTTGAAGCATGTTAGCAGTAAACATTGCTGACAGAGGTATCACAGTTCTGGAAAGCAGCCTATGGTTTCTTTATGTCAGAGATAGAAAAACAATTTATGGTGAAGATGAGTTTTTTTCTCTATGAAATAAACTTTTAATTTTATACATGGAAATAATTTCTGTCCTTCTACTATTTTGCGAGTAGAAAAAAATGTATACTGTATTTTCAACCTGTGTTTGGGAATCTGATTGTCCTGGAAGACTGTCTTAAATTATACTCATATTTTCAACTGTGCCTAAAAGGGAGTGGACAGTGTCCCTAAGATCCCCAGACCCTAGGACCCACACTGTTCAAGGTTCAACTGTACATTCAAAAATCATAGCCTCTTGGACACAATTTTATGACTCATATTTATTTTACATTAGTTTAATGGCTCTTACAATACAGAAAATTTTAGAATGGCCTTGAAAAGAGAAAAATGATATAATAATTCCCAATAGAATGTTTGGGGTTATTGTAAAACAAAATGCTTAATACTTTTCCTACATCATGTGTATTCAAGTTCTAATTGAATAAATTCTGCCCATTCTTCTCATTACTGACTTGGGTGAATCCCATGACAGCAATTATTAAATAAGGTGGCTAGATCTTTGCAGTAAAAAGGGAGTCCTAGGAATTTCTCTAAAAGTTAAATTTCATGGTACACTGATAATAATTAAATAACAACAGACTTTATCCATTAATAATTACTTAGTTAAAATTATTACTATTCTAACCATTTATCTTATTTATAATATCACTTATTAACTGCTATAGATATTTTCATAATTAATCCATTGATATATGTCAGCAACTGAATGTTCCTATCTTACCTAGAATGCTACCATTCTTATTTTTGAAGAGTAATGTCACGCACAGGGCATACAATTGGCCATTAGGTAATTTGAGTTTTATTACTGGTTCTGTTTTAACTTGTCTATGTGACCTACCTTCCCAGACCTGGAGACCTTAGTTACTTTATTTGTAAAAAAAAAAAAAAAAAAAGAGGATTTAATTAAAGCATTTCTCTGGTGTTTCCAGTTCTAAAATTTTATGAGTCTATCTTACTCTAATATGGCAATCTAGCCTCAGAATTCTCATGTTAGAAAGCAAGAAAATGAATAGAATGGGTGTTGTTGAATGTTTCCCTGGCACCCATTTCTCCCTTTCTCTAGCTTAAATTATTCTGATTTTCTTCTGGTATCCTCTCCTCCCCTCACACACACACACACACACCCTACAGCAGGTCCAGACGTGAAATTAGAGCAGTCACACTCCTTGGCCAGTGATTGATTCAGAAATCAACATGTAATGTGACTTGGGGCTTGAGATGCTTCAATAAGAAATTTCTGGGAAAGTTTTTCATTTATCATCTGAAAGAACTTCCCAGGGAGACACTCTTCCTTCCCTGGACATGTAAGAGAAAGGTTGTTACTTCAATTCTACTTCTGGCAGCTGTCGTCTTAGGAAAGCAGCTATGATGAAGTTGACACTGCATAGCAGAGAATTGGGATCCTTATGATATCATTAAGCTGCCTGGTTAGTCAACATTGGTTAGTATCTTTAGAAACTGTGTGTTTTATTATTGTTTAGCCAGCTTGAGTTGTTTTCTGTTAAGGACAGTTGAAACATCTGTATAAAATGCATTGTATATCATCAAACAATACAAGTGAAAGGGCCCCCAGGGAGTAAAAAGTGTCATAAAAATTCAAGGGCTAAATCAGTGATGGCGAACCTATGACATGCGTGTCAGAGGTGACACGTGAACTCATTTTTTTGGTTGATTTTTCTTTGTTAAATGGCATTTAAATATATAAAATAAATATCAAAAATATAAGTCTTTGTTTTACTATGGTTGCAAATATCAAAAAATTTCTATATGTGACACTGCACCAGAGTTAAGTTAGGGTTTTTCAAAATGCTGACACGCCGAGCTCAAAAGGTTTGCCATCACTGGGCTAAATTGTTTGCTTGAACTACTCCTCTGCCATTAATGTGCTTATATAAATGTACTTGTCATATAAATATTTATTGAGAGCTTGACATGTTCTGGGAACCATATTAGAGAATTACTTTTCAGGACATATCCCAATTAACTGACTTCCTCAAGGCCACACAGGGAGACTGAAGTGGTGATAGACAAAAGACCAGCAAGATAGAGTTTTTTTAAAAAAAATTTTTTTATTGATTAAGGTATTACATATGTGTCCTTATCCCCCTTTGCTCCCCCACCCCCCGCTCATGCCCTCACCCCCCTCCCCCATGTCTGTGTCCATTGGTTATGCTTATATGCATGCATTCAAGTCCTTTGGTTGATCTCTCCCCATTACCTCCACCCTCCCCTACCTTCCCTCTGAGGTTTGAGCATCTGATTGATGCTTCTCTGTCTCTGGATCTGTTTTTGTTCATCAATTTGTGATGTTCATTATATTCGACAAATGAGTGAGATCATGTGATATTTATCTTTCTCTGACTGGCTTATTTTGCTTAGCACAGTGCTCTCCAGGTCCATCCATGCTGTTGCAAATGGTAGGAGCTCCTTCCTTTTTACAGCAGCATAGTATTCCATTGTGTAGATGTACCACTGTTTTTAATCCACTCATCTGCTAATGCCTTAGGCTCTTTCCAAATCTTAGCTATTATACGTTGTGCTGCTATGAACATAGGGGTGCATATATCTTTGATTGGTGTTTCTAGTTTCTTGGAATATATTCCTAGAAGTGGGATCACTGGGTCAAATGGGAGTTCCATTTTTAGTTTTTTGAGGCAACTCCATACTGTTCTCCACAGTGGCTCCACCGGACTGCATTCCTACCAGCAGTGTTCCTTTTCTCCACATCCTCGCCAGTACTTGTCATTTGTTGATTTGTTGATGATGGCCATTCTGACAGTGATGAGATGGTACCTCATTGTACAAAAGCCCGGGGCCAGACAGCTTCACAGGGGAGTTTTACCAACCATTCAAAGAAGAACTAAAACCTAGTCTCCTCAGACTATTCCAAAAAATTCAAGAGGAAGGAACACTTCCAAGCTCATTCTATGAAGCCAGCATTACCCTAACTCCAAAATCAGATAAAGCAAGATAGAGTTTTAAAAAGACTTTTTTTCATAGGCCTTCAGTAACATGATGCATTTCTCACTTCTGGAAAAGAGACATTTAACGTTAGAATATATTACTCATAAGACAAATGTACTAGGATGTTCCCAGCTAAAAACGAGCTACTTTACAATTTTCTGATTCCATTCTAGAAGGGAAACTGGGTGATGATAGAACAAAAAAACTATTTCAAATCTATCATTGTTATAGGAAAATTCATATATTTGGGCAAATAGTGTGTACTGTTTTTTAGTACATAGTTTCTGAAACACACACATAGTTGATGAATATTTCATTACCACTTTCTTTAGCAGTAATAATGCTTTTAACCTAATAATTTGGTTAAATGTCAAACTTTCTCCATTCACTCAACAAATACTAAGTTCCTGTTACATACTGGAAATCATGCTGCTAAGGTCTGAAAGTCTTCACTTCATATCCTTCATGCTTCCCAAGAATTTCTAATAAATTGGCAACATTTTTACCTAAGCTTTGGATCTTCACATTCTACCTGCCTTTTGACTTTATCTTCTGCTGCTCATTTTGGAATTTTTTTCTGCTGTAAGTAAATCCTTCTTGGTCCCCAAATACTCTTTGCGATCAACAACTCACTACTGTTTACTTTTAGAAAACTTTTATTCTTGCTTTTCTTGATCAACTTCTTTTAATTGCCCCAAATTTAGTTTGCCTCATCAGTTTTGAAGAAAATTATTATAAAAAACAGTTTTAAGAAACAAGGACTCAGAAAATTTATCTACACATGCCCTTCCTAAAATCATTGCTTGAAGGTATAATTTTGTAAAACAAAAAAGGATACAAGAAATAGGACAACATGAAAAACAACAAAGTGTGTATTAATAATTTCCCTTAATCCTAAAGATAAAGTGAAATTTAATTCTTCAGAAAGAATTGAATACTTAATAATATATTAATAGTCATTTATGGTTTTTTTGTGTTTGGTAAGATTAGGATGTTTATTTTCTTCAAGACACTTTTTCAAATGTTCTACTAAAAACAGGCATCATTTTGACTATTAGAAGATGAAAATTATAATTTTAAGATATATAACTGTTATTTTATAATGGAGACAAAAATTATTTGAAAAAAATTAATGCTATCATCAGAAAGCTATTTAGAGATTTAGTAGTCAATTATTAAGATTTTGCACTCACAACATGCCTTACTTCTTTTGGAAATATCCAAAATATCTAACTATAGTGTTATTGTTTATATTAATTTTGATAAACCAATATAATAGAGAACTATGCAGTACTAAAAACTTTTGACTTAAAACCATGTTTTTTGATATACTACATTCAGAGAAAAGAAGTATGATTTTGTTTTTCGAAGTAAAACATGGGGAGGACACACATTAAAATGATATTAGTGATTTTCCCCCAGATAATTTAATTATGGACAATTTTTTTATTTTTACTTTCTACTTTCTATATTTGATACAATGGATATGTATCTCATATATAATAAAATACTTTTTAATATATACTCTTCAGATTCTTGAAGTATGAGAAAAATTACTTGAGTTGATAGAAATTAACTGCAGTTATACACAAGGACATAAGAGAACCAGGAACCCCAGCAGCCTTCTCATGGGGTCTCTGGTCCTCAAAAACCAATGTGTAAAGTAGGCCTCAGTAGGTCAATCAGCCTAAAGATACCAGCTGAGCTTGAGGACCCAGGCTTCCCTCGTTCCCTTGACATTTACATTACCAAAGATAGGCTTTGAGTCCAAAGCTTGTCATAATGCAATGTAGAGTGCAATTCAGCAGTGCTCAGGCCCGATGTCCTCAGGGGCACAAGTCAGCTCTATGCTTGCTTTTAGTTAATGTATCCAACTGTATCCACTGTAAAGTAACTAATTACATGAGTGTAAAAGAAATAATTCCTGGAAAACAAGAATTTCTGCCTGAGTTTCTAATGGTCTATATAGATGAGGTGGTTGCAATGTAGCTTTCAATTAATACTTCATGACCTTATTCAGTCCTTTCTATATTTCATTCAACAATATTCATAAAGCCAAGGATATTGATTGAGCAACTTGTTTGTGCCACGGAGTATGCTAGATGCAGTGAAGAACAAATACAATCAGGTTACCAGTCATCACCTTGAAACATTTCTCTCATTATTATAGTGTATATACTTTTTCTGTTTTTTAAGTATATCTACATTGATATCCTTATCTATATCTATAATTTCTCCTCCAAACTTTGTAGACATTGTTTCATTTTGTTTAGACAGTATAGTTAATTAGAAGTGTGAAGCCAGTCTAATTCTCACTTCTTTGTTGGTATCAAGTTTTAACATTCTGGGAGCTTTCTGAATTCTTGTTTTGTCTATTGAATTCAGTAAATGTCTAGATGCATGTCTTTTTCTTATTGTATCCTGCCTATGCCTTAGATAGGCCATTTCAGTCTAAAGACTTGTATCTTTCTTGAGCTCAGAAATTTTTCTTCCACTAATATTACTCTATTATTTTCTTACTTCCATGAACCCGATTTTGTCTATCTGGAGTTACCTTTTCTCTTATATTCACAATTTCTATGTTTTTGTTTTTTGTCCTCAGAGATTTATTCAACCTTATACTCCATGTCACAAATTTGGTCTTCAGCAATGTTCATTTTGTGATTCAGCCTGTTTAAAAAATTGGTTAATAACTTTATGACCTACATTCCCATAACATTTTTTATTTGATTGCCCCTTTTTATAGCAGTATGTTCTAGTTTTATGGATGCAGGTGTTTAATTTTTCTGACATTAATTTAGAATGATTTCAAATTTCTCTTTTGCAGCATTACTATTTCCTCTGGGGTTAGAGGTTCTGTTCATTTCTCACAGTCCTCTTTCATCCTGTTCATTTAACTCAGATGCTTGTTGACTCTGGGTTATCCTTTCATATTTATAAAGGAATAAGTAGCTTGATAATTTGGGGCAACTAATATTGTGGTTCTTCTGCAGTTGCGTAGGCCAATTTACACAGAAGTTCTCTCCCTGGAATGGGGAGTCTAACTAAGGGCTACCCTTTAGAGTGTGTGGGAAAGACAGACAGGTGAGCTTATTCCCCAACACTGAGGATCTTAGAAGTCCAGGGTTATATCAGAATCTGTTGTGTTTTTCTCTGGCCCAAACACCCTTGCTGGGACAGTTTTCCAGGATGGTCTTTTCCTTTCTTTAAAAATATCCATGTTGACCTGGCACCTGTGTGTTCAGAATCATTCTCCTCCTCCTCTCTTCCTCCTCCTCCTCCTCTTTCTTCTTTTTACTGGCAATGTAGCATAGGGATGCCCTTCATGGGCTCTGGACTAAAACCCTGGCTTCATCAAAAACTGTTTTTGTGATTTGATACAAGTTCTTTATATTTTTTGTGCCTCTACTTGTTTATATATAAAATGGGAGTTACTAAAGATTAAATGATATACCTGCAGTGGAGTGCCTGGCACATAATAAGTGCTCAATAGAAATTAGCTATTGTCATTTTAGTTGCCATTATTATTTTTAAATTTAAACAGATTTTGGGATGGGAGGGTGGTAAATGCCTGTGTTCAGTCCACAATTTAAACTGGAAGAATGTAGCCTGAGTGTGAACTATTAGAATGCTATTTAGCATATGATGAAATAGCACATACTAGTGCACCAAGAAAAGTGAAAAGCAAAGTGGATAAACTTGCTTTTGATAAGGACAGGAAAACAGGCAGAGGTTATGTCTTGGTGTACAGTCTAACAGCTCCCATTTACAAGTGGATGCCACAGTAAGTGTCCATATAGAGTAGCCTGGTTTCTGAGATCTGCTTATCCACTCACCCCCTTCTTTTCCAACTGCATTGTGTTTGAAGCTTTTCTTTTGTAAGATGAAGAAAGGGTTTTCTTGCTTGGTTTTATTCCTGGGATAATAATTCATATTGGCACTATTTCTTCTTTATAATTGTTTTTATAATTTGCTGTAATAAGTCTTCTTTTCAACAGGAGAGAAAAAACATATATAGCCCCTAAAAATTATTTTCTTGTGTTTGTATAAAAGGGCATTGTAAAACTCAACAATAACATATGGTGAGCCAATTTCTATATTTTGGGGTTTTCTTTTATTTTAATCACTAATTTAACTTGCAATTTGGTCTTAAGTTCACTACAAAATTTAAAAGCAGAATTTTTTGGAAGCTATCTGAGTGCCAGGTTGATTACATCTTATTTCTTCCTAGAAAACTTATCTTTCCATACAAAGGCCTCAAACCCTTGGGTGATACACAGTCCTGAATTCTTCTTAATTTCTATCCATCTTTAGTTTGATGGCAAGAATCTTGTTGGGGAGAAAGTAGACTTTGACAGCACTTGGATATGTTTAATGTCTATATTTCTCTTGTATGTAAAAAACTACTTTCTTACTCAGCAGTTCATCAGCTACTACAAAAGCTATATTTCTTTGTTCCTCAACATATTTTGTAAATTTAAGTTGTAAAACTATTTGAAAATCAAAAGTAAGTTACAATAGACATATAAGAAAAGATTTCATTTTTTAATAAATGCAAAATTCACATTGGATGTTTTAAAAGAAAAAAAGGACTTAAAGAAATATGTTGTTGCCCTGGCTGGTTTGGCTCAGTGGATGGAGTGTCGGCCTGTGGACTCAAGGGTCCCAGGTTTGATTCTGGTCAGGGGCATGTGCCTTGGTTGTGGGCACATGCCCAGTGGGGAGTGTGCAGGAGGCAGCTGTTCGATGTTTCTCTCTCATCAATGTTTCTAACTCTCTGTCCCTCTCCCTTCCTCTCTGTAAAAAAAACAATAAAATATATTTAAAAAAAAAAAAGAAATATGGCCGAAACCGGTTTGGCTCAGTGGATAGAGCGTCGGCCTGCGGACTGAAAGGTCCCAGGTTCGATTCCGGTCAAGGGCATGTACCATGGTCATCTGGACGGTCATTCTGCTGTCTGGCTATTCAGTTGATTTACATGTTACGCTTTCAGCTTTTATTATTATAGATACTAGAGGCCTGGTGCATGAAATTCGTGCACTCGGGGGACCCCTCAGCCCAACTTGCACCCTCTCGCAGTACAGGAGCCCTCGAGCGATGTCCGACTGATGGCTTAGGCCCACTCCCCACGGAGAGCAGGCCCAAGCCATCAGTTGGACATCTTTAGCGCTGTTGCGGAGGCAACAGAGGCTTCCATCACCGCTGCTGCTCTTGCCATCTGTGAGTCCGGCTTCTGGCTGAGTGGCGCTCCCCCTTCTGGCTGAGTGCACTGACCACCAGGGGGCAGCTCCTGCATTGAGCATCTGTCCCCTGGTGGTCAGTGCGCATCATAGCGACTGGTTGTTCCACCATTCTGTCAATTTGCATACTAGCCTTTTATTATATAGGATAGAGAGCCAATGCTACCATATATAAGCAGCCCAGACACAAACAACCATCAATATTGAGTGAGTCCCACTTTTAGAACTAAGTCCTGTCATAAATAGTTATTATTTCTTTTTTTTTCTCTTGCAGTATTTTACAAATTTCTTTCTTTTGTATTCCCATTTTGGCATTTCTAATGTATTCATGTATCACCTATATTATTATGTGCTTAATACTTTTACACATATTTAACTTATGGTTTTTTTAAATATAAGTTTATCAAAAGAGAAACATCACTTACACTACTATATAATTAGGATCACTTGCCATAAATAGACAACAAAAACAGAACAATGATAATAGGTTCTAGCTGTATGCTTCTGCTCACCAAGTGTTCTTAGCATGAGGACTGCTCTCTGCACTAAAACTCTGGGTGTTAAAGCATAGCCCCAAACTAAGATTTTTTCCTGATGGAATTAAATGATTGAAGAAAAGTACAAAAGGAAACAACTTTTTATTATGATTTTTACTATCATTATTTTCCTGGGTAGAGTACCACCTGACATTGATAATCTTGCATTCCAACCAGAGTCATCTCAAACAGCAATAGTACCCACATTTCGGGAGGTGACGCTATTCTTCATAGCTGTTGCTATTTCAGGCTGTTTCTCCTGTTTTAGATGAGGCAATGAAAAAGAGTGAGATGCCTCCACAATATGTATTTTTCTACTTTCTTCAGTGGTTCTGGAAAACAAGTAATAGGAAGAGTGGAGGTGGCCAATTTGGCAAAGATGGAAAGAGTTCTTTAAACATGTACCATTGGTGTTAGATTGGCTACTCCATGTAAGAGATGTCACCAGTAAGAGAGCATTTCTTTTTTATTGCTCAATAATGGCCCAGAACTGAAAGAAAAACATGAACCTGGGATTGGAAGATAATAAATGGGACACATTTTCGGGGGGAGGGGGAGGACTGAGGGTAGCAGGGTTAATGAGTTACAGATAAAGTTGTTTACATGAGTGAGTACTGTTTGCTTTTCTTGCAGTCAGTTTTATCCTTTTAGTATAAGTTCACTTACAATAGAAATAGGGGAAAGAAACTAAACAATGTTTAATTTTAAAAAAATGTACTTTTAAAATAATGTTTTGGCTTCCTATTTGTAATGCTTTTTAATTTCTAGTTGACTCTTAATGCTTACAAGCCATGCTGCTGATAAGAAATGTTTCTGAAACAAGAAAGAGGTTCTAGTTCAGGGGCAAAGCTGGTGTGGGCTTATGTGTAAAGGTGGTGGTGTTGTGTTCTTTACATTTTATCAATCTGACAGAAATTTTAAAAGTTATAATGTGATATGGATAGGTTCATGGCATACATATCAGGAGAACAGGACTCTGCATGAGCCAGATGGGAGCAATCTCTCAGAGCTGGCCCTGAAAACAAGGATGCAAGGAAATCCCCAGAATGGTTGCACACAAACATTCTAAAAGGAAAAATGGCCTGACCATGTATGTATTTGAATAATGCACTGTGGCTAATGGGCTGATGGAGTGGTCATGGATTTGAAATGAACTAGTCTGAAAGACTGGTGACAAATGAGGTCTAGGAAACAGGTGTATAGTTCTTATAATGGGAACTGAGTAAAAATATTTGTGATCCACATCAATGTGTACTAGAGGGCTTCATCTGTGAAGAAGACACTTAATAATGAGGTAGACAATCTGACCCATCATGAATGCCAGTCACCCAGGCACCCTGGTGTCTGTTTCATGGATCCACTACAGAGTGGCCATGGCATCAGGAATGGAGGTCATGCATGGGCTCCGCAACATGGACCTGCTCTCACCAAGGAACTGAACTCCCTGACTGTGCCAAAGGACAAAAATTAGTCCCTGTACCACTCACTAAGGGAACAGCTCCTTGTCTGCCCATCATGGAGGAGGCAGCACTTGTCCACACAGGGACAGACTCAGTCAGGAACATATTTGCCTTCCCTGTCATCAGGGCTTCTGCTAGCATCTTGCTTCATGAATTACAGATTGCTGTATCCATGGCTTTCCATAAAACCTCACCTCTAATCAAGGAAATCATGCCCATGGAATTCACTCTGATCTTACTTTGTGCCCACACTCCTCAAAAAGTCTTGACAGAACACTGTAATGGGCTGAGGAAGGCTCAGTTACAGTGCCAGCTAGGAAAAATACCCAGTGTGGCTCAGCACTATTCTATAGGATATGGTTAATATCCCTTAAGTTAGCAACTTATATTTGGTTCCATCTACATAGTCAGAATATGTGTAGGAACCAAGGGATAGAGATGAAATTGGTTTCTCTCACTGTTTTGCTTAATAACATACTGGTTTCCAAATTTTTGCCTCTTGTTCCCATAACCCTGAGCTCTGTGAATTTTAACATTCTAGAGAGGACCAGCAGACATAATTATGGTTTTGATAAATTAAATTAAAAGTTAGTAAGTTCAACTGGAAATATGAACTTGGAGGTGTGTTTGAAGTTAGGTCAACTAGGAACAGTGATTTTAAAAAAATTCTTTATTGTTTAAAGTACTACATAAGTCTCCTTTATCCCCCATTGACCTCGCCTCAGCTGCCCCCCACACCCTAGTACATGCCCTCACCCCCTTAGTGTCTGTGTCCATTGGTTATGCTCACATACATGCATACAAGTCCTTTGGTTGATCTCTTACCCCCTCACACTCCCCCGCTTCCCTCATAGGTTGGGCAGTCTATTGGATGCTTCTATGACTCTGGTTCTATTTTTGAGTTTATGTTGTTCATTGTATTCCACAAATGAGTGAGACCATGTGATATTTATATTTCTCCAACTGGCTTATTTTGCTTAGCATAATGCTCTCCAGTTCCATCTATGCTGTTGCAAATGGTAACAATTCCTTCTTTTTTACAGCAGCATAGCATTCCATTGTGTAGATGTACTACAGTTTCCTAATCCACTCATCTGCTGATGGGCACTTAGGCTGTTTCCAAATCTTAGCTATGGTGAATTGTGCTGCCAAGAACATAGCGGTGCATATATCCTTTCTGATGGGTGTTTCTGTTTTCTTGGGATATATTTTTAGAAGTGGGATTTATGGGTCAAATGGAAGTTCTATTTTTATTTTTTTTTTTTGAGCAACACCACACTGTTTTCCATAGTGGCTGCACTAGTCTGCATTCCCACCAGCATTGCAAGAGGGTTCCTTTTTCTACACATCCTCTCCATAGAAACATCAATGATGAGAGAGAATCATGGATCAGCTGCCTCCTGCACGCCCCACACTGGGGATTGAGATCACAACCTGGGCATGTGCCCTGACAGGGAGTCAAACCTTGACTTCCTGAGTCATAGTTCAACTTGTCATTTGTTGATTATAGCCATTCTGACAGATATGAGATGATACTTCATTGTGGTTTTGATTTGCATCTCTCAGATGAATAGTGACTTTGAGCATGTTTTCATATATCTCTTGGCCTTCTGTATGTCCTCTTTCAAAAAGTGTCTATTTAGGTGCTTTGCCCATTTTTAAATTGGATTATTTATCTACCTTTTGTTAAGATGTAAGAGTTTCCTAAAAATTTTGGAGATTAAATCCTTATGGGCGATAACATTGGCAAATATGTTCTCCTATGCAGTGGGCTTTCTTATTGTTTTGTTGATGGTTTCTTTTGCTGTGCATAAGCATTTTATTTTGAGGTAGTTCCATTTGTTTATTTTCTCCTTAGTTTCCATTACCTTAGGAGCTGTATCGGTAAAGATATTGTTACAACATAAGTCTGATATTTTGCTGTCTATGGATTCTCCTAAGATTTTTATGGTTTCCCATCTTAAGTTTAAGTCCTTTATCCATTTTGAGTTTATTTTTGTATATGGTGTAAATTGGTCTAGTTTTATTTTTATTTTTTGCATGTATCTGTCCAATTTTCCAAATACCATTTATTAAAGAGACTGTCTTGACTTCATTGTATGCTATTGCTTCCTTTATCAGATATTAATTGAGTATAATGGCTTGGGTCAATTTCTGGGTTCTCTGTTCAGTTCCATTGTTCTATATGTCTGTTCTCAAGATATACCACATAACCACTGTTCTCAAAACTGTCTGAATCTGGCACAAGTAATTGGGATTTGAAATCCTGATTATCAGCAAGGTGAGAAGTAAAGAAGGCTAAGTGTAACACCCAGAAAGTATCAACCTCCAAGGTGGAATTTATAAAACTTACTAGAGGCTTGGTGCCCGAAATTCATGCGTGGGTGAGGTCCCTAGGCCTGGCTGGTGATTGAAGCGTGAGTGTCTGGCATGGAAGGGCAGGTCCCAGCTGACCTCTGGGCCCTGGGAAGCACCTGGGTCCCTGGGCCTCCGTGCACCCCCTTCTGCCTGAGTCATGGTGCCCAAGTCCCCATGCAAAGATGCAGTAAGCACGGCTGGACACTGCGGACCGGGGCACAGTGTGAGCCACTGGGCCGCCCAGCAGCGCTGCCCAGAAGCAGTGCAGGCAGCATGCTTTCTCCCAGCCGGCCTCGGCAGACCGGCTCCTGCACGAAGCCACGGTGAGCCTGACCAGCCCCTGTGGTCCTGGCAACTGTGGCCCAGCTCACCTGGAAGCCCACTGGGGCCAGCAGCTCCTCCACTGATGCCTGCTGTCAGTGCCTTGTCGCCGATGCCCGCCATGTTCCGTGCCACCCCCTGGTGGTCAGTGCATGTCATAGTGAGCAGTCAAACTCTCAGTCAAACTCCTGGTTGAGGGGACAATTTGCATATTAGGCTTTTATTATATAGGAAATCTTCCATTGATTTCAGAGAGGAAGGGAGAGGGAGAGAGAGATAGAAACATCAATGATGAGAGAGAATCATGGATCAGCTGCCTCCTGCATGCCCCACACTGGGGATTGAGACCACAACCTTGGCATGTGCCGTGACAGGGAGTCAATCCTTGACCTCCTGAGTCATAGTTCAACATTCAACCACTGAGCCACGCCCACCAGGCTCTTGTTTTCATTTTAAAGGAGAGAGAATTAACACTCCAGAGGTCTATTTGCCCAAAACAGCCAAGTTACGCAGTGGCAGAGTTGGGGGGAGGGGAAGGGACTGGTTCTAAACATGCACTCATGAGGTCTCTGTGCTAATGGTTCAGCCAGGGGGGCAGGTGGACAGATACTGTCTCTGGCTCCTTAATCAGCACTTCCTTGAGGCCCTCAGATTCCCCGCATGACCCCTCTACCCTTCCTACCTGCCATCAGAGCTGAGGAGGGCAGAGGATGAGAAGGGCCATCTGTGGTTCACCTGGGAGAGGAGAGGGCGGGGGTCAGAAGGGCAGAGCTAAGAGCACCACAGACCTTGTGTGAGAGTTAGAGGCAGTGATCTGGATGCTGATCGCCCTGTCCCAGTATCTCAGGAGCGTTTCTTTCTCTGGAAGCACAACAAGCATTGCCTTGGGTCACGGGACTTGGGGCTGGTCTCAGCCATTCTGTTCTGTGGTGCAGGATCCTCTCTGCCCTGGAAACTGGAGTCAGGGATTAGAGCCGGACCACTTGGGCAAGCCCTTTGCATTGGACCCTGAGACCTCTCGTGTCACGTGTGACCCGGCTTCCCAGCACAGCTGATCTGTGTATCCACAAGAGGGCTTCATTTTCCTAGTTTTCAACGTTTGCTTTCCATAATACTGTACATTCTGTTTTGCTGGGGTTTTTTTGTACCAAAAATAAAGCCATTTGCTTGTTTCCAATAAGTACTTGTCATCACTGAAGGGGGTTGGGGGGTGCTTGGAGGGATTAGGGCAGCCGGATGGGAATTGACCTACCTCCTGGACCTCAGGGTGGGAGGCTGGTCATGAACATTCCATGTCCCTCATGTGGAGCTCAAACTAAGGTCTGGGTTTTACAGTCAGACCCTCAAAACAGATGGGATCTGATCACAGGCCCCCCACCAGCAGCTGCTGGAGACCCTGCCTTCCCAGGGGCTGAGCAGAGCATGGGGCCTCCTCCCCCTACCCCACCTCTGCCCCACATCGTTCTTCATGCTCTGGCTTCCCTCCAGCACACCCCAAAGTGGCCATCTCAGCTGCCACAATTTCCACTGTCTCCGCATCGCCCTCGGGGAGGGTGCTGTTGCCTCCTGCTGTCTCCCTGCTTCCTCTTCCCCCTCAGTCTGCTCCTGACATAGAAGCCAGTGGGTCCTTACCTACAGCCCTGGCACCTCCCCTTGTACTCAGGGGATGCCAGGTTCTCATGGGCCCTTGATCCCAGCAGAATGTGCCCCTCGACCCAGCCTTGACCCCCTTCCACTTGACCTCTTCTTGTCCTGCTGTCCCTCTGTGGGCTGCCCCTCTGCCCGATGCCCTTCTCCAGGCATCCACCTGGCTCTCCTCCATACATCCATCTTTCCCTCAGTGAGCCCCCCTTTTCCCCTCCCTCGCAGAGCTATTATGTGACTTCAATCCCATGTTTTCATGGTGCCATGCCCTCTAATGGCTGCAGCTCATGTCTGTTCAAGGCTGTTTCCTCCCTGCACTCCCGTCCTCTCCTGGCAGAATGCATGCTCAGTAGGACAGGGTGGCTGGCTCCCTGCTGCTCTGTGAGCACCCAGGATTGCCTGGGACACGGTGAGTGCTCAGTTAGTGATAGGGGTTGAATAAGATGCTCAGGCAGCAGCATTACATGTAAAGGCCATTGAAAGGCAGACTCACTAGGAGCCAAGGGCCATGAGCTCTCAGCACAGCACTCAGGGAGGGGCCATGGAAACCAGTTGTTCCTTTTCTCACAAGAAGGCGGGACTAAGAATGAAAAAGGAACAGTGTGTTTTCCCTCAACTACTTAAAAGCTGATGATCTCATTCTATTCTTAAAGCTGTGAGTAGAAACCCTTAGATCAACCCTGTGAGGCTGGTTCTGGGATTATGAGATTCTGTCGAGAGTACATGGCCTTCCCCCACCACAAGGATGGTGCTTACTTTTTAGTGCTATGATTAATGCACTGGTTGGGGTGGTCTGTGGGGATCAGCCTGCTGTGGGAGCACTGCTCATCCCAGTCAGCAAAGTGGCTGTGGACCCGTCCTCTGAACAGCTGCTCTGGCTGTGGGAGTGCCGTGCACTGACCACCAGGAGGCAGCTCTGCGATGAGCATCTGGTCCAACAGTCATTCTGGTCGTTCCACCGTTTGCTCGCTGGGCTTCTATTACATAAGACTAGAGGCCCAGTGCACAAAAATTTGTGCACTAAGGGGGGTCCCTCAGCCCGGCCTGTGCCCTCTTGCAGTCTGGGACCCCTCAGGGGATGTCCACCTTCTGGCTTAGACCCACTCCCCAGGGGAGAGGCCTAAGCTGGCAATCAGACATCCCTCTGGCAGCCTGGGAGCCCTCAGGGGATGTCCACTTACCAGTGGGGAGCAGGCCTAAGCTGCAGTCAGACATCCTTAGCGCTGCTGAGGAGGCGGGAGAGGCTCCTGCCACCACTGCTGTGCTGGCAGCTGGCAGCCTGGCTTGTGGCTGAGCAGAGCTCCCCCTGTGGGAGTGCACTGACCACCAGGGGGCAGCTCCTGCATTGAGCATCTGCCCCCTGGTGGTCAGTGTGTGTCATAGTGACCAGTCATTCCCAGTTCTGTTGTTAGGGTCAATTTGCATATTACTCTTTTATTATATAGGATAGAGGCCCGGTGCACAGGTGGGGGCTGGCTGGTTTGCCCTGAAGAGTGTCCTGGATCAGGGTGGGGGTCCCACTTGGGGTGCCTGGCCAGCCTGGGTGAGGAGCTGATGGGGACTGTATTCACCCCCATGGGACTCTCAACCCATGGGGGTGTGGCCAGCCTGGGTGAGGGGCTGAGAGCTGTTTTCAAGCTGGCCACACCCCCTTCAGGGTGGGGGTCCCCACTGGGATGCCTGGCTAGCCTGGGTGAGAGGCTGAGGGCTGTTTTCAGGCTCGCCATGGCCCCTGGCTACCCAAGCTCCCAGCTTTTCCTTTTTTTTTTTCCTGGGATTTATTTATCTTCTATAATTGAAACTTTGTAGCCTTGAGCGGAGCCCAGTGCCAGCCAGGGCAGGCGGGAAGCTTGGCTTCCTCCATCGCTGGGGGCAACCCAAGCTTCCTTCTCACTCCAGCTCTGTGGCCTGTTGCCATCTTTGTGACGGAGTGACAGAGTGATGTTTAATTTGCATATTACTCTTTTATTAGATAGGATTAGTGCACAGAAACTTTTAAAATGATAGTACATCAACAGAATGCACACAGGAGTGCATCATTCCCATACATGCTAAGGAGAATATACACTGACTGGCCAGATTATTATGACCACCTGGCACTTGTAGGCAAATTAGCTATAATTTTGCACTGAAGTTGCTAGATGGCCAGACCATTCATTATAAATAGGGAAGCAGGTTGTTTACCATGACAGTAGAAGTGATTTTTTTCTGAAGATATGGGTAAACAATGTGATTTTACAGCCTTTGTTGGGCCACCTTTTGCCTTCAATACTGCAGCGATTCTTCTTGGCATTGACTCCACGAGATGTTGAAAGGTGATGTGAGGAATCTGACACCATGCCTGATGAATAGCACTGTCCAGTTCTGTGAGATTTGATGGTTGTGGGACCAGCTGCCTGATGGCTCTTTTAACTTTGTCCCACAAATGCTCAATTGGATTGAGATCTGGTGATTGTGGGGGCCACCTAAGCAAGGTAAAGTCTCCCTCATGTCCTTGAAACCACTCTTGCAGAATACGAGCACCATGACATGGTGCATTGTCTTGTTGGAAGAAGCCATCTCCATTGGGATATGCCATCAACATGATAGAATGAACTTGATCAGCAACAATACTTAGATATGTTGTGCTATTCAGACATTGTTCCACATGAATTAAAGGGCCCAAATCATGCCAGGAAAACATGCCCCAAACCATAACACTGCCCCCACCAGCTTGAAGAGTTGTACTCATGCATGTGGGGTGCGTGCTTTCATGCTGTTTCCGCCCAATTCTCACTCTGCCATCTGCATGATGCAACTGGAAATGTGATTCATCAGACCACATGACTTTTTTCCAATGCTTGATTGTCCAATCCTTGTGTTCCTGTGAGAATTGGAGACGTTTTATCTTGGTAACTGCAGACAGAAAAGGTGGTTGAACAGGCCTTCGGCTTCCATATCCCATATGATGCAGTGTACGGCTAATTTGCCTACAAACGTCAGGTGGTCATAATAATCTGGCCACTCATGTTCAAATATAGCCCACATTCAAAGGCTGTTAAATCACATTGTTTACCCATATCTTCAGAAAAAAATCACTTCTACTGTTGCGGTAAACAACCTGTTTCCCTATTTATAATGGTCTGGCCTCCTAGCAACTTCAGCATGAAATTATAGCTAATTTGCTTACAAACGTCAGGTGGTCATAATAATCTGGCCACTCAGTGTATAAAATATATATAATGTTTTTCTGGTAAATGAATTGCTGATGAATAGCACTGTCCAGTTCTGTGAGATTTGATGGTTGTGGAACCAGCTGCCTGATGGCTCTTTTAACTTTGTCCCACAAATGCTCAATTGGATTGAGATCTGGTGATGTGGTGAATACTATTATAGGAAAAAATGTTCATGTACATGTTTTTACTTTGTAATAAAAATTATCATAATAAACCCCTAGAGAACTTATTTTGTTTTTATTTTATGGCAAAAATGCATCAAAAATGTTATAAAACATTAGATATTTATTACATGATAATGATATTCTTATGTGTATTTTATTTTGTTTTGCTGCATGTTTAGGTCACACATTAATTTTTCATTAGGGACCCTGTTGCTGAGCTGGACCCTTATTTATAGTGAGTGCTCCTTTAAGACTGCTTCCATGTTGGGCTGTCAGGGAAGTTCAAGGGGAATATGCTGTTTTATGTTGGGGAAAAGGTAAGAGCATACACAGTTTTGAAAATCCAGGTACTCCTTAATTAAGCTGATTGAGAATTTACTAATTGCTTCTTTGGGGGAAGCTCATTTTCCCATTTTTCTCCCAAATAAAACAAGAGTTGTGATTATTTATTTTCATTTAATGATGGTTGAAACACATTTTGAAGAATAAGATTTTTCTTATATTTAAATATTTTTTTTCTCAGCCACAAATCAATGAGGCCTGAGTTTGTGTGATATAAACATTAATAAAATAGAAAATATTGTATGATATTATGAGTTTGTGTAGTATAAATATTTACACTAGATAAAGGTTAATAGTATTTATTCATTCAATAAATATTTATTGCATGTCTACTTTGTGCAAATTCTCCTCTAGGTGTTTGATACATACACATGAATAAAATAGATAAAAATTTTTATACTCATTAATTTTACATTTTGCTGGTGAGAGACAAAAGAAAAAAATTATATGTCTGGACATATTACATTTTTTAGTATCGTTTGGATCAGCTTCACTTTTCCAAGTGTGGTTTTCAGTTTTGTTAGGGAAGGTGCAGAGGAGCTTCTACTCTAGAGCTACTTTAGTCCCATTATCAAGGAGCAGTCCCTTCAGGATCTCTAGTAAATGCACTGGGTGTCCTGACTGGTTAGAACTGGAATGTCTTCTGGTTGTATGCAAGCTTTGGGAAGTGTTTGCCTTTAACTCCCCAGTCATCCTTTGCCTGTCCTTGAGGAGATTCACTCTATGCCTGCACAGCTTACCATTCAGACAAAGATTTGAGAAGACAAGTTTATAGACCTCTTTCTCTGCAAAACTCCCTCCTCTGTAGATCCTTTACTTCTAAGCTCACCAACACTACTGTGTTTTTTTGGGGAGGCTCTTCTCTGGGCCACAGTTTTGAAAGTGTCTTTAGGAAGAAACCCAGAAATTTGGAGGACTCACATTATTTGTTTTCCTTCCCTGAGAAAATACAATCCTGAGCTGTCATTGTCAAATGTCAGGTATTTTGCCTAATTTTCCAGTTTTTTATTCTGGAAGGGAAAGTCTGGAGCCTTTCATTCTGAGGGAAAAGGCCAACATGACCCTTAAAACATCACTTTCCTCACTATAGTGTAATCAATTTGATTTCTTAAATAAAAATTAAATAAAAATAAAATCCAACAAAAATAAAGTCTCAAAACAACCTCCAAAATTTTTCTGTGACTCAAAAAATACAAGACAACATAAATTATCATAAAGACAATATGAGCTCAGTTCAGAAGGGAAGATGACAACTTTGGAGTGGCCCAGGCAGGGTTCACAGAGCAGAGATGTTCAGACCTCAGAGAGATAAACTTGAGCAAAAATCCTATATAATAAAGAGCTAATATGCAAATGCTCATCACACCCTCACACCGTCATGCCCTCAGGCAGTCACGCCATAACAGCTCAGACACTCAACACTGGGGAGAGAGCATTGGGGACCAGTCAGGCACAAATGAGCTCACAAGCGAGGAACAGGGATCAGCCAAGCTGCAGCCTGGGAGAGGGACAAGCCACCGCCCCATGGTCTCCAGTGCCAGCAGCTGTGCCTGCAGCCTGAGAGAGGGACAAGCTGCATGCCCCGCAGTCCTGGGCTATGTGGCTGGGGCTGAGGCCTGGGAGAGGGACAAGCTGCCCACCCCATGGTCCCATACGCCAGTGGCTGGGGCTGTGGCCTGAGAGAGGAACAAGCCACCCCCCACGGTCCCGGGCACCAGTGGCTGTGCCTGCGGCCCAGGAGATGGACAAGCCGCATGCCCCTCGGTCTCAGGTACCAGCAGCTGCACCTGTGCCTGTGGCCCAGGAGAGGGACAAGCTGCGTACCCATGGTCCCAGGCTCCACGGCTGCACCAGCACCTGTGGCCTGGGATATGGACAAGCCACCCGCCCCATGGTCCCAGGCGCTAGTGGCTGCAGCCTGGGAGAGGGACAAGCTGCCCGCCCTGCAGTCCTGGGCACCTGCGGCTGCAGCCCAGGCAAAGCCACCCTCCCATGGTCCCCTGCAGCTTCAGCTGGCCTGGGCTAAGCTGGCCCAGGTCCTGGGTGCCTGTGGACAGCCAGAGGTAGGGAATCCTGGGTCCCGGTGTGGGGCAAGACAGAGGCAGTTAGGGGCGATCAGGCCAGCAAGGGAGCAGTTAGGGGCTACCAGGCCAGTAGGGGAGCAATTAGGGGCAATCAGGAAGGCAGGCAGAGGTGGTTAGGGGTGACCAGGCAGGCAGGAAGAGGGGTTAGGGGTAATCAGGCAGGCAGGCAGGTGAGCCGTTAGGAGCCAGTGGTCCTGGATTGCGAGAGGCTTTCAGACATCCTCTGAAGGGTCCCGGATTGGAGAGGGTGCCAGCTGGGCTGAGGGACCCCCCTGTGCATGAATTTTGTGCACCGGGTCTCTAGTTAGTCTAATAAGCTTGGAGATCAAACAAGCCCTTTTCTTTGTCTGCTTGGGCCAGTCAATTTTGCAGCACAGGGAGAGATGTCAGTTCGTGAAAACACTCCCATTGGCAGTACCTTCTCATTCCCAAGTCTGTTTTGCATTGGTGATGTCAAGTAGTAATAAACATGTCTTAAAATAACACCACGCCTTTTAATACAAATGTTCTTAATGTACCCTTTGTTCCACACTTAAGTAAATCCTGTAGGAGCACTCATTCCATAATGTGCTGAAAGGCAGCCACTTCTGGGAAAGAAAGACCCAATAACTATTTGCAAATGGAAACTGATAGCAATGAATAGAAAAATGTGTCTTATGACCCTTCCTAGTTGGGGACTCCTCTTTCTCCACCAGTGCTTGGCCTGTTATCTGCCTCTCTCTCTCTCTCTCTTTCTCTCTCTCTCTCTCTCCACATAAATCTTAAGTAAAGTATAACAGTAGGTGACAGCATAAATCTATTTTGCCAACTCTCAATATACATTCTCCTAAAATCTACCTCTGTTCAAGCCACAATAATTAGTTTAAAAATTCATCCTGTTCAGTATTTCTTCTCTGACAGAATCATTTCAGGTTGATTTTTGACAGGTTAATATTAAAATGCATAAGGTACATTTCCAAACATTTCAAATGACTTGCCATGGACTGTCAACACTAAATTACTAAGCCTTTCTTATATCTATTTTGTAATTAATTAACACAGAGATTATTGAATAGACTAGAGGCCCAGTGCACAGGGGAGGGGGGGTCCCCTCAACCCAGTCTGCATCCCCTTCAATCCAGGACCCCTTGGGGGATGTCCTAGGGATCAGGCCTGAACCAGCAGTCGGACATCCCTCTTACAATCCAGGATTGCTGGCTCCTAACTGCTCACCTGCCTGACTTCCTGATCACCCTAAACTGCTCCCCCTGCTGGCCTTGTTGCCCCTAACTGCCTCCCTGCCAGAATGGTCACCCCCAACTGCCCCCCTGCCAACCTGGTTGATGCCAACTGCGCCCCCTGCCAGACTGGTCACTCCCAACTGCCCCCCTGTTGGCCTGGTCATCCCCAACAGCCCCCCCCCCCCCCCCCCCGCTGCTTGGTCACCCTTCAGGACTCCCCCTGCCAGCCTGGTTGCCCCACGCTGCCTGCTGTTTGGTCATTTGGTTGCCCCTCACTGCTCCCCCTGCTGGCCTGGTTGCCCCATGCAGCCTGCTGCTCAGTTGTTTGGGAATCCCTCACTAAACCCCCTGCCAGTCTTGTCGCCCCACTCAGCCTGTTCAGGTGTCCTTTCAGTTGTTTTGGATGTGATGGCCCCTGGCTCTTTATATATAGAGATTATATCCTAATATATAAAAAGCCAGGGGCCGTCACCACTGAATCAACTGGATGGATGACCAAACAGCAGGCTGCATGGGGCAACAAGACAGGCAGGGGAGTTAGTGAGGGACGACCAAATGACTGAACAGCAGGCTATGTGGGGCAAATAGGCTGGCAGGGGGGCAGTTGGGGGCAACCAGGCCAGTGGGTGGGGCAGGTGGGGGTGACCAGGCCAGTGGGGGGGCAGTTAGGGGCAATCAGGCCGGCAGGCAGGTGAGCAGTTAGGAGTCAGCGGTCCCAGATGTGAGAGGGATGTCCAACTGCTGGGGATCGGGCCTAAACTGGCAGTAGGACATCCCCCAAGGGGTCTCTGATTGGAGAGGGTGCAGGCTGGGCTGAGGGGACCCCCCCCCCCGTGCACAAATTTTGTGCACCGGGCCTCTAGTAGATTATATAAAGTCCCCAAAGGATAAAATGGTATGCCTCTGTCCCATAGGCACTTCTTTCTTATGTAGGCTATAACTGGTAATTATTTATTGAGTAATTTTCCAGAGATTATAAATATAAACCTATGCACAATATAAACATTTATGAAAATATATGTATATATGTTTTCATACATACTTTTTCACACAATTCTTTTCTCAAAAAATATATTAATACTAGAGGCCTGGTGCACGAATTTGTGCATGGGTGGGGTTTGGCAGGCCCTCCCCAATGGGGGCCAATCAGGGCCAGGCTGGCTGGAGGGACGGGCCGCTAGAGGTTGGCTGGCGGTCCCCACCCCCAATCGAGTGCAGGGGAGGGAGGGCTGATCAGGGGCAGGGCTAGCAGGGGGAGTGGCCGTGGATGTTTTTGGGGGGGCAATTAGGACCCTGATCCAGCCAGTTGACCACCGCAGTGCGCATCATAGAGACTGGTTGTTCCAGTCATTCTTCTTGTTCTGGCATTCTGGTCACTGGGCTTTTATACATATAGATAATTGTTTTAACACACATGTATGCATAGCATCTTATAGTATTCTTTTGTATAGATATATCTTAATTAATTTAGCTAGTTCACTATTCCTGAACTTTAGTGTATTTCAACTATTTAGCTATTACAAATATTGGTGCAATACCCATATATAAAAATTAGTTTTCAAATGTGTATGTTTATAAAAGATTTTTAAAAGTATAATTATTGTTTTAAAAGGCATATACATTTTCTGTTATAATGGACTAGAGCCCGGTGCACAAAAATTTGTGCACTCGGAGGGGTCCCTCAGCCTGGTCTGTGCCCTCTCTCAGTCTGGGACTCCTCAGGGGATGTCTACCTGCTGGCTTAGGCCTGCTCCCCGGGGGATCGGGCCTAAGCTGGCAGTCAGACATCGCTCTGGCAGCCCAGGAACCCTCAGGGGATGTCCACTAGCCAGCGGGGAGCAGGCCTAAGCTGGAGTCGGGCATCGTTAGCACTGCTGAGGAGGAGGGAGAGGCTCCCGCCACCACCACTGTGCTGGCAGCCATCAGCCTGGCTTGTGGCTGAACAGAGCTACCCCTGTGGGAGATCACTGACCACCAGGGTGCAGCTCCTTCATTGAGCGTCTGGCCCCTGGTGGTCAGTGTGTGTCATAGTGACCAGTCATTCCCAGTCATTCTGCTGTTAGGGTCAATTTGCATATTACCCTTTTATTATATAGGATAGAGGCCTGGTGCATGGGTGGGGGCTGGCTGGTTTGCCCTGAAGTGTGTCCCAGATCAGGGTGGGGGTCCCGCTGGGGTGCCTGGCCAGCCTGGGTGAGGGGCTGAAGGCTGTTTGTAGGCTAGCCAATCCCCCCAGCAGGGACCCTCACCCCATGGGGGTGTGGCCAGCCTGGGTGAGGGGCTGAGGGTTCTTTTTAGGCTGGCCACACATCCCTGCAACCCAAGTTCCCAGCCTCTCCTTTTTTTCTTTTCTTTTTTCTGGGATTTATTTAATTTCTATAATTGAAACTTTGTAGCCTTGAGCGTAGCCCAGAGCCCGCCAAGGCAGGTGGGAAGCTTGTCTTCCTCCATCACCGGGGGCAACCCAAGCCTCCTGCTTGTTCCAACTCTGTGGCTGCCGCCATCTTAGTTGGGTTAATTTGCATACTCGCTCCTGATTGGTTGGTGTGCGTGGCTTGAGCATAGGGGAGGGATGGTTAATTTGCATGTTTCTCTTTTATTATATAGGATATAGCAAATTACCATCCATAGACATGGCATTGATTTATACGCCAACCCAAAAATATATAAGTGCTTCTTTCCTATTATCCTTACAACACAGTGTACATGCTTTTTGATCTTTGGCAATCAGATAAAAATGAGTTATCTTTTTTTTTTAGTTTTTCCCCTCCTTATGAATTTATTGGGTGTGGCTCTGGGTTTTAGTTTTAATTTGTATACTCTTTTTACAAATAAAATTGGTTATGTTGTCATATGTTTAAGAACTATTTAAATTTCCATTGTCTGAGTAGTTTGTCCATTGCTCTTTTTGCTGTTGGGTTGTTGATTTATTTGTGAATTTTCTAGTTTAGTCAATTACTTCTTTTCTGTAATGTGTGTTGCAAATATTTTTCCTATTCTTCTGACATGCCTGTCACTATTGATAATGATGTTTTGCCTTGCAGATAGTTCTAACTTTTAAATCATTTAAATGAACAATATTTTCTTTTATAGTTTTGTATCAAACTTATGAGTTCAGTATTTCAAGATCATAAACTTTTCTATTTATTTTGCTTCTTTTGTTTACACTTTTCACATTTAAAATCTTGATCTACAGGAACTTTATTTTGACATAAGAAGTAAGTAGGGATCAAATACTGTGTTATTCAATATGACTATTGGTGTTCCAACATAACTTTTAACAAATCCATCATTTCTTCTTTGATATATCATGCTACTTTTATATATACTTATCTATATATATATAAAAGGCTAATATGCAAATTGTCCCCTCGGGAGTTTGACCAGTGGACCGGGAGTTTGATCACTTGTTATGCACATGCTGACCACAAGGGGGCGGCATGGAACAAAGAAAGGCCCCGACGGCAGCTGGCAGCCAGGAAAAGAAGGCCCAAACAGACAGCCGGAAGGCCCCAATTGGCCCTGATTGCCTGCCAAGCCTAGGGACCCTACCCATGCATGAATTTCATGTACCAGGCCTCTCGTATATAAATAAATTCATTTGGAATTTAGGTTTATTTCTGGCATCTCCATTCTGTTCTATGAACTTAATCTTCTTTTATTTCACTTATTTTCAGAGTTTTAATTGTTGTTTATTTTTCATATAAATGTAGAAATAAATTTCTCATTCTAAAATTAGAATTGAGAGTGTACTTATTGAGATCATTGAATCTATATGGAGAGGACTGACATATTTCTGATGTTCAGAGGCAGAATAACTTCTGATGGGTATATAACACCAAACTGACATGCTACTTGTTCTGTTCTTAGGTCCAGACTCTACTACTTACTATCTTTGTTACCTTGGATAAGAAACATTCTATGTCTCTGCCTGGATGATAAAAACAAAAACAAAAACAAAACAATATTAGTACTAATATCACATGGCAGATGAAGAGTTTATACATGTAAGATCCAAGATGTTGGGGAATAGGTGGAAGGTACACTCATCTCCCCCAGGACCAAACTGGAATTATATCTAAAATATAGAACAATCAACTTAAATAACCAACTAAAGACTAGCTGAACATAAATCTTATATCAAGAATTTACAGAAGAAGCCACATTGACATTGGAAGAAAGGGTGGATATGTGAAAAGGGCTGGCTCTGTTCACACAAGAGATGGCTGATATCCTCAGCTGCAAAGACAGGATCCCAAGCACCAGAGCTGGAAAGAGGTGCCCATCTAACATTTGGTGAAAATCAGAAGGGATTCTGATCACCAGGGAGAGACAGAAGTCTTCTAGAGACTCAGGCACCCTCTTGAAGAGCCAATGCACAGTACCTAATTTGGAGCCACTCCCTTTGGCAAAGGGAGGGCAAAGTGTATTAGAGTCTCAAGAGGAAAGATTAAGGTTTGTGGCACTGTATAGAGAGATGAAGGGAAAGCTGTCAGGATCCCTGCGCTCAGTCCCTGTCACACTGCAGACACTGTCTTTTTTGAGTGCAGCACTCTTCTCCTTATCATCAGCCTGAGGAATGCAATATCCTGACCCCCTGGACTCCCTGTCTTCCCAACCTGTGGAGCTCATGCCCTGCTAAGGAGTCAGCTGTCTGGGCAGGGGTTTGGAGATCCAAGCAGACTATGAGGTTTCAGTGGCTGAGTTGTGGGCTTTGGAGCAAGGGTCACTTCTCCTTCCTTTCCCCAAGTCTGATCTGTGTTCCCCCTCATGGGAGATCCACAGGCTCACTCTCCTGATTTTTGGAAGCCTTGCCTTTCTGAGCTGGGGCTCCAGGCAGAATCTGGGACTAACTGGTTTTGTGGCTCTAAGACAGGGCCCATTTTTTCCTCACACCCTTGACCAGTGCTAAGTTCTTCCTTCACACAGTCAAATTTTGGTCAGTTTGGGCCTGATAAACTCAACTGGCTTCACCCTGATGATTTCCTCACCCCACTGTACCACAATGGTTTGTGGACACCTGGTGAGTAGCAGCTAGACTTGGTATACACTGAAACTTCTGCTGAGTGGCTTCAGATTCAACACTAGCATAGAATTTGAACCTGTATCAATCTGGTAAAAGCCAATCACCTCTGCTCAGTGACTCACTGAGACCCTTCTTCCTGGAACTTGAATACTGCCAGGGGATCTTATGTGACTGAACATAATAGGCAGCTGACAGGTAGAGGCAGGGGAAAAATGACAGGTAGGGGAAAAATGGACCTTGGGGTGCCTTGGGTCTATTGCTGACTTTCCCTTTGATTTGGAGCTGGTGGAATCCAGCCTTTGTATACAACCTGGTCCTTCCCATGGCCACCCATGCTCAGCAGAGGTAGCCACAAACTGTGAATAGCCTTGTAGCTCCAAATCAGTTGCCTAGGGCCAGTCACAGGCAGTGTCTAACATTGAAATAAAACAGTCTTTCCTAAGAGGTTCCAGAACCAACATATCCAGTGGTCAGCTTCAGGAAACATCAGGGCAAGATACAATTTGCTTCACAAGCAACATATCCAAAGGTAGATCTTGGCATGCATCAGAACTTGCTGAGGCAAATTCTGCTTCATGTGTTCAGCACCTACACAGCAGCTCACACAAGGTTGATCCTCTCAGTCAGCCAGTCTAAGGGTGAACACATGCACAAACAAGCCAATAGAAGTCAAGATTCACTCAGAAAAGTAAGCTCCCATAGCCCACACAAGGGACAATTCCTAGAGCACCCTAGCTCAGGTGATCAAAGAAATTGGGCCATTGGATCAAACAACATACCTATTGTATAAGGACAGCCTACCAAGACTGGGAATCATAGCAGATCTGTCTATTACATACAAACAAGCACAGAGAGGCAGCCAAAATGCGGAGACAAAGAAACATGCCTCAAATAAAGGAACAGGAGAAATCTCCAGAAAGAGAGCTAATTGAAATGGAGGCAAACAATTTACAAGATAAACAAAAATGGTTATAAGAATGCTCAAGGAAATTAGTGAGAACTTCAAGAAACTTAGTGAGAACTACAACAGCATGAAAAAGCATATTGAAGCAATAAAAATGAACCAGTCAGAATGAAAGAATACAACATCTAAAAAGAAGACTACACCAGAAGGAATAAACAGCAGGTTGGATGAAGCAATTTGGAAGAAAAGGTAGCAGAAATCACCCAATCAGAGCAGCAAAAAGAACAAAAAATTAAATGAGGATAGTGGCTCTGGCCAGGTAGCTCACTTGGTTAGAGTGTCAGCACAACACACCATGGTTATGGGTTCAATCTCCATTAGGGGCATATATAGGAAGTAACCAATACATGTATCAGTAAGTTGAAAAACAAATCAATCTCTATCTATCTGTCTATCTATCTAAAAACCAATACAAATATAAATAATTATAAAATAATGAGGATAGTTTAAGGGTCCTTTGGGACAACATGAAGCATAACAATATCTGCATCATAGGGGTATCAGAAAAAGAATAGAGAGAGCAAGGAATCAAGAACCTATTTGAAAAAAAAATGACTGAAAACTTTGCTAACATGGTGAAACAAAAGGCACTCAAGTTCAGGAAGTGCAGAGAATTTCAAACAAGATAAACCCAAGGAGCCCACACAAAGACACATCATAATTAAAATTTCAAAGGTTAAATACAAAAGAAAAATCTTAAAAGCAGCAAGAGAAAGATATTTAGTTACTTATAAGGGAGCTCCCATAAGACTGTCAACTGATTTCTCAACAGAAACATTTCAGGCCAGAAGGGATTGGCATGAAATATTCAAAGTGATGAAAAGCAAGGACTACAACCAAGGTTACTCTACCCAGCAAAGTTTTTCATTAAGAATTAAAGGACAGATAAAGAGCTTCCAAGATAAGAAAAAGCTTAAGGAGTTAATCACTACAAAACCAGTAATACAAGAAATGTTAAAGGGTCATCTGAAGAAGAAGAAGAAGCAGAAGAAGAAGAAGAAGAAGAAGAAGAAGAAGAAGAAGAAGAAGAAGAAGAAGGAGAAGAAGAAGAAGAAGGAGGAGAAAAAAGAGAAGAAGAAGGAGAAGAAAAAGGAGAAGGAGGAGGAGGAGGAGTAGCAGGGGAAAGGCTTAAAGAATAAAATAGCAATAGCTATGTACCCATCAAAAATCACTGAATGGATAAGAAAAGAAGACCCATATACATGCTGTCTACAAGAGACCCATTTCAGAATGAAAGATACACACAGACTGAAATAAAGGGATGAAAAAAAGATATTTCAAACAAACGGAAATGAAAAAAGAAAAGCTAGGGTAGCAATACTTATAGCTCACAAAATAAACTTTAAAGCAAAGGCTATAATAAGAGCTAAAGAATGACACCACATAAAGATAAAGGAATCAATCTAAGAAGATATAACCCTTGTAAACATTTATGCACTGAACATTAAGAACACCTAAATATATACTAGTAAAACAAATATTGGTGCACATAAAGGGAAAGATAAACAGTAATACAGTCATAGTAGAGACTTTTTTTTAATTTATTTTTTTTATTTTTTGCTAAAAGTATTACAAAGGGTATTACATAAGTGTCCTTTTTTTTCCTCCCCACCCTTGACAAACCCCGGCCTTCCCTTACCCCCCAGTGTCTTATGTCCATTAGTTATGCTTATATGCATGCATACAAGTCCTTCGGTTGATCTCTTACTCCCCTCCCTCCTGTCCCCCAACCCTCCCTGGCCTTCCCACTGCAGTTTGACAATCAGTTTGAGGCAGCTCTGCCTCTGTATCTATTATTGTTCAAAAGTTTGTAATGGTCTTTATTATCCATGAATGAGTGAGATCATGTGGTATTTTTCCTTCATTGACTGGCTTGTTTCACTTAGCATAATGCTCTCCAGTTCCATCCATGCTGTTGCAAATCCTAAGAGTTCCTTCTTTTTTACAGCAGCATAGTATTCCATCGTGTAGATGTACCAAAGTTTTCTAATCCATTCATCTACTGATGGGCACTTAGGCTGTTTCCAGATCTTAGCTATGATGAATTGTGCTGCTATGAACATACGGGTGCATATATCCTTTCTGATTGGTGTTTCTGGTTCCTTGGGATATATTCCTAGAAGTGGGATCACAGGGTCAAATGGGAGTTCCATTTCCAGTTATTTGAGGAAACTCCATACTGTCTTCCATAGTGGCTGCACCAGTCTGCATTCCCACCAGCAGTGCACAAGTGTTCCTTTTTCTCCACATCCTCTCCAGCACTTGTCGTTTGTTGATTTATTGATGATGGCCATTCTGACAGGTGTGAGATGGTACCTCATTATTGTTTTGATTTGCATCTCTCCGATGATTAGTGACTTTGAGCATGTTTTCATATGTCTCTTGGCTTTCTGAATGTCCTCTTTTGAAAGGTGTCTATTTAGCTCCTTTGCCCATTTTTTGATTGGATTGTTTATCTCCTTTTTGTTCAGTTGTATGAGTTCCCTATAAATTTTGGAGATTAGGCCCTTATCAAATATGACGTTGGCAAATATGTTTTCCCACGAAGTGGGTTTTCTTGTTGTTTTGTTGATGGTTTCTTTTGCTGTGCAGAAGCTTTTTATTTTGATGTAGTCCCATTTGTTCATTTTCTCTTTAGTTTCAACTGCCCTAGGAGCTGTATCAGTGAAGAAATTGCTTTGGCATATGTCTGAGATTTTATTGCCTTTGTATTCTTCTAGAATTTTTATGGTTTCCTGTCGTACATTTAAGTCCTTTATCCATTTTGAGTTTATTCTTGTGTATGGTGTAAGTTGGTGGTCTAGTTTCATTTTCTTGCATGTATCTGTCCAATTTTCCCAACACCATTTATTGAAGAGACTATCTTGACTCCATTGTATGTTCATGCCTCCTTTGTCAAAAATTAATTGAGCATATTGGTTCGGGCTAATTTCTGGACTCTCTATTCTATTCCACTGATCTATATGTCTGTTCTTGTGCCAGTACCAGGCAGTTTTGAGAACAGTGGCTTTGTAATACAGCTTGATATCTGGCATTGAGATCCCACCTACTTTGTTCTTTCTCAGGATCGCTGCAGCTATTCGGGGTCTTTTTTTATTCCAGATGAATTTTTGGAGAGTTCGTTCTAGATCTTTGAAGAAGGCCATTGGTATTTTAATGGGAAGTGCTTTGAATTTATAGATTGCTTTGGGTAGTATGGACATTTTAATGATGTTGATTCTACCAATACAAAAACATGGTATGTTATTCCATCTCTTTATGTCTTCCTCTATCTCTTTTTTCAACGTCCTGTAGTTTTCTGAGTAGAGGTCTTTTACCTCTTTAGTTAAGTTTATTCCTAGGTATCTTAATTTTTTTGGTGCGATGGTAAATGGGATTGTTTTTATAATCTCTCTTTCTGAAAGTTCACTATTGGTGTATAGAAATGCCTCAGATTTCTTGGGGTTAATTTTGTATCCTGCTACATTGCCAAATTCATGTATTAAGTCTAGTAGTTTTTTGATGGAGTCTCTAGGGTTTTGTATGTATACTATCATGTCATCTGCAAATAAGGACAGTTTTACTCCCTCTTTTCCAATTTGGATGCCTTTTATTTCTTCTTCTTGCCTAATTGCAATGGCTAATACTTCCAGGACTATGTTGAACAGGAGTGGTGAGAGTGGGCATCCCTGTCTTCTTCCTGTTCTTAGGGGAAATGGTGTTAGTTTTTGTCCATTGAGTATGATGTTGGCTGTGGGCCTCTCATATATGGCTTTTATTATGTTGAGGTATGACCCTTCTATTCCCACCTTGCTGAGAGTTTTTATCAAAAATGGGTGTTGGATTTTGTCGAATGCTTTTTCTGCATCAATTGATATGACCATGTGGTTTTTTTCTTTCAATTTGTTTATGTGATGTATCACGTTTATTGATTTACGGATGTTGTACCATCCTTGCATCCCTGGGATAAATCCTACTTGGTCATGGTCTATGATCCTTCTGATGTACTGCTGGATCCGATTTGCTAAGATTTTGTTGAGGATTTTGGCATCTATGTTCATGAGGGATATTGGCCTGTAATTCTCTTTCATTGTGTTGTCTTTACCTGGTTTTGGTATTAGGGTGATGCTAGCTTCATAGAATGTGCTTGGAAGTGTTCCTTCTTCTTGAACTTTTTGTAGTAATCTGAGGAGGATAGGTTTTAGTTCTTCCTTGAAAGTTTGATAAACCTCCCCTGAGAAGTCGTCTGATCCTGGGCTTTTGTTTGCTGGAAGCTTTTTGATGACTGCTTCAATTTCTTCCATAGTTATTGGCCTATTGAGATTTTTAGATTCTTCCTGATTGAGTTTTGGAATGTTGTATTTTTCTAAGAATTTGTCCATTTCCTCCAGGTTGTCTAGTTTGTTGGAGTAGAGTTGTTCGTAGTATTGTTTAATAATCATTTGTATTTCTGTGGGGTCTGTTGTTATTTTGCCTCTATCATTTCTGATTTGGTTTATTTGGGACCTCTCTCTTTGCTTCTTGGTGAGCCTGGCTAGAGGTTTGTCAATCTTGTTTATCCTTTCAAAGAACCAGCTCTTGGTTTCATTGATTTTCTGTATTGTTTTTTTGGTCTCTACTTCATTGATTTCTGCTCTAATCTTTATTATCTCCTTCTTTCTGCTCACTCTGGGGTTTTCTTGTTGCTCTCTTTCTAATTCTTTGAGTTGTAGAGTTAGATGATTAACTACCATTTTTTCTTGTTTTTTGAGATAGGCCTGTAGAGCTATAAACTTCCCTCTCAGGACTGCTTTCATTGTGTCCCATAGGTTTTGGATTGTTGTGTTTTCATTGTCATTAGTGTCCAGGATGTTTTTAATTTCTTCTTTGATGTCATTGGTAACCCAATTAATATTTAATAACATGTTATTCAGCTTCCAAGTGTTTGAGTATTTTGGGTTGTTTTTATTGTAGTTTATTTCTAACATTATGCCATCGTGGTCTGAGAAGATGCTTTTTATGATTTCAATCTTCTTGAATTTGTGGAGACTTTGCTTGTGACCCAATATGTGGTCTATTTTTGAATATGTGCCATGAGCACCTGAGAGGAATGTATATTCCATGGCTTTGGGATGGAGTGTTCTGAAGATGTCAATTAAGTCCATCTGATCTAGTGAGTCATTTAGGATTGCTGTTTCTTTGCTGATTGTTTGTCTAGCAGATTTATCCAGTGATGTCAGTGGTGTATTACAGTCCCCTACATAGTAGAGACTTTAACAACACATTGAAATCAATGGATAGATCTTCTAGACAGAAAATCAACAAAGAAACAATGGCCTTAAACATCACACTAGATCAGATGGATGTTATTGATATCATCAGAGAATTTCACCCCAAAACAGCAGTATATACATTCCTTTCATGTGCACATGGAACGTTTTCTAGGATAGACCACATTTTCTCTGACTAAAATACTATGAAACTAGAAATAAATTATAAGAAAGAAAAAAACCTGAAAAATACACTAAGACATGGAGGCTAAGTAACATGTTACTAAATGATGAATGGTTTAACAACAAGATCAAGGTAGAAATCAAAAGTTAGCTTGAAACAAATAAAAAATGAGAATACAACAACCAAATATCAAAAGCAGTCCTAAGAGAGAAATTTATTAGCATTACTCAAGAAACAATAAAAATCTCAAATAAATAATTTAACTTTACACTTAAAGAAATTAGAAAAAGAAAAACAAACAAAGCCCAAAGTAAGTTGAAGAAAGGAAATACTAAAGATCAGAGCAGAAATAAATGAAATAGACTCTAAAAATAAAAAAATAATAATACAAAAGATTAATGAAACCAACAGCTGGTTTTTTGAAAAGATGAACAAGATTGACAAACCTTTCACCATATTTATCAAGAATAAAAGAGAGAGGACCCAAATAAATGAAGTCATAAGAGAAAGAAGAAAAGTAACAACTGACAGCACAGAAATACAAAGGAATGCAAGAAAATATTACAAGCAACTATATACCAATGAATTGGACAATCTGAAAGAAATGGGTAAGTTCCTAGAAACAACAATCGTTCAAAAATGAATCAGGAAGAAACACAAACTCTGAATAGACTGATAACAAATAGTTAAATCAAAATAGTAATAGTAATAAAAAATGTCCCAACTATCAAGTACTGGACTGGATGGCTTCACAGGTAAATTTTATCAAACATTCAAAGAAGTACTAACAACCTACATATCCTTCTCACACTAATCCAAAAAAAAATTCAAGATGAGGGAAGACTCCCAAGCTCTTTTTATGAGACCAGCATTACCCTAATTCCAAAACCAGATAAAGACACTAGAAAGAAATAAAATTATAGGCCAAATCCCTGATGATCCTAAAATTCTCAAAAGAATATTACAAACAAGATCCAGCAATACATTGAAAAGATCATACACCACAATCAAGTGGGATTTATTCCATGGATGCAAAGTTGGTATAATCCACAAATTAATAAACATGGCACAACACATAAACAAAATGAAGGATAAAATCACATGATTATATCAATTGATACAAAAAAAGCATCTGATAAAATTCAGCACCTGTTTATGATAAAAACCCTCAGCAAAGTGGAATAGAGGGAACATACATAATAAAGGCCATATATGACAAACCCACAGCCATTGATCAAAAACTAAATGTGTTTCCTTTAAGATCAGGAACAAGACAGAGATATCTGCTTTTACCATTCTTATTTGACATAGTCCTGGAAGACCTAGCCACAGCAATAAGACCAGAAGAAGAATAAAAATCATCCAAATTGGAAAGAAAGAAGTAAAACTGACACTATTTTCAGATGATAATAAGAAACCTAAAGATCCCACTTAAAAACTACTACAACTGATAAATGAATTTAGTAAAGTAGCAGAATACAAAATAAATATCCAGAAATCAGTTGTAATTTTACACACCAATAATGAACTATCAGAAGGGAAACTAAGAAAACAAGTTCATTTGCAAATGCATAAAAATTACTAAGAATAAATTTAACCAAGGATGTTAAATACCTATACTCAGAAAATTATGAGACACTGAAGAAAAAACTGAAGAAGATACAAATAAGTGTAAGCATATACTGTGTTCATAGATTGGAAGAATTAACATCATTAAAATGTCCATATTATCCAAAGCAATCTGCAGATTCAATGAAATTTCTATCAGGATACCAATGGTGTATTTTGAGAAACTAGAACAAATATTCCACAAATATGTATAATGAATAAATAAAGTATCCCAAATACAAACAGCAATCTTGAGAAAGATTTACAAAGTTGGATGAATCACACTTTCTGACATTAAACTATGTTACCAGGCCATCCTAATCAAAATATCATGGTACTGGCATAAAAACAGACATATTGATCAATGGAACAGAATTGAAAGCCCAGAAATAAACCCTCACCTTTATGATCATTTGATATCTGACAAAGGAAGCAAGAACAGACCATGGAATAAATACAGTCTATTCAATAAATGGTGTTGGGAAATTTGGACAGATAAGTGCAAAAAAAAGAATCGAGATCACCTTCTTACACTAGGCACAAGAATAAATTAAAAATGGATTAAAGACTTAAATGCAAGACTTGAAACAATAAGAATCCTAGAAAAAAATAGGTAGTAAAATCTTGGACATTTCTCATAGCAATAGTTTTTCTGATATATCTCCTTGGGTAAGGGAAACAAAAAGAAAAATAAATAAAATGGACTACATCAAACTAAAAGTTTTTGCATAGCAAAGGAAACCATAAACAAAATGAAAAGACAACCCACTGAATGGGAGAACATATTCACCAATAATATATCTGATAAGGGGTTAATATCCAAAATTTATAAAGAACTTATAAAACTCAACACCAAACAAACAAACAAACAAGTCAATAAAGAAAATGGGGCAAAGGACCTGAATAGACACTTCTCCAAAGAGGACATACAGATAGCCAATGGACATATGAAAATATACTGAAGGTCACTAATTATCATAGAAATAAAAATTAAAATCACAATGAGATGTTACCTCACACCTGTCAAAATGACTACCACCAATAAATCAACAAACAAGTTTTGGTGATGATGTGGAGAAAAGGGAACCCTGCTGGTGAGAATGCAGGCTGGTGCAGCCACTGAAGAAAGCAGTATGGATTTACCTCAAAAAATGGAACCGCCTATGACCCAGCAATTCCACTTCTGGGGATATATTCAAAGAAAACTGAGAGGAGAACCAAGATAGCAGCATAGGTAAAAGTGAGTACTTGCTGCCTTGCTGCCTTTCCACAACTACATCAAAATTACATATAAAATACAGAACAACCACCACTCAGGATCACCTGAAATATGGTGGAATGAAGTTCCTACAATTAGAGAAGTAAAGAGGAAAGCACACCAAAACTGGTAGGAGGAGCAGAGGTATGGAACAGGCTGGTCCAACACCCACATATGGCTTTATTATTTTTTTTAATCCAGAGGAATATCTAGGCAGTGGAGGCCTCCTATGAGGGGCAAGGGGTTCCAGAGGTGGAGGAGGAAGAGGAGGAGGAAGAAGAAGAAAACATATGAACAGGGTTCCAGAGCTGGGAAGAGAAGTCCCCATAACTTCAGGCTGTAAAAACCAGTGGTGATTGTGGCTGAGTGACATGGAGGCTGCTGGAGATGCAGGCATTTCCTCCTAAAGGACCAGACTTACTCAGACTCCATCCCTCTGGGATCCATTGCAGCTTGAGAGAACTGGATTGTCTGGCATTGGAACAGGAATTTGAGGGTGGTTTTCTCCCAGACAGGGATGCTCACAGGGGTCATGAGGACCTCCCCCATCACAAAGCTGACTATCTGAGTTTCAATTAGCATGGCCCACACTCTTTACTCTGCATGGTGATTTCCTGAGACCCCACCCCATCCAATTTGCAGCCCCACTCAAGCTGTTTGCAGCAGGGTTTTCCATAGAAATGGCCTGTCCTGCCTCAGGCTTCAGATTTTTCTAAAATTTGTCAAACAAGCAGCAGCTGGCATCAGCATGCTCCAAACCTATCCATCAGAGACCCAAGACCTGGAACTAGCACCAGCCTGCCTTGCTTCACAGCTGGGCCTCACCTGGATACTTCCAATCCCAATACAAGTATCAGCCATCTGCAGATTGCTCAGTAGTTCCTGCTGAGTGGTCCCAGACAGTGCTAATGTTGTACCTCCTGGAAGGCCCCAGAGCCAGTGCACCTGGTGGACAGCTTCAGACCATAACAGATTATAACTCTAATCATCCACAAGTGACACACTCAAGGGGCAGGCTCAGTGAGCACCAAAACCCCACTGAAAGCAAGTCCTGCCCCATAGGGGTGTTTCCTGCACAGCAGATCTTCTACTATAGTCACAACTGATCCTCACAGCCAATTGGCCTGGAGGTCAATTCCTCCATGCCAACAGCAATTAAGGTTCAACTACAACAAGATTGTGCACACAGCCCAAACAAGGGTGCACGTAGAGTGCCCAGCCAAGGTGACTGGGGAGGCTGAGTCACTGGGCCCTATAGGACACCTACTACAAGGACCACTCTACCAATTCAAAGATACATAGCAACTCTACCTAATACATAGAAACAAACACAGGTAAACAGCCACAATTTGGTGACAAAGAAACATGTCACAAATGAAAGAACTGGAAGCAAGCAAACTACTGGATACAGAGTTTAAAACAATGGTTATAAGGCTGTTCAAGGATTTTAATGAGAGCTTCAAGCGAATTAGTAAGAATTTCAGGATCTTAGTGAGAATTTCAAAGACATGACAAAGAACCAGTCAGAAATTAAGCATACACTGACTGAAATAAAAAATAATTTACAGGGATTCAACAGTAGAGTAGAGGATTCTGAGAATCAAATCAACAATTTGGAATATGAGAAAGCAAAAAACACCCAATCAGAAGAGCAAAATGAAAAAAGAATTGAAAAATATGAAGATAGTATAAGAAGCCTCTGGGACAACTTCTAGCATATCAACATTCACATTATGGGGGTGCCTGAAGGAGAAGAGTGAGAGCAAGATATTGAAAACCTAATTGAAGAAATAATGACAGGAAATTTCTCTTACCTAGTGAAAGAAATAGACTTACAAGTCCAGGAAGCACAGAAAGTCCCAAACAGAAAGAACCCAAAGAGGCCCACACCAAGACATATCATAATTAAAATGCCAAAAGTAAAAGACAGAGAGAATCTTAAAAGCAGCAAGAGAAAAGCATTTAGTTACCTACAAGGGAGGACCCATATGACTGTCAGCTGATGTCTCAACAGAAATTTTGGGAGTGGCAAGAAATATTCAAAGTGATGAATAGCAAGGACCTACAACCAAAATTACTCTACCCAGCAAAGCTATCATTTAGAATTGAAGATCAGTTAAAGTGCTTCACAGACAAAAAAAAGTTAAATACTACCAAACCAGTATTACATGAGATGTTGAAGGGTTATCTTTAAGAGGTGGAGGAGGAAGAGGAGGAGGAAGAAGAAGAAAACATATGAACAAAAAAATGGCAATAAATACATATCTATCAACAATTGAATATAAAAAATCAAAATAAACAAACAAGAAATTTAATTAACAAAATAAACTGATGAATAATTAGAATCTGAGGCATTGAAACATGGAACAGACTGATGAATCTCAAAGGGAAGGGGGAAGAAGAGGGGTAGAAAGAGAATAAGCAAAGACCTTATATGCTATGCATACTAGAGGCCCAGGTCAGGAAATTTGTGCACTTGGGCAGGGGTTTGGGGGGTCCCTCAGCCTGGCCTGTGCCCTCTCGCAGTCCGGGAACCCTCAGGGGATGTCCAATTACATGGAGGTGAGAGAGGCTCCCGCCACCGCCGCTGCACTCACCAGCCGTGAGCCTGGCTCAGGGCTTCAGGCACTGACCACCAGGGGACAGCTCCTGGGTTGAGTGTCTGCCCTCTGGTGGTTAGTGATGGTCATAGTGACCAGTGATTCTCCATTCAGTCGATTTGCATATTAGCCTTTTATTATATAGGACTAGAGGCCCGATGCACAAAATTCGTGCACATGGGGGGGGGGGGGTCCCCTCAGCCCAGCCTGCACCCTCTTCAATCCGGGATGCCTCAGGGGATGTCCAACTGCTGATCCCTGTGGGATCGGACCTAAAACAGCAGTCAACATCCCTCTCGCAATCCGGGACTGCTGGCTCCTAACCACTCATCTGCCTGCCTGCCTGATCAACCCTAACCACTCTGCTGCCTGCCTTATCACCCTTAACTCCTCTGCCTGCCTGCCTGATCGCCCCCTAACTGCCTCTGCCTGCCTGCCTGATGTCCCTAACAACTCTCCCCTGCCAGCCTGCTCACCCCTAACTGCCTCTGCCTTGCCTCCGCCACCATGGCTTTGTCCAGAAGGATGTCCAGAAGGTCTCTCCAAAGGTCTCCAGGTCTAATTAACATATACCCTTTTATTAGTATAGATTTTTAGGACAATATTATTTATGTCTACAAAAAACTTTGCTAGGATTTTGAAAAGAATTACCTTAAATCTATAGCTCAATTTCAGGAGATTAACACTTTTACTATGATGCATGTTCAAATCCATGAACACAATGCAATATGTCTTTATTTATGTAGGACTTTGATTTCTTTCATGAGCATTTTGTATTAAGCATACAGATTTTATACATGTTTTTATTTTTAGTTTTATACCAAAATATTTTATTTTACTTGTAATGAGTATGAATATTTTGTTTTAAATTTTGTTTTCTATATGTGTGTGTTTTTAAATGTCTTTATTGATTTTAGAGAGAGAGGAAGGGAGAGGGAGAGAGAGAAACATCGATGTGAAAGAGAAATAAGCTGCCTCCTGCATGCCCCCTACTGGAGATCAAGCCTCCAACCCAGGCATGCACCCTGATTAGGAATTGAACCAGCGACCTTCTGGTGCACTGGACGATACTCAACCAACTGACTGGCCAGGTTTCTATGTTCGATGTTAATATATAAAAATGTGAGTGATTTTTTGTGTTGATCTTGTTTCTTGCAAACTTAAATTAGCTTCATAAGTCTAGGAGTTTTTTTGTGGATTCCTTTGAATTTTCTATGCAGAAAATCATCATCCACAAGTAGGGTAGTTTTAGTTTTGGAGCTTATATACCTAAGCTATTATATTTAAGACAAAAATGTGTTTTTTTGACATTGTTATTCATTATATATTATCTTCTATGACTTATGGAAGATGATGGACTAATGAGTTTCTAAAATACAGTGGGTTCTTGACTTACGAGTGTCCTGACTGACGAGTTTTTCAAGATACAAGCTGTCTCTCGGCCGATTTTTTTGCTTTGAGTTGTGAGCTAAAATTCGGGTTACGAGCCAGCTTCAGATACCCCACCACTAGTTGGCGCAGCGAACGTCACAGTGAACGCCACAACATCAGCCCAGCATCAAGTGTCTCACTTGTTTACTGTTGATTTGACATACGAGTAATTTGAGTTACGAGCTCCATCGTGGAACAAATTAAACTTGTAAGTCAAGGCCCCACTGTAATCCTTAGGTTAGTGGTTCTTAAAATATGGTTTGGTACTCTAAAGAGTCCATTGAAACTCTTACAGTGGGTCCACAGGATCAAAACTTTGTTCAAAATTATACTAAGTTGCTATTTAGACATTTTTTTTTGCTCTGATTTTTTCATGAGCATGTGGTTGAATTTTTCAGAGGCTATATGATGTGATGTTGCAACAGATTTAGAAATCCAAGTCTTCCATTATGACACACATTGAAAAAATTTGCAAACTGCAAAATAATGCCAGACTCTGATTTTCTGTTTTTTTTGAAAAAGTTATTTTTTCATAGAAATGGTTTATGTTTAACATGCAAGGCATTTATCTTTTAAAATGAATTATTAAATGAATACTTTATAATTTCCTCAGAAATTAAAACAACTTCTCATATGAAAAATATTGATAGATGAAACCTTCATAAAGAAGAGCTCTTTGAGGTCTTTAAGAATTTTTAAGAGTTTAAAGGGTTCTGAAATGAAAAAAAAAGTTTTGAGAATCTCTCATTTAGGCTAACTGTATTTAAATTAATTCTCTGGGTTACCAATTGATTGCCTAAAATATTGCCTGGTGGTAAGTAAATACAGGTTGATTTCTAGGAAATTATCTTTTTATCTTGCTAGTTTGTTTATGGCAGAAGAGAAAGTTTGTCAGTTTTACAATTCTTTCTTTCAATGAAATCTTACATGAAAGTTCAGTATTTAACAAATGAGAACAACGTTGACTATATTCCCTATGTTGTACTTTATTTTCCCGTGGGTACTGAAAATATCAAGGGGAATACTTTGTAAAGTATGTGATTGAATATGCTGTATGATTTTATAAATTATAGGTTGTCTATGCTGTACACCTTTTAAAGTATATGATTGTCTATGTTGTACACCTGAAACCAATACAAAATAATACTGGGTGAGGGGAGTGAGAACAACAACAGAGATAGCTTGGAGTTTATGCTCTTTGAATTTTTGTCATCATACAACAGGGCCACAGTAGAACAAATACAGAATCTTACTTAGTGGCTGACACAGAGTAGGGTGCAATAAATGTGTTACATGAATGACTGACCACTGGGATGTGGACATAACTTCAGATCATTTTTTGAAATAGTAGCTATTAAAGTGAAAATTTATCAATAGAAAATAAAGACAATGCCCTGACAGGTTTGGCTCAGTCAATAGAGCGTCGGCCTGCAGACTGAAAGGTCCCAGGTTCGATACCGGTCAAGGGCATGTACCTTGGTTGCGGTCACATCCCCAGTAGGAGGTGTGCAGGAAGCAACTGATCGATGTTCTCTCTCATCGATGTTTCTAACTCTCTATCCCTCTCTCTTCCTCTCTGTAAAAAATCAATAAAATATATTTTAAAAAATTAAAAAAATAAAGGCAAGATTTACTAGTATTACCATGGGACTATAATTACTTAATATATTTCATATAAAAAACACATTCAGACAAATATCTGAGTTCCAATTAATTAAAAAATAAATATATGAGAAAATGTAACTAGGCAAGAAGTCAATGCTGGGTTTTTGAGGAAAAGAAGATCATATGAAAAGTAGGAGAAAGGCTGCATTAGTTTTAGAAGGCAAGAAAAATGACCAGTTAAGAGAAAGTTTTAACAGCATTCTCTATATTGCATGAATTGTACCAAATTATTATTACTTTATATTTTCCCACACAAGCATATCCAAGTGCTTGGTGATGATGTTTGCAGAGTAGGGATGTATTATAAAAATAAGACTCATCAGCCTGGTCGGTGTGGCTCAGTGGTTGAGCACAGACCTATGAACCAGGAGATCATGGTTTGATTCCTGGTCAGGGCATATGCCCTGGTTATGGGCTCCATCTCCTGTGTGGGGTGTGCAAGAGGCAGCGGATCAATGATTCTCTCTTATCATTGATGTTTCTATCTCTCTCTCCCTCTCCTCTCCTCTCTGAAATAAATAAAAATATATACTTTTAAAAAGATAAAACTCACCCACCAGACTAGATCATCAGTAGAAGAAATAACATGTGTTTTTCTCGAGGCCATTCCAAAAATAAAAAAATAATTATTATATTAATGGATGCATACAAATCAAAAAACAACAATTTGGGATGTTTTAAGACAGTTGCTTAATTAATTAGCCTCTGCATACTGGCTTGCCACATTGCTTATTCTTATGGGGGCTCCACATGCTGTGACACTGGCCCTGGTTGGCTGCAGCAGCAGTGATTTCCAGCGTCTTACCATATCTTAAGACAAGGCAAAATCAAACAAACTAGTCAGCATGTCACCTAGGACACTTTCTCACAGTCAGCAGGAAACACATTTTTCATGAGATTGCTATTTTTATTTACAAAAAAAATGTGGGGCTGTTTGTTGTATCATCATTAAAACAGTCAGGGGATAAGGAAAAGTTGATGGATAACTTCCTGGTATAAATGAATTTTTTTTTTTAACTCCCCTAAGAGTAGAGTTCAGTAACACACTCTAACACAGTAATACAGATTTTAGTTCTTATAAGAAGAAACCTCGACAATAATGTCCTAAGTTTGGTAAGAGTTCATTTTGTACAAGGCAAAGCAAAGGAAAAGGGTTGAAGAAAGTGAAGCAAAGTGCTTTCATCAGTGATGAACTATGTGTTTTCTTTCACATCAGTGAAAGTGTCCTTTATCTTTGGCTATAATTCTAGAAGAGGCTTTCCTATGCCAGTCCCGGAGCAAGAAAGGCCCCAGCTGGCTACAGATTTCCATGCCTACCTGCCCTACATTGTACAATGTGGGTTATTATCAGTTTATTTTCCTTTTCCTGCAACAAAATATGAGGTCCATGAAAGCAGTTTTCTGTCAGCTTTCTTACCACTATACACCCAGTTCACAAAAAAAGCATTTAATATTTGTTGAATGTATGTATAACTATGTAAAGTTTTCAGCAGTGAACTTTTGTTTTTGGTTGTGTTACCTTTTATTAGCTGAAAGAGGATATTCATAGTCAACAGCACAGAGTTAAAAAAAAAAAAAAGATTAACAAAAGCATGTAAAAAAGTTCCTGTACGACGATTTGTACACATATTTACAGAAAGTATGTTTCCAGTAACATTCCTGTATGCACGGTAAATATCTGAAATTAAACACCAGCTATAAACACCAATATGTAGACATTTCTGCCTGCCTATTACAATGGTTCTCAAACTTTTTAGTCTCAGAACAACTTTACACATTCAAAATTGAGGACTACAAAGAGTTTTGTGGGTTATATCTATAGATACTCACCATATCAGAAATTAAAACTAATAATATTTAAAACATGTTTTATTTATTCATTTCAAAATAGCATAGCTTGTTTTTATAAATAATTACTATAATTTTCAAAACAAAAAAGTGAAGGAGTAGGAATTTTAAAATTTGGCTAATCTTTGTAACTTCTCTTCAATGTCTAGCTTAATAGAAGGCAGCTAGTTTCCCATAACTGCTCTTATATTCAATCTGTTGTAATATCTGATATCATGAGATTGACAAATGTCTTTTGTTCAAATAAGAAGATCCATGAAATACCTGTAATTAGCATTATACTAATTATTACTTTCCCCCTAAGATCAGAAACAAAGCAAATATGTCCAATCATGCCTCTCCTATTCAACATAGTACTGGAGGTGCTAGACAGTGCTGTGGGGAGATAAAAAAAAAGTAAAATAAATAAATAAATCTTTCTATTTGCAGATGACACGATTATTTACATAGAAAACCCAAGGAATCTATAAAACCAAACCAAAAGCAAACCAACCAACTAACAAAAAAACCTAAAACTTGCTAGAAGTGAGTGAGTCCAGTAAGATAATCTTTAATTTCTATATGTTAGCAATAAAAACGTGGACATAAAATTATAATCACTCAAAAAAATGAAATACTTAGGTATAAATCAAACAAAACCTATAATACAGAACTTGCAGGCTTAAAACTGTAACATAATGAAAGAAAAATGGTCTAAATAAGTATTCATGGATTAGACAATTCAACAGAGTAAACATGACAATTCTTCCCCAATATATATAACAGATATAACACAATTCCCGTCAAACACTAGCAAGATTGATGTTTCTGATTTCTTGGGATATAATCCTAGAAGTGCAATCACTGGGTCAAATGGGAGTTGCATTTTTAATTTTTTTGAGGAAACTCCATACTGTTTTCCACAGAGGCTGTAATAGTCTGCATTCCCACCAGCAGGGTATGAGGGTTCCCTTTGCAACACATCCTCGGCCACACTTGTACTTTGTTTATTGGTTGATGGTAGCCATTCTGACAGGTCTTAGTTGGTACCTCATTGTCATTTGATTTGCATTTTTCAGATGATTAGTGACTGAGCATTTTTTCATATGCCTCTTGGCGTTCTGTATGTCCACTTTGGAGAAGTGTCTGTTTAGGTCCTTTGTCCATTTTTTTTAAGTGGATATTTTAAGTTGTATGAGTTCGTTATAAATTTTGGAGATTAACCCCTTATCCGATGTATTATTGACAAATACGTTCTTCCATGCAGTGGGTTCTCCTGTTATTTTGTTGATGGTTTCTTTTGTTGTGTAGAAGATTTTAATTTTGATGTAGTCCCATTTGTTTATTTTTTCCTTAGTTTTCATTGTCCTAGGAGATGTATCGGTAAACATATTGCTATGAGAGATGTCTGAGATTTTGCTGCCTATGGATTCTTCTAAGATTTTTATGGTTTTACATCTTATATTTAAGTCTTTTATCCATTTTGAGTTTATCTTTGTGTATGGTGTAAGTTGGTGGTCTAGTTTTTTTTTCATGTATCTGTCCAATTTTCCCTATACCACTTATTGAAGAGACTATCTTGACTCCATTGTATGTTCTTGCCTACTTTGTCAAATATTAATTGAGCATAATGGCTTCAGTCGATTTATGGGTCCCCTGTTCTGTTCTATTGGTCTATATGCGTGTTCTGTGACAGCCAGCTGTTTTGAGTACAATGGCTTTCTAGTATAACTTGATATCTGGTGTTGTGATCCCTTCAACTTTGTTCTTCTTTCTCAAAGTTGCTGTGGCTATTCGGGATCTTCTTTTATTCCATATAAATTTTTAAAGAGTTTGTTCTAGGTCTGTGAGATATGCCCTTGGTATTTTGATAAGGTGGTATGGACATCTTAATGATGTTGATTGTACCAATCCATGAACATGGTATTTTCTTCCACTTGTTTATTGTTATGCCCAGATTTCAAGATCCCCAAGAAACCACATCAGGGAGCCAGCCAATCCGATGCAAAAGCAGAAGAATCTGTATTTCAAGCTAGCTTGAGCTCCCCGTCCACCAGACTCACTGACACAACGGCAAACCAAGTGGCTGAGAGAGAGAACCCCACCTAGAGACGGGTTTTAAAGGGGGGGTTGGAGTAATGGGAGGAGAAAGGACTGTGCTCTGCCGATTGGCCAGGCGCAAGTCGATGTCTTGTTCCTGGGTATGGCTAGCAGAGTCTTAGACTTCCGGGAAGAAGCTTCTTGCCAAGTACATGGCCTAGGTAAGATGGAGGACGTAGCCCTTACCCTGGGGCAAGATGGAGGGCGTAGCCTTTACCCTGGGGCAAGGTGGAGGGCCTAGCCCTCTCCCTTTCATTTATATCTCCCTCTATCTCTTTTTTCAACATCCTGTAGTTTTCTGAGTGCAGGTCTTTTACCACCTTGGTTAAGTTTATTCATAGGTATCTTAATTTTTTTGTTGTAATCATAAATGGGATTGTGGTTTTTAGTTTCCCTTTCTTTGAGCTCATTATTGGTGTATAAAAATTCCATAGATTTCTGGGTGTTAATATTATATCCTGCATTCCCTATGTTCATATCAGCACAATTTAAAGTAACTAAAATTTGGAAACAGCCTAAGTGCCCAGCAGCAGATGAGTAGTTTAAAAACTGTGGTACATTAAACAATGGCATACTATGCTGCTGTAAGAAAGAAAGAACTTTTACTATTTGCAACAGCATGGATGGACCTGGAGAACATTATACTAAGTGAAGTAAGCCAGTCAGAGAAAGATAAGTATCACATGATCTCACTCATATGTGGAATATAATGAACAACATAATATGATGAATAAAAATAGATCCAAAGACATAGAATCATTGAACAGACTGTCAAACCTCAGAGGGAAGGGACAGGAAGGTGGATGGGTAGGTAGGATCAACCAATGAACTCATATGCATATATGCATAACTGATGGTCACTGACAATAGGGTTGTGAGGCCTGAGGTTGGGGGGCAGGAGCAGGCTGGGAGAAGTCAATGGGGGAAAATGGGGACATATGTAATATTTTAAACAATGAGAATTTAAAACAAAACACTAGCAAGATATTTTTCTAGATATAAACTAAATTATTCTAAAATTTATATGGAATTGAGAAGAACTTACAATTGTTAAAATTTTTGAAACAGAAGGAAAAACTGGAAATAATCTTACTATATGAGTTCAATATACAAAATTGTGTAGTATTGACAGAAGGAGAGATTATCTATACTAATAAAAGGGTAATATGCTAATTAGACTGGATAGACTGGCCATCTTCCAGACGTCCTTCCGGACAAAGCCACGGTGACGGGAGCTGAGACAGAAGCTGTTAAGTGTAATCAGACCGGCAGGGGAGAGCAGTTAGATGTGTTCAGGTCGGCAGGGGAGAGCAGTTAGGAACAATCAGGCCAGCAGGGGAGAGCAGTTAGGGGCATCAGGCTGGCAGGCAGAGGCAGTTAGGGGTGATCAGGCTGGCAGGGGAGCAGTTAGACATGATCAGAAAGGCAGGCAGAGGTGGTTAGGGGTGATCAGGCAGGTAGGCAGAGAAATTAGGGGCAATCAGGCAGGCAGAAGAGGGGTTAGGTGCAATCAGGCAGGCAGGCAGAGTGGTTAGGGGCAATCAGGCAGGCAGGCAGAGTGGTTAGGGGCAATCAAGCAGGCAGGCAGGTGAGCTGTTAGGAGCCAGTGGTCCCGGATTGCAAGAGGGATGTTTGACTGTCAGTTTAAACTGGCAGTCGGACATCCCCCAAGGGGTTCCAGATTGGAGAGAGTGCAGGTCAGGCTGAGGACCCCGCTGTGCACGAATTTTGTTTACTGGGCCTCTAGTTGGAACAGAACAGAGAACCTAGAAATAGACCCACAGAAATATGACCAAGTGTTATTTGACAAAGGTGAAAAAGCAATTCAATGAAGAAAAGATAGTTTTTTTCAATCTTAACCTAAACCTCAGAGCTTATATATAAATTAAGTTAAAATGAATAGTGAACTTAAATTGTAATTTTTTAAGAAAAATATATGAGGTAATCTTTGAGTTTTAAAGCTAGGTAAACAGTTCTTAGACTTGACATAAAAAATACAATCAATAAAAGGAAAACTTGAAAACACAACCTCATCAAAATTAAAAACTTTGACCATGAAAGACCCTGTTAAGAAGACAAAAAGAGGATAAAAAGACAGGCTATCTACTTGGAAAAAGTATTTGCAAATGACATCTCACAAAAGACTCTTTCTAGAATATATAACAAACTCTCAAAGCTTAGCAGTAAAAAGAAACAATTCAATTAGAAATGAGCCAAAGAGATGAAGAAACACTTCACTGAAGAGGGTATACAGGTGGAAAATAAGTACATGAAACATTATTCAATATCATTAGCCCATCTGGGAAACGCAAATTTAAGCCAGGAAGAGATATTGCTATACAGTTATCAGAATGGCAAAAATAAAAAAAAATAAAAAATAGTGACAACACCAAGTGCTGGCGAGTATGTGGAGAGATTGTTTCACTTAACTTATACATGGTTGGTAGGATTGCAAAATTGTGTGACCCCTCCGGTAGACAGTTTTTTAAAAGCTAAACATGGAACTACCATACAACCTAGAAATAGCATTCCTGAATATTTATTTCAGAGAAATTAAGACATCCTAGAATAAAAGCCTAATAATATGCTAAGTGTCCAGTCGTCGGGTCATCTGTTCAATCAATCAAAGCGTAATATGCTAATGATATGCTAAGGCCACTCAACCTCTCACTATGATGTGCACTGACCATCAGGGGCAGATGCTCCAACCAGTACGTTAGCTTGCTGCTGGGGTCAGGCCAATCGGGACTGAGCTAGATGGGCTGGACAAGCCCTGGAACCCTCCCGCAGTTCCTCCCCGGCTGGTCAACCTCCCATGTGTGTCCCTCCCTAGCTCCTATCATGCACTGGTGGGGTCCCTTGGCCTGGCCTGCTCCATCTAGAAATCTGGGACCCCTCAGGGGATGTCAGAGAGCCACAGGCCAGGCTGAGGGACCCCACTGGAGCACAAGTTCATGCACTAGGCCTCTAGTATTCACATAAAAGCCTATATACAAATGTTTATAGCAACTTTATTCATAATAGCCCCAAATTGGAATCAATCCAGATATTAAAAGAATTAATAGCTAAACATTGCATCTATATCATGGAACATCAGGAAGACCCGACAATTTAGACAGATATACAAGTACCAAAAGGTTACATATTGTATGATTCAATTTGGATAGCATCTTTTAAATGTCAAAATTATAGAAGTAAAGAACTGATTATTGTTTGCCAGCTATTAAGGACAACAGGAAGGGTGGATGGAAAAGTCATTGTTGCTATAAATGAGTAACAGGAAGAATCTTTGTGATGGACTTGTTCTGTATTTGATTATACGAGTGTCAATATCCTTGTGATATTGTACTACAGTTTTAAAGATGTTAAGTTACATTGAAGAGACTGGGTAAAGTGTTTTTGGGATCTTTCTGTATTATTTCTTTCAGCTGAATTTGAAACTACAATTATTTCTCAGAATAAAAAGTATATACTTTACTTTTCAAACTGGAAATACTCTTACTGGCTTTGGAGGGGTGGTAACTAGTATAGCATAGAGTTAGTTAAAATTAGTTTATTTTTTTGATTTTTAAAAATTGGAAGACATAATGACTAGTACTGTTCTAAGAATTTAAGTAAATACTTTTCATAATAATGGGAGGAAGAGTGTTTATTGGGAGTGTTAAAATTTTTGTTCTAAATATGATTTAACTGGGATAATTTAACTAGTGTATTTGTACTATTCTAAAGATATAAGAGCAAGCTCTTTAAGACTTTGCATACCTCAAGAGCACTAAAAATATGTTGCCAAGGGAAGTTGTTCATTTTCAACTGCTTTCATTGTCTTGAAAGACTCAGTAGTTCTTATTTGCAATGATAGTGGGAAGGAATAAAAAGTAATGGATATTCTAGTGGCAATTTCTTTTATTCCTTCTCTATAAAACAGTAGAAATATATAGAATGTATGGCTAAATATTTTATAATATTTGTGGCAGATACTTGAATGGTCTAACTTACATACATTCCAGGTCTTGTCTAGTGTTCTTCATGTTTTGCAGAGGCTGGAAAGCAAAACAATAAAAAAATAAATAATTTGCATTTTTAAGATTCCCTTGTGGGTAGATTTTTGGATGTGTTTGGGTTCTGCCAATCCCATCATCTTGGCAAGACTTGGATACGGGGCTGAATCGTGAAGGGCAGAAGGCAAGAGGCCAGCTTCCATTTTATGGCTTGGTCATGGTAGAGGCAGCTAGCTTCTGTAGTTCTCATTTCTGCTGCTCAGGGCCTCTTTCCCACTCACAGAAGATACAGTGTGATTCCTAGGACTGGGAGTTGCCTGGAGCATTACCCTGGAGCCCATTCTCACATTGTCACCAGTACTTGGTGATAAATTCCTTTCTGCTTAACCCAATTAAAGTGAATTTTGTTACTTGAACCCTAACCAATACTGTGTTACTAGATAAAAAGCAAAGAAAATATTGTAAAATATACTACAAAGTAGAAATGGAAAGCTGAAGGTCTTAGCTAAGAAAGGAAAACATGGTTTGGGCCGAGATTGCAAGATGGGACCTACTTCAGAGAAATGAAAGAAAGCTAGGAAAAGGCACATGATTTCAAGTCCTAGAATAAATCAGTGACAACAGAATCACCCTTATATTATGACTAAGTTCTGGAAATTAACCTGAAACAAGCCCTTGTTCCCATCCAAGTATCTCTATTACCACTTAGCCTCCTGGAAACCACATTAGAAAAAACCTATAATAATAAAAGGATAATGTGCTAATTAGACCAAACGTCATTCCGGATGTCCTTCTGGATGAAGCCAGGGCCGGAGTGCAGCCTGGGTCCCGGGTTCCAGAGGGAAGCTGGTGCTGGCAGCCGGGGGAAGGGAGGCCAACTCTTGCATGAATTTCATGCATCAGGTCTCTAGTAAAGTATATGACTGCAGAAGTGGCTTGTTTGCAGGATATCCTGACCTGCTTGCTGATGTCTGAAATACCTTTAACAGGGAACAAGTTATACATAATTATAAATAAAGGTGTAGAAATGAAAATGCTAGTTGAATTGATGTGCAAAACTCATCAGTAGTAAAGAGCAATTGGTTAATTAAATCATAGTGAATGATAATTTCAGGACCCTTATTGTTTTGGTGATATAACTGATTATTATTGATAGAGGGCCTACTATGAACCTGGCACAGATCCTCAAGCTTTCACACACTCCATGTAATTTAGTGTCTCTACAACTCTATAGTTCTGTACAGTATTTTTATTCCCACTTCCCAGGTATAGACACTGAGAATCAGAAAGATGAAAAAACTTGCCTGAGTTATGAAGACAAAGACCTGAACAGAGTCCTATTCAATTTCATAATTTTGAATTGGGTCAAGTCTATTTGCCTTTACAAAGGTAAGGATAAATTGAAACTGTGCTCAGATAGAGTTTTCTCATGGGAAGGCAGACTGGAAGTTCTCTTCTACATGATTTATACCCATTTCCTTTTAAGATGGCTTACTTTTAAAGATTTATTAATAACAACCACAACAAATAGCATTTGTATATCAGTTTACAATCTACTCTATTTTTCTTGTAATTTATTTTTTATACATTATCTCTTTCTACCTTCACAACAACTCAGTAGAGAGAATCACTCTTCCTTTCTAATTTTAAGATGGAAATTGAACCCTAAAAGTGAAGTTATTGCCTCAAAGCACTCAGTGAGTGAAAATTTTGGATCCTAAATGCAAGGATTTAGTCCCCAATTTTCACTACAATCTATTATTGCTTAGAGAGACAAGCACTGACCTGAAGACCTTCAAGGCATCCTGAGCCACACAGAGGGCCAAGGTTACAGAAAAAATGGTTCTGTTTCATACTTATCCAGTTCATTCCAGTGGCTGCCTGCACTATTACCTGTTAGCTGTTTATGTCTGTTCTCTCAATATTCTGGACAGGACAGCCTGTGAGTGCTGGCATTTTACTATCTTCATTTTAATAGTTCTTGTACCTAACATAATGCCTTGCATAGAGTAGACATTCAATATATTTTGATTAATGAGTACCTTCAAAATTTAACTTTCAAAGCAGAATAAAAATATTAAAGTTTTTCCTCCAATGTTTTAAATGATTGGTTTTTCTTCAATACTATGATGGATTTTGTATTGGTGACTAGCATGATGCTTAAGAAATATTGCTTCGCCCTAACTGGTTTGGCTCAGTGGATAGAGCCTCGGCCTGTGGACTGAAAGGTAACAGGTTCGATTCCAGTCAAGGGCATGTACCTTGGTTGCGGGCACATCCCCAGTAGGAGGTGTGCTGAAGGCAGCTGATCAATGTTTCTTTCTCATCAATGTTTCTAACTTTCTATCCCTCTCCCTTCTTCTCTGTAAAAAAATAAATAAAATATATTTTTTTAAAAAAGAAATAAAATATATTTTTTAAAAAAAGAAATATTGCTTCATGTGTTTTAGAAAAAAAAAACACCACACATTTTTACTACCAGCTATATTTGGTCAAATATTTTACCAAATATTATGCTACTAATTTAAAAATATTGATAGAAGCACCCTTTCTAGAAGAGTACATTATTGTGATTTCCTTCCCCCTCCACATATTGGATTAGAATTTTTTTGTGTGTGTGCCAAAACCAAATGGCAGTAATACCAGCCTTTGGAATCATGATAAATGAAGTTGCCCAAAACCAAACGTGAAATTCAATCTGGGCCTTAAGTCATATTGCCAAGTGCTGGCCAATGAAAACAACCATTAAGAGAAAGGATCCTGATTTATTTCTTTTATTTTCTCATGCAGACAGAGCATTTGTGGTCAAATGGCACATAAATTGAATTAAAAATTCCAATTTTAAGTCTTTTTTTTGGCCTTTGTGTATGATGGAAAACAATTGCAAATCTGCTCTGGAAATCTCCCAGGTTTGAATGGATGTTTGCATTACAGAATGTTCTGAGGTTTGTTGTGTGCCCTGAAGGTGGTGGTTACTGTATGATGCCTTTTTCCCCCCTTAACTGCAGGAAACATCTAGCTCTATTGAAAGTATCCATATACTTTTCAGGTCATTTTCAGCCCTGGATATATAAATACTTCAAAGAGTTGTTGACTTGGATATTCATGTGTGGCTACAGGATTTATAATGTTTGAAAGGCAAATAGAAATAGAGCAGAAATCTGATGACCCCAAGTCATTCTAAATCACCTTGCTGCTAGGAAAGTTGCTTTTCTTGTCCTTTGTCTATTGTAATAAAGAAGAGTACTCCTTGTTTGAAGATGTTTATTAGAAATAATTCTGAATTAATTTACACAGACTGAATTTATTTATGAATCAGTCAGTAGTAGTTTCAGTGATTATGGCCTATGAAAGATCAGAAAGAATTACATGGGATATGAATATGAAATAAAAATAGATTTAGAATTGGGCCAAACCAATGAACTTTCGATTTTATATATTGACTAGAAGCCTGTTGCATGAAGATTCGCACAATAGGCTTTCCTCCTTTCTTCCCCTGGCTGCTGGCACCAGTTTTCCTCCGGCACCCAGGATCCAGACCTTTGCTGCAGTCGCAGCAGAGAAGCCAAACCTCTTCAGTCTTCAGTCTTCAGTCTTCACTCTGGCCAGAGCCTTCAGTCTTTGCTCCATGCCTGCATATACAAATTAACCGCCATCTTTGTTGGGTTAATTTGCATGGTTGCTCTGATTGGCTGGTGGGTATAGTGGAGTGACACCAATTTGCATGTTTCTCTTTTATTAGTGTAGATTTTAGAACTATTCATATTATATTAGAGCTAGCCTTTTTTTGATTTATCCACTGCCTTAACCATTTACTATTTTATCAATTTTAGAGGCTGAATTTTATTTACCTTTGCAAAATCATGTTACCTGTGTAATCCAGCACTATTATTAAGCCAGTTCATAATACATCATACTCAGTAAATAGTTGTTAATTCTTTAAACACTCTGTATATATGTTGTATAAATGCCCTTTAGTTGTATTCTTGATGAACATATGCCAAGTGTGGATTTAAATTATTCACTTTAATACAAAATCCAATCTAATAAAAGACAAACATTCAAATTGACTGTACCTTTACTATGCCTTAAGCCATGCCCACCAGTCAATCAGAGCGACTATATGCAAATTAACCCAACCAAGATGGCGGCCGGCAGCCACGGAGCTAAAGCGAGCAGGAGGCTTGGTTGCTCCAGTGATGGAGGAAGCCAAGCTTCCCACCTGCTGCGGCCGGCTCTGAGCTCCACTGAAGGCAACAAAGTTTCAATTATAGAAGGTAAATAAATCCCAGAATAAAAAAGAAAAAAGGAGAGGCTGGGAGCTTCCATCGCCCGGGGCCTTGGCCAGCCTGAAAACAGCCATCAGCCCCTCACCCAGGCTGGCCAGGCACCCCAGTGGGGACCCCCACCCTGAAGAGGGTGTGAACAGCCTGCAAACAGCCATCAGCCACTCGCCCAGGCTGGCTAGGCACCCCAGTGGGGACCCCCACTCTGAAGGGGTGCGAACAGCTGCAAACAGCCATCAGCCCCTCACCCAGGCTGGCCAGGCACCCAAGTGGGATCCCCACCCTGATCCGGGACACCCTTCAGGGAAAACCAGCCCACCCCCACCCATGCACCAGGCCTCCATCCTATATAATAAAAGGGTAATATGCAAATTGACCCTCACAGCAGAAAGACTTGGAATGACTGGTCACTATGACACACACTGACCACCATGGGGCAGATGCTCAATGAAGGAGCTGCACCCTGGTGGTCAGTGCACTCCCACAGGGGGAGGCCTGCTCAGTCACAAGGCAGGCTGAGGGCTGCCAGTACAGCGGTGGTGGTGGGAGCCTCTCCCGCCTCCTCAGCAGTGCTAAGGATGTCCGACTGCAGCTTAGGCTTGCTCCCTGCTGGCAAGTGGACATCCCCTGAGGGCTGCCGGGCTGCCAGAGGGATGTCTGACTGCCAGCTTGGGCCTGATACCCCAGGGAGAGGGCCTAAGCCAGCAGGTGGACATCCTCTGAGGGGTCCCAGACTGCAAGAGGGCATAGGCTGGGCTGAGGGAACCCCCGAGTGCACAAATTTTTGTGCACCGGGCCTCTAGTAAATTATATAATAGAGCAAAATCTTCAGATTATAGGATTTATTTAAACTAGTTCTTTTGAGATTAATGCTACTAAATTTTTGAATTTTTTTTCTTTATGTTCAGATAGAGATAGACATTCTTGAAATAAATTATACCACTGGTGGCTGAATCCTGCCAAAAAGAAAATAAGTCATTTGGCCTCCTGTTTTTTACCTGAATATATCTATATTTAAACACATTCTATGGCTTAAAAAAAACAGATAAACTATCTCATTTATATTGCTCTTCTTTCTAAAATATATATATTTATAATCTTTCTATGTTGTAACTTTTGTAGTTCTGTATTCTAGATGAATTTTGGAATAATATAGTCTCAGAGTAACAATGCAAAATGTTAGGCCTATTTAGTGCAATGTTATACTGTCATTGATGCTATTAGTATTTGGATAGAATTTTTACAATTTTTTTCTTATTTAGAAAAGCTTATGATTAAGAAGATATACATCAGTCTTCAAAACACTTTCTGGCTTAATTCATAAATAAGATTAATGCAGAGGGGAAATTATCTTTTATTGAATCACGTATTTGGCAATTTTCAGTATAAATAGTCATTTATTTTCTTACTCAGTGTTTGAACTTTGGCTTTTTTCTGGAAGTTGTAACTAAAAATTGCAAATAAAGAAGTCTTTTAAGTATAATATGTTTGACATTAATTAGTTTCCATTCTTGGATACTGACATGAAAGCATAAATTTATGTCTTAGTCTCAGGAGACTACACTTAATAAATGGATGAATATTTTTAAAAAAGCAAAATAAAAAACAGCTTTGCATGCCAAATGAAAGTAGGAGCCTATGTTAAGAGAAAATAATGGAGAGCAGCCTTTCCTATGTATCAGGCATTTAGAATAAAGATTTAGAGAATGTCAAGTGACCTGATATTAAGTGATCTTCCTATTTTTTTGTAATTTTACTGTAATGTCTTTATTATATACTAATGGCCCAGTGCACAAAATTTATTCACGGGAGGGGGGGTTTCCTCAGCCAAGCATTCACCCTCTCCAATCCAGGACCCCTTGAGGGATGTCCTAAACTGGCAGTTGGGCATCCCTCTCGCATTCTGGGATCACTGGCTCCTAACCGCTCACCTGCCTGCCTGCCTGATTGCCTGTGACTCCTCTGCCTGCCTGCCTGATAGCCTCTAACTGCCCACCCCTGCCAGTCTGATTGCCCCTAACTGCTTCTGCCTCAGCCCCCACCACCATGGCTTTGTCTGGAAGGAAGTCGGACTTCCAGAAGATGGCCTGTTGACCCGGTCTAATTAGCATATTACCCTTTTATTAGTATAGACTAGAGGCTCGGTGCACAAAAATTTGTGCACTCAGTGGGGGGGGGGGGGTGTCCCTCAGTCCGGCCTGTGCACTCTCACAGTCTGGGACCCCTCGGGGGATGTCCACTTGCCAGCGGGGAGCAGACCTAAGCTGCAGTTGAACATCCTTGGCATTGCTGAGGAGGCAGGAGAGGCTCCCACCACCACTGCTGTACTGGCAGCCATCAGCCTGGCTTGTGGCTGAGCAGAGCTCCCCATGTGAGAGTGCACTGACCACCAGAGGGCAGCTCCTGCATTGAGCGTCTGCTCCCTGGTGGTCAGTGTGTGTCATAGTGACCAGTCATTCCCAGTCTTTCTGCTGTTAGGGTCAGTTTGCATATTACCTTTTTACTGTATAGGATAGAGGCCTGGTTCACGGGTGGGGGCCAGCTGGTTTGCCCTGACTGTTGTCCCGGATCAGAGTGCCTGGCCAACCTGGATGAGGGGCTGATGGCTGTTTTCAGGCTGCCCACACCACCTTCAGGGTGGGGGTCCCCACTGGGGTGCCTGGCCAGCCTGGATGATGGGCTGAGGGCTGTTTTCAGGCTGCCCACACCACCTTCAGGGTGGGGGTCCCCACTGGGGTGCCTGGCCAGCCTGGATGAGGGGCTGATGGCTGTTTTCAGGCTTACTGTATCCCCTTTAGGGTGGGGGTCCCCCCTGGGGAGCCTGGTCAGACTGGATGAGGGGCTGATGGCTGTTTTCAGGCTTCCCGCACTCCTTTCAGGGTGGAAGTCCCCACTGGGGTGCCTGGCCAGCCTGGATGAAGGGCTGAGGACTGTTTTCAGGCAGGCCAAGCCTGCAACTGAAGCTCCCAGTCTCTCCTTTTTTTCTTTTTCTTTTTTTATTCTGGGATTTATTTACCTTCTGTAATTGAAACTTTGTTGTGGCTCCAGCTCTGAGCCGGGCTGGATGAAAGCAGGTACCTGGGGATTGTTTAGCTTCTATAATTGAAACATTATTGCTTAGAGTGTAGCTTAGAGCTGGGCCATGCAGGTGGGGAACCTTGGATTCCTCCATCACCAGGGCAACCAAGCCTCATGTTCACTTCAGCTTCGTGGCTTCTGGCCGCCATCTTGGTTGGCAGTTAATTTGCATATCACCCTGATTAGCCAATGGGAAGCATAGTGGAGGTATGGTTAATTACCATGTTTGTCTATTATTAGATAGGATAGATTATATAGGATAGGACTGCTTAAATGGGGAGGGGGGAGCCTTTTTCAGCAGGAGGAGATGCTCTTAGCAGACAAAAATACATAAACCCTATATCTGGACTGATAGCCAGCCATATGCACTATACTGCCAAACCAGTCATTAAAAATTGAACTGCTTTCTTACACCTTACACCAAATAGCTGTTGCCCTTAAAACCCCTCCTCAGCTCCCACCTTAGGTTCTGCCTTAGCAGTTCACCCAGATTTGGTTCTTATTTGTTGGTTTCTATGCCAGTCAGTGTCTCTGGGCCTGATCAGAGAGGCGGGGCTGATTAGCAGCCCCCACGGCTGCTGGCAAGGCCCAGAGAGAAAGAGAAGCAAAGGCTGATCAACAGCTGCCATGGAGGCTGCAGATCAGATCCTGCTTATTTCTCCAGGCCTCTCTCTGGGCCTGATCCGCAGCCCCCTCAGCAGTCAGTGTTGGGTCACCACGACCACAGTGGTGGCAGTCAGTGCTGGGTTGCCATGGTTCGGTCGAGCCTTTGGTCATTTTAGATGTTACGGACCCTGGCTCTTTATATATATAGAGAGAGATTAAATGCTAATTATGTATACAGTGGTGGACAAAAGTAGGTTTACAATTGTGAGGATGCAAAATAGAGTTTATTTTTATATTATTATTTATTAACTAGAGGCCTGGTGCACAAAAATTTGTGCAGTCGGGGGGAGAGGGGGTCCCTCAGCCCTGCCTGTGCCCTCTCACAGTCTGGGACCCCTCGGGAGATAACGACCTGCTGGCTTAGGCCTGCTCCCAGGTGGCAGAGGGCAGGCCCAATCCCTAGGTGCAGCCCCTGGTCGGGCTCAGAGCATGGCCGATTGGGGAGTTGGGGCGCCACCCCCTGTCATGCACAGAGCAGGGTGGATGGGGAGGTTGCGATGCCACCCCTAGTCACGCTCAGGGTAGGGCCGATTGGGGGGTTGGGGCACCGCCCTCTGTCACACTCAAGGTAGGGTCAATAGGGAAGTTGCGGCGCCACCCCCTGCCACGCACAGAGCAGGACCCATCAGGGGGTTGGGGCTCCGTACCCTGTCACACACAGAGCAGGGCCCATCAGAGGTTTGGGGAGCTCCCCCTGTCATGCACAGAGCAGGGTCAATCAAGGGTTTGGGGAGCTCCCCCCTGTCATGCACAGAGTAGGGCCAATAGGGGAGCTGGGGCACCGCCCCCTGTCACATACAGAGCAGGGCCCCTGGCGGGGGGGGGGAGTTGAGGCGCCACACCCTGTCACACTCAGGGCAGGGCCGATGGGGAGGTATGGCTCTACCCCGTCTCACATAGAGCAAGGCCCGTAGGGGGGTTGGGGCGCCGCCACTGTCACACACAGAGCCGCAGGGCAATCAGGGGGTTGGGGCGCCGCCCTCTATCACCCACAGAGCAGGGCCGATCAGGGGGTTGGGGCGCTGCCCCCTGTCACACACAGAGCCGCAGGGCAATCAGGGGGTTGGGGCGCCGCCCTCTATCACCCACAGAGCAGGGCCGATCAGGGGGTTGGGGCGCTGCCCCCTGTCACACACAGAGCCGCAGGGCAATCAGGGGGTTTGGGCGCTGCCCCCGTCACGCTGATCCCGGTGCCAGGAGGCCTCGCGGCTCCGCTGATCCCGCCCGGCAGGGTCACAGATCCGGGTCCCAGACCGCAGACAGCCTTGCCTGCTGCCGCCTGCCTTCAGTATGCAAATTAGCCGCCATCTTGTTGCTTCAGGGAGGGGGTCCCCACTGGGGTGCCTGGCCAATCTGGCTGAGGGGCTGAGGGCCGTTTTCAGGTTGGCGGGCGACTGGAGCTCCAAACCTCTCCTTTTTTTCTTTTCTTTTTATTCTGGCATTTATTTACCTTCTATGGCTGTCACTGGAGCTGAGAGCCGGCTTTCTCTCTGAGGCTCGGCTGAAAGCAGGTTTCTGGCCTTTGTTTTCTGTATTTGAAACAATGTTGCGACTCCAGCTCTGAGATCCCGGCTGACTGACAGGAGGTTTCTGGAGTTTTGTTTATCTTCTATAAATGTTACTATGTTTCCAACTGAAGCTCAGAGGCCAGCTAGTGAGGCGGGGAACGTTGGAGTCCACAGCAAGCAAGCCTCCTGTTAGCTTCCAGCTGCCTGGCTGCTGGCCTCCATCTTGGCTGACAGTTAATTTGCATAAGGATACGCTGATTAGCCAATGGGAAGGGTAGCGGTCGTACGCCAATTACCATGTTTCTCTTTTATTAGTGTAGATGATTGTATTATTTATTTGTATTACAACTGTAAACCTCCTTTTGTCAACCCCACGTATTTATGACCACATAAGTAATTATCAAGAGTGAATGACAATCACCTTTTAGGATTCACAATATTCATTAAATTGGCATATTGGACACTATCATTTTGTATAGAAGACCCTTCACATTTGGTAGTGATGCTTGAAACATTTCTAGAAACATTTCTGTCACATCTCTTTAAGTTTTGTCAACAATCCTAAGAGATTGACCTTACTCAGTGGCCTTTCTTCCAAAATAATGCAGGTGTGAGACTTCCCAAGGCTACTGATATCAATTTGTATAGAACAGAGTCATTGCAACAGAGAGGATAGGCCAGTGAGATGACAGATCAATGGTCTGACTACAGCTCTGGGATTGGTGTGAGGCTCAATACAAATTTTTCCAGTCATAAGTGAGGAAAAGGAAAGAAAGAACTGTTTTAGAGATAATGCCTTTCCTAATTCAGACCATACGGCCATTCAGTTTGAAAATTATGGAGATGATAGGAGGCAATTATCTTTTTTAAAAAATATATTTTATTGATTTTTTACAGAGAGGAAGGGAGAGGGAAAGAGAGTTAGAAACATCGATGAGAAAGAAACATCGATCAGCTGCCTCCTGCACACCTCCCACTGGGTATGTGCCCTCAACCAAGGTACGTGCCCTTGACTGGAATTGAACCCAGGACCCTTCAGTCCACAGGCTGACGCTCTATCCACTGAGCCAAACCAGTCAGGGCAGTTATCTTTTTTTTAAGGTGATTATTTAGTAAAATAAGTTTCTCTTGGCATATCTAGTCTCCCAATTAAAAAAAAAAAAAAAGCTAGTTTGTGGAATCCTGAAGTATAGAAACCACCAAGTTAAGCTGAGTTAAGAGGTTCACTCCACACATTAGTTTCCCTGAGTGGGTGATTGATTAAATTTATGGCTCATCACAGCAAAGCACAGCAAAGCAAAGCAAAACAAACAAACAAACCAAATAACAACAACAACACTTGTCATGATCCATAAACATCACTAGCAACAGACAAACAGTTAACAAGAAATTTCTGAACCCAAATTGTCTACCATCTTTATATAAAACTCTAGCTGTTTTTATAAAGGTTTGTCTATTAAAACATTATTATGTTTTGAATTTGTTTGGTTTCTTTTTAAAGACTATGTGTAGTTGATATGTAATAGGTTAAAAAGCCACAACTGAGATAAAGCTGTCCTGCTCTTGCAGGAAAGCCATAATGGAAGGTGGAGATATAGATGATGAAGGATATATGGAGAACACAGAAACTCAGATGTGCAGTCATTCAGACTTTTCTTGCCAAGACTTTTCTAATGATCAGGAAGAGCTGTGCATGCTGCCACACTGGATGAGATGACTAGGAATCAACAGTAGGAAATCAGCCAAAAGGCAGCGGAATAGTGTTCTTTAGAAGCCTATCGAAAAACCAGGAAAGCTGTGCTACATCCCCTTTCTGGTGAGAAATACTCCTTAATTATAATTGACCCAACAGTAAGTGCAGTTCTCACCACTCTTGGTTATCACTAGAAGAAATTGGTCTGAGGACCTGAGTAAGAGAGCAATGGCCAGGGAAAACTTTTAGGTCATGATAGACATCTTGATGCTTAGGTAGTCTTTTTAATTTAAAATCATGTTTTAAACTAGATTTCTACCTCTAATTGAATTTCTATGTCATAGGGTTCACAGATGTGCTTGAGGAGCATCTGAAAAATACTTAAAACTTCACAAAAATTTTTATTTTCAGATATGTTTTTCTTGAGTTAATGTCCACCACTTTAATTACTTTATATTTCTGCTCTGTGTTTTAAAATATTTCTTCTGTTTGATTGCCTGTGCTATTATTATTCATGCTCAACAAATGATTATTCTCACTTTTAGTTGATATACTGACTTTGGTAGGATGGGGTGGGAGGAGATACTAAAATAATATTTTCTGTGCTATAATAAATCTCCTTGAATGTTTATATTATTGTTGTTTTTGCTTAAGTTGTCATCTATATATTCTAAAAATTATATTTCCCCAGTAACTACTTTGGGGTGTTATTCTAGGTTGTCTTCTGGTTGCTGGTTCTCTTTAAATGCATTTTTCCTTACCTAATTATGACTCTTTTTATCCTTATGTGTTAGGTCAATAGTTGTTGGTTTTTTTTCAGCCTCCAAAAGAATGAGAGTTTTTTGTATCTGCAGAACAATGGTGGGAAATGTACACCCTTCTCTTGAGGGCATTATGTGCTTCTGCTTCTTCTCAGCAGTGAGAGTTGTCCACAGCATCAAGGAAAAGAAGCAATTCAGCTTTTATGTAGTTCTCTCCCAGTTCTTCCAGGGCCAAACAGGACCTTCTAGAACACTATCCTCTCAAAACACACACACACACACACACACACACACATACCTCTTCCTTGGGAGAGACAAAAGCAATTTTTAGGCCAACCTCTCTGGAAAACAGAGTCCCAGACCCTGTCCCAGGCTTCTTTCTCTGACTGGCTCCATCTGGCTTACAGATAACAAAGTACTGAGCTTGTTTTGTTATCCAGAAATTCCAGCTAGTTTCTCTGCCCTGAAAAGGTAGTTAAATGATGTTACAAGCGGGAAATGAGTTTTCAAACTGCCACCAACTCCCATCATCTTTTCAAAGGCATCTGTGAAAAAGAAGTTAAATTATATAGTGAAAAAATCATTAGAAGAAATAATGATTTTTCATTAAGTATTCACTTAATGAAAAAGAAGACAGTAAAGGAAAAAACAGAAGGACAAAAGAGACATGTAAACTGGCAGACATAGATTCAATGCTCAATCATAAAATAAAAAATATGAATACATTAAACAATTCAATCAAAAGGCAGAGATTACCAGACAACATTAAAATCTCTTAATCCATGAGCACATAACTTATAAAGCTATAATTCCGAAGCTATGTGCTGTTTATTGGAATCAAAATTTATATTCAAAGACAGAAATAGGTTAAAAGTAAAAGAATGAAAAAAGATATATTATAGTCATAAAAATATAACATGGTTCTATTAATATTAAATGAAATATACTTTAGAATTAATATTACTAGAAATAAAGAAGGATATTTTATAATGATTAAAGGGTTAACCTATCAGGAACTTATAGCACTTATAACATGTATGTAGAACCCCAAAATATTTGAAGCAAAACTACTGAATTGAAGGGGGAAATAGAGGATTCAACATGAAGGGTTAGTGACTTCACTATCTTACTTTTCATCTGTACAACACAACTAGGCAGAATATCAGAAAATATTTAACTTGGACAACACTAGAAACCAACTAAATCTAATAGTCATTGGAAGAACATTTCACCCCAAATTAGCAGAATATACATTTTTCTTAGGCACACATGTGGAATTCATAAAACAAGCCACAATAAATATTAAAAGATTAAAATTATACTAAGTATGTTTGATGATCACAATGGAATGAAATTAGAAAGAAAAAACAGAAGAATATATGAAAAATTAATAAACATGTAGAAATTAACACTCTCCTAAGTAACAGATGGGTCAAGAATACATCACAAAATAAATTGGAAAATATTTTTACATATATGTAAAGGAAAACAGAACATAATGAAACTTAAGGGTTGAAATGAAAGCAATTATTTAAGGAAAGTTTATAGCTGTAAACACTTCAATTAAAAAGAAGAAAAATCTCAAATTAAAAACAAACGTTTCACTTTAAGACACTTAAAAAAGAAGAGCAAACTGTACCTAATGAAGCAGAATGGAAAAATAATGAAATAGAGAACTGAAAAATAGAGAAAACAAAGGCAAAAGTTGATTTTCTGTAAAAATCAACAAAATTGACAAATTCATGACCATGAGTTAGGCAAAGTTTTCTTTGATATAAAGCCAGAAGCACAAGTAGCAAAAGAAAAAAATAGATACATTGAACTCCATCAAATTTAAAGATTTTGCTCTTCAAAGGAGACCAGCAAGTGAAAAGATAACTCTTAGAATTAGGGAAAATGTTATTTTCAAAACATGTCTGATAAGAGACTTGAATATGAAGTGTATAAGGAACTCTTTAAGCTAAATAATATAAATATAAACAATCTAACTTACAAATAAGCAAAGCAATTGAACAGACATTTCTCCAAAGAATGGCCAGTGAGCACATAAAAAAATGCTTGACATCATTAGTCATTAAGGAAATGCAAATAAAAACTCCAATTCATTATAGTTTTACAACCATTAAAATGATTGTAATACAAAAACCCAGGAGTCTGCTCTTAGGTATATGCTCAAGAGAAATGAAAACATATTCCTACACAAAAATTTGAACATAAATTTTCATAGAAACATTATTCATAATAAAAAAATGTTTCAATGACCCAAATATTCATAAACTGATAAATGGATAAACAATTGTATTATAGCCATATAATGGAATACTATTCAGCCATAAAAAGGAATTAAATATTAATATATACCATATGAATGCACCTTATGCTGTTGAAAGAAGTCAGAAACAAAAGTCAACATTTTGTATGGCTTTGTTTACATATAATATCCAATTAGAATAGGTAACTATAGAGACAGAGAGTATATTAGCGGTTGCCTAGGGTTGGGGAGAAACAAATTGAGGAATGACTTAATGGGTACTAGGTTTCTTTTTATGGTATTAAAATATCCTAAAATTATATTATAATAATTGTTGTACAACTCTGAATTTTCTAAAAGCCACTTAACTGTACACTTTAAATAGATGAATCTTATAATATTTAAATTATATTTCAATAAAGCTGTTTTATATGTATGTACTAATGTATGTATGGTATATCTACTATTTTTTCAGGCACTATACAAGGAGCTGAGGATATACTGTCGAAAAAAATATTTACATGATTTATGAAGTCTTAGTAAATATATACAGTAATCAAGATGGTGTGGTATTGGTGGAGAACTAGACATAAAGATAAAGTAGAAAAGAGAACCAATAGTTATATTCATAGAAATACATTTAACTGTTTTGAGGAAGATGCAAAAACAATTCAATGGATGAAGTGCTTTTCAATGAATGGTGCTGGAGCAATTGGACATTTTTTGTTCCTTCTTCCTCCCCTCCAAACGAAGAACCCTGGCTTAAACTTCCCACTTCATACAAAAATTAACCCAAAATGGATCATAAATTTACATGTGAAATATAAAATAATAAAACTTTTAGAAAAAATGATAAAAGAAAATTTTTAGGATTTAGGGAGAGGCAATGATTGTTAAGATTTGACACACAAAAAAACTAACCATAAACATAATCGATAAATATGTTCTCATCAAAATTAAAAACTTTTGCTCTGTGAAAGACTGTATGATGGTTAAATTTACTTGTCAACTTGACTGGGCCAAAGGGTGCTCATATATTTGATCAAACCTAATTCTGGGTGTGTCTCTAAGAGTGTTTCTGGAAATGATAAACAATTGAATTCATAGACCTAGTAAAGAAGATTGCACTCCCTTAAATATGGGTGGGCCCCATTCAATCAATCCAACCCAAATAGATTAAAAAAAAATGGCTGAGTTAAGAGGGAAATCCCTCTGTCTACTACCTTGAGCTGGGCATTGTTTTGTTTGTTTGTTTTTCCTGCCTTTGGACTTGAACTAAAACATTAGCTCTTTTTGGGTCCTAAGCCTGTCAGCTTCAGACTGGAACTTATACCGTTGGTTCTCCTGGTCTTCAGCCTTCAGACTTGGACTGGGATTGCACCATTGGCTCTTCTGTGTCTCCTGCTGGTTGACTCTAGATCTCAGGATTCTCAATCCCCATAATCATGTGAGCCAATTCCATACAATAAATCTCTTTATACATTGATTCTATTTTCTCTAGAACCCTAACACACCCTGTTAAAAGGATGGAGAGAGAAGGTACAAAACAGGAAAAAAAAATCTGCATGTCACCAATCTGTCAGACTCAGAGTACATGTAACAAACTTTTAAAACTCAAAAGTAAAAACTCCAAATAAATCCAATTAGGTAATAGGTAAAAGACTTAAATGAATACTTCACTGATGAGGATATACAGATAGCAAATAAGCATGTTAAAAGACTTTGAAAATCATTAGCCATTAGGGAAATGCAAATTTAGATGACAATGAGTTATCATTGCATGGCTATCAGAATGGCAAAAATAAAAATAGTGACAACAGCAAATGCTGGAGAGGATGCAGAAAAACTGATTGTTCATACATTGTTGGTGGGAACAGAAAATGGTACAAGTCATTCTACATAACAGTTTGGCAGTTTTTTGTAAAGCCAAATATGCAACTACCATGTGACTGACCAGTTGCACTCCTGGATATTTATCCCATAAAAAAGTAAATTTAGCCCTAGCCAGTTTGCTTAGTGGATAGAGCATTGGCCCACGGACTGAAGAGTCTCTGATTTAAATCCAGTCAAGGGCACCTACCTTGGTTGCAGGCTCAATCCCTGGCCCTGGTAGTGGCATGTGTGTGTGTGTGGGTGGGGGGGAAGAAGGGCAACCAACCGATGTGTTTCTCTCACTTAAATGTCTCTCTCTCTTTGTCTCCCTCCCTCCCTCCCTTCCACTCTCTTTAAAAAATCAATGGAAAAATATTCTTAGGTAAGGATTAACAAAGAAAAAAGTGTAAATTTATGTTTACACAAAAATCTGTTAACAAATGTTTATAACAATTTATCTGAAATATTCACAAAGTAGAAATAACCCAGATGCCCTTCAAAATGTAATGGTACATACATACTTAACAATAAAAAAATGGGTACATGCAACAACCTGGATAAATCTCCAGAGAATTATGCTTATAAAAAATTTTTTAAAAAGCCAACCCCAAAAGATTACATACTGTTTTCTTTCATTTATATGACATTCTTGAAATGACAATATTTTAGAAATGAGGACCCCTTAGTGGTTTCCAGGTGTTAGATATGGGTTGGGTGGGGTGAGTATGGCTACAAAGGGGAACACAAGGGTTCTGTGTAGTGATGAAATTGATCTGTATTTTGACAGACTTGTTTTCAAGATGTTGCTAGTGAGGGAAACTGGGTGAAGGATACATGGGATCTTTAAATTATTTTTTACAACTGCATATGAATATACATTTGAACCTTGAGCAACACAGGTCCACTCACCTGCAGATTTTTTTCAATAAGTATACAGTACTGAAATTTTTTTTTGAGATTTCCTTACTATCTTGGAGCAATTATATTTATTGGACTAGGTTGTATTAATTACACATAAAACAATTATACTGCTGCTGCTTCATTATCAATACATGAATTGTTATACCTGCAAATGGTTTTAAATTTCTTTTTCACATTATTTTGTTTTTTAGTGTTATTAAAATGTATAATGTCTACAGTGTTTTATACTAGAGGCCCGGTGCATGAAATTTGTGCACAGTGGGGGGGGGGGGGCGTCCCTCAGCCTGACCTGCACCCTCTCCAATCCAGGACCCCTCGGGGGATGTCTGACTGCCTCTTGCAATCCTGGATCACTGGATCCTAACCGCTCAGCTGCCTGCCTGCCTGGTCTCCCCTAACCACCTCTGCCTGTCTGATCACCCCTAACCACCTCTGCCTGCCTGACTGATCGCCCCTAACTGCTCCCCTGCTGGCCTGATCACCACTAACCACCTCTGCTTTGCCTCGCATGTGGGACCCAGGATTCCCTCCTCTGGCCGGTCACAGGCACCCGGGACCCGGGCTGGTTTCGACTGGGCTGGCTGCAGCCACAGGGGACTGTGGGTGGGTGGCTTCACCCAGGCCACAGCCGCAGGTGCCTGGGACCACGGGGTGGGTGGTTTGTCCCTCTCCTGGGCCACAGTCTGGCTGGTCCCCATTCCTCTCTCGTGAGCTCATTTGTGCTGGCTGGTCCCCATTCCTATCTCCCCAGTGTTGAGTGTCTGAACCGTTATGATGTGATGGCGTGAGGGTGTAACGACCATTTGCATGATAGCTCTTTATTATATACGATAAGACATTCATGATGTAGGTACTTATAGATGATTCATCTCATAAAGAGATAATGTAACCTTGATATTGATAAATACACTACAGTACTGTAAATGTATTTTTTCTTCCTTATATTTTTCTTAACATTTTTTTCCTCTAGCTTACTTTATTGTAAGACTATGGCATATAATACATATAATACACAAAATGTGTGTTAATCAACTATTGATGTCATCCGTAAGACTTCCAGTCAACAGGCTATTAAGTAGTTAGGTTTCGGAAAGTCAAAAGTTATACATGGGTTTGTGACTGCTCAGGGATAGGTAACCATAGCCTCTGCAATTGCTCAAGTGTCAACTATACAATTATTTCAAAATAAAAATTTAATTTAAAAAAGTATAAGGAATTCCACTGACAACTTGAAAGATGATATGATTTAGCCAAATAACACCCACTGGTGTAGGCTTCCTTAAATGTTAGAGAGATGGTTCTAAAGCAAAACTTCCCAAACTTTATCAAGTTGTGATACAGTAGAAAATGATATTTCTGAGATGATTGATTCCAGCTACTTCTGCCTTTTCCAAAGGCTGAATATCATAATATTGGCTCACCTTGATCCCCCATTTGGTGTACCAGCTTCCTTGTGCCCCAATGGGGAAGTTCCAGCCTAGAAAGCCTAACATGGTTTTGAAAGGAACCCTATATGACTCCACTATCTGAGCATAGCTGTCAGCCACAGAAACTACTGTGGAAGAGTAAATAAATACTGTAAACATTTAGCTTCTCAGAATTCAACTCTGTGGTCTATGCAAAAGAGGAGGAAGGAACCAGGGAGAGAGAATGATTTAACTTTATGCAGCTCAGAGGCTTCACCTGCTTTTCCAACTCAGGTTGAGCAGGCACTGAGGAGCCAGTTCCAGTCCCTTCATCAAGACACCCATCCTATGTGTACCAGCACATTCCAGAAATCTTTACTTTTGTGGAGCTTTCCATTGTCCTTCCAATGTGAGATAAGTTCATGAAATATTTAAAAATTAACTGGATTTTCTGTAAAAAAAAAAAAAAGAAAATATATTAAGTAGTGGTTCTTTTTCAATGTAAGATTATGGGTAATCTAGATTCTTCTATGTTTAATTACTCTAAATTTCTCCAGCATGCTCAAATAAGTATTCAGTTCTTTTATAACATAAAAAATAGAATTAAAAATTAAGAATGATTTCCTGGACAAATCTAAATATTTGTAGTTATAATATATATGATAATTCTCTGACCTAAGTAAAAATGATAAATAAGAGTTTCATAGGAAAAAGAAAAAACAAGCATTTTTATTATAAAAAATTCTGAAAAGAATTAGTACAAGATTATTGAGTATGTATTATATAAAAAATTAAGTAAAAAGGTAAAAATTCTTTCTAATTCTCATAATTTCATACCTAATTCTCTCTGAGGCAATAGAAAAATCTGAGTAATTGATTCTTAACTGTAAGCTTTTCTTTAGTTTAAACCATGGAGAATAGATTTAAATTAGCCTGTTTCATTGAACTAAAATTGTTTTATTCTTATCAAAGTCATTATTATTTTCAGATCAGCACTTTGAAAACAATAAAACAGGAAGGGAAAAGTAGTAATTAGTTACTGAGTACTATTATGGGCCAATTTATATGTTAGATATTTACACACACTATTTTCTTTGATTTTTACCAACCCCCATGAGGATTATCCTTACTTTAGAGTTGAATAAAGGGAAGTTTAAACAGATTAACTTTATTAGGGTCATGTAACTAGTAAATAGAAGGGACAAGATTTAAAACAGATTGTTCTGATTCAAATTCTTTCCTGGAAACCAAAATGAAAATAAATAGTATATAAATAGTAATCTATTTTGAGATTAGAATCAAGATGAGATAGAGGCCACTTAATCCATTTTTGCCATGGTAATATTTTGTATTAAATGTTTTTAAGTAAATACTGCTTAATTTATTGCGTATCCTTTAATTTTCAAATTTAACAGGGACAGTAATGATAAGATCAATTAATTTAAAAAAATTTTTTTACCATGTTCCCAGTACTGTTATAGGTACTTTAAATGAATTAACCCATTTTAATCTCAGAGCAATATCATCATACTATTATTATTTATATTTAAGGAGAAATTATAAGATTGCTAAAGGCTCAGAGTAGATTTCAGATTAATGGGTCAGACAACCGGCACAGCTGGACAACTGGGCTTACGAAATATCTTAAACTTTATGAGAAAGATACAGCAAGGATTAGCATCAGCTACAAAGTTATATGGACCCTCCTTATCCTAGTTTCAAGAATGAGGGAATACAGCCAGCAGCTCAAAAGAAATATAAGTCATAATCTATGTTCTGTAATACATTTGATCACTAAAATATCATAAACATTTCTGAAGGAAAAACAAGCTTTAAGATTTTCATTGTTGTTTTTTACTCACTATTACATGTCTTTTTAGAGATCAACAGTATTTAATATTTTCTTGTCTATAAACCTTTTAAAGCAAAGTAGCCTTCAAAGATGGCCACCCCCATAAGACTTGTGAATATCTTGAAGCAACATATTGTTGCTTTGTTGCTCTTGGGGAATAATTCAGAGTGCTTTTGTTGTTATAATTGTGTTACTTGGGCCTGGAAGTAGTTTAATCTTTATAATAAACTTATTAAAAATGGTTTAATTTGGAAGGAAATAAAGTTGCATTGCCCCCCTATCTAATAATAGACAAACATGGTAATTGACCGTACCTTCACTACACCTCCCATAGGCTAATCAGCATGATATGCAAATTAACCACCAACAAATATGGTGGCTAATTTGCATACTGCAGGCAGGGCGGGCCAACGCAGCCACCATTGCGAGAGCCGCCATCCAGGCCCCTGTGTGCAACCCAGAAGCCACCTGCCTGCCACCCGTCGGGCCGCAGGCTGGCCCAGAAGCCCCAGAAGCTGCCCAGAAGCTGGTGATGGGGGGAGATGGGGGTCCCCTGCCCAGGCCTGACACCTCTGGCAGAGGCATCAGGGCTGGGCTAGGGATTGATCCGGTGATTGGAGGGTGATGGAAGTCGATGCCTCTGGCGGAGGCATCAGGCCTGGGCAAGGGGCCAATCCGGCAATCGGAGGGTGATGGGGTTTGACGCCTCTGGCCAAGGCATCAGGCCTGGCGAGGGGCTGATCTGTCGATCAGAGGGAGATGGGGGTCCCCTGCCCAGGCCTGAAACCTGGGCCAGATGCATCACACCTGGGCGGGGGGTGGAGCCGGCAATCGGAGGGACCCCCAGACCCCTCTGATTGCTGGCTCTGCCCTCCGCCCAGGCCTGACACCTCTGGCTGAGGCATCAGGCCTGGGAGAGGGGCCAATATGGTGATCAAAGGGTGATGGGGGTCGACGCCTCTGGCCGAGACATCAGGCCTGGGCAAGGGCAGAGCTGGCCATGGGAGGGAGAAGGGGGTCCCCTGTCCAGGCCTGAAGCCTGAGTTAGAGGCGTCAGACCTGGGCCAGGGGGGCCAAGCTAGAGATTCGTGTGAACTACAGAGGAAACACCTTTTCTGACCGCTCATTGGCTAAGCTCCCTGTATGCCACTGGTAATATTCTTAGTAACTTGGGTAATAAGAATCCAAAAAGGTGATCTAGGGTTTTTCACCACACTCCTGGAGAAAAAAAACGAAAGTCCGCTGCTGGAGGGCTAAGAAATGTCATTTTTTGCCCTAGCCGGTTTGGCTCAGTGGATAATGCCTTGGCCTGCTGATGGCAGGGTCTGGGTTCAATTCTGACCAAGGGCATGTACCTAGGTTGCAGGCTCCTCCCTAGCCTGGGCCCAGGTCAGGGCTCATGAAGGAGGCAACCAATCAAAGTGTTCCTCTCACTTTGATGTTTCTCTCTGTCTTTCCCTTTCTCTTCCACATTTTCTAAAAATCAATGGAAACAAATCCTCAGGTGAGGATAAAAAATAATAAAGAAATTATTATTATATGAAAGACACATCTTGAAAATGCCTAAAGGAAGTTGTCATTTTTTCATGGTGAAGGGACTGGAGTCTGTGTTGATGAAAAAACCTTGCTGGCTGCGGTGACTGGAAGTGGCTGCAGCAGCGGGGTGATGGGGCTGGTGCCTTCCCCTGATCAGCCCAGTTCAGGGGTGGGCAAACTTTTTGACTCGAGGGCCACAATGGGTTCTTAAACTGGGCCGGTGGGCCGGAACAAAAGCATGGATGGAGTGTTTGTGTGAACTAATAGAAATTCAAAGTAAACATCATTACATAAAAGGGTACGGTCTTTTTTTTTTTAGTTTTATTCATTTCAAACTGGCCGGATCCGGCCTGCGGGCCGTAGTTTGCCCACGGCTGGCCCAGTTACTTCCCACAAAGGGAGGCCAGACTGCTGCTTAGGCCCGCTCCCCAAGGGGAGCAGGGAGCGGGCCTAAGCCGTCACTAGGACATCCCCTGAGCGCTCCCAGTATGTGAGAGGGGGCAGGCTGGGCTGAGGGACACCCCCCCCCCCCGTGCACGAATTTCGTGCACCGGGCCCCTAATATACATATATTAAGCATTTTTTGGTGTTTCAATATTTTTATATTTTGGGATTGAGAAGATAGGTTTATCCATTTTCTTATTACTTTTTTAAAAAGTGGTTTATCAAGTATCTTACAATTAAGTAATTATTTTCTTCTAGTCACAAAGAAATGCCTTGATATTTGAGTGTTTGGTGATTATTTATTTGAGGAATTTAGAATTCCCAATATATGGATTAATGATAATATTTGTAGGCATACCTTTCTCAAAAATAGTGATACTGAGTCCATAAGTCTAATATTGGGAACAATGAAAATTAGAAGCAAGTGGGTGAAGGGGCAAATAACCTTCATATCCTATATAATAAAAGGCCAATATTCAAATCGAGCAAATGGTGGAATGACCTGTTGCTATGACGTGCACTGACCACCAGGGGGCAGACGCTTAATGCAGGAGCTGCCCCTAGTGGTCAGTGTGCTCCCACAGGAGGAGTGCCTCTCAGGCAGAAGCTGGGCTCACAGCTGGTGAGCGCAGCGGCGGTAGTGGGAGTCTCTCCTGCCTCCACGGCAGCATTAAGGATGTCGAACTGCCAGCTTAGGCCCACTCCCTGCAGTCAGGCATCCCCCCAGGGCTTCCAGACTGCAAGAGGGCGCAGGCCGTGCTGAAGGACCCTCCCCACACCGAGAGCATGGATTTTTGTGCACTGGGCTTCTAGTTATATAAGAAACAACTACATAAAACTTGAATAGACTTCTAAAGATTTCAATAAGTTCCATAAAAATATATATGTATATATATTTTTCTGGTTACTGAATATGATAATATTTGAAATAGAATAAAATTAAATATAATTTCATACATTATGAAGATAAACTATTTATTAAATATTATATTGAGGGAACTAGGACATAAGTTTAAAGAAATAAATAGATCATTTCCTCATCTATATTAAAAGGTAATATTTATTTTTTGCTATTTAATAAAGGAGTCGTTATAAGATGATTATCAGGCACCAGTTTTGTTGTCTTCTTTTGGACACATTTAATACATTGAATTCATATATAGTAGCTATTAGTTGTTCAAACCTGATATTCTTTGTGAGGAATCACTTGTGCATTGCCTTATATGCACACAAATTTATACAATTTATCCACTAGATCAATCATTAGACTATCAGATTATGCAAATCAATTCCCAAGGTGATGTCATGAAATGACAAACAGTGCCTAAGAGACATATGATATATCAAGGAATGGGGCACTTAGGGTTTATGGCAGCAGCCTAGGAAGAGTTCAGTGAGGTTAGGATTAGAAGAGTGACAACAGTTATGAAGAAAATATTGAATATTTGAACAATATAGATAACTATTTATTTATGATGGTAAATAGGATTCCTTTGTAATTACTTGTTTTAGGGAAGGAAATATTCATGGGTTCACAATGATTAACAAACAAATGTTTATCTTGGTATTTGATGCTCATGTTCTTTCCTCTACAACATAAAGTAATGTAGTCAGCTAAGTAATATTGGCAGAAACAAAGTATGATAAATATACTATGTAAAATAACATTATTACTTTGCATCTATTTTTCTGGTAGCTTTAAACATACCCAGTATAAGTTTAAGGGAACTTACATTTAGAATTAAGGTAGACTCTATGTTATATTATTTCATATTTGATTATATCCTATATAATAAAAGGCTAATATGCAAATAGACTGGTCGCTATGATACATTCAATGCAGGAGCTGTCCCCCAGTGATCAGTGTGCTCCACAGGGGGAGTGCCACTCAGCCAGAAGCCAGGCTCATGACTGGTCAGTGCAGTGGCAGTGGTGTGAGCTTCTCCCGCCTCCGAAGCAGCGCTAAGGAAGTCCCACTGACAGTTTAGGCTTGCTCCCCATGGGGAATGGGCCTAAGTCGTCAGTTGGACATCCTCTGAGGGCTCTCAGACTGTGAGAGGGCACACGCTTGGCTGAGAGATAACCCGGGGGGGCACAAATTACAAATTTCATGCACCAGGCCTCTAATATTAATATATCAATCCTAGAAACTCCTCCTCCAACCTTTCATTGGCAGGCCATTTAGAAAAATATGCTTGGGCTTCCCTTGTTTGTTGAGTCTCTTCTATTCTGGGACTTCGAAAGTTACTCTGAGTTTAGGAGATGATGCTGGATATCTGAGCACCAGGCTTTTCATGACCTCAGAACAAATAGGAGTTCAATTAAAATCTTACAAATTCTATAGTGCTAATATGGATTCAGAAAAAAAAAACTGGAGGTACTCCTTCAGGTATTACAGGATGACTTGAAATTCTGACAACTCCCTTCTCCAACTTTTCTAGTAAAATGCAAGCCCTCTGGTGGACTAGAGAGATGTGTTCTGAGTTTGGACCATTTGCCTGATGGCTCAGAAAAAAAACATCTTCACTAAATATGGAAGCACTTTGTAAAAACACTCAGGGAAGGAAAAGAGCATAACAGGGCCAGAGGGTTATTTTATGTGGAATAAGATAAAGGTCATTAGTTATAGAAAAATACAAGTTTAATTTAAGACTAAAGATCTCTTTGGAGGATATTAATCCTCCTGGTGCTAAGTTGTGTTTGATTTCAGACAGTTTACAAGAAAATCAACCACAGTCTGGAGTAAAACTACACCACCATATTTCTTGTCTCCTCTCCCCCAACTCAGAGCTCACTCCTTGTTGGGAGCCATTACAAATCACATATACATCTCCAGCTTACAACAATAGGTTTCTGGCTCCTCCAAGCCAACTCCCGGTGTGGCCTGGAGTTAAAAGTTAACCTTGCGATTTAGCCTGGAGTTAAATAACATACCCTCACCCTAAGCACAAAGCAAGCTACATCTCCGCTGATAAGCTGCGACATTCCAAAGCCTGTTTCATCCTTAACGACTTCCTTTGCCCGCCCCCTCCTCTAGAAACAGTATAAATACCACTCGCTGTAAAGAATAAAACTGAGGCTTGATCAGAACTTTGTCTTGCCTCCATTTCTTCGCGTCTCCTATCCTCTCATTCCTTTGCAGGATTTGGTGCAGTGTACCCACGAAGCTTGCCCTGCAGGTCGGGGCATAACTGGCGCCCAAACGTGATCTCCGCTCTCCAATCCTCCTCAGGAACGTTCACTTTTTATGTCCGGCCGGACCCCCTTTGGCGCCACTGGGATCGCCCTGTGAGTCAGCCTGCTTTTTTCCTGGTCGCTGCTCTGCTTACCCGCTTTGCGAGTCAGACCTGTTGCTTTGGTAAGTGAACGCATTCATTTTGGATAGGCATTCTCTTCCCTCATTGCCTCCCCCCTTGTCTTCTGCCTCTGGTCCACTTTGAGCACTCTCTTGTTGTTTCGGGGAAGAGTGAAAGGTACCCGATTTCGGCGGAGAGAACTCCGAATCACTTAGGCTTGTCCCTTGGTTTCGTTCCACGTGGTTGACTCCTTCCAAAAACCCTGCGTTCACCTTGTCTTAGTGGTCTTTCTGCCAGCTGAGACTCTGAAGTAAGTGTTTTTGCCTACTTTAAAGCTTAAACCGTCCACCCAAAATTAGAAGTAAACCAGTAAGAACTTGTGTCACTGTTACTCCGGGAAAACTCCTTGCCTACTTAAAAAACGCAAGCCGTCCACCTTGTGAGCACTCATGGGGTGCCTGACTCCCGACTGGTGAATGCCTGAGGGTCCTAGCAGGTTACCTGCCTCACAAGGGTCCGAGTTGGCGGGTTATACCAACCGGCTGTTTACGTAGGAGGAGCGAGCTGCAAAAACAGCTCCTAGGAAGGCACTTGACAACAAGTTTTGATCTGGGGAGCTCTGATCTAGGGGTCCGAGTTGGCAGATTATACCAACCGGTTGCTTACGTAGGAAAACACACCTGTGGCATAAACAGGACTGAAGTAGTCTCAGCAGAGAATTTCAACATCCAGACCTATGACACGTGAACAGGGGCCTCTCTTTTGAGGTGACGGTTGGCATCTTCCTCGCTGGTTCGTCTCCTTGTCGACTCCTGGGCTGACCTGGTACGGGGTTTATACGTCCCGGAGGCTTACGTGGAAGAGGCTAAGGCATGGGTCAGGCTTTGAGTTCTCATGAGCTGTTTCTTAAAGGACTCAGGGAGTCCCTCAAGGCGTGAAGATTTAGGGTTAAAAAAAAAGATTTAAAAGGCTTCTTTACTTTAGAACATCTTATGACAACCAAACTTTGGCTAAGATAACCTTGGGTGCTAGCCATGACTTTAGAAAGCGAAATAGGAAAAAATTTAAAAAGTCTTTTTCTATTAAGCATGACTTTGGGAAAAATACGCCATCTGAGTCATTTGCTAAAACTTCCCCCAAAGCAGGATATGTAGGGGAAAGGAAAAAGGAACACATGGCGATCCTATATGGACGCCTCCTCCCCAGTATTCAAATTTAAAATCTCCTTCTCCTAATTAAAAAAGTTTTACAAAATTTAGAAAATGCGTCTGGGATTTCTGTTCACGTGTAAAGAGAAAAGCTGGCTTAAAACTAATGCGCGCAACTGTCCTGTTTTTGGACATTTAGATAGAGTTTTGAGCTAAAAATCTCTTTACAAATGTACAGAATAGAACCCAAGACTGATTATTTCCTAAGAAGAATGGCGAATTTGAGCCAGGGAAGAAATGCAGGTTGGTTCTAGCAATAAGATTGGTATATTTCCATAATAAAGAGTGATTTTTGAAATGTTAATAAAGCCTATTCCAAAGTTAATCTTAAAACCTTAAAGAAATCAATAAAATTGCCTCTGTTACAAAAATTTGCTAAAGAGTATGCCTTAAAATAATAATTTGGATTTGAATCTCAAGAATTATTGATCTATATTAATTATAAAAATCTAAGTAGCCCGGTAAAAAACCGGCCCTTTGTTAATTGAAAAGGCTGGCCAAAACATTTCTAATGAGAAAAGGGGCTAGTTGCTTCCCACATGTAGCAAATTCTTAAAGAATGTGGTCAATTTACTCTTCCAGGGAAAACAGCCCCCCCCTTCCTCCCCCAGGCCAATATTGAAACTTCCCACCGACTAGCAAGGGGCAGGAAGCAATGTATCTACAACCTTGTTTGTTGGCCTTCCCCAGAGGAAAAATTATGGTCGTTTTAAAATCAAAGGCTGGGGCCTGGCCTGCCTTGCCAGCCTCAAGTGTGGTTTCCCAAATCTGCTGTGAAATTTAAGACCTTAGAGTTTATACCTAGATATCTTGAAGTGACATAATACTGAATTAAATAAGATCTAAGTGTACTTCGTACAAAATCTAAAGAACAGAATTAAATCTGTTGGTTGATTATGTCCTGCATTTTTTGAAGTTTATTCCTAAAAATGTTACTGATTGAGAAATGCTAAATATTTGACTTGCCAGCTAAAAAGTTCTAGTTAAATCAAATTGGGAAAAATTATAATTGTGGTAACTAAATGCCTAACATAGAGAAATTTATTTTTAAGAAAATCTTGTGCTTTCTCTGAAATAATTAGAATTCAAAATATGTTACTCATTGATCTGTTTAAAAAAGAGGATAAATTCTGTGATCCCAACAGAAATTTTATATACAAAGATCAGTTTTAATTTAATTGATCTCTTAATAATTATAAAAGGTATATAATCTTTAAATCATATATATACGTATATATTTGATGGTCTTTCAAGTTGGATTTCAAAACTATAACCAAGGAATGACTTTGGGACATTTCATGGGCCCTGAAATGCTTTCAAAAGTTTATTCTCTCTTCTTAAAGGATTTTTTAATAAAGCCAATTTAATATACTTGAAATCACATGGAAAGCTTTATCAAATATAAATTAATAAATATATTTTAAGTTTTTGCCTCTGAGAAAGGGCAAAACAAGTAATTTTGTTTAATATTTCTTAAAATACAGCAGTGGAATTTTAAGATGTAATTTGAAATAACAAAAGCTCCTCGCTGCTGCATTTTAAATTAGGCTGGAGGTGGGGCAGCATTTGTCCCTTGTGAATCAAAAGTTTACTAAATACTAAATTTACTTGCTTCGCTTTGCCTTTTTAAAATAATCACTTGAAATATATAGCTTTGCGACAGTATTTGTTAAAATCTCAAAAGGCAACCATGTTTCTTACATTTGTTGCTTGTGTGAGAAAGAAAGCTGTCTGGAAGGAAGTAAAAAGGTTTCCTTCAGATGCCTAACTAAAATTAAAAATCAATATATTGGGCCTCAAAAGCTAAATTAAATAATTTGTGTTTTGTCTCCTTAAACAAAGTTTATGTAAATTTACCCAAAAACTAATACCAGAAATTTAATTAAGGTCATTTACTGTCCATAACTTAGGACAAGTAAAGTTAAAAGAATAAATGCTATTTCAAACTGACTTAAAATTGGCAAATTGGGTTAAATGGATATTCAGGGGAACTTAGTTGTCACCTATTAAAAGATAAACTTTTACAATTTTTATATAAGACCTCCATCATTATACCACTTTAGCCTTACCTAAATCACGAGGAGTAGATCTAGACACCCAAACCTCTGATATCTTAGAAGCCACACTCCGTGCTTTAAATGCCTCCAATCCATCCCTTGTAGAAAACTGTTGGCTATGCATGACCCTAGGTACACCTATGCCCCTTGTCATTCCAGATGACATCAGTATAATAATTGTACCCTCAGTTTGCCCTTTAGAACTCAACCTGTTGCATTCAACTTTTCCTCATGTCTACAAAAACTCCCCCAGAATAATAGTTATGATCTAGATGTAGGCTTCGTTAGCTTTGTTAACTGCTCTCCCGTTCACAATCACAGTTCCTCCCTTTGCCCCGCTCCTGGACGAGTGTTTGTATGTGGAGGTAATATGGCCTATACAGCTCTACCTTTAAACTGGACAGGATTATGTGTTCAGGCTAGTATTCTCCCTGACATTGATATTATTCCAAGGGGAGAACCTGTCCCCCTACCCAGCCTTGATTACATTGCTGGACACAGTAAGCGGGCTGTCCAATTTATTCCTTTACTTATAGGACTGGGAGTCTCTGGAGCTGTGGCCACTGGCACAGCTGGATTAGGAACCGCATTACATACCTATAATAAATTATCTAATCAGTTAATTGATGTTCAGGCTCTTTCAGGTACTATCAATGATCTCCAAGACCAAATTGACTCCCTAGCAGAAGTAGTTTTACAAAATAGAAGAGGATTAGATTTACTTATAGCAGAGCAGGGAGGAATATGTTTAGCCCTACAGGAACGCTGCTGTTTTTATGCCAACAAATCTGGAATTGTCTGAGACAAGATAAGAAAACTCCAGGAAGACCTGGTGAAAAGGCGAAGAGAGCTGTTCGAAAACCCCCTTTGGAGCAGACTCAATGGCCTACTCCCCTACCTGCTTCCTGCACTTGGCCCCCTTGTCAGCTTACTGTTAATTTTAACCTTTGGTCCATGGGCTTTTAAGAAACTGACAAGTTTTGTCAAACAGCAAATTGATAGTATCCTGGCCAAACCCATTCAGGTTCACTACCACCGTTTAACAACTATAGACCGAGAATGTGATTGTGATTGCCAGAGCTCCCTCCCCACGGGGACAGCATAAAGCCAGAGGAATGCTTACCTACACTCTATATAGAGGTATGGTATGGGCACCGTCTGGGTGCAGGGCAAAGCACTGCAAGGGAAGGTCAAAACAGAAAATCAAAATTTTCTCGACCGCCTCTGGATTTCTCTGTGAGCACACCTGGTTTGCATAGAGGTTGGTATCCATACATATATAATTGTTGGCTCTGCCTCTCCTCCCCAAAAGATACCAAGAGCCACCAGAGGTGAGATCTGCTGATCTCATGGGAGGAACCAGGTCACTACTCCCCCAGTCGGTTAATGCCCACCCTTAACTAAATGGTAAGGGAGGAATTGTTGGGAGCCATTATAAATCACATATACATCTCCAGCTTACAACAAGAGGTTTCTGGCTCCTCCAAGCCAACTCCCGGTGTGGCCTGGAGTTAAAAGTTAACCTTGCGATTTAGCCTGGAGTTAAATAACATACCCTCACCCTAAGCACAAAGCAAGCTACATCTCCGCTGATAAGCTGCGACATTCCAAAGCCTGTTTCATCCTTAACGACTTCCTTTGCCCGCCCCCTCCTCTAGAAACAGTATAAATACCACTCGCTGTAAAGAATAAAACTGAGGCTTGATCAGAACTTTGTCTTGCCTCCATTTCTTCGCGTCTCCTATCCTCTCATTCCTTTGCAGGATTTGGTGCAGTGTACCCACGAAGCGTGCCCTGCAGGTCGGGGCAACTCCTCTCCTCCTCAAAGGAGAGAGCTACAGACTTCTGGAAGAGCCCTCAAATGGAAAATGTATTCGCAAGAGCCACTTCTCCACTGGGAGATAGATGCTCATTGTCCTGTGGAAAAGGGTGGTGCATCACAAAAAAACATGACTGGGAAAGACTTTAGGAATACATTTTGGAGGGAGGAAATGAAGAAGTTATGGAATCAGAGAGTACATATGGGATAAGGCCTTCATCCCTTTGGTGCTCAGAGGAGTTTATTGGCTAAATTAGAGGCATGGTCTTCCCTTCATCAAAGTTTACAGGTTTACAATTCTTGCTAAAATATTTTAAATAAGAATGGCTTAAATATCCCTTGGGGTCCAGGGTGTTATGAACTAGACAAGGAGTGGTAAAACAGAATTTGGGACAAAGAAGGATACTTTGTCCTGATTTGTCTCTCCCCCAGACAGGTAGGGAAATGAAGTGGGATAAAGTTCCTGTCCTCTAGTTCACAGAAGAAAGGAACCAGCTATAAACCTGGGTTAGGCATTGTGACATCAGAAATACCTCTTTGCTTCCCTACTACCTGTGAGAGACAAGATGAACCAACAACTATTAATTCTTATTTTTTAAGCTTTATTGAAGTATAATTGACAAATAACATTATTTGAAGTGTACAATATGATGATTTGATATATGGATACATTGTGAAAGGATTTCAAGAATCAAGTTAATTAACATGTCCATCACCTCACATGGTTACCTTTTTTGTGTGTGTGTGAGAACACCTAAGACTTACTCTCTTAGCATACAGTATAATCAGCTCTAGCCACCATGCTATACGTGATTAGACCATCTGACCTCATTCACCTTATAATAGAAAGTGTGCATCCCCATCCCATTTCCCCCAACTCCTGGCCCCTGACAACTATTAATTATTGAGCAGATGATCAGGTGATCAAAGTTTTATTTTTGAGAGAAAGGGAAGAAAAGAGAAGCTGAGGAATATTTAACAACAAAAATTCCTCCTTTATAAATGTGCTATGCATGTGACAAAGACAAAGCTTCCAGAACCCCAGAAAGAAAGGCCAGATACTGGAGGGTAGGATTGGGGGGATGAGAGGACATTGGGGGGATAAGGACACATTTGTAATATCTTAGTCAATAAAGGGAAATAAATTTAAAAAAGAAATTATAACATTTGTTACTGAAAAAAACACACACAAAAAAAAGAAATGCAAATACACTTTTAAGGTAGAGAGTTTGGTAGACAGCTCCAAGTGGAAGTAGGTGGAGGTTTGCCTTCTTGATTACAATGCTTATGGAAGAAGACGTAGGTATGTTTATCTTATTGTAAATATTTTTAGTGCAAGCATAGAATATATATATATTCCTGCTGGCTCAAGCTAACTTTATAATTTAATGTTAATTTGCAGATGAGAAATTTTAATAAGGTAAACATTAGGCAGAGATGTTTTGCAAGGGGAGTAAATACTGTATAGTAAATTGCACCAAGTTCTTTATTTGGAGCAAAAGCAGAATATAGTTTATGTGTATGTCTATGTGCAAACTCTTTGGAAAATAACCACATGTAATTGCTTTGAGAAACCTCTTAGCTCTTTTAAGATACATGAGACATTTCAGTAGTAAGTCTAAGAGTCAGGATGCTTTTTGTTCCATAGGTGATGATTGCAAGCTGCACTGGTGCTCTCCAATGGTCACCAGCAGGACCCATTTTGAGTTCTGATCAAGGCTGGTTTTTAATATTGGTGCGAACAGAATCATCAAAGCCAGGTGCCTCCACACAGACTGGGATGGATTACAGGGCCACATCTTCTCTTATCTATTGCATGGAGTGTCTCATGTTCTCACCTTCTGAATTTAAACGCCTTTGAAATATGTTGCCTTGGCCTAAAGGTAAGTTCACTGTGAAGAATCAGATACCTCAACTCATGTTTTGAGAGTCTAGTTGGATCTTTGTTTGCATTTTTTTCAGGATTCTGAGAAAACAGATTCCAAGGGGGATGTCACGTTTTCACACCTGAGAACACTTTGCTGCCTTCCAAGCATAGTGAGAGGCACGTGCGGTATAACCAAGTGAATGCTGGTGATAAAGCTCAGGAGCCTAGCGTTACATAACCCAAATTTGGTACTAAATATGTGTGAATTTTTTACTATGTACGGGCCTCACTGGCTATTTGGACTGGCAAAATGGAGGCAAAATGAGTAGAAATGGGTATACTTAACAGTCATATTTATATTGGTGCTTGCTTTTTTATTTTTGTTTTCTTTTTTGTATAGCTGCCCTGGGGCCTCCATTAGCACATATAATGCTTTTGTACAAATTAGAAAAGATATCCTCTAGGCAGACAAATTACAGAACAAAACAAAAACCCAGCCTCTTCATCTGTTTCCTGTCACCACCTGTCTCTAGCCTTTGATGTGGCTTTTCCATGTTGGTTCTGCCCACGTTTCTGTCCCTTCGAGTCAGCAGCATTTCCTTCATTTTACCGATGAGGAAATTTCAGCTTGGTGACTAACTTGCTCAAGGACAGTCCTTTGTAGATGGTGGAGCGAACCCAACGATAAGTATGCCTCAGCCAGAGTCTGTGTGGGCAGTACTGCTTCAGGAAGCACATGCAGGGATTTAATGCCTGCAACTGAGAGACCAGGAACATTAATATTCATGGTCATTTTCATAAATTATTCACAAAAATTATCTTTGTGGCATGAAGTGAAAGCTTTTCTGGGACCTCAGTGAAAAAACTAATGGGATTAATTCAGTTCAGGTTCATAAATATTTGTTGCCATTTAAATGTGGCCAGTGCTAATTGATAGGAGATATGAAAGGCCCAGCCAGACAAGGTCCCTTTATCCAGCAAGTTCTACTCACAGAGGCAGACATAAATGACTGAGTCCATTTGCGTCAGGTTTCATGTTCCCAATTGGCACACTGTGTCTTCTGTTTGCACCGCGTGTCAGTAATTCAGGTTTGTTGTCCTGCATCAAAAGGTCGAGTCGCATTCCTACCCCTGAGATCTGTGTGAACTCTGCATTGGCTTTGACCCAGAGTCCAGCAGAGAGATGCTGCGCCACTACTGAGGTTGCCCCGCGCAATGCTGAGCAGCTTTCACTCTGATGGAACACGATCTCTTGGAGCCATGAGCTGTCCAATGAGAGAGTCAGCAACCCTAAGTAATGTGGACAATGTGGTGTGTCCTTACAGTCTCTGTCATCCTAGCTCAGGCGCCAGCCATGTCGAGATCATCTGAGGCTCATGTCAAGATCATCTGAACCACTCTGAGTCCCCAGCCTTGGATTCTTCAGAGCCCCAGACATGGGGCAGAGGTAAGCCATCTCTGAGGGATCCTGCCCCATTCCCACAGGGTCAATGAGCTTAATAAAATGGTTGTGACATTATACCATTGCCAGGGCTGACCAGTAGACCCTGAGCGACCGATGAACAGATTACTCAGGCACAGGTTTCTGTGAAAGAGAGGGCTAAGGGACTCTTTTACTTCAGTAGTAAAAGCAGTCCTGTTTGCCTGCCTCATTGGCTTTTTATTGTAACAACAGCTTGAACTCAAAATAACCTCTAGATACAATCAGCAGGGCAAGTATTCTTGAGAAAGTATATGCTTATACAAGGTCAGGTTTTTAAAGACTAAACATAGAGATTCTAGCAAAACACCCCAGGAGATCAGACTTCTTGGAAAAGTAAAGGTAGGGGCTGCCGCCTTCAGCAAGGTCCCCTCAGAGGCCCCCGACCTTTCAGAGAATCCTCCTTACAGACATTCCAACCAAGTTCCATGCTTCCCCACATACCATTACATTGGGGGTTGTTTTTCTATGTAGAAATAGCAACAGAAACCTCATTCTACCAAGAAAAGGCTGAAGTTATGTGAGGAAGGAGAATACTATTGGAGTCTGCATAATGTATACGTTTCCCTTCAAGCTTTATCTAACACTTTTTATAAAGGGGAAACAAAAAGACTGGAAAATTAGTAAACCAAATTACCAAAAGATCACATTTCCCAATTGTTTTCTAACTTTAGAAACATGATAACAGTGTTTTCTCAAAAGGAACAAACATGTACATAAAATGTTCTAAAGGAAAGAGTACAATATGATTCAAAAAAAGGAACATAAGAAAATAATTTCCCAAGACACTGTCTCCTTAATGTTGTTTCTAACACTAACAGGTGATGAGGAAGTGATGTCATTACTTTTATTATATACTAGAGGCCTTGTGCATAAAATTTGTGCACTGGGGGGGGGGGGGGTGTGGTCCTTCAGCCAAGCCTGCCTGCTCTCACAGTCCAGGAGCCCTTAGGGTATGTCCTACTGACAACTTAGGCCTGATCCCCACTGGAGGTGACCAGGCTGATCAGAAGAAGATGCCACCCCCCATCACCCTGCTGCTGCTGCCACTGCTGGCCACCACAGCCGCCAAGGTGTTTTCATCAATACGGACGCCAGTCCCTTCGCCACGAAAAAATAACAAATTTCTTTAGGCATTTTCAAGATGTATCTTTCATAGGATATGACATTTCTTTCTTTTTTTTTATCCTCACCTGAGGTTATTTTTCCATTGATTTTTAGAGCGAGTGGAAGAGAGCAGGAAAGACAGAAACATCAATGTGAGAGGGACACTTCAATTGGTTGCCTCCTGCATGAGTCCTAACCTGGCCCCCAGCCAGGGAGGAGCCTGCAACCTAGGTACATGCCCTTGATCAAAATCAAACCAAGACCCTGCGGTCTGCCGGCCGAGGCTCTATCCACTAAGCCAAACTGGCTAGGGCAGGATATGACATTTCTTAGCCCCTCCAGCAGCGGACCTTTGTTTTTTTCCTCCAGGAGTGAGGTGGAAAAACCCTAGATCACCTTCTTGGATTCTTATTACCCATGTTACCAAGACTACTGTGAGTGGCATACTGGGAGCTTAGCCAATGAGCGGTCAGAAAAGGTGTTTCCTCTGCAGCTCACGTGCAGAGGCTGGACTGATGGCGTGTAGTGGCTGGCAGGCCCCCGGTCTCCACTCCCGGCCTGCTCAAGCCGCTGTGGCATCCGTGCCTTGCCTCACCTCACACACAGTCCCCTCCCGCCTACCTGCGCACGCAGCCTCCTCCTGAGCGGTTGTGATGTTGCCGCATCCAAGCCAATTTGCATATTACCTCATATCTAATCTAATAAAAGAGAAACTTGCCAATTGACAGCACCTCCTCTATGCCCCAAGCCACACCTACCAGCCAATCAGAGCGACTATATGCAAATTAACCCAACTAAGATGGCGACCGGCAGCCATGCTGCTGGAGCAAGCAGGAGGCTTGGTTGCCCTGGCAATGGAGGAAGCCAAGCTTCCCAACTGCCCTGGCCCACTGTGGCCTCCGCTCAAGGCAACGAAGTTTCAATTATAAAAGATAAATAAATCCCTTGCCTCTCTTATCAGGCCCAGAGATGCTGACTGGCATAGGAACCAACCAATCAGAACCAAATGTGGGTGCTGTGAAGAACCAATGGCTGCCTAGGAGGCAGAGCTTTTGACTTTGACTGGCATTGAAACTGACCATTCAGAACCAAATCTGGGTGCTGTGGGGACCCAATGGCTGCCTAGGAGGCAGAGCTTTTGACGCTAACTGGCATAGAAACCGACCAATCATAACCAAATTGGCAAGCAGAGGAGGGCAGTTGGACATCCCTCAAGGGGTACCCAATTGGAGAGGGGGCAGGGAACCACCCCTCCATGCAAAAATTTCTTGCACTTGGCCTCTAGTATAATATGAATGGTCAAAGTATTAATGTAAATATCATCAATTATTGATTATGGTGATGAAAAATTCCTAGTGAATATGGTGGCTTTCTCTGGGATACGATACTGAAGAAAAATGACAAGCTTAGACTCAGAAGACATGAATTTGTATCCTGATGATACCCTCTACTAGTTTTGTGGTTGAGGAAGCCATTTGAACATTTGTAAATCAATTTGAGATAACAAAATGAGTTATATGATCACATATTAAAATAGATAAATTAATTTTTAAACTTTATAATAAAACTGGAGGCCTGGTGCACGAAATTCATGCACGAGGGCAGGGGTCCCCTCAGCCTAGCCTGCACCCTCTCTAATCCGGGACCCCTTGGAGGATGTCTGACTGCTGGTTTAAACCCGATCCTGGGGAGATCGGGCCTAAACCAGCAGTCGGACATCCCTCTCACAATCCTGGACAGCTGGCTCCTAATCACTCACCTGACTGCCTGCCTGGTTGCCCCTAACTTCCCCCCCTGACAGCCTGATCGACCCTTACTGCCTGCCTGCTGACCTGGTGGCCCCTCACTACCCCCTGCTGCCAGCCAGGTCGCCCCCAACTGCCCGATCCCTGTCTGCCTGGTCACCCCCAACTGCCCCCCTTTGCTGGTCTGGTTGCCCCTAACTGCCCCCCCCCCCCCGCTGACCTGGTCTCCCCCAACTGCTCCCTTTGCTGGCCTAGTTGCCCCTTACTGTCCCCCATGCCAGCTTAATCTCCCCCAACTGCCCCCCCCGTAGGCCTTGTCACCCCTCACGGCCCCCCTGCAGGCCTGGTTGCCCTATGCAGCCTGCTATTCAGTCGTTTGGTCGTCCCTCACTAACCCCCCTGCCAGCCTGGTTGTAGGCAGCCATCTTGTGATGGCGTGAGGGTTAATTTGCATATCACCTCTTTATTATGTAGAATTTTGATTGTCCCAAGGTGATCTGTCCTTAGATTTCTCTTTGACATGGAAAATCTAACATTTCAATAATTGAGCTTGTCCTTTTTCATAATAAAATTTGTGCACCAGTGAGGTCCCTCGGGGATTGGGCCGAAACCTGCTCTCTGACATCCCTCGAGGAGTCCCGGATTGTGAGAGGGTGCAGGCCAGGCCGAGGGACCCCGTTAGTTCACGATCCGGGCTAGGGAGGAACCATGGGAGGGCTCCAGGACGTGTCCAGCCCTTCTTGCCCAGTCCCGATTAGCCTGACCCCAGCAGCAAGCTAACCTACTGGTCAGAGCATCTGCCCCCCTTGTGGTCAGTGCATGTCATAGCAACTGATGGAACAGTCGAATGAATGGTTGGACACTTAGCATATTAGGCTTTTATTATATAGTATAAAATTACATAACCATTAGAAAATGATTTTCAAGTATAAGTTGGAAGACCTCTAAGTCAGAATTTTCTTATCTGTGAAGCAGACACCATAATACCCACTTTGTGGAGTTTTTGTGAGGATTAAATGAAATAGAGTAAGTGAAAAAATTTTAAAAGTAAATTTGACACACAAACTAGTATTATGATCCTATAATTTTGTTTTCTAGAGCATTAAGAAAAAAGAAGCCACATTATTCTGAAAATAAGGGCTCTGTTCTGGAAATAGTGTCAAATCAACAGAGATGTATTGATTATCTGCAATGCTTCTCTCTTTTTCTGTTGTAAAGCTTTATGAGGATAATAGCATATCTTGATGCATTTAGTTAAAAACTAATTCAATAATTTTAAGCAATCGACTTAAAATGGGCTTTAAGTTGAAAAAAATGTAGAGTAATTGTCTGATTATCTAACATGACTCCTAAACATCTAACTTAGCAGTCCTTTTTTCAGAGAACTACTAAAGAGTTAAGTTTCCATACTGGTTGCTAGTGTGTTTATGGGAAATTAAAAAAAGCAAAGGATACAACCTAATGATCAAGAAAAAACTCAATCACTTTCTTTGGGAGCATTTACAAAAGTGAAGTGACTGAGTTTCCATCCAAGTGCCCAAACCCACTGGAGTCAAATAGTTGACTCTGGCCTCTGTCATCATAATTGGCTTGTAGCTTCCTTTGTACTTCCATTTCCTTCTCTTGGTGCTCCTAAAGAGGGAACACACCACACTCTGGAGGCTCTTTTGTTTTTCTAAGTTGCCTTGAAGTCACCTCCAAGCAAAGGCTATGGAACTTTTAATGCTGACCCTGGGCTTCCTTACTGATATTCACATTAGAATTTTCCCCAGGATGCTCCAAAAAGTGCTGAGTTTCAGGTTCTTCCTTGAATCCAGCCTCACACCAGTCCTCTACAATCCTGAAGAGTAAATTTGATGTTCTTGTTTAGATAGCTCCACAATGAACACAATCTCCTTCACAACTTGGAGGCAATCTGCCTTGCAGTGTTCCTCTTGCTACTCTCTCATACCTGCGCCACAATTTCCCCCTACAAAACTGTCTGCTTCACCCACTTATGCCATACTCTTGCTTTCCTGTTTGGCTCAGGATAAACTCTCCACATGGAATGCCTTTTTTCTCTTCTATCATCCTCTTTCTGTTGTAAATCTGCTCCTGCTTCCCTTTACTTATCCTAAAACAGGATTAGTCATATGCTTGCCATAGAAATTATATAAGCCTCTATTATATCACAATATCTATTAGTTTATGTGTTAATTTTTCTATTTTACTCCAAAGAATGTAAGTATCTTGAAGACAGAACTCTGGTTCATAAATTTTTATCTATTTTCCTTTGGGGATTGGCTTGGCACCCATTATGTACTAAATATTAAATGAAGATGTCTTATAACTTATATTGAATTTGTCAAAAAGAGAAAAAAAACCTCTTCTCTTTACTAATAAAATAACAAAGACACTACACTTTTTCTGTAGGTATATGGGATCACATATATAAACAGATTTTAAAAGTTACAAGGCACTATACAAATGTCAAGTGTTTTGGGTTGACCTGGCTGATTTATTCGTGGAGAGGCGATGGAGTTTAATGGTTAAGAGCATGGAACTCTCTGCTGACTGCCTGAGTTGGAATCCTGGCTGCACCACTCACTAGCTGTTTACTCTTGGGCAAGATAGTTAAAATCTCTATGCCTCAGTTTCCTTGACTATAAAATGGGATTAGTTCCTTTGCTAGTTGCTGGTGTGGATGTAGAAAAAAATATGACAATACTTAAATATTTAAATTACAACTCTATTTCATAGGGTTATTATGAAGATCTAAATGGATTAGGTATGCAAAAAAAGTTAAACAGTTATCTTTTCATAGTGTTTGTATAGCACTATGTATAACAAACACTATGTAAGGATAGACAATTGGTTATTCATTGATGATGAGGAGTACTCATTAACAAAAATATTTATCAAGTGTCCACTATGTGATAGGCACTATTGTATGCCAAACAGACCAATAGACACATAAAATATGACTTTTTTGCTATGGAGAAAATTAGAGCAGAAAAGGAGGAGATGAAGGAAAGGGTTGGTATTTTAACAGGGTGGTCAGAGAAAGCCTCTGTTGAAAATTAAAAGTATAGCTGAGGAAAAATTGTTCTACTAGTAGATGGGGGAATAGCAAGTGAGAGGCTCAGGTAGGAACATGGGTGGAGTATTTAAGTAAGGGCTATGGCTACTATGGTTGGAAGGAGTGAGCCAGAGGTTGGGTCCTGAAGGGCATGGCAGACCTTACTGAAGAGCATGGAAAAGCTTGCCTTTTAAAATGGCTGGTAGTTTTTGAGCAGATGAATGATGGGATTGCTTAAATGTAAAAGGCTTGCAGTAGATCTAAGGATGGGCAGCTGCTGGAGCAGGAAGGTAGATTGAGGTTATTGTAATTATTCAAACCCTGGTGCTAATGATTTTCTTCTGCTAATTTAAAACAAAAATGTTTAATGAACAAACATTTCAAGTGCATTGTTAGGGGTTTTAACATTTTTTCACTATTTTCTCATTTGAGAAATATATCAAAATCTAATTTAGTTATTAAAATCATTCATTTCATTTCTAGTGTTGATTAAGACTTGTTTAGTGTTTTTTTTGACATTTTTCCAATATCTTACTATAATATTCTACATAAAATTTAAATAAGAAACCAAATGCTGTTAATAGCTACCATTATATTGCTCCACTCTCTGTGTACTTACCTCAGAACTGATTCATCAAATACCATCTATGTTTCAAACAGCTTAAGGTAATAGATTTTATGATGCATTTAAGTTGGAATAAAAATATGTTTTTATATCATTCATATCCCATTTATCTTTTCCATTTTATTTTGTTTGATAAGGTAACTTATTTCTTCTAATGTAAAGCACCTCCTTTTAATATCTCTTATTCATCTTTCTGTTTTATTTACACTTTCTCCTCTCTTGCCACCTGCCTCACACTTTCTCTCATTTTCTATCCCTCCCGCATCCTGACTGCTCCCCACCCCTGAATGTAACTATTAGTAATGATTATCAATTCAATCTTTTTAATAGACTTTCAAGTTTTTCATATTGACATGTTATTATTCTTTGTATTCATATTTTGCTTTTTTATTTCCCAAAACTAGCCTAGATGTCAAGTGCCAAGATAATTTCTTGATAAGCCCTATATAAATATTCACAAGCAGGTTTTTATTTCATCAGTGCATGCTCTTCAGTAACAATACATATTAAAGGATGGTTACTCTGCTGAAATGCTGATCTTCCAAATGATCAGTGACAAAATAACTTGCAATGAACTTTGTACATCACTGTTTATTTGGACTGTGACTTCTAGTTCAATGTTTATTTTCTCACCCATTTGTGTATATGCTAAAATGTTTCATTATTATTTAAAAAAAACTGAGCTGCTGAATGGAAGGAAAAAAAGAGAAAAGAGATATACACCTATTGTTACAAAGCCTGTGGGAGCCTGGCTGGCATGGCTCAGGACTGAGCATTGATCTATGAATCAGGAGGTCATGGGCTTGAACCCCAGTGTGGGGCATATATAATTTATTTATTTATTTATTTATTTATTTTAAAAAGACTGTGGGAAAAGTACCATGAAGATAAAAATTAAAAAGATCACTCTAAAATATGGATACAATACTCCCTGGTTTGAAATTAGCTCTTGATCATCTATAAGATAAAACCCAATCTTTACAAAAAACTCAATTGAGATCATGTCTGGAACAACCAAGATGGCAGCATAGGTAAATTCCTGAACTTGCTGCTGCACACAACTACATTAAAACTACAACTAAAAGAAAAAACGAATATCATCCAGAACCGCTGGAAGGCTGGCTGAGTGGAAATTCGACAACTAGAAGGAAAGAGAGAAATGCATTGAAGAGGGTAGGAGGTGCAGAGGTGTGATAGCGCAGAGGTATGGAAGTGTGCGTGAAAGGAGCTGGCAGCTGGGTACGCTGTTGTCTTTTTCAATATGGAGGGAGATACAAGTTCCCAACAGCTATGAACTCCAGTTCCAGGTGAGAATCTGGGGACTCAGACTCATACGGAGAGAAACTGGACTGTCTGGCATCAGGCCAGAACGTGAGGGCACTTTCTCACAGAGGTGCTTACAGTGGTCATTGTTCTTGCATGGGCTGCAGGACACAGAGATCCAGGGACCTATCGGGGCAGGGCTGACGGGCAACCATTGCTGTTTGCTCTGCCTTGGTGATTCCCTGAGACCCTGCCCCATCCAAATTACAACCCCACCCAAGCTGTGTGAAGAGGCTTTTGCATACAAATGGCCTGGCCTTTCTCCGCCTAAAAACCTGTCAAACTGCAGCTGGGTCAGAGAACCCCAGAGCTTCGAAAGGAAGGCCTAAGGCTCATCAGCAGCCTTCATTGCTTCACAGCTGCACCTTATTTGGGCACCTCCAAACCCCAAACAAAGAGGAGGAATCTGCAGATCTCTCTGTAGCTCCTGCTAGGTGGCCTCAGGCAGTGGCTGACTTTGCACCTCCTTGGGGATCCAAGAGCCAGTGTACCCAGTTGTCAGAGTGAGACCATCCAGATTACAACTCTTCACATCCATAAGAGACACTCAGGGGGCAGACTCAGTGAGCACCAAAGCCCCACTGAAGGAAGTCCTGACCCATAAGGGTGTCTCCAGCACAGAAGTTCTCCCATTGTAGACACAACTGGTCCTCACAGCCAACTGGCCTGGAGGTCAATTCCTCCCAGTGATACCAACAGCTATCAAGGCTTAACTACAAGACTGTGCACACAGCCTGCAAAGGGGTGCACCAAGAGTGTCCACCTCAGGTAACTGAGGAGGCTGAGCCATTGGGCCCTATAGGACACCTCGCACACAAAGCTACTTTATCAACACAGGGAATCAGCCAAAATGCGGAGACAGAAAAACAGGTCACGAATGAAAGAAATGCAGGAAAGCAAACTACTGGATATAGAGTCCAAAACCACAGTTATAAGGTTACTCAAGAATATTGTAGAAACTTCTGAGAAATATAGTGAGACCCTCAAGGATATGAAAAAGGACCAATTAGAAATTAAGCATACACTGACTGAAATAAAGAATAATATACAGAGATCCAACAGCAGACTAGAGGATCCCAAGAATCAAGTCAAAGATTTGAAATATGAAGAAGCAAAAAACACCCAACCAGAAAAGCAAAAGGAAAAAAGAAGACAAAAATATGAAGATAGCATAAGGAGCCTCTGGGACAACTTCAAGTGTACCAACATCCGAATTATAGGGGTGCCAGAAGAAGAGAGAGAGAAAGATATTGAAAACCTATTTGAAGAAATAATGACAGGAAACTTCCCCTACCTGGTGAAAGAAATAGACTTACATGTCCAGGAAGTGCAGAGAATCCAAAACAAAAGGAATCCAAAGAGGACCACACCAATACTCATCATAATTAAAATGCCAAGGGCAAAAGAAAAAGAGAGAATCTTAAAAGCAGCAAGAGAAAAACAGTCAGTTACCTACAAGTGAGTACCCATACGACTGTCAGCTGATTTCTCAACAGAAACTATGCAGGCCAGAAGGGAGTGGCAAGAAATATTCAAAGTGATGAATAGCAAGAACCTAAAACCAAGATTACTTTACCCAGCAAAGTTATCATTTAGAATTGAAGGTCAGATAAAGAACTTCACAGATAAGGAAAAGCTAAAGGAGTTCATCACCGCCAAACCAGTATTATATGAAATGCTGAAGGATGTTCTTTAAGAAGAGGAAGAAGAAAAAGGTAAAGATAAAAATTATGAACAACACAGTAACAACAAATACATATCTATCAACAAGTGAATCTAAAAATCAAGTGAATAAAAAGTCTGATGAACAGAATAAACTGGTGAATAGAATAGAATCAGGGGCATAGAAAGGGAGTGAACTGACAATTCTCTGGGGGAAGGGGGTGTGAGGGGTGAAGGAGAGACTGGACAAAAATAGTACACCTATGGATGAGGACAGTGGGGGAGGTAAGGGCAGTGGGTGGGGTGGGAACTGGGTGGAGGGGAGCTATGGGAGGAAATAGAGAAACAACTGTAATAATCTGAACAATAAAGATTTATTAAAAAAAATAAAGATCATGTCTGGAATACCCTTTCTCTATATCTCTGTTTAACACTCCAATCATGCTGCCTTAGATCTATTGTACAATGGGAAACAAAAGGATTGACAATGGTACTGTCTCCTCCTTTCCTTCCTTTAAGATAATCTTCCATAGTGGCTACACTAATTTCCATTCCCACCAATAATGAGTGAAGGTTCCCTTTTTCCACATCTTCTCCAACATTTGTGGGGTTTTTGGTTTTTTTAATGATGGCTATTGTAACAGGTGTGAGATGGTCTCTCATGGAGGTTTTGATTTTGATCATCTTTTCATGCCTTCCTTGGAATAGTGTCTATCCAGGTCATCTGCCCATTTTTTAATCAGATTGTGTAGATTTTTGTTGTTGTTGTTGTTGAGTTATATAAATTCTTTATATATTTTGAATATTAACCTCTTACTGGAAGAATCACTTGCAAATATTTTCTCCCATTTGGTTGGTTGTCTTTTTTATTGATGATTTCTTTTGCTTTGCTTTCAACTTTTAAGTTGTTGTAGTCCCATTCATTTTTTTAAATATTTATTTCTCTTGCCTTTGAAGTCAAGTTCACAAAAAACACTTCTGAGATCAAGGTCCATATGTTTAGTGCCTATGTTTTCTTCTATGTATTTTTTTGTTTTAAGTTTTTGTTCAAGGTTTAAGCCATTTTGAGTTATTTTTTGTGTTTGGTGCAAGATAGTGTAGTTTTTACTCTTTTGCATATGTCTATAATTTTCCCAGCACCATTTATTGAAGAGACTTTTCTTTCTCTAATGTATATTCTAAGTGTTCATTGATGACAGATTATTGGCTGATATATGTAATATATATATATAATGAAATAGCCATAAAAAGATGTAATATTGACATTTGTGACAACAGGGATTGATCTTAACACATTGCGTACCGCATAGAAATCTCTAAGACATATGCCAGGGACCAGACGTTTTTGGGCAAACTGCACGTTATTTAAATCATCATAACTACAGATCATAATGCACTTTAGGTGTTGTTTTTCAATAATTATAACATTTTTATTTACAAAAACAATTAAACAATTAAAGTTCCTAGTACTTTTTTAACGTATTGTACTGCGTAAAACATTTTTCTCTATGAAGAGGGACCAAACAAAATTTACATAAGTATCTAGATTCGCTCCTTTTCCCATGGGCGGCACAAACTTTGCAGGCTCTCGTAGGAAATTTTTTCTTTCCACTCGCTGGAATACACGTAGGTTGATGCTGCTTCATACCACCTGACAACCTTTTGAGTGGATCTTTACAAGGTGCTCTCCTTGCACCCCCAGGGGAAGGGCTGGACAGATTTGTCTCTGGTTCCGGAGAGCCTTCATTATTGTCATCCGTTATCCAGTCTCTCGCCACCGATAGCAGAAACTGTTTATACTTCATTTTTGCTTGTGGATTGAAGAAGTTGAACACTCTAAATGAATTGAAAAGTCCACAGTTTATAAGGTACAGCACTACTTTTTTTGTCCATTTCATCGTTTTCCTTAGAATGGAACAACACGAAAGGAATTGATCTGCACGGTCAACGCCTTTCATGTGGGCATTGTATTCCTTGATGCAGGTAGGTTTTACAATATTCTCTCCCGTTTTTCTATTTTTTTTCCTGTTGTCGAGACAGAAGTGTCATGGATCGTTGATATCATTTGGACAACCCGCTTGTCTTTCCATGCTAGGAGAAGAATATCGCCTTTTCTGGAAAATATTATGTCACCTTTCTTCATTCTTGATGTTTTCATTTTCAAATTTGGTCGTAAACCTCTACTTTCCCTAATAGTCCCACAGACTCTAGTTTTGTTCTGTAGCAGCAATTCAGCAGTAGATGTAGCATTGTAATAATTATCCTGGTAAATATGGTGCCATATGCCAAGATAGGGTCCAAGAACGGAAAGAACAGTTTCTTGCAATTTCCTTCCTTCAGCAGTGTATATCTCCATATTGCAGATATAGCCGGTGTCACTCTCGCACATCATCTGAACAAGTAAACCGTATTTTGTTATTTTCGCTGGGTTGTACATGCGAAATTTTAAACGTCCTCTCCATGGAATCATTCCCTCATCCAAAGACACCTGTTGCTTTGGTTTGTATATTGTTCGAAATTTATGCAGGAAATAATCCAGCACAGGTTGGATCTTGAAAAGCCTTCCTGAGCAACTGTCCATTTTGGTGTTATCATTGAAATGCCAGAATGTCCATATTTGTTCAAATCTATGGCAACTCATTGTCTGTGGAAGTATAGGGGTACATATCAAAGGATCTGTTGACCAATAGTCTTTCAAGCTATCTTTTCTTGTTTGACCCATCAGAATAATTAGGCCAAGGAATTTCTTGATGTCCTTCTGTGTAACCAGAGACCATTTTAGTGTTCTAGATAGTGTTTTGCATTTAATTGCAGTTTAATCGTGATAGTTGGACAGCTCTTTGCACAACATCTCAAACAATTCATCACCAAAAAAGAGATTGGTCACAGAGGGTACAGAGTCACACTGAGACGGAAATGTAGTGACCCCAGCATGACCTTCAAACATTTGTAAGCGTGGTGGTGTGTCAATTTCAGACCAACAATTATCAGTAGCTTCATCAGTGTCGGAATCACTTGAAAGCACCGCCACCTTGTGCTTCCTTACAGGTCTAATAATTTCATTGTCAGTAGAATCAGTAGAATTGTCTCCGGAATCATCAAAACAGTCATCCGCATCTTCGATCTCACTAGGAATATCTGATAAATTATCGTTAAATACTTCCGGAAGTGTATCAGTTTCTTTGGTTTCCTTCCTTTTTCTGAGAGAAGGCATTTCTAAAAGCGCCAGGAACTTGAAGACAAAGACTATTCGAATGACCAAAATACAATGCTTTATGGGTTCGTGCAATTATATAGTTTTTCGTAGATTGACCTGCACGGTTTCCACCAATGAGATCGCTTCATTCAATGTGGACTGTGCCATGCCAGCATGGCCAAGGGTGTCTCTGAGTGGGGGGCGGGTGAAAGGATTAAGGAAAGACAGACAAGAGAATAATAGCTGGGTCTTGGTGGGACGCCGCTCCCTGAAGAGGAGACAACGCCAGCGCCCACAAGCCATGTCTTTATTTTATAGCAGATGCCACCAGGCAAAGTAGGGGCATGATCACGTTGTTTACAGCATTCTCATGAGTCTCAACCCTACTCAGCTACATGCACCTAAACTCTATCACAAGGCACGTGGGGCTAGTGTTCGGACCATAGGTTCAAGCTTACAACCACAGCCGTTAGCTATGATTGTGCTGGGAGGGCCCTGCCCTCCAGCTGGGACTTGCACTTGGCAGTGAGAGGACCCTATCCTTTCATTAGTCCGAGGCTTGAACCTGGTCAAAACATTGTAACCGCACCCCACAGTGGCCAAGACAGTGTGTTGACATCTAAGGTCCATAACAGATGGCGCGTGAAAAACGAGAACACTCGTGAGTGGTCCTTAACAGATGGCACGCAAAACACGAGAAAACTTGTGAGCAGTACGCAATGTATTAAGAATATTATGCTAAATGAAATAAGTTAAATGGAAAAGAACAAAAACCATTTGGTCTTATTCATATGTAGAATATAATACAAAAGTAATAAATAAACTAACAAAACAAAAACAAACTCATACATACATACATACATACATACATATATACATACAATAGAATGGTGGTTACCAAGAGAAAAAGGGATGGGAAAAGGTTGAAGTGGGTAAAGAGGGTCAAATATAGAAGGAAACTAGACTTTGAATGGTGAACATATGATAGAATATATAGATATCCTATATAATAAAGAGGTAATATGCAAATTGACCATAATGCCCTCGCACAAGATGGCCGCCCCCATGTGGTCAAAAGATGGCTGCCCCCATGTGATCAAAAGATGGCCACCACAGATGGAGGGCAGTTAGGGATGACCAGGACTGCAGGGGAGGGCAGTTGAGGGTGATCGGGCCAGCAGGGGAGCAGTTAGGCGTTGATCAGGCTGGCAGGGGAGTGGTTAGGGGGCGATCAGGCTGGCAGGTAGGTGAGCGGTTGGCAGCCTGCAGTCCCAGATTGTGAGAGGGATGTCAGACTGACGCCAAGGACTCCCATATTGAAGAGAGTGCAGGCTGGGCTGAGGGACACCCCCCCAGTGGACGAATTTCATGCACTGGGCCTCTAGTTGAATTATAATCTTGTACACCTGAAAATTATTTGTTATTAACCAATGTTAGCTCAAAATTTAATAAAAATAAAGAGAATGCTCCCAATAGGTTATCATCAAGCATAAATTTTGTCATGAATTTTTAAGTAGTTACCTTTTATAATCCTTGCTTGCTAATTATTAAACACTAGAGGCCCAGTGCACAAAATTTGTGCTCGGTGGTGGGGGGGTCCCTCAGCCCGGTCTGCACCCTCTCCATTCTGGGACCCCTTGGGGGATGTCTGACTGTCAGTTTCGGGCCTAAACCAGAAGTCAGACATCCCTCTTGCAATCTGGAATCACTGGCTCCTAACCGCTCACCTGCCTGCCTGCCTTATCACCCCTAACCACCATGCCTGCTGGCCTGGTCACCCCTAACTGCCCTCCCTGCTGGCCTGGTCACCACTAACTGCCCTACACTCTTGGCCTGGTTGCCCCTAACTTCTCTCCCCTGCTGTCCTGGTTCCCCCTAACTGTTCTCCCCTGCCAGTCTGGTCGCCCCTATTCACCTCTGCGTTGGCCCCGCCACTGTGGCTTTGTCCGGAAGGACGTCCAGCAGGATGTCTGGAAGATGTCTGGTCTAATTAGCATATTACCCTTTTATTAGTATAGATGATGTATAGATGCTAAATTTTATTAAATGTTCTTTTAAAAATTGATTTAAATGATCTTTTTTTCCTTTTAAAATGAGTTAATATAATAATTGAGTAATTATTTTTAAATAATAAAACATTTTTTTCTATTCTTGGTATGAACTTAATTGGGATATGGTATGTTATTTTTTTTATATATATCCATGGCTGGATTTAGTTTGCTAATATTGGATTTAGAATGCTGACATTCTTATCAATTAGTGAGACTGGTTTATTCCTTTTCACCCTGTAGCTATCTACCGTATTTTTCCATGTATAAGATGCTATTTTTTTCTAAAATCTTTAGACTGAAAATCAAGGGGAGTCTTATACAGAGAAGTCAGCCAAGGAGGGAGCCATGCATAACTTGTCAAACAGGCTTCCTCCAATCACGAGCCTTTTGTTACTGATGTCAGCTGATGCTGTAATTGGAGGTGGAGGTAGAGAGTGCACAGATGCAATAGGGACCAGAGCGTTCTGAGTCCATAAAGATGTCAAAAAATAAAAAGATAAATACCAGTAAGTTATTGGCTTACTCTGCAAAATTCAAACTGAATGTAACCAGCTATGCAAAAAAGCATGGAAATAGTGCTGCTGAGAGACAATTTGGACCTCCTCCCACTGAGTGTAGGATCAGACAGTGGAGAAAACAGAAAGAACAACTTCTTAAGATGCCAAAAAAGAAGAAGGCCTTAAAAGGAAAACCAGAAAAATGTTTAAAATATTGATTTCTTAATTTTGGGTTGGAAAAGTGGGTGGCATCTTATACATGGGGTGTCTTATACATGAAAAAAATATGGTAGTTTGATATCAAGATTGTAGGCACTTTATAAAATGATTGGGGGAGGTTTCTCTATATTCAATTAACTGAAGTTAGTTCATAGAAATGGACTTTTCTATTTTTTCAGTGGAACTCACCTCTGAGTTTGTCTAGGCAGAGGGTTTTCCTTTGGGAGGAGTGTTTTAACTATAGATTTAGTTTTTAAACTGCTTGATCTGGAGTATAAATACTAAATTGCATTTTTCCTGGAAAATGGTCCATTTACCTAAAGTTTCATTGAAATATAATTGACATAATATTAGTTTCAGGGGTACAACATAACAATTCAATATATGTGTACATTGCATCATCACCATAGTTACACATTTTTTCTTGTCACCAGAACTTTTATGATCTACTCTCTTAGCAACTTTCACATATACCATAAAGTAGTATTAACTATAGTCACCGTGCTGTATATTACGTCTCCAGGACTTATTTTATAACAGAAAGTTTGTACCTTTTGACCACCTTCACACATTTGACACCTCCTCTTAACCATGCCTTTGACAAGCACTAATCTCTTCTCTCTATCTATAAGTTTTGTTTTCATTCATCTAAGTTTTGAAATATACTGACAAAAAGTTTTCGGATGATACTTTTTTTTCTGCTTTATCTACAATTACTTCCTCTTCCATTTTCCAGTGTTACTTATTTTTGCCTTCTATCTTTTGTTTTCCTTGAAAGATACTGCCTTGCCTGAATTTTTCTAATTAGAGTTTTTAGTGAACAAACTTTAGGCTATATTAATTTTCTTTATTTTCTCTTTCTTCCTTCTTTTTGAAATATATTATCTAACGTATCTATTTATTTTACTCTATTTTTCTTCCCTTTTTTACATTGTGTATCATTTTTACACTTTTAAAATTATTTATATTAACTATTGACTGCATATTACCACATACTTATAAGATATAAAATATCTATAACAATAAAAGCATAATATGCAAATTGACCCAATGGCTGAGCAGCAGAAAGACCATCTGGATGACCTTCCAGATGACCTCCTGGACGATCTTCTGGACGAAGCTGGGGCAACAAGGGCCGAGCCCCTTGCACGAATTTCATGCATCAGGCCTCTAGTAGTGTTATAAGAAGCACTGGTGTAACCACCTCCAATTCAAGAAAGAAAATTGTCATTACCTCATAAATTTTCTCTTCATATTAAGTGCCTCCCTGCTACTCTGAGTTGAGTAGTATCCTAAAGTTTATGCTTTTTACTTAGCTTTCTATACCAGTGATGGCGAACCTTTTGAGCTCGGCGTAACAGCATTTTGAAAAACCCTAACTTAACTCTGGTGCTGTGTCACATATAGAAATTTTTTGATATTTGCAACCATAGTAAAACAAAGACTTATATTTTTGATATTTATTTTATATATTTAAATGTCATTTAACAAAGAAAAATCAACCAAAAAAATGAGTTCGCGTGTCACCTCTGACACGCGTGTCACCTCTGACACACGTGTCATAGGTTCGCCATCACTGTTTTATACAGATTTCATATACCTTAAACTAAACTATGTGTCATTTATTAATTTTTTCTTGTCCTCCTCTTCCTCCTTTTGATTAAAAAGGGGAAAAAATTGAGATATAGGTTTTCCAAACAGGTAGCCAGTGGACCATAAGTGAATTTGTTAAATTTGTTAAAGTTATTATAAGGGTTAAGGTTTGTTTATTTGTTTGTCTTTCCTTTTAATGGAAAATTTTTTTTATTAAAAATATAAAAGCATAAAAAGATATTCTAAATAAGGTGTTGTCAGATCCTGGATAGATAAAGAGATGAAGAGAAAAGGTTGTAATATACTGAAACTTCTAGATTCAGAAAGAAATTAATATTTAAGATTAAATACATAATGAAATAAAAAAGTTTTACCAAAAAAAAAAAAAAGAAGGGAAATTGCTCATATTCTAACATTTTGTTTCCTCTCCATTTGAAAGTATTCTGATTACATTATTGGTTGTTCCTGTATACTACCATCCAAGCTTTGGGAAATAATAGGCATGTTAAAGTTTTTATTCATTCTATTTTCTTTCTGAAATATTTCCTAACTTTTTCCCTTAGCAAACCCTCATACTATTATAATATTTATGATGAACCTGAAATGCAAAGTTATGAAAATATATATATTTTCCCATGTGATGAAAAAAGCATGACATAGATTCCCTTTCCTTCACATATGGACAAGTAAGACAATGCCTTGGTAATAACACACACTTCACTGAGTGATTTTCCATCTAAGGCCTTGCAAAATTGTGTGCATTTATATTCTTAGCTACCTTTATCTCAGAATGAAGACATATGGACTGTGACCATATATGTAAAGTCAGTATGGTGCTACTCTTATTAAAAATTCATAAGTGGTTTGTTATATTGTTAAGGATGTTGATGCCTTTAAACACAATTTTTAATTGAAATCCCATTTGGGACTATACCTATAATATGAAGAAGCAGCCATTAGATAGTAGTGCACAGTAAGATGGTAATGGACATTTTTAATAAACTTTTTTAAAACAATTGAAATTAACTTTCAAGTTGGATGAGGAGTTAAAACATTGGACTTTCTACTCAGAAGACTAAGGCACAGTTCCCATCCCTAAGGCACTCACGGTGTAGAGGTCAAAGCAGTGAAAAGTGTTAATACATCAATGCACCTTTGATGTGAGCACGGAGGAAGCAGCTTCTGCTCCGGACCATGAGGACAACACCCTCAGGGAGGTGATCCTCAAACTTTGCCTTGAGGTCTGAGTTTTTCAGGTGGTTAAGGGACTCAAGAACATTCCATGCAAAAGTGAGAGTCTGGGGTGTTCTGCAATAATGGGAGGTAGTTTGTACTAGGATCATAGAGCAGACAGGACAGAGTAGCCAGAACTAAGGATTTTGGATTATTTTTTATGGGCATAATGTTAATATTATCACATTTTGCCATTAAAAAAATTAACTCTAATAGGCTGTAAAGTGTGGATTGATGATGTGAGAGAAAGTTAGGCAGCCATTGCTGTAATCCCAGGTAAAAGTGATAAGAATGGAATCTAAGGCAGTTTCCATGAGAACACAGAGGCTGTGGGACCCAGGAGACACTGGTGACCAATAGTATGTAGACAGTGGCAATAGAGAAGGAAACTCAAGTATGATCTTTGGTTTAGGTAAATGAGTGAGTGGTGATTTCCTGATTAAAATAGAGAATCTCTGAGTAGGAGCAGAATTGTTTAGACTTGAAGGCAACTTCTCATCTCCCTGAGTGAAGAAAAAGGTGATCTTCTCTGAAGTCAGAAGCTCTCCCAAGAGCTTGTTTGCAAGCAAATTTCTTCACTTGGTTAGCATAAGGGAAAAAATAGAAGTGATGTTTGAAAGACATCTTATATAATAAAAGCCTAATATGCTAAGTGTCCAGTCATCCAGTCGGCCATTCAACAAATCAAAGCATAATATGCTAATGATATGCTAAGGCTGCTCAACTGCTTGCTATGATGTGCACTGACCACGAGGGGGCAGACAGTTGACTGGTCAACCAGTCACTATGATGTGCACTGACCTCTAGGGAGCAGGTGCTCCGACTGGTAGGTTAGCTTGCTGCTGGGGTCTGGCCAATGGGGACTGAGTGAGATGGGCTGGACATGGCCTGGAGCCCTCCCGTGGCCTTCCCCAGCTGGCCAACCTCCTGTGTCCCTACCTGGCCCCAATCATGCACTGGTGGGGTCCCTCGGCCTGGCCTGCACCCTCTCGCAATCTGGTTTCAGCCAGATGGTGGAACGACCTGTTGCTATGATGTGCACTGACCACTAGGGGGCAGACGCTCAATGTAGGAGCTGCCCCTTGGTGTTCAGTGTGCTCCCACAGGGGGAGTGCGGCTCAGCCAGAAGCCGGGCTCACAGCTGGCGAGTGCAGCTGCAGTGGCGGGAGCCTCTCCCACCTCTGTGGCAGTACTAAGAATGTCCGACTGACTGCTTAGGCCCGCTCAGTCAGACATCCCCCGAGGGCTCCTGGGCTGTGAGAGGGCACAGGCCAGGCTGAGAGACATCCCCACTTCCGAGTGCATGAATTTTGTGCACCGGGCCTCTAGTATAAAGATAAAGAAGAGAAGACATGTTCTATTTCACTAAGTTCTACTTCAAGGATTCAGCCTAAGCGACTGTTGCTATGATGTGCACTGATCACTATGGGGCAGATACTCAATGCAGGTGCTGCCCCCTGGTGGTCAGTGAGCTCCCACAGCCAAACTCCTGCAGCTGGCTAACCTCCCATGGTCCCTCCCCGTGGACTGAGTGATATGGCCCCGATTGGCCCCAATCGCCGGCCAGGCAGAGGGATCCCACCTGTGCTATAATTCGTGTACTGGGCCTCTAGTAGATAATACTATCCCTCTATAAGTAAAGTTTTCATTAAAAGTCTGCAAATATAAGAACATTATAGATGCTCATTTGTAGAAGAGACTGAATTTTCAAGCACTCTTCTCTGGGATCCTTCTGTATCACTTTACAAATCCTAATGTAGTCTTTATCACATTGTGGCAGTTATTTATGCAGAGAACTATGGACTGAGTTTTATAAATCTTTGTCTTTCTAAGACCAAATTATAGTTATACATCAGCTATGTAATTAGAACATAATAGGGTCCCTAAAATATTTTGTGAAATACCCATTAAGTAATTGATATAATAATTACAAATTATTTAATCAATTATTTTAAATGAATCAATTCCTTTCAATTTCCCATTTAAAAAAATATTACATTGCCACTTTGTGAAATAAGTATGTATTTCACACTTGCAATAAAATAGCATGTATATTATAAACACTTTAAAACTGTTCAGATGGGACTGACTCTCAAACATGTAACAGCTATCCATTACTGACTTAGTCTGTCACATCACTTTCTTTTGTTTGCAGTGCTTTTTATGGTCTGTAATTATCTTTATTATTTCCTTGTTTTATATGTTTCCTTATCTATATATATAAAGAGCCAGGGGCCATCGCAATCGAATGGACGACCGAACAGGTTGAGTGGGGCGACCAGACTGGCAGGGGGGGCAGTGAGGGGTGACCAGGCTGGCATGGGGTGCAGTTGGCAGCAACCAGGTAGGCAGGGGGGCAGCTATTGGGGTGACCAGGCCAGCAGTGGGGGCAGTTGGGGCAACCAGACCAGCAGGGGGGGGCAGTGAGGGGTGACCATGCCAGAAGGGAGGGCATTTGGGGGTGACTAGGCCAGCAGGTGGTCCGTGAGGGGCAACCAAGCTGGTGGGGGGTCTGTTGTGGGCAACCAGGCCAGCAGTGGGGGAAGTTGGGGGCAACCAGGCCAGCAGAGGGGGGCAGTGAGGGGTGGCCAGGCCAGCAGGTGGGGGCAGTTGGAGGCGACCAGGTCATCAGGGGGGTGCAGTTAAGGGCGACCAGGCTGGCAGGGGGCAGTGGGGGTTGACCAGGCCTGTAGGGGAGGTAATAAGGATGACCAGGCTGGAAGGGGGGCAGTAAGGGGTGGCCAGGCCAGTAGAGGAGGGCTGTTGAGGGTGACCAGGCCAGCAGGAGGTCAGTAGGGGGCGACTATGATGGTGGTGGGGGCAGTTAAGGGCAACCAGGCCAGCAGGGGGGGGGCAGTTGTGGGCGACCAGGTTGGCAGGTGGGGTAGTTTGGTGTGAGCAGGCTGGCAGGCAGAGGTGGTTAGGGGTGATCAGGCTGGCAGGGGGGCCAGTAGGGGTGATCAGGCAGGCAGGCAGGTAAGCAGTTAGGAGCCAGCAGTCCCATATTGTGAGTCAGACATCCCCCAAGTGATCCCAGATTGAACAGGGTGCAGGCTGGGCTGAGGGGACCCCCCCATGCACAAATTTTATGCACCAGGCCTCTAGTCTATATATATAAAAAGCCAGCGGCCAGAACGCTGTAACAACCAGAACGACTGGTTGCTAAGATGCCCACTGCAGACAGCGAAGGGGCTGATCAAGGGCAGGGTGGCCGGCCAAACCCCCCTCAGTGGCCCTTCCCCCCGGCCGGCCCCACCCCAGATCGACCTGCCCCATCCCAATAGGGACAGGGCTGGCCAGCCCACTACCCACAGCCCCTCACCATGGCTGGCCCCACCCCGGATCAGCCCCCACCACCCTGATCAGCCCATGCCCCTTCCCCAAGCCAGCTCCAGCCCCGATTGGCACCCCTACAACAATCAAGGGTGGGGCTGGCCAGCCAATTGCCCTTGGCCCCTCCCCCCAGCTGTCCTGGTCCTGATTGGGCCCCAATTAAGGCAGGCCGGCCAGCCAACCTCCTGCCATATCCTCCTCCCAACAGGCCTGGCCCTGATCTGCCCCAATTGAGGCCGGGCCGGCCAGACCCCACTGGTGCATAAATTCGTGCACTGGGCCTCTAGTCTAATCTAATAAAAGAGAAACATGGTAATTAGCGTACAACCGCTACCCTTTTCATTGGCTAATCAGGGCGATATGCAAATTAACTGCCAACTAAGATGACGGTTAACCACCAACAAAGATGGCAGTTAATTTGCATATGTAGGCACAATGCAGGGAGGTGAAAGGAAAAGCAGGAAGAAGCCCCCTGCCACTGACAGTGATCAGAAATCCTGGGGGCCGCCTTTGCCCTGCCCCCCAGCCATGATCGGAGAATCGGGCGCCTTTGCCGCCCTGGCCAGTGATAGCGGGAAGTAGGGATGGAGCCAGCGATGGGAGCTGGGCACAGGCGAAGCTGGCAGTCCCGGGAGCTAGGGGTCCCTTGCCTGGGCCTAAAGGGGAGCCCGCGTGATCACGGTGCCGCTGCCGCTGCGGGTCTCTGAGGCCCAGGCCGGATGCCTCGGCCTGGGCAGGGGCGGAGCCTGCAACCGCAGAGAGCTGGGGGTCCCCTGCCCAGGCCTAATGCCTCGGCCAGAAGCATTAGACCTGGGCAGGGGCAGAGCCTGCCATCGCCTGGAGCTGGGGGTCCCCAGCCCAGGCCTGATGCCTCGGTCAGAGGCATCAGGCCTGGGCCAGGGGCGGAGCCAGCAATCGGAGGGGTCTGGGGGTCCCCTGCCCAGGCCTGATGCCTGGGCCAGAGGCATCAGGCTTGGGTGGGGGGCAGAACCAGTGATCGGGAGAAATGAGGGTCCCCTGCCCAGGCCTGACACCTCTGGCAGAGGCATCAGGCCTGGGCAAGGGGCCGATCCTGCGATTGGAGGGTGATGGGGGTCAATGCCTGAGGGCTCCCAGTATGTGAGAGGGGGCAGGCTGGCCTGAGGGACACCCCCTGCCCCCACCCAGTGCATGGATTTTGTGCACCAGGCCCCTAGTCCTATATAATAAAAGCCCAATGACCATAACGGCAGAATGACCAGAACAACTGCTTGACCAGTCACTATGAGGTGCACTGACCACCTCTTGGTCTCTTTCCCCGGATGGCAGGCTCTGATCGCCAATGGCGAATGGGGACCCAGGATGGGTGGTGGGGGATGCAGGTGGTGCCAGGCTAAGGCCGCTGCCCCACTGGGCGCCCCATACACAGAGGGCAACTGGCGGCGGGGGTGGGGCCAGTGAGCAGGCAGAACGGACCGACCTCTTGGTCCCTCCCCTGGTCTGCAGGCTCCAATCGCCACCGATGGCAAACAGGGAACCGGGTTGGGTGGCGGCAGGGTGTGGGGCTGGCTGCTGGCAGCCGGGGAAGATGGCCCTGATCACAGGCTAAGCGTAGGGACTGTAACTTCTCACAATTTTGTGCCCTGGGCCTCTAGTTAAAATATAAGCTCCACCAGAAGAGGGAGCCTCCTGAGTGATTTATGTCTGTACCCTCACTGCAGAGGATACACTTGCTTATAGTTAGTACCCAGTAGATGTATCTTGAGTGAAAGAGTTAATGGATTTTAAAAATCAAAATTATAAAACTTTGCTAGAAAGAAATAGGTGAGGCCTTATTTGAAATAATAATAAATAAGTAGATACATAGTAGAATTGTTATTAATAAGGCCTTATCTATTTCCTACCTGTAACAAAAGTAAGGATACTTAGGGTATCATAGTTGCCAGGCACTGCATTAGATCTTTAGTGCCACTTAATTTTGCAGTTATGCAGATAGTTTCTGGCAAGTTAGCATTTTTTTTAAATTGTTGAAGAACTTGAAGCTCAGAATGATAACATAACTTGCCCAAAGTCTCACAGTCATGATTTTAATTCATGTCTGTAAAGTGCCAGACCTGTGGCTTTTCCATTAAGCTACAAAAATGATATTTTTCATTGCAATTAAATTTTTTTTCAAAGTTTCACAAAATTTAAAAGCTGTTTGCAAAATAAAAATATGTTATCTTAATGAAAATTAGAAAATAAAGATATTCTCATTTGCTCTCAGTAGAGATGTGTTGAAGGATAAGATTTCCTTTGTCCTGGTATTTGCCCAAGTGTCTCAGGAAGAAACATATCCTAAATGTGTTTATTGTGCCTTACAATAAACTATGCCAGACCACAATAGGAAAGGATGCTAGACAATATACATATACATTGTGAAAATAAGAAAAAATATATTTTCTTCCACTATATCCCCATTACTGACCTCAAAACATTGTGAAAGATTGTTCTCTTGAAACACAAGGAGAGTAATAAAACTAAATGTTTTCCTTTTTGTTTTCTATGGAAATGTAAGCTTCTGTTTTCTATGTATTCCAAAGATTTATATTATACTTCATACCACAAATAAAGACCTCTCCCTGTAGACCAGTTTGTATGAGTTTTTCCAGTGAGCATAAGAAAAAGAAAAGTAAAACTAAGGTCAAAATTACTTCCTGAAAAATGTATTCAATAAAAATGCTTTTTCTCTATATATCCTACAGAAATATCAGCAGGGCTTTTTTTCATAAGGGAATAAAATCATTTTGAATTTCATATAAAATAACAAATGCATCAATAGCCAAGAAGCTTATGTAAATCATGTCATTTCATATCATTGACAAAATACATTCCACATGGATTCAATTTGGGGGAAAAAGTTTGCAAAAACAGGTGACAGTCAAAAGATTAAAATTTATACAGCATGATTTTTAACAATTCTAAAGAAAAAAAGGTACAAACCAATAGAAAAATTGGCAAAGATTGTGAAGAGGTAATTCAGAGATCAAATCTAAATGCCCCCCAAAATGGTTAGCTTCACTACTAGTTAAGGAAATGTAATTTAAATTAATAATAAGATAGTCTTGAATGCTTATTAGACTGGAAAACATTTTAAGGCTGTAAATACCTATTGCTCACAATAATGCTAGTAAAAGGTCAAAATGTGAAAATTTCCAAGTTATGTTGGGAGAGCAATTTGTTAATATATATGTAAATTAAAAATAAATATAACTCTTTGACCAAGCAGTCTTAATCCTGGGAATCTAAGCTTCCAGAAATAGCAAAAGGAAATGTATGAATATATATGTTCCAGTTTAAGCACTTTTAATATTGTAAAAATCTGGAAAATGAAGTCAGTTCCCAGAATAAAGCCAGAAGCACAATTTTGTACAGAAGTAAGGATAACTATATATGTATATCTACATTTGCATGAAAGTTCTGTGTGTATTAAAATGGATGCAAATTTATTTATACATGTGAATATACGTTCATTTGAATATTAAAAGAGTGAAGAAAAAGGAACAGATGCATACTATCAACATATATTGCTTGGGTGGAATAGGTCATATGTGAGGAAAGAGAAAGATGAAGAAGGGGAGGAAGGTAAAAATCTCAATATATTTAATGTCTTTTATTTTAAAACTAGAGGCCCTGTGTGCACTGGGGGGGGGGGGGGGAGGGGTGCCCCTCAACCTGGCCTGCACCCTCTCACAGTCCAGGAGCCCTTGGGGGATGTCTGACTGACAGCTTAAGCCATCAGTCGGACATCCTTAGCGCTGCCCCGGAGGCAGAAGAAGCTCCCGCCACCACCTTTGTGCTCACCAGCCATGAGCCTGGCTCAGGGCTTCTGGCTAAATGTGCTCCCGCTGTGGGAAAACACTGACCACCAGGGGGCAGCTCCTGTGTTGAGTGTCTGCCCCCTAGTGATCAGTGTGCATCATAGCCACCGGTTGTTCTGCTGTTTGGTCGATTTGCATATTAGCCTATTATTATATAAGATCTTTTATTTCTAGAAGTTCCACTTTGCTCTTTTCTTTTTATTTTATTTTATATATTTTTTTATTTATTTCAGAAAGAAAGGGAGAGGGAAAGAGAGATAGAAGCATCAATGATGAGAGAGAATCATTGATTGGCTGCCCCCCACTGGGGATCAAGCCAGCAACCCAGGCATATGTCTTTGACTGGAATCAAACCTGGGACCCTTCAGACAATTGGGCCGATGCTCTATCCACTGAGCCAAACCAGCTAGGGCACACTTTGCTCTTTTCTGTATCTTCTATTTATCTCCTTATTATGTTCATGCTTTCCTTTAAGTCCCTCAACATATTTATAATAGCTGTCTAAAATTCTTGCCTGCTTTCGATCATTATTGTTTTCTTTTTAGTCTATTTATGTTTTCTGATTTTGAGTCCCACTTTCCTGCTTCTTCCCAGTAATTGCTAAGTGTCTAAATTTTTTGTTCTTCTTTTAAAAAGCAGCTTTACTTGGAAAGTAAAAGGGTCTCATTACTGTGTGGGGTCAGAACTCTATCATCTCTCAATTCTTTGTTAGTGCTGGGACTTGTTTAGCCTATAGCTTCCTAGTAGTTTGTTCTGTTCTCAGTAATTGTTCTTTAACCAACCACTTGAAATCTTATTCTAAGTGTGCAGGGCACAGTATTCAGCTAGAGACTCAATGAGACCCCATGAAGATGTTTGAGGCTCTTTATCTGGGCAATGCCCTTCTCTCTGATACACTGGCCCACAAAGTCCAGCCACTGCAGCCTCCCTGAACCAATTTGTTTCCCCAACTCAGTGAGACCACAATGCTCTGTTTAGAATCCCTTTCCACGTACTATGTATGATCCAGAAAGTTTCTCCAGGCAGAAAATCAGGGACATACATATTAGGATTCTCTCCCTTTGTTTCCCTTCTCTCAGTGATCAAAATTCTGTAACCATGTCATAGAACTCAAAGAGGTCAACTTTTCTCCCCTAACTACAGGTTGGACACTGAAGCTGAGCCATCAAACAGAGTGGTTCATAGTGCTCCATCTACAAAGAATGGGATCCGAGATGGACAATAAGTCTTATGCTCATGGATTTTTATTTTATTTTATTGGAGCTTGAGGGTAAGATCTCTTTTGTCCCTGGTGAATACTAAAAATGTAAGTCTGTAACTATCAGTGGATGTTTTTAATTTTCACATTTCCTTTCCTCTCCCAGCTATTTGCAATTGGAAGGGATTAAAGCCACTTAAAAAGGGAACAACAATTAAAATTGGGGAACACTGATTTTTCCAAATTTCAGCTTCATCCCTGTTGCTCTGATATTATTTAAACTGATTGGAGTTGGGTTTGATATTTGGAATAAAAGTTCTTTCCTCAACTACCTTAGTGACTATTTGGGGAAAATATATAAAGGTTTGAAAGATTAACTAGGAATCTAAGCCTGAAAGCAAAACATAAAAACAAGAGCATCTGTGATGACAATAAACATGAAAACAAGAGCATCTGTGATTGATTTCCACATGAGCAATGTGGGCAACCAATTTCATGGCTTCAGAGGACAGAGGCAACCTGTGGTATGAGTGATCTGAAAAAACTTCCTGGAGGGAAAGGATCAAGACTAAGTTAGTTAGACCTTGAAAAGTAATACTTTGATTTTTTCTCTTAGGGTCATCCATGCCACCTTGTGTAAATGAATTTAATTTAGACAGATCTAAGAAAGATTCTTCAGAGGCAGATAAGACAGGTCTTAAATAGGAAATGGGAGGAGAGACAACTCATTTATGATTATAGCAAGACTTTTCAGATGCTAGATCATATAGCAGAATTTTATTGTAGAAATAATGTTCCATTTATCTTTTTCCTAGGTCATATAATAAAATTGATAAATGCTGGCATTTAGAAAAATCAGTGAAATTTTTAAGCTGATGGAATATTAATGAAATATCAGAATCAGGTGAAGTTAAATTCTGGTCAGTGTGTAGAAACATCTTAGTTTTTGAAAATAATCTGCTAGGTTCCACTAACCCTTAAGAACATATGCAACTTCCAATTACCATTGTGTGGTTTTGCTGTCTCATTTTAGTTTGAACCCTGATCTTGACTCATGAAACTCTGTTGCATAACATAAAAAAAATTGACAAAATTCTCCTAAAAGCTGCCTAGTTTTCCATAATTCATTTCTCCTGAATTCCTTTTTAAAACACATATCCCAGAGATAGTACTTTCTGTAAATTGTAAAATCCCATGAGTAAGGCCATAATCCTGGTCACATTGAAGTATGGTAGCAATTATCTCAGATAGAAACTGTAGTTTAACTTTAACCCTGCTGTTTGGCTTCTGTACTTATTTGCTTTGTTTAACAATAGAAATGTTACTTTGATTTTCATGTATGCTATCCCATTGATTGTGATCTCACTGGTTTTAGAAAGCACATTCTTCTGTACCTGGGAACCAAGACAGCACAATTATCCTAAATTGCCTCAGTGGCTCCAGATAACATGTTTCTGTTGACTCAGTGGTCCCAAGACCCGATGGCTCCAGATAATGTGTTTCTGTCAACTCAGTGGTCCCAAGACCCATGGCTCCAGACAATGTGTTTCCGTTGTTTCAGTGATCTGGAGACCCAAAACTATAATTTAACTAACATCCTCAATTCTGCTTCTGTAAACTGCTTTTTTGCAAACCAGGTTCCTCATTCCAAACCCTGAGATGTAATCAATACCTTTGTGATTTTTGCCTATATAAATCTGGTGTTGGGGCTAGGTAATTACTGCGAGATTTAGAGAGCAAAATGCCCCCTGGTAGTCGTGGATTTGCAATAAATGTGACTCCTTAATTTGACTTCTTGAGGGGTCCTAGTGTGTTTTGCAGGGTACATTATAACAACATCACCAATGAACTTAAGTAGTCCTAAAGGGCCTTTCATCAAGATATTATTTTCTTCTAAAGAAAGAGGAAAAAAATAAATTTAAGTTTCTAACACTAGAAATTATTTTCCTCAGACTTCCCCCAAAGAAATGCCACAAACATCCTGACAAATAGATTTCCTTTGGTTCCTTCTGACTGACTAACATGTAACTCTGAGCAAAATGGCAGAACCGTGGAATGTTAGAACAGAAAAAAAAGGTTTCTGGTGCTGTTTAATCCAATACACCCCTTTAACAATATCAGTGCTGAGATCCAGAGAAGCTGATACTTGCTACAACAGAGATTGAGCCACACCTAGAAAAAGACTTCTTCATTCACAGGGAAAGGATTTTAGATAATAGTATGTTGCTTTCCTTGAAAAATATCAATATTTCTCGATTCAAAGTATTTCAGAGACATTTTTCATATTTGTTTTGTTTCAACAAGCACAAATATTTCTAGTTGTTTAGAACTTAGAAGAGAGAGGAGTTAGAAGCAGGATTAGGCAGATAGGGTAAAGGGAGGAAGAAGGAGGAATCATGGAGCTAGCTGAAACCAGAAAATGTTTTGCAGAAAAACAGGATGTTTTGAGACAGGGATGTTTTTCTTGTAAGTACAAAGTAAAATGTTGTAAAAAGGCCAGGAACCAATCAGAGAGAGTCACAGATAGACAAAGAGTAGGCCTTTAGCAGATAAAGGGGGAAGAGCAGAATGCTTTGGCAACAACCCATTTGGGTCCCCTCCCTGAGCGGGGAGCCTGTGTTTGCTTGCAATAAACTCTTGCCTTGTTTGAATTCTTCTGTTCAGTGGCTTTATTCTTTGATTCCACAGGAAGAATTTCTGCTCACCAGTTCTGGTATCAGAAGCATCTTATGTTTTTGTTTTTCACTTTATCTTCTAAAATGTTCATATTCAATAGGAATAATCTTGGATGAAAATCTTTTAAAACTGTAGTAAAATTCAGGGGTGGAGGAAACATTTTTTTAAAAACATGAAATCCAGCCTTAACTGGCTTGGCTCAGTGGATAGAGCGTTGGTCTGTGGACTGAAAGGTCCCTGGTTCAATTCTGGTCAAGGCCATGTACCTTGGTTGCGGGCACATCCCCAGTAGAAGGTATGCAAGAGGCAGCTGATCGATGTTTCTCTCTCATCGATGTTTCTAACTCTCTATCCCTCTCCCTTCCTCTCTGTAAAAAATCAATAAAATCTATTTTAAAAAAAATAAAAACATGAAATCCAGAAGCCACAAAACATTAAAAAATGATACAATATAAAGAATATTTGGGTAAAGAACAAAGTCAATATTTAAATAATAAATTTGGAAAATTGTTATAAATCAATTCTTGCTGATTAATGTCATATATCACCTTCTGATTGGACTAGATAAGGGTTACATTTCTGGCAAGATGTTGATTCTCTTGGGCGTCCTATAAGCAAGGAAGCTAGAATCTCCAAGCTGGTCCAGCCCAGTCACTGGCAGACTCAAAATCCACTTATTCCATAATTTTCTGAGTATCACAAAGTGAAAAGAATTGGGAATCCATAATCTAAAATATACCAGAGGCTTTTTTTTTTCATAAAAAAGTCAAACAGCCCAATAGAAAAATGGGCATGAAAGATAATTCACAAAATTGCATATCCAAATTGTCCATGTTAAAAGACTCCATATTTCTTTAGTAACCATGGAGACACAAATTGAAGTAAAAGCTAGATATTGCTTTACACCGATAAGGCTGGCAAAAACTGAAAAGTACAGTGAAATATTCTGGTGGTAGGAATGCAAACAGAATAATATTCTCATTCATTGCTGGAATTTTTTTCAAACAGATTGATTGGAAAAACAATCTGGCAATGTCTGCTGAGCTTTAAAATATACATATCTTTGATACAACAATTTCACCCTTGAAAATACATCCTATAAGATAAGATCACCTGCATTGATTTGTATAAACACACACACACACACACAAAAGAACACACTGGAGTATACTTGTTGCATTATTATGTATTATTTTTCATAGTATTAAAAATTAGGAACCAAAATGAACAGATAAATACACATTAATAGAGAATTAAAAATAACCCAAAATATGATAAACATTTTTGCAAGAAATAAATATGTAAGAAAAGACTCTTTTGAAATGGGAAATGAGATGTTTTATAAAATGCCAACATTAAATCTACAATAATATTGATTTTCCTGTATTTGTAGGAATAACTCACAGTAAAATATTTAATTTTGAGTCACAATATTTAATCTAGATAATTATATTTTGGAAGATGGCATAACTCTTCTTTTTCATGTAAAGATAACATATTTTTATTTTTGTCCAAGTCACCTGGCCAAAACTTGTACCATGACTGATCTGTCTGGAGGGATTTGGAGCCCTAAAACAGGTGTAATTGCTGTGGGAGATGCCATTAAAGACAGAGAGGTGGGGAGAAGTTTCCTGGATTTTCCTTTCATCTCTTTCTCTAATCTCCTTTTAATATCTTGAATATGCTAACCATAGCCAGAAATGCAGTCTGTAGGAACCCCTCCCTGATATGTAAAGCAGACCAAGGAAAGGGTGAGCAATGGATCGGAGGGCACAGTGGCCCAGGAGTGCACATATTTTCTTTTCTTTTCTATCTATCTATCTATCTATCTATCTATCTATCTATCTATCTATCTATCTATCATCTGTCTATCATTTATCTACCTATCTATCTCTATCTATCTACCATCTATATATTTATCTATCATCTATCTATCTAATCTTCTACTGTTTTTTGTTTTCATTTGTTTTTGTTTTGCTTTTGTTTGTTTGTTTCTCTGGAGAACTTTAATACATACCCCATCCCAGACCTACTGAATTAGGAACACAGGTTAAGACCCAAACACTGTGTTTTAACAAGCCCTCTAGGTGATTGATACAGCTGAAATGTGAGAACCACTGCCAAAGACATGTACACGTAGGTTTGTAGCATCTCTGTTTATAATAGCAAAACACTGACAATAATCCATGTGTTTATTAACAGTAAAGGGTATAAATAAACACTGCATAACAGTGAAATAAATGAGCTATAGCTAAACACAGCATGCCTCTCAGAAATACAATAATTATTTAAAAAACAAGACTGAAAATTATGTGAAAGCATAATAACATATTATTAAAAACTAAAGGGTATCTTATTGAAGGAAATAAATATAAGTGGCAGAAGTAGTAAAGTGATATGTGGAAGAAATAAGGGAGTGATAAACTGAAAATTCAGGGAAGTAGTTATTTATGAGGGAACAGAAAAAGGAGTGGATAAGGTGGGAGCCCTTCAGAGTTTTCAAAATTATGATAAAATTTTACTTTCTAAGCAGGGTAACATATATTATTTTTTGTGTATTTTGTCTATATCCTACAAACATTTCATAAGTATTATTATTTGCTTAGTATTTGGTAACAACAACAAATAAAAAATATAGTACTATTTACTAATAGAAATAAAGCAAATAAAAAGGAGACCACACAGAAAAAGTAAACTACTTTCCCTGAGGAATCCACCCTTATAGAAAGCATATACACAATTCAAGAATTAAGCAACATTTGTATTCACATCTTTTCTTCTTCTTCATGACAATTAATACTTATTTTAAGGGCAAAGTCAAACATTTTTAAAGGATCAAATATAAAAATGCATAAATAAGAAACATAAGCCTGGAAATTCAGAATATAAATCTTAAAATATTAAGTCCATCCGATTCAATTAAAAATGAGGAGCTCCAGCGAGTGACTGAAAATTACATCAGCATGTTCCCTGAGTTTTAATGAGGCAAGGAAGAGCTGTGATCCCTGCAAGGAGGTCAAGTGACAGAGGATATTGTATGAGCAACAGGCTCTGTACTTGTTAACACTATTGTAATACTGCCTCCATGTCATAAACTCTGAATTGCTGTTCACACAGGAAATAGGATTAAAATGCATGTTGGCCATCCACACTGCACACGTAAATTCATTTCAGTTCAAGATGACTAATTATTACAATAAAATAGTACTTTGTACATAAGCAGAGGAAATCTCTTTCTTTTACTAGTATAATTACATTTAGGCACTTAAGGATGGCAAGTTTCAATTATAAAAGCAAGAGTTAACCATTTCTGTCTCATTTGGAAGTATGCTATCATTTGAGTAGTATTTTATTTTGGCAACTAAACAAATAAAGAGAGGTGTGTGTGCACTACATGGAGACAAACAGATTCTATGTGTAACAATATTTCAAAGAATACTTTTGAGATGTGAGTGATTGGCAAACTGCATAGCATTCTGTATTGCCACAGTATAAGATAGTTGTTTTCCCTACAAGACGCCAGTTAGGGACAATAGAAACTTTACATTTTTCAATTACGTGTTGAAAAGTGGTGTTTTTTTTTTTTAATGTTTCATAATAGGTGGATATAATCCAAATGAATAAATAAGCATATAAATAATGTTGTTTTAGCTTCAGTGCTGCTTTAGTAGAATAGTTGTTCCTTGTGTAATTTCTGTTGGTTTTTGCAGTTGGAAACATAAACCATATTTTCCTTTAGAATGTTTAAAGTTTTTAATGAGTTCATTTGAACAGATGAAATGCAAAGGGAGTTTAAGGATCTGGAAAATTTGAAATGTCTGAGGGCAGTCAGTGAACTTTTGAACAAATTCTAGAAAGGACATTGACCCTGTGTGTTATAGGAACAGTTTGTTACTAAATGATTAGGCATTTTATCAATGCTCTACTTTAAGATGAAGTAGTTGCTCAAGCCAAGTGAAGCACAGCACTGATATCTCACTGTATCTCATTACAATATTAGAAAATAGTAAATATGAACCAAAAATCTTTTAAGGATAATTTTCTAATGAAGCCTATTGTGATACACAAAAAGAAAATAACAACACCTTATATTTCAATACCAAATTAGCAAGTATTAAAAATAATTTTTGGGAGGCAATAATCAAAAGTGGTACTCTCATCTGTTGCTAGTAATTACCTAAACTGGAACAAATTTAATTAAAATTAATTTGGTATCAGAAAATACAGGCCTTAAGAATATTTATTCATTTTACTTCTAAAAATCTACCCAAAGGAAAAACTAGAAATGTATTTAAAAAACCACACCTTTTAAGTCATAAAGAAAGCAGTAGAAACAAACTAAGAATTAACATTTAGAAAAATCTTAAACTGCTGTATAGCAAATTTGTGATGAAATGTGAAACCACATAAATGAAGTTTATGAAAAATTAAACACTAACATGAAATAATATTTTTAAAATAACATAAAAAGATTTAAACAGAGCAATCATAACTATTCAATAAGGCCTCCTGTGTCCTCCTAAAATAGATAATAAACATAAAAGAATATCAATAAAAAATGAACATAATAGTTGTCTCTAGGTGATTAGTTTTCCAGCTCTTCTGTATTATCTATAATGGAATGTTACTTTTATAACAGAACAAATCTATTAAACTTCATTTTAGAAAAAAAATCCAAATCAGCACTACATTAAAACAGTATAGAAATGTTCTAAATTATTTTTTAATATTGTATTAGGTATAATATGATTTTAAAATGATGAGCTGAGTATATGCAAAAGACAATATTTATTTTCTGTATTTAAATGATGCTTTTTCTCCCCTATTGGATGTTGAACTATTTTTTTTTTTCTCTGAGATGAGTTAATATTCATTTGATAGAAATGTGGAAATGGCTCATGGTGGTCCTGTGTGTAAATCATCAGTTGATCCAGAGTACACTGGAAACACAAGAGCTCCATGATGTGAAAATGTGTCTGTCAATTTATAAATGACTAGTCTTTTAAGCTGTGGTTGTATTTTATAAAATGGATTTTTGTTTTCCTGTTCACAAGATGTCCTGGGATAGATTTCAGATATTAGATTTTTCTCACAGCTATGAATGACAACTCAAATTCATTATTACGAAATAGTTCTCTTTTATGTTCTAACTAGAGGCCTGGTGCATGGATTCGTGCACCAGTAAGGTCCCTCAGCCTGTCCTGTGTACTCTCCCAATCCGGAACCCCTCAGGGGACGTCAGACTGCCAGTTTCGGCCAGATCCCCACAAGCCGGCCTGCGGGGATCAGGCCAAAACCAGCAGTCTAAAGCTACCTGCCACTCTGGCCTGCTGCTCCTGCTCATCCTGGCCCTGCTGCACCTGCCACAGGCTCGCGCCCAGTCAGTTGCCAGCTGTGAGCCCTGTTTCTGGTGCCCATTGGTCAGCTGAGAGGTGCTCCTGCTGTGGGAGCTCACTGACCACCAGGGGGCAGCTCCTGCATTGAGCATCTGGCCCCTGGTGGTCAGTGCGCATCATAGTGACCGGTTGACCGGGCGTTCAGTTGTTCAGTCATTCGGTCATTCGGTCTCTTAGGCTTTTATATATATACTAGTAGCCTGGTGCACAAAAATTTGCGCACTCGGGGGTGGGGGAGGGTGAAGGGTGGGGCCAGACCCCTCAGCCCGACCTGCACCATCTGTCATGTTCCTTGACCCCGGCCACTCCTGGCATAGGCACAGGCCTACAGGCTTGGGGCGGCCTGGCTCCCGAGGCCCCATTTTATCAAGAGAACAAAGTCGGCGTTAGTTACAGCCCTCACCAAACCCAGTACAGTGCATCTGTGAATACAACTGCCTTGTTCATGTGCCTGCTTCGCCCTATTGAATTACTAACATCTTGAGGACATAGCCCCGTCTTATCCTGCTTCAACTTCAGTACCTGGTCTGGTGCCAGGGACCTGAGAGGGTTTGCTGAGTGAGTGAGTGAATAATGAGTGAGTGAATGAGTGAATGAATGAGCGAGTAAGTGAATGAGCAAGCAGCTACGGGGCAGGAACTTCTGCCATGGCAACATGGCAGAAGTTCTCGCCCCGCTCCCGGCTGCCTGATGCCCACCCCGGGAAGTTCCCGACCTGCTCCCAGAGGCCAGGTGCCCCTCTCATGGCTGCATAGTTTGTGCTCCCAGCTGCTTGATGCAAACCCCGGGAAATTCCAGCACCCCTCCCAGCAGCCCTGCGCCCCTCTCCTGGCTGCATAGTTTGTGCCCCGCTCCTGGCTGCCTGACACAAACCCCAGGAAGTTCCAGCCCTGCTCCCAGAGGCCCCATGCCCCTCTCCCCACTGCATAGTTTGCGTAGGGCAAAGGTGGCCCAGGTTCTCCGCCCTTGCCCTGCCACCTGGGTTTCTGATCACCGTCAGCAGCAAGTGGCTTCTTCCATCCTTCCCCTTTTGCCTCCCATCATTTTGCCTTTGTATGCAAATTAACCGCCATCTTTGTTGGCAGTTAATTTGCATATCGTCCTGATTAGCCAATGGGAAGTGTAGCGGAGGTACGGTTAATTATCATTTTTGTCTTTTATTAGATAGGATATAGATTGGTACTAAACATCATTCTGAGTGAACATAGTGATCTGCTTGTGTCTATAGTTCTTGAAAGCTATTCTTCTTTGTTCTTGTTCCAGTGTTTCCTGTGTAATCAGGCAAGTGCCACCAGACTGATAAATTGTCCTTAAACTTTTCTTGATAGAGAAACAGGAAAAATAATAAATAGTTGTTTGTGGAAGAAGGAGGAAGAAAAAAGCATCTCAAGTACATTTCAGTAAAATGTAAAATTAAAGGATCACATTTAAATTATATGTAATTTTGGAGACATTTCTTCTTAGCTTGGTAGAGGGAAGGACAGGTAAACTAAATTTTAGATAAAATAATGGTACAAGCATTAACATATTTGAAGAAGGACCAACAAGATTCATTTGAACCAAATTGCAATTGACTCTGGAATAGACTAAGGAATTATATGTTATTTTCAAGAAACAAATAGTTTTGTGAGTTATCTATGTATGTGAAACCACAATTACAAATAGTAATGATTTAACTAATGTATTAAGATGAGCTTCAAAATCATGAGAATCTATCAGATAATCAGTGGTGGAAAGAGGCAGGGTAAGAATTATAGACAATTATGTTCTCTGTACAATTACAGAGAAATACATTTGGGGTTGTAAATTGGAAGGCAACTGAGAGTTCAAGGGGATCTTTTCCAAGGGTGATCCTAGAAATAGTGCTATTGACATGCATAAAGAGCTCCCTAGGCCCTGGCTGACATTGCTCAATGGTTAGAGTGTCAGCCTGTGCACTGAAAGGTCGCAGATTTAATACTCGGTCAAGGGCTCATACCTAGGTTGCAGGTCCCATCCCCTTGGTGGCATGTGCAGGAGGCAACCAATTGATGTGTCTGTCTCACACTGATTCTCTCTCTCTCCCCCATCCCTTCTTTCCTCCTCTCACTCTCTTTCTCTGAAAATCAATGGAAAAAATATCCTTGGGTGAGGATTAACAACAACAACAAGATCAAAAGCTCCCTAAGTGTCTACTCACCATATTTAAGTATGAACCAAGAAAATATATTGGGGCATTATTTTTCCTAGCCTTCTTTTTCTTTTGTCATTAATTAACATCTTACTTTCTAAGCTCTCTTTTACTAAAATATGTCCCTAAAATGCAATTTTTATATGATCTCCCGCTTCATGGGTTGTCTAAGTTCCATTTGAAAGGTTTATAATCTTTCCTACATTGACCACCTGAAAATTCCAGTTTGTAATGGTGTTTTGCTTGAGAGTGACAAAAATCATTTCAGTGAGATAAATCTTTCCTTTCTAGGGAAGCAGATTATTAGAATGGGAATTTGGAAATAAATACTTACCAGCTACATGGAAAAAATGAACCCAAAGTTGGCGATAAAGGATAGTGTTTAACCCTGGTATATTAAAACATCACAACTACTAAATAATGTGACAATACCAAATCTCTCAGCTATAGGGAATTAAGATGAGATACAGGAGAAAGAAGATACTTAGGCTTGTACAATATCTTTAGCATTTAAGTAATATGGGTCAATGTGATTAAGAACTGTGGAGTTGATAAATTGTTAAGTGCCATCAATGTCTTGAAGGAAAAAAATCACAAGCTCAGATCAGTCAGTTAACTCAGGGCATGGATCCCATGCAACTGATAAACAAATTGTGCTTAAGATTGTGACAATGGTCAAGTTACAAAGAAAGGTAAATTTCCAGACCTGCCAACTACCTGTGTAAAGTGATGCTGTGAATAGCCAAGGAGGAACTGAAGACTTCCAACAACCACATAAGTGAGATTGGAAGTTGATTATTTGGTCCCAGTTGAGCCCTCAGGTTTCTGAGTCTATGGCCATTATCTTATCTGTACCATCATGACACACTCTGAGCCAGAACTACCCATCTAAGCTGCTTCCAGAATCTTGACCCATGGTAATTATGAGATAACTAGAGACATGGTACACGAAGAGATTCGTGCAATAGGCCTTCCTTTCCTCTGGCTGCTGGCACCGGTTTTCCTCTGGCACCCAGGCCTTCGCTCTGGCCAGGCTCCGGCCGGAGCTGGCCCCGGGGCTGTGAGACTTCGCTGCCGCTCCGCTAGTCCTGATTTGCTCCACCGCTAGGAGCCTACATATGCAAATTAACTGCCATCTTTGTTAGGTTAATTTGCATACTCTCTGATTGGCTGGTTAGTGTAGTGAAGGTACAGTCAATTTACATGTTTGTCTATTATTAGGCAAGATATTTATTGTCTTAAGCCATTAGTTTGGGGGTAATTTGTTACACAGCAATATGTAAGTAATGTCAGGAATGAGCAAAATTGTTGCCAATGGAAATACTATGATCTATTGTCCAATTTCTAGACCTGAGTCAGTTCTCTGACCCAGGGCATACCATTTGAAGGGAAGGTAAGATCTCCATGTAAGAACACAGCAAAGCTCCTCAACTCTTCTGTAAAGACATATGTGGACACTTATTAGAGCAACTATACACTGGGGGAAGGGAAATATCTAGGTTTTTAAAGAGCTATTGAATATAGGATCTAAAATTACACCAGTGAATCTGTAACACCATTATGGCAACCTTGTTAGAATGAAAAAGAAGAAAAGCCCAGAAATAAAGACTCAAGTCTGTTTCAGAATGCACCTCATATGGTTCTATGACCTTATGGTATGGTCATTTCATCATTACCTGAGTGCCTAATTGAGATGGATATACTTAGTTTGCCTGATCTATGAAGTAAAGAGCATAATTAGAGTAAAGGCCAACTGGAAGACACTGAAAGTGTCCTGCCCCAAACCAAGGTCATACAGTCTATCCTAAACAATCCTAACTGAATGAATGGCAGAGATTAGTACTAGCCTTAATGACTTCAAGGACTCAGAGATGGTGATCCTAATCATGTCTATATCTGCTTAATAAACCTGTATAGTCCCTAACAAAATAGATCCAGATAGCTGATGATAGATGATAGTGGTCTATCAAAAATTTAACCTCGTGGTAGCCCCAGTTGTAGCTGCTGTGGAGGGTGCAACTCTTTTTTTTTTTTTTTAAATATATTTTATTGATTTTTTACAGAGAGGAAAGGAGAGAGATAGAGAGTTAGAAACATCGATGAGAGAGAAACATCGATCAACTGCCTCCTGTACATCTCCTACTGGGGATGTGCCCGCAACCCAGGTACATGCCCTTGACCGGAATCGAACCTGGGACCTTTCAGTCCGCAGGCCGACGCTCTATCCACTGAGCCAAACCGGTTTCGGCAGAGGGTGCAACTCTTTACTAGACAATTCAATACTGACTCTGCCACTGGCTATATACTTATTCATCCTATAATCACGTTTTCCATCCCCATAAGAAATTCTTGTTTCATAATCAGTTCACATTCATATTAAATGGATAGCATGTTTATGATCTTACTTCAGGACTGTGTTGATTCTCCTGCTCTCTATTACAAACTAATCTGAAGGGATCTAGATCATCTCTAGACATTTCCATAGAGTATCTTACTGGTCCAATATATTAATGACATAATATTAATCAGATTTAGTGACCAGAAAGTTGTAAGTAATTTGGATGTGTTTTAAAACATGGGAGAAAACCCAGTAAATATTCAATGAACTGCTTCTTTGAGTAAGGTTTTAGGGATCAGATGATCTGGGTCTGCTGAGACTTATACTACAAGATAAAGGATATGTTATACTTTGTGCCTCCTATCACTTAGAAAGACACATAGCATTCAGTAGGTCCCTTTAGATTTTGAAGAGAGCACATGTCACTTTGTTGATATTTCTCCAACCTATGTATTGAGTGATCAAGTAAAGATTGCTGCTAATTTTGAATGAGGTCCAGAGCAAGAGAGTGTTTTGCAGCAGGTTTAGGCTGCCTTGTTGCTTGGGTCATATGACCTGGCAGATGCCATGGTGCATAGTAGATAAGGATGCTATGTGGAGTCTCTCTAAGCCCCAATGCAAGAGTCATAGCACCCTTCTTTCAGTTTTTTTTTTTTTTACCACTATCCCTGCCATTCATCAGTTCCATGAGTTCATAAATATTCTTAACTAAACCACTTCTCCCTTTGCATGATGACCAGGTGTACTGATGGTATCCACAGTATATAACAGTGGTATGTGGAATTTTTGGAGTCACAGAACTCACTTCTTGGGTTCTGAGGCAAGATCCTGACATCAGCTGCAAAGAAATAGCCATAGCTGAAAAATAGTTTCCAGAATGTCATTGTTCCCTGACCATAGGACAGGAAGCTCCTGACCATTGGACATCAAGTAACTATGCAAAAAGAGGTACTATCACAAGATAAGTATATTCATATCCATGAAGTCATGAGATCAGGGAAGAACAGAAGCAATCCATTGTATGATGGAAATGGTGCATTCAGTATGGGAAACAAGAAAGTCTGAAGGGCATGAGTGACACAAACAGGGGACCAGATCCCCATGTTATATATCTCTGTTGAAGCAACACTTTTTTTCTCCACCCAGCTATGACCTTATAAGGGGATACCTGAGACTAGATATGATAGAAAATTAATAACAGAAATCTAATCCTGGTTCTTAGATGGGTTGACTGAGTTGATGAAAGCCAAATGTGGACTGCTGCCACCATACTCTAGCCCCGTGGTCAGCAAACTGCGGCTCGCGAGCCACATGTGGCTCTTTGGCCCCTTGAGTGTGGCTCTTCCTAAGCCTTAGGAGTAGCCTAATTAAGTTAGTAACAATGTACCTACCTATATAGTTTAAGTTTTAAAAATTTGGCTCTCAAAAGAAATTTCAATCGTTGTACTATTGATATTTGACTCTGTTGACTAATGAGTTTGCCAACCACTGCTCTAACCCTACTCAGGAATGGTCCTTAGAGACTATACAGAGGAATATATTCCCCAAGTGGGCAAAGTTTAAAGCAGCACTTGGTAACCAACTTCATACAAAAAGAGAAGTAGTGGAGTTGAGGATATATGTGGTATTCATGGGCAGTGATAAATAGCTAGGCCTGTGGTCAAAAGTCTGAAAGAAGTAATATTAGAAGATAGGAAACAACCCGGAGATGAAGCATGCGGAAGAACCTGTAGTGTGTTCCTGATCAATGCCTGCAAGGGTATCATCCAGTAGATGCCAGTCTTTGGTTCTCCAAATGTTAACAAAATAGACCCATTAATGGAATGGCAGAGCTTAAGACTATGTATGAACTCAACAGCATGGCTGCCTCTCACAAAGGCTGATTTAGCAATAGTGACACTGAGAGTCCAACCTGTCAGTAGCAGAGACTAACCCTATGCACTCAATTTAGTCTCCTCTGAGAAGACCAACCAGTCACTTGAATTCAGTTGGTAGTATTAAACTTCTTCCATCTTAAAAGTGACAGCAATTGTCTTCACTGGAATTGATATTCTAAGTAGACTTTCCTTCCATGCTACAGTACCTTGACTAACACTAATATGTGAGGCCTCATAGTATATCTAAATTTTTATTAAGCATCATACATATTATCTTAGATCAAATAATATACTTTACAGAAAGTGAGGTGTAACAATGGCATATATTAATGATAACCGTTGGTCCTACCATCTACCACATCACTTAAAGGCTATCAGCCTAATAGAATGTTGCTTATAACCAATTGGCATGTTATGATGCTCTTTTTGTGGCAGGCAAAACATGAATCTTGGAACAAAAAAGTGAAATAGAAGCTCCGTCGTTATCATTACTCACCATGACCCATCTTGGTTAATTTGTATTGGACTAGAGGTCTTATTTTCCAAGGGAATGATGCTTCTAGGGTTACTCTAAACATAAGCTTATAAACACTGCAGTCATTTCAGAGTTGTAATTTGAGTAGACAAGTAGCAAAGAAAAAGTTACAATACTATTATGATCATGTAATGATTGTTGTATGCATACCATGAATATTATGAAGAGATACTGTGGTTGCTCATTAATAACTGGATGTGCAGCTCAAATCCCTCTGTCTGGACAAGCAACTTAGACTGTTAAAAGTGTTGGTTAAGAGGTATAGGAAACTAGAATATGTAATAAAGGAGGAATATGATGAAAATCATGGTTTCAAGGCCAACTACAGCAGCAGGTAAATAAACTTGCCCCACTAAATTCCTCTATTATAAGTCCCCCTCGCACCCCCCCAAGAAAAAAAAAAAAAGGTATGTGCTTAGTATTTTGAAGATGCTTTACCAGGATGGAATGAACTTGACAAGGGGCACAGGTAGATCTGAACAAGGAGTTGACTGTAACAGGTTCTGTCTGTGCTCCTTCTATATCCCTTCAAGGCCTTACTATTGCAATGTAAAACAGCCCTGTTACTTCTAATTGTGTAAGAACTCTCTTGCACCTGGACCTGTTCTACTCAGCAGACTGAAGTGTTGAAGAATGGATTGCTGAGGATGTCCTCAACTAAGGGTGGTGGGAGTTGATGCATAAACATTTCAGCTCCTTCTCCCCTCAGGTGGGTTGATTCTGAGGTACTTGTTCCACACTCATCCCCAGTGGTATCAAGCTCCTGTTACCTACAGTGGTAAACTGTCTTGATAGCATTCACTTCATTGGCTGTTCTCCCTTCCCTGTTTTAATTCTCCATAACCTACTGCCATTTTCTTAGCTCTTCTCCCTAATAAATAAATTTCTTCTACTGGAATCCTCAACCCAGAGTCTGCTTCTGGGAAATACAAATTGAAATAGCATGTATTGCCTGTCTTGGCTTTGAGCTTTTACTTCACAGTGCAAACACAATCAGCAGTGACCAATCAGATCAGGCAGTCTAAAGTTTCTGGGACCAATTTCCAATGTGAATTTGTTTTGTTTTTTCCTCACACCACTAGATAATTCTCAGACACCAGTTGGGTGTCCTACAATTTAACTCAATTCTGACACTATCTACCTGGAAATAGTGTGAGATTCCATAGGTTAAGGGCTCAGTCCTTCAAGATGTTTGTACTTCTGACTGGCTATAAACCAGCAGTTCCAACAGCCTCCTTAGAGCCACTAGAGCAGGTAACAGATCTCAGAGAAACACCACCAGTTTATTATAGGAGGGATCCAAGATGGCAGCTGACAGGACAGCAGTGAAGAAGAGAGTATGAGTGAGTGAGGGAGCAAAAGGGGAGTGAGTGGACATGTGGGGCGTGTGTGTATGTATGAGTGAGGGAAAGTTATATTCCACAGGACTGTTGGGGACTGGCGGACCAGGCTCCCCTAGCCAGGAAACATCTACTATTGCTGAAATCTCTCCCAGGGTGGCCAGCTCTGCTGCAAAGACCATGCCATCATGAAGGGGAGAGTGGCTGTGACTGGGAGCCCAGCTTCACCTCCACCCGGGGAGACCTCAGATACCACCCAGGACCCTACAAGCACAATGGCCAGGGACCTGCTGCCTCGGCTGCAAATCCACGAACACCAAGACTCTAGCCTCCCCAGCAGTGGACTCCTAAAAAGTTTGTTCAGAGGGAGACAAAATGTTGGCCAAATAAGTGGATGGGTCCTGCGCCTTCTAATGGAGCAGATAGAAGAAACAGTGAATTGAATAACATCCACCCAGAATTGGTGAATTAAACACAATAGTGAAGCACTCCATGGCCAGAAAGGATGGGGGATGCCTGGAGAAGGATAGGATCAGGGATCTGGACTGGAGAGATAGATGCGCGACCACCATGATGAGAGGGTCAGAAGGAAACTGCACTGCACCAAGTCCGTGTGCCTTGGGGACACATGTAACACTCGACTGTGGAAGGGAGTTCACGGGGCTGCTGGCAGCCGGGGACTCTAGCTCTAAGTCTACAGCCATGGGAGGCTGTGCCCAGAAAGGCAGCCTGAAGTTCTGCACTGGCCACACAATGCCGAGGGGAGAGAGACGCGAAGAGGCGCAGTTGCTCTGTCTTTATATTTTCCTTGCTTTTACTCGCTAAACCGGGTACATAAGATCTTTCAATTACAAACACTCACTGAGTCTGCAATGCAGGGGAAGGTGGTTTTGTGGAAGCTAGGAAGCAAAATAGGGAGAGGTGACCAGGAAGCCAGCTCTGTCCCTCCAACCCTGAACAACCATTTTTCTCCTGGAGACCAGGATCCTCCTAGCAGTGAAGCAGCACCCAGCCTTGAGCTCTGCAGGGAAACAAGGATTCTGCATACCCCCAGGGAGCCCTTGGGGACTAGGTTGAGGGGCCATTTGGTACCAGAAACTAATACAGCAACACTGCCACATAGAGCCTGTGTCAGAAATAGATCCTTGTGTAAATATGACTGAAAGCAGGCAGAAAAACAAAGCGGGCAGATTGATCCCCCGCCTAAAAACAAGGCTGTGGAGTCTGACACAGAGCAGCGGTGGATCACTGGGAACTTTAACACAGTGCTGACTACCTAACAGAAAACTGAGATGTGGCAGACAGAACAGTAGAGAGGGGTCTTAAACCAGCCCCCATGGGACATTAAAACTTAGCTGAAGTGAATGACACTTCACTACTTCACTTCTTTAATTTTTATCTTTTACTTAAGAAATTATTTTTTTCTTTTATTTTTAAATTAATTATATTTATTATTACTATTATTATTATTTTTTAACATTTTATATTTTTTGGATTAGTGTTCTACATTCTATTTTTATTTTTTATCATTATTTTATCTTATCTCATTTTTTCCTTTTTGCCAACTTTTCCTTCCTCACTTCTCCCTTTTTCATTGTCTTTCTCTTCTCAAGTTCCTGCTTTAGTTTTTCTCTCTTTTCTTTTTACTCCTTGTTAAAAATTGATCTTTATCTGCTTTATTGACACATTACTATGATAGTAGTCTCTGTTGGCTTACTCATATATCTAATTTCCTCTCCCCTGCTCCAAGTCCATGCACCATTCTCTTTTCTCTTTATCACTAGTCAATGTTTTTCTTCTTGTTTGTTTGTTTTGTTTTTGTTTTTATTTTATGCTTTTGTTTTTCCTCTCCTCATCTGCTCTCTTCTTCTACTAATAGCTTAATTAGTTTCACTTACCAAACTCAGGCCTATATGCTCTCTACTCTGGTCTACTTTTCCAAAAATAGATAAATATGTAGATAGATAGATTAAAGAAAGGGGAAACATTTTTTTCATATATATATATATTTTTAATATATATTAATTACTTTTAAAATTATTTTGAGTATTTTATTTTTTACTTTTCTTCTTATACACTCACTAGAGGCCTGGTGCACAAAATTTGTGCATGGTTGGGGGATCCCCTCAGCCCAGCCTGCACCCTCTCCAATCAGGGACCCCACGGGGGATGTCTGACTGCGGGGGATCAGGGATCGGAGATTGGGCCTAAACCAGCAATAGGACATCCCTCTCACAATCTTGGACCGTTGGCTCCTAATCACTCACCTGCCTGCCTGCTTGGTCGCCTCTAACTGTACCCCCTGCTGGCCTGATTTCCCTTCACTGCCTCTGTGTGCTGGCCTGATCGCCCTTAACTTCCGCCCCTGCTGGCCTGGTTGCCCCTAACTGCCCCCTACTGCCAGCCAGGTCACCCCCAACTGCCCCCTCCCTGCTGGCCTGGTCGCCCCCAACTGCCACATCCTGCTGGTCTAGTAGCAGCTAACTGCTCCCCCTGCCAGCCTGGTCACCCCCAATTGCTCCCCCCACTGGCCGAGTCACCCTTCACTGACCCGCCTGCCAGCCTAATTGCCCCCAACTGCCCCCCTCTGCCAGCCTGGTTGCCCCTAACTGCCCTCCCCCAGCCTGGTCACCCCCAACTGTCCCCCCTGCTGAACTGTTCACCCCAAACTGCCCACCCTGCTGGCCTGGTTGCCCTTAACGTCCTCCCCACCAGCCTGGTCGCCCCATGCAGCCTGCTGCTCAATCGTTTGGTCATCCCTCACTAACTGCCAATGGAAATATTATGATCCATTGTCCAATTTCAAGTTATAAAGAAAGGTGAATTTCTCTCTCCCCTTGGCACTGTGTGGCCAGTGTGGAACTTCAGGCTGCCTTTCTGGGCACAGCCTCCCACGGCTGTAGACTTAGAGCTAGAGGGACGACCAAACGCAGGTTGCCCCATGCAGCCTGCTTGTTCAGTCGTTTGGTCATCCCTCACTAACCCCCCAGCTGGCCTGGTCATAGGCAGCCATCTTGTGAGGGCGTGAGGGTTAATTTTCATATTACCTCTTTATTATATAGGATTCTTTCTACCTCCTTTATACTGAATCATGGCCATTCCCCCATTCATTCAATTCTTTTACCTTACCTTCTGGAAATAAGCTCTGTCTCTTCAGATTCAGTTCCCCCTTGCTTTTTTTTCTGGGTGTCTGTTGTTGGCAATTTTTTTGGTTTATTTATTGGTTTTGTTGAGTTTTCTCCCCATATTCATATATTTTCCCCTTCTTTTTTCTTCTTTTTATTTTCTCTCATATCTTTTTTCCTTTTCTCAATATATTTTTTGCACTCTTTTCTCTCCCCTCGTTCTCTTTTCTCTGGTGGTCACATTTATTTGGAGTTATTGGTGTCATGAATACATTCATGTTTTGTTCCCTCTGTGTCATATCTTTTTGAGTTGTATTTTGTGCCATTTGGTCAACATGGTAGAGAGTGAGCTACATAACCAGACATGCTGAGAGGAGCAAAAATGGGGAGACAAAGAAACAGTCCCCATATGAAAGAAAAGAAGGAATAACCAGAAAAGGAAGTAAACAAGATGGAGGCAAGCAATTTGTCAGAGAAAGAATTCAGAGCAATGGTCATAAGGACGCTGAAAAGGATGGGAAAAAATTCAACAACATGTGTAAGAATCAAGAGGAAACGAAGAAGAACCAGGAAGAAATGAAGAATGACATAGGAGCAATAAAGAACACAATAGAAAGCATACACAATAGACTAGAACAGTGATGGCGAACCTATGACACGTGTATCAGAGGTGACACGCGAACTCATTTTTTTTGGTTGATTTTTCTTTGTTAAATGACATTTAAATATATAAAATGAATATAAAAAATATAAGTCTTTGTTTTACTATCGTTGCGAATATCAAAAAATTTCTATATGTGACATGGCACCAGAGTTAAGTTAGGGTTTTTCAAAATGCTGACACGCCAAGCTCAAAAGGTTTGCCATAACTGGACTAGAAGAAGCTCAGGACTGCATCGGTGAGCTAGAAGAGAAGGTAGGAAAAAACACTCAAGCAGAGCAGCAACTGGAAAAAAAAATTTTAAAAGCAGGAGGAGAGTCTAAGGGAACTTTGGGACAACATGAAACAAAACAACATCCACATAATTGGGGTGCCAGAAAGAGAGGAAACTGAGCAAGGAATAGAAAACCTGTTTGAAGAAATAATGACAGAAAACTTCCCTGATATTGGGAAGAAAAACTCACAGAAATCCAAGAAGCTCAGAGAGCCCCAAACTTGATGAACCCAAAAAGACTCACACCAAGACACATCATAATTAAACTGGCAAACACCAATGGCAAAGTAAAAATCTTAAAGGCTGCCAGAGAGAGACATGAAGTTCCCTACCAGGGAATCTTCCATTAGACTATCAACTGATTTCTCAACAGAAACACATCAGGCCAGAAGGGAATGGAATTAAATATACAAAGTGATGCAAAGCAAGGGACTGATCCAAGAATACTATACCCAGAAGGGCTATCATTCAAAATTGAAGGTGAAATCAGGAGATTCACAGACAAAAGAGGGTTAAGGGAGTTTATTACCACCAAGCAAGCAATGCAAGAAATGCTAAAAAAACTGGTAATAAATTATCTAACCCTACAACTCAAAGAATTAGAAAGAGAGCAACAAGAAAAGCCCAGAGTAAGAAGAAGGAAGGAAATAATAAATATCAGAGCAGAAATAAATGACATAGAGACCAAAAAAAAATACAAAAGATCAATAAAACAAAGAACTGGTTCTTTGAAAGAATAAACAAGATTGATGAACCTCTAGCCAGGCTCACTATGAAACAAAGAGAGGAACCAAATAAACAAAATCAGAAATGAAAGAGGTGAAGTAACAATGGACCCCACATAAATACAAAGGATTATGAAAAAATGGTATGAACAACTCTATTCCAACAAACTGGACAACCTAGATGAAATGGACATGTTCCTAGAAAAATACAAGCTTCCAAAACTCAATCAGGGAGAATCAGAAAACTGGATTAGGCCAATAACTACTGATGACACTGAAGCAGTAATCAAAAATCTTCCATCAAACAAAAGCCCAGGTCCGGATGGCTTCACATGGGAATTTTAGCAAACATTCAAAGAAGAACTAAAACCTACCCTTCTCAGACTATTCCAAAAAATTCAAGAGGAAGAAACACTTCCAAGCTCTTTCTATGAAGTCAGAATTACCCTAATTCCAAAATCAGATAAAGACCCCACAAAGAAAAAGAACTACAGGACAATATCCTTGATGAACATAGATGCTAAAATCCTCAACAAAATTCTAGCAAATCAGATCCAGCATTACATTAGAAAGATCACACCATGACCAAATGGGATTTATTCCAGGGTTGCAAGGATGGTAAAATATCCACAAATCAATAAATGTCATATATCACATAAACAAACTGAGAGACAAAAATCACGTAATCATATCAATCAATGCAGAAAAAGCATTTGACAAAAATCTAACACCCTTTCTTGATAAAAACTCTCAGCAAAGTGGGAATAGAGGGATCATACCTCAACATAATAAAAGCCTTATATGAGAAACCTACAGCCAGCATCACGCTCAATGGGCAAAAACTAAAACCATTTCCCCTAAGAACAGGAGCAGAGAGGGATGCCCACTTTCACCACTCCTGTTCAACATAGTACTGGAAGTGCTAGCCATAACAATCAGACAAGAAGATGGAATAAAAGGCATCTAAATTGGAAAAGAAGAGGTAAAATTGTCATTATTCACAGATGACATGATATTGTACATAGAAAAGCCCAATGACTCCATCATAAAACTAATAGACTTAATAAATGAATCCGGCAATATAGCAGGATAAAAAATTAATTTCCAAAAATATATGGCTTTTTTATACACCAATGGTGATCTCACAGAGAGAGAAACTAAAAAAAAATCCCATTTACCATTGCACCAAGAAAAGTAAGATACCTAGGAATAAACTTAACTAAGGAAGTGAAAGACCTGTACTCAGAAAGCTACAGAACATTGACAAAAGACATAGAGGAAGACATAAACAGATGGAAGAACATACCATGTTCATGGATTGGTAGAATCAACATCATTAAAATGTCCATACTACCCAAAGCAATTTATAGATTCAATGCACTCCCCATTAAAATACCAACGACCATATTTTACACACCTAGAACAAACTCTCCAAAAATTCATGTGGAATAAAAAACGACCAGAAATAGCCACAGCAATCCTGAGAAAGAAGGACAAAGTTGGAGAGATCACAATATCATATATCAAGCTATATTCCAAAGCCACAGTTATCAAAACTGCCTGGTACTGGCACAAGAGCAGACATATAGACCAATGGAACTGAACAGAGAACCCAGAAATCGACTCAAGCCATTATGCTCAATTAATATTTGACAAAGGAGCCAAGAGCATACAATGGAGTCAAGACAGTCTCTTCAATAAATGGTGCTGGGAAAATTGGTCAGATACATGCAAAAAATGAAACTAGATCACCAACTTACACCATACACAAAAATAAACTCAAAATGAATAAAGGACTTAAATGTAAGATGGGAAACCATAAAAATCTTGGAAGACTACAGAGGCAGCAAAATTTCAGACATATGTCATAGCAATATCTTTAACGATACAGCTACTAGGGCGATGGAAACTAAGTTAAAAATAAACAAATGGGACTACAGCAAAATAAGAAACTTCTGCACAGCAAAAGAAACCATGAACAATACAACAAGAAAGCCCACTGAATGGGAAAACATATTTGCCAGTGTTATCTCTGAGAAGGGTTTACAGGGAACTCCAACATTTACAGGAAACTCATACAACTTAACAAAAGGAAGCTAAACAATCCAATCAAAAAATGGGCAAATGACCTAAATAGACACTGTTCAAAAGAGGACATACAGAAAGTCAAGAGACATATGAAAGCATGCTCAAAGTCACTAAACATTGGAGAGATGCAAATCAAAACAACAATGAGGTACCATCTCACACCTGTCAGAATGGCTATCATCAACAAATCAACAAACAGCAAGTGCTGGTGAGGATTTGGAGAAAAAGGAACACTCGTGCACTGCTGGTAGGAATGCAGACTGGTGCAGCCACTGTGGAGAACAGTATGGAGTTTCCTCAAAAAGTTAAAAATGGAAATCCCACTTCTAGGAATATACCCCAAGAAACCAGAAACACCAATCAGACAGGATATATGCACCCCTATGTTCATAGCAGCACAATTTACAATAGTTAAGATTTGGAAACAGCCTAATGCCCATCAGCAGATGAGTTGATTAAAATACTGTGGTATATCTACACAATGGAATACTTCACTGCTGTAAAAAAGAAGGAACTTTTGCCATTTGCAACAGCATGCATGGAACTGGAGAGCATTATGCTAAGCGAAATAACCCAGTCAGAGAAAGATAAATATCACATGATCTCCCTCATATGTGGGATATAATGAACAATATAAACTGATGAACAAAAATAGGTCCAGATGCAAGGTAACACTGAACCTTGGGGAAAAGGCAGGGGAGGAGGGGTTAGAGATCAACCAAAAGACTTGTATGCATGCATATTAATATACCATATCTAATGGCCACAGACACTGGGCCTTGGGTGCTTGTCCTGGGAGGTGGGAGTGGCCAGGGCAGTGTCAATCGGGGAAAAAGGAGACACATGTAATACTTTAAACAATAAAAAAAATAATACAACACAGGAACTATCAGATGGAACAGATGCAAAGGGCAAGGTATAGGGAAAAGGCACAGAGCTTTCCTGCCCTACAGGAGCTCCACTCTCTCCCTAACTTTCCACATGTTCATAACCAGAGAAGGTTACTGTTCACAACCCTGTTTTGTGTGTGTATGTGTGTGTGTGTGTGTGTAGGCTTTTTTACATAGGCAGGATGGCTATTGGCAATTGATTCAACTTCCAGGCACACTCCTCTCCCTGGAAGTCAGAGGAATGGGTCTGAAAGTTACAACCCTCTAATCATATGATTGACTTTTCAGGCAACCAGTCTCCATCCTTTGGTGGGTTCCCAAAGTTACCTGGTTAACATAACAAAATATACCTTTATCATTCCCAGCACTGGAAATTTCAAGGGTTTAAGGAGCTCTGTGCCAGGAATGGGGTCAATGACCAAATGTATATATTTCTTACTATACTAGTAAATCAAAACATCACTTAGTATCTTCTCATCCTTTCATTTGAAAGAATTTTGCAATTTCCAAAATGCACAATGGTATGGCATGATCACATTAAGCAATGGAATCAGCATCCTATCCTAAAGATAAAGGATGTCCTTTGGATTACCAGGATGAACAGGGCTACTTACCACTAATTCCAGCTGTCTGTGAGACTCTTAGCATTTTATAACTAACTAAAGGCCCAGTGCACAAATTCATGCACCTTGAAAGGAACTGTGGGCTGCAAGGCTCTGGTGGGCACAGGGGCAGGTGTTAGCCCATCCTCCACGCCCCCGCACAGCCCCTTCCACTGCAGCCCCCCAGTCCCCTGTCTGCCTGCAATCTCACTCCCCCTGCCGCTGCTCCTACACACTGAAGGTGCTGGGCACTGGCAGCGGGTGCGAGCAGAGGCTGCTGGCTCTAATCGCCCCTCAGGGAGATGGAGAAGCCCTCAGGGGTGATCGGGGCCTGCAGCTGCTGCGTGCATCCACTGATGGTGCCAAATGATTGGGACAGGCTCCAGGCTCCAGCAGCAGATGCTAGCAGCGGCTCCGGTGCTGGCAGTGGGTGCGAACAGGGCTGGCACCGGCAGCAGGTGCAAGCGCCTGGTGGGACCGTGGAGTGCAGGAGCAAAGAATTTTCAGTAACTGCCAGAGGCTCGCCCCAATGACAGCGACGAGTGCCCCACCTTGGTCTGGCACCCCCACTCACCTGCTCTACCATCCCACCATGGCGATGCCCACCATGTTCTGCGTGTGCTCCCTGGTGGTCAGCACACGTCATAGCAACCAGTTGTTCAGTTGTTCCATTCTTCCGCCATTCGGTCTGTTTACATTATAGGGTTTTATATATATATATAGATACTTACTGAGGACTCAATATGCCCTGGGCACACTTCCAAGTGCTTTAAATATATTAATTTGTTCTTCAGCAATCCAATCAGGTAATATGAAGTATTTATGGGGTAAAATGAGGATACTGAAACCAAGAGAAAGTAGCACATTGACCAAACTCCCAGAGATCAAAAGTTGATTTTTTTTCAGTTTTTGTTTTCTCCTTCAATGTCAAGCCCATTGGTTCTTTCTGTTGCTGCTAAACCTATGATTATACCTCTCATCTTCTCTTTTTCTAATCTTTTCAATTTACCTCTTCTATGAGTCTGATGGACCAAGTGATTAAGTTTATTAAACTCTGTATAAAATAACAGTGAATATGTGATCAGCAAGTGGTCACTCAACTTTGTGACATCTTTTTAGGTTCTTCAGATGCTTTCTTAGATGTATTCTTATATAGTTGAGGTTGCTGTATAATTGACTCATGGAAAAGTAAAGTTTAATATGTTTTCAGAGTGACGTTTTATTTAAATTGCAAACCCTATTGTTACCAGGAACCCAATATTTGAGTATGTCTTCCTGTGGGTACTACTAGCCCAAAGAAATGAATGAGCAGGAATTTTTAGTATAGAAAGAAAACTCTTGAGTTGGTCAATCCATAATAAGAGGAACTAATATTCTGAAAGACCCCACTCCTCAACTGCATGTAGATTGCAGATCATACAGGGCAAAACCAAAAGACACCATGGATTGGAGAGGGTTTGAGGTGGTCCTGGGAGCTGAATTGTCAGAGGTGAGGTAAGGGTAATAAATTCTGAGGACAGCTCTGAGGTATGCTCTGGTGTCACTCTATCTGGTCTCCCTGTATCTAGTGTCATGGAAAAGTAGCCAGGTTGTCATTCGAGGTCAAGGTATTATTTTTAGCCAGCCAGAGGTCCAGACCTTGTGATCTTTAGTCAGGTCCCAGCTATTGTCTTCTGTTGCCTTGGGGTTTGCTAATTATTCAGGGGAGAAGCTAAGTCAATGAGGGTGAGAAATATGATTTCTAGAGCTAGTATTGAAAGCTAAATTTAATCAAAGTCATAAGGACCTTCAATTTCACTGTTAAATGAAGTTTCCTTTTCCTGCTTCTGTTTTCATATTTTCCCCCATGTTAAAGCTAGTTCAAGTCTTTTAAATTTGTGAGATATTCTTATCAATTTGAATAAAATATTTTGACTAAATGTAGATATATAATTATTCAAATTTATTTAAAATTTAATTAAAATAAATAAGCTCCAAAAAGTGGAGTAACTGGTGTTTATATATATTTAGTGAAAGAGCAGAATTTGAAACTATAAACCAAATTATTGTTAAAAATGACCTCATTGAAAACAATGACTATTTTAGAGGTATACAGTTGAAGCAACTAGCCAGAATTTTAAATGCTATATTGTATTTTAAATATAAAATACTACTTTAAAATCTGGGTTTGCAAAAAAAAAAAAAAAGGCAAAAATAAATAATTTCACTCTGAGAAGCATATCCTTTCTCATTGAAAAAAACAAATTTTAGTTGTACTTGTCAATCAAATTTTATATAATTATGGGGATGTACTTTTCCTTCTTGTAGTCATGGTCTTTTCACTACTTTCTTTATTAGTCAAAATAATGATATATTTCATATAATATATTTGCTCTTTGATGTATAGTGCCATGAAAATTTGTCAGCTTACTAGGTTGATGTCTTGGCTGGTTTTCCCAGTGGTTAGAGCATTTGCCTGCCCACTGAAGAGTCATGGGTTCAATTCCAGGCCTTATTAAGGGCTTGTTCAGGAGGCAACCAATGATTAAATCTCATTTACATCCATGTTTGGATGTTTTATCCTCTCTCTCTGTCTTCCCTTCTCTTCCTCCCTTACACTCTCTCTAAAAAAAATCCTGTTCTGAGAATTAACAAAAAAAAAAAAAAAAAAAAAGGAGAGAGAAAGAGAGAGTTACTAGCTTGAAACTTGGCCCAATCACCACTAACAAGCAAGTTTTTTACAATAATAAAAGCTTTAAAAATCACTACAAGTAAAACATCTTGTTTTTTTTTTTTGTTATATTCATGTATTGTACCCAGTAATTAAGTCAATTAAGTAAAATATCAATTTTAATCGCTGCATTTTTAGTATATATTTTCTCCAATTCAATTGCAGCAGTAAAATATCCAGCAGCTAAAATGCCCTATTTAAATGGAATTTGAACTGCTGGAAATTGAGACATAGAAAATCTTCATACCTGCACTCAAGTGGTTCAGCCGAGAGATCTGTGCTTGCAAAGTGAGGGAGGACAGACTGGTTTATTCTACATATTTAACAAATACATTGTAAGGCCAATTTATACTGTCCCTATTAGTCTATGCCTATGGTTTTGAAATAAGGGTAGTAATTGTGGGCTTAATTTAGAGAGTTGATGAAGAGATTCCTTAAAGATAGGAATCCCACTCCATTGGTTAAAAAACTGAACCTATAGTTAAGTTTGAATGCTGTTACCCCAGGAGATAGTGGAGGTTGATTTAGGGGGAAGTATCTTCACTTTGCTAGCTTTACAAGAAAGGGGTTTGTGCATGGGAAAGCTTTATGATTTAAACTATGACTTGCAGCTCTTCAATTAGATCAATTTCAGATGTCAGGTTTAAAGTCTATGCATCTCACATAAATGTAGCATTGCTTTCTACATCACTTGGCACTAGCTTGACTCTTTTTAAGTCTAAAGAAATATATTTTTAGTAGAATTAAAAACTACAAAATAATTATTAGTGTCACCGTGTTTTCTTTATGTTGACACATCAGCATATTAGAAAGAAAAATGTCTTTGAGTGTCCTGGATGTTATTAGGCTTAAAAACTCTTGCTTCTTTCTTCAATAAGCTGGCTCAACTTCCACACTGGTATTGTTCCCAGAAGTGGACATCACCTAGGGGATGTCATGTAACTGATGGTTCTAGAGCCTTGATGGAAGTCTTACAATTAATAAAAAAGATGAAATTTTGAAAATCCATGAATAAGTTATCTGGTAATTTAGCACAAAATGTTTAGCTGAAATATCCCAGCATTAAATATGGAAGCACATGCTAAAGCCACTCCTTTTTCTTTCTGAGGAAGAGAAATAGTGAGCTGGGCACACCTTTCTTGTTAATGGTACAAATCTTTTCAGAATCCAACTTGGAAACTCTCATCTGGATTAGGTTTATGTTCAGAGTTTTTGAATTATTGATTACTTAAGGGCTAATTCATCCCAATCTGTGACATATGCATAATTTATCATGATATTTAAAAGCATGAGAATCTGAAAGGCTTCTGGAACTTTAATCCAATGCCCAATGACAACATATTTTGAGCTTTTTCTTATGCTTTCAAAGCCTTGGCAAAAAGACAGGGCTTTTTGGTGCAGTGGCCTCACATGAGAGCTCCATATTTTTTAATGTTCCCTTTCTCTCTTTGAATTTTTATACTTTTCTTTTCCTTTTATTTGATTCTTTCTTCCCCCTCTTCCCCCCAGAATTCTTCATAACATTAATTCTTTCTTTGGTTGTCCTTATATTTTTTTTAAGACTGTTTCAAAGGGCCCTCCATGGTGCCTCACGTGTTTTCTTTGTATCTCTCTTCTTTATATTCTTCTTTTGTGCATTCTGCCTTCTTGGATTTCTGCTGCTTGAGAAAACCTTTTCAGCCATTTATTTCCTATTTATTGTCCTATTTATCTTTGTAGTGACAGCCTAGTTAATTTATTACTGGTCTGAATTTTGTCTGAGACGCTTCTAATATCTGCCGCACCACAGTAAAGAAAAGGGGTGGATGATGATAAACTTCCTTTATTACTGTTGTTGGAATGATAGAGTTGAGTGGGGTGATTTCAAAGGCAGGGCTGATTCAAGCCTTCCTCTTCCCAGGTCAAGTCAGCCAACACCAGGACAAGGCCACCACCTTCCCACTTTCTTGCTCCTAACCCTGACAATGGCAACTCCACACTTAGTTGCAAACTGACAGAAAATTCCAACTCAGCAGACGGCCAGAAAAGAAAAAAGGGGCCAAGAATTGCTAGTGAGATGGACAGCATGTAAGCTTCTTCAAGGACTGAAGGACAGGCACATGCTTAAAGAAAAACTGTCAGAGGGTAAAAAAAACCACATGTTTCCATTTTAAATGCCTTTTTGTTTTGTCTCAATTGTTTTTAACCTTTCTTCTAAGTCAAGGCATGGATAATCTTTCTTAGAATGTAAACTTTCTTAGCCTCTTGAACTCTGGATTATGTAAATTTATCATGAAGAGTTATTGCTTTATGTGTGTGATAAAAATCAGAATTCGCATTTAAGTTTCCCCACTGTTTTCCCAGCATGTAACATGTGATGGCAAATTTAGGTCTTTATGCATAATTTTTTAGATATAATTAAATACATTTAGTGAGAGGACACCTTAGCGGATATATTTTAGGGAAAAATCACAGTTTTATTCAACGTTTCTGCATACTTTATGTAACCTGCCTGTGAAAGGACCCTAGGTTTGATGAAGATAACTTGGTATACTAACAGCATCATACATTCTATTAAAATTTCTATATGTAGCTACTTTATTTTAGAAGATCCAATTTGAGCCTTGAATGTGAAAATCCATCCAGTACAGGTCTTTATTTCTGATAACAGGGAAAGGCTATCTGTGGGCTGGGTATTCCATTTCACCAACCTGTTAAATGGCTTCCAAGCTTCCAGAGTTTGTCATCCTTACTGATATTGACTTCTTACACTGCTCTTAATGTGCTAAGCCAAGAGATAGAGAGTTTTCCTCTACATTAATTTAAAGGTTCTTTAAGATCCATGTACACACACTAAATTTCACACCTTTGAACTTAGGTGCCTAGAATGCCTTCCAATCCCAGCACAACAGGCAGAGCTCTCATTCCTCTGTTAAGGGGCATCAAATGTGATCTTTTCTATGAAGCCTTTCTCAGCAAACTTTTAACCAGGCAAAATTAGACACTCGTTTATTTGGTTTTCTCTGTACCCTGCACAGTTTTTTAATCACAGACCCTAGAATGTGTTCTATAATACCTAAGGTTGTTCTCCACACAAAATAGGCAATCAATATCTGTTGGCTGACTGACAGATGTGGACTGTGTGAATGGGTATCTGCCCACTTGCAGTCCCTCTTTAGGCTAGCATGCTGTATTCATATGACTGTGCTTTTGCTTGTGCATTTTTTGTGATTGGTCAGTGCTCTCACTCACTAATAGAATTAGAAGAAGGGGAGGAGAGGAAGGAGAAATAAACAATATCAAGGGACAGCTAAGATAGGCACTGTGCTAAGCACTTGACACTCATTTGTTCATTTAGCTTCACAATTAACCTATAAGGCAGGGGTTATTATTATCCCCATTTGACAATATAGGAAACTAAGGCTATGAAAAATTAATGACTTGTCCTATGGTCATACAATTATAGTGGAAATGTACTCAGTCCCTTTGTCCACTTGACTGCAGATCTCAAGCTTATTTAACTAGTAAATGCAAACTTATTTTTCAAATTCTTTATGGCTGACTATGCCTCCATGAAGCAGCTCCCAACATTACTAGCATTCCATTTCCCCACTCCTGTGTAGAGTTTGATAAAATTATTGCATCTAATTTATGTGACTATTTAGAAATATTTTTTTCCCATTTCTTGAAGGCATGGATGATACCTCTAGTGCCTACACATTGTCTAAGTCATAGCTAAATAAAGGAATGAATGTCCTCACTGTACACATTTTATCACCCTTATCATGCTTTGCCTATTTTACATTTTGTTTCCTAGTTTCACCTCTGATGATGTTCAAAATCATCAGTTGAATGAAGGAAAGAACAAGTAAGTAAAGGTGTGAATATACACAGATGACCATAGTGTGAAAGGTTTACTCCCAAGTATCACTTGTCAAACTCTCCAAACTTACTTGTCCCTGTCTTGTATAATTCCAGCTCAAATTTCAAGACTAAAGATATGCATGTTCTCCTCAGGAAAACTCCCTTCCCCTATTATATTTGCATCCAGGTGTTCCCAGTCTGGCAAAGGGACAAGGCCACATTGTATGGCCATTGTTTATTTATAGATGTGGGTCTCCTATAGACTAAGGACATACAGTCCTTAATGTGTAGCATATTTCTTAGCATGTAATCAATGATCAATGGCTATTTTTTGAATGAATGGAATATTCTGTATATTTATAAATGGGATAGGGGGATCCAGAAAATTAATTGAGAGAGGGAGAAGTTAAAGATATTCTCTTATTATTTTCCCCTCACTTTGTGTTACTTGGGTGTGAGGGGATTGCAATTGCAAGTAAACTACACCTTGAAAATAGTCAGTGCTGTTTAAAAATATACGATAGTTGTAAAAATGCAACCCAGGACTTCCAAAGCTTTCAGCAATAATATTCTTGAATCCCAGCAGATGGTAGTGTTGTTATGAAAAGTGGGAATCCCTTAGATAAAATAAAACACTTATCACTTATCATAAAAACTGTTTTGTTCCTTTCTCATTGGAAAAATGAAGAAGAAAGAGGATTTCTTTAGTTAAGAATTAAAACACTCTTTTCAAAAAATTGCTCCATGTTGGTCCATGGTAGAACGGTTATAGTGTTTTTGTAACTGTTAACAGTTAAAAATGACTTAGAATTTTTTATTTTTAAATAAATTAATGTATGTTTCTGGGAGTGGTATCAATGTTTGTCTATATTGTCTTGAGATGAAATTGTGGCAGAGGATATGGGGACATTGTCTTCCTTACCTTAATCCAACTGCTTATTTCCTCATCCTAAATTGAAATGTGTAGTACACCTGACTGGGCAGTGAAATGGGCACATATCAACACTGCAGAGCATTTTTAAAAAGTTCAAAATGTCTGAGTACCATGCCAACAAGAAACTTTTTAGTTTAGAACATTTATTGATGCTTTCTATGTTAAGTAGTTTCTTGTAGAACTATTTAATTGATTTTTTGAAGTGATATACATATTTCTGCTGTTGTAAGAAAAGAGGATAATTTATTTTCTCCTTAAATATTTTATTCTTTTTATGCTTGTTACCAGTTAGTATACAAATACAGAGGGACACAAATTCATAAATAAACAGTATTATGGAAATAGATTTTAATACATTTTTAAAGGACCTCATTTAATTCATTTTGGTAGTATTTTTTGTTAAGAAAAGAAGATTCAAAGTAGTTGACCTGGTGGAGGGAGGGTCATTGTGCATGGGTAGGGTCCCTAGGCCTGGCCAAGATCAGGGCTGATCGGGGCCTTCCTTCCCCTGGTTGCCAGCTGCCAGCCGGGCCTTCCTTCATTCCATGCCACCCCCGGTGGTCAGTGTACATCATAGCGAGTGGTCAAACTCCTGTAGGTCGAACTACCAAGGGGACAATTTGCATATTAGCCTTTTATTATATAAGATATGTCTGGTCCCCATGTACACAGACAATAGTGTGTTGAAGGCCTTGGGTGGGTCAGGGGCTGGGTGGAAGGGAGCTAAGGGGGAGAAATTGATTATATATGTAATACTGTCAACAATATATATAATTTCCTATATAAAATAGCCAGAAGACTGAAAAAAAAAGTTGAACACATTTTTAAAATTTAGATTCCTATTTTTAAGGAATATTAATTGCACACAAGCTACATCAATATTGAACTTTCATATAAGTGACTTTTAATATCAGCTCTGAAGTTAGTTTGGAAATATGTGGGGAAATAGGATTTGTTGTATGTGCTCCTTTTTCAGGTCCTGTATTGCTATGTAAAATGTATTTTATTGTGAAAAACAATTGGATGTTATTATCCAGAATTACTTTTTAACTGGTGACCATAGAAGTAATTCTTTTCAAAGACTTTCTTTACTATTTAAGTAAAAGGATAATTTTAAAACAAGAATAATTTTAATGACAATAATAATACAGTCACTTTAATATAAAAATTAACATCCAAAACCTTTCAAAAACATACAAAGTATTAGAAAAATAGATTGTGAAACTTGATTTATAGTACATTGACTAAAATAAAATTTATTTTTATTCATTTAATTCATAGCTGCTTTTAAAACATCATGGAAAGTATGAATGACTTTATTCCAAGTGAAAATCATGTAGTAGAGTCAAACAATAGTGCTTTCCAAAGAAATTTCCTTTTAATGGCTAGCAGATGTTGTTGTGTTCAATGCCAGTGAAAAAATGAGTTCAGTCTTAAGACATAAAACTTTACATGAAAGTAATCTCTTGAGTGGATTAAGAGTTTTCACTATCATCAAAAACATTTTTTAAAGAGTGAAAACAGATATTTTAAAAATGTATTACTGAGTATGTTTGCTAAATATTTTAATGATATTTTTAAAGCAATCTTTTAAATTGAAAGCCCCCCAAAAGTCAATTTTCTTTTGTAGAGAGAAAGAAGATCTTAACATTTCAAAACCCAGTATTTGCTTTTGCTTTTTCTATCAGCATTTTAGAATTTCAAATAAACTATATAGATAAAACAATTAAGGTTTCCTTAAAAAATACAGATTCTTTTTAAATGTTACCTATTTCAAATGTATCTCAGTGCTTTGTAAAGTGGTCCTCTAGTAGTAACAGCATCATAATAGTTGGGGATGCTTTTTAAAATGAGGTGGGTGGAACTTGGGTATACATGGCTCAAGGTGTTTTGTCATAACAACTTTAGAGACCACAGTGGCTGAAACACCAGCTAGAATCTCATTCCCACCAGCTCCTTGGGTCTGCTCACCAATGCCCAGACAGCTACATAGTGAGTGAGGGTAATGTCAGCTAAACATAAGATGTCACTGAGTGATGAATTTAAACCTTTAAAGAAAGAATTTCATGGCACAAAAGAAGCTTGTTAAGAATTGACTTTCAACTTCTTTTTTTGTTGTTGTTAATCCTTACCAGAGGATCTTTTTCCACTGAATTTTAGAGAGAGTGGAGGGAGGGGGAGAGACAAAGAGAGAGAAACATAGATTGGTTGCCTCCTGCATGCACCCTGACCAGGACTGGTGATCAAGCCTGCAACCAAAGTACATGCCATTGATGAGAGGGCGAGGGCTACGCCCTCCATCTTGCCCTGGATCCTCCATTTTTGGACAGTCATGTGCTCAGCAAGGAGCTTCTTCCCGGAAGACCAAGCCTCTGCTAGCCACACCTAGGATTTCTTTAAACTAACCAATGATAATCAAGGGAAGTGCGCGCCATAGATACGACCACATCCTGTGTAACAAGACACGGACTTGCGCCTGGCCAATCGGCAGGACCCACAGTCCCCTCCCCTCCCCTTACTCCAACCCTCCTATAAAACCCCTCTTCCCACAGGGCTCTCTCTCTCTGCCCCCTGCCGCTGCGTTGGCGAGTGTGGTGGATGGAGAGCACGAGCTAGCTCGAATAAAGACTCTTTGCTTTTGCATTGGACATGGCTGGCTGCCTGGTGGTCTCTTGGGGATCCTGAAATCTGGGCATAACATTTGGGAGCTCGTCTGGAATCCCCAAGACCCTTGAGGGACCCCCCGATCCGGAGAGTCTGACTGGCCGCGGTAGGTGTCTGTGTGTTCTGTCCTGTGTGAGCTCACGAGGGACATGTATTCCCCTCATGAGGAATGTGTATTCCCTTTGAGGATCTGAGATTAGGCGGGTCGCTCCTGCCGGTTGACGTAAGACCATCGTCTAGCTTTCGGTTTTGCTTCTATGGAGTTGGAAGACTATACTTTTGGGCCCTTTAGTTGTCTGTGTTTGTTTTTGTTTTTTTCCTGTTTTATTCTGTGGACTTACTGGACGGACATTATGGGACAGACTCAAACTACTCCTTTAAGCATCCTGGTCATTTTAAAGTCAAGGGCTGGGCCAAACTTGCTTGCCAGCCTCAGGTGTGGTTTTCCAGAACTGCTGGAAACTTGAGACCTTGGAGTTTACTGAATCAAATGATAAAAACTTATACCTAGGTATCTTGAAGTGACATAATACTGAATTAAATGAGATCTGAGTATGCCTCCTACAAAATCTAAAGGGCAGTATTAAATCTGTTGGTTGATTATGTCTTGCATTTTTGAAGTTTATTCTTAAAAATGTTACTGATTGAGAAATGCTGAATATTTGACTTGCCAGCTAAAAGTTTAAGGTTCGAATTAAATTGGGAAAAATTGTGTGTTGTGGTAGCTAAATGCCTTTGCTTATATGTTCCCTCCCTAAACAAAAGTTAAATAGCTTATGTCAAAGTCCTTAAAAGGGACTGATAGCAGTAATCCAATTTCTAAAGTGAAGTATGGTAACAATTATTTCAGGTATTTCAAAGAGATTAGGGGAGGCTATAGAGCTCCCTCAGGAATTGGAAAATTGTTAGGAATTAGATGGATTGTTTAAACTCTGAATGAATGTCTGGTGAAAGTATGTGAGTGTGGAGGGAGGGGGCCTGCCCTCTCCTCTCCTTTGTGTGGCTCCATGACTTTGGTCAGGCAGGCATCTGAGTGAGGATCTGTGAAAACAGGTCACCCCCTCCCTTGTCTGTCTCTCGTCACCGATCATCATGAGGTCGGGACAAAGTTTGTTTGTGTGGGACTAGCCAATTTACTACAGAGAAGGGGGACTGGATGCAGCTCCAGCCTGGGCTAGTCTACTAAGAAAGTGTAAATATGGGTGTTTGCCTTAGCTGCTCATTACTGGTCTGTGTGAAGTGAAGGCTACTTTGATTTATTCTACTTTCTGTTGATACGCTTGGCTGAACGTTTGGGCTGGACCCTGAAATGGTCTGCAAAATCTCTTAGAGAATTATTTTTCTCAGAGTCTTTTGCTCACTATTAAAGGGGGAATCAGCCCACTTAGTTAATATAAATTTCTGTCTATCAGTTGTTCTTACCTGTGTTGTAAATTCACTGTATTAAATTGAAATCTTGAAGTTCTAGGGCAGATATAAAGGCTGGCTAGGTTCCAAGATTATTTGTTAAGAAAAGCAAGAGAGAAGTCTTTTCAAGTTAACTGTTTGCTTAGCAAATTAACAGAGTAGTAAATTTCAAAGAACTTGTTATTTGTGGTTTTCTGATCTCTTTGGTGGACACAAAGGGCTTACAGCTCCACAGGGAGGAGAGATTTACTGGCCCTAACCCTGCCTGTGACATGTTTTGTTTGCCTTGCTGTTAATCCTCATAGAGGACATAACCTGGTCTTTTCCTTCCTCCCTCATCCTGATTCTGAAACTGATTTCAGGTGGCCTCCAGGCTTTCTGTCTGCAAGAAATCTCCCTATGCACCCATTATCTTTCCAGGCCGACTAACAGTCTGTAGTTTTACAAGGGGGGTGGGGGTGTTAGCAGTTATGTTACCAGCTGCAGACTGCTAGAAAAGCGGAGGAGGAGCAAAGCTGAAGTCACAACACTGCCCAGCTCCTGAACCACCTGCTTGAGTCCATGCCACTGCGAGAGGGCAGCGGCTTCCGGGATTTGCTGGGGGACTTGGGCAGTGTTCCTGTTATCTGCTCAAGATCCCAAGACTGTAAAAGTACTTGTTCACTGAAAGGGTGTAAGTGTGGATGATTATTTGATGTTTGTATATCTACTTAGGTATAATTATTTGTTCATGTAAGTGTGGAAGTCTGCGGAAAAAAAACACATGCTTGATTTCTTTAAGGCTGAGTGCTCTGAATGATAGCAAAACGCCCTGAGCGGCCTCTGGGTTCTTTTCCCAAGGGTGCTTGCTCTCTGTCAGAGGTGGAACTGGCCCACCTAACTGGTAAACATTTCTGTCTGTTTGTTTGCTAGGGACTTTGATTTGCTCTGTGATATTTCTGTGTTGGGTTGGAATTTTGGAATTCTAGGGTAGATTTAAAAGGTATTTGTAGCTTTTCTAGTCTGATTGGGACATTTAGGGGTGGGGCTCACAGTTCCTCAGGGCAGAGATTTTATGGGCTCTTCCCCCTGCCTGTGCTGAATTAAATAATATAGGCCAGTGTCATTTGGCTTGCTGGTTAAAGGAAGGCAACGGGCCCTGGAATCTGTAAAAATGGCTGGGAATGAAGCTAGTTAAATATATTGAAAGGGTTCGGTACCCGTTGCTGCTAGCAGAGGAGGGGCTGATATCCCTTCTAGTGCACTCCCTTGAAAGAGGCCTGGTTGCTGCTCTGCCACAAAGGGAACTGGTAGAAAGGCAAGAAAGCAGAGCACTGTAACTAATAAACAGGGTTAACAAAAGGGCACTCTCCCTGGACCTGGAAGCCACTGGGACTTTGAAGTTCTCCAAGAGAGGAGGAATCTGGCTCAGAGATGGGCCGAAACCTCATTGGGTTAGGACTACTGGAGGCTGAATATTAAACTTATAGACTGTAGTTTGCTGGGCAGAGATCCAAGCCCAGTTGTATAGGGGTTGAGCTACCTGTGTGCAGCAAAACAACTTTCTCCCATGCCAGAATACATTTTAAGGAAATTGGACAGACTGTGTTTGTTGCTAGAAAGAAGAACTGGCTACAGTGCACAGTCCTGACAGTGACCTGCAGAAAACTGTATAATAGACTCAGGTGATGCCTGCATCTTCATGGACATGGCTCCAAAGAGACAAGGACAATTTTGCCTTATATAGGAGGGTCAGGAGTGGACTTCAGTCACCTCCCTAAGATGTTTGTATAGCCCTGCCATATCTCATGTTTAGTAGCGGAGGATTTGGCTGCCTGAAGCGGCCATGATGCCAATATTATGTTTCATTGTATTGATATGTTATATTGACCTTTGATTCTCTTGCAGGTTTGAATGTATGTTGGCTGTCCTGGAAGGGGACTGTGTGGGGTGAACCCCAAGAGTAGAGGGTGTCTGGCTGCCAAGAAGGCAGGTGCCCAACTGGGCAGGGAGGAGTGCCCATCAGGTTTTGGTCTCTGTTGAGAGACAATTGATGGTTGGCAGCCTGTATACTGTCTTGCGGGCCTGCGTAACCATGCCCATGTTGCGGGTGGTGCAAGCCTCAACTGTGGAAAACTGGAAAAGGCCTGTTTGAAATAGAAGGTTTAAGGCATGATTATGCATTTTTAAAGGACATAGAAAGAAGGTTTAAAGGCTAATTTGAAAGTATAACATTTAGAAAGGTTGTGTAAATTAATCAAATAGTACAAGAGAGTAATCCAGAGAGAGTAAATAATTTACATTCTGCCTCCCTAAACAGAGGGTAAATAGTTATGCCAAAGTACTTAGGGGGGACTGATAAAAGAAATCCAACAGTTATTGTTTTGTTATAACTCTGAAGAGTCCATGAAAAGGAACTGGCAAGGAAAATCAGAAAATCTTAGAGCAGATCAGTATGTTTTTCTCCTTATGTAATTCCTCCGAAATTTGGCAATGCTAAATAAGTCATGGCAATACCTTTCTTTGCATAAATTCAATAAGACCGGTTTCCAATAGTGGTTTTATTAATGAAAAACTTTGACTGGAGAATCATGTTTTAAAGAAACTTGTCTGAGCTCTGAAGACTTGAAGCCAATAAGAGTGCCACAGGAAAAGCCTGGTATCCTGCTTGGGAGCCCTGAAGATGGCTGGCCCTGGAGCGTCAGGCCCATGCTCTACCATCACTGGCGGTTGGTCAGAGTAGAAGGGGAGCAATAAGGATGCCTCTGCATCCCTGTGGAACCCTCACACACTCTGTGCCGCAACGAGTAGGAGGGCTACTGAGATGGGCCTTAAAGCCTAGAGCGTGGGCTCAGGTGGAGTTGCTACAGGTGAGGGATTCACCTAACTCAGCAGATACTGCAGGCAGGCCTGATGGCAGCTGGATGGCTTGGCTTCCTGGCCCTATGGGGCACATTAAGATTCAATCATGAGATTCCAGCAAAGGTAGTCAGTTACCATTCTTGTTGTGTTTATGCAAACATCAGGCCAAATTGAATACAGTAGATAAATTAATCTTGATTTGGCTTTTTGATAGCCATAGAGGAATTTTAAGAAGAAAAATCCTATTTCAATAGAAGTTATTAAAGCTAAAATGATTTCTTTCCCTTCTACCAGACCATTTGTTATAGTTTGTCTCTGCCAGGTCACAAGCCTAGCTCCTTCTGTGCCCAGGACAGCAGGGAGCCTGAGTCAAAGGTGACCTCTAACCAGACACACCCACTGCAGATCACCCTCAAGAAGACAGTGGACCTCGAGGGACCCCTTGTAATCCTCCTAATGCTGTTGACTTTTGGCCCTTGCATTATTAACAGACTAGTCCAATTTGTCAAGAAGCGTATAGGGGTGGTTCAGTTGATAGTTCTGCATACCCAGTACAGGCCTCTAGCAACAGAAGGTGAAGTAGAAATGCAAACCTACCCATGATTGGGCCTGTAAGTCTCAAGTCAAGGGGGGAATGAGAGGGCAAGGGCTATGCCCTCCATCTTGCCCCAGATCCTCCATTTTGGGGCAGCCATGTGCTCAGCAAGGAGCATCTTCCCGGAAGACCAAGCCTCTGCTAGCCACACCTAGGTTTTCTTTAAACTAACCAATGATAATCAAGGGAAGTGCGCGCCATAGATACGACCACATCCTGTGTAACAAGACACGGACTTGCGCCTGGCCAATCGGCAGGGCCCACAGTCCTCTCTCCTCCCCTTACTCCAACCCTCCTATAAAACCCCTCTTCCCACAGGGCTCTCTCTCTCTGCCCCCTGCCGCTGCGTTGGCGAGTGTGGTGGATGGAGAGCACGAGCTAGCTCGAATAAAGACTCTTTGCTTTTGCATCGGACATGGCTGGCTGCCTGGTGGTCTCTTGGGGATCCTGAAATCTGGGCATAACAATTGATATGGATCAAACCCAGAACCCAAACAGGCCAGGATGACTTTTAACTTTCCAACAGTTGGAATCAGGTTTAGAAAATGCATATGCTAAAATCCCTTTACTGTTATTGGAGGATTGCATGGGTGAGATATTGTTGATGCTAGTGGGATGGGGTAACCCTTTTCTCCACTAGGAGCTGGGGGTTGGGTTCTTGTGATATCTTGACAAAAATAGGTTTTTAAGACTCCCACAAAAGAATGAAGTATGGTAGAAAGTTTATTTGTGTAAAATGATATCCCTCACGTTGCAAACTCCCATATTCCTTAAACCAGTCTTGGAAAATGTACAGCTGGGGCTTAAGCAGAGCTAGAAGCAGGGCCAGTGTCCAGAGTTTCTGTTCCATGGTGGAGTTAAGTCTGGCATAGCATCAGGCTAGTCCCAGTCCATGAATCCATTGTGTTGGACCCATATGACTATGAGCCACGTAGGCGAAAGCAGGGGAGTACACCCCTGCAACAGGAGAGCCAGAGAGCCAAGAGAGAAGGAAGGAAACACCCTTTGTTCAGGAGTTTAAATATCAAATCTTCCTGCACTTGAAGTGGCCACACCTACAGCCCTATGTTGGCCAATGCCCTGTTCCAAAGTATGACTGACAGTCAAGCACATTTCCAAGTCCCCCAGACTTCACAGGGAATGCAACTACAGTATTATCCAGTCCTTACCCCCAGTGATCAGCAGGGAACAGACCTGGAAAGGAGAGTGTTAAATTGCAGCTTCCTGGCAAAGATGCACAAATGGCATGCCCATATTATCTGGCCTTTCTTTGGCTCCTGTCCTGTTAATTAATAAACAGGTTATTAATTAATCACAGATTTTAAATTAGGTTTTGACTTGGTCCCACCTGATTCTGAAACCTTACCTCCAATACTCCCCAATCTGTTTGGTGCGCTGAGTTCCGGGGAGATTGAATTTTCCATTTTCCCCAGATATTATTCACTCTCTTGCTTCTAGACTTCCACACATATTTCCCCTTCTGCCTGAAATTCTCTTGGCTGCCCCCTCTGCCGTCCCTCTGCTTCCTCACTGTCTTGGCTAACCAGGACTCATTCTGCAGACAAGGTTCCTGGCTGTGTGTTTCCACTCTCGTAATAGTTGCAACTGACTGTTTACCTTTCCTGCTGATTGTAAACTTCCTAAGGTCAGAAAACATGACCTTTCATCTTACCACTTTATTTCTGTGCCCAGCACAATGCTACACTCTCAAGAAACAGTTACTGAAAAATCCATTTTTTAATTTTTCATTTTCTAAGGATACTAGAAGTCTGAAAATTCACTCAGAAGTAATAACATCCCAATATTAGCATTTCTTTAGTAATCTATCAAGTCTTTTTTCTCCCTAAAATTAGGATATGTGGATAAATTTTTCCTTTTAAATGGGCTGGGCATACCCCTTATACCAAGTTGCCCTTGGGCATTTAAAAAGTGCTATTAACTTTTGTAGCATGACATAATCTAAATGAAATGCTAGAAAATGGTCTAAACTTCAAAGTGGAAGAAAAGAAAGAAGTTGAGGGTAAACTTTATAGTGAACTTCTGACCTGGACTCCCTTCTCTTCCAAGTGCCCTTTTCCTCACACCCATCCCATCTATGGGTCAGTTCTGCTTGAGAATCTTGGACCAATTTTAACTTCACTATAGGGGAGTTTAAATATTTGTAACTGAGTGTGGGGACCCTGTTTAGAGTGCACCGGATGGTAAAGGCTACTCTGAGCCTAGGACTCTTAATCAGAATGTTCAAGATTAAGATACCATACATAGCTGTAAGGTCACAGTGATCTCAAGGTACAATGTGCCCTTCTGTAACTCAAATGATTGATGTCACTGTTGGCAACTAGCCTCTTTTGTGTAAATAATATTAAAAGTATATTACTAAGGTTAGAGAGCTCAGATGGAGCTGAGAGCTGCTGCTGAGAGAGAAGCTCAGAGGTAGTTACTATGTGAGGCTACAGATGCCTGCCAGTGTGCTGGGCAGGGGAGTGTACTGGAGAAGCTGGAGAGAAGCTGAGGTAGGCACAGAGGATAGCTACCATATGAAACTATGTGTGCAGGAGGGCTGGAGAGGTTGGAGAAGCTGCTGAGGCAAAGAGCTCAGGTGGTCACTAATCAACTGAGAGGTGCAAATCAAAACAACAATGCGGTACCATCTCATACCTGTCCGAATGGCTATAATCAACAAATCAACAAATGACAAGTGCTGACAAGGATAAGGAGAAAAAGGAACCCTCATGCACTGCTGGTGGGAATGCAAACTGGTGCAGCCACTGTGGAGAACAGTATGGAGTTTCCTCAAAAAACTAAAAATGGAACTCCCATTTGATCCAGTAATCCCACTTCTAGGAATACATCCCAAGAAACTAGAAAAACCAATTAGAAAAGATATATGCACCCCTATGATCATAGTGGCACAATTTACCATAGCTAAGATTTGGAAACAGCCTAAGTGCCCATCAGCAGATGAGTGGATTAAAAAACAGTGGTACAGCTACACAATGGAATACTATGCTGCAGTAAAAAAGGAGTTCTTACCATTTGCAACAACATGGATGGAGCTGGAGAGCATTATGCTAAGTGAAATAAGCCAGTCAGAGAAAGATAAATATCACATGATCTCACTCATTTGTGGAATATAATGAACAACATAAACTGATGAACAAAATCAGATCTAGAGACGGAAGCATCGATCAGACCATCAAACCTCAGAGGGAAGGTAGGGGAGGGTGGGAGTAAGGGGGTGAGATCAACCAAAGGACTTATATGCATGCATATAAACCTAACCAATGGACACAGACAACAGGGGGTGAGGGCATGAGTGGGGGGGGCGGGGACAATGGGGCAATAAGGACACATATGTAATACCTTAATCAAGAAAGAAAAAGATATTTTCAAAAAAAAATCACCCTATTATACCTAGCTGTGCTCCAATATCATGTGATAAATAAAATTTAAAAAGATTAGTTGGCCAATAAAAAAGAAAGGAAGAAAGAAAGAAAGAAAGAAAGAAAGAAAGAAAGAAAGAAAGAAAGAAAGAAAGAAAGGAAGAGCTCAGGTGCTGCTACTATGTGAAGTGGTGAGTCTAGGGGGCAGCATGTGGATGTTCAGGTAATAGCTGTGGGTACAGAGATTGCTACTACTGTGTGGGAAAGATATGTATTTATCAGCCAGTGTGCGGCTGCCTATATGGGACTTTGTTGTAAATAACTGTTTTATTGCCCTAACCAGTTTGTCTCAGTGGATAGAGCATCGGCCTGCAGACTGAAGGGTCCCAGGTTCGAATCTGGTCAAGGGCATGTACCTTGGTTGCGGGCACATCCCCAGTAGGGGAAGTGCATGAGGTAGCTGATTGATGTTACTCTCTCATCAATGTTTCTAACTCTCTATCCAACTCCCTTTCTCACTGTAAAAAAATCAATAAAATATATTAAAAAAAATAACTTTTATCTAATGGCTTATGGCCAGTGTTAAATATCTAGGTATTCTGAAAGAAATGGATAATGAAATATTAATTAATCTGAGTTTGCTTACTTTTGACCTTTTATTACAGAAAAGCTAGAAAATACACTTGAAATTGTTAGTGAATGTTTTATAATAGAAATATGTCTCTCAAAATGTAAATGTATTTGCCAATCTAAAGAATGCTAACTGCTTACTTTTAGTGGTCACCCAAAAATTAAGGTTTATCAGAGTTAAGAATTCTAACCAATTGGAAATAAATTATATATTTTTGGCAATAGAAGGCATGAGTCATATGATGCATTCTGAAGGAAAAAGAAACTGCGTTCTAAAGCTGATTATTCTTGAATGGATAAGAAAGTTTATGAAAGTTATAGAAGGGTTGTGAAAAGAAATCTTAAAAGAAAAGTATAGTAGGTTCTTGGGTTACATCGGAGATCCATTCCTATGGTGCGATTTAACGTGATTTTTGCCGTAAGTCGGAACACACCTACACAAGCACCTACATCACTCACATGGAGCACATGCACAGCAGTAATAAAGTGAAACAGTAAAAAAAAATTAAAAGAAAGATAACAATTCCTGACCTTTATTTGTGGTAAAAAAATAATAAAAACATAAAGCACATATGTACATACGTAGAAATGACGGAACTTTTTTTTTTTTAATAAATAAATGGGAGAGGGCAACGTAACCACAAAATGACATACGTTGGGATTGATGTAACCCAAGGACTGTCTGTATAGGTAATCTGGATAATAAATTTAATTAGATAAATGAATCTAAAGTAAACTAATGTAGAATTTGTTTAGTCTTTTCTAGTCTGTTAAAAGGGGAAAAAGTCTTTCCTGTTTTTGCCCAGGAAGAAGAAGTTCTATAAATTATTGAAATGCTTATATATTACTAGAGGCCTGATGCACGGAATTCAGCAAGAGTAGGCCTTCCTTCCCCTGGCTGCCAGCATCAGCTTCCCTCTGGTACCCGGGACCAGGGCTTCCCTCCAACTGCTGGCAGGCACCCGGGACCTGGGCTTTCCTTGCAGCCCCAGCTTCATCCACAAGGACATCTGGAAGGATGTCCGGTCTAATCAGCATATTACACTTTTATTATTATAGATGTTATATTAATCAGGTCCTTTATTACTTAAAAAGGCCATCTTCTTAATAATAGAAACTGAAATTTTGCTAGTCTATCTTTGTGTTTAATTCCCGTTTGTCACTTTGAATGAATAACCAAATACTGTTTTATAATAATAAGGATGATATATAATCTTGGTAAAATAAGTTTGACGACCTTCCCTGGGTTTGAATTTTAAGAAACTATTCTTGACCTAAAATTTGCTTTAGGTCAATCCAATACTTCCTGGAATGTCTCAAGGATTTGTTTTCTCTCCTTAGGAAGAAAAGTTATTTGCTTAAGGTGCACGGGAAGCTTTGTCAAATAAATAAACAAATAATAACTCTGATATACTTTCATTTATAACTCTAATTGTTATTTTGGAATATTGTGTTTTGCACAAAGAGCAAAATTCCATGTCATTTGCATTATAATCAAATCCAAAACCATGTCATTTTAAATTTCTTCTTGTCATTTAGAGGCAGTCACTGTTTTGTCATAATGCATTTGGAAAAATGTTACATCATTTGAGGGATCCATGGAAAGGACTCTGACATTTTCAGATCATCTCCTTCAAACTGGAAGAAAATTTTTAGAACATTATAGAGTATCTGGATTTATAGAAGAACTGGCAGGAAAAATCAGGAAAAAAAGAATTGATTGTGGGACTGAATGAACTGAAAAATAATCATATAGTTTTTGTAACTTTTGTTGAAATTATTGCTGATTCTTAAGCCTTTTTGTTTTTCAGACATAAGGAAACTTGTTTCTTTTCTTAAAGCAATTTGGCAAATTATATGTTTCTTTCCCTACCTCATCCCTTCAGAACTTGGCAATTCTTAATGAGTCATGGCAATACATTTCTTTGCATGAATTCAATAGGACCAGTTTCCAATGATGATTATATTAACCAAGATTTTGACTGGAATGTCATGTCTAAGAAAGACATGCCCAGACTCTGTATGTCACCATAAATCTGACTGTCTGTATGTCTCAGAAACACCACAGGGTCCTAACCAAAAGGACCTTCTCATGGCTGTGGCACCAGACTGCAAGACAATCTCCATCTGTGGAGACCTGATTTGTTGTTGCGGCATAACCACAATTGTGAGGAATTTTAAGGAATGCACTGTTTTAATCTTTCTGACAATTTTCAATTGATAGAAAACAACACTCAACAAATTAGAGAAACCATCTCCCAAGATCCTGAAATCACCGTATTCCATCCCTGGGAACTGCTTTCAAGGCAGAAGCAAATATAGTCCAACAGGATGAGATTTTTTAAAAAATATATTTTATTGATTCTCTACAGAGAGGAAGGGAGAGAGATAGAGCGTTAGAAACATCGATGAGAGAGAAACATCGATCAGCTGCCTTCTGCAAATCTCCCACTGGGGATGTGCCCGCAACCCAGGTACATGCCCTTGACCGGAATCGAACCTGGGACCTTTCAGTCCGCAGGCCGACGCTCTATCCACTGAGCCAAACCGGTTTCGGCAGGATGAGATTTTTCATCTAAAACTAATCTCATAGATATGAGATGATAGAAAAAGCGAATGTTAGGGGCAGAAATAGAATATTAGAAACTAATTATAATTATAAGAAATATTAATCATGCTCTATTAACCATGATGGTTCTGTTCTGATTAGAAAGCACATTTTCACTTAGAAGAGAGTTATATGCCCTGGGATATGGGTGCTAACATCAGAATACAGTCCATCCTCTTGTCCTGAGAACTGCCTATCATTATGGGAAAGTTTATATCTGCCTAGAGTTGCCTGCCCTCCATGACCTCACCTGCCCCCAGCCTCCTAGCCTGCATGACCTGTAACCTCTAATGATTATCCCATGCCCACTTTCCCATACCTGTATTCCTACTTTCCAATGTATTCTTTATCCTTCTACTCAATATAAGCAGCTGGCGTATGGTGGGGTGCAGAGCAGATTTTTGTAGATGACATACTGCTCTCCCATACTTCTGGCATTATTGAAATAAATGCTCATATATGATTCAACCCTGTCTCTGCTGAATTGGCTCAAGTAGTGACAGGCTGCCCAGACTCCAGTTACAAAGCTACAAATGTTGGTTTTCTGAGAAAGGTCCTCTCTCTTGAGAGCTCCATGAGCCTCTCTTCAGCCAGTGCCTGCTAGATGGATACCTGAGCACAGGGTATGGACTAGAGCCTGTGATCCCTGTGCTCCTGCTCCCACCACCAAGAAGCATATTTATAGACTTACTCTCTGAAGTCCCCTTCTTCTTTTTTCCTTCCTTCTCAAGTCCTTTGCACACAAATAATATTTATTGAATATTTGGACTACCAGAAAATTTCCTCTTCTTACTATTTTTTTCTCTTTCTTCAGTACTAAACTTCCTTGTTTCAAAAGAGAAGTTAAGGCAGCCATAGTCTACATTTAGTTTTATGAACCACAGAATCACTTGACTAATCTTTGGAGTCATTATCCCCAAAGATTAAAGGTGATTTTTCCACTGATGAGTCTGCATTCACTGAGAGGCTGAGATTATGTTGTCAAGGGCTGGTCCACTAATCCCTTTAAAAGGAAATTTGGACCCCTGGCAGATGGCTCCTGGGCCCCTCTGTGAGCTGCCACTGGGTGTGTGCCTCTTCAACCATGGGTGCACAACTCCCTCAGGAGGATCCATGACATCCCCCTCCTGGCTGCCTACCTCTGGATATATTGGTGAGTTACTGAGGACTCTCACACCTGGACAAAGTCACATTGTATCAGCCACAGACTCTGAGATTATCACATCCCCAGCTCCTGGCTCCTGAACCCCCTCGTGATTCAGAGAGGGAAATCACTTTGTCAAGATTACCATTGCCTCAACCACAGACTACAAGACACCTGCCCCCAACTGTCATGGGCTCTGGGACACTCATAGTGAGTTTCAGAGTGACGCTAACCCAACAAGAGTCACAGAACACCGGTCAAAGTCACAGTACCGGACCTCAGGCCCTGAGACTCCTTCCTTCCAGGTGGTGGACTCTGGGAACCCACAGTGAGAACATACCAGTGAGACCTCAAGCAACTTTTCCCTCAAGAGCTGAAACCACGATCACATCCAAAACAACACTGCCAATCCATGATGAGACTTCATCCACAAATAAGAAACTAGCATTCAAGACCCAACTACATCAATAGAACACAAATAGCTCAATTAGGGAGCTCCACTAGATCACCAAGCCCAGGAGACCTGAGAGAATGCACCACCAGGTCCCAAAAATCACCAACTACATAGAAACACCCCGCAAAAGAACCAGGGTATCAAAGCAGTTGGATCTAAGACATAGAAACAATTAAAACATTACATAAAAAAAGGGGAGACAAAAAAAAAATCCCCAAAGCAAAGAAAAAGAGGGCTCACCAGAAAGGGAATTAAAAGAAATGGAGGCAAGTAACATGTCAGAGAAATAATTCAGAGTAATGGTTATAAGCATGCACAAACGGCTGGATGACAAATACACTCAACTCAAAGAGAATTATAAGGAACTGAATGATAATGTCACCAACATGAAAAGGAATCAAGAAGAAATGAAGAATGGCATAGCTGCAATGATGAACACAATGGAAGGCCTCAACAGTAGACTACAAGAGGCTGAGGACCACATCAGTGAATTAGAAGACCAGGTAGGAAAAAACACACAAAAACAGCAGCAACTGGAAATGAAACTTAAAAAGCAGGAAGAGAGAGCCTAAGGGCATTTTGGGACAACATGAAATGAAACAACATCCACATAAAAGGGGTATCAGAAGGAGAGGAAGCAGAGCAAGCAATAGAAAACCTTTTGAAGAAATAATGACAGAAAACTTCCCTGATGTTGGCAAGAAAAAACACACTCAAGTCCAAGAAGCACATGGAGCCCCAAACAAGATGAACCTAAAAAGACCCACACCAAGGTACATCATAATTAAATTAGCAAACATCAATGACAAAGTAAGAATCTTAAAGGCTGCCAGAAAGAGACAGAAAGTTACCTACAAGGGATCTCCCATTAGAATATCAACTGATTTCTCAACAGAAACACACCAGGCCAGAAAGGAATGGAATGAAATATACAAAGTCATGCAAAGCAAGAGTCTGAATCCAAGAATACTATACCCAGCAAGGCTATCATTCAAAATTGAAGGTGGAATCAGGAGCTCCACAGACAAAAAAAGGCTAAGAGAGTTTATTACCAAAAAGCCAGCAGTGCAAGAAATTCTAAAGGAACTGCTGTAAAAAGAAGAAATAGAAAGGCAATAAGGGACACAAGCATAAATAATAAAAATGGCAACAAATACTTATCAATAATAACATTAAATGTAAATGGAACAAATGCTCCAATCAAAAGATATAGGGTAGCTGAATGGATAAGAAAACATCATCCATATACTTGTTGTCTATAAGAGACCCACCTCAGAACAAAGGATTCACACAGACTGATAGTGAAGGGATAAAAAAAAAATTTCAGGCAAATGGAAATGAGAAAAAAGCAGGGGTTTCAGTACCTATATCTGACAAAATAGACCTCAAAGTAAAAGCCAAAACAAGAGATAAGGAGGGCCACTTGATAATATTAAAGGAATAATTCAACAAGAGGACATAACTCTGGTAAACATAGATGCACCCAATACAGGAGCACCCAAATACAGAAAAAAAAAAAAAAAAAAAACACACAAAAAAAAAACACCAAACAAACAAACAGAAAAACTCCCGGAAGATATCAAAGAAGAGATCTACAGCAATACAATCATATTAGGGGACATTAATATACCACCAACACCACTAGATAAATCCTCTAATCAAAAAATCAGCAAAGAAACAGCAATCCTAAATGACTCATTAGATCAGATGGACTTAATTGACATCTCCAGAACATTTCACCCCAAAGTCACAGAATATACATTCTTCTCAAGTGCACATGGGACATTTTAAAGACAGACCACATATTAGGACACAGGCAAAATCTCTTCAAATTCAAGAAGATAAAATTCACACCAAGCATCTTCTCAGATCACAATGGCATAAAATTAGAAATCAACTGTAATAAAAACAATGAAAAAAAGCAAACACCTGGAGGCAAAATAGCATGCTATTAAACAATGATTAGGTTACCAAAGAGATCAAAGGAGAAATAAAAAGTACCCTGGAAATAAATGACAATGAAAACATAACAATGAAAAATCTATGGGGCACAGTGAAAGCAGTCCTGAGAGGGAGTTCATACCTCCACAGGCCTACCTCAAAAAACAAGATAAAATGGTAATAAATTATCTAAACTTGCAACTTAAAGACTTAGAAAGAGAGCAACAAAAGCCCAGGGTAACCAGAAAGAAGGAAATAATAAAGATCAGAGCAGAAATAATGACATAGAGACAAAAAAAAATACAAAAGATCATTGAAACAAACAGCTGTTTCTTTGAAATGATAAACAAGATTGATGAACCTCTAACCAGCCTCACCAAGAAACAAAGAGAGAGGACCCAAATAAACAAAATCAGAAATGAAAGAGGTAAAGTAACAACTGACCCCATAGACATACAAAGGATTGTAAAAAAAATACTACAAACAACTCTACTCCAACAAACTGGACAACCTCAACAAAATAGACATATTCTTAGAAAAATAAAGCTTCCAAAACTCAATCAGGAAGAATCAAAATACCTGAATAGGCTGATAACAACTGATGAAATTGAAGCAGTAATCAAAATGCTTCCAGCAAACAAAAGTCCTGGACTGGATGGCTTCACAGGGGAATTTTACCAAACATTCAAAGAATAACTAAAACCAATCCTTCTCAGACTATTCCAAAAAATTCAAGAGTAAGGAACACTTTCAAGCTTTTTCTATGAAGCCAGCATTACCCTAAAACCAAAACCAGATAAAGACACTACAAAGAAAGAGAATTACAGGCCAATATCCCTAATGAACATAGATGCTTAAATCCTCAACAAAACCTCTAGCAAACCGGTTCCACATTACACTAGAAAGATCATACACCATGACCAAATGGGATTTATTCCAGGAATGCGAGGCTGGTACAATATCCGCAAATTAATAAATGTGATACATAACATAAACAAATTGAGAGAAAAAATCACATAATCATATCATTTGATGCATAAAAGGCATTTGATAAAATCCAACACCCTTTTCTGCTAAAAATGCTCAGCACAGTGGGAATAGAGGGATCATACCTCAATATATTAAAAGCCTTATATGACAAACCTACAGCAAACATCATACTCAATGGGCAAAAACTAAAACTATTTCCCCTAAGAACAGTAACAAGACAGGGATGCCCTCTTTCACCACTCCTGTTCGACACAGTACTGAAAGTGCAAGCCATAGCGATCAGGCAAAAAAAAAAAAAAAAAGATAAAGAAAGAAATAAAAGGCATCCAAATTGGAAAAGAAGAAGTAAAATTGTCATTATTCACAGATTACATGATATTGTACATCAAAAACCCTAAAGACTCCATCAAAAAATTACTACACTTAATAAATCAATTTGGCAATGTAGCAAGATACAAAATTAACACCCAAAAATCTATGGCTTTTTTATGTGGGAAACTGATATAGGGTTAAGCCTCAGACTGGCCTGCTGGCAAAGTCACAAACAAGTCCTAGCTTACAGGGCACAGTCCTCTTAGCATAATTAGGCTTGACCTTATAATACTCCCTAGATCTTATCTGGGAAAGCTAATGGGATGAGAAAGTGCAGGAAGTGTAACCATGGTCAAAACAAGTGAAACTCACAAGAACTGTGTAACTATGGTAATCACTACCTTGTTTACCTCTCACTATAAAAGCTTGGTGAGGCCTGAGCACAGTGGAAGTCCTTCTCCCTGAGTTGGACTTGCTCGCCTGGTCCCCCATATTCCCAAATTATCTTGTGTCTTTTCTATTTCATTTGTGTGCGGCTCCACTTCCAGACCCGAACCCTGAACCACGCAGGACGTGGAGGGAAACACGACATCTGGCGCCCGAACAGGGACTCTGGAAGTGAAGGTTTCGCTAGAGCGAAAAAACGAAGTTTCACTGGCAAAGTGAGGAACAAAGAATTCACCGTAAAGGTAGGAAAATTCACCGTAAAGGTGAGGGGTTATTTCACCGCACACAAACGCCCACAATCAGCTACAGTGGTCCGGAGCTGTAGGCGGTGTGGGAACGTTTTCTCAACCAGGCTAACGGGGCAGGATTCGGCTTTAAAAAAGTAGATTGGGCTTTTAAAAAAGTAAAAAACTCTATTATAGACTTTTGAGTTGCATGCTTAAGTAGTTAAAGTTTCAGAAGGTAATCTCTTATAGTTTTTGCATGTTGTTACAGAACATAACTTTTGGTTTCTTGAAAAAGGTACATTAGATCTTAAGAGTTTGCCAAAAAGTTAGAAATTGAAAAAAGGTCAGCAGCAGGAAAAAACTTGCCTCCAAACTGTTTTTCCTTGTGAAACACAGTATTTCATTTACTAGAGCCTTTGAGAGAGGCCAAGGAGGATAAATCTCCTCCCCTTGCACCCTCCGCTCCTAAAGAGGAGCAGAAAGAAAAGAAAAAATGGGAGGAATGGCCTTCATGGCTCCCTCCACCACCATGTCCTAATTAATTCTCCGTTAATAGAATCACCTGTGCTAAAAGGCCAAATTATAAAGAAATTGGAATATTAAAAGGTACTCTTTTAAATCAGGCTTGGAAAAAAAAAAAAGAGCGCCATGGTTATCTTAATGTGGTTTCTTGTTAAATTAAAATCTTAATTTATATTTGGGATTTCAAATCTGTAATAAGAAATGAAACCCTGCTGCAGAGTCTGCCTCTGGTGTGGAGAGATTCAAAGGTGGCAGGAGAGGGCAGAGTTTTCGGCTCACCCGTGAAAAGATTAGTTTTGTTTAAAAGTTACCGGAGAACATCTTATGACAACCAAACTTTGGCTAAGATAACTTTGGGTGCTAGCCATAACTTTGGAAAGCGAAAAAGGAAAAAATTTAAAATGTCTTTTTCTATTAAGCATGACTTTGGGAAAAATATGCCATCTGAGTCATTTGCTGAAACTTCCCCCAAAGCAGGATGTGGGGGAAGGGAAGGGAGCACATGGCGATCCTATATGGACACCCCCTCCCCAACTATTCTAATTGAAAAGTTTTACAAAATTTAAAAAATGCGTCTGGGATTTCTGTGCACGTGTAAAGAGAAAAACTGGCTTGGAACTAACGTGCGCATCGTCCGATTTTGGACATTTAGATAGAGTTTTGAGCTGAAATCTCTTTACAAATGTACAGAATAAAACCCAAGACTGATTATTTCCTAAGAAGAATGGCGAATTTGACCCAGGGGAGAAATGTAGGCTGGTTCTAGCAACAAGATTGTTATTTTTTCATAATAAAGTGATTTTTGAAATGTTAATAAAGCCTGTTCCAAAGTTAATCTTAAAAGCCTCAAAGAAATTCAGTAAAATTATCTGTTACAGAAAATTTGCCAAAACAACTGCCTTAAAATGATAATTGGGTTTGAATCTAAAAACTTATACCTAGGTATTTTGAAGTGAAATAATGCTGAAATATTGATCTGAGTATGCCTCGTACTAAATCTAGAGGACAGAATTAAATCTATTGATTATGTCTTGTATTTTTGAAGTTTATTCTTTAAAATGTTACTGATTGAGAAATGCTAAATACTTAACTTGCCAGCTAAGAGTTTAAAGTTCTAAGACAAGTTTTAATTTAATTAATATCTCTTAATAACTATAAAAGGTATATAATCTTTAAATCATATACACACATATATATTTGATGGTCCTTCAAATTGGATTTCAAAACCATAACCAAGGAATGACTTTGGGACATTTCACGGGCCCTGAAATGTTTTCAAAAGTTTATTCTCTCTTCTTAAAGGATTTTTAAATAAAGTCAATTTAATATACTTGAAATCACATGGAAAGCTTTATCAAATATAAATTAATAAATATATTTTAAGTTTTTGCCTCTAAGAAAGGGCAAAACAAGTTATTTTGTTTGATATTTCTTAAAATACAGGAGTAGAATTTTAAGATGTAATTTAAAATAACAAAAGCTCCTCACCGCTGCATTTTAAATTAGGCTGGAGGCAGGGCAGCATTTGCACCTCGTGAATCAGACATAAAACTTTACTAAATTTACTAACTTTATTAATAAACATACCTACTATAATAAGATAGTATCTTTGTAAGCAACTGAATCCTAGTAAAGTAAAATTCTTCTAAAAAAGTTACTGAAGGCTTCCCATGGTTCCTCTGTATATGCAAATAAGCCAATAGGGAATGCTGTTTAAAAATGTTACCTTAAATTTAATAAAAAGAAGAAATTTTAAAATTTTGAAATATCTTCCACTAATATTTATAGGATAATCTAATGATTTGCTGTTAAAATACCAAATCTGAAAGTACAGTCACCATAAATGTTTAATGACTTTGACTTGAAATACATTGCCTTGCGGTACTATCAGTCAACATCCAGGAAGTAACCCTGTAGGTTACTTAGTGTAAAAGAAAAAGATTTTTTTAAAATTGAAGTTCTCCAAGTTTACCCAGCAGGAGGAGTACGAGCCAGACAACAAACAGCCTGGAGACCACCTGGGGCGTGGTAAAGAAGACTGTACAGAGACGTCTTTCTTGCCATACTAGCAGTAATCATCTGTACGGTAATATTACCTAGGGAAAATGTGGAAGTATTTAAGTCTTATACTCCTGACCCTTCATTGGTAAGAACCCTTACATGGGCCGATCCTTCCAGGAGGACCACAGGTGGGGCAAGGAAGCATATGGACAAGGTATTATTACACAGCTGTTGCCTCCCAGCTTCCCTTTTGTAATATTCTAAATCAAGCCACTGCTCCATTGTGTGTAAAATTAAAAGAGAGGTTTTTGGCCAGCCTGGACCCCAAAGAACAGGGAAGAAATGGCTCAAGTACATGTTCTGGGGAAAGGTGCAGAAAATATAAGTGTGCTAAGGCACACCCCCCCCCCCCCCCTCCACTAAGCCTTTATGTACATGGTCTTATGTATGGAATCCCACTGAGGAAGAAGTTTATTGGCAAGACTGTTATAGTAATTATCCTACCACCAGCAAACTTGATAATTTTTTTTCTTTATAGACTGGAGCCCTTATGGTTCTCTGTATAGTATCCTTACATGATATTGTTCTACAATGTCATTATTGTACATTTATCCTAAACAAATTTACAAACTAATTCTTTGAATGTCTTGCAGAAATTTAATAAGGACATTAAAGGATTTAATCCCTTCCACTGTGTGGAAGGCCCCCTGGGAAGGCACTTGAGCATTCTATATTGACCTCTCTTGCTCTTTTTGTCAAGAGGGTCCCTCTTCTTACAATCCAATTGCCCACAGCTGTTGCCTGAGCTCTGTTCATGCTGAGGTTGAAGCCTCATGGTGACTGGTGCTGTGGATCTGTCTCTAGCCCAATGGCATGAGTTGGGCCCTCCCTGGAGAAGTAACCTGGGTTCCCCAAGATATGTGCAATGCCGGGGCCCCGCCAGCAGGTGAGGGGATCCCAAGGCAATTGCTGGGCGTGGAGGCCACAGGGGCATAGGCTACCAAGGAGACAGAACTGAACCTCACATCACCCTGCTTGGCCCCGGAGGATGGCTGGTTAGTCAAAGACGGGTAAGATACCTCGGGGAGGAACAACCTAAGACAGGCACAGTCGCAGAGGGGCCAGCAGAAGAGAACTTGGGGGTCAACAGAGGTGGAGCACGGATCCTCACCCCCCCCAACTATGCAGGGGATTGAACGCTCACCCCTTCTGAGGGAGGTCTCCTGCCCCCATGGCTGCTGTGCTTCCCATGCCCAGCCAGATCGGGACCCAGGTAACAGAAAGAGACTTGGCCCAGCTGAGATCAGTACCCAGACAACAGAGACTTGGCTGGCAACAGCTACCCTATATCTACAACCAGCCTAACACCAGTAATGCTCAGGGCTTTCTCAAGGATGCAAAATAATCCTTTCCATTAATATTTGCAGTGTAAACTAAGATTGTTGTTAGAGTATTAAATTTGACAGTAAAATAGCAGTTAGGTTTTCAGATTAATTAAAATTGGCTCAAGAAGTATTAACCAAAATTTTCATTTCATGGAAAAATTTCTTAACATGCAATGAACCTAAAACAGTAATATTTTTGTGCAAAAACATTAAAATTTAAAGTTATCTAGACTGCATTATAAAAATTTTCCAAAAATCCTCCTAATAATTAAATCAAAAAAGGGGGGATAGTGGAAAAATACCATGTAAGGAAAAATATCCTGTAACTAAATTACATCTAGAAAATTTTTTTCATTTATGCTAACAGCGAGACACCCAGGAAAACACACATGGTATAAAAATAAGCCAAAGAAAAATCATTTGGGCAAATATAAAAAGGACCCCAGGTAAAATTCCCTTTTTTAACCTTAAGTCGAGAATATGTTTGTATATTTTCAGAAAACAACTTCAAGACCATGTGGATTCCTGCAACAGAAAGGAATTCTCAGGAATGTTCCAGCCATGAAGACAAGAAGAGAGACAGTTCAGAGATGAAGACGCTGAGGACGCTTTGCCATGCTAGCAGTCAGCAGCTGTGCGTCACTGCAGGTTGCCTAGTATCAAACCAAAGAGGGTCGGACCTGCATTGCCACCATTTGTCCACCATCCAGAACTGAAATATCATTGCTGACATGTACACATAAGGAACTGTCGGACATTGAAACTTGGACTCAGAACTGTTGGACAGTGAAATTGGGACTTAAACCATTTTTTGTTCTTGAAATGTTATGCTTAAGTTTTAAAATGTTTTGGGTTACGGATTGGCATTGTTATTGTTTTAATTAGCCAGAGTTTGTTCTTGATGTGTAAGTTATAGTAGCTTAATAATAAAAAAAGGGTGAGATGTGGGAAACTGATATAGGGTTAAGCCTCAGACTGGCCTGCTGGCAAAGTCACAAACAAGTCCTAGCTTACAGGGCACAGTCCTCTTAGCATAATTAGGCTTGACCTTATAATACTCCCTAGATCTTATCTGGGAAAGCTAATGGGATGAGAAAGTGCAGGAAGTGTAACCATGGTCAAAACAAGTGAAACTCACAAGAACTGTGTAACTATGGTAATCACTACCTTGTTTACCTCTCACTATAAAAGCTTGGTGAGGCCTGAGCACAGTGGAAGTCCTTCTCCCTGAGTTGGACTTGCTCGCCTGGTCCCCCATATTCCCAAATTATCTTGTGTCTTTTCTATTTCATTTGTGTGCGGCTCCACTTCCAGACCCGAACCCTGAACACGCAGGACGTGGAGGAAAACACTTACGACATTTTTATATACCAGTAATGAACTCACATAAAGAGAAACTAAAAAACAATCCCATATACCATTGCTACAAAAAAATTAAGATACCTAGGAATAAATTTAACCAAGGAAGTAAAGGATCTGTACTCAGAAAAATACAAGACACTGAAAAAAGAGATAGAGGAAGACATAAACAAATGGAAGAATGTACCATGTTCATGGATTGGTAGAATCAACATTATTAAAATGTCCATACTACCTAAAGCATCTATAGATTCAATACAATCCCCATTAAAATACTAATGGCATGTTTCAAAGACCTAGAACAAACTCTCCAAAAATTCATCAGGAATAAAAAAGACCCCAATTAGCTGCAGCAATATTGAGAAAGAAGAACAATGTTGGAGAGATCACAATACCAAATATAAAGCTATATTACAAAGCCACTGTTCTCTAAACTGCCTGTTACTGGCATAAGAACAGACATATAGACCAATGGAACAGAACAGAGAACCCAGATATCAACCAAAGCAATTATCCTCAATTAATACTTGACAAAGGAGGCAAGAGAATACAATGGAGTCAAGACAGTCTCTTCAATAAATGGTATTGGGAAAATTGGACAGATACATACAAAAAAAAATGAAACTGGACCACCAACTTACACCATACACAAAAATAAACTCAAAATAGATAAAGGACTTAAATGTAAGATGGGAAACCATAAAAATCTTTGCTCCATCAGCAGCAAAATATTAGATGTACGACTTAGCAATATTTTTACTGATACAGCTCCAAGGGCAATGGAAACTAATGAGAAAATAAACAAATTGGACTAGATCAAAATAAAAAGCTTCTGCACAGCAAAAAAAGCTATCAACAAAACAACAAGAAAGCCCACTGCATGGGAGAACATATTTGCCAGTGTTATCTCTGATAAGGGTTTAATCTCCAACATTTACATGGAACTCATACAACTTAACAAAAGGAAATAAACAATCCAATAAAAAAATGGGCAAATGACCTAAATAGACACTGTTTGAAAGAGGACATACAGAAAGTCAAGATACATATGAAAACATGCTCAAAGTTACTAATTATCTGAGAGATGCAAATCAAAACAACATTGTGGTACCATCTCACACCTGTCAGAATGGCTTTCATCAACAAATCAACAAAAGACAAGTTTTTTTGCGAGGATGGGGAGAAAAAGGAACCCTCTTGCATTGCTGGTGGGAATGCAGACTGATGCAGACATTGTGGAGAACAGTATGGCATTTCCTTAAAAAATTAAAAATGGAACTTTAATTTGACCCAGTAATCCCACTTCTAGGAATGTATCCCAAGAAAACAGAAACACCAGTCAGAAAGAATATATGCACTCCTATGTTCACAGCAGCACAATTGACAATAGCTAAGATTTAGAAACAGCCTAATTGCCCATCAGCAGATGAGTGGATTAGAAAACAGTGGTACATCTACACAATGGAATTCTATGCTGCTGTAAAAAAGAAGGAACTCTTACCATTTACAACAGCCTGGATGGAACTAGAGAGCATTATGCTAAGCGAAATAAGCCAGTCAGAGAAAGATAAATATCACATGATCTCACTCATTTGTGGAATGTAATGAACAACATAAACTGATGAACGAAAATAGAACCAGAGTCATAGAAGCCTTGAACAGACTGTACAACCTATGAGGGAAGGCGGGAGGTGAGGGTGTAAGAGATCAACCAAAGGACTTGTATGCATGCATATTAGCATAATCAATAGACACAGACAGTAGGGGGTGGTGAGGGCTTGTGCTTGGGGTAGGGGAAGCGGGGGAGACATCAATGGGGGAAAAAAAGGAGACTCATGTAATACTTTAAACAATAAAGAATTTAAAAAAGGGAAATTTGGGATCAATAACAGAACTGAATCTGTGAGCCAACTAAAAAAAAAGAAGTCCTTTAAAAAGGACAATAGTTCTAGCTGGTTTGGCTCAGTGGATAGAGTGTTGGCCAATGGATTAAAGGGTCCTGGGTTTAATTCTGACCAAGGACGCATACCACAGTCCTCAGTAGGGGGTGTGCTGGAGGCAGCTGATGAATGATTCTCTCTCATCAAGGTGTCTCCATCTCCCTCTCCCTTCCTCTCTGAAGTAGATAAAATATATTTTTTAAAAAAGGACAATAAAATTTATTCAAATACAAGGTTTTTACTTTGAAGTGTTAGAAATTGTAGTTATTATTGGCATTTTACTCTGGGTCACAGATATTTTAATGTTGGTGGGTCCAAATTCAATGCTCTAAGCTATTTTTGAAGACTGTGGTACATTAGAAAATAAAAAATATATATAGTTACCAAAAATGTCAATATTGCATCTGAATGAATTCAAAGCAAAATCAATCCCTGTCCTGATGGTTTGCACTTTCTCTGAGAACACAATGCTAGGAATGGTGCCAGAGGGAGAAGGGAGAGGGCTCTGTTGACTTCCAATAAAGGTGGTATCTGAAAAAGGAAAGCAAATGGTACCTTGATTGGCTATTGACAAAAGACTTGTGTATCTACAGCTGCACTCTATGAGCACTTTGGAAATTAAAGAATTGCCAGCTTTTCCATTTTGGGACAAAAAAACATTTGTGCTAAACAGCCAGTAAGTAAATACAGTAAACATATTTTTATAGTGAATAGAATTGTTTTATATTTTGGAGATTGATTGTGAATTCCCATGGCTTCTTGATTAGCAAACATTTGGCAGTTCTGGAGTCTTTGGACATTAAAATGCCAAAGCAGATTTTCATTCTCAGACTGAATATATATATAGTTTGTTTGTTTGTTTGTTTGTTTTCTTTTCTCTAACAATTATCCTGAAAACATTTGAAAGTACTAAAATAAGACATGTTCTGGAAACACATTCAGAAACATTTTACATGTGTGACTTCAATAGGTGTGTAAATAAAAAGTATGTACTGGGTTGCTGTCAAAGACAGAGATGAGAAGACAGTCCATATGTAATGAATGAACTGCTTGTGGGCCCTTCCTCCAGCCCTGCCTTGGGACAGCCAAGGGTTTACTGCTATACAAGAAAAAGTAAAAACAGATGTTTGTTTAAAGCCTCCTTTTTAAAAAAAATCTTTATTGTTCAGATTATTACAGATGTTCCTCTGTTTTTCTCCCCATAGCTCCCCTCCACCCGGTTCCCACCCCACCCCAGGCCCTCATCCCCCCCCCACTGTCCTCGTCCATAAGTATAAGCTCTTTGTCCAACCTCTTCCCGCACCCCCACACTCCCTTCCCCCGAGAATTATCATTCTGCTCCCTTTCCATGCCCCTGATTCTATTACATTCACCAGTTTGTTCTGTTCATCAGATTTTTTTATTCACTTGATTTTTAGATTCACTTGTTGATAGATATGTATTTGTTGTCACTTTGTTGTTCATAATTTTTTAACTTTACCTTTTTCTTCTTCCTCTTCTTAAAGAACACCCTTCAGCATTTCATATAATACTGGTTTAGTGGTGATGAACTCCTTTAGCTTTTTCTTATCTGTGAAGCTCTTTATCTGACCTTTAATTCTAAATGATAGCTTTGCTGGGTAGAGTAATCTTGGTTGTATGTTCTTGCTATTCATTAATTTGAATATTTCTTGCCAGTCCCTTCTGGCCTGCATAGTTTCTGTTAAGAAATCAGCTGACAGTCGTATGTATGGGTACTCCCTTGTAGGTAACTAACTGTTTTTCTCTTGCTGCTTTTAAGATTCTCTCTTTGTCTTTTGCTCTTGGCATTTTAATTATGATGTGTCTTGGTGTGGTCCTCTTTAGATTCCTCTTGTTTGGGGTTCTATTCACTTCCTGGACTTGTAAGTCTATTTCTGTCATTATTTCTTCAAATAGATTTTCGATATCTTGCTCTCTCTCTTCTTCTGGCACCTCTATATTTCGGATGTTGGTACACTTGAAGTTGTCCCAGAGGCTCCTTACACTATATTTATATTTTTGGATTCTTTTTTCTTTTTGCTCTTCCAGTTGGGTGTGTTTTGCTTCCTCATACTTCAAATCTTTGACTTGATTCTTGGGATCCTCTAGTCTACTGTTGAATCTCTGTATATTATTCTTTATTTCAGTCAGTGTATGCTTAATTTCTGACTGGTCCTTTTCCATTTTTTTGGCATTCTCACTAAGATCCTTGAAGGTCTCACTAAGTTCCTCAGAGGTTTCTAGAAGATTATTATTATTATTTTTTTTACTTTTTAATATTTCTTATTTCTTTTTTTTTTAATTTTCGCTAAAAGTATTACAAAGGGTATTACATAAGTGTCCTTTCCCCCCCCGCCCCCGCCCATGACAAACCCCTGCCCTCCCTTACCCCCCAGTGTCTTATGTCCATTAGTTATGCTCATAAGGATGCATACAAGTCCTTCAGTTGATCTCTTACTCCCCTCCCTCCTGTCCCCCAACCCTCCCTGGCCTTCCTACTGCAGTTTGACAATCAGTTTGAGGCAGCTCTGCCTCTGTATCTATTATTGTTCAAAAGTTTGTAATGGTCTTAATTATCCATGAAAGAGTGAGATCATGTGGTATTTTTCCTTCATTGACTGGCTTGTTTCACTTAGCATAATGCTCTCCAGTCCCATCCATGCTGTTGCAAATGGTAAGAGTTCCTTCTTTTTTACAGCAGCATAGTATTCCATCATGTAGATGTACCAAAGTTTTCTAATCCATTCATCTACTGACGGGCACTTAGGCTGTTTCCAGGTCTTAGCTATGGTGAATTGTGCTGCTATGAACATAGGGGTGCATATATCCTTTCTGATTGGTGTTTCTGGTTTCTTGGGATATATTCCTAGAAGTGGGATCACAGGGTCAAATGGGAGTTCCATTTCCAATTTTTTGAGGAAACTCCATACTGTCTTCCATAGTGGCTGCACCAGTCTGCATTCCCACCAGCAGTGCACAAGTGTTCCTTTTTCTTCACATCCTCTCCAGCACTTGTCGTTTGTTGATTTGTTGATGATGGCCATTCTGACAGGTGTGAGATGGTACCTCATTGTTTTTTTGATTTGCAACTCTCGGATGATTAGTGACTTTGAGCATGTTTTCATATGTCTCTTGGCTTTCTGAATGTCCTCTTTTGAAAGGTGTCTATTTAGATCCTTTGCCCATTTTTTGATTGGATTGTTTATCTTCTTTTTGTTAAGTTTTATGAGTTCCCTATAAATTTTGGAGATTAAGCCCTTATCAGATATGACGTTAGCAAATATGTTTTCCCACGAAGTGGGTTTTCTTGTTGTTTTGTTGATGGTTTCTTTTGCTGTGCAGAAGCTTTTTATTTTGATGTAGTCCCATTGGTTCATTTTCTCTGTAGTTTCAACTGCCCTAGGAGCTGTATCAGTGAAGAAATTGCTTTGGCATATATTTGAGATTTTGTTGCCTTTGTATTCTAGAATTTTTATGGTTTCTTGTCGTACATTTAAGTCCTTTATCCATTTTGAGTTTATTCTTGTGTATGGTGTAAGTTGGTGGTCTAGTTTCATTTTCTTGCATATATCTGTCCAATTTTCCCAACACCATTTATTGAAGAGACTATCTTGGCTCCATTGTATGTTCATGCCTCCTTTGTCAAAAATTAATTGAGCATATTGGTTCAGGCTAATTTCTGGACTCTCTATTCTATTCCACTGATCTATATGTCTGTTCTTGTGCCAGTACCAGGCAGTTTTGAGAACAGTGGCTTTGTAATACAGCTTGATATCTGGCATTGAGATCCCACCTACTTTGTTCTTTCTCAGGATCGCTGCAGCTATTCGGGGTCTTTTTTTATTCCAGATGAATTTTTGGAGAGTTCGTTCTAGATCTTTGAAGAAGGCCATTGGTATTTTAATGGGAAGTGTGTTGAATTTATAGATTGCTTTGGGTAGTATGGACATTTTAATGATGTTGATTCTACCAATCCAAGAACATGGTATGTTCTTCCATCTCTTTATGTCTTCCTCTATCTCTTTTTTTCAATGACCTGTAGTTTTCTGAGTAGAGGTCTTTTACCTCTTTAGTTAAGTTTATTCCTAGGTATCTTAATTTTTTTGGTGCGATGGTAAATGGGATTGTTTTTATAATCTCTCTTTCTGAAAGTTCACTATTGGTGTATAGAAATGCCTCGGATTTCTTGAGGTTAATTTTGTATCCTGCTACATTGCCAAATTCATGTATTAAGTCTAGTAGTTTTTTGATGGAGTCTCTAGGGTTTTGTATGTATAATATCATGTCGTCTGCAAATAAGGACAGTTTTACTTCCTCTTTTCCAATTTGGATGCCTTTTATTTCTTCTTCTTGTCTAATTGCAATGGCTAATACTTCCAGGATTATGTTGAACAGGAGTGGTGAGAGTGGGCATTCCTGTCTTCTTCCTGTTCTTAGGGGAAATGGTGTTAGTTTCTGTCCATTGAGTATGATGTTGGCTGTGGGCCTCTCATATATGGCTTTTATTATGTTGAGGTATGATCCTTCTACTCCCACCTTTCTGAGAGTTTTTATCAAAAATGGGTGTTGGATTTTGTCGAATGCTTTTTCTGCATCAATTGATATGACCATGTGGTTTTTTTCTTTCAATTTGTTTATGTGATGTATTACGTTTATTGATTTACGGATGTTGTACCATCCTTGTATCCCTGGGATAAATCCTACTTGGTCATGGTGTATGATCTTTCTCATGTACTGCTGGATCCGTTTTGCTAAGATTTTGTTGAGGATTTTGGCATCTATGTTCATGAGGGATATTGGCCTGTAATTCTCTTTCATTTGTTGTCTTTACCTGGTTTTGGTATTAGGGTGATGCTAGCTTCATAGAATGTGTTTGCAAGTGTTCCATCCTCTTGAACTTTTGTAGTAATCTGAGGAGGATAGGTTTTAGTTCTTCCCTGAAAGTTTGGTAAAACTCCCCTGAGAAGCCGTCTGGTCCTGGGCTTTTGTTTGCTGGAAGCTTTTTGATGACTGCTTCAATTTCTTCCATAGTTATTGGCCTATTGAGATTTTTAGATTCTTCCTGATTGAGTTTTGGAATGTTGTATTTTTCTAGGAATTTGTCCATTTCCTCCAGGTTGTCTAGTTTGTTGGAGTAGAGTTGTCCGTAGTATTGTTTAACAATCATTTGTATTTCTGTGGGGTCTGTTGTTATTTCGCCTCTATCATTTCTGATTTGGTTTATTTGGGACCTTTCTCTTTGCCTCTTGGTGAGCCTGGCTAGGAGTTTGTCAATCTTGTTTATCCTTTCAAAGAACCAGCTCTTGGTTTCATTGATTTTTTGTATTGTTTTTTTGGTCTCTATTTCATTGATTTCTGCTCTAATCATTATTATCTCCTTCCTTCTGCTCACTCTGGGGTTTTCTTGTTGCTCTCTTTCTAATTCTTTGAGTTGTAGAGTTAGATGATTAACTACCATTTTTTCTTGTTTTTTGAGATAGGCCTGTAGAGCTATAAACTTCCCTCTGAGGACTGCTTTCATTGTGTCCCATAGGTTTTGGATTGTTGTGTTTTCATTGTCATTAGTGTCCAGGATGTTTTTAATTTCTTCTTTGATGTCATTGGTAACCCAATCAATATTTAATAACATGCTATTCAGCTTCCAAGTGTTTGAGTACTTTGGGTTGTTTTTATTGTAGTTTATTTCTAACATTATGCCATCGTGGTCTGAGAAGATGCTTTTTATGATTTCAATCTTCTTGAATTTGTGGAGACTTTGCTTGTGACCCAATATGTGGTCTATTTTTGAATATGTGCCATGAGCACCTGAGAGGAATGTATATTCCATGGCTTTGGGGTGAAGTGTTCTGAAGATGTCAATTAAGTCCATCTGATCTAGTGAGTCATTTAGGATTGCTGTTTCTTTGCTGAGTTTTTGTCTAGCGGATTTATCCAGTGATGTCAGTGGTGTATTAAAGTCCCCTACTATGATTGTATTGTTGTTGATCTCTCCCCTGATATCTTCCAGGAGTTTTCTTATGTATGTGGGTGCTCCTGCATTGGGTGCATATATGTTTATCAGGGTTATATCCTCTTGTTGTATTGATCCCTTTAGTATTATGAAGTGGCCTTCCTTATATCTTGTTATGGCCTTCACTTTGAGGTCTATTTTGTCGGATATAAGTATTGCTACCCCAGCTTTTTTTTCATTTCCATTTGCCTGAAATATATTTTTCCATCCCTTCACTTTCAGTCTCTGTGAGTCCCTTCTTCTGAGGTGGGTCTCTTGTAGACAGCAAATAAATAGGTCATGTTTTTTTATCCATTCAGCCTCTCGATGTCTTTTGTTTGAAGCATTTATTCCATTTACGTTTAAAGTTATTATTGAAATGTACTTGTTTGTAGCCATTTCTATTTTTTTGTGGCTGCTTTCTTTCTGGGCTTTTTATTTCTTCTTTTTACACCAGTCCCTTTAGCATTTCTTGCATTGCTGGCTTGGTGGTGATGAACTCCCTTAGCCTTTTTTTGTCTGTGAAGCTTCTTATTTCCCCTTCAATTTTGAATGATAGCCTTGCTGGATAGAGTATTCTTGGATTCAGTCCTTTGCTTTGCATCACTTTGTAAATTTCCGTCCATTCTTTTCTGGCCTGATGTGTTTCTGTTGAGAAATCGTTTGATAATCTGATGGGGGATCCTTTGTAGGTAACTCTCTCTTTCTCTCTTGCAGCCTTTAAGATTCTCTCTTTGTCTTGTACATTTGCCATCGTTATTATGACGTGTCTTTGTGTTGGTCTTTTGGGGTTCATCTTGCCTGGGACTCTCTGTACTTGTGTAACTTTTTTCTTCCCCATATCTGGGAAGTTTTCTGTCATTATTTCTTCAAATAGATTTTCTAATCCTTGCTGCTCTTCTTGTCCTTCTTGCAGCCCTATTATGCGTATGTTACTTCCTTTCATATTGTCCCGAAGCTCCCTTAGGCTCTCCTCCTGTTTTTTAATTTTTTTCTCCAGTTGCTGTTCAGATTGAGCTTGTTTCTCTGCCTTATCTTCTAACTCACTAATTCGGTCTTCTGCTTCTTCTAGTCTGCTGTTGAAACTTTCCATGGTGTTTTTGATTGTAGCTATATCACTTTTCATTTCTTCCTGATTCTTGCATAGGTTGTTGACTTTCTCATCCATCCGGTGAATGAATTGTACAACCATTATTCTGAATTCTTTTTCTGTCATGTTGCACGCTTCAACTTCATTAATTTCCTTTCTTGGTGATTCCTCATTGTCTTTCCTCTGGGTGTTGTGTCGTCTCTTCATTCTGATTATCTCCTGATAGTTCAAAGGTCGAGTTGCGTGGGCCTGGGCCGTGTGCAGTGGGAGGCTCCCACCACCCTAGTGTCACTGAAGAGCTCTGACACTAAGATGTGCAGTTGTTGTTGGTTGGTGGGAACCAGGCTCGCTCTGTGTCAGTGTTGCCAACACTCAATGTGGCCTCGCACGTGCCCTTAGAATTAGGGACCCTGCCTGCACTTTGCTGAAATAGAGGCCCCCCTGGAGCGTGTTGAAAACCAGAGCAGAGCCCCCTCGCTTGCGCCAGGAGTCAGAGTTCCCCAAGAGTCCAGTATCAGAGTCTCTGTTGCTTCGCGCGACCTCACCTTGAGAATCAGGGTCCCTGTGTGCCCTTGCACCAGGAATTGGATTCACTGGCTCTTAGTATGAATGCACAGGAAATCAGGATCTCAGGCGCAGGTGATAAGAAACACAGTCAAGTCACTGGTGCTTGGTGCTGCCTCCTGCCCTGAGAAACAGGGTCCCTGGGCCTGTGCTAGGCGGACAAACTCCCATTCGCACGATTGCTCCCAGCCCAGGACTCCAAAGCCCAGTGAGCATAGGATCAGTTCCTGGTGCTGTGCATGCTTTTGCTCCCAGCCCAGGGCTCCGATGCCAGCAGTGCGCGTAGGATCAGTTCCAAGGTGCTCGCGCACTTCCAGGCCAAAGTTCCTGCAGCGCTGAGGCCCCGGCAAGGGGTAGGTCTATCAGTTAGTTACCCTGGCGCTGCCCGCAAGCCTGAGGGAAGGGGGGATGGGCTCTGGTACTCACGGATCTGCCGCAGGGATTTCTGAACTTTTGGTGTCCGAAGGTCTGTAGCTGTGGTCGCAGGTCTCTGTCCCCAGTAGCTGCAGGGTCCTGGTATGCTTCTGAGATCAGACTGGGTGGTGCTGAGGCCAGGATCCTAGTCTCAAGCAGCTCTGTTTCCCAAGATGGCATCTCTAGAAGATTCTTGAGTAACCTTTTAACTGTGGTTTTGAACTCTATCTCCAGTATTTTGCTTTTGTCCATTTCTTTAATTTGTAACATGTTTCTTTGTATCCACATTTTAGCTGATTTCCTGTGTTTGTTTCCATGTATTGGGTAGCTGCTAAGTCTCTTTGAGGTGATAGAGTGGCCTTGTGTGGTAGATGTCCTATAGAGCCCAGTGGCTCAGCCTCCCCAGTCACCTGAGGTGGACACTCTTGGTGCACCCCTTTATGGGTAGTGTGCATAGTCTTGTTGTAGTTAAGCCTTGATTGGTGTTGGTATCACTCTGAGAAATTGACCTCTAGGCCAATTGGCTGTGAGGACCAGCTGTGTCTACAATGGAAGAGCTGCTGTGCAGGAGACACCCTTATGGTGCAGGACTTGCTTCATTGGGACTTTGGTGCTCACTGAGTCTGCCCCTTGAGTGTGTCACTTATGGATGTGAAGAGTTGTACTCTGGTATGGTCTCACACTGACCACTGGGTACACTGGCTCTTGGATATCCAAAGAGGTGCAAAGTCAGCCACTGTCTCGGGCCACCCAGCAGGAGCTACAGAGAGATTTGCAGATTTCTCCTCTTTGTATCGGGTTTGGAAGTGCCCAGCCAAGGCCCAGCTATGTAGCCAGGCAGGCTGCTGCTGCTGCTGCCAGTTTGACAGGTTTTAGGCTGAGAAAGAACATGCCATTCATATGCAAAAGCCACTGCACACAGCTTGGGTGGGGTTGTAAATTGGGTGGGGCGGAGTCTCAGGGAATCTCCTGGGTGGAGCAAACAGCAATGGCTGCCAGTCATCCCTGAATTGAAGAGGTCCCAGCGCAGGAAAAATGACTGCTGTGAGCACCTCCGTCTGAAAGAAAGTCGCCCTCCCATTCCTGTCCTGATGCCAGACAGTCCAGTTTCTCCCCGTATGTGTCTGGGTCCCCCAGAGTCTCACCCAGAACTGGAGTTCAGAGCAAGTGGGAGCTTGTATCTCCCTCCCGATTAAAAAAGCAGCACCTGCGCTCCAGTGGCTCAATCGGTTAGTTTCCTAAACTAAAGCACAGTTGTTGTTGTTGTTGTTGTTGTTGTTGTTTTCCTGGAGGTGCCATTTCCATTAGAATACTTTAAAATGGAAGTGATTTCTTTTCCTGTTTCTCCTTATCCCTTGATGCCACTACCAGACCATTTAATAGTCCCCCCTGCCTTGACATTGATGACATCTCATGGTTACTTTTCTCTCCTGTTTTTTAAATACTATTTTTATTGATTTTCAGAGAGGAAGGGAGAGGGAGAGAGATAGAAACATCAATGTGAGAATCATTGATTGGCTGCCTCCTGAACGTCCCCTACTGGGGATCGAGCCCACAACCTGGACATGTGCCCTTGACCAGAATCAAATCTGGGACATTCAGTCCTCAGGCTGACGCTCTATTCATTGAGCCAAACCAGGTAGGGCTCTACCATTCTTAATATGATCTGTTTGATTCAAGGACCACATCTTCATATTCTTTACCACTTCATATTTAAGTATTTCTCTCAGAGATTTTACTGTTGATATTGCTGTCATCAAGCAAACTAGTTTTACCAATGGCCTCCATATCGTGATCCCATGGCTCACTGAAGTATGACAACACCTTGAACTTTGAAATCTCTTGGAACTTACCAAAGAGAAGATGATGAACTCCAAGTTTCCACTTTGGACTATCACGTTTCCCTCTCAAATCTGCTCATTCCTTTATGCTTTCCTGAGCCGGTTCTTCACTTCCATCTGGTTCTGTTTCTTGCCTTCTCTATTCTCTCCACATTTTAGTTTCTCTGAGTCTTTATTAATACTCTAGAGCAGTACATCTGAAAATATCTGTGGGTGAAGGACCAGTTTTTATTTGCAAACCTTCTGTCAACTGGTACTTTAGTAAAATACAATAAATGTTAAGTATTTGAGAATTAAAATTTTAAAACAAGACACTAAATGCGAAGCAAATATTTTATTATAAGATTCAACAGACATAAATTATTTTTAATAAATATACTCAAAGCAAAGAAAATAGAATAAATAAAAGAATTATAAAAATCAAACAATACATTGAAAATGTGATTGTAAATTATTAACAGAGTATAGCTGTTTTAATCACAGTCATGTGGTATTCTGCAATCATAGCTAAATACAAGAATAAAAAGTTTTAAGTAAAAAATCAACTCCATATATGTTCACTCTAAATAAATACCATAAATATCAAATTTTGTCTTTAATGTATAAAAGTTTGCTTTTTGGCTGTTAATTTATATAATCTGGAGCATATTGGTAACAATGTACTTGTAGGAGATAATCATACTTCTTTTTTTTATTGTTTTATTGATTAAAGTGTTACAAAGTGTATTACATATGTCTCCTTTTTTTTCCTGCCCTTGACAATCCCCTGGCCTCCCCTACCCCCCAGTGTCTTATGTCCATTGGTTATGCTTATATGCATGCATACAAGTCCTTCAGTTGGTCTCTTACCCCCGCAGCCCTGCCCCCAAACCCTCCCTGGCCTTCCCGCTGTAGTTTGACAGTCTGTTCGAGGTTGCTCTGCCTCTGTATCTATTTTTGTTCATAAGTTTATAATGGTCTTAATTATCCATAAATGAGTGAGATCATGTGGTATATTTCCTTCATTGACTGGCTTATTTCACTTAGCATAATGCTTTCCAGTTCCATCCATTCTGCTACAAATGGTAATAATTCTTTCTTTTTAACAGCAGCATAGTATACCATTGTGTAGATGTACCAAAGGTTTCTAATCCATTCATCTACTGATGGGCACTTAGGCTGTTTCCAGATCTTAGCTATGGTGAATTGCGCTGCTATGAGCATAGGGGTGCATATATCCTTTCTGATTGGTGTTTCTGTTTTCTTGGGTTATATTCCTAGAAGTGGGATCATGGGGTCAAATGGGAATTCCATTTTTAGTTTTTTGAGGAAACGCCATACTGTCTTCCACAGTGGCTGCACCAGTCTGCATTCCCAACAGCAGTGCACGAGTGTTCCCTTTTCTCTGCATCCTCTCCAGCACTTGTTGTTTGTTGATTTGTTGATGATAGCCATTCTGACAGGTGTGAGATGGTACCTCAATGTTGTTTTGATTTGCATTTCTCAGATGTTTAGTGACTTTGAGCATGTTTTCATATGTCTCTTGGCTTTCTGAATGTCCTCTTTTGAAAAGTGTCTATTTAGCTCCTTTGCCCATTTTTTGATTGGATAGCTTATCTTCCTATTGTTAGGTTGTATGAGTTCCCTATAAATGTTGGAGATTAAACCCTTATCGGTGATAACATTGGCAAATATGTTCTCCCATGCAGTGGGGTTTCTTGTTTTGTTGATGGTTTCTTTTGCTGTGCAGAAGCTTTTTATTTTGATGTAGTCCCATTTGTTTATTTTCTCTTTAGTTTCAACTGCCCTAGGAGCTGTATCAGTGAAGAAATTGCTTCTCCATATGTCTGAGATTTTGTTGCCTTTGGATTCTTCTAGTATTTTTATCATTTCCCATCATACATTTAAGTCCTTTATCCATTTTGAGTTTATTTTTGTGTATGGTGTAAGTTGGTGGTCTAGTTTCATTTTTTTGCATGTATCTGTCCAATTTTCCCAACACCATTTACTGATGAGACTATCTTGACTCCATTGGATGTTCTTGCCTCCTTTGTCAAATATTAATTGAGCATATTGGTTCGGGTTGATTTCTGGATTCTCTATTCTATTCCATTGATATATGTCTGTTTTTGTGCCAGTACCAGGCAGTTTTGAATACAGTGGCTTTGTAATACAGCTTGATATCTGGTATTGAGATCTCACCTACTTTGTTCTTCTTTTTCAGGATTGATGCAGCTATTCGGGGTCTTTTTTTTATTCCACATGAATTTTTGGATAGTTCCTTCTAGATCTGTTTAATATGCCATTGGTATTTTAATGGGAAGTGCGTTGAATTTATAGATTGCTTTTGGGTAGTATGGACATTGTAATGATGTTGAGTCTACCAATCCAAGAACAGGGTATGTTCTTCCATCTGTTTATGTCTTCCTCTATCTCTTTTTTCAATGACCTGTAGTTTTCTGAATAGAGGTGTTTTACCTCTTTAGTTAAGTTTATTCCTAGGTATCTTAATTTTTTTGGTGCGATGGTAAATGGGATTGTTTTTCTAGTATCTCTTTCTGTAAGTTCACTATTGGTGTATAGAAATGCCATAGATTTCTTGGCATTAATTTTGTATCGTGCTGCATTGTCAAATTCATTAATTAAGTCTATTAGTTTTTTGATGGAGTCTTTAGGGTTTTTGATGTATAATATGTAATCTGTGAATAATGACAATTTTACTTCTTCTTTTCCAATTTGGATACCTTTTATTTCTTCTTCTTGTCTAATTGCAATGACTAATACTTCCAGTACTATGTTGACCAGGAGTGGTGAGAGTAGGCATCCCTGTCTTGTTCCTGTTCTTAGGGGAAATGGTGTTAGTTTTTGTCCATTGAGTATGATGTTGGCTGTGGGTTTGTTTTATATGGCTTTTATTATGTTGAGGTATGATCCTTCTATTCCCACCTTGCTGAGAGTTTTTATCAAAAATGGGTGTTGGATTTTGTCAAAAGCTTTTTCTGCATCAATTGATATGACTATGTGGTTTTTTTTCTTTCAATATGTTTATGTGATGTATCAGGTTTACTGATTTGCGGTTATTGTAACATCCTTGCATCCCTGGGATAAATCCTACTTGGTCATGGTGTATGATCTTTCTGATGTACTGCTGGATCCAATTTGCTAAGATTTTGTTGAGGATTTTGGCATCTATGTTCATGAGGGATATTGGCCTGTAATCTCTTTAATTGTGTTGTCTTTACCTGGTTTTGGTATTAGGGTGATGCTGGCTTCATAGAATGAGCTCGGAAGTGTTCCTTCCTCTTGAATTTTTTGTAGTAGCCTGAGGAGGATAGGTTTTAGTTCTTCCTTGAATGTTTGGTAGAACTCCCCTGTGAAACCGTCTGGTCCTGGGCTTTTGTTTGCTGGAGGCTTTTTGATGACTGCTTCAATTTCTTCCATAGTTATTGGCCTTTTGAGATTTTGATTCTTCCTCATTGAGTTTTGGAAGGTTGTGTTTTTCTAGGAATATGTCCATTTCCTCCAGGTTTTCTAGTTTGTTGGAGTAGAGTTGTTCATAATATTTTTTAACAATCATTTGTATTTCTGTGGGGTCTGTTGTTATTTTGCCTCTATCGTTTCTGATTTTGTTTATTTGGGTACTCTCTCTTTGCTTCTTGGTGAGCCTGGCTAGAGGTTTGTCAATCTTGTTTATCCTTTCAAAGAACCAGCTCTTGGTTTCATTGATTTTATGTATTTTTTTTGGTCTCTATTTCATTGATTTCTGCTCTAATCTTTAATATCTCCTTCCTTCTGCTCACTCTGGCGTTTTCTTGTTGCTCTCTTTCTTATTCTTTGAGATGTAGAGTTAGATGATTTACTACCATTTTTTCTTGCTTTTTGAGATAGGCCTGTAGAGCTATAAACTTCCCTTTCAGGACTGCTTTCACTGCGTCCCATAGGTTTTGGATGGTTGAGTTTTCATTGTCATTAGTTTCCAGGATGTTTTTAATTTCTTCTTTGATGTCATTGGTAACCCAATCAATATTTAATAACATGCTATTCAGCTTCCAAGTGTTTGAGTATTTTGGGTTGTTTTTATTGTAGTTTATTTCTAATATTATGCCATCGTGGTCTGATAAGATGCTTGATATGATTTCAATATTATTGAATTTGGGGAGACTTTGTTTGTGACCCCATATGTGGTCTATTTTTTAAAATGTCCCATGAGCACTTGAAAAGAATGTATATTCCGTGGCTTTGGGGTGCAGTGCTCTGAAGATGTCAATTAAGTCCATCTGATCTAGTGAGTCATTTAGGATTGCTGTTTCTTTGCCGATTTTTTGTCTAGAGGATTTATCCAGTGATGTCACTGGTGTATTAAAGTCCCCTACTACGATTACATTGTTGTTGATCTCTCCCTTGATATCTTCCAGGAGTTTTTTTATGTATTTGGGTGCTCCTGCATTGGGTGCATATATGTTTATCAGGGTTATATTCTCTTGTTGTATTGATCCCTTTAGTATTATGAAGTGGCCTCCCTTATCTCTTGTTATGGCCTTCACTTTGAGTTCTATTTTGTCCAATATAAGTATTGCTACCCCAGCTTTTTTTTCATTTCCATTTGCCTGAAAGATATTTTTCTATCCCTTCACTTTCAGTCTGTGTGAGTCCCTTCTTCTGAGGTGGGTGTCTTGTAGACAGCAAATATATGGGACATGTTTTTTTATCCATTCAGTCACTCGATGTCTTCTGGTTGAAGCATTTATTCCATTTACGTTTAAAGTTATTATTGAAATGTACTTGTTTGTAGCCATTTCTACTTTTTGTGGCTGTTTTCTTTCTGAGCTTTTTATTTCTTCTTTTTACACCAGTCCCTTTAGCATTTCTGCATTGCTGGCTTGGTGGTGATGAACTCCCTTAGCCTTTTTTTGTCTGTGAAGCTTCTTATTTCCCCTTCAATTTTGAATGATAGCCTTGCTGGATAGATTATTCTTGGATTCAGTCCTTTGTTTTGCATCACTTTGTAAATTTCTGTCCATTCTTTTCTGGCCTGATGTGTTTCTGTTGAGAAATCATTTGATAATCTAATGGGAGATCCCTTGTATGTAACTTTCCGTCTCTCTCTTGTAGCCTTTAAGATTCTCTCTTTATCCTGAACATTTGCCATGGTAATTAGGATGTGTCTTGGTGTGGGTCTTTTCGGGTTCACCTTCTTTGGGACTTTCTGTACTTGTTTGACTTTTTTCTTCCCCACCTCATGGAAGTTTTTTGATATTATTTCTTCCAATAGGTTTTCTAACCCTTGTTCCTCTTTCTGTTGTTCTGGCACCCCTATTATTCGTATGTTGTTTCATTTCATGTTTTCCCATAGCTCCCTTATGCTCTCCTCCTGTCTTTTAATTTTTTCTCCAATTGCAGTTCAGTTTGGGTGTGTTCTGCTTCCCTGTCTTCTAATTTGTTAATTCGGTCCTCTGATTCTCCTAGTCTCCTGTTGAAACTGTCAATGTTGTTTTTTATTACAGCTATATCACTCTTCATTTCTTCTTGGTTATTACATAATTTATTGATTTTTTTCATCCGGTTCTTCTTAATTCTTGCATAAGTTGTTGATTTTTTCCTCCATCTGGTTTATGCATTCTAGGACCCTTAATCTGAATTCTTTTTCTGTCATGCTGCATGCCTCTGTTTCACTTAGCTGCTTTTCTGGCAAGGCCTCCTTTTTTTTTCCTTTGGGGGTTTCTTTGTCTACCCATGTTTGATCTCACCGACATATCTAGATGTTGAGTCGTTTAGGGGCTGCTCCTTGGGTGGCAGTGGCTCCTCAGGCTGTGGTTGCTCCTAAGGCAGTTGTGGTAGCAGCTGCTCCTCAGTTGGCAGCAGCTCCTCTGGTGGGTGCTGTTCACAGCTGTGGTGGCTCCTCTGGCTGGTGGGAGGAGGCTTCACACACAGCTGTTGTTCCTCAGACATAGGGTGTGCTGATCACAAGGCTGCTGTTCCTTGGATGGGGGCGGGCTACACAGGCAGCTGCTACTCCTTGAACTTGGGCGGACTGCTTACGTGGTTGCTGATCCTTGAATGTGGGCTGGCTGCATGCTGCTGTTGTTCCTCTGATGTGGTGGGCTGCTTGTGGCGCTACTGCTCCTAGGACTTGGATAGGTTGATTGCAAGTCTGCTGCTCCTCGGACGAGGGTGGGCTGCTTGCGAGGCTGCTGCTCTTTTGTTGGGAGTGAGCTGCATGCGTGGCTGCTCCTCCTCAGATGGGGATGTGCCACTCACCCAGCTGCTGCTCATTAGACAGGTGCAGGCTGTTGTGGCTCTGCTCTTCGGACTGGTGCATGTTGTGTAGGGCTGCCGCTCCTTGGATGTGGGCAATCTGCTCGTGTGGCTGCTGCTCCTCGGACTGGTGTGGGCTGCTGCTGCTCCTCTAATGGGGCTGGGCCACTTGCAGAACTTCTGCTCCTCAGATGGGGACGGGCTGCTCACACAGCTGCTGTCTCTTGAATTGTGCAGGCTACTCATGTGGCTGCTGCTGCTTGGGCGAGGGCAAGATGCTTGTGCAGCTGCTGCTCCTCGGACTAGTGCAGGGGGTGCGGGCTGTGTGCAGCTGCTGCTCCTCAGATGGGGTGGGCTGTGCAGGGCTGCTGCTCCTCAGACATAGGAAGACTGCTTTTGTGGCTGCTGCTCCTCAGACAGGTCGGACTGCTCGCGTGGTTGCTGCTCCTCAGATGGGGAAGCGGGCCACTCACACAGCTGCTGCTCCTTGGACAGGGGCAGGCCACATGAGGCTGCTGCTCTTAGGCTCGAGGCAGGCTGCTCACGGGGCTGATGCTCCCTGGTCAAGAGCGCACCGCTCACGTGTCTGCTGCTCACGTGGTTGAAAAAGTAATGTGAAAAGAAGTAGGAAATAAAGGAAGAAACAAAAAAAAGAAAAACAAACAAACAAAACAAAGAACAAAGAAAGAAGCAAAGAAAAGCAACAAACAAATAAAAGGGAAAACAAGGAAAAAACAAAAAAAAGCTAACAAAATAATAATCCTATTTAATAATAGATAAACATGGTAATTAACCATAGCTCCAACACGCTTCCTATTGGCTAATCAGGGCAATATGCAAATTAACTGCCAACCAAGATGGCAGCTAATTTGCATACTGCAGGCAGGGAGGGCCAGCTCGAGCTGCCATCCGGCTCCATGTGGCGCCTAAGCCCCAACACCAGCTGGACCCCTGTGTGGGGCCCTGAGTGGTGGTGGGCTTGGCGGCACGAACAAGTCGCCTAAATCACGCCCCCAGCTGGGACCCCTGTGTGCGGCCCTGTGCGACGGGGGGCTTGACAGCGTGAACGAGCCGCCTAAACCTATGTGGCAGGGGGCTTGATGGTGTGAACAAGCTGTATAAGCCCAAACACCAGCTGGGACCCCTTTGTGCGGCCCTGGGCAGGCGGGGCTTCCGCAGCTGCAGTGTTTGGACCCAGGCCCTCTGCCTGCCCTGGGCTCCGCTCAAGGAGGTGCTGGGGGCCTGAAGTTTACTAAACTTTACTGGAGCTGCTCCCCATACCCCAGCCCCTGCCCCAGAACCACACTGCCCGCAGCAAGGCGCCTGGCAGTGTCCTGACAGGTGGGTGGTGGGAGAGCTGAGTAGAGCGGGGGCTGCAGGGAGCCTCGGAAGGGCTGGGCCGTGGGAGCCAAGCTCCCGGGGGTCTGAGGAGAGAGCCTGAAGGTAGAGGAACCTTTGGCAATGTGGCTTCCAGGAGCCGCGGCCATGGGGTCTGCAGGTGCGCACACAGGCCTCCGCCTGATGGGGGATCCTGGGCAATCGCCACGGCTTCTGGGAAGCGGCGGGGGAGAGTGAGGTTCTGCATTGGCCCCAATAGGCAGGAAACAAGAGGCAATGACTGCAGGTGTGGAAGGACGCCCGGGCGGAGGGGTGCAGACTCGCAGCCCTGAGGCGGGGGTTGGGGGACAGCGCCACCTCAGTGGAGGAGTGCAGCACTGCTGGGCACCCCACTGTGGTGGTTTGGTGAAGCTCCCTGCGCTGACCGGGCCTCGCTGTGGCCTGCACACTTGAGAGGCCAGGACCCTTGCTCCCGCCTTGGCCCAAAAACAAGCCTGCCCCAGTTCTCGCTCCGCCCCCAGTTCTCGCCCACCCCATGGGGGTGCACACCTGCACAGTGAGTGCAAGCCTACCACCTGCTTCCCAGAAGGGGGGGCAGTAAAGAATGGGGTGGGGGCGGGGGAGAGGAAAGAATGTGGAGCATCCATGATGAAGAGGTGCCTGAGAATGAGGCTTGGAAGCCTCACGGGGAGGTTTGTTCTGTTTGCCCTGCAGCTGTCTCTTAGGAAAGGCGGAGAGCACAGTCGTGAGGGCTCCCTGTGCTAGGAGTCCAGTTCCATAGCCAACTGGAATTGGCCTCAGTTTCCTGCTCTGTAAAATGTGTTAAGCGTGTCCCAGTGCCTTCACTGAGCTTTGAGGGCCAATTGAGATACTATATAAAGAAAATGAGGGAAGACATGAGAAAGAAAAGGAAGGGTAGGCAACACAAAAGAAAGATTGGAAGGAACCTGTAAACCTATTGTCACTTAAATAGGGAATATAGTCAATAGTGTTGTAATGACGGTATGAAGCCAGGTGGGTACTGGAAATATCAGGGAACACTTTGTAAAGTATATGATTGCCTAACCACTATTCTTTAACTAATAAACCTGAAACTAATACAAAATAATATTGAATGTAAAGAAATAAAAACAGGAGTGAAATTTTTTTTAATTTCAAAGTTTAAAAAACGTCTGTAAAGGAAGGAAGGGGGAGAATAAAAATAGTGTTTTTCATTTTATCACTTTATTGTCTTTTCAGTATATAAAAAAGACAGTTGTCTTTATATGGTGTTTTTATGCTTTTCTAAGTCATTATCTCATTTGATGTTCAGGGCAATTTAAAGACAAGATAATTATTCCCTCCACTATTCAAAGAAAGGAAATCTTGGTGCCTGGCCCCAATGATTCAATTGTCAATTCCTTATTGTAAAGCAGGGTTAGTGAAATTTTCTGTGAAGGGTCATATCTATACTAATAAAAGCCTTGGGGTGATCTGGCCAGCAGGGGAGGGCAGTTGGGGATGATCAGGCTAGCAGGGGAGTAGTTAGGCGTCAATCAGGCCAGCAGGGGAGCTGTTAGGGGGCAATCAGGCTGGCAGGCTGAAGCAGTTAGGGGCAATCAGGCAGGCACGCAGGTGAGTGGTTAGGAGACAGCGGTCCAGGATTGTGAAAGAGATGTCCAACTGCCAGTTTAGGCCCGATCCCAGCAGTCGAACATCCTGGGATCAGGCCTAAACCAGCAGTCAACATCCCCCAAAGGGTCCGAGATTGGAGAGGGTGCAGGCTGGGCTGAGGGACACCCTCCTCCCATGCACGAATTTCTTGCACCGGGCCACTAGTAAAATAATAAAAATGAAAAATTGAAATATCATTCCTTTGGCTGACTTAAGATCTCAGTTTTCTGGAATGTCTGTGATTTTTGTTGTATCATATTTCATTTTTCTATAGTATTCTTTCATATCACTTAAAGTATAGAAATTAGTCTCACGAAAATATGTTGGCAGGAATGAGGGAATAGATTTAAAGTAATTTCAGCAAGCTTAGATGATTGCTTTTAACCTTCATCCAATATAATATAAATGATGCTCTATTTTTAAAATTTATGTCAAAAAAATTTATGTCTAATCCTTCATCAGTAGCTGATTTTAATATTTTTTTCTGTAAATGTGTAGTTAAATTTAAAGTACACTTAAGTGAAAGAAATGAATTCCAGAGCCATGAAGTTCCAATGTATGGAAATTTCTAAGTGTTCTTCTTTAAAGGAAGATGAAATTCAAGATATTTTATAAACTGCATGAGCTATTTGGTGATAACTTTTTGAAAATGCTCAATAACAAGAAAATCACCATTTTTAACAACAATTATTGTTAAACCATGGAACATATCATAACAACCTGTAGAAATTCTGTTCTTTCAAGCTTCTAAATTTCATTTTTCCCCTTTGATTAATCTGCCATCAAACAATATGTTCAATTTATTCCTTGCATAGAAGTATTAAGATTTAATTAAAAATACCAAAAATATCAGACAAACAAGCAAGCCTGGCTATAAAATCAAATATTTAAAAAGCTGGCAAAATAGACAGGGGAAGAACTGGGTGGAGTGGGAGTAGGGAGAAAGGGGACAAAAGGGAGAAAATGGAAGACATCTGTAATGCTCTCAACAATAAAATAAATACATTTTAAAAATCTGGAACCAAACTGGAAATGCATTGACTTTATTCCTTAGTTTAAAAATTTTTAATAGACCTTTTCTCCTTAATAAATATTGTGCCTCACCACACTGCAATGATTTTTAAATAATCAGCTTCCATATCCTATCTAATAAAAGACAAATAGGGTAATTAATCTTACCTCCGATATGCTTCCCATTGGCTAATCAGGGCAATATGCAAATTAACTGCCAACCAAGATGGCGGCCAGCAGCCACTGAGCTGAAGCAAACAGGAGGCTTGCTTGCTCCAGTGATGGAGGAAGTCAAGGTTCCCCACCTGCCGCGGCCCAGCTCTGAGCTCCGGAAGCAACAATGTTTCAATTATAGAAGCTAAACAAAGCCCAGATACCTGCTATCAGCCAGCTGAGGTCTCAGAGCTGGAGCTGCAACAGTGTTTCAATTATAGAAGTCAAACAAACCCCAGATACCTGCTTTCAGCAGCCAAGGCCTCAAGCTGGAGCTGGGCCTCAGAGCTGGAGCAGGCTCTCAGCTCTAGTGACTCCATAGAAGGTAAATAAATCCCAGAATAAAAAAAAAGAAAAGAAAAGAAGGAGATATTGGGAGCTTCAGTCTCCCACCAGTCTGAAAACGGCCCTCAGCCCCTCACCCAGACTGGCCAGGCACCCCAGTGGGGACCCCCACCCTGAAGGGAGTGCGACCAGATGCAAACAGTCATCAGCCCCTCATCCAGGCTGGCCAGGCACCCAAGCGGGACCCCCACCCTGATCCGGGACACCCTTCAGAGCAAACCAGCCGGCCCCCACCTGTGCACCAGGCCTCTATCCTATATAGTAAAAGGGTAATATGCAAACTGACCCTAACAGCAGAAAGACTGGGAATGATTGGTCAGTATGACACACACTGACCACCAGGGGGAAGACACTCAATGCAGGAGCTGCCCTCTGGTGGTCAGGGCGCTCTCACATGGGAAGTTCTGCTCAGCCACAAGCCAGGCTGATGGCTGCCAGTACAGCAGTGGTGGGAGCCTCTCCTGCCTCCTCAGCAGCGCTAAGGATGTCTGACTGCAGTTTAGGCCTACTCCCTGCTGGCAAGTGGACATCCCCTGAGGGCTGCTGGGCTGCCAGAGGAATGTATGATTTCCATCTTAGGCCCAATACCCCAGGGAGCAGGCGTAAGCCAACAAGTGGTCATCCCCCGAGGGGTCCCAGACTGATAGAGGGCACAGGCCGGGCTGAGGGACCCCCCCCCCCCCCCCCCACCGAGTGCACAAATTTTTGTGCACCGGGCCTCTAGTTTATAAAATAATAAAGAATAATTTTAAAGTTAACACATTAGCCTATACATAATCACAATTTTCACTATGCCATCAAGCTTTCTGTTCAATTCAACTGAAAACTTTTCCATAGGACACTTTCTTGATGAAGGAAGTTCTGTGTTGATTAATACTTTTGTCTCAAGTTCTGGAATCTGTGCAGTAACCCCAGAGAGCTTTTTCTTGTCTTGCGCCTGTGAAATGAAAATCTACACTAATAAAACAGAAACATGGTAATTAGCGTACGACCGCTACCCTTCCCATTGGCTAATCAGCATATCCTTATGCAAATTAACTGTCAGCCAAGATGGCGGCCGGCAACATTGTATCAAATACAGAAGGAAAAACAAAGGCCAGAAACTGGCTTTCAGCAGCCGAGGCCTCAGAGCTAAAGCTGGCCCAGAATAAAAGAAGAAAAGAAAAAAAGGAGCGGTTGGGAGCTTCAGTCAACCCACCAGCCTGAAAACAGCCCTCATCCCCTCAGCCAGGCTGGCCAGGCACCCCAGTGGGGACCCCCACCCTGATCCAGGACACCCTTCAGGGCAAACCAGCCGGCCCCAACCCGTGCACCAGGCCTCTATTCTATATAGTAAAAGGGTAATATGCCACCCGGCACCAGGATCAGCGTGACAGGGGCCAGCACCCAAACCCCCTGATCACCCTGTGGCTCTGTGTGTGACAGGGTGCAGCACTCCAAGCCCCTGATCGGCCCTGCTCTGTGCCTGATAGGGGGGAGCTCCCCAATCCCCTGATCACCCTGTAGCTCTGTGTGTGACAGGGTGCAGCGCCCCAACCCCTCCCCCCCCCATGGACCCTGCTCTGTGTGTGACAGGGTAGAGCCATAACCTCTTCATCGGCCCTGCCCTGAGTGTGACAGTGGCGGTGCCCCAACCCCCTGATCAGCCCTGCTCTGTGGGTGATAGAGGGTGGCGCCCCAACCCCCCTCCACGTGCCTTGCTCTGTGTGTAACAGGGTAGAGCCATAACCTCCCCATTGGCCCTGCCCTGAGTGTGACAAGGTGCAGCTCCCCAACCCCCTGATCCGCCCTGCTCTGTGTGACAGGGGGTGGTGCCCCAACTCCCCTATCTGCCCTACTCTGTGCATGACAGGGGGGAGCTCCTCAACCCCCTGATTGGCCCTGCTCTGTGAGTGACAGGGGGCGGTGCCCCAACCCCCCAATCGGCTATACCCTGAGCGTGACTGAGGGTGGCATCGCAACCTCCTGATCCACCCTGCTCTGTGCATGACAGGGGGCAGCGCCCCAACTCCCCAATCGGCCCTGCTCTGATCCTGACCAGGAGCTGCACCTAGGGATTGGGCGTGCCCTCTGCCACCCGGGAGCAGGCCTAAGCCAGCAGGTTGTTATCTCCCGAGGGGTCCCAGACTGCGAGAGGGCACAGGCCGGGCTGGGGGACCCCCCTCCCCGCCCCGAGTGCACAAATTTTTGTGCACCGGGCCTCTAGTTCTTCTATAAAAAGCTATACTCCAAACACATTTGCTGAGTCTCAACTAGTTCATTTCAGAGCTAGTTGTGTTTGTTGGCAATAAGGTTGAAAAAAGAAAAAGAATAAAATTTTCCTTCATATCAGCATCATATTGGAAATTCATTTACATTAGAAGTAATAGCGTATTGACAATATCTGTGCATTCAACAAATGGCAATTAAAAATGTATCACTGGCTTTATTTGGTTTGCCACTCTGCCCTTCTTACCATTAACTGGCTCTGACTTTTTGAGCTATATTATCGTTGGAAACTGGCACTTACACTACCTTTACAGCTACAAACACACCCAGCATTTTCAAACAAACATCTTTGATGTAGTCTTTTACTTATATCTTTGGAATTAACATAGATTTTTATTCATAGTAAATAAAAATGCTACTCTATAAGAACTCATCATTATTATTGTGAGAATGATTGAACGTCTATATCAGCTTTTGAAGTTAACACTCCTTCAAAGAATTTTTTAAAATCTTAGTTTACTTATGCTTTTTATGTTATGTGTCCTTATGATTTTAATTATTCAGTAGCCAGTATATCTATGAAATAATATACTTTGGGTTTAGCATTTCACCATCCACTCTAATTAAAAAAATCAAATTCCATATATAATGAATTTTATATGTTTTGTGATAGAACCATTATGAACTCTTATTAATATTCATGTTGGGAGGAATTACTTCCACTGTCATCATTTATTTGTTTACATAATTTATTATGACTACATATAAAAAATTGTCTTTTCTTGAAAGAAAAAAAGTCAAGTGAAGCTTATTTCACCTCTATAAATTAGAGTTAAAAATAAGTATGAATTTTATTTTCCAAATTCATTTGATAATGTTCAGTTATAAATTGTAAAACAACTTGGTTAAAAATTAAAATTAGAATAAAAATAAGATATAAAAAATAAATTTAAAAAAAAATTTAATATGATTTTGAATTTGGTTGATGAATTAATCTTAAATTGTCAAACATTATAACACTTTGATATATGGCACATGCAATTTCACATGTGATAATAACACCAGGTCTGGTCTCTACCCTGCTTAATGAGATGAGACCCATGCTCATGACTTGGATGTCACAGCACTGTTGAACTTCTATAAACATTTATTTTCAATTTCTGTACTTATCTCTTTCTAGACAAGTAAACAGAGAAATCTGCACTAGCTCACAGACCACATTTTGGCTTAAAAATTACAGAAGATAAGATTGTTAAAATGCAGATTCAGAGTTAGTAAGTCTGAATTGAGTCCAGTAATCTGAATTTTCAAGACCCCTTTGAGGCTCCTATGGGGAGTATTTGTGATATAATCTCCTGCCGGGGTCCAACCCCAGCGGGTCCAGGGCTCCCTAAAGGTGTGGACGGAGTCAGCGAAGAAGGAAGGACACGGAGGCAGCATTCAGGTGATCATCATAGTTGGGTTCCTCAGCCAGGTTCTGTTTCTAGGTTCTAGTCAGGTTCTCTTCCTAGGTTCTGTTTCTAGGTTCTGTATTGGATCTCCAGCCAAGTCCTGTCTCTAGGTTCTGTCTCTCCAAGTTCTGTGTCCAGGTTCTGTTGCAAGGTTCTCTAGCCAGGGTTTCCAAATTCTCCAGCCAGGTTCGGTCGCCAGGTTCTATCCAGGTTCTCCTGCCATGTTCTGTCTAGGTTCTCCAGCCAAGTTCTGTCTTGGATCTCCAGTCAAGTTCTGTGCAGGATCTCCAGCGAAGTTCTGGTTAGGAACTCCAACCAAGGTCTGGTCAGGATCTCCAACCAAGTTCTGGTGCCATGTTCTCTGGCTAAGTTCTGGTTAGGATCTGATGAGGATGTGATGAGGAGCTGATGAGGAGCTGATGTGGATCTGATGAGGAGCTGATGTTTGTTGTCTTGTTACATCCGTATTTATACCAGCCGATTTTAATCCTGTCAATTTCTATTACAAAGGTTAGGGCGTTTCTTATCTCCATTCCAGGGAGTAAAGATTATGTAGCTTAACTACCCGCCTGGCACTTAATTAAGGGGTTGTATCCCCTCCCTAACCTCAGGGAAAAATCCCCACCTGGGGAAACAACCTTTCTCGGAGAGGTGACCTTGGTTAAAACACATAGCGCTAAGGAGAGCAAACATATTAAGAACAATATGCTATATACACCAGGTCCCTTGAAACATATGCTGTGCAGATGTTTCTTCCCTGCAGCGACTGTGTCAAGCAGCAAGGATGGACTGGCTCCCAGCAATCTCCCATAAGGCTGTATTTGACTTCATTTTGTGCTGATCATATTTTTCCAATCATTGGAACAAAGTTTCTGAGGATGTTGACTAGGAATTACCTGTAGTGAGTGTCAACAATGTAGACTCTCTAAGAGTGTAGCGTGGGAATCTGCATCTTTAAATGGTTTTACCAAGTACCCTGTGTACACTCAAGTCTAAAACCCACTGGCCTGCATACTATGTACTACCTGTTTTTCCCCATTTTCTCCTCTATTTCTAGTCATTTTAATTCAAACATAGAATTAATTTATTCTAGTTTTAGATTTTTAATTGTTTTCTCCTTTCCTTTGCTGGCTTCCAGTCCACTCACTCAATGTTCTTTCTTTCCTATATTCTGACCTTTAATGAGGCAATCCAATCTCATGATCTTAATTTAACATTTAACCTCTATGTATCAATCAATCTCCATATATATATATATATATATATATATAAACTAATTTGGACTTTCATTTTTTTCCATCTTATATTTTCAATTCTTCTGGGCAACTCATCTTATATTTTTGGCATCCCAACAAAAATTTGAACAAAAGTGAATTTATCTGCTCTCCCATACTCTTCTACATGTTGATTTTTGGAATTTTATTTTTACCAGTATTACCATTTCTTTAGACTCCAGGATCAAGTCTTTAGATCTGTGCTAATTTCTCTCTGTGATATGTAGGATTTAAAATGGCTCTTGTGATTCCCAGTCTCTGAAATACACATCGTTTTATAATCCTATCCTTTTTCCTGGAGGCAGAACCTGTGACTCACTTCTAACAATAGAATATGGCAAAGATAAAGGGATTGCTCAGCGGTTCTCAACCTGTGGGTCGAGACCCCTTTGGTGGTTGACCGACCCTTTCACAGGGGTCGCCTAAGACCATCCTGCATATCAGATATTTACATTACGATTCACAACAGTAGCAACATTACAGTTATAACGTAGCAACGAAAATAATTTTATGGTTGGGTCACAACATGAGGAACTGTATTTAAAGGGTCAGAAGGTTGAGAACCACTGGCTTAGATAAAACTAAGGTCCCTAATCAGCAGAATGAGTTCATCAAAGGGGAGATTATCTTGAGTGGGCCTGATTTCCTCAGGTGAGCTCTCTAAAAGAGGCTCTCTGCCTTCTCTGAAATAGGACACTAAACAGCAGACACCTGTCTCCTTGATCATTTTGAAAAAACCAGCTGTCCCAAATTCTACAGCTGCAGGAAATGAATCCTACCAACGACCCGAGGAAGCTTGGATGTGGATCCTCTTTCCCTCAAGTGTCCAGATGGAAAAGCAGCCCAGTTATCACTTTGACATCAGCTTTGTGAGACCTTGAGCAGTGTACTCAGCAAGGCATGTCCAAACTTCTGACTTACAGGCATCAGAAATAACCCATGTGTTTTTTGAGCCACAGGTTGGTGGTAATTTGTTATACAGCAACAGAAGACTATTACAACTTCTTTTCCTTCTGTTTTTACATTTGCTCTTCAACTTAGTTCATCTCTTCTGCCCATGTAATGTTTTTTGCTGCTATTATTCACCTTTTATCACTGCCATTTTAGTTCAAGATTTCATTTATTCTCTTTTCTATCACTTAAATGGTTTTCTAAATGGTCTTCTGTCCTCCCCACTGTACCATAGGAGCTCCAACACAGGGAGCACCACACTGTTCTTTGCTAGTCCAAAAAAATCCACTCAGGAGACCAGAGGGGAAAGACACAGCCTTTATTACTTTCACAATGAGGAAGACCCACCATAGCCAGGCAGAATCCCTTAGGGGCTTATCTAGCAGAAGGGAGAGGGGAGGAAGCTGTGCTGGGAACAGCCTATGTGAAGGCCAAGAACAAATAGAGAGCCTGGTGAGGTTTGTTAACTGTCAAGGACCCAGGAAACCCCAAGTTCTGTGTTGCTATGCTTCTTGTGGCCACTGACTGGAAGGGGATATTGATCTATATCCTTGAATAACCCCATATCCACTCATCCTAAGAACCACTAGAAACACTGATCATGCCTCTACAGCTGGAGGGGAGGTCACTGTAGCTATCAAGTGGGGTTTTTGATCTGATGATTTTGGCTACATAGCACAGTTGAATGACAATAATGTTCAGGACAGGCAATAAGAATAGGTGGCTTAAATGGAGAGACAAGGACATATGGGACTTAGAGATGGGCAAGAAACTGAGAAATCACTGTGTTGCATATGCTATCCAGCTGAACATCAAAAGTATAAAAATATGCTGGTTATTTTAATGATAAAATGTAATGAACTGAGTATAAATGAAATGACAAATTTGTGTTGCTTCTTATGCCTTTGTTCATAGAAACAAATAGTGCCCCTTGACTTTTTGAGAAGAAATAAAGGAAAATATGCATTTTATTTAACCCACTAGAGGCCCGATGCACAAGATTTCATGCAAGAGTAGGCCTTCCTTCCCCCGGCTGCAGGCACCGGCTTCCCTCTGGCACCCGGGACCCAGGCTACCTCATCAGCTTCCCTCTAGCACCCAGGACCTAGGTTTCCCTCCTCTGGCCGCTGGCAGGCACCCGGAACCCAGGCTGCTTCCCTCCTCTGGCTGCCGGCAGGCACCTGGGACTTGGGCTGGCTTCCCTCCGGCCCTGGCTTCGGCAGGAGGGATGTCCAGAATAACATCCGGTCTAATTAGCATATTATCTTTTTATTATTATATATTACTACTACCAAATTCATGTATTTCAAAGTCCAGAGAAAAACGTTTGATACCACATAGGAAAAAAAAACAACGCTGTGATTGTTAGACTTGCTTAAATAAAGTGGCTCTCTTAAATTCTTTCAAATAGAAGCTGCTTTCCCCTAGGAAAAAAAGAAAACAAATGTCAGTGCTAATCAAACCAGCATAGAAGTTAGTTAGAACCCAGCAAACAAGCAAATGGACTTAGCACCTTGGACATATGAGAATCCTGTTTTTAAAGATGACCTCAGAAGATTGCATAACAATCAAGTTCAGGACTACTCAAAAGTGACAAACTTTTCACTTTTTTTTTAGTAATTTTAGTCTTGCTCTTTGAAAAATTTTCTAAACTGACAAATCCCCATTAATTGCTGCATAGCAGTTATTCAAAGTAGGGTAATGACTCTTTACTTGATTGTATATATCCATCATTTAATGTTTTTCATGTGTGCTTTAACAACAACTCTTAAACATGAAGCAATTTTAGTTAATAGTCTCATTAAATTTGAATGTAGACATAGAATTTTAGAGATTAGAAAACTTTCTAATGATGCATTAGAATATTTTCTTACACACCTGGGATTAGGGGAGAGATAGCCCCACCCTCTGCCACAGACAGTGCTGGGTGGCTGCTTCATCATCCCAAACCTCTGGAGGCTTATGGTGGAAATGCTAAGAGGATAGCTGCACCCTGGGTTGTTCTCAACAGTTCTTTGATATTCTAAGTGCTACTCTCACCCCTTTCAGGCGAAAGATCTGCCCACTCATTGGTTACCCAGACCCAGAACTAACAACAACAAAAAAAAAACAGTTTGTAAACAAAATCAGAAACGGAACAGGTGAAGGAACAACTGACCCCACAGAAATACAAAGGATCATAAAAAATACTATGAATGACTTTACTTCAACAAACGGGACAACCTGGACTAAATGGACATGTTTCTAGAAAAGTACAACCTTCCAAAACTCAATCAGGAAGAATCAGAAAACCTAAATAGGCCAATAACTACTGATAAAATTGAAGCGGTAAAAAAATAAAAATAAAAATGAAAATCCCAGTGAACAAAAGTCCTGGTCCAGACAGTTTCACAGGGGAGTTTTACCAAATATTCAAAGAAGAACTAGCTTCTCTACTCCTCAAACTATTCCAAAAAATTCAAGAGGACAGAACAAGGAACACTTCCAAGCTCTTTATATGAGGCCATCATAATCCGAATTGCAAAAGCAGATGAAGATGTGATAAAGAAAGAGAACTACAGGCCAAATATCTCTGATGAACATAGAAACTAAAATCCTCGACAAAATATTAGCAAATTGTATCCAGCAATACATTAAAAAAAATCATACATTATGACCAAGTGGGATTTATTCCAGGGATGCAAGGCTGGCACAATATCTGCAAATCAATAAATGTGATACATCACATAAACAAACTGAAAGACAAAACCACATGATATCATTTGATGCAGAAAAAGCATTTGACAAAATCCAACACCCTTTTTTGATAAAAACTCTCAGCACAGTGGGAATAGAGGGATCATACCGTAACATAATAAAAGCCTTATATGACAAACCTACAACCAACATCATACTCAATGGACAAAATCTAAAACAATTTCTCCTAAGAACAGGAACAAGACAGGGATGCCCTCTTTCATCACTCTTGTTCAACATAGTTCTGGAAGTCCTGGCCATAGCTATCAGATAAGAAGAAGAAATAAGAGGCATCTAAATTGGAAAGGAGTAGGTAAAACTCTCATTATTTGCATATGACATGTTACTATATATAGAAAACTCTAAAGACTCCATTAAAAAACCACTAGATTTAATAAATGAATTTGGAAACAGCAGGATACAAAATTAACACCCCAAAATCCAGAGCCTTTTTATACACCAGTAGTGAACTATCAGAAAGACAAACTAAAATCAATCCCATTTACCATTGCAACAAAATATTAAGATACTTAGGAATAAATTTAATGAAGAAGATAAAAGACCTGTGCTCAGAAAACTACAGGATGTTGAAAAAAGACATAGAGGAAGATATAAACAAGTGGAAGAATATACCATGTTCATGAATTGGTAGAATCAACATCATTAAAATGTCCACACTACCCAAAACAATCTATAGATTCAATACAATCCCTATTAAAATACCAAAGATATATTCTACAGACCTAGAATAAACACTCCAAAAATTTATATTGAACCAAAAAAAGACCACAAATAGCTGCAGCAATCTTGATAAAGAAGAACAAAGTTGGAGGAATCACAATACCAGATATCAAGTTATATGACAAAGCCACTGTACCCAAACAGCCTGGTACTGGCACAAGAACAGGCATATAGATCAATGAAACAGAACAGAGAACCCATAAATTGACCCAAGTCACTATGCTCAATTAAAATTTGAAAAAGGAGGCAAGAGCATACATTGGAGCAAGAAAGTCTCATCAATAAATGTTGTTGGGAAAATTGGACAGATATATGCAAAAAAATTAAACTAGACCACCAACTTACACCATACACAAGAATAAACCCAAAATGGATAAATGTCTTAAATGTAAGTCCTGAAATCATAAAAGTCTTAGAAGAAACCATAGGCAGCAAAATCTCAGACATCTCTCATAGCAATATGTTTACCGATACATTTCCTAGAACAATGGAAACTATGGAGAAAATAAACAAATGGGACTAAATAAAAATAAAAAACTGCAAAAGAAACCATCAACAAAATAACAAGAGAGCCCACTGTATGAGAGAACACATTTGACAATGATACATCTGATAAGGAGTTAATCTCCAAAATATATAGCAAACTCATACGACTTAACAAAAGAAAGACAAACTATCCAATTTAAAAAAATGGGCAAAAGACCTAAATAGACACTTCTCCAAAGTAGACATACAGAAAGCCAAGAGACATGAAAAAAATGCTCAAATCACTAATCATCTGAGAGATTAAAATCAAAGGAACAATGAGATATCACCTCACACCTGTCAGTGTGGCTATAATCAACAAATCAACAAAGATAAGTGTTGGCTAGCTTGTGGAGGAAAGGGAACCCTAGTACAGTGCTGGTGGGAATGTAGACTCGTGCAGTCACTGTGGCAAACAGTATGGAGTTTCCTCAAAAAATTAAAAATGGAACTCTCATTTGACCCAGTCATCCCACTTCTAGGAATATATCCTAAGAAACCCAAAACACTCATCAGAAAGAATATATGCACCCCTATATTCATAACAGCACAATTTATAATAGCTAAGATTTGGAAATAGCCAAAGTGCCCATCAGTAGATGAGTGGGTAAAAAAACTATGTTACATTTACATAATGGAATACTATGTGGCAATAAAAAGAAAATAACTCTTACCATTTGCAACAGATGGATGGACCTGGAGAGTATTATGCTGAGCGAAGTAAGCCAGTCGAGAAAGCTAAGTATCACATGATCTCACTCAGATGTGGAATTTAATGAACCAAATAAACTGATGATCAAAAATAGACCCAGAGTTATACAAGCATGAACAGACTGTTGGACATCTGAAGAAAGGTAGGAGAGGGTGGGTGGGAAGAGATCAACCAAAGAACTTGTATGCATAGATGCATAACCAGTGGACACAGATAATTGAGTGGTGAGGGCCAGGGGGTGGGGCGGAGAGCAGGCTGGAAGAGATAAATGGGAGGTGGGGGGAAGGAGGACCTATCTAATACTTTCAACAATAACAATTTAAAAAAAAGAACTAGAAGTCACCTCAGATGTTGCTGGGACGGTTTCATTGTTATGCTTATGTTTATATTATGTTTGTTTAGATTATGCTGTTATGTTTATTTTCTATAATCAGTCACTCTACCAAAGTCTCACAATTTTATTAACTGACCAGAACAAACTCAACTCTGTGTGTTCTTCCTTTTGACAGCTAGCTTAGGTTTTCTCTTACTAAAGTCTCCTAGCTTCTAAGTTGCTTGTGACCTTTGGATTCCCCCCTGGTTTAGTGGAGCATCTTTTCTTCTTTTTTATCTTTTTTCTAGTCTTCACCTGAGGATATGTTTAATTGATTTTTAGAGAAAGAGGAAGAGAGAGAGAGGGAAATATGAGAGAGAAACATCCATGGGTTGCCTCCTGTATGCGATCAGTGATGTAACCCACGACCTAGGTATGTGCTCTAACCTGAAATAAAACCTGAAACCTTTTGGTGCTTGCGATGCAGCTCCAACAACTGAGCCACCCAACTGTTTTCTCTTCTTAACTGTGGAGTAAAATTTATGCCAAGACTGACAGCCCAGATGTGAACTGCTCCACAAATAAGTCTGATTTGTGAATTGTCATGTCAACTATTTAATATTAACCATGTTAACCTATTATTTCTCTACTGTTACTCATAAAAAAAACACACAATAATAACAAAAACAAGTGCTTATTGAGCACTGAAGATACTGCACTTGAGTGACTGGTAGAGGAAACAAATATGAGGGGTTAAAAAAATAAAAAGTAGGGTTTCTGTACAGTAGAGATCACATGCTGTGAATGACTGCTAGGGCCCCTATGAAGCAAGAATAGCACAAGTGTAGTAAGAGATGGCCTTATATATAGGTAAGCCCTTGTCTGAAATATGGCCCCTCCCAGCCTAATGGCAAAGGCAGTGAGTCCTGGACCTGGGATGCTCTGACTGGATTGACACTCTCCTCCACAGTGTAGCTGACCAAATTTGGAGCACCCTTCTTGAGGAACTAGAGAGGTCCTGGGGAGCTGTGTTCCTTTTCCTATTTGCACGATTCCTTTGCATTGCTTGTTTGTGAGTTTTAGCAAAACAAACTGAAGACAAATAAAGCAAACTCCAAGTCACCTTGCTTGTCAATGTTGGAATCCTGATCAGACTTTGTGGTTTGTTTACTTCATTTCCTCCTCCCATGCTATCCCAGAAATGACGCAGAAGGTAAAAAGACAAAAAGTCTGGGTCTGGAGAACTAAAGTTAAGATTGAGAGAAGATGCTAGATAGAGAGGGTGGGTCCATGCTGGTATGGAAGGTTAGTAACTGGCAAGGCCCAAGAGGTTTGCAGGTACAGCATGGAGACTAGCTGAGGGGAAGAGCTTTTGAGTATGACACTGCCTGCAGAGATGCCCACTGCCAATCATTACTGGCAGAGAAGCAGCTGCGCATGTCCAGGACCACTGGAATCAGTATCGTGACATCAGAGAGACTCAAGACCATGCAGGTTCAGCTGCTGGCTTCTAAGCAAGCCCTGTTCCCCTTTTTTGCCCTATCCCTCCAACCAAACTCTAGGTAACCAAACCAGGGGAGAAAAATGCCCTAGAGAGAGAGAGCAGTATTGGAGCAAAGGATCCACGAAGGGCAATGCCAGCTCTTGGGGGACAGCAAATCTGACAGAAGAGAGGATCAAGTTCAGACTATATCTCCCCATTCACTGTCCTGGACTAAAGTCCTCCCACCTTAACCAAACCGAAGCTTCACATGATGCTTTCCTCCAATCCACATTACCAGGGAGAGTGTGGATATCCCCAGGGAAGGATGTGCTTCTGCCAAAAGGAGCCCGACCCAGGTGAGACAGAATCCTGATAAAGGAGAATAAATAAAATGAGCAAGCACAATGAGTTGACCAGACTTAATGAAATAGGCCAATCAAGAATTAAAAATAAAATTAATATTCTTGAATATGTCCTAGAACAATGATAAAATGAAAAAAGCAAGCCATTATAAAAAATACAAAGTGGTGAAGAAGATTGAAATCATACCAAGCATCTTCTCAGACCAAAGTGGCATAATATTAGAAATAACTACAATAAAAACAATCCAAAACACTCAAACACTTGGAAGCTGAATAGCATGTTATTAAATATTGATTGGGTTACCAATGACATCAAAGAAGAAATTAAAAACATCCTGGAAACTAATGACAATGAAAACTCAACCATCCAAAACCTATGGGACACAATGAAAGCAGTCCTGAGAGGGAAGTTTATAGCTCTACAGGCCTATCTCAAAAAACAAGAAAAAATGGTAGTTAATCATCTAACTCTACAACTCAAAGAATTAGAAAGAGAGCAACAAGAAAACCCCAGAGTGAGCAGAAGGAAGGAGATATTAAAGATTAGAGCAGAAATCAATGAAATAGAGACCAAAAAAACAATACACAAGATCAATGAAACCAAGAGCTGGTTCTTTGAAAGGATAAACAAGATTGATGAACCTCTAGCCAGGCTCACAAAGAAGCAAAGAGAGAGTACCCAAATAAACAAAATCAGAAATGATAGAGGTGAAATAACAACAGACCCCACAAAAATACAAATGATTGTTAAAAAATACTATGAACAACTCTACTCCAACAAACTAGACAACCTGGAGGAAATGGACATATTCCTAGAAAAATACAACCTTCCAAAACTCAATGAGGAAGAATCTAAAAATCTCAATAGGCCAATAACTATGGAAGAAATTGAAGCAGTCGTCAAAAAGCTTCCAGCAAACAATAGCCCAGGGCCAGACAGCTTCACAGGGGAGTTCTACCAAACATTCAAGGAAGAACTAAAACCTATCCTCCACAGACTACGACAAAAAATTCAAGAGGAAGGAACACTTCCAAGCTCATTCTATGAAGCCAGCATCACCCTCATACCAAAACCAGATAAAGACAACACAATGAAAGAGATTACAGGCCAATATCCCTCATGAACATAGATGCCAAAATCCTCAACAAAATCTTAGCAAATCGGATCCAGCAGTATATCAGAAAGATCATACACCATGACCAAGTAGGATTTATCCCAGGGATGCAAGGGTGGTACAATATCTGCAAATCAATAAAAGTGATACCTCACATAAACAAATTGAGAGAGAAAAACCACATAGTCATATCAATTGATGCAGAAAAAGCTTTTGACAAAATCCAACACCCATTTTTGATAAAAACTCTCAGCAAGGTGGGAATAGAAGGATCATACCTCAACATAATAAAAGCCATATATGACAAACCCACAGCCAACATCATACTCAACGGGCAAAAAATAAAACCATTTCCCTTAAAAACAAGAACAAGACAGGGATGCCCACTCTCACCACTCCTGTTCGACATAGTACTGGAAGTATTAGCCATTGCGATTAGACAAGAAGACTAAATAAAAGGCATCCAAATTGGAAAAGAAGAAGTAAAACTGTCCTTATTCACAGATGACATGATATAGTACATAAAAAACCCTAAAGACTCCATCAAAAAACTAATAGACTTAATAAATGAATTTGGCAATGTAGCAGGATACAAAATCAATGCCAAGAAATCTATGGAATTTCTATACACCAATAGTGAACTTACAGAAAGAGAGACTAAAAAAGCAATCCCATTTACCATCGCACCAAAAAAATTAAGATACCTAGGAATAAACCTAACTAAAGAGGTAAAGGACGTCTACTCAGAAAACTACAGGTCATTGAAAAAAGAGATAGAGGAAGACATAAACAGATGGAAAAACATACCATGTTCATGGATTGGTAGAATCAACATCATTAAAATGTCCATACTACCAAAAGCAATCTATATATTCAATGCACTTCCCATTAAAATACCAACATCATATTTCACAGACCTAGAACGAACTCTCGAAAAATTCATGTAGAATAAAAAAAGACCCTGAATAGCTGCATCAATCCTGAAAAAGAAGAACAAAGTAGATGGGATCTCAATACCTGATATCAAGCTGTATTACAAAGCCACTGTACTCAAAACTGCCTGGTACTGGCACAAAAACGGACATATAGATCAATGGAATAGAATAGAGAATCCAGAAATCGACCCGAATCAATATGCTCAATTAGTATTTGACAAAGGAGGCAAGAACATACAATGGAGTCAAGACAGTCTCTTCAAGAAATGTTGTTGGGAAAATTGGACAGATATATGCAAAAAAATGAAACTAGACCACCAACTTACACCATACACAAAAATAAACTCAAAATGGATAAAGGACTTAAATGTATGATGGGAAATGATAAAAATACTAGAAGAATCCAAAGGCAACAAAATTTCAGACATATGGAGAAGCAATTTCTTCACTGATACAGCTCCTAGGGCAGTTGAAACTAAAGAGAAAATAAACAAATGGGACTACATCAAAATAAAAAGCTTCTGCACAGCAAAAGAAACCATCAACAAAACAACAAGAAAGCCCACTGCATGGGAGAACATATTTGCCAATGTTATCACTGATAAGGGTTTAATCTCCAACATTTATAGGGAACTCATACAACTTAACAAAAGGAAGATAAACAGTCCAATCAAAAAATGGGCAAAGGAACTAAATAGACACTTTTCAAAAGAGGACATTCAGAAAGCCAAGAGACATATGAAAACATGCTCAAAGTCACTAATCATCCAAGAGATGCAAATCAAAACAACAATGAGGTACCATCTCACACCTGTCAGAATGGCTATCATCAACAAATCAGCAAACAACAAGTGCTGGAGAGGATGCGGAGAAAAGGGAACACTCGTGCACTGCTGGTGGGAATGCAGACGGGAGTAGCCACTATGGAAGACAGTATGGAGTTTCCTCAAAAAGTTAAAAATGGAACTCCCATTTGACTCCATGATCCCACTTCTAGGAATATATCCCAAGAAAACAGAAACACCAATCAGAAAGGATATATGCATCCCTATGTTCATAGCAGCACAATTTACCATGGCGAAGATCTGGAAACAGCCTAAGTGCCCATCAGCAGATGAGTGGATTAGAAACAGTGGTACATCTACACAATGGAATACTATGCTGCTGTAAAAAAGAAGGAATTTTTACTATTTGCAACAGCATGGATGGAACTGGAGAGTATTATGCTATGTGAAATAAGCCAGTCAATGAAATAAAAATACCACATGATCTCACTCACTTATGGATAATAAAGACCATTATAAACTGATGAACAAAAATAGATACAGAAGCAGAGCAGCTCGAACAGGCTGTCAAACTACAGCGGGAAGGCTGGGGAGGGTTGGGGGCGGGTGCGGGGTAAGAGATCAAGCAAAGGACTTGTATGCGTGCATATAAGCATAACCAATGGACATAAGACACTGGGGGGGTAAGGGAGGCTGGGGGAATGTCAAGGATGGGGGGAAAGGAGACATATGTAATACTCTTTGTAATACTTTAAGCAATAAAAAAAATTAAAAAAATACAAAGTGGAAAAATAAAGTATAAAAATAAGAATTATAATTACAGAGATGAGATAAAAAACAGAATGATTATAATCCTATATAATAAAGAGGTAATATGCAAATTGACCATCACTTGAACACACAAGATGGCAACCCTCATGTGGACACAAGATGGCCAGCAGGGGAGGGCAGTTGTGGGTGATCAAGGCAGCTGGGAGGGCATTTGGGAGGGATCAGGCCTGCAGGGGAGGGCAGTTGGGGGTGACCCAGGCCTGCAGGGGAGGGAAGTTGGGGGAGGACCCAGGCCTTCAGGGGAGGACAGTTAGGGGTGACCAGGCTGGCAGGGGAAGGCAGTTAGTGGTGACCAGGCCAGCAGGTGAGGGCAGTTGGGGGCAATTGGGCTGGCAGGGGAGCAGTTAGGTGTTAATCAGGCTGGCAGGGGAGTGGTTAGGGGATGATCAGGCTGGCAGGCAGAAGCAGTTAGGGCAGTCAGGCAGGCAGGCAGGCGAGCAGTTGGGAGCCAGTAGTCTTAGATTGTGAGAGGGATATCCGACTGCCCGTTTAGGCCTGATCCAAATGGGCAGTCGGACATCCCTCGAGGGGTCCCAGATTGGAGAGGGTGCAGGTTTGGCTGAGGGACCCCCCCGACCCCCTAACACAAATTTTGTTCACCGGGCCTATAGTTGAAAATAAATACACTAGAAAGTCAAGAAACTCTCAAGTAAATAATTAGGAATATAGAAATTACAAAGAAAAAGTTAAAATATGTGAAATTTAGACTTATCAAAATCTAATTATTAAGAGATAAAGGGGAGGGAAAAATTATACGGACAAGAAATTATTGAGGAAATAATCATACACATTTCCTAGAACTAAAGCAAGTTTAAATAAATCATATTGGAAAGATCCTAGGATGCCAAATATGGTGGATGAAGAAAAAAACACATTATAGAAAAATTTAAGAACATTAATATTGAGAAAATTCCCAAAGCTTTTACACATATCATATTTTCGCAAAGGAAAGAAGATGAACCTCAGGATTCTCTGCAGTAACACTTGAAGCAAGAATGAGATGGAGGAAAAAATTGAACTTGGGATATCATTCTATTCATTATTATTTAATATTTTGATGTAAAAATATAAATATATAGTAGGCACTATATATTTACTATATGGGTTATGAAAGAAATCATTACATTTCTTGTGGAAGTACTTTGCTTGCTTACAGCAAATCAAATTTCTTTCCGGTATGCTGACATTGGTAGACATCCTTCCATGCATGTGTTCATATTTTTAGTAGACACTTTGTTCTGTGCATTTCTTAAAATAAAGAAGTCAGACATCTTACTATCATTATTAAGCTGTCATTGATTTTGATGCAGGGATGTTTCTTCATTTTCATAAAATACAGCAGCCAAAGAAGTATATAGAAAAATTAAGATAATACTGAATATCTTCTGATGCGTGTAGTTAAACAAAACTTATTTTCACTATAGCTATTTTCAATGGACACTGACAAGAACTGTGCTTTTCACCACAGATAGTATTAGGAACTCTGAACACTTTTACTTAGACTTTAGTTTGAAAATCACCAGTGGATTATGCAAAAGGTATAATTGTGTTTATCTGTAATCATTAATAAGCTAATGAAACTGTTCTTCTACTATCATAGTCATAAAAGCAGTATCTATGTTTTCATTGACGTTATTAAAGTTTCTAATCTCTAAATTTACTAATTTAAGATACCATATTTTTTTGTGTGTATAAGATGCCCCCATGTATAAGATGCTCCCCACTTTTCCAACCCCAAATTAAGAGATCAATATTTTAAACATTTTTCTGGTTTTCTTCTTAAGGCCTTCTTCTTTTTTGGCATCTTAAGGAGTTGTTCTTCCTGTTCTCTCCACTGTCTGATCCTACACTCAGTGGGAGGAGGTCTAAATTGTCTCTCTGCAGCTCTATTTCCATGCTGTTTTGCATAGCTGATTACATTCAGTTTTAATTTTGCAAAGTAAGACAATCACTTACCAGTATTTATCTTTTTATTTTTTGACATCTTTATGGGCTCAGAACACTCTGGTCTTTGTTGCATCTGCATACTCTCCACCTCTACCTCCAATTACGGCATCAGTTGACATCAGTAACAATAAGGCTCGTGATTGGAGGAAGCCTGTTTGACAAGGTATGGACAGCTATGCACCAGTGTGGCTTCCTCCTAGGCTGACTTCTGTGTACAAGACACCTCTGGATTTTCAGTCTAATAATTTTAGAAAAAAATAGCATCTTATACACAGAAAAATATGGTATATTGCTGACACTAAATTGTTTTATAATATGTTTGGGGTTTCAACTTTCACTCCTTATATAGCTTTAATATATTTCCCTTCTTCAGCCATCTTGACCTGCTAACTTGCTCATAACATGAAATACTGACAGGTTCTGTATATTCAACAAAAGTTTCACTTATGCTTTTTTTCCTGATAGAATATAGTCACTAGATGCTTTATTACTTCCCAAAGAACCAAATTATTCTTGTTTGTTAAATTTTGTCCCAACATATAGGACCCTAGAATAAATGGCATCCCACAAAGCTGTTTGAGATTGTTGATTCCCAACATCCTGCTACAATTTTTCTGTGCTATTTATTAATTTAATTTTTTTTAATTTTTAAATAAAGACTTGCAAGAGGTTGTGAACAAATGTACAAGAAAGTTACATGTGCCCTTCTGTAGGCTCACTCAATGTTAATGTCTTACACCACTACTAGTATACTATAACATCAAAACCAGGGAATTTTCATTGGTACAATTCAAAGAGCTTATTTAAATTTCACAAGTTAGACATTTGTGTGTGCATATAGCTTTAAGTAATTTACCATATGTGTATACTTTGTCTAATCAATACCACAATCAACATACTCAACTGCACTATCACCACAATACTCCCTCATGTTTCCTCTTTATAGCCACACCCATGCCCTTCCTCCCACACTGGTCCCTGGCAACTACCTGTCTGTTCTCCATCTCTATAGCTATGTTATTTTTATGAATATTACATAAAATCATGCAGTTTGTATCTTTATTCTACGTAATATTTTTTACAATGGAAGTACCACAGTTTGTCTTACTATTCACATGTTGAATGACATTTGAGTTGTTTTTAGTTGTTTTGAAGCTATTACAAATACAGTTGCTATGAGTATTCATGTACAGTTTTTTTGTGTGTAGATATAAGTTTTAATTTCTCTTAGATAAGTGCCCAAAAGTACAATTACTAGATAGTATAGTAAGTCCATTTAGTTTTTTAAAAAAATCTTTACTGTTGAGAGTATTATAGATGTCCAACTTCCCCTCTCATTGTCCCCCTCACCCTGGTTCCTGCCCTGCCCCAAGCCTTCACCACCCTATTGTCAGTCTTCATAGGTATGCATATATGCATAGAAGTTCTTTGGTTAATCTTTTCCCGCTCCCCTTCAACCTTTCTGAGATTCGCCACTCTGGTTCTATTTTATTCATCAGTTGGTTTTGTTCATTAGATTTCTTGTTTGTTTATTTTGATTTTTAGATTCAATTCTTGATAGATATGTATTTATTCCCATTTTATTAGTCACATTTTCTTTTTCTCCTCCTCCTCCTCCTCCTCCTCCTCCTCCTCCTCCTCCTCCTCCTCCTCCTCCTCCTCCTTCTTCTTCTTCTTCTTCTTCTTCTTCTTCTTCTTCTTCTTCTTTCTTCTTAAAAAATACCCTTCAATGTTTCTTGTAACACTTGTTTGGTGGTGATGAACTCCTTTATTTTTTTTCTTGTTTGTGAAGCTCTTTATCTGATCGTCAATTCTAAATGATAGTTTTGTTTGGCAGAGTAATCTTGGTTGCAGGTCCTTGCTATTCCTCACTTGGAATATTCCTTGCCACTCCCTTCTGGCCTGCAAAGTTTCTGTTGAGAAATCAGCTGACAGTCATAAGGGTACTCCTTTGTAGGTAACTCACTGCTTTTCTCCTACTGCTTTAAGATTCTCTCTTTGTCTTTAACCTTTGTCATTTTAATTATGATGTGTCTTGGTGTGGGCCTCTAAGCAACACACTCAAGGGGCAGACTCAGTGAGCATCAAAGCCCGACTGAAGCAAGTCCTGGTCCATAGTGGTGTCTCCTGCACAGAAGTTCTTCCATGGTAGTCACAGCTTGTCCTCACAGCCAATGGGCCCGGAAGTCAACTCCTCCCAGAGATGACAACAGCAGTTAAGGCTCAACTACAATAGGACTGTGCACACAGCCCACACAGTGGCACACCTGGAGTCCCCAGCTCAGTTGACTGGGGAGGCTGAGTCACTGGACCCTACAGGACACCTACTACACAAGTTCACTCTACCAATTCCAGGAGACATAACAGCTCTACCTAATACATAGAAACAAACATAGGGAAGTAACCAAAATGCAGAGACAAGGAAACATGTCACAAATGAAAGAACAGAAGAAATCTCCAGAGGGAAAAAAAGCAAAACTAAATGGAATGGAAGCAAACAAACTACTAGACACAAAGTTCAAACCAATGGTTATAAGGATTCTCAAGGACCAGTCAGAAATTAACATACACTAACTGAAATAAAGAATAATTTATAGGGATTCAAATGTAGAGTAGAGGATTCTGAGAGTCAAATCAACATTTTGGAATATGAGGAAGAAAAAGACACCCTATCAGAAGAGCAAAAAGAAGAAAGAATCTAAAAATATGAAGATAGTGTAAGGAGCCTCTGGGACAACTTATGGGGGTTCCAGAAGGAGAAGAGAGAGAGCACAATTGAAAACCTATTTTAAGAAATAATGACAGAAAATTTCTCCTACCCAGTGAAAGAAATAGACTTACAAGTCCAGGAAGCACAGAGAGTGCCAAACAAGTCTATTTAATTTTTAAAGGAACTGTAAAATTATTTTTCAGAGTGGTTGTATTATTTTATATTCCCACCAGCAGTTTTTCACCGAATTTAGAAAGTTTTCAATCATAAATTTGAATACTCTGTCAGTCTTATTCTTTTTCTGAGACTCTGGTGATATGAATGTTAGGTCTTCTGCTATTGTTCCACTAATTCCTGAGGTTCTGTTTTTTATCACCTATTTTCTGTATATTTTTCAGATTTAGTAAATTCTATTGATCTGCTGACCTGTCTTCAAATTCACTAATTTTGTCCTTGATCATCTCTGCCTTACCTTGCAAATGTTTTTCAGTTTGCTTATTATCTTTTTCAGTCATATAATTTTCAATTGTTTTTCATCACTTCTACTTATTTGCTGAGGTTTTTTAGTTTTTATTTTAAGAGAATTATAATTGACTAGTGGCCCAGTGCATGAAACTCATGCATGGGGGGGTGGGGTGTCCCTCAGCCCGGCCTGCACCCTCTCCAATCTGGGACCCCTCGGGGGATGTCCGACTAACCCGCAGTCGGGCATTCCTCTCAAAATCCGGGACTGCTGGCTCCTAACTGCTCACCTGCCTGCCTGCCTGATCACCCCTAACCACTCTGCCTGCTGGCCTTTTCTCCCCCAACTGCCCCCCCCACCAGCCTGCTCGCCCCCAACTGCTCCACCCTGCTGGCCTGCTTGTCCCCAACTGCCCCCCCTGCCAGTCTGCTTGCCCCCAACTGCCCCACCCTGCTGGCCTGATCACCCTTAACCGCCTCTGCCTCAGCCCCGCCACCATGGCTTTGTCCGGAAGGACATCTGGAAGGTCTTCCGGAAGGTGTCCCAGTCTACTTAGCATATTACCCTTTTATTAGTATAGATTGTTGAGGCATTTTTAGGACAGCAATATTTAAATCTTTGTAAACTAATTTCATCATCTGATTCATCTCAGTTGATTGTGTTTTTTCTCATTCCAATTAATATGATAAATATTTCTGATTTTTGGCATGAGAAGTTGTTCTCAATTGTTTCATGAACATTGTAGTTATGATGTTTTGAAGTCTCTTGATATTATTTAACTCTTTTATTTAGGAGGTGTTTTCTCAAATTAGTTTTCGTGTCTATGTTCTGGTATATTTTTGTGGACTTTAGTTCCCATGATAGTTTAGTTTTCAGAGCCCTTGCAAAGCCAATTTCAGTGGCTCTTTGGGTACTTTTGGTGCTTCCTTTTAATCCCTGCCAGTGACATCTGAGTGTCATTGGGCTCTGGGTGGGAGGACCTGTGCCTGGGTTTCTTTATGTCATGGGGGACTCAGAGGTTGCTTACACTGGCCCTGTAGTCATAGATACATCCACTGTGGAAGTTTTGGTGGTGAACTGGAGACTGGGACTGCCTAGGCCCTGCCACCATTGCTTCTGATGGGTAAGGCTGCAGCTGGGGCCTGGGTAATAAAGCAAGGACTGGGGCTCCCCCCAGGTCTGTGCTTGGCTCCCTTTTATTAGTATTGGTCAGAGAAAACAGACATTCTTGGGTGATGTGTGTGTGTGTGTGTGTGTGTGTGTGTGCATTTTGGGGATTGCTGTTAGAGCCCTTTCTAGCATCTTTTCCACCAGTATATGGTTGGTTAACAGAAAACCCAGAAACTCACACATTGTTAGTCCTCAAGTTCTGAGGTTCCTAGCCAGTTTTCTTTTTCTTTTCGGCTTTCAAAATCATTATATCCTCGTCTGATAGGTAAGTTTCAGGATATTTGTCTGTATTTAGAGGAGAAAAGCAGGGAAAAGTGAAAAGTGAGTCTATGCTATGTCATTTCAGAAATGAAAGCTATGCATTTTTTACTGTGAATGTTTAAATGGGTGTGGTGGTCGGAAACATAGAAAAGGGAGGGAAGCAACTGCCCACAGGCTAAGAGCACTTATTCAGTCGCTTTACATGTTTTAAACTTTATACAAATCAGATTATACTTTATATATTCTTTTAAAATTTAAGGTTTTTGTTCAACTCTGTATTTGTGAGTCATTCTTATATATATGTATTGTTCGAATTTCACTCACATACTACTATCTAGTATATCTCGCAAATTTTTCACTCATTTCTGTTGGTGAATATTTAGGTTGTTTTTAGTTCCATCTTTTATGTTTTTAAATACCATACAATAACTTATTTTATACCTGAATCCCTATAATCTACTCTATATTTGGTAATAAATGAGTAATGTAGCATTCTTAACTCTCAAAAATACATGCTAAAGATCTGTAGATATCAACTGTTTGGTTGGCTCAGTGGTTGAACAACAACCCATGCATGAGTTGTTGCCTCAATCCCCAGCAGGGGGTGTGCAGGTGGCAGCCAATTGGTGTTAATGTTTCTATCTTTCTCCCCTGCTCCCTTCCTCTCTCTCTAAAAATCAATAAAAATGTATTAAAAAAGATATATAAATAACAATAAAATAAAAAAAGAGACATAATTAGCAAAATCAAGCTCTTCTTTGAAAATATTAGTTGGTAGAAAACATTTAGCTGGAATGATCAATTAAAAGAGAAGTTGCAAATTAAGCAAAAATGCAGATGGAAAGAGAGGAATAAACTATTGACACAAGTGAGATAATAACAAAATATTGTCAACAACTACATATTTATTAACTTAATAATTTAAAGAGTATTTATTTATCTATGCAGATAAACAAAAATATAAAAGGCCAAAATTAAGGCAAGAAAAATAACAGAAAACCTGAATAAATAATCACTTAAGAAAAGTGAAACAGCATTGAAAGACTTTCCCCCTTCAAAAAGTCCTGGCACAGTTTGCTTAATAGGTGCATTTTATTGATCTTTCCAACTTTTATAAGTTTTCCAAGAAAATAACAAATGTGAAAGAATTACCCAACTACTTTTATAAAGTTACTCTAATCTTGACTCCAAAATCAGATAAGAGAGTAAATAAAATTATGAGTTCATTTAACTTATGAGAATGAGAATAGTTAAAATACTAACAAATTTGCTAGCCAAATTGAACCATGCTTTTAAAGAACGAATATATGACAGTCAAAGAGAGCTTAATATAAAGTCAAGGGTAGCTCAAAATCAGAAAAATCTAATTTATCACATTAATGAACCAAATTTAAAAAATTCATTAAATAATTTTCAACAATTCTTTATTATAAAAATAATCAGAAAACTGCATTCATAAGGTAATTCATTAATTTGAAGATATATATTAAAACATCCATTACAACACAATCTTTAATAATGAAATGCATACATATCCCCATCAAGTCAAAGAATAAGACAAAATGCCAATTTTTACTCTTGATTTAATATTACTAGAAATTGTACACAATGTTATACAGAGTAAAAGCATAAAAACTGTAAGGATTAAATAGAATAAATGAAATTATCATTATTAATAGGTGATATCTTCTAAAAAGAAAATCCATTGTGATAAACTACTAGGACTGATAAGAGTCTAGGAAAATGGCAGATAAAAACTCAACTTATGAACTCTGGTTTTCAAGTAAGGAGCTTGGAAGTCACTTTTCCATCCTAACAACAGGGGCAAAGCTGAACAGACTGAAAAATTAACACAACTCTTCTAATGCCCATAAAAGAAATGAGGACACAGGACAAGCCACTGCCTCTAAGATTGGAGAGACAGACAGCTGAATACAAGAGTCATGACCTACCAGAGCAGAGACTCTCAGGAGAAACCTCCATGGGAACTAGTGCCAGGGTAGGAAAACATGACTCTAATTAATGGATTGCTGGAAGCTCAGTATAGACAATTCTGAGTGTTAAAAACACCAGGAGGGCTCAATCATAAGGGAGTCCCAACAACAGTGTGAGATTTACCTACAGGAGCTCAACCAGGCTGTCAGTAAATATTGGAGAACAATACTCCTGGTGGGACTAAGGGGAAAGGAACTTTTTTGAAACCCACTAGAGCACTCCATTCTTCTTCATCAGGCCCAACCTCAGGGGAAACTAGTTTTCCAGAGTCTAACCTGCTGGGGTATTATCAGACTAACTGACTAGGGGGTAGGAAAAACCCAATTCCAGCCCACTTTAGCCTCCTGTCCCACTTAAGATTCAAAAAGGCCCACTCAACAGGCAATCTGCAATAATCTTTGCAAGAAAAGCAACTATGACACGGATAGCATCTAGATTTCAGTGGGTGAATTGGAATGGTGGAAGATAGGAGAGGACTGCAGCAAGTTTAGATCATAGCCAATGTATTTAAAAGAGAGAAGGCAAAAGAAAGAGTAGGAATAGGCAAGTATGAGATCAAGAAAGCAGTTTTCTCTCTTTCTCTTCATCACTTTCCCTCTCCTACTCCAATTCTGGTACAAACATGAGTTCTGATAATTGAATTCGAGTGAACATATCTATTTTTATCAAAGAAAACTTTTTTTTTAGATGAGAAAGAATTGAGTGTACTGAGACTTTGGGGAGAGATTAAGCAAAAGGGGAGAGGCAGAAGATAAAACAAAAAAGGAGACGTTGGTTTAGTGAGGCTCTGATGCAAGAGTGAGGGGATGGAAGGAGGATTAAGATCAAGGATTAGAGCTAAGAGGCAAGATTATCTTCTCTTTTAAGTGTAATAAAAAGAATAAATTGGGGGAGGGAGAGGAATAGAACATTTGTATATAGTAGGGGAGGAAGTTGAGAAAATACATATGATGAAATTGCCTGTATTTCTGTGACTTAGGAGGCAAGCTCATCTGCTGAAGGTATGGTGTCAGGTTAGGAGCTTGGGAACAGGAATAAAAGTCTAAAACTGAAAAAAAAGTATTTTCTCCTCTATTGGAATGGAACCACCTTCAGAATGCTCAGAAAATGGCCACGTCTCAATGACCTCAACTGTAAATCTTTCCTTACAAGACAGCCATGGCTGTGACAGGAACCTGTCACAGAATTCCAACTGAGTGCTAAGTGCATGTTTTTCATTAAAACCTCCTCAACAATCACTAAACAGATGGCTTCCCACAGTTAACTTCACCAGAATATCTTGTCAGGCAAGCCTGTTTAGCTTTGAAGATGGCTTAAGTCATAGGAGTTTTCACTGGCCTAAGTCATAACTATATTTCACTGTTGGGCTGATCACTTACTAATTATTTACACAAGCCAAATAGCTTTTGGAAAGCTAGGTTCAAGAGAAGAGAAGATGTGACTGTCATTTTCATTTCCCCCACCAAAATCTAATTTATTTCTTTACTAAAAAGTTTCTTTTAAAAATATAAGTCTAATTACTTAATCTCTTGCTTAAAAGAGTCACAGACTCCCTATCGTAATTTTGGATAGAGCCATCATTTTTTTTTTTTTTGTCATGGCTCTCAAAGGAGTGATTGCATGACCTGGATCATTCAACCTCATCACTTGTCCACTCTGCAGCCCTACCCTCTGGTGGAGAGTCTTACTCTCAAAATCATGATTGCACTTTTGTCTCTGAGCCTTCACATGGGTTCTTCTCTATCATTCACCCGACCTGTACTTCATCATGTTCATTTATATCTTGTTTCATGTCTCGTCTTAGATATCACTTCTGAGAATCTTCCCTAACCTTCCATGGATTAAATCTCCTATTATGTGTTCCCAAGCTGCTCTGGGTTTCTCCTTTACAATTGCCTTTGTATCTGTCCATCTCCCTCTGTGTTTTTAGCCATATAAGTTCAGAGACTATACCTAAAAGGTCACTGTTATTTCTGTAGTACCTTATAGGTAGTTTCTGACACAAAGTAGGCACTCCGAAAATATTTGTTAAATTAAACCATGGTTCTATTGTTTTCTGAATTTGGGAACAGACTATAAAAACAGCAAGATTGGGGTTTGAAGAAATGATCCAATTCTGGTGCTATCTTGTACTAGCTATATGACCTTGTAAAATGACTTAAACTTCTTTGAACCTTATTTTTCTCAGTTGTAAAATGGAGATGTCTACCTACCTTGCTATTTCATTGTAAGAAGTGAATAAACTATGTATTAATAGTATAATGAATAGAACAAAATAGGTAACATTAATGATGCATTAGTGTCTACTTAACCCAAATAAATCTCTGCAAGTATACAAAATCATGACAGCCATATCAATTAGGTAGAGAGTATTTGTGCGTGCAAGTTATTTTTCAACTTAAAGCATCAGTGCCAACATTTTCTAATCATTTTCCTCTCCTTCTACTCATTTTACTATGGCAGTACAAAGTACATTTGAAAAGAGCTATTTATACAATTAGTTGAGAACTAAAAGTAGCTAATATTTCTTAAGCAGTTACTCTGTGTCTGGCATTGTGCTAAGCAGTCTATATATACTATGTTCCTAGCACTTATTTTTTATCATTTTATTCATTGTTATGAAGAAAGAAGTCATTTTTCTTCCTGCACTCAGTAGTAATTAACTGATAGTCTTATCAATTACCTTAATTTGGGTGGGCAGAGTATGCCTAATATTTATTTTGTCTTCCCTCACTTTTCATAGTGCTAGTGCATGGTAGGAAGAGAGAGATACATGTGAAGAAATTGACTCTGAGCTGCTCCTCCCCCACAGTTTTCATTCACAACACATGCCAATCTAAAGCTGTATAAATATGGCCCCTTCCTCTGGAAAATGTCATGATTTCTAGGCTGTCCTCTTCTGGGAACTCCTGTAAACATCCTGGACCCTCAATGTCATTGAGATTTCATATTGTGTGTGTTTGGGTTTTGTAAATATATAATTGCTGCTTATTGCCATATTCTTCTGTTTCCCAGTAGGTTTTGAATTTTGTAAGGTTAGGAACTGCATCTTTTTTGTCTTAGTACTCTCTATTTTGAATAAATCATCCCATCACTTGCACACATGTACACACACACACACACACACACACACACACACAAATACTTTCAGGAAATTGATATGGCTGACACAAGTTTGTGTATCTTGCACAGATTTATTTGGGGTAAGTAAAAAAACGCTATATGAGCAGTGTTGGCTCCTGTGGAAAGTTGGGGCTCTGAGAAGAACAACTGGGAGAAAAAGAGGTTTTCAAAATGAATAGCTGTGTTTCTCTGTTGAAGACAGAAGAGATGAGAGAAAATAGGAAACCAAGTGTGCTAATGTGACCTTGGATTCGTGGCCAATCTTATTCTGCCACCTCAAACAAAATAATTTTCTCAGTTAAGGTTTGTAGTCTCATCTGTCAAATGAACATGCTAAAAAGGACCTTCACAGGATAGTTCTCAGGAAAAGCTCATAAATAATTGCAAAATCTGAGAGAAGAAGCATAGGGTAAGTCTTGAATAATAAACCAGGACATTTCTGTACTAAGTCAAACTAAGAAGCACTTAATTTGGAACCTACCAGTGTTTGGCTATCTGTTCAAAGAAAAAGGATCACAATAAATGTATATATAAAAGAAAAGCTGACAGTTGAAAAACTGAAATGAAAAGTAATGACATAAACAATGTTAGAGATGCCTTTAAGGAGACGAGTTCTCTGAAAGTTGAGATCTCAATTTAGAACATTTCTTTCTTTCTAATTGTTTTGCCTGCCATTGCAATATGATGAAATTGCCATAAACTTAGTGTGATAGGTTTGCAGAATAATTTAATTATAATTTAACATTTACTTTTATGCTATGCAATTAGTTACATTGCTTTTTTGCTGAAGACAATACATTTAAGCAACTGCACACAGTGAAAAAATAGCTGACAGGGTCAATTCTAAAGTTATACTAAGGTTTAGTTACATTCCTTTTTCACCCAGGGGACTTAATAAGTTAGGCAGCATGAGACTAACTGAAAGATAATCAGACAAGTAACCAGGAACCCTTGATTTTCCTCTAAACCTTTGCATGATCTAGCTCTCTGAATTGTGTAATTTCCACCATCTTTAGTGATTAAATCATAATTTTCTTATCTATAAACATTGTCATTAGACAGTGTTTCTTTCATTCACTGACATTCTTATAGAATCCAAGAAAAACTATGTAGTTTATGAAATTAAATTCATTCCCAAAGCCAAAGTCATCTACATATGTTGGGTGTCTACTTTATGGTATCATGAAAGACTGGTTCATAATGTTTGGCTGTTATTTTGCATTCTAGATTCCTTTATATTTTTCCTGAAAATTTGCATTACAAGTAACTTTCACATGAGTTTTATTGCAAAACATTTGTTGCCTGGTTACAGTGCAGAAATGATTATACCAAAACATCACTTAATATATTTTTGTGTTAAATATTTCCATGCTGTCACTCTGTGACTTGAGAAATATTCCATGTTAATTTTGAAATTAACAGAGATATGTTTTACGACCAACATAACAATTTTGACTTGTATTCTGACAGCAAACCGGCTCGTTAGAAATAGGAGTTCCAAGTAAAAGGAATAACTTAGATAGCTATATTTTTTAAGCTAATAAAGGACATAGGAATTTTTAGAATATTTATATATTTTATAGAGAATACCAGACATGTTTTTAAAAATCTGGAATTCTATATAAAATATATAAATTAACATAAAAATTTCACCCACTTATAATACACAATTCAGTGTTTTTAAATATATCTGTATGGTTGTGTAGCCATCACCACAATCTAATTTTAAAACATTTATTACCTGTCCTAAAAGAAACCCCACTAAGCAATCAATCCCTATCTCCCCTTCCTCCTCCTCCACCCTTCCTCCTCCTCCCCCACTCCTAAGCAATCATTAATCTATTTTGTCTCTGTGGAATTGCTTATTCTGAATATTTCAAATAAGTGAAATCATACAATATGTGTCTTTTGTGATTTCTTTCACTACTTAGTAAAATGCTTTCAAGGGCAGCAATGTGGTAGCATGTATAAATACTTCATTTCTTTTTTTTTCATTTTTCTCTTTACATATACAGGCAGTTATTCCATATTTAAATGTTTATTTTGTGGATATATCACACATCAATGCAGATATAGTTTTGCTAAATATTACTACATTTCTTTCTTTAGTGGTTATAGCATTTTGCATTCCCACTGGTAGTGTACAAATGCACCTGATTTTCCATAGCCTGTTGACAAACTGTTTTTATAAAAAAGTTTTTTTCTTGTTGATAATTTTTCTTGTTCAGCAAAAGTATCAGGGTAGTATAATCACTTAATATTAGTGTTTGTGAGATACATTTTTAACTTTATATATTTCTGGGATTTAGTGTTTAAAATAAGTTTCTTTTTAATATTCTATAGTTTGGCATTTATTTTATTTTATTTTTTGTTTTTGTTTGGTTTTTTTTTTTTAGGGTTTTTTTGGTAGTTGCTTTAATCCAATATGAAAAATGGTCTTCCATTTTTTTACATTTAATGTAATTATTGATTTATTCATGTTTAAACTTATCATATTGATATTTGTTTTTGTTCATCTTTTAAAAAAATTTTTATTTTATTGTTTAAAGTATTACAAATAGTAGTATATATGTCTCCTTTTTTTCCCCATTGACTTTCCCCCAGCCTCCTCTACCCCCTGGCATATGCTCTTATGTTCATCTTTTTTGTATCCCTCTTTCTACTCTGTCCTCTTGGGATTAATTAAGTATTTTTAAAAATTTATTTGTATTGTTGAGAATATTACAGATGTCCCCCATTCCATCCCAGGCCTTCCCCACACTATTGTCTGTGTCCATGGGCAATGCATATATGCCTATAAGTTCTTTTGTTAATATCCTCTGGCTCCCTCTCCCTTCCCTCTGAGATCTGTCAGTCTGTTCTATGCTTCCATGTCTCTGGACCTATTTTGTTCATCAGTTTATTTTGTTCATAAGATTCCACATATAGGTGAAATTATATGGTTTTGTTTTTCACTGACTGGTTATTCCTCTTAGAATAATACTCTCCAGGTCCATCCATGCTTTCTCAAAAAGTATGAGATCCTTCTCTTTTACAGCTGAATAGTATTCCATTGTGTAAATGTACCACAGCTTTTTTATCCACTCATCTACTGATAGGCACTTGGGCTGTCTCAAAATCTTAACTATTGTAAATAATGCTGCCATGAACATAGGGGTGCATATTCTTTCTGATTGGTGTTTCAGGATGCTTATGATATATTACCAGAAATGGGATCACTGGGTCAAATGGAAATTTCATTTTTAATTTTTTGAAGAATCTCCATACTGTTTTCCACAGTGGCTGTACGAGTCTGCATTCCCTTAGTGTACTAGAGTTCTCTTTTTCCCATATCTTCTTCATCACTTGCTGTTTGTTAATTTATTGGTGGTAGCCATTCTGACCGGTGTGAGGTGATACCTCATTATAGTTTTAATTTGCATTTCTCTGATGACTAGTAACATTGAACATTTTTCATATGTCTATTGGTCATCTGTATGCCCTCTTTGGAGATGTATCTATTTGGGTCCTTTGCCCATTTTTTAATTGGATTATTTGTCTTCCTTTTGTTGAGTTGTATGAGTTCTTTATATATTTTGGAAATTAACCCCTTATCTGATATAACATTGGTGAATATGTTCTCCCTTATAATGGGTTCCCTTTACATTTTAAGGATGGTTTCTTTTGCTATGCAGAAGCTTTTTAGTTTAACGTAGTCTTATTTGTTTTTCCCTTTGTTTCTCTTGCCCTAGGAGATGTATCAGTGAAAATTCTGCTACGTGAGATGTTAAGATTTTAGTGCCTATGTTTTCTTCTAGGATCTTTATGGTTTCACAATTTACATTTAAGTCTTTTATTCGTGTTTAGTTTATTCTTGTGTATGATGTAAGTTACTGGTCTAGTTTCATTTTTTAGTATTTCATTTGTTTTATCCTATATAATAAAGAGGGACTATGCAAATTGACCTTCATTCTGCCACAAAGATGGTGGCGCCCACAGCGAAGGCAGGGGGTTTCTGCAACACAGATGGCTGGGCCCTCAGCAGAGACAGGGATTCCATAACACAAGATGGCAGCACCCATGGCGGAGTTCCCGTAATGAGTCTTAATGAGCAAATAGCAGGGACTTGAGGCTATGCCCTCCCAAAACCCCCCTCCATGGGACTTGACAGGGGATCTCAAGGTGCACCCCCTGCCCAGTAGGGCTTGATGGGGTACCTCAGGCCACGCCCCTCATCTGGCGGGGATTGATGGGGGACCTCAATGTGCGCCCCCCCAGCCTGGTGCTGGGCCAGGGGACCTCAGGCCATGCCTCCCCGCCCAGCAGGGCTTGACAGGGGACCTGAGGCTGTGCCCCCCACCCAGTGGGGCTTGACAGAGGATCTCAGGCTGCATCCCCCACCCAGCGGGGCTTGATGGGGGACCTCAAGGCATGCCCCCTGCCTTGGCCCTGGCTGGGGGACCTCAGGCCGTGCCCCCCCGCCCAGTAGGGCTTCACAGGGGACCTGAGGCTGCGCCCCCCGACCCAGTGGGGCTTGACGGGGAATCTCAGACTGTGCCCCTGGCTTGGTGGGGTTTGATGGGGGATCTCAGGCCACATCCCCCACCTGGCAGGGATTGATGGGGGACCTCAAGGCATGCCCCTGCCCCAGCCCGGCCTGGGAGACCTCAGGCGGTGCCCCTATCCTGGTGCCAGGCCAGGGGACCTCAGGCCATGCCCCCCACCCAGCGGGGCTTGACGGGGGATCTCAGGCCATGCCCACTGCCTGGTGGGGCTTGACGGGGGACCTCAGGCTGTGCCCCCACCCAGCACCAGGCCATGGGACCGGAGGCAGCAACCCTGCCCGGCGTGGCTTGACAAGCGTGGGACTGGCTGGGTCTGGATCTAGCTCAGTGGGGGTGGGGCAGGCGGGGTCTGGGTCTCGCACAATTTTGAGGTGCATGTGGGTGGGCGGGGACTTGACTCTGGGTCCTGTGGTGCACCCCAGACTCTGACAGGAGGAAGATTTTCATATACATTTTATTAATTTTCTTGCATCTCTGACACTTCTATTATAGAGAAAGGGCAAATAGCAATATTAAAATATTTCCTCTAATTAATCCCCTTTTAATGTGCCGAATTTCGTGCAACAGGCCACTAGTTTCTAGTTTTCAAATAATATACATTGTGTGGATATACCACATTTACATTTTATATATTCATCAGTTGGTTAATATTTGGGTTGTTACCAATTTATTATTATTAGGAAATGCTAATATGAACATTTGTTTTTAATTTTTGCATAAACATATATTTTACTCTTTCTTGGGTATATACTTGAGAGTAAAATCACTGGATCGTGCACTCTATGTTTAACATTTTGAGAAACAGTCAACTGTTTTTCAAAAATGCTACACAATTTTATATTCTCACCATCAATGCATGAGAGTTCCAATTTCTCTATAACCTTGCTGATACTTTTATTTTTTATTGTAACCATCCAATTCCTATGAAGTGATATCTTTTTGTGACTTTGATTTGCATTTCCCTAATGACTAACTATATTGAACATGTTTTCATGTACTCATCAGTCATTTCCATATCTTCTGGAGAAATGGCTATTCAAATCCTTTGCCATTTTTTAAATTAGGTTATCTTTTTGGATTGGATTATGGAAGTTTTGAATATATATTATATTTTTTAAATTTTTAATGTTTTTATTGATTTTTAGAGAGAGAGGAGGGAGAGTTAGAGGAGAAGAGAGAGAGAGAGAGAGAGAGAGAGAGAGAGAGAGAGAGAGAGAACATCAATGAGAGAGAAACATAGATCAGCTGCCTCCTGATGCCCCCTACTGGGGATCGAGCCCATAACCTGGGAATGTGCCCTGACCAGGAATTGAACCCATGACCTTGTGGTGCATGGTGAGATGCTCATCCAACTGAGCCATGCCAGCCAAGGCTATATCTTACAGTTGTTATTTTTCAGTTGTTTTTATGATAACCATCCTAGTAGGTGTGATGTGATATTGAGCACTTACTTTCTCAGGTATTTATTTAGCTACTAGAGGCCCAGTGCACAAAATTTGTGCACTCAGGGGTTGGGGGAAGTCCCTCAGCCCAGCCTACTCCCTCTCACAGTCCAGGAGCCCTCAGGAAATGTCTGACTGCTGCCACGAAGGTGGGAGAGGCTCCCGCTACCGCCTCTGCACTCACCAGTTGTGAGCCCAGCTCAGGGCTTCTGGCAAAGTGGCGCTACCCCTGTGGGAGTGCACTGACTACCAGGGGGCAGCTCCTGCTTTGGACATCTGCCCCCTGGTGGTCAGTGTGAGTCATAGCTACTGGTCGTTCCCCTGTTAGGTTGATTTGCATATTAGCTTTTTATTATATAGAATTTGTATAGCTTTAGAGAAATGTTTATTCAAGTCCTTAGCCAGTTTTTGGATTGGATTGTTTAGTTCTTTGGTTGTTGAGTTTTAGGAGTTTCTTTTATATTTTGGATATTCAAGCATTATTAGATACAACATTTGTGAACATTTTTTCTCATTTTGTAGGTTGTCTTTTTACTTTCTTCATAGTAGCCTTTGATGCACAATCATTTGTAAGTTTTATAATGTCCTACTTCTCTCTTTTTTTTTCTTTTATTGCTTGTGCTTTTAGTCTCATATCTAAAAATCCTTAACCAAATCCAAGTTCTTGAAAATTTAACCTTATGTTTTCTTCTTAAAATTCTTATATTTAGGTCATTGATCCATTTTGAGCTAATTTTTGTACATGGTATGAGGTAGTGGTCCAAATTTACTCTTTTGTATGTAGACATCCAGTTGTTTCAGTACCACCTGTTAAAGAGACTATTCTTTCCCTGTCAAATAGACTTGGTGCCCTTGTCAAAATCAATTAGCCATAGATGAATGGGCTTGTTTCTGGGCTCCTAATTCTGTCCCATTGGTCTATATGTCTATTTGTCTGTCAGTACACCTTTTTTTATTACTATATATTTGCAGTAATGGATCACTTAGATTCTATATAAATTTGAGAATGAGTTGTTCTGTTTCTGCAAAAGAGGCTATTGGAAATTTTTTAAGGGTTGCATTGAATCTATAGATTGCTTTGTGTAGTATGGAAACTAACAATACTAAATTTTCCTAAAAAATGAGTATATGATGTATTTCTATTTAATTCATATCTTCCTGCAATGTTTTATAGTTTGCAGCATACAAGTCTTTTACCTCCTTGGTTAAATTTATTCCTAGGTATTTTATTCTTTAAATGCTCTTATAAATAAAATTGTTTTCTTAATGTACTTTTCAAATTGTCTGTGATGGTGTATAGAAACACAATGGATATTTATGTGTTGATCTTGTAACCTGAGTAGTTTTCTTGGGATTTTTCATATATAGGATTATTTCATCTGTGAACAGAAAACATTTTACTTCTTTCTTTCCAGTTTGGATGCCTTTATTTCTCTTTAATATGTAATTGCTATGGCTATTACTTCCAGTATAATGATTAATAAGAGTAGATAAAGCAGGCATCCTTGTTTTATTGTTTATCTTAAGAGGGAAGCTTTTAGTATTTCACAATTGAGTGTGATGTTATTTGTTGTTTTTTCTTTAAAAAATATTTTTATTGATTTCAGAGAGGAAGGTAGAGGGAGAGAGAGATAGAAACATCAATGATGAGAAAGAATCATTGGTCTGCTGCCACCTGTATGCCCCCAACTTGGGATTGAGCCCATAACCCAGGCATGTGCCCTGACAGGGAAGTGAACCGTGACCTCCTGGTTCATAGGTTGACTCTCAACCACTTAACCACACTGCCCGGCCAACTATGGGTTTTTCATTAATGTTCTTTATCATGTTGAGAAACTTCTATTCCTTGTAATGTTATCATTTTTTTTTCTTTTAATCATTACATATTTTAAAGAACTTAAGAAAAGAAAAATAGTCTACTGTATTTATACAGGTATTTAACACTTTTGCTGTTGTTTCTTCATTTCTGATGTTACAGTTTTCCCACTATTATCATTTCCTTTCTATCTGAAGAACTTACTTTAGCACTTTCTGTAAGACAGATATGCTGGTAACATTTTTTCTTGGTCTCCTTCACCTGAGAATGTGCTTATCTAGGTTTTATTCCTCAATGATATATTTTTGGAATATCAGAATATTGAATTCTGGTTTGACACTTCTTTCAAAACTAAAACTGTTGTTCAGTACCCATGGTTTCTGCTGAGCAATGCATTGTCATTCAAACCATGGTCCTCTATAGATAATATGTCATTTTTTTCTATCTGTCTTTAAGATTTACTTGTCTTTCATTTTCAGAGATTTGATTATGATATTTCTAGGTATGAATTTCTTTTGCTTATTCTTTTTTTTATTAACTGAGCTTTTTGAATTTGCAATTTTATGCAATTAACAAATTAGTTAAGTTTTCAGCCATTATTTTTCAATTATTTTATCTGTGCATTGTTTTCTCCTTTTCTCTAGAACTCAGACTACATAAACATTAGAGCTGTTGATGTTTTCTGACAGATCCATGAGTCTCTGTATAATTTTGTTTTCTATTTTGCTATTGTTTAGAATGGATAATTGCTATGAAAATATCTTTAATTCATTGACTCCTTTGTTTTCTCTATTTACCTATTGAGTCATTCCAAGGACATTTTTATTTCAGTTATTGTGCATTTTTGTTTTAAAATTTTTTATTTGGGGCTTTTTCATATCATTGGTTTCTTTGCAACTATTGCATTTCTATCATTTTAAAAATAATATTCACCTTTACTTCTTGAAACTTGGTTATAATAGCACCTTCAAAATCTTTGTCATATAATCCCAACATCTGCATCATTTCAGAATTGACATCTATTGGTTTTCTATTCTTTTATAGTTTATTGAGATTTTTCTGGTTTTAATATGCTGACTAATTTTGAATTGTATCCTGGACATCTGGTTATTGTGTTCTGAGATTTTGGGTCCTATTTAATTCCTATGGATATTGTCAGTGTGTATGTGCGTACTGCCCACAATTTATCAGATAATAGGTCTGGCTAAGTAGTGGCTGAAAGTTCCAAACCACCTTCTGTGGGCTATGGTTCTAAGTGGATAAATTTTCAGGAAGTGTGCAGTGCTAATTGGCTCTGTCCTGTGTGTACACCATCCAGAGGCCGGTCTGAAACCTTTGGGGTAGTCTACCAACAGTTCAGTTCTCAGAGCACTTGGTATGCTATTTAGGGTCACATTCATGATCAGGTTACACACAACTTTATAGAATCACTTTCTTGAATTTTCAGTCTCTCTGAAACTTTCTGGCTTCCAGGGGCCCCCACTTTTTTTCTTCTGCCTAAAAAGCTAAAGCTTTAGCTGTCCCAGTCTGCTATATTCTTCCCACAATTATGTCTAACTCTGGGGCCAACTAGCAGGACTATAGAGAGAAAAAAAGAGAATTGAGATACTTCCCCACATTTGTAGGTCACAGTTTCTCCTGCTAAAATGGAAGGTTTCTTTTCTCTCAGAATTTAGCTTCCTGCCCAGATGCTGCTGCCCAGCCCTGTCACCACTGCCATGGGTTTGCCTAGGACTAGGATGGAGAGAATAGAAAAATAAAAAAAACAGTGAATTTTTCCACTCTCTCTCACCCCAGGGACTCCCTTCCCTGATGTTCAGATCAGAAATGAAGGTCTTCTCTTGTAGCTCTATCTGCTCTTTCAGTCCTAAGATAAAACAAGAAACTCACTCCCATTTGGTCTTACTTTGAGTTCTGGTTTCCATTTCTTATTCTACCTGCTATCATTTAACTTTTCTGCCTTCAGATAGCTGTTTAATGCATTTAGTTGTATTCAGTAGGAAAAACAGAATATGTCTACTTTTATCTGAGCTAGCACCAGAACCTTAAACACATATTAAAAAGTGTATATTAAAATAGATGAGTTCTTATTTCTGTCTATCTCATCTTCTTTTTTTCCCTTCCACAGTTTTTTAGGTTTACATTTTCTAAACCATATTAGGCAAATGGCACAATTTATTTTTGAAAAAAAACTGTGTTCCTATAGAACAGTGGTTCTCAACCTTCCTAATGCCGCGACCCTTTAATACAGTTCCTCATGTTGTGGTGACCCCCAACCATAAAATTATTTTTGTTGCTACTTAAAAACTGTAATTTTGCTATTGTTATGAATCGTAATGTAAATATCTGATATGCAGGATGTATTTAGGCAACCCTGTGAAAGAGTCGTTTGACCCCCAAAGGGGTCGCGACCCACAGGTTGAGAACCGCTGCTATAGAACAACATCCAGGCTTTCTATTGATATTTAATTTCATGCTTTAATTACCTTACCATCAAGAATCACTTCTTTATATTATTCTACCAGCCAGCTCCACCTGTGGTCCATGCTGGGCAGAATCAAAGTATAGGCATTCAGGTTGACCAGAAGTTTCAGGCCTATCCAAAGGGTGATTTCATTATGGAACTGAAGTGAAAACCATTGAAGCTATAAATGTTCTTTGTATATACTTCTTAATGTCATTTTTAACCAGTTATATAATGAAGATATTGAACAAGATAGTGGACATATTGTTAAATGTTTAGATTCTTTTTGTGTTCCCTTTATTATTTCTGATGATTTATGAAAAGTTTTGCTAGTGTAAGACTCAGAAAAATATGAAGTGTTTATATATTTAGATAAACAAGCATTCCTGTTTTGCCTTTTCAAATATCTTTGCCTCAGTGGAGCCCTTTGTTAATATGAAGATGTGCTTAATCTATATCTGGAAACAATAAAGCTTATTTATAAGGATGGAAGGAATTCTCAAACCAAGAAAATAAAAATTAATTTCTTACATCTTTAAAGTTACAGCATATGATTCTGTTGCTATGTTAAACAGAGTCATGAACAGATATTTTCATACTTTATTGTGGATCCTATCAAGTGTCATGTTCACATTTTATACTACTGTTATTGTATGGGGGAAATGTCTTAACAATAATCTTTCAGGTTATCTATATTTAGTATTTTTTGTTTATAATTTTTAAATTTTAATACAGATTTATAGATAAAATTATTTTTTATTTGCATAAAAAGTTAATTCAAGTAAAATTTAAGGACCCCACTTAAAACAGAAGCAAACAAATGCCAAGATGCCTTTCTTTAAATTTGTCTGGAAAATTGACATAGGAACCAAATTCCATCATTAATATAATCTACACCACCATATTTGCAGAATTTTTACAGAAAGTTACAAAGAACAAAAATTCTAGTTCACATTTGTTGCATTAAGATTCAAGTGACTCCTCAATTTTCCATGACTTTTATTTTAGAAGCTAACTAATTCTGAATCAAAATTGTGACAGTAAAGTAAATATCTTTACCACTAGTCATTAATATTGATTCGGGTTTTTTTGTTTGTTTGTTTTTTTGTTTTTTTTTGATGAGCAGGGTGCAAGGGTGATTTCTTTCCCAGGTTCTTGTCCAGATGGATTCAAAGAATGAAGCCATGGACAAAAGGTGGTAGGTGAGAAGTACAGAAACTATATTGTAAGCAGACACTGTCTATAAAATTCTAATTCTAAGACTCTGTCTCTCCTAGCACAGAGAAACAGAGGGGTCCCCTAAAGAGGGTGGCCACTGCTCTCTTTGTCTTGAGATATTACAATATCGTGGAGACCCTTTTCCTTAATCTAGGACCCCCATGCTTTCCTCATTGGTCACTCTACTACATAGTACCAGTTTCAAAGGCCAAATTTCACATGGTGCCCCCCTCTTTCTTTCCCCTTATTTTGTACCATTCCTCTATCCTCTGTGAAAATATGTTTCCTTTTTCCTGATATCCTGGACTGTTCTTTATCCTCTGTGAATGTATGTCTTTCTGTCCCCTTATCCTATGGAATTTCTCTATCCTTCATATATCCATCTTATCTGTTCAGGTTTGAATTGTTTTTGATCTACCTTATGGCTTTCTCCCAGTTGCCCTAGCTGGAGATGTTTTATTACCCCTTATGACTTTCCCAGCTGCTCAGGTCAGGACTGCTTTTGACCTAACTAATGGCTGCTTTAATTGTTCAGGTCAAGATGTCTCTCCTCTCTGGACCTCCTCCCTGATTAAGCTAGCTAGCTAACTCTTATCAATACAAATTGTTAGCTTTTTAAATTTTAGTTTTATTTCATTATATTTCTTCATTGTATATTTATATATCAAAGGCTGTGAAAAGGAAAAAAAAACACTTCTTTTTATTATTTCACTTAAACTTTAGTCCATTTCCTTTAGTTTTACCAATAGCATGTTTTCTTTTTGTTAAAATATATTTTATTGATTTTTTACAGAGAGGAAGGCGGAGGGATAGAGAGTTAGAAACATTGATGAGAGAGAAACGTCGATCAGCTGCCTCCTGCACACCCCCTACTGGGGATGTGCCTGCAGCCAAGTTACATGCCCTTGACGGGAATCGAACCTGGGACCTTTCAGTCTGCAGGCCAACGCTCTATCCACTGAGCCAAACCGGCTAGCAATAGCATGTTTTCTAAGTAAGAAGTTGTGATATAGATACTCAGCAGACTTTGAAATTTTAATTGACCTTATCGATTTAAATAAAAATTCCTGAAGATGTATATTCACATTTAAGGACAATAATACATGAAATGAAAGAAAGGAAAATTTCAATAACTCTCCCTCTTTACATGCCCCAGGATACCACTAGTCCATTTCCTGAGATTACTGGGGCATGGGTGCATGTGCCGTAAAGTCAGGATGACATAGGTAAGGTGCCTGTCATCAAACCTGGAAACAGAAATCATTAGCCAGAGGAGGCAGAGCCACTGCAAACCCATGAAAATTTGGGAATACATAATCTCCCCCAAAATGGAGCTTCCTCTCGGCTCTTGTGTGGCTCCTGGCTCTCTGATTTTTCTCTTGTTTGCCTTTGTTCCCTCCATTGCCATGTGGCCCTGTAGATCCTACATGCAATGGACTGATGTACTAGAACTTGAAACACAAACTAAGCTCCATGAAGACATGGAACGGAAACTCTGGACAATGACTTTAATTCTAGCCCTATTAAAAGGGCTGCTTGACTTTTTCCTTGGCAGGATGAAGGAAGAAGAAAGCTTGGAAACTCAGGAGTTTGATTCCACAGAAATAAAGCTTTCCATAATATCTCATCCTCCCTTGGGAGTCTCAGAAAATTCATTTTATCAAGATATCACAAGAAACCCACATCCCCCAACAACAGGTGAGGACAGGGAGTGCTCCCCATCAATAACAATTAGGGGTGTGTGTAAATATCCACCTGTTGCATATATATCCACAATCCACTGAGTTTGCTGAATATGTGCTTCAAAATAATATACATATGTAGGATGCTAATTTAGGCAAATTCTTACTTCTGATTGACTTGACGTATGCTATAGAATTTTCCCCCTCTAATTTTATGGTCTTTACAACTAATTATATATTTTTCACTACATGATTTAAGGTATACCATACATTCTGTGGTGTTTAATTAGAAGAATCTAGGTAACTCCAGGTTTAACCTGTGGAGTAGGTGTAGGAACACTGGGGTTGTTATGGGAGTAGAAGGGTAGGACATAACCTCAGCATTGCAAAGAATAAAATATGCCTGACCTTATGTGCATTTAAGAAACAGAATTGATTTATAATAAAACTAGTAAATGTAGAGGTAAAAAATTTTCAGAATCTGAAATGAACAAAAAACAAAAAAGGGTTATGTTTCCCTAAGGTGGATCTTTTGTGGTAGACTGTAACAAAGCAATAAAAGAATCAGCAATACTTGCATACCCAGTGGACTATTTAAATATTACCATGAGTGAGAACAAAAGACTTCAAAATTCCCTAGCTCTCTTGTTTAAATCTATATGGGAATACAGATTTAGAGCTAAATGGAGCACAATGGCATAGAGAGCCTCAGGAGGCTACAGGGACTATGAATATTGATGGGAATTCACTTCTGTGGTGTGCTCTGAACAAATGACAACAGAGTAGTAAACAACAATTTCCTTAGAGATGCAAATAGATTCCATAGGCTGTGAACTGAGACTCTTTTCCACTCAGATCTTATTCAAAGCAAACAGTGTATTTAGAAGGGGAGGCATACCCTAACAATTAAATTGGGTATGGCAAACTAGAAACAATAAAACAGAATTAGTTCTAACTCATTATAACTATAAACAAGACTTTTCTCTCTCACACCAAGTAGGCTAGAGATGGCATTATTTTTGTTCCACACTTTTAGAAAGACATGAATTCACTCTGGAAAAGTTGCCTTTGAGTCTTTAGCAAGATTTTGCTGGATCTGAAGTCTACAAGTGCTACCCTTCAGAGAGATACAGTACTTTCTGAAGATTAATGCTAATATAATGTTTCTCCTGTTGAAAACTCTATTTTCTGAATAAGAAAACTTGTCTCTGGAGTATGTAGTGGTTCAGAAGTGTCCTTTTAGATGACAAAATGCCTTGAAGCACTAAGGGAAAGGTAAAAATTAGAACAGTGAATTCAAAAATCTGGAAATGATATTCTAAGAGAAAAATATATTTTTTTCTTTTTCAAGGAGAAAAGCAGCAAAGTCTGTTGAATGGAAATTTGAAGAAGAAAAAATATACTCACCCTGAAGTCATATGAGCAATTAATTAGAAATAATGGAGTTGAAACTGTCCTTTATAGAATTTGGCACGATATCCATAAATAACTACAGCACTTTTGTTGTCAGTTGGAAACAGGCTCTTCCATGGCATCATGAGGGAAGAATTGCAAGGATCCATGCACAGGAGATCATGCTGTGGCAAGGTAGTTTATTGTTGATGGCTGCCCTTGCCCCTGCCCCTGGACTTCCAATGACCCATCCCTCTCTGTCCTGATGTAGGAAACGTCCAACCGTATTTTCAACAGGACCAAGGTAAAGGCCAATGCCTAGAATTTCTGTTTCATAGTCCTTCTGAACCTGTGAAGTCTGAAGTCCCCAGGTGTCCACTAGGCCTGCATGGTCACATGCTCCCAGGCAAGGGAGAACACAAATGGATGGGACAAGTGCGGGTCAGGAACAAGAGAGCACCTTGAATTTTGATTATGCATTCCCAAGCTTGGGAGATATCAGAAGCTTTTTAAAATAGCCAATTAGCTTCCGAAATTTTGAGAGCTACTGATGGGGTCCACCTCCAGGCCAATGATGACTGACAGTCCTCTATGGTCAAATACCTCCTCTTGTGCCATTTTTGACTTTATTGTGCATGTCTTTACTTTCCCCTTTGTTCTATCCCTTCCCCAAGAGATTTGTGGGGAATGGACTGGTGGTTTCTTGGTGGGGATAGGGGGGAGTGTGAAGCTGTAGCTTCCTGGTGAAGCTAACAGGCCTTTGCTTCCCAACTGAATATGCTCAACAATGCCTGACTCCCCCTTTGCTCTCTTCTTTTTTTTTTTTTTTTTTTATTTTATTTTTTTTCGCTTAAAGTATTACAAAGGGTATTACATAAGTATCCTTCCCCCCCCCCTTGACAAACCCGTACCCTCCCTTATCCCCCAGTGTCTTATGTCCATTAGTTATGCTTATATGCATGCATACAAGTCCTTCGGTTGATCTCTTACTCCCCTCCCTCCTGCCCCCCAACTCTCTCTGGCCTTCCCACTGCAGTTTGACAATCAGTTTGAGGCAGCTCTGCCTCTGTATCTATTATTGTTCAAAAGTTTGTAATGGTCTTTATTATCCATGAATGAGTGAGATCATGTGGTATTTTTCCTTCATTGACTGGCTTGTTTCACTTAGCATAATGCTCTCCAGTTCCATCCATGATGTTGCAAATGGTAGGAGTTCCTTCTTTTTAACAGCAGCATAGTATTCCATCGTGTAGATGTACCACAGTTTTCTAATCCATTCATCTACTGATGGGCACTTAGGCTGTTTCCAGATCTTAGCTATGGTGAATTGTGCTGCTATGAACATCTGGGTGCATATATCCTTTCTGATTGGTGTTTCTGGTTTCTTGGGATATATTCCTAGGAGTGGGATCACAGGGTCAAATGGGAGTTCCATTTCCAATTTTTTGAGGAACCTCCATACTGCCTTCCATAGTGGCTGCACCAGTCTGCATTCCCACCAGCAGTGCACAAGTGTTCCTTTTTCTCCACATCCTCTCCAGCATTTGTCGTTTGTTGATTTGTTGATGATGGCCATTCTGCCAGGTGTGAGATGGTACCTCATTGTTGTTTTGATTTGCATCTCTCGGATGATTAGTGACTTTGAGCATGTTTTCATATGTCTCTTGGCTTTCTGAATGTCCTCTTTTGAAAGGTGTCTATTTAGATCCTTTGCCCATTTTTTGATTGGATTGTTTATCTTCTTTTTGTTAAGTTGTATGAGTTCCCTATAAATTTTGGAGATTAAGCCCTTATCAGATACGACGTTGGCAAATATGTTTTCCCATGCAGTGGGTTTTCTTGTTGTTTTGTTGATGGTTTCTTTTGCTGTGCAGAAGCTTTTTATTTTGATGTAGTCCCATTTGTTCAGTTTCTCTTTAGTTTCAACTGCCCTAGGAGCTGTATCAGTGAAGAAATTGCTTTGGCATATGTCTGAGATTTTGTTGCCTTTGTATTCTTCTAGAATTTTTATGGTTTCCTGTCGTACATTTAAGTCCTTTATCCATTTTGAGTTTATTCTTGTGTATGGTGTAAGTTGGTGGTCTAGTTTCATTTTCTTGCATATGTCTGTCCAATTTTCCCAACACCATTTATTGAAGAGACTATCTTGGCTCCATTGTATGTTCATGCCTCCTTTGTCAAAAATTAATTGAGCATATTGGTTCGGGCTAATTTCTGGACTCTCTATTCTATTCCACTGATCTATATGCCTGTTCTTGTGCCAGTACCAGGCAGTTTTGAGAACAGTGGCTTTGTAATACAGCTTGATATCTGGCATTGAGATCCCACCTACTTTGTTCTTTCTCAGGATCGTTGCAGCTATTCGGGTTCTTTTTTTATTCCAGATGAATTTTTGGAGAGTTCGTTCTAGATCTGTGAAGAAGGCCATTGGTATTTTAATGGGAAGTGCGTTGAATGTATAGATTGCTTTGGGTAGTATGGACATTTTAATGATGTTGATTCTACCAATCCAAGAACATGGTATGTTCTTCCATCTGTTTATGTCTTCCTCTATCTCTTTTTTCAACATCCTGTAGTTTTCTGAGTAGAGGTCTTTAACCTCTTTAGTTAAGTTTATTCCTAGGTATCTTAATTTTTTTGGTGCGATGGTAAATGGGATTGTTTTTCTGATCTCCCTTTCTGAAAGTTCACAATTGGTGTATAGAAATGCCTCAGATTTCTTGGGGTTAATTTTGTATCCTGCTACATTGCCAAATTCATGTATTAAGTCTAGTAGCTTTTTGATGGAGTCTCTAGGGTTTTGTATGTATAATATCATGTCATCTGCAAATAAGGACAGTTTTACTTCCTCTTTTCCAATTTGGATGCCTTTTATTTCTTCTTCTTGCCTAATTGCAATGGCTAATACTTCCAGGACTATGTTGAACAGGAGTGGTGAGAGTGGGCATCCCTGTCTTGTTCCTGTTCTTAGGGGAAATGGTGTTAGTTTTTGTCCATTGAGTATGATGTTGGCTGTGGGCCTGTCATATATGGCTTTTATTATGTTGAGGTATGATCCTTCTATTCCCACCTTTCTGAGAGTTTTTATCAAAAATGGGTGTTGGATTTTGTCGAATGCTTTTTCTGCATCAATTGATATGACCATGTGGTTTTTTTCTTTCAATTTGTTTATGTGATGTATCACATTTATTGATTTACGGATGTTGTACCATCCTTGCATCTCTGGGATAAATCCTACTTGGTCATGGTGTATGATCCTTCTGATGTACTGCTGGATCCGATTTGCTAAGATTTTGTTGAGGATTTTGGCATCTATGTTCATGAGGGATATTGGCCTGTAATTCTCTTTCATTGTGATGTCTTTACCTGGTTTTGGTATTAGGGTGATGCTGGCTTCATAGAATGAGCTTGGAAGCGTTCCTTCCTCTTGAATTTTTTGTAGTAGTCTGAGGAGGGTGGGTTTTAGTTCTTCCTTGAATGTTTGGTAGAACTCCCCTGTGAAGCCATCTGGCCCTGGGCTTTTGTTTGCTGGAAGCTTTCTGATGACTGCTTCAATTTCTTCCATAGTTATTGGCCTATTGAGGTTTTTAGATTCTTCCTGATTGAGTTTTGGAATGTTGTATTTTTCTAGGAATTTGTCCATTTCCTCCAGGTTGTCCAGTTTGTTGGAGTAGAGTTGCTCGTAGTATTGTTTAACAATCATTTGTATTTCTGTGGGGTCTGTTGTTATTTCGCCTCTATCATTTCTGATTTGGTTTATTTGGGACCTCTCTCTTTGCTTCTTGGTGAGCCTGGCTAGGGGTTTGTCAATCTTGTTTATCCTTTCAAAGAACCAGCTCTTGGTTTCATTGATTTTCTGTATTGTTTTTTTGGTCTCTATTTCATTGATTTCTGCTCTAATCTTTATTATCTCCTTCCTTCTGCTCACTCTGGGGTTTTCTTGTTGCTCTCTTTCTAATTCTTTGAGTTGTAGAGTTAGATGATTTACTACCATTTTTTCTTGTTTTTTGAGATAGGCCTGTAGAGCTATAAACTTTCCTCTCAGGACTGCTTTCATTGTGTCCCAGAGGTTTTGGATTGTTGTGTTTTCACTGTCATTAGTGTCCAGGATGTTTTTAATTTCTTCTTTGATGTCATCGGTAACCCAATCAATATTTAATAACATGCTATTCAGCTTCCAAGTGTTTGAGTATTTTCGGTTGTTTTTATTGTAGTTTATTTCTAACATTATGCCATCGTGGTCTGTGAAGAAGCTTTTTATGATTTCAATCTTCTTGAATTTGTGGAGACTTTGCTTGTGACCCAATATGTGGTCTATTTTTGAATATGTCCCATGAGCACCTGAGAGGAATGTATATTCCGCAGCTGTGGGGTGAAGTGTTCTGAAGATGTCAATTAAGTCCATCTGATCTAGTGAGTCATTTAGGATTGCTGTTTCTTTGCTGAATTTTTGTCTAGCGGATTTATCCAGTGATGTCAGTGGTGTATTAAAGTCCCCTACTATGATTGTATTGTTGTCGATCTCTCCCCTGATATCTTCCAGAAGTTTTCTTATGTATGTGGGTGCTCCTGCATTGGGTGCATATATGTTTACCAGGGTTATATCTTCTTGTTGTATTGATCCCTTTAGTATTATGAAGTGGCCTTCCTTATCTCTGGTTATGGCCTTCACTTTGAGATGTATTTTGTCAGATATAAGTATTGCTACCCCAGCTTTCTTTTCCTTTCCATTTGAGTGAAAGATATTTTTCCATCCCTTCACTTTCAGTCTGTGTGAGTCCCTTCTAATGAGGTGGGTCTCTTGTAGACAGCAGAAGTATGGGTCATGTTTTTTTATCCATTCAGCCACTCGATGTCTTTTGGTTGGAGCATTTAATCCATTTACATTTAAAGTTATTATTGAAAGGTATTTGTTTGAAGCCATTTCTTTTTTTGTGTGTGTGTATGTGGCTGTTTTCTTTCTGAGCTTGATATTTCTTCTGTTTAGACCAGTCCCTTTAGCATTTCTTGCATGGCTGGCTTGGTGGTGATAAACTCCCTTAGCCCTTTTTTGTCTGTGAAGCTTCTTATTTCCCCTTCAATTTTGAATGATAGCCTTGCTGGATAGAGTATTCTTGGATTCAGTCCTTTGCTTTGCATCACTTTGTAGATTTCCGTCCATTCTTTTCTGGCCTGATGTGTTTCTGTTGAGAAATCATTTCATAATCTAATGGGAGATCCCTTGTATGTTACTTTCCGTCTCTCTCTTGCAGCCTGTAAGATTCTCTCTTTATCCTGAACATTTGCCATGGTAATTATGATGTGTCTTGGTGTGGGTCTTTTCGGGTTCACCTTGTTTGGAACTCTCTGGGCTTGTGTGACTTTTTTCTTCCCCACCTCAGGGAAGTTTTCTGATATTATTTCTTCGAATAGGTTTTCTAATCCATGTTCATCTTTCTGTTGTTCTGGCACCCCTATTATTCGTATGTTGTTTCGTTTCATGTTGTCCCAAAGCTCCCTTAGGCTCTCCTCCTGTCTTTTAATTTTTTTCTCCATTTGCCGTACAGTTTGAGTGTGTTTTGCTTCCTTGTCTTCTAATTCACTAATTCGGTCCTCTGCTTCTCCCAGTCTACTGTTGATACTTTCAATGGAGTTTTTTATTGAAGCTATGTCACTCTTCATTTCTTCTTGGGACTTACTTAAGTTGTTGATTTTTTCATCTGTTTCTTCTAGCTTCTTGCATAAGTAGTTGAGTTTTTCATCTGTTTCTTCTTGCTTCTTGAACATGTGGTGCATGTACTCTAGGAACCTTATTCTGAATTCTTTTTCCGTCATGTTGCATATCTCTGTCTCACTTAGCTGCTTTTCTGGGGAGTCCTCCTTTTCTTTCCTTTGGGGGTTTCTTTGCCTACCCATGTTTGATCTCGCTGACATATGTAGATGTTGAGATGTTCAGTGGCTGCTCCCTGGGTTGCAGGGGCTCCTTGGGTTGTGGTTGCTGCTCAGATGATTGCGGTAGCAGCTGCTTTCCAGTTGGCAGCAGCTCCTCTGGTGGGTGTTGTTCACAGCTGTGTTGGCTCTTCTGGCTGGTGGGGGGAGACTTCACGTACAGTTGCTGTTCCACAGACAGAGGGTGTGGTGATCTGGAGGCTGTGGTGATCAGGAGGCTGCGGTGCTCAGGGGGCTGCTGTTGCTTGGACCTGCTGCGTTGATTTAAAGGCACAAAATACAACAGAGCAAGGCACAACGTACCAGGCACTGAACACAAGTATATTCACAATATTAATAACCCCAAATAAAGGTGACCACCCGAATTAAGAGAATTAGGGGATAAGGGAGAAAGAAGAGAAGAAGATAAAAGAGAGAACAGAAAAGAAAAATAAGAAAAAAACAAACAAAAAAGGAGTGCAAAAATAGAATTGGGAAAAAAGAGGGGGAAAAAAAAGAGAGCGAAAAAAGAGAATGAAGTAGAAGCGGGGAAGAGACTCCCCGTATGAGGAGCAAACTCCAATAGAACTGCCACTAATCTCAACAAATTCCAGCAACAGATCCGTGGAGATGAATGCAAACTACAAACCACCAATAATATCCAGAGGGGTAAGGGAAAACAGAAGCATAAAAATAACTGGGGTGGGGTGGGGGAGGGAAGGGAAAAACCAGCAGAAAAAAAAAGAAAAAGAAAAAGAAAAAGAAAAAGAAAAACAACCTCACAACCAGTTCTAAAAAAGAAGAAAAAACACAAAACAAACAAACAAACAAATTAAAAAAAAAAAAAAAAGCCCAATATATTCAACAATCAAGAAAACAATAGAAAGATAAGAGAGAAAAAAAATGTTTGGAAATTGAAGAAGGATAAAGAATAGGTGTATAAGGATTTAGAGCAGTAGATTGGAAATAGGATATATAAGTAGGGTGGAATTAGACAGGGGGTAAAAAGAGGGAATTGGGAAAGTCTGGAGCAGGAATAGGGTAAGAGAAACAGGACACCAAAAGGGGAAAAGTAAGGAAGAGGGTTTTAGCAAAGAGGTGGAATTGAGATAGGGAAAATTAATGCTAAAGGAACGATGAAAATAGAATGGAGAACACTAATCCCAAAAGAAAATAAAGAGAAAATAAAATGGCACTTTAAAAAATGGTAAAATGGTAGCAGTAATAATACTGGTTAAAAATAAAAATGTGGTAATTGAAAGGGTAAAATCAGGTGATGGAAAAAGAAGAAAAAGAGAAAAAAAAATTTGGTTTCTTAGTAAAAAGGTGAAAAAATTAAAAAGAAAAAGAAAAAGAAAAAATTTGCAGTAGTGATGGTCTTTCGGTTCTTCTACTCTTCAGCCTGGTTCGCCTCAGTCCTGCCAGGTATTTAGGAGGGTGTTGAATTTGCCTGCATTACACTGTTCCTCAGTGTTGTAAATCACAGTCCTGATTTTAAAGCAGGCCGTATTTGTGATCCAGTCTGCCTTAATTTGTATTCCCCTAAGAGTCAGTTTGTGGCTCAGCCTCTGGGTGGCAGTGTTTTTGGGTTGGCCTCTGAGGCTATACAGCTTCTCTATCCTTTTTTAATCCTTACCCTGCTCTGTGTTGTTGGTGGGACTGAAAATCCCTCTATAGGCCAGACCCTGGTAACTCCCAGGGGCTAATCAGCTTGTTTTAGTCCTTTATCTCATACAGGGTGGAATCTGGGAGTGGCTGTGCTCCTTGCCTGGGGGGCTGGGGGGAGGAATTCCACCCTCTGGAGGAATGGCTGCCCCAGTCCTGGGCCCAGGGGGGTCTCAGCACTCAATTCGCTGCCACCTCCTCCGGCTCCCCCTCTTTCCTCAGCCTCTCCCCAGATTCCCCTCGTCTGCACCTTCACCCTCTCTTCAGCACAGGTGAGTGCCTGTATCCGAACTGTCCTATGAGCAGGGTTCAGTGAAAACAAAGAAACAGACAAACGCCGGCTGGCCGCGGAAACGCTCCCCTCTTACCGGTCTGGGAAACGCTCCTCTCTTATGGGCACTGCATGGTCTGATCAGTTCCTCAGGATGCCCCCTTTAGTCTCAGTTCTCCGCAGTCACAAAATCCAAATCTCAAATCTCCTGGCGCCAGCAAACCCGCGGAACTCCTTACCCTGGTCAGGGTCTGTGTCTGTCCCAAGAGACGCGGCTGTCTGCCATGCGGTCTCCCTCCGACCCTCTGGGCTCAGGTCTGGCAAACTTTCCTGCCCAGATCCCTGGTTTTTAACCTTTCCAGGGGAGGTCTGCCCTTCCAGGCTGCAAGCCGTCTCACCAGCTGAGTAAATTTGCCAATTCGGGGTGGGTGTTATTAGTTTCAGCTGCTTACTCCGTTTGCTCCGGGACAAGACCTGGGACGCGTCTGCCTATATCGCCGCCATCTTTCTCCCCTCCCCTTTGCTCTTTTCTTTCCAATAACTAGCTAAGGGTGGTAATACTTTAAAGCATTAGCTTAAAGAACAATAGTTTTTAAAAAGCAGGAAAATTTATATTACTTGAAAAGCAGACAAAAGATGTAAATTTGTATATTGCTTTATTTCTACTGGGAAAAATAGTCTCAAAGTCTATTTTGGAATACATGTGGATGTTCTGAAAACAGGGGCTACATATTATTATTCTTTACTAGAGGTCCAGTGCACAAATTCATGGACCGGTGGGGTCTGGCCCTCCTGCCCCGATTGGGCCAATCAGGCCAGGCCAGCCAGGGGGAGGGGCTGCGGGCAGGCCTGACCTGCCACTGATCAGGATTAGGGGGGCTGATCAGGGGTGGGGCCGGCTGGGGGGGAGGAGCCGTGGGCAGTTGGCTGCCTGGCCCCATCCCCTGGTCGAACTCCCGGTGGAGGAGACAATTTGTATATTAGTCTTTTATTATATAGGATTTTTCTAGGACACAATTGAGTTGTATATACAAAGATAAACCAAGGGTCTGTTTGTCGTAAATGTTTTCTCCCATGTCCCGCGTGGTTCAGGGTTCAATATCTGGAAGAGGAGCCGCACACAAATGAAATAGAAAAGACAAGAGATAGTTTGGAAATATTGGGGGACCAGGCGGCTAAGTCCAACTCAAGAGGAAGGACTTCCACCCGTGCTCAGTCCGCACCAACCTTTTATAGTCTGAGGTAAACAATGCAGTGGTTTCCATAGTTACAGTTCTTGTGAGTTTCACCTGTTTTGATCATGTTTACACTCCCTGCACTTCCCTCAGCCCATTAGCTTCCCAGGTAAGATCTAGGGAGTGTTATAAGGTCAAGCCTAATTATGCTAAGAGGACTGAGCCCTCTAAGCTGGGACTTGTTTGTGACTTTGCCAGCAGGTCAGTCCGAGGCTCAACTCTATATCAGTTTCCCACAGTCTGTCTACATAGAAATTGTTAAGTTCCAGTCTATAGGGGTTCTCAGCTATCACTTAAAATGCATTAATAAGGGAAAAATGTATTTTGTTGACTTTCTCTTTAGGAAGATCATTACATTCTGATACAAGGGATTCTTTGGTATGTTAGAGGTGATTCATTAGGAAGCTAGACTTCAATGAGTATGCTCAAGAGTAAGAGATGAGTAGCAAATTGCTTCTCAAAGAACATGTGTTTTATTTTGTGTGTTTTGTTTGTTTGTTTGTTTGTTTATTTGTTTACTGTGGGGCTTTAGTGTTTTCTGAGTAAGTCCAAAGTGGCAGAAAAGCAAAGAGCCAAATAAAAGAGGAAATTGAGCTATTCCACCAGTAGCTCTTTCTAACAAGAGACCCTCAGTCTCCTATCTAAATAAATATTTAGAATTTACACAATGTCTGTAAAAGAGTCAGCAAAGTGTCAGCCTCATCCAAGTCCCTACACGCTTCATTTTCAATCTGCTTGTGTATTGGCTGTTATAGGTGTTGTGTACATGTTTCCCTTCTTGTTACAGGACATTTCTGCAAACAGGATATAGGGAAAGCCAATCTTTCTCTACTTACACATTTGAAAATTACAGACTAGATAAGGCAGATTCTGTTGGAGACTATCAATTTCATCAACATTTCCGAAAACATCTCTCTGTTCCTTATGCCATAAGCCAGCTGTCTCAGTTGCCCCAGCTTTACTCATTCTCGTGCATCTAGTACCTCTACCATGTAGAGCTGCTGTCAGACAATTCTCTCAATCTGGCATTATCAGTGTCTTTTCAAGATGCAGCAGAGTCCTGATGAACTGAGAGTATTGATACTCTTATAATTAATCTAATTATTAATAATAGGAAAGGAGTGCCTGTTAATGTAAAAACATTCAAACCTGTAAAGAAATTTTGTGAGTTTATTTGAGCCAAACTGTCGACAATTGACAGGAAGCAGAACCTCAATGGATTGAGATAATGCTCCAGAGGATGGTGGTCTTTCATGTGGTCTTTTTTTTTTCTTGTCCACACAACCTATGAACCAGGAGGTCACAGTTCCATCCCCAGTCAGAGCACATGTCTGGGTTTTGGGCTCAATCATCATTAGGGGGCATGCAGCAGACAGCCAATCAATGATTCTCTCTCATCATTGATGTTCTATCTCTCTCCCTTTCCCTTCCCCTCTGAAATCAATAAAAATATAGTTTTAAAAACTAACAGGAAAGGAACAAAGGGAAGGCCAGATATTATAGGCAAGTTATTTGGGAAGAAGCTTCACCAAGAAGCTACAACTTTACACTGCCCAGGGTTCCAACAGAGGGGAGATAGATGCATGCCCAGTAAGTTGGGAGGACTAGCAAAGGTGCTTACTTACTATCAGTCACACTTGGGAGCAGGTCATTGCCCAGAATGGCCATTGAAAGGGCACAAAATTTGGGATATTTAATCTCCTAAACAAAGGAGCTCACTCTCTTGTGCTCTTGATTGCTGCTAGGTTTCTCTTGGTTGCTCTTGTGCTCTTTTGGTCTCCCTTGATTTCTCTTGGCTCTCCTGGCTCCCCTGCAATCGCCCACATGGCTCCTGGCCATGTGGACACCACATACAATGGACTAATGGACTGTAACTAGCCTGATGCTGAACTGACCCAGCTGCAACATGGAATGGAAACTCGGGACATTGACTTTGTTTTTAGCTCTATTATAATTCCAACTACACTTCTTCTATGGCTGGACTAAGGGACATGGTACTTTGGAAACCCGGGGATGTAATTCCACACAAATAAAACCACTCATTCTCCCATGCAATCTCAGAAAATTCTTTTTCTCAAGATATCATAAGGACTCCATCCCAAGCACTCAGTGGGGAAAGGGACCTCCCAATGACAGTATTTGGCCAGGTCTTTTGAATCTTGACACATTGCAGCAAGCTGACCCAACTATGGCCCTATTTTCTCTAATCATCATTAAAGATGTAAGTCCCTTAGATCATCCATTTTCCCTTTAGTTTTCTTAACCCATTATTGTTCTACCTGACAAACTCACAATTTTTTTTACATGCTCTCTGAGAAACTTCTGTTCTTCAGTTATTAGATTCCCATTTGTCCTCAATCTCTTCACTGATCCTTCAGGCAATGCTTACCCTTAAGTGAGCATGGGCTCTTCCTTGAAAAAATCTTTGCAGCTTTCACCAGTAAAAGGAAGGCTGTCATCCTACCAAACCCTTCATTTTCTGGTCTGTGATTTGTTGGATCCATGGCCAGAGGCTGCTAATTGTCTGGTTAGTTATTCCCTTTCCTTCTGTGGCAATGGAGTGCCAATTTTTAGCTGAGTCATAGTCATCTTGAGTAAGGATATTTTCCAGAATCCCTTAAAACTGGGTGGCTTGCAACTAAGTTCTGTTTAACAGGATATCAGTAGAATTAGTGTATATAACTTCCTCAAATGACTGTAAAAGAAAGAAATAGCCCTTCTTAATTCTCCCTCCTGTTAGCTGCAAGGTGGATATGCTGGAGCTGGACCAGTTGTAACTTGAAAGGAAGCCACAAAGTAGTATATCATACTAATATCTATTTCCATGCACATAGCATAGTAATAAGATAAAACGAACTAACACTAGTAGGCCAACTATGACATATTGATTAATTAAAATATTAAATATTTTTTTAATTTTTAAAAAATGATATTATTTTTATTTTGAAGAAATACAGATCATCTAATTAAATTTTTATTCAATTATGAAATAATTTCTGTAACATCCTGACAAGCATTTGCTAATCTTTCTTTTAAAACTGCTTAGAAGGAGCTATCACACAACATAATTCATTAATATTTATGTTATGTGGATGCAGTTATTTCAATGGTGCTTTGGAAGGATAGAGGTAAACGGGATCGAATCCCATGTTGAACATAGAAGTCCTAGAAATTTTGAATTTCGTAGTGTTGACACTTCTAGTAACACATTGAGACTTAACTCTTCATAGCTTCTCTCATTTGGTTTTTAGCTAACTTTGGAGATGAAGCCAAGTCTAGTAAAGAGAGCTTGTTGAGCAAATTGAAGAACACATACCCTCCCTAATGAAAGTAATTTTACTGAGCTCCAGCTATATAATTCATGAAATTTCTCTTTTATCCCGTCCTTAGTTTCATTCACCTTCAGTTGTAGAAATAGCTTTCAGTTAAAGATAAAACAAACTAACACTAGTAGGCCAACTATGACATATCTGTGTACTATATCTAGCCTAAGAGTCCCAGAATGTGACCACCATGTTAGATAACATGATTTAAGAATAATCTCTTCCCTTTGGACTTTTTTTTTGTATCAGAAGCTTAGTTATGCCTTGCATTGGAAAAACTGATAAGAAATAAAGTTTTGAGGACAGAAAAGCCAAGAACTGGGGAGCATTCTCAACTTAGGTGCCTCTATGAGTTTCATGACATCATGGAAAGAGACAATGAGATTATATGTATGACATTAAAAATTTAATCACAGTAGGGCTGGGACTAATCATTTGAAAGGAAAAATAATATCTCTCTTGCACATGGTTTCTATCTTTGTATGGCCCTAATCACCAATATATATTTTTTAAATTACCTTTACTCTTGAAAATAATACAGATGTACCCTCTTTCCCACATTGACCCCTTCTAGCTTGCCCCCTACCCCAATCCTAGGCCTTCACCACACTATTGTCAGTGTCCATGGGTTATGCATATATGCATGTCAGTTCTTTGGTTAATCTCTTTCACCCCCACCCCCTCACCTTTCCTCTGAGATTCATCAGTCTATTCCATGTTTCTATGTCTCTGGATATATCCCAAGCTTTTTAAAATACATATCTATGTATCTATCTATCTATCTATCTATCTATTTAGATAGGTAGATATAGATATAGATATATCCTATCTAATAAAAGAGAAAGATGCAAATTGACCATGGCCCCAAATGCTTCCCATTGGCTAATCAGGGAGATATGCAAATTAACTGCCAACCAAGATGGCAGCCGGCAGCCAGGCACCTGAAGCAAACAGGAGGCTTGCTTGCTCCAGTGATGGAGGAGGCCAAGGTTCCCCGCCTGCTGCTGCCGGCCTCTGAGCTGCAACTCTAAGAAACATTGTTGCAAATATAGAAGGTAAACGTTTCCCAGAAACCTGCTTTCAGCCAGCCAGGCTTCAGCCAGCAGGATTGCAACAGTGTTACAATTATAGAACCCAAACAAACCCAGATCCCTGCTTTCAGCAGCAGAGGTCTCATAGCTAGAGCCGAGCCTCAGAGCTAAAACTGGCTCTCAGCTCCAGTGACAGCCATAGAAGGTAAATAAATCCCTGAATAAAAAAGAAAAAAAAGAAAAAAAGGAGAGGTTGGGAGCCTCAGTTGCCTGCCAGCCTGAAAACAGCCATCATCCCCTCACCCAGACCGGCCAGGCACCCCAGTGGGGACCCCAACCCTGAAGCAACAAGATGGCGGCTAATTTGCACACTAAAGGCAGGCGGCTAATTTGCACACTAAAGGCAGGTTGTCCATGGTCTGGGACCCGGATCTGTGACCCTGCTGGTCGGGGGGCAGTGCTTGAGGTTGTCCACGGGACCAAGATACAGATCTGTGACCCTATCGGGCGGGGGGCAGCGCTTGAGACTGTCCGCAGTCCCGGGACCCGGATCCATGACCCTTCCCGGTGGGGCGGCAGCTCGCACAGGGGCAGATCAGCGAGGGTTGGGCAGGGCAGGATGCCTGGCTTCCGCCCAACCCCAGTCACTCTGGGCAGGTGAGCAGTGCAGAGAGCCTCTGGACAGGGAGGCAGGCCAGCAGAGGGCGGCCTGTACTCCCCACATGGCAGTGGTGACAGCTGTGAGTGCGCCAAGTGGAGCCTGTAGGCTGAGCTGAAGTAGTGCCTACAGGCCATCAGTGCCCAGGAGTGGTTGCGCAAGATCCACCCCCTGGCCCAGAAGGTGCAGGATCGCAGGGACAGCCACCATGGCTGGCCAGACTGATGTCCTCCTGGCCGCACCACAGGGGTTTGCGGATCTGCAAAGCCAGAGGCCTCAGGTGTGCACATCCCCCCTGGCATGCGAACATCCCCCAGCACACTGTCACCCTCCCCCCGTGCCTGCAACAGTTGCAAACCAAGGCGTGCACAAGCGCCCCCCACCTCTCCACAGCACTTCCATCAACCCAGCATGCCTAACACCCCCACAGGATGTGCACACATCCCCTCTGATGCACTCACGTCCTTTGGAGAGTGTCTGGGTGTTCTGGGTGTTGAGAGTGGGCACCTGTGAGATGACAGTGAGAGGGTGGAGTGGTAATGCCCTGTTCCCACGGAGGCCAGTGCAGCTACGAGATCACCTCTGGGGGGTTAATGCAGGTGCTGAGGCAGGAGCAGGTGCAGACAGACACACCTGGTGGGCGCAGGTGGCCCTTGCTGAGGTACAGTTGGTCAGTGTTCAAGATCAAGAACCCAGAGGCGGAGAGGAATTCCGACCTCTCAGTGAAACAGTGGGATAGTCAGGGCGACTGTAGAGAAGGAATGTGCACTTTGGGTGCCAGCACCCATGAGTGAAAGCTGCCCTGACTGAGCCTCGCTTGCTTGGGGCCTAGCGCACTCCTGCCAGGCAGCGGGTGACAGGACGTGCTTTTCTGAATTAATGAGAGAAAATGTTGATTCTCCTGCTTCCCACGAAGGTGGAAAGTGAAGTGGGGAGACATGTGGGGAGTGAGCGAGGTTCCCTGTCTGGGGGTTCTAAATCTGCTGTTGGTTTCTTTCACAGCTGACTAGAGATATACAGGGTGTCCCCCCCAAAATGTATACACACTTTGAATACCTATTAATTGAAATGGTTTTAAGCATAAGAAAGAAACAACAATGGAGCTGTTATCTGTTAAAAGTGTGGTGACAAACAGGTAGTTGGACATTCCTTGAGGGGGTCTCAGATTGGAGATGGTGAAGGCCAGACTGAGGGACCCCTTTCCTCCCCCCCCTACCCCATTGCACGAATTTCGTGCACTGGAATACTAATATATATATTTCAGAGAGAAAGGTGAGAGGGAGAGAGATAGACAGAAACATCAATGATGAGAGAATCATTGATTTATTGTCTCCTGCACGCCCCCTTCTGGGGAATTGAGCCTGAAACTCCGAGATTGTGCCCTGGACTGGAATCAAAGCCAGGACCCTTCAGACTGCAAGCCAATGCTCTATCCACTGAACAAAACCAGCTACGGCAGATCCCAAGCTTTTTTGAATACAGATTATTGGAAGTAGTATTAGTAGTGAACGAGCATGTAAGAATATCCTCCTGGTAAGATAAATAATAAACTCTGTCCCTTTATTGTCATTCAGGCAGCCATGAATCCCTAAAACAGTAGTCCCCTTTTATCACTTTCCAAGGTTTCAGTTATCCATGGTCAACTAAGGTCAAAAAAACTAAAATTAAAATTCCAGAAGTAAACAATTTGTCAGTTTTCAATCATATGCTCTTCTGAGTAGTGTGATGAAATCTCTCACCATCTGGCTCTGCCCCATGCAGGACAAGAATTATTCCTTTGTTCAATGTCTCCACACTGTATACACTACCTACCTTCCGTTCAAGTAACCCTTATTTTACTTAATGTTGCCACATTAACATCATTTTTATTGCAGTATATTGGTATAATTGTTTTTAATTATTGTTGTTCTTAATCTTTCACAGTGCCTAATTTATAAATTAAACTTTATTGCTGGTATATATACACACACACACGTAGGGCAGTGGTTCTCAACCTGTGGGTCGCGACCCCTTTGGGGGTCGAACGACCCTTTCACAGGGGTCGCCTAACACCATCGGAAAACACATATATAATTACATATTGCTTTTGTGATTAATCACTATGCTTTAATTATGTTCAATTCTTAACAATGAAAATACATCCTGCATATCAGATATTTACATTATGATTCATAACAGTAGCAAAATTACAGTTATGAAGTAGCAAGGAAAATAATTTTATAGTTGGGGGTTACCATAACATGAAGAACTGTATTAAAGGGTCTCGGCATTAGGAAGGTTGAGAACCACTGACGTAGGGAAAAACATGCTATATGTAAGGTTTGGTACTACCTATGGTTTCAGGCATCCACTGTCAGTCATGGAACTTATCCCCTTCAGATAAGGGGAGTCCACTGGATTTCTGTTGTGTTATCTGTTTTTTTATGTGTGTTTATAAATATATTTTGAGACTTTTTTGTTGTTGCTAAAATTCAATTATATGACATTTCTTCCTCTTGCTGCATGTGTTTGGCTTCCTTAAGAGAACACAGTTTCCTGAGTGAACACAGCTTTTTATTCCATGCTTCACTCTAGAATTATGTTGCCAATCAACTTTTAAATCTTTATAATCAATAGTTCCTGAAATCCTATCTTTTTGTCATGTTACAAGGAGGCTCAAATATATGGTGATGAAAGGAGACTTGGCTTTGCGTGGTGAACACACAATACAGAGTACTGATGATGTGTATGCTTGAAACCTATATAATTTATTAACCAATGTCACCCCAATAAAATTAATAAAATTAGAATATTTCTTTATTCTATATTTCAGAAATTTGTCATATTTGTCAAAATTCTTAAATAATTTCTGTTTGTTCCATGATCATATCTGTAGATGTTTTTTCCTGAGGTGTAATTAGTAAGAACCCAGGATATTAAAGACATTTAAAACAGCTCAATACTCTTATATTATTTTGATGTTTTTGTTTGTTCATCAAATATTTATCTAAGCCTGAAGTGTTTAGGTTTGGAGCCGGGAATGAAGTTATAACAACTAGATACAGATTTTGCTTTCCAACACTTAAAAGAAGGATCGAGGTAAACACTTGGGTTCAAATCATAGTAATAATAGTTAAAGTAATTGAGTGTTGCTATTTTATGTTTGCTTCCTTGATGCTCATTTTTTCCTAAAAGAGTTATGGGGTCAATGTCATTCATTTTACAGAAGAGGATGCTGCTGAACAGAGAGCTCCAATGAGTTAGTAAACATCTCACAACTCATAAGTAGAAGAATCAGTATTTAAATCTAAAGTTTGTATTCACACTCATTAGCCCCACTTGACTTGAAATTCTATCTCTCATTAATTCAATTGACTGTGCCCATTTTGATTTTAAGGTCATTCTTCTTAATAGAGAATCTAGAAACAAAATAGGGTTCCAAAGTAATGCTTATTTTCTGTCACCTACAGATGTGTCCTAATTTCATCATCATTGGACATATATGACTATGCAGTGCTAACACAAGCATAATATTACATTGAACAGACTGTTGAATCTCAAAGGGAAAGCAGAGGTGGTTGGGTGTGTAAGAAGAGATTAACTAAAAACTTAAATGCATATATGCATAACCCATGGACACAGACAATAGGGTGGTTAAGGCCTGGGGTGGAGATGGGTATGTGTTAGAAAGAGTTAAAGGGGAACAACAGGGGCCATCTGTCATACTTTCAACAATAAAGATAAATTTTAATATATATATATATATATATATATATATATATATATAGTCTTTTCCCAGTGATGGGAAATGTTCTTTTCATCTTCCTTATTCTAGCTTTAAACATATTTGTAAATCCCTCTAATATTGTTTGTCCTAAGACTCATTCACAACTATCCTTTCTATACATTTCAACATCTTTATCATGAAATTATCGGTTTATTCCCCTCTTTTTTGGGTTTCTTCTTCCACTTATTCATATGTCCTTTACCTGCAATTATCAAAGATATCTATGGGAGATCAAAAATGGTGGCAGAGTAAGTGGATGCAACACGAACATGCTCCCAGGGACAAACAGGTATTACAACTAAAATTCAGAAAAATTTTCTGAATAATCAATGGAAAACTCACAGGAGAGAACCCTGACATCCGAGGACCAAAAGTGGAGACCGCATAGAGATGGGTAGGAGGGATGGAGGTGCGAAAGGGCTGGCCAGGTGCTTACAGACAGGAACAGAAGTCCCGGAGAGATATCTCAGCTGTAGGGGGTTGCCATTGAGAACTTTGGGATAAAATCCCCAAGCTGGGCCCCCAGAAGAAAGCACCAGAACTGAGGAGGTTACCCACATAACATCTGGTTGTGAAAAGCAGCAGGGTGCTGTCTGCCAGAACATAACAGCTGAAAATTCAGACACCCTCTTAAAGGACCAATGCACAAAATTCCCTGTGGAGCCACCCACCTTGTGCTCTGGCAGAGGGAGGGTGAAATGTACTGGAGTTGTGAAGGCAGAAGCCAGGACTGGGGACTTGGGAGATAGAGCTCAGAATGCGGACACTCTAAGTTTTCTGTGCTGAGTCATTCCCTCATGCAGTGGAGAACATCTTTCCACATAGACATCTGCCTTGCCTGAGGGGAAGACAGTTGATACACCCTATAGAAAAATACCTTGCCCTGAGGACACTTAAGAGATTAGAAATAACAATTAGCTTCCAGGGAGTAGCAGTTGTCCAACCTGTTAAAAAAAAAAACTCTCACCACACCTGAGGACAATTGCCTGAGGGGGCAATTTAAGTCAGAATTCTATCAGTCTGTAGGCAGAGGTGGTCTCTGGATGCTTTGAGTCTTTGCCTGATCTAATTAGTCAGAAACAGCCTTTAACACTCTCCTGCACTAGAGATTGAGAGGTGGATAGGATCTACCTAATACATAGAAACAAACCCAAACAGAAAGCCAAAAGGAGGAGATAAAGAAACAACCCCCAAATTAAAGAACTAGAGAATTCTCCAGGAGAAGAGATAAATGAAGCAGAGATAAGAAACTTATCTGAAACAGAGTTCAGAGTAATGATGGTAAAGATGCTCAACAGCATGAAAATAGATATAGTAACTATAAAAAAAGAACAGTCTGAGATAAAGAATGACACACCGGTAACACAAATAAAGAACACATTGGAAGGAACACACAGCAGATTAGGGGAAGCTGAGGATCAAATCAGTGAATTAGAAGTTAGAGTTGAAAATATCACTCAACCAGAAAACCAAAAAGAAAAAAGCAATTAAAAAATAGGAGGACACACCCTAACTGGTTTGGCTCAGTGGACAGAGCATTGGCCTGTGGACTGAAGGGTCCCAGGTTCCATTCCAGTCAAGGGCATGTACTTTGGCTGCGGGCACATCCCCAGTAGGGGGTGTGCAGGAGGCAGCAGATCGATGTTTCTCGCTCATTGATGTTTCTAACTCTCTGTCCCTCTCCCTTCCTCTCTGTAAAAAATCAATAAAATACATTTAAAAAAATAGGAGGACAGCTTAAGGAAGCTCTGGGACAGTGTGAAACATAACAATATTAGAATAGCAAGTGTGCCAGAAGAGGCAGAAAGGGAGAAAAGGATAGAAAAAGTGTTTGAAGAAATGATGGCAGAAAACTTCCCTAATCTGGTAAAGGAAAAAGTTACACAAGTTCAGGAGGCACAGAGAACTCCAAACAAGAAGAACCCAAACAGTCCCACAAACAGACAAATCATAATTAAAATGCCAAAAATTAAAGACAAAGAGAGAATCTTAAAAGCAGCAAGAGAAAAGAAAACTGTTACTTACAATGGAGTTCCCATAAGGGTGACACCTGATTTCTCATCAGAAACTCTACAGGCCAGAAGGGAATGGCATGAAGTACTCAAGGTAATGGAAAGCAAGGATCTGAGACCAAAATTACTATATCCAGCATGGCCATCTTTCAAAATAGATGGTCAAATAAAGAGCTTCCCACACACACAAAAATGGCTATAGGAGTACATCACCACCAAGCCAGTATTACAAGAAATGCTAAAGGGATTGCTGTAATGAAAAGAAGAAACAGAGAGAGAAACCTAGCCATACAGAAATATAATGGCAATAAATAAGAACCTATCAATAAAAACCCTAAATGTAAATGCACTATATGCTCCAATCAAATTCATAGGATAGTAGAATGTATACAAAAACATGACCCAACTATATGCTGTTTACAAGAGACCCACATCAAAATAAAAGACACCCAGAGGATGAGAGTGAAGGGATGGAAAAAAATGTTTCCATGCAAATGGAAAATAAATAAAAGCTGGAGGAGCAACACTCATATCCAACAAAATAGACTTCAAAAAGAAGGTCATCACAAGAGACAACAAAGGTCACTACATCATACCAAAGTTAACCCAACAAGAGAATATAACCCTGGTAAACATATATGCACCCAATATAGGAGCACCTAAATGTATATAAAACAAACAAACAAACTTCTAGAGAACTTTAACAGAGAGATTAACACTAATACAGTCATAATTGGGGACTTTAACACCTCTCTGACTTCACTGGATAGATCTTCCAGACAAAAACTTAACGAAGAAACAGAAACTATAAAGGACACACTGGATCAGATGGATTTATTTGACATTTATAAAACATTTCACCACAACACAGCAGAATATACATTGTTCTCAAGTGTACATGGATCATTCACAAAGATAGACCAAATGTTAGGATAAAAAACAAGTCTCTCCAAGTTCAAGAAGATTGAAATCATATCAAGCATCTTCTCAGATCACAGTGGAATGAAATCAACCACAGTAAAAATACCCAAAAAGATTCAAACACATGGAGACTAAATAGCATGTTATTACACAATGAATGGGTTACCAAGGAGATCAAGAAAGAAATAAAAAATTTCCTGGAAACAAAATGAAAATGAACACACAACAAACCAAAATCTCTGGGACACAGCCAAAGCAGTCCTGAGAGGAAAGTTCATAGCACTACAGGCCTACCTCAAAAACCAAGAAAAATTAGCAATAAACTATTTAACCCTGCAACATAAAGAACTAGAGCGAGAACAAAAAAAGCCCAGAGAAAGTAGAAGGAAGGAAATAATAAAGATCAGAGCAGAAATGAATAACATAGAGACTAAAAAACAATACAAAACATCAATGAAAACAAGAGCTGGTTCTTAGAAAGGATGAATAAAATTGATAAACCATTAGCCAGACTCATCAAGAAACAAAGAGAGAAGACCCAAATAAATAAAATCAGAAATGAAAGTGGAGGAGTAACCACTGACACCACAGAAATACAAAAGATTATAAGAAAATACTATGAACAACTATATGCCAACAAGCTGGACAATGTGGATGAAATAGACAAATTCCTAGAAAAATACAAACTCCCAAAACTAAATCAGGAAGATTCAAAAAACCAGAGTAATCAAAAAACTCTCACCAAACAAAAGACCAGATCCAGATGGCTTCACAATGGATATTTACCAAACATTCAACGAAGAACTAACACCTATACTCCTCAAACTATTTCAGAAAATCCAAGAGGAAGGAACACTTCCAAACTCTTTTTTTTATCAGGCCAGCGTTATCCTAATTCCAAAACCAGATAAAGACACTACAAAGAAAGAGAATTACAGGCCAATATCCCTGATGAACATAGATGCTAAAATCCTCAACAAAATGTTAGCAAACCACATCCAGCAATATATTAAAAAGATCATACACCATGGACAAGTGGGATTTATTCCAGGGGTGCAAGGTTGGTACAATATTTGCAAATCAAACGTGATACATCACATAAACAAATTGAAAGATAAAAATCACATGATCATGTCGATAGATGAAGAAAAAGCATTCGACAAAATCCAACACCCATTTTTGATAAAAAGTATAAGCAAAGTGGGAATAGAGGGAGCATATCTCAACATGATAAAGGCCATATATGACAAACCTACAGCCTACATCATACTTAATGGGCAAAAACTAAAACAATTTCCCCTTAGAATGGGAACAACACAGGGATGCACACTTTCACCACTCCTGTTTGACATACTATTGGAAATGCTAGCCATAGTGAGCAGACAAGAAGAAGAAATAAAAGGCATCCAAATTGGAAAAGAAGAAGTATTTCCAGATGACATGATATTGTACATAGAAAACCCCAAAGACTTCATCAAAAAACTACTAGACTTAATAAATGAATTTGGCAATGTAGCAGGATACAAAATTAACACCCAGAAATCTATGGCTTGTTTTATATATCAACTAGAGGCCCAGTGCACAAAATTCATGCATGGGGGGCCGGGGGAGGGCGTCCCTCAGCCCGCCTGCCACCTTGGGGGATGTCCGACTGCCGGTTTAGGCATGATCCTGCACTGGAAGCTGGACATCCCTCTCACAATCCGGGACAACTAGCTCCTAACTGCTCTCCTTCCTGCCTGCCTGATCACCATTAACCACCTCTGCCTGACTGCCTGATTGCCTCTAACCACTCACCTGCCTGCCTGATTGTGCCTAACTGCTTCTGCCTGCCTGCCTGATCGACTCTAACCACTCACTTGCCTGACTGAACACCACTAACCGCCACTTCCTGATCGCCCTTAACCACTTGCCTGCCTGACTAATCACCCCTAACACCTCTGCCTGCCTGCCTGATCACCCCTAACCACACCGCCTGCCTGCCTAATCACCCCTAACTGCTCGTCTGCCTGCCTGATCACCCCAAATGCCTCTGCCTCAACCCCCACTGCCGCGACTTCATTCAGAAGGGCGTCTGTAATGACATCCGGAAGGGTGTTTGGCTGTCCAGTCTAATTAGCATATTATGCTTTTATTATTATCGATAATTAACTCACAGAAAGAGAAACTAAAAAAGTAATCCCATTTACCATTTCAACAAAAAAGAAATTAAGATACCTAGGAATAAACTTAACTAAGGAAGTAAAAGACCTGTACACAGAAAACTATAGGATATTGAAAAAAGAGATAGAGGAAGACATAAAGAAATGGAATAATATACTGTTTTCATGGGTTGGTAGAATCAACGTCATTAAAATGCCCATAGTACCCAAAACAATCTATAGATTCAATGCAATCCCTATTAAGATACCAATGGAATATTTCACAGAAGTAGAACAAACCTTCCAAAATTTCATGTGGAATAAAAAAAGACCCCAATTAGCTGCAGCAATATTGAGAAAGAGGAACAATGTTGGAGGGATAACAATACCAGATATCAAGCTATATTGAAAAGCCACTGTTCTCAAAACTGCCTGGTACTGGCACAGGAACTGACATATAGACCAATGGAACAGAACAGAGAACCCAAAAGTCAACCCGAGCCATTATGCTCAATTAATATTTGACAAAGGAGGCAAGAGCACACAATGGAGTCAAGACAGTCTCTTCAGTAAATGGTGTTGGGAAAATTGGATAGATCCATGCAAAAAAATGAAAGTAGACCACCAACTTACACCATACACAAAAGTAAACTCAAAATGGATAAAGGACTTAAATGTAAGACAGGAAACCATAAAAATCTTAGAAAATCCTTAGGCAGCAAAATATCAGACGTATATTGTAGCAATATCTTTACCAATGCAGCTCATAGGGCAATGGAAACTAAGTAGAAAATAAACAAATGGTACTATGTAAAAATAAAAGCCTTCTGCAGCAAAAGAAACAATCAAGAAAATAAGAAAGCCCATTACATGGGAGAACATATTTGCCAATGTTATTTCTGAAAAGAATTGAATCTCCAAAATTTACAGGGAGCTCATACAATTTAACAAAAGGACTATAAACAATCCAATAAAAAAATGGGCAATGGACCTAAATAGATACTTTCTGAAATAGTACATACAGAAGGCCAAGAGATATATGAAAACATGCTCAAAGTCACTAATCATGCGAGAGATGCAAATCAAAACAGCAATGAGGTATCACTCACACCTGTACCTGTCAGAATGGCTAACATCAACAAATCAACAAATGACAAGTGCTGGAGAGGATGTGGAGAAAAAGGAACACTCGTGCACTGCTGGTGGGAATGCAGACTGGTGCAGCCACTGTGGAAAACACTATGGTGTTTCCTCAAAAAATTAAAAATGGAGATGCTATTTGACCCAGTGATCCCACTTCTAGGAATATATCCCAAGAAATCAGAAACACCATTCAGAAAGGATATATGTACCTCTACGTTCATAGTAGCACAATTTACAATAGCTAAGATTTGGAAACAGCCTAAGTGACCATCAGCAGATGATCAGATTAAAAACAGTGGTACATCTACACCATAGAATACTACGCTGCTGTAAAAAAGAAGGAATTCTTACCATTTGCAACAGCATGGATGGACCTGAAGAGCATTATGATAAGCGAATTGAGCCAGTCAGAGAAAGATAAATATCACATAATCTCACTCATATGTGGAATATATGAACAAAAAAACTGATGACCCAAAATGGAGCTAGAGAAAAAAATATTTTAGACTATAATAGCAGTAATCTTGTTATTTGCAGATTTTTAATATTTCCTACAAAGTTTTGATATTATACTATGTTAGTACAGTTTTGATAATATTATTATATTTAATATTTTCTTGAAATATTAATATTTATTGCATGTAACATTATTATACTTAAAATCATTTTTCTTGAAAAAAAAAGACATCTGTGGTGAGCAGTATTTTAAATGCCATTATGCTAAGTAAAATAAGCCAGACACAGAAAGGGAAAAACTAAGTAATCTCTCTAATATGTGAGATCTAAAAAATGTCAAGTACATAGAGACGAGAGTAGAATGGTCTTAAACTTGTGGTTGGGGGGTGGGAATGGAGAGATGCAGCTCTTAGAGTACAAAGAGACAGTTGTGCAGGATGAAAGTCTAGAGAACTAACGTTCTGCATGATGACTATCCTATCTAATAAAAGAGAAACATGGTAATTAGCCATATGGCCGCTACCCTTCCCATTGGCTAGATATGCAAATTAACTGCCAGCCAAGATGGAGGCTGGCAGCCAGGCAGCTTGAAGCGAACAGGGAGGCTTGCTTGCTCCAGTGACTGCGGACTCCAACGTTCCCCGCCTGACTTGCTGGGCCTCTCAGCTGCAGCTCTAAGCAACTATGTTGCAAATATAGAAGCTAAACAAAACCCCAGAAACCTGCTTTAGTCAGCGGGCTTCAGCCAGCCGGACCGCAACATTGTATCAAATACAGAAGGTAAACAAAGGCCAGAAACCTGCTTTCAGCAGCCAAGGCCTCAGAGCTAAAGCTGGCCCAGAATAAAAAAAGAAAAAAGAAAAAAAGGACCGGTTGGGAGCTTCAGTCACCCGCCAGCCTGAAAACGGCCCTCAGCCCCTCAGCCAGACTGGCCAGGCACCCCACCCTGATCCAGGACACCCTTTAGGGCAAACCAGCCAGCCCCCACCCGTGCACCAGGCCTCTATTCTATATAGTAAAAGGGTAATATGCCTCCCGGCACCGGGATCAGCTAATCAGCGTGACAGGAGGCAGCGTCCAAACCCCCTGATCAGCCCTGCTCTGTGCCTGATAGGGGGGAGCTCCCCAATCCCCTGATAGCCCTGTGGCTCTGTGTGTGACAGGGTGTGGCGCCCCAACCCCCTCTCCCCCCACGGTCCCTGCTTTGTGTGTGAAGGGGTAGAGCCATAACCTCCCCATTGGCCCTGCCCTGAGTGTGACAGTGGCGGCACCCCAACCCCCTGATCAGCCCTGCTCTGTGGGTGATAGAGGGCGGTGCCCCAACCCCCTGATCCGCCCTGCTCTGTGTGTGACAGGGGGTGGCGCCGCAACTTCCCTATCGACACTTACTTGAGTGTGACAAGGGGCGGTGCCCCAACCCCCCAATCGGCTGTACCTTGAGCATGACTAGGGTTGGCATTGCAACCTCCCGATCCATCCTGCTCTGTGCATGACAGGGGGTGGCGCCCCAACTCCCCAATCGGCCCTGCTCTGAGCCCGACCAGGGGCTGCACCTAGGGATTGGGCCTGCCCTCTGCCACCCGGGAGCAGGCCTAAGCCAGCAGGTTGTTATCTCCCGAGGGGTCCCAGACTGCGAGAGGGCACAGGATGGGCTAAGGGACCCCCTCTCCCCACCGAGTGCACACATTTTTGTGCACCGGGCCTCTAGTCTATATATATAAAAAGAGGTAATATGCAAATTAGGCCGGGATGACATAACAGGTCACGGCCAGACAGGAGGAGGTTGCCCGCATAGGTGAGGCCCGGAAGCAGAGACAGAGACAGACACGAGGGCCCTGTCTGAGCTGGCCCAGCAGCTCTGGCGGCCCAGAGAGGACCCAGATGGGGGACTGGGGAGGCCTGGGGCTGGCCCAGCTGCCATGCCTGCTCAGGCAGCCCCAGAGCGGACATAGGCAGGGGGCAGGGGAGGCGTGGGGCGGAAGTCAGGCGCGGGTCCCTGCAGCCTGACTCCCAAGGCGGCCTGTGGGGTGCCTCCTCACACAGCGGGAGGCAGGGTGCCTCCTTGTGTGATTTCAATTCCGCGCTGGGCCTCTAGTGGTTAATAATAGTGTATTAAATTCTAGAAATTTGCTAAGAGAGTAGATTTCAGGTACTTTATTACATATAAAAATGGTACCTATGTGAGATGATATGTTAGTTAGCTTGGCTGTAGTAATCACTTCACTATGTGTGTACATAAAATAATTCTTCACACTTAAATATATATAATATTACTAAAAACTAATTTTTGATAGTCGGGGGAGAACCAAGATGGCGGCATAGGTAAACACCGGAGACTGCTGCTGCAAACAACCACTTCAAAAATACAACTAGAAGACGGAACAGACATCACCCAGAACCACAGGAATGCTGGCTGAGGAGAGACTCTTCAACTAGAAGGAAAAAGAACAGCAAACCGAGGTTCACAGGCGGCGCACTGTGGAAAATACAAAGGTACCAAGGTGCGCGCGCAAAATGGGCTGGTGGCTGAGGGCGCGGTTGTCGTTTTCAGTCGGGAGGGAGTCTCAGACTCTGGGCTCCAGATCCGGGCGAGTCTCTAGGGACTCAGACTCAGACGGGAGAAGCGGGATTGTCTGGCATCAGTTGGAATCTGAGGGCAGCTTTCTCTCCGAGGTTTGCAGCGGCTGCAGGGGTTCTGAGAAGCAGAGCCTCTGGGAACGGGACTGAGAGCAGGCATAACTGCTCCCTCCACCCACCCTGTTGATCCTGCCCCTCCCAAGCCCTGCGCAGAGCCATTTGCCGGATCCCCCCAGGCAAAGGCTAGATTAGCACCTCCCCAGAGGACAGAAGTTTTCCACACAGCTGATTCTCACAGCCAGTTAGCCTGGTGGTCAAATCCCTCTAGTATTAACTACAACAATCAGGGCTTAACTACAATAAGACTGTGCACAAAGACCACAAGGGGGTGCACCAAGAAAGCATAAAAAATGAGGAGACACAAAAACATGACAGAAATGGAGGATATGGAGCTAAAAAACGCAATTTTGAGGGCTTGCAATAAACTTGTGGAGAGCCTCACAAAAACTAATGAGACCCTCGATGCTACAATAAAGAAACTAGAAATTAAGCATACATGGACTGAAATAAAGAATATTATACCCAATAGCAGACCAGAGGAGTGCAAGAATCAAGCCAAAGATTTGAAATTCGAAGAAGCAAAAAACACCCAACCAGAAAAGCAAAATGAAAAAAGAATCCGAAAATACGAAGATAGTGTAAGGAGCCTCTGGGACAGCTTCAAGCGCACTAATATCAGAATTATTGGGGTGCCAGAAGATGAGAGACAGCAAGATATTGAAAACCTATTTGAAGAAATAATGGCAGAAAACTTCCCCCACCTGGTGAAAGAAATGGACTTACAGGTCCAAGAAGCTCAGAGAACCCTAAACAAAAGGAATCCAAAGAGGACCACACCAAGACACATCATCATTAAAATGCCAAGAGCAAAAGACAAAGAGAGAATCTTAAAAGCAGCAAGAGAAAGAGACTCAATTACCTACAAGGGAATACCCATACGACTATCAGCTGATTTCTCAATAGAAACTTTGCAGGCCAGAAGGGAATGGCAAGAAATATTCAAAGTGCTGAATACCAAGAACCTACAACCAAGAGTATTTTATCCAGCAAAGCTATCATTCAGAATTGAAGGTCAGATAAAGAGCTTCACAGATAAGGAAAAGCTAAAGGAGTTCATCACCACTAAACCAGTATTATACGAAATGCTGAAAGGTATCCTTTAAGAAGAGGAAGAAGAAAAAGGTAAAGATACAAATTGTGAACAACAAACATGCATCTATCAACAAGTGAATCTATGAATCAAGTGAATAAATAATCTGATGTACAGAATGAACTGGTGATTATAATGAATCAGGGACATAGAAAGGGAATGGACAGACTATTCTTTGGGGGGAAAGGGGAATGGGAGATGCGGGAAGAGACTGGACAAAAATCGTGCACCTATGGATGAGGACAGTGGGTGGGGAGTGAGGGCGGAGGGTGGGGCGGGAACTGGGAGTAGGGGAGTTATGGGGGGGGGGGAAAGAGGAACAAATGTAATCTGAACAATAAAGATTTAATTAAAAAAATAAAATAAAAAAATAAAAACTAATTTTTAAGGAAAGAAATGCTGTTCCCTCGCACGGTTTCTCTTTATTAGGGTCCTACACAGATGTGTTTTCTCTTTAATTGAAATATCTTATTTCTGAATATATTTGATAATAGCAATAATCCTTCCCGTCTCCTAAACTTCAGGAAATCAATTTTTTCTTGCCTTCTTTAATCGCATCTCACAAGTAAAGTGCGTCCTTGTTTATAACCTTCAATTCAGGCTCTCCACGTACAGTGGTGACGGTTGTGCTTTCTCAAAGAGGCCTTGCTGAGGAAATAGCCTGTATGTAACTCTTCAAGTCATGGAACTGTGGCAAAAAGCTTGCACAGTTAATTCATCTAAAAAATAATGCTAAAAATCTTTATTTGTTAACTTTTAAGAATAAATTAAGTCTTGTAAGATATTATGCATGAAAAGTGCATTATCCTATGTTAATTGAGATACTTATTCTTTAGAAAATAACAGTGTACACCATTATAAAATTAGGTGCCCACCTAAAGTTATGTAATATTTTTGCATGACTCCATGTGGTGCTGCTTTCATAACATCTCATGTACATGGTATGCTCTGCAGTTGTGCAAAGGTTTAGCTTTTAACTCAACCAAGCTCTTACTCCATGGTCTCCAGATTCTTCTAAATTAACAAACATGCATTCAGTGACTATTAGGAGCCTAGCACTATGCTAGACAGGAAAATAAGGACATCATCCCTTTTCTAATAGAGCATACATTTTAATAAAATGTTCAGATAGAGAATTATGCTAGAGGGAAAAAAAGAGCACAGCCCTATGCTCTCACATATAGCCTCTTGGTTTACTTCAGGAAAAAGCTTCTTCCTGGGGTGAAGTTAGAAAAAGCTGCTCATTGTCAGGAGGGATGCAGCAAAGTTCTAGCTTCTTGCCCCTGACTTCTGACTTGGAGAGATGAACCTAGTCTGATTTCAGCTCCCACTCACATTTCCTAGCATCTTAGCACAGAGTACAACCTGCAAACTGTACTTGGAGACACTGAATTGACAGTTGCAAAGGAGGCTGCACTTTACTTCTGGATATGCTGTCATAGAAGATCCAGTAAAATACCTAGTGAAACTTAAATTTTGTATTTCTTGCATGAAGCCAAGTTACCATGTCTTGGCTCATTGTTGCATTCAATGAAATGTGAACCTGGCATCTATACTAATAAAAGAGTAATATGCTAATTAGACCAGGAGACCTTCGGAGGTCCTTCCGGACAAAGCTGGGGGCTTGCCGGCCTGCAAACCGCCCCCAAACAGCCCTCAGCCCCTCGCCCAGGCTGGCCATGCCCATCAGCAGGGAACCCCACCCCAATGGGGGTGCGGTCAGCCTGCAAACGGCTCTCAGCCCCTCACCCAGGCTGGTCACGCCCCCTAGTGGGGACCCCAACCCCAAAGGGAATTTGGCCAGCCTGAAAACAGCCCTCAATCCCTCGCCCAGGTTTGCTACGCCCCCCAGCGGGGACCCCCACCCCGATGGGGGCATGGCCAGCCTGCAAACCACCCCAGGTTCCTCACTCAGGCTGGCCCCACCCCCAAGGGGACCCCCACCTTGATCCGGGACCCCCTTCAGGGCAGACCAGCCGGCCCCCACCCATGCACCAGGCCTCTATCTATACTAATAAAAGGGTAATATGCTAATTAGACCAGGAGACCTTCTGGGAGACCTTCCAGACAAAGCCATAGTGGCAGGGCTGAGGCAGAGGTGGTTAGGGGCGATCAGGACAGGAGGAGAGAGCAATTGGTGGCGAGCAGGCAGGAAGGAGGGCAGTTGGGGGCAAGACCAGCAGGGAGGGCAGTTAGGGGCAAGCAGGTTAGCAGGCAGAGTGGTTAGAGGTGATCAGGCAGGCAGATGAGCGGTTAGGAGCCAGCGGTGCCGGATTGCGAGAGGGATGTCCGACTGCCAGTTTAAACCAGCAGTTGGACATCCCCCAAGGGGTCCCAAATTGGAGAGGGTGCAGGCCAGGTTGAGGGACACATCCCCCCGTGCATGAATTTCATGCACCGGGCCACTAGTTTACAATAATTGAAAAGCAATTTAAAATTTGAGTCTAGTGTTTAAAGAAAATGCCAAAGCAGAACTTTTAATTTTTTTTCTTTGTGTCTTTCTCTTTTAATACCTCATACCCATGGATTCTGGAGGGGTGGCAGGAGAAAATATGTTGCTTCCTGTCCCACAAGATAAAGTCATCAGATTTTTCTAGAAATTGACTATACTTACAGGTAGAAATGTTTTAAACAGTATATTTGAGAAAAAAAATTCTAATTTGCAGACTTCATTGAAGTCTATAGGGTTGATTGATGAATTAAGCTGGCAAATTTCTTTTTTATCCAATATTAGCTCATTAGTGGTGTTGTAATTCAAATTACTAGTCTCCCAAAAGTCTTGTAAAATATATCACAAACTAAAGTTTACATAAAATGAATTGCTGTACTTCATTTTGTCTTCTGACCCTACCGGCTCATGAAAAATATATACACTTTGGCATAGGGAACAGATAATTAATGGTTGCCTGTAATTCTGAAGCTTAGTGTGTTCAATCCAAGTAATTACACCAAATCAAGTAGAAACACTATTATCAGCTGTCAAAGGCTATTGTACCACTTGGCTTTTTACCTTTGTTTTTCTACTTGAGATGAGACATGACACCTAAATTGAATATATTCTCAAGTTGCTAACACATTTTAAAACATGCAAAAGTATTTCCCCCTAATGAGTACTCAAGGAGATTTCTAAAAGTAGCTGAGACCAACCTCACAAATCTACACATAACAATGTATTTTACCTGATGGTTCTGAAGTCTCTTCTGGAGGGGCACCAAACATCTCTATATTTATAATTTATGTTTTAAGTTTTAAAATATGCTTTTCAAATAAATTTTACTTCTTTTATTCACATTCATTTACTGCTCTTTTTGAGTGAGACCAGCCTGAGAACAAGATTGGAGAGCACATCATCCTAGAATTTGTAAGTACTCAAAGAGTTGTTTGGCATGACAATCCAGTTTGCAGAGAAGAACAATGGCACTCAGAGAATTTTGTACTATTTTTAAAAAATCATCAAGCTTTCGGTGGCCTATCAAGAACTAATACCCAATTTCCATCAAGTAGCCTGCTTTCCACTCTAAAATGCTCCCAGGAGTTTTAAGGTTCAGAGCTCAAGCTGATGTGAACACTTAAACAAACATTGAGACCGTGAATTCTATTCAAACTGTCTTTTATAAGTTTATGTCCATCACTTAAGTATTATTCAATAATCATACTAATTTTCATGAATAGGATAATCGAGAGAGAGAGAGAGAGAGAGAGAGAGAGAGAAGTAGAAATAGAAACTTAGATAAAATAGTTATATAATTTAAATACCTTCCAAAGGTAGTTTTTGACTAACAGGACATGTATTATCCCTTATATTTAACTGTAAATGTAAATATAGAAGAGAAAAGACAAATTACTCTTCCAATTAATCCCTTCCTTTATTTAATATTTTTTAAGCCTTATTTTTAAAGAATTTTTGGTTAAAATTTGATTAGTTATATCTTCAACTTTCTTCATTCAAAAGATTTAGATATTATCATCTAGATTAAAACTAGAACAAAACATAAAAAATAATGTATTTGTTATTTCATCCATCAATATTGATTGCAAAAAGAATGAAGGGACTAGGTTGTAGAAGAAAGATAAATTGCAAAACCATAAAGGACATTCCAATTAGAGTACTGGTTTGGGAAAACTTTATTTTTCAGATTTATACCTATTTAACTTACAGTGATGCTGAAACATTTAACTGAAATGAAGTAATAGGAATGAAGAGAACTAGGTCATAATCTCATAAATTCTAGTTAGTCATTTAGATGGTGCAAGTTTCCCAAGGGACAGTTAAGCAAAAGAAGGACAAATGGTCAAGAACTAGACCTTAGAGGATTCTCATGTTTAAAAATATATTAAAAAACTAAGAAATCAGAAAAGACTAATCAAAACCAGAAGGCCAGGAGTGGAAAGGGAAGATGAAAATCAAGGTAATTTAGTATTCCAAAAGCCAATGCAGAAAGAAGTCTTGGAGAGGTTACTGGTGATCATGGGTTACAAGGGAGCCAGTTCAACCACAGTATCTGAGAGTCACTTACACCTCCACATGTTTCTCTCTTTTCAGCCTCCCTGGGAGACTTGATTATTGTACTTGCTCTCTAGCCTGAACCCCACCTTCAAAGTTCTGGAGTAATTCAAGATTGAAATGAAGGATCACAAATATGTCTTTAAGTGTGGTTTACCCTGAATGGCTGTAGACAGAATAAATACTGAGTATTAAAATAATTGAAGAATAGATAGCTATGTTACTTTTGATGCTTACTCCTCCTCTTGATTCACCATTTTGATAATTGATGTGCTGACTTTTCTACTCTGAATTTTTCTTTCCTGGTCTACTACTGCAGTGCTGTGAAAACTGAAAATTTTCATCCTAGATTTTTAGAACTCAAGGGTAGCTCAGGCATCATCCCATTTAATCTCATGTCATTGGAAAAAAGCAGATACAAAACAGGAAGTGCTTTGCAAAAAAACACAGCTAACTGGCTTCAGAGACTGGTCCAAAATTTTTAGATTGACATTATGAGTTAACTATGATTAATCTTATTTTAAGTGTATTTTTATATTTATCAAGGACAGAGATATTTAAACAGAAAATAATAAAGACTAGGTCTCAGTTTTGCTGTTACTGTGTGACCTTACATAAGTTATTTCACCTTTTGGCACGTCCTTTTTCTCACATATAGGGTAGAACTGGTAATGGAACCTTTTATACTGAGTTGTGAAGACTAAATAAACAAATACATTGTAGACCTTTAGAACAGTTTCTGAAAATAGTAAGTAATCAATATACTCTGTTAGTTAGCTATGTTAGCATTGTTGTCATTGTTATTATTATTGTTATTCCTTGGTAGGTGGAAATACCATTTGGACTTTTCTTCAGGAATTCACTACATTGTATACAATTAATTTAATAAAAATTAAATTATGTTCCTGATAAATTTATGGACTTAAAGGACTTTAGTTTGATTATGATTATGCTGTTTATTATCTGGTAAAGTCATTTAAACTATCTGAATCTCAGTTTCTTATTTTGTAAAAGAAAACAGGAAATGATTTCAGTCTCATGGAGTTACTGTGAAAATGAAACAAATAATGCATATGAAGAAATTACATAAATTATAAAGTGATGTATACAAGTAAGACACTATTTTTTTGTTTGTTTGTTTATCCCTTGGTAGGTTACTTAATCCAATGCCACTGTGTCCCACAAAATTATTAAATTGAATATGGAAGTGAGTTGTATTACACCATTCATTCATTTTTCTCTGGTTCACACATATCTGATTTCCTTCTTTTTTTTTCCTCCTCTTTCTGTTTTTTCCCTCCCCTTCTTTCTTCCTCCATTCCTTTCAATTATTTTTGAATGCTACTATATGCCAGAGCCTATTATTTACATATTGTAAATAATAAAATTAACTTTCTCTCAAAGTATCTCATTGTCTAGTATGGACAACAAACACACACAAGAGAAATAAATTACTAAATATGGATAATGCCATAGTAAATATATGAATTAGGGAAGTTAAGTTATGCAATTATTGAATAGGGTATTTAGGAATGTGTCTTTATCTATTTGTATTCTCTTTGTATTATAAAATCTTTAATCACTGAAAACAAAAGTTGTGTGAAAAATGGAGTCACAGCATTTTGGCAGAGCATTTATTATAAATGCAGGATGCTCCAGGAAGGAACATGGAAATAGGCAGGATGACAGTGAGGGAGAGTGTGAAGGATTAAGGAAGTGAGAGAGGAGTGTGTGGATATGTGTGGGGTGTGTATGTGTGAATGGGACAGTTAAATCTCACAGGAGTCTCAGGGGCTGGTGGATCAGGCTCTTCTGGACAAAGAGTCCCTGCTACCAACACAAGCACTCCCTGAATGGGCAGGGCTCTGGCACAGAAACCACACCATCTTGAAGGGGGGAGCAGTGAAAGATAGGAGCTCAGCCTTACCACTACCCAGACTTGCCTTGGACATCACCCTGAACCCATGCAGTGAGCCACTTGCCAGCAGGAACTAGCAAGGAAAGGCCACTGCAGTCTCCAGGGAGCCCCCACAGTTAGTCAAATGCCACTTGTCTATGGGCTCCAGGACTTGTCAGTGAGTACACACCACAGGGACCTAATGCACCACCCTACTCGGGCTCCTGGACCATGCAGTGAGTGCATGCCAGAGGAATCTTGTGTTCCATGCTGCCACAGGTGTTGGGACCGCACAATGAGTCCCATGCCAGTGGGCACTGGGACCTCACAGGGAGTTGCATGCTAGTGGGGCTGTGCTCGCACTCCTGCTGACCCTGAGCATCCACAGCTGACACTTGAGGGACAAGATAAATGGGGGAAGGGAGTACAACACAGAACAAAGACAATCAAGGTGTGAGACTCAAGGCAGACCCAGCCTCTGGGCTAAGGAGTCCCTGACCACTGGACAATTAGGGGCTTCAACCTCTTGGACTTCAATCAGGTTGCCCAGGGCCAGAAAAAGACAGCAACTCACATTCACCTGAACTAGAGAAGCTTCCAGAAGATCTAGGTAGATACACCAAGGGACCAGATTCAACAATATCATTGCAAAATCCAGCAAGCCCCAACCTCACTGGAAGCAACTCAGAAGGAGATCCTTCACACAAATAGGACATCAACAACCAAGTGAGGCCAAAAAAACACATTCACCATGTTCTCTGAAAGCTAAACAGCACCTCTCCATCCTAAAGCCCTGTAAGAAACAGACTTTTGAGTGATTAAGATTGGCAGCTGGCTGACAAGCAAAGGCGGGCAGATGGGAGGGCCAGGGTGACAGGGGAACTTTGCTGAACCAGCCCTGAGCCAATGCAGCTAAAAAGCCTACTGTAGAGGGCAGATTGACCCCTCCTGCTTGTGGCTAAGGCCTGTGGAGACAGACACAAGTGGTGGATCAGTGGATCACCTGGATCAGAAAGCTGCATATCCACAACAGCTTACACTATGAAGGTGAGCCACATAGTCAGACAACATGTGAAGAGATTCCACACATAAATAGGACAATAGTATTCAAGACCCAACTACATTAGGAGAATCCAAATATTTCAAGTAGGGGGCTTTCCTAGAACACTCATCCGAGGAGTTCTGAGATACTGCACCACTGGGTCCCAAAAAACACCAGCTACATAAGACCACCCCCCAAAAAATCTGGGTGCCATAGCAGTTTGATCTAAGACATAGAAACAAATACAAAGACACAGAAAAATGGGGAGACAGCTGTAACCGGTTTGGCTCAGGGGATACAGTGTTGGCTTGCGGACTGAAGGGTCCAGGGTTCGATTCCGGTCAGGGGCATGTACCTTGGTTGTGGGCACATCCCCGGTGGGGGGTGTGCAAGAGGCAGCTGATCGATGTTTCTCTCTTATCAATGTTTCTGACTTTCTATCACTATCCCTTCCTCACTGTAAAAAATCAATAAAATCTATATTTTTTTTAAATGAGGAGACAAAGATACAATCCCCAAAGGAAATAAATGGAGGAATCGCCAGAAAAGGAGCTAAATGAAATGGAGGCAAGGCAGAGAAAAAATGCAGAGTAATGTTTATAAATGTGCTCAGACATCTGAATGAGAACTAAAAGCAAATTAATCAAAATTATAAGGAGTTGAATGATCAATACACCAATATGGATACAAATCAAGAGGAAATAAAATGATGTAGAGGCAACAAAGAACACCATGGAAGGTTTTAACAGTAGACTAGAAGAAGCTGAGGACTAGATTAGTGAGTTAAAAGACAAAGTAGAAAAAACACACAAGCAGAGCAGCAACTGAAAAAAAAATGAAAAAGCAGAAGAAGACTCTAAGAGAGCTCTGGGACAACATAAAACAGCACAAGATCCGCATAATAGGGGTGCCAGAAGGACAGGAAGCAGAGAAAGGAACAGAAAACTTGATTGAAGAAATAATGATAGAAAACTTCCTTGAATTTGGGAAGAAAAATGTAACAAAAGTCCAGGAAGCACAGAGAGTCACAATAAAGATGAACCAAAAAAGTCCTACACCAAGACACATCATAATTTAATTGGCAAATGTAAAAGACAAAAGCATCTTAAAGGCTGCAAGAGAAAGACAAAAAGTTACCTACAAGGGATCTCCTATTAGACTACCAACTGATTACTCAACAGAAACACATCAGGCCAGAAAGGAGTGGCATGAAGTATGCAAAGTAATGGAAAGAAAGGGACTGAATCCAAGAATACTCTACCCAGCAAGGCTAATATTCAAAATTGAAGGTGAAATCAGGAGCTTCCCAGACAAGAAAAAAAAAAAAAGGCTAAGGGAGTTTATTACCACCAAACCAGCAATGCAAGAAATGGTAACGGGACTTTTGTAAAAAGAAGAAATAGAAAGGAAGAAATAGAAAGGGAGGGGGGCATAAAGAATAAAAATAGTGAGGGACTTGAAGATGGCAGCTGACATGACAGCAGTAAGGGAGATATTGTAAGTGAATGAGGCAGCGAAAGAGAAAGGTGTGTGTGGGAGTGAGGAATAGTTAGATCCTGCAGGACTTCTGGGGGCTGGTGACTGGGCTCTCTTAAATGGGGAGCCCCTGCTACTATTGCACGCCCTCCAGGGTGGCCAACACTGGCACAGAAACCACGCCATCTTTTAGGGGAGAGCTGCTATGAGTAAGAGCCCAGCCTCACCTCCACCCAGACTGGCCTCAGACACCACCTGGGATCCTACACCTACTCCAGCCAAAGACCTGCAACCTTAGCAGTAGACCCATGGACACTGGGACTCCAGCCTCCCCAGCTGCAGTCTCCTGTGAATCCTAGAGTGCACAACCCTCCTGCCAATCCACCACAGCGGCTACAGGCCCCATGCATCCTGGGGCCAGGACTCTCCTGTAAATGTTGGGATGTGCAACCCTCCCACCAACCTGCCATCACAGCCACGGACCCATGCATCCCAGACACTGGGCTCTCTGGTGACTCTCGGGGTGCATGACCCTTCCACCAACCAATGGCTGAAGCCACTGGCACCACACATCCTGGCACCAGAGCCCTCCAGTGACTCTCAGGGTGTGTGATGCTCCTGCCAACCACTGCTTTGGCAACAGGCACTGCATGTCCCAGCACCTGGGCCCTCCGGTGACTCTCGGGGTGCATGACCTCCCGCCAAGCCCACAGCTTTAGCCACAGGCCCCACACAACTCAGGGCCTGGACCCTTTGGTGATAGCAAAAATGTGGAGACAAAGAAACAACCCCCAAAGGAAAGAAAAGGAACTGGCAGAAAAGGAACTAAATGAAATGGAGGCATGCAATATGTTAGAAAAAGAATGCGGAGTAAGAGTCATACAGTTCATAAACTGGATGGATGAGAAGATCAACAACTAATGTAAAAATCAAGGGGAAATTTAAAATGATGTAGCTACAGTAAAATACACAATGGAGGGTTTCAACTGTAGGTAGAAGAAGTGGAGGACCAAATTAGTGAGTTAGAAGACAGGGTAGAGAAACAAACCCAATCTGAACAGCAATTGGAGAAAAAAATTGGAAAGCAGGATGTGAGCCTAAGGGAACTTTGGGACAACGTTAAACAAAGTAACATACATATAGGACATACAGAAGGACAAGAAGAGGAACAAGGATTATAAAACTTATTTGAAGAAATAATGACAGAAAACTTCCCTGATTTGGGGAAGAAAATGTCACACAAACAGAGAGTCCCAAACTAGATGATCCCCAAAAGACTCACACCAAGACACATCATAATTACAATGGAAAACGATAAGGACAAAGAGAGAATTTTAAAGGCTACAAGAGAGAGACAGAGAGTTACCTACAAAAGATCTCCCAACCTATATAATAAAAGCCTAATATGCAAATTGTCCCCTCTACCGGGAGTTCCACTGCTCGCTATAATGTGCGCTCACCACCCGGGGGTGGTGCAGAACATGGTGGGCGTCAGTGATGTGGCACTGGGAGTGGGAGGTGTTGCTGGCCCCGATGGCCCCCAACGAGAGCAGGACCACGGTGGGATGGTGGAGCGGGTGATTGCCCCACCAATTGCCCTGCACATGGTGACCAGTGGTGTTGACAGGAGGTGGGACTACTATCTGGTTCCCAGGCATTGAGGGAGCCGGTCAGGAGTATGATCATCCTGCCAATCATCCCACAGATGGTGACCAGCATCCATTACAGAGAAAGGGCAGATAGCCATATTAAAATATTTCTTCTAATCCTTTTCCTTTAAATGTGCATGAATCCATGCACCTGGCCACTATTTAGGTTATCAAATGATTACTCAACAGAAACATATCCGGCCAGAATGTAATGGAATGAAGTATACAAAGTGATGCAAAGCAAGGGACTGAATCCAATAATACTCTATCCAGCAATGCTATCATCAAAATTGAAGGGGAAATTAGGAACTTTGAAGATAAAAAAGGCTAAGAGAGTTTATCACTACCAAGAAAGCAATGCAAGAAATGGTAAAGGGACTGTTGTAAAAAGAGGAAATAGAGAGGGAAGAAGAAACACAGGCATAAAGACTAAAAATGACTACACACAAGCGCCTATCAATAATAACATTAAATGTAAATGGACTAAATGCTCCAATAAAAAGACATAGAGTGGTTGAATGGATAGGAAAACATGACCCATATATATGCTGTCTACAAGAGACCCACCTCATAACAAGGGACTCACACAGACTGAAAGTAAAGGGATGAAAAAATAATTTTCAGGCAAATGGAAATGAAAATAAAGCTGGGGTAGCAATACTTATATCTGAGAAAATATACCTCAAAGTGAAGGCCATACAAGAGACAAGGAAGGCCACTTCATAATACTAAAGGGATCAACACAACAAGAGGATATAACTTTGATAAACATATATGCACCCAATGCAGGAGGATATATATATATATATATATATATATATATATATATATATATATTACTGGAAGATATCAAGGGAGATGTCAACAGCAATATAATAGTATGGGACGTTAATACCTCATTGACATCACTGAATAAATGCTCTAAACAAAAAATCAGCAAAGAAACAGCAATTCTAAACAACTCACTAGATCAGATGAAATTCATTGACATCTTCAAAATATTTCACACCAGAGCGACAGAATATACATTCTTCTCATGTGCATATGATACATTTTCAAAGATAGACTACATATTGGGACACAGGGAAAGTCTCTACAAATTCAAGAAGATTGAAGTCATATCATGCACCTTCTCAGATCACAATGGCATGATATTGGAAGTAAACTACAATAAGAACAATCACAAAAATTCAAACACTTGGAGGCTAAATAGCATGTTATTAAATAAACAATGATTGGGTTACCAAAGAGATCAAAGAGGAAATAAAAAACATCCTGGAAACAAATGACAATGAAAACACAACAATCCAAAATATATCGAACACAGTGAAAGCAGTCCTGATAAAGAAGTTCATAGCATTACAGGCCTACCTCAAAAAACAAGAAAAAATGGTATTAATTATCTAACTCCCCAACTTAAAGAATTAGAAAGAGAAAAACAAGAAAAGCTGAAAGTGAACAGAAGGAAGGAAATAATAAAGATCAGAGTGGAAATAAATGACATAGAGACAAAAAATATACAAAAGATCAATGAAACCAAGAACTGGTTCTTTGAAGGGATAAACAAGATTGATGAACCTGTAGCCAGGCTCACCAAGAAGCAAAGAGAGAGGACCCAAATAAACAAAATAAAAAATGAAAGAGGGGAGATAACAACAGACCTTACAGAAATGCCAACGATTATAAAAATAATACTATGAATAACTATTACAAAAAACTGGCCAACTTAGAAGAAATGGACATATTAGTAAAAAAATACATCCTTCCAAAACTCAATCAGGAAGAATAAAAAATCTGAATAGGCCAATAACTATGGGGGAAATTGAAGCAGTAATCAAAAAACTTCCAGCAAACAAAATCCCTGTGTCAGATGGCTTCAGAGGGAAGTTTTACCAAACATTCAAAAAAGAACTAAAACCTATCCTCCTCAGACTATTCAAAAAAAAAATTCAAGAGGATGGAACCCTTCCAAACTCTTTCCATGAAGCCAGCATTACCCTAATCCCAAAACCAGATAAAGACACTATAAAAAAAGAGAATTATAGGCCAACATCCCTGATGAACATAGATGTTAAAATCCTCAACAAAATTCTAGCAAATTGAATAGAGCATTACATTAGAGAGATCTTACACCATGACCAGTTGGGATTTATTCCAGGAATGCAAGGTTGGTACAATATCCACAAATCAATAAATGTGATACATCACATAAACAAACTGAGAGACAAAAATCACATAATCATATCAATCGATGCAGAAAAAGCATTTGACAAAATCCAACACCCTTTCTTGATAAAAAAAAATCTCAGCAAAGTGGGAATAGAGCGAGCATATCTCAACATAATAAAAGCCTTATATGATAATCCTACAACCAACATCATACTCAATGGACAAAAACTAAAACCATTTCTACTAAGAACAGGAATAAGACAGGTATGCCCACTCTCACCACTCCTGTTTGACATAGTACTGCAATTATTAGCCATAGCGATCACTTGAGAAGAAGAAATAAAAGGCATCCAAATTGGAAAAGAAGAAGTAAAACTGTCATTATTCACAGATGACATGGTATTTTACATAGCAAACCCTAAATACTCCATCAAAAAACTACTAGATTTAATAAATGAATTTGGTAATGTAGCAGGATACAAAATTAACACCCAGAAATCTATGGCTTTTTACTAGTATGCACCAATAATGAACTCATAGAAAGAGAAACAAACAAACAAATAACAATCCCATTTACCATTACACCAAAAAAATTATGATACGTAAGAATAAACTTAACTAAGGAGGTAAAAGACCTGTACTCAGAAAACTACAGGACATTGAAAAAAGATATATAGAGAGCATAAACAAATGGAACAATATACTGAGTTCATAGATTGATAGAATCAACATCATTAAAATATCCATAGTACCCAACGCAATCTATAGATTTAATGCAATCCCCATTAAAATACCAACTGCATATTTCACAAACCTAGATCAAACTCCCCAAAAATTCATATGAAATTTTAATAAAGGCCCCAATAGCCTCAGCCATCTTGAGAAAGAAGAACAAAGTTGGAGGGATCACAATATCAGATATCAAGTTATATGACAAAGCCACTGTTCTCAAAACTGCCTGGTACTGTCATAAGAACTGACATATAGACCAATGGAACAGAACAGAGAACCCTGAAATTGACCCAAGCCATTATGCTCAATTAATATTTGACAAAGGAGGCAAGAACATAGAATGGAATCAAAACAGAATCTTCAATAAATGGTGTTGGGAAAATTGGGCAGATCCATCCAAAAAAATAAAAGTAGACCACCAACTTACACCATACACAAAAATAAACTCAAAATGGATAAAAGACTTAAACGTAAGATGGGAAACCATAAAAATCTTAGAAGAAGCTATAGGCAACAAAATAGCAGACATTTCGCGTAGCTATATCTTTACCAATACAGCTCCTAGGGCAATGGAAACTAAAGACAAAATAAACAAATGGGACTACATCAAAATAAAAAGCTTCTGCACAGAAAAAAAAACCACAAAAAAACAAACAAAAACAAACAAACAAACAAAAAAAACCCATCAACAAAACAACAAGAAAGCCCTCTGCAGGGGAGAACATATTTACCAATGTTATATCCAATATGGGTCTAATCTTTAAAATTTATAGGGGACTCATACAACTTAATAAAAGGAAGATAAACAATCTAATCAATAAATGGTCAAAAGACCTAAATAGACATGTTTCATTGGAGGGCATACAGAAAGCCAAGAGACTTAGGAAAACATGTTCAAAGTCACCAATCATCTGAGAGATGCAAATCAAAATGGCAGTGAGGTACCATCTCAACCTGTCAGAATGGCTATTATCAACAAATCAACATACAGCAAGTACTGGTGAGGATGTGGGAAAAAAGGAACCCTCTTGCTCTGTTGGTGGAAATACAAACTGGTCCAGCCACTGTGGAAAACAGTACAGAGCAGTAATGGCAAACCTTTTGAGCTCGGCATGCCAGCATTTTGAAAAACCCTAACTTAACTCTGGTGCCGTGTCACATATAGAAATTTTTTGATATTTGCAACCATAGTAAAACAAAGACTTATATTTTTGATATTTATTTTATATATTTAAATGCCATTTAACAAAGAAAAATCAACCAGAAAAATGACTTCGCGTGTCACCTCTGACATGTGTGTCATAGGTTCGCCATCACTGGTATAGAGTTTCCTCAAAAAATTCAAAATGGAACTCCCGTTTGACCCAGTAATCCTAGTTCTATGAATATATCCCAAGAAATCAGAAATACCAATCAGAAAAGACATATGCACTTCTATGTTCATAGTAGCACAATTTATAATAGCTAAGATTTGGAAATAGCCTAAATGCCCCTCAGCAAATGAACGGATTTAAAACAGTGGTACATCTACACAATGGAATACTATGCTGCTGTAAAAAACAAAAAGATACCATTTTCAACAACATGAATGGACATGGAGACTATTATGCTAAGTGAAATAAGTCAGTCGGAGAAAAACAAAAATCACATGATCTCGCTCATTTGTGGAATATAATGAACAACATGAACTGATGAACAAAAACAGATCCAGAGATGGAGAATCATCAAACAGACTGTCAAACTTCAGAGAGAAGGCAGGGGAGGGGTGGTGTTAAGAGATCAACCAAAGAACTTGTATGCATGAATATAAGCATAACCAAGGGGCACAGACACTAGGGGGGTGAGGGCATGTGTTTCAGGGTGGTGGCTGGGGAGAGCTCAATGGGGGGAAAAGGAGACATATGTAACACTATATGTAGTATTTAAACAATAAAGAATTATTTAAAAATGGAAACAAACAAGTACCTATCAATAATAACCTTAAACATAAATGGATTAAATGCTTTAATTTAAAGATATAGAGTAGCTGAATGGATAAGAAAACATGACCCATATATATGCTGTCTACAAGAGACCCACCTCAGAACACAGGGCTCACACGGACTGAAAGTGAAGAGATGGGGAAAAAACAAAACAAAACAAAACAAAAAGATTTCAGGCAAATGAAATAAAAAGCTGGGGTAGCAATACTTATATTTGACAAAATAGACATCAAAGTTAAGGCCATAACAAAAAATAATTAAGACCACTTCATAATACTAAAGGGATCAATATAACAATAGGCTATAACTCTGGTAAACATATATGTACCCAATACAGGAGCATCCAAATACATAAAAAACCTTATAGAAGATATCAAGGGAGTGATCAACAGCAATACAATCATAGTAGGATACTTAAATACACCACTGACACCACTATATAAATCCTCTAATAAAAAAATCAGCAAAGAAACATCAATCTTAAATGACCTACTTAGATCAGATGGAAATAATTGATATCTTCAGAAAATTTCACCCCAAACCTATGGAATATACATTCTTCTCAAGTGCACATGAGAAATTTTCTAAGATAGACCACATGTTAGGACACAGGCTAAGTCTCTACAAATTCAAGAAGATTGATATCATATCAAGTATCTTCTCAGATCACAATGGCATAAATTAGAAATCAACTACAATAAAAACTATCAAACTCATAGAGGCTAAATAGCATGTTATGAAACAATGAACCAGTTTCCAAAAAGATAAAATAATAAATAAAAAAAACATTCTTTAAAGAAATTACAATGAAAACACAACAATCTAAAATCTATGGGACACAGTGAGAGCAGTCCTGAGAGGGAAGTTCAGAGCACCATAGGCCTACTTCAAAAAATAAGAAAAACTTTTGATAAGTTAACTAACCCTACAACTCAAAGAATTAGAAAGAGAGCAACAAGAAAAGCTCAGAGTAAGTAGAAGGAAGAAAATAATAATGATCAGAGTGGAAATAAATGACACACAGAGAAAAAAAGTTCAATAAAATCAAGAGCTAGTTCTTTGAAGTGATAAAAAAGATTGATGAACCTCTAGCCAAACTCACCAAAAAAACAAAGAGAGAGCACCCCACTAAACAAAATCAGAAATGAAAGAGGTGAAGTAACAAGTAACACCACAGAAATACAAAGGATTATAACAAAAAAATACTACGAATAACTATTCCAACAAACTGGACAACCTAGAAAAAAATGGACATAATCCTAGAAAAATACACTCTTCCAAAACTCAATCAGGAATAAGCAGAATACATGAATAAGTCAATAACTACTGATGAAATTGAAGCAGTAAATAAAAAACTTTCAGCAAACAAAATCCATGTTCCATACAGCTTCAGAGGGGAGTTTTATCATCCATTCAAAGAACAACTAACAGCTATCTCCCTCAAACAATTCCAAAAAAATCCAAGAGTAAGGTACACTTCCAAGCTCATTTTACTAGACCAGGATTATCCTAATTCCAAAAACCAGATAAAGATACTATAAAGAAAGAGAATTACAGGCCAATATTTCTTATGAACATAGATGTTAAAATTCTCAATATTTACAAAACATTTATAAAATATTAGTAAATCAGATCCAGCAATATATTAAAATATCATACATCATGATCAAGTGGAATTTATTCCAGGGATGCAAGGCTGGTACAATATTTGCAAACAATAATCATGACACATCACATAAACTAATTGGAAGACAAAAATCACATGATCATATCAATAGATACAGAAAAAACTTTCGAAAAAAAATCCTATACACATTTTTTAAAAAAAACTCTTATCAAAGTGGGAATGGGGGGGATCATATCTCAACATAATAAATGACAAACCTACAGCCAACATCATACTGAATGGGCAAAAACTAAAACTATTTCCCTTAAGAAAAGGAACAGAGAGGGATGTTCACTTTCACTACTCTTTTTTGTTGTTGTTATTGTTGTTGTTCCCCGTATTTATTTATTTATTTATTTATTTATTTATTTATTTATTTTTATTGCTTAAAGTATTACAGAGGTTATTACATATGTGTCTTTTTTTTCCCCGCCCTTGACAATCCCCTGTCCTTCCCTACCCCCCAGTGTCTTATGTCCATTGATTATGCTTATATGCATGCATACAAGTCCTTTAGTTGATCTCTTACCCCCCTCCATCCCGCCCCCCCAACCCTCCTCGGCCTTCCCGCTGCAGTTTGACAATCTGTTTGAGGCAGCTCTGGCTCTGTATCTATTATTGTTCAAAAGTTTATAATGGTCTCTATTATCCATGAATGAGTGAGATCATGTGGTATTTTTCCTTCATTGACTGGCTTATTTCACTTAGCATAATGCTCTCCAGTTCCATCCATGCCATTGCAAATGGTAAGAGTTCCTTCTTTTTTACAGCAGCATAGTATTCCATCGTGTAGATGTACCAACTTTCACTACTCTTATTCAACATAATACTGGAAGGCCTTGCCACAACAATTTTGAGAAAGAAAATCAAAATCGGAGGGATCACAATATCAGATATCAAGTTATATTACAAAATTGCTGTACTCATAATAGCCTTGTACTGGTACAAGAGCAGGCATGTGGATTAATGGAATAGAACAGAGAACCCAGAAATGGACCCAAGACATTATGCTCAATTAATATTTGACAGAGGTTGCAAGAATATACAATGGAGTCTCTTCCATAAATGGTGTTGGGAAAATTGGACAGATTCATACAAAAAAAATGAAACTAGACCACCAACTCATACCATACACAAGAATAAACTCAAAATGGATAAAAGACTTAAATGTAAGTCATAAAACTATAAAAATCCTAGAAGAAACCATAGGCAGCAAAATCTCAGACATCTCTCATAGCAATATGTTTACAGATACAACTCCTACAGCAAAGGAGAAAAATAAGTAAACTGGACTACATAAAAATAAAAAGCTTTTGAACAGAAAAAGTAACCATCAACAAAGTGAAAAGAGAACCCACTGTTATCAGAGAACACATTTGGCATTGATACATCTGATAAAGGTTTAATATAAAAATATATATAAGGAACTCATATAACTTAACAAAGGGAAGACAAACAATCCAATTAAAAAATGGACAAAGAACCTAAATAGACACTTCTCCAAAGTAGACATACAGATGGCCAAGAGACATGAAAAAATGCTCAGTCACTGATCATCATTGTGATGCAATTAAAATGACAATGAGGTATCACTTCACACCTGTCAGAATGGCTACTATCAACAAATCAACAAATGACAAATGCTGGTGAGGATGTGGACTGCTGGTACACTGTTGGAGGGAATAGTGCAGCCATTATGGAAAACAGTATGGAGTTCCCTCAAAAAATTAAATATGGAACTGACATTTGACCCAGTGATTCCACTTCTAGGAATATATCCTAAGAAACCCAAAACATCAATCAGAAAGAATGTATGCACCCCCATGTTCATAGCAGCACAATTTACAATAACTAAGATTTGGAAACAGCCCAAGTACCCATCAGTAGACAAGTGGATAAAAAAACCCACGGTACATTCATACCATAGAATACTATGCTTCAGTAAAAAATAAGGTGCTCTCATCCTTTGAGACAGCATGGAGGGCCCTGGAGAGTATTATGCTAATTGAAATAAGCCAGTCAGAGAAAGAAAAGTATCACATGATCTCACTCATATGTGGAATCTAAAGAAGAAAAAATAAAGTGATGGACAAAATAGGTCCAGAGACATAGAAGCATAGAACAGACTGTGGAATTTCAGAGAGAAGGCAAGGGAGGGTGAGTGGGTGGTAAGAAATCAACCATAGACCTTGAATGCATATATGTGTACCCATGGACACAAACAATAAGGTGGTGAAGGCCTGGTGTGGGGGTGGGCTGGAAAGGATCAATGGGGGGGGGGCGGACATATGTAATACTTTCAACAATAAATTTTAATTAAAAAGGAAAAGGAAAGAGAAGAACAATCTCTAAAACAAACAGATTTTTTCATTGCCTTCCAAATTCCAAAAAACCTCTTTATCTTTGAATTCAAGTTAATTAATGATGATGAAGAAAATCAGATGATATTTGAGGTATTATCTTTTAATGATAAGTAACTGCATTTGGAAATTCATGTAAGTGTGCAGAAATACTGTAATATAAAATAGAATTATAGCCCTTTAGAAACTGTAATCCAATAAAAAACAAAATGATATTCATATATTTATATTGAAATACATGAACACAAGTGAGGAATTGTCAGATCAATTGAGATAATTATGGTTGGGTGAATTAATCTGAGGAGGACTGCAAAAAGAATTCAGAAAAATCCCAATGAGCCTTTAATCTTTCTTTTGTAATTTATTCTCAGTTATTATTTCTTTGGCCATTTGTGGTAATTGGAAATATCATAACTTTCCCGCTTCTTAGCTGATTCATCATTGAACATCTTTCTGTGTGCTTGGGTCTCTTGATCCACCTATCTGTCTAAAGGCTCCCTTTGCCTCCTGCCTTGTCGTATTGCTGTTGGCTACTAGTGCAGCTTTGCTCCCACCTACCTCTTCCCCTTATGCTCCAATACAAAAGTGGCTCAAAATGGCATCAAACTGATCTCTCTTTACTCCAAGGGTTATAACACCATTGCTGCAAAATACAGGAAGTTTCTAAGTTGACTCAGCTTCCTTGTCTTTCTGTATGCTAGTTAAATGCCACTTTAAAAATAATTTAAATTGCTTAATTCAGATAGTTTCAAATCAAGTGACTCTTCCCCTCTGGCAATTGAAAATTTGTTTCCAGTTTTACTCAGACTGAAAATTATATTATACTAGTAGACCAGTGCATGAAATTCATGCACATTGAAAGGGAATTAATTAAAGGAATGTAATTTGGACTCACTATCTAATATCTACACTAATAAAAGAGAAACATGGTAATTAGCATACGACCGCTACCCTTCCCATTGGCTAATCAGCATATCCTTATGCAAATTAACTGTCAGCCAAGATGGCGGCTGGCAGCCAGGCAGCTGGAAGCGAACATGAGGCTTGCTTGCTCCAGTGACTGCAGACTCCAACGTTCCCTGCCTGACTTTCAGGCCTCTGAGCTGCAACTATAAGAAACTTTGTAACAAATATAGAAGCTAAACAAAACCCCAGAAACCAGCTTTCAGCCGGCCGGGATCTCAGAGCTGGAGTTATACATTGTTTCAATTATAGAACCGAAACAAACCAAATACCTGGTTTCAGCAGCGGAAGCCTCAGAGCTAGAGCCAGAGGTAAAGCTGGCCCAGAATAAAAAAAAGAAAGAAAAAAAGTAGCGGTTGGGAGCTTCAGTCAACTGCCACCCTGAAAGCAGCCCTCAGCTCCTCACCCAGACTGGCCAGGCACCTCAGTGGGGACCCCCACCCTGAAGGGTGTGTGACCAGCTGCAAACAGCCATCAGCACCTCATCCAGGCTGGCCAGGCACCCCAGTGGGGACCCCCACCCTGATCCAGGACACCCTTCAGGGCAAACCAGCTGGCCCCCAGGCCTCTATCCTATATAGTAAAAGGGTAATTTGCCTCCCAGCACCGGGATCAGCGGAGCCGCGAGGCCTCCTGCACCGGATCAGCGTGACAGGGGGCAGCGCCCAAACCCCCGATCACCCTGCGGCTCTGTGTTTGACAGGGTGCGGCGCCCCAACCCCACCCCCCCCACAGACCCTGCTCTGTGTGTGACAGGGTAGAGCCATAACCTCCCCATCGGCCCTGCCCTGAGTATGAGAGTGGTGGTGCCTCAACCCCCTGATCGGCCCTGCTCTATGGGTGATAGAGGGCGGCGCCCCAACCCCCTGATCGGCCCTGCTCTGTGCATGACAGGGGGCAGCGCCCCAACCCCCTGATTGGCTCTGCAGGGTCCGGAGCCCCAAGCCCCCTGATGGGCCCTGCTCTGTGCGTCACAGGGGGTGGCGCCGCAACCTCCCCATCGACCCTGCCTTGAGTGTGATAGGGGGTGGCGCCCCAACCCCCCAATCAACCCTACCCTGAGCGTGACTGAGGGTGGCATCGCAACCTCCCATTCCGCCCTGCTCTGTGCATGACAGGGGGCAGCGCCCCAACTCCCCAATCAGCCCTGCTCTGAGCCCGACCAGGGGCTGCACCTAGGGATTGGGCCTGCCCTCTGCCACCCAGGAGCAGGCCTAAGCCAGCAGGTCATTATCTCCTGAGGGGTCCCAGACTGCGAGAGGGCACAGGCTGGGCTGAGGGAGCCCCCCTTCCACCCTGAGTACACAAATTTTTGTGCACCAGGCCTCTAGTCAATAATATGTGTGCATGAGGCAGTCCACGTTTCTGAAATTCAATGACATGAATTTTAGCTATTACTTTGCCAAATAAATGGAATTTTCAGATATCATTTAAAAGAGCATTCAGCTTGCCCTGACCGGTTTGGCTCAGTGGATAGAGCGTCGACCTGCGGACTGAAGGTCCCAGGTTCGAGTCCAGTCAAGGGCACATGCCCGGTTGCAGACTTGATTCCCAGTAAGGGGTCCTGCAGGAGGCAGCCGATTGGTGATTCTCTCTGATCATTAATGTTTCTATCTCTCTCTCCCTTATCTCTGAAATCAATAAAAATATATATATTTTTTAAAAAAGAGCATTCAGCTTAATATTAAAAACTCTGCCTACCAAGTCAGGTCTGTTTCAACTTTTTGCCAGCTTTGTAAATTGTTTGCAATATCTGCCCTTTTTGTGGTTGCATGTCATGGTTATGAATAAATTGGGCTTGCCATACTTCGTTACAATTGCCATAGCATCCTGATATCGCTGCTGCATATTTCTGGGACTACCCTCATAAGATGACAGAAGTATTATCATTTTACCAATCGGCACATTGTCATTTTCAGATCTAGATTCGAGATAATCCATCAAACCACTATATTTTTCAACTCTCAACTTAGATTGGTTTGCTTTGATGAAATTTATCCAATTGGCATCCATTTTTGAATATGAATCCACAATAAACTGTTGAGTTAATTTTCCTGCATTTAAAATAGGATCAAACGTGTCCCGCACAGAGAGATGAAATCCATAATACTGCATTTGTGTGACTCATGTCCTTACATTTTGTCTAGTATTATTATCGATTACACTTATATTGCCTCTGAGTCTTAATGCAATATCTGTTTCCCAGCCTTTCTCACCATGTGGAAAAAGAATAGGATATGTCATTGCATATAATGTAGGAAACAGGATATTGATTTGTTTTGTTGTAGTGGCATTTGGATTATTGGGATCTGGTTTACAATGAATGATCAAGTCCCTTTCAAAAGGAGGTTCTCCATCCTCTTTTCTGAATATGACAGCAACCTCAGTTACACGGGGAGAATTATATCTACCTGGGTCACTGTTACGATCGTATTTAATTGCCATTGTTACTTCTGTGGCAGCAATACCTTTTGCTGCTGCTTCAGATTGGGCTTCCTTTTCTACCTCATGTAGCATCTTGTATGATTTTGTAAATTCAATTATTTCATGCATGAGGTTGTTGATCATGAGTCTTTCTGAGCAGGCCTGGTTTTCTGGCATTGCTAATCTTTTACTTGTAGCTTTGGCTGTATCCAAAATATAGAGTTGAACAAACTTCTGAGAAACACCAACCAAAGGATGTAAAGTTCCAGTATGGTGATAAACTTGTCCATGTATTCTAAAACAGTATGGCCCATATCCTGATGGCGATGCAATATTTGCACCCATGGAAGCAAAAGAAAAATAACTATTTATGGAATGAATATTTTCCATGAAATTTTTACTGTCAGAATCTTTGTCATTAATCTTTTTAAATATGCTGGGTAATCAGGAAAATGTATATCATTTGGACAGACTTTCCCTTTGCTACAACATTGAGTAAATTTCCCATCGGATGATTTTTCATCAGAGAAATTTAGTGATAGGAAAAATTCACATGGAACAGTCATTACACCACAACTATGTTTGAGAATTGCATCGTCATGTACTCCATTTTTGCTGAGAAGGCAGTTCCTACCAGTATTGGTAGTACTTGTTGATAACTGTTCTCTAGACATATTCTGTCGTCGCCACCACCTTCTTTCAATTTCAAAGGCATGTTGGTCTTTAGACATTTTCTGTCGATAATACTGGTGTTTTTCGGCATCAGAGCAAAGTTTTTCCAGTAGCTGGTGTTCAGATACATTCTGTCTCAGGCACTGCCTTCTTTTAAGATCATACTCACGCTGCTCTGCAGACACTTTCTGTCGATAACGCCAGCATCTTTCGGTTTCAGAGCTACATTGTATCAACAGTTGTTCTTTAGATATAGTCCCACCTCTCTACTGTCATGGTCTGAGATGCAGGTGAATGAGAGTCCTGGCTGTCAGGCTGCTGAGAGCTATCTGACCAAAGGCTGATTCTGGCTGATTCTGTGGGGGTGGAACATCCTCCTTCCTGCTGTCAGTTTCCGCAGCTGTGATGAGGAAGCTGGGGTGACAGAGGGAGCTGCACCCTCCTAGCCACCCTCTCTCTTGCTCTGCTCTATGTCCAGTGGTCTCCTGCTCTGCCAAGTCCTCCAAACCTCCCGCTCTCTGCTGGCAAGGTCCTGGGATCCCGCGTGTGTGTCTATGGCCTTGCCTCCTGGGGCTGGCAAAGGTCCTGGGAGCCTGCGGCCATGGCTGCCATTGCCTCTTGGGGCGCCTGGCACCTGTGTATGCAAATTAACTGCCATCTTTGTCAGGTTAATTTGCATAGTCACTCTGATTGGCTGGTGGGCGTGGCTTGAGCATAGCAGAGGGACAGCTAGCTTGCATGTTTCTCTTTTATTATATAGGATTTTAGTTATAATCACACAAATATATATAAGGTTCATTTAAAGCTTATTTTCTTATTAATCTTATGATTAATTTGGAAAATAAATATTTCCATAAACAGTAAAAATACTTGTAGCAAATAGGTAGTAACAATTATATTTAAAAACCTTTAAAAGTGTACCTTTATTAAAAATCTTTAGCTAAACAAAATAGCTATTAATTTATTGGTTATTAAATCTGACCATATTGACTAATTTCTAAGGAGACTGAGGAAAGCAATGAGAAAGAATTGGATGATGAAAGGTTTCTCTGGCTATGGAGGTATGTTGTCTGTAATAATAACTAACATAATGGAGCTCTTTGCCATGTACTGCTTTAACATATACCTATACTCTTAGGTATGTACCATCATTATCCACGTCTTACAAGTGAGAAAGACAAGTAACATGTCTAAAATTACCTAGCCTGTATGAGGCCAACCAAGGATTTGAGCTCAAGCATGCTAGTTTCTGGAGCCCACTCACCTAACTTACTGTCTATATCAGTAATAATATTAAGCCTCCCATTTACTTTAAATATATTTTACATAGAACCTAGTAGATGAGCTCAGCCAGAGGCAATGATATCTCATGTCTGAAACATATAGTTTAACACTAATACTCAGAACACCAGACTAAGGTCCAATAGACCTGGCTAATTAGCTAGAATGACCTAACCTCTGAGGAGGCTCAACAACTTCTTTGAACTTCCATTTTCCTAAGTGTATAATGAGGAAAAAAGAATAAGTCTCTCTGGTTGTGTTATTATGCGGGTTTAATCCCCAGCTGGGAGGCAACCAATTGATGTTTCTCAATCAATGTTTCTCTCTCACATTGATCTCTCTCTCTCTCTTCCTTCCTCTGTTTCTGAAAACCATCTATATATATAAAGAGGTAATATACTAATTGGTCTTAATGGTGTCTCAGTCACAACCACTAAGGAGGAGGCTGCCTGTATGTGCAAGGCAGGGCGTTGCTCTTGGAGATGGGGTGGAAGCGGGGAGGTGCCTGGAGGAGGCCTATGCCTGGGAGGGTGGGGGTGAGAGCCCGTAGCACCCCCCTCACCAGTCCTTCACCACCCACCACTCACACTCAAGAGTGTCCTGCCGCTCACCTGCCTCGGGAAGGAGCACAGTGCAGCAGGCAGGAGGTTTCCACACTCTCCTCTGGTGCCATGATGGGGCGGAGCTGCCATGTTGCTCTGGAGACAGGGTGGAAGCAGGGAGGCACCCAGAGAAGGCAGGACCAGCCTGAGGCTACTCGAGGGACTGAGGGTGGGGCTTGAAGCGGCCAGAGAAGGCCAGAGGGGCCAGGGCTGGGCCAGGCGCACTGGAGCTCTGTGTGGAGAGGTTGCAGGGGTGGGCAAACTTTTTGACTTGAGGGCCACAATGAGTTCTTAAACTGGATCGGAGGGCCAGAACAAAAGTATGGATGGAGTGTTTGTGTGAACTAATATAAATTCAAAGTAAACATCATTACATAAAAGGGTACGGTCTTTTTTTTTTTTTTTTTTTTTTTAGTTTTATTCATTTCAAACCGGCCGGATCCGGCCCGCGGGCCATAGTTTGCCCACGGCGGGGTTAGGGTGTCAAGGCAGGGTGGCAGGTGGGTGGGCGGGCCATGTGATTTTGCGCATTGGGATCCCAGTTAAACATATTCTTAGTGAGGATTAAAAGAAATCCCATGAAAGAAATCCATGGACTTTCAAGAGCAGTTCTTAGAAACATGTTTTCAAATGTAAAAGTGTTCCCAGCGTTTTCAATTCCCTTTGTTAAGAGTTATGTGATTTCTCTGCATTTCCTCATACAATAATTTAATACTTTTTCATTTAAAAAAATTGACACATCTATCTTTCTTCATGGACACTTTTCTCAAAGGACAAATATTTTACTCGATGAGTGTTACTGTCACAAGATGAGTAGAAAAACCACAAAGTTACATTGAGATGTAAATATTGAGGATTTGTTTCCTAACTCATATTGTGCATTAACAAAACTAAAATAATGGCATTTTAACAAAACTAAAATAATGACCTTTCAAATTAGTGAAAAACATTAGAAATTAGGAGTGTTAAATTTTCAAATGCTACAATCATGGATAATTCACTATAAATTTTCTATCTAATAAAGAGGGAATATGCTCATTGACCCTCATGCCATTGCAAAGATGGCGGTGCCCATAGTCAATAAGGAGGTAATATGCTAATTGACTGCCCCGCCCTCAAAGATGGCGGCACCCACAGCCACAAGGTGGCTGGCAGGGGAGGGCAGTTGTGGGCGATCAGGCCAGCAGGGCAGGGCAGTTGGGGGTGACTGGGCCTGCAGAGGAGGGCAGTTAGGGGAGACCAGGTCTGCAGGGGAGTGCAGTTGGGGGCAACCAGGTCTGCAGGGGAGGGCAGTTGGGGACAATCGGACTGGCAGGGGAGCAGTTAGGCGTCAATCAGGCTGGCAGGGAAGTGGTTAGGGGGTGATCAGGCTGGCAGGCAGAAGCGGTTAGGGGCAATCAGGCAGGCAGGCAGGCAAGTGGTTGGGAGCCAGTAGTCCTGGATAGTGAGAGGGATGTCCGACTGCCAGTTACCAGTAAGTATAATTTTACCATTGAGTGTTCTATTTCTAAAACTATTTTTCAGTGTTATGTGAAGCAAAACTTGAACGCATTTTCCCAATATTTTTCCTTAAAAAAATTGTCATTTTAGAGGTGATAAAAATCTATATTTATAATTAATGAATTTATAGCTCCTGAAAAAAGTTACTAAAGTACCTGATAACCAAGAAACCCTATGGCTTTTTGAAAGTTTCTAAGGATAAAAACTTACAATTCCCCAAAGATTTAAAGCCAGTTTTAAAAAGTCAGATAGGTTCTAATCTTGGCAAAAATCACATTTTCTAAATGCAGTTTAACAAATTTAAGGATTGCTTTTTAAAAAATAATTTATTTTTCAATTATAGTTGATGTGCAATATTATATTAGGTTTAGGTTTACCATCTGACACTATATAGTTATTACAATATTAATAACTCTATTCCCTAAGATATACTTTACATCTCTATGACTATTCTGTAACTATCAATTTGTACTTCTTAATGTCTTCACGTTTTTTCACTCATTCCCCACTCCCCAATTCCACTCCCATCTGGCGAACCGACAAAATGTTCTCTTTATCTGAGTCTGTTTTTGTTTTACTTGTTTGTTTATATTTTATATTTTTTAGATTCCACATATAAGTGAAATAATATAGCATTTTTATTTCTCTGTCTGACTTATTTTACTCAGCACAATACCCTCTAGTTCTATCCATATTGTTGCAGATGGCAAGATTTCATTCTTTCTCATGCCTGGGTCATATTCCATTGTATATATGCACCACTTATTTATCCATTCATCTATTGATGGATATTTAGATTGCTTCCATATTTTGGCTTTTGTAAATAATGTTTCAGTGAACATATGCATGTATAGACTTTTTGATTTAATGTTTTTTGTTTGTTTGTTTGTTTATTTTGAATGAATACCCAGAGTAGAATTGCTGGGTCCTTCTTTGCTTCTTGGTATAGACTTTGTTTTACAGCTTATTTTGTCTGGTATATGTATTGCTATCCAGCTTTTTATTTTCTTTCTTCATTTTAATGAAATATCTTTTTTCATCCATTTTCTTTTAGTCTGTGTATGTCTTTGGATCTGAAGTGAGTCTCTTGTAGACAGAGACTACAAGGGTCTTGTTTCATTATTCATTTAGCCACCTATGTCTTTTGATTAAAGCATCTAATCCATTTGCATTTAAAGTAATTGGCAAAACTTATGTGCTTATTGGCATTTTATGTTTTACTAGAGGCCCAGTGAACGAAATTCGTGGACTGGTAGGGTTCCTAGTGGCTACTGGCTGCTGGCTGGGTACTCTCTCCCTTACCCCAGCCACCTGATGCCACCACTAGCCAGGGACCCCCTCCTTTCCCCTGGCCAACCCCGCCCCCTGGTCAAACTTCCAGACGAACTCCCTGTCTAGGGGACAGTTTGCATACTATGCTTTTATTATATAGGATATTTTCTTTCTTCTTCTCAAAGACACTTTAACATTTTCTATAATACTGGTTTAGTGGTGTTGAACTCCTTTAGCTTCTTCTTGTCTGGAAAGCTCTTCATCTGCCCTTAGATTCCAAATGAAAGCCATTCTGGGTGGATAAATCTTGGTCATAGTTCCTTTCTTTTTCATCATTTTGAATATTTATTCAAATCCTTTTTTGCCTGCAAATTTTCTATTGAGAAATCAGCTGAAAGTTTTATGGCAGCTCCCTTGAAAGGAACAAATGCTTTTCTCTTGCTGATTTTAAGATTCTCTCTTAGATTTTAATCTTTGTCATTTTAATTATGATGTCTCTTGGTGTGGGCCTTTTTGGTTTCATCTTGTTTGGGACTCTCCACACTTCCTGCACTTGTATGTTTATTTCCTTCACCAGATTAGGGATGTTTTCTGTCATATTTTCACATAAGTTTTCAATTTCTTGCTCTTTCTCTTCTCCTTCTGCATCTCAATGATGCAAATGTTGATACATTTAAAGTTGTCCCAGAGATTCCTTAAACTATCCTAATTTTTTGGATTTTTTTCTTTTTTGCTATTTTGATTATTTTCTGTTTCCTAATCTTCCAAATCTCTGATTTAATCCTCTGCTTCATCAACTCCACTGTTGATTTCCTTCAATATATTCTTCATTTTAGTTAGTGTATGCTTCATTTATGACTGGATCTTTTTTTCTGTTTTGTCACCATTTTTATGTCTCTTATCAGTTTGTTGAAGTTCTCACCAAGTTTGTCTACTCTTCTCCTAAGTTCATTGAGCATCCTTATAACCAGTATTTTGAACTCCGTATCTGATAGATTGCTTGTCTCTTTTCTGTTTAGATATTTTTCTGGAGTTTTGGTCTATTTTCTTCATTTTGGATATTTTTCTTTGTCTCCTCATTTTGGCTATCTCTCTGTGTTTATTTTTATGTATTATATGGAACTTCTATGTCTTCTGGTCTTAACAGGGTGGCTTTATGTAGTAGGTATCCTGTAGGGCACAGTAACACAGCCTCCCCAGTCACCCATGCTGGGCATTCCAGGTGCTCCACAGTTTGGGCTGTGTGCACTGTCCTGTTGCAGATGAGCCTTGATGGCAGTTGGAATATCAATGAAAGGGATTTACCCCTAGGCCAAGTGACTTCAAATATAGAAGAGGAGTTATTGTGCAGGGGCCCCTTGAGGGTGTCACTCCTGGAGTTGGTTGGGTGGTGTTCCAGCATGCTCCAAATCTATTCACCAGGTGCACTGACTCTAAGGCCTTCTATGATGGCAGGCCAAAGTCAGCTGCCAACTGTGCCCTTCCCAGAGCCATCAGCATGGGTGACAGAGTAATCTGCAGATGGGTTCTACTTGTGCTGGGCTTGGAGGTGCCTAGGAGAGGCCAACCTATGAAGCAAGTCTGGCTGTGCTAGTGCCAGGCCTTGGGACACTCAACAAAAGTTATAGGGCATGCCAAGGCTAACTTCTGCTTGTTTGAAATTTATGAACCTTTGAGAGATTTTAGGGAAGTCTACAGCATGAATATAGAAAGGTCATATGTATAGAAAAGTCTTTGGAAATGGCTTGTATGGGTCTGCAAATTGGATGGAGCAGGGTCTCAGGGAATCACCAGGGGAGGACAAAAGCTATTAGCTAGGCTTATTGATTCTCAGATATAGTACCTGCCTGCAGCTCTGTGGAGCAAGTGTTCAGCAACAGAAGAATGATCTCTCCCAGCACTTCTATCTGGGAAAAAGATGCCCCTCCAGTCCTCACCTTGAATCCAGACAATTCAGTCCCTCTCTGTGTGACCCTGACTTGCTTTTCAGCTATTGCCCCAGTGCTGGAGCAGAGTGAATGAGTGGGAGTAAGTTATTGCTTTAGTCAGTGCATTGGCTCATGAAGAGGAGCACCTGGGATTCCAGCATCCCTCCATCTCACTGAGCCACAGAGCCTACTGGTTTCCACAGCCAGAAGTAATGAGGACTTCCATTTCCAGCACTGGAACACTGGGATTGGAGGTACTATTGTGGGGCTGGGATACTTCACTCTTCAAGGGAACCTTTGATATCCCTGCCATATTTTATTCACCACAAATGTGTGTGGGACCAGCCTGTTCCCAGTCTCCAATCCTCCTACCTGTCATGAATAGTATGGGAGCAAAATCAAGCAAGCTCCAAAAATAGCAGATCCAAAGCGTAATCACAGAAGGCACCAAAATCTGGAGAGGCAAACTTCACTAATTTTATCAATTTTTTCTTTCTAATCTTTTCTTTATCTTTTTTTTTGTATTTCATTTTTAAGGTTTTTTCCTTTCTTCTCTTTTTTCATATCTCTTAATTCTTTCTTTCCTTTTATTCTATTTTTCTCTTTTTTGTCTTTTTATTTTTTCCATTTTTCTTATCCTATTCTATATTTTATGTATTAATTATTATTTTTAAAAATTATTAGTATTATTATTTTATTTACTAGTTTGGTTTTAAATGCTTATTTTTTCTCCTTCCTTTCATATTCAGAATAATCTAAGCAATCTTGAGAAAGAACAACATTAGTGGGATCGCAATACCAGATAACAAACTATACTGCAAAGCCATTGTAATAAAAAAAGTCTGGTACTTGCACAAGAAGAGACACATAGGTCCATGGAACAGAACAGAGCCCATACATCAACCTATGCCATCATGATCCATTAATAGTTGACAAAGTACACAAAAACATACAATAGAGTCAAGACAGTCTCTTCAATAAATGGTCATGGGAAAATTGAACAGGTACCTGCAAAAAAAATGAAACTAGACCACCAACTTACACCATACCAAACAATAAACTCAAAACGGAAATAAAAAGAGACTTATTCTAAGTCATGAAGCCATACAAATCCTACAAGAAAAGATAGGTAGAAAAATCTCAGACATCTCACATAGCACTATTTTTGCTAATACCTCTCCTAGGGCAATAGGAACAAAGGGGAAAAAAGTAAACAAATGGGACTACATCAAACTGATAAGCTTCTGCACAGCAAAAGAAACCATCAGCAAATGAAAAGGGACCCCACCATATGGGGTAACATATTTGTCAATGATACATCTGATAAGGGATTAATTTTCAAAAATATATAAGGAATTCATACAACTCAACACCAGGAAGACAAACAATCCAATTTAAAAATGTGCAATAGATCTGAATAGACACTTCTCCAAAGAGGACATACAAATGGCCAATAGACATGAAAAGATGCTCAATGTCATAAATCATCAGGAAGATGCAAATGAAAACTACATGAGGTATCACCTCACACCTGCCAGAAAAGCTACCATCAATAAATCAACAAACAATAAATTCTGGCCAGGCTGTGGGGAAAACAGAACCCTACTACACTGCTGGTGGGACTTGAGAGTGATGTAGCCACTATGGAAAAAGAGTATGGAGTTTCTTCAAAAAATTAAAAATTGAACTGCCATTTGACCAAGCAATACCACTTCTGGGAATATATCCTAAGACTCCTGAAACACCAATCAGAAAGAATATATGCACCCCTATGTTCATAGCAGCATTATTTATAATAACTAAGATCTGGAAACATCTCAAGTGTCCATCAGTAGATGAGTGGATAAGAAAGCTGTGGTAGTACATTTACACAATGAACACTATGCAGCTGTAAAAAGAAGGACCTCTTGCCTGGTTAGTGTGGGTCAGAGGTTGAGTATCAACTTATGAACCAGGAGGTCATTCTTTGATTCCCTGTCAGAGCACATGCCTGGGTTGCAGACTTCTTTTTTCAACATCCTCTAGTTTTCTGAGTTCAAATTTTTTATCTCCTTGGTTAAGTTTATTCCTAAGTATCTTAAAATTTTTGTTGCAATGGTAAATAGGATTGTTTGTTTAGTTTCTTTTTCTGTGAATTAATTATTTAAGCATAAAAATGCCATTGATTTCTGGGTGTTAATTTTGTATCCTGCTACATTGCTAAATTCATTTATTAAATCTAGTAGTATTTTGGTGAAGTCTTTGGGGTTTTCTATGTACAATATCATGTCATCTGTGAATAGTGACAGTTTTACTTCCTCCTTTCCAATTTGGAGGCTTTTTATTTCTATTTCTTGTCTGATTGCTGTGACTAGGTCTTCCAGTACTTTGTTGAAGAGTGGTGAAAGTAGACATCCCTGTCTTGTTCTTATTAATAGCAGAAATAGTTTTAGTTTTTCTCCATTGAGTATGATGTTTACTATAGGTTTGTCATATATCATTTTTATGATGTTGAGACTTAATCCTTCCTCTACTGGGTGCATATCCTATGTAATAAAAGCCTAGGTGGCATGGCGCGACATCATCGCAAGATGGCCATCACAATGTCATCACAAGATGACCGCCACAAGATGGTCACCACAAGATGGTTGGCAGGGGAGGTCAGTTGTGGGCGATCAGACCAGCAGGGGAGGGCAGTTGAGGGTGAGATCAGGCCTGCAAGGGAGGGCATTTGGGGGTGACTAGGCCAGCAAGGGAGGGCAGTTGGGGACAATCAGGCCAGCAGGGGAGCAGTTAGGCGTCAATCAGGCTGGCAAGGGAGTGGTTAGGGGGCGATCAGGCTTACAGGAAGAAGTGGTTAGGGGCAATCAGGCAGGCAGGCAGGCGAGCAGTTAGGAGCCAGCAGTCCCAGATTGTGAGAGGGATGTCCCATATTGGAGAGGGTGCAGGCCAGGCTAGGGACACTCCCCTCCTGTGCATGAATTTCATGCACCAGACCTCTAGTTTATATATATAAAACCCTAATACGCAAATAAACCGAATGGCGGAACAACCGAACAACCGTTCGTTATGACATGTGCTTACCACCAGGGGGCTTGCGAGAAACATGGCGGGTGTCGGCCGCAGTGGGATGGTGAAGCATGTGAGCAGGGGTGCCAGACCAAGGTGGGGCACTGGTCACTGTCATCGGGGTGAGCCTCTGGTGGTTACTGAAAATTATTTGCTCTCACGTGCCACAGTCCCACCCAGCACTCACAACTGCTGCCGGCGCTGAACCTGCTTGCACCTGCTGCCGGCACCGTAGCTGCCGCTCACACCTACTGCCAGCCCTTGGTGCAGGTCCCGATCACCCTTGAGGGCTTCTCCACCTCCCCCTGCTCCTGAGGGTCAGTCAGGCCCCAATTGTTCTCAACCATCAGCTGGTGAGAGGGGGGTCAGCGTTGTCAGCGCTTGTGAGTAGTGGCAGTGGGAGCAGGGCTGACAGCAGACAGGGTACTGGGGGCCACTGAAGGAGAGGCCAGGTAGGAGCACAGAGGATGGGCCGACACCCACCCCTGTGCCTACTGCAGCCTTGCAGCCCACAGTTCCTTTCAAGGTGCACAAATTCGTGCACTGGGCCCCCAGTATGTTTACTAAAGTTATATCCTCTTTTGGATCAATTCATTTAGAATTATGTAGTGACATTTTTGTCTTTGGTGATAGCCTTCATTTTAAAGCCAATTTGTCAGATATGAGTATTGCTACCCCAGCTTTTTTTTCCCCCCCCATTTCAATGGAAAATTTTTTTCCATCCCTTCACTCTCATCCTATGTGAATCTTGTTCTGAGGTGGATTTCTTGTTGACAACATATAATTGGGTAATGTTTTTGTAACCATTAAGCTACCCTATGTCTTTTTTTAAATTAAATCTTTATTGTTCAGATTATTACAGTTGTTGCTCTTTTTTCCCCACATAGCTCTCCTCCACCCAGTTCCCAACCCACCCTCTGCCCTTACCCCTCCCACTGTCCTCATCCATAGGTGTACGATTTTTGTCAAGTCTCTTCCTGCATCCCCACACCCCTTTACCCCCAAGAATTGTCAGTCCACTACCGTTCTATGCCCCTGGTTCTATTATATTCACCAGTTTATTCTGTTCATCTGATTTTTTATTCACTTGGTTTTTAGATTCACTTGTTGATAGATATGTATTTGCTGTTCATAATTTGTATCTTTACCTTTTTCTTCTTCCTCTTCTTAAAGAATACCTTTCAGCATTTCATATAATACTGGTTTGGTGGTGATGAACTACTTTAGCTTTTTCTTATCTGTGAAGCTCTTTATCTGACCTTCAATTCTGAATGATAGCTTTGCTGAATAAAGTAATCTTGGTTGTAGGTTCTTGCTATTCATCGCTTTGAATATTTCTTGCCACTCCCTTCTGGCCTGCATAGTTTCTGTTGAGAAATCAGCTGACAGTCATATGGGTACTCCCTTGTAGGTAACTGACTGTTTTTCTCTTGCTGCTTTTAGGATTCTCTCTTTGTCTTTTGCTCTTGGTATTTTAATTATGATGTGTCTTGGTGTGGTCCTCTTTGGATTCCTTTTGTTTGGGGTTCTCTGCACTTCCTGGACTTGGAAGTCTATTTCTTTCACCAGGTAGGGGAAGTTTTCTGTCATTATTTCTTCATATAGGTTTTCAATATCTTGCTCTCTCTCTTCTTCTGGCACCCCTATAATTCGGATGTTGGTGCACTTGAAGTTGTTCCAGAGGCTCCTTACACTATCTTCATATTTTTGGATTCTTTTTTCTTTTTGCTTTTCTGATTGGGTATTTTTTGCTTCTTCATATTTCAAATCTTTGACTTGATTCTTGGGATCCTCTTGTCTGCTGTTGGATCTCTGTATAGTATTCTTTATTTCAGTCAGTGTATGCTTAATTTCTAGTTGGTCTTTTTTCATATCCTCCAAGGTCTCACTAAATTTATTGGCAGTTTCTAGAAAATTCTTGAAAAACCTTATAACCGTGGTTTTGAACTGTATATCCAGTAGTTTGCTTTCCTCCATTTCTGTCATTTGTGACCTGTTTCTTTGTCTCCTCATTTTGGCTGCTTCCCTGTGTTGGTAGAGTGGCTTTGTGTGCTAGGTGCCCTTTAGGGCCCAGTGGCTCAGCCTCCCCAATTACCTGAGGTGAACACTCTTGGTGCACCCCTTTGTGAGTTTTGTGCACAGTGTTGTTGTAGTTAAGCCTTGATTGTTGTAGGTACCACTGGGAGGAATTAACCTCCGGGCCAATTGGCTGTGAGAATCAGCTGTGTCTATGGTGGGAGAACTTCTGTGCTGAAGACACCCTTCTGGGGCAAGACTTGCTTCAGTGGGGCTTTGGTGCTCACTGAGTCTGCCCCCTGAGTGTGTCCCTTATGGATCTGAGGAGTTGTAATTGGATGGTCCCACTCTGACCACTGGGTACACTGGCTCTTGGATCTAAGGAGGTGCTAATTTAGCCTCTGCCTGAGGCTACCCAGCAGGAGCTACGAAGAGAACTGCAGATTTCCCTTCCTTGTTTGGGGTTTGGAGGTGCCCAAATGAGGCCCAGCTGTGAAGCAATGCAAGCTTCTGTGGGGCCTTGGGCCTTCTCTTGGAAGTTCTGGGTCTGTCTGGCTCAGCTGCAGTTTGTTAGGTAACTTTCAGATTGCAAAGGGCCAGGGCATTCATATGCAAAAGCCTCTGCTGCAGCTTGGGTGGGGCGGGGTCTCAGGGAATCAACAGGGTGGAGCAAGCAGCTATGGCTGATCCTCAGCCCTGCCCTAAGAGGCCCCACGTCTCAGTGTCCTGGTAATCGCTGCAAGCACCTCAGAGAAAGCCGCCCTCCAGTTCCAAGTTCTGCCTGCTGCCAGACAGTCCAGTTTCTCCCCTATGAGTCTAGGTCCTCAGAGACTTCCTGGAACCAGAGTTCAGAGCAGTCGGGGGCTTGTGACTCCCTCCCGATTCAAAAAGACAGCTACGTCCTCAGTCACCAGCCCTTGCTGCTTGCAGCTCCGTACCTCTGCACTTCCACAGATCCTCTGAGTCTCAGTGTGCTTTTCTCTTTCCTTCTAGTTGTAGAATTTCCACTCAGCCAGCCTTCCTGTGGTTCTGGATGATGTCTGTTTTGTCTTTTAGTTGTATTTTTGAATTTGTTGTGGGAGGCAGCAATTTCCGGTGTTTACCTATGCCGCCATCTTGGTTTTCCTCTGATAGGAATGATAATTCATTTACAATTAAGGTTATTATTGTTAGGTACTTACTTATTGCCATTTTAATTCTGCCTATGTTTCTCTCTCCTTCTATTTCTTCTCATTACAGCAATTCCATAAGCATTTTTGCAGTACTGGTTTGGTGGTGATAAACTTATTTAGCCTTTTTTTTCTGGGAAGCTATTTATTTTACCAGCTGGATATAATAATCTTGCTTTCAGATCCTTGCTTTTCATTACATTGAATACTTCATTGTATTCCCTTCTGGCCAATATAATTTCTGATGAGAAATCAGATGACAGGCTTGTGGTCACTCCTTTGTAGGTAACAAATTGTCTTTCTCTTGCTGCCTTTAAGATTCTCTCTTTGTTGTTAATATCTGGCATTTTAATTATGATGTGTCTGGGTGTTGGCCTTCTTGGGTTCTTCTTTCTTAGGACTCTCTGTGCATCCTGTACTTGTGTGACTTTTCCCTTCACCAGATTAGGGATGTTTTCTGCCATTATTTCTTTAAACTCATTTTCTATACCTTGCTCAATTTTTTCTTTTTCTGGCTCATCTGTTATGTGAAGCTTCTTACATTTCATGTTGTCCCACAGCTCCCTTAAGCTTTCCTCCTTTTTAAAAATTGTTTTTTCTTTTTGGTTCTCTGATTGAGTGATATTTTCTACCTTGTCTTCTAATTCACTGATCCATTCTTCAGCTCCCTCTAATCTGCTGTTTATTCCTTCCAATGGGTTCTTTATTAGTACTGTGTCATTCTTCATAGTTACTATATCTTTTCTCATGCTGTTGAGCATCTTTGTCATAATTACTCTGAACTCTATGTCAGATAAAAGTTTTATCTCTGTTTCATTTAGCTCTTCTTCTGGAGAATTCTCTTGTCTTTTCATTTGGGGGTTGTTTTTTTATCTCCCCATTTTGGCTGCCTGTTTAGTTTTGCAACTATGTATTAGGTAGATCTGCCATGACTCCCAATCTCTAGTGCAGGACATTGTCAAACTCTGTTTCTAACTAATTAGATCAGGCAAAGACTCAAAGCCTCTAGAGACCCGCCTCTGCCTGCAGACTGATTGTATTCAGTCTTGAGTAGCTTCAAGCAATCATCCACAGGTGTGGTGAGTAAATTCCAACAATTCATAATTCTTTACCACTTTCAGCATTGTGCACATCTCCTTTGGTGACCCTGACATTTGTTGCTTAAACCTGGGAGGGTTCCACAAAGAAGGGGAGCCATCACTTCAGCTTCAGTTACTCCAATTTTACTACTTGCAGAGCAGTAGACAGCGGCACCTTGACCTGGGCTTATTTCTGAATTCTACTCAGGTGACAGAATCACTGGCCTCAATTAGGCTTCCCTCCCTTATGGACCCTCCCAAACCAGCCAAGGAGGATGCTGAATCTGGAACCTCTCCTCCATTGCTCACCCTCCATCCTACACTGGCCAATCTTCTCTAGGTTAGTGACATTCCACAATTTCCCTCACCTTGAGTCTTCTGGACTTACTCATTAGGTCATCTGGAAACCAGATGAGCTGAACCCCAAAATGGCACTAGCACCCAGGGACAGGGAGTCCGAGTTTTTGAGGACTCTACACAGGCTTTTTCAGCAGAGAATTCTCTGGGCAGGTTCCGATCCTGGGCAAGTCTAGTGGGGAAAGTTAGTGGTCTTAGCAAATTGAATGTGGTCTAAGTGAAAGGAAATGTGGGCTGTGAAATGACCTAAAGGTTACTTTTCCAGGGGAGGGGGTACCAATTCAATTATTTGATCAGACCTAACAGTTCTCTTACTTGGTAAACACTACTTTTTTTCTTAATTAATGCTTTCTGACCATTCCATCAGTTTGCTGATGTCTCATCAGTCTAGAATTCTTGACCTCTTGTCACTAATTGTTTTGGTTATTTGTGTACTCAGTCATTAGTCTGCCTATTTACTTAAATAAATATGCATGTATCATTCAAAGGGGAGGAGGAAAAGACTGGAAGAGATTAAACAAAGATGTCATACACGTATATACATAACCAAAGAACACAGACAATAGTGTGGTGAAGGCCTGAGAAGGGTCAAGGGCTGAGGAGGGTGGTAAAGCTGGGGGAGGGTGGCCTGGGGGACACCTGTAATACTTTCAATAAATAAATAAATAAATAAATAAATAAATAAATATGTGTATATATTCTATAATTATAGCCAATGATTTGTTTTGACTCTATATGTAATATATTAAAATCAAAAGTGCCATTTTCAGGCCTAAACCAGCAGTCGGACATCCCTCTCACTATCCAGGACTACTGGCTCCCAACTGCTAGCCTGCCTGCTCTGGTCCTCACCTCAGTTTGACATAATATTTATATAATGAATCTACTAAAATTTAATAATAACTTTTGATGAGTGCCTACTATATGTCAGACACTAGGCTAAAAATTTTGGATTGTTAAAGATTAAGATGGGTTTTCAACTTTAATATTTCTGATTTACAAATACAGACCTAATGCTGCATATAGCCACAACAACAAAAACAAAATAATGAACATATTAATTAATTGTGCTTTGTGAACACCTCTATTGTAGTATCTTTATTTTAATTAAGGCCTTCTACCTAGATCAAAGGTGTTAACATGGCTTCCTGGTGTGAAATGTAAGACTGAAATTCTAACCAGTTGCCTTTACCCAAGTTCTGTAAAAGAATAGGACTTCTTACTTAAATAAATAGTTAACTTGGCTAGTGGATATGTGAAGAAAAAGCTGTGGTCACAAGTAATAATATAATCTTTAGTTACATATATATTGCATTATTTAGATAAGTGCTGTCACTGCAACGGAAAATGGTCAGAGATTCCCTATGTCCAGGCCTTTTCACCCTTCAATCTCAACCCTCTCTGTCAGTCCTGTTCTACCCATTAGATACTTCTCCTTCTCACATAACATCATACCCTTAACACTTCTAATTCTGAATCTACTTTTGACCCAGCAGACCACCAACCTCCACTCCCTTAGGTACCCCCTCCCTCATCTGCAGCAGATTTTCAAAACCCATACCCTCCTAACCAGAAACCACCTTCTCCTCTGGCCCCCGAGAGCCCAAATTCCTAGAATGTGAGTTCCAATACAGCTTCCCCCCCCCCACACACCTAATACTTGCTTTCAGGCCACCCAACGACTGCCTTCCTCAACAGCTGCTTCTATTTCTGCACCCATTTTAGCCCTGAGGGAGGTAGCAGGAACTGAGGGCATAGTCCTAGTCCACATACCATTCTCTAATGTCTGACCTTTCCCAGAATAAAAAAAGACTAGATCCTTTTCCCAATGACACAATCACCTTTACTAAGGAATCCGAGTATCTAACACAGTCCTCTGACCTGACCTGGCAGGACATCTATGTCACCCTATACTCCTCTCTAATCCCAGAGGAGAAGAGGCACATCTGGCTAGCAGCTCGGGACTATGCTGATGCCTTCAATAAACAGGATGTGGTAGCCAACAAGGTTGGTGGTGATGTGGTCCCACAAATTGATCCAAGATGGGACTATCAGGATAATTCTAAGAGTGCTGGCTTCATAGGCATATAATCACCTGTCTCATTGCTGGACTCACAAAGGCTGCCCATAAGGCAGTAAACTATGATAAACTTAATAAAATCACTAGGGCCCCTGACCAAAACTCAGCTCTCTTCCTCTCTTTCCTCATGGAGACCTTACAGAAATTTACCACCTTAGACCCACCTTCCCAGAGGTAACTCTTCTTCTGAACACCCATTTTATATCCCAATCAGCCTCTGCAAACTTCAAAAAATAGAGAAGTCCACAAACCCCACAAAAAGACCCCATTAACCTGGTCTTTAGGTCTTTAATAATAGAGATGAAGAGACCCAAATCCCAAAATAAAAGTGAGATCAGGCCAAGACTGAGGCCCAGAAGGAGGCCTTTCAGCTTCTAGCCCCTGCTCTCACGAACCCCAAATGAAGTGCTAGTCTTCCAACCAAGAGTAATTCAGGGGCTAAGCCTCCGCTGGGTCCATGTTTCAAATGTAACAAGAAAGGACACTGGGCCAAGTCCTGACCAAATCCCCCCTGCCTGGGCCCTGCCCAAGGTGCGGAAGGGAAGGTCACTGGAAATCAAACTATAGTCTGGCCTCTCCAGGTTAGACATCAGTCAATCCAGCAAGGCTGTCTTCTGGATCTGGTTTGGAGTTCCCAAACCCCATAGACTTACATCACCAGGACGTAGCCTAGAGTAATGATTGTGGTGGCAGGTAAGCCGAACTGCATTTTAATTAACAATGGGGCCACTTATTCGGCCTTCCCCAAATTAGCTGAGACCCTTGTCCTTTCCCCTGGGAAACTGACCTTTAGATCATTTACAACCCACATTCCCTTTTGCTTAGACCACATTCCATTTGCTAAGACCAGTAACTTACCCCACTGGACTTGTTCAAGATCCAGACACACCAAGAGAATCACCCACCAAAAAAGCCTGTCTAGAGTTCTCTAAAATCTCTGACTCCCCATCTCTGGGTGGCGAAGACATTTGGTGGCTCAGCCTATCTAGTTCCCAGATGGCCTAATAAATTTATAATTCTTTACCAATTTCGGCCTTGGGCATTCCTCCTTGGGTGACCCTAGCAAGAACAATCATATACAATCATCCTATATAATAAAAGTTGAATAAGCAAATTGTCCCCTCCAATAGGAGTTCGACTGGGAGTTCAACCAGGAGTCTGGCTAGTGGCCACAGCAGGTAGTGGTGGCAGGCAGCCAGGGGAAGGGAGGTGCCCCCAGCAGCAACCCCTAGGGACCTACCTGTGCACAAATTTCATGCACTGCTCCTCTAATGTGTGTGTGTGTGTGTGTGTGTGTGTGTGTGTGTGTATGTGTACTTTAACAGCTGATAGCTCAATTTTGAAAATGAAATGTATTTTATTTTTTATTTTATTTTATTTTTTATTCTTTATTGTTTAAAGTAGTATGTAAGTCTCCTTTTTCCCCCATTGACCTCTCCTCAGCTGCCCCCACCCCACAGCACATGTCCTCACCCCCCTACTGTCTGTGTCCATTGGTTATACTCATATGCATACATACAAGTCCTTTGGTTGATCTCTAACCCCCTCACCCACTGCCTTCCCTCAAAGGTTGGACAGTCTGTTCCATGCTTCTATGACTCTGGTTCTATTTTTGTTATATCCGCTTGTTGAATTGCTCCCTTCATTATTATGAAGTGGCCCTCTTTATCTCTTGTTATGGCCTTCACTTTTGTCAGATATAAGTATTGCTACCCCAGGTTTTTTATAAAATTTCCATTTGCCTGAAAAAATTTTCCATCCCTTCACTCTCAGTCTGTGTGCATCCCTTGTTCTGAGATGGGTAGTCTAAAAACAGCATATATATGTGACGTTTTCTTATCCATTCAGCCACTTGATGTCTTTTGATTGGAGCATTCAGTCCATTTACGTTCAAGGTTATTATTGATATGTACTTGTTTGTAGCCATTTTTATTTTTCGTGCCTGTATTCCTTCTTCTCTTTTTATGTATTCTTTTTACAATAGTCCCTTTAGCATTTCTTGCATTGCTGGCTTGGTAGTGATAAACTCCCTTAAGCTTTTCTTTTCTGTGAAGCTCCTGATTTCCCCTTCAATTTTGAATGAAAGTTTTGGTGGTTAGAGTATTCTTGGTCTTAGTCCCCTGCCCTGCATCACTTTGTATGCTTCCTTCCATTCCTTTCTGGCCTGATGTATTTCTGTTGAGAAATCAGTTGATAATCTAATTTGAGATCCCTTGTCAATAACTCTCTGTCTCTCTCTCGAAGCCTTTATGATTCTCTCTTTGTCATTAACATTTGCCATTGTAATTATGATGTGTCTTGGCATGGGTCTTTTTGGCTTCCTCTTGTTTGGAACTCTCTGTGCTTGTGGGACTTTCTTCTTTCCCAAATTAGGATTTAGCCAGTGATTTTCTGACATTATTTTTCAGGTAGGTTTTCTAACCCTTGCTCTTCTTCTTGTCAGTCTGGCCCCCCTATTATATGTATGTTGCTTCATTTCATGTTGTCATAAAGCTCCCTGAGGCTCTCCTCTTGCCTTTTAATTTTTTCTCCAATAGTAGTTTAGATTGGATGTGTTTTGCTGCCCTGTCTTCTAATTCACTCATTTGATCCTCTGCTTCTTGTAGTCTACTGTTGAAACCTTCCATAGTGTTTTTTATTTTAGCTATATCACTCTTTGTTTCCTCTTGATTCTTTCATAAGTTTTTGATTTTCTCATCCATCTAGCTTATGAACTTCATGGCCCTTATTTTGAATTCTTTTTCTGACAAATTGCATGCCTCCATTTCATTTATTTCCATTTCTGGTGATTCTCCTTTTCTTTCCTTTGCGGGTTGTTTCTTTGACTCCTGCTCTTTGCTCTCACTGAAGGATCTAGGTGTCGAGTCACAATACGCCTGTGACTGTAGCGGTGGGCTTGACAGTGGGTCGCATGGTCACCAGGTCTGGGTTGATGCGTTGGGTTTGGTAGTGATTTGCAAGGTCATAGTGCCCGGACTTGTGGCATCTGGAGTTGCTGTGTGAGTCACCTGGTGTTGCTGTGTAGTGCTTGGCTGTTCATGCTTTGTTGTGGTGCCTGGGGTTGCTGCATCGGGCTTGGTGGCAGCTAGCATCCAGGGTTGCTGTGTAAGGGTTGGCTGTTTGCACAAGGTCATGGTGCTCAGGGATAAAGCATCTGGCCTGCAGGAGGGGAGCATGCTCTGAAACTCACAGGAGCCCATGGCTGGGGAGGCTGGAATTTCGGTGTTCATGGGTCAATAGCCAAGGCAGCAGGTCCTTGACCAGAGTGGGGTCTATGGTGGTTTCTGAGGGAACCCTGGGTAGAGGTGAGGCTGGGATCCCAGTCATAGCAGTTCTCCTTTTAAAAATGGCATGGCCTCTGTGGCAGAGTTTTCTGTCCCGGGAGAGACTGCAGTGGTGGCAAAGGCTGCCCAGTTGGGAGTCTGGTCTGCCAGTCCCCAAAGCCCTGCAGAATCTAACTGTCCCTCACTTACACACACACCCCACACGTTCATGCACTCCCTTTTTGCTCCCTCCCTCACTCACACTCTCTTCCTCACTGCTGTCCTGAAAGCCTCCATCTTCTAGTCTTCTGAAATGTATTTTAATAAACACTGCCTTTATATATATATGAACTAGGGGTGCAGTGCACAAATTCGTGCACCATGAAAGGAAGTGCGGTGGGCACAGGGGAGGGTCTCAGCCCATCCTCCACGCCCCACCTGGTCCCTCCCACCACAGTCCCTTGTCCCCTGTCTTGTGGCAGTCCTGCTCCTCCCGCCACCACCCCTCCCATGAGCTGACAGGATTGGTCCTGCTTGCACCCGCTGACAGTGTGGAGCGATTGGGGCCAGCGTCCTCAGTAGGTGGGAGCAGTGGCTGCTGCCCCAATTGCCCCTTAGGATCAGGGGGAGGTGGAGAAGCACTCAGGGGTGATTGGGGCCAGCAGCCACTGCTCACACCCGATGATGGCGCCAAGCGATTGGGACCAGCATCCAGCACTGGCAGAGGGTGTGAATTGGGCTGTCACTGGCAGTGGTTGCGAGAGGTGGCTGCTGGCCCTGATCACCCCTCAGGAGCTATGGGAGGTAGAGAAGCCCTGAGGGGTGATCGGGGCCAGCAGCTGCCGCTCACACCTGCTGATGGTGCTGAGTGATCGGGGCCTGGGTCAGCCCTGGGTGGTGACTGCGGGTGCAAGTGAGGCCAGCACCAGCAGCAGGTGTGAGCATCAGAGGGGACCGTGGTGCATGGGAGCAAAAGATTTTCAGTAACCACCAGAGGCTGGCCCCGATGACAGTGACCAGTGTCCCGCCTTCATCTGGCAACCCCGCTCACCTGCTCCACCATCCTGCCATGGCCAACGCACACCATGTTCCACACTCTGCCTCCGGCTGCTGACACTCGCCATGTTCTGTGCGCACCCCCTGGTGGTCAGCGCATGTCATAGCGACCGGTTGTTCGGTTGTTCCACCATTTGGTCTATTTTCATATTAGCCTTTTATTATATAGGATTAAGGCAGAGAGAGAGAGAAGGAGAGAGAGAGAGAGGTATGGGAAAATAGTGAGGACAACTTTGATTTTGAAGAAATAAACTACATTGGTATATATTCTTGAGTCTTGCTATTATATAAGGTCTGTAGCTATGACGGTTGGTGCTCATTTGCTTTTGGGTTGGGAAAAAAACAAACACATATGACCATCAACCCCACTAATATTTTGTGCCAAAATATTTTCTTTTCATAATTGTAGATATAGTAGGAAAAATTCAGGGTGTGTCTTTCATCTTTAATATCTGTCATTGAAAAAGTAGACAGCCATCCATGTAATGAAATAATAATATATATGTTTATGCATGTGTGTGTGTGTGTGTGTGTGTTGAATAGAATGTGGAAACTAAAATATATGGTACATTTATACAGTGGAATGCTATGTAGCTGTAAAAAAAAAAAAAAAAAAAAAAAAAGATCCATTACCCTTTGAAACAGTATGGAGGGACCTGAAGAGTAATATTCTAAGTGAAAAAAGCCAGTTAGAGAAAGACAAGTATCACATGATCTCACTTGTATGTGGAATCTAATGAACAAAATAACTGATGAACAAAAAAGATCCAGAGTAATTGAAGCATGTAAAAGGTTAATAGTTAAAACAACACTGTGTAATATTCTTGTAACTTTGATATTTCTTTAAAAGATAAGGTGTTTCTTTTTTATAAATGGATAAAAATTCCTTTTAAAAAATGAACTAGGGAAAGACAAGTAGCTCATCTTATTAGAATATATAGAGGCCCGATCCACAAAATTCTGCACTGGGGGAGGGGGGGTTGTCCTTCAGCCCAGCCTGAACCCCCTTGCAGTCCAGGATCCCTTGGGGTATGTTTGCTTGCCAGCTTAGGCTTGCTCCCCCCTGGTTGGACATCCCTCTTGCAGTCTGGGACCCCTCGCTCCACACTGCTAATGGCTAACTGCTCCTTACCTCTCAGGTTGCTGCTCCTTAGTGTTGCTGCGGAGGCAGGAGAAGTTCCCGCCACTGCCACTGCACTTGCCACCCGTGAGCCTGGCTTCTGGCTGAGCAGCTCTGTGGGAGCTCACTGACCATCAGGGAGCAGCTCCTGCATTGAGCGTCTGCCTGCTGGTGGTCAGTGTGCATCATAGCGACCGGTTGTTCTGCCGTAACAGTTGCTTAGACTTTTATTATATAGATTACAAAAAACAAATTCTCCATTTTTATTCCTAGTATTAAATATACAACAAAAAGTGTGGCAGTGGTTATAGTCCTGTTTCTGTTATGTGGAGTGCCTCTAGCTGAATGATGGAATTTGAGTGATATTCAATATTTCCTGTGGATTCCTGTTAATTTGTAGTTTTAATTTATTGTCATTCACAGTAGAACAATATTCCTCACCATTTTTCCTCATGGAAAACAATCATCAGTTTTCCAGAGCTCCTACCACACAATCTTTAGAATTCGAGAGGCAGAATTAATTTGCAATAAAAGAGGAAGATTACATCTCTGTACATTGTCCTTTATCTCTAAGAAAATCTTTAGCTTATGATAATACTAGAGGCCCGGTGCATGAAATTTGTGCATGGGGTGGGGGTCCCCTCAGCCAAGCCTGCACCCTCTCCAATCCAGGACCCCTCAGGGCATGTCCAACTGCTGGTTTAGGCTCGATCCTGGGGATCGAGCCTAAACCAACAGTCAGACATACCTCTCACAATCCTGGACCACTGGCTCCTAATCACTAACCTACCTGCCTGCCTGCCTGATCACCCATAACTACCTCCTCTGCTGGCCTGGTCACCCCCAACAGCCCCCCTGCCGGCCTGGTCGCCCCTCATGGCCACCCTGCCAGCCTGGTCACCCCACACAGCCTGCTGTTCAGTCATTTGGTCGTCCCTCACTAACCCCCCTGCCAGCCTGGTTGTAGGCAGCCATCTTGTGAGGGTGTGATGGTCAATTTGCATATTACCTCTTTATTATATAGGATGGGTTCTAATTACCTCATTAATCTTAGTTGCAATTATTTATCATGAAATACCTAAGTATTTTCCTCTTCTCCAAGAAAAGCTAATCTGATATTTGCTCTTCTGACCACATCTTAGTTCTTAGAAACAGACTGTGTTAAATTATCAAAATTGTGAACAGAACAGATGAAACATTTAGAGAAACTTTTCAAAACATTGAGCCAAAAATATTACCTTTGAATGCCCTTTCCTCACTCCTAGAATTTCTCTAATTGATTTACAAAGAAAGAATTGAGGGAATACAATATCATTAGCAAAAGTAAAGTTCAAAGCATCTTTTTCAGATATTGATAACAAATTTAAAGATGACTTTTGGAACTGATGTTCAGCTTCTTTTCTGAAGACACCAGTACACTTTTGTGAGAAATTAGTGGAGAAAAGTTAATCAAATCCCCCAAAATATCCTGATTAGGAGACCATGTAGGAAATATGAAATCTCCTTTTCCATTGTAGAGCCATACCTGATGGTAGTACTAGAAGAGAGGATATATGACCATGTCTCATTGTTTCCTAGAAGTTATCATTATTGATACATTGTCCTTGGGAAAGGCAAAAAATAAATATTAGTCTTTGCTAGACAAAGCCTTTGTATAGATTGCTATATGTCAAGTTCCTTAAATTTATTGTTTGTATTAAACATAGAGAAAGAAAGAAAAGAAACAACATGAAATAAAGTCACAGATGTGTATCTGTGCCTTCCACACTATCTCCAGAGCCCTCAAAGTTAACTACCTTTGTAGAAATGGTGCACATAATCATTGGACATTTGAGTCACTATTTATCATTCAGAACTGCTACAGGAGTGACTGAACCAGTTTAGAAGAGTGGAGAGAGTAAACAGAAACCAGAAAATAAACCACTCTACTACCTGTTAAGCTTCTCACTATAAACCCTGGATAGTTACCTTTTTGTATTTGTGATCAGTTGTATTGTTTTTAAAAAAATATCTTTATTGTTGAAAGCATTACAGATGTCCCCCTTTTCATCCTATTGACCCCCTCCACCCTACTCCTTTTCCCTCCCCAGGCCTTCCCAGTACTATTGTCTGTTCATGAGCTATGTATATCTATGTATATCTAATATGCAAATAGACCGAACGGTGGAACAACCAAACAACCAAACAACCGGTTGCTATGATGTGCGCTGACTACCAGGGTGCACATAATATGGTGGGTGTCAGCAGCAGGTGGCAAAGCACAGAACATTGCAGACATCAGCAGAGGTGGGACGATGGAGCAAATGAGAAGGGGCACCAGACTAAGCCAGGGTGCTGGTCGCTGTCATTGGGGTGAGCCTCTGGTGATTACTGAAAATTTTTGCTCCCATGCACTGCAGTCCTAACAGGCGCTTGCACCTGCTGCTGGCACCTGAGCAGCTGCTCACACCTGCTGCTGGTGCCTGTCCCTGGCCTCAATAGCTTGGCACCATCAGCAGGTGCGAGTGGCGGTTTCTGACCCCAATCGCCCCTCAGGGCTTCTCTACCACCCCCTGCACCTGAGGGGTGATCGGGGCAGCAGCCGCCTCTCTCACCTGCTAACAGTGCCGGCCCCATTCACACCCACTGCTGGCACTGGTCCCAGTCGCTGAGCACTGTCAGCAGGTGGGAGTGGGAGCGGCAGTGGCAGGAGTGGGGCAGCCGGCAAACAGGGGACTGGGGATTGCTTCGGGAGAGGCTGAGTCGGGGTGTGGAGGATGGGCCGAAACCCGCCCCTGTGCCCACCACAGCCTTGCAGTCCACAGTTCCTTTCAAGGTGCACGAATTCGTGCACTGGGCCCCTAGTATGCATATAAGTTCATTGTTTAATGTCTTCCCATGCCCACCTCCCCTTCCCTCTGAAATATGTCAGTCTGTTGCATGCTTAAATGTCTGTGGATCTTTTTTGTTCATCAGTTTATTTTGTTCATTAAATTCCACATATAAGTGAGATCATGGGATACTTGTCTTTCTTTGACTAGCTTATTTTGCTTAGCATAATACTCTCCAGGTCCCTCCATGCTGTCTCAAAGGGTAATAGATCCTTATTTTTTACAGCTGCATAGTATTCCACTGTGTAAGTATACCACATATTTTTTTTTTTTTATCCACTCATCTACTAATGGGCACGTGGCTGTTTCCAGATCTTGGCTATTGTGAATAGTGCTTCTATGAACATAGGGATACATATATTATTTCTGATTGGTTTTTCTGGCTTCTTAGGATATATTCCTAGAAGTGGGATTGCTGGGTAAATGGCAGTTCCATTTTTAATTTTTTGAGGAAACTACATACTATCTTCCATAGTGGTTGTATCAGTCTGCATTCCCACCAGCAGTTTACTATGGTTGCTTTTTCTCCATATCCTCGCCAGCACTTGTTGTTGTTGATTTATTAATGGTAGCGATTCTAGCAGGTGTAGAGGTGGTATCTAATTGTCATTTTAATTTGCATCTCTCTGATAATTAGTGACATTGTGTATTTTTTCATGTCTCTTGACCATTAAATGTTCATAAGACAGCATTATCCTAATCCAAAACCAGATAAAGACACTACCAAGAAAGAAAATTATAGGCCAATATATCTGATGAACATAGATGCTAAAATCCTGAACAAAATATTAGCAAATCAGGGCCAACAATATATTAAAAAGACCATACACATGACCAAGTGGGATTTATTCCAGGGATACAAGGCTGGTATCATATTTGCAAATCAATAAATGTGATACATCACATTAACAGATTGCAAGACAAAAATCTAATGATCATATCAATAGATGCAGACAAAGCATTCAACAAAATCTAACACTTATTTTTGATAAAAGCTCTCAGCAATGTGGGAATAGAGGGATGATACCTCAACATTATAAAGGTCATATATGACAAACTTACAGCGAACATCATACTCAATGGGCAGAAACTAAAACCATTTCCCCTAAGAACAGGAACAACACAGGGCTGTCTGCTTTCACCACTCTTATTCAACATAGTACTAGAAATCCTAGCCACAGTGATCAAACAAAAAGAAGAAATAAAAGCCATCCAAATTGAAAAGGAGGAAGTAAAACTGTTAGGATTCACAGACGACATGATATTATACACAGAATACCCTAAAGGCTCCACCAAAAACCTATTGGTTTTAATAAATTAATTTGGCAATGTAGCAGCATACTAAATTAACAGCCAGAAATCGATGTCATTTTTAATCAATTATATTTTATAAAGCAGAAAAATCTGAGTTTGAGTGATTCTTTCCAAGGGAATGTGTCTAAACAGGTTTTACATATTACAGAGACTATCTCTGCCTACTTTCCACACACACATACGCCATCACACTACACATACTCACACACACACACACACACACACACACACACACACACACACTTCCCCTATAAGCCATATACTTTCTCCTCCCCCTAAAAGTGAGGGGCAAGAAACTTTTTTGGAGATTCTTCTAGCCCAGCAATTTTCAACCAGTGTATAGTTTGAGGATGTAAACTCTATCAGGATGTTATAAAATTCATGTGCAACAAAATATTCTTTGGAAATATCAGTTATCAGTCTTGCTGTGCCACTTTTGCTAAAATTGTTTATTGACTCAGTTTTTCTTAAGACATGATTTGGGTAAAATTTTAATATTTTGTCTGTTTGTCTAGTGCAAACTTTGTGGAAGACAATGAACAATTGACACATTGTATTATGTGCTTTTGAAGAAAACAATCTGTTAGAGCCATTTTTTAGAAATAACAGTGGGCCAATAGTAGAAAAGTGGGGAGAGCAAGATGTGAAATATTTTCTTAATACTATAATTTAAAAATGATAAAGAGCTATCCAATCACATAGCAGAAACAAGATATGAGTTGAATGAATAGTTATAATTATTTATATATAATATGATTACATACAAATAAAACAAAACTACCAGAATTAAAATGTGAGTGCAACAAACTGACACAAAATAATTATCTACCCCCAATAACTTTCTTGAAAGTGAATAATAATCTGTTTCCAAATGCAATTAAATAAAATTCTAATTCAACACATATACTTATCAAGAAATTTGCAGAACATATATAAAAAGAAAATTCTACTGATGAATATAGGAAAAGGATGAGTAAACAGAATTACATGTTCTTATGATATTTGGAATTTTCTTCAAATTAGGGTGTGTATTTTATGTAATATCAATTAAAATTAGAAAGATTTTTTTATTTGAAAAATTTGTAAACTATATCTAGAAAAATAAGTGAATAATAATGTCCACTAAAATTCTGAAAAACACATGTAATAAAGGCACTAACCTCATCAAACATAAAAAATATAATTTAAGCTGCATTGATTGGAAGTGTACTGAGACTCCAAAAATAGACTAATCAATGAAACAAAACAGAATTAAATTTGCAATAGAATTAATATCTGATAAAAGTAGCTTGTTGAATCATTGAGCAAGGTTTCAGTTACTAAAAAATGTAAGATACAATTGGCTCTCTATTTGAGAACCAAAATATAACAAAGTTCTAAGAAATACCTCAGGTCAACATAAATTCCAAATGTATTTAAGATGTAATATAAGTAGAAGAATAGATATTGACCAATATTCTAATAATTTTGGTTTACAAAGCTCTCTAAGCATTTATTAGAGATAGACTACATAGAGTAAATGTTGATATACTCAATTATACAAAATTAAAACATAATGTATGACAAATACACTATGAGAAAATAGAAAAACATTTGTAAAATATCTACCTTAGTAATGTTCTTAATTGAAAACAACAGAAGAGGCTGGTTAACATAACCAGAAAAGTAATTTTGGGAATTGCTCAAAGACCCAATAGGAACACTTGAAAAACAGGTCTGAATCAGAGCAAGGCATAATAGGTATGTCCAAAGTCCTATGCAAGAATAGGATCTTCTCACCAGGGAGTCATTAAAAGCTTCTAGAACTTTTACTCTACCACAGCCACCTCAGATTATTCATAACATCTGTCCTAACTTCACTTCTAAGTTCAACATCCCCAACACCATCATCTTATTGGCCATCCTTAGATCATGTGACTCTCATCTACTTGCCAGAGAATGAAGAGAGAAAATGTAATTTCTTTTTTGGCTTCCAGAGTGTAAAGCAGGTTGGAATTCTTCAAAATTAAAAAGATAATTTATTTTCTGGGTAACCCAATCATTTTCTACTAAAATGTTAAACTCTTTATATAAGACATTTTAAGAATCAAATGAGGAAAGGAGAAATACTTCAACAAAAAATCAAATGAGCAGACAACATGAAAATGCAATCTGGAAGTACAAATACAATGTCCAATGTCTAACTTTTCAGTAATGAAATAATGAACATTATTGAAAATTAAAATATACAAAAATGTAATTAGCCCAAATTATAAAAGTTTGGAAATATCCAGTTCTTGTGAGGATGTGAGGTAATGGACACCTTGATAGGGTGTTAGTGAAAATACTAATTGATATAACTTTCTATAGAACAATCTCAACTATATTTCTACTAGAACATAATTTCTATGAGGGCTGCTATTCTCTTCTGTTTTGTTTATTTCTATATTTAATAGTGCTTTGCAATTGTTAAGTTCCATAAATTCATTCTATAAATATTTCTCCAATAAGTTAACATCAATGTTTAGTTTCTATGTAGTCTTTTGCTATACAGTTCCACTCCTAACATGTATCTTAAGCATGTAAACAAATGTGCAATTTTTTAAAAAATGTATGTACAAATCATTCTTATCTATATATATAAAAGCCTAAGCGACCATTATGGTGACATGACTGGAACGATTGGAATGACTGGAATGATTGGTCAGTATGATGCGAGCAGGCAGGCAGGTGAACGATTAGGGGTGAGCAGGCAGGCAAGTTGTTCTACTTTTTAGTGCCTGACACCTTCACTTCCCCCAAATATCTTCATTTCCTTCCTTATCAGCTTCATTTCCATGGTCAATTTTTTAATCACTCCTTTGTATATACCCTTAGCTTGCTCCTCTCATCTTCTCTTAGAAACCATCCTCTTCTGGGGGGAGACTAGGAAAAAATTTAAATAAGTAAATTCTTTTATGTTAAGTAATGTTAAAGCTATGAAGAAAAATAAAACATAGAAGAGCAACAGTGCAGTTATAATTTTACATAGGCCTTTTATGGGTAGGTGACATTTTAGAAAAAGCCTGAAGAGATTTGGGGAGCAAGTTATGCCAATATTTGGGTTAGGAACAGTCCAGGTAGAATAAAGAGCAAGTGGAAAGGTTTGGAGGGGATGGTATGCCTGGTGTATTCAAGGGACATGAAGGACAGCAGCGCAGCTATATCATAGTAATGGTGGGGTAGTGAAAAGATGACCTCAGAGAGGTACAGGTGACCAAATACATGGGGCCTAAACTTACCACCTAAAATCTTTACCACTCTTAACATTTTGCATATTTTCTTCTATTTTTGTTTCCTGTGTAATTTTTTTACGTAGTTGAGATTATACCACTTACCTTAAGTTTTTGCATTAATCTATCTATATAAAACCCTATTAATGCAAATAGACCAAAAAGCAGAACAACCGAACAACTGGACACTATGATGTACGCTGACCACCAGGGGGTGCACCCAGAACATGGTGGGCATCGGCAGCAGATGGCAGAGCACAGAATATGGTGGGCATTGGCCGCGGTGGGATGGTGGAACAGGTGAAGGGCGGGATGCCAGACCAAGGTGAGGCACTGTTCACTGTCATCAGGGCGAGCCTCTGGTGGTTACTGAAAATTCTTTGCTCCCACTCACTGTGATCCACCAGGCGCTAGCACCCGCTGCTGCCGCTCACACCTGCTGCTGGCACCTGGCACTGGCCCTGATCACTCGGTGCCATCAGCAGGTGCAAGCTGTGGCTGCTGGCCCCAATCGCCCCTGAGGGCTTCTCCACCTCCTGCTGCTCCTGAGGGGTAATCGGGGCAGCAGCTGCCACTCGCACCTGCTGACAGTGCTGGCCCCACTCACAACAGCTGACGACAAGGAGTGATTGGGGCTGGTGCCATCAGTGTGTGGGATCCACGGCAGCAGGAGCAGGACTGCCGGCAGACAGGGAACCAGGGACTGTGGCGGGAGTGGCCTGGAGTGGTGTGGAGGATGGGCTGAGACCCGCCCCTTTGCCCACAGCAGCCTTGCAGCCCATAGTTCAAGGAGCACGAATTCGTGCACTGGACCCCTAGTCCTTTTATAATATTACCCCTTTAGCATTAACATTTTCCAGTGGCATGACAACACTTCAACATTTTTTAAATGACTGCATAATATATTATCATATATACATAAACAATACCAATTACTACATATTAGTCAGAATATTCTGACCATTCATATAGGAAGCAGATAAAAAACCACAGACTATTGATTCTGCAACTTAGAATAGACCTCTTTATTCTTAACTCTCCCAAGCCTATGGAACAGTTCTTGCCTTAGTTCCATGACCAATGATTGTACCACTTCCCTGTTTCTTGTTTGTTGTGTGTGTGTGTGTGTGTGTGTGTGTGTGTGTGTGTGTTTAATACAACCCTTGCTAAAATCCATATCTTGATAAGCTTCCTGTTTTCCTGTTTCCTGGGCCAGAAACCTCTGGAGTTCTCAGCTATGGGATCCTAAAAGCCACACTGTCTCCACTTCTCCAGACTTATTTGTTTATAGGTAAATAAAGGATATATTTTTAAAAAAATATATCATATAGTAACATTGCACAAAACTGTAATAAAAAGGACATTAGCACATAGCCAACTTTTAATTTTCCAGAGCATGTCATATGGAATGTCATAGGGCATTGGAATAAAACAGAAAAATGCATGGTTTCATGAATGAGTTTGACACATAATTTACAATTAATTTAACTCACCTAATCAGTGAGACACATATGCCATATTAAGGCCTTGTTAGTTCATTATGACTCCAGAATCTTAGAAGGAATGACTGATGATAGCCTTTGGCCCACATAGCGTGTGTATAGCTGGAAGCTCTCTGAATAGTGGGGGATCCAGAAGAAGAAACACAGAATATTAGTGTGATAGGAAACACACTAAACAGATATTTTACCTCCTCCTTTGGGGGAGAATTCTAGAGACTATCCCAATTTAGGCCATGGGAGGTGAAGAAAGAGCAGATAATTAGGATAATCCTGGAGTAGCTGGGACATTCCATATCTGTAGCACAAATATCATGTTTCTACCATGAAGACCCTCTGGGCCAGCATTTTTTACACACTGCTTTATTGAAACAAGGTTTAGGGACACTCTGTGGATCTTTATCATAAAATCGAACAAAAGACCCACATAATCAGATCGCCCTTCATTAAGTATTATCTGCATAGCTGATGTAATGCTGAAAACCTTCTCTGTAATTTCTAAGAACCTGAGTGCTTTAGTGAATTAACACTTATCACTCCTTGATTTTTAAATGACCATAAATATTAATGCTTTGCATGTCATTATTTTAATAGCAAAACAAAGAGAGCTGAAGTTTTCCAAATTATCACCTGCCTCTTTCTGTCTTTATTATTGTGTGTGTGTATGTGCATGTGTGTGTGTTGCTTAAACAGCACAATACTGTGAATGTAATCATTCTTCACTACAAATTTCTGTTCAGCAAATGAAACCTCAAAGGGAAAAAGATATTCTTATGATGAAACCCAGATAAGTTACAATTTTGTCTTTCAAGCTTATGGAATTTTCCTTTCTGAATCTTCCCCAACACATCCAGATTATGGCCTAATTACACAGTGGGAAGGATACATTAATGGAAGTCAGAAGTAGGGATATTGAATAGACTAATGGAAGCTTTTAAGAATTCCAAGTACTCTTAATATTAGAACCTTTGTCATAAGATGACGATATTAACAATAATAACCCTCTAAGGAAAGACTAATATTAGGTCTGACTCAGAGCCCCTGGTTCCATCCTATGCTGTCCAACGATGCCTTGATTTCCATTTCTAGTTCTGAGTACATATTATTCAAGCCAATAACCTAAATTCTCACTGGTAAAACAGAACGTCTAAATGAATTCAATAATTAGCTTCTCCGTTAGGGGGTTCATTTAATTTCAAAGCTAATCTATTCATACTTTCATTTCTAATTAATCCAAATATAGAAATGTGATAATAACCAGACAGTGTGTTCTTTGAAGAGTTGAACCTATGACATTGTCACACTGTCAACAAATTTTCATTAGAGATGTGATTATAGAACATAATTCCAAACAAGTGGACATTCTTCTCATCTTTTTTCTTTAATTTTTTATTTGAAACATTTCAGAAATATGCAACTTCTCCCAGTCTGATTTCGTGAGAAATTTTTAACCATTTGTAAACAAGGTAGGATTTTTTGGATAAGATTCACAATAGAAAAAATATGAGTGGAAATTATTTTGAGCTCAAATCCCAGAAATTTAAAGCAGTTATGGAAAGTTTCCCTGAAAAATTACAAACAAATATATACCTATCTGGTGGGGTAGCAGATTCCATTTCATTAACAGGTTTTGCACATATGAAATTATGTAATGTGATAATCATTCCTTCAGTTCTTTTTAGGGATATATACTTATATTCTAAACTTCCTATTAGTCTAGTCAATGAATATGAAAATGGGAAAAGGAAAAAGAGAAACCATTGGTATATAAAGCTATATCTAACTATTCTATGGGTAAGCGGAATATGGTATTGGCCTGTTCTCTCTCCCGCAGCTAGAGGAATTATTCAAATGTGGTTAACTCTGCATAAATTGCATTTTCAAATTATGCTGTCAGGGTTTCCCTAGGAAGAGATTTGTCATTGAGTACATATTTAAATATACAACTGTATGGCTACTATATATGTTCATACTTATATATGCAGCAGAATAAAAGAAAGAAGAAATTTATTTATCAGTTGCTTGAAGCAGAGTCAATATCATTCAAACCATTTAGAGGTCAATCTAGAAGCCTTTACCTGAAAAAAGCCTGAGCAATTCCCAGAAACAATAGCCTTGAGATAACCCAAGAAATCGTGTAAGAACTATTTGATCAAAAGGATCACAAACAGAGAAAATGAAAAGAAGCAATCAGAGACCCAATGCCTACTCCATCACAATGATACTGTTGAGTACAATGAGGTAAATTGGATTCTCCTGGAGAGATTGGAATTATGATTAGGGTATCTTTCTAAGAATTATTTCTAAATGGTTGTAATGAGATTTTCAACATTAACAGGTTTTTTTAAATGTTCCAATCCCTATTGCTTGACCACTAGAACAAAATCAAAGACAGGCTGTTTCATAAGAACAGAGCACCACCTTGTGTTGGTATGTTATTACACTACACTGGGACACCTAAGGAAGGCCTTGCCATGGTATTAAATTAGAGCTTGTCAGGAATGCTATTGAGTAAAACAGGCATGTATAACAGCTTCTCAGCCATTATAATCTCTTAGTCTTATGTTTAGCTGTGTTTATGTTGTAAGAAAAATAGAGAAAAAAATATATAAAGAGATGATCAATCAGGCAAAGCCAAAAAAAGTGTGCCTTTTAATATAAATGCTTTTAGCTCAGGAAAGAATTTTGTAAACTAAATTTGTAGCTCCGAACCTAAGTAAATTTTGCATTTAACACATTGTACTTGAACTAGGTTAAATATCAAATCTCAATGAAGCAATTTTGAATTTGAAATAACTTAGAAGTACATTATTTCCTGAGTATTCAATAAATAAGGTTTATTTAGAAACAATTAAATATCAACTATCCCTAAGTTGAATGTTTCTAGTAGGACCATAGCACATTAATGAAGTAAGAGGAAACATATTGAGATACCATGCCAGACCTTCTTCACTCTCATAGAATCACTGTTCTAAAGGTTATATATATATATATATATATATATATATATATATATATTTATGATGGGAAACTTAAAGTCCTGCAACTGATGCAAATATAAACTTTCTCATTCTTCAAAATTAAACTCAAATCTGAACATATGTTCTTCTGTGGTCACCCCATTCTCAGTATTCCTAGAGTATTTGGTTTTATAAAATTAAAACTGTTTTTTTTATTAAAGTCATTTTTACTAATGTTTCATCTCCACCAACATATCTTCAGTTCTTTGGCTACAAGACCTAGTCTCAACCCTTTCTTTTAAGTCCCCAACTGTCTTAGGAAGTTCTTTATTTTTTTAAATTCTTTATTGTTGAAAGTTTTACATATGTCTCCTTTTTCTCCCATTGACCCCTCCCCACCCATTCCCACCCCCCACCCCCAGCACATGCCCCTACTCCCCTATTGCCTGTATCCATTGGTCATGCTCATATACATGGATACAAGTCCTTTGGCTCATCTCTTAAACACCCCCCAACCTTCCCCTGCATTCCCTCTGAGATTTGACAGTCTGTTTGATGCTTCTATGTCTCTGGATCTATTTTTGTTCATCAGTTTATGTTGTTCATTATATTCCACAAATGAGTGAGATCATGTGATATTTATCTTTCTTTGACTGGCTTATTTCGCTTAGCATACTGCTCTCCAGGTCCACCCATGCAGTTACAAATGGTTAAGAATTATTTCTTTTTTATAGCAGCATAGTATTCCCTTATGTAGATGTACCACAGTTTTCTAATCCACTCATCTGCTCGTGGGCACTTAGGCTGTTTCCAAACTTAGCTATTGTAAATTGTGCTGCTATGAACACAGGGGTGCATGTATTCTTTCTGAAGTTCTTATCCTATGAAACTTTCTGCAGGGGTAGAATTGTTTTTTGCACTGTCAGTTATGGTGGTGGTCATATTGGACAGTGCAGAAAACACAGGCCACATGTGGCTAGTGTGACTAAAATTAAATTACATTTAATTTTTAAAATCTTTATTGTTGAAAGTATTACATACTTCTCCCTTTTGTCCCCCATTGACCTGTTCTAGCCTGACCCCAACCTCCACCCCCCATCCTCACCTCAGGCCCTCACCACCCCATTGTCTGTGTCCATGTGTTTTACATATATGCATACAAGTTCTTTGGTTGATCTCTCCCCAACCCTTCCCTCTGAGATTCGACAGTCTGTGTGATGGTTCTATGTCTCTGGATCTATTTTGTTCATCAGTTTATTTTGTTCATTATTACTAGATCCCACCTAGGAGTGAGATCATGTGATACCTGTCTTTCTCTGACTGGATTATGTCCCTTAGTATAAAACTCTCCAGGAGTATTACCTTTATTTTTTTTTTACTGATGCATAGTAATTTTAACTAATGTAAACTTAAATAGCCACATGTGGCTATCTGCTACTGTATAGACAGGAGTGCTCTACAGAAATGCCTTAGCAAGAAAATATCTGTTGAAGGAATAAATGGTAAGTTATTTGAACAAAATGTGTTAAATTTCTACTTTTTTAGTGTAGGAAATAATTAAAATTTTAAGCTTTACATTTCATGTTTTATCTTTAGTAAAACTTGAAAACAACTCATTCATGTGAAAACTTTTTCTAATCTAAATTATTCAGATACTTTTGCTTTTCTCCTATATTTGCTCTCTGTCCTTCATTCTCATATACTTCAAAGATAAATTTTTAATCTTGAGTTGATTCTGTAAAGCAATACATTTAATTATTTGATTCATTAGAATAAAATAGATTTGTACATGTATATGTAAGTAAATTTGAAATTTATATAATAAACTTGAAATTCAGTATAATCTTGTCCAAATTTCCAAAGTCAAGTTACTATAGAAACCCTTATCTTACTAATTTTTTCTCTTCCTCCAAAGAGAACACATACTTAGGATAATATAGTATCCTGAAATGTTTTGCTTTTTCTGGATAGAATCCTTCAAGTGTATGGGTATGACTTAATATTTTGCATTCACCTTCCAATTTCATTTACATTTACTCAGCAAATGGTTTTTAAAATCTGTATTAGATATCAGGCAGTCAGCCAAGTACTGGGGAAGATATAAAAATAAACTATTAACATGTTTAAAGTTCACAGTTTTAAGGCCAGGAAGCAGTTATTTTAAGTTAATAGTAGATATTGAATATTTAGTTATTTAAATAGCTCTGTGATGTTTTATTATTAACTTTACAATGATAAAAATAAGGTTTGGAGATGTTAAGCAACTTTAAAGTACTATAACTGGCAAATGGAAAAGTCAGGATTTGAGTTCCAGTTTTATTATTTGCAAGCTAAAAACTGATGACAGCTCCCTATATTCAATGTTCTATAGATAATTATTTTAAACAAAGCATTATGAGTGCTTCAAGAGTTTGGCAGGAAGGACTGGTAATTCTTGCTCACATGTATTCTTACAAAATGGGGACTTTGCTTTTTGCAACCAAAAGAGCTTCGGTATAAAACAAAAGAATATGTTTACAAGCAGGGGGCAGATAGCATATGGAAATAATATGCAAAAATACTGATGATTCAGAGGAGAGGACTGACCAAAAAAATCCGAGTAGAGTTGATCAGAGAAGGCCTCTGGCAGAGGGGACTTTTGTCCTATCTTGATTTTCCTATTGACTCAAAGCAATATCTACATATTGTACAGCATTTCGCTGTATTATATGATGACATTTCATTTGAAAAATAGTTCTAAGAAAGTTCATGATGTAGTGAGTTGGAGAGAGGGTTGGGAAAGAAAGGCAAGTGGTTGATAATATGTGTAACAATATGGATGACAAAATCTCATTTTTGTTTTAAAATATAGTTGTAGATTTAAATGTAGATTAAAAAATCCAGAAAGATGCTCATCAAACTGCTAACAGTGCTGGCCCTGGAGAATGGATGAAGAGGGGTGGGGGGGGGGGGTTTCATTTTATTTATTAACTAGAGGCCTGGTGCACAAAACTTTGTGCACTCGGGGGGAGGGGGGAGGGGGGTTCCCCCAGCCCAACCTGTGCCCTCTTGCAGTCTGGGACCCCTCGGGAGATAACGACCTACTGGCTTAGGCCTGCTCCCGGGTGGCAGAGGGCAGGCTCAATCCCTAGGAGCTGCCCCTGGTCAGGCTCTGAGCAGGGCCAATTGGGGAGTTGGGGCGCCACCCCATCATGCATAGAGCAGGGCAGATCGGGAGGTTGTGATGCCACCCTCAGTCACGCTCAGGGTAGGGCCGATTGGGGGGTTGGGGCACCGCCCCCTGTCACACTCAAGGCAGGGTGGATGGGGAGGTTGCGGCGCCACTCCCTGTCACGCACAGAGCAGGGCCGATCAGGGGGTTGGGGTGCTGCCCCTGTCACTCACAGAGCAGGGCCAATCAGGGGGTTGAGGAGCTCCCCCCTGTCACTCACAGAGTAGGGCCGATAGGGGAGTTGGGGCACCACCCCCTGTCACACACAGAGCAGGGCCGATCAGGAGGTTGGGGCGCTGCACCCTGTCACACTCAGGGCAGGGCCAATGGGGAGGTTATGGTTCTCCCCCGTCACACACAGAGCAAGGCCAGTGGTGGGGGTTTGGGGCGCCACCCTCTATCACCCACAGAGCAGGGCCGATCAGGGCTTAGGGGTACCACCACTGTCACACTCAGGGGAGGGCCGATGGAGAGGTTATGGCTCTACCCTGTCACACACAGAGCAGGGCCCGTGGCGGGGGGGGGCGCACCCTGTCACAAACAGAGCTGCAGGGCGATCAGGGGGTTTGGGCGCTGCCCCCTGTCACGCTGATCCCGGTGCCGGGAGGCCTCACAGTTCCGCTGATCACGGTGCTGGGAGGCATATTAGGCTTTTACTATATAGAATGGAGGCCTGGTGCACGGGTGGGGGCTGGCTGGTTTGCCCTGAAGGGTGCCCTGGATCAGGGTCGGGGTCCCCACTGGGGTGCCTGGCTAGTCTGGCTGAGGGGCTGAGGGCCGTTTTCAGGCTGGTGGGTGACTGAAGCTCCCAACCGCTCCTTTTTTTCTTTCTTTTTTTTTTTTTATTCTGGGCCAGCTTTAGCTCTGAGGCCTCGCTGCTGAAAACATTGATACAATGTTGCGGTCAGGCTGGCTGAAGCCCGGCTGACTGAAAGCCGGTTTCTGGGGTTTTGTTTAGCTTCTATATTTGCAACATAGTTGCTTATAGTTGCAGCTGAGAGGCCGGCAACTCAGGCGGGAAACGTTGGAGTCCGCCAGTCACTGGAGCAAACAAGCCTCATGTTCGCTTCCAGCTGCCTGGCTGCCGGCCCCCATCTTGGCTGACAGTTAATTTGCATAAGGATATGCTGATTAGTCAATGGGAAAGGTAGCGGCTGAAGCTAATTACCATGTTTCTCTTTTATTAGTGTAGATATCTGTATCATTGCAACATTTCATAAGCAACAACATAGAAAATAATTTTAGACTCATAGAAATCAATTAAAGCAATTCTGGCTTAAAAAAAGAGTTTGGCAGGAAATGGATGAGGAAGTTACTAAAAGTAAGGCAATTCACATGAATTCAAATGTATTGAACATACATACACTTCTTTGATATACAGAGAAGTGGATTGATTAGAGCATAAATGATGTAAAATTTAGTCTCATAATTACATAGATATTTGTCAAGCAATATCCTCTTTGAGCTGGAGAGAAAACAGATCCCCTGATTACACATACTAGTTTTTGGTGCTGTGCAGGAATGCCTGATCATGAATCATTATATGAATAAAATGTCCTCCAAATATTATCAGACAGTGTTGGTGTTTAATTACTAAATATAAAATGAAAAATGCATTTGTATTATTTCAGCAGAATAACTTTTATTTCGAAAAGTGGATATATTTATATTATATTTAATGTGAAACACTCCTTACCTTTTAGAAACTGAAAAATTACATATTATTTAAAATGTAATTTTTCTCTTTGTTTAGTTTTTTTTCCTAAATGTGTAAATACAAATATTTTTAAAGAGATATTATTTGTTATGTTTTCTAATATATCTTTATTGATTTCAGAGTAGAAGGGAGAGAGTGAGAAAGATAGAATCATCAATGATGAGAGATAATCATTGATCAGCTGCTTCCTCCACCCCTCCTGCTGGGGATCGAGCCTGCAGTATTGGAATGTGTCTTTGACCAGAATAGAATCTGGAACCCTTCAGTCAGCAGGCTGACTCTATCCACTGAGCAAACCGGCTAGGGCTAAATACAAAGATGTGATATCTAGTTTTTTTATTGTGATTATAGTATTATGAGCACTCATTGTAGGGAAATCATATTATTTTCAAGCAACTATAATCCAAATACCTATGGTTAAATGTGAAATTCAATGTTGGATTAGTATAGTTTCATGTCATAATAGCTAATGTTTATTAAATTAATCTATAGTGAACATATTTTTTCTTATGTTCCCTTTATGAACACTTCATTCTTCCTGAATGTCTGAGTATTAAATTGTAGGGCATATTAAAATTTCTAGTAAAATATTCTATTTATTTAAATTATTTTATATATCTTATTTTTAAATGTTTCATCATAGCTAAACTTTGCAGCTAACCAGTTATGTTTATGATAGAACAGTTTTTTTATTATATCCAAACATTAATTAGTTCTTCAGTTATTCCTTTTTCATTTGTAGTCATCTATGTGATTAATCAATTCACAAGTATACACTCCTTGAATACTTAAAGTGTATCCAGCATTGCAGCAGGGAATACAAAGTAGATAAGAAACATGGCTATCTTCTTAAAGCTTTGCAAGTTTGCTCAGGTGCCAAAATTAACAAATATCATCATTACTAGAGGCCCGGTGCATGAAATTCATGCACTGGAGGGGGGTTTCCTCAGCCCGGCCTGTGCCCTCTCACAGTCCAGGAGCCCTCGGGGGATGTCAGACTGATGGCTTAGGCCCGCCCAGGGATTGTTCCTAAGCTAACAATCGGACATCCTTAGCGCTGCCGCGGAGGTGGGAGAGGCTCCTGCCACCGCTGCTGTGCTCGCCAGCCATGAGCCCAGCTTCTGGCTGAGCAGTGTTCCCCCTGTGGGAGCACACTGACCACCATGGGGCAGCTCCTGCATTGAGTGTCTGACCCCTGGTGGTCAGTGTACACCATATCGACTGGTCATTCTGCTGTTCGGTCGATTTGCATATTAGCCTTTTATTATATAGGATTATCAGAAAATATAAAGATAAAAATACCATTAAGTCAATAAATGAAAGAGAAATTAAAAAGAAGAGATAAGTCTGGGCACAGTATTCTTTTCATGATACCACAGTGATGTAGGAATTATTTCACTCCTCTTTATAGATGAGGAAATTGAGTATCAGTGAGGCTAAGCAATTTTGGGGAATTTGACTCTTTCTGCTGTGTCACTGTGCTGGAGAAAGCTGAGGTTCCTACTGAAGCTGAGTTTACAAAAAATGTGTTGAGTTGAAATAAACGGGGCGGGGGGGGGGAGAGATAAACATGCAAAATCAGAAGGCTTGCCTGATGAGCCAGAGGTGTGTGTTATATAGTAAGATGAGCAGGATTTTGGGCCAGAAACAGTCTTGGAAGCCAAGCACACTAAGGAATTGATTCTTTTTGTGATAGAGTCCAGAAGAGGATAATTGCATACTAAATTACACTTTAGGAAGATTTCTTTAGTAGGTAAGAATGAATGATTTGGGGGGAAAATAGTTTTAATTAGAAAGGCAGCTTTTCTGGAAGAATTTTCAAAGAAAACATTTCATTGAGTACAGGATTAGAACAAGAAACCTCTTTTTATTCTTCTAAACTGCGTTTTGGAATGAGTGATGTATATTCATTGTCTGTATTTGTGTATCTCCCATTTTCTTCTCATCCCACAAGTGTGGCTCCATAACCACCATTTCCAGTTATATTGCCCAACAATCTGCAAGGGACCACATACTTACTTATTTATTTTTGGCTTTCTCCATCAGTATATAAGTGCCATGAAAAAGACAATTTATCTTGCTCATCTCAGTATCCTTAGAACTTTGAATATATCCTGGCAGAGTAGATGCTGTAGAAATATGCTTTTGAATTTTTATATTGGCTTTTGTTTAAATCATAATACCTTTCAGGCTTAGTGTCTGAACATATTTGCATGGCAAGACTAGAAATAGATATAATGCAATGCTTAGCAAAGATGCTAATGGGAGAAGTGCATACAGGAATGTAAGTAAGTTTAAAATAACGATGGCCTAATTCCAATTACTCAGAAGCTGATTAGTTTTCGAATTGTCCATAGCCCCCCCCTGCCCCCCCCCCCCCCCCCCCGCTTCTCTTCTTCCAACTTCTGACAATGTTTTGCTAATTTCATGTTCATTAGCACTTCCTCTAAAGCTTGGGCAAGGCAAGGATGTAACCTTTGAGTCTGTCCATTTTACTGCTTATAACACTTATGGGGAGGATTTGGTAAAATAGAGAGTGTAACTATTGGCAAAATTAGTATTTTATATTATTACTAGTGGCCAAGTGCATGAAATTTGTGCACAGGGGAGGGGGTGTTCCTCAGCCCAGCCTGCAAACTCTCCAATCTGGGACCCCTCAAAGGATGTCCTACTGCTAGTTTACAGGGATCGGGCCTAAACCGGCAGTCAGACATCCCTCTTGCAATCCGGGATGCTTGCTCCTAACCGCTCACCTGCCTACCTGCCTGCCTGATTGCCCCTAACCACTCTGCCTGCCAGCCTGCTCACTCCCAACTGGCCCCCACCTCCAGCCTGCTTGCGCCCAAAGGCCCCCCCTTCCAGCCTGATCACCCCCAACTGACCCCCATGCTAGTGTGCTTGCCCCCAACTGCCTACCCTGCCAGCCTGCTCATCCCCAACTGCCCACCTGCTGGCCCGCTCACTCCAAACTGCCCCCGCTGCTGTCCTGATCACCTCTAACTGACCCCCACTGACGGCCTGCTTGCCCCCAACTGGCCCCCCTGCTGGTCTGCTTACCCCCAAGGACCCCGCCCCACACCAGCCTGATCACCTACAACTGCCCTCCCCTCTTGGCCTCTAACCGCCTCTACCTCGGCCCCACCACCATGGCTTTGTCCAGAAGAACATCCGGAAGGTCTTCTGGAAGGTCTCCCAGTATAATTAGCATATCACCCTTTTATTAGTATAGATAGAGGCCTGGTGCATGGGTGGGGACCAGCTGGTTTGACCTGAAGAGTGTCCCGGATCAGGGTGGAGTTCCCTTGGGGTATGGGGCTGCCTGGGTGAGGGGTCTGTGGTGGTTTGCAGGCTGGCCATGCCCCCATGGGGTGAGGGTCCTCGCTGGGGGGGATGGCCAGCCTGGATGAGGGGCTGATGGCTGTTTGCAGGCTGGCCAGGGCCCCGGCGACCCAAGCTCCCAGCCCTCCTTTAATTCTTTTTTTTTTTTTCAGAGCCTGTTTAAATGGAGGGAAGCCAGTGTCTGGGATTTATTTATCTTCCATAATTGAAACTTTGTAGCCTTGATTGGAGGCCAGGGCAGGCCAGGGAAGTTAGGAAGCTTGCCTTCCTCCATCGCTGGGGGCAACCCAAGCCTCCTGCTTGCTCCAACTCCATGGCTGCAGCCATCTTGGTTGGGTTAATTTGCATACTCAGCCTTGATTGGCTGGTGGGCATGGCTGGTGGGTGTGGCTTGTAGGCATAGTGGAGATATGGTCAATTTGCATGTTTCTCTTTAATTAGATAAGATGCATTATATTATTATTTTATTTATTCATATTATATTCCTCCTTTATGTATGATCTATTTGAAAAGTAAATATGTAATGTGAAAATACCTAACCATCTTCTGACCATAAACTTTTGTTGACATGTCCATACATGTGTATTATAATGGGAATAGATATTTGAATTCAAAAGTTAAATTCAACAAAGTTATCATGACAAAGTTATTCAATGTGAATCTTATATGTCTCTTAATGTTCAATGAATTAGATGATTTTTTGCAAAAATTGTTTTTGTTTTAATTAAGAAGAGCCACACATTGTATTTTAATAACTTAATATGATCACAAACTTATATATTGATAATGAAAATACCAGGTTCTATAATGTATTGAATTGCAAAATAATGTGGAAATAGAAATATCAACAGAAAGATTAGATATTATAAATTAGACATGAAGAAACAACATAAAAATAAATTACAATCATAAATTCAAATTCACTAAAATAAAATAGATATATCAGTGAAAGATAGAAATACCAATAAGATAGATAATTTGCTGCAGGACTCATGGGACTTTAACATATACCTAACAGTTTCATTTTCTGAAAAAATATAATAAAAATCCTGAACTGTATAGACCTACCCAATTGTTTCATGCAATCTCTTCCTCATCGAACAAAAAATTATTCTGTGATTATAGAGTTGGTTGGAATTTGCTACATGAGAAAACTCCATTATTTTAATTAGTATAGTGTTTGTGTAATTAATAAAGAGTCAAGGGTTATATAGGTACAGAGATAAAACTGGAATCTTTTACTTTTATCTTTATTGAAAACACAAAGGAAGTTAAAGCATAGTTGATTATATTATCTACTTTTTTGAAAATTAAACTCAAAATGGATTTAGGCTAAAAATTGTGCTAGGTATTTGCTAGATATACAGCAAAATAATATCCTCTATAATAAAAGAGAATCATGTAAATTGACTGTCCTTCTGCTACGTTCACCAGCCAATCAGGAATGAGTATGCAAATTAACCCAACAAAGATGGCTGGTTAATTTGCATACACAGGTGCCAGGCAGAGAGCAGAGAGGGAGAGCAGGCGGCTTGGGGGGGTGCGTGGCTCCCTCGCTCACTGGGAGCAACCGAGGGAGCCACGTCCCCACCAAGCCTCCGGGCAGAGATCAGAGCGGGAGAGCCAGTGGAGAGTGGAGTGGCTTGGGGAACTTGGCTCCCCAAGCCACCAGATGGAGAGCAGAGAGGGGGAGCTGGCAGCTTAGAGGACTTGGCAGGCCATGAGATGGAGACAGAGCAGGAAGGGAAAAACCAAGAGCACAGAGAGCACCAGGAATTCTGGGAATAGTAGTTCTAGAGGCAGCCCCAGGACCAGAAGTGGAAGCCCAGGGCACAGGGATCACCAGGAATGCTTGGAATCATAGTTCTGGTGGCAGATGGATCTCCTAGACACTAGAGCAAAGTGAGCCTGGAGCAAGTTACTATTGTGGTGGGGGTTGGAGGAAAAGCAAAGGTGAGAGACATAAGTAAAATCAGAGTGTCTAGGGAAAGTTAAAGGGAAGATATCCTAAAACTTCCAGGAAATCTCCACCAATGAAGCAAAGAAAAAAATGCTTATATTATTCTGTGAGCAACAAACCAAACTGAGTTGTGGTCTCAGACAATTCACTCATATGATTGCAAAGACAGACAAAAACTCCCAGATTGGAGAGGGCTCCCCTGAGGGCTCCCAGGTTAGAGAGGGTGCAGGTCGGGCTGAGGGACTCCCACACCCCCCAGTGCACAAATGTCATGCACCGGGCCTCTAGTCCTATATAATAAAAGCCTAATATGCAAATCAACTGAACAGCAGGACAACTGGTGGAATGACTGGTTGCTGTGATGTGTACTGACCACCAGGGGGCAGACACTCAATGCAGGAGCTGCCCCCAGCCTATAGGCCCCAGGCCAGCCAAGGTGGGTGCCAGTGGGGTACCCCCTATCACCCCGCCCATCACCCCACAGATCAGCCCTGATCACCAGTCAGGCCTTGGGACCCTACCCATGCAAGAATTTAGTGTGTCAGGCCTCTAGTAGTGAAAATAAAGGGTATGGCTTGACTGAATGGAGAAAATTATAGATTATTTGTAAAGATCTTATATTGACTTTGATTGCTGAAGATAATTTAAATTAGCTTTGAATGGGCACTAATAAGTAAAAATATATCATTTAAAAATGTAGTACTTAATGGAGTATATTTTAGGTATAACTCAAATATATTTGTCTTAAGTTATGACATGGTTTACTCAATATATTTCTAAGAATTATCAAGTGAAGTCAGTGACATTCCTATTAATCAGATTTTACAGTCTCTACAAAGTTTACATAAAACAAGGTGAGCTATAAATACATATAAAAATAAGCAAGTTTAGTAATATTTAAACTCCTAATTTTAAGTGCATTGATAATGCTGTAGATCTCCCAGGGCAACCAATGTATTATCATGATAAATTCTATTTGTATTAGGAATTCTGAAGGAAGAGACAAGTAATTTAGCACAATACATCACTTATTCTAACAATGTTTTGGACCATTGAAGAACTTGCCAGAGAGACACTTACAATATCTGTTGCTGATTGATGCACATTTAAACAATTTTTGTTCATTTTTTAATTTTTTAAATGTTCACTCACAGATTGTTGTGAATAGGACTGGTAATGAAATGCTACCCACAGTATTAGTTGTTTATGGATGGCATCTATTCTGAATGGTCCATGCCAAAGCCATACAAGCTGTTAAATATTTTGATTATTATCCTAATTGTAAATATTATTTTACTGGCTTTTGAGCATGAAAACAAACCTTTTTCCAATTGATTACTTTCCTTAGAAAACAAACCATTTTTAAAAGATTGATGACTTTTTTCAACCTACTTATAAAATAAACCACATTGTTTAGATTTTCTGAAAACTCACATCATAAATGCATTATTATCACAATTAAGGAGTACTGTAATTGACAGAAGGACTGACAGATGCATTCCAAATACATAATTTCTTTACTAATACGACACAAAGATACCTTTGCAGGGATTAAGGAGAGCAGGCATTGAAACAGCATGCTCCCAGAGAGGAGCTGCTTGATCCCACAGGGACAGTCAGCCCTTCAGAAAACCACCTGTGTGGGGTGAGGAAGTCATCAGATTCTAGGAGCTCTCCCTGTTTCCATTTTTCAGACATTATATTCTCCTGAGAACTCCTCCCAACTGAACAGGGACTCTGACCATATGCCTGCCTGCCACCAGACACAGGAACAAAACAACCTTAGCACGTTTCTCACTCACGTCCATGTCTGTGTGTGAAACGAGGCCAGTCCTCCCCAGGCTTCAGGTCTGTGTGTGTCCTCCTGGACTACTGTAATCACTTTTACTAGTCAACTTGGATTATCTATTTTAATTATGTAAATTGTGGAGTAAATAATTTACTTATTACTTCATTATCTGCTTTTCTCAGTTTTGGACAGTTGGAAGCTACCAAGTATGTTTGGTGCTTTACTCTGCACCCAAGTGAATGATAGATACTGTTCTCCCTCTGCCTATAGTCCCTCTCTCTACATATAGAAGACACACTTTTATATGTGTACTAGAGGCCCGGTGCATGAATTCATGCACGGGTGGGGTCCCTCAGCCTGGCTGGCGATTGAGGCCTATCAGGCGGCTGGCCAGCCAGGGGGAGGGCCCACAGGAGGTTGGCTGTGGGAGCGCATTGACCACCAGGGGGCAGCTCCTGCATTGAGCATCTACCCCCTGGTGGTCAGTGCCCAACATAGTGGCTGGTCGACTGGTTGTTCCGGTCGTTCTGTTGTAACAGTTGCTTATATATGTAGATATTAGACACTTTGGTTCAGTTTTGTATAGCTATTTATTTAAAACTGGATGAACTATTTTTTATTTATGCTATGAAGCGAGGAGAAGGCAGAGATTCTCATTGTCCCAAGAGCTCTATAGATTACATGGATGTTTCTCTCTCTCTCTTAAACCAGTGACCTTGGGTGAAGATTTAAGAAAACAAAACAAAAACAGAACTATCCTATATAATAAAAGCCCAGTGACCAAAACAGCAAATGACCAGAATGACCAGAGACCAGAACCACCATGGCCCCTCGCCTGGGCTGGCCCTGTCCCCCAGCAAGCGGTTAGGTGCGATCAGGCAGCCAGGCAGAGCCTCATGATCGATCACCTCGAAGAGGGAGACCCAGGCTTCCCACCACATCTTGTGGGAAGGATGCTTGGCAGCTGTGACAGGAGGCACTGGCAGCGGTGGACACTGAGTGGGCACGGTGCCTTCAGCCTGGTCCAGGCCCCGGGGTTGCTGCCTCCGCCTGTGGCTTCTGCAGGGCTGGACTTCCACTCCTGTTATGATGCCTGGGAAGATCCTGGGCCCTTCCATGACTGCAGGCTCTCTGCCAGGGCTTGGCCCCCTGTCCAGACTCCCCAGCTCGGCCCTAACTGCAGAGGAGCTGAAATACACTGACATCCACAACACTGGGGCCATGATAACCCTTTTGCACTTCCTGGAGGTGAAACTGCGCAAGAGGCCTCAACCTGTGAAAGGTGAGCTAGACAAGGAAGAAAAGCAGAGTAAAGAACACCAGGAAAAGAACAAAGTGGCGGCAGCCCGATGCTGGAACAAGAAGAAGGAGCAGATGGAGCTTCTGCAGCAGAAATCTGAGTGGCTGGAGCTCATGAATGTGGAGCTAAAAACCCAGATGAAGGAGCTGAAGCAGGAGTGGCAGCAGCTCATCCTGATGCACAACTGGCATTGCCCCACCTGCATCGTCAGGACCAAGAGCGTTAAGACCCCCAACTCAGAAGGCAACCCACTGCTGGAGCAGCTGGAGAAGAAGTGATCATGGGCTGGGAGGAGGAAGAGGAAGAGGTGATGGGGAGAGGGAGGAGGAGGAGGATCTCAGAAGGGTCTTCTTTGCTGCATGAAAAACTCTTCAATGAGGCTCAGCACAGCCAGCATCGGCCGGGCTTTTTTGTGAAACTCAGATCAGCCACACCAGGGGAAGAAACCCAGGCTGATGAAACCCAGGACCAAGCACTGAGACCAAAGTAGTCCTGAGGGGGACCTGTTCTGCCTGGGGCCACACTTATAGGAGGCAGGGAAGAGGCTCTGGGCCAGAGAGACGCCCAACCAGGCAGCTGTGGGCACTCTCCGGCCTCTCCGCCAGGGCACCCACCCAAAGGACCTCCGAGCAGCCAGGAAAATCCATGAGTTGCAACCAAAATTAGGCTGAGTACGGAACTCAGAGTGAAACTACAATCTGCCTGCCCCCGGCCCTGACCCTGACCTTGATCCTGATGCAAGGCTGGAGAAGGGCACAATGCCAGGCCCTGCTGTACCCACCGACCATGGTCCAACTCAGTACTGCCCATAGTGGCAGCTGGAGTTGCTGTGGGCACGAGGCAAGGGCACCCTTCTAAAGCACATACTCATTGAATGTTTACAGACTGGCTGTCCTCGCAGGGCTTTCAACTGCACATATTTTTTATACTTTCTCTTTTTTAAAATATTTTTGCAAAAAAAAAAGATTTTATACAAACAATATATAAATGGATTTCTATAATCACTCAATGTGATACAGTATAAATATGCTATGGGTTGTTTGTTGCGAACAGATATTCAGCAGTTATGGCCATTGCGTATAGCTTCTAAGTACTTTAGTCTCTGGGTGTTGGGGGTGGCAGGGGCAGGGGTGAGGTGCATTTCCATCCTGGTAAACCCTTCATAGTACTCAGTTCTGTATCGCTCAGTAAACATTACACTTACTTAAAAAAAAAGAAAAAAGGGAGGCCCAGGCCACCTGACTGGTGGTGCTGCATTGGGTAGGCGAGGCCTCCCTCTGCAGGGTGATCTATCTGGGGGTCCCACCATCGATCGCCCCACAGAGGGAGGCCCAAGCCACCAGCCAGCGACACTGTGGTGGGTGTTCAGGGCCGGCCAGCAGTTGCCCAGCAGAGGGAGGCTCAGGCCAGTCAAGCAATCATATCCCATGCCTGTTACCTGCAGAGGGAGGCGACCAGTCGCAGGGGATGGGGGCAGCTCTGCACAGTCCAGCGGCAGGGGTAGGGTCAGCTGCCAGTAGCTGGGGGAAGGAAAGCCCTGATAGGCCTTGATCTCAGGCCAGGCCTAGGGACCCTACCGGAAGGGTCCCAGATTACAAGAGGGTGCAGGCAGGGCTGAGGGACCCCCCCGAGTGCATGAATTTCCATGCAACAGGCCTCTAGTTAGTTGATAAAGATAACTGAAATATCTATTTCCAAATTTCCTGTGAAAGAACTAATAGAAATCCAAATACTATTTCTTGTTTGCATCCTAAGTGTAATTTGATCAAGCTACCAATTAGTAGAATCATATTCAATTTGTTTCTTCAGTAATGAAGCTCAAACTAGAGTAAGGCCTTTTAAAATATAAAGGAAGTATAATTAATTATTTTATAGTAGAGGCCCAATGCATGAAATCCATGCAAGGGGCATGGCCCTTGCAACCCCGGCTTCAACCAGAAGGTCGTTCAGCTGTCTGGTCTAATTAGCATATTATGCTTTTATTATTATAGATTCTTTAGTTAAGTGGATATTTAGAGTAATTTAGATATGGATATAACTTACAACAAGGGAATCAATGCAAATGTTATTACTAGGGCCCGATGCCTGAAATTCGTGCAAGAAGCTTAGCCCTACAGCCATGGCTGGCCCGTGCAGCCCTGGCTGCCTTGGCTGGACCTCACAGCCTCGGCTGGGCCTTGCAGCCTTGGCCAGCCCTTGCAGTCATGGCTTCATCCAGAAGGTCATCTGGAAGGTCATTTGGCTGTTCAGTCTAATTAGCATATTAGCTCTTTATTATATAGGACTAGAGGCCCGATATATGAAATTCATACAAGAGTAGGCCTTCCTTCCCCAGCTGCCAGCACCGGCTTCCCTCTGTCACCCTGGACCTGGGAGTGCTTCCTTTCAGCTGCCGGCAGGCACCCGGGATCCAGGCTTCCCTGGAAGCCCTGGCTTCTTCAGGAAGGACATCTGGTCTAATTAGCATATTACACTTGTATTATTATAGATCTCTCTCAAACTATAATGTCTTCTTTCCCAACTGTAAAAAATTTCAATGACATCAAATTTTAGAAATATATTTAAAGGTTTAAACTACTATCTATAGCTACATTAAAAAAAATTTTATTTTTATTGTTTTGGCAACTTTTATGATAGAACCACTTAGTTGACCATATGCAATCAACAATAATAAAAGCGTAATATGCTAATTAGACCAGATAGCCAAAGAACCTTCCGGACATCATTCTGGACAGCCTTTTGGACAAAGCCACGGCAGCAGGAGCCGAGGCAGAGGCGGTTAGAGGTGATCAGGCAGGCAGTCAAACAGTTAGAGGCAATGAGGCAGGCAGGCAGAGGCAGTTAGGGGCAATGAGGCAGGCAGGCAGAGGCAGTTAGGGGCAATGAGGCAGGCAGGCGAGTGGTTAGGGGCAATGAGGCAGGCAGGCAGAGGGGTTAGGGGTTATCAGAGAGTCAGGAGAGCGGTTAGGGGAGATCAGGCAGGCAGAGTGGTTAGGGGCAATTAGGCAGGGAGGTAAGCAGTTAGTGACAATCAGGTAGGCAGGCAGAGTGGTTAGGAGTGATAGGCAGGCAAGCAGCAGCGGTTAGGGGCGATCAGGCAGGCAGTCAGAGTGGTTAGGGATAATCAGGCAGGCAGGCGAGTGGTTAGGAGCCAGAAGTCCCGGATTGCAAGAGGGATCTCTGACTTCTAGTTTAGGCTCAATCCTGGGAACGGCAGTTGGACATCCCCTGAGGGGTCCCAGACTGTGAGAAGGTGCAGGCCGGGCTAAGGAGTTTCCCTTTCCCCCCATGTACAAATTTCATGCACCGGGCATCTAGTAATGAAATAAAACAATCACTGACACTTCTTGGCTCCTTTTATAAACCAGTGCTCACAAATGAATATTATCCACTTGAGACTTATCTGTGAGTTGTTTACCTAAAAATAAAAGACCTTTCAAAGTGAGAGGCAACAAGCACTTATTTGAGATAGAATAGTTATTTGGGAAGCACTGACTCAGCAAGAAACCCAAATAGAGTTCTGACTAGCAGACAAAGGCAAGAGAAAGGGAATTTATGAGAAAGGAAAGGGGAACAATTACATCACATTACAGAAGGAAGGAATTTCTATAGGTGCAGTTAAGCTAACACAGTGATGGTAATGCTAAACAATGTTTTTAATATTTAGTCTGGTAGTCATCAGTTAAAAGGTAATTTTGCTCTGTTTTAACATCCATGAACATGTTGGAGGTTCCTGATCCAAGAGAGAAAGTGCATCCTGGAAGATCATGCAGAGGGAGGACAACTGGAGCCCACATGGTACCTCTCTGGATACCTTGCTGTGAGGCAGCCTTTGGCTTTAATTCTTGGCCTTACTTTTGTTTTGTTTTTATAATTATTTACTAGAGGCCTAATGCACAAAAATTTGTGCACCCAGGGGGGGTCCCTCAGCCCAGCCTGTGCCCTCTCACAGTCCGGTACCCCTTGAGAGATGTCCACCTGCTAGCTTAGGCCTGTTCTCCGGGGGACTTGGCCTAAGCTGGCAGTCAGACATCCCTCTAGCAGTCCGGGAGCTCTCAGGGGGTGTCCACTTGCCAGCAGGGAGCAGGCCTAAGCTGCAGTCAGACATCCTTAGCAATGGTGAGGAGGAGGGAGAGGCCCCCGCCACCACCGCTGTGCTGGCAGCCATCAGCCTGGCTTGTGGCTGAGCAGAGCTACCCCTGTGGGAGCGCACTGACCACCAGGGGGCAGCTCCTGCATTGAGCGTCTGCCCCCTGGTGGTCAGTGTATGTCATAGTGACCAGTCATTCCCAGTCGCTCTGCTGTTAGGGTCAATTTGCATATTACCCTTTTATTATATAAGATAGAGGCCTGGTGCATGGGTGGGAGCCAGCTGGTTTGCCCTGAAGGGTGTCCCGGATCAGGGAGGGGGTCCCGCTTGAGTGCCTGGTCAGCCTGGGTGAGGGGCTGATAGCAGTTTGCAGGCTGGTCAAGCACCCAGTGGGTACCCTCACCGCATGGGGGTGTTGCCAGCCTGGGTGACGGCCGTTTTCAGGCTGCCCACAGCCCCTTCATGGTCAGGGGATCCCGCTGGAGTGCCTGGCCAGCCTGGGTGGGGGCTGATGGACGTTTTCAGGCTGGCCATGCCCCCGGCAACCCAAGCTCCCAGCCTCTCCTTTTTTTCTTCTTTTTTTTTCCTGGGATTTATTTATCTTCTATAATGGAAACTTTGTAGCCTTGAGCAGAGCTCAGGTCCAGCTGGAAGCAGGTATCTGGGATTTATTTATCTTCTATAATTGAAACTTTGTAGCCTTGAGTAGAGCCGCGGGCTGGCCAGCGCAGGCAGGAAGCTTGGATTCCTCCATTGCCGGGAGCAACCCAAGCCTCCTGCTGGCTCCAGCTCTGTGGCCACCGCCATCTTAGTTGAGTTAATTTGCATACTCACTCCAGATTGGCTGGTGGGCCTGGCTTGAACATAGTGGAGGGAGGGTTAATTTGCATGTTTCTCTTTTATAATATGCCCCGACATGCAGGGCATGCTTCGTGGGTACACCGCACCAAATCCTGCAAAGGAATGAGAGGATAGGAGACGCGAAGAAATGGAGGCAAGACAAAGTTCTGATCAAGCCTCAGTTTTATTTTTTACAGCGGGTGGTATTTATGTAGTTTCTAGAGGAAGGGGGTGGGCAAAGGAAGTCGTTAAGGATGTAACAGACTTTGGAATGTCGCAGCTTATCAGCGGAGATGTAGCTTGCTTTGTGCTTAGGGTGAGGGTATGTTATCTTTTAACTCCAGGCTAAATCGCAAGTTTAACTTTTAACTCCAGGCCAAATCGGGAGTTGGCTTGGAGGAGCCAGAAACCTCTTGTTGTAAGCTGGAGATGTATATGTGATTTATAATGGCTCCCAACAATTCCTCCCTTACCATTTAGTTAAGGGTGGGCATTAACCGACTGGGGGAGTAGTGACCTGGTTCCTCCCATGAGATCGGCAGATCTCACCTCTGGTGGCTCTTGGTATCTTTTGGGGAGGAGAGGCAGAGCCAACAATTATATATGTATGGATACCAACCTCTATGCAAACCAGGTGTGCTCACAGAGAAATCCAGAGGCGGTCGAGAAAATTTTGATTTTCTGTTTTGACCTTCCCTTGCAGTGCTTTGCTCTGCACCCAGAAGGTACCCATACCATACCTCTATATACAGTGTAGGTAAGCATTCCTCTGGCTTTATGCTGTCCCCGTGGGGAGGGAGCTCTGGCAATCATAATCACGTTCTCGGTCTATAGTAGCTAAACGGTGGTAGTGAACCTGAATGGGTTTGGCCAGGATGCTATCAATTTGCTGTTTGACAAAGCTTGTCAGTTTCTTAAAAGCCCATGGACCAAAGGTTAAAATTAACAGTAAGCTGACAAGGGGGCCAAGTGCAGGAAGCAGGTAAGGGAGTAGGCCATTGAGTCCGCTCCTAAGGGGGTTTTTGAACAGCTCTCTTAGCCTTTTCACCAGGTCTTCCTGGAGTTTTCTTATCTTGTCTTCAGACGATTCCAGATTTGTTGGCATAAAAACAGCAGCGTTCCTGTAGGGCTAAACATATTCCTCCCTGCTCTTGCTATAAGTAAATCTAATCCTCTTCTATTTTGTAAAACTACTTCTGCTAGGGAGTCAATTTGGTCTTGGAGATCATTGATAGTACCTGAAAGAGCCTGAACATCAATTAACTGATTAGATAATTTATTATAGGTATGTAATGCGGTTCCTAATCCAGCTGTGCCAGTGGCCACAGCTCCAGAGACTCCCAGTCCTATAAGTAAAGGAATAAATTGGACAGCCCGCTTACTGCGTCCAGCAATGTAATCAAGGCTGGGTAGGGGGACAGGTTCTCCCCCTGGAATAATATCAATGTCAGGGAGAATACTAGCCTGAACACATAATCCTGTCCAGTTTAAAGGTAGAGCTGTATAGGCCATATTACCTCCACATACAAACATTCGTCCAGGAGTGGGGCAAAGGGAGGAACTGTGATTGTGAACGGGAGAGCAGTTAGCAAAGCTAACGAAGCCTACATCTAGATCATAACTATTATTCTGGGGGAGTTTTTGTAGACATGAGGAAAAGTTGAATGCAACAGGTTGAGTTCTAAAGGGCAAACTGAGGGTACAATTATTATTAGAAGTGATGTTACTGATGTCATCTGGAATGACAAGGGGCGTAGGTGTACCTAGGGTCATGCATAGCCAACAGTTTTCTGCAAGGGATGGATTAGAGGCATTTAAAGCAAGGAGTGTGGCTTCTAAGATATCAGAGGTTTGGGTGTCTAGATCTACTCCTTGTGATTTAGGTAAGGCTAAAGGGTGATAGTGGAGGGGAGGATACATGTTTCTAATGAATTCTTCAATTTGGTTCTGAACTAGGGCTTCCCTGACTCTGTCAGAATTTATAGTATGATAGGCAGCTTTCTCATTTGATGACCCATCAGTAAAAACAGTTAAAGCTCCAGGAATTGGTTCCTGCGTAGTATTTTTTGGTATAATGGTGGAGGTCTTATATAAAAATTGTAAAAGTTTATCTTTTAATAGGTGACAACTAAGTTCCCCTGAATATCCATTTAACCCAATTTGCCAATTTTAAGTCAGTTTGAGATAGCATTTATTCTTTTAACTTTACTTGTCCTAAGTTATGGACAGTAAATGACCTTAATTAAATTTCTGGTATTAGTTTTTGGGTAAATTTACATAAACTTTGTTTAAGGAGACAAAACACAAATTATTTAATTTAGCTTTTGAGGCCCAATATATTGATTTTTAATTTTAGTTAGGCATCTGAAGGAAACCTTTTTACTTCCTTCCAGACAGCTTTCTTTCTCACACAAGCAACAAATGTAAGAAACATGGTTGCCTTTTGAGATTTTAACAAATACTGTCGCAAAGCTATATATTTCAAGTGATTATTTTAAAAAGGCAAAGCGAAGCAAGTAAATTTAGTATTTAGTAAACTTTTGATTCACAAGGGACAAAATGCTGCCCCACCTCTAGCCTAGTTTAAAATGCAGCAGCGAGGAGCTTTTGTTATTTTAAATTACATCTTAAAATTCTACTGCTGTATTTTAAGAAATATCAAACAAAATAACTTGTTTTGCCCTTTCTTAGAGGCAAAAACTTAAAATATATTTATTAATTTATATTTGATAAAGCTTTCCATGTGATTTCAAGTATATTAAATTGGCTTTATTAAAAAACCTTTAAGAAGAGAGAATAAACATTTGAAAACATTTCAGGGCCCATGAAATGTCCCAAAGTCATTTCTTGGTTATAGTTTTGAAATCCAACTTGGAAGACCATCAAATATATACGTATATATATGATTTAAAGATTATATACCTTTTATAATTATTAAGAGATCAATTAAATTAAAACTGATCTTTGTATATAAAATTTCTGTTGGGATCACAGAATTTATCCTCTTTTTTAATCAGATCAATGAGTAACATATTTTGAATTCTAATTATTTCAGAGAAAGCACAAGATTTTCTTAAAAATAAATTTCTCTATGTTAGGCATTTAGTTACCACAATTATAATTTTTCCCAATTTGATTTAACTAGAACTTTTTAGCTGGCAAGTCAAATATTTAGCATTTCTCAATCAGTAACATTTTTAGGAATAAACTTCAAAAAATGCAGGACATAATCAACCAACAGATTTAATTCTGTTCTTTAGATTTTGTACGAAGTACACTTAGATCTTATTTAATTCAGTATTATGTCACTTCAAGATACCTAGGTATAAACTCCAAGGTCTTAAATTTCACAGCAGATTTGGAAAACCACACTTGAGGCTGGCAAGGCAGGCCTGGCCCCAGCCTTTGATTTTAAAACGACCATAATTTTTCCTCTGGGGAAGGCCAACAAACAAGGTTGTAGATACATTGCCTCCTGCCCCTTGCTAGTTGGTGGGAAGTTTCAATATTGGCCTGGGGGCGGAAGGGGGGGGGGCTGTTTTCCCTGGAAGAACAGGTTTGGCCTAGCCTGGATTAATCAGATGTAAATTGATCACATTCTTTAAGAATTTGCTATAGGTGGGAAGCAACTAGCCCCTTTTCTCATTAGAAATGTTTTGGCCAGCCTTTTTAATTAACAAAGGGCCGGTTTTTTACCGGGCTACTTAGATTTTTATAATTAATATAGATCAATAATTCTTGAGATTCAAATCCAGACTATCATCCCAAGGCAGTTATTTTGGTAACTTTTCTACAACAGACAATCTCACTAAATTTCTTTGAGGCTTTTAAGATTAACTTTGGAACAGGCTTTATTAACATTTCAAAAATCACTCTTTATTATGGAAATATACCAATCTTATTGTTAGAACCAGCCTGCATTTCTTCCCTGGCTCAAATATGCCATTTTTCTTAGGAAATAATCAGTCTTGGGTTTTATTCTGTACATTTGTAAAGAGATTTTTAGCTCAAAACTCTATCTAAATGTCCAAAATCGGATGATGCGCGCTTTTAGTTCCAAGCCAGTTTTTCTCTTTACACGTGAACAGAAATCCCAGACGCATTTTCTAAATTTTGTAAAACTTTTTTAATTACGAGAAGGAGATTTTAAATTTGAATATTGGGGAGGAGGCGTCCATATAGGATCGCCATGTGTTCCTTTTTCCTTTCCCCTACATATCCTGCTTTGGGGGAAGTTTTAGCAAATGACTTAGATGGCGTATTTGTTCCCAAAGTCATGCTTAATAGAAGAAGGCATTTTAAATTTTTTCCTATTTTGCTTTCTAAAGTCATGGCTAGCACCCAAGGTAATCTTAGCCAAAGTTTGGTTGTCATAAGATGTTCTCCAGTAATTTTTAAATAAAACACCAAGTAATCTCATTGCAGGAGAGCCCACAGCTCTGCCCTCTCCTGCCATCTCTGAATCTCTCCGAACCAGAGAGAGATTCGGCAGCGGGGTTTCATTTCTTAAAAGTAAAGAAGCCTTTTAAATCTTTCTTTTTAACCCTAAATCTTCGTGCTCTGAGGGACTCCCTGAGTCCTTTAAGAAGCCTTTTGAATCTTTCTTTTTAACCCTAAATCTTCGTGCTCTGAGGGACTCCCTGAGTCCTTCAAGAAGCCTTTTGAATCTTTTTAACCCTAAATCCTCGCACCTTGAGGGACTCCCTGAGTCCTGTAAGAAGCCTTTTAAATCTTTCTTTTTAACCCTAAATCTTCACGCCTTGAGGGACTCCCTGAGTCCTTTAAGAAACAGCTCATGAGAACTCAGAGCCTGACCCATGTCTTAGCCTCTTCCACGTAAGCCTCCGGGACGTATAAACCCTGTGCCAGGTCAGCCCAGGAGTCGACAAGGAGACGAACCAGCGAGGAAGATGCCAACCGTCACCTCAAAAGAGAGGCCCCTGTTCACGTGTCATAGGTCTGGATGTTGAAATTCTCTGCTGAGACTACTTCAGTCCTGTTTATGCCACAGGTGTGTTTTCCTACGTAAGCAACCGGTTGGTATAATCCGCCAACTCGGACCCCTAGATCAGAGCTCCCCAGATCGAAACTTGTTTTCAAGTGCCTTCCTCGGAGCTGTTTTTGCAACTCACTCCTCCTACGTAAACAGCCGGTTGGTATAACCCGCCAACTCGGACCCTTGTGAGGCAGGTAACCTGCTAGGACCCTCAGGCATTCACCAGTCGGGAGTCAGGCACCCCATGAGTGCTCACAAGGTGGACGGCTTGCGTTTTTAAGTAGGCAAGGAGTTTTCCCGGAGTAACAGTGACACAAGTTCTTACTGGATTACTTCTAATTTTGGGTGGACGGTTTAAGCTTTAAAGTAGGCAAAAACACTTACTTCAGAGTCTCAGCTGGAGTCCCCATTTTCTCAGAAAGACCACTAAGACAAGGTGAACGCAGGGTTTTTGGAAGGAGTCAACCACGTGGAACGAAACCAAGGGACAAGCCTAACTGATTCGGAGTTCTCTCCGCCGAAATCGGGTACCTTTCACTCTTCTCCGAAACAACAAGAGAGTGCTCAAAGTGGACTAGAGGCAGGAGACAAGGGGGGAGGCAATGAGGGAAGAGAATGCCTATCCAAAATGAATGCATTCACTTACCAAAGCAACAGGTCTGACTCACAAAGCGGGTAAGCAGAGCGGCGACCAGGAAAAAAGCAGGCTGACTCACAGGGCGATCCCAGTGGCGCCAAGGGGAGGTCCGGCCGGACATAAAAAGTGAACGTTCCTGAGGAGGATTGGAGAGCGGAGATCACGTTTGGGTGCCAGTTATGCCCCAACCTGCAGGGCACGCTTCGTGGGTACACCGCACCAAATCCTGCAAAGGAATGAGAGGATAGGAGACGCGAAGAAATGGAGGCAAGACAAAGTTCTGATCAAGCCTCAGTTTTATTTTTTACAGCGGGTGGTATTTATGTAGTTTCTAGAGGAAGGGGGTGGGCAAAGGAAGTTGTTAAGGATGTAACAGACTTTGGAATGTCGCAGCTTATCAGCGGAGATGTAGCTTGCTTTGTGCTTAAGGTGAGGGTATGTTATCTTTTAACTCCAGGCTAAATCGCAAGTTTAACTTTTAACTCCAGGCCAAATCGGGAGTTGGCTTGGAGGAGCCAGAAACCTCTTGTTGTAAGCTGGAGATGTATATGTGATTTATAATGGCTCCCAACAATAATATAGGACTAGAGGCCCGGTGCACAAAAATTTGTGCACTGGCAGGGGGTTATCACTCAGCCCCACTTGTGCCCTCTCACAGTCTGGGACCCCTCGGGAGAAACGACCTGCTGGCTTAGGCCCGCTCTCGGGTGGCAGAGGGCAGGCCCAATACCTAGGTGCCTGCCCTGCAGCCCCTGATTGGGCTCAGAGCAGGGCTGATTGGGGAGTTGGGGCGCTGCCCCCTGTCATGCACAGAGGAGGGTGGATCAGGAGGTTGCGATGCCACCCTCAGTCATGTTCAGGGTAGGGTCGATTGGGGTGTTGGGACCCTGCCCCCTGTCACACTCAAGGCAAGGTCGATGGGGAGGTTGCGGCACCACCCCCTGTCACGCACAGAGCAGGGCGGATCAGGGGGTTGTAGCACCACCCCTGTCACATACAGAGCCGGCCGATCAGGGGGTTGGGGCGCTGCCCCCTGTCATGCACAGAGCAGGGCCCATCAGGGGGGTTGGGGCTCCATACTCTGTCACACACAGAGCAGGGCCGATCAGGGAGTTGGGGAGCCGCCCCCTGTCACGCACAGAGCAGGGCCTACCAGGGGGTTGGGGAGCTCCCCCCTGTCATGCACAGAGCAGGGCAGATCAGGAGGTTGAGATGCCACCCTCAGGCAAGCTCAGGGTAGGGCCGATGGGGGGTTGGGGTGCCGCCCTGGTCACACTCAAGGCAGGGTTGATGGGGAGGTTGTGGCACTGCCCCCTGTCACCCACAGAGCAGGGCCGATCAGGGGGTTGGGGCATGCCCCCCATCACACACAGAGCAAGGCCCATGGGGGGTTGGAGCGCCACACCCTGTCACACACACAGCAGGGCCGATCAGGGGGTTGGGGAGCTCCCCCCTGTCATGAACAGAGTAGGGCCTATAGGGGAGTTGGGACACCGCCCCCTGTCACACACAGAGCAGGGCGGATCGGGTGGTTGGGGTGCCGCACCCTGTCACACACAGAGCCACAGAGCGATCAGGGGGTTGGGGAGCTTCCCCCTATCAGGCACAGAGCAGGGCTGATCAGGGGGTTGAGGCACCTTCCCCTGTCATGAACAGAGCAGGGCAGATAGGGAGGTTGTGGCCCCGCCACCTGTCAAACACAGAGCCGCAGGGCGATCAGGGGGTTTGGTCGCTGCCCCCTGTCACGCTGCTCCAGGGGCCAGGAGACCTCGCGGCTTCGCTGATCCCAGGCCGGGAGGTCTCGTGGCTCCGCTGATCCCGGTGCTGGGAGGCATATTACCCTTTTACTATATAGGATAGAGGCCCACTGCATGGGTGGGGGCTGGCTGGTTTGCCCTGAAAGGTGTCCTGGATCAGGGTAGGGGTCCCGCTTGGGTGCCTGGCCAGCCTGGATGAGGGGATGATGGCTGTTTGCAGCTGGTCACACCCCCTTCAAGGTGGGGGTCCCCACTGGGGTGCCTGGCCAGTCTGGGTGAGGGGCTGAGGGCCGTTTTCAAGCTGGCGGGTGACTGAAGCTCCCAACTTTTTCTTTTTTTCTTTTTTTTTTTTTTATTCTGGGATTTATTTACCTTCTATGCCTGTCACTGGAGCTGAGAGCCGGCTTTAGCTCTGAGACCTCAGCTGCTGAAAGCAGGTTTCTGGGCTTTGTTTACCTTCTGTATTTGAAACTTTGTTGCGACTCCAGCTCTGAGATCCCGGCTGACTGAAAACAGGTTTCTGGGTTTTGTTTAGCTTCTATATTTGCATCATAGTTTCTTAGAGAGCAGCTCAGAGCTGGGCAGCGGCAGGCGGGGAACCTTAGCTTCCTCCGTCACTGGAGCAAGCAAGCCTCCTGTTCGCTTCAGCTGCCTGGCTTCCGGCCGCCATTTTGGTTGGCAGTTAATTTGCATATCCCGCTGATTAGCCAATGGGAATGGTAGCGAAGTTACAGTTAATTACCATGTTTCTCTATTATTAGATAGAATTGTTGGAAGTATTACATAATGTCCCCCTTTTCCTCCCATTGACCCCCTTCATCCAGCCCCTGCCACCCAACCCCAGGCCTTTAGCACCTTATTGTCTGTGTTTGTGGGTTAGGCATATATGCATACACGGTTTTTGGTTGATTACCTACCACCCACCCACCACCCTCTGCCTTCCCTCTGAGATTTCACACTCTGTTCCATGCTTCCATGTCTCTGGATCCACTCTGTTCCTCAGTTTATTGTATTAGTTAAATTTCACATATGATTGCAATCATGTGATACTTGTCTTTGACTGACTTATTTTACTTAGCATGATACTCTCCAGTTTCCTTTATGCTGTCTTGAAGGGTAAGAAATTCTTCTTTTTTACTGCTGCATAGTATTCTGTGGTATAAATGTACCACAGCTTTTTTATCTACTCATCTACTGATGGGCACTTGAGCTGTTTCCAGATATTAGCTATTATAAATTGTGCTGCTATGAACATGGGGTTGCATACATTCTTTCTGATTGATGTTTCAGGATTCTTAGGATATATTCCTGGATGTGGGATCACTGGGTCAAATGGAAGTTCCATATTTAATTTTCTTAGGAATCGCCATACTGTTTTCTATAATGGTTGCACCAGTCTGCATTCCCTAGCAGTGTACCAGAGTTCCCTTTTCTCCACACCCTCACCAGCACTTGTCATTTGTTGATTTGTTGATGGTAGTCATTCTGACAGGTGTGAGGTGATACCTCATTGTCATTTTAATTTACATCTCTCTGATGATCAACAACTTTGAGCATTTTATCATATGTTTCTTGGCCATCTGTATATCCTCTTTGGAGAAATGTCTATTTAGGACATTTCTAAATAGCCTCTTGTTGGATCATTTGCCCATTTTTTAATTGGATTGTTTGTCTTCCTTTTGTTAAGTTGTATAAGTTCCTTATATATATTGGATATCAAACCTTTATCAGATGTATCATTGCCAAATATGTTCTCCCATACAGTGGACTCTTTTTTCATTTTGTTGATGGTTTATTTTGCTGTGCAGAAGTTTTTTATTTTGATGTAGTCCCATTTGTTTATTTTCTCCTTAGTTTCCTTTGCCCTAGGAGATGTATCTGTAAACATATTGCTATGAGACATCTCTGAGATTTTGCTGCCTATGGTTTCTTCTAATATTTTTATTGGTTTCACATCTTACATTTAAGTCTTTTATCCATTTTGAGTTTATTCTTGTGTATGGTGTAAGTTAGTGGTCTAGTTTCATTTTTTCTTTGCATTTATCTGTCCAATTTTCCCAACACCATTAATTGAAAAGACTGTCTTGACTTCATTGTATGCTCTTGCCTCCTTTGTACCATATGAATTGAGTGTAATGTCTTGGGTTGATTTCTGGGGTCTCTGTTCTGTTCCATTTATCTATATGTCTGTTCTTGTGGCTATACCAGGATGTTTTAATAACAGTGGCTTTTTAGTATAACTTGAAATCTGATATTGTGATTCCTTCAACTTTGTTTTTCTAATTCAAGGTTGCTGCAGCTATTCGGGGTCTTTTTTGATTCCATATAAATTTTTGGAGTGTTTATTCTAGCTCTGTGAATTATGCAGTTGGTAGATTATCTTGCATAGTATGGACATTTTAATAATTCTGATTCTACCAATTGAACACGATAAATTCTTCCACTTGTTTATATTTTCTATCTCTTTTTTTTCAATGTCCTGTAGTTTTGTTAATACAGGTCTTTTGCCTCATTGGTTAAGTTTATTCCTAAATATCTTATTTTTGTTGTTGTTGCAATGGTAAATAGGATTGTTTGTTTAGTTTCTCTTTCTGAGAATTCATTATTGATGTATAAAACATCTATTGAATTTTGGGTGCTGATTTTGTATCCTGCTATATTTCCAAATTCATTTATAACATCCAGTAGTTTATAACATCCAGTGGAGTCTTTAGGGTTTTCTATGTATAATATCATGTCATCTGCTAATAATGGGGGTTTTACTTCCTCCTTTCCAATTTGGATGCCTTTTATTTCTTCTTCTTGTCTGATCTCTGTGGCTAGGACTTCCATTAATATATTGAATAAGAGTGGTGAAAGCTGACATCCTTGTCTTGTTCCTGTTTTTAGTGGAAATGGGTTTAGATTTTGCCCATTGAGTATGATGTTCACTGTAGGTTTGTCATATATGGCCTTTATCATGTTGAGAAATGATCCCTCTATTCCCACTTTCTGAGAGTGTTTATTAAAAATGGATATGTTGGATTTTGTCAAAGGCTTTTTCTGCATCTATGGATATGATAATGTGATTTTTATCTTTCAATTTGTTTATGTGCTGTATCAAGGTTATTGATTTCTGAATATTGTACCAGCCTTGCATCCATGGAAAAAATCCCACTTGGTTATGGTGTGTGATCTTTCTAATTTAATGCTGGATCCAGTTTGCTAGAATTTTGTTGAGGATTTTAGCATCTATGTTCATCAGGGATATTGGCCTGTAATTCTCTTTCTTTGTAGTGTTTTTGTTTGGTTTTGGAATTAGGATAATGCTAGCCTCATAAAAAGAGTTTGGAAGTATTCATTACTCTTAGATTTTTTTGAAATAGTTTGAGGAATATAGGTGTTAGTTCTTCTTTGAATGTTTTGTAAATCTCCTCTGTAAAGCTGTCTAGAACTGGGCTTTTATTTGCTGGGATTTTTTTTTATTACTGCATCTATTTCATCAGTTGTTATTGGCCTATTCAGGTTTTCTTATTCTTCCTGATTCAGTTTTGGGAGGTTGTATTTTTCTAGGAATTGTCTATGTCCTCCACACTGTCCATCTTGATGGCATATAGTTGCTCATAGTAATGCTGTTTAGCTTACATGTGTTTGAATGTCTTGGGGTGTTTTTACTGTAGTTGATTTCTAATTTCATTCCACTGTGATCTGAGAAGATGCTTGATATGATTTCAATCTTCTTGAACTTGGAAAGATTTGTTTTGTGTACTAACATGTGGTTTACCTTTGTGAATGATCCATGTGCACTTGAGATGAATGTATATTCTCTTGCTTTGAGTAAAATGTTCTATAAATGTCAATTAAATCCATCTGATCCAGTGTGTCCTTTAGAGTCTCTGTTTCTTTGTTAAGTTTTTGTCTGGAGGATCTATCGAGTGAAGTCATCAGGGTATTAAAGTCACCAACTATAACTGTATTGTTCAATCTCTCCATTAAAGTCCTCTAGAATTTTTTTTAGATATATTTAGGTGCTCCTATTATTGGGTACATAAATGTTTGGGTGCGTAACTGGGATTATAGCCTCTTGTTGGATCAAGCCTTTTAGTAATATGCAGTGACCTTTGTTGTCTCTTGTGATGGCCTTCATTTTGAAGTCTATTTTGTTGGATATGAGTATTGCTCCTCCAGCTTTTATTTCTTTTCCATTTCCATGGAAACATTTTTTCCATCCCTTCACTCTCATCCTCTGTGTGTCTTTTGTTCTGTGGTGGGACTCGTGTAGACAGCATATATTTGGTTCATGCATTTGTATCCATTCAGCTACTCTATCTATGCCTTTTGATTGGAGCATTTAATTCATTTACATTTAGGGTTATTATTATTATTATTATTAATATTTTTATTTTTATTGATTTCAGAAAGGAAGGGAGAGGGAGAGAGATAGATAGAAACATCAATGATGAGAGAGAATCATTGATCGGCCGCCTCCTGCATACACCCCACTGGGGATTGAGGCCGCAACCCAGGCATGTGCCCTTGACTGGAATTGAACCCTTTAGTCCGCAGGCTGATGCTCTATCCACTGAACCAAGCCAGCTAGGATGAGGGTTATTATTGATAGGTACTTATTTATTGCCATTTCAATTCTGTATGCCTAGATTTCTCACTCTGTTTCTTCTTCTCATTACAGCAATCCTTTTAGCATTTCTTGTAATGCTGGCTTGGTGGTGATGTACTCCTTTATCCCTCCCCGCCCCCCCGGAAGCTCTTTATTTGATCTTCTATTTTCAATGATAACCATGCTGGATATAGTAATCTTGGTTTCAGATCCTTGGTTTCTATTACTTGAATACTTCATGCCATTCCCTTCTGGCCTGTAGAGTTTCTGATGAGAAATCAGGTGTCAGCCTTATGGGTACTCCTTTGTAAGTAACAGTTTTCTTTTCTCTTGCTGCTTTTAAGATTATCTCTTTATCTTTAATTTTTGGAATTTTAATTATGATGTGTCTGGCTGTGGACCTGTTTGGGCTCTTTTTGCTTGGGGTTCTCTCTGCCTCCTGAACTTGTGTGACTTTTTCCTTCACAAGGTTAGGGAAGTTTTTTTGCCATTATTTCTTCAAACACTTTCTCTATCCCTTTCTCCCTTTCTGCCTTTTTGATCCAATAAGAGGATATAACTCTGGTAAATATATATGCACCCAATATAGGAGGACCTAAATATATTTAAAAAAAAACTTTCTAGAAGACTTAAATGGAGAGATCGACAACAATACAGTCATAGTAGGAGACTTTAACACTTCACTGACTTCACTGGATTGATCTTACACACAAAAACTTAACAAGCAAACAGTGACTCTAATAATTTAAACATTTGCTATTATCATATTGTTACATTTCAGATTGTCTCACAGCTCCCTTTAGCTGTCCTCCTGTTTTTTAATTGGTTTTTTTTTTTTTGGTTCTCTGATTGATTTTTTTCAACCATGTCTTCAAATTCACTGATTCATTCTTCAGCTTCCCCTAAACTGCTGTGTATTCCTTCCAATGTGCTCTTTATTTGTGTTATGTCATTCTTTATTTCTGTTTTCATAGTTACTATATATTTTCTCATGCTGTTGAGCATATTTACCAGCATTACTCTGAACTCTGTTTCAGATAAATTTCTTATATCTGCTTCATTTATCTCTTCTTCTGTAGAATTCTCTTGTTCATTCATTTGGGGGTTGTTTCCTTTTTTCCTCATTTTGGTTGTCTGTTTGGGTTTGTGACTATGTATTAGGTAGATCCTCTACATCTCTCAATCTCTAGCACAGGAAAGTGTTAAATACTGTTTCTGACTAACTGGATCAGGCTAAGACTCAAAGCCTCCAGAGACTGCCTCTGCCTACAGAATGATAGGATTCCAACTTGAATTGCCCTCAGGCAATCGTCATCAGGTGTGGCAAGATTTTTTCAACAGGGTGGGGCAGTTGCTTCTGCCTGGAAGCTAATTGTTATTTTTAGTCTCTTAAGTGACCTCAGGCCAAAGTGTCTTCCAATAGGGTGGGTCAATTGTCTTCCCCCCACAGAAGGCAAATGTCTGTGTGGGAAAGATGTTCTCCACTGTGTGAGAGAATGACTCAGCACAGGAAACTGGGGGTGTCTGCCTTCTGAGCTCTAACTGCTGAGTACCCAATCCTGCCTTCTGCTCACACAGCTCCAGTCCACTGTGCCCTCCCTCTGCTGGAGCACAAGGTTGGTGGTACCACAGGGTTTGTTGACCTTTTAAGAGGGTGCCTGAATTTCCAGCCGTTGCTTCATGGCAGACAACAACTCTGCTGTTTTTTACAGCTAGATGTTATGTGGGTACGCTTGTCAGATCTGGTGTTCTCTGCTAGGGGGCCCAGCTTGGGGATTATATCCCAGAGTTGTCAGTGGCACCTCCACCCCTCCTACCAGTCTCTATGTGGTCTCCACTTTTGGTCCAAGGGTATCAGATTTCTCTCCAGCCAGTCTTCTGTTAATTATTCAGAAAGTTTTTTGTGCTTTGGTTGTAATTTGGTTATTCCTAAGAGCATGTCTGTGCAGCATCCACTTACTCTGCTGCCATTTTTAATCCCTGGGCCATTTTTCTTATCCATTCAGTTCTCATGGCCTTACTTTAATACTGATGCTATAGTTTATTATTTTCTTGCAATGAAGTGTAGGTGTATAACCATTATGGTTGAGTCCTGTGAGTCTTGTTAGTGTCTTCTTTAGTTTTCTTTATTGTCTGATTATCACTGTTAGTGTGAATGCCTTAGCATATTTCTGTGCTGCTTTGAGAATACACACACATACTCATGCACATCATTGGCCTCTTTATTGAAAAAGTTACTCTTTTTCTTATTCCATACTATGGTGGGTGACTTCTTTGCTCTTCCATATTCTTAAAATACACTATCTATTGTTTTGACTAGGATCACAGGTTAAAAAGGCTACTGCCAAGATGAAATATTAACTATAAAATAAACTTTTGTATGTTAAGACATGAGTGTTTATTACTGGAGCATAACCTAACCTATGCTAGCTAATATAAGGCATTTCTATGGTTAAAAAAAAAGAGACAATAGGTCCAAAATAGAGTTACTTATGCTAAGTCTATGTCACCAAACCAAGACTTAATCCCAAACTTATAGATTCAACCTTTCCCAGAGTAGAATCTTAAATCAATTTGGAATTACCTTGTCAGTACTAATAAGGTAATATGACTGATAAACTCCTGCTGTCCCCTAAAGGAAGGTGACTTTGCCATTAACAACCTATTCTTTGCTAGTAACTTCCTTCTCCCACCCATTTCTGTGTATAAAAGTTTTTCATTTTGTACAGTTCTTCAGGACTTCTTTCTATCTGCTAGATGGAATGGTGACCAATTAATCAATCATTAAATAAAGCTAATAAGGCCTTTAAAGTTTACACAGTTGAATTTAGTTTTTTTTTGACACTGACATCTGCTTTCTGGTTCATACTGAACTTCTGGGATATTATGCCTTATATAAATTCTAGGATACATGATTTGTTAAATGATTCCTCCATAAAAACTCCTCTTCCAAAATTTTTAACATTTTCTTTTTTATTCATAGAATATTTTTTTGCAAATTAGTTTTTAATTGCCTTTTATTTTATAACTAGAAAAAACTCTTTCCTGAAACTTGTGTGTTGGATTATAAAGTTAAAATGGAATATATATTATTTCAAAGAGCCATTTGTTTCTTGATTTTTCTGCAATGATGTGGTAACTATGCTTTCAATCAATGCCCTACTTCAGTGGTTACTGGTTACACACATTTTTGCACGATTACAAGAGGAATACCAGCAATGATAATTTTGAAATTCATTACAATGCCAGGGTTTATATGCTCTCATTAAGCATTAATTGGTAGTTGATGGTTATTGCTATTTTTAACACCATTAGTTCATAGCAATGTAATTAGTAATGCTAAGTACAGGAACCACATTAATAGTATTACTAATTGTAAATCTGGAGATAGAAACACAACATGATTGGCTAATTTACAGGCAATATCTCATGATAATTAGCTGTAGAACATTTGTGCTGAATTAAAAAGGTAAAAAATTTGAAAATTTTCTACATTTTTTGCGTGGTTTGCAATACTAGTACCACCTTTTAATACACAGATCTCTTTCCAGCTTCCCATGTTAACATTTTTTTTCCTTTTGAGATCCTGTTGGTGTATGCTAAAAAATTATTCATTTGTCTTTCACAAGAAAAAATTGTATAGTCATTTGTTGAACAAACTTTAATGTTTTGAAATATATCAAATGACTTAAAACTTTTATTAGATTGTATTTGGTTTCTAATGTTTAGAGCAAAACCTCTTAACAGTTTTTTATATATCCCCACTCTTTCCTCATTTCTCTAGCAACAAGGAGTTCCTGACCTTTGTCAGCACTAAAACTGCTTTCTAAAATAAAATAAATTGTTTGTGTCTATTATCAGTTATACTTTACATGCCCGACTTCATAAGTTTACTATTAAGTTTTACAATAGTAGAATTAAGGGGGAAATGTTCTCAGGCTATAATAAGTAATTTAAAAATACTAGATATTTAACACTTATATTCATGTTATTTTGCTTGTACTGATTCCCTCTGAAGTCACATCATATGGGATTTAACAATCTATAGTATCTACAACACTGGAGAACATATTCTTTAATTGTCCTTTTATGTGCTTGCTAAACGATAGTGTTTAGAAAGAGTTTTCTGTATTTTTTTCCTTTTCCTTTTCTCTTCAGAAAGATTATACTGGGATATGTGTGAGGAAATTGGGAACAGTAGATATTCTGCTATAGTAGAAAATATTTGAGCTGCTGTGTAAAAAATAAAAATAGACAAATTTTGCATTAATCTTTCCAAATTATTTTTCAGTTAAGCTATGAAATTCTTCAGAGATAATATTGGCAAAGCACTATTTCAAACATATCTTTGTGTTTTCTTTTTGGCTTTTTGAACAAAATAGATTCCATGGAAAACACTGGTTTACACTTCTTGCCTTGGTTTTCTTTCTTCTTTTCACATCTGAGAGTTGCCATGTGTATCTTGCTGCTTCATTGGTAATGGGGGAAACATCCAAAATGAAGATTTCAGCATGTTGAAACTGTATCAGCAGATTCTATGATTTATGATTGGATAAAATCAGTAAAAATGAATTAATACTTGGTGAATAAGTTTAAAATGTTAATACAAATTCAAATGCATTTTATACAATTAGAGCAAGAGGGAAAAAGAAAGTTACATGGTTGATGAAAACCCCAGAAGAGAATATTTCCCATATTGGCATTTGAGAATTTTGTGAGAATAGTAGCTTTATTATTTTCTTTCTTCAACTTTCAACTCTTAGAATTTGTGTTAACCTGTCAAATGTGCAATGCTATTATCTAGTTGTAATTAGTTAATGATTATGTCATTTCTTTTGACAGGGAATGCTCTAACTGATGAACAATCTACTAGCTTAAAATATACATATGTAAATAAAGAGAAAAAAATAGAGAAGAAAGGATAGGGAAGGTATGTGCTGGTTCTTTATTTTCCATCACATTAGCACATTAATGTGTGGTGACTTTAAAGAAGTAGCATGAATAAGCTGCTACACTGTATTGTTGGTAATATTGACTTTTATGGACAATTTAATTTTAAGTCTATAATATATGATTTAACACAATTCTGCTTTTCCAAAGATGGAGCATGAAGGTGATCCTTGTTCAGTGAAACACAGAAAGAAAATAAATAATTTCATTCTTCTGGTGATGGCTACTGTTAGTAGATAGCAGTACTGGTTTCTTTACTTTCATCAAGTAATCATATTTAAAGTGAAAGGTGATAATTAATTAGCTGCAACCAATTATTACTGGAAAGCCTTATGTGGCTGAGTGGAAGAGGAGCATTTCAACTTAATGATAAAATTATTAAGATACTATTCCCCATCGCATGAAAACATTAGAGGCCAAAAGTTTAAGATGTTAATCTCATTATCAAATTTATTTTAATTGTTTTCTGCAATTTGTGACCTGAATGTGAGTGGCATTTTCCCCACCTCGTATGTTTCAGATGTTGTAAGGCAAGTAACCAAGTGGGTGATGGCTTATGGAGCCTGAGCTCCAATGCTGCAATTTTCATTCTCTGCCTGAAAGCACATAAGCTTTCAGAAAGCCTGAGGTTTTCAGGATAATATATGGTCAATCTGGGAGAAAAAATTAAATAACACATGTGAATCTGTTGTGGGAACAAGGCACATGTGTAATGAAGGCAATTTTATGTCACCTGAGAAGGACTGAACTGTGAAATGATAGAATATTTAGAACAGTCATGCCCTAATGGAAGCAATGCACGGAGGGAGGCTGTACGCTGAGGAGAAGATAGTGTTTTATTGTTCCAGACATTTATTTATCTACCAGCAGATGTCCCTAAAAGACAATAATATCTTACAGGTAGAACAGATGATTATGAAAATCAGAAACTGAACCACTCATCAGATTTCAAAAGACTAATGGGATTAAATTCACCATGTACTCCACAATGTTTCCAGAGATGGATAACATGTAGTGCAGTGCAAAAACAAATTTAGTTTAGTTCTGAAAGCCACATGGAACAAAATTCCCTTTTTTTATGAAAAAGAAATTCAAGGAGTTCCTGACCTTTGTCAGCACTAAAACTGCTTTCTAAAATAAAATAAATTGGTTGTGTCTATTATCAGTTAGACTTTATATGCCCAATAAATGAGGGAACACTCAAGGTTCAAAATGACACTGGATTCAGTAAAATGTTTAATTGAATTTGTATTTAAAACTGGATATAGTCTCTTCAGACATTTGAAAAATAACATCTACACTAATAAAAGAGAAACATGCAAATTGGTGTCACTCCACTACCCTTCCCATTGGCTAATCAGAGAGATATGCAAATTAACTCCCAGCCAAGATGGCGGCCGGCAGCCAGGCAGCTTGAAGTGAACATGAGGCTTGCTTGCTTCAGTGACGAAGGACTCCAACATTCCCCGCTTGCTGCTGCCGGCCACTGAGCTTGGAGTTTGAAATATTGTTACAAATATAGAAACTAAACAAAACCCCAGAAACCTGCTTTCATCCAGCTGGGATCTCAGAGCTGGAGTTGAAACAGTGTTTCGATTATAGAACCCAAACAAACCAGATATCTGCTTTCAGCAGCCGAGGCCTAAGAGCTGGAGCCAAGCCTCAGAGCTAAAGCTGGCCCAGAATTAAAAAAAAAAGAAAAAAAGGAGTGGTTGGAATTTCAATCACTCGCCAGCCTGAAAACAGCCCTCAGCCCCTCACCCAGACTGGCCAGGCACCCCAGTGGGGACCCCACCCTAAAAGGTGTGTGACCAGCTGCAAACAGCCATCAGCCCCTCATCCAGGCTGGCCAGGCACCCAAGTGGGACCCCCACCCTGATCCAGGACACCCTTCAGGGCAAACCGGCCGGCCCCCACCCGTGCACCAGGCCTCTATCCTGTATAGTAAAAGGGTAATATGCCTCCCAGCACCGGGATCAGCGGAGCCATGAGGCCTCCCAGCACCAGGATCAGCGTGACAGGGGGCAGCGCCCAAACCCCCTGACCACCCTGGGGCTCTGTGTGTGACAGGGGGCAGGGCCACAACCTCCCTATCCACCCTGCTCTGTGTGTGACAGGGTGCAGCACCCCAACACCCCCCCATGGGCCCTGCTCTGTGCCTGATAGGGGGGAGCTCCCCAACCCCCTGATTGGCCCTGCTATGTGCATGACAGGGGGTGGCACTGCAACCTCCCCATCGACCCTGCCTTGAGTGTGACAGGGGGCGGTACCCCAACCCCCCAATCGGCCCTACCCTGAGTGTTACTAGGGGTGGCATCGCAACCTCCCAATCAGCCCTGCTCTGTGCATGACAGGGGGCAGCGCCCCAACTCCCCAATCAGCCCTGCTCTGATCCCGACCAGGAGCTGCACCTAGGGATTGGGCCTGCCCTCTGCCACCTGGGAGCAGGCCTAAGCCAGCAGGTCATTATCTCCCGAGGGGTCCCAGACTGTGAGAGGGCACAGGCCGGGCTGAGGGACCTCCCCTTGCCCCCGAGTGCAGAAATTTTTGTGCACCGGGCCTCTAGTCTATAATAATAAAAGCGTAATATGCTAATTAGACCGGACAGTCAAATGACCTTCCGGACGTCATTCCGGGCATCCTTCTGGATGAAGCCGTGGCAGCAGGGGCCGAGGCAGAGGCAGTTAGGGGTGATCAGACAGGCAGGTGAGCAGTTAGGGGCAATCAGGCAGGCAGGCAGAGTGGTTAGGGGTGATCAGGCAGGCAGGTGAGTGGTTAGGGGTGATGAGGCAGGCTGCATGATCACCCCTAACCACTCTGTCTGCTGGATCAGGCCTAAACTTTAGTTGGACATCACCTGAGGAGTCCCGGATTGTGAGAGCGTTTAGGCCACATCCCCCAAGGGTGCAGGCTGGGCTGAGGGACCCCATACCCCCATGCACAAAATTTGTGCACCGGGCCTCTAGTCTGTAATAATAAAAGTATAATATGATAATTAGACTGGATGTCCTTCCTGACGACCTTCCGGATGAAGCCTGGGCTGCGAGGGAAGCCCGGCTCCCAGGTGCCTGCCTGCGGCCAGAGGGAAGCCCAGGTCCCAGGTGCCAGACGGTGAAGGAAGGCCTACTCTTGCATGAATTTCATGCATTGGGCCTCTAGTAAAATATATTATTATATATTTCCCGGAGACACATTTTCAGCTTGCAGACAATTCTAGATGCACATATAACTTTAAGGAGCCTGGCAGTAACTCAGGCTGCCCAGATGACCTGTAACTACACATTGTGAAGCAACATTTTCTTCCAATCAACTTTTTCATTTATTGATTATATGATACTTCATGGTGGATGGAAAACAGTGTAGAGGAAAATTGTTGCAAAGAAGTAAAACTGACTTAAAAAGTGATTTATTCGTTTATAAAACATACTAGCATACAAAATCAACACTGATTAGCATTTCTATTTTTAGTAGTAATAGGCCCATTTGTTTTTCTTCCCTTATGAGAGGCAAATGCTATAGAGACCAAAAAGCTGATCCATATGTAATAAAAATTATGAATTTTGAAACTAAACGAACTCAAACTTCTGTCTCTGCTATTTTCTAGCTGTATGAGTCCAGGCAAGTTATTCTAGATCTAGCTTATGTTTCTGCATTTAAGAATACTATAAATCTCATGGAATTAATGCAAACATAATAATAATATCATTTATATGAACATGCTGGTATATTACAGAAATTCATTACAATGTTGCCTTACTACATAATCCTAAATTCCTTTACACTTTATGATCTCGATGAATATTAGCTCATTATTTTACAGGAGAAAGTACAGTTACTTCCTGTTAATGGAAACTGGAGAATGGTCATGGAAGAGGCAACATTGGTGCTGGACTTAGAAAGACTGAGTTGTACAGAGAGAAAACTTTCAAAAAGTATTTTCAAATAGCAGAAGTATTTAGAGACTTAAAAACAAAAGTTAGAAGAGGCAATGAATCTTCTGTTGCTGAGCTTCTGGATCATTATGGAATTTCTAAGCCCTGGGGTCTCTCTGGTGATGTGCTGGATTGGTGTTATAAGTCCTGCCCTACTCGTTGCAGCCTCATGGAATGTCCATTTCTGTCAGTGAGAAGCAACTTAAAGGACTATGTTTATACAAAATGCAATAGAAAGCCAACTTCATATATATATTTTTAAGAGAAAACACAAGTTTAAAAATAAGTCTGGCTGGCATACACTCATTCTTTCTTTCTGCCATTATGGGCACTTTGGTGGAGAAAATTTTAGAAACACACCTCACTGAGTCACATGAGAAGGAAAGGGGAAGCCTTTGGATGATCTTTCTCACTAGAATATTAGGAAAGCAGAATTTTTGTTCAGTTAAGTTTTAAAATAAAAATTTCTCTGTGCAGAAGTTATCACTATATTTACAGTGCAGCTGTTGGTACACATGAATGCAAACATTCACAAATTTATCCTTCATAAACTATATATATGCAAAATAACATAGACTCAGGATCTCTACCTATACATATACATACAGACCACCACATTCACTAACAGGTTAGGACTTACGATTTATATATAAGATAACATGGTAAAAAAGGTAGTGGGAGAAATATAAATATTCAAAGAGAAAAATATGAGGAGAGATGAAGTAAAGAAAGAAAAAAATATTGCATTAAATCCATGCCTTTTAAAAAACAAACTTGAAAGGGTTTACACAATTATGTATAACACAAAAAATAAAAAATACAAAAATGCAACTGTGAAAATTTTTAAAAAGGCCAAAAGGGTTTAAAAAAAATAAGATGAAGCCAGGAGTAATGAATGTTATATCAATCAACTGAGTATTTTATCCTGAGCTTTCTGGTAGACCACGCAAAGATATATTCACCTCTTTGTCCATTTACTGGTTCAACAAATATGTGAACATCTCATATGTGCCAAGCACTATTCCAGGGACTGGGATAGATCAGTGAACAAAACAGAACATTCTCATTCAGTGATAGAAGACAGACAACAAACAAAACAAGTAAATGAGGAATATCCTAGATTTGGAAAATGCAACAAGGCAAAGTAAAGCAAGAAAGAGAAACTGGGAGTTGTGCTGGGGATGGAAGTCCTTCCAATTAAAAACAGGGATGACCTCACTTAGAAAGTGGTCATTGGGGAAAAGACCACAGGAGGTGAAGATGTCCATCCTGCCTGGTCTCTGAAGTAACACAGTCAGGCAGCAGCGTTAGCTGGTGGGATTGTGCCTGGAATTTTCAAAGTTCAGGGGATGTGAATCAGTGGACACGTTTCTCCGCAATATCTATTCCTTCAACTACAAGCATAAGTTTGTTGGTGCTGTTCTGAAGATGTTCGCCTTGTGGTTCATGGGCTTAGCATTAGGGAGCGGCTCAGCTTGGTAGGAGCAATGATCTCTGACTCTTAACCCAAGATGTATTTAGCTCACCTGGAAAAGTAGTTCTTGAACTTGTGTCAGGGAATATGGTACTCAGATTTGTATTGTATGCAATTGTGTGCAATTTTCTGAAGAAAGGTCCCTAGTTTTCAGCCGATCCTCAAAGAGCTCCATGACTGCAAATGGAGTGATAATCATAAGTCTAGGCTGAAAGAAATATATATTTTTCAGGCAATTTCTTTTTTAATTGTTTTATTCCTTTTTAATCACTATTGAATTTTTTTAGGAGAAGTGGATGGCAGGTTATGTTAGGCAACTCAGTAATGAGAGTGAAATGCTTTAATAATTATCCTAGCCCTAGCCAGTTTGGCTCAGTGGATAGAGTGCTGGCCTGCGAACTGAAAGGTCCCAGGTTCGATTCTGGTCAAGGGCACATGCCCAGGTTGTGAGCTCAATCCCTAGTGAGGGATTTGCAGGAGGCAGCTGATCCATGATTCTCTCTTATTATGGATGTTTCTATCTCTCTCTCCCTCTTCCTTCCTCTCTGAAATCAATAAAAATATATATTTTTAAAAATAATTACCCTAGAAAGGGTCAGGGGAAGGCAGTGTTAAGTAATAACACAGGAAAATGAATATGAGAGACAAGAGAAAAACAAAATGTGAAGTTGCATGTGTTGGGAAGTGAGGATGGACAAGGTTTCTAGGAGATGTAGGTGACTAGTGGGGGCTGGAAGGGAAAGTGGTGCTCAATAGAAGGAGGGGAAAAGAACCACTGTGAGTGGGAACAGAGGTATGTTAGGAAGAGACACCAAACATGGGTGGCCAGTGGCTGCAGGATGCTTATGATATGAACATGACAAAGTCAATTTTCTCTAGAAGACTTTCTCATTTGTTTTTAGTTTAGGCAATTTACATAAAAAGTTTTGTAATAGCAAGTAGCACCCTACTATTAGGTGTTTCTAGGAAAAAGCTAATCAGACACCTAATTTAATTTCTAAATGCATGGAAAAAAATATTGCTAAAGGCTTGGAAATTGATATTATCCTGCCATTAATAAAAATAGTAACACTGTAAATGAGAAATAAAATGATAAATGAGGAAAAGAAAGAAGCAAAAATAGTTTATGTAAAACAAAAAGAATGGTAAGCCAATCAGAGAAAGAAAAATATCACATGATCTCAGTCATGGAAAATAATGAACAACATAAACTGATGAACAAAAACAGATCCAGAGACAGAGAAGCATCAATCAAACTGTCAAACCTCAGAGGGAAGGTAGGGAGGGTGGGGATAAAGGGGAGAGATTAACCAAAGGACTTGTATACATGCATACAAGCCTAACCAATGGACACAGACAGTAGGGGGGGGGGGTGATGGCATGAGTGGGGGTATGGGGAGTAATGGGGGGATAAGGACACATATGTGATACCTTAATTAGTAAGGAAATTTTAAAAAAAGAATGGTAAAAAAATAAGAAAACATTTCTCAAAGTCTGTGTACTTGATCCTTCCATCTCATAGTTTGTACTAATTAAATTGTTCTTTACAAGTGGTTTATCATTAATAACACAAGAAGAATGGATTATAAACTCTAAGTGATTTAGGTGACAGGAGAAAAATGAATTCTGGAGATCTGTCGGTAGACACTGGAGCAGCCTGCCAGTAAGGGTAGGATGATCAATGGATTTCCCAGTAAGGTAACCACTTAAAAAAGGACTGTGCCCCATCTCTCTCTGGGACCATTTTCATAGCTTTCATGTCTCTCTTGCCCTCACCTCTCTCTTGTCCTCATTCTGTTCATATTTCACCACTTTTTTCATTAATGTCCTTTAAAAAAATTCAACAATCCCATACAGGATACTCTTATGCTCTTAGTCATCATGTTCCTTTTTCTTCTCTCTGGTCTATAGCAGTTTCTCAGTTTTGTCGTGCTTTGTTTTTTATGACTTTGAGAATTGTGAAGAGTGCTGGTCAGGTATTTTGTAGAATGTACTCAATATAAACTTTTGTGATTTCTTTCTCTAGTTTTGGTTTTGAGAATACCATAGAAGTGAAGTGCCCTTCTTATCACATTGTATCTGAGCTACAAGATATCAACATCACTTATCACTGGTAATGCTAACCCTGATCACTTGGTTAAGGCAGTGTCTGCCAGATCACACCACAGTAAAGTTATTATTTTTCCATTTCTATACTTCTTTTTATAGAAATGAATCATTACATTCAGTTAAGAGTTGGGGGCTTGTGTGTGTGTGTGTGTGTGAGGAGGAAATGGTGGGGGGAGAGGCATGGATTAAGCTCCTAAATGCAGAAGTATCAGTGAAGGTTTTTAAAGACCAAAGCATTACTTCAAGAAAATGGAATTGAAACGATATACTAGAAAGAAGATTGTTGGCTAAAATATCAGTTACAAAATTCAAAGTCTGAGAGATGAGCACATGAACAAATCAGAGACATTGTTGAAGCATATGTCTAAAAAACATTGGGAAAATAAAAGAATCCCACTGATTAGAAATGACTGAAAAGTAAGAAAGGAAACTCAAGCTACATTGAGGTTTTGATCTTGAGTAACGGGGAAAAGGTGATATTATAGAAAACAGAGAAGGTGAACACTTGTGATTGGGATATATGAACTTTGAGGTTCCTGCAGGCATTGAGATGAATATGTTGCACAAGCCATTAGAAGTGGGATCACAAATCAACTTACCTCCTCAGGAAGTTTGCTACATGCTGGGGCCCTTTCCCTGACACAAGGCTGCTCTTTCCTGTTTTTCTATCATACTTCCAAGAAATATGTTTACTCTTAGAGGCAAAGCTCAAGTTGGGAGTAGTGGTAGAGTTCAGAGGAAAAAGCCTCAAAGAATAGATGTGTATTATTCCATCTATCCTATAAATGAGACTTATTTGCTCAATAATCACCACCTCACTTTAAAAATAATGAATCCACCTTCATTATGAAAATTTGGTGTTTGTAATTAATGAGTACACTTGCCTATAGATAGAACATCCAGTGTTTTTCATTGCCCATGCACAGAGATAATCCTAAAATATTTGAAACCTAGTATTTCTGAACTTGGGAACAATGATAGACAAGGAAACCTTCTTTTGTATTTTCACTTTGCATTTCAAATGGGAGGGGTGTGTTAAAAACTGAGCCTGCTTGAGCTTAAAGCATTCCTTAATTATGTGTTTGGTGATGCCTGAAATGCAGAAGAGTTCCAGAAGAAGGAAGAGGAGGAGGAGAGGAAGAAGAAGAAGAAGAAGAAGAAGAAGAAGAAGAAGAAGAAGAAGAAGAAGAAGAAGAAGAAGAAGAAGAAGAAGAAGAAGAAGAGGAGGAGGAGGAGGAGGAGGAGGAGGAGGTGGAGGAGGAGGAGGAGGAGGAGGAGGAGGAGGAGAGAAAAAGGTGGAGGAGGAAAAGGAGGAGTTGGAGGACTTGGAGGAGGAATGCTGACTAAATATCTGTGCCTTATGAGGGTGGATGGGAAGAATGTAAGGAACCTTAAAATCTCAGGTGGAAGAAGGCTGAAAAAGTGATTTATTCTTTTCCATCCCTTGATCTCTCTCTCTCTCTCTCTCTTTCTCTATCTCTCCCTCTCCTCTCTTTCTCTCTCTCTCCATTCCAGTTTATGGATTAATTAGTACAATCCTATATAATAATAGAGAAACATGGTAATTAGCCATAACTTTGATACCCTTCCCATTGGCTAATCAGCAAGATATGCAAATTAACTGCCAATCAAGATGGCTGCCGGAAGCCAGGCAGCTTGAAGCGAACAGGAGGCTTGCTTGCTCCAGTGATGGAGGAAGCCAACGTTCCCTGCCTGCCGCTGCTGGGCTCTGAGCTTGCACTCTAAGAAACATTGTTACAAATATAGAAGCTAAAAGAAAAAACCAGAAACCTGCTTTCAGCCAGCCAGGCCTCAGAGCTGGAGTTGAAACAGTGTTTCGATTATAGAACCCAAACAAACCAGATATCTGCTTTCAGCAGCTGAGTTCTCAGAGCTGGAGCCGAGCCTCAGAGAGAAAGCCGGCTCTCAGTTCCAGTGACAGCCATAGAAGGTAAATAAATCGCAGAATAAAAGAAAAAAGAAAAAAAGGGCAGGTTGGGAGCTTCAGTTGCCCGCCAGCCTGAAAACAGCCCTCAGCTCCTCACCCAGACTGGCCAGGCACCCCAGTGGGGACCCCCACCCTGATCCAGGACACCCTTCAGGGCAAACCAGCCGGCCCCCACCCGTGCACCAGGCCTCTATCCTATATAGTAAAAGGGTTGTATGCCTCCCAGCACCGGAATCATCAGAGCCGTGAGGCCTCCCAAACCCGGGATCAGCAGAGCCACGAGGCCTCATGCCCCAGGATCAGCGGAGCCTCGAGGCCTCCTGGTACCAGGATCAGCAGAGCCTCCCACCACTGGGATCAGCGGAGCAGAGAGGCCTCCCAGCACCGGTGTCAAGCGGAGCCGCGAGGCCTCCTAGCACTGGGATCAGCAGAGCCACTAGGCCTCCTGGCCCCTAGAGCAGTGTGACAGGGGCCAGAGCCCAAACCCCCTGATTGCCCTGCAGCTCTATGTGTGACAGGGGGCGGGGCCACAACCTCCCTATCTGCCCTGCTCTGTGTGTGACAGGGTGTGGTGCCCCAACCCCCCCCATGGGCCCTGCTCTGTGTGTGACGAGGTGGAGCCGCAACCTCCCCATCGGCCCTGCCCTGAGTGTGACAGGGGGGAGTGCCCCAACCCCCTGACTGGCCCTGCTCTGTGGGTGACAGGGGGTGGCGCCCCAAACCCCTGATGGGCCCTGCTTTGTGTGTGACAGGGGGCGGTGCCCCAACTCCCCTATTGGCCCTACTCTATGCGTGTCAGGGGGGAGCTCCCCAACCCCCGACCAGCCCTCCTCTGTGGGTGACAGGGGGCGGCGCCCCAACCCCCTGATAGGCCCTGCTCTGTGTGTGACAGGGGGGAGCTCCCCAACCCCCTGATCAGCCCTGCTCTGTGGGTGACAGGGGGCAGCGCCCCAACCCCCTGATCAGCCCATGCTCTGTGCGTGACAGGGGGTGGCGTGGCAACCTCCCCATCAACCCTGCCTTGAGTGTGACAGGGGGTGGAGCCCCAACCCCCCAATCGGTCCTGCTCTGAGCCCGACCAGGGGCTGCACCTAGGGATTGGGCCTGCCCTCTGCCACCTGGGAGCAGGCCTAAGCCAGCAGGTTGTTATCTCCTGAGGGGTCCCAGACTGCGAGAGGGCACAGGCTGGGCTGGGGAACTTCCCTCCCCCCCGAGTGCACAAATTTTTGTGCACCGGGCCTCTAGTAGCACTGATAAGTATTGTCCATCTGACCAGCTTTAATGAATAGATAAGAACCAGAGTAATCTGCTTTTTAATTGATTTTAAGCAAACAGAGGTCCTTGCGATTTAAGACACTTAATAGGCCCTGGAGAAGTTAAGTGGTGTTCTAGTTGTTTTTAAAATAATAAAATAGCAAATGCTCTCCACATATCTTTTTTTAAAATGTAATATTCAGAATAACCTTGTGGCGTAGATAAATGATCATCAACTTTATTTCACAGATGAGATAATTTAGGCACAGAGAGGTTGTGAAATTTGCCAAAGGTCATCCATCTTGTAAATGGTGGGGAGCTAGGTTTATAACCTGGGACATCTTCCACCCAGTACAATACTGGTATACTGCTGTGCTATAGAAATATGTTTGACAAAAGCTTAAAAAAGTGAAATAGAATTTGTTAATTCAGTTGGGTCTAGACTATAAACAATGCTCAAATGGTAAAATTTGTGTGCATGGGTATATACTATCTGCACATTTACCTTAGATGCATAATATATTCTTCCATAGCTTATAATTTTTCAGAGGATAGTGACTTTGTGTATGTACTTGTGTATGATTTTTCTTTCAAGCCTCTCTAATATGCTATATTTTTTATTCTTACTAGGTTACTTTCTCAGGAACTGGGAAATTTCCAGAGGACAGAAAAATCTGGGATTCAAAGTACTTTGCTTTTACTGTCAGGATAGGTGTGTAATGGTAGGAGAGTAAAATGGGAAAAAAGCAGAAACTTTCTTGTAAAGCATTAAGACAATTAGGTGAAAAACATCCCAGTCTGACATGAACTAATCTAAGGTCTCTACAAAATGACTGGTTATTTTTGCTTGTTATATGTTCTCAGAAAATTTCACTAAACAAGTAACAAAACAAGCCTGTGTTGTCATTTCTGAAAACCTCTAGTCTATTACAATGAGGAGAGCACCTGTTTAAAAATAGTGTGTGTGATAAATCACAGAAGGTTCATTAATCAAGGCAGCCTAAAGCTGATAGGTACAATTATAGGTTTGTCACCCTGGGGAAGATCTTGATCTTCAAACCCAGTATAGACCCTTAAATTTTTGCCCCAAAGCTGCCATACGTAATCTTGGAACTTAGTGCATCTTATCCTAAGGGTATTGGAAGCCGTCTGGCAGGGCCTTATTCAATATCCATATCAGTGAAACCTTGTTCTGATGAGATCTATTAATGGGGTAATGATGGAGTACCTCTACTACTAATAGATACCTGTCTTCACACACCACAAGTAAAAAGAAACACAAACAAAAACCAAACTTGAGTCCTTCCCTCCCCCAAAGCCCATGTATTATAGATTTCTGCATAAATGAATGTGCAGAAACTAGTTGAATCTCACCATTCAGAAAGATATCTATACTTGCTTAGATTGATTTTTTAAAATGTTATAAAATAGAATTTTTAAGGCAATGTGATAATTCAAAAATGTATGAACAAATGTATTTAAAACCAAAATGTAAATAACTAATCCATCATTCTTGAATATTATTTTTAGAGTATGCAGTCCTCACTGATAATAGATGTCAGTTATTAGCCATGATCTTATCATTGTAAGAATATTTTGTTATTTTTCCAATATCAGCAAAAAGAGAGGAATCTATCTAAGTGCTAAAAAATTCAAAGTCCCTAAATTCTAGTATGGACGATCTAATTTCATTTCAAGAGTCATATCAGTTCCTCGTTCCTCTAAATTTTATTTTGCACATTAGACTCTGCAATGTTCTCACCTACATGAAACCATGTATTACCAACTGCTTCTACCGCATTTCTATCTTGCCATCACAGATCACCCCTGGTACTGTGGCTTAACACTCTATGTTCATATGAAAGCACCTTATTAATCCCTCATAGCTGGTAAGTTCATGTGGGACTGGAGTTACCAAACTTTTTGTAGTTTCATAGTTCTTACTCCATGTTATACACAATCTATGTTTCCCAAGTGACAAAGTCTACAAGAAAATTTGTGCCACTTGTGCTCTTGGGATGACATGGGATCCCTCATCACACGATTCAGGAAAGAGATGCCAGTGTATTTGTGAATTTAGTGTATGACAAAGGTTAAAATTTCAGTTCAGCCAGAAAGATTTATTTAATTAATAATGCCAGGAAATCACTATCCATCTTGAAAAAAATAAGATTTTTCCCCTATTGCATACTATTTTTTAAATTACAGATTAAATACAAAATATAAATGTAAAATTCTATGACAGCATATGAGCAGGAAAAACCTTTTAGCCAAGGCATAAAACACAGACATTTAAAAAGAAAGAATAGATTTATTTGACTAAATTACATTTAAAATTTCTGCCAGCTTCCTAAAAAAAATAGTATAATTTAGTTTCTAGCACAGGCCTCCCACAGACCCAGGTGGGAGGTCTGAGCTAGAAACGGAATTATATAATGTGTGCAGTGTATCTAGCAAAGTGTTTGGCCCATTGCAGAACTCCATAGGTTAACCAAGGCTTTTGTAAAACATAAAATGAACAAAAACACATATCTTTATTGAACAAAGAGACACTATCTAGAATACACAAAAACACACAACCCTTATAAGATAAGAAAATAATGCTACAGAAAATAAGCAAAGACTTCAGTGGCCAAAGAATGTGTGAAAACATATCGAAATACTCTGGTAGCAAGGGACATGCAAATTAAGGTGACTGATATATCACTTGATTCCCATCAAAGTGGCAAAACTTGAAAATAACTATGGCTGTCAGAATGCAGAGGGAGGATACTTTTGTACATTGCAACTGGTAATATGAGTGGTTATAGCCTTCTTGGAAAATAATCTGATAATATCTTAAAATTAATATTAAACATACTGTATCTTAGGAATTCAATTCTTGGAATTTCCTTCATAGAAATAATAATACAAGCAAATAAAAATACACATGCATAGATGTTTACTACTGCATAGTTATATGCCATGAAACCAACAAAAATAATGAACCAGAGAGTGTACTAGTTGACCTGGAGGGGTTTGTCCTATGTATTGTTGAGTGAGAAAAGCAGAGTGGAGAAAAAATAGGCATGAAATGAGCCAATATTTGTAAAGGCATTTTTATATGCCTTTCTATAATTTTAGGTATTACTATGTAATAATAAATATAAATATTCATGAAAGTATATATTTTATATGATTATATGAACATGGAAAAAATAGAGAAGGATAGTTCTTAGGTTGTTAATATGGGACATCACTTCCTGAAGAGAAAATGGGAAGGAAAAGAGGTAGAGAGGAGCATCAAAAGAAATACTGCACATCAAAAAGCCAACAATATATTCCCAAATACTGGGGAGTGGATGTGAAGGGGTTTGCTGGTGAAGGTAGGTGTCTGAATAAGAAGGATAATTCAATTTACATAATCATAGAAAATTATGTACACATGCATATTTGTATAATTTTTAAAAATGTGATTAAATACAGTGAATTTTGTCATTCTTTAAAATACCTCAGCATTGTCTTCATTAAATCACCAGGGGTTTTGTTAACAGGTCATAATAGGCTCATTTGTCCTTTCATCATCTGCATAAGAGTAAAGGACAGATAAGTGTTCACCCTAATCATTTTGATATTTATTAACACACTAGAGGCCCAATGCACGAAATTTGTGCAAGGGTAGGCCTTCCATACCTAGGCTGCCAGCACCATCTTCCCTCTGGCACCCAGGACCGAGATTTTCCTCGCAGCCCTGGCTTCGTCCGGAAGGTCTTCTGGTCTAATTAGCATATTACGCTTTTATTATTATAGATAAAAAAGAAGTATCTTGAACAGAAATTCCTGGAGATGGCATGATACAGTGGAAATACACTAGGCTTTGAAGTCAGATTCACTGAGGCTCCAAACCCAGCCTGATCATTAATTTGTTGTATGCCCTTGGACAAGTTGCTTAATATTTTTTTCCCTCAGTTTATTCAACTATAGAATGGGGAGGAGGAAACCCAGGTGGGAGGTCTGTGCTAGAAACTGAATTATATAATGTGTGCAAATGGTTATAGCAAAGTGTCTGGCCCATTGCAGAACTCCATAGGTTACACAAAAAATAAATCAAAATAAACTAGAGACATGGATAGATTGGGAGCCAGAAAAATCACGTAGTGCTGAATTTAATAGATATTTTTGATGTGGAAGTGGAAGTCATTCAAAAATTATTATGCACAATTAGTTGCCTTTATTACCTGTAACACCAAGGTGAAGTAAATAATCTTAAAATTGTCTGTATGGGATTCAGGCTTGCACAGTGGGATCTCTCCTCACCCTGGGTGGCTTGCCTGGCCTGTTTTGAATTGTTTTTATATATTGTACAGGTGGATCATGCTTTCAGATACACTACCTTGTCCTCTACAAAGGAAGAATTTATGAAGTCCTGTGGTTTTCATTTCATGAAAAGTGGATGTAATTTTTTTAGATCATTCAGCTAAGATTATAGTTGCTTTTTTCTAATAGAATTTTCTTCTTATGTATTGGCCTCATTTTTAAGAAAACAGGTTTATTTGTACACTAAATCCATCCAAAATGGAAGTATAGCTAGGTAGTAGCCAGATAAAATAAGATGTGGAATTTAGTAGATACGATTGATATAGAAAGCACTGTGGAACATGATTATGCACAATTCATTTTTGAAAGAAAACTCTCACATTGAAATAAGCTGGGAACTATATAAACTGACATCTGGGGACATTTTAAATATGAAGTTTAACTTTTCTAAACACTGAAATAAATTTACTGTAAGCTTTATGTATGTAGCTCACTTGATTTTAATTTATTTTAAAATATTTTGCTTTAATTCATAATCCATAAATCTTTCTGATGTTCAGTTTTTCAACTTACAATATGGAATCCGGTTGTAAACGCTTTAAAAGAATTTGACAGTGATCCTCTAGACTCTAAACCTGTGGGTCTCGAACAATGAAAATACATCCTACATATCAGATATTTACATTACGATTCATAACAGTAGCAAAATTACAGTTATGAAGTAGCAACGAAAATAATTTTATGGTTGGGGGTTACCACAACATGAAGAACTGTATTAAAGGGCTGAGGCATTAGGAAGGTTGAGAACCACTGTGTCTAGAGACTTCTAAATTAGTACATTATAAATCATCAGTTAATCCAGTACCTTTCATTATTCCATGATCAATTATAATTCTCCTCTTCTGTTAGAATACCCCATTTAGAAAATCTCCTTCTTCTAATAACCTACATTCTTTTAACAATCTTTAGCATCTCCTACAGAGCAACCCTTACTGAAATAGAATATTTTATGAGACAAAGTCTAAAACAAAATTTTTCTATCAAAATTAACCCTGGAAATTTTTTTAGTGATTTTCCTCCTGGTCATTGTAGCATTTTAAATAAAAATATGGTCTACCCCAGAACACCATATTTGGATGGGACAGCTCAGATTGCTGCTTAGGTCAAGATTGCATGCCTTACTGTAGACAAAAGGGCCTGTATTTATCCCTGTACTATCCATGCTTGTTTTGCACATTAAGCTCCTCAGAGGTGATTTGGTTCTTCTAAGAGCTCCCAGGTTTGAATTTTAAAAATATCTCTAAAATTTGACTTTAAGAATAGGATCCATGATCATACACCATGACCAAGTAGGATTTATCCCAGGAATGCAAGGATGGTACAACATCCGTAAATCAATAAACGTAATACATCACATAAACAAAATGAAAGAAAAAAACCACATGGTCATATCAATTGATGCAGAAAAAGCATTCGACAAAATCCAACACCCATTTTTGATAAAAACTCTCAGCAAGGTGGGAATAGATGGATCATACCTCAACATAATAAAAGCCATATATGACAGGCCCACAGCCAACATCATACTCAATGGACAAAAACTAACACCATTTCCCCTAAGAACAGGAACAAGACAGGGATGCCCACTCTAACCACTCCTGTTCAACATAGTCCTGGAAGTATTAGCCATTGAAATTAGACAAGAAGAAGAAATAAAAGGCATCCAAATTGGAAAAGAGGAAGTAAAACTGTCCTTATTTGCAGATGACATGATATTATACATACAAAAACCCTAGAGACTCCATCAAAAAACTACTAGACTTAATACATGAATTTGGCAAAGTAGCAGGATACAAAATTAACCCCAAGAAATCTGAGGCATTTCTATACACCAATAGTGAACTTTCAGAAAGAGAGATTATAAAAACAATCCCATTTACCATCACACCAAAAAAATTAAGATACCTAGGAATAAACTTAACTAAAGAGGTGAAAGACCTCTACTCAGAAAACTACAGGATGTTGAAAAAAGAGATAGAGGAAGACATAAACAGATGGAAGAACATACAGTGTTCATGGATTGGTAGAATCAACATCATTACAATGTCCATACTACCCAAAGCAATCTATAAATTCAACGCACTTCCCATTAAAATACCAATGGTCTACTTCAAAGATCTAGAACGAACTCTCCAAAAATTCATCTGGAATAAAAAAAGACCCCGAATAGCTGCAGTGATCCTGAGAAAGAACAAAGTAGGTGGGATCTCAATGCCAGATATCAAGCTGTATTACAAAGCCACTGTTCTCAAAACTGCCTGGTACTGGCACAAGAACAGACATATAGATAAGTGGAATAGAATAGAGAGTCCAGAAATTAGCCTGAACCAATATGCTCAATTAATTTTTGACAAAGGAGGCAAGAACATACAATGGAGCCAAGATAGTCTCTTCAATAAATGGTGTTGGGAAAATTGGACAGATATATGCAAAATGAAACTAGACCACCAACTTACACCATACACAAGAATAAACTCAAAATGGATAAAGGACTTACATGTACGACAGGAAACCATAAAAATTCTAGAAGAATCCAAAGGCAACAAAATCTCAGACATATGCCAAAGCAATTTCTTCACTGATACAGCTCCTAGGGCAGTTGAAACTAAAGAGAAAATGAACAAATGGGACTACATCAAAATAAAAAGCTTCTGCACAGCAAAAGAAACCATCAACAAAACAACAAGAAAACCCACTGCATGGGAAAACATATTTGCCAACGTCATATCTGATAAGGGCCTAATCTCCAAAATTTATAGGGAACTCATACAACTTAACAAAAAGAAGATAAACAATCCAATCAAAAAATGGGCAAAGGATCTAAATAGACACCTTTCAGAAGAGGACATTCAGAAAGCCAAGAGACATATGAAAACATGCTCAAAGTCACTAATCATCCGAGAGATGCAAATCAAAACAACAATGAGGTACCATCTCACACCTGTCAGAATGGCTATCATCAACAAATCAACAAAGGACAAGTGCTGGAGAGGATGTGGAGAAAAAGGAACACTTGTGCACTGCTGGTGGGAATGCAGACTGGTTCAGCCACTATGGAAGACAGTATAGAGTTTCCTCAAAAAGCTGGAAATGGAACTCCCATTTGACCCTGTGATCCCACTCTAGGAATATATCCCAAGAAACCAGAAACACCAATCAGAAAGGATATTTGCACCCATATGTTCATAGCAGCACAATTCACCATAGCTAAGATCTGGAAACAGCCTAAGTGCCCATCAGTAGATGAATGGATTAGAAAACTGTGGTATATCTACACTATGGAATACTATGCTGCTGTGAAAAAGAAGGAACTCTTACCATTTGCAACAGCATGGATGGAACTGGAGAGCATTATGCTAAGTGAAATAAGCCAGTCAATGAAGGAAAAATACCACATGATCTCACCCATTCATGGATAATAAAGACCATTACAAACTTTTGAACAATAATAGATACAGAGGCAGAGCTGCCTCAAACTGATTGTCAAACTGCATTGGGAAGTCCAGAGAGGGTTGGAGGGGCAGAAGGGAGGGGAGTAAGAGATCAACCGAAGGACTTGTATGCATGCATATAAGCATAACTAATGGACATAAGACACTGGGGGGTAAGGGAGGGCAGAGGATTGTCAAGGGCGTGGAGTGGGGGAAGGACACATATGTAATACCCTTTGTAATACTTATTATAATTTTTTTTTTAAAAAAGAATAAAAAAAAAGAATAGGATCCATGTATTGTTACATTTTATTTTCAGTTGTATTAATTTCTTTATATGATTTTCAACTTATAACATGAATATATCCTGGTGAAACAATATACAACAAAGACTAAAATATCAATTATCACACATTCTTTTCCTCCCATTCTCATAAGGTTACTAATTTTGCTTTTCAAGTTGTTCACAAATACAAGCACATTAATGCAAAAAAAAGTAGTTTTGGTTGGTTGGTTATTTTATTATCAGAATAGCATCATAAAATACACATTTTCCTTCAACTGGCTTTTGCTTTTATTCATTTAATTCATCATGGATAACCATGTATATCAGTATAGATCATCTATCATTTTTCTATTTTGACACACATAAAAAATGTATAGGAATGGGAATAAATAGTACAAGTTGGTTTGATTTTTTTAAAATCCTCACCTGAGGATATTTTTGTATTGGTTTTAGAAAGGGAGGGGGAAGAGAGGGAAGCATTGACGTGAGAGAGATACATCAATTGGTTGCCTCCTGCAAGCATCCCATCAGGGGCCAGGGATTGAACCTGCAAACCATGTACATGCCCTTGACTAGGAATCCAACCTGTGATCCTTTGGTGAGCAAGCCAACATTTAACCACTGAGCAACACCTGCCAGGAATGATATTTTTTTTAGAATAGCATTTTTTTCTATTTTTGTTTAGATATGCATCCCTTACTTTTGCAAATAACCTACCACATCCTTAATTTTCCCTTCATCTTTGAACATATTCTGCCTTTGTTTTTGTTTGTTTGTTTGTTTTGTTTGTTTGTTTGTTTGCTTCCCACCTTTTGGGAATGATAGGCACACATAATATTTTAACAGTTGTGACAAAGTTTTCTCATCTCTTCTAACAATGCTTCATTGCCTGAATTACCAATTAATTAGATGCCAGATAATAATTAAATCATCCAAGAAATGGAGCCATCTTACTCATCTATATATAATAGACAAACATGGTAATTGACCGTACCTTCGCTACCCCTCCCATTGGCTAATCAGCATGACATGCAAATTAACAGCCAACAAAGATGGCGGCTAATTTGCATACTGCTGCCTGGGGGATCCTGGCCTTGGATCCATGACCTGGCGAGGGAGCAAAGCGGTGGAGAAGGGAGAGAGCCCAGGTGGCTGAGAAGGGAGGGAGCTGAGGGCTAAGCAGTGAAGGGAGGGAGCCAGGCAGTGGAGAATGGAGTGAAGCTCGCCTCGGTGGGCTTCGCTCCCTTCTCTGCTTCACTGCAGTCTCAGGAAGCCCTATTCTTGAAGGAATAGGACCGAGGAAGCCTTATTCTTGCAGGAAGCTTCCTGCAACAGGCCTCTAGTCTATATATATAAAACCCTAATTTGCAAATAGACTGAATGGCGGAACAACTGAACAACCAGTTGCTATGACATGCGCTGACCACCAGGGGGCATGCACAGAACATGGTGGGCTTCAGCAGCAGGTGGCATGGTGCGAACATGGTGGGTGTCGGCTGCAGCAGGATGGTGGAGCAGGTGAGTGTGGGCGCCAGACTAAGGTGGGGCGCCAGTTGCTGTCGTCTGGGCGAGCCTCTATAGTTACTGAAAATTCTTTGCTCCCGTGCTCCATGGTCCTGCCTGGTGCTTGCACTCACTGCCAGCGCCAGCTCCCCTTGCACCTGCTGCCAGCACCAGCCCCAATTGCTCTGCACCATCAGTGGGTGCAAGCGGCAGCTGCTGGCCCCGATCACCCCTCAGGACTTCTCCACCTCCCCTTGCTCCTGAATGATTGGGGCCAGCAGCTGCCTCACAAACCCACTTCCAGCACCAGCCCTGCTCACACCCGCTGCCAGCACCAGCCCCTCTCATACCTGCTGTGGGTGCCATCCCCATTCACATATGCTGCCGGTGCCTGGCACCAGTCTGGATCACTTGGTGCCATTAAGTGAGAGTGGTGACTGCCAGTCCTGATCGCCCCTGAGGGCTTCTCCACCTCCTCCTGCTCCTGAGGGGCGATTGGGGCAGCAGTTGCCTCTTGCACCTGCTATTGGCACAAGCCCCAATTGGTCCATGCTGTCAGCGATTGGGAGCAGGGCTGGTGGCAGAGACAGGATCGGGGGCCATGGCAGGAGGGGCCAGGCGGGGGCATGGAGGATGGGACAAGACCTCCCCTTGCCCACTGCAGCATCACAGCCCACAGTTCCTTTCAAGGTGCACAAATTCATGTACTGGGCTCCTAGTATTTTAATATGACTGGCCTGTTTTTTCTTCAGATCATAGGTCATACATGCTTGATGAAAATCACAGAAGTCAGACTTGAGTGAGCTATTAAGATAACAAGGTTTGTGTGTGTGTTTGGATTTTAAAAATATGTTTTTATTGATTTTAGAGAGAGAGAGGAAGTGAGAGGGAAACATCCATGGGTTGCCTCCTGCACTCCTCTTACCGGTTATCAAGCCCACAACTGGCCCCGACCAGGAATCAAACTGGTGACTTCTTGGTGGATGGGAGGACCACTCAGCCAGGGAAAGGATAACAAGATTTCACAGCTCAAATCCCCATGTACTTCTTAAGCTGCTTGACATGGAGACCATGGTCTATGATTTTTCCTCAAGGAATGCCATGCTTGTGAATTATACATAGGGTCAACTTAGATCAGAAAAAGTTTGACCTATGGGAATACCAATCCTCAGTGAATGGTTTACCTCACAATTTATTTGTATGTATTTTAGTATTTTAACATTTATTTTCTCAAGCCTTGTCCTCCATCATCACATATGCTAAATCTAGGCCATCTGTAATTGTGTGGATGCTGTGATGTGCTTCTTAGATGCCTGTTCAGGAAAAAGAACTTGTCAGCCCAGCTGCTGAGAGGATAGCAAGCAGTGATCCCTCTCCAGGGACTGTCTCAGCCAGGACAGCCACCTTACCCAAGGTCACACCTCTTATAGATTTAAAGAGCCAGTCCTCTCACTCTGACTCAGGACAGCTCTGAGGGGCATTGCTCATACTTCCCTTGGGTCAGCAGAAGCTTCCAGTGAGACTACTTTGCCCCTGGAATTTTCCAGCTGCCCCATCTTGCTTCCTTCCTGTTCTTCCACCTGAGAATACTCAAATATAAACTAAACTCATCTTTTCCCCAAATTGTCTATTCCTTGATCTTTTCTTTTCAAGAGAAACATTATTTATATAAGCTCAAAATCTCTTAATCTTCCTTAAGAGTTTCCTGTCCTTCATACCTTAGCTTAGCCCTGTCAGTTAGGTTTCTCTCATTTATTCTTTCACAAGATCTCTCATAGGAATGTCTCCTCCTTCCCCTCCCCCCCCACCCCCCCGCAGTTCAGATTTTCATTGCTACATCTAGACCATTGTAATAACTGGCTTCCCTAACTGCAGCTCTGTCCTTACAAACTATTTTGCTCTACACAATCAAGTATGCTTCCTAAGCACATTTCTAATTGTCTAATACAATGTTGTTGACTTGTCATCTGTGTAGAAAGTGATATTAATTTTTATTTCCTATGTGTAGGCAAAATCCTAAGAAATCTTACAGTATTTGAAGTTAAAAACTCATATTTCATTCAACTTTAATTGAAACAGGGGAAGTGCCAGGGACATGTTCAACCGATAAGATACAAAGATACAAAATTTGTAAAAAATACTTTTGAAATCCTATATAATCAAAGCCACTGTAGACAAAGTGCCTGGTCTACCAATCATCTATTCAACCAATCAAAGTGTAATATGCTAAAGATATTCTAAGGCTGCTCAACTACTTGCTATGATGTGCACTGATCACCAGGGGGGCAGACACTCTGACCAGTAGGTTAGCTTGCTGCTAGGGTACAGCTGATTGGGACTGAGCAGAATGGGCTGGACATGTCCTGGAGCCTTTCTGCCTCCCTCCCCAGCCCCAATCATGCACCCTGGGCCTGGCCTGTACCTTCTCTCAATCTAAGACCTCTTAGGGGATGTCGGAGAAACGGTTTTGGCCAGATCCCACAGGCCAGGCTGAGGGACCCCACTGGTGCATGAATTTGTGTACCAGGCCCCTAGTCAGTATATAAGTAATTCCCTGATATGCTTATGAATTAAATAAATAATACCTTTTTAATTCTTTTAGTTTTTATGTATAATCCGTGTGGAGAAAGAGAGAGAGAAAGAGAGAGAGAGAGAGGGAGAGAGGGAGAGAGAGAGAGAGAGAGAGAGAGAGAGAGAGAGAAACTTCTGTTCCAAATATTTTCTTTGACATCTGATACATTTGGCTTAAAACCTTATGGTCACCCAGCTAGTGTGGCTCAGTTGTTGAATGTCAACCCAGGAACCAAGAGATTGATAGTTCAATTCTTGGCCAGGGAACATGCCTCAGTTGTGGGCTTCATCCCCAGTAGGGATTGTGCAGGAGGCTGGCAATTGATGATGTTTCTCTCTCATTAATGTTTCTATCTCTCTATCCCTCTCCCTCCTCTCTCTTTAAAAATCAATAGAAAATAAAAATAAATAAATAAATAAATAAAATTTAACTTTGTTATTAAAAAACCCTTATGATCATAATTTTAATTGAAAATATAAAGTTTTTCTTCTCAGATATTGACACCATTTTGATTTTAATTTTCTTTAGATTGAATATTTTAATATTCATTTAACATTTATTGAGCATCAATTAAGTGCCAACCATTGTGCAAGTCACTAGGGATGTAATGATGAATAGAATACAGTCTTTGACTTCAAACTACTCACAAGTTAATGAGATCATTGGTGACTGTAGCAATTGTACCCTTTTCTGCAATAATCATGATTTTAGGAGTACTTTCCAAGCTTAGAAAGTTTCCTGTAAATTCTGTGTACAAAGAAGCAAATTTCTACCTTTTCCCACTGTAGACAATTAGTGGCATAATATAAATAGTATAAAACTTGATATAAAGAGATTGAAATATGCATTCTAACTTAGTTACTTCTTAACCTATCTCTTTTTGCAAAGCAATTAAACTTTCTGAATATTTGTTCACTCCTATATCACTGATATTTATTTCATAGAGAATTAGAGTTAAGAGCTATGAAAATAATAGTAAATAATGAAAATAATAGTAAAATTTCTGATAATATTCATGTTAAAGTGGCTCCTTTCTCTTGAGTTTTGTGGATGAATAATCACACTTAAGCCAATTTTACTGCCTGAATTTTGTAGCTGAAACTTCTAACCTTTATTATCATTATCATCATCATCATCCTATTACAATATTGACATGCCTTCTATATATCAGACTACATGTTTAGATCAGTGTTTCTCAATCTTAGCTGCACAATAGAATCACTTCAATATATTAAAAAAAAAGCCCAGGTTCTATTCCAAACCAATTATATCTGAATCTCTCGAGGAGGGATCCAGGCACCAGTACTTTGTAAAGCTCCCCAGGTGATTCCAATTAGGTTGTGAACAACTACTCTGATTAATTATCTCATTAAATCTTTATAAAAATAGAGATGTTCATTTCCATTTTGTACAGAAGAAACCTAGGCTCAGCAAAATCAAAAACTGTATTCAGTGTCACATGCCTAATTCATGACAGAGTTTGGATTCAAACCCAGGTCTTTCTGGTTTCAGAGCCTATATTCTTTCTCCTAAGCTCTATTAATATACCGTCAATTCTCTTTTGTCTGAACTCCAAAATGAAAGGTCTAAGATGAAAGGCTTTTGAGATCAGTTTAGTTCTACTGTTTTAGAGTACAGTAATTTTTCTGTAAATAGAAATTAATAACTTAATTTAATTGAGGTGTTAGCAAAGTTCAGTAATGAAAATGTTCCTATTTCAGCTAACCAAGCAAGGATCCTCATTATTTGATATAAATTACAGGTATAATCATTTGATGCAATGTATGAAAATGTGAGCAGAAGTGAGAAGAAATGGAATACAGGGTTAGTAGTTTCTTCTAGAAAGCATTAAAAATTGTCAGCTTTTAATTATAATTTTTCTGGTATATATAAGTATTAGGAACCCAGTCCGAAATTCGAAATCGTGCAGCACAGCCCACCCTCCTGTCCAGCCCTGCCTCCCTCTCCAACCCTTGAAGCAGCTGAAGCCACTGCTGATCAGGTCCTCCCCCAGCGCAGGCGCGCAGAGGCCCCTGCCGCCCCGTCCCCGACGCTGCACCAGCAATCTCCTGTCCAGTTGACCCATTATGGCATCCTGGTTAATTAGCATATTTCTCTATTATCTATATAGATATCCTATATAATAAAGAGCTAAAATACAAATGGTTGTCACACCCTCACGCTGTCATGCAGTAACGGCTCAGACCTCAACACTGGGGAGAGAGGAATGGGGACCATCCAAGCACAAATGAGCTCATGAGAGAGGAATGAGGACCAGCCAGGCTTCAGCCCAGGAGAGGGACAAGCTGCACACCCTGTGGTCCCAGGCACCAGCGGCTATGCTTGTGGCCCAGCCCGGGAGAGGGAAAAGCCTCAAGCCCCGAGGTCCAGGGTGCCAGTGGCTGGGGCTGCAGCCTGGGAGAGGGACAAGCCACCCACCCCATGGTCCCAGATGCCAGCAGCTGCATCTGCACCTGCAGCCCAGGAGAGAGACAAGCCACCTGCCTCATGGTCCCAGGCACCTGCAGCTGTGGCCCAGGTAAAGGTGCCCACCCACAGTCCCCTGCGGCTGCGGCCTGGGTGAAGCCAGCCCGGGTCCTTGGTGCCTGTGACTGGCTGGAGGAGGGAATCCTGGGTCCCGGGTACAGGGCGAGTGAGAGGCAGTTAGGGGCGATCAGGCCAGCAGGGGGGCAGTTAGGGGCAATCAGGCTGGTAGGGGAGCAGTTAAGGGAGATCAGGCAGACAGAGGTGGTTAGGGGCAATCAGGCAGGCAGACAGAGGGGTTAGGGGTGATTAGGCAGGTAGACAGGCGAATAGTTAGGAGCCAGCGGTCCCGGATTTTAAAAAAATTTTATCTATGAGTCAGACTGTTTTCCTTGAGTTTTAGAATTTAATACCTATTTAATAGTTAGGGTTAACACAGTCACATTTATTAAGTTTATTAATATATTTAGATGTATTTCTGCCATATTATTTTGTGTGTTCTGTTTATTGTTTCCTATCTTTTTCCTTTTTTCCTACCATTTAAAAAAAATATATTTAGTGTTTTATTCTTACTTTTTTTTCTTTTAGAGTTTTGAAAACTTCCCTAGGTGGGAGCCTTATTTGAAAATGGTAGAAACAAACTCTAGCTGATCTGAGGAGAAAAGGCATTGATGAAAAAAAATATTAAGTAGCTACTGAAGTTACCTGACAAATTGTGTACATTGGGGTGAAATGTTGAGGTAGTTGCAAACTTAAAGTGATTGACAAGGGCCAAAATACTTATTTTAATGAAACACATTATAATGAATTAAAAGAGTTACCATGTATTCCTGTTTATGACTGTCATTCCAGATTAATTAGTAATAATGTCTCAATTTATTATATCAATTTTATTATAAAAAATAATGAATAGTGTTTAAGATTATTGCTACCTAGTTTGAGGGAATAAGTTGGTTATAAAAGGTAGTTTAGAATGAGATATAGATCATCTAGGTCATAGCTTTTGTTTTGGGGTGGTGGATTTCCAGGTAGTTATTATGTCACCAAAAAATAAATAAATGAATGAAAGAAAGCAGGTCATGTAAAAACAAATTACAGATAGGCATGAGTCAAAGATTATAAGTAATCCAATTTTGTGTACTTGCAATTTAGAAAAAAATTTAAAATTAAATTAACAGGAAACTAGTATCTTTAGACTATACAAGGATCAGAGATTATATGAAATTTGTTAACTACTTCAATTCAATTTTGACAGTGATTAGGTAATTCATATTTTATGAGAAAACAAGACTGCAACAGTTCACACTACAGTAAACCCTCGACTTTGCAGACATCAATTTAACAGACTTCGGATTTAAAGGACAAAGGTGCCAGTCCATATGTCATATGTCAAAATTAAGACCCTGTTAATATTAAAATGCTTTAACCAAGATTTGCTTATAATTAAATTAACAGGTTAATTTTTTGTTATTAATTCATTGTTATTTTAACAAATGTTAGCAAATAGGCCATATTTTGGGAAAAATACTGCAATAATTTCACCAACATAAATAAATGTAACACATCTACAACTATAGTCTACATACTTAAATCCAAGAGTCACCACTCATCAACAATGTTCTGAGAATGATTAGCATGTGACCACACTGCATTATGCGGTAGTTGTCCTGTTATTTCCTGGCCTGGCTTTTCTGCAGCAGTCTTAACTCCTGCCTGCCCATATGCCCAGGGCTTCCCAGGGTGTGCATTTGTTTACTCAGGGTGACTGGTGAATGCACGCAGTAACTAGACCTATTCAATATAAATTTAAAATGACAGTGATACATATAGAAAAGTTTTCTGTGAAATTAAACTTTTCATACATACTTAATTTTAAGTATACAAATGTGCCTACATAAGCAAAAACAGGTAAAAAATTTGTCAATTGTTTAACAAATTAGTCCTTTATATCAAAATTTTACTGTATTGTACAAAGTCAGTCTTGTGAACTAAGTCGCCTATTTTTTTTGCATCAGAAAATATACCTGTTGTAAATACATTAAAAACAAGACAAAACAAACAAAAAAAACCACCTAAGGCCCTGGCCAGTGTTGGTCAGCAGTAGAGTACTGGCCTGAGCACTGAAAGGTCTCGGGTTTGATTTCCAGTCAAGACATGTATCTAGGTTGCAGGTTAGATCCCTGGCCCCAGTGGAGGTGTGGTAGGCAACCAATAAATGTGTCTCTCTCACATCGATGTTTCTCTCTCTCCCACTAACCCTTTCCCTTTAAAAAATATCTAAATACTGCCCTTACTGCCCTGGCCTGGTACCTCAGTTGGTTAGAGCATCATCCCAATAGACCAAGGTTTCAGGATCAATCCCCTGTCACAGCACATACAGGCATCAACCAATGAATGCATAAATAAGTGGAGCAAAAAGTTAATGTCTCTCTCTCTCTCTCTCTCTCTCTCTCTCTCTCTCATACACACACACACACACACACACACACCCCAATAAATAAACAAGAAAAGAAAAATAAAGTTATTAAAAACAACTAAGTGCTGAGTTTCAGCATTCATGCCATTATAGATTTTTCTAGAGGTGAACACTGCCTAGCTCTTGACATGACCATTGCCTGACCAGGCATCTCTGATCTGCATGTAATTCCTGTGTCTTCCTGGCTTTTACTCCAAGTCTGTCCTCTTCCACTTGCCTAAGTCCTTTGTTTCCTGTCATTTTCAACTTAGATGTCACCTGGAAACCTTCCATGACCTCCCTACCACCCACCTCCATCTGGGCTAAATTGATCTCTCTGTGTTCCAGTATCTCCATATTGTAGAATCTAGAAGGTTAACTGTTTGAGTCTTTTTTCCCCATTAAACTTGAGATCCAAAAGAGCAATAAAACCCCAACTATGCTTCATTCATGTTTTGTTTCTTCTTAATTTGACGCCATATTAGATTTTTGTGTGTTTTTTGTTCATTTAGAAATATATTTCTTTGTGTGCAACTTATGAGTCAAGTAAAAAACACACCCTGCTTTATAGTATACTTTTTGTGCAACTATACTTTTCAACTTAAAAATTTTTCAGAGTTATGTTTATTGGATGAATGTTAAGTGTAGCAAGTAACTTATGTTTCAGCAGCAGATTACTAAACCCACCGTAGTCAGGGACACACATGCTAGATCTATGGCTACTATTTAATATGACAGCAAAGCTACCCATCTTCCTGGAAATAAACTCATTTTCCAATCTGACAGAATGAACACTTAAGGAAGTATGGTACTTGGAGGGAAATATTGTTTCATGGAGTTTATGTCAATGGGTGGGCTTTTGCTTGATATTTCTGGAATTATGCTTTAGAATTGCTCAAATATATTAGCAAAAAAAAAAAACACAACAAAAAACAAACAAACAAAAACCCCCCTATTGACAATTTATCCTATCTAATAATAGACAAACACGGTAATTGACCATACCTTCGCTACGCCTCCCATTGGCTAATCAGTGTGATATGCAAATTAACCGCCAACAAAGATGGCGACTAATTTGCATACTGCAGGCAGGGCGGGACAGCGCCATCCCGCCTGCCCTGCCGCCATCTGGGACTGCTATTTGCCACCTGGGGTGGTGGGACAGGACAGCACCATCCCGCCTGCCCTGCCACCATCCGGGCCTCCTATCTGTGACCCGGGGCGGCAGGCATCCTGTGTGCAGTCTGACCCGGGGAGGCTGGGTGGGGCAGCAGCAATCAGTCAGCCCACCTGGTTGTCCTGTGCGTGACCCCACCTGGGGCAGCGCCCCAACCCCTGGATCGGCCCTGCCCTGTGTGCAACCCAGGGTGGCGCCCCAACCCTGGGATCGGCCCTGCCATGTGCGCAACCTGGGAAGGCGGGGCAGGCACCGAGGGATTGGGCCTGCAATCTGCCACCCGGGGAGTGGGCCTAAGCCAGCAGGTGATTATCTCCCGAGGGGTCCCAGACTGTGAGAGGGCACAAGTGGGGCTGAGGGACACCCCCCCACCCCACCTTCCCTGCCAGTGCACAAATTTTTGTGCACCGGGCCTCTAGTATTATAATAAATCAGTTAAAAACAACCCGAAGACACAAAGGGAGCAGTTATGCCATAAGGAGTGACAATTTTTAGGATTCATCTCTCTTCTGTATTGGAACAGAATATGAGGGATGACAATGTAAGAAACCTAGCAAATCAAAAGCACTCTAGAGAAATCCTTGAGCCTATTTTCTCAGGACCTACTTTATTCTTTCTTAATAAATATATTTTGGAGAGATAGTGTGGTTAGTGAGAGGGAATGGGATTTAAATTAAGTTTAAATCCGGCTTCAGTCTCTCACTTGAGCAAGTTACTCAAACTTTTTGAGCCTCCGTTTTCCTATCTGTAAAATGGAAATAATGATATGTGGAAAATTATTGTGAGGGCTGTAGAATAACTCACTTGATGCACTGGGTGTAGAGCTCATTCTCAACAATTACGTGCCATTATTATTAGACAAAGTAGGAAAAGAAGACCAATTGCCTACCTCTTTGCATTTTTTTTTCCTTTTTCTGCTTTCATTGGATGGGCATTAGTTTTGGAAATGGATGTACATCTCATTTTGAGGATTAATATAGACCATCACTCTCAAATATGGAAAATTTCCCTTTTATGATGTGGATGCTTGCTGATTTCCTCTGAGTAACAGCTAGGGTTTATAACTGCTCTGATTGCAAGCAATGTCCTCATTTTGTATAGAAGGTTAACAGAAACAGTAAAAAAAAAAAAAGTGATTTGGGAATAAAGACATTCCTTAATACCTTGAATGTACCTGTTTTTAAGTGAAAGAAAACCTGTTCATTTTATTGGGCCCATTAAACACTGTACACAAGAAACAATTCTAGATTTAATCTATATCTTTGCACTGCTTTAGATATACATATACATCTTTATTTCTGAGGCTAATGGTGGAACTTTTGATATGTTTTCACTGTGATGTGATAGAGGTGATGCTGGAACACAGACTTAATGCAGGCCTTTGCCCTACCCTGGCCCAGAATATGCATTTATTTCTTTAGATCTGTAACTCTTTCCCCAAGGCCAGAATTTCCAACCAAAAATAATCCTTTAGATTCTGTTTAGCTCCAACCTAATCATTTCAGATATGTATGTGTTTATTTTTAACTTTCCTCATGATTCTGAATGAGGATTTAGTTAAATGCCTGTTTAAGAATTGATGAGTAATTTAAAGGATTTAGGAGAACATTCTGTACTATTATATGCAAATATATGCCATGCATGGCTCCCTATGTCATTAACCTGGCAGTCATTTCATGCATGACTCCCCATCTTATTAAGCTAGCAGTATGGAATATTTGATTTACTAAACTGGGATGAACTACTTAGTGTGCTAATATAGGAATATAACTTTTAAATTTCTTTGGAATAACTATCTTCAAAACAGATTTTTGAAGACAATAACATTATTTTGACAGCTGTGCTCAGTTTCTAAAAGTCTATTTTAGGAAGCTTCTTATAACTGTTGGAACTGTACCTGTGTGATTTGAATGAGCCATCCAATAATTGAAAATGAAAACTATCATAGCAATAAGAGCCTTTAGAATTCTGTAGCAAGTGATTCAACATCACAGGTAAATAAATTCAGTAGAAGCATTTGCTTCTAGACAGGATGTCTCACAGTGTATGGTTGCCCGTGAGTCTGCCACTAGGCTCCCAGTTACCATGATGCTATAAAATCTCTTTTTATAGCCAAGACCCCTCTGGCTTCCCCTGGCTTTCGTTGCCATAGCAGCATTCATTGGCAATGGAATTTACAGGAGGGAAAAAAGAGGGGAACGAGGGGCTACATATTTGTAAAGTTGGTGCAGTGCCAAATGTAGCAGGAATTATCAGTGCAGGATGCGGTATCCTTCCTTTAGTGTCCATTTCAGTTGGTGCCAATTGTCACCCACATAATCACAAAACACTCTGTCATCATTCAGACCAGCTGCATGAAATGAGACAAAGGGAAATTTAGCAGCAATTGAGGAAATGGTAATTTAAAAGGATTTTAAATGATGTTTTCTATGTTTCTCAATCAACAATGTTTTAAAGCATTTAATCCCTCCTTCCCCCTTTACAATAGGATTCCTTACTGTTTCTGGCTTGACTGATGACATATTTGCACTATGTTGGCCAAGAAAATGTCAGAGACTAGAAAAGAGGTCAAATAGATAAAACCAAAAAGGGGTGATAGGAAATATTTATAGTAATTTTCATTTTGTTAGGTTTCATTTTGAATTTAAATTGCAAGGTAAATTTGCCTTTGCTCTTTGCCTACGATATAATATTGAATTACAAATGCTTACTGTTTATCAGATATGTCATTCAATAAACACTTCCAGATTTGTGATATTATATTCATCATTTCTTCAGTCATGACACGTATTTCAGAGTTCACAGGAAACAGGAAAAAATCTTCATGAGGGAAGAAAACCAAGTGAATAATCCAGGGAAGTTGGTGAACTGTGACATATGTAAGGCTCATGTGAGCCATGAATATGTAAGGTGTACTGGCTAGGCCCAGAACAGGGGGAGGGGAGAGAATGTTATGTAGGGAATGTGTCCAAGACAGAGGAAATATACAATATGTTTGCTTGCAGCAATTCCTGGATTTTGGCAAATACAGTAGACTATCCAAATGGATGAAGTAATTTCCTAAAACTGGAATAGTTTATTGGTAGATGGTTGGAAATGGAGAAATCTGCCAAAAGAGGGTCATTAATATTTGACTGAGTCTTTTCTTGGTTAAAAAAAATCTCTCTTTATCAACTCTTTCTCCCAAATCATAAATAGGACTTGCATATAATGATAGACAATTACATGAGTGGACTAGAATATAGATTCCAGACTCAGAATTATCTGGGACATTAGTGAACTACAGCAGTGACACTGTGAATTGGCAGGAGAAAGGAAAGAGTGTCCAATGATTAGTTTGGGAACAATTTGTTTATCTCTATGAAAAAAAATTAAAAGAAGATTCATATATCACACCATAGGAGAAAACAGAATTGACTAAAGACTGAAATTTTAATAAGAGGATCTAAAATTTTAAAGAAAAATATAGGAGATTATGAGTTTAAGAGAGGTAAGTGTTTTTAAAACAAGCTATGAAAGTATAAATTTTTAGACAGAAATAATATGATTTGGCAAAAATCAGCATAAATGAGTAAGAAGACAAATTAAAGAATAGAAGACATTTACAATGTAGTAAATCATTGAGATTTTTTGCAGAACAAATAAAACACTCCAATAAATTAATTAAAATATATTTTAAACAAATATACAAAAACAATGACTGAAGAATATGAACAGGACACTCACAGAAGTTACGCAAGCAAACATATCAAGATGCTCAATCTCCTTACTTGAAAAATGCAAAGGAAAACAACATGATAAAACATTTTATAATATCAGATTGGCAAATATTTTTAATCTGACAATGCCAAACGCTGGTGGAGAGTTAGGAGAACAATGCTGGTGGGAACTGAAATTTTTATCAGTGCTTTGGAATGCAACCTGGCAAGATATGATAAATTCTAAACTGTGCCTTCTGTAGGACTTAGAAATTCCATATCTGAGTGTACAGGTATGCACACAGATCTATAACATTCATTAAATTTGAAACAAATATACCATAATATATTTATAGTGTGCGGTATTACACACCTAGTAAGATAAATTGAGTAGATAAAAGTTTTAATAGATGAGAAATAAGTTGAGGGGAAAATAAGTCAGTATTGGACATGAAATATGATACCACTAGAGGCCCAGTGCACAAAAATTTGTGCACTCGGGAGGTCCCTCACCTCAGGCTGTGCCCTCTCGCAGTCTGGGACCCCTCAGGGAATGACTACCTGCTGGCTTAGGCCCGCTTCCCGGGAGATTGGGTCTAAGCTGACAGTCAGACATCCTTAGTGCTGCTGAGGAGGCCAGAGAGGCTTCCACCACCACTGCTGTACTGGCAGCCATCAGCCTGGCTTGTGGCTGAGCAGAGCTCCCCCTGTGGGAGCACACTGGTCACCAGGGGACAGCTCCTACACTGAGCATCTGCCACCTGGTGGTCAGTGTGTGTCATAGTGACCAGTGATTCCCAGTCACTCTGCTGTTAGGGTCAATTTGCATATTACCCTTTTATTATATAGGATAGAGGCCAGGTGCATGGGTGGGGGTCGGCTGGTTTGCCCTGAAGGGTGTCCCAGATCAGGATGGGGGTCCCACTGGGGTGCCTGGCCAGCTTGGGTGAGGGGCTAAAGGCCGTTTTCAGGCTGGCCAAGCCCCCCAGCAGGGACCCTCACCTCATGAGGGTGTGGCCATCCTAGGTGAGGGATTGATGGCTGTTTGCAGGCTGGCCAAGCCCCCCAGCAGGGACCCTCATCCCATGAGGGTGTGGTCATCCTGGGTGAGGGGCTGATGGCTGTTCGCAGGCTGGCCACAGCCCCCAGCTACCCAAGCTCCCAGTGGAGGCTGGCTGGAAGCAGGTATATGGGACTTATTTAGCTTCTATAATTGAAACGTTATTGCCTTTTGTGGAGGCCACAGCCGGCCAGGGCAGGCGGGAAGCTTGGCTTCCTCCATCGCCGGGGCAACCAAGCCTCCTACTTGTTCCAGCTGATTGTTCTCCCACACCACCTGGCAGTTTATCTACAGCATAATCTGGTGCATTGGCTGGGAAATACCAGTCGAGCTGCCCACTTAAGGCACCATTGGTAAGGGGCAATGGCCAGGTCCATTCTCCCAGGTGCACCTCCAGTGATTTACTGGGTCCCAGTCCTCATCAGGCCCAGACAACCGGGGCCCCTGCTTGTGCCCCAGTGGACTCCAAGGAGGACAGAAAAGCCCTTTCCAGAACCAGATGTCTGACCAGTGAGTTTTCACCCAGGAGACCAGTTCGATTCAGGCCTGTCCTTTTGGACAGAAGAGGTGACTGATCACTGCCTAGGCAAAATATTTACCTCAGTTCAGGGACTTTCCATGGGTGGAAGTCAAAACTCAGTCTGACTGGTGTGTGAATGTGAGTGTGTGAGTCTGTGTGAAGTGCAAGTTACCTTGCGTTTGTCCTGCATTTCCATTCATTGGGAGGGATTACATGGTTTAACTGCAAATATAGAAAGTAGTTCCTCCAAATCCACTGTCTTAGAATGTATGTTAAAGAATTTTAAGAAAGGTTTTACTGGGGACTATGGGGTGAAGTTAGTCCCCTGGATGTTAAGAAAGATTTGTGAAATAAACTGGCCATCTTTTGGAGTAGGATGGCCAGCAGAGGGTGCATTGGATGTTCCCACAATCAGGAATGTTTACAGAGTTATAACAGGAGACCCAGGTCATCCCTACTAGTTCCCCTACATTGATCAGTGGCTGTAAATAGCTCAGCTCAAGCCACCTTGGATCCGGCTCTGAGTGTGTAAGAAGGGACAGAGTAAGGTTATAGTGGCAGGAGAAAAGAGACAGCCAGGAGAAGCGAGGCAGGCCCCTCAGAAGGAGACTAAGCCTCCTATTCTCCAAGAACCCCCTGAGGAAGCTCCACCAGTTTTACCACCTCCATATGTGCCTCAAGTGGCACCCAGTGCTCCGTTGCCAGGTCAGGGAAGCTTAGATACACAACCTCCTTCCATCTCTCTCAAATAAGACTCTCCAGAGCCAGTTGGACAGCGCTTGCGCTCAGCTGCTCAGGGACCCAGGCCACCTCCAGCTTTCCAGATGCCTTTCTGGGAGACTCGGGGTCCCCAAGTGCTTGGAGAAGATGGGACCCTACGAGATGGGGGGATTGGTCTTTTACTACCAGCCTTTTACCATGACCAATCTCCTGAATTGGAAACATCACACTCCTACTTATTCTGAAAAACCTCAGGCCATGGTAGACCTCCTAGAGTCAATTTTCCAGACCCATAAGCCCTCCTGGGTTGACTGCAAGCAACTCCTTCTCATGCTTTTTAACACTGAGGAGCACATGAGAATAATAACAGAAGCTCAGAAATGGCTCCAAACCCAGGCCTCAGCAGGGATATTAGACACAAACAGATGGGCCAGGGAGGCCCTCCCAGATGAGGAACCCAGAGGGGACCTGAATTCAGAAGATGGAAGGGTCAGGCTAGAGAGATATCAACTAGCCTTCCTCTAGGGCAGTGGTTCTCAACCTGTGGGTAGCGACCCCTTTGGCGGTTGAATGACCCTTTCACAGGGGTTGCCTAAGACCATCCTGCATCAGATATTCACATTACAATTCATAACAGTAGCAACATTACAGTTATGAAGTAGCAACAAAAATAATTTTATGGTTGGGTCACAACATGAGGAGCTGTATTTAAAGGGCCAGAAGATTGAGAACCACTGCTCTAGGGGCTCAAGGCCAGGGCCAAGAAACCCACCTATATGGCCAAGACCTCTGAGGTTTTCCAGAAACCTGATGAAAGTCCAGCAGCCTTCTATGAGAGAATCTGTGAGGCATATCGGATCTACACTCCTTTTGATCCTGAAACCCCAGAATATCAAACTATGGTCAATGCAGCCTTTTTAGGTCAGGCTCAGCCCGATATAAGAAGAAAGCTACAGAAGCTCAAAGGATTTGCAGAAAAAAAAAATGCAACTGAGCTGCTAGAAAGAGTAAAGAAGGTTTTCATCAACTGAGACAGGGCAGCTAAGAAGAAAGTGGAGGAGAGACTGAAAAAGAAAGCAACCTTGATAGTGGCTACTATTAAGGAATCAAGCTCCCAGACAGATAAGAAAGGGAAACAACAAGGACTTAGACCAGGGGGAAGAAGGACAAACCTTAAGTGGGATCAGCGTGCCTATTGTAAGAAATCTGGACACTGGAAGAATGAATGTCCAAACCTCCAGAAAGGAAAGTCAGGGTCGTCCAACCCACCCATCGGCTCTAGGCTTGAATCACCCGAGACAGATCTCATTGGGCTGGCAGCAGCCAACTCCTAGTAGAACAGACTAGGCTCTTTCCAACTGGGCCCCCATGAGCCCATGGTCAGAATGAAAATTGGGGGCCAGACTGTGAACTTTATGATCGATACAGGGGCTGAGCACTTGGTAGTCACTCAGAAGGTAGCTCCTCTCTCAGGAAAGGAGGTCACCATTGTTGGAGCTACTGGGAACCAGACCTGTAGACTGTTCTGCCGCCCTCGCCAATGCCAACTTGGCAGCCACCAAGTAATCCATGAGTTCCTGTACTTGCCAGATTGTCCAGTGCCTCTAATGTGTAGATACCTTTTAGCCAAGATGGGGGCAAAGATCACCTTTGCCCCAGATGGCTCAGTACAGTTGTGCCTATGTGAGGAGACCTCCCCAATGATCCTGTTCTTAGCATTGCCCAGGGAGGAAGAATGGAGACTTTATACCTCCCAGTCAAAGGACTCACCATCAGAACTTGAATTAGAGGAAGAATTCCCGCTGGTCTGGGCAGAAGGAAATCCCCCGGGTGTGGCCAAGGACCATGACCCAGTACTAATTGACTTGAAGCCTGGGGTACAGCCTGTCAAAATCTGCCAATATCCAATTCCAAGGGATGCATGCCTAGGAATCCAGGTACAGTTAGACCGGCTACTTCAGTGGGGATTTCTTAAATGGTGTCAGTCTCTCTTGCCTGTCAAAAAGCCTGGGACTAATGATTACTGCCTGGTGCAGGATCTGCAGGCTGTTATAACCTTGCATTCGGTGTTGCCAAATCTCTACACCCTCTGGGACTCATTCCATCAGAGGCAGAATGATTTACATGTCTAGATATGAAATATGCTTTTTTTGCCTTCAGTTGGCAACCTCCAATCAGCCCCTGTTTGCCTTTGAGTGGGAAAACCCAACTTTAGGGGCCAAGGAGCAGTTCACCTGGACCAGACTGCCACAAGCATTCAAGAACTCCCTGACTGTTTTTAGTGGAGTGCTTGCATCTGATCTGTCCAAATTCCCAGGACAGGCCTTGTGGTGCATTCTACTCCAATATGTAGACAACCTCCTACTGGCTAGCTCCACATGACCTCAGTGTTGGGAAGGAATGTGAGCCCTTCTGAGATTTTTAACCACAACAGATTACCAGGTGTCCAAAAAAAAAAGAAAGAAAAGAAAAAGGGCACCAATCTGTCAGAGAGAAGTCAAGTACCTAGGTTTCTGAATCACCTGAGGGAAACAAAGACTAGGGACTGAAAGGAAGCCGGCAGCATGTGCTATTCCAGTCCCCAGCACCCAGTGGCAGATTCAGGAATTTATGGGAGCAGCAGGGTTTTGTCTAATTTGGATCCCAAGGTTTTCAGATCTAGCTAAACCCCTCTATGAAGTTTTAAAAGGAGAGGAGAAGGCACCCATCAACTGGGGTCTTGAGCAGGAAAAGGCTTCACCACCATAAAGGCAAAGCTCACTGAAGCCCCAGCACTAGCATTCCCAGATATGACATGGGACTTTAACCTCTTCATTCACGAGAACAATGGGGTAGCCCTAGGAGTTCTAACCCAGGAGTTTGGACCCTGGCAAAGACCAGTAGCCTATCTCTCCAAGCAGATTGATCCAGTTGCCTCCAGGTGGCCCCATGTCTCAGGGCCCTTGCAGCCACAGCATTATTAGTCAAAGAAGCAGATAAGCTTACCCTGGGACAGAACTTAAATGTTAAAGTACCTCATGCTGTTGTAACCCTAATGGAAGCTAGGGGGCAAACCTGGCTAACTCTTGCTCGAATGACTCTAATCTATACCAAGGGCTTCTATGTGAAAATCCTCAGGAATGATTAAAAGCAGTGAGAACTCTTAATCCTGCCACCTCCTTACCCGTCGCTAAGGGAGATCTTGAACATGATTGCCTAGAAGTTCTAGAGAAATTTTATTCCAGCTGGCCAGATCTAACAAACAGGCCTCTGCAGAATCTTGACCTGGTATTTTACACAGATGGAAGCAGCTTCCTAGATGAAGGGAAAAGACAAGACGGATATGGAGTAATATCAGACTTTGAGACAGTAGAGGCACAGGCTCTGCCCGAAGGATGGTCAGTGCAGAGGGCAGAACTTTGGGCTCTGGTGAGAGCCTTAGAATTCAGCAAGGAAAATCATGCTAACATTTACACCGACTTGCACTATGCCTTGGCCACCCTGCATATCCATGGGGCTATATACAAGGAAAGAGGACTCCTGACCGCTGGAGAGAAAGGAATACAAAACCAGAATGAAATCCTAAAATTACTAGAAGCAGTCTGGGAACCCAAGGAAGTAGCAGTCATCCACTGTAAAGGTCACCAAAAAGGGAAGGACTAAGTGTCAGAAGGAAACTGTCATGCAGACACAGCAGCCAAGCTAGCTGCTAAAGAACAAGTAGTGCTGTGGCAGATCATGTTGGTCCCTGAATTACTTAAACCTCTGAAATACACTCCTCAGGAAGAGGAATAGGCCCAGCAAGAAGAGGGTAAGAGAACAAAAAAAAAGGTTGGTGGTTACTCCCAGATCATAGGGTCGATGTCCCAGAACAGTTAGCCCATAAGGTAGTCCTCCAGCAGCATGAATTTACTCATTTAGGGAAGACTGCCCTAGAAGTTTTGTTAAGCAGATACTACCTAATTGCCCGTCTTCCCTTTTTATGTGCCTCAGTCTCTCAGCGCTGCTTCCTCTGTGCACAGAACAATGCCAAACAGGGTCCTGTAGGACCAATGGGAGTTCAGCGCTGCAGGCAAGCTCCCTTTAAGGACTCAGAGGTAGATTTTACAGAAATAGAGCCTCATAGAGGGAATAAATAGCTCCTGGTCTTTACCAGGTATGTGCACTTTTTCAGGCTGGGTCAAGGCATATTCTACTCACACAGAGAAGGCAAGAAAAGTCACTAAGGCATTGTTAAAGCACATACTTTCACAGTATGGAATGCCTCTAACCATAGGGTCAGATAATGGCCCAGCCTTTGTAGCTGAAGTAGTGCAGCAGGTACCTAAGGCTTTAGGAATTAAATGGAACTTGCATACAGCTTACAGGCCCCAGAGTTCAGGGAACATAGAGCTCATGAACCAGACTGTCAAGCAGGCTATGGCTAAGCTATGTCAAAAGACAATCTTACCCTGGACAGATATCTTGCCTCTTACTAGTATACTCCTGTGGGTACACTGTGCCCCAAGGGCCAGAGTAGATTTATCTCCCTTTGAAATTCTATATGGCAGACCCTCTCACTTAATTCAGCTGAAGGGATATTTGGGGGAATAGGAAACTTAGAAATTCAGAAGCAATTATAAGAACTTGGGAAAACTATCTTTGAAGCCCACAGATGGGTTACTGACTGATTGCCCATCTCTCTAGGAACAACTGTGCACCCTCATAAGCCTGGAGACAAGGTTTGGGTAAAGGATTGGAAAAAGGAGCCCCTTAAGCCAACTTGGAAGGGATCCTACCCAGTCATACTAACCACTCCGACAGCTCTCAAGATTGGAGGACTGAACACCTGGATCCACCACTCCTGGATGAAAGCAGCCCACCAGCTGAGTGATGCCCAGCCTAAGTGGAAGGTGACCTCTAACCAGAAACACCCCCTGCAGATCACCCTTAAGAAGACAGCAGACTTGGCTGACCAATCTGTTCCAAGAAATTCAGATAACACCCTGTTGAATTCTTCTTTACACTGATATTTTTTTCTTATCTCCTCCTAAAAGTATTGGTATTTCTGGATAATCATTGTTTTTATCTTTCTAATAATTGTTATTTTATCTTTGTATGAGTGTCTCCAGAACCCTAGACTAGTATCAGGAGGCTAACATTTCTGCCCTTGTTGGGACACAGAAACACTATAAATTACTACCTCCTGTACAGCAAAGGAATTTATTGCTGTCCCCGGACAAAATGAGGCTGTTTCTTTTACTTTCACTGATTGCCCTCCCCTTCTTGCCTAGAATCGTAGCTGGCCGTCCAAGTTGGGGTCCCGATGACCATCCCTGGACAGAATGTTCATGTTTTAAGGAGGGCCAGATTGTAATCTCACTGATTACAATCCTGCCTGTTACCAAGACATTGCCACTTACTGTGAGTGGCAAGAGAGAATTTATATCACAGGATCAACTGGTACCCACCTACAAACTCAACTAGCTCCTTTATGAAGAAAAATAACTGCATAGATTTCACTTTTCAAAACATATGATGGGGATACCAAGGCAAAGAGGGCTCTAAAAATAACCCTGGGCCACTGGATAAGAAAAAAGAAAAAAGGACAGGGTCCAGGCTGCATCAGACCCTAAACACTACTTACCACCTACTCAAACTCACAAATCTGGCTCTGGCCAAGGAATGCTGGTTGTGTTTATCGTTAACCTCTCCCCGATACCTAGCCACTCCTGTGTCCTCAGAGATCCTTGTTAATCTTTCTCACTCTGCACGACTTGGGACAGTTGGCTCCACAGTTACAAATGTTGAATTATCCCAGGCAGCTCCTATGTGTTTCCTAAACAGCAAAGGGATGGAGTTTGTGGGGCATGTTCCCAAGCACCTATTCCCTGCCACAGTCAAAAGAGGTAGATATCAAAAAATGGAACTCAGCCTAGTGCCAACCAGCACCTGGAATCTTTTTCATCTGTGGAACAATTGTTTAGTTGTGCATCCCTGGCGGTTGGACAGGGAGTTGTGTCCTTGCCTTTTTAATACCTCAGATTAATATTACCCCTGGTAATCAATCCCTAGAAGTGCCCTTAACAGCCTACTCTCGCTTCTAAAGAGCTATTCAGATTATACCTCTTCTACTTGGGTTGGGGGCTGCAGCAGGAGTAGGCTCAGGAGTTGGAGGAATAGCAACCTCCACCTCTTACTACCAAACCCTCTCCAAAAGTCTAGCAGATAATATAGAGCAGGTTACCCAATCTCTAATATAACTTCAGGATCAGATAGATTCCTTAGAAGCCACAGTATTACAGAACCGTAGAGGATTAGACTTACGGCTGAGAAAGGTGGACTCTGCTTATTCTTAAATGAGGAATGCTGCTTCTATACCACTGCTTATATATGTTCAGGGGTAGTAAGGACATAGCCCAACAACTAAGAGAATGGGTCAAAAAACTCATGGAAAATCTAATTCTTGGGACTCATGGTTTGGAAAGCTCCATTGGCTATCATGGCTTTTGCCCCTATCAGGGCCCCTCCTTATAATATTACTACACGCTTATTTGGCCCCTGCATTCTTAACTTTCTCACCCACTTTATTTCCTGTCACTTAGAAGCTTTTAAGCTCCAGATGGTGGTACAAGCCAGGAAACCAAATTACCATTACAACCCTCTCAGGGAAGATGAAGAAGACTCAAGCTGCTGAACCCCCATAATGATGTCCCTCCTCAGCAGCAAGCAACTAGAGTGGTCAGCAACCCTATCCCCAGTTCCTGAGTCTTCTAGCATCCCCACGGCTAAGGCTAGCTTAAGGAACAAGAGGGGGGAATGAGGGGAACTATAAGACTACTGGGGGGCTAGCAATCTGAATCTGTGCCAGTATCCAGTATTCTGATGCACATTCTTGCTTGTATAATTAAGCCCCGTTCTTATCATTAATGCTTGTCCTGCCTTGCAGAACCTGTTTCCCGGAATACTTTCACTTTATAGAGGCCATAAGCCATGAACCATACACAACCCCCAGAGGGGGTTGGCAGTGCTGGTGCCAGCCAGGCCAGGCCTTTAGGTGTAATCTCACTTCCCCCATTCCAACTCACGGGGAGCTGCAAAGCCCTTGAAAAGCCCGGAAGCCTGGTCCATATTTGGGAGACAAAGAAACTAAGGGGATAAAAGGGAAAGCTCCCCCCACATTCAACACTCAGGCTTTGGAGACTGACTCCCCTGAGTCACCGCACTAGTGCTTCTGCAGTACAGGTGTCCTTTTCTGAATCCTCAAGTGCAGTGGTTCTCAATCTTCCTAATGCCGCGACCCTAATACAGTTCCTCATGTTGTGGTGACCCCCAATTTCATTGTTACAAATCGAACATAATTAAAGCATAGTGATTAATCACAAAAACTATATGTAATTATATATGTGTTTTCCGATGGTCTTAGGCGACCCCTGTGAAAGGGTCTTTCGACCCCCAACGGGGTCTCGACCCACAGGTTGAGAACCACTGCTCTAGTGCCTGGCTGATTGTTCTCCCACACCGCCTGGCAGCTTATCTGCAACATTTTAACTTATTCAACTTCATAAATTTCCAGTTTTATCTATATAATTTTTCTTCTGTGCTTTTTCTTTTGCTTAATTTTTGTTGTTTTCCCTAAGTTGAGTGACAGTATGTAATTGTTATAGATATAGTTATGTAAAATTGTAAATATTCTTTAAATAACTAATTATATCATAGATTGTAATATGTAGTATTTTCACTATATATGTTTTAGAAATTCTGTGATTTCAGTGTTTTTACATATTATTATTATTATTACTTTTTATCCAAGAAACCTCATGGAGAGGTATTTTGGGTTGTTTGTTTTAATTCCAAGTGGAACAGACATTTTGTATTTTGGGCATTTTGTTTCTTTTCTTTTGTTTTAATTTTTTTTATTGAATTGTAGGTAGAGAATGTTATTTGTATTGTTTCTATTTTATGGAGCTCTCAAAAATCATGGAAAGAGAATGCAAACCATGCCCACCATGCCATATCTGAATTCTGACCAGAGAACTGAGCATAATAAAATTGTTTTTTTCTGTAATAAGTTTTGGAGTGGTTTGTTATTCTGTAATAAATAAATGAAACGTGGTTAGAATGTCAAGAACATTTATGATTTAAAAATAATAAAAAAACTCTCATTATTGGGAATGACACTATAGGTCATAAAATCGAATCAACCTTTTGATATTTCAATCCCTCTAAAGAAAATTGCCAATCATTATCATCCTGATCCTATTAAGACACATCCAGTGACTGGGAGTTTACTGATAATAACTTCTGTCATAATCAAATTAGAATTATTTTTTCTTGCTGGATTTAGCTAATAGAACATGGTATAAAAGAAAAAAAATAGTGCCCTGGCCATGTGGTTCAGGTGGTTGAAGTGTCATCCCATACACCAAAGGTTGGGGATTCAATTCCTGGTCATGGCACATACATAGGTTAGAGGTTCCATCCCCAGTTGGAGCACATATGGGAGGTAATCAATGGATGTTTCTCTCTCATATCAATGTCTCTCTCTCTCTCTCTCTCTCTCTCTCTCTCTCTCTCTCTCTCCTAAAATCAATAAAAACATATCCTTAAATGAGAATTTAAAAAAAAGTAGAGAGACTGAAACATCATTCATCTGGGTAGTCCAGGACCAGACTCAATTTTTCCAAAAAGAGATAGTGTATGTAATTCTTTATCTGTTTAATTTTTTTAATACTTAATAGAGACAGAGTAGGTGTAACAGCTTTTACAATTTCTACTTTTAGCATCTATTCTCTAAAAGACAAAGTAAATAGCAACTTGGTACTTTGTTCAGTATTAATTTATCAGTTATATGCCAGTTAAACATGATTGGTCAGACATGATTAATTTTTCACTGTATGGAAGCCTTTTTTAACTGATAAGAGAAAATATTTACTTACATAATAAATGTTCTTTGTAGTTAATAGGTTGCAAAAGAGACATCTGCCTCTATTTATGGGCCCCTGACTGGCTAGTCACCTCAATGTCCAGAATATGAAATTTATGAGCCATTGTTATGCTTGTATGGAGTTTTCAATTTATTCTTTGTATAGTTGTCTTTTTCTTTGCCATATGACCTCAGAATAAAACCTGTTTTAAAATGTTCACCATTTTAAAATCTGGGTTGGTGTTGTGTGCTGGGCTGATATAATTCTCAGAAACCTGAAGGCTTTGGACTAATCCCTGAATTCATTTGAACTTCTATCTCCACATTGTTTATAGAAAACATTAGAATGTACCCCCAAAGACTTTCTGAACATAAGGCCTTTGGGATAATCTCAAATTCTCCTGGCATTGACCCAAACATAATGCTAAAACGAAATGTGATCCTGTGGACAGTTGACCCATTGTTATGCCAGAATTTTTGTTTTAATGTTTGATCTTCTTTATATACTAGAAGCCCAGTGCTCGAAATTGTGTGGACCCACCTACCCGCACCAGTCTTTGATCGTTATGGCATCAGGACCACTGGGTTTTTATAATATAGATTTTTTACACTTAAAAAAAACTTTATGTTGTTGACACTATTGCAGATGTCACCCATTCCCCCCCGCCCCTTTTCCCTAAATCTATCCAGCACCTGCTCCCATCTACCTTGGCCCACACCACAGTATTGTCTGTGTCGATGGGCTATGCATATGTGTTGTTTAGATAATCCCTTCTTTTTTTTCAGTCCCTCCACCCACTCCCCACTGACATTTGTTAGACTGTTCTATGAATCCATGCCTCTGGCTCTATTTTGTCTGTCAGTTTGTTTTGTTCATTTCGTTCCTTATATTAGTAACATCATATGGTATTTTTATTTCTCTGACTTGCTTATTTCATGTAGCATAATAATCTCCAGGTCCATCCATGCTGTCATAGAGGGTCAAAGTTCCTTCTTTTTTTAAAATATATTTTTATTGAGTTCAGAGAGTAAGGGAGAGGAAGAGAGAGAAACATCAATGATGAGAGAGAATTATTGATTGGCTGCCTCCTGCTTGCTCCCTAATGGGGATTGTGGTGGCAACCCAGGCATGTGCCCTGCCTGGGAATTGAACTCATGACCACCTGTTTCATAGGTCGATGCTCAACCACTGAGCCACACTAGTCAGGCCAGAGTTCTTTCTTTTTTACAGCTGTGTAGAATTCCTTTGTGCAATTGTATCACAATTTTTTATCCACTCATCTACTGATGGACACTTGGGCTGTTTTCAGATCTTGGCTATTGTAAATAAGACTGCTATGAACGTAGGAATGCATATATTTTTTCTGATTGGTGTTTTGGGATTCTTAAAATATATTCCTAGATGTGGGATGCCTGAGTTAAAGTCAGTTCCATTTTTAATTTTCTGAGGAAACTCCATACTGTTTTCCACAGTGGCTGCATCAGTCTGCATCTCCACATTCTGACCAGTATTTGTTGTTGGTTAATTTATTGATGGTAGCCTTTCTGGCAGGTATAAAGTGATACCCCATTGCGGTTTTAATTTGTATTTCCCTGATGATTCGTGACATTGAGCATTTTTCAAATGTCTATTTGCCATCTGTATGTTCTCTTTGGAGAAATATCTATTCATATTCTGTGCCAATTTTTTTTGGGGGGGGGGGCTGTATCCAAGGTCCCTTAAGGCAACAAATACCAGCAACAGGTTGCGTACACTACCAAGGATGCTGCTGTTTGCAGCCATTGCATGTGCCCATTTTTTAATTTGATTGTCTTTCTGGTTTTGAGTCATACTAGTTATTCATATATTTTGGAGATTAACCCCTTATTAGATGAATCATTGGTGAATATTTTCTCCCATACTTTGGGTTCCCTTTTCATTTTGTTGATGGCTTCTTTTGCTGTGCAGAAGCCTTTTAGTTTGATGTAGTCTCTTTTTTTTTTAATATATTTTTATTGATTTTCTACAGAAAGGAAGGGAGAGAGAGATAGAGAGTTAGAAACGTCGATGAGAGAGAAACATCGACCAGCTGCCTCCTGCACATCTCCCACTGGGGACGTGCCCGCAACCCAGGTACATGCCCTTGACCGGAATCGAACCTGGGACCCCTCAGTCCGCAGGCCGACGCTCTATCCACTAAGCCAAACCGGTCTCGGCAGTTTGATGTAGTCTTATCTGTTTATTTTTCCCTGTGTTTCCTTTGCACTCAGAGACATATCAGCAAAAATATTGCTTCAAGACATGTCTGAGATACTACTGCTTATATTTTCTTCTATTATTTTTATAATTTCATGACTTACATTTAAATCTTTTATGCATCTTGAGTTTATTCTGTGTATGGTGTAAGTCGGTGGTCTAATTGCATTTTTTTTGTATGTACCTGTCCAATTTTCACAATACCATTTATTGAAGAAAATGTATTTACTTCATTATATGCTCTTGTCTCCTTTGTCAAATATTAATTGACCATAAATGCATGCATTGATTTCTGGGCTCTCTGTTCTGTTCAATTGATCTGTATGCCTGTTCTTGTACCAGTACTAGGCTATTTTGATTACAATGGCTTTGTAGTATAGTTTGAGGTATTGTGATCCCTCCAACTTTTTTTCTTCTTTCTCATAAAAGTTGAGGCTATTCAGAGTCTTTTTTGTTTGTTTGTTTCCATATAAATTTTTGGGATATATTTCTAGATTTGTGAAATATGCCATTGGTGTTTTAATAGGAATTGTGTTGAATCTATAAATTGGGTAATACAAACATTTGAATAATGTTAATTCTTCTAATCCATGAACATGGTACATGCTTCCACTTGTTTGCATCTTCCTCTATTTCTTTTTTCAGTGTCCTATAGTTTTCAGAGTACAGATCTTTTACCTCCTTGTTTAAGTTTATTCCTAGGTACCTTATTTTTTGTTGTGATAATAGATAGGATTGTTTTATTGGTATCTCTTTTTGACAGTGTGTTATCCTATATAATAAAAGCCTAATATGCTAAGTGTCTGGTTGTCATATCATACGTTCAACCAATCAAAGTGTAATATGCTAATGATATCTAAGGCTGCTCAACTGTTTTCTATGAAATGCACTGATCACCAGGGGGCAGACTCTCCAACCAGTAGGTTAGCTTGCTGCTGGGGTCCGGCTGATCAGGACTGAGCGAGAAGGGCAGGAGACACACTGGAGCCCTCCTGCAGCCCCTCCCCCTGGCCGGACCCAACCCCAGTCGGCTCCCAACACCCTGATCAGGGGCAGGGCCAGCTGACCAACTGCCTGTGGCCCCTACCCAAGGCTGGCCCCACCCCCAATAGGTCCCCATTGGGGCAGGTCAGCCAGACCCCACCTGTATACGAATTCATGCACCAGGCCATTAGTTGGTGTATAAAGATGTCACTGATTTCTAAGTGGCATCAATTTGTATCTTGCTGCTTTGCCAAGTTCATTTATTAGATCTAGTAGTTTTAGGTGGATTCTTTATAGGGTTTTCTATGTACATATGTATCATGTCATCTGAGAATAATTACAGTTTTAATTCCTCCTTTCCAATTTGTATGCCTTTTATTTCTTCTTCTTGTCTAATTGCTGTGGTTAGGACTTCCAGCACTATGTTAAATAAAAGTGGTAAATGCAGACATTCCTGTCTTGTTCCTGATCTTAAAGGGAATACTTTCAGATTTGACCATTGAGCTTGATATTCCCTACAGATTTTTCATATAAGGTCTTTATTGTGTTGAGATATGATGCCTCTATTCTCACTTTGCTGAGAATTTTTATTATAAATGGATGCTGGATTTTATCAAAAGTTTTTTCTGCATCTATTGATATGATCATGTGATTTTTATCTTTCATTTTGTTTATGTGATGTATCACATTTATTGATTTGCAGATATTGTCCCAGCTTTGCATCCCCAGAGAGAATAAATCTCACTTGATCATGTATTGCTGGATCCAGTTTGCTAATATTTTACTGAGGTGAGGATTTTAGCATCTATATTCATCAAAGATATTGGCCTATGACTTTCTTTGTGGTGTCTTTATTTGTTTTTTGGATTAGGATAATGGTGGCCTAGTAAAAGAGTTTGAAAGTCTTCCTTCTTGATTTTGTGGAATAGTTTGAGAAGAATCGGTGTTAGTTATTTGAAATTTGGTAAAATTCGCTGTGAAGCCATCTGCTCCAGGACTTTTGTTTGTTGGGTGTCTTTTGATTGCTGCTTTAATTTAATTAGGTGTTATCAGTCTATTCAGGTTTTCTGATTCTTGCTGATTCAGTTTTGAAAGGTTGTATGTATTAAGGAATTCATGCATTTCACCCAGGTTGTCCAATTTATTGGGATAGAGTTGTGCATAGTATTTTCTTACAAACCTTTGTGTTTCTGTGATGTCAGTTGTTATTTATCTTCTTTCACTCTTTGTTTAGTTTATATGGTTCTCCTCTCTTTGTTTATTTTGTGAGGCTAGCTAAAGGTTCATCAATCGTCTTTATTTTTTCAAAGAACCAACTCTTGGTTTCATTGATCTTTTGCATTGCCTTTTTAGATGCTATGTCATTTATTTTTACTCTGACCTTTATTATTTCCTTCCTTCTTACTCTGGGCTTTTCTTGTTGTTCACTTTCTAGTTCTTTTAGTTGTTGTGTTAGATTGTTTATTTGAGATTTTTCTTGCATCTTGAGGTAGGCCTGTAATGCTATGAACTTCCCTTTCAGGGCTACTTTTGCTGTATCCTGTAGATTTTGAATTGTTTTGTGGTCATTTTTGTTTGTTTCCCAGTAATTTATTGTTGCTATTAATCTTCACCTGAAGATATTTTTTTCATTGATTTTTAGAGGGGGTAAAAGGGAGGCAGGGGGAGAAAGAGACACACATCGAGTGGTTACCTCCTGCATGGGGCCAGGTAATGAAACTTGATCTGGAATTCAGCCCATGATCCTTTGGTGCATGGACTGATGCTCTACCACTAAGTAACACCAGACAGTGCTCCAGTTAATTTTTGTTTGTTCCTTTATATCCTTGGTAACCTACCCACTATTTAAAAACATGTTCTTTAGTTTCCATATGTTTGAGTGTTTCTGAGTTTTTATTTTAATTGATTTCTAGTTTCATGCCTTCTTGATCTGTGAAGATACTTTTTATGATTTCAGTCTTCTTGAATTTGTTATGACTTACTTTGCATCTTAACATATGGTTTATCTTTAAAATGTTCCATGTGCACTCGAGAAGAATGTATATTCTGCTGCCTTTAGATAAAATGTTCTGTAAATAACAATTAAATACATCTAATCCAGTGTGTCATTTAAGATCACTGTTTTCTTATTGATTTTCTTTTGTTTAGAAGATTTATCCAGTTATGATAATGTGATATTAAAATCCCCTACTATGGCCCTATCCAGTTTGGCTCAGTGGATAGAGCATCAGTGTGTGGGCTGAAAGGTCCCAGGTTCAATTCCAGTCAAGGGCACATCCCAAGGTTGCTGGCTCCTCCCTGGCCTGGGCTCTGGTCAGGGCGCATGCAGGAGGCAACCAATTGATATGTTTTTCTCACATTGATGTTTTTCTCTTTCTTTTCCTCTCTCTTCCACTTTCTCTTGAAATCAATGGAAAAATATCTTTGGGAGAGGATTAAAAAAATTCCCTATTATGACTGCATTGCTGCCAATCTCTCCCTTAGAGTGCACCGAGTGTTTGCTTGTTTATAAAATATATTTTAGTGCTCCTATATTGGATGCAAATATGTTTACAAGGGTTATGTCCTCTTGTTGGATCTATCCCTTTAGTATTTTGTAGTGATCTTCTTTGTCTCTTTAATGGCCTTTGTTTTGAACTCTATTTTGTCAGATATGAGTATTGTTACCCCAGTGTTTTTCTCTGTTTCCATTTGCATGGAATATTTTTTCCACTTCCAGTATCTACAAATCTTTTGTTCCAAGATTGGTCTTTTGTATATCACATATATAGGGTTCATGTTTTCTTATCCATTCAGCTACCCTGTATCTTTTTATTGTAACATTTAATCCATTTACATTTAACGTTATTATTGAATTGCCCTTGTGTATATTATTTTGGATCTCCTGTTGTAATTGGGTTTTAGTTTTTGTTGTACAGTGTGTGTTTATTTACTTATTGCCATTTTCTTCTTTATGCCTATGTTCTTCTTTCTTTTTCTCAAAATAGTCCCTTTAACATTTCTTGAAATGCTGGTTTGGTGGTAATGAATGACTTTAACCTCCTTACTTTTGGTCTGGGAAGTTCTTTATTTCACATTCAATTTTAAACTATAGCTTTGCTAGATAGGGTAGTCTTTATTCAGATCCCTGCTTGTCAATACTTTGAATACTTTATGCCAATTACTCTGGCCTGAAATGTTTCTGTTGAGAAATCAGCAGAGAACCTTATGGGAACTCCCTTGTAAGTAATAATCTGTTTCTCTCTCGCTGCTTTTAAGATGGTCTTTTTGTCTTTAACCATTGCTATTTTAATTCTGATGTGTCTTGGTGTGAATCTCTTTGGGTTCATATTGATTGGGACTCTCTGTACTTCCTGAACTTGTGTGACTTTTTTCTTCCCCATGTTAAGGAAGTTTTCTGTCATTATTTCTTTAAACAGGTTTTCTATACCTTGCTCAAATTCTTCTCCTTCTGGTACCCTATGATATGAATATTGTTATGTTTCAGGGTGTTCCAAAGTTCCCTTAAACTATCATCATTTAAAACATTTTTTTTCCTTTTGGTTTATCTGACTGGGTATTTTTTACCTTGTCTTTCAAATTGCTAATTTGATCCTCTGCTTCATCCAGCTTACCTTCAATTTCATCCAATGTATTCTTGATGTCAGATTTGGTATTCTTGACTTCTATGATTCCAGCCTTCATGGGGTGGTCTTATGTAGTAGGTTTCCTATGAGACCCGGTGGTGAAGTCTATTTATCTCCCTAGCTGGATGCTCTAGGAAGTTCCCCTGTATGTATAGTTTGGGCTCTTCTGTTGTAATTGGGTCTTGATTTCTGTTGTCCTGTTTGTGGGTGGGATCTTCCCTCATGCTAGCTAACTGTGAGGCTCAATACTAACTATGTAGTTTGAGCTATTGTACAGGTGCTAACAAGACAAAACAAAACACAGGAAAACAAAACAAGAAGGAGAACAAAAACATACAAAAGCCACAACAACAACAAGAACAACCACAAAAGAAAAGAGAAATAGGAAAGAGAAACAAGAACCAGAATAAACAAAAAATACAGGAGAAGGTGAAAAAGGGGAAGAAAAAAATATGAAAGGAAATAAGGAAGAGAAAAAATAAGAATAGAGCATAGGAAAAGGATAATGGTATAAAAAAGAGGAAAGAAACATATTATGAAGAGAAAAAATAAGAGATATGAAATACATAAGAGATATTAAAGAAAAAATAGATAAAAAGAAGAAAAAAACAACAACAGCAAAGCAATAAAAGAAAAAATAAAGAAAATAATTTTAAAAAGCAAAGTTGAGTTATGCTTAGCAGAATTTAGTGCTGGCTGGAATATCCCTTTGGATCATGCTCTATTATTTTCTGAAGCTCACTGTTTTGTATTCTGGTTCCAGGCCTTCCAAAATGTTCTTTGAAGTGCTAGGTATTTTCCAGAAGCTATTCATGTTTGGCTCTCAGCAACCTGCTCAAAGCTTCAAGTAATTCATAGTCTGTGGCTACCTCCACAGTGTTTTGCTACATATGGGAGGGACCTATCTGTGCTTTGCTACATATGGGAGGGACCGACCTGTGCTCTAAGACTGGATTGTTAGCATCACAGGTCTCAGGGATGGGTCAGCAAAAGTTCCAAGGCATAGTGGGATCCACCTCCACCTGCTGGCCAGCTGCCAGACTTAGTCACTGAAAAGACTGTTTCTGAAAGGGATTTTGGTGGAATTGAGAGTATTCAACATTTGGCTCTCCTGTAAGGCAGAGCTACTGTTCAGATTTCAGGGAAGATGGTGGGTTTGTTCCTCCATCCCTGAGTCACAGGTGTGAGGTGTGAATCTGTCCCAGATTATTTTCCTGAACTCAGCAGGGTGGAGCCCTTCATATGGGGTCTGCTGGAAGCCAGAAGTTTCTATTAGCTCTACTGTTGGGAGAAATACCATTCAGGTTCCTGGGAAAGTGGAGGAGAATGGCCCACTTAAAAGCCAGGTCAATAGGCTTGGCTTCTGCTGCTGCCTCTTTAGCTGGGGTAAAGATACAGGAGGCTTGGAAGATGGCTGCCGATGGGAAGGCAGACTGCAAGATAGTGTATGAGTGAGAGAACAAAAGGAGAGGGTGTGGATATACGGAGAGTGTAAATTTGTGGTTGAGCGATAGCTATATTCCAGGGGACTGTTGGAGACTGCCAGATCAGGCTGTCCTAACCGGGCCGCCTCCACTGCTGCTGAGATCTCTCCTGGCTCTTCCGTGGAGACTGTGCCATCTTGAAGGGGAGAGTGGCTGTTATTGGAAGCATATATATCCAGGGACCCTGCAACCATGGCACCCAGGGACCAGCTATAAACCCAGGAACACCGGATCTCAAGTAGCATGAATTTGTGGACTTGGACGAGCCCTGCTCCTCCTCATGGAAAGGAGAGAGAGCTACATAACCAGACATCTGTAGAAGAGAGATCATGGGGAGACAAAGAAACAGCCCACAAATGAAAGAAAAGGAGGCATCACCAGAAAAGGAAGTAAATGAAATTGAGGCAAGCAATATATAAGAGAAAGAATTCAGAGAAATGATCATGAGGTGGCTGAAAAGAATGGAAGACAAATTCAGTAATATGTGTAAGAACCAAGAGGAAATGAAGAAGAGCAAAGAAGAAATGAAAAAATGGCATCGCTGCTATAAAGAACTCAATGGAAAGCATCAACAGTAGACTAAAAGAAGCAGAGGATCACATCAGTGAGCTAGAAGAAAAAGTAGAAAAAAATACCCAAGTAGAGCAGCATCTAGAAAAAAACAAACAAAACAAAACTTAAAAAACAGGAGGAGAGCCTAAGGGAACTTTGGGACAACATGAAGTTAAACAACATCTGAATAATAGATGTGCCAGAAGGAGAGGAAACTGAGCAAGGAAAAGAAAACCTGTTTAAAGAAATAAAGACAGAAAACTTCCCTGCTATAAGGAAGAAAAAACTCACACAAATCCAAGAAGCTCACAGAGTCCAAAACAAAATGAACCCCAAAAGACGGATGCCAAGGCACATTATAATTAAATTGGCAACAACCAATGACAAAGACAGAGAGAGACAGAAAGTTACCTACAAAGGATCCCCCATCAGACTAGCGACTGATTTCTCAACAGAAACACATAAGGCAAGAAGGGAATGGAATGAAATATACGAAGTCATTCAAAGGAAGGGTCTGAATCCAAGAATACTGTACCCCACAAGGCTATCAATCAAAATTGAGGGTGAAATCAGAAGCTTCACAGACAAAAAAGGTCTAAGGTAGTTTATTACCACCAAACCAGCAATGCAAGAAATGCTAAAGGGTCTGCTGTAAAAAGAAGAAATAGGAAACGAAGAAGGAACACAGGCATAAAGAATAAAAATGGTGACAAACAAGTACCTATCAATAATAACTTCAAATGTTAATGGATTAAATGCCCCAATCAAAAGACATAGGGTGGCTGAGTGGATAAGAAAACATGACCCATATATCTGCTGTCTATGGGAAACCCACCTCAGAAAAAAGGACTCACACAGACTGATGGTGAAGGGATGCAAAAAGATTTTTCGGGCAAATTGAAAGGAAAAAGAAGCTGGGGTAGCAATACTTATATCAGACAAATTAGATCTCAAAGTGAAGGACGTAACAAGAGATAAGGAAGGCCACTTTATAATACTAAAGGGAGCAATCCAACAAGAAAATATAACTCTAGTAAACATATACGCATCCAATACAGGCACACCCAAATAAATAAATTTAAAAAAACGTTTGGAGGCTATCAAGGGAGAGATTGATAGCAATACAGTCATAGTAGAGGACTTTAATACCCCACTATCACCATTGGACAAATCCTCTAAACAAAAAATCAGCAAAGAAACATAAATCCTAAATGATGCACTAGATCAGATGGAATTAATTGACATCTTCAAAACATTTCACCCCAAAGCTACAGAATATACATTCCTCTCAAGTGCACATAGGTCATTTTCAAAGATAAAACATATATTGGGTAACAGGCAAAGTCCCTTCAAATTCAAGATGATAGAAATCATATCAAGCACCATCTCAGACCACAATGGCATAAAACTAGAAATCAACAACAATAAAAACAATAAAAAAATCAAACACATGGAGGCTAAATAGCATGCTATTAAACAATGACTGGGTTACCAGAGAGATCAAAGAAGAAATAAAAAGCATCATGGCAACAAACGACAATGAAAACACAACAATCCAAAACCTATGGGACACAGCAAAAGCAGTCTTGAGAGGGAAATTTATAGCTCTACAAGTCTACTGCAAAAAAACAAGAAACAATGGTAATAAATTACTTAACCCTACAACTCAAAGAATTAGAAAGAGAGCAACAAGAATAGCCCAGAGTAAGCAGAAGGAAGGAAATAATAAAGATCAGAGTGGAGATAAACGACATGGAGACCAAAAAGACAATACAAAAGATCAACAAAACTAAGTGCTGGTTCTTTAAAAAGATAAACAAGATTGATGAACCTCTATCCAGGCTCACCAAGAAGCAAAGAGAGAGGACCCAAATAAACAAAATCAGAAATGAAAGAGGTAAAGTAACAACCAATCCCACAGAAATACAAACTATTATGAAAAAATACTATGAACAACTCTATTCCAATAACATGGACAACCTAGATAAAATGGACATATTCTTAGAAAAATAACAGCTCCCAAAACTCAACCAAGAAGACTCAAAAAACCTGAATAGGTCGATAAGTACCGAAGAAATTGAAACAGCAATCAAAAACCTTCCGGCAAACAAAAGCCCTGGTCCAGGTGGCTTTACAGGGGAGTTCTACCAAGCATTCAAAGAAAAACTAAAACCTATCCTCCTCAGACTATTCCAAAAATTCAAGAGGAAGGCACACTTCCAAGCTCTTTCTATTAAGCCAGCATTACCCTAATCCCAAAACTAGATAAAGACACCACAAAAAAGAGAACTACAAGCCAATATCCTTGATGAACATAGATCTAAAATCCTCAACAAAATCCTAGAAAATCAGATTCAGCAATATATTAGAAAGATCATACACCATGACCAAGTGGGATTTATTCCAGGGATGCAAGGACGGCACAATATACACAAATCAATAAATGTGATACATCACATAAACAAACTGAAAGACAAAAATCACACAATCATATCAATTGATGAAGAAAAAGCATTTGACAAAATCCAACACCCTTTCTTGATAAAAACTCTCAGCAAAGTGGGAATAGAGGGATCAAACCTCAACATAATAAAAGCCATAAATGAAAAACCTACAGCCAACATCATGCTCAATAGGCAAAAACTAAGTCCATTTCCCCTAAGAACAGGAACAAGACAAGGATGCCTACTTTCACCACTCCTGCTCAACATAGTAATAGAAGTGCTAGCCATAGCAATCAGACAAAAAGAAAAAATAAAAGGCATTCAAATTGGAAAAGAAGTAAAACTGTCCTTATTTGCAGACAACATGATACTATACATAGAAAACCTCAAAGACTCCATCAAAAACTACTAGACTTAATAAATGAATTTGGCAATGTAGAAGGATACAAAATTAACACCCAGAAATCTATGGCCTTTTTATACACCAATAATGAACTCACAGAAAGAGAAATGAAAAAAACAATCCCATTTACCATTGCACCAAAAAAATTAAGATACCTAGTAATAAACTTAACCAAGGACATAAAAGACCTGTACTTGGAAAGTTACAGGACATTGAAAAAAGAGATAGAGGAAGACATGAACAAATGGAAGAATATACCATGTTTGTGGATTGGTAGAATCAACATCATTAAAATGTCCATTCTACCTAAAGTGATCTATAGATTCAATGCAATACCTATTAAAATACCAATGACATATTTCAAAGATCTAGAACAAACTCTCCAAAAATTCATTTGGAATAATAAAAGACCCTGAATAGCCACAGCTATCCTGAGAAAGAAGAACAAAGTTGAAGGGATCATAATACCAGCTATCAAACTATATTACCAAGCCACGGTTCTCAAAACTGCCTGGTACTGACACAAGAACAGACACATAGACCAATGGAACAGAATAGAGAACCCAGAAATTGACCCAAGCCATATACTCAATTAATATTAGACAAAGGAGGCAAGAGCATACAATGGAGTCAAAACAGCCTCTTTAATACATGGTGCTGGGAAATTTGGTCAGATACATGCAAAAATATGAAACTAGATTACCAACTTACACCATACACAAAAACTAACTCAAAATGCCTAAAGGACTTGAATGTAAGACGGGAAACCATAAAAATCTTACAAGACTCCATAGGCAGCAAAATCTCAGACATGTAGCAATATCTTTACAGACACAGATCCTAGGGCAAGAGAGACTAAGGAGAAAATAAACAAATGGGACTACATCAAAATAAAAAGCTTCTGCACAGCAAAAGAAACCATCAACAAAACAACAAGAAAGCCCACTGCATGGGAGAACATATTTGCCAATGTTATCTCTGATAAGAGTTTAATATCCAACATTTACAGAGAACTCATACAACTCAACAAAAGGAAGATAAACAATCCAACCAAAAAATGGGCAAAGGACCAAAATAGACACTTTTCAAAAGAGGACATACAGAAAGCCAAGAGACACATGAAAACTTGCTCAAAGTCACTAATCATCCGAGAGAGATACAAATCAAAATGACAATTAGGTACTACCTCACACCTGTCAAAATGACTATCATCAACAAATTAACAAATGACAAGTGCTGGAGAGGATGTGAAGAAAAAGGAACCCTCCTTCTCTGCTGGTGGGAATGCAGACTGGTGCAGCCATTGTGGAAAATAGTATGGCATTTCCTCAAAAATTTAAAAATGGAACTACCATTTGATCCAGTAATACCACATTTAGGAATATATCCCAAGAAAACAGAAACACCAATCAGAAAGAATATATGCACCCCTATGTTCATAGCAGCACAATTTACAATAGCCAAGATTTGGAAACAGCCTAAATGCCCATCAACAGATGAGTGAGTTAAAAAACTGTGGTACATCTACACATTGGAATACTACACTGCCGTAAAAAGGAAGGAACTTCTACCATTTGCAACAGCATGGATGGAACTGGAGAGCATCATGCTAAGCGAAATAAGCCAGTCAGATAAAGATAAATATCACGCCCTAACTGATTTGGCTTAGTGGATAGAGCATCGGCCTGTGGACTGAGTGGTCCCAGGTTTGATTCCTGTCAAGGGCATGTACCTCGGTTGCCGGCACATCCCCGGTGGGGAGTGTGCAGGAGGCAGCTGATTGATGTTGCTCTCTCATCGGTGTTTCTAACTCTCTATCCCTCTCCTGTCCTCTCTGTTAAAAAATCAATAAAATATATTTTAAAAAAAGATAAATATCACATGATCTCACTCATTTGTGGAATATAATGAACAGCAAAAACTGATGAACAAAAACAGATCCAGAGACAGAGAAGCATTGATCAGACTGTCAAACCTCAGAGGGAAGGCAGGGGAGAGTGGGTGTAAGGGAGAGAGATCAACCAAAGGACTTGTATTCATGTATATAAGCCTAACCAATGGACACAGACAACAGGGGGGTGAGGGCATGAGCAGGGTGAGATGGGGGGGGTCAAAGAGGGGATAAGGACACATAGGTAATACCTATATTTTATTATTCAATAAAAAAATTAAAAAATACAAAAAAATGAAATAAGCAAAGTTAAAAAAAAAACACCTAGTCACAGATTGAGAAAAGACATTTGCAGTACACAGATAACCAATAAGTACAATTTCCCCATGAAAATGTGCAAAGCATATTAATAGGTAATTCACAGAAAAAAAATTAAATAGCCAATAAATGAATGGAGAGATGTTTAACTTCATTACTAATCAGGGAAATGTAACTTAAAACCTTAAGAAAGTCTCACAAAATATACACATGGAAAATAAGCATATGAAAAGATGCTTAACATCATGTCATCAGGAAAATGCAAATCTACACTAATAAAAGACAAAGATGCTAATTAACCATACCTTCGCCATGCCCACCAGCCAATCAGAGTGACTATATGCAAATTAACCCAACCAAGTTGGCTGCCGGAAGCCCAGGAGCTGGAGCAAGCAGGAGGCTTGGTTGTCCTGATGATGGAAGAAGCCAAGCTTCCCACCTTCCCTGGCCGGCTGTGGCCTCCGCAAAAGGCAACAAAGTTTCAGTTAGAGAAGCTAAATAAATCCCAGATACCTGCTTCCAGCCAGCATCCACTGGGAGCTTGGGTGGCTGGGGGTTGTGGCCAGCCTGCAAACAGCCATCAGCCCCTCACCCAGGATGGCCAGGCACCCCAGCATGACCCCCCACCCTGAAGGGTGTGTGGCCAGCCTGCAAACAGCCATCAGCCCCTCACCCAGGCTGGCCACACACTCATGGTGTAAGGGTCCCCTCTGGGGGGCTTAGCCAGCTTGAAAATGGTCCTCAGCCCCTCACCCAGGCTGGCCAGGCACCTCAGCGGTGACCCCCCACCCTGAAGGGGCTGTAGCCAGCCTTCAAACAGCCATCAGCCCCTCACCCAGGCTGGCCACACCCTCATGGTGTAAAGGTCCCCGCTGGGAGGCTTGGCCAGCTTGAAAACAGCCCTAAGCCACTCACCCAGGCTGGCCAGGCACCCCAGCAGGACCCCCACCCTGATCTGGGACACCCTTCAGGGCAAACCAGCCGGCCCCCACCCATGCACCAGGACTCTACCCTATATAATAAAAGGGTAATATGCAAATTGACCCTAACAGCAGAACAACTGGGAATGACTGGTCACTATGACACACACTGACCACCAGGGGGCAAACACTCAATGCAGGAGCTGCCCCCTGGTGGTCAGTGCACTCCCACAGGGGGAGATCTGCTCAGTCACAAGCCAGGCTGACGGCTGCCAGTACAGCGCTTGTGGTGGGAGCCTCTCCTGCCTCCTCAGCAGCACTAAGGATGTCTGACTGCAGCTAGGCCTGCTCCCCGCTGGCAAGTGGACATTCCCCGAGGGCTCCCGGGCTGCCAGAGGGATGTCTGACTGCCAGCTTAGGCCCAATCCCCCAGGGAGTGGGCCTAAGCCAGCAAATGGACATCCTCCGAGGGGTCCCAGACTGAGAGAGGGCACAGGCCGGGCTGAGGGACCCTCCTGAGTGCACAAATTTTTGTGCACCAGGCTTCTAGTTAAAATAATAATGAGATACCATGAACACCTAATAGAATGGCCAAAATCTAGAATGCTAACAATACCAATTACTGGTGAGGATGCAGAGCAACAGGAACTCTCATACATTTCTAGTGAGAATGTAAAATGGTACAGCCACTTTAGAAGACAGTTTGGTGATCTCTTACAAAACTACGCATACCATTGCCATACAATCCAGCAATAGCACTCCTTGGTATTTACCCAAAGGAGTTGAAAATGTATGTCTACACAAAAACCTGCACATGGATGTTTATAGCAGCTTTATTCATAATTGCCAAAAACTTGGAAGTAATCTGTGATATTGTGATTTAGAAAAAGAAGCATATTGTTGGTCTTTCTGGCATTCCTTGCCCAGTCCTGAACAGAGCCTCTAAAACTCTTGTAAATTCCTAAGTGATAAGAGCATTTTTAGAGCATCTTTATCCTGAATGGCTTCTTTATGGGAACTGGTGACCGGAGAGACCAAGCCATGGTTAGAAGCTTGGAATGTTCAACCCTACACCTGATTCTCCAGAGAGGAGAAAGGGTTTAGACATGGAGTTAATACTCAATCAATTATGCACATGTGATGACTCCTCCATAAAATCTCAAAAGTACAGAGTTAAGAGAGCCAGGTGGGTGAACGCATCCATGTACCAAGAGAGTGACACACCCTTACTCCCCAGGGACAGAAATTTCTTCACTCAGGACCATTCCAGACCTTGACCTGTGTATCTCTTTATTGGGCTGTTCATATGTATCCTTTAATAAACTGGTACATGTAAGTGTTTCCATGAATTCTGTCAGCTATTCTCACAAATAATTGAATCCAAGGGGAAGAAGGTTATGGGAACCTCTAAACTATAGCTAAGATAGACCAAAGTGTGGGTATCTTAGGGATGAGTTCTTGAGATTGGTATCTGAAGTTGGGGGGGGGGGGGGCAGTCATGTGGGCTTGAGCCCTTAACCTGTGGTATCAGATGCCATATCTAGGTAGATAGTATCAGGATTCAATTAAATTGTAGGACACCCAGCTGGTGTCAAAAATAATTGCTTGGTGTGGGAAAAACTCACACACATTGGATGATCAGAAGTGTCATAAATGTTGACACACAGGCAGAAGACTGAAGTCTTCTACACAAAATCAAAATGTCCTTTAATAAATAAATGGTGGTACATTCAGACAATAGAATATGATGTAACACTTAAAATAAATGAGCTGGTAAGCCATGCAAATTCAAGGAGGAATCTTAAATGAATATTACTAAGTGAAAGGAGCCAATCTGAAAAGGCTACATACTATGTGATCCCAACTATATGACATTCCAGAAAAGGAAAAACTAGTATAGAGATGATGAAAAGATCAGTGGTTGCTAGGCATTGTGTGTGTGTGTGTGTGTGTGTGTGTGTGTGTGTGTGTGTGTGTGTTGAGGTGGGGGGGTGAATAAGAAGAGCACAGAGGATTTTTAGGGCAGTGAAAGTAATCTCTATTTCCATAATGATAGATACATGTCATTATACATTTGTTCAAACCAGTAGAATGTGCAACATAACTATGGACTTTGGGTGATTATAATGTGTTAATGTAAGTTTAATCATAACAAATGTACATATTGGTAGATTTGACTTTAATAAATACCAGTTCACATAATAAAATTAAATCAAATATGGGAGCCTGCTCTAGGGTTGTTCTTTTGAATCAATTTGGTCTCTTCGAGGGGCAGATATTCCCACCACTGTCACTGTCCAGACTTGGGACAGGAATGTTGCTGATATTTGCCTATCTTTCAGTTTTTCAATACTATATATATAATATATATTTAACAAAATATATATTAAATCCATTTCTATAATTTTAATTAAGATGCTTGTTGTATACTATAATTATTGTTTACCACACACTACAGGATTTGTATGTGTACTTGGCATCTTCTATTTAGAATCTTAGAAGTCCATTTATTAAAAAATAAGTCTCCTTCTCTTGAACTAAAATAAATATAGTAAAATAAGTTATTTCAACTTCTTCTTTGTTATCTTCTTCAATTATTCCATTTAGAAACTTTGGACTGAGTCATTTTAAATTTTAAACAAGCAATGTATGCAAGTTTTCTGTAGAAAGTAAAAAAGAATTTCACTGAAAACAATTACCTAATATTATTGCCAAATTAACAGATATCTGTCTGCATATAAGTGATCATTTCTTAAGAGAGAATGAGTTTATATTGAGGTGGCTTGGGGGCATTTACAAGGGGCTCAAATATGGTTATAGATTTATGCTTAATAATTATAGAGCACTTCACAGTTTTAAAAATGCTTTCACATTTATTATGTCATTGAGTTCATAAAATAATTCTGTAAGGTCACAAATGTGGTGTTTCTCATTTTACAGATGAAATAATTAAGGTCTCACAAGACTATGTGATTTGACAAGATAATATAGCTAGTAGGTAGCAGAGCCCGTTCAAATTTATGTCTTCTGATTCTACGTACAGTGCTTCTTTTATGTGCCTGGATGCCATGTTTTATTGTAGGAGGCATAGACAGAAATCTTGGCATTGCATATTCATTTTTTTAAAGTCTCTTTGCTAGATTTTACTACTTCATTCTTGAAAGCAGAATTGGAGTAAGTATTATCATAGTCCTGAGTTAGAGGAAGTTAATGAGATAATGCATGTGGAAAGATCTAGAACAACAGAAATGCAGTTAACACATGGCAGTGGCTATACCTTTCATTGCCTTAGCAGTTTAGTGGGGCCTTTCAAGCTAGTTCTTTTAGATTCATGCTCCAGGGTTGAGCTTCTTCTGCATGCCCCCTTTCCCCACATGGAATCCAAGTCTTCACCTTTTCTCTGCAGGATTATAAAAGTGTCTGAGGCTGCTGGTTCATATTTGTTGATATTGAGGTAGGGTGGGAGTATAGACCAGGGACCTGGATGGGATCTCAAAGAACAGATAAAAATCAGGCCAGATAGGGTGATTATTACCTCTGCATTAAGACTGCCTTGGTTTCTGCCTTTGCCTCAGGAGATGGAGTGCTCAGGCACTTTCTTATTCCCACACTCCCTGCATGATTCCTAACTCTACTCTTCTCTTCCTCACTATGGCATCTTTAGATCTAGTCTTTAGGAGTGTGTAAAAACAGCAAAAAAAACCTCAATCTGTTTAGATACTGGGACTAGTGGATTTTGAGAATGTAACAACTATTAATAGGTAATATTCACTTTGTTGCAGGTGCTATTATAAGCAATTTATGCATATAATCTCACTTATTCAGTAACTCCATTTTGTATGTGAAAAAACTGAGGCTAGATGGCTTGATATTAAATCGCTTGACTGAAATTATTAAATTATCAACTTACAAAGCTTGGATTTGAACTCAGAAAGTCTGGCTGGAGCCTGCACTAGTAACCACTTGGCTCTACTCCTTAAAATAAAACCACGGCAGGATGTTATTGACATCATATATTGAATGTCAATATTTTAGTATTTATAGTGTTTATTAGCTGGCAATCTACACTAATAAAAGAGAAACATGGTAATTAGCGTACGACCGCTACCCTTTTAATTGGCTAATCAGTGAGTATATGCAAATTAACTGTCAGCCAAGATGGCGGCTAATTTGCATATGTCGGCTCCAAGCCATAGACTGAGGCGTTAGGCCTGGGTAAGGGAGGAGCCAGCCAGCGATCGTTGAGCCAGCGATGGTTGATGGCTGCGATGGCGGGGGGGGGGTTGGGGGGGGAAGGTGGAGAACGAACCTCGGTGGAGCCAGCCAGCGATCATAGATGGCGGCGGCAGCAGAGGAGAGCTGGGGGTGCCCTGGCCCAGGCCTAAAGCCTTGGCCAGAGGCTTTAGGCTTAGGTCGGGGAGGAGCCAGCCAGCGATTGTTGATGGTGGCAGAGGCGGGGAACCAGGGCAGACCCAGCCAGCGATCAGCTGAGGAGGGAGCTGGGGGTCCCAGTCCAAGCCTAACGCCTTGGCCAGAGGCTTTAGGCTTGGCCCGGGGAGGAGCCAGCCAGGGATTGGCTGCAGCGGGAGCTGGGGGTGCCCCAGCCCAGGCCTAAAGCCTTGAGCAGAGGCTTTAGGCTTGGGCCGGGGAGGAGCCAGCCAGCGATTGTTGATGGCGGCGGAGGCGGGGAACCAGGGTGGAGCCAGCCAGCAATTGTTGATGGCAGCGGCAGGCAGCTAGGGGTGCCCCGGCCCAGGCCTAAAACCTCGGCCTGAGGCTTTAGGCCTGGGTCAGGGAGGAGCCAGCCAGGGATCATTGATGGCTGAGGTGGCAGGGAGCTGGGGGTACCCCGGCCCAGGCCTAATGCCTCGGCCAGAGGCTTTAGGCTTGGGCCGGGAAGGAGCCAGCCAGGGATCCTTGATGGCCACGGTGGCTTGGAGCTGAGGGTGCCCTGGCCCTGGGCTAATGACTCGCCAGAGGCGTTAGGTCTGGGCAGGGGCCAAACCAGCAATTGGTGTGAACTACAGAGGAAACACCTTTTCTGATTGCTCATTGGCTAAGCTCCCTGTATGCCACTGGTAATATTCTTAGTAACTTGGGTAATAAGAGTCCAAAAAGTGATCTAGGGTTTTTTTTACCACACTCCTGGAGAAAAAAATGAAGGTCTGCTGCTGGAGGGTTAAGAAATGTCATATCCTATCCTAGCCAGTTTGGCTCAGTGGATAATGCCTCGGCCTGCCCAACGCAGATTCTGGGTTCAATTCTGACCAAGGGCATGTACCTAGGTTGCAGGTTCCTCCTTGGCTCTGGCCCAGGTCAGGGCTCATGCAGGAGGCAACCAATCAAAGTGTTCCTCTCACTTTGATGTTTCTCTCTGTCTTTCCCTTTCTCTTCCACATTCTCTAAAAATCAATGGAAACATATCCCCAGGTGAGGATAAAGAAAGAAAGAAATGTCATATCCTATGAAAGACACTTCTTGAAAATGCCTAAAGAAAGTTGTCATTTTTTCATGGTAAAGGGACTGGAGTCCGTGTTGATGAAACACCTTGGTGGATGCGATGACTGGCAGTGGCTGCAGCAGCAGGGAGATGGGGCTGGTGCCTTCCCCTGATCAGCCCGGTCGCCTTCCACAAAGGGAGGCCAGACTGTGGCTTAGGCTGGCTCCCCAAGGGGAGCAGGGAGCAGGTAGTAGGACATCCCCTAGGGCTCCCAGTATGTGATAGGGGGCAAGCTGGGCTGAGGGAACCCCCTCCCCAGTGCACAAATTTTTGTGCACTGGGCCCCTAGTTTTGTATAATTAGTAATTATTTCAGAGGCAATACTTTGTTCCTTTTCAGGTGAGTAGATGCAGTTTAATGTCATTATAGTATATTTATGCTATTTATGAAGATAAACTGTAGTATTAAGTATACAAAAAGATTTAGAAAAAATAAAAAAAAATTGCATGCTAAAAAAAGGTTTATTTTTCCTTTAGTTTCCATTGCCCTACGAGCTGTATTGGTGAAGCTATTGCTTCAGCATATGTCTGAGATTTTGCTGCCTGTGGATTCCTCTAATATTTTTATGGTTTTCCATCTTACATTTAAGTCCTTTATCCATTTTGAGTTTATTTTTGTGTATGGTGTAAGTTGCTGGTCTAGTTTCAGTTTTTTGTATGGATCTGTCCATTTTCCCAACACCATTTATTAAAGAGACTGTCTTGACTCCACTGTATGCTCTTGCCTCCTTTGTCAAGTATTAATTGAGCATAGTGGTTTGGGTCGATTTCTAGGTTCTCTATTCTATTCCATTGGTCTACTAGTATATGTCTGTTATTGTGCCACTATCAGGTAGTTTTGAGAACAGTGGCTTTGCAATATCTTCACCGATACAGCTCCGGGCAATGGAAACTAAAGACAAAATAAACAAATGGGACTACATCAAAATAAAAAGCTTCTGCACAGCAAAGAAACCATCAACAAAACAACAAGAAAGCCCATTGCATGAGAGAACATATTTGCCAATGTTATCTCTGATAAGGGTTTAATCTCTAACATTTATAGGAAACTCATACAACTTAACAAAAGAAAGATAAACAACCCAATCAAAAAATGGGCAATGGACCTAAATAGATAGTTCTCGAAAGAAGACATACAGAAGGCCAAGAGACATATAAAAACATGCTGAAAGTCACTAATCATCTGAGAGATGCAAATCAAAACAACAATGAGGTACCATCTCACACGCATCAGAATGGCTATCATCAACAAATCATGACAAGTGCTGGTGAAGAGTAAGAGAAAAAGGAACCCTCTTGCACTGCTGGTGGGAATGCAGACTGGTGCAGCCACTGTGGAGAACAGTATGGAATTTCCTCAGAAAACTAAAAATGGAACTCCCATTTGACCCAGTGATCCCACTTCTAGGAATATATCCCAAGAAACTGGAAACATAAATCAGAAAGGATATATGTACCCCTATGTTCGTAGTAGCACAATTTACAATAGCTAAGATTTGGAAACAGCCTAAGTGCTCATTAGCAGATGAGTGGATTAAAAATCAGTGGTACATCTACACAATGGAATACTATGCTTCGGTAAAAAGGAAGGAACTCCTACCATTTGCAACAGCATGGACCTCGAGAGCATTATGCTAAGTGAAATAAGTCAGTCAGAGAAAGATAAATATCACATGCTCTCACTCATTTGTGGAATATAATGAACAACATAAACTGATGAACAAAAACAGAGACAGAAAAGCATCAATCAGACTATCAAACCTCAGAGGGAAGTCAGGGGAGGATGGGGTTAAGGAGAAGAGATCAACTAAAGGACTTGTATTCATGCATATACACATAACCAATGGACACAGACACCAGGGGGGTGAATGCATGAGCAGGGAGGTGGGGGGCAATGAGGGGATAAGGACACATATGTAATACCTTAAACAATAAAAAAAAATTTAAAAAATGAAACCGTGGTGAGGCCTTCAACTCTAGCTGTTGTGGCTGGTGGTGAAATTGGTAAGATGTTTAAAAGATATTTTACCCTCATCTTTCAGGGTAAAAATAAGGAATGCATGAATGTAGAATGGGAGCAAACACACCAGTTAATATGTTAACACAGTATTCCCCACAAATTGATATCAACATTAAACATAGTAGACCATATACATAGTGACCTCTCACACTGGATGTGATGTCCCTAGTTTATCAAGTATATGAATATATATTTGTCATATTATAATTTTTAATAGCCCTTTATTCCAAGCCCATATGTGTGAAGTTTACATCTTTCACTATTTAAATAATTTCAAATGCAATGTCAAAATTAATTGACAAATTTTAGAAAAATAGTTACACCTTGATTTATTTAATTTAAATAATATATTAGCTTTTATTAGTGCTCAGATTCAGAGTATAGCTTTTTTCCCTTTTCTTTTCTGTGATATCCCAATGGCTACATAAAAATATTAATTTTTATTTTTTGGATGATTATTCAATTTCTTCTGATTCTTTCTGTTAAATATTTTCCTATTATTCAAATGTTAACTTGCAATTATGTGTGTAGCAGATTTTTTTCTGAGCTAAATTTTGAATTTTCAGTTGAATTTTATATTATACTCATGTGATAGGCTATGAATTTAAAAGTATCCTGGAGATAGCACATAAGTCAATATGTTAATAGTCTATTGCTTTGGGTATAATTGTGTTATTGTTTTGGTGTCAAGAATTGTCCTGATGAACAAGAGCCATCTGGTTAGGCATCTATATATTTCAAACATTAGTAAATGAATGACACAGTGTGGAGTATAAATTAGAAATGGATGAATTGATTACAGTATAAATTAGTATTCTGCTTTTACTACTCTGGCATATGAAATAGTATTTCATAATTCAGAATCATTCTTCAGAACATTTCTCCTTGCCACTTTCACTTACCACTTTTATTCCTTTAAATGATTATTGAATACTGATTTTTGAAAGTGAAGACTATAGCATGCTCCTTAAAGTCAATTATGTGCAATTATACTATTACTTACTATCTTTCTATTTAATCAAACTACAGTGGGGCCTTGACTTACGAGTTTAATTCGTTCCGTGACAGAGCCCATAACTCAAATTACTCGTATGTCAAATCAATTTTCACCATTACAATGAATTGAAATGCTGGGCTGATGTTGTGGCGTTCACTGTGACGTTCGCTGCGCCAACTAGCGGTAGGGTATCTGAAGCTGGCTCGTAACCCGAATTTTAGCTCGCAACTCAGAGCAAAAAAAATCTCAAAAAACATGTTAGTCAGGACACTCGTAAGTCAAGGCCCCACTGTAATATGTGATAATCATGTTATCTGGTATAAATTTGAAAGCAAGTGAGCCTTTAAATATGCTCTCATTGGCCTGTAAGTATGACTTCATTAATAAAAGAAAATAATTCTCCAATTTTGGGTCAACCTCTATAGGGTAAAGACATGTTTATCATAAAAGATGAATCTTATACTAACACTGATAATTTCCATTTACTGGAAAAACTGTATAGTCTCTTATTGGAACAAAAATATCATGGTGAAATGGTGAATGACTACCAAGATGTTGATTTAAAACAATATTGATATAATATTAATACAAATACAAACTTTATTCCATGTATTTCAACATACACTCAGTCCTTGGATACTTATTAATATTTAATGCCTTTAAAGTTTGTTCAATATTCACTTTGAGCTCTTAGTTCATAAACAAGTACGAAGTAGGAAAGTAATGAGATTAACTCTAATGTCTACATATTATTTTAGAAACTGTAACATAAATGAGAACTACTCACTGCTGAAGGTATCTGTATATTATATGAAACAAATTCCCCTGGTTCTTGGGAGAGTTATATTACACTAGAGGCCTGGTGCACAAAATTCGTGCACTCAGGGATGGTGGTTTCCTCAGCCCAGCCTGTGCCCTCTTGAAGTCCAGGAACCCTCAGGGGATGTCCAACTGCTGGCTTAGGCCCACTCCCCATGGGCAGTCAGACATCCTTAGGGCTGCCGCAGAGACAGGACAGGCTCCCGCCAATGCCACTGAGCTTGCCAGCTGTGAGCCCAGCTCAGGGCTTCTGGCTGAGCAGCGTTCCCCTGTGGGAGCACACTAACCACCAGGGGGCAGTTCTGCATTGAGGTCTGACCCCTGATGGTCAGTGCGTGACATAGCGACTGGTTGTTCTGCTGTTTGGTCAATTTGTATATTAGCCTTTTATTATATAGGATGAGAAGACTAAAAGGAAGTCCAGTGACCGAGTGGAACAGCATGGGTTATGCCCCAGATAGCCCTTAACAGATGGGAGAAGAGGAAGCCAATGTGAACTGCGGATAAAATATTTACAAAACAAACCCCATAGGCAATAATAATAAAATATTTTACATTTTGACTTATTCAATTTTTATGATTTAATTTTTCTTTATTGAGTTTAATTAAGCTTTCCCCAGGGTCACAAGCCTTGAAAACTTTGGGAAAATGAAGCTATTCTGTTTACCAAGCAGGTTTTCATAGCCCTCCTTGAACTTAAGTATGTATTTTGTTAAAATCTTTATCCAACAGCTGTTGTTCAGCATTTTTAAGGTGTTTGCTGTGCCATGAAAAAAAAAATCCTTAACAGTTTGCCAAAGACAGTGCCTTCTGGGCTGAAATGTGTCTCTAAAGTTTTCTGCATTATGCTGACATTTTTTTTTATCAAATATGAATAGCATTTACAATGCCTATATATAGAAACCATATAATAATATTCTTATAAATATCTTCTACTGCAAGATAATTAAATGTATGTGCTTAATATAGGAAATTTAATAGGAAACTATAATTTAAATATGTAATTTAAATAGATATATTAAAATAATTTAAACTATTCTTTCCTTCATTTATTTCAGGTATTGATTAATTCATTCATCTGTATATTTATTCATTCATTCATTCACTCATTCATTCAAATACAACCTGCCATGTGCCACTTATAATACTAGGAGATACTAAAAAAAGAAGTAGTGAAAGAAAGAAAGAAAGAAAGAAAGAAAGAAAGAAAGAAAGAAAGAAAGAGGGAGGGAGGGAGGGAGGGAGGAAGGGAAGAAAGGGAAAAAAAGGATTTTAAATGTTTTCTACTTTTTTTCCTTAGAGTGAACTCCTTCCTGCTTTTAAATGACATTATGGGTGGCCTGTCTGTACGGGTGGCTAATTTATTACTGGATCTAGATGGGATCTGGAATAGACAGGGTGAATTAAAAAAATAAAGGACAATACTTTCCAGTCTTTCTTTACCCCCAGAATCCTAATATCTAGGCCCAGATATTCATTGACTGGATAAGACTCCCTTGACTATCGTTGCAAAGCAATATAATTATGATGTAATATAAAAGAGAAGGTAAAAAGAGAAAGTTGTTATCCTATCTAATAAAGAGGTAATGTGCAAATTGACCATCACTCTAACACACAAGATGGACGCCCCCATGTGGTCAAAGATGGCCACCCTCATGTGGACACAAGATTGCCAGCAGAGGAGGGCAGTTAGGTGCAATTGGGCCAGCAGGGGAGCAGTTAGGCGTCGGTCAGGCTGACAGGGGAGTGGTTAGGGTGTGATCAGGCTGGCAGGCAGAAGCGGTTAGGGGCAATCAGGCAGGCAGGCAGGCGAGTGGTTGGGAGCCAGCAGTCCTGGATTGTGAGAGTGGTCCCATATTGGAGAGGGTGCAGGCTGGGCTGAGGGACACACACACACACACACACACACACACACACACACAAACACACACACCCATGCACGAATTTCATACACTAGGCCTCTAGTTTTAAAATAGAACAGGTTATATTTATACCATCTGTATAAGATACTATGCTAATTTATTTGGAACAAAGTGCATGGATCAAAAAAAGATTATTAGAGGATCAGCAGTTATGGGTTTACTTTATTTTCTTGTTAGGAAACATCTCTATCTAGAACAGTATCTTTTCTTTCCCCTTGGTACTGCCCAAAATTATTTTTCTAAAAATAAGGTGATACCACATTTATCTTAATGATATTGATGAGTTTTACTAGCAGCAACCAGGATGCTTCGATATGCACAAACATATCAAGGAATAAAATATTCAGTTGATTTTCTGGCTTTATTTTTTTAACTGAATTGACTATCTTTTCTCTTTTTTTAAAATAACTTTTGTTAGAAACTCAAGACCTTTATACATGGAGCCAAAAGTATTAAATACAGAGGAATAGAATCCAATCTTCTGAGTAATTTTAAATATCAATTTGACACTATCATTCATTAAAAGATCTCCAATTTTTTTGTGTGTGTGTTGTTTTGTGTGTTTTTTTTTAATATTCACTCAACCAATAGTTACTGATGGGGACCTCTATGTAAGGTAGCATGACACTGACCTAAGGCACCATGGCAGTGATAGGAAGAAAGGGCTCAGCCTTGCTTCACAGTTGGCCATGTACATTCATGTATTTGACTAAATAATTATATTCTATTTTGGTCATTTCGGTTATTGTTGAGGTGCCAAAGAATATTTAGTATATTTGTTTTTGGTGAATGTTGGTGTCTTTTTCTGATGTAATGACTTAGGAGTTGCAGAATTAGAATTGGCAGGAGTAGATGGTAAGCTTTGTCAATTTAGCAATTAAAAGGCTAGCTATTACCCAAACCCGTTTGGCTCAGTGGATAGAGCATCAGCCCTTGGACGGAAAGGTTCTGGGTTCAATTCTGGTCAAGGGCACATACCTGGTTGCAGGCTCAATTCCCAGTAGGTTTCTTGCAGGAGGCAGCCAATCCATGTTTCTAACTCTCTACCCATCTCTCTTTGTCTCTGTAAAAATCAATAAAATATATATTTTTAAAAAGAAAAAAGGCTAGCTATCTCATATGTGTGTGTGCATGTGTGTGTGTGTGTCTGAAAATGCACATATGTGTGTACATATGCAAAACACTTGTAAAACTGTTATCACTTTTTGCCACCAATATCCATGGCAGGAAATGTTAAATTTGTATAGCAAATAGCTCACTTTATTCTCTTTTATTTGGGTGAAGTGTTTTCAGACAGATCCCTACCCTGTACCCTCCCCCATCCATGAATGTCTTTTTATTATAAAATCCGAAAATAACTATTTAAATAAATTAATTCCTTGGCAAAGGTAATTTCCTGGTAAAAGATGAGTTTTATCACATCGAGAATGTCATAAAATTATCATAAGAGGTTAATCTTTTACACACACAATCACAAACATATACACCAAAAATACTTGTATCTGAAATGTATGTATATTTCACATAAGCATTCCCTATTGTTCTCCTGACACTCCTAACACATCCTGTAACTTCCTCATTGGACTTTGAAAATAAAGTACTGTAAATAAACAACATAGACTTGAGACTTGATTTTTTTCCCTGTGAGACAGCCAGCTTCCCTCTATGGAAACTGTTCTAAGGTCTTGTACTACAGCTCTGTTGAAAAATTGCGCTGGCTCGCCAAATATCTTAATGACTTTTCTCTCAGCAGTTGGTAATGGTGAAATGTTATTCTAGTAACCATAATGTCCCTCATAAAACAATTGCATACAATATGTACTGTACTTCTATTTTAGTGAGCTCTTCTGTCAGAATAGCAGTGCCAGTAACTATTTAACATTTCATCACAAATTGCTTACCAGTCCTTTAAGTGTAATATTGCAGAGAGGGTGAAGAAATGTGTGATTAAAAATGTTCACTGAGAGTGGACCATTTTGCACAACTCGACTCTGAAAAATAAACCAGCCTTCATGTATGTAGGCGCTCATCATATAAATGACAGTTCTATGTGGTCATTTAATTTTATGATCTCAATTCTTGCATATATTGCATGCATAAATATAGTGTTCTCCTGCAGGGAGGTCTGCTGGGTATTATAAAATCAGTGAGATCTCAATGGGTTCAAATGGACATCTTTTATAATTATTGCTATAAAATTTCTTGACAATGCATTTTGTTCTCCAATGGCTAAAGAAAACGATTTTCCAAGAGAATGGGTTTCAACAAAGAGAGTAACAGAGCCTGGGAATTTGTTCCTGTATTCATCCATATTTAAATTACCTTAGTTACCCTCATCTGCTGAAGATCTTCCTGCTCTTTGGAATAAGGTCTTACAGTGTGGCTTCCAGTTAGAGGCAGGACAGTTTTTAATTGTTTTCTGGTTTCATGAGACAATATGAATACCTAAAGAGAAGGAATAATTTGCTGATAAGTGTAACTAAAATATACTTATAGGGAATTCTTTCATGTACTTGGAAAGACTAGAGAAAAGAATTCCATAAACTCAAGATTAGAAATAATTTTGAGAAGAGACACTTCAGCTTTGAAACTATAGTTCCAAAAGTACTATGTATTGCTTGGATGACTATATATATATACATATATATATATATATATATATATATACATATATATATATATATATTTACTTCATCAGGGTCATATATTTGACATTACAAATAAATGAATGTGGTTGATATTCTATTGGGATTTAAAAAACACACACAGACTTACTTAAAACCACTTTTATTCTGCCTCTCAGCAACACTTTGCATTTGATTTGGGTAACAGATCAGGGAGCCAAACACAAACAAACAAAAACCACAATGTCAGAAACAGAAATGAGGATCCAATCTACTGGAATGGTGCTAGGATCTCTGTGTACTGAAGATTCATGACCTTGATTCAATGTCCTCTTGGGAGAACTGCTGGCTCATGACCAACACCTGGGTGAAGTGACAGGTGGAATCCGATGTCCATCAACATCTGTTTTTTGCAAGGGTCCAGGATTTTAACAATGCCTGAGATTCACAATAATCTAAGAACAAGCACTTAGAATTTCCCTCTAGCAGCATTCAAATCTATTATGGCAATTCATTCTCATAACAACATTGCGGTACATATGTAGGTGTTGTTATCCCCATTTTTTCCAGAAAAGAGATTTCACAGAGAGGAGAGAAACTTGCCTAACATGAATTTGCATAGTCAGCCAGGGGCACATATGGAACCCAGGTGTTTTGACTCAGCCTCATGTTCATTCACTTAGAATAAGCTGCCTTTTCTCTTGCTTAGGAAAATTCATTATCACGTGTCTCCAATTATTAGTTCTTTATAATCATTTAGCCATATGTACATGTCACCTGTTGTGTTAATCACTTGATATTTGCTGTTAGTCCACTTATTTTTCAAGTAAATTTATTTGAACAGAAACAATATATCAAATCCCTAAGAGGAAGCCATAAATGGAAGGTAATTAATAAAGAAACACAATGACCACAACACCGTGTATTAAATTCTATCTCGACAGACGACTTTGAACCTGAGACCTGCTCTTTCTTTCCTGAGACAGGAAAGGAGCCAATGTTTCAGAAAGGTGTTAAGGACCCATGAGCCCTAAACAGAGATTGAAAAAGAATATAAAAGTGGAGATGTTCTCTGTGATTCGGCATCATTTACATTTGCGTCTATAAAGGACTTAAATATTGTGGACCACCAATGGTATGCCTCGCATTCTCTGGAACATGGGGCTACCTAGCATGTTCTGGCAGACAGAATAATGGCTCCATTAAACCGGTGCAATCACACCTAAAGGGCTTACATTTGACAGAAAAGAAATACAATTGGTGGCATTTCCAGGTGACATCCATGAAAATCAAAGATCTTGCCTCTTGTCTGAGACTTGATGAGAGAGAGAGAGAGAGAGAGAGAGAGAGAGAGAGAGGTTGAAAAAAAGCACATTTCACAAACACAATCAGTTTATTCCTAAAACTGGGATGGGGAAGGTGCTCAGGTATCTAGAATTGACCACTAAGTATATTCTCATTTGTTGGAGTGGAGAGTGAGGTCCAGGTCAAGTTGACCAACGGTGGATGCAAGCAAGGAGGGGGGGGCCTTTAGGGAAAGTGGGCCAAGACCAAAGGCCAGAGCCCCTGCCTTTGTGTCTTTGATGAGGGAGGAGCTACTGAAGCTACCACATGTAAAAATAAAAGGAAAAAAATGCACAAATTCAGCTCTATTAGACAATGGTAAGCATGCTGCAAATGTTTGTACTTGACATTGCAAATACCACCATCCATTGCTCTTCCCAGAACTCCTGGTCCACTCTCTTCTCTCCTCCCCCGCCCCCGCCCCCGCCTGAAATGTAATGAAATTTCCTGAGGCTCATCTCTGGAGAAGAGGAATGGACACAATGGCTTTTGCTGAACTGAAACAGAGAGACTTGATTTAAAAAAAAAACCAATGGCCAGCAGATCTGGCTGTACTGCGTGGTTTCCTACATTTTGGACTTTAAAGTTTATTTGCCAGGACCTGTCTCTGGAGAGTCTTGAAGGAAAAGATCTCACAGTCGGAAGTCAAGAATCCATTTCTCAGAAACTCCTTTGGGGTGTGTGTGGATGAGTTCCAACCTCCATGCTTGGGCGACTGCAGGCTGCTCAGGCTTTCCTTGTGAAGTGAACTCTACAAGAAATACCGATGATGAGAAGGCCAATAATAATGGAGGCGATGGCCACCCACTTGGCATTCCTCCTAAGCCGTCTGGATCCTTCCATGTCTCCATTGTAGCTGTTCAGATACATGACGGAGAAGCCGAAAGCCACGATGTTGATGGGGTACACGGAGCAAAAACACGAGGCGATGGTGAGCAACAGATAGTTCTTGGGCATGGGCACGTCCTCCTCGGTCTTATCATCTTCAGTGTGGCCTCAGGCTGCTGTCCAAAGCCTAGTTGGAGACATGGGAGAGGCAGGCGGTGCGAGGAGGGCGGAGCACTCACACGGTCTGGGACTCTCTATATTGGTATATTTTGAATGCTCCTTGGTTTTTGTATTACCTCTAGGATAATAAGTTGCAATCATTATCAGTGCCTTGCGTGAAAAGTGTTTAATGACACACTAATTGGATTTGGGTATCTGTTTTCTATGATTGTCCTGTAACTACTATAGCAAACGTATTGCTTAGATGTCTGTTTATAAATGTAATGAAACACTTTCTATTTATTGTGGGAAAGGAAATGAATTGCTTAATATGTCCTTAATGTTAAAATATTAATGAATAGTCATATTTGTTGAACTAGAAGGAAAGGAAATGAGCTATGAACCATGGTTTCACCCTCAGGGAGAAAGCGAAGTGCAGAGAGGAGTGAAAGTGGAGAAAACTCAAACTGTGAGGACATCTAGGCTCTAGGTTTGTTTGTCCATAATTCAGCTCTATGACTGCTTGTAGAGCTCGTTTGTCTTTTGTGATGCTGATCTGCTGCAGTGCTACTATTGATCTGGGGGTTTAGCTCTCTCCCGCTCTGACCTCTGAGGTTCTGGCTGGGGTGGGTATGGAACATAAGTGAAACCAAGTGAGGAATTACCTTACTCTCATCACAGAGATTGGTTCAGAGAAGACTCAGGACCTCCCCGTTGTGGAAATCCTAACCCAGTGGATTTCAAACTTTATGGGAAAAACTTGAGAACAGCAACAACAAACAAGGAGTTTCCTGAGCATACTATTGAGAGATAACTAATCCACATGTTTCTTACCTTAATTTTCTTATAAAAGCATAATCTTTTTGCCTGTTAGTTAAAGTTCTGTTTTTTTCACTTGTAACCATAATGATACAGACAATAAACTATTCTTTGCTAGAGGCAGATTTCATTATTTTGATCTTTGCTTCTTTTGTGTCTAATCAATCAATTCATTCTTTCATTCAATTAATATGATTGCAATACTGATACAATTGTTATTTATTGTCCACCATGTAATAGATACTATTGGTTTTAGCAGGTATTTCATCCAGATTGACCAGTGGGTACAAAAAGTTCAGCTAACTATTTATGATGCAAAGCATGGGAATTTGGAATATCTGTGTCTTTGTCACAAGGGGACATCTTTTAGTTTTATCTAGGTCATAAATGGAAAAGTGGTTCTTCCCAGTAAGCCATATCCTGGAATGCAAACGGGTGGGGAACTTCTTAATCATTGCTATTTTCCACTATCATAAGGCTTATAAAGTTTAACATTGTCAGGTTTTAGAAAAATCTATACCATGGAGAAGACATTGGGGGACATGATACCAAAGATAAAAAGTATATAATAATTCAAATTAAATTGTTCCGGACCAGGACAGAGATCCCAGGCACACAGAGGAGCAAGTGGATTGCAAAGACTTATAAAATATGGAAAACATAGGCTTAAGTATTTCATTAAATCTGGGAGGTGAGCAAAATACCGAACATTTTTTTAAATCCTCACCTGAGCATACACTTGATTTTAAAGAGAGGGAAAGGAAGATAGAGAGGGAGAAAATCAATTGGTTGTGTCCCCCTGCCTCCCTCTCTATATGTGCCATAACCTAGGTATGTGCTCTGACTGGGAATGGACAGGGCGACATTCCAATCAACTGAGCCACACCAGCCAGGGAAACACCTAACTCTTAAGTCACAGTGTGTCAGGAAGTTCATCTCTAGCTGAAATTTCACTCCATTGGTCTGCTTGATCTATTTGATTTTTCATTCTGTAAGAAGTCCTCTGAAGTCCCCAAAGAGGTTTTCAGCTATAAATTCAATTATTGTTATTTTTGGAAAATTTGTACTAAATGTTATCTTCAAATATCTTTCTCTATTTCATTTGTGTATTTTTTACTCAATGCAGAAATTATATATACACTGGATCTTTGTTGTATGTCTTTCATAATTATTTTACCTCTACTATGTTTCAATTTGGTCCTTATTCCTTATTATAGATCTTCCTTTGTTTCATTTCATATTTGTGCTTCAGCATGTCTATTCCTTCTGACTTAACATCATCTGCATTTGCGATTAGTGGGTGAGGAAGCTCTTGAACCTAGGACAAATGCTACAAGTACTGCAAGCCAGTATTATAGTGTAGAACAGCATACTCCTTTAAAAAGAAAATCCTCAAGAAACACATCAAGGGAGGGTGATTAATAATGAGTTTTCTAACCACACACTATCTAGTAGAGCACACTTCTCAACATTATTTTGACAGTCAGGTTGCAGATAACATAGAAAAGTGCTTTATAACCAGCCTCAGAAACATATTATGTCAATGATTAATGCCAATATCTTCTGCCTCATGTACAATTATCCAAATCATAAATTTTCCTGATTTGACAAAAGAATGAGGTGTAAATCAGTATTTAAATAAGCGTGCCCCTTTTTTCCCAAAGATAACTATATGGCTATGAACACATTTAACATTTCCCCCCTTTGGTTAGATTACTTCAATAAAGATTACATTAATCCTTACATTCTAGTATCTTTAATGGCTCTAAATATTGGAAATTAGATCTTGTATGATTAATTATAGAATTTTATATTCCTTCTTTATTTGGAATAAAATTAATTAAAATGTGTTTGTTTTTTCATTTCTCTAGTCTAATGTAAACAAGCCCTTTTCTAGTACATACCATTCAATCGATTTTTATGTGAGTTTATAGTCCTCCTGTGCTTCTGAAAGATTGTCTTAGGTTGGCTTCCCCCAGAAACAGACCCTGAGATAAGGATTTTAGTGAAAGTAATTGGTTTGGCAAATGATCCAAAGAAATCAGTAGGAAAGTAAGGAAGTGAGTCAGTGAGGGGAAGAAATACAATAAAGGTGCATTTATGAGCATATTGCTGCTATTGTCAACTACAGTTCAGTCCTGATAGGGACCTCCAAGAGACTGTGTAATTCATCATAAGAATTGTCCTATCAGAAGTACCAGGAAGCTGGAACATTTATCCTTCAGCACTCATCTATCATTAGTTGAATACTTTTACTGGGGATATTAATTTTCCACTTCTAGATTTCCCCATGTTGTGGCTTCTTGGCACTGACTAAAGGCTTTGGGGTCTTGCATTAAGAAGTTGTATGAAAGCAGTAGTGCTGAGGAGAAATGAACAGGTCTGCTATGGGCCACATTTTATATTTCAGGTTTACTCATGCTCCACTTTATTTTCACTATGTTTGGTAATTAAGTATTTTTTTAAAAAAATATATTTGTTATTGTTGATAATATTACAGATATCTCCCATTCCACCCCCCCATCCTCCTCCACCTGGACCTACTGCCCCCAAATCTTCACTACCCTATTGCCTATGGCCATAGGCTATGCATATCCTATCTAATAATAGAGAAACATGGTAATTAGCCGTAACTTCGCTACCCTTCCCATAGGCTAATCAGCGAGATATGCAAATTAACTGCCAGCCAAGATGGCGGCTAATTTGCATACTACATTGCCAACCGCCAGCTTGCCTCCATCTGGGGCTGGTGGCAGAGGTCCCCACCCTCATCCTGCCCTCCCGCGGGGAACCTGGGGTTGGCGGGTGGGACCGCAGTGATCGGGTACCCGCCCCAGTATCCCCTGTGCGACGGGACCCAGGGCGGCAGCAGTGATCGGCCGGCCAGCACATCCCATGTGCCACCCAACCCAGGGCAGGTAGGTCTCGGGCATGCCTGGCAGCCTCTGTCAGTGCCTCAAGCCCCAGCAGCAGCAGCAGCAGCAGCAGCAGTGGCAGTGGCAGTAGCGGTGGCGGCAGTGCCCGCAACCTGCCCGCCCAGGTGTGAGCGGCCCCAAGCGGGCAGTGCGTTCCATCAGCCGCCGGCCGGGCGCACACGCATGCAGGTGAAGTCACCGGCGCCTGCTTTCCCACAGGCCTGAGAGTCAATGCCAAGAGGCTGTGGGAAAGCAGGTGCCGTGAGCTGGTGATCCCAAAGGCCTGATAGCCAGGCAGTGGAGGTGGTGTTGGAACTGGGGAGTGGTGAGCGGGCAGAACACGGCCCTGATTGGGCCAGTCGCTATGACGCCCACTGTAGCCAGCACATGCCTGATCAGGGGGTGGGGCCAGCAGCCAACCTCGCAGCCCCTCCCCACTGCAGGCCTTCCCCTGATCAGACTCTCCCATCCACATCAAGAGCAGGGCGCTCAGAGCCTGGACCCTTCCTGGCAGCCCCGAGTCCCTGGGGTTAAAAATTCTGATGGCCCTGCCCAGAGAGTAGAGGTGTCTGAGGGGCAGGGACAGGGACCACAGGCCTCCAGGGAGCACCGCAGAGTTGGCAATGAGAGGAGAGGGCCTGTGAAGGGGGAGAAGGTGAAGCCAGTGGACATCAGCCCAGAATCCAGCCCTTCCCCTCCTGAGGCAGCAGGACCTAAACCCAAAACCTCAGCCCAAATTGGAAGAGCCTGAGGGAGCTTCAGGAAGCTCTACGCAAAGCTGCACATTGAGAATGAGAGACTTCGTGAAGCCCTGACCCATACCACACTGCGGCTGGAGCAGCTCAAGGTGGAGCTTGAACGTGCCATGCAGAGGAAAGAGCACTTTGCAGAGAGGCTGGCCATCCTGGAGCTGGCGATATTTGAGTGCAGGGCCCTGGAGTGCAAGGCCGCTGAACTGGAAGAGGAGCTGAAGGGCCTGTCCAATCTCCAAGCTGACAACCAGTGCCTCAAGGATGAAAATGTGGCCCTGATCTGCGTCATCAGCAAACTGTCCATGACCCCAGAGGACTTGCCCCTGCACCCGCATTTATACAGCTGCTTTTGCCACATTCACCCCTTCCCTGTGTGAACATGAGTGACAGGGCTGTCGAGGAGTCTCTGAGAAGCTTCCTTGAGATCTCCAGGTTAGGAGGGGAGGACAGATCCCCCAGGAGCCAAGGGGGCCATCTGAGGCCAGGATGGAGATGGGAGGCTGAGCCAGGTAGGGGGACCAGGGCTGCAGGCAGGACCAGAAAGGAACTGGGGACCAGGAAGTGCCAAGACCAGTAGCCAGGACCAGAGTAGTCACCCAGAGGTCCCCTTTCACATGTGCTGCCACCAGTCACCACTCCAGCCCCTGAGCAGGAATCCTAGAATGTGCCAAGCATCCAGCCGGCCTGGGTCAGGTGAGCCTGTATATAGGGTCCATGTGCAATAGGGAGGGATGTCTTCTATTTTTTGCTGCCCCCTCCCCATCGCTGTCCCGGGCAGGGGAAGAAGGTATTTTCAGACATAGCATAGGCACCACAAGTAAAAGTTGTGAAGTTGCAAAAAAAAAAAAAAAAAGAGCAGGCCGGCTGGCCAAATACCCCCTCTCTTGCCACCACCCACCCCCGCCAGCCCCACCCTTGGTCAACCTGCCCCACCGCAATAGGCCCACAGCCCCTCCCCGTGGCTGTCTGCCCCTGATTGCACCCCCCCACCCCAAGAGGGGGCAGGGCTGGGCAGCCAACATCCTGCAGCCCCTCCCCAGGCTGGCCTCACCCCTGATCCCCCCACCCCAATAGGGGGCAGGGCTGGCCAGCCAATCTCCACCAGCCCCACCCCAGATTGCCCCCCCACCACAATCAGGAGCAGGGCTGGCTGGCCAACTACCCATGGCTCCTCCCCCAGGCCACTGGCCCTGATCGCCACCCCCCAACCCATTTGGAGGGGGTGGCTGCCCAGCCCACCAACCACAGCCCCTCCCCATGGCCAGCCCCACCCCCAAGCAGCCCCCCAACCCCAATCAGGCTGGCAAGTGGGGGGAAGTTGGGAGCAATCAGGCCAGTGGCAGGGGGTAGTTGGGGGCAAACAGGCTGGCAAGGGAGGCAGTTGGGGGCGATCAGGCCAGCAGTTAGGGGTGATCAGGCTGGCAAACAGAGTGGTTAAGGGAAATCAGACAGGCAGGCAGGCAGGTGAGTGGTTAAGAGCCAGAGGTCCTGAATTGCGAGAGGGATGTCCGACTGCTGGTGCAGAATCGGGCCTAAACTGGCAGTCTGACATCCCCCAAGGAGTCCCAGATTGGAGAGGGTGCAGGCCAGGCTGAGGGACCCCTCTCCCCCCAGTGCACGAATTTCATGCACCGGGCCTCTAGTCCTATATAATAAAAGCCTAATATGCAAATAGACCGAATGGTGGAACAACCAGTGGAATGACCAGTCGCTATAATGTGCACTGATCACCAGGGGGTAGATACTCAATGCAGGAGCTTCTGTCAGCATGCAGGCCCCAGGCCAGCCAAGGTGGGTGCCAGTGGGGACCCCCCCGATCGCCTTGCCAATCACCCCAAGAGGGAGGTGACCAGCGGTGGCAGCAGGGGGCAGGGCCAGTGGGCGAGCAGGCCGGTGCTGCCCCCCCCAAATTGCTCTGCCAGTCACCTCCAAGGCAGGTTCCAGCGGGGGTCCCCCAATTGCCCCACCAGTCACCCCACAGATTGGCCCTGATCGCTGGCCAGGCCTAGGGACTCTACCTGTGCACAAATTTCATGCATCGGGCCTCTAGTAATTATATAAGTTCTTTGGTTTATCTCTTTTCATTCCCCCAACCCCACATCAAATTATGTCAGTCTGTTCTATGCCTCCATGCTTCAGGTCTTGTTTTTTTGGTCAATTCATTTTTTTCATTAGATTCTACAAATAAATGAGATCATATGATATTTGTCTTTCTCATATTGGCTTATTTCACTGAGCATAATATTTTCCAGGTCCATTTATTTTGTCCCAAAGGGTAATATATCCCTCTTTTTTTTACAGTTGCATAGTATTCCATAGGGTAAATGTCCCACAGTTTTTTTTATCCATTCATCTACTAATAGTCACTAAAGCTATTTCCAAATCTTAGCTATTGTAAACAATACTGCAATGAACATAGGGGTGTATATATTCTTTCTAATTGGTGTTTTGGGATTCTTTGGATATATTCCTGAAGTGGGATCACTGGGTCAAATGGAAGTTCCATTTTTAATTTTTTGAGGAAGCTCCATACTCTTTTCCATAGTGTGTGCACCAGTCTGCATTCCCACCAGCAGTGCACTAGTATTCCCTTTTCTCCGCATCCTTACCAGCATCTGTCAGAATCTATAGATTGCTTTGGGTAGTATAGATATTTTAATGACGTTAATTCTTCCAATCCATATCCATGGTATATGCATCCATTTGTTTGTATCTTTCTCTATTTATTTTTTCAATATTCTATTGTTTTCCAAGTACAGGTCTTTTACCTCCTTGGTTAAGTTTATTCCTAGGTATCTTATTTTTTTGTTGTTGCAATGGTAAATGGGATTGTTTTTTAGTTTTTCTTTCTGAGAGTTCATTATTGCTGTATAAAAATGCCATCGATTTCTAGGGTTTTCTATGTACAATATCATGTCATCTGAGAATAATGACAGTTATACTTCCTTCTTTCCAATTTGAATGCCCTTTATCTACTCTTGTCTGATTGCTGTGGCTGGGACTTCAAGTACTATCTATCCTAATATATAAAGAACCAGGGTCCGTCATGACCTAAACAAGGGGACAGATGACTAATCACCAGGCTAGGGAGCTGAGGGAGTGGAAGCTGGAACAGCAGGCTATGGAGCTGAGGGAGTGGGAGCTGATCAATCGGTGGCAGCGGTGACTGGCGAGCGGCTGGAAGTCAGATTTCTTGGTTCCTCCTCCAGGCCCTCAGACTCCAATCAGTCAGTGGTGGAGTCGGGGCGGAACTGGGGACTGGCTCCCTTAGTCATGCTGAGGTTCAATCTCAAGAGGACAGGCCAGGCACCAACAGACCAGCACTGCCGGCATGATCCCTACAGCGCTGCCGGCCTCCTGGAACTTGGCCTCAGGCACTGCGGCTGCTTCCCCTCCCTAGATGCTCCACAAGGAAGAAAGGATACCGCCAGCAGTGCCAGGTCACTCAAGCCAGCCCAGCCCACCCCACTCCAGATGACGTATGATCACTGCACACGGAAGGAATGTAGTAAAAAAAACAAAAACCGATGACCAAGGACCTGCCTCCAGGAGCTCTTGGGAGCCTCTGAGTGCTGGGCACCCCAACTATTTTAGGGGCTTCAGGTGAGTGAGGGATTCAGAGGGGTCAGGAAACCTCCCTCTAGGTAAAGCTGTCGGTCTGATCACAGATCCATCTGTCCTGCCATCTGCCAACAGCCGCCTCCACAGAGAATGGAAGAACAAAGGAAGGGGGCAGTTCTGCAAATCCCAGAGGGAATCTAGGGTCCCAGGTACTCTGCCCCATCTGCTGACACTTTCAGTTTCTCCCCGAGTCAAAGGCGCCACCCAAGAGACCCCAGATGGGCACCTGGCGCAGCCACCTCTCCGCGTTTGCCTGTTCGTCTTTGTCTCTGTGTCTGTGTCTGTCAGGCTGTCCCCGAGCTTGCCTCCACTTCTAGAACTAAGCTTCCGGTATAGCGACAACCCGCGAACTCTCATCCCTTTACTATGGCAGGATACTTGCCCCCCACAGGCTACACCCCTTCGCCCCCTCCTCCCTACCCTGTGACTGCTGGGTACCGAGAGCAGGTGCAGCATCCTGGGCCTGGACTGGTGCCAGTGCCAACCCATGTGCCTGCCCCTGCTCCAGGCTTCTTTCTCTTCCCCTTGCCCAGCCCCAGTGCCCTAAGGCCTGCTACTGGGCCTGCTGCCCTCCTCTTGCCACTTCCCGGGGTGCCTTCTGGCTTCAAATTCTCGGTGCCAATTGATCAGATCTTGATTCACCAGAGGGCTGTGCGAGTGGAAACGCTCCTAGGCTGGGAGATAAGTAACTGGTATGAACTGCGCCCAGGGGCTGGACTGCCCCTGGGTCAGGCGGCTGAAGAGAGCAACTGCTGTGCACATCTGTTCTGCGGAGCCCGCCAGCCCCTTTGTGTCCATCTGGTGGACCCTAGGGACCAAGAGATGGAAGTACAGTCACCACCGGGCACCACCATTGGCCATGTGCTGCAGACCTAGCATCCCTTCCTCCCCAAGTTCTCCATTCAAGATGTAGATCCTGCTGGACCTGTGGCTGTGGCACAGACACCAACTTTTAGGTGAAGACTCTGGATGAGTCCACATTGTGGGCCGCATCAGCAAGCAGTGGGGTAGGGGGTGCTGCTCCAAGAAGCCCTCATGGATGCAGATTAATTTGGCTTGCAGTTCCCGCTGGATCTGGATGTGAGAGTGAAGGCTGTACTGCTGTGAGCCACATTCCTCATTGACTACATGTTCTTTGAGAAGAGAGGAGGCACTGGGCCCTCTGCCATCACCAGTCAGACGGCATCTCAGGGTGAGGACCATCACCTCAGCCAGAACTCAAGATGGTCACCTGGCCTGGCTTGGTCCCTCCTCAGAGGCAGCCCCTTTCCTCCATGTTCACTGTAGAGGACAGACAGGGATGCCTAAGAGGCTGGGGCCATGGTGCCCCATCCCTACCCTACTCCCCTGGCCTCCTTTGTTATGGGTTCACTCAGCGAGATAGACCACCGACTCAGAATTTAATTTTAAGAGCCTTTATTAAGCTGGCCAGCTGACTACAGGTACAGCACCCTGCTGAAGCACAGGCTGAACTGCAGCCCAGACTACAGGAGTTACAGCATTTTTATTTGCAAAAACCATAAAGTTACAAAACCTTATTTCCCGACACAGTATAGTATCAGTACCTTCCTATCTATGTGTTTTAGGAACAGAGAGTACAGCATATTGAGAAGGGGCCATGAGACCATATCTCAAGGCCTGGCCTGATGTCAGTACCTTCCTATCTATGTGTTTTAGGAACATACAGCACAGCGCGTCCCATCTGGCCAAAGTGCCAGATATGCAGCCCAGCACATTCCCTACTGGTTTTATGTACATGAGTCAAATCATTGACTCTTTTGGGTCATTGTTGGGGAGGGAGTTATACTGACCCCTGAGGAATTCTTTGCAAAATAATGTCAGTGTGCCTGTTTATAAGATAAGGGCCTCGAACGAGGGTCGGAAGAGTCCTGGACTCTCTATTTTGCCTGGGCTGTCTTAAGCCGGGTGTGATGAAGCCACGTTGGGATCCCATTGACCTTGACTGCCATGGGGGTGGTCCTTTCCAGGTAGGAGTTAGTCCTTGGGTGGCAAATTTCTTTACCCAAACAGAGTCACTAACTTGGAAGGGATGAACCGGATACATGCAGATCATCTCGGACGTGCTTCTGGTCTGCTTTCTGGGTAGACTGTAAAGCCTGAAAGAACTTGAGTAAACTGGTGAGATGAGTAGTTCAGTGTCTGGAAGAGTCACTAGACTCTGTAAAGGCCCCACTGGTTTTAGGGCAGCCTCCCAGGCTGCTTCGTCTGCAGCCTAGTTCCCCCTTGCTTCTGGGGAGTCAGTGCCAGTTGGTCCATAGTCCTTGCTCTGCTCATGTCTGTCTAACTGCCTACTATATTACCTCAAGGATCCTGGCTCTGAATTCTTTCAGGAAAAATGGGCGTTGGATTTCTTCTGTAACTGCTTCATCCTGAGGAGGGTCAGAAGTTTCTCTCAGAGCCAAGAGATCCTTGCTGTCTGTCAGAGGGACGATGAGGCCTGGGCATAGAAGGAGGTGGGCTTGTGACCTGGCAGAGACAAACTGTAACAAATGGTTGTGCTTGGTAGCAGCTTGTGGCCTTGAGTCCAGCATAGTTCAGATAAGTAAAAATCAACATAAAACTATCTTTCCCTGCTCTCCCTGCCAATGCCTCCCCTTTTTCTGCATTAACCATTTCCTCAGTCCTTACTGTCTCTCTGGCCCCTTTGGCCTTTTTCCTCATTTATTGCCAGGAGGACCTTTGCCATCCGGGCGTTTAAACCTGCCATCAGGTCCTCCCGATTGTTAAAAACCTTCTGGACCACCTCAACCAACTCAGAGATTGATTTCCCCTCAAAGCCCTCTAACTTCTGCAATTTTTTTCCGAATATCTGGGGCCGACTGGGAAACAAATGCAACAATGACAGCCCTCCGACTTTCCGGGGCATCAGGGTCAATGGGGGTATACACCCAATAGGCCTCGCACAGCCTCTCAAGGAAAGCTGCCAGGCTCTCATTGGGCCCCTGGACTGTCTCTGTCACCTTAGAGAGGTTTGTGGGTCTCCGAGCAGCAGCTCGGATGCCCCACAATAGAGTCTGGCAATACCAATTGAGAGCCTCCTTTCCCCTGTCACTATTAGGGTTCCAGTCGGGTCGCCTGGAGGGAACCAAAGCCTCTAATCTGTCTTGGTCAGATGTAGGCTGCCCATCTGGACCTAGTACAAATTTCCTCCCTTCCGCCTTGACCCTCTCTCTCTCTTCTGAAGTGAAAAGGGTTTGCAGCAGCTGCTGACAATCATCCCAGGTAGGTTGGTGGGTAAAAAACACAGACTCCAAAAGAGAGATTAACCCCTGTGGGTTCTGGGAGAAAGAAGGATTCTGGTTCTTCCAATTGTACAGGTCACTGGTAGAAAAGGGGACATAGAGCATGAAAGGCTGCCCGTCTGGACCCAGATCTAGAGGGCCTGCCTGCCGTAGTGGCAACATAGGAACTGCAGGACTGGCGGTTGTTGCAGGGTCCCGCAGGTTCTCCCCCCGCCCCCCCTCTGTCTCCATACATTGTCCCTTGCCTAGTATGAGGAGAGGAGAATGGAGTCGGGTCCTGAACTGGTGTTTCCGGAGGAAAGGAAACCAGCTGTGGAGGGGGCAGGGGTTCCGGGTCGGGGTATTTAGCCACCATCGGACCGGCAGGTGGGGGAGCATATAGGGGAGGCCTGACCCCAGGGAGTGCCTCCTCACTTGGACCTTTCAGAATAGGGGGAGTTTTGCCCTTCTGGGCTGAAGCCAAGAGGACTGTCTGTCTCTGTCTCAATTTCTTTTTCTTATTCTGACAACTCTTTAACCACCTTGGTTTTTCAGTCAAAATATCGACCCACACTTGAATATAGGGAATTTGGTTGGGGTGACCCAGCCGGCCGTAGACAACATGGTGAACCCAAAAAGCAGTGGTTAAATCAGAAGTCCCTACGTCTGGCCATCCCACCTGGGAAGTGGGATACTCCCGTTCACAGAATTTCTGCAAATCAAAAGCATTAACATCATAACCATAACCTGCAGCTTGCTCCTTGAAGTCCTGAAAATTTTTCAAAAAACATTGCAGTGGGGTGCACACAGAAGCAAATGATGACCCCTGACCCATTTTGACAAAGACAAAGACAACAAAGAACAAAGACAACAAACACCAGACAAACAAACCCAGTGCAGCCTAAAGCCGCACAAACAAGGGACCCCGGCCACCGTTGTGGCCGCAGGTCAGGACCAGGAGTACCACTGCATCCAGCCCTCCATATAAGTCCTTCCGTGGGATGTCCCAATTCTAAATTAATGACCGGTCTTCCTTACCTCTCTCGAGAGTCCAGGTGGCTCGGTTTCCGAATTGAAAGTTTTGGGTGGAGTCTCCTCCGCCTCCCTGGGACCCGGGACGGAGACTGGAGGCCTCCTTGGTAGTCGTTCCCCACAGGGATGTGGGGTATCTCGCTGCGTGCCCAGCAATAAATTGGGGAGAGCATTCTGCCTTAAATAGGGGGTCCCTCTCACCCCTGCCAGGGGAGAGCCTCCTGCCCTAAATAAGGGGTCCCTCTCACCCCTGCCGGGGATCTCGCTGGGGGCCTCTAAATGTTATCAGTTCACTCAGCGAGATAGACCACTGACTCAGAATTTAAATGTAAGAGCCTTTATTAAGCTGGCCAGCTGACTACAGGTACAGCACCCTGCCGAAGCAAAGGCTGAACTGCAGCCCAGACTACAGGAATTACAGCATTTTTATTTGCAAAAACCATAAAGTTACAAAACCTTATTTCCCGACACAGTATAGTATCAGTACCTTCCTATCTATGTGTTTTAGGAACAGAGAGTACAGCATATTGAGAAGGGGCCATGAGACCATATCTCAAGGCCTGGCCTGATGTCAGTACCTTCCTATCTATGTGTTTTAGGAACAGACAGCACAGCGCGACCCATCTGGTCAAAGCGCCAGATATGCAGCCCAGCACACCTTCACCTATCGCCCCCACAGAAAGGTATGTATGAGAGCCCTTCCCTTGCTACCTCTCACCACTGTCTCTGGCCATCCCTCAGCACACAGGCATATAGGCTTTCAAACTTGCCCTACTCACTTCCTCTCATCCCCTTCCAGGGCCTCTGCTCTGGATGGGGCCTTTACAACAGAGCTGGGGTGGGAAAGGTTAAAAAGCACCAAAGCTGGCTGATATGGCCACTCACCTCTGCCTCAGGTTGACCAATTAGTTCAGCCTCAGATGTGACACTCAGAGGGGATCCCTACTTCCCCAGCAATGGCTCTAGGACCTTGGCCCCAGTGCCAACCTCCTCTCCCCCTTGGCCTTCTCCTCTGCTGCAGCTCTGTGTGCCTTACTTAACCACCCCTTCCTTCCCTGTTCCTACAAAGGAGGCTGCATCTTTGTATGTTATATTCATATAAACTTTGTAACGTTTTGGGAAAACAAAACAAACAAATGATGACCAAGAGAATGCCACAGTCAATGTCCAGAGTCTGGCTCAGGAGAACAGAGAGAAGAGAGAATTCCATAAGTTGACTGATGTCAAGATATTTCTAAGTGACTGCCTGGTGTGTGACAGTTGTGTGACCTCAGAGGAAGGAGTCCAAGTTTCTCAGCAGAACACCAAGGACTTCTGTGTTCTGAATCTTAATAAGAAGGAACTTTAAATGAGAAGGAAGAGAGCAGTTGGCCCACAGACAACTACGCAGACAGATAGGGCTCATGGCTGGCGAGCACAGTGGCGGTGGCAGGAGCCTCTCCTGCCTCCATGGTAGTGCTAAGGAGCAGTGAGCTGACTGGTAAGGATCAGCGAGCAGGCGGACGGTAAGGAGAGAGGCGTACTGGACTGCGAGAGGGATTTCCATGGGAAATGGGCCTAAGCCAGCAGGCGGACATCCCTGAGGTGTCCCAGATGAGAGAGGGTGCAGGCTGGGCTGAGGGACCCCCGCCCCCCCAGTGCATGAATTTCGTGCATCGGGCCTCTACGATATATTAAAAGCCTAAGCAACCATTATGACCAAACAACCTGAACACCTGGAATGACTGGCTGACCAGTTGCTATGACACACTCTGACCACCCAGGGGCAGATGCTCAATGCAGGAGCTTCCCCCTGGTGGTCTGTGTGCTCCCACATGAGGGGTGCCACTCAGCCAGAATCCAGGCTCATGGCTGGCAAACACAGCTGTGGCAGTGGGAGCCTCTCCCAACTCTGTGGCAGTGCTACTGAGTGGTGGTGGCAGGTTCAGTGGCCCGGGATGAACACAAGCACACAATACCATCTCAGGCTCCTCCCTGGCCACCTGCCACTTGGCACACTGCTACATCCCTCAGGGGATGTCAGACTACTGGTTTAGGTCCTAAACCTGCAGTCAGACATCACCCAAGGGGTCCTGGATTTCAAGAAGGCGCAGGCCAGGCTGAGGGACCCACTCCCACTCATGCCTGAATCTGTGCACCAGGCCCCTAGTGTTGAATAACAGTGGTGAAAGCAGACATCCTTGTCTTGTGCCATTCTTAAGGGAAACACTTTTAGGTTTTGCCCATTGAGAATTATGTTGGATGTAGGTTTGCTATATATGGCCTTTATTATGTTAAGGTATGATCCCTCTATTCCCACTTCACTAAGAGTTTTTATCAAAAATGGGTGTTGGATTTTGTCAAATGATTTTTCTGCACCAAATGATATGATTATGTGATTTTTGTCTCTCAATTTGTTTATGTGATGTATCACATTTAACAATTTGTGAATATTGTACCAGCCTTGAATCCCCAGAATAAATCTCACTTGATCATGGTGTATGATGTTTTTAATATATTGCTGTTTCCAATTTGCTAATATTTTGTGAGGATTTTAACATCTGTGTTCATCAGAAATATTTTTCCTGTAATGTTCTTTCTTTGAAGTGTCTTTATTTGGCTTTGGAATTAGGATAATTATGGTTCTGTAAAAACATATTGGATATGTTCCTTCCTTTTGAATTTTTTTGGAATAGTTTGATGAAGGATATGTGTTATTTCTTCTTTGAATGTTTGGTAAAATTCACATGTAAATCCATCCTGTGCAGGACTTTTGTTTGCTAGAAGTTTTTCATTTGTTTTGTTTTTAATTACCGCTTCAATTTCATCAGTTGTTATTGGCCTACTAAGGATTTCTTATTCTTCCTGATTGAGTTTTAGAAGATTGGATGTTTCTAGGAATTTGTCCTTTTTGCCCAGATTGTCCAGGGTTTTTTTTTGTGTGGTTTTTTTTTGGGGGGGAGGGGGGCATATTGTTGTTCATAGTATTTGCTTACAATCCTTTGTATTTCTGTGGTGTCTGTTGTTATATTTCATCTTTCATTTATTATTTTATTTTGGGGGGGGGTCCTCTTTCTTTGTTTCTTGATTAGTCTGGGTAGGGGTTCATCAATCTTTTTATCTTTTGAAAGAACCAGCTCTTGGATTTTTTTAAAATCTTTTGTACTGTTTTTTTGTTTTGTTTTTGCCTCTGTGTCATTTATTTCTACTCTGATCTTTTTTATTTCCTTCCTTCTGAGAGGGTTAGCTTGACATGCAGGCAGACAGGGCAGGGGTCCAATGGAAAACAAAGGCAAGTGCAACATAGGCAGAGGCAGACAGAGCACTTTGACCAAGCCTAATCACAGGAATCAACCATGAGACATAATAAAATGTTTCTGACTAAAAGTGGGTGGTATATGAAACTAGGGAGGGTCTGCAACAATAAGGTGAACTGACACACAGAAACAGGAAAAGTTCAGGTCTATTGCTGAATAAGAACAATCCAGGGAATTAATCAGGTGAAGACATAGATATAGAGCAGGCTTGTTACAAGGCTTGATGGGCAGTCCATTATTGGACCTCCGTCCCCATGAGGGGAGTCTGAATCTGCTTGTAATACATTCCACACTTTTGTTTAAATCTTTTGATCTGCATTTTCATTCTTTGGCTTCAAAGTCATGACCCCAGGAAAAAACCTTGGCTCACCATTATAGTTATCAGCTTTGGGGTACGTTGGGCATCTAGCTCTCCACATCAAACAGTGAGCCTATGGAACCTATTGCTTCTTTTGATGTGTCCTTTGTAATTTTGGAGGCATTGCTGGGTGTCTGTCAGGCACGTAATCAGGCTGCTGTCTCTAGCATTTTTCTCTTTCACTTTTCTTTTTTTAAATTTTTTAAAATTAAATCCTTATTGTTCAGATTATTACAGTTGTTCCTCTTGTTCCCCCCCATAGCTCCCCTCCACCCGGTTCCCACCCCACCCTCTGCCCTTACCCCCCCCACTGTCCTCATCCATAGGTGTACGATTTTTCTCCAGTCTCTTCCCGCACACCCTACACCCCTTCCTCCCCGCCGAGAATAGTCAGTCCAATCTTTTTCTATGCCCCTAATTCTATTATATTCACCAGTTTATTCTGTTCATCAGATTATTTATTCACTTGATTTTTAGATTCACTTGTTGATAGATGTGTATTTGTTGTTCATAATTTGTATCTTTACCTTTTTCTTCTTCTTCCTCTTTTTAAAGGATACCTTTCAGCATTTCATATAATACTGGTTTGGTGGTGATGAACTCCTTTAGCTTTTTCTTATCTGTGAAGCTCTTTATCTGACCTTCAATTCTAAATGATAGCTTTGCTGGGTAAAGTAATCTTGGTTGTAGGTTCTTGATATTCATCACTTTGAATATTTCTTGCCACTCCCTTCTGGCCTGCATAGTTTCTGTTGAGAAATCAGCTGACAGTCATATGGGTATTCCCTTGTAGGTAACTGACTGTCTTTCTCTTGCTGCTTTTAAGATTCTCTCTTTTGTCTTTTTCTCTTGGAATTTTAATTATGATGTGTCTTGGTGTGGTCCTCTTTGGATTCCTTTTGTTTGGGGTTCTCTGCGCTTCCTGGACTTGTAAGTCTATTTCTTTCACCAGGTAGGGGAAGTTTTCTGTCATTATTTCTTCAAATAGGTTTTCAATATCTTGCTCTCTCTCTTCTTCTGGCACCCAGATAATTCAGATGTTGGTATGCTTGAAGTTGTCCCAGAGGCTCCTTACACTATCTTCATATTTTTGGATTCCTTTCCTTTTGTTTTTCCGGTTGGGTGTTTTTTGCTTCTTCGTATTTTAAATCTTTGACTTGATTCTTGGGATCCTCTAGTCTGCTCTTGGATCTCTGTATATCATTCTTTATTTCAGTCAGTGTATGGTTAATTTCTAGTTGTCCTTTTTTGTAACCTCGAGGGTCTCACTAGATTTCTTGAGGGTCCCACTAAATTTATCGGCGGTTTCTAGAAAATTCTTGCAAACCCTTACAACCATGGTTTTGAACTCTATATCCAGTAGTTTGCTTTCCTCCACTTCTGTCATTTGTGACCTGTTTCTTTGTCTCCACATTTTGGCTGCTTCCCTGTGTTGATAGAGTAGCTTTCTGTGCTAGTTGTACTATAAGGCCCAGTGGCTCAGTCTCCCCAATTACCTGAGGTGGAAACTCTTGGTGCTCCCCTTTGTGGGCTTTGGGCACAGTCTTGTTGTAGTTAAGCCTTGATTGTTGTAGGTATCACTGGGAGGAATTGACCTCCAGGCCAATTGGCTGTGAGAATAACTGTGTCTGCAGTGGAAGAACTTCTGTGCTGGAGACACCCTTCTGGGGCAAGACTTGCTTCAGTGGGGCTTTGGTGCTCACTGAGTCTTCCCCCTGAGTGTGTCCCTTATGGATCTGAGGAGTTGTAATCTGGATGGTCCCACTCTTACCACTGGGTACACTGGCTCTTGGATCTAAGGAGGTGCTAATTTATCCTCTGTCTGAGGCTACCCAACAGTAGCTATGGAGTGATCTGCAGATTCCTATTCTTTGTTTGGGGTTTGGAGGTGCCCAGATGAGGCCCAGCTGTGAAGCAATGCAAGCTGCTGTGGGGCCTTGGGCCTTCTTTTGGAAGTTCTGGGTCTCTCTGACCCAGCTGCAGTTTGTTAGGTAATTTTCAGATTGCAAAGGGCCAGGCCTTTCCCTAACCGGTTTGGCTCAGTGGATAGAGCGTTGGCCTGCGGACTCAAGGGTCCCAGGTTCGATTCTGGTCAAGGGCATGTACCTTGGCTGTGGGCACATCCCCAGTAGGGGCGTGCAGGAGGCAGCTGATCGATGTTTCTCTCTCATTTATGTTTCTAACTTTCTATCCTTCTCCCTTCCTCTCTGTAAAAAAAAAAAAAAATATATATATATATATATATATATATATATATATATATATTAAAAAACAAAGGGCCAGGCCTTTCATATGCAAAAGCCTCTGTGCACAGCTTGGGTGGGGTGGGATCTCAGGGGATCAACAGGGTGGAACAAGCAGCTATGGCTGCTCCTCAGTCCTACCCTAAGAGGCAAACACCTCTGAGAGAAGGCCGCCCTCAAGTTCCAACCGATGCCAGACAGTCCAGTTTCTCCCTGTATGAGTCTGGGTCCCCAGAGACTCACCCGGAACTGGAGTTAAGAGCAGTTGGGAGCTTGAGACTCCCTCTCGATTGAAAAAGACAACAGCGTCCTAAGTTGCTAGCCCTTTCCACGTGCACCTCTGTACCTCTGCACTTTACTTCCACACCTCCCCTGAGTCTCAGTGTGCTTTTCTCTTTCCTTCTAGTTGTAGAATTTCCACTTAGCCAGCCTTCCTGTGGTTCTGGATGATGTCAGTTTTGTCTTTTAGTTATATTTTTGAAGTGGTTGTGCGAGGCAGCAATTTCCAGTGTTTACCTATGCCACCATCTTGGTTTCTCCTTCTCTTTCACTTTTCCAAAAGTGGTCTCTGACCTTTGGCCATTGAAAGCAGGCATGGGTCAGCCACTTAAATGCCACTAGGGTGGCTGCCGCATAAAAAGGCTCCCATGGAAGGATAAACTGGTTGTTGCACCAGGTTAGAGAGCTGTAGGCTTCCTGCCAGTTGCAAGACAAAGTCCAACCAATGACTAAATGAGTACTTGGGTCCCTGCCCAGGCTCTGAAGATCAAAGAGGCAAATTCCTCCCTCTGGTTCGAGAATTTCAAATGTCCTTACATGAGTAAAGACCTCTCAGAGGTGTCTGAGGTTAAACCCTAAAACATGCAAGAGCCTCATAGGGGCTCCAGAATACAACTGTAATTAATCTTTGACCCATCCAGGGAGTGCACATAAGGACTGGTTTCTTGGTGCTCTGGGTCCTCATGGCTGTTTTAGACTACTAGGGAGAGAAACTGAGGCAAGTAAAAAGAGGGAAATGACCAGCAGTTTCACTGCCTCTGTGATTTCTCTCTATAAGCAGCACACTACATACAGCCCAACCCTGGCCTGTTCCCTTGTTAGGATTTCTATTACTAGAGATCCGTTTAAATTTTCCTGCCTTTTTCCTCCCCATGTCCGAGGTTGCAGGTAGAGGGACACTATGTTCTTTGAATCCTGGTCCAGGCCAGTTAATCTACCATTCTCGGTGTCCCTTACCAATGATAGGCCCAGGCATGTGTGAGCAAAAGGATTCCATCATCCCCTTAATGCTTCCTTGGACCTGACCCCCAGAGACCTGATTTCTTCCAGCTCCTTGCAGTGACCTTGTGGGGACCAGAGGGTTTTGGGGTCCTCAATAGAATGTTAAGGGAACCAAAGAGGCAATGCCTTTGCCTGAGGGGCACAGCTTGTCCCTGATGTTCACACCATGCCATGTGCTGGAGAGCATTTGAAGCTGGATGTGGAGGTAGATTAGGGAATTTTCCATATATCAGGGCAATAGATCACAAGACAGGATGGAGGAGGACTGCAAAGTTTGGATTTACAACAGTGCTCAAAGCCTTTTAGTACTTTCTACAGTGCTCCCCTGCAATTCCTAGGACTTTTGAAATGCAAGTAAGTGGTCAAAAACTCTAGTCTGGGCCATATTTAAAAGTGCAAGTTTCTGGGGAAAATGTAGCCACTTGTAAAGATCAGATTAACTAATTTCAACATTGTTTGCTGGATCACCTACTTTTATCTTTTTTTTGCAAAAAGCCTGTAAAGTATAATGTCTTTTACTTTGTTGAAAGTGTACTTTGAAACTAAGTATGTTTAAAATATGTTCATAAGGGTCAATCTAAGGAATGTTGGCTGTTTGCTTTTCTTGCTTATTGGAAATTGAGGCTTCTAAGAATTATTAGTTGAAAATTGTATGATTTGGGTAATAAAAGGCATGGTGCATAGAGATGCTTTTTGAAAAGTAGTTATTCCTAAAAATTGTAAAAAGGTTCATGAAAATTATAGAAGGTTTCTAAAGGAAAATATTAAAAGGAAATTAAAACAAGGCCAAACAGTGTGGGCAATTTGAAGCCAGCTTGTAACTAACAAACCATTATCTTTCCCAGGCAAATACATAGAGCAAATGATAAAAACAAATAAACAAACAAAAAACAAAACGAAACAAAACGCTCCCTAATGAGAGAAAAGGAGCAGGAAAGGGGAAAGGGAAAAAGGGCCATTTTACTCTCTAGGCATAGAAGCCAGTAGTCTAAAGGCTTGGCAAGATAAAGTTACCAAGTGCTTCTCATGATTTCTGGGAAGGCCACAACAAAGTAACAGGGAATCTTAAGAATTAATCTGTACCAGAATATTCAACAGAGGAATTTTAAGACCTATGGACAAGAGGGTGTATGATGGCTTGGACCCCCACCCAGCCTGCTCTTTGTATTGGCTAGGGGGCCCATATGCTTGATTAACCAGATGTATACCTTACTTTTTCGATAAAGATACATACTTTAATTGCTTTGATAAATTGGCTTTCCATAATACAGTCAAGGACTCTCATATAAACTTACTCTTATGAGAAGACAAGATTCAGGTTTTGTAACTTTTGTCGAAAGTATTGTTAATTTTTAAACTTTGTTTTTCAAATACAGGGAAACAAAACAATTTGGCAAATTATATATTTTTCTTCCTACCTAATCCATCCAGAATTTGACAACTCATAATAAATAAGTCATAGCAATACATTTCTTTGCATGAATTCAATAAGACCAGTTTCCAATGATAGTTTTGTTAACCAAGACTTTGACTGGCGTGTCATGTCTGTGATAGACATGCTTGGAATCTGAATGTCACTAGAATACTTGAAGCCAATGTGAGCATCTTAGAGAAAAGCCTGGTACTTTGCTTGGTCATGTGGTTCATGGTAGTCTTTCCATGTAAGGAACAAGGGAAGGTTGCTTTCCTGAGAGATAGCAAGAAAGGAACTTCAAGACATTTTGGGAACCTCAAAACCTTAAAGGAATTCACCCAAGTCTACAGGTATTGCAAGAAAGCCTGAGGGCAACTCAGTGGCTTGGCTTTTTTGCCCCGAGGCACTCAATACAGCTCAATCATGAGATTCCAGCAAAACAGATTTTAAAAGAGCCTAAACAGTCAATTACTACTGTTATTATATTCTTACAAACAATCAGGCCTAATTAAAACTAGACTTAATACAATAAATGGATTGGCCTTTAATAAGAATAAGGGTGATTTTAGGGAGAAAAATTAAATTTTAGCAGACTATATAATACACAATTGTGAGTTGGCTCCACTTAATTGTTTCAAAGTTTTATTTTTCAGCTATGAATTGAACTGAATCCTAAATTTGTCTAGTTTTCTTGGATGTTTAGCTACAGCTCTCCAGACTGAAACTTACCTTTTTCCTACCCTTAACCTTAGAATCATTGAACACTGAAACACTTATCCTTTCACTGGACTACTTGCTATAATTCTTGTTGTTCAGTTTGTCTCCACCAAGTTGTAAGCCCTACTTGCACACAGGGAATAATACCTCTAAATACCATCACAACCTCCTTCCATGCCCAGGCCTCATCATCCCTCTAGCAGGGAATAAGTATTTCTTGGGTCTGAAGAAAAATGTTGCCCCCTTTAATGTGGGACTTGTTTACTCTTTTTACAGTCTGTTAAAAAGCAAATTATATCTTTTATATAAAATCTTTTGGTCAAATAAGTTCGGTAATCTTCTCAGGGTTTGATTTGAAGAAACTAACCTTAGACTTATGGGGGCCAAAGGGGGTCCTAGTCCTTACTAGAATTGTAGGGAAGCCTAGGAGGAAGGTACAGAATGCTTCTGGTGCCTACACATTTCTGTGTGCTGGAGGGCATATGGATCCTGGAGTAAAGGACTCTTTCCTTTAATATGAAAAACAAATAAAACAGAGTCTTGGAAGAGGAGGGTCAAAAGGGAATAGAGCAAGCCCCCCAACATTATTTGAAGTGCCCCTCCTTGTTCCCAGACAGATCATAAATTAAACCCCTATATCATCAAGAATATTACCTCACCAGTGGGTTTAAAGTCCCAGGCTTGGCTAAAGTAGATTTCTACCCTTTCTAGATAAGTCCCTCTTTACTAACAGACTGGGGATATCAAGATGGCAAAGATCTTTTGATGGTGAGGGTGGACATAGGAATAAAGCCAGAGCCATTTATACTCTCCCCAGAGCTCTGGGTAGTGGCCAAACTCTATGAACCCTCTACCTAGAGGCCATTCTTTTTAAACTTCTTTGGGAAACTCAATGGGTACTTCAAAGACATTGGACCCATCTCAGGCACTTTTAATCAGTGACACAGGTTGGTACAGGCTTCCCCATATCTGGAGGAGACGGGTTCCTGGTAGGACTACACTGGCAAGTGCTTACAGTCCAGTAGCTTAGTTCTGTTGATGGGCGCACACTAACAGGTTTTCTTCACAGGACACAGGTTACAGGAATCCTAGGTATTGCTGGTAAGAGATGGCTAATACAGTAGACACTCGCTCAAGAACCACACACAACAAGGTGCTCACCAGGGTTAACACCCTTTGCTTGGAAGTGGGACACCTATGTCAGGAAAGGGCAGAATTCCACAGAAGATGCCAGACATCTTTCTGTGTGTTTTCTGTCAAGTGGGAAGCTCATCATCTTCACCCCATGAGAGCAGCCCATTGAGCGGCATTATTTTTTTTTCTTTTCTTTTCTTTTTTTTTTTTTTATTGCTTAAAGCATTACAAAGGGTATTACATATGTGTCCTTTTTTTTTTCCCCGCCTTTGACAATACCCCAGCTTCCCCTACACCTTAGTGTCTTATGTCCATTGGTTATGCTCATATGCATGCATACAAGTCCTTCGGTTGATCTCTTACCCTCCTCCTTCCTGCCCCCCAACCCTCCCCGGCCTTCCCGCTGCAGTTTGACAATCTGTGTGAGGCAGCTCTGCCTCTGTATCTATTATTGTTCAAAAGTTTATAATGGTCTCTATTATCCATGAATGAGTGAGATCATGTGGTATTTTTCCTTCATTGACTGGCTTGTTTCACTTAGCATAATGCTCTCCAGCTCCATCCATGCCGTTGAAAATTGTAAGAGTTCCTTCTTTTTTACAGCAGCATAGTATTCCATCGTGTAGATGTAACACAGTTTTCTAATCCATTCATCTACTGATGGGCACTTAGGCTGTTTCCAGATCTTAGCTATGGTGAATTGTGCTGCTATGAACATATGAGTGCATATATGCTTTCTGATTGGTGTTTCTGGTTTCTTGGGATATATTCCTAGAAGTGGGATCACAGGGTCAAATGGGAGTTCCATTTCCAGTTATTTGAGGAAACTCCATACTGTCTTCCATAGTGGCTGCACCAGTATCCATTCCCAGCAGCAGTGCACAAGTGTTCCTTTTCTCCACATCCTCTCCAGCACTTGTCCTTTGTCGATTTGTTGATGATAGCCAGTCTGACAGGTGTGAGATGATACCTCATTGTTGTTTTGATTTGCATCTCTCGGATGATTAGTGACTTTGAGCATGTCTTCATATGTCTCTTGGCTTTCTGAATGTCCTCTTCTGAAAGGTGTCTATTTAGATCCTTTGCCCATTTTTTGATTGGATTGTTTATCTCCTTTTTGTTCAGTTGTATGAGTTCCCTATAAATTTTGGAGATTAGGCCCTTATCAGATATGACGTTGGCAAATATGTTTTCCCACGCAGTGGGTTTTCTTGTTGTTTTGTTGATGGTTTCTTCTGCTGTGCAGAAGCTTTTTATTTTGATGTAGTCCCATTTGTTCATTTTCTCTTTAGTTTCAACTGCCCTAGGAGCTGTATCAGTGAAGAAATTGCTTTGGCATATGTCTGAGATTTTGTTGCCTTTGGATTCTTCTAGAATTTTTATGGTTTCCTGTCGTACATGTAAGTCCTTTATCCATTTTGAGTTTATTCTTGTGTAAGGTGTAAGTTGGTGGTCTAGTTTCATTTTGCATATATCTGTCCAATTTTCCCAACACCATTTATTGAAGAGACTATCTTGGCTCCATTGTATGTTCTTGCCTCCTTTGTCAAATATTAATTGAGCATATTGGTTCGGGCCTATTTCTGGGCTCTCTATTCTATTCCATTTATCTATATGTCTGTTCTTGTGCCAGTACCAGGCAGTTTTGAGAACAGTGGCTTTGTAATACAGCTTGATATATGGTATTGAGATCCCACCTACTTTGTTCTTTCTCAGGATTGCTGCAGATATTCGGGGTCTTTTTGCATTCCAGATGAATTTTTGGAGAGTTTGTTCTAGATCTGTGAAGTATGCCATTGGTATTTTAATGGGAAGTGCGTTGAAATTAAAGATTGCTTTGGGTAGTATGGACATTGTAATGATGTTGATTCTACCAATCCATGAACACTGTATGTTCTTCCATCTGTTTATGTCTTCCTCTATCTCTTTTTTCAACATCCTGTAGTTTTCTGAGTAGAGGTCTTTTACCTCTTTAGTTAAGCTTATTCCTAGGTATCTTAATTTTTTTGGTGTGATGGTAAATGGGATTGTTTTTATAATCTCTCTTTCTGAAAGTTCACTATTGGTGTATAGAAATGCCATAGATTTCTTGGAGTTAATTTTGTATCCTGCTACTTTGCCAAATTCATGTATTAAGTCTAGTAGTTTTTTGATGGAGTCTCTAGGGTTTTGTATGTATAATATCATGTCTTCTGCAAATAAGGACAGTTTTACTTTCTCTTTTCCAATTTGGATGCCTTTTATTTCTTCTTCTTGTCTAATTTCAATGGCTAATACTTCGAGGACTATGTTGAACAGGAGTGGTGAGAGTGGGCATCCCTGTCTTGTTCCTGTTCTTAGGGGAAATGGTGTTAGTTTTTGTCCATTGAGTATGATGTTGGCTGTGGGCCTCTCATATATGGCTTTTATTATGTTGAGGTATGATACTTCTACTCCCACCATGCAGAGAGTTTTTATCAAAAATGGGTGTTAGATTTTGTCAAATGCTTTTTCTGCATCTATTGATATGACCATGTGGTTTTTTTCTTTCAATTTGTTTATGTGATGTATCACGTTTATTGATTTATGGATGTTGTACCATCCTTGCATCTCTGGGATAAATCCTACTTGGTCATGGTGTATGATCTTTCTCATGTACTGCTGGATCCGATTTGCTAAGATTTTGTTGAGGATTTTAGCACCTATGTTCATGAGGGATATTGGCCTGTAATTCTCTTTCATTGTGTTGTCTTTTCCTGGTTTTGGTACTAGGTTGATGCTGGCTTCATAGAATGTGCTTGGAAGTGTTTCTTCCTCTTGAATTTTTTGTAGTAGTCTGAGGAGGGTAGGTTTTAGTTCTTCCTTGAATGTTTGGTAAAACTCCCCTGTGAAGCCATCTGGTCCTGGGCTTTTGTTTGCTGGAAGCTTTTTGATGACTGCCTCAATTTCTTCCATAGTTATTGGCCTATTGAGATTTTTAGATTCTTCCTGATTGAGTTTTGGAATGTTGTATTTTTCTAGGAATTTGTCTATTTCCTCCAGGTTGTCTAGTTTGTTGGAGTAGAGTTGTCCGTAGTATTGTTTAACAATCATTTGTATTTCTGTGGGGTCTGTTGTGATTTCGCCTCTATTGTTTCTGATTTTGTTTATTTGGGTCCTCTCTCTTTGCTTCTTGGTGAGCCTGGCTAGAGGTTTGTCAATCTTGTTTATCCTTTCAAAGAAGCAGCTCTTGGTTTCAATGATTTTCTGTATTGTTTTTTTGGTCTCTATGTCATTTATTTCTGCTCTAATCTTTATTATCTCCTTCCTTCTGCTCACTCTGGGGTTTTCTTGTTGCTCTCTTTCTAATTCTTTGAGTTGTAGAGTTAGATGATTCACTACCATTTTTTCTTGCTTTTTGAGATTGGCCTGTGGAGCTATAAACTTCCCTCTCAGGACTGCTTTCATTGTGTCCCGTAGGTTTTGGATTGTTGTGTTTTCATTGTCATTAGTTTCCAGGATGGTTTTAATTTCTTCTTTGATCTCATTGGTAACCCAATCAATATTTAATAACATGCTATTCAGCTTCCAAGTGGTTGAGTATTTTGGTTTTTTTTTTTTTTTTTTTTGTAGTTCATTTCTAACATTATGCCATTGTGATCTGAGAAGATGCTTGCTTTGATTTCAATCTTCTTGAATTTGGGGAGACTTTGTGACCCAATATGTGGTCTATTTTTGAATATGTCTTATGAGTCCTTGAGTAGAATGTATATTCCGTGGCTTTGGGGTGAAGTTTCCTGAAGATGTCAATTAAGTCCATCTGATCAAGTGAGTCATTTAGGGTTGCTGTTTCTTTGCTGATTGTTTGTGTAGAGGATTTATCCAGAGATTTCAGTGGTGTATTAAAGTCCCCTACTATTATTGTATTGTTGTCGATCTCTCCTTTTATATCTTCCAGGAGTTTTTTTATGTATTTGGATGCTCCTGCTTTGGGTGCATAAATGTTTACCAGGTTTATATCTTCTTGTTGTATTGATCCTTTTATTATTATGAAGTGGCCTTTCTTATCTCTGGTTATGGCCTTCACTTTGAGGTCTTTTTAGTCCAATATAAGTATTGCTACCCCAGCTTTCTTTTCCTTTCTATTTGCCTGAGAGATATTTTTCCATCCCTTCACCTTCAGTCTGTGTGAGTCCCTTCTAATGAGGTGGGTCTCTTGTAGACAGCAAATGTATGGGTCATGTTTTTTTATCCGTTCAGCCACTCGATGTCTTTTGGTTGGAGCATTTAGTCCGTTTACGTTTAAAGTTATTATTGAAAGGTACTTGTTTGTAGCCATTTCTTTTTCTGTGTGTGGCTGTTTTCTTTCTGAGCTTTTTATTTCTTCTTTTTACACCAGTCCCTTTAGCATTTCTTGCATTGCTGGCTTGGTGGTGGTGAACTCCTTTAGACTTTTTTTGTCTTTGATGCTTCTTATTTCCCCTTCAAATTTGAATGATAGCCTTGCTGGATAGAGTATTCTTGGATTCAGTCCTTTGCTTTGCATCACTTTGTAAATTTCTGTCCATTATTTTCTGGCCTGATGTGTTTCTGTTGAGAAATCATTTGATAACCTAATGGGAGATCCCTTGTATTTAACTTTCCGTCTCTCTCTTGCAGCCTGTAAGATTCTGTCTTTGTCCTGAACATTTGCCATGGTAATTATGATGTGTCTTGGTGTGGGTCTTTTCGGGTTCACCTTGTTTGGGACTCTCTGGGCTTGTGTGACTTTTTTGTTTCCCACCTCAGGGAAGTTTTCTGATATTATTTCTTCGAATACGTTTTCTAATCCATGTTCATTTTTCTGTTCTTCTGGCATCCCTATTATTCGTATGTTGTTTCGCTTCATGTTGTCCCAAAGCTCCCTTAGGCTCTCCTCCTGTCTTTTAATTTTTTTTCTCCAATTGCAGTACAGTTTGGGTGTGTTTTGCTTCCTTGTCTTCTAATTCACTAATTCCGTCCTCTGCTTCTCCTAGTCTACTGTTGATACTTTCAATGGTGTTTTTTATTGCAGCTATGTCGCTCTTCATTTCTTGTTGGGTCTTACATAAGTTATTGATTTTTTCATCTGTTTCTTCTTGCTTCTTGCATAAGCTGTTGATTTTTTCATCTGTTTCTTCTTGCTTCTTGAATAAGTTGTTGACTTTTCCCTCCGTCCGGTGTATGCACTCTAGGACCCTTATTCTGAATTCTTTTTCTGTCATGTTGCATGCCTCTGTATCACTTAGCTGCTTTTCTGGTGAGTCCTCCTTTTCTTTCCTTTGGGGGTTTCTTTGCCTACCATGTTTGATCTCACTGACATACGTAGATGTTGAGTTCTTCAGTGGCTGCTCCCTGGGTGGCAGGGGCTCCTTGGGTTGTGGTTTATGTTAGGACTCTTGCAGTAGCAGCTGCTTCCCAGTTGGCAGCAGCTCCTCTGGTGGGTGCTGTTCACAGCTGTGGTGGCTCTTCTGCCTGGTGGGAAGGCTTCACGTACAGCTGCTGTTCCTCAGACAGAGGGTGAGGTGATCAGGAGGCTGCGGTGATCAGGGGGCTGCTGTTTTTTGGATCTGCGGTCTAGGAAACGCTCCTCTCTTACCAGCACTGCATGATCTGGGAAATGCTCCTCTCTTAAGGGCACTGCATGATCTGGTCAGTTCCTCAGGATGTCCCCTTTAGTCTCAGTTTTCCGCAATCACAAAATCCAAATATCAAATCTCCTGGCGCCAGCAAACCCGCAGAACTCCTTTCCCCATTCACGGGCTGTGCCTGTCCCAAGAGATGCGGCTGTCTTCCATGTGGTCTCCCTCAGACCCTCTCGGCTCAGGTCTGGCAAACTTTCTTGCCCAGATCCCTGGTTTTTAACCTTTCCAGGGGAGCTCTGCCCTTCCCGGCTGCAAGCCGTCTCACCAGCTGAGTAAATTTGCCAATTTGGGGTGGGTGTTATTAGTTTCAGCTGCTTACTCCGTTTGCTCCGGGACAGGACCTGGGACGCGTCTGCCTATATTGCCGCTATCTTGCTTCTCTGGAACAGCATTATTAAACATTAGAATTCCTTTAATCCACAAACATTGAAGAAAAAATGCCTGATTTTCTTTTGTACCCAGGCCTGGCACCAGTATCAACTATCAGACACAGAGAGATGGCCCTCAGGGGGAAGAATTAACTACAATATCATCTTGCAATTAAATCTTTTATGTAGGGGAGAAGGAAAGCAGTTGTAGATCTCATATATTCAGACTTTCTTTGCTTTAAGAAACAATAAAAAATTATGTCAACAATGCAAAATTAAACCCTGGCTCTTAACAGCATTGACTTAAAACAATACCAAAGAGTCAAAAACCCCTACGAAAGTGATGGGGCCTAGTAGCCCACTAAATACACCTAAGTAATCTTTTCCTCCTTATAATAGAGGACCCCTGGAAAGACAAGTCCCACCAAGACCCAAGGGGACTCAGCCACCCAGGCCTCTGACTACCACCTTCCCTCTCCAGGCAATGGGAGGGAAATAGTTTTTACCCACCCCAGTCCAGGGATCATTGTCCATACAGGACTTGAAACAAATTAAAGAAATGACCCTATCCCTAAGAAGCTGGTTGACCCCTTTTCTTGGCCCTTTGTTTAGCTATTTCTATAGCTTTTCTCTGGCCCTTGCTTATTGAACTTCCTAATATGTTTTGTTTCTTCTCACATAGAAGCTATAAAACTCTAAATGGCCCTCCAGATGAAACCACAAATGGAAGCCACAACCTTCTTCTGTGGACCCCTACATCGCCCACCTTCAATGGGACCCTAACAACTGCTTCCAAGCCACGTTTCCTTTGAGCAGGAAGTACCCAGAGCATCCATTACCCCTGCTCCTAACAGTATTTTGGGGTCTCCTAATCAGCAGGGAGACTGAGAGGTTTAGCTTGACATGCAGGCAGACAGGAAGTGGTCCAATGGAAAACAAAGGCAGGTGGAACATAGGCAGGGGCAGACATGGCAGTTTGAACAAGCCTAATCACAGGAACCAACCATGCAGAAATAATAAAATGCTTCTGGACTCAAAGCAGAAGGCATGGGAAACTAGAGAGGGTCTGCAACAGTAAGGTGAAAATTCAGGTCCGTTGCTGGGTAAGAACAATTTAAGGAATCAATCAGGTGATGACATGGATAGATATAGAGCAGGCTTATAGCAAATATATACACCTAGACTACAAGATTTCATGGGAAACCCATTATTGGGCATCCCTTCCAGTGTGGGGAGTCTAAATCTGCTTGTAATAAATTTTCCACACTTTTGCTTAAATCTCATGGTCTGCAATTTCATTCTTTGGCTTTGCAACATATGACCCCGGTGATAAAAACCTTGGCTCACCATTTTGGTTATCACTTCTACTCCCTCTAGACTTTTCTTGCTGTTCTCTTTCTAATTCATTTAGTGGTAGGATTAGATAGTTTATTAGTCCTTTTTCTTGTTTCTTGAGGTCAGCCTGTAGTGCATTGAACTTTCCTCTCAGGACTGCTTTTGCTGTGTCCCATAGGTTTGGGGCGGTTGTATGTTCATTTTCACTTGTTTCTGAGAAATTTTAATTTTCTCCTTGATCTCATTGATGCCCATTTATTGTTTAATAACTTTCTATTTAACCTCCATGTATTTGAGTGTTTTTGAGTTTTTAATTGTAGTTAATTTCTAACTTCATTCTATTGTGACCTGAGAAGATGCTTGGTATTATATCAATCTTATTGAATTTGCATAGACTTGTTTTGTGCCCTAACATGTGGTCTATCTTTGAGAATGGAGAATGTCCCATTTTCACTTGAGAAGAATGTATATTCTGTTGCTTTGGGAAGAATAGATCTGTATATATCGGTTAGATCCATCTGACCAAGTGTGTAATTTAAGGCCTCTGTTTCCGTGTTAATTTTTTGTCTGTAAGACCTATCCACTGATATAAGTCGGTGTTAAAGTCCCCTACCATGACTGTATTACTGTCATCTCTCTCTTAGAGTCCATCAAGAATTTTATAATGTACTTTGGTGCACCTATGTTGGGTGAATATATGTTTACAAAGGTTATATTTTCTTATTGAGTCATTGCCTTTAGTTTTAAGATGTAGATTTCTTGGTTACTTGTTATGTCTCTTGTTTTTAAGTGTCTTTTGTCTGATATGAGTATGTCTATCTGTGCTTTTTTTTTTCCTTTCCATTTACACAGAATATATTTTTCTATCCCTTCACTCTCAGTCTGTGTGTATCTTTTGCTCTGAGGTGGGTCTCTTGTAGACAGAATATATATGAGTCATGTTTTCTCATTTATTCTGAGAAAATGACTGGAACATTTAATGCATTTACATTTAAGGTTATTATTGATAGGTATTTATTTATTGACATTTTTATTTTCTTGATGGCCTATGATCCCCTCTCTCTCCTTTTCTTCTTCTTACCAGTAAAGCAGCCCCTTTAACAATTCTTGCATTGCTGGTTTGGTGGTAATATACTCTTTGAACCTGTTTTTCTGGAAAGCTTTTTATTTCACCTTCAATTTTTAAATTATAGCCTTGCTGGATACAGTAATCTTGTATTTAGGCCCTTGAATTTCATTACTTTGATTACTTCATGCTACTCCATTCTGGCCTGAAGTGTTTCTATTGAAAAGTCAGCTGTCATTCTAATGGGAACTCCTTTGTAGGTAATTTCCTGTCTCACTCTTGCTGGCTTTAAGATTCTTTCTTTGAGCCTCACTACTACAGCCATCCTGGCTGCAGACTCCTGTGAGTCCCAGAGCACGTTCCCCTCCAACTAACCTACCACAGCAGTGTACAAGCAGGTCTCCCACTGATCTTCAGTGGCCACTTCCCCTGCCCCCAACCGTGCCCATGACTCTGATTCTCAGCATGTTCTGGACCTGCCCCCAACCATGCCTGTGAATCTGATTCTTGGCACATGTGGCTGTTACTGAACCATAGTGGCCACATCATCTGCCCCCAACCGCACCTGTAATTCTGAGTCTCTGCACATGCACAAGGACCCCACTGAACTTCTGTGGCCACATGACCCAGCCACCCAGCGCCAATTACTCTGATTCCCACTGCATGTGGATGGGGCTACTGCCAATCATGGCAGCCACTCCACCAGCCCCAACTATGCCCATGACTCTGAGTCTTGGCAAACAAACACAGGTCCCTTGCTGACCCTCGTGGTGGGCACTCAACCTGGCCACTAAGTGCACATGTAACTTTGACTCTTGGTATATGCACAGCTCCAGACAATCAGCAGTGGCTGCTTGTCTTGGCACCTAAGCTCTTTCATGACTCTCGTGGTGTGTGATGCTCACACCAAGCCTGCCACTGTGGCTCAGGGCCCCACAACTTAGCACTTGGACACCTTGGTGATAGCAAAAATGGGGAGACAACAAAACAATCCCTAAAAGAAAGAAAAGGAGGAATCACCCAAAAGGGGGAACTAAATGAAATGGAGGCATACAATATGTCAGAAAAATAATTCAGAGTAATGGTCATTTAGTTCATGAACTAGATGGAAGAGAAAATAAAAAACCTATGTAAGAACCAAGAGGAAATCAAAAGTGATATATAGCTGCAATAAAAAAAATGATGGAAGTTTTCAGCATTAGACTAAGAGAGTCAGAGGATCGAATTAGTGAGTTAGATGATAAGGTAGAGAAACAAGCCCAATCTGACAGCAATTGGAGAAAAAAAAATAGAAAACAGGAGAGAGCCTAAGGGAGCTTTGGGACAACATGAAAGGAGGTAAAATACGTATAATAGGTGTGCCAGAAGGACAAGAAGAGCAGCAAGAATTGGAGAATCTATTTGAAGAAATAATGACAGAAAACTTCCCTGAAATGGGGAAGTAAAAAAGTCACATGAGCACAGAGAGTCCTGAACAAGATGAACCCCAAAAGACCAAAATGAAGACATGCTATAATTATAATGGCAAACATTAAGAACAAAGACTAAATCTAAAAGGCTGCAAGAGAGAGACAATTAACTACAAAGGATCTCCCATTGGACTATCAAATGATATCTCAACAGAAACACATCAGGCCAGAGGGAATGGAATGAAGTACACAAAGTGATGGAAAGAAAGGGACTGAATCCAAGAATACTCTATGCAGTAAAGCTATCATTCAAAATTGAAGGGGAAACCAGGAGCTTCACAGACAAAAAAAGTGTTAAGGGAGTTTATCAACACCAAGCTGGCAATGCAAAGAAATACTAAAGGGAATGTTGTTAAAATAAGAAATAGAAAAAGAAGAAGGAACACAGGTATAAAGAATAAAAATGTCTACAAACAAGTACCTATCAATGATAACATTAAACGTAAATGGACTAAATGCGCCAATCAAAAGACAGAGGGGCAGAATAAATAAGAAAACATGACCCATGTATATGCTGTCTACAAGCGACCCACCTCAGAACAAGAGAGTCACATCAACTAAAGGTGAAGGGATAGAAAAATATTTTTTAGGCACAGGGAAATGAAAAAAAGAGCTGGTGTAGCAATACTTACATCTGGCAAAATGGACCTCAAAGTGAAGGACATAACAAGAGACAAGGAAGGCCACTCATAATACTAAGTGGATTGATACATTAAGAGGATATAACACTGGTAAACAGATATCCACCCAATTAAGGAGCCCCAAAATACATTAAAAAAAAAAAACTTCTGGAAGATATCAGTGGAGAGAATGACAGCAGTAAAATCATAGTAGGGGATTTCAATATCCCATTGACATCACTATCATCAAAGAAACAGCAATCCTAAACAACTTACTAGATCAAATGGACTTAATTAACATCTTCAGAACATTGCACCCCAAAGATACAGAATATACATTTTTCTCAAGTGCACATGAGACATTTTCAAAGATAGACCACATATTGGGACACAGGCAAAGTCTCTCAAAACTCAAAAAGATTGAAATCATATCAAGCATCTTCTCAGATCACAGTGCCATAAAATTAGAAGTAAACTACAATAAAAACTCACAAAAATTCAAACACTTGGAGGCTAAACTGCATGCTATTAAACAATGATTGGGTTACCAAAAAGATCAAATTAAAAATAAAAAAAGCATCCTGGAAACAAATGACAATAAAAACACAACAATCCAAAATCTATGGGACATAGTGAAAGCAGTCCTGAGAGGGTAGTTCATAGCACTACAGGCCTACCTCAAACAACAACAATAACAACAACAAACAAACAAACAAAAAACATAAAAAATGGGTCATAAATTATCTAACTCTACAACTTGAAGAATTAGAAAGAGAGCAACAACAGTAAAGTCTAGAGTGAGCAAAAGGAAGGAAATAATAAAGATCTGAGTGCAAATAAATTACATAAACACCAAAAAAAAATCAATGAAACCAAGAGCTGGCTCTCTGAAAGAATAAACAAGATTGGTGAATCTCTAGCCAGGCTCACCAAGAAGAAAAGAGAGAGGACCCAAACAAACAACATCAGATATGAAAGAAGCAAAATAACAACAGACCCACATAAATACAAAGAATTGTAAAAAAAAAAAAAATACTATGAGCAATCCTATTCCAACAAACTGGTTAAACTAGAATTAATGGGAATATTCCTAGAAAAATATAACCTTCCAAAACTCAATCAGTAAAAATCAAAACATCTCAATAGGCCAATAACTATGGGGGAAATTGAAGCAATAATCAAAAAACTTCCAACAAACAGAAGCTCTGGACCAGATGGTTTCACAAGGGAGTTTTACCAAACATTCAAAGAAGAACTAAAACTTACCCTTTTTTTATGAAGCCAGCATTACTTTAATCCCAAAAGCAGATAAAGATACTACAAAGAAAGATAATTACAGGCCAATATCTCTGATGAACACAGATGGCAAAATCCTAGCAAATCAGATGCAGCATTGCATTAGAAAGATCATACATCATGACCAAGTAAGATTTATTCCAGGGATGCAAGGCTGGTATAATATCCGCAAATCAATAAACATGATACATCACATAAACAAATTGAGAGATAAAACCCATATAATCCTATCAATTGATACAGAAAAAGCATTTGACAAAAGCCAACATCATTTCATGATGAAAACTCTCAGGAAGGTAGGAATAGAGTGATCATATCCTAACATAATAAAAGCCATAAATGACAAACCTACAGCCAACATCATATTCAATGGGCAAAAACTAAAACCACTTCCCCAAGAACAGGAAAAAGAACCACTTCCCCAAGAACAGGGATGCCCACTTTCACCACTCCTGTTCAATATAGTACTGGAAGTACTAGCCATAGCTATCAGGCAAGAAGAAGAAATAAAAAAGCATCCAAATTGGAAAAGAAGAAAACTGTCATTATTTGCAGATGACATGATATTGTACATAGAAAACCCTAAAGACTCCATCAAAAAACTACTAGATGTAATAAATGAATCTGTCAATGTAGCAGGATACAAAATCTACACCCAAAAATCGATGGCTTTTTTATACACTAATAATGAACTCACAGAAACAGAAACTAAAAACAACAACAACAACAAAATTTACCATTGCAACAAAAAAATTTAAGATACCTAGGAATAAATTTAACCATGGAAGTAAAGGACCTGTACTCAGAAAATTACAGGATGCTGAAAAAAGAGAGGAAGACATAAACAAATGAAAGAATATACAGTGTTTATGCATTGGTAGAATCAACATCATTAAAATGTCCATACTACCCAAAGCAATCTAGAGATTCAACGCAATTCCCATTAACATATCAATGGCATTTTTCACAGACCTAGAACAAACTCTCCAAAAATTCATCTGGAATAAAAAAAGACCTCAAATAGCCACAGCAATCTTGAGAAAGAAGAAGAAAGTTGGAGGGAGCACAATACCAGATATCAAGCTATATTACAAAGCCACTATCCTCAAAACTACCTAGTACTAGCACAAGAACAGACATATAGGCCAATGGAACCGAACAGAGAACCCAGAAATTGACCGAAGCCATTATGCTCAATTAATATTTGACAAAGGAGTCAAGACAGTCTCTTCAATAAATTGTGCTTGGAAAATTGGTCGGATATATGCCAAAAAATGAAACTAGACCACCAACTAACACCATACACAAAAGTAAACTCAAAATGGTTAAAGGACTTAAAAATAAGATGAAAATCCATAAAAAATCTTAGACGAATACATAAGCAGCAAAATATCAGACATATGTCATAGAAATATATTTACTGATACAGCTCCTAGGGCAATGGAAACTAAGAAAAAATAAACAAATGGGATTACATCAAAATAAAAAGCTTCTGCACAGCAAAAGAGACCATCAACAAAACAATGAGAAAGCCCACTGCATGTGAGAACATATTTGCCAATGTTATATCCGATAAGGGTTTAGTCTCCAAAATTTATAGGGAACTCATACATCTTAACAAAAGGAAGATAAACAATCCAATCAAAAAATTGGCAAAGGACATAAGTAGACACCTTTCTAAACAGGACATACAGAATGCTGAGAGACATATGAAAACGTGCTCTAGCCTTAAACATCTGATAGATGCACATCAAAACAACAATGAGGTACCATCTCACACCTGTCAGAATGGCTATCATCAACAAATCAACAAATGACAAGTGCTTGGGAGGATGTGGAGAGAAAAAAACCCTTGTGAACTGATGGTGGGAATGCAGACTGGTGCAGCCACTGTGGAAAACAATATTGAGTTTACTCAAAAAATTAAAAATGGAACTCCCATTTGACCCAGTAACCCCACTTCTGGGAACATATCCCAATAAACCAGAAACACCAATCAGAAAGGACATATGCACCCCTATGTTCATAGCACCACAATTTACAATAGCTAAGATTTGGAAATAACCTAAGTGCCCATCAGCAGATGAGTGGATTAAAAAATGGTGGTACATCTACACAATGGGATACTAAGCTGCTGCAAAAAAGAAAGAACTCTTACCATTTGCAACAGTATGGATGGACCTGCAGAGCATTATGTTAAGTGAAATAAGCCAGTTGGTGAAAGATAAATATAACATGATCTCACTCATTTGTGAAATATAAAGAACATTCTAAACTAATGAACAAAAATAGATATAGAGACAGAGAAGCATCAGTTAGAGTGTCAAACTTCAGTGGGAAGGAAGGGCAGGGTTGGGGCAGGTAAGAGATCAACTAAAGGACTTGTATGCATGCATATAAGCATAACCAATGGACACAGACACTAGGTGGGTGAGGGCATGAGCCGGGGGATGGGCGTGCCCAGAGTTATGTCACTGGGGGATAAAGGAAATATATGTAATACTATATGTAATACTTTCAACAATGAAAAAAAAAGATTCTTTCTTTGTCTTTAACATTTGCCATTTTAATTATGATATGTCTAGGTGTGGGTCTCTTTGGGTTCATCTTGGTTGGGACTCTCTGTGCCTATTGAACTTATGTGACATTTTCCTTCACCATGTTGGGGAATGTTTCTGCAATTTCTTTAAACAGGTTCTCTGTTCCTTGCTCACCCTCTTCCCATTCTGGTATTCCTATAATGCAGATATTGCTGTTTCATGTTGTCCTTGAGCTCCCTTAGGTTACCTTCTTGCTTTTTAATTCTTTTTTCTAGTTGCTGCTCTAATTGGGTATGTATTTCTCCCTTCTCTTCCAAATCGCTGATTTTATCCTGTGTTTCATCCAATCTACTTTTAATTCCTTCCACTATGTTCTTGATGTCAGGTATATCTTTTTTCATTTTTGTCCAGTTCTTGTTTGTGACCTGTATTTCCCTATTCATGCTGCTGTAACTTGCACTAAGTTTCTTAAGCATCTTTATAACCATTGCTTAAACTCTATGTCTGATATGTCACTTGCCTCCATTTCATTTAGTTATTTTTTCTGGAGATTCCTTCTTCTCTCTTATTTGGGGTTTGTTCCTTTGTCTCCCCATTCTAACTGTCTCTTTGTATTTGTTTTTATGTTTTAGATAGAACTGTTATGCCTCCCAGTCTTTGTGGGATGGCCTTATATAGAAAGTGTCTTTTGGGGTCCAGTGGTGTGATCTCTTTGTTCACCTGAACTAGATTCTAGGAATGTCCCTTGTGTGTGTTACTTGGGCTCTCCTGTTGTAATTGGGACTTGATTGTTGATGTCCCGTTTGTGGGAGGGATATCCCCTCTGAATTGCTGCCAGCTGCTATACAGGTGCTTTGGGCCCACTATTTGTGGGGCTTTGCCACAACCTTTTGCAGCAAGGGTTCAGAACCTGGAGAAGGGGATGCGCACACATGAATATATTAGATAAGAAATTTAAATTTAGAAGGCATGGGGGAAAACCAGGCGGAGGCCTTACCCTCTAGTGGAGTGGCTCTCTGAATCTCCAGACCCACGGCTTTTTATTTACTAGAATATACATTTGCCCTTTAGCAAACCAAACAGAGATATCAAAGGTAAGGTTTGGTAAACAGTAAAAGATTATCTGGTTAGGAAATTGCCTTCAGTCACCATTGTCTCGACAGAACAATTAGTGCATAGCTTTTAGCCTTTGCTAAAGCCCCAAGGTCCATTAGCCTTCTGACAGACCTCTTGCATTTATTATGCTAACTACTTGTTGGTCTTTGCCTCCAGCAGGGCTTGCTGGATTTTCTTAAATCTGCTCCTTGGTGTGTCTATCCTGGACCTCCTAGGAGCTTCTCTAGTGCAGGTGAATGTAAGTCACTGTTCTTTTCTGCACTGGGCAACATTATTGAGATCCTAGAAGTTGAAGTCCCTGGTATTACAGTGGTCAGAGATTCCTGAGCTCATAGGCTGGCTCTGCCTTGAGTCTCACACCTTTATTGTCCCTATTTTGAGATATTCTCCCTCCCCCCACGAAGCTGGTCCCTCAGGTGTCAGCTGAAGTTGCTTGGGGTCCTGCTAGCTCTTGCTTCACTGTGTGTTCTGGGGTGATATCTACAGTGGGAACCCAAATGCTATTTCTGACCAATTAGATCAGCAAAGACTCAAAGTCTCCAGAGACCCACCTCTGCCTGCAGTCTGATTGGATTTAGTCTGAGTAGCCCCAGGCAATCATCTACAGGTGGGGTGAGAGGTTTTCCAACATAGTGGGGCAATTGCTTCTGCCTGGAGGCTAATTGTTATTCTCAGTCTGTTAAATGGCCTCAGAAACTCCACAGGGTGGGGCAAGGGGTTTTCCAGTAGGGTGGATCAACTGTTTTCCCACCAGGCAAAAACTGCCTGAGTAGGAAAGTTCTGCCTGAGAAAGATGTCCTCTGCAGTGTGAGGGAATGACTCAGTACAGGAAACCGGGGTCTTCTAAGACCTAACCCCAGATCCCCCAAACCTAGCTTATGCTTTCACTGCTGCAGTCCACTCTGCTCTCCCTCTGCTTGAGCCCAAGGTGAGTGGCTGCACACAAAATTTTGTGCATTGGCCCTTTAACTGGGTGCCCACATTTTGTGCATTGGCCCTGGCGGAAAGAAACCCTGCCACTTTTCACAGCCTGATGTTATGTGGGCACCTTTATCAGTTCTGTTGTTCTCTACTGGTGTGCCCATTTGGGTATTAACCCCCCACCCCAAGCTGGAAACCCCCCACAGCTGAGATATCTCTCTGGAACTTCAACTGCTCTCTGTGGGAGCCTGTCCAGCCCTTTCCCACCTCTGCCCTTTCTACCAGTTTCTATGTGGTCTCTACTTTCCGTCCTTGGTTATTAGGGTTCTTTCTAGCTAGGTTTCTGTTCATTAATCCTTTAAAACGATAGCCAGTTATTGTTTCAAAAATAAAACATTCTTTAAAATGATAGGAAACAAAGACAAAAGTGGAGTTGTGGTTTTGCCACAGTAGGTTTCTAAGCCATAATTTGTAAACCATATTGATTATCTCACTACTCTAAAACCCACCCAATCTTTGCTCAGCTTCCTCTCAGCCAGCATTTCTGTTGGCCTAGGTTGTTTGCACAGTGGGTAAGCTAGGCCTCATACCTTTTGGTTTTACTGGTTATTGTCCAATGTCAGGCCATGATTACCACAATTGTTGATTTAAAATTATCAACAGGAACCAGAACACTAAAAGCTGTATCATTAAATCCTCTAAATTCTAAACATATACATTTTTGCCCCCTTTGTTTAGCACCATCTCATTTCCTCATGATAATCAAGGTCCATTTTCCCCAGAATACAGAATATTTTATGTGCCTGCTGCTTTACCAGCAAGAGAAGCCTAAAATGACCAGGTGGCAGGCATAGTTTATAATTAATGGATCCCTTTCTGCATGCATCTTTTGAAAAAATCATCCTCACTCTGGTAACCTGGACTTCTACTCTAATATTGCCTAAAATTTTAGGGGCAGGAAGCACACATTACCCAAGATGGGAGTAATGGCGAGAAGGGCAACTGCTACTTCTACTCTTTGGTTCTCAGATCATTGCATTCTTACTGTCCGAGATGCAACACTAGTTGAAAGTATATCTCATATTTTAAAAAAATAGTTTCCCTAACTTGCAGATATTTCAGCTGAGACTTCTAAAAGACCATCATGCTGGTCTTTTGACCATATGATTGAATCAATGGGTGTTTGTTCATTTTCCCATTCCCCACCATCCATCTAAGGCTATTTCCCTGGGAATCTCATGCTATTAGATTAGACTCTGAATTATCAGATATAATGCTAGGAAGTAAGGGAAGGCAAACACATTTGTCATGGCAAGGAGGAAACACTGCTTCTTCCTAAAGGAAGAGTCCAATGTTATCAATTTGCTACCAAGTGGCTGCTTGATCTCTACAGGGATGGTACTATATGATTGGATGCTTAGCACTATGTTAATCCCTGTTGCTTATGGATTAGATCTTCATCAGTAGCTACATTAGCCTTGGTGAGAGAAAGTACAGGATGTGGGGCTGATGGACAAGCCTCCTTTCTTGTCACTATCACTCCACTGTTCTTGAGCCCATTGAACAAGCACTAGAGTGATCAAGGACTAAGGCTGGCTGGTGTTTACTATCCAAATAATTTTATTTCCCTGGTTTTTAAGTTCTTCCTTTGTTGTGGATACTTTCTAAGACATAAATATCTACAGACTTTGCTCCTTCAGTAGGTTCTACCACATGGCTCTTTCCCAGAACCCCTTATTTCCTGTATTCAAATTTAATCTGTCTAGTTCACTGACCAAAAGACCAAGCTATCTTCCACTCCTCAGGGATGTCTCTATATATTCTTATGTCAGGCCATTTCTCCCTCCCAAAAGAGTTAAAGGTCAAGAGTATAATGCTAGGAGAATTTGCCCTCAACATTGTACATTAGGAAAATCCATGTGTGGGCTTGTAGTCAGTAGATATTAATTTCTAGCTTTTATGAATATTTTGAGCTTACTCATCTGTTAATCAGGCCTGTATTTTTATCTTCTGTCAATTGGTGATAGAGGGCCCTCCCTACCATAATGGGTGAGCCTGAAGGAGAGGAATTAGAACTACACAGATAAGTGGCAAACGGTATAGCTCACCTGTTCATGGAACTTATGCTCCATAGACCTGCTGGGGTCTGACCCCAAATGAACCATTTCTATTTCATAATAAATTGCCACTATGCTTGCTTGACTTTTTGATTTGTTGAATCTGAAAATACACAGCTCATAATTGGAAGTTTCATTTATATAATCACTTGATGTTTCATGATCAGGCTCTCTTTATTCATTGCTATAGATCTCTATAGGTCAAGATCCAGTAATTGTCATTCCTGCTTAACTATATATCACAGGAGATAACATCTACTCTGCTTCTGTACTCTCTTTAGACTGTTATTCTGGAATTCTATTATCCTCTTTGATGCTAGAGAACCCAGTTACATAACAGATGTTTCATGTAATTTTCCATTGTTAATTCTATTCTGGGAAAACAATCTCAGGCTGAACTTCACAGTGATGCCTCCTCACTGGAAGGTTTCTCATTGCTTTAGTGATAGGAATAACTTCTAAGAGTTATCTTGGAACAAAGTCACCTGATAGATTCTCTGAACTTACAGAATAAATCTTTCCTAACAAAATCAACCCTTTCCTCAATATTAAGTCTATGCATAATTGACACCTCCACCTATTTATAGTAGACTAGAGGCCTACTATAAGTCATGCATGGGTGGCGATTTCTCAGCCCAGCCTGCCTGCACCCTCTCTCAATCTGGGACCCCTTGGGGGATATATGACTGCCAGTTTAGGCCTGATGCCTCAGGGATCCCTGAAGAATTGGGCCTAAAACTGGCAGTCAGACATCCCTCTTGTAATCCGGGACCACTGGCTCCTAACCACTTGCCTGCCTGTCTGCCTCATTGCCCCAAACCACTCACCTGCCTGCCTGATAGCCCCTAACCGCTCACCTGCCTGCCTCATCACCCCTAACTACTCACCTGCCTTCCTTATTGCTCCTAACCGCCTTTGCCTCAGCCCCCGTCGCCACAGCTTCATCTGGAAGGACGTCTGGAATGATATCCGGAAAGTCGTTAGGCTGCCCAGTCTAATTAGCATATTACGCTTTTATTATTATAGATTATTATCTTTTCAAATTTCAAGGAAACATTTTAACAAATGATTAGGACCAACTTCAGCTGTCTTTGCCAGGAATTTAAATCCTGAGTCCAGTTGATCTTAGCAATACTTTTTTTGGATGTGTCTGTAGAGCAAAGACAACAAAAGCAACAATAAAACAAATTGGACTACATGAAACTAAAAAGTTATTGCACAGCAAAGAAAACTATCAACAAAATAAAAAGACAACCTACTGAATAGGAGAAGAAAGTTGCAAATGATATATCTAAAAAGAGATTAATATCCACAATATATAAAGAACTCACACAACATTTGAAAAAAAATCAATCCAATTAAAAAAATTAGCAGTGGACATGAGTACACATTTATCCAAAGAGGACATACAGATGGCCAACAAACACAAGAAAAGATGCTCAACATTATTAATCATTAAGGAAATACAAATCAATTCCACAATGAGATATCACCACACCTGTCAGAATGGCTATCATCAAAAAATCACCAAAAAAGTATTGGTGACGATGTAGAGAAAAGGAAACCCACATGAGCTGTTGGTGGGAATGAAGACTGGTGCAGCCACTATGAAAAATAGTATGAAGTTTCCTCAAAAAAATAAAAATGAAACTGCCTTATGACCCAGAAATTCCACTTCTGGGTATTTACCAAAAAATCCAAAATACTAATTCAAAAAGATATATGCCCACCAATATTCATTGAAGCATTATTTTCAACTAGAGGCCTGGTGCACAAAATTTGTGCACTTAGGGGAGGTCCCTCAGCCTGGCCTGCGCCCTCTCACAGTCCAGGAGCCCTCAGGAGATGTCTGACTGATGGCTGGGAGCAGGCCTAAGCCATCACTCATACATCCTTAGTACTGCTGCAGAGGCGGGAGAGGCTCCCGCCACCACTACTGCACTTGCCAGCCGTGAGCTGGCTTCTGGCTGAGCAGTGCTCTCCCTGTGGGAGCACACTGACCACCAGGGTGAAGCTCCTGTATTAAGCGTCTGCTCCCTAGTAGTCAGTTCATGTCATAGCGACTGGTCATTTCACTGCCGGGCTACAACTGGCTCTCTGATATCCCCTGAGGATTCCCTGATTGCGAGAGGGTGCAGGCCAGGCTAAGGGACCCCAACGGTGCATGATCGGGGCTGGGGAGGGATGCAGGAGGTTGGCCAGCCAGGGAGGAACTGCAGGAGGGCTCCAGGGCATGTCCAGCCCATCTTGCTCAGTTCCGATCAGCTGGACCCCAGCAGCAAGCTAACCTACCGGTTGGAGCATCTGCCCCTGGTGGTCAGTGCAGGTCATAGCGAGCGGTTGAGCAGCCTTAGTGTATCATTAGCATATTACGCTTTGATTGGTTGAATTGACGACTGGACGACCGGACACTTAGCTTATTAGGCTTTTATTATATAGGATAGCCAAGCTATAGAAGCAACCTATGAAATCTTGCCATTTGAGACAACTATAAGGTGTTATGCTAAGCGAAATAAGTCAAATGGAGAAAGATAAATAGCATATGATTTCATTTACATGTGCAATCTAAAATAAATAAATCAATAAATGAACAAATGATAAATTGATGTTCACCAGAAGCGAGGTGGATTGGGTTTGGATGAAAAAGGTGAAAGGGATTAAAAAGTACAAATTCCCAGTTATAAAAATAATCAAGGGGGTGTAAAGTATGGCATAGGGAGTATAGACAATAATATGTATGGTGTCAGAGGGGTACTGGACTTACTGGTGTGATTACTTCCTAAGGTATAAAAATGTTTAATTACTATGTTTTATACCTGAAACTAACATAATATTGTAGGACAATTGTAATTTAAAAATAAATTATTTTAAATCAATAAATTTTGAGTCAAGAAAGGTTGCCTTCATGTCAATAAACTCAAATAAATAAAAATCTAAAGCCATAGAGTCTTTCCTCTCTGGTAGAGTCTTCAATATCTATTCCTAGACTTTGTTTCCTGATAGTTTTCATTGAATACTAACCAATTCCTGCTGCTCTTTCAGTGAATAATGCATCTCTAATAGAAAATATAGTACTTTCCCACTCAGGCTGTTCTATATTTTAACCTCAGTAACTTGGCCATTGTTGTTCGGAAAATATGCCATTCCCAAAGGCTCCTCTCTAGTTGAGCCTGGAAAATATTTACTGCAGGCGTTGTGGGGGAAGCAAGACACTCTCTATGGTCACACAGAAATGGTTCCTACCATCTCTGCTCCCAGAAGGCTGCTTAGCTTCCTACAGTAAGAAAGACTTCTGGCTTGGATGCACCAAGACAACTTTCCTACTTCCTACCTTCTTGACACTCTCCTTACCCTCCTCTGATCAGTATTAGGAATCCAGACCCAAGGCCCAAGTTTGCAATCAGGAGAATATGTAGGCCTAAGCAGGGAGAGGGATCATAATTGGTGGTCTGACCCTCATCTCAAAGTAAATTATAGGGATTCAGTCCTTTCCTTTCCCATTAAGGGAGTCAGTCCTGTTGGATGCCCCTGTAGTGACACCAAAATCTGCCACACTACGGTGAATGGACAGAGCTCCTCTATGCGCCTCAATCCATGCCAGAGAAGTATGTGTCCATGTATTCCTGTGCATGGAATAAAAGGGTAATATGCTAATTATACCACGAGACCTTCCGGACACCTTCGGGATGTCCTTCCGGACAAAGCCATGGGCTTGGATGGCCTTCAAACCACCCCCAAAAGGCCCTCAGGCCCTTGCCCAGGCTGGCTACACCCCCCAGTGGGGACCCTCACCTCAATGGGGGCGTGGCCAGCCTGCAAACCACCCCAGGCCCCTCGCCCAGGCTGGTACTGCCCCCAGTGGGGACCCCCACCCCGATGGGGGTGTGGCTGGCCTGCAAACTGCTCAGGCCCCTTGCCCAGGCTTGTCCCACTCCCCAAGGGGATCACCACCCTGATCTGGGACCCCCTCCAGGGCAGACCCCCACCCATGCACCAGACCTCTATCTATACTAATAAAAGGGTAATATGCTAATTAGACAGGGAGACCTTCTGGATGTCCTTCTGAACAAAGCCACAATGGTGGGGCTGAGGTGGAAGTGGTTAGGGGCAATCAGGCCAGGAGGGAGAGCAGTTGGGGCTGAGCAGGCCATCAGAGGGGCCAACGGGGGGGGGGGGCAGTTGGAGCCAAGCAGGCCAGCAAGTGGAGCAGTAGGGGCCAAGCAGTCTGGCGGGGGGGGGGGGGGCAGTTGAGGGCAAGCAGGCCAGCAGGCAGAGTGGTTAGGGGTGATCAGGCAGGTGAGCGGTTAGGAGCCAGCAGTCCTGGACTGTGAGAGGGATGTCCCGAGGCATCCCAGATTGGAGAAGGTACAGGCTGGGCTGAGGGACACCCCCCTCATGCACAAATTTCATGCACCGGACCACTAGTATATTAATAGAAACAATGCTCTATCTTGAAATAAACTTGTAAGTTTATGTTGTTACTCACATTATCACTATTATCCTATTATATAAGTAGGAATGTATTTAAAGGAAAACTTTACATATTAGTATCTTTAATGATACATTTCTTTCTGCTTTTTGAACAAGGGGATCCAAGTTTTCATTTTGCACTGATCCCTGCAAATTATGACTGAGAACTTCTTGATAAAATTCAAAGAGCCAGAGACAGAGGAAGGAACTGAGGAAGAAAGGAAAAGAAAGGGACAGAGGAGGGGGGCAGGGAGAGAGAGAATTAACTTGAACATTAATGCTTAACATAATTATAAAAATATTCATCATATATGAAGATATTTTGTGATGCATGTGATAAAGTTAATTGCAATGTCATAGTAAATTATCTATACTAATAATAGAGGAATATGCAAATTGTCCTGGATGCCTTCACAGTAACAGTAACGACCGAAAAGCAGGCTGTGTGGGGTGACAAGGCCGGCAGGAGGGTTAGTGAGGGACTACCAAATGACTGAACAGCAGGTTGTGTGGGGCGACCAGGCCAGCAGGGGGGCAGTTGGGGGTGACCATGCTGGTAAGGGGGGGGCAATTAGGGGCAATCAGGCCCGAAGGCAGAAGAGGTTAGGGGTGATCAGGCTGGCAAGGGGGGCAGTTAGGGGCAATTAGGCAGACAGGCAGGTGAGCAGTTAGGAGCCAGTCCCTAGGATCGGACCTAAACTGGCAGTTGGACATCCTCTGAAGGGTCCCGGATTGGAGAGGGTTCAGGCTGGGCTGAGGGGGGACCCCCCCCTCCCCCCATGCATGAATTTCATGCACTGGGCCTCTAGTTGATAATAACAGTGATGGTCACTCTGTGGCCTTTGAGACTAATTCTGTTAAATACCAAAGGTGATCTGTTCCATTTATATTCAACTGAGGCTTGATTTTGATGCCATTTTCCTGAAACTTTTATAAACTGCTTAACTTTCCAGAGGTTGGAGCTAAATATATTTGTCTTGGAAGCAATTGAAACAAAATGCTCACTAAAAAATGTAATGCTCTGCATTGCATGAGGGCTATGAATAAAAGCTTTATTTATGCCAGAATGTAGTTAGAAGAAAAGTGAAAGTTAATTGCCTTGCCTTTTTAAAAATGGAAACAAGGCAAGAGTAATCAATTTTCATTGGACAGTTTCTTTCTGTAGGTATTAATAATAGGTGTACCATAGGAGAAGGGCACAGCAAGCGGGTGAACAGCTTAACTGAAGGAGGTGTACTGCAACTGACAAAGTGACCCATTGGACAGTGTTACTACAGAATAGCGGTCCTGAAGAACAGCAGTCCAAGAGAGGGAGGATGGTTGGTAGTGGAGAAGAATATATATCTCTATATCTAATCTATATCTATATCTATGTCTATGTCTATGTCTATGTCTATGTCTATGTCTATGTCTATGTCTATATCTATATCTCTCTCTCTCTCTCTCTCTATATATATATATATATATATATATATTAGAGGTCCAGTGCACAAAAATTTGGGGGGGTCCCTCAGCCTAGCCTATGCCCTCTTGTAGTCTGGGACCCCTCGGAGGATGTCCACTTGCTGGCTTAAGTCTGTTCCCTGGGGGATTGGGCCCAAGCTGGCAGTCAGACATCCCTCTGGCAGCCCGGCAGCCCTTGGGGGATGTCCACTTACCAGCAAGAGCAGGCCTAAGCTGCAGTCGGACATCCTTAGCGCTGCTGAGGAGGTGGGAGAGGCTCCCACCACCACCACTGTGCTGGCAGCCATCAGCATGGTTTGTGGCTGAGCAGAGCTCCCCCTGTGGGAGCGCATTGACCACCCGGGGACAGCTCTTGCATTGAGCATCTGCCCCCTGGTGGTCAGTATGTGTCATAGTGACCAGTCATTCCCAGTGGTTCTGCTGTTAGGGTCAATTTGCATATTACCATTTTATTATATAGGATAGAGGCCTTGTGCACCGGTGGGGGCCAGCTGGTTTGCCCTGAAGGGTATCCCAGATCAGGGTGGGGGTCCTGCTTGGGTGCCTGGCCAGCCTGGGTGAGGGGCTGATGGCTGTTTGCAGCTAGTCACACCCCCTTCAGGGTGGGGGTCCCCTCTGGGATGCCTGGCCAGCCTGGGTGAGGGGCTGATGGCTGTTTGCAGGCTGGTCAAGCCCCCCCAGTGGGGACCCACACCCCATGGAGGTTTGGCCAGCCTGGGTGAAGGGCTGATGCCTGTTTTCAAGCTGGCCACACCCCCTTTAGGGTAGGGGGTCCCCACTATTGTCCCTGGACAGTCTGGGTGAGGGGCTGAGGGCCGTTTTCAGGCTGGCCAAGCCCCCCGGTGACAGAAGCTCCCAGCCTCTCCTTTTCTTCTTTTTTTTAATTCTGGGATTTATTTACCTTCTATAATTGAAACTTTGTAGCCTTGAGTGGAGCTCAGAGCTGGCCAGGGTGGGCAAGAAGCTTGGCTTCCTCCATCGCCAGGAGCAACCCAAGCCTCCTGCTCACTCAGCTCCTGGCCACAGCCAGCTGAAAGCAGGTATCTGGGTTTTATTTATCTTCTACAATTGAAAGTTTGTTGCCTTGAGTGGAGGTCAGAGCTGGCCTTGGCAGGCAGAAAGCTTGGTTTCCTCCATCACTGGAGCAACCAAGCCTCCTGCTTGCTCCAGCTCCGTGGCTGCTGGCCGCCATCTTGGTTGGGTTAATTTGTATATAGTCGCTCTGATTGGCTGGTGGGCATGGCTTTAAGGCGTAATGAAGGTACAGTCAATTTGCATGTTTTTTCTTTTATTAGTGTAGATATATATATTTTATGTATCGTGGAGTTTGATCTGTTTTCACTACTGTTTCAAAACAATTTCCCTCTCCTATGGTTGGGTCCTGTGAATTAACTAACAGCAGACATATTAATTAGATGAAATTAAGATTTGTTCTTAAGCATATGTGGGCACAAAAGGAGAATTTCCTGCATAACTAGAGATAGTGGATTATATTCCAATTTAATGGGGAAAGGGAACTGAGAGAAAAAGCTTCTATGGGAAGAAAACATGGGCTGAATAGGGGAAAGACAAATGAACTTTTGTGAAACAAATAGAAGGTATGAGAAGGTATGACCATTTGTGATTATATTTGTTTATGCAATTTCTCATTCCTATGCTAGTGGGCCTCCTTTCCTGGCTATGAAACTGCCCCAGAAAAGTGATAATGGCAGAGCTACTCTCAAAGAGTGCTGCCTTTAGCCAGATAAGGAAAGCTCCAAGAAGGCTTATTTTGTATCTGTTGCATCATCTGTTCAATCTCAAATGTATTTAGTTTTAAAAAGTCTTAAACCAACTCTGCCTGTATGAGTGGGTCCCCATACTATGGAAGACAATGCAAGAGTTTATGGAACACTGAGATTGGAGTAAACCCTGATTGAGGATCCTGTTAGCAGGAAGGAGTAACTCTAAGGAGTCCCCAGATATTGAAGGTAGCAGATATGCCACCTCAACATGGTGTATTGTTGTTTTTTGGGTTTTTTTTTTTTTTTTTGAGTTGTAGGCATTTGAAAAACAGCAAATACAGGGGCAAGCTTTCTCAACTCCCTTTATCTGATTAAGGACAGATCCTCCAAAAGGAACTCTATTGTCATAAATCTCTTCCCCAGGACTTTCATCAACTAGGGAGAGGAGACTAGAAGTTAACACAGAGCCAGACAAACTTTGTTACAAGCTATATCTCCCATCTATTCTTCTAAGGGCCTGTTTGTCTTTCCAAAAGCATTTACTCTTCCCTAAGAGGCCTACACCCTCCTCTCCTTTCCCCATTAAAACAGTATTTAAGCCTGAATTCTAAGCCAGCTCAGAAAGTTACCCATTTTTCCCTGGGTGTCTCCCATATATTCGTGAGGTATACACACCAACAAACTTCTTTGTGATTTTCTCCTGTTAATTTCTTTTTTATTAAAAGGGTCTCAGCTAAAAATGCAGAAGAGTAGAGGTAAAATTATATTCCTTTCCCTACAATGTATTTGAAGCAGTAAAGAGAATCAACCAGTCAACCAAATACACAAACAAAACCAAGAAAAGCACGACTTTCCTCTGATAAATTAATTGGATATCGGTTTATCAGATATGGGAGAATATTAGGGGAAGGCAGTCTTATATGGCCTTTATTTGGGTCTGGGTCATTCCCTCAGCTTTTATTTTACTATCCATGGGAGAAAACTATCTAATTAAAGCAAATAAATTTACTGTCATCAATCAAAAAAAAAAAAAAAAAAAGACCTAAGAGATAATTTGTGCCTCTTACTATTCCAGTGTTAAAACAGATGGCCTTTTTTTTTTTTTTTTTGTAGAAGTTAGTTACTGTATAGATAAGTGCCAGAAACCAACCTTGTAATTCTCCCAATTGGCCCAGGTACATACTAATTTATGCAAGGTGGGAAATCAAGAATTGGGCTGTACTGATTTTATAGATCTTGAGGAACTGCAGCATTGTGGGTTGAATTGCATTCCATAAAACAATATGTTGGTACCTTTGAATGTGATTTTATTTCTAAAAACGGTCTTTGCAGAGGTAATCAAGTTGAGATGAAGTTACACTGGATTATAGTGGGCCCTAATCCAATATGGCCAGTGTCCTTATAAGAAAAGGACATGAGACACAAAAGACTATGGCCATGTGAAGATGAAGTTATGAGGTCATATGCTAAGGAAAGCCTGGGAACATCAGTAGCCAGGAGAAGCAGAGAAGGATTCTTTCCTAGAGGCTTCAGAGGGAGCACAGCCTTGCCCACACCTTGATTTCAGACTTCTAGCCTCCAGGACTGTGAAAATAAATTTGTGTTGTTTGAAGCCATCCTGGTTGTTATATTTGTTACAGCAGCCCTGGGAAACTAATATAGGTGATAAAACAGCTATAGGATAGTAGCTGTTTCACCTGGCCGAAGCTTCCCTGCTTTTTATGAATCAGAATTTCTTAACTTCTCTTTTCAAAAATGAGTTCCCCACACTTGAATGCACTGTTGATTATTTTACAGACATGGGTTGAGATGTATTTTAACTTAGATATGGGTCCTTTGTTGTTCTCTCTCAGCTGGTATTATACTTAGTGTTCCAAATATTTCACCAAAGGATCTCTGAATAACACAAGAAAGAACTGAAGAGAAGTGACACACAATTCAAATTCATTCAGTTCAATTCCATTTTAAACCTCCAACTATAACTTTGAACACTTATTCGCACTTTGTTTTAGCAAATTAAATATTGAAAATGTTAGGGGCAGAAATAGAATAGTGGGGACTAGCTATAATTACGATAATATTAACCATGCCCTGTTAACTGTGATTTTTCTGCTCTGATTAGAGAAAGCACATTCTAACCTGGCTGGGAGTTGTACGCTACAGGAAATAGGAGTTAACCTAGGAATGCAGTCAGTCCATTCTCCTTTGCCAAAAACTGACTATTGTCATGGAAAGACTAACAACCTTGTTGAAACAACCTTCTTCCAGAGGCACCCACGCTCTGTAACCCCCAGTTCTTATTGCTGGTAACCTGCAATCATTATACTTTGCCTACTTTCCCATGCTTGTAATTCTTACTTTCCCAGGTAATCTTTATCCTTCTACTCAATATAAGCAGCTGGCTTATGGGGTGGTGGTGGTGTATAGCAGGTTTTCCTGGATGACCTGCTGTTCTCCCAAATGCCAGCAGTATGGAAAACCTGCTCCACACCACCATCACCCCATATGATTCTACCTTATCTCTGCTTAATTGGCTCAAGTAGTGACAGGCAGCCTGAAACCATTGGTTGTCTGGTTTCAAAAATACTGGGGTTAAAATAATAATGTTAGAGGCAAATGGGTATTATTTTAAGGCACTGTGCAGTGCCTATTCCATGATAGGTGATAAAAGATGAAAGGGTACCATTTTGTTGAAGAAATTTTTGAAGCAATAAATTAGACAATACTGAAGTCTTGGTTATTTATAGATAAAGGCAATGTACAAGCTAAAGCATTCCATCATATGCTTGAGAAGACAAGTCCTTTATTGTGAAGAACACAGAATACAATGCAAAAGGGTGAATTTTACAATATAACCTCTGATCAGATAAGAAATTATATATATACTAGACGCCCGGTACAGAAAAAATTTGTGCACTCGGGGGGGGGGGAGGGGGGTCCCCCAGCCCGGCCTGTGCCCTCTCGCAGTCTGGGACCCTTCAGGAGATAATGACCTGCTGGCTTAGGCCTGCTCCCGGGTTGCAGAGGGCACGCCCAATCTCTAGGTGCAGCCCCTGGTCAGGCTCAGAGCAGGGCCGATTGGGCAGTTGGGGTGCAGCCCCCTGTCATGCACAGAGCAGGGCAGATCTGGAGGTTGCGATGCCACCCTCAGTCACGCTCAGGGTAGGGCCGATTGGGGGGTTGGGGCACCGCCCCCTGTCACACTCAAGGCAGGGTCAATGGGGAGGTTGCGGCGCCACCCCCTGTCACTCAGAGAGCAGGGCCAATCAGGGGTTTGGGGCGCTGCTCCCTGTCACTCAGAGAGCAGGGCCAATCAGGGGGTTGGGGCGCTGCCCCCTGTCACTCACAGAGCAGGGCCAATCAAGGGGTTGGGGCTCCATAACCTGTCACACACAGAGCAGGGTCGATCAGAGGGTTGGGGAGCTCCCCCCTGTCACACACAGGGCAGGGCCGATCAGGGGGTTGAGGAGCTCCCCCCTGTCACTCACAGAGTAGGGCCGATAGGGGAGTTGGGGCACCGCCCCCTGTCACACACAGAGCAGGGCGGATGAAGGGGTTGGGGCGCTGCACTCTGTCACACTCAGGGCAGGGCCAATGGAGAGGTTATGGCTCTACCCTGTCACACACAGAGCAAGGCCCGTCGGGGGCGGGGGGAGGTTGGGGCCCCGCACCCTGTCACACACAGAGCAGGGCCGATCAGAGGGTTGGTGCGCCGCACCCTGTCAAACACAGAGCCGCAGGGCTATCAGGGGGTTGGGGAGCTCCCCCCTATCAGGCACAGAGCAGGGCTGATCAGGGGGTTGGGGCCCCTTCCCCTGTCACGAACAGAGCAGGGCAGATAGGGAGGTTGTGGCCCCGCCCCCTGTCACACACAGAGCTGCAGGGCGATCAGGGGGTTGGGGAGCTCCTCCCTATCAGGCACAGAGCAGGGCTGATCAGGGGGTTGGGGCCCCTTCCCCTGTCACGAACAGAGCAGGGCGGATAGGGAGGCTGTGGCTGGCTCCGCCCCCTGTCACACACAGAGCCGCAGGGCGATCAGGGGGATTGTACACTGCCCCCTGTCATGCAGATCCTGGTGCTGGGAGCCTCGTGCTCCGCTGATCCTGGTGCTAGGAGGCATATTACCCTTTTACCATATAGAATAGAGGCCTGGTGCACGGGTGGGGGCTGGCTGGTTTGCCCTGATGGGTGTCCTGGATCAGGGTGGGGGTCCCCACTGGGGTGCCTGGCCAGTCTGGTGAGGGGCTGAGGGCCATTTTCAGGCTGGCAGGTGACTGAAGCTCCCAACTGCTCCTTTTTTTCTTTTTTTTATTTCTTTTTTTTTTTTTTTCTATTCTGGGCCAGCTTTAGCTCTGAGGCCTCGCTGCTGAAAGCAGGTTTCTGGCCTTTACCTTCTGTATTTGATACAATGTTGCAGTCCGGCTGGCTGAAGCCCAGCTGACTAAAGCTGGTTTCTGGGGTTTTGTTTAGCTTCTATATTTGCAACATAGTTGCTTAGAGTTTCAGCTGAGAAGCTGGCAAGTCAGGCAGGGCCATCACTGGAGCAAGTAAGCCTCCCTTTCGCTTCTGTGCATGGCTGCCGGACGCCATCTTGGCTGACAGTTAATTTGCATAAGGATATGCTGATTAGCCAATGGGAAGAATAGCGGTCGTACGCTAATTACCATGTTTCTCTTTTATTAGTATATATATATATATCCAGAGACCCAGAAGGCAATAGGTAGGGAGTGCAGTGCAGCCGCAGGGTCCCAAGGGAGAGTACCAGGGGCTGGCATTGGCTGATCCATGGTCATTCCGGCTACACTCCCACCACCGGGGCAAAAGGACTGCAGTCTGTTCGCTGGAGATTGTGCTTGCCAGAGGCAGGAAAGGCTCACATGCCGCAGCTGCCCTCTCCACCTGTGAGTCCAGCTTCTGGCTGAGCGGCGCTCCCACTGTGGGATCACACTGACCACCAGGGAACAACTCCTGCATTGAGCATCTGCCCCCTGGTGGTCAGTGCTCATCATAGCAACTGGTCATTCCGCCTTAATGTTCACTGGGCTTTTTTTTTTTTTTTAATCTTTATTGTTGAAAATATTACATGTCTCCTTCTTTTCCCCATTGACCTCCTCCAGCCCAACTGGGCTTTTATATACTGGCGTATACTAGAGGCCTGGTGCATGAAATTCATGCACTCAGGGGGATCCTCAGACCAGCCTGCACCCTCTTGAAGTCCAGGAGCCTTCAGGGGATGTCCCTTTGGGGAGCGGGCCTAAGCCAGCAGTCGGACAACCTTAGCCCTGGCGCAGAGGTGGGAGAGGCTCATCCCAATTGGGGCCCATTGGGTGGGGCTGGCCATGGGATCTAATGCTGGAAGCTATAGCTTTCCCCCAGCTGGATCTAATTATACTTTAAGGATGGCCAAAAGAAAACCCACAACAGGACTGTTTTGCATTTCACGTGCCATGAGATGAAGTTGTTTATGTGTTGTTTGCAAAAATATGTCAAGGTGGATGATGGCCCTTTAATGATTTTTGCGTTCTTCCCGGGGCTCTACCCTCATTTTCCCAATATGATCTTCATGTCTGTTTGTTTAAAAGTTTTTCTGTTTTTGAATGTGCCTACCCTTTGTTGTTGCTCCTGGCAGCCTGTGGGTCCTCTTCGCCACCCCTTTTAAAGAGAGATTGCAAGCTCACCTAATCTGCATAGCACCACAATTTCACAAAATCCCCACCCAGCCTCTCAGCAAAGGGCCGCCATCCCGTTATTGCTTGGGTTAGCTTTTTAGTTAACTTGGAAGGTCTCCTGGGGCTGCGGGCTGTGGAGGGAGAATTCCACACCTTGGCTGCAGTATTAGCAGAGCCTTCCAGAGACTCTGGTTGAGGACAGAAGAAACTGATAATTATTTTCTTTTGCTTTCACTAAATGTATATGCACCAGGGAGCCAGGCAGTGATTTAGGGGTGTTGGAGGTCAATTGAGACTGGGCAGGCCAAGAGGGGAGAGGGGGCCTGATCAGGGCCCAGATCAGGCTAGTTGGCTGCCACAGTGTGCATCATAGCCACCAGTCATTCTGGTTGTTCTGGTCGTTTCACCATAATGGTTGCTGGGCTTTTATAGATATAGATTAGCCATATAAATTAATCACAGAGATTAAGATTAACCACCAATTGAACAATACAGAACTCTGAATAATACAATTTAAATTGTTCTACAAATATAAATTGTAATCACTGGTCAGCTGGTTAGGAAAAGAGACTGTTTCTAACCTGGATATAGAAGAATAGACAAGGTTAAAACAGACATAGGGAAAAGAGGGAATCAACTGGCATTTCAAACTATATTCTGGACAATATATATATATATATATATATATATATATATATATATATATATATATATATTCCCCTGTTAAGGAAAATTTTTTGTTATCCTTTACTCTCACTCTGAATACTACTGACACCAGATGTTTGGGTTTTTCACATACCAACCAATTCTCCAACTCCAGCTGGGTGTCCTACAATTGAATTCAGTTCTGGCCTTATCTACCTGGAGTTAAATTCAGATCCCACAGATTAAGGGATTATCCTATGAGTCTTCCCTGACTCAGGTGCAGTCTCAAATCCCAGGATGTCACCTGTACTTCTGATTGACTGGCTATGAATTGGGGTCTCCACCATGCCTTCCTTGGGTTCAATAATTTGCTTATATGGCTCACAATACCCAGGGAAACACATTTAGAAGTTCATTATAAAGGATATAATCTATCTATATAAAACCAAAATATGCAAATCGACCAAACAGCCTAATGACCAGCGGAACAACCGGTCGCTATGATGCACACTGACCACCAGGGGGCAGACACTCAATGCAGGAGCTGCCCCCAGCCCGCAGGCCCCAACCAGTGGGGGGGGGGGGGTGCAGGGCTGGCAAGAGGGTGCTAAGAAATGACACCTCTCGCCCTAACCGATTTGGCTCAGTGGTTAAAGTGTCACCCTGCGGACTCAGGGGTCTCAGGTTCAATTCCGGTTAAGGGCATGTACCTTGGTTGTGGGCACATCCCTAGTGGGGAGTGTGCAGGAGGCAGCTGATTGATGTTTCTCTCTCATTGATGTTTCTGGCTCTCTATCCCTCTCCCTTCCTCTCTTAAAAAATCAATAAAATATATTTAAAAAAAGAACTTGTATGGATATATACATAACCCATGGACACAGACACTAGGGTGGTGAGGGTCTGGGGTGGGGGCAGGGCAGGCTAGGGGAGGTCAATGGGGGAAAAAAGGAGACATATGTAATACTTTCAAGAATAAAGATTTTTTAAAAAGGAAAGAAAAGTCAAAGAACTTTAGAAGAAACACATTTAAGATTTAGTCATGCTGAGAGGAACATTGAGGTCATTTTACTCATCTACCATTGCTAATATTATCACACTACAGGCCCATTGCACAGATTAGTGCACGAGTGGGGTCCCTCGGCCTGGCCTCTGGGAATTGGGCAGAAACTGGCTCTCCGACACCCCCTGAGGGGTCCTGGATTGTGAGAGGGCGGTTCTCAGGTAATGCACCCTGGAATTGGGCTCCCTCCTCTCTGGTTCCAAGTGTGTCACCCAAGAACATCAGCTGCCAAATCACTGCAGCTCAGCAACTCCTGTTTTGACCGTCTGCCCCCTGGTGGTCAGTGTGCGTCATAGCTAATGGTCAGACCGTCTGCCCCTTGTTGATCATTGTGCATCATAGCTATTGGCTGGAATGTCGAATGGTCGGCTAGTCACTTAGGATTTTATATATATAGACTAGAGGCCCCGTGCACGAAATTCATGCAAGAGTAGGCCTTTGAGAGGGAAAAAAATGGCGGAGGTTTAGACGGACGTGTCGGTGCTTTGTCCCGGAGCAGATAAGGCCGAGCAGCTGAAACAGGTAACATACAGGCCGAACAAGCAGAAGAAATTCAGCTGAGAAACAGTCTGCAGCAAGGAAAGACAGAGAACTCCTAGAAAATGGGAAGGTTAAAGATTGAGGCTGAAACCTCCCCCTGGGTGCCAGTTCAGTCGCAAGACCGCGCAATCTTGAGCAGCTGTTATCCGCATCCAGATATCAGCTACTAACCCGAAGGCAACGGCTCTCAAGCAGTGCGACTACATGAACTCAGAGGAGACCTGCTTCCCGCCATGGAAAGGTTAGACTTCCCCCAAAGGTGCGCTTTGCAATTCAGGTTGGAGCGAGGAATGTGCACATGTGTGCGCGGGGGGGAAATCTGCACCCCACAAAGTCCACGCCCATTGAGGCCAGCGTGACCCGCAAGTGGGGAGGGCTCCCGTAGGGCTGCTCGCAGAAGGTAACACTATAAATAAGACCATAGTTGGACTGGATGCAAAGGGGCAACCTCAGATTCTACCAGCCGGCCGGCTACTTGGTGCCAGGAGCCAGAGCACACGCAGAGACTCCGCGAAGATCTGGAAGGTGGAACCCTGAGAGTTCACACAGCTTCCCAGGCTCTTGTTTACACACTTCCTCTTAAATCTGTGAGTTTGATTGTTGAACCCAGTGCATGGGATTGCCCAGTTGGGGTCGCTAGCAGAGCCTGTAGGGGAAGATTGTTTTTGGGGAGCCTGGGAAACAGAGCTGGGAGTGGCACCTGGGGAGCCAGCTCTGGGCAGAGCTGGTTCAGGTACAATAGAGAACTCCTGGTCAGAGAGGACTTATAGCCTTGGAGGTCAATCCAGACACACTGCCACCCAGAGGCAGAGCCATGAACTGACTCTTCTGTAAATACAGATAAGGCAGTAAGGGGAACCAATACGACCTGCCTTAAAATCAGGACTGTAGCTTACAACACGGAGGAACAGTGTATCAGAGGGAAATTCAACATTCTCCTGAATTCCAGGCATGCCAAAAAGAAGAGTAGAAGACCTGAAGCACCTGCATTACTGCACATTTTTATTTTTATATTTTAATTACTTTTTCACCTTTTTACTAAGAAAATATTTTTTTTCTTTTTTTTTTCCAATCACCTGATTTTACCCTTTCAATTACTACATTTTTATTTTTAACTAGTATTATTACTGCTACCATTTTACCATTTTTTAAAGTGTCATTTTACTTTGTCTTTATTTTATTTTGGGACTAATGTTCTCCATTCTATTTTCATCGTTCCTTTAGCAACATTTCTCTCTACCTCAATTTTGTCTCTGTGCTAAACCCTCTTCCCCACTTTTTCCCTTTTGTTGTCCTGTATCTCTTACCCTACTCCAGCTTTAGATTTTCCCTATTCTTTTTACCCCCTGTCAAAATTTCACCCTACTTATATATCCTTTGTCCAATCCCCTGCTCTAAATCCTTATACACCTTTCCCTTATCTTCCTTCACTATCCAAATTTTTTTTTCTTCTTCTTCTTTTCTTTCTCTATTGTTTGATTGTTGTTTGCTTGATTGACGAGTCTATTGGGGTTTTTTTAGGATTGTTTGTGAGGTTATTCTGCTTATTCTTTTTATTTTTCTGCGCCCCGCCCACCCCCTGGTTATTTCTGTGCTTCTGTTTTCCCTTGCGTCGCTTGATATTATTGGTTGTTTGTAGTTTGTATTCATCTCCAGGAATCTGTTGTTGTAATTTGTTGGGATTAGTGGCGGTTCTATAGGAGTTTTCTACTCATATAAATAGTCTCTTCCCCTCTTATACTTCATTCTCTTTTCTCTCTTATTTTTTTTCTTTTCCTCTTCTTTATTTCCCTCCCTTTTTCCAATTTCATTTTTGCACTCCTTTTTTTTCTTTCTTTCTTTTTTCTCTTCTATCTTTTTCTCTTCTTTCTTCCTTATTGCCTAACTCTCTTTGCTCGGGTGGACACCTTTGTTTGGGGTTATTAATATCGGAAATACATTCATGTTCAGTGCCTGGTATGTTGTGCCTTGTTGTGTTGTATTTGGTGCCTTTAAATCAATGCAGCAAATTCAAGCAACAGCGGCCTCCTGATCACCACAAGCTCTGTCTGGGGAACAGTTACTGTGTGTGAAGCCTCCTTCCACCAGCCAGAAGAGCCAACACAGCTGTGAACAGCACCCACCAGAGGCCCTGCTACCAACGGAGGAGCAGCTGCTACCACGAGGGCCCAAGAAGCAACCACAGCCCAAGGAGCCACTGCCACCCAGGGAGCAGCCACTGCCACCCATGGAGCAGCCGCTAAACAACTCAACAACTAGATATGTCAGTGAGATCAAACATGGGTAGACAAGGAAACCCCCAAAGAAAAGCCCCAAAGAAAAGAAAAGGGACACTCGCCAGAAAAGCAGCTAAATGAGACAGAGGCATGCAACATGAAGGAAAAAGAATTCAGAATAAGGGTCCTAGAGTACATGCACTGGACGGAGGAAAAAATCAATACCATATGCAAGAAGCTAGAAGAAACAGATGACAAAATTAACTACTTATGCAAGAAGCAAGAAGAAACAGATGAAAAAATCAACAACTTAAGTAAGTCCCAAGAAGAAATGAAGAGCGACATAGCTGCAATAAAAAACACCATTGAAAGTATCAACAGTAGACTAGGAGAAGCGGAGGACCGAATTAGTGAATTAGAAGACAAGGAAGCAAAACACACTCAAACTATACTGCAATTGGAGAAAAAAATTAAAAGACAGGAGGAGAGCCTAAGGGAGCTTTGGGACAACATGAAACGAAACAACATACGAATAATAGGGGTGCCAGAACAACAGAAAGATGAACATGGATTAGAAAATCTATTCAAAGAAATAATATCAGAAAACTTCCCTCAGGTGGGGAAGAAAAAAGTCACACAAGCCCAGAGAGTCCCAAAAAAGGTGAACCCGAAAAGACCCACACCAAGATACATCATAATTACCATGGCAAATGTTCAGGACAAAGAGATAATCTTACAGGATGCAAGAGAAAGACGGAAAGTTACATACAAGGGATCTCCCATTAGGTTATCAAATGATTTCTCAACAGAAACACATCAGGCCAGAAAAGAATGGACAGAAATCTACAAAGTGATGCAAAGCAAAGGACTGAATCCAAGAATACTCTATCCAGAAAGGCTATCATTCAAAATTGAAGGGGAAATAAGAAGCTTCACAGACAAAAAAAAGGCTAAGGGAGTTTATTACCACCAAGCCAGCCATACATGAAATGCTAAAGGGACTGGTGTAAAAAGAAGAAATAAAAAGCTCAGAAAGAAAACAGCCACACACAAAAAAAGAAATGGCTACAAACAAGTACCTTTCAATAATAACTTTAAACGTAAACGGACTAAATGCTCCAACCAAAAGACATCGAGTGGCTGAATGGATAAAAAAACATGACCCATATATTTGCTGTCTACAAGAGACCCACCTCAGAAGAAGGGACTCACACAGACTGAAAGAGAAGGGATAGAAAAATATCTCTCAGGCAAATGGAAAGGAAAGGGAAGCTGGGGTAGCAATACTTATATCGGACAAAATACATCTCAAAGTGAAGGCCATAACAAAAGATAAGGAAGGCCACTTCATAATACTAAAGGGATCAATACAACAAGAGGATATAACCCTGATAAACATATATGCACCCAATACAGGAGCACCCACATACATAAGAAAACTCCTGGAAGATATCAGGGGAGAGATCGACAACAATACAATCATAGTAGGGGACTTTAATACACCACTGACATCACTGGATAAATCAGCTAGACAAACAATCAGCAAAGAAACAGCAATCCTAAATGACTCACTAGATCAGATGGACATAATTGACATCTTCAGAACACTTCACCCCAAAGCCATGGAATATACATTCCTCTCAGGTGCTCATGGGACATTTTCAAAAATAGACCACATATTGGGTCACAAGCAAAGTCTCCACAAATTCAAGAAGATTGAAATCATAAAAAGCATCTTCTCAGACCACGATGGCTTAATGTTAGAAATAAACTACAATAAAAACAACCCAAAATACTCAAACACTTGGAAGCTGAATAGCATGTTATTAAATATTGATTGGGTTACCAATGAGATCAAAGAAGAAATTAATAACATCCTGGACACTAATGACAATGAAAACACAACAATCCAAAACCTCTGGGACACAATGAAAGCAGTCCTGAGAGGGAAGTTTATAGCTCTACAGGCCTATCTCAAAAAACAAGAAAAAATGGTAGTAAATCATCTAACTCCACAACTCAAAGAATTAGAAAGAGAGGAACAAGAAAACCCCAGAGTGAGCAGAAGGAAGGAGATAATAAAGATTAGAGCAGAAATCAATGACACAGAGACCAAAAAAACAATACAGAAAATCAATGAAACCAAGAGCTGCTTCTTTGAAAGGATAAACAAGATTGACAAACCCCTAGCCAGGCTCACCAAGAAGCAAAGAGAAAGGTCCCAAATAAACCAAATCAGAAACAATAGTGGCGAAATCACAACAGACCCCACAGAAATACAAATGATTGTTAAACAATACTACAGACAACTCTACTCCAACAAACTAGACAACCTGGAGGAAATGGACATATTCCTAGAAAAATACAACATTCCAAAACTCAATCAGGAAGAATCTAAAAATCTCAATAGGCCAATAACTATGGAAGAAATTAAAGCAGTCATCAAAAAGCTTCCAGCAAACAAAAGCTCAGGATCAGACGGCTTCTCAGGGGAGTTTTACCAAACATTCAAGGAAGAACTAAAGCCTGTCCTCCTCAGACTACTACAAAAAGTTCAAGAGGAAGGAACACTTCCAAGCACATTCTATGAAGCCAGCATCACCCTAATACCAAAACCAGGTAAAGACAATACAATGAAAGAGTATTACAGGCCAATATCCCTCATGAACATAGATGCCAAAATCCTCAACAAAATCTTAGCAAATCGGATCCAGCAGTACATGAGAAAGATCATACACCATGACCAAGTAGGATTTATCTCAGGGATGCAAGGATGGTACAACATCCGTAAATCAATAAACGTAATACATCACATAAACAAATTGAAAGAAAAAAACCACATGGACATATCAATTGAGGCAGAAAAAGCATTCGACAAAATCCAACACCCATTTTTGATAAAAACTCTCAGTAAGGTGGGAATAGAAGGATCATACCTCAACATAATAAAAGCCATATATGAGAGGCCCACAGCCAACATCATACTCAGTGGACAAAAACTAACACCATTTCCCCTAAGAACAGGAACAAGACAGGCATGCCCACTCTCACCACTCCTGTTTGACATAGTATTGGAAGTACTAGCCATTGCAATCAGACAAGGAGAAGAAATAAAGGCATCCAAATTGGAAAAGAGGAAGTAAAACTGTCCTTATTTGCAGACGACATGATATTATACATACAAAACCCTAGAGACTCCATCAAAAAACTACTAGACTTAATACATGAATTTGGCAAAGTAGCAGGATACATAATTAACCTCAAGAAATCTGAGGCATTTCTATACACCAATAGTGAACTTTCAGAAAGAGAGATTATAAATCAATCCCTTTTACCATAGCACCAACTAAATTAGGATACCTAGGAATAAACTTAACTAAAGAGGTAAAAGACCTCTACTCAGAAAACTACAGAACGTTGAAAAAAAAGATAGAGGAAGACATAAAGAGATGGAAGAACATACCATGTTCTTGGATTGGTAGAATCAACATCATTAAAATGTCCATACTACCCAAAGCAATCTATAAAATCAATGCACTTCCCATTAAAATACCAGTGGCCTACTTCAAAGATCTAGAACAAACTCTCCCAAAATTCATCTGGAATAAAAAAAGACCCCGAGTATCTGCAGTGATCCTGAGAAAGAACAAAGTAGTTGGTATCTAAATGCCAGATATAAAGCTGTATTACAAAGCCACTGTTCTCAAAACTGCCTGGTACTGGCACAAGAACAGACATATAGATAAGTGGAATAGAATAGAGAGCCCAGAAATTAGCCTGAACCAATATGCTCAATTAATTTTTGACAAAGGAGGCAAGAACATACAATGGAGCCAAGATAGTCTCTTCAATAAATGGTGTTGGGAAAATTGGACAGATATATGCAAGAAAATGAAACTAGACCACCAGCTTACACCATACACAAGAATAAACTCAAAATGGATAAAGGACTTAAATTTATGACAGGAAACCATAAAAATTCTAGAAGAATCCAAAGGAACAAAATCTCAGACATATGCCAAAGCAATTTCTTCACTGATACAGCTCCTAGGGCAGTTGAAACTAAAGAGAAAATGAACAAATGGGACTACATCAAAATAAAAAGCTTCTGCACAGCAGAAGAAACCATCAACAAAACAACAAGAAAACCCACTGCGTGGGAAAACATATTTGCCAACGTCATATCTGATAAGGGCCTAATCTCCAAAATTTATAGGGAACTCATACAACTTAACAAAAAGAAGGTAAACAATGCAATCAAAAAATGGGCAAAGGATCTAAATAGACACCTTTCAGAAGAGGACATTCAGAAAGCCAAGAGACATATGAAAACATGCTCAAAGTCACTAATCATCCGAGAGATGCAAATCAAAACAACAATGAGGTATCATCTCACACCTGTCAGAATGGCTATCATCAACAAATCAACAAATGACAAGTGCTGGAGAGGATGTGGAGAAAAAGGAACACTTGTGCACTGCTGGTGGGAATGCAGACTGGTGCAGCCACTATGGAAGACAGTATGGAGTTTCCTCAAAAAACTGGAAATGGAACTCCCATTTGACCCTGTGATCCCACTTCTAGGAATACATCCCAAGAAACCAGAAACACCAATCAGAAAGGATATGTACACCCATATGTTCATAGCAGCACAATTCACCATAGCTAAGATCTGGAAACAGCCTAAGTGCCCATCAGTAGATGAATGGATTAGAAAACTGTGGTACATCTACACAATGGAATATTATGCTGCTGTAAAAAAGAAGGAACTCTTACCATTTGCAACAGCATGGATGGAACTGGAGAGCATTATGCTAAGTGAAACAAGCCAGTCAATGAAGGAAAAATACCACAGGAGCTCACTCATTCATGGATAATAAAGACCATTATAAACTTTTGAACAATAATAAATACAGAGGCAGAGCTGCCTCAAACTGATTGTCAAACTGCAGTGGGAAGGCCAGGGAGGGTTGGGGGTCAGGAGGGAGGGGAGTAAGAGATCAACTGAAGGACTTGTATGCATGCATATAAGCATAACTAATGGACATAAGACACTGGGGGGTAAGGGAGAGCAGGGGATTGTCAAGGGTGGGGGGAAAAAGGACACTTATGTAATACCCTTTGTAATACTTTTAGCAAAAAAAAACAACAACAACAACAACAAAAAACTTAAAAAAAACACATAAAAAAACGGAAAAAAAAAGAGTAGGCCTTTGAGGACACTGCGGTTGCCTCATCCCTCCCTTGCAGCCATAGCGGCTGCCTCGATCCTGTGGCTGCAGCCCCAGCTTTTTCCAGAAGGTCATCCGGAACGTTGTATGGATGGCCATTCGGTCGATTTGCATATTATGCTTTTATTATTATAGATTAGCTGATTCATTTCCATTCTCAAGATGGACAAATTTAGGGGATAGTTTTGCTCAATGCCAGGAAGAAGACACTACATCATTAATTGTACATTAAAAATGTAGTCACTCTATTTCTTTAGAGGGCTGGAATCTAGACTGCAGTAATATAGTTGGTAGGGAATTTGTAGGGCATGGTCTTTGGAGTGAGGTTAAGGGAACATTATTTGCCCAATTCTATTTAGAGCATAGGCTGAACAAATGTTCATAATAGAGCTTAGATACTTGGGAGGTAATACACCCAACAGAAACATGCATTCTTTAAAGTGGTTAAGGGTGGAATAACAAGGTGCAACCACCTGAAACTGGACATTAGGTGAGACATTAGGAAAGTATTTCTAAATGTAGGGTTGATTAGATTTTGGAATAATTTTCTAGGAAATGTCACTAAGGTCCCATCACTAGGAATACTCAAGAGTAGATTAGATGAATATAGATTGTTATTTATGGCCACAGAGATGAGGTCAAGCCCACAGTAATATAGAGGAGCAAACTCTGTGCCCCTGAAGATGTTTCCCCCTTTATAATAACATCCACTTGATTTTACAAAGCAACAAAAACAAAAGCATCATTATATGTGATATTAACTTACAATAAAGGGTTCCCACAATAACAGGAATGCCTCTTAGCCCTGTTTTCTTTAAGCTAGCTTTTAATTTAGAGGATAGATATTTGATTCAGTGAAAATGGTACTCACTTTACATTATAATGGAATTATTTTGCAGCCAATGTGCTTATATTACCAAATTTTTATTTTGTTCAAAATCAGTCTAAGCAATATTTTGTCTCCTTAATGGTCCTAGTTACCAACTCAGGTTAGCTGTTTTTGCTTAATTTTTATGGCAATTTTCAGCCATTTCCATTCTTTTAAGTATTAACAGTATTTTAAATTTAACAGTGTATTGATGTCTGCATTTTATTTTTATTTGATTTGATTTATTTTATTCAAAATGGTTTGAGTGGCCATTGATTGTTTTGTGAATAATGCAAAGATATTGGATACAATTACTGTGGATGGGGTTGATTTCCTATTTAAAATGAATGTGAGGGCAGGCACTCTTTACTGGGATATAAATTCTGTAGAGTAAATATGAGAGCACTCCTGTGTGCCAGGAACTGTTCTCAATGTGCAACCATATAGCCATGAATTGGAACAACAATGCCTGTGCCTTTGTGGAACCTAATCTCAGCGAGAGCCATGAACAATCCTAATATATAAAAACCCAGGGTCCCTAACAACCAAATGGATGACTGGTCCATCCCCTGGCCCTCAGGCTCCATTGATCAGGGGATGGTTAATGTGGGAACTGAGGTCCCTCAGGCCCCAATGAATCCGTGGCAGCAGTGACTGGTGAGCGGGCAGAAGGCAGACCACTTGGTCCCTCCCCAGCCCGCAGTCTCCTATTGATCAGGGGATGGTTAACAGGAAACAAGAATGAGTGGTGAGCAGCTGGAAGGCAGGCCTCTTGGTCCCTCCTCCTGGCCCTCAGACTCCAATCAATTGATGGTGGAGGTGGGGCAGAACTGGGAACTGGCTTCCTTAGTAGTCCTGTAGGTTCAGTCTCCAGAGGACAGGCCAGGCACCAACGGACCAGTGCCTCCGGCACAATCCTGACAGCGCTGCCAGCCTCCTGGAACTTGGCCTCGGGCACTGAGGCCGCTTCCCCTCCCCAGACACTCCATAAGGAAGAAAGGATACCGCCAGCAGCACCAGGGGCAACCAGCGGTGACTGACTGCTCTCCCTGTGCTTCCTCCAGGTCACTCGAGCCGGCCCCCGCCTGCCCCGCTCCAGATGAAGTGTGATCACTGCACATGGAAGGAATGTAGTAAAAAAACAAAAACCGATGACCAAGACAATGCCGCAGTCAACGTCCGGAGTCCGGCTCAGGAGAACGGAGAGAAGGGAGAATTCCATAAGTTGGCCAACACCAAGATATTTCTGAGTGACTGCCTGGCGTGTGACAGTTGTGTGACTGCAGAGGAAGGAGTCCAAGTTTCTCAGCAGAACACCAAGGACTTCTTCCGTGTTCTGAACCTTAATAAGAAATGTGATACCTCACAGCTCAAAGTGCTGGCAGTGTCCATGTGTTCTTAGTCTCTGCCTTATTTTGCTGCTAAATTCAGCCTCAGTGTCACTGATGCATCCAGAAGGCTCTGTGGCTTCCTCAAAAGCCTTGGGGGTCACTGTCTTTGACATGAAGATAGCTTCGGGCTTCAGCATCCTGGAGAGTCAGAAGGTAATTGTGTGTTATTACTGCCAGCACTGTGAGGAAAAGCCTTGGCTACCCATGCTGATTTCCACCTGCCCCAGCTGGGACCGATATCCAGAGCATGTGCTGGGTCACCCCATCACCCCACCTCTGCACGGCCAAGTCTCCCCAGCAGATCATGGGCTCTCTGGTGAAGGATTACTTCACCAGACCATAGAACCTGTCTCCAGACAAGATTTTCCACATCATTGTGGTCCTGTGTTATGACAAGAAACTGGAGGCCCTTTTTAGGAGATTTTCCCACAGCTTTACATAGTTCCCAGGGTGCTGACTGCGTGTTAACCTCAGGTGAAATTGTCCAGATAATGGAGCAAAGTGACCTCTCCTTGAGTGATGCTGCCGTGGACACTCTGTTTGGAGACATGAAGGAAGAGGTGAGGCTCCAAAAGGGTGCCAGCTCCAACAGGTACCTTGCACACATCTTTAGGCACATGGCCAAGGAGATATTCAATGGGGATGTGGGAGTGCTCACCTACTGCACCCTGAGGAACAAAGACTTCCAGGAGGTCACCCTTGAAAGGGACAGAGAGGTTCTGCTATGCTTTGAGGCTGCTTACGGCTTTTGGGACATCCAGAAGTGGTCCTGAAGCTGTAGAGGGGCAAGTTCCCCTGCCACTTCATGGAGGTCCTGGCCTGCGCTAGGCATGCCTAAGTGACAGAGGCCAGGCACAGGCAGAAGACAGGTATGCAGACAGGGCACTGCTGCAGCAGATGGAAGGCATCTATGCTGCCATCCTGGTGTGGCCCCAGGAAACCAGTCCCCATGTGCAGGAGCTGTACCAGGAGTGGCTGGGGTGGGGCAGCGACTCCCGCCAGGCCCGGTAGCCCTGCACACTGCCTAGCAGGGCCCAGGGCAGCCTGCCAGGACATCAAGTGGTAAAGGTCCAGCAGACGCCCAGCCTGCAGGCCGCCTGAAGAGGGGTGTCAGACACATGTAGGAAAGGCTTAGCATCTCTCTCATTGCTTTGGTTTTCAGAATTCCCGGCTCCCGCTCTCTGAGGGGTGCTGTCATCATCACATGGGTGGAACTGGAATATTGTATCTCAAGAGGATTGCCCCAGTGTACATATTCTTTTATCCAATGATGAAAAAATTCCAAAGAACAGGAATGGAGACAGACTACTGTCCTTTAGGCTTAAAAAATCTCCTGAAGTGTCCTGCAAAGAGCTGAAACTTGGCTCTGTCCACGTGCCTCAGAAAGATTGGATGAGGAAATGGCCCAGTTTGTCCCTGACTTTACCCACGTATGTTACTCTTGAAGGTGTCTTTGCCACAATGTGAATAAACTGCGACCTTTTGGAATAGGGGCTCATACTAAAGTCTGCATTCCCAACTTTTTTTTAAACAAATCTATGTTCTGCAGCTGTGGCCACCATCCTGAGATTAGGTCCTGTCGACCAGGTTCTGTCGCTGGGAATCAGGGGTCACTGGACTGGAGGCCCCCCCCCATGCCCTTTTACATTAAGGGATTAAGCTGAACTCACTTTGGGGGAGGCCCGGCAAGAGTGACAGGAGTCACAGGTGGAAGGATGGAGAATGGAGGTGGACACCCTGCTCGGTCCCTTTCTGGGTGGGGTCAGGCAGATGAAGGCCAGACAGCCTGTCCCACAATTGGGTGAGATAGTATCCTTTATGTCCACCTCTCACCCAGTGGGCCTGGCCACTCCCCTCAGCTCCAGGCAGCCCTCTGCGTTCCATGACAGTGCTCTCTGCCCTCACATGCTGCTCGCCCTAAGTGAGAAGGAAGAGAGCAGTTGGCCCACGGAGAACTACACAGAAAGATAGGGCTCATAGCTGGTGAGTGCAGTGCAGTGGCGGGAGCCTCTCCTGCCTCATGGCAGCCCTAAGGAGCAGCGAGCTGAGTGGTAAGGAGCAATGGGCAGGAAGGTGGTAAGGAGCGAGGGGTCCTGGACTGCGAGAGGGATTTCCAACTGTCAGCTTAGGCCTGCACCCTCTCACAGTCCAGGACCCCTCAGGGGATGTCCGCCTGCTGGCTTAGGCCCATTCACCATTGATTGGTGTGGCTGACAAACTGGTTCCTTTCCACATCTGCAGTATCCAGCTGTACCTCCCCTTTACATTCCTCTCCCCTAGTCTCTTCCTTGATTGCCTAACTGCTTCTAACTCCTCATTCCCCCCTCTGATTAGGAGTCCCTAACTGCTGTTAGCGAAGAGGGATGACACCCACTGTAACTACTTTCAGCTGGTAAGGGGTATTGTCGATAGCAACAGTTGTTAGGGCTCCATTGGAGGTGGGCAATCTAAGGGCCATGAGAGATAGGGGCTGTCTATATATATATATATATATATATATATATATACACATATATATATATATATATTTTTTTTATTGATTTCAGAGAGGAAGGGAGGAGAGAGATAGAAACATCAATGATGAGAATCATTGATAGGCTGCCTCCTGCACGCCCCCTAGTGGGGATCATGCCTGCAACCCAGGTATGTGCCCTTGGCTGGAATCGAACCTGGGACCCTTCAGTCCGCAGGCTGAAGCTCTATCCACTGAGCCAAGCCAGCTAGGGCGATAGGGGCTGTCTTTAAGGATTCCATTCTCATGTCCATGTGCAGCTTGATGGATTCTAGGTGGGAGAGTATAAATTGAGTTAGACGATTGAGTATACAAGGGCCACACAATAATGTTAGGAACAGGCAGGCCAGAGGCCCCCAAACAGGTTAAAGCCATAAGGTTAATGAGGGAAACATATCATGGATTTGGCCCAAATTTCAGGAGATAGAGAGCAAGTTCTCTTAACCACACAGCCTGTTTAAGAATAGCCTGTGTTAGGGGGTGAGTCGGGGGGAAGATGGCAGCTGACAGAGCATCAGGGAGAGAGAGTGTGACAGACTAAAGAAGTGAGAGGAGCATGTGTGGACATGTGTGGTGTGTGTGTGGGTGAGTGAGGGACAGATAGATATCTCAGGAGTCCCAGGGACTGGCAAATCAGGTTCACCTAGACGGGGAGCCCTTGCTATCACCACACCAACTCAGCTTTGGCACAGAAAGCACATCATCTTGTAGAGGGGAGCAAAGGAGGCCAGGAGTGCTGCCACACCAATATCCGGACTGACCTCAGGCAGCACCCCCAGACCTGGTCAGTGAGCCACTTGCCAGACATAACCTGCGTGAAACCACCACCGTGCCCTGGCAGTGAGCAACATGGTATCACAATGTGGGTCCCAGATGTCTTCAGTGAGAGCGCATCATACAGACCTCTGGAGCTGAGCCTCTTAACTGGAGCCCAAATCCAGTGTCCCAGGATCCCATGCTTCAGGTCCTTGCATTGTTAGTACAAGCCACAGGTCCCCTACTCCCCACTCCATCCCTGATACTAATACAGAACGTCAGCCAGGTGTGTCCTACACCCCTGCCCAGACAGAGCCCTAGCCAGGTGAGCTCCCTGCCCCTTGCACAGACTGAGCACACTGCCACCAGTTTAGGACTCCGCCTCCAGCCAGCTTAGGCAGAGCTCCCGCAGGGCAAGCATCCCACACCTTGCACAGACTGAGTGCAGTCAGCCACCAGCTTTGAGTTCTGCCACCAACTTAGGCCAAGCCTGTGCAGGGCAAGTGCCCCGCCTCTGGCACAGCCTGAGTGTTCTCTGCCACCAGCTTTGCACTTATTATCCAGTTTAGACAGAGCCCTTGCAGGGTGAGCACCCCGCCTCTGGCACAAACTGTGTGCACCCCACTGCCAGCATAGGAAGAGCCCATACAGGGCAAGTGCCCAGCCCCCAGCATAGACTAGCATGCTCCGTCAGCAGACATATCCCTCACTGGGTGAGTGCCCCTCACCCTGACAAAGACAGAGTGTGCTCCATTGCCAGCACAGACAAAACCTTCGGGTGGTGCACATCCCGCCCCCAATACAGACAGAGCTGTCACCAGGAGCATGCCCTGCCCACAGCCCAGGTCGAACTGCTGGTGAGAACTGGTGTGCCAAAGCACAGGTCACAGGTCCATACTGCAAGTGCAATGTAAGAAGGACCTAAAGCACAATCCTGCCTTAGGGGATGGAGAGTACAGTGAACTGCATGCCAGAGGGCTCTGGGCTCTCACAGAGAGTTGCACAGTAGGGGTACTGTGCACCCACCCACACCACCCACAAGAAACAGATAATAGAGGAACCAGAATTGTGGAAGAAGGGGATACAACTCAGAGAAGAGACAAAGAAAGGTGTGAAATTCAAGGCAGACCCAGCCCCTGAGGCTAGTGAGTCCATGATCAATGGATTGCGAGGGGCCTCAACCACTCAACCACTCAACCACTCTGACACCAAGCAGGTATCCCAGGACCAGCAAGAGGCAGCAAAAATGGGGAGACCAAAAAAAAAAGGGAAAGAAAAGGAGGAATCACCAGAAAAAGAACTAAATGAAACGCAGGCATGCAATATGGCAGAAAAAGAATTCAAAATAAGTGTAATATAATTCATAAACCAGATGGAAGAGAAAATCAACAACCTATGTTAAGAATCAGGAAGAAATAAAGAGTAATATAGCTACAATAAAAAACTTCATGGAATCTTTCAGTAGTAGACTAGGAGAAGTGGAGGACAGAATTAGCGAATTAGAAGACAGGGAAGCAAAATGTACCCAATAAGAACTGCAATTGGAGAAAAAATAAATAAAAAGACAGGAGGAGAACCTGAGGGAGCTCTGGGGCAACATGAAATGAAGCAAAATACTTATAATAGGGGTGCCAGAAAGACAAGAAGAGGAGCAAGGTTTAGAAAACCTATTTGAAGAAATAATGTCAGAAAACTTCCCTAACTAGGGGAAGAAAATTATTACACAAATGCAGCAAGTCCCAAAGAAGATGGAACCCAAAAGACCCACACCAAGACATGTCATAATTACAATGGCTAACATTAATGACAAAGAGAGAATCTTAAAGGCTGCAAGAGAGAAAGAGAAAGTTACTTACTAGGGATCTACCATTAGATTATCAAATGATTTCTCAATAGAAACACATCAGGCCAGAAATGAATGGAAGGAAGTATACAAAGTGATGCAAAACAAGGGACTGAATCCAAGAATACTCTATCCAGCAAGGCTATCATTCAAAATTGAAGGGGAAATCAAGAGCTTCACAGCCAAAAAAAAAAAAAAAGGCTAAGGGAATTTATCACTACCAAGCTACCAATGCAATAAATGCCAAAGGGAATGTTGCGAAACTAAGGAAAAAAGGGGGGGGGGGTAGAAGGAACACAGGCACAGAAAATTAAAATGGCTACAAACAAGTATCTATCAATAATAACTTTAAACATAAATGGACTAAATGCTCCAAACAAAAGACATTGAGTGGCTGAAGGATTAGAAAACATGACCGATATATATGTTGTCTACAAGAGACCCACCCAAGAACAAAGATTCACACAGACTAAATGTGAAGGAATGGAAAAATAATTTTCAGGCAAAGGGAAATGAAAAAAAGAAAAAGCTGGGGCAGCATGACTTATATCAGACAAAATAGACTTCAAAGTGAAGACTATAACAAGAGACAAGAAAGGCCACTTCACAATAGTAAAGGGATCCATACAACAAGAGGATATAACTCTGGTAAACATATATGCACCCAATGCAGGAGCACCCAAATATATATATATATATATATATATATATATATATATATATATATATATATAAAACTTCTGGGAGATACCAAGGGAGAGATCGACAGTAATACAGTCATAGTAGGGGACTTTAATACCTGACTGACATCACTAGATAAATCCTCTAGACAAAAAATCAGTAAAGAAACAGTAATCCTAAACAACTCACTAGATCAGATGGACTTAATTGACATCTGTAGAACATTCCACCTGAAAACTACAGAATATACGTTCTTCTCAAGTGCACATGGGGCATTTTCAAAAAAAGGCCACATTTTGGGTCACAGACAAACTCTCTCCAAATTCAAGAAGATTGAAATCATATCAAACATCTTTTCAGACCACAATGGCATAATATTAGAAATCAACTACAATAAAAACAATCAAAAAAATTCAAACACTTGGAAGCTGAAAAGCATGCTATTAAACAATAATTGGGTTACCAAAGAGATCAAAGAAGAAATTAAAAGCATCCTATAAATGAATGACAATGAAAACACAACAATCCAAAACTGATGGGGCACAGTGAAAGGAGTCCTGAGAGGGAAGTTTATAGCTCTAAAGGTGTACCTCAAAAAAATGGTAATAAATTATCTAACTCTACAACATAAAGAATTATAAAGAGAGCAGCCCTGGCCAGTTTGGCTCAGTGGATAGGGCATTGGCCTGCGGACTGAAGGGTCCCAGATTTGATTCCAGTCAAGGGCATGTACCTTGGTTGTGGGCACATCCCCAGTAGGGGGTGTGCAGGAGGCAGCTGATCCATGTTTCCCTCTCATCAATGTTTCTAACTCTCTATCCCTCTCCCTTCCTCTCTGTAAAAAATCAAATATATATATATATATAAAGAGAGCAACAAGAAAAGTCCAGAGTGAGCAGAAGGAAGGAGGTAATAAAGATCAGAGCAGAAATAAATGACATAGAAACCAAAAAAACCCACACACAAAAAAACAAAACAAAACAAAAAATACAAAAGATCAATGAAACAAAGAGCTGGTTCTTTGAAAGGATAAACAAGATAGATGAACCTCTAGCCACGCTCACCAAGAAACAAAAATAGAGGACCCAAATAAACAAAATCATAAATGAAAAAGGCGAAATAACAACATACCCCACAGAAATATAAAGGATTGTAAAAAAAAAAAAATACTATGAACAACTCTACTCCAACAAATTAAACAACCTAAAGGAAATGGACATATTCCTAGAAAAATATGACCTTCCAAAACTCAATCAAGAAGAATCCAAAGAATCTCAACATGCCAATAACTAAGGAGAAAATTAAAGCAGTCATCAAAAAGCTCCCAGCAAACAAAAGCCCAGGGCTAGATGGCTTCACAGGGGAGTTTTACCAAACATTCAAAGATGAACTAAAACCTATACTTCTCAGACTATTCCAAAATATTCAAGAGGAAGGAATACTTCCAAACTAGTTCTATGAGGACAGCATCAACCTAATCACAAAACCAGATAAAGACACTAGAAAGAAAGAGAATAACAGGCCAATATCCCTGATGTACATAAATGCTAAAATCCTCAACAAAATTCTAGCAAATCTGATCCAGAATTACATTAGAAAGATCATACACCATGACCAAGTGGAATTCCAGGGATGCAATGGTGGTATAATATCTGCAAAACAACAAATGTGATACATAACATAAACAAACTGAGAGACAAAAATCACATAATCATATCAATTGATGCAAAAAAAAGGCATTTGACAAAGTTCAACACCCTTTCCTGATGAAAACTCTCAGCAAAGTGGGAATAGAAGGATCATAGCTCAACATAATAAAAATGTTATATGACTAACCTACAGCCAACATCATACTCTATGGGAAAAAGCTAAAGCTAAAACCATTTTACCTAAGAACTGGAAAAAGACAGGCATGCCCACTTTCACCACTCCTGTTTGACATAGTACTAAAAGTGCTAGCCATAGTGATCAGACAAGAAGAAGAAATAAAAGGCATCCAAATTGGAAACGACGAAGTAAAATTGTCAATATCGGCAGATGATATGATATTGTACATAGAAAAGTCTCAAGATTCTATCAAAAAACTGCTAGAGCTAATAATTGAATTTGGCAATGTAGCAGGATTCAAAATTAAGACCCAGAAATCTAGGGCTTTTTTATACACCAATAATGAACTCACAGAAAGAGACACTAATAAAACACACACAAAAACAGTCCCATTTACCATTGCAACAAAAATATTAGATGCCTAGGAATAAATCAACCAAGGAGGCAAAGGACCTGTACTCAGGAAATTACAGGACACCGAAAAAAGAGATAGAGGAAGATATAAACAAACAGAAGACTACACCATGTTCATGGATTGGCAGAATCAACATCATTTAAATGTCCATACTACCCAAAGCAATCTATAGATTCAATCCAATCTCCATTAAAATACCAACAGCATATTTCAAAGACTTAGAACAAATTCTCCAAAAATTTATCTGGAGTAAAAAAGACCCTGAATAGCCACAGCAATCCTGACAAAGATGAACAAAGTTGGAGGGGTTACCATACCAGATATCAAGCTATACTATAAAGCCACTGATCTCAAAACTGCCTGGTACTGACACAAAAACAGACATACAGACCAATGGAAAACTCAGAGGACCCAGAAATCGACCCGTCATTATGCTCAATTAATATTTGACAAAGGAGGCAAGGGCAAGAGCATACAATGGAGTCAAGACAGTCTCTCAATAAATGGTGTTGGGAAAATAGGACAGATACATGCAAAAAATATGAAATTGGAACACCAACTTGCACCATTCACAAAAATAAACTCAAAATGGATAAAGGACTTAAACGTAAGATGGGAAACCATAAAAATCTTAGAAGAAGACATGGGCAGCAAAATAACAGACATTTGTTGTAGCAATATCTTTACTGATACAGCTCCTAAGGCAGTGATGGCAAACCTATGACACGCGTGTCAGAGGTGACACGCAAACTCATTTTTTTTGGTTGACTTTTCTTTGTTAAATGTCATTTAAGTATATAAAATAAATATCAAAAATATAAGTCTTGTTTTACTATGGTTGCAAATATCAAAAAATTTCTATATGTGACACAGCACCAGAGTTAAGTTAGGATTTTTCAAAATGCTGACATGCTGAGTTCAAAAGGTTCGCCATCACTGTCCTAGGGCAATGGAAACTAAGGAGAAAATAAACTACATCAAAATAAAAAGCTTCTGCACAGCAAAAGAAACCATGAACAAAACAACAAGAAAGCCCACTGCATGGGAGAATATATTTGCCAATGTTATCACCAATAAGAATTTAATCTCCAAAATTTATAGGGAACTCATAAAAGTTAACAAAAGGAAAATAAACAATACAATAAAAAAATGGGCAAAGGACCTAAATAGACACCCAAAGAGGAAATACAGAAAGCCAAGAGACATATGAAAACATGCTCAAAGTCACTAATCATCTGTGAGATGCAAATCAAAACAACAATGAGATACCAACTCACACCTCTCAGAATGGCTATCATCAACAAATCAACAAATGACAAGTGCTATAGAGGATGAGAAAAGGAGCCCTCTTGCACTGTTGGTGGGAATTCAGACTGGTGCAACCACTATGGAAAACTGTATGGCGTTTCCTCAAAAAATTAAAAATGGAACTCCCATATGACCCAGGAATCCCACTTCTAGGAATATATCCGAAGAAACCAGAAACACCAATCAGAAAGGATATATGCACCCCTATGTTCATAGCAGCACAATTACAATAGCTAAGATTTGGAAACAGCCTAAGTGCCCATCAGCAGATGAGTGGATTAGAAAACTGTGGTATACTACAGAAACAAAGAATGGAATACTATGCTGCAGTAAAAAAGAAGGAATTCTTAGCATTTGCTACAGCATGAATGGGACTGGAGAGCATTATGCTAGGCAAAATAAGCCAGTCAGAGAAAGAAAAATATCACATGATCTCACTCATTTGTGGAATATAATGAACAACATAAACTGATGAGAAAAATAGAACCAGAGTCTTTGAAGCATCGAACAGACTGTCCAAACTATGAGGGAAGGCATGGGGTTAGGGGGTAAGAGATCAACCAAAGGACTTGTATGCATGCATGTAGCATAACCAATGGATACAGACTCAGGGTGGGGTGGGGAGGGTATGTGCTGGGGGTGGGGACGGCTTGGGAGAGGTCAATGGGAGGAATAGGAGACTTATGTAATACTTTTAACAATAGTGAATTAAAAAAAAGAATAGCCTGTGTTTAAAGACCTGTTGATATATCTATATATATAAAAGCCCAGCAACCAAATGGCAGAACGACTGGTCAACCAGTCGCTATGACAGGCACTGACCACCAGGGGGCAGACGCTCAATGCAGGAGCTTCCCCCTGGTGGTCAGTGCACTCCCATAGTGGGAGCACGGCTCGGCTGACCAGGATAAGTGATGCTCCTACAGTGGGAGCAGCTGCTCAGAGGGCAGGTCCACAGCTGCTTGGCTGACCTAGATGAGTGGCACTCCCACAGTGGGCTGATCCCTGCAGGCCATGCCCCCCCAGTGCATGAATCCATGCACTGGGCCTCTAGTATATATATAAAGAGACAGGGTCCATAATGTCCAAAATGACCAAAGAATCGACCGAACACCAGACTGCACGCAGCAGACTCTGGTGGGCGAGGACTGGCAAGCGGGCTGAACTGCTGTCCTCTCAGAGAGAGAGAGAGGCAGGGATGATCAGCAGCTGCTGTGGCTGCCTCTCTCTCTGGGTCTCACCAGCAGCCAAGCCTCTCTTGCTCTCCGAGAGGTCAGCAGTTCAGCCTACTCGCCAGCAGTCTGGGGCATCTGCTGATCATCCCCGCCTCTCTGATCAGGCCCAGAGATAGGTCCAGAGATGCTGACTATCATAGAAACTGACCAATCAGAACCAAATCTGGGTGAACTGTGAGGAGCCAATGGCTGTCTAGGAGGCGGAGCTTTTGATGCTGACTGGCATAGAAACCGACCAATCAGAACCTAATCTGGGTGAACTGTGAAGGCAGAACCTAAGGTGGGGGCTGAAGAGGGGTTTTAAAGGCAACAGCTGATTGGTGTAAGGTGTAAGAAAGCGGTTCAATTTTTTAATGACCAGTTTGGCAGTATAATGCATATTGCTGGCTATCAGTCCAGATATAGGGATTATGTGGTTTTGTCTGCCAAGAGCATCTCCTCCTGCTGTAAAAGGCTCCCCCCTCGCATTTAAGCAATCTTATCCTATATAATATATCTATACTAATAAAAGGGTAATATGCTAATTAGACTGAGTATACCAGCCATCTTCTGGACATCCAACTTCCTTCCAGGCAAAGCCATGGTTGTGGGGGCCAAGGCAGAGGCAGTTAAGGGCAATCAGGCAGGCAGGCAGGTGAGTGGTTAGGAGCCAGCAGTCCCAGATTGCGAGAGGGATGTTCAACTGCCGGTTTAGGCCCGGACCCACCCACAGGGATCGGGCCTAAACCGGCAGTAGGACATCCCTCAAGGGGTCCCCGATTGGAGAGGGTGCAGGCTGGGCTGAGGGAATAACCCCCCACCATGCATTAATTTCATGCACTGGGCCACTAATATCACATATATATATATATATATATATATATATATATATATGTATATATACATACATATATATATATATATATATGTATATATACACACACACACACACACACACACACACACCGACTGGCCAGTTTATTATGACCACTTGATGATTGTAGGCAAATTAGCTATAATTTCAAGCTGAAGTTGCTAGAGGGCCAGACCATTATAAATAGGGAAGCAGGTTGTTTACCACGACAGTAGAAGTGATTTTTTCTGAAGATATGGGTAAACAACGCGATTTAATAGCCTTTGAATGTGGAATGATTGTTGGCACTCGGAGCCATGGAGCGAGTATCAGCAAAACAGCCGAAGGCCTGTTCAAACACCTTTGCTGTCTGCAGTTATCAAGATAAAACATCTCCAATTTGCACAGGAACACAAGGATTGGACAGTTGAGCATTGGAAAAAAGTCATGTGGTCTGATGAATCACGTTTCCAGTTGCATCATGCAGATGGCAGAGTGAGAATTTGGTGGAAACAGCATGAAAGCATGCACCCCACATGCATGAGTACAACCCTTCAAGCTGGTGGGGGCAGTGTTATGGTTTGGGGCATGTTTTTCTGGCATGATTTGGGCCCTTTAATTTGTGTGGAACAATGTCTGAATAGCACAACATACCTAAGTATCATTGCTGATCAAGTTCATCCTATCATGTTGATGGCGTATCCCAATGGAGATGGCTTCTTCCAACAAGACAATGCGCCATGCCACAGTGCTCATATTGTGCAGGAGTGGTTTCAAGAACATGAGGGAGACTTTACCTTGCTTAGGTGGTCCCCACAATCACAAGATCTCAATCCAATTGAGCATCTGTGGGATGAAGTTAAAAGATCCATTAGGCAACTGGTTCCACAACCATCAAATCTCACAGAACTGGAGAGTGCTATTCATCAGACATGGTGGCAGATTCCTCGAATCACCTTTCAACATCTCGTGGAGTCAATGCCAAGAAGAATCACTGCAGTATTGAAGGCAAAAGGTGGCCCAACAAAGTACTGATGGGGTAGTCATAATAATCTGGCCACTCGATATATATATATATATATATATATATATATATATATATATTCAGGAGGAATTGGCAATAGCACAGATGCTACCCTGCTCAGTGAGGAGGTAGTCTAGGGCCATTCTAGAACCATGTGAACCACTGAGTATAGTCAGCTCTGCATACTTTTGAAATTCAATCCTGTATCCTAGCTATCTTGCAAAATAGAGATTGTTAGGTTAGCAAGGAAAACTGAGTTAAGAATGATTCCTGTGTTCATGCCTGCAAGGGCTGCCACTAGTTGTAATTCCTAGGGCAATCAAGGTTATGGGCTTGCACTTGGGCCTAACTAATGTCCCCAAAGAATAATGATCTTAATAAATCTGTAACTGGGTATTGTTTAGAATGAAGACTGAGGATTCATTTAGTTTTATCTGTCCAATTGTGCAATAACTGGAGGATTTCTGAGGATGTAGGCACTGCATTCCCAGGCAGAATTATTATTTCCCCATATGAATAAGTAAGTATCCCTTTGGTAAGCATAAAAGTTCTGAGGAACTGGGGATGGCAGTGTTGGGGAGCAAACAAATAGAAAACCAGTCTAGGCCAGTTTGATTTTGGTACTTGCGGGTATTCACAAAAAATTCACAGGGTCTGATTGAGTTATGAAACCATCAACTAAATTTATGGTATTTGACCCCTTGTTCAATGAAGTTGCAGGAATTAATATTCGTTATAATGCATTTTGTAGTGCCATTAATGGCAGACAGATGGGATCCAGCACAAGTTCTTGCATATGTCGTCCTGTTAGAAAACGAGCAGATAGCTCATGGAGCAATTTTACAGCAATAACCCAGACCAGATCCTGTGAACCTAAATACTGAAGGACTGGAGCAGAAGTGGTCCCTGATCTGATTATAGGTGCTGTCCGCAGATAGGACAACCTAGTGATCAAAGGTGGTATGGGAATGAGGGAATTAGTGAAAGTAAGAGGTTGTGTAATCAAAATAAGATTAGCCATCTCCCTTCTTTCTAGGATCCTAAATTTCAGCAATGTGTATTCTTGGCCTCTATAGGCTATGGAAACATAGCCAGCAATTGGGCCATTAGTGGGACATTGAAATGCCAGTTTGGCTGTCAGCTCCCATTCAAGCATGGAATCTCCTTCTGGGCAGCCTTAATCATTTGGTATAGGGGATGGGCTATCTCCCATACCCTGGCATCCATAGTCTGCAAAATCCTGTTATGCCCCAAAAGCCTCTCAGCTGTTTCAGAGTGTGGGGCAGGGGAAAGGAATAAATAGGCTTAATTCTGTCCTCTCCCAGTGCCCTAGTTCCTTTAGTCAAAACTAGGCCCAGATATGTCACAGATGTCTGACAAAGTTGTGCCTTAGTTCTTGAGACCTTATATCCTCTTTCTGCTGGGAAATTAAGTAAAGCTCTCATACCTTCTTGAGAAACTTCCTCTGAAGGAGCACAGAGCAGGATATCATCAACATATTGTATAACTTTGGTCTATAGGTGGTCAAACTGACACAAATCCTGAGCCACTGCTTGGCCAAAAAGATGAGGGCTATCCCTGAAGCCCTGAGGCAAAATAGTCCTAGTCATTTGTGTAGACTGGTCGGGGGTCTTCAAATGCAAAGAGAAATTGAGAGTCAGAATATAAGGGTATGCAAAAGAAGGTATCTTTAAGGTCCAATGCTGTAAACCACTCAGTATCTTCTGAAAGCTGGGACAATAAGGCATAAAGATTGGGGACTACAGGATGTACAAGAATTACTGCTTCATTTATTAAACAGAGGCTTTTGGACAAGCTTCCATTCTCCATTGGGCTTTTGGACTCCCAGAAAAGGAGTGCTACATGGGCTATTACAGGGTTTCAACAAGCTTGTGTCTTTTAAGTTGTCTATTATAGCCTGTAATTCCTTCCTTGTATCTGGCTTGAGGGGGTACTGTTTCTGACGTGGGAAGCAGGCTGAATCTCTGAAGTGTATCCGAGCTGGGATTGCCCCAACCACTGCAAACTTTCCCTTTGGTAGCTCATACCTCGAGATCAATCTCCGTCTCCACCAGGGGGAGACAGAGTATTCATTCTGGCATCATACCTATGGTAGTTTCTGAAGGGGGCTAAGATGCCTTGTCCTAGCAAGGAAGTTGGGCTTTCTGGCATGATCAGGAAGGCATGTGAGAAAAACAGGGTGTCCAATTGCAACTCAAAGGCTGTGAAAAATGCCTAGTTACTGGCTCCTCAGGCACACATCTTACGGTTGCGCTGTGGGAGGAGGGGAGGCTAGGATTGGAGAGGAGGACAGAGAAGTGGCTCCAGTGTCAAGGAGGAAGTCAATTTCCTTTCCCTCAATGGGCAGGGCTACCCAGGGCTTCTGTGTGGAGATGATAGATCATATCAGAGCCAGGCAGGACATTCCTGGGACCCATCATCCTGCTATTGGACCATTTGGGATGGTGGATTCGTCTGCATGGGCCTACGCCCCTTTGGTCAGTGGTGCCTCTTGCAGATGAGACAAGGCCCAAGTGGCTTTATCTTCCCCTGAGGACAATCCCTTCAGATATGTCCCTGTTGGCCACAGCTATAGCATGTGGCAACAAGGGTTCTACAGCTTCAGGGGACCCTGACTTCTGATATTTGCTTCCTGAAGTGCTGTGACTAGAGCCGCTGCCTTCCTCTTGTCTCTTGCCTCCTTTTCCTCAGCCTCCCAATGGTCCCTATTATACTAGTAAAAGACCAAAGTGGAAACCTTCTCTAGGGGCTGATTGCCAATTTCTATAACTTTCCCCTAATATCTGGGGATGATTGAATAACAAATTTGTCCTTTAAAATGAGTTGGCCCTCAAAGGAATCTGGGGACATGGAAGTGTATTTTGTCAACGCCTCCCTCAGCCACTCCATAAAGATTGAGGGGTTTTCTTCCTTCCCTTAATTATAGATGAGAGCTTGGAGTGGTTTAGACTAGAGAACACAGACTTGGAAGTGTTTATGAACATAATCCCTTAAGGCAGTATCTGGATCCCAACCAGGATCCTGGGTAGGAACCGCCTGCCTTCTGGTGGGGCAGTGGGCTTTTTCCTGCTTGCTCAGGTCTTCCCTCCAGTGAGTCATGTAATATTCATTACCAACACTGTAGGCAGCTTCTAAGGCCACCATTTTCTAGGAGGGTGGTAAGGTCTGGTCTAAAAATAGCAATATGTTTTTCCAATACAGGTCAAATATCTGGGTAAAACCCTGGGAGACATCTAGTATTTATCAGGATCATCTGAGAACTTCCCTAGTTCTGTATTAATCTGTTTTAGGTCTTGCAGGGAGAAAAGGACCTGGACCCATGTAGGACCATATGCTCCACCTGCCATAGCTTGAAGAGGGTAAAGTGATGTGGGAGTCAGTGTTGTAGGCCCTCGGCCTTCTGTGGATAGAACTTCCCAAGTCGGGGGCCCTGGGTACAGTGAGCTTGAGGGTTCAAGGGGAGCCTGTAGGGAAGCGTATTCCCTCTCAGAAGCAGGTGGTTCCCAGGAACCCACATGAGTCAAAGCAGCTAAAAGTACAAGATTAGGTTTACACTACTGGCATAACTTCTGATTACCTTGCAGTGCAAAGAAGGCCTGTACATAAGGGACCTCTGACCACTTTTCCTCCTTCCTACAAAATAGGTCTAATTGAAAGATGGTGTTATAATTAATGCCTCCTTCTGGGGACCATGTATCTCCATTTGTTTTGTGGCAGAAAAATTGAAACCGGCCACGTGGGCAATCAGTCATGATGTCTATCTGATGGAGCTCCAGGGAAATGTCGATACCAAGGCTTGATTGAGCTTCCCTGGGAAGCAGTACTCCATGTGCATTGTCACACCTTGATTTTGTAATATCAATATTGTTATGACTTCACAGGGAAAGGACAATGGCAACTCCATATTGGTACTTCTCCAGATTCTGTTACACATATTTCTTCACTTGCCTGATATAAATCTGTATCTTTTCTCTGTAATAAGCCAAAACTATTACTAGAATGGTTAGCATCAGAAGTGAAGGCAGTCTTGTGTAGACAGTGGTCACTCTAATGTTGCAGTAATATAACCTTCACAGATAAAAAGTGTTGATCATCCATATATGTAGCTATTAGTCACACGTGACTATTAAGCTCTTGAAATATAGTTAGTGCCACTAAGAAAGTGACCTACACCTTTTATTTAATTTTAACCAAATTAAAATTAAAAACAAAAAAGTGCAAAATTTTTATATTGATTGCAGGTTGAAATAATATTATTGTTATGTATTAACAGGTGTGAGGTGGTAACCCATATGTTGGGTTAATAAAATATGTTATTAAAATTAAGTTAATTGATTTTTTGTGGTAGGCTGAATAACGGCATCCAAAAATGTTTAGATCCCAGTCCCAGGAACTCATGAATGTTACTTTACATGGGAATGGACTTCACCAATGTAATTAAAATAAGAATCTTTTTAAAATTTATTTTAAATTAAATTTATTAGAGTGATATTGGTTAATAAGATTGTATAGGTTTCAAGTGTACATTTATATGATACATGATGTGTATATTGCACTGTGTGCCTACCACCCAAAGTCAGATCATTTTTCATCACCATATATATGGCACCTTTTACCCCTTACTACACCTACCCCCTTCCCTCTGGTAACCACTACACTGTTGTCTGTGTCTATCAGTTTTAGTTTTATATCCCACATATGAGAGAAATCATATGGTTCTTAGCATTTTTCTGACTGACTTGTTTTGCTTAGTATGATATTTTCAAGGTCCATCCATGTTGTTGTAAATGGCAGTATTTCATCTTTTCTTATAGCTGAGTAGTATTCTATAATATATATGTACCATATCTTCTTTTTCCAATCTTCTATCGTAGGGCACTTCAGTTGTTCCCATGTTGGCTATTGTGAATAATGCTTCAATGAACATAGGGGTGCATATATCTTTGCAAATAAATGTTTTCACATTTTTCGGGTAGATACCCAAGAGAAGGGTTGCTGCTGGGTTATATAGTAATTTTATTCTTAATTTTTTGAGAAACTTCTATACTCTCTTGCATAGTGCTGTACCATTTTGCATTCCTATAAGCAGTGAATGAGGGTTCATTTTCTCTACAACCTCTCTAACATTTATTACCTGTCTTGTTTGATAACAGCCATGCTAACAGGTGTGAGGTGGTATCTCATTGTAGTTTTGATTTGCATTACAGCTAGTGAGTTTGATCATCTTTTCATATATATGTTGGCCATTTGTAAAATAAGAACCTTGAGATGGAAATATTATCCTGGATTATCCCAGTGGGCATGATATAATTGAAAGAGTCCATTATAAGAAAGCAGCAGGGGATCATAATGAGTAGTAGGAGATATGACCAAGGAAGCAAGAGATAGACTGATGTGAGATAGGAGCCATGAGTCAAGGAATTCTAATCTTCTAGAAGCTGAAAAGGCAAGGAAACAGATGTTTCCCTCAGAGCTTCTATAAGGATCCATACCTGTCAATACCTTGATTTTAGCACTCTGAGACTCATTTCAGATGTTTAACCTCAAGAACAATTAAAAAAATGATTTGTGTTGTTTTAAGTCATTAAGTTTATGCTAGTGTATTAAAGAAGTAATAGGAAACTAATATAACTTCTTACTTTTTAAAATTTGTTATTATAAAATTAGAGGTCTGGTGCACGAATTTGTGCATGGGTGGGGTGCCTCTGCCTGACCGGTGATCGAGACCTATCGGGGGCCAGCCAGCTAGGGGAATAGACTATGGAAGGTTGGATGGCCAGCAGGGGGGGAAGGGCCTCAGGATGTTGGCTGGCTGGGAGGAGGGGCCACAGGAGGTTGGCCGGCCAGGGGGAGGGGCTGCAGGAGGTTGCCTGGCCCCCCATCAGAACCAATTGGGGGGGCTGGCTGCCCGGGGGCGGGGGGGTGTGGGAGGTTGGCTGTGGGAGTGCATTGAAACACTAGGGTACAGCTCCTGCATTGAGCATCTGCCCCCTGGTGGTCAGTGTGCATTATAGCGACTGGTCAACTGGTCATTCCAGTAGTTCTGGTCGTTCTGGTTGTTTGGTCATAATGGTCACTTAGGCATTTGTGTATATAGATTTAAAATTACATCTATGGTTCACATGCTATTCCTATTGGACAGTTCTGGCCTGCATATTCTTTTTATTGTATTGTAATAACATTTTATTTTTCATAGGTTAATTAAATATTTCAGTGTAAATATTTCACTTACTCTTTCCATAAGAAAGTTTTCTTAATAGGTTTTAATCAATTGGTGATATTCAAATGCTTTGAATTTTTCTAGGTGATGTTAGGGCTAAAGAAGTATTGGACATACTCTAGTTCATGATGTGACAAGAGAAGGACATATAGGATTTCATAAAACACAAACATAAGGAGGCTGATTGGTCATAGGCTTCATGAGAAATATAGATTTGAGATGAGGCTTCAGTGATGGATTAATCTTCAATGGTGGATGGTGATTTTGAATAAGAACAGATCATGGAGCATGAAGAGTAAACTGAATAGAAGTATAAAGGAGACAAAGTTAAAACACCATAGGTAAAACTAAAAAATATATTTAATTTCCTTGTTTATTACAACTAACCTGAAGTTGTTATCAAACTGTACTCTTCTGGGTAAAAGGGCTGATGCATGGGTGTGGCATGAAAAACACACAAACTAGTTAAATATTTTTAGTATTCTATTGATATTTTTAGACAAATTTTGGGAGAAAAATATAAGCAAATGAAATTTTCACTACAGTGGACAAGGTTTTTGATAAATTAAAATAAAAAAATGAATTTAAATGAATAGATGCCTATAATGATAGAGTGCTGAAACCCAAGATCAAGAGAATAGCTTGATGAGATAGGAAATGAGGAGCTATGGAAGGTTTTTGAGGAGGGCAATGATATAATAAAAAGGTGTTTAGGAAGATTCTTATAAAAATACTAGAGGCCCGGTGCACAAAAATTTGTGCACTCGGGAGGGAAGGGGGGGGTCCCTCAGCCCGGCCTGTGCCCTCTCGCAGTCTGGGACCCCTCGGGAGATAATGACCTGCTGGCTTAGACCTGCTCCTGGGTGGCAGAGGGCAGGCCCAATCCCTAGGTGCAGACCCTGGTCGGGCTCAGAGCAGGGCTGATTGGGGAGTTGGGGCGCTGCCCCCTGTCATGCACAGAGCAGGGCGGATTGGGAGGTTGTGATGCCACCCTCAGTCATGCTCAGGGTAGGGCTGATTGGGGGGTTGGGGCACCGCCCCCTATCACACTCAAGGCAGGGTCAATGGGGAGGTTGCTGCACCACCCTCTGTGATGCACAGAGCAGGGCCAATCAGGGGGTTGGGGCGCTGCCCCCTGTCACTCACAGAGCAGGGCCAATCAGGGGGTTGGGGAGCTCCCCCGTCACGCACAGAGTAGGGCCGATAGGGGAGTTAGGGCACCGCCCCCTGTCACACACAGAGCAGGGCGGATCAGGGGGTTGGGGCGCCACCACTGTCACACTCAGGGCAGGTTCAATGGGGAGGTTATGGCTCTACCCCGTCACAGACAGAGCAGGGCCCTTGGGGGGGGGGGGGGTTGTTGGGGCGCCACCCCCTGTCACACACAGAGCAGGGCCGATCAGGGGGTTGGGATGCCACACCCTGTCACACACAGAGCCGCAGGGCGATCAGGGGGTTTGGGCGCTGCACCCTGTCACACTGATCTGGTGCCAGGAGACCTCTTGGCTCCACTGATCCCCGTGCTGGGAGGCATATTACCCTTTTACTATACAGGATAGAGGCCTGGGGGCCAGCTGGTTTGCCCTGAAGGGTGTCCTGGATCAGGATGGGGGTCCCCACTGGGGTGCCTGGCCAGCCTGGATGAGGGGATGATGGCTGTTTGCAGCTGGTCACACACCCTTCAGGGTGGGGGTCCCCACTGGGGTGCCTGGCCAGTCTGGGTGAGGGGCTGAGGGCTGCTTTCAGGCTGGCGGTTTTGACTGAAGCTCCCAACCACTCCTTTTTTTCTTTTTTTTTTCTTCTGGGCCAGCTTTAGCTCTGGCTCTAGCTCTGAGGCTTCCGCTGCTGGTTTGTTTGCCGTTCTATAATCGAAACAATGTATAACTTCAGCTCTGAGAACCCAGCCGGCTATATTTGTTACTAAGTTTCAAACTGCCAGCTCAGAGGCCTGCAAGGCAGGCAGGGAACGTTGGAGTCTGCAGTCACTGGAGCAAGCAAGTCTCATGTTCGCTTCCAGCTGCCTGGCTGCTGGCCGCCATCTTGGCTGACAGTTAATTTAGTGTAGATTTTTCATGCTGGTTTAAAGAAATTGGGTGCTAAAGTGAAAAAACAATGAGCAAAGATATGTTAAAGGGTAAGGGTATTAGATAAGCTAACCTAGAGAAACCCAAACCACCTTAAGCTTCTGTGTGTGTTTTTTTAAGGAGAACTTTAGTGTAGCATTTTAAAAGTTATTAAAATGACCTGGCGAGGTTCAGCTCTATTATTAATATTACAGTTTTAGCCATACTTTAAAATAATTTCTTATATTTCTAGGGGTTGGTAATAGTATAGAATAAAGGGTACTAGCTGTGGAATAAATATGGTTTGAACCAAAACCTGCCACTTACCTGGAAGTTATATCTCTTCTGTTAGCTTTCATTTCCTCTTCTAAAAATGGGGTCATTAATCCTTTCACAAAATGTTACCTTGATGATTAAAGGAGAAATAATATATTTAAATATTCAGCCTAGCACAATAAGGTTCAAGAGAGTGTACGAGTATTTTATTCATTTAAGTCCCATGAATCCAATTACACAGTCTCTGCAAAAACAGAGAGAGGATTTTCCCTGTTTCAGTTTAAAATCATCTCCACTATCCCAGGAAAGGCCATAACTAAAATGCAAAGGGAATCACAAGGAAATAATTATTTTTTAATTTTTTTTTACTGATTAAGTTATTACATATGTGTCCTTATCCCCACATAACCCCCCCCACACACACACACTCATGCCCTCACCCCCCTGTTGTCTGTGTCCTTTGGTTAAGCCTATATGCTAACATATAAGTCTTTTGGTTGTTCTCTCCCCTTTCCCCTCACCTTCCCCTACCTTTTCTCTGAGGTTTGACGGTCTGATTGATGCTTCTTTGTCTCTGAATCTGTTTTTGTTAATCAGTTTATGTTGTTCATTATATTCCACAAATGAGTGAGATCATGTGGTATTTATCTTTCTCTGACTGGCTTCTTTCACCTAGCATAATGCTCTCCAGGTCCATCCATGCTGTTGCAAATGGTAAGAACTCCTTCTTTTTGACCACATCATAGTATTCCATTGTGTAGATGTACCAAGCATTTTCTCAGACCACAATGGCATAATATTAGAAATAAACTACAATAAAAACAACCCAAAAAATTCAAACACTTGGAAGCTGAGAAGCATGTTATTAAACAATGATTGGGTTACCAAAGAGATCAAAGAAGAAATTAAAAACATCCTGGAAACTAATTCCAATAAAAACACAACAATCCAAAATCTATGGGATACAATGAAAGCAGTCCTGAGAGGAAAGTTTATAGCTCTACAGGCCTACCTCAAAAAACAAGAAAAAATGGTAATAAATCATCTAACTCTACAACTCAAAGAATTAGAAAGAGAGCAACAAGAAAAGCCTACAGTATCCAGAAGGAAGGAGATAATAAAGATCAGAGCAGAAATGAATGATATAGAGACCAAAAAAACAATACAGGAGATCAATGAAATGAAGAGCTGGTTCTTTGAAAGGATAAACAAGATGAATAAACCTCTAGCCAGGCTCACAAAGAAGCAAAGATAGAGGACCCAAATAAACAAAATCAGAAATGAAAGAGGCCAAATAACAATAGACCCCACAGAAATACAAAGGATTGTTAAAAAATACTATGGACAACTCTATTCTAACAAACTAGACAACCTGGAGGAAATGGACATATTCCTAGAAAAATACAGCATTCCAAAACTCAATCAGGAAGATTCTTAAAATCTCAATAGGCTGACAACTATGGAAGAAATTGAAGCAGTCATCAAAAAGCTTCCAGCAAATAAAAGCCCAGGGCGAGACAGCTTCCCAGCGGAGTTTTACCAAACATTCAAGGAAGAACTAAAACCTATCCTCCTCAGACTATTCAAAAAAATTCAAGAGGAAGGAACACTTCCAAGCACATTCTATGAAGCCAGCATCACCCTAATACCAAAACCAGATAAAGACAACACAATGAAAGATAATTACAGGCCAATATCCCTCATGAACATAGATGCCAAAATCCTCAACAAAATCTTAGCAAATCAGATCCAGCAGTACATCAGAAAGTTCATACACCATGACCAAGTAGGATTTATCCCAGGGATGCAAGGGTGGTACAATATCCACAAATCAATAAATATGATACATCACATAAACAAATTGAGAGTTAAAAATCACATAGTCATATCAATTGACCCAGAAAAAGCATTTGACAAAATTCAACACCCTTTCTTGATAAAAACACTCAGCAAGGTGGGAATAGAAGGATCATAATAAAAGCCATATATGACAAACCCACAGCCAACATCATACTCAATGGACAAAAACTAACACCATTTCCCCTAAGAACAGGAACAAGACAGGGATGCCCACTCTCACCACTCCTGTTTGACATAGTATTAGAAGTACTAGCCATTGCAATCAGACAAGAAGAAGAAATAAAAGGCATCCAAATTGGAAAAGAAGAAGAAAACTGTCCTTATTTGCAGGTGACATGATACTGTACCTAGAAAACCCTAAAGACTCCATCAAAAAATTATTAGACTTAATAAATGAGTTTGGCAATATAGCATGATACAAAATTAATGCCAAGAAATCTATGGCATTTCTATACACCAATAATTAACTTACAGAAAGTGAGACTGAAAAAACAATCCCATTTACCATCGCACCAAAAAAATTAAGCTACCTAGGAATAAACTTGACTGAGGAGGTAAAAGACCTATACGCAGAAAACTACAGGACACTAAAAAAGGAGATAGAGGAAGACATAACAGATGGAAGAACATACCGTGTTCATGGATTGGTAGAATCAACGTCATCAAGATGTCCATACTACCCAAAGCAATCTAGATTCAATGCACTCCCCATTAAAACACCAACGGCACATTTCACAGACCTAGAACAAACTTTCCAAAAGTTCATCTGGAATAAAAAAGACCCCGAATAGCTGCAGCAATCCTGAGAAAGAAGTAGGTGGGATTTCAATACCAGATATCAAGCTGTATTACAAAGCCATTGTTCTCAAAACTGCCTGATACCAGCACAAGAACAGACATATAGATCAATGGAATAGAATAGAGAACCCAGAAAAAGGAAATAATTCTTGGCCTTTGATTTTATAAGGATATAATCTCCAGAGGTTTAAGAGCAACACCAATTTTGACTACCAGATTTTTGTCTTACTTTTTGACTTTAGAACCCAATCCCTGTTTAAATGTAACTTCAGTGTAGATGTTGTACAAGTTCAATTTCAAGTGTTTCCTAGACACACTCAAGAAAATATATTAAATCCTATCAGAATCAATATCAAAACAGTCTCTGCATATGAATAAATTTGATAATCAGCACACTGTATTCCAATATCCCCCAATGTTGGTGATGAAGATGTGACCTCAAATTACATCTTGCAGTGTCTAATTAATGAGAAATCATCCTATAGATGGGCAGGGCTGTGTTTCCTACTATCCTTTTGTTACAAAGGCTGTGATCATTATGTGACTTATTATGTTGAATTGAACTGGGAAGATCCCCACCCCAAAAGGAGAATAACTGCCTCACATTTGCCAGCAAATTCTTTATGATTTGGAATAAAATGGGCCTTTTTTTGGGCAGATACACTGTTATATTGTCTGATGTAGTCATTTTATTTCTTTTCATACTTTTTGTTGTGTTCTGTATGTACATAGTATATGTATCTCTTGATTTGCTTTGTTAGAGACTGTAAATGAAAGTCCCAAAACCATATTGAAAATCATGTAGTAAAACAAGAGTTGGAAACATTTTTTTCTCCTTATCATCATTGCTGCTTTTAGGTGAATGAATGTACACTTCTTACTAACTGCAAAAAAAAGCCATTAAAAAGCTGTTCCAAGCTAAAAGGTTTCAAAACATAGGGAATTATATCACTTGCTTTATTTCCCCCCCTTAGCAGAGACAGACATGGTTATAATAGCCAAATCAAAAAACATTTGTTTGAATGATTTGTAATCAGTACTGCTGTTGTCCATGAAAGTTGTGAATAGGTTTACACTCTTAAAACCTTGTACCTAGGTTTGCTATCAATTTAAGCACAATTATTATAATGTTAACATTATATTAAAATAATGAACAAATATCATATTAATAAGTCTTTCAACTTATAATGTGATGAATATAATGTGATGATGAAAAGTGCAATTTGAATAACAAATATCAAACACAAATAGTAGAAAAGAAACAAAAGAAAAAGAAAATACATGAAGTTTAGTGGTGAACTGGAACAACTTACAGTAAAGATGAAAGAGTATTAGAAATAAGTCATATTATCATATGACATTTTCCCTCTGAACTGCACAGTTTCCTGGTAGAAAATCAGGTTAATGTACCTTTATTATCTAATTTTAGCAGATTTCTTGAATACTAATACAAATAATAAAAAAGTTTACAAACCAATGTATTTCTAATTGTGATGAATTTATTCTGCATAAGAAAATATTTAACTTGGTTTTTCAGGCAACTGGTCTATTTTTACAGTTTCAAACATTGCCCTGATGTAAGTTATTCAGGATAAACAAAACATTTGCATGGAACTTTAGATTTACAAAATGCTTTCATCTAAATTCTTATTTTATCTTAGCAATAATATTGTGAGGTAATGGGTGAGGTGGTCAGAGCCATTGCTTTCCAGAGGATAATGCAAAATTGATTTATCACCATATATTCTCTTTCTCTGCCAAGTTGAGCCACTCTTTTTTCTAAAAGATGATACTTTCCTGGAAATGAACATTCATCCTATTGGGACACTTACTGCCTTAGATTACTTCTCAGTGAGCAGTAGCCTTGACACATACCTTTCTCTTAAAATACAATATAAGAAGTAAGACCTGTAAATTAGGTCTGCAGGAAGAGCTGAGTAACACAGAAACAAGAAATATTCCAGTTGTGTTGATTTTTGGCAAGAAGTGGGTTATGTTTACATACATGCAAGGAAATATCTAAATTAATACCTTGTTGTTTTCAGATATTATGGATCCAATGAATTTAGGAATGATAGAGAGAGAAAAATACAATATCTTCAATCTTTCACAAAATGTGTTTACTCTATAATTTAAATGTTTTTAAAATTAAGTTCTACAGTAAGAAAATTAGCAGTAGTTTAAAATTAGAGTAAGAGCTATGTTGCTCTGACTAGATACATTTTTTCTTTTTCATGAAATTGGAATGCTGACCACAATACTCACACTCTAGAAAAATAAAACTGAGAGGACATTAATTGATTGGGTTGCATAAAGATTAGTGTGGGTGGGAAGGAATGGTTTGAAGTTCATTTTGGTTTAGGTAAGCAATTTTTGTTATCTTAAATCTCAGTTGTGGGCATAATTGTTGTTATTTTTACCTCCAATTTCATTTGGAATCAGGAAATGTTGAAATAAATAGTTGTATAATCCCACACGTACATGCATTTCAATTAATTACAAAAACAAAGCAATTTTTTATTAATCTTAAAAGTGGGAATTAATTATTCTAGCTTTTTAAAAAACTAAATTCATAGCATTATAGAGAAAAATAATAATTCAGGCACAACAAGTAATCATATTTACAAAAAAGTAAATAGTGTTATTTTTCCTATTATAAAAATAATATAGTTTATGATTACTTCAAGAAATATTAAATAAGTATAAAGAAGGTAAGTACATAAAAGTATAAAGAGAAAAGTAAATTACCAATAATCCCACAGCATAGAAATAACTTTTAGTAACATTTTGTTATAATTCTTCCAAATTTTCTATGACTTCTACATTTTGCAATTTTCTTGTTGAACAATAACCTTTAATATTCACAATGCAGTGCAGGGCAAAAGAAATAGAAACTAAAGAAGCAGAGGGAGGCCAGAAGATGTAGCAACATTTAAAGCCAAGCCAAGTTTTATGCTATAAATCAAGCAAGAGTTTAAAAGTAGTTGAAGGTATGGTACCATCTGCTCTTATTCCAGAATGTGTACAGGTAAGAAACAGAAAGCTTTATCTTCTATACTAATAAAAGCCTAGGTGGCCCTCGTACCCTCCCGCGATGCCCTCACATCATCACAAGATGGCTGCTCCATGTCATCACAAGATGGCCGCCCCTGAGGGGTCCAGATTGGAGAGGGTGCAAGATAGGCTGAGGGACACCGACCCAGTGCACAAATTTAATGCACCTGGCCTCTAGTGTGAACATAACATGCCTGAGTGCATTTAAAACTTAAGTTAAAGAAAAGCACAAAATTTTAAAGAGGTATGGAAGAAAGATATAGTGGTATATCACTGATATTTTTAAATTTATAAATCTCAGGCCTAGTAAATTGTTACCTAATTTTACTTTCCAACAAAATACTCAAACTTAGAGTTCATAAGCATATCCAGGTGAAAGCATGTCTTTCACAAGACTGAAAATAATCTCCAACCTTATCATAAACTCCTAAGCAAATATTTAAGTAGACTAAAGGCCCAGTGCATGAAAATATGTGCATTGGGGGGGGGAGGGGGTCCCTGAGCTCGGCCTGCACCCTCTCACAGTCCAGGAGCCCTCAGGGGATATCCTCCTCTGCAGGAGGCAACCAGGCTGATCAGGGGAAGGTGCAACCCCCATCACCCCGCTGCTGCTGCCACTGCAGCTTCTTAATGGTGGCCCTGCCCCCTACCCAAATCTGGGGCCAGGTCATCTCTGGGAGGGGCTGTGGGAGGTTGAGTCACACTCTCTCCAGACTCTGTGGAGGCGTGGCGCCTAAACTGGGCCCATGCTGCTGCCTCTGGGAAAGGGGCAGCACTGGGACCAGGCTGCACCATGGCCTGTCCCCTGCCACCTCACGTGGGTGCCGCCACCTGCTCGTACAGGGGCTGGACCATCAGTGTTGAACTGACCAGCCTCTCTCGTATGGCACCGGACCTGCCACCTCTTCTGTGTGGCACTGCCTGCCTCACCCACATGGTGCCTGCCCTAGGCCCTTGCAGTCATTGTGGCTTTGTCTGGATGGACGTCTGGAAGACATCCACCCTAATTAGCATATTATGCTTTTATTAGTATAAACTAGAGGCCCAGTGCACAAAAATTTGTGCACTCGGGGGTAAGGGATCCCTCAGCCTGGCCTGTGCCCTCTCGCAGTCTGGGACCCCTCGGGGGTGACCACTTGCTGGCTTAGGCCAGGGGATTGGGCCTAAAATGGCCTGGGTGAGGGGTTGATGGCTGTTTGCAGGCTGGCCACAGCACCTTCAGGGTAGGGGTCCCCCTGGTGTGCCTGGCCAGTCTGGGTTAGGGGCTGAGGGCCGTTTTCAGGCTGGTGGGCGACTGAAGCTCCCAGCTTCTTTTCTTTTCTTTTTATTATTCTGGGATTTATTTACCTTCTATAGCTGTCACTGGAGCTGAGAGCCGAATCCAGCTCTGAGGCCGCAGCTGGCTGAAAGCAGGTATCTGGGGTTTGTTTAGCTTCTATAATTGAAACATTGTTGCTTCTGGAGCTCAGAGCTGGGCCGTGGCAGGTGGGGAACCTTGGCTTCCTCCATCACTGGAGCAAGCAAGCCTCCTGTTCACTTCAGCTGCATGGCTGCCGGCCACCATCTTTGTTGGCAGTTAATTTGCATATCCTGCTGATTAGCCAATGGGAAGCATAGCAGAGGTATGGTCAATTACCATGTTTGTCTATTATTAGATTGGATTATTAGCATAGATGGTTTATTCTTAGACATTTCCTTTTCTCTATTGTAGTCACCCAGTCCTTTCTTATATATAACTAGAGGCCCGGTGCACAAAAATCTGTGCTCTTGGGAGGGTCCCTCAGCCCGGCCTGTGTCCTCTTGCAGTCTGGGAACCCTCAGAGAATGACCACCTGCTGGCTTAGACCCGCTCCCTGGGGGATTGGGCCTAAGCTGGCAGTCAGACATCCCTCTGGCAGCCCGGGAGCCCTCGGGGGATGTCCACCTCCCAGCGGGGAGCAGACCTAGCTGCAGTCAGACATCCATAGTGCTGCTGAGGAGGTGGGAGAGGCTACCACCACCACCACCACCACTGTACGGGCAGCCATCAGCCTGGCTTGTGGCTGAGCAGAGCTCCCCCTGTGGGAGCACACTGACCACCAGGGGGCAGCTCCTGCATTGAGCATCTGCCCTCTGGTGGTCAGTGTGTGTCATAGTGACCAGTGATTCCCAGTTGCTCTGCTGTTAAGTAATTTGCATATTACCCTTTTATTATATAGGATAGAGGCCTGGTGCATGGGTGAGGGCAGGCTAGTTTGCCCTGAAGGGTGTCCCGGATCAGGGTGGGGGTCCCGCTTGGGTGCCTAGCCAGCATGGGTGAGGGGCTGATTGCTGTTTGCAGCTGGTCACACCCCTTCAGGGTGGGGATCCCCACTGGAGTTCCTGGCCAGACTGGGTGAGGGGCTGAGGGCTATTTTCAGGCTGGCCAAGCCCCCAGCAGGGACCCTTAACTCATGAGGGTGTGGCCAGCCTGGGTGAGGGGCTGATGGCATTTTACAGGCTGGCCACAGTCCCCACCCACCCAAGCTCCCAGTGGAGGCTGGCTGGAAGCAGGTATCTGGGATTTATTTAGCTTCTATAATTGAAACTTTTTTGCCTTTTGCGGAGGCCACAGCTAGCCAGAGTAGGCAGGAAGCTTGGCTTCCTCCATCGCCAGCGCAACCAAGCCTCCTGCTTGCTCCAACTCCTTGGCTGCCAGCCGCCATCTTGGTTGGGTTAATTTGCATATAGTCATTCTGATTGGCTGGGGGGGGCATGGCTTGGGTGTAGTGAAGGTACGGTCAATTAGCATCTTTGTCTTTTATTCGTGTAGATGGGTTCTATCATGTTATGGCATTGTCTCATTTGCTAACCCTCAATCACCAGAGTGCCCACTGTGTTCCTGCTCCAGTTGTCTTTATCTACTTCTCCTTCAGGCATATTAGCAAGTGGTCTAACTTTGCCCACTGAATGGGGGCACATTAATTATGTGAGTTGAACACATCAACTAGCTAGCCTCTGCACCTTCTACAAAGTATGGAATTTTGTGTATTCTAGAGGAGAATAATAGCATAGTGTGGTTACATAGCTGTTTCCATCTGTGGTTTTGCAACTGAGCATATCATTGACTGATACAGAGTATGAGGTCAAATATTGATCTTCTAGGATTACAGGTTATGACAAAGGCTGGATGTACTGCCACAAAAACAAACTTAACAAACAATAAAAGAGCTTCAGGGAATGGTAGGATATGTTAACTAGTTTCATAATCAGAGTCAATTTACAGTGTAGAACATCACAGAACTCTATCAGTCAATGGTCAGAATCTGCTCTAAAGTCTTTGGACTAAATTTATAACCTGGGATTGTGGAAGAAGATAGCCTTATTTATATATAGCAATTCCATGACTCAAATGTAGCTAAATTAATATTATCCATGCAAATGGTACTAATAAAAGGAAGAATTACCTTTCTATTATTAGGAAGGCATCTTTTATCACTGACACTTTTTAAACATACTATTTACTGATATATCTGAGAGCAGGATGGACCAATTGGAGGATGCTCTCAATCTAAAATTATTTAGTAGGTCTATTTCTTTTGCATTACAAAATACTGTTAGCCTTATTTGTAAAACATAATTTATTCACAAATAATTCTTCTGATCTGAATAAAATTTGTCCCCTCCTCCTTTTTGAAGTTAAACCCTTTCTTTACACCTTTATTCCAATACCACCTACATCCTTATAGGCTCTGTTCCATTATCCTTTTCCCTTTGTATCTTTAACCTTTTCCTATTCATTTTCCATTTACTCTACCTATAAATACATCAGGTTTCCTTTCCTAACTTTAAGATAGAATGTTTGACAGTCATTACTTGCTCTTTCTTGTGGTTAATGAATTCCTCTATCTTTAAGACCCGGCACTGCACTGGATTTGTCCTCTGAAGGTTACTAATGTTTTAGTATAAATTTATTATATAAATTTTAATAATACCTTTTAAAAGCCTTAAAAAGAAACATACTCTAATTTTTTAATCCTCACTCTAGGATATATTTATTGATTTGAGAGAGAGGGAGAAACATGTATGTGAGACAGAAACATTTATTGGTTGCATCCTGTAGCAAGCCAACCAAGAATTGAACTCTCAACCTTGATATGTGCCCTGACTGGAATCGAACCAACAATCTTTTGGTGTATGGGGCAACACTACAAAGGATTGAGCCACTCAGCCAGGGCAAAACAAATTCTTTTTAACCAGTAAATTTACTTCTATGAATGTACCCAATGAAAAAAATAAGATTTTATTTACACATTTAGCTTTCAGGATGTTTAGTATAGTATCATCAGTAAATACAATTGGAAGGGGAAAATGGTAATATGCTCAGATATGTAGATAAACCAAGAGATCAATAGGGAAGCTACTGGTTCTAAAGAGAAAATTGACCAAAGTTGTTGAATACAAGATCAGCTTACAAAAATCAATAGCTTTCTTCTATGGCAATAATAATAACTAACTAGAAAATATAGTAGACAATAACATATTTACAATAGCAAATTATCCTATAATAAAATGATGAGTCAGATATTTGTGGGTAAATAATTTGAAGGAATATAAATTGATCACAACTTACTCTCAGATAATAACACATAATATAATTATAGTATAGCTGCAATACTGGACAGAATAGATAAAAAACAGAATTAGAGGATTCAGCAATATACTTGTATATATGGGAATTAATATGTAACACAAACCAATGGGGAGAGAACAATTTATTTAGAAGTTAATATTGTAAAAACTGGTATACTGTATGGGAGGGAAAGTTTGAATTCGTTTATTCCATCTTTCACCAAGGTATACTCTTTATGAATAAAAGACCTAAATGTGAAAAAATAAAATTATAAAATCAATAGAAGAAAATACCCTATTTTCTTTTTTTAAATTAAATCTTTATTGTTCAGATTATTACAGTTGTTCCTCTTTTTTCCCCTCATAGCTCCCCTCCATCTGGTTCCCACCCCCCCCCCCTCCGCCCTCACCCCTCCTCCACTGTCCTCATCCATAGGTGTACGATTTTTCTCCAGTCTCTTCCCACATCCCCAACACCCCCTTCCCCCCCAAGAAAAGTCAGCCCACTCACTTTCTATGCCCCTGATTCTATTATAATCACCAGTTTATTCTGTTCATCAGATTATTTATTCACTTGAGTTTTATATTCACTCGTTGATAGATGTGTATTTGTTGTTCATAATTTGTATCTTTACCTTTTTCTTCTTCTTCCTCTTCTTAAAGGATACCTTTCAGCATTTCATATAATACTGGTTTGGTGGTGATGAACTCCTTTAGCTTTTCCTTATCTGTGAAGCTCTTTATCTGACCTTCAATTCTGAATGATAGCTTTGCTGGATAAAGTAATCTTGGTTGTAGGTTCTTGCTATTCATCACTTTGAATATTTCTTGCCACTCCCTTCTGGCCTGCAAAGTTTCTGTTGAGATATCAGCTGACAGTCATATGGGTACTCCCTTGTAGGTAACTGACTGTCTTTCTCTTGCTGCTTTTAAGATTTTCACTTTGTCTTTTGCTCCTGGCATTTTAATTATGATGTGTCTTGGTGTGGTCCTCTTTGGATTCCTTTTGTTTGGGGTTCTCTGCGCTTCCTGGACTTGTAAGTCTATTTCTTTCACCAGGTAGGGGAAGTTTTCTGTCATTATTTCTTCAAATAGGTTTTCAATAACTTGCTCTCTCTCTTCTTCTGGCACCCCTATTATTCGGATGTTGGTACTCTTGAAGCTGTCCCAAATGAGGCCCAGCTGTGAAGCAATGCAAGCTGCTATGGGGCCTTGGGCCTTCTCTTGGAAGTTCTGGGTCTGTCTGGCTCAGCTGCAGTTTGTTAGGTAATTTTTAGATTGCAAAGGGCCAGGGCATTCATATGCAAAAGCCTCTGCTGCAGCTTGCGTGGGGCGGGGTCTCAGGGGATCAACAGGGCGGAGCAAGCAGCTATGGCTGATCCTCAGCCCTGCCCTAAGGGGCCCCGCATCTCAGTGCCCCAGTAATTCCTGCAAGCACCTTTGAGAGAAAGCTGCCCTCGAGTTCTGAGTTCTGCCTGCTGCCAGACAGTCCAGTTTCTCCCCGTATGAATCTAGGTCCCCAGAGACTCACCCGGAAATGGAGTTCAGAGAAGTCGGGGGAGTGTGGCTCCCTCCCGATTAAAAAAGACAGCGGCGTCCTCAGTCACCAACCGTTGCCACGTGCGCCTCCGTACCTCTGCACTCCATCTCCGCAGCTCCTCTGAGTCTCAGTGTGCTTTTCTCTTTCCTTCTAGTTGTAGAATTTCCACTCAGCCAGCCTTCCTGTAATTCTGGATGATGTCCATTTTGTCTTTTAGTTGTATTTTTGAATTTGTTGTGGGAGGCAGCAATTTCCGGTGTTTACCTATGCCGCCATCTTGGTTTCTCCCCTATTTTCTATAAATACCTTGTTCTTCTATAAAAACATCTTTTTATAGAAGCTTACAAAAGTACAAATCATAAAAAAGAAAAAACTAATTGACTTAAAATAAAGATTTTTGGTTAATGCAAGACACCTTAAACAAAGGTAGACAGGAAAATGATAGTAATAATGTATAAAAACACCAACAGGTAAATATATAAAAAATACACAGAATTGTCTGCAAAAAAACAAATTTAGTCCAAAAATGGGCAAAAGTTATGAATTGGTAATTCATAACTAAATGGATAACAAGAATATAAAAAGATGTTTTAATTCAACAGTAACAAAAAAGGAGACATTTGTAATATTTTCAACAATAAAATAAAATAAATTTAAAAATATACAAATTATAATAATGGCAAAATGCCACTTTGCAACTATCATTCCAATTTTAGTATATGTGCTGCCGAAGCGAGCACTGCAACTATCAAATTGTAAAACTTAAAAAATTAAATAATATTAAGGATTTTTAAGTACAGAAATAAGGACCTTCCTATATCACTGGTTCAACTGTTCTAGCATGCAATCTGGATAGATTTAGTGATATTGCAACAATCTGCAATCTGCAATCCCATTAATGGGTATATACTTTTGCATAGATCCTTAAAGGGACACATAGGAATATGTTCAGCCCAAAATGGCTTTTGGGGGAAAAAAAAATTAGAGGCAAATTCAATTATCTCTGACTACAGGAATAAATAAGTAAATAAAGATGAATGAATACTATAAAATACTACAGAGTCATTAAAAGCCATTAATTACATATACAGACAACCATATACAGTATATTGCTGTAAAACAAAGATGCTGAGATAAGGTTCAAGAATAGAATCTTTAACAATATGCCATTTATATCAATTAATCTCTGTATTTTATAAGAATGAATATATGTCTTAGGATATATAAAAAATATTGGAGTAAGTGCAATGGGAAAAGGAAGTAGTAATAATATTAGGTATACAATAAAAAATTAAAATTAAAAAAGATGAATTGGGCAGGAATTGTTTGGGATAATGAGCTAAGTACAGAGGAGTGTGATAAACTTAATTTTCTAGTTGAGGTGCAATATCTATACTAATAAAAGGATAATATGCTAATTAGACCAGATAGACCAGAGGTCTTCCAGATGTCCTTCTGGATGTCTTTCCAGACAAAGCCATGGTGGCGGGGGCCGGGGCAGAGGCAGTTAAGGGTGATCAGGCCGGTGGGGAGAGCAGTTAGAAGTGATCAGGCTGGCAGGGGAGAGTGGTTGGGGCGATCAGACAGGCAGGCAGAGGTGGTTAGGGGCAATCAGGCAGGCAGGCAGGCAAGCGGTTAGGAGCCAGCAGTCTTGGATAATGAGAGGGATGTCTGAATGTGGGATCAGGCCTAAACCAGCAGTCAGACATTCCCCGAGGGTCCCGGATTGGAGAGGGTGCAGGCTGGGCTGAGGGAACCCCCACCTGTGCACGAATTTCTTTCAGATATATATCCAGTCATCTGGTAGTTCCATTTTTTATTTTTTTTGAGGAATGTCCCAACTATTTTAGCCAGCAGGACAAAAGTGTGGGTGGTGGAAGAGCCCCAAACTTGTGGCTGGTGTCTGAAGTGGGGGCATTCATGTGGATTACTGCAACCTTCACCTGTGAAGTTTTGCCTAACTTGAGTTCTTGGAGTCAAAAGTCATCATAGATGTACACAACAACAATAAAACCACCTAAAATTTAATAGCAAGATATTGATTAAATAAACAGAATACTTTGATTCATTCAGCATTAAGATGATGCATATATAATGTTATAAAAGAATGATTCTTCTTCAGCCTTATTGAGATATTATGAACACAACACATGTGAGTTTATTGTGTATAACATGATGATTTGATTCACACATTTATTGCCAAATAACTACCACAATAAGGTTAGTTAACATTTCTAGTCCTCATATGGTTACAATTTTTGTTTTGTGGTGATAACATTTTTAAGATTTACTCTCTTAGCCAAAACCGGTTTGGCTCAGTGGATAGAGCATCAGCCTGCGGACTGAAGGGTCCCGGGTTCGATTCCAGTCAAGGGCATGTACCTGGGTTGCGGGCACATCCCCTGTGGGAGATGTGCAGGAGGCGGCTGGTTGATGTTTCTCTCCCATCGATGTTTCTAACTATCTATCTCTCTCCCTTCCTATCTGTAAAAAATCAATAAAATATATTTAAAAAAAAGATTTACTCTCTTCATAATTTTCAAGTACTATGTAATATAATATTGTTAATTATAGTCACCATGCTATACATTAGATTCCCAGAACTTATTCATCTTACAGCTAGAAGTTTGTACCCTTTGACCAACACCTCTCCATTTTCCCCACTCCTGGTCTCTAGCAACCACCATTTTATTCTTTATTTCTTTAAGTTTGGCCTTTTTAAATTCCACATATAAGTGACATCATACAATATTTTTGTTTCTCTGTTTAACCTATTTCAGTTAGCATGACGCCCTTAAGATCCATCCATTTTCTTCTTTTTATGGCTGAATAATATTCCATTTCATATACTAATACATAACATTTTTTCTTTATTCATTTGTTGATGGACACTTAGGTTGTTTCCATGTCTTGGCATTGTAAATAATGGTTCAAGTGTTTATATCTCTTCAAGATAGTGATTTTATTTCTTTCAGATATATATCCAGAAGAATTGCTGAGTCATCTGGTAGTTCCATTTTTTATTTTTTTGAGGAATGTCCCAACTATTTTCCACAGTGGATACACCAATTTACAATCCTAACAACAGTGTACAAAGGTTTTTCTTTCTCTATGTCCTCGCCAACACTCATTGTCTCTTGTCTTTTCAATAATAGCCATTCTAATAGGTGTGAGGGCGATATCTCACTGTGGTTTTGATTGTGATATTATCTTTTTATGTATTAGTGTATCTTCTTTGGAAAAATGTCTATTCAAGTACTTTGCCCATTTTGTTTTTGTTTAAATATTTTTATTGATTTCAGAGAAAAAAAGGAGAGGGAGAGACAGATAGAAACATCAGTGATGAGAGAGAATCATTGATTGGCTGCCTCCTACAAACCTAACACTGGGGATTGAGCCAGCAACCCAGGCAAGTGTCCTGACCGGGACCCGAACCATGCCCTCCTAGTTAATAGGTCATTATTTAACCACTAAGACACGCTGGCTGGGCACTTTGCCCATTTCATAATCATATTACTTTTTGCTATTGATCTATATGAGTTCTTTATATATTTTGGATATTAATCCCTTATCAGATAGATAGTTTCCAAATATTTTCTCCTGTTTTGTAGTTGCCTTTTTAAATACATATGATGATACTTTAAAATGACATTCTAAATATATTGTGACAAAAAATAGGATAAAATATTGTTGTTAAGTCTTTTTTGTAAAAAAAAAAATACACATGTATCTCTTGGTGATAGCTCATGAAATTATTTTTCCTTCTTTTTTCTATTTTCTGTTTCTTTATTCAATAAATGTAGCATTTTTCTAAGAAGAATAAAATGCAATTATGTGAGAATATAGAGTTTAGAGGAGTGGGCTTGTGCTGTAATTGGGAATTCTGAACCCTATTTTTGGCCTTTGTTTTAACAAATTGTAGCAGGATCACAATTTTTTAAATAAAAAATTACCTTGGCACAACTTTCCCATTGGCATTTTGCCTTTTTTGGTTAATAAGCTGAGGATCATATCAGTGACTTAGAAGACAGGGTAGAAAAAATCACTCAATCAGAGAACCAAAAAAAACAAAAAAACAAAAAAAACTGAAAAACAGGAGGATAGCTTAAGGTGACTGTTGGACAACATAAAACATAACAATATTTGCAATTTTTTGATAAAAACTCTCAGTAAAGTTGAAATAGAGGAATCACATGTCAACACAATAAATGCCATATATGACAAACCTACAGCAAACATCATACTTAACTGGCAAAAACCAAAACCATTTCCTCTAAAAACAGGAACAAGACATGAATGCCTGATTTCACCACTCTTATTCAACACTAGTGGCCCGTTGCATGAAGATTCGCCCAATAGGCTTTCCTTCCCCTGGCTGCCGGCACTGGTTTTCCTCTGGCACCGGGGACCCAGGTCTTTGGTCTGGCTGCCGCAGTGAGGCTTGGCTTCTCCGCTCTGGATGCTCCCAGACTCTCCTTTTTTTCCCCAGCTCCTCCAGCAGAGTCCAGGGTGGACTGGAAGCCTGGATTGCCCTTGGCTACCCAGGTTCCCAGCCCCTCCTTGAGCGGAGCCCAGGGCAGGCGGGAAGCTTGGCTTCCTCCGTCATCAGGAGCAACCTAAGCCTCCTGCTCGCTCCAGCTCCTTGGCTGCCACCATCTTCAGTCGTCTTCAGTCTTCGCTCTGTGCCTGTATATGCAAATTAACCGCCATCTTTGTTTCATTAATTTGCATAGTTGCTCTGATTGGCTGGTGGGTGTAGCAGAGTGGCGGGGTGATGGAGTGATGGTTAATTTGCATGTTTTCTTTTATTAGTGTAGATAGTACTGGAAGTTCTAGCCACAGCAATTAGACAAGAAGAAATAAAAGGCATCCAAATTGGTGGGGGGAAAAGGGACATATATAATACTTTCAACAATAAAGATTTAAAAAATAAAAACAAACAAACAAAAATAAAACCAACTTCACTGCATTTCTCTCTTACTTACTCAAAGACTTTACTTTTGCACTGTGCTTTCTCTCTCTTAAATTATCAAATTCTCCTCACTAAAGGTTAATTCCCATTATTTTGCAAACACATGTCACTGTCTCCCATTGAACTCACATCTCTTTCCAGTCATGCCCCCTTTCGGTATCCCACTCACTTTACTAAAAATCTTCTTGAAACGATTGTCTAAATCCTCTACCCTATACTTTCTATTCACTCGTAAACATTATTTTATTGTGCAATATAGCACATGTAAAACAGTGCAGAAAACATAATGTAGATGAAGTATGTATATTGATAGTTAATAGGTGATCACCCCATAATCATCACCTAAGTTAAAAATAAGGACATGGCCACATACCAGCAGTTTCTTGTCATGTTCCTTTTCCTTCTCCCAAGACATAACAATTACCTTAACTTTTATGGTAATTGTTATCTTGCATATATATATATATATATATATGTACATACATATACAGTTTGACTATCAATGTAGGCACCTATGAATACTATTCTGTTTTGCTTAGTTTTAAACATGTAATTAATACATGAAATCGCATAGTAGGTTATCTTATGTCTTATTTTTATCTCAATATTATAAGAGCCACCTGTCTTATTGTTTATACTTCTAGTTTTTTTATTTGCATTCCTTTGCATATGACTGTAACACAATTTATTCTACCTAGAATCTATATACTTCTGCTCTTTACTGTGTTTTTTTTTAATGCTATTGCATCAATCTTGCTTTTGTCTTCATTATGGCCCCAAACAGCTCTGTTCAAGGTTTTAGATTGCCAAAGTCAATGGATAATTTCTGTCCTTATTGTACTGAATCTTATTGGCTTCATTTGACATAATTTATCAGCTTCCTTTTTGGAGCAGTTTCTTCTTTTGGCTTCAGGTATTTAATTCCATCATTTTTCTTCTATCCTTATGGCTGTTTCTTATTAGTGCCTTTGCAGGCTTCTCCTCATAATATAAATTTTAAGTGCTGGAATGCACCAAGTTTCAGTCCTTGGATATTTTTCCTTTTATTCATACTCATGCTTAATCTCACACAATCTATGGCTTTAAATATCATCCATATGACCTATCCCAAATTTATTTCTCCAGCCTGAGTCTCTCACCTAAATATCTGACTCTGCTAATTAAATGATTCCACTATAGAAAACACCTAAAATTGAACTCTCTATTCTTCCTCTCCCCCTTATCCTGCTTCATTCTCAACTCAGAAATAGTAACAACATTATTTTGAATGCTTAGATAATATCCATGTTATCATCCTTGACTTTTGTCTTTCTCTTACTCATATTAAAATGTAATTTTCCAAATTAAAAGGCATGGCTCTCGTGCAAGTATAAAATGAATGTGTGTCAAAGATATATATGAGGGAACCAGTAAGAAGTATTTATAAGCAAGTTAAATGAGAAATATTAGGGAATATTGGTGAGTAAGATATAAGATTGATTAATATCTCACAGAGCAACAAACTATAACTTCTAAGTCTATATTTTCCACTAGAAAAATATTATTTCAGTCCTATGGAACAGAAGTCTACAAGTTAACATGTAACTTCACTGTGCCTGGGATCTTGAATCTCGACAGAATCTACACATTTACATAACATTTAAGTGAGACTTTGCTCCTATAAAACATTGAAATCACATCTACTTATTTACTTATTTCAAAATTTTACATAATTTTTTCTTAACACTTAACATACAATCCACCAATAAATGCTGCTGACTCTAAAAATATTTTCAAGACTCAAACATTTCTTATCATTGTCTTAGCTACCAACCTGGTCCAGCTCATAATCATCTCTTGACCAGATATTTGCAATTGCTCCCTAACTGGGCTCTCTGCTTCTGCCCTTGTCTTTCTACATTTATTGTTTGTTTGTTTTCCATACTAAAGGCAGAGTGATCCTGATATGTTCAAAACATTCTAAGGGTTTCTCAACTCATAATAAAATTCAGAGGATTTAATTTGGTCTACAAAACATGAGCTTCTTTTTCTGGCTAATTTCATCATCTTATCTTTAACTGGTGTTTGGAAGTACTCTGCTGATTACTCAACTGAACAAGAAGTCTGAATTAATTTGTTCACTGCAATTATTTCTGCATTATTTTGGCAACTTCTTAAATAGCATTACTGTTAATAATTATATAAATGCAGGGCTGAGCAAAAGTAGATATACAGTTGTAAGTATGTGAAACACAAGAGTTTATTCTTATATTAGTTACTAACTACTATATTATTTTCCATGCAAATAACTGTAAACCTACTTTTGCCTACCTCTGTGTAAACAAGTTCCACAAATCATAGATATTTTGTAGCCCAATCATTTGAATCCTAGAATTTCTGTGCATGATATATTTATATATATCATTTACTTGTTATAAAGACCAAAAAAAATTTTTTTAATACATTTTTATTGATTTTTTACAGAGAGGAAGGGAGAGGGATAGAGAGTTAGAAACATCGATGAGAGAGAAACATGGATCAGCTGTGTCCTGCACACCCCCTACTGGGGATATGCCCGCAACCAAGGTACATGTCCTTGACTGGAATTGAACCTGGGACCCTTCAGTCCACAGGCCGACGCTCTATCCACTTAGCCAAACCAGTTAGCGCAAGACCAAAAAATTGTTAATGTTAAGTCAAATTATCTGTAAATGATGTAAGAAATATGTTAATTATCTTGCTCCAAATAATGATAAAGCAGGTGCACTTATCATTTAACTGACAGCAAACAGCTCCTAATGTCTTCAGTAACCAAGATGATGGTGATATCAGAGAAGTCCATTAAGATCATCGTTCATACCATTCACTTAATACAACAAAGGGAACTTCACCTGGAACCTCCCTGTAAATCCCTGCTTAGTTAAATAGCAGTTAGTTTAAATACACACACAATGTCAAACTTCGTTATTTCTAGCACACCTCTTTCTAATAAACTGTATTCTCCTGAAATAAACCCTAGCTGATAAAACATTCATATATATTTATATAGGTATTGTTTTTTGCTGTTGAGATTATTCCCCAGCATCATCAGTGGTTAAAGGCACAGGAGATATGGAAGAGTGGAAGGACATATTTCTGACCAAGGTCCTAAGAAGTGGCTGCCACCTTGTCCCTTGGGTTTCAAAAGGAAAAGAAGCTAGTAGATATAAGCAAAGTTGACAAAATTTTCAATTGCTGTAATTGTACCCTTAATCAAGCTGAATAGGACTCACACCTCTAAAAACAATCTAAATCGCAAACCAATGGTTACAATCCTATCTAATAATAGACAAACATGGTAATTGACCGTACCTTCACTATGCCTCCCATTGGCTAATCAGCATGATATGCAAATTAACCCAACCAAGATGGCGGCCGGCAGCCATGCAGCTGAAGTGAGCAGGAGGCTTGCTTGCTCCAGTGATGGAGGAAGCCAAGGTTCCCTGCCTGCCGCAGCCCGGCTCTGAGCTTGCACTCTAAGAAACAATGTTGCAAGTATAGAAGCTAAACAAACTCCAAAAACCTGCTTTCAGCCAGCAGGCTTCAGCCAGAAGGACCACAACAGTGTTTCAATTATAGAACCCTAACAAACCCAGTACCTGCTTTCAGCAGCCGAGGTCTCAGACCTGCAGCTGAGGTCTCAGAGCTGCAGCTGAGCCTCAGAATTAAAGCTGGCTTTCAGCTCCAGTGACAGCCACAGAAGGTAAATAAATCCCAGAATAAAAGAAAAAAGAAAAAAGGAGAGGTTGGGAGCTTCAGTCGCCTGCCAGCCTGAAAATGGCCCTCAGCCCCTCACCCAGACTGGCCAGAAACCCCAGTGGGGACCCCCTGCCTGAAGGGGGTGTGACCAGCTGCAAACAGCCATCATCCCCTCACCCAGACTGGCCAGGCACCCCAGTGGGGACCCCCACCCTGAAGAAACAAGATGGTGGCTAATTTGCATACTAAAGGTGGGCGGCAGTCGGCAAGGCTTTCCAAGGTCCCGGGACCCGGATCTATGACCCTGCCGGGCAGGTGGCAGCGCGGAGGCTGTCCCCGGTCTGGGACCTGGATCCATGACCTGGAGGGCGGGGGGCGCCTCGGGAGACTGTCCGCAGTCCCAGGACCCAGATCCGTGACCCTGCAGGGCGGGGGCAGTGCTTGAGGCTGTCAGCAGTCTGGGACCTGGATCCATGTCCTGGTGGGCGGGGCTGCAGCGCTTGAGGCTGTCAACAAAGTTTCAATTATACAAGGTAAACAAACCCCAGATACTTGCTTTCAGCAGGCAGTGGCCTCAGAGCTGGAGCGAGCAGGAGCCAGCTCTCAGCTCCAGTGATGGCAACAAAGTTTCAATTACAGAAGGTAAATAAATCCCAGAAAAAAAAGAAAAGAAAAAAAGGACAGGCTGGGAGCTTCAGTCTCCGGTCAGCCTGAAAATGGCCCTCAGCCCCTCACCCAGACTGGCCAGGCACCCCAGTGGGGACCCCCACCCTAAAGGGGGTGTGACCAGCCTGAAAACAGCCCTCAGCCCCTCGTCCAGGCTGGCCAGGCACCCCAGTGGGACCCCCACCCTGAAGGGGGTGTGACCAGCTACAAACAGCCATCAGCCCCTGAAAAGTCCAGGATCAGATCTGATTTCAGCTGTGGCTGGATCCAGGTACTCAACATGTCCATTGCCACTTGCTCTCTTCCAGACAGACTCTCTTATTAAGGAGCAAGCTAACCAAAGTAGACCCATCCATCACCCCAAAGACGCACATTAAGCCAGCTTAACAACTTCAGCTAAAACGTGTTTTTTTCTTCATTTGATCTGGCAGATAATTCCTGGTGGAGAATCTGATTGGCCTATATTGAGTTCTGTGCCTCTCTCTATGCAACAGTGAGTACAGGAAAATGGGACAACCCCTTGTAAAAAGTTGGAATCAAGAGCCCCACTTGAGAGCAGGGTTTTGTTTACCAAAATAAATGTAAAGGGTTGCTGGGTACCTCATAACTATAGATTCCCTTGCATTTTACTGTGAATTTCCCCAACATTTTTTTTCTCTCATACTAGTATACTTTTAAATACATAACAGCTACCATCTAGACTCTGAAATATACACATCTTTTCTCTGGTGTTCAAATTCTGCATTTATTCCCAAGATTTGGATTTCTCCAGTTTATCTGAATTTGTCCTATGTTCAGGACATGGGTCCTTTGCTATGGTCAACCATGCTATTATCCAAACCCCCTTTTAGAGTCTGTTACCTGTAACACAACATTCATGATACCAGGATTCTGAACTATCTTTGTCCTCAAAGAATGCCATCATGCCTCCATCTTTTCTTTTATTGTTTAAAGTATTACATATGTCTCTTTTTTCCCACCTGGCCACTCCCACCCCTGAGGGCAAACTGCCTCAGTGTCTGTGTCCATTGGTTATGCTAATATGCATGTATATAAGTCCTTTGCTTGATTTCTAACCCCCCTTCCCCTGCCTTCTCTCTGAGGTTGGGCAGTCTGTTCAGTGCTACCTTGTCTCTGGATCTATTTTAGTTCATCAATTTTTGTTGATCATTATATCCCACATATGAGTGAGCTCATGTGATATTTATCTTTCACCAACTGGATTATTTCCCTTAGCATAATTCTCTCCAGTTCCATCCAGGCTGTTGCAAATGGTAAAAGTTCCTTCTTTTTTATAGCAGCATAGTATGTCATTATGTAGATGTACCACCATTTTAAAAAAATACATTTTATTGATATTTTACAGAGAGGAATCGAGAGTTAGACGCATCGATGAGAGAGAAACATCGATCAGCTGCCTCATGCACACCTCCCACTGGGGACGTGCCCACAGCCAAGGTATATGCCCAACGAAGGCATATGCCCTTGACCTGAATTGAACCTGGGACCCTTCAGTTCGCAGGCCAACACTCTATCCACTGAGCCAAACCAGTTAGGGCTGTACCACCATTTTTTAATCCACTCATCTGCTGATGAGCACTTAGGCTGTTTCCAAATCTTAGCTATTGTAATTGTGCTGCTATGAACATAGGTGCATATATCCTTTCTGTTTGGTGTTTCTGGTATTTTGGGATATATTCCTAGAAGTGGGTTTACTGGGTCAAATGGGAGTTCCATTTTTAGTTTTCTGAGGAAACTCCACAGTGGCTGCACCAGTCTGCATTCCCACCAGCAGTGGAAGAGGACTCCTTTTTCTTCACATTCTCAACAGCACTTGTGTTTTGTTGATTTGTTGATGCTAGCCATTCTGACAGGTGTGAGATGGTACCTCATTTTTGTTTTCCTTTGCATTTCTTGAATGATTAGTGACTTTGAGCATGTTTTCATATGTCTCTCAGCCTTCTGTATGTCCTCTTTTGAAAGTATCTACTTAGGTCCTTTGCCCATTTTTTTATTAGATTGTTTATCTTTCTTTTGTTAAATTGTATGAGTTCCCTGTAAATTTTGGAGATTAAACTCTTATCTAAAATAGCACTGGCAAATATGTTCTCCCATGCAATGGGATTTCTTGTTGTTTTGTTGATGGTTTCTTTTGCTTTGCAGAAGTTTTTTATTTTGATGTAATCCCATTTGTTTATTTTCTCTTTAGTTTCCATTGCCCTTGGAGTTGTATTGGTAAAGTTATTGCTATGACATATGTCTGATATTTTGCTCCCTATGGAGTCTTCCAAGATTTTTATGGTTTCCCATTTATATTTAAGTCCTTTAACCATTTAGAGTTTCTTTTTGTGTATGGTATAAGTTGGTGATCTAGTTTCATTTTTTTTTGCATGTGTCTGACCAAATTCCCCAGCACCATTTGTTGAAGCGACTGTCTTGTCTCCATTGCTCTTGTCTCCTTTGTCAAATATTAATTGAGCATAATGGCATGGGTCTATTTCTGGGTTCTCTATTCTGTCCCATTTGTCTATATATCTATTCTTGTGCCAGTTTTGAGAACCACAGCTTTCTAACAGAGGTTGATATCTGGTATTGTGATACCTCCAAAGTTGTTCTTCTTTGTCAGGATTGCTGTAGCTATTCGTGGTCTTTTTTTTTATTCCAGATGAATTTTTGGAGAGTTTGTTCTAGATCTGTGAAATAGGTCATTGTTATTTTAATGTGGATTGCATTAATTCGATACATTGCTTTGGGTAGTATGGACATTATAATGATGTTGATTTTACCAATTTATGAACAGGGTATATTCTTCCACTTGTTTATGTCTTCCTCTATCTCTTTTTTCAATGTTAAGTTTATTTCTAGGCATCTTAATTTTTTTGGTGCAATGGTAAATGGGATTTTTTTTAGTTTCTCTTTCTGTGAGCTCCTAATCACTGTATAAAAAAGCTATAGATTTCTGGGTGTTAATTTTATATCCTGCTGCATTGCCAAATTCATTTATTAAGTCCAGCAGTTTTTTGAATGAGTCTTGGGTAGTTTTCTATGTACAGTACCAAGTCATCTGTGAATAATGACAGTTTTACTTCTTCTTTTCTAATTTGGAAGCCTTTTATTTCTTCTTCTTGTCACTATAGCTAGCACTTCCAGTAATATATTGAACAGGAGTTGTGAAAGTGGCCATCCCTGTCTTGTTTCTGTTCTTAAGGGAAATGTATATAGTTTTTTGCCCATTGAGTATGATCTTGGCTGTATGTTTGTCATATATAGTTTTTATTATGTTTAGGTATGATCCCTCTGTTCCCATTTTGCTGATAATTTTTATCAATAAAGATTGTTGGATTTTGTCAAATGCTTTTTCTGCATGGATTGATTTGATTATGTGATTTTTGTCTCTCAATTTGTTTATGTGATGTATCACATTTATTGATTTGTGGATATTGAACCATCCTTGAATCCCCAGAATAAATCCCACTTGATCATGGTGTATGAACTTTCTAATGTAATGTTGGATCTGATTTGCTAGAATTTTGTTGAGTATTTTAGCATCTATGTTCTTCAAGGATATTGGCCTGTAGTTCTCTTTCTTTTTGGTGTCTTTATCTGGTTTTGGAATTAGGGTAATGCTGACTTCATAGAAAGAAGTGTGCCTTCCTCTTGAATTTTTGGAATAGTCTTTGATCTCTTTGGTAACCCAATCATTGTTTAATATCATGCTACTTGTTCTCTTAGTGTTTGATATTTTTTCATTGTTTTTATTGCAGTTGATTTCTAATTTTATGCCATTGTCATCTGAAAAGATGCTTGATAATGATTCTATCTTCTTGAATTTGAAGAGACTTTGCCTGTGTCTCAATATGTGTTCTATCTTTGAAAATGTACCATGTGCACTTGAGGAGAATGTATATTTGGTAACTTTGGGGTGAAATGTCTTGAAGATGTCAATTAATTCCATCTGATCTGGTGATTCATTTAGGATTGATGTTTCTTTGCTGATTTTTTGTTTAGAGGATTTATCCAGTGGTGTCAATGGGGTATTAAAGTCCCATAATATGCTGTATTGCTGTCCATCTCTCCCTTGATATCTTCCAGAAGTTTTTTTTTTTTTTTTTTTTTGTATTTGGGTGCTCCTGTATTGGGTGTATATATTTACCAGAGTTATATCTTCCTGTTGAATTGCTCCCTTTAGTATTATGATTTAGCTTTCCTTATCTCTTGTTATGGCCTTCTCTTTGATGTCTAATTTGTCAGATATAAGTATTGCTACCCCACCTTACTTTTCACTTCCATCATACTAAATTTTTTTTTTCTATCCTTTCAATATCAGTCAGTGTGAGTCCTTTGTACTAAGGTGGATCTCTTGTAAAAAGCAAATATATGGGTCATGTTTTCTTATCCACTCAGCTACCCTATGTCTTTTTATTGGAGCATTTAATCCATTTATGTTTAAGGTTATTATTGATAGACACTTGTTTGTTGCCATTTTTATTCTTTATACCTGTGTTCCTACTTCCCTTCCTATTTCTTCTTTTTACAGCAGTCCCTTTAACATTTCTTGCATTGCTGGCTTGGTGGTAATAAGCTCCCTTAGCTCTTTTCTGTCTGTGAAGCTCCTGATCTCACCTTCAATTTTGAATGATAGCCTTGCTGGGTAGAGTATTCTTGGATTCAGTTCCCTGCTTTGCATCACTTTGTATATTTCATTCCATTCCCTTCTGGTCTGATGTGTTTCTGTTGAGAAATCAGTTGATAGTCTCATGGGAAATTCCTTATAGGTAACTTTCTGTCTCTCTGGCAGCCATTAAGATTCTTACTTTGTCTTTGGTGTTTGCCAATTTAATTATGATGTGTCTTGGTGTCGGTCTTTTTGGGTTCATCTTCTTTGGGACTCTGTGAGCTTTTTCGACTTGTATGATTTTTTTCTTCTTCCCAATATCAGGAAAGTTTTCTGTCATTTCTTCAAACAGGTTTTCTATTTCTTGCTCAGTTTCCGCTCCTTCTGGAACACCTATTATGCGGATGTTGTTTCATTTTGTGTTGTCCCAAAGCTCCCTTAGACTCTCCTCCTGTTTTTTAAGTTTTGTTTGCAATTGTTGCTCTGCTTTGGTGTTTTTTCATAACGTGTCTTCTAGCTCACTGACTCGGTCCTCAGCTTCTTCTAGTCTACTGTTGATTCTTTCTATTGTGTACTTTATTGCAGCTATGTCATTATTCATTTCTTCTTGGTTCTTCTTCATTTCCTCTTGATTCTTACACATATTGTTGAATTTGTCTTCCATCCTTTTCAGCGTCCTGATGACCATTGCTCTGAATTCTTTCTCTGACAAATTGCTTGCCTCCATTTTGTTTACTTCCTTTTCTGGTGATTCCTCCTTTTCATTGTATGGGGGCTGTTTCTCTGTCTTCCCACTTTTGCTCCTCTCCAGGTGTCTGATTATGTGGCTCACTCTCTAGCATGTTGACCAAAAGGCACAAAATATAACTTGACCAGACACGAAACAGAGGGAACAAAACATGAATGTATTCACAACACCAATAACCTCAATACTGGTGACCACTCAAGAAAAGAAATTTAGGGGAGAGAAAAGAGCACAAAAATGATATTGAGAAAAGGAAAAGTGGTAAGAGAGAAAAGAAAAAGAAAGAAAAAAAGAAGGGGAAAAATATAAATACACATATATGGGGAGAAAACTCCACAAAACCAACAACTCAACCAAAAAATGCAAACAACAAACACACAGAAAAAAGGAGGAGAGCTGAATCTGAAGAGGCAGAGCTTATTTCCAGAAGGTAAGGTAAAGACATTGAATTACTGTGGCAATGGCCACAATTCAGTATAGAGGAGGTAGAAAGAGAATGAATGTATAATAAGAAAGGTAAAAAAAAAACACCAAAATACTCAATTAAAAATAGCAAATAATAATAATTAAAATAATAATAATAAATATATATTAAAATATATACATGAAATTTATATATATAAAAAACTCCCCCTTTTTTTATTCTATCTATTTATATATTCATCTATTTTTGGGAAAAGGAGAATAGAGAGCAAATAGGCCTGAGTTTGGTGAGTATAAATAATTAAGGTATTAGTAGAAGAAGAGAACAAGCAAGGAAGAGGAAAAACAAATGCATAAAGTAAAAAACAAAAAACAAACTAACAAACAGTCAAACAAACAACAGCAACAAGAAAAACAGTTGGCTAGCGAAGAAAGAGAAAAGAGAAGGATGCATGGACTTGGAGCAGAAGAGAGGAAATTAGATAAATGACTAAGCCAACAGAAACTATGTAATAGTAATGTGTCAATAAAGCAGATAAAGAAGATCAATTTTTTAAAATATATTTTATTGACTTTTTACAGAGAGGAAGGGAGAGAGAGAGTTAGAAACATCGATGAGAGAGAAACATCGATCAGCTGCCTCCTGCACATCTCCCACTGGGGATGTGCCCGCAACCCAGGTACATGCCCTTGACCGGAATCGAACCTGGGACCCTTGAGTCCGTAGGCCGACGCTCTATCCACTGAGCCAAACCGGTTTCGGCGAAGATCAATTTTTAACAAGGTGTTAAAAGAAAGGAGAGAGAAAAACTAATGCAGGAACAGGAGAAGTGAAAGGATGAAAAAAGGGGAAGTGAGAAAGAAAGGGTTGGCATAAAGGAAAAATGAGATAAAGTAAAATAATGATAAAAATAAATATAAAAATAAAATGTAGAACACTAATCCAAAAAAATAAAATAAATAAAATTAAAAATGAAAGGTAAAAAATAATGATTAATAAAAATAATAAAAAATAAAGAAAAGAAAAAATTAGTTTCTTAAGTAAAAGATAAAAAAATTAAAACGTGAAGTAGTGAAGTTCTTTCCCTTCAGCTGAGTTTTATTTCCTATGGGGGCTGGTTTAAGACCTCTCTCTACTGTTCTGTCTGCCGTGTCTCAGTTTCCTGTTAGGTAGTCAGCACTGTGTTGAAGTTCCCAGCAATCTACTTCTCTTCTGTCAGATGCCACAGCCTTGGTTTCATCCAGGCAGGATCCATCTGCCTGCTTTGTTTTTCTGCCTGCTTTCAGGCATATTTACAAAAGTGTCTATTACTGACATGGCCTCTGGATAGCGGTATTTCTGTATTAGTTTCCAGAACCAAATGGCCCTTCAACCCAGTCCCTGATGGCTCCCTGAGGGTATTTCAAATCTTTGTTTTCCTGCCAAGCTCAAGGCTGGGTGTGGTTGCACTGCTAAGAGGGGCCTGGTCTTCAGGAAAAAAATGTCTGTTCAGGGTTGGAGGGATCGGAGTATCCCTGAGCTGGCTTCCTGGTCAGCTCTCCCTACTTTGCTCCCCAGCTTCCACAAAACCACCTTTCCCTGCACCTCAGCCATGGTGATTGTAATTGAAAGATCCTATGCTCTGGGTTTAGCGAGTAAAAGCAAGGACAATATAAAGACGGAGCAACCACACCACTGAGCATCTCCTCTCTCTTCCCCTGGCACTGCATGGCCAGTACAGAACTTCAGACTGCCTTTCTGGGTGCAGCCTCCCATGGCTGTGGACTTAGATCTAGAGTGCCTGGCTGCCAACAGCTCTGTGGACCCCCTTCCACAGTTGAGCGCTACACGTATCCCCAAGGGACATGGAGTCGGTGCAGCATAATCTCCCTCTGACACTCTAGTCTTGGCTGCATGCATTTCTCCCTCCAGCCCAGATCTCGGTCTCCAGGTGACCTCTGACCTTTCTGTCCATGGATTGTCTTGCCAGCTGTGTTTAATTCGCCAATTCCGGGTGGATGTTATTTGATTCAGCTGTTTCTTCTATCGGCTCTGTGAGAAGGTGCAGGACCCATCCATCTATTTAGCCACCACCTTGCTCCCCCTGGAAAAACTCCTTAGGCATCCACAGCCGGGAGGCTGGAGTCTTGGTGTTTGCAGGCGAGGCAGCAGGTACCTGGCTGGTGTGGCTGCAGGGTCCCAGGTGGTGTCTGAGGTCTCCTCAGGTGGAATTGAGGCTGGGCTCCCAGTCACAGCCACTCTCCCCTTCAAGATGGTGCAGTCTCTGTGGCAGTGGTAGTAGAGGCTGCCCAGCCAGGGGAGCCTGGTCTGCCAACCCCTAACAGTCCTGTGGAATATAACTGTCTCTCAGTCATACACACTCTCTTCCTCACTGCTGTCCTGTCGGCTGCCATCTTTGATCTCCCACACCTCCATCTTTTTAACAGACACTCCTCAGATGGTGGGCTGTTGATACCCCAATCATCAGATTCTAATAGCTATGCCGCCTTTGTGAAAAAGGAGTTCAGGCATGGCCAGTGTAGCTCAGTGTTTGAGTTTTGACCCATGAACAAAGAGGTCATGGGTTTGATTCACAGTCAGGGCACATAATGAGATTGTGGGTTCGATCCCCAGTAGAGAAGTGTGCAGGGAGTGTGCAGGCTGCATCTGATTGATGATTCTTCCTCATCATTGATGTTTCTTTCTCTCCCTCTCCCTTCCTCTCTCTCTAAAAATCAATACAAAATATATTTTTCAAAGGAGTTCAGTGTTAAATAAGATTATGCACACAAGAAGCAGATCACAGCATTCAACATATAGAAGTACTCAATAAGTGATGCTTTTGTTATTGAAACTCATTATTATTCTATCACTATCATTACCATCATTTTCTGGTAAATCTTGGCATTGGTTTGACTTAGGTCATGTGGGCACACTCCCTCTCAATCAAACCTAGAGAACGATTTACTTCAAGCTGAATGAGCTCCGTTTCTATTATAAGAAGAAATAACCAGCGTCAGGTATACAAGATCCACATATATCCACTGCAGTACCTTTACAAACTACTTGGCCCACTTCTTGAAAATTATACATATCTATATAATATATTTTTATTTTATACATTACTTTAAAATTATTTTCTGTAATTTTACATTTTAAACACACACACACACACACACACACACACACACACACATATATATATATATATATATATATATATATATATATATATATATATATATACTAGAGGCCTGGTGCACAAAATTCGTGCACTGGGGGGTGGGGGTTCCCTCAGCCCAGCCTGGCCCTCTCACAGTCCGGGAGCCCTCAGTGGATGTCCTACTGATGGCCACAGTCTGGCAGCAGAGGCTCAGAGCAGGCATCATGTGTGTGTATGTGTGTGTGTGTGTGTGTGTGTCTGCCCCCAGCCATGCCACGTAGGCTAGAAGCAGTTGCCGTGTGTGTGTGTGTGTGTGTGTGTGTGTGTGTGTCCCCACTGGGGGTCTGCCCCCAGCCACATTGGAGGCTCACAGCAGGCACTGTGTGTGTGTGTGTGTGTGTGTGTGTGTGTGTCTGCTGGGGGCCTGCCCCCAGCCACACCATGGAGGCTTGGTGCAGGAGCCCCTCTGTGTTGATCTCTCAGGCTCCTGGCCTCCACTGCATGTTGTACTCTCCCTTGAGCTATGGCCAGGATGGGGGTGCTGCTTGCAAGCCGGGCTTTCCTGCTCCAGGATCGCCGTGGTGACAGGGGAGCAGGCCCAGCTGGGGGCTGCCCACAGGCCGGGCTTTCCCACTTCCAGGTCTCCATGGCAACCAGGGAGCAGGCCCAGCTTGGGGCTGCCCGCAGGCTGGGCTTTCCTGCTCCCGGATCAAGTGCAGCTGGGGGCTGCCTACAGGCCGCACTTTTCTACTTACCGATGGCCAGATCACCACAGCAACCCAGGGCCCAGCGGCACTTTCCTGCTCTCCAATAGTTATAGGGTCCTGGCTGGGGGTGGGGCTTAACAGTGCGGGGCTTAGGCGGCACGGGGATCCTTGCTGGGGGCTCAGGTGGCACATAGGGGTCCCGGCTGGGGGCAGAGCTTATGCCCCGCTGCCCAGGGCTGCACATGGGGCCCAGATGGCAGCTCGTGCTGTCCCGCCCTGCCTGTAGTATAGGATAGAGGCCTGGTGCATGGGTGGGGACCTGCTGGTTTGCCCTGAAGGGTGTCCCAGATCAGGGTGGGGGTCCCGCTTAGGTGCCTGGCCAGCCTGGATGACGGGCTGATGGCTGTTTTTAGGCTGCCCGCACCCCCTTTAGGGTGAGGGTCCTCACTGGGGTGTCTGGCCAGTCTGGATGAGGGGCTGAGGACCGTTTTCAGGCTGGTGGGTGACTGAAGCTCCCAGCCTCTCCTTTTTTTCTTTTTCTTTTTTTTATTCTGGGATTTATTTACTTTCTATGGCTGTCACTGGAGCTGAGAGCCAGCTTTAGCTCTGAGGCCGGCTCCAGCTTGAGTCCTCGGCTGCTGAGAGCAAATATCTGGGCTTTGTTTAGCTTCTATAATTGAAACTCTGTTGCCATCACTGCCGCTCTAAGCTCTGAGCCCACTGCTGGCTGAAAGCAGCTATCTGGAGCTTGTTTAGCTTCTATAATTGCAACATTGTTGCATCCGGAGCTCAGAGCTGGGCTGCCACAGGCCAGGAACCTTGGCTTCCTCCGTCACTGGAGCAAGCAAGCCTCCTGTTTGCTTCAGCTGCCTGGCTGCAGACCGCCATCTTGGTTAGCAGTTAATTTGCATATCCTGCTGATTAGCCAATGGGAAGCGTTTGGGGGTATGGTCAATTTGCATGTTTCTCTTTTATTAGATAGGAGATATATATGTATATATATGGGTTTTCTGGCTAAAAGTCCTTAAACTTGTACAAATTTGTAAAAATATTTTGATGTCAAAATTTGAAGCTCTGGATAACTGACCTCAGTTGGGTTAAAGACACAACTGAGAATATTAATGATATTTGTAATACTATAAAATTATTAGATTTCAAGGCTTGTTAGGATTAAAATGTGTGTTTACAAGTTTGCAAGCTTTAGCTAAATTGTACAGTCATGTGCCATTTGAGGAGCATACATTCTGAGATGCATTCATCATTGTACAGACAGCAGAGAGTGCACTTACACAGACCTAGATGGTATAACGCACTACACAGCTAGGCTGTATGGTATAACTTTTTGCTCCTTGGCTACAAGCATGTACACTATGTTACTGTACAAAATCAAGCACAAGAGATAATTGTGCAATCAAGAAACTCAGTAAACACGAGATGTATGAAGCTGTTGCAGGCTAACACAACACTTTTACAGCAAACTGTTTTTAGAAATGGAAAGAGTACACTTTTAAATAGTGATATATAATTATAGTATAGTAAGTACATAAACCAATAGCATGTTCATTTAATATCATTATCAGGTACTATGTACTATATATAATTATATGTGCTATACTTTATACAACTGTCAAAGTAATGGTTTTGTTTACAACAGGAACTCCACAATTATGTGAGTAATGCATTGTTCTAGGATCTTATGATGGCTATGACATCACTAGATGATAGGCTTTTTTCAGCTCCCCTGTAATCTTATGGAGCTTCACTATCTGTATATGCAGTCCGATGTTGTCCAAAATATCATTATGTGGCACATGACTATTTATCAAAGTATTGTTATTTAAAAGCTAATTAAGAAATCATTTCAGATAGGAATATTGTTTGACTTATTTAAAATGCAATACTCTTTATAGGTAAAATGAATATAGGTAATATGATATATGTTTTATTTCTATTGTCTGTTACCAATATTTTATTTTAATAGTTACTTAGACCATGCTACTACAAGGAAGAAGGGGGGAAAAAACAACAGTGTTGTGAAGATATCTGCTCTAAGCATAATAAAACAGGTGTACCTTAATAGGTCTACCAGGAATCTTTTAGCTGTTAGCATCTTTTAAATGCTTCTGCTGAGAAACCATGTTTTCATAACAAGGTTGGTGAGTATTAGAACTGTGATAGTTCTTTCTGGGATTACTATAATTTATAAAAACAATAAAAACCTGCTAAAAAGCATTTATGTATTTTTAAATGTTGTAATTGAGGGATCCTACTGATATTTGTGGTGAAAGATTTGCCCAAGGCTACATAACCCTGCTTGTACAGTGCCAGGACTGCAATCTGTTTTATGACAAAACAGATTCATTTATCTCCAAATAAATAAATTACTTTTGTGAACATTTAGAAACATTTGCATAATTAGGCTGTACGATTTTAGCAGCCTTTTTCATAATAATTAAACTAATCTAATCTTGGACAGGGTAAACAGACTTACTAAGATGAGAGCAGCCTTCAGGCAAGGAACTTACCGCATTCTGCAGGAACTGTAAGGCTGATGATGTCTGTTAATTATTCAGAGATTTTACTCCCTAGTAATAGAAGTGTTTGTATTGCCTGAAGCTTAGAGACCTACTCCCAGGCACATAAAATTAACTCTTCCCCTTTTTTTTTTTTTTTTTTTTTACATTCTCTTAAAAAAAAAAGATACTGCAAAATGATTATATGCTTTCTACAAGGAGGGCATTAGCTTTCCAGGGGTGGATCCTGGATCTGCATACAATTGGCCATTCTTCAGTCATGTGATCTGGATTATCCTTAGATCTGGAGTCTTTCAGACTATACACAGATACTCAGAGCTTAATAAAAAAGCAGCAAAAAGAATGACTACCTTTCAGTTCTTGGAACTTCAGGATCCCCAAGTTTGAAAAAAGGCACTTTAGTAAATTTATTTTAAAGAAAGCCCGTTTTTATAATTAATAAAAGGGGAAATAGTAAAAAATATATAAAATAGAAATGAATGTTATACAAAATTTCAGTTCTTTTATAAGCAACCTATTAAACAGTTTGGTTCATGTAGTGGTTTTAATGGTGACTTAGTGGAAGGAACCACTATCTGTCTGGTTATAATTATTATATTTACCTTAAAACACAAAGCATAAAAACAATCTAGCAGCCCAGCCAGTGTGGCTCAGTGGTTGAGTGTTGACTCATGAACGAGGAGGTCATCGTTCGATTCCAGGTCACGACTCATGCCTGGATTGTGAACTCAAACCTCAGTAGGGAGCATGCAGGAGACAGCCAATCAATGATTCTCTCTCATTATTGATGTTTCTATCTCTCTCCCTCTTCCTTCCTCTCTCTGAAATCTATAAAGACATATCTAAAAAAACAATCTGGCAAACAGATAGATGAATTTCACTAAGTTAATTAACAAAATGTTTATATAATTATGGTATCTCTCATTGCAAATGAAAAGTACAAGCTTTAAAAAAAAAAAAACAACTAATAATTTGTTTTCTAAACCAAGTCCTGAGAACCCTAGTGAACTAAGAATGTATAAGTTGAATAAATCTTCATTGGGTTCAAAGGTGACATTTAATGCATTTATTCTTATTCATATGAAATGTTAAACAAATGTGGTTGCAGTAACACGAGTCATCAGAAAAGTGATGGTATTATCTGTTCTTTGCATATTATTACTCATTTTTATCTATAACAGTGGTTCTCAACCTTCCTAATGCCGTGACACTTTAATGCAGTTCCTCATGTTGTGGTGACCCCCAACCATAAAATTATTTTCATTGCTACTTCATAACTGTAATTTTGCTACTGTTATGAATCATAATGTAAATATCTGATATGCAGGATGTATTTAGGCGACCCCTATGAAAGGGTTGTTCGACCCCCAAAGGGGTTGCGACCCACAGGTTGAGAACCGTTGATCTATAACATTCATTTATGCATATTATATTTTATTTCACTTGTATTTAGATGGGTTTCTGGGATAATTATTTACTCTTGAAATGTTCAAACTTCACAGTGCATTAAGACATCACAAGCTGCTATCTCCATGGAAAGAGATTGGTGATGTCATAAGCATGGGACACATGAGACTGACAATCAGGAACTAGAAATGAAAGATTTAAAAAAGTGTCATGTAAAATCTTGGGGAGGAGTATGGGGAAAGGCAAAAGAAGTAATTCATGTCGTAAAGAAGCTTTCCTACCATGAAAGTGGAAATAATAGCTTCATTTTTTTTTTTATTGATTTCAGAGAGGAAGGGAGAAGGAGAAAGAAACATCAATGATGAGAGAGAATCATTGATTGGTTGCCTTCTGCCTGCCCACCACTGGGGATCTAGCCCACAACCTGGGCATGTGCCCTGATTGGGAATTGAACCGTGACCTCCTGGTTCATAGGTAGACGCTCAAAGACTTAGCTACACCAGGGTGCAGCTGCCTTTAATTAAAAAATATTTTTTTTTTCAGAAGTTAAGGTAATTGAGGCATAAAGAAATTAGTTTGCTGCCTTTGTTACAGAGGAGAAATGGGAACAGGACCCAGATCTACTTAATTCCAAAGCCTAGCTTCCCTGATTTACTGTCATACTTATTGAAGGGGACCTTAGCCATTTTTAAAAATTGTTTTACAGTTTAACAGTACTTATTATAATAGATATCTCAAAGTTTTATTGTTCCTAAGTCCTATTGATAAAAAAATTTGGGGCAGAGTAATACATTCCTGACATATATATATATGTACATTTATTTTTAAATTAGATGCATGTACTACTATTACTAAATATAATTAATAATACATACTTTATTTGAAGAACTGGAATTTTAAGATTCCTTTGAACAAAAGGAGTCACAGAATGTATATCTCCAATCTCCAAATTAGGAACATATATATGGGCTACTGAATGCTGAGGAGACAACACTCTTTGGGTTTCCCATGATTTGCACATTATATTGATACCATTGTAATGAACCCAGTTATTAGTAACTGGGAAGAAACAAAGGGAAGGCCAAATAGTATGGACATGCCATTTGATAAAAGATATATAATCCCCTAGACCAGTGGTCGGCAAACTCATTAGTCAACAGAGCCAAATATCAACAGTACAACGATTGAAATTTCTTTTGAGAGCCAAATTTTTTAAACTTAAACTATATAGGTAGGTACATTGTTATTAACTTCATTAGGGTACTCCTAAGCTGGCCTTTGCTAAAAACATCCTCAATCTGATTGAGGTACATTCGCTGAGGTTGACCCCTTCCAACTCTCCCATCCACACTCATCTTGTATACTTGTTTCGTCTATCTCCTTTCCGAAAACCGACTTTTGCACATGGGCCACGAAGTTTCAATCGCACTGTACGTGCATGCCCGCATGTGGTATTTTGTGGAAGAGCCATACTCAAGGGGCCAACGAGCCGCATGTGGCTCACGAGCCGAGGTTTGCAGACCACTGCCCTAGATAAAGGAGTTCTCTCTCTTGATTGCACTTGACTCCTGACCTATGGGACTCTCATGCTCCTGCTCTCTTGCATCTGGCTACATGACCCACAACCATGTGGACCCCACAAAATGGACTGATGGACTAAAATTTGCCTAGTTCTACCCCAGACCCAGCTCCACCATGGAACAGAAATGCTGGGCACAACTTTGCTTCCACCTCTGTTGAATCCCCAGTTGTGCCTCTTCCAGGACTGGATTAAGGGGAATGGGACTTTGCAATCTGAGGGATGTAATTCCACACAGATAAAGCTTTTTACCATAGCTCATCTTCTTATGGAGGCCTCCAGAAATTTTTATTCCAGCAGTGCCCTAAGAACTCACTTCCACTAGCAACAAAGAAGTACCATCCATGCATTTCTCTGATAACAGATGGTGGCCCAGATGAGACTGAAGATCAAGAGGATTAAAACTTGGAAGCCATTCATCTGCTCCAGCCCACTTGCTGCCTCCAGGCCAGCACTAGGAGGATGAAGCAGTAAAGGAAGGGGAAGTTGACCAAGACCCTGGGAAGTCTGGTGAGAAACGGAATTTAACTTCCCTATTCTGGGAATTTTATCTTAATTCCTTAATGGGCAATCTGTTTTCCTAATTTCTTACTGGGCAATTAGATGAGAAGCATTAGTTGAGAAGCAGTAACATTTGTATGAAATATGTCACAAGCAAGATGGCTGCTAAAGTGGCTTTAATGATAACTTCTACCCTTAAGCAAAATGGCTGCCAAAAGCAGAATAGCAATATTGTGGCTTCCTAATTCCCTAACAGGCAATCTGCTTTCTTTTGCTACCGCTAACACTGCAGTTCCAGACCCAAGACTGGAGGTGGGCATCCAGCTGCCTCCCCAGCCAGGGCTGGGACAGGGGGCATAGTTGCCACTGCTGTGCCCCATGCAATGGCGGGACTGACCCCTGTGCTCCCTTAGTGCTGCCACCATAACAGTTGAGACTGAAAACCCCCCTGTGGGATGAAAGAGAGGTGCACACATGCCAAGTGTCAATTTCATGGGTTCTGTGCCTGGCCCTGGAAGCTTTGGAAGTGCTCCAGGCTCACAGATTCGCCCTACTTTCTTGGCACCTCACCTCCACTCTGACAGCTTGTTTGGAGTGTCTCCTGATACTCGGCCCACATATGGAAGGTGTTAAGCCCCATGCGCTTGGGGTAGGGGAGCATCAGGGTGTTGGCTGAGGCCACTGCAATGGGCACAGAACTTTGCCTCCTGCGAAGTCCCAGCCAAAGCATACGTCGGACCTCCTGGCTGTGCTGGGAAGGGGCGAGGGGAGGCTGATTAGAAACTCCATCTTAGATAATTTCTCCCTGGCACACAGAGAAACTGATGCAGGCACCACCCCCTCTATACTTGTCACTAAGAGGCAGAAGTCACAATATTGCTACTCTGCTTTTGGCCACCATTTTGCTTAAGGGCAGAAGTTGTCATTAAAGTCACTTTAGCAGCCATCTTGCTCGAGGGCAAAAGTCCTGCCCCTGGTGGCCATCTTGCTTTTGACATATTTTATACAAATATTACTGCTTCTCAACTAATGCTTTTTCCACAGGTATAGCTAGTAGAAAAATGCTTCAAGTGTACAAGTGCTCAGAGAAATAAAAGGTTTTTGTTACCTGAATTTAAAAACTGACTAAAAGCAGAATTTAAACTCAGGACCTGGTGTGTTAAGTTCCAGCCAGTCAAATTAACAGGGAATGCTGTTCCTCACTTAAGGGAAGCTGTCTCACACTACCAAGCCTCTTAAGGGACCACAGCTATTAGAGAAAAAAAAAATTAGACAGTGACAACTTACTGGCCCAGCTGTTAGAGGCCAGTTGAAAGGCTAGACTTTGTCTACCCAAGGCAGACAGGGAAGAATGCCTCCAATAAGATTGAGGCATTCAGAATCATCTACGTGTAGTTAAAGACCCCACTCTTGGACAATTGTATTACCATTTCAAGAAGAGTCTCTATGTTGGGTGTGGGCAGAAACTTTAGACTATTGGCAAATGTCAGTTCCCCTTATTGGCTTAGATTGGATGACTGCCATCCCATGGTGGTTAAGGTGTCACAAACCCCTCTGATTCTGGTCTATGACTGAAAGTTAAGGGAGTATAGGTGGCCTTAATGCCTCCCTCAACTTTTAGGTTTTTCTCCATGAAATCAACAATAATACAATTTCTATTCCTCAAGAGTGACCACTCTGACATGGAATTTTATTCTGGGATTTTCAAAAGGAATTGTCTGCCTTTGTAGTACAAATATCTGGTTTCCAGAATGCTTATGAGATTTATCAATTGGATTGCAGATTCTGAAAAATAGATGGTATCTGAACCAAACTACCTAAGCCAATCAGTTTAATTCAGTTCACCTGTGGTTTACTAAATCAATGAGTTTTGCTATATACCTGTCTTCATGGGAATATGTCTCTTAAAGTGTCAGTGTATTTGCCAGTAAAGAAGACTATGTTTCTAAAAGTTATGGAGTGTGTTTGCCAACCTAGAAAATGCTAATCATTCACTTTTAGCTTTTTATCCCTTAGTTTATTCCCTCCACAATTTGGCAGATCTTAATGAGTGGGTCATAGCAATACATTTATCTGCATAAATCAAATAAGACTAGTTCCAAACTAAGTGGTCTTATTAACCAAGATTTTGACTAGAATGCCATGTCTAAGACAGATATTCCTGAATTCTGGATGTCACCAGAAAACCTTAAAGAACTGAGATTGACTTTCAAAGACAATCAAAGGCCACTTGAAGAAATGGCTAATAACTTGCTTGATCATGTAGTTCATGGCAATCTTCTCAGGGAAGGAACAAGGTTGCTCCTCTGAAAGATGGCAAGAAAGGAAACTCAAGACATTTTTGTGGACCTCAATGACTTGAGTACTTGACCCAATCCTACAGGTATTGATGGAAACTGTGGCCTTAGCATCTCCACCCTCAGGGGATAACTGCTCACTAAAGCTCAATCTGAAGATTTCTTGTGAATGAGATTCTAGCCAAGCAAATTTGAGAAAGCCTGTGTGGTCAATTTGATAAATTGCTACTCTTATTGTGTTTATACAAATGATCAAGCCAAAGTAAAACTGGTCTTAATACAGTCTTTTGGAACATGAGGGTAGTCTTAAAGAGAAAAAAGAAATTCTGTTTCAATGGAAACCACAATGTCCAGTTGTGGGTATTAAACTTCAGTGCAGTTAACTGTCTTCAAAGTTTAGTTTTAAGGCTGTGTCTATGAATGCCATACAGACCTCAGCACCTGATAATATTCCCAGAAGTGTTCTAACTGCAAACAAGATTGTCACTGCTTGATTTCATTCCAGCAAAATCCTTGCTTTTGGAAATCTTGGCAACTGGTTTATGATTTGCTGTATGCATTAACCTTAGTGTTTTGTTCCCTCCTGTTTTCATAGAATGCATGCCTACGTCCATATTTACCTGATTGCTTGCTCACACAATGTAGGCCTCACTTTAGAAACCATCTGTATCACCATTTTCTGAAAATGAGACTCAATGACTTGGACTTATGGTTGAGTCAATGAAATATGGACAGTCTAATGGCACCCTTTGAAATTACTTTCCCTTTTCTCTACAAATGGTTCAGATAGAAAAGGCCACATGTTGGGTGTTTCCTTCCACGTCCCACGTGGAGCAGGGTTCAGTACCTGAAAGAGGAGCCACACAAAAAATGAAAGAAAAAGACACGAGATAATTTTGCAATATTGGAGGACCAGGTGGGCAAGTCCAACTCAAGGAGAGGGACTTCCACCCATGCTCAGGCTGCTCCAATCTTTTATTGATCTGGAGTAGCCCTTAGGGTAAGGAAGTTTCAATGACACACAGATCAGCAGACAATTTCCAGGAGTAGACAAAAGTATCTGATTAACTCATCAATAGATTTCCGAGTGTAGGCAGAGTAACTGATTAGCTCATCAATAGATTTCCGAGTGTAGGCAGAGTATCTGATTAACAATAGTCAACAAGGATCTACATAAGTATCTAAGGAATTAAGGGAACTAAGATTGGGATGCTTCAACTAATATTACCTAAATTAACTGAGTGGTTCCTAGATTAACTGGGTGGTGCACAGCCCTGACCTTTGCTAGGACTTTCAAGCCCTGACCTTTACTAGGACTTTCAATGGCTACTAGCTTTTGGGGGGGGTCTCTGTCTAAACTCAGCTAGTGAAGACAATGAATGGACTCCGGCAGCCACAGTTTCTCATAGGGGCAATCTTAAAATGTTTTCCGTAGCTTCATTTAGATTAAGTATGGTGGACAAAAAGACTTTAGACAAGTGTGACACATCTGCCTCCAGAAAAGCCACTCCTCCAACTTAATTTGCTACTCTGTAAGTTAATGTTTCCATTTATCACAAGATCTCACTAGACCAGTGATGGCGAAACTTTTGAGCTTGGCGTGTCAGCATTTTGAAAAATCCTAACTTAACTCTGGTGCCATGTCACATATAGAAATTTTTTGAAATTTGCAACCATAGTAAAACAAAGACTTTTATTTTTGATATTTATTTTACATATTTAAATTCCATTTAACAAACAAAAATCAACTAAAAAAATGAGTTCGCATGTCACCTCTGACACGCGTGTCATAGGTTCGCCATCACTGCACTAGACCTTTAGTTGTTATAGTCTCCTCAGTATTGAATTATGCCTTTTAACCTTCTTGTCAAGTTTGTCATTTCTAGAATACAACAAGAATGACAGATTGTCCAATGCATCATTATCATGGACATCGCCCATGTCACCTCCCAGGGATACCAGACTGAAAGGGACTTTGCAGAATCCCTATTCCCTGCATAAATATTCCTTTCCCTTTTTGTTTCCCCCTTTCTCTGCAGACAAGGAGAACCCCTAAGCCTTGGAATAGGCAGATTTATGCCCCTTGATAGCAGGAAGCAGTTGCAAGAAGATAGAGACCTTTGCCATTTCTCCTTTGTAAGGTAATAAAGCAGTTTATTTTTTCTTAAGAGGGAATGATATCATTGTAATTAACCCAGTTATTAATAACAGAAAAGGAGCAAAGAGAAAGCCAAATAGTATGGGCATGCCATCTGTGTAGCTTTGCCAAGAGCTGCATGCCCAGGGAAGTCTGGGTGAAATAGGGAAGGTCAGTCACACCTGGGAACAGATCATTGGCCAGAGTAGGCGTGGCCACTGCAAAAGTGGAATATAGGAGGTATTTAATCTAAACAAAGGAGTTTTCTCTCTCAATTGTGCTTAACTCCTGACCTGCAGGACTCTCACACTTCTGCTCTTTTGTATGTACCCCCATGGCCCATAGCCATGTGGACCCCACAAAATGGACTGATGGACTACAACTAGCCTAATTCTATACCAGCCCCAGCTCCACCATGGAACAGAAATTCTGGACATTGGCTTTGCTTCTAGTTCTGCTGAATCCCCAGTTGCACCTCTTCCAAGACTGGGTTAAGAGAAATGGGACTTAACAACCTGAGGGATGTAATTCCATGTAAATATAGCTTTCTATCACATGTGATACTCTCATGGGGGCCTCCAGAAGTTCTTATTCCAGCGGTACCCCAAGAATCCCATTCCCACTAGCAATAGCTAAATACCATCCATGCATTTCTCCTATAACAGAAAGGAAATATAACAGAGAGGAAATGGCTGTCTTTTGTTCTAGGCTATCTTTTCATGGATACTTCTATAGTAAATTACCTTGGAAAACAAATTTGCTGCTGTCCAGTATAAGAAACTGTTTACTTCCAGGCAAAAGGTCAGGCAGTTTTACTTATCCTATTTAATAAAAGAGAAACATGGTAATTAGCCGTACATCCACTACCCTTCCAATTGGCTAATCAGGGCGATATGCAAATTAACTGCAAGCCAAGATGGCGGCCGGCAGCCAATCACTGAAGCGAACAGGGAGGCTTGCTTGCTCCAGTGATGGAGGACTCCAACGTTCCCGGCCTAACTTGCCGGCCTCTCAGCTGCAACTCTAAGCAACTATGTTGCAAATATAGAAGCTAAACAAAAACCCAGAAACCTGCGTTAGTCAGCCAGGCTTCAGCCAGCCGGACCGCAACATTGTATCAAATACAGAAGGTAAACAAAGGCCAGAAACCTGCTTTCAGCAGCCAAGGCCTCAGAGCTACAGCTGGCCCAGAACAAAAAAAAAAAAAAGAAAAAATGGAGTGGTTGGGAGATTCAGTCACCCACTAGCCTGAAAACGGCCCTCAGCCCCTCAGCCAGACTGGCCAGGCACCCCAGTGGGGACCCCCACCCTGATCCAGGACACCCTTCAGGGCAAACCAGCCGGCACCCACCCATGCACCAGGCCTCTATTCTATATAGTAAAAGGGTAATATGCCTCCCGGCACCGGGATCAGCATGACAGGGGGCAGCGCCCAAACTGCTGATCGCCCTGCGGCTCTGTGTGTGACAGGGGGTGGGGCCACAACCTCCCTATCCTCCCTGCTCTGTTCATGACAGGGGAAGGTGCCCCAACCCCCTGATCAGCCCTGCTCTGTACCTGATAGGGGGGAGCTCCCCAACCCCCTGATCGCCCTGTGGCTCTGTGTGTGACAGGGTGCAGCGCCCCAACCCCCTGATCGGCCCTGCTCTGTGTGTGACAGGGGGTGATGCCCCAACTCCCCTATTGGCCCTTCTTTGTGAGTGACAGGGGGGAGCTCCTCAACCCCCTGATCGGCCCTGCTCTGTGCGTGACAAGGGGCGGTGCCCTGACTCCCCTATCGGCCCTACTCTGTGAGTGACAGGGGGAAGCTCCTCAACCCCCTGATCGGCCCTGCTCTGTGCATGACAGGGGGGAGCTCCTCAACCCCCTGATCAGCCCTGCTCTGTGTGTGACAGGCTATGGAGCCCCAACCCCCCTGATGGACCCTGCTCTGTGCATGACAGAGGGTGATGCCGCAACCTCCCCATCGACCCTGCCTTGAGTGTGACAGGGGGCAGTGCCCCAACCCCCCAATCAGCAGTACCCTGAGCGTGACTAGGGGTGGCATCACAACCTCCCGATCCGCCCTGCTCTGTGCATGACAGGGGGCAGTGCCCCAACTCCCCAATCGGCCCTGCTCTGAGCCCGACCATGGGCGCTGCCCCCTGTCATGCTGATCCCGGTGCCGGGAGGCATATTACCCTTTTACTATATAGAATAGAGGCCTGGTGCATGGGTGGGGGTCGGCTGGTTTACCCTGAAGGGTGTCCTGGATCAGGGTGGGGGTCCCCACTGGGCTGCACCTAGGGATTGGGCCTGCCCTCTGCCACCCAGGAGCAGGCCTAAGCCAGCAGGTCATTATCTTCTGAGGGGTCCCAGACTGCAAGAGGGCACAGGATGGGCTGAGGGACCCTCCTCCCCCCCAAGTGCACAAATTTTTGTGCACCGGGCCTCTAGTTATAATTATAAAAGACTAGAGTTCCTTAGGTATGATCAAACTCACTGAATATGCAATCTCTCCTTGGACTGCTCAGCATTGTGCCTGTGGGACTAGAGGAGCAAGGGGAACCCATGTAAACATTAAGCTTATGCTGCCCTATCTGCTGTACCTTAAGTAATAAAGTCCTTTTTTTTCTGAACCAGGAGTCTGATGTCTACTGCCAGTATCTTCAAAACTTTTTAATATGACCCAAGAACCAATGAAGTTTTGCATTGCTAATTAATTTGGCTTAAAGATTGATAGTTACAAAGTTCATAGGAACTGACTAAACTTGAGTCCAAGTGCATACACAAAATTCTTATAAATAACACAAAAAGGTATTTTTATTTATTTAATTACTAGAAGCCCAGTGCATGAATTCATGCACATTGAAAGGAAATTAATTAGAAGAAATGTTTTTTTTTTTAATATATTTTATTGATTTTTTACAGAGAGGAAGGGAGAGAGATAGAGAGTTAGAAACATCGATGAGAGAGAAACATCGATCAGCTGCCTCCTGCACATCTCCTACTGGGGATGTGCCCGCAACCCAGGTACATGCCCTTGACCGGAATCGAACCTGGGACCCTTCAGTCTGCAGGCCGACGCTCTATCCACTGAGCCAAACCGGTTTCGGCTAGAAGAAATATTTTAATATCACTATTCACCCTTTCCCTATAATAGAAGTGTCAACCAAATTCATGATTGACAATGACAGATGGAAACACACACGTGCGAGTGACCCCAGTGAGATTATATATATATATATATATATATATATATATATATATATATATATGTATATATATCCTAACATGCAAATAGACCAAACGGCAGAACAACCAAACAACTGAATAACGGTCACTATGAGAGGTGTGCATGGAACATGGTGGGCATCAGCTGCAGTGGGATGGTGGAGTAGGTGAGCAGGGGTGCCAAACCAAGGCAGGGCACTGGTCACTGTCATTGGGGCGAGCCTCTGGTGGTTACTGAAAATTCTTTGCACCCGTGCACCGCATTTCTGTCTGGTGCTCACACATGCTGCTGGCACCAGCCCTGCTCACACCTGCTGCCGGTGCCCAGAACCAGCCCCAGCCCCAATCGCTTGGCTCCATCAGCTGGTGTGAGCTGTGGGGGCTGGCCCTTATCACCCTTCAGGGTTTCTCCACCTTCTCCAGCTCCTGAGGGGCAATCAGGGCCAGCAGCTGCCTCTCGCACCTGCTGCCGGTGATAGCCCCACCAGCCAGCACTGGAGCTGCCATTCACACCCACTGCTGGTGCCCAGTGCTGGCTCCGATTGCTCAGCTCTGTCAGCAGGTGCAAATGGCAGCTGCCATCCCCAATCGATAGCCCCTGAAAGCTTCTCCACTTCCCCTTGCTCCTGAGGGGCAATTGGGGCAGCAGCTGCTGCTTGCACCGCTGCTGGCACTGGCCCCAATTGCTCCACGCCATCAGTGGGTACGAGTGGGGCTGGCTCCCTCAGCATGTGGGAGCAGCGGTGGCATGAGTGGGGCTGCTGGCAGAGAGTGGACTGGGGGACATAGTGGGAGGGGCTGGGTGGGGACATGGAGGATGGGCTGAGACCTGCCCCTGTGCCCACTGCAGCCTCGGGGCCCACAGTTCCTTTCAAGGTGCACAAATTCATGCACTGGGCCCCTCGTATATATAGATAAACTTGCTTAATTAGACCTGCTTTCTGATTTAGCTAAACTTTTTTCAGCCCAGTGAAGCACCCCAATTTCTCTTTCAGGTAATTGTCAGGAACACAGCAGTAAATATCAACATGAAGCAGATTATTATTGTAGACCACACAGGGAGAACAAAAGGTGAAATATTTAACTGTAGCAGTGTTTGACTGTATTCTGCACAGTGAGAAAACCTGAAGTCATTTTCAAGGTCCACCATTTCTTACTGCTTTTCAGTTGGGTCAAGTTTCTAAACTTTCTAAATCTCTCTTTCCCAGCTAATGAAAAGAAAATAGGATTCTATCGAGTCTCCTATCTATCTACTCCAGGACTCCTGTGAGGAACAAATGAGATGAGGCACGTGAAAATGCTTCAGAGACATTTGGTTAAAGTGTAAAATGTTTCCACCTGGCAATAAAGCAAGTCATGTTCCTGGGCTGAAGAAACTCCAAGGAGGCTAGTTGCTAGGGAGAGGAAGCTGAGCTTTGTTATGTGATGTCATTACTCGGCGCCCACAGCCACCATTTCCGGGCTGGGCTAGGCTGTGGGCCGCATTTTGCACCATGGAGTCTCAGCAGCATTGGCTGTGATTTGGTGAGCTGTTCCTCCGGTGTGGTGGCAGGGCCTGGGTCCCACTTGGGGGAAGCCGAATGTTGCTTTGTGGGTGCCAATTCCATGGTGTCATTTCTCTGTAAATGGCCAGTGCTTGTCATGGCAGCTTCTGTGTTGAGCATCTGCCATCTCGTGGTCAGGGCACATCTGGTTGAATAGTCGGAGGGACATTTACATATTAACCATATATATATATGGTAATTATGTGGGAGCTACTGGGTTTATATATATATATAATATATATATATATATATATATATATATATATATATATATATAATTTTTTTTAATTTTTAACTTTTTTATTGTTGAGAGTATTGCAGATGCTCCCATTTCCCCCCTTTGCCCTCGTCAACCTGGCTCCTGCCCCACCCCAGATCTTCACTGCACTATTGTTTGTGTCCATGGGCTATGCATTTTAATGAACAAAGAAAATAACCCTGTGAAAATAACATAAGTGTAAATATGAAACTGAGTCCTTTTTAGAAAGGTGGCTCTGGGTTTATTTATTTATTTTTTATAAAAATGTTTATTTTAACTTGTTCTGAAATATGAATTTTCTTTTTAATCAAATATCTTGAAGTAAATCTCAGCCTTTAGTTTTATTTTAAAAGCTGCTGAATTTTAGCACTGTTTAAAAATGAAATTCTGAGTGAATTAACAATAAAGTGAAAATTCAGAAATGGAACTGCCTTCAGTCATAACCTATTCCAGGGACTCAAACCAAACCATCAGGGCACCATGATATTTAGGACCCTTTCTCTGTAAGTACTTCCTTATCAAGGTCCACTATTTAAAGACTGTAGCCTCAGGCTAATATATTTCCACATGTAAATTAAAAAGAACAGAGAGAGTACCACATCCCAGTAGCTCCCACATAATTACCAGAATTCATTCTTTTTCAATGAATTTGGATATTTCATACGTCTTTGATCACTGTGGGAATTTTATCTTTATAAGCATTGTCATGTAGTGTTCTGATTGGCCAGGTCTGTGCCACATGCTCTGTGCCATATAAATGACTAATTCCCAAAGGACATGTTGGATTCTGTTACTAGAAAAAGAATAAGTGCATTATAGGATGGAAAAAAATAATAAAACATTATCTACTTTGTACTATGCTTTCATAGTTATGCTGTTGTCATTACCATCCCCATCTCACAGATGAAAAACTGAAACCCACCAAGTGATGTGGCTAAGACTAAAACACAGGTCTCCTCTCTCTTAACTTGGTGCTGTTCCTCTGGAGTAGATTGTGTTGCATACCAGGATACAAATTTATTATTCTGAAAATGAATAACCCCCTCCTCGCCCCCCAAAAGAAACTGAGTGAAAATGTCTGATCCAAACCAAATATTAAATAATAACAATTTAATTATTTTTATCTTAAAGATGAATAATAAAATATGTCATATTTTCTTCCTGTAACCCAAAGGGTTATCTTTTATACACTTTGATTCTACACCTTATTTGAAAAACACTAAAATGCAAGTGTGCCAGTCATCAGATCAGTTTTTATACTGAGATTCATTACCTTTTCTTTCTTTCTTTCTTTCTTTCTTTCTTTCTTTCTTTCTTTCTTTCTTTCTTTCTTTCTTTCTTTCTTTCTTTCTTTCTTTCTTTCTTTCTTTCTTTCTTTCTTTCTTTCTCTCTTTCTCTCTTTCTTTCTCTCACCACATGAAATACATTTTCAATTCCTTTCATTCTTCTGAGACTTCAAGACTTACAAGATAGTCTTAACCATGGGAAGGTAACAGAAGTCAAGATATCCCCTGACCCCTTCACCCCCAGCCCCACCCTGCTTCTCTTAGTGTTTCTCCCATGGCTAAGTTCTCTCTGTGCCATTAGATCTTGTTGGACAGCTTCCACCTTCCTAGTTCCATCTCCGGGCAGAGAGACCCTCCCACTTCCAGTCCTATAGACATCTCTTAGTATGCTTGTGCATTCTGAAACACTTTCTTCACATTGCCCTCCAGCACTAGAGCTCCAGGGACATTTCACTATTACAAATCTCTGGGTGGCTTTCCAGCCTGTGTTAATATGCCTTCATTTTAAAATAGTTTGTATAAAATTTAGATAGGTTTCTGTTTCTCTGACTGATCCTTGAGTGATGAAGCAGGGTATATTAATTACAGGCTATTCCATACCTAGCAGGTCTGTTTATCTACCTGTGAAGAGAACATGAACAGCTGAGTTGAAGATTAAACATTTTAAGAATGTTGAAATGAGTGGATAAAACAAATTAGTCTCTGCTCAGATGGCTAAATTTGCTTAATTGAGTAACCAAAATACTTATGCAGTGATCTGCTTTATGGTAAGATCTCACTTTGACTACAAGCCAAGTAGATCTTCTGAAATTTCTCCAACATCAAACCCTATTTCCCTAAGATGGAAAGGTGCCAAGATTTCACTTCCCTTCACATAATCTAAGAACGGGCCACTTCTAGAACAACATAAGCCAAGAATATTTTGTAAAAAGCACAGGAACTATTTCATTTATATAAACTAAGGAAGGCAAGCCAGGAGTGAGGGAAACAGAAAATAATTGAGAAAGAAGTCACCATAATATTGAATAAAAAATTAAGGTTATATTAATGGATAAACCAAATAGCTGCACCCTATTGTTTTACATGATACAGCAGAGCATATTATCAGAGAATCTCATAGAGGACTCTCAATTAAAAAAAGAAACTCATTCAGATAAGTACTGAATACTATAGATGTAACTACAGATCTCTGGAATTGACTCACCCCTGTTAAATTTCTTCCTGGGCACTTGGTCAAGACAATGAGCTATTTATGATTGTGTGACAAAAGTCTCCTGTGATCTTCATTAAAGTCAGGGTAAGGTAATAGCATATTGAATGTGTGAGGGACAAGTTTGCTTTGACATCATGGTAATACTCTTGAGTACATTCATCCTGACATTTTGTTTGAGGGCCTTCTCTGTACAAATCAGCATCCTGTGTGATAGAAATATAGCTGCTGAGCAGATGTGTTATATTTTGCTCTCATAAGAGGACCATTGTTCTACCAGTACTTTGTGTCTTGCTTTTGGATCAGCAGCACCTCTGAAAATGCCAATATTTTCATTGTTTCAAAGGCACAACATTATATCTTGTAGCAGTTTGACAAAATTAGCACTATGGCTTGGTGAACATTTCAGAATTTATTTTGACTTTAGAGCTTTTTAGAGAAATATTTTCAAATTATCCCTAGCTTTTAGCAATGTAAAAATTATTCCTTCTTATAGATAAAAGCTTCCAACCATAACATTATTCTCTTTTGATGCTTGATTTCTTGGAGAATATCCTAGGAAATTGGAAGTCTGGTTGAACTACAAAACATATTAACCAATGCCTCTGCCTTCTAATAGGTTATCTTTAAGATGAACCTACATTTCTGCCCCCTACTAATTGAGTGCACAAGTTATATAGTTAGTTTATAAACCTGTATCTGTCTGTTGTGCTCTTATAATAATTACAAAAGATAGTTAAACATTATATAAATTTTAAAAATATATTTCAAAACACTTGCTGCCATAAAACACCAATTAGAATGTCCTAGAAAAACTTCAGAAATAGGAATTCCTAAAAATTTGACTTTGGAATAAGCTATATTGATGATAAGATTATTTTGTCAAGGGGAGGATACAGAGATTATAAAAATCTAAAAGAAATCTGGACTCAGATATTTTTTACAAGTATATCCAAATTTTTACTTTAAAAGTGGTTTAAAGTTGTCACCAAATTCATACACTGAGGAAAGAGCTTGGTTCTAAATCATACAATTGGTGAATAAAGGTATATTTATAACTTTAAAAACATAATAATATTAGTAGTGCAAAAACACACTTATCTAAAAGGTTGTTTATACAAAATTCAAGTGTGAGTTAACCTATTCTGACACCTGCTGTCACCCCTCATGGAATCATCAAATGAACTTTTTAAAAAGTGTTAGTTTTTGCAAGGTTTCCTCATACCAGTTCACTTTAAAGAAATAAAAGCTTTGGCCCTGGCCAGTGTGACTCAGTTGGTTGCTGGTTTGATTCCCAGTCAGAGCACATACTCAGGTTGCAGGCTTGATCCCTGGTAGGGGGTATGGCAATCGATGTTTCACTTTCACATCTTGTTTCTTTCTTTCTCTCCTTCTCCTTTCCTCTTCCTCTAAAATTTTTTTAAGTGTTAAAAAAGAGAAAGAAATGAAAGCCTTGGAAAAAAGATCATGAATACACATACTAATCAAAATGCACCTCTTGGCACTTTTCCTGTGGTCACCCAAGGGAAAATATGTCTCCATAGCAAGCATAAAATTTTTTCCTGTCTTTAAAGCAAAATACCAATGTAATTGATATGTACTACTAATCAGATGAGTATAACACATGATAATATCTTTTCCTCTGTGAATAGAAGTGATATGCTTCAGTGGTTAACACAGCATGCATGAGGCTACCCTCTTTATATGCACAGAGGTGTTCAAGTAATACATTTGAAAACCAGCACGAGGCACTCTATCCATATGTGGTTAAATAATTGAAGCAATTGCCATGTGAGTTGTTGGCTACCACATCTGTATATTTCTCCAGGCTATAATCAGTACCAGATGTTCTACCAGATGATAGTTTATGATGCCACAAACATTTCTGACAATCCTAGTGGGAATGAGAGGCTCGTGTTAAATTTATCCTGCAGTATGACAGTGAGAACCAAGAGGAAACAGCATGGTAACCAAAGAGACACTCATCTAAAGAGTTCCACCCATTCTCGCCATGTTAATAGATACACACAAAGAAATAAGTGCACAGTGTCCTCCTCCCATGACATAGAAGTTGCTAGACTTAATAAAATCCTCTAATATCATACCATTCTGCAAATTCTTTACAATTGAATTGCCCATTACATTAGCCATTGGTGAATATCCTAAAGATTTTGCTTAAGCATATTGCATAATTTACTTAAGTGCTCTTAATTTTATAGTGTATATTTGAGAAATTGTAGAGGGTCACTACTTTTCACTCAGAATGCACATCTATAACTTTATTAAATTCTATGTCTATATTTTTACAGTAAACAAGTGACCTACCTGTTGATATCATTGAAAGTAACTTCTTTTTGTAAAATACTTTTTAAAAATCATTCATTTTATAAATATTTATTGAGTACTCTCATGTACCAGACTATGTTATAGGCCTTGAGGATATGACAAATTAAACAGATAAAAATCTCTCTCCACACACAGTTAAAATTAAAGCAAGAGAGGTTACATTTCCTGGGGGAGCTTATATTAAAGAAGTGCATTCTAATGATCTACACTAATAAAAGAGAAACATGGTAATTAGTGTACGACCACTACCCTTCCCATTGGCTAATAAGCATATCCTTATGCAAATTAACTGTCAGCCAAGATGGCGGCTGGCAGCCATGCACTGAAGCGAACAGGGAGGCTTGCTTACTCCAGTGACGGCGAACTCCAACGTTCCCCGCCTAACTTGCCGGCCTCTCAGCTGCAACTCTAAGCAACTATGTTGCAAATATAGAAGCTAAACAAAACCCCAGAAACCTGCGTTAGTCAGACAGGCTTCAGCCAGCCGGACCGCAACATTGTATCAAACAGAAGGTAAACAAAGGCCAGAAACGTCCTTTCAGCAGCCGGGACCTCAGAGCTAAAGCCAGCCCAGAATAAAAAAAAAGAAAAGAAAAAAAGGAGCGGTTGGGAGCTTCAGTCACCCGCCAGCCTGAAAACGGCCCTCAGCCCCTCAGCCAGACTGGCCAGGCACCCCAGTGGGGACCCCCACCCTGATCCAGGACACACTTCAGGGTAAACCAGCTGGCCCCCACCCATGCACCAGGCCTCTATTCTATATAGTAAAAGAGTAATATGCCTCCCAGCACCGGGATCAGTGTGACAGGGGGCAGTGCCCAAACTTCCTGATCACCATGCGGCTCTGTGTGTGACAGGGGGCGGGGCCACAACCTCCCTATCCGCCCTGCTCTGTTCATGACAGGGGGGAGCTCCTCAACCCCCTGATTGGCTCTGCTCTGTGCCTGATAGGGGGGAGCTCCCCAATCCCCTGATTGCCCTGCGGCTCTGTGTTTGACAGGGTGCGGTGCACCAACCCCCTGATCGGCCCTGCTCTGTGTGTGACAGGGTGCAACGCCCCCCCCCCCCGCCCCCCCCTTCACGGGCCCTGCTCTGTGTGTGACAGGGTAGAGCCATAACCTCCATCGGCCCTGCCCTGAGTGTGACAGCGGCGGCGCCCCAATCCCCTGATCGGCCCTGCTCTGTGTGTGACAGGGGGTGATGCCCCAGCTCCCCTATCAGCCCTACTCTGTGAGTGACAGGGGGGAGCTCCTCAACCCCCTGATCGGCCCTGCTCTGTGTGTGACAGGGTATGAAGTCCCAACTCCCCTAATGGGCCCTGCTCTGTGAGTGACAGGGGGCAGCGCCCCAACCCCCTGATCCGCCCTGCTCTCTGAGTGACAGGGGGTGGTTCCGCTACCTCCCCATCGACCCTGCCTTGAGTGTGACAGGGGGCGGTGCCCCAACCCCCCAATCGGCCCTACCCTGAGCGTGACTGAGGGTGGCATCGCAACCTCCTGACCCGCCCTGCTCTGTGCATGACGGGGTGGCGCCCCAACTCCCCAATCGGCCCTGCTCTGAGCCTAACCAGGGGCTGCACCTAGGGATTGGGCGTGCCCTCTGCCACCTGGGAGCAGGCCTAAGCCAGCAGGTTGTTATCTCCCGAGGGGTCCCAGACTGCGAGAGGGCACAGGCCGGGCTGGGGGACCCCCCTTCCTCCCCCCCGAGTGCACAAATTTTTGTGCACCGGGCCTCTAGTTTATTATAAAATTAACACCTATGTATGGAAGAGTACCAAGAAAATGAGATGTGACTGAGGGTGACAAGGGTTCCTCCCTGTACAGGAGGTTAAACTGGCTCTTTAAGGCAGTGGCCTCAGAAGCCAGAATGAGATTGGCAGCTGTGTTTTTGGCCTGTTGACTTACTCTCAGAGCTGAAGGAAAGGCATAGCTGCTGTCATCTCAGTGACAATCTGCTCAGGTACTTCTTCAAGGAGTCTAAGTCTTCCACAAGGGCCAGAGTCCCCTGAGGCTACAGACATGTGTGGGCCTTGGTAATGCAATGATAAGCAGCCCCAGCCTGGGGTAACTCTAGGGAGTGAGAAAGACCCTGACACCTCCTCAGATCTTAGCTAGTGTCAGGTATCCCCTCTCCCCAGAGCTTAAATGAGATTGACAGACCTGACTTAGACATTGAATAGACATCTCAGTCCTTCCCTTGTCCAACTCCAGTAAGTTTCCTGGCTCCAGTTCCTCTGTGCCCAGGATGAAATGCGTCCACAAATCTCAGGAAAGGGAAGACACTGGCTGGCCAGAAGCTTTAAGCCTCACCTGGGTTATACTATCCAGGGAAAGCAGGAATGTCTGAAGGCAGTAGTGAGCTGGGCTTGGAATTCCTTTAGTGTCTGGGCTGCAGGGTGTGTACCAGGCCTGATTGTTGGCAGTGGGCCTTTAGTGATGAGCCCTGGCAGGCCTTTTGTGGTCTGTTGAAGATAAGTCATGAGATTGTTTGAATGTTCCTCAATGTTATAGAGTGGCAAGGTCTGACTTATTTAGAGTAACCCAGGGCTGGGAAGTGACCAGAGCTGTATGTAGGAAGATGTGCTTCCCTAAAGAGGAGAGACATTTCAAAGAGTACTTGGTAGAGAATGGGTTAATGACTGGTGAAATTAGTCAGATGGTTTAGAGTTAAAATGAAGACAAATCTCAGCAGCTCAACCCCAATTAGATCATGCAGAGCATTAGAGAACTTCCTAGGCTATAGGAGTTCATGAATCTCAGTTACTTCAAAATTTATAGTCCTCAACCTAAAGGGCAAGTCATGAAGAGTAGATGACTTCCTAACACCCTTTACCCCTTTGGGTTCCCTCCTTTTGAAGCATTAATCAATTTATTTATTACGTTGTTACTGGGAACATGTGGCATAGGAGTGGAGTTCAGAGTAATAGGGGCTGCTTTTACCTATGACAGAGCCTGGAGCCATGGGCTGTCTGTGTCCAGGACCAGGAGGCTGAGGCATCTCTAGATCTCCCATCTGTAAAGCAGAGTAGCAAGCTGGGGAGAGATGAGGTCTGCTCTGAGCTTGCATTTTATGGTATTATTCCAAATAGTCTAATGCTTAGGCAACTCTTACCTGACCAAAGTCACCATGAAATTCCCCTGGGTTAGCAAGAAGTTACTATAACTTCTTTCTTGTTTTCCTCCATCCAGCTTCGTTAGAGAGGAAAGGTTTATACTTTCTGAAACTGTAGTGTTTTACACGACTGAGAAAAAAAGGGATATCCATATTTATAGAGAAAAAAAAGGAATAAAATAGAATCATGTTTTTTAGAAAGTTTTTCCTAATCTTACTAACTAGAGATAGATCTTAATACTTTGACATCCTTTTTAATTTTATCTCTGTATATTTTTCATTGTTTAAACCGTAATAAATACACAATTTCACAATATACTTTTTAAATTTATCATTATCACATAATTATTTCCCATGTTCCTAAAAGCACTGCATTTTATTTATTTTTATTTTATTAAAATTAAATCTTTATTGTTCAGATTATTACAGTTGTTCCTCTTTTTTCCCCCCATAGCTTCCCTCCACCGAGTTCCCACCCCACCCTCTTCCTTTACCCCCCCCCCCCCACACTGTCCTCATCCATAGGTGTACGATTTTTGTCCAGTCTCTTCCTACATCCCCTCACCCCTATCCCCCCGAGAATAGTCAGTCCACTCCCTGTCTATGCCCCTGATTCTATTATATTCACCAGTCTATTCTGTTCATCAGATTATTTATTCATTTGATTTTTAGATTCACTTGTTGATAGATGTGTATTTGTTGTTCATAATTTGTATCTTTACCTTTTTCTTCTTCTTCCTCTTTTTAAAGGATACCTTTCAGCATTTCATATAATACTGGTTTGGTGGTGATGAACTCCTTTAGCTTTTCCTTATCTGTGAAGCTCTTTATCTGACCTTCAATTCTGAATGATAGCTTTCTGGGTAAAGTAATCTTGGTTGGAGGTTCTTGCTATTCATCACTTTGAATATTTCTTGCCACTCCCTTCTGGCCTGCATAGTTTCTGTTGAGAAATCAGCTGACAGTCATGTGGGTATTCCCTTGTAGGTAACTGAGTTTCTTTCTCTTGCTGCTTTTAAGATTCTCTCTTTTGTCTTTTTCTCTTGGAATTTTAATTATGATGTGTCTTGGTGTGGTCTTCTTTGGATTCCTTTTGTTTGGGGTTCTCTGCATCTCCTGGACTTGTAAGTCTATTTCACCAGGTAGGGGAAGTTTTCTGTCATTATTTCTTCAAATAGGTTTTCAATATCTTGCTCTCTCTCTTCTTCTGGCACCCCCATAATTTGGATGTTTGTACACTTGAAGTTGTCCCAGAGGCTCCTTACACTATGTTCGTATTTTTGGATGTTTTTTTTTTGTTTGTTTTTCAGGTTGGGTGTTTTTTGCTTCTTCGGATTTCAAATCTTTGACTTGATTCTTGCGATCCTCTAGTTTGCTGTTGGAACTCTGTATAATATTCTTTATTTCAGTCAATGTATGCTTAATTTGTAGTTGGTCCTTTTTCATATCCTTGAGGGTCTCACTAGATTTCTTGAGGGTCTCACTAAATTTATTGGCGGTTTCTAGAAAATTCTTGAAAAACCTTATAAGTGTGGTTTTGAACTCTATATCCAATAGTTTGCTTTCCTCCATTTCTGTCATTTGTGACCTGTTTCTTTGTCTTCGCATTTTTTTAAAGTCTTTCTTTTTAAAAAAAAATATATATTGATTGATTTCAGAGAGGAAGGGAGAAGGAGAGAGAGATAGAAACATCAAAGATGAGAGAGAATCATTGATCGGCTGCCTCCTGCATGCCCCCGACTGTGGATCAAACCCACAACCCAGGCGTGTGTCGTTGGCCAGAATCTAACCTGGGACACTTCAATTCGCAGGCTGACACTCTATCCACTGAGCCAAGACAGCCAGGGCTGTCTCTGCATTTTTTATGCTTCCCTGTGTTGATAGAATGGCTTTCTGTTCTTGGTGTCCTATAGGGCCCATTGGATCAGTCTCCCCAATTACCTGAGGTGGACACTCTTGGTGCACCCCTTTGTGGGCTTTGTGCACAGTCTTGTTGTAGTTAAGCCTTGATTGTTGTAGGTATCACTGGGAGGAATTGACCTCCAGACCAATTGGCTGTGAGAATCAGCTGTGTCTACAGTGGGAGAACTTCTGTGCTAGAGTCACCCTTCTGGGGCAAGACTTGCTTCAGTGGGGCTTTGGTGCTCACTGAGTCTGCCCCCTGAGTGTGTCCCTTATGGATCTGAGGAGTTGTAATCTGGATGGTTCCACTCTGACCACTGGGTACACTGGCTCTTGGATCTCTAAGGAGGTGCTAATTTAGCCTCTGCCTGAGGCTACCCAGCAGGAGCTATGGAGAGATCTGCAGATTCCTCTTCTTTGTTTGGGGTGTGGAGGTGCCCAGATGAGGCCCAGCTGTGAAGCAATTCAAGCTGCTGTGGGGCCTTGGACTTCTTTTGGAAGTTCTGGGTCTCTCTGACCCAGCTGCAGTTTGTTAGGTAATTTTCAGATTGCAAAGGGCCAGGCCTTTCATATGCAAAAGCCTCTGTGCACAGCTTGGGTGGGGCAGGGTCTCAGGGGATCAACAGGGTGGAGCAAGCAGCTATGGCTGATCCTCATCCCTGCCCTAAGAGGCCCCACATCTCAGTGTCCCAGTAATCGCTGCAAGCACCTCTGAGAGAAAGCCGCCCTCGAGTTTCAACTGATGCCAGACAGTCCAGTTTCTCCCCATATGAGTCTGGGTATCCAGAGACTCACCCGGAACTGGAGTTCAGAACAGTCAGGGGCTTTTTTCTCCCTCCTAATTCAAAGACAGCCGGGTCCTCAGTTGCCAGCCCTTTCGGCGTGCGCCTCCGTACCTCTGCACTTTACTTCCTCACCTCCTCTGAGTCTCAGTGTGCTTTTCTCTTTCCTTCTAGTTGTAGAATTTCCACTCAGCCAGCCCTCTTGTGGTTCTGGATGATGTCTGTTTTGTCTTTTAGTTGTATTTTTGAAGTGGTTGTGCGAGGCAGCAATTTCCGGTGTTTACTTATGCTGCCATCTTGGTTTCTCCCCTAAAAGCACTGCATTTTAATAATTGCACTATATTCCATATACCAAGACTTACTTACAAATTCACCCATTGTTGGAAATTTATGTCATTTCCAATTTTCCTACTTTGAGTGCTATTGCAACAAGCATTCTTATATTTCAGAGATGTTCAAGACATATACAGGGTGTCCTGCACAAAACACTAAAAATTAAAAAAATAGAAAAAATAATTATAGAATAAGGATATAAGGAAAGAAAATAGTTGCCCTGTCTCAGTGGTTGGAGCATCAGACTATGCACCAAAGGGCCCTGGGTTTGATTCCTGGTCCAGGGCACATATTGGGGTTGCAGGTTCAATCCCTGGACCCAGGGTGGTACAGGAGGCAACCAGTTGATGTGTCTCTCACATCAATATTTCTCTCTCTCTCTCTCCCTTTCTTTCTCCTTCCTTCCCTTCCTCTCTCTCTCTAAAAAAAATCAATGGAAAATATCCTTTGGTGAGGATAAAATAACAAAAAGAAAATAGTGTTTTGTACAGCTATACAATGTGTTTGTGTTTAACGCTCAGTGTTATTACAAAAGAGTCAAAAATTTAAAAAATGTATAGTTTATCAAGTAAACTAATCACAATAAGCTAAGGTTAACTTATTATTGAAGAAAGGAGAATATTTTTATAAACTTATTGTAGCCTTAGTATACAGTGTTTATAAATTCTGAAATAGTATACAGTAATGTCTTTACATTTACTCACTACTCACTCACTGACTCAGAGCAATTTCTAGTCCTATAAACTCCATTCATGATATGTATTCCATATATGTGTACCATTTTCTGTACTGTATTTTTATACCTTTTATGCTGTATTTTTACTGTACGTTTTGTGTTTAGATGCATAAATACTTATCCTTGTGCCATGATTGCCTACAGTATTCAGTACTGTAATGTGCTATATGGTTTGTAGCCTAGGAGCAATAGTTCATACCTTCTAGCCTAGGCATGTAATAGGCTACATCATTTAGGTTTGTGTAAGTGTACCCTATGATGTTTGCACTTTGATGATATCTGCTAATAACACATTTCTTAGAACATATCCCGGTTACTAAGCAATGCATGACTGTACTGTTTTTTACTGTATAATCAGGTACCCTAACACTAAGTTGCTAAAACAATAAATTAAAGTCTCATGTTGTTGTGTGTAGGCTAGGCATTTCTTCTGGTCTGGGATGGCTCCATTGTAACTTGATGGTCTAGGGCACCAGTTCTCAACCTGTGGGTCTCGACCCCATGACTAGTACAAAACTGTGAAATATCTATCTATCTCCTTTATTTATATAAATTTAATATGACTTATATAAAATATATCAATTACTATCAGTAGTTCATTCAGAGAAAAAAACTGCATTTAAGAATCATCTCATTCATATGAATGTCCACAGCTAATTCAAATGTTAATAAGACACCTGTGGGTTCCTCCAAGAGCAGAATTTGACCCACTGTGTATAACACTTAACTGCCTTTAGTTACATTATAAATTATCACATTTTATTATGTCGACTCCTATACCATTTTCATTATAGTCCATTATTTTAATATAATATGGTTAAAAATAGCAATTAAATTACTACAACATTTTTCATACAACCTAAAGTGTTTGACTTCAATTTCTTGAAGCAGAAAGATTTGTAATTGACTAAATTTCTATGTATGTATGTATGTATGGACACATTTAATTGTACATGATATTTTCTTGGTGTTGATGTAGTCAGGAATTCTGCTTTAATTATATTAATTTCTTATGAGGGTAACTAAGTTATATTTAGAATATCATTTGAGTTCTTGTTTAGATTATCAGATTTGAAGATGTTTTTCCCAGAGAGTCCCTCTACTTCATTTAAATTCAATTATCTCCAATTTGTTTTCTTAATTTGTTATTTTATATAACTGTTTGGAATTTCTACCACGTATTCATCAAAAAGCAATATGCTCTTCATTACCCACAAGTTAGTTTGTATACATATATATTGGAAGTTCTTGTGAGGCAAAGAACGTGCTTTTTATGTCATTGCATTTCTTATAGTGTCAGTCAATCTAATAAGTGACTAGAATAGTGTCTGATATTATTGCTTCTTCAGGGCTGCTGTTATAGAGTTCCACAAACTGGGTGGCTTAAGACAACAGAAATGTATTGCTTGGTAGTTCGCTGCTTTATTGTCACACTAAAGGCCCGGTGCACAAAATTTGTGCACAGAGGGGGGGGGGTTCCCTCAGCCCAGCCTGAAACCACTCCAATCAGGGACCCCTCGGGGGATGTTTGACCACTGGTTTACAGGGATCAGGCCTAAACCGGCAGTCGGACACCCCTCTCACAATCTGGGACCGCTGGCTCCTAACCATTCACCTGCCTGCCTGCCTGATTGCCTCTAACTGCCTCTGCCTGCCATTCTGATCACCACTACCTGCCCTCCTTTGCCAGCCTGATCTCACCCCCAACTGCCTTCCCCTGCCATCCTGGTTACCACCAATTACCCTCCCCTGCCAGCCTGGTTGCTCCCAACTGCCCTCCCCTGCAGGCCTGATTTCACCCCCAACTGCCCTCCTCCGCCAGCCAATTTGGTTCTGATTGGTCAGTTTCTATGCCAGTCAGTGTCAAAAGCTCTACCTCTTAGGCAGCCATTGGTTCTTCACAATTGACCCAGATTTGGTTCTGATTGGTCAGTTTCTATGCCAGTCAGTGTCAAAAGCTCCGCCTCCTAGGCAGCCATTGGCTCCTCACAGTTGATCCAGATTTTGTTCTGATTGGTCAGTTTCTATACCAGTCAGCGTCTTTGGGCCTGTCAATGGGGTCTGATCAGAAAGGCAAGGCTGATCAGTAGCCCAGGTGGAGGCCTGGAGAGAAATGGCGGCATGGCTGTTGGCCAGGTGGGAGAGAAAAAGAGGCAAGCTCTGATCAACAGTTGCCACCGAGGCTACCGATCAGACCCTGCCTCTCTCTCTGCAGGCCTCTCTCCGGGCTGATCCCCAGCCCTCTAGGAAATCAGTTCTGGGTCCGGGCACTCACAGCAGCTGCAGTCAGTGCTGGGCCGCCTCGGCAACCCAGCACTGACTTCTGGTCTGGTCGAGCCTTCGGTCAATCGGTACGACCCTGGCTCTTTATTATATAGATGACAGTCTGTGTGTGTGTGTGTGTGTGTGTGTGTGTGTGTGTGTGTGTGTCTTCACATGGCTTTCTTAGAAAAACACCAGTCATTTAGTATACCAGTATGATTTCATCTTAACTGATTAGATCTGAAATGTCCTATAACCAAATAAGGTCACATTCTGAGGTACTGGGGGTTACGACTTGAACATATTTTTTTGAGGGCACACAATTCAACTCACAAATGTAAGTAAATAAAGAATATTTGTGGAATAATAAATAAACATGGAATTTTGCTAGATAATGTTTTTTCATGCATTTCTACCAAGTCTACAAAAGAAGTTTTGGCTAAGTTAGATGAGTGAGAAAACAACATCATCAGAAAAATAATATAACTTACAAGGTTCAACACTTTTAAAAGACTTTAAGAAAATGTTCAACCTCATTAGTAGAAAAAATATATACATTCATGGCATTATCATAGGGATAAGAAGTTGTACTCCACAACATGGGGGGTAAGAAACAGCATGTGTCTGTTTTTCCTTGGCAATTCCAGTTTTATTTTCTTAAGGAAATTTGTTGTGATCTTTCCTCATGGTTCATATTGTTCTACTATTGTGGTTTATCAACCACTATGTATTTCACTTTGATAAAAAAAAATTGATACAATTATGATTTTACATATCTTTGTATTAATATTTGATTATTGCTTTCACCAGTATGCTTTAAGTTCCAAGATGATTATTTCTATTCTTATTCTTCTTTATCTCAGCAGCATTTTGCATAGCACTTGCTAGTAGGTGCTTGATAATGATTTGTTGATAAATTAGTAAAGGAATTGGTGGGATGCATGTAGAAAATATTTGCATTGTGTTTTTATAAAGGATTTACATATGTTATTATATTATATATAAACTAGAGGCCCAGTGCATGGGCCTGCGCCCTCTTGCAGTCTGGGACCCTTCACTCCTTATCGCCTGCCTGCTCACTGCTCCTTACTGCTCGGAGGCAGGAGAAGCTCCCGCCACCACCGCTGTGCTCACCAGCGGTGAGCCCGGCTTCTGGCTGAGTGGTGCTCCCCTTGTGGGAGTGCACTGACCATCAGGGGCCAGCTCCTGCATTGAGCGTCTGCCCCCTGGTGGAAGTGCTTATCATAACAACCAGTCGTTCTGGTCATTCTGCCATAATGGTTACTTAGACTTTTATTATATAGATTATATACTTTAAAAATATTTATTTAATGTTGTTAAAGAAATCATAACCAAGGTTACAAGGCCAATGTTTATTTACATAGGTGAACAAGCTATTTGCAAGTAGTTTACCAGCAATCAGTTGTCTATAGCCATTTAGTATATTAATTACAATTTGTAGTTATGTACTCATTGTATAAACTCTTTCTCTTGGAAGATGAATCTAACTTATATTGCTAAATTTTGTATACAGGTTTTATATTAGTTTTAAATTTATGTTAGCTTGTCTCTTCTAGATTTAGTTTAATTTAGTGTTTCCTGTATAGCCTGAAATTAAAATAGTATGTATTTTAAACATACACACACACACACACACACACACACCCTGGAGCCAGAATGACACTAATTATTCCTCTTCACATACAAAGATGTCATATTCTCTTTAGAATTTATGAAATCACCTTCCTAATCTATGCTGTTAAAAATGAATTAACTTGTTCTGATATTTTAGAGAATGTCTAATTATTTAATTAATTATTTCTGTTATATGAATAAAGCTATGGTAAATCCCCTTCCTAATGTCACCATGCTCTTCCTTATGGATAAGACTCATTTGAATGTATAGCAAGTTCACACACACACACATGCACACACACACATACTCACACATCATAGTGATATAATGCTACAGAGCTATTTTAATTAAAACTATTGAGAATATGTTGTTGTATTTTAAAATCATCTTCCTCTGACAATTATATGAAATGGTGATGTGTGTACGCCAGTGGGAGACCCAGCAAATGTTAGCTTTCAGTCATTTTCCTGAGATCATGCAAGAGTTCATCTCGAGTCCCTGGTTGGGCTCTTGTGGGAATAGAAATACTGCACTCTTGGCTTAACAGCACTGCCATTTCCAAATGTTACCATGGTGATCACCTACCAGCATCGCTAACCCTTCTCAAAACAGCTCAATTTGAGATTCAAGTTTCACATTTCCAAGGTTATGGGAGGGTAATTATTTCATTACTCAAGGGAAGAAGATTAGGAGGTAAATAGCTCTTCATTAAATCTTAAAGGATTCAGGTCTTTTTGGGCCACAGAAATCCAAATATTAAAGTGATTAAATTCAAAAGAGTAAAATATGACTGGGAATTGGAAAAAAAATCAATTTTTAGTAGTATAACCATAAACATTTTTTTCTCTATTGAGAACATCTTGCATAAAGTAAAAGTATGTTATGTCAATAATTCATGACTTAAAATAATTTTCATGTAAAATAAATGCATGGAAATGTTTGTGCATATATTGAGTAGAAATGCCTATGAAAAAGAGGGATTTTATAAACTGACCTGGCGTGGGAGGAAGCATTGCCATATTTTATAGGCATACCTTTTTTCTATAACTCTAAATTAGAATATTATTATAAAACAAAGGATTTTCATTGTACATATGATTTTTTTACAAATTATTATTTTTTAAATATATTGTTGAGGTTTAAAGATGATGCAGTTGAAAATAAGTATTAATGAGCAGATATTTCAAAGTATACTTGATTTTATGAAATGTCATGGGATAGTTGAGAATTAAAGATATTTGAAGAGTATTTAAAATACAAAAATTAGCTCTTTACACCATGCTGCCCAAGTATACTACAAGAGAGTGTATTATGCATTTAACTGTCCAAAGCACAACTCTACTGGAAGAGACCTTGCAATGCTGTAACACTTTTGGCTAAAAATGTTACAGCATTTTACTGTATTTTACTTAGGTTTTATCCACTACAGAACAAACATTTTAAACCACACTGCATTCTTTCTAAAGAGGTTTTAACTTTTTTTTTTCTGTTCCCTTTTATCTGTGTTGCCTCTGAAAAAAAAATCAATTAAAGATTTTAAAAGATAATTAAAGATACATGGAAGGTTAACTCCTATATGTGACAGAGGATGTGCAGTTCAATATTAGTTATTTAATTTTGACCTGTCTGAGATCCTATGGTCATATGACTTACGGAAGACAAGGATGAATTCAATCATAATATTTTCCAAGAGGAAAGTCAATGTATTTTTATCCCATTTTCCCCTTTCTTGGTCTTTAATATTTCCCACTCAGCATTAATTACTGGTATTGGTGACAGTCTTTTTAATTTTTCTCCTTTTTTTTTTTTGGGTTAGTGGAAGGAAAATTAGTCAGAATTGATTGTTGGAAGGTTCACTGATTAATTAATTGAAATTATTCATCCATAAACCTCTGGAGAGGTGAAATGGGAAGGTTAAGATATTCAAAGTGGCTGCAGTCTACAGCGCCTTTTTGCATATTACTTAAGTAATCCATTAAAATTTCATCTAAGCTATTCTAGCTTGCACACCTCTCAGAAAATACAGACTGAAAAGTGGGCAATCACAAACAATAACTCCACTACCAACAAAATCATGTAAGTCATAGAAACACTCAATGGATATTAGGATTTCAAAAGCTAGGTCCAATAGAGTCTGCTTGCCATCTGCAAATCCTGAGGGGGTCATAGTCCAAAGTAGGACAGCCAACAACTAAAACAGAACAAGTCCTGGTGAACCCACTGTTTGGTGCTCCTCATCCTGTGTCCACCTAGACTTTCTGGTGGCCTGCTCTCACTGAGCTTAGCTCTGTGTTACTCACTGAACTCCCTTACCCTGATCCCTGGTTCCCCAATTTCAGGGTCTTATTGGAGGTACATTCAAAATTCCAATCAGTTTTTAAGCAAAGTAATTTAGAAATCTATCCAAATGCTACAAGTTTGAATGTATGTATGTGTGAGAGAGTCTGTGTGTGAGAAATCGCCTAACCTAACAAAAAGACCCATAAAGTTGTTTATTTCAAATTCTTTTAAAAATATTAAAGTATAGTTGACATTCAATATTATATTAGTTTCAGGTGTACAACATAGTGATTCAACATTTATATATCTTAAGATGTGATCGCCACATCTTAAGAAGTTTATTCTGCTCCATTGGCACATCCAGTTCAAAAGAAAGCCAGCTTTTAAAATAATGTGTTTTTCTCTACTCTAAATTTACTATCTATAAATTGTGTTTAAAAACTTTTGTTGCTAGTATATCATATCATCACTATGTATACCTTAAATATCTTACACCTTTGTCAATCATTTCTCTATAAAAGTGAATAAAACTTTGTTGCCATTCGTTTGAATGGCAATAAACATTTGAGGGAAAATCAGTGTTGTGAGTGTTAGAAATATAAACAGATAAGGGGATTCTGAGTAAATAAGCCAAGAAAGCACCCATCTCACAGCTTCTTACTTTAAGTTCTTCTCAAGGTGTATTAGTAGGGTAAGCTGATAATCTTACCAACATTTATTTCTCACTGAGGCAAAGTTCTCCAGTAACACTTGGGACAACTATCCTTCATGTGGTAGCTCACTGAACTGTGGCTCTTCCCAAAGTCATGTGGCAGGGGTGAGAAAGAGTGAAAACTGGGCAGAGGATTTTTATTGGCCCAGCCTGGCAGTCCATGTGGCGCTTCCACTCACATGTTGTACAGAACCATTGGCTGCAGGCTCCAACTCACAGCCACAGGCTGGGACCCTGGAAGAAAATCAGAACTGACATTGGGAAGTCCTAGATGAGTATCTGGAGAAGAGCAGGAGAGTAGAAGGGGAAGTGGAGAAATCCTGAACCACAAAATGTGTTTCTTTTTCCCATCAGCTCTTACTGAGAAATTCTCCATAGCATGGGGCCTGTAGTGAGACAAAGAAGGCTACCCAAGAAAGAGAGGGTGGCCTGTGCACTATGCTCCAGTTTATAGGGGAAGGAAAATAGCATGGCAGTAGTTTGAAGGATATCCAAATTTTGGCCTTTGAGATTAAAGAAAAACAATCTACCAAACAAGACAGTGACTACCAAATAAAGTACTGTGAGAAGAGTACTCACACTATTTATTTAGTTAGTGTGCATTAGTGGCTACTGCCAGGTCTCCTGAGCAGGAGGATTTACTAAAATAACTTTTTAGTTTTATTGTATGATAAGAACTCTACCAACTACCTTAATTAACTGCCAAAAAATGTTAATAACTATGTCATCATAGACCATCATGTAAATGAGCTTTAAAAAGTAAAATTTGAAGAGCAATCTTGCCATTAATTTATCTGAAAAAATTATAATGTAGGAATACTAGGCAGTCTCACAGCAGGTGAAAACTGAAAAAAAGCATGCTTTTGCAGAAAAGCAAAACATTTTAAATATGACATCAAAATTTTGGAAGAAAGAGCTTCCTCTTTTGCAAGGGAGAGTATTTTAAGTATGTTATTTTTGTTACAATCACACTATTATTGAAGTAATTATAAACCTATCAAACAGCTATGGAAGGAGAGATTCAAAATAGCAGTGGACTGACACACTCCCAGGACCAAACCAGAAATAGGACTAAAATACAGAAAAACCACCCTGAAAAATCAATTGAGGACTAGCTGGAGAGAAATCTGAAACAAGGATGGAAAGTGAAGAATGCATAAAGACTGGTACAAAGTGCAGAGGTGTAAAAGGGCTAACCAGGCTCCCACAGACAGCAGCTAAAGTCCCAGAAGGACATCTCAGATGGGGGAAGGGGCGTTTCCCACTGAGAACTCTAGAGTCTAAACCACAAGCTGGGCTCCCCAGACCAGAGCACAGAACTGATAAAGGTTCCCACATAGCACCTGGCAGAGAAAAGCAGCAGGATTGCTCTCTGCCAGCAAGAGACAGTTGGAAATGCAGGCACCCTAGTAAAGGGCCAACACAAAACATTTCATGTGTAGCCACTCACCTTGGGCTCTGGCAGAGGGAATGCAGAGTGTACTGGAGCTGTGTGAGGATAATTCAAGACTGGGGGCACTGGGGCTGGAGCTTGGAGGGCAGCCACCCCAGGTTCCAGTGCTAAGTCATTCCCTCACACTGTGGAGGACATCTTTCTCCCATGGACTATTACTAATGAGGCTTTTTTTTTTCCTGGAGGGAAAGCAATTGCCCCACCCATTTGAAAGACCTCTTGCCCCAACCCGAGGTTGATAGCCTGAGGCTAATCAAGGCTGATAATAATCAGACTGCAAGCAGAGGAAGATCTCTGGAGGATTTGAGTCTTTGCTTGATCTTCTTCTAGGACTGGGGATAGGAAAAGTAGACCCTGGTGTACATCCTGGTCCTTTCCAAAGGCATCCACCCCCAGCAAAAGGAGCCACAAACTGGATTGCTGATAGCTCCAAATGTTATTCATAGCAAGTCACAAACAGCATCTGACATTGTCCTGCAACAGAATGGAACTCATAGCAGATCTACCTAATACACAGACAAAAACCTAAACAGGCAGCCAAATTGGAAAGACAAAAGAACAACCCCAAAATGCAAGAACAAAATAATTCTCCAGAAGAGCTAAATGAAATGGATAAGAAATTTATCAGAATTAGAGTTCAGAATAATGATGACAAAGTTGCTCAACAGCATGAGAAAAGATATAGCAACTATGAAGAATGACATAGTACTAATAATGAACACAGTGGAAGGGATACACAACACATTAGGGGAAGCCAAGGATCAGATCAGTGAATTAAAAGACTGTAGAAAAAAATCACTTAATCAGAGAACCAAAAAACAACAACACACAATTTAAAAATAGGAGTATGGCTTAAATGGGCTGTGGGACAACATGAAACATTGTAGAGCAGTGGTTCTCAACCTTCTGGCCCTTTTAATACAGTTCCTCATGTTGTGACCCAATCATAAAATTATTTTCCTTGCTACTTCATAACTGTAATGTTGCTACTGTTATGAATCGTAATGTAAATATCTGATATACAGGATGGTCTTAGGCGACCCCTGTGAAAGGGTCGTTCGACCACCAAAGGGGTCGCGACCCACAGGTTGAGAACCGCTGTTGTAGAGAGTGCCCGGGAAGGCACATGGACATTTCTTTAATTATTGTCAGCTGAATCCAGGGGCCTTTGGCAAAGCCACATCCTGGAAACACATCCTTTGCCAAAAAGCAGGAGTGTTGTCAGCTTGACCTTCAGCCCAGGTGCCAGGGGGTGGGTTTTGTTATTTAAATCCAGCCAAGCACCAGGAATGAATACGATTCAGGCCCACCCAAGAATGCAAATAATCTCCTTTGTCTTGAATTTTAGTAAAACTTCCTGTCTTTTTGTTTGTTTGTTTAGTTTTTATTTATTTTTATATATTTTATTGATTTTTTACAGAGAGGAAGGGAGAGAGATAGAGGGTTAGAAACATCCATCAGCTGCCTCCTGCACACACCCAGTACTGGGGATGTGCCTGCAATCAAGATACATGCCCTTGATCGGAATTGAACCTGGGACCCCTGAGTCCGCAGGACGCTCTATCCACTGAGCAAAACTGGTTAGGGCAAAACTTCCTGTTTTTTGCTGTATAAAATAAATACCCTGTATCAGCTCGGGGTCACTCTCTGTCCCTGTCCTGGTCAGAGGACAGTGGTCTCACCTGGCCCCAGTTTTTTTCTTTCATATCTGTGTCTGTCTCTTTTTTTCATTTTCTCAATCCCCAGCCACCCCTACTCAAGAACTGGACTGCTCTCTAGCCAGGCTGGATGCGGAGAAAAGACATATTTACATTTGGCACCCTGATCCAGGGACTTGAGTACAGGGGAATGCTTGGAAGTCAGGTGAGGGGGTCGCTCTGAGAAGTGCACTGAGCAACAGATTAAAGTACTGTAGTCAGGTAAGGAGCGGATTGTTGTAAGTTGTATTAGCTGGGTGTAAAACATGGGTAATTCAGGGTCTCAGGAAAGAGATTTCTACTCTCAAATACTTAAAACTATGCTCAAAGCTCGAGGATGCTCTGTTAAGCGTAGTCAGATTCTTGATTTCTTAAGTTCTGTTAATGAAACTGACCCTTGGTTTCCTGAAGAGGGAACAGCCAACTTTCAAACATGGGAAAAGGTCGGAAAGCAGTTGTGTGACCAATACACAGCAGAAGGTCCAGAGAAGATTCCTATTCCTACATGGTCTTTAATTCATGATTGCCTTGATCCAGCACAGGAAAGTTTAAGAATGTCTAAGCAGGGTGTAGCCAAGGCTTTACAGCCTACAGTGGAGGGGTGCGAATCTCTAAAAATACCATTTCCCCCCTCTGTGCCTCCTCTGCTTTCTCCTGTCGCTACCACCTGATAAAGATTTACCTGGTAATTATGAACAGGAGCTAGAGTTTGAGGCAGAGCAGGACAAACGTCGCTGTGAGCGGGGTGACTCAGATGATAGAAAGGTTTTGCTTACAGCTGCCCAGCCTTTACTGCTGGATGCAGGTGCCTGGCCAAAAGTGAAAGCGACTTCATATTTCATTTTGCTGGAGGCTCAAACTATCTGTATCAGGCTGAACCAAGTAAAAAGGATTAAAGAAATTTCTCAACAACTGCCAATAATTCTTTATCTTAAAAAATATTTTTCTTAACAAAAACAAACAAACAAACAAAACAAACAAAAACAAAAACAGTAGATGCCAGACCATTACTGAATTTTACCCCAAAACAAGAAGGAGGTGGGAGAAGGGAGACATGTGGTGATCCTGTGTGCATGCCCACTCCCCAAGAAGGCTATTTAAAAAGGGTCTCACCTTCGCCATGCTTTTTTCTGGCTAGTGACGTAAAAGTTTTACAAAATTTTTCCTCAGAAAGACAGCAGAAAGGAACCAAACAAAAAAATACAAGCTGGTTCTAGCAACAAGATTGGTATTTCCATAATAAAAAGTAGTCTATGTAAGTAATCATGGTCCTCATTCAAAAGTTAACTTTAAGGCTGCCAGGAAAATTAGTAAATTATCTCTGTTACAGAATTTACCAAAGTAATTGCCTTAAAATAATTATGATTAACTCTGCAATCTCAAAATTGTTAAAACATAAATAAATAATAAATTGATGTAAAGGTCCAATAGCCCAGGAAGAAACTAGCTTAGCTCTTTGACATTTAAATGGACCAGGTTAGACCAAACTTGTTTCGCCATTGGAAAACAGTTTTTCTTGCAGCTGTGAACTCATGGCCATTTTGAAATTTCCTGCTGGCAAGCAACCTGGCAGGAAACAATGTGGCTAATTTGCATTTGAATGGCTACAGGCCTGCTTCCAGTCACTGGCTACTTGAAACTTTGGAAGCTTGCTGAATTAAAAGATAAAATTATATGTCTAGGCATTTTGAAATGACAAAATACTGAAATGTTGATCTGAATTTGCCTCATGAAAAATCTAGAGGATAGAATTGAATTTGTTAATTACATATGTCTTGTATTTTTTTAAAAATATGGAATTATTATTAATCTGAATATTTGACTTGCCAGCTCTAAAAGTTTAAGATTCAAATTAATTTGAGAGAAATTATATAGTTGTGGTAATTAAATGCCTAAAGTATAGAAATTTATTTTTGAGAAATATTTTTTGTGTTTTCTCTGAAATAATTAGGAATTCAAAATATGTTACTTATTGGTCTAATTAAAAAAAGGAAGATTAATTCTGTGATTCCAACCAAATTTTTTAATACAAAAACCAGTTTAAATTTAATTGATATTCTTTAGGATAATTATAAAAAGTATATAATCTTTAAATTATATATATATATTTGATGGTCTTTCCAAGTTAAATTTCAAGGCTATAACCTAGGGCCTGGAGTGATTCAAAGAATTTGTTCTCTATTCTTGAAGGAAATATTTTAAATTTAGCCAATCTAATATACTTGAAATCGCTTAGAAAGTTTTATCAAATAAAAATTAATAACTACATTTTTCTTATTTACATATATTTTAAATGTTATGAAGGTTTTGGCTTCTAAAAAGGGCAAAATAAAGTAACAGTATATTTTTAAAATACAGCCAAATTTTTCAGCAATGGAAATTTAAGAGACAAAAAGCCCCTAGCCACCTGCATTTTAAATAGGCTGGAGGTGGGGCAGCATTTGTGCCTTGTGAATCAGATGTATAAGTTTACTAAATTTACTTTCTTTGCTTTTTTAATAAAGATACCCACTTTAATTACTTTATAAATTAGTTTTTTAAATTATAATCAAAATTTCATATAATTTCAGCTAAATGAAAAGCCAATATTTTTATAAACAATTAAATTCTAATAAAGCCCTCTGAAAGTTACTGGGACTACCCATGATCCCTCTATATATGCAAATAAGCCTAAGGAGACATTAATTAGTTAAGACCCTATCTAAAAATCTCTATGGGAGAAATGACAAATTTATTCAATATACTTAGGAATCCTAAGAAAGTTTTTATTAAGTGTATGCAAAGACCTACAGAGTCAATTTTCTAATTTTGTGACTCACATGTAATAGCATTTTGCAACCATCTAAAAAATATGAATGCCAAGCAGTTTGGGGCCATCTGGTAAATCCTATCTTCCCTAAACCGAAGACACTTAAAAGTCAGTGATTTACATTTTGCCTCCCAAACAAAGGGTAAATAGCTTATGCCAGGGGTCCTCAAACTACGGCCCGCAGGCCACATGCAAATACAAATATTGTATTTGTTCCCATTTTGTTTTTTTACTTCAAAATAAGATACGTGCAGTGTGCATAGGAATTTGTTCATAGTTTTTTTTTAAACTATAGTCCAGCCCTCCAATGGTCTGAGGGACAGTGAACTGGCCCCCTGTTTGAAAAGTTTGAGGACCCCTGGCTTATGCAAAAGTACTCAAAAAGACTGATAGCAGAAATCCAATTAGTGACATTTACTGTCACACCCTAGGTCAAATAAAGTTTTGGGGAACTAATAGTGGAAGCTTACCAGAGCCTTAATATTGTCACAGAGGCTTGTCTCACCGGGAGATTACTCATGGAAGCATTTTATCTGTATTTGTGCTGATATTGGACCAGCCTACATTCAGGGAATGGTATTAGCTGCTGCATTAAAAGAGATGTTATACCTCAGGCATTAACCATTTTTACAGATGGATCCAGTTCTGGAAAGGCTGGATCTACTGCAGCCGAGGAGAAAAGGTCCTTCAAACCCCTTATATTTCAGCACAATGAGTAGAAATATATACTCTTATTTATGCCTTGACAGATTTTGCTATGGAGCCCATCAACCTATAGTGATAGTGCTTATGTGATAAGTATGGCCAAAATTAATGAAACAGCTACTATAGGGCACACTAATTCAGAGGAACTCTTTCATTTATTTTTCAGCCTTCAATAGGTTGTTTGAGAACAACAATTTCCATGTTTTATTGGCCATATTAGATCCCATTCTGACCTTCCAGGTCCCTTGGCTGCAGGTAATGAGGAAGTAGATCGCTTCATTGTCTCAGTAGAGGGGGTCACACCATTTTCCATGGCACAGGCCTCGCTTACCCTATATCATCAAAATGCCTCTGCCTTGTGCAAGGAACTCCATATTTCCTGAGAGCAGGCTTTCCAAGTTGTCAAGAAATGCCCTCAGTGTGTTATCCACCTCTCTGTGCCAGCATTAGGGGTAAATCCTCAAGGACTTAAACCTAATCAAATCTGGCAAATAGATGTCACTCAATAGTGGAAAGAGCCCATTGTACTCTTAAAATGCAATTACTAAAACAAAAAGAGGGAGACAGATGTTATGTGTCACCTCAAAACAAACTCAGTCATGTTCTTTATACTTTAAATTTTTTGAATTGCGATGCAGAGGGTCATACAGCAGCCGAAAGGTATCAGGTCTCCTGTACAATAGCCTCCGTCGAGTTAGCCTGGTGGAAGGAAGCACAAACCAGATTAGAGTTTTACCAGATACAGTAATAATGTGGGGAAGAGTTTGTGTTTTGTATCTTTCCAGAAGGAGCAGTGCGGCCAATTTGGGGGCCAGAGCATTATGTGCATCTCCACAATGGACCGAGAGAAGCTCCTCGTCCCTTCACTCAAAAAGACTGAGAGTTGCCCTGATGACAGCAAAGTGGAAGAAGAAGAAAACTGAAGGCTACGCAAGGGACTGAGGTACCAACATGGGGTCATCTGAAGAAGTTAACGACTGAAGCCCAGCGGACAGTAGAAAATCTAGAAGTGGAGGCTACTAACTCAACCATGTTTCTGGCTATGCTAGCATTGGTTAGCTACCAGTCTTCTATAAAGTCTTGTGAAGCCAAGTCTGAGGACTCTGAATAAATATACACCAGTAGCAAAAAAAATTTCATTTAGTAACTAAAAATGTATAACATGTCTGTAGTTTGATTTTTGCATTGGCATTGTTTGCAATTGTTTTAATATCAGAGTTTTGTTTAAATTTTACTTTTATTATAGTAGCTTATAAACAAAAAAAGGCCTGACTGGAAGATGGCAACCAGCAGGAAGGTAGGGAGGGAGAGAGTGTGAGAGCGCGAGGGAGTGATAGAGGAGTGTGTGGACGTGTGTGGTATGTGTGTGTGTATGAGCTAGGAACAGTTAGATTCTGCAGGTCTTCTAAGGGGCTGCTAAACCAGGCAGTCTTAGACGGCGGAGCCCCGCTCCCAGCGAGGACACTCCTGGGTGGCCAGCGCAGGCATAGAGACTACGCCATCTTGAGAAACAGCTGCTTCAGACTAGGATCCTGGCCTCAGCACCACCCAGTCTGGTCTCAGATGCAAACCGGGACCCTGCAGCCACTGGGGACAGAGACCTGCGACCACAGCTACAGACCCACAGACACCAAGAATCCACACATCCTGGCTGCAGATCTCTGTGAGTAACAGAGCCCATCCCCCTCCCCGCAGGCTCATGGGCAGCGCCATAGTAACTGATAGACCCACCCCTTTCCCAAGCCTCAGTGCTGCTACAGGAATCTTAGCCTGCGAACGTGCAAACACTGGGAACTTGTTCCCTGCAGCACAGGCTACAGGAATCTTAGCCTGCAAACGCACGAACACTGGGAACTTGTGCCCCGCAGCACAGGCTACAGGAATCAGAGTTTGGAAATGCACACGAACACTGGGAACTTTTTCCCCACAGCACGGACTCCGGGACCCCAATTCTCTAGGCAGGAGGCAGCACCAAGCAACAGTGACTTGACTCTGTTTCTTATCACCTGCACTGGGATCCCTGATTCTCAGTGCATTCAAACTAAGAGCCAGTGACTCCAATTCTTGCTGCATGTGCAAACAGGGACCCTAATTCTCAATGCGAGGCCGCGCGAAGCAACAGAGACTCTGATACTGGATTCTTGGGGAACTCTGACTCCTGGTGCATGCTAGGGTGCTCTGATTTTTGATACACTCCAGGGGGTCTCTGTTTCAGCACAGTGCAGGCGGGGTCCCTGATTCTAAGTGTGCACACGTGGCCACACTGAGTGCTGGTAATGCTGACTCTGAGTGAGCCTGGTTCCCACCAACCCACCACAGCCATACATCTTAGTGTCAGAGCACTTCAGTGACACTAGTGTGGTGGAAAGCTCCCACTGCAAATGGCCCAGGCCCACGCAAATTGATGTTTGAACCATCTGGAGATAGTCAGAATGGGGAGACGACACAATCCCCAGAGGAAAGAAAATGAGGAGTCGCCAAGAAAGGAAATTAGTGAAATTGAAGCATACGACATGACAGAAAAAGAATTCAGAGTAATGGTTGTACAATCCATTCACTAGATGGATGAGAAAATCAACAACGTATGCAAGAATCAGGAAAAAATGAAAAGTGATACAGCTACAATCAAAAACACCATGGAAGGTTTCAACAGTAGACTACAAGAAGCAGAGGACTGAATTAGTGAGTTAGAAGATAAGGTAGAGAAACAAGCTCAATCTGAACAGCAACTGGAGAAAAAAATTAAAAATCCAGAGGAGAACCTAAGGGAGCTTTGGGACAACATGAAACGAAGTAACATAAGAATAATAGGGCTGCCAGAAAGATAAGAAGAGCAACAAGGATTAGAAAATCTATTTGAAGAAATAATGACAGAAAACTTCCCAGATATGGGGAAGAAAACAGTTACACAAGTACAGAGAGTCCCAAGCAAGATGAACCCCAAAAGACCCACACCAAGACATGTCATAATAACTATGGCAAATGTACACAACAAAGAGAACATTTTAAAGGCTGCAAGAGAGAAACAGAGAGTTACCTACAAAGGATCCCCCATCAGATGATCAAATGATTTCTCAACAGAAACACATCAAGCTGGAAGGGAATGGAAGGAGGTATACAAAGTGTTGCAAAGCAAAGGACTGAATCCAAGAATACTCTATCCAGCAAGACTATCAATCAAAATTGAAGGGGAAATCAATAGCTTCACAGACAAAAAAATGCTACGGGAGTTTATCACTACCAAGCCAACAATGCAAGAAATGCTAAAGGGAATCCTGAAAAAAGAAGAAATAAAAAGGTAAGAAATAACACAGGCATAAAAATAGAAATGACTACAAGAAAGAACCTTTCAATAATAACTTTAAACGAGAATGGACTAAATGCTTCAATCAAAAGACATTGAGTGGCTGAATGGATAAAAAGACATGACCCATATATATGCTGACTATAAGAGACCCACTTCAGAACAAGGGATTCGCACAGACTGAAAGTGAAGGGATGGAAAAATATCTTTCAGGAAAATGAAAATGAAAAAAAGCTGGGGTAGCAATACTTATATCTGACAAAATAGACCTCAAAGTGAAGGCCATAACAAGAGATAAGGAAGGCCACTTCATAATACTAACGGGATCAATACAACAAGAGGATATAACCCTGATAAACATATATGCACCCAATGCAGGAGCACCCAAATACGTAAAAAACCTCCTAGAAGATAACGAGGGAGAGATCAACAACAATGCAATTATAGTAGGGGAATTAAACACACCACTAACATCACTGCATAAATCCTCTAGACAAAAAATCAGCAAACAGCAGTCCTAAATGACTCACTAGATCAGATGGACTTAATTGACATCTTCAGAACATTTCACCCCAAAGCCACGGAATATACTTTCTTCTCAAGTACACATAGGACATTTTCAAAAATAGACCACATATTGGGTCACAAGCAAAGTCTCCCCAAATTCAAGAAGATAGAAATCATACCAAGCATATTCTCAGACCAAAATGGCATAATATTAGAAATAAACTACAATAAAAACAATCCAAAAAACTCAAACACTTGGAAGCTGAGTAGCATGCTACTAAATAATGATTAGGTTGCAATGAGATCAAAGAAGAAATTAAAAACAACCACGAAACTAATGACAATAAAAGCACAACAATCCAAACCTTATGGCACACAATGAAAGCAGTCCTGAGAGGGAAGTTTATAGCTTTACCGGCCTACCTCAAAAAATAAGAAAATATGATAGTAAATCATCTAACGCTACAACTCAAAGAACTAGAAAGAGCAACAAGAAAAGCCCAGAGTGAGCAGAAGGAAGGAGATAATAAAGATTAGAGCAGAAATAAATGACATAGAGACCAAAGGAAAAAAAAAATACAATACAAAAGCTCAATGAAACCAAGAGCTGTTTCTTGAAATGATAAACAAGATTGATGAGCCTCTAGCCAGGATCATGAAGAAGCAAAGAGAAAGGACTCAAATAAACAAAATCAGAAATGAAAGAGGTGAAATAGCAACAGACCCCAAAGAAATTCAAAGAATTGTTAAAATACTATGAACAACTCTACTCCAACAAACTAGACAACCTGGAGAATATGGACATATTCCTAGAAAAATACAATCTTCCAAAACTCAATCCAGAAGATTCTAAACATCTCAATAGGCCAATAACTATGGAAGAAATTGAAGCCGTCATCAAAAAGCTCCCAGCAAACAAAAGACTGGGGCCAGATGGCTTCACAGGAGAGTTTTACCAAACATTCAAGGAAGAACTAAAACCTATCCTTCTCAGACTATTCCAAAAAATTCAAGAGGAAGGAACACTTCCCAGCTCATTCTATGAAGGCCAGCATCACCCTCATACCAAAACCAGATAAAGACAACACAATGAAAGAGAATTATAGGCCTATATCCCTCTTGAACATAGATGCCAAAATACTCAACAAAATTCTAGCAAATTGGATCCAGCAATATATCAGAAAGATCATATACCATGACCAAGTAGGATTTCTCCCTGGGGATGCAAGGATGGTACAATATCCACAAGTCAATAAATGTGATACATCACATAAACAAATTGAGAGAAAAAAACCACATAGTCATATCAATTGATGCAGAAAAAGCATTTGACGAAATCCAACACCCTTTCTTGATGAAAACTCTCAGCAAGGTAGGAATAGAAGGATCATACCTCAACATAATAAAAGCCATATATGACAAACCCACAGCCAACATCATACTCAATCGTCATAAACTAAAACCATTTCCCCTAAGAACAGAAACAAGACAGGGATGCCCACTCTCACCACTCTTGTTCGACATAGTACTGGAAGTACTAGCCATTGAAATCAGACAAAAAGAAGAAATAAAAGGCATCCAAATAGGAAAAGAAGTAGTAAAACTGTCCTTATATGCAGATGACATGATACTGTACATAGAAAACCCTAAAGGATTCATCAAAAAATTATTAGACTTAATAAATGAATTCGGCAATGTAGCAGAATACAAAATTAATGCCAAGAAATCTAAGGCATATCTTTACACCAATAGTGAACTTACAGAAAGAGAGACTAAAAAAGCAATCCCATTTACCATTGCACCAAAAAAATTAAGCTACCTAGGAATAAACTTAACTAAGGAGGTAAATAACTTATATGCTAAAAACTACAGGACACTGAAAAAAGAGATAGAGGAAGACATAAACCGATGGAAGAACATACCATGTTCACGGATTGGTAGAATCAACATCATCAAAATGTCCATACTACCCAAAGCAATCTATAGATTCAATGCAATCTCCATTAATTTACCAAGGGCATACTTCACAGATCTAGAATGAATGTTCCAAAAATTCGTCTGGAATAAAAAAAAGACCTTGAATAGCTGCAGCAATCCTGAGAAAGAAGAACAAAGTAGGTGGGATCTCAATACCAGCTATCAAGCTATATTACAAAGCCACTGTTCTTAAAACAGCTTGGTACTGGCACAAGAACAGACATATAGATCAATGGAATAGAATAGAGAACCCAGAAATCGACCCAAACCTCTATGCCCAATTAATATTCAACAAAGGAGGCAAGAGCATACAATGGAGTGAAGACAGTCTCTTCAATAAATGGTGTTGGGAAAATTGGACAGATACATGCAAAAAGATGAAACTAGACCACCAACTCACACCATACACAAAAATGAACTCAAAATGGATAAAGGACTTAAACGTAAGACGGGAAACCATAAAAATATTTGAGGAATCCACAGACTGAAAAATCGCAAACATACACCGAAGGAATTTCTTCTCTGATACTGCTCTTAGGGCAATGAAAACTAAAGAGAAAATAAACAAATAGGACTACATCAAAATAAAAAGCTTTTGCACAGCAAAGGAAACCATCAATAAAACAACATGAAAGCCCACTGCATGGGAGAACATATTTGCCAATGATATCACCGATAAGGGTTTAATCTCCAACATTTACAGGGAACTCATACAACTTAACAAAAGGAAGATAAATAATCCAATCAAAAAATGGGCAATGGACCTAAATAGATACTTTTTGAAAGAGGACATACAGAAGGCTGAAAGACAGATGAAAACATGCTCAAAGTCACTAATTATACGAGAGATGCAAATCAAAACAACAATGAGGTACCATCTCACACCTGTCAGACTGGCTATCATCAACAAATCAACAAACAAGTGTTGAAGAGGATGTGGAGAAAAATGAACCCTTCTGCACTGCTGGTGGGAATGAAGACTGGTGCAGCCACTGTGGAGAACAGTATGAAGTTTCCTCAAAAAACTAAAAATGGAACTCCCATTTGACCCAGTAATCCCACTTCTAGGAATATATCCCAAGAAACCAGAAACACCAATCAGAAAGGATATATGCACCCCTATGTTTATCGCAGCACAATTCACCATGGCTAAGATTTGGAAACAGCCTAAGTGCCCTTCAGAAGATGAGTGGATTGAAAAACTGTGGTACATCTACATAATGGAATACTACACTGTGGTAAAAAAGAAGGAATTCTTGCCATTTGCAACAGCATGGATGGAACTGGAGAGCATTATGCTAAGTGAAATAAGCCAGTCAGAGAAAGATAAATACCACATGATCTCACTCATTTGTGGAATATAGAGAACAACATAGACTGATGAACAGGGACAGATCCAAAGACAGAGAAACATTTATCAGACTAACAATACCCAGAGGGAAAGTAGGGGAGGGTGGGGGTGAGTAGAATAGATCAACCAAAGGACTTGTATGCACACATACAATCCAAACCAATGGACACGGACAACAGGGGGATGAGAGCATGCATAGTGGGGTGGAGGTTGGGGTTTAAGGGGGGGGGGATGAGGACACATTTGTAATACCTTAACCAATAAAGAATTTAAAGATAAAAAAAATGGTGAGATGTAGAAAGCACCTGGGAAGGCACATGGGCATTTCTCTAATTATTTTCAGCTGAATCCAGTGGCGTTTGGCAAAGCCACATCCTGGAAACACGTCCTTTGCCAAAAGACAGGAGTGTTGTCAGCTTGACCTTCAGCCAAGGTGCCAGGGGGTGGGTTTTGTTATTTAAATCCAGCCAAGCACCAAGAATGAATATGACTCAGGCCCACCCAAAAATGTAAATAATCTTCTTTGTCTTGACTTTTAGTAAAACTTCCTGTTTTTTGCTGTATAAAATAAATACACTATATTGGCTCTGGGTCACTGTCTCTGTCCCTGTCCCAGTCAGAGGACAGTGAACCCACATGGCCCCAGCTTTTATCTTTCATCTCTGTGTTTGTCTCTTTTTTTCATTTTCTCAATCCCCAGCCGCCCCTACTCAAGAACCGGACTGCTCTCTAGCCATGCTGAACACGGAAAAGAGAGACATATTTACAAAACATAACAGTATTTGAATAATAGGAGTCCCAGAAGGGAAGAAAGTGAGCAAGGGATGAATACCAGGTTTGAAGAAATAATGGCAAAAAAGTCCCTAACCAGGCAAAGGAAAGAGTCACACAAAGCCAGGAAGCAGAGTCCCAAGCAAATTGAACCCAAACAGGTGCATGCCTGGGAAAATTATAATTAAAATGCCAAAAATTAAAGAAAAATAGTGAATCTTATACATAGCAGGAGAAAATAAATTTGTTACATACAAAGGAGCTCCCATAAGGCTTACAGCTGGTTTTTCATCAGAAACTATACAGTCCAGAAGGGAATGACACGAAGTACTCAAGGTAATGAAAAGCAAAAATCTGAGACTAAGATTACTATATTCAACAAGGCTATCATTCAAAATAAATGGTGAAATAAAGAGCTTCCCAGACAAAAAATGACTAAAGGAATTTATCACCAACAAACCAGCCCTGCCACAAATGTTAAAGGACAGCTGTCATGAGAAGAAGAAACAGAGAGAGACAGAAACATGGGCATACAGAATAAAAATGGTAATAAATAAGTACCTATCAATCATAACCTTAAATGTAAATGTATAGAATGCTCAAATCAAAACAAATAGGGTAGCAGAATGAATACAAAAGCATGGCCCAAGTATATGCTGTCTACAAGAGACCCACCACAGAACAAAAGACACACACAGGATGATAGTGAAGGGATGGGAAAAAAAAAATGTCCATGGAAATGAATAAAAAAGCTGGGATAGCAATACTCATATCTGAAAAAATAGACTTCAAAATGAAGGCCATCACAAGAGACAACAAAGGTCACTACATAATACTAAAAGTATCAATCCAACAAGAGTATATAACCCTGGTAAACATATCTGCAACCAACAAAGGAGCAAATCCTATATAATAAAGAGCTAATATGCAAAGGGTTGTCACACCCTCATGCTGTCACACCATAATGGCTCAGACACTCAACACTGGGGAGAGAGGAATAGGGACCAGCCAGGCACGAATGAGCTCATGAGAGAGGAATGGGGACCAGCCAGGCTGCGGCCCAGGAGATGGACAAGCCGCCTGCCCAACAGTCCCGGGTGCCAGCACCTGGGGCTGTGGCCCAGGAGAAGGACAAGCCACATGGCCTGCAGTCCTGGGCACCAGCGACTGCGCTGTGGCCCGAGAGAGGGACAAGCCACATGTGTCACAGTTCCGGGCACCAGTGGCTGCCCCTGCAGCTGTGGCTGTGGCCCAAGAGAGGGACAAGCTGCCCACCCCATGGTTGGGATGCCTGCGGCTGCGGCCTGGATGAAGCCACCTGCCCACAGTCCCCTGTGCCTGCGGCTGGACCGGGTGAAGCTGGCCCAGGTCCTGGTTGCCTGCAGCTGGCCAGAGGAGGGAATCCTGTGTCCTGAGTGAGGGGCAAGGCAGAGGTGGTTAGGGGCAATCAGGCAGGCAGGCAGCTGGGTTAGGGGCAATTAGGCAGGCAGGCAGGTGAACGGTTAGGAGCCAGTGGTCATGGATTGTGAGAGGCAGTTGGACATCCCCTGAGGGGCCCTGGATTGGAAAGGGTGCAGGTTGGACTGAGGGACTCCCCCTACCACAGTAAGTGATTCATGCACCAGGCCTCTGGTAAATATATAAAATGAATTGTAGAGCACTTTAAGGTTGAGATCAATAGCAAAACAGTCACAGTAGGGGAAATTTTTTATTTTATTTTATTGCTTAAAGTGTTACAAAGAGTAGTACATATGTCTCCTTTTTTCCCTATTGACCTTCACCCAGCATCCCCAAACCCCTAGTACCATGCATCCATTGGTTATGCTTATATGCATGCATACAAGTCCTTCAGTTTATCTCTTACCTCCCCACTAATCCTCTCCAGCCTTCCCGCTGTAGTTTGACAGTCTGTTTGATGCTGCTCTGCATCTGTATTTATTTTTGCTCATCAGTTAATAATGTTATTTATTATCCATAAATGAGTGAGATCATGTGGTATTTTTCTTTCATTCACTGGCTTATTTCACTTAGCATAATGCTCTCCAGTTCCATCCATGCTGTTGCAAATGGTAAAAATTCCTTCTTTTTTACAGCAGCATAGTATTCCATTGTGTAGATGTACCACAGTGTTCTAATCCATTCATCTGCTGATGGGCATTTAAGCTGTTTCCAGATCTTAGCTATTGTAAATTGTGTTGCTATGAACAGAGGGGTGCATATATCCTTTCTGATTGGTGTTTCTGGTTTCTTGGGATATAGTCCTAGAAGTGGAATTATTGGGTCAAATGGGCATGCGATTTTTAACTTTTTGAGGAAACTCCATACTGTCTTCCACAGTGGCTGCACCAGTCCGCATTCCCAGAAGCAGTGCATGAGGCTTCTTTTTTCTCCAGCACTTGTCGTTTGTGGATTTGTTGATGATAGCCATTCTGACAGGTGTGAAATGGTACCTCATTGTTGTTTTGATTTGCATCTCTCAGATGATTAGTGACTTAGAGCATGTTTTCATATGTCTCTTGGCTTTCTGAATGTCCTCTTTAGAAAAGTGCCTATTTAGGTCCATTGCCCATTTTTTCATTGGATTGTTTATTTTCCTTTTCTTAAGTTGTATGAGTTCCATGTAGATGTTGGAGATTAAATTCTTATCAGAGATAACATTGGCTAATATGTTCTCCCATGCAGTGGGCTTTATTGTTGATTAGTTGATTTTTTTTTTTTTCTGTGCAGAAGCTTTTTATTTTGATGTAGTCCCACTTGTTTATTTTCTCTTTAATTTCCATTGCCCTAAGAGCTGTATCCGTAAATATATTGTTAAGACAAATGTCTGCTATTTTGCTGCCTATGGTTCTTCTAAGATTTTTATGGTTTCCCATCTTACATTTAAGTCCCTTATCCATTTTGAGTTTATTTTTGTGTATGGTGTAAGTTGATGGTCTAATTTCATTTTTTTGCAAGTATCTGTCCAGTTTTCCCAACACCACTTATTGAAGAGACTGTCTTGTCTCCATTGTATGCACTTGCCTACTTTGTCAAATATTAATTGAGCGTACTAGCTTGTGTCGATATTTGGGTTCTCTGTTCTGTTCCACTGGTCTATATGTCTGTTCTGGTGCCAGTACCAGGCAGTTTTGAGAACAGTGGCTTCATAGTATAGCTTGTTATCTGGTATTGTGACCCCTCCTACATTGTTCTTCTTTCTCAAGATTGGTGCAGCTATTCGGGGTCTTTTTTTATTCCAGATGAATTTTTGGAGAGTTTGTTCTAGGTCTTTGAAGTATGCCGTATTTTAATGGGGATTGCATTGAATTTATAGATTGCTTTGGGTAGTATGGACATTTTAATGATGTTGATTCTACCAATCCATGAACATGGTATATTCTTCCATTTGTTCATGTCTTCTTCTATCTCTTTTTTCAATGTCCTGTAGTTTTCTGAGTAGAGGTCTTTTACATCCTTAGTTAAGTTTATTCCTAGGTATCTTAATGTTTTTGGTGCAAAGGTAAGTGGGATTTTTTTCACTTCTCTTTCTCTGAGTTCATTATTAGTATATAAAAAGGCCATAGATTTCTGGGTGTTAATTTTGTATCTTGCTACTTTGCCAAATTCACTTATTAGGTCCAGTAGTTTTTTGATGGAGTCTGTGTTTTTCTATGTACAGTATCATGTCATCTATGAATAAGGACAGTTTTGATTCTTCTTTTCCAATTTGGATGCCTTTTATTTCATTTCGTCTGATCACTATGGCTAGCATTTCCAGTACTATATCGAACTGGAGTTGTCAAAGTGGGCATCCCTGTCTTGTTCTCATTCGTAGGGGAAATGAGTTTAGTTTTTGCCCATTGAGTATGATGCTGGCTGTGGGTGTGTCATATAAGGCTTTTATTATGTTGAAGTATGGTCTCTCTATTCCCACTTTGCTGAGAGTTTTTATCATAGAAGGCTGTTGGATTTTGTCAAAAACCTTTTCTGCATCAATTGATATGATTATGTAATTTTTGTCTCAGTTTGTTTATGTGATGTATCACATTTATTGATGTGTGGATGTTGTACCATCCTTGCATCCCAGAATAAATCCCACTTGGTCATGGTGTATGATCTTTCTAATGTAATGCTGAATTCTATTTGCTAGAATTTTGCAGAGGATTTTAGCATCTATGTTCGTCATGGATATTGTCATGTAGTTCTCGTTTTTGGTGGTGTCTTTATCTGGTTTTGGAATTAGTGTAATGCTGGCTTCATAGAAAGAGCTTGGAAGTGTGCCTTCCTTATGAATTTTTTGAAAGAGTCTGTGGAGGATAGGTTTTAGTTCTTCTTTGAATGCTTGGTAGAACTCACCTATAAAGACTTCTGGACCAGTGCTTTTCTTTGCTGGAAGATTTTTGATCGCTGCTTCAATTTCTTCGGTAGTTGAAAATCAGCCTATTAAGATATTTTGATTCTTCTTGATTGAGTTTTGGGAGCTTGTATTTTTCTAAGAATATATGCATTTCATCTATGTTGTCCATTTTGTTAGAATAGAGTTGTTCATAGTATTTTTTCATATTCCTTTTTATTTCTGTGGGATCGGTTGTTACTTCGCCTCTTTGATTTCTGATTTTATTTATTTGGATCCTCTCTCTTTGCTTTTTGGTGAGCCTGGCTAGAGGTTTGGATTGTTGTGCTTTCACTGTCATTTGTTGCCATGATGCTTTTTATTTCTTCCTTGATCTCATTGGTAACCCAATCAATATTTAATAACATGCTATTAAGATTCCAAGTGTTTGAGTATTTTGGAATGTTTTTATTGTAGCTGATTTCTAGTTTTATGCCATTGCAATATGAGAAGATGCTTGATATGATTTCTATTTTCTTGAATTTGAAGAGACTTTGCCTGTGCCTCAATATGTGGTCTATCTTTGAAAATGACCCATGTGCACTTGAGAAGAATGAATATTCTGTGGCTTTGGAGTGGAATATTGTGAAGATGTGAATTAATTCCATCTGATCTAGTGAGTCATTTAGGATTGCTGATTCTTTGCTGATTTTTTGTTTAGAGGATTTGTCCAGTGGTGTTAGTAGGTTATTAAAGTCCCCTACTATGACTATATTGCTCTCAGTCTCTCCCTTGATATCCTCCAGAAGTTTTTTGGTTTTTTTTTTATGTATTTGGGTGCTCCTGAATTGGGTGCATATATGTTTACCAGAGTTATATCTTCTTGTAGAATTGTTACCTTTAGTATTATGAAGTGGCCTTCCTTATTTCTTGTTATGGCTTACACTTTGAGGTCTAATTTGTCAGCTATAAGTATTTCTACCCCAGCTTATTTTTTCATTTCCACTTGCCTGAAAAACCTTTTCCATCCCTTCACCATCTGTCAGTGTGAGTCCTAATTTCTGAGTTGGGTTTCCTGTAGACAGCAGATATTGGGTCATGGTTTCTTATCCACTCAGCTACCCTATGTCTTTTGATTAGGGCATTTAATCCATTTACATTTAAAGTTATTATTGATAGGAACTTGTTTGTCGCCAATTTTATTCTTTATGCCTGTGTTTCTTCTTCCCTTCCTATTTCTTCCTTTTATAGCAGACCCTTTAGCATTTCGTGCATTGCTGGTTTGTTGGTGATAAAATCCCTTAGTCCCCTTTTGTCTGTGAAGCTCCTGATTTCACCCTCAAATTTGATTGATAGCCTGTTGGGTACAGTATTCTGGGATTCAGACCCTTGCTTTGCATGACTTTGTATATTTCATTCCATTCCCTTCTGGCCTGATGTGTTTCTGTTGAGAAATCAGTTGATAGTCTAATGGAAGATCCTTTGTAGGTAACTTTCTGTCTTTCTCTGGCAGCCTTTAAGATTCTTACTTTGTCATTGGTGTTTTCCAATTTAATTATAAATAAGCCAGTGAATGAAAGAAAAATACCACATGATATCACTCATTTATTGATAATTAAGACCATTATAAACTGATGAACAAAAATAGACACAGAGGCAGAGTAGCATCGAACAGACTGTCAAACTACAGTGGGAAGGCTGGGGAGGGTTGGCGGGGGGGCGGGGGGAGGCATGTAAGAGATCAACTGAAGGACTTGTATGCATGCATAGAAGCATAACCAATGGACACAAGTTACTGGGGGTTAGGGGAGGCCAGGGAAAGGTCAAGGGGAGAAAAAAAGGGAGATATGTAATACTCTTTGTAATACTTTAAGCAATAAAACAAAATTTTTTTAAAAAGAAAGAGAATAGTTTCAGGAGAATGAAGTAAAAAGGCAACATTTATAAAAAATGACATAAGGAAACCACAAGTGATAGTGTAGTCTATAAAAGTGGGTGTCTGTTACCTAGTGAGAGGACACTGGACAGGTGCTATGACCTTGGGCTGAAGGAGTAGACCTTGTGGGAAAGAAACTGTGGGAATGAATATCATAACTTTAATCCTTTGTTCATCTCTTGCTGGTGTTCCCAATTGGCTAAATTCAACCAGAAACTAGATTTCTGGCTGATGCAATTCATACTGGTGAACCTCCTGGGGGCCAGAGTAGGGTGGAGATGGGTAGAAACAGACCTACAATGAATATGGAAGATGTCCTGCACACCTGATAAATAGCAACAGGGATGTTAGTTGCTACCATATAAGATAAGAGAGGCTAACATTGCAAGTCTTTTTTAGCAGGGATGAGAAGTTTGTGCAATTCACAGTTTTAGATCAAGGTGACATTTACTATTGAGTGGGAGTACTGCAGGTCCAGATGGGGACTCAGACCTGGAGGGTAGCAGCCAATAAATTTGGGGACAGTTTCTATGAACATAAGTGGTTGAATTGAATTACACTCTGTAAACAACAACTTGGTGGCAGTGGGACAGACTTTTTAACTTGTCTCCTTATACATTTCTTAATGTGTAAAATTAAAGAGTTGTAATAGAATGGATGTTTTATTTTCATATAATTTTAAGTAGGAAAAATAAGAACACCATTTTATCAGTTTTTATATTGCCTTCTAAGTACTGTTTTATTTAGAAGAGCAGCTAAAACAGCATCTTTTGTGTCTTTATGTTATTATTTATCAGTGAAATCTCCTCAAAGGAGGCAATCAACATCAGATTGTAGGGTCACTTTAATCAGAGAGGTAATGGTTTATTCTAGTTGTGAAGCTGATATTTACTCTGTATGTAACAAGGAAGCAAGGAGTGATCAAATGGTCAGCTGTAAGAATTAAGCACTTATAATATCCAAATGGAGAGAACATTTTTATTTTAATTAGCTATTTCTCTTGACTATAAAGGAAAAAGTTAAGTTACAAAGAAGCAAGTCAAGGTTAAGTAATTTGAACGTGTACTAGTTGACCTAAAGAGAATGAGGAGATTGGTATTTAACCTAAGGTCATGTGCATTTCTAGCCTTGGAGCCTGGAAGGTTTTCTCTGAATTTCACTGTGGAGATCTGTGTGTACAGCTTGATTGACCCTTTCAAGTGTTTGCTTGGCTTGTTCTTTAGCTCGCTTTCCTCTGCTGATTACTGGCAGCTTGATGGTTCTGAAAGATAATGAGGGCTCTTGATTAATCCCCATGCACAATATCAACATATTATTGATTGATTATCAGCTCATTGTGTATTATTCCCAAGCAACTGGGATGGGTTAAAAGCAAATGTGACTTTTTGAAAACTGAGGCAACCCAGTGAACATCCAAGTCTGGTAATTAATGCTCTTTTGATGGGTAAAGTCCTTCCACTACATAAAACACTGAAAATATATATTTTTTTCTCTATAGAAGAACTGTAGAGTTCAACACCTCCAGTTTAACACTATAAAGTAATCTGGCTTATTATTTTTATGTTTAGTTATTCAAGCAGTAGATAAGTAAATACTTTATGTTAAAGTGCATTCGACATTACTCTACTAGTGTAGCTGTTATTTATATAATTGTTAAATATATAGCTTTATAGACATGTGTATTTATTTATTTATTTATTTATTTATTATTCATTTATTTATTCAATTGTCTATTTACTGTGACATACTATATTCTAAACACCAGGAGTACAAACCTGAACAATCATGGTTTAGGTCCAAAATTCAAAATGAGTAGAAGAAGTAGGCATATAAATATATATTAAGTAATAGAAATACACACAAGATGATGAAAAGATACTTAATTCTTATGGTGGGATTTCAGAGAAAGTTGTAAGCTTGCCAGGGTCTAGGAAATAAATAAGTTCCATAAGAAGAAGAGGGTAAGAAGAGAATTGAGGGCAGAGGAAGCCGTTTATGAAAGGGAACTATAAGTCTCCTGTAGGGTACTATAAGTAGTTAGTGCTTCTGAAGTGTACATTTCAAAAGGGAAGTATTGAGATGTTAGGCTAGAAAGGTAGGCAAGGAATAGATTTTTGAGAGTTTGTCTTATTACAAGGCAGGTTGGACTTTCGTTTAGTAGGCAATAGAGTTCTGAAGAGTAGAATGAGATCTGCATGTTCAAAAATTACCCTGATACACTGCATTTGTGCATATATAATTAGAATTAAGGATTCTAGTCAAAGTTTATCCATTGAAAAAGGACAGTTGAGGAAATGACTAGGCAGTGGCAATGGAGATGAAGACAAAGACTTTAGCATGTATCTAAGAGATAAAATTGGAGAGACTTAATTCAAATTGGATATTGGGAATAACAGTTGTTTAGGATGACTCACAGGATACTTTCTTATGTCTGTTTCTTACCAACTGAGGTAGGAAAGAACATTAGAAAAATACAATTGTGGTGGTAGGAAGCAGAGGTAAGAGATGGTGTGCAGGAGTGATAGTAATTGGTAAAATGTTCACTTCGTTGACTTTAAGAAGTGGGTGTCTAGTAGGCAATTGGATCTTTAAATTCAATATTCAGGCATAGAAATTCCACAAGGTAATGGAAAAGCCTAAATCACAGGCAGAACTGATAATAGTACATATTACTAGAAGGTGTAAGTAGTGATGTCTCTATCTTAACAACCAAACCCAAGATAGTATAGGCAAAGTCAGAAGATAACCCTTTGCAATTACTAATACATAGGTTAACTATGTCCCTGGGGGTTGCTTCTTTTAATTAAGTTGTGTTGATCATATCTTCATTTAAAAAATAAGACTGTAAATATTTAATCACTGAAAATTTGTCTCTTTCTAATGTCTTTATTGTTTCCTACTTTTTAAAACTTTTTATTTTGAAATACTTTTAGTATTTCATAGAAACTACGCAAATAATACAGGTAATTCTTATAGACCCTTCATCTGGCTTCCCTCAATGATGTCGTATTAGAATTACCAAAAGAAGAAAACTGATATTAATATAACATTATTACCAAATTATAGACCTTAAATTCCATCACATTTCCCATGCACTCATTGTTTTGTTCTTTTGGTGTATGGTCCTAGGAAATTTTAGCGCACTTATGGATTCATGTAACCACTACCATAGTCAGAATACAGAATAGTTCTACCACCCCCAAAACTCTCTTCTATAAATTTAGTCATTCATCCCCTACTCCATTCCCTAACAAATAGTGATCTTTTCTACATATTTATAGTTTTGTCTTTCTGAGAACATTATATAAATGGAATCATACAGTAGGGAATATTTTGAGAAGGAATTCCTTCACTCGGCCTACTTCCTCTGAGATTCATCCAAGTTGTTATGGATATCAATAGCCAACCCTTTTTAATTAAAAATTAAACCCACTTGCAAAACCTGTCTCTGGAATACAATTACTTTGAGGTTTTGAACACTCTAGTTAGCAATGATTAATAAATGGCAATTTTTCATTTATCTCCCTAAGGTTGAAATATAACCATAATATATTCACATGCATGCATAAAGCCATGGGAATCACCCATGGAGGTAGCTTAATTGTAATAGCTGAACACCTCACCTAGAACCAAACAGAAGCCAGAATAGGGCATGGGTGCAGCCAATTCTCAGAATGTAGATACCTCTGAGGTGGTGACAGATCAGAATCTGAATTTCTTCTGGTTACATGAAGTGAGGGCTTAGAGCATACCAAATGATGAGACCTGAATTACAGGGCCTGACAAGGAAGTGCATACATGTGATAGGGCATCTGTCCATATGGACTGAGATTGGAGCATCACCGTGCCTCTGTAGTTGCTGGTCTTCCCAGAAAAAATGGCAGAAGCCTGTGAATAGTACCTGTGCTTGGTCTGCAACTTGAAAGGAATGTATGTGGGATTTTTTTGAGTTGTACATGAGGACTTTATTTACATTTTATTTCAAGTAACTCATTTGTACTTTATTTTCCTGCTATTCATGCAATTGATGGTGATTAGAATAAAATATTACTTTTCAACCATACAGCTTCAAATAATTATCTCCCATACATAATTCAATCTTCAAAAACATTGAAATTCTTACAATTTTTAAAAGTTTTTTTACTTCACCTGACCTATCAGGTCCTGGATTACAGGAATAAGTAAGCTTTTTAATTTAGGAGAGACATGGTTGTTGTTGTGTGTTTTTTTTGTGCGTGTGTTTTTTTGTTTTGTTTTTTCAGAGAACCAATCTGCATGCTTGAAGCAGATGACCTCACAGGTTCAGAATTTTATTTTTTGACATATTTGACAAAAATAAAGCTTTAAAACAACTAGAATCCACTAAATATAACTAAATTGTAAAATAATTACATGGTAGTGGGAATTCACCTCACATGGACACCATCATGATAGTTACTTATGCCTCTGATGATTTACAGTGGCTGTTGATGGCTGAAAGCCTTTCAAGTAGCAGAAACAAAAGACCATTTTTATGCATAGACTTTTACATACGTAGAATTTCCCAAGTTTCATGGTCCTCAGGTAGATGTAAAAATTCCTTAACATTATTCTAAACCTTTAAACTAAAAACCACATCCAGTTGTGTTTAATCTGATACTTAGTAGCAAATTGTATTAGCATGAGAGGTGAGGTGTGGAGGGGACATTTAGTTCATTTAATGATAGCAAGTTTGTTAATATTTCATATTTTAAAATCTGTTCTTAGAACTATGTTCAGATGTGCTAGAAGTACTAAAGTAGATACAATCTGGTATGCTCTCAGGAAAGCAAACAAAGAAACAAAAATGCTGGGTCCTGAGCACAGCTGTTTGTTGAGGACATTACATTTTTACAGTCTTTCTCATAGGCCAGTATGCTTTTATGCATTGATTTATATTGTAATTATGAAATGAACATTTCAGATCCTCAGAAATTAGATAAAATTATAATTTAGACCCAGGATAAAAGGTGGAAGGACTTAGCATTTTGCAGTATTAATTAACTTCCTTACCCTTGCTTATTTCTGATCAAATGGAGGATGCTTAGTGCAGCTGCAAACAGGGCTATGAGTATCCTTCAATTGTATGATGTGACATTGATGTTCCTAATGCATGTAAAATCAATTGCTTTGCCTTGATTTTAAAAGTATGTTTTTTAAAACACTAGTTAATTTTAAATCACTAGGATCAGCAATGAAGAAAGAAGCTATTAGATATAAAATTTAACATTGAAAGGACTCCTGTTGAAACAATGCTTTGAAAACCTCCTAGAGAATGTACAATTATGCAAACTTCCTTCCATTTTGGTACTCCAATTCCTCCTAGCATTTCACTGTATTGCATCTTCATTATGATTCAAAGTTGCCAAAAGAAACTGATAACTTTAGCAGACAGGCATTTCATTTTTAAATAATTGCTTTTATTGTTTTCCAGAGCAAACTTCAATCTTCCTCAACCAGCTCCTCCTTGACCCCATACCTACCCCTGTAGCTACTACTCTATTCTGCTCAGCCTGTGTATTTTCTCCACTGTCATCTCTTGGCACTAGGTTTCTCACTTTCCCTTTCCACATGGCTGCTTGGTTTGCAGAAGATGCCTTCTTACAGATGTGTTCCCTTTGCTGACAAACAATTACTCCTGTTTCCCCCAGCGGGAGGCCATTAGGACATCATCACGGGTTCTGCTAAGTCATCTCACAATCACAGTTTTGTGCAACCACCTCTCATCTGAGACTCTCTGGGTACATGCCATGCAGGAAAACTAGCAGTCAGAAGCGGCAGTGGCTCCAAGCATATTATTTGTTATTTTCGTCCAGAAGTGTATAGATAATGGATAATACACTAGTGTCTGAGGGTCTCATTGGATGCTTTACTGGCATCATTTGCAGAAAACTTGAGAAAGGCTGAATAAAAGTTATCATGTGCTAGTTGAGGGGGGAAAAGAGGCATTTTTACATTTCCATAGCAATTATGCACAATGATATAGATGAGACAATAGGCATCTTACTTGCACAATTCTAAACTTTGAAAGAGTAAATTGCCAGCTATTAGTTATTTACATGGAACATGGTTAACGAGTTATATGTTTATTTTTATTTCAATCTCACAAATCCAGCTATGTGAATACACATAGTGAAGACCTACCTAATACGTATTCTTTTTAAATCAATGAATACACATGCAACTGAACACTTGTGATTATTTTTTTAGGTTTTTCTGACAGCTCTACCTATTCAATCGTCTTGTTTTAATATGCAACATCTCACAGGGGTTTCAGTAAATCTAAGCTCACTACTTAGTATATCAAGAAATAAGTGGATTTTAGAATAATGACACATTAACACTCGGATTGTTTTTTATTGGTTTTGGGGGTAGTCTACTGCAGCACTGGGGTGCAATGTGTTTTCATGTAAAATCAAACAATGTGCTAACAAGCAAAGCTTTCCACAGAGGCCTGCAAGGCAAATGAGGAAGGGGGCACCGTTTTCCCTGTCAGAAATTTCAACAGTTCATTTGTTTCTGTCACTGGTTTGCACAAATTTATTAAACTCACACCCTCAAAGCTCCAAAATAAAATGGCATCAATTTAGGCTCATTGAAATGAAATCCAGTCAAGATTAGTGTGAACATCTGAATTATAGGATCTTCGGAAGAAACAGTTTTATTTTTGTCCAGGACACACAGGTAATTGAACTAAGCACTGAACACAGTGTCCAAGTCTGGCACAACATAAGCACTCAATAAATGCTTATTTGATTGAACTCAGTTGCATCCAAGATTAGTATAGAAGTCCTACTTTAATGAGCAGGTGAAATCATCTGTAATTGGAAAAACACAGTTTCAGCCACAGCAACAAAGGCTCTTCTTAAATTTTACCTAGTCGCTTGCACTTGGAAAAATGCTCCCAAAGTACTGAATTCAGTGTATTCCCTTTAGCTGGAGAAACATTCTGATTCAAAGTGACTTGAGTTGTTCATTTGCTCTGTTAAACCAGTGTTCCTTGCCTTATTTTTTCCTTCTACTGACAGGAAAAAAGAGAAACTGGAGACCTAGTTTTTCTCTTCTCATGGATTTCACGAATTCCAAAATTGGCTAAGAGAATGTGGACTATTCTCAATTTTATCCCCATTCATTGTTGCTTCTACTCAAAAGATTAAAAAAAAAAAGAAAAGAAAAACAGAGTTCCAGTTGAATTGGCCAAGTGGTATGAGTTACATAAAAATTCAGATGCTGTAGTCCTGTCTTGATGCTTCTTATCTCAACTGTCAAATACATCCAACTTCTGAATCCAGTGTCTTTGAAAGTCAGAGAGAGGAGAGTAGAAGAGAGGAAGGGAGGGAGAGGAAGGGAAGAAGGGAAAGAGAGAGAGAGAGAGAGAGAGAGCGAGAGAGAGAGAGAGAGAGAGAATGCACATTGTATACCTGGAGAGAATAAAGTCTGAAAACTCACTTTACATGTAAGTGAAAAGACTGACCTGTTCCTCGTTAGTCTCAATTAACTATCGTAAATTATTCAATACAATAAATATTTGTTGAAGTTCAAGACAATCTATTAGTTGCTACAGCTGGATACAAAATGGAGGAAGATAGTGTATCTGCCTTTATAGGTGCCTAAGGAAAGAAAGGGGTGAAATCATTGTAGTAGACAACTACATAAAATAAATCATTCTAAAAGTTACTGTACAAGAGTTAAAAGTCAGATGGACCTGCATTTGGTCCCAAATGAACTCACTATGACCCTGGATCATGCCACTTAACTCCTTTGACCTCAATGTTCATATCTGAAAAAGTAGGCTCAATACAGATGATAGGCTTAATAGAAAGATCGAAGTACATGGTGTAGTACCTGTTAGAGTCAAAAAAGGGGGAAGGGGACTTATTAAATGGTCTGAATTAAGGTTTTCTCCAGAAAGATGGTAATGAGATTGGCCTTGAAATATAAGAGAATATCACCAGCTTTACCTTGCTGAGGTGGTTCAATGGACATCCATGAGCAAGGACATTCATTTTCATGGTTACATGCAGAGTTGTCATCATTAATGCCTAGCAGATTGTTGGTCTGACCATCAACCTCAATGGTGTATTGAGAGCAAAGGGAAGACAGAGTCTCAGTAGAGGGAATTAGTGGGACTTAAGAGAAATTCGTGTCAAGCCAGAACACCCTACTGGATACTTGCACAGTACAAAACAAGGGGAAAGTTTATTCTTTATTAGGGTAACTCATTAGTGGTCCAAAGAGATTCACATCAGGGGAAGAGAGAAAAGCATACCAGTGGGGAAGTATAAATAAAAGATAAGAGGCTGTTGCAAGTGTTGAATCAGAGAAGGACAGAGGAAGACAGAATGGCTTTCAGACGTGTCTTTCTTGGGAATTGAGAGTTAATAGCAACAAAGGGAGGAAACACACTTATTATTCTGTCTATATTCTGTCTTTGTCAGCTGTATTTTTAATTTGAGGTGCTATAAGCAAAGGAAAGGAAAATCAGTCATCTCCGTAACAGCTTCCTGGAATTCTGTTTGGAGCAGAAATGAAATTGTCATCCACTACTATGCTTCGGCTTAGGAGAATCATAATGTAGTCTACAGTTTGGAAGCACAGTATATTCCACAGAGTTTGGGAATGCAGTCTATTCTACACAGTTGGTATAGGAACAATGAAAAAAATGGAGCAAGTGATAAAATCTCATGGGAAAGCAAATACTTGAGTTTGGGAGAAATCTAAAAATACAGAGGTAAAATTGCTAAGAACATTGCATGTTAGGCAGAGGAGGTATATTTAGTTCAATGTAAAAGGGAAGCTCTTGGGTATTATTGAGAGGCATAGGGAAATAATTGGAGCCATGCTTTCTAAAATTGGACCAGAAGGAAGGGAAAATGAAAACTAGAGGCAGAGAAATCAGCTAGAAGCCAGATCTAAATCAGTGATGAAATAACAGTTGTATGGAGCAGAACATAGGAGTTTATAGCTGGTTAGAGGGATAAGGAATGAAGGAAAGAGTCATGTAATAAGTGACTATAGCAGGTATAAGCAGTTCCTGAACTCAGATAGACTTAATGGCATTATGGTCTTGAAAGGTTATATAATCTTTCTGTATCTCATTTATGCTTATCTATAAAACTGACGTATTAATAGTACCTACCCAATAGGATTGCTGAAAGGATTAAATGGGCAAATACATGTAAATTGCTTTGAAAAGTATCTGATATATAGTAAGTACCACATAACTCAGAGATATATGGAGAACTTTGAGCTTCTTGAGAAACTGATGGATGTGGTGGTGCAATAAACGGAGAAAAGGAATATGGGATGAGAGCATATTTGGGGGTAGAGAAGAGGATAAATCAGAAATCAAAGTTTTCAAATTCCATCCTTTATCACAACAGGTCTGATGTAGGTAGCCCTATCCATTAGCCCAGTGGTTGGCAAACTGCAGCTCGTGAGCCACATGCGGCTCTTTGGCCCCTTGAGTGTGGCCACGAAGTTTCAATCACACTGTACGTGCGTGCCCGCACGTGGTATTTTGTGGAAGAGCCACACTCAAGGGGCCGCAGTTTGCTGACCACTGCATTAGCCAGTCTGTGAGGGAAAGCTGATGACAAAGATTTTATTCCAGATGGAATAAGATAAAGCCTTCCTAGGGTGAAGGGGGAAAGATCACTTCACTCTCATAAAGAATATAGTTATGGAGATGTTTTTATCAGGAAGTTGAAGGAATTATTTGAGTAATGTTAGTAATGAAGTAAATTTAGGATTTTTAAAAGCATGGAGAACCTGGAGCAGTGGCTGGCAATCTACAGAGGGTGAGAAATTTGAAAATAATAGTTATTTACCTAGTAATAAAGGTAAGAAATGCAAAGACACTTGGCTGTGGAATCTTTTCACAAAATGTCATTTCAGATTTCATTTTCCAGAAGTTCCAAAATTTAGATATATTATGTCAACCACGAAACACTAAGCTTTTCTCAGATGAATGCTAGCAATGCCAGTTAGCCAAGTATTGAAAATAATTTTGGGTTGTTGAAAGGTATGTGATGTGCTTGTGTGGGACCGAAAAGGTATATGCATATGTGTGTGTGTGCATGTGCGTGTGCGTGTGTGTGTGTGTGTGTGTGTGTGTGTGTGTGTTGGAGGTAGACTGTGATCATATAAAATGACACCATTCTCAGAGTTTAATTCACTTTGAGTTATTTTGAGTTTCACTGGGTAATGTCTAGCAGTTTTTTAAATATTATGCTAAATAAATTACCAAACAAGTTATAAACTAATCAATTGAATTTTACAAATTAAAAAAATGATTTTACAATAATCTATTGTATACCATGAGACACAAGGTCTTACAAATTTAACCCCTCTGGACTATCTTTTCCTATTAATATAGGAAATAGGATAGAGAAGATGGAGACATTGTGGCATTTCCTATGTACATTAATCAAGGACCAAAAAGGAAATATAGGATCAATTCCATGTCACTGTGGTTAATTGCACATAAAATAACTTTGGATTTTAGCTTGATTCATAATCTAGGATGGCTTTTAGTATCCTACAGAGTCAGCACTGTTCATTTGAAGGTGTTTTCCATCTATTTTTACATGCATAATTGCTCAGAAACTGGTGGGTTTTGTTTAATATGAATAGTCTTTTTTATTATTAAATATTTATTGTTGAAAATATTACATACTAGTATGTTTTCTTTGATTACAAAATCTGTATTATTAACCGGTACACCTAGTATGTCCCCTTTAGCCTCCATTGACCCCTTTTAAACTGCCCTGCCCTGAGCCTCAGGCTTTCACCACCCTATTGTCTATGCATATATGCATACAAGTTCTTTGGTTGACCTCTTCCCACCCACCGACCCTACTCTGCCTTTCCTCTGAGATTCCACAGTCTGTTCTATGCTTCTATGTCTGTGGATCTATTTTGTTTATTAGTTTATTTTGTACATTAGATTCCACATATGAGTGAGGTCATGTAATATTTGTCTTTCTCTGACCAGCTTTTTTTGCTTAGCATAATACTCTCCAGGTCCCTTCATGCTGTCTCAAAGGGTAAGAGATTATTTTTTACTGCTGCATAGTATATTCCATGTGAAAATGTACTATAATTTTATTTATCAACTCATCTACTGATGGGCACTTGTGTTGTTTCCAAACCTCAGCTATTGTAAATTGTGCTGCTATGAACATAGGGGTGCATACATCCTTTCTAATGGGTGTTTCAGATTTCTAAGGATTTATTCCTAAAAATGGGATCAGTGGGTCAAATGGCAGTTCCATATTTAATTTTTTTGAGAAAACTCCATACTGTTTTCCATAGTGGCTGCATCAATTTACATTCCCATCAGCAGTGTAGTAGGGTTCCCTTTTCTTGACATTCTTACCAACATTTGTCATTTGTTGATGGTAGCCATTCTGACAGGTGTGAGGTGATAACTCATTGTCATTTTAATTTGCATTTCTCTGATGATCAGTGACTTTGAGCATTTTTCATATGTCTCTTGGCCATCTACATGTCCACTTTGGAGAAGCGTCTATTTAAGTCCTTTGCTCATTTTTAATTGTATTGTTTGCCTTCATTTTATTAAGTTGTATGAGTTCCTTATACATTTTTTATATTAACCCTTTATCAAATAGATCACTGCCAAATATGTTGTCCCATGCAGTGGGCTCCCTTTTCACTTTGTTGATGGTTTCCTTTGCTGTGCAGAAGGTTTTTATGTAGTCCCATTTGTTTATTTTCTCCTTAGAGTCTTTTACCCTAGGATATGTATTCATAAACATATTGCTTCAAGAGATATCTGAAATTTTACTGCCTATAGTTTCTTCTGGGATTTTTATGCTTTCACAACTTACATTTACGTCTTTTATCCATTTTGTGTATAGTGTAAGTTGGTGGTCTAGTTTCATTCTTTTGTATGCAACTGTATAATTTTCCCAACACCATTAATAGAAGAGACTATCTTGACTCCATTGTATCTTCTTGCCTCATTTGTTAAATATAAATTGAGCACAATGTCTTAGGTCAATTTCTGGGGTCTCTGTTGGTTTCAATGATCTATATACCAGGTCTTGTGCAAGTACTAGGCTGTTTGAGTACAGTGGCTTTATAGTATAACTTGATATCTGGTATTATGATCCCTTAAACTTTATTCTTCTTTCCCAAGATTGCTATGACTTTTCCCAGTCTTTTTTGGTTACATATAAATTTTTGGAGTATTTATTCTAGATCAGTGAAATATGCTGTTGGTATTTTAATAGGGATTGCATTGAATCTATAGATTGCTTTGGGTAGTGTGAACATTTTAATTATGTTAACTCTACCAATCCATGAATATGGTATATTCTTCCACTAGTTTATATCTTCCTCTATCTCTTTTTTTCAATATCTTTTAGCTTTCTGAGCACAAGAATTTTACTTTCTAGGTTAAATTTATTCCTGAGTATCTTAATTTTTTTGTTGCAATGGTAATGGGATTATTTGTTTTGTTTCTCTTCCTGATAATTCATTAATGGTATATAAAAATGCCATTGAGCCCTGACTGGTTTGGCTCAGTGGGTAAAGTGTCGGCCTGCGGACTGAAGGGTCCCAGGTTTGATTCCAGTCAAGGGCATGTACCTTGGTTGCAGGCACATCCGCAAGAGGGGTTGTGCAGGAGGCAGCTGATCCATGTTTCTCTCTCATCGATGTAGCTAACTCTCTATCCCTCTCCCTTCCTCTCTGTAAAAAATCAATAAAATACATTTTTAAAAAATTTAAAAAAATAAAAATGCCATTGATTTATGTGTGTTGATTTTGTATCCTGCTACATTGCTGAATTCATTTATAAAATCTAGAAGTTTTTGGTGGAGTCATTAGCATTTTCTATGTATAATATCATGTCATTTCAACACAATGAAAGAGAATTACAGGCCAATATCCCTCATGAACATAGATGCCAAAATCCTCAACAAAATCTTAGCAAATCGGATCCAGCAGTACATCAGAAAGATCATACACCATGACCAAGTAGGATTTATCCCAGGGATGCAAGGATGGTACAATATCCGCAAATCAATAAACGTGATACATCACATAAACAAATTGAAGGAAAAAAACCACATAGTCATATCAATTAATGCAGAAAAAGCGTTTGACAAAATTCAACACCCATTTTTGATAAAAACTCTCAGCAAGATGGGAATAGGAGGATCATACCTCAACATAATAAAAGCCATATATGACAAACCCACAGCCAACATCATACTCAATGGACATAAACTAACACCATTTCCCCTAAGAACAGGAACAAGACAGGGATGCCCACTCTCACCACTCCAGTTCAACATAGTACTGGAAGTATTAGCCATTGCAATTAGAGAAGAAGAAGAAATAAAAGGTATCCAAATTGGAAAAGAAGAAGTAAAACTGTCCTTATTTGCAGATGACATGATATTATACTTAAAAAACCCTAAAGACTCCATCAAAAAACTACTAGACTTAATAAAAGAATTCGGCAATGTAGCAGGATACAGAATTAATGCCAAGAAATCTATGGCATTTCTATACACCAATAGTGAACTTGCAGAAAGAGAGACTAAAAAAGCAATCCCATTTACTATCGCACCAAAAAAATTAAGCTACCTAGGAATAAACTTAACTAAAGAGGTAAAAGACCTCTACTCAGAAAACTACAGGACGTTGAAAAAAGAGATAGAGGAAGACATAAAGAGATGGAAGAACATACCATGTTCTTGGATTGGTAGAATCAACATCATTAAAATGTCCATACTGCCCAAAGCAATCTATAAAGTCAATGCACTTCCCATTAAAATACCAAAGGCATATTTCACAGACCTAGAACGAACTCTCCAAAAATTCATCTGGAATAAAAAATGACCCCAAATACCTGCAGCGATCCTCAGAAAGAACAAAGTAGGTGGGATCTCAATACCAGATATCAAGCTGTATTACAAAGCCACTGTTCTCAGAACTGCCTGGTACTGGCACAAGAACAGACATATAGATCAATGGAATAGAATAGAGAGCCCAGGAATCAGCCCCAACCAATACACTCAATTAATATTTGACAAAGGAGGCAAGAACATACAATGGAGTCAAGACAGTCTCTTCAATAAATGGTGTTGGGAAAATTGGACAGATACATGCAAGAAAATGAAACTAGACCACCAACTTACACCATACACAAAAATAAACTCAAAATGGATAAAGGACTTAAATATATGACGGGAAACCATAAAAATACTAGAAGAATCCAAAGGCAACAAAATCTCAGACATAATGCCGAAGCAATTTCTTCACCGATACAGATCCTAGGGCAGTTGAAACTAAAGAGAAAATAAACAAATCGGACTACATCAAAATAAAAAGTTTCTGCACAGCAAAAGAAACCATCAACAAAACAACAAGAAAGCCCACTACATGGGAGAACATATTTGCCAACATTATATCTGATAAGGGCCTAATCTCCAACATTTATAGGGAACTCATACAACTTAACAAAAGGAAGATAAACAATCCAATCAAAAAATGGGCAAAGGACCTAAATAGACACCTTTTAAAAGAGGACATTCAGAAAGCCAAGAGACATATGAAAACATGCTCAAAGTTGCTAATCATCTGAGAGATGCAAATCAAAACAACAATGAGGTACCATCTCACACCTGTCAGAATGGCTATCATCAACAAATCAACAAACGACAAGTGCTGGAGAGGATGTGGAGAAAAAGGAACACTTGTGCACTGCTGGTGGGAATGCAGACTGGTGCAGCCACTATGGAAGACAGTATGGAGTTTCCTCAAAAAACTGGAAATGGAACTCCCATTTGACCCTGTGATCCCACTTCTAGGAATATATCCCAAGAAACCAAAAACACCAATCAGAAAGGATATATGCATCCCTATGTTCATAGCAGCTCAATTCACCATAGCTAAGATTTGGAAGCAGCCTAAGTGCCCATCAGTAGATGAATGGATTAGAAAACTGTGGTATATCTACACGATGGAATACTATGCTGCTGTAAAAAAGAAGGAACTCTTACCATTTGCAACAGCATGGATGGAACTGGAGAGCATTATGCTAAGTGAAATAAGCCAGTCAATGAATGAAAAATACCACATGATCTCACTCATTCATGGATAATAGAGACCATTATAAACTTTTGAACAATAATAGATACAGAGGCAGAGTTGCCTCGAACAGACTGTCAAACTACAGCAGGAAGGCCGGGGAGGGTGGCGGGGCAGGGAGGGTGGTAAGAGATCAACCAAAGGACTTGTATGCATGCACATAAGCATAACCAATGGACATAAGACACTGGGGGGTAGGGGAGGCCAAGGGATTGTCAAGGGCGGGGGAAAAAAGGAGAAATATCTAATACTTTTTGTAATGATTTAAGCAATAAAAAATATATTAAAAAAAATATCATGTCATTTGCAAATAATGACAGTTTTACTTCCTCCTTTCCAATTTGGATGACTTTTATTTCTTCTTGTCTGATTGCTTTGGCAAGGACTTCCAGTACTATGTTGAATAAGAGTGGTGAAAGCAGACATCCCTGTCTTGTTCCTCTTCTTAGGGGAAATAGTTTGGTTTTTCCATTGAGTATGATGTTCACTGTAGGTTTGCCATTTGTGGCTTTTATTTTGTTGAGATATAATCCCTCTATTCCCACCTTGCTGAGAGTTTTTTTTTTTTTTTTATCAAAAATGGGTTTAGACCTTTTTCAAATGCTTTTTCTGCATCAATTTATATGATCATGTGATTTTTGTCTTTCAATATGTATATGTGACATATCATGTTTATTTATATGCAAATATTGTACCAGCCTTGCATCCATGGAGTAGATACCACTTGATCATAGTATATGATCTTTCAAATATATTGCTGGATCCAATTTGCTAATATTTTGTTGAGGATTTTAGCATCTATGTTTATTATGGATATTTGCCTATAATTATCTTTCTTCGTAGTGAGTGTCTTTATCTGGTTTAGTAATTAGGATAATACTAGCTTTATAAGAAGAGCTTAGAAGTGTTCCTTCCTCTTGGATTTTTTAGAAAGGTTTGAGTAGTTTAGGTTTTAGTTCTTTCAATGATTGTTAAAACTCTCCTGTGAAGCCATCCTGACCAGGGCTTTTGTTTGCTGGGAGGTTTTTTTTTTTTTTTTTTTTTTTTAATTATTGCTTCTATTTCCTCAGTTGTTATGGTCTATTCAGATTTTCTGATTCTTCTTGATTCAGTTTTGAGTGATAGCATTTTTCTGGAAATTTTTCCATTTCATCCACATTATCTAACTTGTTGGTATATAGTTGCTCATATTATTTTTTTACAATCATTTGTATTTCTATGGTCTCAGTTGGGTCCTCTATCTTTGTTTCTTGATGAGTCTGGCTAACAATTCATCAATCTTGTTTATTTTTTCAAAAAAACAGCTATTGGTTTCATTGATTTTTTTTAGCTTTTTTTTTTTTTTTGCCTCTACATCATTTATTTCTGCTCTAATCTTTACTACTATTCGCTTCTTTCTACTTATTCTGGGGTTTTCTTGTTATTATCCTTCTAGTTCTTTAAGTCGTAGGCCTAAATAATTGATTATTATTTTTTCTTGTTTTTTTGAAGTAGGCATGTAGTGCTATGAACTTACCCCTCAGGACTGCTTTCACTGTATCCCCTAGATTTTCCATAGTTGTGTGTTCATGTGCAATTGTTCCCAGGAAGTTTTTTATTTCTTTCCTGACCTAATTGGTAACCCATTCATTATTCAATAACATGCTATTTAGCCTACATGTGTTTGGATATTTTTTAGTGTTTTTACTGTAGTTGATTTCTAATTTCATTCCATTGTGATATGAGGATATGCTTGATATGATTGCAATCTTCTTGAACTAGTAGACTAGTTTTGTGGCCTATCATTGAGAATTACCCATGTGCACTTGATAAGAATGTATATTCTAAAGCTTTGGGATGAAATGTTCTATAAATGTCAATTAAATCCATCTGATCCAGTGCACCATTTAGAGTCTCTATCTCCTTGTTAATTTTTTTTCTGGGATAACTATCTAGTGAAATCAGTGGGGTGTTAAAATCCCCTACTATGACTTTTTGCTGACAATCTCTTCCTTAAAGTGCTCTGTAATTTTTCATAAAATATATTTAGCTCCTCCTATGTTTAGGGGCATATACACTTACCAGGGTTATAGCCTCTTGTTGGATCAATCCCTTTAGTATTATATAGTGATATTTGTTGTCTCTTGTGATGGCCTTCATTTTGAATTTTATCAGATATGAGTAATTCTATCCTAGCTTTTATTTTTGTTTCATTTGCATGGAAAATTTCTCCATTCCTTCACTCTCATCCTATGTGTGTCTTTTATTCTGAGATGGGTCTCTTGTAGACAGCATATAATTGGGTCATGTTTTTGTATCCATTCAGCTACCCTATGTGTTTTGAATGTAGCATTTAATACATTTACATTTAAAGTTATTATCTATAGGTACTTATTTATTGCCATTTTAATTCTGTATGCCTATGTTTCTGTCTCTCTCTGTTTCTTTTTCTCATTAAGTAGTCCCTTTAGCATTTCTTGAAGTGCTGGTTTTGTGGTGATAAATTTCTTTAGCTTTTTTTGGGGGGGGGGGGGACAGTGGGGGGCAAGCTCTGCCAGAGGCTAAGACCAACAAGTAGTTCTCATAATTATGCAAGCAGTCTGATGGAAGGCTATGGACTTTGATATTCAGCAAGGGCCAAAAATCAGCATAATATTGCCTTGCTTTTGGTTGAATGGCTGAAGATAATCCCCTAACCTGATAATCCTTTTACTATTTACCAAACTTTACCTTTGATATGCCTGTTTGCTTTGCTAAAGGGCAAATGTGTTTTCTAATAAATAAAAGCTAATGGGTCAGGGGTTTCAGAAACCCTCCCCACTAGAGAGAAGGGTCTCTGCCTGGCTGCCCCATGCCTTCTAAATTTATATTTCTTGTTTAGTGTATCCGTTTGTGTGCAGCCCCTTTTCCAGGTCCTTGAACCCTAGCTGCAAATGTATGCAGTGTTCACATCTGGTGCCTCGAACATGGACATGGAGAAGATTCGCTGAGCAAAAAATGAAGAAAGTTCACCGGAAAGGTGGGAACACTGAAAAGGTGGGGAAAATCACTGCGTACAAAGCCCATGGCAGCTTCAGAAGTCGCAAACCGTAAAGTAGGCGGGAACATCTTTTATTTCAAGCCAGGCTATAATGGGGAAGAATTCAAGTAAAAGGCAAAAACATCATTGTAAATTTTTAGCTTGTATGCTCAAGAATAAAGGAATTATAATGTCAAAAGGTACTCTCTTAAACCAGGCTCAAGGAAAATGAGTGCCCTTGTCATCTTTAACTAGGTGGGCTTGTTAAAATTGCATTATGCCTAATTCATATTAGGGATCAAAGGCTGTAATACCTAAGGCCCTGGATTCTCCGCCTCTAGTGTGGAAAGGCTCAACAGCTAGAGAAAATAAGGCGCTATCAGTCCTTTTTCAAAAGGACCTTAATGCTCTGTCTGAAAATTACCATATGATGCCTTGGGACAGGCAGATTTTAGCTAAAATAACTTTAGACTCCAGCTGATGCTATGGAGAGCAGAATAGGATAAGATCCATGAAAAGAACTCTGATTTATTAAGTCTTGTCTATATGTTATGGGCGCTTGTCTGTTAATTGTTGTTTTATCTGTCTTTGTTGTTTATTGTTAGTCTATTAAGCATGCTTTTTATTTAATTTAATAAGAAGATAAACCTAGGTGGCCAGGCCATTACTAAATTTCCCCAAAGCAAATAGAATATGGGAATGGGGAAAGAGAAAATATGAGCAGTACATGTACCGATAACACAGGTCCTAGGAAAATTCCCTAAACCAAGGGAAGTAACTAAAAAAGGCCCAGCCCATTAATTACTAGATCTTTTGGTGATCCTGTAAAATGGACACCCACTCTTGAGAGTGCTATTAAAAATATCATTTTCACCATGTTTTTATTTCCCACACTGTCATTTGAAATTTGGATAGATGAGACATTTCTCACAATTTAAGGGATGCATCTGGGATTTCTGCACCCATGAAGAGAAAAAGGCTAGCTTAAGGGAAAGCGCGCCCTGCCTGATTTTGCGTGGCCTCTCGAGCCCCATCTCTTTACAGATGCTATAGAATAAACCCAAGACTGTTTTTCTTTAAAAGATGGCAAAAATGACACAAGAAAAATATATAGGCTGGGTTTAGGCAACGAGATTAGTGTTTCCATAATAAAGGGCAGTGCTTGAATAATAATAGACCGCATTCCAAGGTTAACATTAAAGCCACTAAAAGTCAATAAATTATGTCTGTTACAGAATTTGCCAAAGAAAATGCCTTGAATAGTAATAATTGGCTTTAAAATCTCAAAATTGTTAAGACATAAATAAATAGATGTAACTAAAATGAAGGATTTGTGGTGAAGCTTTTCAGTAATTATTATAAATATATTAATGATGAGTGTCCAGTCGCTCAGGAGAGGGCTGACTGTGCTCTCTGTTGGAGGAAAGGGACAGTTGCTCTTCTACCTGTAAAAGCAAAGAACCCCGCAACAGCAACCTTAGATGTTTTCTCTAAGGAAGAATGTGGCAGTTTTAAATTCAAATGACTGAAGAATGGATGCCTGCTCCCTCCTCCCCCTGACTTTTCACCAGAAACATAGTTTTCCAAAGTCTTTGGTAACTTAAAACTTTGGAGTTTGCTGAATTAAATAATAAAAATTATTAAATATCTAGGTATTTTGAAATGACAAGATACTGAAATATTAATCTGAGTTTGCCTCGTATGAAAAATCTAAAGGATAGATTTGAATATATTAATTGAATATGTCTTGTATTTTATTTGAAATAAATCCTTAAAAATGTGAAGGTATTACTAATCTAAGAAATTCTAAATATTTAACTTGCCACCTAAAATTTGAGGCTTCTAAGAGTTAAAAGTTCAAAATAAGTTAGGAGAAATTATATAGTTGTGATAAAAAAATGCATAAAGTATAAAAATTCATTTCTAAGAAAAATAATTATTATATTTTCTCTAGAAGAGAATTAGTTGTTCAAAGTATATTGTAGTCCTTATGTGCACTACGTGTGGTAAAATTTCAACCAAGGATATAATATTTTATTGGCCTAATTAAAAAAAGGAGGATTAATTCTATGGTCTGAACCAAGTTTTTAATATAAAAACCAGTTTAAATTTAATTAATAACTTTTAGAATAATTACAAAAAATGTATAACATAATATTTAGATTATTATGTTTCATTATAATGTACTAGTAGCCCGGTGCATGAAATTCATGCACTGGGGTAAGCGGGGAGGAAAGGGGACCCTCAGTCTGGCCTTCACCCTCTCCAATCTGAGACCCCTCAGGGAATGTCCAACTACCTGTTTGTGCCCACACTTTTAACAGATAACAGCTCCATTGTTGTTTCTTTCTTATGCTTAAAACAATTGGAATTAGTAGGTATTCAAAGTGTGTATACATTTTGGGGGGACACCCTGTATATCTCTAGTCAGCGGTGAAAGAAACCAACAGCAGATTTGGAACCCCCAGACAGGGAACCTCGCTCACTCCCCACATGTCTCCCCACTTCACTTTCCACCTTCGTGGGCAGCAGGAGAATCAACGTTTTCTCTCATTAATTCAGAAAAGCACGTCCTGTCACCCGCTGCCCAGCAGGAGTGTACTAGGCCCCAAGCAAGCGAGGCTCAGTCAGGGCAGCTTTCACTCATGGGTGCTGGCACCCAAAGTGCACATTCCTTCTCTACAGTGGCCCCGACTATCCCACTGTTTCACTGAGAGGACGGAATTCCTCTCCGCCTCTGGGTTCTTGATCTTGAACACTGACCAACTGCACCTCAGCAAGGGCCGCCCGCGCCCGCCAGGTGTGTCTGTCTGCACCTGCTCCTGCCTCAGCACCTGCATTAACCCCCCAGAGGTGATCTCGTAGCTGCACTGGCCTCCGTGGGAACAGGGCATCACCATTCTGCCCTCTCACTGTCATCTCACAGGCACCCACCCTCAGCACCCAGAACACCCAGACACTCTCCAAAGGAAGTGAGCGCATCAGAGGGGATGTGTGCACATCCTGTGGGGGTGTTAGGCATGCCGGGTTGATGGAAGTGAGAGGCGGGGGGAACTTGTGCACGCCTTGGTTTGCAACTGTTGCAGGTGCGGGAGGGTGACAGTGTGCTGGGTGATGTTCGCATGCCAGGGGGGATGTGCACACAGAAAGCCTCTGGCTTTGCAGATCCGCAAACCCCTGTGGTGTAGCCAGGAGGACGTCAGTCTGGCCCACCACAGTGGCTGTCCCTGCGATCCTGCACCTTCTTGGCCAGGGGATGGATCTTGCGCAGGCACTCCTGGGTGCTGATGGCCTGCAGGCGCTACTTCAGCTCAGCCTGCAGGCTCAGCTTGGCGCACTCACAGCTGTCACCACCGCCATGTGGGGAGTACCGCCGCCCTCTGTTGACCTGCCTCCCCTGTCCAGAGGCTCTCTGCGCTGCTCACCTGCCCAGAGTGACTGGGGCTGGGCAGAAGCCAGGCGTCCTCCCCTGCCCAACCCCAGCCGATCCGCCCCTGTGCGAGCTGCCGCCCCTCTGGGAAGGGTCACTGATCTGGGTCCCAGGACCACGGACAGCCTCAAGCACTGCCCCCTGCCTGCCAGGGTCAAAGATCCTTGTCTTGGTCCCTTGGACAGTCTCAAGTGCTGCCCCCCGCCTGCCAGGACATGGATCCCGGTCCCAGACTGCCAACAGCCTCAAGCGCTCCCTGCAGCCCGCCAGGTCAGGGATCCAGGTCCGGACCGGGGACAGCCTCAAGCACTGCCCCTCGCCCGACAGGGTCACAGATCTGGGTCCTGGACTATGGACAGCCTCAAACACTGCCCCCCGCCTGCCAGGTCACGGATCCGGCTCCCAGACCGTGGACAGCCTCAAGCACTGCCCCCCACCCGGCAGGGTCACAGATAAGGTCTTGGACCGCCGACAGCCTTTCCCGCTGCCGCCTGCCTTCAGTATGCAAATTAGCCGCCATTTTGTTGCTTCAGGGAGGGGGTCCCCACTGGGGTGCCTGGCCAGTCTGGGTGAGGGGATGATGGCTATTTTCAGGCCGGCGGGCAACTGAGGCTTCCAACCTCTCCTTTTTTTCTTTCTTTTTTTTTATTCTGGGATTTATTTACCTTCTATGGCTGTCACTGGAGCTGAGAGCTGGTTTTACCTCTAAGGCTTGGCTCCAGCTATGAGACCTCCACTGCTGAAAGCAGGGATCTGGGTTTGTTTGGGTTCTATAATTGTAACACTGTTGCAGTCCTGCTGCCTGAAGCCCGGCTGGCTGAAAGCAGGTTTCTGGGGAATGTTCACTTTCTGTGTTTGCAACAATGTTTCTTAGAGTTGCAGCTCGGAGGCCGGCAGCAGCAGGCGGGGAACCTTGGCTTCCTCCATCACTGGAGCAAGCAAGCCTCCTGTTCACTTCAGGTGCCTGGCTGCCGGCCGCCATCTTGGTTGTCAGTTAATTTGCATATCTCCCTTATTAGCCAATGGGAAGCATTCGGGGCCATGGTCAATTTGCATATTTCTCTTTTATTAGATAGGATTAGTTTGCCTCTCAATAGGAAATGATGGAATAAAGACTATGTTACTCCACTTTTTCATGCTAGAGACAATTCATCCTTCATGGAAAATTGTTTCTTTCTCTATACTATGCTGAGTGGATGTAAGACCTCTGGTAGGAAACCTGAACATTTTACAGCTATCATAACATCAATAGGCACAAAAGCCTAACTCTTATTAGATTTCTTTCTGACCATATCATTGTGATATTCTGCAGAAATTAGAAGCACAAGAAATTTAGTTTAGAAGAAGATATTCAAGTTTTAGACTAGGGCAAACTATTTGTATGCATTTTATCTACCCAATGCCTTTACTTAAATTCAGGAGTCATGTTTTCTGCTGTTATTGAATTTACCATCATGCTTGGCAGTGAGAGAGTTTTTTGGTAAATTTTAAGAATATCTGATTCCTTAACTCTACTTCTTCCAATATGCACACTTGTAGGTCACTTACTAGAGACTTATACCTGTCCCAGCTGTGGGATCAATTTAAGTCTTTGCTGGATGGAATCTACATTGCTTAGGTTAATGATTTGATGGTCTAATAGCTATTCATACTTTTTGCTCTGGCTTCTAGTTGCTATCATGCTACGACTATGTGCTTTATTATAGAAACGAGACTGCTGCCTTGTTTATTGTGTACATATCCCCTTGTTCACCTAGACATCACTGACATTTTGGTCCTGTTTCTCCCTGACCAGCTTGCTTCTGCAGTCCTCCTGTAGACTAGTCTTCCAGCTTCAAACTTTATACTAGGTTTTCAGATACCTATGGCAGACATTTCTAATGCTCACATCTCACCTACCCAGATCTGTATAAATCTCCTCCCACACACTTTCCTGATAAGCCCTGTCTAAAGACCAACTATTGGCTCTGCTCAGAGAGTATGTCCTACTCTGCTAAATTGTTTTTCATCTTGGACTTTTTTTAAAAAAAATTCCCTGTCTAAGGGTATGTTTTTTTATTGATTTTAGAGAGAGAGAAAGAAACATTCAGGTGAGACAGAAATATCAATTGGTTGTCAACCCTACATGCCCCAACTGGGATAAAAATCACAACCCAGTATGGGCTCTGGCTAGGAATCAAACTGCCAACATTTTGGTGCACAGGACAATGCTTAACCAACTGAGCCACCTGGCCAGGGACATCTCTGACTCTTTATCTGAGATGAAACATCTAACCTGAGCTTTAATTTGACATGATTTCTAATCAAAATATAACCTCTCAATTTAGACTCAACCTTCCTAATGCCGCCACCCTTTAATACAGTTCCTCATGTTGTGGTGACCACCAACCATAAAATTATTTTCGTTGCTACTTCATAACTGTAATTTTGCTACTGATATGAATCATAATGTAAATATCTTATATGCAGGATGTATTTAGGCGACCCCTGTGAAAGGTTCGTTAGACCCCCAAAGGGGTCGCGACCCACAGGTTGAGAACCGCTGATTTAGAGATTTGTTCATTAGAATTTTGGATTATGTTTTTCTTTTAAGGCAGCTAATTGCCCTTTTCTTTTTAATAGCCAAATGATAGACAAACATGTGTCTACTCTTCCCCCTTTCTTAAAGAGAAGAAACTAAGGGAGAGACAACCATGACTATTTCAGATCTCTCATGCATGTATGTATATAATGAACACAGTCAACATAAGAGTCTCAATTAATAGGCTTTTAGAGTATTTCTGTGTACTTAACATAGAGTAACCCAATGAGACCATCAACATTATGCAACCTGAGAACAGAAGGGAATCCCTCAAAAATTAATTCAAAATTCATGAAGAATCTAATCAACAACAAATGACAAGTGTTTATTGAGCATTTTCAGTTAATATACTATACTAGGGGTGGGCCATATGTAAACCTGTTCTTCACTGTCAAAGGACTCACCAATTTAAAGCTTTGGTAGTTCATGTGAAACATGTAACATTCTACCTTTTAGTGCCCTAACATAAGGCAGAATGAGGAGAATAGCAAGTAACTACTCCCTTTTGAAGATAGGCCATATAGGAAAGGGTCAGATAAATTGCCACACCTAGACTTCATGTCTGACATCTAGTGGTCATGCTAAGAATTTTAGCACAGAATACCAGACAATGGCTTGGTAAAGGACCCACTGAAGATTTGAAGTAGCTGAAGTGAAAATGCATTCTCCTTGGCTTCTCTCACAGTCCTGAACATGCTGCATATATTCTTTATTACACTACATTTTCTAAATATTATTCTAGCCCTGACTGGTTTGGCCAGTAGATAGAGAGTCGGCTGTGGACTAAAAGGTCCCAGGTTTGATTTCAGTCAAGGGCATGTACCTTGGTTCAGGCACATCCCCAGTGGGGGGTGTGCAGGAGGCAGTTGATTGATGTTTCTCTCTCATCGATGTTTCTAACTCTCTATCCCTCTCCCTTCCTCTCTGTAAAAAATCAGTAAAATATATTAAATATTATTCTAAATAATTATTTAATATTAGCACTAGTGGGCTCATGCACAACTTTCATTTAATTATATTCTAATCAGGGTATGAGGATATGAAGAAAGCAAAACTTTAAGTTTTCTGACTGTAATGAATGTTTTATGTAACATTATCCTATTGAAAAGATAAATCCATACCAATTTATTTTGACTATTGTATATTATTTTTCCTTCTTGAAAAAAAAACTAACTAGTTTACCTTATAGGGGTATGCATCTACCTATTAAGCAATAAAAATAATTATAACTTATAGGCTTGCTTTGATAATTTAATAATTTATATTATGTAAAAAATTTGGACAGTGCTTGGAACATAATACTTGTAGATATTCAATTGGTATTTGCTATTATTATTTTTTTATTTTGAGCTTCATGATAATAAGTATTATATAATATTTTAATTCATGCACATTAGTAGCCCTATTACCTGTGATAAATATTATTTCCCCCAAATATCAAGATACACCTATTTAGTGAATTCAAATCTTATATGTGATATTTAATGATCATAGAGATTTAAAGTTGAAGGGACAATCCCAATTTCTAATATAGCACTCCCATTTACATATAAGGAAACATTACTTGCGATGTTATGCAACTTTGCACACTTATTCAAATAGTTAAAGATGTGATTAGAATATGGATTTTCTCATGAAGCTCAATGCATTTATCAACACTACAAATGGCTCATTTAAATTTAAATATTAAAACTAATGCTGACAAATGCATTCTCTATCACATACTGAAATATGAAATACATGGCTATAGAAGTTAAATGCATTTCTACACTTTAAAAATACTAATATTTTTATATAAATAGAAAAATAATAATTATTCACTGTTGGGAAATTAATACTATAGGTAAGAAAAAAGATTAAACTAAAAGAGCAACCATAGCCCTGACCAGTGTGGCTCAGTTGACTGGGCATTGTCCCATGCACCAAAGGGTCATTGGTTTGATTCCCCATTAGGGCACATGCCTGAGTTACAGGCTAGATCCATGGTACTGGGCATGCAGGAGGCAGATGATTGATGTTCTACTCTCACATCAATGTTTCTCTTTCTCTATCCCTCTCCCTTCATTCTCCTGAAAAATCAATGAAAATATAATAAACAAAAAATCAACCATAACCCATTGCTTATAAGTAGATATATACATGTATATTCATTATGTTCATTTATGTTCTTATTTACTATTTTATAAATAGACTAGAGGCCCAGTGCACCAAAATTTGTGCACTCGGGAGGGAGGGGGGTATCCCTCAGCCCGTCCTGTGCCCTCTCGCAGTCTGGGACCCCTGGGGAGATAATGACCTGCTGGCTTAGGCCTGCTCCCGGGTGGCAGAGGGCAGGCCCAATCCCTAGGTGCAGCCCCTGGTCGGGCTCAGAGCAGGGCCGATTGGGGAGTTGGGGCGCCGCCCCCTGTCATGTACAGAGCAGGGCTGATCGGGAGGTTACGATGCCACCCCTAGTCACGCTCAGGGTACAGCCGATTGGGGGTTGGGGCACCGCCCCCTGTCACACTCAAGGCAGGGTTGATAGGGAAGTTGCGGTGTCACCCCCTGTCACGCACAGAGCAGGGCCGATCAGGGGGTTGGGGCATTGCCCCCTGTCATGCACAGAGAAGGGCCCATCAGGGGGGTTGGGATTCCATACCCTATCACACACAGAGCAGGGTGGATCAGGGGGTTGGGGCGCTGCCCTCTATCACCCACAGAGCAGGGCTGATGAGGGGGTTGGGGTGCCGCCACTGTCACACTCAGGGCAGGGCCAATGGGGAGGTTATGGCTCTACCCCATCACACACAGAGCAGGGCCCCTGGGGGGGGTGGTTGGGGCGCCGACCTCTATCATCCACAGAGCAGGGCCGATCAGGGGGTTGGGGCGCTGCACCCTGTCACACACAGAGCCGCAGGGCAATCAGGGGGTAGGGGAGCTCCCCACTATCAGGCACAGAGCAGGGGTGATCATGGGGTTGGGGCACCTTCCCCTGTCACGAACAGAGCAGGACAGATAGGGAGGTTGTGGCCCCACCCCCTGTCACACACAGAGCCACAGGGCGATCAGGGGGTTTGGGCACTGCCCCCTGTCACACTGATCCTGGTGCCAGGAGGCCTCGCGGCTCTTCTGATCCCAGTGCTGGGAGGCATATTACTCTTTTACTGTATAGAATAGAGGCCTGGTGCATGGGTGGGGGCCGGCTGGTTTGCCCTGAAGGGTGTCCTGGATCAGGGTGGGGGTCCCCACTGGGGTGCCTGGCCAGTCTGGCTGAGGGGCTGAGGGCCGTTTTCAGGCTGGCGGGTGACTGAAGCTCCCAATCGCTCCTTTTTTTCTTTTCTTTTTTTTTATTCTGGGCTGGCTTTAGCTCTGAGGCCTTGGCTGCTGAAAGCAGGTTTCTGGCCTTTGTTTACCTTCTGTTTGATACAATGTTGCGGTCCGGCTGGCTGAAGCCTGTCTGACTAACGCAGGTTTCTGGGGTTTTGTTTAGCTTCTATATTTGCAACATAGTTGCTTAGAGTTGCAGCTGAGAGGCTGGCAAGTCAGGCGGGGAACGTTGGAGTCCGCCCTCACTGGAGCAAGCAAGCCTCCCTGTTCGCTTCAGTGCATGGCTGCCGGCCGCCATCTTGGCTGGAAGTTAATTTGCATATCGCCCTGATTAGCCAATGGGAAGGGTAGCGGATGTACGGCTAATTACCATGTTTCTCTTTTATTAGATAGGATGCACATAGGTTTCAACTAAGAGGTAGGCTTAAACTGTACATATTATTTTGTAATGTGGGTTGTTTATTTAGGTTATAAACATATTTTCATAATGATATTTATTTATGTCATAATTTGTATTGGTTGCATATATATTACACTAGTGGCCCGGTTCACAAATTTGTGCATGGGGGGGGGGCCTCAGCCCAGCCTCAACCCTCTCCAATCGGGGACCCCTTGGGGGATATCCGACTGCCAGGTTAGGCCCAATCCCAAGGATACTGACAGCTGGATCCTAACCACTCACCTGTCTGCCTGCCTGATCATCCCTAACTGCCTCTGCCTGCCTGATCACCCCTAACTGACTCTGCCTATCTGTATGATTGCCCCTAACTGCTCTCCCCTGCTGGCCTAATATCACCCCCAACTGCTCTCTCCTGCTGGCCTGATCTCCCCCCAAATTGCCTCTGCCTGTCTGATCACTCCCAACTGCCCTCCCCTACCAGCATGATCTCGCCCAGTCTCTGTCTCTCTGCTTTTCTCAGCAGTCTTCCAGGACTCCCTGAAGCCCTGTCTCCCTCTTCTTCTTTCCCAGCTGGAAGGGGCAGGGCCAGTAGGGGCTGCTCCACCCTCTGCCCGCCCTCCCTTCCATCCAGGCCTCTTCAGGCCCAGTCTGTTTTGTTTCCATCTTTCCATCCCAGTCTCTCCCAGTCTCTAACTCTATTTGTTTTGCTCAGCAGTCCTCCAGGCCTCCCTGCCTCCCTGTCTTCCTCTTCCTCTTTCCTGGCTGGGAAGGGGCAGGGCTAGTGGGGGCCACTCCACCCTCTGCCTGCCCTCCCTTCCATCCAGGCCTCTTCAGGCACAATCTGTTTTGTTCCCTCATTCTGAGAGAGGCTCTGAGAGTGAGCTGGGAGGGAGGGAAAGAAAGGGAGAAAAGGCTGTGAGCTGGTTGGTGCTTTGTGTGTCTGTGCGTGTGTGCAGTTGTGAGTGAGTGTGAGTGCTGGCCCCGCCTCCTCCATCCCTGTCTCTGCTGCTACAAGTACCCACCCACCAGAGCCTGCTGCACACGCAGCCTGGGAATTAGGTCGAGCCTCCGGTCATTGTGGATGTGACGGACCCAGGGTTTTTATATATTAGGACTAGAGGCCCGATGCACAAAAATTTGTGCACTTGGGGGGTCCCTCAACCCGGCCTGTGCCCTCTCACAGTCTGAGACCCCTCGGGGAATGTCAACCTGCTGGCTTAGGCCCGCTCCCCCGGGGATTGGGCCTAAGCTGGCTGTCAGACATCCCTCTGGCAGCACAGGAGCCCTCAGGGGATGTCCACTTGCGAGCGGGGAGCAGGCCTAGCAGCACTCGGACATCCTTAGTGCTGCTGAGCTGTCAGCTTGTACTGGAAGGTGTCAGCCTGGCTTGTGGCTGAGCAGAGCTCCCCCATGTGGGAGCGCACCGACCACCACGGGGCATCTCCTGCATTGAGCATCTGCCCCTTGTTGGTCAGTGTGTGTCATAGTGACCAGTCATTCCCAGTCATTCTGTTCTTAGGGTCAATTTGCATATTACCTTTTTATTATATAGGATAGAGGCCTGGTGCATGGGTGGGGGCCGGCTGGTTTGCCCTGAAGGGTGTCCCAGATCAGGGTGGGGGTCCCGCTGGGGTGCCTGGTCAGCCTGGGTGAGGGGCAGAGGGCTGTTTTCAAACTGGCCACACCCCCTTCAGGGTGGGGGTCCCTGCTGGAGTGCTTGGCCCACCTGGGTGAGGGGCTGAGGGCTGTTTTAAGTCTGGCCACACCCCCTTCAGGGTTGGGGTCTCCCCTGGGGTGCCTGGCTAGCCTGGGTGAGGGGCTGATGGTTGTTTGCAGGCTGGCCATAGCGCCTTCAGTGTAGGGGTCCCCTCAGGATGCCTGGCCAGCCTGGGTGAGTGGCTGATGGCTGTTTTCCAGGCTGGGTGAGGGGCTGATGGCTGTTTTCCGGTTGGCCACAGCCCCTTCAGGGTGGGGGTCTCCCCTGGGGTGCTTGGCCAGCCTGGGTGAGGGTCTGAGGGCCTTTTTCAGGCTGGCCACAACCCCTTCAGGGTGGGGGCTTCTGCTGGGGTGCCTGGCCAGTCTGGGTGAGGGGCTGTTGGCTGTTTGCAGACTGTCCAAGCCCCCCAGCAGGGACACTTACCCCATGAATGTGTGGCCACCACTGCTTGAGTGGCTGATGGCTGTTTGCAGTCTGGTAAAGCCCCCCAGAGGGGACCCTCACTCCCTAAGGGTGTGGCTATCCTGGGTGAGGGCTGATGGCTGTTTGCAGGCTGGCCACCGCCCCCAGCCACCCAAGCTCCCAGTGGAGGCTGGCTGGAAGCAGGTATCTGGAATTTATTTATATTCTATAATTGAAACTTTGTTGCCTTGAACAGAGGCTACAGCCAGCCAGGGCAGGCAGGAAGCTTGGCTTCCTCTAGCCCCGGGGCAACCAAGACTCCTGCTTGCTCCAGCTCAGTGGCTGCTGGCCGCCATCTTTGTTAGGTTAATTTGCACATAGCTGCTCTGATTGGCTGGTGGGCATGGCTTGTGAGTGTAGTGGAGGTACGGTCAATTTGCATGTTTCTCTTTTTTTTTAGATAAGATGCTTATACCAAATCAATTTAATTCATTTCTCTTTGAAATCTTAATAGCTAGGGTCAACAGATAATAGAAAAAAAGCTCTGTCTCCTCCCTTATTTTTCAGACTTAAGCCTTTATGTTCCAGAAACTGGTATCAGGAAGGCATACCTGGATGAGGATGGGCCCTGATGGCAGGGAAAGTGTTATGATCAGCTGAGGAATATAAGTAATAAACTTGGAAACAGTGGTTTTATAAATGGCAGAAAATGGAACACTGAGTCCAATAATCTGAGGGTAAAATAACAAAGAGAGAGTAAGCCTCTCCATCATCCTAGGCCCAGAGCGGCCTGGGTCTTGGAACGTGACAGAGGGTGCACATCGAGCTGAGGGGGACTCCCCTCCTCCCCCTGTGCACGAATTTTGTGCACTGGGCCCCTAGTCTCTATATAATTGTTTCCTGAGAACCAAGCAGAGGGATGACCAGAAAAGGCATATATATTCTCACAGGTGTGGTGGGGAGTGGCAATTCTAATGGAACATAAGCAACTATATGACAGTGACCAATCCAGGGTCTTGACAGAGTTGGAACTCCAATTATAAATCTTCCACCAAATTTCCATACTGAAAACAAAGAATAGAGAAAAACAAAGACTAGTGTAAAATTATATGAGGATATGATCAGAGTAAGGGCAGAACTACATTGTTTCCTGTCTCTCTGTGAATCTAATTTTTTTTTTTCCATCTATCACAACTATCTGTATGAAAAGATCTGGAAGTTTCCCAACTCATGCTGTTGCCTCCTTTTTTGGATGTTCTTCTGCAGCTCTGTATGACCCTTTTGAATCCAACATCAAAATAAATATTGTGTATATTTTCCTTATAGAATGCATTTTTATCACTCAATAGAGCACTCCTCGCTTTTTCTCCAAACTAATGGCAAATTATTGAGAATACTAGTAATGCTCCTTGGGTCTCACTGGGTGTATCCACAGGCACTGTGATCCACATATCTGTCCTTTGGGCAGTCTGTCACAGTGCAAGCGAACAGGGGAAGCTCAGTGCCAAAAGCAATGTTTGGGGACCTGCACATTGTGAATGTCCTGCCAACCATGTGGGCCTTGAGAAGTAGAGCAGGGGAACTGTCAGGATCACACCTAGCATGCTGACAGGTGGAAAACACTGGAGAAAAATTGGAGTGTGCATCTTCCAAGAGGAGACAGCATGAAATGCCTTATTCTCCCCCTTCGAATGGGGCATTTCCTGTTTCTAAAAGACAAAGGTAGAAATAATAATAGTCACAAATACAAAGCTGTAGTTTACCCACCTCTGACATTTTTCTTTGTGCTCCAAATTCAAATTTGTTTTATTCGATCTAAGCATAAAAGTCTGTGGCCATTTCATAGAAAAATACCATAAAATCACTGGTAAGGATTAGCTATACTGGCTAATTAAGGGTGTTTACTTTTTAAAAAATTTCATTTGTCCTCCCCTGCTTACTACATCAGATAGAAAAAGGCAGTCGGTTGTGCTAGTGCAGCATTATTGAAACAGTATTCACACCCCATTCCAATAGATGGCTCACACACTGTAATTCCTGTTAAAAACTTAATTAAATCGCATGATTTGTTAGCTTGTGTTAGATGTTGAGAAAAGCAGTCTGGAAAACTGTACATTCTGTGTAAGACCAAGCGAGCTGCTTCAGAGAAAGGACTTTTGGTCTTGTGTAAATTTTACTAACTACTGAATTGCTAACAGGCTCTTTGTTGTATGTTCTTATACTCTTAAGAAATTCCACATTACTTGAAAAACACACACAGTATTTTAAAGGAAGAAAAGGCAGTGGGTATTTTGTTAAACAAATCAACGTATTAAATAATGATATTTTCCTGTGATATCTAGCAGATACTGCTACATTTCTATAACTATTAGCCTAAAAAAGTATTTTACAACATAATCTACCTCTAATTTTTCTTTCTCTGAAACCAACTGTCAAGTTTATTTTTTTCCATGCTTTCAAACAAATGCATATCTTTCTGGGATTGCTTTAAAGAGCAAAACCTTAAGTTAGGCTTTCCACATTCTTTCTGATTTATGGTTTATTAAACTCAAGCAAATTCACTCATTGAAATCAATCTGGGGTAAAACCCCCCTGGTCTATAATTTAAGATTATTTAACTATTTACTGGCAAATAATTAGATAGCATAATCATTGACTGAACCTCAATCTTCATTTTTTTGAAATACTCTTACATATTATGTTGTGGGTGAGACTAGAGAAAGAAGAGAAAAATAGCAGCAGGCACCAGACAACTGAGCCATTCTGCAACTCTTAAATAGCATGTATAAGTTAAAATGCCTTTGAAAAGATTGAGAGAAAACTGAATAGCAGAATTGTCTAAGATGTTTCATATTTGTGGACAGCCACACAGAGCCACACATATGTGCATGGGCATACACACACACACACACACACACACACACACACATCTCACACTTCTTGAAATGAATTCATCAGAGAGCTTCTCCTTAATTTAGGCCCAAGATAGAAAAAAAATCAGTTTTTATTTCTTTTTCCTGACACTATTATATCAAAACAGTCTCCAGGCATTAGTCAGTATTTGTTATCTTTAAGGCCAGAGATAATGATCCCATTCAATCAGAGCACATGAATAATTCAAGTCCCAACTTCACATAATTTCTAGCTCTACTTTTAAAACCAGTAGAAGTACCATTTGTATCATTTACTTATTTTTGGTGACAAAGGAGGTGGAGGTTTTTTGTTTGTTTTTTTTTGGTGTGCGTGTGTGTGTGTGTGTGTGTGTGTGTGTGTGTGTTTTCCAGGAAAGAGAGCCTCTTGGCTCTTTCATTTCAAACTGATCAAAGATGAGCCCAAAATAGCATGTATTTGTATGAAATATGAAAAAGCCTGATGCTCCAAGGGTGATATTTCAGTTGCCTTTCTGGATCATTTCTATATAAACTTGTTGAGGGTCTTTTAATAACTGCAAATGCTTTAATATCATTTTACACACTACTGCTTGGTAACAATTATGGTGTCTGCAAGACCATTGAACCTGTCATTTTGGGGTTCATTTCTGAAATGTGCAATCTGCAAAGTACATTTGAAAGAGCAATAGACTCTTTTTAGCACTAAAGAGAATTTGAAATAATTTAATTGTAAATGCTGTTTCTCATTTCTAATATAAACAATGAAAGTCAATTAAAAAGAGCACCATTTTTTTTCTCGAAGTCAGCTCTGTCCTGTACAACTTTCTGCAATGAAGGATATGTTTTTATTTATATTGTCCAATATGGAAGCCAATAGTCATGTGTGTCTATTGAGCACTTGAATGTGACTAATGCACCCAATTTAAATTATATTTAATTTTATTAATTTAAATATAAATAGTCACATGTAGCCAGTGGCTTCCTCAAAGCCCTTAAGTCCTGAAGGAAAATGGCTATCCTATATAATAAAGAGATAATATGCAAATTAATCATCAGGCCCTCACAAGATGGCTGCCTACAACCAGGCCGGCAAGGGGGTTAGTGAGGGATGACCAAATGACTGAAGAAGCAGGCTGCGTGGGGTGACCAGGCTGGCAGGGAGGGGGAATTTGGGGGTGATTTGGCCAGCAGAGGGGGGCAGTTAGGGGCAATCAGGCTGGCACGCAGAGGCAGTGAGGGACGATCAGGATGTCAGGGGGTGGTGGTTAGGGTGACCAGACAGGCAGGCAGGTGAGTGATTAGGAGTCAGTGGTCCAGAATTGTGAGAAGGATGTCCTACTGCCAGTTTAAGGCGGATCCGCCGGAATCCGGCCTGAACAGGCAATCAGACATCCCCCAAAGGGTCCCAGATTGGAGAGGGTGCAGGCTGGACTGAGGGCCCCCTCCCCATGCACAAATTTTGTGAAACAGGCCTCTATTTGGATTATAAATATCAACAGGTATATATACTTTTTATTAAGGTATTTCAATTTTTCTTTTAACTTTATCATTTATATTAAAAGTCTCATGTTCTTATTATAGATTATCAAGATATTTGTGATGAATCCATAATGTATTTTCTTTTGCTAATTCATTTGGAAAAATTGGAGTGAAATAATGTTCCAATTGCTGTTTTTGGTAAGATGTATTATAATGAATGGTATGTTATACAAACATTAGAATGAATCAAGAAGCAATAGATAAATTAAATGAGAGAAAGCTGTTATTTATATCTCAATAGCTCATAGTAAACAAAATGTCTTATCAATTTAGAGGACCTTGATAAGAAACTTTATTTGGGATATATACCCTAAGAAAATATCTGGTCTTCAATAAGCTAATTAGCATTTTAAAAAATGTAAAATTACTAAATTTTAGGAATTGTAGGAGTGGTAATTGATACTCTTATTTATTGTACTCTTTTAGTGGGTTTTGGCTCACTCCCATGCAGAATATTCTAAAGAAGAAGAGGAATTAGTAAAGTAAAAATTAAATGATAAGAGTCAGGAAAATTTATTGATATGTCTCTCAATTTTACTAGCATTTCAAGTTCATAAACAACTATATGCATTGTCTGAATCAGCTGTCCATAGAAGGAAGGTAATTATCAAATACCAAGTTCCAGAGGCATTTATTAACTTCCAGGTACAGTCCAAATGCATGTTTGTAATTTCATATTAGTGATTAATTAAGGGCCACTTGGGAGAATTTTAAGCTCTTAAAATGGATTAGTGAAAGTAAACAACGGGCCAAATGAGTTTTGTAAATTGAGTTTTACAAGATAAGGAGTGGACTTTGAAAAGGACTTAAAGAATCAAACATCATTGATTTCTTCATCACAGCCTTAAAATGAGGGGTGTCATTAGAGGATTTGAGAAGAATCATCAACCAAATGTTGGCACTATATACATAGTAGCTGAAATGTGATGTGTTGTACCAATAATTAGTGTCAAAACCCCAGAAACAAAATCAGTGGCACTTCATGGTTAGAAGTTAAGTTTTAGATGAAAGGATCCTTTCCCTATAATAGTGATTAATTTAGGAAGTATCTCATTGCTATTTTTTCTAACAGAAGGCAATATTCTTTTTATTTTTTATTTTTATTTTATTTTTTTTATTGCTAAAAGTATTACAAAGGGTATTACATATGTGTCCCCCCCCCCCCCACTGCCCTTGACAATCCCATGGCCTCCCTTACCCCCCAGTGTCTTATGTCCATTAGTTATGCTTATATGCATGCATACAACTCCTTCGGTTGATCTCTTACCCCCCTCCCTCCTGCCCCCCAACCCTCCCTGGCCTTCCAGCTGCAGTTTGACAATCAGTTTGAGGCAGCTCTGCCTCTGTATCTATTATTGTTGAAAAGTTTGTAATGGCCTTTATTATCCATGAATGAGTGAGATCATGTGGTATTTTTCCTTCATTGACTGGCTTATTTCACTTAGCATAATGCTCTCCAGGTCCATCCATGCTGTTGCAAATGATAAGAGTTCTTTCTTTTTTACAGCAGCATAGTATTCCATCGTGTAGATGTAACACAGTTTTCTAATCCATTCATCTACTGATGGGCACTTGGGCTGTTTCCAGATCTTAGCTATGGTGAATTGTGCTGCTATGAACATATGGGTGCACATATCCTTTCTGATTGGTGTTTCTGGTTTCATGGGATATATTCCTAGAAGTGGGATCACAGGGTCAAATGGGAGTTCCATTTCCAGTTTTTTGAGGAAACTCCATACTGTCCTCCATAGTGGATGCACCAGTCGGCATTCCCACCAGCAGTGCACAAGTGTTCCTTTTTCTCCACATCCTCTCCAGCACTTGTCGTTTGTTGAATTGTTGATGATAGCCATTCTGACAGGTGTGAGATGGTACCTCATTGTTGTTTTGATTTGCATCTCTCAGATGATTAGTGACTTTGAGCATGTTTTCATGTCTCTTGGCTTTCTGAATGTCCTCTTTTGAAAGGTGTCTATTTAGATCCTTTGCCCATTTTTTGATTGGATTGTTTATCTTCTTTTTGTTAAGTTGTATGAGTTCCCTATAAATTTTGGAGATTAGGCCCTTATCAGATATGACATTGGCAAATACGTTTTCCCACGCAGTGAGTTTTCTTGTTGTTTTGTTGATGGTTTCTTTTGCTGTGCAGAAGCTTTTTATTTTGATGTAGTCCCATTTGTTCATTTTCTCTTTAGTTGCAAGTGCCCTAGGAGCTGTATCAGTGAAGAAATTGCTTTGGCATATGTCTGAGATTTTGTTGCCTTTGGATTCTTCTAGAATTTTTATGGTTTCCTGTCGTACATGTAAGTCCTTTATCCATTTTGAGTTTATTCTTGTGTATGGTGTAAGTTGGTGGTCTAGTTTCATTTTGCATATATCTGTCCAATTTTCCCAACACCATTTATTGAAGAGACTATCTTGGCTCCATTGTATGTTCTTCCCTCCTTTGTCAAATATTAATTGAGCATATTGGTTCGGGCTAATTTATGGACTCTCTATTCTATCCATTGATCTATATGTCTGTTCTTGTGCCAGTACCAGGCAGTTTTGAGAACAGTGGCTTTGTAATACAGCTTGATATCTGGCATTTAGATCCCACCTACTTTGTTCTCTCTCAGGATCGCTGCAGCAATTCGGGGTCTTTTTTTTATTCCAGATGAATTTTTGGAGAGTTCGTTCTAGATCTTTGAAGTAGGCTCTTGGTATTTTAATGGGAAGTGTGTTGAATTTATAGATTGCTTTGGGTAGTATGGACATTTTAATGATGTTGATTCTACCAATCCAAGAACATGGTATGTTCTTCCACTTCTTTATGACTTCTTCTATCTCTTTTTTCAACATCCTGTAGCTTTCTGAGTAGAGGTCTTTTACCTCTTTAGTTAAGTTTATTCCTAGATAGCTTAAATTTTTGGTGTGATGGTAAATGGGATTGTTTTTATAATCTCTCTTTCTGAAAGTTCACTATTGGTGTATAGAAATACCTCAGATTTCTTGGGGTTAATTTTGTATCCTGCTACATTGCCAAATCCATGTATTAAGTCTAGTAGTTTTTTGATGGAGTCTCTAGGGTTTTGTATGTATAATATCATGTTGTCTGCAAATAAGGACAGTTTTACTTCCTCTTTTCCACTTTGGATGCCTTTATTTCTTCTTCTTGTCTTATTGCAATGGCTAGTACTTCCAATACTATGTCAAACAGGAGTGGTGAGAGTGGGCATCCCTGTCTTGTTCCTGTTCTTAGGGGAAATGGTGTTAGTTTATGTCCATTGAGTATGATGTTGGCTGTGGGCCTCTCATATATGGCTTTTATTATGTTGAGGTATGATCCTTCTATTCCCATCTTGCTGAGAGTTTTTATCAAAAATGGGTGTTGGATTTTGTCGAATGCTTTTTCTGCATCAATTGATATGACCATGTGGTTTTTTTCTTTCAATTTGTTTATGTGATGTATTACGTTTATTGATTTACGGATGTTGTACCATCCTTGCATCCCTGGGATAAATGCTACTTGGTCATGGTGTATGATCCTTCTGATGTACTGCTGGATCCGATTTGCTAAGATTTTGTTGAGGATTTTGGCATCTATGTTCATGAGGGATATTGGCCTGTAATTCTCTTTCATTGTATTGTCTTTACCTGGTTTTGGTATTAGGGTAATGCTGGCTTCATAGAATGTGCTTGGAAGTGTTCCTTCCTCTTGAACTTTTTGTAGTAGTCTGAGGAGGGTAGGCTTTAGTTCTTCCTTGAAAGTTTGGTAAAACTCCCCTGAGAAGTCGTCTGATCCTGGGCTTTTGTTTGCTGGAAGCTTTTTGATGACTGCTTCAATTTCTTCCATAGTTATTGGCCTATTGAGATTTTTAGATTCTTCCTGATTGAGTTTTGGAATGTTGTATTTTTCTAGGAATATGTCCATTTCCTCCAGGTTGTCTAGTTTGTTGGAGTAGAGTTGTCCGTAGTATTGTTTAACAATCATTTGTATTTCTGTGGGGTCTGTTGTGATTTCGCCTCTATCGTTTCTGATTTTGTTTATTTGGGTCCTCTCTCTTTGCTTCTTGGTGAGCCTGGCTAGAGGTTCATCAATCTTGTTTATCCTTTCAAAGAAGCAGCTCTTGGTTTCATTGATTTTCTGTATTGTTTCTTTGGTCTCTATGTCATTGATTTCTGCTCTAATCTTTATTATCTCCTTCCTTCTGCTCACTCTGGGGTTTTCTTGTTGCTCTCTTTCTAATTCTTTGAGTTGTAGAGTTAGATGATTTACTACCATTTTTTCTTGTTTTTTGAGATAGGCCTGTAGAGCTATAAACTTCCCTCTCAGGACTGCTTTCATTGTGTCCCAGAGGTTTTGGATTGTTGTGTTTTCATTGTCATTAGTGTCCAGGATGTTATTAATTTCTTCTTTGATCTCATTGGTAACCCAATCAATATTTAATAACATGCTATTCAGCTTCCAAGTGTTTGAGTATTTTGGGTTGTTTTTATTGTAGTTTATTTCTAACATTAAGCCATCGTGGTCTGAGAAGATGCTTTTTATGATTTCAATCTTCTTGAATTTGTGGAGACTTTGCTTGTGACCCAATATGTGGTCTATTTTTGAACATGTCCCATGAGCACCTGAAAAGAATGTATATTCCATGGCTTTGGGGTGATGTGTTCTGAAGATGTCAATTAAGTCCATCTGATCTAGTGAGTCATTTAGGATTGCTGTTTCTTTGCTGATTGTTTGTCTAGAGGATTTATCCAGTGATTTCAGTGGTGTATTAAAGTACCCTACTATGATTGTATTGTTGTCAATCTCTCCTTTGATATCTTCCAGGAGTTTTTTTAATTAATTTGGGTGCTCCTGCATTGGGTGCATATAAGTTTATCAGGGTTATATCTTCTTGTTGTATTGATCCCTTTAGTATTATGAAGTGGCCTTCCTTATCTCTTGTTATGGCCTTCACTTTCAGATGTATTTTGTCCGAAATAAGTATTGCTACCCCAGCTTTCTTTTCCTTTCCATTTGCCTGAAAGATATTTTCCATCCCTTCATTTTTAGTCCGTGTGAGTCCCTTCTAATGAGTTGGGTCTCTTGTAGACAACAGATATATGGGTCATGTTTTTTTATCCATTCAGCCACTCGATGTCTTTTGGTGGGAGCATTTAGTCCGTTTACGTTTAAAGTTATTATTGAAAGGTACTTGTTTGTAGCCATTTCTTTTTGTGTGTGTGGTTGTTTTCTTTCTGAGGTTTTAATTTCTTCTTTTTACACCAGTCCCTTTAGCATTTCTTGCATGGCTGGCTTGGTGGTGACGAATGCCCTTAGCCTTTTTTTTGTCTGTGAAGCTTCTTATTTCCCCTTCAATTTTGAATGATAGCCTTTCTGGATAGAGTATTCTTGGATTCAGTCCTTTGCTTTGCATCACTTTGTAAATTTCCGTCCATTCTTTTCTGGCCTGATGTGTTTCTGTTGAAAAATCATTTGATAATCTAATGGGAAATCCCTTGAATGTAACTTTCTGTCTCTCTCTTGCAGCCTGTAAGATTCTCTCTTTGTCCTGCACATTTGCCATGGTAATTATGATGTGTCTTGGTGTGGGTCTTTTCGGGTTCACCTTGTTTGGGACTCTCTGGGCTTGTGTGACTTTTTTGTTCCCCACCTCAGGGAAGTTTTCTGATATTATTTCTTCGAATACGTTTTCTAATCCTTGTTCCTCTTTCTGTTGTTCTGGCACACCTATTATTCGTATGTTGTTTCGTTTCATGTTGTCCCAAAGCTCCCTTAGGCTCTCCTCCTGTCTTTTAATTTTTTTCTCCAATTGCAGTACAGTTTGGGTGTGTTTTGCTTCCTTGTCTTCTAATTCACTAATTCGGTCCTCTGCTTCTCCTAGTCTACTGTTGATACTTTCAATGGTGTTTTTTATTGCAGCTATATCGCTCTTCATTTCTTCTTGGATCTTAAGTTGTTGATTTTTTCATCTGTTTCTTCTAGCTTCTTGCATATGGTATTGATTTTTTCCTCCATCCGGTGTATGTACTCTAGGATCCTTATTCTGAATTCTTTTTCCATCATGTTGCATGCCTCTGTCTCACTTAGCTGCTTTTCTGGCGAGCCCTCCTTTTCTTTCCTTTGGGGGTTTCTTTGTCTACCCATGTTTGATCTCTCTGACATATCTAGTTGTTGAGTCATTCAGTGGCTGCTCCCTGGGTGGCAGTGGCTGCTCCCTGGGTGGCAGTGGCTCCTCGGGCTGTTTTTGCTCCTTGGGCGGTTGTGGTAGCAGCTGTTCCTCTGTTTGTAGCAGGGCCTCTGTTGGGTGCTGTTCACAGCTGTGGTGGCTCTTCTGGCTGGTGGAGGGAGGCTTCACACACAGTAACTGTTCCCCAGACAGAGCTTGTGGTGATCAGGAGGCTGTTGTTGCTTGAATCTTTGGGGGAAGTCTAACCTTTCCGTGGGGGGAAGCAGGTCTCGTCTGAGTTAATGTAGTCGCGCTGCTTGAGAGCCGTTGCCTCTGGGTTAGTTGCCGATCTCTGGATGCCGGTAACAGCTACTCAAGATGGCGCGGTCTCGCGGCTGAGCCGGCGCCCCGTGGGAGGTTTCAGCCTCAATCTCTAACCGTCCCCATTTTCTAGGAGTTCTCTGTCTTTCCTGGCTGCTGATTGTCTCTCAGCTGAATCCCCTCTGCTTATTTGGGCTGTTTGTTACCCATTTCAGCTGCTCACCCTTATCTGCTCCTGGACAAAGCACCAACACGTCCGTCTAAACCTCCACCATTTTTTCAAGTCTCATTCATTGCTATTCTTTAGAGGAGTTACTAAATGGTTAAATAAACTTACGTTAGTGGATTTCTAAGTTGGATAATTAAAGAGTTGCTAGATACAGTACAATGTTTATATATATTGTCTACTATAGTTTTGTTAAGAAGTGGTATTTATAGAGTTTCAATTTCAATATGGTTTTCAATACTTTTGAGTTTTAATTTTTTTCTTAATTTTTTATTGTTTAAAGTATTACATATACTATTACATAAGTCTCCTTTTTCCCCTGTTGACCTCTCCCCAGCAAAACTCACGCACCAGCATATGTTCCCACCACCCTACTGTCTGTTTTCATTGGTCATGCTCATATGCATGGATACAAGTCCTTTGGTTCTTATCTTAACCCCCATTGCCTTCCCTCTAAGGTTTGACAGTCTGTTCCATGCTTCCCTCTCTTGATATGTTTTTGTTCATCAGTTTATTTTGTTTGTTATATTCCACAAATGAGTGAGGTTATGTGATATTTATCTTTCTCCAACTGGCTTATTTTGCTTAGCATGATGCTCTCCGGGTCCATCCAGGCTATTACAAATGGCAAGAGTTCTTTCTTTTTTACAGCAATGTAGTATTCCATTGTGTAGATTTACCATAAGTTTTTAATCCACTCATCTGATGATGGGCACGTAGGATGTTTCCAAATCTTAGCTATTGCAAATTGTGCTGCTATGAACATAAGGGTGCATATTGTTCTTTCTGATTGGTGTTTCTGATTTCTTGAGATATCTTCCTAAAAGTGAGATTACTGTGTCAAATGGGAGTTCCATTTTTAATTTTTTGAGGAAACTCCTACTGTTTTTCACAGTGGTTGCACCAATGTGCATTCCCACCAGCAGTGCAAGAGGGTTCCATTTTCTCTACATCCTCACCAGCACCTGGTTGATTTGCTGATGATAGCCATTCTGACAGGTGTGAGATGGTATCTCATTGTCATTTCAATTTTCATCTCTCAGATTATTACTGATTTTGATCATTTTATTATATGCCCTTTGGCCTTCTGTATGTCCACTTTTGAAAAGTGTCTATTTAGGTCCTTTGCCCATTTTTTGATTAGATTGTTTATCTTCCTTTTGTTAAGATATATGAGTTCCCTATACACTTTGGAGATTAGGCCCTTATCGGATATAACATTGGCAAATATGTTCTCTCATGCAATGGGCTTTCTTGTTGTTTTATTGATGGTTTCTTTTGCTATGCAGAAGCTTTTTATTTTGATGTAGTCCCATTTGTTTATTTTCTCCTTAGTTTCCATTGCCTGAGGAACTGTATCAGTAAAGATATTGCTATATCGTATGTCTAATATTTTTGATGCCTATGGATTCTTCTAAGATTTTTATGGTTTCCCATCTTATGTTTAAGTCCTTTTTCCATTTTGAGTTTATTTTTGTGTATGGTGTAAGTTGATGGTCTAGTTTCATTTGTTTGCATGTATCTGTCCAATTTTCCCAACACCATTTATTGAAGAAACTGTCTTGACTCCATTGTATTCTCTTGCCTCCTTTGTCAAAATTAATTGAGCATAATGGCTTGGGTTGATTTCTGGGTTCTCTGTTCTGTTCCATTGGTTTATATGTCTGTTCTTGTGCTAGTACCAGGCAGTTTTGAGGACAGTGGCTTTGTAATATAGCTTTATATCTGGTATTGTGATCTTTCCAACTTTGTTCTTCTTTCTCAATATTGCTGCGGCTATTTGGGGGTCTTTTTTTTTTTTATCCCAGATGTATTTTTGGAGAGTATGCTCTAGATCTGTGAAATATGCCATTGGTATTTTTATGGGGATTGTATTAAATCTAAAGGTTGCTTTGAATTGTATTGGTATTTTAATGATGTTGATTCTACCAATCCATGAACACGGTATATTCTCCCATTTGTTTATGTCTTCCTCTATCTCTTTTTTTCAATGCACCATAGTTTTCTGAGTACAGGTCTTTTACCACCTTAGTTAAGTTGACTCCTAGGTATCTTAATTTTTTTGGTGCAGTGGTAAATGGAATTGATTTTTGTTGTTGTTGTTTCTCTTTCTGTGAGCTCATTATTGGTGTATAAAAAAGCCATAGATTTCTGGGTGTTAATTTTGTATCCTCCTATATTGCCAAATTCATTGATTAAATCTAGTAGGTTTTTTATGGAGTGTTTAGGGTTTTCTATGCAGAATATAATGTCATCTGTGAATAATGACAGTTTTACTTCTTTTACAATTTGGATGCCTATTATTTCTTCTTCTTGTCTAACTGCTATGGCTAGCACTTTCAGTACTATGTTGAACAGGAGCGGACACCCTGGCTTGTTCCTGTTCTTAGGGAAAATGGTTTTAGTTTTTGCCCATTGAGTATGATGTTGGCTGTATGTTTGTCATATAAGGCTTTTGTTATGTTGCAGTGTGTTCCCTCTATTCCCACTTTGCTGAAAGTTTTTATCAATAAAGGGTGTTGGATTTTGTCAAATGTTTTTTTCTACATTAATTTATATGATTATGTGATTTTTATCTCTCAATTTGTTTATGTGATGTATCACGTTTATTGATTTGCAAATATTTTACCATCCTTGTATCCCCGGAATAAATCCCACTTAGTCATGGTGTATGATCTTTCTAATGTAATGCTGTATCCAATTTGCTACAATTTTGTTGAGGATTTTAGCATCTATGTATCTGGTTTTGGAATTAGGGTAATGGTGACTTTATAGGAAGAGTTTGGAAGTGTTCCTTCTTGAATTTGTTGGAATAGTCTGAAGAGGATAGGTTTTAGTTCTTTTTCAATGATTGGTAAAGCTCCCCTGTGAAGCCATTTTACCCAGGGCTTTTGTTTGCTAGAAGTTTTTTTGTTGTTGTTGTTTTCTTTTTGTTGTTTTTTTTTGTTTTGTTTTTTTTGTTTGTTTGTTTGTTTGTTTTTGTTGTGTGTGTGTGTGTGTGTGTTTTATTATTACTGTTTCAATTTCTTCCATAGTTAATGGCCTATTCAGACTCTTTTGTCCTACCTGAGCGAGTTTTGAAAGGTCATATTTTTCTAGGAATATGTCCATTCTTCTAGTTTGACCAGTTTGTTGGAATAGAGTTGTTCATAGTATTTTTTTTTACAATCCTTTATATTTCTGTGGAGTCTGTTGTAATTTTGCCTCTTTCATTTCTGATTATGTTAATTTAGGTCCTCTCTCTTTGCTTCTTGGTGAGCCTGGTTAGAGGTTCATCAATCTTGTTTATCCTTTCAAAGAACCAGCTCTTGGTTTTATTTATCTTTTGTATCGTTTTTGGTTTGTTTGTTTCTTTGTTTTTGGTCTCCATTTCATATATTTCTTCTCTGGTCTTTGTTAGCTTCTTCCTTCTACTCACTCTGGGCTTTTCTTGTTGCTCTCTTTATAATTCTTTAAGTTATAGAGTTAGATAATTTATTACCAATTTTTCTTGTTGTTGTTGTTGTTGTTTTTTTAGGTATGCCTATAATGCTATGAACTTTCTTTCAGGGCTGCTTTCACTGTGTCCTGTAGGTTTTGGATTATTGTCTTTTCATTGTCATTTGTTCATAGGATTTTTTTTCTTATTTGATCCCTTTGGTAACACAATCATTGTTTAATAACATGATTTTTATCCACCAAGTGTTTGAATTTTTTTTTTGCAGTTTATATATTTAATTAGAGGATGTGAGTGTGAGGCAGTCCGCGTTTCTAAAATTCAATGACATGAATTTTAGCTATTACTTTGCCAAAGAAATGGAATTTACAGATATCATTTAAAAGAGCATTCAGCTTAATATTAAAAACTCTGGCTACCAAGTCAGGTCTGTTTTCAACTTTTTGCCAGCATTGTAAATTGTTTGCAATATCTGCCCATTTGGGGTTGCCTGTCATGGTTATGAATTAATAGGGCTTGCCATACTTCTTTACAATTGCCATAGCATCCTGATATCACTGCTGCATATTTCTGGGGCTACCCTCAAAAGATGATAGTAGTATTATCATTTTACCAATTGGCACATTGTCATTTTCACATCTAGATTTGAGATAATCCATCAAACTATATTTTTCAACTCTCAACTGAGATTGGTTTGCTTTGATGAAATTTATCCAATTGGCCTCAATTTTTGAATATGAATCCACAATAAACTGTTGAGTTAATTTTCCTGCATTTAAAATAGGATTGAACATGTCCTGCACAAAGAGATGAAATCCATAATACTGCATCTGTGTGACTCGTGTCCTTACATTTTGTCTAGTATTATTGTTGATTACACTGTTGTCTCTGAGTCTTAATGCAATATCTGTTCCCCAGCCTTCTTCATCATGTGGAAAAAGAATAGGATATGTCATTGCATCTAATGTAGGAAACAGGATATTGATTTGTTTTGTTGTAGTGGCATTTGGATTATTGGGATCTGGTTTACAATGAATGAGCAAGTCCCTTTCAAAAGGAGGTTCTCCATCTTCGTTTCTGAATATGACAGCAACGTTGGTTACATGGGGAGAATTATATCTACCTGGGTCACTGTTATGATTGTATTTCATTGCCATTGTTAGTTCTGTGGGAGCAATACCTTTTGCTGCTGCTTCAGATCGGGATTCCTTTTCTACCTCATGTAGCATCTTGTACTATTTTGTTAATTCATTTATTTCATACATGAGGTTGTTGATGTTGATCATGAGTCTTTTTGAGACTTTATGTGCCCTGTTTTTCTGGCATTGCTAATCTTTTACTTGTAGCTTTGGCCATATCCAAAATATAGAGTTGAGCAAACTTCTGAGAAACACCATCCAAAGGATGTAAAGTTCTAGTACAGTGATAAACTTGTCCGTGTATTCTAAAACAGTATGGCCCATATCCTGATGGCGATGCAATATTTGCACTCGTGGAAGCAAAAGCAAAAGAACTATTTATAGAATGAATATTTTCCATGAAATTTTTACTGTCTGAATCTTCTTTTGTCATTAATCTTTTTAAATATGCTGGGTAATCAGGAAAATGTATATCATTTGGACAGACTTTCCCTTTGCTACAACATGGAGTAAATTTCCCATAGGATGGTTTTTCATCAGAGAAATTTAGTGATAGGCAAAATTCACATCTAACAGTCATTCCACCACAACTATGTTCAAGAATTGCATCCTCATGTACTCCATTTTTGCTGAGAAGGCAGTTCCTACCAGTATTGGTAATACTTGTTGATGACTGTTCTCTAGACATATTCTGTCATTGCCACCACCTTCTTTCAACTTCAAAGGCACGTTAGTCTTTAGACATTTTCTGTCTATAATACCGGTGTTTTTTAGCATCAGAGCGACGTTTTTCCAGTAGCTGGTGTTCAGATACATTCTGTTGCAGGCGTCGCCTTCTTTTAAGATCAGATGCACACTGCTCTGCAGACATTTTCTTTTGGCTGCAGAGCTAGGTTGTATCAGCAGTTGTCCTTTAGACATAGTCCCACCTCTCTACTGTCACGGTCTGAGATGCAGGTGAATGAGAGTCTTGGCTGTCAGGCTGCTGAGAGCTGTCTGACCAAAGGCTGATTCTGGCTGATTTTGTGGGGGTGGAACTTCCTTCTCCCGGCTGTCAGTTTCCACAGCTATGATGAGGAAGCTGGGGTGACAGAGGGTGCTGCGCCCTCCAAGCCACCCTCTCTCTCACTCTGCTCTATGTCCAGAGGCCTCCTGCTCTGCCAAGTCCTCCAAACCTCCTACTCTCCGCCCGCTCTACTGCTCTGGTCTCCACTGGCAAGGTCCTGGAAGCCCACAGGCATGGCTTGGTGTGGCCGGCCTCACCTCCAGGGCTGGCAAATGTCCCAGGATCCTGCAGGCGTGGCTTGGCATGGCAAGCCTCGCCTCCTGGGCCGGCGAAGTTCCTGGGCGCTCATGGGCCTGGCTTGGCGTGGCAGGCCTCACCTCTCGGGGCCAGCAATGGTCCCGGGAGCCCGCGGCCGCCGTCTTCTCCTGGGGTGCTTGACACCTGCGTATGCAAATTAACCTGCCATCTTTGTCAGGTTAATTTGAATTCTCACTCTGATTGACTGGTGAGAATAGCAGAGGGGCGGTTAATTTACATGTTTCTCTTTTATTATATAGGATATTATGACAATGTGACCTGGGAAGAAGCTTGATATGATTTCAATCTTTTTGAATTTGACAAGACTTTGCCTGTGTTCCAATATGTGATCTATCTTTGAAAATGTCCCATGTGCACTTGAGAAGAATGTGTATTCTGTAACTTTGGGGTGAAATGTCCTGAAGGTGTCAATTAAGTCCACCTGATCTAGTGAGTTGTGTAGTATTGCTGTTTCTTTGCTGATTTTTTTTTTTTGAGGATTTATCCAGTGAGGTCAATGGGTCATTAAAGTAGCCTACTATGATTGTATTGTTGTGGATCTCTCTCTTGATATCTTCCAGAAGTTTTTTTTTTTTTTTTTTTTTTTAATGTATTTGGGTGCTCCTGCATTGGGTGCATATATGTTTACCAGAGTTATATCCTCTTGTTGTACCAATCCCTTTAGTATTATGAAGTGGCCTTCCTTATCTCATGTTTTGGCCTTCACTTTGAGGTCTATTTTGTCAGATATAAGTACTGCAACCCCAGCTTTTTTTATTCATTTCCATTTCCTAAAAATTTTTTTCTATCTCTTCACTTTCAGTGTGTGTGAGTCCTTGTTCTGAGGTGGGTCTCTTATAGACAGCATATATATTAGTCATGTTTTCTTACCCATTCAGCCACTCTATGTCTTTTGATTGGAGCATTTATTCCATTTTTGTTTAATGTTATTATTGATAGGTACTTGTTTGTAGCCATTTTTATTTTTCATGCCTGTGTTCCTTCTTCCCTTTATATTTCTTCTTTTTACAACAGTCCCTTTAGCATTCCTTGCATTGCTGGCTTGTTAGTGATAAACTCCCTCAGTTTTTTTGTTTTTGTTTTTTGCCTGTGAAGCTCTTGATTTCCCCTTCAATTTTGAATTATATCCTTGCTGGATAGAATATTCTTGGATTCATTCCCTTGCTTTGCATCACTTTGTATACTTCATTTAATTACCTTCTGGCCTGATGTGTTTCTGTTGAGAATTCATTTTATAATCTAATGGGAGATTCTTTGTAGGAAACTCTGTCTCTCTCTTGCAGCCTTTTAAGATTCTATATTTGTCATTAACATTTGCCATTGTAAATACGAAGTGTTTTGGTGTGGTTCTTTTTGGGTTAATTTTGATTGGGACGCTGTGTGCTTGTGTGACTCTTTTCTTCCCCAAATCAGGGAAGTTTTCTTTCATTATTTCTCCAAATATGTTTTGTAATCCTTGATCCTCTTCTTATCCTTCTAGCCCTCATATTATATGTATGTTACTTGGTTTCATGTTGTTCCAAAGCTCCTTTAGGCTCTCCTCCTGCTTTCTAATGTTTTTCCCTAATTGCTGCTCAGATTGGGTTTGTTTTCTTACCCTATCTTGTAATTCACTAATTTGGTCTTCCACTTCTTCTAGTCTACTGTTTAAACCTTCTATTGTGTTTTTTATTGTAGCTATATCATTTTTTATTACCTCTTGATTCTTACATGAGTAGACTTTCCCATCTATCCAGTTTATGAACTATATGACTCTTACTCTGAATTATTTTTCTGACATCTTGCATGCCTCCGTTCATTTAGTTCGTTTTCTGGAGCTACATCCTTTTCTTTTCTTGGGAGGTTGTTTCTTCCTCTCCCCATTTTTGCAGCCTCTTTCTGGCCTTGAACACCCTGCTTTGGGTTTGAGAGGTTGAATACCCTATCAGGGCAATGGTCCAGATATTCTTAGCCCAGAGGCTAGGTCTTTCTTGAGTCTCATGCCTTTTTTTGTCTCTGCTCTGAGTTGTATCCCATTCTCTCAGGGATCTGGTCCCTCAGTTGTCTGCTTCAGATGCTGAAAGTGGTGGGAGCACATGCACAGTTCCTCTGGTGTACAACTTTTTGTGAGGACCCAGAACCCTCTTGCATTTAATTCACTGTGCAGCTCTGGTAACCATGGCAGGGTGGCATTCTAGGTCTCTCTGGCAGCACACTTGCAGTGTGGTCCTGTGGCCCCTGGCTGGGCAGACCTGTTTGCTCCAAGTCACCCTTGCAGTGGTGTGTGCTGGGTTGTTCTGGGTAGCCACTGCAGGACTGTCGCTGGTCAACATTTGTCTTCTTGTCATTCTATGAGGTACATTTTCTGATACAAAACTAATGGTCCTGATTTAGCTCAGAGGCCCTTTTGAGAATTGGTGGTGTATTAACTATTTTCTCAGGATATATATATATATATATATATATATATATATATATATATATATAATTTTACAGGGTTCAAAGACCTGAGGTACAGGTTTGCCTAAAGTATGACTTTCAGGTTTTTTATTTTTTATTTTATTTTATTTTTTTGCCAAGAAAGATATTATTATTTTTTTTTTTATAGGAACAAAATATAGTTGGCATATCAGATTTTTAGGGTTGTCATAACAAATTACCAAACAGTTGATGACTTAAAATAACAGAAATGTATTCTCTCATAGTTCAGGGGATTAGCAGTTTAAAATTAAAGTATCTGCAGAGTTGGGCATCTCTCCAAAGGTTATAAAAGTCCTTTCTGGCCTCTCGAGGCTTCTGATGGCTCCAGGTGTTTCTTGTGGCTGTATCACTCCAATGTCTACCTCTGTCTTCCAAGGTTTTTTTTCTCTATGTGACTATTTTCTTTTTTGTCTTTTATAAGGATACTTGCCATTGGATTTAGGGCCCATCCAGGTATCTCAGAATTATCTCATCTTAAAATATTTTACGTAAGTACATTTGCAAAGACCATTTCCCAAATAAAATCACATTCACAGTTTCCAGGGATTAAGATGTGAAAATTTTGGGGGTAAGCCACCATTCCACTAGTCAGTAAGACCTATTGTTTTTTTACTTCAATGCCTGACATAACTGTTTCAGAAATGGTCTCAAAATACTACTACTTAGAATGTAATTAACTCAAAACAATTGATTTAAGCAAAAACTGGGAAGGCAAAATATAGACCTAAATATAAGGCAATGTGTGTTGTAGTTAAGGGTACAGACATGAACATTAGACTGAGTTCCCATTACAGTCTCATTCATATGCTATGTGACTTAGGATGAGCTGAGAACCTCTTTAATTTTCACTTTTCTTATTGGTAAAATAATATGTCTATCTTCCTGACAGAATAATAAAAAAAATATGTCACAAATGTAACACAGTGTTTGGTATAAAGTAAGCAGAATACACTCCCCTGAAGTACACTTTTACGTTACTTAGACATAGTTGTCTATCTTTCTATTTATATATCTATGTACCTATCCATGCAACTATAAATCTATCATTTATTTATTCATCTGCTTGTTTGTTATACTAAAAATGAGTATAAGTAAGATTGGAGCAAATTCTCAGAAATATGCAGGATTTCTTTCTTAGACATCATCTTCATGACCAATAAAAATGAGCATTATTTTTGCCTACAGAGACCCTAAAATATCCATTCATTTATTCATCATTTATTGGGTACTATTATTTCAGGGCCTGTGATAAAAATGAGAAATCAATAGAAATTTGGACAATTCAGCTGTCAAACAATTTACATACGATTCAGAGTGACAAATACATTGTATGATAATTGTAATAAAGCATAATTGGTTCTTTAAATAAAGATCAGAAAATCATGGGAACTGAAGGAAATGAAGGGAGCATGAAATTTAGAAGGACAAGGAAGTGGTAGGTCAAATAACTCTTTCCCAAAATGGAGCATAATCCTATCTAATAATAGAGAAACATGGTAATTAGCTGTACCTCCGCTACCCTTCCCATGGACTAATCAGGGGGATATGCAAATTAACTGCCAACCAAGATGGCGGCTGGAAGCCAGGCAGCTTGAAGCGAACAGGAGGCTTGCTTGCTTCAGTGACGGAGGAAGCCAACGTTCCCCGCCTGCCTTGCCGGCCTCTGAGCTTGCGGTTTAAGAAACATTCTTACAAATATAGAAGCTAAACAAAACCCCAGAAACCTGCTTTCAGCCAGCTGGGCTTCAGCCAGCAGGACCGCAACATTGTTTCAATTATAGAACAAACGCAGATCCCTGCTTTCAGCCAGCCAGGATGTCAGAGCTGGAGTTAGCATGACGGCAACAGTGTTACAATTATAGAACCAAAACAAACCAGATACCTGCTTTCAGAAACTGAGGCCTCAGAGCTGGGGCCAAGTCTCAGAGCTAAAGCTAGACCAGAATTAAAAAAAAAGAAAAAAAGGGCAGGTTGGGAGCTTCAGTCATCCACCAGCCTGAAAACGGTCCTCAGCCCCTCACCCAGACTGGCCAGGCACCCCAGTGGGGACCCCCACCCTGATCCAGGACACCCTTCAGGGCAAACCAGCCGTCCCCCACCCATGCATCAGGCCTCTATCCTATATAGTAAAAGAGTAATATGCCTCCCAGCACCGGAATCAGCGGAGCCCTGAGGCCTCCTGGCACTGGGATCAGCGTGACAGGGTGCGGTGCCCCAACCCCCTGATTGGCCCTGCTCTGTGTGTGACAGGGTGCGGCGCCCTAACCTCCCCCCATTTGGCCCTGCCCTGAGTGTGACAGTGGCAGTGCCCCAACACCCTGATTGGCCCTGCTCTGTGTGTGACAGTGTGTGGTGCCCCAACCCCCCCCCCCATGGGCCCTGCTCCGTGTGTGATAGGGTAGAGCCATAACCTCCCCATCGGCCCTGCCCTGAGTGTGACAGTGGCGGCGCCCCAACCCCCTGATTGGCCCTGCTCTGTGTGTGACAGGGGGCGGTGCCCCAACTCCCCTATTGGCCCTACTCTGTTAGTGATAGGGGGGAGCTCCTCAACCCCCTGATCGGCCCTGCTCTGTGCGTGACAGGGTACGAAGCCCCAACCCCCCTAATGGGCCCTGCTCTGTGTGTGACAGGGGGCGGTGCCCCAACCCCCCAATCGGCCCTACCCTGAACTTGACTAGGGGTGGCATCGCAACCTCCCCATCTGCCCTGCTCTGTGCATGACAGGGGGCGGCACCCCAACTCCCCAATCAGCCCTGCTCAGAGCCCAACCAGGGGCTGCACCTAGGGATTGGGTCTGCCCTCTGCCACCCGGAAGCAGGCCTAAGCCAGCAGGCCATTATCTTCCAAGGGGTCTCAGACTGCGAGAGCGCACAGGCCGGGCTGAGGCACCCTCTCTCCCCCCCCGAATGCACAAATTTTTGTGCACTGGGCCTCTAGTCCTATATAATAAAAGCTTAATATGCAAGGTGTCTGGTCATCTGGTTGGCCATTCAACCAATCAAAGCGCAATATGCTAATGATATGCTAAGGCTGCTCAACTACTTGCTATGACATGCACTGACCACCAGGGAGCAGACAGTCAACCAGTTACTATGACATGCACTGACCACCATGGGGTAGACCAGGGGTGGGCAAACTTTTTGACTCGAAGGCCACAATGGGTTTTAAACTGGACCGGAGGGCCGGAACAAAAGCATGGATGGAGTGTTTGTGTGAACTAATATAAATTCAAAGTAAACATCATTACATAAAAGGGTTCGGTCTTTATTTTTTTAGTTTTATTCATTTCAAATGGGCCGGATCTGGCCCGCAGGCCATAGTTTTCCCACGGCTGGGGTAGACAGTCAACCGGTTGACCAGTCGCTATGATGTGCACTGACCACCAGGGGGCACATGCTTTGACTGGTAGGTTAGCTTGCTGCTGGGGTCCAGCTGATCAGGACTGAGCAAGGTGGACTGAACATGCCTTGGAGCCCTCCTGCAGTCCCTCCCTGGCTTGCCAACCTCCTGCATCCCTCCCCTGCTCCAATTGTGCACTGGTGGGGTCCCTTGGCCTGGTTTATGCACTCTCACATTCGGCCCAACAGCAAATGACCAGTTGCCATGATGTGCACTGACCACCAGGGGGCATATGCTCAATGCAGGAGCTTCCTCCTGGTGGTCAGTGTGCTCCCACAGGGGGAGCTCTGCTCAGCCACAAGCCAGGCTCATGGCTGGTGAGCACAGTGGAGGTGGTGGGAGCCTCTCCTTCCTCTGCAGCAGGGCTAAGGATATCTGACTGATGGCTTAGGCCCTCTAGTCTAAGCCATCAGTCGGACATCCCCCAAGGGCTCCCGGACTGTGAGAGGGTGCAGGCCAGGCTGAGGAAGACCCCCCACACACACACCGCACAAATTTCATGCACAGGGCCTCTAGTATAATAATAAGAGATCCAGAAGTCATGGACAAGTTAGGGGAATGAATCTCATCTTTGCCACTAGTGAGATGCTCCTTAAACTCTCAGTATCCTCATCTATAAAATGAGGTTAATATCTCTATTATTGGATGTGTCTAGGAATTAATTACATAATGCACTTTGAACAATACATAGCGAAGAATATATAAATATTATTCATTTAATTGTTACTGTTAATACCATTAATCAATTTCTTAATGCATAGAAGTTCAAAAAGGCATATTTTCTTTTTTACCCTGGATAACAATTTCCATTTTAGAATCAGCTCATCAAAGAAGTCATCTGTATCTCTACCACCCCTTTTTTCCCCATTTCCCATACACTATGAGAATAGCATATTGATATACCCATTGAAATACCCATTTCTGTTTTCTTCTCCACTATGCTATAATCTCCTTCTAAAGTGGAAAAATATCTTATTGATATATGCCATTCTACCATATATATAAAATAAAGGTCTGTCAGTTAGGCAGTTAATGTTTATTGAACTGTTAAGATTTCAGGAACATACTTTTCTGGGCCCTTACTCCCTTCCCCCCCGCCCCGGCAAAAAAAAGAAAATCAGGTAGGCTATGAAACTGTATTAATACCACTCAAAAAATTCGATTTAGATAACATTAGACCAGAAGTTTAGGACAAGGTACCTTTAGTATAATTGTGTTAGTTTTCTTCTGCTGTGCAACAAATTTCTATAAACATAGTGATTTAAAATAGTTTATATTTGTTATATCCCACAGTTGGGGTATGACTAAGCTGGGGTCTCATGAGGGTCCCATAAGATTGGAATCAAGGTGCAGGTTTGGTTTGTAGTCTTATCAAAACAACTGAGAAAGGATTTACTTCCAGGCTCACTCTAGTTGTTGGCAGAATTCATTTCTTTGCAGCTTTAAGATTCATGGCAGCTTGCTTCTTCAAATGCAGTGATGCATATGGCACCTCTAGAGCAAGTTTACTAACAAGGTGGAGCCTTAAATAATGTAAGGTAATCATAGGAATGACATCCTATGACCTTGCCCATATACCATAACATAATAATGGCAGTGACATCTCATCATCTTCTCCACATTCTATTAGTGAAAAGCAAGTCCTGCCCTAGCCAGTTTGGCTCAATGGATAGGATATTGGCCTGCAGACTGAAAGGAAGGGCACGGCTTTGATTCTGGTCAAGGTTGTGAACTCAATCCCCAGTAGGGAGAGTGCAGGAGGCAGCTGATCAATGATTCTTATTATTGATGTTTCTATCTTTCTCTCTCTCCTTTCTTCTCTGAAATTAATAATATATATATATAATTTTAAAAAGCAAGTCCTACTCTCCCTCAAGAGGAGGAGGTTATACAAAGTGTAAACCCCAGGAAGTAAGGTTCACTGGGGCCACCTTAAAGTCTGTCCTCCATAGTATTGTTAAGGGTTCCCAAGTTCTGTGTTTCAGACTTGGAACAAAGCATCCTTAATCTCTTATTTATTAGTGCCTTTGTTGAAGACTCAGGATTACATCATAATAATAACCCTATATAATAAAAGCCTAATATGCTAAGTGTCTGGTTTTCCAGTTAGCTATTCAACCAATCAAAGCATAATATGCTAATGATATGCTAAGGCTGCTCAACCACTCGCTATGACATGCACTGATCACCAGGGGGCAGACAGTCAACCAGTCAATCAGTCACTATGATGTGCACTGACCACAAGGGGGCAGATGCTCCTACCAATAGGATAGCTTGCTGCTGGGGTCTGGCTGATAGGGACTGAGATGGGCCAGACATGCCCTGGAGCCCTCTCGCGGTCCATCCCTGGCTGGCCAACCTCCTGCATCCCTCCCCAGCCCAAATTGTGCACTGGTGGGGTCCCTCAGCCTGGCATGCACCCTCTCGCAAACTAGGACCCCTCAGGGGATGTCGGAGGGTCAGTTTTGGCCTGATCTCACTGGCCAGGCCAAGGGACCCCACTGGTGCATGAATTCATGCACCGGGCCTCTAGTAGTATATAACAATACTACCTGCATTAAGAAGAAGGAAACATAATGTGAAAAAGAATTCAAAACATTTTCTCCTAATATAATTTTTTGTAATAAAAATCATGTAACTCTGAGGTATGCTATTCTGTGAAATTCTGTTAGTTGATATAATATGGTAGAGCTGTCATTAGAAAGATCATTTATCACACTAGAGGAGTTACAGTGTGCATTATAAATTACTATAATAATATACTGCACCTGATAGTTATTAATTTTAGTGCTGTCTGATTTATCATAATATTGAATCATTTTGTATTTTAAGAGAGACAAATAGAAGTTCATTTTCTTGTTTTTCTGAGACATGGTGAACACAGATGCTCAGGAATAATAATTAGAAGTTGATAGTGCATTTTCTGGGTTTGGTAGTTAAACTTCCTTTTTTTTTTTTTTTTGGTGTTCAAAACACTTTATTGTGTAGAAAATTTTGCCATCTTTAACAAAAGCAGTGAAGACCCCATAGGACTCAGTGGCAACCTTTCCACGGAGCAGTGTTCTCAGTCAACGATGCAGATGCTGCCATGGGAACAGGGCATGCTCAGAGGCCTGACTCCAGATGCTGTGCCCAAGGTTTGCTGTCCTAGATTGAGTTCCATCTGTATCCATATCTACATATTTTTGGAGTGATCCCATGCCCACTAAAAAAACAACCTGCATTATGTTGAAATAACACCAATTATTCTTTTACCATCGATCACTGTGCAAAACCAAAACATTTTCATAATATTTAATAACCAATACAATGGCCAAATAATTCATGCCACACTGTCATTCAGCTTAAGAACAGAAGCTGGTTAACCTCAGTCTGCGTCATCCAGCATATCTTTGGAGCACACTGAAGTGAACAATATGTGTCGTTTGATAAGGAAACTTATTCAGTTTGAGACTCAGTTTGCCTCAAACAATTCTGATATGTTGACAGTCATTAAAACAACTCTAATTTTATTTTCTATAGTGTAAGCTTTGCCACCTTTCAAAGCGATTTTAAAACCTAAAGGAACACTTCAAGAATTTTAAAATTTTGGTGACTGCAATGGTTTTTTGTTTTTTTTTTCTAATCAAGACTATTCTTTCTGTTCCAAATATTTTGTGCAAATGTCCCCCTTCAAAATTAATGATTCTTAAAAGAATGCAAGTCACTGAAGTTCCTGGTTTTAGTCACTGATTTGTGTCCCAGTTAAAATCACTTATAAATTGTTACACTTTAAATAATGGTGCTCACATCATGCCAAAAAATTAAGTGCTTTTGCTGTTCTTGGGAACTTACCATAAAATAAATAAATGCATTTGTCTTTATGATAATAACATTTGTCAAGTACAACTGTGGCAAAAACAAAACAAAACAAAACAAAAAAACACACAAAAACCACACAACTGAAGTGATCTGTGAAAGCCATTGGGACTTCCATAGCCATAAGACACTGGTGTGTGACATGAAACAGCAGGCCTTTCTGCATTTACAAAGAGCCTAGTGGGCTAGCACTGACTTCAGAACAGATAGAAAGTATGAGTTCTCCCTGCATCACCCATCACCCACACACCTATTTAGTTGTTTGTTTATTGTTCCCATTTGAAGCTCATAGCAGCCATATAAAACACTGCCCTTGCTATATAAGAACAATATGAAATACAAACTATAAAATAAGATAATCCTCTTTACAGTATTCAGATTAGTGCATTAAAACAACATTGACTCAAAAAAGGCAAGTGACTTAATTGGCATTTTTTTCCAGTGAAGATGGTACAAAATGGTATTCAAGATAAACACTATATTTTAAGTGCTGGGTGCCGAAAAACATTAATTGTGGAACAGTTACCTCCCCAATATTTTTTACCTCAGGATACAAATGTGACCATTGTTCTACAGGATTTAAGGCAAGATCATTAATTTCCATTACAATAGCTGTGGAAATGCACAGCAGAGTAACAGGTTGAGATCTTTAGAATTCCAGCACAGTAGGTATTGATTTGTCATACTCTCCTTCCAAATCACATCACACATTTAAAGTGACTACACATTCTTCAGTAAATGTCAGATTTAAACAGAGCCTATGTAAAAACAATCTACCCTTACTATTTCACCAGGCAATCTACAGCAAATGCTTAATATATACACATCAGGTATTTGAAACATAGTAGGGAATTTTTCACTGACTTCATTCAGAATAATCAAGGGTCTTAAGAGAAGACAACAGTAAAAGTTGAATTGATAATCTGTGCTGGTATAAACCAGAAAAAAAAAAGCCAACAGAAACAGGTCAATTTGTTTTAAGTTATTGAGAATATTTCCTCTGCTGGCCCTAATCCAAATTAAATTTGTGATTTTTAACTGAAGTAACACAAGTCTGGGTGCATGTTACATTGTGACAAGAGAGACAGATGCCCACAAAACACACACACACACACACACACACACGCACACACACACACACCTTTAAATTTATTAATTCCCAAAATGAAGTCAACAGGATAAATAAATTACACATGAAAGACACATACAATGTGGGCAAAAACTAAGTTATTAGACCAAAAATCATGGAAGTTATGCCAGCACTGATATTTAGAAAAACTTTCAGTATTAGGAAATGTCATATTTGATCCAAAGGAAAATTCCCCCCAAATAAAAAGTTTGGGAGCCATCCTTTATGCAACACCTTTAAAATAATAGTAAAAAAAAAACATGATTGCAGGAGCTTTCCTACATAATTTAGATAACACAGTGCAACACTGTGCTCCTTCATAATTTTAGCCTTTCACTCCCCATATGACACCAATAGTTACAATTCCGATGACAAGGAGAGAAATGATGATGCAGATGGTTTTTCTGGATTTGCGCTGATAATCTGATGCCCTTGACAGCTGCTGGTTTGCTTGCTGAACATGTACCTCTGCATTCTCAACGTTGGCTTCTATGCTATCTATCACATCTCCTTGCTCATGAATCATCATTCCCAAATCTTTAAATATTTCATTAATATCCATAATATCAGCTTCAAGTTGCCTAATAGAAGACTCTCTCTCATGGATAAGGCGGAGGTCATCCTCTGTAATTTCGTCATCTTGCACTTGCACTTGAGATTGAGTTTGGCTTTCCCACGATACAAGATTCCTGTCTTTTGAGGTCTCCTCAGGAAAACCACCAGATACCCTGGAACTGGCTCTCACTCGGGCCACAAAGTCTTTCTCTTTCTCAGCAGCTTGCCTCTGGACCTTCTGAAAGTTTGTCAGTGATGTTGTGAACTCAGCCACTAAGCGGTCCTTCTGTATTTTCCTTTGACGCTGTTCACTGGGGGTGGTGGGCAGAGATCCAAACTCTTTAATGTACTTATCTGTTTCTTTAGCAAGTTGGTTAGTATACTGCTGCTTCTGTTGCAGCTGTTGCCTCAATTCAGGAGTATCTTGAGGTGTCCCAAGTTGATTCAGTGTCCTCTGTATTTCCACAGAACATTGTGTGATCTTCTGGATGTTGGAAGAGATACGCTGGGCCAGCTGAGTGGGGTCACCAATGGTTCCTGGTGTGTAAGACATGGTTGATCTGCTTAGTCACTAATTTCATCAGATGTTGGTGGGCTATACAGTTTTCTAAGCAGTCACCGCAACCTCCTTGGCTTCCTGCTCCTGCACCTCCTCCCCCTCCGACAAGAGGCTCCCACGGGCGCCGCGTCCCCAGCTATGGTAGTTAAATTTCTTAACTTATTTATTTTTTATTACTTTTAAATTTATCTTTATTGTTGAAAGTATTATAGATATTCCCCCTTTTCCCCCATTGATCTCCCCATCCCCCTACCCCTGGGCCTGCTGCACTATTGTCTGTCCATGGATTATGCATATATCCATATAAATTCTTTGGTTTATCTCTTCCTGTCTCTCCACCCCCCTCCCCCACCCCACCACCCCCGGTTCCCTCTGAAATTCATCAGTCTGTTGCATGCTTCCATGTCTCTGGAACTATTTTTTTTTCATCAGTTAATTTTGTTCATTATATTCCCCATATAAGTGAGATCATCTGATAAACTTGTCTTTCTCTCACTGGCTTATTTCACTTAGCATAATACTCTCCAGGTCTGTTATTAAATAGATTTGATAGTTAAAATTCTTAACTTATTTTTTTAAACATTTGTCCTATATTTTCCTTCACAAAGGTGATTGGAAAGCTAACTTGGATTGTGATTTCTGTCCAGATTGTCACATTGACTGCCTGGATTATTCAGTCAGTCTGGCTGCCTGAGTAAAGGGCCTTTTTTTCTCATCACTGCCCCTTGCAGGTCTCTTTTAAATCTACAGGTTAATGGAAGAAAATCTCCTTCCTAGTTTGAGGAGGACTTTGCTGGTAGTTGTGTCTTTCTCATGGAACTCCTGAATCAGGGCTCAATTCAAATAACTTCAGGAATCATGGTGATGAAGTTACAAAATGAAGAAGTTGTGATGTCAATGAATACTGTTAAGCAAATGCCACAACCCCACAGGGCAAATGATGTTCAATAAGCCATGAGGAGGAAAGCACCTATGGCTTCATGACTTCAGTAGTTTAATTATCCATGAAGACATTAATCTTTTGTTGTTGTTGTTGTTAATCTTTTCCTGAGGATATTTTTCCATTGAGTTTAAGAGAGAGTGGAAGGGAGAGATGGAGAGAGAGAGAGAGAGAGAGAGAGAGAGATCAATTGGTTGTCTCCCTCACACACACACTCTGACCTGGGCCAGTATTGAACCTGAAACCCAGGTATGTGCCCTTGATCAGGAATCAAACCCAAAATCCACACTGACCAGGGCTAAGACTAATTTTGATAAACATTTAAGCTCCAATATTTCCTTATATATTTTGTGAATAAAATGCATATATGCTAATTTAATCAATTCTTCATTCAGTGATTATTTCCTAATCCATATTTTAAAATCCATATTTTCAAGTATTTGATTACTTGAAAAATAATGCCAGTATCTAATTATTAGTTTCATCCTGGCAATTTGGGCTGTTATTGTTGTTATTGAATGACTATTGTTGAATGACTTCAGGTCATATTGAGTAAGTGGAGTAATGAAAACATTCTGTGATATCCTCTGATGTTCATAAGTGAGCACCTATTGTACACACTGGAGATAAAACGATCCTATTAATAAAGAGCTAATATGCTAATTAGACCAAACAGCAGAACAACCATCCTGACAATGCTGTGAGCGGCTGAGAGGGCTGGCCGAGACAGCCAGGGCTGTGAGGGCGAGCCCCTTGCAAGAATTTCATGAAGCAGGCCTCTAGTGTACAAGATAAAGTTCTTGCCTTCATCAAGCTTATTAGTAAAATGGGGAGTGATACCTAGTGGGTAGAGTTCCAAGGATGTTGCCGTATATCCTGCAATGCACAGGGAGCCCTACCCTCTCAACAAATAATTATTTGACCCAAAGTGTGCAAAAATTGAGAAATCTGGTTTAGAGGTAAAGTGAGAGGATAACTGGTCAGTACAACAAACAGTATGAGGGAATGGAGCATTCACATAGCTTGGAGAAGAGCATTCAGGCCAACAGTCTTATTTCCCAGAATGCCTATGATGCCTGTTTACTAGTATAGTCAGCCAATTGACAGAATTCTGGTAAGACTTAGAAGGTAGAAAGGAGAGGCAGTTATTCTCCAGAGGCAGTAGCCACTAGGTGTTCACAGTTGCAAACTGAGGGATTTGGTGGCCATTTAGTTGTCAGATCTTGAAGCATGACATGTCTTAAGCATGACAACTAAATGGATCATCTAATCCTGAACTGGATCCTGTATTGGAGGGACATAAATTGCTCTTTTTTTTGTCAATTAAGTCCATCTGATCTATTGAGTCATTTAGGATTGCTGTTTCTTTGCTGATTGTTTGTCTAGAGGATTTATCTAGTGATGTGAGTGGTGTATTAAAGCCCCCTACTATGATTGTATTGTTGTTGATCTCTCCTTTGATATCTTCCAGGAGTTTTTTATGTATTTGGGTGCTCCTGCATTGGGTGCATATATGTTTATCAGGGTTATATCTTCTTGTTGTATTGATCCCTTTAGTATTATGAAGTGGCCTTCCTTATCTCTTGTTATGGCCTTCACTTTGAGGTCTATTTTGTCTGATATAAGTATTGCTACCCCAGCTTTCTTATCCTTTTCATTTGCCTGAAAGATATTTTCCATCCCTTCATTTTTAGTCTGTGTAGTCCCTTCTAATGAGTTGGGTCTCTTGTAGACAACAGATATATGGGTCATGTTTTTTTTATCCATTCAGCCACTCGATGTCTTTTGGTTGGAGCATTTAATCCGTTTACGTTTAAAGTTATTATTGAAAGGTACTTGTTTGTAGCCATTTCTTTTTGTGTGTGTGGTTGTTTTCTTTCTGAGGTTTTAATTTCTTCTTTTTACACCAGTCCCTTTAGCATTTCTTGCATGGCTGGCTTGGTGGTGATAAACTCCCTTAGCCTTTTTTTTTTGTCTGTGAAGCTTCTTATTTCCCCTTCAATTTTGAATGATAGCCTTTCTGGATAGAGTATTCTTGGATTCAGTTCTTTGCTTTGCATCACTTTGTAAATTTCTGTCCATTCTTTTCTGGCCTGATGTGTTTCTGTTGAGAAATCATTTGATAATCTAATGGGAAATCCCTTGAATGTAACTTTCTGTCTCTCTCTTGCAGCCTGTAAGATTCTCTCTTTGTCCTGAACATTTGCCTTGGTAATTATGATGTGTCTTGGTGTGGGTCTTTTTGGGTTCACCTTGTTTGGGACTCTCTGTGCTTGTGTGATTTTTTTCTTCCCCATCTCTGGGAAGTTTTCTGATATTATTTCTTCGAATATGTTTTCTAATCCTTGTTCCTCTTTCTGTTGTTCTGGCACCCCTAATATTCATATGTTGTTTCGTTTATGTTGTCCCATAGGCTCTCCTCCTGTCTTTTAATTTTTTTCTCCAATTGCTATTCAGTTTGGGTGTGTTTTGTTTCCCTGTCTTCTAATTCACTAATTCAGTCCTCCTCTTCTCCTAGTCTACTGTTGAAACTTTCAATGTTGTTTTTTATTGCAGCTATATCACTCTTCATTTCTTCTTGGTTCTTACATAATTTATTGTTTTTTTTCATCTGTTTCTTCTTGCTTCTTGCATAAGTTGTTGATTTTTTCCTCCATCCAGTTTATGCACTCTAGGACCCTTAATCTGAATTCTTTTACTGTCATGTTGCATGCTTCTGTATCACTTAGCTGCTTTTCTGGCGAGTCCTCCTTTTCTTTCCTTTGAGGGTTTCTTTGTCTACCCATGTTTGATCGTACAGCCATATCTAGATGTTGAGTCATTCAGTGGCTGCTCCTTGGGTGGCAGTGGCTCCTCGGGCAGTTGTGGTAGCAGCTGCTCCTCAGTTTGTAGCAGGGCCTCTGGTGGGTGCTGTTCACAGTTGTGGTGGCTCCTCTGGCTGGTGGGGGGAGGCTTCACACACAGCTGCTGTTCCTCAGACAGAGGGTGTGGTGATCAGGAGGCTGCTGTTCCTTCAACATAAATTGCTCTTTTTTTATTTTTTATTTTATTGATTTTTTACAGAGAGGAAGGGAGAGAGATAGAGAGTTAGAAACATCGATGAGAGAGAAACATTGATCAGCTGCCTCCTGCACATCTCCCACTGGGGATGTGCCCGCAACCCAGGTACATGCCCTTGACCGGAATCGAACCTGGGACCTTTCAGTCCGCAGGCCGACGCTCTATCCACTGAGCCAAACCGGTTTCGGCAACATGAATTGCTCTTAATTCAACTGGAGTTCCTCCTAATTAGAATTCCTCCCAAATTACTACCTCCAAAAAATACCTTTCTTTTCATTGGGATACTAAATTCAGACTTTTCTTCAATAAAGCAACTTGGGATACTAGTATTGTGACTATGTATGTCAATAATGGCAATAACAGAAATAAATGTATCTAACTTTATAAAGTTAGATACAATCTCTTTTTATTCTTACAAAAATATCCTGGAGTCCAGAAATGAGAATTGTCTTTGAATTACTATGGCAAGTAGAGCTAGAACCTGAATCCAAAAAAGACTTCTAGCCTCAAATTTTTATATCCATTCCATTATATTTCTTTACTTATACATTCATCCATTCATCAAATAGTTATGGAACACCTCTAGTATAATATATTAAGCACTATGCTACCAATGCCTGCAATAGCATACTATGTATTTATTTTAACATGTAATATGGATTGATAATCTAGTAATATATAGCAATAGAAATACCATATGGCATATTGTATTTTCCTCTTCACTCATTATAATAGGAAAAGGCCAGCATTTTGTGAGATTTCAAATGGGAACTCTATTTTCAGAAATGTGTTCACTTTAAACATGAAAAAAGGAGTAGAAACTTTTCTACTGCCTATGTACACAAGTCCATTAGCTCTTTCACTTTATCACATGACTTTTACTTAAGTTTCACAATGTGAGAGAAAAAAAAAGTATCTCACTCCTAATAAAAATGATTCACTTATTTAATTAGCTTACTTCTTTGATGATCAGGCTCCTGATCCCTATTCTAAGATTGATTCACTGAAATTATATACCAGTGAATTATTCTCATTAAAATTATTCAGAAAGGCATCTCTTAAACTTATCCTATATAATAAAAGCATAATATGCAAATCAACCAAATGGTGGAACGACCTGTTGGCGGGGGCAGGGCCAGCAGGCAGAAGGAGGGAACTGCAATGGTGGGGAGGGTCAGTGACTAGCAGCAGTGGAGGGGTGAATGGGGGGGCAGCACTGTTCCCTGATTGGCCTGGTGGCAGCAGCTTAGCAGCAGGGTGATGGGGGTGGCACTGTCCCCTGATCGCCCATCCAGTCCCCTCCCGCAGAGGGAGGCCAGAGTGTGGTTTATGCCCACTCCCTGGAAAATGGGCCTAAGCCATCAGTAGGACATCCCCAGAGGATTCCCAGACTGTGAGAGGGCACAGGCCAGGCTGAGGGGAACCACTCCCCATCCAGTGCCTCTAGAATGACTATAAAAGTTTTAAAATGTCATGTATTTCCCAAGTATCAAACACTCATGAACTTGAATAGCTGCTTGCGTAAAGAACAAACAAAAGATTGTCTCACAGAAAAACTAATGGCTTCATGGGCTGCATTAGATTGATTTTATATGCTTAATATACAAAAAGCACCAGATATATAACAAACACACAATTTGAATCACCAGTAATTTACAAGATGACATATGATGAGGTGGTTATTGGAAAGGTTTGCCTGAGTGTAGGTGGGCAGTTTGAATGCCATACCTTCATTTATTGCACATCAATTTCCTAGCCTTCTCTGAGGTGGCACACCTACCTCAGGCAACTTTTGCCTAAATATAGCTATCTAAATCGATGTAATATTTGAGCCAACCTGCATGATACTTTTTTTAAAAAACAATATTACTAGCATCAGTATTATTGTTTTGTGGGGTATTTTTGTTTGTTTTTCCAGAACCCATCTGAACACCACAAAAAGAACAGTTTGGGAAAAGCTGGTCTCACTTCTAGCTCTTTGCTGTTTCTAGTCAGGGCACTGACGTGGGGGTTTTGTAACTGTAGAGTTTGTATATGGCTGAATATATATCTCTGGCTGCACTCCAAAATGAAACATTAATAATGTCTGCATAATCATGTCCTTCATTCCTTTCCACTGGTTTATATAGCATTAATAGTTTTCTGTGGACAGAGTTACAAATGACAGAATGAAGCATCATGCCAAATTCTAAGCATTTATACACTAAGTTGTATTTTTTTTTAATATATCAAAATTAGGCATACAAATACAAAGACTGGATTCCCACATACAAAGTGAATAGAAGCAATTTTTTCATAATGCTGATCCTCTATACAGAAATGGGGAAACTTGGATTTGGATCACTGAACTCATCTTTATCAATGACATATGCCTCAATACACTTACCTTCCTCTCTACCACCCTAATGTTTCCTTCCATCTTTTTTTCAACTTTCTTTCTTGATATCAAAGACCAGATTAACTGTGTCTCCATCATGCTCCCTCATATACTCTAAGTTTCCAATCACACCACTTTCTTCAATTGTAGTGTGATTTTTCTCTTTATTTCTGTGTATTTCCTACTGGATTGTAAAATCTTTATGGACAGAAATTATTTCTCTGGTTCACTGTTGTATTGCTGGGGCCGAGAATAGTATCTGGTAGATAACATGTGCTCAATAAGTATTTGTCAAATTAATAAGTATTATCTTTCCCTTACTTGTGTGTGTGTGTGTGTGTGTGTGTGTGTGTGTCAAGAGGGATACAGACCAAGAATTAACAATTGCAAGGACATAATGTCTCATCCTATATAATAAAGAGGTAATATGCAAATTGACCACCACACCATCACAGATGGCGGTGCCCACAGTGGGGGTGGGGCTGGCTGCTCTGCACGCCTGCCACTGGAGTCCCCTCAGCCCTGCCAGGGTCCTCGGGTCCTCCTGCAGCCCCCACTGACTGACAGGTCACCCAGGCTTGTCCAACGAGATGCCCATCCCTATCTTTCTCCTTCCCCTGAAGCCGAAGCCTGACTGTGGTGTCCAACAAATCAGAAGTTATAACTCATGTCATTGAGAGTGTACTCCATACCTCAGCTGGGGCCGGCTACTGTACATGCCTGCCACCAGAGTCCCTTCAGCCCCACCTTGGGTTCTCCTGCACCCCCCACTGACTGAGGTGCAGGCAAGCCTCAGATGGCAGCTGCCCAGCTGCCCAGGGCCAGCCCGAGGCACAGGTAACCAGGGCCAGCTGAGGCTGGTGTTTCCAGCAGTGGCAGCAGCAGAGGTGTGATGGGGGCATTGCCTTCCCCTGATCTCCGGGTCGCCTCCCGCCCCTGAGGGCTCCTGGACTGTGAGAGGGGGGAGACCAGGCTGAGGGACCCTCCCCTCCAGTGCATGAATTTTCATGCACCAGGCCTCTAGTCCTATCTAATAAAAGAGAAACATGCAAATTGACCATAACCCCGACACCCTTCCCATTGGCTAATCAGCATATCCTTATGCAAATTAACTGCCAACCAAGATGGTGGCTGGCAGCCAGGCACTGAAGCGAACAGGAGGCTTGCTTGCTCCAGTGATGGAGAAAGCCAAGGTTCCCTGCCTGCCACTGCCGGCCTCTGAGCTTGCACTCTAAGAAACAATGTTGCAAGTATAGAAGCTAAACAAACTCCAGAAACCTGCTTTCAGCCAGCTGGGCTTCAGCCAGAAGGACCGCAACAGTGTTTCAATAATAGAACCCACACAAACCCAGTACCTGCTTTCAGCAGCCGAGGTCTCAGAGCTGGAGCTGAGCCTCAGAGCTAAAGCTGGCTGTCAGCTCCAGTGACAGCCATAGAAGGTAAATAAATCTCAGAATAAAAGAAAAAAGAAGAAAAGGAGAGGTTGGGAGCTTCAGTCACCCGCCAGCCTGAAAACGGCCCTCAGCCCCTCACCCAGACTGGCCAGAAACCCCAGTGGGGACCCCCTCCCTGAAGGGGGTGTGACCAGCTGCAAACAGCCATCATCCCCTCACCCAGACTGGCCAGGCACCCCAGTGGGGACCCCCACCCTGAAGAAACAAGATGGAAGCTAATTTGCACACTGAAGGTGGGCGGCAGTGGGCAAGGCTGTCCGTGGTCTGGGACCCAGATCCGTGACCTGGCGGGCAGGGGGCAGTGCTTGAGGCTGTCGGCAGTCTGGGACCCGGATCCATGACCTGGCGGATGGGGGGCAGCGCTTGACGCTTTCCGTGGTCCCGGGACCCGGATCTGTGACCCTGCCAGGCGGGGGGCAGTGCTTGAGGCTGTCCATGGGACCAAGACACGGATCTGTGACCCTGCCGGGTGGGGGGCAGCTCACACAGGGGCAGATCAGCTGGGGTTGGGCAGGGCAGGATGCCTGGCTTCCACCCAGCCCCAGTCACTCTGGGAAGGTGAGCAGCACAGAGAGCCTCTGGACAGGGGAGGCAGGTCAGCAGAGGGCGGCCTGTACTCCCCACATGGTGGTGGTGACAGCTGTGAGTGCGCCAAGTGGAGCCTGCAAGATCCGCCTCCTGGCCCAGAAGGTGCAGGATCGCAGGGACAGCCACCTTGGCGGGCCAGACTGACATCCTCCTGGCCGCACCACTGGGGTTTGTGGATCTGCAAAGCCAGAGGCCTCTGGTGTGCACATCCCTCCCTGGCATGCGAACATCCCCCAGTACACCGTCACCCTCCCAAGCCTACAACAGTTGAAAATCAAGGCGTGCACAAGTTCCCCCTGCCTCTCCACAGCACTTCCATCAACCCGGCATGCCTAACACCCCCACAGGATGTGCACACATCCCCTCTGATGCTCTCACGTCCTTTGGAGAGTGTCTGGGTGTTCTGGGTGCTGAGGGTGGGCACCTGTGAGATGACAGTGAGAGGGCCGACTGGTGATGCCCTGTTTCCACAGAGGCCAGTGCAGCTATGAGATCACCTCTGGGGGGTTAATGCAGGTGCTAAGGCAGGAGCAGGTGCAGATAGACACACCTGGTGGGCACAGGCGGCCCTCACTGAGGTGCCTTCGGTCAGCATTCAAGATCAAGAACCCAGAGGCGGAGAGGAATTCCGTCCTCGCAGTGAAACAGTGGGATAGTAGGGGAGACTGTAGAGGAGGAATGTGCACTTTGGGTGCCAGCACCCATGACCGAAGGCTGCCCTGACTGAGCCTTGCTTGCTTGGGGCCTAGCACACTCCTGCCAGGCAGCGGGTGACAGGACAGGACGTGCTTTTCTGAATTAATGAGAGAAAACTTTGATTCTCCTGCTGCCCACGGAGGTGGAAAGTGAAGTGGGGAGACATGTGGGGAGTGAGCGAGGTTCCCTGTCTGGGGGTTCCAAATCTGCTGTTGGTTTCTTTCACCACTGACTAGAGATATACAGGGTGTCCCCCCAAAATGTATACACACTTTGAATACCTACTAATTCCAATGGTTTTAAGCATAAGAAAGAAACAATGGAGCTGTTATCTGTTAAAAGTGTGGGCACAAACAGGTAGTTGGACATTCTCTGAGGGGTCTCAGATTGGAGATGGTGAAGGCCAGACTTCGGGGCCCCTTCCCCGCGCCCCACTGCAGTGCATGAATTTCATGCACTGGGCTACTAGTGTTATTATAATTCTGGTGTTTGTGGTATTGAAGAACACAATGTCAATAATCTTCTCATGTCTTTATATATTGGCTTTATCCTTTAAAATATTAGATTGGTTAAAAATTTCAAGAGTCAGTTTTCCTAAAATGAGGATTGAATTATGTAAACTCAGTCAGATTCTGGCTATACATGTACTTCAATTTTTCCTTCCCTTCTCTTTCTTCTTTCCTTCCATTATGTTTCTTTTTTCTTTCTTTCTTTCTTTCTTTCTTTCTTTCTTTCTTTCTTTCTTTCTTTCTTTCTCTCTCTCTCTCTCTCTCTCTCTCTCTCTCTCTCTCTCTCTCTTTCTTTCTTTCTTTCTTTCTTTGTTATTATTTAGGAAATAATTTTGACTATCAAACAGTTGAATTCTGGGCAGCCTTGTTGAGTTTGGATTCTATTGGCCGATATCCTTATTATTAACTTTAAATAGACCTATGCCGGGTGGCTATGGTTATGAAATACAATTGTAATTCCACCCCCCCCCCCTTTTTTAGGTGCTCCTTTCAGCATCTTGGATATTTCTCTTTGAGTAGAATTTACAATCTTATAATGTAGGTGATGACTCTATAGGGATTTTAAAATGGTGTAAACTAAAATGAAAAGTGGAAAAGACTGGATACTCTAGGGGTTAGTCAGGTTTCTCAAGAAACAGAACCAATAGTATGGAAAGATAGTAGATAGATAGATGATAGATAGATGATAGGAAGATAGGTAGATAGATGATAGATAGATAGATAGATAGATAGATAGATAGACGATAGATATATAGATAGGTAGTAGATAGATAGATAGATAGATGATAGATAGATAGATGATATAGATGATAGATTTAATAGATAGATAGATGATAACTAGATAGATAATATAGATTTAAAGGGAAAGGTTTTGAGGAATTGGGGCTTGTCCTTGTGAAGGCTGGCAAATACCTGATCTTCAAGGTAGGCTGGCAGGCTAGAGACTCAGTGAAGAGCTGATGCTGCAGTTCAAGTCTGACAGCCATCTGCTGGCAGAATTGCATCTTCATTGAGAGCAGTCAGTCCTTTTCTATTTAGACCTTCAACTGATCAGGAGGCCCACTCACATTATGGAGAGTAATTTATTTTACTCAAAGTCTACTGAGTTAGATGTTACATTCATCTAAAACAATACCTTCAGAGAAACATCTAGAATAATGTTTGAATAAATGTGGGTACTATGTGTGGCCTAGCCAAGCTGACACATAAAATTAACCATCACAGCCCATATAAAAAATGTCTTCTCTTTCCCCATACCTAACAGACATAAAAGTTTAGAAGGCAAAACTGTTATGCCAATCCTGGTTGGAATTTCTTCCACCAGAACAAAGAATATTTAGGAATCTATAGTAGACAAGATCAGAAGTAAATCAGATCAATTGCTTTTCCCATTAAATTTAGAATAGGCTATGCCAGTGATGGCGAAACTATGACACGCATGTCAGAGGTGACACGCGAACTCATTTTTTTGGTTGATTTTTCTTTGTTAAATGGCATTTAAATATATAAAATAAATATCAAAAATATAAATCTTTGTTTTACTATGGTTGCAAATATCAAAAAATTTCTATATGTGACACGGCACCAGAGTTAAGTTAGGGTTTTTCAAAATGCTGACATGCCGAGCTCAAAAGGTTCACCATCACTGGGCTATGCCCTTGACTTGTGTGGCTCTTGATATTTGTTTAAGTTGTTCTAAAACAGTGTGCATTATCTTCCTCATTATCAGAAATAACTATAAATTCACACAGCTGTGGTAAGTAGCATACACATTATAGAATACAATCATTCCTATTGCTTGGTTACTTCTGTGATAAATGCAGAGAATCAGATATTGAATACAGGAAATGGAACCCAGTAGCTAGAAGCTCACTCTAAATTTTCAGTATAAAATCTAATTGGGTTCCAAATTTGACAGAATGGTTGTTTCTTGTTCCCAATCAATGATGAGCTAGACTAGAAAAGCCATAAACTATCCACATGCTACATTTTCTTTTACATTCATAAGTACAGCAGTTCTTTTTTATCCATGTTTGAATTCTCTCACCAAAGCACAACCAGGAATGCCTGTAAAAATACTTGTCTACATGAGAGATGAAAGTCCCATATTTTGGCCATGTGGAAAGACAGGTGGCCATCTAGAAGGGGTCCACTTCTGCGTGTCATAGATAAAATGGTTTTCCCTAACTATAAACAAAGTGCCTAAATAACTGGTCAAAGCGGTTGCCATTAGGAAGACCAGGTGCTCACAATACCACACAAGAAAGATACTATGTAGTAGGGTCTGTTCTCTCATTGATTCATGCAGGCTCCATAGATAATGGAAACTGCATGTGTTTTTCAGAAAGCACTATGCTGTGTGAACTGCAAAGGAAAAGAAAACAGGCATGAGATTTTAAAAGAAAGACAAAAATCAAGAAAGAAACCAAAAACATTTTGCTTTTGTACTCCTATGGTGATAATAAAGTCTGTAGATGCGGGAAATAAAAGCATGCACTTTTTAAAGAAACTAAATGTGGTTACATGCCCTCCTATCTATGAGCAAACTCAGATTCAAGAGAACATTTGGAAACTTGTACTTTAGCTATTCATTTCTTCCACAAAACAGATATGGAGGTGTTGCCTTTATTTTTATTTTTCAGTTATTTATTTTCAATGATTTAAAATATTATAATTCTGGAATTAATATAATTGTATAAATATAAACTGTTTTTTTCTGTGTAGAGACTGAAAAATACAAATGATAGTGTTTATGTATTAAACTATTTTTTAAATAAAAACATTATTATTAGATAGCATAGAGTATATTCAATATTATAAATTTAGGCATTAGTTGATAAGAATATAAATTAATTCCTGTTAAGACAGATAATATCAAAAACTCAAGAATGGTGCTTCTTAGATGTACATACATTTTTGGGAATGCATAAATATTTTGAATTCTTGCCTCATAGCTAAGTATAAATTTCTAGCATGGATCAAAATGTTGCAAAGAAATCAATCCTGGCAAGACAATTAAAAACAAAACAAAACAGAAAATACCGAGTCAGCCTCATAAAAGGCAATAAATAAACTGCAAATAGAAATTGCTTTTATTTCCAAGTTAATTCGTTTTGGCAAACTACGTGGTAATATAATGTCTTTTATATGATACTAAAAGAATATTTTTCAGTGTGTAATGAGTAGACTCCATTACTAATGAATAACATTTACCATATGACAGTTAATAATCATAATAGAATAGATATGGTTACTGCAGTATAATTTAATCAAATGCCACAAGAATTATTTATTTATTTACTTAGCTGACCAACATCTAATTATCTCTGTGTGTGGCTGCTGTGTGCAAGGGGAAGAGCGTTTCTCTTTCACTTTGTCGCCATGACCCCTGGAGCTGTAAGACTTATTAAGATCACAGCCATAGATTAGATTTGTCTGGGCAATGAATAATTCTGGAATTTATCTCATCATACTGGATGAATTTTCCAACATTTTAATAGCAAAGTTGATAAGGGTAGCTATTATAATGGCATTTATAGAGTCTGTCCTGTGTTCTGCATAATCACTGTTCTTTTTCACGATAATCCTGCAAAACACTCCCAACAAAATGCCTATCATAGATGAAGAAATTAGGCTTAGAAAAGCTAAATAACCCTCAAGGTTGAACAGTAAGAAATGTCTAAATGACTAAGCCCAAGTATCTATGATCCTGTACTTTATGAATTTTTGCACTTACTATACTATCTATCTTTATGTGGATAAATGCTTGTCTTGCCATCAAGAATTAAGTGCTTCTATATTAGAAGTGCTCAAACAAACATTTAATATGCCACAACAAATAATTTTATGTAAAAAGAAAAAATAAGGTTTCTTATATATTTTGTGACATAACCTGAATTGTAATATTATCCAAATAAATTAAAGCCACTACAATAAATCAAATTATTGCTGTTATATTTTAAAATATAATACAATAATTAAAAATTTATTACAAATAAAAACTACTTTAAAATGCACACAACACCAAATGTAGATGTGTTGTTCATGTATGTTGATATAGAATTCTTCACCATATTTCAAATTCCAGAATTGAAAAATGTCTATTAAATTAGGACATCAAAGTGCTGAGACATGCCTAAGTCCATCATTAGAAATAACAATGTGCTGATATTGCCAAGATTCTGGAGGTCTATTTTCTAACCAAATGTTCCATGTTTCAAACTTCCTTACAAGTGCATAAATATTAGTCTCTTTTGCTAGCAGAATGGATGATAGATGCTTAAATCCCACCACCCCCGCCCCCCCGACACACACATTTCTGAAATAGAAAAGAAAACTTCCTTTTTTTTTTTTTTTTTTACTCAATTTGTGTTTCCAGATGTCCAGGGTCAAAGGTTGGAAATAAAAGTATCAAGTTTCTGCCTACTCTAACCAGACAGCATGTACAAATATGGGAGAGCTTTCTAGAGAGTGTTCTTGTGCACTTTTATATTTTCTCTTGCCTCTCCTAGTGAGAGGCCCATATCCACTCTGCTTAATAATGCCATCTAACGGCACTTTGTAAGTGGTCTAGGTCTCTTGTATTTATTTTTCAGTTAATTGACTGCATTGTGAACCCTTAAAATGCTTATTATGAGTGCATAAATTTGAAAAGTTGCTAATTCTCTTCTTGAGTTTGACATGCCATGTTCTACTTGGTAACATTTGATATTCTCTCTTTGATAACTAACTCAATATAAGATGAGAGAGAGAGGGTGAAGTAATAAAAAATAGAGACATAATGAACTTGATTCTTTTTTGTTCCACTGAATGGTTAAACTTTAACAATTACTTTAAATTTAAGAAAACATTTTTTTCCTGGCCATATTTTTAAAGAAAATATTCTGGAAATTGACATTTTACCACAAATATATTAAAAGACTAGGGGCCCAGTGGATGAATTCCTGCACCTTGAAAGGAACTGTGGGCTGCAAGGCTGTGGTGGGCACAGGGACAGGTCTGGGCCCATTCTCTGTGCCCCTGCCAGGCACCTCCTCTGTGGCTCCTGGTCCCCTGTTTGCCAGCAGCCCCACTCCTGCTGCCACCACTCCCATATGCTGATGACCCTGGCCCTGCTCACACCCACTGACTACGCAGAGTGATTGGGGCCAGCGCCAGCAACGGGTGCAAGCAGGGGCCTGCGCTGTCAGCAGGTGCAAGCAGTGGTTGCTGCCCCAATTGCCCCTCAGGAGCAGGGGGAGGTGGAGAAGCCCTCAGGGGTGATCGGGGCTGGCAGTCACTGTTTGCACCCGCTGATGGCACCAAGTGATAGGCACCGGCGCCAGGCACTAGCAGCAGGTGCGAGCGATGGCTCCAGCACCAGCTCTGGGTGCAAGCAGGCCGGCGTCAGCAGTGGGTGTGAGTGGCAGCTTCAGCGCCAGCAGCAGGGCCATCTCCACCAGCAAGTGCAAGCTGCAGCTGCTGACCCTGATCACCCCTCAGGAGCAGGGGGAGATGGAGAAGCCCTGAGGGGTGATCGGGGCCAGCAGCCACTGCTCATACCCACTGACAGCTCTGAGTGATCGGGCTGGCGTTGAGCACTGGCAGCAAGTGCGAGCAGCAGCTCCAGCACTGACAGCAGGTTCAAGTGGGGATGGTGCCAGCAGCAAGTGTGAGCACCGGGTGGGACTGTGTCGCATAGGAGCAAGGAATTTTCAGTAACCACCAGAGGCTCACCCCGATGACAGCGACCAGTGCCTCACCTTGGTCTGGCACCCCCACTCATCTCTTCCACTATTCCACCATGGCTGACGCCCACCATGTTCCGCGTGTGCCCACAGGTGGTCAGCGTATGTCATAGAAACCAGTTGTTCAGTTGTTCGGTTGTTTGGTAGTTCAGTTGTTCTGCTATTCAGTCTATTTGCATATTAGACTTTTATATATATAGACTAGATGCCTGGTGCACAAAAATTTGTGCACTCGCGGCGGGGGTCCCTCAGCAAGGCCTGTGCCCATTCACAGTCCAGAACCCCGTGGGGGATGTCCACCTGTCAACTTAGGCCCGCTCCCTTGGGGATCAAGCCTAAGCTTGCAGTCAGACATCCTTCTGGCAGCCAGAAAGCCCTCGGGGGATGTCCGACTTAGGCCCCCAAGGGATCAGGTCTAAACCCTTAGTTGGACATTCTTAGTGCTGCCACAGAGGTGGGAGAGGCTCCTGCCACCACCACTGCGCTGGCCAGCCATGAGCCAGCTTCTGGCTGAGTGGCACTCCCCATATGGAAGTGCACTGACCACCAGGGGGCAGCTCCTGCATTGAGCATCTGCCCCCTGGTGGCCAGTGCGCATCATAGCAACCAGTCATTCTGCCGTTCAGTCAATGTGCATATTAGCCTTTTATTATTATTATATAGGATGTCCCTATTTCCCGCCTTTTGCCCCTCTACCCAGCTCTTGCCCCCATCTTCTCTCTGGCCATCACCATACTGTTCTCTGTGTCCATGGGTTGTGCATATATTTTCTTTGGCTAATCCCTTCTTTAAATTCACTTCTTTAAATTTGTATTTTCAGATAAGTGCTTATAACTGCACTATTATATATTTTCTATTATATCATTTAGAATTAAGATACCTTTCAATTGAACCCTTGTAAATTTTAGCACAATTTAATAAATTATGCTAAAAGCAATTAGATTTTTCATGTAATGCAGATACGTTTCAATTAATATTTTATTAATTTTTAATTTTGTAATATTTTAATTTGAAATACTCTCATATATGTAAAAAAAAACTATAAAATACTACAGCATATTATATGTACCCTTTACCCAATTTCTTAGGTGTTAATAATATAAACATAACCATTATACAACTAACAACATTTAGAATATATTTTTCTTATAATCTCTTTAATGTTACTTAATCCATTTAATTTGTTTTTGTTAATCTTCACCCAAGGATATTTTTCCATTGAATTTTAGAGAGAGTGAAGGGAAAGGGAAAGACACATTGATTGGTTGCCTCCTGTACATGCTTTGATAGGGACTGGGGATCAAGCCAGCAACTAACGTACATGCCCTTGACTGGAATCAAACCTGGGACCCTTCAGTCCACGGGCTAATGCTCTATCCACTGAGCAAAACAGGCTGTAGCTTAATTCATTTACTTTTAATCTATATGTGTCTTTATATTTAAAGTGGGTTTTGTTTTTGATTTACCCTCATAATCTGTCTTTAATTGGTGCATTTATGCCACTGACTTTCAGAGTCCTTATTGATAGAGTTACTGCCATATCAGGCGGCTTCTGGGGCTTCTGGGTCTGGCCCGCCTTGCTGCCTGGGACCCGCTGGATGGCGGCGCGCTGGCGGCTCGCGCTGTCCCACCCTCCCTGCAATATGCAAATTATCCGCCATCTTTGTTGGCGGTTAATTTGCATATCACACTTATTAGCTAATAAGAGGCTTAGCAAAGTTATGGTCAATTACCATGTTTGTCTATTATTAGATAGGATTTCTTTCAAAGGCTTAATTAGGAAGTCAACTTGAGATACCATATTATAAAAATAAACATAGAGCAACATCCATGACTTTTGTTTTTTTCTTCATGAAATATACTAGTTTATAGTGTTACATTATTAAGAACAAATATATAATGAGCAATTATTAGAGAAGTGCTTATCACTGAGCAAGAATAACAAGAAAAAATGATTCTTCCCTTCCATTAAGTTTCAGTTGGATTACTATAAGTGCTCTCTTTTTTTTTCTATAGTATATTTAGTGCATTGAGCCTTTTCTGTGAATATTAGAACAAAGGACATCTCCTGAAACAGTCTGTAAAACTGCATGTCTAACCAATGCCTCAAAGCCCAAAGGGAGGAAGCCACAGAGAAGAGTGAAGGAAGACAGGGAAAACTGGGTTAGAGAAAAGAGAAAAGTTATGAGGGTAATAAAATAGAAATACTAATTAATCCATTATCTTTTGTCAACATGGGAGAACATAACATAGGAAACAATGTGATACAACTGTAAGAACAGCCAGTGAATTTGGGTTCTGTTTTCAAAACCTCAGGCCTTCCATTTTAGCTGATACAAACATGCATATTCAGGAGAGTTTCTTGTGTTTCTTTTTTAATGACCATCAATGAGCCATGGGATGACTTCTTACAAGATATGCTAATAGCTTTCAAAATCTGTATTTCACTAAGGACAACTGTTGTTCTTTGCTCTCTTAAGAGTTTAATGGTGTATAAAAATGCCATAGATTTCTTGGCAGTAATTTTGTATCCTACTACATTGTCGAATTCATTTATCAAGTCTAATAATTTTTTATGGAGTCCTTAGGGTTTTCTAGGTACAGTATCATGTCATCTGCAAATAATGATAGTTTTACATCTTCTTTTCCAATTTGTCTAATTGCTATTGCTAACATTTCCAGTACTATGTTGAACAGGAGTGATCAAAAAAGTGGGCATCCCTGCCTTGTTCCTGTTCTTAGCTGAAATGGTTTTAGTTTTTGCCCATGGAAAGAAAGATTTAAAAGACAATCTCATTAACCATCGCACCAAAAAAATTAAGATACCTAGGAATAAACTTAACTGAGGAGGTAAAAGACCTCTACCCAGAAAACTACAAGACACTGAAAAAAGAGATAGAGGAAGACATGAACAGATGGAAGAACATACCATGTTCATGGATTGGTAGAATCAACATAATTAAAATGTTCATACTACCCAAAGTAATCTATAGATTCAATGCACTCTTCATTAAAATACCAATGACATATTTCACAGACCTAGAACGAACTCTCCAAAAATTCACCTGGAATAAAAAAAGATCCCTGAATAGATGCAGCAATCCTGAGAAATAAGAAAAAATTAGGAGGGATCTCAATACCAGATATCAAGCTATATTACAAAGCCACTGTTCTCAAAACTGTCTGGTATTGGCACAATAACAGACATATAGACCAATGGAATAGAATAGAAAACCCAGAAATTGACTCAAAACACTATGCTCAATTAATATTTGACAAAGGGGCAAGAGCATACAATGGAGTAAAGACAGTCTCTTAAATAAATGATGTTGATAAATTGGACAGATACATGCAAAAAAATGAAACTAGACCACCAACTTACACCACACACAAAAATAAAGTCAAAATGAATAAAGTACTTAAAGGTAAGATGGGAAACCATAAAAATGTTAGAGGAATCCACAGGCAGCAAAATCTCAGACATATGCCGAAGCAATTTATTTTCACTGATACAGCTCCTAGGGCACTGGAAACTAAAGAGAAAATAAACAAATGGGACTACATCAAAATAAAAAGTTTCTGCACAGCAAAAGAAACCATCAACAAAACAACAAGAAAGCCCACTGCATGGGAGAACGTATTTGCCAATGTTATCTCCAATAAGGGTTTAATATCCAACATTTACAGGGAACTCATACAACTTAACAAAAGGAAGATAAACAACCCATCAAAAAGTGGACATCAGACCTAAATAGATACTTTTCTAAAGAGGACATACAGAAGGCTAAGAAACATATGAAAACATGCTCAAAGGCACTAATTATCTGAGAGATGCAAATCAAAATGACAATGAGGTACCATCTCACACCTGTCCTAATGACTATCATCAACAAATCAACAAACAACAAGTACTGGTGAAGATACAGAGAAAAAGGAGCTCTCGTGCACTGCTGGTGGGAATGCGGACTGGTGCAGCTACGGTGGAGAACAGTTTGGAATTTCTTCAAAAAACTAAAAATGGAACTCCCATTTGACCCAGTGATTCCACTTCTAGGAATATATCTCAAGAAACCAGAAACACCAATGAGAAAGGATATATGCACCCCTATGTTCATAGCAGCACAATTCACCATAGCTAAGATTTGGAAACAACCTAAGTGCCCATCAGGAGATGAGTGGATTATAAAACTGTGGCACATCTACACAATGGAATACTACCCTGCTGTAAAAAGGAAGAAACTCCTACCATTTGCAACAGCATGGATGGATCTGGAGAGCATTATGCTAAGCAAAATAAGCCAGTCAGAGAAGGATACATATCACATGATTTCACTCATTTGTAGAATATAATTAACAACAGAAACTTATAAACAAAAACAGATCCAGACCAGAGAAGCATGGATCAGACCATCTAACCTCAGAGGGAAGGTAGGGGAAGGTGGGGGTAAGAGGGAGAGATCAACCAAAGGATTTGTATGCATGCATATAAGCCTAACCAATGGACACAGCGGGTGAGGGCATGAGCAGAGGGTTGGGGGACAAGGTGGGATAAAAACACCTATGTAATACCTTAGTCAATAAAAAAAGAAAAAGAGCAGGGAGAACGTAATTAATTTCAACTAAAGTGTCTCAGAAAACTTTATATTTCTGGTCTTCTGATACACTCACTCTCTACTTTTTCAAATTAGTTGCCCTGACTGGTTTGGCTCAGCAGATAGAGCATCGGCCTGCGGACTGAAGGGTCCCAGGTTCGATTCCGGTCAAGGGCATGTACCTGGGTTGCGGGCACATCCCCAATAGGGGATGTGCAAGAGGCAGCTGAATCGATGTTTCTCTCTCATCGATGTTTCTAACTCTGTATCCTTCTCCCTCTCCCTTCCTCAGTGTAAAAAATCAATAAAATATATTAAAAAAAAAATTAGTACCAGTGATGAATTGATTGTCTTATCATTTCTCTTTTTTTTTTCATTGTAAAAGATTAAGAGGAAAGGAAATGTTCAGAATTTTTATGTATATGTGTTTGCCATGAGGTCTTCTCCTTGTCAATGCTCATCTCTCTACACATTATTCTACTAATTCTGGAATGACTTGGAATTAGTTTTTGCCAAATGATGGAAGATTGAAATAAATCCCAAATTTAACTTCCCTTCACTACTTATTCTTCTCTTTCCTGAAACTTCCCTAATCCTTCTCTCAATGAAATAACAATGGCAACAATTTTCTTGAGATTTTTTTTCTTGAATCCAAAGCAAGTAATTTCAAAATGTTCTTTAAAAATAATGTTATTGTTATGACCTTTTATTCTAGAGTAATATTATTAATACTTGCAAATTCAACCAATGTCTTTTATCCTAATGAGACATTGGCTGTAAAGCTCTATTTTCACCAGATGGGGATGTTTCATCAGGAAATTTCACTTTTATAGAGCAAAAAAGGATTCTCCTACAACTATGGAAGTACAGATTGCAAAAACCACCTGTATTTTCAAGATTTGAACATGAAATAAGAGACTCTTAAAAATATTTTGAAGATATTTCAGTGTGGTGCTAGTTCTATATAATAAAAGCATAATATGCAAATCGACTGAATGGCAAAATGACCAGTTTGCAGGGGCAGGGCCAGCGGGCAGAGGGAGGGAACTGTGATAGGGAGGCAGCAACCAGTGGCAGCAGAGAGGTGATGGGGGGGGGGGGGGGCTGGCACTGTCTCCTAATTGGCCCAGCAGTGGCAGTGTAGCAGCAGGGTAAAGGGAGCGGCCATGTCCCTTGATCACCCATGCGGTCCCCTCCCGCAGAGGGAGGCCAGACTGCGGCTTAGGCCTGCTCCCTGGAGAGCGGGCCTAACCTGTCAGTAGGACATCCCCTGAGGACTCCCAGACTGTGAGAGGGCATAGGCCAGGCTGAGGGACCCTCCCCCTTAGTGCCTCTAGTTTATATGATTTACATTAGTTAGATATTTGCAAGTTGGACTATATTTGTTTACTAGGGGCCTGGTGCACAGATTCGTGCACCTATGGGGGTCCCTTAGCCTGGCCTGTGCCCTCTCACAATCCAGGACCCCTCGAGGGATGTTGAATTGCTGGTTTCAGCCTGATCCCCACAGGCCAGGCTGAGGGACCCCACCAGTGCACAAATCCATGCACCGGGCCTCTAGTATGCATATAAGATCTTTGGTTAATCTCTTCCAACCTCTTTCATCCTGCTTTCCCTCTGAGATTCATCAGTCTGTTCTGTGTTTCCATGCCTGTGTGTTGAGTGTCTGCCCCCTGGTGGTCAGTGTGCATCATAGTTACTGGTCGAACAGTTGAATTGTCACTTAGGCTTTTATATATATAGACTAGAAGCCCGGTGCATGAAAATTCATGCACTGAAGGGGAGGGTCCCTCAGCCAGGCCTGCTCACAGTCTGGGAGCCCTCAGGGGTAGGAGGCGGACCGACCATCAGGGGAAGGTGATGCCCCCATCACACCTCTGCTGCTGCCACTGCCGGCAGTGCCAGCCACAGCCGGCCCTGGTTACCTGAGCCTTGGGTGGCCCTGGGCGGCTGGGCAGCTGCCATCCAAGGCTTGCCTGTGCCTTGGGTGTTGAATGGGCAGCCGACATCTGAGGCTTGCCTGCGCCTTGGGCTGGCCTTGTGTGGCTGAGGGCGGGTCCAGCCACACTGTGTGCCTGCCGCCCCTCCAGCAGGGCTGAAAGGACTGGGGGACTCCGACGGGGCTAAGGGAACTGGGTGCCACCATCTTGTGGCTATGGGAGCCGCCATCATTGTGATGGTGTGACAGTCAATTTGCATGTTCTGTCATTATTAGATAGGACTAGGGGCCCAGTGCACAAATTCATGCACCTTGAAAAGAACTGAGGGCTGCGAGGCTGCGATGGGCACAGGGGTGGGTCTCGGCCCAACCTCTGTGCCTCTGGCTGACCCCTCCCACCACAGCCCCTGGTCCTCTGTCTGCCAGCAGCCCCACTTCCACTGTCACCACTCCCACACACTGATGGTGCCAGTCTCGCTCGCACCTGCTGACAGTACTGACTGATTGGGCAGTGGGTGCGAGAGGTCGCTACCAGCCCAGATCACCCCTCAGGAGCAGGGGGTGGTGGAAAAGCCCTGAGGAGCAATCAGGGCAGGCAGCCACTGCTCCCACCTGCTGATAGCACCAAGTGATCAGGGCAGGCACCAGGCACCAGCAGTGGGTTCAAGTGGCAGCTCCGGCGCTGGCAGCAGGTGTGAATGGGGCTGGTGCCAGCAGCAGGTGTGAGCACTGGGTGGGACCGTGGTATACAGGAGCAAAGAATTTTCAGTAACCACCAAGTTTCACCCCTATGACAGTGACCTGTGCCCTGCCTTGGTCTGGCGCCCCCGCTCACCTGCTCCTCTATCATGCAGCAGCTGACATCTTCCATGTTCTGGGCTCTGCTGCCTGCTGCTGATGCCTGCTGTGTTCTATATGCGCCCCCTGGTGGTCAGTGAACATCATAAAGACCGTTTGGCTGTTCAGTTGTTCTGCCATTTGGTCTATTTGCATATTAAGGTTTTATACATAGAGAGAGAGAGATATTTGCATCTTGCTTGCAAAAATAATTTTGTTATCAACTGCCCTTTCTCTATCCAAGTAAAGCATTGGTAAGTTTGTAAACATATATATAATAGTATTTTAAGATGGAAGGTAAGATGTAGTGTGTTTTTTTTTTAAGTCTCTTGAGCTGGGACTGTACGTCAGTTCTCTTGCCATTTCACAGTTTGTTTTAATTTCATTTTATAAAGTTCCTTGTTCTTAGACAGATGCTGTATTCTCCACATGGATAGCTATTCATAGATTAGTAACTATTAATATACTTTTGTTTATATTACACTTTAACTGCTATTACTTTATTACATTTGTAGAGAAAAATAAGTGTGTTAACAAAATGTTTTATTTATTTGATCATCAACATTTCAAATATGTATTTAAAAATATTTTTTTAGGACACAAAGTTTTCTTTATATTTGGGGGGAAGGGATGCCACACTTCTACTCAAGAGAAACATTTTTATCAGCACAGAAGTGGTGTTTTTTGTTTGTTTATTTGCTTGTTTGTTTTAACTTATCATGCCATGAATTCATAGGGAATGGGTTGCAGTGGCTCAGGCTCTTTTCCATTGGTTCTCACAAAATGTGCATCTCTGGGTGGAGCAGGCTGACACTTCAGTTGAACCTTAGTACCTTTCTTTTTGGCTTCCTTCTTTTTCTGATAATTTTCCTTCACATATTTCAGGAAGCTATCTCGGCTCTAAGAGTGCTTAATATGCTCAATATGCACAGTAATTCTCTTGGCAAGAATCTTGCCCTTAATTTGCATGTTCACAATAATGCCCACTGCATGCTGGGTGACATTGTAGACTTTTCTAGTTTTGCCCTTGTAACATTTGTGGGTCATTCCTTTTTGAACAGTGCCCATTCCCTTGATGTCCAAAATATCATCTTTCTTGTAGATTCGCATATATGTGGCCAAAGGAACAGCTCCATGTTTTCTGAAAGGCCTAGAGGACACATACTGGATGCCTCTCCTCTTTCCCTTTTGGGGAATTACTGGAAGATGGCAGTTCTGGCTGAAAGGCTCAAATATGTATTGATTAAGTTATATATCATGCTTTACTGTGTGTGTCTCTGATGTGAATTGAGAAATTCTTTGAAGTAATTAGCTTAAAAATACCTATGAATGAGAACACACAAATATACATATAAAAGGACAACTTGTCACTTAATTTTCTCCCTATTTTGTTTCAAACAAGGAAAAAATATTATAGGTTACAAAGCTTACTCAAAATTATTTATGAAGCATAAATGAACTATAAATATTATCCTATATAATAAAAGGCTAATATGCAAATCAACCAAACGGCAGAACGACCAGCTGCTATGATGTGCACTGACCACCAGGGGGCAGACGCTTAATGCAGGAGCTGCCCCCTGGTGGTCAGTGCACTCCCACAGGGGGAGTGCTGCTCAGCCAGAAGCCCTGAGCCAGGCTCACGGCTGGCAAGCGCAGCTGCAGCAGGCCAGGGGGAGGGAGCCTAAGCCATCAGCCAGACATCCCCCAAGGGTTGCTGGACTGCGAGAGGGTGCAGGCTGGGCTGAGGGAATCCCCTGGGTGCACGAGTTTCGTGCACTGGGCCTCTAGTAAATTTATAATTGTGTATTACAAATAAAGGTATAAAAGAAATTCTTCAAATCTGACTATAATGCCTTATTTTTTAGGTTACTTTGTCAAAGCTCTACACCTAGCATAAGTGGGAAATAAAAATAATGGCAATAAGGTAACACTTAAAAGGAGGAGAAATTGGAGGAGGAGGAGAAAAAGGAGAAAAAATGCATCCTAAATATTTAGTAGTATAATAAACACTCCAACACCACCTCCCATATGTGGGGGGCAGTTAATTCTAGGAATTTCAAAGGAGCTGCTCCACCAGGTTCCATAAACCTGTCCACTATGATTATAACACACTTTCCATTCTGATCTTTTTTCTTGTGTGGCTCTCATTTAACCAATTCTATGGCCTGAAAAACTGTCCGTTCTTCAACAGAAAACTAGGGATGAATGACCATTCAGAGGAAAACACATTTTTCTTTACTTTTAACATGATTTAAAATATTAAGTTAAATATTATTTGACAAATTAAGCATTGAGGAATTTCACATTAAAAACATGTATTTTTAGCATAACGGGCTGAGCTGAGCAAGAACAGCACCTACTTCCCATGGATGGCATAAGGGTTCAATTGGATAATTATTAACAATAACAATAACTAACATTTATTGTTTACTGTGTACCTAACACTGGGCATAGATTATTGAGTCATTCTACATCAAGTGTTTAGCACAGTGCCTAACTCTTAATAAGCATTGAAGAAATAGTAGACATTATTATCATTGCTAATTTTCCCAACCTTCATGCAAGACATATTATCTCCATTTCCCAGATGAGAAACTTGAGGCTCAGGACAAGTAGCTAGCTCAACAATACTAGACATTTTTACTTAATAACTATCTTACTATGTAAGTATTATTATCATTTTGTGAATGAAAATTCTGTCGTTCAAAAAAGATAACTTGAGTGAATGACTTTGGCTTCAAAGTTCCTGCTGACCCACATCCTAGTAAATTCTCTCTTCTCTGTGTCAGTCAACTCACTAGTCTCTCTGATCCATGAGATAGAAAAGCTCCTAGAGATGAGTACAAGGAAGTATGTATGTTTTGAGGTGGGAGGGTGGCAGGGAAGGGTTGGAGGAAAACTTACTGTTGATACTTGTAGCAGCCAATTTATAGCAACATTTACAAGGCCTTATTATATTCCAGCTCCCCTGCTAAGTACTTTACATAACTTATCAATTTAATTTCAGAATAACCCTAAGGAGTACATATTGCTATTGTACTCATTGATGGATAGAGGCCACTGATTCTCTTATGACTTAAACAGTCATGTCACATAACTAGTACGGAACAGAGTCAGGACCAAATAAGGATTGTAGACCATAAAAAGGATTCTTCTACAAATACAGAAGTATGCATTCTGATATTTAGCATTTTTTGAGTAACTCATTGGTGCATATTCCTCAACCCTAGAGTTTGAGGTTCTTTTTTTAATAGTTTATAACTTAGAGTGGTTGGAATTCCAGAAATCTATATTATGATTTTGTTTTTAAAATGTATTAAAAAGAAAAATAAATAAAAATGTATTAAAATGTATTACATGAAGTACCTTGAGCAATTAACCTGGCAAGGTGGAAGAGTGAATTGGAATGAAGAGTGATTGTGAGAGGTGAATACTAGACAAAAAACTAATGCAATAGTTCAGGCACATCCTGATTAGGGTCTTGGTAGGGATGTGGAAACACTGAATCTCCTTAAACCTGAAGGATATATCAACATAACCTGTTGATTGAATTTATAGGTAAAAACAGTTAGTCTACAATCACATATGGACAAAGGTACATCACATTAAACATAATACAAAACTGCTTCCAAATGAGAAAATAATTTTTAATAAATTCACTCCTAATGTTTTATTTTTATTTATTGATTGATTTTTAGAAGAAGGGAGGGAGGAAGAGAGAGAGGGAGAGCAACAGAGAGAGATATTGATTTGCTGTTCCAATTATTTAGGCATTCATTTGTTGATTTGTTTATGTCCCCTCACCAGTGACTGAACCCACAACTTGCTCTAACAAACAGTTATCTGGTCAGGACCATAAACATTTTCTGATGTAAATGGATAATTGTTTCAAACTTCTTTATTTAACTTTTAACTTAGCATTTATTTATTTAGCAGTTTCTCATGGAGTGTGGTTTTTAATCATACCACATACTACATGTGAAACAACTCCAACCAATAAAAGAGATAAAAAAAGAATAAGATTGCCATAGCCAGTTTGGCTCAGTGGATAGAGTGCTGGCCTGTGGACTAGAAGGTCCCAGGTTCGATTCTGGTAAAGAGCACATATCGTAGTTGCAGGCTTAATTCCTGGCTCTGGTCAGGGCACATGTGAAAGGCAAGCAGTCAATGTGTCTCTCTCCCATCAATGTTTCTCTCTCTCTCTGTCTCTCCCTTTCCCTTCTATTTTTTCCAAAAATCATTGGAAAACAACAACAACAAAAGAATAAGATTGTGCCCTAACCGGTTTGGCTCAATGGATAGAGTGTCAGCCTGCGGACTCAGGGTTCCCAGGTTTGATTCTGGTCAAGGGCATGTACCTGGGTTGCGGGCACATACCCAGTAAGGAGTGTGCAGGAGGCACCTGATCAAAGTTTCTCTCTCATTGATGTTTCTAACTCTCTATCCCTCTCCCTTCCTCTCTGTAAAAAATCGATAAAATATATTTTAAAAAATATTTTAAAAAGAATAAGATTTCAGTTTTTAAAAATCTTTGCCATATTCCCACATTTTCCCATTTCAGAATAGATACATTCTTACATTGTGTCTATGCTTTCAGAAATTATATGTAATCATATTTCTATAAGTTCAAACATATTAGTATTATGATTGAATGTTTCTTACTAATGAAATCTTATGGTAAATTATTTGCTGTTAAAATAATCAACCTAATGTATCTGATTGTCAATCTTGAATCTCATAATCTTTCATGCTTCCTTAGAGTAACACTTATATTGTTATTTGGTCAATCAATTTATAAAATGAGCCTTCCTATATAGAGAGACAAAGAACAATACTGAATCCTCTATACTAACAAAAGGGTAATATGTAATTAGACTAGGAGACCGGCCAGGGAGGGCAGTTGGGGTCCATGAGGCCAGCAGGGGAGGGCAGTTGGGGGTGAGCAGGCCTGCAGGCAGAGTGGTTGGGGGTGATCGGGCAGGCAGGCAGGTGAGCAGTTTGGAACCAGCAGTCCCAGATTGTGAGAGGGATGTCTGAGGGGTCCCAGATTGGAGAGGATGCATGCTGGGCTGAGGGACCCCCCACCCCCGTGCACAGATTTTGTGCACCAGGCCACTAGTCTACACTAATAAAAGAGAAACATGGTAATTGGCGTACGACCGCTACCCTTCCCATTGGCTAATTAGCGAGATATGCAAATTAATCACCAGCCAAGATGGCGGTTAACTGTCAACAAAGATGGCGGTTAATTTGCATATGTAGGCACAATGCAGGGAGGCAAAATGGAAAGCACAGAAGAAGCCCCCTGGCACTGACAGTGATTGGAAACCCAGGGGGGAGCTAAGAGCCGGGGGGCAGGGCAAAGGCGGCCCCCAGGGCCGCCTTTGCCCTGCCCCCCAGCCATGATCGGAGAATCCTGGCCTTTGCCGCACTGGCCAGTGATAGCAGGAAGTAGGGGTGGAGCCAGCAATGGGAGCTGGGCAGAGGTGGAGCCAGGGATCTCGGGGTGGCTGCAGCCGCTGCCCAGAGCCCACGATCAGGGAGCGGTTGCAGCTGGGTAGGGGGGCGGCTGCAGCTGGGGGTCCCCACTGCCCTAACGCCTCGGCCAGAGGCATTAGGCATGGGCAGGGGCAGAGCCCATCAGGGGGCGGCTGCAGCTTGGGGGATCCTCTGCCCGGACCTAATGCCTTCGCCAGAGGCAAAAGGCCCCGGAGGGGCGACTGCAGCTGGGGTCCCCACTGCCCGGGCCTCACGCCTCAGCCAGAGGCGTAAGGCCCGGGACAGGGGCAGAGCCCACGATCAGGGGGCGGCTGCAGCTGCCGGGGGTCCCCTGCCCAGCCTAACGCCTCGGCCAGAGGCGTTAGGCTGGGCAGGGGCAGCTGCAGCTGGGGGTCCCCACTGCCCGGGCCTCACGCCTCAGCCAGAGGCGTAAGGCCCGGGGCAGGGGCGGAGCCCACAATCGGGGGGCAGCTGCAGCTGCCGGGGGTCCCCTGCCCAGGCCTAATGCCTTGGCCAGAGGCATTAGGCCTGGGCAGGAGCAGTGCCAGCGATTATGGGGAGCAGGGTCACAGTCGCTGATGGTGGGAGCTTGGGGTCCCCTGCCCAGGCCTAATGCCTTGGCCACAGGCATTAGGCCTGGGAAGGGGTGGAGCAGGAGGTCCCTTGGAGAGCTGTGGGTCCCCTGCCCAGGCCTAATGCCTGGGCGAGAGGCATTAGGGCGGAGCGGTCAATTGCAGGGAGCAGGGGCCGAGTTGATGATGGTGGGGAGCTGGGGGTCTCTTGCCCAGGCCTAATGCCTTGGCCAGAGGTGTTAGGCATGAGCATGGGCAGAGCCAGCGATCGCGAGCAGGGGCGGCGTGGGCGATCGTAGGGAGCTGGGGGTCCCCTGCCCACCCTGATCTGGGACACCCTTCAGGGCAAACCAGCTGGCTCCCACCTGTGCACCAGGCTTCTATCCTATATAATAAAAGGGTAATGTGCACATGCAATTTTTTTCCCCAAATATATTTTATTGATTTTTTACAGAGAGGAAGGGAGAGGGATAGAGAGTTAGAAACATCGATGAGAGCGAAACTTCGATCAGCTGCCTCCTGCACACCCCCTACTGGGGATGTGTATGCAACCAGAGTATATGCCCTTGACGAGAATCGAACCTGAGACCCTTCAGTCCGCAGGCCAATGCTATATCCACTGAGCCAAACCCGTTAGGGCAGTAATGTGCAAATTGACCCTAACAGCAGAACGACTGGGAATGACTGGTCACTATGACACACACTGACCACCAGGGGGCAGATGCTCAATGGAGGAGCTGCCCCCTGGTAGTCAGTGCACTCCCACAGGGGGAGCTCTGCTCAGCCACAAGCCAGGCTGAAGGCATCACATTGGCGATGGTGGGAGCCTCTCCTGCCTCCTCAGCAGCTCTGTGGATGTTCAACTGCAGCTTTGGCCCGTTGGCAAGTGGACATTCCCCAAGGGATGTATCACTGCCAGCTTTGGCACAATCCCCCGGTGAGCAGGCCTAAGCCAGCAGGTGGACATCCCCGGAGGGGTCCCAGACTGCGAGAGGGCACAGGCTGGGCTGAGGGACCCCCGAGTGCACAAATTTTTGTGCACGGGGCCTCTAGTATATAATAAAAGGCTAATAGGCAAATTGACTGAACGGTGGAATGACCAGTTGCTGTGAAGTGCACTGACCACCAGGGGGCAGAAACTCAATACAGGAGCTGCCCCCTGGTGGTCAGTGAGCTCCCACAGGGGGAGCGCCACTCAGCCAGAAGCTGGGATCACGGCTGGCAAGCACCGTGGTGGTGGCGGGAGCCTCCCCCGCCTCCGCGGCAGCGCTAAAAATGTCTGACTGCTGGTTTAAGCCTGCCTCCACCCCCCATCAATTGGACATCCCCAGAGGGCTCCCAGACTGTGAGAGGGCACAGGCCAGGCTGAGGAACCCCCCCTCCCCCCGAGTGCACGAATTTTATGCACTAGGCCTCTTGTTACAAAATAATAATCTTGGGGAAAGTTGCAAGAAATAAGAAGTTTATTTTCTAATTTGGATGAAAAAAATTGAGCAGTTTAGCATTTTAATGTCAGTAATTGTTAAGGTATTTTTAAGTATATTTTATCCTACAGAGAATGTGCCAAGTCTCATTTTTTCATCTGTTTTTCAATTAATTGCAGTGTTGTGATATAGGAAACATAAAACAATCTCATAACAAGTGATACAGTGAGTTAAATTTGATTCATGGAATCTGATGATTTCTTGAAAAATATCTATTTTCTTTCATGTCTCTCTTTTGCTCAGTTGAAAGGATGAGTTATAATGATCGCAAAAAAGCTATAGATTTTTATAGCACAAAAACTAAAACAGAAACTCAAATCAGGATCTTGTCATGAAGAGGTGAGAAAATTAGGCTCTGCCCAGGCCCCAGATGTGTGTGTATTTTCACACAATAATGGCACCACATTCTTTGGCCACTCCCATGTGCTACTAGAGTGTATGATTAGTGATGAATGTTCACTTAACTGGAACAAACCAGCCAACTCTTTCTTGAGTAGCAAATAAACCCAAAAAGTTCTGCCCTGTCACAGCTATTTAACAATTTTAGAAAGATCTTCAGTATTTATATTTCACATATAAGACACTAGCTTTATGTGAAGCTCCAATCTCTGTTTGGGCATGCACATTCTAATTGAATGAAAAAAATATGTACCAGCGAGAAAAAATATGATGTATAAATTAAGAACAAAATGTTGACCAACATAAACCCTGTTTCCTATTTTTATTTTTATCATTTTTATAACATGTTGGAATATTAATACAATAATGAATATATGTGGATAAACTATTTATGACATTGTTATGATCAGACAACTTGTTGATACTTAAATAAAGAAAAAAGAATCAGTAAATAAGGTACCTGGTTTAGTGTTTATACAGATATTATAACATTGAGTTCATGAATTAAAGGGTTTATATTAGTAACTAATTGCAGTAATTATTAGCTGTAATTAATTATAGTTTTTTCATTCTCCAAAAGAATGACTCTCAAGCATATTTAAACTTAAAGTACATTGCATTTTATAACAAGAATCTGAAATCTGATAATAAAAGTCTAGTGATGTCTTAATAAATATTAAAAGAAATGTATGTCCTCTTCCTTAAGCTAAAACATTCTAACTCTAACCATTTACATATGCAATGAACATGAATTAATTTTACTATCTTGTTGATGTCATTCTTATTGATATTGACCTTTAATTGATTTTTTTTTAGCCAAAATGTAGTCACAAGAGCTATAGTGTTAAAGTGTGAAGCTTCTTCTAAGAGATTTAATGGGAGTTTAATTACCGAGGTGGGCATTAGAGGAAGTCAACTAGAGATTTAAGAAAGACTTTGAAGGAATGTCAAGGAATTTGACATGGAATTCACAACCATGTTTTGGGGGATATATTTTTCATGGATGTAATAGCTGGCCAATGCTGATTAACAATAAAGTTAAGTTGTTGTTAGAAGAGAATGGGAAAGTATGTAACAGGACCTACTTCAAATACCTGACCTGGGTAGTTACAGGAAAAAAAGTTATGACTCAGTGGAAGCTGAAATGGAGAAGGAAAATCAGGAGGAATTCCTTTTAAAATGTTTCAACTTGCCATAGTTTTGTTCTCACAGTTTCTAATGTAAATTTTACTTACTGTTGGGAATAATATATCTATGAAAAAGATGTTAAGTATTGCCAGCAGACAGGGAAGGAGAAACAGTACCCAGAAGTCAGCATGGTGGAGGGTAAGAGCACTGTACGGGGAGTCAGGACTGGGTTCCAGCCTGGGTCTGTGACCACGGAGTTGTAGGACTTGACTCCGGTCACTTACCCATCTAGAATTCTGTGTCTTTGTTAAACAAGTGTGGTGCATTAAAGCACCTCTTAGTTTAGATGATATTCCAGGTTATAGATTTGACTATGTCTGGAATTTAGAGGGTCTTTTTAAAAAATTATGTCAGAGAGGGTACTTTATTTTTCTCAACTAGAGTGAGAATTATCTCCACTCTCATCATATTGAGAAAGAGCTACAAGTGTCTGTTGAAGTGGCATGTGAGATATAATTGTGTCACCATTCTGATGTGGACTTCCTCAGGAGTGTTATTGACTATGCACCTATGACAATCAACTTAGGAACAAACACTGCATTTTAATTTGCTGCAACAAGTCATTCAGTGGGGGTTTTCTCCTGTATGTAGTTTATTCTTAACTAGAGGCCCAGTGCATGAAATTTGTGCTGATCACCCCTAACCACTTCTGCCTGCCTGCCCCTAACAGCTCCCCTGCTGACTTGATTGCCCCTAACTGCCTCTGCCTCACCCTGCACCTGGGATCCAGGATTCCCTCCCTTTGGCGGGCCACAGGCACCCAGGACCAGGGCCACAGGCTGGCTGATCCCCATTCCTCTCTCACAAGCTTATTTGTGCCTGGCTGGTCCCCATTCCTCTCTCCCCAGTGTTGAGTCTCTGAGCCATTACAGTGTGATGGCATGAGGGTGTGAAAACCATTTGCATATTAGCTCTTTATTATATAGGACTAGAGGCCCAGTGCACAAAAATTTGTGCACTCAAGGGGGTCATTCAGCCTGGCCTGTGCCCTCTCGCAGTCTGGGACCCCTTGGGGGATGTCCACCTGCTGGCTTAGGCCCACTCCTCAGACTTAAGCTGGAAGTCAGACATTCTTCTGGCAGCCCGGAAGCCCTCTGGGAATGTCCACTTGCCAGCAGAGAGCAGGCCTAAGCTGCAGTCAAACATCCTTAGCACTGCTGAGGAGGCAGGAGAGGCTCCCGCCACCACTGCTCTACTGGCAGCCATCAGCCTGGCTTGTGGCTGAGCAGAGCTCCCCCTGTGGGGGTGCACTGACCACCAGGAGGCATATCCTACATTAAGCGTCTGCTCCCTGGTGGTCAGTGTGTGTCATAGTGACCAGTCATTCCCAGTCGTTCTGCTGTTAGGGTCAATTTTCATATTACCCTTTTATTATATAGGATAGAGGCCTGGTGCATGGGTGAGGGCTGGCTGGTTTGCCCTGAAGGGTGTCCTGGATTAGGGTGAGGGTCCCTCTGGGATGCTTGGCCAGCCTGGGTGAGGGACTGAGGGCTGTTTTCAGGCTGGCCACACCCCCTTTAGGATGGGGGTCCTCACTGGGTTGTCTGGCCAGCCTGGGTGAGGGGCTGATGGCTGTTTGCAGGCTGGTCAAGCCCCCAATGGGGACTCTCACACCATGGGGGTGTGACCAGCCTGGGTGAGGGGCTGAGGGCCAATTTCATGCTGGCCACAGCCCCTTCAGGGTAGGAAGTCTTGCTGGGGTGCCTGGCCAGCCTGGGTGAGGGACTGAGGGCTGTTTTCAGGCTGGCCACTGACCCTTCAGGGTGGGTGGGGTCCCGCTGGGGTGCCTGGCCAGCCTGGGTGGGGGCTGATGGCTGTTTTCAGGCTGGTCAAGCCCCCCAATGGGGACCCTCACCCCATGGGAGTGTGGCCAGCCTGGTTGAGGGACAGAGGGCTGTTTTCAGGCCAGCCTCAACCCATTCAGCAAGGGGCCCCGACTGGGGTGCCTGGCCAGCCTGGGTGAGGGGCTGATGGCCATTTTCAGGCGACCACACCAGCGGGCTGGAAGCAGGTTTCTGGGATTTATTTAACTTCTATAACTGAAACTTTGTAGCCTTATGCGGAGCCCAGGTCGTGGAAGTCTAGGTTGCCTCTGGCAATAGAGGCTCCCAGCCCCTTCTTGAGCAGAGGCCACACCATCTGGAAGCAGGTATCTGGGATTTATTTATCTCCTATAATTGAAACATTGTAGCCTTGAGTTGAGCTCAGGGTTGGCCAGGGCAGGCAGGAAGCTTGGCTTCCTCCATCACCGGGGCAACCCAAGCCTCCTGCTTGCTTCAGGTCCATGGCTGCCACCATCTTTGTGATGGAGTGAGGGAGTGACAGTTAATTTGCATATTACTCTTTTATTAGATTGGATAGTATAGCTATATTAGGAAAGGTTTATTAAAGGATACTAATTGGCTGAAAGTGAAGCCAAAATTTCTGTTAGGGTCTGAGTTTGTTGTCTCATGAAATCAAAGAATGAGTTCATGGACAAAGAGGTAAGTGAAAGCAAAGTTTTATTCTCTCTCTAGGAGTAGATATATGCCCTGCTGGCTTCTGATTGGTTCTCTCAAAGAATTCTACCTTAGCAACATCCTTGGGATTGGTTATTTCATACACCTCACTGCCTTGTTTTTGGTTATCTGCAAGCTGCCTGCCTTAGCAACATCTATACATTTTAAAGCTCAAGTTCCTTCCACAGGGAAAGACCTGATTGAGGGCTGCCATATCAGGTCCAAGGTGATGTCACTACCTGCATTCTGCCCACATCTGAAATGTTCTACCTACCCAACCCCACCACCACCAGTGGTCCTGTCCCTAACTGCCTAGCCCTCTTCTATCTCCTCAAAAGCACTGAGTGTTTGGGGAAACTATAAGTCTGAAAGAGGAAAAGAATTAAGTTGTAATCTTTCTTCTGCCAAAGCTATAAATATAAATGAATGATTAAATAGTGAGAGCTATGAAAGATGCCATTGTATTTTTAATGAAGAAAAAAGCATATATGTGTGTGTGTGTGTGTGTGTGTGTGTGTGTGTGTGATAAGTTTGCTTTGTGAGCTACATGGAAGTGGTATTAATGCAGAGAAATGATGTGGATATGAGGATGGAGATAATCATTAGTCTGATTAAATGTCCCTAGAAAGGCTGAGTCAACTAAAAGAAAGACAGTAAGTGATGCTCTTTGAATCAATACTGCTTTATATTTTGCAGTGAAAGAACCACATCCCTCACCCACATTTTTATTTTCCCTCAAATTAAAGCAAATCAGGTCCAGGCTATTGTATTATACTAATTAGTCACAACATCCTTACTGTTTAGGTGCTCTGTTGCCCACACACATTTATTTGTAGATATTGCAATGTAATCTTTCATAACAGTTTCTGGCTTTTGAGGATGTCAGCTAAGCATGACTTCACTTGATAAATAGCAGGAAATACAAGACATTGTTATGACATGGTCCATGACCCATAGCTTAGAGCAGTGTTTCTCAAAATGTGCTAGCAGCATCACCCTCACCTGAACACTTGTTAGAAATACAAATTCTCCACTACCCCTAAATATGTTTTTAGTGATTTCAGAGAGATAAAGGGAGAGGGAAAGAGAGACAGAAACATCAATGATGAGAGAAAATCTTTGATCAGCTGCCTCCTGCCTCCTACCTTCTGCTGAGGATCAAGCCTGAAACCCGGGCCTGTGCTCTGACCAGGAATTAAACCATGAACTCCTGGTTCCTTGGTCAGTGCTCAACCACTGAATGACTCTGGCCAAGTAGAAATACACATTCTTGAGGCCTCCAAAGGTCTATTGAATTAGAAATACTGGGAATAGGGACCAATAATCTGTGTATCTGTATTCTAACAAGCTCTTCAGGTGATTCTGATGTGTGCTAATGTTTGAGAACCATAGCTCTGTGTTCTCTAATCTAAGTATTCATAAAAATCATCTTAAGAGATTGTGTATACTGCATAGGGCAAAGTAATCCCTCCTAAGCAAGATCACAACAATTTTCTTTGTAAATTGATAAATTAATTATAAATTTATGTGGTAATTCAGAGGGCCCCTAAAAACTATGGGAAACCTTAAAAACCCCACAAAGCTGGTTGTCTTGCACTAAAAGAAATGAGTACTTAATAACAGCTATAATAATTAAGCCAGTGTTACTCTTACTTCATTCCAGGGACAAAAATCAATTTCATATGGATTATAAATATAAACATAAAATATAAAACAATAAGCTTTAAGATGAAAGCAGGAAAATATTTTCATGAATTTAATGTAGGCAAAGATCTCTTTAAAAAAAGAACGCTGACTATAAGGGATAAACTGATTACATTAATATTAAGAACATATTTCATCAGAACAGTAAGAGAATAGAAAGCTCTACAGGTCTACCTCAAAGAAACAAGAAAAATTAATAATAAACTTTCTAACCCTACAACTTAAATAACTAGAAAGAGAAAAACAGGAAAGGCCCAGAGTAGGTAGAAGGAAGGAAATAATAAAAATCAGATAAGAAATAAATGACATAGAGACTAAAAAAAAAAAAACAAAAGATTAATGAAACCAAGAACTGGTTCTTTGAAAAGATAAAATTGATGTACCTTTAGCCACACTAATCAAGAAACTGAGAGACCCCAAATAAATAAAATCATAAATGAAACAGGTGAAATAACAACTGACACCATAGAAATACAAAGGATTGCAAGCAAATACTATGAACAACTATATGCCAACAAGCTGGACAACATGGATGAAATGGACATATTCCTAGAAAAATTAAACCTTTCAAGACTCAATCAGAAAGAATCAGAAAACCTGAATAGGCTGATAACAATGGATGAAATTCCAGGAGTAATAAAAAAATTCCCAGCAAATAAATCGCTGGTCAGGGGTGTTTTACAGAACATTCAAAGAAGAAATAACACAAATCCTCTTCAGACTATTCAAAAAATTCAAGAAGAAGGAACACTTCCAAACACTTTTACAAGGTCAGAATTAGCCTAATTCCAAATCCAGACAATGACACGACAAAGAAAGAGAATTGGAGGCCAATATCCCTTATGAACATAGATGCTAAAATCCTCAGCAAGATGTTAGCAAATTGGATCCAGCAATATATTAAAAAGATCTTACACCTTGACCAAGTGGGATTTATTGCAGGGATTCAAGGCTGGTAAAGTATTTACAAATCAATAAGTGTGATACATCACATAAACAAATTGAAGACAAAAATCACATGATCATATCAATTGATGCAGAAAAGAATCTGCCAAATTCCAATACCATTTTGTGATAAAAACTCTCGGCAAAGTGGGAGTAGAAGAATCATACCTCAAGTTAATAAAGGCCATATATGACAAACCTACAATCAATATCATACTCAATGGACAAAAAATAAAACCATTTCCCCTAAGAACAGGAGCAAGACAGGGATGTCCCCTTTCACCACTCTTATTCAAAGTAGCACTGGAAGTTCTAGCCACAGCGATCTGACAAGGAGAAAAAATAAAAGGCATCCAAATTGGAAAGGAGGAGGTAAAACTGTCATTATTCACATATGGCGTGATATTGTACATAGAAAACTCTAAAGACTCCACCAAAAGTCTACTAAATTTAATAAATGAATGTAGCAATGTAGCAGGATGAAAAATTAACACCCAGAAATCCATGGCATTGGAATCCTTATATTGATTGATTTCTGAGAGAAAGGGAACAACTCATACAACTCAACAAAAGGAAGACAAACCATCCAATTAAATGGGCAAGGGACCTAAATAGACACTTCTTCAAAGTGGACATACTGATGGTCAAGAGACATATGAAAAATGCTCAAAGTCACTTATCATCAGAGAGATGCAAACTAAAACTATACCTCACACCTGTCAGAATGGCTAGCAGCAAGCAATCAACAAATGACAAGTGCTGGTGAGGATGTAGATAAAAGGGAACCTTAATACACTACTGGTGGGAATGCAGGCTGGCACAGCCATTATGGAAAACAGTATGGAGTTTCCTCGAAAAATTAAATATGGAACTGTCATTTGACCCAGTGATCCTACTTCTAGGAATATATCCTAGGAAACCAAAAGCACCAATCAGAAAGAATATATGCTCTTAGCAGCACAATTTACAATAGCTAAGGTCTGGAAACAGCCCAAGTGCCCATCAGTAGATGAGTGGATAAAAAAGTTGTGGTATGTTTATGCTATGGAATACTATGCAGCTGTAAATCAGAAGGATCTCTTACCCTTTGAGACAGCATGGAGGAACCTGAAGAGTATTATGCTAAGTGAAATAAGCCAGTTAAAGAAAGATAAGTATTACATGATCTCACTCATATGTGGAATCTAATGAACAAAATAAACTGATGAACAAAATAGATCCAGAGACATAGAAGCATGGAACAGAATGACAGATCTCAGAGGGAAGGTGAGAGTGGGTGGTGGGTGGGGAGAGATTATCCAGGGAACTTATATGCATACTAGAGGCCCAATGCATGAAATTTGTGCATGGGTAGGGTTCTTAGACCTGGCCGGCGATCAGGGCCGAACTGTGGGGCAACTGGTGGGGTGATCAGGGGGTGGGGAGGCTCCCACTGGAACCTGCCTTGGCTGGCCTGGGGCCTTTGGGCTGGGGGCAGCTCCTGCATTAAGCATCTGCCCCCTGGTGGTCAGTGTGCATCATAACGACTGGTCATTCCACTGGTTGTTCCACCGATTGTTCGGCTGTACAGTCTATTTGCATATTAGGCTTTTGTTATATAGGACATGCACAGGCTATGGACACAAACAATAGTGTGGTGAAGGCCTGGGACGGCCAGGTACAGAGTGGAGGGGATCAATGGGGGAAAAAAGAGGACATCAGTAATGCTTTCAACAATAAATATAAATTAAAAAATATAACAAATGGATAAACAAATGTTGCTATAGTCATTCTCTGACATACTATGCTACAGTAAGGATAAAAAAACCTATACATACACACATAAATTATGGATGAATTTTATGAACACAATGCCTGTGTTCTTAAGTTCACAGTGTAATTCCATGACTAAGAGTTCAAGTACAGGAAAAACTAATCTATGGAAATCCAAATTGGTGGTTAGGGTGTGGGATAGAAAGAGGGCACAGAAGGAAATCTTTGAAGGAATCTATTAATGTTCTGATTTTGACCTGTGTACTGGTTACAAGGGTGTGTTCAATTTGTGCACTTTTCTGTTTGTGAGTTATACTTTAAAAAAATGTTTCCTACAAAAAATCGAAGTGCATAATGAAAGCTGCATTTTTAAAACAGCGATTAGGAGGTAATGTGAGGGTGTATGGAGCTGCTATCAGGAACCAAGGAGAAAAAGGTTAGGAGACTATTGATTTAGACTTGAACAGAAATAGTAGTTTGGTGTAAGGTAGAAGCTGGGAGACAAATAAAAGAAATGAAATAAAAGGCAAGTGATGAGGTAGAACTGCCAGTACCACATGATGGATATGAAAGGTGAAGAGAGCAAAATACAGGGAGTGGGCAGACTACCTTCTAAGACTCTTCTGTTACAGAGGTGGATGCACCTTGAAGTCAGAATAAGAGGATTTCTAAAGCTGTATGGGAGAGAAGGAGGTGCTGCATAAAAACAGAACTTCAGCTGATACAGGTAAGAGGACTTCTCAGATGAAGTGTTTGGCATGTTTACTGCCATACTTTCCTCAGACTACTTCCAGGATGACACATGTTCCAGGTTTCCACCTACCTTGATTAGTCCTTCTCAGCCTCATGTACTGGTTCTTCCTCTGACATGCCCAGGTATCTGTTCTAAGTCATTTTATCCTCGGTATGTGATCAACCAAGTTCAGGTTCATGGCTTTAAACATTGTAAAAACCGCTCCTCTAGATTCACATACACAAATAGCTACTCAAGATGCTCACATGTATTACTCAAAAATATCTATGTCTCAAATTCAACATAACCAAAATTGAACTAATAATTCTACCTGAAAGTCTAATCCCTTTCCAGAGTTTCCCTTTGCAACAAACGGCCCCACCGAAAATGCAGAAATATGGACATCATCTTTGACCCCTCCCTTTTCATACCTATTTTTCCTAACAGTAAATATTATTATTATTATTATTATTATTATTATTATTATTATTTTATGCCCTTGACTGGAATCAAACCTGGGACCTTTCAGTCCTCAAGCCGATGCTCTATCCACTGAGCAAAACCAGTTAGGGCCCAACAATAAATATTTTTAATTTTATACTCAAATTGTCATCCTTGTTTTTATCATCAACACTGCCACCACCATAGTCCAAGCTACCATCATCTCTTGCCTCAATCTCTACATCGGCCTCCTCACTGGTTTCCTCTCAGACATTCTTGCTCTTCCCCTCTCTTAACTTACTCTTCACACTCAAGTAAAAATGATTTGTTCAATATACAGATATGATTCTATCAGATGCTTAAAATTCTCAAAGGCTTTTGATTGATTTTAGGAGTAAGTCTAAAGTACTTAACAATGTCTGTATCATTTGGCTCTTCCCTTCCCAACCCATTCCCTCTCCATAAAAGTGTCATTCATCTCACATGGCTTTTATACTTGCTGCATTCGCATTACTGCCCAGATACACCCATCTACTCCCAAGTTATCCTGGTTAATTATCAATTCTCTTTAACTCAAGGCTAAGTTCCTCTGGGAAGCATACTTGATTGTTCAGAATAAGCCAGGTGTTTCATTTACTTTTTTAAAAAAGCCTCTATCGGTTTAATTTATATTTTTCTGTTTGATTATTAATCAATACCTGTGTCCCTCTATAGATTGCAACCTCCATGAAGACAGGATGTAACTGAGCATAAGACCTTACCCAAGTTTCTAGAACAAACCCAAGAACATTTTATGCTCAATGAATATTTGATGAATGGCTGCCAACGGGAAGGCAGACTGCAAGACAGTGTGAGAATGAGAGAACAAAAGAAGAGTGTGTGAAATCTTTCCTGGAGCGACTAGCTCAGCTGCGGAGACTGCCCATCTTGAGTGGCAGATATTGGAAGTGTATACATCCAGAGACACTGAAACCACGGCACCCAGGGACCAGCTACAAAAGCAGGAACACCGGATCTCAAGTAGCACAAATACGTGGACTAAGACGAGCCCTGCTCCTCCTCATGGAAAGGTCAGATTTCACCTAGATAAAATTGTGGTTTGTAATTCAGGTTGGAGAGAGGAACGCACGTGGGGAAGTCTGCACCCCACAAAGTCCAGTGTGATCCGCTTAGTGCCAGGGGAGAGAGGATGTGCGAAGAGACTTTGGGAGAATTGCACACAGAGCTGGACGGTTGAGGGTTGCGAGCTCTCACACTTACCATGGCTCTTTTTTTTTTTTTTCCTCATTAAATCTTTGCTTTTGATTATTAAACCCAATACGTAGGACCGCCCAATTGGGATCACTCACAGAGACTGCAGGGGAAAGTTGTTTTTGTGGAACCTGGGAATCAGAGTGGGGAATAACGATTAAGAAACCAGCTCTGGGGCAGTTGACTCTCCCAAACCAATATTAAGTGCTATAGGGAAAACAAAACCTAAATACTGGCTAGAGAGGACTTATAGCCTTGGAGGTCAATCCAGAAACACTGCCACCCAGAGAGTGAACCACAAACTGACTCTTCTGTAAACACAAATAAAGGCAGTCTGGGAAACAAAGAAATACTGCCTGCTTTAAAATCAGGTCTGTGGTTTACAACACAGAGGAACAGTGTATCTCAGGGAACTTCAACACTCTCCTGAATACCTGACAGGACCAAGGTGTGTCAAACAGCAGAGTAGAGGAACTGAAGGACCTTCACTACTGCACATTTTTATTTTTTTCACCTTTTACTTAAGAAACTAAATTGTTTTCTTTTTTCCTCACCTGATTTTACCTTTTTAATTACTGCATTTTTATTTTTAACCAGTATTATTACTACTATCATTTTACCTTTTTTAAAAGGGTCGTTTTATTTTCTCTTTATTTTATTTTGAGATTAGTGTTCTACATTCTATTTTCATCTTTCCTTTAGCATCATTTTACTCTAGCTCAACTTTACCTTTATGCCAAAAGTCTCTTCTTCACTTTTCCCCTTTTGTTGTCCTGTTTCTCTTATCCTATTCCTGCTTTAGATTTTCCCTATTCCTTCTTTTTACCCCTTGTTAAAATTTCACCCTACTTATATATCTAATTTCCAATCCCCTGCTCTAAGTCCATATACACCTCTATCTTCTCTTTCTTCACTATCAAAATTTGTTTTCTCTCTGTTGTTTTGTTGTTGTTTGCTTGATTGTTGATTATATTGGTTTTTTTATCCTTGTTTGTGAGATTGTTTCGCTTTTTCTTCTTATTTTTTTTTGTTAGTTTTTTTTCCGGGTATTTTTTACTTCAGTTTTCCCTTGCCTTGCTTGATATTAGTTGTCGTTTGTAATTTGCGTTCATCTCTAGGTATCTGTTGCTGGCATTTGTTGGGATTAGTAGCTGTTCTATTGGAGTTTTCTCCCCATATAAATAGTTTCTTCCCCTCTTCTATTTCATTCTTTCTTCTCTCTCTTACTTTTTTTTCCTTTTCCTAATTTCACTTTTGCACTCCTTTTTTTCTCTTTTTCTTTTTTTCTTTTTCTCTTCTTCTTTATCTCTTATCCCCTAATTCTCTTTTCTCTGGTGGTCACCTTTATTTGGGGTTATTAGTATCATGAATACATTTGTGTTCAGTGCCTTGTGCTTTGTACCTTGTTGTGTTGTATTTTGTGCCTTTAAATCAACGCAGTAGAGAGAGAACTACATAACCAAACACCCGGAGAAGAGAAATCATGGGGAGACAAAGAAACAGCCTGCAGATTAAAGAAAAACAGGCATCACCAGAAAAGGAAGTAAACGAAGTGGAGGCAAACAACCTGTCAGAGAAAGAATTCAGAGAAATGGTCATAAGATGGATGAGAATGGAAGACAAATTCAACAATATTTGTAAGTACCGAGAGGAAATGAAGAAGAGCCAAGAAGAAATGAAAAATGATATCATTGCTATAAAGAACTCAATAGAAAGCATCAAGAGTAGACTAGATGAAGCAGAGGACCGCATCAGTGAGCTAGAAGACAAGGTAGGAAAATATACCCAAGCAGAGCAGCTTCTAGAAAAAAAATTTAAAAGCAGGAGGAAAGCCTAAGAGAACTTTGGGACAACACGAAAGGAAAAAACATCTGCATAATAGAGGTGCCAGAAGGAGAGGAAACTGAGCAAGGAATAGAAAACCTATTTGAAGAAATAATGACAGAAAAATTCCCTGATATAGGGAAGAAAAAACTCACACAAAGGATCCCCCATCAGACTAGCGACTGATTTCTCAACAGAAACACATCAGGCAAGAAGGAAATGGAATGAAATATACAAAATTATGCAAAGGAAGGTTCTGAATCCAAGAATACTGTATCCAGCAAGACTATCAATCAAAATTGAGAGTGAAATCAGGAGCTTCACAGACAAAAAGGACTATGGGAGTTTATAACCACCAAACCAGCAATGCAAAAAATGCTAAAGGGTCTGCTGTAAAAAGAAAAAAATGGGAAATGAAGAAGGAACACTGGAGTAAAGAATAAAAATGGCAACAAACAAGTATCTATCAATAATAACTCTAAATGTAAATGGATTAAATGCCCCAATCAAAAGACATAGGATAACTGAGTGGATAAGAAAACATGACCCATATATCTGCTGTCTACAGGAAACACACCTCAGAAAAGAAGATGCACACAGACTGATGGTGAAGGGATGGAAAAACATTTTTCAGGAGAATTGGAAATGAAAAAAAAAAGCTGGGGTAGCAATACCTATATCTGACAAATTAGATATCAAAGTGAAGGACACAAAAAGAGATAAAGAAGGCCACTTCATAATACTAAAGGGAGAAATCCAACAAGAAGAAATAACTCTGGTAAACATATATGCACCCAATATAGGAGCACCCAAATACATAAACAAACTTCTGGAGGAGATCAAGGAAGAGATTGTCAGTGATACAATCATAGTAGGGAAGTTTAATACCGCACTATCACCATTGGACAAATCCTCTGAACAAAAATTCAGCAAAGAAACATCAATCCTAAATGACTCACTAGATCAGATGAAATTAATTGACATCTTTAGAACATTTCACCCAAAGCCACAGAATTTACATTCTTCTCAAGTGCACATGGGTCATTTTCAAAGATAGACCATATATTGGGTCACAGGCAAAGTCTCTTCAAATTCAAGAAGATAGAAATCATATCAAGCATCTTCTCAGATCACAATGGCATAAAACTGGAAATCAACTACAATAAAAACAATCCAAAAAATAAAACACATGGAGACCAAATAGCATGCTATTAAACAATGAGTGTGTTACCAGAGAGATCAAAGAAGAAAAAAAACATCATGGCAACAAACTACAATGAAAACACAACAATCCAAAACCTATGGGACACAGTGAAAGCAGTCTTGAGAGGGAAGTTCATAGCTCTACAAGCCTACTGCAAAAAAAAAAAAAAAACAACAACAAGAAAAAATGATAATAAATTACCTAACCCTACAACTCAAAGAGTTAGAAAGAGAGCAACAAGAAAAGCCCAGTGTAAGCTGAAGGAAGGAAATAAAAAAGATCAGAGCAGAGATAAATGACATAGAGACCAAAAAAACAATAAAAAGATAAACAAAACCAAGAGCTGGTTCTTTGAAAGGATAAACAAGACTGATGAACCTCTATCCAGGCTCATCAAGAAGCAAAGAGAGAGGACCCAAATAAAAAAAAATCAGAAATGAAAGAGAATTAACAACAGACCCCAGAGAAATACAAAGGATTGTTAAAATCTACTGTAAACAACTCTACTCCAACAAACTAGACAACCTGGAGGAAATGGACATATTACTAGAAAAATACAACCTTCTTCAATCAGGAAGAACCTAAAAATCTCAATAGGCCAATAACTATGGAAGAAATTGAAGCAGTCATCAAAAAGCTCCCAGCAAACAAAGCCTAAGGCCAGATGGCTTCACAGGGGAGTTTTACCAAACATTCAAGGAAGAACTAAAACCTATCCTCCTCAGACTATTCCAAAAAATTCAAGAGGAAGGAACACTTCCCAGCTCATTCTATGAAGCCAGCATCACCCTCATACCAAAACCAGATAAAGACAACACAATGAAAGAGAATTACAGGCTAATATCCCTCATGAATATAGATGCCAAAATCCTCAACTAAATCCTAGCAAATCAGATCCAGCAGTACATCAGAAAGATCATACACCATGACCAAGTAGGATTTATTCCGGGGATGCAAGGATGGTACAATATCCACAAATCAATAAACGTAATACATCACATAAACAAATTGAGAGATAAAAACCACATGGTCATATTAATTGATGCAGAAAAAGCATTTGACAAAATCCAACACCCATTTTTGGTAAAAACTCTCAGCAAAGTGGGAATAGAAGGATCATACCTCAACATAATAAAAGCCATATATGACAAACCCACAGCCAACATCATACTCAATGGGCAAAAAGTAGAACCATTTCCCCTAAGAACAGGAAGAAGAGAGGGATGCCCACTCTCACCATTCCTGTTCAACATAGTACTGGAAGTATTAGCCATTGAGATTAGACAATAAGAAGAAATAAAAGGCATCTAAATTGGAAATGAAGAAGTAAAACTGTCCTTATTCTCAGTTGACATGATATTGTACATAAAAAAACCCTAAAGACTCCATCAAAAACTATTAGACTTAATAAATGAATTTGGCAATGTAGCAGGATACAAAATTAATGCAAAGAAATCTAGGGCATTTCTATACACCAATAATGAACTTACAGAAAGAGAGACTAAAAAAGCAATCCCATTTACCATCACACCAACAAAATTAAAATACCTAGGAGTAAACTAACTAAAGAGGTAAGAGACCTCTACTCAGAAAACTACAGGACGTTGAAAAAAGAGATATAGGAAGACATAAACAGATGGAAGAACATACCATGTTTTTGGATTGGTAAAATCAACATCATTAAAATGTCCATACTACCCAAAGCAATCTATAAATTGAACGCACTCCCCATTAAAATACCAATGACATATTTCACAGACCTAGAAAAAACTCTCCAAAAATTCATCTGGAATAAAAAAAGACCCTGAATAGCTACAGTGATCCTGAGAAAGAAGAACAAAGTAGGTGGGATCTCTATACCAGATATCAAGCTGTATTACAAAGCCACTGTTCTCAAAACTGCCTGGTACTGGCACAAGAACAGACATATAGATCAATGGAATAGAATAGAGAACTCAGAAATCGACCTGAACCAATATGCTCAATTAATTTTTGACAAAGGAGTCAAAAACATACAATGGAGTCAAGACAGTCTCTTCAATAAATGATGCTGGGAAAATTGGACAGATAAATGAGAAAAAAAAACAAAACTAGACTGCCAACTTACACCATACACAAAAGTAACCTCAAAATGGATAAAGGACTTAAATGTAAGACGGGAAACCATAAAAGTACTAGAGGAATCCAAAGGCAACAAAATCTCAGACTTATGCCGAATCAATTTCTTCACTGATACATCTCCTAGGGCATTGGAAACTAAAGAGAAAATAAACAAATGGGACTACATCAAAATAAAAAGCTTTTGCACAGCAAAGGAAACCATCAACAAAACTATAAGAAAGCCCACTGCATGGGAGAACATATTTGCCAATGTTATCAATGATAAGGGTTTAATCTCCTACATTTTTTTTAAATATATTTTATTGATTTTTTACAGAGAGGAAGGGAGAGAGATAGAAAGTTAGAAACATCGATGAGAGAGAAACATCGACCAGCTGCCTCCCACACATCTCCTACTGGGGATGTGCCCGCAACCCAGGCACATGCCCTTGACCGGAATCGAACCCGGGACCCTTCAGTCCGCAGGCCAACGCTCTATCCACTGAGCCAAACCGGTTTCGGCAAATCTCCTACATTTATAGGGAACTCATACAACTTAACAAAAGGAAGATAAACAATCCAATCAAAAAATGGGCAAAGGACCTAAATAGACACTTGTCAAAAGAGGACATTCAGAAAGCCAAGAGACATATGAAAACATGCTCAAAGTCACTAATCATCTGAGAGATGCAAATCAAAACAACAATGAGGTACCATCTCACACCTGTCAGAATGGCTATCATCAACAAATCAACAAAGGACAAGTGCTGGAGAGGATGTGGAGAAAAAGGAACACTGGTGCACTGCTGGTGGGAATGCAGACTGGTGCAGCCACTATGGAGAACAGTATGGAGTTTCCTCAAAAAGCTAAAAATGGAACTTCCATTTGACCGAGCAATCCCACTTCTAGGAATATATCCCAAGAAACCAGAAACACCAATCAGAAAGGATATATGCATCTCTATGTTCATAGCAGCAAAATTTACCATAGCTAAGATTTGGAAACAGCCTAAGTGCCAATCAACGGATGAATGGATTAGAAACCTGTGGTACATATACACAATGGAATACTATGCTGCTGTAAGAAAAAAGGCATTCTTACCATTTGTAACAGCATGGACGGAACTAGAGAGCATTATGCTAAGTGAAATAAGCCTGTCAGTGAAAGAAAAATACCACATGATTTCACTCATTTATGGATAACAAAGAGCATTATAAACTGATGAACAAAAATAGATACAGAGGCAGAGCAGCATTAAACAGACTGTCAAAGTACAACAGGAAGGTTGGGGAGGGCTGTGGGGGTTACGAGATCAACTGAAGGACTTGTATGCATGCATATAAGCATAACCAATGGACACAAGACACTTGGCGGGGGGGTTGGGGAGGCTGGGGGAAGGTCAAGGTGAAAAAAAGGAGACAAATGTACTACTCTTTGTAATATTTTAAGCAATATAAAGAAAAAAGAAAAAATTGACTTCTTATGGCTTTGCCTAGATTGCCTTTTACACCAGTTTAGTGTTAGTCACTCCTATGGCATTCAAAAAGGTCTTCAATTGAATTCTGGAAAATAGAATACCACATCATTGGCTCAGAATAGTTTGGCCTCAATTTAAACAATAGCTAAGTTATAGATTTTAATCATTTTCATTTTTTAGAATGTTGTCTGACATGTAATAACTACATGAACAAAGATTTCAGGATCTTAAGTTTGGGGAATAACGAACTAAAGGAGCTGATTCTGAGGTTTCTTCACACTATGGAGACTTGTTTGCAGAAAGCTGAGTGTTGATAAGAGCTTCATAGAGCCGTAGCTACACAAGAGCCCAGCACAGGCGGTATATATTAAGACCTGCTTTAGGGTGTTGTTGTTGTTGTTTTTCTTCTTTTTTGAAATGTGAGATCTCAAATAATTTGGTTTTTCACCTCTTGCCACTATTCTCACTCCACACTTGTCATTTTACATACAATTATTGAGTTGACCTGAAAAGCTGTTAGGTTGGGAGGTGCAAGGTCAGTGTCCCCACCTCTTCCCAACCCAATCTGATACCTACCTCAGAAGGGCCTTTGTACTGTCCCTGCTGGACACCGCACCTTTCTGTAATTATAAATGTCTGTTTTCAGTCACTTCAAAGGTTTCCCAGCGCTGGGAGTCCTTCTTCAAAGCCTCTGCATTGCTGAGGAACTTCTGTCATTGACGGGAGGTCCTGCTTTGAAGTTTTTCATGCCCTTTATTGATTTTCCCCTTTAAAGATGTTCAGATTAGAAAATGCTTCACCCCCTTTGAAATGTGCATGTTTTCATAATGTTAAAGGGTTAATCCTTTGAAGATATTTACATTTTATAGCAATGTCCTTATATGAAGAAATTTGACATCAGTTATGCCATATGCTTTATGGTGCTTTCCTTTTCTCCGCTGGATCCTTCAAGTTCAAGATACTTTCAATTTAGTATGTGGTGGAGTTTTGCATTAAACTTTTTTTTTTCTTTTTTAGGCAATGCAAAAGAAACCAATAAATGTGCTAAAATGAAAGAGCTTGAGTAATTTGGAAATGGTATTTATTCCAATTGTTTACACATGATTACTTAATGTTAGAACACTTTTAATGTTTGGGAGTGTTACAAAGTTTCTTGATCTCATGACCATCTGCAGTGTCATAATATTATGCATAACCACCAGTAAATGTTAGCTTTGAAAATGAATTCTATCTGAATTATACAAATGCATATTTTATACATATTTTTCTTTATGTATATTGGTTATGCCTCAATTTCATAATCTCTCAAAGAGAAGAATAGGGATGCTATGAGGATTAAATTGAAAATCGCACTTAAGAAATAGCTCATGCAAAGTATGTTAGCTGTGTTGAAGCCAATTAGATGGCCAAATCCAATTAATTCAATACTGAATAATAGCCTTTGTAATGTTTTAGATATTAGCTTCAGGACTGTCCTGCTGATCAGAAGTCCACTACCTTTTTTTTCTCATTAGCTGATTTCAACAATTCTGTCACTTGGAAAATCTGTCATTTAGCTTAAGACTGATTACTGTTATAATACAGTACTATTGGAGAAAGGTAACATTTTAAGTTCTTAGTGTAACTGAAGAGTCTAATAGCATGTTGTGGTGATACAAAGAAATGAGGAAAGAAGAAAATTGTGCTGAAAAGTGGAAGAAGATGAAAAATTGAAGAACAATGGGGGTAAAGGAGAACTCCAAATCTGAATTTTCACACAATTCATTAAGAAATTAAAAAATATTTAACATGCAAACACACACATATGCACACATACACAGACATGCAACACTCATGAAACTAATTTACAACTAAATATAATAACTAATGGTATAATATCCTAAAGTACAGGTCCTAAATCTAAAATTCCACACACAAGAAAAATGAAAATAAATATGATGGAGATGAGTTTTGATACCTAATGGGTTTGTAAACTCACATTAAATGTGATCCTGTTGTTAACCAGGAATCATATAACTTAATCTGCATAATAAAAATAAACAGAGCTTTTAAATTTTTGTGCTTACCATAATATGATTGTAATTATAATGCCAGGGAAATATTCATTTTCTGGATGTCAGTGATTAATTTCTCCTGAATTCTGAAGCTATTGCTTTATTCAGTAATTTAATCATTCATTTATTTAATATTTATATAGTGTTAAGGAAGTACAAATGGCCAATGAACAGATAAGATACTCGATTTTACTACTCATGAGGATGAAGTAAATGTGGACAACAATGAGGTACATATTCTATCCATTTGGTGCTAAATAATATGAAGCGTTGTTAGGGGTGGGGAAATATTGGTATTCTTTTATGTTATTGGTGGAAGTATAATTCAATATAGATTTTTGGAGTTTAATTAGGAAATATCTATGAAAATATAAATATGTATATCCTTTAACCCAGGATTACTGCAATTATTGTCCTTTCTCTCTTCTAATCTAATCTCTGCATGAACCAGAATGATGCTTTCAAGGTTCACTGCTTTGTTAAAAATCTCCCCAAACTCCATTTATCTTGTAGTATAAGTCAAAATCCTTACAATTGCCTGTAAATAACCTACACATTGTTATTTATGTTATTTTTAGTTACAGTTGACATGAAATATTATGTTAGTTTCAGGTGTATAACCCAGTGATTAGACATTATATAACTTACTAAGTGATAACCCCAATAAATCTTGAACCCATCTGACACATACATAGTTATTACAATATTACTGACTATATTCCCTATGCTGTACTTTACATCCCCATAATTATTCTGTAACTACCAATTTGTACAGTTTAATCGCATCATCTTTTTCACCCTTCTCCTCCCCCTTCTTCTCCTCTCCCTTGTTCTTCTTCTCCTTCTTTTCCTTCTTTTCTCCTTCTCCTTCTCCTTCTCCTTCTCCTTCTCCTTCTCCTTCTCCTTCTCCTTCTCCTTCTCCTTCTCCTTCTCCTTCTCCTTCTCCTTCTCCTTCTCCTTCTCCTTCTCCTTCTCCTTCTCCTTTCTTCTTCTTCTTCTTCTTCTTCTTCTTCTTCTTCTTCTTCTTCTTCTTCTTCTTCTTCTTCTTCTTCTTCTTCTTCTTGACTATCTTTTACCATTTCTATTAATACTGGTTTGACTGTAATGAACTCCTTTATTTAGCTTTTCCTTGTCTGGGGAGCTCTTTATCTGGCCTTGGATCCTAAATGACAGATTCATTTGCTGGGTAGAGTAATCTTGGTTCTGGTTCCTTGATTTTCATCACTTTGACTATTTCTTGCCAATCCCTTCTATTCAGAAATCAGCTGACAGTTTTATGGGTGCTCCCTTATAGATAACTGCTTTTCTCTTGCTGCTTTTAAGATTCTCTGTTTTCAACCTTTTTCATATTCATTACAATGTGTCTTGGGGTGAGCCTCTTTGGGTTCATCATGTTTGGGACTCTCTGCACTTCCTGGACTTGTATGTCTATTTCCTTCACAGGGTTAGGGAAGTTATCCATCATTATATTTCCAAATAGGATTTTAATTCTTTACTCTCCCTTTTCTCCTTTTGGCAGCCTCATGATGCAAATGTTGGCACACTTGAAGTTGTTCCAGTGGAATTCTATCCTAATTTTTGTGGGATTCTTTCTCTTGTTGCAGTTCTGATTATTTTCTGCTTCCTTATCTTTCAAATCTCTGATTTGATCATCTGCTTCATCTACTTCACTGTTGATTTTCTGTAATGTATTATTCTTCATTTCAGTTAATGTATTTTTCATTTCTGACTGGATCTTTTTTGCTTTGTCTCCATTTTTATGATTCTTATATCTTTGTTCAAATTCTTACTAAGTTTATCTACTTTTCCCCAAAGTTTATTGAACATCCTAAAACCAGTGTTTTGAACTTTCCATCTATTAGATTGCTTGTCTCCATTTTGGTTAATTATTTTCCTGGAGTTGTGTTCTGTTCTTTCATTTGGGACATGTTTCTTTGTCTCCTCATTTTGGCACCTTCCTGCATTTCTTTCTATGTATTAGGTAGAGCTTCTATGTCTCCCAGGCTTGGTAGAGTGGCCTTATATAGTAAGTGTTCTGTAGGACCCAGTGGCAGGACTTTCCTGATCACCCAACCTAGACACTTCAGGTACTCCTCTGTGTGGGGTGTATACCCCCATCCTGTGTGGTTGAGATTTGATTGTTGTTGGCACCTCATTGGAAGGGAATGAACCCTAGGCAAGTTTCCTGGGAGAAACCTCATCTTTAGCCTCCCTGCACCCCTGCACCTGGCAGGAGATTGCATTTGTTGATCCAGACTCTGGTGTCCTGTATAGCACCAGGCCCTGCCATGTTTCTTCATTCCTGTCTCAGGTTGTTTTCCCACTTGAGGATTTTGAGTTAAGCAAACTCAAAACATCTTGTTTTATATATCCTTGTACCTGCTTTGAAAACAGAGCAATGGGATCTCTGTTAATTTGTTTTAATGTTTGTGTTTTATATTTTATTGTTAATATGAAAATAAAGAATTTGCTGTGTGCAACAACAACAACAAAAATTTATGAACATGGTGTAATCTCAGCTGTGCCAAGGTCAACTCCATGGAGCATAAATTATTTCAGTGAGAATATGGTGCCTGCCAAGTTTATCCCTTGAGTGTGTCCCTTGTGGAAATGGTTGGGTATTGCTCCAGCAGGTTCTGAAGCTGTGCAACAGGTGTGCTGTCTGTGGGGCCTTCTGGGGCATGGAGGCCACCTCTGCCTTGCCCAGGCCCACTCATTATGAACTACAAAGAGAACAGCAGATAGCTCCTACTTGTGTGCTGAGCTTAAAGGAGCCCAGGAGAAGCCAACTTGTAAACTAAGGCCAGCTACATCTAGTGCTGGGGTTGGGGTCACTTAGCAAGATGTACGTGACACATTGAGGCCAGATGCTGCTTGTTTGAGAGATTTTAAGAAAGTCTGAAGCATGAACTAAAACAGGCCTTTTGTATGGACACACCACTGGTAAAAGCTTGGGTTGGCTTGCAAGTTGAATGGCGTAGGGTCTCAGGAAATCACCAGGGCAAAGAGAACATGTTAGCTTGGTTGATGGAGACTGAAATATGGTGCCTATTTGCTGGTTCTTTGGGGAGAGGGCCCAGAAAAGGTACAATGGTTTCTGCCAGCACTTCTGTCTGAGAGAAAGCTGCCTCTCCAGCTCGTCCCTGATATTGGATTACTCAGCTTCTCCCTGTATGTTGCTGGTGCCCTAACACTGGAACTCAGAGATAATGAGTCCAGTCTATATGCAAGCATTTTAAGGGTAATGTTTGGGACTCCAGAAGCTCTTTCTATCATGCAACCACAGTCTAAGCTATTTTTAAGCCAGAAGCTATAGGAAATTTTCTTTGTGGCATTGGATCCCTGGGCTGAGGGTCTTGGTGTTGGGCTGGTACACCTCGATCCTCAGTGGTTGCTTCTGCATCCAAGATATCCTTCCTGACTTTCATCTGACACATTTGGGTGTGGAACCAGCCTATTCCACATCGGTTCCCCTCCTACCAGTCTCACACGGCTCCTTCTTTATATTCTTAATTGTAGGACTTCCCTTTAGCTAGATTTCAGGTGGTTCTGCATGATGGTTGTTCTGTAGTTTAGTTGTAATTTTAATGTGAGGAGATTTGAGTTCTGCATTTAGCTATGCCACCATTTTGAGCAGAACTTCCCACAAACTACACTTTTCTTCTCATTGACTCTCTGGGTTAGGGTTCTCATATGTCTCTCCCACTTCCATCACTGTGCTCTGGCCACATTGGCCTCTTTGCCTAACAGTCTTTGCACATGCCATTGATTCTTTTCTGGCTGTTCATTTCCAGGCTGGCACTTAATTCTCAACTTCACTATATTTAAAGTCTACTTAAACATTACCATCTTGATAGAAATAGTTCTTACTATTGCCAGAGAATCAAATTCCTCCATCACTCATAGGAGTGGGGTAGAGGTTTTTGGAGTACTGCTAAAATGAGCAACTTCAGAAGCACCTGTAGGAGAATGTGGTTTAGTAAAATACTTGATATTCATGGAGTTACATTCCTTGGGTTCCACAGTCCCATGTCCTTTAATCCAGTCCTAAAAGAGGGCAGGTGGGATGCTAGTCAAGCCAAAATAAGGCCAGTATCCAGAGCTTTCATTCCATGTTGCAGCAGGTGTAGTTCAGCATCCAAGCTAATTAAATTCCATTAGTTCACAATAGTGACCAGCAGGATGGGAGTAAAGGAGAGAGGATGTGTAAGGAAGTGATAGGGGAGTGCCTGGATATGCGTGGTGTGTGTGTGTGTGTAAGTGGGGGACAGTTAGATTTAGCAGTAGTCTCAGGAGCTGGCAGACCAGGCTCCTGGATGGGAAGCTCCTGCTACCACTGTGGGTACTCCCTGGGTGGCACAGTGCTGGCATGGAAACCATGCCATTTTGAAGGGGAGAGTGGCTGCAGCTAAAAGCCAAGCCTCACCACACCCCAGACTGGCCTTGGACACCACCCAGGACATCACAGTAATTCACAAAGTTTGCGGTACCCCAGCCAAAGTCACACTGCCTCAGCCACAGACCACAGGACCCCTGTCTCCCCAGCCAGTGGTTGTGGGACCTCCACAGTGAGTTGCCAAGTGCATGCCACTCTGGAAAAAGTCACGAGACTTCAGCTGCAGTCTTGGGGCCCTGCCTTCCTGGTTGAAGATTCTGGGACCCCCACAGTGAGTTGCATGCCCATGAGACCCCAGGCAACACTTGCCACAGGAGCCTGGAAACCGAGCACATTCACAAACAGATTGCATGATGAGGTGGGGAGGGGAGTGACATAGTCAGAAGACCTATGAGGAGACTCCATCCACAAATAGGACAATAACATTCAAGACCCAACCATATCAGGAGAACCCAAATAACAAAAGTAGTGGGCTTTAATAGAACACTCAGCTCAGGAGATCTGAGGGACTACACCACTAGATCCCTACTACTACATAGGACCACCCCCGAAAAACTGGTTGGCATAGCAGTTTCATCTAAGACATGGAAACAAATACAATGAGACAGCAAAAATTGGGAGACAAAGAAATAATCCCCAAAGCTGGGAGTGGTGTGGTGGGGCGGGGGAGGAATTGCCAGAAAATAAATTAAATGACATATGACATGGAGGCAAGCAATTTGTCAGAGAAAGAATTCAGAGTAATGGCTATAAGGATGCTCAAATGTCTGGATTATAAATACACACAACTCAATGGAACTAATTAACATCTTCAGAACATTTCACCCAAAAACTATGGAATATACATTCTTTCCAAGTGCACATGGGACATTTTCAAAGATAGACCACATACCGGGACACAGGCAAAGTATCTCCAAATTCGACAAGATTAAAATCATATGAAGCATCTTCTCACCTCACAATGGCATAAAATTAGAAATCAACTGCAATAAAACAATGAAAACCAATCAAACACATGGAGGCTAAATAGCAGGCTATTAAACAATGAATAGGTTACCAAAGAGATCTAAGAAAAAATAAAAAACATCCTGGAAACAAATGACAATGAAAACACAACAATCCAAAATCTATGGGACACAGTAAATGCAATGGTGAGTGGGAAGTTCATAGCACTACAGGCTTACCTCAATAAAAACAAAAACAAATACAAAAAAGAAAAACACAAGAAAAATTTGTAATAAGGTATCTAACCATACAACTCAAAGAATGAGAAATAGAGCAACAAGGAAATCCCAGAGTAAGTAGAAGGAAGGAAATAATTAAGACCAGAGTGGAAATAAATGGCATAGAGACAAAAAGATTTATAAAACCAAGAGCTTATTCTTTGAAAGGATAAACACGATTGATGAACCTCTTGCAGACTTACCAAGAAACAAAGAGAGAGGATCCAAATAAACAAAGTCAGAAACAAAACAGGTGAAGTAATAACTGACCCCACAGAGATACAAATGATCTTTTAAAAAATACTATGAACAACTCTATTCCAAAAAACTGGACAACCTTGACCAAATAGACATATTCCTAGAAAAATAGAATCTTCCAAAGCTCAATCAGGAAGAATCAGAAAACCTAAATAGGACCATAACTACTGATGAAATTGAAGCAACATTAAAAAACAACAACAACAACAAAAACAACCTTGAGTAAACAAAAGCCCAGGTCCAAATGGCTTCACAGGGAGTTTTACCAAACATTCAAAGAACTAAAACCTACCCTCCTCAGACTATTCCAAAAAATCCAAGAGTAAGGAATACATCCAAGCTTTTTCTATGAAGCAGCATTACCCTAATCCCAAAACCAGATAAAGACACTACAACGAAATAGAATTATAGGCCGATATCCCTGATGAACATAGATGCCAAAATCCTTAACAAAAATTTAGCAAATTGGATCCAGCAATACATTAGAAGTATCATACATCTTGAACAAGTGGGATTTATTCCAGGGATGCAAGTTTGGTACAATATTCACTAATTAATAAATGTGATACATCACATAAACAAACTGAAAGATGAAAACCACATGATCATATCAATTGATGCAGAAAAAAACATTCGACAAAATCCAACACCTTTTTAAATAAAAACTTTCAACAAAGTGGGAATAGAGGGATCATACCTCAACATAATAGCCTTATATGACAAAACCACAGCCAACATCATACTCAATGGGCAAAACCTAAAACCATTTCCCATGAGAAAAAGAACAAGACAGGATGCCCACTTTCACCACTTCTGTTTAACATTGTACTAGAAGTGCTAGCCATAGGGATCAGACAGGAAGAAGAAATAAAAGAGATCCAAATTGGAAAAGAGGAAGTAAAACTGTCATTGTTTGACATGATATTGTACATAGAAAACCCTAAAGACTCCATAAAAAAACTAATAGATTTAATAAGTGAATTTGGCAATGTAGCAGGATACAAAATTAACACCCAGAAATCTATGGCATTTTTATACACCAACTAGGGGCTCAGTGCACAAATTCATGCACCTTGAAAGGAACTGTGGGCCACGAGGCTGTGGTGGGCACAGAAGCAGCTCTTAGCCCGTACTCCACACTCCTGCTTGGCCCTTCTCTCCATGGCCCCTGGTCCCGTGTCTGCCAGCAGCCCGGCTCCCAGCAACACCACCGCTCCCATGCACGAATGGCACTGGCCCTGCTCACACCTGCTGACAGCATGGAGTGATTGGGGCTGGCACAAGCAGTGGGTGCAAGCAAGAGCAGCGTGTGCGAGTGGGTGAGAGTGGGTGCTAGTGGTTGCTGCTGCCCCTATCACTCCTTAGGAGCAAGGGGAGATGGAGAAGCCCTCAGGGGCGACCGGGGCTGGCAGCCGCTGCTTGCACCTGCTGACGGTGCCTGAGTGATCAGGACCAGCAGCAGGTGCCAGCAACAGGCGTGAACTTCAGTTCCGGCATCAGCTGCAGGTGGGAGCAGGGTCATAGCTGGCAGTGGGTGTGAGTGAGGCTGGTGCCGGAAGCAGGTGCGAGCGCTGGGTGGAACCATGGTGCACAGGAGCAAAGAATTTTCAGTAACCACCAGAGGCTTGCCTTGATGACAGTGACCAGCACCCCACCTTGGTCTGGTGCCCCCACTCACCTGCTCCACCATCCTGCCATGGCCAGTGTCCACCATGTTCCGCGTGCTCCCCCTGGTGGTCAGCACAGGCCAGTGTGACCAGCTGTTCGGTTGTCTGGTTGTTCCACTGATCAGTCTATTTGCACATTAGCCTTTTAGGATATAGGACAGTGATGGCGAACCTATGACACGCGTGTCAGAGGTCACACGAGAACTCATTTTTTTTGTTTATTTTCCTTTGTTAAATGGCATTTAAATATATAAAATAAATATCAAAAATATAAATCTTTCTTTTACTATGGTTGCAAATATCAAAAAATTTCTATATGTGACACGGCACCAGAGTTAAGTTAGGGTTTTCCAAAATGCTGACATGCTGAGCTCAAAAGGTTCGCCATTACTGATATAGGATAATGAACTCTCGGAAAGGGAAACTAAACAAAAAAATCCCATTTACAACTGCAACAAAAACAAATTATGATACTCAGAAAACTATGGGACATTGTAAAAGAGATAGAGGAATATATACTCAAGTGGAAGAATATACCCTGTTCATGGATTGGTAGACTCAACATTATTAAAATGGCCATACTACCCAAAGAAATCTATAGATTCAATGTACTCCCCATTAAAATACCAACAGCATATTTCACAGACCTAGAACAAATATTCCAAAAATTTATATAGAATATAAAAAGACCCAGAATAGCCTCAGCAATCCTGAGAAAGAAAAACAAAGTTGGAGGGATCACAATACCAGATATCAAGATATACTACAAAGCCACTCTACTCAAAACAGCCTGGTACTGGCACAAAAACAGGCATATATACCAATGGAACAGAATAGAGAATCCAGAAATCGACCCAAGCCATTATGCTCAGTTAATATTTGACAAAGGAGGCAAGAGCATACAATGGAATCAAGATAGTCTCTTCAATAAATGGCATTGAGAAAATTGCACAGACACAAGCAAAAAATAATGAAACTAGACCACCAACTTACACCATACACAATAATAATCTTGAAATGGATAAAAGACTTAAATGTAAGACAGGAAACCATAAAAATCCTAGAAAACAATTGGCAGCAAATTCTCAGATATCTCTTGTAGCAATGTGTTTATGGACCATCTCCTAGACAGTGGTCGGCAACAGAGCCAAATATCAACAGTACAACGATTGAAATTTCTTTTGAGAGCCAAATTTTTTAAACTTAAACTATATAGGTAGGTACATTGTTATTAACTTAATTAGGGTACTCCTAAGGCTTAGGAAGAGCCGCACTCAAGGGGCCAAAGAGCCGCATGTGGCTAGCGAGCCACAGTTTGCCGACCATGGTAGAACAATGGAAACTAAAGAGAAATTAAACAAATGGGACTTCATCAAAATAAACACCTTTTGCACAGCAAAATAAACCATCAACAAAATAATAAAAGAGCCCACTGCATGGGAGAATATATTTGCCAATGATGCATCCAATAGGGGTTAACCTCCAAAATTTATAGAGAACTCATACAACTTAACAAAAGGAAGATAAACAATCCAATTAAAAAATGGGAAAAGGACCTAAGTAGACAGTTCTCCAAAGTGGACATACAGAAGCCCAAAAAAAAAGGTTTAAGTCACTAATCACCCAAGAGATGGAAATCAAAGCAACAATGGGGCACCACCTCACACCTGTCAGAATGTGTATCATCAATAGCTCAATAAGCCACAAGTGTTGGCGATGATGTGGAGAAAAGGGGACCTTCGTACACAGCTGGTGAGAATACAGACTGGTGCAGCCACTGTGGAAAACAGAATAGAGTTTCCTCCAAAAAATAATAATGGAACTCCCATTTGACCCAGTGATCCCACTTCTAGGAATATATTCCAAGAAATCAGAAACACTTATTAGAAAGAATATATGCACCCTTATGTTCATAGCAGCATAATTTACAATAGATAAGATTTGTAAACAGCCTAAGTGCCCATTAGCAGATGAGTGGATTAAAAAACAGTGGCACATCTATACAATAGAATACTATGTAGCTATAAAAAAAAAGAGCTCTTACCATTTGCAAAGGCATGGATGAACCCAAAGAGCATTATGCAAACAAAATAAGCCATTCAAAGAAAGATAAGTATCACTTGATCTCACTCATATGTGGAATCTAATGAACAACATAAACTGATGAACAAAAGTAGACTCAGAGACATAGAAACATCAAACAGACTGTGAAACCTCAGAGGGAAGGTGTGTGGGTGTGTGGGGGTGTGTGTGAGGAGGGTAAACCAATGAACTCATGCATATATGCATAACCCATAGACACAGACAATAGGGTGGTGAAGGCCTGGGGGTGGGGTGGAGTGGGAGAGGTCAATGGGGTAAAAGGGACATATGTAATACTTTCAATAATAAAGTCCATTAGTCCATTGTGTGGAATCCTACATGGCTGTGAGCCACATGGTCGCAGGGGAGCGCACCTCCTGTAACAAGTGTTAGGAGCCTGATGTGAGAAAGGGAAAAACCAAGAGAAAAGAGAGCATGTTCCTTTGTCTAGAAATTTAAATATTCATTTTTGGGTGCTTGCAGTGGCCACACCCATCTTGGCCACTAATTTATTCCTGGGTATGACTGGCAGACAGGTAGGCACCTTCCAATATCACTCAGACCTTACTGGTCATGCATCCAAACTGCCTTTGTCTAGTCCCTTCCTCCTATTAGCAGGAAGAGACTTGAGAATATTAAATTAGCAAAGTTGTACAAATGGCATGCCTGTATTATCTAGTCTTGCCTTTACTCCTTTCCTATTAAAAATAATCAGGTTATTACCAGTATAATGGTATCATTACCACCATATCTAAAAGTTCAAATGAATGTTTTAAAATTTAAAAAGTCAGGTAAAGTACTTCTGGTTTTAACTCCAACATGTAAGAGCTTGGAAGTTATTCTTTCCATCTTTATAACAAGAAAAAGCTAAACAAATTGACTTCTGATAAAAACTTGAATCTGTTAGAGAACTGAGGTTGCAGGGAGACCACTGCTCTACATTTTAAAGAGATTTTCACCCAGAGAGATACAGCTGAGGTTTGCTTACATGAAGCAGATGCTGAAGAAGCCACAAACCCATAGTAATACTGCAAATATGAAACTAGATCGGGAGAGATTTGAGCTTGCTTGTAAGCTGAATGGAATTCCACAATAAAGAATTTCATAAAAGCTCAACATAACTAATTGAAACACTGTTTACACACTTTCAACACTTCCCCACTCCTCACACACTCTTCAGCCTCTTCTACTCTGATGTTCACCATCCTTGCTCTTTTTGCCTATTCCTTTCTCACACCAGCATATTTTGGAATACCTAACCCATCATTCTAAAACCTTTCTCAATAAATTGAGGCCTATAAGCTACAAAATCTCGGCACTTTATTTAAATACAAATTTCATGTATCATTTCTTGTTCTAAATGAATTTTGTATCTATCTCTTCTAAATGGAAAGCTTCCTAAAGGCAGAAAATTGTGTTCCTTCATGCTTTTATCCTCTATAGCAGCGATTTTCAACAGGTGTGCCGCAAGAATTTTTAAGACATGCAATACCTCGTTTCCCTTTGATTGCCAAATTAAAAAATGACAACAGCCAACACAACAATAGCCATCCAGTGGGAATGAACCAAAAGTGTGCCTATTTTGCCCAGCCAGTATAGCTCAGTGGTTGAACATCAACCCATGAACCAAGAGATCACTGGTTCGATTCCTGGTCAGGGCACATGCCTGGGTTGCAGGCTCAATTCCCAGTAGGAAACTTGCAGGAGACAGTGGATTGGTGATGTTTCTCTCTATTCCTCTCACTTCCTATCTCTCTAAAAGTTAATACAAACATATTTTTTTAAAGTATGCCTTTTTTTGGTCAGATTGGCAAAAATATAACATGTTTTGGTATGCTGTAGAATTTTAGTAATTAGTTTATATGCGCCATGAGATTTAAAAAATGGTTGAAAATCACTGTTCTGTAGTGATTCAACAGACTATAGATTGCCCAAAAGGTCCTTTATATATTACTGTTTACTTGAATTAAATTAATGCTAACTCTAGGAAAAAAAGGTGTTGAGTTTAGTTTAAATATTTCCCTAATGACAAAGATATAGGCTTGAGAATTACACAACTCTTCTAGTTCTAATATTCTCATTGATTGCTTTATTTGGGGGGCATGCTATCATTCATTGTACACTAATACAGTGAAGTATGTGGGGATGCATTGTGCCTTGTTGGCTGTTATAGTTTGTATTAATTTCCCTGCAGTAAATTACTACCAAATTAGTGGTTTAAGTCAACACAAATTTATTAACATATGCATTTGTAAATCAAAAGTTAAAATTGGTTTCACAGGCCTAAAATCAAAGGTGTTGGCAAGGCTGCATTTCTTCTGGAGATGCAAAAGGATAATCAATTCCTTGCCATTTTCATTTCTAGAGGTTTCTCGAATTCCTTATTCTGAATCACTCACATTTCCTACCTCTACTTCCATCATCGCATGGCCTTGTCTCTGACTTTGACCCTCTTAGCTCTTTTTAAAAATATTTTTTATTGATTTTTAGAGAGAGAGAGGAAGGGAGAGGGAGAGAGAGAGGGAAACATGAATTGGCTGCCTCTTGTATGCCCCTCTATGAGGGATCAAACCAGGAAGCCTGTCATGCACTTTGACCAGGAATCAAACTGGCCACCCTTGGATGCACAGATGATGCCCAACCAAATCACACCAAACCAGGGCTTGACTCTTTCACATAAGGTCTCTGTGATTACATTGGTCCACCCTGATGTTCCAGGATAATCTCCCATTTTAAGACTCTTAATTTAATCATATTTGCAAAATTCCTTTTGCCATATAAGGTGACATAATTGCTGGTTCAGGATTAGGATTTGGACATTTTGGGCGATCCATTATTCAGTCTATCGCAGTCTCCAAATTTATTTTGTTTTTGTTAGTTTGTGGGGTTTTTCCTACTAAGATTTATACATAGAAATCATAAAATCACCAATTTACTGAAACCTGTATCACCAAGTAAGAACAATGCCAACTTTATCAATGAAATAAAATTAAAGTAACATTAATTTATTATAATATATGTTATAAAAATAGAGGTAAAAATTAGTTGAGTGATATGTGAAATTTAAGCATTTTTAAGAGTTTATTTGAACCAAACTGATGACATATACGGGGTAGTAAGATCTCAGGTGTTCCCAATTTACTCATTCTTTATTCCTTAGATCACCTAACAAAGGGTACATGGTTTTCCTTTGCACCCACACATATGTTAAGTGACTACCTTTTTGCCTGGTATGTTATTATTTCATAATTTTAAACATAACTGTCCATGTTCTTCAAGGACTGAGTATTAAGAGGTTTTATACTGTTAGACTAGAGAGGGAATAAGGGTTACAATTTTCTCTCTATGACCTTTTGTAATTTATAAGTCCAAATGAACTGAACAACACTGAATAATTAATTCATGCTGTATTCAAGCCTCTATGCATTCATGTTTTACACCCTAATTATTATGAATTCCATCCTTGTGCAAACCTTTGATTCCCCAACCTAAATCAGGTTAATACAGACTCATATGCTCCAATTATGGCAATATCTTTCTCTTAACCTTGGCAGAGGGAGCATTATACTAGGTCAAAAAGTATCTTTGAGTTTCATTGAGAAATTAACCCATAAGGGAATTGCGCTCATGGTTGTAATGTTAATTAGTTTCACCATAAACATATTTTGTGGCTTATTTAATATTCAGATGCTCTCTGCAATTGAATAAAAATATATGCCATTATATGCTAAAACCAGTCAAATGTAATGTTTATTTAATGCTATTTTTTTTCTTCTGAAACAAGTATTCAGTACATTTTGACTAATTAAGAAAATTTAGCTGTCACCACATCCCAGTGACTCATACTGGTGGGGTTTTCCCAATTATAAGTAGAGAAACTGCAGAGTAACAGTTTTTTCACTAGTTACTAAAGAAAGAGAGGAGAAACAACAAGCTCCTAGATGTGAAAACTGAGATAACTAACACTTGAAAATATTCTATCCCAAATCCATTTGGTTAAAATGAAAAGGAAAGGGGCAGATGGTTTGAATTAAGATAAGCTAAAGCAAATAGTTTGGTAAATACATATTCTGTACATATTTCATATTTATGTATAAATAAAATTAAGGACACTGATGGGTGTGTCCTCTAGAAAAAGTAAATGTTGTGGAGCTGATCATTGTACCCAGTAGTTTAATGGCATATTAGAATACAATTAGAAATGCTGTCTTCTCTGCATGTCAGGGATAGTGTGTATATGCTCACAGAAAAGAAACTTTAAAATTTCAGAATGAAGAAATGGCTTTTTAGACAAGTATAGAATCCTTAACTGAATGTTTTAAAACTTTTTAGTTCTTTAATACAAACTTCTCATAACTTAAAAAAAATCTTGCAAGTTTGGAACTATTTCTACTCTTGAATATAGTACAAACAGTAAGATTTGAATGAGAAATATACAACTGACCTTCCAGAAAAAGTCTCATAAAATTTGAGCAGAAAGAATAGTAACACTCTCCTTATACTCTGACACTGATAAAATTATTAATTTGCAATATACGTAGATAATTTTTTTAAAATTATATTATTGCTAGCTCTGGATATGGGATAAAATCACTCCATTTTATTTTATTTTTTAAAGTTATTTATTTTTAGATGTAATCAACTTATAAAATTGTGCTAGTTTTAGGTATTCAACATAATCTTATATATGTATATATTGCATATAATTGTCTAAATTAAAACTAGTTATGACCTTTTAGATAAAGTACTGAACTGAGGTTTTATTTCTGTAGTACTACCAACTCAAAAGTTTTGACTAAAATGTGTTACTTTAAAAATTGCTTTTAATTTTTAAAAATGGCATTCATTAAACACCTAATGTATGGGCAGAAAATATTTAGTTGTTTTTTTAAGTGAATGCACCTTCTAAGTGTAGAATCATCTAAAATCAATGTAAACCAAACCAAATTTTAAAAAAAAAGGTTATAAAGAAAATAATCACCTTGAATCTTAACACTCAGATTAATGATTAAATATAGTTTTGTGCATAAAATGTTTTTATTATGCAAAAATTTCATACATATAAATGTACATACATAAGCTGTGAAGCATAATAATTTAACACCTGTGAACCCATCACCTAACAATAATGAGAATATTGCCAATATTGTTGCAGCTGCCATTCAGTCCTCCACACAGGTTTTCATAAAGAATACCATTAAGTTTCACATGGCTTTTAACCTTAGAAAAAATGGTATTACATCATTCAATCTTCTGAAGTTTTTTTCCCCTCTTTTTTTAATTTTTCTCAATCCCTCTACCCTCCTACCCAGCCCCCAACACCCTCAACCCCCCAATTGTCAGCCTACTCTCTATGAGTCTGTCTCTATTTTGCTTGTTAGTTCATTTTTTTTTTCCCATTAGATTCCAAATATGAGTGAAATCAAATCTGACTGGCTTATTTTATTTAGCATATACTCTTCAGGTTCATCCATTCTGTCACAAAGGGTAAGAGTTCCTTCTTTTTTTTTATGGCTGCTAGTATTCCATTGTGTAAATGCACCACAGCTTTTTTATCCACTCATCTACTAATGGTCAGTTGGGCTGCTTCCAAATTTGAGTTAGTATAAATATTGCTGCTATGAATATATGGATGAATATATTCTTTCTGTTTTATGTTTCTTTGGATAAATTCCAAGAAGTGAAATCCATGGGTCATAAGGCAGTTCCATTTCTAATTTTTGAGGTAACTCCACACTGTTTTCCACAATGGCTGATCCAATCTGCATTCCCTCTAACAGTGTAGGAGAGTTCCCTTTTCTCCATATCCTGGCTAGCACTTGTTGTTTGTTGACATAAGCAGTACGATCTTGAACATTTCTTATAGCAATATTTTTTTCTGAGATATCTTCTCAGGCAAGGGAAACCAAAGAAAAAATAAACAATTTGAACTACATCAAACTAAAGAGTTTTTGTACAGTTAAAGGAAATCATCAACAAAATGAAAAGATAACCCATTGAATGGGAGAACATATTTCCCAATGGTACATCTGATAATATCCAAAATTTATAAAGAACTTATAAAACTCAACACCAAAAACCAAACAATCCAATTAAAATATGGGCAAGGAACCTGAATAGATAATTCTCCAAAAAGGACATACAGATTACCAATAGACATATGAAAGATGCTCAATGTCATTTTTTATCAGAGATGTGCAAATTAAAACCACAATGAGTCAGAATGGCTATCAAGACTTAATTTTTTGACAGATACTTCAACACATTTTATACTAGATATCTAGATATTTATAAACACATTTAAATAAACAACTTTATATATTTATACACACACACACACTGTTTTCAATTTCTAGATTATAACCGATGCTGGGTCAAATGTCCTTGTGAAATAAGAGTTGGTGCTTGTGTGATTATCTCTTTTGGGTACAGTCTCATAAACAAAATTTCTTAGTCAAATCAAATGCATAATTTATGTTCTGATACCTAGTGTCTTCCGGAGAGATTGTACAAAATAATGTCATTATCAGTAGTGCATAAGAATGCCTATTCCTCTCCCTAAGTATTAAGAAACATTTTACTGTTTGCCTATATGAAAAAAAAAGATATTTCAATGTTGTTTCATTTTCATGTATTTGGATGTAAGGTTGAAAATCCTTTTATATGCTTTTACTAATGTTTTTCCTTATATAAATTGTTTATATTTAAAACGTGACCATTTTTCTATTGCTATGAACTTCTGCCTGTATTATTTGAAAATGATTTGACTACTTTCCTGATTGTTAACTTCATTTAAATATCAATCTTTCTTTTTTAATTCAGAATTTTTTAAAAAATATTTTATTGATTTTTTTACAGAGAGAGAGGGAGAGGGATAGAGAGTTAGAAACATTGATGAGAGAGAAACATCAATTCAGCTGCCTCCTGCACACTCCCTACTGGGGATGTGCCCGCAACCAAGGTATATGCCCTTGACCAGAATCAAACCTGGACCCCTTCAGTCCGCAGGCCGATGCTCTATCCACTGAGCCAAACCAGCTAGGGCTAATTCAGAAATTTTTAATTCTAGTGCTCAAACTTAACAGCGCTTTATATTTTATGATTTGGGGTACATGATTAGAAACAAAATTTACACTTGAAGGATATAAAAATACTCAACCATGCTTTCTTTTTCTACTTATGTTATTATCTCTCTTACTAATGAGATTTGATACATCCAAGATATATTTTGGTGTAAGAAGTGAGTAAAGTTTTCAAATGCTCATACAGTTGTTCCAATAACATAATAAATATTCCATATTATCTCCATTGATTTTAAATATCACCTATATCATATCCAAAATTGCAATATGAACCCTTAATCTATTTATTATCTCTTTATTGTGTTCATTGATTTGTCTGTTTGTTCCAACATACTGGTAAAGTAAATATAACTTTATTTTGTATTGACTAGCATTTCTAGAGCAATATTCAATAACATTGGTAATAGTCTGTACTTTTGTCTAGTTTCTCAAATTATTATTATGCCTCTAATGGTTAACATTAATCATGATGACATTAGAATATATATATATATGTATATTATATATGTATATATGTATATATAAACAAAAACATTTCTAAATCAGTAAAAATCTCATAGAAAAGTATAAAATATTTGTGAAGTGTTATTTCAACATCTACCAAGTTGATAATTTTTTCTATTGATCTATTAATATCTTGATGTAAATGAACACATTTCTTTTCATAATACTTAACATAAATTATATTTATTAATATTTCTCAAGTATTCTTATCTTTTACTCCTATACTCTATTTTTCAAGATGTATTATTTTGCATCAATATTCAGAAATAATAATAGCATTTCCTTTCCTCTGTATATGTTATCTTAATGTCATTTAGAGTTATTCTGGTTTCTTACAAATAATTTGAAATGCCCCTCCTTGGGTTATGATTGAATCAGTTTCAATAACAACCCAAGTATATTTTCCTTGAAGATGTAAAAAGAACCTAATCTGTGAAATTGGGTACATTTGATCTATTTTGGAGGACAGACAATGATAGTCTTTGATATACTTCTTCAGTTATTGATTTGGTTAAGAATTTATATTTTCAGAACATAATTTTATATAAAGAGAAATTTCTAAAATTTAAAATTCATCCATTTAATCCAGGTTGGCAAATGCCTTTAGTTTATAAATATGTTAAATTACACTTTTAATGATATTTTTTATCTAGGGTTATATGTAATTTATTTCCTATGTTTTCAGTTTAGGTATTTTTTCTAAGTTTTAATATCTTGCTTAGTTTCTGTGTTTTCTAATTGTTTTTTCTATTTCTGCTTTTCTCTTTAAAATACACATATTTCTTCTATTTAACATTCAGAGTATCCTTAAGAAGTAGATATTATTTCCTTTACTAGTCTTTAAAGATGGAAAAACTGAGGAACAGAGACATTTAGAAAAATTACATGCACTTTCACTAAAGGACAGAGACAGGTTTCAAACCCATAACCTTTGTAGCTGAGGGTCAACTTATTAACCATTGCATTCTACTGCCTCTTATGCTTTACTAGTGGCCCAGTGCATGAAATTCATGCATGAGAGGGGGTGTCCCTCAGCCCACCCTGCACCCTCTCCAATCTGGGACCCTTCGGGGGATGTCCGACTGCCAGTTAGTCAGACATACGGCAGTCGGACATCCCTCTCACAATCCGGGACCGCTGGGTCCTAACCGCTTGCCTGCCTGCCTGCCTGATAGCCCCTAACTGCTCCTCTGCTGGCTTAATTGCCCCCACCCACCTCTGACATGGCCTTGCACCTGGGACCCAGGATTCCCTCCTCCAGCTGGCCACAGGAACCTGGGACCCAGACTTCCCTCCCTCTGGCTGGCCACAGGCACCGGGACCCAGGCCCGCTTTGCCTGGGCCGGGATGATGGGCAGGTGGCTTCACCCAGGCCGCAGGCACTGGTGCCTGGGACCGGGGGGCAGGCGGCTTCTCTGGCTGGCTGCGGCCTGGGACCGTGGGGCGGGCGGCTTCCCTGTCTCCCAGGCCCCATCCAGCTGCAGGTGCTGCACCCGGGACCACAGGGCAGGTGGCTTCTTCATCTCCCGGGCCACAGCCAGCTGCAGGCGCTGGTGCCTGGGACTGCCAGCAAGAGGCTTCGCCCAGGCCCGGCTTTGTCAGGAAGGACATGCAGATGGTCATCTGGAAGATGTCCAGTCTAATTAGCATATTACCCTTTTATTAGTATAGATCATAGTGTGTTTTTTCTCGTCATCATTAACCATAGTAACTGTTGCTTCTGTATTAAATTAAAGTTCTATTCCTGCTAAGTCTAGAAGCAGCCTCAGAATCCTTCTCACCATTCATTTTAAGTCTGATGCTTAGTTGATCAGATTAATATCTGAGGTGACGCCTCTTACTGCAGATGTATCCCAGAATGTATGGCATCCTCTCTGCTTTATGATCCAGCTAATAATACATTGCCTCAATCATGTTGATTAAGGTCATTTTTCCCCTTGCAGTTTCTAGTAGTAGATTACCATCTACTGTCTAGGAAGCAAAATTGACGGTCTCCATGTAGATCGCAAAATAAGATACTTTTTCACCAATAAAATTTCATTCTTTCAGCTTGAGTAGAGTAATTTTGTCAACAACGTATTGAGGTAGTAACAGTTTATAACAAATTGAGTGAATTATTGTTTCAGGTACTGTGCTGTGTCATACACAGATTTCATTTTATCTTTGCAACAACTCTATACAGTAGGTACTATAATTACACAGATGAGAACACTGAGGTATAGAGAGAACAGGTAACTTGACCGGTAAAACCTAAAAGTGGCTGAGTCTCATTTCAAATCCATGAGCCATGCCCTTTAACCGTTATACTCAACTCAATATTGTGCTGGAGCCTGCTCTTACCGGCTCACAAATTTTCAGGAATTTTGCAAGCTGGTTGTTAAACATGGTCATTATTAAAAATAAATTATATAACCTTAAAAGTGAATAAATTACATTAAAACCAAAGGTAATACATACTCTAAATTCATCACTCCTCAATTATTTACTACACTTTACTGTTCTGAGTCTTGACACTATTTATATCTTTTGGGTCTTTCTGGTGGAATATAATAGTGTATTACTGCATGTTTCTCCTCAGCTCTGCATTTAGTGGCATCACATTAGCAGCCAACATCAGCCATGGATGGAGAATTTATGCCACAGAAATTGGCTGATAGTATAAAACAGGGTTTTGTTTTCTTTTATTGAGAGCCAGTTGTTAAACATTTACCAGCACAACACTGACCACATTGATGGCGGTGGTCTTGTCAGCATGTGTTATATTATGCAGATGAAAATCTATTTAAACAGACTTGATGTAGATATTTTCAAAGATGGAAGAATTGTCCCTGTCAACTATTTTAGTTGATTCATTTATTCACTTATTGTCATCATTACAAAGTTTTCAGTCCCCACATGGATTGCTGAATTTAAGCCTTTGTTACCTTAAGGACTCTAGCTTTCCATTTTTATGTTTAAGTACCAACCTTACCTGTTTAAAAATGTAAGCTTTTAACATTGCTCTCTCTGTTCCCTATCCTTCAGATGAAAAGTGGAGTTGGGTCGGGGCAGGAGAGAGAAATTCAGAAGGGGAATATTGGAGTAATGACTGCAGTGGGAGAAGAGAGAACCTATCTCCCGGGCCGCAGGCGCTGGCGCCCTGGACCACAGGGCTGTCAGCTTCTCTGGCTGGCTTCGGCCTGGGACCTTGGGGCGGGCAGCTTCTCCGTCTACCAGGCTGGGCCGCAGCCAGCCTCAGGTGCTGGCGCCTGGATCGGCTGGCACCTGGACCGCAGGCGGGAGGCTTCTCCGTCTCCCCTGGGACACAGGGCAGGCAGCTTCTCTATCTCCCCTGGGATTGCGGGGCAGGCAGCTTCTCCATCTCCTGGGCTGCAGCCAGCCGCAGGCGCTGGCGCCTGGGACCGCTAGCGGGTGGCTTCACCCAGCTGGCTTTGTCAGGAAGGACGTCCAAGTGGTCTTCTGGAAGATATCCGGTCTAATTAGCATACTACACTTTTATTAGTATAGATTAGCAAAGTAACTATTTATGCAATCCATTGAGAAAGTTCCCCAGAAGTAGGTACTTTAAATTTTTAAATAAAAATGATCATATCTTTGCATTAAAGATGAGCTAGGTCTGCTTTAAAAAAACTCAAGTATGATTTGGAAACTCTACCCATATAAGTTTATTCAGGAACAAAATTTCCAATGGGGTGGGACATTAGGCAAAAACATCATTCATGATAATCCTACTTGATGTTGGAGAATCTTACATTTTATTTTATTTTTTAATATATTTTTATTGATTTCAGAGAGGAAGGGAGAGTGAGAGAGAGAGAGAAACATCAATGATAGGAGAGAATCATTGATCAGCTGCCTCCTGTACGTACCTCGCTGGTGATTGAGCCCACAACTCAGGCATGTGCCCTTGACTGGAATCGAATCCGGGACCCATCACTCCGCAGGCCGATGCTCTATCCACTGAGCCAAACCAGCTAGGGCAAATCTTACATTTTAAAGTGAACATGTTCAAGGGGCAATAATTTAATTTACATTTTAAAACACTAAGAAGGACTGTTCTGTGAAAACGGTTACATAATTCTCAAACGATTTGCCTTCAGGTACCATAGATATGATAGCTATTCTTACAAGTAAGAAAATGTTAATAGCCAGTTGCTTATATTTATAGATAGGTGGTATAAGGTAAAGTTGCTTCTCTTTCAAACTAAGATTTTAAAAAAAGCCAGAGCCAATATTACATTTAATAATGCCAGATACTCTCTGTATTGGTGGTTTTTTCATAAAAACACTTGAGTCATGTTTAGTTTCCTAAAGTTTCCATTAATCTCTGCAGACTGAGGGATCTTGGTTTGATTCCAGTCAAGGGCACATACCCAGGTTGTGGGCTCAATCCCCAGTGTGGGGCATGCAGGAGGCAGCCAATCAATGATTCTCTCTCATCATTGATGTTTCTATCTCTCTCTCCCTCTCCCTTCCTCTCTGAAATCAATAAAAAAAATTTTTAAATCTTTTTTTAAAAAAGAGAAATTATTAATGAAAATTTTATTTCATTCGGTTTTCTTTCTTTTATATGAGAAACTAGAAGCCCGGTGCATGAAATTTGTGCAAAGGTAAGGTCCCTTGGCCTGGCCGACAATCAGGGCCTATCAGGGCCTTCTGGCAGCCAGCTGGGACCTTCCTTCTGGTTGCCCACCAGGGCCTCTCTTCCCCGGCAGGGGCCTTCCTTTGTGCCGTGCTACCCCCTGGTGGTCAGTGGACATCATAGTGAGTGATCAAACTCCCAGTTTCCTGATGGGACTCCTGAGGGAACACTTTGCATATTAGCCTTTTATATAGAGAGATTGTTATAGATAGCAACTGACAAAGTGTGTTTTATTAGCTGATGGAGATAAAAAGGTGGTTAAACATGGAATGTGCCCTCAAGATATGTTCCTTCATTGCTTAAGTTAATCAAGATACAAAATACAAAAACTTCAATGATAAACTTTTTTAAAAATATATTTCTTTATTGATTTCAGAGAGGAAGGGAGAAGGAGAGAGATAGAAACATCAATGATGAGAGAGAATCATTGATTGTCTGCCTCCTGCACACCCCACACTGGGGATGGAGCCCACAACCCAGGCATGTGCCCTTGGCTGGAATTGAACCTGGGACCCTTCAGTCCGCAGGCCGATGCTCTATCCACTGAGCCAAGCCGGCTAGGGCCAGTGATAAACTTTTTAAGAAAATTTAGCTAATTACAAGAAAAAGAGAAAAATATGATACAACTCATCCACAACCAGTATTACTCTTATACATTTCAATTCTCCTTTATATGGATTCTTGGTTACTCTTTTGTCTCTCCAACCATTTCACTCCAACTATTTCATAACCATAACACAAAATTCCTGTTGCATTCAAAGGAGGTGAGGGGGAGGGCATGATTGGGGGCGGTAAGGGGGCAATGGGAGGATAAGGACACATAATCAATAATAAAAAATAAAGTAAAAATAAAACTAGTAAAAAAAAAAACAGAACAGAAAGCAACAGCTACAAGGACTTTTCATTCCGGGTAAAGAGGACTTTATCTTTGGCAGTTATTTTAAACCATTATCAGGTGCTTCATATATCTAGTATCATATTCAATTATGACTAATATTTCCAAAATTGAACTCTCCCAGTATGTAGTTATTTTGATATATCAGAAAAAAATAAAGGAGAATCTTACATTTCATGCACAATAAAAGTCCTGGAAGCAAAAAACTCTATCTGAAAATAGTGAAATATCACCATAATTGCTCATCAGTCTTTATCATGTGCTATTGAAGTGAAAGTCATTAAAACAAACAGCTTTTGTACTTAAAAGCTAGCAAATGAAAAATGATTCTGCCAATCTTGCCATTGGTTTACTCTTGCCATTCAGTACTGAAATTAAATATACAAGTAAAACAAAATAAACTGGCTAGCTTTCATCATCTTCTATTTTTTCAAATATAAGTTTTCCATCACTGAGCCCATATCACAAGTATAGCACTGAAAGCAGTAAGATAGAGAAAACAATTAAATGACTGCATTTCAATGACAAGATTTTTTCTGACATTAAGAACTAAAAGAGTTTAGATTGAAGTTTGTAACTGACAGGCTGTGAAATTGCAATGCAGCCTTAACAATTATATTATTCCTTATTTTAATACATATCGAGATGAATATAGCATTTCTTTTCACTTTTAATGGTATGGAATATAATAGGAAGACAAGAGGAGTGCTTGTTTTACAGTGTTATAGTTAGATGCAGTGACAAAGAAAAGGTATGACGTTAATGTGCACAAGCATCAATGGTACAATCGACATTGATTACTCATTCTATATAAACTATGTACACAAAGTTAAAATATAGCAAGATGCATTTTATTTCCAGGCCTATAAACTGCTGACAACAGCTATCATTAAGAACAAAATATAATGCAATTAGGGATGGTCAAAATGATTTGCTTCTTGTCTCAACTATATAATTGCCAAAGTTGAGGTTCAGACAAATGCATAATGTAATTAATTTATTATTGTTTGAAAATGGACTTAGCAATTACAGACCCATTGGAGTCCTGTATTAGTCCAATTCCTTAATGAATTAGCTTCATTAGATTTGCAATTTTCCAAAGTTGATTTAAGTTAAATTTAACATATGGCATGAATTGCCTCTTTCTATTAATAGCAATTACATTTTTTACGATGAAGTTTTTGCTGCCCTTTCTTTCTCTTAAATTTAAAAACTAAACATTGAAAATTTGGAGAGACATTTACTAAAACCATGTCTCTGAAATATTAATCCAGCTTCTGCTTGAATTTTACTGATCTGCCTTTTACTTCAAGGCAATATGTGGCATCTAAAATCACCACAGAGTGGTGTGAGTGACACAATTTTTTTATGAGCTTGAATCCGATTTAATGACTGGATTGCATGCAAATGTTGGGTTATAACTCACTTCTCATTTGTTAGGGTTACAAATAGAATATTGGGGACCAGCTACAATTATAAGAAATATTAATAATGCTCTGTTAACTGTGATTGTTCTTTTCTGATTACAGAAAGCACATTTTCACCTGGCTGGGAGTTGTACACCCTGGGACATGGAAGCTAACATCGGAATGCAGTCCATCCTCTTGTCCTGAGAACTGCCTATCATTATGGAAAGATTTATAACCTCGTGGCTGAAACAATCTAGTCCTGGAGGCACCTACTCTTTACAACCCACAGATCCTATTACCTGAATCTGGTCCTGGGGTGCCTGGAGGTGCCCACCCTCTGTGATCCTCTCTCCCCCAGTCCACATGATTTGTAACCTGTAATGATTATCCTGTGCCTACTTTCCCATACCTGTAATTCCTACTCTCCCAATGTAATCTTTGTCCTTCTACCCAATATAAGCAGCTGGCTTATGGTGAGGTGCAGAGCAGATTTTTGTGGATGACCTGCTATTCTCCCATACTGCCAGCATTATTGGAATAAACACTCATATATTATTCAAACTTGTCTCTGCTTAATTGGCTCAAGTAGTGATAGGCAGCCAGGACTCCTTGGTTGTCCAGTTACATAATCTGGTGACTCTAGTGGGACTCAAACAGGGAGTCCTCTAGGGTGAGTGCCAGGGATCCCACTTGCTGCCTGGACTAGGGGTTCCCAATCCTGAGGTCTGGACTCTTATTTGTAGTCCTGCCAAAATGTTCCTGTTTTAGATCCCACCCACAGCCTCAGCAATGCTGTTGTCTCACCTAAAACCTAAGTTATCAAGCATTCTGGTGTTCTGTAATGGGGGAAATCAGTTGTCTGTTGCCCCCCATCTGGGGTGAGCCCAATCAGCTCCTCGTTGCAAGTGGCCTGTCAAGGTTCTTGCCTGGTCTCCTCACCTGAGCCTGATCTGCTTCAGGTCAAGACACTGTCCTGCATGGTACAGGGCATTGGGGTCTGTAACATGGCAAGTGAGTTGTCTCTTGTCCCCTGTCTGGGGTGAGCTTGATCAGCTACTGGTTGAAAGTGGCCTCTCAAGGTCCTTGCTTGGTTATTCTGTGTGGCTGTGCACAGTAAGGTCTGGCTGTGTACGGTAAGCCACAAACAGTTGTCTGTCTGTTTTTCACATGTAAATATTGTATACTAAGGTGGTTTTTGCCTGGTGTAACTTTTCCTGTAATCTTGCTTAAATTGTTTAATGATGGGTGCTGGTGGCTCGGTCACAAAAGTTAATCCATTGGGGCTACTTATGCTATCCACCAATGGGGAAAAAATAAGTGTTTACTGCAATACTGCTTGGCCTCACACTTAAATATCCTTTTGACTGAGAACAAGAGGAGATTAGTATTTGGAAATGTATGGTGTGAAGTTCTTGTCTGTGGGCTGTGTGCGCCTGTAAATATCATATATGAGTGTCTCTGTTGATCGTTGTTTTGTGTCCCTTTTTTCTCCCCCTTTATTAAATAAGATATTACAAATGTGTCCCTTTGTTGTTTGGTTTAATTGTTTAAAGATGGGGCACATCCCAATTTACTAGAGGCCCCAGAGTCTTGTGGCAGGCTAAACCCATGGCATGGATTGCAGGAACCTCCCAGAAGCTGCTGAGAGGTCTTAAACTTGGGGACCCACCCTGCTCTCCTTCTCAAGGCATCAGCTGCTTGAAATGCTTAGGTAGTAAGAGTTTTGTCTGTCTGTAATGTAATTTTGGTTAAAGATGTTCTTTGTTTTCTTCTTACCTTTTTGGGACTTAGTTTACTCTTCGCTCTTTTATGAACACAGGGAATCTTCTGTCTCTGCTGTTTGGGCTTTGTGCCACTCAGAACCAAAGGTCATTTGCTGTTCTGGATTAGTGTAAAATAAGAGTCTAAGGCTAATGTCCCAGTCCCTCCTTTTGGTAGAACTCATTTATTTACTTAAGGGGTTGTTTTTGTTTCTGTTTTGAAATAGGAGAAGATCTCTTATTATATGCAAGATTTCATGTTGTTACAGTTTACTCAGAAACAAGATTATGGGAAATAAACCTTCTAAACCCCCAAGTTTTTCTCCTAGAAGGGCCAGATCTGCAAAAGTGCCCTCAGGCAGGGGCCACACCCACATTGTAAAGAAAAAAAAGTCAAGTCCTCCGTAACTTAAAACTTTGTAGTTCTGCTGATTTAAATAGTAGAAATTATTAAATATCTAGTTATTTTGAAATAAATGAATACTAAAATATCAGTTAATCTGAGTTTGCCTAGTTTTGACCTTTTACTACAGAAAAGCTAGAAAATACACTTGAAACTGTTAGTGAATGTTTTATAATATAAATATGTATCTCAAAAGTGTAAATGTATTTGCCAATCTAAAAAATGCTAACTGCTTACTTTTGGTGGTCACCTGAAAATTAAGGTTTCTAAGAGTTAAGAATTCTAACCAACTGGAACGAAATTATATAGTTTTGGTAATAGAAGGAATGAAGCATAGAGATGCATTTTGAAGGAAAAAAGGAGGTGAGTTCTAAAACTGGTTATTTCTGGATGGGTAAGAAATTTTGTGAAAGTTATAGAAGGGTTTGAAGAGAAATCTTAAAAGGAAAGTATAGGTAATCTGAATAATAAATTTGATCAGATAAATGAATCTAAAGTAAGCTAATGCAGAATTTGTTTATTCTTTTCTAGTCTGTTAAAAGGGGAAAAAGGTCCTGTTTTTACTCAGGAAGCAAAAGTTCTATAGATTATTGAAATGGTTATTTATTGTGTTCTTTTAATCAGGTACTTACTTTAAAAAAGGTGATCTTAATTGTGGGAACTAGAGTTTTGCAAGCTTCTGTTTATGTTTAATACCCTTTTGTCACTTTGAATGAATAAATAGCCTAATACTATTGCATGATAATAATAATAACGGTGTATGATCTTTTGGCAAAATAAGTTTGACAACCTTCCCATAGTTTGAATTTTAAGAAACTTTTTCTTGACCTAGAATTGGCTTTAAGTCATTACAGTAGTCCCTGGAATGCCTCAAGGGTTTGTTTTCTCTCCTTATGAAGGAAAATTCATTGCTTAAGGTTCATGGGAAGCTTTGTCAAATAAAGCAATGATAGCTATGGTATCCTTTCATTTATGACTCTAACTGTTGTTCTGGAATATTGTGTTTTACAGAAAGGACAAGATTCCATATCATTTGAATTATAATAAATCCATAACCATGTCATTTTAAATTTCTTCTTGTCATTTAGAGCAGTCACTGTTTTCTTATAATGCATTTGGAAAAATGTTACATCTTCTGAGGGATCTATGGAAAGGACTCTGCCATTTTCAGATCATCCCCTTTGAAATGGGAAAAAAGAAATTATTAGAACTCTATAGAGTATCTGGAATTATAGAAGTACTGGCAGGAAAATCAGGAGAAACAATAAATTGATTATGGAACTGAATGAATTGAAAATAATTATATAGTTTTTGTAACTTTTATTAAAAGTATTACTGATTTTTAATCTTTTTTTATTTTTCAGACATAAGGAAACTTGTTTCTTTTCTTTTCTTTTTTTTTTTTAAATATATTTCATTGATTTTTTACAGAGAGGAAGGGAGAGGGATAGAGAGTTAGAAACATCAATGAGAGAGAAACATCGATCAGCTGCCTCCTGCACACCCCCTACTGGGGATGTGCCCGCAACCCAGGTACATGCCCCTGACCGGAATCGAACCTGGGACCTTTCAGTCCACAGGCCAACGCTCTGTCAACTGAGCCAAACCGGTCAGGGCTGTTTCTTTTCTTAAAGCAATTTGGTAAGTTACATATTTTTCTCCCTACCCTATCCCTCCAGAATTTGGCAATTCTTAATAAGTGAGTCATGTCAAAATATTTCTTTGAATGAATTCAGTAAGACCAGTTTCCAATTGTGGTTTTATTAACCAAGACTTTGACTAGAATGTCATGTCTGAAAGAGACATGGCTGGACTCTGGATATCACCAGAAATCTTTAAGGAATAAAGACTGACTTTGAAGCCAGTATGGGTACCTTGGAGAAATAGCCTGGTACTTTGCTTGGTCATTGGTTCATGGCAGTCTTTCAAGGGAAGGAACAAAGGGAAGATGGCAAGGAAAGAACTCCAAGACATTTTTTGGAACCTCAAGAATGTGAGATATTCACCCAAGTCTACAAGTATTTCAGAAAAAACTAATGGCAGCTAGGTGTCTCAGGTTCTTTGCCCTGAGGGGCCAATTAAGGCTCAATCATGAGATTCCAGCAAAGGTGATTAAAAAAAAAAAAAAAAGCCTATATGATCAATTGCTATTCTTATTGTGTTCATGAAAATGATCAGGCCAAATGGAAACTAGACTTAGTACAGTAAATAAATTGGTCTTAATTCGGTGCCTTAGTAAAAACGAGGTGATTATGGGGGGTGGGGGTGTGTTGCCATAGACTTAAAGCTTTATTTTCCACCTATGAATTGACCTGGATCCTTAATTTATCTCTAGCTTTTACCCCAATACCACTAAAATTTATAACACTGTTTGTCTCCACCAGGTTACAACCCTCCTCATACTCAGGAAATACCCCCTCCTTTTGTGCCAGGCCTCATTGTCCCTCTGACAGAGAGCAAGGATCTCTTGGCTCTGAAAGAAAATTTCATCCCTCCTCAGTTTGAAGCAGCTACAGAAGAGACTCTGTGCCCTTTTTCTCTGAAAGAATTCAGAGCCAAGATCCTTGAGGGGGAATGTGGTAAGCAGTTAGACAGACATGAGCAGAGCAAGAACGATGTGCCAACCTGTCGTAAATGTTTCCCTCCACGTCCCGCGTGGTTCAGGGTTCAATATCTGGAAGAGGAGCTGCACACAAATGAAATAGAAAAGACAAGAGATAATTTGGAAATATTGGGGGACCAGGCGGGTAAGTCCAACTCAAGAGGAAGGACTTCCACCCGTGCTCAGTCCGCACTGACCTTTTATAGTCTGAGGTAAACAATGCAGTGGTTTCCATAGTTACAGTTCTTGTGAGTTTCACCTGTTTTGATCATGTTTACACTCCCTGCACTTCCCTCAGCCCATTAGCTTCCCAGGTAAGATCTGGGGAGTGTTATAAGGTCAAGCCTAATTATGCTAAGAGGACTGAGCCCTCTAAACTGGGACTTGTTTGTGACTTTGCCAGCAGGTCAGTCCGAGGCTCAACCCTATATCAGTTTCCCACACCAACCAGAGGAGAAATGGTGGGACCCTGAGATGTGTTTCTTACCACTCCAACTGCTCTAAAGCTGACAGTGGAGGAACCTGTGTAGAACGGACCTTTACATTTTGATGAGTAGCAGTTGGGACACTGATTGCTAATATGTAGAATTATTACATTCATTTTGGAAAGGAAGTCACATACTGGGACCTTTATATGTTGGGACCCACTGTCTGAGAAAAGGATGCAGGGATGTTTTCTCTAAAGGTTGCTGCAGTAGTTCCCTGTAGAAAATATCTGACTTTTATTGGGTGTTCTAGTTATTGTCTTTTAGTATGTAATAACTACAATATGAATTGTTCTGATGATTTTACCCTCCCTTATAATAATGGACATACTAAGCTCCTGGCTGGTTGGTTTATGATATGTGGGGTAACGATTTATTCATATATCCCTGCTAACAGCATTGGAGGGTCCTGTTCCTTAGAACCACTGACTGTCTTTATGTCTCAGAAACATCACAGGGTCTGAATCAAAAGAGACCTTCTCACACTGTGGCATCACACTACAATGATGATCTCCACCTGCAGAGCCCTGCTAATTATATTGCTTTAACCATTTTTGTTAAGCTGGTAATGGTAGGCTCCCTTAACGTAGAAGTGACCAGGCTGGCTTGTAGCATGGTAAAAGCTCTGAATGCCACTTCCAGGGCTATACAGGGGATAAATCAAGAGCTGAGCTATGTCTCTATGTCAATGAGGCAGTTCTAGAGTAGCAGGCAGCAATAGATTATTTGCTGTTGTGACATAACCACAGTTGTGAGGAATTTAAAGAAATGTGCTGTTTAAATCTTTCTAACGATTCTCAACTGATAGAAAACAACACTCAACAAATTAGGGACACCATCTCCTAAGATCCTGCATTCACTGTATTCTATCCCTGGAAACTGATTTCAAGGCAGAAGCAAATGCAGTCCAGTAGGATGAGTTTTAGCATCTAAAACTAATCTCATAGATATGAGTGATAGAAAAAGCAGTGGGGAATGTTAGGGGCATAAAGAATATTGAGGACCAGCTACAATTATAAGAAATATTAATAATGCTCTGTTAACTGTGATTGTTCTTTTCTGATTAGATAAAGCACATTTTCACCTGGCTAGGAGTTGTACACCCTGGGACATGGAAGCTAGCATCGGAATGCAGTCCATCCTCCTGTCCTGAGAACTGCCTATCATTATGGAAAGATTTATAACCTGGTGGCTGAAACAATCTAGTCCTGGAGGCACCTACTCTTTACAATCCCCAGATCTTGTTACCTGTAATCTGGTCCTGCGGTGCCAGGAGGCACCTCTGTGATCCTCTCTTCCCAAGTCCACATGACTTGTAACCTGTAATGATTATCCTGTGCCTACTTTCCCATACCTGTAATTCCTACTCTTCCAATGTAATCTTTGTCCTTCTACCCAATATAAGCAGTTGGCTTATGGTGAGGTGCAGAGCAGATTTTTGTGAATGACCAGCTATTCCCCCATACTGCCAGCATTATTGGAATAAATGATTCAACATATCTCATATTCTTGAGAAAATAGAAGTAATGGAAGATGAACTTGCTCATCTTCCTACTAAAGAAATTACAAGCTGACATATTAGCATCTGCACCTTCCCTTGACTTCCCTCCTATTACTCTGGATGAGTGTTCTCATCAAAGACCAAATTCTTCACCTGGATTCTAGACTCATCCTCTCCTACTTGATTGAGGGCTTTGTTCTGACTATCCCCACTTCCTTCTGTCTGCATCATTGTTTTCTCCCTCCCATAGATCATTCTATCAGTGTGCAAGATGCTTCAATATTTCCTAAAAAAAAAAAAAAAAAGGAAAGAAAAGAAAACTTGCCTGACCTTACAACACCCACAGTTTTGTCTGATTTCTCAATTTCTTTTTTTAAATATATTTTATTGATTTTTTTTTTTTTTACAGAGAGGAAGAGAGGGAAGAGGGATACATCGATTTAGCTGCCTCCTGCACACTCCCTACTGGGGATGTGCCCGCAACCAAGGTACATGCCCCTGACCAGAATTGAACCTGGGACCCTGCAGTCCACAGGCTGACACTCTATCCACTGAGCCAAACCAGTTAGGGCATTTTCTAGCCAAATTAATTGAACAAAATTGTCTATAGTGGTGTGTCCAGTTCTTGATTTTAGTATTTCCCCTCTTCTCAGTCTAGTAAGGCCTTCTAATGGGCTTTACATTGCCAAATCAAATTGTTCCTTTTCTCTTCTCTTTCCTGAATTCTCAAGAATATTCAGCACAGGAGAACCAAGATGGCGGCATAAGGTATATACCTATATGTGCTTTCCCCCACAACCACATTAAAACTACAACTAAAAGACAAAACAGCTATCATCCAGAACCACAGGAAAGCTGGATGAGTGAAAGTTCTACAACTAGAAGGAAAGAAAAAAGCACATTGAGACTGGGTAGGAGGTGCAGAGGAGCCAAGAGCAGAGGTATGGAGGTGCGTGAAACGGGATGCAACTGGGTGCTCGGTTTTCAATTGGAAGGGAGATACAAGCTCCCTACTGCTCTGAACTCATTTCCAGCGAGACTCTAGGGACCCAGACTCCTATGGGGAGAAACTGGACTATCTGGCATCAGGTCAAAAAGCAAGGGTGGCTTTCTTGCAGAGCTGCTCTCGGGGATCATTGTTATTGTGGGGGCGCAGGACTTGGGGACTCGGGGGCTCAGAGACGCTGAGATGCAAAGACCTAGAGACAAAGAGATGGCTGACGGACAGCCATCGCTGCTTGCTCCGCCCTGGTGATTCTCTGAGACCCCGCCCCACCTAATTTACAACCCCACCCAAGCTGTGCACAGAGGGGCAAATGAATCGCCTGTCCTTTGCAGCTTACCCTAACAAACTGCAGCTGGGTCAGAGAGCTCCAGAACTTCCAAACCCCAAACAAAGAGGAGAAATCTGCAGATCTCATTGTAGCTCCTGCTGGGTGGACTCACACGGTGGCTGATTTTGCACCTCCTTGGAGATCCAGGAGCCAGTGTACCCAGTGGCCAAATACCAGATTTCAACTCCTCACATCCATAAGTGATACACCCAAGAGGCAGACTCAGAGAGCACCAAAGCCCCACTGAAGCAAGTCCTTCCCCATAAGGGTGTCTCCAGCACAGCAGTTCTTCCATAATAGACACAGGGGATCCTCGCAATCAATTGGCCTGGAGGTCATTTCCTCCCAGAGATACCAACAGCAATCAAGGCTTAACTACAACAAGTCTGTGCATCCAGCCCACAAAGGGGTGCACCAAGAGTGTCCACCTCAGGTGATTGGGGAGGCTAAACCACTGGGCCCAATAGGACACCTACCACACAAAGCCATTCTATCAATACAGGGAAGCAGCCAAAATGCAGAGAAAAAGAAACATGTCACAAATCAAAGAAATGGAGGAAAGCAAACTACTGAACATAGAGTTCAAAACCACAGTTATAAGGTTGCTCAAGAATCTTCTACAAACCTCCGAGGAACTTAGTGAGACCTTCAAGGATCTTAATAAGAATGCCAAAAAAAATGGAAAAGGAGCAGTCAGAAATTAAGCATACACTGACTGAAATAAAGAATAATATACAGAGATCCAACAGCAGACTAGAGGATCCCAAGAATCAAGTCAAAGATTTGAAATAAAAGGAAGCAAAAAACACCCATCCTGAAAAGCAAAAATATGAAGATCGTGTAAGGAGCCTCTGGGACAACGTCAAACGTACCAACATCCGAATTATGGGGGTGCCAGAAGAAGAGAGAGAGCAAGATATTGAAAGCTTATTAGAAGAAATAATGACAGAAAACGTCCTCTACCTGATGAAAGAAATAGACTTATAAGTTCAGGAAGTGAAGAGAACCCCAAATAAGAGGAATCCAAAGAGGACCACACCAAGACACATCATAATCAAAATTGCAAGGGCAAACAACAAAGAGAGAATCTTAAAAGCAGCAAGAGAAAAACAGTTAGTTACCTACAAGGGAGTACCCATACGACTGTCAACTGATTTCTCAACAGAAACCATGCAGGCCAGAAGGAAGTGGCAAGAAATATTCAAAGTGATGAATAGCAAGAAACTACAACCAAGATTACTCTACCTAGCAAAGCCTAGTAATCTTGGTTGAGTCTACATGACCTTCATGTAGAATTGAAGGTCAGATAAAGAGCTTCACAGACAAGAAAAAGCTAAAGGAGTTCATCACCACTAAACCAGGATTATATGAAATGCTGAAGGGTACTTTTTAAGAAGAGGAGGAAGAAGAAAAAGGTAAAGATAAAAATTATGAACAACAAAGTGACAACAAATATATATCTATCAACAAGTGAATCTAAAAATTAAGTCAAAAAAATCTGATGAACAGAATAAACTGGTGAATATAATAGAAGCAGGGGCATAGAAAGGGAGTGGACTGACAATTCTCAAGGGGAAGAGGGTGTGAGGGGTGCAGAAAGAGATTGGACAAAAATCTTACACCTATGGATGAGGACAGTGGTGGAGGGTAAGGCCATGGGGTGGGGTGGGAACCGGGTGGAGGGGAGCTATGGGGGGAAAAAAAGAGGAACATCTGTAATAATCTGAACAATGAAGATTTATTTTAAAAAAAGAATATTCAGCACAGTTGATACTATTATCCTTCTCTTGACTTTTAGAACACTAGCTTAAGATATTTCCACTAGTTGTTTCCTCTGTCTAAAATTTTTTCACCCAAGTCTTCTCATCCTTAGATCCTTCTTGTCATGTATATATCAGTTTGAATGTCATGTATTCAGGTTAGGTTTTTCCTAACCACCCATTCCACACTACAAGCATATCACTATATCTTAATACTTATCATCCAATAATTCCCTGTTTACTCAGTTATTGGCTATAACTTTCTTTCCTCATTAGAATACAATGTCCATGAAGTCAAGAAATTCACCTTTCTTATCAAATACACTATTTATTTTTAAATCTCAGAATGATATCTTGCATAGATTAAGTGCTCAATAAATATTTGTTGAATGAATTGATATCTGACAGTAAAAATTATTGCTCCCAGGAAAGTCAAAACTAAGCAAACTCTGAAAATCTACCTCTCCATATAATAAAAATAATTATACCCAAAATTTACATTTAGAGTTAGAAAATAGTGACAATAATTTCTTTCCATTTCACAGTAAAGCAATGTGGCCCTTTTTCTAAAGGCTAACTCTTTGAGTCAGCATTGTGTCTAAGATACATGAAATCTTTTAAATCTATATTAGTTATTTTATTATTGCTGAAACAGATTATTACAAATGTCTTGCTTAAAACAACATAAACTGCTCCTCCCAGTTTATAAAGACCACCTGTATTCCTTATCTTATAGTCCTCTTTCTTTACCTTTAAAGCCCATAAACTTGGTCCAGGTACTTTACATAGTTCTACTAGTATATCACCAGTTCTCCCTCTTCTTCCTCCCTATTCTACTTATAATGGCTGGGGTAAATATATTGGTCTTCTTTCAAGGTCAGCTGATTTTAGCAACTTTAATTCCATTTGCTACATTAGTTCCCCTTTGCCATATAATCTAACATAATTACAGGTCCAGAGGGTTAGGACATGAGATCTTTGGGGAGGGGATTTTATTCTGCCTATAATATTTTACCTTTTGACCTCAAAGATTAATGTCCATTCTACCTGCAAGATACATTCATCCCCAAAGGTCTCAACTCATTAAAGCATCAATTCAAGTCCAAAAATCTCATCTTAATTTTATCAACTCAAGAGTTCCAAATCTCATCATCTAAATTAGGTATGAATGAGACTGGGTATAATCCATATTGAGAAAATATTTCTCTCCAAGTGTGAACGTGTAAAACTAAAAAAAACTAAGATATCTACTTTGAAAATACAATAGGATATCAATTATAGACATTCTGGCTAAATGGGGAGAAAATATAAGGAAAGAAGTTATCTATTCCAAGTAATTTAAAATTCATCTGGTCAAACTTCATTTATACTATATAAAATTATTTATTGTTATACTAGAGGCCCGGTGCACAAAAATTTGTGCACTGGGTGGGGGGGGGGGAGAGGGAGGTCCCTCAGCCTGGCCTGTGCCCTCTCGCAGTCTGGGACCCCTCGGGAGATAATGACCTGCTGGCTTAGGCCTGCTCCCGGGTGGCAGAGGGCAGGCCCAATCCCTAGGTGCAGCCCCTGGTCGGGCTCAGAGCAGGGCCGATTGGGAAGTTGGGGCGCCGCCCCCTGTCATGCACAGAGCAGGGCGGATTGGGAGGTTGCGATGCCACCCCTAGTCACGTTCAGGGTAGGGCCGATTGGGGGGTTGGGGCACCGCCCCCTATCACACTCAAGGCAGGGTCGATGGGGAGGTTGTGGCGCCACACCCTGCCACGCAAAGAGCAGGGCCGATCAGGGGGTTGGGGCGCTGCCCCCTGTCACACACAGAGCAGGGACCATCAGGGGGGTTGGGGCTCCGTACCCTGTCACACACAGAGCAGGGCCCATCAGGGGTTTGGGGAGCTCCCCCCTGTCACGCACAGAGCAGGGCCAATAGGGGAGTTAGGGCACCACCCCCTGTCACACACAGAGCAGGGTCCTTGGGGGGTGGGGGAGTTGGGGCGCCACACCCTGTCACACACAGAGCAGGGCCGATCAGGAGGTTGGGGCGCCGCCACTGTCACACTCAGGGCAGGGCCGATGGGGAGGTATGGCTCTACCCCATCTCACATAGAGCAGGGCCCGTGGGGGGGGGGGGTTGGAGTGCTGCCCCCTGTCACACACAGAGCCGTGGGGCAATCAGAGCGTTTGGGCACTGCCCCTTGTCACGCTAATCCCGGTGCTGGGAGGCCTCGCGGCTCCGCTGATCCCGCCAGGCAGGGTCACAGATCCGGGTCCCAGACCGCAGACAGCCTTGCCTGCTGCCGCCTGCCTTCAGTATGCAAATTAGCCGCCATCTTGTTGCTTAAGGGTGGGGGTCCCCACTGGGGTGCCTGGCCAGTCTGGGTGAGGGGCTGAGGGTCGTTTTCAGGCTGGCGGGCGACTGAAGCTCCAAACCTCTCCTTTTTTTCTTTTTTTTTTATTCTGGCATTTATTTACCTTCTATGGCTGTCACTGGAGCTGAGAGCCGGCTTTCTCTCTGAGGCTCGGCTGAAAGCAGGTTTCTGGCCTTTGTTTTCTGTATTCGAAACAATGTTGCGACTCCAGCTCTGAGATCCTGGCTGACTGACAGGAGGTTTCTGGGCTTTTGTTTATCTTCTATAAATGTTACTATGTTTCCAACTGAAGCTCAGAGGCTGGCAGGGAACTTTGGAGTCTTCTGTCACTGAAGGAAGCAAGCCTCCCTGTTCACATCAGCTGCCTGGCTGCCGGCCGCCATCTTGGCTGACAGTTACTTTGTATATATTCACTGATTAGCCAATGGGAAGGGTAGCGGTCGTATGCCAATTACCATGTTTCTCTTTTATTAGTGTAGATATGTTTTTTATTATATAGTAATGTGATCATAGTATATTATCTGGATGTGTTTGAGTGTGTGTGTATGTTCAATCATCTATCTAATCTAATAAAAGAGAAACATGCAAATTGACCTTACCATCACTACATCCACAAGCCACGCCCACAAGCCAATCAGGAGCAAGTATGCAAATTAACCCAACTAGGATGGCGGTGGCCACAGAGCTGGAGCAAGCAGGAGGCTTAGGTTGCCCCCTGGCAATGGAGGAAGCCAAGCTTCCCACCTGCCATGCTGGCCCTGAGCTCTGCTCAAGGCTACAAAGTTTCAAATATAGAAGATAAATAAACCCTAGATACCTTCTTCCAGCCAGCGTGGCCTCCTCTCAAGGAGGGGCTGGGAGCCTCCGTTGCCAGGGGCAACCCAGGCTTTCAGGACCTGGGCTCCGCTCAAGGTTACAAAGTTTCAATTATAGAAGATAAATAAATCCCAGATACCTGCTTCCAACCTGGGGCCGTGGCCAGCCTGAAAACGGCCATCAGCCCCTCACCCAAGCTGGCCAGGCACCCCAGTAGGGCCCCCCACCCTGAAGGGGCTGTGGCCAGCCTGAAAACAGCCATCAGCCCCTCACCCAGGCTGGCCAGGCACCCAAGCGGGACCCCCACCCTGACCCAGGGCACCCTTCAGGGCAAACCAGCTGGTCCCCACCCATGCACCAGGCCTCTATCCTATATAATAAAATGGTAATATGCAAATTGACCCTAACAGCAGAAAGACTGGGAATGACTGGTCACTATGACACACACTGACCACCAGAGGGCAGACGCTCAATGCAGGAATTGCCTCCTGGTGGTCAGTGCGCTCCCACAGGGGGAGCTCTGCTCAGCCACAAGCCAGGCTGATGGCTGCCAGCACAACAGTGGTGGCAGAATCCTCTCCCGCCTCCTCAGCAGCACTAAGAATGTCCAATTGCAGCTTAGGCCTGCTCCCTGCTGGCAAGTGGACATCCCCCGAGGGCTCCCGGGCTGCCTGAAGGATGTCTGACTGCCAGCTTAGATCCGATCCCCCAGGGAGCAGGCCTAAGCCAGCAGGTGGACATCCCCTAAGGAGTCCCAGACTGTGAAAGGGCACAGGTCTGACTGAGAGACCCTCCCCAAGTGCACAAATTTTTGTGTACCAGGCCTCTAGTCCTATCTAATAAAAGAGAAACATGGTAATTAGCTTACGACCGCTACCCTTCCCATTGGCTAATCAGGGTGATATGCAAATTAGCTGCCAGCCAAGATGGCCGTTAACCGCCAACAAAGATGGCGGTTAATTTGCGTACAATGATGGGAGGCAAAAGGGGAAAGACAGAAGAATGGTGGCAGGCAAGAGCTGGGGGGCGGGCAAAGGCAGCCCCCCAGCCAGTGATCGCCATCAGAAAGCCCAGCAGGCCAGGCGACACCCCTGTCAGGGGTGCTGGTGATCTGGTGATCGCCATGGCGATTGGAGGAAGAGAGAGCCGGGGTGCAGGACCACAGGGGCCAGGGATGCCAATTAGCCTGCAGTCCCCTGATCTGCGATCTTGAAGGGAGAGGTGAGGCCACAGGCACGGCTGCACCCGGGGGACCAGGTGCAGCCGTGCCTGCAGTCTGGATATGCGATCATGAAGGGAGGGGCTGGGCAGCAGGCACAGCAGCATCCTGGGCCCCGGGTGCAGGCCCAGGGTGCAGCCTGCCTGTGGCCATCTGATCTGCAATCGCAAAGGGAGGGGCTGGGCCACAGGCACGGCGGCACCCAGGGCATCCGGTGCAACCATACCTGCAGTCCCTGGATATGTGATCATGAAGGGAGGGGCGGGTTAGCAGGCATGGCAGCACCCTGAGCACCGGGTGCAGGCCCAGGGTGCAGCCTGCCTGCGGCCATCTGATCTGCCATGCGAAGGGAGGGGCGGGGCCACGAGCATGACGCCACCCAGGGCATCGAGTGCAGCTGTGCCTGCAGCCCCCGATCTGCAATGGAGAAGGGAGGGGTGGAGCAGCAGGCATGGCAGCATCCAGGGCACCGGGTGCAGGCCCAGGGTGCAACCGTGCCTGCAGCCCTCTGATCTGCAATGGCAAAGGGAGGGGTGGGGCCACAGACATGGCGGCACCCAGGGGACTGGGTACTGAGGTGCCTGTGGTCCCCTTATCTGACATCAGGAAGTGAGGGGCGGGGCCACAGGCAGGGGAGATCGGGGCTGGTGGGGCCACCGCAGAGATCAGCCAGCACTCATGCCCCCAACCGGCTCTCCCTGGGAGTCCAGAGTGGAGGACGTTCTCCCTGGGAACCTGGAAATCCGCCTCCCAGGGCAACTGTGCAGAAACCAAGCCTGGCGAGCCATGGAGAGGGCGACCTACCTGGAGGCCACGCAGCTTTTATAGTTGAAGTCGCCCTGGATGGAGGACTGGGGGTAGCAGGGATCAGAGTCGGCCAAGTCAGCCATGGAACCCCGGGTCCCCGCCGAATTACTAGAGCACATGGACTTCAATGGTCCTCGGTCACTTGCTGAGCAGCAGTCAGCCTGGACCAGGAATGAAACCCAAAACCTGACAGAATGGAACCCAAACCTTTGCTGTGGCAGAGGAGCTCCGACCCACAGCAGGGGCCAGGGCACACCAGAGGGATTTTGTTGAGGGGCCCTGACAGGCAGCAACCTGAGCAGTGGGTTAGAACCTCCTCCTGATACAGCAAGGTTGCAGGTTGGATCCCTGGTCAGGGCACAGACAAGAAGCAACCAAAGAGAGCATAGTAAGTGGAACAACACACTGATATTTCTCTCGCTCCCTTCCTCTCTCTAAAATAATCAATCAATAAAAATGAAAATAAAAAATAAACCCTCTGGCCCTAACCAGTTTGGCTCAGTGGATAGAGCATTGGCCTGTGGATTGAGGGGTCCCGGGTTCAATTCTGGTCAAGGGCATATACCTTTGTTGTGGGCACATCCCCAGTAAGGGGTGTGCAGGAGGCAGTTGAACGATGTTTCTCTCTCATCGATGTTTCTCACTCTCTATCCCTCTACCTTCCTCTCTGTAAAAATCAATAAAATATATTTTTAAAAAAATAAAAATAAACCCTCTGGCTTGCAGAGTTGCTAAAACAGTTAGAAAGCAAAGTCTCATCCCTTCCCGTTCATTCAACAAATACTTCATATGCTCCTTCAATAATCACACTGGGAATGGGTGTTTGTTTGTTTGTTTGTTTGTTTGTTTTGGTTAATCCTCACCTGAGGACATTTTTGCATTGATTTTCTTTTTTGTTTATTTTATTTTTTTTACAGAGAGTGGAAGGGAGGGAGAAAGACAGAAACTAATATAAGAGACATCAAATGGTTGTCTCTTGCTGAATCCCCAACCAGGGCCCTGGATTAAGTCGGCAACCCAGGTATATGCCTTCGATTGGAATCCAATCCGGTACCCTTCAGTCTGCCTGCAGAAGCACTAGCCACTAAATGAAACCAGCATTTGTTTTTTTCTTTTTAAGTCCTCTTCTAAGGATATGTTCTTTTCATTGATTCTAGAGAGAGAGTAAGGGAGAGGGAAAGAGAAAGAGAAACATTGATCAGTTGCCCAAGCAACCCACAACCTGTGTATGTGCTCTCACCTGGAATCGAACTCATGACCCTTTGGTGCATGGGAGGACACTCTAACTACTGATCCACACCAACCAGGGCCTGGAGGTACAATGAGTCCCCTGGGGGGAGGGGGGGCGCTGCTCATCCAGAAGCAAGGTTCATGGCTGGTGAGTGCAGTGGAGGTGGCTGGATCCTCCACGGCAGCACTGAGGAGCAGCGAGCTGAGTGGTAGGGAGCAGCAAGCAGGTGGGCGGTAAGGAGCGAGGGGTCCCAGATTGTGAGAGGGCACAGGCCGGGCTGAGGGATTCCCCCCACCCCCAGTGCACGAATTTCGTGCACCAGGCCTCTAGTATATATATAAAACCCTAACATGCAAATAGACCAAATGGTGGAACAACCAAACAACCAGTTGCTATGACATGCACTGACCAGCATGGGGTGCATGTGGAACATGAGAAGCTTTGGCAGCAGGTGGCAGAGTGCGGAACATGGCAGGTGTTGGCCTTGGTGGAATGGTGGAACAGGTGTGCAGGGGTGCCACACCAAGGCGGGGTGCTAGTGGCTGTCAGTGGGGCAAGCCCTCTGGTGGTTACTGAAAATTCTTTGCTGCTGCATGCCACAGTCCCACCCGGCATTCACACCTGCTGCCGCTACCGGCCCCGCTTGCATCCACTGCCAGTACCATCAGCGAGTGCAAGGGACGGCTGCTGGCCCTGATCACCCCTCAGGGATTCTCCACCTTCCCCTGCTCCTGAGGAGTGATTGGGGCTGGCAGCCGCTGCTTGCATCTGCTGCCAGTGATGGCCCTGCTCTCACCCACTGCTGGCGCTGGAGCCTCCGATCATACCTATTTCCGGGTCCCAATCGCTTGGTGTTGTAAGTGGGTGTAAGCAGCAGCTGCCAACCCTGATCACCTCTGAGGGCTTCTCCGCCTCCCCCTGCTCCTGAGGGGCTATCAGGGCAGCAGCCGCCGCTTGCACCCGCTGATGGCACCGGCCCCGATCGCTCCATGCAGTCAGCGGGTGCGAGTGAGGCTGGCACTGTCAGCACATGGGAATGATGGTGGCGGGAGCAGGGCTGCCAGCAGACAGGGGATCTGGGGTCGTGGTGGGAGGTGTTGAGCAGGGGCGAAGAGGATGGGCTGAGACCTGCCCCTGTGCCCAGCTCAGCCTCGTGGCCCACAGTTCCTTTCAAGGTGCATGAATTCATGCACTGGGCCCCTAGTCTACAATAATAAAAGCATAATATGCTATTTAGACCAGACAGCCAAACGACCTTCTGGACATCATTCTAGACATCCTTCCAGACAAAGCTGCAGTGGCAGGGTCCAAGGCAGAGGTGGTTAGGGGTGATCAGGCAGGCAGGCGAGCAGTTAGGGGCGATCGGGCAGGAAGGCAGACTGGTTAGGGTGATCAGGCAGGCAGGCAGGTGAGCAGTTAGGAGCCAGCAGTCCCGATTGGGAGAGGGTGCAGGCCGGGCTGAGGGACCCACTTCCCCATGCATGAATTTTGTGCACAGGGCCTCTATTCTATATACATGATTGAACATGAATATTGGAACAAAGTTAATTGCATAATCCCTACCATCCTCAAACTTAACCTGACAATTACGCTTGAACTAATTTTCCACAAATATTTTAGACAGTGCTTTCATTTTTCAGAAGGTTGATTTGGGTTCAACTGTATGTTCGTGGGACTAATCTAGCATTAGCTTTTTTATTTTTGGTTATTCCTTACCTGAGGATATTTTTCTATTGATTTTTAGAGAGAAGGGAGAAGGAGAGACAGAAACATTGATGTGAGAGAGACACATTGATTGGTTGATTGCTTGTGTCCTGCACACACCCTGACCAGGGCCCAGGAAACTGCAACTGAGGTACTTGCCCTTTACTGGAATTAAACCTGGGATCCTTCAGTTCTCAGGCTGATGTTATATCCACTGAGCCAAACCAGCTATGGCTAGCATTAGATTTTTTTCACTAGGATCTAACCAAATATGCACAGAATCAAATACCTTTAATATATTTATGGAAACTTAATTTTTGGCCTTTTATAAATATGCCAAGATGAGCGTTTTTCTTATAGAGAGTTGTAAATAGTCAAAGATATGAAATCAAACTATAAATTAATGGATTTTATGTAAACTATGGAGTCTTAATTTGGTACTTGCAAATAGTGCCAGATAGGCCTTCTATTTAAAATACTTTAAGATTTAAGACAGCAGAGAAATTTAAAGAGAACTTACAATCACTTTATTCACCATGTAAAATTGCTCTAAATAGTAATGTATACAGATATTCTGTTCAAATATTCAATTATAAACTTCTTAAGAGTGTTATCTTTCTACTAGTGGCCCGGTGCACAAAATTCGTGCATGGGGAGGGGGTGTTCCTCAGCCCAGCCTGCACCCTCTCTAATCTGGGACCCCCTGAAGGATGTCCTACTGCCAGTTTACAGGGATCAGGCCTAAACCGGCAGTTGGACATCCCTCTCGCAATCCGTGACTGCTGGCTCCTAACCGCTCACCTGCCTGCCTGCCTGCCTGCCTGCCTGATTGCCCCTAACTACTCTGCCTGCTGGCCGGCTCACCCTCAACTGACCCCCCTCCAGCCTGATCACCCCCAACTGCCCCCCTGTGCCAGTGTGCTCGCCCCCAACTGCCTCCCTGCCAGCCTGCTCACCCCCAACTGCCACCCCCTACTGGACTGCTCGCCCCAACCTTTCCTCTCCCTGGCCTGCTCACCCCCAACTGCCCCCCTGCTGGCCTGCTCACTCGAAACATCCCCCCCACTGTCCTGATCACCTCCAACTGACCCCCACTGACTGCCTGCTTACCCCCAACTTGCCCCCCTGCTGGTCTGCTTACCCCAATGACCCATCCCCACCAGCCTGAGAACCCACAACTGCCCTCCCCTCTTGGCCTCTAACCTCCACTACCTCAGCCCCGCCACCATGGCTTTCTCCAGAAGAACATCTGGAAGGTCTCCTGGAAAGACTCACAGTCTAATTTGCATATTACCCTTTTATTAGTATAGATTGCTTTTGTATAAAAGGCATTACTAAAGTAAAAGAAAAAACCTTCAAAAATGCACACACAAGCCCTGACTGGCTTGGCTCAGTGGATAGAGTGTCGGCCTGCAGACTGAAGGGTCCCAGATGCAATTCTGGTCAAGGGCATGTACCCTGGTTGCTGGCACATCCCAAGTAAGGGGTGTGCAGGAGGCAGCTGATTGATATTTCTCTCTCATCGATGTTTCTAACTGTCTATTCCTCTCACTTCCTCTCTGTAAAAAATCAATAAAATATATTTTTAAAAAATGCACACACAAATATATATGTAATTTTATAAATATTTCATGCACTAGTAATAATTTTATGTCCAATGTCTATTTAAAAGTCAGCAACTGGAAAATAAAATATATTTTCCCACAGACCCATATGTTTAGCATAGTTAGGTTTGCAGATCATTTTAAAAACTCACTTTTACTTATAATCCTATCTAATAAAAGACAAAAAGCGTAATTGACTGTACCTTCGCTACGCTTCCCATTGGCTAATCAGCGAGATATGCAAATTAACCGCCAACAAAGATGGTGGCCAGCAGCCATGCAGCAGAAGCGAGCAGGAGGCTTACTTGCTCCAGTGATGGAGGAAGCCAAGGTTCCCTGCCTGCCGCGGCCCAGCTCTGAGCTCCGAAAGCAAAAAAGTTTCAATTATAGAAGCTAAACAAACCCCAGATACCTGCTTTTAGCAGGCCGTGGCCTCAGAGCTGCAGCGAGCAGGAGCCAGTTCTCAGCTCCAGTGACAGCAACAAATTTTCAATTCTAGAAGGTAAATAAATCCCAGAATAAAAAAAAAGAAAAAAAGGAGAGGCTGGGAGCTTCAGTCACCAGCCAGCCTGAAAATGGCCCTCAGCCCCTTACCCAGACTGGCCAGGCACCCCAGTGGGGACCCCCATCCTGATGGGGGTGTGGCCAGCCTGAAAACAGCCCTCAGCCTCTCACCCAGACTGGCCAGGCACCGCAGTGGGGACCCCCACACTGAAGCGGGTATGACCAGCTGCAAACAGCCATCGGCCCCTCACCCAGGCTGGCCAGGCACCCAAGTGGGACCCCGACCTGACCGGGGACAGCCTTCAGGGCAAACCAGCCGGCTCCCACCCGTGCACCAGGCCTCTATCCTATATAGTAAAAGGGTAATATGCAAACTAAACCTAACAGCAGAAAGACTGGGAATGACTGGTCACTATGACACACACTGACCACCACTGGGCAGACGCTCAATGCAGGAGCTGCCCTCTGGTGGTCAGTGCGCTCCCACAGGGGGAGCTCTGCTCAGCCACAAGCCAGGCTGATGGCTGCCAGTACAGCGGTGGTGGTGGGAGCCTCTCCTGCCTCCTCAGCAGCGCTAAGGATGTCTGACTGCAGCTTAGGTCTGCTCCCACTGGCAGGTGGACATCCCCCAAAGGCTGCCGGGCTTCCAGAGAGATATCTGATTGCAAGCTTAGGCCCAATCCCCTAGGGAGCAGGCCTAAGCCAGCAGGTGGTCATCCCCCAAGGGGTCCCAGACTGCGAGAGGGCACAGGCCGGGCTGAGGGATCCCCCCCCCCCCCCCACCAAGTGCACAAATTTTTGTGCACCGGGCCTCTAGTTTAACATAATGAAAGTACTAAAAGTCAGATTCTAAATACTGATATGAATGGAACAAATTTTGTAGAAAAAATAATATAATGATATAGATGATTATTTAAAATAATAAATTATCATTACAATTATTATACTTGTTAGTTGTCATTTTATATTGTCTTTGAATTTTATAGGTACAACAAATTAAGATCTATTTTTCCTGAAAAATTCTGATTTTTTTTTTCTAAAATTCTATCACCTTCTCATTGTTTTCCTCTCAGGTGCACAAGTATCCAAGGTCATCGGTCTTAAGGGTTTTAGCAGAACCCATGGTGAATAAACTCATCTGGGAGACCTTAGCATAGGTTTACAGTTGTGAGTACACAAAACACAGAGTTTATTCTTGTATTATTACTTAACAATTATTGTATTATTTCTCATACAAACAACTGTAAAATTACTTTTGCTTCACCTGTATTTTATACTTCTAGACTTGCTCCTTATCTTTCCAATAACATTTTTCTAATCCTCAAATGTTTCTGCTACTGTGCTCCAAATACATCTAAGAATCAATTTGCAAAATTCTAAAGAAACTTTGGTATATAAATAACACACAAATTTATAGATTACCTCTGGGAAATTGAATCTCTTTATAGTATGAAATCCTTTAATTCAGGGTGATAATAACACTACATATATTTGAGCCTTCATTTACTAACTTAGTAAAACTTTTAATCTTCTATTTTTAGGTTAGTACTGAATGAAGTTAATTTTTTTTCTCTTTGTGTATCATACTTTTCTTTGATATTTTGAAAAAAAATGTTCTCTTTGACAGGTTCTAAATCTAAATTGTAATTGAGCTATTAATTCTTGATTAGTTTTGTGACTATCTCTTTTACTTCTTATATTATTACTCATATTATTTCCATTGATTCAGATGATTATCTTGGGATTTCCAAGTACAAAGCATATGATGTAAAACTTGTGCTGTTTTTGTTCCTTTGTAATTGTACCGATAATGCGATGATATTTTATATCAATTAAGTAGAATATTTGTAAGTGTTGAATAGTAGAAGTGACTTCAGAATTTCACAGTTTAAAAATTGTGTTGTCTGTTATTTTAAGATAGTCTTTTTTATGTGAAATAAATATTTTTTAATATCTAGTTTTTGAATAGTTTTGAAAAAAAAATAAAGATTACTTCTATCACTATCTACAAAGATCCATTACTTTTCTCTTTCAGATTAACTATTCCTAAATAGGTAAAATAAAGCCGCCTTGGTTATGTTATACACATAAAATACTGCTTGATTTGATTTGCTTACAGTGCATAGGAAGGTTTTATAACTTCATGCATAAATGTGATTGATTTATGTGTGATATTTTGTTTAGTTTTTGGCAACAAAAGTTTGAAGGTACACTAAATATCTCAAGAAGATTTCTATCTATTCCTATGATCTAGAACAATTTAAATAGCATAAAAAATTATCAGAATAGTAAGATTTTATAAAACTCTACTCAAAAACATGTGCAAGATGTTGACCATAAGATATTGAAATCTAATCAGCATTCAAATTGTCTAAAAACATAATGCTATTTTTAAAAATGTGGGAAATACTTTCAAGATAACTAAGAGTATAATGTAAAAAACTCTAGATCAAAAGCCAGGATATGTATGTTCTTGTACAAGTTCTACCACTATTTATGTGATTTTGGCCAAGTCTCTTTGCTGGTCAGGACTTGAAACATTTATTTGGTAAGTAAGGTAGAAATTGATGGCATCTAAAAATATTTTTTGTTATGTGATTTTCCAAAACATTTAATTTTCAATGTTTTGACTTTATTTTATTATTTGCAGTCCACTTCAAATTTTACTAACCTACATTGTGAAGGCTTGGAACGATATCCTAGCTTATTGAGGAATGAGTGCGTAGTAGCATAAGACATATGTGGTGTGCTGGATACCACTGACATCTCTCTCAGTACAGATGGTCAAATAAAAATATGTGGTGTTTGCTGAGAGAAGATCAATGTGTCCTTAGGTCTGCTGTGAAAACAAAACAAAACAAAACAAAACAGTGAGCTGTTTGTGTCCTTCCAGCTGACCTTTCTTAATCCAGCCCTTATTTTGCTCTTTTATAGTCAAATTTTAATTCAGCATAGTTGGTGGTGAAGAAAAAAAAAGATGTTTCATGTCTCATTTTAATCTTATACATTTATAACAGTATCTATAAAATGTGAGGTCTTAATTCACATTTTTTTCCATCAGTTACTTCATCTCCACAGATGTATGCACAATTGTTCTTTTAGGACTCTGCTCAGCCCACAGATGTCTCTGCAGCTGCTCTCTATTCCAAAGGGGATTTTTTTTTCCTTAGAAGCAGTCATGTAAAGTTTTCTGTTGTTTTATTTTGTATGTTTGTTTTATTTTTATTGAAAGCACTCTAAAGATTTTTTCTTCTGTTGGGGAGAAAAATCTTACCAGAAAGATGGCCTTGAGAATTTCATCAAGAAGTTTCTGAAAATAAAGAGCTATCTGTATTTATGCTCATTCTTTGAATCCTCCTAAATGTTTTGCATACGGGAGGCCCAAGAACTATAATCACCCAAGAGTTGAATCTCCAGCTCCTGTTCCTATGACTGAATTGATATGCTGAGACAAGGTAAAAATTGCCACAATTAATTCAGGGAAGAAAGAAAAAAATCAATCAAATGCCTAATTTAGGCAAAATTGTCAATTTGAGAACAGCTTGAGGCTTAGGGAGAGGAAATGATTCAAATTGCTGCCTATATTTTCTGCATCCACTAGGCTTATGAACCTTATATTTTCTTTTTGTAGTAGAGATGACCACATAATTCAACAGAGTGAACCTGATATCACAGCAATTATGCTTTTGACTCTCTTACTCTACAAACCTCTAAATATTTATATTTGTAGAAGGAAAAAAAAATCCTTCAAACATTACCCATATATTTAGCATCACTGAATATTTAAATAATTAGAGGGCTCACACTCACCCAGGACCCTAATATGACTTACAGGAAAACATAGAACTGGTCTGATGCTCTGAAAGAAGTTGATGCCCAATATCCTGACAAACAGGTTATCAGCACCACATTCATTGCCCCTATTGTCTTAAGCTCATCAGAGGTTAAAATTGCTAAAGGTCTCTGATTTTAGATCCTTAAAAGAATAAGGATTTATTGTTACCTCTTTTTTCATGTTTGTGTATGTTTTTGGGGAGGTTGTGTTTGTTTTGTTTTGAGGAGAGATGGAGAAAACACTGGGTAGAACAATTGCTAACACAAAGAATTGTTTACTTCTTTATGGGAATCAATGCAATGTTAAAGGTCTTTATAACTCAAAATCATGGGTAAAAGGCATTTACAAGATCTAAACAAAAACTTATATAGCAATATTTTTTAAAGTGGGGATGAAAGTAGAAAAACACAGCCCTGCAAATTACAGCTCCACAGATAAGATCTTATGCTTCAATGTCGAAAGGTAGTTTTTATATTTAATGGCAAGAAGAACTATTGAAATATTTAGGATAATTTAGAGATATGCTTTCATTATTATACATAATAAATAATAGATACCTATTTCTATATATGCAGAAATTCTCAATCTTGACCATGCTGGTATCAAACAGTTACACATGTATATTGCTAAGAGACCATGTAAAAGACTTATCAGTGGTTCATGCCTGAACTAATGTTCAAACTACACATTTGTTGGCAGAATTGGATCTTGTGCAATAGCATAACTTTGGATGTTTGGGCTAAGCTGGTATTAATCTTTCATAAGATTGTTATTGAAGCAGTTTTGTTAGGAAGCATTTTACCAGAAATACACCATTTGCTGAAAACCATTTGTTGATTTAAAGTATAAGGGCTTAGTTCTCAAAGAGGAAATTTTGATGTGCATAAAGTTACACATTCAATTGTATTTTCTCTGCAATTACCTAGTCATGCTATAGACTGTCAACCACAGAACTCATTGCCTATTTTTTCAAAGATTTGTTTGCTTGCAAAGATTTAGTTTAGTGAAATTTTTCTTTCTTCCTTCTTTTTTGACAAACAAAAGACATTTGTGAGTGTACTTCCTTGCATCAGATTTTATAAAATGTTAGACCTACAAAGATCCTCCTTTCACTTTACTCCTGAGAAGGGTACTCATTTCCATCAAATATTCTTCTCTTTAATTGAACAATCAACTTTGTAAAATGCTTTGGGAAATGACTTGGAATAATAAATCATCAACTGGTAGTCTATACAAACTAAATAGATTACATTTATAACATTAATATATAATATATAATTTCTAGATGCACTTAGTACAAATATACTAAAAATACTACTGTTCAAAGTATGAAAAAAGTTATAATAGCAATCACAACTTTTATCCAATATTACCTTTTCACATTAAAATATGAAGAAAGTGAGGTAACATATGTGCTGATTCTGTGAAGACACAATTTTTTAAAGATATTATGTTGCCTTTGTTTTTACTATAGGTTCATTAGATGTTGCAGACATTTAAGCATTTCCATGTCATCCTTTTTTTGTTTGTTTGTTTGCTAATGACAAATGCCTCCTCTACCACCACAACAACACAAATGAGTAACTTGGATACCAGATCTATTTAATGAAGCTTTCAAAACTTACAAAATATTATTAATCTAATTAGTGATTCAGCCTACTTTTATGCTTATATTATCCACCACAAAAAGCCCCTACAGGTTAAAGTTTAAATGTGGATTACCAGATAAAGCTAGTCCTGCAGAGGTTTCTATGGTGCAAGGAAAAATTGAATTTGCTTTTTACCTCATCTTAGGCTCTGTCATTTTGGTTTTTGCCCTGTTCCCTTGTTCACAGTAAGGATATTAATTTTGCAGTAAAATCTTTAAGCAATTATGCAGATAGCTCAGAAAAAGCAGCATACACACACAATAAGAGAAGCTTAACTGAAAAATGGGCCCCAGATATTCATTAAAAACAGATGGCTACATTGCCAATAGCATAACTTGGATGTTTGGGCTAAGCTGGTATTAATCTGCCACAACATGAAGAGAAGATGAAACTGCTGGGGTACAAACTATGGATTGCTTCTAGTTTTTGTTTACAAAGGAATACAATGATGATTTATGGCTGCCTTTTTGGTAAATGTTCAAAACCGAAGTAACATATTAATAGTTCTGGCTATCACTGAATAATGATGCTCATTACAGGACACTAATAGATATGAAGAATCATATAAAAATATTTACTTTTCTAAAATTGCTTTGCAACTACATGAAAGGATCCCATTTAAAATTTTATATTAGGCAATTTTGTTTTAAAGAATCTATTGAAAATGAAAAATCTTTTAATTATTAAAACACAATTTTACATTTATATAATAAAATATTTAAATTTCTTGCATTCTGAGTTATTTGTTAATTGGAAACAGAAATTTTCAATCTAAACAAAATCAGGTAAAGTAAGGCAAAAAAATATTTGACCAATTCTTCCACATAAAAGCATGGATTATAGAATGGACCTCTATGTGACTGAGGCAATTGCAATAATGATAAATCTATGAAATATACAAAGTATAGCAAAAATAGGTTTAGAGTTATTCATATAAAGAACAATATAATAATCTATAATAATAAAAGCATAATATGCTAATTAGACTGGATGGCTGAACGACCTTCCGGACAACATTCCAGACAACCTTCCAGATGAAGCCGGGGCTGCGAGGGCTGAGGCCCTTGCACGAATTTCGTGCATCAGGCTTCTAGTTAATAAATAATAATATAAGAATACACTTTGTTTCACATACTCACAACTATAAAACTACTGTTGCCCCATCCTGTGTATTTATGTATTTATAGAATTACCAAGACAAGGTAAAATAGTGAATAATGCCATACCTAAAACTGTACACGTCTATATTTTTGCATATATATGTAAAATGAGGCAGAAGAGTTACAATGAATTTCAACCAACCTTTGTTCTGTAGGAGAAATTCTACCAACTAGAGAAACACTTTCACATCAGAATTGATGTGATGTGGACTGAGTGACAGCCATACCATCATGGGAACAGGCATATTTATTGTTGGTCAAAGGACTAGTGGGAGCATCTCAATGATATTCTACTACTTCATCTATGTATGTTTGAAAATGGTCTTTGCTACCACTAACGAGTTTGTTCTCCCTATTGGGTATTGGCCAATTTTAATATAAAAAACGCATATTTATTGTAGGAAAATAAATCTAAATAGTGACACTAAAAACAAGTTCAGATCATCCCTAATCTTATTACTTTGAGATGACTAGCACTACAGTATTTTATATATTTTTTAGTATATTTAGATGCATACTAGTATATTGGAAAATTTAGATCTTACTGTGTATTTTAAAATCTGCTTTTATTTTCCTAACCATCCATATAATGACTTAATTTTATATAGGCCATTATTCTACAACCTCATTTTACTAAATCCATAGTATTTTATTATTTGAATAACCTAAAATTTATTTTACCAGCTCCCTATTGATAATAGTTTCAAACAATTTTATTATTAAAAATATTACAAAGTTCATTTAGCATTCATCACCTGTCATTGCCCCTGTTTCATACATAGATAAAAATTTGCTTTGTCAAAGCTATATTCATGGAAGAAGCAAATTCAATTGGCCCTTTTTATTAATTCAATTTTAAGTGCATTTACAGTCTGGATATTATATCCTATTGCTAATGGAAATAACCACATTGCTTTAATAACCCTGAACTAGCTTTTCAATTTAATCTAATTTCCATCATTCCTGCCCATTTTTCAATCGTGCTCTGTGTTACAACCATGCAGATCACTTGCCATTCCTTCAGCACACCCTCTATTCTTAAATACCAACAAACCTGTGAAGATTTGGTTCTTCCAGATAACCATGGGTCTGCTCCTACATATATACCCTAATGAGTTGCTCTCAATTTTTAACTGAAAAGTGGGTGTTTTTTTTCTTATGTCTATCTTTCTCAATGTATTGAGAGCAACTTTAGGGAAGCTATCTTTTATTAATTTTTACATTTCCAATACTTGTGTAGAATCTGACATTAAGTACGAATTCTGTAAATGTTCATTAAAATAATGACTGAGGACATCTTGACAAGAAAAGAAATAAAAAATAATGCAAAACAGAAGGATGGCTACTTTCTGTAAGTCCTGTCCAGGGCTCAAATTCCTGTGGCCTCAATGTCACTTGCAGTGGTTTTCAACCTTCCTAATGCCGCGACTCTTTAATACAGTTCTTCATGTTGTGGTGACCCCCAACCATAAAATTATTTTCGTTGCTACTTCATAACTGTAATTTTGCTACTGTTATGAATGGTAATGTAAATATCTGATATGCAGGATGTATTTTCATTGTTCGCGACCCACAGGTTGAGAACCGCAGCAAGGGATGAGAAGACATAATATACACACAGCTTGGACTGCTTTACTCTTGCTTTTCACTATTGTGAACAGACCAACTTGTATCTGGACTCACCAAAAAAAAGGAAATTATTGGGCCCGATTATGTGGGGAATAGGGGAAGGAGGTTATATTTTGAAGCAAAGGGAAGACGAGGCAGAATAGTGATTTAATTGGATTGGACATTCTCTGTGATGGCTGCCAGCCCTTAACCTTACCAGCACTCTTCTTTGAGCAAGGGGAGAGAAAGTAACTTGATTATCCTTACTCTAAGTGCCAATACAGAAGAATCAAATTCATGTGTTCACACTCATTTGTAACTATTGAATATATAATTTGTGAAACACTATGTTAGCTGCTTGTATTTGTGGCAATGATTAGTGGCTCTGTATACCTTTTTGCTCTACCTGCCTTGTGAGATATTTTTAAAGAGAGACCTAGGAAGTCAGAGAGAGGGAATTTTGGTTCACCCCAAATTAGAACTGGAATGGAACAGGATTCCTCAAAAAGGAATGAGCTTCTCATTAATGGAAAGGGCCAGAAAACAACCCACTGATGTGGGGAAATAATACAGAGAGCTGTCTTCTATTGTTTGCAAAGTTGCATTCCACAATTTCCAAACTCCTTCCAAACCTAGAATCTGTGAACCCATATAACTCTTCATTTGTTTTCCAAAGTATTGAGTGTGATTGATGTAAAGATTTACAGTAATATCATTCATTTTCCCTTGTGCTTTAGTAGGATTGGTGTCATATCTGTCAAAAGCTTTCAACTAATATAATAATCCCATTTATGAATATTTTCATGTGTTTATTATTTTTCTTTCTAATTGAGAAATTAGCCAGACCCCATTATGCTACATTTGAATACACTGTCTAGATTAAATTTGGGAAAAAGGAATTATGTATCTAGGTCTTAAAGAGACAAACTTTGACTCAATGTTGAAACTTTTTCTTAAATTATTTCCTTATTTCAAGATTATTTTTTTCTGTGTAGGTATCTCTCATGACACATGAGATTAAATAGTCTAGCAATAAAATTCAACTGGCACATGTATCAAAAATAATTTCTGTGGTAATATTTTATTTCAGTGCTACCAATTTTTTTTGAGATTAACATCTTTTGACAGGAAATGAACAGAGCATTAAAACAATATGCAGCTAGACATTATATGAAAATTTAGTATATTTTTCTATGAGGAAATTTTCTTTTGCAGATACTTTAAACTTCTTGGAAAGTAAAAAAGTGTTATATAAGGTTTAAAAAGAATACCTATAAAAAGGTGTGACAAACAAGTAATGGTTGAAACACTATAATTAATTGAAATTGTTTTTATTAACTATTTGTGGGTGTTTCTATGTTCTGAGAATTCAACTTTGAATATGATCAAAATGTCTACATTTAAAGAAGTAATTATTTAACACATTTTGTATGTGGGCCAGATAATTTGCTCTGATGATTAGGGATCTGTGCAAATAAGGAAGAGGCCACTTTTCCAAGTGGAAAGCACATAAATGTATTCCATCCAAGGCCACTAGCAACACTCAAAATTCCACTCAACTATACCAAACACACCCATACATGCTCAGCAACTCACTACTACGTTTTGACAAAACAACCAAAAGTACATTTTGTATTGACAGTAGTAAAAGGTTCAGATTTATGTTAATAAGAGACTCAGAAGTTTTACTTTCATATTATTCTTTCATTTATGCAGTTAGTTATTTTACTATTGAATTAATATGTTAGTTGAACCAACCTTGTTGCAAATGAAATTTGATGACACTCGTATGAAGAAATAAATGGAACTTAAAAGTACTTAGTTTTACATAGCTTGTTTTTCCTCCTGTTTATAAAAAACATGAGGATAAATAATATTGCCAAATGAATGCAAATCAAGGTATTTAGAAAAAAGTGAAAAAGTGTGAAAGTACTATTTAAAGGTTATACTTATTTTCATCACTATAATTATAACTCAGCTTAAAATAATTTTAAAACTATAAAAGAAATACATAAAGGATTGTATAAATACATATATGTATTCACAATAAGATGATTTTATTTGCCCAACCTCACCCTACCAGAGAAGCTGTCAGTTGAATTCTCTAAGAGCCACTGGTCACACTTCACATGACATCACTTCTGCATTCTGGGCACCAAGCATCTGGTGTGGTGGGACAGGAGAAACAGAAAAAACATGACCTTCCTTGTGGCCACAGTGCTTCCCAGGAAGGCAGGCTGTCACAAGCTTCCATGAGACCAACTTGAGAGCTGTTGCTGTCCACAGCCTGTGTGCAGATCCTAACTGAGAATTTAACATCTTCTCTATCCAGCCAGGAGAAAAGCTACATACAATGAAAATGCTAACTAAAGAGATTTTTTTTTTTCAATTTCAATTCTAACAACTTTCAATTCTAACTAAGAGAAGCTGTCTTTAACACTTTTAAAGAGCAGCTGAATCAAATATCCTAGGAAGATACAAATGAAAAATAGTAAAATTATAAAGTGCATGGGGCCCAGAATCCTATAAGTAATGTTGGATTTAGTTAATAAGGTTTTCACAATTTCTAGTTTGAATTCTATTGTTAAAAATCTAAAATGTCTCTGGAGGCCAGGCATCTACCTTAACTATGTGAATGTAGATGATGCACTATAGAGAGCAAGGGCGGACACGAAAGGAGAGCTCAGACCTCATCAAAAGGACCAGGGCCACTCAACCATTACTGTTTCCAGTAGAGCTGGCTCACTCTTCAGTCCTTATTTTTTAAGAGAACTTAGTAATTTGAATTTTAATGTAAAATCTAAGTTTCAAAGGTTGTGAACCAATTCAATAATAAGAATTTTACAAATCATATAGGACAGCTAATACATGCTCTCAGGTTGCATTCAGATAAAAAATGTGTCCTCCTACTGGAAATTTGAAGAAATGAAGTCTGGGCTTCAAAATATCAGATTTTGTGCCTAATACTGTACCACAGTGATTAGCTGTATAAAATAATTAGACTTAGTTGGAAAAGCATCTTTGATTTGGAGCTAGAATATTATGAGGTTTGCCAAGACATACCACAGTGATGTTCCATTGTATTTCATGATGGTGTTTGATTAAAAATGCAGATAGAATAATCAATTGGGTAAAAAAATTTACTTTTATCTTTCTACTCCTTCTGTTACAAGAATGGAATTTGTTAGTTTAAGTGGTCTGGCTACCGATCTGGAAACAAAGCCTTTAGTTTTAATTTATCACAAAAAGCACATGAGGAGCCAAGTTATTATTATTTTTAATAGCTGAGGAAAGAGAAAAGGAACAGAAACTTAATTATAACATGAACAGCCAACATTTATTTGCTGAATATTTAGCAGTATGGTCATTTTAAGCAATTGTATGAAATATTTTATTTAATGTCCACAATTACCTTAAGATATAGGTAATATTATTAATTTCATTTTGTATTTAGAAAATATAAATCATTGGACCAAAACCACACAAATGGTAAGTAGAATTTAAAGCAAGGCAGATTAATTCCGGAATTAACTTTTATGCAACAAGTTCTGTTGCTGCTATTGATGTTACTGCTAGTTATACTGAGACCTTCAAAGAGCCAGATGCTCTTTCATCACCCCAAAAGCCCTATGCAAAATAAGTTATATTCTTATTTGTAGACAAGAAACTAAGGCTCCTGGAAGGTAAGTAATGTGCCCTTGTTTAAAGAGTGGAAATATGGGGCGTAGTCTCAGGTCAGATGCCCTTGGCCAGGTGTATTTCAACACATCACAGTGTTACCATCATATAAAAGTTTCAAATACATTCTTCTTAAACAAAACCTAAACCACTCCTCTTTCAGTTAAAACCAACACCTTTGGGTTCATATGCAATATTGATACTGATCAATTGGACAAAATATTGCTAATGAATTAAACCTTTTAAAGTTCATAAAAGCTCCTTAAGATTTCTACTTAATTTCAAGATTAATAACCTTTTTCTTTAACCTCAATTATTAGCTTTCATATTTGATACTTTTTATTCATCTCAAAATATGCATCTATTATTATCTAAAGATTTTTAAACTATGTTTTTGCCCTAGTTAATACTTAGATTTCATTTTTTGAATATGAGTGAAGTTTATGGAAAAGATAATCTTTTGAAGTCAGAATTGAAAGAAAAAGACATTGTACTGCCTTTCTATGATGATGACTTTTAGCTTAATTTTTTATGTTATTCTAATTCTCTAAACTATACTTTTAAAAATAAACATTTTGCTTAGTAATTAATAATATCTCATTACTGCTTAGAATGTGAAAACATAGCAAAAATTATAATTAATGCATGTAATTTCTCTTTTATAGTTTGATATATAATTTTGAAGAAGAATTTCACCTTTATCTAGGTTATGTATAGTCAAATCACATAAATTAGAATAGTTTAAAGTATCTAGTAAATAAAGTTTATCTATATATTTATACAAAATACTATAAGTGTCAGTTAATATTAGAGAACATTTAAAATGCAATAGCAATATCTTTCTATGAATTGGTTTCCACTCAATTGCAGCAGATTTACTTTTAAGTACAGCTACAAGTTCTCAATAAATTTTTACGGTTTAAATATGTTGTACTTTGACTATAGATATCTACACATATATGCCTGGAGAGATTCACAGTTAAAATTGCACTAGCAGCAACCTGCAGTTTTTCGTACCAAAAGCCAATGATACAGAGCTGTGGGAAAGTTTGATAAAACAAACTCTAAGACTCACAACTTAAAAGCTTAGATTTTCCTTCTCCCACCCCATAATGTTGACCTTGGTCTTGTCTGTTCCTTTCTAATTGTTTGAACTGCATTCTCCTTCATGGATGATGGTTTCTTATTAAATTATTTATTGATGTGGCTGACACTAGTTGAATAGATTCATTAAATTTCAAAAGTTGTTGGAGTCTAGTTCACTGGCAAAAAAATCCTATTTAAACTTTTTAAAGGACAAAAAGCATCATCTTTGTTTTTTACCTCTTTTAAAGTATTTAATAAAGCATGAAAAGATATTACATCAATCCTACTAAAACACAAGGGAAAATGAATGATGTTACTGTAAATCTTTACATCAATCACACCCAATACTTTAGAAAACAATATAGTTTTGTTTGCATTTCAGAAGTGACAAACAACTCTTGTGACTGGCTTAACATAGTCACTTTCTATTAGTCAAGACCAGAAGCTAGTCAGAATTAAAATGTGGCTCTGCGTTGCTAGGCAGCAGAGTTGTCTTGACATGGTGGTTAGTTTCCTTTTCACTGAATGACAACAGTGAAATGAAAGAAGTTTTGAAAAAACTTGATAATGGTTTTCAAAGGAGGAGGATAATTGGTAGAGCTCACTTGTGCAGCACTGTGGGGAAACTTTCAGGCGGCCATGAGAGGGACTGTCACTAAAAATTTAAACTCTTGTACACAAACTTGACCTAGAATCTTCTCCAGGCTTCGGTGGTTCATTTCAGAACGCCCCTCTGAGTCCAAGGGGTGTTGGATGAAAGCATTAAGACAGATGGGTAAAGCCCAAAGGAAGAAAAGAATCAATAGTTGTGATTTAATCCATTGGTGAAAGGGAGGAATTAAGCAAAATCGTAAAAATGAGAAATGTGTAAAAAAAAACTTTAGTTAACACCTTTAACACAAATGTTTTCATTGCAGTTGGTTGCAATTGAGCAGACACTCAAATCAAATGTAGAAAATAAAGGTAAAAAATGTTGATTTCATTCACAAGAGGTAAAATTAAAGCCCCTATTTTATTATTTTTAGTATTCTCCAGTTCCATTCAGAAAAATATCATTGACATAACTCCCAAAACATCTGATAATAATTACAATTTAAGCTTTTGTTGTTTGTAGTAATAATCACATATAGTATATATTTAACAAAATGCAAACAAAAAAAAAACACCAAGCAAACAAAGAGCACACACAGAAAATACATTGCTCACTATTGCATCTGAAACTACCTAATGCAATAGCATTTTGTTTAGCCACCTTTGCTATTAATTTACCCAGAATTTAAAAAACTGAGCAAAATGGACTCATGTTGAAAGAAAGGACCAATTAGTGTTGGATTAACATTCATGGTTATTTACAGTTGTTTTTGTACTTGTTCTTGTGCTCTGACTTCCTAAAATTTCACAACCCAAAGATTTAGAAAAATGGGGTTGTTTGGACGCAAAGTGCAATGAAGTGGCTGTGACCATTGTGTAGACACCACCTCTCTCATTATACCCTCTCAATCAACACTCAGTACACAGGAAACCGCAATAAAGCCCATCTGCCACGGTTAATCTGCAGGCAGACCCACACCTATGTCTATGCCCCTTACTCTATAGCCTTATTATTCTCAGATCCAAAGCTTCATAAGAGATCAGCCAAAGTCCATTAAAGTAAATAATAGCTAGAAATGACAGGCTTAGCAAAGATTGGGAGGAAGTTGAAGACCAATCTGAGCTCTGAGCTCTGATTAATAGAGAAAAGCATTAGGAGAAAAGGGGAGAAAAATGACCTCAGCCTGCTCCAAAGAATTCCTGAACCTTCGTTGTTAGGGCAAGTGCTACCATCTGAGACATTAGTGATCCTTGAATTTCCTTCACTTTGATGCAGCTCAAATGGGAAAATTTTGAAGGTTCAGCAAGGCCCCAGACCTCAGCTGGAAAGCTGTCTGGAGTCAACCCTGTCAAAATTCTCTTGTGTAAGAGAAAGCCTTTATTAGCTAGATTGCAACAACAACAATAACAACACTCACAAACGCCCTACACATAAGGAGGGGCCTCTGCTAGAGATTGCAGACGCCTTTATTATTTCCTTTCACATAGTCATTTTTTAAAGTCTCCAAACAAATGTAATAAAAATTAAAATTAATGCTTATTAAGTACTAGGTGAATTTAGTCTGCTGGTAGGAAAGTGTGTCTGTGTGTGTGTGTGTGTGTGTGTGTAGGAGGCAAGTATTTAAATATTTATCCAGTTTCATCTTGAAATATAATATTTATTTTTATTGTACAACATAAAAAATCCTTCACGAGCAGTTCAAAGTTTATTTAATCAAGACAGAATAATAAAATGCTTCAGTTATTTCAACTGTGCATTTTATATAAATTTACCAGAAAAAATCCCAAATTATTTGCAAAAAGAGTTTTCTCTTCATCAATTTAAAAATTATTTTCATATCCTCTGTTTGACAAATTTCCTAATGATAGGAGCCCAGGCTGTGTTATCCCCTACATCCGTGTCTTTTGTCTTCAAATGAAACATTTTTGAATTTTGGAACAGCTCTTAATAGTCCTTTGAAGAGATATATACCTGGTAGACCTATTTGTGATGAGAAAAAACTCATTTCAAGTCAGTTTTATTCTGAAAAAAATGTATTTTCTTGTAAAAAAAATACCACATTTTTATGAAATGTAGATTAAAATTAGAGTAGTAGAGAAAGCTCAAAACTGTGAAGTTCTTTAAAGTTAGAATTGAAAAATAACAGAGACCCTGCTTTCAAAAATCCCAGTCTGAAGGGAATAAAGCATTTGGTGGAAGCAGACAGGTATTGGGAAAGCCCTAGTGATTTCTCAGGAAGACACTAAAGCTCCAGATGAGGACTTGATGTCAAGAAAGCTCACCTTTGAATGTATTCCTCATTCAAGTTTATGTTGTAGCATGCAATTTTCATAAATAAAATAAAGAGGCAATGTGAAGAACCATGGTTAGAATGATGGTTCTTCAAGGATATTGCTGATGACTTGGCTAATGCACAGTTGATGTGAAAATGGTACAATTTTCATATTTTAATCTTAAGTGGAACAAGAAATGACAATTATGAAAAGACAAAATAGATACCACCAACAGCTGTAATTGCTATCTAGGCTGCTCAAAGATGGGCAAGAGACACAGTAAATCAATATTAAGTTCTTCACAAACACAGGTATCACAAGAAGGACATCATATAACATCATTATAAGCAAATTCTATTACAGTTTGGACAGTTGTAAAGAATACAGCATGAACACTTGGAATGTGAGGCTTAGTTGTACTCTGCAGCTTCAGCTGGTATCTTAGAGGGAAAAATCCCTTGGAATCATGGCTGTGTGTGTATTTAGTTAAGTATGCAAACTGTGCAGGCTTCAGTAAATGAATTTGATCTTCCTTTTTAGAATTTAAAATGTCAAGATTATCAAGGGTTAAATTCTCTGCCATAAGTAATTATAATAAGTTGAAATTCAGTTGTTTTAACACTCTGGGATCTGGGTAAATGCTTTGGTATATAATACTACATCCTAAGATATATTATGTGGTGTTAAAGAATTAAACTGGTGGGTTAAGAATTCAGCTAAACTTAAGAAAATGATTAAAAGGTAAAGGCATTGTATAAATGTAATTAAAAGTGAAAACTGAAACTGTTCAATGCAAGCCTTAGCAATGAAAATGAAATTTTAAAAAGCCAATAGAAAAGGAAACAAACGTACAAACATTTGAGGAAAAGATATAAAAAGTAACAAACATGTACAAAGAGTTTAATCATAAAATCAGAAGAAAATACTTGCTTTTAGGATTATAGTTTTTCAGTCTAATACTTTAAATGCTTGTGAAAAAGCAGGTCTGATTTTATACATGTTCCTGGAGATATTTGTTTCCTTTATAGACAATGAAACAACAATCAGTACAACATTTTCTTTATGAATTCTTATTGCTCTTGTGCACTTGTTTATACATTATTTTATGTACTTATAAAAATTGGAGAAGCATATTACATTTCAGTTGAGCATTTAATATTTGTAAGTGAAATAAAATGTTTAAGATCTATTTATTCCTTTATTTTATTACACGTTCCCATACTGAGCATTGTTTGAAATCACAGAATCTTTCACAGCTATACAGACATGCAATAGAAAAGAAATACTTTTCACCGTAATTTTCTAGTTGATATAGAAATGCTTTAAATGTGGAACTAAATATGAATGATTTGAGAGTGATTTGAAACCTAAAAATAAATAGTTTATTCATCAAAAATGATCAGAATCAAATACCTTTGGTGTGTGTGTGACAATGAAAACAACAACAAAAATAAATAAAACATCCATGGTTTACTATGTAGTTTTGCATTTTTACCAAATTTTATCTCTCTTGAACATTTCCTTCATGTTATCATTAAATGAAAGACATCCTTAAATTACTTTATTATTTGTACAAATAAAAAATTAAGTGTCCATATAATATAGTTTACATTCCTGTGGAATATGCTTATAAGTAATTATATGCATGCCATTATGTATATTATAGCATAAACTGACCCACAAACATTATCTGAGATAACATGCATAAAGAAGCACCTGGATTTTATGGCCTTAAAAAGGCAATTGAAATTTTAATTTTATTAATGGAAAATAAAACTTTTCATAATAAATTCACTGTGTCAATACATAATAATATTATTCCAAATGCTCTTCAGGAATTCATATACTGTAATTGATGTGTTATGAATTTAAATATGAGAAAATGTATTGTTGCCATTAACACTTAAAACGACTATTTTGTGTCCTTGATATCAGAGCAGAATATATAAAATGAAAACTACTTTTCTATCCTTTCACTAAAGACTCAGAATAGGCTATTACTTGCCGTCTACAAAAATAATAATCTTAAAAAAATAAATATATTGCTGAAAAGTTAAGGCTTGTACACTAACCACAAGGTGTCTCCAACCTTCAAATTTTCTAGATTCCCTCCCTTATCACATCTCCATATTTCAAGAGAGTAAAACTACATGATCACATTGAAATATTGGAAACTTTAAAAACACTTGTTCAGATATAAATTAAAAGTGTATATTTTAGAAGAGGCATTATTAAACTTAAATATATACATATGTAATATATATACTGTTATATACAAGTCATAGTTATATATTAAATAATTATGTAGATTACATTATGCTTATAATATAGTACATACTAAATAAGCATTTACTAGTTATTTTATGAGTTTATGTTTGGAACCTGGCCTCTTAAAAACAGTGACAAAATAAAAAATAAAACATTTTAATATCAAAGCTCAGTTTAGTTTATTTATCCATGACTAAGATTTAATTTTTAAATAATTGTATCAGCCACTACAACAAGCTACTCCAAGGGAAAAATTTTTCAGAGTGGACTATACACACTGCAAATATCCACCAATGTAACAAACTCCTGGTTTTTACAAACCAAAGCTATTGGTGAAAAGTAATTACTAAAGCTCATCTCATTATGAAGTATGAATATGTAGCTAAGAATCAATCTCATTTTAGAAATCCCCATTACAGGAAGTTTTTTCTAATTTAGGTCAGTGGTTTGCTTATTTCTCTCTGTACTGAGAGACAAGTGTGTGTATGTGTGTGTGTGTGTGTGTGTGTGTGTGTGTGTGCGTGTTTAATGGGATGCTGTTTATCCCCCTGTATCTTACCACTCTGTCTCTGGATAACAATCACAGGACCCAGATGCTAAGGGTAAGTGACATTTTCCCACAAGCGGCTTCTGGCTCCTTGGCAGACGGTAGTAGGCAGTTGTGTTGGCAGCCTCTGCCCTGCCGCTGGCTCTCTTGTGTGGCTTTGCTGTTGGAGGGATGCCTGGCCTGCCCTGTCCTTCTGGATACCATTTCCCTCTGACAGCCCTTGGGTTTTGTGAAGCTTTACTCTGTGCAAATCCCTTGTGCAATCCCTGGATGAACTCTCTAAAGGCAAAATAGGCCTTTCGTTATGGTTGTGTGTAATGATCTGAATTGCTGGTTCAGGTACTCAGGAGCACCAAACCCCAAACCAAACTTTTCCAATCTTTGTGGCTAATTTGTTTTCATTTCTGTTCTTGTATTCACCATAAGCACATTGTATCCTAATTTAATTGCCAGTGTGTTGGCCACATAATTTTGCATAAATATTATGCTTTGTGATTTTCATGTTGTAATTTATGTGATTTTTAAAGGTCCTTTGTTTCCTCATATTCATTATCATAAATAATTATCAAATATTTTTATCAGATTATGAATAACAACCTAATGAAATATCTCTTGCAAGCAATAAAAGAAGGAATTTTGCAATTTTACCAAGTGCAATTGGCTGATGAATTATTTAATGAAATAAAGAGCATGCTTTGGATATTGATACTGAAGTAATACTTCATTCCCTGCATGCTTGTAATCTGGATGACATTTTGAAGCATATGCTCAAGTTGTACAAACAAAGGCACACAACAGAGCCAAAGATGGTTTCAAAGACACCAATATAACTGTCTACCACATAATTTGTGAGACATCTCACATGTTTCCTCACAGTGATGTCACAAAAGTAGTCATAAATGTGTATCATGGATTAAATGATTTGTTAGTTTACCATATGCCTGACCACTATCCCCAAGCTAAACAATATTTGGGGGACCAATACACATTTTTTCTTTATAATCTGAAATATCAATACAGATCGTGAGTTTTCTAAAAGAAATAAGCTCATTTTGCATTGAAATACCTATTCCAGTTAAACCCGGTTGAAATTGATTACTTCCTATTCTGCCATTTTTATTTCATGTGACTGAAAAATCCAGAATTATTGATACTATGTTTTATAGTTTAAAAAGTAATTTGCTACTCATTCAAAACAAAAATGAAGAAATACTATGTAGGTATTATAGGGACCTTCAGATATTAATCTAAAACAATTTCTCATGAAATTTTTCATGTGTTATGTGAAGAAGTAGAAATTATATGAGGTGCTGTGTGATAATATAAATTAATAAAAATACAATTTAGTAAAAGGATCACTGGAACCACACAGAGAAATAAAGATCATTATCTTTCCTCAGTGTCTGTGGATCTGCATTGGTAAGTCTTGTTTCTAATGTTGGGTCCTGTCTTGATGCACAGAGTGCATTCTTGTCCAGAGTCTTGCAAACCGGAAGAGAACTAACTCAGTGGAGAAATTATCACATTCCAACATGATTCCAATATTTCCCTCTATTTGATAAATCCATGTTTGGGAGAGCATTTCTAGTCATAATAGCATAAAACCTCAAAGGTTGTTGACAATTGGGTTACTATGAAGTATATACTTGTCTTTTGGTTTATGGGTATACTTTGCTCTTTCTGAAATATAAAACATTTAATAAGCATTTAATGAATCTTCAGAGAGTCTATTGAAAAATTTTGGCTTCTTATTTTCTATGCTATGTAAGAACCCAAAAGTTTGTAATTACATATCTAGATACTACTTGGTATTAATTGAAACCACGTTTTTCTGCTAGTAACTTTTTTGTTTCATAATTATTTACATTATACTGTTTTAGTTTTTCCTTGCACCTGATACATTGTTGGGAATGTATAGTTTTATGTTTGAAAGACCTAAAAACATAATTTTAAATAAGGAACATGTATACCAATAGAGTCCCTGGTAGTGTTCTCCAAAACAATAAACAGAAAGAAAATTAAAACTATTTTTGGTTCTCTTTTTACCAGTAGGTGTCACTGTTGGGATGATATGGTAGTGATCCCAAGCCATATAACCATTTATTTGAAAGATCATACATTACCTATATAATCCAGAAAGTAATTTACTGAGTCATACCAACCAAACTGCCTTATGAAAATTGTTTGACTAAAATTTTACCTTAAATAAACATGAAACCATTTGAAATATGAAATCACCCTACTGAAAATATACCAAGAATCCTAGAGTACCAGTAAAAGATATCAGTTACTGCAACAAAAAATAACTCAGGCAATATTTGAAGGACACTTTGAGTTGTATGCTGATATGATTGGATTTTAAATAATATTGAATATAAAAATATAAATATTGAATAAAAAAGAACAGAATTTGGATTTCATCTTTTGAAAAATTTCAAAGTTAAATGACACTTGTGGAGTCAGGCCTTTTTTTTCACAGTGCCAAAAATACCTAGTTTTCTTATATAGAAGCAGATCATATGCATCCTTATCCCAGGAAATACTAAAATAATTTTAAACTTCTGGTTAAAAAAAATGTTTCATTTCCCCACAAAAGTTACTACAAAGAGCAGTGAGGTTACTCTTGGCCTAATTTGATTAAAAAAACAAACAAACAAACAAACAAACAACAACAACCAAAAAAAACATGCTGCAATGATATCTTCATGTTAAATCACACTTGAGGACAATTTGGTTCATATTTCTTTACTATAAGTAGGAAATCTTGGCAGTACAATTTTGTTTTGCAACTAATCAAAAATACTTTTTGAATGTTTTAGTTTTACCTGAAGATTTTATTTCAATTTTTTGCTAGTTAAGATAAATATTTGTTTATGTGTGTGAATAGTGTACACCATCTAGCCCTCACCCCATACACACAATGTTAAGAAATAATTTCCTATTAGAATTGTTTAAATCTTAAACTTACATGAGTATTATGTACAGATTTCTTTTAAGAGATTACCCGTTATTTCATTGTTGAATAATCTTAAAATATCTCATCATGTTCATATTCAAGCAGCTCATTCATCAGAGCTTTATGGTCATTTTATTAACTGAAAAACAACCAGTTAGACATGACAACTTTAAAAGTGGCAATGCCGCCAAACCGGTTTGGCTCAGTGGATGGAGCGTCGGCCTGCGGACTGAAGGGTCCCAGGTTCGATTCCGGTCAAGGGCATGTACCTTGGTTGCGGGCACATCCCCAGTAGGAGGTGTGCAGGAGGCGGCTGGTCGATGTTTCTCTCTCATCGATGTTTCTAACTCTCTATCTCTCTCCCTTCCTCTCTGTAAAAAAATCAATAAAATATATATTTAAAAAAAAATAAAAGTGGCAATGCCATTATTCAATGTTTTGTACAGTTTGTTCATTGGTGATCCATCTTGTGAGCAACTTTTTTCAATAAAAGCTGAAACTCATTCTCTTGCTTTCTTTTTCAGAACAGTTTGGCATGGACAACTGCACAGAGAGAGATTCACCAGCAGAGGCCTCTCTAGATTTGCCTTCTGATTTTAAGAATGCAGAATCAGCTGCAGTTAATACAGCTACTTGAAAAGAATCTCATTGCATAGGGGAAAAGATCACTCTTTAATGCCCTTTTAAGTTCCATGATGTTGATTAATGTTGCCCTTTACATTAATGATGTTTCAAGTAAAAGAAAACAAATTTAAAATGCATCAATTCTATTGAGGATGCATTAATTAGACAGAGACTTTACCATATGCTGTGGCTGGAGGGTTTGCTGGCCTTTCTCTTGTAGTTACCTGTGTAAAATCCACCCTATCCTCTACATGAATGCCCAAGCTGAATAGCCATTTGAATGCAGGCTTTAGTTTGATTCGCCATACAAGGGGACTGTGTCACTGTGTTTTCTTTCTAGGAGTCACTAAGTGATTTCTATATCAGTTGTCATGGTGATATAGCAAAGCAGGGGAAAATGGGGGCAACTTCAGGCTTTCTCCTCACCCTCTGCACTAAGATGTTGTTAGCAAGCCTAATAAAACGTTGAGCTTTCTCTAGGCCTTCTTTTTGTTCTCTGATTGTCAATAAAACTCATTTTAAGGGTAACAAGGACATCTAAATGTCATCTGTCACAGTGTTAGAGAGATTAAGTTTGTTTAGGGACTTGTGCTGGACAAAAGCCACTATTTGTCCTGCAGATACAAAGCAGTGTTGGCTATCACCACTCTTGATTTAGAAGGAGGCCCAGAGACCATCGAGGAAATATCATCTCAGTTGCAGGTGACAAAGAGGGCTTCTTGACATTACAGCATTAAAAGAACAGAAAATTAATTATGGTTTTGAATGAATCTGCAGTTTTGTTGTCCACACCCCTTTGTAGATAGCCCAAGCCTAAGGTCTCTTCTTAGACCAAGGTGCGAAAATAGCTCTTGAAGGCCACAGGCCTATATAAAAACATGACACACACACACACACCTGATCATCCTTGAATAAATGATAAAAGAGGGAAGAAAGGTTTTGCAAGGGAAGTCCAACAATAATATGTGCTGTATTAATTCAGCATTTGCTCAATAATGAGGCTAAATGGAACATACAGATTAATGAAGACATTGTTGTTATTAAAATCAAATCCTGTGGTTCATATGCTTTTCTTAATAATGAACATTGTGGCTATTGGAGAGGAAAAATGGGATTTTTTCCCCATTAATTTGGCACACATCCCAGATCTCATTCAACCAGAACCTATCCTCTGCAAAATGCAGCCCTTGGCCTTTATGTGCTTTAGTCTTTCTATTTTTTTTGTGTGTAAATTTGAAGGAAAGAATATTTTCTCTTTATGAAAGATTTGAAATTATTACCTGAAGCCAAGGTAATACTTAAATAATTTTACAACTAGTATGTATATTCCAACATAGAGGATGATTGGAAAATACATAAAATTGTATGCTTATAATAGGGTGTTCACATCACATCTGTCTGCACTATGGAAACTGGTTCAGCATCTTGGGGCTTTTAGGGTCTGGTCACATCAATGCATCTCAAATACTATCTTATAGGAAATATTTATGGTAGAGATGGCCATTATGTTAAAGTATAGATAAACTGTTATAAATGTTGGGCAATGGTAGGTTCTTTATTTGCAATTTATTAGAAGCTGACAATTTGGATATTCATGGAATATGAGTGAAAGCAGAGTCCTATGACTCATTTTCTAATATCCCTGTGGAAACCTCCACATGTGACACAAGTATATTTGCACAAGCACAACACTTGGACCAGAGCTTACATATGAAAGGACAATGATAAACCCCTCTTGATCAGGGTTCTAGGGTGGAATATCTACATATTCTGTAACTCATGCTTTCTTCAATAAATTTGAAAATTAGACTTTAATCATATTGAAAAGAGGTCTGGGTGTACAGCCATAGATGTTGTAAAATTTCAGCTACCAGACATATTCTATTTTAGTTGTATATTTGGCAGTTTATTATGAAAAAAAAAAAACCTTATAAAGGCCAACATCAGGAATTAGAATTGTCAAAAAACAAAATCAAACACCTCGTGGAAGCTGCACAGTCACAGATCTGCAGGCACGCCTGTAATATTAAACATATGTAACTACTGAAAGGAGTTAAAATTCCTGGAACAAATGACCACCACGTTCAGTATGATTATTTTTTAAAGATAGAAAGATTTATTCTACACAAACTAATGAAAGCAAATACAACTTGAGATGTTGTTAAATCAATATTATGGGCCTAGATAACTTTTGTTTCGTATCTTAATAGCTTGGTCACTTGTTACTCATTCAGCCTCACACCAGACACCAGTGTTATGAAGGACAATATTCTTGGGGCATTTTGAGTTCAATTTGTGTTTCTCTACTTATGCAGAACATGTGTTGGCATCAGGGATGGTTACAACAGGGGGATCATAATGTAGCATAAAGTTTTAGCATGTTGTTCAGAGATAATTTTCTGTTCCTCAAAACAGAATCCTTGGGACAGGTAAAGTACAGTTCTGATGCACTCTTGAAAGTACTAAAAATATGCTTCCTTCCTAGTTTTTAGTCTCTTATTTTTAATATTATTATAGATAAAAAGTTATCTGGAAGAATAAAAATCAAATCCTTAAGTATATTTAGCTTCAAAATAGGCTAACAAAAAGGACTGTTTGTCATTTATACTTAAAGTCATGAACAAGGTGACTGAGAAAATAGATTGGAGAAGTCCAGTGACCCCCAATACACACACACACACACACACACACACACACACACACAATTACATGTGTAAAGTCTTATTATTTTGTTCCCAACAGGACTTCTATGTTACCGTAGTTGTTTTACAGCTTCACAGATTCAGAGTAACTCTGATGACAAAAGTAAAAAGAAATGTATGCTGCAGGGTATTATTATTGTCTAAATTTCTTGGGGTGAACATCCTCTAAGTGCCTTTAAGTAGGTATTCTAGGTATTCAATTTGGATACATTGTTTAATTCCTCAGGCCCCAGTTCCTTCTTCAGGGAAATATAGGGATGAATTAGATAACCTCTAAGGTCTCACCTAGTTCTAAAATGCTGTTAATAAATTCAAAACAAGATTTTCAGTTTTTAAAAATATATAATATTTTAAAAGCAACTATTTTTATAATAAAAGGCTTGACAAGAATTTTACAGTAAGATTGATTTTTAATAAAATATACAGGTAGTTTTTTTAAGATATACTGTACAAAATTCTACAATGGTATTTTCTAAGTACTACATTTCGTTTTTGACAAACGAATGGCAAAAAGTTCATTAAATTGGAAATAAGTTAATGTATCAAAGCTTTTTAACTACTCCTTTGCATTCAGAAAATTGTAAAACAAGAAATGAAAATGCATAAATGAATGTTTTATAACAAAAGACTATGTCTTTGATAAATAATACACCTACTTGATATGTCCTTGCCACTTGAACCAAATGCAGCAGTTGAGAATATTTCCTTCCCCCTCTCTCTCATCTTGTTTCCAACTTTTCAAATCATGTTTTGTATTCTTGTCTAGAGCAATCATATAACATCTAAATTTATCATAAAATAGCTGACTCTGGTGGATAAGTCCTACACCGTAACATTTCATTTCTACCTTACAGAGTCCAACATTTCTTTATCAAGTATGGTCATCATAAAGCATATATGCAAATGATAACACGAATAAGTAAACCTAGCCCTGCCTTCTCAGGAATGTTTTCAACCAGATAAAGTATTCTATGTATATTAAATAGCTTAATAAAATAAATGAACTAATGACATTTTACATAATTCTATTTCTTCTGCCTATATATTCTACTGACTGTGGTTTCAACAAATTTTTATTCCAAGTTGTGGATATACAATGATGTGCTATTTGTCCAAATTCTATTTTATTCAGCTACTAATTAAAATAGAAATACATGTACTATTAGAACCATTTTGGTAAAAGTTAATAATTTATATTTTATTATTAATAATAACTACATGGTATGGGAGAAAAAATAATAAATAATATATTGTTTAAGAAAGTGTAAAGAGAATCAGTCTGATAGTGTATCCTTGTTATATTTTCTAATTAGTTACTGGTAGTATTGATCAATGCATTAAAAATCTTGAAAAAATGTATTTTATAAAGAAATCAAAATCCCTAGTAAGCTATGCTTATTTTTAAAAATTAAATTATTTTATTTTTTATATTTTAAAATATACCAGTAATTTAACATCATCAAATATTTTAAATCAATGTAAGAAAAAATAAATTGATATTACAGTTAAAATAAAATATTTCCTTTGAATCTGCATCACAGCCTACTATTTTCAATAATATTGAAGTCTTTAATTTACCAAAAAGTACTTTGGGCTTGTACATTGAAAGATACATAAACAATAAATCTAGTGAGAGAATGATATACACTCAGAGTGAGTGAAACATAATATTGTCAATTTAAAAAAATGTTTTCAGGAAAAAAAATTTAAAAACAAAATCATAACTTTGAAAATGTTACTAACGTCAAATTTCCAAAGAAATATTTCTATTTATGAATGTATTATTTGTGACAGTTTTAGATTTAATAATATTCTAAACTAAAATGGGCAAGTAAACCAAAAACTTTGAATGATTAAAAGCAATCAGAATTTTAGTTCTACATGAAAGCCATTTTCTTAACCTACTCTAAGTTAAAATGATTCTCTTTATCATTCATTGCATTTGCACTATTTGAAAAACAAATAAAACAGGTTAGTATAAAAGCCTCGGAACAAGTGTACTTTTTCCATTCTCATTGTAGCATCTGAAAATTTTAAAAATGTATTTTATTTAGCTATCTTTTCAAGTATCAATATCATTTATTTTTGTAACAAAATTGCATAAGCTAAGTTTCTAAATGTTTTGAGGCTTTTTATATTTTCCAGATACCATTTTTTAGTAAAGTTTTGATTTAAGTGAAATATTCAGAGAGACTTCACAGTTCTTTTGTAAAGATTTATTTTCTATCAGTTCTGGAGGAAAAAGCACACAACATAGATTTTAAAAAATGATTTTCTGACAATAATAAAATGAAACTTTTAAAGGTGGAAAAATCAGAACTCAATTACTTGAATTTCAACTGTAAAGATGACATGATATTAACGATCAAAAGAGATATTCTATAAGTAAATTATATTTCCTATTAGGTAATGATTCTGTTGCTTTCAAGCACTGGCTATCATTAAGTCAAAAATCATTAATTCAGACCTTATGATACTCTTAAATGTCAGTTTTTCTACCACTGTAATTCCATATAAATAGTGAATAATAAATCTGAGGAATGTGGTAACAAAACAAGAGTAAATATATATTTTCAGAAAATATTTGAATATGTCTCATCTGTAAATGAGTTTGTATGCAATTTATAACAGAAGGTGTTATTCCAAAGTAGCAGCCTCCTTATAGGATGGCAGCCATTGTGTAAACTAGACACCATACTTTGCTATAACCAGACTGAGTTTTTATTTCTTTTAATTCTCACTTTTTTTCTCTCCTGAAAATACTAATTTAGTTTATATTTAGTGCTCCTTTATTCATTGCATTTTATTACTTTTATTTCTTTGTGTTTCTCTTTTACCTTGATTTTCTAAGAATTCTGTTCTTTAATAACTTTTAATAACATTATTAATTACTTTAACTTTTCTCATTACTTAAATTTGATATTTAATGAAACTACTTTAAATAGTTTGAAAAAATGAGTAAAAAACACTAATATGTTATATTTAAACTAGAGGCCCGGTGCACAAAAATTTGTGCACTCGGGGGGGGGGGGGGGTGGTCCCCCAGCCCGGCCTGTGCCCTCTCACAGTCTGGGACCCCTCGGGAGATAACGACCTGCTGGCTTAGGCCTGCTCCCGGGTGGCAGAGGGCAGGCCCAATCCTTAAGTGCAGCCCCTGGTCAGGCTCAGAGCAGGGCCGATTGGGGAGTTGGGGCACCGCCCCGTCATGCACAGATCAGGGCGGATCGGGAGGTTGCAATGCCACCCTCAGTCACGCTCAGGGTAGACTGATTGGGGGGTTGGGGCACCGCCCCCTGTTACACTCAAGGCAGGGTCGATGGGGAGGTTGCGGTGCCACCCCCGTCACGCACAGAGCAGGGCCGATCAGGGGGTTGGGGTGCTGCTCCTGTCACACACAGAGCAGGGCCCATCAGGGGGTTGAGGAGCTTCCCCCTGTAACTCACAGAGCAGGGCCCATCAGGGGGTTGAGGAGCTCCCCCTTGTCACGCACAGAGTAGGGCCGATAGGGGAGTTGGGGCACCGCCCCCTGTCACACACAGAGCAGGGCGGATCAGGGGGTTGGGGCGCTGCACCCTGTCACACTCAGGGCAGGGCCAATGGGGAGGTTATGGCTCTACCCTGTCACACACAGAGCAAGGCCCGTGGACGGGGGTTGGGGCGCCACCCTCTATCACCCACAGAGCAGGGCCGATCAGGGGGTTGGTGCGCTGCACCCTGTCACACACAGAGCCGCAGGGCAATCGGGGGATTGGGGAGCTCCCCCCCTATCAGACACAGAGCAGGGCTGATCAGGGGGTTTGGGCGCTGCCCCCTGTCACGCTGATCCCGGTGCCGGGAGCCTCGCTGCTCCGCTGATCCCGGTGCCGGGAGGCATATCACCCTTTTACTATATAGGATAGAGGCCTGGTGCATGGGTAGGGGCCGGCTGGTTTACTCTGAAGTTTGTCCTGGATCAGGGTGGGGGTCCCACTGGGGTGCCTGGCCAGCCTGGGTGAGGGGCTGAGGGCTGTTTTCCCACTGGCAGTTGACTAAAAGCTCCCAACCGCTCCTTGTTTTCTTTTTTTTTTTTTTTTTTATTCTGGGCCAGCTTTAGCTCTGAGGCCTTGCTGCTGAAAACATGGATACAATGTTGCGGTCCGGGGCTGACTGAAAGCCGGTTTTGTTTAGCTTCTTATTTGCAACATAGTAATAGTTGCTTAGAGTTGCAGTTGAGAGTCCGGCAAGTGAGGCGGGGAATGTTGGAGTCTGCAGTTCCTGGAGGAAGCAAGCCTCCCTGCTCGCTTCAGTGCATGGCTGCCGGCCGCCATCTTGGCTGACAGTTAATTTGCATAAGGATACGCTGATTAGCCAATGGGAAGGGTAGCGGTCGTACGCCAATTACCATGTTTCTCTTTTGTTAGTGTAGATAATATTGGGCTTCCTGTAATGAGACTCAAGTCTCTTTTTAATGTCTTAATTTATATTATAACTAGAGGCCTGTGCCCTCTCACAGTCTGAGACCCCTCGGGGGATGTCCACCTGCTGGCTTACACCCGCTCCCAGGGGGAATGGGCCTAAGCTGGCAGTCAGACATCCCTCTGGCAGTCCGGGAGCCCTTGGGGGATGTCCACTTGCCAGCGGGGAGCAGGCCTATGCTGCAGTCAGACATCCTTAGCACTGCTGAGGAGGCGGGAGAGGCTCCCACCACCACCATTGTGCTGGCAGCCGTCAGCCTGGCTTGTGGCTAAGCAGAACTCCTTCTGTGGGAGCACATTGACCACCAGGGGGCAGCTCCTGCATTGAGCGTCTGCCCCCTGGTGGTCAGTGTGTGTCATAGTGACCAGTCATTCCCAGTCGTTCTGCTGTTAGGGTCAATTTGCATATTACCCTTTTATTATATAGGATAGAGGCCTGTGCATGGGTGGGGGCCAGCTGGTTTGCCCTGAAGGGTGTCCCAGATTAGGGTGGGGGTCCAGCTGGGGTGCCTGGCTAGCCTGGGTGAAAGGTTGATGGCTGTTTACAGGCTGACAAAGCCCCCCAGCAGAGACCTTCACCTCATGGGGGTGTGGCCAGCCTGGGTGAGGGGCTGAGGAACATTTTCAGGCTGCCCATAGCCCCATCAGGGTGGGGGTCCCTACTGGGGTGCCTGGACAGCCGGGGTGAGGGGCAAGGGCCGTTTTCAGGCTGGCCAAGCTCCCCAGCGGGGACCCTCACCCCTGGTGACCCAAGCTCCCAGCCTCTCCTTTTTTTCTTTCTTTTTTTTTTCTGGGATTTATTGATCTTCTACAATTGAAACTTTGTAAACTTGAGTAGATTTCAGGTCCTGCCAAGGCAGGTGGAAGCTTGGCTTCCTCCATCGCTGGGGGCAACCCAAGCCTCCTGCTTTCTCCAGCTCCATGGCCACAGCCGACTGGAAGCAGGTATCTGGGATTTATTTATCTTTTATAATTGAAACTTTGTAGCCTTGAGCGGAGCCAAGGGCCGGCCAGGGCAGGCGGGAAGCTTGGCTTCCTCCATCACTGGTGGCAACCCAAGCCTCCTGCTTGCTCCAGCTCTGTGGTGGCCATCATCTTAGTTGGGCTAATTTGCATACTTGCTCCTGATTGGCTGGTGGGCGTGGCTGGTGGGCGTGGCTTGAGCATAGCAGAGGGATGGTTAATTTGCATGTTTTTCTTTTATTATATAGGACTAGAGGGCCTGTGCACAAAACTTTGTGCACTGGTGGGGCGAGGGTATCCCTCTCACAATCTGTGACCCCTTGGGAGATAACGACCTGCTGGCTTAGGCCCGCTCCTGGGTGGCAGAGGGAAGGCCCAATCCCTAGGTGCCTGCCCCGCAGCCACTGGTCGGGCTCAGAGCAGGGCCGAATGGGGAGTTGGGGCGCTGCCCCCTGTCATGCACAGAGCAGAACGGATCAGGAGGCTGCGATGCCACCCCCAGTCACGCTCAGGGTAGGGCCGATTGGGAGGTTTGGGCACCGCCCCCGTCACACTCAAGGCAGGGTCAATGGGGAGGTTGCGGCACCACCCCCTGTCACGCACAGAGCAGGGCGGATCAAGGGGTTGTGGCGCCACCCCTGTCACATACGGAGCCGGCCAATCAGGGGGTTGGGGCGCTGCCCCCTGTCACACATAGAGCAGGGTCCATTAGGGGGTTTTGGGCTCCATACCCTGTCACACACAGAGCAGGGCCAATCAGGGGGTTGGGGAACTCCCCCTGTTACCCACAGAACAGGGTCAATCATGGGGTTGGGGAGCTCCCCCTGTCATGCACAGAGCAGGGCAGATCAGGAGGTTGCGATGCCACCCTCAGTCACCATCAGGGTTGGGCAGATTGGGGGGTTGGGGCACTGCCCCCAGTCACACCCAAGGCAGGGTCGATCAAGGGGTTGGGGCACTCCCCCCTGTCACACTTAGGGCAGGGCCAATGGGGAGGTTGCGGCTCCAACCCGTCACACACAGAGCAGGGCCCATGGGGGGGTTGGGGCTTCGCACCCTGTCACACACAGAGCCACAGGGCAATCAGGGGGGTTGGGCGCTGCCACCTGTCACGCTGCTCCAGGGGCCAGGAGGCCTTGTGGCTCCGCTGCTCCCAGTGCTGGGAGGCCTCGCGGCTCTGCTGATCCCGGTGTTGGGAGGCCTCGTGGCTCTGCTTGACACCAGGGCAGTGAGGCCTCCCTGCTCCACTGATCCCGGTGCTGGGAGGCATATTACTCTGTTACTATATAGGATAGAGGCCTGGTGCACAGGTGGGGGCTGGCTTGTTTGCCCTGAAAGGTGTCTTGGATCAGGGTAAGGGTCCCCGCTTGGGTGCCTGGCCAGCCTGGATGAGGGGATGATGGCTGTTTGCAGCTGGTCACACCCCCTTCAGGGTGGAGGTCCCTACTGGGGTGCCTGGCCAGTCTGGGTGAGGGGCTGAGGGCCATTTTCAGGCTGGTGGGTGACTGAAGCTCCCAACCTCTCCTTTTTTTCTTTTTTTTTTTATTCTGGGATTTATTTACCTTCTATGGCTGTCACTGGATCTGAGAGCCAGCTTTAGCTCTGAGGCTGGGCTCCAGCTCTGAGACCTCGGCTGCTAAAAACAGGTTTCTGGGCTTTGTTTACCTTCTGTATTTGAAACTTTGTTGCGACTCCAGCTCTGAGATCCTGGCTGACTGAAAGCAGGTTTCTGGGTTTTGTTTAGCTTCTATATTTGCAACATTGTTTCTTAGAGTGCAGGCTCAGAGCTGGGCTGCGGCAGGCAGGGAATGTTGGCTTCCTCTGTCACTGGAGCAAGCAAGCCTCATGTTCGCTTCAGCTGCCTGGCTGCCGGCCGCCATCTTGGCTGGCAGTTAATTTGCATATCTCGCTGATTAGCCAATGGGAAGTGTAGTGAAGTTACGGTTAATTACCATGTTTCTCTATTATTAGATAGGATATTATATAGGATTTGGCTTACGTTTCTTCAAAGAATATGTTTAAATTAGAAGATACTAAAGAGAAGGCTTTACCCACAGTGTGTAGAGTGAAGAATACAAACTTTTACCAGCAACAAAAGAAATAGATGAATTTTGCAAAAATAGGTATGAATTAAAGTAAAAATAAAAGTAGACTTTCAAGTATGATGCCAAAATTAAAAAATATCATGTGTATACTCTTTCTCCACCCACTTTTCTTTGTTTTTAAATTATCTATTGAAAGTTATTTGGCAACCAGTAGGCGTGGAGCTCTGGATTCATATTTAGAGAAGCCTGTATTTAGATCCTGACTCTGAAAAAAGTAAATAAATTCTCAAAGCCACACTTTACTTATCTATAAACTAGAGGCCTGGTGCACAAAAATTTGTGCACTCGCGTGGTGGGGGGGGTCCCCCAGCCTGGTCTGTGCCCTCTCACAGTCTGGGACCCCTCGGGAGATAACGACCTGCTGGCTTAGGCCTGCTCCCGGGTGGCAGAGGGCAGGCCCAATCCCTAGGTGCAGCCCCTGGTCAGGCTCAGAGCAGGGCCGATTGGGGAGTTGGGGCACCACCCCCTGTCATGCACAGAGCAGGGCAGATCGGGAGGTTGCGATGCCACCCCTAGTCACTCTCAGGGTAGGGCAGATTGGGGGGTTGGGGCACCGCCCCCTGTCACACTCAAGGCAGGGTCGATGGGGAAGTTGCGGCGCCAACCCCTTGTCACTCACAGAGCAGGGCCCATCAGTAGGGTTGAGGCTCTGTACCCTGTTACACACAGAGCAGGGTTGATCAGGGGGTTGAGGAGCTCCCCCCTGTCACGCACAGAGCAGGGCCAATGGGGAGATTATGGCTCTACCCTGTTACACACAGAGCAAGGCCCGTGAATGGGGGTTGGGGTGCCACCCTCTATCACCCACAGAGCAGGGCCAATCAGGGGGTTGGGGCACCACCCCTTGTCTCACACAGAGCAGGGCGGATCAGGGGGTTAGGGCGCTGCACCCTGTCACACTCAGGGCAGGGCCGATGGCGAGGTTATGGCTCTACCCCATCACACACAGAGCAGGGCCTGTGGGGGGGGGGGGGGTTGGGGCGCTGCACTCTGTCACATACAGAGCAGGGCCGATCAGGGGGGTTGGTGCGCCGCCCCCTGTCACACACAGAGCCGCAGGGCGAACAGGGGGTTTGGGCGCTGCCCCCGTCACGCTGATCCCAGTGCCGGGAGCCTCGCTGCTCCGCTGATCCCGGTGCTGGGAGGCATATTACCCTTTCACTATATAGAATAGAGGCCTGGTGCATGAGTGGGGGCTGGCTGGTTTGCCCTGAAGGGTGTCCTGGATCAGGGTGGGGGTCCCCACTGGGGTGCTTAGCCAGTCTGGGTGAGGGGCTGAGGGCCGTTTTCAGGCTGGCAAGTGACTGAAGCTCCCAACTGCTCCTTTTTTTCTTTTTCTTTTTTCTATTCTGGGCCAGCTTTAGCTCTGAGGCCTCGCTGCTGAAAGCAGGTTTCTGGCCTTTAGCTTCTGTATTTGATACAATGTTGCGGTCCGGCTGGCTGAAGCCCGGCTGACTGAAAGCGGGTTTCTGGGGTTTTGTTTAGCTTCTATATTTGCAACATAGTTGCTTAGAGTTGCAGCTGAGAGGCCGGCAAGTCAGGCAGAAAACGTTGGAGTCCGCTGTCACTGGAGCAAGCAAGCTTCCCTGTTCGCTTCAGTGCATGGCTGCCAGCCGCCATCTTGGCTGACAGTTAATTTGCATAAGGATATGCTGATTAGCCAATGGGAAGGGTAGTGGTCGTACGCTAATTACCAAGTTTCTCTTTTATTAGTGTAGATTAAGAATGAAGGTTATAACTATTCTGTGACAGTTAAGATAAGGCATGTCAATTACTTATCAGAGAACTGGTCACCCTGGAAGAGCTCATTGAAGTTGGCAATTGCAATGTTGTTAGTATTTCCTAGACAGCAAAACATCACTGAAAAAAATACTAGTTTAGAATCAATTAAGACATATGGGTTCTAACACTTATTAGATGAGTGACATTGGATAAATCAATTTAGTTCTTTGTGTTTCAATTTCCAATTCTATAAAATAGTATATATCTTTGTTTGGGCATTAAAATCTGTGCTATGCCAGTAAATACAACTATCTTATCTGCAGAATTTGCTGAATTCTCTGGTGTAAGTCCTTCCACCATAGCCAAAGCTACATAGAAGAGTTGGGAAGAGATGTACATGTGCACATAATTAGATCATATACTATAGTATTTCACATTATATTATATTACTTTACTTGTATACTATTATTTCCCATACAAATTTAATAATTATTTAAAAAATCCTCCAAAGCAAAGATATTAGTGAAATATAGTTTTTTTAAAAAAAGAATTAATGAAATTTCAGTACTTATTATTTTTGTTTTTAGTGTAATTTATTTTATGGTAAGTTTTCATAATTTATTTATTTTGTAAGATAATTGTTGTGTTTAGCAAAGCTCAGTAATGACATTTATGGTAATTTAATAATTATCTCTGTCCACCAAGAGGAGCCAACTCTAGTACCGCATGAGAGTTAAATTAAATAAAACTGGCAGAAACTCTTATACTGATTTCTACATATTTATATCAGAGTGAAAGGAGAGGGAGAGAGACAGAAACTCAATGATGAGAGAGAATCATTGATTGGCTGCCTCCTGCCGCCCCTTACTGGGGATCCAGCCAGCAGTCCAGGCATGTGCCCTTGACTGGAATTGAACCTGGGACCCTTCAGTCTGCAGGCTGATGCTCTATCCACTGAGCCAAACCAGTTAGGGTCTGATTTCTTTTTTTTAATAAAGCATTTTATATATAATTATATGTATATATAAAACATTTTATGTTTATTTGTTATCATTCTGACTTACCCTAGTTTCTTTGCTCCCAATATAATGAATTATTGCTGTTGTCTCAGTCAAGTGGGTAAAGTAGATAAGAATACCAAGACAAATAAACAAAAACACAAACCCCATTACTGGACACAACTCAATCTGGAAAACATTCAGTATAATCCATTAATGCCGTGGTCGGCAAACACAGATCTCGAGCCACATGCGGCTCTTTGGCCCTTGGGTGTGGCTCTTCCACAAAATACCACGTAAGGGCGCGCACGTACAATGCAATTGAAACTTCGTGGCCCATGCTCAGAAGTCGGTATTTTGTGGAAGAGCCAGTATTTTGTGGAAGAGCCACACTCAAGGGGCCAAAGAGCCGCATGTGGCTCGCGAGCCACGGTTTGCCAAGCCGCAGTTTGCCGACCACTTTGTTAGTGTAATCACACAGAACATATTTCAATGTTGATTGACTCTACTAAATATTGTCTTTATTAATACTTCTAACTATATCTTTGAATAGTTAGACATAAGTGCTCTATACAGTATATTATTCATTTTTAATACCTAATTTTAAATCAGCAATAGAAAATCTTACAGCATTTAGATATCATTCTAAAAAAAATATTTCAATATTTTTCTTGCTAGATTAATGCATTTGCCTAAGATAGTTAATTTTCTAACTAGCATGATTCAAAATTGGCACCCTGGGGAACAATTGCCACTACAAGGAATTCTCTGAAAAATCAATTAAAGCAAAGTTAAATAAATTAAATGAAAGAAAGCTCCTTCATTGAAACTCTCAAAATACAAACATATTAAAACTTTACCATTTACTCTATATTCAAAATATGTGCAAATATTTCTCCCTAAATACTAATATGTCTTCTTTCAATTGACTCAAAAATATTTATTGAATACTTACCATATTCCAATACTTGTGCTAGGTAATTTTGCATATTACATGATTCTCAACTTGTTAATATTTTACCTAGGCTAGCTATTTACCATATTTTTCTGTGTATAAGACACCCCCATGTATAAGACACCTCCCACTTTTCCAACCCAAAATTAAAAAATCAATATTTTAAACATGTTGCTGGTTTTCCTCTTAAGGCCTTCTTCTTTTGGGGGGCATGTTAAGGAATTGTTCTTCCTGTTTTCTCCACTGTCTAATCATACACTCAGTGGGAGGATGTCCAAATCGTCTCTCTGAAGCTCTATTTCTATGCTCTTTTGCACAGCTGGTTACATTCAGTTTGAATTTTTCAGAGTAAGATAATCTATTTTTTGAAATCTTTATGGGCTCAGAACTCTCTGGTCCTTGTTGCATCTGAGCACTCTCCACCTCCACCTCCAATTATGGTATCAACTGAGGTCAGTAACACAAAGCCTTGTGATTGGAGGAAGCCTGATTGACAAGGTATGGGCAGCTATGCACCTGCGCAGTTCCCTCCTAGGCTGACTTCTGTGTATAAGACACCCCTCGATTTTCAGTCTAAAGATTTTGGAAAAAAATAGCATCTTATACATGGAAAAATACAGTAAAACTTTTCATATACCAAACATAGTTTATTAAATAAAGTTCACATTTTTACACTTCAGTTATGACTTATGTTCATAAAGATTTTATATTTCCCTCTGCCCTCTGTACTTGCCACTAGTCTTTGATTTTCTAATGACTTTATGCAAATATCACATTTAAAATGATATAATTTAAATCAGGAGTAATCATGCTTGGTTGTGTTATGCAACATAAAAATGTGAATTTTTAATTTAGTTGAGCTGAAAATTTTAATTATAAGCTGTTAACTCTAAGAAAAAATATTTTTAATATTACACAGATTAAAAAGAATAAGAATTAGTTAATTGTCTTGCTAACAATTGAAACAATTAGCCTATTATACTACTCATGGCTTAAATTTTGACAAATATACACATAGATGTTATAATGTGTATCTGATTTATATTTGAAAGTGAAATTAGATCTATGGTTTTCTCTCCAAATTCAGAAAATAAAATTAAAATATCTGTATAAATGGCAACAATAATCTCAGTGGTTTAAGAAGCCAATTCAATAAGAAAATAATATATTAGGTAAAAATTCAGGTTATTTTTCCAGGTCATTATCACATACAATAAAAATTTTAGTTCCTCTGACTGACATATAGTAATGCTTAAACAAGAATGTTAATTATTGCCCTGACCGGTTTGCTCAGTGGATAGAGCGTCGGCCTGCAGACTCAAGGGTCCCAGGTTTGATTCCGGTCAAGGGCATGTACCTTGGTTGTGGGCACATCCCCAGTAGGGGGTGTACAGGAGGCAGCTGATCGATGTTTCTAACTCTCTATTCCTCTCTCTTCCTCTTTGTGAAAAATCAATAAAATATATTTTAAAAAGAAGGTTAATTATTGTAATCTTCCATGAATATTTTCAAAATTTTAAGTGTATAATGGAAATTGCAATTGTCTTATATTTTAAGTTTGATAAAACAATCTTTGGAAATGCTTTTGACAAACAAGTACTGTGTTTGTACTTTTAGTATTATATCAACATTGCTTCATGGAGCAGATCTTTTATTTGTAGGTTTTATTATAACAGAACAGAGTGGCTTACAGAGAGGGAATGAATAAATAAATCACAGCTTCCTAAAAAAAATACAAACATCTTCAGAAAATTTCCATTGGCAATGAAACTTGTTTTGAACTACATTTTTATTTCAAAATAAAAATTGCTCAGTAGATAGAGTGTCTGCCTGGGGACTGAAGGGTTCTGGGTTAGATTAAGGTTAAGGCACATGCCTGGATTGCAGGCTAGATCCTGAGTAGGGGCATGCAGGAGGCATCCATTCAATTCTCTCTCCCTCTCCCTTCCTCTCTGAAATCAATATATATATATACTATAGGCCCGATGCACAAAAATTCGTGCAGGAGTAGGCCTTCCTTCCCCCAGCTGCCGGCACCGGCTTCCTTCTGGCACCTGGGACCCAGGCTGTTTCCCTCCTCCAGCCGCCCACAGGCACCCGGGACCTGGGCTGGCTTCCCTTGGGCCGCCCACAGGCACCTGGGACTAAGCTGGCCCCTGCTTTGTCAGGAAGGATGTCTGGAATGATGTCCGGAAGATGTCTGGTCTAATTAGCATATTATATTACCCTTTTATTATTATAGATATGTGTGTGTGTGTGTACACATACATATAAATAAATATAACTTACTGAGATTCACAATCTTTAAAGTAACTGGGGAATATAAAAGCAAAAACAAAAAAAAGGGGGAGTGTGAAGTCATAAATTGTAATAGACCCTAAATGTAAAATCATTATTAACCTAGAATACTTAATTTTACTTTACCATGGTAACAAAAAATATATATTTTAAACACATTTGTAATAATTTACAAAACATTCTAAACACATAATTATTGTTTGTCACTAAAGAAACAGTATGCATATACAATGTTAGGTGACTACTTATGCCTCTAAGCAAAAAATGGTGACTTTTCCAAAATCTCAAAGGCAGAAACTATCAAATGACCTATTGATGTTACAAAAGATATTTGTTTCAGGAATGTTATATAAATTTCATTAATGGAAGTATTGTTGATCAATTTAGTCCATTACTCTAAATTTTAAAATAAATAAACTATTATAAATTCAGCATTTGGTTTTAGAAAACACTTATTTTCTTTCTTTTTTAAAATATATTTTTATTGATTTCAAAAAGGAAGGGAGAGGAAGAGAGAGATAGAAACATCAATGATGAGAGGGAATCATTGATTGGCTGCCTCCTGCATACCCCTTACTGGGGATCGAGCCTGCAACCCCAGGCATGTGCCCTTGACTGGAATCAAACCCAGGGAACTTTGGTTCCCAGGCTGATGCTCTATCTACTGAGCCAAACCAACTAGAGCGAAAACACTTATTTTCTATTAAGTATAGGAAAAATGTAAAATAATATATATTACTGAAAAAAATCACCATAGCAATACTGCAATCAGAAAAATTTAAAAAGTTCTAATTTTCATCTACTATCTTTTCTAAAGAAATGCCATTGTATTGATCTCTTTTGATTTAATTTTAATGAAAAATTAGCATTTATAATCATAATTTTAAATCTTATGGTAAATATTCAAAGAATATCTACTGATAATTATTATCTAAGTGAACTCAAAAAGAATTATATCTGTTTAAGATATGTTTTGTCCTCCCCACACCCTTTACTTAAGGAATAAACTAAATTTGTCATGTTATTTATAATACCTGATTTTCAGGAATAGTGATTCACATAATAATAATGATTTCTCTTTGTAGGTAATCTTAATGTAACAGCATCCTTAAATAAAGAAAGTTAACATCACAACCCTTTCTTTCATGTGTTGTACATTAAAATGCCATATTATTGGTTAGTCACTATAAATGCACAAGCTACTATAATGATACAACTGGAAGCTTTGTCTTTGGAGAGTCTATCATTAATGACATTAAAAAGTTAAAAACTGGTGTTTAGAATTTAATGGCTTCAGAAGATTATTTATGGGATAATTTTCATTGTGATTTCAGAGCTAAAGTTTAATGCACAACTTCATTGTTTTTGAAATTCAGTGAACCCTGTAGTTACCGTATTTTTGTCCTCAAAAAGAAACCATGCATTCCATTTTAACATATACACAGATATAAGGTTACCAAATATAACAAAATTACATTATTTATGATTCCTGGAAATTCTATTATAGTATTTTTTTAAATAAAGTATTAGGATCTGAAAGTGATAATCTATACTTTCTTGTCTTTGGGGATATTGTGTAACTTTGAAAAATGCTACTGGGTGTAATTGTGAGAAAAAGCATGTAATTAGAAGTTTTAATGAACTAAATTTGAATTCCATTTTTTTCATTCTATATCCTGAGTAAAAGTGATTAAACAGTCTCAATTTCCTGAACTGAAACAAAATAAAGATTATATTATTTACCTAAAAGAGGTTTGTGAAGATTAAGTGAGGAAACATAAAAGAGCTAGCACAATTGTGTCTGCCATAGATTTGAAGCTCCACATCACGTTTTCTGATTACATTCCTTATAAATTCAAAATTGCATCTAATTTTAAACTTTGCTTTCATCACATAATTACAAATCTGAAGGAAATGTTTACTTAAATCAGTGGTTTTAAACTTGGTTGATTAGAATGCTCTGGGCCTCTCAAAGTTGGACACTTGTGTTATCAAGATTTTTATCAGAACAACTTCCATTATTCAGGTTCATCTACAAATTATTAACTAATGAAAAATACATTGAAAATGTATTTCTGTGGTAAATTAAAAACTTATAGAATATGATCAGTGTCAGATTGGCTGTCCCATCACGTGTGTGTGTTCTACCTGCAATTACAATGATATTCAAGGTATTTTTGTAAATACAAGGCAGAATTGAAAAAGAGTCTTATGGAAGAGAGAACTAAATGGAGAAGAAAACACTAGGTATGAGCCAGAAAAGAAATCAAGGAATGAAGAGTAGGCTGTGAACTATGGCATTAAAGAGATATAATAACCAAGGGATAAGGGGTAATCAACATCATCAACAGAGTCTAAGGAGAAATGAGACTGAAGATAGAAAATTGATTTTGACTAGTATATCATTGGAAACCAACATGAATATAATTTTTTTATTGTTTTTTTATAAGGGATTCTACCAAAATTGCTCTGGCTGAAATCCACATGAATCTCCAACGTTCCAAAATAAAATGGACACAATTTTTTTGATAAAAACTCTCAGTAAAGTAGGAATAGAGGGATCATACCTCAACATAATAAAGGCCATATGTGACAAACCCTACAACCAACATAATACTCAATGGGCAAAAACTAAAAGTGTTTCCCTTAAGAACAGGAACCAGACAAAGATGTCTGCTTTCACTACTCTTATTCAACATAATACTGGAATTCTTAGCCACAGCAATCAGACAAGAAGAGATCAAAGGCATCCAAATTAGAATGGAGGAAGTAAAATTGTCATTATTCACAGATCACATAATATTGTACATAGAAAATCCTAAAGACTCCACCAGGAAACTACTAGACTTGATAAATTAATTCATCAAGGTAGCAGGATACAAAATCAGCATCCACAAATCAATGGCATTTTTATACACCAATAATGAACTCTTAGAAAGAGAAAGTAAAAAAGCAATGCTATTTACCATTGCAACCAAAAATAAAAAAGATACCAAGGAATAAACTTAACCAAGGAGATACTAGTAAAAGACCTATACGTGGAAAACTATAGGACATTGGAAAAAGTAATAGAGAAAGATACCAAGAAATGTAAGTGTATACCATGTTCATGGATTGGAAAAATTAACATAATTAAAATGTCTATACTACCCAAAGCAATCTACAGATTCAGCGTAAACCCTATTAAAATACTAATGGCATACTTCTGAGAGTTAGAACAAATACTTCAAAAATTTATATGGAATCATAAAAGACCCTAAATAGCTGCAGCAATTTTGAGAAAGAAGGACGAAGTGGGAGGGATCACAATACAAGATATCAAACTATACTCCAAAGCCATTATAACCAAAATAGCCTGGTACTGGCACAAAAGCAGGCATATAGACCAATGGATCAGAACAGAGGCCCAGGAAATTGACCCACACCATTGCGGTCAATTAATAGTTGACAAAGGAGGCAAGAACATACAATGGAGTAAAGACAGGCTCTTCAACAAATGGTGCTGGGTAAACTGGGCAGACACATGCAAAAAGATTAAATTAAACCACCAAATTATACCATACAAAAGAATAAACTCAAGGTGAATTAAAGACTTAAATGTAAGACATAAAACTATAAAAATTTTTTACAAGAAAACATAGACAGTAAAATCTCAGACATTTTATGCAGCAATAGCTTACAGATACATCTCCTAGGCCAAAGGAAACTAAGGACAAAATAAACAAATGGGACTACATCAAAATAAAAAGCTCCTGCACAGCAAAAGAAACTACCACCAAATTGAAAAGGAAACCCACTTAATGGGAAAACATATTTGCCAATAATACATCTTCTAAGGGTTAATATCCAAAATATATAAAGTACTCATATAATTCCACAAAAAGAAGACAAACAATCCAATTTTAAAAAATGGGCAGAAGACCTGAATAGACATTTCTCCAAAGAGGACATACAAAAGTCCAAGAGACATATAAAAAATGCTCAACGTCACTAATCATCAGGGAAATGCAAATTAAAACCACAAAGAGATATCACCTCTTACCTTTTAGAATGGCTATCATCAACAAATCAACAAATGACAAGTGCTGGTGAGGATGTGGAGAAAAGGAACACTAGTCCACTATTGGTCAGAATACAGATTGGCACAGCCATTATGGAAAACAGTATGGAGTTTCCTCAAAAAAATTAAAACTGGAACTTTTGTTTGACCCAGTGATCCCACTTCTGGGAATATATCCTGAAACCCCCCAACACCAATCTAAAATAATATATGCACCCTTATGTTCATAGTAGTGTTATTTACAATAGCTAAGATTTGGAAACAGCTCAAGTGCCCACTAGTAGATGAATAGATAAAAATATGTGGGACATTTACACTATAGAATATTATGCAGCTATGAGAAAGAGGGATATCTTACCCTTTGGGAGAGCATGGATGGACATGGAAAATATTATGCTAAGTGAAATAAGCCAAACTGAGAAAGACAAATATCACATGACCTCACTTATTTGAAGTATCTTATGAACAAAATGAATTGACCAACAAAATAAGACCAGAAGCAGGGAGATATGGAACAGGCTGACATACCTAGATGTGGGGTTAGAGGATGAGAAGAGATAAACCAAAGAATTTATATACTTATATACATAGCCCATGGACATGGCAATAGGGTAGTGAAGACCTGAGGGAGGGGGGGGGCAGACTGGGAGGAAGGGAAAAAGGGGAGGGGGGAATGGGAGTTATCTGTAATACTAACAACAATAAAAATACATTAAAAATGAAATGAAAATTTTTAAATTTTTTTCAACTATAAACCAGATTGGCATTATTGTTAATATTTTCTGTAGAAAAGTATCTTCCCTTGGCTTGATTTACAATAACATTTTCATTTTCTTAACTCTGGCTATACATAAGTCTGTTGCAGACAGCTTCCTGAATTGACCATATACTGTGTAATTATTCTATGCTTGGTCTTAAGCCCTATTCTCATGTCACTTTCAATCTATTGATGCAAAATATTCATGTCTATAGTTAACTGATTAACTGTAACCAAATGAATTCCAAATGTTTATCTCTATCCCAGAATTTACTTTTGAGCTTCAAGCCTATAAATCCAGCTACTTACTCAACAGCTCCACCTACTTGTATCCACACTACTTTTAACTCATGGTGTCTTCTAGAATCTTTCATCAAAATCAATCAAACAAACAAACAAACATAAATTTCCAATTTCAGGGACAGATACACCATCTGTCCAGTTCCTTAATCCAAAAACTGAAGAATCAAATCATATCCAATCCATCACGAAATCCTGGCAGTTTCAGTTTCCAAATGTGTCTCCAAACATCCACTCTCCCTACCTCTAAATTTATTCCGTGTACTATGGGAAGGATGATTTGTTGGAGATCCAAAACTTGTCACATAATATCTTCCACTTTCAGCACCTTGTCATCCCTATCTTAAAGGTTTTAATTATTCTTAGTATAATAACTGCAATATTTAATACAGTATACAAACTCAGAATAATCGTTTTTTCTCCTCTACCTGTCTATAACCCCTACAGAGATTAGGGCAATAGCTATTCAGGGTCATGAGTCAAGTGAAAGTTATTTCAAGATAGAGAATGAGTCTACATGCTTAAATATAGGGAGACAAGGCCTAGTAGAGAGAAACAGATTAAAGTTATCTTTTAAAAAAATACTATTGAAAGAAATAAGACCTCAGAAGTAGAAGTGAATAGGTAAAGCTTACCTGTCTAAAAGAGAAAAGAAATAACTTGTTACTAAAGGTAAAAGAGAGTTAAATTTAAACATGAATACAGCCTTCATAATATTCAATTAACTTATTATATCACTTGTGACTGATTATAGTTTATGTGACTATAAGACATTAAAATTCATTATTAGACAAGAGGAAAGTCTTGTTTTATTTTTTTAATATTGGGCTTCAATTTAGAATATTGGATCATGTTTTGAAAATGTATTTAAATACAATGAATTATTTTTATTTTCTATATTCTAAAATATCTATGTTTTCTTAATTTGCATTTTCAATGTCAAAATTACCATGTGTGATTTGGTATAAAATATATTTATTTTTAGTTTCCCAGAAAATTTTCTCTGAGTTTTGAAAATAGTATAATGCTAATGGGCAATTTTTAGTTGACTATACCAAAAAGCAAGTCTACCCTAAAATGATGAAAATTTCACTGTTGAAGATTCAAAGAAGTTGTTGAAGCTCGAAGGCAATGCCAGCCTTTTAGCAGATGTACATGCCTGTGAGTATATAAGTATCTCTTCATATCACTTTATTACCCTAAAGTGTCACTGTGTAAACTACTTCCTGGGAGGAAGCCAAGCATTTTTAGAAGTTGAAAAAAATATTTTAAACAACTAAAATCTATTTCATTTTACTGAAAGACTGAATAGTCTATGATCTGAAAGAATCTTATTCAGTAAGAAATAATTTGTTTTCTGTATAATTTTACCTAATATATGACAGAAAGTATTGGAATTGAGTTTTATAGGCATATTTGAACATAAGACCCCCATAAAACTATTTGTAAGGAGAATAATTTTGAGAAGGTGTTTGTTTATTTTAATAATAATTCCAGCCATTATAAAAAGTTAAGAATTATCTTTTGAAATAAACTTCAAAGTAAGACCACTGGTTACATATGAAATCCTCTGGACATTGTCATCATAAATTCATTTGTGCAGATAAAATGTGATTTTTCTAGATTCTTTATGAACTTTTTTGTTTTCCTATTACAAGTGGAAAACTTACAGTGGTTTGGGAAAAATAAATCATTTACAGGTGTCAACTATTTATTATAAGAGAAGGTTACTTTAAATAGAAGTTACATAAATGTTTTTAGATTTAGCAGCCTTATTTGAATAAAGTTATAAATGTTAAACGGGATAGAATTATGAACACAGGCATTTAGCAAATATATACTTTGTGAAGACAAGGGACATGACCAAAGTTGAAATATGTATATCTTCTTTTTTGAACAGCAGAAACAAAACAGAGTTGAACTGCTGGCAGCAAAAGTCCTTGACTGGATTTGGTTTATAGGAACAAGGAAAGTGGGCTTCCAGACACATAGTAGAAGAAGTTAGACTTGTATTATGGGATATTCTCTACTCAAGGGAACCTATTATAAATATGTGGTCCAGGTAAACCTAGCTATTTTAACAATGGACTTTTAAAACAACACCAGCAGATCTTGGATACAAAATCATCATAAATATAAAAGAAAAGAAAAGGACTTGTATAACTTTCTAACAGAGGACAGTACTCATCAGCAAAATATTGCAACCAGGTTTAAGAAAATACTAGAGGCCTGGTGCACAAAAATTTGTGCACTTGGGAGGGTCCCTTGGCCCGGCCTGTGCCCTCTCGCGGTCTGGGACCCCTCGGGGAATGACCACTTGCCAGCAGGGAGCAGGCCTAGCTGCAGTCGGACATCCTTAGCTCTGCTGAGGAGGCAGGAGAGGCTCCCACCACCAGCGCTGTACTGGCAACCTTCAGCCTGGCTTGTGGCTGAGCAGAGCTCCCCCTATGGGAGCACACTGACCACCAGGGGGCAGCTCCTGCATTGAGCGTCTGCCCCCTGGTGGTCAGTGTGTGTCATAGTGACCAGTGATTCCCAGTCGCTCTGCTGTTAGGGTCAATTTGCATATTACCCTTTTATTATATAAGATAGAGGCCTGGTGCATGAGTGGGGGCCAGATGGTTTGCCATGAAGAGTGTCCTGGATAAGGGTGGGGGTCCAGCTGGGGTGCCTGGCCAGCCTGGGTGAGGGGCTGAGGGCCTTTTTCACTGGCCACACCCCCTTCAGGGTGGGAGTCCCCGCTGGGGTATCTGGCCAGCCTGGGTGAGGGGCAAGGGTCGTTTGCAGGCTGGCCACAACCCCTTCAGAGAGGGGGCTCCTGCTGGGGTGCCTGGCCAGCTTGGGTGAGGGGCTCATGGCTATTTCCAGGCTAGCCAAGCCCCCCAGCTAGGACCCTCACCCCATGAGGGTGTAACCAGCTTGGCTGAGGGACTGATGGTTTTTTCCAAGCTGGCCACAGCCTCTTCAGGGTGGGGGTCCCCCCTGGGGTGCCTGACCAGTCTGGGTAAGGGGCCAAAGGCCATTTTCAGGCTTGCCACACCCCCTTCAGGGTGGGAGTCCCCGCTGGGGTGCCTGGCCCGCCCAGGTGAGGGGCTGTTGGCTTTTTGCTGGTTGGCCACAGCCACTTCAGTTTAGGGGTCCCTCTGGAGTGCCTGGCCAGTCTGGGTGAGGGTCTGATGGATGATTGCAGGCTGGCCAAGGCCCCCAGTGGAGACCCTCAACCCATGAGGGTGTAGTAAGCCTGGGTGAGGGGCTGACAGCTGTTTGCAGGCTGGCCACAGCCCCTTCAGGGTAGGGGTCCCTGCTGGGGATCCTGGCCAGCCTGGGTGAGGGGCTGATGGCTGTTTGAAGGTTGGCCACAGCCCCTTCAGGGTAGGGGTCCCTGCTGGGGTGCCTGGCCAGCCTGCGTGAGGGGCTGATGGCTGTTTGTAGGCTGGCCACAGCCCCTTGAAGGTGGGGTTCCCCGCTGGGGTGCCTGGCCAGCCTGGGTGAGGGGCTGATGGCTGTATTCTGGTTGGCCAAGCCCCCCAGCAGAGACACTTACCCCATAAGGGTGTGGCCAACCTGGGTGAGGGGCTGATGGCTGTTTGCAGGCTGGCCAAAGCATCTTCAGGGTGGGGATCCCTGCTGGGGTGCCTGGCCAGTCTGGGTGAGAGGCTGATGGCTGTTTGCAGGCTGGCCAAGCCCCCCAGCAGAGACCCTTACCCCATGAGGGTGTGGCCAGCCTTGGTTAGGGGCAGATGGCTGTTTGCAGGCTCGCTAAAGCCCTTTCATGGGGGGCGTCACCCCTGGGGTGCCTGGCCAACCTGGGTGAGGGGCTGATGGCTGTTTGCAGGTTGGCCAAGCTCCCCAGAAGGGACCCTCACCCCATGAGAGTGTGGCCATCCTGGATGAGGGGCTGATGGCTGTTTGTAGGCTGGCCACAGCCACAGCCACCCAAGCTCCCAGTGAGGCTGGCTGGAAGCAGGTATCTGGTATTCATTTAGCTTCTATAATTGAAACTTTGTTGCCTTTTGCAGAGGCCACAGCCGGCCAGGGCAGTCGGGAAGCTTGGCTTCCTCCGTCGCCAGGGGAACCAAGCTTCTTTCTTGCCCCAGCTCCATGGCTGGTGGCTGCCATCTTGGTTGGGTTAATTTGCTTATAGTCAGTCTGATTGGCTGGTGGGCCTGTGTTGGGCATAGCGAAGGTACGGTCAATTAGGATCTTTGTCTTTTATTAGTGTAAATGAGCAATAAATTAACCAATTTTGTAAAATAAGCAATTACCTCTTCTAAGGAAGAATGCAACGTACAAATACAAAAATTCAGGGAGGAAATAGAAACACAATAAAATAAAAATAAAATAAAATCATAAAATTAAGTAAAATAAAATAAAGTCTTCCAGAATTACCAAAAGAAGAGAAAAATAGTACTAAAGAAAAAAAATAGGGAAAAACAAGCCCAGCTAGTGTGGTTCAGTGGTTGAGTGACGATCCATGAACCAAGAGGTCCCCAGTTTGATTCTTGGTCAGGGCACATGCTCAGATTGTGGGCTCAATCCAAAGTAAGAGACAAGCAGGGGCAACCAATCAATGTCTCTCATCAATGTTTCTATCTATCTTTCACTCTTCCTCTCTCTCAAATCAATCCTATCTAATAAAGAGGTAATATGTAAATTGACCATCAGTCCAACACACAAGATGGCCACCCCCATGTGGCCACAAGATGGCTGCCCAAAGATGGCCAGCAGAGGAGGGCAATTGTAGGCGATCAGGCCAGCAGAACAGTGCAGTTGGGAGGGACCAGTCTGAAAGGGAGGGCAATTGGGGGTGATCAGGCTTGCAGGGGAGGTCAGTGGGGGGGGGGACCAGGCCTGCAGGGGAGGTCAGTGGGGGGAACCAGGCCCGCAGGGGAGGGCAGTTGGGGGGAACCAGGCCCACAGGGGAGGGCAGTTGGGGGGGAACCAGGCTTGTAGGGGAGGGCATTTTGGGGGGAACCAGGCCTTCAGGGGAGGGCAGTTGGGGGGAACCAGGCTTGCAGGGGAGGGCAGTTGGGTGTGACCAGACCAGCAGGGAAGCAGTTAGGCATCAATCAGGCTGGCAGGGGAGTGGTTAGGGGCAATCAGGCAGGCAGGCAGGTGAGCAGTTTCGAGCCAGCAGTCCTGGATTTTGAGCGGGGTTCCAGATTGGAGAGGGTGCAGGCTGGGCTGAGGGACAACTCTCTGCCCTGCCCACACATGAATTTCGTGCACCATGTTTCTAGTAGAAACATATTTTAAAAATAGGAATAAAACAAAACAATATTATATATAATATAGCAAGATACATGGAAAAATATAAGGTAACCATAATTAAATAGGAATTCAATATGAGCTAAAAAGTCTTAGAAAAAATGATGGTTATAGAAGAGAGGCAAAATAAATTAATATATACATAAATGAAGGTTGAAAATAATCCAGAATATTGAAACAGAAGAAACATTTAAATATATGATTTAAGAAAACTTTCCTAAAATAAAAGACTTGAGTTAGCATATTGAAATGTCATAACCAATCATGTAAGCATCTGTCAGTAGCTTCTCTACAAATAAATATTTATTTGATTATAAAAATAAAGAAACCTAGAATATAAATTAAAGCCCACAAAAAATAATTTACCATAAATCCACCAGAGATGTTAATAATTATCAATATTTGTTCAATCTGTTTCAATTTTTTGGTACTTAACTAAGAATACAATGTGTTACATAATTTAATATTATATATGATAAAATAAAATTTACAATAAAAAATATATTTTAAGAAAAAAGATTATATGTTAATAATTATACTTTAGAAGTTTAAGTTGAAAAACACTTTCATGAACATGGTAGAAAAAATTAAACAAAATTCTGTAAAATGAAGAATTCATCATTTTTTTTATGTATCTTTCTAGGTCTTTACACAAATGAAAATGTATCACAGACAAAGTTTGGACACTTTTTTTCATTAGTAATTAATTTATTTAAAGACCCTCAAAGGATCAAATATCAGCAGTACAGATCTTCTTTATTCTTTCAGATGGCCACATTGTATCACATTGAAAGGTGGTACTATAATTTATTTGTGTATGTGTTAGCTTACTTTTGACCTATAAGCTTTTCTGACAATATTATGGCAGATGTTCTTTCACATAAATCTTAACATATGTGCTGGTATTTTTGCAAGATAAATACCTAGAAATGAAATTGTAGGGTGAAATTATAGATACATTTTATTTTTTACAGCTCTTACCATATAGTTCTCCAAATATGTTACTGTTTTCTGTATCCTAGGAAATTAAATGAAGCCATTTTATGCATTTTATTTTTTCACCCTAACCAGATTTGTACACTACCATTTTTTTTTTAAATTTCCTATCAATATGATAGGTGAAAGAGTGGCATTTCACTGTTATTTTTACTAGAGTTTTAAAATCATAAGGTTGGGAATCCTTACTGACAACTTTCATTTCTTTATTGGAATTTGACTGAACATTTCTCATTTTACTGTTAGGTGTTGATTGTTTTTGTATGTTGATGTTGCACATTTCCACTTCTGCAGGAAATATATATATTTTTAATTTTAATGTAGTGAAAATGACTTTGGGACTTAATTAGAAAGACTTTCTTCCTCTATAATTTTATTTTTGCATAATTTCCCTTGAATGTAAACTCTTTTACTAAAAATAGTGTATAATATTCCACTCTATCAATGCATCATAACTTGTTTTGGTTGTCCCTTATTACTAGTTGTTTCATTTGGTTCCTTATTTAAAAAAAATTTTAGGCAGTATTAGTGAGAATATCCATATATTTTACATACACTATTTTAGCCGAATTGGTTTCTTTATGGTAGATAATTGTGTACTGTAATAACAGGGTCAAACACCATTTTATGTTTAATGTTTTATATCTGTAACCTACCAGATGGCCCTACATGAACATTTTAATAATGTACATTCCCATGAGAATGTATGAGAGGTGTCATTTCTTTCTTTTTTTTAAAATATATTCTATCCACTTTTTACAGAGAGGAAGGGAGAGGGATAGAGAGTTAGAAACATAGATGAGAGAGAAACATCCATCAGCTGCCTCCTGCACACCCCCCACTGGGGATGTGCCCGCAACCAAGGTACATGCCCTTGACCAGAATTGAAGCTGTGACCCTTCAGTCCGCAGGCTGACGCTCTATCCACTGAGCCAAACCGGTTAGGGTGAGAGGTGTCATTTCTTAGCACTATTACCAACACTGAGTGTTGTTAGCTTTAAATATATTTTCCAAATGTAAAGTTTTATGTGCAAACTTATCTCAGAACAAACATTAATTATATTATTTATTCCCAGTCCTTTGTATCTTTTATTCTAGACTTCTTCCCACTACTTTTTACTGAAAACTCAGGTGTTTTCTGTTCCACTCAGACAAAAGATTAACCCCAATAAAGAGATACCATTAGGGCAAAAAGTAGAAAAATTTCACAAAAGGAAATTCATGTTGCTACTTTTTCATGTAAAGGGATTACTCTTTTCCTGCCACATATTTATATACTTCTTTTCTCACACCGAGTAGATTTTTGTATTGAGATAAAAATATCAACTCAATTACATTATGTCTGCTCCCACAGACCATTTAAACTTCTATTGTATTCTGTTCTCACTTGTCTGAGGGAAAGATGGACTACATATGTGAGGCTGAATAAGGCTCAGACTTCTTATCATTTCCTTGCGGGGTGGTGGAGGAGGGCAATTTGTTTTTTCTCCGCTGAATCCCTTCCTTCCATGTACTGTGGAGTTCCAGGCAGACAGACTGGAGATTTGCAAGTCCTCCAAAGACTGCAGTTGTAAAACCACTTTTGCAAGATCAGACCTTTGCTAATTATACTATTAACATCTATTAACTTTTTCATTCATCGCCAATTTTCATTCATTTCTTAAAGCTAATATGAGTTGCAACTTAAAAAAAAATGCTAAATAGGCCAAAGGCAAGCAATCTGGAAACCCAAATGGTCTATTCCCCTCTTGATACATATCTCTCATTAGACACATTCACAGAGGAGGGGAAAAATTCCCTCCAAAGAGCTGGCACCGCAAATTATTATTTTTATAAATTATATTTGTTCTAGGGTTATTGAATATACTGTGTGTGTGTGTTTTTAACTTAAAGTGAGAGATTGGGGATAATTGACTTGGTAAGCAATCTCACTGGAGAATTTGAAGTGAGGGAAAACATGGTGAAGAGGAAATAATAAGGGGAGGAAAGTACTAGCTCTTGAAAAGTAACCTGGGACAAACCAAAGGGATTTTTATTAAATACGGTCTTTGTTAAATTTGCTCTGGGTACAGCCAGCAGAGATTCCAAAAATATTTGAATATTTAAGAAAATAATTGCTTCCCTTAAATAATTCTCCTGCCTGGTGTGTTATTTATCTTCTAGTTACAATTATCATATCAAAATGTTAGCTAAAATAAAATAAATGTATCCTAATTTGATACCAAGAAGAATGAACTTTTATTTCCTTATTTATTAGTTTGGTAAGAATTTATTGACATGTCTATTTCCTAGTTAGGAAAATCAGAACCCTCACCTACCTGACTGCACTAATTACTGGGACTTCTGGCCCCAGGTGTTTCCATTATTCAAAATTGCACCTGTGCTTCTACTTTGTAGAACTTGCTTGTAATCATTGTCAGAAGCCTCATTAGAGGGATTCTAATTTATTACAGAACTAGAGACCTGGTGCACAAAATTTGTTTAGGGGTGCGGTCCCTAGGCCTGGCCGGTGATGGAAGTATGAGTGTCTGGCATGGAAGGGCAGGTCTCAGCTGACCTCTGGGCCCTGGGCAGCACCTGGGCTCCCAGGCCCCCATTTGCCCCCCTCCGCCTGAGTCACGACACCCGAGTCCCTATGCAGAGATGCAGTGAGCATGGCTGGACACCGCGGGCCGAGGCGCAGCATGGGCCTCTGGGCTGCCCAGCAGTGCTGCACGGAAGCTGGGTGGGCAGCACACTCTCTCCCAGCTGGCCTTGCAGACCGGCTCCTGTGTGAACCTACAGGGAGCTCAACCAGCCCCTGCAGTCTCTTTGGCTGCAGCCTGGCTCACCCAGAAGAGGCCGCATGGGTTTGGGGCAGGCTCCAGTAGGGGACCCAGCACCTGAGCATGGGGGCTACCCTGGAGCACGAGCCCTGGCATCCCAGGGGAGGGTAGCAGGGGGAGTGAGAGCCAGCTCAGCAGACACCCTGAATTCTCACCACACCTCTGTCCCCAACGCTGCCGCCACCAGGTAGCCAATGAGAGGTCGAATCCCCCGACCCAGGCACCACTGGAGGTTGGTCGCCGCCTCCTGGTGGTCAGCGCACATGATAGCAAGTGGAAGAACTCCTGGTCTCCTGGTAGAACACCTGGTCGAACTACCACCTGAGGGGACAATTTGCATATTAGGCTTTTATTACATACTAGTAGCTCGGTGCATGAAATTTGTGCACTGGGGTGGGGAGGAGAGGGGCCCCTCAGTCTGGCCTTCACCCTCTCCAATCTGAGACCCCTCAGAGAATGTCCAACTACCTGTTTGTGCCCACACTTTTAACAGATAACAGCTCCATTGTTGTATCTTTCTTATGCTTAAAACCATTGGAATTAGTAGGTATTCAAAGTGTGTATACATTTTGGGGGGACACCCTGTATATCTCTAGTCAGCAGTGAAAGAAACCAACAACAGATTTGGAAATCCCAGACAGGGAACCTCGCTCACTCCCCACATGTCTCCCCACTTCACTTTCTATCTTCATGGGCAGCAGGAGAATCAACGTTTTCTCTCATTAATTCGGAAAAGCACATCCTGTCACCCACTACCCGGCAGGAGTGAGCTAGGCCCCAAGCAAGCAAGGCTCAGTCAGGGCAGCCTTCGCTCATGGGTGCTGGCACCCAAAGTGCACATTCCTTCTCTACAGTCGCCCTGACTATTCCACTGTTTCACTGAGAGGACAGAATTCCTCTCCACCTCTGGATTCTTGATCTTGAACACTGACCAAAGGCACCTCAGCAAGGGCCGTCCGTGCCCACCAGGTGTGTCTATCTGCACCTGCTCCTGCCTCAGCACCTGCATTAACCCCCCAAAGGTGATCTCGTAGCTGCATTGGCCTCCGTGGGAACAGGGCATCACCACTCTGCCCTCTCACTGTCATCTCACAGGCGCCCACCCTCAGCACCCAGAACACCCAGACACTCTCCAAAGGACGTGAGCGCATCAGAGGGGATGTGTGCACAACCTGTGGGGATGTTAGGCATGCCGGGTTGATGGAAGTGCGGTGGAGAGGCGGGGGGAACTTGTGCATGCCTTGGTTTGCAACTGTTGCAGGTGCGGGAGGGTGACAGTGTGCTGGGTGATGTTCGCATGCCAGGGGGGATGTGCACACAGGAAGCCTCTGGCTTTGCAGATCCGCAAACCCCCGTGGTGCTGCCAGGAGGACATCAGTCTGGCCCGCCATGGTGGCTGTCCCTGCAATCCTGCACCTTCTGGGCCAGGAGGCGGATCTTGCACAGCCAATCCTGGGCGCTGATGGCCTGCAGGCACTACTTCAGCTCAGCCTGCAGGCTCCACTTAGCGCACTCACAGCTGTCACCACTGCCATGTGGGGAGTACAGGCCGCCCTCAGCCAGCCTGCCTCCCCTGTCCAGAGGCTCTCTGCGCTGCTCACCTGCCCAGAGTGACTGGGGCTGGGCGGAAGCCAGGCGTCCTGCCCTGCCGAACCCCGGTGGATCCGCCCCTGTGAGAGCTGCTGCCCCGCCGGGAAGGGTCAGGGATCCAGGTCCCGGGACTGCGGACAGCCTCAAGCACTGCCCCCCCCCCCCCCCCCCCCCGCCCCGGCAGGGTCACAAATCCTGGTCTGGGACCACGGAAAGTGTCAAGCGCTGCCCCACATCCACCAGGTCATGGATCCGGGTCCCAGGACCACTGACAGCCTCAAGCGCTGCAGCCCCGCCCACCAGGACATGGATCCAGGTCCCAGACTGCTGACAGCCTCAAGCACTGCCCCCGCCCGGCAGGGTCACGGATCTGGGTCCTGGGACTGCGGACAGTCTCCCGAGGCGCCCCCCGCCCTCCAGGTCATGGATCCAGGTCCCAGACCGGGGACAGCCTCCCGCGCTGCCACCTGCCCGGCAGGGTCATAGATCCGGGTCCCGGGACCTTGGAAAGCCTTGCCGACTGCCGCCCACCTTTAGTATGCAAATTAGCCACCATCTTGTTTCTTCAGGGTGGGGGTCCCCACTGGGGTGCCTGGCCAGTCTGGGTGAGGGGATGATGGCTGTTTGCAGCTGGTCACACCCCCTTCAGGCAGGGGGTCCCCACTGGGGTTTCTGGCCAGTCTGGGTGAGGGGCTGAGGGCCATTTTCAGGCTGGCAGGCGACTGAAGCTCCCAACCTCTCCTTTTTTTCTTTTTTCTTTTATTCTGGGATTTATTTACCTTCTGTGGCTGTCACTGGAGCTGAAAGCCAGCTTTAATTCTGAGGCTCAGCTGCAGCTCTGAGACCTCAGCTGCAGGTCTGAGACCTCGGCTGCTGAAAGCAGGTACTGGGTTTGTTAGGGTTCTATAATTGAAACACTGTTGTGGTCCTTCTGGCTGAAGCCTGCTGGCTGAAAGCAGGTTTTTGGAGTTTGTTTAGCTTCTATACTTGCAACATTGTTTCTTAGAGTGCAAGCTCAGAGGCCGGCAGCGGCAGGCGGGGAACCTTGGCTTCCTCCATCACTGGACCAAGCAAGCCTCCTGTTCGCTTCAGTGCCTGGCTACCAGCCGACATCTTGGTTGACAGTTAATTTGCATAAGGATATGCTGATTAGCCAATGTGACAGCGGGCAGGGCCACAACCTCCCTATCCACCCTGCTCTGTTTGCGACAGGGGAAGGTGCCCCAACCCCCTGATCAGCCCTGCTCTGGGCCTGATAGGGGGGAGCTCCCCAACTGCCTGATTGCCCTTCAGGGGGTCCCCACTGGGGTGCCTGGCCAGTCTGGGTGAGGGGCTGAGGGCCATTTTCGGGGTTGTGGTCAATTTGCATGTTTCTCTTTTATTAGATAGGACTAGAGGCCCGGTGCACAAAAATCTGTGCACTCGGGGGGTGGGGAGGGGGTCCCTCAGCCCGGCCTGTGCCCTCTCACAGTCTGGGACCCCTCGGGAGATAATGACCTGCTGGCTTAGGCCCCCTCCCAGGTGGCAGAGGGCAGGCCCAATCCCTAGGTGCAGCCCCTGGTCGTTCTCAAAGCAGGGCCAATTGAGGAGTTGGGGCGCCATCCCCTGTCACACTCAAGGCAGGGCCAATAGGGAGGTTGGGGGGCCACCCCCTGTCACGCACAGAGCAGCGCCCATCAGGGGGTTGGGGAGCTCCCCCCTGTCATGCACAGAGCAGGGCCCATCAGGGGGTTGGGGAGCTCCCCCCTATCAGGCACAGAGCAGGGCTGATCAGGGGGTTGGGGCGCCTTCCCCTGTCGCAAACAGAGCAGGGTGGATAGGGAGGTTGTGGCCCCACCCCCTGTCACACACAGAGCCCCAGGGCGATCAGGGGGTTTGGTCACTGCCCCCTGTCATGCTGATCCCCGTGCTGTGAGGCCTCGCTGCTCTGCTGATCCCAGTGCTGGGAGGCATATTACCCTTTCACTCTATAGGATAGAGGCCTGGTGCATGGGTGGGGACTGGCTGGTTTGCCCTGAAGGGTGTCCTGGATCAGGGTGGGGGTCCCCACTGGGGTGCCTGGCCAGCCTGGATGAGAGGATGATGGCTGTTTGCAGCTGGTCACACCCCCTTCAGGGTCCCCACTGGAATGCCTGGCCAGCCTGGATGAGGGGATGATGGCTGTTTGAAGCTGGTCACACCCCCTTCAGGGTGGGTTCCCCACTGGGGTGCCTGGCCAGTCTGGGTGAGGGGCTGAGGGCCGTTTTCAGGCTGGTGGGTGACTGAAGCTCCCAACTTGTCCTTTGTTTCTTTTTTTTTTATTCTGGGCCAGCTTTAGCTCTGAGGCTTGGCTCCAGCTCTGAGGCCTTGGCTGCTGAAAGCAGGAATCTGGTTTGTTTGGGTTCTATAATTGTAACACTGTTGCGGTCCTGCTCACTCCAGCTCTGAGATCCCGACTGGCTGAAAGCAGGGATCTGCGTTTGTTCTATAATTGAAACAATGTTTCGGTCCTGCTGGCTGAAGCTTGGCTGGATGAAAGCAAGTTTCTGTGGTTTTGTTTAGCTTCTATATTTGTAACATTGTTTCTTAAACTGCAAGCTCAGAGGCCGGCAAGGCAGGCGGGGAACGATGGCTTCCTCCGTCACTGAAGCAAGCAAGCCTCCTGTTCGCTTCAAGCTGCCTGGCTTCAGGCTGCCATCTTGGTTGGCAGTTAAATTGCATATCGCCCTGATTAGCCAATGGGAAGGGTAGCCGAGGTACGACTAATTACCATGTTTATTATTAGATAGGATGGGCTAAGTTTGAAGGGAGTAAATAGAGTGGTCTACGAGTTAATAAACTCTCCTTCATATTCAGGTAAATATCAATTAGGTTGAGATGATGAACATGCTTACTTTCCTTAAAGCAATATGAAATACATAGGCAATGATATATGTGTGCCAGCTATACAGGTGTGGCACCCATTTATGGGACTTTGTATCTTCTGATTCACCAACTGCACGCCACTGTACGCCACTGGTAATGTTCTTGGTAATGTTCATGGTCAACAGATGTTGACCTTGAGATTTGGGAGCTGAGATAATTCATGTAACAGAAGTGAATTATCCTCACCTACAATGACCTTAGCCCTCAGGACTTGGCACACAGAGTTCCTTTTCATTCAACAATCAATCACTTTCAGATTTTATGGAACTGGGGAGGAGCCTGCTATGGGATCACTCTAATGATCTCTCAAAGGCTCAGTACCTCCATATGGCAGTTTTTGAAGAGCCTTCTGCCTCATATTTTTACTTTCCTCTTATTAGTTAAAAAAAAAAATGTGCTTTAAGAAAGAGGAGAGAAAAATAGAAATAAAATGTACTTTTATTGTAAATACAAGTCTTAGATTTGCAAACACAATTAAGTCACTGCTTTTATTACACAACTAGAGGCCCAGTGCACAAAATTCATGCAAGGGTAGAGTCCCTAGTGGCTGGCTGAACAGGCCCACCCCCTGATTGAACTCCCAGTCAAACTCCCGGTTGAGGGGACAATTTGCATATTAGGCTTTTATTATACACTAGAGGCCCTGTGCACAAAAATTTGTGCACTCGGGGGGGAGGGGGGATCCCTCAGCCCAGCCTGTGCCCTCTCGCAGTCTGGGACTCCTCGGGAGATAACGACCTGCTGGCTTAGGCCTGGTCCCGGGTGGCAGAGGGCAGGCCCAATCCCTAGGTGCAGCCCCTGGTTGGGCTCAGAGCAGGGCGGATCGGGAGGTTGCGATGCCACCCTCAGTCACGCTCAGGGTAAGGCCGATTGGAGGGTTGGGGCACTGCCCCCTGTCACACTCAAGGCAGGGTCGATGGGAAGGTTGCGGCTCCACCCCTTGTCATGCACAGAGCAGGGCCAATCAGGGGTTTGGGGTGCTGCCCCCTGTCACTCACAGAGCAGGGCCCATCAGGGGGGTTGGGGCTCCGTACCCTGTCAAGCACAGAGCAGGGTCGATCAGGGGGTTGGGGAGTTCCCCCCTGTCACACACAGAGCAGGGCCCATCAGGGAGTTGGGGAGCTTCCCCCTGTCACGCACAGAGCAGGGCCGATAGGGGAGTTGGGGCACCATCCCCTGTCACAGACAGAGCAGGGCTGATGGGGAGGTTATGGCTCTACCCCGTCACACGCAGACCAGGGCCCGTGGGGGGCGATCGGTGCGCTGCCCTCTGTGGGGCGCCTCACCCTGTCACACACAGAGCCGCAGGGCGATCAGGGGGTTGAGGAGCTCCCCCTATCAGGCACAGAGCAGGGCTGATCAGGGGGTTGGTGTGCCTTCCCCTGTCATGAACAGAGCAGGGCAGATAGGGAGGTTGTGGCCCCGCCCCCTGTCACACACAGAGCCCCAGGGAGATCAGGGGGTTTGGGCGCTGCCCCCTGTCACGCTGATCCCGGTGCCGGGAGGCCTCTCGGCTCTGCTGATCCCGGTGCTGGGAGGCATGTTACCCTGTTACTGTATAGGATAGAGGCCTGGTGCATGGGTGGGGGCCGGCTGGTTTGCCCTGAAGGGTTTCCTGGATCAGGGTGGGGGTCCCCACTGGGGTGCCTGGCCAGCCTGGATGAGGGGATGATGGCTGTTTGCAGCTGGTCACACACCCTTCAGGGTGGGGGTCCCCACTGGGTTGCCTGGCCAGTCTGGGTGAGGGGCTGAGGGCTATTTTCAGGCTGGCGGGTGACTGAAGCTCCCAACCGCTCCTTTTTTTCTTTTTCTTTTTTTATTCTGGGCCAGCTTTAGCTCTGAGGCTTGGCTCCAGCTCTTAGGCCTTGGCTGCTAAAAGCAGGAATCTCGTTTGTTTGTGTTCTATAATCGAAACACTATTTCAACTCCAGCTCTGAGATCCCGGCTGGCTGAAAGCACGTTTCTGGGGTTTTGTTTAGCTTCTATATTTATAACATTGTTTCTTAAACTGCAAGCTCAGAGGCTGGCAGCGGCAGGTGAGGAACGTTGGAGTCCTCTGTCACTGAAGCAAGCAAGCCTCATGTTCACTTCAAGCTGCCTGGCTGCCGGCCTCCATCTTGGCTGGCAGTTAATTTGCATATCGCCCTGATTAGCCAATGGGAAGCATAGCAGAGTGACACCAATTTGCATGTTTCTCTTTTATTAGTGTAGACTATGGGCCCAGTGCACAAAATTTGTGCACTGGTGGGGGGTCCCTCAGTCCAGCCTGCCCCCTCTCACAGACCGGGAGCCCTCAGGTGATGTCCTACTGATGGCTTAAACCGTAGTCTGTCCTTCCTCTGTTGGAGGCGACCCGGCTGATCAGGGGAAGGTGCCAGCCCCATCATCCTGCTGCTGCCGCCACTGCCAGTCACCGCAGCCACCAAGGTGTTTTCATCAACGCGGACTCCAGTCCCTTCACCATGAAAAAATGGCAACTTTCTTTAGGCATTTTCAAGATGTGTCTTTCATAGGATATGACATTTCTTTCTTTTTTTTTATCCTCACCTGAGGATATGTTTCTATTGATTTTTAGAGAATGTGAAAGAGTGAGGAAAAGACAGAGCAAAACATCAATGTGAGAGGAACACTTTGATTGGTTGCCTTCTGCATGAGCCCTGACCTGGGCCCCGGTGGGCAGGCCAAGGCTCTATCCACTCAGCAAAACTGGCTAGCGCAGGATATGACATTTCTTAGCCCTCCAGCAGCAGACCTTCATTTTTTCCTCCAGGAGTGAGGTGGAAAAACCCTAGATCACCTTTTTGAATTCTTGTTACCCAAGTTACCAATAACATTACCAGTGGCATACAGGGAGCTTAGCCAATGAGCTGTCAGAAAAGGTGTTTCCCCTGTAGCTTACCTGCAGAGGCAGGACTGCTTGCAAGCCTAGGCTGGCACACCCCCTCTCTCTGGTCCTGCTCATGCCTCCAATGCGAATTGGGCAGGGCCCCCCACCTCCAATCAAGCCTCTGCCACAGCTTGGGAAGGACCCCCCTACACCACCCCCACTCCGATCAAGTGTCTGTGGCAGCTTGGGGAGGGCCCCCGGGCTCCGATCAAGCCTCTGCTGTGACTTGAGCAGGGCCCCTCAGCTCCGATCAAGCCTCTACCAGGGCTTGGGCAGGTCCCCCCTGGCTCTGATAAAGCCTCTGTGCAGCTTGGGCAGGGGCCCCCACTCCTCTCTGGCCCTGCTCAAGCCTCTGTTGCCCACCCCATGGCACCAAGGCCAGTAGGCCAGGAGTGGCCAGGGGTGTTCTGGGACCGAGGCTGCTCAGGGCCTACCCTGGGGCCTGCAGGCTCTGAGCTGCCTGGGTCCCTAGGCCGCTGGGCACCTGCATATGCAAATTAACCCGCCATATTTTCTGGGTTAATTTGAATACTCACTCCTGATTGGCTGGTGGCGTGGCTCATGGGTGTGGCTTGTCAGCGTAGCCGAGGTACGGTCAATTCACATGTTTCTCTTTTATTAGATAGGATGATAAAATAGAGTTCATGAGCTGTGACCAAGAAGATGTCCTGTGGGACATGGGAATGAATTTGTGGGATGGGAGTTGGCTCTTCTGTCTCAAAAGGAATCCTTATACCTGCTGCTCAGGGTGCAAGTTGGTATCTCACTTTGGAGAACAGTTTGGTCATATCTGATATTACAAAGATGCACATATCTTCATCCCCAACATGCCAGACAGGGCTGTGTGGGGAAGTACCAGTGTTGCTCAGAAGGCAGTAGAGAGAAGAAAAAGAAGAGTGTGGCCCAGAGCCTTTATTGGCGGAGAGGTGGTAGAGAGGAGGGTAGGAACCCTGATTAAGTTTAGGATTGATAATTTGGGGGAGGGTGCTCTGGGATATAATGGTGGGCCCCAGTTGTCCAGCACCCAACCTTGGGGTGATTTAGAGTAGGGAGAATATTGACTTGGTGTGTGTAAGTTTGATAAAGGATATGGTTGAGGATGTGGCTTCTGGATTGGTGGTTTGAATATCAAACATGCACTCACAGGGGAGTCATTTGCTATATCTGGGAATTAGCTCATCCTGGGAGAGGCAGACTTTCTAGAATCAAGGTCCCAAATGCCAGAGTATTAAGAATACAGAAAATATAGTCAATACAGTGGTATATACAAATAATTAATTATTACTCAGCCTTAAAAAGGAAGGAAATTCTGGCACAGGCTACAAAATGGATAAACCTTGGAGACATTATGCTTCGTAAAATAAAAGACACAAAAGAACAAATACTGCACGATTCCATTCATATGAAGTCTTAGAGCAGTCAAATCCATAGAGACAGAAAATAGGATGGTCGGTGTCAGGGGCTGGGGAAGGGAAGACTTGGGAGTTATTGTTTAATGGGGATAGAGTTTCTGTTAAGGATAATGAAAATGTTCTGGAGATGGATGTTGGTGATGATTACACAATAATGTGAATGTATCTAATTCCACTAAATGGTTAAAATGGTAAATTTAATGTTCTGTATATTTTACCACAATTAAAAAAAACATTAAATGTTAAAAGTAAAATAAAAATAAAATAGAGGCCATGATTAAGCTTACTTAAATATACTACTTATCAAAATATAGCATTTGAAATATGACTACATACAGCAAATCCAGTAAAGGCAAACACTTATTCGGTGCCCCAACACTAGGATTATGGAGTGTGAGAGTAAAGTAAGGGAAAACAGAGCTTAGAATAATAAATAAGTTAGTTACAACACAAGTGTTCTTTAGCAACCAATCAATTTCTAGTCTAGCCTGTCATTGCTACCTTTTACCACTATTCCTCATTTTGGTTGTAGTAACTTTATGTTGGTATCCTACCTGACTTTTGTATTTTCTTCAGTGTTACTGCCTTTATTTTTTAATGTCTGTAACTTGAGAAAAACATGCAGTGCTGCCAGAGTGGTGAGCCATCCCTAAGAAGAGGACAGCAAATTGGACTTCCTCTTGGAGATTCAGGGAAGAGGCTCTTACTCATCCCAGTTGAGTCAGAGTTCCTCAGGTGAGGAACCAGACTGCCTGGTTCATGCACAGAGCAGGGCCATGCTCTGAGTTCAGGTTGGTGGAGATGTCCTGAACAGGGGACCCCCAACCTGACAACCAGTGCTCAGGTTCCATGTACACACTAAGTAGATGTGAAGATTGTGGTAAGGTGAACTATATTTGTAGCAAAATCTATATAACTTTAATCTTCAATTAGAGATTAAAAAAAAAAACTCACAAGTTGGAATTGACCAAACAAACAAACATCCATAAGGCACTGGACACAGTTTCACTACTGAGTTCATTCCAACATTTAAAAATCAAAAGGTTTTATTTTTAAAAACTCTTTGAGAGTTCTTTTTATGCATTAAAACTTCATCATTTGTTTTCAAAGCTAAACTGATAACATTTAAGGAGGCTATTTCAAAAACATTAGTGCTAAATTGCATATGAATAAACATAAAAAATTAAGTGAAATAATAACAAGTGTGAAGGAATTACCATTAAAGGGCAAAATACCCCACTATTATAGCTATTACTAGAGGCCCAGTGCACAAAAATTTGTGCACTCGGTGTAGGGGAGGGAGGGGGGAGTCCCCCAGCTCGGCCTGTGCCCTCTCACAGTCTGGAACCCCTCGGGAGATAACGACCTGCTGGCTTAGGCCTGCTCCCAGGTGGCAGAGGACAGGCCCAATCCCTAAGTGCAGCCCCTGGTCAGGCTCAGAGCAGGGCCGATTGGGGAGTTGGGGCGCCGCCCCATCATGCATAGAGCAGGGAGGATCGGGAGGTTGCAATGCCACCCTCAGTCACGCTCAGGGTAGACTGATTGGGGGGTTGGGGCACCGCCCCCTGTTACACTCAAGGCAGGGTCAATGGGGAGGTTGTGGCGCCACCCCGTCACGCACAAAGCAGGGCCGATCAGGGGTTTGGGGCGCTGCTCCCTGTCACTCACAGAGTAGGGCCGATAGGGGAGCTGGGGCACTGCCCCCTGTCACACACAGAGCAGGGTGGATCAAGGGGTTGGGGCGCTGCACCCTGTCACACTCAGGGCAGGGCCAATGGGGAGGTTATGGCTCTACCCTGTCACACACAGAGCAAAGCCGGTGGAGGGGGGTTGGGGCGCCACCCTCTATTACCCACAGAACAGGGCCGATCAAGGGGTTGGGTCGCCACCACTGTCACACTCGGGGCAGGGCCGATGGAGAGGTTATGGTTCTACCCTGTCACACACAGAGCAGGGCCGATCAGGGGGTTGGTGCGCTGCACCCTGTCACACACAGAGCCGCAGGGCAATCGGGGGATTGGGGAGCTCCCCCCCTATCAGACACAGAGCAGGGCTGATCAGGGGGTTTGGGCGCTGCCCCCTGTCACGCTGATCCCGGTGCTGGGAGGCATATTACCCTTTTACTATAGAGGATAGAGGCCTGGTGCATGGGTGGGGGCCAGCTGGTTTGCCCTGAAGTGTTTCCTGGAACAGGGTGGGGGTCCCCACTGGGGTGCCTGGCCAGGCTGGGTGAGGGGCTGAGGGCTGTTTTCCCGCTGGCAGTTGACTAAAAGCTCCCAACCGCTCCTTGTTTTCTTTTTTTTTTTTTTTTTTTTATTCTGGGCCAGCTTTAGCTCTGAGGCCTCGCTGCTGAAAACATGGATACAATGTTGTGGTCCGGGGCTGACTGAAAGCCGGTTTTGTTTAGCTTCTTATTTGCAACATAGTAATAGTTACTTAGAGTTGCAGTTGAGAGGCCGGCAAGTGAGGCAGGGAACGTTGGAGTCTGCAGTTCCTGGAGGAAGCAAGCCTCCCTTTTCGCTTCAGTGCATGGCTGCCGGCAGCCATCTTGGCTGACAGTTAATTTGCATAAGGATACGCTGATTAGCCAATGGGAAGGGTAGCGGTCATATGCCAATTACCATGTTTCTCTTTTATTAGTGTAGATTATGTAACTAGAGACCCAATGCATGAAATTCGTGCAAGGGCTTGGCCCCCGCTGCCACGACCGGGGCCCTCGGCCTCAGCCCCCACCCGCTGTGGCTTTTATTATTATAGATGTTTTCTAAAGGTTCTATCTAATAAAATTATTTATTATAAACAAAGAATATATACAAATATTAAGAATGGAGAGTAACACTTTTTATTGACAACAATTTGATTCTTGCCCAGGAAAGCAAAGTTGACCTCGTGAAAAATTATTGTTCAGTAAAATGGCCAGGAACTAAAGAAATAATTTGAATTCACCAATGTATTAACATTGTTTCAACATCTAGTTGAGCTTTGTAAAAAAAAAAAAAAAATACAAGGGTGATTCAATTACAGGAAATTTATATTATTCATAATTTTAATGTACTTATCTTAAAAAGACAGAAAAAACATTTCATATAAACATTTGAATTAGATTATTTTTATAGACTGTTTTTAGAGAAGTTTTACATTCACAGAATGAACTTAAAATGAAAGTACAGAATTTTTATATACCCCGTGCCCACACAAATTGATAGCCTCCCTTGCTATCATCATCCCTACCAGAGTAGTACGTTTATTACAATTGATGAAGCTACATTATTATCCAGAGTTTATGTTAGGTTCAGTCCTTCTGCAGTAAATTCCATAGGTTTGGGCAAATATATAATGGTATGTGTCCACCACTCTGGTATCATACAGGATAGTTTCAACTGCCCTAAAAATTATATGTGCTATCCATCCCTCTCAGGCTCCTAACCCATGGAAATATTTAACACCTGATATTTTTACTTTCTTCATAGTTTTACCACTTCCAGAATGTTATACAGTTGGAACCATACTAGTACAGTACACAGATTTTCAGGTTGTCTTCTTTCATTTATTAATCTGCAGTTAAGTTTCCTCCAGAGGGAGTAATGTCAGCAAGATGGTAGAATAGAAGGTCTCTCACTTATATACCTTCTCAACAACAATAATTTGTCAGCCATTTATAGAAAAAGTGTCTTTGTTGGAGCTTTGGGATCCAGGTAGAAAACTGAAACTCAGTATAGTCCAAGTCCAAGGAGGGCCCTTTTGGAAAGGCAGGCCTGTGCCCAAGTGGCTGAGTTGGTGACTGTGGTCCCAGTTACACACTAGGAAATAGCTCCATCTCCTGCTGGATTCCGTTGTGGCCCCATTTGGTCTTGGTCCTGCTACTAGCACCATAGGCCTCTGGCCCCAGGAAGAGTCATGCCTAATCATGCCTTGGGCAATAGACCCACAGTTTTTGGCCCAGGTTATGGACCATGAAATGATTCTGTGACACAGTTTCAGCTCCACTCACTTGTGATCTGGAAGCCCATGGAGGCAACCTCGCCAAACTCAGTCTTACTTTAGGTTCTGAGTTGGTCCTGAAATTGGACTCCAGTACCTCTAGCCACAGATCATGAACAGTTCTGCCTGCCAACTTTGGTCTGACAGCAGATCCCGAAATGGCTCTGTGACTCAGCTCCAGCCCCTCTCAGATATGTCTATGAGTAGTCCTGCCTTTTGGGAGACATGTGTGCCACTGTTCATCCTGAAGCATCCCTGGGGCTTGTTTAAGCCTTTCTCAGCCATTGTCCAGGGCCAGTTTCTTCCTGCCCTAGGATCCATCTAGTGATTTGGCAAGAGACATACTGTCCACACAACTGATAAGAGACACTCTGTGTACCCAACTGCAGGCCCTGAGTCAGACTCTTGTCCCCAAACCAGTCCTTCTGAGCAAGGTGCCAGATAAACTTTCAGACAGGATTCATGTATGCCTGAGGCCCTGGTTACAAGCCCACCAATAGCATACCCCACTGCAAACTACATGATCTTTAATTCCAAACACTAATATATTTCCTCTATGTCATGTCATTCTCTCAGAAAAAAGTTACAAGGATGTAAATTTTGATTTAATAAAGATGATAATTTTGAACTGTTAAAACTGGCAAAAAAAAAAAAACAGAATATTTGCACTGACATAAGTTGTAACTTTAAAAGAGTTGAAATTAAAATGTGTCAAAGTGCTTGTTCATTTTGGGGCTTCTAATTTTGATGAGTCTAGTTACCTTTAGAAACTTCAGGATTGGAGACACAAAACGTTTTTCCTACAAAGATGGTGATAGTTTTGATGGTGGAAGTAGTGGAGTGTTACCATTCAGCATGTTAACTGATCATTTTTGTGTCTTTCTAGTTTTGTAATATTGCAATCATGGTTGACAAAGTCAGTGTGGTATAGTGAACACTAGAGAAATTCACTCATTACTTCAGTGATCCTCAACAAAACCACTTAATTTTTCATAAATTTATTTATTAATTTGTATAACAGTGGAAATGCTACCTTTACCTACAAATTACAGAATACTTAGATGGTGCATAATATTAAGGAGAAAAAAAATAAAAGGACTAGAAAGAAATAAACAGAACACTCATTACTCTCAGATTAAATAATTTTTACATAAAAAGTCCAAAATAATATACATATAATGATTTAAATTAATAAGACAACTTAGCAATATTAAGAGAAAAAGAACAATGCATAAAAATAAATTTCCATTTAATAACAATAAAAATATAATAGTTTTTAAAAATAACATTTGCCTAAATATATCAAATAGTTAATACATTTAATAAATACGTAAAAAATGCAGAGCATTGTGAAACATTAAATAAAATTAAAGACACAAATGAAGAAATATACCTCATTCATGAATCAAAAGACTCAACATTGTACAGATATCAATTTTTCCTAAATCTATATAAAAGCCAAGTGACCTGAACTATGGAATGACCAGAACGACCGGAACAACCAGTGGCTATGATGTGTACTGCGGCCCTGATTGGGGGAGGGGCCGGCCAGCCAACCTCCCATATCCCCTCCCCCCTGCTGGTCGGCCTGATCAGCCCCCATTGGGGCAGGCTGGTGGGACCCCACCTGTGCACAAAGTCATGCATCAAGCCTCTAGACTATATAATAAAGGCCTCAGAGACCCTTACTGCAGAACTACCAGAACAACCAGTCACTATTATGCACACTGACCACCATGGGACAGACGCTCAATGCAGGAGCAGCACCTTGGTGGTCAGTGCACTCCCACAGGGTGAGTGCAGCCCAACCAGAAGCGGGGCTCACGGTTGGCAAGCACAGCTGCCACAGCAGGAGACTCTCCCAACTCTGTGGCAGCACTACTGAGCATTGGCAGCAGGCACAGAGGGCCAGGATGAGCAAGAGCGGTGCAGCACCCAGCCCTGATTCGGGCTCCTCCCTGGCTGCCTGCCAATTGGGAAACTACTACATCCTTTGGGGGATGTCCTACTGCCAGTTAGGCCCGATTCTGCAGGGATCAGGACTAAGCCGGCAGTCGGACATCCCCCAATGGATCCTGGACTGCGAGAGGGATGTCTGACTGCCAGCTTAGGCCTGATCCTGGTGCCATTCTCTGTAGAAGCCATTTAGTCTGAACAACTCAGTGACTCAGGGAAGCACAGGGAACTCAGGGTGAGCCTGCCTCTGCGCTTGACTCACCCACTTGATGGTGTTCGCAGGACAGAACATGGTGGTTCAGCCCATGCACATGCAGCAACTGCTGAAGCTCAAGCAGCAGGCCGTGAAACAGCAGAAGGAAAACAGACAAACATCAGAACTAGACTCTGAGATGACTGAGATGTTGGAATTATCATATTGAAAATGTAAAATAACTATGATTAAAATGCTAAGGGCTATTACGGAAAAAGTGTGCATCATCTATTCCATATAATAGCCATTCATATGCTACAATCCATTATATGGAAGAACATATAGAAAATGTAAACAGAGAGATGAAAAATCTTAGAAAAAATAACAAGGAAATGCCCCAAATTAGAAACACTGTAACAGAAATGCAGAACGCTTTTGATGAGTCCATCAATAGGCTAGACACAGGCAAGGTAAGAATCATTGAGCTTTAAGAAATGTCAATGGAAATTTCTAAGATCAAACTATTAAGAGAAAAAAGAAGGAAAGATAAAACAGACTATCCAAACTCTGTAGAACAATTACAGGAGATGTAACCTATACCCCATATGAATACCAGAAGGAGAAGAGAGAGAGAGAGAAAGAGAGAGAGAAAGAGAGAGAGAGAGAGAGAGAGAGAGAGAAAGAGAGAGAGAGAGAGAAAGAGAAAGGAAGGAAGGAAGGAAGGAAGGAAGGAAGGAAGGAAGGAAGGAAGGAAGGAAGGAAGGAAAGAAGATGTTTGAAATAATAATGGCTGAGAATTTCTCAAAATTAATAATGGACATCAAGCTAGTTACAAAAAAACTCATAGAACACTAATCAGAATAAATACTAAAAACAAACAACTACACCAGGTATATTTTATTCAAACTGAACAAAAAGACAAAGAAAATCTGGAAAGAATCAGATGAAAAAATCATCTTACTTGTAGAGAAGCAATGTTAAGACTTACATCAGATTGCTCTTCAGAAACAATGCAAAGAAAAGAATGAAAGCAAAAATTAGTGTTCAAAGAAAAAGAAACACTAACCTAGAATTTCATACCCAGCTAAAATTATCTTTCAAAATTAATGAAGAAATAAACACTTTCTTAGACAAACAGAAATTGAGGAAATTTGCTGCCAGTAAATGTAACTTGACAGGATGTTAAAGTTCTTCTGAGGAAAAAATAATAATATAGGTTAGAAAATTGGATCTCCATAAAGAAAGAAAGAGCATCAGTGAAAGAATAAATGAAGATAAATAAAATCTTGTTATTATTATTATTTTTTTTAATCTTTAATTTCTTTATTGGTTAAGGTATTACAAGTGTGTCCTCATCTCCCCCATTAACCCCCAACCCCTGCCCCCACTCATGCTCTCATCCCCCTGTTGTCCATGCATTATGCTAAGTGAAATAAGCCAGTCAGAGAAAGATAAATACCACATGATCTCACTCATTTGTGGAATATAGAGAACAACATAGACTGATGAACAGGGACAGATCCAAAGACAGAATAACAGCAATCACACTACCAATCCCCAGAGGGAAAGTAGGGGAGGGTGGGGGTAAGGGGAAGAGATCAACCAAAGGATTTGTATGTGTGCATATAAGCCAAACCAATGGACTTGTTATTATTCTTAATTGGTATAATAGATAACAATATTTCCAAAGTAACAATACCAATAAAATATTCATCTTATAAATAAGTGAAATAATGGCAGCAATGTTATAAGGAATGAGACTGAATACTCTGCTATTGGGTCATTGTAGTACCCATGAAGCAGTATACTGTTATTGAAAGATGAACTTGGATTAATTGTAAATGTACATATGAACTCTAGGGCAATCACTAAAAATGTTTCTTTTTAAGTATATTTTATATGCTCTAAGTATCAAGAGAATAATTGATATGACAGGAGAGGAGAGAAATAAAACAAACTTCAGTATTTAAAAATTTGAAATCATACATTCTCTAACCACAATGGGATTAAACTAAAAATCATTAACAGAAAGATAACAGGGGGAAAAAACACTTGGGAACTAAATAAAACAATTCTAAATAATCCATGGATTGAAGTAAAGATTTCAAGGTAAATATAAAAGATACATTAAAGTGAATGAAAATAAAAGTTTGTGGGATACAGCTAAAGCAGTCCTGAGAAGAAATTTAAAGCATTCAATGCATACATTGATAAAAGAGGAAAGAACTCATATCAATAAGGTAAGCTTCCATCACAAGAACCTAGAAAAAAATCAAAAGAAAAAAATAATAAAGATAAAAATAGAAGCATTTAAATTAAAACAGGAAAACAAATAATATCAATAAAACAAAAGACTATTGTTTTTTTTTTTTTCTTAAAGATCAATAAGATGACAAACTTCTGGCAAGACTGACAGAAATAAAGGGATATACAGATTACTAACATTGGGAATGAAAAAAGGGCTAACTGTTCAGATTCTGCTGATGACAACAAGATAATGAAGGGATAAAACACATAAATTTGATACTCCAGACTAAATGAAACACTTTCTCAAAAAATATAGGCTTTCACAGTTCACCCAATATGGAATAATATGACTAGCCCTATGATTTTTTATAAAATTGAACTCAAAATTTTAAATTCTCCAAAAAAGAAATTTCCTGGCCCAGATTCTATCAAATGTTGAAGAAGAACTATTTGTACACAATCTCTTCCAGAAAATACAATTAATTGTTTTAATTCTCCCCCAAGGAGTGAGGATATTTTTCCCATTGATTTTAAGACAGTGGAAGGGAGGGGAGAGGGGAAGAGAGAGAGGAGAGGGAGTGAGAGAGAGAAAAACATCTATGTGAGAGACACATAGATTGGTTTCCTCTCACATGTGCCCCAATCGGTGCTGGGGATCAAACCTACAACCCAGGTATCTGCCCTTGACCAGATACTCATAACCCTCTGGTGTGGAGGCTGAATCTCTAACCATTGGGCGATGCCTGGCCCAGGCTTCCCAATTAATTTTATGAAACTAATGCTGCTCTGATACCAAACCAGTACAAAAAAGCAAAAATTAAAAATTCTAAAGAGTAGTATTCTTGATTAATATAAGCATAATCCTATATAATAAAGAGGTAATTGCAAATTAACCCTCACACCCTCACAAGATGGCTGCCTATGACCAGGCCGGCAGAGGGGTTAGTGAGGGATGACCAAATGACTGAACAGCAGGCTGCATGGGGCAACCAGGCCAGTGGGGGGGGGGGGCGTGAGGGGTGACCAGGCTGCAGAGGGGGACAGTTGGGGGGGACCAGGCTGGCAGGGGGGACAGTAAGAGGCAAGCAGGCTGGCAGGGGAGGGAGTTAGGGGCAACCAGGCTGGTGGGAGGGTGCAGTTGGGGATGACCAAGCCTGCAGGGGGGGCAGTTGGGGGCAATTAGGCTGGCAGGGGGACCAGTGAGGGGTGACTAGGCTGGCAGGGGGGCAGTTGGGGGCATCCAGGCTGGCAGAGGAGGGTAGTTGGGAGTGACCAGGTAGGCAGAGGGTGCAGTGAGGGGTGACCAGGCCGGCACGCAGAAGCATTGACGGGCAATCAGGCCAGCAGGGGGCGCAGTTAGGGATGACCAAACAGGCAGGCAGGTGAGCGATTAGGAGCCAGCAGTCCAGGATTGTGAGAAGGATATCCGACTGGGATCGGGCCTAAACCGAAAGTCAGACATCCCCTGAAGGGGCCCAGATTGGAGAAGGTGCAGGCTGGGCTGAGGGGACCCCTTCCCATGCATGGATTTCGTGCACTGGGCCTCTAGTAGTCTTATAAAATAGAATTTAGCAATATTTATAAAGAATTATGCACCGCCCTGACCAGTTTGGCTCAGTGGATAGAGCATAGGCCTGTGGACTGAGGGGTCCCAGGTTTGATTCTGGTCAAGGGCATGTACCTTGGTTGTGGGCACATCCCCAGTGGGAGGTGTGCAGGAGGCAGCTGATCGATGTTTCTCTCTCATCGATGTTTCAAACTCTCTATCCCTCTCCCTTCCTCTTTGTAAAAAATCAATAAAATATATTTTTAAAAAAAGAATTATGCACCATTACCAAGTGGGATTTATTATAGGTATGCAAGGCTGGTTCAACATTAAAAACAAAACAAAACAAAAATCAATCACTGTAATTCGCCATATTAAAATGCTAAAAAAAATCACATGATAATATCAATTGATACATTAAAAAGTAGTTGATAAAATTCAAAACCCAATCATGATAAAAACTCTAAGAAAAATAAGAATAAAGGGAACTTCTTTAATTTGATAAAGAACATCTACAAAAAAAAAACAAAACCTACAGCTAACATATCTAAAGGTGAAAGTCTAAATTTTTCTCCATTACAATTGGGAATTAGGCAAAAATGTACAATCTCACCACTCTCATTCATTATGGTACTAGAAGTTCCAGCCAGAATAATAGTGAAAGGAAAGAAAATAACAAATATATAGATTACTAGAGGCCTGGTGCACAAAAATTTGTGCACTGCGGCAGGGGGGGGGGGTCCCCCAGCCAGGCCTGTGCCCTCTCGCAGTCTGGGACCCCTCGGGAGATAACGACCTGCTGGCTTAGGCCTGCTCCCGGGTGGCAGAGGGCAGGCCCAATCCCTAGGTGCAGCCCGTGGTCAGGCTCAGAGCAGGGCCGATTTGGGAGTTGGGGCGCCGCCCCGTCATGCACAGAGCAGGATGGATAGGGAGGTTGCAATGCCACCCTCAGTCACGCACAGGATAGACTGATTGGGGGGTGCTCAGGATAGACTGATTGGGGGGTTGGGGCACCGCCCCCTGTTACACTCAAGGCAGGGTCAATGGGGAGGTTGCGGCGCCACCCCCTGTCACGCACAGAGCAGGGCCGATCAGGGGGTTGGGGCACTGCCCCCTGTCACTCACAGAGCAGGGTCCATCAGGGGGGTTGGGGCGCTGCCCCCTGTCACTCACAGAGCAGGGCCCATGAGGGGTTTGAGGAGCTCCCCGCTGTCACTCATAGAGTAGGGCCGATAGGGGAGCTGGGACACTGCCCCCTGTCACACACAGAGCAGGGCGGATCAAGGGGTTGGGGTGCTGCACCCTGTCACACTCAGGGCAGGGCCAATGGGGAAGTTATGGCTCTACCCTGTCACACACAGAGCAAGGCCCGTGGAGGGGGGTTGGGGCGCCACCCTCTATTACCCACAGAACAGGGCCGATCAGGAGGTTGGGGCGCCACCACTGTCACACTCAGGGCAGGGCCGATGGAGAGGTTATGGTTCTACCCTGTCACACACAGAGCAGGGCCCGTGGAGGCGGGGGGTTGGTGCGCTGCACCCTGTCACACACAGAGCAGGGCCGATCAGGGGGTTGGTGCGCTGCACCCTGTCACACACAGAGCCGCAGGGCAATTGGGGGATTGGGGAGCTCCCCCCCTATCAGGCACAGAGCAAGGCTGATCAGGAGGTTTGGGGGCTGCCCCCTGTCACGCTGATCCCGGTGCCGGGAGCCTCGCTGCTCCGCTGATCCCGGTGCCGGGAGGCATATTACCCTTTTACTATATAGGACAGAGGCCTGGTCCACGGGTGGGGGCCGGCTGGTTTGCCCTGAAGGGTGTCCTGGATCAGGGTGGGGGTCCCCACTGGGGTGCCTGGCCAGGCTGGGTGAGGGGCTGAGGGCTGTTTTCCCGCTGGCAGTTGACTAAAAGCTCCCAACCGCTCCTTGTTTTCTTTTTTTTTTTTTTTTTTTTTATTCTGGGCCAGCTTTAGCTCTGAGGCCTCACTGCTGAAAACATGGATACAATGTTGCGGTCCGGGGTTGACTGACAGCCGGTTTTGTTTAGCTTCTTATTTGCAACATAGTAATAGTTGCTTAGAGTTGCAGTTGAGAGGCGGGCAAGTGAGGGGGGCGGGGGGGACACGTTGGAGTCTGCAGTTCCTGGAGGAAGCAAGCCTCCCTGCTCACTTCAGTGCATGGCTGCCAGCCGCCATCTTGGCTGACAGTTAATTTGCATAAGGATACGCTGATTAGCCAATGGGAAGGGTAGCGGTCGTACGCCAATTACCATGTTTCTCTTTTATTAGTGTAGATAAAGGAAGAAATAAAATTATCCTGACTTGTAGAGGACATGATTATCTCAGCAGGAACATGGCCCTGTTGACACCTTGGTTTCAGGCTTCTAGCCTCCAGAACTGTGAGAGAGTAAATTTCTGTTTTCATAAGGCTCCCAGTTTGTAGTACTTTGTAGCCCCAGGAAACTGATACATACCCATCAAATAGTCCTTTAATAAAATATAGGATAAATTATGTGTTCATGTTAAGGCCCTTATTTTAAAATGTATTACATTATTTTTATCAACAAATATAGGATAAATTTACTTTGGGAAAATAATAGAATCTAAGTAAAACATTCTGTCCCATTTCTATTTTGGGAAATTTTTATATACTGTTATGCTTACATAACTAATCTCAAATTATTTGTATACAGCTTCATAGAGATTTAGCTTTATGAATATTTCTTTGTGGGAGAGACCTATAGGGCTCTTTATGAAGTTGAAAAAACACAATAAAATGATTCTGAGATATTTTGTGAGTCTATATAAAGTTAGTATCATTAAAACTTTATTAAGTGCCACTGGTTATCCAGGCACTATAAGCTTGTGCTTTCACATATGACATCTCATTTAAATTTAAATTATTTATTTTTCAAAGTATTTGAGGTTCAAGAAGTATGAAGGCTGTCCCCAAACACTGTAGTAAGGGGCAGTTGCCTAAATTCAAAATTGGGTGTTCTCAGCTCTAATCCAACACTTCTATTTTACTATGTAAATGCACCTTATTTGATTGGTCAATTAATTAAAATAGTTAAAATATTTCATTAAATAAATATTAACTGGACCTTATGATAAACACATGTATTTTTCTTTAAATCATTTGTAAATATTTTCATAAGTCTTCTCAAATTCTTTTTTTAAATTTTTATTTAACTTTCAATTACAGCTGATATTCAAAATGATTTTGTATTAGCTTCTGGTGGCAAACTTCATGGCTGTTAAACAATCACATACCCACCTGGTACCATACATAGTTGTTACAATATTATTGATATACTAGAGGCCCGGTGCATGAAATTAATGCACTGGGGTGGGGGGGAGGGGGGTGTCCCTCATGCCAGCCTGCATCCTCTCCAATCTGGGACCCCTCAGGGGATGTCCGACTGTTGGTTTAGGCCCGATCCCTGACCAGCAGTCAGACATTGCTCTCACAATCCAGGATTGCTGGCACCCAACTGCTCACCTGCCTGCCTGCCTGATTGCCCCTAAAAGCTTCTGCCTGCCAGCCTGATCACCCCCTAAACACTTCCTTGTCAGCCTGATTGACACCTAACTGCTCCCCTGCCAGCCCGATCGTCCCCAACTGCTCTCCCCTGCTGGCCTGGTTGCCCTTAACTGCCCTCCCCTGCCGGCCATCTTTGTGGTGGCCATCTTGTGCCCACATTGGAGTGGCCATCTTGTGTGAGGGTGTGACCTTCAATTTGCATATTACCTCTTTATTATATAGGACTAGAGGCCTGGTGCATGAAAATTCGTGCACTGGGGGGATCCCTCAGCCCAACCTGCCCTGTCTCACAGTCTGGGAGCCCTCAGGGGATGTCTTAGCTGTCTCCCCCACCAGCCTGGTTGCCCCACGCAGCCTGCAGTTTAGTTGTTTGGTCATCCTTCACTAACCCCCTGCCGGCCTGATTGTAGGCAGCCATTTGTGAGGGCATGAGGGTTAATTTGCATATTACCTCTTTATTATATAGGATTCTAACAGATATGAAGTGACATCTCATTGTAATTTTTATTTACATTTCCCTGATGATTAGTGAAGTTGAGCACCTTATTATGTACCTGTTGGTCATTTGTATGTCTCTGGAGATATTTATTCAATTTCTCTGCCCACTTTTTGATCAGATTCTTAGGGGATATTGTTGTTGTTTTATTGGAATTTTTTTCTTACTATTGATTTGTATGACTTCATCATATATTTTGGATATTAATCACATATAATTTGCAAATATTTTCTCTCATTCTGTAGGTTGGTTTTTTATTTGCTGATTGTTTCTGTTGCTTTACAGAAACTTTTTAGTTTGATGCAGTCACACATTTATTTTTGCTTTTGTTTTTTGTGTTTTCGGTGCCAGATTAAAACAAATAAACAAAAAACTGTGGCCAAGATCAATGTAAAGGAGCTTTTTCTCTATATTTTTTCAATTTCAGGTCTTATGTTTACCCATTTAATTGATTTCAAGCCAATTTGTTTGTTTGTTGTAAGATAGGAGTTCGATTTCATTCTTTTGCATGTTGTTATCCAGTTTTTCAACATCATATATTAAAAAAGCAATCTTTTCCCAACTGAATATTCTCAGCTCACTAGTGGACCATAAATACTAGAGTTTATTTCTGGATTCTCAATTCTGTAGTGGTATACCATAGGTGGTATGCTTTTGTTCCCCTTTTGTCTATCTTTTCTGAATCTACCATAAGTTTTGCTTTGTGGTTGCCATGAAGCTTATATAATACATTTTGTGGATAAAGCAACTTAACTTCAATCGCATAAAAATTGTACTCTTTGTTCTCCCTGCTTTTATGCTTTTGCTGTCACAATTTACATGTGTTTATATTATGTATCCAATAACAAATTATTGTAGCTATAATGATTTTAATACTTTTGTCCTTTAAGCTTTCTACTAGAGTTAAGTGGTTAACACATAACCATGTTACAGTATTCCGAATTTAACTATATACTTACCTTTACCAGTGTATTGCATATTTTCATATGTTTTCATGGTACTAATTAGCATCCTCTTGTTTCAGCTTAAAGAACTTCTTTCGACATTTCTTGTAAGGTAGGTCTAGTTGTGATGAACTCAGAATTTGTTAGGAAGTGTTTTTCTAACTTACATTTCTGAAAGACACATTTGCTGGATAAAGTTTTCTTGGTTGGCATTTTCTTTCTTTTGTGGGGTTCACAACATTGACAACTGTGTGGTCCAACACTGAAGTGGATCCATAGTGGCTGCAAGGGTTTTTGGGATCCTCATTGGTACCTCCAGATCCATCAGTCTGGGAAAAGAGAAGGCAGCATTGGTGGCTTGAACTGGTGTGCACACACTCAGCTATGCAAACCAGCTATAAATCCTCCTGTAGTGACAAGGGCCAGTTGCAGAACCAAAGGTAGTGGTGGGAGCCAGAAGGAATCAAGGATCAGGGATGTGAGTGAAATGGCACCTGTGGGGGCTCTTGCTGTCAGTGTACATTGCTATGGTTGCTAGAGTTCATCATGGTTGCATGGTGGTAGAAGCTAGTAATGTGGGTTGTGTCAGGGTTGTGTAAGTGCATAGCTGGAGGGGCTAGATGCATGTGAATACAGTGGTGCAGGCCAATAACAGAAGACAGAGCCTCATCTTGGCCAATGAGCAGTTGTGGGGGTCTTGGCTTTCATGTTTTCCTCCATGGCTTCACAGTCTCCCTGCTAGGTATGCACATGCAGTGGAGTCTGGGGATGCATGTAAAGCTAGTGGTGTGCAAGTGCATGGTTAGGGTTCAGGCTGACAACTTCTACTTGCACAGCCATAGAGGCTGGGGTTGGCTGTCAGTGTGGTTCCTAGGAGTTGGGGTAAAAATCTACAGGTGCCCATGGTGGCTGTGCTAGCCACTGGTTATTTTAGTGGTGAAAGTTTCTGGGTTTATCTACAGAGCAATTCACTGCTAACTGATAGCTCATGCTGCCTGGCTGCTTCTGCTTTTCTTCCTTGTTCCTGGCCATCTAGTCTCAGCTTTGCCAATCCGGGTGGAGTAAAACTGAGTGGGACCTTTGTGGATTGTCCTTAAAGGCTGGGGAAGCTGGTCACTCATCCACTTTCCTTTCATAGAGGGGGATTCTATAATGGGAAGTTCCCTGCTGGTGCCAAACAGTGCAGGATTGGTAGATGTGGTGATGCAGGCAAAACAAAGATCTTCCTTCCCTGTTTATACAGTTATTCTCCAGATTCCACTGTGTAGCAAAAATCTCTTAAGTGAATTCCAGAGCTGTCCTAGAGCTATTTTTGTTTGTGGATAACTGTCTAATTGTTTATCTTTGTGGGAGAAACAGAGACTGGGGTCTCCTATGCTGCCATTTTGGTAAAGTTATCACTCTAATTACTTCAAATAAATCTTCATTTGAAAGACAGTTTTGAGGCATTGTGGTGGTCCAAAGCTGAGACAGATGCAGATCCAATCTGTAACACAAATTTGGTAGAAACTATAATCTAAATATACAAATACTATAATGCAATGTAGACATTGGTGTGGTACTGGTAAATTGAAGTGGGAATTCTTAGAAGTAATAATAATTTTCTGACAACTTACTCTGTTCCAGACATTGAGCTAATTACCGTATCATCTCTATCAGCTTTGCTTCCATTGCAAAGATGAGGTGACTGAAGCTTAAGCAAGTGAAGTAATTTGTCATTGGTAACATCCAATCTAATAAAAAAGTGATATACAAATTGACCATAACTCTAGCACACAAGATGGCTGCCCCCATGTGGACACAAGATGGCCACCACAAGATGTCCAGCAGGGGAGGACAGTTGTGGGTGATCAGGCCAGCAGGGGAAGGACCAGGCCTTAGAGGGAGGGCAGCTGGGGGCAACCAGGCCAGCAGGGGAGAGCAGTTAGGGGTGACCGGGCTGGTAAGGGAGAGAAGTTAGGGGTGACCAGGCTGGCAGGGGAGGGCACTTTGAGGCAATCGGGCTGGCAGGGGAGTAGTTAGGCATCGATCAGGCTGGCAGGGGGGTGGTTAGGGGTGACTGGCAGGCAGGAGAGCGGTTGGAAGCCCACAGTCCTCGATTGTGAGAGGGATGTCCGACTGCCCGTTTAGGCCCACTCCTGGTGGGATCAAGCTTAAACAGGCAGTCGGACATCCCTTGAAAGGTCCCAGATTGGAGAGGGTGCAGTCTGGGTGAGGGACACACACCCTTCCTTCCCTCCCCATGCACGAATTTCGTGCACTGTGCCTCTAGTTTCTAATAATGCTAGAAGGAGGATTTAAACTCAGAATTTCCTGAATTTAGAATTTATGCTTTGAATAACACCTTTGTTGCTTTTTCTTGTAAGAAGAGTTCTCTGATTCCCCTGGTTTTAGGATATGACTTTATATACTGATTATTTGTATAGATGGGTGTAAGTTGAAAATTACAGTATCGGGTAATATTTTTACTTACCATACTGTCATTCTAAGTGTATAGTGGGTGAAATGAATTTTTTTTTCACAGTTTTGGATACTTTCTTATTACCAATAGATCTCAATATATTTTGAAAGTTTCTCTATTCCTTCTAAAATGCAATAAATATGCAATTTTTTCATAAATGTATTCCTGTGTTGTTATTGTGTTCAACCTTTAGTCAACATTTAGTCAACATTTATTCAATCTCCATATCACTTATTAACCAAATATCCCTTAGGCTCACATCTTCTACAGTTTTTCAGAGCATCTATATATATATAAACTAGTGCCAAGTAATGAAGGATTGTAAGGACAATCATGATAAGAACATCCCATTGATGGTAACCTAAAGTTTCCTAGCACTTTTTCTTCCATTACCCAGACTTTCAGCTCCAATTTTTCATTCTATCTCCAACCTCATCATTGAAAAATGTATCAAACCACCCAAACCACTTGCCTACAGCTTGAGCCATACCTGGTTCTCTGTAGAATGAATACTGAGGAGTGTGGATTTCAAAGGACAACTCCACTGGTCTTCATCCCCCATTGTTTGAGACAGATACAAACAGTGCTAGAAGGAAGAGATGGCTTCCATTTTCCATTCTAATTATTATAGGTTTGATCATGAGTGACTAGAGACTGGGACCCATTTTCTTCACACTTTCTGTTGTTACGATGTAAAGAATGAATAAAGGCATAAGACATTTTAGTTTAGAAAAAGATTGCATGAGCAAAATGTCGAGGTGGGAAAGCTTAGAGAAAATAACAGTGATGCCATTGTAATAACCTGGTTATTATTTAACAGGAAAGGAGTGAAAGGAGAGACCAGATAATATAAGCATGCCATTTATATAGCTTTGCCAAAAGCTGCACTTTCTCTAAGTCTATTCCCTGCTGATTGATGGGAGAAGGGACTGGGACAGGACAAAGGCAGTTTAGACACATGCCCAGTAAGGTCTAAATGACATGGGAAGATGCTTGACAGTCAAGCACACCTTGAAACAGGTAATTGGCCAGGATGCAAGTATGAGAAATCTGAATATTTAAACTGCCAAACAACTGAAGTTCTCTCTCTTCTTTCTCAGCCCACACCCACCCCAGGCTTTTCTTGCTCTCCTGCTACAGAAGGCTGTGCTTCCCTGTGCCCACATGTTTCACAGACATGTTGGACTCTACATATGGACTAATAGACTTTAGTCTGGCCTGAATGCTGAACTAAACCTGCTGCTGCAACATGGAACGGGAACTCTGAACACTGCCCTGTATCTGGGTCTGCTGGAACCCCAGCTGCACCCTTTCCAGGACTGGCTTAAGGGGCAAGAAACTTTGGAACCACACCAATAAAATCTTCCACATCCAATTCTCCCATGGAGGCTTCTGAAAATCCTTATTTCAGTGTTAACCCAAGAACCTCCACCTCATTCCCACATTTGTCTGGAAAATCTGGCCCATTAATTTCTCCAGTACCACCAAGAAGAGCTTTCCTTTCTGTTCTCCAGGAAATGAAATATTTGCAATCTAATTCAGGAGGATAAAGGGAACTTTAAAAATAATTACACATCAAATATTAAGGTGATTATTCTTTTATTATTTATAAGTCTTTATAAAGCAGAAGGATTATCCATTTAGTATAACTTAAGTAAAAACTACCTAACATTATGCTTTATGTATTTAACATTCTTAATAAATTCTTGAGGAGAAGATGAGTAAGTGATGAAAAGAAAAATTTATGATCAATATGGAGTCATTTTCCTTTTTTCTAAATTTAAATTCTTTACAGTTTAAAGTATTACATAAATCTTCTTTTTCCCCCCCGTTGACCACTCCCCTGCTGCCCCCAACCCCCAGCATGTGCCCTGACCCCCCTACCCTGTCTATGCACATAGGTTTTGCCCATATGCATGCATACAAGTCTTTGGTTGATCTCTTACCCCTTCACTCCCAGCCTTCCCTCATAGGTTGGACAGTCTGTTCTATGCTTCAAAGACTCTGGTTCTATTTTGGTTCCTCAGTTTATTTTATTCATTATATTCCACAAATGAGTGAGATCATGTGATATTGATCTTTGACTGGCTTATTTCACTTAGCATAATGCTCTCCAGTTCCATCCACACTATTGCAAATGGTAAGAATTCCTTCTTTTTTTTAAAAAAAATATTTTTATTGGTTTCAGAGATGAAGGGAGAGGAAGAGAGATATATAAACATCAATGATGAGAGGGAATCATTGATTGGCTGCCTCCTGCACGCCCCCCACTGGGGACTGACCCTGCAACCCAGGCATGTGCCCTGGACTGGAATTGAACCTGGGACCCTTGAGTCCATAGGTTGACGCTCTATACACTGAGCCAAACCAGCTAGGGCTAATTCCTCCTTTTTTACAGCAGCATAGTATTCCATCGTGTATGTACCAGATTTCTAATCCACTCATCTGCTGATGGGCACTTAGGCTGTTTCCAAATATTAGCTATTGTAAATTTACAATAGCTATGAACATAGCTATGAATGCTGCTATGAACATAGGGGTGCATACATCCTTTCTGATTGGTGTTTCTGGTTTCTTGGGATATATTCCTAGAAGTGGGATTCCTGGGTCAAATGCAAGTTCCATTTTTAATTTTTTGAGGAAATATCATACTGTTCTCCACAGTGGCTTCACCAGTCTACATTCCCACCAGCAGTGCAAGAGGGCTCCTTTTCTCTGCACCTCTATAGCACTTGTCATTTGTTGATTTTTTGATGATAGCCATTCTGACAGGTGTGAGACAGTATCTCGTTGTTTTGATTTTCATCTCTTGAATGATTAATGATTTTGAGAATGTTTTTATAAGTCTCTCAGCCTTTTGTACGTCTTCTTTTGAAAAGTGTCTATTTAGGTCCTTTGCCCATTTTTTTATTATATTGTTTATCTTCCATTTGTTAAGTTGTATGAGTTTCCTATAAATTTTGGAGATTAAACCTTATTGGAAATAACATTGGCAAATATGTTCTCCCATGAAGTGGGCTTTCTTGTTGTTTTGTTGATGGTTTCTTTCTTTGTGCAGAAGCTTTTTATTTTTATATAGTCCCATTTGTTTATTTCCTCCTTGGTTTCCATTCCCCTAGGAGCTGTATCAGTAAAAATATTGCTACTACAAATGTTTGCTATTTTGCTGCCTATGGCTTCTTAAGTCCTTTATCCATTTTTGTGTATGGTATAAGTTGGTGTTCTAGTTTCATTTTTTTGCATGTATATATCCAATTTTCCCAACACCATGTATTAAAGAGACTATCTTGACTCTATTGTATGCTCTTGCCTCCTTTGTCAAATATTAATTGACCATAATGGCTTGGGATAACTCTGGGATTTCTTTTCTGTTCCATTGGTCTATATGTCTGTTCTTGTGCCAGTATCAGGCAGTTTTGAGAACAGTGGCTTTGTACTATAGCTTGATATCTGGTATTGTGATCCCTCCAATTTCCTTCTTCTTTTTCAAGATTGTTGCAGGATTCAGGGTCTTTTTTTATTCCAAATGAATTTTTGGAGAGTTTGTTCTAGGTCTTTGAAGTATGCCATTGGTATTTTAATGGAGAATGCATTGAATCTATAGATTGCTTTGGTAGTATGGACATTTTAATGCTGTTGATTCTACCAATCCATGAACATGACCTATTCTTCCATTTGTTTAGGTCTTCTTCTATTTCTTTTTCAGCATCCTGACATTTTTGAAATAGAGATCCTTTACCTCCTTGGTTAAATTTACTCCTAGGTATCTTAATATTTTTATGGCAATGTAAATGGGATTGTTGTTATGGTTTCTCTTTCTGTGAGTTAATTATTGGTATAAAAAAAAGCTACAGATTTATGGGTGTTGATTTGTATCCTGTTATATGACCAAATTCATTTATTAGTTCTAGTAATTTTTTGATGGAGACTTTAGGGTTTTAGATGTACAATATCATGTCATCTGCAAATAATGAGTTTCACTTCTTATTTTCCAATGCGGATGCCTTTTATTTCTTCTTCTTGTCTGATCGCTATGGCTAGCACTTCCAGGAGTGGTGAAAGTGGGCATTCCTATCTTGTTCTTGTTTTTAAGGGAAATGGTTTTAGTTTTAGCTTTTACCCATTGAGTATGATGTTGGCTGTAGGTTTGTCATACAAAGCTTTTATTATATTGAGGTATGATCCCTCTATTCCCACTTTGCTGAGAGTTTTTATCAAGAAAGGGTGTTTGATTTTGCATATATTAATATGATTACGTGATTTTTGTCTCTCAATTTGTTTATGTGATGTATCACGTTTATTGATTTTCAGATATTGTACCAGGCTTGAATTACTGGAATAAATGCTATTTGGTCATGGTGGTTGATCTTTCTAATGTAATGCTGGATCTGATTTGCTAGAATTTTATTGAGGATTGTAACATCTATGTTCATTAGGGATATTGGCCTGTTATTCTCTTTCTTTGTAGTGTCTTTATCTGGTTGTGGGATTAGGGTAATGCTGGCTTCATAGAAAGAGCTTGGAAGTGTGCCTTCTTCTTGACTTTTTTTGATTAGTCTGAGAAGGATAGGTTTTAGTTCATCTTTGAATGTTTGGTAACCTCTCCTATGAAGTCTTCTGGCCACGGGCCTATGTTTGCTGGAAGCTTTTTGATGATGCTTCAATTTGTTCCTTAGTTATCAGCCTATTGAGACTTTTTGATTCTTATTGATTGAGTTTTGTAAGGTCATATTTTTCTAGGAATATGGCCATTTCCTTTAGTTTGTTTAGTTTGTTGGAGTAGAGTTGTGATAGAAATTTTTAATAATCTTTTACATTTCTATGGGGTCTATTGTTATTTCATCTCTTTCATTTCTGATTTTGTTTATTTAGGTCCTCTGTCTTTTCTTCTTGGTGAACCTGGCTAGAGATTCATCTATCCTGTTTATAGATTCAAAGTACCAGCTCTTGGTTTTATTGATCTTTTGTATTGTATTTTTTGGTCTCTATTTGATTTATTTCTGCTGCTCTGATCTTCATTATCTCCTTTCTTCTGCTCACTTTCTGCTTTTCTTGTTGCTCTTTCTAATTCTTTATGTTGTAGAGTTAGATCATTTATTTCCAGTTTTTCTTGTTTTTTGAGGTAGGCCTGTAATGCTATAAACTTTTCTGTCAGTACTGCTTTCACTATGTCCCATAGGTTTTGGATTGTTGTGTTTTCATTGTAATTTGTTTCCAGGATTTTTTTTTAATCCTCACCAGAGGATATATATATATTTTTTCTCATTGATTTTCTGAGAGAGGGAAAGACAGAGAGAAACACTGATGTGAGAGAAACACATCGATTGGTTGCCTCCTGCAGGAGCCTCGGCCAAGGCCTGGACTGGGGAGGAACCTGCAACCTAGGTACGTGCCCTTAGCCAGAATCAAACCCAGGACCCTTTGGTCTGCAAGCCAACTCTCTATCCACTGAGCCAAATCGGCTAGGGCTCCAGGATGTGTTTAATTTCTTCTTTGATCTCTTCGGTAACCCAAACATTGTTTAAAAGCATGCTATTTGGAGAAACCAAGATGGCGGCATAGGTAAACACTGGAAATTGCTGCCTCCCACAACAACTTCAAAAATACAATGAAAAGACAAAAAGGACATCATCCAGAACTACAGGAAGGCTGGCTGAGTGGAAATTCTACAACTAGAAGGAAAGAGAAAAGCACACTGAGACTCAGAGGAGCTACGGAAGTAAAGTGCTGAGGTATGGAGGCTCGAGCGTGCGCAGAAAGGGGCTGGCACCTGAGGACACAGTAGTCTTTTTGAATCGGGAGGGAGTCACAAGCTCCCGACTGCTCTGAACTCCAGTTCCGGGAAGTCTCTGGGGAACCAGGACTCATACGGGGAGAAACTGGACTGTCTGGCAGCGGGCAGAACTCAGAACTTGAGGGCGGCTTTCCCTCAGAGGTGCTTGCAGCAATTACCGGGACACTGAGACCCGGGGCCCCTTAGGGCAAGGCTGAGGATCAGCCTTAGCTACTTGCTCCACCCTGTTGAATCCCTGAGACCCCACCTCACCCAGGCTGCAGCAGAGGCTTTTGCATAGGAATGCCCTGGCCCTTTGCAATCTGAAAATTATCTAACAAATTGCAGCTGGGCCAGACAGACCCAGAACTTCCAAGAGAAGGCCCAAGGCCCCACAGCAGCTTGCATTGCTTAACAGCTGGACCTCATCTTGGCACCTCTAAACCCCCAAAAAGGAAGGGGAATCTGCAGATCTCTTTGTAGCTCCTGTTGGGTAGCCTCTGGCAGAGGCTAAATTAGCACCTCCTTAGAGATCCAAGAGCCAGTGTACGCAGTGTTCAGAGTGGGACGATCCAGATTACAACTCCTCAGATCCATAAGGGACACACTCAGGGAGCAGACTCAGTGAGCACCAAAGCCTCACTGAAGCAAGTCTTGCCCCAAAAGGGTGTCTTCAGCACAGAAGTTATCCCACTGCAGACATAGCTGATTCTCACAGTCAATTGACCTGGAGGTCAATTCCTCCCAGTGATACCTACAACAATCAAGGCTTAACTGTAACAAGACTGTGCCCAAAGCCCACAAAGGGGAGCACCAAGAGTGTCCACCTCAGGTAATTGGGGAGACTGAGTCACTGGGCCTTATAGGACAACTAGCACAGAAAGCTACTCTGTCAACATAGGGAAGCAGCCAAAATGTGGAGACAAAGAAACAGGTTACAAATGACAGAAATGGAGGAAAGCAAACAACTTGATATAGAGTTCAAAACCACGGTTAATAAGTTTTTCAAAAATTTTCTGGAAACCGCTGATAAATTTAGTGAGACCCTGGAGGATATGAAAAAAGACCAACTAGAAATTAAGCATACACTGACTGAAATAAAGTATAATATACAGAGATCCAACAGCAGACAAGAGGACCCAAAGAATCAAGTCAAAGATTTGAAATAAGAAGAAACAAAAAATATCCAACCGGAAAAACAAAAAGAAAAAAGAATCCAAAAATATGAAGATAGTGTAAGGAGCCTCTGGGACAACTTCAAGTGTACCAACATCCGAATTATAGGGCTGCCAGAAGAAGAGAGAGGGCAAGATATTGAAAACTTATTTGAAGAAATAATGACAGAAAACTTCCCCTACATGGTGAAAGAAATAGACTTACAAGTCCAGGAAGCACAGAGAACCCCAAACAAAAGGAATCCAAAGAGGACCACAACAAGACAAATCATAATTAAAATTCCAAGAGAAAAAGACAAAGAGAGAATCTTAAAAGCAGCAAGAGAAAAAAAGTCAGTTACCTACAAGGGAGTACCCATATGACTGTCAGCTGATTTCTCAACAGAAACTATGCAGGCCAGAAGAGAGTGGCAAGAAATATTCAAAGTGATGAATAGCAAGAACCTACAACCAAGATTACTTTATCCAGCAAAGCTATCATTCAGAATTGAAGGTCAGATAAAGAGCTTCACAGATAAGAAAAAGCTAAAGGAGTTCATCACCACCAAACCAGCATTATATGAAATGCTGAAAGGTATTCTTTAAGAAGAGGAAGAAGAAAAAGGTAAAGATAAGAATTATGAACAGCAAATACATATCTATCAACAAGTGAATCTAAAAATCAAGTGAATAAAAAATCTGATGAACAGAGTAAACTGGTGAATATAATAGAACCAGGGGCACGGAAAGGGAGTGGACTGACAATTCTTGTGGGGTAAGGGGTGTGGGGGTACAGGAAGAGACTGGACAAAAATCGTACACCTATGGATGAGGACAGTGGGAGGGGTAAGGGCAGAGGGTGGGGTGGGAACTGGGTGGAGGAGAGCTATGGGGGGAAAAAAGAGGAACAATTGTAATAATCTGAACAATAAAAATTTAATTAAAAAATTTTAAAAATCTGCAAAAATAAATAAAATAAAAGCATGCTATTCATCATCCAATTGTTTGAATTTTTTGATTGTTCTTATTGTAGTTGAGTTCTAATATTATGCCATTGTGATCTGAGAAGATGCTTGATATGATTTCAATCTTCTTGAATTTGGAGAGACTTTGCCTGTGACCCAATATATGGTCTATCTTTGAAAATTTCCCATGTGCACTTGAGAAGAATGTATATTGTGTAGGTTTGGGGTGAAATGTTCTGAAGATGTCAAGTCCATATGATCTAGTGAGTCATTTAGGATTGCTGTTTCTTTGCTGATTTTTTGTCTAGAAGATTTATCCAGTGATGTCAGTGGGGTAGTAAAGTCCCCTACTATGATTGTATTGTTGTTGATCTCTCCCAGCAGTTTTTTTTTTTTATGTATCTGGGTGCTCCTTTGTTGGGTGCATATATGTTTACCAGAGTTATATTCTCTTGTTTTATCAATCCCTTTACTATTATAAAGTGGCCTTCCTTATCTCTTTTTATGGCCTTCACTTTGAGGTTTATTTTGTGAGATATAAGTATTGCTACTCCAGCTTTTTTTTTTTTATTTCTATTTGCCTGAAAGATATTTTTTCATTCCTTCAATTTCAGTCTTTGTGAGTCTCTAGTTCTGAGGTGGGTCTCTTGTAGACAGCCTATATATGGGTCATGTTTCCTTATCCATTCAGCCACTCTATGTCTTTTGATTGGTGCATTTAGGCCATTTTCATTTAAAGTTATTATGGATAGGTACTTTTTTGTAGCCATTTTTATTGTTTGTGCCTGTGTTCCTTCTTCCCTTTCTATTTCTCCTTTTTATAACAGTCCCTTGCATTGCTGGTAAACTCCCTTAGCCTTTTTTTTTTTTTTTTTTTACTGTGAAACTCCTTATTTCCCTTTCAATTTTGAATGATATTCTTGCTGGATAGAGTATTCTTGGATTCAGTCCCTTGCTTTGCATAACTATATACTTCCTTCCATTGCTTTCTAACCTTATGTGCTTCTGTTGAGAAATAATTTGTTAATCTAATGCAGCAGTTCTCAACCTGTGGGTCGCGACCCCTGAAAATACATCCTGCATATCAGATATTTACATTATGATTCATAACAGTAGCAAAATTACATTTATGAAGTAATAACAAAAGTAATTTTATGGTTGGGGGTCACCACAATATGAGGAACTGTATTAAAGGGTCATGGCATTAGGAAGGTTGAGAACCACTGATCTAATGGGAGATCCCTTGTAGGTAATTTTTTGTCTCTCTCTTGAAGCCTTTAATATTCTCTCTTTGTTGTTAACATTTGCCATTGTAATTATGATGTGTCTTGGTCTGCGTCTTTTTGGGTTCATCTTGATTGGGGCTCTCTGTGCTTGTTTGACTTTTTTCTTCCCCAAATCAGGGAAGTTTTCTGACATTATTTCTTCAAATAGGTTTCCTAACTCTTGCTCCTCTTCTTGTTGTTCTGCTCCCACCCCCCGCCCCCCCCCCCGCCAATTATACGTATGTTGCTTTGTTTCACTTTGTCCCAAAGCTCCTTCAGGCTCTCCTCCTGTCTTTTGATTTTTTTTCTCCAATTGCAGTTCAGATTAGGTGTGTTTTGATTCCCTGTCTTCTAATTCTCTAATTCAGTCCCCTGCTTCTCCTCATCTACTGTTGAAAACTTCCATATTGCTTTTTACTATAGCTATACTAGAGGCCTGGTGCATGAAATTCATGCATTTAGGGGGGTCCCTCAACCTGGCCTGTGTCCTCTCACAGTCCAGGAGCCCTCAGGGGATGTCCCATTGACAGCTTAGGCCTGCTCTGTGAAGGGAGCGGGCCTAAGCCATCAGTCAGACATCCTTAGCACTGCAACAGAGGTGGGAGAGGCTCCGCCACTGCTGCTGCACTCAACAGCTGTGAGCCTGGCTCAGGTCTTCTAACAGAGCAGTGCTTCTTGGTGGGGCAGCTCCTGCGCTGAGCATCTGCCCGCTGGTGATCAGTACACATCATAGCAACCGGTCATTCCACTGTTTGATTGATTTGCATATTAGCCTTTTATTATATAGGATTATTCTTTATTTCCTCCTGATTCTTGCATAGGTTTCTGATTTGCTCATCCATCTGGTTTATAAATGTTTGACCTTTATTCTGAATTCATTTTCTGACATATTGCATACCTCTGCTTTATTTAGTTAATTTTCTGGCAATTCCTCTTCTTTCCTTTGGGGGTTGTTCTTCTGTCTCCCCATTTTTGCTCTCACCTAAGGATCTAGGTGCTGAGTATCATGGGGCCTGTGGCTGCAGCAGTGGGCTTGCTGGTGTGTTGCACGGGCATGGTTGCTGGCTGCTCCTTAGGTGGTTGCAGTGTAGCCACTTCTCACTTTGTCATGGGGTGGCAGCTTCTCATAAGGTGACTGTTCCTTTCGTGGTTGCATGGTGGCTGCTCCTTGGGGGGTCATGTGGCAGCTGCTCATCTTGCAGTCGCAGTAATTGGCTGCTTCTTAGGCGGCCATGGGCAGCAGCTGCTCATATAGCTGCTGGAGTGGTCATGGAGTCTGGGGCTGCTAGGTAAGGCTCGACTGTTCAGGTGCATTGTCACAGATCCCTGGCCTGCTCTGGACTCATTTTCTATCAGTATCACTCCTCAGGTCACAAAATTTACAACTCTTCTGGCATTCCTTTTTTGAGATCTGGTTTATGTTTTATGCTCAACAAATGCCTTTGAGGCAACCTCATATTTGTAGAGTTGTTCAAATGTTAGCATAAATATATTTGATATCATAAAAACAAGCAATTATAAGTAGCTCAAAATTTTAAAGAAACCCATTTCCATTGTAAAACAAATAAATCTGTTAAAAGTGGTTGTAACTGGAAGACTTTCAGGTTTAAACCAACCTTTGTCTTATTATCCAAAACTAGTACATCATATATGAGTAAAACTTAAAACATATGGGGGAAGTATTGTGATTCTAGTACCAGCAATAGTGAATGAAAGAAAATGAGTATAAATAAAGGATTAATTTGAAGTGGAATGCTATAAAACTTAGTACCTTTCTCCAAAACACATGAGTAAATTTTAATCACATTTTCTTTTAACTATAATTAATTTACTTTTGAATTAGTGAAACTTTGCTTGTCTACCATGTTATTCATTTGTCATTCATTTTGAGAAGGGGTAACTAGTTGAATAAGTATGGTGATATTTCACAGTATGTAATCATCTTTTTGAAATATCTAACAATGGCCTAAAATGTAAAACACATATTATAAAAGGAGTTATTTTTTTTCAGGACTTGGAGTGGTTACTTTTAAAGCCATCTAATGCTTAAAGACTGATGTGGAATTTATAAACACTGAATCTTTTTTTAAAATATATTTTATTGATTTTTTAACAGCAAGGAAGGGAGAGGGATAGAGAGTTAGAAACATCGATGGGAGAGAAACATCGATCAGCTGCCTCCCACACACACCCCACTGGGGATGCACCCACAACCGAGGTACATGCCCTTAACCGGAATCAAACCCGGGACCCTTCAGTCCGCAGGCCGATGCTCTATCCACTGAGCCAAACCGGTTAGGGCATAAACACTGAATCTTAGATCCCCTATTTCTCTACTCCCAAAAGTTTTGTGTGTGTGTGTGTGTGTGTGTGTGTGTGTGTGTGTGTTGTTTTGTTTTTTAAATTAGTGAGAGATTATTAAACTTTTCTAGAAAATTAACATTACATTTTTGGATGGTATGCCACATGTACTGAAAATATACTTTTGGAATGAATATTAATATATGTAATACTTAAAAATTTTCCAATTCCTAATATAACTAAGGCCAAAAATAATTTTCTTACCAACACAATAATTTTGACTTACTCTTATTCAGGGGAAATAGATTTTAAATGTAAGCCTATACTTACCTTTTTAAACTCCTGGAGTCTTTTGTTGGCTAAAATATTTATAAGTAGTGCAAATCATTAGACCTTTTTCAAAAATTTTACCACTAATATGTAAAAAAAGGGAATAATGCCCGAAGATTTTTAGTAAACATGACCTTTGAAGGATAAATCATGGGTTGGGTTCAGTAGATGGAGCCACCTGGTCAACACATGGGATGATGAGAAGACAGATAGGGGTACTGGGAGCAAAGAGACACTGGGTACTTTACAGTGAGAGCTAATGGGGAAAAATAAAAAACCATAAGTCTATATGGGTAGAGAAAACATAATGGGGAGAGGGACCTCAGATATTTGAGCACTGCAAATGCATACTATCTCTGCTTGTGTAATCACCCTCAGAGATCTCATCTAACACTTATAGTCAGCAAAGAGACACTATCACCTGTGGTTGTTGCAAATTTCCTTTATATATCACCTGTAGGAGAAATGTACTAACCAATAATCTTTATTTTATTTTTTTAATGTTTTTCTGGTCTCCACGATTGTTCTTCTTTAATATATTTTTATTGATTTCAGAGAGGAAGGGAGAGGGAAAGAGAGATACAAACATCAATGATGAGAATCATTGATTGGCTGCCTCCTGCACCACCCCCACAGGGGATTAAGCCTGCAACCCGGGTATGTGCCCTTGACTGGAATCAAACCCGGGACCCTTTAGTCCACAGGCTGATGCTCTATCCACAGAGCCAAACCAGCTAGGGCATAAGCTTTATTTTTTTAAAAAAAATTCCTGCCCTAGCCAGTTTGACTCAGTGGATAGAGCATTTGCCAGTGGACCTAAGGGTCCTGGGTTTGATTTCGGTCAAGACATATGCCCAGGTTGCAGGCTAAATCCCCAGTAGGGGCTATGCAGGAGACAACTGATCAATTATTCTCTCTCATCATTGATGTTTCTATCTCTTCCTCTCCCTTCCTCTTTGAAATCAATAAAAAATATTTAAAAAATAATAATAAATAAAAAATAGAAGATATTCCTTTTTTAAATTGTTATTTACTGGTGTGTGAGAAAGAGAAAGAAATATCTGTTTGTTTTTCCACCACTTATTTATGCATTAATTGGTTGATTCTTGTATGTGCCCTGACCGGGAATTGAACCAGTAACCTTGGGGTACAGGGATGATACTTTAACTAACTGTGGGGCCAAGGCCAACAATAAGCTTTCTTTAATAATTTTTTGCATTTTAAAATATCTTATTTTATTGGAAGGATTCTGAGATTCCACATTAGGAATTAAATAGTAATAGAAGTTTGAGATCTGGACTCTCTTATTCAGTCTTATTAAGTAGCCCACCACCGTAACCACAGTCTCAGGTGTATCCAATATCTTCCTCTTTAGTAAAATATCTAACCCAATCTCTGGCTTAAATATGTAACCAAGGAGATTTTGCCTGCAGACTATGGGAACTCCCTCATATCAAAGCCATGCTAAGTTGTTGGGGGTTTTTTTTTGTTTTGTTTTGCTTTGTTTTTGTTGTTGTTTTCCAAATGGGATGGAGAGCAAACAACTATAAATCAAGCTGTTCTTTGTGAATCTAATTCAAGGTCCCCTTGTGTGGTGAGAAAATATGGGTGTTTGTGTCTGATGGAGGTTATAATAGTACTCTGTCAAATATAGAACTAGCATAAACTGTTGGATGGATTTTTATATGGGAAAAAAACGGTGCTAAATATTCCTTTTAAAATTTGCAAAATAGCATAAACTACTACAAAACAAAACCAATAAACAAAAAACTCCTGCAATCATAATTAAATTACTGTAATAATGTTAAATATGCTTATTTTTTCATGTAATTGAATTTCTTCATAAGAACTATTGAGATAAATATATCTATCTTATGCCTGCACAGAAATATAAAAAGGTCAGCATGATTTGGAGGCTCCTTAAGGCAGAAAATGCAAAATAATTATTTTGTCTCCCTCCTTGTAAGTTGCGTTCTTACCACACTTTCAGAGCGTTGAACTTGAGTAATAGGGCCATTAGCGTTCTTTTCCAGGAGCCAGTTCCTGTGGTCTCACTGGGTCCAGCTGGGGATGACTCACAGAGGAAGTGGTAGAGATTAGGGTGTATGGGGGGAAATCAGAACAGCACAGAAATAAAGCAAATCAACCAACCATTACCTTTTGTGCCAAACAGAACAATGGCTTAACGACTGTGGTTCAGAATGATCCTTCTTATTCCACTCATTTGTGCTATTCCCGTTAGAAGGACCACCAGGAAACCTGTAAATCACTATGGAACACACACCGGAATCCATGGCACATCTCAATTAATATTCCCTCCTGACTCAACTGGAACAATGAGGAACATCAAGCAGTTTAATCTCCGGTAATAATTCCTTTTGTCAGGTTGAGAGGTTTTCCCCTTGAATTGGGTTTTTTAAGATCGGATTTTCAAAATTAGTTATTCTACGTATTGTAAAGCAGAGAGCCCACGTTTTATGAACACATGCATAAATCTAGGTAGTACATAATAAAGTCTGTGTGTTAGTTGGAACATTGCTGCTATCTGTAATTTTTACTTGCTCTGAAATAAAATCAGTCTTTTATTAGCAAACAGTTGTAACTAAACCACACAGTTGTTAAAGCTCTTCTTTCAATTTCCCCTAAAGGGATGGAAATGTAAATGGGTCCTTTATATCACCCAGTAGAATTAAATTTATCAAGAAGATTTTTAAAAATTTTCATTGCAGATCCTTAGCTTGGTTACTGATAATTGAAACATTTGATGGGTTAAAAAAAAACTGCATGTTCTCAAGTGTTTATGAATATATATAATACATATGAATAAATTTATTTGGTGGAGAGAAATATTTTTTCATTATTTTATTTAACTATAATAAGATATAAATGTTGACTAGTGTACAGAGCGAATTAATTTTTTATTGACTGGTTACAAACAAATAAACATAATATTAAAATCAGTATATCCTGAATAGCAGTAGATTATTTATAATTTTGATAATATTCATAATACTACTTAAGGGATGATGTTCTTTTTATGATCCATATTCTCTGAGAAATTATCTTCAAATTGTACAAATATTAGAAGCTATAGTTTTAGTGTCTGATGAAAGTAATGGTGATTTCCTCATAACATTATATGCTTAGATTGCTTAAGATAAACTTAAAATTAGATACCAAGACTTTAAATGCTTATTCTTTGTTTCTGGACTTCCGTTAGCTCAGTGCAAAGCATAGTCCTACTGTCTACATGAATTGGTTTACCCAGGATGCTATTCATCAAAATTCTTAAAGCTGCATTTATAAAAGCTTGTTCAGCCATTCTAATACTCTAAATTTACCAAGTCCTCACAACCTCAGTCTGATCTGGGTCCCCAGGGAACTCACCAAGCTTAATTAGTTGCTTCCCCATGCCTACTCTGAACTGCCAGTATCTCATTTGGGGGAGGGATAGAATTAAACTGGGTAGCTTGTCAGTTGTCCATCAACTAGAGCCGTCAAGTAATAGGTTCTCTAAGAAAGAAGTTGAGAATGGGGAGAAGGTGATTGGCTTGACTGGGTAATATGGAGAAAATGCTGGGCTAATAATAGTGTTTATTCAACAAATATTTATTGTGCACCTACTATGGGCAGGGCATTGTTCTAGCCACTTAGAGATTTATAAAGAAACCAGAGGCCCAGTGCACGAAATCATGCATGGGGGGCAGGTGGGGCCCTCAGCCTGGCCTGCACCCTCTCCAATCCGGGACCCCTCTGGGATGTCTGACTGCCGGTTTAGGCCCGATCCTGGGATTGGGCCTAAACCGGCAGTTAGACATCCCTCTCACAATCTGGGATGGCTGGCTCCTAGTTGCTCACTTGCCTGCCTGCCTGATTGCCCCTAACCACTTTGCCTGCCTGCCTGATTACCCCTAATCCCTCTGCCTGCCTGCCTGATCGCCCCTAACCCCTCTGCCTGCCTTCCTGATCGCTCCTAATCCCTCTGCCTGCCTGCTTGATGCCCCTAACTGCCCTCTCCTGCCGGTCTCACTCTCCCCTGCTGGCCTGATCACTCCAACCACTCTGCCTCAGCCCCCCACCACCATGGCTTTGTCCGGAAGGACATCTGGAAGGACATCCAGAAGATGTCCAGTCTATCCAGTCTCATTAGCATATTACCCTTTTATTAGTATAGATGAGGGCTGTATTAAATAAAAAGAAATTTTGTTTTCTAACATCTAGTGGACATTAATCACCAATATGACACTTTTTAACCTGCAAAGATGCCAATTGCATAGTTTAAGTATATTATTGTTCATGCATATATTTTATAGTGATAAAGGCATTTTGTAACTATAAATAATTTTTATTATAATTTTTACAGAAAAAATAAGTGTTTACTTCCTACAACAGGATAAATATAAAATATTTTTCTAATACATAATTTTATTATATTGACCTCTACATCATGTTTTTTTATTCCTTTTTATTATTGAATTTATTGGGTGACACTGGTTAATAAAATTATACAGGTTTCAGGTGCACAATTCCACAACACATCATCTGTACACTGTATTGTGTGTTCACCACCCCACGTCAAGTTTCCTTCCATCACCATTTATCCTCCACCCCCTCTCTATCTCCCTCCCCCTGGCAATCATCAGTGTTGTTTACCAGTATGTCCATTAGTTCTTTTCTATCTTTTTTCCCTTTTTGCTCAATCACTCCATTCCCCACTACCCAGTACCCCAACCCTACCCAACAGCCACTCAGCCTGCTTTCTATCTATGAGTCTCTCTATTTTGCTTGTTAGTTCATTTTGTTCATTAGATTCCACATATGAGTGAAATCATATGGTATTTTATCTTTCTCTGACTGGCATCTTAGCTTAACATAATGCTTTCCAGGTCCATCCCTGCTGTTGCAGTGGCCAGCATATCATATGTTTATATATACTAATAAGAGGGTAATATGCTAATTAGACCGGACATCTTCCGATGTCCTTCCTGACAAAGCCGGTGGCTTGGCTGGCCTGCAAACTGACCCCAGCCCCTTGCCCAGGACGGCCCCTCCCTCAGCAGAGACCCCCATCTTCATGGGGGCATGGCCGGCCTGCAAACTGCCCTCAGCCTCTCACCCAGGCTGGCCGCGGCTGCCTGCAGGGACCCCCACCCTGACAGGGGACTGGGCCAGCCTGCAAACCCCACAGCCCCTGCCCCGGTGGCCTTGCCCCACAGCGGGTTCCCCCAACCCCAATCCAGGACCCCTTCAGAGAAGGCCAGGCAGTCCCCACCCATGCACCAGGCCTCTATCCTATATAATAAAAGGGTAATATGCAAATTTACCCTAATAGCAGAATGGCCAGAATGACCACTGGACCAGTCACTATGAGGCACACTGACCACGTCTTGGTCCCTTTCCCCTGCTAGCAGGCTCCAATCGCCTGATGGCCACCTGCTGTGGGACTGGGGTCGGCAAGTGGGTAGGAACAGCTGACCTCTCGGTCCCTTCCCCTGGCTGTCAAGCACCGATCACCTGATGGCAAACAGGGAACTGGGGGTGGGTGGTGGCCAGGGGTGGGGCGGGCTGCACACAGCTGGGGAAGATGGCCCTGATCTCAAGCCAGGCCTAGGGATTGTACCTGCACATGAATTTCATGCACCAGGCCTCTAGTTTTAAATAATTTTGTAGCAATTTTACTGCATATTTTCTATTCTGTATCTACTACAGTGACTTAATCTATACTAATAAAAAGGTAATATGCTAATTAGACTGGATGTCTTCTGGACATCCTTCCTGACAAAGCCAGGCCCAGGACAAGCCACCTGCCCTGCGGTCCCAGATGCCAGCAGCTGCAGCTGCGGCCCGGGAGAGGGATAAGCCACCCACCCCTCAGTCCCGGGCACCAGTGCCTGCAGCTTAGGCCCAGGAGAGGGCAAAGCTGCCTGCCCCTGGTCCTCTGCGGCTTCAGCTGGCCCGGGGAAGCTGTCCCAGGTCCCGGGTGCTTGCGGCTGGCCAGAGGGAGGAAAGCCTGGGTCCTGGGTGCCTGTGGCCGGCCGGAGGAGGGAATCCTGGGTCCTGGGTGCAGGGCTGAGGCAGAGGCGGTTAGGGGCATTGAGGCCAGCAGGGAGCAGTTAGCAGTGATCAGGCAGGCAGGCGCAGGTGGTTAGGGGTGATCAGGCAGGCAGAGGTGGTTAGGGATGATCAGGCAGGCAGGCAGGCAGGCAAGCGGTTAGGAGCCAGCAATCCCGGATTGCTAGAGGCATGTCTGACTGCTGGTTTAAGCCCATTCCCACAGGCAGTCAGACATCTTCCAAGGAGTCCCGGATTGGAGAGGGTGCAGGCTGGGCTGAGAGACCCCCACCCCCGTGCACAAATATCAGGCACCAGGCCCTCTAGTATTTAATAAAGGTATATTGGATGAAAGTACATGCCTATGCAAGTTTATATGTGATTTCAGGAGTTCATCTTTACCCACATATACATTTAAACACACTTTACAAATCTTAGTGTATTGAATGAGCAAAAGAACCACTGTTTATAACAATGAATTCTAAACCTTTTTGATCAAGGATTTCTTTGCTTGATTTAGCCAAATACTTCAAAAATGACTATTTAGTTTTAATATTGATACTTATCTAATTAAGCAGATATATTTTATTGTTGTGTATGTATATTCATTATGGGAATGAATACAATACTCAAAGGTAGAATAACATTTGTTTAGAATAAACAAAATTTCAAAATATCTACTATATTTTGTTTATTAATGTTGTCTTACCTATGTCATCCAAACAATACTTGATGGAAGCAATGCATTGTTATTATTCACCATTTGAATTGTTTTAATTAAAATTATTTAAAATACAGCTATGTAGGTCTAGTAGGGTGTTTTTTAGTGATTTGAGAAAGAGAGGAAGGGAGCTGGAGAGGAAGAGGGAGAGGGAGAGGAAGAGGGGGAGAGAGAGAGAGAGAGGGAGAGAGAGAGAGAGAGAGAGAAGAGAGAAGAGAGACATTGATAGGCTGCCTCCCGCATGCACCTGACCAGGAATCAAACCCACAATCTGGGCATGTGCCCTGACCAAGAATCAAACCCACAATCTTTCAATGCACAAGACTTTGCTCAACAAACTGAGCTACACAGCCAGGGAAAAACTCTAGTTTTAGGTTCAATTTATTTTGATATCTGCTTAATGTTTGTCAACAAGTGTCTGGAATAAAAGTGCATTATTGGCCCCCTTATTAAACCAGGATGCTAATTTTTCAATTCCATCTTCAATTATGGAAATATTTTTATTGAACTTTACTTGCATTTGCATGATGAATATGTTCAGCTGAATTTTCTTTGCAGGAATATTATAAAATCCTCTGTCAATTTTGAAGACTAGACTAACGAAAACTAAAAACATAGTCCACAAATCTACTTAAACATGCACTGTATAGAGATACAACAAAAGCAAACAGATGCCTTGATGATTTTTTCATTGGTAGTTCCATGCTGTGAACTCTTCTTTTGTGTTAGGACATAGGTATAACACATGGCCTCCAAATGGACTCTTGACACAGGATAGCATGAGGACAAGAATTTCAATTACATATTAAATATTAGCAAAGTTTAATGTATTTCTTATTTGTAGATGAAATTTAAATATAATTTAAAGTTTTACTATTTTGTTTATACTCCTAAAGGGATTATCTAGCTTTCCTAGGTGTATGTACCCCCTTCCAAAGGCCATGGTCAAACTGGCAAAATTTACCAAGTAAATAAATGTTAAATTCTTTCTGTTAAATTTTGTCAAAACACTAATTTTCTTTATTTTAGTGAAGTTGGATAGGTAAAAAAAAAATTCAGTCAAATCTAAAATGTGTACATTTACTAAGTAAGTCCATCTATCATGGCATAAGGCATATTTATGAACTGTTACCTCTTAAATTACACTTGCTCATAATTTGTAAAAAATACAGTTTTAATTGCTCAACCTAGGGTAAATTGAAGTGCTCCTTAATAAAATGATAATTCTTAAATTTGAGGCATTTCAGTACATTTTATTTAGAAAGAAATATTACATTTGTTTCTAATTGTATCACATTACCTGGCATATATATTACTACTGTAATCATTAATATTATTCTTAATTTAAAAATAGTGAAGTTTATATAATAGCTTTCCAAATCTTTTAGCTAAAAGTTAAATATTTTACTCCCAACCTATTTATCTGCACATTCTTAAAAAACAAACAAAACAAAAAAACTTCCATACATTAAATATTTAATTCCTTTAAGTTATTTTCAATAGTTACTGTGCTCACTGATAGTAATTTCTAATTTTTAAAATGACATTTAATAGCCATTGTCCCAACAAGTACAAAAGAGTGGCCTCTGTAAATTCTTAAATTAAATCCACACTGTAGCCAAAACTCATGTGATGTTTACATTTCCTACTTTGCAGGCAAGATGGTCTCAAAAGGCAGAATATGCTAAAGATGTGTTGGACAACTCTATAAGTACAGTCTCAAGACTCTTGTCATCTTTGCTGTATAAATTACTTCAATAGGAGTCAAGGGAATTTGAAGAGGCAAAATGACATGACAAACAATTATATTCTAACACTCTATTTATAACAATGCCCTTTCAGTTTATTGTTCCTCCAGACTGACCCATCACTGTAATCCCACTGATGAATCAAGGGACTTATGGCTAGATTACACACAGCTTGTAGGCAAAGAGAAAATATAAAAAAAGAGCTGACATTCAGAAAATGTAGAGAGACTCAAGGATAAATTCAGCTGGGATGAGCTTAATTTGTCAATGTCAATAACAACGGTTAACACATCGCAAGAATACATGCATATTAATTGAAAATAATTCAGATTAAATCACTGCTGTTTGACATTTTGAGATGGGCACTTTATCTTTTCAAGAAAAAGAGCATTATAAAATCTTTAATCTGCAAACATCTTAATTGCATGTTATCACCTCCTAATTGCTTCTATATTATATTAAACATTTTGCTAATTACCAGCCTGATCATGGTGTAAATAGCTTGAGGCAAGATCTGAAGACTACAGGGCACAGGAGGGACAGGAGGAAGTTCAACACTTGGTGGATTCCTGGACTTGTACCTTCTTCAGGGGTATCCACCTTTAAGTCAGACCTCTGTTGAGATAAAGAAGCAATTGTGAAGATCAAAGATGTTTATTCATCCTTCAAATTCAAATGTTATTCTGGGGAAAAGGTTTTGTCCTTTCTTATATTCTAGCTATGCTCTTAGATGGTGGTATGTGAGTTTATGATTTTATGATAAATACTAGTGGCCTGGTGCATGAAATTCATGCATGGGGAGTGGTTCCCTCAGCCCAGCCTGTACCCTCTCCAATTGGGGACTCCTTGGGGGATGTCCAACTGCTGGTGGTCAGACATCCCTCTCACAATCTGGGACTGCTGGCTTCTAACTGCTCACCTGCCTACCTGTGTGATCGCCCTCAACTGCCTCTGCCTGCCTGATCACCACTACCTGCCCTCCCCTGCCAGCCTGATCTTGCCCCCAAATGCCCTCCCCTGCCATCCTAGTTGCCCCCAACTGCCCTCCCTACCAGCCTGATCTCGCCCCCAATGGCCCTTCCCTGCCAGCCTGATCTTGCCCCCAACAGCCCTCCCATGCCGGCCTGATGTCGCCCCTAACTACCTCTGCCTGCCTCATTGCCCCTAACTGCCCTCCCCTGCCGGCCTGGTCTTGCCCCCAACTGCCTTCCCCTGCCAGTCTGATCTCCCCTAACTGCCTCTACCTCAGCCCCCACCACCATGGCTTTGTCTGGAAGGAAGTCAGACATCTGTAAGATGACTGGTCAACCTGGTCTAATTAGCATATTACACTTTTAGTAGTATAGATAGATTATATAGGATAGGATTGCTTAAATGGGGGAGAAAAGCCTTTTTCATGTGGAGGAGATGCTCTTGGCAGACAAAAACACATAATCCCTATATCTGGACTGATAGCCAGCCATATGCACTATACTGCCAAATCGGTCATGAAAAAAATTGAACTGCTTTCTTACACCATACACCAAACAGCTATTGCCCTTAAAACCCCTCCTCAGCCCCCACCTTAGGTTCTGCTTTCGCAGTTCATCCAGATTAGGTTCTGATTGGTTGGTTTCTATGCCAGTCAGCATCAAAAGCTCCGCCTCCTAAGCAGCCATTGGCTCCTTACACTTCACCCAGATTTGGTTCTGATTGGTAGGGTTCTATGCCAGTCAGCATCTCTGGGACTATCTCTGGACCTAGTCAAAGAGGTGGCGTTGATGAGTAGCGCTGCAGAGGCTGGGAGAGAAACAGATGCACAGCCACTGGTAAAGCCAGGAGAGAAAGAGAGAGGCAATGGCTGATCAACAGCTGCCATGAAGGCTGGGGATCAGACCCTGCCTCTCTCTCTGCAGGCCACTCTCTGGGCCTGACCTGCAGCCCCCTCGACAGTCAGTGCTGGGTCACTGTGCTGGGACCAGCTTCCACAGCAACCCAGCACTGACTTCTGGTGTTCGGTGGAGCCTTGTTCGTTGTGGATGTTATGGACCCTGGCTGTTTGTATATGTAGACTAGAGGCCCAGTGCAAAAAAATTTGTGCACTCGGGGGTGGGGGGGGCTAAGCCCAGCCTGTGCCCTCTAGCAGTCTGAGACCCCTCGGGGGATGACCACCTGCTGGCTTAGGCCCGCTCCCCGGGGAATTGGGCCTAAGCTGGCAATCAGACATCCCTCTGGCAGCCCGAGAGCCCTCGGGGGATGTCCACTTGCCAGCAGGGAGCAGGCTTCTGCTGCAGTTGGACATCCTTAGTGCTGCTGAGGAGGCCGGAGAGGCTCCCGCCACCACCTCTGTACTGGCAGCCGTCAGCCTGGCTTGTGGATGAGCAGAGCTCTCCCATGTGGGAGCGCACTGACCACCAAGGGGCAGCTCCTGCATTGAGAGTCTGCCCTCTGGTGGTCAGTGTGTGTCATAGTGACCAGTCATTCCCAGTCATTCTACTGTTAGGGTCAGTTTGCATATTACCCTTTTATTATATAGGATAGAGGCCTGGTGCATGGGTGGGGGCCATCTGGTTTGCCCTGAAGGGTGTCCCGGATCAGTGTGGGGGTTCCGCTGGGGTGCCTGGACAGCCTGGGTGAGGGGCTGATTGGTATTTGCAGGCTGGTCACACCCCCTTCAGGGTGGGGGTCCCCACTGGGGGTGCCTGGCCAGCATGGGTGATGGGCTGAGGGCTGTTTTCAGGCTGGCCAAGCCCCCCCTCGCCCCAGTGACAGAAACTCCCAGCCTCTCCTTTTTTTCTTATTTTTTTTTTTATTCTGCAATTTATTTACCTGCTATAATTGAAACTTTGTTGCTTTGAGTGGAGCTCAGAGCTGGCCGAGGGAAGCTTGGCTTCCTTCCATCATTGGGGCAACCAAACCTCCTGCTTGCTCCAGCTCAGTGGCTGCCGGCCGCCATCTTGATTGGGTTAATTTTCATATAGTCGCTCTGATTGGCTGGCTGGTGTGGCTTAAGGCATAACGAAGGTACAGTCAATTTGCATGTTTGTCTTCTATTAGTGTAGATAAGCTTAGAATTCTTTCTTAAAGTAATGAATAATTTAGAATTGGTAAAATGTGTGTAACTGAATAGCTACTGCTTCGCTGAGAAACAAACACCCAAAAAAATCTAACCAAAAGAGTGACTACATTTTTTGTATTAGCAAAAATATATGCAAGCAAAAAGATAATAAGCCTTGTTTTAAAAAGAAAGGAAATACATTAAAGGAACTAAACAGTGTTTTCTGACAATATGCTTGTCAAAAGTTTTCTCCTTCAACTTTTTTCTCCTATGCGTTTCTTCTATTCTTAAATAATAATATCTAATATTTGTAAAGATTTAAGGAATTGAGATGATATTATAATATTTTCAGGTGGATAATTTATCAGGAACATAAAATGCTCAAAATGTTACAAATTCTTTAATACATCCATTCCACTTCTAAGCATTTTTCCTGTGAAATTCATAGTGGAGGAGTATGTTTTGGAAAGTTTTATATAATGATTTTTATCATATCATTATTAATTAGAAGAGTTTTGGAAAATGATGCAGTGAAAAATTATAAATATTATCATAGTCCTTTGGAGTATTTTTTCTGTGTTTTTTAAAACTCTTTATTGTTGAAAGTATTACATATGTCTCATTTTCCCCCATTGACCTTTCCCAGCCCTCTCCCATCCCCCAGAATAGACCCTCACATCCGTACTATCTGTCCATTGGTTATGCTTATATAGTGTGTCCCAAAATTCACCCAAGATTTGCAATTGAATTGAATGGCAAATCTTGCATGAATTCTGGGACACCCTATATGTATGCATACAAGTCCTTTGGTTGATCTCTTACCCTATCACCTCCTACCAGCCTCTGCCTTCCCTCTGAACTTTGACAGTCTGTTCAATGCTTCTATGTCTCTGGATCTATTTTTGTTAGTCCGTTTATGCTGTTCATCATATTCTACAAATGAGTAAGATCATGTGATACTTATCTTTCTCCAACTGGTTTATTTCACTTAGCATTATGCTCTCCAAGTTTTTCCATGCTATTGAAAATTGTAAATTTTTTTCTTTTTTACAGCAGCATAGTATTCCATTGTATAGATGTACCACAGTTTTTTAATTCACTCATATGTTGATGGGCACTTAGGCTGTTTCAAAATCTTAGCTATTGTAAACTATGCTGCTATGAACACAGGGATACATATGTTCTTTCTGATTGGTGTTTGTGGTTTCTTGGGATATATTCCCAGAAGTGGGATTACTGGGTCAAATGCAAGTTCCATTTTTAACTTTTGAGGAATCTTCATACTGTTTTTCACAGTGGCTGCACCAGTCTGCATTCCCACCAGCAGTGCACAAGGGTTCCTTTTTCTCCCCATCCTCTCCAGCACTTTTTGATAGTTGATTTGTTGATGATAGCCATTCTGATAGGTGTGAGATGGTACTTCATTGTCATTTTGATTTGCATCACTCCAATGATTAGTGACTTTGAGTATGTTTTCATATGTCTCTCAGTCTTCTATATGTGTCTATTTAGGTCCTTTGTCCATTTTTTGATTGGATTGTTTATCTTCCTTTTGCTAAGTTGTATGAGTACCCTTATTGGCTGTCACATTGGCAAATATGCTCACCCATGCAGTGGGCTCTGTTGTTATACTGTTGATGGTTTCTTTTGCTGTGCAGAAGTTTTTTTATTTTGATGTAATCCCATTTGTTTATTTTCTCCTTAGTTCCCATTGTCCTAGGAGATGTATGCGTAAACATATTGCTATGAGAGATATCTGATATTTTGCTGCCTATGGATTCTTCCAAGATTTTTATGGTTTCCCAACTTATGTTTAAGTCTTTTATTCATTTTTTTTCTTTTTTTAAAAATTGTTTTATTGCTTAAAGTATTACAAAGAGTATTATATATGTCTCCTTTTTTTCCCGCCCTTGACAATCCCCTGGTCTCCCCTACCCACCAGTGTCTTATGCCCATTGATTATGCGTATATGCATGCATACAAGTCCTTTGGTTGATCTCTTACCCTCCCCTCCTGCCCCCCAACCCTCCCCAGCCTTCCTGCTGTAGTTTGACAGTCTGTTTGAGGCTGTTCTGCATCTGTATCTATTTTTGTTCATAAGTTTATAATGGTCTTTATTATCCATAAATGAGTGAGATCATGTGGTATTTTTCCTTCATTGACTGGCTTATTTCACTTGGCATAATGCTCTACAGTTCCATCCATGCTGTTGCAAATGGTAAGAATTCCTTCTTTTTTAAAGCAGCATAGTATTCCATCGTGTAGATGTAACAAAGTTTTCTAATCCATTCATCTACTGATGGGCACTTAGGCTGTTTCCAGATCTTAGCTATGGTGAATTGTGCTGCTATGAACATAGGGGTGCATATATCCTTTCTGATTGGTATTTCTGGTTTCTTGGGATATATTCCTAGAAGTGGGATCACATGGTCAAATGGAAGTTCCATTTTTAGTTTTTTGAGGAAACTCCATACTGTTCTCCAGAGTGCCTGCACCAGTCTGCAATTCCACCAGCAGTGTACGAGTGTTCCTTTTTCTCCAAATCCTCTAAAGCACTTGTAATTTGTTGATTTGTTGATGATAGCCATTCTGACAGGTGTGAGATGGTACCTAATTGTTGTTTTGATTTCCATCTCTCAGATGATTAGTGACTTTGAGCATGTTTTCATATGTCTCTTGGCTTTCTGAATGTCCTTTTTTGAAAAGTATCTATTTAGGTCCTTTGCCCATTTTTTGATTGGATTGTTTATCTTCCTTTTGTTAGGTTGCATGAGTTCCCTATAAATGTTGGAGATTAAACCCTTATCATTGATAACATAGGCAAATATGTTCTCCCATGCAGTGGTCTTTCTTATTGTTTTGTTGATGGTTTCTTTTGCTGTGCAGAAGCTTTTTATTTTGATGTAGTCCCATTTGTTTATTTTTTCTTTAGTTTCCAATGCCCTAGGAGCTGTATCTGTGAAGAAATTGCTTTGGCATATGTCTGAGATTTTGTTGCCTTTGGATTCTTCTAGTATTTTTATGGTTTCCCATCGTACATTTAAGTCCTTTATCCATTTTGAGTTAATTTTTGTGTATAGTGTAAGTTGGTGGTCTAGTTTCATTTTTTTGCATGTATCTGTCCAATTTTCCCAACACCATTTATTGAAGAGACTATCTTGACTCCATTGTATGTTCTTGCCTCCTTTGTCAAATAATAATTGAGCATAGTGGATTGGGTCGATTTCTGGGCTCTCTATTCTATTCCATTGATCTATATGTCTGTTCTTGTGCCAGTACCAGGCAGTTTTGAGAACAGTGGCTTTGTAATACAGCTTGATATCTGGTATTGTGATCCCACCTACTTTGTTCCTTCTTAGAATTGCTGCAGCTATTCGGGGTCTTTTTTTATTCCAGATGAATTTTTGGAGAGTTCGTTCTAGTTCTGTGAAATATGCCGTTGGTATTTTAATGGGAAGTGCGTTGAATTTATAGATTGCTTTGGGTAATATGGACATTTTAATGATGTTGATTCTACCAATCCAAGAACATGGTATGTTTTCCATCTGCTTAAATCTTCCTCTATCTCTTTTTTCAACGTCCTGTAGTTTTCTGAGTAGAGGTCTTTTACCTCTTTAGTTAAGTTTATTCCTAAGTAGCTTAATTTATTTGGTGCGATGGTAAATGGGATTGTTTTTTTAGTCTCTCTTTCTGCAAGTTCACTATTGGTGTATAGAAATGCCATAGATTTCTTGGCGCTAATTTTGTATCCTGCTACATTGCCGAATTTATTTATTAAGTCTAATAGTTTTTTGATGGAGTCTTTAGGGTTTTTTATGTATAATATCATGTCATCTGCAAATAAGGACAGTTTTACTTCTTCTTTTCTCATTTTGATGCCTTTTATTTCTTCTTCTTGTCTAATTGCAATGGCTAATACTTCCAGTACTATGTCAAACAGGAGTGGTGAGAGTGGGCATCCTTGTCTTGTTCCTGTTCTAAGGGGAAATGGTGTTAATTTTTGTCCATTGATTATGATATTGGCTGTGGGTTTGTCATATATGGCTTTTATTATGTTGAGGTATGATCCTTCTATTTCCACCTTGCTGAGGTTTTTTATCAAATATGGGTGTTGGATTTTGTCAAATGCTTTTGCCGCATCAATTGATATGACTATGTGGTTTTTTTCCTTCAATTTGTTTATGTGATGTATCACGTATATTCATTTGCGGATATTGTGCCATCCTTGCATCACTGGGATAAATCCTACTTGGTCATGGTGTATGATCTTTCTGATGTACTGCTGGATCTGATTTGCTAAGATTTTGTTGAGGATTTTGGCATCTATGATCATGAGGGATATTGGTCTGTAATTCTCTTTCATTGTGTTGTCTTTATCTGGTTTCGGTATTAGGGTGATGTTGGTTTCTTTGAATGAGCTTGGAAGTGTTCCTTTCTCTTGAATTTGTAGTAGTCTGAGGAGGATAGGTTTTAGTTCTTCCTTGAATGTTTGGTAAAACTCCTCTATGAAGCCATCTGGTCCTGGGCTTTTTTTTGCTGGAAGCTTTTTGATGACTGCTTCAATTTCTTCCATAGTTATTGGACTATTGAGATTTTTAGATTCTTCCTAATTGAGTTTTGGAATGTTGTATTTTTCTAGGAATATGTCCATTTCCTCCAGGTTGTCTAGTTTGTTGGAGTAGAGTTGTCCATAGTATTTTTTAAAAATCATTTGTATTTCTGTGGGATCTGTTGTTATTTTGCCTCTATTGTTTCTGATTTTGTTTATTTGGGTCCTCTCTCTTTGCTTCTTGGTGAGCCTGGCTAGAGGTTCATCAATCTTGTTTATCCTTTCAAAGGAGCAGCTCTTGTTTTCCTTGATTTTCTGTATTGGTTTTTTGGTCTCTATGTCATTTATTTCTGCTCTAATCTTTATTATCTTCTTCCTTCTGCTCACTCTGGGATTTTCTTGTTGCTCTATTTCTAGTTCTTTGAGAGGAGACGTAGAGTTAGATGATTTACTACCATTTTTTCTTGTTTTTTTTTTTTTTTTTTTTTTTTGTTTGTTTTGTTTTGTTTTGTTTTGTTTTAAGATAGGCCTGTAGAGCTATAAACTTACCTCTCAGGACCACTTTCATTGTGTCCCATAGGTTTTGGATTGTTGTTTTTTCATTGTTATTAGTTTCCAGGATGTTTTTAATTTCTTCTTTGATCTCATTGGTAACCCAATCAATATATAATAACATACTATTCAGCTTCCAAGTGTTTGAGTATTTTGGGTTGTTTTTATTGTAGTTTATTTCTAATATTATGTCATTGTGGTCTGAGAAGATGCTTGGTATGATTTCAATCTTCTTGAATTTGGGGAGACTTTGTTTGTGACCCAATATGTGGTCTATTTTTGAAGATGTCCCATGAGCACTAGAGAAGAATGTCTATTCTGTGGCTTTGGGGTGAAATGTTCTGAAGATGTCAATTAAGTCCATCTGATCTAGTGAGTCATTTAGGATTGCTGTTTCTTTGCCGATTTTTAGTCTAGAGGATTTATCCAGTGATGTCAGTGGTGTATTAAAGTCCCCTACTATGATTGTATTGTTGTTGATCTCTCCCTTGATATCTTCCAGGAGTTCTCTTATGTATTTCGGTGCTCCTGCATTGGGTGCATATATGTTTATCAGGGTCATATCCTCTTGTTGTATTGATCCCTTTAGTAATATGAAGTGGTCTTCCTTATCTCTTGTTTTGGCCTTCACTTTGAGGTCTATTTTGTCCGATATAAGTATTGCTACCCCAGCTTTTTTTTCATTTCCATTTGCCTGAAAGATATTTTTCCATCCCTTCACTTTCAGTCTGTGTGAGTCCCTTCTAATGAGGTTGGTCTCTTGTAGACAGCAAATATATGGGTCATGTTTTTTTATCCATTCAGCCACTCGATGTCTTTTGATTGGAGCATTTAGTCCATTTACGTTCAAAGTTATTATTGAAAGGTACTTGTTTGTAGCCATTTCTATTTTTTGTGCCTGTTTTCCTTCTTAGCTTTTTATTTCTTCTTTTTACACCAGTCCCTTTAGCATTTCTTGCATTGCTGGCTTGGTGGTGATAAACTCCCTTAACCTTTTTTTGTCTGTGAAGCTTCTTATTTCCCCTTCAATTTTGAATGATAGCCTTGCTGGATAGAGTATTCTTGGATTAATTCCTTTGCTTTGCATCACTTTGTAAATTTCTCTCCATTCTTTTCTGCCCTGATGTGTTTCTGTTGAGAAATCATTTGATAATCTAATGGGAGATCCCTTGTATGTAACTTTCCATCTCTCTCTTGTTGCCTTTAAGATTCTCTCTTTGTCCTGCACCTTTGCCATGGTAATTATGATATGTCTTGGTGTGGGTCTTTTCAGCTTCACCTTGTTTGGGACTCTCTGTGCTTGTGTGACTTTTTTCTTCCCCACCTCAGGGAAGTTTTCTGACATTATTTCTTCAAATAGGTTTTTTAACCCTTGTTCCTCTTTCTGTTGTTCTGGGGGAAGGGGGTTCCATGGGAGAGGAATGCATAGGTGAGGGGCAGAGACAGCTCCAAGCCATCAGATTGTTTACAAGAATGCTATAAGATAAGAGGAAGAAAAAGGGGGAGGCTCTTTGAAACTTTGAAATTGATACCATGCAGGGAAAATGGGGAAAATGGTCAATTAGAAAAGAGCAAGGGACATAAAATAAGGAAGGGTCCAATTAGGAAGTGGAATGAGCAGACCAAGAAGCTATGAGCATTTATAAACCCAGAGACAATGAGACTCACAGGACTGGTTTTTCCCATTTTAGAGAGAGAATTTTCTCCATTTTGGGGACCCCTTCCTGAGGGGAATTTGTATATGCTTGCAATAAATTTCCACAGTGTTGCTTAAAATCTTTTAGTTCATGAATTTTATTCTTCAAACTTCACAGGACAAGAACCTGTGAGGAGAGTCCCAGCTTGCCATTGGGGAATATTAGAATTGGCACCCAATATGGGGCCTGTGCTGTGTCATCTTTCCATGCCAAGTGGTAAATAAGAGGACTCTGTTGCCTTCTTACTATCCTCTTTATAGTTTTGGAGACATTACTGGGCACCTGCCAGCCACTTAATTTGGCTGCTGTCTCAGTGGGCAATTCTCTTTCACTTTCTGTTTCATAGACGCAATCTGCAGGCCATTTAAAAGCGGGCATAGGTCAGGCACTTAAATGCCACCAGGGTAGCTGCCTCATAAAAAGGCTTTGATAAATTGGTTTTTGGACTGCGTTAGAGGGCAGTAGGTCCCCATACAATTGCAAGACAAAGTTTGACCAATGACAGAATGAGTGCTTGGGCAGCTACCCAGGCTTCGAAGATCAAAGAGGCAAATTCCTCCCTCTGGTTCCAAAACTGGAATGTCTTCTCTTGAGAATGGACATACAGAGGTATCTGGGGTTAAGCCCTAAGAGGGACTCTAGAACATAACTATAATTAAAATCTGACCCATCCAGGGAGTGCATTTAAGGGCTGGTAACCCAGCATTCTGGGTCCTCCTGGCCATTCTAGACAGCGGGAGAGAGAAACAGACCCAAGCATCACTCTACAACCCACAACACAACGTCCAATCCTGGCCTGGTTCCCATTCAGGTTAACTCAGAGGTTCATCTACTCTTTCTGCTCTTATGGTATTGATTCAGACAGCTCCCACTGGGGTCCCACTATTCTTAGCCCCTCCCGTCACAGACCACAATCTCCTCAATCCGAACACTACTCTTCTCTGTACCTCTTGGATTACAAGAAACCCAGATCCTATGTAGATTCATAGGCAAACCCCCGCCTAATGTATCCTTGGTGCCCCCTGGGCAATAATTAGGTGTTCCCCAGATCTTAACGGACAGGGCCAGAGGCTGAGCCACGGCAGTGAGAGGCACAGAGCAGTTCCCATCTTGCACGAAAGGCTTAGCTCTGCCCTGCACACCTTCACTTGGACATAGAATCTAGCTAGTGCAGTGTGGGGCCAGGAACAATGCTCCAGGTAGTGGAGTCAGCCCCTCCCAGTGGCCTGCGCCCCTGATGTCACAATCACATTGCTCCAGCCCAGGCAGCAAGGAGGCATGCATGAAGGGCTGGGGTTCCCCAGTCATGGCCTGATCCTGCCCCTCCCCACCTATACTACCCCCTCAGAAACCCCCTTCCTCCTTTGCTGGGGCTAGTGTGCATAGGCAGCCTGGCAGAGCAAGTGGTGGTTGGGCAGTGTACCAGGGACAGGGAAGCTAGTGTGCTGCGGGACAGTGTCCTTAGGCACAGTTCCCTGCTCATGACTTTTCAGTTCTTTTACCTGTCTAGTTCAAAAGTTATGATAATTGGCTTTATGAAACCAAATTTCCAGCATCTTGGAAATACAAGTACTAGTCAAAAACTCGTGTTTGGATCATCTTTAAAAGAGCAAGTTTCTGTGAAAGACTGCCATGTGCTGAAATCAGCTTAATTCATTTCGGCTGTCAAACCATTGATGACTAGATCACCTATATTTTGATGACTAGAGCATGTTTTTGTCTTTATTACAAAAATACCTCTAAAATAGATTTAGAGCTATAAATATGTCTTGTACTTTAATGAAAGTATGTCTTGAAATTAAGTGCCTTTAAAATATTTAAAAGGGTCAATCTAAGAAATGCTAGTAGTTTGCTTTTTTGGTTATTGGAAATGAAGGCTTCTAAGAGTTATTAGTTGCAAATGGTAGTAGGATTATAGAAAGCATGAGGCATGGAGATGCATTTTGAAGGAAATAGAGAATGGATTCTGGGGCTGGTAATTTCCAAAGGCTGTAAGATTTATGAAGGTTAGTGAAAGTGATAGAATGAGAAGAGGACTGTTGAAAGGAAGTTATATAAATGGCACAGGTAGTAAGCCAAGATAAGTGGAATAGGGAAACTTGGGCAAGGAAGTTAAACTAAAGGACAAACCATGTAGACAATTTATAGCCACCCTATAACTACCGAGCCATTTCTTCTTCAGCCAAGGACACAGAGTAAATAGTAAAGCCTCCCTAATAAAAGAATGCAGAAAGGGAAGAGAAAAGGGAAAAGAAAAAAAGGGGGGGGGCATTTTATTCCCTAAGCAGAGGAGCCAACTTAAAGCTTAGCAAGATGAAATTGCCAGTTACTTCTCACACTTTCTGGGAAGGCCACAACAAAGAAAAAGAAAATCTTGAGTTGTACCAGAATATTCAGCAGAGGAATTTTAAAACCTATGGACAGGAGGGTGTATGATGCCTCAGACACCCTCTTCCCAGCCTGCTCTATAGATTGTCTGGAGGCTCCTCTGATCCAGAATAAAATTTGCATTTATGTAAATGAATGCCAGACAAAAGAATAATATTCAAAAGTAAATCCATAGGCAGCCTGGCAGAGCGAGTGGTGGTTGGGCGGTGTACCAGGGACAAGGAAGCTTAAAAAGAAAAAAAGAAAAGTTTAAAAAGAAAGTTTAAAAAGAAAAAAGTTTAAAAAGAAGAAAAAAAATTAACAATTCCTTCCACTACTATTTACATAGAGTAACTTGGTATTTACAGAGTAAATTTTCATTCAAGCACAAATCTTTGCATTAACTAGCCACCATGAGTGTAACAGGAGTTACTTTTACCTGAGGTATGCATTACAACATCAATTAGAATCTCTCTCCCAATTGTTTTTGGGAGGTAACCAAGATTTTTGATGTCCTTGTTTCAATTAAGCTTAGTGTTTAAAAAAAAGAAACTAAGACTCACCATTTCAGTGTTTTTAATCACTTGAGTAAAGAGATTAAGATTGCCAGTGAGCAAGAGAACCAGAAGGCTCATTGTACATCCAAGAATGTTTCCTAGATAGAAGTATACAGGAAAAATCAGGAGAAATAAAATTGCATTATGTGACTGAATTAACTCTTAAAGTATTGCTGATTTTTAATCTTCATTTTTTCAGATACAAGGAAACATTTTTAAAGCAATTGAGTAAATCTACACTAATAAAAGACAAACATGCAAATTGACCATACCTTCGCTATGCCTTAAGCCACACCCACCAGCCAATCAGAGCAATTATATGCAAATTAACCCAACCAAGATGGCGGCCGGCAGCCACTGAGCTGGAGCAAGCAGGAGGCTTGGTTGCACCTACAATGGAGGAAGCCAAGCTTCCTGCCCGCAATGACTGGCTCTGAGCTCCACTAAAGGCTACAAAGTTTCAATTATAGAAGGTAAATAAATCCCAGAATAAAAAATTTTAAAAAAGGAGAGGCTGGGAGCTTCCGTGGGTTGGCAAGCCTGAAAACAGCCCTCAGCCCCTCACCCAGACTGGCCAGGCACCCCAGTGGGGATCCCCCACCCTAAAGGGGGTGTGGCCAGCCTGAAAACAGCCATCAGTCCCTCACCTAGGCTGGCCAGGCACCACAGTGGGGACCCCCACCCTGAAGGGGGTGTGACCAGCCTGCAAATACCCATCAGCCCCTCACCCAGGCTGGCCAGGCACCCCAGCGGAACCCCCACACTGATCCGGGACACCCTTCAGGGCAAACCAGACGGCCCCCACCCATGCACCAGGCCTCTATCCTATATAATAAAAGGGTAATATGCAAATTGACCCTAAGAGCAGAACGACTGGGAATGACTAGTCACTATGACACACACTGACCACCAGGGGGCAGATGTTCAATGCAGAAACTGCCCCCTGGTGGTCAGTGCACTGCCACAGGGTGAGCTCTGCTCAGCCACAAGCCAGGCTGATGGCTGCCAGTACAGCGGTGGTGACGGGAGCCTCTCCCACCTCCTCAGCAGCACTAAGGATGTCCGACTGCAGCTGGGTCTGCTCCCTGCTGGTAAGTGGACATCCCCCAAGGGCTGCTGGGCTGCCAGAGGGATGTCTGACTGCCAGCTTGGGCCCAATCCCCCAGGGAGCAGGCCTAAGCCAACAGGTGGACATCCTCTAAGGGGTCCCAGACTGCAAGAGGGCATAGACCGGGCTGAGGGACCCCCCCGAGTGCACAAATTTTTGTGCACCAGGCCTCTAGTTATATATATTTTTCTCCCTACCTTATACCTCCAGAATTTGGAAATTCTTAATAAGTAAGTCATGGCAATATATTTATTTGCATGAATTCAATAAGACCAGTTTCCAATGGTAGTCTTGTTAACCAAGACTTTGACTGGAGTGTCATGTCTGAGAGAGATGTGCCTACACTCTGGATGTCACCAGAAGACTTAAAGCCAATGTGAACACCTTGGAAAAAAGCCTGGTACCTTTCTTTGTCACGTGGTTCATGGCAGTCTTTCCAGGTAAGGAACAAATGTTGCTTTCCTGAGGGATGGCAAGGTACCTCAAGACATCATTGGGGACCTCAAAAACTTGAGAAATTCATCCCAAGTCTACAGGTATTGCAGGCAAGTCTAATGGCAGCTAGGTGGCTCTACTTCTTTTCCTTGAGAGGCTCATTAAATCTCAATCATGAGATTCCAGCAAAACAGATTTTAAAAGAGCCTATACAATCAATTGCTGTTCTTATTATGTTCATGCAAACACTCAGGCCAAATTTAAACTAGACTTAATATCATAATAAAAATAAGGGCGATTTTAGGAAGAAAAATCATGTTTCAACAGACTGTATAATATACAATTGTGAGTAGACTCCAATTAATTTTTTTGAAGTTTTATTTTTCACCTATGAATGGCACTAAATCCTAAATTTTTCTAGGTTTCTTGGATGTTTAGCTACAACTCTCCAGACTAATGCTTACTTTTTTCTGCCCTTAGCTTTAGAATTACTGAACACGAAAACACTTTTTCTTCCACAGTACCATCCTCTATAATAAAACCCTAATATGCAAATTTACCGAATGGGGGAATGACCAGTTGCTATGATGTGCACTGATCACCAGGGGGCAGACGCTCAGTGCAGGAGCTGTTCCCTGGTGGTCAGTGCACTCCCACAGGGAGAGCGCTGCTCAGCCAGAAGCTGGGCTCATGGTTGGTGGTAGCGGGAGCCTCTCCCACCTCTGGAGCGAGCCTAAGCTGGCAGTTGAACTCCCCTGAGGGGTCCCAGACTGCAAGAGGGTGCAGGCTGGGGTGAGGGACGCCCCCCTCTCCAGTACAATGTCGTGCACCGGGCCTCTAGTTTGTTATAATTGTTCCGTTTGTCTCCACCAGGTTACAAGCCCTACTTGCACACATGAAATACCCCCTCTAGACACCATCGCCACCTCCTTCCATACCCAGGCCTCATTGAGAACAAGACTTTATTGACCCTAAAGAAAAATGTCACCCTCTTTAATATAGTATTTGTTTAGTCCTTTTCCAGTCTGTTACATCTTTCCATGGTTAGAATTTTAAGAAACTAGCCTTAGACTTGTGGGGATTGGAGGGAGTCTTAGTTCTTACTAGAATTGTAAAAAAGCCTAGGAGGGAGTGCCCCTGCTCGGGAAACACAGCATGCTTCTGGTGCCTGCATCTCTCCGTGTATAGGAGGGCATATGGGCCCTAGCATTGATGACTTTTTCCTTTCATATGAAAAACAAATAAAACAGAACATTAGAAAGAGGAGGGCTGAAAGGGACTAGAGCAAGCCCTCCAGCATTATTTGCAGTGTCCCTCTGTGTTCCCAGGAAGATCATATTATCAAGATGATTAACAGTAGATTTAAAGCCCTAGACTTGGCTAAAGTAGGATTCCACCCATTCTACATAAGTCCCTCATTACTGACAAACTAAGGAGACCAGAATGAAGATGATAGATCTTTTAATAGGGAGGGCGAACATAGGAATAAAGAGAGTGCCGTTTGTGCTCTCCCCAGAATTCAGGGTACTGGCCAAACTCTCTGATTCCTAGGCCTAGAGTCACTCTTTTTAAACTCCTTTGGGAAACTCAATGGCTACTTCAAAAACATTGGAACCATCTCAGGCACTTTTAATCAGGGACACAGGTTATTTCAGGCTTCCCCAAATCTGAAAGGGGGCGGGTACCTGGTAGGCTGGTACATGTACACAATCCAGAGGTCCATCCTGTTAGTGGGTGCACACTAGCAGGCATTCTTCACAGGATTCAGGATATAGGCACCTGGATCTTGCTGGTAAGGTGGCTAGCCCAGCAGATTCTCACTCGTCTGCCACATGCTATGAAGCACTAAGGATTGACACTTTTTGCCTGGGAGGAGGATGCCCTTGCTGGGAAAGGCCCACAGAAGATGCTAGACATCTTTCTGTGGGTTTTCTTTTAGATGGGTAACTCATCATCTACACCCTGAGAGGGCAGCCCATTTTTGAGCTGCATTCTTAAACATTGGAATTCCTATAATCCACAAACATTGAAGAAAATGCGCCTAATTTTATTTTATACCAGGTTTGCCCCAGTACCATCTAGCAGATGGGAAAGCTGGCTCCCAGAAGGGGTCTTAATTATAACACCATTTTACAATTAGATCTTTTTTATAGAAGGAAAGGGAAATAATTGAAAGTTCCCTATATACAGGTTTCTTTTACTCTAAAGGACAAACCAGATTTATATAGAGACATCCAGAAGTCTACAGATTCTTTAGCACACATGGTTCTTACTCACAGAGAAGCCCTCAATTATTTACTAGCTGAATAGGGCAAAGTCTGTGCCATGATTAACACTTTCTTGCTGCATCTACATAAACATCTCCAAAGAGGTAGAGGAACAAACTACTCAAATCCTCCAACAAGCAACGTGGCTAAAAGAAAGGGCCTCACAATCTCTTGCCCCAGAAGTCTAGGCACAAATTAAGGATATGATGCCATCCCTGAGAAGTTCACTATCCCCCCTTCTTAGACTTTTATCTATACTATTTTTCTTCTCATGTTGAAGTCCTAAAGCTACAAATGGTCCTCCAGATGGAACCACAAACAGAAGCCACATCCTTCTTCCATAGACCCCTAGATCACCCACTTCCAATAGGACCCTGACTGCTGCTCTAATCAATGTCCCTGTCTAGCAGGAAACAGAACGATCAATGCTCCTGCCCCAACAGCAGTTGGGGGTTCATAATTGGAGGGGAGACTGAAAGGATTTTAGAGACAGGAAAGACAGTTTTAGGGAAAGGGGTGTCCATGGGAGAGGAATGCATACGTGACAGGCAGAGACAGTTCCAAGTCACAAGAAGTTACAAGGTAAGGAGAAGAAGAGGGGAGTGAGCTTTGAAACTGATACCATGCAGGGAAAAGGGGGAACGTGGCCAATTAGGAAAGAACAAGGAAAATAAAATAAGGAAGGGTCCAATTAGAAAGTGGAATGAACAGACAAAGAAGCTACAAGCATTTCTAAACCTAGAAACAGAGACTCAGGACTGGTTTTTCCCATTTTAGAGAGAGAACTTTCTCCATTTTGGGGACCACTACCCAGGGGGAGTTTGTATACATTTGCAATAAACTTCCACACTGTTGCTTAAAATCTTTTAGCTTGCAAATTTTATTCTTCAAACTTGGTAAGACAAGAACATGGGAGGAGAATCCCAGCTTGCCATTCAGTGTATCAAAACCTATTGATTTTACCAGCTTGGTTTAGTAATTCAGTCAAGATGATATTGCTCTCCTGAATTCTGCTTCATTGCAAGGGGTAGCTAAAATTATTGTAATTAAGTACAAAGCTTACCAAACACAGGGTAAAACACATACTCAAATACTTGAAAAAGAATATAAACAAGAAGCCAAGCCAGCTGGTAAAGTAAAATAGAAATTTAACTGACACAGATTTCTAGGTTTCTATCCAAACGTTGTTCTACTTTGCTGCCTTAGATTGTGGTTCTTGAATGCCCTCCAGCTGCCAATCTGATATGGAGATGGGAAATCCAGTAAACTCACTTCCAAATCATCCTAAACACATGCCAAATTAGAACCACTTTTTCTTGGAGACTCAGAGAAAAAGTGAAGAATGATATTAAAATATGTAGTTTTCTTTACATCAAACTGTTTTCCAGATTCCCACTGAGGTATATGTGTTGAAATTCTGAAAGAAAGTGTTCATATGACACATTAGCCACAGAACTCAGCAAAACAAATACAGCTTTGTAAGATGCCAAAAGTATGAGTTCTGAAAAGACTTCCAGCCTCTATTATTTTATGGCAAAATGAAACTTTAAGTACAGCTCATTGCTATTTACAATTTCACAATGTTTTGGAAGTTAAATATTTCTATTTTAAGTTTACTAAAGTGTAAGAGGCATAGTCTTTCAAAATAAATATTGGAAAATCATAGGTATCTATGTTCTTGTTTTTCTGTATGGTTTCTATGCAATATTTTTGCCTCCCCTAATCCATTATTATATTCAGTAAAACAAGATAAAATAAAATTAAACAGTGCATCTAAAATATAAAGACTTTAAAAATACTCTAGGAGAGAAAGTTTAGAGTTGGAAGAAGCCTTATTAACTAAGTCAATTTATTCATTTTACAAATGAGAAAACTGAATTCTCAAAAGGTTAAAAGTTAGTCAAGATCTACTAAACTGTCAATGGCATAATCAGGTAAAAAGTGGATTTCCAGTCTTCCAGATCAGGGATATTTCTATTACCTTTAATTGGTATTACTAATTTTTATTTCATGCCTTATGCAATCTAGAACATTTCTAATTAATAATTTATTCTGCTGTCCTCTTTTTGTCCATAGATTATTTTAATGGTAATCCATAAATTCCATTAACAAAGCTGATTTCAACATTCAGCTAAATTAATTTAAATAATAATGGTATTTAAATCTGCAATTTAATTTAGGACTAGCGTTTTTTTAAATTTATCTTTTTATTTAAAAACACACATTTATTTATTAACATTTAGTGTGATTTAACAATGATATATATTAATCTCCCCTTATCTGCACTTTCACTTTCTGCCATTTTAGTTATTTTAGTTATTCAAGGTTAACCATGGTCAGAAAATATTAAATTCCAGAAACAATACATAAGTTTTAAACTGCATGCCATTTTGAGTCATATAATGAAAACTCTCACCATTCTGCTACATTCTGCCTAGGAAATGAATCATCCCTTTGTCCAGCACAGGGACCCTGTATAAGCCAATAGCCTGTTCATCACTTTGTAGCCATCTTGGTTATCAAACTGACTGTGGAGTCTACATCTCATTCATCTCATCATGAAGGCATTGTATCACCTCACATCATATGAGAAGGGTGAATACAGTACAAAAATATATTTTGAGAGAGAGACCACACTCACACCACTTTTATGCAGTATATTGTTATAATTTTTCTATCTTATTATTAGTTACTAGTGTCCATTTGGTTACAATGTAAAATGTTTCCACCTGGCTATAAAGCAAGTTGTGTTCCTGGGCTAAAGATACTCCAAGGAGGCTAGTCGCTAGAGAGAGGAAGATGGGTGTTGCTATGTGATGTCATTACTAGGTGCCCACAGCCACCGTTTCTGGGCTGGGCTGGGCTGTGGGCCGCATTTTCCATCATGGGGTCTAGGCAGTGTTGGCTGCAATTTGGTGAGTTGTTGCTCCAGGGTAGTGGCGGGGCCTGTGTCCCACTTTGGGGAAGCCGAGTGTTGTTTTGTGGGAGCCAGGTCCGTGGTGCTGTTTCTCTGTAAATGGCCAGTGTATGTCACGGCAGCTCCTGCATTGAGCATCTGACCCCCTGGTGGTCAGTGCATGTCATAGCGACTGGTCAGATGGTCAGGCACTTAGCATATTTGCCTTTTATATATATACTAAAGACCCGGTGCATGCAATTCATGCACTGGGGGGGGGGGTCCTCAGCCTGGCTTGTGCCCTCTCACAGTCCGGGAGGCCTGCAATTGATCACCCCAAAGAGGTAGACCCCGCCCACCAGGCCAGGGCTCCACAATGAATCACCCCCACAAAGGGAGGCCCCACCCACCCTCTGCAGTGCTGCCATGGGTAGCGTAGCCCTCCCTCGTTAGGGCAATTGATTGTGCCCCACAGTGGGAGGCCCAGGCCACCCACAGGTGGGCTATGGCAGGTGGGTGGGACCTCCTTCTTTGGTGCGATCGTGGAGCCCACTGATTGATTGATTGCCCCACCAGCGGGTGGCCTGGGCCTCCCTCTGCAAAGCAATCATAGGGTGATGGCGAGGCCCTCAACCGATCGCATTGCACCTGTCTTGGCTGGCCTGGCACCAGTGGGTGGCATAGCGTGGAAGGTCGCCCAAGAGGACGTCCACAAGGATGTCCAGAAGGTCTTTCGGCTGTCTAGTCTAATTAGCATATTACACTTTTATTATTATAGATAGATTGCTAATCTCTTACTGTGCCAAATTTATCAATTAAACTATATCATGGGTATGTATGTAAAGGAGAGACAAATTTTAAAAATTATAATATGCCTCTGGGATATTGATTATTTTAAGATGGTTATTTTTAAGGCCCAAAAGGCTCAGGAAAAAAACTGATCTTCCCTCTAACCACCTAAAAATATTTAAGATAAAAGGCAGGAAAGAGTTATAATCATAGTTCATAGTTGAGTCTGAATTCTGTGTGATGGACAGGGAGGAACCCAGAAAGGACTCTTCAATCAATGTCCTCTTTGTGTACCATCCTTTCTAGATGGCCCAGCAAACATTTCTCTACTAAACATTAACTTTTTTTGTATCCCTGTGAATTGCCTTCCTTCCCTTTGAAGAACCAGACCCTAACCTCCTTCTCCTTAGTCCAGAATAACATAATATCTCATATAGACCTCATTTTGCCTTAGCATTTTTATCATGCTGTGTAAATTCCCCGTTTGTACATATTTTATAAATATATTTTATTGATTTTTTTTAAGTAGGCTAACAAGATTCTTTTATGTTTATTAATTTAAATTTTTTCAATTACAGCTTATAGTCCATATTCTTTTTTATTAACATTAGACTTATAACATAAAACCAACAGGATACTTAACCTGCTGAGACCCTCCCTAGAATGACACTATCACAATCCCCATAGTCACAGAGCATTTTATGTTTTTTTCAAAATATCTTGAAACAAAGGCATTTCTCTAGGAGCAAAAGTACCTATCATTTTGCTGCCTCGCATAAGTTGATTTGCAATGAAAATGGCATAATTTCAGCCTAGATCAAATGTGCAAATTCCTGTGAAGTCTTTTTTTTTTTAATATATTTTTTTATTGCATAAATTATTACAAAGAGTATTACATATTTCTCCTTTTTCCCCCCGCCCTTGACAATCCCCTGGCCTCTCCTACCCCCCAGTGTCTTATGTCCATTGGTTATGCTTATATGCATGCATACAAGTTCTTTGGTTGATCTCTTACCACCCCCCCTGCCCCCCCAGCATCCCCGGCCTTCCTGCTGTAGTTTGACAGTCTGTTCGAGGCAACTCTGCCTCTGTATCTATTATTGTTCAAAAGTTTATAATGGTCTCTATTATCCATGAATGAGTGAGATCATGTGGTATTTTTCCTTCATTGACTGGCTTATTTCACTTAGCATAATGCTCTCCAGTTCCATCCAAGCTGTTGCAAATGGTAAGTGTTCCTTCTTTTTTACAGCAGCATAGTATTCCATCGTGTAGATGTACCACAGTTTTCTAATCCATTCATCTACTGATGGGCACTTAGGCTGTTTCCAGATCTTAGCTATGGTGAATTGTGCTGCTATGAACATAGTGGTGCATATATCCTTTCTGATTGGTGTTTTTGGTTTCTTGGGATATATTCCTAGAAGTGGGATCACAGGGTCAAATGGGAGTTCCATTTCCAGTTTTTTGAGGAAACTCCATACTGTCGTCGATAGTGGCTGCACCAGTCTGCATTCCCACCAGCAGTGCACAAGTGTTCCTTTTTCTCCACATCCTCTCCAGCACTTGTCGTTTGTTGATTTGTTGATGATAGCCATTCTGACAGGTGTGAGATGGTACCTCATTGTTGTTTTGATTTGCATCTCTCGGATGATTAGTGACTTTGAGCATATTTTCATATGTCTCTTGGCTTTCTGTATGTCCTCTTTTAAAAGGTGTCTATTTAGGTCCTTTGCCCATTTTTTGATTGGATTGTTTATCTTCCTTTTGTTAAGTTGTATGAATTCCTTATAAATGTTGGAGATTAGGCCCTTATCAGATATAATGTTGGCAAATATGTTCTCCCATGTAGTGGGCTTTCTTGTTGTTTTGTTGATGGTTTCTTTTGCTGTGCAGAAACTTTTTATGTTGATGTAGTCCATTTGTTCATTTTCTCTTTAGTTTCAAGTGCCCTAAGGAGCTGTATCAGTGAAGAAATTGCTTCTGCATATGTCTGAGATTTTGTTGCCTTTGGATTCTTCTAGAATTTTTATGGTTTCCTGTCGTACATTTAAGTCCTTTATCCATTTTGAGTTTATTTTTGTGTATGGTGTAAGTTGGTGGTCTAGTTTCATTTTCTTGCATATATCTGTCCAATTTTCCCAAGACCATTTATTGAAGAGACTGTCTTGACTTCATTGTATGTTCTTGTCTCCTTTGTCAAATATTAATAGAGCGTATTGGTTGGGGCTGATTCCTGGGTTCTCTATTCTATTCCATTGATCTATATGTCTGTTCTTGTGCCAGTACCAGGCAGTTTTGAGAACAGTGGCTTTGTAATACAGCGTGATATCTGGTATTGAGATACAACCTACTTTGTTCTTTCTCAGGATCGCTGCAGCTATTCGGGGTCGTTTTTTATTCCAGATGAATTTTTGGAGAGTTCGTTCTAGTTCTGTGAAATATGCCGTTGGTATTTTAATGGGAAGTGCGTTGAATTTATAGATTGCTTTGGGCAGTATGGACATTTTAATGATGTTGATTCTACCAATCCAAGAACGTGGTATGTTCTTCCATCTCTTTATGTCTTCCTCTATCTCTTTTTTCAACGTCCTGTAGTTTTCTGAGTAGAGGTCTTTTACCTCTTTAGTTAAGTTTATTCCTAGGTATCTTAATTTTTTTGGATCAATGGTAAATGAGATTGTTTTTTTAATCTCTCTTTCTGCAAGTTAACTATTGGTGTATAGAAATGCCATAGATTTCTTGCCGTTAATTCTGTATCCTGCTACATTGCCGAATTTATTTATTAAGTCTAATAGTTTTTTGATGGAGTCTTTAGGGTTTATTAAGTGTAATATCATGTCATCTGCAAATAAGGACAGTTTTACTTCTTCTTTTCCAATTTGGATACCTTTTATTTCTTCTTCTTGTCTAATTGCAATGGCTAATACTTCCAGTACTATGTCAAACAGGAGTGGTGAGAGTGGGCATCCCTGTCTTGTTCCTGTTCTTAGGGGAAATGGTGTTAGTTTATGTCCATTGAGTATGATGTTGGCTGTGGGTTTGTCATATATGGCTTTTATTATGTTGAGGTATGATCCTTCTATTCCCACCTTGCTGAGAGTTTTTATCAAAAATGGGTGTTGAATTTTGTCAAATGCTTTTTCTGCATCAATTGATATGACTATGTGGTTTTTTTCCTTCAATTTGTTTATGTGATGTATCACGTTTATTGATTTGCGGATATTGTACCATCCTTGTATCCCTGGGATAAATCCTACTTGGTCATGGTGTATGATCTTTCTGATGTACTGCTGGGTCCGATTTGCTAAGATTTTGTTGAGGATTTTGGCATCTATGTTCATGAGGGATATTGGCCTGTAATTCTCTTTCCTTGTGTTGTCTTTCCCTGGTTTTGGTATTAGGGTGATGCTGGCTTCATAGAATGAGCTTGGAAGTGTTCCTTCCTCTTGGATTTTTTGTAGTAGTCTGAGGAGGATAGGTTTTCGGTCTTCCTTGAATGTTTGGTAAAACTCCTCTTTGAAGCCGTCTGGTCCTGGGTTCTTGTTTGCTGGAAGCTTTTTGATGACTGCTTCAATTTCTTCCATAGTTATTGGCCTGTTGAGATTTTTAGATTCTTCCAGATTGAGTGCTGGAATGTTGTATTTTTCTAGAAATATGTCCATTTCCTCCAGGTTGTCTAGTTTGTTGGAGTAGAGTTGTTCATAGTATTTTTTAACAATCATTTGTATTTCTGTGGGGTCTGTTGTTATTTCGCCTCTATCATTTCTAATTTTGTTTATTTGGGTCCTCTCTCTTTGCTTCTTGGTGAGCCTGGCTAGAGGTTTGTCAATCTTGTTTATCCTTTCATATAACCGGCTCTTGGTTTCATTGATTTTCTGTATTGTTTTTTTGGTCTCTATGTCATTTATTTCAGCTCTAATCTTTATTACCTCTTTCCTTCTGCTCACTCTGGGCTTTTCTTGTTGCTCTCTTTCTAATTCTTTGAGCTGTAGAGTTAGATGATTTACTACCATTTTCTCTTGTTTGTTGAGGTAGGCCTGTAAATCTATAAACTTGCCTCTCAGGACTGCTTTCATTGTGTCCCAAAGGTTTTGGACTGTGTTTTCATTGTCATTAGTTTCCAGGATGTTTTTAATTTCTTCTTTGATCTCATTGGTAACCCAATCAATATTTAATAACATGCTATTCAGCTTCCAAGTGTTTGAGTATTTTGGGTTGTTTTTATTGTAGTTTATTTCTAATATTATGCCCTTGGGGTCTGAGAAGATGCTTGGTATGATTTCAATCTTCTTGAATTTGGGGAGACTTTGCTTGTGACCCAATATGTGGTCTATTTTTGAAGATGTCCCATGAGCACTTGAGAAGAACGTATATTCCGTGGCTTTGGGGTGCAGTGTTCTGAAGATGTCAATTAAGTCCATCTGATCTAGTGAGTCATTTAGGATTGCTGTTTCTTTGCTGATTGTTTGTCTAGAGGATTTATCCAGTGATGTCAGTGGTGTGTTTATGTCCCCTACTATGATTGTGTTGTTGTTGATCTCTCCCTTGTTATTTTCCAAGAGGTTTTTTATATATTTCGGTGCTCCTGCACTGGGTGCATATATGTTTATAAGGGTTATATTATCTTGTTGTATCGATCCCTTTAGTATTATGAAGTGGCCTTCCTTATCTCTTGTTATGGCCTTCACTTTGAGGTCTATTTTGTCTGATATATGTATTGCTACCCCAGCTTTTTTTTCATTTCCATTTGCCTGAAAGATATTTTTCCATCCCTTCACTTTCAGTCTGTGTGAGTCCCTTCTAATGAGGTGGGTCTCTTGTAGACAGCAAATGTATGGGTCATGTTTTTTTATCCATTCAGCCACTCGATGTCTTTTGATTGGACCATTTAATCCATTTACATTTAAAGTTATTATTGAAAGGTACTTGTTTGTAGCCATTTCTATTTTTTTGTTGCTGTTTTCTTTCTGGGCTTTTTATTTCTTCTTTTTACACCAGTCCCTTTAGCATTTCTTGCATTGCTGGCTTGGTGGTGATGAATGCCCTTAGCCTTTTTTGTCTGTGAAGCTTCTTATTTCCCCTTCAATTTTGAATGATAGCCTTGCTGGATAGAGTATTCTTGGATTTAGTCCTTTGCTTTGCAACACTTTGTTAATTTCTGTCCATTCTTTTCTGGCATGATGTGTTTCTGTTGAGAAATCGTTTGATAATCTTTTGGGGGATCCTTTGTAGGTAACTCTCTTCTTCTCTCTTGCAGCCTTTAAGATTCTCTCTTTGTCTTGTACATTTGCCATCATTTTTATGACGTGTCTTGGTGTTGGTCTTTTGGGGTTCATCTTGCCTGGGACTCTCTGTACTTGTGTAACTTTTTTCTTCCCCATATCTTGGAAGTTTTCTGTCATTATTTCTTCAAATAGATTTTCTAATCCTTGCTGCTCTTCTTGTCCTTCTTGCGGCCCTATTATGTGTATGTTACTTCATTTCATGTTGTCCCGAAGCGCCCTTAGGCTCTCATCCTGTTTTTTAATTTTTTTCTCCAGTTGCTGTTCAGATTGAGCTTGTTTCTTTGCCTTATCTTCTAACTCACTAATTCGGTCCTCTGCTTCTTCTAGTCTGCTGTTGAAACATTCCATGGTGTTTTTGATTGTAGCTATATCACTTTTCATTTCTTCCTGATTCTTGCATAGGTTGTTGATTTTCTCATCCATCCGGTGAATGAATTGTACAACCATTATTCTGAATTCTTTTTCTGTCATGTTGCATGCTTCAACTTCATTAATTTCCTTTCTTGGTGATTCCTCATTGTCTTTCCTCTGGGTGTTGTGTCATCTCTTCATTCTGATTATCTCCTGATGGTTCAAAGGTCGAGTTGCGTGGGCCTGGGCCGTGGGCAGTGGGAGGCTCCCACCACCCTAGTGTCACTGAAGAGCTCTGACACTAAGATGTGTGGTTGTTGTGGGTTGGTGGGAACCAGGCTCGCTCTGTGTCAGTGTTGCCAGCACTCAATGTGGCCTCTCACGTGCCCTTAGAATTAGGGAGCCTGCCTGCACTGTGCTGAAATAGAGGCCCCCCTGGTGCGTGTTGAAAACCAGAGCCCCCTAGCTTGCGCCAGGAGTCAGAGTTCCCTAAGAGTCCAGTATCAGAGTCTCTGTTGCTTCGTGCGACCTCGCCTTGAGAATCAGGGTCCCTGTGTGCCCTTACACCAGGAATTGGATTCACTGGCTCTTAGTATGAATGCACAGGAAATCAGGATCTCAGGAGCAGGTGATAAGAAACACAGTCAAGTCACTGGTGCTTGGTGCTGCCTCCTGCCCTGAGAAACAGGGTCCCTGGGCCTGTGCTAGGCGGACAAGTTCCCGTTGGCGAGATTGCTCCCAGCCCAGGGCTCTGATGCCAGCAGTGCGCGCAGGATTAGTTCCTGGTGCTGTGGGAGCTTTTGCTCCCAGCCCAGGGCTCCAAAGCCCGCAGTGTGCATAGGAGGAGTTCCTGGTGGTGCGTGCGCTTATGCTCCCAGCCCAGAGCTCCAAAGCCCGCAGTGCAAGTAGGATCAGTTCCAAGGTACTCGCGCACTTCCAGGCCAAAGTTCCTGCAGCGCTGAGGCCCTGGCAAGGGGTAGGTCTATCACTTAGTTACTCTGGAGCTGCCCGCGAGCCTGGGGGGAGGGGGGATGGGCTCTGTTACTCACGGATCTGCCCCAGGGATTTCTGAACTTTTGGTGTCCGAAGGTCTGTAGCTGTGGTCGCAGGTCTCTGTCCCCAGTAGCTGCAGGGTCCTGGTATCTATTTTATTGATTTTTTAAAGAGAGGAAGGGAGAGGGAAAGAGAGTTAGAAACATCAATGAGAGAGAAACATCGACCAGCTGCTTCCTGCACACCCCCCACCGGGGATGTGCCCGCAACAAAGGTACATGCCCTTGACTGGAATCAAACCCAGGACCCTTGAGTCCGCAGGCTGACGCTCTATCCACTGAGCCAAGCCGGTTAGGGCCCCATTTGTACATATTAATTTGATTTTTCTCCTGTTAATCTGCCTTGTGTCATTTTAATTATTTGACCAACTATAGAGGCTACATGTGTAGAAAAAAAAAACATAGAGTTCATTACTATTTGTGGTTCCAGGTATCCACTGGAGATCTTGAATATATCTGCACTTATAAAGGGAGACTAATGTAATTCATTATGTATCATTTATGCTTTGCCTGCTTCCAAACGGATATAAAAAATCATGACATTAAAGAAGTTATCATAGAATGGTAAACTGATAAAGTGTGAGAGGGAATAGAAAAGCCAAGTAGTAAAGAGAGAATAGATAATTATGCCAGAAAAAACTAATCTCTTGGAGACTCTTCAAAAAATTTCAATTTGTGCTTCCTGAGAACCAAGGGAAAACAAGAAACATAAAGAGCTCTCATTTAACAAACTCAGATCTAAAACATACATTTCGTTTTTTTAATGATTTTACTTTTATCTTTTATCTATTTTCTTGGCATGAACCTCCTAAGAAGAATTGATTATGAACTTTAAGTACAAGCTAATTGTCATTTTATTGTTTGTCTTTATGTTAATTCTAGAGGCCCGATGCATGAAATTCGTGCAAGAGTAGGCCTTCCTTCCCCCAGCTGCTGCACCAGCTTCCCTCTGGCACCCTGGATCTGGGGTTCCCTCTGGCGCCAGGGACCCAGGCTTCCCTCTGGCTGCCAGCAGGTACCCGGGACCCGGGCTTCCTTTGCAGTCCGGCTTCATCCGGAAGGTCGTCAGGAAGGACGTCCAGTCTAATTAGCATAATATGCTTTTATTATTATAGATTTCATGTAGATATATTTTGTTCATGACTATTTCCTACATAGATCCTAGATGGAAGTAGTAGCATTATTTTAAAATCAAATTTTGTATATAACCCTGGAATGACAATTCTGTGTGGAGCCATGTTAATGAGATGTGGTTTGGCAGCTTTCTGATGCCACACAGTAATAATTAGCAAGTAGACTCAAAGAATAATATTTCATAAAATTTGATACAAAAAGATAAGTGTATAAATATATTAAAGTTTTTCTATGAACAAAAAACATTTTTTCTGTCTAAACATATTGTAAAAAACTTTTGTTTGATATTTAAAAGTGGGAAACACCTGAATGCATTAAGACACAGAAAGTTACAAGTAATCAATGCTTTAGTTATAAAAGTGTAAACTTTCATGCCCCAAATGAGTGCATTTTCAGTGCTTTTTTCTTTACATGTAATATTGTATATCATTCTATATCTGTTGGGAATGCTTATGGTAATAGGTGACAGATGACCCAACTTGGGAGCCTTAAACAAATATGGGTATGTTTTGTTATTCTCATCAGTTTATTTAGTCCTGTGGAATTAAATTTGCTCGGCTAATCACCAGTTTTTTCATTAGTTCTCTCAATCTTGCCTGATAATCAAGAGTAATAGGGTCAGTCATAATTTTAAGAAATTTACAGCCATTGTTTACCCATCTTAATTTTCCTGATTCAAGAGTAAACTATTGTCATGGAAGGACATCAGGATGGCAAATATCTGGCAATGAGGGGTCATTTTTGTAGAAACAGAATGGATTTCATCCCCATGTGTCTCAATCTGATAATACTCAGGTTCAGTCATTTTAGTGTGTCCCTCAATTTGATGACAGACATCTTATGTCAGGACATCTTAGATTTCCAGGAATTTCACATAATGTCTGGAACACTTATAACACATGCAAATACAACATAAAGAAGGCTATGGATATGGTGTGGGTTTTTTTTTTTTTTTATTGATTTCAGAGAGAAAGGGAGAGACAGAAATATCAATGATGACAGAGAATCATCGATTGGCTGCCTCCCTGACACCCCCTACTGGGGACTGAGACAGCAATCTGGGCATGTGCCCTGACCAGGAATCAAACCATGACCTGCTGGTTCATATCAACACTTAACCACTGAGATACACTGGCCGGATATAGGTATGTTTTTGCTATAAAACAAGAAGCCACAATTGAGCAGTTGCTGGTGCCAGCTGAGCAGTTCAAGGAAGTGATATTTACATCTTGGATGCTCTCTTAGAGGCTGTAGTTATCACATTGACAGTCCAACAAGAAGCACAAAAGAAAAGGGGTATGAGGAGGATGACAGTCTTCCCAGGAATTGCACAGCTAATTTTCTCTTTAGTGTAATCTTTCAAAACTCTCACATGAAGTTTCTCCAACTGAAAGGTTGGTGGACATGGGGATTAAGTTAACCAATCATATCCACATGCTTCCTTCTGTCTACCCTTTTAAGTTTACCTAAAATTTCCTCCATGAAAATTTCTTCAACTACATACATCCCTAATTCTTGGGGAGTCCCATACAGTACACCACTAATATTCCCATGCCCTATTATGTTCCCTTTAATGCTTTGTTATCTCAAAACGTAAATGTGTGCTGAGGGCAGAGGCTATGTTGTCATCCTCCTTTCTGTCTACACTGAGCAGAGCACCATGCTAGGTACAAGCACAATGCTACCTCATATCATTTGGGAATTTCCATTCAGGCAAGCTTAAATCTAAATTTGGGAACCATTAATTTTAATTGTGTGATCCTAGCTAGAGAATTTACATCTCAAGTATTGTTTTCTTCCTCTATAGTTGTTAAAAATACAACAACAGGCAATCATCAAAATCCCAATAGCAAGAAGAGTTAAAAATGGAGACCTGCAGGAAGGTAGGGAGGGAGAGAGTGTGAGAGCGCAAGGAAGTGATAGAGGAGTGTGGACCTGTGTGGTTTGTGTGTGTGTGAGCTAGGGACAGTTAGATTCTGCAGGTCTTCTAAGGGGCTGCTAACCCAGGCAGTCTTAGGCGGCAGAGCCCCGATCCCAGCTCGGACACTACTGGGCGGCCAGCACGGACACAGCGACCACGCCATCTTGGGAAACAGAGCTTCTTGTAACTAGGATCCTGGCCTCAGCACCACCTAGTCGGATCTCAGATGCATACCTGGACCCTACAGCCACTGAGGACAGAAACCTGTGACCACAGCTACAGACATGCGGACACCAAAAGTTCAGAAATCCCTGCTGCAGATCCATGAGTAACAGAGCCCATCCCCCTCCCTGCAGGCTTGCGGGCAGCGCCATAGTAACTGATAGACCCACCCCTTGCCCAGGCCTCAGTGCTGCCACAGGAATTTTAGCCTGGAAGTTCACGAGCACCTTGGAAATGGTCCCGCTTCAGAAGCCCTGGGCTGGAAGCAATCCCACGAACACCAGAATTTGTCCTGCGTAGCGCGGGACCAGGGACCCCGATTCTCTGGGCAGGAGGCAGCACCAAGCACCAGTGACTTGACTGTGTTTCTTATCACCTGTGCCTGAGATCCCTAATTCCCTGTGCATTCATACTAAGAGCCAGTGACTCCAATATTGGTGCAAGGGCACACAGGGACCCTGATTCTCAATGCGAGGTCACTCGAAGCAACAGAGACTCTGATACTGGATTCTTGGGGAACTCTGACTCCTGGAGCACACTAGGGGGCGCTGATTATCAAAATGCTCCAGGGAGGTCTCTGTTTCAGCAAGGTGCAGGCAGGGTCCATGATTCTAAGGGCGCGCACGAGGCCAGATTGAGCACTGGCAACACTGACTCTGAGCGAGTCTGGTTCCCACCAACCCACAACAACAACACACCTTAGTGTCAGAGCTCTTCAGTGACACTAGGGTGGTGGGAGGCTCCCACTGCACACGGCCCAGGCCCACGAAACTTGACGTTTGAACCATCCGGAGATAATCAGAATGAAGAGACGACACAACACCCAGAGGAAAGACAATGAGGAGTCCCCAAGAAAGGAAATTAATAAAGTTGAAGCATGCAACATGACAAAAAAAGAATTCAGAATAATGGTTATACAATTCATTCACCAGATGGATGAGAAAATCAACAACCTATGTAAGAATCAGGAAGAAATGAAAAGTGATACAGCTACAATTAAAAACACCATGGAAAGTTTCAACAGCAGACTAGAAGAAGCAGAGGACAGAATTAGTGAGTTAGAAGATAAGGCAGAGAAACAAGCTCAATCTAACAGCAACTGGAGAAAAAAATTAAAAAGCAGGAGGAGAGCCTAAGGGAGCTTTAGGACAACATGAAACGAAGTAACATACACATAATAGGGCTGCAAGAAGGACAAGAAGAGCAGCAAGGATTAGAAAATCTATTTGAAGAAATAATGACAGAAAACTTCCAAGATATGGGGAAGAAAAAAGTTACACAAGTACAGAGAGTCCCAAGCAAGATGAACCCCAAAAGACCCACACCAAGACACGTCATAATAACAATGGCAAATGTACAAGACAAAGAGAGAATCTTAAAGGCTGCATGAGAGAAACAGAGAGTTACCTACAAAGGATCCCCCATCAGATTATCAAATGATTTCTCAACAGAAACACATCAAGCTAGAAGGGAATGGAAGGAGGTATATAAAGTGTTGGAAAGCAAAGGACTGAATCCAAGAATATTATATCCAGCAAGACTATCAATCAAAATTGAAGGGGAAATCAGGAGCTTTGCAGACAAAAAAAGGCTAAGGGAGTTTATCACTACCAAGCCAGCAATGCAAGAAATGATAAAAGGAATGCTGTAAAAAGAAGAAATATAAAGGTAAGAAAGAACAGAGGCACGAAAATAGAAATGAATCCAAGCACGTACCTTTCAATAATAACTTTAAATGTAAATGGACTAAACGCTCCAATCAAAAGACATCGAGTGGCTGAATGGATAAAAAAACATGACTGTAGATATGCTGTCTACAGGAGACCCACCTCATTAGAAGAGACTCACACAGACTGAAAGTGAAGGGATGGAAAAATATCTTTCAGGCAAATGGAAATGAAAAAAAAGCTGGGGTAGCAATACATATATCAGACAAAATAGACCTCAAAGTGAAGGCCATAACAAGAGATAAGGAAGGCCACTTCATAATACTAAAGGGATCGATACAACAAGATAATATAACCCTTATAAACATATATGCACCCAGTGCAGGAGCACCGAAATATATAAAAAACCTCTTGGAAAATAACAAGGAAGAGATCAACAACAACACAATCATAGTAGGGGACTTAAACACACCACTAACATCACTGGATAAATCCTCTAGACAAACAATCAGCAAAGAAACAGCAATCCTAAATGACTCACTAGATCAGATGGACTTAATTGACATCTTCAGAAAACTTCACCCCAAAGCCACGGAATATACGTTCTTCTCAAGTGCACATGGGACATCTTCAAAAATAGACCACATATTGGGTCACAAGCAAAGTCTCCCCAAATTCAAGAAGATTGGAATCATACCAAGCATCTTCTCAGATCACAAGGGCACAATATTAGAAATAAACTACAATAAAAACAATCCAAAAACTCAAACACTTGGAAGCTGAATAGCATGTTATTATATATTGATTAGGTTACCAATGAGATCAAAGAGAAAATTAAAAACATCCTGGAAACTAATGACAATGAAAACACAACAATCCAAAACCTATGGGACACAATGAAAATGGTCCTGAGAGGGAAGTTGATAGCTCTACAGGCCTAGCTCAAAAAACAAGAAAAAATGGTAGTAAATCATCTAACTCTACAACTCAAAGAATTAGAAAGAGATCAACAAGAAAAGCCCAGAGTGAGCAGAAGGAAGGAGATAATGAAGATTAGACCTGAAATAAATGACATAGAGACCAAAAAAAATAAAAATGAAAATACAGAAAATCAATGAAACCAATAGCTGGTTCTTTGAAAGGATAAACAAGATTGACCAACCTCTAGCCAGCCTCACCAAGAAGCAAAGAGAGAGGACCCAAATATACAAAATCAGAAGTGATAGAGGCGAAATAACAGCAGACCCCAAAGAAATACAAATGATTTTTTAAAAATACTATGGACAACTCTACTCCAACAAATTATTCAACCTGGAGGAAATGGACAAATTCCTAGAAAAATATAACATTCCAGCACTCAATCCGGAAGAATCTAAAAATCTCAATAGGCCAATAACTATGGAAGAAATTGAAGCAGTCATCAAAAAGCTTCCAGCAAACAAAAGCCCAGGACCAAACGGCTTCACAGGGAAGTTTTACCAAACATTCAAGGAAGAACTAAAACCTATCCTCCTCAGACTACTACAAAAAAATTCAAGAGAAAGGAACACTTCCAAGCTCATTCTATGAAGCCAGCATCACCCTCATACCAAAACCAGGGAAAGACAACACAAGGAAAGAGAATTACAGGCCAATATCCCTCATGAACATAGATGCCAAAATCCTCAACAAAATCTTAGGAAATCAGAAAGATCATACACCATGACCAAGTAGGATTTATCCCAGGGATACAAGGATGGTACAATATCCGCAAATCAATAAACGTGATACATCACATAAACAAATTGAAGGAAAAAAACCACATAGTCATATCAATTGATGCAGAAAAAGCATTTGACAAAATCCAACACCCATTTTTGATAAAAACTCTCAGCAAGTTGGGAATAGAAGGATCATACCTCAACATAATAAAAGCCATATATGACAGGCCCACTGCCAACATCATACTCAATGGACAAAATCTAACACCATTTCCCCTAAGAACAGGAACAAGAAAGGGATGCCCACTCTCACCACTCCAGTTCAACATAGTACTGGAAGTATTAGCCATTGCAATTAGAGAAGAAGAAGAAATAAAAGGCACCCAAATTGGAAAAGAGGAAGTGAAACTGTCCTTATTTGCAGATGAAATGATATTATACATAAAAAAACCCTAGAGACTCCATCAAAAAACTACTAGACTTAATACATGAATTTGGCAAAGTAGCAGGATACAAAATTAACCCCAAGAAATCTGAGGCATTTCTATACACCAATAGTGAACTTTCAGAAAGAGAGATTATAAAAACAATCCCATTTACCATCGCTCCAAAAAAATTAAGCTACCTAGGAATAAACTTAACTAAAGAGGTAAAAGACCTCTCTCTACTCAGAAAACTACAGGACGTTGAAAAAAGAGATAGAGAAAGACATAAAGAGATGGAAGAACATACCATGTACTTGGATTGGTAGAATCAACATCATTAAAATTTCCATACTACCCAAAGCAATCTATAAATTCAACGCACTTCCCATTACAATACCAAGGCATACTTCACAGATCTTGAACGAACTCTCCAAAAATTCATCTGGAATAAAAAAAGACCCCGAATAGCTGCAACGATCTTGAGAATGAACAACGTAGGTGGGATCTCAATACCAGATATCAAGCTGTATTACAAAGCCACTGTTCTCAAAACTGCCTGGTACTGGCACAAGAACAGACATATAGATCAATGGAATAGAATAGAGAGCCCAGAAATCGGCCCGAACCAGTATGCTCATTTAATATTTGACAAAGGAGGAAAGAACTTACAATGGATTCAAGATAGTCTCTTCAATAAATGGCGTTGGGAAAATTGGACAGATACATGCAAGAAAATGAAACTAGACCACCAACTTACACCATACACAAAAATAAACTCAAAATGGATAAAGGACTTAAATGTACGACAGGAAACCATAAAAATTCTAGAAGAATCCAAAGGCAACAAAATCTCAGACATATGCAGAAGCAATTTCTTCACTGATACAGCTCCTTAGGGCACCTGAAACTAAAGAGAAAATGAACAAATGGACTACATCAAAATAAAAAGCTTCTGCACAGCAAAAGAAACCATCAACAAAACAACAAGAAAGCCCACTGCGTGAGAAAACATATTTGCCAATGTCATATCTGATAAGGGCTTAATCTCCAAAATTTATAAGGAACTCATACAACTTAACAAAATAAAGATAAACAATCCAATCAAAAAATGGGCAAAGGATCTAAATAGACACCTTTCAAAGAGGACATTCAGAAAGCCAAGAGACATATGAAAACATGCTCAATGTCACTAATCATCTGAGAGATGGAAATCAAAACAACAATGAGGCACCATCTCACACCTGTCAGAATGGCTATCATCAACAAATCAACAAACGACAAGTGCTGGAGAGGATGTGGAGAAAAAGGAACACTCGTACACTGCTGGTGAGAATGCACACTGGTGCATCCACTATGGAGGACAGTATGGAGTTTCCTCAAAAAACTAAAAATGGAACTCCCATTTGACCCTGTGATCCCACTTCTAGGAATATATCCCAAGAAACCAGAAACCCTAATCAGAAAGGATATATGCACCCATATGTTCATAGCAGCACAGTTCACCATAGCTAAGATCTGGAAACAGCCTAAGTGCCCATCAGTAGATGAATGGATTAGAAAACTGTGGTACATCTACACAATGGAATACTAAGCTGCTGTAAAAATTAGGAACTCTTACCATTTGCAATGGCATGGATGGAACTGGAGAGCATTATGCTAAGTGAAATAAGCCAGTCAATGAAGGAAAAAATACCACATGATCTCACTCATTCATGGATAATAATGACCATTATAAACTTAAGAACAATAATAGATACAGAGGCAGAGCTGCCTCAAACAGATTGTCAAACTGCAGCGAGAAGGCCGGGGAGGGTTGTTGGGCAGGAGGGAGGGGGGTAAGAGATCAACAGAAGGACTTGTATGGATGCATATAAGCATAACCAATGGACATAAGACACTGGGGGGGTAGGGGAGGCCAGGGGATTGTCAAGGGTGGGGGAAAAAAAAGGATACATATGTAATATCCTTTGTAATATTTTAAGCAATAAAACAATAAAAAATAAAAAAATACAATATTAAAAATTAAAAATTAATAAAATATTAATTGAAATGTATCTGCATTACATGAAAAATCTCCTAATTGCTTCTAGCTTAATTTATTAAATTGTGCTAAAATTTTCAAGGGTTCAATTAAAAAATATCTTAATTCTAAATGATATAATAAAAAATATATAATAGTGCAGTTATAAGCACTTATCTGAAAATAAAAATTTAGGCTCCGAAAGGGCCGGTTCAGGTGCCTCTGCGGGACCTGCGAGGCCCCCATGGCGTCCCAGCTTCGCCCACTCATCCATGGCGGCACCTGCGTGCCCTGGAAGAGGACGAGGCTGTGGCGCTGGGGCTGCATCTGTCAGACACCCTGGGACCCTCACGCTCCTTCACTGCCAACCCTGCCCTTCGGGCTGCCGTGCCCAGGGAGAGACTGAGCTTCGCAGAAGCCATACAACCTTGCTCGGGATCATGGGACTTAGGCTGTTTATTTTGAAAATAAAAATTTAAAGAAGTGAATTTAAAGAAGGGATTAACCAAAGAAAATATATGCTCAACCCATGGACACAGACAACAGTATGGTGATGGCCAGAGAGAAGTGGAAGGCAAGAGCTCGGTAGAGGGGGCAAAAGGGGGGAAATAGGGACATCCTATATAATAATAGTAAAAGGCTAATATGCACATTGACTGAACGGCAGAATGACTGGTTGATATTATGCACACTGGCCACCAGGGGGCAGACGCTCAATGCAGGAGCTGCCCCCTGGTGGTCAGTGCACTTCCATATGGGGTGTGCCACTCAGCCAGAAGCTGGCTCATGGCTGGCCAGCGCAGTGGTGGTGGCAGGAGCCTCTCCCACCTCTGTGGCAGCACTAAGAATGTCCAACTAATGGTTTAGGCCCGATCCCTGGGGGGCCTAAGCCTTTAGTCGGACATCCCCCAAGGGCTCCCTGGATGCCAGAAGGATGTCTAACTGCAAGCTTAGGCCTGATCCTCCGGGGAGTGGGCCTAAGTTGACAGGTGGACATCCCCTAAGGGGCCCTGGACTCCGAATGGGAGCAGGCCGGGCTGAGGGACACCCACCCCCCCGCCTCAGTGCACAAATTTTTGTGCACAGGGCCTCTATTGTTTATATATATATCACTCTGTCACTTCTGCCATATTCTGTATGTTAGAAGTGAGTCATTACATACAGCCCACACCCAAACTCCACTTCTTAAAAAGAGGAGTATCAAAGAATTCTTGAACATATTTTAAAATCACCACAATACTTTCATCCACTTTCTACTTACCATTCCAATTATTTTGAAGGGATTCCAGACAGCACATAATTTCATCTATAAATACTTCTAAAAACTGAAACCACAATGTCATTCTTACAATTGAAAAAAAATCTTTTTTGTATTATCAAATATCTAATGTGTTCAGTTTTTTTGATATCCTCATTTTTGTTTTTAATTTTTTTTTCAGTTGGTTTGGTTTGTTTGCAACAGAAGCCAAACAAGGATCAGAATCCTATTGCATTTAACAGCTTCTGAAGTGGTGTGATCCTCCTTTGATCATCCCATTTGAAATATACTTACAGCCGGACAAAACTACAAGATGGGGCTTTTCACAAGAGGCCTCTTAAATGACATACATAAACAGCTTTGTTTCTACTTTGCTTACTGTTATTTTCATCAGGAACACTCAAGAAGTAGGAAACAGAGTTTCCTAGGTTACCTTTGAACCTGAAATTTGTGTTAGCGTTTTGGTTATATTACTTATAAGCCACAGGTGTACACTACAGGAGCTAATGGAAATGGAGACAGGGATATGATGACAGTTTCTTGTCCAGAATCTATTTACTCCAAGGAGCACCTGTATATCTGTTACATATTTAGGATTTGCTACTTGCAATTTTTCATGATTTTTGAACAGAGAAGCATATATACCTAAAACATCATAAACAGGAAAAATTCTACCAAGGGGTCTTAATGTAGCAAAACACAGAAAATACAGCATTTTGTGTCTCAGAAATGAATGAGCCCATTAATTTCAATAGGGATTTTTATTTATGTGTACTGTATTATGTTTGGGCACTGAACACTTGACTCCCATTTTAGAATGAATTACTTGTTAAAAGCAGTTATTTAAATAGCATAAGTACTTTAACCACTAAATTTTTTAATAAAATATTCAGTAAGACAAGAAGAAAGAACTTGCTCTTTGTTATTCTCTGTTCTTCCTTTAATATGTGTATGTGTATATATTTGTGTTCTATGTGTATGTTATTTATATATAAATATGCATGTTAAGTATATATATATATATATATATATATATATATATTTAGAGAATATAGAAGTAGCTCACAAAATTTGGCCTATACCCTATTTTTTATTACATTTCTAAATTAATTATCATTTTAGATACCTATTTGCAACAGTATTTTTTAAAGTACTATTATAGTTAATCTTACATAAATAATGTACAAAATGTAAAATGTTCAAAATTAAAAATTCAGCGCTTATAATATCATAGCCATGTTTGAAAAATTTAGATTTAATCATATACTGAAAACTAATATTTAAACTATTAAGTTATGTAGAAAATATTTTGAAATATTTTCAAGCATTTTTTGTAGGTGGTTGTTTCTTCAATAAATGGTACAACCTCTTTTTTATTAAAATATTGAGTGGTTTTTTTTCTGATACTGTATTTTCACTATATGCATTTTACATTAAACAAATATCAAATTTATATATTGCTACATTAATCATTACTATTTGAATTTGACAAGCTTTCTGAAGCTAGTATTTGCCTGTTATCTGAAAACATAGCAAGACTATAATTACTAATAATCACAAACTATTGTTCAACTTTATTTCATAAGGCACAACCATTTATATCTAGAAATGTACACAAATAAGACTCCTACTTGCAGCAGGCATTAAACTTTGAGAGCAGTTGACTTTATCTATATCCAATTTTTAATGCTTACTGTTAAGTTTTCTTTCTTTCTTTTTTAAATTTCCAAATCACTAGAGGATGATTTCCTTAAGAATGTTCTCCCAGGTATGCTCAGAATATTAATGAGGCCCATCTATTTCTGTCGGATAATAACAATGTTCTCAGGCTGAATGGACGCTGTGACCTGTGAAAGAACTATTCATATGCTTTAGTCTGCCCTAGCGCATTATTTAACAAGTGAACATAGAACTTTTTCACAGTTATCTTAAATGCTTCAGCTGTGTGTTTCATGTTTGCTTCTTGCATCTCCAACCACATAGCTTTTCTGCCTCTTTTGGGAAGACTTTCCTTGTTCTACTCATTTAAATGCTCCTGCCTTTATGACTATTTTACTGCCATACCTATGGGGCTTCTTACTGTATTTGCCTGTAACTGAAGGAGATTTTACAGAAATTAAATTTATTCAAACTGAATCTTCTGGGGAATGTGAAGGCATCTTAAACAATTAGCAATAATTAAAAAGCACCTATTCAGACTGGATAAAAGGTAAATAGATTTCATTTAAATATAGTAGCTAGTTGGTACAGTTTTCCCATTTGCATGTTTTGTTTTGTTTTGTTTTGTTTTAAACCGCCTGTTAGTAACTTGGAATAACAAAAGAAAGCATTGACTTTTGTTAGTTTGTATAAGTCTTTACTCACGAGTGCTATTAACAAATTGCTATACTAAAAAAATTTAATAATCTTTAATTTACATGTTGCAACAAATACTGGATCTAACAGCATGTAAATGATGCCTCACAACCAAGGTTTGCTTTTTAATTTTTAATCATAAATTAATGTGAAACTGACTGAAAATGTAGGGTTATTCAACTTCTGGTATTTTTGATAAATTTTATTCTGATAGTTACCTGCTTCAATGAACTATTTGCTTTGTGTGTTGGAAAGGTAATACACTTGACTGTGTTCTCAACATCCTCCTTAAATTGTTTCAAGTTAGAGCTAGCCTTATGGGTAGTCAGACAAGATAGATTATATTTTTTATTCAAAAACATTTGCAAGCACCTGCTTGTATAAGTGGAAATGTAGTGATGCATAAAGGTATTCTTCTGTCTGTACATGTATATATGAGTACACACATATACACATCAGTTTATAAAAAAAACACTTAAAATTATTTTATTCAAGAAATGTATAGTTTAGTAAATTAAGCAGACACTTATATTATGTGTTTGATGAGGAACTTAATATCCAACTTTTTCACTTAATTATTTAGTGATATAGTTTAATTCTTTAAAATTTTAAGCAAGATCAGATTTCAGAAAATATGATCAGTTAACGTTAACATATTTACAAATAATAATTCAACTGTGAAAAAAATAGGATATTGGAATGAAATAGAGTGGGAGAAAAAGAGAAAGAGACATAAAAGGCCATCAAAAGTACTAAAAAAATGTGGGAGAATAAAGATACATTTTTTTATAGGCCATCCAAACAGCCATTCTATGATAGTCAAAAATATGTGTAATGATTTTTGGTGCCAAAATAGTACCACTAAGATCAAAGCAGGGTGCTCTTGAGGTTAAGTTTATAGATTTGATCTCCTATAAGACATACAACTTCACTAATGTGCAGCTGCCTACTCAGCCATTTTATAAATGCATCATAAATAAGAAATTAAAAATAAAGTAAAATGAACAAATAACCACCTCAGGTTTTGGGGAACAGTATTTTTTGCATCATGATGAATTACAAAAGAATAAACTTTAGTTTAAAAAACTCTGGTTTAGAATTGTTTCTGCTAATTTTTTGTCTAAAGGAACTTTACCTAAAAAAATATGAAACGTTTTAAAGAGAATAAAAATACATTCCTTGAGAAGTTGTGAGAAATAAAAAAAACAACCTAAGTATAATAATATAACTAACTCATGAAAAGAAATGCTAAAATTTCCATGCAATTAGTCTCATGTAATATTGCTAGACAACAAAATCACTGTATTCTAAATAAAGAAAAATAGCACTTCAATGAATATAAAATATTTTATAACACAAAAGTCAAATATATGTTTAGACAAAATTTAGAAACAGAATTCTAGGGTTCCCTCCACATGTAAAGTCCCTGACCCTAACCCTCATCTCTGTAGGTTGTATTTACTTTGTTGGCTGGCGTGGAAGATGATGGTGTGCTCTTCCTTTCATCCTTCTCTGTGATCCATTGCTTTTGCTGACTCTATCCCTTAACTGATTTACCAAGACTGCCAAGAGAATCTCTGGTCAAGTACCATTTCATCTTTTCAAAATATCTGGACCCCATACTCAGTACTACTGAGTCACAAAAACCTTATTAATAATTATAAAATTAATATATTATCAATTAGCTTTTCATTTAATAGTTTAGTTTTACATTTTTAAGTTTATAAATTTTCAAAATTCGCATTAGTAGAGAGAGCACTTCCATCTAATTGTACGCTGACATTCTATCATTTGTACTTGAAAGTTTTGAAAATAAATTTTGTATGTATACCTATCCAAAAAATCTTACTATACTATAATTTAAAAAGAATAATTTAAATATATTATGCCCTATTGAGATTGAAAACTTTAAAACAACTTCTAAAATTAAAATATCATTCAATAGTACAACAAGATAAAGCATCTGACTTTGGAACTTTTTATAAAATTACTTGTGCTTAATTTCATGGAAGAAACTAAAAAAAGAAATTTCCATGCTCATGATTTTTTATTAGGTCTTTACCTAATCAAAAATCAAGCATTAAAAAAAATAATAATAAAAATAAAAACTAAATCATATTTTAAAAAATCAAGCATTAATTTACAAATAAAATACTAAATAAATAAAGTGACAAATTATTGAAATCATTAGTTAAATCATTGGTTAACAAATTTACCTCACCATAGATGGGAAAAATCATGTGAAATAAAAAGAATACTTAGCTACTAGATGAGGGAAACTTGGAAGTATTTTGGCACCTAAGCACAGAGAAAATAACTATTCAAGAATATACCATATTCTTATAAACCTGGTTAGATAATATTAGGTTGCCTTTGGGGGATTTCTAGCAATAGTCGTAACTAGCACTACTAATTGCCTATATAATTCCTGTGAAATGTTAGAGGCTTGCTTTCAGCTAAAATAATAAAATTTATTTTTAATCTAGAAATTTTCCTAAAGAGAACTGTCAAAGTATTAAAAAAGTATGGCTTTATTAATGAGCTTAAAATGACTTCCTTTAGTCAATAGTTAACATTATTCTACATCATTACATCTCATTCTCTTGATGTAAAGCAATATGATTTAATATCTGTACTCCAAAATATACATATTTTATACTATTTTTCACATCAATTTTTTAAAAACCACTAACATCCTTATAAGATAGATATAACCTAATACAGATCACAATCCTGAAGATGAGATGACAAAAACAATACAGCAGCTAGTTTGCTTTTGAGTTTATATCATTCTTTTAAGGTAACAGAGAAAGACTATTTTTTAATCATAAATTTTCCTTCTGAATTTCACAAAAACAAGCTATCCCCAAATGTAAAGAAATAATGTGGCATACAAGAAAGACATAAGTTAAAGTGAAAATCCTGGTTTGCCATTTATTGATACTATGATCTTATAAATATTATTTAAAGTCTTTAAACCTATTTTTTCCTCTAAAGAGAGACCAATATTATGCATATTTATCTGACACCAGGGAAATAAATAGATAAGTTATTTAAATTCTCTGTAGTATGAAAAGTATATTATGATTATGCAATATTAAGGCAACTATAATAGTGCTTGAAAAAAAAAGTTACTACATAAATGGTTGTTTAAAATATTGTGATACTTAGTCTTGTTGATAGAGCTCCAAGGTAAAACAAGTCTTTTGAGCAGAAACACCCAGTGTGTAAAAAATGTTTGGAGTGTTTTCAACCCAAAGTATTCCTCTGAGAGCCCATCCCTTAGGAAGCATTTTTGAGATCCTCAGAACTGCTCAAGGTTCTTGCCAACCATAATTACTTCCTGTGCATGTGATTAAAGAACCCTAAAATTTAATTTTAAAATATAATTTACTCAGGAAAAATTTTGCAAATGATCTTACTCTGTACTTGACTAAAGAACAGAATATTAAATATTGAAGTTTTGCCAATCTGAATGTAATCTGTGTCCCAAAGATCTGGAAACAGGGCCTGTAGACAATCAAGTAAAAACAACTAACAATTTCCACATGAAAGGAAAAATCTTAACATCGTTGTCGGGGGTGGGGGGGGGGGGGATGTACATAGAGAAAATTTTAAATAGTGATCATATTTTGCTTTTCTTTTACATTTTTTTATAAGAATGCAAAAATATGAATGCAGAATTTCTGCTTCTAAATAACATTGGAATAAGCAACTTGAGCCAATCCTCCCACTGAGAAAAACTAGAGAGGCTGGATCAAACACTTTCAAACCAACCTCAATACATCAGAGAACTAAAAAAGCAGTGAGGACTCATAAGGCCACAATGAAGAGAAGATGGATCTCCAGATTGATGGCACTGTTTTGGAAGGATTGTCACTTTTCGCACTAGAGTCATCTGCTGAAAGGCTGAGAAGTGAATAATCTGAGCAAATCTTCTAACAGCCTCAAACTAGGAGGATCAACACTAGGTTCCAGTGTCTGCCTAAAGAGAATTATTTGGTAAGCATACTCATAAGCATTCTCTAAAACAGTACCATGAAAGGCTATTGTTTAGGAATGAAGACTCCCCCCCACACACACACTATTCCCACCCCCGGCAAGGGCTAAACAAGCCTAGCTTAAAAATATAAAAACTCTGAGTACAATTATTTGGATTTCAAATACCCTAGCCACCCATCATGAACAAGTATAAATCCAATCTAAAGTCCTTAATTATTAGTATATTGTTTCATGTAAATGATTGACCATCAATCTAAATTAACTCTAAACATATTCAAAGAAAATAAATGGATGAAAACCAAGAGAAGTAAAAGTCAGTAGAACTACATTAATAGTGTGTCAAGATAATGGAGTAGAGGGATATAACTATAATATATTGACAGTTATATGTTTAAGAAGATAAACAAGAAAATTGAAAATGTCATTGGGAAACTGAAAATTTTTAAAAAAAAGGACTAAGTAGAAATTCCAGAACTAAAAATTACGTTAAATTATATTAGGAACCTGAAGGAGGGTTTATTAGAAATTTAAACATAACTAAGAAAGAGTTTATAAACCAGAAGATAAATATTCATTGCAGACTTATTTACAACTAGGGGCCTGGTGCACGAAATTCATGTGACTGGGCTGATCAGGGGAAGGCACCAGCCCCACCACCCCGGTGCTGCAGCCACTGCCAGTCACCGCAACCAGCAAGGTTTTTTCATCAACATGGACTCCAGTCTCTTCACCATGAAAAAATGACAACTTTCTTTAGGCATTTTCAAGATGTGTCTTTCATATAATTATAATTTCTTTATTATTTTTTTTTAACTTCACCCGAGGATATGTTTCCATTGATTTTTAGAGAATGTGGAAGAGAAAGGGAAATACAGAGAGAAACATCAAAGTGAGAGGAACACTTTGATTGGTTGCCTCCTGCATGAGCCCTGACCTGGGCCCCAGCCAGGGAGAAGCCTGCAACCTAGGTACATGCCCTTGGTCAGAATTGAACCCAGACCCTGCCATCGGCAGGCCAAGGCATTATCCACTGAGTTAAACTGGCTAGAGCAGGATATGACATTTCTTAGCCCTCCAGCAGCGGACAATCGTTTTTTTTTTTTGGCAGGAGTGTGGTTAAAAACCCTAGATCACCTTTTTGGATTCTTATTACCCAAGTTAGTAAGAATATTACCAGTGGCATACAGGGAGCTTAGCCAATGAGTTGTCAGAAAAGGTGTTTCCTCTGTAGTTCACACCAATCACTGGCTTGGACCCCCGGCCCAGGCCTGACGCCTCTGGCCCAGGCTTCAGGACTGGGAAGAGGACCCCCATTTCCTCCCAATCACAGGCTCCGCCTTCGCCCAGGCCTGACGCCTCAGCCAGAGGAGTGATCCCCATCACCCTCCAATCTCTGGATTGGCCCCTTGCCCAGGCCTGACGCCTCCGCCAGAGGTGTCAGGCCTGGGCAGGGGACCCCCATCTCCCTTTGATTGCCAGCTCAGCCCCCCTGCCCAGTCCTGACGCCTCTTGCCTTCTGGCCCAGGCTTCAGGCCTGGGCAGGGGACCCCCATCTCCCCCTGATCACCGGCTCCACCCCCAACCCAGGCCTGATGCCTCTGGCCCAGGTGTCAGGCCTGGGCAGGGGACCCCAGACCCCTCCGATTGCCGGCTCTGCCCCCCGCCCAGGCCTGACGCCTCCGCCAAAGGTGTCAGGCCTGGGCAGGGGATCCCCATCTTCCCCCGATCACCGGCTCCACCCTCGCCTAGGCCTGACACCTCGGCCAGAGGCGTCAACCCCCATCACCCTCTGATCGCCAGATCGACCCCTTGTCCAGGCCTGATGCCTCTGCCAGAGTGTCAGGCCTGGGCAGGAGACCCCAATCTCCCTCCGATCTCCGGCTCGGCCACCCGCCCAAGCCTGATGCTTCTCGCTGAGGCATCAGGCCTGGGCAGGGGACCCCCACCTTCCCCGATCACCGGCTTCTGGGGTCGCACACAGGGGCCTGGATGGTGGCTCTCACACTGGAAGCTGCGCTGTGTTGTCCTGCCCTGCCTGCAGTATACAAATTAGCCGCCATCTTTTTTGGTGGTTAATTTGCATATAGCGCTGATTAGCCAATGGAAGGTGTGGGGAAGGTATGGTCAATTACCATGTTTGTCTATTATTAGATAGGACTAGAAGACCAGTGCACAAATTCGTGCATGGGTGGGGTCCCTCGGCCTGGCTGACGATCTGGGCCCATCAGGGCTGGCCTGTGGGAAGGGTGGGGGAGGACTGCAGGAGCACACTGACCACCAGAGGGCAGCTCCTGCATTGAGCATCTTTCCCCTGGTGGTCAGTGCTTGTCATAGCGATGGTTGCTTAGGCTTTTATATATATACTAGAGGCCCAGTGCACAAAAATTTGTGTACTCGGGGGGGAGGGAAGTTCCCCAGCCCGGCCTGTGCCCTCTCTCAGTCTGGGACCCCTCGGGAGATAACGACCTGCTGGCTTAGGCCTGCTCCCAGGTGGCAGAGGGCACGCCCAATCCCTAGGTGCAGCCCCTGATCAGGCTCAGAGCAAGGCCGATTGGGGAGTTGGGGCGCTGCCCCCTGTCATGCACAGAGCAGGACGGATCGGGAGGTTGCGATGCCACCCTCAGTCACACTCAGGGTAGGGCCAATTGGGGGGTTGGGGCACCACCCCCTGTCACACTCACGGCAGGGTCGATGGGGAGGTTGCGGCACCACCCCCTGTCATGCACAGAGCAGGGCCGTTCAGGGGGTGGGGCGCTGGCCCCTGTCACGCACAGAGCAGAGCCCATCAGGGGGTTGAGGAGCTCCCCCCTGTCATGCACAGAGTAGGGCCGATCGGGGAGTTGGGGCACCGCCCCCTGTTACACACAGAGCAGGGCGGATCAGGGGGTTGGGGCGCTGCACCCTGTCACACTAAGGGCAGGGCCAATGGAGAGGTTATGGCTCTACCCTGTCACACACAGAGCAGGGCCCATGGGGGGGAGGGGGATTGGGGCGCCGCACCCTGTCACACACAGAGCAGGGCGGATCAGGGGATTGGTGCACCGCACCCTGTCAAACACAGAGCCGCAGGGCAATCAGGGGATTGGGGAGCTCCCCCCTATCAGGCACAGAGCAGGGCTGATCAGGGGGTTGGGGTGCCTTCCCCTGTCATGAACAGAGCAGGGCGGATAGGGAGGTTATGGCCCCGCCCCCTGTCACACACAGAGCTGCAGGGCGATCAGGGGGTTTGGGCGCTGCCCCCGTCACGCTGATCCCAGTGCTGGGAGCCTTGCTGCTCTGCTGATCCCGGTGCCGGGAGGCATATTACCCTTTTACTATATAGGATAGAGGCCTGGTGCATGGGTAGGGGCTGGCTGGTTTGCCCTGAAGGGTGTCCTGGATCAGGGTGGGGGTCCCCACTGGGCTGCCTGAGGTGTCTCGGCTGAGGGCCATTTTCAGGCTGGCCGGTGACTGTAGCTCCCAACCTCTCCTTTTTTTCTTTTCTATTCTGGGCCAGCTTTAGCTCTGAGGCCTCACTGCTGAAAGCAGGTTTCTGGCCTTTACCTTCTGTATTTGATATAATGTTGCGGTCCAGGTAGCTGAAGCCCGGCTGACTGAAAACTGGTTTCTGGGGTTTTGTTTAGCTTCTATATTTGCAACATAGTTGCTTAGAGTTGCAGCTGAGAGGCCGGCAAGTTAGGCGGGGAACGTTGGAGTCCCCCGTTGCTGGAGCAAGAGAGCCTCCCTGTTCGCTTCAGTGCATGGCTGCCAGCCGCCATCTTGGCTGACAGTTAATTTGCATAAGGATATGCTGATTAGCCAATGGGAAGGTTAACAGTCATACGCTAATTACCATGTTTCTCTTTTATTAGCGTAGATAGATAGCCAAGATTTGGAAGCAGCCTAAGTGCTCATCATATAAAAAACTGTGGTACGTTTATATAGTGGAATACTCCGCTGTAAGAAAGAAGTGAATCTTACCCTTTGTGACAACATGGATGGACCTAGACAATATTATGCTAAATGAAATAAGCCACTCAGAGAGAGACAAGTACCATATGATTTCACTTATATGTGAAATCTAATGTGTATGGTTTAATTCATTATTTTAAACAAAGATTATTTTACAAACTTCTGTAATCCTCTTTAATAGAGTCCTTGAATATGGCTGAACTCTATTTTACACTAATGACCTAAAAAACAGCTCTGATTTCTATTGCTATATAACAACCCACTCAAAAACCTAGTACTGTGAGTTGACTAAACTCATTTGTGTGGTTCTTCCTTGGGGTCTAACTGTGTATACAGTCAGATATCACCTGGGAATGGAGTCATCTGAAGGCTCAGAGGAGCTACATGTATGGTCCCTCAGCTGAGAAGCCCAGAATGTTGTGAAGTAGGCTGTCATCTCTACATTGTCATGGGGCTTTTTCATGTGGCTACAATGGACTTACAGCATAGCAGGCTCAGGATTGTCATGGTGGCTGGCTTCCCCAAGAGTGGCCCTTCTAAAACAGCAAGAAGCAAGCCACTAACTACTACAAGTCTTATCATTTGGCCTTAAAAGTAACACAAAGTTATTTCCACTGCATTCTATTGATTATACAATATATGCCTGAATAAAATACATCGGGTGACTACATAAAGGTATTGACACCAGGAGATATGGATCACTGAGGCCATCTTTCAAGAGGTCCTGCCATCTTTCACAACCTCGTAAGCCAAGAAAAACAAGCAGAGACCATTTATAAGAAATGCATTGTTGCTTTTGCATCAATAGTTTTTTATCACATTTAAGTTTTAAACCATGGATTCAACAACATCCTCTATCACATACCAAAAAGAGTACTTTCACAATAGGTACTAAGTGGGGTATACAATAAAGACACTCTCTGTGGTCATCTTTACTTTATGCTTGTTGTTCTTCTGGCTTAGCAAACTCAATTCTGAAAGTATTTATGGTATCTTAATTTAAAAGTCATAAAACAAAGCATTTAAGATATATTTACTGTATATCTACTATGTGCTAAGCGCTATAAACAAAATACTATCTTATCTTCAGACAGTGGTCGGCAAACTCATTAGTCAACAGAGCCCAATATCAGCAGTACAACGATTGAAATTTATTTTGAGAGCCAAATTTTTAAAACTTAAACTATATAGGTAGGTACATTGTTATAACTTAATTAGGGTACTCCTAAGGCTTAGGAAGAACCACACTTAAGGGGCCAAAGAGCCGCATGTGGCTCGCGAGCCGCAATTTGCCGACCACGGGTTAGAATAACGACAGGCAGCCCTGACCGGTTTGGCTCAGTGGATAGAATGTTGGCCTGCGGACTGAAGGGTCCCAGGTTCAATTCCAGTCAAGGGCATGTACCTTGGTTGCGGGCACATCCCCAGTAGGAGGTGTGCAGGAGGCAGCTGATCGATGATGTTTCTCTCTCATCGATGTTTCTGGCTCTCTATCCCTCTCCCTTCATCTCTGTAAAAAAATCAATAAAATATATTTTTAAAAAAAGAATAACGACAGGCAGAAAATATAGTTTCAACATTTCAGTTTCCCCTTGACAAATTATCATATAGTTTATCTTTTTTTCAGACCTCACATTGTATCTGAAATCTTATTTATGCTGAAAAGAAGTGTCTTTTGGGTTCAAAGAAGAATTTAGCAAATGAAACAGAACAAGTGATAAATGTTCACTGATTCCTTCTTTCCTTCCCCTCTATGATTTCAGGTGGGATTTATTAAGAGAAGATGTATTTCTTTCTCTGGGTCATGACAAACAGTTTTTTATCTGTATCCTCCAAGGAAGCTTGTGGTGAAATAGATAAAATGTCAGAAATAATTAAGAAAAATGCAACAACCTAAAATTACACCTTTTGGTGATGCCTAGTTTTCATCTCCTTGGTCCCTTGACAGATATAAACACCAACTTTATCACATCCTTTAGATGATGATGTATTAAATCAATGTGAGTGAACTCACGGAACAGCAGATGGGGAGGAGGAAAATAAAATGTTATTAGAAAGCAGATGTCTTGGATATAGGTGATCAATAGACACTGCAATAGATACAGGGTCTAGAATCCTTCAGAATTATTCTATCAAAGGTCACTTTCATCATTTTCACTAGTTTTAATTATACTTACATTTTATCAATTTTTTAACCACAAAAAATTCCTTTTTAGACATATGTTTCAGTTTCTCCCCTTACCTTTCAGCATTAAGTGTTTAGATCACTATTGTAGTAAAATCAACACACACAATGTAAACTGCCTTTATCAAAAATAGGATACCTCACAATCATGGGACTCTCCTTTGTAAAGATTCAGCATATATTTTCCTACTTCAGTTGAAATACCCTTACTCTAGATATACAAACTAATTTTCATTAACTGCATCTAAGAATTTTTTTTTACTGATTGGCATAATAAATAAATATGAATCATCTATTATTTTATTAATTATTTGAAGCACATATTTCTAAACTCTTTGAACAGGTAGATGAAATATCTCTAACTGCAATAGTTTGCATATGCAAAACTTTTAATTACTTAGTGGTGGTAGTTATAATAAAATAGGTAAAAGCTTTTAAATATACCAGAGTCAAGCAAGCTGAGGAAGTTACCCATGGTAAGCATAAATTTAACTCTTCTTTTCCAAGCCATACATTTTAGACAGGGCAAGGTTATCCTTAGACTAACTCTGTCCTTCAATGGTTAACTATATTTAATTCTAAGGAATGATATGTCATTTGCCTACAGATGTAAACCACATTCTCCAGTTTTACTTATATAAATAATAAAGGTCTCTATCTAATTGGCCTTAGCTCTCCCTTCCTGATAAAGTTGGATAAGGGAACAGTTACTAGCTTTTAGGCTTCTAAGAATGCCCAATGTGAAGGCCTTATCTCAATAACTAAAAATTGCAATTAATGGAGTCTAAAATAACTATATTTTAGATATTTAGAGATGTCTGAAATATGTATTTAGTTTAAAATATTAAAAATATTTTATATCTCCTGCTTGCCAAATAAAAACTGGAATTAAAATTTTGTAAGTGAAGATATTAAACCCATAATGCAGTTTTAATTACCTAAAGTGCATTTTCTAATTACAATTATATTCTTAGTCATGTAGCCTAGATATATATCTTTAGACACAATGACATAGTTTTTAGTTTCTTACTTATGAGAATTTTTGTGACTTATTCAGGATATTATAGAATATATACAAAAATATATTTCTAAATTAATAATGCAAGTTTGACAGTTTACATAATAAAACATAGTTATTTTAGATCCTATGAATTGGAATTTTAGTTATTGATATAAGACCTTCACATTGTTGGCACTACTTATTAACCTTTTAGAGTAAAAGAGCATGCCAAATTTTGTCACAAAGTTTCAGCTACAAAGCAACTAACACATTTTACAAATTAAAAAATAATTGGGCTCTAAAATAAACAAACAAATAAATAAAAATAACATGTGTACTTTAAAGAATAATTTTGTAATTAACATTTTAGAGAAAGGAAGGGAGAGAGAGAGAGAGACATCAATGTGGTTGCCTTCCTTACTGGGGATAGAACTCAAAGAAACCTAGGTATGTGTCCTAACTAGGAATCAAACCCACCACCTTTCAGTGTATGGAACGACACTCCAACTAACTGAGCCACACTGGCCAAGGATTAAATAATAATTTAATTTTTAAAAATTGATTTTTCATATACATGAATATGTACATATATGTAAATGTTGATCTTTCTATTTTATATATATATAAAATTTAATAGACTGCTATTTAAGTTTTTGCTTTTCTTGACAGCTTACAATTGCATATATTTAAGGTGTATAATGTAATAATTTAATACACACATGCATGTAAAATAATCTCCAAATTTAAGCTAAATAGTATATTCATCCCTTCAAATATTTACTAGTTTTGGGGTGTGTTTTTTTAGTGCTGAGAACACTTAAGTCTACTTTCTTAGCAAATTTCCAGTATAAAATAAAGTATTGCTAACTATAGTAACATTGCTGTACATTAGATCTCCAGACCTTATTCATCTTGTGTAATTGAAACTGAATCCCTTAACCAACATCTCACAATTTACCCCTCCCATATCCCTTGGTAACCACCATTTTTCTCTCGTCTTATGAATTTCACTATTTTAGATTCTACATATGAGTAAGATCATGCAGTATTTGCCTTTCTACAGCTGGCTTATTTCACTTAGCCTAAAATTCTCCACATTCATCCATTTTGTCCCTAATAGCTATATTTCCTTCTTTTTTAAGGCTGAATGATATTCTATTTTACATATGTATATATGCACTACATTTTTTTAAGGCTGAATATTATTCATATTTCTTTTATCTTTATTTGTTATTGGATATTTAGATTGTTTCCAAACCTTAGCTATTGTGAATAATGCTGCAATAAATATGGGAGTACAGATATATCATTTGATATACTGATTTCATTTGCTTTGGATCTAGGCCCAGAAGTGGAATTGCTGGATCATATTTTTTAAATTTTTTTTGAGGAAACTCCACACTGTTTCAAATAATGTCAGTAACAATTTACATTCCCATCAAAATGTACAAGGATTCCCTTTTCTCCATATCCTGCCAACATTTATTATCTCATTTTCATGATGACAGCTATTTTTGACAAGTGTGAGGTAATATCTTATTGTGATTTTAATTTGCATTTCCATGATGGTTAGTGATGTTGAGTATCTTTTCATATACCTGTTGGCCATTTGAATGTCTTCTTCAGAAAAATAACTATTTGATTTCTCTGCCTATTTTTAATCAGATTTATTGCTGTTATTTTGTTATCTGAGTTTTTAATGTGATTTGGATATTTACCTCTATATGATATATGATTTGCAAAAATTCTCTCCCATTCTGCAGGTTGCCTTTCATTTTTAAAAATTGCTTCTTTTTCCATGTAGAAGATTTTAAGTTTGGTGTAGTCCCATTTGTTGATTTTTGCTTTTATTGCTATATCCAATGAGTCTTTACCAAGGCCAATGTAAAAGAAATTTTTACCTAAGTTTTAAGGTTTTAGGATTTATATTTAATTCTTTAATCCATTTTGAGTTAATTTTTGTACATGATGTGAGATAAGCATCAGATTTTATTCTTCTGCATGTGGACATCCAGTTTTCCCACATCATTTCTTGAAGAGACTAAACTTTACCCCTTTATATACTCTGGGAACCCTTGTCAAAGATTAGGTGACCATAAATGTGTGGATTTATTTCTGGATCTCTGTTCTGTTTCATTGGTTTGCATGTTTTTATTACAGTACCACACTGTTTTGATTCCTGTAGCTCTGTAATATATTTTAAAATCAGGAGATGTGATACTTCCAGTTTTATTGTTCTTGTAAAGATTGCTTTAGATCTTTGGGGTCTTTTGTGGTTTCATATGAATTTTAGGATTGCTTTTACTATTTCTGTAAATAATGATATTGGGCTTTTGATAGATTGTTTTGAATCTGTAGATCATTTTGGGTAGTTTAGACATTTTAATAATATTAATTATTCTAATTCATGAACACAGTATGTCATTTTGTTCATTGTTTTTTTACCTTGAGGTTGATTTCCCCCTCTCTTTCTCTTTTGCCATCTTCCCTTGTTATCAGATTAAATATTTTCTGTAGTGATTTGTTTTATATTTTTCTTCTGTGCCTCTGTTATAGGTTTTTATATTTGGGTTATCTCAGGGCTTGTATAAAATATCTTTAAGTTAATAAAAACTTAATTTCAATTGCCTACAAAGCATGACCCTTATACTTTCCCCTACACATACTGCATTCTTGTAGTCAGAGTTTACTTATTTTTTTATTGTGCATCCATGAAGTAATTTTCGTTTATTTTTCTTTGGGGTTGAAAGTAACTTACACACTACCTTTCCAGTGTTCCATTAATCTGTAAATGGCTTTATATTAATCCTTCCTTATGAGGTTTACATTTTCATATGCATTTGTGTTGTTGTTTGGTATACTTTCATTTCCATTTCAAGAATTCCCCCAGCATTTCTCATAGGGCACTTCTAGTGGTGACCAACTGCCGCACTTTCTATTTATCTGATAATGTATTTATTTTTCATTTTTGAAAGATAGTTTTGGAATTACTTGTTTGTCAGTGTTGTGTGTGTGTCTGTGTGTGTTTGTTTTTTTTCTTTCGGTATTATGAATATATCATTGCACTTTCTCAGGTCTGAAAATTTTCTACTGCTGATAGCCTAATGGAATTTCCCTTTTATTATGAGTTGTTTTCCTCTTGGTGCTTTCAAAATTCTCTCTTTGTCTTTTAACAATTTAATTATAATGTGTCTTAGTGTAGATCTCTTTAGATTCAATCTATTTGGAAATTTTTGCACTTCATTAATCTGGATGCTTATTTTACTCCCCAGATTTAAAGTGTTTAGCATCATTTCTTCAAATAAGTTTCTTATCCCTTCTCTTTTTCTGCTCCTGGGAATCTCATAATATATATATATATATATATATATATATATATATACACACACACACACACACATATCTACATATATATACACATATATACATACATATATATATATATACATATATATATATATATATATATATATATATATATATATATACTGGTTCACTTGTTAGTTTCCCATAAAACCTATAGGCTTACTTCACTCTTCTATTCTTGTTATTTTTTATTTTTCTTTTCTGGATAACTTTAATTTTTTTAAATTGATTTCAAAGAGAGGAAGAGAAAGGGATAGAAACATCAATGTTGAGAATCATTGGTCTGCTGCACCCTGCATACCCCCTACTGGGGACCAAGCCCAAGACCCAGGCATGTGCCCTGACCGGGAATGCAACAGTGAGTTCTTAGTTCATGGATCAACACTCACCATTTAGCCACACTGGCCGGGCTCCACTGGATAACTTTAAATGACTTATCTTTGCAGTCACAAATTCTTTTTTTCTGTTTCATTAACTCTGTTATCGAAGCTCCCCATTATATTTTTTATTTTATTTATTGTATTCTTTAGGTCCAGATTTTCTACCTGATCCTTTTTTATGATCAATCTCTTTATTGAACTCCTTTTTCTGTTTATGCATTGCTTTCCTGATTTTTGTTGAGTTGTCAATCTGTGTTCTCTTGTAGATTGCCAAGCTTCCTTAAAACAATATTTTGAATTCTTTGTCAGGCAATATTATAAATCTTAAGTTCTTTAGTTTGTTATTAGAAAGTTATTGTGTACCTTGGATGATGCCATGTTTTCTTTATTTGTGTGTGTGTGTGTGTGTGTGTGTGTGTGCGCGCGCGCGCGCGCGTGTGGTGTTTTGTGGGATTTTTTGGGTTTTTTTTGTGGGTTTTTTTTTTTTTTTTCCAGAGCCTTGCATTGATGTCTGTACATTTGCAGGAGAAGTCAACTCTTCCAAACTACATGAACTGACCTTAGTGGTGAAAGATTTTATTTATGGGTGGATGTGAGGGCACTGATGGATTGTTCATGTTGGCTCCAGCTCTGTGGGGGCTCAGCCATGGTTCTGGATTTGGGGAGGCCACAGTGGCATAGTTTCTGTGGAGCTCCATCAACTGAGGACAGCATCAGCATCAGGATCAGGGGTTTTCAGTGGCCAAGGATGTGGGTGTTTGTGGCAAAGGCTGCTGGGTCTTCCTGTTCTTTTTCCCTGTGGAAGAAGTCACAACTGAGGGAAATTGTCTTGGCATTGGGTCAGACTTACAGATTACATTTTTTAAGGTTCTAGCTAAATATATATATGACTTTTTGTTTTTTACTTTTCCTTTTTCCATTCCTCTGATATGGGAAGTGAGGTAGGTTGGTGAGTCCAGATATCCTAAAATGCAGGTTCCAAATGAGCCATCATCTGAACATATACTAAAAGAAAATGATTGGCCCTAACCAGTTTGGCTCAGTGGATAGAGCATCGGTCTGTGGACTGAAAGGTCTCAGGTTCGATTCCAGTCAAGGGCATGTACCGTGGTTGCGGGCACATCCCCAGTAGGGGGTGTGCAGGAGGCAGCTGATTGATGTTTCTCTCTCATTGATGTTTCTGACTCTCTGTCCCTCTCCCTTCCTCTCTGTAAAAAATCAATAAAATATATTTTTTAAAAAGAAAATGATTGTCTTAGAAATCAAAACAAAATTAGTACCTCAACTCTTTTATCACATAACCCTTTAGTTTAGTAGTTTTCAGATATACTTTGATACTAAAAGTCAGATCTCTTATTACCAGGGGAAATTTATCAGCTGAATGGGTTTTATCTTATTTATGAATTGTAATTTTACCTGGGGTACTTAAACCATACCATAAGACCTTCATTGATCCCAGCTGAAAAAGTTTCAATACACTTAAATAAAAATGTAATTTGCAGAACAAAGTGTTTTCAAGAGGAAATTTAAAATTTTCATCTTTTTTATATTATTCTAACATGCTTAGTAATTCTAATATTTAAATTCTTGCAAATTTGAAGAAATGATATAAATTCTTTGTAAAAATTTCTAAAATGTAGAAAAAAGAAAACAAAAAATACCTAAAATATTAACCATTTTTATTCTGTTACACATTATTTTACTCTTTTTCTCATGCATATTTTGGAATGTTGCCACTTTTTTCTTCTTTTGCCACTTATTTCTTCTCTCAGAAATCTGTTGCTTAGTCATTTATATTATCACCATAATAGTTTGTAGTACACATAACATATTTGAACTATTGAACTGTGTTTAATTTGTAGTATTGTACTATTTTTACTTAAACTATAATAAAATTATTGTGTATAATTATTTTGTGTGTGTGTTTCTGATTGTTTCTTTAGAATACATTCTTATAAGTGGAATGTTGCATTAACCAGCAAGCCATTTTTCAGTTTTCCTTACATATTGACAAATTATTATCTAGATTCCAGATTAATTCTAGAGTTTGGAAGGCTTTTACCAATTTATGATTCCTCCATCAAAGTAAGAAAGCTCCACTATCATCATAATCTATCCAACCTTGGATTTGACAGTACATTAGTCTCTCAGTGGAAGCATGTTGAAATTCATGTCTTTGCTAGTGAGGTTGAACATATTTTTGTATGTTATTAAATAGTTAAATTGATTTTAAGTGAATTATATTTAGCTCTTATCTACTTCTTTGTTGATGTGTTTTATTTTTATTTATTTTTTACTTTTTAACATTAAAAATTTTTTTTTTAATTTGGTGGAAGTCAAATTAATTTTTCCTCTTGCTAGTGTTTTTCTTCATTTTCATATTTAGGCAATCCTTCCCAAACCCAAGGATAGGAAAACAATACTCTCTATATTTTATTCTGAGTGTTTCATAATTTTGCTACATTAAATTCATTTATGAGATTTGTTTTAATGCATGTTTAGAGGAGAAGGCCTCAACTAGGCCAATGCATTTACAGTCTTTCATTTCACTACCTACCAATTCGATGAGAGAGAGATAACACGATTCTTAACAGAAAACTGAGAGACAGAGAGATGTTATTACAGATTATCAAATGTCTGGTAAGTGGTGTGCTTAACTATCATAATCCACATTAGCATGGAAAATCTCAGATGCTTTCCACAAGAACTTCCTAGAGTGCTGCCTAATCAGACTTAATTTTGGGATTTCTCTATTGTTTAGTTCCAGTCTTTAAAGCATGCTACCAAATACTTCCTTTGTCTTTGATAAATGTCATGAATTGGCTGCTCTAGTATGTACCACTTTAAAATGACCAAATACAGTAGATCAATATCTCCAAAACTAGGTTATTAAAACTTAAGTAACACATAACAATATAAATCATCTGAAGACATGCCAAGTTTGATCAGATTTCTTTTCATCTTTCTCTAAGCAGCTGTTTAAAAGAGTTTGTGATTTATTCTTGTTATTGTTATTTGGGTAGAAAAAATATTCCAAAAATCAATTACTTAAAAACAATAACATTTATTTAGTCACAAGTTTGTCTATAGTTTATGCAAGCCTTGGTGGATCCAGCATATCTTCCCTCTGTTTGGCATCAGCAAAGATGGCTTAATTATCAGGAACTAGAATCATCTGAAGATGTTCACTTACATGTCTGGCAGCGGTTGCTGCCTGCCAGTTGGGATCTAGCTAAAGCTATCAGGCAGCACACCTACACATGATGTTTTGATGTGGCCTGGTATTCCTTTCAACATTTTGTTTGTATTCAAAGTGTGAGTGTCCGAAGAGGCAGATAGAAGCCATATTACTTTGTAACCTAGAATTGAAAGTCATGTTGCATTATTTTCACCAATTTTATTAAATCAAAACTATCACCACATTCCATCTATGTTCAGAGATAGGGAAAAAGACTGTACTTCTCAATAAGGGATGTCAAGGCTCTGGAAAATATTGTGGGGCAAGAAATATTACTGTGGCTGATTTTATAAAATGCCACCTGCCACAATCATCTTTTTTTATATATACATATTTTTATTGATTTTTTACAGAGAGGAAGGGAGAGGGATAGAGAGTTAGAAACATCTATTAGAGAGATGAGAAACATCAATCAGCTGCCTCCTATACACCCACTACTGGGGGAATGTGCCCGTAACCAAGGTACATGCCCTTAACCAGAATCGAACCTGGGACCTTTCAGTCCACAGGCCAACATTGTATCCACTGGGCAAAACTGGCTAGGGCCACAATCATCTTTTTTGGTTTTAAAAATCCACATTCATCCTACATGCAAAAAAAGTCCACCTCCTCTCTAAGGCCCCCAAATTCTCATCCCATTATGGGTTCAGGTTCAGGTTCAGACTCTAATTTACGTTCAGTTGTATATGGGGCTTCAGAGTAGTTCTTATCAATTAAAAATCCTGTGAACTACATAGAAAACGTACCAGCTCCCAACACACCCATCATACAATGGCAGGATATGCATGGGATAACCACTATAAACACTCTCATTCAAAGGAGTGAAAGGAGAGGCTCAGAGTGATCAGTGGTCCACAGAACTCTGTCATCCTGGAAGGCACATGTTGACAGTGCCTGATTTGGTGACACCTTAATAAAGGGAATTCAAAGGGGATTTTTATTTATTATCTTATTAAATTCTTAATATATAAAATATGTATAGTGAGTATGCATTTATGGATTAATTTTGAATATTTTGTGGAGTATAATGTAAGCTATTTATAACCTTTGAGGTTGTGAAGTACTAGATACCTCATTCTCAGAACAATGAAAAATCTACACTAAGGTTACCAGCATTAAAAATTTACTTTATTTTAAATTTTAAAAAATTCTAAAATATAAATTCTTCTGCATTTTAAGTACAGTCTTGCTCAATGGCAATCATTTATTCTATGCGACTTAATATAAGTAAGGATATTGTTATATAAAAGCAATAAGCTCAGAATCTATTGAAACATGAAGTTCAAATTTTCCATTTATATCTATGAAATAATGTTTCTTATCCTTATTGAATGGCTAAATAAACTCAAAGAGACTAACAATCCAAATACAGATTTCAAAAGAAAACTTATGTGTATAGCATATATTATACTATATGACAATTTCAACTCTGTATTTTGAAAATTAATACATGAAGATAATAAAAAAGCAAAATATGATGACTAAGATTATTTTACTCTATTCCCTCCTGGAATATATTCTAGGCAAAAATAAATAATAAAAATGAAGGGCTGCTATAGTTTTTGAAATTTGCTATCACGTTTCACTAATATTCATAGACTGGGTGCTGTCAGTCCATATTATAATATGCCATTTCTAATTTTAATTTATAAGCTGGATAGCTAATTTCAGGGCATCATGAATTAAGCAGAAATACATTTCAATAAAATTAATGAAATAAACCATCTCTGATCAGTGGCTCTAGAGGCTTTTTGATAAGTAAAAGTCCATTTGAACTTTGCCTAATTGGTGTTATTGGTGTGTTTTTTGTTTTTGTTTTTGTGTGGGTTTATTTATTTTTTATTTTTAACAAGGTCTTACTTGCTGAATTTGCATTTTTTACCATGTTCCAACCCGGTGTCATCACAAAGTTGCTAGGGCTAGAATTCATGGTGTATGGTTATGTGATTACATATTTTTGTAAAATATTGCAGTAGAGTTTTTAAAGCACAATTTTGTAGTGAGAGTAGTGACAGTATGAAATAAATGCATATGTATTTTCTGACACTCTGTTCCCCAATAGTTGAGTTCTGGAAGGGAACTGAAGCCTGCATTTGCCTCTGAGGTTTCCAATTTCTCTTCTGAAACTGACCATCCCAATTGCACACTAGAGAGTAATGGCCAGTGCCTCTCATTGCAAAGCATATTACTTAACCCTTTAGTTCCCACTGAATATCTTCTAGACTGGCTTTGTAGGAGAGCAAAGCAGCAAAACAGCCAACCTGCATGATCCTGGAAAACAATAAAAACAACAATGGATAAGAAGTAATTTATATACTGAATGCCCCTCTGTCCTATTCAGCACATTTTCTAGAGTATCTCCTTTTCTAAAGCACTTTGACAGGTCACCTTTAATGAAATCAAAGCTTTTAAGGGGAAAGACTGATGATATTGCAGCCCTGATATTCTCTCTCTACCAAATGGACATAGGGTTCAGTGCTTAACCTAGCACAGTGTTAGCTGCAAGATGCATGAGTTCCAAAATGATTCTAAGTGTTCATTTAACATGAGGCTTCCTTTGAGAAAAGGCTGCCAGTGGTGCATAATAGTGCCAAATGTGCAGTAGTTTTATAATATGAGTTGTAATCCACCAGGAACTAAATCCTGCTATTACCCTCTTTAGGGAGACTTCTAAAATTCTGCTCTTCGTATTATGAATAATAACCTGGAGTAATTAGAGGTTACTGGAAATCTCTGCACATGTGTCAAAGCTTTCTTAATGTAAGTCACAATAATGTGTTTATCAATTGTGCTATTCCTAGAGATACAAATGGGGCACCTACTGTACCATTTCTTCCTCTCGAATAAGTTATTCTTTTGTTTTATGTACTGTGGCTTTAGTTATAATATAAATGAATCTTTAAAATTATAAAATCATTGCCTTCTTCAATAACTGGAATGATTTTGGGGTACTGACAGAGGTTCTATTTCCATGGTGCTACAGTAGGACCTGGCTTCATGAAAATGTAGATATGCAAAAGCACACGTTTCACATGGAGATTTCAATTTATCACTCACATATTTGTGCGTGTGTGTGTGTGTGTGTGTGAGAGAGAGAGAGAGAGAGAGAGCGAGCTGAAGTGTTGACATTCACTCATCTGAGGAGTGAACCCAGCAACCATTTCCAAGAGCAGCACCACATTCTGTTCAGGCAGGAAGTGAAGAGTTCCTTGTCAAACTGAGCCAACCAGGGGCCTTTAAATCTAATCACCAAAATGGAAATTTGGCCAGGACACTGAAGCTTGTGCCTCGAATCTTTCAGAAAGTACAAGGACCCTGGTTTAATGTCTTATCTGAAAGTTGATGTCTACAGTCAAAAGTGCCTTGCTTTCATACACTGTTAGGCAATCCAGAGTTGAGGCTGCCATTAAAAAAAAAGTAATTGAATAAATAGTGGATTGGTACAATGAATCCACTGGGGCAGGTATTGTGTTATTTTTAAAAAGAGAAAAGCAAGAATTGTGTCTTTTTCTTATCAGTTCACAGCGACCTTTCTTACTTCAATGTCCAACAAACATTTGAATTTAAATGTTTATGATTTATCAGAAAAATTAATCCTATCTCTTATCAAAGTAAAATATAATCATTTTATTCTGTATCTTTTCAGATAAATTTATCAAGGAAATAGTACATTATTATTTCTTTTTTTTTATTGCTTAAAGCATTACAAAGGGTATTACATATGTGTCCTTTTTTTCCCCCACCCTTGAAAATACCCCGGCTTCCCCTACCCCCCAGTGTCTTATGTCCATTGGTTATGCTCATATGCATGCATACAAGTCCTTCAGTTGATCTCTTATCCCCCTCCCTCCTGCCCCCCAACCCTCCCTGGCCTTCCCGCTGCAGTTTGACAATCTGTGTGAGGCAGCTCTGCCTCTGTAGCTATTATTGTTCAAAAGTTTATAATGGTCTCTATTATCCATGAATGAGTGAGATCATGTGGTATTTTTCCTTCATTGACTGGCTTATTTCACTTAGCATAATGCTCTCCAGCTCCATCCATGTCGTTGCAAATTGTAAGAGTTCCTTCTTTCTTACAGCAGCATAGTATTCCATCATGTAGATGTACCACAGTTTTCTAATCCATTCATCTACTGATGGGCATTTAGGCTGTTTCCAGATCTTAGCTATGATGAACTGTGCTGCTATGAACATATGGGTGCATATATCCTTTCTGATTAGGGTTTCTGGTTTCTTGGGATATATTCCTAGGAGTGGGATCATAGGGTCAAATGGGAGTTCCATTTCCAGTTTTTTGAGGAAACTCCATACTGTCCTCCATAGTGGATGCACCAGTGTGCATTCTCACCAGCAGTGTACGAGTGTTCCTTTTTCTCCACATCCTCTCCAGCACTTGTCGTTTGTTGATTTGTTGATGATAGCCATTCTGACAGGTGTGAGATGGTGCCTCATTGTTGTTTTGATTTCCATCTCTCAGATGATTAGTGACATTGAGCATGTTTTCATATGTCTCTTGGCTTTCTGAATGTCCTCTTTGAAAGGTGTCTATTTAGATCCTTTGCCCATTTTTTGATTGGATTGTTTATCTTCTTTTTGTTAAGTTGTATGAGTTCCCTATAAATTTTGGAGATTAGTCCCTTATCAGATATGACGTTGGCAAATATGTTTTCCCACGAGGTGGGTTTTCTTGTTGTTTTGTTGATGGTTTCTTTTGTTGTCCAGAAGCTTTTTATTTTGATGTAGTCCCATTTGTTCATTTTCTCTTTAGTTTCAACTGCTCAAGGAGCTGTATCAGTGAAGAAATTGCTTTGGCATATGTCTGAGATTTTGTTGCCCTTGGATTCTTCTAGAATTTTTATGGTTTCCTGTCATACATTTAAGTCCTTTATCCATTTTGAGTTTATTTTTGTGTATGGTGTAAGTTGGTGGTCTAGTTTCATTTTCTTGCGTATATCTGTCCAATTTTCCCAACACCATTTATTGAAGAGACTATCTTGGCTCCATTGTATGTTCTTGCCTCCTTTGTCAAATATTAATTGAGCATATTGGTTTGGGCCGATTTCTGGGGTCTCTATTCTATTCCATTGATCAATATGTCTGTTCTTGTGCCAGTACCAGGCTGAACATAGATGCCAAAATCCTCAAGAAAATCTTAGCAAATCGGATCCAGCAGTACATCAGAAAGATCATACACCATGACCAAGTAGGATTTATCCCAGGGATGCAAGGATGGTACAATATACGCAAATCAATAAACGTGATACATCACATAAACAAATTGAAAGAAAAAAACCACATGGTCATATCAATTGATGAAGAAAAAGCATTCGACAAAATCCAAAACCCATTTTTGATAAAAACTCTCAGCAAAGTGGGAGTAGAAGGATTATACCTCAACATAATAAAAGCCATATATGACAGGCCCACAGCCAACATCATACTCAATGGACAAAAACTAACACCATTTCCCCTAAGAACAGGAACAAGACAAGGATGCCCACTCTCACCACTCCTGTTCAACATAGTACTGGAAGTATTAGCCATTGCAATTAGACAAGAAGAAGAAATAAAAGGCATCCAAATTGGAAAAGAGGAAGTAAAACTGTCCTTATTTGCAGACGACATGATATTATACATACAAAACCCTAGAGACTCCATCAAAAAACTACTAGACTTAATACATGAATTTGGCAAAGTAGCAGGATACAAAATTAACCCCAAGAAATCTGAGGCATTTCTATACACCAATAGTGAACTTTCAGAAAGAGAGATTAGAAAAACAATCCCATTTACCATCGCACCAAAAAAATTAAGCTACCTAGGAATAAACTTAACTAAAGTGGTAAAAGACCTCTACTCAGAAAACTACAGGACGTTGAAAAAAAAGATAGAGGAAGACATAAACAGATGGAAGAACATACCGTGTTCATGGATTGGTAGAATCAACATCATTAAAATGTCCATACTACCCAAAGCAATCTATAAATTCAACGCACTTCCCATTAAAATACCAAGGCATACTTCACAGATCTTGAACGAACTCTCCAAAAATTCATCTGGAATAAAAAAAGACCCTGAATAGCTGCAGCAATCCTGAGAAAGAACAAAGTAGGTGGGATCTCAATACCAGATATCAAGCTGTATTACAAAGCCACTGTTCTCATTATAATTTCTGATATTAGCAGAGTTCCATACACCATCAGATAATTAAAATATTAATGAATGCATATGCATGTATTGTGGTAAAACATTTTCAAGATGATAATTCAGAATGATCAGTATTTATAGAAATAAGCTTCATGGTTTGTGTCTAATTACAGATTGAATAGGGTCTTCAGAATATCTAGTGGAAAAGAATTATTTGACAATATTCAGTTATAATCTAAATAAATCTCAATATTCAATATATTTTAATTGAAATTTCTGAACATAGTACAATTTTAGTATATGTTTCAAATAGATCCTAATAAAATAGATAATAAATGCATATTTTAAAAAGGAAAAGACTTAGGCATTTTTAGTAACCTTAATTATAGCAATAAGATTTGGTTTTTGTTAAGTAAGGAAATATTAAAGGAAAGGTAATTTTGATGTAGTTAAAAGGAATGATAACGTTACTCAATTTATGAGTATAACAGTTTTCAGTTTAACTTATATGTACCAACTATCCACAGTTATCCAAGTCTCTCTACTTGTGAATAGAAGTTATTTTCTCATTTACCTTTATACTAATAGAACTAATCCCAAATTTACTCTTAAATGTACTGCTAAAATGTATTTCTCTTTAGTTCAGGGAGTCAGAACACTGTTCTCAGGAGGTCAGGGTTATCCTCATTAGCATTGCTCTGTTCTGAGGTTGCAATGACACTTTTTGTCCTAAGAAGCCTGGGGTGCCTGGATGGAAAAGCAGATGGATCCAGGAAACTTAGTCTACCCATAAGTGCCCTTACTAATCGTAGGTCACCATTATATATTCTTTCCATATATGAAGAACAGCATATTACTACTTTTCAGCCTCTATATTCTTTTAAAATTTACTCATGAGTAAAAAATGTCTGTGTTAAGGATAAGCTGCTAACTATAGTTTAAAAAGTAATGTTCCTTTAATAACAAAAAGTATATTTAAAGCATTATAATTATAAGATAATTTATAAAATGGGTCTAATTAAAAATTTTAACAGACAATTTAGTGGCAGAAATTAATGTAATCTAATTAATTTTGCTCAGAATACAATGTTAAATTGAGTAGAAATTTTTACATAAGATATGTATATTATCCTAATATATAAAAACCCAGGGTCCATAACGATCAAAGGCTCGACTGACTGGAAGTTAGTCCTGCAGTCAGTGCTGGGTTGCAACCCAGCACTGACTGCCACTGCTGCGGGTGTGGCAACCCAGCACTGACTGCCGAGGGGGCTGCAGATCAGGTCTGGAGAGAGGCCTGAAGAGAGAGGCAGGGTCTGATCTACAGCCTCAGTGGCAGCTGTTGATCAGCTGTTGCCTCTCTCTTTCTCTCCAAGCTTCACCAGAAGCCACACCTCTTCTTCCCTCTGGGCCTCCCTGGGGGCTGCTGATCAGCCCCGCCTCTCTGATCAGGCCCAGAGATAGGTCCGGAGATGCTGACTGGCATAGAAATCAACCAATCAGAACAAAATCTGGGTGAACTGTGAGGAGCCAATGGCTGCCTAGGAGGCAGAGCTTCTGAAGCTGACTGGCATAGAAACCGACCAATCAGAACCTAATCTGGGTGAACTGCAAAGGCAGAACCTAAGGTAGGGGATGAGGGGGTGTTTTAAGGGCAACAGCTGTTTGATGTAAGATATAAGAAAGCAGTTCAATTTTTTAATGACTGGTGTGGCAGTATAGTGCATATGGCTGGCTATCAGTCCAAATATGGGGATTATGTAATTTTGTCTGCCCAGAGCACCTCCTCCTGCTGTAAAAGGCTTCCCCCGCTTTTAAGCAATCCTATCTTATATAATCTATCTATACTAAAAAAAAGGTAATATGCTAATTAGACCAGGTCGACTGGCCATCTTCCAGACGTCCAACTTCATTCCAGACAAAGTCATGGTTGTGAGGGCAAGATCAGGCTGGCAGGGGAGGTCAGTTGCAGGGGAGATCAGGCCAGCAGGGGAGGGCAGTTAAGGGTGATCAGGCAGGCAGGCAGGCAGGTGAGTAGTTAGGAGCCAGTGGTCCCAGATTGCTAGAGGGATGTCCGACTGCCAGTTTAGGCCCAATCCCTGTGGACAGTCGGACATCCCCCAAGGGGTCCCTGATTGGAGAGGGTGCAGACTCGGTTGAGGGAACTGGCCCCATGAACAAATTTTGTGCACCAGGCCACTAGTCTATAATAATAAAAGGGTAATGTGCTAATTAGACTGCATGTAATTCTGGATGTCCTTCCTGATGAAGCTGGGGCTGAAGGGAAGCCAGCCCAGGTCCCAGGTGCCTGCTGGCGGCTGGAGGAAGGAAGCCTGGGTCCCGGGTGCCAGAGGGAAGCTGGTGCCAGTAGCCAGGGGAAGGAAGTCTTACTCTTGCATGAATTTTCATGAATCAGGCCTCTAGATACATCTATATATATATAAAAAGCCAGTGACTGAAACACCACAATGATTGGAATGACTGGTAGCTATGATGCCCACTACAGCCAGTGAACTGGCCCAATCAGGAGGTGGGGACGGCCAGCCAACCTCCCCTGCCCCCAATGAGATGACCCTATCCCAATCGGCCTTCAGCCTCTCCCCCCAGGTGGCCCCACCCCTGATAGCCCCCCCCATCCCTATAGGGGGCAGGGCTGGCCAGCCAACCTCCTGAAGCCCCTCCCCCTGGCCAGCCCAGCCCCAAATTGATCCCCCCACTCCAATCAGGGTCAGGGCCAGCCAGCCAACAACCCATGGCCCCTCCCCATTCCACTGGCCCCCGATTGGCCCACCCACCCCCCACAGCCCCTCTCCATGGCTGGTCCCATCCCTGATCAGCCCCCACCACCCCTATTGGCCTGTGTCCCCTCCCCCAAGCTAGCTCCACCCCTGGTCTGTGCCCCCACACCAATCAACCCCTCCCCTGGCCCCATTCAGGGATGGGGTTGGCCGGACCACTGTCCACAGCCCCTCCCCACAGCCAGCCCCACTCCCAATAGGCCCCACCACCCCAATCGGGGGCAGGGCCCACTGGCCAATTGCCTTCATCCCCTCCCCTGAGCCAGCCCAGCCCAGATTGGGCCCCGATCAGGGCGGGCCGCTGGCCAACCTCCCGACATCTCCTCCTCCCAACAGGCCCAGCCCCGAATCAGCGGATCGGGCCAATTGAGACTGGGCCGGCTGGACCCCACCCATGAATGAATTCGTGCACTGGGCCTCTTAGTATAATTATATTACTGTTTTAATTATATAATATTATATATTATGTCATAGCATAATATTAATTAAATAATCATAGTATATATTATCATGTTACATTATTAATCATACTTATATTAAATATATTATAATATTATAATTCCAAAGTAATACTACATATTACAGCCCTGAAGGAAACAGTCTTTATGAAGAGAAAATCCAACATACAAAAGGCAACAGAACCAAAGAACAGTGTGAGAGGAGAAAAAAGAGAAAGAAAAAGACAGGGAGATCAGGACTGACTGCAAATGACAAAATTTGATAACTTGGGTTCAAGTATGTCTGAAGTATGTATGATTTACTCCTAGAATTTTAATTACATGAAATTATAAATCCCTCTCTTTTTAAGTTTATTTGAGTTAAAGACCCCAAAGATTCCTTACTAATACATCTGCCATTGCTTCAATTAATAGGTAGTTAACGAGACTAAGACAATAAACTGTACAATACTTCAAAATTGAAAGCATGTGTGTTTATATTTGTACAATGTTTTGAAATTTTAATGTGTATGTACATCTTATAGGGGAAAAAGAAGGTCATGTCATTTAACAAAGAGAAAATATATAGTCAATATATTTAGGGTTATAATAATGATAATTAAAACCATTTTAATGATTAATAAAACTATCTATATATAAAAAAGCCTAAGTGATCATCCGACTGTCCAACTGTCCGACCGGTAGCTATGACACACAATGACCACTGGGGGCAGATCTTCCAACAAATAGCTATGACGTACACTGACCACCAGGGGCCAGATACTCAATGCAGGAGCTGCCAAGAGGAGGGAGCCCGATTCTGGGGTGCATCACCCAAGAGCCACCCTCTAGCAACCTGGGACCCCTCAGGGGATATCGGAGAGACAGTTTCGGCCTGATCCCTGCAGGCCAGGCCGAGGGACCCCACTGGTGCACAAATTCATGCACCGGGCCTCTAGTCCTATCTAATAAAAGACAAAAAGGGTAATTGACCGTACCTTCGCTACACCTCCCATTGGCTAATCAGCATGATATGCAAATTAACTGCCAACAAATATGGCGGTTAATCTGCATATACCGGCTGGGAGCGAAGACTGAAGACAACATGGAAGTGAAGCACTACAGAAGGGAGCTAAGTAGAGGCGGCTTGGGGTGGGAGGGGAAACCCAGCCACAACTTGCTGGGAGGTGGGAGCAAAGCCCGCCTCAGCAGGTTTCGCTCCCTTCTCTGCTTTGTTCCAGCAGTAGGAAGCCCTATTCTTGCAAGAATCCTCCTGCAACGGGTCTCTATAAAAGACAGCCTATGGAATAGGAGAAAATAATTTGTAAACTGTATACCTGATAATGGGTAGATATCTAAAATATGATATATTAAAAATCATATTATTCAATAGTAAATAATAATCATCTAATTAAACTATGGCCAAAGAACTTGTATAGACATTTTCCCAAAGAAGATATACAACTGGCCAATAACTACATGAATAGATTCTCAACATCACTAATCATCAGGGAAATGCAAATCAAAATCACAATGAGATATCACCTCACACCTGTTAGAATGACTTTTATCAAAAACACAAGAGCTAACAAGTGTGGGTGAAGATGTAGAAAAAAAGAAACCCTGTACACTATTGGTAAAAATGTAAATTGGTGCAGCCACTGTGAAAAACACTATAAAGGTCACTCAATTATAAATAGAACAATCATGTGATCCAGCAATTGCACTTCTGAGTATATATCCAGAGGAAATGAAATCACTATCTCAAAGGGATAATGTGAGATAATGGATGTGTTAATTAACCTGCTTGCAGTAATTATTACACTATATATACATATATCTAATCATCATATTGTATTGTACACTTTAAATATATTTTATTGATTTTTTTACAGAGAAGAAGGGAGAGGGAGAGAGAGTTTGAAATATCAATGAGAGAGAAACATCAATCAGCTGCCTCCTGCACACCCCCTACTGGGGATGTGCCTGAAAACAAGTGTATTGTACACTTTAAAGATATACAGTTTTCTTTCTCAATTGTACCTCAATAAAACTGGGGGAGAACTATAAGAGAGCCATTTGATATAGTATTGTTGTTTATTAGATACAAAGAGTTTAAAAAGCATCCATTTATTTAGTAAATGTACTAAAAACTTACTGTGTGACAGACAGTGTAGAGATTGAAAGTACAAATGTAAGTTTGAGTCCTTTGACAGCACAGGAACAGAGTGGGGGAGAACAAAAAGAGAGGGTCAAGGAACAAATAAAATGCAGCCAAGAGCTGGCACTGACAGGCATTTGAGTTATGACAGAGAAAGAGAGAGAAAGAGAGGGTAAGGGATATTAATATAGTCTGTCAATTTGATACATATATTTTGAAATACATTGCTTTCCTTTCTAGATAAATATTCCAGTAATGTGTTTTTTTTTCCTCCCACTTAAAAGGTAATTTAAAATCCAAATAAACTTTACTTGGAGCCTTAAATAGTTTTCAAATACTGTAACATTCCAAAGTGAAGTTCTCATGAAAACACTCTTTTTATTTCCTCCTTCTCCATGGTCAGATATGGTAAAGATCAGGAAAGACCCTCAATGGGTAAAGCATAGAGAAAGAGTTTTAGAGAGGTTGGTAGATGTGAAAGGTTTCCTGGGCCATTCCTGGCTTCTACCTTGCTTGGGAGAACTGTCACAATTCTGAAAGGCCCCTGAAAATTGAAGCAAAATTCCTCTGCTGTGTCAGATGTGGCTGGAAAAAACTCTCCAGGCCATAGAAGGGTTCCTCAGTATAAGACTATCTGAATTACAGATCAGATACAGAGGATCTCTTTGCTGCCATTTGTCCTTTGAAAAACACCAGCCATCATTTTGGAACAGGCTCCCAGGTTCCTCCTCCCTGCTTGATGAGCCCATCCAGTTGTCTTTCTCTTTGCATCCCTCCTGCTGCTTAGGTACTAGCAAATCCTGGCAGTATATGAATGCCTTGCTTCTGAAACTACTGAACTGGGGCCCCAGCACTCTAACTTTCAAAGCTATGGCTGAGTTTACAGAATTGTCTTTGTATGCTAAAGACACTTCCAGAAAAACTGTTCTCAGGAGGATTCCTGTGAATTTCTGTACTTAGTTCTACTTAAAGGGAAGGTAACTCAAGCAAAAATAACAGACCTTTAGAATGAGGAAAATAAATTCTAGAAATCACAGAAGAAGAAATCCCTTCTACTTGTAATCTATGCTATTTTATTATTTTTTGCAAAATAAACATAATTGAGTTGATCAAAAATGGAGTTGTAAAAAAGCTATATGTGAGCTAATTCTAACATAATTAGAGGAGGTTATCTATTGTTAAGAAAAGTCATACAAAATTATAAAGATAAAACTAAAAATTAATGTATATCTAGACTAATAAAAGACAAAGATGTTAATTGTCCATACCTTTGCTACGCCCTAAGCCACTCCCACCAGCCAATCAGAGCGACTATATGCAAATTAACCCAACCAAGATGGCGGCCAGCAGCCACAGAGCTGGAGCAAACAGGAGGCTTGGTTGCCCGGGCGATGGAGGAAGCCAAGCTTCCTGCTGGCCCTGAGCCAGCTGTGGCCTCCGCTGAAGGCAACAAAGTTTCAATTATAGAAGATAAATACATCCCAGATACCTGCTTCCAGCCAGCCTCCACTGGGAGCTTGGATGGCTGGGGGCCGTGGCCAGCCTGCAAACAGCCATCAGCCCCTCACCCAGGCTGGCCACACCCTCATGGGGTGAGGGTTCCTGCTGTGGGGCTTAGCAAGCCTGAAAATGGCCCTCAGCCCCTCACCCAGACTGGCAAGGCACCCCATGGGGGACCCCCACCCTGAAGGGGCTGTGGCCAGCCTGCAAACAGCCATCAGCCCATCATCCAGGCTGGCCAGTCACCCCAGGGGGGACCCCCACCTTGAAGGGCCTGCAAACAGGCATCAGCTCCTCACCCAGGCTGGCCAGGCACTCCCATATAATAAAAGGGTAATATGCAAATTGACCCTAACAGCAGAATGACTGGGAATGACTGGTCACTATGACACACACTGACCACCCGGGGGCAGATGCTCAATGTAGGAGTTGCCCCCTGGTGGTCAGTGTGCTCCCACAGGGGGAGCTCAGCTCAGCCACAAGCCAGGCTGATAGCTGCCAGTACAGCGGTGGTGGTGGGAGCCTCTCTCACCTCCTCAGCAGCGCTAAGGATGTCCGACTGCAGCTTAGGCCTGCTCCCCGCTGGCAAGTGGACTTCCCCCGAGTGCTCCCGGGCTGCCAGAGGGATGTCTGACTGCTAGCTTAGGCCCAATCCCCTAGGGTGTGGGCCTAATCCAGCAGGTGTTCATCCCCCAAGGGCTCCCAGACTGCGAGAGAGCACAGGCCAGGCTGAGGGACCCCCCCCCTCCCCAGTGCACAAATTTTTTTGCACCGGGCCTCTAGTTTATTTATAATGAGAAAAAATCATAATCAATGACAATTTTTAAAAAGCTAACCAAGAAGAAAATATATACAACAAACCGACCTATGCAAGTTTCAGTAATGTCTCAGTAAGCCACTTCTGATTCCAAATGATTTTGCAAGATTGTTCCAAGTAACTCTCCATCCTGTTACATTCTCCTTTTATTCTAGCAGTTCCTCTCAAGCACATTTTCTCAATTTATGTTTAAATGTTCTGAAGTCCCTGCTAGCTTAATTTCTAACAATTTACATATGACGCCTATGACCTATATCCACCCAATCTGTTACCCTAATACTCTCAATCAAACACTTGCCTAACACTGTTTTTGACCTCCTTGATTCTAAAGCACTCAGAAACCTGGCCTTTACCATCACCAAAACATCTCTTGCTAAGAACTACCTAAGGTCAACCATGGACTTAATATCCAAACCAATCCTTGTCTTCACCTAACTTCTTACCATCATTCCAATATGTCAAGGTTCTCTCATTATCCGAAGCACCTTTCTATTGTATTTGTAGTGCCACACTTTGCTTGTCTTTCTCTCTTCTCTTTGACTACTTATTTTCATTCTCTTTTTCCATGTTATCTTCCTCTACTTGGTTATTATATGTGGGAATTCTTCAAAACTCAGTTTTATCTTTTAATTTATCTTTATTGTTGAAAGTATTACATATATCCCCTTTTTCACCCATTGATCCTTTCTATCCCACACCCACCCCCTGCCCCAGGCCTTTACCACACTATTGTCTGTGTTCATAGTTTATGCATATCTATACATATAAAGAGCCAGGGGCCATCACAACTGAATGGATGACCGAACGGATGACTGAACAGGCTGAGTGGGGTGACAAGGCCAGCAAGGGTGTTAGTGAGGGAGGGACGACCAAATGACTGAGCAGCAGGCTGCGTGGGGTGACCAGGCCGGCAGGGGGTTAGTGAGGGATGACCAAACGATTGAGCACCAGGCTGTGTAGGGCAGCCAGGAAGCAGAGGGGGTAGTGAGGGATGACCAAATGACTGAACAGCAGCAGGGGGGGCAGTGAGGGGTGACCAGGCTGGCGGGCATGCAGTTAGGGGAAATCAGTCCAGTAGAGGGGGGCTGTGGGGGGTGATCAGGCCGGTGGGGGGGGGCAGTTGGGGGCAACCAGGTTGGCAGGGGGAGCAGTTGGGGGCAACCAGGTTGGCAGGCAGAGGCAGTTAGGGGTGATTAGGCTGGCAGGGGGGCCAGTAGGGGCGATCTGGCAGGCAGGCAGGTGATCAGTTAGGAGCCAGCGATTCCAGATTGTGAGAGGGATGTCCAACTTCCGGTTTAGGACAAATCCTCAGGATCTGGCCTAAACCGGCAGTTGGATATCCCCTGAGGGGTCCTGGATTGGAGAGAGTGCAGGCTGGGCTGAGGGTACCCCCACCCCCCGTGCATGAATTTCATGCACCAGGCCTCTAGTATGCATATAAATTCTTTGGTTAATCTCTTCCCACACTCTCTCTGAGATTCAACAGTCTGTTCCATGTTCCTATATCTCCAGGTCTATTTTGTTCATCAGTTTATTTTGTTCTTTATATTCCACATATGAGTGAGATCATGTGATGCTTGTCTTTCTCTGGTTTATTTCACTTAACATAATACTCTTCAGGTTTTAAAATCTCATTTTCTTCTAAATCTATTGTCTAAGAAATATTGAAGCCCATGGTTTCAATTTACATCTGCAGAGAAAAGACACAGATTTATATAATCAGGCCAGGCATGCCTTTTGGACATCTCCACTTGGTATTTCAAAAACCTCAAACTGAACTGTGGTCTTCCTCATCAGACCTAATCAGTAGCACCAGCATCCATTCAGTTTCCTACATGAGCATTCCTAGTCAAGCATAACACCTTCTTCTCTCTCACACTCAAGTCTAATCCATCAGCAAATCCTCCAATTTACCTCTTACAACCTCTATGGTTCATCCATGGCTCTTCTTATGAACTCTATCATTCTAAACCAAGTCACCATCATCTTATAGCTAAGCACTATAATAGCCTGCTAAGGATATTCCTATATCTACTCTTTCTACCATTATAATCCAATCAGGACAGAATTATCAAAAGGATGCTTTTAAATTACAAACAGGATCTTTCACCCTCTCCTTAAATATTTTTAGTGATTATCTGTTAAGTTTAGCATACAGACCCATATATTTCTGATGGCTTATAATATCCTGCACAATGTGAATTCCTCTTGCTCTGCCGTGTTTCAAATTTGTTCCCCTCAGTCTCCAGGTTTCAGCCTTACTGGACACCTTTCACTTACTGAAGCTTGCTGTATTACTCATCCACACACCGACCCCACTGAGTCTCCAATCTTTATGCTCTTGAATTCCCTTTGTTTGGAATGCTGCTTATTTCCTATATATAGTGGAATCTCAGCAAAAACAAAACAAAACAAAACAAAACAAAACAGTTATTTGGGAAGCCTCTCTTGATTTCTGCCCTCATACCACCATCATACCACCATCATCACTACCACAGTGTAGAACAGTTTTGTTTTGCACTGTAAAAGAATAATTTTATTTGCATAATTAGTAGTTATCTTAGTACATATCTACATATTAATATGGTAATTAATATATTTAACTCATTTGAGAGCTTTATGAGAGCAGGTACCAGGAATCAGATCTAAATGTACCTGCCATTGCACCACTACCACCTAACAAATTCCCTAGCAAATATTAACCTATTCAATAAAAATTTGTTAAATGTTGAGTGAAATAGGCTCTCAACCTTTACCTTCACAAGGAATTATGGCTCTGAATTCTAAAACACTAGGAAAATACCCCAATTGCTGAGAGAACTGTTCCAGGTCATAGCTTCGGTCCTCCTCCATACCAGCTTGGATTCTGAAGCTCTTGGTAATTCCACTTGGCTGATCCTAGTTTCCTTTGACTTAGAAATTTCTCTTAATACCATTTATCTTTCTATTAACCCAAAATCCTCCCAAGATACCACTTCTGTAATTATCTCCCCATCCTCTAGCATCTGCCTACAATTTGAGGTTGCAGAAACTCTGCCCATTGCCCAGCCTGGGAACTAGTTCTCCAGGGATTGGGACATCTCCAGGCTTCCCACCAGGCCCAAGTGACATATCAGACAGATCAAACTGGAAATGAGTATCTATTTGGTCCTATTGGCTTGAATTATTAAAATCAGCCCTTTTTAGACTCTATATCATGCTCTAAATGCATTTATCTATCCTCTGTGTCCCATAATCACCAACCTACCCTATGTCCCAATCCTATACTACCCACTAAGCTAGTATATTAATATACATTTAAAATAAATTTTAATTGAAAGAGACCCTCTGAAATAAGTATATTTTTAGAGTGAGATCTTCCAACATCCTCCATTTCATATGTTTTGTTGTTGTTGTTGTTTTTACCTACATTGAGATTTATTGATTTTCTTGGGCTACCTAAGGTGGCTCAAATAATAAACTAATACATTCTGAGTTAATGTCAATTCTAAAAGATTCTCACGGAAAAAAAAAAAAAAAAAAAGGTATTCTCTCAAAATCAAGTTCATTGGAATTCATAATGGTCTCTGTATGGTATAGAAAATAAATCGAACACAGCATCTGCCCTAGAGATCTTTCCTCTGCTATTAGAGAACCCTATTTAACTATGGGAAAATAGGCAGTGGCTCCTTGTGCATCCAGAACTTCATAAGACCATTTTAATGACAAATATGCACATAAGTTTAAACATCCTAGATATTCTACTTCAGGCCTCAAAAAATCTTGTGAAAAGTTTTTTATAACTTCATGGACTTCAATGCTACTAAATCAACAAAATAACTTAAACAAGGCTCTCTAAGAAAACAAACACTTCCGGGAAGAGTTGGTGGTTAGGAGGGAGGGGGTAAGAGATCAACTGAAGGACTTTTATGCATGCATATAAGCATAACCAATGGACATAAGACACTGGGGGGTAGAGGATGCCAGGGGATTGTCAAGGGTGGGGGAAAAAAAAAGGACACATATGTAATACCCTTTGTAATACTTTAAGCAATAAAAAATAAATAAATACAATAAATAAATAGTTATTCTAAATAGCTATCCATGGAATAACATTTGTCTTAGGGTAGCCTACAAATATTTACTTTGATTATTAATGAGTCCCTTTACTATGTATAATCAATAATAAAATAATAAGAGCATTCATTTATTTGAGTGCCTATTATGTGCAAGATATGTACTCAAAAGTTTGAAATGTATTAACTCATTTATCTCTTTAATAATTATTTGCATTAGGAGCAATAGTGGGTCCACTTTACAGTTGAGAATACTGATGTTCAGTGTCCTCCTAGCTAGTAAGTGGAGATTTGAAACAAAGTATTTGACCAGTAGTCCTTGAATTGGAACACATTTAGCAATGTCTAGAACAGCTGTGGGCAAACTACGGCCCGCGGGCCGGATCCGGCCCGTTTGAAATGAATAAAACTAAAAAAAAAAAGACCGTACCCTTTTATGTAATGATGTTTACTTTGAATTTATATTAGTTCACACAAATACTCCATCCATGCTTTTGTTCCGGCCCTCCGGTCCAGTTTAAGAACACATTTTGACCCTCGAGTCAAAAAGTTTGTCCACCCCTGGTCTAGAACCATTTTTTGTTGTTACTACTCAGGGGGTACTAAGTATAGAGGCCAGAGCTGCTGCTAAACACCCTACAATGCACAGGATACCTCAACAAAAAGAAAATTTTAACCCAAAATGTTATTATTGCTAAGACTGAGAACATCTGTATTAAACTACCAAGGTGACTCAGGGATATTTGCCAAAAAATTATAACTTCAATTAAGGGAACATGGTGGTGTAAAAGTAGGTTTACATTTGTGAGTACATGAAACAGAGTTTATGATTATGTTAATATATATTAATTACTAGAGGCCCGGTGCACAAAAATTTGTGCACTCTGGGGGTGGGGAGAAAGTCCCTCAGCCCGGCCTGTGCCCTCTCACAGTCTGGGACCCCTCAGGGGATGACCACCTGCTGGCTTAGGCCTGCTCCCCGGGGGATTGGGCCTAAGCTGGCAATCAGACATCCGTCTGGCAGCCCGGATGCCCTCGGGGGATGTCCACTTGCCAGCGGGGAGCAGACCTAAGCTGCAGTCAGACATCCTTAGCGCTGCTGAGGAGGCGAGAGAGGCTCCCACCACCACCGCTGTACTGGCAGCCATCAGCCTGGTTTGTGGCTGAGCAGAGCTCTCCCATGTGGGAGCACACTGACCACCAGAGGGCAGCTCCTGCATTGAGCGTCTGCTCCCTGGTGGTCAGTGTGTGTCATAGTGACCAGTCATTCCCAGTCTTTCTGCTGTTAGGGTCAGTTTGCATATTACCCTTTTACTATATAGGATAAAGGCCTGGTGCACAGGTGGGGGCCAGCTGGTTTGCCCTGAAGGGTGTCCGGGATCAGGGTGGGGGTCCCGCTTGGGTGCCTGGCCAGCCTGGATGAGAGGTTGTTGGCTGTTTTCAGGCTGGCCACACCCCCTTCAGGGTGGGGGTCCCCACTGGGGTGCCTGGCCAGTCTGGGTGAGGGGCTGAGGGCCGTTTTCAGGCTGACCAGCAACTGAAGCTCCTGCCTCTCCTTTTTTTCTTTTTTTCTTTTTTATTCTGGGATTTATTTACCTTCTATAATTGAAACTTTGTTGCCGTCACTGGCGCTCCCAGCTCTGAGGCCGCGGCTGGCTGAAAGCAGGTATTGGGGGTTTGTTTGGCTTCTATAATTGAAACTTTGTTGCCATCCTGCTCGCTCCAGCTCTGAGGCCGCGGCTGGCTGAAAGCAGGTATCTGGAGTTTGTTCAGCTTCTATAATTGAAACTTTGTTGCTTTTGGAGCTGTTGCTTTCGGAGCTCAGAGCCAGGCCGTGGCAAGTGGGGAACCTTGGCTTCCTCCATCACTGGAGCAAGCAAGCCTGCTGCTCTCTTCAGCTGTGTGGCTGCCTGCCGCCATCTTTGTTGGCAGTTATTTTGCATATCTCGCTGATTAGCCAATGGGAAGCATAGCAGAGGTACAGTTAATTACCCTTTTTGTCTTTTATTAGATAGGATATTATGTTCCATATGAACAAGTATAAACGTACCTTTGCTCTATTCTGGGTGTCATCCACTAAAGAAAAATGGAATTATTTAAACAATTATTACTGACAAACCAAATATCTAGTACATGTGGCCTGTCACAAACAAGCTGAAGTTGACAGGTCACCACAGCTAGCCCAACTCTATGATGTGGCCCACGTTGCTAAGTAGAGATAAAATCAGGGCCAAATGGGTCTTAAGGTGTGTTTGATCATATCTGTCATAACTCCAGAAGACCTGATACAGAGAATTAAAGGGTTGAGTAGAAGGAGGTCTCTGGTGTTTCAGTGACAGGAATTCAAGGTGAAGTGCAAAAGCTATTTCTGGATGAAATCAGAGACCCAAAGTTTAGAGATTAAGGTTCCTCCTAAACTGAAGAAAGAAGACAGATTTTAGAATAAGAGGATGATCTAAAGTAACTTCCACAAGTGAACCATGTTCAGGTTACTCAAAGAGGCCATAAAGTGCAAGTAGGTGAATTCACAAATCCAAAATCCATGAATAATTAGAATAGAGTGTAATAAGGATCTTGTGGAGAGATTTTTAAGATTATGAAAATATTCTGAACCTCATATAACTTTCCCCATCCCTGATTTACTATCCAGTTACTCTTTTCTTTATCAGTTTACACAGTGGTGATTGTAAAATGAAGATTACAATTTTTATTATTCCTCCTATATTTATCAATCATCACTCTACTATAAGAAACACATTTTTCCTCTTCCTATTGATTTAGTGATCTATTATTACCTGAAACTCACAAAATATAATTTGATATAATTAACATTATTGCCCCATTTGGGGCCTATGAGGGTAATTTAAGACTGTGAAATCACAAACAAAAAGGAGACAAATATTAAAACCATAGCATTCAGTTATCCTTGAAAGAGATGCCTCTTGGCAGTAGAGCCTGGTTGGTGTAGCTCAGTGGTTGAGCATTGACCTGTGAACCAGGAGGTCATGGTTCAATTCCAGGTCGGGTTGCAGGCTTGATCCTCAGTATAAGGTGTGCAGAAGGCAGCTGATCAGTGATTCTCTCTCATCATAGATGTTTCTATTTCTACCCCCTTCTCCCTTCCTCTTTGAAATCAATATATATATATGGTAGAATCCTCAAATGGGATTCATGCATCCACAAGGATTGTGTGGGACATTACAAATACATTTTAGCAAGTAGGCAAGTTCAGAAATACAGAATTTTACAGCAATGAGAATCAACTGTACCAAAATCTTCACTGTCTTTGAGACACTTTTATGCTCAGAGAAGTACTAATAAAAGGTCTTATCAAATCAGTTGATTTTTTCCTATATTTGCCATAATTCTCATGATTTGCTTGAAGATATTAGACTATAGCATATTGTTATTGCTCATAATCTTGTATTTATTTAAGTTGTTTATTTGGCTGTAATTTTAATTTAAATTTAATATCTTAAGGCCAATGGTTCTCAAATGAGGATATATATCAGACTTACTCATAGAGTTGCATAGACATACAGATGTCTAGGTCTTTGTCCTTACTTATGAATCTCTTTACTTCATGTTTTAGGAGTATTCTTTGAATATCATGTATATAACGTCTCAGTATCATAATTATAAAAATTACTAGAGGCCTGGTGCACAAAAATTTGTGCACTCGCAGAGGGGGATGGGGGTCCCCCAGCCTGGCCTATGCCCTCTCACAGTCTGGGACCCCTCAGGAGATAACAACCTGCTGGCTTAGGCCTGCTCCCAGGTGGCAGAGGGCACGCCCAATCCCTAGGTGCAGCCCCTGGTCAGGCTCAGAGCAGGGCCAATTGGGGAGTTGGGGCGCCACCCCCGTCATGCACAGAGCAGGACGGATCGGGAGGTTGCGATGCCACCCTCAGTCACGCTCAGGGTAGGGCCAATTGGGGGGTTGGGGCACCGCCCCCTGTCACACTCAAGGCAGGGTCAATGGGGAGGTTGCGGCGCCAACCCCTGTCACGCACAGAGCAGGGCCGATCAGGGGGTTGGGGTGCTGCCCCCTGTCACTCACAGAGCAGGGCCAATCAGGGGGGTTGGGGCTCCGTACCCTGTCACACACAGAGCAGGGTCGATCAGGGGGTTGGGGAGCTCCCCTCTGTCATGCACAGAGCAGGGCCGATTAGGGGGTTGAGGAGCTCCCCCCTGTCACTCACAGAGTAGGGCCAATAGGGGAGCTGGGGCACTGCCCCCTGTCACACACAGAGCAGGGCGGATCAGGGAGTTGGGGCACTGCACCCTGTCACAATCAGGGCAGGGCCAATGGGGAGGTTATGGCTCTACCCTGTCACACACAGAGCAAGGCCCATGGAGGGGGCTTGGGGCGCCACCCTCTATCACCCACAGAGCAGGGCGGATCAGGGGGTTGGGCGCCACCACTGTCACACTCAGGGCAGGGCCGATGGAGAGGTTATGGCTCTACTCTGTCACACACAGAGCAGGGCCGATCAGGGGGTTGGGGCTCCGCCACTGTCACACTCAGGGCAGGGCAGATAGAGAGGTTGTGGCCCCGCCCCCTGTCACACACAGAGCCACAGGGCGATCAGGGGGTTTGGGCGCTGCCCCCTGTCATGCTGATTCCAGTGCTGGGAGGCATATTACCCTTTTACTATATAGAATAGAGGCCTGGTGCACGGGTGGGGGCCGGCTGGTTTGCCCTGAAGGGTGTCCTGGATCAGGGTGTGGGTCCCCACTGGGGTGCCTGGCCAGTCTGGGTGAGGGGCTGAGGGCTGTTTTCCTGAAGCGGGTGACTGAAGGTCCCAACCGCTCCTTGTTTTCATTTTTTTTTTTTTTATTCTGGGTCAGCTTATCTCTGAGGCATTGCTGCTGAAAACATCAATACAATGTATGGTCCGGAAGCCCGGCTGAATGAAAGCCGGTTTCTGGGGTTTTGTTTAGCTTCTTATTTGCAACATAATACATAGTTGTTTAGAGTTGCAGCTGAGAGGCCGGCAAGTGAGGCAGGGAACGTTGGAGTCCTCCTTCACTGGAGCAAGCAAGCCTCATGTTTGCTTCCAGCTGCCTGGCTGCCGGCCACCATCTTGGCTGACAGTTAATTTGCATATACACACTGATTAGCCAATGAAAAGGGTAGCGGTCGTACACTAATTACCATGTTTCTCTTTTATTAGTGTAGATAATCATGTTTTTAATAAATCAGGTATAACATTCACTGATGTTTTTAAAATTGGCTTAATCAGTTATCCCTAGATATAATTTTCTAAAATTATATTTGGAATAGCTGTATTATGATATTGTGCATGTCACAAAACAACCAACACTTTTGGCCACTTACAGATTCATATTATAAACTCATTAATCCTTTTACATTAAAATTTTTTCAGTAAGAAATTAACAATAGCCATAAGTTTCTGTCATCTATAGTCTTTGTTTTACTCCAATGCTATGTGACAACTCTTTGATAAGATAGAGTTTTTGTTTTCAACAAAAAAAGAGTGTCAGGACACTATGGAAAAGAACTATGGCAGGTACTTCACACTATTGAAAATTCAAAGAAAAGACTTTTGGATAAAGTCCGATGATGACATCACTTCAACAACTTTCAGACTGGACTGAGTCAAGAATAAAACAGATTCTAACCTAACCCAAAACCTATTAAAACATGATAATTTGATAGACTCTGCTTTTGTAAACCAAAATTAAACATTTAAAAATATTATCTGATTTCCATTGGCCACTCAGAAATTCTTAAGTCTTCTGACTTTTTATGTTAATTTAGTTATTTAAAGGCATTAAAAATCTATCCTCATTTCTAACAAGATGTGATTGGAAATATCAATTATGCAACCATGTCTTCTCAGAGTGCTTATAGTTGGGAATAATGTTTATTTAACCAGGTAGATGACAAGCCACTTTTAAGAAAATTTTTTAAAAGATGATGTCTACAAAGTCCTCACAGAGAAACTGCCCTGGCCCCTGGCTTATAAGGATGGATAGAACCCCATCCTTATAAGTGGTATGAAAGTTCACTTATTGACATGCCAAAGAACCTGAGTGATATTTGGGAGACTTGGAGAGGAGAACATTTCATCCAAATTTACAGACACTGCAGGTGAAATTTGTTGTAAAGATGCTCGGGTCTTGGTTTCCTACTTTCAAGATAGCAAATAATAGAAGTCTTTAAAATTAAAATCCACTCTGAGATTCCTCATGACAACTTCTAGAAAGAAGTAAACTTTTTGATTGTTTAATACCATATTATTCTGGATTTTGCAAAATGATTTGAGAAAGAATACATAGTAAATTAAGATGTATACTGCATAAATGCAAATAATCAGGCCAAATGTAATGAACCACCCTTATTTTATGATCAAGAATAATCTTTCTACGAGTTTATTAAGATGACAAATAAGGAAGAAATAATTGAAAAAAAGAGACCAATGGATATCTTTTCAATGGAACACCATAGCTTCTGGAGATTAACTGATCCCATGGGACTGTGCAATTTATTTTGTCTTTGACTAGGGTTCTTACAGCACTACATCGATAGATATTAACTTCTAAAAAAAAAAAACTAATAGTATTAAAAATAATTTCTGTTTGTAAAAATACAAATTGTGTCTGATAGAATGCATTTGACCAATGCATATTGATCTGTGAATATTGACAAATTTTCTCAGTTTTGCATCCATTCGTAAATTTATTTCAGAATGTGTTATCTCACTATAACCCTGTGGCACTTTGAGTTTTCTTTGCAGCAGTTTTGTTTCCTCGTTAATTAAAATCTTTGACACATGTTCATTTTATATGGTATGACAATCATGATTTTATCTATCATGAAAATACCATAATTTCTATGGCATAAACTCTGGCATTCTTAAAAATCCATTAATAAGACTTCAGAAGTTAAAGATAGAAAATATTTATCAAGAGGCTCATGCTTAATGACCAGTGAGTATATAGTAGACAAAATGAAGGTACACTTCAAAATGAAAATGTTTATGATAGCATAGACATTTCTACTTGGTGATAAGTCTGAACTATATAGTTCTGATTTAGGAGAACAAAAAGTAAAATATAACAGAGTCTCAGAGATTATCAATGATTTCAGGGACAACAATGATTTCATGGGAACAATAAAGAGCCTGATACTGAGCTTGTGTCCATATAGTAGGAGGTCCTTTGAGACAGAAGAATAATTGAACCCAATGTCTCAACTCTCAAGGTTGCTTGCTCTGTTTTAAGGACACAGAGCTACCATAGTTTTACATTGCACTCTTTTTTGTCATTAATTATCAAAGGCCAACTATATTATGAACAGAAATTGCATATATAAATTTTTATTTAATTGTAAGTGACAAAAAAGATATTTGAGCCTCCAACATTTTATTCACCAGTATCAATTTATGCTAAATATATTTGCCATTCATGAATGCATTGGTATAAATAGACAAGGTATATGTGCCATTATTTTAATAACCACATTTTTCTGTCCACTTTCTTTAAAATGAAAGTCTATATTAAACATAATCACTATCTTGTACTTCCATGGGGCAGAGGGTGGGAGCTGGGAGGAAGGAAGTCTTGTTTCTACCAAGAGGAGATGACAAACTGTTGCAGAGAATGAAAGAGAAAGAATAAAGTTAAAAGGATCCATCAGTGAGAAGTTTTTCTTTCATTGCTGTAGGAGAAAACTAGCTGAAATGGAGAAAAAAAAATACTCAAATATTTCAAAAAAGGAAAATGTGTATCTATGGGATCAGAATTTTTATTTGGTCAAAAAATCTCAATTAGCAAATGTTAAATTATATAGATTTAATTATTAAGTTTGAGAAAACACCAAAGTCATAAAATACAGAGTAAGATATACAAGGAGAGGCAAAAATAAGTTCATGATTGTTCATGTGGAAAATAATACAATAATTAATAAATAATAATACAGGAATAAATTCTGTGTTTCATGTACTCACAACTAGAAACCTACTTTTCTCCCTCCCTGTATATTACTTATATTTCTTCAGGTCATTTGCTAAGTTTCTCAGGAGTAAAAGAATCATTGCTAATAAGACATGCATTTTTTTTTTCACCTTATCCAGGACTGGAAAAGTAAATTGCCTGAAAGTACTTCCCACACTGTTAGATGTGAAAAATGAGTCATAGGAATTTTAAATTAGAATCCCTTGTCTTAAATTTAGCACAATTTACATATAAATATAGATAAGAAACTAGTCAGCTAGAATAAGAGGACACACAATTTTGATGGCTGGGAACCCATTGTAGAAAGATAGTAGAAAGTTTTAAACATGGCTTAAGGAATTGTTTTCAAGAAATAAAGAAATGGAGCAGTGTGGAGGCAGAAAACGTTGATTCCCTAATACCAAGAAAATAACTCCCTATATAACTCCAACTGGAAAAATAAATAGAGAGTAATGATAGACCTGCAGTACAAATATTTATATGAAGTAGTATTTATCACATATAATTTTAGTAAGATTTCTGCTAATATTAATCAACCACATAATAAACAATAAGATTAGCATTTAAAAGTTTGACTTAGTCCATGACCATAGGAAGAGCAGCTGCCCTGTGACCATGCAAGTAGTGACTGCCTCACAAGCAGCCATGGGCCATGACTGCCCAAGTAGCAGACGCCACTCATGACTGCCTAAGAAGCAACCTCTGCCCATGACTGTGCAACATGCCACCAAGCCCACCGCTAAAGCCACAGACCCTGAAGGACTCAAACACCTACATCCTTTGGTGAGAGCAAAAGTGGTGAAACAGAAGAACAATCCCCAAAGGAAAAGAAAAGGAGGAATTGCTAGAAAAGGAACTAAATTAAATGGAGGCATGCAATATGTCAGCAAAAGAATTCAGAGTAAGGGTCATACAGTTCATAAACTGAATGGATGAGAAAATCAACAACCTATGTAAGAACCAGGAGGAAATAAAGAGTGATATAGCTACAATAAAAACAATATGGAAGATTTTAACAGTAGACTAGGAGAAACGAAGGACTGAATGAGCAAATTAGAAGACAGGGAAGCAAAACACACCCAATCTGAAATGTAATTCGAGAAAAAACTCAAAACAGAGGAGAGCCTGAGGGAGCTTTCGGACAAGATGAAACAAAGTAACATGCATATAATAGGGGTGCCAGAATGACAAGAATAGGAGCTAGGGTTAGAAAAACTATTTGAAGGAATAATGTCAGAAAACTTCCCTGACTTGGGGAAGAAAAAAGTCACGCAAGCACAAAGAGTCCCAAACAAGATAAACCCAAAAAGACTCAGATCAAGACGTCATAATTACCATGGCAAACGTTAAAGACAAAGACAGAAACTTAAAGGCTGCACGAGAGAGATAAAAAGTACCTACAAAGGACCTCCCATTCAGTGGTTATCAACCTTCTGGCCCTTTAAATACAGTTCCTCATGTTGTGACCCAACCATAAAATTATTTTCGTGGCTACTGTAATGTTGCTACTGTTATGAATTGTAATGTAAATATCTGATATGCAGGATGGTTTTAGGCTACCCCTGTGAAAAGGTCATTCGACCCCAAAGGGGTTGTGACCCACAGGTTGAGAACCTCTGCATTAGATTATCAAATGATTTCTCAACAGAAACACATCAGGCCAGAAAGGAATGGAAAGAAATATACAAAGTGATGTAAAGCAAGGGAGTGAAACCAAGAATACTCTATCCAGCAAGGCTATCATTCAAAATTGAAGGGGAAATCAGAAGCTTCACAGACAAGAAAAAAAACAACAAAAAAAAAAGGATAAAGGAGTTTATCATTACCAAGCCAGTAATACAAGAAATGCTAAAAGGACTGTTGTACAAAGAAGAAAAAAAGGGAAGAAGGGCCCTAACTGGTTTGGCTCAGTGGATAGAGCGTCAGCCTGCGGACTGAAGGGTCCCGGGTTCGATTCCGGCCAAGGGCATGTACCTTGCTTGCGGGCACATCCCTAATAGGGGCTGTGCAGGAGGCAGCTGAACGATGTTTCTCTCTCATCTATATTTCTAACTCTCTATCCCTCTCCCTTCCTCCCTGTAAAAATCAATAAAATATATTTTTTTAAAAAAAGGGAAGAAGGAACACAGGCACAAAAAATAAAAATAAAAAATTGCTACAACAAGTGCCTATCAATAATAACATTAAATATGAATGGACTAAATAAACCAATAAAAAGACATTGACTGGCTAAATGGATAAGAAAACATAAACCATATACATGCTGTCTACAAGAGACCCACCACAGCACAAGAGACTCATATAGACTGAAAGTGAAGGGATGGAAAAATATCTTTCAGGCAAATGGAAATGAAAAAAAAAAGCTGGGGTAGCAATACATATATCTGACAAAATAGACCTCAGAGTAAAGGCCATAACAAGAGATAAGGAAGGCCACTTCATAAACTAAAGAGATCGATATAAAAAGAGGATATAACTCTGGTAAACATATATGCACCCAATTCAGGAGCACCCAAATACATAACAAACTTCTGGAAGATATCAAGGGAGAATCGACAACAATATGATCATAGTAGGGGACTTTAATGCCCCATTGACATTGCTGGATAAATCCTCAAGACAAAAAATCAGCAAAGAAAAAGCAATCCTAAATGACTCACTAGATCAGATGGACTTAATTGACATATTTAGAAAATTTCACCCCAAAGCAACAGAATATAGATGTGTCTCAAGTGCACATGGCATATATTCAAATATAGACCACATATTTGGTCACAGGCAGTCTCTACTAATTCAAGAAGATTGAAATCATATCAAGTATCTTCTCAGACCACAATGGCATAATATTACAACTCAAATACAATAAAAACAATCAAAAAAATTCAAACACTGGGAGGATGAATAGCATGCTATTAAACAATGAAGGGGTTATCAAAGAGATCAAAGAAGAAATTAAAAACATCCTGGAAAAAAATTATAATGAAAACACAACAATCCAAAACCTATGGGACACAGTGAAAACAGTCCTAAGAGGAAAGTTTATAGCTCTACAGGGCTACCTCAAACAACAACAACAATAAAAAACAAGAAAAACTGGTAATAAATTATCTAACTCTACAACTTAAAGAATTAGAAAGAGAGCAACAAGAAAAGCCCAGAGTGAACAGAAGGAAGAATATAATGAAGATCAGAGCAGAAATAAATGAAATAGAGACAAAACCAAAGCAAAACAAACAATAAAAAGATCAATGAACCAAGAGCTGGTTCTTTGAAAGGATAAACAAGATTGATGAACCTCTAGCCAGACTCACCAAGGAGCAAAGTGAGAGAACACAAATAAACAAAATCAGAAATGAAAAAGGAGAAATAACAACAGACCCCACAGAAATACAAAAGATTGTAAAAAAATACTAGCAACAACTCTGCTCCAACAAACAAAACAACCTAAAGGAAATAGACATTTTGCTAGAAAAATACAAGCCTCCAAAACTCAATCATGAAGAATCAAAAAATTTCAGCAGGCCAATAACTAAGGAGGAAATGGAAGGAGTCAACAAAAAGCTTCCAGCACACAAAAGCCTTCACAGTAGAGTTTTACCAAACATTCTAAGAACTATAACCTATTCTTCAGACTGTTCCAAAAAATTCAAGAGGAAAAAACACTTCCAAGCACTTTCTATGAAGCCAGCATTACACTAATCCCACAGCCAGATAAAGACACTACAAAGAAAGAGAATTACAGGCCAATATCCCTCATGAACATAGATGCCAAAATCCTCAACAAAATTCTAGCAAATCAGATCCAGCATTACATTAGAAAGATCATACACCATGACCAAGTGGGATTTATTCCAGGGATGCAAGGCTGATCCAATATCTGCAAATCAATAAACGTGATAAGTAACAAACAAATTAAGACATAAAAATCAAATAATCATATTAATTGATGCAGAAAAGGCATTTGACAAAATCCACCACTTTTTCCTGATAAAAACTCTCAGCAAAGTGGAAATACATGGATCATACCTCAACATAATAAAAGCCTCATATGACAAATGTACAGCCAACATCATACTCAATGGGCAAAAAATAAAGCCATTTCCCCTAAGAACAGAAATAAGACAGGGATGCTCACTTTCACCACTCCTGTTCAACAGAGTACTGGAAGTGCTAGCCATACCAATCTGAAAAGAAGAAGAAATAAAAGACATCCAAATTGGAAAAGAATAAGTAAAATTGTCATTATTTGCAGATGACATGAAAACCCTACAAAGAAAACCCTAAAGATTTCATAAAAAAAAATTACTAGACTTAAAAAGTGAATTCAGCAATGTAGCAGGATACAAAATTAACACCCAGTAATCTATGGCTTTTTAATACACCCACAATGACCTCAAAGAAAGAGAAAATTTAAAAAATCCCATTTACCATTGCACCAAAAAAATGAAGATAACTAGGAATTAATTTATCCAAGGGGGTAAAGAACCTGTACTCAGAAAATTACAGAACACCTAAAAAAGAGATAGAGGAAGACATAAACAAAGGAAAGAATATACCATTTTCATGGATTGGTAGAAACAACATCATTAAAAGTCCATACTACCCAAAGCAATCTATAAATTCAATACAATCCCCATTAAAATACCAAAGTCATCCTTCAAAGACCTAAAAAAAAACTCTTCAAAATTCATCTGGAATAAAAAAAGACCCTGAATAGCTGCAGCAATCTTGAGAAAGAACAAAGTCAGAGGAATCACGATACCAGATATCAAGCTGTATTACAAAGCCACTGTTCTCAAAACTGCCTGGTACTGGAACAAGAACAGACATATAGACCAATGGAACAGAACAGAGAACGCAAAAATCGAACCAAGCCATTGTGCTCAATTAAATTTGCCAAAGGAGGCAAGAGCATACAATGGAGTCAAGACAATCTCTTCAATAAATGGTGTTGGGAAAATTGGACAGATACATGCAAAAGAAAATGAAACTAGGCCACCAACTTACACCATAAACAAAAATAAAATCAAAATGTAAGAAGTGTAACCATAAAAATCCTAGAAGAATCCATAGGCAGCAAAATAGCAGACATTTGTCATAGCAATATCTTTACTGATACAGCTCCTGGGGCAATGGAAACTAAGGAGAAAATAAACAAATGGAACTACATCAAAACAAAAAGCTCCTGCACAGCAAAAGAAACCATCAACAAAACAACAAGGAAGCCCACTGCATGGGAGAACATTTTTGCCAATGCTATCTCTGATAGGGTTTAATCTCCATAATTTACAGAGAACCCATACAACTTAACAAAAAGAAGATAGACAACCCAATCAAACAATGGGCAAAGAACCTAAATAAACACGTTTAGAAAGAGGACATACTGAATGCAAAGAGACACATGAAAACATGTTCAGTCACTGATCACCTGAGAGATGCAAATCCAAACAACAATGAGGTACTATCTCACACTTGTCAGAATGGCTATCATCAACAAATCAACAAATAACAAGTGCCGGTGAGAATTCAGAGAATAAGAAACCCTCTTGCACTGTTGTAGGGAATGCAGACTGGTGCAACCACTGTATGATGTTTCCTCAAAATATTAAAAATGGAACTTCCATTTGACCCAGTAATCCCACTTCCAGGAATATATGCCAAAAAAACAGAAAGAATATATGCACCCCTATGTTCATAGCAGCACAATTTACAATAGCTAAGATTTGGAAATATCCTAAGTGCCCATCATCAGATGAGTGGATTAGAAAACTGGTACATCTATACAATGGAATACTATGCTGCTGTAAAAAAGAAGAAACTCTTACCATTTGCAACAGCATGGATGGAACTGGAGAGGATTGTGCTAAGCAGAATAAGCCAGTCAGAGAAAGATAAATATCATGTTATCTCACTCATATGTGGAATATAATGGACAACCTAAACTGATGAACAAAAATAGAACCAGAGTCATAGAAGCATCAAACAGACTATCCATCTTATGAGGGAAGGTGGGGTGTGAGGGAGTAAGAGATCAACCAAAGGACTTGTATTCATGCATATGAGCATAACCAATGGACACAGATGGGAGGGCATTTGCTGTTGTTTGGGGCAGCCTGGGAGAGGTCAATGGGGAAAAGGTGACCTATGTTATACTTTAAACAATAAAGAACTTAAATTTTTTAAAAAGGCAAAAGAACTAAAAAATAAAATAAAATAAAAGCTTGACTTATTCTATGTACCTCATAATTTAAATCTCCAAGTCATGGGCATCATAGTAGTATAGGCACTTTGCTATTCAGTAGTGATAAAGTACAGAATACAACAAAATCCTTTCCCCCAAAGATCTCAGAATTTATTGAGCTGCAAGGCTTTGGCATTTTATTGATTTATTTTTTTAACTAGTGTCCCAGTGCACTGATTTGTGCACATTGAAAGGAAATTAATTAGAAGAAATATTTTAATATCGCTATTCACCCTTTCTCTATAATAGAAGTGTCAACCAAATTCACGATCAACAATGACAGATGAAGACACACTCTTTCAATTGGTGCCAGGGAGAGCTTTATATGTATCACGCATGCATGAGTCAACTTAGCCTTTTATAGATATAGAATAAACTTGCTTAATTAGACCTGCCTTCTGATTTAGCTAAAATTTTGCAGCCCAGTGAAGCACCCCAACTTCTCTTTCTGGTAATTGTCAGGAACACAGCAGTAATAGCAACACTGTAGATCACACAGGAAGAACAAAGGGTAAAATATTTAACTGTAGCAGTGTTTGACTATATTCTGTGCAGTGAGAAAACCTGAAGTCATTTTCAAGGTTTACCATTTCTTACTTCTTTTCAGTTGGGTCAAGTTTCTAAGCTTTCTAAATCTCCGTTTTCTGGCTAATGAAAAGAAAATAGGATTCCACCGAGTATCCTACCTACCTACTCCAGGACTTCTGTGAGGATCAAGTGAGATGAGGCATGGGAAAATGCTTCACAGACATTTGGTTAAAGTGTGAAATGTTTCCACCTGGCCATAAAGCAAGTTGTGTTCCTGGGCTGAAGAAACTGCAAGGAGGCTAGTTGGTAGGGAGAGGAAGTAGGCATTGCTATGTGACGTCATTACCTGGTGCCCACAGCCACCATTTCTAGCTGGGCTGGGCTGTGGGCCGTATTTTTCACCATGGGGTCTTGGCAGCACTGGCTGTAATTTGGTGGGCTTTTGTTCTAGAGTGGTGGTGGGGCCTGTTTCCCACTTGGGGGAGCTGAGTGGTCTTTTGTGGGCACCAGGTCCATGGTGCCATTTCTCTGTGCACATCATGGCAGCTCCTGCCTTGAGCATTTGCCCCCTGGTGGTCAGTGTGTGTCATAGCTTCCAGTCAGACACTTAGCATATTAGCCTTTTATATATATACTAGAGGCCCGGTGCACAAATATTTATTCACTCGGGGCGGGGGGGGGGGGGGCGTCCCTCAGTCTGGCCTGTGCCCTCTCACAGTCTGGGACCACTTGGGGATGACCATCTGCTGGCTGAGGCCTGCTCCCCAGGGGATTGGGCCTAAGCTGGCAATCAGACATCCCTCTGGCAACCCGGCAGCCCTTGGGGAATGTCCACTTGCCAGTGGGGAGCAGACCTAAGCTGCAGTCAGACATCCTTAGCGCTACTGAGGAGGCAGGAGAGGCTCCCACCACCACCGCTGTACTGGCAGCCATCAGCCTGACTTGTGGCTGAGCAGAGCTCCTCCATGTGGGAGCTCACTGACCACCAGAGGGCAGCTCCTGCATTGATCGTCTGCCCCCTGGTGGTCAGTGTGTGTCATAGTGACCAGTCATTCCCAGTCTTTCTGCTGTTAGGGTCAGTTTGCATATTACCCTTTTACTATATAGGATAGAGGCCTGGTGCACGGGTGGGGGCCGGCTGGTTTGCCCTGAAGGGTGTCCCGGATCAGGGTGGGGGTCCTGCTTGGGTGCCTGGCCAGCCTGGGTGAGGGGCTAATGGCTGTTATCAGGCTGCCCGCACCCCCTTCAGGGTGGGGGTCCCCACGGGGTGCCTGGCCAGTCTGGGTGAGGGGATGATGGCTGTTTTCAGGCTGCCCACACCCCCTCAGAGTGGGGGACCCAATAGGGTGCCTGGCCAGTCTGGATGAGGGGCTGAGGGCCGTTTTTAGGCGGGCCAAGCCTGCAACTGAAGCTCCCAGTCTCTCCTTTTTTTCTTTTTTTCTTTTTTATTCTGGGATTTATTTACCTTCTGTAATTGAAACTTTGTTGTGACTCCAGCTCCGAGGTTGGCTGGCTTAAAGCAGGTATCTGGGGTTAATTTAGCTTCTATAATTGCAACATTGTTGCTTAGAGTGCAGCTCAGAGCTGGGCTGCGGCAGGCGGGGAACCTTAGCTTCCTCCTTCACTGGAGCAAGCAAGCCTCATGTTCACTTCAGCTGCCTGGCTGCCGGCCGCCATCTTGGGTGGCAGTTAATTTGCATATCGCCCTGATCAGCCAATGGGAAGCGTAGTGGAGGTATGGTTAATTACCATGTTTGTCTATTATTAGATAGGATATATACTAGAGGCCTGTTGCAGGAAGATTCCTGCAAGAATATGGCTTCCTGAGGCTGGAGCAAAGCAGATAAGGGAGTGAAGCCCGCTGCCTTGCTTTCTCCCATCTCCGCTGTCTCAGCTCCCTTCAATCTCCGCTGCCTTGCTCCCTCCCATCTCTACTGCCTCGCTCCCTCCCGAGTCCACTGCCTCAGCTCCACTCCCGTCTCCACTGCCTTGGCTCTGTTCTCTTCTCTGACACTTCGCTCCCTTCTGCAGCACTTGTCTTCTTTCTACGCTGTCTTCATTCTTCTTTCCGCACCTGTGTATGCAAATTAACCGCCATCTTTGTTGGGTTAATTTGCATATCACTCTGATTGGCTGGTGGGCATAGTGGAGGGATGGTCAATTTGCATGTTTCTCTTTTATTAGTGTAGATAGAAGATAGATAGATAAATAGATTGAGAGATTTGCAACCATAAGTCTTGTTTTGCCAAGATCAGGACATTCGAAATAAGACTACTTTTTACTCCAATTATTATTGTTTTAAAACAAGGAAAAATTCAAAGAATATATTATATATCTTCAAACTGAATCAATATAACTTTATGAAAATGCACTATAGTGATTTTATTTTCTTATTTTGCCACAGACAAGTGGAAAATTCATCAAGAACTTTATCCACTTGAGAGTCACTAAGTTTGCATATAGGAACAGTGTGCAGTATCCTCTATTCTACTCTTTCAATAGGAAGAATATGTCACATCCCTGAGCAAACCAGGGGAGGGAAAGACACAGATCACATAGACACATATAAAGCCTGCATATCTCCTACAAGCAAGAAATGTTAGGATAATATCCAATTTTCAAAAAATATTTTTATTGATTTTAGAGAGAGAGGAAGGAAGAGGCATAGAGAGATAGAAATGTTGATGAGAAACATCTATTGGCTGCCTAATGCATGCCCCCCATGAGGATCCAGCCTGCAACCCGGACAAGTGCCCTGTTTGGGAATCGATCCAGTGACCTTTTTGTTCATAGGTCCACACTCAATCACTGAGTCCACCAGCTGTGCAGAATAATACCTAATTTAAAGTGCAACATGCTTGGAGGGGGAAAAAATGGTGACTGAATAGGGCCAGACTGGTAATACAACTAAATTGGAGAACATCCACTCAGAATTAATGGATTACATACAGCTGAGAAGACAATTAACAATAAGGATGGGCAGAGTACATCTGGAGACTGGTAGGAAGGGGGACATGGGCTTGATAGGGGCAGCCGGCCAGCAGGCCAAGAAGGTAAGGAGGAAGCTGCATTGCACCAAAGCTGTGTCCCTTGGCGACAGGCATAACATCCAACTGCAAAAAGAAAAAGCCACAGGTCTGCTGGCTGCCAGTGAATCAGGACCCAAGACCACAGCCACAAAAGGCTGCACTGCGAAAGGCTGCCCAAGTAGCACAGTGCTGGGGGGAGAGAAACCCACAGTTTCATTGTTGTTTTGTTTTTTCCTTGCTCTATTCTCTCAACCCAGAACATACGACTTTTCAAATGCAAACACTCATCCAAGGCTTTGGCACAGGGAGAGAGGCACAGACTTGAGGTGAATGAGGAGAAGCAAGGCAGGAAGATGTGGCCAGGAGTCCTGCATTGGGGCATTCTTCATCTTCCAAACCTAAGCGGCCATTTGTTTCTGGAAAATCCAGCTCCTCCCAATGGCCTCAAGAAAGATAATACAGCCTGATACACCCTGCATTTTGAGAATTACAGAGAAAAGAAAGGCAGAGGCCAAGATTAAAACTGACAGCTGGAAGACAGGCAAAGAGGGCAGACTGGCCTTGCCTGCTTTCAGCCAAGGCTTGTGGAGACAGAAACAAGAAAACATGTGGAAAGCTTGGAGCTTCAAACAGGGTGCTAAAAACCAAAAGAGAGTGCCTGACAGTAGCCAGAACCTAAGTACCTGACAAGAAGCCCAGAATTAGTATACAGAACAGAAGAGTGGGGTCTTAAACGGGCTCCCATGGGGCTGAAGTGAAGGATACTCACATTTTTATTTTTTAATTTTTATTATTTTAAATTTTTAATTAGTTTTACTATTTTAATTTTCTCATTTTATTTTTTATTGTTTACTTTTTTTGCACCTTTTTCTTCCTCGCTTCTTTCTTTCCTCTGATTTTTCTTCTTTCCACATTTTAGTTTTTCTCTTTCCTTTATTTTTTACCCTTTTTAAAAATGTATCTTCTTTATCTACTTTATTGATGTGTTATTATTCTAGTCTCTGTTGTTCGTTTATATATCTAACTTCCTCTTATCTGTTTCTACTCCATTTCCCCTTCTCTTTTCTTTTTCTTTACTACTCAATTTTATTGCTCTCTTCTCTTGCTCTTTTCTTCTCCTAATTTTTTAACTTGTTTCACTTCCTAAATTTAGGCCTATCTGCTCTCCCCTCTATTCTCCTTTTAAAAAATTTTTTTCTTCTCTTTTTCTTTCTTGTCTTCTCATTTATTTTCTTCCTCCTCTATTCTAAACTGTGGTCCTTCCCTTATTCATCCAAATTCTTAACCTTATTTTCTCTATTTAAGCTCTGCATTTACAGATTCTGACCCCCCTGCCCCCCTCCCACTTTTTTTCTGGGTGTTTTCTGTTTGTGCTTTTTGGTTTATTTGTTTGTTCTTTTGTGTTTACACCCTATAGTCTTTCCTTTTTTCCTTTCTCTTATCACAATCACTCTTGCTCTCTTTTCTTTTTCCTAACTCTCTTTTCTCTGGTGATCACTTTTATTGAAGTTATAAGTGTCCTGTGTACATTGGTGTTCTGTTCCTTCTGTGTTGTGTCTTGTTGTGTTGTATTTTGTGATGTTCAGTCAGTGCCTCCACAATGGTTGTCATGACATGGGAGGTAGCGAGCCACATAATCAGACACCCTAGATGAGACTCTAACCATGAACTAGACAGGGACTTTTAAGATCCAAATACATTGAGTAGAAAGCCTCCCTAGAACTCCCAAACTTACCAATTTAAAAAATCTGGTTGGAAGAGCAGTTTGATCTTATACATAGAAACAATGATAAAGAAATAGAAAAAATGGGAAGACAAAGAAGAACCCTTGAATGAAAGAAAAGGAAGAATCACCAGAAAAGGAACTAAATGAAATGGAGGCAAGAAATTTGTCAGAGAAAGAATCAGAGTAATGGTTATAAGAATGATCAAATGTCTGTATCAGAAATTCACCAACATGTGTAAGAATCAAGAGGAAATGAAGAATTACATAGATGCAATAAAGAACACAATGGAAGGTTTCAACAGTAGACTAGGCAAAGCTGAGGACTGAATCCATGAGATAGAAAACAAGTAAGAAAAAAACACCCAAGCAGAGCAGCAACTAAAAAAAAAATAAAATAAAAGCTGGAGGAGAGTCTAAGGGAGCTTTGAGACAAAATGAATTGAAACAACATCCACATAATAGGGGCAGCAGAAGGATAGGAAGCTGAGCAAGGAATAGAAAAATCTTTTTGAAGAAATAATGACAAAAAAATTACCTGACTTGGAGATGAAAAAAGTCACAAAAGTCCAAGAATCACACAGAGTCCCAAGCAAGATGAACCCAAAAAGACAGACACCAAGAAACATTATAATCTAATTGGCAAAGATTGATTACAAATAAGAATATTAAAGGCTACCAGTGAAAGATAAAAAGTTATTTAGAAGGGATCTCCCATTAGACTATCAACTGATATCCCAACAGAAACATGTCAGGGCAGAAGAGAATGGAATGAAGTATACAAGATGATTCAAAGCAAGGGACTGAATCCAAGAATACCATACCCAGAAAAGCTATCATTCAAAATTGAAGTTGAAATCAGGAGCTTCACAGACACAAAAGGCTAAGGGACTGTATTTCCATCAAGCCAGCAATGAAAGAAATGCTAACGGTACTGTTGTAAAAAAGAAAGAAAGAAAGAAAGAAAGAAAGAAAGAAAGAAAGAAAGAAAGAAAGAAAGAAAGAAAGAAAGAAAAAGAGATAAAGGAATACAGTCATAAAGAATGAAAATGGCAACAAACAAGTACCTATAAATAATAACCTTAAACGTAAATGGATTGAATGCTCCAATAAAAGACATAGGGTAACTGAATGGATAAGGAAACATGACCCATATAAATGCTGTGTACAAGAGATCCTTCCTAGAGCAAAGGACTCACACAGACTGAAAGCGTAGGGATGGAAAAAAATGTTTCAAGCAAATGGAAATGAAAAAATAGCTTGGGTAGCAATACTTATATCTGATAAAATAGACCTCAAAGTGAAGGCCACAGCAAGAGATAAAGAAATCCACTTCATAATACTACAGGGATTGGTACAACAAGAAGCTAAACTCTGGTAAACATATATGTACCCAATACAGGGGCATCTAAATATATATATATATAACTGGAAGATATCAAGGGAGAGATTGACAGCAATACAATCATAGTAGGGGGCTTTAATACCTCACTGACATCAGTGGATAAATCTAGACAAAAAAATCAACAAGGAAACAGCAATCCTAAATGACACTCTAGAACAGATGTAACTAACTGACATCTTCAGAACATTCCACCCCAAAACTACAGAATACACATTCTTCTCAAGTGCACATGGCACCTTTTCAAAGATAGACCACATGTTTGGACACAAGCTATGTATCTACAAATTCAAGAAGATTGAAATCAGATCAAGCCTCTTCTCAGACCACAATGGCATGAAATTAGGAATAAGCTACAATAAAAATGCTCAAAAAAATCAAATACATGTAAGTTAAATAACACACTATTAAACAATGAATGGGTTACCAAAGAGATCAAAGAAGAAATTTTAAAAAATCCTGGAAACAAATGAAAATGAACACATAACAATCCAAAACTCATGGGACATAGTAAAAGCAGTCTTGAGAGGGAAGTTCATAGTACTACAAGCCTACAAAAAAAACAAACAGATGCTAGGAGAGTTCTGCCATCCAGGCTGAAACTTGTTTGTGGCCCTGCCACAGGTTAGCCTGAGGCTTGACCCTAGAGCCGTTCCCTACAAGTTTTTACTATAGTAAAAATAAGTGAATTTGATCCATTTTATGATGGTATTAAAGACAATGGGGTGCCCTGGCTGGTTTGGCTCAGTGGATAGAGCATTGGCCTGCGGACTGAAGGGTCCCGGGTTTGATTCCAGTCAACGGCATGTACCTTGGTTGCAGGCACATCCCCAGTGGGGGGTGTGCAGAAGGCAGCTGATTGATGTTTCTCTCTCACTGATGTTTCTAACTCTATCCCTCTCCCTTCCTCTCTGTAAAAAAGTCAATAAAATATATTTTTTTTAAAAGAAAAAACAAACAAACAAACAAACAAACAAAAAAACCCTAGAAAAACTGGTAATATGTTTTCTAACACCACAACATAAAGAATTAGAAAGAGAACAACATGATAAACCCAGAACAAGTAGAAGGAAGGAAATAATAAAGATCAGAACAGAAATAAATTACATAGAGACCAAAAAAATTATAAAAGAACAATAAGAACAAGCGATGGTTATTTGAAAGAATAAAAATATTAAAAAAAAAAGAATAAAAATATTGATGGACCTCTAGCCAGGATCACGAGGAAACAAAAGATAAGACCCAAATAAACAAAATCAGAAACAAGAGAGTTGGGGTAACAACTAACCAGAGAGAACTACAAAGGATTGTAATATAATACTATGAACAACTTTATTCCAACAAATTGGACAAGTTAGATGAAATGGACATATTTCTAGAAAAATACAAGCTTCCAAAACTCAATCATGAAGAATCAGAAAGCCTAAATAGGCATACAACTAATAATAAAATCGAAGCAGGAATAAATAAAAACTCCCAGCAAACAAAGGGTTGGTCCAAATGGATTCATAGGGGAGTTTTATGAAATATTCAAAGAACTAACACCTATACTCCTCAAACATTTTCAAAAATTTCAAGAGCAAAGAACACTTTCAAACTCTTTCTATGAGGCCAGCATTACCCTAATTGCAAAACCAGATAAAGACACATCAAAGAAGAACTAAAGGATAATATCCCTGATGAACATAGTCGCTAAAATCCTCAAGAAAATTTTAGAAAACCGGATACAGCAATACACTAAAAAAATCATACATCATGACCAAATGGCATGTATTCTGTGGATGCAAGGCTGGTACAATATTCACAAATCAATAAATGCCACAGACCACATCAACAGATTGAAAAACAAAAATCACATGATTATAGCAATCCATGCAGAAAAAGCATTTGACAAAAATCCAACACCTTTTCCTGATAAAAACTCTCAGCAAAGTGGGGATAAAGGAAACATACCTCAATATAATAAAAGCCTTGTATAAAAAACCTACAACCAACGTCAAACTCAATGGTCAAAACTAAAACCATTTACCCTAAGAACAGGAACAAGACAGAGATGCTCTATTTCACCACTCCTGTTCAACACAGTACTGGAAGTGCTAGCCATAGTGATCAGACAAGAATAAATAAAAGACATCCAAGTTGGAAAAGAAGTAAAACTCTCATTATTTGCAGATGACATGATACTGTACATAAAACTCTAAAGACTCGATAAAAAAAAACTACTAGATTTAATAAATTAATTTGGAAGCATAGCAGGATACAAAATTAACACCCAAAAATCCATAGCATTTTTATACACCAATAGTAAACTCTCAGAAAGAGACACTAAAAAGACAATCCCATTTAACATTGCAACAAAAAAATTAAGATACTTAGGAATAAACTTAAACAAGGAGATGAAAACCTGTACTCAGAAAACTACAGGATGTTGAAAAAAGAGATAGAGGAAGACATCAACAAGTGGAGGAATAAACCATGTTTATGGACTGGTAGAATCAACATCATTAAAATGTCCATACTACCCAAAGCAATATATAGATTCAATGCAATCCTCATTAAAATATCAACAATATATTTCACATACCTAGAACAAACACTCCAAAAATTTATATGGAACCAAAAAAGACCCCGAATAGCTGCAGCAATCATGAGAAAGAAGGAAAAAGTTGAAGGAATCACAATACCAGATATCAAGTTACACTACAAAGCCACTGTACTCAAAACAGCCTGGTACTGGCACAAGAACAGGCACATAAATCAATGTAACAAAACAGAAAACCCAGAAATTGACCCAAGCCATTACACTCAATGAATATTTGACAAAGGAGGCAAGAGAATACATTGGAGCAGAGAAACTCTCTTTAATAAATGGTGTTGGGAAAATTGTACAGGTACATGCAAAAAAATGAAACTAGACCACAAACTTACACCATACACAAAAATAAACTCAAAATGGGTAAAACACTTGAATGTAACACGTGGAACCATAAAATTCCTAGAAGAAACCATAGGCACCAAAATCTCAGACATCTCTCATAGCACTATGTTCACCAACGCATCTCCTAGGACAATGGAAATTAAGGAGAAAATAAATAAATGGGACTACATGAAAATCAAAAGCTTCTTCATGGCAAAAGAAATTATTTATATATATATATATATATATATATATATATATATATATATATATATATATAATGCAAATGAGGTCAGGACTTCGTAACAGTCACGACCAGCTCAGGAGGAGGGGCCGGGCACTCCCCAAGCCTGAGAGAACAACATGCAGGCGCAGCCCAGAGCCTGATCAACAAAGAGGGGCGCCTGCTCCAAGCCTCCATGGCGCGGCTGGGGGAAGGCCCCCAGAGGACACACACACACACATGCACACACACACACTACACATGGGGGGCCTGCTCTGAGTTTCTGTGGTGCGGCTTAGGCCAGCTCACCTGTTCCACCATGCTGCTAGGGTCCCGTTCTTGTCAGGGCCCATCAGGGCCAGCAGCACCTCCACTGCCGCCTGCTGCCAGTACCTGGTGGTCAATGCCTGCCATGTTCCACGTCGCCCCCTGGTGGTCAGCACATGTCATAGAGAGCAATTGAACTCCCGGTCTCCTGATTGAACTCCCGAGGGGGCAATTTGTATATTAGGACTCTATATATATATACATGTGAATTGTTTCAACTTTGAGATTTTTTTTTTGGCAAAGAAAAAATACTCATTTCTTTATTTCCTCCCCATCATTCTAAGAGTTGTTTACAGAACACTTGTAAATTGATCAAGCAGCCTGGTTCTACTGAATTCCAATAAATAATTTCTAATTAATTACATAAGACTTCACTAGGTCTGAACCCTGCTCACTGCTGTGTTAAATAAATATGACATTTTTGTACCTCCATAGCAGTTCTGTATCATATTTTTGGCTATTGTTTTTTTCTGCTTTCTAGTTTTCAAATTTTTTCTCAAAGTTTCTATCCACAGCTCCCTCCCACACACACACACCAAGTACCCTGTATCTGTTTTAAAGAGCTTCAATGTCTTGGTCAATATAAGCTGCTATGACAAAATACCATCAAACTGGTGACTTATAAACATCAAACATTTATTTCTCACAGCTCTGGAGGCTGGGAAGTCCCAAATCAAGGTGCCAGCAGATTTGGTTAGAGCCCACTTCCTCGTTCATAGACAGTAGGCCATCTTCATGATGCATCCTCAAATGATGGAAGGTCCAAGTGAGCTCCCAGAGTCTCTTTTATCAGGGCACTAATTCCATTCATCAGGGCTGTGGTCATGACCTGATTACTTCTCAAGAACTCTATCTCCTAATAGCAGCACATTGGGGATTCAGATTTTAACCTATTAATTTATGGGGATATAAACATTCAGTCCTTTCCTATTTTTTTCCACCACCTTAGAATTTACAACCTTGCAGGAAAATTTTGGCTAAATATAAGTACTTGCAAAACTATATGTTTTTAGAACACTACTCATTACATTTCATAAGTTCAGAATACTATTTATACCCATTCTCTGAGTTTCAGCCTATTTTATTCTTTATTTTCCTCTCAAAACAATTTCTTTTGAACATTGGCAACCACAGTTGCTGAGGAGACAGATCAATAGCTAGTGTCGGTTCCTTAATTCTCATTTCAATTAGACCCACTTAGCTCTTATCCATTTTATAATGCAATCTGTTTATGTGGTCTCTGACATTTATTGATTTGCAAATAGTGTACCAGCCTTGCATCTCCAGAATAAATCCCACTTGGTGATAATGTATGATCTTCTTAATATAATGCTGGATCCGGTTTGGTAAAATTTTGTTGAGCATTTTAGCATCTATGTTCATCAGGAATATTGTCCTGTGTAGTTCTCTTTCTTTATCATGTATACAACTTAAAGAATTATAAAAAGAACAACAACAAAAAACCAGAACAAGTGGAAGGAAGGAAATAATAAAGATCAGAATGGGAATAAATGACATAGAGACAAACAAACAATATGTACCATAAATAAAACCAAGAGCTGGTTTTTCAACAGAATAAACAAGAATGATGGACCTCTAGCCAGGCTCACCAGGAAACAAAAAGAAAGGACCCAAATAAACAAAATCAGAAACAAAAGAGGTGAAATAACAACTGACCCCACAGAACTACAAAGGATTATAATAAAATACTATGAACTATTTTATTCCAATAAATGAGACAACTAGACAAAATGGACATATTCCTGGAAAAATACAACTGTTCAAAACTCAATCAGGAAGAATCAGAACACCTGAATAGGCATATAACTACTAATGAAATTAAAGTAGTAATAAAAAAATCCCAGCAAACAAAAGACCTGGTCCAGATGGATTCACAGGGGAGTTTTATGAAATATTCAAAGAAGAACTAACACCTCTACTCCTCAAAGTATTTCAAAATATTCAAGAAGGAACACTTTCAAACTCTTTCTATGAGGCCACCATCACCCTAATTCCATCTGATCATTTCTTTCTCCTTCTCATGGTTTGAACTCTAACTTGAATTTGAGCATTCATACATACTAATGCATCCCATCCACTTGGAAAGATGCTGACTCCCTTTTGGCTCTAAAGCAGGGGCATGTGGCACACAGTAATCAGCACTATTCTATCTCCTGGTCCATGTCCATAGATGGCTCTGCAACTCAAATTGGGTATTGAGGCATAAGGATAAAAAACTTGTGGACTTCTGAGAAATAAATTTTCTATTTCTATAGAGTAGTTCTCATATGCCACCTACTCTTTCTTTCTTCCTCAAGTAAGTGAGAAAATCTATAGCCCCAACACGCTTGGCAGGGCATAGAAATCTCCAAAGGAAGCAGAATGAGAAGGAAACTTCCAAGTTGAAGGCAGAACAGAAAAGCAAAAGAATACATTGAGCCAAATACTTCAACTCTAAACTTCAAGTTCATAAGCCAATAAATCTTCTTTACCTATACTTCTTAAACTTCATCATGAATAAGAGTAAACTGATGGGCTTTTTAAAATACAGATTACTGGGCCCAACCTCCCAAGATTCTGATTCAGTTATTCTCAGTTAAATCCCAAGGACTTAAATTTTGAAAAAGATCTCAAGTGACGTTAATGCAGCATGCTCACTGACCAAAATTTGAGAAGCAGTTCCCAGCACTGTTGCAGCTACGTTGAGTTCCATTTTATCTTATTGCAACCAAAGGCATTCTAATTGATACACCATGAAAGAGTGGTTATATTGCTGAAAACTGCACCAGGAGTTAGACCAGTGGAGTCAGACCAGACCTTGGTTCAGCAACTTTGGGACTCGAGTTCTGGCTAAGAAAGAATTCAGAACTCTATGACTTAAACTACAAGAGAGAGTTTATTTAGAAAGTCACAGAGATAGAAGAAATGGATTCAAGAAATAAGTTACAGAGGCAAAAGAAGGTCCCTTGGAACTTAGGATAAAGAAAGTCAAGGAAAACACATAGGGGAGGCAGGTGGGGAAAGGCATGGGCATGCTTCATAGAGGGAGCCATCTTGAGGGTTTTTATCTGCAGGTCTCAAAGGAGAATCCCAATAGAATATTCATCAGCTTTACAGGTGTATCCTTTCAGGGTCCTGGTCTTTACTGATTGGTCAGTGCCAGGGCAGGTGGTCATTAGTCAGTGCAGCTGATCCTAATGCCAGCCATGGAGTACCTTGTCTGGTTTTGCTGATTTTCTGGGCCTGGAGCTGAAACACAACTGAGGCCTAGATGTTATCCCTAGAGATTAATGCTTAAAGGAGTTCATTGGGAATTTCTTGAAACTATTCTTTGGCTAAGAGGGTCTACTTCCCAACTAGGAATATACCAGGGGGAAAAAATATCACCAGAGGGTTCTAGCCACATGACCAATGATATGAAAGGTCAGGGGTTATAATTCCCATTACCAGTGATATGAAAGATCCACAGAGGGTCTGAACAGCATGACCAGTGATATGCTAGAGGACAAAAAATTTACCTTGAGGGCAGGGTTTTTGGGGGGGGTTTTTGCCCAGTTTTGCCCATTGCCAGGCAGAGGAGTCTTCTACCTTGGTGAAGTTCTGTACCTGGCACATATTTCTTGCTCTGCTCATGTCTGTCTAACTGCCATTCACAGTTTTGTTTGTTTCTTTGTTTTCAGGTCATGTTTCTTGTTCATCTTTAAAATCTATTTGTTTTCTTATTTATTTATAAAATTTCATACTTTTTAAAAAATTTCATACTTTTAATGGTTGACTCATTCTTTAAGTTAATTACAAGTTTTGTTAACAAACATAAGTTCTACAAGTATTTTTGTTTTGCCTGTGTGTAAAACATATTCGTTCATGCATGTATTACACTTTTTGGGCATTTATTAGTGTTCAAATTGTTAAAATGATAATGAAGATGGTTTATATTATAATTTCTTTGGTTTTCAAAATATAAGTTCTGTCACATTCAGGATTCTGGTAGAAAACAACACATTCTTAATTTTTCACTGGTGAAAGTTTAATGGGCTATTTATAGAAGAGTTAACTGGATTGAAGACATGGTTGAGATGGTGTGGGAACCATGTCAGGGTCCCTGGATAGTCAAGGCCAATGAGAGCACAGAGGCCTTGTTGTCAATACACCAGAATGGCCAAGGTTGCTTTGAGCATGAGCCTAATCGGGGTGCCCAAGGCCAAAATACCATGAGCAGGTGCAAGGACTCACGGTACACTGAACCCTCCTGTAGCCAAAATGATTGATGTAACTATTGGCATGAAGCTTTCTTTGTCTCTGGAGTAATATACAGGCTACTAAGAAGTCTGAAAGAGAGAAAGAAGATGGGCAGAGGAGTGTGCGAGAGAAGCGTAGAAACAGAGAAGGTAGCTTCTATGTGTGCAGGAGAGGCTAGAGAGCTCAGATGGAGCTGAGAGCTGATACGGCTATGATGTAAGGTTAATAGCTCATAGAGAGCTCAGATATAGCTACCATGTTAACTAGCCAGTGTGCTGGGCAGGAGAGACAGGAGAAGCTTCTGAGACAGAGAGCTTAGGTACCGCTATGATGTGAGGTGGTGAGTTTAGAGGGCAGCATGTGACTGCTCAGATAATAACTATGGGTAGAGAGACTGATGCTGCTTTATACTAGCCAGTGTCCAGCTGCCTGTCTGTATGGACTTTGCTGTGAAGAATTGTCTTGTCTGATGGCTATGTGACCACTGGCTTCAGCAATAAAGACTCATTCTTAGATACCCACAACCTCTCATGGCTTCTCTGTCTAAGATACGGGGTCTTGGGAGGTCCAGCCCTAGACAGAGGGGCTTGGACCTGACACCTGTAACAAGTGAGCAGAGAATAAAGGAAGAACTTGAATTAAGTTCCCAACAGTTAGTAGAGAGGACAGGGTTCGAGGGGGAACCAGCCCTGGTGCACTCGAGAAGAATTGAGAATACATAGACTCAGAACAATCCAGAGTAGCAGTGCTGAGCAGTTCTGCTTTCTCTGACAGATGCAGAAGCATTAAAGTAAGAGATCAAAATAAGCATTTTTCATACATGCAGAGACTCATAAAGTTTATCACCATGAACAATGAAAAAAATTGAGAATGTACATTAGCAAATCAAGTAATGGTCCCCCAAAAAGAAAATGTTGGAAAAAGATAGACTAGAGAAAAATAATTTCATAAAATGATAATTTGAATCTAAACAATTGGTAAAGTAATTTAAAAGTAAATTTCATGATATTACTCACAATACTTGAAATTATTACAGCATTTAGTGGTGATAAGTGAGGAGGATGAGGAAAGGTAGTCAAGGTTCCCATCTTACTCTAGGAAATAATTGGTATGGCCAAATCTGAGCAACAGCAGAAAAATGAGTTCAAATATGTATGTTAGGATTTTAAGAATATACACTAGACAGAAAGAAATAGGATTTACAACTTCAACCAACAACTGAAGAATAAACAAGTAATCTTGATGGATCAAGTTAAAGGAAGATAAGAAAAACACATCAACAGAGCAGAAGAGTACAGGTCATATAAAACAAAATAACATGGCCTGGAAAAAGTCAGGCATTAGAATTCACAAAGAAATAAATGGATTAAAATTTTCAAGTCAAAACTTTAAAAAAAGGTAATTACAGCTTTTTTAAGAATCTGAAAAATAATGTAATAGGCTAAAAATTAATTGATGGTAATTAAGCACTAAGCAAATACTAACTCAAGGAAAGCAGTTATACCAATATTGAGATTAGACAAAAGAGAATTCAAGATGAAGTTCCTTAAAGGATAAGAAGATATATTGGATACCAATAAAGCATAGGGCCATAAATTATACAAGTGTCATAAAACTTTGCTGCACAGATTTGAAACTTTTGAAGTAAAAACTAATGCAAACAACAGGGGAAATGGATAATTTCAGTTGTAGTAGGAGAAAAGAAGTAATTAGTTGACTAAAATTTGAGAAAGATATAATAAATCAAGGGTAGCAAACATTTTCTGTCAAGGGCCACAGAGGAAATGTTTTAGACTTTGAGGGCCAGATTGTCTCTGGCATACAACTCAACTTTGCTGTTTTGTTGGGGAAAAAGCTAAAAGTAATCCAGAAATGAATGGATGTAGCTGTGTTTTAATAAAACTTTATATACAACTTAAGAAAAAAATAATTTTGCCTCTACTCTTCTGAGCTATTGCCTGATATCCCCTGTAATAAAAGATAGATCAGGAGTTCAAAATGGCGGCTGAATAGGCAGACATGTCCTGCACCTTCTGGTGGAGCAGATAGAAGGAACAACTAAATTGAATAACATCTACCCAGAATTGGCAAATTAAACACAGCTGGTGAGACAATCCATGGCCGGAAAAAAATAGAGGATGCCTGGAGAAAGGTAGGATTGGGGATCTGGGCTGGAGAGAGAGATATGTGACCACCAGTACTAGATGGTGAGAAGGAACCTGTGCTGCACAAAATCCGCATCCCTTGGGGATACATGTAACACTCAACTGTGGAAGGGGGTCCACAGGGCTGCTGGCAGCCAGGGAATCTAGATCTAAGTCCACAACCATGAGAGGCTGCACCCAGAAAGGTGGCTTGAGGAACTGCCAGAGCCATGCCATAATGGGGGGTGGGGGGGCAGGTGTTGGGGAGAGGCTGTGGAGGGGAGCAGGACAGGGAAAGTTGACTAGGAATCTAGGACTGGGACATTCCGGACCTTCCAACCATAAGCAGCCATTTTTCTCCTGAAAAGCCAGCCCCTCCCAGCCGCACCCTCGGGACAACTAGTGCAGCCACACCCAGCTCCAGCTTTGCAGAGGAAAGGAGGAATCTGAATGGCCCCAGGGAGCCCTGGGGGACTGAGCTGAGGGGCTGTTTGGTCCCAGAAACACCCCCACCTAAAGTCCATGTAAGAAATAGATGCTGTGTAAATAAGCCTGAAAGCAGGCAAATAAACAAAGCTGGCAGATTGGTCCCACCTGCCTGAAGCCAAGGCTGCAGAGGCAGATACCCAAGAGCGGTGGATTGCTGGCAACTGCAACATGGTGCTGACTATCTAATAGGAAACTGGTAAGTGGAAGACAGAACAGTAGAGACGGGTCTTAAACCAGCCCCCATGGGATATTAAAACTCAGCTGAAGCGAATAACACTTCATTTTTTAATTTTTATCTTTCACTTAAGGGAGAAAATTTTTTTTCTTTGTTTTAACCTTTTAATTTTTGTATTATTTTTCTTCATTATATTTTTATTTTTATACCATTACTAGAGGCCCGGTGCACGAAATTTGTGTACTGGGTGGGGGTACCTCAGCCTGGCCTGCACCCTCTCACAGTCTGGAAGCCCTCAGGGGATGTCCGACTGCCACAGAGGTGGGAGAAGCTCCCGCTACCACTGCTGCGCTCGCCAGCTGTAAGCCTGGCTTCTGGCTGAGCAGTGCTCTCCCTGTAAAATCCCACTGACCACTAGGGGGCAGCTCCTGCGTTGAACATTTCCTCCTGGTGGTCAGTGAACATCATAGCGACCAGTCGTTTCGCCATTCGGTTGATTTGCATAATAGCCTTTTATTATATAGGATTTTATTTTATCTTAGTTTTTTTCCATTTTCTTCCTCACTTCTCCCTTTTTCATCCTGTTTCTCATCTCCTGTCTCTGCTTTAGTTTTTGTCTCTCCTTTCTTTTTATCCCATGTTAAAAGTTGATCTTCTTTATCTGCTTTAGTGATGCATTATTATTATTATAGTCTTCATTGGCTTACTCTTGTATCTAATTTCCTCTCCCTTGCTCTAAGTCCGTGCACTACTCTCTTTTCTCTTTCTTCACTAGCCTTTTTTTTTTATTTTGTTTTTCTCTCTTCTCTTGCTCTCTTCTTTTTCTAATTGCTTAGTTTCATTCACTAAACTCAAGATTATCTGCTCTCTCTTCACCTTTTCCAAAAATAGATGAATCTATGGATAAATTTTTTAAAAAAATTTAATCTTTTTATTTTTTAAAAATTTATAGAATATTTTGTTTTTTATTTTTCTTCTAATCCACTCATCCTCTTTCTACCTCCACTATCCTGAACCATGACCATTCGCATATTCATTCAATCCCTTTAGTTTACTTCCTGGATATAAGCTCTGCCTCTACAGATTCTGACCCTCCCTCCTATTTTCTGGGTGTTTATTGTTTGCATCTTTTGGTTTATTTGTTTTATGGAATTTCTCTCCATTTATGTATATTTTTTCCCTTCTATTTTCTTTTTTTTTAATTTCTTTATTGGTTAAGGTATTACAAATGTGTCCTCATCCCCCCAATAACCCCCAAACTGCACCCCCCCACTCATGCTCTCATCTCCCTGTTGTCCGTGTCAATTGGTTTGGCTTATATGCATAAATACAAATGCTTTGGTTGATCACTTCCCCTTACACCCACCCTCTCTTACTTTCCCTCTGGGGATTGATAGTCTGATTGCTTTTTCTCGGACTTTGGATCTGTCCCTGTTCATCAGTCTATGTTGTTCTCTATATTCCACAAATGAGTGAGATCATGTGGTATTTATCTTGCTCCGAGTGGCTTATTTCACTAAGCATAATGCTCTCCAGTTACATCCAAGCTGTTGCAAATGGCAATAATTCCTTCTTTTTTAATGTAGTCTAGTATTCCATTGTGTAGATGTACCGAAGTTTTTTAATCCACTCATCTGCTGATGGGCACTTAGGCTATTTCCAAATATTAGTAATGGTGAATTGTGCTGCTATGAACATAGGTGTGCATATATCCTTTCTGATTGGTGCTTGTGGCTTCTTGGGATATATTCCTAGAAGTGGGATCACTGGGTCAAATGGGAGTTCCATTTTTAGATTTTTTTTTTGTTTTTGTTTTTGTTTTTTTTTTTTAATTAAATCTTTATTGTTCAGATTATTACATTTGTTCCTCTTTTTTCCCCCCATAACTCCCCTCCTTCCAGCTCCCACCCCACCCTCCACCCTCACTCCCCACCCACTGTGTTCATCCATAGGTGCATGATTTTTGTCCAGTCACTTCCCGAATCTCCCACACCCCTTTTCCCCCCAAGAATAGTCAGTCTATTCCCTTTCTATGTCCCTGATTCTATTATAATCACCAGTTCATTTTGTACATCAGGTTATTTATTCACTTGATTCTTAGATTCATTTGTTGATAGATGCATGTTTGTTGTTCATAATTTGTATCTACCTTTTTCTTCTTCTTCCTCTTCTTAAAGGATACCTTTCAGCATTTCATATAATACTGGTTTGGCGGTGATGAACTCCTTTAGCTTTTCCTTATCTGTGATGCTCTTTATCTGACCTTCAATTCTGAATGATAGCTTTGCTGGATAAAGTAATCTTGGTTGTAGGTTCTTGGTATTCAGCACTTTGAATATTTCTTGCCATTCCCTTCTGGCCTGCAAAGTTTCTGTTGAGAAATCAGCTGACAGTCGTATGGGTATTCCCTTGTAGGTAATTGAGCCTCTTTCTCTTGCTGCTTTTAAGATTTTCTCTTTGTCTTTTGCTCTTGGCATTTTAATGATGATGTGTCTTGGTGTGGTCCTCTTTGGATTCCTTTTGTTTGGGGTTCTCTGCGCTTCTTGGACCTGTAAGTCCATTTCTTTCTCCAGATGGGGGAAGTTTTCTGCCATTATTTCTTGAAATAGGTTTTCAATATCTTGCTGTCTCTCATCTTCTGGCACTCCAATAATTCTGATATTAGACCGCTTAAAGCTGTCCCAGAGGCTCCTTACACTATCTTCACACTTTCGGATTCTTTTTTCATTTTGCTTTTCCAATTGGGTGTTTTTTGTCGAATCTTTTGTTTGATTATTGTGCTCCTCTGGTCTGCTATTGGGTATAATATTCTTTATTTCAGTCCGTGTATGCTTACTTTCTAATTTCTTTATCGTAGCATCGAGGGTCTCATTAGTTTTCGTGAGGTTCTGCACAAATTTATGGCAAGCCCTCAAAATTGCGATTCTTAGCTCCATATCCTCCATTTCTGTCATGTTTTTTTGTCTCCGCATCTTTTATGCTTTCTTGGTGCACCCCCTTGTGGTCTCTCCATTTTTAGTTTTTTGAAGAAACTCCATACTGTTCTCCATAGTGGCTGCACCAGTCTGCATTCCCACCAGCAGTGCAGAAGGGTTCCTTTTTCTCCACATCCTCTCCAACACTTGTTGTTTGTTGATTTGTTGATGATAGCCATTCTGACAAGTGTGAGATGATACCACTTTGTCGTTTTGATTTGCATCTCTCAGATGATTAGTGACTTTGAGCATGTTTTCATATGTCTTTCGGCCTTCGGTATGTCCTGTTTTGATAAATGTATCTATTTAGGTCCTTTGCCCATTTTTTGATTGGATTGTTTATCTTCCTTTTGTTAAGTTGCATGAGTTCCCTGTAAATGTTGGAGATTAAACCCTTATCGGTGATATCGTTGGCAAATATGTTCTCCCATGCAGTAGGCTTTCTTGTTGTTTTGTTGATGGTTTCCTTTGCTGTGCAAAAGCTTTTTATTTTGATGTAGTCCCATTTGTTTATTTTCTCTTTAGTTTCCATTGCCCTAGGAGCATTATCAGAGAAGATATTCCTTCGACATATATTTGCTATTTCTCTGCCTATGGATTCCTCTAGTATTTTTATGGTTTCCCATCTTACGTTTAAGTCCTTTATCAATTTTGAGTTCATTTTTGTGTATGGTGTGAGTTAGTGGTCTAGTTTCATCATTTTGCATGTATCTGTCCAATTTTCCCAACACCATTTATTGAAGAGACTGTCTTGAATCCATTGTATGCTCTTGCCTCCTTTGTCGAATATTAATTGGGCATAGAGGTTTAGGTCCATTTCTGGATTCTCTATTCTATTCCATTGATCTATATGCCAGTACCAAGCTGTTTTGAGAACAGTGGCTTTGTAATACAGCTTGATAGCTGGTACTGAGATCCCACCTACTTTGTTCTACTTTCTCAGGATTGCTGCAGCTATTCGAGGTCTTTTTTTTATTCCAGATGAATATTTGAAACGTTCATTCTAGATCTGTGAAATATGCTGTTGGTAATTTAATGGGGATTGCATTGAATCTATAGATTGCTTTGATGATGTTGATTCTAGCAATCCATGAACACGGTATATTCTTCCATCTGTTTATGTCTTCCTCTATCTCTTTTTTCAGTGTCCTGTAGTTTTTAGCATATAAGTCTTTTACCTCCTTAGTTAAGTTTATTCCTAGGTATCTTAGTTTTTTTGGTGGGATAGTAAATGGGATTGCTTTTTTAGTCTCCCTTTCTGTAAGTTCACTATTGGTGTAAAGAAATGCCTTAGATTTCTTGGTATTAATTTTGTATTCTGCTACATTGCCGAATTCATTTATTAAGTCTAATAATTTTTTGATGGAGTCTTTAGGTTTTTCTACGTACAGTATCATGTCATCTGCAAATAAGGACAGTTTTACTTCTTCTTTTCCAATTTGGATGCCTTTTATTTCTTCTTCTTATCTGATCGCAATGGCTAGTACATCCAGTACTATGTTGAACAGGAGTGGTGAGAATGGCATCCCTGTCTTGTTCCTGTTCTTATGGGAAATGGTTTCAGTTTTTGCCCATTGATTATGATGTTGGCTCTGGGCCTGTCATATATGGCTTTTATTATGTTGAGGTATGATCCTTCTATTCTCACCTTGCTGAGAGTTTCGATCAAAAATGGGTGTTGGATTTTTTCAAATGCTTTTTCTGCATCAATTGATATGACTATGTGGTTTTTATCTCTCAATTTGTTTATGTGATGTATCACATTTATTGATTTGCAGATATAGTACCATCCTTGCATCCCCAGGATAAATCCTACTTGGTCATGGTGTATGATCTTTCTGATGTATTTCTGGATCCAATTTGCTAGAATTTTGTTGAGTATTTTGGCATCTATGTTCATGAGGGATATTGGCCTGTAATTCTCTTTCATTATGTTGTCTTTATCTGGTTTTGGTATTAGGGTGATGCTGGCTTCATAGAATGAGTTGGGAAGTGTTCCTTCCTCTTGAATTTTTTGGAATAGTCTGAGGAGGATAGGTTTTAGTTCTTCCTTGAATGTTTGGTAAAACTCCCCTGTGAAGCCGTCTGGCCCTGGGTATTTGTTTGCTGGGAGCTTTTTGATGACTGCTTCAATTTCTTCCATAGTTATTGGCCTTTTGAGATTTTTAAAATCTTCCAGATTGAGTTTTGGAAGATTATGTTTTTCTAGGAATATGTCCATTTCCACCAGGTTGTCTAGTTTGTTAGAGTAGAGTTGTTCATAGTATTTTTTAACAAGTCTTCGAATTTATGTGGGGTCTGTTGTTATTTCGCCTCTTTCATTTCTGATTTTGTTGATTTGAGTCCTCTCTCTTTGCTTCTTGGTGAGCCTGGCTAGAGGCATATCAATCTTGTTTATCCTTTCCCAGAACCAGCTCTTGGTTTCATTGATCTTTTGTATTTTTTTTTTTTTTTTGGTCTCTATGTAATTTATTACTGCTCTGATCTTTATTATCTCCTTTCTTCTGCTCACTCTGGGCTTTTCTTGTTGCTCTCTTTATAATTCTTTGAGTTGTAGAGTTAGGTGACTTACTATCATTTTTTCTTGTTTTTTGAGGTAGGTGTGTAGAGCTATAAACTTCCCTCTCAGGACTGCTTTCATTGTGTCCCATAGATTTTGAATTTTTGTGCTTTTATTGTCATTAGTTTCCAGGGTGTATTTAATTTCTTCTTTGATATCTTTGGTAACCCAATCATTATTTAGTAACATGCTATTCAGCTTCCAAGTGTTTGAGTTTTTTGGATTGTTTTTATTATAGTTTACTTCTAATATTATACTATTGTGGTCTGAGAAGATGCTTGGTATGATTTCAATCTTCTTGAATTGGAGAGGCTTTGCTTGTGACCCAATATATGGTCTATTTTGAAAATGTCCCATGTGCACTTGAGAAGAATGTATATTCCGTGGCTTTGAGGTGAAATGTTCTGAAGATGTCAATTAAGTCCATCTGATTTAGTGAGTAATTTAGGATTGCTGTTTCTTTGCTGATTTTTTTATAGAGGATTTATCCAGTGGTGTCAGTCGTGTGTTTAAGTCTCCTACTATGATTGTGTTGTTTTTTATCTCTCCCTTGTTATCTTCCAGGAGGTTTTTTATGTATTTGAGTTCTCCTGCATTGGGTGCATATATGTTTATCCGGATTATATCCTCTTGTTCTATCAATCCCTTTAGTATTATGAAGTGGCCTTCCTTATCTCTTGTTATGGCCTTTACTTTGAGGTCTATTTTGTCAGATATATGTATTGCTACCCCAGCTTTTTTTTTCATTTCCATTTTCCTGAAATATATTTTTCCATCTTTTCACTTTCAGTCTGTGTGAGTCCTTTGTTCTGAGGTGGGTCTCTTGTAGATAGCATATATATGGGTCATGTCTTTTTATCCATTCAGCCACTCAATGTCTTTTGATTGGAGCATTTAGTCCGTTTACATTTAAAGTTATTATTGAATGGTACTTGCTTGTAGTCATTTCTATTTTTGTGCCTGTGTTCCTTCTTACCTTTATATTTCTTCTTTTTACAGCATTCCCTTTAGCATTTCTTGCATTGCTGGCTTGGTAGTGATAAATTCCCTTAGCCTTTTTTTGTCTGCAAAGCTCGTGATTTCCCCTTCAATTTTGATTGATAGTCTTGCTGGATAGAGTATTCTTGGATTCAGTCCTTTGCTTTGCATCACTTTGTATACATCCTTCCATTCCCTTCTAGCTTGATGTGTTTCTGTTGAGAAATCATTTGATAATCTGATGGAGGATCCTTTGTAGGTAACTCTCTGTCTCTCTCTTGCAGCCTTTAAGATTCTCTCTTTGTTGTGTACATTTGCCATCGTTATTATGACATGTCTTGGTGTGGGTCTTTTGGGGTTCATCTTGCTTGGGACTCTCTGTACTTGTGTAACTTTTTTCTTCCCCATATCTGGGAAGTTTTCTGTCATTATTTCTTCAAATAGATTTTCTAATCCTTGCTGCTCTTCTGGTCCTTCTGGTAGCCCTATTATGCATATGTTACTTCATTTCATGTTGTCCCAAAGCTCCCTTAGGCTCTCCTCCTGCTTTTTAATTTTTTTTCTCCAGTTGCTGTTCAGATTGAGCTTGTTTCTCTACCTTATCTTCTAACTCACTAATTTGGTCCTCTGCTTCTTCTAGTCTACTGTTGAGACCTTCCATGGTGGTTTTGATTGTAGCTATATCACTTTTCTTTTCTTCTGGATTCTTGCATCGGTTGTTGATTTTCTCATCCATCCTGTGAATGAATTGTACAACCATTACTCTGAATTCTTTTTCTGTCATGTGGCATGCTTCAATTTCATTAATTTCCTTTCTTTTTTATTAAATCTTTATTGTTCAGATTATTACAGTTGTTCCTCTTTTTTTCCCCCATAGCTCCCCTCCACCCAGTTCCCACCCCACCCTCTGCCCTCATTGCCCACCCCCCAATGTCCTCATCCATAGGTGCATGATTTGTGTCCAGTATCTTCACGCATCCTCCACACCCCTTTCCCCCCAAGAATAGTCAGTCCACTCCCTTTTTATATCCCTGATTCTATTATAATCACCAGTTTATTCTGTTCATCAGATTATTTATTCACTTGATTTTTAGATTCACTTGTTGATAGATGTGTATTTGTTGTTCATAATTTGCATCTTTACCTTTTTGTCTTCTTCCTCTTCTTAAAGGATACCTTTCAGCATTTCATATAATACCGGTTTGGTGGTCATGAACTCCTTTAGCTTTTCCTTATCTGTGATGCTCTTTATCTGACCTTCAATTCTGAATGATAGCTTTGCTGGATAAAGTAATCTTGGTTGTAGGTTCTTGGCATTCATCACTTTGAATATTTCTTGCCACTCCATTCTGGCCTGCAAAGTTTCTGTTGAGAAATCAGCTGACAGTCCTATGGGTACTCCCTTGTAGGTAACTGACTGTCTTTCTCTTGCTGCTTTTAGGATTCTCTCTTTGTCTTTTGCTCTTGGCATTTTAATGATGATGTGTCTTGGTGTGGTCCTCTTTGGATTCCTTTTGTTTGGGGTTCTCTGTGCTTTCTGAACTTGTAAGTCTATTTCTTTCACCAGGTAGGGGAAGTTTTCTGTCATTATTTCTTCAAATAGGTTTTCAATATCTTGCTCTCTCTCTTCTTCTGGCACCCCCATAATTTGGATGTTGGTATGCTTGAAGTTGTCCCAGAGGCTCCTTACACTATCTTCGTATTTTTGGATTCTTTTTTCATTTTGCTTTTCTGGTTGGGTGTTTTTTGCTTCTTCGTATTTCAAATCTTTGACTTGATTCTTGCAATCCTCTAGTCTGCTGTTGGAACTCTGCGTAATATCTTTTATTTCAGTCAGTATATGCTTAATTTCTAGTTGGTCCTTTTTCATAACCTAATGGGTCTCACTAGATTCTTGAGGGTCTCACTTCATTTATCGGCAGTCTCACCAGTCTTTTTGAGGGTCTTACTGTATTTATAGGCGGTTTCTAGAAAGTTCTTGAAAAACCTTAAAAGTGTGGTTTTGAACTCTATATCCAGTCATTTGCTTTCCTCCATTTCTGTCATTTGTGACCTGTTTCTTTGTCTCCGCATTTTTATGCTTCCCTGTGTTGGTAGAGTGGCTTTGTGTGCTAGGTGTCCTATAGGGCCCAGTGGCTCAGCCTCCCCAATTACCTTGGGTGGACAGTCTTGGTGACCCCTTTGTGGGCTTTGTGCACAGTCTTGTAGTTAAGCCTTGATTGTTGTAGGTATCACTGGGAGTAATTGACCTCCAGACCAATTGGCTGTGAGAATCAGCTGTGTTTACGGTGGGAGAACTTCTGTGCTGAAGACACCCTTATGAGGCAAGACTTGTTTCAGTGGAGCTTTGGTGCTCACTGAGTCTGCCCCCTGAGTATGTCCCTTATGTATCTGAAGAGTTGTAATCTGGATGGTTCCACTCTGACCACTGGGTACACTGGCTCTTGGATCTCTAAGGAGGTGCTAATTTAGCCTCTGCCTGAGGCTACCCAGCAGGAGCTACGAGAAGATCTGAAGATTCCCCTTCCTTTTTTGGGGTTTGGAGGTGCCCAGATGAGGCCCAGCTGTGAAGAAATGCAAGCTGCTGTGGGGCCTTGGGCCTTCTCTTGGAATTTCTGGGTCTGTCTGGCCCAGCTGCAGTTTGTTAAGTAATTTTCAGATTGCAAAGGGCCAGGTCATTCATATGCAAAAGCCTCTGTGCACAGCTTGGGTGGGGTGTGGTCTCGGGGAATCAACAGAATGAAGCAAACAGCTATGGCTGATCCTCAGTCATTCCCTAAGAGGCCCTGGGTCTCAGTGTCCCAGTAATCGCTGCAAGCCCCTCTGAGAGAAAGCCGCCCTTGAGTTCTGAGTTCTGTCCGCTGCCAGACAGTCCAGTTTCTCCACGTATTAGTCTAGGTCCCCAGAGACTCACCCGGAACTGAAGTTCAGAGCTGTCAGGAGCTTGTGACTCCCTCCCGATTCAGAAAGACAGCGCGTCCTCAGTTGCCAGCCCTTGCTGCATGTGCCTCCGTTCCTCTGCACTTCCGCACCTCCTCTGAGTCTCAGTGTGCTTTTCTCTTTCCTTCTAGTTGTAGAATTTCCACTCAGCCAGCCTTCCTGTTGTTCTGGATGATGTCCGTTTTGTCTTTTAGTTGTATTTTTGAATTTGTTGTGGGAGGGAGCAATTTCCGGTGTTTACCTATGCCGCCATCTTGGTTTCTTCTAATTTCTTTTCTTGGCAACTCCTCATTTTCTTTCCTCTGGTGGTTGTGTCGTCTCCCCATTCTGACTATCTCCAGATGGTTCAAACGTTGAGTTGAGTGGGCCTGGGAGGTGTGCAGTGGGAGCTTCACACCACCCTAGTGTCACTGAAGAGCTCTGACACTAAGATGTGTGGTTGTGATGAGTTGGTGGGAACCAGGCTCCCTCAGAGTCAGCATTACCAGTGCTCAATGTGGCCTCGTGTGTGCACTTAGAATCAGGGACCCTGCCTGCACCATGCTGAAACAGAGACTCTCCTGGAGTGTGTTGAAAATCAGAGCCCCCTAGCGTGTGCCAGGAGTCAGAGTTCCCCAAGAATCCAATATCAGAGTCTCTGTTACTTCTCGCAGCCTCGCATTGAGAATCAGGGTCCCTGTGTGCACATACACCAAGAATTGGTGTCACTGGCTCTTAGTGTGAATTCAAAGGGAATCAGGGATCCCAGGCGCAGGTGATAAGAAACACAGTCAAGTAACTGGTGCTTGGTGCTGCCTCCTGCCCGGAGAATCGGGGTCCCGGGGCCCGTGTTGCGGGGAACAGGTTCCCAGTGTTCACACATTAGCTCCCAGGCTAAGGTTCCTGTAGCCCGTGCGATGTGAGACAAGTTCCTGGTGTTCACAAGTTAGCTCCCAGGCTAAGGTTCCTATAGCCCATGCTGCATGGGACAAGTTCCCGGTGTTTGCACGCTTCCAGGCTAAGGTTCCTGTAGCAGCACTGAGTCCCGGACAAGGGGTGGGTCTATTAGTTACCATGGCTCTGCCCGCTAGCGTGCAGGGAGGGGGATGGGCTCTGTTACACACAGAGATCTGTCGCTGGGATGTCTGGATTCTTGGGGTCCATGGGTCTGTAGCTGCAGTTGCAGGTCTCTGTCAGGGTCCTGGTTTTCGTCTGAGACCAGAATGGGTGGTGCTGAGGCCAGGATCCTAGTCTCAAGCAGCTCTGTTTCTCAAGATGGCATGGTCTCTGTGCCCACACTGGCCACCCAGGTGTGTCCCCGCTGGGAGCGGGGCTCCGCCGTCTAAGACTGCCCTGTTTAGCAGCCCCTTAGAAGACCTGCAGAATCTAACTGTCCTTAGCTCATACACACACACCACACACGTCCACACACTCCTCTATCACTCCCTCACGCTTTCACACTCTCTACCTCCCTACCTTCTTGCTGGTCACTGTCTTCCTATTTTCTGCTTTTTAATTTTTTCTCTTACCTTTTTTTTTCTTTTCTCAATATCATTTTTGCTCTCTCTTTTCTCTTCTATTATCTTTTCTCTGGTGGCCATGTTTATTGGGTTATCAGTGTCATGAGTATATTTATGTTTTGTTCCTTTTGTGTCATGTTCTATTGAGTTGTATTTTGTACTGTTTGATCAATGTGAAAGAGAGTAAACCACATAACCAGACACCCTGAGAGGAGACTCCATCTCTGAACAGGACAATAACACTCAAGACCCAACTAAACCAAGAGAACCCAAATATTCCAAGTATGTGACATCCCTAGAATAACCATCCCAGAAGACCTCAGAGACTGTACCACTGGGTCCCACAAAAAAATCTACTATATAAGATAAACTCAAAAAATCTGGGTGTCATTGAAGTTTCATTTAATACATAGAAACAACCAAAAGGAACAGAAAATTGGGAGACAAAGAAACAACCCCCAAATGAAAGAAAAGGAGGAATCACCAGAAAAGGAAGTAAATAAAATTGAGGCAAGCAGACCACCATAAGGATGTAGCTATTTGGCTGCCTCTAGAGAGGGGAGAGGTGGCCTCCGAGCACCCCAGATGCCAGAAAGCTGGGATGTGGGGGTTCGTGCGCTGACCCCACAGCGATGGTAAAACGGAAGTCCTGCTCCAGCAGAGCCAGAAGTCCCCGCAAAAGCAGGGTCCTTTCCGGAATGGTGGCTGTGAGGCTGCTCCTTGGCGGCGGCAGGAGCATCCTCACCTGCATATTAAAATGGCTGTACCTCAAGATGCCATCCCTTCCTTGTCAGAATACCAATGCGGGATCTGCATGGAAATCTTCATAGAGCCGGTAACACTGCCTTGTATCCACACTCTCTGTAATGCATGCTTCTAGTCGACTGTGAAGAAGGCGAACATATGGTGTCCCTTCTGTCTTTGGGTCTCTTCGTGGACCTGGTATCATACTCGAAGAAATTCTCTCATCAATAAGGAACTGTGGGAGATAATTCAGAATCACTATCCAAAGGAATGAAAGCTTAGAGCCTCTGGGCAAGAATTAGAAGACACCATTGATGACTATCAGCCAGTTTACCTGTTAAGTAAACCTGGAGAATTGAGAAGAGAATATAAAGAGGAGATAAGCAAGGTGGAGGCAGAGTGACGGGCCAGTGAGGAAGAAGAAAACAAAGCCAGTGAAGAGTACATATAGAAATTATTGGCAGAGAAGGAGGAAGAAGAAAAGAGACAGGCAGCAAAAGGAGGAGAGAGATGGAAGAACAGCTAAAAAGTGATGAAGAACTGGCAAGAAAGCTAAGCATTAATATTAACAACTTCTGTGATAAAAAAGTCTTGGCTTCTCCCATGAATTCCAGAAAATCTGATCCAGTCACAAGCAAGTTGCAAAAGAAAAGTAAAAATAAATAAACAAATACTGGAGATATTCAGAAGTATTTATCACCTAAATCTCAATTTGGGTCAGCATCACAGTCTGAAGTTGTACAAGAAGGCAAACAAAAGTCCATGTCCAAGGAAACTGATAGCAGCAATGTAAAGAGCCCTATGTGGCAAGACACAGAAGTGGAGGAAGATATGCCAACACTTTCTCTGCAAATATGCCTTGAAATTCAAGAACAAGGTGCAAAGTCTTCAACAGAGTCACCTATGCCTCAGTTATGTGCCAGTGATACAGAATGGTGCCTTGAAGGAGAAGTCAAAATGAGACCAAACAATCATGATAAAGAATTATGTGCCATAAATCCTGAGAGACCTGAAGCCAGAGTACCTTACCCTAGAGAAGCTGCAGTTAAGCCTTGTGGCGAAACAGAGAGTGGGTGTGCTCTATCATATATGACCCAGATAATTGAAAATAACACAGTTGAGACAGAAAATGAAGAGTCTTGCCTACTGATCAGTGAAGAAGGTATTTGCAAAAGAAAAAATCAGGAGTCTTCTTTTGAAGCAGTCAGGGATCCATCCTTTTCTGCAAAAAGAAGGAAAATGTCCTCTGAATCTTCCTCAGACCAAGATGAAACAGAAACCAGCTTTACTCAAAAACTGTTAGATTTGGAATATCTACTTTTTGAGAGACATAAGCAAGAACAGGACAGGTTATTAGCACTACAGATTCAAAAAGAGGTGGACAAAGAACAAATGAAGCCAAACCGACAGAAAGGATCCCCAGATGAATATCATTTACATTCTACGCCCTCTCCTCCAGACAAATTGCTAAATGGACAGAGGAAGAAATCCAAAAATAGAAATGCAAAAGGACAAGCTGATACAGAACATCCAAAACCTCAAAGAGGCCCAAAAACTGAAAATTGCTAACCTTCTTTTAAGATCCAGTTGAGACATTCAGTTAATGTTAATGGAAGAAAGATGCCAAATTCTGTTAGGTATCATTGTAATGTATCTAAAAGTGTTCGTTCCCTACAGCCTAGTAAGTCACAGAAAAGTATTTTTCAGATGTTTCAGAGATACACAAAGTAATGGGTGGGTAAAAGAAGAAGTATTTTAGAAACTGGTAAAGCTGGATTGTGATGCTCTCTTTTTTTATCATAGAATGTTTATAAAACTTTTTCTGCTTGTGGGCACACTCATTGCCTATACTTGAATGACTATGTGATTACAAGGGAGGAATATACAAATGTACTTCTGCTAAAGTCAGTGATAACCAAGAGTCTCAATTCTTTATGAATAACTGTGATATGCTAAATTTGACAATTCTTACAGGTAATAGATATAAACATGCCTGGGCCAGCTCCCAAGAAACCTTCAGGTGCCATTCTCTTTCCTCAAAAATGCATGTTTTATGTATGGCCTTTGCTCACCTTTTTGTTCTGACTGGTGATCAAAGCAAGATTATACTATACCAAATAGTTAAGGAATTGGGTTTAAAATCTAAGTTTATTGCTGTTTTTCCATGTATTTGTAGATCACTTGAAATCTTCGATAATACTAAAGTAATCTAATCTTTATAATTATTTTAAGCATTATAGCATTTTCTTTTATTTAAAATGTATTAAAATTGTGTGAAAACAGAAAAGTCAGAGTTTTCTGGAAAATTAGGATTATCAAACGTGCCCTCAATCAGGAATCGAATCCAAGACCCTGTGGGGCCCAGGCCAACTCTAACCACTGAGACACCAGTCAGGGCAGAAACTCATCTCTTGATGCAAAAAGAGTTAGTTGGGGTGAGGCTGAATAAAGTGAACTGATAGTTTGGATACATTGAATGCATTTGGATGCATTCAATCAGAAACTAGGTCCAGGATGGAGTAGCAGAGCATTCTTCCTTATCCTTTCTTTGCTAAATGACAGAGAAAACATTTGGGTTTTACAGCCTGTCACATGATAGTAACTGGTGTTAAAATAATTAGTTACTACATTACCTGAAATTTTGGAAATTCACATTTCTATTAATCTACTCTAGGGGGGGGGAAATGGGAATTTACTGTAGGAGAGTTGAATCATAATATACTATGTTGTAGAACCTGAGACATAAATAACCATGTATTTATTTCCTTATTTGCATTGGTAGTGATTTTTATTTGTGTTTATGGACAGAAATAGTGTGGTACTTGGATTGGCCCTCTCAAAGTTAAATCAGAGGCAGTGATTCCATTTTGTGAAAGTTAACTTAGAGAATGTTAATCGATGTTTCATTAATATGAACAACTTTGAGCAAATGAACAAGTTTTAATAGCATTTCGGATGAAGTTTAGTTATTCATCCTTTTAAGATAAAAATATAATAAAATGTTCTAGAGCAAATGTCTAGCTTTAATTTAATATTTTTATACATTTTTGAAATTTTTTTCCTCCAGATGTTGTAACTGAAATTCTGTTAATCTTGATGCCCTCTACTTCAATATTTATTGGGTTTATAATTAGGGGTAGAATTATGATGCTGATTTAAAATTTACTTTGCCCTTTCTAAAAAACAAACAAACAAACAAAACTTGATTGCCTTCTGAGTAATGATTATACTGAAATGAAGTGTAGTCAGAAACTAACAAAATTTGTCAAAAATAGACTAATTTATTTCTTATCAAACTGATATTTTTCTGTCTTTTTTTAAAAAGATAGATTGTTATTGATTTCAGAGAGGAAGGGAGAATGAGAGAAATAGAAACATCAATGATGAGAGAGAATCATTGATTGGTTGCATCCTGCACACCTCCTACTGGGGATTGAGCCTGAAACCCAAGCATGTTCCCTGACCAGAAATCAAACCATGACCTCCTGGTTTGTAGGTTAACACTCAGATACTGAGCTACACCAGTGGCTTTTTGTCTTTTTGTTGTTGTTGTTGTTGTTGTTGACAGTATTATAGATGTCTTCCATTTCCCCTGATTTCCCCCCCTCCACCTGGCCCTGATATTTTTCTAAGAGTGTTTTCACTTTACATTTTAGGGAAGACTTTGGGTCTTCACAAATGAAAAGTTATATAATTAAGTCTTCCATGACCAAAAAAAGTGGGGGAGGGAAGGATACTGTGATATACATAGGATTTATATATCAAACCACTAATTTGTCTGTGAAGAAGTCTTCCTGATTAAAGTTGGTTTTAAGATTTAAAAAAATTGAGGCAAGCAATATGTCAGAAAAAGAATTCAGAGCAATGATTATAAGGATGCTGAAAAGGATCAAAGACAAATTCAAAAACCTGTGTAAGAATCAGGAGGAAATTAAGAAGAACCAAGAAGAAATGAAGAATGACATAGCCACAATAAAGGACAAAATGGAAAGTATCAATAGTAGACTTGAAGAAGCTGAGGACCGTATCAGTGAGCTAGAAGACAAGGTAGAAAAAAAGGCCAAGCAGAGCAGCAACTGGAAAAAAAAAAAACAACTTAAAAAGCAGGAGGAGAGCCTAAGGGAGCTTTGGGATAACAAGAAATGAAACAACACCCACATAATAGGGGTGCCAGAGGAGAAAAAATGAAACAAGGAATAGAAAACCTCTTTGAGGAAATAATAACAGAAAACTTTCCTGATGTTGGAAAGAAAAAAATCACACAAGTCAGAGAAGCACACAGAGTCCTGAACTAGAAAAACCCAAAAGACCAAAACCAAGACACATCATAATTAAATTGGCAAACCAATGACAAAGTAAGAATCTTAAAGGCTGCCAGAGAGATACAGAAAGTTACCTACAAGGGATTTCCCATTAGAATATCAACTGATTTCTCAACAGAAACACATCAAACCAGGAGGAAATAAAATGAAATATACAAAGTGATGCAAAGCAATGGAATAAATCCAAGAATGCTATACCCAGCAAGGCTATCATTCAAAATTGAAGGGGAAATCAGGAGCTGCACAGATGAAAAGGGCTTAGAGGATTTATTACCACCAAGCCAGCAATGCAAGACATGCTAAAGGGACTGCTGTAAAGAGAAGAAATAGAAAGGGAGGAAGGAACACAGGCATAAAGAATAAATATGGCTACAAACAAGTACATATCAATAATACATTAAATGTAAATGAATTAAATGCTCTCATGAAAAGACATAGGGTAGCTGAATGGATAAGAAAATATGACCCATATTATTGCTAGGTACAAAAGTCTCACCTCAGAACAAAGGACTCACACAAACTGATAGTGAACGGATGGAAAAATATTTTTTTAGGCAAATGGAAACGAAAACAAAGCTGGGGTAGCAATACTTATACCTGACAAAATAAACCTCAAAGTGCGGGCCATATCAAGAGATAAGGAGGGCCACTACATAATACTAAAAATAACAATTCAACAAGAGGGTATAACTCTGGTAAACATGTAGGCACCCAATACTGGAGAACCCAAATATATACAAAAGTTCTGGAAGATATTAGAGGTCAGATCGACAGTAATACAATCATAGTAGGGGACTTTAAAACCTCATTGACACCACTGGATAAATCCTCTAAACAAAAAGTCATCAAAGAAACAGCAATCCTAAATGACTCACTAAATCAGATGGAATTGACATCTTCAGAACATTTCACCACAAAAACTGAGAATACACATTTTTCTCAAGTGTACACTGGACATGTTCAAACATACAGCACATATTGGGACACAGGCAAAGTCTATTCAAATTCAAGAAGATAGAAATCAAATCAAGCATCTTCTCAGATCACAATGGCATAAAATTAGAAATCAACTATAATAAAGACAATGAAAAAAATTAAACACTTCAAGCCTAAATAGCATGTTATTAAACAATGACTGCATTACCTAAGAGACCAAAGAAGAAATAATTAGCACCCTGGTAACAATGACAATGAAAACACAACAATCCAAAATGTATGGAACATAGTGAAAGCAGTCCCGAGAGGGAATTTTATAGCTCTACTAGCCTACCTCAAAAAAATAAGAAAAAATGGAAATAAACTATCTAACCCCACAACTTAAGGAATTAGAAAGAGAGCAACAAGAAAAGCAGAGAGTGAGCAGAAGGAAGGAGATAATGAAGATCAGAGTGGAAATAAATGACATAGAGACTGAAAAAAAATACAAAAGATCAATGAAACCAAGAGCTGGTTCTTTGAAAGGATAAACAAGATTGATGAACCTTGGAGAAACCAAGCTGGTGGCATAGGTAAACACCAGAAATTGCTGCCTTGCACAGTAACTTCAAAAATATAACTAAAAGATAAAACAGACATCATCCAGAACCACAGGAAGGCTGGCTGAGTGGAAATTCTACAACTAGAAGGAAAGAGAAAAGCACACTGAGACTCAGAGGAGGTGTGCAAGTAAAGTGCAGAGGTACGGAGGCGCATGCTGAAAGGGCTGGCAACTGAGGACATGGTTGTCTTTTTCAATCAGAAGGGAGTCTCAAGCTCCTGACTGCTCTGAACTCCATTTCCGGGTGAGTCTCTGGGGACCCAGACTCATACGGGGAGAAACTGGACTGTCTGGCATTGGGCGGAACTCGAGGGTGGCTTTCTCTCCGAGGTGCTTACAGTGATTACCGAGGAACACTGAGTCTGAGGGCCTCTTAGGGCAGGGCTGAGGATCAGCCATAGCTGTTTGCTCCATCCTGTTGATTCCCCAAGACCCCACCCCACCCAAGCTGTGCACAGAGGCTTTTGCATATGAATGACCTGGCCCTTTGCAATCTAAAATTACCTAACACATTGCAGCTGGGTCAGAGAGACCCAGAAATTCCAAGAGAAGGCCCAAGGCCCCACAGCAGCTTGCATTGCTTCACAGCTGGGCCTCATCTGGGCACCTGCAAACCCCAAACAAAGAAGAGGAATCTGCAGATCTCTCCATAGCTCCTGCTGGGTAGCCTCAGGCAGAGGCTAAGTTAGCACCTCCTTAGAGATCCAAGAGCCAGTGTACCCAGTGGTCAGAGTGGAACCATCCAGATTACAACTCTTCAGATACATAAGGGACATACTCAGGGGGCAGACTCAGTGAGCACCAAAGCTCCACTGAAACAAGTCTTGCCTCATAAGGGTGTCTTCAGCACAGAAGTTCTCCCACAGTAGACACAGCTGATTCTCACAGCCAATTGGCCTGGAGGTCAATTTCTCCCAGTGATACCAACAGCAATCAAGGCTTAACTACAACAAGACTGTACACACAGCCCACAAAGGGGTGCACCAAGAGTGTCCACCTCAGGTAATTGGGGAAGCTGAGCCACTGGGCCCTATAGGACACCTAGCACACAAAGCCACTCTATCAACACAGGGAAGCAGCCAAAATGAGGAGACAAAAAAACAGGTCACAAATGAAAGAAATGGAGGAAAGCAAACTATTAGATATAGAGTTCAAAACCATGGTTGTAAGGTTATTCAATAATCTTCTAGAAACCACCAATAAATTTAGTGAGACCCTACATAAATCTAGTGAGACTCTCGAGGATATGAAAAAGGACCAACTAGAAATTAAGCATACACTGACTGAAATAAAGAATATTATACAGAGATCCAACAGCAGACTAGAGGATCCCAAGAATCAAGTCAAAGATTTGAAATACAGAGAAGCAAAAAACACCCAACCAGAAAAACAAAAGGAAAAAAGGATACAAAAATATGAAGATAGTGCAAGGAGTCTTTGTGACAACTTCAAGTGTACCAACATCCGAAATATAGGGGTGCCGGGAAAAGAGAGAGAGCAAGATATTGAAAACCTATTTGAAGAAATAATGACAGAAAACTTCCCCTACCTGGTGAAAGAAATAGACTTACAAGTCCAGGAAGTGTAGAGAACCCCAAACAAAAGGAATCCAAAGAGGACCACACCAAGACACATCATAATTAAAATGCCAAGAGCAAAAGACAAAGAGAGAATCTTAAAAGCAGCAAGAGAAAAATAGTCAGTTACCTACAAGGGCGTACCCATACGACTGTCAGCTGATTTCTCAATAGAAACTATGCAGGCCAGAATCGAGTGGCAAGAAATATTCAAAGTGATGAATAGCAAGAACCTACAACCAAGATTACTTTATCCAGCAAAGCTATCATTCAGAATTGAAGGTCAGATAAAGAGCTTCACAGATAAGAAAAAGCTAAAGGAGTTCATCACCACCAAACCAGTATTATATGAAATGCTGAAAGGTATCCTTTAAGATGAGGAAGAAGAAGAAAAAGGTAAAGATAAAAATTATGACCAACAAATACATATCTATCAACAAGTGAATCTAAAAAATCAAGTGAATAAATAATCTGATGAACAGAATAAACTGATGAATATAATAGAATCAGGGGCATAGAAAGTGAGTGGACTGACAATTTTCAGGGGGAAAGGGGTGTGGGGAGTAGGGTAAGAGACTGGACAAAAATCGTACACCTATGGTTGAGGACAGTGGGGGGAGGTAAGGGGGTAAGGGCAGAGGGTAGGGTGGGAACCGGGTGGAGGGGAGCTATGGGGGGGAAAAAGAGGAACAACTGTAATAATCTGAATAATAAAGATTTAATTTAAAAAAATTGATGAACCTCTAACCAGGCTCACCAAGAAACAAGAGAGAGGAGCCAAATAAACATAATCAGAAATGAAAGAGCTGAAGTAACAACAGATCCCACAGAAATACAAAGAATTGTAAAAAAAAAAAAAAAAAAAAAAAAAAAAATACATGAGCCACTCTACTCCAACAAACTGGACAATTTAGATGAAATTAGTGGTTCTCAACCTTCCTAATGCCACAACCCTTTAATACAGTTCCTCATGTTGTGGTGACCCCCAGCCATAAAATTATTTTTGTTGTACTTCATAACTGTAATTTTGCTACTGTTATGAATCGTAATGTAAATATCTGATAAGCAGGATGTATTTTCATTGTTACAAATTGAAGATAATTAAATCATAGTGATTAATCACAGAAACAATATGTAATTATATACGTGTTTTCCAATGGTCTTAGGTGACCCTTGTGAAAGGGTCATTCGACCCTCAAAGGGGTCGCGACCCACAGGTTGAGAATCGCTGAGATGAAATGGACATATATTTAGAAAAATACAATCTTCCAAAATTCAATCAAGAAGAATAAAAAAAGGGAACAGGCTGATAACTACTAATGAAATTGAAGCAGTAATCAAAATCTCCCAGTAAATAAAAGTCCTGGTCTGGATGGCTTTACAGGGGAGTTTTATCAAACATTCAAAGAACTAAAACCTATCCTCCTCAGGCTATTTCAAAAAATTCAAGAGGAAGGCCCACTTCCAAGCTCTTTCTATGAAGCCAGCATTACCTTAATACCCAAACCAGATAAAGACACTATAAAGAAAGAATTACAGGCCAATATTCCTGATGAACATAGATGCCAAAATTCTAGCAAATTGAATCCAGCATTACATTAGAAAGATCATACACCATGATCAAGTGGGATTATTTTGGGGGGGGGAAATATGTGTTGCTTTATTTTTATGCTATAAAATTCCAAATGGTAAATTTAACATGACCGCATAATAAATAATCATTCACACTTTACTGAACACTCAGTAAGATCTGCATTTGGTCAATACCAACAAAATACAGTACAACCTTAAGTTCTCTTTAGAAGCCAGTATTCATGGAGGACATTGGATGAATAACAATATAACCAGTGTTAGTTTAATAGTATTAGGGGATTACAGAGGAAGGAAATTCTATTTTGTTTCAATACAAAGAGATTTCAGAAATCCATGGCTTTATAAGTAATGAAAGCATTGCTACCTGTTTCTCATAATAGGAGATATAAAATTAGCCAGAAGTGGTACATTTGACAATGAAGGACAAGAAAAAAGGGGGTCCTAGACTGGAACGAACTTCACATATACTAACTGGACAATAAGCAAATACCCAAGCTCATCTTCTCTTCCCAATATTGTAAACCTTCATCCCTAAATTATAACTCCCACATGCTCATGAATTTTTAATTTTATAATACAATTAGAGGCCCAGTGCACAAAAATTTGTGCACTCGGGTGAGTACCTCAGCCCCGCCTGTGCCCTCTCAAAATCTGGGGCCCCTTCCCCTGGCTGCTGGCACCAGTTTTCCTCCGGCGCCTGGAACCCAGGCCTTTGCTCTTCACCGGGAGGGGCCCGCGCAGTGGGCGAGGGGCTTAGCTTTTAAAAATACTTCTGAATGTTTGGTAAATAACCCTGTAGGAATCTACTTTTCTGAAACATGCTGCTTGTTAAGGGCTGATTTGGGTAATCAACAAAATGTATGTTAAAATCCTAAACCCCAGAACCTCAGAATGTACCTGTCTATAGAGATAAGATCTTTAAAGAGGGGATTACATTAAATTGAGGCAGTTCCAGTGGGACCCTTAGCCCATCTCACTGAAGTCCTTATAAGAGGAGGAATGTTGGGGTCCAGCCCCAGCAGGTCCAGCGGTTCCCAAAGGTGTGGACAGAGTCGGCGAAGAAGGAATGACACAGAGGCAGCGTTCAGGTGATCATCATAGCCAGGTTCTCTTTTTATTGTCCTGTTACATCTATATTTATACTATTTGATCCTATAAGCATGCCTTTATAAGCTCTTTTTTTCTTTTTTTATTTTTGCCGAGGAGAGCAAGGGGTCTGTTTATTGGGGGGTCAGTTAAAGGGGGAGCTGGCTAGGGTGGGGTAGGGCAGCAGCTTGTCTGGCCCCCAAGAAACCCAACTTGAGTCCAGAGCTTCGACCACTTTGAAGCCAAAGTCTTCCTCCACCTTTATCTGCACGGGGGCCAGCTCCAGAGTCAGCGGGACTCCTGCCCGGCACCCTTCCCGTGGCACTCGCCACCTCTTCCACCCGCTGGGCCCCTCGCCAGGGGCAGGGCTGCTGGCTTCTGTGGGCGCTGGTGTCCTCCTGGGTGGGGACAGCCCCTCTTTCTCCAGAGGCTCGTTCTCAGCGTTGCCTGGGGTGGGAGCGTCTGTGTCCTGGCTGCCCTCGTCCTCCAGTAAGATGGTGAACTGGCTGGCCCGGTTGTCGTCGCAGTAGGAGTCCAGCACCCTCATGAGGAACCTCTGCTCCTGCTGGAGTCTCTGTGTTATCCTCTGTATCTGATGGAGCCTGTTCAGGACCCGCTCGTTCATCTGCTCAATCTCCCTGCAGCGCCAACCCAGCGCCTGGTACTTCCTACAGTTGAGTTCCCGTTGGCACCGCTGCCGGCCTTGGGCTGCCTCCTCCTCTTCATCTCGCTCCTGGAGGCTGGAGCTGCCCAGACCCCCAGACAGGAACTCCACTACTTCGGTCTCAAGCTCGATCTCCAGGATGTGACCACCGAACAGCGGAGGCAGCACCAGCTCCAAGCCGGGAGGTGCTGAGAACTCCTCAAAGCCCACGGCTGCCATGGACCCCTCTCTCTGCTCCATCTCCATTTCTCCCTGGCTCCTGGTGCAGAACTTCCAACCTTGCAAGCCTCTTCAAGTGCAAAATGACAGGCCCCATCTGATTGCATGGCCTGGGAGTTGTAGTTCTCTATTTTCCGCTTGCCTCCCTCGGCCCACCCCCACCCCCACCCCGAGTCCTGGCTGAAAGGCCCTGCTCGCTGGTCTAATGCCTCGGCCAGGCATCTGAGTCACCTCCGTCTTTATTCCTGTCCCGACACAGAGCCATCTGACCACGGAGACTCTCCTCTTATGAGGCCCCTGGGTCTCCTTCTGGGGCCGGGGCTGCACCACGGAGCTGGGGCCCCTGGGTCTCCTTCTGGGTCTCCTTCTGGGGCCTGGCTGCATTGCCTCCGGGCACCGGATCATGTGCCCCAGGCAGCAATGCAGCCCGGCCTCTGGCCCCGTCTCTGGGTGTTCTCTGATCACTGGTGATCAGTGATCTGAGAAGCCAGGCGGGGCAGGGAAGAGGCGAACATCCGGCTTCTCTGATTACTGGCCCAGGGCTGGCAAAGGTGGCCCAGTTCTCCAATCACAGAAGCCGGCAAAGGTGGCCCGGCTTCTCCGATCACAAAGGTGGCCCGGTTCTCCGGCTCTTGGCTGCCACCTGGGTTCCCTCAGTGGCAGGCGGCTTCTTCCGTCCTTCCCCTTTCGCCTCCCATCATTGTGCCTACCTATGCAAATTAACTGCCATCTTTGTTGGAGGTTAACTGCCATCTTTCTTGGCAGTTAATTTGCATATCGCCCTGATTAGCCAATGGGAAGGAAGCAGAGGTAGGTTAATTACCTTTTTTGTCTTTTATTAGATTAGATATTGAATCAAATAGATTATATAGACAGGAGCCCCAAATATCCTAGGGATGCACCCACCTTACCCCTACAACCTGCCCCAGGATAAAGGCTATGGAAAAGTATGCTTGTCCTTATACTATGTGGCCATCCAATTTCTCACAACATACATAAGGCACAATTTGTTCTAACACTGGGTGGCTACATGTGTTCTCTTTTGTTAGTTTATAAACTACCTGAAATGCTGCATATTCTGATTTATTTAAAAGTTACTGATCACAGTATATAGAAAAGTGTCTTGCATAATACCTCACACATTTGGTGCTTAATACATACGTAATGAATTAATCTTAAATACTTTATTTTTGGATTCATGGCATATATTATTCATTTTTTTCTTTATTGATGAAGGTATTCTATATGTGTTATTATCCCCCCCATTGCTCCTCACCCCCCACTCATGTCCTTACTACCCTGGTGTCTGTGTCCATTGGTTAGGCTTATATGCATGCATACAAGACCTTGGGTTGATCTCTTCCCCTTATCCCCACCCTCCCCTACCTTCCCTCTGAAGTATGATGGTCTGATCGATGCTTCTCTGTCTCTGGATCTGTTTTTGTTCATCGGTTTATGTTGGTCATTATATTCCACAAATGAGTGAGATCATGTGATATTTATCTTTCTCTGACTGGCTTATTTTGCTTAGCATGATGCTCTCCAGTTCTATCCATGCTGTTGAAAATGGTAAGAATTCCTTCTTTTTGAATGCAGCATAGTATTTCATTGTGGAGATGTACCACAGTTTTTTAATCCACTCATCTGCTTGGGCTGTTTCCAAATGTTAACTATTATAAATTGTGTTGCTATGAACATAGGGGTACATATATCCTTTCTAATTGGTGTTTCTAGTTTCTTGGGATATAGTCCTAGAAGTGGGATCACTGGGTCATATTGGAGTTCCATTTTTAGTTTTTTGAGGAAACTCCATACTATTCTCCACAGTGACTGCACCCGTCTGCATTCCCACCAGCAGTGCATTTTTTTTTTTAAAAGATGAATGGTCCCTTTGACAAATAGATGAAAGGTATGGTAGTTTGTGATAAATTTGTCTGGGTATGATATCAAGTTCTAGTCTCTTCTCCTGGGATAAAAACAATCTTCCCTGGTTGATGAAAGTCCTGGGGAGGAGATCTATGACAGCAGAATTTCTTGTGGAGGATTTACCCTTGATAAATAAGAGGAGTTGAGAGAAAGCTTCTTCCTGCATTTACTGGTTTTTAAATGCCTGTTGTTCAAAATAATAATTACATCAAAGTGCATATTTTTGAAGGGCATGTCTTCAACATTCACATTTTTGGGTAGCATGCTCTCCTACTCTTCACAACCACAAGTGACAGGCAAGATCTTGTCAGTGACTGCAGTTAGCCAACCTCTGGTAAGAGATCATGTGAATTGCACAGCAAGGAAATTAATCTGTAAATATGCAAGGCAACCATTGAACAAATGAGATACATAGGATATAATTAGAAAGCAATTACTTTCACCCCAAGTTACTACTCGGTGGGCCTTGTCTTTCCCCATTGCTGGGATGAAATCTTATCATTTTTCTGATCACTCTTATAGACTGAGAAGCCCTTCAGTCACTTTGAATCATAATACACACTTAATTCAATAACTAAATATACAGTCCTACACTTGATGCTGGATTCAATGTTAGAGATTCTGCCTTACCTTCACTTGTCTCCAGTCTTGGTGGATATTTGCGATGAAAAAGCAGGGAACATGGTTGACTTTAGTATTGTCCTAGCTTGAGATTTTATTCCTTCTTTCTAATACTCACTGGGCCCCTCCAATGTTGAATCAGAGACTTGAGGGTAATTAAGGGACAGGAAAAGGTTTTCTTGACTGGTATCAATATAACTCTGGCCATAGAAGATGTTAACTCTTATTCTTTCTTTTACAGATATTGTAAGGGTTCCTTTGGAGACACCCCATTGCCGCTTCCCTTAATTCAATTAAAAGCACATTCTCTTGGTAACTTCTTATTCAACCACAGAGTAGGCCTCTGGACTTTTACCACAAAGATCACTTCACCCAAACCCCATATTTTTCCTGTGATCCAGACCTGTTCATTTTATTTAAAGAGTGTGAATTTATAAATTGTGGTGCTAAATTTCAATCATAGCCACAATATCTTGTCTGCACCAATAAACGAAGGTTACTTAATTTACCTATAAACCTTTTGGTAATATGACTGTGAGTAGCAGATGAACATATGTGCACTAATAATATCTGGGATTAAGACATTAGGATTAGTTAGTTTACATGTAGTCAATCATAGCAAAGGTGTGAACAGAAACCACACTCCTAAAGGAACCAATTACAGAAAAGAAGTTCCTTGCAGCAGATGAGAAAACTCAAAGGTACTTTCTCCACTCCAGGGCTAAGGGGCTTCTCTGCTCTTCCAACACTTGAATAATCTGCCCAAACAAACACGAATCTCATTTTGACTAACAAGAGCCATTTTACTTGATATCATTTTACATTGATGGTCTAGACTGCTAGAGAGAAATCACTCCCCTAGAAATTAAAGGGACTTTTACTACTACCCCAAAGTAACATGCTTGTACTATGTGCATTAGTAGAAATATTTAATCTGAATCAATTGAATGACATTGCATTGTATATTTTTAAGTTTATAATCCCATAGGAAATGTATGTAGTTTGTATGTATGTAACATTCATTCCACTGGCTGTCATACATGTAATAAATTTTCACATGTATGACAGTCAGTGGAATGAATGTCATGGCTCAATGTCAGTCTTAAGACCACTCCCCATCAATCTAGCTTTGACATTGAGACATGCATATCATTGACTATCGGTGGAAATGCTTTTATCATCTACTATAGCTCTTTACTCTAATAACAAAAGGAGTTTCACACAATTTACATCCTTTAAATTTTTCAAGAGTGTGTCTGATATTTTAGGGGACACATATCAAGTTGTCTGGGTGGTCTCACTAAAGTTTCTTCTATATTAGACTTCAGGTAAATTTGAAGCACTCCTTATCCTTCCACAGAGGTGTGGGTTGTATCCAACATCCATCAATAATTCTCTCCAGCAAAAGCCTCCACTCTATTCATGCACCAATGGGGTCCCTTGGCCTGGCCTGTGGGATGGGGCTGAAACCAGCTCTCTAACATCCCCTGAGGAGTCCCAGATTGTGAGCGAATGCAGGCCAGTCTGAGAGACCCCACTGGTGCAGGATCTGGCCGGGAGGGGCGGGAGATTGGCCATCTGGGGAGGGACCACAGGAGGGCTCCAGGGCATGTCTGTCCCATCTCTCTCAGTCCTGATTGGCTGGACCCCAGCAGAAAGCTAGCCTAGAGTCAGAGTGTCTGTCCCCTGGTGGTCAGTGCATGTCATAGCAAGCAGTTGAGCGACCTTAGCATATTATGTGCTGATTGGTTGAACGGACACTTAGCATATTAGGCTTTTACTACATAGGATGTCTGGTTAAGTCTGAGTCTGCAGTTTACTGGAGATGGTTAATGGGTAAGGATTGAAAAGCTCATTTCAACCCCTCCTTCACAAGACTTAATGTAACTTCATAGAGCCTTGTGCAATAGAGTGCGAGAGTACATGCCTTTGAGTGTTTGTGGCCAAACCTGAGGTAGAAAGAATTCCAATATAACATCCTGTTACATAGAAATTTTTCAGTACTCATGACAATTTTATTTGAAAAGGCCATGTAATCTTTTACATGAGCAATATCTCAAGGAGGAGCCCAAATCAGAAATCACTTGTGCTATATTTCAAGCAATAAACTATGAAAATAAAGGCAAATATTTACTTAAATATTAAGAAGTCCTATCTTTGACCCTCAGGTTATTTTGAGATATCAAAGCTAAAATTAAATTATAATTAGAAATTAGCAATGAGAACACCACCTAGCTTGTTATGTGAATGTGATTGAAATACCACACAGAGGACAGTACAAAGCTCTTAAATCATTTCTTAGGAAACAAATAGGACTAAAAATAAATGTAAAGATGCTCTGGGGAAGAGAGTAAAAGACAGGTATAGTTACACCTGAACAGAGTTAGTTATCATAGTAACAGCTGAGAAAAAAACAGGATGTGAGATTGAACACAAAAGGAATCAAGACAGTGTATCTCAATAATCAAGATTATGAAGAAACACTGATCTTCTTAAACATCTGATAAAATAAAATGCCAAAAGACATTAAATTTTCTCAATATCTTCTCATATTTTCTACTTAAAGCTAGTCTACTGTTAAAAATAAAACAACATGGCTAGAACATACGAAGGTGAGCTTGCACTTATATAAAATGGAATTAAATTGGTTTAAGGAAAGGGCCAAACAGATTGCAGTTAAATGAAATGTTGGTATCTAAAGTTAAATAATTCCATCCTAATTTACTCTGTTGTAATAAAACATTTAAGCATACACGTTATGGATATAAGGTCACCCACTGTTCTGAGTCTCCCAAAAAGAAGCTCATAGCTAAGTTATAAATTAATTTAAAAGGTTTTATAAAATTGTAAATGTTTTGCTGAGCCTTTAAGAATGCTTCCATGGGAAATTACTAAGAATGCAATAAAAAACATTTTAACAGGCTTAAACTGGCAATTTAAACTTTTCTAACATGAAAGATGATTGTTTTTCAAAATCAGCTCAGCATCACCTTTTTTTTTTAGGTTGAATCCATTTAAATAAATAAAATAATTTCTCAAAATAATTGTTTTATATTCTGTTTTATTCTTAGTAGAAAATTTCAAATGAATTAAGAAAAAGTAAAGTTGATTTTTGAGTTTTTAAAAGACATTTAGGTCTATTTAAATTGTATCTTATTCACAAGTTTGAAATATCTAGTCAGACTATTCAGTTTTTCATTACTGCTTTTATGAATTTTTTCCAAATATAACATTATTACAACAATGCAATGCAGAGAAGTGAGTCTTATTCTGCCAAAGAATCAAAATATAAATATATTTTAGAAGTATACATAAATGTAATAAATAATTTAACTAATTAACAATAAATGGAGTAGTTTGGATTTATTCTCCATTTTCCTGGACCCTGATTGGAAGTGCAAGGGAGGGACAAATAACTTCTACTAGGGAAAAAGAGATTGAGAAAGAGCCCCAGGCAATGCGTAAGGCTTGAAGTGAATCTTAATGATGTGGTGGTGTTTACCAGGTGGGCACGAAGACTACACGCACATTTGCTCCTTCTCACTAACTCCATCCCCTCAAGTTCTTTCACTTTCTTTTTAGGGAAGATTAGGGTTATGGAAACTGAATAATTATGTATTACGTGGAGTCAATTACTTTGGACATGTCTTTTGACCTCTTAAATATAACCCTTATGTTGAGTGTAACATCACCTGAAGCAATCATTTTCGGTAGAGTGTGTTAAATGTTGGTTCATATAAATAGGTTCTGCTGGCATTGTATTTGTAGTAGGACAGTTGTTTACTCATTACTTTAATTGTTACTATACCACATCCATTGAAACCAGTGTTCAATTAACAATGCTTTTAACCTTGTCAACAAAGGGTAAATAACATCACACTAATAACAGTTTTAAAAGCAATTACAGAATGGAAAGGGGGATAGAAACTAGAGAAGCCATAGTAATATACTAAGAAGTTTCACAAAGGGGAATATTTATTTGAAAATTTAATGAAATACAGACTATCTACCCCAAAGTAGGCTCTAATAAATTATTATGTTAAAGGTTATTCCTCTAAATTTACCTCATATTCTTTTTTACAAAGGATACTTAATTAAAAGTTTCATATAGCTAAAGAAATTTATTTTAATGATTACCATAAATTCCAACAATCGATGTATGAATACTTTTATGCTCATGTCTTTACCCACATTTACTCCTTCAACTTTCCTTCTTGGACATAACTTTGTTTAATCAAGCTGGGTTTTATTTTTATATTTTCTTGCTCAAATCTGTATATTTCTGTCTCTTTTTAAAAATCATCTGACATCAAAGCATTTTACTCATATTGAACACCCTACCCTCATCAACAGCTGTGTGTTTCTCTTCAGTAACATCACCAATTCCCCCGCTCCTTAAACAACCTTAGCAGGATATGTTTCTTTCCCATGTTCTCCTATTCTAGTTCCTGCAGCGTCTAATGTAAAACAGATTTTTAAAGTTTATCATAGAACAGAGGTCAACATGAAAGACTCCAGGATCCTGGCCTTTGGTTTTTCTTCTGGTCTTTATTATTACAACAAATAGTTGAACTATTATTTTCCACATCATATAAAGACATTGTCATGACAGCTCTTTCTTTTAAATCACAGATCAAGATTTTCAAATATTTAAGAACAGGTACCATGGGGGAAATATAACAATAACACAAAATAATCAAAATGAACTCTAGCATTCTTAATGTTTCTAAAATTAGGGAAACCACAACTATATCATCTAGGTCCATGCTCTTCTTCTTCTCTCCTGTTTTGATCCAGAATGTGTCTTCAAACTGTCTAAGGTCAATTCCTCAATCCATGTTATGGATTCTATTCCCTGCTGCTTTATTTGGGAACATACACTGAGTATTTCCTTCTTTTCTCTCTTATATAGTCAAGTTAGATCCTTTCCAGCTTTTGAACGCACACCACCCTCATCCATTTCAAAAATCACCAGCCTTGTCCCATATCCACAGCACCTGCAGCTTCTGCCTAACTCTCCTTTCTCCTACACAGCCAAATTTCTTCATTTCCTCCCCTTCCTCTCCCTCCTAATCCACTCCAGTCTGCTGATATTGGTATTATACTAAAATAGCATTACTAAAGACACCACATCTAAAGTCCATTTTTAACTCTCCTCTTAGGAAACTGCCTTCTTAAAACACTCCCATGCTGGGCATCAAAATCCTACATGAGGGGACAAAAATATTAATTACATATCCTTCCTAAAGATCCTTCCTACAGATCTCTCCCTCTTACCCTCTCCCAAATCCTTCCTCTCCTCTCCCAGTTTCTCCTCCCCAATCTGAGAAATCCTAGGCTCTTCTACCATATTGTCCATTGGAATTTTGAGATGCAAAATTGGTAAAAAGAGAAGAAAAACAATAGAAAAACTGAAAAAAAATAGAATATTACAGAGGAGAGGAGAGGTGTTTATATAATAAAGTATTGGGTGGGCAGATAGGAATGAGAAGAAAAAGTCACATACATTCTTTGTGAACAAAATTGTTTTATTTTTTATTTTAAGCTTTTGACTATTTGGATATCTTCAATGCTGCAAGCAAGGAATACAGATATTTTGAAAATATTTTTGGAAACATCTTTTTTTCACCTCTTCTATTCACTGAGTGTTGCATTATTTTGTTTTTCCATGTAGAACTTTTCCTTATATTTGGAAGTAATAGTAAAAAACAGGTTTGCAGTTGTCACCTTTCCAAAGATTTTTTTTTTTTCATTTTGATAGAACTGCCTTGCCATCATTAAAAGGAATTTATATCTAACTATTGGACTTGGGGCCCTACCAAAAGGAGACTGGAGTTAGTTGAGGAATATTTGGAGAACATGAAAAAAAAAAGAATAATTTAAGTTTTTCTATACAATTGTAATTAAACCTGAATTTTTAGTCAATGACAAATCATTATGAAACTTAAAATCTTGATTAAACTGTTCATTAATATCTCCATCCTATTAACTTTTCCGTCAATTTGTCATGTTATAAGCTGGGATTTGGACTTGTTTTGGACTTGTACCCCCCTCTCTTGGTGAGAGAGAGGAGTGTCTAAGTGAGTGGAGGCAAAGTTACGGTTTCAGCAGGCATAACTGGATTTCAGAATTATTTCTGTAACTGGAGGGAAAATATGCTTGCAGGTATTCCAGGCCATAATTCTCTGAAAGATTCTCCCATATGGCTTGCTTAGTTTTTACTTTCATTTTGTATTAAACAAAAGTCATTTGAGGGCTATTTAATGCTCTGGTTTGTGTTTTCCAATACCAGATAAAAGTTAAACAGATGAACCATTTGGGGGGTAAGGATTGGGAAATCCACGGCTGCTAAAATGCTTTAAAGTTTCAAAATGGTTTTGTTTTTTTAAACCCATTTTCCATGTTCTAGCAGCTGTGGGTTTTCCCAGGGCTCCCCCTGTGGCTCAAAAGGGAGCTGCTTAATGCCTAACAGATGAGCCAATTGAGTTTTTAAATGCAAAATTAAACTTAAAGTGCACAAAGAGCACAGGGGAATCCACAGCCAAGAATAGACTGAAGTAGGAGAGTGAGCGGGAGCACTGGGCTGTGGGGAGACACTGCCTCTTCTACTGCAATCAGAAGCAACTGGGAAGAGGCACATTCTTCTTTTAATCAACCATGAAACAGGCTGTAATCAAAATCCATATTGCCAAAAGTTTTTCATAACTATTTTCTTTAGATTTATTTATACATGTCTATGTTTCTTTAAGAACAGAAAACAGAGAAGAAATAGGTGGCTAGGTTCTATGGAATGCAAGGACAACTATATTTTATTCCCTCACTGATGGTGAGAGAATCTGGTCCCTCAGCATTGCTTTACCCTCAGATCCCTGGACACTTTACCTCTTGTGCCCTAGATACAGCAGATCACCCAGATTATCAGAACACTCTGCTTTGAATGTGAGGAGCTGGGACCAATGTTAACTTTGGTTGGGACACAATTTTCCAAGTCACCAGGTAAACTGTTCTATCATTCATCAAAGTATTTGAGCATAAGAAAGACTGGATTTTGGTGCTTAAAAGTGAAATTCAAAAATAGGTTTTTACCAACTTTGATAGTCTTCTCTGGTTCAAGAAAAATCATTCTAATACCTTTTTAAAAAGATCTCCATTTAAATTGTCTAAAAGCTTTTACTTAAGAGACTTCCACCATGAACAAGACTAAAATTCCATCAGTGTAATTTCTGTTAGTGAAGGTGATAAAATTAACTATTTGATTCCAAATTATGGAAATCTTTTACTGAGTCAACCTCATAATTTTAACAGGTTTTTCATGACAATTATTGCATCAGTCTTCCAGAATGAGATACAGCTCCAGTGAGGCTTACCAGACAACAGAACCTTCTTGATTTCTAGCTAATGAATACTGGAAGCATGATTTTTTTAGTATTTGGGGAAGCTTTGTCCCTTGTTGTCCTGAGCATTTCAATTGCATCTAGGAATAATTAGGATAATCTACAAAAGTGTTTCTGAGACATGACACACCCATTGGAAAACTTCTGTTGTTCTGATCTTGCATTCATACTCAACCTTTAAGCTAGGAAAACATTAAAAATTCTTTAATATGTCACTTTTGAAGAAATAATTTTAATAAATAGTAACCCAAATCCTATTATCATACCAGCAGAAACTTCCCATTAGGTTACAAAGAAGAGGATGCTAGAAAGCTTCACATTTACATTTGATATATCACAAAGTATAGCATTGACTAGTGAAGTCTCAGAGTCAAATACTGTCAGCCTTAAAAAGTGCACATATAAGTATCTGTATGTATACACACACACACACACACACACAACTCCTATCTTTCTAACCTTATTTAAATTTGCCTATTGAACTACAAATTACATTCCTCAGGCATTTTTATCTCTTTCAAACTTTAAAGTGAAGTAGGCAAGCCTACCCCCTACCCCCTGCCAAAAAGAACAAAACAAACACACAAACCCTAACCCCCCTCTAAAAAAATCCCAACAAACTATAAAACATATCGTTATCATTTGGTCTCTTTCTGATGATACTTAACTGTTTAATGGGATAACTATTTTACCTTAATCATTTAAATTTAAAGTGTTTCTTGTGATGTGGCAACTTCTGAAAAGCAGATTGAGGATGAATGTTCTTACTCTGCACTGGGAGTTGTGCCACTTAGGCAATCAAATCCACTTAAATCTTTGACTCTATCCAGCCTTGTCAGTTGGCCTGAAGGAAAGATACTGATGAGGTTGGACTCCTATGAAAGCAATAATATGATTAATTGCCTTAGAGTGAACCTAGCTATTGTGATTAAAACCTAGGGCTTGTGTTTAGGTAGAGCAGAGTTTCCATGCTTCAAGGCACTCCTTGACAGATCTAGTACTCCCAAGGCCTTGAGAAAATGTGCTGAGGAATCAGCATATTCCCCTGAGGAGTTGCAGTGTTTGGGGGATCATTCAATCATTAGACCATATTCAAAGAAATGGGGTTAATCTGAATAGGTAATCATTGGATCACATACTTATATTGGCAACCTCTTTGAAAGTGTGATCATCAGAATGCAGATTTAAATAAACAAGAACATATTCAAAACTTGTCGCATTCTGTGCTTTAATTTAATGGGAATCCATACTCACCCTTAAAGCATCTTATACTTCTCACCTAATGATTATACATGCCTGTGTACTGCTACTGGTGCACTTGGCATGGATGTAAATTAAAAAGACAATCTGCTCTACCCTAATAAAATGCTATGGCTTTATCTTTTCAGAATTCCAAGTTTAGTTATTTCTCATAGAAATTGATTAGCAACAGTTAGCCACATTTCATACATAGATACACATTCACACATACACATATAAATATGTGAATTTATACATAAATGTTAATACACATATCATTTCAAAACTTTTGTTTAATATATTTTCTCTTTTTGTAAAATTATATAGAATCAAAATAATTCATTTTTCCTTGTCCAATGAAATGTTGGCTTCAGAGTACCCTTTTTATAAAAAAATTCTATATCATCAAGCAAGTAGAATACTATCCTTTTTTTTTTTCTTAAATTACCCAACATTTTAGGGGCTTTCACAAGTAGAGGCTAACATGCATTGATGCATTAAAAAAATAGTTACCCATGTTCCAGTAATTCAAACTCAACACCATTTTTGAATAGATTTTTTAAATATTCATGAGAGTCACACAAAGATAATTGATGATAACTACAAATTATTTGTATCTTATTTATCTTAGACTATATCCCATAATTTGTTACTACATTATGGGCAATAATATCATTCTCTCAATTGGAAAATCAATGGAATTTTATTAACTTATTGCTTTTTTATAACCTCATAAAAACTGACCCCTTTGTATATAAGGCGTTTTAGAAACCCTACTTGCTTAGAAATAGATGCAGTTATTAAGATTTACCTTTTAAAAAATATTAACAAAATCAAGGGGCATGTTATGTATAATCCTCATTATTTTGCATTGTTCTCCAAACAGTTGCCTTCATTTTCAGGATGGATCTGTGAATGCTCATAGCAGATGCATCGCGTGCAGAAGCTGGGAGCAAGCAAGTCATGGTTGGCATATAGAGTCTGTGCAGGAAAAAAATGTTTCACAAAGCATGTTGCATTGAGTGCTTGCTTTAGATCCAAAATGGAGTCATTCTCTTAGACCAGTTTGACTGAATATTTCCTACCACTGTAAAAATTTTCTCTTAAAATTGAATGAGAAGTAATAGAAAAACATAACCTCTATTCCCCAATGCAAAAATAAAATATGCAAATATGAAAATGAGGAGACTGCTTCTTCCTTTTATACAACTGATTAAATTGTCACCGCTGGAGATTACATGGGGTTTTTATTCCCTTTACAGCCATAAAAAATATATTGTCACAGACGAGACCACCACCTGGGTACACTATGCTTCCAGTTGCCTGTAGAGGTCTTGTCCAAAACTTTGCAGCTACCCCTTTAAAAAAAAGAAAAGTTTAAATGTAATTATTCATGACAGACTATGTGATCTCTAAAGTCCTTTCTAACTTGGACAATCCAGTAAGACAAAAACTCTTCTCTCATTACCAGATATCAGTCTGCAATTTACTTTCTCCATAACAAAACATTCACTAGCACACCCCCTTGTTATATTGATCCCAAAACATTATTCATTTTGCATGAGAATTTCATTTTTTAAAAAAATATCAGAGGTTCCTCTCTTTCTGGTTTAGGTTTGATATTCTTACAGATTGATGAATTTATTTGCTGGTTTATCAGTTTAGCACTGAATCTACCCCTCCCCCACTTTTGCCCAATTGTCCCTCCCAGATGGAAATATTTGATTCCTGCAAAAACTAGATATAGAAACAGAAGGATTACCTTTGCTTCTCTCATGTCTTGCCCCGATTTCGAAATGGGTATCACAGTCTGCCTGGATGTGATAGAAGTTACTGCTCAGTGATGATGTCGCCTGCCTGTGTCATTCTCCACAGTGGCCCGAGCAGAGAGCTGCCTCCAGCTGCAAGCCAGGAGCCTCAGTGTTAAGGACACACACATCCACTTTGTTAAAGAGATCTTTTCTCTGGTGCATAGAGATGTAGCCACAAGGATAGGGAAATTTAACTACTAAAAAGGTGGTAGGATGATGCTTTTTAATTGAAGCATTCAGAAAAGAAATAACAGCAGCAAGAAATAGTGAGCAGATGCTTCATTGCAAGGACAAGTGAACAGGAACAACTCTATTTGCCTTTAGATTTGTAGTAGATATACACATTACTTTTCTTTAGGAGGGAAGGAGTTGATTCACAAAGAACTTTTAGGTAGCTTGAAGTATGACTTAAAATATTTCCATTGTTATTGTTTTATCCACTCAGCAAAATGAAACTTTATGGGTATTTTTAACTAGGTAAGATCTCTACTCGTATCTATTATCATAACTGTAATTTGAAACAATATCTTCTCAATTGCATGAATGAGTAAATAATCAAGTTTTTCATTTCTAGCACATAGGTGGGTAATCTTACAATGAAATAAAGTGATTTCATGTCAAAACCCCCAAAGTCCCTATGCATTTTAAAACAGACACATATATCATGCTTAAATATAATATTCTATTTTAAGTTGAGAATTTTAAAAATCATTGATTTTTAACTTCATGCATACCCTTTTCCTATAGTAAATCTGCTCAATTCAGATGTATTTTTACTGTCAAAATTAAAAGCAGAGTTGTGCTTGTTCTGTGTATTAAACCTGTGTATGCTTGAACCCTTTATTTTCTGTTTGTCTTTTTTTCTGTCTTTCCCATGTTTCTTTGTTTTTCTTTTGTTGTTGTTTTTTTTTTCAAGACTTCCCAGAGCTTTTTGTTTTATCATATTGCCTTCTTTCTATTGTTAAACTGCTTTTAACAAAAATTTCATATTTAATCTAATTTTCATGTTTTTTAAAATTTTCCCATAGTTTAATATTGTTTCTCTCTCTCTCTCTCTCTGTCTCTCTCTCTCTCTCTTTCTCTCTCTTTCTCTCTTCTGGGGCACTGTGTTTATTTGTGAAACACAATTCCAAAAGACAGAATAGTACTATATGGACAAACTTTTCTATTGAGTGTCCTTATCTTTTAATATTTTGGCTTCTGACATGTTTATTCCCTCTCCTAGTACTCACCATTTAAAATCATCTTTTCATCAATTGCATTGTCTTTTCTATTATTAATATCTCTTTCATTCTTCTCTTGATATCCTGGTTTCCCAGGCATCCATTTACTCAACACTTAGTGTAAACATGGTGTTTACTGCTTCATACATATTCCCTGGACTTTTATTACAACCCTGAAAAGTTGGCATTCTCATCTAGGATACAAGGGAAGACAGGACCAATGACTAAGGTACTGCCTTCAAGTCACGCAATTACCACTGTGATAACAGATACTTGTTACCAGAACTATCATGTACCAAATTACCTTCTCTCTTAACTAAATCACATTGAGGCAAAAATCCAAAGCATATTTTAAAATTGTTATGTATATGGGAAGATGTGCTCACTTGTCCAGATTCACCGATATATATGCTCACCTTATTCATTATTTATGCTCCTGTAACTGAAACAATGAATAGAAATTACTCCCATGTCTTCCTTTTGATAACATTTACCAACTTTAGTTTTATTTGTGATTCAAAGAAAAGAAGCTCTAAACTCAAATTACGATCTTTAACAAAAATTTTAACGAAAACTATGTCCAAGTTTTCTTTATATATATACCAATTTTCTAATATATGGTTGTAAATGTAAACAAATTGTGGCAGCAAGTTTGTGTAAAAAAATTAGAAATGGCAACTCTAGAAGCATGGAGAAATTGTGTTATCTGCAAACCCAGAGCATTGTATCAGCCTTTCCAGTAATGACATCAGTGATCAAATATGTTTTTACAGTTGTCAAAGCTGAGGACCAGACATTTTATCCCAGCCTCGCTGCAGCTGCTTTTCTCCTGTATTATATTTGCCTTTGGGAGAATGAAAAAATTATGGGTTTCTTTATGTTCCTCATTCAGATTTAGAAACTTTTATACTTCTTGCTATAAAGATAACATGATGCAGGTGTTATTCTCTAAACATGTCAATTTGCAAGTTCCATAAAACCACCAATTAATCTTTGCCACATCCTTCATGTTATTCTTGCAATATATATATATTATGAAGAATAAGTATGCATATGTATATATACACTTTACAAAACAGACACATATTTGATATTCCATTAGAAGTCTCTAAAACTGCTGTCGTTATTGCTATGAAAAGTTGTATTTCTGAATTTTGGAAAGAGGTTAAAAATATTTTATTTTATGGTTGGCAGTCTTGAAAGCTGGTCTTATATTAATCTATAATTAGTGTTTATACCCAGCAGTTTCCTAAGAAGTTGCAGAAAGAACAAAGTTTGCAACTAGCATACCAAAATAGCTAGAGATCATAAGGCTTAGGCAGTTTATCTCATTCTCTAAACCTCAGTTTCTTTATCTGCAAAGTGGGGATAGTAATGTTCACCTCCAAGGACTATGGGAAAATTTAATCAGGTGATGTATATGGGGCACTCAGGACAACATTTGGTATTTAGTAAGTTCAGTGTGAAAGATGGCTGTTAAAGTTATCATCATTATTACTTTTATTACTACTATGCAATAACTAAATATTGATGTTCTTTCCTCATTTTAGCACTATGTTCCAGAATCCAGCTTTATCTAGCTTCTGAATAGCATTTGATGTCCTGGTATTTTCTTTTTGTTGTCCCCACACTGCACTAACTTTATATATAACTCCTATAATAGTTTTAGGATCAAGATTAAATTTGTGCTAAATAGAGCACACTGAGCCAGCTCTTCAGCACACATCATAGCACTTGGGATTTATGTCTCTTGGCAAGTACTTAAGAGTATAATCCATATAGTTGTTCTTGCCTTGCTATATCAACTTTCATTGGTGATTTATTTCCCTAATAAAAATTTCCAAAGCTAGGCCCAATGTCTGGCACATAGAAAATGCTCAATAAATTACTATGAAAAAGAGCTAAACTAAACTTATGTATCTTATCTGCCTAACATAAATCGTAAGTGCATTAAGGGTATGATTCATTCATTCATTCATTCATTCATGTGTGTATTCATTTATTCAGTTAGCACTGGTTATGTGTCTGTATAATAGGCACTGTCCCCCAAATAATCTACTCAAGGCCAGGGACCCTGGTATATAATTGCATCCTCAACATTTAGCCCAATGACTGGCATATAATAGGTGCTCAAAAAATATTTGCTAAATCAAACAATTAAGTTCTATTTTTGGACTGATTGCTTGTCAGAATACATAGGAACAGCCTGGAGAACTGAGTGGTAAAAACAAAAACAATAAACAATCTGATGGTAATAAGACCCATCTCTCATGATTACTTGCCAACCTAAGTGTAATCAGATCTCAAAAGCTTGCTTCAAGATTTCACAACTATTAGCCAGTATACTTTTTAAACTGAGTCTGTCAGAATTTTCCTGAGAACAGCTTTCCCTTGAAATTAAAAGAAAGAATGAATAGCAGGTAAATTAGTGATAGTTATAAACAACGGTATTAAATATACAACCCTGGGAATTATATGAAGATCTAGAAACCTAATTTTTGAGAGTTGGGGAGGTTCACATGCATCAGTTTATTGACAGTTGCTTCTACAAGAAAGAAGTAGTATATTTTGGTAAGGATCATAGAATTTCTTTTGTTTAGATACCTTAGAAATCAGACCATCACTCTAATATTTACTGATAAAAAAAGAAGACCAAAAAGGGTTTCAGAGGCCAACACAAAGTCAGTTGGAGCAAGAACTAAGACTCTGGTCTCTGATGTTTAAGAAAATAAATGATCTCACTACTGTATCACAAGACCTGTTAAATATAAATGCTAACATAATTATAATTCCATGAATAGTGACAATGACCTGTAAAATATCAAAAAATACTAAGTAAAAAATGTACAAGAAAATATTCAGCATACATTGGTATTGTTTTCTATTCAAAAGGTTTTAAAATAATAGAAACTTCAGTTGTTCAAGCATAATGAAGTTCTATTCAATTGAGCCCCTAAATCCAGATTAAGACCAGATAAATTCCAATGAGCATGCTTCCCCCCACACCCCAGACATTCATAGTGAATTTTAAATTCATGTTAGTAACTGTCTACACAATTGAGGAAGGGAAAAATAGGTGTAGGTTTAGGGTTGGTGCTGAGCAAATTTCTGAGTGTAAATTTGCAATTTAATCTTGGAAGATGAAGCTTTTGGGGGGTTCCTATATCTAAAACCAATACACAGAATTGTTTGAAAATAGCAAGTTGGAAATATTTCTTAAAAATTCAAAATTACAATATTACAACCAAACCTTTACAAATAATTATTCATACAGTAACAGAAAAAAATGATGATCAATTCTATAGTAGATTTGTTCATCTGAAAGTAAAAGGCACAGATTGGTGGGAACATGTATTTATAATTTTGCTACATGAAAGAAACAAGGGGCAATTGTGTTAATTTCACAGAAAGTTATCACTTTGGAGCAGGCTATAACTAAGCATTCATTCTAAACTATATTGTCTTCTCACTGCTATTTAACTGGGTGGCATAAATGTTCTTGATAAATGAATATATGTATATAATCTTCTATAGATATAACAGTGAAGTATCAAAGCTTTAAAATAAATGAATGTAATTATTTTTCTTCAGATTTATAACATCCTTGCTGTTAACAAATATAAATGTAACATTTATCAGAAAATAAGAGACTGCAGACGGAAATAAACAAACTTAGGATATAGCTCATCTAAGTAAACACTGAGGTTACAAACCTTCAAACTCAAATATTAAGAGCCCTGAAAATTAATACTACACATAAAAGACTCTTTGGAAGGAACTTAATCCACCCCCCTGAATCTACATGAGGGCCATGCATAACAATGCAGGAGCTGCGTTTTCATTAAGAGTTTCCTCTGCAGGCTGTCAGCTGTTTGAAGAAATAACAATTTCCTAGTCATGAAAGCTTTTTCAGAAGGTTCCCACTGATGTGTAATAAAAGTGACTTTCCTTTTTTTCTTCTACTTCTTCCTTTCTCCCCGCCCCACCCCACACAGTGTAGCTTTGTAAGAAAAAAGGGGTGGACTAAAGCCATAGCCCCCCTACTAGTTTACCTTACATGGATTACCAGTGCAGGTGTTAATATAATTGAAGGTGTGGTAGCAGATACAACCCCTAACAGCTTTTCCTATATGGAGATTACCTAGGTAGAGAATGCCAGAGTACCTGAAGAATAGGCAAGCAAATACCTTATTAACATATCACCATTCAGCAGCAGCTGCATATCTGGAAGAAGAAGAGGGAGGAAAAAAACCCTTTAAAGAGCCTATTCATCTATGTTAATGGGCCCATTGCACAGCACATTGTGTGAGAAATTAAGTCTCTAGCTGTGAACTTCCTGTGCTGTGCAAGCTGCCTTGATTCTTTTTTATTGCTTTAGTGTTATTATCTCCTCCTGGAAATAAAAACAATCATGTCCTCACTTTTGAGAAGCTAAAACAGTCTGTGATAACAAACTGGAGATGCTGGTTGAAAGTTTCTTTTGTCTCTCCGATTAAGTGAAAAAATATGTTTTGACATTAAAGCAACCCCCAAATTTACATCAAAGCACTTCAAATCAACTGAGATGCCCTGTGAATGACCAAGATTTCTCTCTCTTCTTATAAAATACTCAATTAAATTACTTTTCTAGTTATCATTCCTTTTTTAGAATTAATTTTTGACAACAAAAATGTTAATTTATTCAAATTAGACATGATTTTTTAAAATGTGCAACTGGAAAAAGAACTGTTTTCTTCCTGGAACACTAGTATAATAGACATTAAAAATGGTAGCAATTTCAGCCAGCAATTTCAATTCTGAATAGGCTTGGCTAGCATTTCAAATATGAAAATAGAACAGGTAACTTAAGATTAAGGAATTCCTCCTTTTAGATAAGTTAAAAGCCCAGAATGTTCGAAAGCCCTTCTTTTTTCTTGGCTGTTACAAGGTCATTATGTCAACCTATATAGATTTGGCATAAAAAAAGAAGAGTCCTCTTCAGATTAAAAGAACACATTTCCTTCATTTTATATGAACATTACATCATCATCATCACCACCATTATCACTAACATCCTCATCATAAAAGAAAGGGCTAGCCTAGTTGGAGTGGCTCAGTTGGTTGAGCAGCATCCTGTGCATCAAAAAGTTGGCAGTTCAATTTGTGATCAGGGCACATTACCTGGATTGTAGGTTCAGTCCCAGGTCTGGGCACCATACCAAAGGCAACTGATCAATGTTTTTCTCTCACATCTGTGTTTCTCTCTCTCTCCCTCTCTCTTCCTCTCTCTCTCTAAACAATAAAAATATATTTAAGAAAGCAAAAAGAAATGGCTAATTATTACAGTACAGAGAACTTGGCCCTGAATGGGTCTGTGTATAACCAGCCAGAAGTGTATGGGCTCTTGACTTGGTACAAGAAAGACTTTACAACAAGAGTCCAAGTGATTGTGAGGGTACATTTATTAAAGCTGGGGACAGTGGAATAGGAAGGACTTAGCATAGAAGAAGCAACAGGAGAGCTTAGGTTTGGCTGCTTTGGTTCTTTAAAAATGTTATAGGAAGTAAATGAGTCAAAGCAGAAAAAGAGGGCCTTGGAGACAGGTTCAGAGGTTTAACTAAGGACATGCTGCTGCTGCCCATTGCTCCTCTGGTTGCAAGTCTCATGAGGTTCCTTAGAGTTTAGGAGACATATGCCAGTGGGGGAAGAAGAGTGGGAAGGGAAAGGCACAGGCATGCTCCCCAGAGGGAGAGCAAGTGCTAGGTCCATTGTCTTGAGTGTCTTTATCTCTCTCTTGCTGGACACATAGGGGAGGTTTCAGGGGAGGGTTCCAGGAGAATATTCATCAGTTTTCAAGGTGTGCCCTTTCAGGGTCATGGTCTTCCCTGATTGGCTGGTACCTGGGCAAGGGATCATTAGTCATTGCAGCTGGTCCTGATGTGAGCCATGACCTCACTTGTCTGGTTTTGCTACTTTTCTGGGCCTGGAGCTGAAACACAACTGAGGCCTAGATGTTATTCTTAGGGGTTAATGCTTAAGGGACTGGTAATGCATGGGAACCTCATGAGGCCACTCTTCATGTAGGGTTCTACCACATGACTAGTGACATGCCAAGGAAAGAAATATCAGGGCAGGGTCTGATCCCCATGACCAGTGATATGAAAGTTCAGAAGGTCTGAACAGTATGACTAGCAATATGTTAGGAGAGGAAATGTTACCCTGTGGGGAAAGGTCCTTGTTTTCCCATTTTTGCCTACTGCTAGTCACCCCAGACTTTCCACCCTGGTGACCTCCTGTACCTGGCACAAAGTCCTTGCTCTGGTCATGTTGTGCTGGGCTGCATATCTGGCGCTTCGGTCAGACGGGTCATTCTGTGCTGTCTGTTCCTAAAACACATAGATAGGAAGGTATTGACATCAGGCCAGGCCTTGAGATATGGTCTCATGGCCCCTTCCCAGCACGCAAGCCTTCTTTCTCAGAAGGCCCAGAAGTCTCATGCCAAATTTGGGAGACAAAGGACTGGAAAAAGTATAAATAAAGAGAGTTTCCTCCATATGGGGGGCCCAGAATTTGAAAGACACATTTTTCTCTGGGCGTCCACAAAATTTAATAATAAAATGTAACTCTTGCAGTTGGCACTGCAGTTCAGCCTCTGCTCCAGCAGGGTGCTATAACTGTAGTCGCTGGCCATGGAAATTGGGGCTGCAGTTCAGCCTCTGCTTCGGCAGGGTGCTGTAACTGTAGTCAGCTGGCCAGCTTAATAAAGGCTCTTAAATTTAAATTCTGAGTCGGTGGTCTATCTTGCTGAGTGAACCCATAACAATTTTGTCTGTCTACCACATAATGATCAATACTAACTGATTGTACTTTAACAGAAAATTTTCCAGTCCAATTTTTAAAATCTAGTTTTCCTCAGACATGAAATATTTTCAAGTTAACTTTATGTGTTGAAAAGGTTTTAAGAGTATGGAAGACAATACAAAGAATACTGTAATTCAATCTGCTGCTTTACTTTGTTAATGTACATTCTCTCTTCACTGGCAAAATTTGAGCAGGATAATAATTATTATTTGATGTTCCAGGTTTAGCAATTATAAATCTTTATTTTAAGCATATTACAAGTCAGCCAATGATGAAACGTAAGTTTGGATACATCCTGGATAGAGATATGAACACCATAGAGTTTGTTAAGGCAATTATTGGAACTGTGGGAAGCCGATATAAGGTTAAGCCTCAGACTGACCTGTTGGCAAAGTCACAAACAGGTCTTCCGAGTCTTAAACAACCCAATCCGAGAGGTGGCCGCTGATTTACACGCGCTATCATTTAAAAAATAAAAAAGGGGGAATTTGCCAGAAGCTGGTCCATCCTTGCTGCTTGACACAGTCGCTGCAGGAAAGAAACATCTGCACAGAATATGTTTCAAGGGACCTGGGGTATATGGCATACTGTTCTTAATATGTTTGCTCCCCTTCTTAGCGCTATGTGTTTTAACCAAGGTCACCTCTCCGAGAAAGGTTGTTTCCCCAGGTGGGGATTTTTCCCTGGAGTTAGGGATTAACAGGACTAAGGAAGGGAATAAAACCCCTTAACTAAGTGCCAGGCGGGTAATTAATCACTTTAACTACCAAAAATCACACTTAAGCTACATAATCTTTACTTAGGATAATCTCCTTCAGTTAATTCCTTGTAGCTTAACAGAACAATAGAGTAGTGACCTTGGAATGGAGATAACAAACGCCCTAACCTTTGGAATAGAATGGATAGGATTAAAATCAATTGGTATAAATACAGATGTAATAGGAGAATAAAGGGAGAATCTTGCTATGCTGATCAACTGAATGCTGTCTCCATGTCATTCCTTCTTCACCGACTCCGTCCACACCTTTGGGAACCCCTGGACCTGCTGGGGCTGGACCCCAACATGGAACATGAGAGGCTTTAGATTGTTCATTGGGTTTGATTTGTTTTCTGTAAATAAATAAATAAATAAATAAATAAATAAATAAAAGTTTGTAAAAGCAGAAAATAGTCAAACAGATCCTTCTCTGAATGCTACAGTGGTAATGATGATTCCTTAATTTTGTTAGCCATGAATTGGCACCAGAATGTTACCAGTGGTTGGACCTTGGTTCAGCAACCTCAATGCTTGACTGGCTAAGAAAAAATTCAGAAACAAGACTCAAATACGAGCAAAAGTTTATTTAGAAAGTCACAGAAGTAGAAAGGTGAACCATCTGAGCTTCATGGACTCAGGAAATAAGTTCTAGAGGCAAAAGAAGGGCCCTTGGAGTTTAGGAAAAATAAAGTCAAAGAGAATGTGCCCGAGGGAAGGAGAGGGAAGAAGGAATAGGAGTGCTTCAGAGAAAGAGAGGGGCATTAGGTTCTCCATTCTGAGGGTTTTTATCTGGAGGTCTCAGGGGAGGATCCCAATAGAATATTCATCAGTTTTTAAGGTGTGTCCTTTCAGGGTCCTGGTCTCTACTGGTTGGTTGGTGCCAGGGCAGCGGGTCATTGCATCTGGTCCTGATGTCAGCCATAGTGTTGCTCTATCTGGTTTTGCTACTTATCTTGGCCTAGAACTGAAACACAACTGGGGTCTAAATGTCATCTCTAGTTTGACCAAAACTCTGATTTTGTGATCAGGAGACCCAATGCTTTGTTTTTAGGATTACTTGATGCAGGCCAGAATTTCATTGTCCTGATGGCTTAATGCTTAAGAAAATGATCATGCAAGGGCTTGTATGGGAGTCATATAAGGCTATTCTCCAGCTCCTTTGTTCCTCCTCTAAGGGGATCTACCACATGCCTAGGAAATGTCAAGGAAGGAAAGGTTACTCTGGGGGCAAGATCCTACCCTATAATTATCTGTTTTAAAGCAACCAGGGCTTCCCACCATGGGTGACCTTTCATACATAGCCTATCATCCTTGCTTTGCTCATGCCTATATGACTGCCTACTATAATGTGTACAGAAAAAAATCAGCACCAATTATTTGAAATAATGTATTGATGAGGAACATAAGACTTTTTGGGGGGGCTAGCAATCTGAATCTGTGCCAGTAACCTGCCTTCTAACGCACACTCTTGCTTGCCGATAATTAACCCCATTTGTGAAAGAATGTAGGAGGCTAGCAGCCGGACTCTGTACCTAGTTAATTAGTATTCCTAATGCACATTTCTGATAGCCTATAATGAAGTCACTGCCCCTCCCTTAATTATTTGGTCTTTCAAGACCTATTTACCTAAACACTCCCAATTTACAAGGGCCATAAGCCAAGGACATAACAGCTTAGCTAGAGGGAGGTCACTGGTGCCATCCGAGATGGACATTAGATACAATCTAAATTAACCATTCTAACTGACTCGGGGGTGGGAGATGGGGGCTTGTGAGAGTCCAACACAGAAGCTTGGTAGTTAGGAAACAAAGAAACTCAGAAATATATAAGGAGAAAATCTCATTGTCTAAGTTGTTCAGGATCTGGATCTTTGAGTCCCCTGAACCAGCAACGCTGCTTTGAATAGACTTCCCGAACCTCCGAGTGTTCAACTGTCTCTTCTTCCATGCCAATTTCATAACAGTATCACATCAAGCCTTTTCCTCAAGGAGAGATGGACAAATATTCTAAATTCTACTTAGTGATACTTCCATGTTACATTTATTTATTTGTCAACATATTTATGTGAAGCTTTGGATGAGATGAATCTATTTCCTCTATAGTCAGCTGCTTTAGTCCCTGTGGGATGCCCATAAATGATACATTTTGACAGGCTGTAGGAGGGATTGCTGACTTTCTACTGGCTTCTTAAAGAGAAGACATTAAGTACAGTAGGAACAAAATTTGACTATCCATTCCGAAAGGAATTTTAGAGACAGGACAGGCAGTTAGGGAAAATGGGGGTCCATGGGAGAGGAATGCATATGTGATGGGCAGAGAGTCACCAGAATGCTTATTTCACAGAGGAGAAAGGAATGTTACAAGATAAGGGGAAGGGAAAGAGGGGGGCACCATGTGGGCTTTGAACTTTGAAACTGATATCCTGCATCAGAGTGACCAATTAGGAAAGCATGGGGAACATAAATTAAGGAAGGGTCCAATTAGAAAGTATCATGAAGAGACAAAGAGCTGCCAGCCTATATAAACCCATAGACAAAGAAACTAAAAAAAAAACAAAAAAACACACAAACCACAAAAACTGATTTTTTCCCATTAGAGAGAGAGAGAGAGCAGGTTTTTCCCATTTGGGGGCCCTTCCCCAGGGGGTCCCCTTTAAGAACCCCTCACCAGGGAGAGTTTGTATAGCTTGCTATAAACTTCTACACAGTTGCTTAAAATCTTTTAGCCCATGAATTTTAGTCTTAAAATTTCATGGGACAAGATCCCACAAGGAGAGTCTGCTCGCCCTGAACTACACATTACAATTCTTTGCTTAACTAGTTTATATTTCATGTTGCTTTATGTAGCCTACTAGATATGCATAAGTTTTCTAGATTAAATTGCTCTCTTGATTTTGTTATTTCAACAACCTCTCTTTTGAAGAGGATCCTTTCATTAAAGAAACATTTTTTTAGATAAAATGTTCTCTAATTTTGGGGGTTAACATTTTATAAAGTTCTAACCTGTTATAACTGGGGGTACTAAAACATGAAAGAGCTGAACACTACTATTTTCAACATCAAGGGAGAAGTTGATATTTCAAAAATTAGGAAGACCAATAATTTAAAGAAGAGAAAAAAAAAAAAGAAATTTGAATAGTTCCCTTAAGATAATTCAGATTAATGGGCCATTGACAGACCTATTAACAAATAACAACTTTATATGTACCAGGTAATCAGGGTGACATTGTTTCCAGCACAAAATTAACATCAAACTTGTCTTCATTGGCATCAGACATTAGAAATGACAGCCATATCACCCCTGCCTGCAAGGTCCCACATCTATTAACCTATTGATTTGGAGTCTTGCTGTGGCTCCCGGGAAAACTCCTTGCTAGAAAGCTGAAGTGGATCAATCCTGAACCATGAATAAGAATTCAATAAGAAAACACAGTTAGCACCTTTAACCATTAAGTAATCCTTAAGATAAAATCAAATTAAGGACCTTGCCATATGGAGCTCTTTTAATATTTTGAGATATCAATGGATTCTAGGTTTCCCAAAGTAAACTATTGTCTAGAATAACCATCAGGCTTATATAAGACACACATTTTATCTGTTGTGTTAACTGAATATAATGAGGAGGCTTGGGTTTGTGTAATCGAGATGGCTGTCATGAGTAAAGGAATGGTTTTAAAGTCAAACCTTAAAATGTTATTATTTTCATTAAAAAATTGAACTTTATGCATATATACATAAAAATATATATATCCTAATAGAAACAAAAATGGTTTTCTCAATGGCTATTAAAACAAATTTATTTTACTTCTTTGCGATACTGCTAAATTTCCTAGTTTTTAGTAAATCTACAACCCTTCTCTAATTCATAGTTAACAGAGAAGACAATAGGAGTAATTTAGAGCTTCATATCTCTCAAAAAAGGCAGAAATAATCCACATATATAACAAAACTGCTACAAACCCAGTCATATTTAAATGTAACTGAATTCCTTAGTAACTCAATTACTACTTTTCCAGACAGCACGTTCTTTGGGTTTATTTCTGCTCAAGGCTGTGATCTAAACTTAAAAAAAAAATTCTCATCCTCTGAGAACCAAATGTTGATTTTTCATTTGAAAAATATAAGGATCTTAACAATACTTATTCTGAAGTCCTATATTCACAATAAAAAATATAGATATATTAGACAGAATATTTTAACTTATATATTATATAAATATATATTCATATTATGTATTAATATACATATATGTTCTTGTGTTATGTATTATATATGTAACATGTTTTAATTCTGAATATTTCTACTTTCTCCTAATTATATATGGGGTCCCAAAAAATGTGTATGTGTATATATTTTAAAATGGCTTGCTTTTACAAATGATCTATGTAATTTAGTGAATGACTATACCTAGACATTTTAAGTAAAACAGTTTGCAATAAAAAATGTAGAGACGCGGTCTGTGCTTTCAAAACTGATATAGCTTGACACCTTGTTTTTCAAAACACTTTCCATACATCTTAGAAAATTTAGTGTTAAGATTTCTTTTTTTTTACTGGAAAATAAATAGTATATTGCCTTGTTCATTGGAAAAAGACTCAGTAAATTAGTATGGTGAAATTAATGCCATGTTACTAGAATTATGGACATTCATGCTTACTTGCTATAATTGGTGCTTATCTTTTATCAGTAATGTATAATAGCCTATGTGAAACATCTAAAATAGATTATGTCACATGTTATCTCTACTTAGCACCTCTAGGCAAAAATATTGTATGGGGCAGGGGGGGGAACAAAATTACTATATTTCTTTGTTGTAATCTCTCTAAGGAATACACTGGAATGAGTTCTGTCTGCCAACTAACTGATAATTATTTAATTAGCAATGTATAATGACAATGGGATATTACCCCCACCAGTCCATCTCTTCTTTAAGCCCAAAGTAGACAACCTTATGCTTTTTGCACTATCTTCTGGGAGCTAACACCCAGCAAAGTGTGCCCTCGCTGAGATTTCCCAAATTAAACTCCGAAAGCAGCATGTGCCCCACCTCCTTTAAACCACTGCTTTTCCTTCTCCCATTATGGGGAATGACTGGCATGTTAACAATGCGTGTGGGTGTACAGCCTTGTTGTGTCACTGTGGACAGTTCTAACAGCAGCTTCATTAGTTCTTTTTACAAGGAAAGATAGGGTTTTTCTCTTTGCCTTTTTCTTTCTTTCTTTCCCTTAGTTGGCATGTGGCTTAGATTTTCCTTGGACACCCTGCTTGACTTTTTTTATTCCAGAACTTCTTTAGAATGGTGTAGCTATTGGAACACTAGGAATTGTAACTGATAGACTGTTTGCAGGGGAACTCATGAAAGTTCTCTTTGTTCTCCCTTCTTTAACCCCCACCCTCCCACTAACCAAAAAGAAAAAGAAAATGTACTTTTAATTATACATTGATGAAACCTCTGTGCCGGAAGGGAACATTCACTGTAGAATGCCTATTTTATACTTTATTACAAGCAAAGGGAGGTGCTTGCATCAGAACAGCAATTCTCTGTACTGAGCAAAAGCTCCAATTAAAATACATCTTCCTCTATAACACTAGTGTTCAGTTTAAATTTCTCTACTAAAAAAGTTCCTATTAAAAAATAAAAAGGGCAGTGGCTTTTATACATCTGTATTAAAATATGTATGACAAAATATATTGTATTTTTATTATATATTTAAAACATATATGCAGTACATTTCATTTTATGATTTATATATAATGTATATTTTATTTTATTTATATGTATATCAGTATAGTAGCTTTAAGTAAATAAATATATAGTGTATATATACATATATGATATGTTATCTTCAATTAACTATATAGAGGGACTTTGTATAGATAAAAAGAACAAGATTAACTCTATGCATATATCTCTAAAAATAATTTAAATTTATCTGATTGAAGTTTTTGAAAATTTATTCTTTTGGTATCTTCCATGCAAAAAATTGGCATAAAATAAGAAAGTAAATGAAAAGAGGTGGAGTTGAGGGATCTAGTTGGAAATAATAAGGGAAAGGTATGTTTTAATGTTAATCAGTGATTAATAAGAAAAATTTAATATTTTTCTAGAAAAAAATTAAAATTAATGATACACTTGATAAGGGGTTGATTTCTCAATTATATAAAAAGCTCATATAACTCAACAAAAGGAAAATAAACAATCCAGTTTAAAAATGGCAAGTGACCTGATTATATACTTCTCCAAAGAGGACCTACAGTTGGCCAAGAGACATATGAAAGAATGCTCAACGTCACTAATCATCAGAAAGATGCACATTCAAATGGCAATGAGGTATCTCCTCACACCTGCCAGAATGGCTACCATCAATAAATCAACAAACAACAACTGCTGGTGATGATGTAGAGAAAAAGGAACCCTAGTACACTGTTGGTGGGAATTCAGACTGCAGCAGCCACTGTGGAAAACAGTGTGGAGTCTCTTCAAAAAATTAAAAATGGAACTGCCATTTGACCCAGTGGTCCCACTTTAGGAATATATCTTAAGAATCCCGAAACACCAATCAGAAAGAATATATGCACCTCTTTGTCCATAGCAGCACAATTTACAATAACTAAGACCTGGAAATAGACCAAGTGACCATCAGTGGATGCCTGGATAAAATAGCTGTGGTATATTTACAGGATGGCATACTATGCAGCTCTAAAAAAGAATGATCTCCTACCCTTTGAGACAACATGGAGGGACCTGGAGATTATTATGCTAAGCAAAATAAGCCAGTTAGAGAAAGATAAGTATCATATGATCTCTCATATGTGGAATTTAATGAACAAGATAAACTGACAAACTAAATAGATCAAGAGCCATGGAAGCATGGAACAGACTGACAAATCTCAGAGGGAAGGGACATGAGGGAGGAGATTAACCAAATAACTAATATGAATACATATATGAATAACCTGTGGACTCAAACAATAGTATGGTGAAGGCCTGGGTAGAGGGGGGCAATGGGAGAAGCAAGAAGGAGGCCATCTGTAATACTCTCAAGAATAATAAAAATATAAATAAAACTAAAATAAAGGAAACAAATTTAAAAAATCAAGAAATAGTCACACTATTGAGAATTTCAACTACAAATGTTATATATATTTTTTTACTTTTAAGTCTTGCACTTGACTTGAGATTAGAAACTGCTTTTAAAAAAAAAATCCTCTAAGGGTTTGTTTATATAAGAAAGAAAGGTAGTAAGTAAAGTCCTGTATGCTGGAGCCAAGGCACTTGCTTCCCAGGACCAATAAGCAGATGGCAAAAATGCCGTACATTTAGAGTTTCCACGTCTGGCCCATTATCACTTGATTCTCACAACTACGTGAGTTGGGCAGGATATCCATTTCATATAGGCAAAGCATCTAGGTTTAAGAGAATAAGTAACTGGATTTATTTGACAGGCTGCATAAAGAAAACAGAACCACTACAAGTATTTTGGGAATAAGGAGTTTACTATAGAAATTAGATCTTTTATGGAGTTGGGGGAGCTATTTAAGTGCAGGTCTGGAAGCAGGGAGTAGAGATCAGGGATAAGATTAAAAACCAAGTCCAAATGAAGTATGGCCTAGTCAAGAATGTAATGGTGGGCTTTGGGCCATGGTGACCTAGTAGGGCCATCAGTGAGAAAGAATAGATGAACTTAGAGCTGGAGCTGGGGACATTTGTACCTGTCCCTTAAGTATCTGACTGCCATGGTCTTCCAATAGCAATGGCTTCTTTTCACTTTTACCTTCAAATCTCACGCAAATTTCTTTTTTGGTCAACTCTAACTCAGAACCATGCAGGGAAAGGATCTCTGGGAAATGTAATTCCCATCCTTAAATGAGTGATAATGATAAGTTGACAACACACAATCCAACACGTCAATCTAAGTCCACATAGCTATAAGTGTCAAAGCCAAAACTGAAGTAGGTTTTTGACCCTGAAAGCAATGGGGCTTCCATCCTGTCAGCTGATGGTAAGGTGTCAGTGCCAATGAGATACTTTGCAATGAAGGAAGGAAGGCATCAATCTAAATATCATGGTCAATTGCAAGTTATAGAAATCCAATTTTAAGAAGCTTAAGCCTGATCTTGTAAAATAGAAGCCCACACATGAAACCTATATGTTCATGTTGACCAATGTCACCCCAATCAATTTAATAAAAAATAAGTAAAAATAAGAAGCTTAAGCCAAAAGAAGTATTTAATGTAAAATGGGAATTAGTTGTCAATAGAAAACGTATTGCTTAATTTAAATATTTAGACTTCAGTGATTATGAGATCCTGGAATTCAAATAATATTGTCAGGACTCATTTTTTTCTTTTCTTAACTAGGCTCTACTCTCCTCTACATTGGATTTATTTTTGTCTGCCAAGAATGGTAATGCAGAAAGATTTAAAACATAAAATAAAATAAAAAAACCCTTATATCTTGAAGGAATGAATTCTTTCATGGAAGAAACAGTTTTAGGCCTATATCTCACCAGCTTCAACTCCAAGATAAGAGAATATCTTTCTGTCCTAATATTTTAACCTTAATATCCTAATTGAACCTTGCTGGACTGGCTCAGGCCAAATGCCCATTTCTGTATCAATAATTGAAGCCAAGGGATGATTGTGCATGCTTTGAATCTGAGTTCTTTTAGGAATCAGGTAGGGGGAGAGTGTACTATCCAAACCAGAGTCGGAGAAAGGTGACTATCCTGTGCTTAATAATATGAAATGCAAATAAATATCCACACACTGATTAAAGCACCTTTTTTAAGTGAACTGTGTTATTACATAAAGGAAGTGTAGGGATGGGAATCTAAACCTTCATGAAGCTAAACTGTAAGGGAATAACAGCAATCAATTTTTTGGGGGGGCGGGGGTCAGGGTTTTTATTTATATTTTATTACTAGAGGCCAAGTGTACAAAATTTGTGCACTGGTGGGGGGTTCCTCAGCGTGGCCTGTGTCCTCTTTTAGTCTGAAACCCCTCGAGGGATGTTCACCTGCTGGACATCCCTCTGGCAATCTGGGATCCCTCTCTCCTTACCGCCCACCTGCTCGCTCCTTACCTCTCAGCACTCTGCTCCTTAGCCCTGCTGCAGAGGAGGGAGAGGCTCCTGCCACTGCTGTTGCACTCGCTAGCCATGAGCCCGGCTTCTGGATGAGCAGCACTCCCCCTGTGGGAGCACACTGACCACCAGGGAGCAGCTCCTGCATTGAGCATCTGCCCCTGGTGATGAGTGCACATCATAGTGAATGGTCATTCTGGTCATTCTGCCTTAATTGTCGCTTAGGCTTTTATTATATAGACTAGAGGCCTGGTGCATGACATTCTTGCACTGGGCAGGGAGGTTCCTCAGCCTTGCCTATCCCCTCTCGCATTCTGGGACTATTTGGGGGATGTCGGACTGCTGTGGAAGCGGCAAAGGCTCCTGCCACCGCTGCTGTATGAGCCCGGCTTCTGCCTGAGCGGTGCTCCCCCTATGGGAGCGCACTGACCACCAGGGGGCAGCTCCTGTGTTAAGCATCAGCACCCTGTTGGTCAGTGCACATCATAGTGACTGGTCGTTCTGCTGTTTGGTTGATTTGCATATTAGGGTTTTATTATATAGGATTTTTTTATTTTCTTAAGTTTTACACATGTCTCCTTTTTCCCCGATTGACCCCTCCCCCAACCCCTCTCACCCCTGAGGGCAAGCCCTCACATCCCCAGTGTCTGTATCCATTGGTAATGCTAATATGCATGCATACAAGTCCTTTGGTTGATCTCTAATCACCCTCTCCCCTGCAATTTGTCTCTGGATCTATTTTAGTTCATCAGTTTATGTTGTTCATTATATTCCACAAATGAGTGAGATCATGTGATATTTATCTTTCTCCAACTGGCTTATTTTGCTTAACATAATGCTCTTCATTTCTATCCATGCAGTTGCAAGTATAACAAAAGTTATACTTCAATGGTATAACTTTGGTAAAAGTTCCTTCTTTTTTATAGCAGCATAGTATTCCATTGTGTAGAGGTACAACAGTTTTCTAATACACCCATTTGCTGATGGGCACTTGGGCTGTTTCCAAATCTTAGCTATTGTAAATTGTGCTACTATAAACACAGGGGTGCATATATCCTTTCTGATCAGTATTTCTGGTTTCTTGGGATATATTCCTAGAAGTGGAATTACTAGGTAAACTGGGAGTTCCTTTTTTAACTTTTTGAGGAAACTCCATCCAGTTTTCCACAGTGGCTGCACCAGTCTGCATTCCCACCAGCTGTGCACGAGGGTTCCTTTTTCTCCACATCCTCACCAGCATTTGTCATTTGTTGATTTGTTGATGATAGTCATTCTGACAGGTATGAGATGGTATCTCATTTTTGTTTAATTTGCATCTCTCAAATGATTAGTGACTTTGAGCATGTTTTCATATGTCTCTCCGCCTTCTGTATGTCCTCTTTAGAAAAGTGTCTTAGATCCTTTGCTCATTTTTTGATTGGATTGTTTATCTTCCTTTTGTTAAGTTGTTCCCTATAAATTTTGGAGATTAAAGCCTTACCTGAAATAGCATTGGCAAATGTGTTCTCCCATGCAGTGGGCTCTCTTGTTTGGTTGATTATTTATTTGCTGTGCAGAAGCTGTTTATTTTGATGTAGTACCACTTGTTTATTTTCTCCTTAGTCTCATTGCCCTAAGAGCTATATCGGTAAAGATATAGCTAAGACATATGTCTGCTATTTTGCTGCCTATGGAGTCTTGTATGATTGTTAGTTTCCTGTCTTACATTTAAATCCTTCAGCCATTTTGAGTTTGTTGAGTTTGCTTTTGCGTGTGATGTAAGTTGGTGATCTAGTTTCATTTTTTTTGCATGTATCTGACCAAATATCTCAGCACCATTTATTGAAGAGACTGTCTTGACTCCATTGTATGCTCTTGCCTCCTTTGTCAAATATTAATTGAGCATAATGGCTCAGGTCAATTTCTGGGTTCTCTGTTCTGTTCCACTGGTCTATATGACTGTTCTTATACCAGTACCAGGCAGTTTTGAGAACCATGGCTTGGTAATATAGCTTGATATCTGGTATTCTGATCCCTCCAACTTTGTTCTTTCTCAGGATTGCTGTGACTATTCAGGGTCTTTCTTTATTCCAGATGAATTTTTGGGGACTTTGTTCTAGATCTTTGAAATATGCCGTTGGTATTTTAATGGAGAGTGCATTGAATGTATAGATTGCTTTGGGTAGTATGGACATTTTAATGATGTTGATTCTACCAATCCATGAACATGGTATGTTCTTCCATTTGTTTATGTATTCCTTTATCTCTTTTTTCAATGTCCTGTAGTTTTTCTGAGTACAGGTTGTTTACCTCCTTAGTTAAGTTTATTCCTAGGTATCTTAATTTTTTTTTGGTACAATGGTAAATTAGATTGTTTTTTTAATCTCTCTTTCTGTGAGTTCATTATTGGTGTATAAAAATACCATAGATTTCTGGGTGTTAATTTTATGTCCTGCTACATTGCCAAATTCATTTATTAAATATAGTAGTTTATTATTTCTTTGGGGTTTTCTATGTACAGTATCATGTCATCTGTGAATAAGGACAGTTTTACGTCTTCTTTTCCAATTTGGATTCCTTTTATTTCTTCTTGTCTGATCGCTATGGCTAGCACTTCCAGTAATATGTCGAATAGGAGAGTTGAAAGTGGGCATCCCTGTCTTGTTCCTCTTCTTACAGGAAATAGATTTAGTTTTTGCCCGTTGAGTATGATGTTGGCTGTAGGTTTTTCATATAAGGCTTTTATTATGTTGAGGTATGATCTCTATTTTCACTTTATTGAGAATATATATTAGGAAAGGATGTTGGATATTGTCAAATGCTTTTTCTTCATCAATTTATATGGTTATGTGATTTTTGTCTCTCAATTTGTTTATGTGGTGTATCACATTTATTGATTTTCAGGTATTGTACCATTCTTGCATCCCTGGAATAAATCACACTTGGTAATGGTGTATGATCTTTCTAATGTAATGCTGGATCTGATTTGCTAGATTTTTGTTGACGATTTTAGCATCTATGTTCATCAAGAATATTGGCCTCTAGTTCTCTTTTTTTGTGTTATGTCTTTATCTGTTGTTGCAATTGGGGTAATGCTGGCTTCATAGAAAGCGTTTTGAATTGTGCCTTCCTCTGAATTTTTTGGAATAGTCTGAGGAGAGTAGGTTTTAGTTCTTCTTTGAATGCTTGATAGAATGCCCTGTAATGCCATCCATACCAGGGCTTTTGTTTGATGAAATATTTTTGATTACCACTTCAATTTCTTTGGTAGTTATCAGCCTATTCAGGTTTTTTTATTCTTCCTGATTGAGTTTTGGTAGCTTTTTTTTCTAAAAATATGTCCAATTGATCTACGTTGTCCAGTTTGTTGGAATAGAGCTGTGCAAAGTATTTTATAACAATCCTTTGTATTTCTGTGGGATTTGTTGTCTCTTTCATTTCTGATTTTGTTTATTTGGATCCTCTCTCTTTGCTTCTTGGTGAGCATGGCTAGAGGTTCATCAATCTTGTTTATCCTTTCAAAAAACTAGCTCTTGATTTTGTTGATCTTTTGTATTTTTTTAAATTCTATGTTGTTTATTTCTGTTCTGATGTTTATGATTTCCTTCCTTCTGCTTATGCTGGGCTTTTGTTGCTCTCTTTCTAACTCTTTGAGTTGTAAGGTTAGATAATTTAATACCATTTTTTCTTGCTTTTTAGGTAGGCCTGTAAAGGTATGAACTTCCCTCTCAAGACTGCTTTTACTGTGTCCCATAGATTTTGGATTGCTGTGTTTTCATTGTGGTTTGTTGCCAGGATGTGTTTTTTATTTCTTCTTTGATCTCATTGGTAACCCAATCATTGTTTCATAGCATGCTTTTTAGGCTTGAAGTGTTTGATTTTTTCATTGTTTTTATTGTAGTTGATTTCTAATTTTATGCCATTGTGATTTGAGAAGATGTTTGATATAATTTCTATCTTCCTGAATTTGAAGAGACTTTGCCTGTGCTCCAATATGTGGTCTATCTTTGAAAATGACCAATGTGCACTTGAGAAGAATGTATATTCTGTGGCTTTGGGGTGAAATGTTCTGAAGATGTCAATTAATTCCATCTAATCTAGTGAATCATTTAGGATTGATATTTCTTTGCTGATTTTTTTAGAGGTTTTATCCAGTGGTGTTAGTGGGTTACTATAGTCCCCTACTAAGACTGTATTGCTGTCTATCTCTCCCATGATACCTTCCAGAAGTATGTTTTATGTATTTGGGTCCTCCTGTATTGGGTGCATATATGTTTACCAGAGTTATATCTTCTTGTTGAATTGCTCCCTCTAGTATTATGAAGTAGCCTTCCTTATCTCTTGTTATGGCCTTCACTTATGAGGTCTAATTTGTCAGATATAAATATTGCTACTCCACCTTTTATTTTTCATTTCCATTCACCTGAAAAATCTTTTTTCCATCTCTTCACTATCAGTGTGTGTGATTCCTTTGTTCTCAGGTGGGTCTCCTGTAGACAGCAGATATATGGGTCATGTTTTCTTATCCATTCAGCTACCCTATGTCTTTTGATTGGGGCATTTAACCCATTTACACTTATAATTGATAGGTACTTTTTAGTTGCCATTTTTATTCTTTATGCCTGTGTTCCTTCATCCCTTCTTATTTCTTCTTTGTATATCAGTCCCTTTAGCATTTCTTGCATTGCTGGTTTGGTGGTAATAAACTCCCTTAGTCCTTTATTTTTTCTTTTGTCTGTGAAGCTCCTAATTTCACCTTAAATTTTGAATGATAGCCTTGCTGGGTCTAGTATTCTTGCATTCAGACCCTTGCTTTGCTTGACTTTGTATATTTCATTCCATTTCCTTCTGGCCTGATATGTTTCTGTTGAGAAGTCTGTTGATAGTCTGATGGGAGATCCCTTGTAGGTAACTTTCTGCCTCTCTCTGGCAGCCTTTAAGATTCTTACTTCGTTGTTGGTGTTTGCCAATTTAATTATAATGTGTCTTGGTGTTGGTCTTTCTGGGTTTATCTTGTTTGGGACTTTGTGAGCTTCTTGAACTAGTGTAAGTTTTATCTTCCCAATATCAAGGAAGTTTTCTATTATTATTTCTTCAAGTAGGTTTTCTATTCCTTGCTCAGTTTCCTCTCCTTCTGGCACCCCTATTATGTGGATGTTGTTTCATTTTGAGTTGTTCCAAAGGTCCCTTTGGCTCTCCTCCTCTTTTTTAAGTTTTTTTTTCCCAGTTGCTGCTCTTCTTAGGTATTTTTTTCTACCTTGTCTCTCAGCTTACTGATATTGTCCTCAGCCTCTTCTAGCATACTGTTGATGCATTCTATTGTGTTCTTTATTGCAGCTATGTCATTCTTAATTTCCTCTTGGTTCTTACACATGTTGTTGAATTTGTCTTCCATCCTTTTCAGCATCCTTCTGATCTTTGCTCTGAATTCTTTCTCTGACAAATTGCTTGCCTCAATTTCATTTACTTTCTTTTATGATTATTCCTCCTTTTCTTTCCTATGCGGGCTGTTTCTATGTCTCCCCATTTTTCGCTCTTCTCAGGGTATCTGGTTATGTGGCTCACTCTTTACCATGTTGACTTAAAGGCACAAAATGCAACTTTACAAGACACAACACAGAGGGCACCAAACACAAATGTATTCATGGTATCAATAACCCCAAATAAAGGTGACCACCAGAGAAAAGAGAATTAGGGGAGAGAAAAGAGTGCAAAAATGATAATGAGAAAATGAAAAAAGGTCAGAGAGAAAAGAAAAAGAAGAAAAAATAAGGAGGAAAATATATGTATATAGGGAGAAAATGCCAAAAAACCAACAACTAATCCAAAAACTATCAACAACAAACAACCAGAAAAGAAGGAGGAAAGCTGAAATTGAAGAGGCAGAGCTTATTTCCAGAAGGTAAGGTCAAGGAATTGAATGAATGGGGAAATGGCCACAATTCAGTATAGAGGAGGTAGAAAGAAATTGAGTGTATAAGAAGAAAAGTAAAAAACAAAATACTAAAAAAAGCAGAAAATAATCATTGAAAAAATAATAATTGAAAAAATATATATATTAAATGTATATGTATAAAAGAATATATACATCCTATCTAATAAAAGAGTAATATGCAAATTAATTGTCACTCCCTCACTCCATCAGAAAGATGGCGGCAACCACGGAGCTGGAGCAAGCAGGAGGCATGGGTGGCCCTGGCGATAGAGGAAGCCAAGCTTCCCACCTGCCCTAGCCAGCCCTGAGCTCTTCTCAAGGCTACAAAAATTTCAATTATAGAAGTTAAATATATCCCAGATACCTGCTTCCAGTCCGCGGCTGTGGCCAGCCTGAAAACAGCCATCAGCCCCTCACACAGGCTGGCCAGGCACCCCAGTAGGACCCCCACCCTGACCCAGGACACCCTTCAGGGAAAACCAGCTGGCCCCCACCTGTGCACCAGGCCTCTATCCTATATAATAAAAGGGTAATACACAAATTGATCCTAACAGCAGAACGACTGGGAATGACTGGTCACTATGAAACACACTGACCACCAGGGGGCAGACGTTAAATGCAGGAGATGCTCCCTGGTGGTCAGTGCACCCCCACAGGGGGAGCTCTGCTCAGCCACAAGCCAGGCTGATGGCTGCCAGCACAGTGATGGTGGTGGGAGCCTCTCCCGCCTCCTCAGCTTGCTAAGGATGTCCGAATGAAACTTAAGCCTGCTCCCCTCTGGCAAGTGGACAACCCCTGAGGGTTCCTGGCCTGCCAGGGGGATGTCTGACTGCCAGCTTAAGGCCATTCCCCTTGGGATCAGCCCTAAGCCGGGCTAAGAGACCCCCCGCGTGCACAATTTTTGTGCACTGGGCCTCTAATGTATATATATATATATATACCCTTTCTTTAATCTATCTATCTATTTATCTATTTTTGGAAAAGGAGAATAGAGAGCTGATAGGCCTAAGTTGGTGATTGAAACTAATTAAACTATTAGTAGATGAAGAGAACAAGCAAGAAGAAAAACAGAAGCATAAAATAAAAAAACAAAAATAAACAATCAAACAACAACAACAAGAAAGAAAAGAAGAAAAAGATTGGCTAGTGAAGAAAGAGAAAAGAGAAGTTTGCATGGACTTGAAACAGGGGAGAGAAAATTAGATATATGAGTAAGATCAATTTAACAGGTAGTAAAAAGAAATGATAGAGAAAAATTAAAGCAGGAACAGGGGAAGGTAAACAGGATGAAAAAAGAGGAAAAGTGAGAAAGAAAGTGTTGGCACAAAGAAAAAATTGAGATAGAGTAAAATAATGATAAAAAAACAAAAATAGAAGTTAGAACACTAATCCAAAAAAATAAAATAAAATAAAACTTAAAAATGGTAAAATAATAGTAATAATAATAAATAAATACAAATATAATAAAAATAAAATAGAGAGAAAAATTTAGTTTCTTAAATAAGATAAAAAAGTGAAATAGTGAAGTTCATTTGCTTCAGCAGAGCTTCAATGACCCATGGGGGCTGGTATAAGACCCCTCTCTACTGTTCTGCCTGGCACATTTCATTTTCTTTCCAGGTAGTCAGCACAGTGTTGAATTTCCCAGCAATCCACTGCTCCTTTGTGTAATAAGCCACAACCTTGGTTTCAAGCAGGTGGGATCCTTCTGCCCTCTTTGTTTTTCTGACTACTTTCAGTTATATTTAAACAAGTGTCTATTTCTGACATGTCTCCTGGATGGTGATGTTTCTTTATTAGTTTCCAGGACCAAATGGCCCCTAAACCCAGTCCCCCAGGGCTCCCTGGGGGTATTTAGAATCTTCCTCTCCCTGCTGCACTCAAGACTAGGTGCAGCTGCGCTGCTAGGAGGAGCCTGATCTTCAGGAAGAAAATGTCTGTTCAGGGTTGGAGGGAAGGACTGTCCCAGATCTGGTTTCCTGCTCATCTCTCCCTATTCTGCTCCCCAGTTTACACAAATAACACCTTCCCCTGCAGTCCCAGTGAGTGTTTTTAATTGAAAGATCCTATGCACTAGGTTTAGCAAGTAAAAGCAAGGAAGTTATAAAGATAAAGCAACTGCACCACCTTGCCTCTTTCTCCCACCAGTATTGCGTGGCCAGTATAGAATTTCAGGCTGCCTTTTGGGCAGTCTCCCACAGCTGTGGGCTTAGATCTAGAGTCCCCAGCTGCCAGCAGCTTTGTGGACCTCCTTCCACATTCAAGGGCTACACTGACCCCAAGGGCTGCAGTTTTGGTGCAGAGCAGTCTCCCTCTGAGACTCTAGTCCCCACTGCATGTGTTTCTCCCTCCAGCCCAGATCCCCAATTCCACCTCTCTCCAGGCGACCTCTGACCTTTCCATCCACAGATTGCCTCACTAGCAGAGCTTGTTTAATTCGTCAATTCCAGGTGGATGTTATTCGATTCAGCTGTTTCCTCTATCTGCTCTGGGAGAAAGCACAGGACCTGTCCACGTATTTGGCCACCACCTTGTCTCCCCCTGAAAAAACTTTTTAGGCACCCATGGCCTGGGAGGCTAGAGTCTCGGTGTTTGTGGTTTCTCAGCCAAGGCAGCTGGTCCCTGGGTGATGTGGCTACAGGATCCCAGGAGGTATCTGAGGCCTCCCCAGGTGAAGGTGAGGCTGGGCTTTCAATCACAGCCACTCTCCCCTTCAAGTCTCTGTGGCAGAGCTGGCTGCTCTGTGAGAGATTTCAGCAGTAGTAGAGGCTGCCCTGACAGTTCTGTGGAATATGATTATCCCTCATTCACAAATACACACACATCTTGAATGTCCACATACTCTCCTTTCACTCTCTCACTCACACACTATCTTGCTGACTGCCATCATGTCAGCCACCATCTTGGATTGTCAATATCTACACTAATAAAAGAGAAAGATGAAAATTGACCATCACTCCACCACTCTGCTACACCCACAAGCCATGGCCACCAGCCAATCAGGAGCAAGTATGCAAATTAACCCAACTAAGACGGCGGCAGCCACGGAGCTGGAGCAAGCAGGAGGCTTGGGTTGCTCCTGGCGATGGAGGAAGCCAAGCTTCCCACCTGCCCTGGCCGGCCCTGGGCTCTGCTCAAGGCTACAAAGTTTCAAGTATAGAAGATAAACAAATCCCAGATACCTGCTTCCAGCCTGTCCTGGCCTCCGCTCAAGGAGGTGCTGAAAAAAAAAAAAAAAGAGACTGGGAGTTTGGGTCACCAGGGAGCATGGCCAGCATGAAAATGGCCCTCAGCCCCTCACCCAGGCTGGCCAGTCACCCCAGTGGGACCCCTGTATTAGTTTCCAGGACCTAATTAGTTTCCAGTGATCCGGGACACCCTTCAGGGCAAACCGTCTGACCCCCACCCATGCACCAGGCCTCTATCCTATGTAATAAAAGGGTAATATGCAAATTGACCCTAACAGCAGAACGACAGGGAATGACTGGTCACTATGACACACACTGACCACCAGGGGGCAGACGCTCAATGCAAGAGCTGCCCCCTGGTGGTCAGTGCTCTCCCACAGGGGGAGCTTTGCTCAGCCACAAGCCAGGCTGATGGCTGCCAGCACAGTGGTGGTGGCGGGAGCCTCTCCCACCTCCTCAGCAGCGCTAAAGCTGTCTGACTGAAGCTTAGGCTGGCTCCCCGCTGGCAAGTGGACATCCCCGAGGGCTCCTGGGATGCCAGAGGGATGTCTGACTGCCAGCTTAGGCCCAATCCCCTGGGGAGCGAGCCTAAGCCAGCAGGTGGACATCCCCCAAGGGGTCCCAGACTGCAAGAGTGCACAGGCCGGGCTGAGGGACCCCCTGAGTGCACAAATTTTTGTGCACCAGGCCTCTAGTGTGTATGTATGTGTATGTATATATATATTAATTGACATATATTGTATGGGCCCAGTACTATTCTGGGAATTAAAGGAAATATAAAAATGTAATTTTCAGCTTCTATCTTTCTTAACAACCTATACATTTTCACTGAGGAGAGAAATTTTATATACACAATTAGCAAGCAATTAAAGAATATAATTAATGACAACGTTATGGATGTGAATCTAAAAGAGTATACCAGTCCTTTTCTTATGGGAAGAAAAATACATAAGGAGTTGGTACTTCTGCTTATTTATGAAGCAATGAAGCTAAGGAAAGGTATTCCATTTTGGAGAAATAATACAGATATAGTCATATAGGGAGGACCAAATATATTATAGGATAATAAGGCAGATACTTTCCCTTTTTCTTCCCTACCAAAATTGTTTTTGTTGTTGGTGAGGATTACAACAAAAACATATATATTTCAATCCAAATATACAAATTTTGTTTTCAAGTTTTCTAGCTTTCAATGTTGGAAAGGAGTCCATGGGACCCAGCACTAACCAATGAAATCAGTAAAATCTACTGGGGAGTTTGAGGAAAGCTATTGCTTTCTTGATATAAAGGTACAGATTAGGCTGGTGTTGGAATTCAGGACACACTACCCTGAAATGTGGCACCTTTGCACATTTATAAAACCAAGCTGAAAGAGTTTGAGAAAATAGCAGAAGAAAGGTCCCTCTGACCTTCCCACTACTTTTCTTCCTTGAAACAGGTCATAAAACCTTCATGAGGGAGGTGCACACCTTTTACTGAAGAAAAGGAACATCCTTATCTCTGAAGACCCAGGGATGCTGAGAAGAATCTGAACAAACAAGCCTTGCTAAATTTCCCCCAGTTTACTACACTTACTTCATACTCTGACCTATCATATTTCTACAGAACTGTCCACTCTTCATCAAAGCTAACATAAATACACTCAGATTTAACTGCTTCTTCGTCTCTTCATTTTTTTTTTTATGAAGGCTCCTGTGTCACATAAAACTCATATTAAGTAAATTTGTTTGTTTTTCTTCAGTTAATCTGTCTGTCAGTTTAATTTTCAGACCCAGCCAGGAATACATCCCCCCCCCCCCCCCCACACACACACACACCCTATATTGGCAAAGCTTTATCTATCTCTTTCCTGATTTGAATATAGGCAGTGTCTAGAGCAGTGGTTTTCAACCTCCTGGCCCTTTAAATACAGTTCCTTGCTACTTCATAACTGTAATGTTGCTACTGATGAATCTGATATGCAGGATGGTCTTAGGCGACCCCTGTGAAAGGGTTGTTCGACCACCAAAGAGGTCGCAACCCACAGGTTGAGAACCACTGGTCTAGAGGTATAGCAGTCACCTTCAACTATGAGACAACAAACTTGGAAATATGCTAAAGAATGGTAAAGCAGGACAGGAAAATATCTAAAAGCAACCTATCTCCAGATTTGGGGGTAAAAGTAGTCTTTATTTATTTAAGCCACTGTAAGGGTTCTCTTATTTATAACCAAATCCATTTTTAACTGATACAGATAGGAATGAAATTTACCTGATGAAGGGTTGAAAAAGTATGGGAAATATAATTTTACTAATCACCACATACACATTCATATCACTATGTGGTTTTATGTGTTAAATAATCTGGGTCTATAATGTATTTTCTTTATCTCTTTACCGAAAATGTCATCTATTTAGGTCCAGCACATTTGCTATTTCATCCATGAAAATTTTTCTATTGCCATAGTTAGACTAAATAAGAGTCTGGATTCCTTCAAAACATAGCTAGCGCTCATATATAGCACTAATTTTTTGGGGGGTTATGGCATTGCAGTATGATTAGGTGTCTAGAGTCACATCTTTTCAGCTGGTCTGCAGACTTCCAGAGGATAAAGTTGTCTTATTCAATTTTTGTTTTATACAGAAGTATCTTACATGTATCAGACTTTTATTCAGTTTTGTTTAAATCAAACATTGTGCTATAGACTTTAAAAAACAAACTGTGGCACTGTTTAATAGCTCCTTCCATTAATAGGTTAGATCTATTTCTCCATTTTTGAATCTGCATTTGGCCCTATAATTTGGTTTGTTAATAGGATGTAACAAATGAAACACAGTAGAGACTTGAAACGTTATGGTGCACTGGGGCTTGTTTTCTCTTACTGCTTTTCAGAACCCTGAAAGTCCATGTGGAAAAGCCCAGGTTTGTCTACTAGATAGTCAGAGACAAGAAGCAGGTGTCCTTCCCAGCTGAGTGACCCCCAGCCCCACCAGCCAGCTCTAGCTGCTAGATGACCTACCACTGACCTTAGATGCTTGAGAGCTGCCAAGGACAGCCAAATAAATGCCCAACTGAGTAGCCTAAACCAATGACACACAGAATTATGAAGCAAAATAAGTAATTATTTTAAGCTACCAAATTTTGGGATAGATTATTTATATTGAAAAAATAAATGATATATCATCAATTTTTCAAGGTTCCTTTTTGAAATTTTTTCCTCAGAAAGTTAGTTGAAGATGGAGAAACCAAGATGGCGGCATAGGTAAACACCAGAGATTGCTGTCTCGCACAACCACTTCAAAAATACAACTAAAAGACGGAACGGACATCATCCAGAACCACAGGAAGGCTGGCTGAGTGGAAATTCTACAACTAGAAGGAAAGAGAAAAGCATACGGAGACTCAGAGGAGGCGCAGTACAGAAGTAAAATACTAAGATGCGGAGATGCGCGCGGAGTAGGCTAGCAGCTGAGGGCGCGGTTGTCGTTTTCAATCGGAAGGGAGTCTCAGGCTCTGAGCTCCAGTTCCAGGTGAGTCTCTAGGGACCCAGTCTCATACGGGAGAAGCGGGACTGTCTGGCATTGGTCAAATCCCCAGGGCAGCTTTCCCTCCGAGAGGCTTGCAGCGATTACTGGGACACTGAGAAGCAGAGCCTCTGAGGGCAAGACTGAGAGCAGCCATAATTGCTAACCCTGCCCTGTTGATCCTGTGGGACTCGCCCCACCCAAGCCCTGCAGGGAGACTTTTGCTGGATAGCCTCAGGCAAAGGCTAGATTAGCACCTCCCTAGAGATCCAGGAGCCAGGAAGCCCAGAGGTCAGAGTGGGACCATCCAGTTTGCAGCTCCATGGAACCATAAAAGACTCACTCAGGGGGCAGACTCAGTGAGCACCAAAGCCCCATCGAAGCAAGTCTAGCCCCAGAGGGGTGTCTCCAGCACAGAAGTTCTCCCACTGCAGACACAGCTGATTCTCAGAGCCAATTGGCCTGGAGGTCAATTCCTCACAGTGATAACTACAACAATCAAGGCTTAATTACAACAAGATTGTGCACAAAGCCCACAAGGGGGTGCACCAAGAGTGTCTACCTCAGGTAATGGGGACACTTAGCACAGAAAGGCACTCTATCGACACAGTGAAGCATAAAAAATGCCGAGACAAAGAAACAGGACACAAACGACAGAATTGGAGGAAAGCAAACTGCTGGATATAGAGTTCAAAACCACACTTTTAAGGCCTTTAAAGAATTGTCTAGAAGCCGCCGATAAATTTAATAAGGCACTCGAAAAGACTGGTGAGACCGCCAATAAATGTACTGAGATCTTCAAGAAGACTGGTGAGACCACTGATAAATGTAGTGAGATCTTCAAGAAGACTAGTGAAACCCTTGATGTTGTGATAAAGAACCAACTAGAAATTAAGCATACACTGACTGAAATAAAAAATATTATACAGACTCCCAACAGCAGACCAGAGGATTGCAAGAATCAAGTCAAAGATTTGAAATACGAAGAAGCAAAAAACACCCAACCAGAAAAGCAAAATGAAAAAAGAATCCCCCAAAAATACTAAGATAGTGTAAGGAGCCTCTGGGACAGCTTCAAGTGTACCAACATCCGAATTATAGGGGTGCCAGAAGAAGAGAGAGAGCAAGATATTGAAAACCTATTTGAAGAAATAATGACAGAAAACTTCCCCTACCTGGTGAAAGAAATAGACTTATGAGTCCAGGAAGCACAGAGAACCCCAAACAAAAGGAATCCAAAGAGGACCACACCAAGACACATCATAATTAAAATACCAAGAGCAAAAGACAAAGAGAGAATCCTAAAAGCAGCAAGAGAAAGACAGTCAGTTACCTACAAGGGAGTACCCATACGACTGTCAGCTGATTTCTCAACAGAAACTTTGCAGGCCAGAAGGGAGTGGCAAGAAATATTCAAAGTGATGAATGCCAAGAACCTACAACCAAGACTACTTTATCCAGCAAAACTATCATTCAGAAGTGAAGGCCAGATAAAGAGCTTCACAGATAAGAAAAAGCTAAAGGAGTTCATCACTACCAAACCAGTATTATATGAAATGCTGAAAGGTATCCTTTAAGAAGAGGAAGAAGAAGAAAAAGGTAAAGATACAAATTATGAACAACAAATACACATCTATCAACAAGTGAATCTAAAAATCAAGTGAATAAATAATCTGATGAACAGTATGAACTGGTGATTGTAATAGAATCAGGGACATAGAAATGGAATGGACTGATTATTCTTTGGGAGAGGATGGGCGGTGAGGGAAGAGATTGGACAATAATAGTGTACCTATGGATTAAGACAGTGGGTGGAGAGTGAGGGTGGAGGGTGGGGTGGGAACTGTGTGGAGGGGAGTTATGGCGGGAAAAAAGAGGAACTAGTGTAATAATATGAACAATAAAGATTTAATTTAAAAAAAAGAAAGTTAGTTGAAAACATACAAGTGAATGAAAAAACTATCTTTCTGTTGAGAAGGAATTTATTATCATAATTTTTGGCTGACATATAAATTACTCAATATATTTATTTATAATATAGGCTTACCCTCACCCATAATATAAATTGGTGATTGTTTGGTATCAAACCCCTATCATGAGACCTAAAAAAGTAAAATATAATTTCTCTGGTTTTTAAGATTTTTGTCAACTGATACAATGTTTCAAGCTATTAGAAGACATTGAATATCCTTTATAAAGCCCATGGAGATATGTGTTCTACTACGGTTGTCCTTGTGAACTTTTACATGATGAGCATTTTAACATTTTAAGTGAGAATATGAGTAAAATATTCCATTTAGTCTTAGCTTGATTCAATTTGACTTGATTTTTCTTGAGCAGTAATCAAATCCTGATATCATACCTCATTAAAAATATGCCCATGTTATACATATATTCAGTGTGAGTTTCAAAGCCTTGAACAGTTTCCTTAGTTTTAATTCTCAGTGAACTGCTTTAACCCAAGGGCTCTTAGGGATATTCAGAGTATCTCTAAGCCAATTTTCCTACCGGTTTCTTCTTGTCCCATTCCTCTTTGAGAACAAATGGGAGACAGCAGAAAAATGGGAGTATGGTTGGATGGCTCATTATGCCTCCCCAAGTTCTGTATAATTTTTGGGGTAAGAAAGTATATTTAGGATAGGGGGACAAGTTCAGGGTACTCTTGAAATGGTGGGCATGCCATCTAGGAGTAAAATTGCCACATATCCTATATAACAAAAGCCTAATATGCTAAGTGTCCAATAGTCCGTTCAACCAATCAAATCGTAATATGCTAATGATATGCTAAGGCAACTCGCTCGCTATGATGTTCACTGACCAGAGGGCAGATGCTCAACATGGGAGCTGCCCCCAGGGGGAGCACTACTCAGCCAGAATCCAGGCTCACGGCTGGCAAGCACAGTGGCAGTGGCAGGAGCCTCTCCCACCTTCGCAGCAGCGCTAAGGATATCAGACTGACAGCTTAGGCCCACTCCCCTGGGAAGCAGGCCTAAGTCATCAGTTAGACATCCCCCGAGGGCTCCTGGACTGCCAGAGGGTGCAGGCCGGGCTGAGAGACCCCTCCAAGTGCACGAATTTTGTGCACTGGACCTCTAGTCAGACAACTATAAGATAAAAACTATCAGTCTTGGGATGACTTGGTGTGACATAAGAAGTCACAGCTTTCAGACTTATATCAGAGAGGCATCTACTCTAAGACTCATCCCAGCCACTGAATGACCTTAGTCTGGAAGATGAAATGAGAATATTTGCTTTTAGTCCCACAAATTAACATATAATCTATTTTCTAATACACTAGAGAAAAGAGATGATATACGGAAAAGAAGAAAGAAATACATGTAAATGTATTTTAATATAATAAACTTCAAACTTTGTACTCTGAACAAACAGTCCATATTTATAAATAATACTTCCATATCATTCTTAAAGCAAAGTTGAAGTTCATTTTAAAGTACCACAAGTAGTAAAGGATGAAGTTTTGAAATAAATGAGGGTTTCTCCCAAATCCCCTACAACACTAATAATATGGAAAACCAAAATTTGGATATAAAAAATCATAATTCCAATTTTATTTTCTAAATTAAAAAATTTTGTCTAAGTTCTTATTGTATTATGCATTGCCATATATAATAATAAAAGTGTAATATGCTAATTAGACCAGATGTCCTTCCGGTGAAGCCGGGGCAGCAGCTGTGGAATTGAGGTAGCTGCTACATTTGTGAAGGCCTACTCTTGCACGAATTTCATGCATCAGGCCTCTAGTTTCTATATAATCATTTTAAAGAGAAACTCCTCTGAAGGAATTAACCTTAGAATCATTTAGTCTCATTGTAAATACTTTGAAATGCACTGCAGTTGTTTGATTTTTGACTGGTTTAAAATGTTCCAGTGCCAAATGACTTTGTGAGCAAACAAGCAAGGAAATATAATATGCCACATGTTAAAGAGTATGGATTTCATTTGATTAGCAAAGAGGGGAAACTCAAAGTGCTTATCATTAAAGTGAAATGATGAAATTAGTGATTTAGAAAATAACTGCTCTGAGTTCCACATAGAAACAGATTAAATGGAACAAGAATGAAATTGGAAATCCAGTTGAGAACTTTGATGTCAATGTAGAGACCAAGGTGGAATTTGGGAAGAGAAGGAAAAAAGATGTTAAGAATAAATACCTTGTGTCTGGCATGATTGTTAGGATAGATGGTGGTAGAAGTTACTGAGATGGTAACATAAGTAGAAGAGCAGTTTTATATAAGTAAAGATAAATTTGTTTTGGGTCTTCTTGAGAGTGAGACATCTGTAGGCTGTAAAGTGGAGATGACCAGTTGAATCTCAGAAGATTCAACATCTAAGAGGGTGACCAATCTTGCTGTTTGCCTGAACTATGGGTTTTCTTGGTAAACTGAGATAAATTGGTCATCTGCAGGCTATAGATATGGATTTGAGTATTGTAAGCATACAGATGTTGAATATGTACAGAATTGTCCTCATGCCACTCTTATCACCACATGGGTATATTTTGTTTTAGTACACAATACAATCATTTGCAACTTGCATTGCCACTAATATTTTGTGTGTCCAATTTTATATGTAAGATTTGATGTCCCCCCAATAAAATTTTAAGCTCCATATCAATAAGGATTACATCAGTGTTTTTCTTTCCAAAGACTCCAAATCAGGATATTGGAACTAAACTTTAGTAAATGGAACTGTTTAATTGATATAAAAAGTTAAGACCTAGGAGGCACCTATTTGAAAAAGAAAGAAGTAAATCAGAGAGCAGAACCACAAAGAGATACATCAAGTTCTTTAGAATTTTAGCTATTTTTAAGCAAAGGCTTCTGTAAGGATTGCAGGTATAAGGGTACATAGAATGAGATATTTCAAATTATAAACATTAAAGCACTTTTCATATATTTTTAATTAGCCATTGATAGTTGATTGTTACTTTTGTCTTTGAAGTATGTTTAGAACATACTTTCTATGAAGATACAAATAAGAACAAAACTGTTTAAATAGTGACGATAAAGTAATTTCCTAATTATTAAGAGTTAAAAGATTCACCTTAATAATATAATGTTAGGGAAACACTGAAATGTTAGCTCTGATGACCTTAATGAAACTTTACTTTCAACTATTTCAGTCCCTATTCTTAAACTCTGCATTTTGTAGATGTTTTTCATAGTTGTATAACTTTTGAATCTTCTAATCTGGGTTGAAACCATTTTTTTTCTCTAAGACTAGATGAGTGAGACTCAAAGTAGTTCCTTGCAGATGGCACAGTTTTTCATCGTTGTTTTTGTCTTAATAAAATAAATCTACCTGGGATTTGGTGTTGATATTTTTACCTTTGTATTTACACCACCATTTATAAAGCAATAATTTAATCCTAACTAAAAACTCATAAAATATATATTATCTCCATTTTTTAGAAGTGTAAATTTAGGCAACATTAAAAACAATAAAATATATAACAATAATTACAACTACCATTTATTGAGAATCTTTTATACAGCAAGCACTGCTATAAATTTGATACACATATCTATTTTACTATAATTCCATGAGGTAAATACTATCATCTCCATGCTACAATGAGAAAATTGAGGCTTAGAGAAGTTAATTAACCTGTCAGGTGAATTATATTGACAAGAGTTGAAATGTCTGACCTCAAAATTTATCTACACTAAGTTACTATAAATAATCTCTGTCCTTCAAAGTATTTGGTAAGATGAATGCCCAAAAATGCACATTACACACACACACACACACACACACACACACACACACAATTATAGTAACTTTCACATGGAAAAGCTTAACTATAACTGACTAGATGCTAGCTCTCCAGTTACCAAAGATTGTCCTAATCAAGGATTTTGCTTCTGCCATTATGCTCTTCTGCATAACTGCTCTCTTCTCCTGGATCTTCCTCAAAGAAAGCATACATATTGTCTGATACCTCTACAGCTACCATTTCATTCTCTGTTGTCTTTTAAAACTACACAAAAGTGTTAGGTAAATTCAGATTATCCTCTTCTTTACTCTATTTTCTCATCAATGGGCTCCATTTGGGATTCCATCTCCATCACTCCATAAAATGACTCAGTCAAGGTCATCAATGATCCCTTTCTGCCAGATAAGATAACAGCACCTTAAAGAATCTCTTGGCAATATTCATCAGGGTTAAATCCTTCCTTTTTTGTAATACTTTCAAATCCTGGTGCTATTTAACCAATCTTTATTCAGTGCCTATGTGCCAGAAATTATTCCAGGTTAAAAAACAACAACTAAAGTCCTTCCTTCATGGGGAACACAGACAACAGTATTGTAAATAAATGAACACAATTTATAGTGCATCAGATACTGCTTCTTGCTATGGAAAAATGAAGCAGGGAAGGAAATTAAGGAGAGCTGGGAGGTGTGGTTGCCATTTTAAACAGGATGTTAAGGAAATATCTGACTATAAGGGTGATATTTGAGCAAAGAACCTGAAGGAGGTGAGAGAAGAGGATAGGTTATCAGGGAAGAGTATTCCAGGCAGAGGGAGGAGCCAGTACAAAATACTAAAGTGGGAGAGGGCTAGCTGTGCTTGAGAGATGGTTATGAGGCCAGTGTGGAACAGGCAGAGTGGGTAAGAGAAAAAGATGGGATCAAAAAGACTAAAACCATTTTCTCTAAAAACAGGAACAAGACAGGGATATCCACTTTCACCATTCTTATTTAACATAGTATTGGAAGTCTAGCCACAGCAATCAGACAAGAAGAAAAACATAACAGGCATCCAAATTAGAAAGGAAGGAGTAAAACTATCATTATTCACAAATAATGTGAATTGTACATGATATTATACATAGAAAACCCTAAAGACTCCACCAGAAAACTTAGACTTAATAAATAAATTTGCCAAGGAAGCAAGATACAAAATTAATCCCTAGAAATCAATGGCATTTTTATACACCAATAATGATCTCTCAGAAAGAGAAACAACAACAAAACCAATCCCATTTACCATTGCAACAAAAATATTAAGATACTTAGGAATAAACTTAACCCAGGAGGTAAAACTTGTACTCGGAAAACTACAGGATGTTGAAAAAAGAGATAGAAGAAGATATAAACAAGTGGAAGAATATGCCATGTTCATGGATTGCTAGAATTAATACCATTAAAATGTCCATATTACCCAAAGCAGTCTATAGATTCAATGCAATTCCTATTAAAATACCAATGGCATATTTCATAGACCTAGAACAAATACTCTAAAAATTTATATGGAATCAAAAAAGACCTGGAATAGTAGCAATCTTGAGAAAGAAGAACAAAGTTGAAGGTATCACAATACCAGATAGCAAGTAATACTACAAAACCACTATAATCAAAATAGCCTGATACTAGCACAAGAACAGGCCTATAGATCAATGGAATAGAAGAGAGACCACAGAAATTGACCCAAACCATTATGCTCAATTAATATTTGACAAAGGAGGCAAGATCATATAATGAAGTCAAGATAGTCTCTTCAATAAATGGTACCGGGGCCCTATCTGGTTTGGCTCAGTAGATAGAGCATTGGCCTGTGGACTGAAGGGTCCTGGGTTTGATTCCAGTCAAGGGCACATGTCCAGGTTGCAGGCTGGATCCCCAGTAGGGGGCATGCAGGAGGCAGCCAATCAATGATTCTCTTTCATCATTGATGTTTCTAGTTCTCTCCCTCTCCTTTCCTCTCTGAAATAAATAAAAATATATTTAAAATATAAATAAATAAGATAAATGGTACTGGGGAAATTGGACAGTCACATGCAACTAGACCACCAACTTACACCATACACAAGAATAAACTCAAAACGGACAAAAAAGACTTAAATGTAAGTCGGGAAAACATGAAAATCCATAGGCAGCCAAATAAGGGAGACCACTGCATGGGAGAACATATTTGGCAATGATAAATCTGATAAAGGGTTAATATCTGTGAGAATAAACAAATCAACTTTTCTGTCAAAGAACAGTTTAGACAGCTGCCATGTTGGTCGCATGGCTTGCAGCTCCCCTGGAGGCCACCATCTTGAAATGCAAAGGCCAACCCCTCCCTTTGAATTAGCCAATTGGGAACGACTGTGCACCTGAGCTCCAATCAAGAGTAAGAGACAGGTCACACGGATCAGGGAATATAAAGCCAAGCAGACCGCCTGCTTGGTGTGCGTGTGATTCCAGACCATGTGTGTGCACCCTCTGCATAGAAGTAAAGATGTTTGCCTTGATGCCTGGCTCCTGAGTGCACTTCGTGTTCTACCAGGACCCCTGAATTGCTGGGCTTGCCTTATTTCTTACAATTTGGGGGCTTGTCCAGGATACTGTTTGTCATCACAGGTAAATTGGACCCCTCTCCTAAGGAGGTGCGCCCCACTGCCAAGTTGCGGCGACCTCAGTAAGGAGGGACAGCCATCACCCCTAGCCAACTATGAGCACGGGATCGAGAGTCAGCCAGCAATGCAAGAAGGACCCAAGCAAGACCTGCAGCAATCAGGTAACCTCATGCATGAGCCAAGGTGGGAAATTGGATTGAGTAATATTTTGGTGATTGGGTATCCTCAGAGGTCAGGTGTATGTGACTGGGATGTGTCTTGGACATTAAGTGAGTGCAGAGTTCTGATCTGTGGTTCTGTTCTCCCGCGAGGTAAGTGGCTAGAGAAGGACGAGGCAGATCTCGGGGAGTATGAGAAATCTTCGACATGGGGGTTGAGTACTTAGTCACAAGGGACCTGCCGAGGATGGGAAGCAGAAAGTCTAGGCCTAGGGAATACATTCCCCCAAAATAGTCCATTGGGAGAATGCTGAGATTCTGGGGAGGGGAAGTTCCCGAACCAAGGACAGAAGACATTGCTCTCCTTTAGTGGTTCTTAATTCAGGGAATTTTGCAGTGTACACACTTAGTGTTGCAGGGGCCTGTATGAGAGTGTTTGTTGATGTTTTATGGCTCTTTGCTGTTTGTTTAATTTGTTTAAAGATGGGGCAAGTCCCACTTTGGGGGAAGCCCAATTGTGCGTGGTGAGGCTGAACATGTGACAGAGATTGCAGAAACATCCCAGCAGCTGACAAGAATCCTTATTCTTGGAGATTCATCCTGCTCTCCTTGGCAGGGTATTGGCCTGCCAGAAACTCTTAGCTAGTGAGATTTCTGTCTGTGTGTCTGTATTGTAATGTTGACTTTTAGGGACTTTAGCTTGTTCTTCCCTGGTTTATGAATATAGAAAACCCTCCCTGTAGGCTTCATGCCACTCAGAACCAAAGGTCATTTTGCTCTGCTGGGTTAAGATTTTAAGATTCTAATGCAGCTTTGAAAATGGCTTTTAGATTTAAAAGCTGCAGAATAAAAGGCAGCCTTTGCAAAACTTGTGCAGGTGCTCTGAAAGGGGCAAGGTGGAGGAACTTGCAAAGCCCCAACCAGCATCATGTTCATTAAACATCCAGCATGCATTGTCGGTATTACAGGGGCCTGGGTGGTCCGGCACCTGCCTGTGATGTCACAAACCTACACAGGCTGGCAAAAGCAGAACTGAGACTATGGGGCCCGCACAGCTTGCTACTCCTGCGCCCTTGCAGTAAGAGAATGGGTGTGTGGTAGGTGTGTCCTCCCAGCATTTTCTCTACAATTCAAAGTATACCAATGTGTTAGCCAGATTGAAAAGGATTAATTCTGTGGTCTAGATCAAATCTTTAATGTTAAAACCGGTTTAAGCTTTGATAATCTTTAAATTGGGTATTTAACTGAGAGATAACTTTGTGACACCACAAGGACCCTGAGGTGACATAAAGATCTACTCTTTCCCTAAAAAGAAATATTTTTGAACTAAATTAGACCAATACAATATACTTAAAATTACATAAGAAATTAAGCTATGCAGGCTGGGTTGGACAATGCTTCCGTGATAATGGGCAGTTCTTGAATGAGGATGGACCACATTCCAAGGTTGGCTCCTGGGTCCCAGGAGCAAAAGACTCTGAGCCAGATTACCTTGTCCTTTCCTTGAACAGAAAGGGCAATCATGTTAACAGCATAAAAGTCCAGTACTTAAGAGGAGACTGACTGTGCTCTCTATTGGAGGAAGGGGGCAGTCCTCCTTCTCCCTGTAAAGTCAAAGAAGCCTAAAAGAGAACAAAGGCAATGAGACCCTTGTACTGCCTTGCCCTCCCTATGTGACCCAGGGATGATCTAAGGGAATAGCCAAGATAGCTATTTACAATACCAGCCTCCACCTCAGGAGGAGAGCTATCTTGATAAGGCTCCAACCACCATGAGGCCACTGCCACCACAATACAAATAGAAGTAGGATATAAGGGAATGAATGCCTGGGTGGAATGGATTAAATATTCTGTACACTCCCTAAATAAAAGTGACTGTTATGCTTGCACAGCAGGAAGGCTAGAGGCCCAAGTGGTCCCATTTCCATTCAGATGGACCTCAGACAGCAATGGGATGGAATGTGTGGTTGCCTTGTACCAGGAGGAAACTGCTTGGAGAAATGCTTCTTGTAAGACTCTTGCCCTGTTTTTCCCATTCAACAGAAGTAAAGAGCAAGAACCCCCCCAAAATGATCTGGCCCTGTCCTCCAACATAACTATACCTCCTGCCTCTCAAAAGGGGGAACAGTGCTCAGAGTTTATGAGAAATTTATCCAGAGGCAAAAATGGCCAAGTATCCTCAGAAGCCAATCATGCTGCAATGTCGCTACCTCGTGTTGATGTCCGGTGGTGTTATGGGGGACCCTTACTTGTGGCCCTGCCCAGCAAATGGAGTGGAACTTGTGCTCTGATACAATTGGCTATCCCTTTCACTTTGGCATATCGTAAACCTTGTTCAATGGACAGACAGACTACGGGTTCCAGGAGGGGTGCCAAAGGAGTTTAAGGCTAGAAATCAGATTGCCGCAGGATTTGAATCTGTTCTGTGCTGGTGGCCCACTGTAAACAAAGATGTGGTTAGATTAATTATATTTACTATAACCAGCAAAGGCTTGTTAACTATACTCAAGATGCAGTTAAAGGTATAGATGAACAGCTATATGCCAACAGCAGGATGACCTGGGAAAACAGGTTGGCCTTGGATACGATTCTGTCAGATAAAGGAGTAATATGTATAATGTTGGGGGCCAGTGTTGTACATTCATCTCTGACAACACAGCAAACAGACCGTTACTGAGGCCCCGTAGGCATTGGCAGCTTTAGTGATGTGTGAGCTGGAACCTGGGATAGAGGGTCCTTTCTCTGATGCACTAAAGCAGTGGTTGGCAAACTGCGGCTTTACAAACTGCAGCTCGTGAGCCACATGCAGCTCTTTGGCCCCTTGAGTGTGGCTCCTCCACAAAATACCAACTTCTGCGCATGGGCTACAAAGTTTCAATCACACTGTATGTGTGCGCCTGCACGTGGTATTTTGTGGAAGAGCCAGACTCAAGGGTCCAAAGAGCCCCATGTGGCTCACGAGCCACAGTTTGCCAACCACGGAACTAGAGCAATGGTGTCCACATTCACCCCTTTGATTAGAAGTTACAGTGATAGGATGTTACATCATCCCATGTATGGGGATGGAGGGTCTTATCCAAAGGTTAATTGAAACCGCATTGACCAAACAGCAAATTAGTCTTCTCCTAGACCAGTGATGGCGAACCTTTTGAGCTCGGCGTGTCAGCATTTTGAAAAACCCTAACTTAACTCTGGTGCCGTGTCACATATAGAAATTTTTTGATATTTGCAACCATAGTAAAACAAAGACTTATATTTTTGATATTTATTTTATACTAGAGGCCCGGTGCACAAAAATTTGTGCACTTGCGGGGGAGAGGGGGTCCCTCAGCCCGGCCTGTGCCCTCTCGCAGTCTGGGACCCCTCGGGAGATAATGACCTGCTGGCTTAGGCCTGCTCCTGGGTGGCAGAGGGCAGGCCCAACCCCTAGGTCCAGCCCCTGGTCAGGCTCTGAGCAGGGCCGATTGGGGAGTTGGGGCGCCACCCCCTGTCATGCACAGAGCAGGGTAGATTGGGAGGTTGCGATGCCACCCTTAGTCACGCTCAGGGTAGGGCTGATTGGGGGGTTGGGGCACCCCCCCGTCACACTCAAGGCAGGGTTGATGGGGAGGTTGCGGCACCACCCCCTGTCACGCACAGAGCAGGGCCCATCAGGGGTGTTGGGGCTCCATACCCTGTCACGCACAGAGCAGGGCCAATCAGGGGTTTGAGGAGCTCCCCCCTGTCATGCACAGAGCAGGGCCCATCAGGGGGTTGGGGAGCTTCCCCCTGTCACACACAGAGCAGGGCCGATCAGGGGGTTGGGGAGCTACCCCCTGTCACAGACAGAGCAGGGCGGATCAGGGGGTTGGGGCACCGCCACTGTCACACTCAGGGCAGGGCCGATGGGGAGGTTATGGCTCTACCTTGTCACACACAGAGCAGGGCCCGTGGGCGGGTTGGGGCGCCGCACCCTGTCACACACAGAGCAGGGCGGATCAGGGGGTTGGGGAGCTCCCCCCTATCAGGCACAGAGCAGGGCTGGTCAGGGGGTTGGGGCTCCTTCCCCTGTCACGAACAGAGCAGGGCAGATAGGGAGGTTGTGGCCCCACCCCCTGTCACACACAGAGCCGCAGGGCGATCAGGGGGTTTGGGCGCTGCCCCCGTCACGCTGATCCAGGTGCTGGGAGGTCTTGCGGCTCCACTGCTCCCAGTATTGGGAGGCCTCGCTGCTCCGCTGATTCTGGTGCTGGGAAGCATATTACCCTTTTACTATATAGGATAGAGGCCTGGTGCATGGGTGGGGGCCGGCTGGTTTGCCCTGAGGGTGTCCTGGATCAGGGTTGGGGTCCCCACTGGGGTGCCTGGCCAACCTGGATGAGAGGATGATGGCTGTTTGCAGCTGGTCACACCCCCTTCAGGGTGGGGGTCCCCACTGGGGTGCCTGGCCAGTCTGAGTGAGGGGCTGAGGGCTGTTTTCAGGCTGGCGGGTGACTGAAGCTCCCAACCTGTCCTTTTTTTCTTTTTTTTTTTATTCTGGGCCAGCTTTAGCTCTGAGGCTTGGCTCCAGCTCTGAGGCTGCTGAAAGCAGGTATCTGGTTTGTTTGGGTTCTATAATTGTAACACTGTTGCAGTCCTGCTCACTCCAGCTCTGAGATCCCGGCTGGCTGAAAGCAGGGATCTGCGTTTGTTCAATAATTGAAACAATTTTGTGGTCCTGCTGGCTGAAGCCCGGCTGGCTGAAAGCAGGTTTCTGGGGTTTTGTTTAGCTTCTATATTTGTAAGAATGTTTCTTAAACTGCAAGCTCAGAGGCCGGCAAGGCAGGCGGGGAACGCTGGCTTCCTCCGTCACTGAAGCAAGCAAGCCTCATGTTCGCTTCAAGCTGCCTGGCTGCCGGCCGCCATCTTGGTTGGCAGTTAATTTGCATATCGCCCTGATTAGCCAATGGGAAGGGTAGCAGAGGTACGGCTAATTACCATGTTTCTCTATTATTAGATAGGATATTTAAATGCCATTTAACAAAGAAAAATCAAGCAAAAAAATGAGTTCGCGTGTCAGAAGTGTCATAGGTTTGCCATCACTGTCCTAGACACTGTAGAGCATGAAAGTCAATGAAAGTTAGCCGAGTTTGAAGGAAAGTGTTTAAATAAAGAAAAGGGGGGAATTGTGAGAATAAACAAATCATCTTTTCTGTCAAAGAACAGTTTAGACAGCTGCCAGTTTGGATTGCATAACTTGGCAGCTGCCATGTTGGCCACATGGCTTGCAGCTCCCCTGGGGGCCACCATCCTGAAATGGCAAAGGCCAACCCCTCCCTTTGAATTAGCCAATTGGGAACGACTGTGCACCTGAGCTCCAATCAAGAGTAAGAGACAGGTCACACGGATCAGGGAATATAAAGCCAAGCAGACCGCCTGCTTGGTGTGCGTGTGCTTCCAGACCATGTGTGTGCACACTTTTGCGTAGAAGTAAAGATGTTTGCCTTGATGCCTGGCTCCTGAATGTATTTCATTTCTATCAAGACCCCTGAATTGGGGGGACTCGCCTTATTTCTTAACATAACCAAATTTATAAGGAACCCATACAACTTAACAAAAGGAAGACAAACAATCCAATTAAAAAGTGGGCAAAGGACCTAAATAGACAGTTCTCCAAAGTGGACATACGCATGGCCAAGAGACATTTGAAAAAATGCTCAAAGTCACTAATCATCAGAAAGATGCAAATTAAAACAACAATGAGGTATCACCTCACACCTGTCAGAATGGCTACCATCAACAAATCAACAAATGACAAGTGCTGGCAAGCATGTGGAGAAAAGGAAACCCTACTAATGGCTGTGGGAATGTAGACTGAAGCAGCCATTATGGAAAACAATATGGAGTTACCACAAAAAATTAAATATGGAACTGCCATTGACCTAGTGATCCCACTTCTACGAATATATCCTAAGAAATCTGAAACACCAATCAGAAAAATATATGCACCTCTATGCTCAGAGCAGCACAATTTACAATAGCTAAGATCTGGAAAATAGCCCCAGTGTCCATCACTAGATGAGTGGATAAAAAAGCTGTGGTTCATTTACACCATGGAATACTATGCAGCAGTAAAAAAGCAGTATCTCATCAACAATAAAAAATATATTACGAAAAAAGAAGGATCTATTACTCTTTGAGAGGAATAAGCTAAGTGAAATAAGCCAGTCAGAGAAAGACAAGTATCACATGATCTCATTCATATGTGGAATCTAATGAGCAAAATAAACTGATGAACAAAACAGATCCAGAGACAGAATCATGAAACAGATTGTCTAATCTCAGGGAGAAGGTGGGAGTGGGTGGGTGATTGGGAAGAGATTAACCAAAGAATTTGTATGCATATATTCATAATCCATTGGCACAGATAATAGGGTGGTGAAGGCCTGGGGCTGGGGGCGGGGTGGCTTAGAAGAGATCAATAGGGAAAAAAAGAGGACATATGTAATACTTTCAACAATAAAGGTTTTAAAAAAAAAAGATAATGGTGCAAACTTTTAAAGGCCTGGCAGTCATGGAAAGGTGTTGACCAAGGCCAGCAGAGTTGGGGACATAATACGAGTTTTTGAGCAGAGGAATTACATCTTCATCCTGATAAGTTTACAGATCCTCATGTTTCTTGAGGAAACAAAGGTGGAAGAAGGAAGTTGCTCTAGCAATTCAGGGTAAAGATGGAGGAGGTTTAGAGGTGGAAGCAATAGATGTGTTGAGAAGTTTTGAGTCTGGATCTACTTTGAAAAGAGAGGTACACAATTGACTAATATTAAAATGTTTTGATTTTTCTCCTGCATCACTGGCTGCTCTTTCTCAATTTCCTTTGCTGCCCTGTATTATGTTTAACCTCTAAATGTCCTCATGTTCAAGCTTCAGTCTTAGTTTTTATTCTATTTTTTGTCTATATCCCTATTCTAGGGGCTCTCCTTTTGTTCAGCAGTTTCAAATAACACCTACCTGCTGATAGCTACCCTACCACCCAGACCTTAATGTTTTCCCAAAATCTACACTGCCATATTTACCCAAATGATATCTACTACATGGATGTCTAGTAAACATTTTAAACCTAACATTTCCAAAACAGAATTTCAGTTCTTGCCCTTTGTCCCCAATTTTCATCCTTTGATCTTTTCTATATGTGTAATTCATTCAGATACACAGTCTAGAAATCTGAGTTTGATGTAATTCTAATTCCTCTTTTACCTCACATCACACATTCTATAAGTGAATAAGTTCTTAAGATTATACCTTCAAGTCCTGGCCGGTTTGGCTCAGTGGATAGAGCGTCGGCCTGTGGACTGAAGGGTCCCAGGTTCAATTCCGGTTAAGGGCATGTACCTTGGTTGCGGGCACATCCCCATTAGGAGGTGTGCAGGAGGCAGCTGATCGATGTTTCTCTCTCATCGATGTTTCTATCTCTCTATTCCTCTCCCTTCCTCTCTGTAAAAAATCAATAAAATATATTTAAAAAAAAAAAAAAAGATTATACCTTCAAGATATATGCATTATGCCCTGGCTGGCTTGCTCAGTGGTTAAAGAGTCAACCCACAAACTGAAGAGTTGTGGGTTCAGTTCTAATGAAGGCCATGTACCTCAGTTGCAGATTCCCCACTCCAACTGGGGCACTTGAAAGAGAAATTCAATTGATGTGGCTCTCTCACATGGATGTTCTATCTCCTATCTCCCCCTCCTCTGTCCCTTCCATTCTCTCTAAAATCAATGGAAAAAATATCCTGCAGTGAACATTAACAACAACAAAAAGTTATATGTATCACAGATCTGTCTCCTTCTCTTCATCTCTATCCCCACTACTGTCTGAGTTAATTCTTCTTTTACCTGAACTACTACCATAGTATCCAGCTTGTTGTCATGATTCTATTTTTGTTGGCTCAATCCACTCTTTGCATAACACACAGTAGGAAATGTTGTGGCTCTCCTGATTGAAATCCTTCAATGGCTTCCATTTTCTCATAATATAATCTTAAGGTTCTATGAGGTTTGCTTATATCTTTAATCTTGTCATACTACACCTTTCAAGCTTACTGTGCTCCAGAAACACCAGCATTCTTTCCCTTCCTGCATCACGATAATCTTATTTTGGCCTCAGGACCTTTGTACCTTCCATTCTCTCTGCATGAAATACTCTTGCCCTATATCCTGTATGTCTGGCCTCTTTCCCTTGGTCAGAAATCCACTGAAACACCATCTCCTCTCAGAAGCCTTACTTGACATTTGTATTTTAACTATGTTTTGTCCCAACCCCCAAGTGCTCTCTATTCCCTTATTGTCTCACTATCATTTACTGCTCTCTGAAATTATGTACCTTATTTATTTGTTTAATGTTTTTCCTCTCCCACTAGAGTGGAACCTACATAAGAACAGAATTTAGCATTTGTGTTCACTGTTGTACCTCTATGCCTAAAATAATGCTTGCACATTTAGGAGGCATATAAATATAATTCCACTCATATGTGGAATCTAATGAACAAAATAAACTAACAAACAAAATAGAAACACACTAATAAATACAGAGAACAGACTGACAGCTGTTACAGGAGAGGAGTTGGGGGCTAGGTGAAAATGGTGAAGGGACTAAGCAAATAAAAACAAACTCATGGACACAGACAACAGTATGGTGATTACCAGAGGAAAAGGGGGGTGGGGGAAGGTAAAGGAAGGTATAAGGGAGATGAATGGTGATGCAAGGAGACTTGATTTGGGGTGGTAAAACACATAATATAATATACAGATGTGTTATAGAATTGAAAGCTTAAAACCATATAATTTTACTAACCAATTTCACTCCAATCCTATATAATCAAAGGGTAATATGCAAGTAGACTGAACGGCAGAATAACCGAACAACCAATCAAAGCGTAATATGCTAATGAATGCTAAGGCTGCTCAACCACTTGCTATGATGTGCACTGACCATGAGGGGGCAGACAGTCAACTGGTCAACCAGTTGCATGACATGCACTGACCACCAGGGGGCAGATGCTCCGACCAGTAGGTTAGCTTGCTGCTGGGGTCCGGCCGATCTGGACTGAGCAAGATGGGTCGGACATGCCCTGGAACCCTCCCGCGGTCCCTCCCCAGCTTGATTGCACACTGGTGGGGTCCCTCAGCCTGGCCTGCAACCTCTCGCAATCCGGAACCCGTTGGGGGATGTCGGAGAGCCAGTTTCAGCCCAATCCCACAGGCCACTCCCCTTGGGAGGGCGCCAGACACAGGGCTCATGGCTGGTGAGCACTGCTGTGGCAGCACAAGCCTCTCCTGATCAGGAATGATTAGGGTGCGAGCCTGTGGCAGGCACAGTGGGGCCAGGATGAGAGGGAGCGGCAGGTAGGAGCTACAGGCGACATTGGACTGCAGGTTTCAGCCTGATCTTTGCAGGCCACCCAGAGGGATCCCACCCGTGCACGAATTCATGCACAGGGCCTCTAGTAAATTCAATAAACAAGAAAAATACACTATTGAATGAATAAATATTATTCAACTTATTCTACACTATGAGAAAGATTATGGTATATGGACTACATGTAAAACAGATGCTAAGTAGAACAAACAACTTGGAAGCTCAGTTAGGTTAGATAACTTTAAGCTCTCTCAACTCTGTGATACATCTCTCTGATAAAAAAAAAAATTAGACATTCTGGCTCATTTTCACTGAAATATTCTCTAGATCAGGACTGTTTTAAGAGCAACACTGTTATTTTGGCCAGGTGTGTCTCTGCCTCAGAGTGAACCTGATCAGCCTTCTCTGTGCTTGTCTGATACCTTGGGCACCACAGAGGCTGAGGACCAGAGAATGACTTATGTAAGCCATCTAACTTCAGGGAGCCCCATGTTTTCTTTACAATAACATTGCAGAAGACAGCATGGTGAAGACAAACGGTCCCTGATGCCTCTGACTCTTAGACCAAAGTCCAAAAGAACCACATTAAATGAACTTATTGAGCTCCGCTCTACATCTTCACAGCAGGTAAAGAGGCCAGTTTGAATATCAAGAGGTAATATAAAATTTAGGTTTAAGTGCCTTGTATATAAAATAGCCATTATTAAGTGAGTATCTTACTTCCCATCTCCTTTTGTCTAATTGCTAGGGAATACAGGAACTACATGTGCACGCTGAGCAGCTGCAATGTTTCATGAAGTTGAACATGCCCAATTTTAAGGTTCTGGAGTTTAAGTTTATACTCTTAAAATATATGTTTTATATCAACCTGTTTAGTCCAGCTGGGTCTAGAATCTCTTTCTCTACTCATTACCAAAAGGCAGTTTTTACTTTGAGATTTTCTGTGGTTGTTATTTTAGTTTTTGATGCACTAGAGGAACATGCCTTAGAATAAATAAAACACACACTACTAGTATTTTTTTCTCTCATTGACGGAAAAGTACTTTAGTGTGAAAACAATTTACAGTTTGTAAATTCCAAATTCATTATTACTAAGTGAGCTGTGCAAGTTATCTAAACCTTTAAATTTGAGAAACTATTTCTCTTAATCTCTCTGATGCTATCAACTCTGAGAAAAGCTCTGCAGCTCAATGTTGTTGTTTTTGTCTCCTTCTCATTTGTTGCAAACTACAACACTAATGGTAACTATTCAGCCCCATTGTTTCTGTGACTGCTTTTGTCTGATCAGAAAAAATTGTCATATGTTCATTGAACAACAGTGAGTATCCACCCTCACAGTTTATTTTTAGTCCCTTCTATTGGCATCTGTAGCTAACGCCATTTTGACAATTTGCTCCTCTTGGCTTTTACCAAAGATTATGTTTTCCACCCATCTTGGTACTTAACATGACTAACCTCTTTCTTTTAAACTGTTTTTTTTTTTTTGGCATCACAGTCTATATAAACATTTACACTAGTACAAGACAACAGTTATTATACTACTACATTTTCATTTCTGAATGCTACATGTTGCAATTTACTCCTTTGACTTCTTAGATAAGTTCTTGGAATATAAAGACTCTTTTAAAATTTATACTTAGATATCATCCTATATAATAAAAGCCTAGGTGGCAGGAAGCACTCAGTGATGTTGTCACAAGATGGCCGCCACAAGATGGCCACCACAAGATGGCCAGCAGGGGAGGGCAGTTGGGGGTGACCAGGCTGGCAGGGAAGGGCAGTTGGGGGTGAGATCAGGCAGGCAGGGGAGTGGTTAGGGGGTGGTTAGGCTGGCAGGCAGAAGCAGTTATGGACAATCAGGCAGGCAGGCAGGCAAGCGGTTAGGAGCCAGCAGTCCTGGATTGTGAGAAGGGTGTCCGACTGTCGGTTTAGGCCCGATCCCACCTAAACCGGCAGTCGGACATCCCCCAAGGGGTCCCAGATTGGAGAGGGTGCAGGCCGGGCTGAGGGACAACCCCCATGCATGAATTTTGTGCACAGGGCCTCTGGTATAGAAATATATTTATAGATAAAAAAACATATTAATGTTATAAACATTTTACCTGAATGGTTTTAAGCACATTAAAAGTTTAAAATATAAAAATATTTTCAATGTTCTAAAAGTTATATTAAAATTGGTGATTATCTTTTTGAAAGAAAGTAATTGTTTTCAGATACTCAGATAAAAACACTATGAAGGAGCTTTAATTCGAAGTATAAAGAGCAGTTACGGGACAGGAGTAAGGTGTTAGGATTAGATTAATCCACGATAGAAAAACATAAAAAGCATTCTGTGATTTAAAAGGGTATTATCATTGAATTTTTACATAGATTAATAGCACTACATTGCTCTTTAAATTTTCTTCCTTATTTTACTTTTTCATAAGGTGAGCTAAGGAAATGTACTAGTATACAGTGGGACCTTGACTTACGAGTTTAATTCGTTCCGTGACGGAGCTCATAACTCAAATTACTCGTATGTCAAATCAATTTTCACCATTACAATGAATTGAAATGCCATTAATCCGTTCCGGACACCCAAAAAACACCTCAATTGTTTTGTTAAATGTTTTTAAATAAGAAAAATGTATTTAAAAATAACGAATATTGTATAAAAACACAATACTGAACAATAGAATGTAGTGCAATAAACTTGTTTTATTAAGTTTAATGTACAGTATTTACCTTGGAGATCAAACGACTTAAAGATGCTGATGGAGTTGGAGGAGAAAGGCTGAACTGAATAACTGAATCTTCTTTGCTGATTTTTGCTCTTTTTGCCATGCTTTCATCACTTTCATCTACAGGAGTTTTCGATAAAAACCTGTCCAATGAGATCTGTTTCATCCTCCCTTTCAGAATATTTCTGAAATGAGTTAGGCAAGTGTCATTAAATAGCTCCATCGCACACCCAATTGCAATTTTTTTCTGGGTGTTTCTTTTGAATAAAGTCTGAAAGTTTCTCCCACATTCCCAACATTTCCTTTATCTCACTTATAGAGATAACCTCCTCCTCCTCCTCCGTGTCATCTATTTCCTGCAAAACCTCCGTGTGCTGCTGCGTCTGTAGTTCCTTTAGCTCCTGCGTTGTCAGTTCCTTGGAGTGCTCTTCGATGAGCTCGTTGATGTCACCTTCCTTTATATCCACGCTCGCTGCCTCACCATGTCCAACAATGGAGTGAATGCCGGTCTTCTTTTTAAAATTTTCGAACCAGCCCCGACTGGCTTTAAATGGCTCGCCCGATGCCTTGTCCATTGAAGTGCCTGGGGTCTGCTGCGGCAAATCAGCGTAAATAGCTCGTGCCTTCTTGCAGATTATAACCTTTCTCATGGTATCTCCTGCTAGCTGCTTCTCCGTTAACCACACCATTAGCAGCTTCTCCATATTTTCATGGATAGATGTCCGCTGTTTAGAAATTATTTTAACGCCCTTGGTTGGAGTTGTAGCCTGTATTGACTCTTTCTGTTTCAGTATGGTGCAGATCGTAGAAGTGCTACGCTCGTACTGCTTTGCAAAGTCGATTACATGCACACCTTGGTCATGTTTTTCAATAATTTCTTTCTTTAATTCAATGCACATCATCCGCTTCTTCTTCTCAGCACTGTCCTTCACACTTAGTTTCTTCAGATCCATGGTTGAAAAAACAAAGTTTTGCAAAATAACTGCAAGCACAAATGCGAGCACAACACTGATGCTTCAACTAAGAGCTAACCGCTTAAAGTGAATGAGTGAGACACGTGATGCTGGGCTGATGTTGTGGCATTCACTGTGACGTTCACTGCGCCAACTAACAATGGGGTATCTGAAGCTGGCTCGTAACCCAAATTTTAGCTAGCAATTCAAAGCAAAAAATCGACCCAGAGATGGCTCGTATCTCGAAAAACTCGTTAGTCGGGACATTCGTAAGTCAAGGTCCCAATGTATATATGAAAACTTAGAAATTAATAAGTTTGGTCCATTGATCAATTTTACATGGAAAATAGCCAGGCTTTGTGTTAAAATACAGTATAAGAACATATGTATTTGCCTAGAGTTTCCAAAAGTGCACACACCCTTATCTTTCACAGAATTAAGTCATCTTGAACCTCCATGCCTATGAATAGAGTCACTGGGGCAAAGTCCTTCAGAATGTAGATAGGTGTATCTCTTTATTGGAGAATATGGAAATTTGAAAACTTTTTGCACAATTCCAATTTGGCCTAGATGATAAGTGAACCAATTTATGGTATTTACACATTTTCTTAAAAGTAATCATTACGCTATATAGGGCATTTATCATTTGCAAGCTTCTTTAAAAACATTTGCTATAAATGTTATTATCCAGCAACAATATTTGGCTGGATTGTTGTCAATAAATCACTGACATCCCTTTTTTAAAAATTTTTTTTATTGCTTAAAGTATTACAAAGAGTATTAAATATGTCTCCTTCCCCCCCCCCTTGAAAATCCCCTGGCCTCCCCTACCCCCCAGTTTCTTATGTCCATTGGTTATGCTTATATGCACGCATACAAGTCCTTCGGTTGATCTCTTACCCCCACCCCCTCCGGCCCCCCAACGCTCCCCGGCCTTCCCGCTGTAGTTTTAAAGTCTGTTCGAGGCAGCTCTGCCTCTGTATCTATTTTTGTTCATAAGTTTATAATGGTCTTTATTATCCATAAATGAGTGAGATCATGTATTTTACCTACATTGACTGGCTTATTTCACTTAGTATAATGCTCTCCAGTTCCATCCATGCTGTTGCAAATGGTAAGAGTTCCTTCTTTTTTACAGCAGCATAGTATTCCATAGTGTAGATGTACCACTGTTTTCTAATCTATTCATCTACTGATGGGCTCTTAGGCTGTTTCCAAATCTTAGCTATGGTAAATTGTGCTGCTATGAACATAGGGGTGCATATATCCTTTCTGATTGGTATTTCCGGTTTCTTGGGATATAGTCCTAGAAGTGGGATCACGGGGTCAAATGGGAGTTCCATTTTTAGATTTTTGAGGAAACTCCATACTGTCTTCCATAGTGGCTGCACCAGTCTGCATTCCCACCAGGAGTGCACGAGTGTTCCTTTTTCTCCACATCCTCTCCAGCACTTGTCGTATGTTGATTGGTTGATGATAGCCATTCTGACAGGTGTGAGATGGTACCTCATTGTTGTTTTGATTTGCATCTCCCAGATGATTAGTGACTTTGAGCATGTTTTTATATGTCTCTTGGCATTCTGAATGTCCTCTTTTGAAAGGTGTCTATTTAGGACCTTTGCCCATTTTTTATTGTATTGTTCATCTTCCTTTTGTTGAGTTATATGACTTCCAGATAAATGTTGGAGATTAAACCCTTATCAGTGATAACATTGGCAAATATGTTTTCTCATGCAGTGGGCTTTCTTGTTATTTTGTTGATGGTTTCTTTTGCTGTGCAGAAGCTTTTTATTTTGATGTAGTCCCATTTATTTAATTTCTCTTTAGTTTCCAATGCCCTCGGATCTGTATCGGTGAAGAAATTGCTTCTGCATATGTCTGAGATTTTGTTGCCTTTGGATTCTTCTAGTATTTTTATGATTTCCCATCGTATATTTAAGTCCTTTATCCATTTTGAGTTTATTTTTGTGTATGGTGTAAGTTGGCGGTCTAGTTTCATTTTCTTGCATGTACCTGTCCAATTATCCCAACACCATTTATTGAAGAGACTATCATGACTCCATTGTATGTTCTTGCCTCCTTTGGCAAATGTTAATTGAGCATATTGGTTCGGGCAGATTTCTGGACTTTCTATTCGATTCCATTGATCTATATGTCTGTTCTTGTGCCAGTACCAGGCAGTTTTGAGAACAGTGGCTTTGTAATACAGCTTGATATCTGGTATTGAGATCCCACCTACTTTGTTCTTTCTCAGGATCATTGCAGCTATTCGGGGTCTTTTTTTATTCCAGATGAATTTTTGGAGAGTTTGTTCTAGGCATGTGAAATATGCTGTTGGTATTGTAATGGGAAGTGCGTTGAATTTATAGATTGCTTTGGGTAGTATGGAAATTTTAATGATGTTGATTCTACCAATCCAAGAACATGGTATGTTCTTCCATCTCTTTATGTCTTCCTCTATCTCTTTTTTCAATGTCCTGTAGTTTTCTGAGTAGAGGTCTTTTACCTCTTTAGTTAAGTTTATTCCTAGGTAGCTTAATTTTTTTGGAGCAATGGTAAATGGGATTGTTTTTTTAGTCTCTCTTTCTGCAAGTTCACTATTGGTATATAGAAATGCCATAGATTTCTTGGCATTAATTTTGTATCCTGCTACATTGCCGAATTCTTTTATTAAGTCTAATAGTTTTTTGATGGAGTCCTTAAGGTTTTTTATGTATAATATCATGTCATCTTCAAATAAGGACAGTTTTACTTCTTCTTTTCTTTTCCAATTTGGATGCCTTTTATTTCTTCTTCTTGTCTGATTGCAATGGCTAATGCTTCCATTACTATGTCGAACAGGAGTGGTGAGAGTGGGCATCCCTGTCCTGTTCCTGTTCTTAGGGGAAATGGTGTTAGATTTTGTCCATTGAGTATGATGTTGGCTGTGGGTTTGTCATATATGGCTTTTATTATGTTGAGGTATGATCCTTCTATTCCCACCCTGCCGAGAGTTTTATCAAAAATGGGTGTGGTATTTTGTCAAATGCATTTTCTGCATCAATTGATATGACTATGTGATTTTCTTCTTTCAATTTGTTTATGTGATGTATCACGTTTATTGATTTTGGGATATTGTACCATCATTGCATCCCTGGGATAAATCCTACTTGGTCATGGTGTATGATCTTTCTGATGTACTACTGGATCCGATTTGCTAAGATTTTGTTGACGATTTTGGCATCTATGTTCATGAGGGATATTGGCCTGTAATTCTCTTTCATTGTGTTGTCTTTCCCTCGTTTTGGTATTAGGGTGATGCTGGCTTCATAGAATGAGCTTGGAAGTGTTCCTTACTATTGGATTTTTTGTAGTAGTCTGAGGAGGATAGGTTTTAGTTCTTCCTTGAATGTTTGGTAAAACTACCCTGTGAAGCCATCTGGTCCTGGGCTTTTGTTTGCTGAAAGCTTTTTGATGACTGCTTCAATTTCTTCCATAGTTATTGGCCTGTTGAGATTTTTACATTCTTCCTGATTGAGTTTTGGAATGTTGTATTTTTCTAGGAATATGTCCATTTCCTCCAGGTTGTCTAGTTTGTTTGAGTAAAGTTGTCCATAGTATTTTTTAACAATCATTTGTGTTTCTGTGGGGTCTCTTGTTATTCCGCCTCTATCATTTCTGATTTTGTTTATTTGGGTCCTCTCTCTTGGCTTCCTGGTGAGCCTGGCTAGAGGTTCATCAATCTTGTTTATTCTTTCAAAGAACCAGCTCTTGGTTTCATTGATTTTCTGTATTTTTTTTTGGTCTCTATGTCATTTATTTCTGCTCTAATCTTTATTATCTCCTTCCTTCTGCTCACTCTGGGCTTTTCTTGTTACTCTCTTTCTAATTCTTTAAGATGTAGATTTAGATGATTTACTACCATTTTTTCTTGTTTGTTGAGATAGGCCTGTAGAGCTATAAACTTGCCTCTCAGGACTGCTTTCATTGTGTCCCATAGGTTTTGGATTGTTGTGTTTTCATTGTCATTAGTTTCCAGGATGTTTTTAATTTCTTCTTTGATCTCATTGGTAACCCAATCAATATTTAATAACATGCTATTCAGCTTCCAAGTGTTTGAGTATTTTGAGTTGTTCTTATTGTAGTTTATTTCTAATATTATGCCCTTGTGGTCTTAGAAGGTGCTTGGTGTGATTTCAATCTTCTTGAATTGGGGGAGACTTTGTTTGTGACCCAATATGTGGTCTATTTTTGAAGATGTCCCATGAGCACTTGAGAAGAACGTATATTTTGTGGCTTTGGGGTGAAGTGTTTTGAAGATGTCAATTAAGTCCATCTGATCTAGTGAGTCATATAGGATTGCTGTTTCTTTGCTGATTTTTTTGTCCAGAGGATTTAGCCAGTGATGTCAGTAGTGTATTAAAGTCCCCTACTATGATTATACTGTTGTCGATCTCTCCCTTGATATCTTCCAGGAGTTTTCTTATGTATTTGGGAGCTCCTGCATTGGGTGCATATATGTTTATCAGGGTCATATCCTCTTGTTGTATTGATCCCTTTAGTGTTAAGAAGTGGCCTTCCTTATCTCTTGTTTTGGCCTTCACTTTGAGGTCTATTTTGTCCGATATAAGTATTGCTACCCCAGCTTTTTTTTCATTTCCATTTGCCTGAAAGATATTTTTCCATCCCTTCACTTTCAGTCTCTGTGAGTCCCTTCTTCTGAGGTGGGTCTCTTGTAGACAGCAAATAAATAGGTCATGTTTTTTTATCCATTCAGCCACTCGATGTCTTTTGATTGGACCATTTAGTCCATTTACGTTTAAAGTTATTATTGAAAGGTACTTGTTTGTAGCCATTTCTATTTTTTGTGTCAGTTTTCTTTCTGAGCTTTTTATTTCTTCTTTTTACACCAGTCCCTTTAGCATTTCTTGCATTGCTGGCTTGGTGGTGATAAACTCCCTTAGCATTTTTTTGTCTGTGAAGCTTCTTATTTCCCCTTCAATTTTGAATGATATCCTTGCTGGATCGAGTATTCTTGGATTCAGTCCTTTGCTTTGCATCACTTTGTAAATTTCTGACCTTTCTTTTCTGTCTTGATGTGTTTCTGTTGAGAAATCATTTGATAATCTGATGGAGGATCCTTTGTAGGTAACTCTCTGTTTCTCTCTTGCAGCCTTTAAGATTCTCTCTTTGTCTTGTACATTTGCCATTGTTATTATGACATGTCTTGGTGTGGGTCTTTTGGGGTTCATCTTGCTTGGGACTCTCTGTACTTGTGTAACTTTTTTCTTCCCCATATCTGGGAAGTTTTCTGTCATTATTTCTTCAAATAGATTTTCTAAGTGCTGCTCTTCTTGTCCTTCTTGCAGCCCTATTATGCATATGTTACTTCGTTTCATGTTGTCCCAAATCTCCCTTAGGCTCTACTCCTGCTTTTTAATTTTTTTCTCCAGTTGCTGTTCAGATTGAGCTTGTTTTTTCTGCCTTATCTTCTAACTCACTAATTCGATTCTCTGCTTCTTCTAATCTGCTGTTGAAACTTTCCATGGTGTTTTTGATTGTAGCTATATCACTTCTCATTTCTTCCTGATTCTTGCATAGGTTGTTGATTTTCTCATCCATCCGGTGAATAAATTGTACAACCATTACTCTGAATTCTTTTTCTGTCATGTTGCATGCTTCAACTTCATTAATTTCCTTTCTTGGTGACTCCTCATTGTCTTTCCTCTGGGTGTTGTGTCGTCTCTTCATTCTGATTATCTCCTGATGGTTCAAAGGTCGAGTTGCGTGGGCCTGGGCCGTGTGCAGTGGGAGGCTCCCACCACCCTAGTGTCACTGAAGAGCTCTAACACTAAGATATGTGGTTGTTGTGGGTTGGTGGGAACCAGACTGGCTCAGAGTCAGTGTTGCCAGCGCTCAATGTGGCCTCATGCGCGCCCTTAGAATCAGGGACCCTGCCTGCACAGTGCTGAAAAAGAGACCCCCCTGGAGCGTGTTGAAAATCAGTGCCCCCTAGAGTGCACCAGGAGTCAGAGTTCCCCAGGAATTCAGTATTAGAGTCTCTGTTGTTTTGCGCGACCTCGCCTTGAGAATCAGGGTCCCAGTGTGCCCTTGCACCAGGAATTGGAGTCACTGGCTCTTAGTATGAATGCACAGGGAATCAGGATCTCAGGCGCAGGTGATAAGAAACACAGTCAAGTCACTGGTGCTTGGTGCTGCCTCCTGCCCAGAAAATCGGGGTCCCTGGGCCCGTGCTATGCGGGACAAATTCCTGGTGTTCGTGCAATTGCTCCCAGCCCAGGGCTCCGATGCTGGCAGTGCGCATAGGATCAGTTCCAGGTGTTTGCGAGTTTGCTCCCAGCCCAGGGCTCCTGGAGCAGGCAGTGCGAGTAGGATCAGTTCTTGGTGTTTGCTTGTTTGCTCCCAGCCCAGGACTCCTGAACCAGGCCCTACACAGGATCAGTTCCAAGGTGCTTGCACACTTCCAGGCTAAAGTTCCTGTGGCACTGAGTCCCAGGCAAGGGGTGGGTCTATCAGTTACTATGGTGCTGCCCGCGAGTCTGCGGGAAGGGGGGATGGGCTCTGTTACTCACGGATCTGCTGCGGGGATTTCTGAACTTTTGGTGTCTGCAAGTCTGTAGCTGTGGTCACAGGTCTCTGTCCCCGGTGGCTGCAGGGTCCTGGTATGCATCTGAGATCAGACTGGGTGGTGCTGAGGCCAGGATCCTAGTCTCAAGCAGGTCTGTTTCCCAGAGCGAAGCCTGATGGGACCAAGAGTTTTATAGGGGGGTGGAGTAAGGGTGGGAGAGGGGACTGTGGGCCCTGACGATTGGCCATGCGCAAGTCGGTGTCTCATTACACAGGATGTGGTCATAGTGATGGCATGCACTTCCCTTGATTATCATTGGTTAGTCCAGAGAAATCCTGGGTTTGGCTAGCAGAGGCTTCTTCAGGGAAGAAGCCTTTGGTGAGCACATGGCCCTGCCCAAAAATGGAGGACCCAGGGTAAGATGGAGGGCACTGTCCCTGCCCCTTCACTGAGAATGCGGGGAAGTGCGGGGGCCGAGTGTCTGCAGGTTTGAGATCTCGCCCTTTCATTCCCCCCTTGTCTTGAAACTTCCGGCTCAATCATGAGACGGACTGCATTTCTATTCCACCAGAACTATTAACTGAACTATCCCTATAAGCTTAACGAATGGTTCGGGGGAAGAGAAAGAAACCATTTTAGATTTAACAACTTCTATTGAAATAGGATTTTTCTCCTTATGTAATTCCTCCAAAATCTGGCAATACGTGAAGGGATTTATTCCCTCCTGGAAGGCACTTAAACATTCTGTATTGCCAAGAGGATCCCAATTGTCTACAGCTGTTGTCTGAGATCTCCGTTCAAGCTGGGTTCATGAAAAGCTGGTACCATGGATCTGTCTCTTGCCCAATGGCGTAAGCTGGGCCCTCTCTGGAGAAGAAACCTGGGTTTCCCAAGATATGTGATCAATGCCGGGGCCCCGCCAGCAGGCGAGGGGAATCCAAGGCAGGTGCTGGGCGTGGAGGCCACAGGGGCATAGGCTAACAAGGAGACGGAACTGAAACTCACATCACCCTACTTTGCCCAGAGATGGCTGGTAGTCAAAGATGGGTAAGACCCCACAGGGTGGGGCAACCTAAGACAAGCACAGCCAGGGGCCAGTAGAAGAGAACTTGGGGTTCAACAGAGGTGGGGCACAGATCCTCACCCCCCCAATGGTGCAGGGGCTTGAACACTCGCCCCTTCTGAGGAAGGTCTCTTGTCCCCATGGCTGCTTCTTGCTTCCCATGCCCAGCCCAGACCAGGAGCCAAATAATAGAAGAGACTTGGTCCAGCTGAAAATGGTACCCAGAAAAACGAATGCTTAGTTTAATGGACTCTAAATTTAAACCTAGCTTAACAAACATGAATGCTTAAGCCTCCTCAAGGAATCTTGATTTGGCTTTTTGATAGCCATGGAGGAATTTTAAGAAGAAAAATCCTATTTCAATAGAAGTTGTTAAATCTAAAATGGTTTTTTTCCCTTCCCCCAGACCATTTGTTAAGCTTATAGGGATAGTTCAGTTAATAGTTCTGGTGGAATAGAAATGCAGTCCGTTTCATGATTGAGCCAGAAGTTCCAAGACAAGGGGGGAATGAAAGGGCGAGATCTCAAACCTGCAGACACGCGGCCCCCGCACTTCCCCACATTCTCAGGGAAAGGGGTGGGGACTACGCCCTCCATCTTACCCTGGGTCCTCCATTTTTGGGCAGGGCCATGTGCTCGCCAAAGGCTTCTTCCCTGAAGAAGCCTCTGCTAGCCACACCCAGGATTTCTCTGGACTAACCAATGATAATCAAGGGAAGTGCACACCATCACTATGACCACATCCTGTATAATGAGACACCGACTTGTGCCTGGCCAATCGGCGGGGCCCACAGTCCCCTCTCCCGCCCTTACTCCACCCCCCTATAAAACTCTTGGTCCCATCAGGCTTCGCTCTCTCGGCCACTTGGCTTGCCGTTGTGTCGGTGAGTGTGGTGGACAGGGAGCTCGAGCTAGCTTGAAATAAAGGACTCTTTGCTTTTGCATCGGACTGGCTGGCTCCCTGGTGGGCTCTTGGGAATCTTGAAATCTGGGCATAACACACACACTCTCCCTTCACCCTCTCACTCACTCACATCCTCTCCCTCACTTCTGTCCTGCCAGCCACCATCTTTTCTGAGCCGGTCTATGGTATTTTGATCTGGCAGTCTTAGTAGACCAAGACAGTATGTGTTAATTTTGAGATGTCTTCTATAAACCAAGTAGGGAGTTGAAAAGTATTACAGATTGCCAAGTAGAAATTTGTGGAATCTCAGGAATCTATAAATTTCTATTTGTAAAATGTTGCTGAAGGATTTAAATCTGAGCATTTACAGAATAAGTACAAATGACCAATAGACAAATATTATTTGTTACTAATAATAAAAATAAAAAGTCAGAGAGCTTTTGTAAGTATTATGGGGAGTTCATAGAAAAGGGCTCTCACATTAATATACTGCTTTTGTGATTTTAAATGGGTACACTATTTCTTGAAACCAAATTGACAATTTGTACTAAAAACAGAAAAATGTGTATAGCCTTTGAATAAAGTGCGTTCACTTCAAGAAATGTATTTTAAGAACATACTTAAGAAAATTAATATAGATACATCAATTAGCATAGTACTTGGCACATAATATGTATTTGATAAAATACTTTATACATACATGTGCTTGCATACACACCACATAAATACTTGTGCCAGCCAATGTGCTAAGTTATGAGTGCTCAATGATGACAAGTCCCTGCCCTTGAGAAATTAAAGTTTAGTGCTGGAGAGATATTAGAAATACAAACTTGGCAACTGTCGCAAGTGGTATATAAAGGAGATATGAGTACCTTTAACAGAGGAATTGAGCACAAAGAGATTAAAGATGACTTTTCACAGGAAGGTCCTTTTAAGGTGAAAGCTGAATGATGAACATATGTTAATCATAAGAAGGAAGAAAGCATGTTTCAAGCATGTGCAAACGTCCTGAGGTAGGAAGAGGGAATTACAGGAAACAATTGTTGTAGGAATGGCAAGAGAGGGAAGAATGTGGTGTGCAGTGAGGCAGAAGAGGGTAAGAAAGCATCAAAGTTCTCTCAATTATTTCCCCCCTAGAGTTTTGTTCTTTTGAAAGGTTCTCTTTCACACTTTAAAGAGTTTTAAATATAAGAAGAATTGCCTTTGGAAATGATTACTTGAAATGTAGAGGGGGGGAGGGGAATAGGTTGTTTGATAGTTGTGAAATAAATGAAATTAGATATTGTGCACTTTATACAATCATATGATTGCATTTTTAATAAAAATGAAAAATGAAGAGCCCAAATATACAACAATAGGGTTTATTTAAAGTGGACATTATTGCATTTATACAATGAAATATTTTAAAGTTGTTCAAAATAACACTGTAGAAGTATATTTATTGGCATGAAGAATTATTTTTAAAATACTAAGTTAAGTAATCTTGACAATAAAATATATTTTCCTTACCTCAGATTGATATGGTTCTTGTAATAAAATACAACCAATTACATAAAGTATTGGCCAAATGCAGGTCTAGATAGGAGGAAAGAATATTAGCAGTTATCAAATAAACTTGTAGCTTTTTAAAGAGAACATAAAACAAATTAATCATCTTTACATCTGTTCCACATAGAAAGTTTTATTTTCTTTGCTTCATAGAAAAATAAAGAAGCAAAGAAAAATAGAGATTATTAATATAAATAATACAAGTAATCATTTGACTGAATAAATAAATGTTCAGTTTTATTCTGAGATAGTTACTTTTCTCCATTAAAGTGTCTTATCTTGGCTTCCTCAGAAGAGAAAAAGGATAATACAATAAAATTATTTATGTATAAATAATAATTAATTTCAAAATAGAATGAGATTTTGCTTAGGAACTATTCATTCTTCTTGAGACTTGCAAATTGTTCAGGAGCAGAGAATAGTTTCTCTCAGGAGTTTTCTTTCCTCCAGGGAGAAAGTACAGCATGAGCCTTTCTCATGGTTTCAACGTACCTAACCATATACATGGTAGTAAACTAGAAGAGAAGATACATAAAATATTCATAAAGAAATTATGTACATAGTGAGATCGGCTCAATTTTTATTATATACAAAATTTTTGAAAGAAAAAAATCTGAATTGTCTTGATAACTTAAATTGCAATTCATAGTATATAAATGTAACTAACATAAATCAATGTCTGAATTATTCTGGGATGTCATTTTGCTTAAATGTTTTCAATGTAGTAAAGTTTTTCAATTCATTTTTTCCAAAAGAGGGTCTTTTTATATCTTTTTTTCTGGGTTTCCATGTTTCATTATATATTTCAGAGAGTCAAACTATGTTATTACTGATATAATAAACTCTCTTTAAACAAAAGTAAACTTTGATCCAAACCTAAGCTTTGAATTTAAAATGTTATGTTTATAATAATATAAAAAGTAAGAAAATAGTCTGTAGTACATATTGTTAAAAGCTCAGTCTTTGGAATAGAACTGATTTGAGTTTGGATCACAACATCACCAATTTAGCAGCACTGTGACCTTGGAGAATATAGTTAACTTATCCAAAGGTATTTAAGATCATGTCATTGCTATTTTTAAAACTTTCAAATCTTTCTTATTACACTGAGAATAAAATGAAGAGTCTCCTAAATTATTCATGGGTTTCACACAACTTGGTCCCTGATCATCTTTGTGACTATCCCCCTTTCATTTCTTAACTAGAGAGATAATGCTCACGGTACCTGCACATGTTTTTTCACATACCCTCCTGTACAATAGCCATTTAACCCTTCTCTATACAATCATGCATTGGTTCCTAAGTATTTTATTTCGTAGTAACATATCTATATACACCTGAATAAAGCATTAGGTGTATATAGACCTTGAAATACAGTTTAAAATAATGAATTCTAGAGTGAAATATTTCCAACAGCATACTGTAAACAAGGAGGAATGTGTATTCAATGCTCCTTATAACTTACTCTCAGGCTGCTCAGTTTTAAGTTAATGATAAATTTAGTAATCAATTTGAAATAATGAAAATGTCAGTGGGGCCTGTCTGGTAGGCATCAGCTTAAATTAATTATTTAGCAGGAAAAAGTGCTCATTAATAAACAGAAATTTTTTTGTTAAAACATTAAACATTTTTTTGTTTTGTATGTAGTTATGCACTATTATATTGAGAAGCTCATTCATCCACCAATGTTTTAAATACATTATTAAAAATAAAAGTAACACAGTAGGTATTGTATAGCCATGAAGGAAAAAACAACATGATTTCTAGATTCAGCATCCTTGACATTGTTGAACCTTAAACCAATGCCAGTAATTGCCTATCTACAAACTTTCTATTATGTGAAAAATAAATAAATAAAACTCTATTTCTCTAAACCTTTGTAAATCTTGTTTGCTATTATAAGCATGTAATTCCTAGTTCATATAATTGGTAACTCAGTTTCATCAAAGCAACAAAATCCATCACAAACAATTCATGCTGACAACTTCATGTTTATTGATTTTGTAGTTTGGATCACATTTGGTTTGTACAAGAGTATTGTATGGGAACTAAAAGGGTAAGAAATTTGTATCTTTTTGTTCAAAAACACAGAATGAGAACCCCTGAACTTAAGTGAACATTTGTAGAGTAAGTAAATAGAACAATGGACTCAGTAATCAAAAACCTTCCAAAAAAAATTCAGGATCAGATACTTCACTGGAAAATTCTATCAAACATTAAAGAAGAATTAACACCAATCCTCCTCAAACTCTTCCATAATATTGAACTTCCAAACTCATTCTATGAAGTCAGCATTATTTTGATACTAAAACTAGATAAGGATATCACAGAAAAGAAAACTATAGAACAATACTCCTGAAGAAAATAGATGAAAAAATTCTCAACAAAATATTAGCAAACTGAATTCATGAGCCCATTAAAAGGATTATACACTGTGAGCAAGTGCAATTTATCTCATTTAAAAAATAAAACTGGCCCTAGCTGGTTTGGCTCAGGGGATAGAGCATTGACCTCCAGACTGAAGTGTCCCAGGTTTGATTCTAGTCAAGGACACATGCTGGGTTGTGGGCTCAATCCCCAGTAGGGGGTGTGCATAAGGCAACCAATCAATGATTCTCTCTCATCATTGATGTTTCTATCTCTCTCCCTCCCTTCCTCTCTGAAGTCAATTAAAATATATTTAAAAAATAAAAAATAAAGCTGTTCTATTAAATAGATTATCAATGTGTAAAGAAAAAGGGAAAGTAAAATCTATATGTTGTGCTCATGAAAAACATTCCTAAAGCAAAACTATACAGAAATACTGAGTATAAAGTGATGGAAAAAGATACAACTTATAAATTATTAAACACAAAGTAATATAGCAATATTCATTTCAATCAAGTTTAATTTAAATAAAAGAGCAATAATAGAAATAAAAATTACATATTGATAAAAGGAAAAACATAATCACAAACTTATATGCATTTATTAACATAGCTTCAAAATATATAAAGCAATACTTAATAGAAGTACAAAGAAAGATGGAATAATGTACACTCTTAGTGGATTATTTTAGCACACTTAGGAGAAACTGAAAGATCAAGCAAATTAGTAAGGCTTGGGGCTTTCAGAGAGGGGGTTGCCAACATGGGCAATTATAATAATCCCCTATCTGGTCTTCTTGATTTTACATTTCTCTCCTTTGTGGCAATGTTATATTACTTCACTTACTGGTTCTATATGATATGTTATGCCATCCAAGAAGTAAAGTGTTCATTATTGCTCTTATTTTTTCTTTCAAAATGTTCTTAGCAATTATTTTTCCATTTCAACTCTAAATTTGCCTTTCATGTTCTAAAATTAAAACATCTTGTTATAAACTTTTTGAAATGCATTAATTTGTGGACAATTGATATTTTTCACAACATTGAATCTCTCAGTCCATGAAGAGTATAAACTCTGCATTTATTTGACTCCTCAGCAAAGTTGTATAATTAATTGCCTTCATATCATTATTGTCTTGTCCAGGAAAACAATATTAGATGTAAAAACTTACTAGTTAAAAGTACAATATAGAAATCTACTTTACTGTGTCATTTTAACTAATGACTATATATAAAAGGCTAATAAGCAAAGTGTCCCCTAGGGAGTTTGACCAGGAAACCAGGAGTTTGATTGCTCACTATGACAGGCGCTGACCACCAGGGGGCAGCGTGAAATGAAGGAAGGCCCTCAGCTGGCAACCAGGGAAGGAAGGCCCAGATTGGATCTGATCACTGGCCAGGCCTAGGGACCCTACCCATGCCTGAATTTCATGCACCAGGCCTCTAGTAATGTTATAAACAGGGTTCATCCAGTTTTTTCAGTTAGTTTCACTATCTATGAAGTTATCATTGAGATTGTCATTCTTTCACTGTCATTCAATAAATATTTATGGGATATAAAAATAAATTGGTCTCTACTTTCAAAAGGCTTACAAATCTTAGAGGTAAGAAAAAGGAGAAATTAATAGATTGTAAAAAATGTAAGTAAGAAGTTTTAAGAAAAAGAAACTCAAAGAAGAAAAGAGGAAAAGAGAAAAGGAAACCAAGGACTGTATAATATAGTTAAAAGTAACTTCTAGATTCCCTTCTCAATCATCAATGCAATATAATATACAATTCATTAAGCACTACACAACAAATTTAAATATGTAGACAAAACAATTCTATTATCAAGTACATGCTTAAAAACACTGATAAACTGTGGAAGAACAAATTCTGAACCTTATCTGATATATAAAATGCTAATATGCAAATTGACCAAATGGCAGAACGACCGGTTGCTATGACATGCACTGACCACCATGGGGCAGACGCTCAATGCAGGAGCTGCCCCCTGGTGGTCAGTGTGCCTCTCAGCCAGAAGCCAGGCTCACAGCTGGTGAGTGCAGTGGCGGTGGCAGGAGCCTCTCACGCCTCTGCTGCAGTGCTAAGGATGACATCCCCGAAGGCTCCTGCACTGCGAGAGGGTGCAGGCCTGGCTGAGGGCCCCACCCCCGCCTTGACCCCCTGTGTGCACGAATCTAGTGCATTGGGCCTCTAGTTTTTAAACTAAAAGACACAACTCTAAACATGTTTTTTAAATAAATTGTTTATTTTTAGTTTAATATAGTTGATTGTGGATTGTTTAGTGGTTAATTCACTGACTTAGCCTTTAAAAATTAAATATCTAGTAATCATTTGATTTGCTGGAATGATTATAATCCATCCCCAAATGAAACTGTTTGCTAACATTTTAAAAAAGCTTTTTGCTAAGATGCTGCCAAAGACTTTTAAAAATCAAACTGCAAAGATCAGCCTGAAGTAGATGAATAAAAATAATTTACATAACTTAAAAATAATTTTTATTTGAAACAGAGGGTAAACTAATTGTAAAATATAAATTTATACTGCTTTCCTGTTGAGTATGAGAAGTTATTAGAACATGAAAAAATATCTTAAATATGAATACTCCATACCTTTTCTACACTGCCATTGTCATCTCTTCCTATCAGGTGATATTAGGTCTTTGTTCATGGATTAAGTCCCATTGATCTCAGTTGGAAAATATGAGTCACTCTTGCTGATCTTTTGCCAAAGATCGTCTTCTTTGCTAGCAAAGTATGAGTCTATTGAAGTTCTTCCCAAATAATCATCTGTATAAACAATGATATATGATTTTAAACTTGAAGCACATTTTCTAGCCAGCTGAGCTAACTATTTTATTTAACTTTTATTTAAGAGCAATGCTACATGCTGTGGTCTTTTTAATGACAAAAGTTGTTTTCAAATGGAATATAATGATGGTTTATTTTATCAGATGTTGGCTGTTCATCACAGGGACAGAATATTTGCCCAAGTTTCACCATCACATTAAAAAATCTATCTTAATGGGATCCTTTTGACATGTTTCAGATGAAGCTTAATCAGAATAATAATTCACTCATTCATTTAATAAAACTTTATTGAATATGCATCATAAACCAACAGGCACCTTTATGGGTTCTTGAAATTAAAAACAAAAAAAAATTGTGTTTTGTGACTTACATAGAATACCTCAGAGGCAATCTATGCAAAAATAATTAAACCATAGTGAGCTATAGGAAGCTGTTGATGAAATATTGTTTAAGCTGTTGTTCAAAGAATTGCGTCAGGCACTGAGTTTATGAAATGGAGGTGTTAAGACTCTAGATGGGCCGAGTTTACCTCCTGGCTTCTCTACATTCTAGATGTGTGACTTTGGCTATGTTGTTAAATTCATCAGTAAAACAAAATCAATAATGTCTACCTTATCAGATTCTGTGAGGAATAAATTCAATAATGGAGGGAAAGTGATTGGTATAGTGCCTGGAAGAGTAAATGTTCACAAATAGTAAGCTAAAATTATTATTGTTCCCAAAGAGGGGTATAAAATATGTTTACAGCAGTTTAGGCTATAAATGAAGGAGTATCAGGAAGTGAAAATGGGCAAGGGTATAAAAAGTCATGTGCCATGATATGAGGCTGTTCAGTTCATCAACCCTGGAACTGCCTTACTGGTTGATATCATTAATATGAGATAATGTCCATGTTGGTTAATAAACTTTTAGATTGATTTATTATGTACTAGTGGCCCGGTGCAAGAAATTTGTGTATGGAAAGAGGGGGTTCCCTCATCCCAGCCTGCACCCTCTCCAATCGGGGACAGCTTGGGGGATGTCTGACTGCTGGTTTAGGCTCAATCCCTCTCACAATCCGGGACTGCTGGCTCCCAACCACTCAGCTGCCTGCCTGCCTGCCTGATTGCACCTATCTGCCTCTGCCTGCCAGCCTGATTGCCCCTAACCTCTCTGCCTGCCTACCTGATCACCCCTAACTGCCTCTGCATGCCTGCCTGATCGCCCCTAACTGCCTCTGCCTGCTGACCTAATCTCCCCGCAACTGCTCTCCCCTGCCTGCCTGATCTTGCCCAATCTCTGTCTTTGTTTTTCTCAGCAGTCCTCCAGGCCTCCCTGCCTCCCTGCCTCCCTGTGTCCCTCTTTCTCTTCCCCTACAGGGAGGGGGTGGGGCCAGTGGGGGCCCCTCCACACTCTGTCTGCCCTCCCTTCCATCCAGGGCTCTTCAAGCACAGTCTGTTTTGTTTCCTCATTCTGAGAGGAGCTCCGAAAGTGAGCTGGGAGGGAGGAAAAGAAAGGGAGAAAAGGCTGTGAGCTGGTGGGCACTGTGTGTGTTGGTGTGTGTGTGCGGTTGTGAGTGTGAGTGCCAGCCCCACCTCCCCCGTCCCTTTCTCCACTGCCACAAGTCCCCACCCACCAGAACCTGGTGCACACGCAGCCTGGTCCTTAGGTCGAGTCTACGGTTGTTGTGGATGTGACTCACCCAGGGCTTTTATATATTAGGATAGTTGAAATATTCCAACAGATTCACCACCACTTGGGCCATGTGACACTTTGTTACATCAGGAGCAAGGTGGGGACTAAAGCCATAAAAAAAACAGTGAATCCTAAATGACCCTGCATGGCCAGAGCAGTAGAGAGAATAGAATCCCCTCAGCAGGGAGAGGCAAGTGTCAGATCATCAACTGTTTGCAACTTGTTTTCTGATTTTTAAAAATAGTTTACAATTTGAAAGGATTCCTATTATATTCAGAGCGTGTGTGCGCGCGCGCACACACACACACACACACACACACACATTAACTCTTTAAAGCTACTTTCTTATTTTCTATGTGTTTTATAAAAATAATCAGGACAGACTTCCAAAATTTCAAGCCAACTAACTTTCCCTCTTGGTCTAATTTTCTTTTGATTCCCAAACTTTCATCAAGACTTTTCTTTATTCAGCTTGTCTACATGAGCCTAAAAAATCTCGTTAAGGGGCTATAAATTGCTATGCAAGTATTTTTTTGGTATACTATTGTAATCTGAAAAACTGATAAAAAATGTAAACTCAGAGAAAATTGTGATACGTCTCTATTTGGGAACTGGGTACTTGACTACTCTCTCATTTGCATGTAGTTTGTTTATTGAGGTTTCATGTCTTAAGGCTTACATTTTAACTAAATGTGACTGGTGGTGTCAAACATAATGCTTTTACTTTAAAAAAACTGACATTGGGTTTCATTGAAGAGTAGGCAAATTTCCTCTCAGAGAAAAAATGTGGTAATTCAAAATTCTTTAAGAGTGTTCTTTTAGAAACTTTAATATTGTTCTTATTTTTTGGAAAATAAGATATTGAAGATCCTTTATAAATTTTCTAGTGTATTATTTTTATTTGGGTTAGTGAATAATAAAAATACAAAACTTTACAAATAAAAAGTTGCTATATAAATAGTGTAATAATGTTTTTAGAATGCTACATATACTAGAATTCAATAGAATAATAAATGTAATTGTCTCCTTTCTAAAGATAAGGAAACAGATTTGGAAAAGTAGTTTGTACAAGTTGCATGGTTATTCAGTGAAGTTTAAGGGGGTTATCCTTTTCACATACTAGCCCCTTAACATTCTCCTCAACCTCTACAAACTTCCTCCAACTAAAACTTTTTACTTCTAATGCTATTATTCAGGCCTCATTTTAGATATTGCATTTCTTATTAAGAAAAACAACAGCCCAGATGGTGTGGCTCCGTGGTTGAGCATGTACCAAGAGGTCATCAGTTTGATTCCTGGGTCTGGGCACATGCCTGTGTTTTAGCTTGATCCTCAGTATGGGGTGGGCAGGAGACAACCAATCAATATTTTCTGTTATTGATGTTTCTATCTCTTTCTCCCTGTCTCTTCCTTTCTCTCTCTAAAACAATAAATAAATAAAAATATGTTTTTAAAAAATTGTATCTGTGGGTTTCCTCAAAAGCATAAAAATTATAAGTAAAGGTCATATCCAAATGTTAATGTATATGTATCTGGCCAGTATATCATATAATTGCACAGTCACACACACAAAAGGAGTGTCTCTTTGGCAAGTTGTAAAACAAAATGAGTTGACTTACTTTATGGTCTTCATGTTTGCTTAGAAAAGAGCTTAATAAAATAAATATAAATCACATACTGACACATATTTTAGCATTTATTTGAAGGAACTATTAAAGCATGTATATATTTTAAAGGCCATAGGCAAACATTTGTCATTAACTTAAAAATATACAAAACCCTGTTTAATTGAAAACATGCTAAACAATTGCCACAAGATTGAGGAGGATTTTTCTGGGGAATAGGGATAGAGTTCCTAGCACTCATTGTAATTTAAAGATTATTAATACTAGTACTTTCAATGATCTGATAGCTAAATATAATTAATTGCTTCAATTATCAATTACATTTAGACTGACCTTATTCTAGGCAAGTAGATAGGGAGAAATAAAATGCCATGGTGTAATTATCTCCCTTAATAATAATTCTCAGATTCATATATATGTTCTAATAATTGTAAGTTTTTTTTAAATATGTTTTTTATTGATTTCAGAGAGGAAGGGAGACATAGAAACATCAATGATGAGAGAAAATCATTGATCAGCTGCCTCCTGCATGCCTCCTACTGAGGATCAAGCCCACAACCTAGGCATGTGCCCTTGACTAGAATCAAACCCAGGACCTTTTAGTCTGCAGACTGACATTCTATCCACTGAGCCAAACCAGCTGGGGCTAGTTATTGTAAGTTTTTAATTTTTTTATACCACCCCTTTAACATCTTAGAGAACAAGAATAAAAAATTACGTGTCTACTGCAATCACAGCTCCACTCCCTGAACTTTTTTCTTTTTTTAAAATGTTTTTAATTTTTTTATTACAGTTGAACTACAATATTATATTAGTGTCATGTGTACAACATAGTGATTAGACATTTAAACAACTTAAAAAGTGATTACCCTGATAAGTCTAGTTCCCATCTGAAACCAAATATAGTTATTACAATATTATTGATTATATTTCTTATGTGATACTATACATTCCTATGACTGTTTTTATAAGGTAATTTGCATACTTTAATTTCTTCTCATTTTTTACCCATCCTCTCAAGCCCCCTCCCATATGGCAACCATCAAAATGTTCTCTGTATCTATGAGCTTGTTTCCATTTTGTTTGTTCATTTATTTTGTGTTTTAGATTCCACATATAAGTGAAATTGTATGGCATTTGTCTTTTTACTAGTACTGCAGCGTAGTATTCCATTGTGTAGATGTACCACAGTTTTCTAATCCATTCATCTGCTGATGGGCACTTAAGTTGTTTCTAAATCTTAGCTATTGTAAATTCCTTGCTCTCTCTCTTCTCCCTCTGGTACCTCTATGATGCAGATGTTGGTATACTTGATGTAGTCCCAGAGGCCCTCTAAATTACCCTCATTTTTAATTTTTTTTTCTTTTTGCTGTTATGACTCGGTATTTTCTGCTACATTTTCTTCCAAATCAATGATGCAATCCTCTGCTTCATCTAATCTATTCTTGATTCTCCCTAATGTACTCTCTCTCTTTTTTAAAGTCACTCTGGGAGCAAGGTCCCACCCTACATTTTGTCCTTTGCTAGGCACCCAGGCTTTCCACCCTGATGATCTTCTATACAAAGCCCATTGTCCTCGCTTTGCTCAAGTCTGTCTAACTGCCTACCACATACCCCCTCAAAGATCTTGGCTTTGAATTCTTTCAGAGAAAAAAGGCACAAGGTCTCTTCTGTTGCTGCTTCATACTGAAGAGGGATGAAGTTTTCCTCTATAGCTGAAAGACCTTTGCTCTCTGTCAGTGAGATGATGAGGCCTGAGCATGGAAGGAGGTGGTGATGGTGTCTAGAGATGGTGTTCCCTGAGTAGGAGTAGGGCTTGTAACATTGATCAGCTGCCTCCTGTGTGTGCCACACTGGGGATGGAGCCTACAACCAGGGCATGTGCCCTAACCTGGGATTGAACCATGACCTCCTGATTCATATATCCACGCTAATAAGTTCATGCTCAACAACTGAGTCACACCTGGTGATCTAATGTACAAATTATTTCAGATATTGCATTCTTTTTCTTATTAATTCTTTATTGTTGAAAGTTTTACGTATGTATCCTTTGTCCTCCATTGAACTCTCCCTAACTTCCCCTGCCCCCCAGCACATGCCCCCACTCTCCTATTGTCTGTGTTCACTGGTCATACTCATAAACATGGATACAAGAGCTCTGGTTGATCTATTAACCTCCCTCACACCCTCCCCTCCCTTCCCTCTGTGGTTTGACAGTCTGATGCTTCTATGTCTCTTGATCTATTTTTGTTCATCAGTTTATGTTGTTCATTACATTACACAAATGAGTGACATCGTGTGATATTTATTTTTCTCCTACTGGCGTATTTCACTTAACATAATGCCCTCCAGGACAACCCATGGTGTTGCAAATGGTAAAAGTTCATTATTTTTTACAATAGCATAGTATTCCATTGTGTAGACATACCACAAGTTTTTAATCCTCTCACCTGTTAATGAGCACTTAGGCTGTTTCCAAATCTTAGCTATTTTAAATTGTGCTGCTATGAACATAGGGGTGCATTTATTCTTCCTGATGGGTGTTTCTGATTTCTTAGAATATATTCCTAGAAGTGGGATCACTGGGTCAAATGGTAGTTTTATTTTTAATTTTTGAGGAAATTCACTACTGTTTTCCACAGCAGCTGCAACAGGCTGCATTTTAACCAGCAGTGCATGAGGGTTCCTTTTTCTTCACATCCTTTCCAGCACTTGCCATTGGTTAATTGGTTGATGATAGCCATTCTGACAGGTGTTGGAAGGTACCACATTGTTATTTTGATATATAGCTTTCAGATGATTAGTGAATTTCAGCATTTTTTCATAGATCTCTAGGCCTTCTGTATCTCCACTTTCTAAAAGTGTCTACTTAGGTCCCTTGCCCATTTTTTCCCCCATATTTATTTTATTTTTATTTTTTAAATTTTTTATTGATTAAGTTATTACATATGTGTTCTTCTCCCCACATTACCTCCCACCCCCACCCCCACCCCACTCATGTCCTCAACCCGCTGTTGTCTGTGTCCATTGGTTAGGCCTATATGCTTGCATATAAGTCCTTTGGTTGATCTCTCCCTCTTACCCCCATCCCCCCACACCTTCCCTCTGAGGTTTGACAGTCTGATCGATGATTCTCTGTCTCAGGATCCATTTTTGTTCATCAGTTTATGTTGTTCATTATATTCCACAAATGAGTGAGATCATGGGATATTTATTTTTCTCTGACTGGCTTATTTCACTTAGCATAATGCTCTCCAGTTCCATCCATGCTGTTGCAAATTGTAAGAACTCCTTCTTTTTTATCACAGCATAGTATTCCATTATGTAGATGTACCATAGATTTAATCCACTCATCTAATGATGGGCAATTAGGCTGTTTCCAAATCTTAGCTATGGTGAATTGTACTGCTATGAACATAGGGGTGCATATATCCGTTCTAATTGGTGTTTCTAGTTTCTTGGGATATATTCCTAGAATTGGAATCACTGGGTCAAATGGGAGTTCCATTTTTAGTTTTTTGAGGAAACTCCATACTGTTCTCCACAGTGGCTGCACCAGTCTGCATTCCCACCAGCAGTTCATGACAGTTCCTTTTTCTCTGCATCCTCCCCAGCAGTTGTCGTTTCTTGATTTGTTGATAACCATTCTGACAGGTGTGAGATGATACTGCATTATCGTTTTGATTTGCATCTCTCAGATGATTAGTGACTTTGAACATGTTTTCATATGTCTTTTGGCCTTTCTTGTGTCTTCTTTCAAAAAGTATCTATTTAGGTCCATTGCCATTTTTTGATTGGGTTGTTTATCTTCCTTTTGTTAAGTTGGATGAGTTCCCTGTAAATGTTGGAGATTAAACCCTTATCAGTGATAACATTTGCAAATATGTTCTCCCATGCAGTGGGCTTTCTTGTTTTTTTGTTGATGGTTTCCTTTGCTGTGCAAAAGCTTTTTATTTTGATGTAGTCCAACTTGTTTATTTTCTCTTTAGTTTCCATTGCCCTAGGAGCAGTATCAGTGAAGAAATTGCTTCAGCATATGTCTGAAATTTTGCTGCCTGTAGATTCCTCTAGTATTTTTATGGTTTCCTGTCTTACATTTAAGTCCTTTATCCATTTTGAGTTTGTCTTTGTGTATGTTGTAAGTTGGTGGTCTGGGTTCATTTTTTTTCCATGTATCTGTCCAATTTTTCCAACACCATTTATTGAAGAGGCTATCTTGACTCCATTGCCTCCTTTGTCAAATATAAATTGAGCATAGTGGTTTGGGTCGATTTCTGGGTTCTCTATTCTATTCCATTGTACTATATGTCTGTTCTTGTACCAGTACCAGGCTGTTTTGAGAACAATGGCTTTGTAATACAGCTTGATATCTGGTATTGAGATCCCACCTACTTTGTTCTTCTTTCTCAGGATTGCTGCAGCTATTCAAGGCGTTGGGCCAGTCAGAGTGCAGCATGCTTCAGAACACACAGGAGCCTGCACCCAGGGTGGCTGGAGACTTGTTGACCGTGGGACCACAGCCGAGGTAGCAGGTCCCTGGCAGGGGTGGCTATAGAGTCCCAGGTGTTATCTAAGGGCACCCTGGTTGGAGGTGAGTCTGGGCTCCCAGTAACAGCAGCTTTCCTCTTCAAAATGTTAGGCCTCTGAGGATGAGCTGGACTCCCTTACAGTTTACAATGGTAGCAGAGGCTGCCTAGTTAGGCAAGCCTGGTTAGCCTGCCCCCGAAAGTCCCACGGGATCTAACTGTGCCTCATTCACATACACACACACACACAACCCACTTGACCACACACTCCTCTTTTGCTCCCTCACTCACTCACACTCTCTCCCTCACTGCTGCCTTCTTTCTGCCTCTGTAGTTGGGTCTGGAGTGTTACTGACCCATTCGTGAATGGAGTTTCCTCTCCAGGTGTCTGGTTATGAGGCTCACTTTCTAGCACCTGGCTAGACAGGATAAAAATCATCTCAACAAGATACAACACAAAGGGAACAAAGCTCGAATATACTCATGACAATAACCCCACTATAAGTGACCACCTGAGAAAAGAGAATCAGGGGAGAGTGTGGGAAACTGATATAGGGTTGAGCCTCGGACTGACCTGCTGGCAAAGTCAAGCTAATGGGCTGAGGAAGTGCAGGAAGTGTAACCATGGTCAAAACAAGTGAAACTCACAAGAACTGTGTAACTATGGTAACCACTACCTTGTTTACCTCTCAAAATAAAAAGCTTGGTGAGGCCTGAGCACAGTGGAAGTCCTTCCTCTTGTGTTGGACTTGCCCACCTGGTCCCCCAATATTTCCAAATTATCACGTGTCTTTTCTTTTTCATTTGTGTGCAGCTCCTCTTCCAGACCTGAACCCTGAACCACACAGGAAGTGGAGGGAAAAATTTACGACATCTGGCACCCGTCGGGAACTCTGGAAGTGAAGGTTTCGCTAGAGCAAAAAATCGAAGTTTCACTGGCAAAGTGAGGAACAAAGAATTCACCGTAAAGGTAGGAAAATTCACCGTAAAGGTGAGGGGTTATTTCATCCGATTTTGGACATTTAGATAGAGTTTTGAGCTGAAATCTCTTTACAAATGTACAAAATAAAACCCAAGACTGACTATTTCCTAAGAAAAATGGAAAATTTGACCCAAAGGATAAAAGATGCTGGCTAGATTCTAGCAGCAGGATTGGCATTTCCATAATAAAAAACAGTTTTTAAATGCTAATGAAGGGTGTTAAAAAGTTAACTTCAAGGCCGAAAAGGAAATTCAGTAAAATTGTCTCTGATACAAAAACTTGCTAAAGAATATGCCTTAAAATAATAACTTGGAGTTGAATCTCAAGAATTATTGAACTATATTAATTATAAAATAATCTAAGTAGCCCAGGTAAAAGATGGCTACGCCCTTCAATTAAGGCTGGCTTCCCAAAGCAATGTCTAATGGAGGAAGGGCTAGCCTCCCTTCCCCCAACAGAACAAGCAGGTAGGCCAAAAATTTCCTGCCAATGGCAACTTCTAAAGACAGGCTTGCTTCCCAGTTTCCCATCCTTGGTAGAAATAATGTAACTAATTTGCATTTTAATGGTTACCTGTTTCCAGTCAATGGCAGCCCAAGGCTTTGGGAGTTTGCTAAATTGAATTAGATATTCTGAAATAACAAAATGCTAAAATATTAATCTAAATTTCCCTCATGAAAAAAATAGAGGACAGAATTAAATCTATTGATTATGTCTTGTATTTTTGAAGTTTATTCTTAAAAATGTTACTGATTGAGAAATGCTAAATATTTAACTTGCCAGCTAAGAGTTTAAAGTTCTAGTTAAATCAAATTGGGAAAAATTATAATTGTGGTAACTAAATGCCTAAAGTATAGAAATTTATTTTAAGAAAATCTTGTGCTTTCTCTGAAAAATTAGGAATTCAAAATATGTTACTCATTGGTCTGACTAAAAAAGAGGATAAATTCTGTGATCCCAACCGAAATTTTTATATACAAAGATCAGTTTTAATTTAATTGAGATCTCTTAATAATTATAAAAGGTATGTAATCTTTAAGTCATATATACACATATATATTTGATGGTCTTTCAAGTTGGATTTCAAAACTATAACCAAGGAATGACTTTGGGACATTTCATGGGCCCTGAAATGTTTTCAAAAGTTTATTCTCTCTTCTTAAAGGATTTGTTTAATAAAGCCAATTTAATATACTTGAAATCACATGAAAGGCTTTATCAAATATAAATTAATAAATATATTTTAAGTTTTTGCCTCTAAGAAAGGGCAAAAAAAGTTATTTTGTTTGATATTTCTTAAAATACAGCAGTAGAATTTTAAGATGTAATTTAAAATAAAAAAAGCTCCTCACCGCTGCATTTTAAATTAGGCTGGAGGTGGGGCAGCATTTGCACTTCGTAAATCAGACATTAAACTTTACTAAATTTACTAATTTTATTAATAAAAGTACCTACTATAAAAAACCAGTATCTTTGTAAGCAATTGAATCCTAGTAAAGTAAAATTCTTCTAAAAAAGGTTACTGAAGTCTTCCCATGATCCCTCTGTATATGCAAATAAGCTGAAAGGGAATGCTGTTTAAAAATATTATCTTAAATTTAATAAAAAGGAGAAATTTTAAAATTTTGAAATATCTTCCACTAATATTTATAGGATAATCTAATGATTTGCTGTTAAAATACCAAATCTGAAAGTACAGTCACCATAAATGTTTAGTAACTTTGACTTGAAATACATGGCCTTGCGGCACTATCAGTCAATATCCAGGAAGTAACCCTGTAGGTTACTTAGTATAAAAGAAAAATATTTCTTTTAAAATTGAAGTTCTCCAAGTCTAACCCAGCAGGAGGAGGATGAGCCAGACAACAAACAGCCTGGAGACCACCTGGGGCATGGTAAAGAAGACTGTACAGAGAACGTCTTTCTTGCCATGCTAGCAGTAATCATCTGTACGGTAATATTACCTAGGGCAAATGTGGAAGTATTTCAGCCTTATACTCCTGACCCTTCATGGGTAAGAACACTTACGTGGGCCGATCCTTCCAGGAGGACCACAGGTGGGGCAAGAAAGCATATGGACAAGGTATTATTACACAGCTGTTGCCACCCAGCTTCCCTTTTGTATGACTCTAAATCAAGCCACTGCTCCCTTGTGTGTAAAATTAAAGAGAGGTTTTTGGTCAGCCTGGACCTCAAAGAACGGGGAAGAAACAGCTCAAGTACGTGTATTATCTCTACTTGCTCCGGGGAAAGGTGCAGAAAATATGTGTGCTAAGGCACCCCCCAACTAAGCCTTTACGTAAATGGTCTTATGTATGGAATCCCACTGAGGAAGAAGTTAATTGGCAAGACTGTTATAGTAATTATCCTACCACCAGCAAACTTAATAATTTCTTTTTCTTTATAGACTGGAGCCCTTATGGTTCTCTGTATAGTAACAACCGCACCCTTAAATAAAAAGGGAATGCATCCTATCTATATGTTGCCCATTGTATCAATTCTACTGTTCAAAAGAACTCCCTCATGATTTTAAAACAACCAGCTTTGCTTGGGTTCCCACTAACCTAACTGAACCATGGGAATCTTATCAAACCCACAAACTGTTGCATGATCTAGTAAAAAAATCTTAAAAAGACAAAAAAGATTTCTTGGAATGTTAATTTAAGGAATCTTTGCCCTCGTAATGTTACTTCCGTGGGCATTGCTGTTTCATCTATGGTACAGACTGTTCAGACCTCTCATTTCGTACAACAGGTCAAGGAAAATGTAACTAAGAGCTTGTCTATACAAAAAGAAATTGACAGCCAGTTTAAAATTGAATTGCCATGGCTTAGAGCAAAGAATATCCTTACATGATATTGTTCTACAATGTCATCAATGATTTTTAATATTTACAACAGCATATTGTACATTTATCCCAAACAAACTTACAAACTAATTTTTTGAATGTTTGGCAGCAATTTAATAAGGACATGAAAGGCCCCCTGTGTGGAAGGCCCCCTGAGAAGGCACTTGAGCATTCTGTATTGACCTCTCTTGCCCTTTTTGCCAAGAGGGACCCTCTTCTTACAATCCAATTTCCCACAGCTGTTGCCTGAGCTCTGTTCATGCTGAGGTTGAAACCTTGTTGTGGCTGGTACCATGGATCTGTCTCTCACCCAATGGCATGACTGGGCCCTCTCTGGAGAAGAAACCTGGGTTCCTCAAGATATGTGATCAATGCCAGGCCCCGCCAGCAGGCGAGGGGATCCCATGGCAGTTTCTGGGCTTGGAGGCCACAGAGGCATAGGCTACCAAGGAGACAGAACTGAACCTCACATCACCCTGCTTGGTCCTGAAGGATGGCTGGTTAGTCAAAAACAGGTAAGATTCCTCAGGGATGAACGACCTAAGACAGGCACAGTTGCAGAGGGGCCATCAGGAGAGACTTGGGGTTCAACAGAGGTGGGGAACAGATCCTCACCCCCCAATTATGCAGGGGCTTGAACACTCGCCCCTTCTGAGGGAGGTCTCCTGCCCCCATGGCTGCTGTGCTTCCCATGCCCAGCTCAGATCAGGACCCAGATAAAAGACAGAGACTTGGCCCAGCTGAGATCAGTACCCAGACAACAGAGACTTGGCTGACAACAGCTACCATATATCCAAATCCAGCCTAACACCAGGAATGCTCAGGGCCTTCTCAAGGATGCAAAATTATCCTTTCCATTAATATTGACAGTGTAAACTATGTTGTTAGAGTATTAAATTTGACAGTAACGAGTTTAATTGAAATAAGTAGTATTAACCAAAATTTTCATTTCATGGAAAAATTGCTTAACATGCACTGAACCTAAAACAATCATATTTTTGTGCAAAAAATTAAAAGTTAAAGTTATCTAGACTGCATTATAAATTTTCCAAAAATCCTCCTAATAATTAAATCAAAAAAGGGGGGATAGTGGCAGAATTCCATGTAAGGAGAAATATCCTGTAACTAAATTACATCTAGAAAAAATTTTTCATTTATAATGCTAACAGCGAGACACCCAGGAAAACACACATGGTGTCAAAATAAGCCAAAGGAAAATCATTTGGGCAAATATAAAAAGGACCCCATGTAAAAATTTCTTTATTAACCTTTGGTAGACAATATGTTTGTATATTTGCAGAAAACAGCTTCAAGACCATGTGGATTCCTGCAACAGAAAGGAATTCTCAGGAATGCTCCAGCCATGAAAACAAGAGGAGAGACAGTTCAGAGATGGAGATGCTGACGACGGTCGCTGCAGGTTGCCCAGGATCAAACCAGAGAGGGTCGGACCTGCATTGCCACCATTTGTCCACCATCCAGAACTGAAATATCATTGCTGACATGTACACATAAGGAACTGTCGGACATTGAAACTTGGACTCAGAACTGTTGGACATTGAAATTGGGACTTATAACATTTTTTGTTCTTGAAATGTTATGCTTAAGTTTTAAAATGTTTTGGGTTATGGATTGGCATTGTTATTATTTTAATAGCCAGAGTTTTGTTCTTGATGTTTAAGTTTTATTTTCATTATAGTAGCTTAATAATTTAAAAAAGGGTGAGATGTGGGAAACTTATATAGGGTTGAGCCTCGGACTGACCTGCTGGCAAAGTCAAGCTAATGGGCTGAGGAAGTGCAGAAAGTGTAACCATGGTCAAAACAAGTGAAACTCACAAGAACTGTGTAACTATGGTAACCACAACCTTGTTTACCTCTCACTATAAAAAGCTTGGTGAGGCCTGAGCACAGTGGAAGTCCTTCCTCTTGAGTTGCACTTGCCCGCCTGGTCCCCCAATATTTCCAAATTATCTCGTGTCTTTTCTTTTTCATTTGTGTGCAGCTCCTCTTCCAGACCCGAACCCTGAACCACGCAGGATGTGGAGGGAAACATTAACGACAGGAGAGAAAAGAAAGCATAAATGATATATATGTGGAAAACACCACAGAACCAATAGATAAATAAAGCAAAACAAAACAAAACAAAACAAAACAAAAAAATAAAAACACCAAATCCTCAGCAAAGAGGATGGGGGAAGAATCTGTAGAGGCTGAGCTTATATACAGAAAATAATGTTAAGAATTGAATGAATATGGGGAGGATCTCTGTTCAGTATAGAGGAAGTAGAAAGGGGATGGGTGGATAAGAGAAAAGAGAATGAGAAGAAAATAATAATAATAATAATAAATTTACAAAAAAATTGATTTCAAAAATGGCATAAAAATAGCATCTAATCTAATAAAAGAGAAATATGCACATTGACAGTACCTTTGCTATGTCCCAAGCCACACCCACCAGCCAATCAGAGCGACTATATGCAAATTAATCCAACCAAGATGGCGGCCGGCAGCCACGGAGCTTGAGCAAGCAGGAGGCTTGGTTGCCCTGGTGATGTAGAAAGCCAAGCTTCCCACCTGCCCTGTCCAGCTGTGGCCTCCACTAAAGGCCACAAAGTTTCAATTATAGAAGATAAATAAATCCCAGATATCTGCTTCCAGCCAGCCTCCACTGGGAGCTAGGGTGGCTGGGGGCCGTGGCCAGCCTGCAAACAACCATCAGCCCCTCACCCAGGCTGGCCAGGCACCCCAGTGGGAACCTCCACCCTGAAAGGGCTGTGGCCAGCCTACAAACAGTCATCAGCCCCTCACGCAGGCTTATCACACACCCTAGTGGGGGCCCCCACCCTGAAGGGGCTGTGGCCAGCCTATAAACAGGCATCAGCTCCTCACCCAGACTTGCCAGGCACCCCAGCAGGACTCCCCACCCTGAAGGGGTGTGGCCAGTCTGAAAACAGCCATCAGCCCCTCACCCAGGCTGGCCACACCCTCAAGGTGAGGGTCCCCACTGGGGGGCTTGGCAGCCTGCAAACAGCCATCAGCCACTCACCCAGGCTGGCCACACCTTCATGGGGTGAGGATCCCCACTGGGGGCCTTGGCTATCCTGCAAACAGCCATCAGCCACTCACCCAGGCTGCCCAGGCACCCAAGAATGACCCCCCTCCCTGAAGGGATTGTGGCCAGTCTGAAAATGGCCCTCAGCCTTTCACCCATGCTGGCCAGGCACCCCAGCGGGAACCCCACCCTGATCCAGGACACCCTTCAGGGCAAACCAGCCAAGCCCCACCCATACACCAGGCATATAATCAAAGAGTAATATGCAAATTGACTCTAACAGCAGAATGACTGGGAATGACTGGTCACTATGACACACACTGACCATCAGGGGGCAGACGCTCAATGCAGGAGCTGCCCCCTGGTGGTCAGTGCGCTCCCACAGGGTAAGCTCTGCTCAAACACAAGCCAGGCTGACGCCTGCCAGCACAGCAGTGATGGCGGGAGCCTCTCCTGCCTCCTCAGCAGCACTAAGGATGTCTGACTGCAGCTTAGGCCTGGTCCCCGCTGGCAAGTCAACATCCCCTGAGGGCTCCTGGGCTGCCAAAGGGATGTCTGACTGCCAGCTTAGGCCTGATACCCCAGGAAGTGGGCCTAAGCCAGCAGATGGACATCCCCCAAGGGGTCCCGAACTGCGAGAAGGCACAGGCCAGGCTGAGGGACCCCCCGCCAGGTGCACAAATTTTTGTGCACCAGGCCTCTAGTATAAAAATAAAATAAAATAGAGTGATGAAAAAATAATGTGAAAAGAAATAGAAAATAAAGCAAGAAGAAAAAAGAGGAAAACAAAGAAAAAAGAAGAAAAAAGAGATAACAAAATAATAATTAAAAAATAAAAATTAAAAAGTGGAGTGTTGTTCCTTTGGCTGGCTTAAGATCCTAGTCTTCTGTACTGTACTGTCTGTCAGGTCCCTGTTGCTGGGACTGACGGTCTCTCTTTAGGCCAGTCCCTTTGGACTCTCAGGGACTATTTAGATTTTTTAAAAAATCCTTTGTACCATTCAGGATGGAATCTGGGTGTGGCTGTATTGGTTACCTGGATACTGGAGTGAGGGGCTATCTCTTCAGGACAAAATGGCTGCCCAGGTCCCGGGCTCAGGTGTGACTCAGCGCCAGACTCACTGCCACTTCTCCTGAACCCCCATCTCTCCCCAGATTCCACAAGTCCACACCTTCTCCCAGTCTTCAGCCATGGGTAAGTGTCTGAATCTGAAAGGTCCTATAAACTAGGCTCAGTGGAGTAAGGCACAGGTCACAGAGGGGGGAAAGGCTGAACCTCTGCGTGCTTCTCTGTTGATGGCACTTCTCTTCAGCCTTTCCTGACTTTGGACCCAGATCTAGAATCCCCTGCCATCCAGCAGTTCTGCAGTCCTTCTTTCTACAGTCAGACATTGTGCCTGTCCCAAGGGACATGGCTCAGTGCTGGTGCTGTGTGGATTCCCTCTGACCCTCAGGGCTCAGAGGCCTGGCAGACTCGCCTTTCCAGATCCTTGATTTTACCTTTCTCCAGGGATCCTCTGCCCTTCCTGGCTGCAAACCATCTCCCAGCTGAGTCTCCTTCGCCAATTTGGGCTGAATGTTACTCATTTCAGCTGCTCACCTTCTCTGCTCCAGGAGAAGGCTTGGGACATGTCCGTCTATACCACCGCCATTTTGTCTCTCTCCTTATTTTATTTTTTTACATGCAATAAACATTAATATTTCAAGAAAAATTATTTTAAATATAATAATGTTACATGCAATAAAAATAAACATTTCAAGAAAAAATATTTTAAATATAATAATATTACCAAAACAGTACTAACATAGTATAATATCACAAAAGTTGTAGGAAATATTAACAATCTGCAAATAACAGGATTACTACTATTATATTCTAAATTGTTTTTCCTCTGACTCTACTAGTATTTGGTTCATCAGTTTATGTTGTTCATTATAATCCACAAATGAGTGAGATCATGTGATATTTATCTTTCTCCAACTGGCTTATTTTGCTTAGCATAATGCTCTCCAGTTTCATCCATGCTGTTGCATGTGGTAAGAGTTCCTGTAGCAGTGGAGTATTTCATTGTATAGATGTACCACTATTTTTTCAATTTACTCATCTGCTCTTGGGCACTTAGGCTGTTTCCAAATCTTAGCTATGGTAAATTTTGCTGCTATGAACATGGGGGTGCATAAATCCTTTCCAACTGGTGTTTCTGACTTCTTGGGATATATTCCTAGAAGTGGGATTACTGGGTCAATTGGGAGCTCCTCTTTTAATATTTTGAGGAAACTCCATACTGTTTTCCACAGTGGCTGCACCAGTCTGCATTCCCACCAGCAGTGTATAAGGCAGTAATGGCGAACCTTTTAAGCTCGGGGTGTCAGCATTTTGAAAAACCCTAACTTAACTCTGGTGCCGTGTCACATATAGAAATTTTTTGATATTTGCAACCATAGTAAAACAAAGATGTATATTTTTGATATTTATTTTATATATTTAAATGCCATTTAACAAAGAAAAATCAACCAAAAAAATGAGTTCACGTGTCACCTTTGAAATGCGTGTCATAGGTTCGCCAACACTGGTATAAAGGTTCGTTTTACTCTGTGTAGTTGCCAGCACTTGTCATTTGTTGATTTGTTGATGACAGCTATTCTGACAGGTGTGAGATGGTACCTCGTTGTCATTTTCATTTACATGATTAGTGACTTTGAGCATGTTTTCATGTCTCTTGGCCTTCTGTATGTCTTCTTTTGAAGTGTCTATTGAGGTCCTTTGCCCATTTGCTGCCTATGGATTCTGCTAAGATTTTTATCGTTTCCCATCTTATGTTTAAGTACTTTTTCTCTTTTGAGTTTATTTTTGTGTATGGTGTAAGTTGGTGGTCTAATTTTATTTTTTTGCATTTATCTGTCCAATTTTCACAATACCATTTATTGGAGAGAATATCTTGACTCCATTGTATGCTCTTGCCTCCTTTGTCAAATGTTAATTAATCATAATGGCTTGGGTCAATTTCTGGGTTCTCTGTTCAGTTCCATTGGTCTATATGTCTGTTCTTGGGCCAGTACCAGGCAGTTTTGAGAACAGTTGCTTTGTAATATAGATCGATATCTGGTATTGTGATCCCTCCAACTTGTTCTTCTTTCTCAGGATTGCTGCAGCTATTCAAGGTCTTTTTTAATTCCAGATGAATTTTTGGAGAGTTTATTCTAGGTCTGTCAAATATTACTTTGATATCTTAATGAGGATTACATTGAATCTATAGATTGCTTTGGGTAGTATGGACAGTTTAATGAGGTTGATTCTACTAATCCTTAAACACAGTATATTCTTCCATTTGTTTATGTCTTTCTCTATCTCTTTTTTTCAACATCCTGTAATTTTCAGTGCACAGATCTTTTACTTTCTTAGTTTAGCTTATTACTTGGTACCTTAATTTTTTTTGTTGCAATGTTAAATGGGATTTTTTTTTTAGTTTTTTTTTTTTTCTGGGAGCTCATTTTTGGTGTATAAAAAAGTGATAGATTTCTGGGTGTATCCTGCTATGTTGCCAAATTCATTTATTAATTCTAGTAGTTTTTTCATGGAGTCTTTATGGTTTTCTATGTACAATATCATGTCATCTGTGAATAATGACAACTTTACTTCTTTTCCAACTTGGATACCCTTTATTTCTTTTTCTTGTCTGATCCATATGGCTAGCACTTCCAATACTATGTTAAACAGGAGTGATGAGAGTGGGCATCCCTGTTTGTTCCTGTTCTTAGGGGAAATGGTTTCAGTATTTGCCTATTGAGTATGATGTTGGCACTAGCTTTGTCAGATAAGGCTTTTATTATGTTGCGGTATGATGCCTTTATTCCCACTTTGCTGAGAGTTTTTAACAAAAAAGGTTGTTGGATTTTTTAAAATTATTTTTCTGCATCAATTGATATGATTGTGTGATTTTTGTCTTTCAATTTAATTATGTGATTTATCACATTGATTAGTGGATATTGTACCAGCCTTGCATCCCAAAATAAATCCCACGTGGTCATGTTGTATGATCTTTTTAATGTATTGCTGGATGTGATTTGCTAATATTTTGTTAAGGATTTTAGCAACTATGTTCATCAGGGATATTGGCCTGTAATTATCTTTCTTTATAGTGTTTTCATTTGGTTTTGGGATTAGGGTAATGCTGGCTTCATAGAAAAAGCTTGGAAGTGCTCTTTCCTCTTAAATATTTTGGGATAGTCTGAAGAGGGTAGGTTTCAGTTCTCTGGATGTTTAGTAAAACTGCCCTGTGAAGCTGTCTTGACCAGGGCTTTTGTATTCTGGAGGTTTTTTTTATTACTCCTTCAATTTTATATGTAGTTATTGGCCTATTCAGGTTTTCTGATTCTTTCTGATTAAGTTTTGGAAGATCGTATTTTTCTAGGAATTTATCTATTTCATCTAGGTTTTCTAGTTTTTTTGGAATAGAGTTGTTCATGTTTTTTTTTACAATCCTTAGTATTTCTGTGGGGTTGGTTGTTACTTCACCTCTTTTATCTCTCTTTTTTTTTGGGGGGGGTCCTCTTTATTTGTTTCTTGGTGAGCCTGGCTAGAGGTTCATAAATCTTTTTTTTTTTCCATTTCAAATAACCAGCTCTTGGTTCTATTGATCTTTTATTTATTTATTTATTTTGGGGGGGGGTCTCTATTTTATTTCATTTATTTACACTCTGATCTTTATTATTTCTTTCCTTTTACTTACTGATGGTTTTTTTTTTATTTCTCTCTTTCTATTTCTTTCAGTTGTTGGTTAGATAAATTATCACCAGCTTTTCTAGTTTAATGAGGTAGGCCTGCAGTGCTATGAACTTCCCTCTGAGGACTGCTTTCATTGTGTCTGATAGATTTTGTATTGTTGTGTTTTCATTTTAATTTGTTCCCAGATTTTTTTTTCTTCATTGATATCTTTGATAACATTGTTAAATAGCATGCTATTTTGCCTCCATGTGTTTGATTTTTTTAATTGTTTTTATTGTAGTTAATATATAATTTTATGCCATTATAATCTGAGAAAACGCTTGATATGAGTTCAATAATCTTGAATTACTAGAGACTTAACCTGTGTCTAACTATGTGGTATATATTTGAAAATGTCCCTTGTGCACTTGAGAAGAATGTGTATTTCTTAGCTTTGGGGTAGAATGGACTGAAGATGTCAATTAATTCTCTCTGATCTAGTGAGTCATTTAGGATTGTTGTTTCTTGACTGTTTTTTGTTTGTTTGTTTGTTTGGTTGTTGTTTTTTGTCTAGAGAATTTATCCAGTGATGTCAATGGGGTATTAGATTCCCCTACTATGATTGTATTGCTGTCTATCTCTCCCTTGATATCTTCCAGAAGTTTTTTTTTATGTATTTGGGTGCTCCTGTATTTGTTGCATATATATGTGCCAGAGTTATATCCTCTTGTTGAACTGATCCCTTTGGTATTATAAAGTGGCCTTCCTTATCTCTTGTTATGGCCTTCACTTTGAGGTCAATTTTAATAGCTATTAAGTATAGCTACTCCAGATTCTTTTTCAGCTCCATTTGCCTGAAAATATTTTTTTCTATCCCTTAACTTTCAGTCTGTGAGTCCTTTGATCTGAGGTGGGTCTTGTACACAGCATATATATGTGCCATGTTTTCTTATCCATTCATCTATCCTATGTATATTGACTGGAGCATTTAATTCATTTACATAAGGTTATTATTGATAAGTACTTGTTTTTTGCCATTTTATTCTTTATGCCTGTGTTCCTTCTTCCCTTTCTATTTCTTCTTTTCACAGCGGTCCCTTTAGAATTCCTAGCATTGCTGTCTTGGTGGTAATAAACTCCCTTAGCTTTTTGTTTGCTTGCTTTTTTGTTTGTGATGCTTCTGATTTTACCTTCAATTTTGTATGATAGCTTTTCTGGGTATAGTATTCTTGAATTCAGTCTCTTGCTTTGCACCACATTGTATACGTCACTCCATTTCCTATGACCTGATGTGTTTCTATTGAGAAATCAGTTGATAGTCTAATGGTAGACCCCTTGCAAGTAATTTTCCATCTCTCTCTGGCAGCCTTTAATATTCTTACTTTGTCATTTATATTTGCCAATTTTATTATGATGTGTCTTGGTTTGGGTCTTTTTAGGTTTATCTTCCTTGGGATTCTGTGTACTTCATGGACTTGTGTGAGTATTTTCTTCCCCAAATCAGGGAAGTTTTCTGTAATTATTTCTTCAAACAGGTTTTCTATTACTTGTTCAGCTTCTTCTCCTTCTAGCAGCCCTATTATATGGATGTTGCTTCTTTTCCTATTGTCCCAAAGCTCCCTTAGACTCTCCTCTTGCTTTTTAATATTTTTTCCATTGCTGTTCTGCTTGTGTGTTTTTTCTATCTTGTCTTCAACTCGCTGATTCAGTCCTCAGATTTGAAACCTTCCATTGTGTTCTTTATTGCATCTATGTCAATCTTCCTTTCCTGTTGATGCTTACCCATATTGGTGAATTTCTTTTTTTTTTTTTTTTTTTTTTTTTTTTTTAAATATATTTTTTATTGATTTTTTACAGAGAGGAAGGGAGAGGGCTAGAGAGCCAGAAACATCAATGAGAAACATCGATCAGCTGCCTCCCGCACACCCCACCGGGGATGTGCCCGCAACCAAGGTACATGCCCTTGACCGGAATCGAACCTGGGACCTTCAATCCGCAGGCCGACGCTCTATCCACTGAGCCAAACCGGTTACGGCTGGTGAATTTCTTATCCAGCCTTTTCAGCATCCTTATAACCATTACTCTGAATTCTTTCTCTGACATATTGCTTGCCTCCATTCAATTTATTGCCTTTTCTGGTGATTCCTCCTTTTCCTTCATATTGGGATTATTTCTCTGTCACCCATTTTTTGTTGTTCCTTTGTGATTAACCTATGTATTAAATCAAACTGCTATGACACTCAGATTTTTTAAATTTATCTTATGTATTAGATGTTTGGTAGGACCTAGTGGTCTTCTGGGCTGGGTATTCTAGGGATTCCTTCTACTTAATATGTTTAGGTTCTCCTGATGTAGTTGGATATTGAATTTTTTTGTCCCATTTTTGGATGGAGTTTTCTCTCAGGATATCTGGTTATGTGGCTCACTCTCTATCCTATTGTGCCTTTGTGGAGGTGCTGACTGAGCAGCACAAAATACAACACAAGACATGACACAAAAAGAAAAGAACACGAATGTACTCAATATAGCTAGAACCTTAATATAAGTGACCACCAGAGAAAAGAGAATTAGGAGAAAGAAAGGAGAGCAAAAATAGTAGTGGAAAAAAAATAGAAAAGAAAGAAAGAATATAGGGAGACAACACAACAAAAGAAACAAATAGATCAAAAAGTGAAATAAAAAAACACCCAGAAGAAGGGGAGGGGAAGAATCTGTAGAGGCAGAGCTTAAATACAGAAAATAAAGTTAAAGAATTTGATTAATAGGGGAATGACCACTGTTTAGTATAGAGGAGGGAGAAAGAGATTGAGCGAATAAGAGGAAAAAATAAAACTATTTATTTATTGAAAAGAAGAGTAGAGGACAGAGCAGATAAGCCTGAATATAGGAAGTGAAACTAATTAAAAAATTAGGAGCAGAAAAGAGCAAGAGAGGAGAGGAAAAAAAGTAAAAATAAGTAAATAAATTGAATAGTGAATAAAGTAAAAAGAGAAGGTGAAATACAGTAGGAGCAAGGAAAAGAAAGGTAGATATATGAATAAGCCAAAAGAGACTACAATAATAATAACGCACATCAATAAAGCATATAAAGAAGATCATTTTTAACAAGGGGTAAAAAAACAGAAAAGGGAAAAGCTAAAGGGGGGAAAGAGAATAAAAACAGGATGAAAAAGGGAGAAGCAAAGAAGAAAATGGTGAAAAAAAGAGAAGAGAATAGGATAATACCAATTAAAATAAAAATAAAAAAATATATAATACTAAAATTAAAAAAAACTAAAAAAAACCCCTAAGTGTCGACTGCTTCCATCACATTTTAATGCCCCATGTGGGCTGGTGTAGGACCCCATTCTTCTGTTCTGTTTGCCAATTCTGATATCCCTGTTAAGTATTTAGGTGCTGACCACTGTCAGGCACTGTGTTTGGCAATCCATCACTCCTCTGTTTTTGTCTGTTTCCATAGGCCTTGGCTGTAAACAGGCGGGACCAATCTGCCTGCTTTGCCTGTCTGCCAGCTGTCAGCCTTAATCACTCAAGCATCTGTTTCTCTCAGGGCTTTAGGTGTTTTTGGTGCTGTTTCACTATCCAGGGATCAGATGAATGTATTTTTTCCCGACCCAGGGCCACTCCTCCGTTAATGGTCCAAAATATAACTCTGGCCTTGGTTGGTCAGAGGTCCTTGTATGGAGACCAGTGGGGTGGCTGGCAACCTGGAGCTTTTATCAGTCTGATTCCTAGAATAGTGGAACGGACTAATCCCTCTTCCAACATAAGGTTATTATTGATAGGTACTTGTTTGTTGCTATTTGGGGCTATTCAGAACCTTTTGTTTCCTGTGTATAGCTCAGAATGCAGGCAAGGTGTGGCAGGCTCTATTCCCTACCTTGAGGTCACTGGGAGGGGTTAGCTCTTCTGGGGAGAAATGGCCACTTGGGTTTGGAGGGTTAGAAAGCATCTTGGCCATGTCTGGCTACCCTGCCTCCCCCCCCCCCCCCCCCCCAGCCTCTCCTCAGGCTCCACAAATCTGTGCCTCTCCCTGCACCAGAGCCTTGGGTGAGTTTTTGCAACTGAAAAGTCCTATATTCTGGGTTTAGCAAACAAAAGCAAAGACAAAAACAACCATGAAACTGCTAGTTTGTCTCCCCCCCGCTCCTGGAAATGCACTTTTCAAGCTGTCTTTTGAGGTATAGCCCCCCACTGCTGTGGTCCCAGGTTTAGATTCCCTGGGTTCTAGCAGCCCTGCACATTTTCATTTCACAATTAGGTATTACGCCTGTCACCAAGGGACTTGGCTTTGGTGCAATGCAGCCTCCACCTCACCCTCTGGGTCCGGGGGCTGGAAGTCCCTCTCCAGTCCAGATGCCCACTCCTACCTTATTGAAAATTGTTTCCTCAGGTGTGTCTAATTTGTTAATTCTGGGTAAATATTCTCCAATTTAATTGCTTTACCAGGAGGAGGTGCATGACATGTCTGCCTATTAGGCTGCCATCTAGTATATATATTCCAGTTATTGTATTCTTTATGTCCCACTATTTTCATGATGTTTTCTATTTCCATTTTAATGTTTCTTATCTCTTTGTTACAGTTCTCATTGTGTTAATCCTTTCTCCAAGTTCATTGAACATCCCTGTAACCAGTGTTTTAAACTCTGCTTCTGATAAATTGCTGGTTTCCATTTTGTTTAGTTATTTTCTGGAGTTTTTTCTCTTCTTTCATTTGAAACGTTTCTTTGTCTCCTCATTTTGGCCTCCTCCCTGTGTTTGTTTATATGTATTAGGTAGATCTACTATATTTCCCAGTCTTGGTATAGTGGCCTTATGTAGCAGGTGTCCCCTGGTGCCCTGTGGCATAATATCCCTCATAACTTGAGCCAAGTGCTCCAGATGTGTTCTTTGTGTGGGTTGTGTGTGCTCTCCTGTTGTAGGTGAGTCTTGAATGCTGTTGGTACAGCACTAGGAAGAATTGAAATTTGGGCTGATTGGTTGAGAGAAATGGCTGTGACCATATTAATCCTTTTCGGTCCAACGTGGAGGCTGACTTGACAGACCAGGCCCTAGGAGCAAGTCCAACGTCGAGCTAAGGTCTAGTGAGAAAGATAATTTCAACACTCAATCCTGTTAATTAATTTGGACCAGACTGTTTGAATTCCAAAAATAAAATTGGACCACAAAGAGTTAAAGGATCTGTGTGCAAGAGTTGACTAAAAGGAGGAGGATTTGCTTTAGAGGGGATCTCATGTCTGTTCAGTTCACCCTTTAGTTGTGCCACTTGTGGAGGTGGTGTAGTGATGTTCTGGTATGGTTTAAAGCTGGCCAGTGGTGTGTTGGTCCTTGGGCTTCTTTGGAAAAGCTTCAGTACAGAGCATGATCAACCACTGCCTATGCCTGGCTTCAGGGGGTGGGGTGGGGGGGGTGGTCATCTTGTGTTGTTGTAGAAGACCAAAGAAACCCAAGCATTGCTTAGAGAAATGCAGTTACACAATTTATTATGCCGGTGGTCTCAGAGGAGTTGCCTCTCAAAGTCTGAGCAAACGAATATGGTGGAAGCTCTTCTTTATACCCCTTTGGTGTCTTTGTCCCCCAAATATGGAATGGGACTTCTGGACCTTTTGTGGGCTTTGCAAAAAGCCCAGGTGTTGGGATGGGGTCTTGAGACCACACCTATGGGCCTGGCCTGGCATCAGCACTGATAACCCCCTCCAGAGGTTGTGTATTGTTCAGTTTATGGCCTCAGGTCTTGCAAGACCAGATTCTGGGAAAGGGGCAGTGACTTAATTATAGGCTATCAAGAATGTACATTAGGTTATTGGCACAAATTCAGATTGCTAGCCACCCCCCTCTTCCCCCCCCCAAAAAAAATGTCTTATTTTCCCCATCATTATGAGCTACAAAGTGATCTGCAGATGGTTGCTGCTTGTGCTGGGCTTGGAGGCAGATGGGAGAGTATAAGTTGTAAAGTGAGGCTGGCTACCACTAGTTATGGCCTCAGGGCTGCTTAGCAAGAAGTATGGAGCACACCAAAGCCAGAGGCTGCTTGTTTGGGTTTGTGAACCATTTAAGAAATTTCATAGCTTGAACCTAGAAAGGCTGTTTATGTGGAAAAGCTGCTGGAGATGCTTGGGTGGATTCACAAGTTGGGTGGGGTGGGGTCTCAAGGAATCACTAGGGCAGTGATGGTGAACCTTTTGAGCTTGGCGTGTCAGCATTTTGAAAAACCCTAACTTAACTCTGGTGCCGTGTCACATATAAAAATTGTTTGGATTTGCAACCATAGTAAAATAAAGAATTATATTTTTGATATTTATTTTATATATTTAAATGCCATTTAACAAAGAAAAATCAACCAAAAAATGAGTTTGCTTGTCACCTCTGACACGCGTGTCATAAGTTCGCCATCACTGCACTAGGGCAAGGTGTTAGCCAGGTTTACTCAGACTTGGAGCCTATCTGCACCTCCAGGTTATGTTGGGAAAGATTTTTGCAAAAGAACAATGGTATCTTACCACACTGCTGTCTAGGAGAAAGCTGCCCTTCAAGCACACACCCTGAAGCCAGATAATTCAATTCTTCCCTGAATGTCCCTGGCTTTTCAGACTGCTGCTGTGCTAGATCTCAGAATGAGTGAGCCTGTCAGGGAGTAAATTCATGTGTGGGCCCTTTAAGAGGACCACCTGGTACTACAACAGCCCTCCATCTCACTCAGCCACAATCCCTGCTGATTTTCACAGCCAGAAGTTATGGGAAACTTTCTTCAGCATTGGAACCCTGGTCTGGGGAGCCTGGTGTGGGGATGACCTCTGCAGTCAAGATATTCTCCTGTTTCATAATTGCTACATGGTGGATGGGGGGAAGGCTCATTCTTTTTTTAAAATATATTTTATTGATTTATTACAGAGAGGAAGGGAGAGGGATAGAGAGTTAGAAACATCGATGAGAGAGAAACAATGATCATCTGCCTCCTGCACACTCCCCACTGGGGATGTGCCCACAACCAAGGTACATGCCCTTGACTGGAATCGAACCTGGGACCCTTGAGTCCGCAGGCTGATGCTCTATCCACTGAGCCAAACCGGTTAGGGCGGGAAGGCTCATTCTTTATATCCATCTCTCCTACCAATCTTGATGTGGCTTCTTTATATCCTTAGTTCAGCTCATCTTCAGGTGGTTCTCAATGATGGTAATTTTGATGTGGTTGTAAAAGGAGTCTAGCATAGTGTCTACCTACTTCACCATCTTGACTGGAATTCTTTTTTTATAATAGAATCTAGAGTGGAAAATGATAAGAATTGTGGAAGTATAACTTAACTGTAAGGAAATAAAGCACAGAAAGTTGTATATACTTGCTTATTAGACAAAATTTCTTTCCTTATGAGAAAAGAAAAAACAAATTTCATAATTCTCCTTTATCCTGTATAACTCATTATTATTCAAAACCTTTGCTCTCTTTCTTGCAGTTTCATAGCACAGTGTTTAGCTGTCCTTTGATTCTGGGTTTCCTTATATTTCTTTCTTGGGCCAATGGAATATCTGTAGACAACTCAAACTGAAACTTAAAAACTGCCTGTAAGATTCAGTTGAACTGTGTTATTACTTTGAGACAGTAATATTATTAATTATACATTGCTTTTTTTCTGTTTAAAGTTTATTATTATTTTTAATTAAATCTTTATTGTTCAGATTATTACATTTGTTCCTCTTTTTTCCCCCATAGGTCCCCTCCACCCGGTTCCCCCCACCTCCGCCCTCACCCCCCCTCACTGTCCTCATCCATAGGTGCACGATTTTTGTCCAGTATCTTCCCGCAACCCTCACACCCCTTTCCCCCCAAGAATAGTCAGTCCACTCCCTTTCTATGCCCCTGATTCTATTATAATTACCAGTTTATTCTGTTCATCAGATTATTTATTCACTTGATTCTTAGATTCACTTGTTGATAGATGTGTATTTGTTGTTCATAATTTGTATCTTTACCTTTTTCTTCTTCTTCCTCTTCTTAAAGGATACCTTTCAGCATTTCATATAATACTGGTTTGGTGGTGATGAACTCCTTTACCTTTTCCTTATCTATGAAGCTCTTTATCTGACCTTCAATTCTGAATGATAGCTTTGCTGGATAAAGTAATCTTGGTTGTAGGTTCTTGGCATTCATCACTTTGAATATTTCTTGCCACTTCCTTCTGGCCTGCAAAGTTTCTGTTGAGAAATCAGCTGACAGTCATATGGGTACTCCCTTGTAGGTAACTGACTGTTTTTCTCTTGCTGCTTTTAAGATTCTCTCTTTGTCTTTTGCTCTTGGCATTTTAATTATGATGTGTCTTGGTGTGGTCCTCTTTGGATTCCTTTTGTTTGGGGTTCTCTGTGCTTCCTGGACTCATAAGTCTATTTCTTTCACCAGGTAGGGGAAGTTTTCTGTCATTATTTCTTCAAATAGGTTTTCAATATTTTGCTCTCTCTCTTCTTCTGGCACCCCTATAATTCAGATGTTGGTACGCTTGAAGCTGTCCCAGAGGCTCCTTACACTATCTTCGTATTTTTGGATTCTTTTTTCATTTTGCTTTTCCGGTTGGGTGTTTTTTGCTTCTTCGTATTTCAAATCTTTGACTTGATTCTTGCGATCCTCTAGTCTGCTGTTGGAACTCTGCATAATATCCTTTATTTCAGTCAGTGTATGCTTAATTTCTAGTTGGTCCTTTTTCAAAACCTCGAGGGTCTCACTAGATTTCTTGAGGGTCTCACTACATTTATCGGCGGTCTCACCAGACTTTTTGAGGGTCTTACTAAATTTATCGGAGGTTTATAGAAAGTTCTTGAAAAACCTTAATAGTGTGGTTTTGAACTCTATATCCAGTAGTTTGCTTTCCTCCATTTCTGTCATTTGTGTCTTGTTTCTTTGTCTCCGCATTTTGGCTGCTTCCCTGTGTTGATAGAGTGGCTTTCTGTGCTAGGTGTCCTATAGGGTCCAGTGGCTCAGCCTCCCCAATTACCTGAGGTGGATACTCTTGGTGCACCCCCTTGTTGACTTTGTGCACAGTCTTGTTGTAGTTAAGCCTTGATTGTTGTAGGTATCACTGGGAAGAATTGACCTCCAGGCCATTTGGCTGGGAGAATCAGCTGTGTCTGCAGTGGGAGAAGTTCTGTGCTGGAGACACCCCTCTGGGGCAAGACTTGCTTCAGTGGGGCTTTGGTGCTCACTGAGTCTGCCCTCTGAGTGTGTCCTTTATGGATCTGAGGAGCTGCAATCTGGATGGTCCCACTCTGACCACCAGGCACATTGGTTCCTGGATCTCTAAGGAGGTGCTAATCTAGCCTCTGCCTGAGGCTACCCAGCAGGAGCTCAGCTATGAAGCAATGCAAGTTGCCATGGGGACTTGGGCCAGCTGCAAGTTTGTTAGGTAATTTTGAGATTGCAAAGGGCCAGGCCTTTCATATGCAAAAGCCGGCTCACAGCCTGGGCAGGGCGGGGGTCCCAGGGGATCAACAGGGCGGAGCAAGCAGCTATGGCTGCCCTCAGAGGCCCCGCTTCTCAGTGTCCCAGCAATCGCTGTAAGCACCTCTGAGAGAAAGCTGCCTTCGAGTTCCGACTGATGCCAGAGAGTCCAGTTTCTCCCGTATGAGTCTGGGTCCCCAGAGACTCGCCCGGAACTGGAGCTCAGAGCTTGAGACTTCCTACTGATTGAAAAAGACAACCGTGTCCTCAGCCGCCAGCCCTCTCTGCGTGCGCCTCTGTACCTCTGTACTTTACTTCCGCACCACAGCTCCTCTTAGTCTTGGTATGCTTTTCTCTTTCCTTCTAGTTGTAGAATTTCCACTCAGCCAGCCTTCCTGTGGTTCTGGCTGATGTCTGTTCCATCTTTTAGTTGTACTCTTGAAGTGGTTGTGCTAAGCAGCAATCTCCGGTGTTTACCTATGCTGCCATCTTGGTTTTCTCCCTAAAGTTTATTATTGAAACTATTACAAATGTCCACTTTTTCCCCCCTATTGGTCCCCTGCACCCCACTTCCACACCTTCACCAGGCATTCCCTGCACTATTATTTGTTCATGGACTATGCATATATGCATATAAATTCAATTTTTTCCCATCCCCCCTCAAGTCTGTTGCATGTGTCAATGTCTCTGGATCTGTTTTATTCATCAGGTTATTTTCTTCATTATATTCCACATATAAGTGAGATCATGATACTTGTTTTTCTCTGACTGGCTTATTTCACTTAGTATAATACTCTCCAGGTTCCTCCATGCTATCTCAAAGGGTTAGAGAACCTTCTTTTTTACTGCTACATAGTATTCTATGGTGTAAATGAAACACAAATTTTTTATTCACTCATCTACTGATGAGCACTTGGACTGTTTTCCAGATCTTAGCTATTCTAAATTGCACTGCTATTAACTTAGGGGTGTATATATATATATAGATATAGATATAGATATAGATATAGATATAGATATAGATATAGATATAGATATAGATATTTTTTTCTGATTGGTGTTTTGGGTTTCTTAGGATATATTCCTAGCAGTGGAATCACTGGGTCAAATGGAAGTTTCATTTTTAATTTTTTTGAGGAAACTCCACACTGTTTTCCATAGTGGCTGCACCAATCTGCATTCCCACCAGCAGTGTACGAGGGTTCTTTTCTCCACATCCTTGCCAGCATTTGTTGTTTATTGATTTATTGGTGGTACCCATTCTGACAGGTGTGAGGTAATACCTCATTGTTGTTTTAATTTGCATCTCTCTGATATTAGTGACTTTGAGCATTTTTTCATATTTTTTTTGGTCTTTTGTATGTCCACTTTGCAGAAGTGTCTCTTTAGGTCCTCTGCCCATTTTTAAATTGGGTTGTTTGTCTTACTTTTGTTGAATTGTATGAGTTTTTTATATATTTTTCAGATTCACCCCTTATCAGATATATCATTGGCAAAATATTCTCCCATGCAGTGGGCTCTCTTTTCATTTTGTTGATGGTTTCTTTTTCTGTGCAGAAGCTTTTTAGTTTGATATGATTCAATTTGTTTATTTTCTCCTTTGTTTCTCTTGCCCTAGGTGATATATCTGTGAAAATTCTGCAATGTGTGATGTCTCATATTTTGCTGCCTAAATTTTCTTCTAGGATTTTTATTTTACTACTTACATTTAAGACTTTTATCCATTTTGAGTTTATTCTTATGTATGGTGTAATTTGGTGGTCTAGTTTCATTCTTTTCATGTAGCTGTCCAATTATCCCAACACCATTTATTGAAGAGATTGCCTTTACTCCATTGTATATTCTTGCCTCCATTGTCAATTATTAATTGAACATAATATCTTCACTACATTTCTGGGGTCTCTGTTGTGATCCATTCATTTGTATGCCTGTTCTTGTGCCAGCACCAGGCTACTTTCGTTACAGTGGCTTTATAGTATAACTTGATATCTGGTATTGTCATCCTTCTAACTTTGTTCTTTTTTCTCAAGATTGCTACAGCTAGTCTAGGTGTTTTGTTTGTTTGTTTGTTTTGTTTTGGTTTGGTTCCATATGAATTTTTGAAGTATTTGTTCTAGATCTGTGAAATATACAGTTGCTATTTTAATGAGGATTGCATTGAATCTATAGATTGCTTTGGGTAGTATGGACATTTTAATGATGTAGATTCTTCAAATCCATGAACATGGTATATGCTTCCACTTGTTTATATCTTCCTATATCTCATTTTTCAACATCTTGTAGTTTGTTGAGCTCAAGTCTTTTAACTCCTTTATTCCTAAGTATCTTATTTTTGTTGTTGCAATGGTAAATGTGATTGGTTTGGTTGTTTCTCTTTCTGAGAAATCATTATTGTTATATAAAAATGCCATTGATTTTGGGGGTTAATTTTATATCTGGCTATATAGCCAAATTCAATTATTAAATCTAATAGTTTTTTAGTGGAGTCCTTAGGGTTTTCTGTGTATATGACTCTGCCATCTGCAAATAATGACAGTTCTACTTTCTCCTTTCCAATTTGGATGCCTTTTATTCTTTTTTTGTTTTCTGATTGCTGTGGCTAAGTCTTGCAGTACAATGTTGAATAAGAGTGGTGAAGGTGGTCATCCCTATTTTGTTATTACTGCTTTAATTTCATCAGTTGTTATTGGCCTATTCAGGTTTTCTGATTCTTCCTCATTCAGTTTTGGAAGATTGTATATTTCTAGGAATTTGTTCATTTCATCCAGGCTATCCAACTTATTCACATATAGTGTTTCATAGTATTTTCTTATAATTCTTTGTGTTTCTCTGATGTCAGTTGTTACCCCACCTCCTTTATTTATGATTTTATTTATTTGGATCCTCTCTTTTTGTTTCTTGATGAGTCAGGATAACAGTTATTCAATCTTGTTTATCTTGTCAGAGGACCAGTTCTTCAATTTATTGATCTTTGGTTTTTTGTTTTATTTTGTTTTGTTTTTTGTCTCTATGTCATTTCTTTCTGCCCTGATATTTATTTCCTTCTACTTACTCTGGGATTTTCTTGTCTTTCTCTTTCTAATTATTTTAGTTTCAATATTAGGTACTTTATTAGAGCTTTTTCTTATTTTTTTGAAGCAGGCTTGTAGAGCTATGAACTTCCCTCTTAGAATTGCTTTTGGTATGTCCCAGAGATTTTAGGTTGTTGTGTGTTCATTCTCATTTGTTTGCAGGAAAATTTTTATTTCTTTTTTTTTATTAAGAAATTATTCATTGTTTAATAATATACTATTTAGCTTCCATGTGTTTGAATGCTTTTGAGTGTTTTTATTGCAGTTGATTTCTAGTTTCATGCGATTGTGATCTGAGAAGATGCTTGATATGATTTTAATACTCTTGAATTTGTAGAGATGTATTTTGTGTCCTAATTTGTGGTCTATCTTTGAGAATGTCCTATGTGCACTTGAGAAGAATGCATATTAGGCAGAATTAGGGGGTAATTTTCTGTAAATGTCAGTTAAATCTACTTGATCTAGTGTGTCATTTAAGGTATCTGTTTCCTTGATTTTTTTTTGTCTGAAAACTATCCAGTGATGTCAGCAGGGTGTTGAAGTCCCCTACTATGACTATATTGCTGTCTATCTCTCCCTTGAAGTACCCCAATAGTTTTTTTTATATATTTGCGTGCTCCTATTTTGGGGGCATAAATGTTTGCAAGGATTATATCCTTTTGTTGTATCAAGCTCTTTATTATTATATAATGGCCTTTTTGTGTCTCTTGTTATGACCTTTGCTTTGAAGTCTATTTTAACAGATATAAGCATTGCTACCCCTGCTTTTTTTCATTTCCATTTGCATTGAAACTTTTTCCATCCCTTCACTTTCATCCTGTGTGAATCTTTTGTTCTCAGGTAGGTCTCTTGTAGACAGCATTCACGTAGGTCATGTTTTCTTATCCCTTAAGGTACCCTATGTATTTTGATTGGAACATTCAATCCATTTATTTTTAAGGTCATTATTGACAGGTTCTTATTTATTGCCATTTTTATCCTTTATGCCTATGTTTCTCTATATGTACATTTCTTCCTATTTTTATAGCAGCTCTTTTATCATCTCTTGCAATGTTAGTTTGGTGGTAATAAACTCCTTTAGCCCTTTTTTCTTTTTTTGGTCTGAGGAGCTCTTTATTTCATTATCTATTTTGAATGAAAGTCATCCAGGATAGAACAGTCTTGGTTTTAGATCTTTGCTTTTCATTACTTTGAATACTTCATGCCATTCCCGCTGGCCTATGATGTTTCTGTTGAGAACTCAGCTGAAAGCCTTATGGGAGCTCCCTTGTAGGTCACTGACTGTCTTTGTCTTGTGGCCCTTAAAATTCTCTCTTTGTTCTTAACATTTGCCATTTTGACTATGAATTGTCTTGGAGTGGGTCTCCTTGGGTTCCTCTTGATTAGTACCCTCTGTGCTTCTTCAACTTGTGTAGTTTTTTCCTTCACCAACTTATGGAAGTTTCCTGCATTATTTCTTCAAACAGGTTTACTCCTATGTTGTGAATGTTGTTTCATTTCATGTTGCCCCAAAGGTCCCTTAAAATGTCCTCATGCTTTTTTTTTTTCATTTCATGTTGTCCCAAAGTTCCCTTAAAATGTCCTCATACACACACACAGACAGTCCTCAGGTTACATCAGACTTGACGTATATAGTTTCGTGTTTATGTCACCATCTCCCATTTATTTATTAAAAACAAAAAAAGTTCCATCATTTTGACCAATTTACATATGTTTTTTTTATTATTCATTTACCACAAGTAAAGGTCAGGAATTGGTATCTTTCTTTTAATTTTTTTTTTTTTTTTTTTTTTTTTTACTGTTTCACTTCATTACTGCTGTGTATGTTCTCCATGTGAGTGACATAGGTGCTTATGTAGGTGGGTTCTGATTTACGGTGAAAATTGTGTTACATCTTGCCACAGGAATGGATCTCCGACCTAACCCGAGGACCTACTGTGTGTGTGTGTGTATATATATATATATATATATATATATAGATGCTGCTCTGATTGAGTGTTTTGGTTTTTTTCTTATTAATTTACTTGATCCTCTGCTTCATTAAATCTACTTTTAATTCCCTCCAGTGTATTCTTGATGTCAGGTATAGTATCCTTCATTTCTGCCTGGTTCTTACTCATAACATGTATATCTTTCTTCATGCTGATGTAGCTTACATTAAGTTTGTTGTAATTGCTACTAAGTTCCTGTAGGTTCCATTAAGTTTCTTGTAATTTTCATTAAGTTCCTTGAGTATCTTTATAACCATTACTCTGGAATCTATAAAATCCTTGCCTCCATCTCTTCTAGATCTTTATTTGGAGATTCTTTTTTGTTAATTAGGCACTTGTTTTTTTGTCTTCTCATTTTAATTGTCTCTTTGTGTTTGTTTCTAAATACTACATATATTTACTATGACCCAGTCTTTTGAGGTTAGCTTTTGTATTGAATGTCCTGTGGGATTTAGAGGTATGTTTTCATTGTATTTGTGAACTGTATGCTCTAGGCATGTCCCTTTTGTGGGTTATTTTGACTCTTCTGTTGTGACTGGCTCTTGATTATAGTTGTCCTGTTCATGGGGAATAGGTTGGCTAATTGTGAGACTCAGCCACTACCATGATGTGTGAATGGTCATATAGGTGCAATCTCTATGTTGTTTCTTTAGTGCTCCTTAGTCAAAATATGTACAATAAGTTATGCATTTCTCATTTTACCAAGGTGACTGTGCTATATTTTAGCTTTAAATCCAGCCCTTGGCTGGAAGCAAGGACACTCAGCCTCCTGGTAGAGTGTAGCCATCTTTGCTCTGTTTCTAAGCATTGCTTTTTGAATCAATATTGACCTATTTACTACAAAACAAAATGCATATAGATCAAGCATGTCAAACTCAAAGGCTAACATAGGCCAAATAAACAAGGTTTAAGTTTATGTGGGCTGCAAAAAAACAAAAGCTTCAATTTCATAGAAATGTAGGTTTATTCTATAGAGACATGCTGAATACAAAGAACTGAAATAAATGAGTAATCATTAAAATAAAATAATATAACATTGTAATAAAATTAATATTTTTTCTTGAACATTAACTTATCAGACACTGAATAACTGCACAAATTAAAAATCATAACACAAATAAATCTTTTTCTTTTTCTCCAAAAGCAAAATATTTCCTGTTGCGCACACCATTAGTCAAGTCAGTACAAGACTGATGATGTGGCAATTGGCTGCTAAAATATTTACTGCTAGTATTAGTGGATACAAATGGTGCACCTGCATGTAAGGCGCATAAGGGAAATGAATGCAACACAATTATAGTAATCAGTCATTAGTGAATGTTGTAGTTTATTGTTAATAATTATGTATAACAAGATATTGTAAAAATTAAGTTATAAAATTTTATTAAAACATTTCTTACATAGTGTTATATTGGCTGGGCCACAAAAACATTCATTGTGGGCTGCGTGCAGCCCATGGGCCATGAGTTTGACATGCTTAATGTAGATTGACTGTGACTTTTCCAAGATTGATGAAGAAAGTGCATAAGTGTGACTTTTGGATGTGAATTAATTTCCTCTAAACATCATGTTCTTAATTAGATGGGGTTTGAACAGATGGAAGCATTAGGGTAACATAAACCCAGGATTTTGGCTTATTTCAAAGATGAATTCTTCTTATGCAGTATTTTTTTTTTACTCATCTATATATATATATAAAAGGCTAATATGCAAAGTGTCCCTGCAGGGGTTCAACTGGGAGACTGGGAGTTTGATCACTCACTATGACGTACACTGATCACCAGGAGGTGGCACAGAAAAAAGGATGGCCCTGGCCGGCAGCCTGCTGCCGGGGAAGGAAGGCCCCGGTGGCAGCCAGAAGGCCCCAATTAGCCCTGATTGCTGGCCAGACCTAGGGACCCTACCCATGCACGAATTTTGTGCACTTGGCCTCTAGTCTGTAAATAAAATAATTACCTAAAATTTATAAGTTTATGTTTTGCTTTCTGTAAAACTTAAAACCCTTAACAGAGCAAGAGCTTAATGCAAAATAAAATTTTAAGTACAAATTGAGTTCTATCCTCACTATTTAACTGTTACAAACTCTAATTAGCTAACAATTTGCATCATCACATCACGTTATTTTTTTCAGTTTTGATAACTCTGGTCTCAGGGGTACTTTTTAAAGGCTACCATCTGCTTTGTAATGTTTTTTAAAGTAAAGAGGTGAAAAACTTTCTCAGATTATCCTAGGTACTCTCAGTACTGGAAGACCCTCCTTCCCAGGGAACAGACTTCTAAATTTCTCCCAATCTAGACCAGACCATACCCACTATTCACTGGCTTCCCAAAGTTTTTGTTGTTTTGTTTTTTTGTTTGTTTGTTTTTTTCACAGAAAAGGGTTCTATGTTCTCAGATTGCAACATGTTTGTTGTTCATTTTCATCGTTAAACTTAATCTGTTAAAACAACATAAAACAACACATAATGGAATCTTCTCACCACAGAAGGGAATCTAAAACAGTGTGACAATCATTGTAGGTTTTCTGCTAACATGCACTCAACACTCCCCTTTCATGCACAGAATTATAATGTCATACTATCCACACCTGAAACTCTGTCCCTGAGGCTATCTCTGGTGTGCTGGGGGCTATAGACACTGGGGGCCATGATCAATGGTGAGGTTTAACTCAGAGACATGTTGTATTCTGTTTCTCAGAATTTTCCAGGACTCACAGCATAAACATGTTCATTAATGCACTCTGTATTGCCATCTCCTCTTACCTCTTTTATGCCCCTACCACCTCACAGTAATGAGAGGTCCACATCCCTGCTGGTTGCTGGTGAGAGTGGGCTTCTTATGATATCCTGAGAAAAATAATTTTCTGAAACTCATGCAAGAGGATGAGATATTGTAGAAAAGGTTATTTCTGTGGAATTACACCTGGAGTTTCCAAGGTCCCATTTCCCTTTGTCCTGTGAAGGAAGAAGTGCAGCTGAAACTTCCAGAGGGCTAGAATCAAAACTACTCCAGAGTTTTTACTCTATGTTGGAGCAAAGTCCAACCCAGAATCAGGCTGGCTTAGTTTGTGCTTTCTGTTGCAGTTCATTAGCCCATTGCATGTGGGGTACTGCATGGCCACATGGCTATGGAGGAAACATGGGCCTGAGCAAAACCAAGAAAGTCAAAAGAGAACCGACATCCAAGAAAACAAACTCCTTTTTTTATGAGATTATGTATCCCAAATTTTTGCAATGGCCCTGCCTACTCTAGCCAATCCATGGTTCCTTAGGTTTTGAGAGGCAAGTGCCTTCCTTATGTGTCACCCTGACTCACTACACATGCATCCATCTCCCCTTTGTTGGAACGCCCCCCCTCCCCCCGCCGAAGTGATCTGCAGGGAATGGGCCAGTGGTTCCCCGGGAAGTGTGAAATTGCAGCTTCCTGGTGAAGTTGCCCAAATGACATGCCTATGATATTTGGCTTTCCCTTTGTTCCGTTTCTATTATTAATAAATAGCTAATTACAACAGTATCAATAGGTGTTTTCAGTAATCACTGTGGATGAAAAGGGGCAACATACTAAACCTGACAAGCTCAGGGCTGCCTTATAAAGTCAGAGACCTAAAGTAACCACAGAGTATGGTTTGAAATTAAAATTTTTAGCTAAAAGCAAGCAAAGTGGGTAGTCATATCCTAGGCTAGAATCTTCCCTGACAAAAGTCAGTCTTTACCTTAACTGAGCCTATCTGTTGTCTTTTGCATCTATCATAACATACCTCTGGAATGTCAAGGTAACTTCCCCTTTTCCAGACCCCTTCAGGCACAAAAAACTATGCCAGAACAGAGACCACAAATGCCCTCATTATTGTTGTTATTGTGTTAATTGTTGACTGTTAGCTATCCTCTACCCACCTATGTAAAAGATGTATCCATATAATAAAAGGCTAATATGAAAATAGACTGAACGCGAAACAACCGAACAATCGCTCACTGTAACTTGTGCTGACTATCAGGGAGCGTGTGCAGAATATAGCGGGTGTAGGCTGTAGCGGGATGGTGGAGCAGGTGAGCAGGGGTGCCAGGCTAAGGTGGGGAGCCAGTCGCTGTCATCAGGGTGAGCTTCTGGTAGTTACTGAAAATTCTTTGCTCCCACATGCCACGGTCCCACCTGGCGCTCACACCTGCTGCCGGCACTGGCCCTGTTTGTACCCACTGCTGGTGCTGGAGCCAGCACTCACACCCACTGCCAGTGCCCAGTGCCAGCCCCAATCACTTGGCACCATCAGTGGTGCGAGTGGTGGCTGCTGACCCTGATCGCCCCTCAGGGCTTCTCAACCTCCCCCTGCTCCTGAGGGGCGATTGGAGCTGGAAGCCTCTGCTCGCACCTGCTGACTGCGCTGGCCCCTCTTGCACCCGCTGCTGGCACTGGCCCTAATTCCTCCATGCCTTCAGCAGGTGCAAGGGGCCGGTGCTGTCAGCATGTGGGAAGGGCAGCGGAGGGAGTGGGGCTGCCAGCAGACAGGAGATGTCGGGGAGAGGGTGGGGGAGAGCCGTGGTGGGAGGGGCCAGGCAGGGGCACAGAGGATGGGCCGAGACCCGCCCCGTGCCTACTTCAGCCTCGTGGCCCAAAGTTCCTTTCAAGGTGCACGAATTAGTGCACTGGGCCCCTAGTATGTCTATAATTTTCCTTTTTATCCAATCCAAGAGGTTTCCCTGCTTTGCTTTCTCCTGCCTCCCTCATCTATCACTAGTGGATTTCATGTAATCCATTTATATCTTCTCTTTTGATAGTAACATATAAAATAAGATGTAAAGCTACCATTCTCTGGAGCATTACCCCAATCTGTTGTGATTTTGGTTTCCAACAATTATCAGCAGTTTGGCTCAAATAAACTCACAAAAATTCTCTACAGGTTTGAATGCTTCTTCCATTGACATCAACTTCCAAATAAAATACTTGCACTCAGGCTGATGCATAGTCTATTGAGATCTGTCCCTAAAACCTCCCCTGAAATTCCTGCTGTTAGAAAACAGGGGAAACTGCAGCTGTTGGCGGGGAAGATCCTCAAAGGCTACTGGCAAGTCAAGCCCAGGGATTTGAGGGGACATCTGTGGAGGAAACTTCCAGACCATGCCATCTTGAGTGGCTGTTACTTGAAGCATATACACCCAAAGACCTGGCATCCAGAGATTGGCTGCTAACCTGAAAACACCGGATCTGGGACAGCGCAACTAGGGGGAGCCCTGCTTCTTCTCACAGAAAGGTCAGGCTTTGCCTGAAGGTGCAGTTTGCAATTCAGGTTGGGGAGAGGAACTTGCGAGGGGAGGTCTGCACCCCACAAAGTCCGCGGCCTTTGGGGCCAGTGTGATCCGAGAGTGTGTAAGTGCTCCCACAGGGCTTCTGGCAGAAGGGAATGCTAAAAATAAGCCCATAGCTGGACTGGATGCAAAAAGGCGGACTCGGATTTTGCTAGTGTGCTGGCTGCTTGGTGCCAGGGGAGAGAGGGTGCGCGGAGGAGACTTCTTACAGAGCTGGAAAGTGGAGGGTTGCGAATTTGCGCAACTTCTCAGGCTCTTGTTTTTCTCTCCTTCCCCTTAAATCTTTGCCTTTGATTATTAAACCCAGTGCATGGGATTGCCCAGTTGGGGACACGCGCAGAGACTGCAGGGGAAAGTTGCTTTTGTGGAAGCTGGGAAACAGAGTGGGGAGTAATGATTAAAGAACCAGCTCTGGGCAGTGGACTTTCCCAAACCAGTTTTAAGTACAATAGAGAAAATAAACCCTAACTACTGGATAGAGAGGACTGATAGCCTCAGAGGTCAATCCAGACACACTGCCACCCAGAGGCAGAGCCACGAACTGACTCTTCTGTAAACACAAATAAAGGCAGTCTGGGAAACAAATACGGCCTGCTTTAAAATCAGGACTGTGGTTTACAACACGGAGGAACAGTGTATTGCAGGGAAATTCAACACTCTCCTAAATACCTGGCAGGACTAAAGCATGCCAGACAGAAGAGTAGAAGAACTGAAGGACCTTCACTACTGCACATTTTTATTTATTTTTATTATTTTTTTTCACCTTTTAACTAAGAAATCAATTTTTTTCTTTTTTTTAATCACCTGATTTTACCCTTTTAATTACTACACTTTTATTTTTAACCAGTATTATTACTACTACCATTTTACCATTTTTTAAAATCTTATTTTATTTTTTCTTTATTTTTTTTTGGGATTAGTGTTCTACATACTATTTTCATCATTCCTTTAGCATCATTTTTCTCTACCTCAACTTTACCTTTATGCCAAAACTCTCTTCCTCACTTTTCCCCTTTTGTTGTCCTGTTTCTCTTACCCCATTCTTGCTTTAGATTTTCCCTATTTCTTCTTTTTAGCCCCTGTCAAAATTTCACCCTACTTATATATCCAATTTCCAATCCCCTGCTCTAAATCCATATGCATCTCTCCCTTATCTTTCTTCACTATCCACATTTTTTTTCTCTCTCTGTTGTTTTGTTGTTGTTTGCTTGATTGTTGAGTATATTGGGGCTTTTTATGCTTGTTTGTGAGGTTGTTTTGCTTTTTCTTTTTATCTTTCTGTTGGTTTTTTTCCCCTCTTTTCTCTTTTTTCCTTTTCTGTTTATTTTTGTGCTTCTGTTTTCCCTTGCCTCACTTGATATTAGTGGTTGTTTGTAGTTCGCATTCATCTCCAGGGATCTGTTGCTGGAATTTGTTGCGATTAGTGGCAGTTCTATCGGAGTTTTCTCCCCATATAGTCTCTTCCCCTCTTATACTTTATTCTCTCTCCTTTCTCTCTTACTTTTTTTTCCCTCCCTTTTCCCAATTTCATTTTTGCACTCCTTTTTTTTTTCTTTTTCTCTTTTATCTTTTTCTCTTCTTTCTTCCTTATCCCCTAATTCTCTTTGCTCAGGTAGTCATCTTTATTTGGGGTTATTAATATCGTGAATACATTTATGTTCAGTGCCTTGTACGTTGTGCCTTGTTGTGTTGTATTTTGTGCCTTTAAATCAACGCATCAGAGAGAGAAATACATAACCAAACAACTGGAGAAGAAAGATCATGGCATCACCAGAAAAAGAAGTAAACGAAATGGAGGCAATGGAGGCAAGCAACCTGTCAGAGAAAGAATTCAGAGAAATGGTCATAAGGTGGATGAAAAGAATGGAAGACAAATTCGACAATATGTGTAAGAACCAAGAGGAAATGAAAAATTACATCACTGCTATAAAGAACACAATAGAAAGCATCAACAGTAGACTAGAAGAAGCAGAGGACTGCATCAGTGAGCTAGAAGACAAGGTAGGAAAAAGTACCCAAGCAGAGCAGCTTCTAGAAAAAAAATTAAAAAGCATGAGGAGAGCCTGAGAGAACTCTGGGACAACACGAAACGAAAAAACATCCGCATAATAAAGATGCCAGAAGGAGAGAAAACTGATCAAGGAATAGAAAATCTATTTGAAAAAATAATGACAGAAAACTTCCCTGATATAGGGAAGAAAAAACTCACACAAATCCAAGAAGCTCACAGAGTCCCAAATAAAATGAACCCCAAAAGACCGATGCCAAGGCACATTATAATTGAACTAGAGGCCCGGTGAACAAAAAGTTGTGCACTGGCTGGGGGGGGGAGGTATCCCTCAGCCCCACTTGTGCCAACTCATAGTCTGGGACCCCTCTGAAGATAGTGACCTGCTCCTGGGTGGCAGAAGGCAGGCCCAATCCCTAGGTGCCTTCCCGCAGCCCCTGGTCAGACTCAGAGCAGGGCCTATTGGGGAGTTGGGGCACCACCCCCTGTCATGTACAGAACAGGGCAGAGCAGGGGGTTGTGGCGCCACCCCTGTCACATACAGAGCCAGTTGATCATGGGGCTGGGGCCTGACCCCTGTCACGCACAGAGCAGGGCCCATTGGGGGATTGGGGCTCTGTACCCTGTCACCCACAGAGCAGGGCCGATCAGGGGGTTGAGGTGCTGCCCCCTGTCATGCACAGAGCAGGGCAGATCAGGAGGCTGTGATGCCACCCTGTCACGCTCAGGGTAGGGCTGATTGGGGGGTTGGGGTGCTGCCCCCTGTCACACTCAAGGCAAGGTAGATGGGGAGCTTGCAGCGCCACCCTGTCACACACAGAACAGGGCCCATGGGGGGGGTTGAGGTGCTGCACCCTGTCACACACAAAGCAGGGCCGATCAGGGGGTTGGAGCGCCTTCCCCTGTCACAAACAGAGCAGGGCAGATAGGAAGGTTGTGGCCCAACCCCCAGTCACACACAGAGCTGCGGGGCAACCAGGGAGTTTGGGCGCAGCACCTTGTCACCCTGCTCTAGGTGCCAGGAGGCCTCACGGCTCCGCTGATCCCAGTACTGGGAGGCCTCGCGTCTCCGTTTGACACAGGGGCAGTGCGGCCTCGCTGCTCCGCTGATCCCAGTGCTAGGAGGCCTCACTGCTCCGCTGATCCCGGTGCTAGGAGGTCTCGCGGCTCCGCTGATCCCGGGTTTGGGAGGCCTCACGGCTCCGCTGATCCTGGTGCCAGGAGGCCTCGTGGCTCCACTGATCTCGGTGCTGGGAGGCCTCTTGGCTCCGCTGATCCTGGTGCCAGGAGCCCTCGCAGCTCCGCTGATCCCGGGTTCCGGAGGCTTTGCGGCTCCGCTGATTCTGGTGCTGGGAGGCATATTACCCTTTCACTCTATAGGATAGAGGCCTGGTGCATGGGTGGGGGCCGGCTGGTTTGCCCTGAAGGGTGTCCTGGATCAGGGTGGGGGTCCTGCTTGGGTGCCTGGCCAGCCAGGGTGAGGGGATGATGGCTGTTTGCAGCTGGTCACACCCCCTTCAGGGTGGGGATCCCCACTGGGGTGCCTGGCCAGCCTGGATGAGGGGATGATGGCTGTTTGCAGCTGGTCACACCCCCTTCAGGGTGGGGGTCCCCACTGGGGTGCCTGGCCAGCCTAGATGAGGGGATGATGGCTGTTTTCAGGCTGGCAGGTGACTGAAGCTCCCAACCTCTCTTTTATTTCTTTTTTCTTTTTTATTCTGGGATTTATTTATCTTCTATGGCTGTCACTGGAGCTGAGAGCCATCTTTAGCTCTGAGGCTCGGCTCCAGCTCTGAGACCTTGGCTGCTGAAAAGAGGTTTCTGGACTTTGTTTACCTTCTGTATTTGAAACTTTGTTGCGACTCCAGCTCTGAGATCCCGGCTGACTGAAAGCAGGTTTCTGGGGTTTTGTTTAGCTTCTATATTTTTAACAATGTTTCTTAGAGAGCAGCTGAGAGGCCAGAAAGGCAGGCGGGGAACCTGACATCCTTCGTCAATGGAGCAAGCAAGCCTCATATTCGCGTCAGCTGCCTGGCTGCTGGCCGCCATCTTGATTGGCAGTTAATTTGCATATCTCACTGATTAGCCAATGGGAAGGGTAGCAAAGTTACAGCTAATTACCATGTTTCTCTTTTATTAGATAGGATTGGCAAACACCAACGACAAAGCAAGAATCTTAAAAGCAGCCAGAGAGTGACAGAAAGTCACTTTCAAAGGAGCCCCCATCAGACTAATGACTGATTTCTCAACAGAAACACATCAGGCAAGAAGGGAATGGAATGAAATATACAAAGTCATGCTAAGGAAGGGTCTGAATACAAGAATACTGTACCCAGAAAGGCTATCAATCAAAATTGAGGGTGAAATCAGGTGCTTCACAGACAAAAAGGGACTTCGGGAGTTTATTACCACCAAACCAGAAATGCAAGAAATGCTAAAGGGTCTGATGTAAAAAGAAAAAATAGGAAACAAAGAAGGAACACAGGGATAAAGAATAAAAATGGCGACTAACAAATATCTATCAATAATAACTTTAAATGTAAATAGATTAAATGCCCCAATTAAAAGACATAGTGTAACTGAGAGGATAAGAAAACATAACCCATATATCTGCTGTCTACAGGAAACCCACCTCAGAAAAAAAGACTCACACAGACTGATGGTGAAGGGATGGAAAAAGGTTTTTCAGGCAAATGGAAATGAAAAAAAAAGCCAGGGTAGCAATACTTATATCTGACAAATTAGGTCTCAAATTGAAGGTCATGTAAAGAGATAAAGAAGGCCATTTCATAATACTAAAGGGAGAAATCCAACAAAAAGAAATAACTCTGGTAAACATATATGCACCCAATATAGGAGCACCCAAATACATGAGAAATCTTCTGGAGGAGATCGAGGGAGAGATTGACAGCAATACAATCATAGTAGGGGACTTTAACACCCCATTATAAGCATTGGACAAATCCTCTAAACAAAAAATCAGCAAAGAAACATCAATCCTAAATGACTCACTAGATCAGATGGAATTAATTGACCTCTTCAGAACACTTAATCCCAAAGCCTCAGAATATACATTCTTCTCAAGTGCACATGGGTCATTTTCAAAGATAGACCATATATTGGGTGACAGACAAAGTCTCTTCAAATTCAAGAAAATTTAAATCATATCAAGCATTTTCTCAGATCACAATGGCATAAAACTGGAAATAAACTACAATAAAAACAATCCAAAAAAATCAAACACATGGAGACTAAATAGCATGCTATTAAAAAATGACTGGGTTACCAAAGAGAGCAAAGAAGAAATGAAAAACATCATGGCAACAAACGACAATGAAAACACAACAATCCAAAACCTATGGGACACAACGAAAACAGTCCTGACAGGGAAGTTCATAGCTCTAAAAGCCTACTGAAAGAAACAAGAAACAATGAGAATAAATCACCTAACCCTACAACTCAAAGAGTTAGAAGGAGAGCAACAAGAAAAGCCCAGTGTAAGCAGAAGGAAGGAAATAATAGAGATCAGAGCAGAGATAAATGACATAGAGACCAAAAAAAAAAAAAAAACAAAAACACACACAATACAAAAGATAAACAAAACCAAGAGCTGGTTCTTTGAAAGGATAAACAAGATTGATGAACCTCTAGCCAGGCTCACCAAGAAACAAAGAGAGAGGACCCATATAAACAAAATCAGAAATGAAAGAGGAGAAATAACAACAGACCCCACAGAAATATAAAGGATTGTTAGAAATTACTATGAACAATTCTACTCCAACAAACTAGACAACCTGGGGGAAATGGACATATTCCTAGAAAAATACAACCTTCCAAAACTTAATCAGGAAGAATCTAAAAATCTCAATAAGCCAATAACTATGGAAGAAATTGAAGCAGTCATCAAAAAGCTCCCAGCAAACAAAAGCCCAGGGCCAGACGGCTTCACAGGGGAGTTTTACCAAACATTCAAGGAAGAACTAAAACCTATCCTCCTCAGACTATTCCAAAAAATTCAAGAGGAAGGAACACTTCCAAGCTCATTCTATGAAGCCAGCATCACCCTAATACCAAAAACAGGTAAAGACAACATAATGAAAGAGAATTACAGGCCAATATCCCTCATGAACATAGATGCCAAAATCCTCAACAAAATCCTAGCAAATTGGATACAGCAGTACATCAGAAAGAGCATACACCACAACCAAGTTGGATTTATCCCAGGGATGCAAGGATGGTACAATATCCGCAAATCGATAAACGTAATACATCACAAAAACAAATTGAGAGATAAAAACCACATGGTCATATCAATTGGTGCAGAAAAAGCATTTGATAAAATCCAACACCCTTTCTTGATAAAAACTCTCAGCAAGATAGGAATAGAAGGATCATACCTCAACATAATAAAAGCCATATATGACAAACCCACAGCCAACATCATAATAAATGGGCAAAAACTAAAACCATTCCCCCTAAGAACAGGAACACCATTCCTGTTCAACATATTACTGGAAGGACTAGCCATTGCGATCAGACAAGAAGAATAAATAAAAGGCATTCAAATTGGAAAAGAAGAAGTAAAACTGTCCTTATTTGCAGATGACGTGATACTGTACATAGAGAACCCTAAAGACTCCATCAAAAAATTATTAGACTTAATAAATGAATTTGGCAATTTAGCAGGATACAAAATTAATACCAAGAAATCTATGGCATTTCTTTACACCAATAGTGAACTTGCAGAAAGTGAGACTAAAAAAGCAATCCCAATTACCATAGCATTAAAAAAATTAAGATACCTAGGAATCAACTTAACTAAGGAGGTAAAAGACTTATATGCGAAAAACTACAGGACACTGAAAAAAAAGATAGAGGAAGACTTAAACAGATGGAAGAACATACCATGTTCATGGATTGGCAGAATCAACATCATCAAAATGTATATACTACCCAAAGCAATCTATAGATTCAATGCAATCCCCATTAACCTCCCAAAGGCATATTTCACCGATCTAGAACGAACGTTCCAAAAATTCATCTGTAATAAAAAAAGACCTCGAATAACTGCAGCAATCCTGAGAAAGAAGAACAAAGTAGGTGGGATCTCAATACTAGATATCAAACTGTATTACAAAGCCACTGTACTTGAAACAGTTTCGTACTGGCACAAGAACAGACATATAGATCAATGGAATAGAATAGAGAACCCAGAAATCGACCCAAACCACTATGCCCAATTAATATTCGACAAAGGAGGCAAGAGCATACAATGGAGTCAAGACAGTCTCCTCAATAGATGGTGTTGGGAAAATTGGACAGATACATGCAAAAGGATGAAACTAGACCACCAACTCACACAATACACAAAAATAAACTCAAAATGAATAAAAGACTTAAACATAAGACGGGAAACCATAAAAATACTAGAGGAATCCACAGGCAGCAAAATTTCAGACATATGCTGAAGCAATTTCTTCACTGATACTGCTCCTAGGGCAATGGAAACTAAAGAGAAAATAAACAAATTGGACTACATCAAAATAAAAAGCTTTTACACAGCAAAGGAAACCATCAACAAAACAACAAGAAGACCCACTGTATGGGAGAACATATTTGCCAATGATATTACCGATAAGGGTTTAATCTCCAACATTTACAGGGAACTCATGCAACTTAACAATAGACAGATAAACAATCCAATCAAAAAATGGGCAACGGACCTAGATAGACACTTTTCGAAAGAGGACATACAGAAGGCCAAAAGACATATAAAAACATGCTCAAAGTCACTAATTTTATGAGAGATGCAAATCAAAATGACAATGCAGTATCATCTCACACCTGTCAGAATGGCTATCATCAACAAATCAACAAACAACAAGTGCTGGAGAGGATGTGGAGAAAAAGGAACACTTATGCACTGCTGGTGGGAATGCAGACTGGTGCAGCCACTGTGGAGAACAGTATGGAGCTTCCTCAAAAAACTAAAAATGGAATTCCCATTTGACCCTGTGATCTCACTTCTAGGAATATATCCCAAGAAGCCAGAAATACCAATCAGAAAGGATATATGCACGCCTATGTTCATAGCAGCACAATTCACCATAGCTAAGATTTGGAAACAGCCTAAATGCCCCTCAGCAGATGAGTGGATTAAAAAACTGTGGTACATCTACACAATGGAATACTACGCTGGGGTAAAAAGGTAGGAACTCTTGCCTTTGCAACAGCATGGATGGAACTGGAGAGCATTATGCTAAGTGAAATAAGCCAGTCAGAGAAAGATAAATACCTTATCATTTCTCTCATTTGTGGAATATAGAGAACAATATAGACTGATGAACAGGGACAGATCCAAAGACAGAGAAACAGCGATCAGACTATTAATCCCCAGAGGGAATGTAGGGGAAGGAGGGGGCAAGAGGAAGAGATCAACCAAAGGACTTGTATGCATGCATATAAGCCAAACCAATGTACATGGACAACAGAGGGATGAGAGCTTGAGGGGGGGGGGGGAAGATGGGGATTTAATAGGGGGAATGAGGACACATTTGTAATACCTTAACTAATAAAGAATAAAAAAAATACGTGCACTCAAATCTTTGCAATAAGGTCAGTGTTAGGAGGAATCAAATACAAGATAGTGCCTAAATTTTTAAAACAAAAATAAATAAAAATAAAAGAAAGGAAGGAAAATCCAGAGAAAGTTAAAAAATAATTTAACAAATCAATTAATTGCTTATTCAGGAAGGAGTCAGCTCAGTAAAATGAATAATCTAACTCTTATGCACACTTACATATTTACAAAATTATAAAAATTAGTGCTGCTTTCAAAATAACACATATGAAGAGAAATACTGTAGTCTTTTGGTCTTTCTATCTCTTACGAATGGAGCATAATGAAGAAAGTACACAGACTTTGAATTAAGTCAACTCTCTCTTCTTTACCAGCTGTGTGACCTGGGGCCTCCTCACCTGTCAAATGCAGATGGTATAAAGAAAGATGTGTTGAGAGCAGGGGTAACTACAGTGATGGGATGCGATAATCATTGATTATATAAATTTATCAAACTTATCAGAAATTGAAAATAACCTTAGTGGCTGTTTTAATTTTAGTTAATAACTAAAAAGAGTTTTGGGGAAATGTCCTCTAAAGAACTGATATATTCTATATATGTGACATTCATTTTTCTCAAAAGTAATAATTTTTAAAATGTAGCCCAAAAACTTAATTTGAAAAAGTAGGTGATAAAACATATTTTTTTCCCAACACTATTTGCTGAGAGGCAAAAGTTTTAGCTACTAATATTTTATTGTAATATTAACAGAGAAAAGCATAGATTGTCTTTCTCTGTTGCTAGTGGGAGTGACATTCTTGGGGTGTTTCTGGAATAAGCATTTCCAGAAGCCCCCATAGAAGGATAAGATCTGGTAGAAAGCTTTATTTTTGCGGAATTACATCCGTTGGTTTCTAAAGTCCCATTCCTCTTAATCCAGTCCTGGAAGAGGTGCAACTGGAGATTCAGCAGAGCTAGAAGCAAAGCTGTGTCCAGAGTTTCCGTTCCATGGTGGAGCTGGGTCTGGTACAGCATTACACTAGTTATAGTCCATAAGTTCATTGTTTGGGGTCCACATAGCTGTGACCCATATGGTTGAATGTAGGAGCATGAGAGCCAACAAACCAAGAGTCAAGTGGGAGCAAGCAAGAGAATGAACCAAAAGAGCAAACTCCTTTATTTAGGAGCTTAAGTATCTCAAATCTTCCTGTGTTTGCAGTAGCCATGCCTAGTTTGTCCCCAGGTATGACTGATGGGAAAGTACCTTTCCTATTTCACCCAGACTTTACTGGGCATGCCTATAATAGTTTGACTTCCCTTTGCTCCTTTCCAGTTATTCATAACTAGGTTAGTTACAACATTATCAATAATGAAAAATCGTACCTCTATTCCAAAGTCTGAATAAGGAACTACCCACACTAAAATTGTGCCTTTTTAAAATTAATAATTAAATCAAGAAAGATTTATTTCATTTTAAGAATGAGAATTATGTGCTAAATGCTATGGAGCACTACATAAGTATTTTTTTTTTAATGTTCCATTTTGTAGATTACTCTACAGATTGTCCCAGGTGGGGCAGGAGAGACAGAAAGATCTTATTGATCCTGTTTTACACATAAGGCAAGTCAAGTTTATTGAGATAAGTGACTTCTCTATAACCTCAAAGCTTAACAGTAGCAGAACCAGGAACTCCAATCTTCAACCTAATGCAATTTCCTTAGCAAGCCATTTTTGTTAAATTTCCAACGTAACATACTGGAGTATTCTTATTACACATCCAAAAATGTAATCCCTTTTAAAACTTACAACATTTCTTTATAGACTGTTTTTATTGAAATAAAGTAACAAATCAAAATGCAGAGTGTCAAGTTTCACTATCTGATGACAACAGCCAGTTTTCTCTCAAGGATATTAAAAGTGCTTGCTTTAGAGTAAAATGGCAGGAAGTGGAAAGTATGTGGGGATGGGAGGAGGCTCAGTGAGAGGTCATTGCACACAGGTCAGGCTCCACTATCCTGGATAATACATCCGTGGCACCTGGAGCCCTAATTTGCTTTTACCCAAAATGAGATATCTTATCTCACTGTTTTTGTTTTTCTTTGAAAACTCTGCAGTGTGAAAATTAACAATATTTTTCAAATGACTGTAAATGACTCAAACATTTTTTAGAAGTCTCCTTCATAGTCTCACAGGCCTCCTCCTATAACATTTCTAAAAATTGAATCCAAATGAAAATGTTTTTCTTGCATTCTACATTTAATAATCTGAGTTTCAGCACTCAATTCACTATTGAGTCTTTTGCACATTCATCTCCAATGCTTCTCCCGAAGAGGAAGGGAACAAGTAAAGTTAAATGTTTAAAACAGTATGATTGTAAAGGAGGACAGGAATGGACCCTTGCCAGTCTCTGAGGCTGGTGCACAGGGAGGACACTCTCCAGCCTTCCTTCTGTTATCTGAGCCGGGCAGACACTGATCAGACTATTACTTGATCACAGTGGGATGAAATGCACACCCTGGCAAATCTGTAAACACCAGCTCAATCTGCATGGGAAGATTCACTGTCATCCCCTCTGACAGAAAACGCCCCCAGGATACATCCCAGCAGTGATCATCACCTCAGTGCCTTAAATATCTTGTTGGTTTTATCACAGAACCGTTAGAAATGTTAGAAAGTTGCATTGTGTGGAGGAATGAGTATTTTGTTAGAATTTTATTTCTTTGAAAGTAAATTAAGTTTTTATTATACCTTGTGATTAAAATAAAAATGGTTGTATTACTCTAGAAGCAGTGTCTTCAACTTTATTATATAACAGCATCATTATGGCACTATTATGGCTTCTACGGTGTATTTTAGCATCATCCATCTAATAGAATAGGTTAAAGATGATCATCCCAATATTTAATTAACTTGCATCAGAACAACAACCAAAAAAACCCCACAAAAGTATTTGAGGTAATGGTTAGGGATAAACAAGAACAGTCTTAGAAATACCTGAAAAAGAATTCTCAGTTATTGGTAAAAATTTAACAGCATTAAGCAATAAACTATAATTAACCTAAAAAGTATAATTTTCTCTAAGTACTGGAAAGGTTGCATGTGAATCTTCATAATACTAAATTTAATAAAGGACAAATAACCACCTCTCCCCCTATCCTCACCCCACACAGGAAATATAGAGAAACCTGACTTTTGGAATTTTACTTCTGTCTAAAATGTGAATTCTTACCATTAGAGGTGTTGTTAATGAAGTAGTCAGGAACACCTTTGAGAATGTGATGAATGTTATGATTTTTTTTTCAGAGAAAAAATCATACTCAGAAAATTTGATATACAATTGCAGGGAACTCACCAAACCCCTGAAACCCTACTATCCAGAGTTAAGAACACCTAATGCACACATTTGAGTGAATTATCCATTGTGAATGTGGCCAAGGCACTATGGAGGGATGGGCAATTCCCAGTGTCACTCTGAGCTGTCCTCACAGCTAGAGAATGTGGGCTTCAAATTTCCTCCTAACGTCCTGCCTGAGTCCACCTAAGAATTGCTTAATTTTCAGCTTTTACTTTCATTTAATTTAACATCCTTGCTAATTCTTGAGCAAACGTATGCTTGACTACACATATATGGAGATAAACATATTGAAAACATTAATTGTAAAAAAAAGTCCACATTAGTTATTTCCATATATGTTTATTTGAATAAGGTGGAGCATCAAGAAAACAAATTACCAGGAACCTTATTTATCCAAGATGAATACCTAGAGATATCCCTTAGAATTAGTGTCAGCATTTGCAAGAAAAAAATTATCCCATTAAAATAGCCCTCATGAATAATTCAGAGAGTTCAATTTAATTGTGAAAGGGGGAGACAGAAGCAAGTTATCAAATTTGTTGGAAACCAGTGTTGCTGCACTGCAATTTTGTATGAGTAGTCATAATGTAGGCTACTCTTTGTTCTCTATCTACATGAAGAAGTAGATATCAACGTGTTATTTTTTACCTTTGGTTTCTGATTGTAGCATTTATAAACACATTTTTCTCAAATAACATTTTATTAAAAATATGTTCTGAACTATGGATTCTTGGTATTATTCTTTCTTTATTTTTTTATTCTTATTTTTTATTGTCTAAAGTTTTTATATATGTCTCCTTTTCCCCAATTGATTCCCACCTCCCAGCCATTACCACCCTAGCAAGCCCCCACCGCCCCAGTGTCTGTGTCCATTGGTTATGCTGATATGCATGCATACAAGTCCTTTGGTTGCTCTCTAACCTCCCCCCGCCTGCGATTTGTCTCTGGATCTATTCATGTTCATCAAATTATGTTGATCATTATATCCTATGTATGAGTGAGATCATATGATATTTATGTTTTGCCCACTGGCTTATTTCGATTAGCATAATGCTCTCCAGGTCCATCCATGCTGTTGCAAATGGTAAAAGTTCCTTCCTTTTTATAGCATCATAGTATTCCATTGTGTTGATGTACCACAGTTTTTTAATCCACTCATCTGCTGATGGGCAATTAAGCTGTTTCCAAATCTTAGCTATGGTGAATTGTGCTGCTATGAACATAGGGGTGCATATATCATTTCTGATTGGTGTTTCTGGTTTCTTGGGATATCTTTTACACTAATAAAAGAGAAACATGGTAATTAGCGTACGACCGCTACCCTTTTCATTGGCTAATCAGTGAGTATATGCAAATTAACTGTCAGCCAAGATGGCGGCCGGCAGCCAGGCAGCTGGAAGTGAACATGAGGCTTGCTTGCTTCAGTGACTGCAGACTGCAACGTTCCCCGCCTGCCTTTCTGGCCTCTGAGCCGGCAGTTTGAAACTTTGTAACAAATATAGAAGCTAAACAAATGGCTGGGATCTCAGAGCTGGAGTTATACATTGTTTCAATTACAGAACGCAAACAAACCAGGGGAAGCCTCAGAGCTAGAGCCAGAGCTAAAGCTGGCCCAGAATAAAATTTAAAAAAAGAGAAAAAAAAGGAGCGGTTGGGAGCTTCAGTCAACAACCACCAGCCTGAAAGCAGCCCTCAGCCCCTCACCCAGACTGGCCAGGCACCCCAGTGGGGACCCCCACCCTGAAGGGTGTGCGACCAGCTGCAAACAGCCATCATCCCCTCATCCAGGCTGGCCAGGCACCCCAGGGGGGACCCCCACCTTGATCCAGGACACCCTTCAGGGCAAAACAGCCGGCCCTCAGGGCTCTATCCTATATAGTAAAAGGGTAATATGCCTCCCAGCACTGGGATCAGCAGAGCCGAGAGGCCTCCTGGCACTGGATCAGCATGACAGGGGGCAGCGCCCAAACCCCCTGATCGCCCTGCGGCTCTGTTTGTGACAGGGGGCAGGGCCACAACCTCCCTATCAGCCCTGCTCTGTTCATGACAGGGGAAGGTGACCCAACCCCCTGATCAGCCCTGCTCTGTGCCTGATAGGGGGAAGCTCCCCAATCCCCTGATCGCCCTGCGGCTCTGTGTGTGAAAGGGTGTGGCACACCAACCCCCTGATTGGCCCTGCTCTGTGTGTGACAGGGTTTGGCGCCCCAAACCCCCCCCCCATGGGCCCTGCTCTCTATGTGACAGGGTAGAGCCATAACCTCTCCATCGGCCCTGCCCTGAGTGTGACAGGGTGCAGCGCCCTGACCCCCTGATCTGCCCTGCTCTGTGTGTGACAGGGGGCAGTGCTCCAGCTCCCCTATCGGCCCTGCTCTGTGCATGACAGGGGGGAGCTCCCCAACCCCCTTATCGACCCTGCTCTGTGTGTGACAGGGTACGGAGCCCCAACTCCCCTGATGGGCCCTGCTCTGTGAGTGACAGGGGGCAGCGCCCCAACCCCCTGATTGGCCCTGCTCTGTGAGTGACAGGGGGCAGCGCCCCAACCCCCCAATCGGCCCTACCCTGAGCGTGACTAGGGGTGGTATCACAACCTCCTGATCTGCCCTGCTCTGTGCATGACGGGGTGGCACCCTAACTCCCCAATCGGCCCTGCTCTGAGCCTGACCAGGGGCTGCACCTAGGGATTGGGCCTGCCCTCTGCCACCCGGGGGCAGGCCTAAGCCAGCAGGTCATTATCTCCTGAGGGGTCCCAGACTGCGAGTGGGCACAGGCCTGGCTGAGAGACCCCCTCTCCCCCCCGAGTGCACAAATTTTTATGCACCGGGCCTCTAGTATATAATAAAGAGGTAATATGCAAATTAACCCTCATGCCCTCACAAGATGCTGCCTATGACCAGGTCGTTTTGGGGGGTTAGTGAGGGACGACCAAACGACTGAACAGCAGGCTGCATGGGGAGACCAGGCCAGCAGCGGGGTTAGTGAGGGATGACCAAATGACTGAACAAGCAGGCTGTGTGGGGTGACCAGGCAGGTGGGGGGGAGGGCCATGAGGGGCAACCAGGCCGGCGGAGGGGGCAGTTAGGGGCAACCAGGCCAGCAGAGGGGGGCTGATGGGGATGACAGGCTGGCAGGGGGGACAGTAAGAGGCAACCAGGTTGATTGGGGGAAGTTAGGGGAGACCAGGCTGGTGGAGGGTGGTGGCAATTAGGAACGATCAGACCAGCAGTGAAGGGGCATTTGGAGGCGACCTGGCCAGCAGTAGGGGGCAGTTATGGATGACCAGACAAGCAGGCAGGTGATCTATTAGGAGCCCGCAGTCCAGGATTGTGAGAGGGATGTCCAAAGGGGTCCCAGATTGGACAGGGTGCAGGCTGGGCTGAGGGGACCCTCTCCAGTGCATGAATTTCATGCACCAGGCCTCTAGTAATCCTAGAAGTGAGATTACTGGGTCAACTGGGAGTTCCATCTTTAACTTTTTGAGGAAACTCCATACTGTTGTCCACAGTTCTACACCAGTCTGCATTCCCACCAGCAGTGCACAAGGGTTCCTTTTTCTCTGCATAGTCACCAGCACTTGTCATTTGTTGATTTGTTGATGATAGCCATTCTGAAAGGTGTGAGATGGCACCTCATTGTTGTTTTGATTTGCATCTTTCAAATGATTAGTGACTTTAAGCATGTTTTCATATGTCTCTCTGCCTTCTGTATGTCCTCCTTTGAAAAGTATCTATTTAGATCCTTTGTCAATTTTTTAATTGGATCATTTATCTTTCTTTTGTTAAGTTGTATGAGTTCTCTGTAAATTTTGGAGATTAAAACCTTATTTGAAATATCATTGGCAAATAAGTTCTCCCATGCAGTGGGCTTTCTTATTGTTTTGTTGATGGTTTCTTTTGCTGTGCAGAAGCTTTATATTTTGATGTAGTCCCATTTGTTTATTTTCTCCTTAGTCTCCATTGCCCTAGGAGCTGTGTCTATAAAGATACTGCTACAACATATGTCTGCTATTTAGCTGACTATGAAGTCTTGTAGGATTTTTATGGTTTCCCATCTTACTTTTAAGGCTTTAGCCATTTTGAGTTTGTTTTTTTGTATGGTGTAAGTTGGTGATCTAGTTTCATTTTTTTTGCATGTATCTGACCAAATTTTCCAGCACCATTTATTGAAGAGACTGTCTTGATTTCATTTTATCTTCTTGCCTCCTTTGTCAAATATTAATTGGGCATAATGGCTTGGGTCAATTTCTGGATTCTTTGTTATGTTCCATTGGTCTATATGTCTGTTCTTGTGCCAGTATCAGGCAGTTTTGAGAACCATGGCTTGGTAATATAGCTTGATATCTGGTATTGTTATCCCTCCAACTTTGTTCTTTCTCAGGATTGCTGTGGCTACTTGGGGTCTTTTTTTTTAATTCCAGATGAAATTTTGGAGAGTTTGTTCTTGATCTTTGAAATATGCTATTGGTATTTTAATGGGGATTGCATTGAATCTGTAGATTGCTTTGGGTAGTATGGACATTTTAATGATGTTGATTCTACCAATCCAGGAGCATGGTATGTTCTTTCATTTGTTTATGTCTCCCTCTATCTCTTTGTTCAATATCTTGTAGTTTTCTGAGTACAGGTCTTTTACCTCCTTAGTTAAGTTGATTCCTATGTATCTTAATTTTTTTGGTGCAATGGTAAATGGGATATTTTTTTTCCATTTCTCTTTCTGTGAGTTCATTATCTAGACTAATGAAAGGGTAATATGCTAATTAGACCTGACATCTTCCGATGTACTTCCTGACAAAGCTGGGGGTTTGGCCAGCCTGCAAACTGGCCCCAGCTACTCGCCCAGGTTGCCACACCCCCAGTGGAGACCTCCACCTCAATGGGGGCATGGCTGGCCTGAAAACCACCCTCAGCCCCTCACTCAGGCCAGCCCTCTCTGCAGCAGAGACCCCCACCACGATGGGGGTGTGGCCGACCTGCAAATGGTCCTCAGCCCCTCACCCAGGCTGGCCCTGTACCCAGCAGGGACCCACACCTGGATATTGGGTGTGGCCAGCCTGCAAACCACCAGGCCCCTCACCGAGGCTGGTACCACCACCCAGCAGGGACCCCCTCCCCAATCAGGGGCAGGACTGCCCTGCAAACTGCCCAGCCCCGGCCCCAGCATACCCACTTCCCAGCAAGCTCCCACTACCTCCATCTGAGACCCCCTTCAGGGCAGGCCAGCCAGCCCCCACCTTTGCACCAGGCCTCTATCCTATATGATAAAAAGGTAATATGCAAATTGACCCTAACAGCAGAATGACCAGAACGACTGCTGGACTAGTCACTATGACTTGCACTGACCAACTTTTGATCCCTTTCCCCAGCTGGCAGACTCCGATTGCTTGATGGCCACCTGCCGCAGGGCCAGGGCTGGCAAACAGGTGGGAACGGCGGAATACTGGGTTCCTTCCCCTGGCCGTCAAGCACCAATCACCTGATGGTGAATGAGGAAGCACGGGTGGGTGTCGGCGGGGAGTGGGCCCATCTGTGGGCAGCTGGGGAAGATGGCCCTGATCACAGGCCAGGCCTAGGGATCATACCCGCTCATGAATTTCGTGCACCAGGCCTCTAGTTGGTGTATAAAAAGGCCATAGATTTCTGGGTGTTAATTTTGTATTCTGCTACATTGCCGAATTCATTTATTAGGTCTAGTAGTTTTTTGATGGAGTCTTTGGGGTTTTGTATGTATAGTATCATGTCATCTGTGAATAATGACAGTTTTGCTTCTTCTTTTCCAATTTGGATGCCTTTTATTTCTTCTTTTTGTCTGATCGCTATGGCTGGCCCTTCCAGTACTATATCGAACAGGAGTGGTGAAAGTGAGCATCCTGTCTTATTCCTGTTCTTAGGGAAAATGAGTTTAGTTTTTGCCCATTGAGTATGATGTGGGCTGTAGGTTTGTCATATAAGGCTTTTATTACTTTGAGGTATGATCCCTCTATCCCCACTTTGCTGAGAGTTTTTATCAAGAAACTTTGGAGTTTGTCAAATGCTTTTTCTGCATCAATTGATATGATTATGTAATTTTTGTCTCTCAATTTGTTTATGTGATGTATCACATTTACTGATTTGCAGATATTGTAGCATCCTTGCATCCCAGAATAAATCCTACTTGGTATTGGTGAATGATCTTTCTAATGTAATGCTGAATCCGATTTGCTAGAATTTTATTGAGGATTTTAGCATATATGTTCATCAAGGATACTGGCCTGTAGTTCTCTTTTTTTGTGTGTGGTGTTTTATCTGGTTTGGGCATTAGGGTAATGCTAGCTTCAAGAAAGAGCTTGGAAGTGTGCCTTCCTCTTGAATTTTTTGGAATAGTCTTAGGAGGATAGGTTTTAGTTCTTCTTTGAATGCTTGGTAGAACTCCCCTGTAAAGCCATCTATACCAGAGCTTTTGTTTGCTGGAAGATTTTTGATCACTGCTTTAATTACTTCAGTAGTTAATGGCCTATTCAGGTTTTTTAATTCTTCCTGATTGAGTTTTGGGAGCTTGTATTTTTCTAAGAATATGTCCATTTTATTTAGGTTGTCCATTTTGTTGGGATAGAGTTGTTTATAGTATTTTCTCACAATCATTTGTACTTCTGTGGGATCGGTTGTTACTTTACCGTTTTCATTTCTAATTTTATTTATTTGGGTCAGCTCTCTTTGCTTCTTGGTGAGCCTGGTGAGAGTTACATCAATCATGTTTATTCCTTCAAAGAACCAGCTCTTGGTTTTGTTGATCTTTTCTATTTTTTTTTTTGTCTCTATGCCATTTATTTCCGCTCTGATCTTTATTATTTCCTTCCTTCTGCTTACGCTGGGCTTTTCTTAATGCTCTCTTTCTAAATCTTTGAGTTGTAGGGTTAGATAATTTATTAGCATTTTTTCTTGTTTCTTGAGGTAGGCCTGAAGAGCTATGAACTTCCCTCTCAAGACTGCTTTCACTGTGCCCCATAGATTTTGGATTGTTGTATTTTCATTGTCATTTGTTGCCAGGATGTTTGTTTTTTATTTCTTCTTTGATCTCTTTGCTAACCCAATCATTGTTTAATACCATGCTAATTAGGCTTGAAGTGTTTTATTTTTTTTTCATTGTTTTTACTGTAGTTGATTTCTAATTTTATGCCATTGTGATTTGAGAATATGCTTGATATAATTTCTATCTTCTTGAATTTGATGAGACTTTGCCTGTGTCCCAGTATGTGCTCTATCTTCGAAAATGACCTATGTGCACTTGAGAAAAATGTATATTCTGTGGCTTTGGGTGAAATGTTCGACGATGTCAATTAATTCCATCTGATCTAGTGAGTCATTTTGGATTGATGTTTCTTTGCTGATATTTTGTTAATAGGATTTGTCCAGTGGTTAGTGAGGTACTAAGTCCCCTACTATGACTGTATTGCTGTCAATCTCTCCGTTGATATCTTCTAGAAGTTTTTTTATGTATTTGGGTGTTCCTGTATTGGGTGCATATATGTTTACCAGAGTTATATCTTCTTATTGAATTGATCCTTTTAGTATTATGAAGTGGCTTTCCTTATCTCTTGTTATGGCCTTCACTTTGAGGTCTAATTTGGTAGATATAAGTATTGCTACCCCAGCTTTTTTTTTTCATTTCTATTCATCTGTAAAACCTTTTTCCATCCCTTCACCATCAGTCTGTGTGAGTCCTTTGTTCTGAGGTGGGTCTCCTGTAGACAGCAGATATATGGGTCATGTTTTCTTATCCACTCAGCTACCCTATGTCTTTATATTGAGGCATTTAATTCATTTACATTTATAGTTATTGATAGGTACTTTTTTGTCACCATTTTTATCCTTTATGCCTGTGTTTCTTCTTCCCTTTTTATTTCTTCTGTTTACACCAGTGGGATCCATGGGGCGACCAGGCTGGCAGGGTGGTTAGTGAAGGGTGACCAAATGACTGAGCATCAGGCTGTGTGGGGTGACCAGGTCAGCAGAAGGGGTCATGAGGGGCAACCAAGCAAGTGGGGGGGAGCAGCTTGGCATGACCAGGCCAGCAGTGGGGGCAGTTGAGGCAAGCAGGCAAACACTGGGGGAAGAGGGGGGAACTGGGATGGCTGAGGGAGGCAGAGGGGTGACCAGGCCTGAGAGGGGGCAGTTGGAGGCTACCAAGTCGGCAGAGGGGTGTAGTTGGCAGCAACCAGGCCAGCAGGCAGAGGTGGTTAGGGGTGGTCAGCCTGGCAGGGGGGCCAGTAGGGGCTATCAGGCAGGCAGGTAAGTGAGCAGTTAGGAGCCAGCATTCCCAGATTGTGAGAGAGATGTCCAACAAAAATTTTAAATTATATATAAATATGTTTATATTTAATATATATATAATTTAAATATATTTATATTAAATATATATATTTAAATACTTATATATTTATATATTATACTTATATATTTAATATACTTAAATATATAAGTATATTAAATATACTTATATATTTAAATATATATTAAAATTTTCCCCTTTATTTTATCTATCTATCTATCTATCTATCTATCTATCTATATATCTATATATCTATATATCTATTCATATATTTTTGGAAAGGAGAATAGAGAGTAGATAGGCCTGAGTTGGTGACTGGGATTAATTAAGCTTTTAGTAGAAGAAGAGAACAAGCGAGCAGAGGAAAAATAGAAGCAAAAAGAATAAAAACCAACCAACCAACCAAACAAACAACAACAACCTGACAGGAAGAGAGAAAAAGGGAAAAAAAAGGAAGATGAAAAAAAATTTGGATAGTGAAGAAAGAGAAGAGAGAATTGTGCATGGACTTGGAGCAGGGGAGAGAAAATTAGATATATGAGCAAGATTAATTTTTAACAGGGATAAAAAGAAATGCTAGAGAAAAGCTAACGCAGGAACAGGATAAGAGAAACAGGACGAAAAAGGGGGTAAAGTGAGTTAGAGAGTGTTGTCATCAAGGAAAAATTGAGATAGAGTAAAATAATGCTAAAAGAAAAAGAAAAATAGAATGTAGAACACTAATCCCAATATAAAATAAAATAAAATAAAGAAAATAAAATAAGGATTAAAAATGGTGGCAGAGTAGGAGAATGCTGCATGGTCATGCTCCCAGGAACAAGCTGGAATTACAACTGAAACACGAGAAAGCTTCCTGAATAATCAACGGAAAACTCACAGGAGAGAACCCTGATACCCAAGGACTGAAGGTGGAGCCGGCATAGAGACTGCAGCTGTGTGTGAAGCCTCCCCGGACAAGCCAGAGGAGCCACCACAACTGTGAACAGCACCCACCAGAGGAGCTGCTACCAACTGAGGAGCAGCTCCTACCACAACTTCCGGAGGAGTAACCGCAGCCTGAGGAGCCACAGCCACCCAAGGAGCAGCCACTGAATGACTCAACATCTAGATATGGCGGTAAGATCAAACATGGGTAGACAAAGAAGCCCCCCAAAAAAGTAAAGGAGGACTCGCCAGAAAAGCAGCTAAGTGATACAGAGGCATGCAACATGACAGAAAAAGGATTCAGATTAAGGGTCCTAGAGTGCATAAACCGGATGGAGAAAACAATCAACAACTTATGCAAGAAGCAAGAAGAAACAGATGAAAAAATCAATAAATTATGTAAGAACCAAGAAGAAATGAAGAGCGATATAGCTGCAATAAAAAACACCATTGAAAGTTTCAACAGTAGACTAGGAGAAGCGGAGGACAAAATTAGCGAATTAGAAGACAGGGAAACAAAACACAACCAAACTGAATAGCAATTGTAGAAAAAACTTAAAAGACAGGAGGAGAGCCTAAGGGAGCTATGGGACAACATGAAATGAATCAACATACGAATAAGAGGGGTGCCAGAACAACAGAAAGAGGAACAAGGTTTAGAAAAGCTATTTGAAGAAATAATATCAGAAAACTTCCAAAAGGTGGGGAAGAAAAAAATCACACAAGCACAGAGAGTCCCAAACAAGGTGAAACCGAAAAGACCCACACCAAGACACATCATAATTACCATGGCAAATGTTCAGGACAAAGAGAGAATCTTAAAGGCTGCAAGAGAGAGACGGAAAGTTACATTCAAGGGATCTCCCATTAGATTATCAAATGATTTCTCAACAGAAACACATCAGGCCAGAAAACAATGGACAGAAATTTAAAAAGTGATGCAAAGCAAAGGACTGAATCCAAGAATACTCTATCCAGCAAGGCTATCATTCAAAATTGAAGGGGAAATAAGAAGCGTCACAGACAAAAAAACGGCTAAGGGAGTTTATAACCACCAAGCCAGCAATGCAAGAAATGCTAAAGGGACTGGTGTAAAAAGAAGAAATAAAAAGCTCAGAAAGAAAACAGCCAAACAAAAAAAGAAATGGCTACAAACAAGTACCTTTCAATAATAACTTTAAATGTAAATGGACTAAATCGTCCAATCAAAAGACATCCAGTGGCTGAATGGATAAAAAAAAACATGACCCATATATTTGCTGTGTACAAGAGACCCACCTCTGAATAAGGGACTCACACAGACTGAAAGTGAAGGGATGGAAAAATATCTTCCAGGCAAATGGAAATTAAAAAAAAGGTGGGGTAGCAATACTTATATCTGACAAAATAGACCTCAAAGTGAAGGCCATAACAAGAGATAAGGAAGGCCACTTCTTAATACTAAAGGGATCAATACAACAAGAAGATATAACCCTGATAAACATATATGCACCCAATGCAGGAGCACCCAAATACATTAAAAAAAACACCTGGAAGATATCAAAGGAGAGATCGACAACAATACAATCATAGTAGGGGACTTTAATACACCACTGACATCACTGGATAAATCCTCTAGACAAACAATCAGCAAAGAAACAGCAATCCTAAATGACTCACTAGATCAGATGGACTTAATTGATATCTTCAGAACACTTCACTCCAAAGCCACGGAATATACATTCTTCTCAAGGGCTAATGGAACATATTCAAAAATAGACCACATATTGGGTCACAAACAAAATCTCCCCAAATTCAAGTAGATGAAAATCATACCAAGCATCTTCTCAGACCACGATGGCATAATATTAGAAATAAACTACAATAAAAACAACCCAAAATACTCAAACACTTGGAAGCTGAATAGCATGTTATTAAATATTGATTGGGTTACCAATGAGATCAAAGAAGAAATTAAAAACATCCTGGAAACTAATGACAATGATAACACAACAATCCAAAACCTATGGGACACAATTAAAGCAGTCCTGAGAGGGAAGTTTATAGCTCTACAGGCCTATCTAAAAAAAAAAAAGAAAAAATGATAGTAAATCATCTAACTCTACAACTCAAAGAATTAGAAAGAGAGCAAAAAGAAAAGCCCAGAGTGAGCAGAAGGAAGGAGATAATAAAGATTAGAGCAGAAATAAATGACATAGAGACCAAAAAAAACACAAAAAACAATACAGAAAATCAATGAAAACAAGAGCTGGTTCTTTGAAAGGATAAACAAGATTGACAAACCTCTAGCCAGGCTCACCAAGAAGCAAAGAGAGAGGACCCAAATAAACAAAATCAGAAATGATAGAGGCAGAATAACAAGTGACCCCACAGAAACACAAATGATTGTTAAAAAATACTATGGACAACTCTACTCAAACAAACTAGACAACCAGGAGGAAATGGACATATTCCTAGAAAAATACAACATTCCAAAACTCAAACAGGAAGAATATAAAAATCTCAACAGGCCAATAACTATGGAAGAAATTGAAGCAGTCACCAAAAAGCTTTCAGCAAACAAAAGCCCAGGACCAGATGGCTTCACAGGGTAGTTTTACCAAACATTCAAGGAAGAACTAAAACCTATCCTACTCAGACTACTACAAAAAATCCAAGAGGAAGGAACACTTCCAAGCTCATTCTATGAAGCCAGCATCACCCTAATACCTAAAACAGGTAAAGACAACACAATGAAAGAGAATTACAGGCCAATATCCCTCATGAACATAGATGCCAAAATCCTCAACAAAATCTTAGCAAATCGGATCCAGTAGTACATCAGAAAGATCATACACCATGACCAAGTAGGATTTATCCTAGGGATGCAAGGATGGTACAATATCCCCAAATCAATAAACGTGATACACCACATAAACAAATTGAAAGAAAAAAACCACATAGTCATATCAATTGATGCAGAAAATGCATTTGACAAAATACCACACCCATTTTTAATAAACACTCTCAGCAGGTGGGAATAGAAGTATAATACCTCAACATAATAAAAGCCATATATGACAAACCCACAGCCAACATCATACTCAATGGACAAAAACTAAAACCATTTCCCCTAAGAACAGGACCAAGACAGGGATGCCCACTCTCACCACTCCTGTTCGACCTAGTACTGGAAGTATTAGCCATTGCAATTAGACAAGAAGAAGAAATAAAAGGCATCCAAATTGGAAAAGAAAAGAAGAAGTAAAACTGTCCTTATTTGAAGATGACATGATATTATACATAAAAAACCCTAAGGACTCCATCAAAAAACTATTAGACTTAATAAATAAATTCGGCAATGTAGCAGGATACAAAATTAACGCCAAGAAATCTATGGCATTTCTATACACCAATAGTGAACTTGCAGAAAGAGAGACTAAAAAAACAATCCCATTTACCATCGCACCAAATAAATTAAGTTACCTAGGAATAAACTTAACGAAAGAGGTAAAAGACCTCTACTCAGAAAACTACAGGATGTTGAAAAAAGAGATAGAGGAAGACATAAACAGATGGAATAACATACCATGTTCTTGGATTGGTAGAATCAACATCATTAAAATGTCCATACTACCCAAAGCAATCTATAAATTCAACACACTTCCCATTTAAATACCGACGGCATATTTCACAGGCCTAGAATGAACTCTCCAAAAATTCATCTAGAATTAAAAAAGACCCTGAATAACTGCAGCGATCCTGAGAAAGAACAAAGTAGGTGGGATCTCAATACCAGATATCAAGCTGTATTACAAAGCCACTGTTCTCAAAACTGCCTGGTACTGGCACAAGAACAGACATATAGATCAAAGGAATAGAATAGAGAGGCCAGAAATCGGCCCGAACCATTATGCTTAATTAATATTTGACAAAGGATGCAAGAATATACAATGGAGTCAAGATAGTCTCTTCAATAAATGGTGTTGGGAAAATTGGACGGATACATACAAGAAAATGAAACTAGACCACCAACTTCCACCATAAACAAAAATAAACTCCAAATGGATAAAGGACTTAAATATACGATGGGAAACCATAAAAATACTAGAAGAATCCAAAGGCAACAAAATCTCAGACATATGCCGAAGCAATTTCTTCACCAATACAGCTCCTAGGGCATTGAAAACTAAAGAGAAATTAAACAAATGGGACTACATCAAATTAAAAAGCTTGTGCATAGCAAAAGAAACCATCAACAAAACAACAAGAAAGCTCACTGCATGAGAAAACATATTTGCCAATGTTATATCTGATAAGGGCCTAATCTCCAAAATTTATATGGAACCCATACAACTTAACAAAAGGAAGATAAACAATTCAATCAAAAAATGGGCAAAGTACCTAAATAGACACCTTTCAAAAGAGGATATTCAGAAAGCCGAGAGACATATGAAAACTTGCTCAAAGTCACTAATCATCCGAGAGATGCAAATCAAAACAACAATAAGGTACCATCTCATACCTGTCAGAATGGCTATCATCAACAAATCCACAAATGCCAAGTGCTGGAGAGGATGTGGAGAAAAAGGAACACTCATATACTGCTGGTGGGAATGCAGACTGGTGCAGCCACTATGGAAGACAGTATGGAGTTTCCTCAAAAAACTAAAAATGGAACTCCCATTTTACCCTGTGATCTCACTTCTAGGAATATATCCCAAGAAACCAGAAACACCAATCAGAAAGGATATATGCACCCATATGTTCATAGCAGCAAAATTCACCATAGCTAAAATCTGGATTAGAAAACTGTGGTACATCTACACGATGTAATACTATGCTGCTGTAAAAAAGAAGGAACTCTTACCATTTGCAATGGCATGGATGGAACTGGAGAGCATTATGCTAAGTGAAATAAACCAGTCAATGAAGGAAAAACAGCACATGATCTCACTCTCTCATGGATAATAAAGACCATTATAAACTTATGAACAAAAATAAATACAGAGGCATTGCTGTCTCGACCAGACTGTAAAACTACAGCGGGAAAGCCGGGGAGGGTTGAGGGGCGGGGGCGGGGGTGGGGGTAATAGATCAACCGAAGGACTTGTATGCATGCATATAAGTATAACCAATAGACATAAGACACTGGGGGGGGGGGGGGGGGGTAGGGAAGGCCGTGGGATTGTTAAGGGCGGGGAAAAAAGGAGACGTATAATACTCTTTGTAATACTTTAAGCAATAAAACAATTAAAAATAAATAAAATAAAACTTTAAAAAGGTAAAATAATAGTAATAATAATAATTTAAAATAAACATATAATAATAAAAGTAAAATCAAGTGAGAAAAGAATTAGTTTATTTAGTAAATGATAAAAAAAATTAAAAAGTGAAGTAGTGAAGGTCATTCAGTTCCTCTGTTGTTTTGCTTGACATGTCTGTTTCCTTGCAGGTAGTCAGCACAGTGTTAAAGTTCCCTGCATTCCACTGCTCCTCTGTGTCATAAGCCACAACCTTGTTTTCAAGCAGGTGGGATCTCTGCTCACTTTATTTCTTTGCCTGCCTTCAGTTGTATTCACACAAGAGTCAATTTCTGACACAACCTCTGTGTGGCAGTGTTCCTGTATTAATATCCAGGACTAAATGGCCCCTCTACCCAGTGTTTAGATTCTTCTTTCCCTGTCGCACTTAATCCTGGGTTGGAGGGTCGGTCTGTCCTAGAGCTGGTTTTCTGCTCATCTCTCCTTATTCTGATCCCTAGTTTCCACAAAAAAAAAAAAAAAAATCCACAAACTTTACCCTACAGTCTTGGTGAGTGCTTTTAATTGGAAGATCCTATATACTGGACTTAGCAAGCAAAAACAAGAAGGTAAAAAGAAAAAAAGACAAAGGAACTGCTCTGACTTGTGTCTTTTCCCCCTGCTACTGCATGGCCAGTATAAAATTTCAGGCTGCCTTTCTGGGCACAGATTGTCACAGCTGTGGGCTAATATCTAGAGTCCTCTTCTGCCAGCAGCCCTGTGGACCCCCTTCCACATTCGAGGGCTACACTGACCTCAAAGGCTGCGGATTTTGTGGGGCACAGTCTCCCTCTGAGACTCTAGTCTCTGCTGTGCGCATTTCTCCTTCCAGTCTTCATCCCAGATCTCATCTTTCTCTAGGTGATATCTGACCTTTCTGTCCACGGATTGCCTCACCAGTTGTGTTTAATTTGCCAGTTCTTGGTGGGTGTTGTTCAATTCAGCTGTTCCTTCTATCTGCTCTGTGAGAAGGTGCAGGGCCCATCTGCATATTCAGCACCACTTTTTCTCCCCCTGGACATTCTTTTTAGGCCCCCGTGGTTGGGGAGGCTGGAGTCTCAGTGTGCGTGGGTTCACAACTGAGGCACCTGGTCCCTGGGTGTTGTGGTTGTAGGGTCCCTGGAGGTATCCGAGGTCGCCCTGGTTGAAGTTAAGGCTGGGCTTCTGATCACAGCCAGTCTCCCCTTCCGGTATTATTCTTTTTTGTTGTTGATAAGATATGTTTGTCAGTGTTGAAATAGTAACAGACTTAAAGGAAATAAACATGGGATGGCAAACTTTCTGTGTGGTAAAGATGATTTTTAAGGTGACTGTAATGGATACTATTTGTTTACCTCCTGTGTTCACGAGAGTACAGTCAGTAAAAGGGAAGCCACTTTAGAATTAAGCTTATACAATATTTGGAAGAGCTGGAAGCAGTGGATGGGGAAAGGAAATGGATGGATTAAGAAGAAAAAATACAGCAAGGGGAATGAGTCGTTCACCAAGCATGAGAGTTTCTCTTTTTTATGAATGTTTTGGGGACCACTGTTCTGCACATGGAGATGCCTGATATGTACGATGTTTCATATCTGAAACTTAATAACCAAAGGTTTTTGAGTTTTGACCAATAATCAACAAGTGCCTTTGCTACTGTATGGATCGCATAATGTTATTTACTTTGGAAAAAATGAAACAAATATCATATATCATATTCCCCGTTTTTTTGTGTTCTGAGTATTTACTAAGTAACCATATTAGTCATCTTAAATATCCTATATAATAAAAGGGTAATATGCAAATTGACCCTAATGGCAGAATGACCAGAACAACCACTGGAGCAGTCACTATGAGGCGCACTGACCACTTCTTGGTCCCTTTCCCCAGCCAACAGGCTCTGATAGCCTGATGACAACCCGTGGCAAGGGTTTGGCTGGTGAGTGGATGGGAACAGCTGACCTCTCGATCCCTTCCCCCGGCTGTCAGGCACCGATCACCCGATGGCAAATGGAAAACCAGGGGTTAGTGGTGCTTAGGGTTGGGGACGGCTGCAGGCAGCTGGGGAAGATGGCCCTGATTGCAGGCCAGGCCTAGGGACTGTAACTGTGCATGAATTTCGTGCACTGGGCCTCTAGTATTTTATAAAGACAAACTTTAAGTGTAAATAATTATGGACCAAATAGCCACTGAGTTGTGTAGTGCTAATTATTTTAATTACCATCATTATCATCAATATCATCATCAACATCATAATAGAGGGAGTAAGACTTCAGGATGGGAGGAAATGGTGTAAACTGAAGTGGCAGGAAAAGTTCTGTGGGAGAAATGGCACTTTACCCAGGCTTGTGGGGAGTGTTTTAGGCCAAATTTATGCGAAAAGTAAAAGTGTCAGTTTTTAAGAGGGTTAGGAATGAGAAGGGTTGCAAGTCAGGTTCATTAGGAAGAAAAACCAGAGAAGGAGATTTGTGTGCCAGATGTTTTTTGTGGATGCTTTTATAAGTGAAGGGAAAAAAGTAAGAGTGGGCAGAGGTAACACAATCTCACTGGAAGCTTCAGCCCACCCAATGAGGAATCTTAATGGTGGAGCAGCCCTTCCCTGTTATCCCCAGCTCAGGCTAGGCTAGGAGGTTTATTCCATTATTTATAGCCTCATTTTCATTATTGGCTGTGGGTTGCCTGGGAAAGAAGATGGCTTTGGGTAAGTTTTCTCCCTTCAGGTGTGGCAAACCCCGAAGGTAGTGAAAATCTTAGGGCTGTCTGCCAGTTGCACATGCAGCATCTTGGAGAAAAAGTCCTAGATTCCCAAGGAAATCACAGGAAAGATGGGATGATCAAATATTAAAGCATTTTAGGTAGAAAGAAATGTACACGAGGGCAGGCATAGAAATAGGAAGGAGTGGCACAATGAAAAGGAAAACCTGTATGTAAACAAGGTATGTACAGGTACAATTTGGGCAAGTATAGTTGGGCCAAGTTATGAAAAGGCATTAAAAGACAGGCCAAATAATATAGTAATGCTCAGGAGGTTCTATCGGGCTTGAAAGGAAAAGCTCTGTATGAAAGCAGTAAATCTGACAATGTTGTGCTGTGGATGCATCAGAAGGAGAAAGGCTTAAGTCAAGCAGAGTGTGGAAGAAACTGGTAGTTGCCTCTTCAATATCTAGTATCTTCTCTTTATTATTAGAGGCTTTCCATGAAAAGAGAGGTGATTGATGAAATATAAATATAAATTAGGTAAGGCTTAAGGAAAGCTCTTCAAAGTGTGACTCTCTTGTCCCCTTCTTCCTGCTTGGAACTCATACCTGATGACTAGAGCTTCAGAACCTCTCTTAGACCATGAGGAAAACCCCAAGGAGAATTTCATAAACTTCAGCTTGGACATTCCTAAGCCCACTGAACCAATACCTGCTCTCAATTCCTTCTAGATTTCTCATACATGGAAAAAACAAACAAACAAAAAAACCTATGGGTTAAAGTCACCGTAGTTGAATCTCTGATACATGCAGCTAAGTGCAGATCCTACTGATATCAAGTGGATTGACAACAGTTAGGATTGTGATTAACCTATGCCACTGGAAAAGAGTAAAGAGAACGAAGGGGACTATTATTGAGTTAGGAAGATCCAAATTCTACCTTAAAATAATAATAAATGTGATAAAATATACAACTAAACACAAATTTATTTTCATACTATGGAAGATACATCATAATGGAGTTCAAAGGAGAAGAAACTAGTGAGGACTTGATTGTCAGAGAAGGCTAAACTGTGAAGGGAGGACATGAACTAAACCATGAGTAGTGGGTAGTTTGCACACAAAAAAGAGTATGGCAGGGAGTTTAGAGAGATCAAAACCATCAAATTGAGAATGAAGATGGCACACTAGAGTAGAGTATGATTGACAAATAAGAGTTAGATAGTGTATTTACAGAGAAATGGTAGGAAGCTGCCAAGTCACACAGGGAAGGGTCCATTTAATATGCAAGAAAGTAGGCAGTCACTGAAAATGTATGCAATTGTGCTATAGGTAAAAGGCTGCCATAGCTCTCTATTTAGGCTTGAGAATAGAGTAAGCCTTTCCTGAGAAACACATCTGAGAAGCTGGTGTATGTTTCTAATTGCTTAAATTTTCTTTAAGTCCACCAATAAAATTTTATAGCTTTGCTGATATATAAGTACTAGAGGCCCAGTGCACGAAATTCATGCATGTGTAGGGTCCCTAGGCTTGACCCGTGATCAAAGCTGATCGGGATCTTCCGGCTGCCGGGCAGCTATGGCCTTCTTTGCAGCTGCTGGCCGGGCCTTTTCCTTCATTCCACACCATCCCCTGGTGGTCAGAACATGTCATAGCAAGTAATAGAACTCCCGGTTTCCCGGTCGAACTCCTGTGGGGACACTTTGCATATTAGCCTTTAAATATATATATATATTGTTAGTTAGTTAGTTTTATTGTTCTTGTTTTTATGACATTGTTAAGAATAGGCTCCAGAATTAGACCACTTGGATTTGAGTTCTGCTTTTTCCAAATCCCAACTCTATAACCTTGGACAAATTGCTTAAACTCTGCATGCCTCAGTTGTCTCACGTATAAAATAAGAATAACACTTTCTTCATTTGAGTAAGTATTTTGAAGTTGGCTTGGTTTCCATCTAAATCAGGGGGGGGTGTGATGTATTATTTAATAAATAATGTTAATACAGCATGCTATCTATCTGGAAAAATAATTGTTTATAATAAGAAAAAGAGAAGGAAAGAAACTCTTCCTCCAAGTCTTGAAAACAACTGTCTCTTGCCCTAGCCAGTTTAGCTCAGTGGATAGAGCATTGACCTATGGACTAAAGGGTCCCAGGTTCGATTTCAGTCAAGGGCACATGCCCTGGTTGTGGGCTCGCTCCCCACCCCAGTGGGGAGCATGTTGGAGGCAGCTAATCAATGACTCTCTCTCATCATTGATGTCTCTCTCTCTCTCTCCCTCTTCCTTCCTCTCTGAAATTAATAAAAAATACATTTTAAAAAACCAAAAAACAAAAACAGCTATCTCCTCCATAAGTTCAATTTCTCCAGGTTTCTGGACTTGGGCACTGAGAGTCCTCTCTGCATCTTAGCTCAGTTCACTACTTAGCCACCGTTAGGGTAGCTCAAATGCCACTGGACAGCTGTTCAGGCTTTTCAGCATTGAGACACTAAGAGGAGACCTCTCCAACACTGCCCCAATCAATTTTCAAGTCACCTATCTTTTCTCAATCTTGACTTCCCTTCTGTAAAATGTGGGTCTAAGTATATGCTAAAAGTATCCTACTTATTTTCAAGCACTTCAGAGAAATATATATATATATTTAAAAGTGTTTTATGAGTCTAAAGTATGGTTGAAGTAGACTTCGTTTTCATCACCAACATATTCTCATTGTCCACCCTTCTCATTCAGCAGTTAACTTACAATGAAATCAATTTTACTTTAGGAGTCTGTCTAACGCAAACAATTTGGGGGAATGAGAAGTAGGTGGTGATATGTGTGCTGGCAAGCCTTCCCTCTGGATCCCCTCTCCTGTGCAGCTGCCTGCTCTCCCATGCCACATCTTGGCCTTCCACACATGGTGCTTCTCTAGCATCAATGGCCTTTTGTTAGAATTAGACCCACCAGGAAAACTTCCCATTTCATTTTCAGAGAAATTAAATTCCTCCATCTACTGTCTGGACAAAGGTTTCTAGAGATTCTGAAATACCTTGTGTCAGTGCTTCATTTTGAGCTAGATCAAAAGCTTCAGACTTCTGGCCTCATCAAGCCTCTGACATGCCAGCGGTGTTCTCATCAGCCATAAGCGGGTGGTCAGCATGTTTCACAGAGTTTCTAATCCCTGTCATGCTTAGCCCTCCTGTGAATTTACCACTGGCATTTTCTCAGCCCCATGCTACTGTGTGCTCCCAAACTGGATAGCCTCTTTCTTCTGAGGCCTGTGAAATCTCAAATCAACTCTAAGAAACTCCTCTACTTTCTGAGACATTTCCTTTACCTCCAAACTTTAGTCCAATTGCCCTCTCTCCACAAGATACTGTGAGTGGGTTGCTGAGGTTGGCTTCTATCTATGGGTAAACTTCCATTGGTTTCAACTATGGGGAATGCTTTATAACACACTACAGGGCCCATGGGCCACCTTTTTTGCTTGTATGAATGTGGTGGTGGTGTTGTTTTTTTCTTTCTGCTCCAAAGAAAACATTCACTTCTACCTTAGACACAATGGAAAGAGAGCTACAATATCAGTGTTTTAAGTTTCCAGACCAAAGTCTCTGAAAAATCAGTATATCATAAAGATTATGCTATACAATACTTGATAAAGTGTTTTCCCACAGATTTTCTCATTTATAAACTTAAAATTGTGAGGAAAAATGCCAGCTCTTAATTATTATTATTTTTTCAGAGAAAATTGTGACTCTGAGTGGCAAGTGACATGCCTGAGGTTACCCAGTGAGAAATAACTCCCCTATTAGACATCAGATGTCTGATGCTTCTTCAACACCTCTCTGTACAGTTATAGGATTCCCTAGCTTAAAACATTACTGTATGTCATATGAGTGTGGAATTTTTTTAATATTATATTTTTATGTAATTTTATCTTATTTTTAATTCATCATTTGTACTTTAGGACTTGACTTTGTACCGACTCTCTCTCTAATCTTAAGTAAAATGACCTGCTAAGAATTGTTTTCTGACCAGCTTAGCCCCCTGAGCTGTCAAGTCCAGATGCTCGTTTCCCATTTAATGGAAATGCCTTGCATGTGTGAAATGGTTTTATCTGAACTAAGCCCTTGCCATCAATAAGCAACTGGCCTGAAGGCACGGAGTGACAGAGTAATACTTTCACAATTAATTTCCTTAACTGGCATTGTTGGTCTTTGGAGACTAGTCTGCTCTATGGGACATTGCTTCAGAAGCAATAGCGAGCATTTTCAGTATACAGTCGTCGCTGGTTTTCTTTAATCCCATGTGGTGAAGTGAATCTGTGTCAGCTTTGCAGGCTGGTGGCTGCTTCAGCACAGCCTCCAAGAAGCCTGTCCCTCATCACGGCAGAAGAGCAGACCCAATCACCTATCAGGAGAAGAATAGACTAAGAGGACTCAGTTATTCAGGGCTTGTATACTTTACTCCAACTGAATCTCACATGAGCCCTTTGAAGCTGGCTATTACTTTTTCATTGTTTTAAATTAAAATGTTGAGCCTCAAGATTAAATAACGTGAACAGGGCCATAGAAATAAAAAATGACAGAATTATGTTAAACACTGAGTGTCAGGTTTCCCTCACTTTGTTGCGTAGTTTCATGAAAACTTGCTACAGGAATGGCTTCCCAGAGCCCCCACTTCCTTGTTTTCTCTGAGTCCTGGAACACCCATCCACATTCCTAATTTATATAGCTTTACAATTTAAAATGTGCTGCAGACCAGCTCTTGCTTCTCATGTGCATTAAAAGGCTGATCTGCTCCGTCAATAAGCAGCTGCACTTATTTCTTTCTGTTTTGTTTATTTTTTAGAAGGCACTCTGTGAACAAAATTCTAATTTAGAAAAGAATGTCTACCTTGAATTTATACTTGTTACCAATTTCTGCTGTAACATTACTGACTGTGTCACTTAATTTGCCTAGTTGTCTATGGTCTAAATGTAGGTAATTTACAACCTTTAACAGTTTTCAGCTTTGCTAAATGGTACAGAGGACTGCAATTACATTTCAAACACACTGGCGCTCTGTATGTCAGTAAAAAGCACCTACAAAGACATAATTACAATGTAATTGCACAAGTTCATGAAGTAAACATACATTATTTGAAGGCACTCATCTGTCCAATTTAAGTAACATTACAACTAACATACTGCATAAATAGGGAGCCATTTTGTGACTACTTATTGTAATAACAGAAACTTAAATTAAAATGCGGTACCTAAGTATATATATATCTTTAAGATCATTTAGGCTATGTTATTTAATATATCAGTAGCTTGATTTTAACCCCTAAAAATTGGACTTTACATATTATATTCATTTTCAAAAATATTTACAATAAATGTATAGTATCAGATCTGACTAAAATTAGTGTTATGAGAAAAGGTTTTTCAAAGATTTTAACTCTGGAAAGAGATACACAGATTCAGATATCATCCCAAGCTTCATTTTTTTTTTAATTTTCTTTTTTCTTTAATACTTTATTTTTCAAAGTATTACATATGTCTCCATTTTCCCCCCAGTGACCTCTCCACATCTGATTTCCTCCTACCCCCAAAACATGTCCCCACTCCCTACTGTCTGTATCCTTTGGTTAAGCTTATATGCATGCACACAAGTCCTTTGGTTGATCTCATACCAACTCCCTTCCCACCCTCCCCTGCCATCCTTCTGAGGCACAAAGGTCTCTTCCATGCTTCTATATCTCTGGATCTATTTTAGTCGATCAGTTTATGTTGTTCATTGTATTAAACAAATGAGTGACATCGTGTGATATTTATCTTTCTCCAACTGCTTATTTCGCTTAGCACAATGCTCTTCAGGCCCATCCATGCTGTTGCAAATGGTAAGAGTTCTTTCTTTTTTACAGTAGCATAATATTCCATTGTGTAGATGTACCACCAGTTTTAAATCCAATCATCTGCTGATGGGCACATAGGCTGTTTCCAAATCTTAGCTATTATAAATTGTGCTGCTATGAACACAGGGATGCATATATCCTTTCTGATTGGTGTTTCTGATTTCTTGGGATATATTCCTAGAAGTGGAATTATTAGGTTAAATGGGAGTTCATTTATAAATTTTTGAGGAAACTCCATACTGTTTTCTACAGTGGCTGCACAAGTCTGCATTTCCACCAGCAGTGCATGAGGGTTCCTTTCTCTGCACATCCTCACCAGCACTTGTCAATTATTGATTTGTTGATGATAGCCATTCTAATGGGTGTGAGATGGTACCTCATTGTCATTTTGATTTGCATCTCTTGGATGATTAGTGACTTTGAACATTATTTTATATGCCTCTTGGCCTTCTGTATGTCCACTTTCAAAAAGTGTCTATTTAGGTCCTTTGCTCATTTTTTGATTGGATTGTTTATCTTCCTTTGTTAAGTTGTGTGAGTTCCCTATACATTTTGGAGATAACCCTTAATCAGATGTAACATTGGCAAATATGTTCTCCCATGCAGTTGGCTTTCTTGTTGTTTTGTTGATGGTTTCTTTTGCTGTGCAGAAGCTTTTTATTTTGATGTAGTCCCATTTGTTTATTTTCTCCTTAGATTCCATTGCCTTAGGAGGTGTATCAGTAAAGATATTGCTATGACAAATGTCTGATATTTTGCTGCCCATCGATTCTTCTAAGATTTTTATGGTTACCCATCTTACATTTAAGTCCTTTACCCATTTTGAGTTTACTTTTTTGTATGTTGTAAGTAGGTAGTCTATTTTCATTTTTTTGCATGTATCTGCCCAGTTTTCCCAACACCATTTATCAAAGAGACTGTCTTGACTCCATTGTATGCTGTTGCCTTCTTTGTGAAATATTAACTGAGTATAATGGCTTGGGTCAATTTCTGAGTTCTCTGTTATGTTCCATTGGTCTATATGTCTGTTCTTGTGCCAGTACAAGGCGGTTTTGAGAATAGTGAATGTGTAATGTAGCTTGAAATCTTGTATTGTGATCCCTCCAACTTGTTTTTCTTTCTCAAGTTTGCTGTGGCTATCAAGAATCTCTTTTTATTCCATATAAATTTTTGGAGAGTTTGTTCTGAGTCTGTGAAATATGCTGTTGGTATTTTAATGGAGATTGCCTTGAATCTATAGATTGCTTTGGGTAGTATGGACATTTTAATGATGTTGATTCTACCAATCTATGAACACGGTATATTCTTCTACTTGTTTATATCTTCCTCTATCTCTTTTTCAAAGTCCTATAATTTTCAGAGCACAGGTCTTTTACTTCCTTAGTTAAGTTTATTCCTGAGTCTCTTAATTTTTTTGTTGCGATGGTAAATGGCATTCCTTTCTTAGTTTTTCTTTTTGTGAGTTCATTATTGGTGTATAAAAAAGTGATAGCTCCTAGGCCAATGGGAACTAAAGAGAATATAAACAAATGGCACTACATGAAAAGAAAAAGCTTCTGTACAGAAAAATAAACCATCAACAAAACAACAAGAGACCCAACTGCATGGAAGAACATATTTGACAATATTATCTCTGATAACGGTTTAATCTCCAACATTTATAGGAAACTCATACAACTTAACAAAAGGAAGATAAACAATCCAATAAAAAAATGGGCAACAGACCTAAATAGATACTTTTCGAAAGAGGACATAAGGAAGGCCAAGAGACATATGAAAACATGCTCAAAGTCACTAATCATCCAAGAGATGCAAATCAAAACAACCAGGAGGTACCATCTCACACCTGTCAGAATGGCTATCATCCACAAATCAACAAATGACAAGTGCTGGTGAGGATGTGGAGAAAAAGGAACCCTGCTGCACTGCGAGTGGGAATGCAGACTGGTGCAGGCACTGTAGAAAACAGTATGCAGTTTCCTCAAAAAACTAAAAATGGAACTTCCATTTGACCCAGTGTTTCCACTTCTAAGAATATATCCCAGGAAACTAGAAACACCAATCAGAAAGGATATATGCACCCCTATGTTTATAGCAGCACAATTTATAATAGCTAAGATTTGGAAACAGCCTAAGTGCCCATCAGCCGATGAATGGATTAAAAAACTGTGGTACATCTACACAATGAAATACTACGATGCGGTAAAAAAGAAAGAATTCTTACCATTTATAACAGCATGGATGGAACTGGAGAGTATTATGCAATGCAAAATAAGCCAGTCAGTGAAAGATAAATATCACATATCTCACTCATTTGTGCAATATATTGAACAACATAAACTGAACAAAAACAGATCCACAGACAGAGAAGCATCAATCAGACCATCAAACCTCAGAGGGAAGGTAGGGGAGTGTGGGGGTAAGGGGAAGAGATCAACCAAAGGACTTGTATGCATGCATATAAGTCTAACCAATGGACACAGACACTAGGGGGGTGAGGGCATGAGTGGGGAGTGGGGTGTCTATGGAGGATAAGGACACATATTTAATATCTTAAGCAATAAAGAAAAAAAAAGTGATAGATTTCTCGGTGTTAATTTTGTATCCTGCTATGTTGTCAAATTCATTTATTAAATCTAGTAGTTTTTTGATGGAGTCTTTAGGATGTTCTATGTATAATATCATGTCTTCTGAGAATAATGACATTTTTACTTCTTTTCCAATTTGGATACCATCAATTTCCACTTGTTTGAATGCTATGGCTAGCACTTCTAATATTATTTCGAACGGGAGTTGTGAGGGTGGGCATCCCTCTCTTTTCCTGTTCTTAGGGGAAATGGTTTTAGTATTTTCCCATTGAGTATGATGTTGGCTGTAGGTTTTTCATGTAAGGTTTTTTTAAAAAATCATTATTGTTCAGATTATTACAGTTGTCCCTCTTTTTCCCCCCATAGCTCCCCTCCACCCAGTTCCCACCCCACCCTCTGCCCTGACCCCACCACCACCACTGTCCTCATCCTAGGTGTATGATTTTTGTCCAGTAAATTCCTGCATCCCCACACCCCTTTCCCCCCAAGAATTGTCAGTCCACTCTCTTTCTATGCCCCTGATTCTATTATATTCACCAGTTTATTCTGTTCATCAGATTTTTTATTCACTTGGTTTTTAGATTCACTTGTTGGTAGATGTGTATTTGTTGTTCATAATTTATATCTTTACCTTTTTCTTCTTCTTCCTCTTCTTAAAAGATACCTTTCAGCATTTCATATAATGCTGGTTTGGTGATGATGAACTCCTTTAACTTTTTCTTATCTGTGAAGCTCGTTATTTGACCTTCAATTCTGAATGATAGCTTTGCTGGGTAAAGTAATCTTGGTTGTAAGTTCTTGCTATTCATCAATTTGAATATTTCTTGCCACTCCCTTCTGGCCTGCATAGTTTCTGTTGAGAAATCAGCTGACAATCCTATGGGTACTCCCTTGCAGGTAACTAACTGTTTTTTCTCTTGCTGCTTTTAAGATTCTGTCTTTGTCTTTTGCTTTTGGCATTTTAATTATGATGTGTCTTGGTGTGGTCCTCTTTGGATTCCTTTTGTTTGGGGTTCTCTACACTTCCTGGACTTGTAAGTCTATTTCTTTCACCAGGTAGGGGAAGTTTTCTGTCATTATTTCTTCAAATAGGTTTTCAAAATTTTGCTCCCTCTCTTCTTCTGGCACCCCTATAATTCGGATGTTGGTACGCTTGAAGCTGTCCCAGAGGCTCCTTACACTATCTTCATATTTTAGGATTCTTTTTGCTTTTTGCTTTTCCAGTTGAGTGTTTTTTGCTTCTTCATATTTTCAAATCTTTGACTTGATTCTTGGGATCCTCTAGTCTGCTGTTGGATTTCTGCATATTATTCTTTATGTCAGTCAGTGTATGCTTAATTTCTACTTGGTCTTTTTTTCATATCCTCAAGGGTCTCACTAAATTTATCAGCGGTTTCTAGAAAATTCTTGAAAAACCTTATAACCATCGTTTTGAAGTCTATATCCAGTAGTTTGCTTCCTCCATTTCTGACATTTGTGACCTGTTTCTTTGTCTCCACATTTTGGTTGCTTCCCTGTGTTGATAGAGTGGCTTTCTGTGCTAGGTGTCCTATAGGGCCTAGTGGCTCAGCCTCCCCAATTACCTGAGGTGGACACTCTTGGTGAACCCCTTTGTGTGTTGTGTGCACAGTCTTGTTTTAGTTAAGCCTTGTTTGTTGTTGGTATCACTGGGAGGAATTGGCCTCCAGGCCAACTGGCTGTGAGAATCAGCTGTGTCTACAGTGGGAGAACTTATGGGGCAAGACTTGCTTCAGTGGGGCTTTGGTGCTCACTGAGTCTGTCCCCTGATTGTGTCCCTTATGTATCTGAGGAGTTGTAATCTGGATGGTTCCACTCTGACCACTTGGTACACTGGCTCTTGTATCTATAAGGAGGTGCTAGTTTAGCTTCTTCCTGAGACCACCCAGCAGGAGCTACAGAGAGATCTGCAGATTCCTCTTCTTTGTTTGGGGTTTGGAGGTGCCCAGATGAGGCCCAGCTGTGAAGCAATGCAAGCTGCTGTGGGGTCTTGGGCCTTCTTTTGGATGTTCTGTGTCTCTCTGACCCAGCTTCAGTTTGTTAGGTAATTTTAGATTGCAAAGGCCAGGCTATTCATATGCAAAAGCCTCTGTGCACAGCTTGGGTGGGGTAGGGTCTCAGGGAATCAACAGGATGGAGCAAACAGCTATGGCTGATCCTCAGCCCTGCCCTAAGAGGCCACAGGTCTCAGTGTCCCACGGTAATCACTGCAAGGACCTCTGAGAGAAAGCCACTCTCGAGTTCTGCCCCTTGCCAGACAGTCCAGTTTCTCCCCGTGTGAGTCTGGGTCCCCAGAGTCTTGTGTGGAACTGGAGTTCAGAGCAGTCGGGAGCTTGAGACTCCCTCCCGATTGAAAAAGAGAACTGCGTCCTCAGTTGCCAGCCCTTTCCACGTGTGCCTCTGTACCTCTGCACTTTACTTCCACACCTCCTCTGAGTCTCAGTGTGCTTTTCTCTTTCCTTCTAGTTGTAGAATTTCCACTCAGCCAGCCTTCCTGTGGTTCTGGGTGATGTCTGTTTTGTCTTTTTGTTGTCGTTTTGAAGTGGTTGTGAGAGGCAGCAATTTCAGATGTTTACCTATGCTGCCATCTTGGTTTCTCTCTCATATAAGGTTTTATTATGTTGGGGTATGATGCCTTTATTCCCACTTTGTTGAGTTTTTATTAAAAAAAGATATTAAATTTTGTCAAATGCTTTTTCTGTACCAATTGATATGATCATGTGGTTTTTGTCTGTCAATTTTTTTTCAATTTGTTTATGTGATGTATCATGTTTATTGATTTTTGAATATTGTAACTGCCTTGCATCCCTGGAATAAATCCCACTTTGTCATGGTGTATGATCTTTCTGATGTATTGCTGGATCCGATTTGCTAGTATTTTACTGAGAATTTTAGCATCTAGGTTCATCAGGGATATTGGCCTATAATTTTCTTTGTAGTGTCTTTATCTGGTTTTGGGATTAGGGTAATACTGGCATCATAGAAAGAGCTTAGAAGTGTTCCTTCTTCGTGAATTTTTTTTGGAATATTCTGCAGAGGATCTGTGTTAGTTCTTTGACTATTTAGTAAAGAAGAACCAGGGCTTTTGTTTGCTGAAAGTTTTTTTATTACTGCTTCAATTTCATTGGTAGTTATCAGCCTATTCTGATTTTCTGATTCTTCCTGACTGAGTTTTGGAAGACTGTATTTTTCTAAAATATGTCCATTTCATCTAGGTTTTCCAGTTAGTTTGGATAGAGTTTTCATAGTATGTTTTCCCAATCCTTTGTATTTCTGTGGAATTGATGTTACTTCACCTCTTTCATTTCTGATTTATTATTTATTTATTTATTTATTTATTTATTATTGATTAAGTCATTACATATGTGTCCTCATCCCCATGTTACCCCTTATTCCCCCCACTCATGCCCTCACCCCCCTGTTGTCTGTGTCCATTGTTTAGGCCTATATGCTTGCATATAAATCCTTTGGTTGATCTCTCCCCCTTACCCCCACACTCCCCTACCTTCCCTCTGATCGATGCTTCTCTGTCTCTTGATCTGTTTTTGTTCATCAGTTTATGTTGTTCATCATATTCCATAAATGAGCGAGATCATGTGGTATTTATCTTTCTCTGACTGTCTTATTTCACTTAGCATAATGCTCTCCATTTCCATCCATGCTGTTGCAAATGGTAAGAACTCCTTTTTTAACCACAGTGTAGTATTCCATTGTATAGAAAATAAACAAACAGGACTACATCAGAATAAATAGCTTTTGCACAGCAAAGGAAACCATCAACAAAACAACAAGAAAGTCCACTGCATGGGAGAACATATTTGCAAATGTTATCACCGGTAAGGGTTTAATCTCCAACATTTACAGGGAACTGATTTTGTTCACTTGGGTCCTCTCTCTCTGTTTCTTGGTGAGCCTGGCTAGAGGCTCATCAATATGGTTAATCCTTTCAAAGAACTATCTCTTGGTTCTATTGATCTTTTGTATTGTTCTTGTTTGTTTGTTTGTTTGTTTTTTGTCTCTATGTCATTTATTTTCACTCAGATCTTTATATTTTTTTCTTCTACTTACTCTGGGCTTTTCTTGTTGCCCTCTTTCTAGTTCTTTAAGTTGTAGGGTTAAATACTTTATTAGCAGTTTTTCTTGTTTCTTGAGATAGGGATGTAGTGCTATGAACTTCAGTCTCAGGGCTGCTTTCATTGTGTCCCATAGATTGTGGATTGTTGTGTTTTCATTTTCATTTGTTCCCAGAATGTTTTTTTATTTCTTCTTTGATCTCTCTGGTAACCCATTCATTGTTTAATAGCATGCTATTTAGTTTCCTTTGTTTTAGTTTTTTAATGGATTTAGTGTAGTTGATTTATAATTTCATGCCATTGTGATTTGAGAAGATGGTTTTTATAATTTTAATCTTCTTGAATTTGTATATAGTTAGCTTGTGCCCTATATGTGGTCTATCTTTGAAAATATCTCATGTGCAGTTGAGAAGAATGTATTCCATATCTTTGGTGTGAAATTTTCTGAAGATGTCAATTAAGACCATCTGATAGTCATTTAGGATTGATGTTTCTTTGCTGATTTTTGTGTAGAGAATTTATCCAGTGATGTCAGTGGTGTATTTAAAGTCTCCTACTATGATCATATTGCTGTTGATCTCTCCCTTTATATCTTCCAGAAGTTGTGTTATGTATTTGGGTGCTCCTATATTGGATACATATATGCTTACCAGAGTTAAATCCTCCTGTTGAATGGCTCCCTTTATAAAGTGGTCTTCCTTATCTCTTTTATGGCCTTCACTTTGAGGTCTATTTTGTCAGATATAAGTATTTCTACCCCAGCTTTTATTCATTTTCATTTGCCTGAAAAACTTTTTTTTCATCCCTTCAATTTCAGTTTGTGTGAATCCTTTGTTCTGAGGTGGGTTTCTTATAGACAGCATATATACAGGTTATATTGTCTTACCCATTCAGCTACCTTATGTCTTTCGATTGGAGCATTTAATCCATTTACGTTAAAGTTATTGTTGGTAGGTTCTTGTTTAATGCCATTTTTATTCTTTATGGCTGTGTTCCTCTGCCTTTTTATTTCTTCTTTTTTACAGCAGTCCCTTTAGCATTTTTTCCATTGTTAGCTTGGGGGTAATAAAATCCCTTAGCCTTTTTTTGTCTGCAAAGCTCCTGAATTCACCTTCAATTTTGAATGATAGCCTTGCTGGCTATAGTATTCTTGGATTCCGTCCCTTGCTTTGCATCACTTTGTATACTTCATTCCATTCCTTTCTGGCCTGATGTGTTTCTGTTGAGAAATCAATTGATATTTGAATTGCTTTGTAAGTACCTTTCTGTCTCTCTCTGGCAGTCTTTAAGATTCTTCCTTTGTTGTTGATATTTGCTAATTTGATTATGATGTGTCTTGGTATCTGTCTTTTGGGTTCATCTTGTTTGTGACTCTGTGTGCTTCTTGGACTTGTGTGACTTTTTTCTTTCCCAAATCAGGTAAGTTTTCTGTAATTATTTCCTCAAACAGGTTATTCTATTCCTTGCTCAGTTTTCTCTCTTTCTGGCACCCCTTTTATGTAGATTTTGTTTCCTTTCATGTTGTTCGAAAGCTCCCTTAGGCTCTCCTCCTGCTTCTTAAGTTTTTTGTTTTTCTTTCTCCAGTTGCTGCTCTGCTTAGGTATTTTTTCTACCTTGTCTTCCAACTCACTGATTCGGTTCTCAGCTTCTTCTAGTCTAAGGTTGAAACCTTCCATTGTGTTCTTTATTGCTGGTGTATCATTCTTAATTTCCTCTTGATTCGCATACATGTTTATGAATTTGTCATCTAGTCTTTTCTGCATCTTTATAACCATTGCTCTGAATTTTTTCTCTGACAAATTGCAGACTCTATTTCATTTGTTTCCTTTTCTGGTGACTTCTTGGGGGTTGTTTCTTTGTCCTCCACATTTTTGTTCTCCCTTTGTGATTGTTTCTATTTATTAGATCAAACTGCTATGCCACCCAGATTTTTTGAATTTGTCATATATAGTAGATGTTTTGTGGGACCCAATGGTGCAGTCTCTTAGGTCTTCTTGGCTGGGTATTCTAGGGATGACCTCTACTTGAGATATTTGGGTTCTTGTGGTGTAGTTGGGTCTTGAGTATTATTGTTCCATTTGTGGATGAAGTCTCCTCTCAGGGTGTCTGGTATGTGGCTTGCTCTCTACCACTTTGTGCCATCCATTGTGGACGTGTTGACCAAACAGCATAAAAATCAACTCAACAAGATGCTAGACAAAGGGAATAAAACACATGACACCAATAACCCCAATAAAAGTGACCACCAGAGAAAAGAGAATTGGGAGAGAGAAAAGAGAGCAAAAATCATGTTAGAAAGAGAAAAAAAATGAAAAGATAAATGAAAATATGAGGAGAAAACACCCCCAAACAAGCAAATAAACCAAAAAATGCAAATAACAAACACCCCCCCCCCAAAAAAAAGAGGGGGACTGAATCTGTAGAGGCAGAGCTTATATACAGAAAAAAATGTTAAGGAATTGAATGAATAGGGGAAGGGTCACAGTTCAGTATAGAGGAGGTAGAAAGAGAATGAGTGGATAAGAATAAAAGAAATTTAATTAAATTAAAAAATAATTAATTAATTATTTGTAAAGGAGAATAGAGGAGAGAGCAGATAGGCTTGAATTTAGAGAGTGAAACTAATTAAACAATTATGAGAAGAAGAGAGCTAGAGAATAGAGGAATACAAAAGCTTAAAAAATTGACTAGTGAAGAAAAAGAAAAGAGAAGGATGCATGGACTAGGAGCAGGGGAGAGGGAGTTAGATATATCAGTAAGCCAACAGAGACTACAATAATAATAACATGTCAATAAAGCAGATACAGAAGATCGTTTTTTATCAAGGGGCAAAAAGAAAGGAAAGAGAAGAACTAAAGTGGGGGCAAAAGAAGAGAAAACAGGATGGAAAAGGGAGAAGCAAGGAAGAAAAAAGTGAAAAAAATAAAAAATAAGGTAAAATAAAATAAAAATAGAATAAAGAAAAATTAATACTAATATCATTTAAAATATATATATATATATATATATATATATATATATATTAAATAAAACATAAAAAATAAAGTGTTCATTTCAGCTGAGTTTTAATGCCCTGGTGGGGTGGGGGGGTGTGGTTTATTATCCCACTCTGTTCTATTTGCCACTTCTGAGTTTCCTGTTAGGTAGTTAGGTGCTAACCACTGTCAGGCGCTGTCGGGCATTCTGCACCATGTTGAAGTTCCAAGCGATCCATTGCTCCTCTGTTTGTGTGTCTCCACAGCCTTGGCTGCAAGCAGGCAGGATCAATGTGCCCACTTTGCCTGTCTGCCAGCTCTCAATGTTAATCATTCAAGTGTTTGTTTCTGATAGGGCTTTAGATGGGGGTGGTGCTGTATTGCCTTCCGAGGCAGAAAGGCCCCTCTTCCAACCCAGTTCCTAAAGGCTCTCTGGTGCTGTTCAGAGCCTTGTTTGCTTTGTAAAGCTCAAAATGCAGTCAGGATGTGGCAGGCTATATTAGCTGCTTTGAGGTTCCTGGGATGAGTTGGCTCTTTAGGAGGGAAATGGCTGCTTAGGTTTGGAGGGTCAGGAATGTCTCAGTGCCAGATTTCTGGACATCTCTCCATGCCCTGTTTTCCTCCACAGTCTCTCCCCAGACTCCATAAATCTGCACCTCTACCTGCACCACACCTTCGGGTGAGTGTTTGTAATTGAAAGGTCCTATGAACTGGATTTTGCAAATAAAATCTAAGACAAAACAAAGGCAAAACAACCACATGACTGGTAGTTTCTCTCCTCCCTCAGCATTGTGCTGCTCAAGCACTTTTCTGGGCACAGCCTCTTGTAGCTGTGGACTTAGATCTAGATTCCTCAGCCACCAGCAGCCCTTTGGACTTTCTTCCACAGTAGGATGTTACCCGTGACATCCTAAGGGATGCAGCCTTGGTGCAATGCAGGTTCCTGACCCTCTTGGCCCAGTGGTCATGCAGCTCTTTCCAGTCCAGAAACCTGACCCTACCATTCTCCAGGTGCCCTCTGCCCTTCCCAGCTGTGAATTGTCTCCCCAGCTGTGATTAATTTGTAAATTCCTGATGGATGCTCCTTGATTTAGTTGCTCCTCTGAGATGAAGTGCAGGGCACGTCTGCCTATTCGGCCGCCATTTTCTCTTTCCAGCCCCAGGTTTCATATTTTCTTTTATCACATCAAATATGCATTACTTATGCCAAATAATTTGAGTTGCACATTTTGGAGTCAAAGGATAGCATGAACAGAGGTCCTAGGAATCAGCCTCAACTCAAAATCTTTTCATGACTCTGCTTAAACAATTGGTTGTTTTTTGTTTCAGAAATTGTGGAGAAAGTGAGTGGCAGAGGTCGGGGACAGAAGAAGAGCACAAACCTGAAGCTGATATCAGCATGATATATCAGTAATAATTATATTTGTGACACAGGGCCTTCTTCCTGAAACTTCCCAAAGCACTTGACAATCTCCATTTTAATAGCATTTGGCATACAGCTAGTCTTGGGCTAAAAAATAACAACAGAAAAACAGATAAGGAAGCAAGATGCTCTATCCAGCTATAGAGGTAACCAGATTTTAGCCAGAACACAGAAAATAAACAAAATAAACTTTTGACAATATGTCTGATTAGCACATTATTTCTAAACTAGAGACCTGGTGCATGGTGGGGGGTCCCTCAGCCCGGCCTGCACCCTCTCCAATCTGGGACACCTAGGGGGGTGCCGGGAGCCGGTCCATCCTTGCTGCTTGACACAATCGCTGCAGGAAAGAAACATCTGCACAGCATATGTTTCAATGGACCTGGCATATATAGCATACTGTTCTTAATATGTTTGCTCCCTTTAGCGCCATGTGTTTTAACCAAGGTCACCTCTCCGAGAAAGGTTGTTTCCCCAGATGGGGATCTTTCCCTGAGGTTAGGGAGGGGATAAAACCCCTTAATTAAGTGCCAGGCAGGTAGTTAAGCTACATAATCTTTACTCCCTGGAATGGAGATAAGAAACGCCCTAACCTTTGTAATAGAAATTGACAGGATTAAAATCGGCTGGTATAAATACGGATGTAACAAGACAATAATCCTCAGATCCTCATTAGCTCCTCATCAGCTCCTCATCAGCTCCTCATCAGCTCCTCATCAGATCCTCATCAGCTCCTCATCAGATCCTCATCAGATCCTAACCAGAACCTAGCCAGAGAACATGGAAAAAGATCCTGGACAGAACCTGGCTACAGAACTTCACTGGAGAACCTAGACAGAACATGGCAAAAGAACCTGGATAGAACCTTGCTAAAGAACCTGGTGACTGAACCTGGCTGGAGAACCTGGAGAACCTGGCTGGAGAACCTAGCGAGAGAACATGGCACCAGAACTTGGTTGGAGATCCTGACCAGAACTTCGCTGGAGATCCTAGCCAGAACTTCGCTGGAGATCCTGGAGGGAGAACCTCGCTATGCTGATGAACTGAAACCAGTTTCCATGTCATTCATTCTTTGCCGACTCCGTCCACACCTTTGGGGATCCCTGGACCCGTTGGGGTTGGACCCCAACAGGGGGGATATCTGACTGCCGGCAGTTGGACATCCCTCTCACAATCTGGGACTGCTGGCTCCTAACTGCTTGCCTGCCTGCCTGCCTGATTGCCCCTAACCACTTCTGCCTGACAGCCTGATCACTCCCTAACTGCTCCCCTGCTGGTCTGATCGCCCCCAACTTCCCTCCCCTGCTGGCCCGATTGTGCACAGATGCCCTCCCCTGCTGCTACCTGCCTCCTCCACTGGGACCCACCTCCTCTGCATGAGGTGGCAGAGACACCAGGACCAGCCTCCTCTATGCTGTGCAGAGCCACGGGACCCCCAGGCCTCACTGCGTAGAGCAGCCACCAGGCCCCACCTCTTTTATGCATGCGGCCATCTTGTGGTGTCCATCTTGTGGCGGCCATCTTGTGATGATGTCACACGAGGGCGTGAAGCCATTTAGGCTTTTATTATAAAGGATAAGTGGGGTCTATAGTATTGCAAGATAAAAATCTTATTTCTTGTTTATTCTCCTCCATTTTCATTTTCCAAAAATTCAGTTCCTATAAAATAGCCCTAGTCATTGTAAGAACTCCCTTGGTTGTTCTAATCAGAGAAAAATAAGCAGGTATTTATGCAAGTACATTTTTCGGCAAATTTCAGAAAGTGAAAAGACACTCAGCAATCTCTTTACCTCATGTTTTTATTGATATACTAGGGGCTCAGTGCATGAATTTGTGCACCTTGAAAGTAACTGTGCACTTAGAGGCTGTAGTGAGCACAGAGGTGGGACTTGGCTCATTTTCCATGCCCCTGCCCGGCCCCTCCCACTATGGCCCCCCTCCCGTCTCTGCCGGCAGTTCCGCTCCTGCTACTGCCGTTCCCATGTGCTGATGATCCCATTTGAACCTGCTGACAGCATGGAGCAATTGGGGTTGGTGACAGCAGTGGGTGGGAGTGGGGCCAGTGCTGGCGGCTGGTGCGAGTGGCAGCTGCTGCCCCGATCACCCCTCAGGATCAGGGGGAGGTAGAGAAGCCTTCAGGGGCCATCAGGGCTGGCAGCAGCCACTCACATCCACTGATGGTGCCGACAAATAGGGGCACCAGCTTCTGGTGCAAGTAGGGCCAGTGCTGGCAGTGGGTGCGAGCAGTGGCTCTAGTGTCGGCAGTGGGTGCGAGTGGGGCCATAGCTGGCAGCAGGTCCAAGCAGTGGCTGCCAGCCCCCATCACCTCTCAGAAGCAGGGAGAGATGGAGAAGCCTTCAGGGGTGATAGGGGCCAGCAGCCACCACTCATACCCACTGATGGTGCCAAGTGATCAGGACCAGAGCCGGGTGCCGGCAGTGGGTGCAAGAAGCAGCTCTGGTGCCAGCAGCAGGTGCAAGAGCTGGGCAGGACCACAGCACGCAGGAACAAAGAATTTTCAGTAATCACCAGAGGCTCGCCCCAATGACAGCGAGCAGATTACCTGCTGGTCTGGTGCCCCTGATCACCTGCTCCACCATCCCGCTGCAGCTGACACCCGTCATGTTCTGTGCTCTGCCTCCTGCTGCCAACACCAAAGAGTTTGGCCATTCCCACCATGTTCCACGCACCCCCCCCCCCCCGGTGGTTAGTGCATGTTATAGCAACTGGTTGTTCTGTTGTTCGATTGTTCAGTTGTACTGCCATTTGGTCTATTTGAATATTAGGGTTTTATAGAGAGAGAGTAGAGGCCCAGCGCACAAAATTCATGCATGGGTACAATCCCTAGGCCTGGCCTACAATCAGTACCATCTTCCCCAGCTACCTGCAGCCAGCCCCACCCCCACCGCCACTCACCCCTGGTTCCCCGTTTGCCATCAGGTGATCAGAGCCTTCCAGCTGGGGGGGAAGGACAAAGAGTTTGGCCATTCCCGCCCACTTGCTGGCCCTGCACCCGCCATGGGTCACCCTCTGAATGTGGGGTGACTAGCAGGGCAGGGACCTTGGCCTGGCACCACCCGTGTTCCCCGCCACCCACCCCTGGTTCCCTGTTCATCATTGGGCGATGGGAGCCTGTTGGCCAGGGAAAGGGACTGAGAGGTGGTCAGTGCACCTCATAGTGACTGGTTGAGCGGTGTTTCTGGTCATTCTGCCATTAGGGTCAATTTGCATATTACACTTTTATTATATAGAATTGAGGATTTAGGCACAGTAGTTGAGTTATAATAACCTATGTAAGAATTTGAATATTTTGAACTAATGCCTTACCTGTGTTTACACCTATGGGCTGGTGCCAATATTTTGTCAGCATTGCACAGGGCAAAAGACCTCATTTTCAACCATACTTGATAAAAAGTAAACTTGAACCAGTTGAATTGAGAAAGAGTTTGTTTTTTTTTTATTCCTGTGAAGAATACTATAAAATACTCTTTTAAAATTTGTTGTGGAGAAACTGTTAAACTTGTCTCCTCATTCAAATTAAGGATGGACATGTCGAGAGCTTTCTCTCTTCTCCTTTAATAAGAATAAAGAGAAAACCACCATCAAAAGTATGCTTTCAATACATATTTTCTAGTTTCTCAGTATCCTATGGTTTAAATAGAAAATCGGAACATGGAGTAACTTCTACAATACTCCCTTCTCTTTCACATTTCACCAGCACTCCTTTTCTCATTAATTTGCCTCGCCAAGAACCAATACTTTTTTAAAGATTAATTTCCTGTGGTAGCATTGCATATTTATGTGTGGAAAAGGACAGTGGGTAGGTTGTGGTATTCTATCTAGATTAAGTTCTACATGGTTTGTTTGTTTTTACTTCTTAACAGCCTCCTGGCCAGAGTCATAATCAATAACTATCAAATGGCTCTGAACATGGCTTCTGTCTTGTTCTAGTCTACTTGAGTAGGTCTAGTCATAGTTTGTGAGTAAGTGTGCCTTCATTATAATCCCATTTGTCAGAGAGCACATATTTTTCTCATACATTAGAGTTGTGCTTTTCCTTGGGACACCTCTTCTCTATGACTCTTTTCCCTGAAAAAGCTTGCCATCATTTTGTTGGATGCTAAATAAAACATGGTTCTTACATGCCAAATATTCACTGGGGAAAGCAAAAGAAGGGCATAGATTTTCCAGTCCTCTAAAGCAATGTAAAGATCCCTTTGGGATGAACATTACAGTTAAAGTGTACTGCAGATGCCTTTGTGAAGTAATTTCTAGGTTTCTGGGAAGAATTTTTTCTCTCTGAATACCTTGCATGTGTGCATGCATAAAATGCTCACTCTCACTTAATAAAGCCTAAAATTCTATAGCTGGAGATTGCTTTTTAAGATACAAATGATCGCTAAGAGATTTTAAGCCTAATAGTGTCACAGGGTTCAAAATTTAAGTTTCAACTCAAAAGCCAAAATGCCATATTACCTTTTAAAGTGGGCATGAGAAGACTGCTATATGAAGATTTTACAAGAGAACACTTGTCTTGTAAATGCAAGGGATCTATGAAACTTTTCTTACTACAAATTGACTACTAAAGACAAAGATATAGTATTGTCTTGGGCCCTATTCAAAATGAGGATCTAAGAGTTGCAGCATGAAGGTGAATGCAAAGGGGACCCTAGTGCCTGCAGAACAAACTGCAATAGGCCACTCAGTATAGAGTAGAGTCCACCTGGGGTTAGAAGAACTTCACAAGAGTGATCCCACTGACAGGAATCTCCAAAGAGCCCTTAAATCCCCACTGAGGGTTGACTTTTATCACCTGCCAGACCCTGAAAGTGAAAAGCCACTCAGCATAATAAGAAGAGTCCTGTCTCTCACTTTTCTTCTTCACTTTTTTTGTGAACCTGAAATGACCCAACATAGCAACTACCAAGTGATGAAGAAGGCAAGTAGTAAAAAAGGAAGGAAACTGAACCAAATCTATAATAATAAAAGTGTAATATGCTAATTAGACCGGCGGCCTTCTGGATGAAGCAGGGGCTGCAAGGGAAGCCCAGGTCCCAGGTGCCTGTGGTGGCCGGGGGGAAGCCTGGATCTGGTGTGCCAGAGGGAAGCCAGTGCCAGCAGCTGAGGGAAGGAAGGCCTACCCTTGCATGAATTTCATATATCAGGCCTCTAGTCCTTCTATAATGGTGCAGGCAACCACTTACTAGCTTGTGGAAAGGGAAAGAAAGGTTTAACTTGAGAAGAAAATTGAAGTACTTATTACCTTCTACTAGATACTACCTAATTACTGAACCAAGACTGTATCTAAGACTGAGCACAAAATCCATTGGCTCTCCCCAAAGTTTCTATCAAACATTTATCTCAATGGACAAATTTTAAACTGATGCTGAGTTACAGAGATAAAGTTGTACTTTGATTAGTCACAAATTTTCTTTGTTCAACATTTATTATCACAACTATTCATCTTTTTATGAGAGGTTTTCCTCAAACAACCTTAAGAGGGTTGTTGTAAGCATTGGGGGAATAGTAGGAGTGGAGGTGAGATGGGAAAGAAAACTCAAGAATGCAGGAAAAAGCAAAGGGCATCTGGTGGGCAGGAAAAGGAGATGTAGGAGAGTAAAATCACAAAGTAAAGTCAGAATTGGAAGAGTTTCTTGAGGAAATAGAGTGGAAGTGTGAATGGAAAAAATAAGTTCAGTGAATAAGTAACTAGTAAGCTTTAACTTTGAAGTTTCTAGATAGCCTATGAAAGCCTCAGCACTCTAACAAAAATTGGCTTTCACAGGGAAGACATAAAACTGAAAAACAAACTAGTCTTTGATTTAAACATAGTGTGATGTCATATTTGATTCTGCAGTAAATTCCCAACTGGTGAATTCTTATACTTGATATGAAATTCATAGGAGTTGAGCCATATAGAACTTTACCTACTGAAGGAAGGTCAGAATCTGCTTGAGGGCAATATTTCATAGGCAACGTGTTGGTACATGTTCATTTTCTTAGGACAAACATGATTTCATTAGGTACAGTAAAGAAATAAGAGGTTTTGTCAAATTGTGTACATAAGTAAACTAAAAGGGATTTGTATCTATCAAACTAACAAATGTTTTTATTTTCCCATAAAAATGCAATAGTGTCTAAATTTAAATGTCTTTGCTGAAAAATCTTTTCAAAGCCATGTTACACCTCCCCAAATATTCAAGATTGAGAGCTCCTTGAGAGCAAAGACTCTTTCCTTTTTTCATTTTTTAAACTGCTTATTGAAGTACTAGAGGCCCAGTGTGTGAAATTTGTGCATGGAGAGGGGGGTCCCCTCAGCCCAGCCTGCACACTTTCCAATCCGGGACCCCTCGAAAGATGTCTGACTGCCGGTTTAGGCCTGATCCCGGAGTTCAGGCCTAAACCAGCAGTTGGACATCCCTCTCACAATCCAGGACTGCTGGTTCCTAACTGCTCACCTACCTGCCTGCCCGATTGCCCCTAACTGCCCCCCCTGTCAGCCTGATTACCCCTAACTGCCTCTGCCTGCCAGCCTGATCGCCCCTAACTGCTCCCCCTGACAGCCTGGTCACCCCTCACTGCCCCCCCCTGCCGGCCTGGTTGCCCCCAACTGCCTCCCCTGCTGGCCTGGACACCCCTCACTGCCCCCACCACCAGCCTGTTCACCCCCAACTGCTCCTCCCCCACTGGCCTGGTCGCCCCACGCAGCCTGCTGTTCAGTCATTTAGTCATCCCTCACTAACCCCCCTGCTGGCCTGGTGACCCCACGCAGCCTGCTGTTCATTTGTTACTGTTACTGTGATGGTGGCACAGACAATTTGCATATTCCTCTATTATTAGTATAGATAATAGACATAAAATAAACTGTGCATATTTGAAAAGTATCCTTGATAGAAACAGGCATCACAATCAAGATAATAAATGCACCCATCATCCTTCAAAATGTCCTAATGCCCCTCTGTACTTTTTCTTTCTATTCTTCTATGCCCTCACCATACACAGGCAACCACTAATTGGCTTCCTGTCACTATAGATTAGTTTACACTTCATAGAATTTCATGTAAATGGAATAACACAGTATGTTTCTTTTAATTATTTTGAGATTCACCAATGTTGTATTGTGCAACAATAATGCATTGCTTTTTATTGCCAAGTAATATTTTACTGCATGAATAAACCACAATTTGTTTATACACTCACCTGTTGATGGACATTTCCATTTTAGATACTCCAGATAAATCAAATATGCACATTTTTGTATGAATATATGCTTTAATTTTGGGTAAATATCTTGGAGTGGCATGACTGAGTCATATGCTAGATGTGTGTTTAAGTTCTAAAGAATTGCCAAATGTTTTTCAAAGAGTTTTTACCATTTCATATTTCTACTAGCAATGAATAAAAGTTTTAGCTGTTTCACATTCACACCAAATATTGATGTGATTAGTTTTTTTTTTTTTCTTTTAGCCATTCTGATTGGTGCACAGTGTTATTTCATTATAGTTTTAATATTCACTTCCTTAATGAATAGTAATGCTGAGCATATTTTTATATGGTTATTTATCATCTGTATATCTTGTTAGGTGTAATGTCTGTTAAAATATTTTGACAATTTTTATAATTAGGTTGTTTTCTTCATGTTGAATTTTAAGATTTTCTTATATACCTACATAAAAGTCCATTAGCAAACATATGATTTATAAAATTTTGTCTCAGTGTATGATTTGTCTTTATGCAGTCAGTAGTGTATTTTGAGGAGCACATGTTCTTAATATTGATAATTAAAATTTTTTGATATTTTATGGATATTGATTTTGGTGTTTTGGCTGAGGCATTTTTTATCTTATGTTTTCTTCTATAAATTTTATGATTTTTCATTACACATTAAGGTTTGTTATTCATTTTTAATTAAATATTTTATATGGTATGAAATTTCTAATCAAGTTAAGGTTTTTGGTTTATGGAAATCCAGTTATTTCAGCTTAATTGGTTAAAAAGAAAGTCAACAAACAACAGTGCTGCAGAGGATGTAGAGGAAAGGGAACTGTTGTGCACTGCTGATGGGAATTCAGACTGGTGCAGCCACTGTGAAAAACAGTATGGAGTTTCCTCAAAAATTTAAAAATGCACTGCTTTTTAATGTAGAGATTCCACTTTTGGGAATATATCCCAAGAATCCTGAAACAACAATCAGAAGAATATATGCATCCCTATGTTTATAGCAGCATTATTTACACTAGAGGCACAATGCACAAAGTTTGTGCACTCGGGGTAGGGAGCCCTCAGCCCAGCCTGCACCCTCTTGCAGTCCAGGAGCCCTCGGGGGATGTTTGACTGACAGCTTGGGCCCGCTTCCTGCGGAGAGCAGGCCTAAGCCGTCAGTTGGACCTCCTTAGCACTGCCATGGAGGCAAGAGAGGCTCCCACCACTGCTGCTGTGATAGCCAGCCATGAGCCCAGCTTCTGGCTGAGTGGCACTCCCCCCACGGGAGCGCACTGACCACCAGGGGGCAGGTTCTGCATTGAGTGGATTGGGCCAAAACTGGCTCTCAAACATCCCCCAAAGGGTCCCAGATTGCGAGAGGGTGCAGGCTAGGCAGAGGGAACCCACTGGTGCACAATTGGGGCTTGGAGGGACTCAGGAGGGTGTATCCGGCCCACCTTGCTCAGTCCCGATTGGCCGGACCCCAGCAGCAAGCTAACTTACTGGTCGGAGCATCTGCCTCCTGGTTGTTAGTGCACATCATAGCGACTAGTCGACCGGTCAACTGTCTGCCCACTGGTGGTCAGTGCACATCATAGTGAGTAGTTGTGCAGCCTTAGTATATCATTACCATATTGTGCTTTGATTGGTTGAACGGACGTCTAGACAACCAGACACTTAGCATATTAGGCTTTTATTATATAGGATAGCCAAGATCTGGAAACAGCTCAAGTGCCCATCTGTAGATGAGTGGATAAAAAAGCTATGGTACATTTACACAATAGAATATTATGCAGCTGTTAAAAAGAAGGAACTTGGACCCTTTGTGACAGCATGGATGAACCTGGAGAGTATTATGCTAAGTGAAATAAGCCAGTAAGCGAAAGACAAATACCATATGCTCTATTAATATGTGGAATATAATGAACAAAATAAACTGATAAACAAAATGGAACTGGAAGCATGAATACATGGAACAAACTGGCCAATGCATGAGGGGAAGTGGGTGGGGATTACTGGATAAAGAAAGTGAAGGGATTAGATAAAGAACATATATACTAGTATATGCATACTCCATGGACACAGACAACAGTTTGGTGAAAGCCAGGGAAAGGAAGGGAGGAACAGGTGGAGGTGGAAAAAGGGAGGACAACCGGCAATAATGTCAACATTAAAAATATTTATTTTTTATTAAAAAAAGACTATTCTTTCTTCACTGAATTGCTTTTGCATCACATCAAAAATCAATTAGCTGCAAATGTGTGAGGCTACCTCTGGACTCTGTCCTCTTCCATTAATGTATTTGTCTACTATTATGCCAATACTAGAGGCTTGGTGCACAAAAATTTGTGCACTCAAGGGGGTCCCTCAGCCCAGCCTGTGCACTCTCACAGTCTGGGACCCCTTGGGGGATGACCACCTGCTGGCTTAGGCCCGCTCCCCGAGGGATCGGGCCTAAGCTGGCAGTCAGACATCCCTTTGGCAGCCCGGGAGCCCTCAGGGGATACCCACTTGCCAGCGGGGAGCAGGCCTAAGCTGCAGTCGGACATCCTTAGCGCTGCTGAGGAGGCAAGAGAGGCTCCCACCACCACTGCTGTGCTGGCAGGCGTCAGCCTGGCCTGTGGCTGAGCAGAGCTCCCCCTGTGGGAGCACACTGACCACCAGGGGGCATCTCCTGCATTGAGCGTCTGCCCCCTGGTGGTCAGTGTGTGTCATAGTGACCAGTCATTCCTAGTCATTCTGCTGTTAGGGTCAATTTGCATATTACCTTTTTATTATATAGGATAGAGGCCTGGTGCATGGGTGGGGGCCAGCTGGTTTTCCCTAAAGGGTGTCCCAGATGACTGGAAACTAATTAGGTCCTGGAAACTAATACAGGGGTCCTGCTGGGGTGCCTGGCCAGCCTGGGTGAGGGGATGATGGCCGTTTTCAGGCTGGCCACACACTTTGGCGACCAAAACTCCCAGCCTCTCCTATTTTTCTTTTTTTTTTTTCAGCCCCTCCTTGAGCAGAGGCCACAGCCGGCTGGAAGCAGGTATCTGGGATTTATTTATCTTCTATAATTGAAATATTGTAGACTTGAGCAGAGCCCAGGACCAACCAGGGCAGGCGGGAAGCTTGACTTCCTCCATCGCCAGGGCAACCCAAGCCTCCTGCTCGCTCCAGCTTCATGGCCGCCACCATCTTAGTTGGGTTAATGTGCATACTCGTTCCTGATTGGCTGGTGGGCGTGGCTTGTGGGCATGGCTTGAGCGTTGTGGAGGGATGGTCAATTTGCATGTTTCTCTTTTATTATATAAGATAGATACTTCGTATCTGTAGCTTTATAACAATCCTTGAAATCAGGCAGTGTTAAACTATAACTTTGTTCTTCTTTTTCAAGATTGTTTTTTCTCTTCTAAGTTCTCTCCATTTCAATATGAATTTTAAAATTAGTTTGTTGCCCTGGCTGGTGTTCTCAGTGGTTAGATTTACAGGGGTGGGCAAACTTTTTGACTCGAGGGCCACAATGGGTTCTTAAACTGGACCGGAGGGTCGGAACAAAAGCATGGATGGAGTGTTTGTGTGAACTAATATAAATTCAAAGTAAACATCATTACATAAAAGGGTACGGTCTTTTTTTTTTTTTTTTTTTTTAGTTTTATTCATTTCAAACGGGCTGGATCCTGCCCGCGGGCTGTAGTTTGCCCAGGGCTGGGTTAGAACATTGACCTGTAGACCAAAGGGTCATGGGTTCAATTCCAGTTCAAAGGCATGTAACTGGGTTGCAGGTTTGATATCTCTCTCTCTCTCTCTTTCTCTCTCTCTCTCTCCCCCTCCTCCCTCCCTCCCTTCCTCTTTATAAAATCAATGGAAAAAATATCCTTGGGTGAGGATTAATACACACAAACACAAAATTAGTTTGTAAAGTTTAACTAAATAGCCATGCTGAGATTTTATTAAATCTAAAAAATCAATTTGAGAATTAACATTTTCATAACTATTGAGTTTTCTGATCCATGAGTGCAGTATATCTTTTCACTTACTTAGGTCTTTTTTAGTTACTCTCAGTAATATTTTGTAGTTTTCAGTAAACATAGGTCTTGTACACCTTTTGTCAGATATATTCCTAAGTATTTAATACTTTGTGATTATTTTAAATGGAATTATGTTTTCAATTTAATTTTTTGTTTTTAGTATTTAAAACAATGTAATTTTATATTGATTTTGTATTTTTCCATCTTGCGAAACTTACTCATTACTTCTAACAGCTTTTATTACAGATTTCATCAGATTTTCTACATAGATGATCATGTAATATGTGAAGAAAGACTTGTGTGTTTTTTTCTTTTGAATTTGAATGCCTTTAACTTTTTAACTTTATTTTATCACATTGTAACTAATATTCAATACAATGGTGAGTAGAAGCAGTAAGAGTGGACAGCCATGACTTGTTCTTGTTTAGGGAAAAAGTGTTTATTGTTTCACCATTAGCATGATAATAACTGTAGGTTTTTTCTAGATGTAATTTAACTGGTTAAGCAAGTTTGCTTCAAGTCTTATTTTCCTGAAAGTCATTTTTAAATCAAGAATAAATATTGGATTATACTAAACTAGAGGCCTGGTGCACAAAAATTTGTGCACTCGGGGGGGAGAGGGGGTCCCTCAGCCCATCCTGTGCCCTCTTGCAGTCTGGGACCCCTCAGGAGATAACGACCTGCTGGCTTAGGCCTGCTCCCGGGTGGCAGAGGGCAGGCCCAATCCCTAGGTGCAGCCCCTGGTCGGGCTCAGAGCAGGGCCGATTGGGGAGTTGGGGCACTGCCCTCTGTCATGCACAGAGCAGGGCAGATCAGGAGGTTGTGATACCACCCCTAGTCACGCTCAGGGTATAGCCGATTGGGGGGTTGGGGCACCGCCCCCTGTCACACTCAAGGCAGGGTCAATAGGGAAGTTGCGGCGCCACCCCGTCACTCACAGAGCAGGGCCAATCAGGTGGTTGGGGCGTTGCCTCCTGTCATGCACAGAGCAGGGCCGATCAGGGGGTTGAGGAGCTCCCCCCTGTCACGCACAGAGCGGGGCCGATCAGGGGGTTGAGGAGCTCCCCCCTGTCACTCACAGAGTAGGGCCGATAGGGGAGTTGGGGCACCGCCCCCTGTCACACACAGAGGAGGGCAGATCAGGGGTTTGGGGTGCTGCCCTCTATCACCCACAGAGCAGGGCCGATCAGGGGGTTGGGGCGCTGCACCGTGTCACACACAGAGCCGCAGGGCGATCAGGGTGTTGGGGAGCTCCCCCCTATCATGCACAGAGCAGGGCTGATCAGGAGGTTGGGGCACCTTCCCCTGTCACGAACAGAGCAGGGTGGATAGGGAGGTTGTGGCCCCGTCCCCTGTCACTCACAGAGCCGCAGGGCGATCAGGGGGTTTGGGCATTGCCCCTGTCATGCTGATCCTGGTGCCGGGAGGCCTCGCGGCTCCGCTGATCCTGGTGCCAGGAGGCATATTACCCTTTTACTATATAGAATAGAGGCCTGGTGCATGGGTGGGGGCTGGCTGGTTTGCCCTGAGGGTGTCCTGGATCAGGGTGGGGGTCCCCACTGGGGTGCCTGGCCAGTCTGGGTGAGGGGCTGAGGGCTGTTTTCAGGCTGGCGGGTGACTGAAGCTCCCAACCACTCCTGTTTTTTTTTTTCTTTTTTAATTCTGGGCCATCTTTAGCTCTGAGGCCTCGGCTGCTGAAAGCAGGTTTCTGGCCTTTGTTTACCTTCTGTATTTGATACAATATTGCCGGTCCGGCTGGCTAAAACCTGGCTGACTAACGCAGGTTTCTGGGGATTTGTTTAGCTTCTATATTTGCAACATAGTTGCTTAGAGTTGTAGCTGAGAGGCCGGCAAGTCAGGCGGGGAACCTTGGAGTCCGCAGTCACTGGAGCAAGCAAGCCTCCCTGTTCGCTTCAGTGCATGGCTGCAGGCCGCCATCTTGGCTGGCAGTTAATTTGCATATTGCCCTGATTAGCCAATGGGAAGGGTATCAGATGTACGGCTAATTACCATGTTTCTCTTTTATTAGATAGGATACTTTCTCTGTATCTATTGAGATAATTATATGTTCTGCTTATTTTGTCTGTTAATACAGTAAATCATAGTGATTGAATTTTAAATGTTAAACCTTGTTCCTTAGATAAACTTATTGGTTATGACATAGTAAACTATTTTCTAAAATATTGGATTTCATTTGCTAAAATTTTGTTGAGATTTTTAAAAAATCTATATTCATGGAAGATATTAATATGTAGGTTTTTTCCCTTTATAATGCCTTTTTCTAGTTTTAGTATGAGAGACATATTGACCTCATAAAATGCATTGAGAAATATTCCTTTATCTTCAATTTTCTGGAAGAGTTTGTGTAAAATTGGTGTTATTTATTCATTAAATGAAGAAATTTAATTGATCTCAGAGAAGCAGCTTTTGCTTTTATTTTTTTCTCTGCTAATTTCTTGTTATCTATTTTATTGATTTCCTCTTTGAAATATATTTTCTTGTGACTTCTTTGAGTTTCATTTGTTTTTCTTTATGTATTTTGTAAGGTAGACATGGAGGTTACTGATTTGAGACCTTTCTTATTTTCTAATACTAGAGTCCCAGTGCACAAAATTCATCCATGGAAGGGGGTTGGCCCTCAGCCTGGCCTGTACCACCTCCAATCTGGGACCCCTCAGGGGATGTCCTACTGCCAGTTTAGGCCCTATCCCACAGGGCCTAAACCGGCAGTCAGACTTCCCTCTCACAATCTGGGACAGCTGGCTCCTAACTGCTCACTTGCCTGCCTGTCTGATTGCTCCTAACTGCTTCTGCCTGCCTGCCTGATCGCTCACAACTGCCCTCCCCTTCCACGACCTGCCTCCTCTGCCAGAACCCACCTCCTCAGCTCGAGGTGGTGGAGATGCCAGGACCGGCCTCCTCCATGCTGCTCGGAGCCATGGGACCCCCAGGCCTCACCGCACGGAGCATCCACCAGGCTCCACCTCCACTGTGCATGTCGCCATCTTGTGGCGGCCATCTTTGCTTTGGCCATCTTTGCGTTGGCCATCTGTGGTGGCCATCTCGTGATGACGTCATGCACAAGGGCCACCTAGGCTTTTATTAGTATAGATAGGTATTTCTCTTTATTCAGCTTCATCTCACAAACTTTGACATGTTGTATTTTCAGTTTTGTTCATTTCAAATGTTTTATAATTTCCTTCCTTTTTACCTATGGATTATTTAGAAATATTATATTTGGTTTCAAATATTTGGGGATTTCCCAGATATCTTTCTATTATTGATTTGTAATTTAGTTCCACTGTGATCAGGGAACATACTTTGTATGACTTAAAACCTTTTAAACCTTCTGAGAATTGCTTTTTTCACCCATTGTATGATCTATATTGGGACATGTTTTGCTTGCATTTAGAAAGCATATTAGTTTGTTGAGTGTTCCTAAAAATCTCAAAACACCAATCAGAAAGAATCTATTCCCCTCTAGGTTCATAGCAGCATTATTTACAACTATGGGCACAGTGCATGAATGTGTGCACCTTGAAAGGAACTGTGGGTTGCAAGGCTGTGGTGGCCACAGGGGCGGGTCTTGGCCCATCCTCCCAGCCCCCATTTGGCCCCTGCTGCCTTGGCTCCTGGTCTCCTGTTGGCCTGCATTCCCGCTCCCACAGCTGCCGCTCCCATGTGTTGATGGCGCCAGTCCCGCTCGCATCCGCTGATGGCACAGAGTGATTGGGGCCGGTGCCAGCAGTGGGTGCAAGCAGGGCCAGTGCTGTCAGTGGCTGTGAGAGGCTGCTGCTGCCCAGATCGATCACCCCTCAGGAGCAGGGATAGCTAGAGAAGCCCTGAGGGGCGATCAGGGCTAACAACTGCCGCATACCTGCTGATGGCGCCGAGCAATTGGGGCCGGCGCTGGACACTGGCAGCAGGTGAGAGCGGCAGCTCCAGTGCCGGTAGCGGTGTGAGTGCCTGGTGGGACCACAGCACTTGGGAGCAAAATATTTTGAGTAACCGCCAGAGGCCTACCCCAATGACAGCGACCAGTGCCCCACCTTGGTATGGCACCCCCACTCACCTGCTCCACCATCCCACAGTGGCTGATGCCCACCATGTTCTGGGCTCTGCCGCCTGCTGCCAATGCCCACCATGTTCCGCGTTCACCCCCTGGTTGTCAGAGCACATCACAGCAACCAGTTGTTCGGTTGTTTTGTTGTTTGTATATTTGCATATTAGGGTGTTATAGATAGATGGATGGATAGATAGATAGATAGATAGATAGATAGATAGATAGATAGATATTAGAGGTTTGGTGCACGAAATTTGTGCATGGGGAGGCAAGGGGGTGCCACAGCCTGGCCTGTAACCTCTCGCAATCCAGGACTCCTTGGACATTTCTCTTGCAATCTGGGACAATTGGCTCCTAACTGCTCGCCTGCCTGCCTGATCACCCCTAACCACTCTGCCTGACTGCCTGATTGCCCCTCAATACTCGTCTGACTGCCTGATCAACTCTAACCACTTGACTGCCTGCCTGATTGCCCCTAACTGCTCACCTGTCTACTTGATGCCCCTAACTGCTCATCTGCCTGTCTGATCGCCCCCTAACCACTTGACTGCCTGCCTGATCCCCTAAATTCTCACCTGCCTGCCTGATTGCCTAACTGCTTGCCTGACGGCCTGATTGCCCAACCACTTGCCTGCCTGCCAATGGCCCCTAACCACTTGCCTGCCTGATCACCTCTACCTGCTTGCCTGCCTGATCACCACTCGCCTGCCTGCCTCATCGCACCTCACCACTCACTTGCCTGCCTGATCACCCCTAACCGCCTCTGCCTCAGCTCATGCCATAGTGGCTTCATCCAGAGGGATGTCTGGAATGACGCCAAGGAGGTTGTTCAGGTGTCTGGTCTAATTACCATATTGTGCATTTATTATTATAGATAGCTAAGATTTGAGAACAACCTAAGTACCCATCAGAATGAATGGATAAAAAAGCTGTTGGACATTTACACCATGGAATTCTATGCAGGTGTAGAAAAGAAGGATCTCTTACCCTTTGGGACAGCATGTATGGACCTGGAAAATATTATGCTAAATGAAATAAGCCAATCTGAGAAAGAGAAATATAACATGCTCTCACTTATTTGTGGAATCCAATGAGCAGAATGAATTGACCAACAAAATAATGCCCGATGCATGGAGGCATAGAACAGACTGATACACCTCAATGTGGGGTTGGGGAGAGGAGAAGAGATAAACCAAAATAGCTTTAAGATTTATAGTAGACATCTTCAAATTATTGGTGTATATTTAAAGTGCTATGATACCACTTCATGTATGATAGGAACCTCACAACAGTATTTCTCCATTTTTCCACACCTATACTTTGGATTATTATTGTCATAAATATTGTTTCTATGTATGTTATAAACCCAACAATATTTTATGTTTTGCTTAAAAGAGTTATATTTTTTAAAGATTTAAGTAATAAAGAGTGTTTATATGTAGTTATGATTTTTGGTGCTCTTTGTTCAGACTCAGAATTTCTTCTGCCTGAAGAAATTCCTTCAATATTTCTTATAGGTTTTCTGGTTGTAGTTTGTTTTAGTTTTTGTATGTCTTAGAAAGTCTTTATCTTACCTTTGGGTTTTTTATTTTATTTTGTGTGTGTGTTATGGTACTTATTTATCAGGAAGTGTTTAAAGCACCTTTATGATTTATTTTAATTTAGTAAGTTTTAAAAACATTTTTATTATGGCAATATACACAACACAAATTTTGCCATTTTCAACATTTTGTTACTTTTAAAATGTTGAAAATGGCAAAATTTGTGTCATACAACTTTCACCACTATCTATTTCCAAAATTTTTCATCACCTCAAGGAGAAATTTATACCCTTTAAGCAATAATTCCCAACTGCCGATCCTTCCAATCTCTGGTAAATTCAAGTCTACATTTGTTTCTATGAATTTGTCTAATTTAGATATTTTATATGAGTGAAGTCACATAATATTTATCCTTTTGTGTACAACTAATTTTATTTAGCATGTTTTGAATATTCATTTATGTCATAGCATATAAATAGAACTTTATTCATTTATTAAAAATATTTTTATTGATTTCAGAGAGAAAAGGAGAGAGAGAGATAGAAATATCAATGATGAGACAGAAACATTGATCAGCCGCCTGCTGCACACCCCCCACTGGGGACTAAGCCTGTGACCTGGGCATGTGCACTGTCCAGGAATTGAATTGGGACCTCCTGGTTCATAGGTCAACACTCAATCACTAAGCCACACTGGTCATGCAGAACTTAATTCATTTTTTTTTTACCAATATTCCATTATATGTATGGCTAATACGCTAAGTGTCCATCTAGTAATGATGTCACATAGGAACTCCTGGCTTCCTCTCCCTAGTGATTAGCCTCCTTGCAGTTTCTTCAGCCCAGGAACACGACTTGCTTTACAGCCAGGTGGAAACAATTCACACTGTAACCAAATGTCTATGAAGCGTTTTCCCATGCCTCATCTCATTTGATCCTCACAGAAGTCCAGGAGTAGGTAGATAGGAGACTCAGTGGAATCCTATTTTCTTTCCATTAGCTGGAAAATGGAGATTTAGAAAGCTTAGAAACTTGACCTGAACTGAAAAGAAGTAAGAAATTGTGGAACTTGAATATGACTTCTGGTTTTCTCACTGTGCAGAATATAGTCAAACACTGCTGCAGTTAAATATTTTACCCTTTGATCTCCCTGTGTGATCTGCAATAATAATCTACTTCATGTTGATATTTACTGTGGTGTTGCTGGCAATTACCTGAAAGAGAAGTTGGGGGTGCTTCAATAGGCTTCAAAAAGTTTTGCTAAATCAGAAAGCAGGTCTAATTTAGCAAGTTTACTATATATATATATATATATATATATATATATATATATATATATCCTTGACTTGCACATGCTCAATATGTATAAAGCTCTCGCTGGTGCCAATTGGACACATGTGTTTTGATCTGTCATTGTCAATTGTGAATTTGGTTGACACTCCTAATATAGAGAAAGAACAAATAGCAATATTAAAATATTTTTTCTAATTAATTTCCTTTCAATGTGTACAAATTCGTGCATCAGTCCACTAGTATATATATACAGGAGGGGGGTGTCCCTCAACCTGGCCTGCACCCTCTGTAATCCAGGACCCTTCGGGGGATGTCCAACTGCCGGTTTAGGCCTGATCCCGCATTCCCCTGGGACCATTGGCTCCTAATCGCTCGCCTGCCTGCTGGCCAAATCCCCTAACTGCTCTCCCCTACTGGCCTGATCCCCCTAACTCCTGCTGGCCTGATCCCCCTAACTGCTCTCCCCTGCTGGCATGATTGCCCTAACTACTCTCCCCTGACAGCCTGATTTCCCTAACTGCTCTCCCCTGCCGGCCTGATCACCCCTAATTGCCTCTGCCTTGGCCCCACCACCATGGGTTTGTTTTCGGAAGGACATCCGGTCTAATTAGCATATTACCCTTTTGTATATAGACTAGAGACCCGGTGCACAAAAATTTGTGCACTCGGGGGGGTGGGGGGGAGGTCCCTCAGCCTGGCCTGTGCACTCTCACAGTCTGGGACCCCTCAGGGGATGACCACCTGCTGGCTTAGGCCTGCTCTCTGGGGGATTGGGCTTAAGCTGGCAATCAGACATCCCTCTGGCAGCCCTCAGGGATGTCCACTTGCCAGCGGGGAGCAGACCTAAGCTGCATTCTGACATCCTTAGCACTGCTGAGGAGGCAGGAGAGGCTCCTGGCACCACCGCTGTGCTGGTAGCTGTCAGCCTGGCTTATTGCTGAGCAGAGCTCCCCCTGCTGGTTTGCCCTGAAGGGTGTCCCAGATCAGGGTAGGGGTCCCGCTTGGGTGCCTGGCCAGCCTGGGTGAGGGGCTGATGGCTGTTTGCAGCTGGTCACACCCCTTTCAGGATGGGGGTCCCCACTGGGCTGCTTGGACAGCCTGGATGAGGGGCTGATGGCTGTTTTCAGGCTGGCCACACCCCCCTCAGGGTGGGGGTCCCCACTGAGGTGCCTGGCCAGTCTGGGTGAAGGGATAAGGGCCATTTTCAGGCTGGCCAGCAATTGAAGCTCCCAGCCTCTCCTTTTTTTTATTCTGGGATTTATTTACCTTCTATAATTGAAACTTTGTTGCGGTCCTGCTCGCTCCAGCTCTGAGGCCACGGCTGGCTGAAAGCAGGTATCTGGGGTTTGTTTAGCTTCTATAATTGAAACTTTGTTGCTTTTGGAGCTGTTGCTTTCAGAGCTTAGAGCAGGCTGTGGCAGGCAGGGAACCTTGGCTTCCTCCATCACTGGAACAAGCAAGCCTCCTGCTCGCTTCAGCTGCATGGCTGCCAGCCGCCATATTTGTTGGCAGTTATTTTGCATATCTCGCTGATTAGCCAATGGGAAGCGTGGCGGAGGTATGGTTAATTACCCTTTTTGTCTTTTATTAGATAGGATATATATCTTGCACATTTTGTCTATCTATTAATCTATTGATGGACAGTTGATTGTTTACACATTTTTCCTATTGATAATAATATTACTGTGAACATTAATGTATAAGTATCCATTTGAGTTCATGTATTCAATTATTTGCTATAAACCTAGCAGTAGAATTTCTAGGTTTTTGATAATTTTAACAAACTTTTTATTGTTGATAGTATTACAGATATCTTTTCTTTCCCACCCCTTTATCCTCATTCTCCCAGCTCGTGCTCATCCCCCCCATGTCTTCATTACCATATTGCCCATGTCCATGGGCTATGGCTATCTATCTACACTAATAAAAGAGAAACATGGTAATTAGCGTACGACCGCTACCCTTTTCATTGGCTAATCAGTGAATATATACAAAGTAACTGTCAGCCAAGATGGCGGCCGGCAGCCAGGCAGCTGATGTAAACAGGGAGGCTTGCTTCCTTCAGTGACAGAGGACTCCAATGTCCCCGCCAGCCTCTGAGCTTCAGTTGGGAACATAGTAACATTTACAGAAGATAAACAAAAGCCCAGAAACCTCCTGCCAGTCAGCCAGGATCTCAGAGCTGGAGTCGCAACATTGTTTCGAATACAGAAAACAAAGGCCAGAAACCTGCTTTCAGCCGAGCCTCAGAGAGAAAGCCGGCTCTCAGCTCCAGTGACAGCCATAGAAGGTAAATAAATGCCAGAATAAAAAAAAAAAGAAAAAAAGGAGAGGTTTGGAGCTCCAGTCGCCGGCCAGCCTGAAAACGGCCCTCAGCCCCTCACCCAGACTGGCCAGGCACCCCAGTGGGGACCCCACCCTGAAGCAACAAGATGGCGGCTAATTTGCATACTGAAGGCAGGCGGCAGCAGGCAAGGCTGTCTGCGGTCTGGGACCCGGATCTGTGACCCTGCCGGGCGGGATCAGCAGAGCTGCGAGGCCTCCCGGCACCGGGATCAGCGTGACAGGGGGCAGTGCCCCAACCCCCCCTTCATGGGCCCTGCTCTATGTGAGACGGGGTAGAGCCATACCTCCCCATCGGCCCTGCCCTGAGTGTGACAGTGGCGGCGCCCCAACCTCCTGGTCGGCCCTGCTCTGTGTGTGACAGGGTGTGGGGCCCCAACTCCCCCCCCCCCACGGACCCTGCTCTGTGGGTGACTGGGTGGTGCCCCAACTCCCCTATTGGCCCTGCTCTGTGCGTGACAGGGGGGAGCTCCCCAAACCCCTGATGGTCCCTGCTCTGTGTGTGACAGGGGGCAGCGCCCCAACCCCCTGATCGGCCCTGCTCTGTGCGTGGCAGGGTGTGGTGCCGCAACCTCCCCATCGACCCTGCCTTGAGTGTGACGGGGCAGTGCCCCAACCCCCCAATCGGCCCTATCCTGAATGTGACTAGGGGTGGCATCGCAACCTCCCCATCCGCCCTGCTCTGTGCATGACAGGGGGCGGTGCCCCAACTCCCCAATTGGCCCTGCTCTGAGCCCGACCAGGCGCTGCACCTAGGGATTAGGCCTGCCCTCTGCCACCCGGGAGCAGGCCTAAGCCAGCATGTTGTTATCTCCTGAGGGGTCCCAGACTGCAAGAGGGCACAGGCCGGGCTGAGGGACCCCCTCTCCCCGCCCCCCCGAGTGCACAAATTTTTGTGCACCGGGCCTCTAGTATATATATAAAGCCAGCGACCATAACGCCATAACGACCAGAATGACTGGTCGCTATGATGCCAACTGAGGCCAGTGAACGGGCCAAATCTGGGGGTGGGACCAGCCGGCCAACCTCTGGCGGCCCATCTCCCAAGCCATTTCTTCCCCCAATCAGCCTGCCCCACCCCAATCAGGTGCAGCCCTCCAGCCCAGCCAACCCCACCCCTGATTGCCCCCCCACTCCAATAGTAGTTGGGGTGGCTTGCCAACCTCCTACAGTCCTTCCCTCCATCCAGCCCCACCCTCAATGGAACCCCACCACCCTGATTGGCCCAAAGTCCCTTCCCCCACCAGGCCCCGCCCCTGGTCATCCCCCTACCCCAATAGGGGGAGGGCCAGCCAGCCAACTTACTGCAGCCCTATCCCAGATCACCCCCTCCCAACCTGATCAGGGGCAGGTCCAGCTGGCCAACCACCTGCAGCCCCTCACCCCAGCCAGCTCCACCCCCAATCAGGCCTCCCACCCCATTTGGGGGTGGGGCTGGCCAGCCAACCTCTCACAGCCCCTACCCTAACCGCTGACCCCTGATCGGTCCCCCCCACCCCATTTGGGGGCCGGGGTGGCTGACCCACCATGCACAGCCTCTCCCCATGGCTAGCTCCACCCCCAATCAGCCCCCCCCATCCCAAATGGGGGTGGGGCCTACCGACTAATTGCCAACAGCACCTCCCCCCAGCCATCCCAGCCCTGATTGGGCCCAATAGAGGCGGGCTGGCTGGCCAACTTCCCACTGTCTCCTCCTCCCAACAGTCCTGGCCCCGATCTGCAGCAATTGGGGCTGGGCTAGAAGGACCCCACCCATGCATGAATTCATGCACTGGGCCTCTAGTAAGTATATAAGTGCTCTGGTTTATCTCTTCTCTTTTCCCAACCCCACAGCAAGTTATGTCAGTCTATTCCATGCATCCATGCTTCAGGTATTATTTTGTTGGTCAATTCATTCTGCTCATTAGATTCCACAAATAAGTGAGAACATGTTGTATTTCTCTTTCTTATATTGGCTTGTTTCACTTAACATATTTTCCAGGTCCATACATGTTGTCCCAGAGTAAGAGATCCTTCTTTTTTACAGCTGCATGGTATTCCATTGTGTAAATGTCCCACAGCTTTTTTATCCATTCATTCTGATGGGCACTTGGACTGTTTCCAAATCTTAGCTATTGTAAATAATGCTGCTATGAACATAGAGGTGCATATATTCTTTCTGATTGGTGTTTTGAGTGTTTTAGAATATATTCCCAGAAGTGGAATTGATAGGTCACAAAGACGTTCCATGTTTAATTTTTTGAGGAAACTCCATACTGGTTTCCATAGTTGCTGTACTAATCTGCATTCTCACCAATGGTGAACTAGTATTCCCTTTCCCCCACATCCTCATCAGCATTGGTTGCTTGTTGATTTTTTGATGATAGCCATTCTGATAGGTGTGAGGCGATCTCATTGTGGTTTTAATTTGCATTCCTCTGATTATTAGTGACTTTGAGCATTTTTTCATGTTTCTCTTGGCCATTTGTATGTCCTTTTTGGAGAAATGTCTATTCAGGTCTTCTGCCCATTTTTAAATTGGGTTGTTTGTCTTCCTTTTGTTGATTTGTATGAGTACTTTATATATTTTTTATATTAATCCCTTATCAGATGTATCATTGGCAAATATGTTTTCCCATACAGTGGGTTCCTTTCATTTTGTTGGTGGTTTCTTCTTGCTGTGTAGAAGCTTTTTATTTTGATGTAGTTCAATTTGTTTCTTTTCTCTTTAGTTTCCTTTGCCCTAGGAGATGTATCCATAAACATATTGCTATTTGAGATGTCTGAAATTTTACTGCCTATGTTCTCCTCTGAGATTTTTATGTTTCCATGCTTTATATTTAAGTCTTTTATTCATTTTGAGTTTATTCTTGTGCAAGTTGGTGTTCTAGTTTCATTTTTTTTGCATGTCTCTGTCTAGTTTTCCCAACACCATTCATTGAAGAGATGGTCTGTACTTCATTGGTGTTCTTGCCTCCTTTGTCATATATTAATTGACAGTAATAGTGTAGGTCAATTTCTGATCTATTGATCTATGCCTGTTTTGTGCCAGTACCAGGCTGTTTTGGTTACAATGGCTTTGTAGTATAGTTTTATATATGGTATTGTGATCCCTACTACTTCATTCTTCTTTATCAAGATTGCTGCAGCTGTTTGGGGTCTTTTATGGTTCCATATACATTTTTGGAGTATTTGTTCTAGCAGTGTGAACTATGTATTTGGTATTTCAATAGGGGTTGCATTGAATCTATAGATTGTTTTGAGTAGTATAAACATTTTAATTACATTAATTCTTCCAATCCATGAAAATGGTATATGTTTCCTTTTTTAAATATCTTCCTCTATTTCTTTTTGCAATGTCCTATAGTTTTTGAAGTACAGGTCTTTTACCTCCTTGGTTAAGTTTATTCCTAGTTACCTTATTTTGTTGTTGCTGCAATGGTAAATGACATTGTTTTTTTTGTTTCTCATTCTGAGAATTTATTATTGTTGTATAAAAATATTGATTTCTGGATGTTGATTTTTTTTATCCTGCTACCTTGCCGAATTCATATATTAAGTCTAGTAGTTTCCTGGTAGAGTCTTTAGGGTTTTTTATGTATAATATCATGTATAACCTGTGAATAATTAGAGTTTTACTTCCTCCTTTCCAATTTGGATTTCTTTCATCTCTTCTATGATTGCTGTGGTTAGAACTTCCAGCACTATGTTGAATAAAATTGATGAAAGTGGACATCCTTGTCCTGTTTCTGTTCTTAAGGAAAACACTTTCAATTTTTGCCCATTGAATATTATGTTGGATGTAGGTTTGTCATATATGGCCTTTATTATGTTGAGGTATGATCCTTCTATTTCCACTTTACTGAGAGTTTTTATCAAAAATGGGTGCTGGATTTTGTCAAATGCTTTTTCTGCATCATTTGGTTTTTATTTTTCAATTTGTTTATATTATTAACACATTTATTGATTTGCAAATATTGTACCAGCCTTGCATCGCCAGAATAAGTCCCACTTGATCATGGTGTATAATCTTTTTAATATATTGCTCTATCCAATTTGCTAATATTTTGTTGAGGATTTTAGCACCTGTGTTCATCAGGGATATTTGCCTATAGTTTTCTTTCCTTGTAGTGTCTTTCTCTGGTTTTGGAATTAGAAATCTGCTGTCATATTTATTTTTGTATCTATAAATGCAATGTCTCTTTACTCTCTCTGCTTTTAAATTTTTCTCTTTATTTCTGATTTAAGAAATTTGGTTATTGTGTGCTTCGGTGTAGATTTTTTTTTCTTGTTATTTGTGCTCAGGTACATTATGCTTTTGAATCTGCATTCTATAGTTTTTACTAATTTAAAAAAATTAGGCCAGTATGTTTCAAATATTTTTTTCTTCTTTTTCCTTTTCTGCAAGCACTCAAATTATAGAATATGTATAATTTGCATTCTTTTCATCTTTCTATTTCTCACTGACACATTGTTTTTATTTTGTCATTTTTCTATGTGCATCATTTTGAGAAGTTTCTATTGCTATTTCTTCAAGTTCAATAATATTTTCTTTTGCAATGTCTAATATAATCCTAATTCTAGTTGGAATATATATAATCTTGAACATTTTAGTTTTTATCCCTAGAAAATCAGTTGGGTCTTCTCTATATCTTCTATGCCTTCTTTTAACGTGTCAAATCTTTTGTCTTTTTGAATATAAGGAATTCACATATAAAGACTGATTTAATGTTCTTGTTTGCTAATTCTATCTGTGCAATTTCTGTTTATATCTCAATGTATTGCTTTTTATTCTTGTACTAGGCCATACTTATCTGCTTGAAGCCTGATAATTTTTATTGAATACCAGACATTATGAATATTATACTGCTATTAAAGTTTATTCTGAGAAGTTAATTGGTTTAATTCTTACAGGTTTTGCTTTTAATTTTATTAAGCAAGATTAGAATATGCTTTTTTAAAATATATTTATATTGATTTCAGAGAGAAAGAGAGAGAGAGAAAGAAAGAGAGAGAGAGAGAGAGAGAGAGAGAGAGAGAGAGAGAGAGAAACATCAATGATGAGAGAGAATCATTGATTGGCTGCCTCCTGTATGCTCACAACCCAGGCATGTGCCCTGACCGAAAATTGAAGTGTAATCTCCGGGTTCATAGGTCAAAGCTCAACCACTGAGGCATGCTGGCTGTGTGAGAATATGATTTATTTTAACTCTAATTTTGCCCCACTATTGAGATCAAACCCTTCTGAGTTATCTACTTAATGTCCCATGAATTATGAGGGACAGACACTATTACCAGCCCTTGGGGATCTCTATAAATTATTTCCTCTAATCCAGTGATTTTCAACCAGTGTATGGAAAGAGGCACATTGGTGTGCTGAAAGAGTTTTTAGAACATGCAATACCTAGTCAGGGGCACTTACTTCTTTACCTTTGGATTGTACAGTAAAAAAAAAAATTACAATCAATGTAACACTAGCCATCCAGTGTGAATGAATCAAAATTATAACTCTATTTTATAAGATTAGCAAAAATATATTTTTGGTGTGCAACAGAATTTTAGTAATTAGTTTCTGTGTGCTGTGCTATCTATAATAATAAAAGCATAATATGCTAATTAGACTGGACAACCAGACGACCTTCTGGACATCATTCTGGACATCCTTCCGGATGAAGCCATGGCAGTGGGGGCCGAGGCAGAGGCGGTTAGGGGTGATCAGGCAGTCAGGCAAGCAGTTAGGGGCATCAGGCAGGCAGGCAGAGTGGTTAGGGATGATCAGGCAGGCAGGCAAGTGGTTAGGGGTGATGAGGTAGGTAGGCAGAGTGTCTAGGGGTGATCAAGAAGGCAGGCAGAGTGGCTAGGGATGATCAGGCAGGAACACGGGTAGTTAGGGGGGATGAGGCAGGCAGGCAGAGTGGTTAGGGGCAATCAGGCATGCAAGTGGTTAGGGGTGATGAGGCAGGTAGACAGAGTGGTTAGGGGCGATCAGGCAGGCAGGTGAGCAGTTAGGAGCCAGTGGTCCCGGATTACAAGAGGAATGTCTGACTGCCAGTTTAGGCCTGATCCCACTGAATTGTGCCTAAACCCACAGTCAGACATCCCCAGAGGGGTCCCAGATTGCGAGGGGGTGCAGGCCAGGCTGAGCCATGAATTTTGTGCACCAGGCCTCTAGTAAGATGATAAAGGTTGAAAATTGCTGCTGTAGTCGTTTTAGAAGTTCTTTCTGTAATCTCAAATCATTTCCTCACACACATGTCCTGATCAGAACTCAGTCAAATACCCTAAGGGGACCCTCTGCCCATCTCTGAAGTTCTCTGGGTAGCTTTCACTTCTGTACTCTTTCGTCCCCTAAGGTTGCTATGAACTTCCTGCATCACCAGAAAGCTCCTGTGAACTCAAGCAGTCTGCCATCCCTCTTTCCTGTGTTCCCACTCTTTATGGTGCAACCTGGAAAAAATGTCCAGATAATAGGGTGGGGTATTTATAGTGCTCATCTCATTTGTTTCCCATTTCTTGGGTATGGATCACTTTCCTTTGTTGTATGATGTGCAATGTTTTGAGAACTGATGTTTCATATATTTTGTCCAGTTTTTGTTGTTATTTCAGGTGGGATCATAAATGCAGTCTCTGTTTCCTCATTTTGGCTAGAAACAAATGAGCCCCTACATTTTTCCCTTTTGCAGCTTTACTAAAATTATCTATTGAATGTCTGTGTAGAGGAAAGGGCACATGCAATTATAATACCTTAATAAATACCACTATGTAAATGGAGTTTAATATATTAATACTTAACAAAATATTTTAAAGTTAGATAATACAAGTATGTCAACTAATCCCAGTTAGATTTAAATTCAGAGAGTATTAATTTTATTGTAATAAACTCAAGTCTAAAATTTACTCTGAAACTTATTTTCCATGTGGATAGTCTTCAAATTTCTTTTAAAAATATTTTTATTAATTTCAGAGAGGAAGGGAGAGAGAGAGAGAGAGAGAGAGAGAGAGAGAGAGAGAGAGAGAAACACCATTGATGAGAGAGAATCATTGATTGTCTGACTCCTGCATGCCCCCCATAGGTAATGGAACTGTGACCTCCTGGTTTATAGTTTGATGCTCAACCACTGAGCCATGCCAGCCAGGCTAGTCTTCATGTTTCTACTTCAACTCTCTAAGCATAAGTAATTCAATACTTTGGAGGTTCATAAATTCATTATTGGATGATTTTTAATCATTTGACTATTCTGCAATAACCACTTTTAGAGTTTCTAGAATTGGCCAGGTAACATCTTAGGCTCTGTCTTTATAAAAATAAATAGAACATACTTTACTCTCTTGAGGAGTTCACTTTGTAATCCAGTAGCCAGATAGGTAAACAAACAACTGCTAAGTTCAATAGTCAAGGCATGTTCAAAGTATAGATTTCCTCTAAAGCAGCGGTTCTCAACTTGTGGGTCGCGACCCCTTTGGGGGTCGAACAACCCTTTCCGATGGTCTCAGGGGTCAGCTAAGACCATCAGAAAACACATATATAATTACATATTGTTTTTGTGATTAATCACTATGCTTTAATTGTGTTCAATTTGTAACAAAGAAAATACATTCTGCATATCAGATATTTACATTAGGATTCATAACAGTAGCAAAATTACAGTTATGAAGTAGCAACGAAAATAATTTTATGGTTTGGGGGTCACCACAACATGAGGAACTGTATTAAAGGGTTGCGGCATTAGGAAGGTTGAGAACCACTGCTCTAAAGGCACAGAGGCCTAAAGACCCTGGCACATTGAAAGAACTATAAATGGTTTGATTATGGTCTAATACAATGTGCATGTTGAAGAAAAGCATAAGATAAGATTCAAAGGGAGAGAAAAGTCAAGTAAAGAAAAATCTTGACTATCATTCTAAAGAATCTAGGCCTTAATTATGGACAAAGGAAAGAACTCTTAAAAGTTGTTAAGTAGAGGTGTGCTATGATCAAACTTTCACACTGCACTAATCTTCCTGGAAGAAGGGAGATCCAATGGATTATCAGGTGTCAGCAAATTATAGTTGGTGGTCCAAATCCAGCACACTACTTGCTTTTAGTAAATAAGGTATCATCAGAACACAGACACACTTTTTGTTTACATATTTTACTACAATTATAGATTGAGTAGTTACAACTTAAGTAGACCGTATGTCTTGCAAAACTGAAAGTATTTACAATCAAAGACATTACAGAAAAAGTTTGTCAACCCATTGATTAGAGTGAGTCAATAATCATTTCAGAGATTAATTAGAAAGGTTTTAACAATCATCCTAATGGGGCACTATAAGAGCATGACAATTAACAGGGTTTCTCAAATGTTTAGCATTATTGGACAACAGTTTTCACCATTTTCTTCAGCACTAAATGAAAATCAGAGGCATTTTGTTAACCTCCAAATGGTGTCTGTGAATAAAGTAGTATGTGGACAAAGCAGTGTGTGGATTGGTAGTGCTGCTTTATTCATTCAGCAGTGCCTATTTCTCTGTACACACATCGCTGTGATCTCTCAGAAATGAGCCTGAAGCACCTCCAATCTACACCATGGCTTGTAAATTATTCTTTTGCAGTTTAGGTGTTCAGAAGTGAATACAATAGTAAATTATTGAGTGTATTTCTTTACTTTCATATATATTAAGAATAGATTCCCACTCTGTAGTGTCATCCAACTACATATCAAAATCCCTTCACAACCACCCAAGGTATTATTTCTTTCTGATAGTCAAAGCCAAATGGTGTCATTTGATAATTGAATTTTTCCAACACTTTGTCTTGTTTTCTTCTGAGCACAATATTTGTCACTTTGCAGATAGTTTTATGTGTTTCTTGACAATATATGACTTGCAAATGTTTATTAGAAAGGAAAGAGTAAATTTTAATCATTTCCTATTTTAGCAGAAAAATATCATTTTAATGCTGAAAGCATGATTTGGTGATTATTCAGGAGAAATCTGATTGTTTTATGAGTTAGGTCATTTTGCATTTAAAAATGGCATCAAAGTCTTCATAGATTACGTTACTATTTGAACATATTTTATAACAGACAATATCCCAAGGATTTTGTAAGAAATAGGGCAAGCCCCCCAATTCAGGGGTCCTGGTAGAACACAAAACATACTTGGGAGCCAGGCAGCAAGGCAAATATATTTACTTCTATGTAGAAGGGTGAGCACACATGGTCTGGAAGCTCGCGCATACTGAACAGGTGGTCTGCTCGGCTTTATAATCCCTGACGCACATGACCTGTCCCTTACTCTTGATTGGAGCTCAGGCACACAGTCTTGATATGATTTCAATCTAGTTGAATTTGTAGAGATTTAGCCTGCCCTAACATGTGATCTAGCTTTGAAATGTCCCATGTGCACTTGAGAAGAATGTGTATTTTGTGGCTTTGGGGAGAAATGTTCTGAAGCTGTCAATTAAGTCCATCTGATCTAATGAGTCATTTAGGTTTGCTGTTTCTTTGCTATTTTTATTTTTGTCTTGAGCAAAGTGCGGCTCGCAAGCCACATGCGGCTCTTTGGCCCCTTGAGTGTGGCCACGAAGTTTCAATCGCACAGTACCTGCGCGCCCGCATGTGGTATTTTGTGGAAGAGCCACACTCAAGGGGCTGCAGTTTGCCGACCACTGGTCTAGAGGATATTTCCAGTGATGTCAGTAGTGTATTGAAGTCCCCTACTATGATTGTATTGTTGTCAATCTCTCCCTTGATATCTTCCAGAAGTTTTTTTATGTATTTGGGTGGTCCTGCATTGGGTGCATATATGTTTATCAGGGTTATATCCTCTTGTTTTATAGATCCCTTTAGTATTATAAAATGACCTTCCTTATCTCTTGTTATGGTCTTCATTTTGAGGTCTAATTTGTCAGATATAAGTATTGCTACCCCAGCTTTTTAAAATTTCCACTTTCAGTCTGTGTGTGTCCCTTGTTAGATGTGAGTCTCTTGTAGACAGCACATATATGGCTCATGTTTTCTTATCCATTCAGTCACTTGATGTGTTTTGATTGGAGCATTTAGTACATTTACATTTAAAGTTATTATTCATAAGTTCTTGTTTGTAGCCATTTTTATTTTTTGTGCCTGTGTTCCTTCTTCCCTTTTTATTTCTTCTGTTTACACTAGTCCCTTTAGCATTTCTTGCATTGCTGACTTGGCAATGATAAACTCCCTTAGCCTTTTTTTTTTTTTGTCTGTGAAGCTCCTTATTTCCCCTTCAATTTTGAATGATGGTCTTGCTGGTTAGAGTATTTTTGGATTCAGTCCCTTGCTTTGCATCACTTTGTAAATTTATTTTCATTTATTTTTGGCCTGATGTGTATCTGTTGAGAAATCATTTGATAATCTAATGGGAGATCCCTTGTATGTAACTTTCGTCTCTCTCTTGCAGCCTTTAAGATTCTCTCTTTGTGCCAAAACCGGTTTGGCTCAGTGGATAGAGCGTCGGCCTGTGGACTGGAAGGTCCCAGGTTCGATTCCGGTCAAGGGCATGTACCTGGGTTGCGGGCACATCCCCAGTAGGAGATGTGCAGGAGGCAGCTGATCGATGTTTCTCTCTCATCGATGTTTCTGACTCTCTATCTCTCTCCCTTCTTCTCTGTAAAAAATCAATAAAATATATATATATTAAAAAAAAGATTCTCTCTTTGTCCTGAACATTTGCCATCATAATTATGAAGTGTCTTGGTGTGGTTCTTTTCAGGTTCATCTTTTTTGAGACTCTCTGTGCTTGTGTGACTTTTTTCTTCCCCACATCAGTGAAGTTTTCTGACATTATTTCTTCAAATAGGTTTTCTAAACCTTGTTCCTCTTCCTGTTGTTCTGGAACCCCTATTATTCATATGATGCTTCATTTCATGTTGTCACAAAACTCCCTTAGGCTCTCCTGTCTTTTAAGTTTTTTCTCCAATTGTAGTTCAGTTTGGGTGCGTTTTGCTTCCCTGTCTTCTAATTCGCTGATTCGGTCCTCCACTTCTCCTTGTCTACTGTTGAAACTTTCCATGTGTTTTTTTTATTGCAGCTATATCTCTCTTTATTCTCTTCTTGATTCTTTTTTTTTTTTTTGTGGAAGATTGCACTTTTTATTTTAAACCTTTTCTTCGGCAGGCTGGAGGCAGCAGCCCACTCCCATGCTGCACTGCTCCCGCAGGGAGGACACCAGGTTCTCCAGCTCCTCCAGTCGGGTCAGGAACTCCTTGATGTCAGGAGTAGGGGCACACCCACAAGCCCGGCGGGGGATGTTGATGCGGTGTGTGAAGACGATCTGGTTTCCCCCGTCCACGGTGTGCTCCTGGAAGTTTTCACTGGGCTCTGAGGGTAGGTCCAGATCCTTCTCCCCACGGCTGATTCCAGTTCCAAGGATCACTGGGACCCAACAGGCAGCTTGATGTTGTAGACATGGTTGAACACCACTGGTTGGTTTTCCTCTGGCAGAGTGATGTTCACCCCAGTCTGTCGCTTGTGCCGAATGACTTTCTTGAGGACCCCACCTTCAGCAGTGAGGGAGAGCAAAGCTAGGCAGATGCCCATCAACAGCCGAGTCACGGCCCCTGTGTTGGAGGTGGTTTTGGTGGGATGTTTCTGGGGTTCTAAGATCCTAGGGCTTCTTACTCTCAGGTAGAGTTTGGGTCTTGGAAGCACAGAGTTGAATTATCAGTTGTTCCTGATCCACTTGAAGAAATCCTCTTCTTTCCCGAGCTGGAAATGACCTAGATTCTCGAATGAACCAGCTCCATGGAATGAGTGCCTGGAGGTGAGCAGCAGCGGGCTCCCACGTGGCTGCCCCCAGAGTCCCCCCACCTCGTGCTGCCTTTGTTCCGAGGAGGGGCTGGCTTGTGTGCTTGGGAGAGCATGGGACAGTAGGCGGCTGTGCTCTTCTTGATTCTTACATAAGTTGTTGATTTTTTTATCCGTCTGGTTTATGAACCAAATGACCCTTATTCTAAATCCCTTTTCTGACATATTGCATGCCTCTGTTTCAGTTAGCTACTTTTCTGGTGATTCCTCCTTTTCTTTTGGGGGTTTCTTTGTCTACTCATTTTTGTTCTCACTGAAAGATCTAGGTGTCGAGTTGTGCAGGGATGGCAGTGGCTGCTCCTCGGGTCATCACAGAAGCAGCTGCTCCTCTGTTGGCAGCGGCTCCTCTGGTGGGCACTGTTCGCAGCAGTGGTGGCTCCTCTGGCTGGTGTTGGGAGGCTTCTTGCACAGCTGCTGCTCCTCAAATGGGGGTGGTCTGCTCACAAGGTTGCTTCTCCTCGGAAGGGGGCTGGCTGCATGTGACTGCTGCTTCTAATATGGGGGCCAGCTGTGCGGGGCTGCTGCTTCTCAGTCATAGGTGGGCTGCTCGTGCAGCTGATGCTCCTCAGGCAGAGGTGGGCTGCATGCATAGCTGCTTCTCTTTGAATAGGGGTGGGATGCTTGCGTGGCTGCTGCTCCTCAGACGGGTGCGGGCTGTTTGTGGCTGCTGCTCCTCAGACATGGGCAGGCGGAGCGGGGCTACTGCTCCTCAGTTGTGGGTGGTCTGCTCATGCGGCTGCTGCTTCTCAGGCAGGAGCAGACTGCTCCTTGGTCCGGGGTGGCCTGCTCATGCAGCTGCTGCTTCTTGGATGGGGGTGGGCTGTGTAAACAGCTGTTGATCCTTGAATGGGGGTGGGCTGCTCCTTGGATAGAGGGGTGGGGCTGCTTGCAGGGCTGCTGCTCCTCAGATAGGAGTGGGCTGCTCATGTGTCTGCTGCTTGCATGGTTGCAGTGCCCTTGGCTAAAGTATTGGGCCGGTCAGAGGGGAACATGCTTCGGAACTCACAGGAGCCTGCACCAGGGGTGGTTGGAGTCTCAGTGACTGTGGGACTGCAGCTGAGGTAGCAGGTCCCTGAACAGAGTCCCAGGTGTTATCTGAGGGCACCCTGGGTGGAGGTGAGGCTGGGCTCCCAGTCACAGTAGCTCTCCCCTTCAGAAAGCGAGGCCTCTGAGGAAGAGCTGGCCACTCTGGGACTGTTTGCAATGGTAACAGAATCTGCCTAGTTAGGTGAACCTGGTTAGCCTGCCCCCAAAGGCCCTGCAGGATCTAACTCTGCCTCAGTCACATACACACACACTCACACCCCACACGACCACACACTCCTCTTTTGCTCCCTCACTCACGCTGTCTCCCTCATTGCCGCCTTCTTCCTGCCTCTATAGTTGGGTCTGGAGTGTTATTGATTCATTTGTAGATGGATTCTCCTCTTGGGGTATCTGGTTATGTGGTTCGCTCTCTAGCACATTGACCAAACAGGATAAAATTTACATCGACAAGACACGACACAAAGGGAACAAAACACGAATATACTCATGATACCAATAACCCCAATATAAGTGACCACCAGAAAAAAGAGAATAAGGGGGAGAAAAGAAAGCACAAATGATATTGAAGAGAGAAAAAATGGTATGAGAGAAAAGAAAAAGAAGAAAAAGGAAGAAAAAGGAAAATTACACATGGAGAAAACAGCAGAGAACAAACAGGTAAACCAAAACATACAAACACCAAATACCCAGTAAAGATGGTGGGGGTAGAATCTTATATACAGAAATTAAGGTTAAGAATTGGATGAATATGGGGAGGACTTCAGTCCAGTATAGAGGAAGTAGAGAGAGGATGTGTGAATAAGAAGAAAGAGAAAGAGAAAATAATAGTAATAATATTTAAAAAATAGGATAAAAATATAAAATAAAATAAATTAGAATGATGGAAAAATAATGCAAAAATAGATAGAAAGTAAAGAAACAAATAAAAAATGAAAATAAAGAGAAAAGAAAAAAAGATAACAAAATAATATTAAAATAAAATTTAAAAAAATGAAAAAGTAAAGTGTTGTTTCTTTGGCTGGTTTCAGATCCCACTATTCTGTACTGACTGTGGCTTCTCAGTTTCCTGTTGCTGGGACTGAAGGCTCTCTTTAGTCCAGTCCCTGTGGACTCTCAGGGACTATTCAGATTTTTTTTTTATCCTTTGTAACACTCAGAATGTAGTCTGGGTGTGGCTGTATTGGTTGCCGGGAGGCTGCAGGGTGGGGCTATCTCTTCAGGAGAAAATGGCTGTCTAGGTCCCGTGCATCAGGTATGACTCAGCGCCAGACTTGTGGCCACCTCTCCTGGACCCTCTCCTCTCCCCAGACTCCACAAGTCCGCACCTCCTCCTGCACCTCAGCCATGGGTAAGTGTCCATATCTGAAAGGTACTATGAACTAGGTTCAGCGAAGAAGCAAAGACCAAAAAGAGGGGAAAGAGCAGTACCTCTGTGAGCCCTGCTCCTCCCGACACTGCATGGTCTGGGCAGCCATCCTGAATGCCCCCTCTGGGCTCAGTCTGTCATGACTGTGGACCCAGATCTAGAATCCTTTGCCACCAACAGTCCTGCAGACCTTTATTCCACAGTCAGACACTGTGCCTGACCCTAGGGACGTGGCCTCAGTGCTGTGTGGTTTCCCTGTGACCCTCTGGACTCAGAGGTCTTGCAGTTCTCCCCAGCCCAGATCCCTGATTTTACCTTTCTCCAGGTGTCCTGTGTCCTTCCCGACTGCGAATTGTCTCACCAGCTGTGTCTACTTCACCAATTCAGGGTGGATGTTATTCGATTTACTTCCTTGTTCTATCTGCTCTGGGACAAGGCTCTGGACACTTCCATCTATTCCGCCACCATTTTGTCTCCCTCAGTTGTGCTATTTTTATATTTATTGTCTAATACAATATTATATATAATAAATAATAAATGTTGAGTGAGACATTCATGTGTTATCACTCTCTATTGGCTGGATTTAATTTTTAAATTTGTTAAGTTTTAAGACATTTTTATATGTCTCACAAAATATATATCCAATAAAAGATTCTCTTAGTAAAAATTACACACTTGGTGGACTGGTGGGAAAAGGATTTAGAAGTAGTTAGATGTTTCTTTTCATCTTGAATCACATCCTATTATTCTAAGAGTAGAAATATTTTTCTCATATATATGAGCATGTAATATTTCCATAGAATGGTAAATATTATATAATACTTCTTTATTAAGAATGAATTACAGCAAAAGAAAATTGTGAAAAACATAATTGTTAGGCTTATTCTTAAAAGTTTGGTTGTATTAAGTTAATCTCTCAATCAATAATTGATTAATTCAAGTAATAATTTTATATCCAAATCTCAAGAATGGCCCATGTGTGTTGTGTTTTTTTTGTTTGTTTGTTTAGTTTTTGCTATTTCTACTTCATCATCACTTTTAAGTACAACATTGACAAAAACACTCAGAAAGCTTAGCATATGGAATAGTTCTTCAGGTGAAAGCAGGTATGAGAAGCATTCACTGACATCCAGAAGCCAGTCATTTGGATGATCAGAGAACATACAGGAACTTAACAAATTAATTATAATAGAGTAGGAATCATTGACTAGAATGGACTCGCTAATCCTTTAATCTCCAAGTTAGAGGTGCAACTGATTTGTTCCATCACAAACTAAAACCATGGATGCAATAAAATGTCTATTTCCCTCCCTATTTAAAAGACTCATGTTAAAACAGAAATGTTGAAACTTTGGAGTGAAGGAACATGTCTGAATATAGGAAAAACTCTTGCCCAAAGAGTTGTACAGAATTATAATATGTAGAAGTTCTAGTACATAATCTTACACTAGTAATACATCCCTTAAAGCATCTCTTGCCTCTCTACCTGTCAGCTGTTTATGTAACTTGTAACTTTAAGAAGATGTATTAGAACATTAATAAGTAAACAAGTATAAGATTAAATTAAGGCAATCCCCTAAGACACCTTCAGAGCTATGTTGTCTTCTTTATATTAAGAAATAGAAGAAATATATCAGTACTAGGTAAACATTATAGTAAGTACAGGTTATATTTGAAGATTATAACTCCCCAGGAAACAGATATTTAATTTGTGTTCATAATAATAACAGCCTAATAAACCTCACATCTTTTAGGAGAGCTTAATAAACTTCAAAGAAGACAAAACAAGAATGTAGGAATGAAAGTACATCCTTAGCCTTTCATTAGGCAAAATGAGCAGGAGTCCTAGCCCAGCATGGTTCCAAAGTTAGCACTCCCAACTACAAAGCAAATATATGCAGAGAAATATACAACAAAAGACATAGCTTTTAAAGCTCCAGTTGAATTTCCACAAATGTTACTTACAAAAGACCATTCTCTGTGTTAACAAAAAGTTGTGGATCTCTTCTTAACTAAATCCTCTTTTCTTGCATAATCCACCTTGTGCACTTTAGCTTGAGTGTGTTTTATCTGATCTAATCCTGGGTTCATTCACTCTCAGAAGCAACAGGATTATTTCACACTTAAGCAAGATCCAATCTTTATGTGATTCATAAGAGGATGTCTGACTGATACAGAATTTAAGCAAAAGATTAACCAGGTGCTTAAGGCACATAATGATTTCAAATATAATAACAGTTTATGATAAAAAGAATTACTGCCAGACCATATCAAAAATACACTTTGAAATGCACACATTAAGTTCTATTTTATGCAAGTCTATCATGTAGATACTTTATGCATATGATGGTTGCACACCTACACACATGAGTACTAATTTCAAAAGAAGAATCTACATTCTATTAGTAATTTTATGACCCAAAGAAAGTGTTCACAATTTCATTTATGTCTTTCTTTCTTATTCAGCACATCACAGATTAAAACAGGCTTTGTGGTTTAGCAAATTAGTCCTTGATTTTTTCTTTTAATTCAGTGGACAAGAAAGCTCAATAGAAAATAATCTAAGCCCCATGAAGCTAGAAAACATGGATTAGTATGAAGTAACTCTAGCTCCCTTGGCTTAGTTCTATAAGACCATTACATTAAAAAATGTGTGTATGTGTGTGTGTGTGTGTGCACTTGCATGGGTGTTGTATGCATATATATTTTACATGTGTTGAGTGTGTACACACACATTTTCTGTGCACCTTAGATTCTAGCTTACCATTACTCATGTGTTGAAGGCTCATACTTACTTTAAATACAGCTGATCTCACTCATTTGTGGAATATAATGAACAACATAAACTGATGAACAAAAATAGACATAGAGAAAGAGAAGCATCAAACACACTATCAAATTTCAGTGGGAAGGTGGGGGGAGGGTAAGAGATAAATCAAAGGACTTGTATGCATACATATAAGCATAACCAATAGACACAGACACTAGGGGGGTGAGGGCATGTGCTGGGAGGTAGGGGTGGAATGGGGGAGGTCAATGGGGGGGAAGGAGACATATATAATACCATATGTAATACTTTAAACAATAAGAAAAAAATTTAAAAGATGTTTCCAATAAACAAAACCCAGGTGATATTAAAATAAATAAATAAATAAATAAATAAATACAGCTTTCTGATTCCAGAGTCTGCCAGTATCTCAAATATATTTAAAAAATTTAAGTTAAAGCCAGTATCACAATAGAAATATTCTTTTGACTATACAATCTGTATAAAAATTTATAGAATTGGTATATCATTTCTCTTTGAAATTTGAATAGGTACTTTTAAAAGGAAGGGTCACAGACACTTAATGAAAATGGAGAGTAATAATACACTGATATATACCTTATAGAGTATGTCTTATTTTTACACCTGCATCAGAAAAATAGAATGAGAATAATCCATGAGAGAGATTGGAAGTACAGCAGCAGCAATGGTTTTTTGTATATATCAGGACATTAAAATTTGCTAAAGTTAATCATCAAAAGAACTGAACATCTAATTTTATGTGGAAATAACATCAATCAAAATGCTATCTCTTTGAGCATTACTCACTGAAAGTCATATTTAGATGATTAAAATTCTCTCATTTCCCTGAGGCTTAGTTACTTTACCTATAAAGTGGGGGAGTTGGAACAACTCTTAATTTTCTTTTTATTCAACATTATTCTTTAATAAATAAAGATCCATACATTATATTGATGGAAAAAATACATTCCAGATAATTACATTTCTAATAATTTAGAGTGATACATCAATTAGTGAATCTCCTGGGAACAAATACATTTCATAGCAAAATTAACAGTGCTATTAACATAATAATCAATTCTGAGGAGCTATGTTTCTGTCATCATTCAGTGCAGAAGGGTGGTTCCCACCAAGCTGCAAGTGAGTAGATGTACAGAACATAAGTAACAATAATGACACTTTTTTAAAAAAATATATTTTATTGATTTTTTACAGAGAGGAAGGGAGAGAGATAGAGAGTTAGAAACATCGATGAGAGAGAAACATCGATCAGCTGCCTTCTGCACATCTCCCACTGGGGATGTGCCCGCAACCCAGGTACATGCCCTTGACCGGAATCGAACCTGGGACCTTTCAGTCTGCAGGCCGATGCTCTATCCACTGAGCCAAACCGGTTTTGGCAATAATGACACTTTAAAAAAAAAAATAATAATGACACTTTTAAGGAAAATGTTTAAGTGCAGTTAACCTTACCAGGTTATAAAAATTACATTATGTGATTTGAAAAGCATACTATATCACCTATGCTAAGTTATAAATTTAATGTTCAAAACTAATATTGAAAAATTTATACCAAAAGAATGAATACTAAAAGCTAAGCTCATGAAGCCAGTACTTAATTATCTTAATCATTCTAGTTTAAAAAAATGACTAATCTTTTTCTTCAGCAGTATATTGGCAACATCATAAAAAATTTTACTTTAAAAATGATGTGTCATATTGACACAAGAAAAAAAAATCTATATAGTCTTGTAAAGACCTATTTTCTGGTCTTTCATTTGCTTCGTTCCTTAGAGATCTTTCTGAGTCTGGGAGCAGTTTGAATATGAAGAGAAAGAAGGGATATTCATTCTCTGTTGGCTCATTTAGTAGTAGAATGGGAAAATACTTCAAGATATATTCATTTCACTGTTAAAAATTACTCCCAACTCCTTAAACAAATGCATTAGGCTTGTACTATAAACAAAACACTTTAGAAGAAGGTTTGAAATTTGCTTGAAAATGCAACTTTTGGAAGTTTTTCCTGATTAAATAGATATTTATTCTGATTAGTTGGTGGTCATGGTACACTGTTAAATGTTTCCAATGAGTGGGGACAAATAACTGTACAGACCATGGCTTCCAGAGGTTATAGTCTCAGCTATTAACTAAATAGTATTCTGCCATGATTATATCAATGACTATCCCAGTATGCCTAACATATGTGTGTGTGTGTGTGTGTGTCTATAAATAATATTCATATATATTCATATACATGCCTATATTATAAAGATATGGTCTGGCTTGTGTAGCTCAGTGATTGAGTGTTGACCCATGAACCAAGAGGTCACTGGTTCCATTCCTGGTCAAAACACATGGCAGACTCACATGGCAGGCCCAATCCCCAGCAGGGGGTGTGCAACAGGCAGCCAATCAATATTTATGCTTCTCTCTCATGGATGTTTCTATTTCTCTCTCCCTCTCCTTTCCTATTTCTCTAAAATCAATAAAAACATGTTTAAAACACATATATATTTTATATACAAAGTTCTATATTATAAGGCACATAAATGTACATATATAAGTACATACATATATCTGTACTTTTCTTCATCTAAAGACAATGGTTGCTTTCACAGATGACAAAAATAAGCACACATCTATATATATAAAAGCCTAAGTGACCATTAAGATAGAACGACTGGAACGACAGGAATGACCAGTCGCTATGATGCACACTGACCACCAGGGGCAGATGCTCAACGCAGGAGCTGTCCCCAGCCCAGAGACTCCGATCACCAATGGGGCCTGCTGGCCAACCTCCCGGTCCCACCTCCCCCAGCCAGCAGGTCTCTGGGCTGGGACAGGGAACCGGGGGTGGTTGGCAGCAGATGTGGCCTCTTTCTTAGTGGGGCCAAAGCCCAGCTCCCTCCTCGGGGCTGGTGGCCAACCTCCCAGGTCCCTCCCCCCATCCCTCCCCCTCAGCTGGCATGCTCTGAACAGCCCGCTACCTGCACACCACGGTGGCAGTTGGCCCCTCCCCCTGACCGGCAGGCCCCAATTGCCTGATTGGGGCCGGGCCCCAGGCTGGGACGGGGAACTGGGGGTGGGTGGCAGCAGATGCAGGTGGCAAGGGAAGGAAGAGGAGAGGATGCAGGTATGCGGGGAACCACACAATGGTGGTGCACAGGTAACGAGAGAAGGAGGTGAGGAGTGGGGAGGTGGGGAGGTGGGGAACCTGATCGGCCCTGATCACTGGCCAGGCCTAGGGACTCCACACGTGCATGAATTTCATGTACTGGGCCTCTAGTATACATATATAGAAATTTAAAATAAATTTGCAAAGACACTGTAATGCACATATATTAGCATTAATAAGATATAATGTAGAAAAGTAGAATCCCAAACCCCAGTACACCCAAGAGAGAATTAAGAACCCTTTAAACTGCAAGTTCATTATACAAACACTAAAGGCCCAATGCAAGAATATTCATGCAAGAGTAGGCCTTCCTTCCCCTGATTGCCAGCACCGGCTTCCCTCTGGCCGCCAGCAGGCACCCAGGACCCGGGCTTTGCTCCAGCTGCTGGTAGGCACCCGGGACCTGGACTTCCGTCGCAGCCCTGACTTCGTCCAGAAGGATGTCCTGTCTAATTAGCATATTACAATTTTATTATTATAGACTAGTGGCCTGGTGCATGAAAATTCGTGCACTGGGGGGAGTCCCTCAGCCCGGCCTGCCCTCTCTCACAGTCTGGGAGCCCTCACAGGATGTCCTACTGATGGCTCCTCTGCAGGAGGCAACTGGCTGATCAGATATAAAAGGCCCAATCCCCAGCAGGGGGTGTGCAACAGGCAGCCAATCAATATTTAAGGCTTCTCCCTCAAGCCTTATTTCTTTCCTCTGTGGGTGGAGACAGAACTGTGTCCAGGCCTGGGGCTTTTGTAGGCAGCGGAAAGAGAGAGAGAGGGCTGGGGAAAGTCTAGACATGGTTTCCTTCAATTGTTCTCCCTTCCTCTGGGAGCCGCCCCCCCCCCTCCCCCGGCCTTTATTTCCTTGTTGTGGTGGATGCTCGGGCCTCAGACTGATAGGAGCCCAGCTACCATGGGGTTCAGCCTCCTCACTTCTCAGCTGAATGTACAGCCACCTCACATTTCAAGTGGAGCTGTTTTCAAGTGGCTAAAGTGCTGGGAATTCATGCCTCCTGGCCTTTCTCCTCTTGGTTTCCTCCTTGGGTCTGTTCCAACCTTCACTGCTACACTGAAGCAGCTTTGCCCTGGTAGTTCTGCACCAGCCCCTGCCCAGGCCCTGCCGGGCATTCTTCCTTGAGGTCTCTGTGTCCACAGTCTGTACTCGGGGAGGTCGCCCAGAGCCAATTCCCCCGGGAAGGGGGGCAGGGGGGCTAGCTTGGAGAGCTGGAGGAAGATGGCAGAGTAAGAGTTGGTATGAACCAACGCCTGCTCAGCCAGACATCCTAAGCTCCCCACTGGGTCCAGGCCAGGCCCCTTCCCTGCAGGATCCTGGCTGAGGTCCCCTCCCTGCACACAATGCCCTCCTCCCTGTTCCACCACTGGGGGGCGGGAGCAGCTCACCCACTCTGGACTCTGCCAACCTGGCAGGTGGTGGCACAGGCGGTGCAGCCTAGGGTGCCGGTAGCCGCAAGCCTCCTTCCAATCTCTGAAGCGTGGAGCAGGGTTGCAGCAGCTTGCGGCCAACCCTGGGCGCAGTGCATGGAGACACTGCTCAGTGCTGAGCCATCATCCAGCCTGGGACCTGTGGGGGCTGGGGTTCCCTCGGGCTCGCGCTGGACCCACAGAAGCCAGACTTGGCTTGGCCGGCCGCCCCCACCGCCTGAGGACTGTGCATGCCCCACGGGCCTTGTTGCCCTCGTGAATCACCATGGCCTGGCCATCCCGTCCCAGGAAGTGGCCATCCCGATTGCCATGGCTCACTCCCCGGTGCAGTCAGGCCTGCCCGGCAAGCACACAGGCAGGAGCTGGGCCGGGGTGAAAGTGGGGAACTTAGTGGTGTAAACACAGCTCCCCACACTGCGCTGGCCCCTTGCACCACATTCCCAGACCCCCTGGCGCCCCTGCCCAGTGCCATGCTCTCGGGCCTGGGGTGGGGGCAAGGGACCTGTGGCTGCCGCCTGGAGGTGGCCCTAGCTGGCTTAGAGTCGCAGTGGTCAGTCAGGGAGGGATGTGGGGTGCCATGAGGCAGCCTCACGCAAGTCCCTGTTGCAAGTTCCTGCCTCTCTCTCGAGAGAGAGGTCAGCAGTTCAGCCTGCTCAGCATGCTGCATGTGCAGCCTGGCGTTGGGTTGAGCCTTTGGTCGATGTTACGGACACTGGCTCTTTATATATATAGGTACTGTAGAGGCTAAAACCTTTACTTTTAAATGTAATTGATGAATGCCACTTTGAGGTAACTTATAATTATGATCATTATTTATCAGGAACCTACAATTTATCATTTCTACTTATACATTAGATGATATTGCATTTTAAGTGTGTCAATTTCTTTCTTCTGAACCAGAAATATTCTGGAATGGAAGGCTGATTAAGAAGTGATTTGTTCAAAAGCCAATTATTTTTTTTTCCTATTAGAAATAATGTAAGTTGAATTAATTTGTTGCAATCCCCAAATGATTCCCTGTTTTAACCTTTCTTATATACAGTACATGTCTAAAATACTGTCTAATCTATAAACAAACACTTTTCTTAAATTTATTGAACCACCCTCTACTAGCCTTAACCAAATCACTTTATGCATACAGCAGTATTGATCTACCATTGCAAAATATGACTATTAAGTAGTCTAAAAAATTCTCATTCACTTCCCCTATCCCCATATTTTTTAGGTTTATAATATAACTATATTGTTAGATCATATTAATTTTACATATTACAACCTCTTTCTTTTTTAATCTTTTTATAATCCTAGTACTATAAGGAAACTAGGATTATACTTAATGCTCACCACCAGTTCTTATGCAGATTTCTCTCTGGTCATTTTGAGTGCCCAAGGCTGATTCTTTAGTAGATTCTTTAGGAAAGATTATGGTAACAATATTCCCTGAGCTCTACCAATTTGATAACTATTTGCTTCTGACCTCTATACTTGAAGATAAATTTTGCTACATTTAAAAAAGTATTTGGGCCCTAACGGGTTTGGATAGAGCATCGGCCTGTGGACTGAAAGGTCCCAGGTTCGATTCCGGTCAAGGGCATGTACCTTGGTTGCAGGCACATCCCCAGTAGGAGGTGTGCAAGAGGCAGCTGATCGATGTTTCTCTCTCATCGATGTTTCTAACTCTCTATCCTTCTCCCTTCCTCTCTGTAAAAAATCAATAAAATATATATTTTTTAAAAAGTATTTGGTTTACATTTTCTTCTTTTGAACATCTTAACTATACTACTTATTTGTGTGTCGGGGGAGGGGGGAGTTAAAAAATTGCTGTCAAAAGTTCTGATAGTAATCTAAGTTTATTTCAGACTTATTTTGCTTAAATACCTTTGGGATATTTTCCTTTCCTTTGAAGTACAATGATTTTACAATTTGTTTTGATGTTGTCTTTTCTATATTGATAAAGGTACTCTTTCAACATGTAGTTTTGAATGTGTGTGTGTTTTTAAAAAGTAGTGTGTTCTAGTTCCTAATATTACTTCTATTTTTTTGCTTTGGTTCATTCCTCAGGGATTCCTATATTCACATATTGGGTCTACTTTTCCCACCACTATGATTTGTTTATTTAAATATTTTAAGTCTCCTTTATTGTTTACTGTTGATTTTTACATTTTCTCCCTTTTACCTTGTAATTGTCCTAAGGCATGATATTTTTGTTTACTCTTGGATTTCTACTAGCTTAGCCTTCATTTCTAGTATGAGTTTTCCTTTATAGTATTTTAATTTTTCTTTAACTCTGTCACTAATTTCTGAGTTTTTCTAATTTATGTTTATATTGTTCTTCAGCATGTCTTGAATTATTTGTAGTCTTTTAGCTTATTTTAATACTAGAGGCCTGGTGCACGAAATTCATGCACTCGGATTGGGGGGTGGTCCCTCAGCCCGGCCTGCGCACTCAAGGAGTGGGCCTAAGCTGGCAGGCAGACATCCCTAGCACTGCCACAGAGGCAGGAGAGGCTCTCACCACCGCTACGGCCTCACCACTCGTGAGCCCAGCTTCTGGCTGAGTGGTGCTGTGGGAGCACACTGACCACCAGGTGGCAGTTCCTGCATTGAGTGTCTGCCCCTGGTGGTCAGTGTGCAACATAGTGACTGGTCGTTCCACTGTACGGTCGATTTGCATATTAGCCTTTTATTATATAGGATAGTAATAGATTTGATATTTTTAAAATATGTCATTTATAACATGATTTTCTTTTTTTGAAGAATGTTATGCTATACCTTTTCATTCTTCTGATTATAACTTTTTATAGTACTTTAGCTTGATAGATTTCTGTTGCATATTTTATGTGAATTTACTTCATCTGTATTTTTAGAATGAGGCTTGGTACTGATGGCTTGCCAATTTCAAAGAGTTGTCCATTGATATAAACTAAAATGCGTACTCACAAAATAAAAATGTTTCCTAAAATACATATAAAAAAAGTGGTATGCATTAATGACAGGGGAATAGTTGTTCATAAAATGAAGTGGAATAGAACTAGGGATGAAATAAGGAGAATAAACACAAATAAAACAAGAAAAAGTGACCTCATGTGAACAAAAGATGATATGTCATAAATTAAAATGAATCATTATTTTTATCTTCTGTACATGAGGTCCTATAGAAAGAACATATATTCATTGTATAAGAAATATAAGAACATTTAAGTCATCTGTAATTCTATCACCTAGATATAATAGTGGGGGACATTTTTTCTTGTCTGGTGTCTGTACCAATGTACATATATATGTGTGTTCTAGAATATTCATAGTTGAGGCTGCGGTAGTCACACAAGAACCCACAATTCTAATCACTGTATAGAATTCAAGTGTTCTCACTCAATGTTACTTTATTTCTGAGGTTTTTAGTTAATGTTATGGCTATTATTTTAAGTCTTGAATAATTTTCTTAATGACTTTTAACTTATTTTGAAACAGTATACGATTTTTTATTTTTAAGTGAGCCATTAGAACAAGCTTTCATTGTCTTTAGAAATGTTATGCTACTCTTTCATTTTTTTTAATTGCAACTTTGTGTGGTACTTTACCTTGACATATTTTTGTTGCCTATTTTTATGTGAATTTACTATATCTATATTTTTAGAATGAGACTTTGTGCAGATAGCTAGCTAATATCAAAGAACTCTCCATTAATTTAAACAAAATGCCTTTTGAACTATGCCTTCAAAACCATGATTAATGATAACTATGCAGACATTTATTGTATTTTAGTATAATTACTTAACATTTGTCATTTAAAATTTACATAATGAATTTAGTGTTTGACTCCCAATTTTTTCTAATATGTAAGTCTGTGATTGGCATACTTACACATAGATTTGGTCCAAATAACTAATTAGTTCTTCAGGATACATTCCTAGAAATGGAATTATAGGTCATAGATCATGTAATTCCATATTGCTAATCAAAAAGGTAAAATGTTTATAAAAATTAGTAAGGTATGAAAGTATTCATTTACTACTGTCATCAATAATTTGTTAATTGGAGGGGGAAAAAATGGCGGAGGCATAGACGGACGTGTTGGTGCTTTGTCCCGGAGCAGATAAGGGCGAGCAGCTGAAACGGGTAACTATCAGCCCAAACAAACAAAGGAGTTTCAGCTGAGAGACAGTCTGCAGCCAGGAAAGACAGAGATCTCCTTGAAAATGGGGATGGTTAGAGATTGAGGCTGAAACCTCCCCCTGGGCACCAGCCCAGTGGCGAGACCGCGCCATCTTGAGTAGCTGTTATCCGAATCCAGAGATTGGCTACTAACCCGGAGGCAACGGCTCTCAAGCAGCGCGACTACTTCATGAACTCAGAGGAAACCTGCTTCCCTCCACGGAAAGGTTAGACCTCCCCCAAAGGTGCGGTTTGCAATTCAGGTTGGAGCGAGGAATGCGCGCGCATGTGCAGGGGGAAATCTGCACCCCCCAAAATCCGCGCCCATAGAGGCCAGCATGACTCGCAAGTGGGGAGGGCTCCTGCAGGGCTGCTGGCAGAAGGTAACACTATAAATAAGCCCATAGTTGGACTGGATGCAAAGAGGCAACCTCAGATTCTCCTGGTGACCCGCTACTTGGTGCCAGGGGCCAGAGCGCACGCAGAGACTCCGCGCAGTTCTGGAAGGTGGAGCCCTGTGAGTTCGCACAGCTTCCCAGGCTCTTGTTTACACACTTCCTCTTAAATCTGTGAGTTTGATTGTTGATCCCAGTGCATGTGATTGGCCAGTTGGGATCGCTAGCGGAGCTTGTAGGGGAAGATCGTTTTGGGGGAGCCTGGGAAACAGAGCTGGGAGTGGTGCCTGGGGAGCCAGCTCTGGGCGGAGCTGGTTCAGGTACAATAGAGAACTCCTGGTCAGAGAGAACTTATAGCCTAGGAGGTCAATCCAGACACACTGCCACCCAGAGGCAGAGCCACGGAATGACTCTTCTGTAAATACAGATAAGGCAGTATCTGTACGGGAGACAATACGGCCTGCCTTAAAATCAGGACTGTGGTTTACAACACGGAGGAACAGTGTATCAGAGGGAAATTCAACATTCTCCTGAATTCCCGGCGTGCCAAAAAGAAGAGTAGAAGATCTGAAGCACCTGCATTACTGCACATTTTTATTTTTATTTTTTTAAATTACTTTTTCACCTCTTAAATAGGAAAACATTTTTTTTCTTTTCTTTTTTTTTCTTCCCATCACCTGATTTTACCCTTTCAACTACTGCATTTTTATTTTTAACTAGTATTATTACCGCTACCATTTTACCATTTTTTAAAGTGTCATTTTATTTTGTCTTTATTTTATTTTGGGACTAATGTTCTCCATTCTATTTTCATCGTTCCTTTAGCAACATTTTTCTCTACCTCAACTTGCCTCTGTGCTAAACCCTCTTCCCCACTTTTTCCCTTTTGTTGTCCTGTTTCTCTTACCCCAATCCAGCTTTAGATTTTCCCTATTCTTTCTACCCCCTGTCTAAATTTCACCCTACTTATATATCCTATGTCCAATCCCCTGCTCTAAATCCTTATACACCTTTCCCCTATCTTCCTTCACTATCCAAATTTTTTTCTTCTTCTTCTTCTTTTCTCTCTCTATTGTTTTATTGTTGTTTGCTTGATTGACGAGTATATTGGGGGTTTTTTTAAGATTGTTTGAGAGGTCAGTCTGCTTATTCTTTTTATTTTTCTGCCCCTCCCCCCCTGGTTATTTCTGTGCTTCTGTTTTCCCTTGCGTCGCTTGATATTATTGGTTGTTTGTAGTTTGTATTCATCTCCAGGAATCTGTTGCTGTAATTTGGTGGTATTAGTGGTGGATCTATAGGAGTTTTCTCCTCTTATAAATAGTCTCTTCCCCTTTTATACTTCATTCTCTTTTCTCTTTTTTTTTCCTTTCCTCTTCTTTTTTCCCCTCCCTTTTTCCAATTTCATTTTTGCACTCCTTTTTTTTCTTTCTTTCTTTTTTCTCTTCTACCTTTTTCTCTTCTTTCCTCCTTATCTCCTAACTCCCTTAGCTCGGGTGGCCACCTTTATTTGGGGTTAGTAATATTGTAAATACATTGGTGTTCAGTGCCTGGTACGTTGTGCCTTGTTGTGTTGTATTTTGTGCCTTTAAATCAACGCAGCAGATCCAAGCAACAGCGGCCTCCTGATTACCACATGCTCTGTCTGGGGAACAGTTGCTGTGTGTGAAGCCTCCCTTCAGCAGCCAGAAGAGACACCACAGCTGTGAACAGCACCCACCAGAGGCCCTGCTATCAACGGATAAGCCGCTGCTAACACAACCGCCCAAGGAGCAACCACAGCCCGAGGAGCCACTGCTACCCAGGGAGCAGCCACTGAACGACTCAACAACTAGATATGTCAGTGAGATCAAACATGGGTAGACAAAGAAATGCCCAAAGGAAAGAGAAGGAGGACTCGCCAGAAGAGCAGCTAAGTGAGACAGAGATATGCAACATGACGGAAAAAGAATTCCGAATAAGGGTCCTAGAGTACATGCACCGGATGTGCAAGAAGCAAGAAGAAACAGATGAAAAAATCAACTATTTATGCAAGAAGTAAGGAGAAACAGATGAAAAGATCAATAATTTTGAAAGACCCAAGAAGAAATGAAGAGCGATATAGTTGCAATAAAAAACACCATTGAAAGTATCAACAGTACACTGGGAGAGCGGAGGACCGAATCAGTGAATTAGAAGACAAGGAAGCAAAACACACTCAAACTGTACTGCAAATGGAGAAAAAAATTAAAAGACAGGAGGAGAGCCTAAGGAAGCTTTGGGACAACATGAAACGAAACAACATACGAATAATAGGGGTGCCAGAACAACAGAAAGATGAACATGGATTAGAAAACCTATTCGAAGAAATAATATCAGAAAACTTCCCTGAGGTGGGGAAGAAAAAAGTCACGCAAGCCCAGAGAGTCCCAAACAAGGTGAACCCGAAAAGACCCACACCAAGACACATCATAATTACCATGGCAAATGTTCAGGACAAAGAGAGAATCTTACAGGCTGCAAGAGAGAGAAGGAAAGTTACATACAAAGGATCTCCCATTAGATTATCAAATGATTTCTCAACAGAAACACATCAGGACAGAAAAGAATGGACGGAAATCTACCAAGTGATGCAAAGCAAAGGACTGAATCCAAGAATACTCTATCCAGCAAGGCTATCATTCAAAATTGAAGGGGAAATAAGAAGCTTCACAGACAAAAAAAGGCTAAGGGAGTTCATCACCACCAAGCCAGCAATGCAAGAAATGCTAAAGGGACTGGTGTAAATAGAAGAAATAGCAACCTCAGAAAGAAAACAGCCTCACACACAAAAAGAAATGGCTACGAACAAGTACCTTTCAATAATAACTTTAAATGTAAACGGACTAAATGCTCCAACCAAAAGACATCGAGTGGCTGAATGGATTAAAAAAAACATGACCCATACATCTGCTGTCTACAAGAGACCCACCTCATTAGAAGGGACTCACACGGAGTGAAAGTGAAGGGATGGAAAAATATCTTTCACGCAAATGGAAAGGAAAAGAAAGCTGGGGTAGCAATACTTATATCGGACAAAATACATCTGAAAGTGAAGGCCATATCCAGAGATAAGAAAGGCCACTTCATAATACCAAAGGGATCAATACAACAAGAAGATATAACCCTGGTAAACATATATGCACCCAATGCAGGAGCACCCATATTCATAAAAAAACTCCTGGAAGATATCAAAGGAGAGATCGACAACAATATAATCATAGTAGGGGACTTTAATACACCACTGACATCAATGGATAAGTCCACTAGACAAACAATCAGCAAAGAAACAGCAATCCTAAATGACTCACTAGATCAGATGGACTTAATTGACATCTTCAGAACACTCCACCCCAAAGCCATGGAATATACATTCCTCTCAGGTGCTCATGGGACATATTCAAAAATAGACCACATATTGGGTCACAAGCAAAGTCTCCACAAATTCAAGAAGATTAAAATCATAAAAAGCATCTTCTCAGACCACGATGGCATAATGTTAGAAATAAACTACAATAAAAACAACCCAAAATACTCAAACACTTGGAAGCTGAATAGCATGTTATTAAATATTGATTGGGTTACCGATGACATCAAAGAAGAAATTAAAAACATCCTGGACACTAATGACAATGAAAACACAACAATCCAAACCTATGGGACACAATGAAAGCAGTCCTGAGAGGGAAGTTTATAGCTCTACAGGCCTATCTCAAAAAACAAGAAAAAATGGTAGTAAATCATCTAACTCTACAACTCAAAGAATTAGAAAGAGAGCAACAAGAAAACCCCAGAGTGAGCAGAAAGAAGGAGATAGTAAAGATTACAGCAGAAATCAATGAAATAGAGACCAAAAAAACAATACAGAAAATCAATGAAACCAAGAGCTGGTTCTTTGAAAGGATAAACAAGATTGACAAACCCCTAGCCAGGCTCACCAAGATGCAAAGAGAGAGGTCCCAAATAAACCAAATCAGAAACAATAGAGGCGAAATAACAACAGACCCCACAGAAATACAAATGATTGTTAAACAATACTACGGACAACTCTACTCCAACAAACTAGACAACCTGGAGGAAATGGACAAATTCCTAGAAAAATACAACATTCCAAAACTCAATCAGGAAGAATCAAAAAATCTCAATAGGCCAATAACTATGGAAGAAATTGAAGCAGTCATCAAAAAGCTTCCAGCAAACAAAAGCCCAGGACAGGACGGCTTCTCAGGGGAGTTTTATCAAACTTTCAAGGAAACTAAAACCTATCCTCCTCAGATTACTACAAAAAGTTCAAGAGGAAGGAACACATCCAAGCACATTCTATGAAGCTAGCATCACCCTAATACCAAAACCAGGTAAAGACAACACAATGAAAGAGAACTACAGGCCAATATCCCTCATGAACATAGATGCCAAAATCCTCAACAAAATCTTAGCAAATCGGATCCAGCAGTACATCAGAAGGATCATACACCATGACCAAGTAGGATTTACCCCAGGGATGCAAGGATGGTACAACATCTGTAAATCAATAAACGTGATACATCACATAAATAAGTTGAAAGAAAAAAACCACATGGTCATATCAATTGATGCAGAAAAAGCATTCGACAAAATCCAACACCCATTTTTGATAAAAACTCTAGCCAGGTGGGAATAGAAGGATCATACCTCAACATAATAAAAGCCATATATGAGAGGCCCACAGCCAACATCATACTCAATGGACAAAAACTAACACCATTTCCCCTAAGAACAGGAACAAGACAGGGATGCCCACTCTCACCACTCCTGTTCAACATAGTCCTGGAAGTATTAGCCATTGCAATTAGACAAGAAGAAGAAATAAAAGGAATCCAAATTGGAAAAGAGGAAATAAAACTGTCCTTATTTGCAGATGACATGATATTATAGATACAAAACCCTAGAAACTCCATCAAAAAACTACTAGACTTAATACATGAATTTGGCAATGTAGCAGGATACAAAATTAACCCCAAGAAATCCAAGGCATTTCTATACACCAATAGTGAACTTTCAGAAAGAGAGATTATAAAAACAATCCCATTTACCATCGCACCAAAAAAATTAAGATACCTAGGAATAAACTTAACTAAAGAGGTAAAAGACCTCTACTCAGAAAACTACAGGACATTGCAAAAAGAGATAGAGGAAGACATAAAGAGATGGAAGAACATACCATGTTCTTGGATTGGTAGAATCAACATCATTAAAATGTCCGTACTACCCAAAGCAATCTATAAATTCAACACACTTCCCATTAAAATACCAATGGCCTTCTTCAAAGATCTAGAACGAACTCTCCAAAAATTCATCTGGAATAAAAAAAGACCCTGAATAGCTGCAGCGATCCTGAGAAAGAACAAAGTAGGTGGGATGTCAATGCCAGTTATCAAGCTGTATTACAAAGCTACTGTTCTCAAAACTGCCTGGTACTGGCACAAGAACAAACATATAGATCAGTGGAATAGAATAGAGAGTCCAGAAATTAGCCCTAACCAATATGCTCAATTAATTTTTGACAAAGGAGGCATGAACATACAATGGAGTCAAGATAGTCTCTTTGCCAAAACCGGTTTGGCTCAGTGGATGGAGCATCGGCCTGCGGACTCAAGGGTCCCGGGTTCGATTCCGGTCAAGGGCATGTACCTGGGTTGTGGGCACATCCTCAGTGGGAGATGTGCAGGAGGCAGCTGATCGATGTTTCTCTCTCATCGATGTTTCTAACTCTCTATCTCTCTCCCTTCCTCTCTGTAAAAAAAATCAATAAAATATATTAAAAAAAAAAGATAGTCTCTTCAATAAATGGTGTTGAAGGGAAAATTGGACAGATACATGCAAGAAAATGAAACTAGACCACCAACTTACACCATACACAAGAATAAACTCAAAATGGATAAAGGACTTAAATGTACGACAGGAAACCATAAAAATTCTAGAAGAATACAAAGGCTACAAAATCTCAGACATATGCCAAAGCAATTTCTTCACTGATACAGCTCCTAGGGCAGTTGAAACTAAAGAGAAAATGAACAAATGGGACTACATCAAATTAAAAAGCTTGTGCACAGCAAAAGAAACCATCAACAAAACAACAAGAAAGCCCACTGTGTGAGAAAACATATTTGCCAATGTCATATCTGATAAGGGCCTAATCTCCAAAATTCATAAGGAACTCATACAACTTAACAAAATAAAGATAAACAATCCAATCAAAAAATGGGCAAAGGATCTAAATAGACACCTTTCAAAAGAGGACATTCAGAAAGCCAAGAGACATATGAAATCATGCTCAAAGTCACTAATCATCTGAGAGATGCAAATCAAAACAACAATGAGGTACCATCTCACACCTGTCAGAATGGCCATCATCAACAAATCAACAACCGACAAGTGCTGGAGAGGATGTGGAGAAAAGGGAACCCTCCTGCACTGCTGGTGGGAATGCAGACTGGTGCAGCCACTCTGGAAGACATTATGGAGTTTCCTCAAAAAACTAAAAATGGAACTCCCATTTGACCCTGTGATCCCACTTCTAGGAATATATCCCAAGGAACCAGAAACACCAATTAGAAAGGATATATGCACCCCTATGTTCATAGCAGCACAATTCACCATAGCTAAGATCTGGAAACAGCCTAAGTGCCCATCAGTAGATGAATGGATTAGAAAACTGTGGTACATCTACACGATGGAATACTATGCTGCTGTAAAAAAGAAGGAACTCATACCATTTGCAACAGCATGGATGGAACTGGAGAGCATTATGCTAAGTGAAATAAGCCAGTCAATGAAGGAAAAACAGCACATGATCTCACTCATTCATGGATAATAAAGACCATTACAAACTTTTGATCAATAATAGATACAGAGGCATAGCTGCCTCAAACTGATTGTCAAACTGCAGTGGGAAGGCCAGGGAGGGTTGGGGGACAGGACGGAGGGGAGTAAGAGATCAACCGAAGGACTTGTATGCATCTATATAAGCATAACTAATGGACATAAGACACTGGGGAGTAAGGGAGGGCAGGGGTTTTTCAAGGGTGGGGGGGATAAAAAGGGCACTTATGTAATACCCTTTGTAATACTTTTAGCAAAAATAAAAAAAAATAATTTGTTAATTTGATAGGTTAAAAATTGTATATTTACTTTAGTATAGATTTCTTTGATGAAGAATAATGTAAACTTAATCATATTTTCTCGGTCTTTTGAATTTCTTTTGCTATGAATTATCTATTTTGTAATTTATTTTGCAAATTACATTCTACCATCACCTCACCTAAAATTTATTTTCTCACAAAGTGGCAGTTTCAACCACCTGGTGTGTGCAAGTGAACCCATGGCTATTCTTTGTGTTCTACTCTCCATTACCATTTACATCAATCCTTTCCCAAGTTCTCCAGATTACGACACACAAAAAATCTAAAATCTGCTTACTTTTCTCCATCTCCACTGCTATCATTCAAGTCATGTTTCCTTGCATCACCATTTATCCCACCTTTACTCTCCTCCACCTCCCCAAACCTACCCCTCTGGTAGTCACCATACTGTTATCTGTCTATGATGTTTTTTGTTTGTTTGTTTGCTTTGCTTAATCCCTTCACCTTTTTCTTTTTTTAAACATATATTTTTTTATTGACTTCAGAGAGGAAAGGAGAGGGAAAAACATCAATGATGAGAGAGAATCATTGATCAGCTGCCTCCTGCACGTTCCCCACTGGAGATTGAGCCCACAACATGGGCATGTGCCCTTCACCAGAATCGAACCTTGGACCCTTAGGTCTGCAGGCCTGTGCTCTATCCACTGAGCCAAACTGGATAGTTTTTTGTTGTTGTTTTTTTCTGTAGTGAGTAAAACATTTATTTTCATGATGCATAAGATAAAACAGAAATCACATTTAAAAAAATCTTTATTGTTGAAGTATTATATAGTCCCCTTTTTTCTCCCATTGACCCCTTATAGCCCTCCCCCACCTCTCTCCCCAGGCCTCCACAACCTTATTGTCTATGTCCATGGGTTATGCATAAATGCATAAAAGTTATTTAGTTGATCTCTTTTCTACCCACCCCCCTGCCATCATGCAGCCTTGCAACATCCTTCCCCTCTGACAGCTGTCAGACTGTTCTCTATTTATAGCCTGATTCTATTTTGTTTAAGTTTATGTTGTTCATTAGATTCCACATATGAATGAAATCATATGGTACTTTCTCTGATTTAGAAATTAACTTTTAAGTCTCCGGTTGTAGGGGATTTTTTCTTGTTGTTGTTGTTTGTTGTTGTTACTACTACCTGAGGATTTATTGCATCATTGCCTAATAACATTGTTTGAAAATAAATGACTTACTAAGAAAGAAAGAAAGAAAGAAAGAAAGAAAGAAAGAAAGAAAGAAAGGAATTAAGCAAAACAAATAATGTTAGGTTACAAATAACTATTTTATTGAGTTATTTGTAACCTAATATATAGCTAATTTTAGTAGATGTTTATATACACTTGAAAATAAGGAATATTTTGTGCTATCAGGATAAAGTTCTTATTATATATCTATAGACTTTATCTTATGATTTTTGAGTCTTCTATGTTCTCTAACATTTTGTCCCCTTGATCTATTTAGATCTGAGCATGGTGTGCTGAAGTTTCCTATTTTTGTTATTTGTCTGTTTCTGCTTTTATCTCCTATCACTTCTATTCTATGAAAGCTGTACTGATATTTGGTGACTAGATATTAATATTTTCAGTGTGAATGGTAGCCTTTAGCATTATAGAATGTCCTACTTTGTATTGTTTAATGCTTCTTGGCCTGGATTCTGCCTGTTTTAGATCAAGATTATGGCCCCTGCTTTCTTCTTACTTGCCTTTACTTGTTACATTTTTGTTCATGCTTTTATCTTTAGCCTTTCAATTCATTTTACTGTAGGTATTTTTTCCATGCACCATAAAGTTGAATTTTGCTTTTTTAGTTCAATCTGAATATCTGTTTTATATTATGTAAGTTAAATGCATTAACATGTGTTGAAACAACTAATATGTTTGGTGTTCATTCTATAACAGATTATTATGTTTTATGGTATATATGAATATATATGTATATATGTGGTGTATATGAATATATATTACATTATGTTAGCTGTTTGCTTTGCTGTCTTTTCCCTTATTCTATCCTTTTCTATTTGGGGACATTTGAACTCTTTTTCTAATGGATAACTTTGTATTAGTAACTTTCTATAATACTTTTAACCACAACTTTGTTCTGAAATTATCAGGGGTTTTTTTTTGTATTATCAATATTAATGCCATCAAGTAACTGCTTCTTTTTCTCTCTTCTTTAATATTACCTTACTGTTGATGTTTGTTAAGCAAAGTGTATTTAAACTTCATGTTCTTCATTTATCAATTTTAAAGAATACCTTTTCATGGTTAATACTAATGTGCCAGTGGGAAAATTATTCTACTTTTCATTTACTTTACTCCATTTTTAAATTATTTGCATCATATAACCAACATAAGACTGTATAGTATTCAAACTGTATTTTGTAATTTTCATCATCATATTTCAGTCTTTAAATTCTTACTGCGATTCCTTGAAGATCTAATAAAGAAGCTCTCCAGATATTATGTTTTTCTGAAGTTTTTTTCCATAGTAGATTCCTCAGGAAAACTTTATTAGAATAATATTCTTTTAAGTACTGCATGTTCATAACTCTTTGTAGCATTTATACCAAAAACATATCTAGCTGGGTATAAAAACCTTGGCTCACATTTTCTTTTCCTGAGTACTTAAAAAGTTACTTCATTGCTTTATAGCTTAAAATGTTGCTGCTGAGAAATTTGATGCTACTTTCATTTTCTTTTCATTATTGATTACTTGATTTGTATGCATAAGTTGCTATTGGTGGCAAGGGGTGTTTGGATTTTCAAAGGAAATTTTTACTTAAAGTCTAATAGTTTTGTGAGGCTATATCTTGATATAGACTGTTCTGGCTCAATGTACACAGAAAGTATGAACTGTTTATAGAATCAATTCTTCTTGTTTTTCCAAAAACTCATGCTTAACTGTGGTTTTCTTTCTAAATATTTTTCTTATTCTTTTCCAATTCATTTTGGTATTTGCCAATCCTGCCTTCACATATACTTATCATTAACCATATAATGTCTCAGATTTTGAATTCCATAATTATCTATTATTTTAAAACTTCTCCTTTGAAGTGTGAGTCCCCATCTGTTTACAAACCACAATTTTTTTTTCTTATGTGCTCTCATGGTCTGTTGGAATGCATAACTTTTTTGTAGTACATTTTATAATATTTAGATTGTATTTTCCCTCACATTTTAAATGAGATGGATTTTACTAAAATATTGAAAAGAGGCTCCTCAGGATGGGAGTAAGCAATACTGTAGTTTCCCTAACTATAACTGTGGTCTAAATGTTTGTGCCCCAACCCCGTTGTATATATTGAAATTCTAATGTCCAAACATAATGGTTTTGGGAGGTGAAGTCTTTGGGAGATGCTTAAGTCATGAGAGCAAGGTCCTTATGAATGGGATTAGTGCTCTTATAAAAGAGGTTCCAGAGAGACTCCTAGCCCCTCCACCAAATGAGGACATAGTGATAAGGCACTGGCTAGAACCAGAGAGCGGGCCCTCACCTGTCTATGCTGGCACCCTGATCCTGGACTTCCAGACTCCAAAACTGAGAAATTAGTATTCCAACATGGCAGCTGGCAGGACTGGAGTGAGTGAGTAAAGGAGTGAGAGGGAGAGTGTGTGGATGTGTGTGTGTGTGTGTGTGTGTGTGTGTGTGTGATAGTACCATCACTCAGGAGTCTCAGGGGAGGCAGTTTGGGCTCTCCTGGACAAAGAGCCCCTGCTACCACCACAGGTATTCCCCAGGTGTGGCTCTGACTCAGAAACCTTGCCATTTTGAAGGGTTTACAAGGTCCTCCTTGGGAGGAGGCAGTGGGGAGTGGCAGCAAATAGGTGTCTAGCCTTGCCACCACCCAGACCAGCCCTGGTCCTTGCCTGAACCAATAGGCACCCAGCCCCAGAACCTGTGCATGCAGGCTCTCCAAGAGCACAAGCCACGGCTCGCGCCTTGTACCTAAGTGAACAATAATGGGATCACATGAGCAACCACTGCAGACACCACCCAGACTGTGTACTTACTGGTAAATAGAACACCAGTGGACCCCAAACACCTGCAGCTGACATCTGTGGGAACAGCTCCATGGAAGAAGGTAATGCAGCCCAGAACAGGAACACTCAAGGCATGAGACTCAAGACAGACCCAGCCCCTGGGCTATGGAGTCCCCGCTTACTGGACTCACACTTCAACCTCTCTGACCTCAAACAGGTTGCCAAGGGCCAGAAAGGAACAGTGACTCACATTGACCTGCACCAGAGTAGAATCCAGGAGTCCTGGGATAGACACACCTGAGGGACCATATTCAATAACATCAGAGCAAAATCCAGCAAGCTCCTCAAATAGTGGACCCAAAGGTTTTTGAGTGTGTGTGTGTGTGTGTGTGTTTTGTTTTTTATTTTTGGTTGTTTGTTTTCCTTTTTTCTTTCGTCTCTTTTTTCTTCCATATCCCTAATTTCTCTCTTTCTTCTGATTCTATTCTACTTTTGTCTATTCTTATTGATATCATTAATTTTTGTTATTTTATTTTTTTCCTCACCATTTTTTGGTCTTCTTCTTTCTCCCTTTTTCTTTATATCCCCTCTAAGTATTTGGATGTGTCTTCTAGTATACTTTTTTATTTTTTGTTTGCTTTGTTTTCTCATCTTTTTCCTTCTTAGTCTTTCCTGTTATTGTTGCATTAAGTAATTTGATTTTTGTGGTATGTTTGGTTTGGTTATGTTGTGTCTTATTTTGCCCTGTCTGCACCTATATAACAGCTGGCACTACGACATTGGGGTTAAATCTCACTGAAAGAAAATCAGAGGGAAGATCCCTTCCATCAATAGGACATCAACAAACAAGTCCCAATTGCAACAGGAGATCCAAAATAATGCACACAAGGGGCATTCATTCCTATAGCAACCACATCAGATGAACAAAATGACTGCATCACTGGACGCCTCAAGGGACTTTCTACATAAGGCCATCTCACAAAGTCTTGGAGGCATAACAGTTCTATCTAGTATATAGAAGCACATACAAAAAGACAGCTAACATGGGGAGATAAAGAAACAATCCCCAAATGAAGGAAAAGAAGGAATCTCCAGAAAAAAAAAATGAAATGGAGGCAAAAAACCTATAAGACACAGAGTTCAAAGCAATGGTTATAAATATGTGTAAGGAAATTAGTAAAAATAACAACAGCATGACAAAGGAAATAAAGGCCATGAACAAGAACCAGACAGAAATGAAGAATGATATATTTGACATCAAGAACACACTGGGAGAGGAACCAAGATGGTGGCATAGGTAATCACCAGTACTTGCTGCCTTGCAAAAACTACAACTAAAAGACAAAACAGATATCATCCAGAACCATGGGAAGGCTGGCTGAGTGGAAGTTTGACAACTAAAGCAAAAAGAAAAGCACATTGAGATTGGTAGGAGGTGTGGAGGTGCGTAAGTGTGAAGGTACAGAGGCATGCGCAAAATGGGCTGGCAGCTGGGTGTGCTATTGTCTTTTTCAATTGGGAGGGAGATACAATCTCCTGATTGCTCTGAACTTCAATTCTAGGTGAGACTCTGGGGACCCAGACTCATACCGGGAGAAACTGGATTGTCTGGCATCAGGCTGGAACATGAGGGCAGCTTTCTCTCAGAGGTGCTCACAGTGTTCATTGTTCCTGCACGGGGCCGCAGGACACAGAGACCCAGGGACCTATCTGGGGCAGGGCCAACAGATAGCCAATTGCTGTTTGCACTGCCCCGTGATTCCCTGAGACCCCATCCTACCCAATTTACAACCCCACACAAGCTGTGCACAGCAGCTTTTGCATATGAATGGCCTGGCCTTTTGCAATCTAAAACCTATCAAACTGCAGCTGGGTCAAAGAACTGCAGAACTTCCAAAAGAAGGCCTAAGGCTCAACAGTAGCCTGCATTGTTTCACAGCTGGGCCTTATCTGGGCACCTCCAAACCCCAAACAAAGAGGAGGAATCTGCAGATCTCTCTGTAGCTCCTGCTGGGTGGCCTCACGCAGTGGCTGACTTTGCACCTCCTTAGAGATCCAAGAGCCAGTGTACCCAGTGGTGAGAGTGAGACCACACCAGATTACAACTCTTCAGATCCATAAGAGACACACTCAGGGGGCAGACTCAGTGAGCACCAAAGCCCCACTGAAGCAAGTCTTGCCCCATAAGGGTGTCTCCAGCACAGTATTTCTCCCATTGTAGATGCAGCTGGTCCTCACAGCCAATTGGCCTAGAGGTCAACTCCTCCCAGTGAAACCAACAGCAATCAAGGCTTAACTACAATAAGACTGTGCACACAGCCCACAAAGGGGTTCACCAAGAGCATCCACCGCAGGTGACTGGGGAGGCTGAGCCACTGGGCCCTATAGGACACCTACCACACAAGGCCACTCTATCAACACAGGGAAGCAGCCAAAATGTGGAGACAAAGAAACATGTCACAAATCAAAGAAATGGAGGAAAGCAAACTACTGGATATAGACTTCAAAACCATGGTTATAAGATTACTCAAGAATCTTCTAGAAATCTCTGAGAAATTTAGTGAGACCCTCAAGGATATGAGGAAGGACCAATTAGAAATTAAGCATTCACTGACTGAAATAAAGAATAATATACAGAGATCCAACAGCAGACTAGAGGATTCCAAGAACCAAGTCAAAGATTTGAAATACGAAGAAGCAAAAAACACCCAACTGGAAAAGCAAAAGAAAAAACAACCCAAAAATATGAAGATAGTGTAAGGAGCCTCTGGGACAACTTCAAATGTACCAACAGCAGAATTATAGGGGTGCCAGAAGAAGAGAGAGAGCAAGATATTGAAAACCTATTTGAAGAAATAATGACAGAAAAATTCCCCTACCTGGTGAAAGAAATAGACTTACAAGTCCCAGAAGCACAGAGAACCCCAAACAAAAGTAATCCAAAGAGGACCACACCAAGACACATCATAATTAAAATGCCAAGGGCAAAAGACAAAGATAGAATTTTAAAAGTAGCAAGAGAAAAACAGTTAGTTACCTACAAGGGAGTACCCATACGACTGTCAGCTGATTTCTCAATAGAAACTTTGCAGGCCAGAATGGAGTGGCAAGAAATATTCAAAGTGATGAATAGCAAGAACCTACAACCAAGATTACTCTACCCAGCAAAGCTATCATTTAGAATTTAGGGTCAGATAAAGAGCTTCACAGACAAGATAAAGCTAAAGGAGTTCATGCCCACCAAACTAGTATTATATGAAATGCTGAAGGGTATTCTTTAAGAAGAGGAAGAAGAAGCAAAAGGTAAAGATAAAAATTATGAACAACCAAGTGACAACAAATACATATCTATCAACAAGTGAATCTAAAAATCAAGTGAATAAAAAATATGATGAACAGAATAAACTGGTGAATATAATAGAATCAGGCACATAGAAAGGGAGTTGACTGACAATTCTTGGGGGAAAAGGGTGTAGGGGTTGCGGGAAGAGACTGGACAAAAATCGTACACCTATGGACGAGGACATTGCAGCGGAAGGGCATGGGGTGGGGTGGGAAGCAGGTGGAGGGGAGCTATGGGGAGATGAAAGGGGAACAACTGTAATAATCTAAACAATAAAGATTTATTAAAAATAAAAAAGAATACACTGGAAGGAAATAAAAGTACATTGGCTAAAACCGAGGGAAGAATCAGTGATTTGGAAGACAAGGTAGAAATAAATATCCAATTAGAGCAGCAAGTAGAAACAAGATTTAAAAAGCAGAAAGATAGCTTAAGAGAGCTCTAGAACAACATGAAATGTAACAACATCTGCATAATAGGAATACCAGAAGGGGAGAATGTGAACAAGGAACAAAGAACCTCTTTAAAGAAATAATGATAGAAAACTTCTCCAACCTGGTGAAGGAAAATGTCACACAAATTCAGAATGCACAGAGATTCCCAATCAAGATGAAGCCAAAGAAAACCATATCATAACTAAAATGGCAAATGTTAAAGTCTAAATGTAGCAAGAGAAAGACAAAAAAAAAAAAAAAAATCACCACAAAGGAGTTCCCATTAGAATGTCAGTTGACTTCTCAATATAAACACTTCAGGCCAGAAGGGATTGTATGCAGTATTCAGATTAATAAAAATAGAGGCCCTGAATCCAAGACTACTCTATCCAGAAAGGTTATCATTTAAAATTGAAGGTGAAATAAAAAGCTTTCCAGACAAAAAAGGTTAAAGGAGTACACTACCACCAAACCAGCAATGTAAGAAATGTTAAAGGGGCTGCTTTAAGAAGAAGAAGAAAAAGAGAGAGAGAGGATCACAAGTATAAAGAAAATAACAATGGCAATAAATAAAAACCTATCAATAATAACCATAAATGTAAATGGATTAAATGATCCAGTCAAAAGACATAGGGTGACTGAATGGATGAGAAAACATGGCCCATATATATGCTGTCTACAAAAACCCACCTCAGAAGAAAAGATACACACAGACTGAGAATGAATAATGGGAAAATATATTCCATGCAAATGGAAAGGAAATAAAGCTGGGGTAGAAATATTCATGTCAGACAAAATATACTTTAAAACAAAGGACATAACAAGAGACAAAGAAGGCCACTACATAATACCAAAGGGAATGATTCAACAAGAAAATATAACCCTTCTGAACATATATGCACCCAATATAGGAGCACCCAAATACATTAAAAAAAATCCACAAAATTCTTAATGCATTTTAGGGGAGAAATTGACCACAACACAGTCATGGTAGGGGACTTTAACACCCCATTTACATCACTAGATAGATTTTCCAGACAAAATATCAACTAGGAAACAGAGACCTTAAATGACACACTAGATCTAACTCATATTTACAGAAAATTTTACCCCAAAACAACAGAATATACATTCTTCTCAATCACACATGGAACATTCTCAAAGACAGACCACATGTTAGGGCACAAAACAAGTCTATACACATTCAAGAAGATTGATATAATGCCAAGCATCACAATGACATAAAGTTAGAAATGAACTACAATAAAAAATTCAAAAGCACTCAAATACATGGGAGCTAAATAGCATGTTATTAAACAATGAATGGGTTACCAATGAGATCAAGCAAGAAATTAAAAACTTCCTGGAAACAAATGAAAATGAACACACAACCACCCAAAACATATGGGGCATGGTGAAAGCAGTCCTGAGAGGGATGTTCATAGAATTACAGACCTACTTCAAGGAACAAGAAAAATCCTAATAAACTATCTAACCCTATCACTAAATGAATTAGAAAGAGAACAGCAAGAAAAGCCCAGAGGAAATAGAAGGAAGGAAATAATAAAGATCAGAGTGGAAGTAAATGACATAGAGAATAAAAAAAAATACAAAATATAAATGAATCCAAGAGCTGGTCCTTTGAAAAGATAACAAAAGATTGATGTACCCCTAGCCGGACTCATAAACAAACAAAGAGAGAATACCAAAATAAATAAAATCAGAAATGAAAGAGGTGATATAACAACAATGGACACCATAGAAATACAAAGGATTGCAAGCAAATGCTATGAACAAATTTTTGTCAACAAATTGGATAATCTGAGAAAAATGGACAAATTCTTAGAAATATATAATCTTTCAAAACTCAATCAGAAAGAATCAGAAAACCTGAGTAGGCTAATAATAACTGATGAAATTGAAGCACTAATTAAAAAACTCCCAGCAAACAAAAGTCCTGGACCAGATGGACTTACAGGAGAATTTTATCAAACATTCAAAGAAGAACTAACACCCATCCTCCTTAAACTATTCCAAAAAATTCAAGAGAAAGGAACACTTCCAAGCTCTTTTTATGAGGCCCACATTATCCTAAATCCAAAGCCAGATAAAGACACCACAAAGAAAGAGAATTACAAGCCAGTATCCCTGATGAATACAAATGCTAAAATCATTAACAAAATATTAGCTAATTGTATCCAGAAATATATTAAAAAGATCATACACCATGTTCAAGTGGGATTTATTCCAGGGATGCAGGCTGGTATAATATTCACAAATCAATAAATGTGATACATCACATAACCCAATTTAAGGATAAAAATCACATAATCATTTCAAAAGATGCAGAAAAAGCATTTGACAAAACCCAGCACCCTTTTTTGATAAAAATTCTCAGTAAGGTAGGAATAGAGGTATTATACCTCAACATAATAAAGGCTATATATGACAAAACTATAGCAAACATAATATGCAATGGGCAAAATCTAAGAGCATTTCCGTTAAGAACAGGAACAAGACAAGGATGTCTGCTTTCACCACTCTTAATCAATATAGTACTGGAAGTCCTAGCCACAGCATCAGACAAAAAAAAAAAAAAGATTTGAAAGACATCCAAATTTGAAAGGAGGAAGTAAAACTCTCATTATTAGCAGATGACATGATATTGTACATAGAAGACTCCATCAGAAAACTACTAGATTTAATAAGTTAATTCAGTAAGGTAGCAGGATACAAAATCAACATCTAGAAATCAATGACATTTTTATACACTAATAATGAACTCTCAGAAAAAGATACTAAAAAAGCAATGCCATTTACCATTGCAACAACAACAAGGAAAATAAAACACCTAGGAATAAACTTAATCAAGGTGGTAAAAGACCTATATTTCAAAAAATGTAGGACATTGCAAAAAGAAATAGAGTATATATAACATCCTATAAAATAAAAGAGAAACATGCAAATTAACTGCCCCTCTGCTACGCTCAAGCCACGCCCACAAGCCACGCCCACAAGCCAATCAAGAGCGAGTATAGAAATTAACCCAACTGATGGCGGCGGCCACTGAGCTGGAGTGAGCAGGAGGCTAAGGATGTCCTACTGCAGCTTAGGCCTGCACCCCTCTGGCAAGTGGACATCCCCCAAGGGCTCCCAGGCTGCCAGAGGGATGTCTGACTGCCATCTTAGGCTGATCCTCCGGGGAGTGGGTCTAAGACAGCAGGTGGACATCCCCTGAGGGGTCCCAGACTGCGAGAGGGCACAGGCCGGGCTGAAGGACCCTCCCGAGTGCACAAATTTTTGTGCACTGGGCCTCTAGTATATATATATATATATATATATATATATATATATATATATATATATATATAAAACGTATACCATGTTCATGGATTGGAAGAATTAACATCATTAAAATGTCTATACTACCCAGAGCAATCTATAGATTCAATGCAATCCCTTTTAAAATACCAATGGGAAACTTCACAGAACTAGAACAAATACTCCAAAAATTTATATGGAACCATAAAAGACCCCAGATCGCTGCAGCAATCTTGAGAAAAAAAGAACAAAGTTGGAGGGATCACAATACCATATATCAAACTATACTACAAAGCCATTACAACCAAACAACCTGGTATTGGCACAAGAAAAAGAATATAGACCAATGGATCAGAACAGACTCCAGAAATTGACTCACACCTTTATGGTCAATTAATATTTGACAAAGGAGGCAAGAACATCCAATGGAGTAAAAATAGTCTCTTCAATGAATGGTGTTGGGAAAACTGGACAGACACATGAAAAAGATGAAACTAGACCACCAACTTAAAGCTGCTCAAGTTGGATAAAAGACTTTAATGAAAGGCCCAAAACATAAAAATATTAGAAGAAAATATAGATAGTAAATTTCAGTTATCTCAGCAGAATTTTTGTTGGTACATCTCTAGGGAAAAGGAAACAAAGGAGAAAATAAACAAATGGGACTACATCAAAATAAAAAACTTCTGCACAACATAGAAACCATCAATATTAAAAGGGAACCCACTGTATGGTAGAACATATTTGCCAATGATACATCTAATAAGGGATTAATATCCAAAATATATAGAGTACTCATACAAATTAACAAATAGAAGACAATAATTCAATTAAAAAATGGGCAGAATACCTGAATAGACATTCCTCCAAAGAGGACATACAAATGGCCAAGAGATATACGGAAAAATGCTCAAAGTCACTAATCATGAGAGAGATGCAAATTAAAACCACAATGAGATATCACCTCACATGGCTATCATCAAAAAATCAACAAACAACAAGTTCTGATGAGGATGTGGAAGAAAGGGAACACTAGTTCACTGTTGGTTGGAATGTACCTGGTGTATTGGTGCAGCCACTATGGAAAACATGGAGTTTCCTTAAAAAGAAAAATTAAAAATAGAACTCCTATGTGACCCAGAGATTCCAGATCTGGGAATATATCTTAAACACCGCAAAATGCTAATCAGAAAGAATATATGTACTCCTATGTTCATAGCAGTGTTGTTTACAATAGCTAAGATTTAAAAACAGTCCAAGTGCCCATTAATAGATAAATGGGTGAAAAAAGTGTGGGATATTTACACAATGGAATACTATGAAGCTGTAAAAAAGAAGGGTCTCTTACCCTTTGGGACAACATGGATGGAACTGAAAAATATTATTCTAAATGAAATATGCCAATATGAGGAAGACAAATATCACATGATCTTACTTACTTGTGGAATCTAATGAACAAAATGTATTGACCAATAAAATAAGACATGAAGCATGGAGGCATGGAACAGACTAACACACCTCAATGTGAAGATGAGGGGATGAGAAGAGATAAACCAAAGAACTTATATACTTACTAGAGGCCTAGTGCACAAAAATTTGTGCACTGGCGTGGGGAGGGGGGTCCCTCAGCCCCACCTGTGCCCTCTCACAGTCTGGGACTACTTGGGGGAAAACCACTTGCTGGCTTAGGTCCACTCCCTGGGGGATTGGGCCTAAGCTGGCAGTCAGACATCCCTCTGGCAGCCTGGGAGGCCTCGGGGGATGTCCACTTGCCAGCGGGGAGCAGGCCTAGCTGCAGTCAGACATCCTTAGTGCTACTGAGGAGGCGGGAGAGGCTCCCACCACCAGCGCTGTACTGGCAGCCGTCAGTCTGGCTTGTGACTGAGCAGAGCTCCCCCTGTGGAAGCACACTGACCACCAGAGGGCAGCTCCTGCATTGAGCGTCTGCCCCCCAGTTGTCAGTGTGTGTCATAGTGACCAGTCATTCCCAGTCATTCTGTTATTAGGGTCAGTTTGCATATTACCCTTTTATTATATAGGATAGAGGCCTGGTGCACTGGTGGGGGCCGGCTGGTTTGCCCTGAAGAGTGTCCCAGATCAGGGTGGGGGTCCCGCTGGGGTGCCTGGCCAGCCTGGGTGAGGGGCTGAGGGCCATTGTCAGGCTGGCCACACCCCCTTCAGAGAAGGGGGTCCTGCTGGGGTGCCTGGCCAGCCTGATGGCTGTTTTCAGGCTGGCCAAGGCCCCCAGTAGGGACCCTCACCCCATAACTGGTGCATGGGTGGGAGCTGGCTGGTTTGCCCTGAAGGGTGTCCCAGATCAGGGTGGGGTCCCCGCTGGGGTGCCTATCCAGCCTGGGTGAGGGGCTGATGGCTGTTTGCAGGCTGGCCACGGCCCCCAGACACGCAAGTTCCCAGTGGAGGCTGGCTGGAAGCAGGTATCCGGGGTTTATTTATCTTCTATAATTGAAACTTTGTTGCCTTCAGTGGAGGCCAGAGCCGGCCAGGGCAGGCCTGAAGCTTGGCTTCCTCCATCGTCAGGGCAACCAAGCCTCCTGCATGCTCCAGCTCCGTGGCTGCCGGCCGCCATCTTGGTTGGGTTAATTTGCATATAGTTGCTCTGATTGGCTGGTAGGCATGGCTTGGGGTGTAGTGAAGGTACAGTCAATTTGCATGTTTCTCTTTTATTAGATTAGATTGGCATAGCCCATGGACACAGGCAATACGGTGGTGAAGACTTGGGGGTGGGTAAGGGCTGGGAGGAGGGGGTAAAATGGGGGAAAATGTGAGACATCTATAATACTATCAAGAATAAAAAATACATAAAACAAAAACAAAACTGTGAGACATCAATTTGTGCTCCTAATAAGCTGCCCAGTCTAAGGTTTCTGATAGCACCCCAATTGGACTAAGATATATGCCTTAAAGTTTTGCTCTTTCTTTGTTACCAAAAGGATGGGGGGGGAGTCTATCTGTATAGATTTAAGTCTATTATGGAAATTTTTTGGCCTCCAGTCCTATTCATACCCCACCAGCTCTACAGGCCTCACCTACCTGAATGGTGCTTTCATCTTTAATTATTATATTTTGCTTTTAAGATACATTTTAGAAACTGTTTTCTCCTTTCTACTGCCTCCCACTCTCTGATACTTTGACCTCTATTTCTCCAAGTTAATTTCTGTTCTATTTCATTCTACTCCTGTCATCATGTATAGTTGATTTGTCCAGTTTTCTGAGTATCTGTGCTGAAAATCAGAGGAGGTTGGGGAGGGGGCTACTGAATACTAATTTTCAAGGCCTAGACTCACCAGCACTCTGCTATTTTCCCAGGTTCACACATGGGTTTTCTTGCACTCACATTCACCTTGGAGGCTATGAGAACTTTGCCCAGTATACCCTGTTGTTCTCAGATCTCTCCACTCAGGTTTCAGCTTAGAGTAAGCTATTTCTCCTCTTGGAAATATTTATTACATATGTTCTTTTCCTCCTTGGTTTGTAGACTATGCTATAATATTTTTGCCTCTCAGTTTCTCCCCCAACCTGTCAATTGTTACTGGTCAGTCTAGTAATTTGGCCATATATATACCTGTATTCTATAATTCCTTTACATTCCAATTTGTAAATGTATAAAATATTGAAACTTTCATGTTGAAAGGGTCTCTAGTAACTCCTATAATAAATATTATTTTTCAAATAAAAAAACGCTCACAATTTTTTATGCTTCCCAGGCTTATAGCTACTACCATATGCTGTAATTTTTAATCACTCCATAACAATATATCATATCTCAACTCTCCAAATAGATGGTAAGTTTCTCAAATTCTAGGATAACATCTCATTCCTCTTTAGAATCTTCTGTAAGCATCTGGAATAAAGCTAGGCATGTAGAGTGAATTTATAAGATACTTAGTGAGGTGAAGTTAAATAGACACATTTTTTTCATTTAATAAATATTTATTGATTGCTTCCTGTAGTAGGCACTGCTCAAGGTGCTTGGTACTTTCCAGTTGAGAAATATTTTTTAAACTCTCTGCTTTTCTGCTTAGCATGGGTAGATAGACAATGAAAAATGAATATACCAAACATAAAATATTAAAAGATTAAAAGCATCATGGGAAAAATAGAGCACAGGAAGAGAAATTGGAATAGATGAGAGTATAACTTTTAACAGCATGATCATCATAAAGAGAGTGACATTTGAGCAAAACTTGAAGCAAGTGAAAGAGTTAATCATTGAGATACTTGGGGAGTGTTCCAAGCAGAAAGAACAGCCAGTGCAAAAAGTCCTAAGATAGTAGCACAGCGAAGAGGAATAACAAGAAAATTAATGTGGTTAGAGCAAAATGGATACAGGAAAGAATTGTAGGAGTTAAAATAAAGGATAGACTGAGGGGTGGGCTTATAGAGCAGGAGTTGAAGTTAGATCATGCAGGTTTTTTATGCCATTGTATAGATTTTGGCTTTTACTCTGAAATGGGAAGATATTACAGAAATGGGGGAATAAGGAATGTCATCATATGGCTTATATTTTAAAAAGACTACTCTGACAACTGTGTTGAGAGTGCATGATAGAAGAACAGGGGAAAGAAGGAAGACCAATTAGGGGTTGTTTCAGTAATCTAGGTGAGAGCTGATGGGGGGTTGGCAAGGTGGTAGTTATCGGTAGAACTAACAGGATTTTCTAATATATTGGATATGCAATGTGAGATAATGAATCAAAGATGGCCTTAATGTTTTTGGTTTGAGCAACTGTTAGACTGGCCAACTTATTCTGGTTTGCTAAGAACTCTCTGTTTCCAGCAAATTGGGATATTTAGTCACTCTAGCAACAGAAAGAAAAGCATTGCTCAGCCACTGTGGCTCAGGTGTTGAGTGTTGACCTACGAACCAGGAGGTCATGGTTCAATTCTCAGGCAGGGCACATGCCTAGGTTGCAGGCTCAGTCCCCAGTAGGGGATGTGTAGGAGGCAGCTGATCAATGATTCTCTCGCATCATTGATGTTTCTATCTCTCGCCCTCTCCCTTCCTCTCTAAAGTCAATAAAATATATATTTTTAAAAGGGAGGACCAAAGTTTGAGAAAACAACATACACAAAAAAAAAAGGAAAGAAAGAAAAAGAAAAGCATTGCCACCTCTTGAAGCTGTAAGTAGATTAGATTTTTGTAGGAATACCAGGAGTCCAGTTTTGGACATGTTAAGGTTGAGCTATCTATTAAACTTCCAAGTGGAGATGCAGAACATGTGGTTAGATACACACACCTGGGGTTCAGAAGAGTGGTCTAGACTGGAGATATAAATTTGGCAGCTCTTGACCTACAAATAATGTTTAGAGTCCTGAATCTGGGTAAAATAATTAAGAGAATACATTCTAATATTGAGGTTCAGAGAGTAGAAGAATTGAGCAAAAGAATATTTAAAAGGAGTGAGAATTGAGGTAGGATGAAAACCAATAAAGTGTGGTATTCTGAAAATCAAGAAACTAGAATATACCAAGAAGTGGGGATGAATCAATTTGGTAAATGCCAATGAGGGATCTAGTAAGAAGATGACTGAGAGCTTTACTGGTGAATTTAGTAACATTCATGTTAAACTCTGGTTTGCTGGAGCTTAAAATCTGAAAAGTTAAGTTTGGGTGATTTGGTGGATACAAGAGCATAATTGGGAAGTATAACAACGTACAGGAGGAGAGAAATTGAAAGTAACACATATGTACAATTATTTGAAGGAGTTTCAAAGGAAATTTTCAGAGAAATGGAGAGACAGCTGGCAGGAACTTTAGTTTAAAATTATTTAAAAATGAGAGAAAAAATCCAGCATGTTTGTATAGTATAAGGAATGACCCAGTGAAGGGATAAAATTTGATAGTGTAAAGCAGTGGTCAGCAAACTGCGGCTCGGCAAACTGTGGCTCGGGAGCCACATGCGGCTCTTTGGCCCCTTGAGTGTGGCTCTTCCACAAAATACCGACTTCTGTGCATGGGCCACGAAGTTTCAATCGCACTGTACTTGCACGCCCGCACATGGTATTTTGTGGAAGAGTCACACTTGAGGGGCCAAAGAGCCACATGTGGCTTGCAAGCCACAGTTTGCCGACCATTGGTCTAAAGGAAAGAAAGGAACTGTCAGAGGGGTTTTCTTAATTATTCAAAGAAGCACGGATTCCACAGCAAAATTATTTACAAGACAAATGCAGATTTAAAGGGTCTACACCAGATTCTTACCAAATTTTTTTCAAATGGCAGCAAATAGGCAGGAGTTACCCAAAATAATAACTACTTCATCTACAATCCCTCTACATGAAGTTTTACTCTATCCATATGCCTGCACAGTATAAAGTTATTTAGTGTACAGAATACCTCAAACCTGTTGCATAATCTTCAATGTCCATAAAATGTTTGCATGCTGTTTACTAAGGTTGAAGAAGCACTGAATGTGTATTATAGAAGGCTTTCTAATCAATAAGTATTGAAATAAAAATCAATTTCAGGGTAATTTTTCATCAACCAGAAAATTCCATTAACTCAATACCTTCTTTCATAGAACTGTTATACCCTTTTCTATATTGAAATGGGGTGCATCTACAGTTATACTCTTTAGAATTTTATTTGAACTCCTAGGCCCATGGTCTACACATAAATATATATGTATTTTCTTATGTTGTTCATTCTTATTTTTTGGGAACTATTCAGTAACTATTAATTTGTTTTTGATATTAAACTCCAATACATTTTCTCAGGTATACAATTCTTTACATTGGAGCCCAGTTTGATAACCTCACCTAAACAGAGAGTGCAGTTATCAGCAAAAGGAAGGAAGATAGAAATCAGACCAGATGACAATCCTATCTAATAAAAGAGTAATATGCAAATTAACCATCACTCCTCACTCTGTCAGTCTGTCACAAAGATGGTTGTGGCCACAGAACTGGAGCTAGCAGGAGGCTTGCTTTGCCCCCGGCAATGGAGGAAGCCAAGTTACCCACCTGCCCTGGCAGGCCCTGAGCTCCACTCAAGGCTACAAAGTTTCAATTATAGAAGATAAATAAATCCCAGATACTTGCTTCCAGCTGGCATGGCCTCCGCTCCAGGAGGGGTTGGGAGCCTCGGTTGCCAGGGGCAACCTGACCTGGGCTCTGCTTAAGGCTACAAAGTTTCAATTATAGAAGTTAAATAAATCCTGTGGCTGTGGCCAGCCTGAAAACAGCCATCAGCCCCTCAACCAGGCTGGCCAGGCACCCCAGTGGGGACCCCCACCCTGAAGGGGATGTGGCCAGCCTGAAAACGGCCCTCAGCCCGTCACCCAGGCTGACAAAACACCCCAGTGGGACCCCCACCCTGATCCAGGACACCCTTCAGGGCAAACCAGCTGGCCCCTACCCATGCACCAGGCCTCTATCCTATATAATAAAAGGGTAATATGAAAATTGACCCTAACAGCAGAGGGACTGGGAATGACTGGTCACTATGACACACACTGACCACCAGGGGGCAGATGCTCAATGCAGGAGATGCCCCATGGTGGTCAGTGCGCTCCCACTGGGGGAACTCTGCTCATCCACAAGTCAGGCTGATGGCTGCCAGCACAGCAGTGGTGGTGGGAGACTCTCCTGCCTCCTCAGCAGCAATAAGGATGTCCTACTGCAGCTTAGGCCTGCTCCCCACTGGCAAGTGGACATCCCCCGAGGGCTCCCGGGCTCCCAGAGGTATGTCTGACTGCCAGCTTAGGCCCGATCTCCTGGGGAGCGGGCCTAAGCTAGCAGGTGGACATCCCCCAAGGGGTCCCAGACTGCAAGAGGGCACACACTGGGCTGAGGGACCCCCCCCCCCCCGAGTGCACAAATGCACTGGGCCTCTATTGATTTTATAAGGCACTAACTAACACTAACTGAAACAAGTTTGTCAATATGTCACTAGCATACCATTGCTCCTCAACCTGAAGAAATACCCTTACATGGTGATACTGTTGTGTTGTCATAATAGTGCCATTAATAGCTGAACAGTTTCTAAACAAGACTTACCAGCTGTCAGACAAAAGATACGCACTTTCATTTATAGTTACTTTTTCTCTGTCCTAATTCCAATGTCATGTTATTATAATTATTTAAATGCTTTAGACCACAATCTAAAATACAGATAAGCAAACATGGGAGCCCCAAATAATTTATGTTATATAACAAAAAAAATACATTTTTATTTTTATTTATTATGCAAAGTTTTGTAATCTAGTTAAGGTGCTTAAATTTGCCTTGTTGTGCTGAATACAATGAATTTAAAAAAAAATTCTAGATTTAAAAAGTAACCAGGCCTGGCTGATGTCACTCAGTGGTTGAGCGTTGACCCAGGAACCAGGAGGTCAGGGTTCAATTCCCGGTCAGGGTACATTCCCAGGTCGGGGGCTCGATCCCCAGTAAAGGGTGTGCAGGAGGCAGCCCATGATCAATGATTCTCATCATTGATGTTTCTATCTCTGTCCCCCTCTCCCTTCCTCTCTGAAATCAATAAAAACATATTTTTTTAAAAAATTGGAAGTAACCAGGAATGTTTAAAATAACCAACAGAAACTGCATATTTTTCTCTTGATTTCCTCAAAAACATATCAAAATAAATAAAAAAGAACTAAAAAGAATATATTCATTCTTAATAAAAGTGGTGGTAACATCTCTCCTCCCCTACACTTCTCTCTCTCTCCCTCCCCATTTCTCACACTCATATACACACAGAAAAATATGTGCTAGATATAAACAACTGGATAGCAAATAAATAGAGGACATATGTAGCTTTTTTTAATCTCTGAAAGTAATAAATGAGACAATTCTGAAAGGCACTATGACAACCTCAGGTTGAAGAGACAAGGACTGGAAAGAGGGCAGAAATTATCCCTGAGCAAAGTAGAAATACTCTAATGAGCATCACAAACTCCAGAGGAGGAATTCCTGTCCTGAGCCCCACATTTGGAGTCTCTTATAACTTGTGAATCAGAAACACACAAAGGTACATTCATTAATCTTCATATAAGACCTCTGTCACACAGAGTTCAGTGCTCATCACTGGAACAACACTAAACATTTGCTTTGAGAGTTCCACTCAGATCCCAGGAAAACTCTGGTCCACAGCCCCTGCTGTATGCATCTGACCACCATGAGCGGCTGCAATTTGGGCCTTAAGAGATGGGTGCTGCTTCACAGTTCAAGCAGGATTTTTGTAGTTGGGATACTAGGGAAGAAAAAAAAAAGACAAATTAATTAACTTGTAAAATCTTTTTATCTCATATTCTCTGTGTGTGATATTTCTAGCACAATGAAGATTTGTTTCTCAATAGTGCCAACCATCTATTTTCTTGCTTTTTTTGTTCTTGGTTCCAGACTTATTTACAAACTCATTGCATTCTTTATAACAGTTGCCCACAGAGGCTGAGGACTATTTCACAATATTAGACAATTCACATTCTTCTTATACTTGTGTAAATGTAGATCTGGATGTAACTTTCTTTAGGCTAAATATAGATTCTGGGCATTGGCAACCAAATGGAAATAGAACCCTAGAATTGTAAGTTGTTTTCTTTTAATGAAATACTTACTAAGATATAATTTCTATAGCAAGTACTTTTTGGTCGCACTAGATGAAGGTTTCATCTCATTTGAAAAGCACTTTGAAAGAATTGAGCAGCATTCTGCTATTTTTGGTCTTCTTTAAAATATCCCAGCACTCATGTATTTAATAGAACTGTATAACTTTCGATTTTAAGAGATGGTGAAAGCATGATATAAGTAGAGCAGTTTGGAGAAAACAAAATATTATAATTTTATCAATAAAACGGGTTGTAGGCCCTGACCAGGTAGTTCAGTTGGTTAGATTGTCAAGGTTTCAGGTTGGATATCCAGTCAAGGGACATACAAGAAGCAAGCAATCAATGAATGAATAAATAAGTAGAAAAATAAATTGATATTTCTCTCTCCAATCAATAAAAAATAAAATAAAATAAAAATAAAACAGCCCTAGCCCCATGGTCAGCAAACTGCAGCTCGCGAGCCACATGCGGGTATTTGGCCCCTTGAGTGTGGCTCTTCCTAAGCCTTAGGAGTACCCTAATTAAGTTAATAACAATGTATCTACCTATATAGTTTAAGTTTAAAAAATTTGGCTCTCAAAAGAAATTTCAATCGTTGTACTGTTGATATTTGGCTCTGTTGACTAATGAGTTTGCCAACCACTGCCCTAGCCAGTTTGGCTCAGTAGATAGAGTATCGACCTGCAGACCGAAGGGTCCCAGGTTCGATTACAGTCAAGGGCACATGCCTGGGTTGCAGGCTTAGCCCAACTTGCAGGAGGCAGCCAATAAATAATTCCCTCTCATCATTGATGTTGCTATCTCTCTCCTCCTCTCTGAAATCAATAAAATATATTAAAATAAATTAATTAATAAATTAATAACAAATAATAAATAAATAAAACAGGTTATATGTAATCCCCTTACAAAGCTCAAACATGGTATATTGTTTGGTAGGCCTGTTATAAAAAAGCACTACTAACTGGATGGCTTAAAAACAGAAACTGTCTCTTAGAATTGGAGCTTGGAAGTCCAAGATCAAACTGTGGGTAAGGTTGATTCCTTTTGAGGACCTTGAGTAATAATCTTCTCCAGCACCTTTGGCTAGTTCCTGGTGATTTCTGGCAAACTATGCCCTTCTTTGGCTTGTAGATGCACCACCCTGATTTCTGCCTTCATTTTCACATGACATTTGTCCTGTATGTGCATCCGTGCCTAAATGTTCCCCTTTTTATAAAGAAACCAGTCATATTGGATTAGGGTTATTGGTAACAGTCATATTTCCAAACAAGGTCACATTCTGCAGGACAAGGTAGCAAATTTAAAGGGGTTAAATTTAACAAATAAAGTTCAGGAGAAATGATTCATCCTTTAGCATGTGATAAATTTAGCAGAGTGAATTATTTTTTCAAAATGAAAACTAAGGGCTACAATGCCTAACGAAAGGCTGTCTAATTTGGCTTTACATGCATCACACAAATTATGTGTAAGATCTCAATTATATCATGATTAGTGATTTTGCTAAAATAGATGCAATAGAAATTATTTTATGGAAAAAATTTAAGACTTTGCTAATAATGCAGGTCTTTTTTATTACTCAGCCAAACATTGTTGACTCACCACCAGAGCACCCAGACATGCATAATAATAAAGTCTAATTATTCTCTGGAATTTTGATGACTTTCCAGTCACATAAAAAACACTTTCTTCGTAAGTATATTTTTCTTTTAAGAAAAAAATTTATTTTTATTGAGTTTATACATAAGCAAGTTTTTAAAAAATGCAAAAGTACACAGAAAAATAGCAGTCTCAGAGATTAAACATGGCGGCAGAGTAAGTGGATGCTGCATGGATATGCTCCCAGGAACAAACTGGTATTACAACTAAAATACAGAAAAAACTTCCCAAATAATCAATAGAAAAACTCAAAGGAGAGAACCCTGACATGAGAGGACTGAAAGAGAAGACTTCACAGAGACAAGAGGAGGGGCGGAGGCAAGAAAGGGCTGGCCAGGTGCCCACAGACAGCAACTGAAGTCTCCGAGAGATATCTCAGCTGTGGGCAGTTGCCACTGAGAATTCTGAGATCTAATCCCCAAGCTGGGCCATCCAGCAGAGAGCACCAAAACTGAGGAGGGTACCCACATAACATCTGGCTGTGAAAAGCAGTGGGGCACTGTCTGGCAGAGAGTAACAGCTGAAAATTCAGGCACCGTTTTAAAGGGCCAATGCACAAAATTCCCTGTGGAGCCACCCACCTTGTCTCTGGCAGAGGGAGGATGAAGTGGACTGGAGGCAGAAGCCAAGAGTGGGGACTTGAGGGATAGAGCCCAGTGGGCAGACACCCCAAGTTTCCTAAGCTGAGTCATTCTCTCACGCAGTGGAAGACATCTTTCCCATAGACATTTCCCTTGCCTGGGGGGGAAGATAGTTGACACACCCTATTGGAAAACACTTTGACCTGAGGCCACTTAAGAGATTAAAAATAACAATTAGCCTCCAGGCAGAAGCAACTGCTCCATCCTGCTGAAAAAAACTCTCACCACACCTAAGGATGATTGCCTGGGGGCAATTCAAGTCAGAATTCTATCAGTCTGAGGGCAGAAGTGATCTCTGGAGGCTTTGAATATTTGCCTGATCTAATTAGTCAGAAACAGCCTTTAACACTGTCCTGCACTAGAGATTGAGAGATGTAGAGGATCTACCTAATACAGTGGTTCTCAACCTTCCTAATGCTGTGACCCTTTAATACAGTTCCTCATGTTGTGATGACTCCCAATTTCATTGTTACAAATTGAACATAATTAAAGCATAGTGATTAGTCACAAAAACAATATGTAATTATATATATGTTTTCTGATGGTCTTAGGCAACACCCGTGAAAGGGTCGTTCGACCCCCAAAGGGATCTCAACCCACAGGTTGATACCCGCTGGCCTAATACATAGTCACAAATCCAAACAGGAAGCCAAAATGAGGAGACAAAGAACCCCAAAATGAAAGAAATAGAGAATTCTCCAGAAAAAGAGATAAATGAAGCAGAGATAAGAAACTTATCTGAAACAAGTTCAGAGTAATGATGGTAAAGATGCTCAACAGCATGAAAAAATATATAGTAACTATGAAAAAAGAACAGTCTGAGATAAAGAATGACATAACACAAAAAAAACACATTGGAAGGAATACACAGCAGATAAGAGGAAGCTGAGAACTGAATCAGTGAATTTGAAGGAGTTGAAAATATCACTTAATCAGAAAATGAAAAAACAATTAAAAGACAGGAGGACAGCTTAAGGGAGCTGTGGGACAACATGAAATGTAACAATATTTTAATAAGTATGCCAGAAGAGGCAGAAAGGGAGGAAGGGAAAGAGAACGTGTTTGAAGAAATAATGTAAGAAAACTTTCCTAACCTGGTAAAGGAAAAAAATCACACAAGTTTAGGAAGCACAGAGAGTCCCAAGCAAGAAGAAACCAATAGGCCCATGCCCAGACCCATCATAATTAAAATGCCAAAAACTAAAGACAAAGAGAGAATCTTAAAGGTAGCAAGAGAAAGACAAATTGTTACCTACAAAGGAGCTCTCATTAGGCTGACACCTGATTTCTCATCAGAAACTCCGCAGGCCAGACAGAAATGACATAAAGTACTCAAGGTAATGGAAAGCAAGGACCTGAGACCAAGATTACTATATCCAGCTGTTATGCCCAAATTTCAGGATCCCCAAGAAACCACACCAGGGAGCCAGCCATGTCCTATGCAAAAGCATAAGAGTCTTTATTCAAGCCCGGGCTTGGCTCCCCTACCCTCCTTACTGACGCAGCAGCAAGTGGCAGAGAGAGCTAGCCCTGTGGGAAGAGGGGTTTTATAGGGGGTTGGAGTAAGGGGAGGAGAAAGGACTGTGGGCCCTGCCGATTGGCCAGGTGCAAGTCAGTGTCTTGTTACACAGGATGTGGTCATATCTATGGTGCGCACTTCCCTTGATTGTCATTGGTTAGTTTAAAGAAGTCCTGGGTGTGGCTAGCAGAGGTTTGGGCTTCCGGGAAGAAGCCTTGCCAAGCACATGGCTGCCCAAAAATGGAGGATCCAGGGTAAGATGGAGGGCGTAGCCCTTACCCTGGGGCAAAATGGAGGGTGTAGTCCTCGCCCTTTCATTCCCCACTTTGTCTTGGAACTTCCGGCTCAATCATGAGATGGACTGCATTTCTATTCCACTGTTGCTAGAGGCCTGTACTGGGCACATAGAACTATCAACTGAACTATACCTATATGCTTAATAAATGGTCCAGTATAAGGGAAAGAAACCATTTTAGCTTTAACAACTTCTAATGAAATAGGATTTTTCTTCTTAAAATTCCTCCATGGCTATCCAAAAAACCAAAGTAAGATTAATTTATCTACTGTATTCAATTTGGCCTGATGTTTGCATAAACACAACAAGAATGGTAACCGACCACCTTTGCTGGAATCTCATAGTTGAATCTTAATGTGCCCCGTAGGGCCTGGAAGTCAAGCCATCCAGCTGCCATCAGGCCTGCCTGCAGTATCTGCTGAGTTAGGTGAATCCCTCACCTGTAGCAACTCCACCTGAGCCCACGCTCTAGGCCAGCCGTGGGCAAACTACGGCCCGTGGGCAGGATCCAGCCCGTTTGAAATGAATAAAACTAAAAAAAAAAAAAAAAAAAAAAAAAGACCATACCCTTTTATGTAATGATGTTTACTTTGAATTTATATTAGTTCACACAAACACTCCATCCATGCTTTTGTTCTGGCCCTCCAGTCCAGTTTAAGAACCCATTGTGGCCCTCGAGTCAAAAAGTTTGCCCACTCCTGCTCTAGGCTTTAAGGCCCATCTCAGTAGCCCTTCTACTCGTTGTGGCCCAGAGTGTGTGGGGGTTCCGCAGGGATTCAGAGGCATCCTTATTGCTCCCCTTCTACTCTGACCAACTGCCAGTGATGGTAGGGCATGGGCCTGACACTCCAGCGCCAGCCATCATCAGGGCTCCCAAGCAGGATACCAGGCTTTCTTCGTGGCATTCTTACTGGCTTTAAGTCTTTAGAGCTCAGATAGGGCTTTTTAAAACATGATACTCCAGTCAAAGTTTTCCGGTAATAAAACCACATTTAGGAACCAGTCTTATTGAATCTATGCAAAGAAATGTATTGCCATGACTTATTTAGCATTGCCAAATTTCGGAGGAGTTACATAAGGAGAAAAACATACTGATCTGCTCTAAGATTTTCTGATTTTCCTTGCCAATTCCTTTTCATGGATTCTTCAGAGTTATAACAAAACAGTAACTGTTGGCATTAAACCTTCCTATGCATAACCATGCCTCAGACCTTCTATTCCAAACAGGCCTTTTCCAGCTTTCTACAGTTGAGGTTTGTACTACCCCTGACATGGGCAGGGTTACGTAGGCCTGCAAGACAGTATACAGGCTGCCAACCATCAACTGTCTCTCAACAGAGACCAAAACCTGATGGGCACTCTTCCCTGCCCAGTTGGGCACCTACCCTCTTGGCAGCCAGACACCCTCTACTCTTGGGGTTCACCCCACACAGTCCCCTTCCAGGACAGCCAACATACATTCAAACCTGCAAGAGAATCAAAGGTCAATATAACATATCAATACAATGAAACATAATATTGGCATCATGGCCACTTCAGGCAGCCAAACCCTACTAAAGTCTATTCTTGACCTTCCTATAAATTGTCCTTGTCTCTTTGGAGCCATGTCCATGAAGATGCAGGCATCATCTAAGTCTATTATACGGTATTGTGGGGGCTCCAGGTAGCAGGAGTGATCTCGAGCAATGTTACCAGCATCAGGCAGGTCGAGCACGCCGTAGCTTGAGCTTGAAAGGGTGGCATTGAGCTCGATCGACACTCCATTTGGTGATGAAGTCTTCCCGGGTCATGGATGGGTCCACTGACCGGACGTGAGTGTGATGGACCCAGGTCACGACGCCGTCTACCTTGAGAGCGGTGGGGGTCTTCAGCACCACAGTGTAGGGACCCTTCCAACGTGGCTCGAGGGTCTTCTGGTGGTGCCTTCTGACGTAGACCCAATCTCCTGGTTTGTGCTGATGAGGAGTTGGGGTTGGGCTGGTCTTATAGATGGCACGGAGGCGCGGCCAAATGTCCTCATGCGCCCTCTGGAGCCCTCTCAAGGAAAGCTTGATTTTCAAATTCAGCAAGAAAGTCAGCTTTAAGGTTAGGAATGATAGGGGGTCGCCTGCCAAACATGATTTCATCCCAGGGTGTAAGGGGAGTTCCTTACCCAGTAAAGGGCATACGGTAGGAGAGCCACCCAGTCCCCGCCAGTCTCCATGGTTCCTTTCTACCTGCCCTGAACTCTTGGGCCTCTAGGCACAATGTAATTTCCAATTTGCCCCAATAGCCCTGGTTACTACCTGCGTTACCTGTAAAATAAAGGCTGGTCTGTTGTCGGACCCTATCATAGCCTCCAGTTCTCCCAACTCAACGAGGTTTCGGCCAGTCTCCGAGTCAGATTCCTCCTCTCTTGTAGAACTTCAAAGTCCTGATGGCTTCTAGGTCCAGGGAGAGTGCCCTTTTGTTAACCCTGTTTATTAATTACAGCACTCTGCTTTCTTGCCTTTCTACCAGTTCCCTTTGTAGCAGAGCAGTAACCAGGCCTCTTTCAAGGGAGTACGCTAGAAGGGGATATCAGCCCCTCCTTTGCTAGCAGCAACAGGTATCGAACCCTTTTAATACATTTAACCGGCTTCATTTCCAGCCATTTTTACAGATTCTAGGGCCCGTTGCCTTCCTTTAACCAGCAAGCCAAATGACACTGGCCTGTATTATTTAATTCAGCACAGGCAGGGGGAAGGGCCCATGAAATCTCTGCCCTGAGGAACTGTGAGCCCCACCCTTAAATGTCCCAATCAGACTAGAAAAGCCACAAATACCTTTTAAATCTATCCCAGAACTCCAAAATCCCAACCCAGCACAGAATATCACATAGAAAATCAAAGTTCCCAGCAAACAAACAAACAGAGATGTTTACTAGTTAGGCGGGCCAATTCCACCTCTGACAGAGAGAAAGCGCCCTTGGGGAAAGATCCCAGCGGCCACTCAGGGCACTTTGCTATAGGTCAGAGCACTCAGCCTCAAAGAAATCAAGTATGTGTGTGTTTTTTTCTTCGCAGACTTCCACATTTACATGAACAAATAGAAATAAATAACATTCCTCAGATTAGCAATACATTCATATTTTTAAGAGATACAAACAGAAATTTCACTAGCTGAACAATTTTAAACAACAAAGACACATATTTAAGCAATAAAGACAGATAACATTTCCCATTAAAAACTTTGAATCACCATGGAAGAAAACAAAACAAAACAGAAATAAACAAAAACACTTTTACACAGGCGCATGCCACATTGACAGCACAAAATACCAACAGATCAGTTTCAATTGTGCAGAGATACAGAACAAGTCCTTGAACAGAGGCAGTCAAAAAATCACAAAGGTATTGACTGCGTTTCAAGGTTTGGAATGAGGAATGTAGTTTTCAAAAAAAGCAATTTACAGAAGCAGAGACAGCATGCAATCTAAATTACAGTTTTGGGTAAACACATTATCTAGAGTCCTTGGGTAACCTAGGTTAAACTTAGGCATGTTATCTAAACCACAGTTTCTACCTGAAATAATTGTCATCATACTTTACTTTAGAAATTGGATTACTGCTATCAGTCCCTTTTAAAGACCTTGACATAACCTTTCATTTTCCTTAGTTTAAGGAAAGCAGGGTTTTCTAGATTTAAGAGATTAGCAGTAAAGCTTTGCCTTAAAACTCCACCCCTGAAATCCCAGCCTGCCTTAGTGAGCAGACACTGATTGGCTAAATCAGAGGGAGGGGCCTTTGCTGTTTCAAGATGGAGGCCGCCAGGGGAGCGGCAAGCCATGTGGCTGACATGGCGGCTGCCAAGTCATGCAGCTCAAAATGGTGGCTGTATTGCAGACAAACAGAAATCTCATTAGCTGTTTATATCTTTTCAATTAAATTTAAACTGGTCCTTGCATCAAAAATCTTCAGTTGAGGTCACAAAATCAATCCTCCCTTCTCAATCAGACCAATAAGCAAAGGCATTTAGTTACCACAATTACAGATTTTTTCCCAATTCAATCCAAACCTTAAACTTTTAGCTGGCAAGTCAAAATATTCAGCATTTCTCAATCAGTAACATTTTTAAGAATAAACTTTAAAAATGCAAGACATACTTAACCAACAGATTTAATTCTGTCCTCTAGATTTTTCATGAGGCAAATTAGAGTAAACTTTACTTTTTACTTTCAAGCGGCTCTGGAAAACCACATTTGAGTCTTGCAAAACAGGTTCTGGCCTACCTGGTCTTTTCAGATGTAAATTGACCACATTCTTTCTTTTAAGATTTTGCTACAGGTGTGAAGAGACTAACCCCTTCCTTCATTAGAAATTGCCTTGGGAAGCCAGCCTTAACACCCTTCGTTAGCATTTAAAAACTATTTGTTATTATGGAAATGCCAATCTTTCTGCTAGAATCTAGCTAGCATCTTTTTTTCCTTTGGGTAAATAATCAGTCTTGGGCTCCATCCTGCACATTTGCAAAGAGACTCCAGCTCAAAACTCTATCCAAAATCGGACTATGCGCACATTAGTTTTAAGCCAGCTTTTCTCTTTACATGTGCACAGAAATCCCAGACGCATTTACTTGGGGAGGGGGTGACCTGTTTTCACAGATCCTCACTCAGATGTCTGCCTGACCGAAGTCGTGGAGCCACACAAAGGAGGGGAGAGGGCAGGCCCCCTCCCTCCACACTTGCACATTTTCACCAGACATTCATTCAGAGTTTAAACAATAACAACTTCCCAACTCCTGAGGGAGCTCTACAGCTTCCCCCAATCTCATTGAAATGATCAATCACAATACCCAAAGGAGCAGTCTGAGTCTGTCCCATAACGTCCATCCAGTAAGTCCACAGAGAACAGAAAAAAAACAAAACACACAAACACAGACAAATACAGATTAGACGATGGCCATGCACCAACTGGAGGGAGCGACCCACCTCGTCTCAGATTGAGGGGTTTCTACAGACCTTCCGACTCTGCGGAAGCAAATCTACGCCCCTCCAGATGGAGGATTAGGGCGTCTCCCGACTCCTCCCACCTGTGATCCCCCAGTGCGTCCACCTAGACCGTTTCGGGCACTACAGAATTTCATAAGTGAGCTCACACAGGACAGAACACACAACACAGGACAGAACATATAACACACAGAATACACAACACACAGACACCTACCGCGGTTAGTCAGACTCTCCAGATCGGGGGTCCCTTGAGGGTCTTGGGGATCCCGGACGAGCCCCCAAATGTTATGCCCAGATTTCAGGATCCCCAAGAAACCACACCAGGGAGCCAGCCGTGTCTGATGCAAAAGCATAAGAGTCTTTATTCAAGCCCGGGCTTGGCTCCCCTACCCTCCTTCCTAACGCAGCAGCAAGTGGCAGAGAGAGCTAGCCCTGTGGGAAGAGGGGTTTTATAGGGGGTTGGAGTAAGGGGAGGAGAAAGGACTGTGGGCCCTGCTGATTGGCCAGGAGCAAGTCGGTGTCTTGTTACACAGGATGTGGTCATATCCATGGTGCGCACTTCCCTTGATTGTCATTAGTTAGTTTAAAGAAGTCCTGGCTGTGGCTAGCAGAGGCTTGGGCTTCCGGGAAGAAGCCTTGCCAAGCCATGGCTCCCCAAAAATGGAGGGTCCAAGGTAAGATAGAGGGCATAGCCTTTACCCTGGGGCAAGATGGAGGGCGTAGTCCTCACCCTTTTAGACTCGTGGGATCAAGCCTAAACTAGAAGTTGGACATCCCTCTCACAATCCTGGACCACTGGCTTCTAACTGCTCACCTGCCTGCCGGCCTGATTGCCCCTTACTGCCCCCCCCCTTCTGGGCTGGTCACCCCCTGCTGGCCTGGTCACCTTAACTGCCCTCCCTGCCATCCTGGTTGCCCCTAACTGCCACCCCCCTGCCGGCCTAGTCGCCCCAAACTGCCCCCACTGCTACCCTTGTTGCCCCTCACTACCCCCCTTGCCGGCATGATTGCCCCATCTGCCCCCCCACTGGACTGGTACCCCCCCAACTGCCCCCCTGACCTGGTCGCCCCCAACTGTACCTCCACCAGCCTGGTTGCCCCTCACTGCTCCCCCACTGGCCTAATCATCCCTCACTGAACCTCCCGCCGGAATGGTCGCTCCTAACTGCCCTTAACTGCTGACCAGGTATCCCCCAACGGCCCCCCCTCCCCCCGTGCCAGCCTGGTCGCTCCTAACTGCCCCCCCCTGCCAGCCCAGTTGCCCCCAACTGCCCCCTCCCCACCAGCCTGGTCGCCCCCAACTCCCCTCTTGGCCTGCCATTTTGCCCCTCACTGCCCCCTCCTGCTGACCTGGTCACCCCACTCAGCCTGCTGTTCAGTCGTCCATCAGGTTGTTTTGGTTGTGACGTTCCCTGGCTTTTTATATATTAGGATAATAAAGCTTTAGATATAGGAATTTAGTCATTGGAACTAGAAATTTATCTGTAGATCTAGGAATTCAGTCTTTGAAACTAGGATTTATTTTTAGATCTAGGAATTCAGTCCTTGGATCTAGAAATTTATCTTTAGAAAATTTGTCCTTATATCTTTGAATTTATTTATTTATTTATTTGGTTTAGAACTAGGAGTCTATCTTTAGTTTTATGAATTCAGACTTAGAAATAGGAATTAATCTTTAGATCTAGGAATTCAGTGTTTGAAACTAGGAATTCAGTCTTGGGAAATAGTAATTAATCTTTAGAATATCTAGAAAGGGATCTAATTCTTTTGAGCCCAACAAGTAGAAATCATTGGTTCTTATCTTTAGCTGCACTTTAGAATCAGCTGGAGAGCTTTTAAACTTTGGAAACCCAAGTCACACCCCACACTACTAAATCAGTATTGCTTGGATAGGAGCCAGTTACCAGTAGGTTTGAAAGTTTCATAAATGATTATGATATGCAGTCAAGCAGTGGCTTTCAAACTTCAACACATATCATAATTATCGGCAGGGTTCAATAAAATAGAATCTTGTAATCCAAACCCAATTTCTAATTTATTATGTCTATGTTAGGGCTCAAGAATTAGAACTTTTAAAAAAATTTATTGTTGAAAGTATTACATGTTCCCTTTTCCCCCCATTGACCTAGCCCAGTGGACGGCAAACTCATTAGTCAACAGAGCCAAATATCAACAGTACAATGATTGAAATTTCTTTTGAGAGCCAAATTTTTTAAACTTAAACTATATAGGTAGGTACATTGTTATTAACTTAATTACGGTACTCCTAAACTGGCCTTTGCTAAAAACATCCTCAATCTGATTGAGGTACGTTCTCTGAGGTCGACCCCTTCCAACTCTCCCATCCACACTCGTCTTGTATACTTGTTTCATCTATCTCCTTTCCAAAAACCGACTTCTGCTCATGGGCCACGAAGTTTCAATCGCACGTGGCATTTTGTGGAAGAGCCACACTCAAGGGGCCAAAGAGCCGCGGTTTGCCGACCACTGACCTAGCCTGTTCCTCCACGGTTAATGGAGTGGAGACTCCCCTACCCCAGGCCTTCACCACTCTATTGTCTGTGTTCATGGGTTATTTCTTTGTTGATACTAATGTTACTGATCCAGGGACCACACCAAAATGGAAAACACTAGTTTAGAAAGTAAGCTTAATAATAAAAAGATTAAAAGTGAGTCGTGGAGAATTAAGTTTAACTTCCATTAGATTTTTCAGTATTGTCTATTTTACATGTTGTTGAATCATTTTAGTGGATATAAAGTTAGTATTTAAAATATCCTTGAGAATAGTAATCATAACTATTTTAATATTTTCTTTTGTTTCCAAAATTAATTCTTTTATTCAAATTCACTTTCCCCTTTTTTATATCTTGGTGTTTTGTTTTGTTTTTAATTCTTTCTCATTCAAAAGTGTAGATGAGTTGTGGATCAACAAGTTTGGAATCTAAATTCATGTCATTAACTCAAATGAGAGTACCTACATACCTGGCAGTAATCATAGTGTGTGCTGATGGAACCCTGACCACAGAATTTGTAGCCATACAGAGGGAAGATGAGCAGCTATAGCAGAATGGGCTCTCTGTTAAGCGATGAAGACAGTGTGTCTGCCAAGTGCTAATGTACCTATCCCTCACAGAAGCTCTACATTAAATAGAACCCTGCTTTTCTCTGGCACCAGGACTCATTATGGGAGTCTCAGGTGTCTACTTTGGAGAACTACATGAAGGAAGTTACTGGCTTTGCTACTCCACAGCCAATCTTTTTTCTTATAACAGTCTGCATAATGATATCGCTCTCCCTCACCACCCCTCTCCAAAAAAAAAAGAGAAAGATAAGGATTAAGCAATTTACTAAAAAACAAATCAGGGAATTAGGGAAGAAGATCAAACTGTACAGAAGTAAAGCTCACAATTAAAAAAAACAACAATAAAACAATGAGAGACAGAGAGAGAACAGGGGAGGGGGAGGGAAGGAGAGAAGAAGTTGAGAGGAGAGGAGAGGAGAGGAGAGGAGAGGAGAGGAGAGGAGAGGGGAGGGGAGGAGAGGGAAAGATAGGGGCAGTGGTGTTCTCTCTATTGGACTGTTGCATGCTCATCTTCCTCTCATGTACCTCATAATTATATTGTATGATTTAGAATGTGATTGTATTAGTGCTAGATCCTGTTGCTTGAAATGAAACAAAGGCATAATTCAGAACTGATTGGCTATACCATTGTCACTGTACTAATGCTGGTTTCATTGCACTGGTTCGTCTTCCCTCTCACATCACCTGTTGCCACTTGAAATATACATGGGTTCATTATGGTGCCAGGTGGTAATGTGGGAATGTTTTGAGAGGAGTTAGCTTGAAATGCAGGCATATAGGGCAGGGGTCCAGTGGAAAACAAAGGCAGGTAAAACATAGGCAGGGGCAGACATGGCAGTTTGAGCCAGCCTAACCACAGGAACCAACCAAGCAGAAATAATAAAATTATTCTGGACTCAAAGCAGGAGGTATGGGAAACCAAGGGAGAGCCTGCAGTAAACAAGATGTATGAACACATAGAAACAGAAAAACTTCAGCATAGGAACAGAGAAAGAACACATAGAAACAGGGAAAATTTAGGCCCGTTGCTGGGCAAAAACAATTGAGGGAATCAATCTGGTGACGACACCGATAGACATAGAAGCAGGCTTGTAGCAAATATATACTCCTGGACTACAAGGCTTTAATGGGCAGCCCATTTTTGGGTCCCCCGCCCCTTGTGGAGAGTCTGAATCTGCTTGTAATAAATTTTCCACACTTTTGATTAAATCTTCTGGTCCACGTAGCTCATTCTTCGGTGTCGCGACACACGATCCCGGGGAAAAACCTCAGCTCATCGTTTCTATAGAAGACATATCTATACATCTATATTAATATCTACATCTATGTCTACAAAATTTGAGACTGTGTAATAGTGAGAGAAGTTAACTTGAAACGCAGGCAGATAGGGCAGGGGTCCAGCGGGAAACAAAGGCAGGTAGAACATAAACATGGCCCTAATATGGAGCCCTGACTGAAGTACCATAATATGGAACCCTGACTAATATATGGATAAACCTTGAGCTCCTTATGCTAAGCAAAATAAGCCAGTCACAATAAAACAAATACTGTTTAATTTTATTTATATGAATATTTTGAGTATTCAAATTTATATAAACATAAAGTGGGTAGAGGGGGAAGTAGAAAATTGTTTAATGAGTATAGTTTCAGTTTTGTGAAATAAAACACTTTTACAGGTTGGTTGCACAGCAATATAGATATATTTGACACTACTTAACTATAAACTTAGAAATAGTTAAGATGGTAAATTTTGTATGATGTTTATTACCACAATTAAAAAAAAGAAGAAGCCCTAACTGGTTTGGCTCGGTGGATAGAGCGTTGGCCTGCAGACTGAAGGGTCCCAAGTTCGATTCTGGTCAAGGGCATGTACCTTGGTTGCAGGCACATCCCCAGTAGGGGGTGTGCAGGAGGCAGCTGATCGATGTTTCTAACTCTCTATCCCTCTCCTTTCCTCTCTGTAAAAAATAAAAAATATATATTAAAAATTTTTTTTAAAAAAAATAAAAAAAGAGAAACAAAACAAAAAGCAACAACAAGGTGTCAGTACCTGTCTGTTTTTATTGGTTCTGAAACAAACTAAGGAGTTAAAATTGGGAAATGTTTCCTATGACTTCAGTGGCAAGAAGAGGCATAAGTCAGAATGGATACCCAAATTGAACTGAATCAACAATTTCCAGGTTGTATAATAAACAGTATCAAGTAAACACACAAAAAGCCAAACAAATGAGATATTCTCCTATACACAGTATGCAAAAAGGCATGAAGCATAAGAGCAGGACTAATACTTCTATCCTATTATCAGTGGCAAGTCCTCATGAGGTCTTTAATCCACTTAAGTCAACACAGGATATGTGGCAAAACTGTAGTGTGTTCAGAAAAAGTACTTCATAAGAACTAAAAGTATGTATTACAGCAGGTGTGGGGAACCTTTTTTCTGCCAAGGGCCATTTGGATATTTAAAACATCATTTGCAGGCTATATAAAATTAACAACTTAAAATTTATGTTGCTATGAAAAAAGCTCCTAGATTTATTGAATTCTGAGTCTTGCCTGAGGTTGCCTTGGCAGGATCAGACCAAATGATATGGTCTGTGGGCCAGACATTCCCCACTCCTGTATTATAGGAACATTAAACAAGTGGATAAGTTAAAAGTTTACATATAAAAGATAAAATAATCCAGATTCATTCATGTATAGACTAGAGAGCTAGGGAAAATTACAAGATAGGAATTTTCCAACAACTATTTATTTCAACACAGAATTGAAGGCACAGACCTCAATCTGGCAAAAGATTTTCCTGGGAGTAAAAGCAGATAAGCCCTGACAAAGAGAATGGTAGACTATCCTTACAGGCTGTGTAACAAATAAGTTTGTACCCCCACTTAGTCGTTTAAACAACACACATTAACCATTTATTATTTTACTCTTTCTGTTGAGCCTGGTTTACCTGGCTTCTTTGCTCAGGTTCTCACAAGACTTACATCAACCCATCAACCTGTTGGCTGAAGGTACAATCCTGATATCTTGGAGTCCTCTTACAAGCTCACTAGTTATTAGCAGAATTCAGTTATTTGCAGCTGTAAGGACTGAGGCCCATTGGCTACCACATGACCCTCTCCACACCACAACAATTTGCTTCTTCAAGGCAAACAGGAGAGAGTCTTGCTACTTCTTATCTCTTACCTCTAGACCAGTGGTTCTCAACCTTGGCTGCACATAAGAATCACCTGGGAATCTTTTTAAAATCCTGATTTCCAGGCCTCATCCTCCGAAAATTCTGTTTCTTTGTTACTAATGTTGTGGCCCCACCCCATAACAAAGAGACAGAATTTCCTGAGGATGAGGCCCAGAAATCAGGATTTTAAAAAGATTCCCAGGTGATTTTAATGTGCAGCCAAGGTTGAGAACCACTGCTCTAGAACCTCTTTGAGAAGGCTCTCCTGATTAGTTCAGTCCCACCTGGATAATACCTCTTTTGATTAATTCAAAATCAACTGATTAAGGACACTATTCACACCTGTGAAATCATTTATTTGTTTGTTTACTTATTTATTTTTAATCCTCACCCAAGGATATGTTTATTGATTTTAGAGAGAGAAAAGGGGGGGGGAGAGAGAGAGAGAGAGAGAGAGAGAGAGAGAAACATCGATGTGAGAGAGACACATCAATTAGTTGCTGAGGACTGACCCTGAAATGCAGGTACCTGCCCTTGACCTGGAATTGAACCTGAAACCAGCCAGGGCTGAAATCACTTTATTTTTATTATATAATAAAAAAAGAGTCATGGAACTAATATCCCATGATAGTCACAGGCCTCACTACATTAATGGCGATAGGATTTTGCAAGGCTTGTGCATAAAAGGGCAGGACTCTTGGAGACCATCTTGGAATTCTTCCTACTATACAATCTCAATTTGGCATACCTGACCCCAAACGATAAGTCTTTTTGTATAATTACTGGGTATTTACCCTAAATATGGGCTAGATGAAAGTCCCATTCATTTCTATCAATAGTACTTACAGCACATTTTCTCAAGAGGAAATATTGTGGATAGGCCAGCTTAGCATGGAGGTAGGACGGTCGACACTTAGAATGTTTGAAGGAATGCCATATGATCATACCTGCTTAAAGATGTCCTCCCAGGCTTGCAATGAAATCTGACACCAGCTTCAATAGAATCTTTCTACACGATTTATCTCCAGAATTATACCCAGTTAATGGTCAATAGGTCACTGAGTTGGCTAGAATGGGTCAGAGGGGTCACTGATTTGAAATCAGTGTTGATGATACTCCCTTACAGAAAAACCACAGTACTTCTGGACTGATATTAAAATGTCCATGCATGTGCGTCTCCTAAAGTAATATTCGTTAAAGCATCACACTAAAATCTACGTTGACTTCAAAACCAAAATATCACTATAATTTTCCCTTTATCAAATCTTTTTTTTTTTGTAGCTATTTCTTTTTTTTTTTTTTTTTTTGGTTTTATTTTTTAAATGTTTATATATATATATTTCTCCTTTTTTATTGCTAAAAGTATTACAAAGAGTGTTACATATATCTCCTTTTTTTTCCCCACCCTTGACAATCCCCCGGCCTCCCCTACCCCCCAGTGTCTTATGTCCATTGGTTATGCTTATATGAATGCATACAAGTTCTTCGGTTGATCTCTTACCCCCCCTCCTGCCCCCCAACCATCCCCGGCTTTCCTGCTGTAGTTCGACAGTCTGTTCGAGGCAGCTCTGCCTCTATATCTATTTTTGTTCAGAAGTTTATTATGGTCTTTATTATCCATAAATGGGTGAGATCATGTGGTATTTTTCCTTCATTGACTGGCTTATTTCACTTAGCATAATGCTCTTCAGTTCCATCCATGCTGTTGCAAATGGTAAGAGTTCCTTCTTTTTTACAGCAGCATAGTATTCCACTGTGTAGATGTACCACGGTTTTCTAATCCATTCATCTACTGATGGCCACTTAGGTTGTTAGCAGATCTTAGCTATGGTGAATTGTGCTGCTATGAACATAGGGGTGCATAGATTCTTTCTGATTGGTGTTTCTGGTTTCTTGGGATATATTCCTAGAAGTGGGATCACAGGGTCAAATGGGAGTTCCATTTTTAGTTTTTTGAGGAAACTCCATACTGTCTTCCAGAGTGGCTGCACCAGTCTGCATTCCCACCAGCAGTGCACGAGTGTTCCTTTTTCGCCACATCCTCTCCAGCACTTGTCATATGTTGATTTGCTGATGATAGCCATTCTGACACGTGTGAGATGGTACCTCATTGTTGTTATGATTTACATCTCTCGGATGATTAGTGACTTTGAGCATGTTTTCATATGTCTCTTGGCTTTCTGAATGTCCTCTTTTGAAAGGTGTCTATTTAGGTCCTTTGCACATTTTTTGATTGGATTGTTTATCTTCCTTTTGTTGAGTTGTATGAGTTCTCTATAAATGTTGGAGATTAAACCCTTATCAGCAATAACATTGGCAAATATGTTCTCCGATGTAGTGGGCTTTCTTGTTGATTTGTTGATGGTTTCTTTTGCTGTGCAGAAGCTTTTTATTTTGATGTAGTCCCATTTGTTTATTTTCTCTTTAGTTTCCAATGCCCTAAGATCTGTATCGGTGAAGAAGTTGCTTTGCCATATGTCTGAGATTTTGTTGCCTTTGGATTCTTCTAGTATTTTTATGGTTTCCAGTCGTATATTTAAGTCCTTTATCCATTTGGAGTTTATTTTTGTTTATGGTGGAAGTTGGTGGTCTAGTTTCATTTTCTTGCATGTATCTGTCCAATTTTCCCAACACCATTTATTGAAGAGACTATCTTGATTCCAGTGTATGTTCTTGCCTCCTTTGTCAAATATTAATTGAGCATACTGGTTCGGGCCGATTTCTGGGCTCTCTATTCTATTCCTTTGATCTATATATCTGTTATTGTGCCAGTACGAGGCAGTTTTGAGAGCAGTGGCTTTGAAATACAGCTTGATATCTGGTATTGAGATCCCACCTACTTTGTTCTTTCTCAGGATCGCTGCAGCTATTCGGTGTCTTTTTTTATTCCAGATGAATTTTTGGAGAGTTCATTCTAGGTCTGTGAAATATGCCTTTGGTATTTTAATGGAAAGTGTGTTGAATTTATAGATTGCTTTGGGTAGTATGGACATTTTAATGATGTTGATTCTACAATCCAAGAACATGGTATGTTCTTCCATCTGTTTATGTCTTCCTCTATCTCTTTTTTCAATGTCCTGTAGTTTTATGAGTAGAGGTCTTTTACCTCTTTGGTTCAGTTTATTCTGAGGTAGCTTAATTTTTTGGGTGCGATGGTAAATGGGATTGTTTTTATAATCTCTCTTTCTGCAAGTTCACTATTGATGTATAGAAATGCCATAGATTTCTTGCCGTTAGTTTTGTATCCTGCTACATTGCCGAATTCTTTTATTAAGTCTAATAGTTTTTTGATGGTGTCTTTAGGGCTTTTTATGTATAATACCATGTCATCTGCAAATAAGGACAGTTTTACTTCTTCTTTTTCAATTTGGATGCCTTTTATTTCTGCTTCTTCTCTAATTGCAATGGCCAATATTTCCAGTACTATGTCAAACAGGAGTGGTGAGAGTGGGCATCCCTGTCTTGTTCCTGATCTTAGGGGAAATGGTGTTAGTTTTTGTCCATTGAGTATGATGTTGGCTATGGGTTTGTTATATATGGCTTTTATTATGTTGAGGTATGATCCTTCTATTCCCACCTTGCTGAGAGTTTTATCAAAAATGGGTGTTGAATTTTGTCAAATGCTTTTTCAGCATCAATTGATATGACCATGTGGTTTTTTTCTTTCAATTTGTTTATGTGGTGTATCACGTTTATTGATTTGCGGATAATTGTACCATCCTTGCATCCCTGGGATAAATCCTTCTTGGTCGTGGTGTATGATCTTCCTGATGTTCTGCTGGATCTGATTTGCTAAGATTTTGTTGAGGATTTTGGCATCTATGTTCATGAGGGATATTGGCCTGTAATTCTCTTTCATTGTGTTGCCTTTCCCTGGTTTTGGTATTAGGGTGATGCTTGCTTCATAGAATGAGCTTGGAAGTATTCTTTCCTCTTGAATTTTTTGGAATAATCTGAGGAGGATAGGTTTAATTCTTCCTTGAATGTTTGGTAAAACTCCCCTGTGAAGTCGTCTGGCCCTGGGCTTTTGTTTGCTGGGAGCTTTTTAATGACTGCTTCAATTTCTTTCATAGTTATTGGCTTATTGAGATTTTTAGATTCTTCCTGATTGAGTTTTGGAATGTTGTATTTTTCTAGGAATTTGTCCATTTCCTCCAGGTTGTCTAGTTTGTTGGAGTAGAGCTGTCCATAGTATTTTTGAACAATCATTTTTATTTCTGTGGGGTCTGTTGTTATTTCCCCTCTATCGTTTCTGATTTGGTTTATTTGGGTCCTCTCTTTTTGCTTCTTGGTGAGCCTGGCTAGAGGTTTGTCAATCTTGTTTATCCTTTCAAAGAACCAGCTCTTGGTTTCATTGATTTTCTGTATTGTTTTTTTTGGTCTCTATGTCATTTATTTCTGCTCTAATCTTTATTATCTCCTTCCTTCTGCTCACTCTGGGGTTTTCTTGTTGCTCTCTTTCTAATTCTTTGAGTTGTAGAGTTAGATGATTTACTACCATTTTTTTCTTGTTTTTTGGATAGGCCTGTAGAGTTATAAACTTCCCTCTCAGGACTGCTTTCATTGTGTCCCATAGGTTTTGGATTGTTGTGTTTTCATTGTCATTAGTTTCCAGGATGTTTTTAATTTCTTCTTTGATCTCATTGGTAAGGCAATCAATATTTAATAACATGCTATTCAGCTTCCAATTGTTGGAGTATTTGGGGTTGTTTTTATTGTAGTTTATTTCTAATTTTATGCCCTCGTGGTCTGAGAAGATGCTTGGTATGATTACAATCGTCTTGAATTTGGCGAGACTTTGTTTGTGACCCAATATGTGGTCTATTTTTGAATGTGTCCCATGATCACTTGAGTGGAATGTATATTCTGTGGCTTTGGGGTGAAGCTTTCTGAATGTCTATTAAGTCCATCTGATCTAGTGAGTCATTTATGATTGCTATTTCTTTGCTGATTTTTTGTCTAGAGGATTTATCCAGTGATGTCAGTGGTGTATTAAAGTCCCCTACTATGATTGTATTGTTGTCGATCTCTCCTTTGATATCTTCCAGGATTTTTTTTATGTATTTGGGTGCTCCTGCATTGGGTGCATATATATTTACCGGGGTTATAACTTCTTGTTGTATTGATCCCTTTTGTAGTATAAACTTGCCTTCCTTATCTCCTGTTTTGGCCTTCACTTTGAGGTCTATTTTGTCCGATATAAGTATTGCTACCCCAGCTTTCTTTTCCTTTCCATTTGCCTGAAAGATGTTTTTCCATCCCTTCACTTTCAGTCCGTGTGAGTCCCTTCTAATGAGGTGGGTCTCTTGTAGACAGCAAATATATTGGTCATGGCTTTTTATCCATTCAGCCACTCGATGTCTTTTGGTTGGAGCATTTAGTCCGTTTACATTTAAAGTTATTATTGAAAGGTACTTGTTTGTAGCCATTTCTTTTTTGTGTGTGGCTGTTTTCTTTCTGAGCTTTTTATTTCTTCTTTTTTACACCAGTCCCTTTAGCATTTCTTGCATTGCTGGCTTGGTGGTGATAAACTCCCTTAGCCTTTTTTTTGTCTGTGAAGCTTCTTCTTTCCCCTTCAATTTTGAATGATAGCCTTGCTGGATAGAGTATTCTTGGATTCAATTCTTTGCTTTGCATCACTTTGAAAATTTCTGTCCATTTTTTTCTGTCCTGATGTGTTTCTGTTGAGAAATCATTTGATAGTCTGACGGGGGATCCTTTGTAGGTAACTCTCTGTTTCTCCCTTGCAGCCTTTAAGATTCTCTCTTTGTCTTGTACATTTGCCATCGTTATTATGACGTGTCTTGGTGTGGGTCTTTTGGGGTTCATCTTGTTTGGGACTCTCTGTAGTTGTGTAACATTTTTCTTCCCCATATCTTGGAAGTTTTCTGTCATTATTTCTTCAAATAGATTTTCTAATCCTTGCTGCTCTTCTTGTCCTTCTTGCAGCCCTATTATGCGTATGTTACTTCGTTTCATGTTGTCCCAAATCTCCCTTAGGCTCTCATCCTACTTTTTAATTTTTTTCTCCAGTTGCTGTTCAGATTGAGCTTGTTTCTCTGCCTTATCTTCTAACTCACTAATTCGGTCCTCTGCTTCTTTTAGTCTGCTGTTGAAACTTTCCCTGGTGTTTTTGATTATAGCTATATCACTTTTCATTTCTTCCTGACTCATAGGTTGTTGATTTTCTCATCCATCTGGTGAATGAATTGTATAACCATTATTCTGAATTCTTTTTCTGTCATGTTGCATGCTTCCAATTCATTAATTTCCTTTCCTGGCGACTCCTCATTGTCTTTCCACTGGGTGTTGTGTCGTCTCTTCATTCTGATTATCTCCCGATGATTCAAACGTCGAGTTGCCTGGGCCTGGGCCGTGTGCAGTGGGAGCCTCCCACAACCCTAGTGTCACTGAAGAGCTCCGACACTAAGATGTGTGGTTGTTGTGGGTTGGTTTGTACCAGGCTTGCTCAGAGTCAGGGTTGCCAGCCCTCAATGTGACCTCGTGTGTGCCCTTAGAATCAGGGACCCTGCCTGCACCGTGCTGAAACAGAGACCCCCCTGGGGCATGTTGAGAGTCAGATCCCCCTAGCTTGTGCCAGGAGTCAGATTTTCCCAGGAATCCAGTATCAGAGTCTCTGTTGCTTTTTGCGACCTCACCTTGAGAATCAGGTTCCCTGTGTGCCCTTGCACCAGGAATTGGAGTCACTGGCTCTTAGTATGAATGCACAGGGAATCAGGATCTCAGGCGCAGGTGATAAGAAACACAGTCAAGTCACTGGTGCCTGGTGCTGCCTCCTGCCCAGAGAATCGGGGTCCCTGGGCCTGTGCTCCGTGGGACAAATTCCCGGTGTTCGCACAATTGCTCCCAGCCCAGTGCTCCTAGATCAGGCAGTGCGAGCAGGACCAGTTCCCGGTGTTCGCATGATTGTTCCTAGCCCAGGCCTCCTGAACCCAGCCCTAAGCGGGATCAGTTCCAAGGTGCTCACGCACTTCCAGGCTAAAGTTCCTGTGGCAGTGCTGAGGCCCCAGCAAGGGGTGGGTCTATCAGGTACTATGGCGTTGCCCGAGCCTGCGGGAAGGGAGGATGGGCTCTGTTACTCACAGATCTGCCGCGGGATTTCTGAACTTTTGGTGTCCGCAGGTCTGATGCTGTGGTCACAGGTTTCTGTCCCCAGTGGCTGCAGGGTCTTGGTATGCGTCTGAGATCTGACTGGGTGGTGCTGAGGCCAGGATCCTAGTCTCAAGCAGCTCTGTTTCCCAAGATGGCGTGGTCGCTGTGCCCATACCGGCTGCCCAGGAGTGTCTGCGCAGAGAGCGAGGCTCCTCCGCCTAAGACTGCCCGGTTTAGCAGCCCCTTAGAAGACCTGCAGAATCTAACTGTCCCTAGCTCATACACACACACCACACATGTCCACACACTCCTCTATCACTTCCTTGTACTCTCACACTCTCTCCCTCCCTACCTTCCTGCTGATCACCATTTTTTCGGAATGCCCCTTTGTCAAATCTTATATTATAGCATTGGGATTATTTTATTTCATGTTGTTCCCATATCTCCTAATTACCAATGCACAATGAAATGATGAGAATTGTACTATTCCCTTTAGGAGTCATTTTTTATTTGTTTGTTTCAAATACAGTGGTGAAATTATGTTACATTTTCTTTTCCCCAAGGGGAAATTCCTTAATTTTGTATAATAAATGAGGTGTCATTTCATTATTTATAAATCTCAGAGATTCATCATTTGGTATATTACTTTAACTCAGTTATATTATTTTCTTCCCTCTAATAAAGAGCAATGTGTGGTATTGACTAAAACATGACAATTATCCATTTTATATATTTTCATATTTACATGATAGAGGAACATAGCATGATCCAGAGCACACATGATGCTCTCTATTAGGAAAGAAAAAGCCCATGTTTATATAAACTACTAGAGGCCCAGTGCATAAAATTCGTGGACGGAGGGGGGGAGTGGAGGAGGGGGAAAGTCCCTCAGCCCGACCTACACCCTCTCCAATTCAGGAGCCCTCAGGGGATGTGCTACTGACAGCTTGGGCCCACTCCCCATGATTCTCTGCTCTCTGTGGTGCCTGCCTGCTCCACATCACTGGAATGGGCAAGTTTGCCACCGCCACTGCCCAGCAGGCCCTGCTGGGTGCTGCCTGCAGCCCCGCTTGCCTGCTGGGCTCACATTGCCGGGATGACGCCGGCAGCGTCCTGCCCAGTCTCTATGGGTGCCGCCATCTTTGTCGCAGAGTGATGGCTAATTTGCATATTACTCTTTTATTAGATAGGACTAGAGGCCCGATGCATGAAATTTGTGCAAGGCGCTTGACCCTCACAGCCCTGGCGGCTTCCCTCAGCCTTCACAACCTCCATGGTTATCTTGGCCCTTGCAGCCCAGGCTTCGTCCAGACGGACATCTGGAAGGTCATTTGGCTGTCTGGTCTAATTAGCATATTTATTATTATTATAGATTACTTTCAAGATATGTAGTGAGTTCTGATAAATTGCTGACTCATTTTCCTAGCTGATTGTGCATGTGTCTTTCATACTATTTAAGGAAAGTGACCACATTGTATATATTTTTTTCTTAGAGTCTGTTAAAGTAATAATACAGGAGGCATCTATATTTATAAAAGCCCAGTGACCAGAATGGCGGAATGACCAGAATGACCAGAATGACTAGTCGCTATAATGTGCACTGAGCAGGCAGACAGGTGAGTAGTTAGGAGCAGGGAGGCAGGCAGGCAAGTGGTTAGGAGTGGGCAGGCAGGCAGGCAGGCAAGCAGTTAGGACTGGGCAGGCAGGCAGGCAAGTGGTTAGGAGGGGCGGGCAGGGAGGCAGACGAGCGCTTAGGGGCAGGTCCCAGATTGCAAGAGGGATGTTCCACTGCCAATTCAACAGTCAGACATCCCCTGAGGGGTCTCGGATTGTGAGAGGGCGCAAGCTGGGCTGAGGGATCTCCCCACCCCCGATCCATGAATTTCGCGCACTGGGCCTCTAGTGTTATTATAACTAAACCTATAGCATTTTTATTATCAACTTATATCAAAGACAATCTGGAACTCTTTTACACATAATATTTTCACATTAGTGAGCAGTTTTATATTACAGAAAAAATATTTGTAAGCATTTTTACTTGGCCAGGTCACTGCCACTGTGTCACATTTTTTTTTTCTTATTTTATACTAGAGACCCAGTGCATGAATTCGTGCATGGGTGGGGTCCAGAAGGTGATGGGGAGGGCCGGGATGTTATTGGCTCTCCAGGCGGGTGGTGGGATGCACTTGCTGGCCTGGGATCTGGATCTGTCTTGCTGATGTTCACGCTGATTGTCGGGAGCCACCTGGTGGCTGCTTTTATATCCTTTCTTCCTTGCAGAGCATCTAGGGAGGGGAAGCGACCAAGGAGCCCAAAGCTGACTTCCGGGAGGCCGGCAGCGCTGTCAGTATCCTGCCGGTGGTTCTGGTCTGTTGGTGCCTGGCCCATTCTCCAGAGATTGGACCTGCAGGACTACTGAGGGAGTGAGTGGCTGCCACTGGGCTGGTGGGCCGCCAAGGCAGGTCTGTCAGCTGAGCAGTACTCCCACTGTGGGAGTGCACTGACCACCGGGGGACAACTACTGTGTTGAGCGTCTGTCATTTGTTCAGGTCATTCTGGTCATTCAGTCATTCGGTCACAATGGTTGCTTAGACTTTTATATATACAGATGAGCTTATTTAGATGAAATTGCATTGCCTTCCTCTCCTCTAGATGACAGATATGGTTTACTACCAGGCCACTTAGTGAGGCCTACTAAATAATGCCCTAATATGTACAGTAGCATAATTTGAAAATCACAATATTACTAACTCATAACACATGTTAATATGCCCAGTTAGTTCAAAGTCTAGCCTTGTACAGGTGATTTTATATCTCATTTTAAAAATCTTCTTTATTGCCTCCCCTACAAACAGTTCACCTGATTATCTCTGAACTATTTTAACATTTTTTCATACTTTTATGAGATACACAGCTATATATTACAATTGAACAAATAAACTAAAAAGAAGGAATCAAACTTTTAGCTAATAATAGTGTTGCATCAACCTGTACTTAGAAAATCTATCAACTAAATTAGGGAATGCAATTCTCTAATTGTGACTTCCTTTCCCACATTTCCTTATCACTTCCTTGTCAGGGCCAGCCTGACAGGTTGAACTGGTCTGAGGTAGGGAGGTCGGAATTAAGAAAAGAAAAGAAAGACAGGAGAGCGGGATCCGGAGGACTACAACTCAATCGAGGAGCTGCAGCAAGTTTATTAACCACGCAATGCCTTTTATACACAAGACTCTAAATAGGAGGTCTGTCAAGAGGAATATATTCTTTGTTCCTCTTAATCTCTAAGGGAGAGACAGAGCAGAAGGACAAATTCTCGGTACAGCAAATCTCAGTAAATAGTTACAGACTTCTTGGTAAGCCATGAAAGGCTGTTCTCATTCTACAAAGGTTGCTCTCATTTTGCTGATAACCGCCATCCAAACAAGTCTGGGAAAACTGTGTGGGTAAGGGTCCCAGCCTTGCTAGCCTCTTCAGGTGCAAGGACCGTGTCAGCTTACACCCAGTCTCCAATACTTCCTCCCCCAGGCTATACTGTTATTATTCACTGATGTGGATCTTCTTTAAAATCCTGGTAGACTGGTAGCTCCTGACACCCCACATATTTTCACTGGCATCAATTGATATCAGCATGAGGGAGTCTGCCATGGGTGCCTTTCTAAATCTCCTCTCAAAAGCAGAGAGGATGAAACTGTCTCAGTAAGCATAATCAAATCCTCAGACTACATACTCCAGTGTTAGTGTACAATGTGGGTTTTAAGGAATACTTTCTTGTCATGATTAATATGAAGGCTACATACATCTACTAGGTAAGAACACCCCTCAACTCTGAGTAATTTAATAATGACTTTCCTGCACATCTGTTTACAGTAGGAGAGATATTCACTACCCTGAAGACTCCAGGGGTAAAAATCCTGCTAAATTTTTCTGCTTTGCACTCTAATCTCTGTTTGACTGTTCTGGGTCTTATCTATTGGTGCAGCCCCCAATTCAACTTTATCCTAAATACTTTGTAGCCCCAATTTTAGTTGATAACTTACGTGTACAGATATATTGAGTTTTTCCCAAATTTTATGAATAATCACTAATCATTGATGCTGGTTTATATTAGTGGTTTTAGATGGCAAAATTTTTTAGGACTAGAGCTACAACTGCAACTGAATAAAAGCAAATATAGCATCGCAGAGCCCTATTAGCTACCATCCGACTTAGAAAATTCTCCAAGAATAATTATCAGTGAATGATGAAAATGACAATTTAATGCATTAGAGCAATCCATAAAGTAACCCCAAGAGGAAAAAGCTACATCAGAAGTGTAGCTAAATCTGTAATAGTATAATACATTTCTCCTATAAATTTCTGATGAAGGGAACAAGCAGAGTATAACTGAAACAAAGCAATTAAAAAGTGCTAAAGGTAGGCACATAATGCAATATACAGATCATGTATCATAGCAATGTACCCTTGAAACGTGTATGATCTTATTAACCAATGTCATCCCAATATTTTTAAAGTGCAAAAAGATACGGCCAGTAGTCCCAAAAAACAATATTTTTATAATTATTACCTGTTACAAATTCTTAATGGAAACTAAGATTTAGAAATATATGGAAAGCTCTGGAGAATTTCCATTTAGTATTAGGTAACTAAAATAAATAATTGAGTTAATTATGAAGTGTTACATGTATTATTTGAGTTTTAGATTCAACTGCAAACATTATTGAAAGAGATTATTGAAAGCATAAGTGTTTTGACTGAACTTAACACTATTAATTTTTTTCTAACTCAAATAGTTATCTGTTTTTAAAGGTCATAGTTTGTAAGTTGATTGCATAGTCAGCCACAAAATTCTATAATTAAATCACAAATAGTTAGAGTTAGTGATAGATCCTATTGCCATAAAAATATCCTAAAGAAAGATTTACATGTATTCTGCCCATTCTCACCACTCCTGTTTGACATAGTACTGAAAGTGCTAACCATAGCGATCAGACTAGAAGAAGAACTAAAAGGCATCCAAATTGGAAAAGAAGTAAAACTGTCATTATTTGCAGATGACGTTATATTGTACATAGAAAACCCTAAAGAATCCATCCAAAAACTATTAGATTTAATAAATGAATTTGGCAATGTAGCAAGATACAATATTAACACCCAGAAATCTAAGGCTTTTTTATACACCAACAATTAACTCACAGAAAGAGAAACAAACAAACAAACAAAAACAATCCCATTTACCAATGCAACAAAAAATTAAGATACCTAGAAATAAACTTAACTAAGGATGTAAAAGACCTGTACTCAAAAAAACTATAGGACATTGAAAAGAGAGATAAAGGAAGGCATAAACAAATGGAAGAACATACTGTGTTCATGGATTGCCAGAATCAAATATCATTAAAATGTCTATACTACCAAAAGCAATCTATAGATTTAATGCAATCTCCTTTAAAATAATCTATGGTCATTTTATACACTAATAATGAACTCACAGAAAGAGAAGCAAAAAAAAAAAAATCCCATTTACCATTGCACCAAAAAAATTAAGATAACTAAGAATAAACTTAACTAAGGACGTAAAAGACCTGTACTCGGAAAACTACAGGATATTGAAAAAAGAGATAGAGGAAGCCATGAACAAATGGAAGAATATACCATGTTCATGGATTGGTAGAATCAACATCATTAATATGTCCATAATACCTAAAGTAATCTATAAATTCAATGCAATCCCCATTAAAATACCAACATCATATTTCAAAGACCTAAAACAAACTCTCAAAAATTCATCAGGAATAAAAAAAGACCCCGAATATCTGCAGCAATCTTGAGAAAGAAGAACAATGTAGGAGGGATCACAATACCAGATATCAAGCTATACTACAAAGCCATCATAATCAAAAGAGCCTGGTACTGGCACAAGAACAGGCAAATAGACCAGTGGAACAGAACAGAGAACCTAGAAATCGACACAACCCATTATGCTCAATTAATATTTGACAAAGGAGGCAAGAGCATACAATGGAGATAAGACAGTCTCTTCAATAAATGGTGTTGGGAAAACTGGACAGATATTTGCAAAAAATGAAACTAGACTACCAACTTACACCATACACAAAAGTAAACTCAAAATGGATAAAGGACTTAAATGTAAGATGGGAAACCATAAAAATCTTAGAAGAAGCCATAGACAGCAAAATAGCAGACATTTGTCATAGCAATATCTTTACCGATACAGCTCCTAGAGCAGGGGTCCTCAAACTTTTTAAACAGGGGGCCAGTTCACTGTCCCTCAGACCATTGGAGGGCTGGACTATAGTTTAAAAAAACACTATGAACAAATTCCTATGCACATTACATATATCTTATTTTGAAGTAAAAAAACAAAATGGGAACCAATACAATATTTAAAATGAAGAACAAGTAAAGTTAAATCAACAAACTTACCAGTATTTCAAGGGGAACTATGGGCCTACTTTTGGCTAATGAGGTGGTCAATGTCCGGTTCCATATTTGTCACTGCTAGTTGTAACAAGTGATGCAAGTGTGCATCAGTTAGTCTAGATATGGTTGGAGATTTCAGATGTTTCATTCTGGAAAAAGGCTCTCCTAACTTCAAAAAAAAAGGCCTTACTAACTGCAAAATAAAAAAATAAAAAAATAGACCTCTTAACTTCAAAAAAAAAAAAAAAATCCTAACTTGTTCTTACCTCAGTCCTCAGGCAGCAGCAGGCTCTGCACAGGCAAGTTCATGACTTATCCGATCACACCCGAGATTGAGAGGAGGAGTCGAGAGACAGAGAGAAGGAGGGGAGTCAGAGAGTGCAGCGCAAATTCCACACATGCGCACTGTGGGCCCGGGAGGAGTCGGCTGCTAAGCAACAAGCAGCGGCGGCAAAAACACCCGGCGGGCCTGATAAATGTTTTTGGCGGGCCGCATGTGGCCCGAGGGCCATAGTTTGAGGACGCCTGTCTTAGGGCTATGGAAACTAAGGAGAAAATAAACAAATGGGACTACATCAAAATAAAAAGCTTCCACACAGCAAAAGAAACCATCAACAAAACAACAAGAAAGCCCACTGCATGAGAGAACATATTTGTCAATGTTATCACCAATAAGGGTTTAATCTCCAACGTTTACAGGGAACTCATACAACTTAACAAAAGGAAGATAAATAATCCAATAAAAAATGGGCAAAGGACCTAAATAGACACTTTTTGAAAGAGGACATACATAACGCTGAGAGACATATGAAAACATGCTCAAAGTCACTAATCATCCGAGAGATGTAAATCATAACAACAATGAGGTACCATCTCACACCTGTCAGAATGGCTATCATCAACAAATCAACAAACCACAAGTGCTGGAGAGGATGCAGAGAAAAAGGAACCCTCCTGCACTGCTGGTGGGAATGCAGACTGGTGCAGCCACTGTGGAAAATAGTATGAAGTTTCCTCAAAAAATTTAAAATGGAGCTCCCATTTGACCCAGTAATCCCACTTATAAGAATATATCTCAAGAAACATGAAACACCAATCAGAAAGGGTATATGCACCCCTATGTTCATAGCAGCACAATTTACAATAGCTAAGATTTGGCAATAGCCTAAGTGCTCATCAGCAGATGAATGGATTAAAAAACTGTGGTACATTTACACAATGAAATACTCCACTGTAAAAAGAAAGAACTCTTGCCATTTGCAACAGCATGGATGAGCCTGGAGAGCATTATGCTAAGTGAAATAAGCCAGTCAGAGAAAGATAAATATCACATGATCTCACTCATTTGTGGAATATAATGAACATCATAAATTGATGAACAAAAATAGATACAGAGACAAAGAAGCATGGAACAGACTGTCAAACTATAGTGGGAAGGCAGGGGATGGTTGGGGGTTGGGGCGTGGGTAAGAGATCCACCGAAGGACTTGTATGCATGCATATAAGGATAATCAATGGCCACAGACTTTGGGGGGTGGGAGAGGGGATGAGAGCATGTGCCTGGGGATGGCGGAGGCCGCAGTGAGGTCAATGGGGGAGGAAAGGAGACATATGTACTACTATGTGTAATACTTTAAACAATAAAAAAATAATAATAATAAAATAAAAATGGAGTCAGGTTATTTACTTTTCAGTATGTTAAGATCCTTAACCAATAAATAAAGCTTTTTCCTTTTTTCCTCTTAAACACAAATGAAGTGTGGACTTTTAGGGATAAAGATAGAAAATAATAAATAACTTGTTTTTTTCAGTACATAATCACAATTTCCAGATTTTATCTTTCATTAATTCCATTTGTCCAACTCAGTTTTAAAAATAATAAGAAGAAAAACAAACTATTTTTAGAGCAGCATACACTAGGTTTTTAGTTTTCTTTGATGACTTCTAAAATTCCTTTGATATCAACTCCAAAAAAAGGCATTTTCATCCTTAGAAATGTGTTTTAAAACAGTATACCTTGAGAATTGTAGAATTGGATATTCTCAGCTGCAACTGTGAGAAAAATATGGGTACAGAGATGAAGCCTTAAAGTAAAATTTTAGAAGCTAGCTAAGGAGGAGATTTAGTGTCAGAAACTAATCAGCTGGCCAAATAATAAAGAGGCCCTCTCACAGGATAGCTTGAAGCCAGTTGAGTTATTTGGGAGATGGAAAGGCCCACATGACCAGTGCATGGATGGTGTGCACATGGCACCTCCCCCCACTGTGCTGTCCACTCAGCTCTGCCAAATGTGTGCTCATGATTCAAACTGACAAGAACCTTGCTCCATCCCTGATCCAGAAAGAAAGTCATGTCAAGTTAAATATCCTGATTTCTACACAGGAGCAGGGTTGCCAGAAACAATGGGGGGAACTCAGAATGTGCTCTCAATCAGCAAGAGGCCTTGGGCCCTGGCATGGCTGCTCTCAGGGCAGTGAGAAGTGTAATTGTAACTTTAATGTCATTGCATTTTTTTTAGAAGAAATGCTGGTTTTGTCATTAAGTGGTTTTTTTTGCTTTTTGTTGTTTTTTGTTTCCCCCTGGACTTTGAATATAAATGTGTAATATAAAATACTTATCTTTTTTTAAGGAAAATAAAATAACTAATTAACAAAATTTCCCCCAAAGAACACATTCAATCAAACCTGGAAATGTATGCATTAAACTCTATTTATGCCATGTAGAGAGCCACTGTAGGGTGTGGGTATAAAAATAAATCTTTGGTCTGGAGGAAACCAACACAGCCTAAAAGGAGGGACACTGTGCATTTCTTAAGAAGATGTCTGGAGATCATGGAATTTGAAGGCGATCTTTCCTTCAGATTGGCATTTATTTCCTACTAGAGGCCCGATGCACGAAAATTCATGCAAGAGTAGGCCTTCCTTCCCCTGGCTACTGGCACTGGCTTCCCTCTGGCACCCAGGACACCAGCTTCCCTCTTCTGGCTGCCAGCAGGCACCCGTAACCCGGGTTGCTTCCCTCAGGCCACCCGCAGGCACCCAGGATCTGGGTTGCTTCCCTCCAGCCCCGGCTTTGTCAGGAAGGATGTCTGGAATGACATCCAGAAGATTTCCAGTCTAATTAGCATATTACCCTTTTGTTATTATAGACTACAGTCCTGATGCACGAAGAGAGAATCTTAAAGGTAGCAAGAGAAAGGCAAACTGTTACCTACAAAAGAACTCTCATTAGGCTGACACCTGATTTCTCATCAGAAACTCTGAAGGCCAGATGGGAATGGCATGAAATACTCAAGGTAATGGAAAGCAAGGACCTGGGACCAAGATTACTATATCCAGCAAGGCTATCATTCAAAATAGACGGTCAGATAAAGAGCTTCCCAGACAATAAAAGGCTAAAGGAGTTCATCACCACCAATCCAGCATTACAAGAAATCCTAAAGGGACTGCTGTAATGAGAAGAAGAAATTGAGAGATAAAACTAGGCATACAGAATTAAAATGGCAATAAATAAGTACCTATCAATAATAACTTTAAATGTAAATGGATTAAATGTTCCAATCAAAAAACATAGGGTAGTTGAATGGATACAAAAACTTTAACCCAAATATATGTTGTTTACAAGAGATCCACCTCAGAACAAAAAACTGAAGAAAGTGAAGACCCCATAGAGACTGGTAAGAGGGGCGGAGGCATGAATGGGTTGGCTGGGCTCCCACAGGCAGCAACTGAAATTCCAGACAGATATCTCAGTTGTGGGAGATTTCTCTGAGAAGGGTACCCACATAACATCTGGCTGTGAAAACCAACAGGGTAGCTGTCTGCCAGGATGAGAGTGAAAGAATGGAAAAAAATTTCCATGCAAATGGAAAAGAAAAAAAGAAGCTGGGGTAGCAATACTCATATCTGACAAAATAAACTTCAAAATGAAGGCCATCAGAAGAGACCAAAAAAAAGGTCACTACATAATACTAAAGGGATTGATCCAACAAGAGGATATAACCCTGGTAAGCATATATGCAGGCAATGTATAAATAAATAAATAAATAAATAAATAAATAAATAAATAAATCTCTTGTCTGATAAAAGAGTGATATGCAAATTAACCATCACTACCTCACTTCATCACAAAGATGGTGGCAGCCATGGAGTTGTAGCAAGTAAGAGGCTTGGGTTGCCCTGGCGATGGAGGAAGCCAAGTTTCCTGACTGCCCTCGGCGACCCTGAGCTCCACTAAGGGCTACAAAGTTTCAATTATAGAAGATAAATAAACCTCACATAACTGCTGAAAAAAGAAAAAAAGGAGTGGTTGGGAGCTTGGGTTGCCGGGAGGCTTGGCCAGCCTGAATATGGCCCTAAGCCCCTCACCCAGGCTGGCCACACTCCCATGGGATGAGGGTCCCAAATGGGAGGCTTGACCAGCCTGAAAACAGCCAACAGCCCCTCAACTGGGCTGGCCAGGCACCCCAGTGGGGACCCCCACCCTGAAGGGGGTGTGGCCAGCCTGAAAACAGCCATCAGCCCCTCACCAAGGCTGGCAAGGCACTGCAGTGGGGACCCATACCCTGAAGGGGGGGGTGGCCAGCCTGAAAACAGCCCTGAGCCCCTCTCTGAGGTTGGCCAGGCACCCCAGCAGGACCCCCGACCTGATCTGGGACACCCTTCAGGGCAAACCAGCTGGCCCCTACCCGTGCACCAGGCCTCTATCCTATATAGTAAAAGGGTAATATGCAAATTGACCCTAACAGCAGAATGACTGGGAATGACTGGTCACTATGACACACACTGACCATCAGGGGGCAGATGCTCAATGCAGGAGCTGTCCCCTGGTGGTCAGTGTGCTCCCACAGGGGGAGCTCTGCTCAGCCACAAGCCAGGCTGACAGCTGCCAGTACAGCGGTGGTGGTGGAAGCCTCTCCCGCCTCCTCAGCAGCACTAAGGATGTCTGACTGCAGCTAGGCCTGCTCCCTGCTGGCAAGTGGACATCCCCCGAGGGCTGCTGGGCTGCCAGAGGGATGTCTGACTGTCAGCTTAGACCCAATCTCCCGGGGAGCGGGCCTAAGCCAGCAGGTGGACATCCTCTGAGGGGTCCCAGACTGCAATAGGGCACAGGCTGAGCTGAGGAACCCCCCCGCCCGAGTGCACAAATTTTTGTGCACTGGGCCTCTAGTGGTATCATAAAGTACAAAAATCGCATTCTACATAAGGCGGGTTCTCCATACCCATCCAGTTCTTACTCCAGGGCCATCCAGCTGTCACTTTAGAAGAAATAGAATCCCAATAGCAAAAAATAGAAAGTCAACCTCCCAGAAGCCTCCGCGCAGAGACTGTTGAGAACTGCAAAGGTGGCACCACATTCTTCTGTCCTACTCTTTCCTCCTCTACCTGCTCCCGGGCTCCTCCTCAAGCCCCTGCTTGGCACCTGTCCCAGGACCTTAGTTCCCCTTCCCATGGCAGCAGGACTGATACTACTGGCCTCAGATGACAATGGGTCACCACCTGGGGGTAGGGGTGAGGGAAACCCAGCTTAGCCCGGATGCAGCCCCTTGTCCAATGGGCAGCACTGGCAACAGTGGCAGGATCTGTGGCTGGGGAAGTAAGCTGCATGCCTACTTTCTTGCTGCTGGTACTCAGGGAGGCAGTGGGAGCAGAGTTACGTGGCATCCCATCATTCTTCAGGGCACTTAGGAAGTCAGGAACTTTTCTTAAGAAAGTTCTGGAGTGTGCTCTATGCCTCTTCTTCATCTTGTTCTTCATCCTGTCACCTGGATATGCCATCTTGGATAATGAGACCAGGAGTGGAAGGTTCCACAGGGTTTCATGGAACAGAGCTGTCCCATTAGCAATGGAAAGAAAATATGGAGAGAAGAAATAAAAATTTACCTTGTTTATAAATATATATATATATACTGGAGGCCTGGTGCACAAAAATTTGTGCACTCTGGGGGGGTCCCTGAGCCCGGCCTGTGCCCTCTCACAGTCTGGGACCACTCGGGGGATGACCACCTGCTGGCTTAGGCCCGCTCCCCGGGGGATTGGGCCTAAGCTGGCAGTCAGACATCCCTCTGGCAGCCCAGCAGCCCTCGGGGGATGTCCACTTGCCAGCAGGGAGCAGGCATAAGCTGCAGTCGGACATCGTTAGTGCTGCTGAGAAGGCGGGAGAGCTCCCGCCACCACTGCTGTACTGGCAGCCATCAGCCTGGCTTGTGACTGAGCAGAGCTCCCCCTGTGGGAGCGCACTTAACACCAGGGGGCAGCTCCTGCATTGAACGTCTGCCCCATGGTGGTCAGTGTGTGTCATAGTGACCAGTCATTCCCAGTCGTTCTACTGTTAGGGTGAATTTGCATATTCCCCTTTTATTATATCGGATAGAGGCCTGCTGCATGGGTGCGGGCCAGCTGGTTTGCCCTGAAGGGTGTTCTGCATCAGGGTGGGGGTCCCGCTGGGGTGCCTGGCCAGCCTGTGTGAGGGGCTGATGGCTGTTTGCAGGCTGGTTACACCCCCTTCAGGGTAGAAGTCCTCACTGGGGTGCCTTGCCAGCCTTGGTGAGGGGCTGATGGCTATTTGCAGGCTGGCTACGGCCCCCAGCCACCCAAGCTCCCAGTGGAGGCTGGCTGGAAGCAGGTATCTGGGATTTATTTATCTTCTATAATTGAAACTTTGTTGCCTTTAGTGGAGGCCACAGCTGGCCAGGGCAGCTGGGAAGCTTGGCTTCCTCCATTGCCAGGGCAACCAAGCCTCCTGCTTGCTCCAGCTCCGTGGCTGCCATCTTGGTTGGGTTAATTTGCATATAGTCCCTCTGATTGGCTGTTGGGAGTGGCTTTGGGGCGTAGCGATGGTAAGGTCAATTTGCATGTTTCTAGTTTATTAGATTAGATATATATCCTATCTAATAAAAGAGTAATATGCAAATTAACCATCACTCTGTGACAAAATGGCAGCACCCATAACGGCTGGGCAGGATGCTGGTGGCGTCACCCCGGCAATGTGAGCCCAGCAGGCAAGGGGGGCTGCAGGCAGCACCCAGCAGGGCCTGCTGGGTGGTCGTGGCGGCGACTAGGGAGCAGGCAATCAGGGCCTGCAGTCAGCACCCATCAGGGCCTGTTGGACGGTGGCGGAGGCGACCAGGGAGCAGGCAAGTGAGGCCACAGGCAGCACCCAGAAGGGCCTGCTTGCCCATCCCCGTGGTGTGGAGCAGGCAGGCCCTGCAGAGAGCAGAGAACCACGGGGAGTGGGCCCAAGCCATCAGTAGCACATCTCCTGAGGGCTCCTGAATTGGAGAGGGTGCAGCTTGGGCTGAGGGACCTCCCCCCGCATGCATGAATTTCGTGCACCGGGCCTCTCGTATATATATATATATATATATATATATATATAGAGAGAGAGAGAGAGAGAGAGAGAGAGAGAGAGGGAGATAGGTGGGCAAAAGTAGTTTTACAGTTGTGAGTACGCAAAACAGAATTAGTAAAGCTATTGTAATAATGGTAAACTACATGTCTTTTTCCATATGAACAACTGTAAACTCTCTTTTACCTAAGTCATATAAACAGAATCCTGGAAGGATAAGTAGGCATTAGCCAAGAGAAGAATAGTCTACACATTTATAGAACATATCCAAAACACCTGAAGTGTCAAAAGGCTTGTCACTTCAGAGAAAATTTAAAATATTTTAGGTAAGTCATTACAACAGTTAACTCTTAATGTCATTGGATCCAAAACAGGTCACCATTATTTCGTGTGGGTGGCAAAATCTGCCTACCTTTAGCTACTAGAAAACCAGAAGCTCTAGGATGACCTTCCAACTCTAGGCTACTCATCAGGTTGTTCTGTAATGGTAACATCTTGAACCACATTAGTCACCTGATTGGATCCCCAGGGTCTGAGGATGGAGGATAGGAGGGATTTTTTTAGTATTCTCATTTAATCAAAATACTATATTAAAAAAATTTTTTTTGACAAGAAAGAGATTTCTGTAACCAAATTGTATTTTCTCCAAAAAGTAATGACTTCTACAGCAGGTTCACAAAAATCCATCTATTATAGTTGTGTGAGGTCATTTTGCACTTCTATGTCCAGAGTGCTAGCATGATGGAATACCAGCAGCCAGAGTTGTATTTCTTGGCAACTCTTTTAGCTTCACCCATTTTTTTTTTTTGCCACAATCATTAAATCAGTGCTGCCCCTTAATATTATTTGAGAAATATAATTTTCCCTTTTGAATGAAAGTTCTAGTTGAATTTCATTTTCTTATGGGTACACAATATGTCCTCAAGATTATTTTAATTCTACTATTTCCCAAGATTCCAATTGTCATCAAAATATTAAGGTTCTTGAATAGCTTCCTTCTCTTGTATAAAAGAAAAAATTGTATGCAATGTTTGCTCTTTGCTTTACAAAGGACTTACACACTCTTGTCTTGATATATGTGATATATGCAGTGTTTACCCACTAGCTGTTTCTGCCCAGGGAGAATTTTTATGACAAACTACCAAATGCTAAAACAGTATTTATAATGTAACTACTGATATGCCATTATTTATACTTCAGTTCAGTAGGAAACATTGGTTCTATGATAAATAAACTCGTTATCCAATCATTAGTTTATTGTAGCCACATTGACAAGTCATGCCACAGGCAATACAATATCACTAATGGAATGAATTAATTTATCTTTTTCAAAGGGACATTGGGGAATTGGAAATGTGTGTTTTATAGCAACACTCCAAATAGAAAATACATCTAATAATTCAAGCAATTAAGTTTATTTTACTCAACAAATATTTATTGAGCATTTCTTATGTTTCAGGTACTTTTATAGAAAATGGGAGTAAAAGTCTACTTGGGTGAAAGAAAGCAAGGAAAGGAAATAAAGACTAGGCAACTCCAAATTATGATAATTATTATGAAGAGAGAAGGAAATAATAAAAGAAAGAAACTCAAGTTAATAAGAATAAAGTTTGACCAGAAGTTTCCATTTCATAAGGTGACTACAAAACATTTTACATTGTTTCAAGGCCCTTTTCTACTATAAAAGTCATGGTGATACGTTGGAACTCAATAAATTTCTTATAATTAACATTTTTTACCCATAAAAATAGCAAGTTAATGTAATTTAACCTAATAACTAATAACCTGAGAACTAATAACAGATAGAATTTTAATAGCTAGGATTTTTATATTAAAGTTTTATTTCAAATATATAATGTCTCAGCCTGAATTATGGAATATTCAGGGGTTTGTTTGTTTTTCAGACCGTGTACCTAGAGGGATGAAAACCTATTATTCTGCAGGTCATACAGATATCTCAGCAGTGTTTCCAGTCCATAAACAGGTTTCTTAGGACATGATATCTGATGATGAGGGTTTCCAGGATTGGAAAGGGCCCTGGGAGCTTTTATAAACAATGCAGCCCCAGCTAGAGCACTGCAGCTAGAATGCTAGCTGGAGGGCTTCCAGGCTCCAGTGGGAACACAATGTCCTCGGAGGCACTTCTCCTTCCCACTCAGCTCTGCCGGCTGCACAATATATAGCATGTCATTTGACCTCTCCTAGCCTAGTGTTTTAACCTTTCAATGAGAGTAATTTCCCTACTTTGCAATGGTTGTTGCAAGTATTATAGATATAGTTTAATAATACCATATGTACATTCAATTCTTGGTAAAGTAAATTCAGCCTTACACATTTGGTTCTCAAGAGTGGAATAGAGAACCAGAAAGAGCACTTTTCAAAGACTTAGGAGAGTACACCTACTTCAGTATTAAAAGGACATGTCCAGTGTGAGTAAGCACTGGCTAAGAGGTGTGAATCTGTGCTTCCATGGGTCTCAGATCTTTTGCATCTCTTGTGGTGTAAGCATCTTGACACCTTGAGTTATTTTTGTAGTGTTTAAGATAATTGCTTCTCTTTAAGTACAATTTATTGAATCTGTGAATCAAAACAAGAAAAAATGATTTATTCAAAAGCTGTTGGAAAAAAATTGGTTCTGGATTTATTAAGAGATGGGATTTTAGTTTCCATGGTGAGGTTGTTATAAGATAATTTCAGGAATAATTTTGATATTAGTGAATCTGGCTCTATAAGTAATTTTATAGCAGAAGATGCAGCTCTAATGTAAGATTTGTAAAATGCTCCCAGCAGTGTCTGTCAAACTATTGATGATCAACATAGTTATGTTCTCCTTGAGGAAAAACAAAACAAAAAAAACAAGCTACTTATTCAGGTAAGGGATCCGGAGCTAGTGTGTCTAATGGCCACAGTTTAAATTTACCTGGACAGTGTACTTCCTTGGTGAAATTTTGCACTTTTTAAGCTTATTCTTGTATGTCACTGTGTTCTGACCAGCACAATGACTTATAAATGATGTCTCACACACTGGAAGGATTTGAACAAATTCATTTATTCAGCATATATTTCTTGGTTTGTGAAAGAATGTAGGGGGTTAGCAGACTGACTCTGTACCTAGTTAATCAGTATCCCTAATGCACATTCTTGTTAGCCTATAATTAAGTCACTGCCCCTTCCTTAATTATCTGGTCTTGCAAGACATATTTACCTAAATACTCCTAATTTACAAGGGCCATAAACCAAGGATGTAACAGTTTATCTAGAGGGAGGTCACTGGCACCATCTAGGTTAGGCCTTTAGATATAGTCTAAATACCCCATTCTAACTGACTGAGGAGGGGCTGTGAAAAGACACCACAGAAAAGACACCTTTGTTAGGAAACAAAGAAACTCAGAAATATATATAAGGAAAAAGCTCATTGTATAAGTTGTTCAGGCTTTGGATCTTTTAAGTCCCCTGAGCCAGCAGTGAAGCTTTGATTAAAGGCAACTTTCTTGAGACCTCCGAGTGCTCAACTGTTTAGTCTTTCGCACCAATTCCACAACAGGTTGAATTAATATAAAGTTGATATTCTTTTGAAATCTTTTATAGTTACATTGAGGGACCAAATTTATAACCAAGTACTTTGTCCTATAGAGAATAGGTAGAAAGGCAAAACAGTCAATCACCTGTCTCTTTTCTGTGATTGTATTCTAGAAAAACAAAAGAACAAAAAGAAAAAGATAAATCACAATAAAGAGCAATTGTCAAAACTGTATCAGAGCAGGTATCATCCTATCAAATAAAAAAGTAATATGCAAATTAACTGTCACTCCACAACAAAGATGGCAGAGCCCATAGCTGCTGGGCAGGACACTGGAGGCATCACCTCGGCAATGTGAGCCCAGCAGGCAAGGGGGGCTGCAGGCAGCACCCAACAGGGCCTGCTAGGCAGTGGTAGCAGCAACCCATGAGCAGGCAAGTGGGGCCTTCAGGCAGCACCTAGCAGGGCCTGCTGTGCATTGCCATGGCAACTGGGGAGCAGGCAAGCGGGGCGCAGGCAGCACCCAGCAGGGCCTGCTTGACCATCCCCCCAATCCGCCCTGCTCTGTGCATGACAGGGGGCTCTGTGCATGTGCACCGGGCCTCTAGTCCTATCTAATAAAAGAGTAATATGCAAATTAAGTGTCACTCTGTGACAAAGATTGTGGCTGTCAGCAGGCCCCGCAGAGAGCAGAGAACCACTGGGAGTGGGGCTCCTGAATTGGAGAGTATGCAGGTTGGGTAGAGGGACCTCCCCCCCGCCCCCCAGTTCCTTCCCCCAGGTGCATGAATTTCTTGCACCGGGCCTCTAGTAGCTATTATAAGGGACAATTCCAATTGTCGGTACCCTTTCAGTTCAAGTGGCATCCATGCCTTTAAGATTTAATACATATGGAAATATCACTCATGACAATGAGACAAAATTTTCTAATCAGAAAACTTTAAAAAGTTTTGTTTCAATTACAGTTGACATTCAACATTATATTAGTTTCTGGTGTATAGCATAGAGGTTAGATATTTATGTAACTTATAAGGTAATCCCCTTGATAATTCTAGTACCCGCCTGGCACCATACATAGTTATTACAATACTAGAGGCCGGGTGCACAGAATTCATGAACAAGGGGGGGAGGGCGGTTGGGAGGTCCCTCAGCCCTACCTTCACCCTCTCCAATTTGGGAGCCCTCAGGGGATGTGCTACTGATGGCTTGGGCCCACTCCTCATGGTTATCTGCTTTCTGAAGGGCCTGCCTGCTCCACATCACGGGGATGGGCAAGCAGGCCCTTCTGGGTGCTGCCTGTGGCCTCACTTGCCTGCTCCCTGGTCGCCGTTGCCACCACCCAGCAGGCCCTTCTGGGTGCTGCCTGCAGCCCCCCTTGCCTGCTGGGCTCACGTTGCCAGGGTGATGCTGCCAGCGTCCTGCCCAACTGCTATGGGCGCCACCATCTTTGTCACAGAGTGACACTTAATTTGCATATTACTCTTTTATTAGATAGGACTAGAGGCCCGGTGCACAAAAATTTGTGCACTTGGGGGGGGGAGGGGGAATCCCTCAGCCCGGCCTGTGCCCTCTCACAGTCTGGGACCCCTCAGGAGATAACGACCTGCTGGCTTAGGCCTGCTCCTGGGTGGCAGAGGGCAGGCCCAATCCCTAGGTGCAGCCCCTGGTCGGGCTCAGAGCAGGGCTGATTGGCGAGTTGGGGCGCCGCCCCCTGTCATGCACAGAGCAGGGCGGATTGGTAGGTTGCAATGCCACCCTCAGTCGCGCTCAGGGTAGGGCTGATTGGGGGGTGGGGGCACCGCCCCCTGTCACACTCAAAGCAGGGTCGATGGGGAGGTTGCGGGGCAACCCCCTGTCATGCACAGAGCAGGGCCAATCAGGGGGTTGGGGCGCTGCCCCCTGTCACCCACAGAGCAGGGCCGATCAGGGGGTTGGGGCACTCACCCTGTCACACTCAGGGCAGGGCCAATGGGGAGGTTATGGCTTTACTCTGTCACACACAGAGCAGGGCCTGTGGGGGTGGGGGGGGTGCCGCACCCTGTCACACACAGAGCTGCAGGGCGATCAGGGGGTTTGGGCGTTGCCCCCGTCATGCTGATCCGGTGCCAGGAGGCCTTACGGCTCTGCTGATCCCAGTGCTGGGAGACATATTACCCTTTTACTATATAGGATAGAGGCCTGGGGGCTGGCTGGTTTGCCCTGAAGGGTGTCCTGGATCAGGGTAGGGGTACCCACTGGGGTTCCTGGCCAGCCTGGATGAGGGGATGATGGCTGTTTGCAGCTGGTCACACACCCTTCAGGAAGGGGGTCCCCACTGGGGTGCCTGGCCAGTCTGGGTGAGGAGCTGAGGGCTACTTTCAGGCTGGCGATTGACTGAAGCTCCCAACCGCTCCTTTTTTCTTTCTTCTTTTTTTTTTTAATTCTGGGCCAGCTTTAGCTCTGGCTCTAGCTCTGAGACTTCTGAAAGCAGGTATCTGGTTTGTTTGCGTTCTATAATCGAAACAATGTATAACTCCAGCTCTGAGATCCCGGAGGCTGAAAGCTGGTTTCTGGGGTTTTGTTTAGCTTCAATATTTGTTACAATGTTTCAAACTTCCAGGTCAGAGGCCTGCAGCGGCAGGCGGGGAACGTTGGAGTCCGCCAGTCACTGGAGCAAGCAAGCCTCCCTGTTCGCTTCAGTGCATGGCTGCCAGCCGCCATCTTGGTTGTCAGTTAATTTGCATATACTCACTGATTAGCCAATGAAAAAGGTAGCTGTTGTACGCTAATTACCATGTTTCTCTTTTATTAGTGTAGATTATTGACTATATTCCCAATGCTGTACTTTAGATTCCTATGACTATTTTGTAACTACCAATTTGTACTTATTAATTTCTTCACCTTTTTCACCCAACCCCCAAATATACCTACCATCTGGCAACCATCAGTTTGTTCTCTGTATCTATAAGTTTGTTTCTGTTTTGAGTGTTCACTTACTTTGTTTCTTAGATTCCACGTATAAGTGAAATCATATAGTGGTTGTCTTTCTCTGACTTATTTCACTTAGCATGTTAACCTCTATGTCCATCCATATTGCTGCAAGTGGTAAAATTTTATTCATTTTTATGACCGAGTCATATTTTATTGTATACTAGAGGCCTGGTGCATGAAATTTGTGCACTTGGGAAGGGTCCCTCAGCCCAACCTGCACCCTCTCACAGTCAGGGAGCCCTTAGGAGATGTCCAACTGATGGCTTAGGCCCATGGGGATTGGGCCTAAGATGGCAATTGGACTACCTTAGCACTGCTGCAGAGGCAGGAGAGCATATGTATGAGTATGGTTTTCTTATCCATTCAGCCACCCTATGTCTTTTAATTGGAGCATTTACTCCATTTACACTTAAGGTAATTATGGGTAGTTTTGTAGTTATTGCCATTTTATTATTCATGTTTTCTTCTTCTTCTCCTTCTTCTCCTTCTCCTGCTTCTTCTTCTTCTCTTTCTTCTTCTTCTTCTTCTTCTTCTTCTTCTTCTTCTTCTTCTTCTTCTTCTTCTTCTTCTTCTTCTTCTTCCTCTTCAAGAAGTCCCTTGAATATTTCTTCTACTACTGTACTGATTTGGTGGTGATGAATTCCTTTATCTTTTTCTTGTCTGGGAAGCTCTTTGTCTATCCTTTGATTCCAAATGCTAGCCTTGCTGGGTAGAATAATCTTGGTTGTAGGTCCTTGCTATTCCTCACTTTGAACATTTCTCACTAATCCCTTCTGAAATGCAAAGTTTCTGTGAGAAATCAACTGACAGTGTTGTAGGAACTCCCATATAGAGAACTGCTTTTCTCTTGCTACTTTTAAGATTCTCTCTTTGTCTTTAACCTTTGCATTTTAATTATGATGTGTCTTGGTGTGGGTCTCTTTATGTTTATCTTGTTTGGGACTCATCACTTCCTGGACTTGGATGTCTATTTTTTTTTTTTTTTTTTTTTTTTGCCAGATTAGGGAAGTTTTTAAATGACTTTTTTTGAAGTCATTATTTATTATTTCTTCAAATATGTTTTCAACCTCTTGCTCTCTCTCTTTCTTTTCTGGTACCCCTATGTTGTGACTGTTGATATGCTTGATATTTTCTCAGAAGTTCTTTACATTATCTCCATTTTTTTTTTTTTTTGCTATTTTTATTGAATGTTTTCTGCTATCTTATCTTCCAAATCACTGATTTGATCCTCTGCTGCATTTAATCTGCTGTTGATTACATCTAATGTATTTTTCATTTTAGTTATTGTATTTTTTATTTCTGACTGGTTCTTTTGTATGCTTACTATCTCTGCATAATTTCTCACTGTCCATATGATCAGTGTATTGAACTCTGCATCTATTAGATTGCTTACCTCCATTTTGTTTAGTTCTTTTTCTGAAGTTTTATTTGGGATATGTTTCTTTGTTTACTCATTTTGGCTGCCTTCCTGTGTTTCATTCTATATACTAGGTAGATCTGCTATGTCTCCTAAAGTTTTGGCAAGGTTGTCCTGTGGGTTCCAATGGTGCAGACTTTCTGGTTACCTTTGTCAGCTGCTCCAGTGAATAAGTTTTTCAGCTTCTTTTTGTTAGGTCTGATCAAATAATTGAATCAATAACCCCTCCCCTGGGAACTGACCTTTAGGCCACTTCACAATGGACATTCCACTTGCTTAGACAACATTCCACTTGCTAAAACCATTATCTCTCCCGTCTGGACTTCCCAAAGTCCGGACCTGCACAGAGAATTCTCTGCCCAGAAAAAGCCCTCCAAAAATCCTTTAACAACTGCTGACTCCTGTCACTGGGTGCTAGAGCCATCCAGGCTCAGCCACCTGGTGTGAAGATGATCAAATAAATTCATAAACCCTCACCATTCTGTCCTTGTGCATTCCTCCTTCAGCGACCTAACATTTGGTGCCGAAACCCAGGAGGGTTCCACGGGGATGGGGAGCCATCTCCCAACTTTGGTCACCCTGAGTTTAGTACTCTGAGAGCAGTAGGCAGCAGCAGCTTGACCAGAGCTTACCTCCAAATCCTACTCAGATGACTCTATTGCCAGCCTCAGTCAGGCCTCCCTCCCTTATGGGGTTCCCCTCACTCCCCAGCCAGTCAAGGAGGATGCCAGATCAGGAATCTTTCCTTCTCCATTGCTGAGTCTCCATACCACACTGGCCAATCTTCTCTAGGTAAATGACATTCCACAATTCGCCTGGTCCCGAGTCTTCTGCCTACTCACTCTCACTGACTTCTCTAAAGTCTCTCATCTCACCTTCCGCCGCGGCAGCCATTGAGGAGCAGCAGCCATGGCTCTGCGCTACCCCATGGCCGTGGGCCTCAACAAGGGCCACAAGGTGACCAAGAACGTGAGCAAGCCGCCGCCGCAGGCGCCTCACGAAGCACACCAAGTTCGTTCCGGACATGATCCGAGAGGTGTGTGGCTTTGCCCCCTATGAGCGGCGCGCCATGGAGCTGCTCAAGGTCTCTAAGGACAAGAGGGCCCTGAAATTCATCAGGAAAAGGGTGGGGACACACATTCGCGCCAAGAGGAAGAGAGAGGAGCTGAGCAATGTCCTTGCAGCCATGAGGAAGGCAGCAGCCAAGAAGGACTGAGTCCCAGCCCCTTCCTGTCTGTGTAATAAAACCTGTTCAGAAAAAAAAAAAAAAGTCTCTCATCTCAAAAGTCCTAGTGCTAGGCCAGAAGACTCCTAAGCCATTTGGCTTAGGGTTCTTCTGGATTGGGGATGCCAAGTTCAGAGGGTCACCTCTCATTTCTCGTGGTGATTTGTTTAGCAGCAGGAATGCCTGCCCTAAACAGTTACCTTTGGATTTGTGGTCTGTCACTCACCCTTCCTCTCTTGTGGGCCATGCCACACTCCCTCTGCACACTCATAGGGGAGATCATGCCCAATCATTTCACTTAATTTTATAACACTGTTTGGCCACAACATAAACTAGATAATAAGTCTCAATGGCCTGAAAGCATCACTTTCAATTTTAACACACTGCGCAATTTAGATAATTGCTGGCACTGCAATTGAAAATGGTCAGAGATTCCCTACGTCCAGGCCTTTTTCACCTTCAGTCCCAATCCTCTCTCTCAGTCCTGCTGTACCCACCAGATCTTTCTCCTTCACACAAAACATCATATCCCTAACACTTCTGATTCTGAATCTACTTTTGACCCAGCAGACCACCGACCTCCATCCCCTTACATATCCCCTCCCTCACCTGCAGTAGATTCCCAAAATCCATACCTTCCTAAGCAGCAACCACCTTCTCCCCAGCCCCTGAGAGTTCAAATCCCAAGGATATAAGCTCCAAAACAGCCTTTTCCCACCTAACACTTGCTTTCGGACCACCAAAAGACCACCCTCCTCAACAGCCTCTTCTATTCCCGTGCCCATTCCACCCCTGATGGAGGCAGCAGGAACTGAGGATATTGTGGTCAATTATGACAAACTTAATGACCCTGACGAAAACCCAGCTCTCTTTCTCTTCCTCCTCAGGGAGGCCTTACAGAAATTTACCACCTTAGACTCCACCTCTCCAGAGGGAGCCCTTCTTCTGAACACCCATCTTATATCCCAATCAGCCCCCAACATATGCCACAAACTTTGAAAAATAGACACAGGTCCACAAACCCCTCAAAAAGACCTTGTTAAACCGACCTTTAAGTTCTTTAATAATACAGATGAGGAGACCCAAATCCAAAAACAAAGGTGAGATCAGGTCAAGGCTGAGGCCCAGAAGGAAGCCTTCCAGCCCCTAACCACCACTCTTATGAAACCCAAATGAAGTGCCGGTCCTCCTACCAAGGGTAAGTTAGGGGCTAAACCTCCTCCAGATCCATGCTTCAAATGCAACAAGGAAGACACTGAGCCAAGTCTTGCTCAAACTTGAGACCACCACCTGGGCCCTGGCCAAGGTGTGGAAGAGAAAGCCACTGGAAATCAGACTGTAGTCTGGCCCCTCCGGGTCAGACCTCAGCCAGTCCAGCAAGGCTGCCCTCTGAATCCAGTTGGGAGCTTCCAGACCTCCTGGGACTTCCACTGAAGACTGAAGCTGCCCAGGCCCCGACAGGGCCCCACAGACTTACATCATCAAGACAGAGCCTCAGGTAATGATTGTGGTGGCAGGTAAGCCGATCTCCTTTTTGATTGACACTGGGGCCACTCATTCTGTCTTCCTCCAATTCCTTGGGACCCTTGTTCCCTCCTCAATCTCTATTATGTGGGTTGACAAATTCGTCTAACAGCTATTAGCCACCTCACCTCTACACTGGATCTTACTAAATACCCCCATTCACACTTTTCTCATTCTACCTCAATGCCCGGCCAGGCTACTGTGCATTCCCTCATAAAACCCATTTGTCCCAAACCACAGTCACCTACCTTGGTTTCATGTTGGGGTCCAACCCCAGCAGGTCCAGGAGTCCCCAAAAGTGTGGACGGAGTCAGTGAAGAAGGAATGACTTGGAGACAGTCTTCAGTTGATCAGCAGCCTAGTCAGGACCTCTAGCCAGGATCTCCAGCCAAAGTTCTGACCAGGACCTCCAGCGAAGTTCTGGCTCTAGGTTCTCTTTTCTCCAGCCAGGTTCTAGCCCGGATCTCCAGTCACGTTCTCTTGCCATGTTCTCTTGCTAGGTTCTGTCTCTAGGTTCTGTTTCTAGGTTCTGTGTCTAGGATCTCCAGCCAAGTCCTGTCTCTAGGTTCTGTCTAGGATCTCCAGCCAAGTCCTGTCTCTAGGTTCTGTGTCCTGTTGTCTTGTTACATCTGTATTTATACCAGTTGATTTTAATCCTATCAATTTCTATTCCAAAGGTTAGGGCGTTTCTTATCTCTATTCCAGGGAGTAAAGATTATGTAGCTTAAGCGTGATTGTTCTTAGTTAAAGTGATTAACTACCCGCCTGGCACTTAGTTAAGGGGTTTTATTCCCTCCCTAACTTCAGGGAAAAATCCCTACCTGGGAAAACAACCTTTCTCGGAGAGGTGACCTTGGTTAAAACACATAGCGCTAAGGGGAGCAAACATATTAAGAACAGTATGCCATATACGCCAGGTCCCTTGAAACATATGCTGTGCAGATGTTTCTTCTCTGCAGCGACTGTGTCAAGCAGCAAGGATGGACTGGCTCCGGGCAGTTTCACTCTCTCACCCCACAAGACCAAGCCATTCATTGGACTGTAAACGCTTTATCTCCTTCATGACTATCCCCTCCTCTGAACAAGAATTTTTCTCCTTTCTCAGACTCACTGGGTACTCTTGCCTCTGGGTTCACAACTTTAGTCTTCTTGCAAAGCTCCTCTTTGACATGACATGGCGAAGTGACCCCCCTCACTAAGCCTTTAGATTCCAAGGCCAACATTCTCACCCCCTTTAATGCTCAAAAAACTGCTCTTACCCTCCCCCCTCCCAAATAATAATTTCTTTACTAAAACTGCAAATGCTTACTTAATAGCATGGCTACTTCAGGAGCTGAACTCATTATCACCCAAACCTTAGCATGTTATCTCTAAGGAAAAATGTGGCAGTTTTAAGTCCAAGCCACTAGAGGCCTGGGAATAGGCTGCTGGGCCTGCTCTCTCCTTCCCCAACCTTTTCTTCAGCCTCATACACCTATACATAATTTTCCAGTCTTTATTTACTTAAAGGCTTTGGAGCATTGCTGGGTTAAATAATAAACATCTAAATATATTTTGTTAAATAACATAAAATACTGAAACATTGATTGTTAGACAAGTTTTAATTCACCTGTTCATAGTTTTTATTTCAGAAGGTCTCTTGTACTTTGTTGAATGTATATTTTCTTGAAAGTAAGAGTGTGTTTAAAGTATGGTCATAAGTGTAAATGCTGGTTGTTTACTCTTTGGCTAAAGCTGGTTATTTGTGAATGGGTAGAAGGTTTGTATTGTCCAGTGAGTCAGGACCTGATCACCCCTGACATCCAAAGGGACCCCTCTCTCCTAGGAAGCTAAAGCAGCCCCGCCCAGGCTCTCTCCTGTTGCTTAAGTCCTTATATCTGAGTCTAGACTTTCTTTCTTTCCACCGCTCATTCACAGTCCTTGACACTATCATTGAAACCTCAACAGGTTTTCCTGCTTGGTATTTAGGAACTTCTCTCTCCTTTTCTAGCCTTATTAAAAGTCATACACTGCAAAGAACACTGAGTCAAGAATGATCCCATAATACAGGAAAATAACACAGCAGACCTGGAGGCCAAAGCAGTGAGTCAGAGGAAGCCTCCATCTCTCCAACTCTTAGCTATACCTCATATAACACCCTAATACACTTCAGAGAAACTTCAGTGCCTATTAACTCTTGGGGTCACTCAGGAAGAACCATGGTTAAAATTTCAGGGAAAATGCATCCTTCCCAGGGACAGGCCCCCGATATCTTACATGCTATTCACTATTCCCTACATATAGGATACAGAATGCTTTTACAGCTCCTAAAAGCCCTCATCACATGTCCTAGCCTAGCCTCCCTACTGCAAGATATCACTAAAACCTGTTCTACTTCTTACTCAGTATCTCCCCAAGGACAGGTTAGACCTCCTTCTTTCCCTGCTCATCAGTCAAGGGGCCAAATCCCTGGACAAGACTGGCAGATTGACTTCACTCACAGGCCCCCTATTAAAATAACCAAATATCTTTTAACCCTCATAGATACTGTCTCAGGGTAGGTAGAAGCCATTCTCTACTATGTCTGACCCACCTCATAACAGTCAGAAAATAGGCCTGCTTTCATATCTCAAATAACTCAACTGGTATCCTTCACTCTGAACATCCAGTGGAACTACATCCCCCTACCAGCCCCAATATTCAGACAAAATAGAAAAGGCAAATTCTTAATTAAGTTTCACCTAACTCAATGATGGCAAACCTATGACACATGTGTCAGAGGTGACACGTGAACTCATTTTTTTGGTTGATTTTTCTTTGTTAAATGGCATTTAAATATATAAAATAAATATTAAAAATATAAGTCTTTGTTTTACTATCGTTGCAAGTATCAAAAAATTTCTATATGTGACATGGCACCAGAGTTAAGTTAGGGTTTTTCAAAATGCTGACACGCTGAGCTCAAAAGGTTCGCCATCACTGACCTAACTAAATTAACTCTCAAGACTAAAGAACCTTAAACTACTCTAGTACCTCTAGTATGCACATCAGGGCAATTCCCCCATGTAGCCTCCTTTCTTAGTCCATTTGAACTCATGTATGGAAGACCCTTCTTATTAGGAAACTTCCCTTCCACAGAGACCCCTCTCAGAGGCTATGTCCCCATTTTAAATCTCATCATACAATTACTGAAGAACATTCTGATCAGGTCTTCCCTCCTCTTTTACAGGAGACATCCCCCTACTCCTCTTAAAGGAAACCCATCAATAATTTACAGCCCTGATGGCAAGGCCCTTATTAGGTACTCTTAACTGCCCCAATTGCAGCTAAACTATCAGGACATACCCCAAGGTTCCACCTTTCCTGATTAAAACCCATCCCCAGAACACCTCCATCACATGAGCTGGAGTCCCCTAAGTATTACAGCCACCTGATGAGGCCAACCAGAATCCACCTTACTCACACCCCAGAAAAAGAACACAAATGAGTGAGCACCCCTGCAGGTTCTCCCTATGTGCCCTAATAACTCTGATATCCCTGAAAGTCCACCTCCTCTCCCAATAAAAATCCTCCAGGTCCTAGCTACTGCCCCCTCTCCCTTTGCATCAGGATTATCACCTTTCCATGGGACTGCCTTCTACAAAGAGACTTCAATTACCCATGGGACAATATTTCCTTCTTTCTAGATCATAAACATACCCTCTCCCCGCTTGGGACAATCCTGACCCTGAAAGTGTGAATTAGCTCTCCTTCTCATCATATTCCAGCCCTCCTCTCCTACACCCATAAGAAACTTTCTCACCTCCACTTATCTCAAATGAACACTTAACCTTACCCATTCCCTCCTTAGCCAGGACTTGCTGGCTCTGCCTTTCCCTCTCTTCTTCAGCATATACCACCATTCCTATACCAATTAAAAGATAGAATCAGGCAAAATCACTCTAGCTTATAAAAAGGAAAAGGGAACTATATTTCTAAAAAAGTCAGACACCCCTCTAGGTAATTTTCCCAAAGCCCTGGCAAACCAAGCCTCTCTTCTTTTCTGTTCTTAATAGAGGCCCAGTGCATGAAATTCATGCATGGGGTGGGGGTGCCCCTCAGCCCGACCTGCACCCTCTCCAATCTTGGACCTCTCAGGATCCCTGCGGGATCAGGTCTAAACTGGCAGTCAGACATCCCTCTTACAATCCGGGACTGCTCACCTGCCTGCCTGCCTGATTTCCCCTAACTGCTTCTGCCTGACAGCCCGATTGCCCACAACTGCCCTCCCCTGCTGACCTGATTGATGCCTAAGTACTCCCCTGCCGGCCCGATCACTGCCCTCCCCTGCCGGCCTGTTTGTACCCAACCACCCTCCCCTGATGGCCTGTTTGCCCACAACTGCCCTCCCATGCCGGCCATCTTGTGGTGGCCATCTTGTGGCAGCCATCTTGTGGGGACCATCTCATGATGACGTGAGGATGTCCCACGAGGGCATGAGGATCACCTAGGCTTTTTTTAGTATACATATTCTATCTCTTACTAAGGTAGCTCCTTCCTCCCTCCAAGTCACAGGTCCTATCACTCTACACATCCCACTAATCGCCCCAGCACCTTTATGCTTTACAAGTTCACAGGGCAATATAACAAAGGCCATCTCCCATTATCAGCTTGCAACACCACAGTTAACCTGGAACTACCAAACGGCCATTGGTCTCATTGGGTTGACTACCAGGTCTCCCCAGAAGCCAATGGTTATTTCCTACAGCCAGTCTGTTTTACTTCTTATCCAACCATCCAGGCCCAGGCTTCAACTGCTCCTTTCCTTCCCTTTCTCTTTTCCTTTAGATAACAGCCCATTCTGGAATTCCCTCCCATTTTCACTGCAATAAAATCTCAACCATTCATCTGTCACCCCTTATTGGTAGTGCCATTGTAACTACCCTCTCAGCTTGGAGCATGGAATCTGGAAAGGGAATCTCATATCCTTTAGTCCACCTCTTCTCTCTATACCTTTCAGCTTATCTCCATGATCAGGGATTCTTCTTCCTCTGTGGGGAGAACACATACATATGTCTTCCCACCATCTGGACAGGAACCTGTACTCTCATTTAACTCTCATCCAATGTAGATATAGCCCCCAATAATCAGTCTTTACATGTCCCCATAACCCATCATATCTGACACAAAAGAGGAGTCCAGATAATCCCATTCCTAATAACCCTGGGCATCAGCAGGGGTTGGAACTGCCATAGGGAGCTTAACCACTACTATACCTATTTTGAAACCCTGTATCAGGACCTACAAGAAAGCTGTGGATGCCCAGCAAGGGGAAAAACTGGGAAAACAAAAATCTCACCCCCAGGGTAACCTATTCTCCCCTTTCATATCACTAGTCAGGCAATTTAGACTCCTGATCTTTCCCTCCCTAAAGATAACATCTAGGCCTCAGTTGTCTTTCAGCTCCAGGCCCAGAAAAGCAGCAAAACCAGACAAGTGATGCTGTGGAAGCCTTAGGATCAGCTTTTACCTCCCAAGTCACTCAACAGGACCATTTTCAAGCCTTCACCAACCAGTCTCTTGGGGAAATCATGCTACTGTGACCCCTCATCCAGCTGACTACTGTCAAAGGCCTTTCCCCTGTGATCTCAATGTCCACTTCAGCAGAAAGTAATTACAGAAGATATGACCTTTGTCCCTATTCCATAAAACAAAAAGGCTGGAATGTTAGGTCTGATCAAATAATTGAATCAATACCCCCTCCCCTGGGAACTGACCTTTAGGCCACTTCACAATGGACATTCCACTTGCTTAGACCACATTCCACTTGCTAAGACCATTATCTCTCCCCTCCAGAAATCCTAGAATCCAGACCTGCACAGAGAATTCTCCACCCAGAAAAAGCCTGCCAAAAGTCCTTTAAAAATTGCTGCCGTAACAGGTTTGGCTCAGTGGATAGAGCATCGGCCTGCGGACCAAAGGGTCCCGGGTTCAATTCCGGTCAAGGGCATGTACCTTGGTTGCGGGCACGTCCCCAGTGGGAGGTGTGCAGGAGGCGGCTGATCGGTGTTTCCCTCTCATCAATGTTTCTAACTCTCTCTCTCCCTTCATCTCTGTGAAAAATCAATAAAATATATATTTTTTAAAAAATTGCTGACTCCCATCACTGGGGTGCTGGAGCCATCCAGGCTCAGCCACCTGGTGTGTGAATGATGGAATAAATTCATAATCCATCACCATTCTGACCTCGTGCATTCCTCCTTTGGTGACCTAACACTTTTATGCATTATAAAGAGATGAAAGAAAGATTGGTAGAAAGCAAGGCGGGAATTACATTATAGGACAGTTAACAAGGTTATGTGCTATCTTGAGGGTTGATACCCCTTTGAGATATATTACTTCTGGTATCTAAAAGGTGTGTTAACCTAGATGCATAAGAACAATGGGCAGGGCTGGTTTAAGACCTTTTATTAGAGAATTTATGGGATTGGGGCATGACTACCAGCCATGAACTGCTCTGTTAGGAATTTATGATCAGATCACTCTGTAAGGTTACTTTCCATAGAACCCCTTTTTATCATCCACATTTCTCAGGGGTGGTTGTTCTATAATTTAGTTGTTATTTTGATGCGGTTGTGGGAGGATGTAAGCACAGCATTTACCCATATTTAGAAGTTTTATAGTAAAAAAATTTATAAGTTATTTTTTCCAACTCACTTTAAAACACTATTCTGTGCATTGTTCAGAAATAAATACCTTCTTGTTTGTTACAGGAAAGACACATAATTCAAAGAATGAACATAAAAATTGTGTAGAGATATACTTTTTTACATTTATATCATTTTAATTAAAGACTGTAGATTCAAATAGATCTGATAAACTGAAATGTAGAAATAAACATAACAAAACATGTGTTACATTTTCATGTCTATACATATGGTTCACAATCCTGGTATGAGGGGCTGGAGAATAGGGGAGAAGGTATATATTTGAAGTAAGCCTTGAGAAAGAGATGGACTTTGTAAAAATAATCAGCTTAGACAACAAAGCTCTTATTTATATAAGTTCCCCAAGCAGTATTTATTTTGAGGAGGAAACTAGTCTTGCAAGGTGTGTCAGGCCATAAAAACTGTGAACAATGCATTGCCCTGGGGGGGCGGGGAAGGTCGTTATAGCTGGCCCCAGGACAGATCATCGGATAAGGCCTGGGGACCCCCAACACCTGGGGGCCTTCCTGTAAGCCCACGAAAGGGGGCAGAACCATATATGCAAGACAAAGACCCTAGAAGGTTATAAAAAGTGAAGCCCTCTGCGTGTTACTCACTCTGATTTGGAAATTATTCCAGGAGTCCACTAGTATTAATAAATGGGGTCCCTCCCTTTCTCTAGGAAGCTTGCTTGTTATTTCTTTGGTCTTCTGCAACATTTGGTTCCCTGACTGGGAAGCTAACCGCGGTTGGCTCTTGCCTCCGGTGAATGAACGGGGTTTGGGGCCCAGGGGCACAGGGCAGGCCTCCAGAAGGCGCGAGCTGCTGATTCTAGCAGAATTGAACCAGGGGGAACTCCAGACACTCCCGGACCTCAGTCCAGAACCTGGCTGGCATCTGGAGAAAGTGGACAGACACCTCTGGACCTGTCGACAGAATTGGTAAAGTAGGGGCCCCAGTGAGTCAGGCCCACTCCAAGTGAGTGGAAGGGGGAGCTTGATCACCTCCCCAGAAGTCATAGGACTTCATCAGGTAAATCAGGAATCAGGACTCTGGAGATGAGTGAATTCAGATTCAACTAAGGAATTATGGGTTCATTCTTCTGTTTGTTTGTGTGTGGGACTAGCCAATTTGCTACCAAGAAGGGGGGCTGGATGCAGTCTTAACTCCTCTGGTAGGTTCTCACCGAGACATCGGTCGAGAATTCTATTCTGGGGTGTGGGTGCCAGGAGTGTCCCCATGCCCATCTGGGGAGTTGGGCATTATCTGCTCAGCTCCAGTCTGGGCCAGTCTACTGAGAGAGTGTGAGTACGGATGTTTGTCTGTCTTGGCATGATTATCTGCTCATTAACTGGTCTGTGTGAAAGTGAAAGCTACTTTGATTTTCTGTTTGCTCATCTGGTTAAAACATTTGATTTACTGAAGGCTGAACCCATGATGGTCTGCAAAGTCTCAAGCAGTGCTGTTGAGTTAGTTTTCTCAGAGACGTTTGCTCTCTATTATGGAGGGATAGTTGATAAAAATTTCTGTCTATGTTTGTATACTAGGGGCTTTTGTTTGCTCTGTGATTTTGCTGTGTTAGGTTGAAATTTTGGAATTCTGGGGTAGATTTAAAGGTATTTGTGGCTTTTCTTGTCTCTTTTGGCTGGCTGGGACTTTCAGGGGTGGGGCTCACAGCTCTGCAGGGCAGAGGGATTTTACCCGCCCTGTCCCTGTCTGTGCTGATTAAGGATTTATTCTTTAAGGAGACCCTCCAGGCTTTTAGTAAATTTCCCTGCACCCTTGTCTGTCTCTCACCACTGGTCATCATGGGGTTGGGACAAAGTAAACCCGTTGTTCTCAATTGCATGTTGGAAAATTTTGAAAAGGGTTTTATTGAGGACAATGGTATTAAAATGAACCCCAAAACACTGAGGAAATTTTGTGAATTAGAATGGCCAGCCTTTGGGGTCAGCTGACCCCTGGAAGGCTCTTTTTTTTTTTTTTTTTAAATCTTTATTGTTCAGATTATTACATTTGTTCCTCTTTTTTCCCCCCATAACTCCCCTCCTTCCAGCTCCCACCCCACCCTCCACCCTCACTCCCCACCCACTGTGTTCATCCATAGGTGCATGATTTTTGTCCAGTCACTTCCCGCATCTCCCACACCCCTTTTCCCCCCAAGAATAGTTAGTCCATTCCCTTTCTATGTCCCTGATTCTATTATAATCACCAGTTCATTCTGTACATCAGGTTATTTATTCACTTGATTCTTAGATTCATTTGTTGATAGATGCATATTTGTTGTTCATAATTTGTATCTTTACCTTTTTCTTCTTCTTCCTCTTCTTAAAGGATACCTTTCAGCATTTCATATAATACTGGTTTGGTGGTGGTGAACTCCTTTAGCTTTTCCTTATCTGTGAAGCTCTTTATCTGACCTTCAATTCTGAATGATAGCTTTGCTGGATAAAGTAATCTTGGTTGTAGGTTCTTGGTATTCAGCACTTTGAATATTTCTTGCCATTCCCTTCTGGCCTGCAAAGTTTCTGTTGAGAAATCAGCTGACAGTCGTATGGGTATTCCCTTGTAGGTAATTGAGCCTCTTTCTCTTGCTGCTTTTAAGATTTTCTCTTTGTCTTTTGCTCTTGGCATTTTAATGATGATGTGTCTTGGTGTGGTCCTCTTTGGATTCCTTTTGTTTGGGGTTCTCTGCGCTTCTTGAACCTGTAAGTCCATTTCTTTCTCCAGGTGGGGGAAGTTTTCTGCCATTATTTCTTGAAATAGGTTTTCAATATCTTGCTGTCTCTGATCTTCTGGCACTCCAATAATTCTGATATTAGACTGCTTAAAGCTGTCCCAGAGGCTCCTTACACTATCTTCACACTTTCGGATTCTTTTTTCATTTTGTTTTTCCAATTGGGTGTTTTTTGACGAATCTTTGGTTTGATTCTTGAGCTCCTCTGGTCTGCTATTGGGTATAATATTCTTTATTTCAGTCCGTGTATGCTTACTTTCTAATTTCTTTATCGTAGCATCGAGGGTCTCATTAGTTTTCGTGAGGCTCTGCACAAATTTATGGCAAGCCCTCAAAATTGCGATTCTTAGCTCCATATCCTCCATTTCTGTCATGTTTTTTTGTCTCCGCATCTTTTATGCTTTCTTGGTGCACCCCCTTGTGGTCTCTGTGCGCAGTCTTGTTCTAGCCAAGCCTTAATTGTTGTAGTTAACACCAGAGGGATTTGATCACCAGGCCAACTGGCTTTAGGAATCAGCTGTGCGGAAAACGTCTGTCTTCTGGGGAGGCGCTAATCCAGCCTTTGCCTGAGGCGATCGGCAAATGGCTATGCGCAGGGCTTGGGCGGGCGGGATCAACAGGGCGGGGGGAGGGAGCCGCTATGGCCGTTCTCAGTCCCTCTGTCCCAGCAACCGCTGCAAACCTCGGAGGGGCCGTAGCCAGACAGTCTCGCTTCTCCCGTTTGAGTCTGGGTCCCTAGAGACTCGCCCGGATCTGTAGCCCAGAGTCTGAGACTCACTCCTGATTGAAAACGACAACCGCGCCCTCAGCCGCCAGCCCGCTTTGCGCGCGCACCGCCTCACCACCGCGCCACCGTACCTTTAAATTTTCCACACTACGCCTCCTCTGAGCGTCGGAGTGCTGTTGTTTTTGCTTCTAGTTGAAGAGTCTCTCCTCAGCCAGCCTTCCTGTGGTTCTGGTTGAAGTCCGTTCAGACTTTTAGTTGTATTTTTGAAGTGGTTGTTTACGGCGGCAATCTCCGGTGTTTACCTATGCCGCCATCTTCGATCTCTCTCTCTTTGCTGAGTTTTTGTCTAGCGGATTTATCCAGTGATGTCAGTGGTGTATTAAAGTCCCCTACTATGATTGTATTGTTGTCGATCTCTCCCCTGATATCTTCCAGAAGTTTTCTTATGTATGTGGGTGCTCCTGCATTGGGTGCATATATGTTTACCAGGGTTATATCTTCTTGTTGTATTGATCCCTTTAGTATTATGAAGTGGCCTGGAAGGCTCTTTAGATGTAGGACTGATTAGGGTGGTCTGAAATGTATTCATGACAGACCCTGGACACCCAGATCAGTTCCCTTACATAGATAGCTGGTTAGGAATTGCTCAAACCTTGCCGCCTTGGGTCTGGTTCTGTAAGGTTTTAGTAGTAGGAGAAAAGAAACAGGTCTTTCAGAAGGGAACCCAACCCCTTGTTTTGCCAGGATCCCCTGAGGAAGTCCCGCTAGTTTTACAATCTCCATATGTGCCACAGGCAGCACCAAGTGCTTCCCCAGCTTGTCTGAAAGGTCCAGAAACACCGCCCGCTTCCATTTCTCCTCAACCAGGCTCTCCAGAGCCAGTTGGGTGGTGCTTGCATTCAGCCAATCAAGGGCCCAGGCCACAGCCAGCACATCAGATGCCTCTAAGGGAGATTTGGGGTGCCAAAGTAGTTGGCCAAGGTGGGACCTTGTAGTAGGGAGGGCCAGTCTATTATTATCAGCCCCTTGCCATCTTGAATTGGAAACATCACACCCCAGCTTATTCTGAAAAACCTCAGGCCATGATAGACCTCCTAGAAATGATCTTCCAGACCCAGAAGCCCACCTGGATGGACAGCAAGCAGCTCCTTTTCACGTTCTTTAACACTGAGGAACGCATGAGAGTAGTAACAGAGGCTTGGAAGTGGCTCCAGACCCAGGCCTTGGCAGGAATATTAGATACAGACAGATGGGCCAGGAAGACCTTCCCAGATGAGGAACCCGATTGGAACCGGAACTCAGAAAATGGAAGGACCGGGCTAGAAAGATATCAGCTGGCCTTCCTCCAGGGGGGCCGGGCCGGAGCCAAGAAGCCTGCCAACATGGCTAAAATCTCTGAGGTTTTCCAGAAGCCCGATGAAAGCCCAGCAGCTTTCTATGAGAGACTATGTGAAGCATACTGGATCTATACCCCCTTTAGACCTGAGGCCCCAGAAAAATCAAACCAGGGTAAATACCATTTTTTTAGGCCAGGCCCAGCCTGACATCAGGAGAAAATTACAGAAACTGGAAGCGTTTGCAAGAAAGAATGCTACTGAACTGCTAGAGATAGCTAACAAGGTTTTCATCAATCGAAACAGTGCAGCAAGGAAGGAGGAAGAAGAGAATACAAAGAAGGGCCAATATAATAGCAGCGGCTTTTAGAGGCTCAGGCTCCCAGACAGATCAGCAAGGATACAGACCAGGGGGAAAAGGAAGAATGAGCCTGAGATGAAACCAGTATGCCTATTGTAAGGAAACAGGACACTGGAAGAATGAATGTCCCAAATGGCAAAATAAAAAGACTGGGCCCCCTTTTCCGCCCAGTTGCTATCAACCAGAGCCACCTGAAGCAGATCGCATTGGGCTGTCAATGGCTGATTCCGACTAGAACAGACCGGGCTCACTTCAGCTAGGCCCCCACAAGCCCATGGTCAGAATGAAAATTGGGGGCCAGACTGCTTATTTTATGGTTGATATGGGAGCTGAGCACTCAGTAGTCACTCAGAAAGTAGAGCCTCTCTCAGGAAAGGAGGTCACCATTATTGGAGCTACTCGGGACCAGACCCGTAGACCATTCTGCTGCCCTCACCAATGCCAACTTGGCGGTCATCACGTAATTCATGAATTCCTGTACTTGCCAGACTGTCCAGTGCATCTAATGGGTAGAGACCTTATAGCGAAAATGGGGGCAGAAATCACTTTTGCTCCAGATGGCTCAGCACAGCTTCATCTAGGTGAGGAGACCTCCCCAATGATCCTGTCCTTAGCAGTGCCGAGGGAGGAAGAATGGAGACTTTATACCCCCCTCCCCCCCTGCACCCAGACAAAGGCCTCACCATTAGAACCTGAATTAGAGAAGGAATTCCCACTGGTCTGGGCAGAAGGGAATCCTCCAGGCCTGGCTAAGTACCATGCCCAGGTGCTAATAGAGTTAAAGCCTGGGGCACAGCCTGTTAAAATCCACCAATATCCAATTCCAAGGGAAGCATGCCTAGGAATCCAGGTCCATTTAGACCAGCTGCTTCAGTGGGGACTTGTTAAACGATACAAGTCTCCATGGAACACGCCTCTCTTGCCTGTCAAAAAGCCTGGGACTAACGACTACCATCCGGTGCAAGATCTATGGGCTGTTAATGAGGCTGTTATAACCCTGCATTCAGAACTGCCGAACCCCTACACTCTTCTGGGTCTCATCCCATCAGAGGCGAAATGGTTTACATGCCTAGATCTGAAAGATGCCTTTTTCTGTCTTTGATTAGTGCCTTCCAGTCAGCCTCTCTTCGCTTTTGAATGGGAAAACCCAACTACAGGGGCCAAGGAGCAGTTCACCTGGACCAGACTGCCACAAGGGTTGAAGAACTCTCCTACTCTTTTTAGTGGAGCACTAGCATCTGATCTAAGTTCCCAAGATAGAACTTGGGGTGTGTTCTACTCCAGTATGTAGATGACCTCCTACTGACCAGCTCCACACGACCTCAGTGCTGGGAGGGAACACAAGCCCTTCTGAGACTACTAACTGAAACAGGTTATAGGGTGTCTAAGAAAAAGGTACCGATTTGTCAGAAAGAAGTCAAGTATCTAGGCTTCCGGATCACCCAAGGGAAATGAAGACTAGGGACTGAAAGGAAAGAGGCAGTATGTGCCATCCCAGTCCCTAGCACCCAGCGGCAGATTCGGGAATTCCTGGGAGTGGCAGGATTCTGTTGAATTTGGATACCAGGGTTTTCAGACCTGGCCAAGCCTCTCTATGAAGCTTTAAGAGGAGAAGAGAAGGCACACATTGACTGGGGTCCCAAACAGGAGAAAGCCTTCATCACCATAAAGGCAAAGCTCACTGAGGCCCTGGCACTAGGGCTACCAGATGTGATGCGAGACTTTAATCTTTTTGTTCATGAGAACAGTGGGGTAGCCCTAGGAGTTCTAACCCTGGCAAAGACCAGTAGCCTGTCTCTCCAAGCGTATTGACCCAGTTGCCTCCGGGTGGCCCCCATGCCTCAGGGCCCTTGCAGCCATGGCATTATTAGTCAAGGAAGTGGATAAGCTTACCTTAGGACAAAACTTAAATGTAAAAGTACCTCATGCTGTTGTAACCCTGATGGAAGCAAGGAGGCAGCACTGGCTGACTCATGCTTGAATGACTCAGTATTAAGGGCTGTTATGTGAGAATCCATGGGTACGATTAGAAGCAGTGAGAACACTTAATCTTGCCACCTTTCTACCCATCACTGAGGGGGCCCCTGAGCATGATTGCCTGGAAGTACTAGAGGAAGTTTATTCCAACCGGCCAGACCTAAGGGGTAGGCCCCTGCAAAACACAGACTTGGTATTGTTCACAGACGGCAGCAGCTTCTTAGATGAAGGAAAAAGATGAGCCAATATTCAGTGGTATCACACTTTGAGACAATTGAGGCACAGGCCTTGCCTGAAGGATGGTCAGCACAGAGGGCAGAACTTTGGGCCCTGGTAAGAGCCCTAGAACTCAGTAAGAATAAGCATGCCAACATCTACACTGACTCATGCTATGCCTTTGCTACCCTGTATGTCCATGGGGCCATATATAATAAAAGGGGGCTCTTGACAGCAGGAGGAAAAGGAATAAAAAATCAGAATGAGATTTTAAAGTTACTAGAAGCAGTCTGGGAGCCTAAGGAAATAGCCATCATCCATTGCAAAGGTCACCAGAAAGGGAAAGATGCAGTATCAGAAGGAAACCAGCGTGCTGACGCCGTAGCCAAGCTGGCTGCTAAAGAAGAAGCAGCACCAGCACGGATCATGTTGACCCCTGAATTACCTGAACCTCCAAAATACACTCCTCAGGAAGAGAAATGGGCCCAGAAGGAAGGGGGCAAGAGAACAATGGAAGGCTGATGGATACTCCCAGATCATAGGGTGTATGTCCCAGAACAGTTAGCCCATAAGGTAGTCCTCCAGCAGCATGAACTCACTCATTTAGGAAAGGCTGCCCTAGAAGCTTTGTTAGGCAGGTACTACCTGATTGCCCGTCTACCCTTCTTGTGTGCCTCAGTCTCTCAGCGTTGCCTCCTCTGTGCTCAGAACAATGCTAAACAGGGTCCTGTGGGACCAATAGGAGTTCAGCACTGTGGGCAAGCTCCTTTTGAGGACTTAGATGTAGATTTTACAGAAATAGGGCCTAGCAGAGGGAATAAATACCTGCTGGTCTTTGTTTGCACCTTTTCAGGTTGGGTCGAGGCATATCCCACTCACACTGAAAAGGCGTGAGAAGTCACTAAGGCATTGCTGAATGATATAATTCCACGGTATGGAAGGCCTCTGACCATAGCATCCGATAATGGCCCATCCTTTGTAGCAGAAATAGTACAACAGGTAGCCAAGGCTTTAGGAATTAAATGGAATCTACATACAGCTTACAGGCCTCAGAGTTCAGGGAAAGTGGAGTGCATGAACCGGACTCTAAAGCAGGCTAATGGCTAAGCTATGCCAAGAGACAGCCTTAGCCTGGACAGATATCTTGCCTCTTGTACTCCTGAGGGTACACTGTGCCCCAAGGGCCAGGGTAAGTTTCTCTCCCTTTGAAATTCTATACCATAGACCCCCTCCCTTAATTCAGCCAAAGGGAGATTTGGGGGAAATAGGAAACTTAGAAATCAAAAAACAACTACAAGGCCTTGGAAAAACTGTCTTTGAGGTCCACAGGTGGGTTATTGACCGACCACCCATCTCTCTAGGAACAGCTGTACATCCTTATAAACCTGGAGACCAGGTTTGGGTAAGGGATTGGAAAAAGGAGCCCCTCAAGCCTACCTGGAAGGGACCCTATCCAGTCATATTAACCACCCCCACAGCTCTTAAGGTTGCAGGACTAAACACTGGATCCACCACTCCTGGGTGAAAGCAGCCCACCAGACGAGTGACATCCAGTCTGAGTGGAAGGTGACCTCTGACCAGAAACACCCTCTGCGGATCACCCTCAAGAAGACAGCAGACTTGGCCGAGCAACCTGCTCCAAGGAATTCAGATAACACCCTGCCGAATTCTCCCTAACACTAATCTTTCTTTCTTATCTCCTCTTAACGTAACATGCTCTAGTATTTCTGGATAATCACTGGTTTTATCTAATAATTCTTATTTTGTCTTTTTATGAGTGCCAGCAGAATCGGAGACTAGTATCAGGAGGAGAACTCACCTGCTCTTGCTGGGACACAGAAGCACCATAAAATTACTGCTCCCCACACAGAAAGGAAACAAAGGCCTTATCATAAATTGTTGGATTACACCTTGTCATGCCATCCTTTGCTCCTTGCTTAGAAACTCACTACCCAAATATGCTAGACTGGGTAGTCCACAAGAAAACCCAATCAAACCAGATTTTTGTTAGCTATACTTATCAGCCTGCAGCATGTTACAACTCTATTACCAAATGCACATGGCGGGAGGCGGGGAATTGTATTGGATAGGACCTGTCATGGCCAATGTGCAGCTAACTAATGTTGCTCCTATTTGTTTCAGCAGTACGCAGGGCCAACATCCAACAGGTCATCTGGAAGAACTATGCAACTCTACCCCTAAGGCTGAAAACACCACCTGCCCCTGGTGCCCCCTGCAGGAACATTCTATGCATGTGGGACCACTGCTTACCTCTGCCTGCCTGAAACCAGAAGAACTCCCTACAAACACCTCTGAGAGGAAGAAACGGGATGCTAACCCCTTGGTCATTGTCTCTTTCCAGCAGGAAGTAGCTAAGAGCAGTCGTCACCCCTGTTCACCATAACATCCCATGGTTGTTGCTCCACAAGGCTAAAAGAAGCTTGTATAACAAGGAGGGGTGGGAATGAGGAGGAAACTGGTCTTGCAAGGCTTGTCAGGCCATAAAAACTGTGACCAATGTCTGCCCTGGGGGGAGGGGAGTCATTATCACTGGCCCCAGGACAGATCATTGTGTATGGCCTGGGGACCCCCAACACCTGGGGGTCTTCCTGTAAGCCCACAAAAGGGGGCAGAACCATATCTGCAAGACTAAGACCCTAGAAGGTTATAAAAAGTGAAGCCCTATGCATGTTACTCACTCTGATTTGGAAATTATTCCCAGAGTCCACTAGTGTTAATAAATGGGGTCCCTCCCTTTCTCTAGGAAGTGTGATTGGTATTTCTTTTGTCTTATGCAACAATTTAAGCATTGAGAATAGGAAATATATGCTTAGTATATGTACCAAGCAATTTGAGAAAACCTTTCTCACATATTATGTTTATAGTATTTGGAATATTTACTGTTTCCAATTTTTCAAGAACTGTAGTAGCTTATTTTTCAAGTGAGTGCAAATTGTGGACCAAACTATTTGTTTGTCTAGTTTGTTTTTATTTTGTTTGTTGTTGTTGTTTCATTGCAAATGTATTGACAAAAATATTTTAGGCAGAACAATGACTTCATTAATAAATATACTGAAAGAATAAATTAGCTGTGCACAGACTCTGATAGGCTTTGGAACCTCAGGTGGGTTTCTGTTCAGCTCTCCCAAGAGCTTTTACCCTTGCTAACTTTGGGGACCATGAACAGAGGATATCCCAGACTACCCACATAACGCTGAAGACCGCAAAAAGCTGTCAAAAGGAGAGTAGTGTCATGGACACATTTTCCAGTCCCCATGAGTCTCTAGGAAGCACTATGCAGTTTGATACCTCTGGTGGAAGTAGTACCCAGAGGTCAAAGGCATGGAAAATTGTTTGATGAGGGCACGAAGAATTCCAAGCCTGCTCTATTAGAAAAGGAGAAGTATCTCTGGCCTCAGAAGTGTCACAGATGAGCTGGACATAGAGGTCCTGACTTCTCACATATGTAACCTGAAGAGTATCAGACAACTTTTGGACTCTGCCAATCCATCATCTCTAACACTGGTCAGACATGTGAACAACAGGCGAAAAATTTCCTGCAGCTCGACAAGGAAAATAGAGTTGAGGGAAAATATGTGCTTATTCATTACGGGATACATTTCTTTGTTCATTTAGAAAGACAGATCAGAGGTATCTTAAAAATAAGTTTGTAAATGCAAGCTTTACAAGGAGTATTTATTTAAACAAATTGTTAAACACCCCACCAACACACAGTGACTAAAAAGGGACTTGAACTTAAAGATGCAGGGTGGTCTAATATTATGAAAGGATATCTTCCCGAAGGCCTCACATAATTTAAGGCATATGATTTAATGTGAATTTACTCATATGAATAAATGTAAAGGCTGTATTTTTGATGTGCATAAATCTCCAGACAATGTGGCTTAGGGGCAATTGACCTTATTATTATTATTTTTTATTTTGTCATGTCATATCACACATTCTTTTTTTCCTTTTATTTTTTTAAATTATCTTTTCTAAGTTATATAAAGTCTCTGAATCAAAAGAATCTTATTTTTGTAAGACCTTCTCTAAAATTACTCTGAGTGCTCCCTCTTAAGTATAACACCAGGTATTGTGTGGGTTCTAGTTCCTCTTCAAAGTTTTTTAATCACATCTAAACATATTTCTAAACTTTTTCAAATTTTTAGCAACAGTGTTGAAACCACAACTTAAGGAGGACTCAAGTAATATTGTTATAGGAATAAAAAAGAAAATTTAATATTAATAAGAGAATCATTACCAAAGCTATTCAGAAAATTTTTGATACATGTAAAGTGAGACCAATAATGTTAGATATCTTGTATCTATTTGTCAGAAAGTGATGTTGCCAAGTGACAATAGCCAAACACAATGTCTAGTTAACTCTCCACCTGACCCTTTATCATTTTATTTTTAGGCTTTTTTTTTCTTTAATCCTCACCTGAGAATATGTTTTTATTGCTTTTAGAGAGAGAAGAATGGGGAGAGACAGAGAGAAAGATCAATGTGAGAGAGAAACAACAATTGGTTGCCTCCTCTATGCGTCCCAACTGGGGATGGAACTCACAATGTAGGAATGTGCTCTGACCAGGAATCAAACCCACAATCTTTTGATGTATGGCATGACACTCCAACCAACTGATTCATCTGCCAGGGCTCTACCTGCCCCTTTAAAATTACACAATCTCTGACCATTTTTTAAGTTTGGTACACAAAATAAAAATAATATTTTTCACACTTTTTGCTACTTATTTCAAAATACACATAAATAAAAATAAAAATTATGCAACAGGTACTATGTTGAGTGATCATCATCTTTGATTATTCCCATTTTAAAGATAAAAATGAATTGAGACTTAGTTGGATTAAATAACTTGAAAAGATTTTAAACTAAGTTTTAGTGGATTCCATAGTTTATCTCTATTTTGACCATATTTCTTTGAGAAGGACTTAATGGGGATTTAATGGTGATAGAAGGACTGATATTAGTTAAAGCCAAACTGTAGGAGATTGAGAGGAGAAGAGGTGGTGAGGACACAAAGGCAGTAAGAGTCACCCTCTGGATGGAGCGCTTTGGGATCAAATGTTAGAGAGAGGTCTGAGGTTCAAGTAGAAGTATTTTTTTACTTTAGGATAGATAGAGATTTGTATATTTATAGGAAGACTCTTTTACAAAAAAAGAAGAAAACATTTCTCTCCTCTTAACAAGAGATACAGACATCTCCAGTCCAAATGTCTAAACAGTATAAACTATGGAAAAAATTATGAATTAGGCACAGTGTTTTTTCTTAAAACCCTTTTTCTTTTCATCCATTTATTCTCCCAGAGTTATCACTTAATATAAATAACAATAATAATTATAACAGTTGCACATTAAAATAATTCAACTCAATATATATAAAACTCTAAGCAGTGTCCTAAGTATTTTACATAAATTAACTCATTTAATTTTCACAACACTTGAAATAGGATGCTATCATAATATCATTTTTTAAATGAGGAAACCATAGCACAGAGTGATTAAGTAACTTTCTCAAATTACCCACCAACAAAAATACTTGCCTCCCAGGATCCTCACCCACTATTGTCATGACCCTCTCTCTTCTCTCTTTTCACCTTTATCAAAACATGTTTCCTGTTTCCCTAGAATATATCCAGCAATATATTTAATTGGCTGAGTAGATTCATGCCAACTCATTTAGATGAATGTATTATGTTTCCAAGATATCATATTTGTGTAAAATAAAGAAGATAAGTGAATACTTGTGTGTGTTTTTCTATCAAAAATCACCAATTTGCAGAAATAAAAATACTTTCATATACCGCAAACAGAAGTTTATTAGTCTAACACAGACACTGGGTTACAGAATTTGAAAGCAATTTATTGTAGATTTGTTTTTTAATTAAAAAGTAAGGAAATATAAACAGACAACAGGTTTTATAACAATATATCCTATATAATAAAGAGATAATATGCAAATTGACCCTCACACCCTTTCATCATCACAAGATGGTCACCCCATGTTGTCACAGATGGCCGCCCCCACATCAACATAAGATGGCTGCCCCCACATTGTCACAAGATGGCCAGCAGGGGAGGGTGGTTGGGGGCAATCAGGCCGGCAGGGGAGCAGTTAGGTGTCAATCAGGCCGGCAGGGGAGAAGTTAGGGGGCGATCAGGCTGGAAGGAAGAAGCGGTTAGGGGCAATCAGGCAGGCAGGCAGGCAGGCGAGCGGTTAGGAGCCAGCAGTCCCAGATTGTGAGAGGGATGTCCGACTGCCCTATCCCTGTGGGCCTAAACAGGCAGCCAGACATCTCTGAGGGGTTCCAGATTGGAGAGGGTGCAGGCTGGGCTGAGGAATGTCCCCCCCTCACCCCAGTGCACAAATTTTGTGCACCGGGCAACTAGTTTTAAAATAAAAGTGTATTTGGGTTCTTTGAAAGGATTAAAAAGATTGATGAACCTCTCCCCAGGATCACAAAGAAACAAAGAGAGAGAACCCAAATAAACAAAATCAGAAATGAAAGAGGTGAAGTAAACACTGACCCTACTGATATACAAAGAATTGTCAAAAAATACTACAAACAACTCTACTCTAACAAACTGGAAAACCTCGATGAAATGGACACATTCCTAGAAAAATACAAGCTTCCAAAACTCAATCAGGAAGAATCAAAAAACCTGAATAGGCCAATAACTCCTGATGAAATTGAAACAGTAATCAAAAAGCTTCCAGCAAACAAAAGCCCTGGACCAGATGGCTTTACAGGGGAGTTTTACTGAACATTCAAAGAAGAACTAAAGCCAATCCTTCTCAGACTATTCCAAAAAATTCAAAAGGAAGGTACACTTCCAAGCTCTTTCTATGAAGCCAGCATTACCCCAATCCCAAAACCAGATAAAGACAACACAATGAAAGAGAATTACAGGCCAATAACCCTCATGAACATAGATGCTAAAATCATCAACAAAATTCTAACAAACTTGATCCAGCATTACATTAGAAAGATCATACACCATGACCAAGTGGGATTTATTCCAGGAATGAAAGGCTGGTACAATATCCACAAATCAATAAATGTGATACATCACATAAACAAAATGAGAGACAAAAGTCACATAATCATATTGATTGATGCAGAAAAGGCATTTGACAAAGTCCAATACCCTTTTCTGATAAAAACGCTCAGCAAAGTGGGGATAGAGGGATCATAACTCAACATAATAAAAACCTTATATGACAAACCTACAGCCAACATCATACTCAATGGACAAAAACTAAAAACATTTCTCTTAAGAACAGGAACAAGAAAGGGATGCCCACTTTCACCACTCTTGTTCAACATAGTACTGGAAGTGCTAGCCACCATGATCAGACAAGAAGGAGAAATAAAAGGCATCCAAATTGGAAAAGAAGAAGTAAAATTGTCATTATTCGCAGATGACATGATACTGTACTTAGAAAACCCTAAAGACTCCATCAAAAAATTATTAGACCTAATAAATGAATTTGGCAATGTAGCAGGATACAAAATTAATGCCAAGAAATCTATGGCATTTTTATTTATTTATTTTTTATATTTATTTTTTTAAATATATTTCATTGATTTTTTACAGAGAGGAAGGGAGAGAGATAGAGAGTTAGAAACATTGATGAGAGGGAAACATCGATCAGCTGCCTCCTGCACATCTCCTACTGGTGATGTGCCCGCAACCAAGGTACATGCCCTTGACCGGAATTGAACCTGGGACCTTTCAGTCTGCAGGCCGACGTTCTATCCACTGAGCCAAACCGGTTTTGGCATCTATGGCATTTTTATATGCCAATAGTGAACTTGCAGAAAGAGGAATTAAAAAAAAACAATCCCATTTACCATTGATCCAAAAAAATTAAGATACCTAGGAATAAACTTAACTAAGGAGGTAAAGGACCTCTACCCAGAAAACTACAGGACATTGAAAAAAGAGATAGAGGAAGACATAAACAGATGGAAGAATATACCATGTTCTTGGATTGGTAGAATCAACATCATCAAAATGTCCATACTACCCAAAGCAATCTATAGATTCAATGCACTCCCCAATAAAATACCAACAGCATATTCCAAAGATCTAGAAAGAACTCTCCAAAAATTCATCTGGAATAAAAAACAAAAACAAAAAAAACCCACCAAATAGCTGTTGCAATCCTGAGAAAGAAGAACAAAGTAGGAGGGATCTCAATACCAGATATCAACCTGTATTACAAAGCCACTGTTCTCAAAACTTCCTGGCACTGGCACAAGAACAGACATATAGACCAATGGAATAGAATAGAGAGCCCAGAAATCGACTCAAAACACTATGCTCAATTAATATTTGACAATGGAGGCAAGAACATACAATGGAGTCAAGAAAGTCTCTTCAATAAATGGTGCTGGGAAATTTGGTCAGACACATGCAAACAAATGAAACTAGACCACCAACTTACACCATACACAAAAATAAACTCAAAATGGATAAAGGACTTACACGTAAGATGGGAAACCATAAAAATATTAGAGGAATCCACAGGTAGCAAAATCTCAGATATATGCCAAAGGAATTTCTTCACTTACATGGCTCCTAGGGCAATGGAAACTAAAGGGAAAATAAACAAATGGACTATATCAAAATAAAAAGCTTCTGCACAGCAAAAGAAACCATCAACAAAACAACAAAAACACCCACTGCATGAGAGAACATATTTGCCAATGATATCTCTGATAAATGTTTAATCTCAAACATGTACAGGGAACTCATACAACTTAACAAAAGGAAGTAAACAACCCAATCAAAAAATGGGCAACAGACCTAAATAGACACTTTTTGAAAGAGGACATACATAACGCTGAGAGACATATGAAAACATGCTCAAAGTCACTAATCATCTGAAGATGCAAATCAAAACTACAATGAGGTATGATTTCACACCTGTCAGAATGGCTATCATCAACAAATCAACAAACAACAAATACTGGCAAGCTTGTGGAGAAAAAGGAGCCCTCCTGCACTGCTGGTGGGAATGAAGACTGGTGCAGCCACAGTGGAGAACAGTTTGGACTTTCCTCAAAAAACTAAAAATGGAACTTCCATTTGACCCAGTGATCCCACTTCTAGGAATATATCCCAAGAAACCAGAAACACCAACCAGAGAGAATATATGCATCCCTATGTTCATAGCAGCACAATTTACAATAGCTAAGATTTGGAACCAGCCTAAGTGCCCATCAGCAGATGAATGGATTAAAAAACTTTGGCACAGGAGTGAAAAAATGGCGGAGGAACAGACGGATGTGTCCCATGCCTTGTCCCGGAGCTGTTAGGGTGAGCAGCTGAAGCGGGTAACATACAGCCGGAATAAGCAGAGGATATTCAGCTGAGAGAGAGTTTGCAGCCTGGAACAGAGGAGGAATCCTTGAGAAAGCAGATTGAAAGTTGGAGACTGTGGCTGAAATCTCTCCCCGGTCGCCGGCTCAGCCTCGGAGACTGCGCCATCTTGAGTGGCTGTTTTTTGGAAATGTATACTGTACACCCAAAGACTCGGCATCCAGAGATTGGCTGCTAACCCGGAGACACCGGATCTGGTACTGCGCGACTACATGGAGTCCTGCTTCTCATGGAAAGGTAAGGTCTCGCCTGAAGGTGCTGTTGGCAATTAAGGTTGGGGAGAGGAGTGTGCACGGGAAGGTCTGCGCCCCACAAAGACTGTGGCCTTTGGGGCCAGAGTGATCCGGGAGTGCGGAAGAGCTCCCACAGGGCTGCTGGCAGAAGGAAACGCTTAAAATTAGCCCATAGCTGGACTAGATGCAAAAAGACAACCTCAGCTTTTGCCTGTGTGCAGGCTACTCAATGTAAAGAATGAGAGGGCTTACGGAAGAGACTGTGTGGGCAGGAAGGTGCAGGGTTGCGAATTTGCGCAACTCCGCAGGCTCTTGCGCTTATTTTTTTTTCTGTTTTCTTTTCTTTTTTCTTCTTCTTTCTCTTCTCAAATCTTTGCATTTGATTATTAAACCCAGTGCATGGAATTTCCCAGTTGGGGACACTCGCAGAGACTGCAGGGGAAAGTTGTCTTTGTGGAATCTGGGAAACAGAGCTGGGTAACGATTAAAGAACCAGCTCTGGGCAGTGGACTTCCTCAAACCAGTTTTAAGTGCAATAGAGAAAAAGAACCCCATCTTTTGGATAGAGAGGCCATTCAGCCTCGGAGGTCAATCCAGAAACACTGCCACCCAGAGGCTGAGCCACAAACTGACTCTTATGTAAACACAAATTAAGGCAGTCTGGGAACAAATACGGCATGCTTTAAAATCAGGACTGTGGTTTACAACGCAGAGGAACAGTGTATTGCAGGGAAATTCAACACTCTCCTGAATACCTGGCAGGACTAAGGCGAGCCAGACTGAAGAGTAGAAGAACCAAAGGACCTTCACTATTGCAAATTTTTTATTTTTAATTTTTTTCACCTTTTAACTAAGAAACCATTTTTTTTTCTTTTTCCATCACCTGATTTTACCCTTTTAATTACTATATTTTCATTTTTAACCAGTATTATTACTGCTACCATTTTACCATTTTTTAAAGTGCCATTTTATTTTCTCTTTATTTTATTTTGGGATTAGTGTTCTACATTCTATTTTCATCGTTCCTTTAGCATCATTTTGCTCTACCTCAATTTTACCTCCATGCCAAAACCCTCTTCCTCACTTTTCCCCTTTTGTTGTCCTGTTTCTCTTACCCTATTCTTGCTTTAGATTTTCCATATTCCTTCTTTTTACCCCCTGTCAAAATTTCACCCTACTTATATATCCTATTTCCAATCCACTGCTCCTAACCCTTATACACCTCACCGTTATCTTTCTTCACTATCCAAATTTTTTTTCTTCTTTCATCTTTCTATTGTTTTGTTGCTGTTTGCTTGATTATTGAGTTGCTTTTTTTTTTTTTTTAGGATTGGTTGTGAGGTTGTTTTGCTTCTTCTTTTTTCTGCTGGTTTTTCCCCTCGCCGCCCCCCCCCCCCCCCCCCTGGTATTTTTGTGCTTCTGTTTTCCCTTGTCTCAGTTGATATTATTGGTTGTTTGTAGTTTGCATTCATCTCCAGGGATCTGTTGTTGGAATTTGTTGGAATTAGTGGCGGTTCTATCAGTGATTTCTCCTCATATAAAGTCTCTTCCTCTCTTCTACTTCATTCTCTATTTTTGCTCTTTTTTTTTCTTTTTTTCCCCTCCTTTTTCCCAATTCCATTTTTGCATTCCTTTTTTTTTTATTTTTTTCTTTCTTTTCTTTTTTCTCTTTTATCTTTTTCTCTTCTTTCTTCCTTATCACCTAATTCTCTTAATTCGGGTGGTCACCTTTATTTGGGGTTATTAATATCATGAATACATTTGTGTTCACTGCCTGGTACGTTGTGCCTTGTTGTGTTGTATTTTGTGCTTTTAAATCAATGCAGCAGATCCAAGCAACAGCAGCCTCCTGATCACCATACCGACTGTCTGAGGAACAGCAGCTGTATGTGAAGCCTCCCCTAACCAGCAAGAAGAGCCACCACAGCTGTGAACAGCACCCACCAGAGGAGCTGCTGCCAACTGAGGAGCAGCTGCTACCAAACTGCCTAAGGAGAAACCACAGCCCGAGGAGCCTATGCTACCCAGGGAGCAGTAACTGAATGACTCAACATCTAGATATGTCAGTGAGATAAAACATGGGTAGACAAAGAAACCCCCAAAAGAAAGAAAAGGAGGACTCACTAGAAAAGCAGCTAAGTGATACAGAGGCATTCAACATGACAGAAAAAGAATTCAGAATAAGGGTCCTAGAGTGCAAAAACCAGATGGAGGAAAAAATCAACAACTTATGAAAGAAGCAAGAAGAAACAGATGAAAAAAATCAATAACTTATGTAAGACACAAGAAGAAATGAAGAGCGATATAGCTGCATAAAAAACACCATTGAAAGTATCAACAGTAGACTAGGAGAAGCGGAGGACCGAATTAGTGAATTAGAAGACAAGGAAGCAAAACACACCCAAACTGATATTGGGAAAAAAATTAAAAGACAGGAGGAGAGCCTAAGGGAGCTTTGGGACAACATGAAATGAAACAACATACGAATAATAGGGGTGCCAGAACAACAGAAAGAGGAACAAGGATTAGAAAACCTATTCGAAGAAATAATATCAGAAAACTTCCCTGAGGTGGGGGAGAAAAAAGTCACACAACCACAGAGAGTCCCAAACAAGGTGAAACCGAAAAAACCCACACCAAGACATATCATAATTACCATGGCAAATGTTCAGGACAAAGAGAGAATCTTACAGGCTGCAAGAGAGAGACGGAAAGTTACATACAAGGGATCTCCCATTAGATTATCAAATGATTTCTCAACAGAAACACATCAGGCCAGAAAAGAATGGACGGAAATTTACAAAGTGATGCAAAGCAAAGGACTGAATCCAAGAATACTCTATCCAGCAAGGCTATCATTCAAAATTGAAGGGGAAATAAGAAGCTTCACAGACAAAAAAAAGCTAAGGGAGTTTATCACCACCAAGCCAGCCATGCAAGAAAAGCTAAAGGGACTGGTGTAAAAAGAAGAAATAAAAAGCTAAGAAAGAAAACAGGCACACACAAAAAAAGTAATGGCTACAAACAAGTACCTTTCAATAATAACTTTAAACGTAAACGGACTAAATGCTCCAACCAAAAGATATCGAGTGGCTGAATGGATAAAAAAACATGACCCATATATTTGCTGTCTACAAGAGACCCACCTCAGAATAAGGGACTCACACAGACTGAAAGTGAAGGGATGGAAAAATATCTTTCAGGGAAATGGAATTGAAAAGAAAGCTGGGGTAGCAATACGTATATTGGACAAAATAGGCCTCAAAGGGAAGGCCATAACCAGAGATAAGGAAGGCCACTTCATAATACTAAAGGGATCAATACAACAAGAAGATATAACCCTGATAAACATATATGCACCCAATGCAGGAGCACCCAAATAGATAAAAAAAAAATCCTGGAAGATATCAAAGGAGAGATTGACAACAATAGAATCATAGTAGGGGACTTTAATACACCACTGTCATCACTGGATAAATCCTCTAGACAAACAATCAGCAAAGAAACAGCAATCCTAAATGACTCACTAGATCAGATGGACTTAACTGACATCTTCAGAACACTTCACCCCAAAGCCACGGATTATACATTCTTCTCAAGTGTTCATGGAACACATTCAAAAATAGACCACATATTGAGTCACAAAGTCTCCCCAAATTCAAGAAGATTGAAATCATACCAAGCATCTTCTCAGACCATGAAAGCATAATATTAGAAATAAACTACAATAAAAAGTACCCAAAATACTCAAACACTTGGAAGCTGAATAGCTTGTTATTAAATATTGATTGGGTTACCAATGAGATCAAAGAAGAATTTAAAAACATCCTGGAAACTAATGACAATGAAAACACAACAATCCAAAACCTATGAGACACAATGAAAGCAGTCCTGAGAGGGAAGTTTATAGCCCTACAGGCCTATCAGAAAAAACAAGAAAAAATGGCAGTAAATCATCTAACTCTCCATCTCAAAGAATTAGAAAGAGAGCAACAAGAAAACCTGAGAGTGAGCAGAAAGAAGGAGATAATAAAGATTAGAGCAGAAATAAACGACATAGAGACCAAAAAAATAATACAGAAAATCAATGAAACCAAGAGCTGGTTCTTTGAAAGGATAAACAACATTGACAAACCTCTAGCCAGGCTCACCAAGATGCAAAGAGAGAGGACCCAATAAACAAAATCAGAAATGATAGAGGCGAAATAACAACAGACCCCACAGAAATACAAATGATTGTTTAAAAATACTATGGACAGCTCTACTCCAACAAACTAGACAACCTGGAGGAAATGGAAAAATTCCTAGAAAAATACAACATTCCCAAACTCAATAAGGAAGAATCTAAAAATCTCAATAGGCCAATAACTATGGAAGAAATTGAAGCAGTCATCAAAAAGCTTCCAGCAAACAAAAGCCCAGGTCCAGACGGCTTCACAGGGGAGTTTTACCAAACATTCAAGGAAGAACTAAAACCTATACTCCTCAGACTATTACAAATTCAAGAGGAAGGAACACTTCCAAGCTCATTCTATGAAGCCAGCATCACCCTAATACCAAAACTAGGGAAAGACAACACAATGAAAGAGAATTACAGGCCAATATCCCTCATGAACATAGATGCCAAAATCCTCAACAAAATCTTAGCAAATCGGATCCAGTAGTACATCAGACAGATCATACACCATGACCAAGTAGGATTCATCCCAGGCATGCAAGGATGGTACAATATCCGCAAATCAATAAACATGATACATCACATAAAAAAAATGAAAGAAAAAAAATACATAGTCATATCAATTGATGCAGAAAAAGCATTTGACAAAATTCAACACCCATTTTTGATAAAAACTCTCAGCAAAGTGGGAGTAGAAGGATCATACCTCAACATAATAAAAGCCATATATGACAAGCCCACAGCCAACATCATACTCAATGGACAAAAACTAATACCATTTCCCCTAAGAACAGGAACAAGACAGGGATGCCCACTCTCACCACTTCTGTTCAACATAGTACTGGATGTACTAGCCATTGCAATTAGACAAGAAGATGAAATAAAAGGCATCCAAATTGGAAAAGAGGAAGTAAAACTGTCCTTATTCACAGACGACATGATATTATACATACAAAACCCTAAAGACTCCATCAAAAAACTACTAGACTTAATACATGAATTTGGCAATGTAGCAGGATACAAAATTAACCCCAAGAAATCTATGGCATTTCTATACACCAATAGTGAACTTTCAGAAAGAGAGACTAAAAAATCAATCCCAATTACCATGGCACCAAAAAAAATAAGCTTCCTAGGAATAAACTTAACTATAGAGGTAAAAGACCTCTACTCAGAAAACTACAGGACGTTGAAAAAAGTGATAGAGGAAGACATAAACAGATGGAAGAACATACCATGTTCTTGGATTGGTAGAATCAACATCATTAAAATGTCCATACTACCCAAAGCAATCTATAAATTCAACGCACTTCCCATTAAAATACCAAAGGCATATTTCACAGATCTAGAACGAACTCTCCAAAAATTCATCTGGAATAAAAAAAGACCCCGAATAGCTGCAGCGATCCTGAGAAAGAACAAGTAGGTGGGATCTCAATACCAGATATCAAGCTGTATTATAAAGCCACTGTTCTCAAAACAGCCTGGTACTGGCACAAGAACAGACATATAGATCAATGCAATAGAATAGAGAGCCCAGAAATCCGCCCAAACCAATATGCTCAATTAATATTTCACAAAGGAGGCAAGAACATACAATGGAGTCAAGAGAGTCTCTTCAATAAATGGTGTTGGGAAAATTGGACAGATACATGCAAGAAAATGAAACTAGACCACCAACTTACACCATACACAAAAATAAACTCAGAATAGATAAAGGACTTAAATGTACGACAGGAAACCATAAAATTCTAGAAGAATCCATAGGCTACAAAATCTCAGACATATGCCTAAGCAATTTCTTCACTGATACAGCTCTTAGGGCACTTGAAACTAAAGAGAAAATGAACAAATGGGACTACATCAAAATTAAAATCTTCTGCACAGCAACAGAAACCATCAACAAAACAACAAGTAAGCCCACTGAGTGGGAAAACATATTTGCCAATGTCATATTTGATAAGGGCCTAATCTCCAAAATTTATAGGGAACTCATACAACTTAACAAAAGGAAGATAAACAATCCAATCAAAAAATGGGCAAAGGATCTAAATAGACACCTTTCAAAAGAGGACATTCAGAAAGCCAAGAGACATATGAAAACATGCTCAAAGTCACTAATCATCTGAGAGATGCAAATCAAAACAACAATGAGGTCCCATCTCACACTTGTCATAATGGCTATCATCAACAAATCAACAAACGACAAGTGCTGGAGAGGATGTGGCGAAAAAGGAACACTCGTGCACTGTTGGTGGGAATGCAGACTGGTGCAGCCACTATGGAAGACAGTATGGAGCTTCCTCAAAAAACTAAAAATGGAACTCCCATTTGACCCTGTGATCCCACTTCTAGGAATATATCCCAAGAAACCGGAAACACCAATCAGAAAGGATATATGCACCCATATGTTCATAGCAGCACAATTCACCATAGCTAAGATTTGGAAACAGCCTAAGTGCCCATCAGTAGATGAATGGATTAGAAAACTGTGGTACATCTACATGATGGAATACTATGCTGCTGTAAAAAAGAAGGAACTCTTACCATTTAAAACGGTATGGATGGAACTGGAGAGCATTATGCTAAGTGAAATAAGCCAGTCAATGAAGGAAAAATACCACATGATCTCACTCATTCATGGATAATAAAGACCATTATAAACTTATGAACAAAAATAGATACCCAGACAGAGCTGCCTCAAACAGACTGCCAAACTGCAGCGGGAATGCCGGGGAGGGTAGGGGGACAGAAGGAGGGGTAAGAGATCAACTGAAGGACTTATATGCATGCATATAAGCATAACCAATAGACATAAGACACTGGGTGTAGGGAAGGCCAGGGGATTGTCAAGGGTGGGGGGGAAAAGGAGACATATGTAATACCCTTTGTAATAAAAAATAAATAAATAAATAAATAAATAAATAAATAAAATAAAAAATAAAAAAGTTTGGCACATCTACACAATGGAATACTATGCTGCTGTAAAAAGGAAGGAACTCCTACCATTTGCAACAGCATGGATGGAGCTGGAGAGCATTATGCTATGTGAAATAAGTCAGTCAGAGACAAGATAAATATCACATGCTCTCACTCATTTGTGGATTATAATGAACAACATAAACCGAAGAACAAAATCAGATGTAGAGACAGAGAAGCATCGATCAGATGCTCAAAACTCAGAGGGAAGATAGGGTAGGGTGAGAGTGAGGGGGAGAGATTAACCAAAGGACTTGTATGCATGCATATAAGCATAAGCGATGGATGTGGACAACAGGGGGTAAGGGTGAGGGCAGGATTGGGGGAATGAGGGGACATTGGAGGGATAAGGACACATTTGTAATATCTTAATCAATAAAGGGAAAAAAATAAAAATAAAATAAAAGTGTATTTAAGTTATATGTCATTTCCATATAATGATCATTTAAGGAAACAAAGAGGATATAAAGAGTAGATATCGATAAATACAAAATGTAGACACAGAGAGAAAAAGAGGAAAGATCCACTTTTTTATTTGTTTCAGCAAACAAGTCTCTGTAGCTTACAATCTCTCCATAAAGGCCCCAATCTCTTATGAGTGGTGTTGATTTCACAGCCCAATCTTCTCTATCTCAACCTTCTTCCAGCAGTGTTAGCTGGTCCTCATTCTTTCTTAAGACTGACAAGAGAAGGACAGCCCACCTTGGAAGAACAAGAGAGTCAGAGGGCCAGATTTAAGTCTATACCTCACCTTTTTTAGTTTGATGCACTTGGTAAATGGCTTATCTTTCCTATGGTGGACAGGATACTTTCGCTCTCCCCAAAGATATCTATGTTCCAATCCTTGAAATTTATAAATATACTATGATACATGGCAAAGGAAAATTATGTTTTGGAATGGAATTAAGTTTGCTAATCAGATGACTTTAAAATAGGAAGATTATCTTGGATTATCCCAGTGGGTACAAAGGGTCTTTTAAAAGTAGAAAGGGAATGAGAAGACAGAACCAGAGAGATGGCAGCCTGAGAAGGACTCAGCTCAGTGTTTCTGGTATTGAAGATGGAGGAAAAGGTATGAGATAAAGAATGTGGGCAATCTGTAGACCCTGGGAAAGACAGGGAAATGGATTCTTCCCTATCATCTCCAGGGAAGATGCTGCCCTGCTGATACATTGACTTTAGTCCAATGACAACCATTTTGGATTTCTGATTTAAAGAACTGTAAATTTGTGTTGTTTTAAGTCACTATAACTGTGGTAATTTGTATAGCAGCCATGGAAAAGTAATACACTTCCTAAACCTTTTTATTTTTCCTTCTATAAAACAGAGATATGGAAAAAAAGTTGTAACCTCACAGAATACCATGAGTATGAAGAGAGCATTGTAAATTAAAAACACCAAGCCAGTTTTAGATATTGTAATTCATAGGAATAGTAATCCCTCTTGCCCTCAAACTTTCTTTAAATAATTTGCAATTGAATTGATTGCACTCTTGATTTTGCATTTGGCACTAGTGATGCCAATTTGTACTTTATGAAGAAGTCATAAGCTGACATTTTTTATATCCATGATTTATAACTTGAGACTGAGAATAAAGCGTAAACTAAAGCACTATGAAAAAAAATTAGATTTTACTGGTAAGTATGCTAAACTATTTCCTGCTTTCAGCTAATCAAAATGACCCTAGATGTGATTTTTAGACATTTATCATCCATAGTTCACAAAGATAGACTACTTCAAAAGCCAATGAAAAAACTATCAGATCTTCAAAACTTAAGTTTTTACTGAGTTATTAATAACTTTAAAATTTGTTCTTACATATGTATAAGAATTTATACTTGTGCAAAAACTTTTACTTTTGTTACTATATCCAATCCTTATAGCTATTCTATAAAGTATATGGCAGTGATGGCGAACCTATGATACACGTGTCGGAGGTGACACTCGAACTCATTTTTTTGGTTGATTTTTCTTTGTTAAATGGCATTTAAATATATAAAATAAATATAAAAAATATAAGTCTTTGTTTTACTATGGTTGCAAATATCAAAAAATTTCTATATGTGACACGGCACCAGAGTTAAGTTAGGGTTTTTCAAAATGCTGACACGCCGAGCTCAAAAGGTTCGCCATCACTGGTATATGGGAATACTGACATACTTCTCTTTTTCCTCAAAGAAGCAGAGGCAGTTTGACTAGATCTACATAAATGCTAGTTATTATTATGTGACCTTGGGACCTTGACACTCTTAAGGAGTCTGTGAGGTCAAAACTATTTTCAAAGCAATATTGTTTAATAACAACATTATTTAATTTTTCAATCTCTCTTGCAAGCATACAGTTTCCATTTCTAACATAGTGAACATTAATAGGTAAAACCCACATAAACAAAAGTACTTTGGGATTTTTAATACTTTCGAAGAGTAAAAAGTGGTTGTGAGACATACTGATTAAGTCAATTCTCTAGATAAATTGCTCAGTATAAACCAGATGTAAGGAAATGTGATGGCTTTAATGTATTTTGATAGAAGGAACTAGGAAAGAGAAACACAGTTGAAAGAGTCATTTAGATTTTTCTTTAAGGCTATATTATCATGTAGAAATGGGGTAAGGGGTGGGAGAGTAGCAGTTTATTCCATAGAACCCTGATGGCCCCAAAGATAAAATACAAATTTCCTCAAAGTGCCTAATTTACTCCGGGGGAGCTGCTCATGGTTTTTTTATGGGCCCTAAATTGCAAATAAATGCACAATAATAAAAGCAACACTAATATTGCAAGAATATGCCAGGATAACAACAGGAAAACAAATTTGTGCACAGAATGATTCCCAACCATAGAGTAACCTTTGCTAATTCCTAATATCCTATATTAACTATTTCATCTAGGCATTGGAATCTTTCTCAAAATTACTTTTGACTTATTCACTGATGATTACAGATGTACTCTCCTTTAATGTACTCTCCTTTGATTTCACTGCAACTCTCCATGTCTTGGCAGTGATATGGTCCTATTGGTTTCTTTCATGAAATATCTTGCAGCTTTCAATTCCTCTTTACTTTCAGTTTTGATACACAGAATCTCCCTGCCAGACTACTCTGACATGTGAATTTCCAATTTCATATAAATAGGTTAAAGTATTTTAATGGCTTCCTATTTTTATTCATTTAATTAAAATTACTATCCACCTATTACATTTAAGAAGTGCCTAGAAAAATGGTTTTTAGTTTCTGGAAACATTGTGAGGAACAAGAGCTGACATCCTGGTAGAAGGAAACAAATAATTAACTGGTAAAGTGATATAGGAGGTATTTTCATATAACTAAAAACTAGGAAGAAAATGCAATTGGGTAATGTTATAGAAAATGATAGAGGTGGTATTTAGATAAGATGGTCAGGGAGGTTCCCCATGTGGACTTGGTATTTAAGGTGAGTCTTGAATAATGAGGAGAAAACTATGAAGAGATGAGTGAAAAATACTTAAGGCAGAGGGCATACCAAGAGCTAGGTTCCTAAAGCCTATTAATACCCTATAGTTTCTAGAAAATTAGGAACATAAGAAGACATAGTTGGAGCTTGGTGAGACAGCAAGCTTCTTGGAAAAGATAGTAGGCAGAGTAGGTTATGCAGGACCTGTAGGTCATGGCAAGAAGTCTAAATTTTATTTTAAATTCAGAGGGAAGTTATTGAAATGTTTGAACCTGTGTTGTGTGGAGAATATAATGTAAGGTTCCAAGAGTGGAAACAGGGAGAATGTTTTCAACTTGAATAGCACAGGCAGGAAAGGAGAATGGATTGGGTGAGAGAGAAGCTGTGTCCACCAAGCATTACAGCCCACTTTCATTGTTTGCTTCTTCTTATTGAAATTCCATTTTACATTATTTGTTGCTTCATACTAGTGAATATCATGCCCCAGATATACAGTTTCTTTATAGTAAGCACCATACCTTAAGTTATTTAGAAACCAGTACACCAACTAGCCATATTTAAGAAATAAATCCTTGCTGAATAATAATGAAAATTACTGAATATGAATTTCTGTTCTCCCATATGTTATATACCACTTAGATTTTGACATAATTCTCTTTGCATTGCTATTTGTCTTTCAGGCTTCAGCTCAAATGTCACTTCTTAGGTCTAACCACCCAGACCACTCAAGTATAAGTTCCCACTACCCATTACCACCGGTCACTCTCTATCATATTTCAGTAACATGTCATTCTTCATAGCATTTATCCCTAATCTTGCTATCTTACTTGCTTATTTTCTATTTTTACTTGCTTATTTTCTATTTTTCTCATTAGAGCATCAAGTCATGAGAGCATAACTTGTCTACCTTGTTTACTCGTAGATCCCAGATCTCAAAACAGTGACTGTCCTAGAGCATCATATTCTGTGTTAGGACTATCCCAGAGCCTAGGAATCCTATATAGTAAAAGCTTAATATGCGACGTGTTCAGTCATCCGGTCGTCCGTTCAACCAATCAAAGCATAATATGCTAATGATATGCTAAGGCTGTTCAATCGCTCGCTATGATGTGCACTGACCACCAGGGGCAGACAGTTGACTGGTCGACCAGTCACTACAATGTGCACTGACCACTAGGGGGCAGATGCTGCAACTGGTAGGTTAGTTTGCTGTTGGGGTCCGGCCAATCGGGACTGAGCGAGAAGGCCGGTCATGCCCTGGAGCCCTCCCCTGGTCCCTCCCCAGCTGGCTAACCTCCCATGTCTCTCCCCAGCCCCAATCGTGCATTGGTGGGGTCCCTCTCTCAATCCAAGACCCTTTGGGGGATGTTGGAGAGTCAGTTTTGGCCCAATCCTGCAGAACAGGTCAAGGGACCCCACTGGTGCACGAATTCATGCACTGGGCCTCTAGTAAAGAAATAAAACAAGAAAATTCATTGTCCCATGAAGTTTATATTCTAGTGGTAGAGACTGACAATAAATAAGATTAGAAAGTAAAATATACAGTCTATTAGTAGTAAGTGTTAAAAAAAATCAAATCAGGCAAGGAAGATACAATCTGTGGGGAGTGGGGATGTACCACATCTTGGGATGAGAAAGGAAGTCCTCAATGAGAAGGTGACATTTGAGTCAAAACCTGGAGAAAATGAGAAAGTGTGTCTGACAGGTAGCTGGGATGAGCTTTCCAAGCAGAGGAAACAGTCAATGAGAACATCCTGAAGCAGAAGCAAGGGGGAAAAGGCTACTGCAATGACCCTGGTGAGAGATGATGATAGTGCCCAAAGGAAGAGGAGAAGTGAAATGGGGAGAATGAATAACTTCTGGTCTTTATTAAACTAATGAGTAGTAAAATGTTTCCCACTTAATAGTAATGGTTTACATTTTACTTAAACATATAATGTTCATAAATGGAATAAAGGATATGTACAAAGATTTTTATTAATTAGACAGTCTTTAAAAATGTCCATAAGTACATGTTTCTACTTTTGTTAATAAAAGTCATAGACTATTTATTTACAGGCAGTTATATTTACTTTTACAGAATGACCAAATAGATTATCCATCTGGTTTATTTGCTCTTAAAATATATATTTCCCTTTAAAACTAATTCTAGATATCAGCATTTATAGAAAATTCAAGAAGAATATCTTTATTTGGAGGGAAAAACAAATTTTACAAAAGCTTGAGGGCCCTGGCCAGGTGGCTCAGTTAGTTCCAGTGTCATCCTGATGTGCCAAGGTTGTGGGTTTGATCCCAGGTTGGGGCACATACAAGAGTCCACAAATGAATGCATAAATAACTGGAACAACAAATTGATGTTTCTCTCTCTGGCCCTTCTTCCTCTTTCTCTCTAAAAATCTATAATAATAACAGGGTAATATGCTAATTAGACCAGATGTTCTTCTGGATATCATTCTGGATGTCCTTCTGGATGAAGCCAGGGACTGAGTGAAGTCCGGGTCCCAGGTGCCAGAGGGAAGCTGGTGCTGGCAGCCAGAGGAAGGAAGACCTACTCTTGCACAAATTTCATGCATCGGTAAATAAATAAATAAATAAATTAATTAATTAATTAATAGCACTGGCTGTTATGGATCAGTGGTTAGAGCGTCAGCCCAGACACCAAAGGGTATCAGATTTGATTCCTGGTCAAGGTCATGTACCTGGGTTGCAGGTTCGATCCCTGGCCCCCATTGGGGCACATGCCGGAGACAACCAATTGATCTGTCTCTCTCACACTGATCTTTCTCTCTCTCCCCCCTCCCTTCCTCCCTTTCACTCTCTCTAAAATTCAATGGAAAAATTATCCTTGGATGAGGATTAACAAAAATAAATTAATTAAGTAATTAATTAAAAATTCAATAAATAATTTTTTTTAAAATTTGAGATCTGCCACTATTCTGTATGCTTTGAACATAACAGAGATGTTAATTATATCATTTAAAATTCTAAATTAATAGTTTTAGCAAAATGAAAATCATTTTCTTTCCTGTAGAACAGATTTGTTTGTTTGGGTTTTTATAAACTAACTAGTAGCCCGGTGCACAAAATTTGTGCACTCGGCGGGGGGGGTCCCTCAGTTATTAAACATTTTACGGCACAACACTGACCACATTGGTGGTGGTGGTCTTGTCAGAATGTGTTATATTATGCAGATGAAAATCTATTTAAACAGATTTGATGTAGATATTTTCAAAGATGGAAGAATTGTCCCTGTCAACTATTTTGGTTGATTCATATCTTCACTAATTGTCATCATTGCAAAGTTTTCAGTCCCCATATGGATTGCTGGATATAATAGGTCATGCACTGTCCCTGTCTTTTGTAGCCTTTGTTACCTTAAGGACTCTAGTTTTCCATTTATATGTTTAAGTACCAACCTTACCGGCTTAAAAATGTAAGCTTTTAACATTGTCCTTTCTGTTCCGTATCCTTCCAATGAAAAGTGGAGTTGGGTTGCAGCACAGGAGAGAAATTCAGAAGGGGAATATTGAAGTAATGACTACAGTACGAGAAGAGGGAACCTGTTTCCCTGGCCACAGGCGCTGGCGCCCTGGACCACAGGGCTGGCAGCTTCTCTGGGTGGCTGCAGCCTGGGAACTCTGGCTGGTAGCTTGTCCGTCTCCTGGACTGCAGCCAGCCCCAGGCGCTGGCACCTGGACCAAAGGTGGGCGGCTTCTTCTTCTGGGGCTTCTTCTTCTTCTGTGCTTCCAGGGAGGGCAGTCAGTTATGTGTCATGCAAAAATAGGCATCACCAATAGCAGAAGCTGGGTGCGGGGCAGGGAAGCCACGGCCGGGGATGCTGGTGGCGGCTGCTTCCCTGCCCACGCACCTGGCTTCTGTGATCGCCCCTGCACCCGGGTTCTGCAGTCACAGATCTCAGAAGCTGGGTGCGGGGCAGGGAAGCTGCGGCCAGGGACTCTGGCAGCGGCCGCTTCCCTGACTTGCACCTGGCTTCTGCAGTCACCAATTGCAGAAGCCGGCTGCGGGGCAGGGAAGCCATGGCCGGGGATGCTGGCGGCGCTGCTTCCCTGCCCCTGCATCCGGCTTCTGTGGTCATGGACGCTGTCTGTGTCCACTTCCCTGCCCCATCTCCCAGGCTTCTCTGATCACCCACTGGTGGCAGGGCAAAGGTGGCCTCCAGGGCCAACCTTTGCCCTGCTCCTTGGCTCTTGCCTGCGCCTGGGTTTCTGATCACTGTCTTCCATCCTTCCCCTTTCGCCTTCCATCATTGCGAGTATGCAAATTAACCGCCACCTTTCTTGGCAGTTAACCGCCACCTTTCTTGGCAGTTAATTTGCATATCGCCCTGATTAGCCAATGGGAAGCATAGAGAAGTTATGGTTAATTACCATGTTTGTCTATTATTAGATAGGATTTTTATTAGTGTTTTCATTTGACACTTCCTAATTACCTCTTTTGGATGAGTGTTAATATATTTTCACAGTGCTATCTGGTTGGATGTCAACTTTAGAGACAGACAGTTGAGTTCTACTCTGTGTTTATCAATAAAACTGTTTTTGATTGATTCTGCAAATAAAATGTGTGTTCTTGAACCATGGTCAAAAAAAATTCAGAGCTTGTGAATTTTTTTATATCAATTAATTAGTTTGTTAAAATTTCCTTTCTGTGCCTCTTTGAGTTGGTTTACACTCAAATTTTTTTTCAAAACAGAAAAATCTGTGATCATCTGGAGTTAAAAAAAAATCTAAACAAAAGATCTCCAAGCTCCAAATAATGTAAAAGATAATATATGTGACAGTTTACAACTTCTTCTTTCCCAGTGGGAATATCCTGCATGGTTTATTGCAAGTCATCAAAAGCAGAGCTATCAAAAATTGCAATATGGTGTCTCAGTAGTTCTTACAAAAATTAGCTCAAGCTAATAGGTTGCAAAAAGTACAAACTAAAAAAAAGAAAATGCACCTAATATTTTGAAAATATGTTGCTGTGCACAAATCAGTCATATTCTCTAGACTCAGTGCTTATTTCTGCTTTAGGCAGCTTTAGAAATCTTCAGGATATTGGACACATTGTAGCACATTTTGCCATTGCCCAAAATTCACTGGCTTTTGATACTGGTATACCAATCACTTTCTCTGGTGCACAGAGACAATCTTGTTTACATTTCTAACATCTTTGGTTACATTCTGGCAGTAAGGGCACTATGATGACTAGAACATGGAAAGATGTCATGGGCTTGCCACCACATGGAAGAGATTGAACTGCAATCTTCAGCACCATTCATACATAAGCGGTGAACAACAAAGGTCATTGAATTACAACCTGCCGAGCCCAGATTACACACCTCAAAAGCAAATGTTACCTCAGTGAAAACTCTTCTAAAATTTAAAATCAAACTCAAAATGTTCAAATATTTCCTTTAGAACTCAGACACTATGTGTGAGAATGTTTTCACAATGATTTTAGAGTGATTGGGTGATTAACCCTCTATTTATTCAGTTATGTGCAATCCCTAAATTGTTTGGCACAATTTTGCTCACAGTTGTTTTTCACACCCACAATACTGCTACATATGTTCTGGCCCTGGATATGGAAGCACTGTATGTTTCCTTTTATCTTCAGCATGTACAGTACTATTCATGTTAGAATTTAGAGTTTGTTCTGCAATATGAGATTCAAAGATCATAGCACTGGACACTTATAAGCATACTAGTTGGCCCTCATGAAGTCTTATTTCTAATCATTCCAAACTAACTCTGCTTTATTGACATACACACACACAAATACATACACACACATACATGTACCACATAAAATATAAATGATTAACTTCAAAACAAAGGCAACATCAAAGTGAGAAAGATTCTGTCAAAAAATCCTGTTTACTGTCTTTACTTGTGCCCTTCAAAAAATAATTCCAAACAGGTTTGTTTTGCCCAGTTTTGTGTTTCCATCACGAGAACACATTTGTAAGAATGAGAATCACTCCTATTGAAAATGTATAAAATCATGTCCCATATTATCATTAAGTTTATATATCCAGTACAATTATTTGGAAAGGTTTCCAAAAATCTAAAAGAATTCAAGAGAAAATGCCTCTCCATTTTCAAACTTCGGTTGTTTAAAGTGACTCCAACCTGACCCAAGCAGTCTATTTTCATCACTGTTCACTGCTCATGTTCACAGCCAGGAAGTGTTCAGGCCCAGGCAGTGCACGCCTGCAGTGATATTTTATCACCTCACTAGCCTGTTCTCTGAAGCTGAATCCATTGCTCCCCCACCTGTTACCTGATAACACCTCTCACATACCCCATCACAACACCTACCAGACTACATAACAATTATAAGTTCTGTGTCCATTTCCTCCCAGAGTGTAGGAAGAGCTCAGGAGATCTATCTCAGTGCTGCCGCAGATGCAATGGCGTGAGCACGCTCCGCCTATACAAGCTTCCTCGGCACACCAGGAAGTGGCATCGCCCGCCTGAGAAGACCCCCAGGAGCCCCTACATAGTACCCTGATCTTTCCTACTATTGGTTGCCCTATGGATGTTGTAAACTTCTGATTGGTCTGGAATGTTATATATACTGCTGCACTCACACAATAAAGTTGGATTTGCGTCACTGAACCATCCCCGGAGTCGGGCATGCTTCGTTAGGACTCCGTTCGGCCTCACCCCCGCGGGACCCCCTGCTTCACCAGAGCATGGGGTTTTTGAGAGTGGTACCATATTTCTCATCTTTTATTCCAAACACTTAGCATGGTGCCTGGTACATAGGCAGTAGCTGATATCAGTAAACATTGACTAAACAAATGCATCTCAGCCCAAATCTGCTTTCTTAGTATCTCAGTGAAAAACTATATTGTCTAAAAATGTATGGTCTTGAACAATGGCATATTCTGAAAATGTGCTTTCCAAATGAAGAAACTAAAAAATGCTTATGTTTATATCACAATTTTTGAAAATTATAATTTGTGCAGAACCTCTAAATTTTGTGATAAATACATTTAAAATGAAATTCAATAATGATATACTGCTATGCACCCATTAGCAGTAATTAATAATTCTGACAATACCTACTGGGACTCCCAAATATCACTGATGTGAATGCAAAATTGTACAGCCACTTTAGAAAACAGTTTGTCAGTTTCTTACACATTTTAATATATATTTATCATGTGACACATAAATTCCACTCATAGATAGCTACAAAAGACAAATGAAACTTATTTTCACACAAAACTTGTATACTAATGATTACAGCAGCCTCTTCTATCTCCAAGAACTAGAACAACCCAAATGACCTTCAAGTGGTGAATACATAAGCAAATCGTGGCCCATTCTTTAAATGTAATGCTGCTCAGTGATCCACATAACAGTATGAATGAGTCTCATTGCATTTTGTTGAATGAAATAAGCCTGCGCCTAAAGGCCTCATAATCTATGATTTCCTGTGTATGACTATTAGTTTTCTATTGTTACCTAACATTACCACAAAATCAGCAGCTTATACTTCTCCGTATGTCAGAAGTCCAGGGCAGGTTCAGTTGAGCTCTGGTTAGGATCTCACAGGATAAAACAAGATGACATCTGGACTGGGCTCTTACTGGACGTTTGGAGGAGAACAACTTCCAAAATCATTCAGGTTGTTGGCAGATTTTAGTTCCTTGTGATTGTGTTCAGGTGTTTGGCTTCCTGCTGCCTGTCAGTGAGGGATTGCCTTCTGCTCCTAGAGGCTTCTTTCAGGTGACCCTCCTTCAACAGCAAGCAGCAGAGGTACCTTGAATCAATTTCCTTCCTGCTTTGTATATCTGATTTCCTTTTCTGTTATCAACTGACAGAAATTCTCTGCTTCTAAAGGGCTTGTATGATTAGGTCCACCCATATAATGTAGCATAATAAAGAGTTTTTATTACCAGTGGTGACTGCCATCTTAAAATTGTGCCTTCCACAACTTTCTGAAAAAAGGCAAAACTATAGGGAAAGAAAGCAGATGTGTGGTTGCCAATGGTTAGATGCAGGGGCGGGGCTGACTAATAAGGGACAAAGGGGACAGTGAGAGAAAATTTGAGAGGGAGGAGGAAATGTTCCAAATGTTGACTTTTGTGGTAGCCACATGACTTTCTGAAGTTCTCAATACTCTTAGAACTGTATACCAACAATAGTGAATTCTACTGTTCCTTCATTAAAAAAAAGTTGAAAAAGAAAAAAATAGACCAAATTTTAAGAAGTCTTTTCCTTCTAAGACTGAGCCACCTTAAATATCATTCTAAGTTAATTTGAACTTAGTTTTTTCTATTATTGATCATCTTGGGTACAGTCTAAAGGACAGACTAATTTGTAACAACATATTTTCATTAGAAAACCTAGATGCAAATAGCAGAATCCTTCAATAATACATTTCCATTCTAGCTCACATTTTTACTAGGAATTCTTATTCAACTTTCAAAGCTTTCAAATAAGCCTTTCCCTCTACTCCAATTCCTGATTGTTCTCTCTTGTGAATATCAAAAACACTTGATTTTATGTCATCAGTTATTTCTCATATTGGAACTTCATCTTCCTCCCCATTTTGGATAATTACACCTTCAGAGTATAAACCCTGAAGTCATAATAACTATTCTCCCTTTCTAATCTCCATGTCAAATCACTGTTCAGGTCTTATCCACTCTCCCACAGAAATGCCTCCCATGTTCATTGCACTCTCAGCTCTTCCTACCATACTCATTCATTTAGGAGTTCATTGCTTCTTAATTAAATCATTCTTTAAAAATCCATTTTTACTTTATATTTTCCATTTTCAAGCATTTTATTTTTTCTGCTACTTATTTAACCATTCTCAAAACCCAATTATTTCATTTTCTTCCTCAGAAATTTCAATGCCATCCCTCACACACTTTCCCAATTGAATAAAGTTTAAGCTTTCTAATCCTGGCATTTATGACTCTCCAAAGTCTGGCTGAAGCCTTTCTTTTTAGATTTTTTTTTTCTTCATATATTATACATTAGATTTTACTAAAACCAAGCCTCCAATATTTTCACTATATCCATGCTGATTCCTCAATCTGGCATACCACGTCTCTTATTGTAATTTCCTACCATATTTTTCAAGGCTGAGATGAAAAGGAATTCCTTCTAAGTCCTTAGTGCCTCACCTTTCTCAACCAAAGTGAATCTCTTTTTCTCTCAATATTCACAGAATAGGTAGGTAGGTAGGTAGGTAGATAGGTAGATGATAGATATATAGATAGATGATAGATAGATAGATAAATAGATAGATAGATAGATAGATAGATAGATAAGAGATAGATGAGAGAGAGAAAGAAAGAAGAGAGAGAGAGAGAGAGAGAAAGAGAGAGAGAGAGAGAGAGAGAGAGAGAGAGAGAGAGAGAATGAGCCTTAGAAGAAATGAGCTCAGGAAACAAGTTACAGAGGCAAAAGAAGGGCCCTTAGAAGGGGCACGGGCTGCTCTATAGAGAGAGCCTCACATAATTTTTTTCTTTAGTATCTTAATCACACTCCATATTCCAATTTTAATATGATGCATAATGAGATTATATATTACATTAAAATTTTATGCTTGTCTTATTTATCTTTATTCATCTTGAAGTTCCCTACATTCTTCAGAAATAAAATTAGGTAAGGAAATTGAACCTGCTGCCTTACCCATAGCCTAAAGCCCAACACTGAGCCCAGTTGACTGTCACGGCATTGTTATGTGGCTTCTTTGCTTTTGGTATCCCTGAGATAGAATCTGGGAAGTCATGGCGGGAGTCAGTGCCACCCCAGAGACAACCGCCCTCTCCCCAGCAAGTGGTCCCTGCCTGCAGAAGAAGGTGGCCTGTGTCTCAGTTGGCCCCACTCGGAAGCCAGTGTCCTGACCATGAGGTCTGCCGGGCTGTGAACTGGATGCTGCTTATGATTACACAGCACCACCTGTGGAGAAAACCCTGGTGAAGCCACCATTCAGACAGCTCTTCCTTCTGGTGCTGTGGAAGAGTAGCCCCATGGTCCCACTTGGCTGCCAAACACCTCCAAAATGCAGGCACTGGTGTCCTAGATGAGGATTATAGAAGAGATATTGGTGTTCCGTTTAATTTTGGCAAAGACAGGTTTCAAGAACATATGGATTACTGTGGATAATCTGTGCTTCCTCTGGCTATAAAACAAGATTGTTAATAGCTATGAAAATACTCTGTCCAACTTGCCATACCAGATCCTTGCACCTGGAGTTCAGGACTCATGCTAATAACACTCAGATTGACAAAACCAGGCCTCTGTGGCACAACTATTTCCTATGTGAATTTAAAGGAATTCAGGAACACTTTGGTCTTAATAACCAAAACTGGAATGAACTGCTTGGTGTACGGAACCTACCCACCCAGTCCTAGTCTCTCCTGCTCCAGTGCTTTGGTCTGTTGTGCTGACTTAGGGACATTCACAATTTGGGAATGAACCTATCCAAGGGGGAACTTGCAGAAATCTGCGCCAAGAGTGAGTGTTTTTACTGGCACCAAAGGAGGAGGGATGGACCAGTCTATATAATTTCTTACAGAAGAGGAACTGCCAATTTGACAGAGTTCAGTCCTTGGAAGGAAACTAATATGAAACTCCCAAGTGGAGAAGTGTTTGTGATTGCTAACAGTTGTGTGGAAATGAATAAGGCAGCAAATTCCCATTTTAACATCAGAGAGACAGGGTGTCTGCTCGCCTCAAAGCTTCTGACTAAGTAACAAAGCTTGCAATGGGATAAAGTATAGCAGCTAGAGGAGGTACAGGCCAACCTAAGGTTCAGTCTGGAAGAAATGCTGTTGATCACAGATGATGCTCTTCACCCTGGACCTGATAGTCCTGAGTAGATCTGCAGGTGTCTGGGAATCAGCCTCCTCAAGCTGCCCAGTTTTCTGGCAAATGAGCATGAAGCTCATTACTAGAGGAGTGAAGCCTAGGGCCTGAGAAACAGTTTGTTTGCTACTAAATCTGGAGGTTTGGCTGTGTTTTCCTCTGAGGCCTTAACAATGTAGGAAAATCTCAGAGAAACTATTTAGGGCATTTAGGAACTTGCAGGACTGCTTATGCCAAAATAAAGTATCCCTTTTTGTTTTGTAATATGATGAACGTTGCTGTTATTAAGATGTGTTTCTAAAGAAATGGTTGAAAGCTCTCTATGCTTCATAATAATTATTTTCCATCTTAAATTATGTTTTCTATCAATAAGAGCCAAAATTATGGTTGGACAGGTACCTTAAGAATGATTTAGTGGATTTACTGATTTCAAAATTTTTAAAAGATGAATTATAAAATTCACTCAATACTGACCTCATAGTTTGGACTTGAATTAAACACACTGCTACAATTAAATTGAGGGGAAAAAAAAGGAATTATTGAATGGATTAAAGTATTAATTTATAGTAATGAATTATTTTACAACTACTATTCCCTGGTACAAGCAGAAAGGATAACTTCAAAATGGACTAAATTGTTAAGGCCTGACTGAAAGGAGAGGAGAGACATTTCTCTGTCTCATAGTGAATGGCTTCATCAGAGATTAAGAATACTGGTATATATCCACCTAGAGCAGTGGTTCTCAACCTTGGCTGCACATTAGAATCACCTGGGAATCTTTTCAAAATCCTGATTTCTGGGCCTCATCCTCTGGAAATTCTGTTTCTTTGTTACTAATGTTGTGGCCCCACCCCATAACAAAGAAACAGAATTTTCGGAGGATGAGGCCCAGAAATCAGGATTTTAAAAATATTCCCAGGTGATTCTAATGTGTAGCGAGGTTGAGAACCACTGACCTAGAGGGACCTGGAGAGCATCATGATAAGTGAAATAAGTCAGTCAGAGAAAGGCAAGTAAGTATCACATGATCTCACTCATATATGGAATCCAATTAACAAAATAAACTGATGAGCAAAGTGAATCCAGAGACGTGGAAGCATTGAACAGAGTGTGGAATCTCAAAGGTAAGGCAGGGGACGGTGGGTGGGTGGGAGATAATCAACCAAAGACATTGTATGCATATATGCATAACCCATGGACACAGACAGTGGGCTGGTGAGGGCCTGGGGTGAGGGTGGGGGGCAGGAGGGGCTGGAGGAGGTCAATGGGGAAAAGAAGGAGACATGTAATATTTTCAACAATAAAGATTTTAAAAATAAAATAAAAATAAAATTTTATTTAAAACAAAAGCATATATAACACAGATTCTGTTGAATATTGCAAACCCACATCTAGGTCAGATACAGGCAAGTCCTGTTCTGAGCAGAGAACAGATGCAGAAACCCAGGTCTTGAGAATGGCATGGTCTTTGTCTCTGCACTTATGTGAAATTAGCTAGAAAACTAATAATGTGGTTTAAAATTGTCATAATTGAGGTGAGTATTCACCTGAAAATATGAATAAATAGAGATGCAGTAATAAATTGAGATGCAGTACATTTGGTAATATTTCCTTACCTAATTGGCCTCATTATTTCCCCTAAAATCTCAATTTTGGAGAAGCAAGAGCCTCACTTTTATGATAGATATCTCCAAAAAGAAAAGAAGGGTAGGAGCATGGAACAGACGAATCTCAGAGGGAAGTGCAGGGAGGGGTCTTGGGAAGAGATTAACTAAAGAACTTGTATGCTTATATGCATGATCCATGGATACAGACGATAGTGTAGGAGGAGGGGTGGGGGCAGGGAGTGGGAGGGGAGATGGGGATAAATGGGTAAAAAGGGGGCATCTATAATACTTTCAACAATAAAGATAAATTTTAAAAAAGGGAAAAAAATAAGGATATATTAATACCAACCATCATAACAGGATGTTTAAGTAAAGTCTTTCTTAGTTTTAGCCAAGACCCCAAACTTAGGGAACAAATGTTATAAGTGCTGAAGTACCCCAAAATGTGGGGCAAGGTCACTTATGTAAGACTTGTAAAAGAAGGTAGTTAAAAAACAGTTTTATAATTCTTACCTTAAAAAAAATTTTAAGAACATTTAAAGGTTGGAAAAACCAAGAAAAACAACTGTTTCTGAAGAAAGAATTTCTTTAGAGAAGAGTGTTGAATTTTCCTTTACTATGAGGGATGGGTGGGGATAGCAAAAATGTGAAGGGACCACTCGCAGGGAATTTCTAGAATCAGGTGGTTTTTGACCTGCACATAAAAAATTAAAAGGCTAAAGACTATGGCTAGAAGGCTCTGTGTAGCAGGAAAGCAGGGACGAGAGGGCTGTGAGAAAGCTTCATATGCAGAAGCAAAGGCATGAATTTCTCATAGGCCAAATGTAGAACATGTGAGAGGAAGCCAGATGCAAGCCAGCTTGAAAAGTACTTTTGTTGTTGTTAATTCTCACCTGAGAATATTTTCCATTTAGATAGAGTGGAATGGGGGGAGAAAGAAAGAGAAAGAGAGAGAGAAAAATTGATGTGAGAGAGACACATCGATTTGTTGCCTCCCCAGTGTGCCCTCACCAGGGGCCAGGGATCAAACCTGCAATCCAGGTACCTATCCTTGATGGGGAATCAAACCCTGGACCCTTTGGTGCATTGCCTGATGTTCTTAACCATTGAGTAACACAGGCCAGGGCTGAAAAGGACTTTTCTAAAAGAGATTTCTAGAGTGATAGTGGAGCCTCATCAGTGAGAGTCTGTGTGAAGTGGACCTTCCAGACCCTGAAAAATGAGGTTATAAGCAGTTACCAAATAGAAACCTCATCACATTAGGTAACTGCAATTGGAATATCTCAGTAGGGTATTCTCCAACTAATTCATACAATCATCCTCTGGGTGAATCAGAATTAGAAATCTGGGGTGTCCTTTCTAAGAACAGCGTCTTAGAAAGGATTAAATTTATATCATCAAATAAAATCTTTACTAATTCTAATTTTTTTTCCTTTTTCTCACTTCATCTGTGTAAAATTAGAAACCTCAAATAGCAAGGGAAGTAGATACAGGATGGAAGGGTTAAAGCTAAGGAATAAAGATAAAGCCAATCATGCTCTTCCTCTTTTTTGCCTTACGTCTAAAGCAGTACCAACATTTAAAGGGGGAGAAGCTTTGATTGTATGTGAAATTCAGGTTATTTTTTAATATTCCCCTACTCTGGACATTTTCATAATACCTATGAGAACTTGTTTTAGCAAAATTGATTATAGGACTTATTCCAAGAATGCCAGGAAAAGTTATAGTATTTACTTGAGATTTTATCTATGGAGCAGAGAACAGTCTGGAGAAGTTTGAATGATTAAGGTGAGGATGGTGGGGGGGGAGTAGCAGGAAGAGGGGAGGGTGAGTTATCTTCTGGTGGCATCCATGGATTCTCCCTCCTTTAGGGTACTGTGTATACTCCAGGAGATGCCAGTGCAATGAACTAATGGAAGATACAGTGTGTAGATGAAAGGGGCCACATGCTAACCTGCAAACTCAGGGAAGGCCTGCATGGCAGTCTTGTAAACTCAAAGACCTAAAGTAACCACAAAGGATGGACTGAAATTGAACTTTAACTTAAAGCAGTTATGGTGGGTAGTCACTTTTTAGGCCTTTATCTTCTCTGACAAGGTCAATCTTTACCTTAACAGAGCTTATCGTCTTTTTGCATCTACAATAACATATCATTGAAGTGTCAGAGTAACTTGTAACTTCCTTTTTTCCCCCAAAGAAACTACAAATTCCTTCATTGTTAAGGTTATCATGTTAATTGTTGACTCCTAACTATCCTGTATCCACCTCAGTTTTCAGGGTGTGGAAGGTCCACTTCACACAGACTCTCACTGATGAGGCTCCACTATCACTCTAGGAATCTCTCTTAGAAAAGTCCTTTTCAGCTCTGGCCTGTGTTACTCAATAGTTAAGAGCATCAGACAATGCACCGAAGGGTCCAGGGTTTGATTCCCCATCAAGGATAGGTACTTGGATTGTGTTCCACTTCTATGGGAATGTATGCACAGGTGACCCAGTTCGCCTCATTTGGATATACCAATACAGATGTCAAAGGGTACTTTATTATTTAGGCCGAGCTTAAACCAAAACTAAGAAGAGAGGAAACACAGGAGACAAACAGAGTGCAAGAATCACACAGGTTTATTTACCAGAGAGCTGATGGATTTCAGTCCTTGGCAGGCCACCCGGAGACACTTGCTGACAGAGACACACGGAGGTCGTCAGATACGTAGCTGCAGTGCTCAGTCTCTTGACACGAAGAGAGGCCTCTAATAATCTGGGCTCAGGGCAGAGCAGGAGTGGCAGAAGTTCCAGGGGCAAGGAGAATGTCTCGTCTGTGGAGGGCAGACAGGCGTCTGACTGCTGGTGTGAGAGTCCTTCTTTTATACCCGATGGATGGGCTTCTTCAGTGTCTCTTATCAGTGTGCTCTGGTGGTGCCTTCCGGGCTTATCGGGGTACACACGCAGGGGTTTGCAAAGTACTTATCTGGGATGCACACACACACAGGTTAAGTTTCACTTCTAATACAAAATGAAGTTATGCCTCTAATATAAGATGGAGTTTTAGAATGAACTTATAATACCAAACCACACACTAATACAATTTTATTTCCTATCACTATAAATTCAAACTTATTACTATAACAGATTGCAGGTTTGATCCCTGGCCCCTGGTGAGGGCACACTGGGGAGGCAACAAATCGATGTGTCTCTCTCACATCAATTTCTCTCTCTCTCTCTCTCTCTCTCTCTCTCTCTCTCTCTCTCTCTCTCTCTCTCTTTCTCTCTCCTCCCATTCCACTCTATCTAAATAAATAGAAAAATATTCTCAGGTGAGAATTAACAACAACAAAAGTCCTTTCCAGCCAAAATTCCCAAAGGAAATTCTCAGGTTGTTTAAAGTAATTGTCTACAACTTTATGTTCACCTTTTGAAGCAGAAGCAGAAGTCTAAATTTTTAAAAAATTTATCTTTATTGTTGAAAGTATTACAGATATTCTCTTTTCGCCCCCATAAGCCCCCTCTCCTCCCCACCACCCAACTCCTGTTCCTTCCCAGGCCTTCACCTCATTATTGTCTATCCATCGGTTATGTATATATGCATATAAGAAGTTTAAAATTTAATGATCTCTTTCTGTATTCTTGTATTATTTCAGTGATATTTATTTGACCTCCTTTAGGCATCTAGTGCCTTCCTATCTACATCCCAGAGAAACTAGAAAGGAACTAGTAAACCTCTAATTTTCTAATTAGCAAAACAAAGCATTTAAGCCCTTTATCTCTATTACTGAAATTGTGAATTCTCCATTAATTTTTTTCTTCTGTTTAGAAAACAATTCAAAAGGGAGAAATCAGTTGAGGAGTTTTCAGTGAAAAGTTCTTATTGCCCCTAAAACTTAAAAATGCCTAACATTGGCCTTGAAAGAAAAACTATTTTTGATGTGTAAAGGCTAGGTCAAGGAAGCAGAAACTCAGAACCTGTACTTCTCAATTATCGATCTACTTGGTTTTCAAATGTTAATTTCATTTTCATGTGGATTGGGATCATAATTTATGTTTTCTTACCACAGTTCTTGGAACTTCCTTTGTTCTACAAATATTTATTTAATAATACCTGTGTTATATTACCTGTGTCTAACACTAAGAAACTATAGATAATTAAACAGTGTTTATTTTTAGATATTTGTCTTGCAATCTAATATAGAACTGGTGTTACTTTCTGATACAAAGACTTTCCAGCTTGATTTCAGGTCAGCTTTGAACTTCAAGGTCCTAGCTGTTGCTGATGACTTCAGTCAAGGACAAATACAAGGTGACTAAAAGAATATTGGTCTGGATTACAGTTGAAAAAAATCCACACAAGCTTCCTTGGTTTTCATAGATCCTATCAAATAACAAGATTTTGTCATATTCTGACCTTGAATAAATTGCCAAATTCAGATATAGATTTTTACCAGTTTGGCCTCAGAGAGTAATGAGTAAAAAATTAGGGCTGACATTGCAACAAAAAAGAAATATGCCTTGTTAAATTATCTTTTTTGTTCCCAAACTCTTTTTGTTACACATATGGTTCTGGAGGGAATAATTGCCATGTTCAATGTAATTTTTGAACATTTTTTTCTATGCAAGAACTAATCCTTGCCGAAACCGGTTTGGCTCGGTGGATAGAGCGTCGGCCTGCGGACTGAAAGGTCTCAGGTTCGATTCCGGTCAAGGGCATGTACCTGGGTTGCGGGCACATCCCCAGTGGGAGATGTGCAGGAGGCAGCTGATCGATGTTTCTCTCTCATCGATGTTTCTAACTCTCTATCTCTCTCCCTTCCTCTCTGTAAAAAATCAATAAAATATATTTAAAAAAAAAAAAAAGAAATAGTTATTGAATATTTAAAAAAAAAAAAAAAGAACTAATCCTTATATGTTTCACAAATTACCTGATATATTATGAGCATTTAAGACATGTTTAATGATGAAACAAGGGCAACTAAGAAACTACACCCTGGTTGCCTGTGTGTGTTGTAATCCGGAGTGAAATTCTGCTATGACAAAAAAGGAGGAAAAATCACTTCAGTTACTGCAATATTAAAGCCTGTTATACCTCCTGTCTTACTTATTAGAGACTAGTAGCCCAGTGCATGAAATTCATGCACTGGGGTAGGGGAGGGAAGGGGCCCCTCAGTCTGGCCTTCACCCTCTCCAATCTGAGACCCCTCAGGGAATGTCCAACTACCTGTTTGTACCCACACTTTTAACAGATAACAGCTCCATTGTTGTTTCTTTCTTATGCTTAAAACCATTGGAATTAGTAGGTATTCAAAGTGTGTATACATTTTGGGGGGACACCCTGTATATCTCTAGTCAGTGGTGAAAGAAACCAACAGCAGATTTGGAACCCCCAGACAGGGAACCTTGCTCACTCCCCACATGTCTCCCCACTTCGCTTTCCACCTTCGTGGGCAGCAGGAGAATAAACGGTTTCTCTCTCATTAATTTGGAAAAGCACGTCCTGTCACCCGCTGCCCAGCAGGAGTGCGCTAGGCCCCAAGCAAGCAAGGCTCAGTCAGGGCAGCTTTCACTCATGGGTTCTGGCACCCAAAGTGCACATTCTTCCTCTACAGTCGCCCTGACTATCCCACTGTTTCACTGAGAGGACGGAATTCCTCTCCGCCTCTGGGTTCTTGATCTTGAACGCTGACCAAAGGCACCTCAGCGAGGGCTGCCCGCGCCCACCAGGTGTGTCTATCTGCACCTGCTCCTGCCTCAGCACCTGCATTAACCCCCCAGAGGTGATCTCGTAGCTGCACTGGCCTCCTTGGGAACAGGGCATCACCACTCCGCCCTCTCACTGTCATCTCACAGGCGCCCACCCTCAGCACCCAGAACACCCAGACACTCTCCAAAGGACGTGAATGCATCAGAGGGGATGTGTGCACATCCTGTGGGGGTGTTAGGCATGCCGGGTTGATGGAAGTGAGAGGTGGAGGGAACTTGTGCAGGCCTTGGTTTGCAACTGTTGCAGGCATGGGAGGGTGACAATGTGCTGGGGGATGTTCGCACGCCAGGGGGGGATATGCACACCAGGGGCAACTGGCTTTGTAGATCCACAAACCCCTGTGGTTCAGCCAGGAGGATGTCAGTCTGGACCGCCAAGGTGGCTGTCCCTGCGATCCTGCACCTTCTGGGCCAGGAGGTGGATCTTGCACAGCCACTCCTGGGCGCTGATGGCCTGCAGGCGCTACTTCAGCTCAGTCTGCAGGCTCGGCTTGGAGCAATCACAGCTGTCACCACCTCCGTGTGGGGAGTACAGGCCGCCCTCCGCCGGCCTGACTCCCCTGTCCAGAGGCTCTCTGGCTACTCTCACCTGCCCAGAGTGACTGGGGCTGGGCGGAAGCCAGACGTCCTGCCCTGCCCAACCCCAGCGGATCCGCCCTTGTGCGAGCTGCTGCCCTGCCAGGAAGGGTCACGGATCCAGGTCCAGACAGCCTCAAGCGCTGCCCCCCACCAGCCAGGTCACTGATCCAGGTCCCAGACCGCCGACAGCCTCAAGCATTACCCGCCCCCCCCCTTTCCCCTGGCAGGGTCACAAATCCGGGTCCTGGGACCACGGAAAGCATCAAGCGCTGCCTCCTGTCCGCCAGGTCACAAATCCGGGTCCCAGACCGCAGACAGCCTCAAGCACTGGCCCCCGCCTGGCAGGGTCACAGATCCAGGTCCCAGGACTGTGGACAGCCTCAAGCACTGCCCCCCCATCTGGCAGGGTCACAGATCCGGGTCCCAGGACCGTGGACAGCATCCCGCGCTGCTCCCTGCCCGGCAGGGTCACAGATCCGGTCCTGGACTGTGGACAGCCTCAAGCACTGCCCCCCACCTGGCAGGGTCACAGATCTAGGTCCCGGGACTGCAGACAGCCTTGCCCACTGCCGCCCGCCTTCAGTATGCAAATTAGCCACCATCTTGTTGCTTCAGGGTGGGGGTCCCCACTGGGGTGCTTGGCCAGTCTGGGTGAGGGGATGATGGCTGTTTGCAGCCGGTCACACCCCCTTCAGGGTGGGGGTCCCCACTGGGGTGCCTGGCCAGCCTGGATGAGGGGATGATGGCTGTTTGCAGCTGGTCACACCCCCTTCAGGGAGGGGGTCCCTACTGGGGTGCTTGGTCAGTCTGGGTGAGGGGCTGAGGGCCGTTTTCAGGCTGGCGGGCGACTGAGCTCCCAACCTCTCCTTTTTTTTCTTTTTTCTTTTATTCTGGGATTTATTTACCTTCTATGGCTGTCACTGGAGCTGAGAGCCAACTTTAATTCTGAGGCTCGGCCACAGATCTGAGACCTCGGCTGCTGAAAGCAGGTACTGGGTTTGTTTGGGTTCTATAATTGAAACACTGTTGCGGTCCTGCTGGCTGAAGCCAGGCTGGCTGAAAGCAGGTTTCTGGAGTTTGTTTAGCTTCTATACTTGCAACATTGTTTCTTAGAGTGCAAGCTCAGAGCCTGGCAGCGGCAGGCAGGGAATCTTGGCTTCCTCCATCACTGGAGCAAGCAAGCCTCCTGTTCGCTTCAGTGCCTGGCTGCTGGCCGCCATCTTAGTTGGCAGTTAATTTGCATAAGGATATGCTGATTAGCCAATGGGAAGGGTGTCGGGGTTATGGTCAATTTGCATGTTTCTCTTTTATTAGATAGGATTTCCACATTTTATTTTGTTTAGAAAACATTTGGAACACAATCTAGTTTTTCTGGAATGCTACATCTCGAATTACAGAACACTAGACTGGCTAGTGTATATATAATGAAACTCTGAGAGGATTTAGAAAAATAAACTTCTATTTCATTATCACAGTATGATTTTAGGAACAGGATTCTAAAAGCCTTGTTGTAAAAATGGCCACCTTCAAGAAATACACAGAGTATATCAAATCAGACTACTATGTTATCATTTTTCTTTCATAGAAAAAATATTTTCATGTTTAACTTGACACAAATAACAGACTCATGAATCTTAGAGGTGGGAGAATATTAAAAATTCTGCAGCTCAACTTTGGAACCTGACATTTCCAGATGATTTACTTAAACAACATTGCCATTATTAAAGTCCTAGGTGCAGAGATTCATATTCATATTTTTAAGAGCCAACATGACCAGATAAAAAAGGATTCTAGGACAGATGAAATAAAAGATGGAGGGAAGAGCCAAAAAAAAAAAAAGTCAAAAAGATCTTCCCATCTCCCTTTAAGAAGACTTTACTTTATCCAAAGGGTAAAGCAAATGCTTTTAGATCCAAGGATACCTGGATCTAAAATCAGCAGGGGCAGATTTCTCAAAAACTAAAAAGGCACTCTCTCTATTAAAGAAACTGACTTAATACAGTTATGTGGACCATTACTGTACAGAATGGGAATTCACAAATTATTTTCTAAATGGGGTCTTTTTGTGAATGTACAGTAATTCTTAGAAAATCCTTTTAAAATAAAAAAAGGAAAAAATGGGGCAAGAATTTAAGATCCCATGATTTGAGCCTTTAATAACTACTGGTGAATTAGAGAGAGCCACCTGCAGTAACACAGCAGACCTGGTCCTCCTGCCAGTGATCTGAAAAAGCATTCTCCAGATAAAAGCTTAATATTTGTGCAGACCTCAGATGCATAGAAAAAGCTGAGCAAAATATGCATTGGCTTCAGTGCTGAACCTCGAAATGCATGGTTTCCATGGAACTTCATTAAACAGGAAGTAATACTCAAACAGTTCATCATAGACACTATTTTGCTTGAGATTCCCACAAGAAGCCATTGTTGAGTAAATTTTCATATGACACCATAATTTGCTGAAAATCATCCTTAGCAGTGAAACCACGAAACACATGTGGCAAACATTCTATCTAATCCACCTTATAGGGGAACTCTGAGGAAACTGGTAGAAGTCTAATGCTACATAAACTTATATTTGGAAAGCAATCCTTGATCTAGACTCAACGTTTTTGTGGTAATTTGTATTAATGTCCCTGGGAACATCATTGAGGCTAGAACACTAACTTTTAAAAATACCTCTTCTTCACCAGCTTTATGATATAGAATTCTCTGGTACCTACTGGAGTCTAAATGATTGCAAATATGGGTGGAGATTCCAAAATATGGGTGACCCAAACATCAATATTCTTTTCAGAAGTGAAATTTATTTCTTACAGAATAAATCTGAGTACTGGGTCAATATTTCAGGTAGAGAAGATAATTTATTTAAGACCTAAAATTCATTCCTACAATACCCAGAATTTTATAATAAACATTCTGTGTTATATTAGCTTCAAGTGAAAACAAAAGAAATAAAATTTAAAAGCTCAAACTGGTTTAAAGAAAAAAGATGTAGACTGTTTACATGATTAATAATAAGAACTAGCTTGAAAGCAAAATTAGATTCAGAAATTCAAAAGATGACATCAGAGGTCAGTCTATTCTCTCTGCCTCTCAGGTCTTCTCTCTAGGTTGGCTCCTCTCTAAGACAGGCACCTCTCTCAGACTCACAACAAGGCTGCTGGCACGTCCAGGATTACACACATTTTCACAATTACGTATCCTGTGAAAACAGCTATTTCCTCCAATATTTTAAATTGAAATCTTTTCTCAGAAACTCAAGAAAACACAATTATTGTTTCATTGAATTGATCTATATGCAAATAGTAAAATATACAGGGATTTCCTTTAATTTTAGCCAGGTGATATAACAGAAAACCATACATGTGGGTTACCTATGAGTTTAAACAAACAAAAGAATAACCTTTGGTTTAAAATGTCATCTGCCTAAAAGCTATTGACTTAATAAATTCTGACATGAAAATAATATATCCAGGGGTACACACATGAACACACACACACACACACACACACACACACCAAAATCATATAGTTTTGGAAATTAAGACTGAGAAATAATATAGGGTCAGAATATGGAAAAATTTTAAGTAAGTATAAAGCTATTGAATCCTGCTAAAAAATGTAATCTTTGTAACATAAGAAAAGATGGGAGAACCATAGTCAATTCTCAATAAATATTGACTAAATGAATAAATAAAGTAATTAGAATAAAAACAAGGTGGTATGGCATGGAAGCTGACAGAAGAAGTTGTTTCAATGAAGGCAAATAAATAAAATCTAGTTAATATTCTGAGTGTATTAAAAGTGACAGTGAGTGTGGGAAGCTCAGAAAAACCTGGATAAAAAATAAAATTCAATATTAATGAACATTTAGTTGAAGTTTGAAATTTTTGAAATTTGGGGTCTATAAAATTATTCATACATCAATTTAACAAACAAATAATTATATTGAGCATACACTATATATCTGATATGATGATAATAAATTTTAATATAATATGAAATTATGTGTCTGCTTATCAGGATATCTCTACTGAAAACAACAAGCAGGGAAAAGTGGGAATAAGTAGAGTAGGAAAAACTCAAGGCAGATGGAGAGAATTGAGAGATTAAGCTGAATCATACCAAGTAGTGTGTGTGGGGTAAGGAATAACTTAGGAAATCAAGCTATTGGCTCTAAAAGAAAGCTAACCATTTTCCTTTCTCACACACTAAGAAATTAATAGAGTGTGTCTATACATATGGCAAGAGTGAGGTTTAGCATGGAACCTAGGAAACAGATGTAGACAATGAGTGTCTGGGACAAGGGGCATAGAATAAGGTAATAAATAAGACAATGTCATCAAGAAAGAATCTCAGTGTGGTTGGGCATTTTATAGACAAATCTTAAACATTGTCCAGTGAAGCCCAATGTATCTTTCAGATGTTTTATCTAGCATGTCTACTATTATATTTCTTTGATTTGTGGGATTAATTATCTACTTAATAAACTCTGTTATTAATATTTTTTAGACTCACTAAAAGGATCCACTTCTGGAGAAGTGGTCTTCCAGTAGCCCTTAGGATAGCCATGTATTTAAAAATAGTCTTTGCTTTCATCAAAAGAAATTTGAGTTTGAGCCAACGTGAACAACACATTAAGTCTAGCTTAATCAAGAGCTTGTAATCCAATAACATTTAATTTGAGGATTTCAAATCATAGTGCAAAGCATTTTGGCCATAAAACTTTTCTGAGCCTCACATACCTCAACTGTGTAAAGGAGATAATAGGTACTTCACAAGATCATTGGAAAAATTAAATGAGATGCTATAGGGAGCGGCTCTAGGGTCAAGCCTCAGGCTGACCTGTGGCAGGGCCACAAATAAGTCCCAGCCTGGAGAGCAGAGCTCTCCTAGCATAATTAAGCCGGACCTTGTAGCCCTCCCTAATCCTTCCTAAGTAGCTAATGGGCTGTGGGAGGTGCAGCAAGTGTTGCCAAAACAAGAACATTTGTATACATGTTAATCTACCCTTGTTTTAATCAGACTGTAAAATAAAGCATCAGCTTGAAGGCTGGGTCTTTTGTGTCCTCATCCAGGCACAGGAGATCCACTGAGCTCCACCTGTATTCTCTTGTTTGTCTTTTCTTCAATCCTTCACTGCCCCTCCTCAGGTTCATTCTTGGCTGTGCTGGCACCGCACAAGATGCTATATGGTAAATTATAGTACAAAATGTACAGCACTCCACAAATTCATTTTTTTAAATATTGTTCTGCTTGATTTCCTAATTATACACCAAAAAATCCCCATTTGCCTTAGTTTTTAATAATTCATATTAAAATTTCTTTGTAGTAATAGAAATTTTCTGGCAGTGAACTTCTCAAGTGTTTAAAATCACTTGTCCTTTAGCCTCTTGCTTAAAAAATCTCAAGAGATGTATTAAATGGTCCATAAATAGATTGCCTGTTATGTTTTATTGCTTAATTAATGGCCAACTAAGATAACTTGAATGGACTGCCCTGAGTAATTGTGAGCCGATCCTCCACTCAGGGAAACTGTCTGGCTCCACACAGCAGCACTATCAGAGCGTTCATCGTGTGTAAGTTTCTACAACCCTTAGAAGAGACAGTATATACAAGGGCTGGGTAATGGAACATGCAAACATCAGCAGAGCAGATAAACAATGTTCTGTTGCCTATTGTGCCAGACAAGGAATCATACATTACCGGCTTCTGAAAACTGCTTTGTGAATCAAATAAAAAGCTACCAAGTAGGACTTTTTATTTTAGCTGCATTTGGGAGGGAACTGGCCATCACCACATCCTATATAATAAAGAGGTAATATTCAAATTAACCCTCACACCTTCACAAGATGGCTGCCTACAACCAGGCCGGCAGGGGGGTTAGTGAGGGATGACCAAACGACTGAACAGCAGGCTGCATGGGGCAACCAGGTCGGCAAGGGGGTTAGTAAGAGACGAAGGTCAGTGGGGGGGGCAGTTAGGGGCCACCGGGCCAGTGGGGGGGGTGCTGTTGGGGGCGAGCAGGCAAGCAGAGGGGGCAGTTGGGGGCGATTAGGCTGGCAGGGGGGCACAATTAGGGGCAACCAGGCTGGCAGAGGGGGTCAGTTAGGAGCGACCAGGCTGGCAGGGAGGGGGCAGTTGGGGGTGACCTGGCCGGCAGCAGGGGGCAATTAGGGGTGACCAGGCCAGTGGGGGAGGGCAGTTAGGGGCAATCAGGCTGGCAGGGGAAGGCAATTAGGGGCAACCAGGCTGGCAGGCAGGTGAGCAATTAGGAGCCAGCAGTCCAGGATTATGAGAGGGATGTCCAACTGCCAGACAAGTAAGTAAGTAAACCGGTAGTTGGACAGCCCCCAAGGAGTCCCAGATTGGAGAGGGTGCAGGCTGGGCTGAGGGGACCCCCGCCACCTCCTCCCGTGCACAAATTTCATGCACTGGGCCTCTAGTTTTTAAAATAATAATTTAAGGGGAAAAGAAAATGGCGGAGGTATAGACGGACGTGTCCCGTGCCTTGTCCCGGAGCAGATAAGGGTGAGCAGCTGAAATGGGTAACATACAGCCTGAATAAACAGAAGATATTCAGCTGGGAGACAGTTTGCAGCGGGGAAAGACAGAGGACTCCCGGAGAAAGGGGACGGTTGGAAACTGCGGCTGAAATCTCTCCCAGAATGCCGGCTCAGCCGCGGAGAATGCGCCATCTTGAGTGGCTGTTATTGGAAGCATATACATCCAAAGACCCAGCATCCAGAGATCGGCTACTAACCCAGAAACAACGGATCACAAGCAACGAGACTACGTGAACTCAGATGAGCCCTGCTTCTCCTCACGGAAAGGTCAGATTTCGCCTAACAGTGTGGTGTGCAATTCAGATTGGAGAGAGTAATGCACGGGGGAAATCTGCACCCCACAAAGTCCACGGCTGTTGAGGCCAGCGTGATCCGCGAGTGTGGAAGGGCTCCTGCAGGGCTGCTGGCGGAGGGGAATGCTAAAAATAAGCCCATAGCTGGACTGGATGCAAAAAAGCAGCCTTGGATTTTGCCAGTGTGCTGGCTGCTTAGTGCCAGGGTAGAGAGGACGCACAGAAGAGACTGCGCACAAAGCTGGAAGGTGGAGGGTTGCGAATTCGCGCAACTTATCAGGCTCTTGTTTTTTCTCTTCCCCTTAAATCTTTGTGTTTGATTATTAAACCCAGTGCATGGGATTGCCCACTTGGGGTCACTCGCAGAGACTGCAGGGGAAAATTGTTTTTGTAGAACCTGGGAAACAGAGCGGGAGTAACAATTAAAGTACAGGCTCTAGGGCAGTCGACTCTCCCAAACCAGTTTTAAGTGCGATAGGGAAAATAAACCCTAACTGCTGCATAGAGAGGATTTATAGACTCAGAGGTCAATCCAGAAACACTGCCACCCAGGGGCTGATCCACAAACTGACTCTTCTGTAAACACAAATAAAGGCAGTCTGGGAAACAAATACGGCCTGCCTTAAAATCAGGACTGTGGTTTACAACACAGAGGAACAGTGTATTGCAAGGAAATTCAACACTCTCCTGAATACCTGGCAGGACTAAGGCATTCCAGAAAGAAGAGTAGAGGACCTGAAGCACCTTCACTACTGCACATTTTTATTTTTAATTCTTTTTTCACCTTTTAATTAAGAAACTATTTTTTTCTTTTTTCATCATCTGATTTTACCTTTTTAATTATTACATATTTATTTTTAACCAGTATTATTACTACTACCATTTTACCATTTTTTAAAGTGTCATTTTATTTTCTCTTTATTTTATTTTGGGATTAGTGTTCTACATTCTATTTTCATCGTTCCTTTAGCATCATTTTGCTCTACCTCAACTTTACCTTTATGCCAAAACTCTCTTCCTCACTTTTCCCCTTTTGTTGTCCTGTTTCTCTTACCCTATTCCTGTTTTAGATTTTCCCTATTCCTCCTTTTTACCCCCTGTCTAAATTTCACCCTACTTATATATCTAATTTCCAATCCCTTGCTCTAAATCCATATATACCTCTCTCTTATCTTTCTTCACTATCCAATTTTTTTTTCCTCTCTGTCGTTTTGTTATTGTTTGCTTGATTGTTGAGTATATTGGGTTTTTTTATGCTTGTTTGTGAGATCGTTTTGCTTTTTCTTTTTATTTTTCTGTTGTTTTTTTCCTCTGGTTATTTTTGTGCTTCTGTTTTCCATCGCCTCTCTTGATATTAGTGGTTGTTTGTTGTTCGCATTCATCTCCAGGGATCTGTTGCTGGAATTGGTTGGGATTAGTGGTGGTTCTATTGGAGTTTTCTCCCCATATAAATAGTCTCTTCCCCTCTTCTATTTCATTCTCTCTCTTTTCTCTCTTACTTATTTTCCCTCCCTTTTCTCAATTTCATTTTTGCACTCCTTTTTTATTCTTTTTCTCTTTTACCTTTTTCTCTTCTTTCTTCCTTACCCCCTAATTCTCTTTGCTCAGGTGGTCACCTTTATTTGGGGTTATTAATATCGTGAATACATTTGTGTTCAGTGCCTTGTACATTGTGCTTTGTTGTGTTGTATTTTGTGCCTTTAAATCAATGCAGCAGAGAGAGAACTACATAACCAAACACCTGGAGAAGAGAGATCATGGTGAAACAAAGAACCAGCCCACATATGAAAGAAAAACAGGCATCACCAGAAAAGGAAGTAAACAAAATGGAGGCAATGGAGGCAAGCAACCTGTCAGAGAAAGAATTCAGAGAAATGGTCATAAGGTGGATGAAAAGAATGGAAGACAAATAAAATAATAATTTAAAATGTTTTTAAGTGTGGTTTGAAATTGTTCCATTGGAAGATAAATAGAACTATGGAGAATGGGAAGCAAATGTATTGTGAAAGTTCACTGATTTGAAATGGGCAGTATATACCAACATAAAGGAAAAACTGGTGATATTTAAAATTATTTTTCTTTCAAGATAGACAGTAATATGAACCAACTTGTTAATAAAATACCACCAAATTTTTTGCATGTTTTATAATGATTACAAAGTGTTTATGATTAAATATGAATTTTAATCTCTCAGAGCTTGTAACACCTAGTAAGAGTTTTAAAAGTGTGTTCTCTTGTGAGATCAACTACCCTTTCTCCTTCTTTATTCTTATTTGAATTATTCTTTGACCTCCCTCCCCATTCCCACTGCAATCCATTGTTTTATTTCAGTGGGATAAAAATGCAGTGTGAGAATGAAAATAAGTAATGGATAAACCCTTTACCAATTGTGGACAACGAAAGGAAGATACTGTCCTGGTTGTGGAGGGTTATATAATCCATCAGCTAAATCTCCTAATTCTTCCTATCCTGATTCTTACATAAGTAAACTTACATTTTTCTGGTCTTGGAGAGTGTCCAAAGCTGAATTTAAGAGGTTTGTATTGTAGCCAATGAAGTTTATCCAAGGTGTGATTATTGCTAATTGAAAACAAAACTGAATTTAAGTATGGTAGTGATGGTTTCCTCCTATTTCAGATATAAGTGGCAAGTGGAGAGAATGAGGCAGGGAGGCCAGTAAGAAGGCTTTAGTGAATATGAGAGTATTAAGTGATCAGAGTCTGGGAGAGTGCTGGCTGGTCCAACGAACAGGGAAGGTAGTGCTAGGAGGTTCTAGGTGGGAAGGATTCACAGAAGTAGTTGGTGGATTAAATCAACCTCCTCAGCAGGGGCAGTATAGTCTTTCTTCTGCCCATACCTGTGCCCATGTGCTACCCTTCAATCTACTCCATCAGTATGTTAGAATACCATGGATCTATTACTAGAGATGAAAAATAATGGAGAAAGGAGTGGCCTTCTTTATTTTTTGTGTTAATTCAAATATAAAAATCATTGAGTTATACAGTGCTTTTCATTTCATACTATAGTAACAGAGAAAGATAAAAAAAGAATAACATTTTCAGGAATAAAACAGTTAGACTCCCTAGTTTACTCATCTCTGGAAAACTAGGACCACTAGAATTTAGAGATTCATTATTGTATTTTCAAATAACATATTCATTATGTCCACAAAGCCACGAAATTTTTAGCTTTAAAAACCTATTTTAAGATCCAATCAAAAAATGGGTAAAGGACCTAAATAGACACCTTTCAAAAGAGGACATACAGAAGGCCAAGAGATATATGAAAAAATGCTCAAAGTCACTAATCATCCGAGAGATGCAAATCAAAACAGCAATGAGATACCATCTCACACCTGTCAGACTGGCTATCATCTACAAATCAACAAACGACAAGTGCTGGCGACTATGCAGAGAAAAAAGAACCCTCGTGCACTGCTAGTGAGAAAGCAGACTGGTACAGCCACTGTGGAAGACAGTGTGGAGTTTCCTCAAAATGTTAAAAGTAGCCAAGACTGGTTTGGCTCAGTGGATAGAGCATCAGCCTGCGGACTGAAGGGTCCTGGGTTCGATTCCGGTCAAGGGCATGTACCTTGGTTGCGGCACATCCCCAGTGGGAGATGTGCAGGAGGCAGCTGGTCGATGTTTCTCTCTCAATGATGTTTCTGACTCTCTATCTCTCTCCCTTCCTCCCTGTAAAAAAATCAATAAAAATATATTTAAAAAAAAAAGAAGTTAAAAATGGAACTCCCATTTGACCCAGTAATCCCACTTCTAGGACTATATCCCAAGAAACAAGAAACACCAACCAGAAAGGATATATGCACCCCTATGTTCAAAGCAGCACAATTTACAATAGCTAAGATTTGGAAACAACCTAAGTGCCCATCAGTAGATGAGTGGATTAAAAACTGTGGGTCATCTACACAATGGAATACTATGCCACTATAAAAAATAAGGAACTTTTACCATTTGCAACAGCATGGTTGGAACTGGAGAGCATTATGCTAAGCGAAATAAGCCAGTTGGAGAAAGGTAAATATCACATGATCTCACTCATATGTGGGATATAATGGACAACATAATTTGATGAACAAGAATAGATCCAGAGACAAATGGCAGCAGGGGGATGGGCGGGGGGGGGGGCGTTTAGAGAGCAACCAGAGGACTTGTATGCATGCATATTAGCATAACCAATGAACACAGACACTGGGGTGGTGGGGGCTTGCCCCGGTGGGAATGGCTGGGCTGGGGGTATTAATCGGGAGGGAAAAGGAGACATATGTAAAGCTGTAGACAATAAAATAAATAAATAAATAAATAAATAAATAAATAAATAAATAAGCAAGCCTATTTTAAGCCACTTTGAGAGAGGAATGGTGTCCCTCAATCAGAAAGTGGCAATTCCCTCACCTAAATTTTGGGGAAGGAGGGAGGAGAGGGAAAAAAGGAGAGAGAAATAATTGCCAAGTAAAGATCAGTGAAAAAGAGACAGCTGGGCAAGGTCAGGGTGAGCAAGCCAGAATGAATGTAGAGTTCCTGGGCGAAAGGAAGACAGAGTCCATGCTGTTGGGACTAAGAACAGTGCCTTGGTGCTGTTTGCAAATCAAAATGCTGTTCTTTTAAAATAAGATGACTTTTTAAATCATTAACTAATTCATTTTTTATTTTTATTTTATTTTATTGATTTCAAAGAGAAAGGCAGAGGGAGAGAGAGAGAGAAAAATCAATGATGATAGAGAATCATTGATCGGCTGCCTCCTGCACGCCCCCTACTGGGTATGTGCCCGCAACCTGGGTATGTGCCCTTGACCAGAATCGAACCTGTGACCTTTCAGTCCACAGGCCAACACTCTATCCACTGAGCCAAACCGGCTAAGGTTCATTAACTAATTCTTAAATTCATCTGTGCAAAATGACATTTTCCCCATTTCTTCATATTGATTCCCTTGAAGAAACAACAGATCTACTTAGGAGAGTAAATAGGCATAGCATGTGACCTAAAAGTCAACAGCCTGTGGCAGTTACTGAGAGTCAACTGCAGGATCCATATATTGAGGACACCACACATTCCTTGGGTATTTGTTTTGTAGTTGGCTTATCAACCTGACCCTTATCCAAGTCACCAAGTGTAACATTATGCCATTTGTAACTCAATGTTTCATCAACAGCATTCATGTTTTATAGACATACAAAAGACAGAAACCTTGAAACTGAAAGGTGGCTGGATTAATAGGACTGACATGAAGCCCAATGTTAAATGGCAAAGGACCAATAAACACAATCACTGTGTTCTGTGTTTTGTTTTTAGGTAACTTTGCCTTCCTGCCTAGCGCATGGATTTGTATTATCCTTAAATTGCTACATAAGCCGAAACCGGTTTGGCTCGGTGGATAGAGCGTCGGCCTGCGGACTGAAAGGTCTCAGGTTCGATTCCGGTCAAGGGCATGTACCTGGGTTGCGGGCACATCCCCAGTGGGAGATGTGCAGGAGGCAGCTGATCGATGTTTCTCTCTCATCGATGTTTCTAACTCTCTATCTCTCTCCCTTCCTCTCTGTAAAAAATCAATAAAATATATTAAAAAAAAAATTGCTACATAACATCAAGACATAAAATTTGAAGGATTTGAAATGAATGTAGCTAACTGGAATATTTGGATGGAAAATCTCTGGTTTGTTCAGATCTGTTCAAGTAATAGGGGAAAGCACAAAAGGATCCAGGAAAGAAAGACCCCAATCTTTGTTGGATGAGTGATAAAGCAGCATTACTTAGGGTGAAATTGGCCTGACTTTCACCTGCGTGATGCTTCTGCTGGCTAAGTGATTCTTGCTTCACTCTGATTAGGTAAAGATTGCCCCTTTCCCAGCAAGAAAACGTCAAAGAACAAAAAGGGAAAAAAATTCTTGACTTAACTATAAATTTTTTTTTTTTTAAAACACAGTTGGGCTCAACCAAGCCAGTTTCTAATCTTATTTTTTAGGCTTAAAAGAAAAAAAAAACAAAACAAAACAAAAAACCCTCCCTTTTAAAATAAATTCTTTGGATAATTTTTTTTACAACCTCTAGTCTAGATCTCAATTCACATTTCTTGGCTGTATTTTTTAAAAGTCTTCCTCACTTGAAAATATGGCTTTTTATTTCTTTCAGACTCTCCTCTAAATTCTGCTGGGAGGTGACAGCAGGGAGACAGACACAGGACCCTCAACTGGTTGGAACAGCAGGTGGAATGCATCAGTTGGCAGAGTCCTACCAATGTTCTGAGGAAACCTGAGGCAGCTTCCCACTCCCATCCCTCTGTGGATTCTTGGGAAAGGAGAGCTCTATGGACCCATGCTATTAAGTTGCAGACTCTGCCTAATCATATAGACCAGAGCTTTTCTGTAACATTACTGTCAAACAGCCCTCTGTGTGACTAATATTTTTAACAGCATGCTATTTAGTATTTGACAAGGCTATAATAATTCATTCTTCAGATATTCAACTATAAAAGTAAGTTAAGTTTTCCAAGTGTCTTTCAAAGGGGTTATTAAAAGTAGGTTAATTTTTCCTGCTATAGTATGCAATTTCATTTTGGCTCTCCCACTTCAACCACATAAAATTAAATTTGACTTAAGAGTGACCTACTGAAAATCAGATGGAAAAATAAGGCGAGAGATTTAAATTACTGACTCAAAGGAAACTAACATGTCTGTCTGCAATTCAGCAGTTTGCTAAGCCCTCTGAGAATCTTATGTTTCTGGTAGTCAGTATTTTCCTCTTTGGCTTTAGATTGTGTTTTCAATGGAAATGATGTAGAACTTAATAATGGAACATAATATCTTGTGACATACAGACATAAGGCAACACAGGAAAAAATTATCTATACATTTTTCTGCCACAATCCTCCTCTTTACTCCCACCCTTCTTATAACCTATGATCCAGCTCCCAGAGCACCTAGACATTCTCTAAAATAAACTATGCTCTTTAAAATTCCTATAAAGTTATTACCTACTAGTCTCATTTGAAATTTTTCCCAACAATCAAAATTTATTCCAAATCATTATAAAACTATAATGATTTTGAAAACTCAAACTTCAGAAGGGCAACATAAATTAATGTTATTATCCTAATAAGAGTAGAATGTGTTTACAGAACTCTTAGAGACATTTACTGCAGAGCTATAGATAGTATATTCAATGGGAATGACAAAAATGTGGAGGACAGTTGACCCTTGAACAGCATGGATTTGAACTACACATCTTCACTTATACACAGATTGTTTTAAATGCCTGTCAATAAATGCATGTTTGTTTTTTGATCTGTGGTTTGGAATCTGTGGATGTGAAGGGCCAACTATATGCATTGATCAATGCCATTTTATATAGGAGACTTGAGCATTCATGGATTTTGGTATCTGTATAAGGTCCTGGAACCAATTTCCCACTAATACTGAGGAAAAACTAAGTTTCTGGGTAGTCAAAAGTTATATGTGGATATTTGACTGTGGGTGTGGAGGTGGGAGTGTTGGTGTCCTTAACAGCTACATTGTTAAAGAATCAATTGTATTTCACAAACAATTTTTGGTATCTTTTATTTTGAGTTGTTTTAATCACTAAGTTTTTTTTCTTTAAATGTTTGTATATATATATTTAAAAGTTCACATATAAAAGTTTATATGTGTGTGTGTATCAATATGGATAGGCCAGGGTGTGCTGTTGTAATGAGTAACACTAAAATCTCAATTATTTGATATAATAAAAATTAAATTTTTGATCAGACAAGTCCACTGCAGTCTCCTTGGTCACTTTCCACAACACCTTAGTTCCCGAGTTTACTTGGAGTTAGTGCACCTTGTTCTGTGGCATACATACTTCCATGGCCATCTCTACAGAGGAGCAAGAAGAGTGTTCAAGTAGTCCAATGCTTCACCCAGCCCCTCTGTTCAGAGTTCACTGGCCAGAACCTGTCACATGGATAAAAACCACCATCACCGGGACAGAGAAGTGCAATTTTTCCATGTGCTTCACAGAAGATGAGAACCAAAGCTTACTGATCTGCAGTGATGCCTACAAGTGCAGACAAAATTTCACAAAGGCCTTGCTCTTCCTTTATCTCCAAATTACTCTCCAGTCTGTGACAAATAATTATTGCTGAGAGCAAAGTATATTGCAAAGCGAATATCTATTTTACTCTTACGTAAACAAAGAACATCATCCTTCAAGTTCTCAAATATTTTTGGTATCTAAATATATGTTTAACATAACTTTTTACAAAGTATTAAAAGTCTTAGAAAAAGTAAACCAAGTACAATAATACTCTATAAATTCACCCACAATAAGAATAACCTAAGTAGAATATGAAATAAAATGCTTCAAACAGGTTAACATTTTTCTTTTCTATTATTTTATAGTAGAAATGTGTAGACTATACCTGCCAATTTTAACTGCTTGGCAATTTTTCCAAGGATTTATTCATGGCATGCATTTAATGACAAATGTGTCGGCATCATCTGAGATGGGAATTGAGATACTCGAAACTGCAGTCAGTATCTCTTATTGCTTTATACCCCATCAAAGATGATGCAAGCTGACTTCAAAGGGAACTCAGTCCTTGCATCAGCTCTGCAGGGGTGTTGAGTAAAATGAGGAATGAAAAAAGGAACACCATTATGTTTTGAATTTCAAGTCCTAAATCATTATTTCCTAGCTGTGCATGAGGTTACATAGACAGAAAGTAAAATAGCAAGTGGTCATGTTATTGGGATGATGATATAGGAGGATCAGGAAGAAGAATTTTTTTTGTCACATTAAGAAAACTCTCTTCCCTGGTGTTCAAATATTCCTAGAACATTTCTCAGTGATGGAGAGACACTCTGGTACCCCCATTATGCCCAGGTGCCTGCTGGGGACTGACCTGTTTCAGAACTCTCTTCTCTGGAGCAGTAATCTACTACCTCTGAAGATAATTACGTGTGAGGTATCTAAATAGTCACTTATATGTGCTGTCAGGCCTCTTTTTCTAAATGGGAATTTGTATACCTAATTGTCAGTAATGGGGTATTTGCTTGTTATTAATCTTAGGAAACAAAAATTCTTCAATTTTATTTTATAAACACCTCTATTTTGCCTTTCCAATGTGTGTACAAAATATTGTTCTCTACTGGCTCTGTATTCATAATGTGGACTTAATGGCTTCAAAGAAATCCATATAATTCATTAATTTAAAAAATTTTAAAGTGCCTAAGTATTGTTACAGTCAATTTCTAAAATATTATCTTTATTGAAATGTGTGTGTTTATATCTGTGTATTTAGTGACAAAAGGCAAGATAATTTATAGTAATAATTCTGGGTACATGTTTAAATAGGACAAAAATTCATATTTCCTTGAAAAGCAAGAATGCCTCTGGATTTAGTTAAGTATCTCAGTATAGAAATATGTGATGGAAGCATTTTTTAAAGCATTACTTTTGAAAAATAAATGAGGAAATTCTCAGCCAAGGCTATACTTAAATTATGTTGTTATGATACAACATGAAGCACTAAAAAGGCACAGAAGGCAAATGAAGCTGGAACTCAGGGTGTTTCTCACAGTGTCATTAGAAGAGAATTGGCCATTTTTTTGAATTAAACTTTTACATTGGGAGATCTTCGAAAATTCATTATATGAAAACACACACATCACCCCACAGAATCGTGTGATCATTTTGACAAAGCAGGATAAGAAATCTTGATCCTAGGACATCTTAGGATTATATATTGTTAATCATTACACCACTATTATGTCTTTATTTTTCTAGTCACTACTGCCACCATTTCTCATTGAAGTATATAGTGTTTTCTTCACACAAATTACTAACCTGTGTCTTTTTTTTCCCATATATAGTTACTATTATGAATATCATAGTATTTAGATCAGTTTTTAAAGTAGGGTACATGTAACAGCACTTCTGCAAGTCAACTCTTTTAAGTGAAAATAGACATAAATAAAAGTTCTATTTCATTATATTTAGTTTTGTAGGCTTTATGAAGTATATGTTCTATTACATATAAAAGTACATGTATTTTAATTTTAAAAATAGATATTTTGGGAGTATACACTTCAACATTTGTAAAGAAAAGGATGTACAACTAAAAAAAATTCAAGATCACCAGTTCAAAATGAATAACCAAATACCAGATGTAGTTTCAGATTAACACAGGATGGATTGTCAATGGAAAAATTATGGGATCAAATACTAATACTTTTGTCAGGGATTCAGCATGGTGTCACTTAGGAAGTATTTTAATGAATAGGACCAATACTTTTCAGGTACACTAGATTTTGTTTAATATAGTATTTTATTTCCTAATGCAAAGTGCTTGATCTATGTAACTAGTTTAAAACTTCGATATAAGATATTGTTTTTGCATATAAAATTGTTGACTAATATTTAAAAGTCAAATGTTTATAAATATGGCTAATAACTTTCTTACTGAAGAACTTCTACTTCTGGTATCTACAAAGATGGTGAGTATAGAGAAACTGTGTCAATGTAGAAACATGGGGACTTGGTAGGTACCATTTAACATTTTTTTAAAATATATTTTATTGATTTTTTACAGAGAGGAAGGGAGAGGGATAGAGAGTTAGAAACATAAATGAGAGAGAAACATCGATCAGCTGCCTCCTGCACACCACTTTCTAGGGATGTGCCCGGACCCCTAGGTACATGCCCTTGACCGGAATCGAACCCAGGACCCTTCCGTCGCAGGCTGATGCTCTATCCACTGAGCCAAACTGGTTAGGGCTAACATTTTTTCTTTGAATCTAAAAGATTTCATATAGCATTACTATAATTTCTTTTTTTTTTTTGGAAGGCCACTGACTTTATTGATTTAAAAAAGTATATGTGGACAGTGACTGTTTTGCCAAAAGAAAAGCCAAATGTCATTAAACAGACCAGAGGTGAGAGTCGGGGTGAGGGTAGGGACCAGAAATCCACTCAGAAAAGATGATTATTGACCTGAAACTGGCAGGGGACAGAGAAAGGAGATGCATGCAAGAGTGAGAATTCCAAAAAAGTTGAAATGGTGAGGGGAGAGAACTCCCGCAAAGACCAGGAGGACATTGGTGATGAGTAGACAGCAATCGTTTCCTTTGTAGAGGACAAGGGAGTAGCCTACCACTCAGCTGCAAACTCTGAAGACTCAGGTTGGTGTTAGGGATTGGGGGCTCCCCAGAGACCATCACAAGAAGGTGTCACACCACTCTCAAAGGCACCTAAAGCAGTCCCGGGACTGCTTGGCATTGGCGCCACATGTGTCCTTTAGCCATTCCTGGAAGAGGTCTTCATCTTTCTTTAGCACCAGAAACTGACCAAGGACCACATAAGCCTTGTTACAAAGCCCCTTTCCTCCAGTTTCGTGCCCAGGACATCACCAATCCCGGAAGGCTCTCCAATGGCTTTTCCCCCATGGGCTCTGCCACGAGCTCTCAGTGCTTCTGGGAGATTGTCATCTTGATCAGGATTAATAGGCACAGGCCGGAGCTGGCACACCAGTTCCCTGCCCCTCCAGGTCCATGCCTGGGCTCTTATCACACCCCGCCAGCCCCTGCATTACTACAATTTCATAAATCAATTTTGATGGAAATAGAATGCTAAGAAATATTTTACAGTTAACATTCTACAGGCTCAGGCTTCCAAAGGTGCCCAGGCCCCAATGAGGCTCCAGAGTAGAGGCCTCTGTCTGATGATATAAGGACAGAAGAACTGGTGTGATCCCTGGGCTGCTGTTGGCCTGGGGCTGGTGTCCTTCTGTGCTATTTGTACAAATAAACCTGAGACAGGAAAAAAAAAAATTGACATTCCATTCAGCTAGGTTTGTGAGTAAAAAGGTATGTTTTTTGCACCTTTATTTTTTCCTATTTGTGCATGGGTGGGGTCTGGCTGGCCTTGCTCCCAGGTCAGAGTGGGAGGGGGGGAAACTGGGAAACTGGAGGTGTGGCTGGCTGGGAGGAGGGGCCACCCCCTGGTTGAACTCCCAGTTGAGCTCCCAGATGAACTCCAGGTGGAGAGGACAATTTGCATATTAGCCTTTTATTATATAGGATTATATAGGATGATAGATGTTTTGTTTGCCTTTTTGTTTAAAGCGATAGTCTTACTAGTACGCTTTAAAAGCACTGACATTTTTATTATTCTATTACATGTATTTTCCTGTCCCAAAATGAAGAAATAAATTTTTAAAATATACATTTCTACAATGAATAATATAGTTCGACCAATTATTAGAGTAAGGGGTTATTAATTAATTACTTCTTGCTTGGTTTATTGGTATGTAAAGAGGTGAGAATAGGAATTGGGTCAAGCTAGGGAAATAAGGCTAAAAGATAAAACCTTAAGCCAAGAATAAAAAATGTTAAATGCTACATTCCACAGACAGCATAACTCCTGAAAAAAACTAAAAAAAGACCAAAAAAAATCACATTCTGATGAATAAATTGGAATGTCATCCATAGAATTGTGGAATGTTATCTGGACCTAGATTGATGAAATGGTGTCAAAAGGGTTTAGGGGAGGCTGGATGTCAAAATAGGGGTGTTGATTTCAGGTAAATTGTATGACCTGGGCATGTTTAAATTTTAGGTTGTAAGCTATACCACAAATAACCATGCTGCCCCTCTCCATTCCTACCTTCCAAGACCCTTCCATGGACAGAAGTGATCACATGTGATTTGGACATTAAGCCAACAGATTTTATTGGTCACTTACTATGCTCCTGACACTCTTCTGTATATTAGGAGTACAGTAAGTCCCCACTTAATGTCAATAGGTTCTATAACATTAAATGACATTTAATGAAGCCAATTTTAGCGTAGACTAATTGATATAAACAAGAGTTGAGTTTCTACAGCATCTAATCAATGTTATAACAAAACAATGTTGAACATCATAATTCAATGACCTGTTTATATTTGTGAAAAAAACAACAACTCCCTTTCCCACTCCCATCTCAATCCATTTAAGACTGGAATATCTCTCCATAAACATCTATATCTTAAATGCCAGAAAATATTCTGAAACACCATCACTGTGCGTCACATGAGATGACCAGTGTCATAGACCATCATAATATTCATTTGTGATCCCAGGAGTCCTTAGCTTTTCTACACACTATGTACTTTGGCATTTAGACTGGGAATTGGCCTGTCACTTTTCAGTAATGCTACCACTAAGCTTCCAGCCTGCCTCACCTGTTACAATTTAATAAGAAAAATTAATGACAAGCAGGTGCTATACACAGTTATATTAGGAGAATTGAACGCTTTTAGTTCTAATCGAGACATTTTTCACTCAGCTGAAGATAAGAGAAGTTACTTTTAAAGGGTTATGAATCAATGGGAAAATATGTGCTGAGAAATAAATCCCCCCCAAAACATAACCTCACTACTCCTGAGGGAAACATTTCTAAATGTTCCCACAATTCGATATGCTATTCTTTTAAAATAGTGTGAGTTATAAAATGATATGTTATAGTTGGTATGAAGAGGAGTGGAACTTCTTTATACATTATTTATTTTATGCATTTATTTAATGAACATTCTTTGAGCACATTATATAAAAATAATTGTTGTGAACAGTAATGTTTGGAGTCCTTGCAGTCAACATAACTAATGTCTAGTTGAGTAAATAATTTATAGACTCAAGTAAAGTTAGATTGTAAATCCAATTAAGCAAGACTAAATAACAAAGTCTGATAAAGTTGCCACTCTTGATCTGAAACTGTGTGACCTTGGAAAAGTTAATTAATCTTCCTGATTAAGGAAATAAGTGTTGCAATCAAATTTAAACAAAACAGTTATGAGTTTGGGATTGTGAGATTTCTCTTAATTGTACCTCACGCTGGCTATTCCAAAATGAAAAATCATTTTCCTTTTTCATGCTTTCTTTCCTCCTTTACTTGCTTCCACGTTGCTCTTGTTGTGTGTAGAAAAAATGCAGGGAGTTCTATTATTCATCTGGTGTGGCATTCTCTGTGCCAGCATCCAATTTTCTTGTTACTACTATCATGACACCCAATGATTGCACATGAACTCTCTAGCCTTCTTTGTAATAGACAACCCTAGGAGCAGATTCAGACCCTGGTGCTCTATTTCCAACCCACTACATTCCATCAAATAGAGGGGAGATTGAATAGGTTATGTATGCCAAAGTTATCACTAGAGCAGGACACTCACTCTCTTGTTGGCCTCTCCCATTTCCTTCTCATACTCAGGTTTCTTGTATCAGTGTCAGTTTAGAAACTACGGATTCAATCCATTGAGGAAATTCTTATGTTCATACTCAGTGGATTTCCCTTCAAATATTGCTTTGACACAGAGTGGATAGGAAATTGATTCAGAACTTTTATAACTCCAGTGTTTCAGTTTCTCACCTTTTTTAGGCTTCAGTTTATCTATAACTGGCTGGACTAGAGGTGCCAAAAAGAATGGATCCAAATCAAGTCTTTCCCAAACTTAACTTCCCTCTCTGCAACATTGAGATATTATGAAAAACACTTTTATTTGCTCTTCTCCATAACACACATTGTCTCCATAGATGCCCAAGTCAACTATATTCCCTGCCTCCTCTGTGACTAGATATCAACAAAAGATGTATTTTTTTCACAGGTAAAATGTGAAAAAGAAGTGAAGTGGTGGTGTGAAACTACTGCTTACAAGGCACTAGCCCTGGATATGCTGTTACTTTTTCCTTCCAATTTGCTTGGAGATAAATGAAAATGGCTGGGATAATTTTGGAAATCATATGTAGAAGATGAGTTTTAGAGTTTCAAATGTGTAGTCCAGTAAATAGTATTCATAGTTGGTTGTACATGAGAATCACTTATCAAATTTTTGCCAACAAAGAAGTAACCACTTTCTACCTATGGTGGCTACCTGATATAGGGACATTCTATGGGAGGAAATCATTTAAAGCAAACATAACAAAGAAACAACAATTTCTTCAGTTGTTAAATTTGCCTCTCATCAGTTTCTTCCTCTTGCTTTTGTCCAAGCAGCCAGAGAAATCCCTTAAAATACTAAATAAGATCATGTCACTCAAAGATCTTCAATGTCTTTCCATTTTAATCAGAATAAAAGCTAAAGTTTTTACATGTCTTACAAGGCTCCATACACTATGGTCCCTCTGAGCTCAACACCTACTTCTCTTCCCTTTGCTCACTCTGTTCCTTATCTATTGGCCTCTTTGCTCATCATGGAACATGTCACATACACTCCATCCAAGGGTCATTACACATATTCTGCATATTTGGGTGCTTCTGCATATTTGGGTGCTCCTTGCATCCCTGGGGAAATCCTATTTGGTTATGGTGTATGATCTTTCTGATGTAATGCTGGATCTGATTTGCTAGAATTTTGTTGAGGATTTTGCCAACAATTGTCCATAATTGGAATACTCTTTTCCAAATAGCCAACTGATAAATTTCCTCACTTCTTTTGAGTATTTGCCTGTCACCTTTTCAATCAGGTCTATTCTGGCCATCCTACTTAAAATTGTAATGTTTTTCATCCCTCAGCACCCTCAAATTGCTTTTGCTGCTCTATTTCATTTGAGAATTATTACATGATTACAAACCATATAATTTACTTATTTATGGGGTTTACTTTATTCTCTTTGTTGACTAAGACATTACATATGTGTCCTTATCCTCCCATTGCCCCCACCCCCGCTTGAGCCTTCACCCCCCTAGTGTCTGTGTCCATTGGATATGCTTATATACATGCATACAAGGCCTTTGGTTGATCTCTCCCCCTTACCCCCACCCTCTGCTACCTTCAGTCTGAGGTTTGACTGTCTGACCGATGCTTTCCTGTCTCTGGATCTGTTTTTGTTCATCAGTTTATGTTGTTCATTATATTCCATACTAGAGGCCTGGTGCACAAAATTCATGCATGGAGGAGAGCGTTACATCTCAGCCCAGTCTGCCCCCTCTCCAATCCGGGACCCCTCCAGGGATGTCTGACTGTGGTTTAGCCCTGATCCTGGGGATAGAGCCTAAACCAGCAGTCGGACATCCCTCTCACTATCTGGGACCACTGGCTCCTAACTGCACACCTGCGAGCCTGCATGATCACCCCTAACTGCCCCCGCTGCCAGTCTGATCACCCCTAACTGCCTCTGCTGCCAGGCTGATTGCCCCTAACTGCCACCTCCTGCCAGCCAGGTCACCCCAAACAGCCCCCCATGCTGGCCTGGTCTCCCCCAACTTCCCTGCTGCCAGCCTGGTCGCCCCGATCTGTACCCCCCAACAGCCTGGTTGCCCTCAACTGCCCCCACCCCGTCGGCCTGGTTGCCCCACAAAGCCTGCTGTTCAGTTGTTTGGTCATCCAACACTAACCCCCCTGCCAGCCTGGTCACCCCACGCAGCCTGCTGTTTGGTCCTCCATCTGGTGGTTTAGGTTATGATGGTCCCTGGCTTTTTATATATTAGGATATGAGTGAGATCATGTGATATTTATCTTTCTCTGACTGGCTTATTTCGCTTAGCATGATATTCTCCAGTTCCAACCATGCTGTTGTAAATGATCAGAATTCTTATTTACCACAGTGTAGTATTCCATTGTGTAAATGTTTTTACCACAATGTAGTATTCCACTGTGTAGATGTACCACAGTTTTCTAATCCACTCATATGCTGATGGGCACTTAGGTTGTTTTCAAATCTTAGCTATGGTGAATTGGGCTGCTATGAACATAAGGGTGCATATGTCCTTTCTAATTGGTGTTTCTAGTTTCTTGGAATATATTCCTAGAAGTGGGATCACTGGGTCAAATGGGAGTTCCATTTTTAGTTTTTTGAGGAAACTCCATACTGTTCTCCACAGTGGCTGCACCTGTCTGTATTCCCACCAGCAGTGCACCAGGGTTCCTTTTTCTCCACATCCTTGCCAGCTTTTGACATTTGTTGATTTGTTGATGATAGCCATTCTGACAGGTGTGAGCTGGTACCACATTGTCATTTTGATTTGCATCTCTCAGATGATTAGTTACTTTCAATATGTTTTCATATGTCTCTTGGCCTTCCTTATGTCCTCTTCCAAAAAGTATCTATTAAGGTTCATTGCCCACATTTTCATTGGGTTTTTCATCTTCCTTTTGTTAAGTTGTCTGAATTCCTTGTAAATGTTGGAGATTAAACCCTTATTCGTGATAACATTGGTAAATATGTTCTCCCATGGAGTTGGCTTTCTTATTGTTTTGTTGATGGTTTCTTTTGCTGCACAGAAGCATTTTATTTTCATGTAGTCCTATTTGTTTATTTTCTCTTTAGTTTCCTTTGCCCCAGGAGCTGTATCATTGAAGATATTATTTCAGTATATGTCTGAGATCTTGTTACCTGTGGATTCCTCAAGATTTTTATGGTTTACCATCTTATATTTAAGTCCTTTGTCCATTTTGAGTTTATTTTTGTGTGTAGTGTAAGTTGGTGGTCTAGTTTCTTTCTTTCTTTTTTTTTTTTTTTTGCATGTATCTGTCCAATTTTCCCAACACCATTTATTGAAGAGACTGTCTTGATTCCATTGTATGCTCTTGCCTCCTTTGTTAAATATTAATTGAGCATAATGGCTTGGGTCAATTTCTGGGTTCTCTGTTCTATTCTATATGTCTGTTCTTGTGTCAGTACCAGGCAGTTTTGAGAACAGTAGCTTTGTAATATAGCTTTATATCTGGTAGTGAAATCCTCCTACTTTGTTCTTCTTTCTCAGGATTGCTGCAGCTATTTGGAGTCTTTTTTTTATTCCAGATGAATGTTTGGAGAATTTGTTCTAGGTCTGTGAAATATGTCATTGGTATTTTAATGGGGATTGCATTGAATCCATAGATTGCTTTGGGTAGTATGGACATTTTAATTATGTTAATTCTACCAATCCAGGAACATGGTATGTTCTTCCATCTGTTTATGTCTTCTATCTCTTTTTTCAGTATCCTGTGTTTTTCCGAGTACTGGTCTTCTACCTCCCTAGTCAGTTTATTTCTAGGTATCATAATATTTTGTTGTTGTTGCAATGATAAAGGGATTTATTTCTTAATCTCTCTTTCTGTAAGTTCACTATTGATGTATAAAAATGCCATAGATTTCTTCGTGTTAATTTTGTATCCTCCTACATTGCCGAATTCATTTATTAAGTCTAATAATTTTTGACAAAATTTTTAGGGTTTTCTATGTACAGTATCATGTCATCTGCAAATAATTACAGTTTTACTTCTTCTTTTCCAATTTGGATACCTTTTATTTCTTCTTCTTTTCTAATTGTTATTGCTAGCACTTCCAGTACTATGTTGAACCGGAGTGGTAAAAGGGGGCATCCTTGTTTTATTCCTGTTCTTATGGGAAATGGTTTTAGCTTTTGCCCATTGACTATGATGTTGGCTGTAGGTTTGTCAGATAGGGCTTTTATTATGTTAAGGTATGATTCCTCTATTCCCACTTTGTTGAGGGTTTTTATCAAGAAAGTGTTGGATTTTGTCAAATGCTTTTTCTGCATCAATTGATATGACTATGTTATTTTTATCTCTCAATTTGTTTATGCGATGTTTCACATTTATTGATTTGTGGATATTGTAGCATCCTTGCATCCCTGGGGAAATCGTATTTGGTTATGGTGTATGATCTTTCTGATGTAATGCTGGATCTGATTTGCTAGAATTTTGTTGAGGATTTTGCCATCAATGTTCATCAGGGATATTGGCCTGTAATTTTCTTTCTTTGTGATGTCTTTATCTGGTTTTGGTATTAGGGTAATGCTGGCTTCATAGAATGAGCTTGGAACTGTTCTTTTCCCTTGGACTTTTGGAATAGTCTGAGGACATGTTTTAGTTCTTCTTTGAATGTTTGGTAAAACTCCCCTGTGAAGCCGTACGGCCCCTGGATTTTGTTTGCTGGAAGATTTTTGATGACTGCTTCAATTTCCTCCTTAATTATTGGCCTATTAAGATTTTTTTTATTTTTCCTGATTAAGTTTTGGAAAGTTGTATTTTTCTAGGAATATGTCCATTTTCTCTAGGTTGTCTAGTTTATTGGAATAGAGTTGTTCATAGTTTTTTTTCTTTGTTTGTTTTTCTTTTACAGTCCTTTTTATTTCTGTGGGGTCTGTTGTTATTTTGCCTCTTTCATTTCTGATTTTGTTTATTTGGGTCCTCTCTCTTTGCTTCTTGATGAGCCTGGCTAAAGGTTCATCAATTTTGCTTATCCTTTCAAAGAACCAGCTCTTGGTTTCATTGATCATTTGTATTATTATTATTATTATTATTATTGTGTTCGTGTCTTTTAATTCTGCTCTGATCTTTATTATCTCCTTCCTTCTGCCCACTCTGGGCTTTTATTGTTGCTCTCTTTCTAATTCTTTGAGTTGTAGAGTTAGATGATTTATTACAAATTTTGTTGTTTTTGAGGTAGGCCTATGGAGTTATAAACTTCCCTCTCAGGACTGCTTTTAATGTGTCCCAATATTTGGATTGTTGTGTTTTCATTGTCATTCATTTCTAGGATATTTTTAACTTCTTCTTTGATCTCTTTTGTGACCCACTCAGTGTTTAATAGCATGCTATTCAACTTCCAAGTGTTTGAATTTTTATTGTTTTTATTGTAGTTTATTGCTAATATTATGCCATAGTGGTCAGAGAAGATGCTTGATATAATTTCAATATTCTTGAATTTGGGGAGACTTTTCATGTGACCTAATATGTGGTCTATCTTTGGAAATGCCCCATGTGCACTTGAACTCAATGTATATTCTGTGGCTTTGGACTGAAATGTTCTGAAGCTGTCAATTAAGTCCATCTGATCTAGTGAGTTATTTAGGATTGCTATTTCTTTGCTGATTTTTTGTCTAGAGCAGTGGTTCTCAACCTTCCTAATGCCACGACCCTTTAATACAGTTCCTCATGTTGTGGTGACCCCTAACCTTAAAATTATTTTTGTTGCTACTTCATAACTGTAATTTTGCTACTGTTATGAATCCTAATGTAAATATCTGATATGCAGGATGTATTTTCATTGTTCGCGACCCATAGGTTGAGAACCGCTGGTCTAGAGGATTTATTCAGTGATGTCAGTGGTGTATTAAAGTTCCATACTATGATTGTATTGTTGTCAATCTCTCCATTGATATCTTCCAGGAGTTTTCTTATATATTTGGGTGCTCCTGAATTGGGTGCATATGTGTTTATCAGGGTTATATCCTCTTGTTGTATTGAATCCTCTAGTATTTTGAAGTGGCCTTCCTTATCTCTTGTTATGGCCTTCGCTTTGAGGTGTATTTTGTTAGATATAAGTATTGCTACCGCAGCTTTTTATTTTTCATTTCCATTTGCCTGGAAGATATTTTTTCATCCTCACTTTCAATCTGTGTGAGTCCCTTGTTCTGAGGTGGGTCTCCTGTAGACAGTATATATGTTTACTTAACCATTCAGCCACTCGATGTCTTTTGATTGGAACATTTAGTCTATTTATGTTTAAAGTTATTATTCATAGGTACTTGTTTGTAGCCATTTTCTTGTGCCTGTGTTTCTTCTTCCCTTTTTATTTCTTCTTTTTACACCAGTCTCTTTAGCATTTCTTGCATTGCTGGCTTGGTGGTGATAAATTCCCTTAGCCTTTCTTTTGTCTGTGAAGCTCCTTACTTTCCCTTCAATTTTGAATGATAGTCTTGCTAGATAGAGTATTCTTGGATTCAGTCCATTGCTTTGCATCACTTTGTAAACTTGCCTTCCATTCCTTTCTGGCCTGATGTGTTTCTGTTGATAAATCATTTGGTAATCTAATGGGAGATCCCTTGTACATAAATTTCTGTCTCTCTCTTGCACCCTTTAAGATTTTCTCTTTGTCCTAAATGTTTGCGATCATACTTACGATGTGTCTTGGTGTGGGTGTTTCTGGGTTCATCTTATTTTGGACTCTCTGTGCTTGTGTGTCTTTTTTCTTCCCCAATTCAGGGAAGTTTTCTGACATTATTTCTTCAAATTGGTTTTCCTTTTAAAAAAATATATATTTTATTGATTTTTTACAGAGAGGAAGGTAGAGAGATAGTTATAAACATCGATGATAGAGAAACATCAATCATCTGCCTCCTGCACACCCCCTACTGGGAATGTGTCCACAACCAAGGTACATGTCCTTGACAGGAATCAAACCTGGAACCCTTCAGTCCGCAGGCCAATTCTTTATTCACTGAGCCAAACCGGCCAGGGCACAAATTGGTTTTCTAACCCTTGTTTCTCTTCTGTCATCTGGCACCCCTATTATTCATATGTTGCTTCATTTCATGTTGTCCCAGCTCCCTTAGGCTCTCCTCCTGTCTTTTAAATTTTTTCTCCAATTGCAGTTCAGTTTAGGTGTGTTTTGCTTCCCTGTCTTCTAATTCACTAATTTGGTCCTCCACTTCTCCTAGTCTACTGTTGAAACTTTCCATAGTGTTTTTTATTGTAGCTATACCACTCTTTATTTCCTCTTGATTCTTACATAATTTGTTGATTTTTTCATCCATCTGTTTTATGAACTGTATGACCCTTATTCTGAATTCTTTTTCTGTCGTATTGCATGCCTCTGTTTCACTTAGCTCCTTTCCTGGCAATTCTTCCTATTCTTTCTTTTGGGGGTTTCTTTGTCTCCCCATTTTTGCTCTCACTGAAGGATCTAGGTGTTGAGTCGTGCGGGAGCTGCTCCTCAGGTAGTTGCAGCTGCTGCTCCTCAGTTGGCAGTGTCTCCTTGGGTGGGCACTGCTTGAATGGCTGCTCGCAGCAGTGATGGCTCCTCCAGCAGGTGGGGGTCGACTTCTAGCACAGGTGCTCTTCCTTGGATGGGGGCAGGCCGCACACAACTGCTTATCCTTGGATGGGGCAGGCTACTTGCACGGCTGCTACTCTTCGGATGGGGGCGGGCTTTGTGCAGCTGCTGCTCGTTGGACAGGGGTCAGCTGCTCACAGCTGCTGATCCTCAGATGGGGGCGGCCTGCTCGCAGGCCTGCTGCTTTTCAGACAAGGGCGGGGTAGCTCATGCGGCTGCTGCTCCTCGGATAGGGGCGGGCTGCCCACGGGGCTGCTGCTCCTTGGGCAGGGGAGGGAAGCTTGCACGTCTGTTGCTCTTCAGACGGGGTCAGGGTGCTTGCATGAGGTTTACTTTTATTTTCATCTTACCTCCACTGGAATATAGACTCTATGGGGGTAGCAATATTTTTTAAAGTATATTTTTATTGATTTCAGAGAGGAAGGGAGAGGAAGAGAGAGATAGAAACATTATGATGATAAAGATTAATTAATTGACTGCCTCCTGCATGCCCCACACTGGGGATCAAGCCCACAATCCAGCATGTGTCCTGATTGGGAATTGAACCATGACCTCCTGGTTCATAGGTCAATGCTCAACAACTAAGTAACACCAACCAGGCAGGAGTAACAATTTTTATTGTCTAATTTGTTCATTCCTGTATTCCAAAGCTCTGGAAAAACACAGAGTAAATATTCAAATATTAAAGAATGAATAAATTAAAATTACTAACTCATTTAGTTTTATTGAGTATCTCCTATGGAAAGACCAAATAATATAAATGTTTTATGTTCTCAAGTATTTCAAAGAAGGAGAAAAATTTGATTTTGGAGTTAAAGAAGATGGTGCCATCATTGTATGATTTTCAGACCTCCAAGTAGAATTCTCACTCCAAAGTACCATATTTTTCTGCATATAAGATGCCCCCATGTATAAGATGCTCCCCACTTTTCCAACCCCAAATTAAGAAATCAATATTTTAAACATTTTGCTGATTTTCCTCTTAAGGCCTTATTCTTTTATTGGGGTGGGGTGGGGAGCATCTGAAGGAGTTGTTCTTCCTGTTTTCTCCACTGTCTGGTCATACACACAGTGGGAGGATATCCAAATTGTCTCTCTGCAGCTCTATTTCCATGCTCTTTTGCATAGCTGATTACATTCAGTTTGAATTTTGCAGAGTAAGACAATCGCTTACTGGTATTTATCTTTATTTTTTGACATCTTTATGTGGTCAGAATGCTTGGGTCCCTGTTGCATCTGAGCAATGCCCACCTCCACCTCCAACTACAGCATCAACTGATGTCAGTAATAATCAGGATCATGATTGGAGGAAGCCTGTTTGACAAGGTATGGGCAGCTATGCCCCTCAATTTTCAGTCTAACGATTTTGGAAAAAAATAGTGTCTTACACATTGAAAAATACAGTACTTTTTCACACACAAATACATACATTTTCTTAGTATTTTCTTATTGCTTTATGTTAGTATTGGATTTCAACAACTTGGGCCTTCATAGATAAATGCTTAAAATAAATTATAATTGATAGGAGAAAGAAAAGTACTAGAAGGTGGAATAAATGAACTATGAGTCCAGGAATTGAAGAGTCTTGGAAGAGAAAAGAGAAAGGTCTATAGAAAATTTGCTTGCTTCACAAATTGCTTAGAAATGACCCTGATTACACAATTCTGTATCAGTAAACTGATGAAGGTTAAAAATAGGCTATGGCATAGTGTCCAGCACATAAAAGTAGTGATTCAATAAATATTTGTTTAATGAATATATGAATGAAGAGTAAGTAGCATGATTTATGATTGCCTTTTCATTGCATATCTTTTCCTATAAAATAAAAATTAATATGCTTACTTTATACTCTTTGTTTCCACACAAAAAAAGCTGTGAGGTAAATGAATAAAACAATTGTTTCCTGGTGATTCTGGCTAGAAGTTCATCAATTTTGTTTATCCTTTCAAAGAACCAGCTCTTGGGTTTTTTTGAACGTTTGTATTATTATTATTATTGTTGTTGTTGTTATTTTGGTCTCTATGTCATTTATCTCCACTCTGATCTTTATTATTTCCTTCCTAGTACTTACTCTGGGCTTTTCTTATTGCTCTCTCTCTAGTTCTTTAAGTTGTAAGGTTAGATAGTTTATTACCAGTTTTTCTTGTTTCTTGAGGTAGGGCTGTAGTGCTATGAACTTCCTTCTCAGGACTGCTTTCATTGTGTCCCATAGATTTTAGATTCTTGTGTTTTAATTTATTTCCAGAATGTTTTTATTAGTGCTTTGATCTCTTTGGTAACCCATTAATTGTTTAATAGCATGTTACTTAGCCTCCATGTGTTTGATTGTTTTTGAGCATTTTTATTGTAGCTGATTTCAAATTGCATGGCATTGTGGTTTGAGAAGATGCTTGATATAATTTCAATATTCTTGAATTTGTAGAGACTTAGCTTGTGCTAACATGTGGTCCATATTTGAAAATGTCCCATGTGCACTTGAGAAGAATGTATATTATGTAGTTTTGTAGTGAAATGTTCTGAAAATGTCAATTAATTCCATCTGATCTAGGATGTTATTTAGGATTGCTGTTACCTTGTTGATTTTTTGTCTAGAAGATTTATCCAGTGATGTCAGTGGGGTATTAAAGTCCTCTTCTATGATTTTATTGCTGTCGATCTCGCCATGATATCTTCCAGAAGTCATATATCCTATATAATAAAAGGATAATATGCAAATTGACCCTAATAGCAGAAAGACTAGGAATGACTGGTCACTATGACACACACTGACCACCAGGGGCCAGAAGCTCAATGCAGGAGATGCCCCCTGGTGGTCAGTGCACTCCCACAGGGGGAGCTCTGCTCAGCCACAATCCAGGCTGACGGCTGCCAGCACAGCTGTGGTGGTGGGGGGGGCCTCTCCTGCCTCCTCAGCAGTGCTAAGGATGTCCGACTGCAGCTTAGGCCTGCTCCCCACTGGCAAGTGGACATCACCCGAGGGCTGCCGGGCTGCCAGAGGGATGTCTGACTGCCAGCTTAGGCCCAATGCCCCGGGGTGCAGGCCTAAGCCAGCAGGTGGACATCCCCTGAAGGGTCACAGACTGCAAGAGGACACAGGCTGGGCTGAGGGCCCCCGCCCCCCAGAGTGCACAAATTTTTGTGCACTGGGCCTCTAATATATATATATATATATTTGGATGTCCCTGTATTAGGTGCATATAGGTTTTCCAGAGTTATAGTCTCTTATTTTATTGATCCATTTAGTATTATGCAGTGGCCTTCCTTATCTCTTGCTATGGCCTTCACTTTGAGGTCAATTTTGTCAGGTATAAGTATTGCTACCCCAGCTTTTTTTTTTTTTTTTTTTTTTTTTCATTTCCATTTGCCTGAAAAGATTTTTTCATCCTTTCACTTTCAGTCTGTGTGAGTCCTTTGTTCTGAAGTGGATCTCTTGTGGACAGCATATATATGGGTCATGTTTTTTTATCTATTCAGCTACCCTATGTCTTTTTATTGGAGCATTTAATCAATTTATGTTTAAGGTTATTATTAACTAGAGGTCCAGTGCATGAAATTCCTCCACTGGGAGGGGGTTGTCTCTCAGCCCAGCCTGCACGCTCTCCAATCTGGGACCCCTGTGGGATTGGGCTTAAACCGGCAGTAGGACATCCCTCTCACAATCCAGGACTGCTGGCTCCCAACTGCTCGCTTGCCTGCCTGCTTGATTGCCCCTAACTGCTTCTGCCTGCCAGCCTGATCATCCCCTAACCACTCACCTACCAGCCTGATCAATGCCTAACTGCTCCCCTGACGGCACTATCTCCCCCAACTGCTTACCCCTGCCAGCCCAGTCCCCCCAACTGCCCTCCCCTGCTGGCCTGGTTGCCCCTAACTGCCCTCCCCTGCTGGCCTTGTTGCCTCTAAATGCCCTCCCTCCCCTGCTGGCCTGATCACCCCCAACTTCCCTCCCCTGCTGGCCTGGTTGCCACAAACTGTCCTCCCCGGTAGGCCTGGTTCTCCCCAGCTGCCCTCCCATGCTGGCCCAATTGCCCTCAACTGCCCTCTCCTGCCAGCCCAGTCACCACCAACGCCCTCCTTTGCCAGCCTGGTTGCCCAAAATGCCCTTTCCTGATGGCCCAGTCACCCCCATCTGCCTCCCCTGCTGGTCCAGTTGCCCCTAACTGCCCTACCCTGCTGGCCTGGTCACCCCCAACTACCCTCCCCTGCCAACCATCTTCTGGAGGCCATCTTGTGTGAGGGCATGATGGTCAATTTGCATATTACCTCTTTATTGTATAGGATAGGTAGTTGTTTGTTGCAATTTTTATTCTTTATGCCCATGTTCCTTCTTCCCTTTCTATTCTTTTTAAAACAGTCTCCTTAACATTTCTTTCATTGCTCTTTTGGTGGTAATAAACTCCTTTAGCCTTTTTTTTTTCTGAGAGGCTCTTGATTTCACCTTCAAATTTGAATGATAGCCTTGATGAATAGAGTATTCTTGGATTCAGTAGCTTGCTTTTCATCACTTTGTATACTTCATGCTCTTCACTTCTGGCCTAATGTGTTTCTATTTAGAAATCATTTGATAGTCTAATGGAACATCCCTTGTAGGCAACTTTCTGTCTCTCTCTTGCAGGCTTTAAGATTCTTTCTTTGTCTTTAATGTTTGTTGTTTTAATTATGAGGTGTCTTGGTATAGGACTTTTTGGGTTTATCTTGATTGGGATCCTGTTCTTCTTGGACTTGTGTGACTATTTTCTTCCCCAAGTCAGGGAAGTTTTCTGTCATTATTTCTTCAAACAGATTTTCTATTTCTTGCTCAGCTTCCTCTCCTTTGGGCACCACTATCATGCAGATGTTGTTTCCTGTTGTCCCAAAGCTCCCTTAAACTCTCCTCTTGATTTTTATTTTTTTTTTCCAGTTGCTGCTCTGCTTGTGTTTTTATTCTACCTTGTCTTGTAACTTGCTGATGCAGTCCTCAGCTTCTTCTAGTTTACTGTTGAAGTCTTCCATAGTGTTCTTTATTGCAATTATGTCATTTTTCATTTACTCTTGATTCTTATTCATGTTACAGAAATTCTCATTCGGCTCCTTATAATTCTCATTGAGTTGCTTGTAATTCTTATTTAGGTGTTTAAGCATCCTTATAAGCATTACCTTGAATTCTTTATCTGACAAATTACTTGTATCCATTTAGTTTAGTTTCTTTTGTGGTGATTCCTCCTTTGCTTTCATTTGGGAGTTGTTTCTCTTCTCCTCATATTTGCTGTTCCTTTGTATTTGTTTCTATGTATTAGATCAAATTGCTATGCCAACCAGATTTTTTGGGGTTGTTCTTATGTAGCAGATATTTTGTTGGACCCAGTGATGCAGTCTCTCAGGTCTTCTGCGCTGGGTGTTCTAGGAAGGTCCTCTACTTGAAATATTTGCATTCTCCTGTTGTAGTTGGGTCTTCAATGTTATTGTCCTGTTCATGGATAGAGTCTCCTCTCAGGGTGTCTGATTATGTGGATCACCCTGATCATGTTTTGTCAGCCATTGTGGAGGTGCTGATCAAACAACATAAAATACAACAAAAGGAAACACAACACAGAAGAAACAGAATGAGAATGTACACAAGACTCCTATATTGCCAGCAAAAGTGACCACCAGAGAAAATAGAATTAGGAAAAATAAAAGAGAGCAAGAATGATAGAAAAAAGAAAGAAAATACATAGAGAAAACAAAACAAAGAAATAAACCAAAAAGCACAAACTAAAAAAAACACGAAAATAGGGAGGGGGCAGAATCTGTATATGCAGAGCTTAAATAAAGAAAATAAGAATAAAGAATTAGAGGTATAGGGGAATGAATACAGTTTATACTAAAGGAGGGAGAAAAGAAATGAGAAGACAAGAAAAAAATTTGAAAAGGAGAACAGAGGATATATCAGATGGGCCTAAACTTAGAAAGTGAAACAAGTTAATAAATTAGGAGAAGAAAAGAGAAAAAGAAGAGAGAGAAAAAATTGAGTAGTGATGAAAAGAAAAAGTGAAAGGGATATTGAGTAGGAGCAAGGAAGAGGAAAATTAGATATATGAACAAAACAATAGACACTAGAATAATAACAAATAAATAAATTTGATAAAGAAGATCAATTAATTTTTAAAATGGGAAAAAAGAAAGGAAAGAGAAAAACTAAAAAGGAGAAAGAACAAGAAAAATGGGAGGAAAAAATAAAAGAGAGGAAGAAAAAGGTACAAAAAAATGAAGTGTCATTCATGTCAGCTGTTTTTATGCCCCATGTTAGCTGTCTTGGGACTCCAACTATTCTGTTCTGTCTGCCAATTCTGTGCTTCCTATTAGGTACTTAGGTGTTAAACACTGTCAGGAATTTTCTTTTGGCTTTTAGCACTCTGCTTGAAACTCCAAGTGATACACTGCTCCACCACTTATGTCTGTTTCCACAGACCTTGGCTATAAGCAGGAGGGACCAATCTACCCTCTAGAGTAGTTCGTTAGCCGCCTGGGATCCATGGCTGGTTCAGCACACTTCTCCTGATTCCCCATGTTCAGCCTCTCCTCATCTTTACTTCTCAGCCCGCTGTCAATCTTAATCACTCAAAAGTCTGTTTTTGACAGTGCTTTAAGTTGGGTAGGTGCTGTTTTTCTTTCAGGTAATATGATAGGTGTGTTTTTGTGTCCCAGAGCTACTCCTCCACAAGTGGCTCAAAATATTACTCTGCCCTTGTTTGAACAGAGATTCTTCTATGGAGACTAATGAGGTCAGCTGGGACCCTGAAGTTTTTATCAATCTTGCTCCCAGAATAGTGGGGCAGATGGCCCCTCCTTCAATCCAGTCACCAAGGGTTCCTTGAGACTGTTCAGACCCCTAAGTTTGACCTCTGCCTTTGTTTATTCAATAAAGCTCAAAATGCAAGGTGTGGCAGGCTGTATCACCTAGTGTGGGTTCTTTTCCTTTACCTGCCCTCTGGGTGTTGGGAGCATATAGCTCCTCTCAGGAAAAATAGCCCTTTTGGAAGCATCTGAAAGACCCAATGCAGGACTCCTGGCTACTGCTTTTCCAAGTCTCCCTGCATTGCTTCCCACCTCATCCTCTCTGATTCAGAGTTTTTGGACTGGATCACACGGTGTTCCCCTGGGCAGGATGGCTTCCCTGGATTCTTTGTCCGTTGGAGTTGAAGAATGAATCCATGGAGGAAGATGGTATAACAAAGGTGGAAATTTATTGAAGAACAAGTACAGACTCCCACATGGGGAAGGGGAAAAAATCTTACAGCACAAACTTCCATGTAGAGAGGGGGAAAGAGTCCCAATGAGTTCCTTTTTCCCCTGGTTTATAAAGGCTGGAATATTTGTGCCTCAATATCCCCTCTGATTGGCCAATATTTCCCTTTGATTTGGTCATAATAGCAACTCCTGAGCTCAAAGGTCAAAGCACACATCGGACATGTGAGGTCCGCTTCTTTATTTTGTAAATACAGACTTTTTGGCTACTCCCAGTTTCCATGTCTTATGGAAATGTAACTTCTGCTGGCTCCCTGCTTCCTTGTCTCTTTTTAAATTTTTTTTTCTTTATTGCATTAAAGTATTAAATATGTCTCCTTTTTCCCCATTGACCCCTGCTCCCCACTCACAGCCCAGGACAAGCCCCCACTGCCCCAAAGTCCGTGTCCATTGGTTATGCTTACATGCATGCATACAAGTATTTTGGTTGATCTCTTGACGCTCCCCCCTGCTTTATCAGTTTATGTTGTTCATTATGCCCCACACATGAGTGAGATCATGTGATATTTATCTTTCTCTGATTGTTTATTTCGATTAGCATAATGCTCTTCAGGTCCATCCATGCTGATGAAAATGGTAAAAATTCTTTCTTTTTTACAGCAGCGTAGTATTCCATTGTGTAGATGTACCACTTTTTTTTTAATTCACCCATCTGCTGATGGGCACTTAGGCTGTTTCCAAATCATAGCTATTGTAAATTGTGCTGCTATGAACATAGGGGTGCATATATCCTTTCTGAATGGTGTTTCTGGTTTCTTGGGATATATTCCTATAAGTGGGATTGCTGGGTCAAATGGGAGCTCCATTTTTAATTTTTTGAGGAATCTTCATAGTGTTTTTCACACTGACTGCACCAGTCTGCATTACCACCAGCAGTGCCCAAGGGTTCCTTTTTCTACACATCCTCTCCAGCACTAGTCGTTTGTTGATTTGTTGATGATAGCCATTCTGACAGGTGTGTGATGGTACCTGATTGTTATTTTTATTTGCATCTCTCAGGTGATTAGTGACTTTGAACATGTTTTCATATGTCTCTCAGCCTTCTGTATGTCCTCTTTTGAAAAGTGTCTATTTAGGTCCTTTGTCCATTTTTTGATTGGATAGTTTATCTCCCTTTTGTTAAGTTGTATGAGTTCCACCCTGACCAGTTTGGCTCAGTGGATAGAGCTTAGACCTGTGGACTGAAGGGTCCCAGGTTCGATTCCAGTCAAGGGCATGTACCTTGGTTGCGGGCACATCCCCAGTGGAGGGGGGTCTAGGAGGCAGCTGATCAGTGTTTCTCTCTCATTGATGTTTCTCACTTTCTATCCCTCTCCCTTCCTCTCTGTGAAAAAATCAATAAAATATATTTAAAAATATATATAAATAAAAAAATAAAAATAAGTTGTATGAGGGGGGAAAAAAGATGGCGACTAGCAAGAAGGTAGGGAGGGAGCTATAGAGGGTCTGTGGATATGTGTGGTGTGTGTGAGAGAGAGCTAGGGACAGCTATATCCTACAGATCTTCCAAGGGGCTGCCAAACCGGGCAGTCTTAGATGGCAAAACCCCGCTGTTGCCGAAACACTCCAGGGAGGGAACCGCCGGCACAGAGACTGCGCCATCATGAATAACAGAACTGCTTGAGACTAGGAACCTAGCCTCCCCACTACCCAATCTGGTCTCAGCTGCAAACCAGGACCCTACAGCCACTCAGGTAAAAGACCCGGGACCACAGCTGCAAACCCATGGACACCAAGAACCCAGGCAGCCTGGCCGCAGATTTCTGTGAGTCACAGAGCCAATCCCTGCTGGCCCCGCGGCAGTGGTATAAGAACTGCCAGACCCTCTCAGCACAAACACACAGCTCTACCCGAATTTGAGCCACGACAAGAATCTCACCCAGCAGGGAGGCTGTGCTGAATTAGAACCTGGGGGCGCAAACTTGGGGAGTTTGTTTTCTGCGACCAGATCTTGTGCCCAAGCAGGGAGGTTACGCTGAATTTGAGCCTGGGGACGTGCACTCTGGGAGTTTGTTTCTTGTGATATGACACAGTGCCCACACAGGGGGGCAGCGCTGAATTTGAGCATAGGTGCACAGACACAGGGAGTTTGTTTCCCGCATGCACACTCGCATGACCAGACCCCACGCCCACACTGGCAGTGCCACCTGACTTTGATTCAGGGCAAGCACACACGGAAGGCTGTTTTTTGCAGCACAGGAGTGGACCTCCTGCCGACACAGTGCAACTGTGAAATCCGGTCCCCCAAGCAGACCAGGGATCCTGATTCTCCACACAACAGGCAGCACTGAGCACCAGTGACTTGACTCTGTTTCTCATCGCTTGTGCCTGGGATCTTTGATTCCCAGTGCATTCACACTAGCAGCCAATGACTCTAATTCTTGGCACATGCACGCACAGGGACCCTGATTCTCAGTGCAAGACTGCATCAAGCAACAGAGACTCTGATATTTGATTCTTGGCATGGACACAGGGGGTCTCTGACTCCTGACACTCACTAGAAGACTCCGATTTTTGGCACATGCCAGCAGGGTCTCTGTTTCAGCCTGGTGCAGGCAGGGTCCTTGATTCTAGGTGCTCACACAAGGCCACGCTAAGCGCCTGTGACTCTGATCCTGGGCGAGCGTGGCTCCCACCAACCTACGGCAACCACATGTCTTGGTGTCAGAGCTCTTCAGTGACACTTGGGGGGTGCGAAGCTCCCACTGCACACAGCCCAGGCTCCCATAACTCGATATTTGAACCTTCTGGTGATAGTCAGAATGAGAAGAAAATGAAACAATCCATAGAGGAAAGAAAAAGAGAAATTGCCAAGAAAGAAAATAAGTGAAATGGAAGCACACACCATGACAGAAAAAGAATTCAGAGTAATGGTCGTACAGTTCATACACCAAATTGACAAGAAAATCAACAACCTATGCAAAAATCAAGAAGAAATGAAAAGTGATATTGTGGGGAACTGATATAGGGTTAAGCCGCGGACTGACCTGTTGACAAAGTTACAAACAAGTCCCAGCTTAGAGGGCACAGTCCTCTTAGCATAATTAGGCTTGACTTTATAACACTCCCTAGATCTTATCTGGGAAGCTAATGGGCTGAGGGAAGTGCAGGAAGTGTAACTATGGTCAAAACAAGTGAAACTCACAAGAACTGTGTAACTATGGTGACCACTGCCCTGTTTACCTCTGACTATAAAAGGTTGGTACGGCCTGAGCACCGGTGGAAGTCCTTCCTCCTGAGTTGGACTTACCAGCCTGGCTCCCAATATTCCCAAATTATCTCGTTTCTTTTCTCTTTCATTTGTGTGTGGCTCTTCTTCCAGATCCTGAACCCTGAACCACGTGGGATGTGGAGGGAAACATTTACAACATCTGGCACCGGACGGGAAATCTGGAAGTGAAGGTTTCGCTAGAGTGAAAAAACAAAGTTTCACCGGCAAGGTGGGGAACAAAGAGTTCACCGTAAAGGTAGGAAAATTCACCGTAAAGATAGGGGGTTATTTCACCGCACACAAAAGCCCAAGATCAGCTGCAGAAGTCCGGATCTGTAAGCGGGGTGGGAACGTTTTTCTTAACCAGGCTAACGGGGCAGGATTCGGCTTTAAAAAAGTAGATTCGGCTTTAAAAAAAAAAAAAAGTAAGAAATTTTATTATAGACTTTTGATTTGCATGCTTAAGGAGTTAAAATTTTAGAAGGTACATTAGATCTTGAAAGCTTGTCAAAAAGTTAGTCAGAACTTGAAAAAAGCTCAGCAGCAGGATAAAAATTACCTCAAAAAACTGTTTTTCCATGGGGAACACAATATTGTGTTTGCTAGAGCATTTTAGAGAGGCTGAGGAGGAGCCTCCTCACCTGGTTTCCTCCGCTCCTCCTAGAGAGGAGCAGGAAGAAAAATTGGAGGAATGGCCTTCATGGCCCCCTCCTCCTCCACCTCCATGTCCTAATCCTGAAATGATTAATTCGCTGTTAATAGAATCACCTGTGCAAAAAGCCATCAGAGAAGGATTGAAGGATATGCCAGTGGAAGAAAGGCTTGCATTTCCTATCATACAGATAGCTGACCCACAGCTCCAGAATCAGATAAAAAGACACCATGGAAAAATTGACTAAAATGATAAAGGCCTTACGTGAAAGTGTAGTTCAAAATGGTCCAACGGCTCCTTTTACAGGAGAAATTATGAATAATATTTCTGAAGCATTCTTAATTCCTCATGATTGGTATTCTCTAGCTTGTGCAACTCTGGATGGGGGAGATTATTTACTATGGAAGGGAGAATTTTTGGAGAAATGCCAGGAGCAAGCCCGTACAAACCACGGGCTGAATGTTCAAATAACTTAGAAATGCTAGCAGGACTGGGACAATATAATTACATGCAAAATCAGTTAAATTATGTGCAACTGGCATATGAGCAAATTAGAGTTTGTGGAAGGAAAGTTTGGTGGGCTTTATCAGCAAAAGAGGACCCTGAGGGAGCTTTTAGTAAATGTATGCAGGGGCCTTTAGAATCATTTTCTGATTTTGTGGCTCGTTTCACTCGAGCAGTGAGATGACAGATTCAACATGAGATAGGAGGAGACATTTTAATTCAGCAATTAGCTTATGAAAATGCCAATGATGATTGTAAGAAATGCCTGATGCCTCTGAGAAAAGGTAGTACCATTATAGAAATGATTTGAGCATGTCAGAATGTGGGGTCAGGCACTTTTCAAGCAAATTTACTCACTGCCGCTGTAACCGTAGAAAATAAAAAGTGTTATAACTGTGGACATTTTAGAAAAGAATGTAGGCAACTAAGAAGGACACAAGGAGGCTCTCTAAGGAAAGGAGCGAACATCCCGCCTCTTGAGCCGATCAACACAGATCCAACCTCTCTGTGTCTTAGGTGCCAGAAGGGCTACCATTGTGCCAGCCATTGTAGATGGAGATTCCATAAAAATGGGCAACCGTTAGATCAAAACACAGGGTATGGCCGACCGCAGGGAAATGGCCAAAGGGGCTGCCCCCAGCCCCGTCATTAAAAGGGGAGATCTGCCCTGCAAAGCTCACAGTGGACTCTCTGATCCGGGCCACTCCAGGGAGCGCAGGCCTAGATCTTAACAGTACTATAGCGGTCACTTTGACCCCCGATATGGCTCGGCAAGCTGTTCCTACAGGAATCTGGGGACCTGTGCCACTGAGAACTTTAGGATTAATTTTAGGGAGAAGTGGAAACACTCTGAAAGGATTAACTGTTTTGCCTGGGGTCATAGATTCAGACTATGAGGGAGAGATTAAAGTTATATTAGAATGTAATCATATTATGCAAATTACTCCAGGACAAAGAATTGCTCAGATACTACTTTTACCTTATGTTCAGCAAGGCGAGGCTATAAACAGGAAAAGAGGGGTGCAAGGGTTTGGAAGCTCAGACATCTATGGGATACAGGAAATTAGCAAAACCCGTCCTATGATTAATTTGAGAATAGAAGAAAAAATGTTTAAGGGCCTAGTAAACACTCAGGCAGATGTCAGCATTATCAACAAAGAATTCTGGCCTCCAAGTTGGTCCATGGTAGAAGCTATGGACTCAATTAGGGGGGTGGGAGTTCCTGATAACACACAACGTAGTGCTGCAGTCTTAAGGTGGCAAGATGAGGAAGGACAGACAGGATGGTTTCAGCTCTACATTGTCTCTGGAATTGCAGTCAATTTGTGGGGCTGGGATGTCTTAGAAGGTTTACAAGCTTGTATTATTACCGGCAAAGGACAGCAGTTTATAGCTCAGAAGGGATATCAGACTGGTCAAGGCGTAAAAAAACCAGGAAGAGGAGGATTAGGATATCAACCTTTTTAGGAGTGGTCACTGCTCAGTCTCCTCACCCCCATGCTGATCCTATACAATGGAAAGACGATAAACCTATATGGGTGGATCAGTGGCCATTAACCAAGGAGAAATTAGGTCATATTCATGAATTGATACAGGAACAAATAGGAGCTGGTCACATAGAGCCTTCCAATAGTCCTTGGAATATGCCTATATTTATTATACCTAAGAAGGTGGCAGGAAAATGGCGATTGTTACATGATCTTAGAGCAGTTAATGCTACTATGCATACCATGGGAGCTTTGCAAGCTGGACTCCCAGCGCTTTCACAAATCCCTCTAGATTGGTCTCTTATAGCAGTAGATCTTAAGGATTGTTTTTTCACCATTCCCTTGGCACCTCAAGATAAACGAAGATTTGCCTTTTCAGTGCCATCTATTAATAATATAGAACCTATGAGAAGATATCAGTGAAAGGTTTCGCCTCAAGGAATGGCCAATAGCTTCACCTTGTCCCAAAAATATGTGGCTCAAGCTGTTCAGCCTTTAAGGGACAGAGATTCCCGATGTTACATTATTCATTACATGGATGACTTGCTCTTAGCAAGTCCACAGGAAGAGAAGACTTTGGAAATGTTTTTCCAATTGGAAAAGGAGCTCCCTAAATGGGGCTTAAAAATTGCTCCAGAAAAGGTACAGAACGAGACAACTTTTAGATATCTGGGAGCCATAATTGAAAACCTATGCATTAGGCTGCAAACGGTGGAACTAAGAAAAGATTGCCTTAAAACTTTAAATGACTTTCAGAAATTATTAGGGGACATTAATTGGTTAAGACCTTACCTAAAAATCTCTACTGGAGAAATGACAAATTTATTTAATATACTTAGGGGTGACTCTAACCTTTCCTCACCCATAACACTAACAGATGACACCAGAAAGGAGTTGCTAAAAATTGAGCAGGCTATATCCTCAGCCCAAGTAGCACAGGTACAGCCTGAATTGACTTTATTGGGACAGATTAACCATACTGCAATAGTCCCACTGGAGTCATCTTCCAAAATATAGACTCTCTTGCTATTATTGAATGGGTCCACCTAGGGCATCAGTCTTCTAAAACTGCTGTTACTTATGTAGAACTGATGGCTCAATTGATATCTCAGCTTAGAAAGCATTGCAGGCAGCTTAGAGGAGAAGAACCAAAATGCATCTATCTTCCCCTCACTGGGAAGCAATTAGAAATGTTATTTAAGACTGATATAAATTGGCAAATTGGGTTAAGTGGATATTCAGGGGAACTTAGCTGCCACCTATTCAAAGATAAAATACTACAATTTTTATATTATACCCCCATTATTATACCAAAAAATACTAGGCAGGAACCCATCCATGGAGCATTAACTGTTTTTACTGACGGGTCATCTAATGGGAAAGCCACCTAACATACAATAAATTCAGACCAAGTCATACTGACCAGTCATACTTCTGTGCAAAGAATTGAATTGGAAGCTATTAAGGCTGTGTTGAAAGTTTTCCAACAGCCTGTTAACATAATTTCTGATTCCTCTTATGCTTCGGGCCTAGTAAGTAGAATTGAAACTGCCCAGTTGAAATGGCTTAGTGACCAAAGTTTATTCTTACTATTTCAACAAGTCCAGCAGATTGTGCAGCAGAGACAATACCCTTTTTATATCACTCATATCAGGGCTCACAGTGTATTACCTGGCCCATTAACTAAAGGAAATGCACATGCTGATCAATTGGTTGCTTTATTAAAAGAGGCCTCAGAGTCTCATCAGCTTTTACATCAGCTTGCCAGAATGTTGTCCAAACAATTCTCAATCTCTCGACAGCAGGCAAAACAGATTATCAAGGAATGTCCCACTTGCATGTTACATCTACCTCAAGGGCCTAACACAGGAGTCAACCGTAGAGGTTTGCTAAGGGACCATATCTGACAAATGGATGTAACACATTATACTCCTTTTGGACTTCTTGGGGCATTGCATGTCTCTGTAGATACCTTTTCAAAAGTCCTATGGCTTACTGCATCTACAGGAGAAACGGCAAAAAGGTTATTATTAATCATTGCCTAGCTGCTTTTGCCGTCATGGGAATTCCAAAAATTATTAAAACTGATAATGGGCCTGCTTACACAAGCTGTCAATTCCAGGAATTTTGTAAAAGGTGGAAAATTCAGCACATTACAGGAATACCATATAATTCCCAAGGACAGGCCATTATTGAACGACAGCATCAGCAGTTAAAATCCCAACTTGAAAAACAAAAAGGAGGGATGATGGAGAAATCACCTACAGGTAGGCTGCACCAAGCCTTAATTACTTTAAATTTTTTCACTTGTGATGCTGATGGAAAGACACCTATGGAGCTACATTGGTGTCAGAATAAAACAAAAGAAAATGGTCTAGTTAAATGGAAGGATCTGGAATCTGGTTTATGGAAGGGACCTGACCCATTATTAACCTTTGGCAGAGGGTATGCTTGTATATTCCCAGAGAATCTTTCCAAACCCATGTGGATTCCTGCTAGAAATATTAAACTGCAACAGGGATCCAAGAGAGAAACTAGCCAGACTAATGAAGACCTTGCGCCTGGAGCCACACCATGCAGCGGCAGACAATCAACTACCTCAGCCACAGAGAGCAGCGACTCCAAGCAGTCCACTGAAGAGCAGCAGGAGGAGGACAAGCTGGATCACAAACAGCCCGGAGACCACCTGGGGCATGGTAAAGAAGACGGTACAGACGCCTGACGCCTGAGAACGTCTTTCCTGCCATGCTAGCAGTAATCATCTGTATGATAATATTACCTAGGAAAACTTCCCCCAAAGCATGTGGGAAAGGGAAGAAGGGAATACATGGCAATCCAATATGGATGCCCCCTCCCCAAGTATTCTAATTTAAAGTCCTTCTCATAATTGAATAGTTTTACAAAATTTAAAAAATGCGTCTGGGATTTCTGTGCACGTGTAAAGAGAAAAGCTGGCTTAAAACTAATGCGCACAACTGTCCTGTTTTTGGACATTTAGATAGAATTTTGAGCTGGAATCTCTTTACAAATGAACAAAATAAAACCCAAGACTAATTATTTCCAGTCAATGGCAGCCCAAGGCTTTGGGAGTTTGCTAAATTGAATTAGATATTCTGAAATAACAAAATACTAAAAATTGTTCAATAATCTAAATTTGCCTCATGAAAAATCTAGAGGACAAAATTGAATATAATCTTTAAATCTTATATACACATATGTATTTGATGGTCTTTCAAGTTGAATTTCAAAACTATAACCAAGGAATGACTTTGGGACATTTCACGGGCCCTGAAATGTTTTCAAAAGTTTATTCTCTCTTTTTAAAGGATTTTTTAATTCAACCAAATTTAATGACTTTGACTTGAAATACATGACCTGCAGCACTATCAGTCAACATCCAAGGTTACTTGGTTTAAAATAAAAAAATTTTTCTTTTTAAATTGAAATTCTCCAAGTGTAACCCAGCTGTGAGAGAACGAGGATATGGATTAGAAATTACTCTGCAAGAAAATAATAGAAAGAGGTTTTTCCTTCAAACATCTGGAGGACTGTAATTAAATGTACAAGATTTAATATAGAAAGGTAAATAATTTGGTTTTTTGCCTTCCTGAATATAGCTAGTGTAAAGTTACTGAAAGACTAATTGAAGAAATTTAATTAATGTCATTTCCAGTTTAAAATTGAATTGCCATGGCTTAGAGCAAAGAATATCCTTACATGATATTGTTCTACAAGGTCATTAATAGTTTTTGATATTTTACAACAGCATATTGTACATTTATCCCAAACTTACAAACTAATTCTTTGAATGTTTGGCAGCAATTTAATAAGGACATGAAAGGATTTAATCCCTTCCACTGTGTGGAAGGTTCCCTGGGAAGGCACTTGAGCATTCTGTATTGACCTCTCTTGCCCTTTTTGCCAAGAGGGTCCCTCTTCTTATAATCCAATTGCCCACAGCTGTTGCCTGAGCTCTCTGTTCATGCTGAGGTTGAAGCCTCATGGTGGCTGGTACCATGGATCTGTCTCTCGCCCAATGGCATGAGCTGGGCCCTCCCTGGAGAAGAAACCTGGGTTCCCCAAGATATGTGATCAATGCCGGGACCCCGCCAGCAGGCGAGGGGATCCCAAGGCAGTTGCCGGGCGTGGAGGCCACAGGGGCATAGGCTACCAAGGAGACAGAACTGAACCTCACATCATCCTGCTTGGCCCGGAGGATGTCTGGCTAGCCAGAGACGGTTAAGATTCCTCAGGGAAGGAACAACCTAAGACAGGCACATTCACAGAGCGGCCATCAGGAGAGAACTTGGGGGTCAACAGAGGTGAGGCACAGATCCTCACCCCCCCAACTATGCAGGGGCTTGAACACTCGCCCCTTCTGAGGGAGGTCTCCTGCCCCCATGGCTGCTTCCCGCTTCCCATGCCCAGCTCAGATCGGGACCCAGATAACGGAAAGTGACTTGGCCTAGCTGAGATCAGTACCCAGAAAACAGAGACCTGGCTGACAGCAGCTACTCTATATCGAAATCCAGCTTAACACCAGGAATGCTCAGGGCCTTCTCAAGGATGCAAAATAATCCTTTCCATTAATATTTACAGTGTAAACTAAGATTGTTGTTAGAGTATTAAATTTGACAGTAACGAGTTTAATTGAAATAAGTAGTATTAACCAAAATTTTCATTTCATGGTAAAATTGCTTAACATGCAATGAACTTAAAGCAGTCATATTTTTGTGCAGAAAAATTAAAAATTTAAAGTTATCTAGACTACATTATAAAAATTTTCCAAAAGTCTCCTAATAATTAAATTTTAAAAAGGGGGGGGGGGATAGTGGGAAAATACCATGTAAGGAAAAATATCCTGTAACTAAATTAGATCTAGAAAAAAATTTTTTTCATTTGTAATGCTAACAGCAAGACACCCATGAAAAACATACATGGTGTCAAAATAAGCCAAAGGAAAATCATTTAGGCAAATATAAAAAGGACCCCAAGTAAAAATTTCCTTTATTAACCTTTGGTTGAGAATACATTTGTATATTTTCAGAAAACAACTCCAAGACCATGTGGATTCCTGCAACAGAGAGGAATTATCAGAAATGCTCCAGCCATGAGGACAAGAGAAAAACAATCCAGAGATGGAAGACGCTGATGACGCTTTGCCATGCTAACAGTCAAGCAGCTGTGCATCGCTGCAGGTTGCCCAGGATCAAACCAGAGAGGGTTGGACCTGCATTGCCACCATTTGTCCACCATCCAGAACTGAAATATCACTGCTGACATGTACACATAAGGAACTGTCGGACACTGAAACTTGGACTCAGAACTGTTGGACATTGAAATTGGGATTTAAACATTTTTTGTTCTTAAAATGTTATGTTTAAGTTTTAAAAAGTTTTGGGTCACGGATTGGCATTGTTTTGTTATTGTTTTAACAGCCAGAGTTTTGTTCTTGATGTTTAAGTTTTATTTTCATTATTGTAGCTTATTAATAAAAAAAAAGGGTGAGATGTGAGGAACTGATATAGGGTTAAGCCTCGGACTGACCTGTTGGCAAAGTCACAAACAAGTCCCAGCTTAGAAGGTACAGTCCTCTTAGCATAATTAGGCTTGACTTTATAACATTCCCTAGATCTTATCTGGGAAGCTAATGGGCTGAGGGAAGTTCAGGAAGTGTAACTATGGTCAAAACAAGTGAAACTCACAAGAACTGTGTAACTACAGTGACCACTGCCCTGTTTACCTCTGACTATAAAAGGTTGGTACGGCCTGAGCACCGGTGGAAGTCCTTCCTCCTGAGTTGGACTTACCAGCCTGGCCCCCAATATTCCCAAATTATCTCGTTTCTTTTCTCTTTCATTTGTGTGTGGCTCTTCTTCCAGATCCTGAACCCTTAACCACACGGGGCATGGAGGGAAACATTTACAACATGATATAGCTACAATCAAAAACACCATGGAAGGTTTCAACAGTAGACTAGAAGAAGCAGAGGACCGAATTAGTGAGTTAGAAGATAAAGTACCGAAAAAAGTTTAATCTGAACATCAATTGGAGAAAAAAATTAAAAAGCAGGAGGAGAGCCTAAGGGAGCTTTGGGACAATGCAAAATGAAGTAACATATGCATAATAGCGCTGGAGGACAAGAAGAGCAGCAAGGATAAGAAAATCTATTTGAAGAAATATTGATAGAAAACTTCCCTTATATGGGAAAGAAAAAAGTTACACAAGTACAGAGAGTCCCAAGCAAGATGAATCCCAAAGATCCACACCAACATGCGTCATAATTACAATGGCAAATGTTAACAACCAAGAGAGAATCTTAAAGGATGCAACAGAGAGACAGAGAGTTGCCTACAAAGGATCCCCAATCAGCTTATCAAACGATTTCTCAACAGAAACACAAAAAGCTAGAAGGGAATGGAAGGAGATATACAAAGTATTGCAAAGCAAAGGATTCCATCCAAGAATACTCTATCCAGCAAGACTATAAATCAAAATTGAAGGGGAAATCAGGAGCTTCGCAGACAAAAAAAAAGGCTAAGGGAGTTTATCACTAGCAAGCCAGCAATGCAAGAAATGCTAAAGGGAATGCTGTAAAAAGAAGAAATAAAAAGGTAAGCAGGAACACAGACACACAAAAAAAGGAATGGCTACATACAAGTGTCTATATGCTCCAATCAAAAGATATCAAGTGGCTGAATGGATAAAAAAACATGACCCATATATATGCTATCTACAAGAGACCCACCTCAGAACAAGGGACTCACAGAGACTGAAAGTGAAGGGATGGAAAAATATCTTTCAGGCAAATGGAAATAAAAAAAAGCTAGGGTAGCAATACTTCTATCTGACAAAATAGATCTCAAAGTGAAGGCCATAATAAGAGATAAGGAAGGCCATTTCATAATACTAAAAGGATCGATACAATAAGAGGATATATCCCTGATAAACATATATGCACCCAATGCAGAAGCACCCAAATACATAAAAAAATCTGGACTATATCAAGGGAGAGATAGACAACAATACAATCATAGTAGGAGGACTTTAATACACCACTGACATCACTAAATAACTCCTTTAGACAAAAAATCAGTAAAGAAATAGCAATCCTAAATGACTCATTAGATCAGATGGATATAATTGACATCTTCAGCACATTGTACCCCAAAGCCACAGAATATGCATTCTTCTCAAGTGCACATGGGACATTTTCAAAAACAGACCACATATTGGGTCACAAGCAATGTCTCCCCAAATTCAAGAAGGTTGAAATCATACCAAACATCTTCTCGAACCACAATGGCATAATATTAGAAATAAACTACAATAAAATCAATCCAAAAAACTCAAACACTTGGAAGCTGAATAGCATGCTATTAAACAATGACTGGGTTACAAATGAGATCAAAGAAGAAACTAAAAACATCCCAGAAATTAATGACAATGAAAACACAACAATCCAAAATCTATGGGACACAATGAAAGCAGTCCAGAGAGGGAAATTTATAGCTCTACAGGACTACCTGAAAAAATAAGAAAAAATATTAGTAAATCATCTAACTCTACAACTCAAATAATTAGAAAGAGAGCAGCAAGAAAAGCCCAGAGTGAGCAGAAGAAAGGATACAATAAAGATCAGAGCAGCAATAAATGACATAGAGACAAAAAAAAATACAAAAGATTAATGAAAACAAGAGCTGGTTCTTTGAAAGGATTAAAAAAAAATTGATGAACCTCTAGCCAGGCTCATCAAGAAGCAAAGAGAGAGGACCCAAATAAACAAAATCAGAAATGATAGAGGCAAAATAACAACAGATTCCACAGAAATACAAAGGATTGTTAAAAAATACTATGAATAACTCTATTCCAATAAACTAAACAACCTAGAGAAAATGGACATATTCTAGGAAAATACAACTTCAAAAACTCAATCAGGAATATTCTAAAAATCTCAATAGGCTGATAACTAGGGAAGAAATTAAAGCAGTCATAAAAATGCTTCCAGCAAACAAAAACCCGGGGCCAGACGGCTTCACCGGGGAGGTATACCAAACATTCAAGGAAGAACTAAAACCTATCCTCCTCAGACTATTCCAAAAAATTCAAGAGGAAGGTATACTTCCAAGCTCATTCTATGAGACCAACATCACCCTAATACCAAAACCAGATAAAGATAACAAAATGAAAGAGAATTATAGGCCAATATCCCTCATGAACATAGATGTTAAATCCTAAACAAAATTCTAGCAAATCGGATCCAGCATTTCATCAGGAAGATCATACATCATGACCAAGTAGGTTTTATCTCGGGGATGCAAAGATGGTACAATATCCGCAAATCAATAAACATGATACATCACATAAGCAAAATGAGAGATAATAATCACATAGTCATATCAATTGACACAGAAAAAGCATTTGACAAAATACAACACCCATTTTTGATAAAAACTCTCAGCAAGATGGGAATAGAAGGATAATACCTCAACATAATAAGAGCCATATATGACAAACCCACAGCCAACATCATACTCGATAGATAAAAACTAAAACCATTTCTCCTAAGAACAGGAACAAGAGAGGGATGCCCACTCTCACCACTCCTGTTCGACATAGTACTGGAAGTACTAGCCATTGCGATCTGACAAGAAGAAGAAATAAAAGGAATTCAAATTGGATTGGTAGAATCAACATCATCAAAATGTCCACACTACCCAAAGCAATCTATAGATTCAATGCAATCCCCATTAAAATAACGACATATTTTACAGACCTAGAATGAACTTTCCAAAAATTCATCAGGAATAAAAAAGACCCCGAATAGCTACAGCAATCCTGAGAAAGAAGAAAATAGTATGTGGAATCTCAATACCAGTTATCAAGCTGTATTACAAAGCCACTGTTCTCAAACAGCCTGGTACTGGCACAAGAACTGACATATAGATCAATGGAATAGAATAGAGAACCCAGAAATCAACCCAAACCAATATGCCCAATTAATATTCAACAAAGGAGGCATGAACATACAATGGTGGCAAGACAGTCTCTTCAATAAATGGTGTTGGGAAAATTGGACAGATACAGGCAAAAAATGAAACTAGACCACCAACTTACACCATTCCCAAAAATAAACTCAAAATGGATAAAGGTCTTAACCACAAGATTGGAAACCATAAAAATACTAGAGAAATCTACAGGCAGCAAAATCTCAGACATATGCCGAAGTAATTTCTTCACTGATACTGCTCCTAGGGCAATGGAAACTAAAGAGACAATAAACAAATGGACTACATCAAAATAAAAAGCTTTTGCACAGCAAAGGAAACCATCAACAAAACAACAAGAAAATCCACTGCATGGGAGAACTTATTTGCCAATGTTATCACCAATAAGGGTTTAATCTCCAACATTTACAAGGTATTCATACAACTTAACAAAAGGAAGTTAAACGACCCAATCAAAAAATGGGCAATGGACCTAAATAGATACTTTTTGAAAGAAGACAGAAGGAAGGCCAAGAGACATATGAAAACATGCTCAAAGTCACTAATCATTCAAGAGATGCAAATCAAAACGGCAATGAGGTAGCATCTCACACCTGTCAGAATGGCTATCATCAACAAATCTACAAATGACAAGTGCTGGTTAGGATGCAGAGAAAAAGAAACCCTCGTGCACTGCTGGTGGGAATGCAGACTGGTGCAGCCACTGTGGAGAACAGTATGGAGTTTCCTCATAAAACTGCAAATGGAACTCCCATTTGACCCAGTGATTCCACTTCTAGGAATATATCCCAAGAAGCTAGAAACATGAATCAGAAAGGATCTATGCACCCCTATGTTCATAGCAGCACAATTCACCATAGCTAAGCTTTGGAAACAGCCTAAATGCCCATTAGCAGATGAGTGGATTAAAAAAACTGTGGTACATCTTCACAATGGAATACTACGTGGTGGTAAAAAAGAAGGAATTCTTACCATTTGCAACAGCATGGATGGAACTGAAGAGCATTATGCTAAGTGAAATAATCCAGTCAGGGAAAGGTAAATATCACGTGATCTCAATAATTTATGGAATATAATGAACAACATAAACTGATGAACAAAAACAGATCCAGAGACAGAGAAGCATCAATCAGACTGTGAAACCTCAGAGGGAAGATAAGAGAGGATGAGGGTAAGGGGGAGAGATCAACCAAAGGACTTGTATGCATGCATATAAGCCTAACTAATGGATACAGACAACAGGAGGGTGAGGGCATTGGTGGGAGGGAAGGGGGGGCTAATGGGGGGGATGAGAACACATATGTAATACCTTAATCAATAAAGAAATTTAAAAAATAAATTGTATGAGTTCCCTATAAATTTTAGAGATTAAACCCTTATTTGAGATAGCATTGACAAATATGTTCTCTAATGCAATGGGCTTTCTTGTTTTGTTGATGGATTCTTTGCTGTGCAGAAGCTTTTTATTTTGATGTAGTCCCATTTGATTATGTTCTCCTTAGTTTCCATTGCCCTAGTATCAGTAAAGATATTGCTACGACATATGTCTGATATTTTGCTGCCTGCAGAGTATTAAGTCCTTTAACCATTTTTAGTTTAGTTTTGTGTATGGTATAAGTTGGTGATCTTTTTTTTTTTTTTTTTTGCATGTATCTGGCCAATTGCCCCAGCACCATTTATTGAAGAGACTTTCTTGAAAATATTGTATGCTCTTGCTTCTTTTGTCAAATATTAATTGAGCATAATGGCTTGGGTCAATTTCTGGGTTCTGTTCTGTTCCATTGGTCTATATGTCTGTTCTACTGAAAATACCAGGCAGTTTTGAGAACAGTGGCTTCGTAATATAGCTTGATCTTTGGTATTGTGATCCCTCCAACTTTGTTCTTCTTTCTCAGGATTGCAGCAGCTATTGGGGGTCATTTTTTATTCCAGATGAATGTTTGGAGAATTTGTTCTAAGGCTGTGAAATATGTTGTTGGTATTTTAATGGGGAATGCATTGAATCTATAAATTTCTTTGGTTATTAATTATGTTTTAAAGATGTTGATTCTACCAAACCATGAACACGGTATGTTCTTCCATTTGTTTATATCTTCCTCTATCTCTTTTTGAAATATCCTGTAGTTTTCTGAGTACAGGTCTTTTACCTCCTTAGTTAAGTTTAGTCCTGGGTATCTTAATTTTTTTTGTTGCAATGATAAATGGGATTTTTTTTTTTTTTTTAGTTTCTCTTTGTGTGAGTTTATTATTGGTGTATAAAAAAGCCATAGATTTCTGGGTGTTAAGTTGTATTCTACTACATTGCAAAATTTATTTATTAAGTCTAATAGTTTTTGATGGAGTCTTGAGGGTTTTTTTATGTACAATATCATGTCATGTATGAATAATGTCAGTTTTACTTCTTCTTTTCTAATTTGGATTCCTTTTATTTCTTTTTGTCTAATTGCTATGGCTATCACTTCCAGTACTATGTTGAACAGGAGTGGTGAAAATGGGCATCCTTGTCTTGTTCCTGTTCTTAGGGGAAATGGTTTTAGTTTTTGCCCATTGAGTATGCGGTTGGCTGTAGGTTTGTGATATAAGGCTTTTATTATGTTGAGGTATGATCCCTCTATTCCCACTTTGCTGAGAGTATTTATTAACAATGGGTGTTGGATTTTGTCAAATGCTTTTTCTGCTTTGATTGATATGATTATGTGATTTTTGTCTCTCAGTTTGTTTATGTGGTATATCACATTTATTGATTTGTGGATGTTCTACCATCCTTGCATCCCCAAAATAAATCCCAATTTGTCATGGTGTATGATCTTCCTAATGTAATGCTGGATCTGATCTGCAAGAATTTCGTTGAGGATTTTAGCATCTATGTTCATCAGGGATATTGGCCTGTAGTTCTTTTTTGTGTGGTGTCTTTATATGGTTTTGGAATTAGGGTAATGCTGGCTTCATATAAAGACTTTGGAAGTGTGCCTTCCTCTTGAATTTTTTCAATAGTCTGAGGAGGGCAGGTTTTAGTTCTTTTTTGAATGTTTGGTAGAACTCCTCTATAAAGACATCCAGACCAGTGCTTTTGTTTGCTGGAAGCTTGTTGATTACTGCTTCAAATTCTTTGGTAGTTATCATCCTATTCAGGTTTTTAGATTCTTTCTGATTGAGTTTTGGAAGGTTGTATTTTTCTAAGAATATGTCCATTTCGTCTAGGTTGTCCAGTTTGTTGGAGTAGAGTTCTTTGTAGTATTTTCTTTTTTTTACCATCCTTTGTATTTCTGTTAGGTAAGTTGTTACTTCGCCTCTTTCATTTATGATTTTGTTTATTTGGGTCCTCTCTCCTTGTTTCCTGTTGAACCTGGCTACAGTTTCATCAATCTTGTTTATCCTTTCAAAGAACCAGCTTTGGTCTCTATGTCCTTTATTTCCATTCTGATCTTTAGTATTTCCTTATTTCTGCTTACTCTGGGGTTTTCTTGTTGATCTCTTTCTAAACCTTTAAGTTTTGTGATTAGAGAATTTATTACCAGTTTTTCTTTTTTTGAGGTAGGCTTGTAAAGCTATGAACTTCCCTCTCAGACTGCTTTCACTGTGTCCCATAGATTTTGGATTGTTGTGTTTCATTATTGTTTGTTACCGGAATGCTTTTTATTTCTTCTTTGATCTCTTTGGTGACCTAATCATTGTTTAATAGCATGCTATTTAGCCTCCAAGTGTTTTATTTCTTTCATTGTTTTTATTGTACTTGATTTCTAATTTTATGCCATTTTGATCTGAGAAATTGCTTGATATGATTTCTATCCTCTTGAATTTGAAGAGACTTTGCCTGTGTCCCAATATGTGGTGTATATTTGAAAATGCCCCATGTGCACTTGAGAAGAATGTATATTCTGTGGCTTTTGGGTGAAATGTTCTGAAGATGTCAATTAATTCCATCTGATCTAGTGAGTCATTTAGGATTGCTGTTTCTTTGCTGATTTTTGTTTAGAGCATTTATCTAGTGGTGTCAATGGGGTATTAAAGTCCCCTACTATTACTATGTTTTCCTCCCCAAGAGTATTGCTGTCAATATCTCCTTTGATATCTTCCAGAAGTTTTTTTTTTTTTTTTTATGTATTTGGTGCTCCTGTATTGGGTGCATATATGTTTACCAGTGTTATATGCTCTTGTTGTATTGATAACTTTAGTATTATGAAGTGTCCTTCCTTATCTTTTGTTATGGCCTTCACTTTGAGGTCTATTTTGTCAGATATACTGGTAAGTATTGCTACCCCAACTTTTTTTTATTTCCATTCGTCTGAAAAAAAATTTCCATCCCTTCACTATCAGTCTGTGTGAGTCCTTTTTTTGGACGTGGGTCTCTTGTAGACAGCAGATATATGGGTCATGTTTTCTTATCCATTCAGCTATCCTATGTCTTTTGATTTGAGCATTTAAGCCATTTATGTTTAAAGTTATTATTGATAGGTGCTTGTTTTTTGCCATTTTTATTCTTTATGACTGTGTTCCTTCTTTACTTCCCTTTTCTTCTTTTTACTGCAGTCCCTTTAGCATTTCTTGCACTGCTGGCTTGGTGCTAATAAACTCCCTTACCCTTGTTTTGTTTGTAAAGCTTCTTATTCATCCCTCAATTTTGAATGATAGCCTTGCTGAGTATAGTATTCTTGGATTCAGTCCCTTGCTTTGCATCACTTTTTATATTTCATTTCATTCCCTTCTGGCCTGATGTGCTTCTGTTGAAAAATCAGTTGATAGTCTAATGGGAGATCCCTTATATGTAACTTTCTGTCTCTTTCTGGTAGCCTTTAAGATTCTTACTTTGTCATTGGTGTTTGCCAATTTAATTATGATGTGTCTTGGTATTGGTCTTTTTCTGTTCATCTTGTTTGTGACTCTGTGAGCTTCTTGAACTTGTGTGAGTTTTTTCTTCCTAATATCTGTGAAGTTTTCTGTCATTATTTCTTCAAACAGGTGTTCTATTTCTTGCTCCATTTCCTGTCCTTCTGGTGCCCCTATTATGTAGATGTTGTTTCATTTTATGTTGTCCCAAAGCTCCTTTAGACTCTCCTCTGCTTTTTAAGTTGTTTTTTTTTTTCCCTGTTGCTGCTCTGCTTCGGTGTTTTTTCCTACCCTGTCTTATTGTTTGCTGATGCTGTCCTCAGCTTCTTTTACTCTACTGTTGATGTTTTCTATTGAGTTCTTTATTACAGCTATGGCATTCTTTATTTCCTCCTGGTTCTTCTTCATTTCCTCTTGATTCTTACACATGTTGTTGAATTTGTTTTCCATCCTTTTTAGCATCCTTATGACCATTGCTCTGAATTATTTCTCTGACAAATTGTTTGCCTCTTTTTTTTTTTTTTTTTTTTTACTTTCTTTTACAGTGATTCCTCCTTTTCTTTTGTATAGTGGCTGTTTCTTTGTCTTCCCATTTTTTGCTCCTCTCAGGATGTCTTGATATGTGGCTCACTCTCTACCATGTTGACCAAAAGGCACAAAATACAACTTGACAAGACACGACACAGAGGGAACAAAACATGAATGTATTCACAACACTGATAACCCCAATAAAAGTGACCACCAGAGAAAAGAGAATTAGGGGAGAGAAAAGAGCACAAAAGTGATATTGAGAAAAGGGGAAAAGGTAAGAGAGAAAAGAAAAAGAAGAAAGAAGAAGGTGAAAAATATACATATATGGAGAGAAACTCCACAAAACAAAGAAATAAACCAAAAATTGCCTACAACAAACACCAATAAAAAAGGGGGGGGAACTGAATCTGAAGAGGCAAATATTATTTCCAGAAGGTAAGGTAAAGGAATTGAATGAATGGGAGAATGGCCCCAGTTCAGTATAGAGGAGGTAGAAAGGGAATGAGAGGATAAGAAGAAAAGTAAAAAACAAAATAATCAATAAATAAGTATCAATAAATAAAAATTTTTCCCTTTCTTTAATCTATTTATATATTCATCTACTTTTGGAAAAGGAAAATAGAGTAGAGAGCAAATAGGCTTGAGTTTGGTGAGTGAAACCAATTAAGCAATTAGTATAAGTAGAGAGCAAACAAGAAAAGGAAAAATAAAAGCACAAAAAAATGGTTAGTGAATAAAGAGACAAGGGTTTATGAACTTGGGGTGAGGAAATTAAATATATGAGTAAGCCAACAGAAACTACTATAATTGTAACATGTCAATAAATCAGATAAAGAAGATCAATTTTTGATAAAGAATAAAAAGAAAGGAAAGAGAAAATCTAAAGCAGGTACTGGCAAAAGGAAACAGGATGAAAAAGGGAGAAGTGTGGAAGAAAAGGTTGGCAAAAAGGAAAAAATGAGAAAAAGTAAAATAATGATTAAAAAATGAAAATAAAAGTAGAATGTAGAACACTAACCCAGAAAAAATAAGAGGTTAAAAAAAAGATAATAACAATAATAATAATAATAAATAAAATAAAGAAAATACTTTTCTTTCTTTAGAAAAAAATAAACAATAAAAATGTGAAGTAGTGAAGTGTCCTTTGCTTCAACTGAGTTTTAATGTCCCATGGGGGCTGGTTTAAGACCCTTCACTACTGCTTTGTCTGCCACCTCTCAGCTTCTTGTTAAGTAGTTAGCACTGTGTTGAAGTTCCCAGCAATCCATCACTCCTTTGTGTCTGTTTCCACAGCCTTGGTTTCAGACAGGGGGATCAATCTGCCTAATTTGTTAGTCTGCCTATTTTCAGTCGTATTTACTGAAAGGGCGAGGGCTATGCCCTCCATCTTGCCTGTATCCTCCATGTTGGGGCCACGTGCGGCCTTCTTCCCGGAAGCCCAGGCCTCTGCTGGCCACGCCCGGGATTTTAAACTAACCAATGACAATCAAGGGAAGTGCACGCCATAGATATGACCACATCCTGTGTAACAGGACCCGGCTTGCGCCTGGCCAATCGGCAGAGCACAGTCCTTTCTCCTCCCCTTACTCCGACCCCCCCCTATATAACCGGTCTCTGGGCGGGGTTGGCTCTCTTGGCCACTTGGCTAGCCGATGTGTCGGTGAGTCTGGTGGATGGAGAGCTCAAGCTAGCTTGAAATACAGATTCTTATGCTTTTGCATCGGATTGGATGGCTCCCTGATGTGGTTTCTTGGGAATCTTGAAATCTGGGCATAACATTTACACAAGTATCTATTCCTGACATGGACTCTAGGTGTGGGTGTTGCTGTATTAGTTTCCAGGACCAAATGGCCCCCCAACCCAGTCCCCAAGGGCTCTCTGGGGGTATTCAGAATCCTTGTTTCCTTGCAGAGCTCAAGGCTGGGTGTGGCTGTCTCTTCTGGAGAAAAATTGCTGTTTAGGGTTGGAGGGATTGGACTGTCCATAGTTGGATTCCTGGTCACCTCTCCCTGCTTTGCTGCCCAGACTCCACAAAATCACCTCCACCTGCATCACAGCCTGGGTGAGTGTTTGTAATTGAAAGATCCTATGCACTGGGTTTAGTGAGTAAAATCAAGGAAAATATAAAGGCAGAGCAACCATGCCACTGCGTATATCTCTCCCCGCAACACTGCACGGCTGGTGCAGAACCTCAAGCTTCCTTTCTGGGAGCAGCTTCCCATGGCTGTGGGCTTAGATCTAGAGTTTCCTGCTGCCAGCAGCCCTGTGGACTCCCTTCCATAGTCTAGTGTTATGCGTGTCCCCAAGGGATGCAGACTTGGTGCAGCGCAGTTTCCTTCTGGCCCTCTAGTCCTGGTTGTGCACGACTCTCTCTTCAGCCCAGATCCCAGATCCTACCGTTCTCCAGGCATCCCCTGTCCTTTCCAGCCACGGATTGTCTTACCAGCTGTGTTTAATTTGCCAATTCCAGGTGGATGTTATTCTATTCAGCTGTTTCTTCTATCTGCTCCGTTAGAAGGTGCAGGACCTGTCCATCTATTCAACTGCCACCTTGTCTCCCTCTGGACAAACTCCTTAGGCACCCGCAGCCGGGGAGGCTGGAGTCTCAGTGTTTGTGGGTTCACAGCCAAGTCAGCAGGTCACTGGTTGGTGTGGCTGAGGGTCCCGGGTGGTGTCTGAGGGTTTCCCGAGTGGAGGTGAGGCTGGGCTCCCAGTCACAGCCACTCTCCCCTTTAAGATGGTGCGGTCTCTGTGGCAAAGCCAGCCACCCCAGGAGAGACTGCAGTGGTAATAGAGGCTGCCTGGTTAGGGGAGCCTGGTCCGCCAGATCCCAAAAGTCCTGAGGAATATAACTATCTCTCACTCCCACACAGACACACACACACATGGCCCACACATCCACGCACTCCCCTTTTGCTCCCTCATTCACTCACACTCTCTTCCTCACTGCCATCCTGTCGGCTGCCATATTGGATTCCTGCTTCCTTGTTTTATGGAAATGTAACTGCTGCTGCTCCCTTGTCTTATGGAAATATAAAATTTGTAGCTCTGTAGTTCCTTCCATAGACTGGACTCCCCTAATTTTAAAAATTCCCTAAATCTGCCTTTTTCACCCTTAAAAATTCCTATTTCATCTCCTCAGGCAGCTCAAGTCCATGCCTCCCTCCCTGCACCAATGCTTCTGGTGTGTAGATGCAAATGAAAACTCTTGTGCTGTAGGTTCAGAGATTAAAAAAAAAAAAAAAGCAATGAAACTGTGGCTCTGTCTCCCACTGGTTCCCATCTGCCAGGTCTAGACTCTGCTGCCACCAGCAGTCCTGCCACATTTTGCAGCTGACTAGGTAATATGTGTGTCATGGGTGTCGTGGGTTTCTGAAGCTCAACCTGTGCTCCAGGAATAGTTCTCCCGTAGCTCAGCTTCTTCCTCTTTGTGCCCCCCACCTCTTGCGGCCTTACCCTTCCTACCAGTCTGCAGGTCTTTTCTGTTTTTTTTTTGTTATTGAAGCATAATAATCTCTATTTTGTAAAATTATTGTTTAAAAATCTCTGCTATTTTGAGATATTCCCTTGTTTTATGTAATCAACTCTGTTATTTTTAGACGGTTCCTTATTCTGCAAATTAACGTTGCTTCTTAGCTTGAATAATAGGGAAAATAAACTTAGCTGTCTGACCTTGCAAGCTAGCCATCTAATGTAAGGGGCTGATACTGATAATACTCCCATATTCTCATGCCAGGTGTTTGCTAGATATATGCTCAAGGTTACAAGCTGCCTGCAAAACTAACTTGCACAGAGCTCTTTGTAAAGTCTGCAGAAGGTCTGGAAGAATCCTTATTTGGGAGACAAAGAGGTAGAAAGATATAAATAGGGAAAGCTTCCTCCATGTTTTGGCTCAGAATTTGACAATATATTGCTCTGAGCCCACTAGCATAATAAAAGACTCCTAATTAATTTGGCTTGTTAAGGCGTTTTCTGTTAAGCTCGCTGACTTACATTATAAGTCACGTCCTCACCTGGACCTCAGTTGGTAATTCCAGGTAAATGTTCTCCAATTTAATTGTATTTCCAGTCTGGCCTGGGCCGAGGTACCCGACAGGTCTGCCTACTTGGCCACCATTTTCTCCTCTCCATAAAACCAGTGTTACATGAAATGTTGGAGGGTATTCTTTAATGTTGAGATCTATTGTTGACTGAACATGGAAAGGAGGGGTGGAGGGATGGAAGGATGTTATTGTTTGGAATGGGAGTCCCCTTCCATAAATACATCAGGTTCCTCTGGGCTACTTTCTCTCTTTTGTCTTTTTGCTCCACAAGAACTTGTTTTGGGTTCACTGGGCTTCTGTCTCACTAAAAACCTATTGCTAGACCCAATCTTAAATACAAAGAAGAGGATCTTTTTCAAAGTATTTCATGTGATCCTTCAGGATCTATCTGCCAGGGGTTTCAATAATAGATAATACTGATAAAAAAAATTAATAGTATTCCTCTGAATATACACCCTCCTTCTTTTATCTACACTAATAAAAAAGAAACATGCAAATTAACTGTCCCTGCACTATACCCACAAGCCACGCCCACCAGCCAATCAGGAGTGAGTATGCAAATTAACCCAACCAAGATGGCGGTGGCCACGGAGCTAGAGTGAACAGAAGGCTTGGGTTGCCCCTGGTGATGGAGAAAGCCAAGCTTCCCGCCCACCCTGGCCAGCCCTGGCTTTCACTCAAGGCTACAAAGTTTCAATTATAGAAGATAAATAAATCCCAGATACCTGCTTCCTTCCGCTCAAGGAGGCGCTGAAAAAAGAAAAAAGAAAAAAAGGAGGGGCTGGGAGCTTGGGGCCCGGGGCCATGGCCAGCCTGCAAACAGCCATCAGCCCCTCATCCAGGCTGGCCACACCCTCATGGGGTGAGGGTTCCCGCTGGGGGGCTTGGCCAGCCTACCAACAACCATCAGCCCCTCACCCAAGCTGGCCAGGCACCCCAGTGGAACCCCCCGACCCTGAAGGGGGTGTGGCCAGCCTGCAAACAGCCATCAGCCCCTCACCCAAGCTGGCCAGGCACCCCAGTGGGACCCTCCACCCTGAAGGGGGTGTGGTCAGCTTGAAAACAGCCCTCAGCACCCACCCAGGCTGGCTATGCCCCCTCAGTGGGGACCCTCACCCCATGGGGGCGTGGCTGTCCAGCAAACCACCACAGACCCCCTAGCCCAGGTGGCCCCCATGCCCCAAGGTAACCCCCACCCTGATCTGGGACACCCTTCAGGGCAAACCAGCCAGCCCCCACCTGTGCACCAGGCCTCTATCTATACTAATAAAAGGGTAATATGCTAATTAGATTTGGAGACCTTCCAGGAGACCTTCCAGACGTTCTTCTGGACAAAGCCATGGTGGCAGGGGCAAGATAGAGGCAGTTAGCAGCCAAGAGGGGAGGGCAGTTGTGGGTGATCAGGCTGGTGGGGGGTGAGGCCATTGCGGGTAAGCAGACCATCAGGGGGGTCAGTTGAAGGTGATCAGGACAGCAAGGAGGGGCAGTTTGGAGTGAGCAGGCCAGCAGGGGTACAGTTGGGGGCAAGCAGGACAGTGGGGAGGAGAGGTGGGGTGAGCAGGCCAGCAGGGGGGCAATTGGGGGTGAGCAGGCTGGCAGGGGAGGAAGTTGGGGGTGAGCATACTGGCACGAGGGCAGTTGGGGGTGATCAGGCTGGCAGGGGGGCATTTGAGGGCAAGCAGGCTGGTGGTGGGGGGTAGTTAGGGGTGAGCAGGCCAGCATGCAGAGTGGTTAGGGGCAATCAGGCAGGCAGGCAGGCAGGTGAGCGGTTAGGAGCCAGTAGTCCCAGATTGTGAAAGGGATGTCCTACTGCCAGTTTAGGCCCGATACCTGTAAACCTGCAGTAGAACATCCTTTGAGGGGTCCCAGATTGGAGAGGGTGCAAGCCGATCTGAGGAACACCCCCCTCCCCTGTGCATGAATTTTGTGCACCAGGCCACTAGTGTGTGTGTGTGTGTATCTACACTAATAAAAGAGAAACATGGTAATTAGCATATGACCGCTACCCTTCCCATTGGCTAATCAGCATATCCTTATGCAAATCAACTGCCAACTAAGATGGCGGTTAACCGCCAACAAAGATGGCGCCTAATTTGCATACGCCCAATGATGGGAGGCAAAAGGGGAAGGACTGAAGAATGGTGATTGGCAACCCAGGTGGCAGGCAAGACCTAGGGGGTGGGCAAAGGCCGCCTTTCCCCACCCCCCAGCTGGTGATGCCATTGGAAAGCCAGGCAACAAACCCGACCCCAGGGGTTGAGGTTGCCAGCTGGCCTGTGCCGATGGATGGTGGCAATCGGAGGCGAGGGCTGGGGCACAGGCCAGGCGGCAACTCCGGAACCCCAGCAGGGGTTGTCGGCTAGCCTATGCCCAAGATCGCCATGGCATGGAGGGCGGGAGGGCCCGGGCGCAGGCCAGGCGGCAACCCTGGACCCCCAGGGGCTGGGGTTGCTGGCTGGCCTCCCGCCCTCCGATGCCATGGTGATCCTGGGCGCAGTGGGGCCGGGGTTGCCGGGCTGGCCTGTGTGGAGCGATGCCATGGCGATCAGAGGGCGGGAGGGCCCGGGCCCAGGCCGGCCGGCAACCCCAGCCCCAGTGGGGTCCACGGTTGCCGCCTGGCTTGAGCCCAGGATCGCCATGGCATCGGAGGGTGGGAGGGCCCTGGCACACACCTGACTGTGTGGTCTGTGTTTGCTGCTGCCTATAAACCAAAAAAAGTTGTAAAATGAAGTACTAATCTCTAGGGTTTAGATCAGACCAAGGAGTAGTGCCACTCAGCCAGAAGCTGGCTCATGGCTGGCCAGTGGGAAGTTGGTGGCAGGAGCCTCTCCCACCTCCATGGCAGCACTAAGAATGTCTAACTAACAGTTTAGGCCCGATCCCTGGGGGGCTTAAGCCTTTAGTCGGACATCCCCCGAGGGCTCCCTGGCTGCCAGAAGGATGTCTGACTGCAAGCTTAAGCCTGATCCCCCGGGGAGTGGGCCTAAGTCAGCAGGTGGACATCCCCCAAGGGGTCCTGGACTGCAAATGGGCACAGGCTGGGCTGAGGGACGCACCCCGCCCCCCACCGAGTGCACAAAATTTGTGCACTCGTGGGCGGGGGGGTCCCTCAGCCCGGCCTGTGCCCTCTCGCAGTCTGGGACCCTTCAGGAGATAACGACCTGCTGGCTTAGGCCTGCTCCTGAGTGGCAGAGGGCAGGCCCAATCCCTAGGTGCAGCCCCTAGTCAGGCTCAGAGCAGGCCGATTGGGGAGTTGGGGCACTGGCCCCTGTCATGCACAGAACAGGGCGGATCGGGAGGTTGCGATGCCACCCTCAGTCACGCTCAGGGTACAGCCGATTGGGGGCTTGGGGCACCGCCCCCTGTCACACTCAAGGCAGGGTCAATGGGGAGGTTGCGGCGCCACCCCCTGTCACGCACAGAGCAGGGCCGATCAGGGGGTTGGGGTGCTGCCCCCTGTCACTCACAGAGCAGGGCCCATCAGGGAGGTTGGGGCTCCGTACCCTGTCACACACAGAGCAGGGTCGATCAGGGGGTTGGGGAGCTCACCCCTGTCACTCACAGAGTAGGGCCGATAGGGGAGTTGGTACACCGCTCCTTGTCACACACAGAGCAGGGCGGATCAGGGGGTTGGGGCGCTGCACCCTGTCACATTCAGGGCAGGGCCAATGGGGAGGTTATGGCTCTACCCTGTCACACACAGAGCAAGACCCGTGGAGGGGGGTTGGGGCACCACCATTTATCACCCACAGAGCAGGGCGGATCAGGGGGTTGGGGCGCTGCCACTGTCACACTCAGGGCAAGGCTGATGGAGAGGTTATGGCTCTACCCTATCACACACAGAGCAGGGCCCATGGGGGGGGGGGGGTTGGGGCGCCACACCCTGTCACACACAGAGCAGGGTTGATCAGGGGGTTGGTGCGCAGCACCTTGTCAAACACAGAGCCGCAGGGCAATCAGGGGGTTGGGGAGCTCCCCCCATCAGGCACAGAGCAGGGCTGATCAGGGGGTTGGGGCGCCTTCCCCTGTCATGAACAGAGCAGGGCGGATAGGGAGGTTGTGGCCCTGCCCCCTGTCACACACAGAGCTGCAGGGCGATCAGGGGGTTTGGGCACTGCCCCCTGTCACACTGATCCCGCTGCCGGGAGGCCTTACTGCTCCACTGATCCCAGTGCCAGGAGGCATATTACCCTTTTACTATATAGAATAGAGGCCTGGTGCACGGGTGGGGGCTGGCTGGTTTGCCCTAAAGGGTGTCCTGAATCAAGGTGGGGGTGCCCACTGGGGTGCCTGGCCAGGCTGGTTGAGGGGATGAGGGCCGTTTTCCACCTGGCGGGTGATTGAAGCTCCCAACTGCTCCTTTTTTTCTTTTTCTTTTTTCTATTCTGGCCCAGCTTTAGCTCTGAGGCCTTGCTGCTGAAAACATTGATACAATGTTGCGGTCAGGCTGGCTGAAGCCCGGCTGACTGAAAGCCGGTTTCTATGGTTTTTTTTATCTTCTATATTTGCTACATAGTTGATTAGAGTTGCAGCTGAGAGGCCGGCAAGTCAGGTGGGGAATGTTGGAGTCCGCAGTCACTGGAGGAAGCAAGCCTCCCTGTTCGCTTCAGTGCATGGCTGCCGGCCGCCATCTTGGCTGAGAGTTAATTTGCATAAGGATATGCTGATTAGCCAATGGGAAGGGTAGCGGTTGTACTCTAATTACCATGTTTCTCTTTTATTAGCATATATATATATATATATATATATATATATATATATATAATTGATTTTTTTACATAGAGGAAGGGAGAGGGATAGAGAGTTAGAAACTTTGATCAGCTGCCTCCTGCACACCCACTACTGGGGATGTGCCCGCAACCAAGGTACATGCTCTTGACCTGGAATTGAACCTGGGACTCTTCAGTCCGCAGGCCTACGCTCTATCCACTGAGCCACACCGGTTAGGGCAACCCTCCCTTTTTTTAGGAAGTTCTCACTCTTCAAAATATTCAGTCATCTACTTGTAGAGTTCTTTAAGAGCTGTCTGCTGTGTATCAGCTGGCTTTATAATCTATTCTTGCTTAAATCCAAAGGTGATTAGTAATCTGTTACCAAGGATGCTGAAGGTAACAGAGCTGCTCCAGAAGTTTGTGATTCTTGCGAAGGTCTACATCAAAGCTGCCAATATTGGCTGCTCAGAGTACTGCCTGTAACAAAAGCTAAAGTAGCTATGGTTTGGGCACAAAGTCCCATCACTGAAAAAGCCTTGGACACTGGGTCTCAAGGCTATATAAGCTGATAATAAGCCATTCATATGCCAAGTCCACATTATAAATTCTGTCTGTTTTTGTTCTAAAACAGTGACAGATTTCGTGCCAATGTGACATCAACCACTCTTTCCCACCTTATGAATCTCAGTGTATTGAATGCATTCAATTTTGTGCTCTTGCAATATTTAAAACTTTATAGTCACAGCCTCCATTATTATGGTTTTGGCTTAAATGCCTTAGTGGTGAATGGTGTGTATATTATGGAAAAAGGAAACATGAGGAAACCAAGTAGGGTTGTCAGTAAAGAAAGACAGTACAAACTAAATATCCTCACATATCAGTGCCTTCCACAACAAATACATTTTATGCTCAGTCTCTCTTTCCCCAAAATAAATTCCTTCTAAATGCCTCAAAAATCCTTGAAAAGATTAACCCTCTGGCAGTCCTGCCCTCAAGACTCCCCAGTTCCTTCTATACACATTAACTTATGATAAGAGATAATATATATCACACAACCTCCACCCCACTATGTAAAACGCATTTCAGATACTCGGTTTCATTGCTAGAGTCTCAATCAAATATGGGATTATTATATGGCAGCTACAGTGACACAATTTTTAGTTATAATTTATTATTGATTATGCATTCAGATTTATAATTGAACAATTCTTTCACAATAGAGAACAAGCCTACCAGTGTCATGATTTTAAGTAAAAGAGCACAGAGTTTAGAGTTCTTTTATTGGTAAAATATTAAAAAATACAGTAATCAGAACACTAAGAAAGAAAACTATAGATTTGGAGGAGAGAGAATGGAGGATCAAGCTTAAAATTATAGGCACTCCAGAGGGGGGAAAAAAAGGAAAAGAAAACAGACAAATAATGACATAATAGAAGAAAACTTTCCTGAGCAAAAGAAATATTTCATCCTATAGATTAAAAGATATCAATATGTTTAAAATAATGATTTATAATCATGTGCTTTTATAAAAGTACATATACCTGAGCTCAACCCCTGGGGATTCTGATTAATTGAAAGTGGGGTGGTACCTTGTTAACTGTTTTATAAAAATTCTTCAAAAGGGATCCTGATAAGCATGGCTAGGTTAAGAATGATTCTTCTACATATACTTTTAATGTAAAATAATATATCTGAATAGCTTCTAAAGAAAATAAAGGAAGTAGAAGGGGGAGAAAAAGGAGGAAAGGAAGGCAGGAGGAAAATAAGGAAGGAATATGGGAGGAATGCAGGAAGGGAGAGAGAAAAGAAGTTGATATTTTAAAATCAGGAAAAGAATAGCCCTGGCAGATGTGCTCAGTGGTTAGAGCATTGGCCTGTGCACTTGAGGGTCCTAGGTTTGATTCCTGGTCAAGGCACCTACTTGTGTTTCTGGTTTCCTCCCCTCCCCCAGTCAGGGCTTGTCAGGGATGCAGCCAGTAGGTCTCTCTCTCTCTCTCTCTCTCTCTCTTTCTCTACCCCTTCCTCCTTTCTCTCTCTCTCTCTCTCTTCCCCTTCTTCCATTTTCTCTCTGAAAAGCAATGAAAAAAATATCCTTGGATGAGGATTAACAACAACAACAAAAATCAGGAGGAGAATATAAGAGTGGTTTAAATTAGCAGTCGCCACCCTTTCGGACCTCATGGACCACCAGTGGTCCGGGGACCACCAGTTGGCAACTGCTGGTTTAAATGACCTAAATCCTTTCTTATTTTAATATGAATTTAATAAATATTGTACAAAATTAATAAATCAATAAACAGTAATAGTCACATCACTTAGAGAAAAAGAATCACTGAAAAAACAATTATCATTGTTATAAGTGGCTTCCTCTACAGACTAAGACTTTTGGTGTGAAGAATAGGCAAATATAAGACTGTATATAATATTTTTATTATTCCCATATAGTGTTTTCAAAAGCAATGCTAAAAAAATAATAACATTTATATTTATAATAATTACTAACATTTATTGAATATTTGTTTTTTTCCATGTTACTATTGTACTAAACATTTTAACTGTAATACCTAACTAAATATTCAAAAAACCCTATTAGGTAGGTAAAATTATCTCTATTTTCTATTGAAAAAAACTGAGGCTTAATTAAGTAACTTGCCTAAGGTCACAGAACTGGCAAGAGATGGATGTCTAACTTTCAAGCCCATGTTCTCAACTGCTTTAACAAACGAGACTCTAAATACTGTACCCATTTATTAATTGACTCTATAATAATTCATTTTATCACTTAACCCTCTGTGGCTATTATAAAATTTTCTCTATGAGACTTGGATCAAATAAATATAACATTTTTCTTTTCTAAACCAATTAAACTTGTGTAGATAGAGGAAATTCAGTAATAATCATGATTGAAAGTGACCTCTTTTCTTTCTAGTATCATGACAGAATTACAAGATGGGGTTCATTTTGGTATATTAAAGAACTGATAAGAGGGCACTGGGCTCAAAGTGCACAGTGGTGACTATCATGGCCATTGTGCTTTCTGCTATTCAGCTTCAAGTTCGCATTTTTGCTGTCTTACAGATAACCTGCAGTGGTTTACCTGAGTGACCACAGCCTCCCTGGACTCTGGACCATAGTGCCAGCAGTCCTTGGTCAAAGTGCCAGGTCTTCCAAAATTTCCTCACTTGGTCTGCTCCAAGTCCAGTGATTCTCAGCATCCTTCTTGGGATCTGGAGGGTCCATTTCTGCTTCTTCCAACCCTAGGATGCTTCTTCACCAGACAATCCAGCTCAAACACCTCATTAAGAGAGATGTTTTTTTCCTGATGCTGTCTGCCGTATTCTTTAGATGGAAGGGTGAGAGGAGAATATGTTCAGCTGTGAGAGCAAAATACAGATGAGTGTCTCAAAAAGCTATTCTGCCTCAATAAAGTTAAAGGAAAGCCAAGCCGAACTTTATTATTGACCTCTCTAGAAAAAAAAAAAACCAAAAGGGATATTTATAAAATTATATATATTCAAACTTAGGCCAAAGGAGAAAAAATAGAATTGTGGAGCCATCACCCAAGTTCAACAATTATCAACTTACTAGAGGCCCAATGCACGAAAACTCGTGCAAGAGTAGGCCTTCCTTCCCCCTGCTGCCAGCACTGGCTTCCCTCCGGCACCTAGGACCAGGCTTCCCTCCTCCAGCCACCAGTAGGCACTGGAGACCCAGGCTGGCTTCCCCCCGGCCATATGCAGGCACCCAGGACCTGGGCTGGCTTCCCCCTGGCTGCCTACAGGTACCCAGGATGAGGGCTGGCCTCCCCCAGGCCCTGACTTTATCAGGAAGGACATCTGGAATGATGTCCAGAAGACATCCGGTCTAATTAGCATATTACCCTTTTATTACTATAGACTAGAGGCCACTTGTGCCCTCTCACAGTCTGAGACCCCTCAGGAGATAACGACCTGCTGGCTTAGGCCCACTCCCGAGTGGCAGAGGGCAGGCCCAATCCCTAGGTGCCTGCCCCGCAGCCCCTGGTTGGGCTCAGAGCAGGGCCAATTGGGGAGTTGGGGTGCCGCCCCCTGTCATGCACAGAGCAGGGTGGATCAGGAGGTTGTGATGCCACCCTCAGTCACACTCAGGGTAGGGCCGATTGGGGGTTTGGGGAGCCACCCCCTGTCACACTCAAGGCAGGGTTGATGGGGAGGTTGCAGCGCCACCCCCTGTCACGCACAGAGCAGGGCCCATCAGGGGGTTGTGGCATCACCCCTGTCACATACAGAGCCGGCCGATCAGGGGGTTGGGGTGCTGCCCCCTGTCACGCACAGAGCTGCGCCCATCAGGGGGGTTGGGGCTCCATACCCTGTCACACACATAGCAGGGCCAATCAAGAGGATGGGGAGCTCCCCCCGTCACCCACATAGCAGGGCCGATCAGGGGGTTGGGGAGATACCCCCTGCCATGCACAGAGCAGGGCAGATCAGGGAGTTGTGATGCCATCCTAAGTCACGCTCAGGGTAGGGATGATTGGGGTGTTGGGGCGCCACCCCCTGTCACACTCAAGGCAGGGCCGATGGGGAGGTTGCGGCTCCACCCCGTCACACACAGAGCAGAGCCCATGGGGGGGTTGGGGTGCCGCACCCTGTCACACACAGAGCAGGGCCGATCAGGGGTTTGGGGAGCTCCCCCCTGTCATGCACAGAGCAGGGCGGATCAGGAGGTTGCGATGCCACCCCCAGTCACGCTCAGGGTAGGGCTGATTGTGGGGTTGGGGCGCCGCTCCCTGTCACACTCAGGGCAGGGCTGATGGGGAGGTTGCGGCTCCACCCTATCACACACAGAGCAGGGCCCATGGGGGTGTTGGGGTGCCGCACCCTGTCACACACAGAGCAGGGCCAATCAGGGGTTTGGGGAGCTCCCCCCTGTCATGCACAGAGCAGGGCGGATCAGGAGGTTGCGATGCCACCCCCAGTCACGCTCAGGGTAGGGCTGATTGTGGGGTTGGGGCGCCGCTCCCTGTCACACTCAGGGCAGGGCTGATGGGGAGGTTGCGGCTCTACCCTATCACACACAGAGCAGGGCCCATGGGGGTGTTGGGGTGCCGCACCCTGTCACACACAGAGCAGGGCCGATCAGGGGGTTGGGGAGTTCCCCCACTATCAGGCACAGAGCAGGGTCGATCAGGGGGTTGGGGCGCCTTCCCCTTTCAAGAACAGAGCAGAGTGGATAGGGAGGTTGTGGCCCCGCCCCCTGCCACACACAGAGCCACAGGGCGATCAGGGGGTTTGGGCGCTGCCCCCTGTCATGCTGCTCCAGGGGCCAGGATGCCTCATGGCTCCGCTGATCCCAGTGGTAGGAGGCCTCGCTGCTCTGCTGATCCCAGTGCTGGGAGGCCTCGCGGCTCCACTAATCCTGGGTTCAGGAGGCCTTGTGGTTCCACTGATCCCAGGCCGGGAGGCCTCGCTGCTCTGCTGATCCCGGTGCTGGGAGGCATATTACCATTTTACTATATAGGATAGAGGCCTGGTGCACGGGTGGGGGCCAGCTGGTTTGCCCTGAAGGGTGTCCTGGATCAGGGTAGGGGTCCCACTTGGGTGCCTGGCCAGCCTGGTTGAGGGGATGATGGCTTTTTGCAGCTGGTCAAACCCCCTTCAGGGTGGGGGTCCCCACTGGGGTGCCTGGCCAACCTGGATGAGGGGATGATGGCTGTTTGCAGCTGGTTACACCCCCTTCAGGGTGGGGGTGCCCACTGGGGTGCCTGGCCAGCCTGGGTGAGGGGATGATGACTGTTTTCACCTGGTCACACCCTCTTCAGGGTGGAGGTCCCCCCTGGGGTGCCTGGCCAGTCTGGGTGAGGGGCTGAGGGCCGTTTTCAGGCTGGCGGGTGACTGAAGCTCCTCCCACACTCTCCTTTTTTTTTTTTATTCTGGGATTTATTTACCATCTATGGATGTCACTGGAGCTGAGAGCCGGCTTTAGCTCAGACTTCGGCTGCTGAAAGCAGGTTTCTGTGCTTTGTTTACCTTCTGTATTTGAAACTTGGTTGCAACTCCAGCTCTGAGATCCCCGCTGACTGAAAGCAGGTTTCTGGGGTTTTGTTTAGCTTCTATATTTGTAACAATCTTTCTTAGAGTGCAAGCTCAGAGCCCAGCAGTGGCAGGCAGGGAACGTTGGCTTCCTCCGTCCCTGGAGCAAGCAAGCCTCATGTTCACTTCAGTGCCTGGCTGCCGGCCACCATCTTGGCTGGCAGTTAATTTGCATATTTCCCTGATTAGCCAATGGGAAGGGTAGCGAAGTTACGACTAATTACCATGTTTCTCTTTTATTAGATAGGATGGTTTCAATTGTATACCCACACATTCCCCCATCTAGCATTCCTCAAAAGTATCCAGAAATCTCATTATTTCATCTACATTTTGTTATGCACCTTTAAAACAGTCTATTTTTATTAAAGTCACCACAAAACAATATCCTACCTTAAAAAATAATCTGACTTCTTAAAATGATGGAATATTCAGTCAGGATCCCTTCTGAAGAATTTTTATAAAACAGTTAAGAAGGTACCACCCCACTTTCAATTGAATTTTTAAGGACATTAAGCAAAAACAATAAGTTATTAAAAATTCCTTCTAGAGGTAATTAATGTTCATGATGATTTTACATAATTATTAAGAACCTCTTTTATATCAATACTAGTAGCCCAGTGCATGAAATTCATGCACATTAAAAGGGAATTAATTAGAAGAAATATTTCAATACTGCTATTTGCCCTTTCTCTATAACAGAAGTGTGAGAGATGAAAGGAAATTAGTAAAATGTATATGAAAATAATATATAAATTTATTAATAAATAAACAGTAACAAAAGGATATAACAACAGAGGCATGATATAAAAACAACAAAAACATGATATAAAAAAAACAGTGATGCAAACAATGACTGATAAAGTGATTAAACTTATTCTAATATCTCCCTGTACACCACATTAAGAGTGAAAACACTTTCAGAGTGCTTGACTAATTTCCCTTGTGATGAAGTATTTGGAACTTTAACTTTAACGTCACATGCTCTTCGAACTCGAGAGAAAGCAACATATAACTGACCATGTGCGAAAACGGGTTCAGGTAGGAATGTGCCTACTCTGTCTAGAGTTTGTCCTTGTGATTTGTTAATAGTCATTGCAAATGCTGGCATCATGGGAAACTGTCGTTGTATTAATTTAAATGGGAGGTCACTGTCAGATGGGGAAAAATCAATTCTTGGAATCAGAACAACCTCTCCTTCAGCAGATCCTGTTAATACTTCAGCTTCGATAATGTTATGTAGTAATCTTTTGATAATAAATCTGGTACCATTACAAAGACCCCACTTACTATTAAGATTTCTCAATAGCATGATGATTGCACCCACTTTCAATTTTAATTTATGACACGGCATTCCCGAAGGAGTATTACTATTAAGTAATTCGATGGGAAAATTTTTCTTTTCAGCATCATCTGTGGAATCAATGGACTCATCACTCAAATATGGGTGAAAATCTCCATCGAGTATATCCAAAATTTCTTCATTCAATTTTTGAACATGCTCATTTTTTGGACAAAGAATTGCAAGTTTAGATATATTTTTAATATTATCTATAGGTATACTATTTCCAAAGTGGATTAATATTATCTATAGATATACTATTTCCAAAATGGATCAATAATAGTTCCATTACAAATCATTTCACTGGGATTTCAATAATATCCATTCCTAAATGAAAACTGCTATCAAGTTTACCATCTCCAAGTTTTATTAACCATTCACTATAAGCAGAATCCTCTGATCTCATATTTGTTGTAAGAGAAAACTTTCTGACACATCCCCAAATAGTACAGTACTTTAAACTCGTTTGTACTATGGCCAATTGCATAGCATGAGACATTGTTGAAAATCCCCTCCAAGAAGGAGAACTTTCCCACCAAATACAACATTCAAATTTCTCTTAGTAATCTGTCTATGGTGTTTATAGCATGACTGGATGTCATGGTGCATTCATCAATAATGAGAAGTTGGGCCTTTTTAATAGTTTTAGGAACTTCACTGTTTATATTGAGTCTAGAAATTGAAGTTTCATTTAGTGGAATGGGTAATTTATATTGGCAATGAAAGGTTCTTCCACTGAGAAGTAAATTTGCAGCAATTCCTGTAGACGCTGTAGGTAAAACAGTACTACCACGACCTTTAATATAATGTATTAAAACTTTATAAATATATGCCTCCACGCTCTGAGGGCCAGTTCCTCCCTTAAACCTTGCCCTTACCGGAAACAGCTCGGGGAGGGCGCAGCTGTGGCTAAGAGGACCCAGGACTCAGTGTGTCCATGCTCCGAGGTAGGGTTCCTGCCTGAAACAGCTCAGGGAGGGTGCAGCAGTTTCTAAGACAACCCCTACAGGACTGACTTCCTTCCAGTTGGTCAAGCCTCGGTCTTGACGTTACACCCAGGGTTTTTATATAAATAGATATTTATCATATTTTAATATTATTTTTCTAAAAATAAACTTTTACTTCAATATAACAGTTTTAGAAGTAATGTACTGACTATTAGTCTGCATTTTATTCAGATTATGTAAATTTTCTTAACAAAAGCCACACAATAATGAGCAAGTTAGGGAAGGAATTATTTTTCTATTTCTCCAGAGGGTTTTGCATCATCATTGAGAGACCCTCAAAAGTCAGAATACAGCTTTTGTTTGGAAAAGCAAAAATTCAGGTAGCTTTGTTTTCTTGATTTTTTTACTGCAAAAGGCTTACTTTCTCACCTGTTCTTCTCTACTAGCCTCTCCCATCTCAAAAAAAAGAAAGAAAAAAGAAATGTATATGTATAAATTTCAGAAATTTAGTGTGAAGAAATGTATAAACTGATTATTCAAGACAAACAAAATAATACACCAAAATTAATTTATAATGAACTGACTTTCAGGGCAAATATTTGTCCAATCATTTCTCTAGGACAGGGGTTGGCAAACTGGCCAAGTCCAGCCCAGTGCTTGGTTTTGATTTGTACATCTCACTGGCTATGCATGGTTTTCATATTTTCAAATGGTTGAAAAAAAATGAAAGAACAATGTTTTGTGATGTAAAAATTGTATGAAATTTAAATTTCAGTGTCCATAAATAAAATTTTATTGGAGCAGAGTAATACTCCTTTATATATGGATTGTCTATGATTGCCTATGGTTGCAACAGAGACTATATGGCCTCAGAGTCTAAAATATTTACTATCTGATCTTTGCAGAAAAAAAAAGCCATCCCTTACTCTAAGAAAAAAAATTTTTTCAAAAAAAATATGGTTTTATTGATTTCAGAAAGAGGAAGGGAGACGGGGAGAGAGATGGAAACATCAATGATGAGAGAGAATCATTGATTGGCTGCCTCCTGCACACCTCACACTGGGAATGGAGCTTGCAATCCCGGCATGTGCCCTGACTGGGAATTGAACCATGAACTTCTAGTTCATAGGTCAACGCTTAACCACTGAGCCACGCTGGCCAGGCCAAAAAAACCTATTTATGTGTCAATTATTAGTTGTTATTGACGGGACATAGACACTATCCAGTTATAGTGTTCTAATGGCATCCTCACCACTTCCAGGCAAATAACTTACCAAAGGTTACAATGTATATAAACACACCTATATTCATGCATGTACATGCATTCACAAAAAATATTAAGAAGACAAACGCAATGAAAAAATTGTTTGCTTTTGTTGTGTTAATATTCAAATATGCACTGAATATAACAAGTTTCTTGGGGACATTATCTTCCATAGTTTTATTATGTTTAATAAAGAAACAATTGCTCCTGTAGGAAGAAAAACATATCCTTCTACAGCTGTATCAACAAAATAGTCTTTTATTTTGAAATACAGCTGATATTTCATGGCAAGTTTGACATACTTGTCCAATGATGAAAAATATGATCTCCATTACCTATGAGCATAAGTTTGGAAGACTTCCCCTGAAATAGTTTTCTTTTTCAAAGAAAAGGAGCTGGAAGGTATAATTATTGTTCTTTAATTTATGATTCTGTAATTTACTTAGTCTATTTAATTTATAATTCTATAAGTTATTTAATTAAACACAAATGTCTAATTTTCTAAAATATATTTTTCTCATATAGAATTATGTAAACACTATAGATGTATAATTTAAATTAAGTACTAATCACCACCTATGGTCAGTGTGAGGGCAAATACCTGAGAATTATTTTCTGTTGAACTAAATATAGTCCTCTTTTCAACCACTAATTCCAATAAATAACATACAATTTTTTAGCATTCATAAATTCTCTTAGTGAACAATAAATAACAATGACAATGGTAAGAAGAAGAATACTGACATGATTCAAATGTGTTCTTAAATAATTCCACTTAAACCTTCTAAACCTCTTGATCTGAAAATACTTACCAACAATAAAATAACTTTCTGTTGGTTAATGTTCTTGGTCTTAGCATATATTTTAATTGTTATTTTAAGTTGTTACAGTAAAAGCATACTAAATTTTGAAACCTCCATTTTACTCTAAAATATTATAGTTAGTTTACAGAACACTAACAGTGAAATTGTCTGACTTCTAGAAGAATTAAAAGTTATCTACATATACAACTGGAGGTTGATATGCACCTGTCTAAATAAAAAGCCATAGCTCGATTTACAATCACTGTGAAGAGGTACTAAGATTGAGACACTCAGAAAGTCACATTCCTTATGCAAATATTCACAGCCTGAAGAGCACATTTATTTATAGGTCCTAGAAAGAACCACAACACAACAATTATTATGTAGGTATTAAAATGTTTTCCTAACCCATACATTGTCATACCTTGATGTGGGGATGGGGTGATGAGAAGAGATAAACAAAAGAACTTATATACTTATTAGAGGCCCAGTGCACGAAATTCATGCACAGGTAGGGTTCCTAGACCTGGCCGGCGATCAGGGCCAATCTGTGGGGCAACCGGTGGGGCAATTGCACCCACTTTGGCCTGGCACTGCCTGCTCATCTGCTCTACCATCCCACCACGATCCTGCTCTTGTGGGGGCCCACCGGGGCCAGCAGCACCTCCACTGCTGCCTGCTGCCAGCACCATGTCACCGATGCCTGCCATGTTCTGCGCAACCCCTGGTGGTCAGCACACATCTAACTCCCAGTTTGGTCGAACTCCCACCAGTGGGGACAATTTGCATATTAGCCTTTTGGTATATAGGAGTAGAGGCCCAGTGCATGAATTCATGCACCAGTAAGGTCCCTTGGCCTGGCCTGTGGGATCCTGCTGAAACCAGCTCTCTGACATCCCCTGAGGGGTCCTGGATTGCGAGAGAGAGCAGACTAGGCCGAGGGACCCCACTGGTGCACGATTGGAGTCAGGGAGGGACGCAGGAGGTTGGCCAGCCAGGGAGGGACCGCTGGAGGACTCCAGGGTGTGTCTCGCTCAGTCCTGATCAACCAGACCCCAGCAGCAAGCTAACCTACCAGTCGGAGCATCTGCCCCCTGGTGGTCAGTGCATGTCATAGCGAGCAGTTGAGCTCCCTTAGCATATCATTAGCATATTACACTTTGATTGGTTGAATGGATGACTGTACACTTAGCATATTAGGCTTTTATTATATAGGATATGCATAGCCCATGGACAAGGGCAATAGGGTGGTGGAGACCTAGGGTCGGCGGGTGGGTAGGGACTGGAAGGAAGAGAATAAAGGGAGAATGGGAGACTTGGCAATACTATCAACAATAAAAAAAATATTTTTTAATAAAGTGTTTCCTTGTGATCTAAATCACAGGACAGTAGATGAGACACATTTTAAACAGTCTTTCACTTCTTTGACCTACTGAAAGTGTCCATGTCAAAGGGCGAGTACTATGCCCTCCATCTTACCCTGGGTCCTCCATTTTTGGGTAGAGCCATGTGTTCAAGGCTTCTTCCTGGAAGCCCAAGCCTCTGCTAGCCACACCCAGGATTTCTCTAAACTAACCAATGACAATCAAGGGAAGTGCACGCCATAGAGATGACCACATCCTGTGTAACGATACACCAACTTGTGCCTGGCCAATTGGCAGGGCCCACAGTCCTTTCTCCTCCCCTTACTCCACCCCCCTATAAAACTCCTCTTCACATCGGGCTAGCTCTCTCTCTGCCACCTGCTGCTGTGTCAGTAAGGAGGGTAGGGAAGCCAGACCCGGGTTTGAATAAAAGACTCTTTGCTTTTGCATCGGACACAGCTGGCTCCCTGGTGGTCTTTTGGGGATCCTGAAATCTGGGCATAACACATGTTGCTTATGCTTATCCTGAGGGTCGAGTATCCATTGTGAGTTATTAAATAAATTCATTTCCTATTGAAATGATACTGTTTTACATGATAAATACACTGTAATGAAAAAAGGCAAGTAATACTCCTTCAGTACTCGGACACTGAACTTAACACTAAATCCTGCTAATCACAGAGGGACTCTAAATATGTGATTTCTCCTTATACCTCCACTTTCTCTCCACAGGAGACATCTCTGAGATGCACCAGATCCTACTTGCCATTTATTTCTTTTTATTATTGCCACAAGTATATCGTCAAAAATAGGTTGTTCTTTAGAAAGAACACCTGCAAGTTGTTGCCAACTTGTATAGACATCTAAAGGTATTATTTGTGGTTTTCTCTTTTTAAAAAAGTTAAAGAATAAAAAGCCTAAAAGCTCTGAAATAGTCTTCACAGCACTCAGTTCTTTTCAGATACTCTTGAATGAAATGCTATTGCAAATACAAGTTCCAATTGATACGGGATTTTTGGACTGGAACACACGGTGTTCCCCTGGGCAGGATGGTTCCCCAGATTCTTTGTCCATTGGAGTCAAACGATGAATCCAAGGATGGATAGTATAGCAAAGGTGGAAATTTATTGAAGAACAAGTACAGACTCCCACGTGGGGAAGAGGAAAGATTCTCACAGCACAGACTCCCACGTGGGGAGGGGAAAGAGTCCAACTGGGTACCTTTTTTCTGTGGTTTATAAAGGCTGCAGTTCCTGTGTCTGATATCCCCTCTGATTGATCAATATTCCCTCTGATTTGGTTACTATAGTAACTCCTGAGCTCAAAGGTCAAACATCACATGGAACATGTGAGGCCCTCCTCCCTCATTGTTCTCCTATTCCCTCTGGGCTTTCTTCCTCCTTCTTTATTTTGTAAACATAGACCTTTTGTTACTCCTAGTTTCCTTGTCTTATGTAAATGTAACTGTTGCCTCTCTCTTGTCTAATGGAAATGTAACTGCACCTGGCTCCCTTGTGTTATGAAAATGTAACCTCTGCTCTGTAACCCTGTGTTGTTTCCCCCCTCCCCCTGCCCCCGCATCCTTAATTTTTAAAATTTCCTAAACCTGCCTATTTCACCCCTAAAAATTCCTATTTCACAATGACTCATTACCTTAAATTACTGTTCTAAAAGATCAGTCCAAACAATATTAGAAGTCTGCCTAACTCATTACACTAAAGACACACAAAAAAAGGGGGTGGGGGTTCCTGTATTTTTCTTTTTAAGAAATCATATCTATGGGACATGGAAGCAGTTATTTGGATGCATGTTGCAAATCTTCCAAGTTTATGATGAATGCCAATGAAGTTTGTGGCTGGATAACAGTAGTCCTGCATCAAGGAGATTTATCGGGAGGATGCATTTAGTATTATTCATGAGCTACTTAACAAGCTTCAGCCAAAGATACAATATGGCCTTTGTTTATAGTCCCAAGAAGTTTTTCTAGGGCTTTTGAAAATTGAAGAGATTTTTTGCTAAATGATAGCGAATCTTGAGGTGGGCCTGGAAAGCTGTACGTATGTTTTACAATTACCTGGAAGAGTCCTACATTTCATCCTAACTTCCCTGTGTCCTCAATAAAAAATTATCAGACATTCTGCTGGTGTTTTATTTTGCTATTGTTCTACTACATTAAATAACCAAGAGGGACACATTTTGTAGAAAAATGTTCATTTCACTCTCTATTACAGAAAATTGAAGCATCTTAACAGGCTATCCAGACTATTTGAACAGAAATGAAGCAACATATATTTGAAACTGTCTTTTATATTGTATTCTTTATGTTTATTACTCACGTTCTTCTCAATGAATTGTTATTTATGGCAACTTATGTATATAATAGCTTTAACTTAACCAAGAACTTCTGCAGCTAACTGAAAGACTTGAGAATCAGACAATTACCTTAGTGTGGCTTGTTTAAATTAAATTAGGAAAAAAATTCTGCCAGTCTTAGTGTGAGAGTGAGTAGTAAGTTAACTCATAGAATGGTTAACTGAAGGCAATAGTTGATATATTTAGAAAAAAATATTAAACTCTTGGAATATCAGTGGTTTTCTTAGCAATTTATAACCAAAAAAATACCTTCAGAATGTGACCATATCAACAAGCAAGAAATAAATAAATTTTTATTTTAGTGAGAGCATAGGACATGACTGAAAGGTTAAAATCCGCAGTGGGTGCAGGCTAACTAGCCATCTCAGATGGTGATTATGTTACAGAAGACCAAAGAAATACCAAGCATGCTTCCTAGAGAAAGGGAGGGACCCCGTTTATTAACACTAGTGGACACCGGAAATAATTTCCATATCAGAGTGAAGAAACATGCAGAGAGCCTGTCTATATATATCCCGCTGGGGTCTTTGTCTTACAGATATGCTCCCTGCCCCCTTCGTCGCCCTGCAGGAAGGCCCCCAGGTGTCAGGCCACATCTGATGGTCCATCCTGGCACCAGCATAACAACCTCTCCCCACCCCACCCCCACCCCCCAAGGGCAGTGCATTGTTCATGGTTCCATGGCCTCTGCATTTATATAACAAGTTCTGCAAGACCAGTTTCCTCCTCATTCCCCCCCACCCCCACCACTTGTCCCACAAGCTTATTTTAGCCTTGTCGAGCAAGGAATCTGCAGGGGGTGTTTCTGGTATCCAGGTGTTCAGTCCTGCAACCTTGAGAGCAATGGGGGTGGTCAGGATGACAGTATGTGGTCCCCTCCAGGTAGGAGTCAGTCCTTGGGTGGTCTTTACCCAAACAGAGTCACCAGGTTGGAAGGCAGAACATCTTGGACATGCTTCTGGATTGCTTTCTGGGTAGACTGTAAAGCCTGTAAGAATTTGAGTAAAAATTAGTTATGGATTTTAGCCTTTACCCACCAGAATCTCTAGAGGCCCCACCGGTTTCCAGGGCAGCCTTCCGGGCCACTTCATCTGTGGCACGGTTCCCTCTTGCCTCTGTAGAGTCCCCATACCCTGCAACAGCACTCCGCACGTGAGCTGTTGCAATAGCATACCCACCATCAGCACAAATTGTCACTGATTCTTCTCTTGCCCACCAGAGAGCCTGAATAAGGGCAATCAACTCAGCCTTCTGTGCCGAAGTCTTGTGGGCGAGCACCTGAGATCAGATGGTTCGGTCCAAAGCAACCACCACCGTCCCCGCATACCTGATTCCTCCCTGGACAGAAATGCTCCCGTCCATGAATAGTACCTCATCCAGCGATGCTAGTGGGGTGTCAGTGAGGCCCAGGTGGGCTGTCTTTACAAAGTCGTCAACCTCTAAACTGTTATGTAGAGGTTCCTCAGGGTCATCATCAAGAAGGAGGCTGGTAGCAGAAGAGCCTGAAACTCGATGACTCGAGCATTTGACATCCACAGCTCTGGTGTGCTCCCGAGCAAAGCCTCAACCGCATAGCCGTGGCCGCTACCGCCCAGAGGCAAGCAGGCTAACCGGATGCAACAGGGTCGAGTTTCTTGGACAAGTAGGCTACTGGTCTTTTCCAAGGCCCAAGACTTTGGGCGAGGACCCCTTTGGCTAGGCCCCTGGTCTCACATACACATCTGGTAGTGCCAGTTGGCCCATCATCTTGCTCCGCTCATGTCTGTCTTACTGCCTAATATATTACCTCAAGGATCCTGGCTCTGAATTCTTTCAGGGAAAATGGGCATTGAAATTCTCTTCTGTAATTACTTCCATGCTGAGATGGGTCAGAAGTTTCTCTCAGAGCCAAGAGATCCTTGCTGTCTGTCAGAGGGACGATGAGACCTAGACACAGAAGGAGGTGGGCTTGTGACCTGGCAGAGACAAACTGTAGCAATTAGAATAGTAAGAGGCACAACAGCCATGTCCATGAAGACGCAGGCATCTTCTAAGTCTATTATACAGTTTTCTGCAGACCACTGTCAGGGCTGTGTGTGGTGGCTGGTTCCTCTTTTCAGCCACAAACACAGTCTGTCCAATTTCCCAAAATGTATTCTTGCACGGGAGAAAGTTGCTTCACTGTACACAGGTAGCTTAACCCCTATACAACTGGGCTTGGACCTCTGCCTAGCAAACTGAAGTCTACAAGTTCAATATGCAGCCTCTGGTCCTCCCAACCCAACGGAGTCTCGGTCAGTCCCTCAGTCAGACTTCTCATCTCTTGAAGAATCTCAAAGTCCTGAAGGCTCCCTCCCAGGTCCAGGGAGAGCGCCTTTTTTTGCCCTTTTGTTAACCCTGTTTACTAGCTACAGGGTCCTGCCATAAGCTGCCAGTCCAAAACAGCCAGAGTTGCAGTTAGAAACAGCCCTGCATATTACAGAGCGCTCCTGTGGCAGTGGGTTGGGTACCAGGCCCCTGCCTTCGTACCTGTCCCCTGTGGCAGAGCAGCAATCAGGCCTCTCCCAAGGGAGTGCACTGGAAGGGGATATCAGCCCCTTCTCTGCTAGCAGCAACAGGTACCGAACCTTTTCAGTACATTTGACCAGCTTCATTCCTGGCCACTTTTACAGATTCTGGGGCCCATTGTCTTCTTTTAACCAGCAAGCCAAATGATATTGGCCTGTATTATTTCCTATTGTGAGTTATAGGAAGACAATTCCTACAGAGGGGAGAAATAGAAACAGCGGGAGTTTCAGAGAAAATTACAGGCCGTCACTGTAGTAGCCCAACCTCCTGGAGGCTGGGGTCCGACCTGTGGAGGAAAATGACTCTTAGTCAGCCTGGAAAAGAAGACAGAGCATGACAAGGGTGCAGGGAAATTTTACCTAAAGCCTGGAGGGTCTCCTGAAAGAAAAGATCCTTAATTCAGCACAGGCAGGGGGCAGGGCAGGTAAAATCTCTCCGCCCTGCGGAGCTGTGAGCCCCGCCCCTGAAAGTCCCAGTCAGATAAGAAAAGCCACAAATACCTTTAAATCTACCCCAGAATTCCAAAATTTCAACCTAACACAGCAAAATTACAGAGCAAACAAAAGCTCTTAGTACACAAACATAGAAATTTTTATCAACTATCCCTCCATAATAGAGAGCAAACGTCTCTGAGAAAACTAACTCAACAGTGCTGCTTGAGACTTTTGCAGACCATCATGGGTTCAGCCTTCAGCAAATCAAACGTTTTAACCAGATGAGCAAACAGAAAATCAAAGTAGCTTTCACTTTCACACAGACCAGTTAATCAGCAGATAATTATGCCAAGACAGACAAACATCCGTACTCACACTCTCTCAGTAGACTGGCCCAAACTGGAGCTGAGAAGATAATGCCCAACTCCCCAGATGGGCATGGGGACACTCCTGGCACCCACACCCCAGAATAGAATTCTCGACCGATGTCTCGGTGAGAACCTACCAGAGGAGTTAAGACTGCGTCCAGCACCCCTTCTTGGTAACAAATTGGCTAGTCCCACACACAAACAAACAGAAGAGTGAACCCATAATTCCTTAGCCGAATCTGAATTCACTCACTTCCAGATTCCTGATTCCTGATTTACCTAATGAAGTCCTATGACTTCTGGGGAGGTGATCAAGCTCCCCCTTCCACTCTCTTGGAGTGGGCCTTACTGACTGGGGCCCCTACCTTACCGATTCTGTCGACAGGTCCAGAGGTGTCCGTCCACTTTCTCCAGATGCAGGCTGGGTCCTGGGCTGAGGTCCTGGAGCATCTGGAGTACCCCCTGCCCCCCAGGTTCAATTCTGCTGAAATCAGCAGCTCGAGCCTTCTGGAGGCCTGCTCCGTGCCCCTGGGCCCCAAACCCCATTCACTCACCAGAGGCAAGAGCCAAACGCGGTTAGCTTTCCAGTCAGGGAACCAAATGTTGCAGAAGACCAAAGAAATACCAAGCACGCTTCCTAGAGAAAGGGAGGGACCCCGTCTATTAACACTAGTGGACTCCGGGAATAATTTCCAAATCAGAGTGAAGAAACATGCAGAGAGCCTGTCTATATATATATCCTGCTGGGGTTTTATTTTGCAGATATGCCCCCTCCCCCCTTTGTGGCCCTGCAGGAAGGCCCCCAGGTGTCAGGCCACATCCGATGGTCTGTTCTGGCACCAGCTTAACAACCGCCCCCTCCCCCGCGCAGGGCAGTGAATTGTTCATAGTTCCATGGCCTCTGCATTTAGATAACAAGTTCTGCAAGACCAGCTTCCTCCTCATTTAAAGAGAATTGAATTTATTTAAGGAAAAAAGGATGGGAGATCGGATATCCAAAGGGAAGGGCTACACAGAGAAAAGGGGGCCTTGGAGATAGGTTTGGGTGGTTAGCTTGGGATGAACTGCTATTGCCCATTGTTTCCATGGTTGCAAGTCTCATGGGGTCCCTTAGAGGTTAGGGGCTATGTGCCTGTGGGGGAATAGCACAGGCATTGTCCTGAGTGTATTTATCTCTTTCTTGCAGATGGAAATCTTAAGAGAGTACTAAGGGGAGGGTCTTAATAGAATATTCATCAGCGTTCCAGGTGTGCTCTTTCAGGGTCATGGTCTCCAATGATTGATTAGTGCCAGGGCAGCCGGTCATTATTTAATGCAGCTGGTCCTGAGGCAGCCATGGAGTCACTTGTCTGGTTTTTGCTGCTTTTCTGGGCCTGGAGCTGAAATACAACTGAGGCCTAGAATCTATGTTTATGGAGGAAAAGATCAGGGGTTCAAACCACATGATCAGTGATATGCTATGGGAGTATAGATTACCCTGGGGGCATGTTCTTGTTTTCCTAGTTTTGCCCCTTGCTAGGCATCTGTGGCTTTCTACTCTGGTGAGTTTCTGTACCTGGCCCCATCGGCCTAGCTCTGAGGGTCTAACAGTGGCAATGATTTACTTTATCTTACCTAATTCTTAAAAATGATTCCAGAAGTATATTTAAGTATTTAATTCATTTCATGGCCACTTTGCATGAGGTCTTGAATTGGAGAGCCTAAGTCTACAGACTTCAGTTTACAAAATGGACCAACTGTGTGGTTTACAGGCTTATTTTATATCTGGTACTCTTTATGCAGAGTCCTGAATGTTGGGTAAAACACTTCACTCTCAAGCCCATCCTTCCCTCCAATTTCAGTCATGGAGCTCTAGTCAAACCATCAGAGGTAGGGCCTTGGATTTCCTGTCCACTACGGTGTCTTATATGACTCCAATGTGGAGGTAACTAGCAGAATCATCTGGGTTAAGTCCGTTATTTATTAGATGTAGACATGGACAAATTAACTGCAAAAATCACACTGTGTGGGAGGTGACAGAAAACTTTTTTATAAGTTTGTTAATCTGTCTCTAATCAACTACCAGAAATGATTTAAATGCCCTCTGACAAAGTCAGAAAAGCTACTAAACTGATTTTTCTAGAGAAAAAACATGTTAAAGAAGACATGTCATCTTTTATCTGCTTGAAATTTAAGCCATGGCAATATTACAGAAATTTAAATATGGTGTGGCTATTGGAAAAAAGATGAAGCTACCATCAACAACTTATTCACCAGATACTAAAAAATACACCACTTTTAATAATTTAACACAAACACACACACACACACACACACACAACATGTTAAGATAATTGGTAGGTTAACACATAAAAACTGGGGCAGAGAGAGGAGGGATAAAGAAGGTTTTCTCAAAAATTCTATTAATCCTCACTAATGTTCTGTTTTGCCTCCCCTAGGCTCTAATTCTCCAGGAGAATGCCAAATATTATTAGATGACATATTACCTTGGGTTTCCTGAGTGGGGAGCTCCTTTTTATAGTGTGATACAGCACTGCTTATGTCATAAAGGCAAATGAGTAAACAGGGCTAATGATTGCAGAGAGTTAATCTGGAGTTTATGAAAGGTATTTTGTTTATACCCCAAATAAGCCAGTAGCTGGTCAAATAATGATCATGGTCTTCCTTAATTGTTAGCATCACTTGACATTAATACATGAAGTTAGGAATTTTGCTGCATTCTGCATTTTAAAACAAAAGACAAGGTCTAGAAGCATATTCATTTATTAACTCCTGTGGCCAGTGGCTGCAGCCCTAGCTTGTGCAGTGAAATGGTGCATTTCTTCAGTTTAGTTGCTGGCATTTAGCTCCCCACCCCCACATTTTTAACAACACATTAATTCAAATCTTCAAACTAATAACCTATATTGTGCAAAGCAAGAGTACTTAAAAGTAAAGGTGTTGACAGTTTGCAGATAAAGGGGGCAAATTTCTATTTAAAATCCCTATAGTGGCTTACCTAATTTTGTCAAGGCAGTGAGTATAACATACAAACAAGACAGGGTTCCCTAGTAAAGGTGATGTGAGTGATTGTCGACAGAGGAATTGACAAAAAGAATATCTTCACCTGAAATTGTGTCTATATTCAACTTTAAACACACCCATATAGTCACTTTCTTGGCAGAATTAGAGGTCATTTCCAAAGGTAGAAACTTGATTGGCCTTCTCTCTGGACAAAATGTTAGCTCTTTCTTCATAAGAAACAAGTGATTTAGCTTCCAAATTTAAAGTTTATAATTTTAAAATAAACTTATTTTTACTTATATAAATATCACATAGACTCAGTTCCAAGATCTCAAAAACACTGTAGGTTTTCATATGGAAATTCATATAAAAACATACTAGGACACAGGATATTGGTGATGTGAAGTTCCCTTTTCCCTCTTCTCTCTTCAGAAGGCCCACTGACTTCAGAAGCTGCCCCAGCTTCAGGTTCTTCAGGCTCAGACAGCAGACAGGACACTGAGTGAAAGCCATGGAGAAACAGATGCAGAGAAAAGAGTGGAGTGATTATTCTGTCAACCTGCGAGAATCAAATGCCATCAATGACAATACTTCTGACCACATCTATATATTCACTTCTGTTCTTTCCTTCATATGATATTTATTTAAGAGCAGTGACTACTGGACACTAGACAAGGTTATTAAGAGTATTAAAATAAAAGGAAAAAGACCACCTAACCCTGCCTTATATGAGAAACATTTGCATGCAAATGGCTCTAGTAATAATATATTGGTTTCACACTTGACATAAATTGCCAACTTAACATGCTCATCAAGCCAATAATGCAGATATCATGATCTCCACTTCACACATAAAGAAACAGAACATAGAGAGGTTAAATAATTTGTCTGAGCTCACACAGCTGATAAATGAGACAGCCAAGTGTCAGACCCAGACCGTGGCTACAATGTTCTGGTTCTTGCCTCTCATACCACACTGCCACATACTTAACCTATAGTAGAAGGACATGAGAGAAAAAGATACAGGTGAGGAATAGGGGAGGCAGGGAAAATGGTGGGGTAGGGATTGCATGGCAGAGAAGGAAGAAAAAGCATTTAGTGTGATCAAAAAAACTTTCAGAGGAAAAGGAGGACATGAGTTAAAACTTTAAAATTTAATTTCACTAATGGCTGCTGTAAATAAGCAAAGAGTTCTTCTCAACAATTTTGAAAACTTTATTTTTTGCTATTTGTTTTCCTCTACTTGTATATATGTATTGTGTTAACCCTTTCCTTTATATCAGTTTCTCAGCAACCTGAAAATTTGCATTATATCTATCAGAAACAATGGTTATTCCATATTCATAATTCAGTTTATTTAGAAAATGTTGTCATACTCCTCAAAATACATAAATTACTTCTTCATGACAATGGTTATTTTGGAGGATATATAATTTGATAAAACAGAAGGAAACTGTCTTGCTCCTAGTTATCTAAATTTAAATTTCATTAATTTAATTAAAGGAGATGTTTTTACTCTTTTTCCCCCCTCATTTCTCTTTAGTTGGTCAGAATTGCCTCACAATCTCATAGTCACACTTCAGTGTTCTGAGAGCCTGAACTCTTTTTGTTTTGGAAAGCTGGTAATCACAGAAAATGGAAGGAAGAGATGCATTTGATAAAGTATATTTCTATAAAATTTCTGTAGACAGAGTTACAGGAAGGTATTTGATAGAATGTGCTATTTAAAATTACAAATTTGGGCTGGAGGCATTTTACACTCATTGTCATGGACATATATAGCCTTTCCTTGTTCCTTTCCTTCTTCCACAGCAAATCTGTGACAACTAGAATCCAACCATTTGGAGAGATGCTGTACTGAACTGTAGGGTAGTAAGAAAAGTCTTGTGGTTAATATACTGTGAGGGGAGCAGCTTAATAGCAACTTTAACTGATAACTCCTAAATTTCTGTAGGTTCATTAGTGAAAACAGTGCAGAATTAGTGAAATGCTATCCTAAATCAGTACAGTTGTAAGTTAGGCATCAGGCATTAGGATTTCCAGAAATTGGACCCCTGATGGCTCTTAGAGCTATAGCCTATGTCTTATTTCACTATCCTAAACCACTGGAAAAAAATAATGACCACAGCATGTTTAATTTCAATGTTATTTAAGTATTTGGGAAAAATTCTTTTAAAATCGCTTTTTTTATTATTTTTATTAATATGTTTGATAATTTCTTGAGAAATTTCTACAGGGCAGCCAATGAGAATGTGATAATTACAAGGTCTAAAATATAATTAAGATTTTGTGTGTTTTTTATTCAGGTATATAGAGTTGCACAAGGAAAATATTAATAATTTATGTTCTAACTTGTCAGATTTGAATTAAAATTGTCTTAAATATCTAAATTGTATTTGCTAGAACATGATGATAACTTTCCAGTATTTGTGGACTAAGTGAAATTTCGGGATTCAAACTAGCAGTCACCCAATCCCACTTTGAAATAATGAAAATAACATAAAAATCAACCAATTACATGAAGTATGAAAGTTTAAGTATTCTGGTGACAGCCTTTAATAAGAATAGAAAGTGGAATACCATTAATCAAGTTATTTGATATGTGTAGAATGTGGAATTGGTGGAAAACAGATTTTCTCGAGACAGTAGTGTCTACAGGTATTCTTCTGAAGACTTCGCTCTGAGGACCCTTTTGTCTAAGCATTTTAGGAGGTCTCCTGTGAGCCCTTTCATTAATCATCAGCATAGTCTACAGGGTCATTTCTCAAGAGGGATGGAGGAGAGTCTTGTGTTGAGAGACCTTCAGAAATAGATGACAAGAGCACCCCTGGCCCAGAGACAGGGTCATGTAGAGTAGAAATATGAGCTCCTAACCCTTGACCCCTCTGCCTCTTTATTTTAATTCCTTGAACAATACGCAGTTGGCAGGCACAAGCAGTGGCAAGCCTTTCCCTCTTTTGTTAGGCTTGGGAAAAACTCAGGGCAGCTCACTGTGACTCCTACCTAAGGGCTTGCTTGTTTTTTAATTAAAAAGAATTACAACTCACACCATATTTTTTCACATCATGGTTTTTAAAGTGTCCCAAGCAATAACATATTTTTCAAATTTCCACAGTTAAATAAACTTGTTACAAAGCACCATTATTTTGTGAATGGAATTTTTGTTTGGATGGATCTGCTTGGATATTTAAAACTAGCTGTTTTTTTCTCCTATAGTTAATGCCTTTTTGAAGTGATTTTACAAATCTAGTAGCCCCAGATCCTTCTGGAAAAGCAAAAATAACATTATCCATATATATTTTTACAATTGTGGAAAAATAAAAACAAAAATATTGTAATAATTTCTCATAGAACTGCCCATTCAAATATGACCCCAGAGTAAAAATTTTAAATAGAACTTGTCCTAAAAACTTACCTTACTCTAAATTAATGCTAAATTTATCTGGTTCCTACCCATTTGCTAGGTTCTGAGATTCTAAAAGCTTGTGTTATTTATTGACTCAGTCAAGTTAGTTGCCATGGGTTTTTATCTAAAGAAAAGAAAAGAAAAAAATAACATACAAAAAAGCTGTGGAATAAGTGTCACATGATTCTGGTTCAAACATTTCAAAGAAGAATGAGCAGAGAGTTAATAGTCAACTAACATTCTGATACAAAATACAAAAAAAATTCAGATTTTTAATTTTTCCTAGAGAAATACTTGTTCTTGTTCCCCTCTCTTTTTTATTACCCCTATCACTTCCTCCTATTCCCACACAAACAGAAATATGTAACTCAGTTTCACCATATTCATTTAGAGTTGTTTCACTGCTTAATATTTACATTTCATAATCGATCTAGACTTTTACAAAAGTTATTTGAGGTTATTCCACACCTGGTGCTGATAAATCTATTGTCAAAGGTAATCAAAGTAGTTCCATTTGTTCAATTTCAGCTCAGTTTCAAACACAAGCACTAAAGCTGAATATTATAATTATAAATTTGATATTTTTATTATTACCTTGACACTTAATGATACTTTAAAATAGACTTTACAAATAGTGATTTTTGTTTTGTTTGTTTTTGGCTACAGCCCAAATGCTAACCCATTACTTCCTCAATTAAATTACATAGGAAAAAAATTAAATATGATACTTTTCTTCTCTGGGATACCAAACTCCTTCCCCAGCCTCCTGGAAGAATGAAGGATGCATTAATCAGTTACTCATTCATGGAAGACAAACCATGTCCGTCAAAATATTTTCAAGCATGCCATGTTATTTTTCAATTTAATTACATACTAAAAATAGTTAAAAATGTAAAAAAAAACAGATTTAGAGAGGTTATGGAGTTTGAGGTGAAAATATCTAAATATAGAACTCCTATTGACAGAAACATGGTACTAAAACTAAAAAACTGAAATTAGGAGAGAGCACATGTTCACATGGGAGACATCACAGAGAAAAAAGAAAAGATGCAAAGGCATATGATTGTGATTAATATCCTAATATTTTTAAATATATCATAATATCAAAGATAAATTGTTGCTTTTTCCAGATTTGGAAACCTACTATAGACCCTTTAATTTTATAACATGTTCTGGGAATATATCCTAAGAATCCAAAAACACCAATTTGAAAGAATATATGCACCCCTATTTTCATAGCAGCATTATTTACAATAGCTAAGATTTAGAAACAGCCCAACTGCCTATCAGTAGATGATGTATAGAAAAGTTGTGGTACGTTTACACAATTAAATACTATTCAGCCACAAAAAAAGAAGGAAATCTTATCTTTTGTGACAGAATGGATGAACCTGGGAGATTATTATACTAGGTGAAATAATCCAATCAGAGAAAGACAAGTATCTCATGATCTTACTTATATGTGGAATCTAATGAACAAAATAAAGTGATGAACAAAATAGGAACAGAGGCATGGATACATGGAACAGACTGACAGCACTCAGGGATGAAGGGTAGGAGGAACTGGATGAAGGAAGGTGAAGGGATGATCTAAAGAACATATATGAATAACCCATAGACACAGACAGCAGTGTGGTATTGTTTGTCCAGAGCGAAGAGTGGGGAAATGGCTGGGTGGAGGTGGGAAAGCGGGGGAGGGTGGAATGAGGACATATGTACAGTAATAGTGCAAACAATAAAAGCAAAGTTTGCCCTTTCTGGTACAGCTCAGTTGGTCTGGCATCATCCTGCACCAGTTAGGCACATATCCAGGTTGCAGGCTCATAGTAAGGGGTATGCAGGAGGCTACCAACTGATGTTTCACTCTCACAAAATGTTTCTCTCTTTCTCCCTCTCCCTCCTCTCTCTCTAAATTCAATAAACTATTCTTCAAAAAATTTGTTGGATAAAAACATGTTCTCTATATTAATACTAAACTATTTCTCTTATTGTAATCTAAAAGATTTCACAAATTGAAAGACTTTTCTTAAGAAAACCTAAAAAATGTTAATAATACTGTTTCAATTTTTAAAAAGGTCCATTTTTCAGTCAAATACATTGAATTCAAAATTGTCTTGGTTTTGGGAAGATGGTGGCTAGCAGGACAGAGGTGAGGGAGAGGGTGTAAGTGAGTGAGAGGGTGAAAGGAGAGTGTGTGGATGTGTGTGGTGTGTTGTGAGTGAGTGAGGGACAGTTAAATGTGGCAGGAGTAGCAGAGGCTGGCAGACCAGGCTTTCTGGGACAGGGAGAGATTACCACCGCTGTGGGCACTCCCCAGGCTTCGGGGCTTGGGCACGGAGCCCACGCCATCTTGAAGGGGAGAGCGGCCTCTTCTGGGAACTCATCAGCACCATCACCCACAACCCTGAAGCCTGCAACCCTGCAGCCACTCGAACCAAAATAATGCTGCCCCACCCTCAGACCTGTAGACCCTAGGACAGCCACATCCATGGGTGCATGGCTCCTGCAGCAGTAAGTGCAACTTCCCCTCCCCAATTGCTGATTTCTGGACACCTCAGTTGCACCTTCCAGCATTCAGGCTTGCTGAGCCCACTGCCCCACAGGCTGCTCTTGGGTGCCGCTCTGAGCCCCCACTGGGCGCGCTTGTATCAAAACAAAGACTCATGGCCCCAGCAGTAGAAATTCGGACTTCCCCCTTCCCTGCTGCCTACCCACAGAAACCACAGTCACATGGTTTCAGCATGCAAGTCCCCTGAGGCTGCCGCCCCAGCAGGCAACTCCCAGATGCCTCTGTGAGCTACCATTAGGTGCACTCGAATCCAACCAAGGATGCAAGGTCCCAGCAGCAGAAACTTGGACTTCCCCTCCTCAGCTGCAGACCTCCAGTCACTGCAGTCACACCAATGAAGCACACAAGCCGTCTGAGCCCGCTACCCTGGCAAGCAACCCATGGTTGCTTATCTGAGCTGCCACAAGGCACAACCCCGGCTGCTGGCATCTAGTCCCTGTGGTAACACTGCTCTAGCACACGGGCCCCCTGAACCCACTGCCCCAGCATACAGCTCCTGGGCACCTCTGTAAGCAGCTGCTGGCTGCACATATCCAACAAAGGGTGCACATCCCCCAAAGCAAAAACTGGGACTTCTCCCTCCACGGGGCCAGTGGCATACCACAATTGCTCTCATCCAGTGTGTGGGCCCCACAAGCACACACCCCTTGCAGACAGCTCCTGGGCCCCTCTCTGAGCTGCCACATGGCCTGTGACTCTCCAAACAAGGGTGCATGGCTCTCTCAGCAGGATCCACAACATTCCCCTCCCAGGTACCTACTTCTGGACAGCTTGGTGAGTTACTGAGGACTTGCCTCCCTGGACAAGTTCACATTGTTTCAGCCACGGTCCTCTAGAATCTCACATCCCTAGCTGCGGGATCCTAAACCCCCTCATGATTCAGAGAAGGAAATCACATTGGTCAGAGTCTCACAGCTTCAATTACAGGCTATGAGACACGTGCCCCTCAGTGTCACAGGCTCCAGGACCCTAGTAGTGAGTTGCAGAGTGACACTATTCCAGCAAAAGTCACACTACACAGGCCAAAGTCATGTTGCCAGACCCTCAGGCCCCAAGACTCCTTCTTCCCAGGCAGTGGACTCTGGGAACCCACAGTGAACATATACCAGTGAGACCTTAGACAACCTTTTCCACAAGAGCCAGAACCAAGATCACAAACAAAACAGCTTGCAAAACAAAGCTGGGGTGAGTCACATTGCCAATCCATGATGAGACTTCATCCAGGAATAAGAAAGTAACATTCAAGATCCAACAATATCAAGAGAACCCAAATAGCTCAAGTGGGGAGCTCTGCTAAATAACCAAGTCCAGGAGACCTGAGAGATCACACCAGTAGCATCACCCTTAAAAGACCCTGGGTAGCAAAGAAGTTGGATCTAGGACACAAAAACAATTTGAACATTGCAGCAAAACATGGGAAGACAAAAAAAAAAAAACCTCAAACGAAAGAAAAAGAGGAATGACAGAAAAGGAATTAAATGAAATGGAGGAAAGTAATTTGTCAGAGAAAGAATTCAGAGTAATGGTTATAAAGATGCTCAAATGGCTGGATGACAAATACACACAACTCAATGAGAATTACAAGGAGCTGAATGAGAATGTCACCAACATGAAAAGGAGCCAAGAGGAAATGAAGAATGACATAGCTGCAATACAGAACACAATGGAAGGCATCAACAGAAGACTAGAAGTGGCTGAAGACTGCATCAGCAAATTAGAAGACAAGGTAGGGAAAAAACACAAACACAGCAGCAACTGGAAAGAAAACTTAAAAAGAAGGAGGAGAGCCTAAAGGAGCTTTGGGACAACAGAAAGTGAAAAAATGTCCACATAATAGGGGTAACTGGAAGAGAGGAAGCAAAATAAGAAACAGAAAACCTGTTTGAAGAAATAAGGACAGAAAACTTCCTAGATGTTGGCAAGAAAAAAAGCACGCAAGTCAAAGAAGCACATAGAGTCCCAAACAACATGAACCCAAAAAGACCAACACCAAGACACATCATAATTAAATTGGCAAACATCAAAGACAAAGTTAGAATATGAAAGGCTGCCAGAGAGAGACAGAAAGTTACCTACAAGGGATCGCCCATTAGAATATGAAATGATTTCTGAACAGAAACACACCAGGCCAGAAGGGAATGGAATAAAATACAAAAAGTGATGCAAAGCAAGGGACTGAATCAAAAAATACTATACTCAGCAAGGCTATCATTCAAAATTGAAGGTGGAATTATGAGCTTCACAGACAAAAAAGGGCTAAGAGAGTTTATTACCACATAGCCAGCAATGCAAGAAATGCTAAAGGGACTGCTGTAAAAAGAAGAAACAGAAAGGCAAGAAGGAACACAAACATAAAGCATACAAATGGCAACAAACAAGTACTTATCAATAATAACATTAAAAATAAATAGATTAAATACTCCAATCAAAAGACATAGAGTAGCTGAATAGATAAGAAAACATGACCCATATATTTGCCGTCTGCAACACGCCCACCTCAGAACAAAGGATTCACACAAACCGATAGTGAAGGGATGGAAAAAAATTTTTTCAAGCAAATGGAAATGAGAAAAAAGTTCGGGTTGCAATACTTATATCTGACAAAATAAACCTCAAAGTAAAGGCCATAACAAGAGATAAGGAGGGCTTCTTCATAATACTAAAGGGAGCAATTCAAGAAGAGGATATACTAGTAGCTCTGGTAAACATATATGCACCCAATACAGGAGCACCCAATTACATAAAAAAACTTCTGGAAGATATCAAGGGAGAGATGAGCAGCAATATGATCATAGTGGGGTACTTTTAATACCTCACTGACACTACTGGATAAATCCTCTAAACAAAAAATCAGCAAAGAAACAGCAAGCCTAAATGATTCATTAGATCAGATGGACTTAATTGATAGCTTCAGAACATTTCACCCAAAAGCTAGAGAATATACTTCTCAAGTGCACATGGGTCATTTTTAAAGATAGACCATATATTGGGTCACAGGTAAAGTCTGTTCAAACTCAAGAAGATAGAAATCATAAAAAGCATCTTCTCAGATTACAATGGCCTAAAATAGAAATAAGCTACAATAAAAAGAATGAAAAATAATTCAAACACTTGGAGGCTAAATAGCATACTATTAAACAATAATTGGGTTACCAAAAAGATCAAAGAAGAAATAAAAAGCATCCTGGAAACAAATGACAATGGAAACACAACAATCCAAAACCTATGGGACACAATGAAAGCCTTTCTACTTCTTACAGAATTAGAAAGACAGCAACAAGAGAAGCCCACAGACACCAGAAGGAAGGAAGATCAGAGCAGAAATAAATGACATAGAGACAAAAAACAAAAACAAACAAACAAATAAAAAAACACAATACAAAAGATCAATGAAACCAAGAGTTGGTTCTTTGAAAGGATAAACAAGATTGGTGAACCTCTAAGCCGGCTCACCAAGAGACAAAGGGAGAGGACCCAAATAAACAAAATTAGAAATGAAAGAGATGAAGTAACAACAGACCCCATAGATATACAAAGGATTATTAAAAAAAAGTACTATGAACAACCCTATTCCAATACATAGATATACAAAGGATTGAAAAAAAATACTATGAACAACTTATATTCCTAGAAAAATATAAGCTTCCAAAACTCAATCAGGACGAATAAAAAAACCTGAATAGGCTGATAACTACTGATGAAATTGAAACAGTAATCAAAAAAATTCCAACAAATAAAAGCCCTAGACTGGATGGCTTCATAGGGGAGTTTTACCAAACATTTAAAGAAGAACTAAAACCAATCCTTCCTACACTATAACAAAAATTTCAAGAGGAAGTCACACTTCCAAGCTCTTTCTGTGAAGCCAGCATTACCCTAAAACCAAAACCAGTTAAAGACACTACAAAGAAAGAGAATTACAGGCCAATATACCTAATGAACATAGATGGTTAAATCCTCAACAAAATTCTAGCAAACTGGGTCCAGCATTAAGTTAGAAAGATCATACACCATGACCAAATGGGATTTACTCCAGGGATGCAAGGCTGGTACATTATCTGGAAATGAATAAACCTGATACATCACATAAACAAATTGAGAGACAAAAATCACATAATCATATCAATTGATGCAGAAAAAGCATTTGACAAAGTCCAACATCCTTTTCTGATAAAAATGCTCAGCAAAGTGGGAATAGAGGGATCATACCTCAACATAATAAAAGCCTTATATCACAAACCTACAGCCAACATCATACTCAATGGGCAAAAACTAAAGCCATTTCCTCTAAGAACAGGAACAAGACAGGGATGCCCACTTTCACCACTCTTGTTCCACATAGTCCTGGAAGTGCTAGCCATGGTGATGAGACAAGAAGAAGAAAAAAATGCATTCAAATTGGAAAAGAAGAAGTAAAATTTTCATTATTCACAGATGACATGATATTATAAATAGAAAACTCTAAAGACCCCATCAAAAAATTAATAGACTTAATAAATGAATTCAGCAATGTAGCAGGATACAAAATTAAGACCAAGAAATCTATGGCATTTTTATACACCAATAGTGAATTTATAGAAACAGAGATTAAAAAATAATCCCATTTACCATTGCAGCAAAAGAATTAAGATACCTAGGAATAAACTTAACTAAGGAGGTAAAGGACATGTACTCAGAAAACTACAGGACACAGAAAAAAGAGGTAGAGGAAGACATAAACAGATGGAAGAACATACCATGTTCTTCATTGGTAGAATCAACATCATTTAAATGTCCATACTACCTAAAGCAATCTATAGATTCAATGCAATCCCCACTAAAATACCAACGGCATATTTCACAGACCTAGAACAAACTCTCCAAAAATTAATCTGGAATAAAACAAGACCCCGAATAACTGCATCAATCCTAAGAAAGAAGAACAGAGTAGGTGGGATCTTAATACCAGATATAAAACTGTATTACAAAGCCACTCTTCTCAAAACTGCCTGGTACTGGCACAAGAACAGACTTATAGACCAATGGAATAGAATGGAGAACCCAGAAATTGACCCAAACCACTATGCTCAATTAAATTTGCCAAAGGAGGCAAGAGCATACAATGGAGTCAAGACAGTCTCTTCAATAAATGGTATTGGGAAAATTGGACAGATACAGGCAAAATAATGAAACTAGACCACTAACTTACACGATACACAAAAATAAACTCAAAATGGATAAAGGACTTAAACCTAAGACAGGAAACTATAAAAATCTTAGAGAAATCCACAGGCAGCAAAATCTCAGACATATGCTGAAGTAATATCTTCACCGATACAGCTCTGAGGGCAATGGAGTCCAAAGAGAAAATAAGCAAATGGGACTACATCAAAGTAAAAAGCTTCTGCACAACAAAGGAAACCATCAACAAAACAAGAAATCCAACTCCATGGGAGAACATGTTTGCCAATGTTATCTCCAGTAAGGGTTTAATCTCCAACATTTACAGGGTACTCATACAACTTAACAAAAGGAAGATAACCCAATCAAAAAATTGGCAATGGACCTAAATAGATACTTTTTGAAAGAAGACAGAAGGAAGGCCAAGAGACATATGAAAACATGCTCAAAGTCACTAATCATTCAAGAGATGCAAATCAAAACGGCAATGAGATAGCATCTCACACCTGTCAGAATGGCTATCATTAACAAATCAACAAATGACAAGTGCTGGAGAGGATGCAGAGAAAAAGGAATCCTGGTGCAACGCTGGTGGGAATGCAGACTGGTGCAGCCACTGTGGAGAACAGTATGAAGTTTCCTCAAAAAACTAAAAATGGAACTTCCATTTGACCCAGTGATTCCACTTCTAGGAATATATCCCAAGAAATCAGAAACACCAATCAGAAAGGATATATGCATCTCTATGTTCATAACAGCACAATTTACAATAGCTAAGATTTGGAAACAGCCTAAGTACCCATTAATAGTTGAGTGGATTAAAAAAAACTGTGGTACATCTTCACAATGGAATACTATGCTGCTGTCAAAAGGAAGGATCTCCTTCCATTTGCAACAGCTTGGATGAAGCTGGAGAGCATTATGCTAAGCGAAATAAGTCAGTCAGAGAAAGGTAAATATCACATGATCTCACTCATGTGTGGATTATAATTAGCAACATTAACTGATGAACATAAAGAGATCCATTGACAGAGTAGCCTCAATCAGATGCTCAGGCCTCAGAGAGATGGTAGGGGAAGGTGGGTTTCAAGGGGAGAGATCAACCAAAGGACTTCTATGCATGCATATAAGCATAACCAATGGGCACAGACACCAGGGTATAAGGGCATGAGCAGGGGGAGGGCATTGGGGGGAGAAGGACACAGATGTAATACCTTAATCTATATATATAAAGAGCCAAGGGCCATCATATCTGAAACAACTGAATGGACTAACAAATAGGCTGCATGGGGCAACCACACCAGCAGGGGGGTTAGTGAGGGACGACCAAACGACTGAGCAACAGGCTGTGTGGGCTGACCAGGCTGGCAGGGGGTGAGTTAAGTACAACCAAACGCCTGAGCAGCAGGCTACATGGGCGATCAGGCCGGCGGGTGAGGGGGCGGGGAGTTGGAGGCAACCAGGACATGGGGGGGGGGCGGCAGTTGGGGGAGACCAGGTCAGCAGGGGAGAGCAGTGAGGGGTGACCAGGTTGGCAGTGGGGCAGTTGGGGGGGATGAGGCCATCAGGGGGGGATGTTAGGGGCAATCATGTCAGCAGGCAGAGGCAGTTACAGGTGATCAGGCTGGCATGGGGGCCAGTTATGGGTGATCAGGCAGGCAGGCAGGTGAGCAGTAAGGAGCCAGTATTCCTGGATTGTGAGAGAGATATCCGACTGCCGGTTTAGGCCTGATCCCCAATATTAGGTGTAAACTGGCAGTCAGACACCCCCTGAGGGATCCCAGATTGGAGAGTGTGCAGGCTGGGCTGAGGTGACCCCCCCCCCCCCCCAATGCATGAATTTCTTGCACCGGGCCTCTAGTTAATAATACAAAGAAATTGTCTTTTACATTATCTGAGTTTTGTATCCTATCTCCTATTTTTTCATTAGTCCTCTTCTTTTCTCAATTATTACTTCCTATTCATTTATCTATAACCCTTCCACCCTCTCACTGGCCAAAGGTGAGTCCCCATCACCATTTAAAAATCCTCTCATTTTTCCAATTTAAAGTCAAACAACAAACAACACAATTTATTTTCTAACTCCAGCTTCTTCCATACTTCTCTCCTTTTCTTACAACTAAAATCCATGATTTGGTGCCTGTACCTCCACACATCAGGTCTTTGCCACTTGATGACAGGCAGTCTTCTCTCCCTACAAAGCCCTGGAAACTGGCATCACTAGCAATTCTCTGCTATTAAATGAAATCCAAATCCAAAATCTTACTTCTCTCTGTAGCATTTGACACTGCCAATGACATCCTCTTTTCTGAATTCCTGTGACAGCACATTTCTTCCTCCTTTGTTTAAACTTTATATTTTGAAATCATTCTAAACAAACATAAGTTGAAAAAATAGCACAAATAATTCCCTTTACCCAAATCAACTATTGTCGTAATTTGCTACTTCTGTGCTCTTTTTCCCAATACCTGATAGATAGATAAATAGATAGATAGATAGATAGATGATAGATAGATAGATAGATAGATAGAGATATGTTATTTTCTCCTAAAACTTTTTAACATCTAAATGTCATACTTCATTTCTATTTAACCCATGTCACTTCTATATATCTTTCTTAAGAAAAAGAATATTCTTTTACCTATCCACAGTACAATGATAAGATTCCGAAAATTTAATCCTCTATAATAAAGAGGTAATATGTAAATTGATCATCACACCCTCACAAAATGGCTGCCTTAGACCAGGCTGGCAGGGGGGTTAGTGAGGGACAACCAAACGACTGATCAGCAGGCGGTGTGCGGCGACCAGGCCAGTGAGGGAGCCATGAGGGGCAATCAGGCCAGCAGGGGGGGCAGTTGGGGGTGACCAGGCCAGTGTGGGGGGGGGTAGTTAGGGGTGACCAGGCCGGCAGAGGGGTGCAGTTGGAGGCGACCAGGCTGGTGGGATCAGTGAGGGGCGACTAGGCTGGCAGGGGGAACAGTTGGGGGTGACCAGGTTGGCAGGGGGAGCAGTTAGGGGCAACCAGGCTGGCAGAGGGGGGTAGTTAGGGGCAGCCAGGCTGGAAGGGGGGGCAGTAAGGGTGACCAGGCCGGTGGGCTGGGCAGTTAGGAGCAACCAGGCGGGCACGGGGGCCAGTTAGGGGTGATCAGGCAGGCAGGCAGATAAGGGATTAGGAGCCAGCAGTCCAGGATTGTGAGAGGGATGTCCATCTGCCGGTTTAGGCCCAATCCTTGGGTTCAGGCCTAAACCAGCAGTCAAACATCCCCCAAGGGTCCCGAATTGGAGAGGGTGCAGGCTGGGCTGAGGGTACCCCCTGCCCCCGTGCACAAATTTTGTGCACCGGGCCTCTAGTATTGATATAAAACTGTTATGTTATACAGCCCACTTTCCTGTCCTTTATAGCTCCTTTTTTTGGTACAGAAAGTCAACTTATGCCGTAACCAGTTTGGCTCAGTGAATAGAGCGTCGGCCTGCGGACTGAAAGGTCCCAGGTTCGATTCCGGTCAGGGGCATGTGCCTTGGTTGCGGGCACATCCCCGGTGGGGGTGTGCAGGAGGCAGCTGATTGATGTTTCTAGCTCTCTATCTCTCTCCTTTCCTCTCTGTAAAAAATCAATAAAATATATTTAAAAAAAAAAAAAAAAAAGAAAGTCAACTTAATATGAACAAGTTTCTCAAGCTTTCTCTGACTTTGAAGGTATAGACATTTTGGAAGAACATAGGCCAAGTGCTTTTCTGTATGAATTTTCTGGTGTTTCCACAACATAAAATTCAATTTTCAAACATTTTGGGCTGGAATACTACATAGGGAACCTTATGTGTTTTAGGGGATATCAAAACTTGTGAACCATGATTTCCATTTGCCTCTTACTAATTATATTAATTTGGATCATTTGGTTAAAACTTTGTCCAATAGCTCCAGTGTCATTTTGTAATTATAGTTGAGTGTCATTCACAGTAGTTATATTCTATAAAGTTTCTGCAAATTCTGAGTGTTGCTCCCAGAGGAAATGCTGGATTAGATTCCTATGAGCCTCTAGACACAAAATTTTCATCAAATAGTTAATATATAATCTGTTTTTGCTGTTGTTTAAATATATGTTATTTAATATATATATTTATTCTTTAGCATTAAACTTTAACAGCATTATAACTCATGTCTAATGAAGCATATCTAACAAATTTTCTCTGTAAGGCTTATCACATCGTTCTCACACTTAGGAACACTGGGAAAGACATCATTGCTATGTTTTGGAGACATTTTAAAAAGCAAAAAAACTAAGAAATATAAAAATAATCAACAAAAAGCACAAACATGCAAAGACCTGACATCAAAAAGGACACTTGTTTAAAGTATGAGAGTTAAAACAAGAAGGCAGAGTGTGACCTCCTTCAACCTTAGCTGAGAACATGCACATTGTGTGACTGATTTTACACTCCTATGAGTGTTTCCATGAATGACCCAGAAAGTGCTGTGAGTATTGAATTCCAGTTTACAAATGAAATTTTAAAAGGTTTTTAAAAATATATACAAGTAAATTTAAGCAATGTTTAACATTCTCACCAGTGAGTTGGGTAGTTGTGCCACAAGATGTAAAGCAGATTATTATTTGTGGAGGATACGAGGTAATGGGTGCAGGACGACCTCAAGTCAGCACCAATGCTGCAAGTCAGCACTCTCACAGGGATGGAGTTTGTTTCCCAAGTATATAAAAAGGTCTGGACAGAGCAAAAAACACTCCAAGGTAAACGGTAAAACCATGCTAAAAGACAAAAGAGTGGAAAGTAAAAATAATTGGTATAATTTATTTTTTCAATACATAACCCTAATCTGTAGTATTTGAATTTTTGCAGTAAATATACAAATAGGTGAGGTAGAAGTGTAATTGCTGGTGTGGATTAATGGTGTTATCCACCATTATTTCACTTATTTTTTTTGTTTGTTTGTTTTTTAGTTCACTTGTTTTACTATCAGCATGGAGAAAAATAGTCAATTCAAGTGTGACTAAGATATTAATGGTCAAACTAGAATTGGAGGTTTCAGTGCTACCTCATGAAACTCTACTTTTTACTGGAGTGTGCATAAGTTTAATTTAAAAAAATCTCAGCTTCTAAGATGCCAATTTCAGTGTCCAGTTAAAATGGGAAATATTCTAATTTTTCAATTAATTGGGCATGTAATATTTTAATTTTCTCTTGATATGTTGACTAGACCCTACAACTTTAAATAGCTATATTAGAGTAATGAGTAGAAAATTTAAGGGTCATAGTATTATATGATACTCAATTCCAGTTTATAACAAAGAAGAAATAAATAATAAAGAATAAAGAAAAATAATTAAAAATAAAGAAACACTATGGATGTGATTCTGTCAACATATATATCATTTAAAAGTCATTATGGATAGCAATTTGTTTAGATGAGGTTCTCTATTGACCTAATATAAATTAGTTTCTATCTTTGTAAATGTTTAACTTACTAATCATTTATTAACATCTACTACATGGATGATTAAAAATCATATCCCTATTGTAAACACAAGGACTAATAAGCAGTCTAGGTCTATTGAAGGGAAGCCATAGCCCTGTTTGGGTAAGTACTTGTACTCAATAAACTCTTAAGTTCTATATAAATGGTATTTTAAAAGATATGCTTTGACTTCCTCTTTCAAATTATTCCTTGTTCTAGGACAAGCCTACAGCAAATAGAAAAGGAACGTGGTAAACAGAATTTGCTTTTTGGTTTCTTTATTAAAAGACTAGAGGCCCGGTGCACAAAAATTTGTGCACTCGGGAGGGAAGGGGGGGTCCCTCAGCCCGGCCTGTGCCCTCTCACAGTCTGGGACCCCTCAGGAGATAACGACCTGCTGGCTTAGGCCTGCCCCCGGGTGGCAGAGGGCAGGCCCAAACCCTAGGTGCAGCCCCTGGTCACGCTCAGGGTAGGGCCGATTGGGAGTTGGGGCACCGCCCCCTGTCACACTCAAGGCAGGTCGATGGGGAGGTTGCGGCGCCACCCACTGTCATGCACAGAGCAGGGCCAATCAGGGGGTTGGGGCGCTGCCCCCTGTCACGCACAGAGCAGGGCCCATCAGGGGGTTGGGGAGCTAACCCCTGTCACACACAGAGCAGGGCCGATCAGGGGGTTGAGGAGCTCCCCCCTGTTACTCACAGAGTAGGGCGGATAGGGGAGTTAGGGCACCGCCCCCTGTCACACACAGAGCAGGGCCGATCAGGGGGTTGAGGAGCTCCCCCCTGTTACTCACAGAGTAGGGCGGATAGGGGAGTTAGGGCACCGCCCCCTGTCACACACAGAGCAGGGCGGATCAGGGGGTTGGGGCGCCACCACTGTCACACTCAGGGCAGGGTGGATGGGGAGGTTATGGCTCTACCCTGTCACACACAGAGCAAGGCCTGTGGGGGGAGGGGGGGTTGGGGCGCCGCACCCTGTCACACACAGAGCAGGGCCGATCAGGGGGTTGGGACGCTGCACCCTGTCACACACAGAGCCGCAGGGAGATCAGGGGGTTTGGGTGCTGCCCCCTGTCACGCTCATCTGGTGCCAGGAGGCCTCTTGGCTCCGCTGATCCCGGTGCTGGGAGGCATATTACCCTTTTACTATATAGGATAGAGGCCTGGGAGCCGGCTGGTTTGCCCTGAAGGGTGTCCTGGATCAGGGTGGGGCTCCCCACTGGGGTGCCTGGCCAGTCTGGGTGAGGGGCTAAGGGCTGCCTTCAGGCTGGCGATTGACCGAAGCTCCAAACCTCTCCTTTTTTTCTTTTCTTTTTTTTTTTTTTTTTTTTTTTTTTATTCTGGGCCAGCTTTAGCTCTGGCTCTAGCTCTGAGGCCTCCGCTGCTGGTTTGTTTGCCATACTATAATCAAAACAATGTATAACTTCAGCTCTGAGATCCCGGCAGGCTATATTTGTTACAAAGTTTCAAACTGCCGGCTGAGAGGCCGGCAGCGCAGGCGGTGGGGGGAGGGGGGGGAACGTTGGAGTCTGCAGTCACTGGAGCAAGCAAGCCTCATGTTCGCTTCCAGCTGCCTGGCTGCCAGCCGCCATCTTGGCTGACAGTTAATTTGCATATACTCACTGATTATCCAATGAAAACGGTAGCGGTCGTACGCTAATTACCATGTTTCTCTTTTATTAGTGTAGATAAGAGAAAAGTTGAGCTTTTATATGTAGAAGAGACCTGCTTGACAATTTCAAAGAAGATGAATGGAAATCTGGAGTCCATAAATCACTGAAATGTTTTCCAGTTTGAGGAATTATAACACATGGCAATAATGTAGCTTTGGTAATGAGAAATCTTACACATCTTTTTCTAGGATTTGACTGTTTAGGTCACACTTTCTATAATAATATTTTTAATGTGGAATTACTAATCAATGAGCATAAAGTTTCAGTTAAGCAAAATAAATATACTCTAGAGATCTGCTATTTAACATGATATGTGGGGGCAAAAGTAATGTATTGTACACTAAAAAGTTTATTAAGAGAGTTGATCTTACATTGTGTTCTTACTATAATAAAATAAAATAAAATAAAATAAATAATGAAACTGTAAGATTAACTAATCACAGCTTTTTGCTGCTTGATTACATTCAGAACATAAATACCTAAAAGGACACCCAAATGGTCTGTCCAGCATGGCTTAGTGGTTGAGTGTCCACCTATGAACCAGGAGGTCATAGGTTTGATTCCTGGTTATGGCATATGCCTGTGTTGTGGGCTCAGTACCCAGTGTGGGGCATGCAAGAGGCAGCCAATCAATGATTATCTCTCATCATAGATATTTATATCTCTATCCCTCTCCCTTCCTCTCTGAAATCTATTTTAAAAAATCTTTTTTTTTTTTTAAAAAAAAGGACACCCTAATGAATATTCTGAGAAAAATTTCTTGAGATACCAGAATAGAAGTTAATTTCTTTTTTATTAATTAAGCCAAATATAGAAATGTCTAATTGCCAAGATATTCACTCCACATGGAGCCTCCAAGATTACGTTTTCTTTATTCAATCTCAGTTAAAACTGGGGGCATGCCGTAACCGGTTTGGCTCAGTGAATAGAGTGTCGACCTTCCAACTGAAAGGTCTCAGGTTTGATTCCGGTCAAGGGCATGTACCTTGGTTGTGGGCACATCCCCAGTGGGAGGTGTGCAGGAGGCAGCTGATCGATGTGTCTCTCTCATCAATGTTTATAACTCTCTATCTCTCTCCCTTCCTCTCTGTAAAAAATCAATAAAATATATTTTAAAAAATTATAAAAAAAAACTGAGGGCATGCTATAGAATTAGAATGGGCTGTCAGCAGTTATCACACATACCATTAGATTGTCTTCTCAAATACCCTGATGTGTCTCTTAGCTGATGTAATTTTCTTCTGCACAGAAAAACCTTTTCAGGATCCAGTAAATAACAGAACTTGGCACATATCTTCTAAACATAGGGTAAAGGCAAAACATACCTATAAGTAAAATAATTTCAGTTTTTAATTAATAAAAATTTGCCTTCTTTTTCATCTTAATCTTGTAGAAATTCAAAATTTCAAACTCTGAGGGGTGTGTGGGGGGGGTAATAACAGACTTTGAGTTAAGTAAAATCCTCAGGAAAACAAAGTTCAATGTCCTGAGTTTAAAATATGCTCTAGAATTTCCAGCTAAAGAGAGCCAAAGAGAGAATGTCTCCCAGTAGGTAGGGAAGTGACAGGTGTGGTGTGCAGATCTGGAACTGGATTTTGGCAGCTTTCTTTCCTAGTCATGGGAGATGGATTCTTTCCTATAGTGAAAATATACTCAATGACAGTCAGCCAAAATGTTACAAATATCCATTAAGTACAAGCACATACTCTTGACTATGTAATGGTTTGTTGTGGGAATTAGAGGAATAACAATTTAGTTTCTCACTGTGCAAACATAAATTTCAGTTGAAGAACTTTCTCAAATTTAGTTTCAGAATGCCAACAGTGACAAGAAACCTGCCCAAAGTTTCCCCTTTTATAGGCATTCTCATTATTGGAGGGGTTGTAATTGTAGCCATGTGGTTCATATTGAATTTTGCATATGTGATTCACATTGAATTTGACAAGTCATGTAGTGATTAAAGACTGGAATGCTTTGACAGCTGGGTGAGTGAGCATGAATATCAATTTCCTTGTAACTCTCCATGATAAGGAGAGCCTGGAAAATGACTAGGCTCCAGTATGGGGAGTTTTTAGCATCAGTGCACAAGGCTGAAAGGACTGACAGTTCTCACCAAGACAGCACCTGGGATGGCAGATACACTGAACAGTTCCACTACTTTCTAGTCTTTCCCTAGTGTTGTTTTCCTGTAACAACAAAATTAAAACTGAGTTTTTGCAACCTTGGAATGTAGGTATCAAATTAGTTCAGGTCAAATGAGGGGTTTGAATACAGCCTCATATAAAAAATATATATGTATTTACATATACATATACTTTCTTGTGAAGAGATATCACATTGTCAAAGCTATTATATCGGTGAGCAAAACTTAAGGATGGGAGAATTACATAGTGTTCTAATCCCTATTCATTTTTATTCAACTTCAAGCAATCACTAAGATAATTGTTTTATCAGTTTTTTCTACTTTTAGCATAAATTAGATTTTATTTTCATTTAACTTATGTCTTTGTTAATTATATAATTTATTTTGCTGGTGCTGATTGATTTTCAGGGTTTTAGAAAGCATGGTACTAAAAACTTCAGGTTTAAAATTAACGCTATTTATAAGGGAAAGGAATGATTCTACAAGTTGTTTCCATGTATGTGTGAATAAATTTGTTTACAGTTAACATTAAAAATAATTTTTCAGTAGAACTAGTATGTTCTAAGGGTGGTTGAACCCATGGAATACAAATCAAAGAAACCAAAGTGGAAAGTTCAGAGAAGGAACATAATAAACTTATGATAAATTAAGTAAATATTATTTACAATATTAAAATCCATATCATATATAAGACAAACTTTGTTGACTTGATGTGTAGTTGTATGCACTATGAGGAACACTCAAATTTTTAACCTACACCTTTTTAATATTTTAGGCTTGATATAAAATGTCCTTACCTTAAGGTGCATCTCACTGAAAGAATTATAAGTAAATATTGCATATGCTAAGTTGACAATTTGAAAAATGTAATTTTTTATAATTTTGTTTTATCAATTTTCAAAATAGTAAGATGGTGCCTAAGCAACCTCCAATGATAACTAATTGTGTGTGTTTTTATGTGTTTTGGTATCATTATGAGCTCATATGTATCTTTTTTCAAGTAGACTTCATATCTTTTTATTGCTGAACTAGAGGCCTAGTGCACGAAATTCATGCATGGGGAGGGTGTCCCTCAGCCCAGCCTTCACCCTCTCCAATCTGGGACCCCTCAGGGGTTGTCCGACTACCGGTTTAGGTCTGATCCCATAGATCGGGCCTAAACCGGCAGTCAGACATCCCTCTCACAATCCGGGACTGCTGGCTCCTAACCACTCTCCTGCCTGCCTGCATGATTGCCCCTAACCGCTTCTGCCTGATCACCCCCTAACCACTCCCCTGCCAGCCTGATAGATGCCTAACTGCTCCCCTGCTGGCCTGATCATTCCCCAATTGCCCTCCCGTGGCAGCCCAGTCACCCCCAACTGCCCTCCCCTGCCGGCCTGGTTACCCCCAACTGCCCTCCCCTGCAGGCCTGGTCCCTGTCAACTGCTCTTCCCTGCCAGCCTGGTCACCCCCAACTGCCATCCCCTGCCAGCCTGGTCATTCCTTACTGCCCTCCCCTGCTGGCCTGATCGCCCACAACTGCCTCCCCTGACAGCCATCTTGTGCCCACATGGGGGTGGTCATCTTGTGTGAGGGTGTAAAAGTCAATTTGCATATTACCTCTTTATTATATAGGATGATATTCCATTGTATGAATATTCCACACATTGTTGATAGTTGTTTGGATTGTTTTGGTTTTTCAGCTATTATGAATAATGCATCTATGAATATCCATGTACAAGTTATCATGTATACTCATAGTTTTATTTTTATTGGATACATAACTACTTTTGAAATTCTTAACTTATATGATAACTCCAATTTTAACATTTTGAGGAACTGCCAAACTGTTTTCCAAAGTGGCTGTCTATTTTCCATTTCTAACAGCAATGACTAGGTTTCCAATTTTCCAGTTTCTCTACATCCTTGCCAATGCTTATTATGTCTGCTTTTTTTTCATTAAAGCTACTTTATTTGTAAGTGATATAACTGGTTTTGATTTGCCTCAACAAAATGATAAATGCTGCTAATTGTCTTTTTGTGTGTGTTTACTTCTAATCTATATATCTTCATTGCAGAAATGTCTATTCAAATATTTGGTCCACTTTTGTAATTGTATTGTATTTTATTATTGAGTTGTAAGAGCTTTTTGTAATCTATATAAAAGTCCTTTATCATCTGTATGACTTTCAAATATGTTCTCCCAGTCTATGGGTTGTCTTTTTATTTTCTTAATTATGTCATTTGAAGCACAATATTTTTAAATTCATCAGTTCAGTTTACTTATTTTCCTTTTATTGCTTGTGTTTTTTTTTGGTGTTGAATCTAAAAAATTATCACTTTACCCAAGATCATGAAGACTCACTCCTGCATTTTCTTCTAAGAGTTTTATAGTTTTAGCTCTTACATTTAGATATGAAATCAATCATTCTTTCAAGGAACCCTAGACCCTGGTTTCTTTCAGTGGCAAATATTTAGAGACTGGGTGATAGGGGTACAGACTGCTACAGAGTTTTTATGACTGGTTTTCCAGTGGACAAAGTCAGGAAGTAAATAAATAAATAAATAAATGTGAATTTGAATTACTACTTATATTTCAAACTTAAGATTATATATATGTACTTAGTTTCTATTACTTTATAACTTTATCTGTTTTCTATATCTCAAAATTATGATTTCCAATATTAAAATAATTATTTATTTCATTTATTTTTAAATATACCTATAAAATTTTCAAAATTAAAATACAAATATTACCATTCAAATTAAGAATACTGAATAAAGTTGAAGATTTTAATATCCTAATCCTGGCATGTGACCTGAATGGAAATTTAACTAGCAATGTCTTAGTGCATGGATTGACGCTCAACCAACTGAGACATACTGGCCAGGGCTCAGTGGGTAGAGACAGGTAGCCAGCAGGTAAAGACAGGTGGTGGCAAATCTTAGGGTACCTCGACCTTTTGCTGACCTGCCCCCAAGCCAGTGCTTGTAAAAACCAGGCGTGGTATACAGGTGGTCCTTCTAGCATGCAACCAGGTCCAACAGAGGTAGCCACGCACTGTGGATTGTTTGTAGCTCCAAACAGGTTGCTCAGGGCCAGTCACAGACAGCATCTGACATTGGCCTGCACCAGAGTCCTTCCCCATAGGCCCAGAACCAACACACACAGTGGCCAGATTTAGACAACATCAGAACCAGATCCAATAACTTCAAAAGCAGTATATCCAAAGGGAGATCTAGGCAGGCACCAGATCCTGCTGAGACAAACTTCTGCTTTATGTTGTCAGCATCTGCATAGCAGTTCACATGCTATAGGTGGTGTTGAGTCTCACAGTAAGCCAGCCTGGGGGTCAATCCAGCATGAATGATTCAATATTAATCAAGACTCAATTACAACAGAAGGGCCCCCAAGGAACATTCTTGGAGCACCTGGGTCAGGTGACCAAGGAAAATGCACCACTGGACCCTGTAGGACACCTACTACATAGGACTATACCACCAAGACTGGAAGTCATAACAGATTTACCTAATACATAGAAATAAACACAAAGATGCAACTAAAATGGGGAGACAAGGAAAAATACACCAAATACAAGAACAGGAGAAATCTCCAGAAAAAGAGCTAATTGAAATAGAGGCAAGCAATTATCAGATATATAGTCCAAAGCAATAGTTATAAGAATGCTCTGTAGCATGAAAAAGAGACTTAGAAACCATAAAGAATAGTCAGAAATAAAGAACACAGTATCTGAAATTAAGAATACACTGGAACAGATAAATAGTAGGTTGGATAAAGCAGATAATCAAATCAGCAAGTTGGAAGACAGTGTAGAAAAGAAACACCCAATCAAAGCAGAAAAAAAATTAAATTAAATTTTAATAAATAAATACAGTTTAAGGAATCTTTAGGACAATATGAAGTATAACAGCATCTACATCATAGGGATACCTGAAGAAGAAAAGAGAGAGCAAAGGTTCAAGAACTTTTAACAATAAAGAAAATATTTTTTAAAAAGAACATATTTGAAGAATTAATGGCAGAAAACTTCCCTAACCTGGTTAATGAAAAAGACACACAAGTCAGGAAGCATAGAGAGTCCCAACAAGATGAACCCACAGAAGCCTATATCTAGATAGTTAATTACTTTTACAAGGGAGCTCCAATAAGACTGTCAGCTTCTTTCTCAACAGAGACATTTCAGACAAGAAGGGATTGGCATGACATATTAAAAGTGATGAAAAGAAAGGACCTACAATCAAGATTACTTTACCCATTTAAAATTGATTGAGAAATAAAGAGCTTTCCAGATAAGAAGAAGCTTAAAAAGTTCATTACCACCAAGCCAGTATTACAAGAATGTTAAAGGACTTTTTGAAGAAGAAGAAAAAGAAAAAGAAGAAGAACAACAACAAGAACAACAAGAAGAAGACAACATATGAACATAGTTAAAAGAATAAAATGGCAATAAATACATACCTATCAATAATTACTTTAAATGTAAATTGATTAAATGCTTTAATCAAGAGACACAGGATAGCTAAATGGATTAGAAACCATATATATGCTGTCTACAAGAGACCCACCTCAGAACAGAGGATACACATAGACTAAAATAAAGGATTGAAAAGTTATTTCAGACAAATGGAAAGGAAAAAAAAGCTGTGAGAGTAATACCTATATCTGACAAAATAGACTTTAAAACAAAGGCTATAGTAAGAGACAAAGGACACTATATAATGATAAAGGGATCAATTCAAAAAGAGGCTATAACCCTAGTAAACATTTATGCAGCCAACATAGAAACATCTAAATATGTAAAGCAAATCCTGACAAACATAAAGGAGAGATTGATAGTAATACAGATGTACTAGGGGATTTTAATACCCATTGACATCAATGGATATGTCAAACAAACAAAAAATTAATAAGGAAATCATGACCTTAAATGACACACTAGATCAGATATATTTAATTGATATTTTCAGAGCATTTTAGCCCAAAGTAGCAGAATATACATTCTTTTCAAGTGCACATGGAACATTTTCTAGGATATAACACATGTTAGGACATAAAACAAGTCTGAGTAAATTTAAGAAGATTGAAATTATGTCAAGCAACTTCTCTCAGCATATGGTATAAAAATAAAAATCAATCACAAGAAAAAAAACTGAAAAACACACAAAAACATGGAGACTAAATAGCATGCTTCTAAATTATGAATGGGTTAATAGTGAGATCAAGGAATAAATCTAAATGTACCTTAAAACAAATAAAAATGAGAACACAAAAACCCAAAATCTATGGGATACAGCAAAAGCAGTACTAAGAAGGAAGTTGATAACAATACAGGCTTACTTAAAAAAGAAAAATCCCAAATAACAACCTAACTTTACACTTTAAAGAACTAGAAAAAAAACAACAAACAAATCCCAAAGGGAGTAGAAGAAAAGAATTAAAGATCAGAACAGAGATAAACAAAATAGAGTCTAAAAAAATTACAAAAGATCAATGAAACAAAGGGCTTGTTCTTTGAAAAGATAAACAAGATTGACAAACCTTTAACCAAACTGAGAGAGAGAGAACCTAATTAAATAAAATAAAAAATGAGAGAGATGTAACAATTGACACCAAAGAAATACAAAGGATTCTAAGAAAATATTATGAATAAATATATGACAACAATTTGAACAATATGGATGAAATGGATAAATTCCTTGAAATAAACACTTTCAAAACTGAATCAGGATGACTCAAAGAATCCAGACAGACAGATTACAACATGTGAAACAGAAGAAGTAGTAAAAAAAATCTCCAACAAACAAAAGCCCTGTACCAGATGGCTTCTGTGAATTTTACCAAACCCTCAAAACAAACAAAAACAACAACACACACACACACACACACACACACACACACACACACAAACTAACCCAATTCTTCTCAAACTATTTCAAAAAATTCAAGAGGAGGGAAGACTTCTAAGCTCATTTTATGAGATAAGCATTGCCCTAATTCTAAAACCAGATAAAGAGACTACAAAGAAAGAAAATGATAGGCCAATGTCCCTGATGAACATAGATGAAAAAATCCTCAACAAAATATTAGCAAACTAGTTTCAGCAATAAAATATGAAGATCATACACCATGATCAAGTGGGATTTTTTCTAGAGATGCAAGGTTGGTACAATATTAGTAAATCAATAAATGTGATTCACCACATAAATAAAATCAAGGCTAAAAACCACATGATCGTATTAATGGATGCAGAAAGCATTTGATAAAATCTAGTGGACATGATAAAAACTCTCAGCAAACTGATAATAGAGGGAACATACCTCAAGGCCACATATGAAAAAACCTTCCACTCAGTGGTCAAACACTACCAGAGTTTCTCTTAAGATTGTGAACAAGAATTGGGATGTCTTCTTTTACCACTCTTATTCAACATAGTCCTGGAAATTCTAGCCACAACAATTAGACAAGAAGGAGAAATAAAAGGCATTCAAATTGGAAAGGTAGAAGTAAAACTGTCATTATTTTCAGATGACATGATATAGTACATAGAGAACTATAAAGATTCCACCATAAAAAACTACTAGTATTGATAAATGAATTCAGTAAAGTAGCAGGATACAAAATAAATATGCAGAAACTAGTTTCCTGTTTATACACTAATAATGAACTATCAGAATTGGAAACTAAGAAAACAATCCCATTCAAAATTGCATCAAAAAATAAAATACTTAGGAATAAATTTACCATGGATATAAAGGAACTGTACTGGAAAAATTATAATGTATTGATGAAAGATATTGAAAAAGATACAAGTAAGTGGAAGCAGATACCATCTTCATGGATAGAAAGAATTAAAATGATAAAAATGTCCATACTTCCCAAAGCAATCTATATATTCAATGCAATTCCGATCGAGATACCAATGGTGTGTTTCACAGAACTAGAGCAAATATTCAAAAAGTTTATATGGAACAACAAAAGACCCTAAATAGCCACAACAATTTTGAGAAAGAAAAACAAAGTTGGAGGACTCATGCTACCTGATATCAAACTACTGTACCACAAGGCCATAGTAATCAAAACAACTTTGTACTGGCATGATGAGCCCAGAAATAAACCCATGCCTTTATGGTCAATTAACATTTGACAAAAGAGGCAATAACATACAATGGAATAAAGACAGTCTATTAAATATGTGGCAGTAGGAAAGTTGGACAGATACATGTAAAGAAATGAACCTAGACCACCTTCTTATTACCATACACAAGAATAAACTCAAAACGGATTAAAAACTTAAAAGTGTCACTTGAAATCATAAAAATACCAGAAGAATACATGCATAGTAAAATCTAAGGTATTTCTCATATTAATGTTTTCTGATATAGCTCCTTGGACAAGCTAAACAAAAGAAAAAAATAATCAAATGGGACTATATCAAACTAAAAGATTTTTTTTTTGTACAGGAGAGAAAACCATCAACAAAATTAAAAGACAACTCACTGAAGGGGAGAACATATTTGGCAATGATACATATAATAATGGGTTAATATCCAAAATTTATGAAGAGCTTTTGTAGCTTAACACCAAAAAGCAAACAACTCAATTTTTAAAATGGGAAAATGACTTTAATAGACACTTGGCCAAAGAGGACATTCAGTAGGTCAATAAACATATGAAAAAATGCTCAGCATCACTAATTATCAAAGAAATGCAAATTAAAACCGCAATGAGATGTCACCTCACACCTGTCAATATGGTTATCATCAATAAATCTACAAACAACAAATGTTTGCCAGGAAATAAGGAACCTTCATGCAGTGTGTGAAGGCAGCCACTGTGGAAAACAGTATGGAGTTTCCTAAAACAATTAACAATGAAACTGCTTTCTGACCCAGCAATTTCATTTCTGAGAATGTATCCAAAGAAAACCAAAACTCTAATACAAAAGAGTATATGCACCCCTATCCTATGTTCATTGCAGCGTTATTTACAAGAGCCAAGATTTGGAAGCAGCCCAAGTGTCTATCAGTACAGTAGATGAGTTGATTAAAAACTATGGTACAGTGCAGATAGTGTGGCTCAGTGGTTGAGTGTCAACCTATGAACCAAGAGGTCGCAGTTCAATTCCAGGTCAGGGCACATGCCTCGGATGCAGGCTTGATCCTCAGTGTGAGGTGTGCAGGAGGCAGCCAATTGATAATTCTCTCTCATCACTGATGTCTCTCTCTCTCTCTCTCTCTCTCTCTCTCTTTCTCTCTCTTTCTATCTTCTTTCATCTCTGAAATCAATAAAATATATTAAAAAACAATAACTGTGGTACATTTACATGATGGAATACTACTCAACCATAAAAAGGAAATCTTACACTTTGCAACAACATGGATGAACCTGGAGAGCATTATGCTCAGAGAAATAAGCCAGTCAGGGAAAGACAAGTACCACATGCTTTCACTCATATGTGGAATCTAATGAACAAAATAGAAACTAACAAACAAAATAGAAACAGACTTATTTATAGAGTACAGACTGACAGCTATCAGAGGGGAGGGGGGATGTGGGGCTGTGTGTAAAAGGTAAAGAGATTAAGCAAAAACAAACAAACAAACATACAAACAAAACAAAAACCTAAAACTCATAGATATAGACAATGGTATAGTGATTACCAGAAGGAAATGGAGGTGGGGGAGGTAGAAGAGGGTAAGAGTATATATGAGGGGAAAATGTTGATGGAAGGAGACTTGCCTTGGGGTGATACCAGTAAACACACAGCACAATATACAGATGATTTATTATAGATTTGTGCACCTGAGAGCTATATAATTTTATTAATCAATGTCATCACAATAAATTTAAAAAAACATGTAAAATGAATTAATTAGCACCAAAAGAAAAAAATAAATTGAAACAATTAATCCACATCATTTATGGAACACCTATAAAATATCTAATCTTAAAGAATAGTAACCATCAATAAAATTTAAAAGGTAGAGTATAGTTGTTAATTATACTTTGGGATAAAGAGGTTAAAAATTTAAAAATACTTGAGCCTTTTTATCATATGTCTTTAACAAATAGGAAATTTGGATTTGTAAATAAGAGATCGTTCAATAGGTTTTACTTCAGGACTATTTGCAAATAAGACATAATAGCAACAGCTGTTATTAAACAAACAAACCAAAAGATTTAAAGTTCATAGCTCACTGAGTTTGTGCCACAAATCAAGAGATCAACACACTAATAAATATATTAGCACTTGGTTCATTCTATAGTCAATTGTGGTTAGTAGTCAATACAGACATCAGCAGAATAATATCAAGTTTTAGAAGAAAAAACATATTATATCTTTAGAAACAAAAGGGGAAATAAATACTAAGAATACAATGCAACATAACAACATAATACAAAGTAGTTATACTTTTAAGAACTACATATAATTTACACTCAAACCACAATATATTATAAATATTAAGTCTATTTAACAAACGTTGAATATTGCCATGTACCAGACATTAATTTAAGTGCTCAGAATATCAGGAGCACACAAAACAGATTCTAGGGAGACAGGCAAAAAACAATAGTCATAATAAATCACCAACTATAAAGTATGTTAGAAATTAATAAGTGCTAAAAATGTAATAAAGAGGGTCAAGGGGATTTGGATTGCATGGTTGAGGCTTGTGATTTTAAATATAGTTGTCATGGCAAGTCTCACTGAGAATGAGACATTTGAGCATCCTTGAAGGAGAGACAAATTTTCACTATGTGGCTGTCTGTGTGAGGAGCTTCACAGGCAAAGGTAACAGCTGGTGCACAGGCCCTAAGGCAACAGCATAAGTGGTAAGCTTGAGGAATAGGTAGAAGGCCAATGTGACTATAACAGAATGAGAAGGAAAGGAGGAGATGAAGTCATAGAAATACTAGAAGGCAGGATCTTTAAGGACCTGTAAGTCATTGTAAGTACTTAGCCATGTGTGATGGAAGAAATAGACATTAGAAGGTTTTGAACAGAGGGATAATAAGACCTGAGTTAAGTTTTAATAAAATCACTCAGAAATTTGTTAATACAATGTGGAATGAGGTTAGGCAAAGACAGAAGCAAGAGAGGGATTGTGGAAACTGAAATAATGGGGGAGCTACGAAGGAGGTAAAATTCTTTGATTCTAGATAAAGTTTAATATAGAGTAAATTAGAGGCCTGGTGCATGAAATTCATGCACTGAGTGTGTGGGGGGGGAGGATCCCTCAGCCTGGCCTGCACCCTCTCACAGTTCAGGACCCCTCAAGAGATGTCCCCCTGCCAGCTTAGGCCCGTTCAGGAAATGGGCCTAAGCTGACAGTTGGAAATCCCGCAGTCCGGGACCTCTCGCTCCTTACAGCCCGCCTTCTCACTGCTCCTTACCACTCAGCTCACTGCTCCTTAGAGCTGCCATGGAGGCAAGAGAGGCTCCCGCCACTGCCACTGTGCTCACCAGCCATGAGCCCTATCTTTCTGTGTAGTTGTCTGTGGGCCAACTGCTCTCTTCCTTCTCACTTAGGGCAAGCAGCATGTGAGGGCAGAGTGCACTGTCGTGGAATTCAAAGGGCTGCCCGGAGCTGAAGGGAGGGCCCACGGAGTGAGAGGTGGACACAGAGGATGCTATCTCACCCAATTGTGGGGTGGGCTGGCTGGCCTTAATCTGCCTGACCCCATGCAAGGTGGGACCAAGCAGGGTGTCTGCTTCTCCATTCTCCATCCTTCCATCTGTGACACCTTTCACCCTTGCCAGGCCTCCCCCAAAGTGAGTTCAGCTCAATCTCTGAATGTAAAAGGACACCGGGGGGGGGGGGGGTGCCTTCACTCCAGTGCCCCCTGATTCTCAGCAATAGGACCTGGTCGATAGGACCTAATCTCAGGACGATGACCGCAGCTGCAGAACATAGATCTGTTTCAAGAAAAGTTGGAAATGCAGACTTTAGTATGAGCCCCTATTCCAAAAGGTGGAAGTTTATTCACATTGTGGCAAAGACACCTTCAAGAGTAACATAAGTGGGTAAAGTCAGGGCCAAACCAGGCCATTTCCTCATCTAATCTCTCTGAGGCGCGTAGACAGAACCAAGTCTCAGCTCTTCGCAGGACACTTCCAGGGTTTTTTAAGCCTAAAGGACAGTAGTCTGTTTCCATTCTTGTTCTTTGGGATTTTTTTATCCCAAAGATAAAATGATACGTACATTGGGGCAATCCTCTTGAGATACAATATTCCAGTTGCACCCATGTGATGACGACAGCACCCCTTAGAGGAAGAGAGCCGACAGATGAGGAACAGGAAATTCTGAAAACCAAAGTAATGACAGAGATGCTAAGCCTTTCCTTCACGTGTCTGACACTCCTCTTCAGGCGGCTTGCAGGCTGGGCGTCTGCTGGACCTTTACCACTTGATGTCCTGGCAGGCTGCCCTGGGCCCTGCTAGATGGTGTGTGGTGCCACCTGGGCCCAGGGGGAGTCTAGTCCCCCTCACCCCAGCCACTCCTGGTACAACTCCTGCACATGGGCGCTGGCCTTGGGGGGTCACACCGGGATGGCAGCATAGATGCCTTCCATCTGCCACAGAAGAGCCCTGTCTGCACACCCATCATCTGCCTGGGCCTCACCCCTGCTGCTTAGGCATCCCTGGCGCAGGCCAGGACCTCCACAAAGTGGCAGGGGAACTTGCCCCTCTACAGCTTCAGGAACACTTCTGGATCTTCCGAAAGCCATAAGCAACCTCAAAGCTTAGCAGAACCTCTCTGTCCCTTTCAAGGGTGACCTCCTGGAAGTCTTTGTTCTTCAAGGTGCGGTAGATGAGCACTTCCACGTCCTCATTGAACAGCTCCTTAGCCATGTGCCTGAAGATGTGTGCCAGGTACCCCTCAGAGCTGGCACCCTTGTGGAGCCTCACCTCCTTCTTCATGTCTCCAAACAGAATGTCCACAGTGGGGTCATTCGAGGCGAGGTCATTTTGCTCCATTATCTGGACAATTTCACCTGAGATTAACATGCAGTCAGTGCCTTGGGAACTATGTAAAGCTGTGGGGACCCCATCTTCTCAAAGGGCCTTCAGTTTCTTGTCATAACACAGGGCCACAATGACATGAAAAATCTTGTCTGGGGACAGGTTCTGCCATTTGGTTAAGTAATCCTTCACCAGAGAGCCCATGATCCGCTGGGGAGACTTGGCCATTTAGAGGTGGGGGTGATGGGGTGACCCAGCACATGCTCTGCATATCGGTCCCAACTGGAGCAGGCAGAGGCCAGCATGGGTAGCCAGGGCTCTTCCTCACTGTTGCTGGCAGTACTGACACACAAATTCCTTCTGACTCTCCAGGATGCTGAAGCCCACAGCTATCTTCATGTCAAAGACAGTGCACCCCAAGGCTTTTGAGGAAGCCGCAGAGCCTCTGGATGCATCAGTGACACTGAGGCTGAATTTAGCAGCAAAATAAGGCAGACACTAAGGACACATGGACACTGCTAGTGCTTTGTGCTGTGAGGTATCACATTTCTTAATAAAGTTCAGAACACGGAAAAAGTCCTTGGTGTTCTGTTGAGAAACTTGGACTCCTTCCTCTGTGGTCACATAACTATCACATGCCAGGCAGACACTCACTTGGCATTGGCCAACTTATAAAATTCTCCCTTCTCTCCTGAGCCGGACTCCAGAAACGTTGACTGTGGCATTCTCTTGGTCATCGATTTTTGTTTTTTACTACATTCCTTCTGTTTGCAGTAATCACACTTCATCTGGAGCGGGGTGGGCGGGGGCCGGTTCAAGTGACCTGGAGGAAGCACAGGGAGAGAAGTCAGTAACTGCTGGTCGCCCCTGGCACTGCTGGCAGTATCCTTTCTTCCTTGTGGAGCATCTAGGGAGGGGAAGCGGCCACAATGCCCGAGGCTGAGTTCCAGATGGCCGGCAGTACTGTTGGGATTGTGCCAGCAGCGATGGTCTGTTGGTGCCTGGCCTGTCCTCTTCAGATTCAACCTGCAGGACTACTAAGGGAGCCAGTACAAGGTAGGGGAAGCGGCCTCTGTGCCTGAGGCCGAGTTCCAGATGGCCAGCAGCACTGTCGGGATCATGCTGGAGGCACTGATCCATTGGTGCCTGGCCTGTCTTCTGGAGATCGAAACTACAGGACGACTAACGAAGCCAGTCCCCAGTTCCACCCCACCTCCACCACTGATTGACTGGAGTCTGAGGACCAGGAGGAGGGACCAAGAGGCTTGCCTTCCAGCTGCTCGCCAGTCCCAACACTCACTCTGGTTCCCTGCTAACCATCCCCTGATCAATGGGAGCCTTTGGGCAGGGGAGGGACCAACTGGTCTGCCTTTTGCCCGCTCACCAGTTGCTGCTGCCACGAATTCATTGGAGCCTGAGGGACCCTGGTTCCCCCATTAGCCATCTACTGATCAATGGAGCATGAGGGCCAGGGGATGGACCGGCCGTCCATTTGGTCATTGTGGACCCTGGGTTTTTATATATTAGGATAGTATATTCTACCAAATTGGGGATGGAATGAGAAGGAATAACAGAAATTAAAGATGATCCTGCACAGCAAAAGAAAACATCAACAAAATGAAAAGGGAGCCCACTGAATGGGAAAACATTTTTGCCAATGCTACATTTTATAAGGGGTTAATTTTTAAAATATATGAAGAACTTATACTGCCCAGCCAGTTTTGCTCAGTGATTGACCAATAACCATGAACCAGGAGGTTGAGGTTCAATTCCTGGTCAGGGAATATTCTAGAGTTACAAGTTACTAGCTTGACCTTCAGTATGAGGTGTGTAAGAGGCAACCCATCAATGATTCTCATCATTGGTGTTTCTATCCCTCTGTCCCCCTCCCTTCCTCTCTCTGAAATCAATGAAAACATATTTAAAAAAAGAACTCATACTAGTCAACACCAAGAGGACAAACAACCCAATTTAAAAATTGAAAAAAAGGGCCTGAATAAACACTTCTCCAAAAAGAACATACAGAGGGTCAATTTACATATGAAAAAATGCTCAACTTCACTAGTCATCAGGGAGATGCAAATTAAAATCACAATGAAATATAACCTCACACATGTCAGAATGGCTACCATCAATAAATCAACAAACAACAAATGCTGGTAAGGATGTGGAGAAAAGGGAACCATTGTGCACTGTTGGTGGGAATGCACACTGCTGCAGCCACTATAGAAAACATTATGGAATTTCCAAAAAATTTAAAAATGGAACTGCCTCTTTTTAAATATATTTTATTGATTTTTCACAGAGAGGAAGTGAGAGGGATAAAGATTTAGAAACATCGATGAGAGAGAAACATCGACCAGCTGCCTCCTGCATGCCCCCCACTGGGAATGTGCCCACAACCAAGGTACATGCCTTTGACCAGAATCGAACCTGAGACCCTTCAGTCTGCAGGCCGACACTCTATCCACTGAGCCAAACCAGTCAGGACTGGAACTGCCTCATGACTCAGTGATTCCACTTCTGGGGATATATCCAAAGAAATCCAAAACACTAATTTGATAGAATATATGACTCCTATGTTAATTTTAGCATTATTTGCACTAGCCAACTTTTGGAAGCAACCCAAGGGTCCATCATATATGTCTATATAAAAGCTGCGGTACATTTACACAATGGAATACTACTGGACCATAAAAAGAAAGAAATCTTACCATTTGCAACAGCATGGATGCAGCTGGAGAGTATTATGCTAAGTGAAATAAGATGGTCAGAGAAAACAAGTACCATATGATCTCACTTATATGTGGAATTTAATGAATAAAATAAACTGAAGAATATAATGGAGCCAGAGGCACCGCTACATGGAACAGACTGACAGCTGCCAGAGGGAAGGGAAATTAGGAGATAAATGAAAGAAGGTGAAAGGATTAAGCAATCCTATATAATAAAAGAGAAACATGCAAATTAACGTTCCTTTGCTACGCTCAAGCCACACCCATAAGCCATACCCACCAGCCAATCAGGAGCGAGTATGCAAATTAACCCAACCAAGATGGCGGCAGCCACAGAGCTGGAGCAAACAGGAGGCTTGGGTTGCTCCCGATGATGGAGGAAGCCAAGCTTCCAGCCTGCCCTGGGCTCCGCTCAAGGCTACAAAGTTTCAATTATAGAAGATAAATAAATCCCAGAAAAAAAAAAAGAGGCTGGGAGCTTGGATCTCTGGGGGGCGTGGTCAGCCTGAAAACGACCTTCAGCCCCTCACCCAGGCTTGCCAGGCACCCCAGCAGGATGCCCCCACCCTGAAGGGGCTGTGGGCAGCCTGAAAATGGCCCTGGGCCCCTCACCCAGGCTGGCCACACCCCCAGGGGGTGAGGGTCCCTGCTGGGGGGCTTGGCCAGCCTGCAAACAGCCATCAGCCCCTCACCTAGGCTGGCCAGGCACCCCAGCGGGACCCCCAACCTGATCCGAGACACCCTTCAGGGCAAACCAGCTGGCCCCCACCCTTGCACCAGGCCTCTATCCTATATAATAAAAGGGTAATATGCAAATTGACCCTAATAGCAGAATGAGTGGGAATGACTGGTCACTATGACACACATTGACCACCAGTGGGCAGATGCTTAATGCAAGAGCTGCACCCTGGTAGTCAGTGTGCTCCCACAGGGGGAGCTCTGCTCAGCAACAAGCCAGGCTGACAGCTACCAGCACAGCGGTGGTGCCAGGAGCTTCTCCTGCCTCCTCAGTAGTGCTAAGGATGTCAGAATGCAGCTTAGACCTACTCCCCGCTGGCAAGTTGACATCCCCCAAGGGCTCCTGGGCTGCCAGAGGGATGTCTGACTGCCAGCTTGGGCCCCATCCCCCAGGGAGTGGGCCTAAGCCAGCAGGTGGACATCCCCCGAGGGGTCCCAGACTGCGAAAGGGCACAGGCCAGACTGAAGGAACCCCCCAAATGCACAAATTTTTCTGCACTGAGTCTCTAGTCTATTTATATAAAAACCCTGGGTGTAACGACTGAGGCTTGACCAACTAAAAGAAATTCAGTCCTGCAGGGGTCACCTTGGCAAGAGCTGTGCCCTCCCCAAGCTATTTCCAGTGAGGACGAGGTTTGAGGCAGGAACCCGCCCTCGGAGCATGAACGCACTGAGTCCTGGCTTGCCTTGGCAAGGGCTGCACCCTCCCCGAGTTGTTTCTGACCAGGGCAAGGTTTGAGGTGGTGCCGGGAGCCGGTCCATCCTTGCTGCTTGACACAGTCGCTGCAGAGAAGAAACGTCTGCACAGCATATGTTTCAAAGGACCTGGCGTATATAGCATACTGTTCTTAATATGTTTTACTCCCCTTAGCGCTATGTGTTTTGACCAAGGTCACCTCTCTGAGAAAGGTTGTTTCCCCAGGTGGGAATTTTTCCCTGAGGTTAGGGAGGGGATACAACCCCTTAATTAAGTGCCAGGCAGGTAGTTAAGCTACATAATCTTTACTCCCTGGAATGGAGATAAGAAACACCCTAACCTTTGTAATAGAAATTGACAGGATTAAAATCGACTGGTATAAATATAGATGTAACAAGACAATAAACATCAGATCATCATCAGATCCTAACCAGAACCTAGCCAGAGAACATGGCAAAAGATCCTGGACAGAACCTGGCTACAGAACTTCACTGGAGAACCTAGACAGAACATGGCAAAAGAACCTGGATAGAACCTGGCTAAAGAACCTGGTGACTGAACCTGGCTGGAGAACCTGTAGAACCTGGCTGGAGAACCTAGCGAGAGAACATGGCACCAGAACTTGGTTGGAGATCCTGACCAGAACTTGGTTGGAGTTCCTAACCAGAACTTCGCTGGAGATCCTGGAGGGAGAACCTCGCTATGCTGATGAACTGAAACCAGTTTCCATGTCATTCATTCTTCGCCGACTCCGTCCACACCTCTGGGGACCCCTGGACCCGTTGGGGTTGGACCTCAACAAGGTGGGAAATGGCCATTGGAGCATGGAGGCATATATATATATAAAGTTTTAATACATTATATTAAAGGTCGTGGTGGTACTGTTTTACCCACAGCATCTATAGGAATTGATGCAAATTTACTTCTTGGTGGAAGAATCTTTCATTGCCAATATAAATTACCCATTCCACTAAATGAAACTTCAATTTCTAGACTCGATATAATCAGTGAAGTTTCTAAAACTATTAAAAAGGCCCAACTTCTCATTACTGATCAATGCACCCTGGCATCCAGTCATGCTATAAATGCCATAGACAGATTTCTAAGAAAAATTATGAATTTGAATGTTGTATTTGGTGGGAAAGTTCTCCTTCTTGGAGGATATTTTTGACAATGTCTCAGTATTGTACCACATGCTATGCGATCAGCCATAGTACAAACGAGTTTAAAGTACTGTACTGCTTGGGGATGTTTCAGAAAGTTTTCTCTTACAACAAATATTAGGTCAAAGGATTCTGCTTATAGTGAATGGTTAGTAAAACTTGGAGATGGCAAACTTGATAGCAGTTTTCATTTAGGAATGGATATTATTGAAATCCCAAGTGAAATGATTTGTAATGGATCTATTATTGATCCATTTTGGAAACAGTATATCTGTAGATAATATTAATCCACTTTGGAAATAGTATATCTATAGATAATATTAAAAATATATCTAAACTTGCAATTCTTTGTCCAAAAAATGAGCATGTTCAAAAATTGAATGAAGAAATTTTGGATATACTCGATGGAGATTTTCACACATATTTGATTCCATTAATTCCACAGATGATGCTGAAAAGGAAAATTTTCTCATCAGATTTCTTAATAGTATTACTCCTTCAGTAATGCCGTGTCATAAATTAAAATTGAAAGTGGGTGCAATCATCATGCTATTGAGAAATCTTAATAGTAAGTGGGGTCTTTGTAATGGTATCATATTTATTATCAAAAGAGTACAACATAACATTATCAAAGCTGAAGTATTAACAGGATCTGCAGAGGGAGTGGTTGTTCTGATTCCAAGAATTGATTTGTCCCCATCTGACAGTGGCCTTCCATTTAAATTAATACGACAGTTTCCCATGATGCCAGCATTTGCAATGACTATTAACAAATCACAAGGACAAACTCTAGACAGAGTAGGAATATTCCTACCTGAACCCGTTTTCGCACATGGTCAGTTATAGGTTGCTTTCTCTCGAGTTCGAAGAGCATGTGACGTTAAAGTTAAAGTTCCAAATACTTCATCACAAGGGAAATTAGTCAAGCACTCTGAAAGTGTTTCCACTCTTAATGTGGTGTACAGGGAGATATTAGCATAAGTTTAATCACTTTATCAGTCATTGTTTGCATCACTGTTGTTTTTATATCATGTTTTTGTTGTTTTCATATCATGTTTTTGTTCTTTTTATATCATGCCTCTGTTGTTATATCCTTTTGTTACTGTTTATTTATTAATAAATTTATATATTATTTTCATATACATTTTACTAATTTCCTTTCATCTCTCACACTTCTATTATAGGGAAAGGGCAAAAGCAATATTAATTAATTCTCTTTTAATGTGCATGAATTTAGTGCACTGGGCCACTAGTACATATGTAAAACACATAGACACAGAAACAGTATGGTATTAGCGAGCGTTAAGAGGGTGGGTGGAGTTGGGAAAAGAAGGGGAAAATTAGGATTGAAAGAGACTTTGCTTGGGGTGATGGGCTCATGATGCAGTGTGCAGATGATGTTTTCTTGAATTATACACTTGAAACCATTATGGTTTTGAGAATCAATGTCACCCCAATAAATTCAATAAAAAACAAACAAAACATAATCCCAAAAGTTTTTGTTTGATCAACAGAAATGGAGTTGCCACAGAATTTGAGATGGGAATGGCTATAGGTACAGCAGTTTTAAGGAAGGGGATAATGATATTGGTTTGGGGCCAAATGTAAACTGGATCTTAATGTTAAAATAATACATAGCCTCTAGGATCAAATTTTCAATTAAAATGTACTTTAAATCAAAGACTATGTCTCTCAGCTTTTAAAATCTCACAAAATATCTTGCACAGGTCATCGCACGCAGAGTATGTAATAAGAATACTTGCTGAATGAATTAAATGTACTCAGTTCTTGCAAATTGCTCATCCTCCCAATACTCTGTGTAAAATATATAAATATAGCTTCTCTCAAATCATTGTTTAACATTTTGTTTATCCACTATTATAACCAAAGAAACATTTTTAATGGATAAAATAGCCAAACTGATATTTCTAATATAATATAAAGGTAATATGCAAATTAACCCTCACACCTTCACAAGATGGCTACCTACGACCCTGCCAGCAGGGGGTTAGTCCAACCCCAGCAGGTCCAGGGGTTCCCAAAGGTGTGGACAGAGTCAGGGAAGAAGAAATGACACGGACACAGCGTTCAGTTGATCAGCAGCCTAGCCAGGTGCTCTAGTCAGGTTCTCCAGCCAGGTTCTGTCTGTATTCTCCTGTTACATCTGTATTTATACCAGTTGATTTTAATCCTATCCATGCTATTCCAAAGGTTAGGGCATTTGTTATCTCCATTCCAAGATCACTACTCTATTATTCTGTTAAGCTACAAGGAAGTAACTGAAGGAGATTATCCTAAGTAAAGATTATGTAGTTTAAGTGTGATTGTAGTTAAAGTGATTAACTACCCGCCTGGCACTTAGTTAAGTCCTGTTAATCCCTAACTCCAGGGGAAAATCCCCACCTGGGGAAACAACCTTTCTCAGAGAGGTGACCTTGGTTAAAACACATAGCGCTAAGAAGGGGAGCAAACATATTAAGGACAGTATGCCATATACACCAGGTCCCTTGAAACATATGCTATGCAGATGTTTCTTCCCTGCAGCGACTGTGTCAAGCAGCAAGGATGGACCGGCTTCCAGCAGACGACCAAACGACTAAACAGCAGGCTGCTTGGGTCAACCACACTGGTGGGGGCGGGGGGGAATGACGGGAGACCAGGCCAGGAGAAGGGGCAGTGGGGGTGACCAAGCCAGCAGGGGGGCAGTTGGGGGTGACCAGGCTGGCAGGGGGGTAGTTAGGGGCAACCAGGCTTGCATGGGTGGACAGTAAGAGGAAACCATGCTGGTGGGGGGGCAGTTAGGGGTGACCATGACAGCAGGCAAGCAGGTGAGCTATAAGGAGCCAGCAGTCCAGGATGGTGAGAGGAATGTCCAACTGCTGATTTAGGCCAAATCCCCTGGATTGGGCATAAACAGGCAGTTGGATATCCCCCAATGGGTTCCAGATTGGAGAAGGTGCAGGCTGGGGTGAGGGGACACACTCCCCCCACCCCCCCTGCCATGCACGAATTTTGTGCACCAGGCCTCTAGTATAACAAATAATATTTATTTATTTATTTATTTATTTATTTATTTTAATTTAAATTCTTTATTGTCTAAAGTATTACGAGTGTCATTTTTTCCCCATTGACCTCTCCCCAGAGACCCACACACCCCAGCACATGCCCTCATCCCCCTACTGTCTGTGTCCATTGGTTATGCTCATATGCAAGCATACAAGTCCTTTAGTTGATCTCTTACCTTCTCACCCTCCCCTTCCCACATAGATTGGACAGTCTGTTCAATGCTTCCATGTCTCTGGTTCTATTTTTGTTCATCAGTTTATGTTGTTTATTATATTCCACAAATAAGTGAGATCATGTGATATTTATCTTTCTCTGATTGGTTATTTTGATTAGCATAATGCTCTCCAGTTCCATCCATACTATTGCAAATGGTAAGAATTCCTTCTCTTTTTTTCGACAGCAAAGTATTCCATTGCGTAGATGTACCACAGTTTTATAATCCACTCATCTGCTGATGGGCACATAGGCTGTTTCCAAATCTTAGCTATTGTAAATTGTGCTGCTATGAACATAAGGGTGCCTGTATCCTTTCTGATTGGTGTTTCTGGTTTCTTGGGATACATTCCTAGAAATTGGATTATGTGTTCAAATAGGAGTTCCATTGTTAATTTTTTGAGGAAACGCCATACTGTTTTCTACAGTAGCTACACCAGTCTGCATTCCCACCAACAGTGCAAGAGGGTTCCTTTTTCTCCAGAGCCTCTTCAGCACTTGTCATTTTTTGATTTCTTTATGATAGCTATTCTGACAGGTGTGAGATGGTACCTCATTGTTGTTTTGATTTGCATCTCTCGGATGATTGGTGACTTTGAGAATGTTTTCATATGTCTCTTGGCTTTATGTATGTCCTCTTTCAAAAAGTATCTATTTAGGTCCTTTGTCCATTTTTTGATTGGATTGTTTATCTTTTTTTTGTTAAGTTGTATAAATTAACATATATAAATTTTGGAGATTAAAACCTTATCAGAGATAATAACAATGGCAAATATGTTCTCCCATGCATTGGGCTCTCTTGTTGTTTTGTTGATGGTTTATTTTGCTGTGCAGACACTTTATTTTGATGTAGTCCCATTTGTTTATTTTCCTTTTAGTTTCCATTGTCCTAGGAGCTGTATTGGTAAAAATATTACCAAAACATATGTCTGCTATTTTGCTGTCTATGGCTTATTCTAAGATTTTTATGGTTTTCAGTCTTAAGTTTAATTCCTTTATCCATTTTGAGTTTATTTTTGTGTATCGTGTAAGCTGGTGGTATATATATATTTTTTTGCATGTATCTGTCCAGTTTTCCCAACACCATTTATTGAAGAAACTGTCTTGACTCTATTGTATGTTCTTACCTCCTTTGTCAAATATTAGTTGAGCATAATGGCTTGGGTTGATTTCTGGGTTCTTTGTTCTATTCCATTGGTCTATATGTCTGTTCTTGTGCCAGTACCAAGCAGTTTAAGAGTGCCTTTGTAATATAGCTTGATATCTGTTATTGTGATTCCCATCAACTTTCTTCTTCTTTTTCAAAATTGCTTCAGTTATTTGGAGTCTTTTTTTTATTTCAGATGAATTTTTAAAGAGTATTTCTAGGTCTTTGAAATATGTCATTGGTATTTTAATGGGAATTGCATTGAATCTATAGATTGCTTTGGGTAGTATGAACATTTTAATGATGTTGATTCTACCAATCCATGACCATGATATATTCTTCCATATATTTATGTCTTCCTCTATCCTATTTTTAGCATCCTGTAATTCTCTGAGCACCGGTCTTTTAAGTCCTTTGTTAAATTTATTCCTGGGTATCTTAATTTTTTGTTGCAATGGTATATGTGATTTTTTTTTTAGTTTCTCTTTCTGTGAGTTGATTATTGATGTACAAAAAAAGCCACAGATTTCTGGGTGTTAATTTTGTAGCCTGATATATTGCCGAATTCATTTATTAATTCTAGTAGTTTTTTGATGGAGTCTTTAGGGTTTTCTATGTACAGAATTATGTCATTTGCAAATAAAGACAGGTTTACTTCTTCTTTCCAAATTTGGATATTTTTTTATTTCTTCTTCTTGTCTGATTGCTATGGCTAACAATTCCAGTACTATATAGAACAGGAGCAATAAAAGTGGGCATCTCTGTCTTGTTCCTGTTTGTAGAGGAAATGACTTTAGTTTTTGTCCATTGAGTATGATGTTGGCTGTAGGTTTGGATATAAGGCTTTTATTATGATGAGTTATGATCTTTCTATTCCCACTTTGCTGAGAGTTTTTATCAAGAAAGGGTGTTAGATTTTGTCAAATGATTTTTCTGCATCAATTGATATGATTATGTGATTTTTGTCTCTCAATTTGTTTATGTGATGTATCAAATTTATTGATTTGTTGATATTGTACAAGCCTTACATCTCTGGAAAAATCCCACTTGGTCATGGTGTATGATCTTTCTAATGTAATGCTGGATCTGATTTGCTAGAATTTTATTGAGGATTTTAGCATCTATGTTCATTAGGGATATTGGCCTGTAATTCTCTTTCTTTGTAGTGTCTTTATCTGGTTTTGGGGTTAGGGTAATACTGGCTTCACAGAAAGAGCTTGGAAATGTGCCTTTCCTCTTGAAAGTTTTGTTATAGTCTGAGAAGGATTGGTTTTAGTTCTTCTTTGAATGTTTGGTAAAAATCCCCTTTGAAGCAATCTGGTCAAAGGCTTTTGTTTGCTGGAATTTTTTTGATTACTGTTTCAATTTCAAAGCCTATTCAGGTTTTTTTATTCTTCCTGATTGAGTTTTAGAAGCTTGTATTTTTTCTAGGAATATGTCCATTTCATCGAGGTTGCCCAGTTTGTTGGAGTGGAGTTGTTGGTAGTATGTTTTTACAATCCATTGTATATCTGAAGGGTCAGTTGTTACGTAACATCCTTCTTATCTGATTTTGCTTATTTGGGTCCTCTCTCTTTGCTTCTTGGTGAGCCTGGCTCACCAATGTTGTTTATCCTTTCAAAGAACCAGCTCTTGGTTTCATTGAACTTTTGTATTTTTTTTCAGTCTCTATGTCATTTATTTCCGCTCTGTTCTTTCTTATTTCTTTCCTTCTACTTACTTTGGGCTTTTCTTGTTGCTCTATTTCTAATTATTTAAGTTTCAGGGTTACATAATTTATTACCATGTTTTCTTGTTTTTGAGGTAGGTCTGTAGAGCTATGAACTTCCCTCACAGGACTGCTTTCACTGTGACCCATAAGTTTTGGATTGTTGTGTTTTCATTGTCATTTGTTTCCAGGATGCTTTTTATTTCTTCTTTGATCTCTTTGGTAACCCAATCATTGTTTAATAGCATGCTATTTAGCCTCCAAGTGTTGGTTTTTTATTGTTTTTATTATAGTTGATTTCTAATTTTATGTCATTGTGATCTGAGAAGATGCTTGTTATGATTTCTATCTTTTTGAATTTGAAGAGACTTTGCTTGTGTCCTAATAAGTGGTCTATCTTTGAAAATGTCCCATGTGCACTTGAAAAGAATGTGTATATTGTAGCTTTGGGGTGAAGTGTTCTGAAGTTGTCAAATTAAGTCCATCTGATCTAGTGAGTCATTTAGGATTGCTGTTTCTTTGTGGATTTTTTGTTTAGAGGATTTATCCAGTGGTGCCAGTGTGGTATTGTATTGTTGTCGATCTCTCCCTTGATATCTTTTAGAAATTGTTTTATGTATTCGGGTTCTCCTGTATTGGGTGCATATATATTTACCAGAGTTATATCCTCTTGTTGTATTGCTCCCTTTTAGTATTATGAAGTGACCCTCCTTATCTCTTGCTATGGCCTTTATTTTGAAGTCCATTTTGTCACATATAAGTATTGCAACCCCAGCATTTTTCTCATTTATATTTTCCTGAAAAAAAAATTTTTCTATCCCTTCACTATCAGCCTGTGAATACTTTGTTCTGAGGTGGGTCTGTTGCAGACAGCAAATATATGGGTCATGTTTTCTCATCCATTCAGCTAACCTATGTCTTTTGATTGGAGCATTTAATCCATTTACGTTTAATGTTATTATTGATAAGTACTTGTTTGTTGCCATTTTTATGCTTTATGTTTGTGTTCCTTCTTGCCTTTCTGTCTCTGTTCTTTTTTTTTTCTTTTTTACAGCAGTCTCTTTCTTGCATTGCTGGCTATGTGGTAATAAACTCTCTTAGCCCTTTATTGTCTGTGAAGCTCCTGATTCCACCTACAATTTTGAATGATAGCCATGCTGACTATAGTATTCTTGGATTCAGTCTCTTGTGTTGCAACCCTTTGTATATTTCATTCCATTTCCTTCTGGCATGGTATGTTTCTGTTGAGAAATTAGTTGATATTCTAATGGGTGATCCCTTGTAGGTAACTTTCTGTCTCTCTCTGGCAGCCTTTCAGATTCTAACTTTGTGTTTGATGTTGGCCAATTTAACTATGATGTGTCTTGGTGTTGGTATTTTTGGGTTCATGTTGTTTGGGATTCTATGTGCTTCTTGGACTTGTGTGGTTTTTTTTCTTGCCAACTTCTGATAATTTTTTTTTTGATATGACATAAGACATTTCTTTCTTTCTTTCTTCCTTTCTTCCTTTCTTCCTTTCTTCCTTTCTTCCTTTCTTCCTTTCTTCCTTCCTTTCTTTCTTTCTTTCTTTCTTTCTTTCTTTCTTTCTTTCTTTCTTTCTTTCTTTCTTTCTTTCTTTCTTCTTTCTTTCTTTCTTTCTTTCTTTCTTTCTTTCTTTCTTTCTTTCTTTCTTTCAAGTATTACAAAGAGTAGTACATATGTCTCCTTTTTTTCCCCCATTGACTTTCCTGTGGGCTCCCCTACCCCAGGCACATTCCCTTACCCCACCCCACCCAGTGTCTTGTGTCCATAGGTTATGCTTATATGCATGCATATAAGTCCTTTGATTGATCCCTTACCTCCCCACCAACACTTCCCAGCCTTCCTGCTGTAATTTGAGAGTCTGTTTGATGATTCTCTGCCTCTGTATCTACATTTTTGTTCATTAGGTTATAATGTTCTTTATTATCCATAAATGAGTGAGATCATGTAGTGTTTTTCTTTCACTGACTGGCTTATTTCACTTAGAATAATACTCTCCCGTTCCATCAATGCTGCTGCAAATGGTAAAAATTCCTTCTTTTTTATAGCAGCATATTGTTCCATTGTGTAGATGTACCACAGTTTTCTAATCTACTCATCTCCTAATGGGCATTTAGGCTGTTTCCAAATCTTAGCTATTGTAAATTGTGCTGCTATGAACATAGGGGTGCATATATCCTTTCTGATTGGTGTTTCTGTTTTCTTAGGATATATTCCTAGAAGTGGTATTACTGGGTCAAATAGCAGTTCCATTTTTAAATTTTTGAGGAAATGCCATACTGTTTTCCACAATGTCTGCACTAGTCTGCATTTCCACCAGCAGTGAAGGAGGGTTCCTTTTTCTCCGCATCCTCTCCAGCACTTGTCACACCATTCTAACAGGTGTGAGGTGGTACTTCATTGTTGTTTTGATTTGCATCTCTCAGAGGATTAGTAATTTGGGGCATGTTTTCATGTTTAACTTGACTTTCTGAATGTCCTCTTTCAAAAAGAGTCTATTTAGGTCCTTTGCCCATTTTTTGATTGGATTGTTTATCTTCCTTTTGTCAACTTTTATGAGTTCCCTGTAAATGTTGGAGATTAAACCCTTATCAGAGATAACATTGGCAAACATGTTCTCCCATGCAGTGGGCTTTCTGGTTGTTTTCTTGATGGTTTCTTTTGCTGTGCAGAAGCTTTTTATTTTGATGTAGTCCCATTTGTTTATTTTCTCCTGAGTCTCTCTTGCCCTAGGATCTGTGTCTTTAAAGATATTGCTAAGACATATGTCTGCAATTTTGATGCATATGGAGTCTTGTAGGGTTTTTATGGATTCAAGACTTATATTCAAGTCCTTTAGCCATTTTGAGTTTGTTTTTGTGTATGGTGTAAGTTGGTGATCTAGTTTCATTTTTTGCATGTATCTGACCAAATTTCCCAGCACCATCTATTAAAGAGGCTGTTTTGTTTCCATTGTGTGCTCTTGCCTCCTTTGTCAAATATTAATTGAGTATAATGGCCTGGGTCAATTTCTGGATCCTCTTTTCTGTTCCATTTGTCTATATGTCTGTACTTGTGCCGTACTAGGCAGTTTTTAGAACCTTTGCTTGGTAATATAGTTTGATGTCTGGTATTATGATCCCTCCAACTTTGTTCTTCTTTCTCAGGACAGCTGTGGCTATTTGGAATACTTTTTATTCCAGATGAATTTTTGGAGAGTTTGTTCTAGATCTTTGAAATATGCCATTGGTATTTTAATAGGTATTGCATTGAATCTATAGATTGCTTTAGGTAGTATGGACATTTTAATGATGTTGATTCTACCAATCCATGAACATGGTATGTTCTTCCAATTTTTTATGTATTCCTCTATCTCTTTTTTCAATGTCCTGTTGTTTTTCTAGTACAGGTCTTTTATGTCCTTGGTTAAGTTTATTCCTAGGTATCTTAATTTTTTTGCTGTAGTGGTAAATAGGATTGTTTTTTTCATTTCTCTTTCTGTGAGTTCATTATTTGTGTATCAAAAGGCCATAGATTTCTTGACCTTAATTTTATATCCTGCTACATTGCCAAATTCATTTCTAAGGTCTAGTAGTTTTTTTGATGGAGTATTTGGGGTTTTCCATATATAGTATCATGTCATCTGCAAATAATGATAGTTTTACTTATTTGTTTCTGATTTGGATCCTTTTTTATTTCTTCTTCTTGTCTGATTGCTATGGCTAGTACTATGTCAAACAGGAGTGGTGAAAGTTGACATCCTTGTCTTTTTCCTGTTCTTAGAGCAAATGGTTTTAGTTTTTGCCTATTGAGTATGATGTTGGCTGTAGGTTTGTCATATAGGCCTTTTATTATGTTGAGGTATGATCCCTCAATTCCCACTTTGCTCAAAGTTTTTATCAAGAAAGTGTGTAGGATTTTGTCAAATGCCTTTTCTGCATCAACTGACATGATTATGTTATTTTTGTCTCTCAGTTTGTTTATGTGATGTATCAGATTTATTGATGTGCTGATATTATACCACCCTTGCATCCCTGGAATAAATCCCACTTGGTCATGTTGTATGATCTTTCTAATATATTGCTGAATCCGATTTGCTAGAATTTTGTTGAGGATTTGAACATCTATTTTCACCAAGGATATTGGCCTGTAGTTCTCTTTTTTGTGGTGTCCTTATCTGATTTTGGGATTAGAGTAATGCTCGCTTCATAGAAAGAGCTTGGAAGTGTGCCTTCCTCTTGAATTTTTTGGAATTGTCTGAGGAGGATAGGCTTTAGTTCTTCTTTGAATGTTTGGTAGAACTCCCATATAAAGCCACCCAAACCAGAGCCTTTGTTTGCTAGAGGATTTTTGATCACTGCTTCAATTTCTTCCATAGTATTCAGATTTTTTGGATTCTTCCTGATTGTGTTTTGGGAGCTTGAATTTTTCTATGAATGTGTCCATTTCATCTAGGTTGTCTATTTTGTTGGAATAGAGTTGTTCATAGTATTTTTTCATAATCCTTTGTATTTCTGTGGGATCGGTTGTTATTTCACGTTTTTCATTTCCGATTTTGTTTATTTGGGTCCTCTCTCTTTGCTTTTTTGTGAGCCTGGCTAGAGGTTCATCAATCTTGTTCATCCTTTCAAAGAACCAATTCTTGGTTTTGTTGATTTTTTTAATTGTTTTTTTTTTTTTTTGGTCTCTATTTTGTTTATCTCTGCTCTGATCTTTATTATCTCCTCCCTTCTGCCTATGTTGGGCTTTTCTTGTTGCTCTCTTTCTAACTCTTTGAGTTGTACAGTTAGGTAATTTATTACCATTTTTTCTTGTGTTTTTGTGGTGGGCTTTGTAGAGCTATGAACTTTCCTCACAAGACTGCTTTCACTGTGTCCCATAGATTTTGTATTGTTGTGTTTTCATTGTTGTTGCTTTTTATTTGACATGATGCTTTTTATTTCTTCTTTGATCTCTCTGGTAACCCAGTCATTGTTTAATAGCATGCTATTTAGCTTCCAGGTGTTTGATTTTTTAAATTGTTTTTATTGTAGTTGATTTCTAGTTTTATGCCATTGTGATCTGAGAAGATGCTTGATATGATTCCTATCTTCTTGAATTTGAACAGACTTTGCCTGTGACCCAATATATGGTCTATCTTTAAAAATGACCCATGTGCACCTGAGCAGAATGTATATTCTGTGGCTTTGAGGTGAAATGTTCAGAAGATGTCAATTAATTCCATCTGATCTAGTGAGTCTTTTAAGATTCATATTTCTTTGCTGAGTTTTTGTTTAGAGGATTTGTCCAATGGTAATAATGGAGTACTAAAGTCCCCTACTATGACTGTATTGCTGTCAATCTCTCCCTTGATATCCTCCAGAAGTTTATCTAGTTGGATGCTGCTGTATTGGGTGCATATATGTTTACCAGAGTAATCTCTTGTTGTTGGATTGCTCCCATTATTATTATGTGCCGGGAGCCAGTCCATCCTTGCTGCTTGACACAGTCGCTGCAGGGAAGAAACATCTGCACAGCATGTGTTTCAAGGGACCTGGCATATATAGCATACTGTTCTTAATGTGTTTGCTCCCCTTAGCGCTATGTGTTTTGGCCAAGGTCACCTCTCCGAGAAAGGTTGTTTCCCCAGGTGGGGATTTTCCCCTGAAGTTAGGGAGGGAGTGAAACCCCTTAACTAAGTGCCAGGTGGGTAGTTAATAACTTTAACTACAAACAATTATGCTTAAGCTACATAATCTTTTACTCCTTGGAATGGAGATAAAAAACGCCCTAACCTTTGGAATAGAAATTGATAGGATTAAAATCAACTGGTATAAATACAGATGTAACAAGGCAGCAGAACACAGAACCTAGAAACAGAACCTAGCAAGAGAACTTGGACAGAACCTAGAGACAGAACCTAGAGAGAGAACCTAGGGAGAGAACATGGCAAAAGATCCTGGACAGAACCTTGCTATAGAACCTGGCTGGAGAACCTAGACAGAACATGGCGGGAGACCCTGACAAGAGAACCCAACTATGATGATCAACTGAACGCAGCCTCCGTGTCATTCCTTCTTCGCCGACTCTGGCCACACCTTTGGGGACCCCTGGACCTGCTGGGGTTGGACCCCAGCAATTATGAAATGGTTTTCCTTATCTCTTGTTATGTCCTTCACTTTGAGATCTAATTTGTCAGATATAAGTATTGCTACCCCAGCTATTTTTTCATTTCCATTCACCTGAAAAACCTTTTTCCATCCCTTCACCATCAGTCTCTGTGAGTCGTTTTTCTGAGGTGGGTTTCCTGTAGACAGAAAATATATGGGTCATGTTTTCTTATCCACTCAGCTACCCTATGTCTTTTGAATGGGGCATTTAATCCACTTACATTTAAATTTATTATTGATAGGTACTTGTTTGTCACCATTTTTATTCTTTATGCCTGTGTTCCTTCTTCACTTCCTATTTCTTCTTTTTTAGAGCAGACCCTTTAGCATTTCTTCCATTGCTGGTAATAAACTCCCTTAATCCTTTTTGGTCTGTGAAGTTCCTGATTTTGCCCTCCATTTTGATTGATAACCTTGCTGGGTACAGTATTCTTGGATTCAGACCCTTCCTTTGCATGACTTTATATATTTCATTCCATTCCCTTCTTGTCTGATGTGTTTCTGTTGAGAAATCAGTAGCTAGTCTGATGGGGGCTCCTTTGTAGGTGACTTTCTGTCTCTCTCTGGCTGCTTTTAAAATTCTTACTTTGTCATTGGTATTTGCCAATTTAATTATAATGTGCTTTGGCTTTAGTCTTTTGGGGTTCATTTTGTTTGGGACTCTGTGAACTTTTTGGATTTGTGTGAGTCTTTTCTTCCCTATATCAGGGAATTTTTCTGTCATTATTTCTTCACACAGGTTTTCTATTCCTTGGTCATTTTCCTCTCCTTCTGGCACCCCTATTATGTGGATATTGTTTCATTTTGTGTTGTCTCAAAGTTCCCTTAGGCCAGTGGTCGGCAAACCTTGGCTTGCGAGCCACATGTGGATCTTTGGCCCCTTGAGTGTGGCTCTTCCACAAAACACCACATGCAGGTGCGCACGTACAGTGTGATTGAAACTTCGTTGTCCATGTGCAGAAGTCGGTTTTCGGCCTGGGCGAGTCTATTTTAAAGAATTGGCATTAGAAGAAGTGGTGGGTGTCAGTTGGTCGGGCAACAGGAGACGCGGCGCAGGTGGGCCACAGGATACACAGTGCGGGAGAGGTGCGTGAGATTCATGCACGAGTTGAGTGAGCCAGTCCATCAGCAGTCTCATTGTGCAGTGGTTAGTGCTAGTTGCGTCCGCAAAGCGTGCGCGGATGACAAAAGTACCTACTCGAAGCATAAAGTTACCTGTATTTTTCCAACCAGCTATAGTGTCACGGATTGAGAAATGTATGTTGAGATGGTTTGGACGTATAGAGAGGATGAACGAAAGAAGATAGACGAAACAAGTAAACAAGACGAGTGTGGATGGGAGAGTTGGAAGGGGTCGACCTCAGTGAACGTACCTCAATCAGATTGAGAACATTTTTACCAAAGGCCAGCTTAGGAGTACCCTAATTAAGTTAATAACAATGTACCTACCTATATAGTTTAAGTTTAAAAAATTTGGCTCTCCAAAGAAATTTCAATCGTTGTACTGTTGATATTTGGCTCTGTTGACTAATGAGTTGCCGACCGCTGCCTTAGGCTCTCCTCCTGTTTTTAATTTTTTTTTCTAGATGCTGCTCTGCTTGGGTAATATTTCTTACCTTGTCTTCTAGCTCACTGATGCAGTCCTCTGCTTCTTCTAGTCTACTGTTGATGCTTTCTATTGAGTTCCTTATAGCAGCAATGTCATTTTTCATTTCTTCTTGTTTCTTCCTCATTTCCTTTTGGTTTTTACACATATTGTTGAATTTGTCTTCCATTCTTTTCAGTGACCTTATGACCAATTCTCTGAATTCTTTCTCTGACATATTGCTTGCCTCTATTTTGTTTACTTTCTTTTCTGGTGATGCCTCCTTTTCTTTCATATGCGGGCTGTTTCTTTGTCTCCCCATGTTCTCTCCTCTCCGGGTGTCTGGTTTTGTAGCTCTCTGTCTCCTTTCCATAGGCGAAATTGACCATTTTGTGAGAAGGTGCAGAGCTCCTCCAAGTCCACATATTCACTCTGCTAGAGATCCGGTGTTCTTGGGTTCACAGCTATTCCCTCGGTGTTGTTGTTGTAGATTCCTGGGATATATAGGTTCCAAATAACAGCCACTTTCTCCTTCAAAATTGTGCAGTCTCAGTGGCAGATCTGGTCACTCCGGGAGAGATTTCAACCGCAGTGGAGGCTGCCCAGTCAGGGGAGCCCAGTCTGGCACTCCCCAACAGTCCCTTGGAGTATTGTTGTCCTTCACCCACAAATATACACTCCCTGTATGTCGACATGCTCTCCTTTCATTCTCTCCCTCTCACACTATCTGGGAGTCTGCCTTCCTGTTGGCAGCCATCTTCCTTTCTTCCCAAATAAATTTTCTGTCATTATTTCTTCAAACACATTTTCTATTCCTTGCTCTGCTTCTTCTCCATCTGGTACCCCTATTATGTGGATATTGTTTCATTTTGTGTTGTCCCAAAGCTACCTTAGGCTCTCCTACTTTTTTCAAGATTTTCTTTCCAGTTGCTGCTCTGTTTGTGTGTTTTTTCCTACCTTGTCTTCTGATTTGCTGATGCAGTCCTGAGTCTCTTCTATTCTAACTCTTGAAGCCTTCCATTGTGTTCTTTATTGCAGCCATGTCATTCTTCATTTAATCTTGATTCCTTTTCATGTTGGTGACATTCTCAGTCAGCTCCTTATAATTCTCATTGAATTGTGTGTATTTGTCATCTAGACATTTGATCATCCTTATAACCATTACTCTGAATTCATTCTCTGACAAATTACTTGCTTCCATTTCATTTAATTCCTTCTGGTGATTCCTCTTCTTTCCTTTGGGGATTTTTTTTTGTCTCCCCAGTTTTCTCTGTTACATTTTAAATGTTCCTATGTTTTAGACCCAACTGCTTTGCTACCCGGGTTCTTTTGGGGGTGGTGCTATGTAGTTGGTGATTATTGGGATCAGTGGTGTAGTCTCTTAAATCCCTTGGGCTTGTTGATCCAGTGGAGCCCCTACTTGTGCTATTTGGGTTCTCCTGATGTAGTTGGGTCTTGAATGTTAGTTTCTCATCCATGGGTAAAGTCTCGCCACAGATTACCTGGCAATGGTACTTGCCCCTGGCTTCATTGTGCAAGCTGTTGTGGATGCGATTGTGGTTCCAGCTCTTGTTGAAAGGGTTGCCTGAGGTCTCACTGGTATGTGCTCACTGTGAATTCCCAGAATCCATGTCCTTGTAGGAAGGGTCTCAGGGCCTGAGGCTCTGATACGGGGACTTTGGCTGGTGTTGTGTGACTCTTGCTGGGGTAGCGTCACTGTGCAACTCACTACAAGGGTCCCAGAGTCTGTGAAAATGGGGGGCATCTGTTCCATAGTCTGTGGTTGAGGCAGTGGGATTCTGGCCAAGGTTATTTCTCTTAGTGAATCACAAGGAGTTCCAGGAGCCAGCAGCTGGGTATGTGGGAGTCTGAGAGTCTATAACTGAAGCTGTGTGACCTTGTCCAGGGAAGCGAGTCCTCAGTAACTCACCAAGGTGTCCAGAAGCAGGCAGCTGGGAGGGCAGAAAAGTCATGGATTCTGCTGAGGGATCCATGCACACTTGGTTGGAGAGGCACACACCCAGTGGAAGCTCACAGAGGGGCCCAGGAGCTTTCTGCAGGGGCTATGTGTTGTACAAAAATTCCCTTAGGCTCTCTTGTTTTTTAAGTTTTTTTTTTCTAGATGCTGCTCTGCTTGGGTATTTTTTCCTACTTTGTCTTCTAGCTCACTGATGCAGTCCTCCACTTCTTCTAATCTACAGTTGATGCTTTCTATTGAGTTTTTTTTATTGCAGTGATGTCATTTTTCATTTCTTCTTGTTTCTTCTTCATTTCCTCTTGGTTCTTACACATATTGTTGAATTTATCTTCCAACCTTTTCAGTGACCTTATGACCAATTCTCTGAATTCTTTCTCTGACATATTGTTTGCCTCTATTTTGTTTACTTTCTTTTCTGGTGATGCCTCCTTTTCTTTCGTATGTGGGCTGTTTCTTTGTCTCCCCATGAGCTCTCCTTTCCGGTGTCTCGTTATGTAGTTCTCCCTCTCCTGTATTGACTTAAAGGCACAAAATACAACACAACTAGGCACAATGCACAAGCAACACAAATGTATTCACGATCCTAATAACTCCAAATAAAGGTGACCACCAGAGAAAAGAGAATTAGGGGATTTTTTAAAAAGAGTGAAAAAATGATATTGAGAAAAGGAAAAAAAGTAAGCGAGAAAAGAAAGAAAATAAAAAAGAAGGGGAAAAACTATATTGGGAAAAAATTCCAATAGAACAACAACTAATCCAAAAAAATGCAAGCAACTAACACCCAGATATGAATGCAAACTACAAACAACAACTAATAACAAGCGAGGAGTACAAACAAAAAAAACCAATCTCATCAACAATCAAACTAACAACGACAGTAGGACAGAGAGAAAGAAGGGCAAAACAAAACAAAATAAAACAAAAAAATAAATAAAAACAACAACAAACAAAAAATAAAAATAAAAAAGGGAAGAGAGAAAAAGTTTTGGATAGTGAAGAAAGAGAAGAGAAAAGTGGCCTTAGAGCAGGGGATTGGAAATTAGATATACAGGTAGGATGAACTTTTAATGGTATAAAAAGAAAGAATAGGGAAAATCTAAAGCAGGAATCGGGTAAGAGAAACAGGACAACAAAAGGGGAAAGTGAGGAAGAGAGTGTTGGCATAAAGTTAAAGTTGAGATAGAGTAAAATGATGCTAAAGGAAAAATGAAAATAGAATTAAAACACTAATCAAAAAATAAAATATAATAAAATAAAGAGAAAATAAAGTGAAACTTTAAAAAAGTTAAAATAATAGTATTAATAGTACTGATTAAAAATAAAAACATAATAATGAAAAAGGTAAAATCAAGTGAGAAAAAAATAAAAAAATATTAGTTTCTTAAGTAAAAGATAAAAAATAAAAATGTGCAGTAGTGAAGGTCATTCACTTCCTCTACTGATCTGTTTGGCATGCCTGTTTCCTGTCAGGTAGTCAGGACAGTATTGAAGTTCCCTGCATTCCACAGCTCCTCTGTGTTGTAAGCCACAATCTTGTTTCAAACAGGCAGTATTTCTTAGTTTCTCAGTCTGCCTGTTGTTGTATTTACACAAGTGTCAATGTGTGACTCAACCCTTGGGTGGCAGTGTTTCTGTATTGACATCGAGGTCTATAAGTCCTCTCTACCCAATATTTAGAATTTGTTTTCTCTGCTGCACTTAGTACTGCTTTGGGGGTATGGACTGCCCCAGAGCTGGTTTTCTGATCGTTTCTCCCCGCTCTGATCCTCATGTTCAACAAAAACAACTTTCCCCTGCAGTCTCTGAGAGTGTTTTGAATTGGGTGATCCTATGTACTGGGTTTAGTATTCAAAAGCAAGGATTTAAAGAGAAAAAAGCGCCAGAGCAAATGAGCAAACTCGTGATTTTTTTTGCCTGGCACTGCACACGACTGCTCACGTCTCTGTGCATGTCTTTTTCCCCTGGCACAGTGCAGCCAGTTTACTGGTAAAGCTTCAGGCTGTCTTTTTGTGCCCAGTCCAGCTATGGTTTGATTTCTAGAGTTCCCTTCTATCAGCAGCCCTGTGGACCCCGTTCCCCATTCACAGACTATTCTGGCCCCAATGGCTGCAGATTTTGTGGGGCACAGACTTTCTCTGAACCTCTAGATCCCGCTGCACACATTTCTCCCACCAGTCTGGATCACAGACATCACCTTTCTCTGGGCAAAATCTGACCTTTCCATGAGAAGGTGCAGAGCTCATACACATCTGCGTATTAGTACTGTTTGAGACCCGGTGTTTGTGGATTTGCAGCTGGTCTCTGGGTGTTGTGGTTGAAGGGTCCTGGGAGGTATCCAATTATTCTCGATTGAAGGTATGCCTAGGCTTTTGATCACAGCCAATCTCCCCTTCAAGATGGCATGGTCTCTCTTCTTTGTGTTATCTTTTTCTGATTTTGGTATTAGGGTAATGCTGGCTTCATAGAATGAGCTTGGAACTATTCCTTCCTCTTGAATTTTTTGGAATACTCTGAGGAGGATAGATTGTAGTTCTTTGAATGTTTGATAAAACTCCCCTATAAAGCTGTCTGGCCCCGTGCTTTTGTTTGCTGAAAGCTTTTTGATGACTGCTTCAATTTCCTCCAAAGTTATTGGCCTATTGAGATTTTTAGATTCTTCCAGATTGAGTTTTGGAAGGTTGTATTTTTCTAGGAATATGTCCATTTCCTTTAAGTTGTCTAGTTTGTTGGATAGAGTTGTTCTCCTCTTTCATTTCTGATTTTGTTTATTTGGGTTCTCTCTTTTTGCTTCTTGGTGAGCCTGGCTAGACGTTTATCAATCTTGTGTATCCTTTCAAAGAACCAGCTCTTGATTTCATTGACTTTTGTATTGTTTCTTTGGTTTCCATGTCATTCATTTCTGCTCTGATCTTTATTATCTCCTTCCTTCTGGATACTGTGGGCTTTTTTTGTTGCTCTCTTTCTAATTCTTTGAGTTGTAGAGTTAGATAATTTATTACCATATTTTCTTGTGTTTTCAGGTGGGCCTGTAGAGCTATAAACTTCCCTCTCAGGACTGTTTTTACTGTGTCCCATAGATTTTGGATTATTGTGTTTTCATTGTCATTAATTTCAAGGATGTTTTTAATTTCTTCTTTGATCTTTTTGGTAAACCAATCATTGTTTGATAGCATGCTATTCAGCTTCCAAGTGTTTGAATTTGTTTGATTGTTTTTATTATAATTTATTTCTAATATTATGCCATTGTGGTCTGAGAAGATGCTTGATATGATTTAAATCTTCTTGAATTTGGAGAGACTTTGCCTGTGACCCAATATGTGGTCTATCTTTAAAAATGTCCCATGTGCACTGGAGAAGAACGTATATTTTGTGACTTTTGGGTGAAATGTTCTGAAGATGTCAACTAAGTCCATCTGATCTAGTGAGTCAATTAGGATTGCTGGTTTTTGTTTGTTTGTTTCTTTTTTTGCCTAGAGGATTTATCCAGTGGATGTCAGTGGGGTAGTAATGTCCCCTACTATGACTCTATTGTTGTTGATCACTCCCTTGATATATTCCAGGAGTTTCTTTATGTATTTAGGTGATCCTGCATTGGGTTAATATATTTTTACCAGGTTTATGTCCTCTTGTGGTATCAATCCCTTTAGTATTATGAAGTGGCCTTCCTTATTTCTTGTTATGGCCTTCACTTTGAGGTCTATTTAGTCAAATATAAGTATTGCTACCCCAACTTCTTTTTCATTTCCATTTGCTTGGAAGATATTTTTCCATCCCTTCACTTTCAGTCTGTGTGAATCCTTGTTCTGATGAGGGTCTCTTATAGACAGCATATAGTTTATGGGTCAGGTTTTCTTATACATTCAGCCCATCAATGTCTTTTGATTGGAGCATTTATGTTTAAAGTTATTATTGATAGGTACTTGTTTGTAGCCATTTTTATTTTTTGTGCCTGTGTTTCTTCTTCCCTTTTTATTTCTTCTGTTTACACCAGTCCCTTTAGCATTTCTTTCATTGCTTTCTTGGTAGTGATAAGCTCCCTTAGATTTTTGTGTTTTTTTTGTTGTTGTTTTTGTTTTGTTTTGTTTTCGTCTGTGAAGCTCCTTATTTCCACTTCATTTTTTAATGATAGCCTTGCTGGATAGAGTAGTCTTGGATTCAGTCCCTTGCTTTGCATCACTTTGAGTACTTCCTTCCATGCCTTTATGTCCTGATGTGTTTCTGTTGAGACATCATTGATAATCTAATGGAAGATCCCTTGTACTTAACTTTCTGTCTCTCTCTTGAAGACTTTAAGATTCTCTCTGTCCTGAACATTTGCCATTGTAATTATGATGTGTCTTGGTGTGGGTCTTCTCTCCTATTATTTGTATGTTGCTTTTTTATGTTGTCCCAAAGCTCCCTTTGTTTCTCCTCCTCTCTTTTAATTTATTTCTCCAATTGCAGTTCAGTTTGGGTTTGTTTTGTTTCCCCGTCTTCTAATTCGCTAATTCAGTCGTCCGCTTCTCCTAGTCTACTGTTGAAACTTTCCATAGTGTTTTTTTTTTTTATTGTAGCTATATCACTCTTTATTTCCTCTTGATTATTCCATAATTTGTTGATTTTTTCATCCATCTGGTTTATGAACTGTAGGACCCTTATTCTGAGTTTTTTTCTGACATATTGCATGCCTCCATTTCACTTAGCTCCTTTTCTGTCAATCCTCCTTTTATTTCCTTTGGGGGTTTCTTTGTCTCCCATTTTTGCTCTCACCAAAGGATGTACGTGTTGAGTCATGTGGGGGCTGCTCCTTGGGCAGCAGTGGCTACTTTGGTGGCAACTGCTCCTTGGGAGGTCACAGCAGCAGCCACTCCTCAGTTGGTGTCCACTCTTCTGGTGGGTGCTGCTCGCAGAGGTGGTGGCTCCTCTGCAGCAGCTGGTGCTCCTAAGATGTGGCCGGGCTGTGCGTGGTCACTGCTCCTTGGACAGGGGCAGTAGCTTGTGCAGCTGCTGATCCCTGGACTGGGGCGGGCTCGCTTGGCTTCTGCTCCTCAGATGGGGGTGTGCTGCTGACATGGCTGCTGTTCCTTTGAAAGGGGCAGGCTTCTTGCAAGGCTGTTGCTCCTCAGACTGGTGCAGGCTGCATGAGGCTGCTGCTCCTTGAATGGGGAAGGGCTGCTTGTGTGGCTGCTGCTAGTATGTTCGTGATGCCGTGGGCTAAAGCCTTGGGCTGGCCAGAGGGGAGCATGCTTTGGAACTCACAGAAGCCCATGGCCAGGGTGGCTGGAGTCTCTGTGACCATGGGACCACAGCCGAGGCAGCAGGTCCCTGGTATGGGTGGCTGTAGAGTCCCAGGTGGTGTTTGATGGCACCCTGGGTGGAGGTGAGGCTAAGCTCCCAGTCACAACAGCTCTCCCCTCCAAGAAGGTGTGGACTGTGTGGTAGAGCTGACCACCCCAGGACTCTTTGCAACAGTAGCAGAGGCTGCTTGGTTAGGGGACCTCAGCACACCTGTCTATGAAGGTCCTGCCTGATCTAACTGTCCCTCACTCACATACACACACACACACCCCATATGTCCACACACTCCCTTTTCGGTCCCTCACTCACGCTCTCTCCCTCACTGCTGTGATCTTCCTGCCTCTGTAGTTGGGTCTGGAGTGTTATTGACCCTTTTGTGGAATAAGTCTCCTCTCTGGGTGTCTTGTTGTGTGGCTTGCTCTCTACCACATTGACCAAACAAAACAAAGTGTAACTCAACAAGACATGACACAAAGGGAACAAAACACGAATGTACTCAAGATTCCAATAACCCCAATATAAGTGACCACCAGAAAAAAGGGAATTAGGGGAAAGAAAAGAGAGCACAAATGATATCAAGGAGAGAAAATGGTAAGAGAGAAAAGAAAAATAAGAAAAAGGGAAATATATCTCCTATCTAATAATAGACAAACATGGTAATTAACCATACCTCTGACACGCTTCCCATTGGGTAATCAGGGCGATATGCAAATTAACTGCCAACCAAGATGGCGGCCGGCAGCCAGGCAGCTGAAGTGAACAGGAGGCTTGCTTGCTCCAGTGAATGAGGAAGTCAAGGTTCCCCGCCTGCCGCTGCTGGGCTCTGAGCTTGCACTCTAAGCAACAAAGTTGCAATTATAGATGCTAAACAAACCCCATGCTTTCAGCCAGCTGGCCGAGCTGGAGTTGCAACAGTGTTTCAATTATAAAACCCAAACAAACCCAGATACCTGCTTTCAGCAGCCAAGGTCTCAGAGCTGGAGCCGAGCCTCAGAGAGAAAGCCGGCTCGTAGTTCCAGTGACAGCCATAGAAGGTAAATAAATCCCAGAATAAAAAAAAAAAAAAAAAGGAGAGGTAGGGAGCTTCAGTCACCCGCCAGCCTGAAAACAGCCCTCAGCCCCTCACCTAGACTGGCCAGGCACCCCAGTGGGGACCCCCATCCTGAAGGGAGTGTGACCAGCTGCCAACAACCATCATCCCCTCATCCAGGCTGTCCAGGCACCCAAGCAGGACTCCCACCCTGATCCAGGACACCCTTCAGGGCAAACCAGCCAGCCCCCACCTGTGCACCAGGCCTCTATCCTATATAGCAAAAGGGTAATATGCCTCCCAGCACCGGGATCAGCAGAGCCGCGAGTCCTCTCCGCACTGGGATCAGTGGAGCCACGAGGCCTCCTGGCAATGGGATCAGCGGAGCCACAAGGCCTCCTGGCACTGGGATCAGCAGAGCCTCCCAGCACCAGGATCAATGGAGCAGCGAGGCCTCACTGCCGCTGTGTCAAGTGGATCCGCGAGGCCTCCTAGCACTGGGATCAGCTGAGCAGTGAGGCCTCACTGCCCCGGTGTCAAGCAGAGCCGCAAGGCCTCCCAGCACTGGGATGAGCGGAGCCACGAGGCCTCCTGGCCCCTGGAGCAGTGTGACAGGGGGCAGCACCCAAACCCACTGATCGCCCTGCGGCTCTGTGTGTGATGGGGGCAGGGCCAAAACCTCTCTATCCGCCCTGCTCTGTTCATGACAGGGGAATGCGCCCCAACCCCCTGATCAGCCCTGCTCTGTGCCTGATAGGGGGGAGCTCCCCAACCCCCTGATCGGCACTGCTCAGTGTGTGACAGGGTTTGGAGCCCCACACCCCCGCCATGGGCCCTGCTCTGTGTGTGACAGGGGGTGGTGCCGCAACCTCCCCATCGACCCTGCCTTGAGTGTGACAGGGGGCGGTGCCCCAACACCCCAATCGGCCCTACCCTGAGCGTGACTGAGGGTGGCATCACAACTTCCCAATCTGCTGCTCTGTGCATGACAGGGGGCAGCGCCCCAACTCCCCAATTGGGCCTGCTCTGAAACCGACCAGGGGCTGCACCTAGGGATTGGGCCTGCCCTCTGCCACCCTGGAGCGGGCATAAGCCAGCAGGTCGTTATCTCCCAAGGGGTCCCAGACTGTGAGAGGGCACAAGTGGGGCTGAGGGACACCCCCCCCAAGCCAGTGCACAAATATTTGTGCACCAGGCCTCTAGTATGTATATATATGAAGAAAATAGCACAGAACAAACAGATAAGCCAAAAAAAGCAAACACCAAACACCCAGAAAAGAGTTTGAAAGCAGAATCTGTAGAGGCCGAGCTTATATACAGAAAGTAAGGTTAAGGAATTGGATTAAAATGCTAAGGACCTCAGTTCAGTATAGAGAAAGAGACAGAGGATGAGTGGATAAGAAGAAAGAGAAAGAGAAAGAAGAAAACAATAATTTAAAAAAGGATAAAATAAATAAAGTAAAAATAGAATGATGAAAAAATAATGCAAAAAGAAATAAAAAATGAAGAACATACAAAAAAGGAAAAGAAAAAAGAGATAACAAAATAATAAAATAAAATAAAAATGAAAAAGTGAAGTGTCATTCATTTCTGCTGTGTCTTTTTTAAAAAAAATTTTGTTTTATTGCTTAAGGTATTACAAAGATTTTTACATATGTCTCTTTTTTTTTTTTTTTTTTTGCCCCTTCATCTTCCTCGGTCTCTCCTACCAACCAGTGTCTTGTGTCCATTGGTTATGCTTGTATGCATGCATACAAGTCCTTCGGTTGATCTCTTAAACAATCCCCGGCACTGCCCCAGCCCTCCCCGTTGTAGTTTGACAGTCTGTTCGAAGCTGCTCTGCCTCCATACCTATTTTTTTTCATCAGTTTATAATGGTCTTTATTATCCATAAATGAGTGAGATCATGTGGTATTTTTCTTTCATTGACTGGCTTATTTCACTTAGCATAATGCTCTCCAGGTCCATCCATGCTCTTGCAAATGGTAAGAATTCCTTCTTTTTTACAGCAGCATAGTATTCCATTGTGTAGATGTACCACAGTTTTCTAAGCCATTCATCTGCTAATGGACACTTAGGCTGTTTCCAAATCTTAGCTATGGTAAATTGTGCTACTATGAACATAGGGGTGCATAGATCCTTTTTGATTGGTGTTTCTGGTTTCTTGGGATATATTCCTAGAAGTGGGATCACTGCGTAAAATGGGAGTTCCATTTTTAACATTTTGAGGAAGCTCCATACTGTTTTCCACAGTTGCTGCACCAGTCTGCATTCCCACCAGCAGTGCACGAGTGTTCCTTTTTCTCCACATCCTCTCCAGCACTTGTCGTTTGTTGATTTGTTGATGATAGCCATTCTGACAGGTGTGAGGTGATACCTCATTGTTGTTTTGATTTGCATTTCTCAGATAATTAGTGACTTTGAGCATGTTTTCATATGTCTCTTGGCTTTCTGAATGTCCTCTTTTGAAAAGTGTCTATTTAGGTCCTTTGCCCATTTTTTGATTGGATTGTTTATCTTCCTTTTGTTAAGTTGTATGAGTTCCCTATAAATGTTAGAAATTAAATACTTATTGGTGATAACATTGGCAAATATGTTCTCCCATGCAGTGGACTTTCTTCTTGTTTTGTTGATGGTTTCTTTTGCTGTGCAGAAGCTTTTTATTTTGATGTAGTCCCATTTGTTTATTTCCTCTTTAGTGTCCAATGGCTTAGGAGGTGTATCAGTGAAGAAATTGTTTCAGCATATATCTGAGATTTTCTTGCATTTGGATACCTCTAGTATTTTTATGGTTTCCCATCTTACATTTAAGTCCTTTATCCATTTTGAGTTTATTTTTGTGTATGGTGTAAGTTGGTGGTCTAGTTTCATTTTCTTGCATGTATCTGTCCAATTTTCCCAACACCACTTATTGAAGAGACTATCTTGACTCCAATGTATGTTCTTGCCTCCTTTGTCAAATATTAATTGAGCGTATTGGTTCGGGCTGATTTCTGGGCTCTCTATTCTATTCCATTGATCTATATATCTGTTATTGTGCCAGTAGCAGGCAGTTTTGAGAACAGTGGCTTTGTAATACACCTTGATATCTGGTATTGAGATCCCACCTACTTGTTCTTTCTCAGGATTGCTGCAGCTATTCGGGGTCTTTTTTAATTCCAGATGAATTTTTGGATAGTTCATTCTAGGTCTGTGAAATATGCTGTTGGTATTTTAATAGGGAGTGCGTTGAATTTATAGATTGCTTTGGGAAGTATGGACATTTTAATGATGTTGATTCTACCAATCGATGAACATGGTATGTTCTTCCATCTGTTTATGTCTTCCTCTATCTCTTTTTTCAACTTCCCGTAGTTTTCTGAGTAGAGGTCTTTTACCTCTTTAGTTAAGTTTATTCCTAGGTATCTTAATATTTTTGGTGCAATGGTAAATGGGATTGCTTTTTTAGTCTCTCTTTCTGTAAGTTCACCATTGTTGTAGAGAAATGCTATAGATTTCTTGGCGTTAATTTTGTATCCTGCAACATTGCTGAATACATTTATTAAGTCTATTAATTTTTTATGGAGTCTTTAGGGTTTTCTATGTACAATAACATGTCTTCTGCTAATAAAGATAGTTTTACCTCTTCTTTTCCAATTTGGATGCCTTTTATTTCTTCTTCTTGTATAATCACAATGGCTAATACTTCCGGTACTATGTCAAACAGGAGTGGTGAGAATGGGCATCCCTGCCTTCTTCCTGTTCTTAAGGGAAATGGTTTTAGTTTTTGCCCGTTGAGTATGATGTTGGCTGTGGGTTTGTCATATATGGCTTCTATTATGTTGCGATATGATCCTTCTATTCCCACCTCGCAGAGAGTTTTTATCAAAAATGGGTGTTGGATTTTGTCAAATGCTTTTTCTGCACCATTTGATATGACTATCTGGTTTTTTCTCTCAATTGGTTTATGTGATGTATCACGTTTATTGATTTGCTGATATTGTACCATCCTTGCATCCCTGGGATAAATCCTACTTGGTCATGGTGTATGATCTTTCTGATGTACTGCTGGATGCGATTTGCTAGGATTTTGTTGAGGATTTTGGCATCTATGTTCATGAGGTATATTGGCCTGTAATTCTCTTTTATTGTGTTGTCTTTATCTGGTTTTGATATTAGGGTGATGCTGGCTTCATAGAATGAGCTGGGAAGTGTTCATTCCTCTTGAATTTTTTGGAATAGTCTGAGGAGGATAGGTTTTATTTCTTCCTTGAATGTTTGTTAAAACTCCCCTGTGATGCCATCTGGCCACGAGCTTTTGTTTAGTGGAAGCTTTTTGATTATGGTTTCAATTTCTTCCCTATTTACCAGCCTATTGAGATTTTTAAATTCTTCTTGATTTAGTTTTGGAAGGTTGTATTTTCCTAGGAATATGTCCATTTCCTCTAGGTTGTCTAGTTTATTGGAGTAGAGTTGTTCATAGTATTTTTTAACAATCCTTTGTATTTTTGTGGGGTCTCTTGTTATTTCGCCTCTATTGTTTCTGATTTTGTTTATTTGGGTCCTCTCTCTTTGCTTCATGGTGAGCCTGGCTAGATGTTCATCAATCATGTTTATCCTTTCAAAGAACCAGCTCTTGGTTTCATTGATCTTTTGTATTGTTTTTTTTGGTCTCTACATCATTTATTTCTGCTCTAATTTTTATTATCTCCTTCCTTCTGCTCACTCTGTTCTTTTCTTGTTGCTCTCTTTCTAATTCTTTGAGTTGTAGAGTTAGATGATTTACTACCATTTTTTCTTTTTTTTTGAGGTAGGCCTGTAGAACTATAAACTTTCTTCGCAGGACTGCTTTTATTGTGTCCCAAAGGTTTTGGATTGTTGTGTTTTCATTGTCATCAGTTTCCAGGATCTTTTTAATTTCTTCTTTGATCTCATTGGTAACCCAATCAATAATTAATTACATGCTATTCAGCTTCCAAGTGTCTGAGTGTTTTGGGTTGTTTTTATTGTAGTTTATTTCTAATATTATGCCATTGTGGTCTGAGAAGATGCTTGATATGATTTCAATCTTCTTGAATTTGGGGAGACTTTGTTTGTAACCCAATATGTGGTCTATTTTTGAAAATGTCCCATGTGCACTTGAGAAGAACGTATATTCCATGGCTTTGGGGTGAAATGTTCTGAAGATGTCAGTTAAGTCCATCTGATCTATTGAATCATTTAAGATTGCTGTTTCTTTGCTGATTTTTTATCTAGAGGATTTATCCAGTGATTTCAGTGGTGTATTAAACTCTCTTACTATGATTGTATTGTTGTTGATCTTCCAGGAGTATTTTTTATGTATTTGGGTGCTCCTGCATTGGGTGCATATATGTTTATCAGGGTTATATCTTCTTGTTGTATAGATCCCTTTAGTATTATGAAGTGGCCTTCCTTATCTCTTGTTATGGCCTTCACTTTGAGGTCTATTTTGTCTGATATAAGTATTGTTACCCCAGTTTTTTTCATTTCCTTTTTCCTGAAAGATATTTTTCCAACCTTTCACTTTCAGTCTGTGTGAGTCCCTTGTTCTGAGGTGGGTCTCTTGTAGACAGCATATATATTGGTCATTTTTTTATCCATTCAGCCACTCAATGTCTTTTGATTGGAGCATTTAATCCATTTACGTTTAAATTTATTATTGAAAGGTCCTTGTTTGTAGCCATTTGTATTTTTTTTGAGCCTGTGTTCCTTCTTAACTTTTTATTTCTTCTTTTTACAGCATTCCCTTTAGCATTTCTTGCATTGCTGGCTTGGTAGTGATAAACTCCCTTAGCCTTTTTTTTGTCTGCGAAGCTCCTGATTTCCCCTTCAATTTTGATTGATAGTCTTGCTGGATAGAGTATTCTTGGATTCACTCCCTTGCTTTGCATCACTTTGTATATCTCCTTCCATTCCCTTCTAGCTTGATGTGTTTCTGTTGAGAAATCATTTGATAATCTGATGGGGAATCCTTTAAAGGTAACTCTCTGTCTCTCTCTTTCAGCCTTTAAGATTCTCTTTGTTGTTAACATTTGCCATTGTAATTATGGCATGTCTTGGTGTGGGTCTTTTGGGATTCACCTTACCTGCGATCTCTGTACTTGTGTAACTTTTTTCTCCCCCATATCAGGGAAGTTTTCTGTCATTATTTCTTCAAATAGATTTTCTAATCCTTGCTGCTCTTCTTGTCCTTCTGGCAGCCCTATTATACATATGTTATTTCGTTTTGCATTGTCCCAAATCTACCTTAGGCTCTCCTCCTGCTTTTTAATTTTTTTCTCTAGTTGCTGTTCAGATTGGGCTTGTTTCTGTACTTTATCTTCTAACTCACTAATTCGGTCCTCTGCTTCTTCTAGTCTACTGTTGAAGCCTTCCATGGTGTTTTTGATTGTAGCTATATCATTTTTCATTTCTTCTTGATTTTTGCATAGGTTGTTGATTTTCTTATCCAACTTGTATATGAACTATATGATCATTACTCTGAATTCTTTTCCTGTCATGTTGCATGCTTCCATTTCACTTATTTCCTTTCTTGGCGATTCCTTCTTTTCATTCCTCTGGGGATTGTTTTGTTGTTTCCCAATTCTGACTATCACCAGAAGGTTCAAATATCAAGTTGCATTAGCCTGGGCCGTGTGCAGTGGGAGTTTTGTACCCCCCAAGTGTCACTGAAGAGCTCTGACACCAAGATTTGTGGCTGCTGTGGGTTAGTGGGAACCTCGCTTGCCCCCGGTCAGATTCTCAGGTGCTTAGTGTGGCTTCATGTGAACACCTAGAATCAGGGACCCTGTCTGCACCACTTTGAAACAGAGAACCTTCCGGGGTGTGCCAAAAATCAAAGTCTCCTAGTGCATGTCAGGAGTCAGAGGCTCCCTGTGTCCACGCCAAGAATCGAGTTTCAGAGTCTCTGTTGCTTGATGATATCTCACACTAAGAATCAGGGTCCCTATTTGCACATGCACCAAGAATTGGAGTCTCTGGCTCTTAGTGTGAATGTACTGGAATCAGAAATTCCAGGTGCATGCAATGAGAAACAGAGTCTAGTCACTGGTGCTCATTGCTGCCTCTTGAGTGGAGATTCAGGGTCCCCGATCTGCTTTTGAGACCAGGTTGCACAGTCGCACTGTGTTGGCAGGAAGTCCACTCCTGCCCTGCGGAAAACAGCCTTCTGTGTGTGCTTGCCCTGAATCAAAGTCAGGTGGCACTGCTGCTCAGTTTAGGTGTGGGGTCTGGTCACGTGGGAGTGCACTGCAGAAAGCAGACTCCCCGTGTCCATGCACCCAGGTTCAAATTTAGTGCTGTCCCCCTGCATGGGCATGGGGTCTGGTAGCAGGGAACAAACTCCCTGAGTTCACACATTCAGGTTCAAATTCAGCTCAGTCTCCCTGTTTGGGTGCCAGGTCTGGTCATGGGAGCTAAACTCACCAGGTTTGTGGCCTCATGTTCAAATTCAGCACTGTCTCCCTGCGTGGGCGTGTGCTGGGGTCCAACCCCGGCTGGTCCAGGGATCCCCAAAGGTGTGGACGGAGTCGGCGAAGAAGGAATGACACGGAGACAGCCTTCAGTTGATCAGCAGCCTAGCCAAGATATCCAGCCAAGTTCTAGTTAGGATCTCTAGCCAAGTTCTGGTCAGGATCTCCAGCGAAGTTCTGGTTAGGATCTCCTGCCAAGTTCTGGTCCCAGGTTCTGGTCAGGTTCTCTTGCCATGTTTTCTCGCTAGGTTCTGTCTCTAGGTTCTGTCTCTAGGTTCTGTGTCCTGTTGTCTTGTTACATCTGTATTTATACCAGTTGATTTTAATCCTGTCAATTTCTATTCCAAAGGTTAGGGCGTTTCTTATTCCAGGGAGTAAAGATTATGTAGCTTAAGCGTGATTGTTCTTAGTTAAAATAATTAACTACCCACCTGGCACTTAGTTAAGGGGTTTTATTCCCTCCCTAACTTCAGGGAAAAATTCCTACCTGGGGAAGCCTTTCTCGGAGAGGTGACCTTGGTTAAAATACATAGCGCCAAGAAGGGGAGCAAACATATTAAGAACAGTATGCCATATACGCCAGGTCCCTTGAAACATATGCTGTTCAGATGTTTCTTCTCTGCAGCGACTGTGTCAAGCAGCAAGGATGGGCCAGTTCCCAGCAGGCGTGGGACCCGGTAGTGGAAAACAATCTCCCCAAGGTTGAGCACCTAGGCTCAAATTCAGCACACTATCCCCACTTGGACACGGAGCCTGGGTGAGGGCAACAAACTCCCCAGGTTCGCATGTCCAGGTTCAAATTCAGCGCAGCCTCTCTGCTAAGGTGCAGGGTCTGGTCATAGGAAACAAACTCCCTGGGTCTGCACCCCCAGGCCCAAATTCAGCACTGTCTCCCTGCATGGGCACAGGACCCGGTCACAGAAAACAGTCTCTCCAACAATGCGCACCCAGGCCCAAACTCAGCACAGTCTCCCCGCCTGGGCACCGAGACCAGTCACAGGAAACAAATTCCCCGAGTTTGCATGTCCAGACTCAAACTCAGCGCTGTCTCCCTACCCTGCATGGGCACTGGATCTGGTCCCAGGAAACAGTCTCCCCAAGGATGCACACCCTGGCTCAAATTCAGCACAGTTTACCTGCCTAGGTGCGGATCCTAATCGCGGGAAACAAATTCAGCACTGTCTCCCTGCCCTGCGTGGGCATGGGATCTGGTCACAGAAAACAGTGTCCCCAAGGATGTGCACCTAGGCTCAAATTTAGCACAGTCTCCCCGCCCATGGAGCCTGGTCGCGGGAAACAAACTTCCCATGTCCGACACCAAGGCTCAAAGTCAGGCAGAGCTGCTGCTGCTGAGTGTGTGCAGAAAGCCCTATTGTGCAGCCAAGGTCTGGCAGTTCCTATAGCGGGGGAGGAGGATTGGCTTTGTGACTCACAAAAATCTGCGGCCGGGGTGCCTGGAGTCTTGGTGTCCCTGGGTCTGCAGCTGTGGTCGCAGGTCTTCTACCAGAGTGGCTGTAGGGTTCCGGTTTGCTACAGAGACCAGACTGGGTGGTGGTGAGGCTAGGATCCTACTCTCAAGCAGTTCTGTCCTTCAAGATGGCGTGGTCTCTGCGCCGCTGGTGTCCTCCCCGGAGTATTTGCTGTGGCAGAGGGATTTTGCTGTCTAAGCCTGCCCGGATTGGCAGCTTCTTGAAAGATCTGCAGGATCTAACTGTCCCTATTTCACTCACACAAACACACACACACACACACACACACACACACGTGCACACACTCCTCTATAGCTCCCTCACTCTCTCACACACTCTCCCTCCCTACCTTCCTGCCAGTCGCCATCTTTCCGGATCTCCTCTGTTAGTGATTCTCCATTTCTGCTGAGTTTTAATGCCCCATGGGGGTTAGTTTAAGATCCCACTCTTCTGTATTGTCTACCACTTCTCAGTTAGACAATTAGATTGTTGAAGTTCCAAGCATTCCACCACTCCTGTTTGTGTTTATCGCCACAGCCTTGACTGCCAGTTGGTTGGACCAATCTGCCCACTTAGCCTGTCTGCCCACTTTCAATCTTAATTTTTCAAGCAGCTGTTTCTGACAGGGCTATAATTGGGGAGTTTGCCCTATGGCTTTCTGGGACTGAATGGCCTCTCTTCAGCCCAGTCCCTGAGGGCCCTCAGGGACTATTCAGATTTCTTTTTGTATCCTTTGTAACACTCAGGGTGTAGTCTGGGTGTGGCTGTATTGGTTGTCTGGAGACTGCAGGTAGAGGCATCTTCCTCAGGAGAAAATGCCTGACACTTCCGGAGTGTCAGGTATGTCTCAGTGCCAAACTCCCGACCATGTCTCCCCGACCTGCTCTTCTCCCCAGCCTCTCCCCAGACTTCACAAGTCCACACCTCTACCTGCACCTCAGCCATGGATGAGCGTTTGTATTTGAAAGGTCCTATGAGCTGGGTTTAGCGAAAAAGCAAAGACCAAAAAGAGGGGAAAGAGCTGTGCCACTGCGAGTTCCTGTCTCCTCAGCACAGTGGGCTTGGGCAGTTGTTCAGAATGCCCCCTCTGGGCTCAAGCTTTTCTGGCTGTGGGCTCAGATCTAGAATCCCCTGACGCCAGCAGCTCTGTGGACTTCCTTTCCACAGTCAGATGTTACACCTGTCCCAAGGGATGCTGCCTTGGTGCTGTGCAGCTTCCTTCTGACCCTCTGGGCTTAGAGGTCTCAGAATTCTCTCCAGCCCAGATCCCTGATTTTACCATTTTCCAGGCATCCTCTGCCCTTCCTTGTTGTGCATTGTCTCACCAGCTGTGTCTACTTCACCAATTCTGGGTGGATTTTATTTGATTTAGTTGTTCCTTCTATCTGCTCCAGGAGAAGGCTTGGGACACATTTACCTGTTCTGCCGCCATTTTGTCTCTCTCGATCTTTGCTTTTTGATTTGTTAACAAAAAGGTAAAACGTGTGTGGGTTTGGTGTATCTAATGACAGTAATTAAATACCTGTAAATATTTATTTATTTATTAAAACTTTGAGTAACATTATGTTAGCCACTGTGCAAGTAATACAGATACAAAGCTGAAGAGAGTCATTGCTCCAAGCGGTACAGGGATTACAGAAAATCACTGATGAGTAAACAATCCTTATTGTTTGGTGCATTTATTAACCAAGTAAGCTTAGGTGGAGGGAAAGGTGAGGAGGGGATTCAGGCAAAGCTTCACAGAGAAATGGCTGCTTGGCAGAATGATGGGGCTCAGGAAATGCTACCCCAAAATATGGCATCTTGACACAGTGAACATTTTAAGTTGATGGAGTTTGAGGAAATGGCCGAAGCAGGAAGGCCACTCTGACCTTTTCCCATCCTTCTCCCCAAAACACTTCATGACAGAGGTGCCCTCTCTGTAGCACATGAAAAAGAGCATCCTTATCTCTACAGACAAAGGGGTGCTGAGAATCCTGACAAACAAACCCGCTAAGTTTCTTCAGTTTACAACACTGACTCATAATCCTTAACTTATCATATTTCTACCATAGTTGACTCATCCTCAAACCTAGCATAAAAATAATTAGTCCCGTTACTTCAGGTCTTTATTTCCTTATGAAGGTTCCCATGTCATGTCAAATTTATTTTTATTTTTTTGTTAATCCTCACCTGAGGATATTTTTCCATTGGTTTTTCTTTTTTAGAGAGTGAAAGAGAGAGGGAAAGACAGAGAGAAATATTGATGTGAGAAAAACACATTGATTTGTTGTCCCCTGCATGATCCTTGACCAGGGCCTGGGCCAGGTAGGAGTCTGCAACCAAAGTATGTGCCTTTGACCAGAATCAAACCTGGGACCTTTTGGTCCGCAGGTCGACACTCTATCCACTGAGCCAAACCGGCTAGGGCTAAAATTGATACTAAATAAATTTGTATGTTTTTTCTTGTTAATCTATCTGTCTTTGTCAGTCCAATTTTCAGACCAAGCCAGGAACCTTAAAATATCAAGGAAAAAATATTTCTCCCCTAAGCAATATAGCAGGTTTAGCAAATAGTATGTTCATCAAATAGAGTTATAAAGCAGCATAGTAGAATTGGGGAATTGCAAATGATCCATCACGAATGAAATAGAAAGGAAGGAGGCAACAGTTAAAATTTACTATGTCATTGTAAAGACTTTTTTGTGGGTAATGTGATAATATTAAATAGGGGAGAGGAATGATCAATGCATGTTAGAGAGAAATCTCTAGTCTTGAAGCTATGTGAAAGTGAATTAAAGGGGGTAAGGACTAAGAAGCCACTATATTCATTCAAATGACAAATTATGCCTTGAACTAAGTGGTCCTGGCATATTTAGGAGATTTTAAAATCAATTAGAAGTGGAACTGTGAGAGTAGGGGGGATCAAGAATGGGCTTTAGAAAGTCTGTAAACCTTTCCCCAGAAAGAAAAACACATTTTTCTGGGGGAAATAATGTATTGATTTCATCAGATCTCTAAGTAAGTTTATAACTAAAACAAGGTTTAAACTACCACACTGTGCTAGTATTATGCTCACACTTTATTTGAAGAGTCAAACTTTCCCTTCCTGGTATGGCTCAGTTGATTGAGCATCATCCTTGTCAGGGCACATGCCCCAGTAGGGGTCATGCAGGAGGCAGTCAATGGATGTTTTCTCTCCTTCATCAATGTTTTTTCCTCTCTCTCTCTCTCAAATCAATAAAAAATATTAAAGAAATAAAAATAAAAACTCAAAACTTTTCACAAGTGTTTTTTTAGGGTAAGTTTGCCAGGGTGAACTAATGAAGACAGAATAAGATACAGGACATAGCAAATAAAAATTTATGTTTAATTAGGTGCTTTGTACTTTTTTTTGGTATCTCTTCTGAAAGACAGTCAATCTGTAAAATAACATTTCTCTGGGATAACATGCTATATCCCTCATTATTCAAGTACAAAGTTCCTTCAATTCACTTCCATTAATTAATTTATTAATTCAACAAATACTAATTGGTTGCTATTAGGTTTTAAGCCTCCGCAAGGAAAAACCGTGAGTCCAATCAGAGACCAGATTAAACAGGCTTTATTGGGAGCACACGGGCGGGTTCACCAGCTCAGAGAGGGGAGCAGGAGAAGCCGCGCCAGACTGGAGCAGGGGCAAGTTTTTATGCTGGCAGAAATTGGTGGCAGTGGGGGTTTTCCAGGGTCAGGTGAAACCTGCGGTCTGTCCTGCGGTTTTGGCCATTTCCAGGAGCCGTTTGTCCGGCAGGGACTTTCCACTGGGGTGGGGCAGTTTCTGGACGTCAGTGTGGTGAGGTCAGTTTCTCACCGGCCCAAGAGAGGGAGGGGGTCTTTTCGCCCCCGGGGCAGGGTGCCAGCGAATACCGGACATTTCGGACTCTCTATGATGGGATAAGTGGACGACGTGATCATCTGGCTACTTCTAGCTGGGTAGGGGCGTCGTGGGGGAATAGAGAGGCTCCGGATGTTCCGCTCCGCTAGGCAGATGCCCTGTGGGGGGGGAAAGAAGAAAATAAAAAACAGGTTAGACAGCATTTCTGCAAGTATGTGTAGTCTGTGGTTATTTACTTGCCGACATGGGTGTTTCAGCATAAGGGCCGGTTGTGAGAGCCTCTGGGTTGAGGGCTAGGTACAGTTCTCCAACCTTTGCATTCGTGAGGGCTTGTATTCTGTTTTGGAGGAAGCTAGTAAGATATTTTATGAGACATGGGCCAAAGAGGAGTATTAGGAGTAGGGATGTTAGTGGCCCCAGGAGAGGGAGGAGCCAGGGAGCTAGTGAGCCGAAAAATGCCATTCCCCCAGTCGCCTCCCTCTGCCTCTGATTTATTTTGTCTCTTAATGTTTTTATATGGTCCTTTATTATTCCTGATTCATTGACAAAATAACAGCATTCTTCCCTGAGGAAAATACATGTACCTCCCTTTTCAGCAGTGAGGAGATCAAGGGCCCTGCGGTTCTGCAGAGCCACAGCTGCCAGCGAGTCTATCTGCCTTTGTAAGGATTCAATGGAGTCACTTATGAGGGCCATATCTTCAGAGAATTCTGTGGAGAGCTTGTGATAGAAGTGTACTGAGGAAGAAATCCCTCCGACCCTGGTTCCCACAGCTGTTAGGACCCCTGTCCCCACAAGAAGGGGAACAAGAGCTTCTTTCTCCCGCCTGGAATGAGGGGAGGCCGGAGCGAGAGATGATTCTAGCTCGCCTTCAGTTCTAACAGAGAGATTTGGTGTCAGGAAGACATAGAAACAGGGGGCTTGTTCAAGGGTATACTGCCCGTTGGGTTTTTTAACTGGGAGGATGGGGAGTTACAGGGGGAGTTGATGGGAATGAGGAGTCCCTGGGTTTTTAGCTTGGTGATTATGGGGCTAAGGCCTAGCCGGTGAGTGTGAGAGATGGGGAACTGGGGGCGGTTAGGATAGGAATGAGGAATTTTCAGCTTTATGAGGGCTGGTGTATGATGCCTGGCCACAGAGGGAGTCTCAATATTCCAGGTTCCAGGGTTTACTTCGGGTAGAAGAGGGTGTGAAGGAGGGGAGGGGACGTCTGACATATAGTCCAGGAGAACAGCTATGAGGAGGTGGTCTGAGGAGGAGAAGGATGCGTGGAGTTTAGTTAAAATGTCCCGCCCCAGTAGGGGGACAGGGCAAGTTGGGATTATGAGGAAGGAGTGTGAAAAAAGGCGGTCTTGGAACTGGCAGGCTAAGGGGGTCGTTTGCCGGGGGGTTGAGGGGGACCCATCTATCCCAGTAACTGAGATTTGGGAAGGAATACTGAGGCCCGAATGAGAGGGAAGGACTGGGTAGGTAGCCCCCGTGTCTACCAAAAAGGAGATAGACTTACCCGCTACCTGGAGAACTACCCTGGGCTCAGCGAGGGTTACCAGAGTCGTGGAGCCAGGGCCACGTCATTCGTCCGCCAGCCCGAGGAGCTCCATTGCTGGGTATACCTGGTTCTCAAGCCCCCCACATGGAGATGTAGAGGGCCGAGCCAGGGTCGGACAGTCCGACTTCCAGTGCCCGGAGCGTTTGCACAGAGGACAGGGCTTTGTCGGCGGCCGGGGCTGGGGGCATGATTTGGCCCAGTGGCCTTCCTTGCCACATTTGAAGCATGCCCCTGGTGGGGATCGGAACCCACCCTTTGAGGCCTGGCGCTGACCTGATTCCCCTGCCGGCTGCAGAGCCGCTACCAGGGCCTGGATCTGGAGGGATACCTTTTCACGGAGCCATTCCTGTCGGGCGGCTTCTGCCGTCTCCTCCCGGGCATTAAAGACTTTAAAGGCCATTTTTACCAGATCCTGTATGGGGGTTTCAGGGCCCTCCTCAACCTTTTTTAGTTTTTTCCTTATATCGGGAGCAGATTGGGAAATAAAGTGTGAGGCCAAGACAGTAGCCCCGTTGCGGGAGCTAGGGTCAAGACGGGTGAATTTTATGAGGGCTTCTTGAAGGCGGTTAAGAAAGAGGGCAGGGTTTTCACCAGCTTGCTGGGTGATTTCTCTCAATTTATCATAGTTTGCTACTTTATTGGAGACAGCATCCATCCCTCTGAGGAGGTATCTTAACATGGTGTTACGGTTAGGGATGTTAGAGCCTTGCCCAGTCTGGTAATTCCATGAAGGATCCTCCCGGGGAACAGCCTGCTCTCCTATGGGGACAGTGGGATCTACTTCACGGTCCCGGTCAGCCTGGTGTGGAGCCGTGGTGATGATGTGTTCGTGCTCATCCGGGGTGAGGGAGGATGACATGTATATCATGCCAGGTTAAGTCATATGTCTGAGTTAAGTATCGAAATTCTTTTATATATGAGGTCAGATCAGCCGAGAACGACCCTAGGCATTTTTCAATTTGGGAGAGATCTTGGAGTGAGAAGGGGACATGAACCCGGACCAGACCTTCGGCCCCTGCCACCTCGCGGAGGGGGCAAAGAGTAGCCGGGGTCGAAGAATGTGAGCAGGTATGAGAGGCAACCGGAGAGGAGAGTGAGGGTGGTTGAGGTTCGGGTTCCTGAGCCGGGGATTCCGGGGTAGGAGAAGGGGTAGAAGGGGTTTCGGAGATGGTAGGAGAAGTCGGAGGAAGGGCAGCCCAGTCAGGGGGATGGTAAGGAGGAGGAGAGGAGAGGAGGTCAATGAGGTCAGGGTTATCTGTTGAATCAGAGGTCTTTTGGGGAGGAGGGGCTGTGGGTGAGTCGGAGTTTTTGGAAGAAGGTGGAACAGTGGGAAGAGGAGCGTTGCTGCTGGCCAGGAGTATCTGACCGGTTGAGCAGGGAGAACAGAGGTCCGGGCGGGAACGTATGTCCCAAAAAGCCTGGACATAGGGGACATCAGAATCTTTGCCCGTGCGCCGGCAGTAATTGTCCAAATCTGTGAGAACATTGAAATCAAAGGTGCCAGTGGGAAGCCAGCGGGACTGATTGTCTAGAGGATATTGAGGCCATTGTTGTTGCGAGAGAGTAATTAAGCGTTTGGCCTTGAGTGTCTGAGTGTACCCCAATTTGGAAAAATTTTTCAGGAGACACCCTAGAGGTGTCTTGGGATCCGGCCTGGACCCTGAGGCTCCCATGGTTGGGGGCGGGGGGGGGGTCCCGCTCTCCAAGATTAGAGACAAAGCACCAAGGGAGGCGTCCCACCGATTGGTACAGAGTCCGGGCTCTGGGTTGAGGTCTGAAGAGGACCAAGGACGCCTCCTTTGTCCTCAAAGAGACCGGACAGTAGCCCTCTGAGGGCGGAGGAGTTCTCTCGGCACGGCCGTGACTAGGACGAGAGGCTCCGGATGGATCTCGGAGAGCAGGAAGGGAAGGGGGAAAGGTTTCCCGTGCAACTTACTGGAGACGGAGTCCGAGGGAGGTCCAGGCCGAGGTCCGGGGTGGCAAACCGGGGAAGTGAGCCGGATCAGCCAATCAACTCGGACCCCGGCACCTCAGAGTCTGGGAGTTAGCCCGGGCGAGCTGCCGCTGCCCACTGCTTCCCAGGTCGTAAGAGGAGACCGAGACGAGGATCGTCCGAGTCCCAGACCCAGTCCCGGGTTTCGGCACCAAATATTAGGTTTTACGCCGCCACAAGGAAAAACCGTGAGTCCAATCAGAGACCAGATTAAACAGGCTTTATTGGGAACACACGGGCGGGTTCACCAGCTCAGAGAGGGGAGCAGGAGAAGCCGCGCCAGACTGGAGCAGGGGCAAGTTTTTATGCTGGCAGAAACTGGTGGCAGTGGGGGTTTTCCGGGGTCAGGTGAAACCTGCGGTCTGTCCTGCGGTTTTGGCCATTTCCAGGAGCCGTTTGTCCGGCAGGGACTTTCCACTGGGGTGGGGCAGTTTCTGGACGTCAGTGTGGTGAGGTCAGTTTCTCACCGGCCCAAGAGAGGGAGGGGGCCTTTTCGCCCCCGGGGCAGGGTGCCAGCGAATACCGGACAGTTGCCTACTCTATCCATATGAGTACACATTAGTAAAAAAACAGATTATAGGCCTTTTCCCTAGAGAGTTTACAATGTAATAGGGGAGATGATTTTTTGGGGAAAAGTATATTAAAGAATTAATAGTGATAGAGAACAGTGTGAAATTCACTCAGTGGGAAGGAAACTGACCTAGGTGAAGGGTTGTGAGGAACCTGGTCTAGCAGAAGGAAAGTTTTGGTGAAAGGACTAGAGGCAAGAAAGAACTATGGAGTTGTTAAAAAAAAAAAAGATTTCATGTAGTGGTCAAAGGAGAAAGAGGAAGCAGAGTCATTTTGTAAGGCCTATTGAATATAAATTTGTGGCTCCTTATTCAAAAGGCAGAAAAAGGTGTCATTAAAGGTCCTAACAGAAAAGATCTTTTCCTTTGTTTCATCGTCTCTTTTGATTTGTCATGATTTTTTTTTACTTGTTATTGAATATCATTCTAACTTAAAATTTTTAAGTTATAGTATTAAATCATTACCATAAATCTTTCCATTTATTTTATATTGGACAATGCCACTTTTTAAATGCAAATATAAAAGCATTTACTTATAGGCAGAATCACCAAAATTATACAACTTGTATTTCATAGTTCATACACACATGCATTTTATTCTTACCAGAACAGTGGAAATGGTGTTCAAAACTAACTCAATATTTTTTATTAATCTTCTTGATACAAAGACATTTTTCCAATACTCCTTGCTTTCAGCTTTTATTGATGGATAAGGAAGAAGGACTAAGTAGAAAGGAACTATAGGCTGCCATATCTTTCCCTTCCCCTCTATATCATCTCTTTCAGTGTAAGAGGTTGGCTAATGCAGGGGAGTAAGAGTAAGAAAGGATATAATAGGGTCCCTTGGTCCTTTGTATTTCTTAGAATGCTATTGTCTTTTTCTGCAAAGGAAATAAAGTCTGTTTTGTTGTTGTTGTTGTTGGTGTTTTGTTTTAAGATGGCCTCTGGATGTTGTCAGCACTCTCTATTTACTCAGTTGTAGATACAACACACTTACCTTGTATTCACTTTGAGCCTCACTAAACTCCCACATAACCATGAATCCAGTAGAATTTTGTGCTTATAGGGTATAGGAAACAAGCATCAAGGAATGGTGGGTTCATATGTTGCACGTATTTCTCTTGCTTGTGAGCATGCTCTATTGTCTCACTGGACTTCACAACACAAAAACTCAAAGATGAAATTGAGAATTTCAGAATGGCAACAACAGAGCATTAAACCAAGTATGTGGTCCTGTGTGTCACATGCCCATGAAGACAGCCTTACATGGGAGGAGATGGAGTGGAGAAAGGGGCAGGGACCAGACCATCAATTCTTGTTGTGCAGTTAGGATTTTTTGGTGTCTATAATTTTATCATAGATTTCCACAACCTCAACTCCTCTTTCTCCTGTATGAAAAACCTATGCACACTTTAAATTTAACATTCCTTGCCCTAAATCTAATCTATTATACCAATATAATTTATTCCTTTCAACTAAAGAAGATGTGAAAATGATCAAAACCTTCATCTATCTCTAGATTTGTCACAAAATAATAATAATAATGAAATAACAACAATAACAACATATCCTATATAATAAAGAGCTAATATGCTAATTAGACTGAACAGCCGAACAACCTTCCGGACAACCTTCCAGATGAAGGTGAGGCTGCGAGGGGCTGGGAGGGCCAAGCCCCTTGCATGAATTTTGTGCATCAGACCTTTAGTTATAAAATAAAGAATCAACTATGAAGGGCAAATATTTGATGTGGTAGTTTGTAGTGAAAAAAAAAAGCATTCAGGAGCAGACCTCATGAGTCTCCAAGAACTCTTTCACAGATAAATTTTGCCAGTTTGCAGGACTGTTGCATCTGGGGTGTTGGCCTCTTAATCTGTGTTCTGACACCCATTAATTCATTTCCTCACTTCCATGACTGAAGTACATCATGCACTGGTCATTGATTTGGGGTGTGCATGTCCATTGAATTTTAAAAAGGAAATCTTTAACACTCCATTCCATTCTAGCCTTACTTCACTTTGCAGTTAGTTCCCAGTGTCAGTTGCTGCATCAGAACTAGGTAAAAGAAAGAAAGAGGGGGCAGAAGAAAGAAAACAAAGTAAACTTGTAGACAGAGGGCACTCCCATTTACCAGTATCATATCATAATTTAAGTAAAACCCCTGAATATCTCCTTGATAGTATTTTTGCTTGTTTTTAAATTTTATTCTTATAGGACATGCACCATTGAATCACATTATAATTCTGCCCTGATCTTTTCCCTTCCTGAACCTCAGGAAGCTGGTTGTCATTATGGACTCATGACACACCTGTGCAATGTTAAACTGCATAGTCTGGAATCCTGCATGTTCTTGGCAATCGTAAATGTCTGGGCTGGGAGACTGGCATCAACTGAGAATAGTAACAAAAGGTTGTATATTGTTTTTGTTTTCCTTTAGATGCTCCTGTCTTTTTTTTAAAAAATTTATTTATTGTCTAAAGTTTTACATATGACTCCTTTATCCCCAATTGACACCCCCGCCCCCCTCCCTTCCCCCAGCCATTCCCACCCCGAGCAAGCCCTCACCACCCCAGTGTCTGTGTTCATTGGTTATGCTAATATGCATGCATACAAGTCCTTTGGTTGCTCTCTAAATGCCCCCCCCCCCCGCCCCGCCATTTGTCTCTGGATCTATTCTTGTTCATCAAATTATGTTGATCATTATACCCCACATATGAGTGAGATCATGTGATATTTATCTTTCTCCGACTGGCTTATTTTGCTTAACATAATGCTCTCTAGTTCCATCCATGCTGTTGCAAATGGTAAAAGTTCCTTCTTTTTCATAGTGGCATAGTATTCCATTGTGTAGATGTACCACAGTTTTTTAATCCACTCATTTGCTGATGGGCACTTAGGTTGTTTCCAAATCTTAGCTATTGTAAATTGTGCTGGTATATAACATGGGAAATCATAAAATCCTACAAGACTCCATAAGCAGCAAAATAGCTGACATATATTGTAGCAATATCTTTACAGACACAGCTCTGAGGGGGATGGAGACTAAGGAGAAAATAAACTAATGGAAATACATCAAAATAAAAAGCTTCTACACAACAAAAGAAACCATCAACAAAACAACAAGAAAGCCCACTGCGTGGGAAAACATATTTGCCAATGCTATTTCAGATAAAGGTTTCATAAATATAATTTTTTGTTTGCATAAGTTTAAATAAATTGAGTTTCTGCAAGATCATCTTCCCAGCACACTTCTGTTACTAAGTTTATCCTGTCTTATTTTGCCAATTCTTCTCTCTGGGTCCCAGCCATAGATTTTTGACTGCTTGACTCTCTTTCCTTCTCTCTCTTCTCATTCCCATTTCCTCCAAGGTAGACAAGTTCTTTAAATTGTCCCAACTGTAGCCTTCATTTATCAGCAGCAGTAAGCCCCCTGGATTTGCTCTCTGCAGCCTAAAGAGAAACATTTTGTACCAAAAATTCCAGCAGCTCAGTGCTGAGCTTCTTAAACACACACACACACACACACACACACACACACACACACACACACACACATATATAATTTTTATTGTTGATAGTATTACAGATGTCTCCTGTTTCCAACACCCCGCCTTTACCTCCCTCCTCCCAGCCCCTACCCCGCCTCCAAGTCTTCACTACCCTATTGCCCCTGTCCATGGGAAATGCATATAAGTATATGCTTTATTTGGTTTATCTATTCTCATCCCCACAACCCTACATCAAGGTATGCCAGTCTGTTCCATGCCTCCATGCTTTGGTTCATATTTTATTGGTCAATTCATTTTGTTCATTAGATTCCACAAATAAGTGAGATCATGTGATATTTGTATTTCTCATATTGGCTTATTTCACTTAGCATAATATTCTCCAGCTCCACCCATACTGTACCAAAGGGTAAGAGATCCCTCATTTTTACACCTACATAGTATTCCATTGTGTGAATGTTCCATAGCTTTTTTATCCACTTATCTACTGATGGGCACTTGGGCTGTTTCCAAATTTTAGCTATTGTAAATAACACTATTGTAAATAACATAGGGGTGCATATATTCTGTCTGATTGGTATTTTGGGGTGTTTTAGGATATATTCCCAGAACTGGGATCTCTGGGTCAAATGAGAGTTCCATTTTTAATTTTTTGAGGAAATTCCATACTGTTTATCAGAGTGGCTTCACCAATCTGCATTCCCACCAGCAGTGAACTAGTGTTCCCTTTTCCTCACAACCTTGACAGCACTTGTTTGTTGATTTTTTGATGATAGCCATTCTGACCAGTGTGCGGTGATATCTCCTTGTGGTTTCAACTTGCATTTCTCTAATGATTAGTGACTGAGCATTTTTTCATGTGTCTCTTGGCCATTTGTATGTCCTCTTTGGAGAAATGTCTATTTGAGTCTTCTGCCTGTTTTTAAATAGGATTGTTTGTCTTCCTTTTGTGGAGTTGTATGAGTGCTTTATATAGCTTGGATATTAATCCCTTATCAGATGTATCTTTGGCAAATATGTTCTCCCATATAATGGGTTCCCTTTTAAATTTTATGGTTGTTTCTTTTGCTGTGCAGATGCTTTTTATTTTGATGTAATCCCCTTATTTTCTTCTTAGTTTCCTTTGACCTAGGAGATGTAGCAGCAAAAATTTTGCTACATAAGATTTCTGAAATTTTACTGCCTATGTTTTCTTCTAAGATTTTTATGGTTTTATGCCTTACATTAAAGTCATTTATCCATTTTGAGTTTATTCTTATGTATGGTGTAAGTTGGTGGTCTAGTTTCATCTTTTTGCATGTGTCTGTCCAGTTTTCCCAACACGATTTGCTGAAGAGGCTGTCTTTACTCCATTGTATGTTCTTGCCTCCTTTGTCAAACATTAATTGACTGTAATGGTATGGGTCAATCTCTGGGGTCTCTGTTCTGATATATTGGTCTATGTGCCAGTTCTTGTACCAGTACCAGGCAATTTTAGTTATAATGTCTTTGTAGTATAGTTTGATATCAGGTAATGTGATCCCTCCAACTTTGTTCTTCTTTCTCAAGATTGTTGCAGCTATTCAGGGTCCTTTATGGTTCCATATAAATTTTTAGAGTATTTGTTCTAGTTCTGTGAAGTATGCCACTGTTATTTTAATAGGAATTTCATTGAATCTATAGATTGCTCTGAGTAGTATAGACATTTTAATGATATTAATTCTTCCAATCCATGAACATGGTATACATTTTTATTTATTTTTTTGTATCTTCCTCTATCTCTTTCTTCAATGTCCTATAGTTTTCAAAGTACAGGTATTTCACCTCCTTGGTTAAGTTTATTCCTAGGTATTTTATTTATTTTTTGTTGCAATGGTAAATGGATTTTTTTTTTTTCAGTTTCTCTTTCAGAGAGTTCATTACTGGTGTATAAAAATGCCATCGATTTGTGGATGTTGATTTTGTATCCTGCTACCTTGCCAAATTCATTTACTAAGTCTAGTAGTTTCCTGGTTGAGTCATTAGGGTGTTCTATATACAATATTACTTCCTCCTTTCCAATTTGGATGCCTTTTATCTCTTATTCTTGTCTGATTGCTATAAGATTGATGAACCCTAGCCAGTCTCATCAAGAAATAAAGAAATAGGGCCCAAATAAATAAAACCAGAAATGAAAGTGGAGATATAACAATCAACACCACAGAAATAAAAATGTGTGTAAACAAATACTATGAACAACTATATGCCAGCAAACTGGGCAACCTGGATGAAATGGACAAATTCCTAGAAACATACAATTGCCCAAAACTTAATCAGGAAGAATCAGAAAACCAGAGTAGGCCAATAACAACTGATAAAATTGAAGCAGTAATTAAAAAACTCCCAGCAATGCCCTAACTGGTTTGGCTCAGTGGATAGAGTATCAGCCTGCAGACTGAAAGGTCCCTGGTTCAATTCTGGTCAAGGGCATGTATCTTGGTTGCGGGCACATCCCCAGTAGGAGATGTTCAGGAAGCAGCTGATCAATGTTTCTCTCTCATCGATGTTTCTAACTCTCTATCCCTCTCTCTTCCTATCTGTAAAAAATCAATAAAATATATTAAACAAACAAACAAACAAACAAAAAACTCCCAGCAAACAAAAGTCCTGGACTGGATGGATTTACAGGAGAATTTTACCAAACATTCAAAAAATAACTAACAACCATCCTCCTTAAACTATTCCAAAAAATTTAAGAGGAAAGAACACTTCCAAGCTCTTTTGACAAAGCCAGCATTATCCTAATTCCAAAACCAAATAAAGACACTACAAAGAAGGAAAATTATAGGCTAATATTCCTGATGAACATAGATGCTAAAATCCTCAACGAAATTTTAGCAAATCAGATCCAGCAACATATTAAAAAGATAATACACCATAATCAAGTGGAGTTTATTCTGGCGATACAAGGCTGATACAATATTCACAAATCAATAAATGTGATACATCACATAAACAAATTGAAAGATAAAAATCACATGATTATATTGATAGATGCAGAAAAAGCATTTGACAAAATCCAGCACCTTTTTTTTGATAAAAGCTCTCAGGAAAGTGGGAATAGAGGGAGCATATGTCAACATAATAAAGGCCATATATGACAAATCTACAGCCAACATAACACTCAATGGTCAACAACTAAAAGTGTTTCCCTTAAGAGCAGGAACAAGACAAGGATGTCCACTTTCATCACTCTTATTCAACACTATAGGCCAGTGCATGAAATTCATGCACGGGTAGGGTAACTAGGCCTGACCGGCAATTAGGGCCAATCTGCGAGGTGACCAGTGGGGCAATTGGGGGGGCCCCCGCTGGCACCCACCATGAGGTGACCAGAGGGGTGATTGGGGAACAGTGCCAGCCCACTCGCAGGCCTGCCTCACCCCCTACTGCCATCCACTCAGCGGCTGGTCCTGCCCCTGTCCACTACTGCTGGTTGCCTCCATCTGTGGGGTGACTGGCAGGGTGATCGGAGGGCCCCTGCTGTCACCCACCTTGGCTGGCCTGGGGCCTGTGGGCTGGGGCAGCTCCTGCATTGAGCATCTGCCCTCGGTGGTCAGTGCATGTCATAGTGACCGATCATTCCACCGGTCGTTCTGCTGTTTGGTCAATTTGCATATTAGGCTTTTATTATATAGGATAGTACTGGAAGTGCTAAGGGTTTTTTTTAAATAGTTTTTTAAAATATATTTTTATTGGTTTCAGAGAGGAATAGAGAGAAAGAGAAATACAGAAACATCAATGATGAGAGATAATCACTGATCAGCTGCCTTCTGCATGCCCCCTACTGGGAACTGAGCCTGAAACCCAGGCATGTGCCCTTGACTGGAATTGAATCTGGGACCCATCAGTCCACAGGCCAATGCTTTATCTACTGAGCCAAACGAGCCAGGGCAGTGCTTAGATGTTGATATGCTAAATGGGTGAAAAAGGTAGATAGAAAATTTTCTCACAAGGCAATAGCTTGGCTTATGAAGCAACTGTCTTGATGCATATTCCCATTTTGCATTTGTTCTTTTATTTGAGTGTCATCAAATACCTAATCTCTGCACATACATGTTTCAGGCAGATAGATGCATAACTGACTAGAGTGGATCCTTATATTTTCAACTAGAGTGGAAAAAGAAAAAGAAAAATTTTCAAATGATCTCCCTAATTTTGGTCATAAAGCCAAAACCCAATTTCATAGGAATTCACCTAACAGCTCAACTTACTTTTGCTTTTTATTTCATCTTCTTTTCACTCTACCTTCTGCCAAAACTTCCAACAACAACAGCTAAAACTTAAATATTATACTTCCTTAAAAAGTATGCACACAATTGATACTTCATTCTGGTGGTAAAATGACAGTACTAAGGCAGAATAAAAAGAGATGATGGTATAACTGAAATTGAAGCATAAGCTCCCCAGTTAGCACAATTTGTTTTATTAGTAACTAGAGGCCCGGTGCACAAAAATTTGTGCACTGGCGGGGGGGCGGTGTGTGTCCCTCAGCCTCACTTGTGCCCTCTCACAGTCTGGGACCCCTCAGGAGATAATGATGTGCTGGTTTAGGCCCGCTCCCGGGTGGCAGAGGGCAGGCCCGCTCCCTAGGTGCAGCCCCTGGTCGGTTTCAGAGCAGGGCCAAATGGGGAGTTGGGGCGCCGCCCCCTGTCACACTCAAGGCAGGGTAGATGGAGAGGTTGCCGCACCACCCCCTGTCACGCACAGAGCAGGGCCAATCAGGGGGTTGGGGCACCAGCCCCTGTCACCCACAGAGCAGGGCTGAGCAGGGGGTTGGGGAGCTCCCCCCTGTCATGCATAGAGTAGGGCTGATAGGGGAGTTGGGGCACCGCCCCCTGTAACACACAGAGCAGGGCCGGTCAGGGGGTCGGGGCACTCCCCCGTCACACTCAGGGCAGGGCCGATGGGGAGGTTGCGGCTCCACCCTGTCACACACAGAGCAGGGCCCATGGGGGGGTTGGGGCGCCGCACCCTGTCACACACAGAGCAGGGCTGATCAGGGGTTTGGGGAGCTCCCCCCTATCAGGCACAGAGCAGGGCCAATCAGGGGGTTGGGGTGCCTTCCCCTGTCATGAACAGAGCAGGGCTGATAGGGAGGTTGTGGCCCCGCCCCCTGTCACACACAGAGCTGCAGGGTGATCAGGGTGTTTGGGCTCTGCCCCCTGTGACGCTCCTCCAGGGGCCAGGAGGCCTCGCGGCTCCGCTGATCCCAGTGCTGGAAGGCCTCATGGCTCCGCTGATCCCAGTGCCAGGAGGCCTCGCTGCTCCACTGATCCTGGTGCCAGGAGGCCTCGCGGCTCCGCTGATTTCGGTGCTGGGAGGCATATTACCATTTTACTATATAGGATAGAGGCCTGCTGTAGGGGTGGGGGCCAGCTGGTTTGCCCTGAAGGGTGTCCTGGATTAGGGTGGGGGTCCCACTTGGGTGCCTGGCCAGCCTGGGTGAGGGGATGATGGCTGTTTGCAGCTGGTCACACCCCTTCAGGGTGGGGGTCCCCACTGGGGTGCCTGGCCAGCCTGGGTGAGGGGATGATGGCTGTTTGCAGCTGGTCACACCCCCTTCAGGGTGGGGGTCCCCACTGGGTTCCTGGCCAGCCTGGGTGAGGGGATGATGGCTGTTTCCAGCTGATCACACCCCCTTCAGGATGGGGGTCCCCACTGGGGTGCCTGGCCAGTCTGGGTGAGGGGCTGAGGGCCGTTTTCAGGCTGGCGGGTGACTGAAGCTCCAAACCTCTCCTTTTTTTCTTTTTTTTTTTATTCTTGGATTTATTTACCTTCTATGGCTGTCACTGGAACTGAGAGCTGGCTTTCTCTCTGAGGCTCAGCTCCAGCTCTGAGACTTCGGCTGCTGAAAGCAGGTATCTGGTTTGTTTAGGTTCTATAATCGAAACACTGTTGCAACTCCAGCTCTGAGGCCCGGCTGGCTGAAAGCAGGTTTCTGGGGTTTTGTTTAGCTTCTATATTTGTAACAATGTTTCTTAACCTGCAAGCTCAGAGGCCGGCAGCAGCAGGCGGGGTACGTTGGCTTCCTCCGTCACTGAAGCAAGCAAGCCTCCTGTTCGCTTTAAGCTGCATGGATGTCGGCCACCATCTTGGTTGGCAGTTAATTTGCATATCGCCTTGATTAGCCAATGGGAAGGGTAGCGGAGATACGGCTTATTACCATGTTTCTCTATTATTAGATAGGATTGTTGTGTTAATATTTACAACAAATTATTATCCACATAGCTGTTGTAGAAAATGAAAGAATAAAGTGAATTTCTTTTAGATCATGGCAGCTCCAAGGTTACCTTCATCAAATTACCAGGCCAGAACGCTTTCTATGCCATACTGTGGGCCACGGGGTAGGGGTGGGAGGATATTGAAAGGGAGCAGGTATTCCCCAGAAATACAAACACAGTATTGACCAGTCATGAGCTTGGCCCATGTGTGGGTTCACTCCAGCTGCATCTTCAATGACAAATATCTCAGTGGCATTGAAAGCTGCTTGGGAAGCTGCTCCAGTCAGTGACCATGGAGGCTGACAGCTCCGGCTGAGGGAGTCTGGGCCCTAATTAGAAATAAACTTCTGAGTTCAAGAAGGGTATAGAGGGAGAATATTTAGTCCTTCCTCCTCTCTTTTTTTACATCTTAACAGGGTACATTATTTGGCAGTCCAGGTAATGAATCAGGAGTGCATCGAAATTTGCATGACGTTCATTCATCAGATAAAAAATGTTCAATTTTCATTTTCAGTTTGGATTATAGTCAAGGGCCAGTGTCTCTATGTTTGTGTATAAATATATCCATCCTCTGTTTGTCTTCTGTCCAGAGACACTGTAGGCAAATCTGCTTTAATAAATGATTTTTTAAGTGCTTTGCAATTCATACATGGTTGGTTATCCATGTAAAAGGTTTTTACACAAACAGCTAATAGCAAATGATAATGCATGATGCTACTTGGTGTCTATATGAGTAACAGATTTACAATAGACTGTTTCCCTGCTGATTAAATATCTGTCTTTAAAATCTATATTTACAGTTAAGATACTTATACCATATGGTTTAGGAAGGATTGTCCCTCTGTGGTCTTGAACTTTATTGAAAGCATCATTATTTATATGTAATGTAAATTTATGAATGGAAAACATTTATATTAAGTATTCTCAGTGGCAAATAACATAAAAGAGTGACTATATTCAGAACAGTAGGAAATAGAGACAAATAGACTAGATAAAGGAAACTATTTCATAAAATGGGCCAAGAGCATATGGAATACATTAACAAAAACAAGATAGGTAACATGTACCACATGTTCATGAGTTTATATGTTCTGCAGGCTCCTAACTGAGCTTTTGGACAAAGAAAGACTAGCGAACAGCATGAACTTTGCAGAGTTGGACAGACAGGGACTGAAATGACATATTGATTAAGCAGGACTAGATAATTAAGCTATGGGATCTGAAAATCACATTTCCAGCGAGTGGAAAAATGTCACAGATAAAGTTTTTGTATTTAATTTTTTAAAAATCTCTCTGACAAAGTTAAAACACATTCTATTTTTCAAGAAAAAATACTTCACATTGAATCTTATTTATATTGTTTATTCACTTTTATTCACTATTAGAGGCCTGGTGCATGAAATTATTCATGGGTGGGGTCCAGCTGGCCTGCCCCAATAGGGGCCGATGGGGCTGGTCCAGTAGCGGGGAGGGAATGCGGGAGTTTAGCCAGTGGCCCTGCTGCCGATCCGGGTGGGGAGACTGATCAGGTGTTGGGCTGGCCACAGAGAGGGACTGCGGGAGGTTGGGGGGGCCGATTGGGGCCCCCATTGGGCCAGTTGGCCACCGCAGTGCACGTCATAGCAACTGGTTGTTCTGGTCATGCCGGTCTTTCCAGTCATTCCACCATTCTGGTCACTTAGCTTTTATATATATTTAGATTCCCTCACCCCTACTTTTACCAAACACACACATATACTTACATATATACATGCATGCAATTTGACCCTAATGCCTCTGAGATATTTGCTGTTTTTGTAGATAGTCACCAATGAACACATCAGCTGACCATAGTCCTTATTCCCAGTTGCACTTGTCACTAACTTTTAAATTGACTATTCATGGAGGACCATTTAGAGAAGTCAAGACAATAAAAAATCAGAGGCCTCTGATAATTCAGTTGACCAAACAAAGAGCATAAAAGAAAAGGGAATTTCTAAAACCACTTAGTTAGTTTAAAGGCAAAAATGGGACCATAGAATAAGAATTTTTAATGGCTTGAGAACAAGCACATTAAAGATTAAAAATAAATAAATATCATAAAACAAAAAAAGAGAGAGAAATGCAAATAAGTAAACAAAATAATCATGGGGATATAAAGTACAGTGTAGGGCGCAGCTATAGGGTTAAGCCTCGGACTGACCTGCTGGCAAAGCCACAAACAAGTCCCAGGTTAGAGGGCACAGTTTTCTTAGCATAATTAGGTTTGACCTTATGACATTCCCTAGATCTTATCTGGGAAGCTAATGGGTTGAGGGAAATGCAGCAAGTGCTGCCAAAACAAGTGAAACTCACAAGAACATTGTAACTATGGTGACCACTACCTTGTTTACCTCTGGCTATAAAATCAAGGCTCAGCTTGCCTCTGGGTCTCTCTCTGTGGCCTCAGCCAGGCACAGGAAGATCCACCTAGACCAGTGATGGCGAAACTATGACACGAGTGTCAAAGGTGACACGCGAACTCATTTTTTTGGTTGATTTTACTTTGTTAAATGGCATTTAAATATATAAAATAAATATCAAAAATATAAATCTTTGTTTTACTATGGTTGCAAATATCAAAAAATTTCTATATGTGACACAGCACCAGAGTTAAGTTAGGGTTTTTCAAAATGCTGACACGTCGAGCTCAAAAGGTTCGCCATCACTGACCTAGACCCAGCTTATTCTCTCTGTCATTTCTTCATCCTTTGGCCGCCCTCACTCAGGCTTTCAAACCCTTGGCTGAGTTGGCTCGGCACAGTACAGCATAGGAAATATAGTCAATAATATTATAATAATGATGTATGGTGAGAGTTGGGTACTAGAAATATCAGGGGGAACACTTTGTAAAGTGAATGATTGTCTAATCACTACCTGTATACCTGAAACTAATACAAAATAATATTTAATATAAACTTTAATTGAAATATATAATATTTATTTTTATTGATTAAGACATTACATATGTGTCCTTATCCTCCTATTGCCCCTCCCCCCCATGCTCATGGCCTCACCCCTTAGTGTCTGTGTCCATTGGTTATGCTTATATGCATGCATACAAGTCCTTTGGTTGATCTCTCCCCCTTAGCCCCACCCTCCCCTACCTTCCCTCTGAGGTTTAAGCATCTGATCAATGATTCTCAGTATCTGGATATGTTTTTGCTCATCAGTTTATGTCGTTCATTATAATCCACAAATGAGTGAGATCATGTGATATTTATCTTTCTCTGACTGACTTATTTCCCTTAGCATAATGCTCTCCAGTTCCATCCATGCTGTTGCAAATGGTAGGAGATCCACCTTTTTACAGCATTGTAGTATTCCATTGTGTAGATGTACCACAGTTTTCTAAGCCACTCATCTGCTGATGGGCACTTAGGCTGTTTCCAAACATTAGCTATTGTAAATTGTGCTGCTATGAAAATAGGGGTACATATATCCTTTCTGATTGGTGTTTCTAGTTTCTTGGGATATATTCCTAGAGGTGGTATTACTGGGTCAAATGGGAATTCCATTTTTAGTTTTTTGGGGAAACTTCATACTGTTTTCCACAGTGGCTGCACCAGTCTGCATTCCAATCTTTTTCTCTGCATCCTCTCCAGCACTTGTCATTTGCTGATTTGTTGATGATAGCCATTTTGACAGGTGTGAGATGATACCTCATTGTTGTTTTGATTTGCATCTCTCGGATGATTAGTGACTTTGAGCATGCTTTCATATGTCTCTTGGCCTTCCATATGTCCTCTTTCAAAAAGTATCTATTTAGGTCTGTTGCCAATTTTTTTATTTGGTTGTTTATCTTTCTTTAGTTAAGTTGTGTGAGTACCTTGTAAATGTTGGAGATTAAACCCTTATTGGAGATAACATTAGCACAGCGGTTCTCAACCTGTGGGTCGTGACCCCTTTGGGGGTCGAATGACCCTTTCACAAGGGTCGCCTAAGATCATCGGAAAACACATATATAATCACATATTGTTTTTGTGATTAATCGCTATGCTTTAATTATGTTCAATTTGTAACAATGAAAATAGATCTTGCATATCAGATATTTACATTACCATTCATAACAGTAGCAAAATTACAGTTATGAAGTAGCAACGAAAATAATTTTATGCTTGGGGGGCACCACAACATGAGGAACTATATTAAAGGGTCGCAGCATTAGGAAGGTTGAGAACCACTGCATTAGAAAATATGTTCTCCCATGCAGTGGGCTTTCTTGTTGTTTTGTTGATTGGTTCTTTTGCTATGCAGAAGCTTTTTATTTTGATGTAGTACCATTAGTTTATTTTCTCTTTAGTTTCCATTGCCCTAGGAGCTGTATCGGTGAAGATATTCCTTCAGCATAGGTCTGAGATTTTGCTGCCTGTGGATTCCTCTAATTTTTTATGGTTTCCCATCTTATGTTTAAGTCCTTCATTCATTTTGAGTTTACTTTTGTGTATGGTGTAACTTGGTGGTCTAGCTTCATTTTTTTATGTATCTGTCCAATTTTCCCAACACCATTTATTGAAGAGACTGTCTTGACTCTGTTGTATGCTCTCACCTCCTTTGTCAAATATTAATTGAGCATAGTGGTTTGGGTCAATTTCTGGGTTCTCTATTCTATTCCATTGGTCTATATGTCTGTTCTTGTTCCAGTACCAGGCACTTTTGAGAACAGTGGCTTTGTAATACAGCTTGATATCTGGTATTGAGATCCCTCCTCCTTTGTTCTTCTCTCCGGATTGCTGCAGCTATTCTGGGTCTTATTCCAGATGAATTTTTGGAGAGTTCATTTTAGGAATGTGAAATATGCTGTTGGTATTTTAATGGGAAGTGCATTGAATCTATAGACTGCATTGGGTAGTATGGACATTTCAATGATGTTGATTCTACCAATCCATGAGCATAGTATGTCCTTCCATTTGTTTATGTCTTCCTATATCTCTTTTTACAGTGTCCCGTAGTTTTCTGAGTACATGTCCTTTACCTCCTTAGTTAAGTTTATTCCTAGATATCTTAATTTTTTTAGTGCAAAAGTAAATGATATTTTTTTTTTTTAGTCTCTCTTTCTAAGTTCACTATTGGTGTATAAAAATTCCATTGATTTCTTGGCGTTAATTTTTTATCCTGCTACTTTGCCGAATTTATTTATTAAGTCTAATAATTTTTTTGATTGAGTCTTTAGGGTTTTTTATGTACAATATCATGTCATCTGTGAATAATGACAATTTTACTTCTTCTTTTCAATTTGGATGCCTTATATTTCTTCTTGTCTGAATGCTGTGGCTAGAACTTCCAGTTCTATGTCGAACAGGAGTGGTGAAAGTGGGCATCCCTGTCTCGTTCCAGTTCTTAGGGGAAATGGTTTTAATTTTTGCCCATTGAGTATAATGTTGGCTATAGGTTTGTCATATAAGTCTTTTATTATGTTGAGGTATGATCCCTTTATTCCCATTTTGCTGAGCATTTTTATCAGAAAAGGATGTTGAATTTTGTCAAATGCCTTTTCTGCATCAATTGATATGATTATGTGATTTTCATATCTCAATTTGTTTATGTGATGTATCATGTTTATTAATTTGCAGATATTGTACCAACCTTGCATCCCTAGAATAAATCCTACTTGCTCATTGTGTATGATCTATCTAATGTAATGCTGGATCCGGTTTGCTAGAATTTTGTTGAGGAATTTAGCATCTATGTTCAGGAGTGATATTGGCTTGTAATTCTCTTTCTTTGTAGTGTCTTTATCTGGTTTTCAGATTAGGGTAATGCTGGCTTCATAGAAAGAGCTTGGAAGTGTGCCTTCTGCTTGAATTTTTTGGAATAGTCTGAGAAGGATTGGTTTTAGTTCTTCTTTGAATGTTTGGTAAAACTCCCCTGTGAAGCTATCAATTGAGGGCTTTTGTTTGCTGGGAGCTTTTGGATTACTGTTTCAATTTCATGAGTAGTTATCAGCCTATTCAGATTTTTTGATTCTTCCTGATTGAGTTTTGGAAACTTCTATTTTTCTAGTTATATGTCCATTTCGTCGAGGTTGTCCAGTTTATTGGAGTAGAGCTGTTTATAGTATTTTTTATAATCCTTTGTAAATCTATGGCATCAGTTGTTACTTCACTTCTTTCATTTCTTATTTTGTTTATTTGGGTCCTCTCTATCTGTTTCTTGGTGAGCCTAGCTAGAGGTTCATCAATCTTGTTTATCTTTCAAAGAACAAGCTCTTGGTTTCATTGGTCTGTTGTATTGTTTGTTTGTTTGTTTGTTTTGGTTTTGGTTTTTGGTCTCTATGTCATTTATTTCATCTCTGATCTTTGTTATTTCCTTCCTTCTGGTATGTGTAGGCTTTTCTTGTTGCTCTCTTTCTAATTCTTTAAGTTGTAAGGTTAAATAATTTATTATCATTTTTTCTTGTTTTTTGAGATAGGCCTATAGAGCTATGAACTTTTCTCTCAGGACTGCTTTCATTGTGTCCCATAGATTTTGGATTGTTGTGTTTTTATTGTCATTTGTATCCAGGATGCTTTTATTTCTCCTTTGATCTCTTTGGTAACCCAATCATTATTTAGTAGTATGCTATTTAGCCTCCAAGTGTTTGATTTTTTTTCATTTTTTTTTGTAGTTGATTTTGAATTTTATGCCATTGTGAGCTGAGAAGATGCTTGTTATGATTTCTATCTCCTTGAATTTGAAGAGATTTTGCCTGTGTCCTAATATGTGGTCTATCTTTGAAAATGTCCCTGTGCACCTAATAAGAGTGTATATTATGTAGCTTTGGGTTGCAATGTTCTGAAGATGTAAATTAAGTCCATTGATCTAGTGAGTCATTTAGGATTGCTGTTTCTTTGTGGATTTTTTGTTTAGAGGATTTCTCCAGTGGTGTCGGTGGAGTATTAAAGTCCCCTACTATGACTGTATTACTGTCAATCTCTCCCTTTATATCTTCCTGCAGTTGTTTTAAGTATTTGGGTGGTTCTGTATTGGGTGCACATATATTTATCAGAGTTATATCCTCTTGTTAAATTGCTCCCTTTAGTATTATGAAGTGCCCTCCTTATCTCTTGTTATGGCTTTTACTTTCAGGTCGATTTTGTCATATATAAGTATTGCAACCCCAGCTTTTTTCTCATTTCTATTTGCCTGAAAAATTTTTTTCCATCACTTCACTATCTGTGTGTGAATCCTTTGTTCTGAGATGGGTCTGTTGCAGATAGGAATATATATCAGTCATGTTTTCTTTTTTTAAATTTTTTATCACTTAAAGTATTACAAAGGGTATTATATATGTGTCCTTTTTTTCCCCCGCCCTTGACAATCCCCTGGCCTCCCCTACCCCCCAGTGTCTTATGTCCATTGGTTATGCTTATATGCATGCATACAAGTCCTTCGGTTGATCTCTTACCCCCCTCTCTCCTGCCCCCCAACCCTCCCTGGCCTTCCCATTGCAGTTTGACAATCTGTGTGAGGCAGCTCTGCCTCTGTATTTATTATTGTTCAAAAGTTTATAATGGTCTCTATTATCCATGAATGAGTGAGATCATGTGGTATTTTTCCTTCATTGACTGGCTTATTTCACTTAGCATAATGCTCTCCAGTTCCATCAATGCCGTTGCAAATGGTAAGAGTTCCTTCTTTTTTACAGCAGCATAGTATTGCATCATGTAGATGTACCATATTTTCTAATCCATTCATCTACTGATGGGCACTTAGGCTGTTTCCAGATCTTAGCTATGGTGAATTGTGCTGCTATTAACATAGGGGTGCAAAGATCCTTTCTGATTGGTGTTTCTGGTTTCTTGGGATATATTCCTAGAAGTGGGATCACAGGGTCAAATGGGAGTTCCATTTTTAGTTTTTTGAGGAAACTCCATACTGTCTTCCATAGTGGCTGCAGCAGTCTGCATTCCCACCAGCAGTGCACAAGTGTTCCTTTTTCTCCACATTCTCTCCAGCACTTGTCGTTGGTTGATTTGTTGATGATAGCCAGTATGACAGGTGTGACAGGGTACCTCATTATTGTTTTGATTTGCATCTCTCAGATGATTAGTGACTTTGAGCATGTTTTCATATGTCTCTTGGCTTTCTGAATGTCCTCTTTTGAAAGGTGTCTATTTAGGTCATTTGCCCATTTTTTGATTGGATTGTTTATCTTCCTTTTGTTAAGTTGTATGAGTTCCCTATAAATTTTGGAGATTAGGCTCTTATCAGATATGACATTGGCAAATATGTTTTCCCACGAAGTGGGTTTTCTCATTGTTTTGTTGATGGTTTCTTTTGCTGTGCAGAAGATTTTTATTTTGATGTAGTCCCATTTGTTCATTTTCTCTTTAGTTTCAAGTGCCCTAGGAGCTGTATCAGTGAAGAAATTGCTTTGGCATATATCTGAGATTTTGTTGCCTTTGGATTCTCCTAGAATTTTTATGGTTTCCTGTCGTACATTTAAGTCATTTATCCATTTTGAGTTTATTTTTGTGTATGGTGTAAGTTGGTGGTCTAGTTTCATTTTCTTGCATGTATCTGTCCAATTTTCCCAACACCACTTATTGAAGAGACTATCTTGGCTCCATTGAATGTTCTTTCCTCCTTTGTCAAATATTAATTGAGCATATTGGTTTGGGCCGATTTCTGGGTTCTCTATTCTATTCGATTGATCTATATGCCTGTTCTTGTGCCAGTACCAGGCAGTTTTGAGAACAGTGGCTTTGTAATACACCTTGATATCTGGTATTGAGATCCCACCTACTTTCGTCTTTTTCAGGATTGCTGCAGCTACTCAGGGTCTTTTTTTATTCCAGATGAATTTTTGGAGAGTTTGTTCTAGATCTGTGAAGTATGCCGTTGGTATTTTAATGGGAAGTGCGTTGAATTTATAGATTGCTTTGGGTAGTATGGACATTTTAATGATGTTGATTCTACCAATCCATGAACATGGTATGTTCTTCCATCTGTTTATGTCTTCCTCTATCTCTTTTTTCAATGTCCTGTAGAATTCTGAGTAGAGGTCTTTAACCTCTTTAGTTAAGTTTATTCCTAGGTAGCTTAATATTTTTGGTGCGATGGTAAATGGGATTGTTTTTATAATCTCTCTTCCTGAAAGTTCACTATTGGTGTATAGAAATGCATCAGATTTCTTGGGGTTAATTTTGTATCCTGCTACATTGCCAAATTCATGTATTAAGTCTAGGAGCTTTTTGATGGAGTCTCTAGGGTTTTGTATGTATAATATCATGTCGTCTGCAAATAAGGACAGTTTTACTTCCTCTTTTCCAATTTGGATGCCTTTTATTTCTTCTTCTTGTCTAATTGCAATGGCTAATAATTCCAGGACTATGTTGAACAGGAGTGGTGAGAGTGGGCATGCCTGTCTTGTTCCTGTTCTTAGGGGAAATGGTGTTAATTTTTGTCCATTGAGTATGATGTTGGCTGTGGGCCTGTCATATATGGCTTTTATTATGTTGAGGTATGATCCTTCTACTCACACCTTGCTGAGAGTTTTTATCAAAAATGGGTGTTGGATTTTGTCAAATGCTTTTTCTGCATCAATTGATATGACCATGTGGTTTTTTTCTTTTAATTTGTTTATGTGATGTATCACGTTTACTGATTTGCGGATATTGTACCATCCTTGCATCCCTGGGATAAATCCTACTTGGTCATGGTGTATGATCTTTCTGATGTACTGCTGGATCTGATTTGCTAAGATTTTGTTGAGGATTTTGGCATCTATGTTCATGAGGGATATTGGCCTGTAATTCTCTTTTCTTGTGTTGTCTTTCCCTGGTTTTGGTATTAGGTTGATGCTGGTTTCATAGAATGAGCTTGGAAGTGTTCCTTCCTCTTGAATTTTTTGTAGTAATCTGAGAAGGATATGTTTTAGTTCTTCCTTGAATGTTTGGTAAAACTTCCCTGTGAAGCTGTCTGGCCCTGGGCTTTTGTTTGCTGGAAGCTTTTTGATGACTGCTTCAATTTCTTCCATAGTTATTGGCCTATTGAGGTTTTTAGATTCTTCCTGATTGAGTGCTGGAATGTTATATGTTTCCAGGAATTTCTCCATTTCCTTCAAGTTGTCTAGTTTGTTGGAGTAGAGCTGTCCATAGTATTTTTTAACAATCATTTGTATTTCTGTGGGGTCTGTTGTTATTTCCCCTCTATCTTTTCTGATTTTGTTTATTTGGGTCCTCTCTCTTTGCTTCTTGGTGAGCCTGGCTAGAGGTTTGTCAATCTTGTTTATCCTTTCAAAGAACCAGCTCTTGGTTTCATTGATTTTCTGTATTTTTTTTTTTTTTTTGTCTCTATGTCATTGATTTCTGCTCTAATCTTTATTATCTCCTTCCTTCTGCTCACTCTGGGCTTTTCTTGTTGCTCTCTTTCTCATTCTTTGAGATGTAGAGTTAGATGATTTACTACCATTTTTTCTTGTTTTTTGAGATAGGCCTGTAGAGCTATAAACTTCCCTCTCAGGACTGCTTTTATTGTGTCCCATAGGTTTTGGCTTAGTTTGTTTTCATTGTCATTAGTTTCCAGTATGTTTTTAATTTCTTCTTTGATCTCATTCGTAACCCAATCAATATTTAATAACATGCTATTCAGCTTCCAAGTGTTTGAGTATTTTTTATTGTTTTTATTGTAGTTTATTTCTAATATTATGCCATCGTGGTCTGAGAAGATGCTTTTTATGATTTCAATCTTCTTCAATTTGGGGAGTCTTTGCTTGTGACCCAATATTTGGTCTATTTTTGAATCTGTCCCATGAGCACTTGAGTAGAATGCATATTCTGCGGCTTTGGGGTGAAATGTTCTGAAGATGTCTATTAAGTCCATCTGATCTAGTGAGTCATTTAGGATTGCTGTTTCTTTGCTTATTGTTTATCTAGAGGACTTATCCAGTGATGTCTGTGGTGTATTAGTGTCCCCTACTATGATTGTATTGTTGTCGATCCCTCCTTTGATATCTTCCAGGAGTTTTTTATGTATTTGGGTGCTTCTGAATTGGGTGCATATATGTTTACCAGGGTTATATCTTCTTGTTGTATTGATCCCTTTAGTATTATGAAGTGACCTTCCTTATCTCTTGTTATGGCCTTCACTTTGAGGTCTATTTTGTCCAATATAAGTATTGTTACCCCAGCTTTCTTTTCCTTTACATTTGCCTGAAAGATATTTTTCCATCCCTTCACTTTCAGTCTGTGTGAGTCCCTTCTAATGAGGTGGGTCTCTTGTAGACAGCAGATGTATGGGTCATTTTTTTTTATCCATTCAGCCACTCGATGTCTTTTGGTTGGAGCATTTAGTCCGTTTACGTTTAAAGTTATTATTGAAAGGTACTTGTTTGTAGCCATTTTTTTTTTTTCTGTGTGGCTGTTTTCTTTCTGAACTTTTTATTTCTTCTTTTTACACCAGTCCCTTTTGCATTTCTTGCATTGCTGGCTTGGTGGTGATAAACTCACTTAGCCTTTTTTTGTCTGTGAAGCTTCTTATTTCCCCCTAAATATTGAATGATAGCCTTGCTGGATAGAGTATTCTTGGATTCAGTCCTTTGCTTTTCATCACTTTGCAAATTTCCGTCCATTCTTTTCTGGCCTGATGTGTTTCTGTTGAGAAATCATTTGATAATCTAATGGGAGATCCCTTGTATGTAACTCTCCGTCTCTGTCTTGCAACCTGTAAGATTCTCTCTTTGTCCTGAACATTTGCCATTGTAATTATGATGTGTCTTGGTGTGGGTCTTTTCGGGTTCACCTTGTTTGGGATTCTCTGTGCCTGTGTGACTTTTTCTTCCCCACCTCAGGGAAGTTTTCTGATATTATTTCTTTTTTGTTCATTTTTCTGTTGTTCTGGCACCCCTATTATTCGTATGTTGTTTTGTTTCATGTTGTCCCAAAGCTCCCTTAGGCTCTCCTCCTGTCTTTTAATTTTTTTCTCCAGTTGCAGTACAGTTTGGGTGTGTTTTGCTTCCTTGTCTTCTAATTCACTAATTCGGTCCTCCGCTTCTCCTAGTCTACTGTTGATGCTTTCAATGGTGTCTTTTATTGCAGCTATATCGATCTTCATTTCTTCTTGGGTCTTGCATAAGTTATTGATTTTTTCATATGTTTCTTCTTGCTTCTTGCATAAGTAGTTGATTTTTTCCTCCATCCAGTTTATGCACTGTAGGACCCTTATTCTGAATTCTTTTTTTGTCATGTTGCATGCCTCTGTCTCACTTAGCTGCTTTTCTGGTGAGTCCTCTTTTTCTTTCCTTTGGGGGTTTCTTTGCCTACCCATGTTTGATCTCAATGACATATCTAGATGTTGAGTCGTTCTGTGGCTTCTCCCTGGGTGGCAGTGGCTCCTTGGGCTGTGGTTGCTCCTTGGGTGTTTGCGGTAGCAGCTGCTACTCAGTTGGCAGCAGCTCCTCTGGGGGGTGCTGTTCACAGCTGTGGTGGCTGCTCTGGCTGGTGGGGGGAGGCTTCACGTACAGCTGCTGTTCCTCAGACAGTGGGTGTGGTGATCAGGAGGCTGCTGTTGCTTGGATCTGCTGTGTTGATTTAAAGGCACAAAATACAACACAACAAGGCACAACATACCAGGCACTGAACACAAATATATTCACGATATTAATAACCCCAAATAAAGGTGACCATCCAAATTAAGAGAATTAGGGGATAAGGAAGAAAGAAGAGAAAAAGATAAAAAAGAAAAATAAGAAAAAACAAAAAACAGAAAAGGAGTGCAAAAATGAAATTGGGAAAAAAAGAGGGGAAAAAAAGAAAAAAAAGAGCAAAAAGAGCAAATGAAGTAGAAGAGGGGAAGAGACTATTTGTATGAGGAGAAAACTCCGATAGAACTGCCACTAATCCCAACAAATTCCAGCAACAGATCCCTGGAGATGAATGCAAACTACAAACAACCAATGATATTAAGAGAGGCAAGGGAAAACAGAAGCGCAAAAATAGCCGGGGGGTGGGGGAGGGGAGGGAGGGGAAAAAACAGCAGAAAAATATAAAAAGAAAAAGCAAACCAACCTCACAACCAGTCCTAAAAAAGAAAAAAAAACACAAAACAAATCATGCAAAACAAAAAACAAAAAATAACAATATGCTCAATCAAGCAAACAGCAAGAAAACAATAGAAAGATAAGAGAAAAAATATTTGGATAGTGAAGAAGGATAAGGGATAGGTGTATAAGGATTTAGAGCAGTGCATTGGAAATAGGATATATAAGTAGGGTGAAATTAGACAGGGGGTAAAAAGACGGAATAGGGAAAATCTAAAGCAGGAATAGGGTAAGAGAAACAGGACACCAAAAGGGGAAAAGTGAGGAAGAGGGTTTTAGCATAGAGGTAAAATTGAGGTAGGGAAAATTGATGATAAAGGAACAATGAAAATAGAATGGAGAACACTACTCCCAAAATAAAATAAAGAGAAAATAAAATGGCACTTTAAAAAATGGTAAAATGATAGCAGTAATAATACTGGTTAAAAATAAAAATGTAGTAATTAAAAGGGTAAAATCAGGTGATGGAAAAAGAAGAAAAAGAAAAAAATTGTTTTCTTAGTTAAAAGGCGAAAAAAGAAAAAATTTGCAGTAGTGAAGGTCTTTCGGTTCTTCTACTCTTCAGCCTGACTCGCCTTAGTCTTGCCAGGTATTCAGGAGAGTGTTGAATTTCCCTGTGATACACTGTTCCTCCGTGTTGTAAATCACAGTCCTGATTTTAAAGCATGCCGTATTTGTGATCCAGACTGCCTTAATTTGTGTTCACCTAAGAGTCAGTTTGTGGCTCAGCCTCTGGGTGGCAGTGTTTTGAGGTTGGCCTCTGAGACTATACGGCTTCTCTATCCAGCAGCAAGGGTTTATTTTCTCTATTGCACTTGAAACTGGTTTTCCAGTCATGTTTTCTTATCCATTCAGCTACCCTATGTCTTTTGATTGGAGCACTTAATCCATTTACATTTAATGTTATTATTGTTTAGTAGGTTATTGCAGATGTCCCTCATTTTCCCCCCATAGCTCCCCTACACCCAGCTCCCACCCCACCCCAGGCCCTTGCCACCCTATGTTCTGTGTCCATAGGTAATACATCCTTGCATATAATATCTTTGTCTGTTCTCTTCCTGGACATCCCCCCCACACCTGCTTCTCTCTGAGAATCGTCTGTTCCATTTCCATGCCCTTGATTCTTTTCCATTCACTAGTTTATTCCATTCAGCAGATTTTTTATTCATTTGATTTTTTAGATTCACTCATTAATAGATACGTATTCCTTGTCACTTTGTTAATTATAATTCTTTATCTTTACCTTTTTCTTCTTCATCCTCTTCTTAAAGAATACCCTTCAGCATTTCATATAATACTGGTTTGGTGGTGATGAACTCCTTTAGCTTTTTCTTGTCTATGAAGCTCTTTATCTGACCTTCAATTCTAAATGATAGCTTTTTTGGGTAGAGTATTCTTGTTTGTATGTTCTTGCTATTTATCACTTTGAATATTTATTGGCACTCCTTTCTGGCCTGCATAGTTTCTGTTGAGAAATCAGCTTACAGTCATATAGGTACTCCCTTATAGGTAACTAACTATTTTTTTCTTGCTGCTTTTAGGATTCTCTCTTTGTCTTTTGCCCTTGGCATTTTAATTGTGATGTTTCTTGGTGTGATCCTCTTTGGATTTCTCTTGTTTGGGGTTTTCTGCATTTCCTGGACTTGTAAGTCTATTTCTTTTATCAAGTAGGGAAAATGTTCTGTCATTATTTCTTCAAATAGGTTTTCAATATCTTTCTCTCTCTCTTCTTCTGGCACCCCCATAATTCGGATTTGGTATGCTTGAAGTTGTCCCAGAGGCTCCTTACACTATCTTCATATTTTTGGATTCTTTTTTTTTTTTTTTTTTTTTTTTTTGCTCTTCTGGTTAGGTGTTTTTTGCTTCCTCGTATTTCACATCATTAACTTGATTCTTGGGATCCTCTAGTCTACTATTGAATCCCTGTATATTATTCTTTATTTCAGTCAGTCTATGCTTAATTTCTGACTGGTCCTTTTCTTTCTTTTTTTTTTTTTTTTTCTTTTTTGGCATTGTGACTAAAATCCTTGAAAGTCTCACTAAGTTCCTTGAAGGTTTCTAGAAGATTCTTGAGTAACCTTATAACTGTGGTTTTGAACTCTATATCCAGTAGTTTGCTTTCTTCCATTTCTTTCATTTGTGACATGTTTCTTTGTCTCCACATTTTAGCTTCTTTCCTGTGTTTGTTTCCATGTATTGGGTAGCTGCTAAGTCTCCTTGAGTTGATAGAGTGGCCTTGTGTAGTAGGTGTCCTATAGGGCCCAGTGGCTCAGCCTCCACAATCACCTGAGGTGGACACTCTTGGTGCACCCCTTTGTGGGCTGTGTGCACAGTCTTGTTGTAGTTGAGCCTTGATTGCTGTTGGTACCACTGGGAGGAATTGACCTCTAGGTTAATTGGCTGTGGGAGAGCTGGTGTTCAGGAGACACCCTTATGGGGCAGGACTTGCTTCAGTGGGGTTTTGGTGCTTACTGAGTCTTCCCTTTGAGTGTGTCACTTATGGATGTGAAGAGTTGTAATCTGGTATGGTCTCACACTGACCACTGGGTACACTGGCTCTTGAATCTCCAAGGAGGTGCAGAGTCAGACACTATCTGGGGCCACCCAGCAGGAACTACAGAGAGATCTGCAAATTCCTCCTCTTTGTATCAGGTTTGGAAGTGCCCAGAGGAGGCTCAGCTGTGAAGCATGGCAGCCTGGTGCTGGTGTGGGCCTTGGCCCTTTTATTGATAGCTTTGGGGCTCCCTTACCTAGCTGCAGCTTGTTTGACAGGTTTTAGGCTGAGAAAGTCAGGCCATTCATATGCAAATGCCTCTGCATACAGCTTGGGTGGGTTGTAAATTGGGTGGGGCTGGGTCTCAGGAAATCTCCAGAGTGGAGCAAACAGAAATGTCTGTCAGTCAGCCCTGCACCAGGGAGGTCCCAGAATGGGAACAATGACTGCTATGAGCACTTCAGTTTAGGAGAAAGCCACCCCCGTGTTCCTGTCCCAATGCCAGACCGTCCAGATTCTTCCCATATCTGTCTGGGTCCCCCAGATCCTCCCCCAACACTGGAGCTCTGAACAAGCAGGAGTTTGTAAATTCAGTTCGCGGTGCTGGCCTTTTAAGAGGAGCAGCTGTGTCTCTAGCAGCCTGTATGTCACTCAGCCATAATCCACACTTGTTTTTACAGTCTGTAATTCTTACTGCCCGTAGGGACTTCTTTCCACAGCTCTGGAACCCTGGGCTGGGGGTCTGGTGTGGGGCTGGGACTCCTTGCTCCTCCAGGCGGCCTCCAAAGAGGCGATCTCCCTCCTGATTAAAAAAGCGGCACACCTGGGTGCCGGACCAGCCTGTTCCGCCCCTCCACACCTCCTACCAGTCTCAGTGTGCTTTCCTCTTTATCTCTCTAGTTGTAGCACTTCCACTCAGCCAGCTTTCCTGTAATTCTAGATGATAGTTGTTCTGTATTTTAGTTGTAATTTTGATGTGGTTGTGGGAGGCAGCAAGTACAGGTGTTTACATATGCCACCATCTTGGTTCCTCCTAAATTTTGTTTTAATAATTAAAAAAATACAAGATAAACGTGGCAAATAAAAAAAGAAAAAAATTATCATACTGAGATTTTTGTCACAAAGAAATAAGAGATCTTGCTGAACTATTCTAGGATAACTGAGGGGAATAGAATGTAAAAATATTCCTTACAAAGATTATTGTCCCTCTTGCAACTCATTATAGAAATTTATAGCACATTTTCTGAGAAATATTGAGTTTTGATGTGTACTTTTCCTCATATTAAGCTTGTATCTATCAAATTGCTCAAAGTACTATTAGGTGATAATATCCATTGTAGGTGAGGAAATGGAGGAATAAGAACTCATATATAATTGGTAAAGTATTTGTGAGGGCCTTCTTTAAATGTATTCTTAAAAGTCTTTGATTTTTTAAATATAATTTGATTCAGAAATTATATTGCTAAGCAGCAATTATGGTACCACTTATGATAGGGAAAAAAAAGAAATAAAGAAAGGAGAAGATAGAAAAGTAGGAAAGGGAGGAAGGAAGGAAGGAAGGAAGGAAGGAAGGAAGGAAGGAAGAAAGGAAATGAAAGGGAAGATGCCCTAACCAGTTTGGCTCAGTGAATAGAGCATCGGCCTGCGGACTCAAGGGTCCCAGGTTCGATTCCAGTCAAGGGCATGTACCTTGGTTGTAGGCACATCCCCGGTAGGGGGTGTGCAGGAGGCAGCTGATCGATGTTTCTCTCTCATCGATGTTTCTAACTCTCTACCCCTCTCCCTTCCTCTCTGTACAAAAATCAATAAAATATATTTTTTTTAAAAAAAGAAAGAAATGAAAGGGAAGGGACGGGAGGGGGAAGGAGGAGCTGAGGGAAGGAGGGAAGGTGAAAAGTGAAAAGGCAGAGAATAGAAGGGAAAAAAGAAAGGAAAGAACAAAATTTAAAGTCTAAACACCACAAATTAGTAAATTAATTGCTTCTGAATTAATATAAAACAATAAAAGTAATTAATTTATGTTAAACAGATGAGACAATTATGCTCTTTACTGACCAAGTCCCACAGTTTCACCAGGCATTTGGAGATCTGCCAACTGGTCACTCTCTGATATTTGGAGGCTTTGAACAGTGCCTCTTCACCAATATGACTCACCCTCTTTCAAACTTCACCATCCAGTGCCCTTATCTGTTTTGGCTAAGATCTATTTTAGCCCAATCCTCACAGCTAAAACCACAGTATCAACTCCATTTCCACTCCACTGATGGTCAGGTGTGGAGCACATACCTACTAATTCTTCAATGTCCCATCTGTTTTCTTCTGACTCAACCACTGTACAGATCTTATCTCCTATGATGGGTTTTCTGGGTTTGACTCAGGAGGAAAGAACATCCCAGAAGTATTCATTCCTTTTAAAACACAAGAATAATGACAAGGACAACGATCTTAAAGATTTTGAGAGGAGTGACCTGGGGAGACAAAGAGACAAGATAAATGGTTTATAATATATGGATGGGCATTACATATGAAGAGCTCAGTCTCATGCTGATTGTGGGATTTTATTCAACAATCCAACTAAATCTCCAGAGTGATATCAAGTATCCCACACTGCCTTGTGTATTGTGACATTCTCCACATTCATCTACCCAAACCTTGGGGAAAGACCCATATAATCTAACAAACTCTTTACAACAACCAAGAATTAATTTGGAGTAAAACCCATCAATATGGAAGAACACATTCATGAATACTTATTTCATTAAATCAAAAATAGTTTGATATTAAGAAATTGTACCCTTATGCCAGTTTATTACCTTTGAAAAATGGGTTGGTTGGATTGCCATCATTTGGATACCATTTAAGAGATCTAACTTCTGCAGCTCAAAAACCAGTTCCTAGGCAGAACACATACAATGGATCCTTAGGTGCAGTGAATGTGTGCATTATTGGCCTGCCTATGTTTAAAGTAAACACAGGTACATACAATGCATACTAGCAGTATATATTTAATTATTCAAAGTATTTTGTAAATTACTTTGTGTGAAACAAATAACTTTTTAAAAACCTAGGTATATTTTATTATTATTAAGCTTTTATTACCAGATAAAGCTAACTTCAAAAAAACTCAGAGTAGGCAGCTACTTGTATAGAATAATTTAATGGTACCTTTACTATCAGCCTGCTACTATGCCTAAATTTACTGTGGTCAGCACAATACAAGAGTGATAGAAAAAAGTAGGCATTTTACCATTTGTAATGTTAATCTATCAGTTGGCTAGAAATTTAGCATGAATTACTTAAACTCAATATGACCTACTGTGATTTAACAGAGAAACTGCCAAGGGAGTAGTATGAGACAGAAAGTGTTGAAAAGGAGATGACTAGTAAAGTAGAAAATAAATGTCCAGTAGAGTAGCATTATGCACTGTTATTATGAAAGGAGCCCTAGCTACCAGTATTTGACTTCAGGGTACCAGAACTCTAAATGATGCTATGAAGATTTTATTATCAAGTTGATAAAATTAAGAGACAGTGGGCACCTACTCTGTCTAGGAGAAAGTAATTTATCTAAGTCTAATAATGTTTTGAAAATGGAATGTGTTTAGGATTTTACACTGGCCTTCTAATTCAAATTATTTCACTAGTATTCCAATGTTGAAGAAAAGTTAAAATTAAAATAATATAGTATTCTGTGTGTGTGTTTGTGCCTTATCTACCAAAATTTGAAGTAATAGATGGTAAACCTGTTATCATAAATCTGATTTAGGTTAGATATTACAAAGGAATTTATTTTCCCACCATTTTTTAATTCTTTTATCTTGCCCTTTACTTTATTTCTATAAATTCATCACAGTCTTGATATAGAATGGTTCTTAGCAAGTAGTGTGAGGATTTAGCAGGTAGCCTTTTGTCTTTGAGAAAAATAATGTAGACATGTTCTTCCTAAGTAATTCTTAACTGTTCCCTGCAAGGTTTTGACAAACAGATATCCTGGATTTACTGACTTCCAACCCAAGTTACTTTGTTGTTGAATGAACAATTCAGAATTATTTGTGTGGTATTTAGTTCAAAGACTAAATGGTCATGCTGGAAAAGGTATGTGATTATTAAAACAAAATATTTCTCATTCTTTTGTCTCCACTTCCTGAATGCAATAGCTGAAAAGGGAGTCAAATCTCAAAATGACTATGCACTGTCAAAATGAGATATTTTAATTTAAATAATAAATAAGCTCCATGGTTACCTTTTCTGTGTTCCGTGCTAAACATTAGCACCTGATCTGGTCGCCAGCATTATCGCAGCACCAGTTAAGTGTACAGTATAAGATTGTACTTGATTTATTAAAGTAATGAATTAGTTTTATTACAAGTGATTAAATGCATTTTACTTTTTAAAGCCAAGAACTAGAAAAGGAGAGCATCGTTACAGTCTGAAAATAACTAGAAAGATAAGTTCATTAACTTGCCGACACTTGTGCATCATAAAAACCTTGTTAAAAATTACTCCCTAGCCTGCTGTATTAGCTTCTTTATGAGGTAATTTCTCCATACAGTAATAAGATTTTTCTTTTACTCTCCAGTGCATATTAAACCCACTAATCTTCTTTTATAAACTATAGTTTCAGCCACTTTCTCAATTTACTCACCTCAAAGATACACTCCTATTAATATTAAAGGTAGCAAATGCAGATATGAACTTTGCAAAACATGCTTTCGGATTTATGGCACAATCTTTTAACAGTGTACTGGAATAGCACAAAAGGGAAAAAGCTGTAAATGTCAACGATGTCTCATAACAAACTAAACAATCTTAGTTCCACGAGAATTAATTTCCCACCCCATTCATTATGTGAATAAACTAGGATCATGTTTTCTGCTGTCAGCAAATAAAAACAAAATGGAAAGACTCCATTCACTGAAAGAAGTAAACTAAAATTTTGCAAGGGATCCACACAGATATCATTGATCTGATTGCTATGGTGTTCTAGATAAAGGACAGCTGGAGGGCATTGCTACCTATGCCATCAGCCCTTGATTGCTAAGGAGCAAGGTTATCATTCTGTGTCCAAAATCAGATAAGTCATAACATAAGAATGAAAATTAAGTCCTTCAAAGGTTAAATTCCAGTTCTTTGGTTATATCCTTTGTTTCTAAATTTTTCTAAAGTGTCTAATGTTTTAGATTCTGTATTATTTATCAATGCCATAAGAAATTAATACTGGGCTTCAACTATCCTCAAATGATAATGTATCTTGGAAATAATAAATTAACTCAAATTGCTACAGAAATCTATTTTAAAAGAGAACATAAAATAGCTGCCCAAATGTTTTCCCTTCCAGATTAATTTAAAGTGAAAAATAACTTTCCTATTGTCTGTGGTTAGACTATTTTTGTTCACTGAGAAACAAAAAATTTAATTTTTTTCTGTGGAAAAATATTTGAAATATATGAGAGACAAAAGGGCTAATATATAAAGTTTGTGGCAGATCAACAAAAACTGGAAAGGCACCTCGGTGGGAAAAAAAAAAAAAGGATTTAGAATCGAGAGTCCATAAAAAAACAAGAAATATAATGGACTAATAAATATATGAAAAATGTTCAACTTTTCTACTAGTTAAAAATTAAAACTTGAAATTTTAATGAAAAAATGACATTTTTCCTCAAATTAAGTTGACAAAGATTAAAAATAATGGAAATATCTGCTATTGTCCAGAGTTTAAGAAAAATGACTCTCCTATATTGTTTGTAAGTACATAAAATAATACAATCTTTTGAGCAACTTTTAGCAATATGTAACAAAATTTTAAACACACATGATATAGAACCAAAATGCCTGAGGATATTGTATACATACATATGGAAGATGGAGGTCAGAGAGAAGAAAGTTGGCAACAACAGAATGCTCATTAATACTGTAGTAATTATGATGCATCCTATCTAATAATAGACAAACATGGTAATTGGCCGTACCTTCGCTACGCCTCCCATTGGCTAATCAGCACAATATGCAAATTAAATGCCAACAAAGATAGTGGCTAATTTGCATACTGCAGGCAGGGCAGGACAGTGCAAGCCTCCAGCGTGCTACCATCCAGGGCAGGACTGGCCCCGCCTTGCCGCCCTGGACCCCATCGGCGGGTCCCGGGCATCAAGGCAGCCCTGCCCCAGAAGCCCCAGGAGCCAGCCCCTCCTTGCTGCCCAGGACCCAATTTGTCCACGGCGGCAAGGTAGGCAGGACCCAGAAGCCCCAGAAGCGCCAGAAGCCAAGACAGATTATGAGGGTGAATCAAAAACAAAACCCACTTTAAATATAAAGACACATATAGATTAAAAGTAAATGAATTAAGCTGCAGCCTGTTTTGCTCAGTGGATAGAGCATTAGCCCTTGGACTGAAGGGTCCCAGGTTTGATTCCAGTCAAGGGTATGTACTTCAGTTGCTGGCTTGTTCCCCAGTCCTTATCAAAGCATGTGCAGGAGGCAACCAATCAATGTGTCTCTCCCTTTCCCTTTACTCTCTCTAAAATTCAATGGAAAAATATCCTTGGGTGAAGATTAACAAAAACAAAGTAAATGGATTAAGTAACATTAAAGAGATTATAAGAAAAATATATTCCAAATTTTGTTAGTTGTATAATGGTTATGTTGAAATTATTAACACCTAAGAAATTGGGTGAAGGGTACATATAATATGCTGTAGTATTTTACAGTTTTTTTTTTTTACATGTGTGAGGTTATTTCAAATTAAAATATTAAAAAATTAAAAATTAATAAAATATTAATTGAAATGTATCTGCATTACATGAAAAATCTCCTAATTGCTTCTAGCATAATTTATTAAATTGTGCTAAAATTTACAAGGGTTCAATTAAAAAATATCTTAATTCTAAATGATATAATAGAAAATATATAATAGTGCAGTTATAAGCACTTATCTGAAAATACAAATTTAAAGAAGTGAATTTAAAGAAGAGATTAGCCAAAGAAAATATATGCACAACCCATGGGCACAGACAACAGTATGGTGATGGCCAGAGAGAAGTGGGGGGCAAGAGCTGGTAGAGGGGGCAAAAGGGGAAAATAGGGACATCCTATCTTATATAATAATAGACAAACATGGTAATTGACCATACCTTCACTACACTTCTCATTGGCTAATCAGGGCGATATGCAAATGAACTGCCAACAAAGATGGTGGTTAACCGCCAGCAAAGATGGCGGTTAATTTGCATACATAGGCGCAATGCTGGGAGGCAAAAGGGGAAGGACAGAAGAAGCCACCTGCCACCGAAGGTGATCGGAAACCCAGGCGGCAGACAAGAGCCGGGGGGCAGAGCAAAGGTGGCCCCCAGGGCCGCCTTTGCCCTGCCCCCCAGCCTGTGATCAGAGAACCAAGGTCGCCTTTGCCCGCCCCTTGGCCAGTGATCGGAGAAGCTGGGCGGGGCAGAGAAGAGGCAGCCGCTGGCAGCTGCCTCTTCCCTGCCCTGCCCAACCGGTGATCGGTGATCGGAGAAGCCGGGCGGGGCAGGGAAGAGGTGGCCGCCAACAGCCACCTCTTCCCTGCCCACTCTCCCCCTCCCCCCGAGGCCGGTGTTCAGAGAAGTACCTGTATTTTTTTTTTCAAAGTACCTGTATTTTTAATAATTTCTTGACATGGTAAAATTTTACATTACGATCCAAGGGTGGTGGGGTGAGGAGAAGGAGCAGCAGAACAATCCAAGAAGCAAAAAGGGAAACAGAAATGCATGGTGGAAGGGATTTGAAGGGTGGGTAGGGGCATTGCCCAACTAAAATGCAATTGGTTTGTTACTGAGTACTATTCATGGGAAGACAGCATCCTGAATCCTTCTCTATACAGCATATTGGGAGTAAAAATGATGCATCCAGGTAGAAATATGATTAGGGGTTGGAAGACAGACAGGGAAAGAAGAAGTCAGAAATAGACACTGAGAGAGTCACTGGCTGGCTGGCTGCAAATACTGACTCTCCAGTAGTGATAGAAAAAAAAGGGGGTGGGATATCGCTGGAAGATTCAAGAGATAGGAGGCAACTCTTCTGTGGTTTTGACTTGCCCAGCAGATTTCCACATACACACGTGTACAAGCCTATGTTTGCATGCACACACATATACACATAACTGACTGCCCTCCTTGGAAGCACAGAAGAAAAAGAAGCCACCAGAAGAAGAAGCCACCCACCTTTGGTCCAGGAACCAGCGCCTGCAGCTGGCTGCAGCCCAGGAGATGGACAAGCCACCCACCCGAGGTCCCAGGCTGCAGCCACCCAGAGAAGCTACCAGCCCTGTGGTCCAGGGCGCCAGCGCCTGTGGCCAGGGAAACAGGTTCCCTCTTCTCCTACTGTAGTCATTACTTCAATATTCCTCTTCTGAATTTCTCTCCTGTGCTGCAACCCAACTCCACTTTTCATCGGAAGGATACAGAACAGAGAGAGCAGTGTTAAAAGCTTACATTTTTAAGCCGGTAAGGTTGGTACTTAAATATGTAAATGGAAAACTAGAGTCCTTAAGGTAACAAAGGCTATAAAGGACAGGGACAGTGCATGACCTATTATATCCAGCAATCCATATGGGGATTGAAAACTTTGCAATGATGACAATTAGTGAAGATATGAATCAACTAAAATAGTTGACAGGGACAATTCTTCCATCTTTGAAATATCTACATCAAAGCTGTTTAAATAGATTTTCATCTGCATAATATAACACATTCTGACAAGACCACCACCACCAATGTGGTCAGTGTTGTGCCGATAAATGTTTAATAACTGAGGTACCCCCCCCTCCCAGAGTGCACAAATTTTTGTGCACCGGGCTACTAGTATCCTATCTAATAAAAGAGAAACATGGTAATTAGCCATAACTTCACTACCCTTCCCATTGGCTAATCAGCCAGATATGCAAATTAACTGCCAACCAAGATGGCGGTCGGCAGCCAGGCAGCTGACGCGAACAGGGAGGCTTGCTTGTTCCAGTGACGGAGGAAGCCAGGTTCCCCGCCTGCTGCTGCCGGCCTCTCAGCTGCTCTCTAAGAAACTATGTTGCAAATATAGAAGCTAAACAAAACTCCAGAAACCTGCTTTCAGTCAGCCGGGATCTCAGAGCTGGAGTCGCAACAAAGTTTCAAATACAGAAGGTAAACAAAGCCCAGAAACCTGCTTTCAGCAGTCAAGGTCTCAGAGCTGGAGCAGACCCTCAGAGCTAAAGATGGCTCTCAGCTCCAGTGACAGCCATTGAAGGTAAATAAATCCCAGAATAAAAAAGAAAAAAGAAATAAAAGAGAGGTTGGGAGCTTCAGTCACTTGCCAGCCTGAAAACGGCCCTCAGCCCCTCACCCAGACTGGCCAGGCACCCCAGTGGCTGTGACTAGCTGCAAACAGCCATCATCCCCTCACCCAGGCAGGCCAGGCACTCCAGTGGGGACCCCCACCCTGATCCAGAACACCCTTCAGGGCAAACCAGCCGGCCCCCACCCGTGCACCAGGCCTCTATCCTATATAGTAAAAGGATAATATACCTCCCAGTACTGGGATTAGGGAAGCCGCAAGGCCTCCCGAACCCGGGATCAGCGGAGCCGCAAGGCCTCCCGAACCTGGGAACAGCAGAGCCGCGAGGCCTCCTAGCACTGGGATCAGCGGAGCAGCTAGGCCGCCCAGCACTGGGATCAGTGGAGCCGCGAGGCCTCCCAGCACTGGGATCAGTGGAGCCGAGAGGCCTCCTGGCCCCTGGAGAAGCGTGACAGGGGACAGCGCCCAAACTTCCTGATTGCCCTGCGTCTCTGTGTGTGACAGAGGGCAGGGTCACAACCTCCCTATCCGCCCTGCTCTGTTCATGACAGGGGAAGGCGCCCCAACCCCCTGATCGGCCCATCCCTGAGCGTGACTTAGGGTGGCATCGCAACTTCCTGAACAGCCCTACTCTCTGCATGGGAGGGGGGTCTCCCCAACCCCCTGATCGGCCCTGCTCTGTGTGTGACAGGGCACAGTGCCCCAACTCCCTGATCGGCCAGCTCTGTATGTGACCGGGGTGGCGCCACAATCCCCTGATCTGTCCTGCTCTGTGCATGACAGGGTGTGGCACCACAACCTCCCCATCGACACTGCCTTGAGTGTGACGGGGGTGGCTCCCCAAACCCCCAATCGGCCCTACCCTGAGTGTGACTGAGGGTGGCATCACAACCTCCTGATCCACCCTGCTCTGTGCATGACAGGGGGGAGCCCCCCAACTCCCCAATTGGCCCTGCTCTGAGCCTGACCAGGGACTGCAGGGCAGGCACCTAGGGATTGGGCCTGCCCTCTGCCACCCGGGAGCAGGCCTAAGCCAGCAGGTCGTTATCTCCTGAGGGGTCCCAGAGTGTGAGAGAGCACAAGTGGGGCTGAGGGACACCCCCCCTCCCCGCCGCCAGTGCACAAATTTTTGTGCACCGGGCCTCTAGTAATAATAATAAAAGGTTAATATGCACATTGACTGAATGGCAGAATGGCCGGTTGCTATGATGCACACTGGCCACCAGGGGGCAGATGCTCAATGCAGGAGCTGCCCCCTGGTGGTCAGTGCACTTGATATGGGGAGTGCCACTCAGCCAGAAGCTGGCTCATGGCTGGCCAGTGCAGTGGTGGTGGCAGGAGCCTCTCCCACCTTCGTGGCAGCACTAAGAATGTCCAACTAACGGTTTAGACCCGATCCCTTGGGGGCCTAAGCCTTTAGTCGGACATCCCCCGAGGGCTCCCTGGCTGCCAGAATAATGTCTGACTGCAAGCTTAGGCCTGATGCCCTGGGGAGTGGGCCTAAGTCGACAGGTGGACATCCCCTAAGGGGTCCTGGACTGTGAATGGGCGCAGGCCAGGCTGAGGGACCCCCTCACAGGGCACAAATTTTTGTGCACCGGGTCTCTAGTTAAAAAATATAAAACAGAACCAGCCATTGTTTTATTTGCTGTTGAAAGATGTCCATGACATGCTTTATAGAAAAACAAATTACCAAACAGCACCCACTGTATAGTGTGGGGTTGTTTATAACATATATGTGCATTCATTGAAAAAAATGATATAAAAGAAAGACTATACACTAAAATACTATCAAGAGCCATCTCTGTGAAACAGAGTAATACGTAATATGTAGCAAGTGCTGAATTTTTTAACATTCTACCATTCTTTTTTAACCTATCAAACACATTGAACAAATCAATGTTTTAGAAGCTAACTTGAATCTTCTATATATGATTACTGCCACAAGAAATCAAAGCGTAAATGTATCTTTAACTTTTGTAACATGGATTATTCTAGTATATGTCAATATATAAGAGATAGAATAATGACATCATTGGTTATTCCTAGAAATCATATGAGTGAGGTCTCTGTCTGACATTTAATTGATACAAAAATAAATAATGTCAATAATATTAGAAACAAATGAATTTAATTTAACATATTAATGCCATTTTTATTAAATTAGCAGGTTAAAACCATAAGTAATTTTCTTTTTTTCTCAATTTTAAATATTACAGATTAGAAATCATATGGCACTTGTCTTTCTCTGACTGGCTTAATTCACTTAGCATAATACTCTTCAGGTCCATCCATGTTGTCACAAAAAATAAGATTTCTTACTTTTTTATGGCTGAGTAGTATTCCACTGTGTGAATGTACCACAGTTTGTTTGTTAAATGTCACTTATATGTGGAATCTAATGAACAAAATAAACTATCAAAGTGGAGACAGACTCATGGATACAGAGAATAGACTGACAACTGTCAAAGGGGAAAGGCTGAGGGGCTGAGTGAGAAGGGTGAAGGGATTAAGCAAAGGAGGAAAAAAAGACTCATGAAAGCAGATAACAGTATGGTGATTGCCAGAAGGGAGAAGGTTTGGGGGGAGGTAGAAGATTGTAAAGGGGGAGATAAATGGTGATAGAAGGAGACTTGACTTGGTGTGGTGAACACACAATACAATATACAGATGATGTATTGTAGAATCATACACCTAAGAACTACATAATTTCCCTAGTTCAGTGGTCGGCAAACTGCGGCTCGTGAGCTACATGCGGCTCTTTGGCCCCTTGAGTGTGGCCATGAAGTTTCAATCGCACTGTATGTGCGTGCCCGCACGTGATATTTTGTGGAAGAGCCACACTCAAGGGGCCGCAGTTTGCCGACCACTGCCCTAGTTGGTTTGGCTCAGTGGATAGAGTGTTGGCCTATGGACCGAAGGGTCCTGGGTTCAATTCTGGTCAAGGGCACATGCCTGGGTTGCGGGCTCAATCCCCAGTAGGGGTGGTGCAGGAGGCAGCCGATTAATTATTCTCTCTCATCATTGATGTTTCTATCTCTCTCTCCCTCTCCCTTCCTCTCTGAAATCAATAAAAATACATTTTAAAAAATAAAATAAAAACTACATAATTTTATTTACCAGTCACCCCAAATAAATAAATAAATAAATTTTACAGATTAGACTTTATAACATGTTTTAAGACATTTCTAAAATTTTATACACTTATTAAATCTAACATTTCAAACATTAAATTATTACTTATTCATTTAATATCAAAACATAGAGCAGGTTTTTAAAATAAGCTTTCTTCAAATTTGCTTCTTCCATGTGTGCATATGTGTGCATGTGTGAGTTCTAAAAAGAAAATAGAAAGCCTTTTTTAGATAGGTCAAATGACTTATCTGCTGTACTCTCTGAACGTTTTAACTTATTTTTTTCAATAAGAATTTTTATCTTTATCTTTACATTTGCCTAACAAAGTTTTGTCTTCTCATATTCCTTACTCTTGCTCTCTGCCTCCATTTCTTTCTCAGCCTTATTTGTTGTTCATTCCCACAACTGCATAAGACTACCTCCCTAGTATATATAGATATAGTGAGAGGAAGTGAGAGAGAGAGAAGTATATTTGTGTAAATTTTCTTGAAGTTGCAGTCATCTTTTTTTAGTGTAGGTATTTACATTTCTCTTTAGTATGTCTGTGCATTTATATTTTGCTTCAAAATTCCTCTTTTCCATTTATCTCCTATATCCTGAATGATTGGCTTGTTCTTTGGCCCAATTCTTTCTCTGATTGCCTTGTTCAGATCCTTAAGTCATGTAAAACACATCTGGTTTTTACTGTTCCCTTAACAACATATTAACTTTCTGCCTGAAAAGACTTCTTCGTCCTAACATGAGCATTCAAACAGAATTACCTTGAACACTTCCATTTTGCTAGTGGTTACTCTTATTGTTGCAAAGATATCAGGGAAGTAGTTGTCGCTGAGATGGTACCATCCAGGGTCTGTATGTAGTAGGCCCTTTTGAAAAAAACGGAACAAGGCACACAGACGGTAGGTTGTTAAAAAATGAACTAAAATAGAAACCATTTCTAGGAGAAGTGAAAGATGAAAAAATACACACACTAAGAAAATTCAGCAGTTGTGCATGGTAAGAATTATAGAAACCTTGAGCTGTAACTGTGGGGATATAAACCATAAGTCAGTGTGGACATTTAGACCCTTGTTATATTTCTGGCACTTTATGCCTCTCACATAGTAGGTCATTAGTAAGTGTTTTCTTTCCTTTTTTTTATTTTTTTTTATTTTTCGCTTAAAGTATTACAAAGGGTATTAAGTAAGTGTTTTCTTAATGAATAAATAAGTGATGGTAAGTGAGCTGACTAATCAGATTTCAAAGATTTAAACACCAAAAGAAGGAAATAATACTCCTGTCTTTTTCCAAGAGAAATCTAACATTGTTTCATCATAGTCACTGTTCTTGTGTCTAGTCTTAATAAAAAAATATATTTTATTGGTCTCAGAGCCATTTACATTTGGTATTCATAAGCTCTTTTCACCCACAACCTTTACACAGGCTATAACTAAGCCTTTTCGGATTAAAGAAGGACAGAGAAGGTTGGAATCACTAATATGAACTGTTCCTCCCTTCTGCATACATATGTTGCTCCTAATAACTGATGGGAGCATTGGCTGGTTACACAGACTGCAAAAACTGACACATAGGGCAAAAGGAACACTAAAATAATTTTAAAAAATAAAACAGCTCCGGTATTGTAGAGAGGTGTGGAACGAGTTTCTCTGCTCACTTATCACTGGCCCCAGAACAAGGCATTTGGGGTTGGTGGGTGGGGGAGTTCTGAGGCAAGTTTTCTGACCAGATCATGTTGTGAGCAGCTGATAAGTATGGGCTTAGCCTTATTTGTCTAAGACATTACAGTTACCTTTTTTAGCTAAGTGTTTTATTCTGGCATTTTGGAAAGATACATAATGCCAAACAGAATACTTGTAACAAAACTTTAAAGGTTTATTTTCATCTATATTTGCCCTCAAAGGTCATTTCATGAAAGAGATCAAAAGGCAGCTTCTTCCAGACCAGCTCAGTGGGTGACCAGGAACAGATGATGAAGTAAAAACCTGGGACTTGTTTTACCCAGCTCCATGGCACATTATTTAGATTACTGTGTCACATAATAACATGTATGAAGTAGTTCAATTATAACTGGTGTGAGAAAAAAACATGAAAAATTATCTTGAAACAAGCTTGCCAACTGAGCTTCTTGAGAATATCTAAGTCCTTTACTGATGGCAAGTTAATAAAAAATTTTTAATATCATCAGCAACCTTTACCTAATTTGGTGCTTAAACTCTATCTTCAAAATAGATCACATTTTTTCAATTGCTAAAATTTTGCTGTTAGGAAAATGTGGACTTTTGGGTTGTTTAATTTTTTCAGACTGATTTAAGTATCTAAAAGTTTGGATTAGACATGTGTATCTCTAATTTTGCTTTTTACATCTTTTTGCTTTTGTAGGTCCATTCAGTAGGCACTATTGTGTGTCATCTGTGTGCAGGGTACTACGCTAGACCTTCTCTACAGTATCAGAGCTGTTTAAGTAGTTAAAATGCAAAAAGAGAATCACACTTTTTTTTTTTTTTTTAAAAGTAAAGTTTCTCATGCATATAAAGAATGCTAAAAAGAAATACCTAGAAAGTACAGGAGAGTTCAGAAGAGACAAGCAAACTGCTAAGCAGGTGCAGAGAAAGCTTAAGTTAAGTCTTAACAAATGACCAGCAGTTTAGCGGAGAATAGAAGATTTTCAGAAGGAGGGAGAATTTAAAATCATTTGAAGGGAAAGACAACAGTATGTGCACAAATAAAAAGGGAACTGCAAGGAGGGGGTATAAATAGACTGAGGGTATAAGAAGGGGAAAAATAAGGATGAGGATAAACAAGTATATAGAAATCAAGTCATAGACAACTCTCACTGTTCATAAAGAGCAATCAAACTATGTAACAAAAGAAGTGATAAAAAGTTATATTAAAGAAAAATAGCTGGAAATGTATTGAAGAACAATAGGAAAGAAATATAAGGTGACAGAATGAGTATGAATATTTCATTAATTTAAAGGAGAGATGAATATATCACCTGAGACAATACAAAAAGAAAGGAACATATTTGAAAAGATGGTAGATGAAGAAGCAAAAAAGACTTAACAAGTTCCAAATTAGTAAATAGTGGTGAGAGTAATCTCCAGGTTGGATGAGTGGGTGGGTTTTAGTGCCAATAACCACTGCTGAAAATAAGGTAAAGGAATCATAACACTGCTAGAATCAGCCTTCTTGGGCATAATGATGCATTATGTCAGTAAAAGACAACCAGGAGCCCTGGTTGGTGTTGCTTGGTGGTTAGAGCATTGGCCTGTGCACTGAAGCGTCTCAGGCTTGATTCCCAGTCAAGGGCATGCACCTGGGTGGTGGGTTTGTGTTTTGGCTCTGATGGGGGTACATGTGAGAGGCAACCAATAGATGTGTCTCATATCATGTTTCTCTCTCCTCTGTCTCTTTCCCCCTCTCACCCTCCTTTCAACTTCTCTTTGACAAGCAATGGAAAAATATCCTGGGGTGAGGATTAACATCAACAACAAGACCACCAGGTCTGGGTATAATTGGAATCTTGTATACATATGCTTGAAATAGAAAAATCCATATTATGACACAAGGGTATGGAAAAGTAGAAGTACAGTGACAAGTGTGGTCCCAAAGATGTCCATGACTGAATCATCAGAACCTGTGAATGTGTTACCTTACATGGCAAAATATTTTCTTGATGTGGCAGAGGTTAAGGACTTTGAGATATTGAGATACCAGGGGACCCAATCTACTCACACAAGTTTGTAAAAACGAAAGAGGTGGCAGAAGTGTCGGTCAGAGGAATGCGTTGTGAGGACTCAACTTGCTATTACTGACTTTGAAGATGGAGGGAAGTGAGTGACAAGCTAAAGAATGCAGATGGCTTCCCAGAATTTGGATCACTTCTCAGTTGACAGCCTGCAAGGAAACTGGGATCTCAGGTCTATATTAGCAATGAACTGAATTTTGCCAACAACCTGAATGATCAGGCAACAGATTCTCCCCTAGATGAAATAATTGTTAGCAAAATCTCAAACATCTCTGGTAGCAATAGTTTACAGATACATCTCCTAGGACAATAGAAACTAAAGAGAAAATAAACAAATAGGACTACATCAAAATAAAAAGCTACTGCACAGCAAAAGAATTCATTGACAAAATAACAAGAGAGCCCACTGCATGGGAGAACATATTTGCCAATGTTATCTCCAATAACGGGTTAATCTCCAAAATTTATAGGGAACTCATACAACTTGACAAAAGGAAGATAAACAATCCAATTACAAAAATGGGCAAAAGACCTAAATAGACACTTCTCTAAAGCAGACATGCAGACCAAAAGGCATATGAAAAAATGCTGACTATCACTAATCATCTGAGAGATGCAAATCAAAATGACAAGGAGGTACTACCTCACACCTGTTAGAATGGCTATCATCAACAAATCAACAAATGACAAATGCTGGTGAGGATGTAGAGAAAAGAGAACCCTCACAAACTGCTAGTGGGAATGCAAACTGGTGCTGACTCTATGGAAAACAGTTTGGAGTTTACTTGAAAAATTAAAAATGGAACCCAGTGATTCTACTTCTAGGAACATATCCCAAGAATTCAGAAATACTTATCAGAACAAATATATGCACCCTATGTTAATAGTAGCACAATTAACAATAGCTAAGATTTGGAAACAGCCTAAGTGCCCATCAGCAGATGAGTGGATTAAAAAACTGTGGTACATCTACACAACGGAATACTATGCCGCAATAAAAAAGAAGGAACTCTTACCATTTGCAACAGCATGGATGGACTTAGTGAGCATTATGCTAAGGGAAATATGCCATTCAGAGAAAGGTAAGTATCACATAATCTCACTCATATGTGGAATCTAATGAATAACATAAACCTAAATCTATGAACAAAAATAGACCCAGAGACATAGAAACATGGAACAAATTGTCAAACCTCAGAGGGAAGGCGGGGCAGGGGGTGAGGGAGGAAAGGGGGAAGAGATCAACCAATGAACTCATATGAGTTTATGACTAACCCATAGACACAGACAATAGGGTAGTAAAGGCCTGGGAGGTGGGGAGAATGGGGAAAAGGAAAATGTGGAAAAAGGGGACATATGTAATACTTTCAACACTAAAGTTTTAAAAAATAAAATAAAACAAACCAAATGTGGTTGGCACATTCCCTAAGTGTTTATTTTCCTTTATTTTTTTTACATTTTTATTTATTGATTTTTAGAGAGAAAGAGGAAGGCAGAGAGAGGTAAGTATGGGTTTGTTCTTCTTATTTATGCATTCATTGCTTGATTCTTGCATGTCCCCTGCCCAGGGATGGAACCCATAACCTTAGAGTATCAGGTGGTCTCTCTATCCAACTGAGATACCTGCCAGGATTCTGTGTTTCTTAATTGTGCTCTTGCCCAGCATTCATTCCACACTTCCCTCTCATAACTGACACCCTCCCTTTGTTCCTCATCCACAAGATAGTACAGGGTCATTGAAAATACCAAGTTTTAATTTTACTGGAGTTCCCTGGTTAGAGATTGACTTTCCTTCCTCCTCCCTAAGCCCAAACCCAAGGAAAGAGATTCATTTGGTCCAGGTTAGGTCAGGGGTCAATTACCTGTGGCCAATAGTGAGGTTATGTCAGGTTAAGTAGATCCATGAAGCTGTGGGGAAGGGGAAATTCCTACCTATTTAGTCGGTTCCATATATGTCCACTATAAATAAAGGGGACAGAACAGAAAATAAAGATAGAATAGCAAAATAAAGCCAGTGTTAAAGTTGACTCATAAAGATTCAGTTCAGTGGTGCTGAGCAGTTGTTAAAGGGAGTTCCATATTTGTCTTTACGCTTTATCACTGTCAAACTAAAGGTGAAAACATAATAGGTAACAAAATTCACCACCTATATGAGATAAAACTGTCTAATAGCTAAAGAAAAGCAAATCCTATTGGGTTTTTATGTTTGGGAGAAATTTTTCAGAATGAATTCTTTATGAGATATAATAGAAATATCCTGAAAAACATTAAGCAATACACCCAAAAACTTACATACAGCTGTTTCCAATGGTCCTCCACTGCAGTCAATGTCACAGAACTCAGCATTTTTTTTGCTGACTCGCCACTTGTTAGTTGATTGACCATAGATCTTAAGTATATCTATTAATTCTAATTATTGTTTCTTATTTATTTTTAATTGAAAATGTCTTGACCATAGTCTTTAGTAAACCCCAGTTAATGTTTATTATGAAAGTTGAAAATATCAATTTCAAACTAAGGTAAAATATCATTATATGATTTTAATTTGTTTGAAAGCCAGTGGTGTGCTGGTCAATGTTTAACAACCAATTGTAGATGGCAGTGGGGTGGGAGGATTAGAAGGTACTTTAATTTGTAGTGTTCATCAATTTCTATGGTATTAGCAATTTCAAGTGAGCAATGTGATATCAGTGACTGTGGAGTTGGACAGACATGCCATAACACACCATTATAGAATATTTTCACCATGTAGATATAATACACATAAATTCAAGACATAGATAATAGTAAAATATAGTAATTGAACAGGAAGTAGGGAATTTTTAATATTTGCTTCCCAATTTATATATCCTTTAAATATTAATAATGGCTAAATTTAATATCTGGTTCTCAAATTTTCTGAAAATGTAGCAATCAACTCTTGCAAACTAGTAAGGGCCAGTTCTGTTACACTGCAAAAAACCAACAGCAATCAATTGCTTTTAAAATGTTAAATCAATTAATTTAGAAATGCAATATGAACCTGCCGCAGTCTTTTTCCAGCAAGGGTTCAGGAATCTGGAGAAGGGCTGCGCATAAATGAAGAGAGACAGAAAAGAAATATAAATTTGGAAGGCATTTGGGGGAGCCAGGCAGAGGCCATACCCTCTAGTGAAGTGGGCTTCCCGAATCTCCAAATCCATGGCTTTTTTATTTACTGGAAAACACATTGGCCCTTTAGGAATGCAAACAGGCATATCAAAGGTAAAGTTTGGTAAACAGGAAAAGATTGTTAGGCTAGGCCCTAACCGTTAGGGGAAATGTCTACAGTTGTTCAGCAACAGGTAATAATATGCAGATTTTCAGCCCTGCTGAAATGTCCATCAGCCTTCTGACGAACTTCTCGAATTTATTGTGCAAACTGCTGTTCTTAGCCTCCAGCATGAAGTACAATTGGTTATAACATAATGGCAATCAGCAAATAGTACTGAGAAAAAATGTTTTTTAAACAGGTACCTTTATTTCAGTATAGGAATAAACATCAAGTGCTGAGAAGGTACTCACATCTGTTTGATTGTAGTGAGTACCTTCTCAGTACTGTCTCTTTGGTTTGCTCTTGACAGTTGTGAGCAGTGCAACAGTTTGTTTTGTTTTGATGGTTTATAAACCCATTGAATTTGGTTTGGTCCAAATGTTCTTTGAGATTCAATTACTTTCTAGATTTGATTTTCTGATTGCTTTAGCTTTCAATAATAAAAGCTACTTTACTATTTCAAGTTATACCAGTACAGGAAATATAGTCTTATTATAGGTCCAAATCTTCTAAATTCCTAATGCCTTTTTCATCTACTGAATAAATGTTTAAAATAGAATTTTAGGAAAATATGAAATACTAAGGAATGTGGCATTTCCTAATAGCTTAACATACTATATTTATAATGTTTTCTTAGATACTAGAGTCTTAAATTTCTTAAACATATTAAAACTAAAACAATGAGATAAAATGTGAAGATGAGACATTTTTAAAGAGAAGAGCATCGAGCTCTGGTGAGTGTAGCTCAGTTGGTTGGAGCGTCATCCTGTATGCCAAAAGGTTGCTGGTTCCATTCCTGGTCGGAGCACATGCCCAGGTTGCGGGCTCTATTCCTGGTAGGGGGCACATAGGAGGCAGCTGATGGACCTCTCACATCAATGTTTCTCTTTCTCCCTCTCCCTTTCTCTCTCTCTCTCTAAAAAAAAATTTAAAAAGAGAACATATAAAATTGGCTGATAAAACAACTCTATAAAATATTGATATTAAATCTCATTACATGTATGTACTAGACTAGTAAGTCTTGTATAAGGATGTGGAGATTTGGAATTTGGTTCAGAGATTTAAAATCAGGAGAAGAAATTGCTGTACCAGAACCAAGAGTGAAATGATAACACTCAAACATATGTGAAAATTTTTGAAAGTTGTATATGTAGTCAGTTGGAAATTTGCGATAATGGGTGCCCAGAAGGAAATAATATTTTGCACAGGTATAAACAGCTAATTTGCAAAGGATTGTGTTCATTTACAATTGATGTAGTCTGATGAGGTATAAAAGGATAAAACAGAGTGAGGGAAATCCAATGGATGGTGCAGAAATGAAAGTGTGGTGGCTACAAGAGTCTGAGCCATTATGAGACACAGTCATGAAATTTTTGGTGAGTTTCCTCTCTCCATTTTGTTATGACCAACAGACAAGGAATTAATGCAAAGTGGGTGGAAAGGAGAGATTATGATAGAAAAGAGTTTTGTATACAATTTTCAGCTGCTAGAGACCTCATCACAGCAACTACTTTGTAATGACATCATTTCTCTTGTATTTCACCCATGTTATAAAATATAAAGTTATTCATACTAGTTTGAAAATATCTACTAGTATAATAATGAAAGTACAATATGGTAATTAGACCAGACATCCTTCTGGACATCCTTCTGGATGACCTTCTGGACAAAGCCGGGGCTGCGAGGGAAGCCCGGGTCCCCGGTGCCAGAGGGAAGCCAGTGCTGGCAGCTGGGGGAAGGAAGGCCTCTAGTATATACATATAGTTTGAATAGCAATTAAGAGTGAGAAATCTGGGGAAGACTGCCTATGTACAATCCCAGCTCTGTTATTTACCAGTTGTATAAACTCAGCAAGATATTTAAACTGTTAATACATCAGTTTCTCCATCTGTATAAAGGGGGTAATAGCTAACTCATAGGAATGAGGTAAAGATTTATTAAGCAAATATACCTTTTAACAAATTTATATATTCACATATATTGGAACAGTCCTCAATAAATGCCATTGCTCATCATGATCATAATCATTATCATTATTATGGCTGTATTATTATTAAAAAAACATAAGTTCACATATATAGGCCACCTAAAATGTTGAGAGGATGTCAGCTAAAAATGTTCTAAAATTGAAGCTTATGATTATTGTTCAGATAGTCCCCAGAGGAAAACTTCTATGTTAGGAACTATCTATCAAATTAAAGAATTGGTGACGTGACCCCTATAAGACAGATGCAGAAGATAAAATCTTACAGCTGGTCTAATAGCCCAAGCTGCTGACATTGCTTCTATATCTTAACCTTGTCTGACCTGGTAGGAAACCAATCTGGACAAGCTGCTCCCATAGCTTTGGGGAAACTATCCCTAGATAAAACAGTTTAATTGAAAATTCCAAAACTTCTTAAAATTCTATGATGGGATCATTATATCCTTGCCCAAAGTACCTAGAGCTGTTTTCTGCCACCCAAGGGATATTTATCATGTATTGTGTTTTCTTCTCTTTTCTCAAAGGAGGATAAATGAGCTGTTTAAAGAATTGTCACTTTTTAATTTTTTAAAATTTTGATGAATTATATTATAATTTACAAAAAAATGCCTATTTTTGTATCATTAAATTGCCACTCATTTTAAATATAGGAATATTGCCCTTCATGCCAGAATATGCAAGAAGTCATAAGTTAAATATAATCTTACACAAAATAAAATTAAAGCAATTAGAGCATCTATTTTTATATACGATAAGATCAAAGCAGATTATAACATCACAACCTCATCTTTCTAGCCTGTTTTCATTTTAAGGAAGCATATTTAATGACTATGGCATTTCATGTAAGTACACTGAAGTAATATTGCAAATGTGACAAAAATGAAATAATTCATTTGATAGAAGTTACTTGTTCCCCTGAGATTTTTCTCTATTCCTACTGGCAAAGCCTCACCAATGAAAAGGTGTGATTTTCTAAAAAGTTCACAATGCTGTAAAAACTAACTCTGTCACAAATGAGGTATTGCTATAATGTATCACAGTTTGCATCTTATGCTAAAATTAGAGAGATATGATTTAACAGCATGAGGCATAGTTTTGTCTCAAAATAATCCACATTTATTTATTACAACCAAGGAGTTAAGAATTATTCCTTTAGTATGTGTAAGGATGAGATTCATATGCCTTCATACATAGACATGTATTATTATTCTTATTCTACTTTTCCTATATGTACATTATTTCAAAGCAATACTCAAGACTGGTTCAAGAAAAAAGAAAATTAGGAAAAGTTAAATCTAGACTTTTCAATCACATTCATAAAAAAACTACTTTATAAAGATTAATACAATTTCTTAGGAGTCTTAAGAACCACATTTATAAAATATTGCAATGAAAAAAATACCATAAGTAAATGTATAATTTATTTTTGGAGAAAATAACTAAAACTAAGGTTTTTCCAATAAAGGGGAGCAATAACAATAGGATATCATACCATAGTTACATGTTAATTACCACATTCTGTATAATGTGGATGTGCTTAACATGCATTCATAGACAATATGAACTTTTGCTATTTAAAAATCACAAATCCCTTGTCAATGCTGTAAATTTACAAAAGTTGAAATAAATAAATTTTACTAGAAATAAGTAAATTTTAAAAACTGAAGCCTTTGACAGTGTTTATAGATCAACCCAAATGTTAAGTAGAAATAGTACAGTAAGTAAATTGACATTACTATTAGTTTCCACTTACTTTCTTCATAATATGGCTATCTGATGTTACATTTGTGAAGATACTTCCTACAACCGCATGGGTACCCCAGAGATTATGAGCAGCCAAGGTCATCAACAGAGAATCCCAAATGACAATAGAGTTCATCTGTTTCAAAGAGTGTTGTTTGTATATGGTCCAAAAAACACCAAACCAGATGATGGGTCAGTAAACTCAGCCCAATAGCCTTCAGCTTGAAGAGCATAGCCTATTTCCTTAGCACCACTGATAAACTTGTCTAAGAGCATTTCTCTTTCATTTTCTACCTCCTCACTCCACATAGTCATATAATTCTTAGTTTTCTGTGTTACAGTCAGAATCATTAGTTTGTTGGTGGCCCTTTCTGGAAACTGATTAAAAATCTCTTCGTAGCAATTCTGGACATGTTTGGATTACACACTCCACTTTGGCACTTTCAAAGTGTGTTTCTCATTGTTAATTTCTTGTTCAACAGGTGCATCATTACCCTGAAATTCATTCACATATTGTGCCATCACAAACTCATGTTTTCACTTCATAAAAGTTCTGCTAAAACATCAAGTAAAGTTTTATGAATCTGGCTTTTCTTTTGTGACATGGTCCTGTTGAGATGACAATCAAAACCTATATTCCCAGGAAGCTGGAATCTCTGATCCTGGGGCCCAAATGGTCCCATTATTTCACCCAGACACATTGTTCAAGAGCCTGGCTTGTGGGTTCAGCCCCAGGTTGGGGAGCTTACAAGAGGCAGCTAATGGATGTTTTTCTCTCTCTCTTTCTCTCTAAATATCGGGAGGTGCAGTGGCCACATGAGACTCATCAGAACCTGAAAATCCTGCAGTTGAAAAGGTTTTGGTATTGACAACCCTTTTAACTAAAGAGTAAAATCCTGGGAGATAGAAAACCAGTCTGTCTCTGTTACAGAGTACATTGGCCATTTCTGGTGGAGAGGGCAGACGCAAAATATCTTCCCTTCCGTGAAGTTACTCCAGTCACTGTGGCCGCCTCCAGCTGTCCCAGACCCCGATTTTTCCCACCTCAAAGATGTCTGTGGCCACAGCCACTTTTTAATTTTTTAAGTTAAGTTCTGTATGGGAAGACAGCACTGAAAGGAAAAAGTCTGAAAGCCAAGATTAAAGAACTGAAATTCTATTCACATCCAAAATATAGGTTTTATGGGGTTTGTGTATGTATGTGTGCAAATTTGTATGTATATCTATGTGATGAATGGTGTGTGTGTTTGTGTGTGTGTGTACCCACATATGTACGAAAATGTCTCTGGACAGATGCCTAGATCAATGTCTACAGAGAGTAACAAGACAGCACCCATGACACCTTCCAACAGGTGCTAGCCAATTCACAGATGTTTGGAGTGTAGGGTAGGGGACTATGATTTGTCAAAGCTCACAGACAGTTATGCTGAAGGAATGTATCTGAACCATAATAATAAACGGTATGATCAGCTTCAAACTTGAGAATGATTCTGGAAAGTAATTTGAAGCATTTTAAAAAGAAAGTTATTAGATAAGTTAAATAGCATGAGAAGAAAATTATTCCATTAAAAAAGAAGAATCCACAAAAGCACGCCTAGGCATGAAAAGCTGAACTGAGCGTGATAGTGTACTGTTCAGTGCAGGGTAAGAGTCAAGACAGCCTTACTAATAAGTTATTTACATAGACTTAGAGTAGCAGTTAATGGAATAAATGTGTGTTCATATTCTTTTACTTAAACTTTCACAGAGAAAAAAAATCACATGCCAATGCCACATAAAATTTAAAAATGACCCGTACTTCTTAATATTACTAAATATAAGTGCTCAAGAAAGACATTGTTTTTCCTTATAATTATATTGGTGCGTTGTTTTATCAAAATGCATTAAATACCCTTGCCCAAAATATAAATTCTGCTTTTGGTCTTTTATCTAAAGATTATATATATATATATATATATATATATATATATATAGCCTGTTGGATTTAAAACTAAATCTTCAACCCAATCTGCAGTTTTATTTTACAGTTCAGTTCTGTGAACAAGTTGTCATCTGTTTTGATTATAGTAGCAGATCATCGCTTCTAGGCCTTTTGGCTAAGATCAAGTGTAGTATCTGTTCTTATCAGTTTAATATAGTAGCAGATCAAACACACTTTTTTATTTACCAAAGAAATAACAAGGTATATCACTTCTATCACTGGGCTCAAATAACTTCCAAAAAGCTCATCGAACACCAAGATCCATGTGCTCTGGCTCATAAGGCCACTGTCATCTGAGTCAAAATTGACCCTTCACTGGGACAGACAAGTAAGAAGTACTTTAAGCCAATTTTAGTTAAAATTGGTTCCTTTAATATTTTACTAGCAAACTGCCATCTGCTTTGAAACTTGAACTTTACGACCTCACTTACATTTATTTGCTGATTTGTGATCTGAAGCTTTGAAGGCTGGTACCTATCGCTATTGATGATGGTAATTAAAGAAAACAAAATACATTCCTCACTATCAAATTATAAGAAAGATACTTTTTAGTTATATGTGTTCTTTCTATGCACCCAAAAGAGTTCCTGCAGTTTGTTTCTTGAGAAGTTATTTGTACTCTTATGATGTATAAATATTTTTCAACTATGAAGTTGAGAGATGTATTTTATAAATACAGATCTAAAAATTAAGAAGGAAAAAAACCTTCTAGACAACAAATTAACCTAAGGCAATTTAAAAATATTACCTATATTATTTACTAGTATATCATAAGCACTAATAACCTATTCTATTTTTTAAAGTCAACTTCAGAAAAAAGCCTATATAGTCACAATTTAAGAACTACTAAACATATTTATTTATGCCTTTGTTTTATTTAAGGAGATCTTATATAAAACTTTATGTTATTGTGTTATAATCTCAATTTTAAATACTTATGAATATAACTGTGACTTTTCAAGTCCCTTGAAATTTCACTTATTTTCATTCAAGTTTTACTGTACAGTGGATACTTAAACAATACTTGAGAAGATTAATTAAAATTAGCAAATAGCCCAGATTTATGACTCTGTTTACTTGTTTTTCTCATCCACTCACCAGGTGCTATGTCAGGTACTATGTTAAGCCTTATACACACTACAGGAAACAACCTAACAGGATCTAAAAATCTACGTCAAGGGAATGGCTATAGCTGTTGATCAAACAATTTACTTCTGAAATTAAAAATACAAAATTAGACCTAAATAATTTTGTAAAATATTTGGTACCACTACTTGAAAAAAATCTTATCTTTCTTCCATCTACCTCATTTAATGCTCTATAATCCTATATCATAAAACCCTAATATGAAATCGACTGAATGGTGGAATGACCAGTGGAACAACCAGTCCCTGCGCACTGACCACCAGGGGACAGATGCTCAATCCAGGAGTTACCCCCTAGTGGTCAATGTGCTCCCACAGGGGGAGCCTCCGCTGCTCAGCCAGAAGCCAGGCTCACGACTGGTGAGTGCAGTAGCGGTGGCGGGAGCCTCTCCTGAATCTGCAGCAGTGCTAAGGAACAGCGAGTTGAGTGGTAAGGAGCAGCAAGCAGGCAGGGGTCCCAGACTGCGAGAGGGATATCCGACTGTCAGGTGGATCGGACCTAAGCCAGCAGGTGAACCTCCTCCAAGGGGTTCCGGGATGCGAGAGGGCGCAGGCCAGGCTAAGGGACCCCTTCCCCCAGTGCATGAGTTTCATGCACTGGGCCTCTAGTTTGCTTATACTTGTCTGCTGTCTGCACATCTAAATTGATTCCTCTTGGCACAGGTAGACTTATACTGATTTCTCCACTCACCCTTGTCTAGTTTCTCTTATAACCAAAAGCATACAATTCAAGGTGTCTGCCAGGATTTAAGATGGCAGTTTGTAAACTTTAAGTAGATAGAGGGTACTGGGCTATGCTCTTTTCAAAAACTCTATTGTTATAATATGGCACTAATTAGAAGATAAATAGATGATAGATAGATGATAGATAGATAGATAGATAGATAGATAGATAGATAGATACAGACAGACATGAAACTTTATGGTAACAGACCCCAACTTCCAAAAAGAAAGGTCTGCTTTTTAAGGAACCAGACCAGAGTGTGTTCTTCAGTGTGACAACCCCAGGAGCCCAGAAAAAGAAAAAGAATAGTGGGATTAAAGCACATTGGACATGCCAATAAATGAGTGATAAATTATTAAAGCATGATTGGAAATATTGCCATTTCTCATAGCTGTCACTTTAAGTATAAAAGCAGCAGCACATTAAACTAGTTACTGCTTTTTCATAATTGAGACTTTAGCTTCTAGCTGTGCCCTGCAGCTTTTCATTAATCACTGGGACTAAAGTTCAAGCTCAGTGACAGCTTAGAAGGCATTAAATGGGCAAAGTATTTTCCAGGTACAGTTAGGTTAGGCCTTTTAGACCTATAATCCACAGCTAATTGTTTTTCAAAGACTCTAAACACATTCAACTCCTGGCATTTCTTAGCGACAGAATTAGCTACAAACTGATTTTCTTTTTATCTTCCCAGGCTTTCTCTCACTAAAATCTATTGAGAGGCCTATTGTTAGCGGCATAAAACAGGTGCAGAATGACTGGGATATGTAAAACTGTAACTGATACTTAACCAAGGAAACATTTATTAGATTGCCTCTGAAACAATACTTCCTGAATACTTATTCTAATCATACCATTTAATTTGTCATAAAAGAAACAAGATGGCATGAAACTTTGCACAGGCCAAGTTCACTTTTCTAAAGGAAAAAAGAAATCCATTAGATTTTTAAACATAAATGCAGCTGAATCTTCACCCAACATTAAATAAGGATGTGGCTTGCCACACTTATACTTGAATGGCAAGATTCCCAGCATAAGCTTGCTGTTGCTTTGATTCACCATTTTCCCCTTTTTCTGCAAAGTGTTGTACATTAGATTTTAATGGATGTGCCAAAACATTCTCTTTTTTTTTGTCTAACAAATTATCAAGAGCATTGAGGTTCATTAATTATGTCATCTAATTGGATTGAGGCAGGTGCAAAATACCTCAGATGAAGTGGTCACTGGCAAGAAGGCCTAAGTGCAAGTTTTTCTATTAGAAACCAGCATGTCTCCAGACTCTTGGAATTACTTTGTACTTATTGATTAATGGCCATAATTTATTATAGTGCAGAAGATCTTGCATTGAGTTAAATGTGTGATTAATCAATTTTCCATCAAATTATGAACAGCAGACCAGTTGCCAGCAAGAAAATACCAAATGCATTTTCCCATGATGTAAATATATCAGGACTTCAGCTAATAACTGTCCATCAGTTGCTTAATATTCTCTGTCACACTGATAAATGTCAGATTCACAAATGGGCCACAGGTAGTAATGATGGAAAGACCACCATCATGTTTTATAGCTGCCCTTCTTATATAATGAAATACTCTGAATTCATCTCAAAACAATTTATTAATGCAAAATTCATTTCTGCCTTTAGCTTGAAATTCATCATGGCTAAGTCAACAATATTATATTAAACTAGTCACTTATATTGAGAAAAGAAAACCTTAGGCGAAAGAGAGATGAATTTTGGACTTCCTATGCACAGGAACTCATTTTTATTTTCATGTCAAAAATTCAGACATGTGACTCATTGTTGTCAGTTCTAATCTGCTTTTAAATACAGTGCATTTATGGAGTGGAAACACTACAGAGAACTGCTGATTGAAGAGGAAAATACATTTTGTTCCAAATGTTATATTCTCTGGTTAAATAATAGGTATTATGAAGGCTCACTAAATTAATTGTCACTTTTGAGCAAGGTTATTTTTAGCTTTCATAATAAACTAAGTTGATAATGCTTCCTAAAAAGAGAGTACAACAGACAAATGAAAGTGGTGAAATAAAGCAGCACCTAAATCAATCATGTTTTAGGAAAATGAATTTGTATAAAACCTCATATTGAACAAAAACCTGATAGGATATGAAAAGATTTAACTGGAGTAAATAAATGTAAACATTACAGAGATAAATCACTGAGCCATCACAGTCCAGTAGTAGTAAAACAATACATAGCACAATTATAACGAAAGCTGAACCAATAATTGGACAATGTAAGGGTTCTAAAAATGCTAGAGCAGAAGAATCTTAAATATCATCATTAATATTTATGTGTATCACTGTGTACCAGTGGCTGCAGGTTTGAACTCCACTTTACAAATATCTACTGCTACCACAGCAAGAGAATGAGTGAATGCCCCTCTAGAGGGGCAATCATTACTTGTACTATGGACTGAAATGTTAGTGTCCTCCCAAAATTCATATTTTGAAATCTTATACCCAGTGTGATGGTATTAAGAGGTGGGACATTTATGAGGTAATTAGAATTACATGAGGTCATAAAGATGGAGTACTCATGATTAGAACTCCTTAAGGAAGTCATAAGAGAGCTAGCTTTCCTCTCTGTGCTTTGGCCATGTGAGGACAGAGTAAGAAGACAGCCACTTATGAACCAGGAAGTGGGCTCACACCAGACATAATCTGTTCATGCCTTGATCTTGGATTTCCCAGCCTCTGGTACTGAGGAATAATGTCTGTTGTTTATAAGCCACCCAATCTATAGTATTTTGTTACAGCAGTCTGAATAAACCAAGACAACTCTCCTCCAAATGATTTGGCAGTGTGAAATAAAGGATGTGCTGTCATCAGATCTTCTAATTTTTTAATAAAACCCAAAAAATACAGTTTTAATATCTAAATATTGTAAGATAATCCAAAAAATCTTTTGCAATAATGTGCATGTTTTTTTTGTTTGTGGCAAATTCAACCTTTGAATCATCAGTTTGTCCCTTCTGCTTCAATGGATTAGGCCAAATCCACAGTTATCTTTTATTTAAACCATACTGGTTAGAAGCTGTCTCTCCCATCTCAGAAGTCACAGACACACTGTTCATACCTTTAACAGATGTCATCTTTAATTTTTTGTGTGTATGTGTGTGTGTGTGTGTGTGTGTGCGTGTATTTGCACTTTTGACTACTAACTGCAAGCTTCTTGAAAAAAGAGTACAATTAATAATTCATATATATATATATATATCCATTATGTTTATTATATCTCACAATTATCTGCTAAATAAATACTTGCTAAATGTCAATGAATGTAAGCTGAGGGAGGGGATGGACCTCAAATAACCGCCAGCATAATACTAGAAGTACTAGTATATTTCCAATGTCCAAATTAGTTGTACTGTTTTAGTTTTTAATTTTTAAATTTATACACAAAACTTATGTCTGTTTTTCTTTGTATCCCTCCCTCTCTTTCTTCCATGTACTAAGTGTTAAAATGTATTGATTAATTCTTTTAATTTTAATGAACTGTTAAGTGCCATAAATTCTACATATTAACTAACTTAATCCTCATGCAAAGCTTATGATGCAGATGCTATTATGACCCCTGATTGCAAGTGAAGAAACCGAGAGTTAAAGAAACTTGCCTATAGTCACACAGAGAATAGGTGACAGAATCAGAATTGGATCATAGGCAATGGTCTCTTCACCATATCATGCTGATTCTATTAAAAACAACAGCTCTGATAAGGGGCTAATATCCATAATATATAAAGAACTCATACAACTCAACACAAAACAAACCAACAATCCATTTAAAAATGAGTAGAGAACTGAACTGAACTACCAAGTAAAATAGAGACAGACTAATAGAGAGCATGCATACAGCTCTGGTAGGGAAGGGGTGTTGAGGAGTATTGAGAAATAAAATAAAATTAAAATTAAATAAATTTAAATTAAATTAAATTAAATTAAAAGAGAACTCATAGACAACAGTGTGGTGATTGTGGGGGGAAGGGGGTGTTAAAAGTGGGTAGGTGCAGGTGAAAGAGGGCATAGAGGGGATAAATGATGATGAGATAAAAAATGGGCATAGGACCTGAACAGACACTTCTCCCCAACAGATATATGAAAGGATGTTCAACTTCACTAGCCATTAGGGAAATGCAAATTAAAATTACAGTGAGATATCACCTCACACCTGTTAGAATGGCTATTGTCAACAGGACCAGTAGTAACAAGTGTAGGAAAGATTGTGGAGAAAGAGGAAGCCTCATTTACTGCTGGTAGGAATATAAACTGGTGGAGCCACTGTGGAAAACAGTATGATGCTCCTCAAAAATTAAGAATAGAATTACCATATGACCCAGCAACCATTTTCTGGATATTTCCCCAGGAAAATTGAAGACATTTATTCACAAAGATATATGCAACCCCATGTTCATTGCAGCATTACTCATGTTGGCCAAGACATCGAAACAACAAAAGTGTCCTTCGATAGATGATTGGATAAAGAAGATGTGGTACATATATACTATGGAATACTAGTTAGCCCTAAGAAAAGATGAAATAATAGCATTTGCAACACATAGATGATTTTTGAGAATATCATGCTAAGTCAAATAAGTCACACAGAAAAAGTCAAGAACCATATGATTTCACTCATATGTGGGATATAAAACTGAAAGCAACGAATGAACAAGAAAGAAAAACAAACAAGAACTCAGACACAGACAACAGTATGATGGTAGTAAAGGGTGTCAAATATATGGTGACAGAAGATGATTTGACTTTGAGTGGTGGGGAGGCAATAATATATCATAAATACAGATTATATATCATAGGAATGTACACTTGAAACATATATAATCTTATTAACCATTGTCACCCCAATAAATTTAATTTAAAAAATAAAAAAAAGCAGAGAAGGCATGGAAGAGGTAACAATTTAACCTTTTAATTAACATATAATTGACAAGTAAAATTGTACAAAAAAATGTTTAATGCCTGGAAGGAAATTGCTGACAGGAACTACTTCTGATCCTGGAAATGGGAAAGGAGAATGTAGATAAAGACTTTCACAACTATCATTCTTTTATGCTAAAATGTTTTTGATTTTTGCTTTGGTTTTCATTTTTATTTTCTTCTAATCCTTTACAATAAAAGATGCAATTGCATTTGTCACATTATAGTTGAGTTGAAACCACATGTTGGCATCAGTAAAAGAATTCAGCAAAAATCAAGAGACATTTCTTGAGAATCAATTGGTTATATTAGGAATTTACAATAGAGCAGTGTATATTTTATAATTATATTTATTACTAGAGGCCTGTTGCACAAAGAGATTTGTGCAATAGACCTTCCCTTCCCTTGGCTGCTGGCACCAGTTTTCCTCTGGCACCCGGGACCCGGGCCTTTGCTCTGGCTGGGCTCTGGCCAGAGCCCACGCCCCCCACCTGTCAGGCCTTGCAGCTCCGCTGATCCCGGGACCGTCAGGTTTCGCTGCTCTGCTGATCCCGGGGCGTGAGGCCTCTCGGCTCCTCTGATCCCGGGGCTGTGAGGCTTCGCTGCTCGGCTGGCTTCGGGTACATTTGGTTTCACTCCACCGCTTGGAGCCTAGTATGCAAATTAACCACCATCTTTGTTGGCAGTTAATTTGCATATCGCCCTGATTAGCCAATGGGAAGCGTAGCGAAGGTACGGTCAATTACCCTTTTTGTCTTTTATTAGATAGGATTATTTGTGAATTGTGTGCTACACATGCTCTCTATTAGTAAAATCTGCAATAGACATATGTATATATATATATATTTATATATTTTGCCCCAGAAAAACTAGTAGTTAAACATTTGGCACACATTGAGGACATGTAGACATCTTTGAGATCCAGCCGAGGGGAAACTGGTTGGAAATACATTTATTTTGACTCAAGGAGATGTATTCATGAAGTTTCAGTTACTTACATGTATAGCTAGGTTATTGTCAGCCATACACATGAAGGAGAGACTTCTATAAACATTTAAATTTCCCACTTGCTGACTTAATACAATGACATAAAAGTGCAGGGCAGATATTATATTGTGATCTGAACATACCCCGTGGTGCAAGGCACAGAGAGTACTTGGGTTGCAGTCATGAAACAAGAGCCAGAAATTAGTCTGTGGAAAATTTCTCCAGTTATAAGCCATGGGTATTATTACCAGAGAATTAGGATATTCTTGACACCTAGTAAAATGTATGATTCTTTCCTGTCAAGAACATACATGGTATTTGAGAATTTACAATTATAAACACTTCATACTTTATTTTACTTATTTTTTCATTTTCAGTATATTTTATTTATGTTCAAGTCAAATATTTTTCAAGATTAAAATAAAACTTCATACTTTTAAAAAAGAAATAGGTATTTAATTTAGAAAATAACTGTTTAAATGAGGTGGTGGTGGTGGGGGAGAGGGTGCTGTATAGGAAGACCTCTTCAGACTACTTTCTTTTCCTTTCTTGATGGAAATGGCATTTTTGATAAAGCTAGAATTCAATATTTAACTGCAATTTGAAAATGTTTTAAAACATTTCAATAAAACAACTAAAAATTAGTAATTACCTGACTTAGGCATATATGAAGGTGACCTTTTTATTTAGTTTGTAAGAAAACAGAAAAGTCAGATAAAAGTAAAATATGAAAGTTAGGTAATAAAGTTTAACAATAAAATCAATAGAAGTAGATTGCTAATTTTGATAAAACTTTTATCAGATCATAGCAAAAGTGGTAATTTATTAAGAAGAGATACAATTGAGAAAGATAAATTTCAAGTATAGTAAAAATTATACTGAAAGAAATTGCTAGACTGATAGCTACTCATTAAGAAATTTATAATGTGAGCAATGATGTGTTGGAAAGCACACTGGCCTAGGATTTGATGAATGTGGGTTCCAGCCCTAGCTCACCTTTAACCAATTGTGACACTGGGCTATTTGTGTTTCCTCACTGGTTAAAAAAAAAAAGACATCAGTTGAGCCAAGTGTCAATCAATCATCTGATTGAATCTTAAGTTCTCTCTCACTCTCTCCTTTAATCAATCAAGTCTGATATTTGTCATAAAGAATAAATTATGACCTTATACCTAGAGGGTACATAATATCTACTATTTAATGTTGAATAATTCTTCAAATACAGCATGCACTAATCCACTACTACTCTAAATTCATTTTATACTGAGCAGAGCTCTTGCCCTTCAGGGATGTGTCCTCCTCAATTCCATGTTTGTGCCACCTCGCCACCCAAAAACTTTTCCTAATGTTTCATTATAGCATTGCCAAGGGCATTCATTTGTGCTCTGCTTACCAAAGTCTGCCTCAGTAGTTTAAAATGTTCAGGTTGGATAAACAGGTTGGAAATTATGTTCATTTCCCAGACTGTGGTGGCTGTGGTCAAGCATTAGAGAAATATTATTTCTTATTTATACATTTTGAGACACTAAGTAAAAATAACTGCTTGGATGTGTTCTACACTAAACAGTACTGAGGCAAAGGCTTTTACACATTTTATCCATGACTTGAATGATGAAACAGGGGTCCTATTTATTCATTTCAAGCATAACATCCTGGAAAGAGGTACTGCCTATCCTTTGGAAAATTTGATCAAAATTCAAGGAAATCTAAGTAATTTGGAAAAGCAACCAGGAAAGGGTTGAGTAATCTCAAGAGATATACATTGGATGGTACAATTTTAAAGTAAATGAAATTATTTAAATGTCAAAAATGTATTGTGTGTGTTTCTGCACAAATTTTAAGGGTCTGTTGTTCAGACTGGGACTGCAAATTGAACAAGAGACAATTATATTTCAACCTAGCTTTTTCTCTTAAAAGAGTCATTGTAAATCTGGCTAACTTGAACATATACAAAGAATAGTTGCAAATTCATACACAATTTCACCCTTGAAATTAATAAAATAAATTTAAAACAGAAAAAAAAACCAGCAGTATTTCCTTGTAGGAATTTTGATTTCAAATATCTCTGCATGTTAGATGTTACTGTAGAAATATATTTGGTTATTGAGTGAATAATTAATAGAAAAAATAACTTGGAGACAATTTGGAAGACAGCAGTGACACTGATCAAAGAATTAGAATTATCTTGATACCGAATTTTTGGACTGGAACCCTGATTCTTTGTCCACCGGAATCGAAGAATGAATCCACGGACAGAGAGTGGTATAGCAAAGGTGGAAATTTATTGAAGAACAAGTACAGACTCTTATGTAAGGAGGGGGAAAAGGGTCCCACAGAACTGACTCCCATGAAGGGAGGGAGAAGAGTCCCACTGAGTCCCTTTTCTACACAGCTTACAAAGGCTGCAGTTCCTGTGTCCTGATAGCCCCTCTGATTGGTCAATATTCCCAATTGGTCACTATAGCAACCCCTGAACTCAAAGGTCAAACCTCACATGAGACATGTGAGGCTCTCCTCCCTCATTGTTCTCCTAATTCCTTCTGGGCTTTCTTCCTTCTTCTTTATTTTGTAAATATAGGCCTTTCTTGGCTACTTGCAGTTCCCTTGTCTTATGGAGATGTAACTGCACCTGGCTTCCTTGTGTTATGGAAATGTACCTTCTCCCAGTCTGCGGTCCCTGCACTTTTCCATGGACCCCAATTCTAAAAAATTCCTAAGCCTGCCTATATCCGCCTAAAATTCCTGCTTCAATATGACTATAGAAACAAATCCTGAAATTAAAATAGTTCAAAATATAAAACAGGATGCCTGAGAAATGACATAGTAAGGCCTTTAAATATATCTAAGATTTTTTTGAAACTATGAACAGAAAAAATTTGTTTTAAAAATGGAGTTTGGACATAAAATAGCTATTTGGAAGCATCTACTTATTGAAAGGGCGAGGGCTAGGCCCTCCACCTTGCCCCAGGGTAAGGGCTAGGCCCTCAACCTTGCCCCAGGGTAAGGGCTACACCCTCCATCTTGCCCCAGGGTAAGTGCTCCATCTTACCTTGGCCACGTGCTTGGCAAGGAGCTTCTTCCCAGAAGTCTAAGCCTCTGCTAGCCACACCCAGGAACAAGACACCGACTTGTGCCTGGCCAATTGGCAGAGCACAGTCCTTTCTCCTCCACTTACTCCAACTCCCCCTATATTACCCGTCTCCACACAGAGTTATCTCTCTCTGCTTCCTGCTGCTGTGTCGGCAAGGTGGGGGAGCCGAGCTAGCTCGAATAAAGACTCTTATGCTTTTGCATCGGACATGGCTGGCTCCCTGATGTGGTTTCTTGGGGATCCTGAAATCTGGGCATAACATTTGGGGGCTCGTCCGGGATTCCCAAGAACATCCAGGGACCCCCCAGTTCGAAGAGTCTGACTGGCCGCGGTAAGTGTCTGTGTGTCGTGTATTTGTTCTGTGTGATATATGTTATCTCTAAGGGACTTGTCCTGTATCTGGAGGAATGGCTTCTAGATGGTACTCACCATCAAAACTCGGACTGGCTGAAGGTTCGAATCTGGCCTATCTTTTAAAAAAGATAGAAGAGAAGCATTCCTAGGCAGTTTTCTACTGCCTCTGTTCAGAGACTTGTTCTTTATCTGTCCTGTGTGAGCTCACTTCTGGAATCTGTGCCTGAGGGGTCCAGGCGGACGCGCCGTGTACGACCACAGGGGGGGGAGAGTTAGAAGACGTTCTGCTCCCCACGAGGAATGTGTATTCTCCTCAAGGATTTGAGGGATGTGTATTCCCCTCATGAGAGATGTGTATTCCTCTCCCGGATTTGAGACGAGGCGTGTCACTCCCACCGGTTTGGCATAACGCCATCGTCTAGTTGCTTCCATGGATTTGGAAGGCTGTTCTTTGGGGCCCTGTTTGTCTGTGTCTGTGTTTTTCTGTTTTCTGTGGACTTACTGGACGGATGTTATGGGATGGACTCAGACTGCTCCTTTGGGTATTGTGATTGATCATTTCAAGGAGATTGGGGGAGGTTTTAGAGCTCCCTCAGGAGTTGGGAAGTTGTTAAACTCTTAATGAATGTCTGGTGAAAGTATGTGAGTGTAAAGGCAGGGGAGGGGTCCCCGCCCGCCCGCGCGCATCCCAGGCAGGGAAGGTGAGCAGGGATCACTGTGCCTCAGGCCGCAGGAGAGGAAAGATGCGCCTGGATGCAGAGGCTGAGGCCGGCGCACCGAGGCCGCTTGCTGTGCAGTCGGGGTGCAGGGCGCCTGGGGGCAGGTGTGCAGGAGCGCGGTGTGTGGCGAGCGCAGCCCTCGCCCCAGGGCCCGGCTGCTCTGTGGGCCCAGGCAGCTTGGGCTCCGCAGCGGCGGCGGCAGGGTGTTGGCCCCCGGGCTTGTGGCGAGCGAGTGGAGCTGGGCGGAGCGTGGGGGACAAGGCTGGCGAGTCGCTTGCGGGAGGCCGGAGCAGCGAGGCCCCCTTTGGCATCGGGTCCGGGGGGAGGTCCCCCGCAGAGCCCGCGGGCCGGACACCTGGGGGGGCGGCGGCGGCAGCTACTCTGGACAGGAGCAGGGCCCTTCCCGTGGAGATCGCCCCAGCTAGATCATAGAAGTTAAATGTAAAAGTTTTAATATGCATCCGGGATTTCTGTGCACATGTAAAGGGAAAAGGCCAGTTTAAAAACGAGTGTGCATAGTTTTGAGCTGAACTTGACCTTTTGCTGTGTACAGAATAAAAACCCGAGACTGTTTTGGCCTTAAAAATGGCAGAGATGAACCTGACAAAGAAATGTTCGGATTGAATTGGGAAAAATTGTGTTATTGTGGTAACTAAATGCCTTTGCTTATTGGTACAGCCACCATTTTGGGCTGCATGACTTGGCAGCCGCCATGTTGGCCGCATGGTTTGCTGCTCCCCTGGGGGCCGCCATCTTGAAACAGCAAAGGCCCCTCCCTCTGATTTAGTCAGGGGTGGAGCTTTAAGGCGGAGTTTTATGGGGCAGAAGGAAGCTTGCCTCGTGGATTTATTTTTAAGCTAATCTCTTAAATCTAGAAAACCCTGCTTTCCTTAAACTAAGGACAATCAAAGGTTATGTCAAAGTCTTTAAAAGGGACTGATAGCAGTAATCCAATTTCTAAAGTCAGATAGAGACTGTGGTTTCATGCTGATATTCAAGGGCATATTTTTCTTTTTTTTTTTTTTTTTAAATATATTTTATTGATTTTTTACAGAGAGGAAGGGAGAAAGATAGAAAGCTAGAAACATCGATGAGAGAGAAACATCGATCAGCTGCCTCCTGCACATCTCCCACTGGGGATGTGCTCGCAACCCAGGTACATGCCCTTGACCGGAATCGAACCCGGGACCCCTCAGTCCGCAGGCCGACGCTCTATCCACTGAGCCAAACCGGCCTCGGCAAGGGCATATTTTTCCTTTGCCTGGGAGGGACAGTGCAGCTGTCCCAGGGTCGGAAGGGCTCCAGCTAACTTGCAACTCCGTGTTCGGGAGACCCAGGATATGCCTAAGTTTAAACTAGGTTACCCAAGGACTCTAGATAATGTGTTTACCCACAGCTGTGGTTTGGATTGCATGCTGTCTCTGCTTCTGTAAATTGATCTGTCCTTATTGCTTAAATATGTATCCTTGTTAAATTTGAATGTATTGTTAATCTGAGGAATGTTAATTATTTACATGTCACCTAAAAATTAAGGCTAAAAGTTTTAACTAACTGAAAAGCATGGCTTTGGTGTGATGGGAGGAAAGAAATTTTGAATGGATGGTAGGCCAGTAAGCTGGAACTGGTCACTGGTGGTAGATTGTGAGAAGGGCTGGACACTGCCTAACTTCTCCTTCCTTGGTACCCCTGAAACATCAGGGGGTACTTCTGGCCTTGATTTTCTTGGTTTTTGGTTTTGGGTTTGTTTGTTTGTTTGTGATGAAAACCGTTTCTATCTGAATGAGACATAGGTCAAGAATCCTGTCCTAGGATGTGGGAAAGGCCCCCACATCTGTTCCTGTCAGGCCCCCATCAGGGGACTTGGGCGATGTTCCTGTTATCAGCTCAAGAGCCCAAGACTGAAAAAATACTTGTTCACTGAAAAGGTCACAGACCAGGAGATTGGGTCTACAGCAGAAGGCACCGCCAGGAGACCCTTGAGCCACGTTGGAAGGGTCCCTACACTGTGGTGCTGATGACCCCCACCGCTCTCAAGGTAGACGGCGTCGCGACCTGGGTCCATCTGTGATCTGGGAAGACTTTGTCACCAAATGGAGCCTCGATCGAGATCAACGCAACCCGCTCAAGCTCAAGCTACGGCACGCTCGACCTGCCTGATGCTGGTAACATTGCTCGCGATCACTCCTGCTACCGGGAGCCCCCACAATACTGTGTAATAGACTGAGATGATGCCTGCATCTTCATGGACATGGCTCCAAAGAGACAAGGATAATTCATAGGAAGGTCAAGAATAGACTTTAGTAGGATTTGGCTGCCTGAAGCGGCCATGATGCCAATATTATGTTTCATTGTATTGATATGTTATATTGACCTTTGATTCTCTTGCAGGTTTGAATGTATGTTGGCTGTCCTGGAAGGGGACTGTGTGGGGTGAACCCCAAGAGTAGAGGGTGTCTGGCTGCCAAGAGGGCAGGTGCCCAACTGGGTAGGGAAGGGTGCCCATCAGGTGTTGGTCTCTGTTGAGAGACAGTTGATGGTTGGCAGTCTGTATATTGTCTTGCAGGCCTGCGTAACCATGCCCATGTCAGGGGTAGTACAAACCTCAACTGTAGAAAGCTGGGAAAGGCCTGTTTGGAATAGAAGGTCTAAGGCATGGTTATGCATAGAAAGAAAGTTTTATACCAACAGTTGCTGTTTTGTTTTAAATCCATGAAAAGGAATTAGCAAGGAAAGTCAGAAAATCTTAGAGTAGATCAGTATGTCTTTCTTCTTATGTAATTCCTCCGAAATTTGGCAATGCTAACATGGCAATACATTTCTTTGCATCGATTCAATAAGACCGGTTCCTAATAGTGGTTTTATTAACGGAAAACTTTGACTGGAGTATCATGTTTTAAAGAGCCCTGTCTGAGCTCTAAAGACTTGAAGCCAGTAAGAATGCCACGAAGAAAGCCTGGTATCCTACTTGGAAGCCCTGAAGATGGCTGGCGCTGGAGTGTCAGGCCGATGCCCTACCATCACTGGCGGTTGGTAAGAGTAGAAGGGGAGCAGTAAAGATGCCTCTGCATCCCTGTGGAACCCCCACACACTCTGGGCCCCAACGAGTAGGAGGGCTACTGAGATGGGCCTTAAAGCCTGGAGTGTGGGCTCAGGTGGAGTTGCTACAGGTGAAGGATTCACCTAACTCAGCAGATACTGCAGGCAGGCCTGATGGCAACTGGATGGCTTGGCTTCCTGGCCCTATGGGGCACATTAAGATTCAACCATGAGATTCCAGCAAAGGTGGTCGGTTACCATTCTTGTTGTGTTTATGCAAACATCAGGCCAAATTGAATACAGTAGATAAATTAATCTTGATTTGGTTTTTTTGATAGCCATGGAGGAATTTTAAGAAGAAAAATCCTATTTCAATAGAAGTTGTTAAAGCTAAAATGGTTTCTTTCCCTTCCACCGGACCATTTGTTAAGCATATAGGGATAGTTCAGTTGATAGTTCTGTGTGCCCAGTTCGGACCTCTAGCAACGGTGGAATAGAAATGCAGTCCGTCTCATGATTGAGCCGGAAGTTCCAAGACAAAGGGGGGAATGAAAGGGCGAGGGCTAGGCCCTCCACCTTGCCCCAGGGTAAGGGCTAGGCTCTCCACCTTGCCCCAGGGTAAAGGCTACGCCCTCCACCTTGCCCCAGGGTAAGGGCTACACCCTCCATCTTGCCCCAGGGTAAGTGCTCCATCTTACCTTGGCCACGTGCTTGGCAAGGAGCTTCTTCCCAGAAGTCTAAGCCTCTGCTAGCCACACCCAGGAACAAGACACCGACTTGTGCCTGGCCAATTGGCAGAGCACAGTCCTTTCTCCTCCACTTACTCCAACTCCCCCTATATTACCCGTCTCCACACAGAGTTATCTCTCTCTGCTTCCTGCTGCTGTGTCAGCAAGGTGGGGGAGCCGAGCTAGCTCAAATAAAGACTCTTATGCTTTTGCATCGGACATGGCTGGCTCCCTGATGTGGTTTCTTGGGGATCCTGAAATCTGGGCATAACACTTATAAACATTTCTGTAAGTGCAGGGGACAGTGTACAAAGACCCAGCTGCCCAGGTCTAAAAGTAGCACTCCTTGTTTCTCCTTCCAGAACTAATGTTACCTTCAGCTCTTCTACCTCCTACACTCTCCTCTTAAATGCAAATCATTTAGGGAGGGGTTGCCCTTAATTGACTAATTTTATCTTTTAGTCAATACCTTAGAAACTTAACTAAAAGAGAAAGATAAACTGGTTAAGGGTTTTAGTGGTTATGCTGCCCTCCTGGAGATAAGGGTATGTGGAAGAACGAAAGGAGTGTTTGTCAGAAAGAAGGAATGTACCAAAGATGTTGCCCCTCATATCAGTCCACTTTTGTGTGCATGTCAAAGGTCACCAACTCTTGACCTAGCATAACTTTGGGGTTTGATATGAAATGATTAAAGAAAGTTTAAAGAACTCTCTTAAATTCCAAACTCCATAAGGTGCTTTCATCTGTAGTGCTTCAGGGTTGGTAGGAAGGGTGAAAAGTGAATAGCTTTAACATAGTCAGATTTCTTTAATTAAAAGTTTCTGGGAAAGGCTCTCAGCAACACTTTCTTATATTTTCCAGAACTGTTTGTTGTTCTTGTGCTTTTGCCTAAGTGTGTATGGGTAATTTCCAAAGTCAAGAGGTAGCCATAAAGAGAAATAAGAAAAACTATGACTAAATTAAGGAGAAAATCAAATCCATATGACTAAAATTCTTCTATGTAAACTTTATTAATCATTATTTCAGGAATGTAAGACTCCTCTGTGAGTGCACATAGAGAACCTAGTTTTGTGTTCTTGACATGCACTATTAAAAACTGCCTCCAGTCAAGAAAGAGTGGTTTACACACATAGAAATGGAAGTATTATTACTCCAGGGGAGTGTAGAGTACTTTCCTCTAAGTGTATGCTGGTTTTCTCATTTAACATCCAATAAAATTCTGTTTCCATTGTCCAATGTGGTTATTCACTCTAAACTCTTTAGTATTAAGCAACTAAACTATGTCCATTTGAAAAGATGAAAATTGGGAAGACATAGTTCTTATAGTCATATGACATACATTTTCATCAAAGGGCTTTGGAAGAGTAATAAAAAATGTGAGAGTACAAGAGTGCCCTGGGATGGCTGAATATTACCTACTGTCCATTCAAGTGAAAAATTATTGAAGCACACACTTGTTCAGTATAAATATCAGATCAACATCACTTTTGACATATGTTTGTTAGGTCGGAGAGAGCCCAGGATTGGATACATGCAGACATGTGATGAGACAATGGACTCCCCCTGGAATTTCTCACAGATCAACGTGCCAGACACAGATACCGGCTTCTTCTCCCTGAATCCACATACCCCCACACAGATGCTGACTCATTCCTGAATACCTTGCTGACCCCCCTGCAGCTGAAGCTTCCTCAGTTGAATGTGTGATGATCCCTGCTGCGGACACTTCCTCAGTTCAGGCCCCCGCCCTCACCAAACACCTGAATAAAGAGATGTCCCTCCCTCCCTGAAGGCGCGAAATTCACTGGCCCCACCTTTTGGGCCAGTGGGTCTCTCCCGAGAACGCAAATAAACTTCTCCTTTTTCTTTCTGATTCACTCGGTTCTCTTTGTTTTCCTCGATGCTGCTTTCCTGGGCCACCTAACAATGTTCATTCTGACTGAGGAGAAAGAATACAATAATTTGGCAAAACACATTTTTTTAAAACTTACTTGGATCAAAACACAGGTTGGTAGAGGTATCTTTATAGTAGAACATACTTGATTTTCTGTGCTTGGTATCCCAACTACCCTTAACAAAATGGCTGCCTCTTCTCACTCTTTCTACAAAGTATGAATGGAAACTCTGTTCTGAATATGAAGTATGGTACCTATTTGCTTTGTTTAACAATGGACAGGTTATTTTGATTTTCTGAATTGTATAAATCATCCCATTCGATTGAATGACTATCCCATTGATTGTTATCTTACTGGTTATCGAAGCACATTCTTCTGTACCTGGAAAACAGGACAGCACAATTATCCTAAATTGTTTTAGTGGCCACAGATGATGCGTTCCAGTTGACTTAGTGGTCCTAAGACCAGGACAGTGTGAAGTATGGTACCTATTTGCTTTGTTTAACAATGGAAAGGTTATTTTGATTTTCTGAATTGTATAAATCATCCCATTCGATTGAATGCCTTATTAATTGAATGACTGTCCCATTGATTGTGATCTTACTGGTTATCGAAGCACATTCTTCTGTACCTGGGAACCAGGATAGCACAATTATCCCAAGACCTGAGGGTTCCAGATAATGTTTCCCTGTCAACTCAGTGGACCCAAGACCCGAGGGCTCTAAATAATGTTTCTGTCAACTCAGAGGTCCAAAGACCCAAAACTATAAACAATCTTTGTAGATAACTAATCAGCTCAATCTTGCTTCTGTAACTGCTTTGTGCAAACCAGGGTCCTCATTCCAAACCCTGGGATGTAATCAATACCTTTGTGATTTTTGCCTATATAAGTCTGGTTTTGCCACCATCTTATTACTATGAGATTTGGGAATGTCCCCTCATAGTCCCAGATTGCAATAAATGTGACTCTTTAATTCGACTTCTTGAGGCGTCCTTCTGTGATTCGCGGGGTACATTACAAGTGCAATTACTCTAAATTGCCTCGATGGCTCTAGATAATGTGTTCCTGTCAACCCAGTGGTCCCAGATGATGTGTTTCTGTCAACTCAGTGATCCAGAGACCCAAAACTGTAATTAACATGCTTAATTTCTGCTTCTGTAAACTGCTTTTTTTGCAAACCAGGTTCCTCATTCCAAACCCTGAGATGTAATCAATACCTTTGTGATTTTTTGCCTATATAACCCTGGAACTGTGACCAAATAACTACTATGAGATTTGGGAATGGCCCCTCATAGTCCCGGATTGCAATAAATGTGACTCTTTAATTCCACTTCTTGAGGCGTCCTTCTGTGATTCGCAGGGTACATTACAACAAATATTTGTCATGACCTCTAATCCAGCCTTTTGAAAACATTTTAATTTTGCCTCTACTGTTATGTCTGTAAAATGTCTTAAAGTGAGAAAGTAGGAAGGGAAGCAGAAAAGTTTTATGGGAAGAAAACATAGTCTAAGATTTTTGAAAAATAAACTGCTTTTTGTCTTTAAATAAAACATATTTATTTTCTTATTTCTTCCTTTTTTCTTTTCTTTCTTTCCTTCTTTTTTTCTTTCTTTCCATGAAGGTGGAACTTTGGGTCTGCCTTATTCACTGTTGTTTTCCCAATGCTCAGAACAGTATCCAGCAGATAGTAGATGTTCAGAGAACATGTGCTGAATGGATGAATGGTGTTTTTCTCTGTAAATAACATTCAATGGGTATCTTTCTAAGTATTTCTTCATGGTAGAAAATCCATTGACAGTAATAACTGAAAAACAGTCTTAATTTACCCCCACTCAGGAAGGAATTATGTTAACAGTGCACATAAATTTCAGATGAATACACGTGAAGAGGTGAGAGATAAAAGTAATATCCTCTCCACATCCACATTTTCCCACTGACTAGGTAAATGCAAACAAACCCAGAGGTCAATGGAGTAACAATGTTGCAATCTTCATTAGATTGCTATGTACAAACATTAGTAAGCATCTAGCATGTGTATGGAACTTTACTGTGAACCATATACAGCAATGAATAATAACTAGGCATGGACCTTATACTCACATGACTTCATGTCGGGTAAGGGAGAAGGTTCTATATACAAATAATTGCAATATAGTGTACAAATTGCAATAGCAGAAGTAATAAACCCTGTTTGGAGGAGCTAGCAAGCAGGGCATATTTCCTAAAGGATATTGTGACAGAGATTACAGAAGATATCTTGATGTTTGAATGTTAAACAGGAACTTGCTACACAGACAAGACTGAAAGGTCATTTAAAACATAGCAGCAGCTTGAGCAGTAGTGTGAAGGCAAAAAGCAACCTAGCACATTAGGGAAACCACAAGTCATATCTGTGATGTGATGAGGAATGGGAGTTGAGTTTGAAGAGATACACAGGTATAAATTCAAAAGGTAACAGCATTTAGAAGAGTTTAAATAAATTAGGGCAAAATATGATCAAATTTTCATTTAAGAAAGGGAACTATAACTCCAGTCAAGAATGGTTTTGAATAGATAGGGTGTGATCTAGGAGTCCTATATAATAAAGAGGTGATATGCAAATTGACCCTCATTCCGTCATGCCATCACAAGATGGCTGTGCCCACAGCGGAGGTGGGGTTCCTGTAACGAGCCTTAAAGTGCGATCAGCAGAAACCTGAGGTTGTGTGGCGCCGGGTCGGGGTGGGGGACCTGAGACTGCGCTCCCCCCATCCAGTTGGACTTGATGGGGGATCTCAGGTCATGCCCCCCACCCAGTGGGGCTTGCAGGGGGACCTCAGGCCACACCATCAGCCCCAGGCCAAGGGACCTGAGGCCATGCTCCCAGCCCCACGGGGCTTGACAAGGGACCTCAGGCTGTGCCCCCTGCCATGGTGCTTGGCTGGGGGACCTCAGGCTGCATCCCCAACCCTGGTGCCAGGCTGGGATACCTGAGGCCACACCCCTGGCCCAGCAGGGCTTGAAGAGAAACCTCAGGCTGCACTCCCTGCCCAGCGGGGCTTGAACGGGGACCTCAGGTCACGTCCCCCAACCCCAGCACTGGGCCAGGGTACCTCAGGCCATGCCGCCTGCCCAGTGGGCCTTGATGGGGGACCTCAGACCATGTCCCCCGCCCTGGCACTGGGTTGGGGGACCTGAGGGAGCCCCCGGCCAAGCAGGTTTTGACAGGGTACCTCAGGTCACACCCCCTGCCCCATGGGGCTTGACAAGGGACCTCAGGCAATGCCCCCTGCACCGGGCCAGGGTACCTGAAGCCACGTCCCCTGCCCTGGCACCAGGCTGGGGGACCTGAGTCTGTGCCCCCCACCCAGCGGGGCTTGACAGAGGTGGGGTTGGCCAGGTCTGGATATCACCCAATGGGGATGGGGCTGGCCGGGTCTGGGTCTCGGGCGATTTTGAGGTGCACACAAGTGGGCGGGGACTTGACTGTGGGTCCCTCAGTATACCCCAGACTCTGACAGGAGGAAGATTTTCATATACATTTTACTAGTTTTCTTTCATCTCTGACACTTCTATTATAGAGAAAGGACAAATAGCAATATTAAAAGATTTCCTCTAATTCCATTTTAATGTGCACGAATTTCATGCACTGGGCCACTAGCGGAATATAAAAAAGGAACAATTTTAGGGTCTTGGACCCAGGTATCCATGAATACCTACGTATACATCATCATTCAAGAGACATTTCTGAGTTAAAAATGTAAATTGAGGAATATTTGGTACATATGGGGTCATTTAAGTCCATGATATGTGACAAAGTTAGAATATGAAAAAGCTAGATAGTCAAGAGGAACAAAAAGAAAAAAAAAATAGCATAGAAATAAAAGCCTAGAAACCTAGGGAAGGAAACAGAGAAGTACTGGACATAAAGATATGAGAAGAACCAGGAGATAAATTACTTATATTGTAAATACAGGGTGTCCCAAAAATGTAAACATACTATAAGGGAAATGTTTATAAATATACATTTCATTTTCAATATGTAATAGAATCTATAACTATTAGCTGTTTACATGTGAGTACATTTTGTGCAGGACACACTATATATCCACCTCTCTTGTCTCTACAGTTTGAAACATTCAGAAACTAAGCAAATGTTACATATAGTTAAATATTCCAATAGTTCAGAATAGAAGTGTAAAAGAAAAAAAATTTAGAAGGCATTAGTATCCATCAAGTCTGATTGTCCATTGGTTCCTGATTTCACCTATAAGCCAAGCATTAAAAAATGTCACTTGAGCCCTAGCCAGTTTGGCCCAATGGATAGAGTGTCAGCCTGTGGACTAAAGGGTCTTGGGTTCAATTTCAGTCAAGAGCACATACCTGGGTTGTGGGTTTGATCCCCAGTAGGGGGTGTGCAGGAGGCAGCCAATCAATGATTCTCTCTCATCATTGATGTTTCTATATCTCTCTCCCTCTCCCTTCCTCTCTGAAATCAATAAAAAAATTTTTTTAAAAATATCACTTGATATTTGTATAGTGGTTTAGTATATATAAAGTGTGAGTTTTTTCTAGGTACCCAGCTTATAATTAATTCTCACAACAAGCCTCTAAGGTAGGAATTATTTTCAAATGGAGAAAACCAAGGTTCAAAACCTAAGTAAACAATCCAAGAGAAGTTCCCAGTCTCCTGACTGAGTCTCAGATTGCTTCTCCTAATGTTATTCACAGAGTTACAAGAGTAAAATCTTTCATTTACACCAAACAACTCTGGCTGATTGAAAATCAAGTTGAGTAGGAGGGAAGATGGTGGCTAGCAGGACAGAGGTGAGGGAGAGGGTATGAGTGAGTGAGGGGGTGAAAGGAGAGTGTATGGATGTGTATGGTGTGTGTGTGAGTGAGTGAGGGACAGTTAAATCTGGCAGGAGTAGCAGGGGCTGGCAAACCAAACTCTCCTGGACAGGGGCCCCTACCACCACTGAAGGCACAACCCAGGCTGCAGTGCTCAGGCACGGAGCTCACGCCATTTTGAAGGGGAGAACAGCCTCTTGTAGGAATTCATCAGCACCATCATCCAGACTGGCCTTAGACACTGCCCGTGACCCTGCAGCCACTCCAGTCAAAATCCTGCTGCTCTGCCTACAGACCGACAGACCCTAGGACTTCCACCTCCAAGGGTGCACGGCTCCTGCAGTAGTAAGTGCGACTCTCCCCACCCTCAGCAACAAACCTCCAGACACCTAAGCTGCACATTCCCAGCATGCAGGCCTGTGCCCACCACCCTACAGGCTGCTCTTGGGTGCCTCTGTGAGCCCCCGTTGGGTGCGCTATTATCCAAACACAGGCGCATGGCTGTGGCAGTAGAAATTCTGACTTCCCCACCTCCCGGCTGCCTGTCCACAGATACCACAATCATGTGGCTTCAGTGCAAAGGCCCCTATGAGTATGCCACCCTGGCAAAAGGCCCCCGGGTGCCTCCGTTAGCCACCACTGGACACGAGTGAATCCAACAAAGAGCACAAGGCCCAGGCAGAAAAAACTGAGTCTTCCCACTCCACAGCTGCCAACCTCTGGACACCCCAGTCACACCTTTCCAGCGTGCAGGCCTCCTGACCCACTGCCCCAAAGATGAATCTTGGGTGCCTCATGAGCCCCCGTTGGGCATGTGTGAATTCAACCAAGAGCACAAGGCAGCAAAAATTTGGACTTCCTCCTCCCCAGCAACTGACCTCTGGACGCTGCAGCTGTACCTTTCCAGCACACAAGCCTACTGAGCCCGATGCACCTATAGGCGGTTCCTGGGTGCCTCCTTGAGCACCTGCTGGGCACGCTCATATCCAAACAGGGGCACAAGGCCCCCACAGTAGAAATTTGGACTTCCCCTTCCTGGCTGCCTACCCACAGACACCATAGTCACATGTTTTCAGCACACAGGCCCTCTGCGGCTGGTGCCCTGTGTGCCTCTGTGAGCTGCCACTAGGTGCACTCATATCCAACCAGGGTGCAAGGCCCTGGTAGCACAATGTCGGACTTCCCCCTCCTTGGCTGCTGACCTCCGGTCACTGCAGTCTCACTGATCCAATGCACAAACCCCCTGAGCCCGCTGCCCCAGCAATGGCCCCTGGGTGCTTCTCTGAGCCACCGCAAGGCACAACTCAGGCTGCTGGTATTGATCCTCACGGTAGCCTACTCCAACACATGGGCCCACTACCCCAGCAGACACCTCCTGGGCACCTCTGTAAGCAGCCACTGGGTGCATGTATCCAACCAAGGCTGCACTTCCCCCAAAGCAGAAACTGGGACTTCTCCCTCCATGGGGTAGGTGGCACACCACAATTGCTCCAATCCAGTGTGTGGGCCCCATGAGCACACACCCCTTGCAGACTGGTTCGGAGCCCCTCTGTGAGCTGCCACTGGGTGTGTGCCTCTCCAACCAAGGGTTCACAGCTCTCTCAGTTGGATCCATGATATCCCCGGCCAAGCTACCTACCTCTGAACAGTTGGTGAGTTACTGAGGACTTGACTCCCTGGACAAGTTCACATTGTTTCAGCCATAGTCTCCGAGAATCCCACATCTCCAGTTGTTGGATCCTGAACCCCCTCGTGATTCAGAGAGGGAAATCACTTTGGCCAGAGTCTCACTGCCTCAACCAAAGATTGAGACACCTGCCCCCCAGTGTCACAGGCTCCAGGACCATCGTAGTGAGTTGCAGAGTGACACTATTCCAGCAAGAGTCACACCACACTGGCCAAAGTCACAGTGCCTGAGCATCAGGCCCGAGACTCCATCCTCCCAGGCTGTGGACTCTGAGAACCCACAGTGAGCACATAACAGTGAGACCTTAGACAACCTTTTCCACAAAAGCCAGAACCATGATCACATCCAAAACAGCTTGCACAATGAAGCTCGAGTGAATCACATTGCCAACCTGTGACGAGACTTCATCCATGAATAAGAAACTAACATTCAAGATACAACTACATCAAGAGAACCCAAATAGCTCAAGTACGGTGCTCCACTAGATCACCAAACCCAGGAGACCTGAGACACCACACCAGTAGCACCAAACACAAAAGAACTTGGGTAGCAAAGCTGTGGATGTAAGACACAGAAACAATTAAAATGTTACCACAAAAAATTGAGGAGACAAAGAAACAATCCTCAAAAAAGAGAAAAAGCAAAATTACCACAATGGCAATTAAATGAAATAGAAGCAAGTAACATGTCAAAAAAAAAATAATTCAGAGTAATGGTTATAAGGATGCTCAAATAGCTGGATGACAAATACACACAACTCAATGAGAATTACAAGGAACTAAAAGAGAATGTCACCAACATAACAAAAAAACAAAAAAAAAAAAACAAGAGGAAATGAACAATGACATAGCTGCAATACAGAACACAATGGAAGGCTTCAACAGAAGACTACAAGAGGCTGAGGACTGCATCAGCAAATCAGAAGACAAGGTAGAAAAAAACAAACACAACAGCAACTGGAAAGAAAACTTTAAAAAAAAAACAGGAGGAGAGCATAAGGGAGGTTTGGGACAACACAAAATGAAACAAAATCCACATAATAGGGATACCAGATGGAGATGAAGCAGAGCAAGGAATATGAAATGTGTTTGAAGAAATAATGACAGAAAACTTACCAGATGTTGGCAAGAAGAAAACCACACGAGTCCAAGAAGCACATAGAATCCCAAACAACATGAACCCAAAAAAACCAACACCAAGACAATTAAATTTGCAAACATCAACGGCAAAGTAAGAATCTTAAAGGCTGCCAGAGAGAGACAGAAAGTTACCTACAAGGGATATCCCATTAGAATATCAACTGATTTCTCAACAGAAACAACCAGGCAAGAAGGGAATGGAATGAAATATACAAAGTGATGCAAAGCAAGGGACTGAATGCAAGAATACTATACCCAGCAAGGCTATCATTCAACATCGAAGGTGGAATCAGAAGCATCACAGACAAAAAAGGGCTAAAAGAGTTTATTACCACCAAGCCAGCAATGCAAGAAATGCTAAAGAGACTGCTGTAAAAAGAAGAAACAGAAAGGCAAGAAGGAACACAAACATAAAGAATAAAAATGGCAACAAACAAGTACATATCAATAATAAAATTAAATATAAATTGATTAAATGCACCAATCCAGAGACGTTGGGTAGCTGAATGGATAAGAAAACATGACTGATATATTTGCTGCCTTCAACGACCCATCTCAGAACAAAGGATTCACACAGAGTGATAGTGAAGGGATGGGAAAAAATTTTTTTAGGCAAATGGAAATGAGGAAAAAGCTTGGGTTGCAATACCTATATCTGACAAAATAGATCTCAAAATAAAGGCCATAACAAGAGATAAGAAGGGCCACCGAATAATACTAAAGGGAGCAATACAACGATATATAACTCTAGTAAACATATATGCACCCAATACAAGAGCACCCAAACACATAAAACACTTTCTGGAAGATATGAAGGGAGAGACTGACAGCAATACAATTAGGTAGAGGACTTTAATAATCCCCTAACACCACTTAATAAATCCTCTAAACAAAAAAATCCACAAAGAAACAGCAATCCTAAGTGACTAACTAGATCAGATGGACTTAATTGACATCTTTAGAACACTTCACCCCAAAGCTACAATATGCACATGGAACATTTGCAAAGATAGACCACATATTAGAACACAGGCAAAGTCTCTTCAAATTCAAGAAGATAGAAATCAAAACAAGCATCTTCTCAGATCACAATGGCATAAAATTAGAAATCAACTATAATAAAAACAATGAACAAAATCAAACACTTGGAGTCTAAATAGCATGCTATTAAATAATGATTGGGTTACCAAAGAGATCAAAGGAGAAATTAAAAACATCCAGGAAATGAATAACAATGATAACAAAGCATTCCAAAACCTTTGGGACACAGTGAAAGCAGTCCTGAGAGGGAAGTTTATAGCTCTACAGGCCTATTTCAAAAAACAAGAAAAATGGTAATAAATCATCTAACTCTACAACTTAAAGAATTAGAAAGAGAACAACAAGAAAAGCCCAGAGTGAACAGAAGGAGATAATAAAGATCAGAGCAGAAATAAATGACATAAAGACAAAAAACAAAACACAAAAATAAACAAACAAACAAATAATCAATGTAACCAAGAACTGGTTCTTTAAAAGTATAAACAAGATTGGTGAACCTCTATCCAGGCTCACTTAAAAACAAAAAGAGAGGACCCAAATAAACAAAATCAGAAATGAAAGAGGTGAAGTAACAACAAAACCCACAGATAAACAAGAGATTGAAAAATAAATACTATGAACAATTCTACTCCAATAAACTGGACAACCTAGACAAAATGGACATATAACTAGAAAAATAAAATCTTTCAAAACTCCAACAAGAAGAATCAGAAAACCTGAATAGGACAATACGACTGATGAAATTGAAACAGTAATCAAAAAGCTTCCAGCAAACAAAAACCATGGACTGGATGGCTTCACAAAGGACTTTTACCAAACATTCAATGAAGAACTAAAACCAATCCTTCCCAGACTATTTAAAGTAATTCAAGAGGAAGGCACACTTCCAAGCTCTTTCTATGAAGCCAGCATTACCCTAATCCCAAAACAAGATAAACACACTACAAAGAAAGACAATTATAGGCCAATATCCCTGATGAACATAAATGTTAAAATCATCAAGAAAATTCTAGATTCTTGAGAACCAAGATGGCGGCATAGGGAGTGGACCTGTGCGTGCTGCTCTCTCACAGCATCATTGAAACTACCAACTATGAGGCAAACAACCGCCACTCAGAACCATGGGGAAGTTGGCCCAGTGGGAGATCTACAACTGGAAGAAAAGAAAGAAGCACAGTGAGACTGAGTGTGAGCTATGGAGGCACCAAAACCAGAGGTACACAGTCACACGCCAGGCGGGCTGCAAATGGATTCGCGGTTTTTTTTCAATTGGAAGCGGTTATGAACCCTCGAATCCTCTGGGCTTGCTCGGGGCGGGTCTCTGAGGCCCCAGATCCCACAGGGAGAGGCGGCCACGGCCTTGCAGTGGTTGGAGAGCGAGGGAAGCTCTGATGCGCGGCTGCTCGCCGGCACTGAAGGACAAGAAGTCCTGGTGTCCCGGGGAGGGGAGGGGCGCGGAGACGCCGCCATCACTATTTCCTCCACTGGCGACTCCCTGAGACCCCGCCCTATCATCCGGGCTGTGCCAGAGGTACAAGAGAGAATGACTGTGCTTTTACAAACTCTCAAATCCACTGAGCTGGTTCGGGTGGGTCTCTGAGGCCCCAGGCCTCATGGCGAGAGACTGCACGGCCTTCCAGCAGTCAGAAAGCGAGGGAGGCTCTGTCGCAGAGCTGCTCACCGGCACTGGGGGACACAAAGCCCCGGTGGAGTGGCAAGGGGCCGCAGAGCCTCAGCCAGTGCTATTTGCTCGGCCATGGCGACTCCCTGATACCCAGCCCTAATCAATTTACATCCCCATCCAAGCTGTGCCAAGTGCACAAAAAGACCCACCTGCACTTTTGCAGGCTAACCCAACAAATTGCAGACTTCAACTGCTTGCAGCCATGGGAGACACACTCAAGAAGCAGACCCAGGAGAACCAGGATGGTGGTGTAAGGAAGAGACCTGTGCGTGCTACCTCACACAACAACATCGAAACTACCAACTATCGGACAAACAGCTATCATACGGAACCATGGAAAAGTTGGCCCAGTGGAAGCTCTACAACTGGAAGGAGAGAAAGAACATTGAGACTGAGTAGGATGTGCAGAGACACCAAGTACAGAGCCCAACCCAACAAACTGCAGATTTCAACTCCTCGCATAGAAAGAAGAGCATTGAGACTGAGTAGGATGTGCAGAGGCACCAAGTACAGAGCCCAACCCAGCAGGCTGCAGATTTCAGCTCCTTGCATCCGGGAGGGACGCAATCAGGGGGTGGAGTCAGGTTTGTGGCAGGCCGGGGCTGGGCCGGCACTGTGGAACCACTGTACCAGTAGGCGCACAAACATGCCCACCGGTTCCAATCTCGAGTAGGGCACTGGGGGACGGCAGACAGGCAGTCTGTGCACTTGGTGGAGGGCATGATCCGAGCAGGAGTGCTGGATGTTCAGCCACCAGGAACGCCTGGAGATATTGTCTGGTGGGGAGCCGCCGGCAGGGGACAAAGGGCCAAACTTCCTGTATCCCCGGTAAGGCTGGGATAGCCCTGGTGAGGTCGGGACAGCCCCGGTGGGAACAATACGGCCCCGATGAGGTTGAAACGGCCCCAGTGAGGTAGGGACGGCCCTGGTGAGGTTGAAACGGCCCCGGTGAGGTTGGGACAGCCCTGGTGAGGTTGAAACGGCCCCCGTGAGGTAGGGACGGCCCCGGTGAGATTGAAACGGCCCCAGTGAGGTTGGGACAGCCCCAGTGAGGTTGAAACGACCCCCGTGAGGTTGAAACGGCCCAGTGAGGTCGGGACGGCCCTGGTGAGGTTGAAAAGGCCCCCGTGAGGTAGGGACAGCCCCGGTTAGGTTGAAACAGACCCCGTGAGGTAGGGACGGCCCCGGTGAGGTTGAAACTGCCCTGGTGAGTTCGGGATGGCCCCGGTGAGGTTGAAATGACTCTGGTGAGGTCGAGTCAGCCCCGGTGAGGTTGAAACGGCCCTGGTGAGGTCGGGTCGGCCCCGGTGAGGTTGAAATGGACCCAGTGAGGTCAGGACGGCCTCGGTGAGGTTGAAACGGCCCCGGTGAAGTTGGGATGGCCCCGGTGGGGTTGAAACGGCCCCGGTGAAGTCAAGACGGCCATGGTGAGGCTGTAACGGCCCTGGTGAGGCTCAGACGGCCCTGGTGAGGTTGAGACTACTCCAGTGATGTTGGGACAGATAATGGAGACCAGTATAGACTGATGAACAGGGGTAGATACAGAGGCAGAGCAACATTGAACAGACTGTCAAACTACAGTGGGAAACCTGGGGAGGGTTTGGGGGGGGGATTAAGAGATCAACCGAAGGACTTATATGCATGCATATAAGATTATCCAATGGACACAAGACATGGGGGGGGGAATATCAAGGGGGGGAGGAAAGGAGACATATGTAATACTCTTTGTAATACTTTAAGAATAAAAATTATTTAAAAAAAGAAAATTCTAGCAAACCAGATCCAGCATTAAATTAGAAAGATCATGCACCATGACCCAGTGGGATTTATTCCAGGGATGCAAGGCTGGTACAATATCCACAATTCAATAAATGTGATACATCACATAAACAAATTGAGAGACAAAAATCATATAATCGTATCAATTGATGCAGAAAAGGCATTTGACAAAGTCCAACACACTTTTCAGATAAAAACGCTCAGCAAAGTGGGAATAAAGGGATCATACCTCAATATAATAAATGACTTATATGACAAATATACATCCAACATCATACTTAATGGGCAAAAATTAAAATCATTTCCCCTAAGAACCAGAATGAGACAGAGATGCCCGTTTTCACCATTCCTGTTTGACATAGTACTGGAAGTGCTAGCCACAGCGACCAGACAAGAAGAAGAAATAAAAGGCATCCAAGTTGAAATGAAGAAGCAAAATTGTCATTATTTTCAGATGACATGATACTGAACATAGAAAACCCTAGAGATTCCATCAAAAAAGTATTAGACTTATTAAATGAATTCAGTAATGTAGCAGAATACAAAATTAACGCCAAGAAATCTAGGGCATTGTTATATACCAATATTGAACTTTCAGAAAGATATATAAAAAGATAATCCCATTTATCATTCCACACACAAAAAAATTTAAGATACCTAGGAATAAACTTAACTAAGGAGGTAAAAGACCTGTACTCAGAAAACTATAGGATGCTGATAAAAGATACAGAGGAAGACATAAGCAGATGGAAGAACACACCGTGTTCATGGGTTGATAGAATCAACATCATTAAAATGTCCATACTACCCAAAGCAATTTATAGATTCAATGTACTGCCCATTAAAATACCAACAGCATATTTCACAGACCTAGAACAAACTCTCCAAAAATTCATCAGGGGAAAAAAAGAAGACCCCAAATAGCTGCAGCAATCCTGAGGAAGAAGAAAAAAGTTGGAGGGATCTCACTACCAGATATTAAGCTGTATTACAAAGCCACTGTTCTCAAAACTGCTTGGTACTGGCATAAGAACAGACATATAGACCAATGGAATAGAATAGAAAACCTAGAAATTGACCCAAACCACTATGCTCAATTAATATTTGACAAATGAAGCAAGAACATACAATGAAGTCAAGGCAGTCTCTTCAATAAATGGTGTTGGGAAAATTGGACAGATAGATGCAAAAAAATGAAACTATACCACCAATTTACACCATACACAAAAATAAACTCAAAATGGATAAAGGACTTAAATGTTAGATGGGAAAGCATAAAAATATTAGAGGGATCCAAAGGCATCAAAATCTCAGACATATGCCAAAGCAATATATTCACCAACACAGCTCCTAGGGCAATGGAAATTAAAGAGAAAATCAACAAATGCCACTACATCAAAATAAAAAGCTTCTGCATAGCAAAAGAAGCCATCAACAAAACATCAAGAAATTCCACTTCATGAGAGAACATATTTGCCAATGTTATCACTGATAACATTTACAGGGAACTCATACAACTTAAGAAAAGGAAGATAAACAATCCAATTAAAAAATGGGCAAAAGACCTAAATAGATACTTTTTGAAAGAGGATATAAGGAAGGCCAAGAGACATATGAAGAATGCTCAAAGTCACTAATCATCTGAGGGATGCAAATCAAAATGACAATGAGGTACCATTTCACACCTGTCAGAATGGCTTTCATCAGCAAACCAACTAATGACAACTGCTGGCGAAGATGTGCAGAAAAAGGAACCCTCGTGCATTGCTGGTGGGAATGCAGACTGGTGCAGTCACTGAGGAGAACAGTATGGAGTTTCTTAAAAAACTAAAAATGGAACTCCCATTTGACCCAGTGATCCCACTTCTAGGAATATATCCCAAGAAACTAGAAACACCAATCAGGAAGGATATATGCATCCTTATGTTCAGAGCTGCACAACTTACCATAGCTAAGATTTGGAAACAGCCTTAGTGCCTATCAGAAGATGAGTGGGTTAAAAAACTGTGGTACATCTACACAATGGAATACTATACTGCTGTCAAAAGGAAGGATCTCCTATCATTTGCAACAGTATGGATCAAGCTGGAGAGCATTATGCCAAACTAAATAAGTCAGTCAGAGAAAGATAAATATCACATGATCGTACTCATTTGTAGATTATAATGAACAACATAAACTGATGAATAAAAACAGATCCAAGACAGAGAGGCATCGATCAGATGCTCAAACTTCAGAGGGAAGGTAGGGGAGGGTGAGGGTTAGGGGGATTGATCAACCAAAGGATTTTTATGCATGCATATATAATAATAAAAGTGTAATATGCTGATTAGCCTGGACAGCCAGACGACCTTCCAGACATCCTTCCAGACGACCTTCTGAATGAAGCCAAGGTTCCAAGGGCAGAGGCAAGCCGCCACAGCTCTGAAGGCTGAGCCCCTTGCACAAATTTAGTGCATTGGGCCTCTAGTGTAAGCATAACCAATAGACACAGACACCAGGGGGATGAGGGTATGATAAGGGGGGGCGGCCATGTGGGATTAAGTACACATATGTAACACCTTAATCAATAAAGAAGAAAGAAAGAAAGAAAGAAAGAAAGAAAGAAAGAAAGAAAGAAAGAAAGAAAGAAAGAAAGAAAGAAAGAAAGAAAGAAAACTAAGTTGATTTACATGTTGGCAACTCCATGAACTGCCTAACTTGCATCTCTGGAATTTAGCATAGAAATGACTTTTCATTGAACAGACTCTTTAACAATAATACAAGGATGTTTAAGAAGATGTGTTGAAGAATCATCTTTAATGAACCTTTAAACTGTCAGAGAACTTAACTGAAGTATCAGCTTAACTCAGAAGTCTTAGTACACTAGAACAAATGGGCATACTTGACTGGGTGTGGTTATGAACGCTCATGAGAATTTGCGACCAATCAGCTTTCAAGGTATGAAGAAATAAGGAGAACATTTTTAGCTCTCACGAAAAGAACAAAAAAAAAGCATTATTTCTGGTGCTGTTTGTCTGTCCCAGTTTCAAAGTACTGTATGTTTAAGACTGGCCAAAACTCTCATCTGTGGCTAATCCTGAGGTCTTCCAAAGGAACATCCCATAACAAACCCACAGACTCTGACCTCACTCATCCCATTGGGACTCCAGTGTTCCCTGCCATGTGTTCCACCTCTGACTGACCCTGAAGCCTCTGGTTCAGCTTTGCTACTATCACTTGGTGCTGACAGCTCTTCATTCAGCAACCTAAGACTGACACTGCATTGGAAGACTCTGGACTCAGCCCAGTGTCACTGGGAGGAGATGAGCCAAGGCAGCTACACTAGTCCACTGCCGCCAGAGCATCCCCCTAACCTTCATGGAGGGTGTTCCAATTTGGTTAGCTTTCCTTTTTAACTAACAAAAAGACTCTTTTGTGCCACTATAAAGTTATTTTCCAAGCAACTTAAATGTTCATTTTTTAATGTAATCTAGAAGTTATAAATCACTTTAACAAAACAAATACAAGAATCTTATTAATCTATACTAATAAAAGCCTAGGTGGTCCTCGCTCGTGCCCTTGTGTGATGTCATCACAAGATGGCCACCACAAGATGGCCACCACAAGATGTCTGCCACAAGATGACCACGCGCACAGCAGAGGCAGGGTCTGTCAGCCATTCCACACAGAGGAGGCTGATTGGGTTGGCAGGGGAAGGCAGTTGGGGGGGATCAGGCCAGCAGGGGAGGGGAGTTGGGGGCAATCGGAATGGCAGGGGAGCAGTTAGGCGTCAATCAGGCTGGCAGGGGAGTGGTTAGGAGCCAGCAGTCCCAGATTGTGAGAGGGATGTCTGACTGCCGGTTTAGGGATGGGGCCTAAACCAGCAGTTGGACATCCTCCAAGGGTTCCCAGATGAGAGAGGGTGCAGGCTGGGCTGAGGGACAACACCCCCATTCATGAATTTCATGCACTGGGCCTCTAGTGTTATCATAAAAATTTTGTGTGTAAAATTATCCAAAGATGAAATGTATGAGATTTAAAAAATGTATATTTTGCATCAATTATTAGCAAAATATTATTTTCTTCTAAAATTAATTTTTAAGTCATCAAATTTCAGAATGCATGTAAAACTTTTTTTGTATAAAATGACAGAGAAAATTATTTAATACAGTCAATTCAGTAATTGTGTGTTCCTTAACAATATTTCCAAAGATATATTTTTAAAAATGCTGTTGTGTTAGAATAAAATCCATTGTACAGGCAGAAATAGTGTCTTAAATCTTGATGAGTATAAATTATTATTCACAGTACTATCTAAACAGAAAATTTTTTTTGACTCAATAGGATGGCTTCTTGAAAAGTTTCACTTAAAAGTATTAGGCACCATTATACATGAAATGTTTGAACCAAATCTTCAAATACACATTCCTTTAATAGATTTTATTGAAAGAATATTTTACTATTATTTTAAGATTTTCCTATAATTATACATAGAAACTTTGTATTCAGCCAGAAAAATTTTACCTTCTCTCTAATCCACCTCCTTAATGGAAATATTTTCTCTGTTTCCCAGAGCTTAAAATTATAGTAGAGGATAAAATAAAAGGCACTATCAATATCCAGTGATTTAAAAATAAAAGTCTATGTATATTTTAAATCTTCATCGTGGAGAGTATTACAGATGTACCCTCCCATTGCCCCCTCCACCCAGTTCCCACCCTGCCCCAGGACTTTGCCACCCTAGTGTCTGTGTCCATAGGTAATGCATATGTGCATATAAGACCTTTCATTGCCCTAACCGCTTTGGCTCAGTGGATAGAGCATCGGCCTGTGGACTGAGGGGTCCCAGGTTCTATTCCGGTCAAGGGCATGTACCTTGGTTGCGGGCACATTCCCAGTGGGAGGTGTGCAGGAGGCAGCTGATTGATGTTTCTCTCTCATTGATGTTTCTGGCTCTCTGTCCCTCTCCCTTCCTCTCTGTAAAAAATCAATAATATATATATATATATATATATATATATATATATATATATATATATATTTTTTTTTTTTTAAAATGACCTTTCATTAATCTCTCCCATCCCCTCACCCTCTGCTCTCCGAGATTCATCTGTTTCATGTTTCCATGCCTCTGATTCTATTTTATTCACCAGCTTATTTTATTCATTAGATTTCTTGTTTGTTTATTTTAATTTTTAGATTCAATTGTTGATAGATATGTATTTATTGCCATTTTATTGTTTATATTTTTATATATTTCTTCTTCTTCTTCTTCTTCTTCTTCTTCTTCTTCTTCTTCTCCTCCTCCTCCTCCTCCTCCTCCTCCTCCTCCTCCTTTTTCTTCTTCCTCTTCTTAAAAAATACCCTTCAACATTTTATGTAATACTAGTTTGATGGTGACGAAGTCCTTTAGATTTTTCTTATCTGTGAAGCTCTTTATCTGACCTTCAATTCTAAATAAGAGCTTTGCTGGGTAGAGTTATCTTAGTTGAAACCCTTGTTATTCATCACTTTGAATATGTCTTGCCACTCCCTTCTGCCCTGCAAAGTTTCATTGAGAAACCAGCTGATAGTCCTATGGACCCTGCTTTGTAGGTAACTAACTGCATTTCTCTTGCTGCTTTTAAGATTCTCTCTTTCTCTTTAACCCTTGGCATTTTAATTATGATGTGCCTTAGTGTGGTCTTCTTTGGGTTGCTCTTGTTTGGGACTCTCTACATTTCCTGGACTTGTATGTCTATTTCTTTCATCAAGTATGGGGAGTTTTCTGTCATTATTTCTTCGAATAGGTTTTCAGTATCTTGCTCTCTCTCTTCTCCTTCTGGAACCCCTATAATGTGAATGTTGGTATACTTGAAATTATCCCAGAGGCTCCTTACACTATCTTCATATTCTTGAATTCTTTTTTTCTTTTTGCTATTCTAATAGGGTGTGTTTTGCTTCCTCATATTCCCAATCATTGATTTGATTCCTCTACTCTACTGTTCAATCCCTGTAAATTATTTTTTATTTAAATTGGTATATGCTAAATTCTGACTGTTCCCTTTTCATGTTTTTGAAATTCTCAATAAGATCCTTGAAAGTCTCACAAAGTCCCTTGAAGCTCTCATTAAGTCCCTTGAAGCTCTCATTGATATCCTTGAGTAACCTTATAACCATTGTTTTGAACTCTGTGTCCAGTAGTTTGCTTGCTTCAGTTTCTTTCATTTGTGACTTCTTTGTCTCTGCATTTTGACTACTTCCTTGTGTTTGTTTCTATGTCTTAGATAGAACTGCTATGTCTCCTGGAATTGGTAGAGTGGCCTTGTGTAGCAGGTGTCCAGTGGCTCAGCATCCTCAATCACCTGAGTTGGGCACTCTAGGTGCACGCCTGTGTGAGCTGTGTGCACAATCTTATTGTAGTTGAGCCTTGATTGCTGTTGGTATCACTGGGAGAAATTGACCTTCAAGCCAATTTGCTGTGAGGACCAGTTGTGACTACAGTGGAAGAGATGCTATGCAGGAGACATCCTTATGGAGCAGGACTTGCTTCAGTAGGACTTAGATGCTCACTGAGTTTGCCCCTTGAGTGTATTGCTTTTGGATGTGTATGCTTTTGGATGTGTAATCTGCTATGGTCTGAAGCTGCCCACAGGGTGTACTGTCTGTAGGGCCTCACAGGAGGTACAAAGTCAGCCACTTCCTGGGATCACCAGACAGGAGCTACAAAGAGTTTTTCAGATGGCTACTACTTGTATTGGGCTTATAAGTGCCAAGGCGAGGACCAGCTATGAAGCAAGGCAGCTTGGTGCCAGGTGCTAGTGCCAGGTCTTGGGTCTTTTACTGATAGGCTTGGGGCATGCTAACTCAACTGCAGCTTGTTTGAGAAATTTTAGTAAAGTCAGAAGTCTGAGCCAGGACAGGCCATCCATATGGAAAAGCCACTGCAAACAACTTGGATGGGACTACAAATTGAATAGAGTCTCAGGGAATCACCAGGGTCAAGTGAACAGTATGGGCCATGCTGATGGAAACTCATATATGGCTGCCAGTCAGCCCTGCAACTGGAGAGGTCCCAGCACAGGAACAATGACCCCTACAAGCACCTGAGAGAAAGTGGCCTCCAAATTCCTGCCCTGATGCCAAACAGTCCAGTTCCTCCCCATATGTTCCTGGATCCCCCAAAGCTGCTTCCTGGTGCTGGAGCTCAGAGGAAGCAGGGCCATGTAAGTCCATGAATCCGATCTGGTTTTTACAGCCCAGAGTTACAGGGACTTTTCTTCCCAGCTCTGGAACTCTGGGCTGGGGGTATGGTGTGGGGGTGGAACCCTTTGTTTCTCATTGAGGTCTCTGCCTCAGAGATTTCCCTCCTGATTAAAAAAAAAAATGCCACAAGTGGATGTCAGACAAGCCCATTCCACACCTCTGCCCCTCCTAACAGTCTGAATGTACTTTCTTCTTTACTTCTCTAGTTGTAGCACTTCCATTCAGCCAGATTTCAGGTGGTTCTGAATGATGAATGTTCTGTATTTTAGTTGTATTTTTTTATGTGGTTTTGGAAGGCAGTGAGTACTGGTGTTTATCTCTGCTGCCATCTTGGTTCTCCCTAAATTTATACTTTTTGACTCATTTTCCTAGACTTTGCATTAATTATTCTGTGAATTCATGGTAGTAGCTCTAGACAGAATGCCTGGTAGAGTTCACAGCAGGATAAGACAACTAGCACATCCATGAATTTTTCTCCTATTTTTATTTCAATTTTAAAAGTTAAATGTTATTTTGATAAAGATGCTTTATCTGTTGGTAAGAGATATTTCTATAGGACAGTGCTGATTGGGTTTCTTTTTGGTATGAAATATAATTGTATGAAAATCAAACATGCATAAGGAAAACAACTTGGTTTTTTTTTACTACAAAACCATGAACATACAAAGCCTATGGAATAAATAAACAATTTAATCCATTCTATTTAAAATACATTTATGAACTGTCCAAAGAACCATGCAAAGCAGTATGCTGCCTTTGTGAAGCTTACATTTAATAAATAAACCAGCTTGGCCATCGTGGCTCAGTAATTGAGCATTAACCTATGAGTCAGGATGTCACAGTTAGATTCTCAGTCAAGGGCACATGCCCGGGTTGTGGGCTCGATCCCCAGTGTGAGGCATGCAGGAGGCAGCCAATCAATGATTCTCTCTCATCGTTGATGTTTCTGTCTCTCTCTTCCTCTCTGATATCAATAAAAATATATTTAAAAATAAATAAGCCAGAGAGAGAGAGATAATGCAGATTCAGACTAGAGGGGTGTGTGTTTAAGAGCTAAAACACTGTCCACTTTGCCTCAAATACAGGCAGGGATGATCTTCAATGGGCAAGCACCAGCATAGCAGTCCTGCTCATTTAAATGTTGAAAAAGGTCTCCACTAGATTGTTCTCCTTCACTTTGGTTGCTAAAGCCCCTCCCCCAGTCTCCCCGGGGTTCAGAAACAAAAGAATTTCATTGGCCCAGCAAGAGACCCTGATGGTTGTACTGGGAAAGTGGAGGGAACACCTCTTTTCTGTCTAGTGGTTGGTGCCTGGTGGTTAGAAGCCAGTTTGCCTACTAGTCTGATTGCTTGAGTATTTATCCTGAGAGAAAGGTAGAGGTATTAGAACACAGAGGAAGTGAATTTGAAGAAGATAAAAAAAATGAATTTGTTTAAAATGTAATATAAAAATTATTCCTCAAGCCTGGGATGGAAACCTCAAAAACCTACAAGAGCTAAGCAAATAAAATAAGTTAGCAGAGGAGGACTGTGGCAAACTGGAGATTATGCATCCCCACAGATGCTGGATATCGTTATTACTATGTCCATTATTACAGTCTTTATATCTTTCAAGTGACACTGAAAATCTAGATTTATATGTGAAATCTATTCATTTCTAAATGTTGGCAATTTATCAAAGTAAAAATCAAAAGCTGAACCAGAACACTGGGAGAGCTAAATCATATACTGTATATCTGTTATTGAAATTCAGCTTGAAGTCCAATTGTTTTCAACTGCTGACTTAAAATCTTCATTCTTTTATGGTGAGGCATGAACCTGTGCTCTCTTTTGACTTAAATAGTGCAAGTAGAAAAAATCAGTAATTTGTGGCCCTTCATCAATTCATGGTTACACAAAATGTTGTAGAATTTTATACCTTAAATATAATCAGGTGAATTAAAGTTGTTTTACAAATTAAAAGAGTAGGCATTCGCCATGACTGGTTTGGCACAGTGGATAGAGCACCGGCCTGCTGACTGAAGGGTCCCAGGTTCGATTCTGGCCAAGGGTATGTACCTTGGTTGTGGACACATCCCCAGTGGGGGGTATGCAGGAGGCAGCTGATCGATGTTTCTCTCTCATCAATGTTTCTAGCTCTCTGTCCCTCTCCCTTCCTCTCTGTAAAAAATCAATAAAATATATTTAAAAAATAAAAAATAAAAATAAAAGAGCAGTCATTCATGTGATCAAGAAAAAAGGCAAGTTTTTAGGTTCCAAGTCTTAATTGATACTTCCCCCATTCAATTTATAATGTTCAACAAATGTATATTATTCTACAGGAGCATAAAAGATGGTGTTCATTTTGCCTCTGGCTTAATAAAACTCCAATATAAACTCTGGTCAGAAAATCACACAAACTCTCTCTCTCTCTCTCTCTCTCTCTCTCTCTCTGTATATATATATATATATATATATATATATATATATATATATATACTAAAAGCATGGTTAAATATTATGAAAATAAAACATACATGCCCCCTTCCTTGTTTAAACAAAATGAAGACCAAAGAACAGTATCTCTGCCCCAACAAAGGTTAAAGAATAATCTTGGGGCTTCCGGCCAAAATAATGGCATAGGTAAGCACAGTATTCACCTCCTCCCACAACCACATCATAATTACAACTAAACTACAGAACAATTGTCATTCAGAACCACCTGAAATCTAGCTAAATGGACATTTTACAACTAAGTATATAAAGAAGAAGCCACATCAAGACTGGTAGGAGGGGCAGAGATGCAGAGTAAGCTGGTCCCACACCCATGTGTGGTGGTAATATATCAGGAGGGATATCTCGACTGCAGAGTAAGAGGTCCCAGACCCCCACCAGGCTCTCCAAGTCTAGGGTTCCAGTGATGGAAAGAGAAGTTTCCATAACTCTTGGCTGTAAAAACCAGCAGAAATTGTGGCCAGGTAGGGATGAGGGAGGGGAGCTTCTGGAGTTCCAGGAATTCCTCCTCAAGATTCCCTGCACAGACTTACTAGGACTCACTTTCTCTGAGTTCTAGCACTGGGGCAGCAGCTCCAAATGTGCCAGGGACATACAAGGAAGAACTGAAGTGTTTGGAATCAGGGTGAGAGATGGAAGGGCAGCTTTCTCACAGATAATGCTAGCAGAGTCCATTGTTTCTTAGCTGAGAAACACAGAGCTGACAGGCGGCACCATATCTGAGTTTTTATCAGCTTGGCTAACCCTTTTCACCCCCATTTTGGTAATTCCCAACTTGCAGGCCCACCCAAACCCTTTCCACTAGCTTTTCCATCCAAATAGTCTATCTTTCATCATGCTTCTGACTTTCCTAAAATCTCTCAAATAAGCAAAATCCGGCCTCAGTGTGCTTGGTACCTCTCTCCAAATGGCTTCAGTCCCAGCACCAGCAGCAGCCATCTTCAGATCACTTTGTTGTTTATAATGGGTGGTTCTGGGCAGAGCCCAAGTAGTTGTTGACCTCGGCATGCACCTCTGAGAAGGCTCCAGAGCCAGGGAACCCAGTGAACAACTTCAGACCATACCAAAGCACCATTCAACTACCTCCACAATTGACACACTCAAGGAGTGAACTCAGCAAGTACCTGAGCCTCACTGAAGTGAGTTCTGCTCTATGGGGTGGGCCCCAGCAAAGCAACTCCTCAGTCTGGGAGTAAATATTTACTAATAGCAATCAAAGTTCAACTATAACAGGAGGGTGCACACAGCCCACACAGGGGCACCTGCAGTGCCCAGCTAGGGTGACCAAGAAGGCTGTGCCACTGGGCCCTATAGGGCACCTATTACTTAAGACCACTCTACCAAGAGTGGGAGATATAGCAGCTCTATCAAATATATAGAGACAAACACAAGGAGGCAGCCAAAATTAGGAGAAAGAAACATGTCCCAAATGAAAGAACTGAAGAAAACTTCAGGAAAAGAACTAAACAAGATGTAGATAAGCAATCTGCCAGATGCAAAGTTAAAAACTGCTTATAAGGAAGCTCAATTTGGTTGGCTTGTGTGCCTCAGTGATTGAGCATCAACCCAGAAACCAAGAGGTCAAGGTTCCCAGTCAGGACAAATGCCCAGGTTGCAGGTTTAATCCCTGGTCAAGTTGCATATGGGAGGCAACCAATCAATGTTTCTCTTTCACGTCAATGTTTCTCTCTCCCTCTCCCTTCCTCCTCTCTCTCTAAAAAAAGTCAATAAAAACATTTTTTTTAAATTTGAAAAGCGTTTTGAAAAAATAATGTTGGAAAACTTCCCTAACCTGGTGAAGAAAATAGACAAAAATACAAGTCCAGGAAACATGGAGAGTTTCAAACAAGATGAATCCAAAGTGGCCTACACCAAAACAAAGTGCAATTAACATACCAAAGGTTAAAAACAAAGATTCTTGAAAGCAACAAAAGAAAACAATTAGTTACCTACAAGATAACTTCCATAAGACTGTTAGCTGATTTCTCAACAGAAAATGAGCAGGCCAGAAGGGTTTAGCAAGAAATATTCAAAGTGATGAAAAACAAGTACCTATAATTAAGACTATTCTATTCAGCAACACTATCATTTAGAATCAAAGGACAAATTAAAAGCTTCTCAGACAAGAAAAAGCTAAAGGAGTTCATCACTACCAAACCAGCATTACAAGAAATGTTAAATAGGTTTTTTTTAAGAAGAAGAAAAAAATCAGAAATGTGAATAAAATGACAGTAAATGTATGTCAACTATAACTTTAAATGCAAATGGGGTAAATGTAATAAGGGTTAGCTAGCTAGCTTAATTAGGTAGGCAGAAAGAGGTGGGGGATCCAGGAAGGATAGAGGCATTTCTGGCCTGAGCAATTAAAATAGCCATAAACCAAGGGCAAAGTATCTTTGGCCTGAGCAAGTAAAGCAACCACAAGTTAGATCTAAAGCAGCCCTGACCCCAGCAGCTGGGAAGCCATAAGGGAGATCAAAAGCAACTCCAATATGAACAGATAAGATGACCAAAAAGAAGTACAGATTTAGGGGCCATGGGAACTGATTATAAGACTGAAGTCTCATGGTGGGAAAGGCGCAATAAGGGATAGGGTGGTCTCTAGGATATATAATACCTCAAGACAAAGAGAGCAGTGGCCACCTTCCTTAGGGGAACCCTCTGTCTCTAGAATTAGAAATTTAGGATTAGAGTTTTAGAGGCAGTACCTGCTTGCAATAAAGTTTCTGTACTTCTCACCTTCCACCTTTTGTCTGTGGCTTCATTCTTCAAATCCGTCTGAACAAGAACCCGGGGGAAAAAAATCACCCTTTCACCCCTGCTCATAAAACACACACACACAAAAAAACACACAAAGAAAGAAACAAACAAACAAAAACAAAATGTTCCATCAAAAGGCATATGGAGGCTGAATGGATAACAAAACAAAACCCTTACCTATGCTATCTACATGAGACTCACTTCAGATCGAAAGACACACAGACTGAAAGGAAAGGGATAGAAAAAGATATTTCATGAAAATGGAAACAAAAAGCTGGGCAAAATAGACTTTAAAATAAAGTTTATACTAAGAGACAAAGAAGGACCCAGCAATTCCACTTTTGGGTATTTATTGAAGGAACCCAAAACACTAAATAGAAAAGACACATACATCCATATGTTTATTGCTGCATTATTTACAATAGCAAAGATATGGAAGCAACCTAAGATGAATGGATAAGGAAGAAGTGGTGCATATATACAACGGTATATGATTCAGCCATAAAAAAAGAATGATATCTTGCTATCTGTAACATATGGATGAGCCTAGAAGATATTATGCTAGGTGAAATAAGTCAGACAGAGAAAGACAAATGCCAGGTCATTTCACTTACATGTGGAATCTCAAAAACAAAATAAACAAACAAGCAGAACAGAAACAGACTCATAGATACATAGAACATTTTGATGGTTGCCAGATGAGAGGAGGTTTTGGGGGATGGGTGAAAAAAGTGAAGGATTCAGAAGTACAAAGTGTTAGTTACATGTAAAGTACATCCTATGGAATATCTATAATAATAAAAGGATAATATGCTAATTAGACCGGACATCATTCATAACATGCTTCTGGACAAAGCAGAGGCTGGAGGGAAGCCTGGGTCCCGGGTGCCAGAGGGAAGCCGATGCCAGTGGCCGGGGGAAGGAAGGCTTACTCTTGCACGGATTTTGTGCATCGGGCCTCTAGTAGTCAATAATATTGTAATGATTATATATGGTGTCATATGAGTAGTAGTTGTATTGAGGTGATCACTTTGAAAGTTATTAAAGTGTCTAATCACAAAGTTGTACACTTGGTGCATAGTATATATTATACATCAACTATAATTTAAAGATAAAATATATTAAAAGAATTGGAATTTAGTGCAGGAGGTACCTAGCTCTTTCCTAGAGCTTTTCATCCTCCTTCTTGAGGAAACAGTGGTTCCTAGTCATTATCTAGGAGGGTCACAGTCTATCTGGTACTTTGAAATGTGTACATCTCTAAACACAAATTAGATACTATTGGAGAAATAATGCAAGTTGCCATGTCTCAGCACTTCTCACTGGCAGGCAATGTAGGAAGATGTAACCAGTGAAGGCAAAGTTGGGGCATCAGAAAGACCTCTGTCATGTAATGATTACAAAGCATTTACAAATAATTGAATTTATTTAGCATGGTGTCAAGATCATATTACGTTTTCTCATACCCCACACACAACAAAAACCGCACTTATTTGCAGCCAAGAAGCAAATGAGATATTAGGAAAAGTTTGCCAGTGAACAGGAAGAGAAGGTGCTACCCCAGATTACCTCTCGTGCCTGCACAGCTGATCCATTACCAAAAGTAGTACTGTAGGAATAAAATACCTTTTAGAATGGATTCCTTACCATCCCCCTCTACTTATTTCCTATTTTTCCATCCCTTTCCACCACCTCTGGATTATTAAAATGTCTTCAGGGAATATGCCTTAAATAATTTAACAGTGATTAATTTTGTGACCATGGCATACTGACAAATTGATGCTAGAACATTACAAATCTTCTAAGTAAGCTCCAGAATATACAAATTCATAAATAAGTGAGGTGGACAGGCTCAATAGAAGGGACCAAGAAGGAAGACTTCCAGAAGTTAGCAAAGAGAAAGACTTGAGCCCAGCCTATCTAATCAACAGGTGTGGAATGAAAAATAGCAGAAATTGTGCCTTATTGCTTGCTTTTTCTGTTGCTATTACTGTGTAAAATGCATTTATAACAATTGTGGTTTTCATCCAAATACTTATGAAGATACTATTCTCCTTATTTAATGGATGTGGAAATGGGAGCTAAGGGAGATTAAGTTATGTGTGCTACATTAAAGAGCATGTCAGAACTGAAATTTAGGTCAAGATCTAGTCTGATTTCAAAGCCTGTGTTCTTAACCAATTCTGTGTTGGGCCTCTCTCACAGAGGACTAGGAAATACATCTAGTTTTATGATTTAAGATATTCAAACAGTTCCTTCCATCAATGATATGGAAACTAGTGAGGAGAACTGTTAATGGAGGGGGGAAAAGGACCCACACATTAGGTGAGGGAGAAATAGCTGTTAGAGAAGGAAGAAAAGGAAAGTATCAGCATTGGTAGAGAGGAAAAGTGATAGATATGAGAAATAATTAGTAGAGGGAGATGAGGGAGAGAGGTAGGGGAGGCAGAGAGAGACGGAGAGGGAGAGATTGAATTATTTTCTCTCAGGAGAGTAGAAGTGTTAACAGAGCAAGCTGGGACACTGGACAAGTGATAATAGATGGACATGATAAGAGGGAGTTCGGTGGCGACAGTAAAGGGATCCAGTTAATATGGCCCTGACCAGGAGTCGTGTTAATAAGCTCTGTTGAGACTACTACCTAATAGCTGTTCAGAGAGCTTCAACAGCCTCAGATTGCACTGTAACCCTAAGGGGCTCCCAGCAGCAATTCCTGAAGCACAAGGTTGGAGGATTCATCCAGTTATCTCTTTTATTTTATTATCTAAATCAGTCTGTTGAAGAAAGATGCTTCATGAGGGAATATGCTTGTGCTTTGAGAAATGAAATTAGGATATCTCTTTCCAAATATACTAAATACAAAAATAGAAACAAATGTATTTTTGTGGAGTTGCTTTTTATATATATTTAAAGATGCATTTAATAAGATAATATTTAATTATTGCTAAATTATTGATATATTATTTCATCTTGATACTTTGCATAATCTTTAGCTGAAATCTCAAAAATCCCATGACTGTGACCATTATTCTTCAGATGCTGCTGGAGATAGGAAGAAATATTTGGGCTTTGAAATTGACACAGAGAGAATAACATAAACAAGATGAACTCATATTCCATCAAGTTTTGGCTTCATTTTTTCAGAAAATCATCACCAATGCATTCTGCCAATAAATACCAGATGTTCTATTAAAAACAGCAACAAAAAATGTATCTAAATTTCTTCCTAGAGTATGACTAGATATCTAAAGCCAGACTTTGGTGAGAAAATTCAGAGATCATGCAGACTTTTGAATTCAGAAATACCCCCTCATACACACAGTCTCATTCTAAGTGAGTCAACAGAAATTATTCTGAGTCTCTTACCCATAAATTCTATGTTTAGCCATTCATGTAGGATAGTCTTTAGTTCACTGAAACAGATGATAGATTTAGATTTAAAGTATGGTTTCAAAACATATACCTGGAAATGTAATATTTAAGTTACAATCATTCCTGAAAATTATTTTACAAAATGTGTTCTATAAATCACTTGGCTAACCTGTTTTTTCTTTAAATATTGAGGTGTGTGTGTGTCCATGTATATGTGTGTGTGTGTGTGTGTGTGTGTGTGTGTGTGTGTGAGAGAGAGAGAGAGAGAGAGAGAGAGAGTGAATTTACATTATGTGACTGCTTGCATATCAACATTAGCTAAACATTGTCAAGAACACTAAGAAGGTGCCCATTAACCCCATTCCTGAAAAGAGCATTAGTGGTCATTCTAACAAGAGTACTACTTGTCTCCAGGCATCTGACAAACAGCATGAGCCAAGGGGCAAGGGCTTTGGCATCAGAAATCCAAACTCTACTGCTTACTAACTGTATGAATGTGGGCAATCTCTCAAACCGTGATTTCAGTACCTGTAAGATACATGACAATTGTTAATTACCTCATGGGTTATCATAAAGTTTAAATAAAATAATACAAACAGCAGGCATACATTATGTTTTTCCTGGGCATCTTTTAACACATTGAGTTTTTTTAAATTATTACAATTATCCTATACTAGAGACCCAGTGCACAAAAATTTGTGCACTCAGAGAGGTCCCTCAGCCTGGCCTGTGCCCTCTCGAAGTCTGAGACCCCTCGGGGGATGACCACCTGCTGGCTTAGGCCCTCTCCCTGGGGGATTGGGCTTAAGCTGGCAGTCAGACATCCTTCTGGCAGCCTGGCAGCCCTCGAGGGATGTCCACTTGCCAGCGGGGAGCAGGCCTAAGCTGCAGTCGGACATCCTTAGCACTGCTGAGGAGGCGGGAGAGGCTCTCACCACCACCGCTGTGCTGGCAGCTATCAGCCTGGCTTGTGGCTGAGCAGAGCTCCCCCTGTGGGAGCGCACTGACCACCAGGGGGCAGCTCCTGCTTTGAGCATCTGCCCCCTGGTGGTCAATGTGTGTCATAGTGACCAGTCATTCCCAGTCATTCTGTTGTTTGGGTCAATTTGCATATTACCCTTTTATTATATAGTATAGAGGCCTGGTACATGGGTGGGGGCTGGCTGGTTTTCCCTGAAGGGTGTCCAGGATCAGGGTGGCGGTCCTGATGGGGTGCCTTGCCAGCCTAGGTGAGGGGCTGACGGCTGTTTTCAGACTTGCCACACCCCCTTCAGGGTGGGGGTCCCCACTGGAGTGTCTGGCCAGCCTGGGTGAGGGGCTGAGGGTCATTTTCAGGCTGGCCACACCCCCTTCAGGGAGGGGGGGTCCTGCTGAGGTGCCTGGCCAGCCTGGCTGAGGGGCTGAGGGCTATTTTCAGGCTGGCCACAGCCCCTTCAGGGTGGGGGGTCCTGCTGGGCTGCCTGGCCAGTCTTGATGAGGGGCTGATGGTTGTAGGCTGGCTAAGCCCCCCAGTGGGGACCTCACCCCAATGAGGGTGTGGCCATCCTGGGTGAGTGGCTGATGGCTGTTTTCAGGCTGGCCATGGCCCCCAGCCACCCAATCTCCCAGTGGAGGCTGGCTGGAAGCAGATATCTGGGATTTATTTATCTTCTATAATTGAAACTTTGTTGCCTTAAGTGGAGGCCACAGCCGGCCAGGGCAGGCAGGAAGCTTGGCTTCCTCCATCGCTGGGGCAACCAATCCTCCTGCTTGCTCCAGCTCCATGGCTGCCAGCCGCCATCTTGGTTGGGTTAATTTGTATATAGTCGCTCTGATTGGCTGGTGGGCGTGGCTTGGGGCATGGCAGATGTGTGGTTAATTTGCATGTTTCTCTTTTATTAGATTAGATAATAAAAGGGTAATATGCAAATTGACCCTAATGGCTGAACGACCAAGAACGACTGGTTGCTATAATGCTCACTGACCACCAGGGGGCAGATGCTCAATGCAGGAGCTTCCCCCATTGGTCAGTGTGCTCCCACAGGGGGCACTTCGCGCAGCCACAAGCTGGGCTGATGGTTGCAAGTGCAGCGGCAGTGCCTGCCTCCTCGGCAGCGCTAAGGATGTCTGACTGACAACTTAGGCCTGACCTCCCAGGGGCCATCGCATCCCACCTGACAGAAGTGCTGGGCAAAAATCTCTCTTTAGTGGAACCTCTCTCATACAATGGCCCCGGGAGGAGAGCATGCATGCATGCGGCATCACCCTTCATTCTCTCACACACCAGCCCGGGAAGGAGAGCGCACATGCAGTGTCGCCCTTCATCCTCGAGGTGAAGGGCCCTCAGAGGCACTTTCACTTTCTGTGGCCCAAGAACTGCCCTCAGGGGCTGTGAGCTGTCCAGGCGCCACCAGAGTGCCAGGCCTGATGGCGGGATGATCTGTGGGGCTGACCGGCCGCCTCTGCCAGGGGCACTGAGGGAAGGTGCCGAGCTCCACTCAGCTGCGGGCCTGGGGGCATGGCGAGGCCACAATTGTTCTGCTTTCCCCCCCGACTGGGGCAGCTTTCGCTTTTGATTCCCACCAGCATCTTCTTCCCCCGCCCTGCCAGCCAGGCGCCCAACAGGCAGTGCACCCAGCCAGTGCCCTGGCCATGGCCCAGGCTGCTGTGCTCGCCCAGGTGATTCAGGTTCTGTGCAAGGCCAGAGGTGCCTTGGAGCTGGAGGAACTGTGGCACCACTTTTGGGATGACATAGGCATGGACATGCTGGAGCAGCTGCTGTGGGAGGGGCATCCTGCCATTTCCTGGTGGCCACGCCGGTGAACACAGGTTTTGTGGCCACCGTCACCGAGCGGGTGGTGCTGGCTGTCTCTGCACTAACTCAAATTACATTAAAGATTTCAATTTTGGTTTGTTACATCTTTAATGGATATTAGCTGAACCCAATGTGGTAATCATTTCACAGTGTATGTAAATCAAACCATCGTGCTATCTGCCTTAAACTTATACAGTGGTGTATATCAATTATTTTTCAATAAAGCTGGGAAAAATAAACAGTGCCTTAATAAATGGGGAAAAAGTGGTTATAGATGTAGTGAAATGCCTAAACCATAACTGAAAAAAACAAATTGGGGTATACACATAATAAATAGTATCATCTTGCCTGCCAGCGTGCTCAGTGCTTGTGCATTGATCTATGAACCAGGAGGTCATGCATGGATTCCCTGTCAGGGCACATGCCCTGGTTGTGGGCTCCATCTCCAGTAGGGGGCGTGTAGGATGCAGCTGATCAATGATTCTTTCTCATCATTGATGTTATTATCTCTATCTCCCTTCCTCTCTGAAGTCAATGCAAAATATATTAAAATAAATAAATAAATAGTATCACCTCAAAAAGGTATTTGGATATATAAGATTACAAAAGACAAAAGGAAATACCTTGAAATGTTGACTGTGGTTAACCTGGGATAGTGGAGAGAAGTGGTTTCTTTTACTTTATACTATTCTTTTAAAATTTCTACTAATGATCCTGTATTATTTTGATGAGGAGAAAAAAATCTACAAATAACATTTAAGTAACTCTTTTTTTCGTGTAAAATGCATTTTGCATCCATGTTCAGTGACCAACCATTTATCTTTGAGAAACTTAAAAAGTGCTTTGGGTTGTGAAATATCCTTTAAAATGCATTATTGCACTCTAACAGCTCCTGAATGAGAACAATGGGCTTTGGAGATGCTGAGTCTGCTTGGAAAAAATAATGGGACAGGAGCTGGGGGCAGGGCAGGGGATGGGGTGGATAAGGAATCCTGAAGAGAAGCTCCTGGGCAGGATACCTCAGGGTCCACAGCTCAGGCTGTATTTGAAGAATTCCTCATTGAAAGGCTGAGGTCTACAGTAAAGGTTCAGATTTGATAAACTTTAGACATGAGCCACAGCAAATTTTCTTTTAAAATGTTTTTTGCCATTCTTATTGCAAAATCTATACTAATCAAAGAGTAATATGCTAATTAGACCAGGAGACCTTTTGGAGACCTTCTGGACATCCTTCCGGACAAAGCCATGGTGGTGGGGCCAAGGCAGAGGCAGTTAGAGGCAATCAGGCCAGCAGGGGAGAGCAGTTAGGGGGATCAGGCTGGCAGGGGAGGGCAGTTGGGGGCAATCAGGCCAGCAGGGGAGGGCAGTTGGGGGATGATCAGGCAGGCAGGTAGAGGGGTTAGGGGCATTCAGGCAGGTAGGCAGAGGCAGTTAGGGGCAATCAGGCAGGTGAACAGTTAGGAGCCAGCAGTCCCAGATTGTGAGGGATGTCTGACTGCCGGGTTTTTTTTTGTTTTGTTTTTTTTTTTTAAGTGCACATAAATTACTTTATTGCTTTCTTGTTTCTTACTTAATGTGGAGTCAATGCTTTTGAGTAATGGTCAGAAGATGTCCAGATTTCAACATTATTAAACATCAAACAGTAAAATATGTGGAAAGAAGCCCTCCAATGTTAACTCCCAGTATATCTGGTGGAACAACCTGGGATAAAGGCCACTGGGCTTGTTGTCTTGGTTTATGCAGAGAACTGTTATCCGCACATGGGAAATAGGAAAGGTCTCAGATATCGCCCACGTGTTTAGGCAGCAAGCTTGTCTTCCTCCCGCAGTCAGACATCCCCCAAGGCATGATTGGAGAGGGTGCAGTCTGGGCTGAGAGAACCCCCTGTGCATGAATTTCATGCACCAGGCTATATATATATATATATAATGGTTTATATATATATAAGCCCAGTGACCATTATGGCACAATGACCAGAACGACTGGGATGATCAGTGGCTATGACATGCACTGTGGCAGCCAACCAGCCTGATCTTGGCCCTGATTGCCCCCCACTCCCCCCAGCCCCTTATCCCCCATCCCCCTCATTCCATCCCCTCATCCCCCCACTCCTTCCAGCCCCCTACACTCTCCACCCCCCACCCTCCCCACTCCCCCATCCCCGGTTGACCTGGCCCTGATTGGAACCCAGCAGGAGGAGGAGCTGAAGTGGGGAGCACAACAAGCAGCAGCTCAGCTGGAGTTGTGGCGGTGGCGACACATGCACTGCAGACTCCCAAGACCCAAGTCCTGGGGTGGAGCTGCAGCAGAGAGTGCCAGCCAGTCCAGCCACCGCACCTCCATCCCCTCAGCTGCTCCATTGTCATGGAAACTGCATCCACAGATAAGGTCGGCGGGCGGGTGCCACAGCCCTGAAAATGGCATTGGGGACCCGGGTCCCCAGACTGCATCCTCCACACAACGTGCCTTCGCACCTTCCTTGTGCTCCCCACCTTGAGCACCAATCTCCCCTCCAGCCCCCACATACACCACACTCCGCCACAGGCAACTATAAATGTTAGTGGATAGGTCAAAAACCTGAATTTCATTTTCCCAAAGACTTGGAAGAAAACAAAATACTATTAATTCTTTTATTTAATGACTAGAGGCCCGGTGCACGAAATTCGTGCACTGCGAGGGGGGTCCCTCAGCCCAGCCTACCCCCTCTCACAGACTGGAAGCCCTCAGGGGATGTCCTACTGATGGCAGTCTGGCCTCCCTCTGTGGGATGTGACTGGGCTGATCAGGGGAAGGTGCCAGCCCCATCACCCCACTTCTGCGGCCACTGCCGGCTGCCGCAGCCACCAAGGTGTTTTCATCAACACGAACTCCACCACGAAAAATTGACAACTTTCTTTAGGCATTTTCAGGATGTGTCTTTCATAGGATATGACATTTCTTTCTTTTTTTTTATCCTCACCTGAGGATATGTTTCCATTGATTTTTAGAGAGCTTGGAAGAGAGAGGGAAAGACAGAGAGAAACATCAATGTGAGAGAGACACTTCGATTGGTTTTCTCCTGCATGAGCCCTGACCTGGGCTCCGGCCAGGGAGGAGCCTGCAACCTAGATATATGCCCTTGATCAGAATTGAACCTGGACCCTGCAGTCAGCAGGCTGAGGGTCTATCAACTGAGCCAAACCAGCTAGGGCAAGATATGACATTTCTTAGCCCCGCCAGCAGTGGACCTTAGTTTTTTACTCCAGGAGGGTGGTGGAAAAACCCTAGATCACCTTCTTGTATTTTTATTACCCAAGTTACCAAAAACACTGTGAGTGGTGGCATACAGGGAGCTTAGCCAATGAGTGGTCAGAAAATGTATTTCCTCTGCAGCTCACACACAGAGGCCTCCTGCATTGTGTCTGCTGGGCTGGGGGCGTGCTGCCTGCCCAGACGCCCTCCCTCCCTCCGCGGCCGGGGCACGGGATGCTTGCCTCGTTTCCGGGGCGATGATGCCAGAATCCCGCCTTGGCTGCTATGGGTGCCACCATCTTTGTGTCGGAGTGATGGTTAATTTGAATATTACCCTTTTATTAGATTGGATCAGGGGTCCTCAAACTATGGCCCATGGGCCATATGCAATTACAAATATTGTATTTGTTCCCGTTTTGTTTTTTTATTTCAAAATAAGATATGTGCGGTGTGCATAGGGATTTGTTCATAGTTTTTTTTAAACTATTGTCTGGCCCTCCAACGGTCTGAGGGACAGTGAACTGGCCCCCTGTTTTAAAAGTTTGAGGACCCCTGGATTAGATCATCATTATTCTGGCTTTTAGAATGGTCCTCAGAGGCAAACCGCAGCACCTGGCACTGGAGTGCCTGTGTACAAGTTTCTTTCTTCTGCCAAGGGGTTGGGACTCTTAGGGGACTGTTAGGGGCCTCTTAGCTGGTTGCAATGATTTCATGGACGTGTTTGCGTGCAGCGTGTGTGTCAGCAACTGGGATGCTGACAACAAAATGAGGGGCAGGCCCACTGCCCCTAAACCCGGTTCTGTCCTGGGCAGAGAGGTGACTTTAACCAGCCCTTACCCATTCCCTCCATGAATCTCCACACCCTACTCTTTCATGGTCCCCTGTCCCATCCTCCATTTCTCCCTCTCTCTGAGTAGGAAACAGAAATCCCAGGGTGTGTATGTCTAATTCAGTAGGGACAGCATTGCCAGAGGGTTGGGGGTTGCCTTTTATTCCCAGCTGCCTGGATGCAGGGACCACCAACTCTTGCGGGGAGCATTGAAAATTGCAACCCCTTCAAGTGGCCGGCCTGGCTGTGGTGTTACAGGACTTGGGTGGTGAGTGGGTGAGGTTCAGCTTACCAGCAGTCTGGACTCTCCCAGGCTTTTGAAAATTGCCCTGGGTTCTGCTTCCCTTCACCTGACTCTCCCGCTTCCAAACCAGAGTTCTTGGATGCCCAGAGGGTCCAGGAGGTCTGAGGCATCCTGGCCTAGGGTTGCTGGAGGCACATTTGGGGAGGAGCTGCCGGCTTGGTAGTGCTGTTTTTCTAGGGACTGGGGAAGAGGGTGCAGTGTCATGTGCCCTGAAAAAGCTTTAGTGTGGTGGGATGGGAGTGTGTAGTTTTGGAAATGTAGCTTTCCAAATGTAGGCCTGGGGTGGTAGGCATTTCCATTGGAGGAGAAAGGCAGTGGGACTGGCCTTCACACTCTTGGCAGTTGATTTAGAGGAACCCCTTTCTTAAGCTACCACCTCTTACTGGTCATGCAGTGTGGCCTTAGGCACCTTTAACTCTGCTCCAGTACAAGATTTGAGCTGAGAGAAGGAAGCTTGGGGAATGCGTTGAATAAAATGGCAACATTCTGAAGGGAAGAGAAAAAGCAAACATCTTACAAGCAAAAAGAGAAAAGAAAGACTTAAATCTGAAAAACCCATTTGTCCTATGTTATTCATTATATGAGAGGCTGGGGGTGGGGTGAGGGGTGAGGGGAGAGAATAAGACCTAAAATGGCTGCCTAGCCTGTCTTTCAACTTCTTCATCTAAGTAAAGTGAAAACAAAACTTTTTTTTATTTTGGTTAAGTAGACTTTTTTTTACAAAACTCTTTATCATTGCACATTAAGGTGGCAAAAGATAACAGGTAAGTAAAGGTACCTTTTTTTATTGGGTTACTATTACCATTCTTTGATGAGGGTAGCTCATGGTTCAGAACCTTTATCCACCATCATCAAAGTAAATTATTTCTTTATAGACATCGCCTATCTCCCATTAGTGTCACCAGGGTTGGGTGAATTAGGGAAAAGAAGCCAAGTGCCCAGTGTTCAGTAATACTATCCACTAAAATGAATTGCTATTTATACAATGTTTACAACAACTCCAGCTGTCACAAAGCAGGCACTTGCAATTTTCAACATCATCATCATAATTACTACACTTGATCTTAGCCAAAAGGCCGAGAAGCGATCATCATAATTACTATTGTAGAAATATTGTACTTTGTTAGCTGTCATAGGGGTTTCCTATCTTAGGCAACAGATCTATCTATATAAAAGCCTAATATGCAAAGTGTCCCCTTGGGAGTTTGACCGACTGGGAGTTCGATAACTTGCTATGATATGGGCTGACTACCAGGGGGCGGTGTGGAAAGAAGGAAGGCCCCAGCTGGAAGCCAGCAGACAGGGAAAGGAGACCCCAGCTGGCCGCAGGAAGGCCCTGATTGGCCCTGATCTCCAGCCAAGCCTAGGGACCCTACCTGTGCATGAATTTCATGCACTGGGCCTCTATCTATAATAATAAAAGTATAATATCCTAATTAGACAGGACATCCAAGTAACCTTCCAGATGTCCTTCCAGATGTCCTTCTGGACAAAGCCGCGGTGGTGGGGGCTGAGGCAGAAGCGGTTAGGGGTGATCAGTCAGGCAGGTGAGCAGTTAAGAGTGATCAGGCAGGCAGGCAGAGTGGTTATGGGCAATCAGGCAGGCAGAGGCGGTTAGGGGTGATCAGGCAGGCAGGCAAGCAGTTAGGGCGATCAGGCAAGCAGGTGAGTGGTTAGGGACAATCAGGCAGGCAGGCATATGAGAGTTTAGGAGCCAGCGGTACCCGATTGCAAGAGGGATGTCCAACTGCCCTGTGGGATTGGGCCTAAACTGGCAATCAGACATCCCCTGTGGGGTCCTGGAATGCGAGAGGGTGCAGGCTGGGCTGAGGAACGATCTTTAAAATATATTTTTTGACTCTCAAACTGTATAAACCATCAGCATTAAAACTTGGACAAATTACCTCTCTGAAGCTCAGTTTCTTAAATAAGGACATAATTAACCATCTCACAGACTTCTCAGAAATTGAGTAATCAAGTGCCTAACACCATTCCTGGCACACAATAGGTACTCAAAAAAGGTTAATTGCCTTCCCTGCCCCTTCCTTTTCTGGTGTGAATAGGTGAGACTATAGGTCTACACACAAGATAATTTTCCCATATTAATGTTTTAACTCAATACCACAATAAAAGTTGTCATCTTATACCAGCTATAAAGAACTTACTTCTTAAAAAAATACTCTATTATATGAATCACACAACCAGTAAAAAGCAGAATTGGAATTTCTACAAAGGTAAATCAGTTGTGATCTCATATGTTTTTCATGACATCATGCAATTATAAATGTATTTAAGGCAAACTATAGAGTCAAGTTAAATAAATACAAATATATGCATATAAAGTGTTACCTCACTGAACTATTAATGATTCACTTTAAAAGTAAGTATTGGACTTCTTTTCATTACTGGTATGTCTTGTTTTCAATACAGCACTCTGGGGAGTTGAGATACCTTGTCACTATCTCCTGTCCATGACTTTATACAAGCCACCTGCACCTTGAGGCACAAAGCTCCTTAGAATAGATTATTCTATATTATACTTTCTTGTTGAGGGCCCATTGAGGCAAATGGGAAAGGGGGAAGGAAGCATCTATACAGAACAGTGGGCATCCTAACAGTTTCAAGAATAGAGGAAACTGGACCAGAGCTTGTGTTGTCCACATTAACAGTCCAGCCATGGATGATGACACAGATGATGGGCTAGAATGTCTCAAGCCCATTTCTCAAATGGGCTCATTTGCTCCTCACCCTCAAATACCTCCCCACACACAAACCCCTGAGGTATTATCCTCTGACTTGCTGTAGGACATCAGGAGGTTAAATTTCACTTAAAGGGGCTAAACTTCTTCCCAGTGGAGCAAAGTACATTTATGGTTACACACCATTTGCAAAGGAAGACCCACTCTGAATTTGCTGAGATTTGTGAAAGAATTGGTTGGTGGCTTTTATGAATCTCTGGGCAGGTACCCCAAATGCAAACCTATAGTTTGCCATGCCAAGAGCACAGGCACAGTTGCTCTGAGAAGGAGCCTCCAAACACAGTCCTGGTTCCTCCAAAGTGAGAGGGGTACTCTAACTTGGGGGATGAAGGCAGATATTTTGATTGAGATTAGGCATTTCTCTGTGAAAACATCTAATGCTATCCCCACTTCCTAGCACTACTGTTTTGGTCAGGGCATGCCCAGGGACTCTGTATAAATGGGGATTCACAAGCCTATCCAGTCACTGCAGGTTTTGTGCTGACCCTATCACTCTACCTGTGATTTGGATAATTGGGCTGCAGGTAGTCTGATGACATGTAGTGACACAGTGTCCTCTCATCACAAGTGAGTCATTTTTTCTTGTGAGTGTACTACCTGTGTTTTGGCCAGCTATATTGGTGGAAAGTGAGAATAACAGGGTCCCAATCATTGGAGTGAGGTTGTACCCTCCCATAGCATCACTGGATTCTGCACAGGTGGCTTCCAGGTGCTTAGAAATAAGGTGGAATTAGATACATGTCTAAACACAGGGATTGTGCTGGCATTTGTATCTATAAAGGATATGGTGTAGCCAGTGACTTCCATGTGGTCTGATGAAAGGTGAAAACAGACATCTCTTGACATACATTTCTTCTCCATGCTAGTGGCTCTCCCAAGTATAGGAGGTTTTCTATGTCTCAGTGGACCACCGGTGCACTGAAGGGAAGTGTGAATACTACACCTCTAATCATGGGAATGGTTTTATACTCCCCAATCACTCCTCCACCTTTGTTATGGACAGGTAGGCTCCAGGTGATTGGATATAAGGAGGAACCAGTAGTGTGTCCAAGCATATTCTTCCTCTTGCAATAGCCATGCAGCAGCCAGATGGATCCCTGGTTATATGGCCAAGGCGACATATAGAAGCAGCACTGTGTGCCTTCCTAAGTCCATCTCTACATGCTCTGGATGCTCTGGATGCCTGTGAATGAGTGGGGCCTGGGGTAGACATACTGAACCCATAGCTTCCCCTACCCATGGGAGCTGTAGGACCCATAACCACAAGTGGTCCTGCAGATGTACCGGCAAATAGTGAACTACTGTTCCAAGTGTTAGGCATCCTGGTGGCAACTCCAGCAGTAGTAGATGTGTCTATAGAGAAAATACCTAGATTGTCGCCAAAGGCCAACTGGGTGTTGACAGTGGCATCATATGTGGAATATGGCAATTGTGAACCTGCACTACCTGAGTGCATTATGCTGCCTCTGACCGGCTTGGCTGCAGGAGAAGTTAGGCCTATTGCCTGTGCTGGGGCTATCAATTTTCCCAATAGTAAAAAGTTTTTAGGCTGCTGCCCAATTATTGGCCCAAGATGTGGGCTGCAAGGTGATTTCTGGATCCAAGGGAAGGTTTGAAACTTTGTTCCTTCTGTTAACTTGTTTTTCAGGTAAGTGGGTGGAGACATCAGCTGAAGGAATGCTTACCCAAAGCATCTCCTTACCCAGAGTCACCGGGTAATAATGTTCTCTGAATTAGGAAGTGCTATGGAAAATGGGGAGTAGTTCTCTGTTGATACCAGGGCAGAATGAAAAATCAAAGCCTGAGAAGGAGGAGTGGTGTCCATAGCACAGGTATCAATGGCAGGGCTGAAGTTTGTAGAGGTACTGTCTACTGGAGCTTGGTCACTGCAGAATCCACAAGGGTAGGTAATTCAGTGCTAACAGCATCACTGGAGAGAGAGATTCTCTTCTTCTGACTCTCAGAGGTCCCTAATGTGGGATGAGGAGCCAATGGCATGATTTGGGTAAGGGAAGGGATCCTTCAATGAAAGTGGATCCACACTGCAATGAACTTGGGAGAAGACCTGTATATGACAGCATGGCGAGGGAGAGTAGTGTCCATGTCAATAACATCAGAATCTAAAGTGGGCTGAGAGATCAAATCCACAGATGCCTTGGCTGTGCTAGTGGAAGGGACATCTGTAGAGGTGATAGCTTTGGCAGTAAAAACAAAGGTACTCGTAGAAGGGACTGAGAGAGGAGTGGATAAGGAAAAAGGAGGGGGAGAATCTGCACACATAGGTTTTGGGGATTCATTTTGGCAGAAGGGTGGCTGGAAGAAGAAGACTGCAGTTCTAGGAGGTATGGGGAGGTCAGAAATAGGAGATGTAGTTATAATTAAATGAACAAAGCTTCCATTGTCATTAAGTGGAATTCCACAATGTGATTAGAATTAAGAAGAAGAAAATCAGTGTGAAAAGCAAGAGGAGAAGGAGAGACTGTATGTTCTTTCCTGATCAATATTTGGTGTCAAAGTGGAGGGACAAACAGGTTCTGGGGCCAAATAGGTTGGCCAAGTTGGTAGTAGTAACAGGGACCTGCCTAGTGTGAGTGGCCAGGGGCAGGGTGTCCGAAATCTCCAAGCCAGGAGGAGAGGAAGAAGGGACAGGCTGAGTGGCACTGCAGTCAGCCATGACCTCTGTTTTACCCTCCAAGATCTTGTTACACTGATTCCCAGTGTTCTCCAAGGTGCCTAGGTTTTTGTCCATAGCAAGGCAAGGCAGCTTAGGAGGTGGGGGCAGCTCATCTTGATCCCACAGCAGTGGTGGCAGCAATAGCAAAAGTGGCATGGAAATTTTGCGTTTGCAGGGCTTCCTACTGGCAGAGGTCAGTGGAGAATTTCTCCTTGATGGGAGGAGCATCTCCTTACCCAAAGTTAGTGACCTTGGAACTCTGGGCAATGTTCACACAGAGCTTCCTCTATGGATCTCTCCCAGAAGGGAGCAGCATGGGATTGGGTCATACAGCACTGCTGCATCTTCATCAGGCTTCAGAGAAGACAGGACATGTCCCTCAGGGTTACATGAGCTGGTGACTGCCTGGCCTTCGGAGGAGGAGAACATGGGAAACATCTGGATGTTCCCTCTCAAGCTATCTTGTAGGTGCTTGGGATTGAGGTCCAGAAGTGAGGACTCCTTTATGGGCCTAGATGTCAGTGGTGGATCCCCACTGCTGTAGGTGCTGTTCTTGTCATTCTGTCCATTGGTCTCTACATGATCCTTTGTTCTTTTCCACCCCTTTTGGGGACTTTTCTTGGATCTTCATCTCCATCTCCTTCAAGGAAGTGGATGGTACCTGAAGGTATTGGCTTCAGAGCCTTGACTACCTGATCAGGTGGTGAACTCGAGAGAGTAAATTTGTACCCTGGAGTGATATTTCTGGTTCTCGAGTATCCACACATCATGGAATTAGGGGCAGATATCACAGGCTTCTTTAGAGGGTATTTTCAGTTCACCAAGGGCAGGATCCGCAGAGGAGGGCACATGGCCTATGGGATATAATACCACCTCCTCAGTTGGGTGTCAAAACCAGATGGTAAAGGCACAGGAGCTGGTGAAACAGCCTGTAATCAGGGCACTGAGGGCAGGTGCAGGGGAGCAGGGTGGTCCTGGCCAGGTGGAACATCATCATGGGACAGGGAAAACTACGAGGTGACAGCTACCGGACAAGTGACAGCAGCAGTGATGACAGACTAAACAAAGCAAATTGTGCACCAAAGGAATCTGAGAATAAAGTAGAAACTGAAAGGACTTCTCCTTTGCTTTGACTCCTTTCAAGGTCTAGGACACACTGAAGTAACTTCAGCGAGATGCTTGGGACATCTCTTTGGACATGTCATAGAGAAAAGTGGGCTCACAAGTCCAACACAATAAGAGAGGAGGTCAAAGTCAAGAGGCAGGGCTCAACCTCTGGCCAACCCCTTATGGACTTCCTGCAGTAGATTGCAGGTATTTGACACAAAATGAGCCACCACATGGGGAATATTCTGAAATGAGGAGGCCCCAGCTTCCAGAGCTCACTCTACGGGGGCACCTTCCTGGGGTCTCAGAGGCCAAAGTCTGCTCAAAAGCAGTGCCAGAACCACCCAGATCTTGCCCATCTCTTCCCAGCTTCCCTGTGAGGCCTGGAGTCAGGTACAATTTCTCCATGGCTACCACGGCCACCAGCCTCATCAGCCAGAGCAGAAATGATTTACAGTTATGATATTTAACCATAATTCTTTGATATTATTTGAGGAGAGTTTACTAAAGAACAATCGCTTGATTTTCGTTGTTTGAACAACAAGATAATGATTTCTTATAGGAGCTCTGAAAAAGATCATCACATGTCAGACTTACTTGAAAACGATAAATTAAGGTCATATTATTTCCATCATATTTCCCCAAAGAGAACAATTTTTATTAAGCATATTATTTATATTGGGGCTTCAGGACAATAAAAGGGAATTTGGACAAGGATATTTCAGGAAAATCCATTTCCTGATGTTTCCTCTTAAATGGGAGTAGATGGATAGATAGATGCTTTTTTAAGACATAGAATGTTATCTTACTTGTTCTTATAGGCAAAATAACATTACATGATAAGTGGATAAGATAATTTGGCTTGGCGGAAGCAAACCTGTTGAGACAGATTTATTTAAGTTAGTTAACTAAATAATTAATATAATAGTTAATAAAATATTTTAATAATCATAATAACAATTAATATTTGCCAGGTGAAATTACTTCTAATTTGACAATTTTTTAACTGTACCTAATTTCTCCCCTACCCAATAAACCAAGCTTCTCCATTTCCTTAAAGCACATTATTTCTTCAACTGCTGCTCTCTGGCTTTTGACTCCATCATAATGACACCAGGGGACAGACTGACATTATCTCATAAGCCCCTCAATCCTTTCTATGGACAACTGATAATTTTTCAACCTTATGTTAATACTGTGCAAACACATCATCACAATAAAATTCCACTCTCACTTCTGCCCAGATGCCATCACCGAACACTTCTTGGACAAAACAAACAAACAAAACAACAAAAATCTGAAACTATCATTACCCATCATTCCTCAGAAACTATTCTTAAGGGGGGTCAATTGGGAAAAAGGAGACATATGTAAAAATTTAGACAATAAAAAAAAAGAAAAAGGAAACTATTCTCAGTTACTAGTAATTGTGTAAGTGCAAAAGACATGTTTCAGTCCTTACCTTCTTTCAAGTCTCTACAGCCTTTGACACTCTTGATCATATGTATGTCTAGTCTTCCACAGCTTCCAGACAATTCATTCTGGTGGTTCTTTCGGTACCTCTTAGATCATCTTTCTTTTGCCCTTTTCCTACTCTCCTCATCCTCTTGCCATCCTTCAAATGTCCTATTCCTCATGTCTCTTTTCTTGCACCTGATATAGAATATTCTTAATATGTGAGCCCCTTGAAATTTGTGTACATGTTTGTGTGATTTTTAACATGCACAACTTTTATCACATTCTCTAAGCGATCAAGAATCCACTCAAAAGTTAGATTTTCTGTAACTTGTTATTCCTGAACAATCTCATCCACTTATGCTTCCCTACCACCTACATGCTGATGACTTCTAAGTGCTTTTGTCAGATTTTACCATTCCCAACTGAAAGGACCACAATGATTTTCATCTCTTATTCTTATATAGGCCCTTTAAGATCTAGCCCTGACTGTCTCTACAGCCTCTTGTCTAATTTGACAATTTTTTAAAGTGCTAATCTCCAATCATGTTAAATGAACATAGGGGTGGGCAGCATTGGATGGAATTTCTTGTAGTGACAATAAACCAGTAGCTGACAACCTGTGTTTGAATGCTCTCACTCCCTATTTTCTTGTCTTGCTTGCTAATAATCCATTGTAATTCATACAGAGTTAATGTGGGAATACACTTTGTAATTCCTGGAACTCATTAAATTAATATTTTTCCCTAAAATAACTTGTGTCTCTTTGTTTTAGGTTCCTTTTCTTTCTAGCAATGTATCAAAACCTTTCTGCAACTGATGACTTCCACAATTTCTTGGCATTTATTAGTTTATTAATTTTGATATTTATATACATTTATTTAAATATGATTTCAGGTGAAACAGAAAGTAAATGTTTCCCTAGTATGTCATCTGAAACTGAAAATACCTGTTGATTTTAGCTTCCAATATCGCCATAGGAAAAAACCAACTTTGGCAATAACAGATATAACATTCAAGGTTTCAACTTTTCTTGAACAATCACTAAGGTTTTAGGATATGGTCATCTCTAATGAAAAAAAAAAAAAATACTTATTTCATAGAGGACTTAAGGATTAAGGTCAATAATGGACATGAAAATGCTTTGTAAAGTTAAAAGGTCTATAAAATGTTTTGTCATTATTTTATTTGCTGCTTTTTCAACTTCATCTGACTATTATTTATGGCATTGCTTGTGTGAGAAGTGCCTTCTGGTTTACTGTTTTGAAAATCAGACTATATTTTTCAATAGCTCAATGAAAATGGCATTTTTTTTTTTTTGTGAAGGTTAGGGTGAAACCATAAATGGTTTTTTACATCTATCACTTTACAATATTTTCAGCAATTAAATTACTCATGTATTCTTCCTTCTAGTTTCATTGAGGACCTTCTACCAGCCAGATACCTGACATTATGTGTTGGAAAACATTTTATATATTTTAAATATTTTAGTCTTTGTGGACCAGACATAGTTTTGGTGGCTTCTCTTCTACATTCTCCTTCCACAACCTTTCAAAATGTAAGAACCTTTATTAGCTCACAGGTCATACAAAAACAAGCTGAGAGACTGCTCTGATCTGTGGACCATTATTTACCAATTTCTGCTCTACATCTTCAGTGAATACAAGAACATTTTTAGCTAATTACTTATTTGAATCAATTTTTGGTATTCCTAATCTTGTCTTTACTTTCTTACAGTCTCTAATCAACATGACATCCAGAGAGATCCTGTTAAAACATGTCAGATCATATCACTCAAATATCTTCAATGGCCTACTCAAAGCAGAATACTAAAATCCTCAAAATGCCCCCATAGCCCTAGCAATCTGGGCCTTCATTTTCTTCCTAACTTCATTTCTTTCTCCTCTCCACTTTGCTTGCTCTGTCCTCCAGGCATCTTTTCTGCTCCTTGAATACTCCAGGCACACTCTTACCTCACTGCTTTTTCCATCTGACTGTTCCCTCTGCTTATAACATTAATTTCCCAGATGTACTCATTGCTCTCTCCCATATTCACCTTATGATACTTCTTAAGTCTTATCTCTCCCATAAAGCCTTCGTTGATCACTTAATTTCATATTTTAACCTTCTCCCACCAACTAACAATTTTGATCTCCCTTCCCTGATTTCTGTTTTTCTCTACTACTAATTATTTTTTCCATTTATTTAATTTTTACTTATATATTTATACTTATTATATATTTTTGCTTATTTATGTTTGCCTTCGCATCCCCTACTAGAGAGAGAATGGTTGTTCATCTGTTTTGCTTACTGCTTTATACCTGGAACATACAGTTTTCATACTGAAGAAGAGTGCCTGAAATTTGGTAAGAGATCAATACAATTCATTATTATTATTATTATTATTATTATTATAATTTAATCCTCACTCAAGGATATGAATGAATTGAAGACTGATGAGTTGAGGAAGACAAGTTGTTGGGACAGGTTACTGCCAGAAGCAATATTTGGAATTCTCTAATATCTAACCTAATAAAGATTTTTGTTAATTTAACTAGTTTTAATGGAAGAACTGGGAACTAGTTTAGAGACACACATCATTAAGATTTTTAAGTACATTCTGTAGAGTTCTTTTTAAGTGTGTATGAATATTATTGAAAATACTAGAGGCCAAAAATTTGTGCACTCGGGGGGCAGGGGGGGGTCCCTCAGCCTGGCCTGTGCCCTCTCGCAGTCTGGGACCCCTCAGGGGATGACCACTTGCTGGCTTAGGCCCACTCCCTGGGGGATTGGGCCTAAGATGGCAATCAGACATCCCTCTGGCAGCCCAGCAGCCCTCGGAGGATGTCCACTTGCCAGCGGGGAGCAGGCCTAAACTGCAGTCGGACATCCTTAGCACTGCTGAGGAGGCAGGAGAGGCTCCCACCACCACCACTATACTGGCAGCCATCAGCCTGGCTTGTGGCTGAGCAGAGCTCCTCCCATGTGAGAGCGCACTGACCACCAGAGGGCAGCTCCTGCATTGAGCGTCTGCCCCCTGGTGGTCAGTGTGTGTCATAGTGACCAGTCATTCCCAGTCCTTCTGCTGTTAGGGTCAGTTTGCATATTACCCTTTTACTATATAGGATAGAGGCCTGGTGCACGGGTGGGGGCTGGCTGGTTTGCCCTGAAGGGTTTCCCAGATCAGGGTGGGGGTCCCGCTTGGGTGCCTGGCCAGCCTGGATGAGGGGCTGATGGGTGTTTGCAGCTGGTCACACCCCCTTCAGGGTGGGGGTCCCCACTGGGGTGCCTGGCCAGTCTGGGTGAGGGGCTGAGGGCTGTTTTCAGGCTGGCAGGTGACTGAAGCTCCCAACCTCTCCATTTTTTCTTTTCTTTTTTTATTCTGGGATTTATTTACCTTCTATGGCTGTCACTGGAGCTGAGAGCCAACTTTAGCTCTGAGGCTTGACTCCAGCTCTGAGAGACCTCGGCTGCTAAAAGCAGGTATCTGGGCTTTGTTTATCTTCTATAATTGAAACACTGTTGCAACTCCAGCTCTGAGGCCTGGCTGGCTGAAAGCAGGTTTCTGGGGATTGTTTAGCTTCTATAATTGCAACATAGTTGCTTAGAGTGCAGCTCAGAGCTGGGCGGCGGCAGGCGGGAAATCTTGGCTTCCTCCATCACTGGAGCAAGCAAGCCTCCTGTTCGCTTCAGCTGCCTGGCTGCCAGCTGCCATCTTGGTTGGCAGTTAATTTGCATATCGCCCTGATTAGCCAATGGGAAGCGTGTAGGAGGTATGGGTTAATTACCATGTTTGTCTATTATTAGATAGGATATGCATGCACATGCAGTTCTATTACTTGATGCAATGCTTTACAAGAGTCCTTAAAGGTAGGCGTAGTAAGTATCAGCATCATTCCTTTATGATGAGCTTAATTTGCTCAAGGTTACATCATAATTTTACTGTACTATATGTAAAACTAGACTCAAAGTCTTTCAATAAATCCTCCCTGGAAACCCCAGGCATTAATAAGATCCACAAAAACGCATTCAGCTTCCAATGATGCACACATTACAGACTCAATTATGTACCATGCATTTTAATGAGGATAAAACCTAATTTAGCTAATACAAAGCAAAGAGAATGTTAAGTTTTTTCATCCATTAATGTTGGTAATGGAAAAAATGGGCACTCAACACCTTCAAGATGGTTTAAGACTATCATAACTACATTTGGGCATGGAGCTGTTCATTCAGAATGTCTTTCTCTGATACTCAGAAATATCCCCATAATATATAATGATACTTATTGAAATAGGGAAGGGATATTTGAGGAATTAGGAGTTCTTCAGCATAATTTTTCCACGGGCTTTACCTATAAAATAATGATAGTTGGTTTGGACACTTTCAGCTATGAAGAATTTGCTTAAAGCTTAACATTCAAAGTCAAGAAAATAAGCTTAAAACCAGATAAAGACACCAAAAAGAAAGAGAATTACAGGCCAGTATCCCTGATGAACATAGATGCTAAAATCCTCAACAAAATTCCAGCAAATCAGATCCAGCATTACATTAGAAAGATCATACACCAAGACCAAGCAGGATTTATTCCAGGGATGTGAGACTGGTACAATATCCACAAATCAATAAATGTGATACACTACATAAACAAATTGAGAGACAAAAATCACATAATCATATCAATTGATGCAGAAAAGGCATTTGACAAAGTCCAAAACCCTTTTCTGATAAAAACTCTTAGCAAAGCAGGAATAGAAGGATTATACCTCAACATAATAAAAGTCTTATATGACAAACCTACAGCCAATATCATACTCAATGGGCAAAAATTGAAACCATTTCCCTTAAGAACAGGAACAAGACAGGGATGCCTGCGTCCAACACTCCTGTTTAACATAGTAAGTGCTAGCCACCATGATCAGACAAGAAGGAGAAATAAATGACAACCAAATTAGAAAAGAAGAAGTAAAATTGTCATTATTTGCAGATGACATGATACTGAACATAGAAAACCCTAAAGACTCCATCAAAAAATTATTAGACTTAATAAATGAATTTGGCAATGTAGCAGGATACAAAATTAACACCAAGAAATCTATGACATTTTTGTACACCAATACTGAACTTACAGAAAGAGAGATTAAAAAAAGCAATCCCATTTACCATTGCACACAAAAAAAATTAAGATAACTAGGAATAAACTTAACTAAAGAGGTAAAAGAGCTCTACTCAGAAAACTACAGGATGTTGAAAAAAGAGAGAAAGACATAAACAGATGGCAGAACATACCTTGTTTATGTATTGATAGAATCAACATCATTAATATGTCCATACTACCCAAAGAAATCTATAGATTCAATGCACTGCCCATTAAAATACCAACAGCATATTTTACAGACATAGAGCAAACTCTCCAAAAATTCATCTGGAATGAAAAAAGACCCCGGAAGCTGCAGCAATCATGAGAAAGAACAAATGAGGAGGGATCTCAATACCAGATATCAAGCTGTATTACAAAGTCACTCTTCTCAAAACTGCCTGGTACTGGCACAAGAACAGATATATAGACCAATGAAATAGAATAGAAAACCCAGAAATTGATCCAAACCACTATGCTCAATTAATATTTGACAAAAGAGGCAAGAACATACAATGCAGTCAAGACAGTCTCTTCAATAAATGGTGCTAGGAAATTTGGTCAGATACGTGCAAAAAAATGAAACTAGATCACCAACTTACACCATACACAAAAATAAACTCAAAATGGATAAAGGACTTAAACGTAAGATAGGAAACCATAAAAATATTAGAGGAATCCACAGGCAGCAAAATCTCAGATATATGCTGAAGCAATATATTCACCAATACAGCTCCTAGGGCAATGGAAACTAAAGAGAAAATAAACAAATGGGACTACATCAAAATAAAAAGCATCTGCACAGCAAAAGAAACCAGCAACAAAACAACACGAAAGCCCACTGCATGGGAGAACATATTTGCCAATGTTATCACCGATAAGGGTTTAGTCTCCAACATTTACAAAGAATTTATACAATTTAACAAAAGGAAGATAAACAACCCAATCAAAAAATGGGCTATGAACCTAAATAGATACATTTCGAAAGAAGACATAAGGAAGGCCAAGAGACATATGAAAACATGCTCAAAGTCACTAATCATCTGAGAGATGCAAATCAAAACGACAATGAGGTACCATCTCATACCTGTCAGAATGGCTATATCAACAAATCCACAAATGAAAAATGCTGGTGAGGATTAAGATAAAAAGGAACAATTGTGCACTGCTGGTGGGAATGCAGACTGGTGCAGCCACTGTGGAGAACAGTATGAAGCTTCCTCAAAAAACTAAAAATGGAACTCCCATTTGACTCAGTGATCCCAATTCTAGGAATATATCCCAAGTAACTAGAAACACCAATCAGAAAGGGTATATGCACCCATATGTTCATAGTAGCACAATTTACAATAGCTAAGATTTGGAAACAGCGTAAGTGCCCATCATCAGATGAATGGATTTAAAAACTGTGGTACATCTACATAATGGAATACTATGCTGCTGTCAAAAGGAAGGAACTCCTACCATTTGCCACAGCATGGATGGAGCTGGAGAATATTATGCTAAGTGAAATAAGTCAGTCAGAGACAGATAAATATCACATGATCTCTCTTATTTGTGGATTATAATGAATAACATAAACTGATGAACAAAAACAGATCCAGAGATAGAGAAGCATCAATCAGATGCTCAAACCTCAGAGGGAAGGTAGGGGAGGGTGGGGGTAAGGGGGAGAGATCAACCAAAGGATTTGTATGCATGTATAAGCATAACCAATGGATGCAGACAACAGGGGGTGAGGGTGAAGGCATGATTGGGGGGTGGGGGGGCAATGGGGGGATAAGGACACATATGTAATACCTTAATCAATAAAGAAAAAAATAAAAAATATAAAAATAACAAAATAAAAAAGAAAATAAGCTTATTTCATCTCTGAAGCCTCCCATATACTAGAACCTTTGTCCAACCTCTTTTATGTTTAAAAAGACTTAAAATTAAAAATTAAGATACAAAAAAAAAATGACAACTTAAATGATACATGGAAATGTTTTTGACTTACATGAACATGCAGAATTAAGTCTGATGTAGTTCAAATAATTATTTTATTTTAAAATTGTAAGTTGGCGGTTGGAACCTTTAAGGTGCTAGAAAACAAGAATTCACTAATTTAGTTTGGGTGCTTTAATGTAGAATCACTAATGACTAAATTTCTTCAATCCTGTCATTGAAGCTCTTAAGAAAGTATAACTTGCTAATCTTTTCATTATTATTATTATTATTATTATTTAATCTTCACTCAAGGATATGTTTTTATTGTTTTTTAGAGAAAGGAAGGAAGAGAGACAGAGAAAGAGGAAAGCATCAATGTGAGAAAGAAACATTGAGGTTGCCTCCTGTATGCTCCCCACCTAGGGATCAGACCTGCAACCTAGATATATGCCCACAACCTTTTGGTATACCAGATGATACTTTTACCAACTGAGCAATCCAGCCAGGCATAACTTGCTAATCTTGAGGAAGGCCTCCAACTGATTCTTTTTGTACCACCTTCTCAGTTTCTAGATATTTTCTCTTTATTCCATCAGAAATTGAAAATATGGAGAAACAGTCACATTTTTGCACCCAATCAATGTAAATTTTAATTCAAACTCTTTGATGTCACTTTCAATCAGGAAGGTTGGTAATTAAATAACTCATTAATTTAACTGACTTTCCATTTCCTTCTTTATACATACTCAATTAATTAAATTACTCTTTGACCAAGCCATACATTTTTTAAAATATATTTTATTGATTTTAAAGAGAAAGGGAAAAGGAGAGAGAAAGAAACATAAATGAGAGGAAAACATTGATCAGCTGGCTCCTGAAGCCCCCTATTGAGGATTGAGCTGCAACCCAGGCATGTGGTCTGAAGGGAAATCAAACCAGGGACCTCTTGGTGCATGGGACAACACTCAACCAAATGAGGCACACCAGCCAGGACAAATCATACATTTTTATTTTCTTCATTCTCCTGACACCAGGTATTTTCTAAAGTTGCCATTCCTTTTAAGAAATATTTTTAAAAGACAATAAACATTATGTGGTTTCTTTATAATTGAAATCAACATTGTACTTAAAGACAGTCATATCTCATAACCATTATGAAATCATTTTTTATAGGAAAGAGTACAGTTATCCACTCATGTCATAGACTTTTATTGATCAAAAAATCATCTAATTTATGGAGGTAAAAACACACATTTAAAAAATAAATATAATAATGGATTTTGAAGAAAGATAGCCTAAGTAATATGGTAGCAAAACCTACTCCATGGTATATTTGAGATATAATTATAAACATAAAGGCTAGATTTTTTAAAAAACATTCTTAGTTATGTACACCAACAATGTTGGAATGACTTTGATGACTTTGACATGCTGGAAGAGAAGAAAAGGACTTAGTTGGCAGATATTGTTTCTAATGATCTAAGTCTCTTTAACCTTTGGTTATATTAAATAGTCTAGTACCTAATGCCCACTTGGCCATCCCTAGTGAGAAGGAGCCTCATGCAACCTTAGCCATGTGTAATAAGCAATTATATGTCAAAACAGTGCTAAACCATAAACACCCTTTGTGGAACTAACCAGAACCCAATTGAGTTGTGGGGTTGTGTTGGCTTTCCTCTCATTCTTAGTCTGCCAGAATATGAAGATACAATTTGCATGATAACATAATTTTTAAAGTCTAGTAAATCACCAGGAAAAAAAGAAAAACACAAAAAGGGATAAAATAATTTCAGTTACATCTTATGTAGATTTTTTCTTCTTTTATGATGCTAAAAATACATCTTTTTAAAAATATATTTTTATTGATTTCATAGAGGAAAGGAGAGGGAGAGAGATAGAAACATCAATTATGAGAGGGAATCATTGATTGGCTGCCTCCTGCATACCCGCTTCTGGGAATCGAGCCCGCAACCTAGGCATGTGCCCTTGACCAGGATCAAATCTGGGACCCTTCAGTCTGCAGGCCAGTGCTCTATCCACTGAGGCAAACCAGCTAGGGTTAAAAATACATCTTTAAAAATCCACAAGGATATTGTTGCGAAATGACACCTACCAGAGAGACTTATAGTGACTATTTCAACTATTAACAACTAGGCTAAATTATTACTTTTTTCAGATATCTATATATATGAACTAAATATAGACTTTATATAGAAACTGTTTGTCTTCTACTTTCTCCTTTTATAGTGTTCAGCAGGTCTTCAGCTTCTATACTCTGATGCAAGATAACAAATTTGTTGATCTGTAACTTTGAGATAAAAGTACATTGACCTATTTTCTGAACACAAAATTGGGACATAGAATCTGACAAAAGATTCTGTGCATCTCCCAGTGAAAAGGGAGATCTGGATTAAATGCCAGTCACAAAAAAATAGAAAATTCTAAAATGTTTCAATTATTTTTGGTGATAGAGATAAAACTTTTAAAGTCAAGGCTAGTAGAATGTGATCTGTACCTTGCTTTTGTATATCTTTTTGCTCCAGTATTTGGATACCCAACTTACTTCCAGATTATCTTATGCAGTACCATAGTGCCTCATGGAATGTTGAAAACCCATGTATTGTACAAACTAGGGGTGGTGGTTGAGCAATAGGTACTCTCTGTGCTAGGTCTGCTTCAGCAATGCTCACCAGGAAAAATCATAAAGACAGGAGCAATAGTAGAGATGCACTACCCTCAGTGCTTACTGCATTTTGAAGAGGTACAGGATAGTGAAGGTATCTGACATATCAGGATTCCTAACTAGGGAGGCAAAAGCTACATTCCTAGCATGTTGACAGGAGTCAGTGGTCAGGGGCTGAAATTAAAGCCTTACAGTTGACCAGGTGTTCTAGTTATCTATTACTGCATAACGAACAACTCTCAAACTTAGTGTCTTCATAACTATTGTGTATATATCTCATGATTTCATGGATTAGAAATTCAGGCTGTTTAATGTGACATTGACAGTTCAAGCTTTATACAAGCGGGCAGATGGGCTGATCTGCAGGATCTAATATGACTTATCTCACCTATCTAGTCCCTTGGCAAGAATTGCTGGAAAGCAGGGATAGGCTCAATATGTCCACCAGGGCACTCAAATATGGTCTCTCCATGAGGAGAACATAGCAGCCTCAGGGTAGACAGACATTTCACATGGTGGCTCAAAACTCCAACAGTGAGTTTCCAGGAAATAAGAACAAAACTGCCTTGGAAGTCACGTGATGTCATGTCTGCTCTATTCTATTGGTAAAAAATGTTATGGAAACACTGGAGTTGAGACCTAGGCCTAACCCCCTAGTGGGACAATGTCAAAGATTTGGGCGCATTTGTAAATGACAGGACCACAATTCAGTGACTTAAACACAGTGACATAGCCACATTTTATTGATCTTTGCAGGAAGACAATTTTTTCTCTGGGAGGCTAACCTATAATAGATAATCACTCTTGAACAAGTTAACCTTTATATCATACCATGCTTCCCAATCAGAATCTATTGCTATTGATAATTGGACATTTTAAAGAGAATTTTAAAATAATTAATCCTAAAATAAAGTACTCATATAAAATTATAATTAATCAAATAAACTAAAAACTCCCCTGGACCTGTCATTGGAGCTTGAAATATCTTACATACTACAAAATGTCAATTCTCATTCTATTCCTTTTCTCTGTTAGATGCTCTCTTTGATCCTCTCTACTCCTCTGAATCAGTCATTCACCTACACACAGACTAAATCCCTTGAAGCTTTCCTGAGCACTCACTGTCCACCATAACATATTCTGTGTCACTGCAAAACTTGTTACTGTTTGCAGAAATCACTTGATATTCCTTTATTGTTAAGTGTTTATGTCTGTATTTTCTGACTCCTCAACTAGGCTATAAGCTCCTTTGCTGCATATAATATTGCATCCTTCACAGTGTCTAGCACATTGATTACTGACTAATTCAGTAATTGATGATTGAGAGACTATTCTCCATAGACTATAGGAATTTCTTTGTTTATAAATAGCTGTTAAAAAATGAGTTTCTATGATCCTTATTTGAGGACGTCATATTTTGCATTTATAGAAACTTCTAGATAAGAGATAAGAGACTATAGAATAAATGATTAAACTGAAAGAATAAAAGATAGTTGTTCTAGGTAATACAGCATTTTTCATTTTCTTGAGTATGATTTTGAACCTCAGCCTTATCTGCAAAACAGAGATATTTGTACCTCCCCCACAAGAGTCTTTTAAGGATTAAGTAAGATAATACATCAAAGTGTATAAACAATGCCTGGGTCTTTATAAGTCCCAATAAATTAGGATAGCAGTAATTGCTTCAGGAGAAAATGAAATTGTCTATTTCACTATCATCATGTCCTCCAAAGTTTTGACATAAGAAACCTCAAGGTATTCAGAAAATGGCAGCCAAATAGGCAGACGTGTTGTGCATCTTGTCCCAGGGTCAGACTGGAAAAGCAACTAAATTGAAGAACATCCACCTGGAATTAACAAGTTAGACACAGCTGAGGAGACAATTTACAACAAGGAAGGGCAGAAGATGCCTGGAGAAAGATAGAAATGGGGATCTGGGCTTAAGAGTGACAGCTGGCCAGCAGGCCAACAGAGTGAGGAGGAAGCTGCATTGCACCAAAGCCCCATCCCTTGGCTACAGGCATAACATCCAACTGTGGAAAAGAAAAGCCACAGGGCTGCTGGCAGCCAGGGAATCTGGATCTAAAACCACAGCCAAGAAAGGCTGTACCACAAAAGGCAGCCTGAAATGTGGCCCAAGCTGCAAGGTACTCGGTGCTCCCGTGCTCCGGGTAGAGAAACCCGCAGTTTCATTGTTGTTTTGGTTTTGTTTTGTCTTTGCTTTGATTCACTAAACCCAGAACATAGGACTTCTCAATTGCAAATACTAGCCCGAGACTTGGGCAAAGGGAGAGAGGTGCAGGCTTGGGATGCTTGAGGAGAGGCTGGGGAGGGAAGCAGGACAGGGAGATTGGCCAGGACTTCTGCATTGGGACATTCTTAAGCTTCCAAATCTATGCTGCAATTTCTCCCCTGAAGAGCTACCCCCTCCCAACAGCCTCAAGTCAGGTAATACAGCCTGCCACACTCTGTCTGCATTTTGAGCTATACAATGGAAACAAAGGCAGAGGCCAAGTTTAAGGATCTGAATTGGCCCAAAGAGCCCTAGTGACTGGTTTGAAAGAGGGGCCGATCCACCTCACTATTCTGGGAACCAGACTGATAAAAACTCCAGGTTGCCAGCCAACCCCATCGGTCTCCATACAAGGATGTCTGACCAAACAAGACCAAAGTAATATTTTGGGCAACTTGTGGAGAAGTAGCTCTGGGTCATAAAAAACTACAACACTCATCTTACTCCCTGAAAGTGAAACAGAACCAACCCTACCTAAAACCCTGTCAGAGGCAGACGCTTGAGTGACTAAAAGTGACAGCTGGCAGATAGGCAAAGAGGGCAGATTGGCCTCTCCAGCTTACAGCCAAGGCCTGTGGAGACAGACACAAGAAGAGTACCTGTAGATCACTTGGGACTTCAAGCAGGGTGCTAAACCAAAATACAGTGCCTAACAGTGGTCAGCACCTAAGTACCTAACAGGAAACCCAGAATTAGCAGACAGAATAGAAGAGTGGGGTCCTAAACCAGCTCCCATGGGGCATTAAAACTCTGCTAAAGTGAACCACACTTCACTTTCTTATTTTTTATGTTTATTATTTTAAATTTACTATTATTATTTTATTTTATATTTTATATTATTTTATTTTTTACTTTTTTTTGCACTTTTTTCTTCCTCACTTCTCTTTCTTTCCACCCATTTTTCTTCTCCTTTTACCATTCTATTTTTCTATTTGCTTTATTTTTCTCCCTTTTAAAAATGGATCTTCTTTATCTGCTTTACTTATGTGTTATTATTCTAGTCTCTGTAGGTTTATTCATATATTAATTTCCTCTTCCCTGATCCTACCCCATTTCCCCTTCTCGTTCCTTTCTCTTCATTACTCAATTTTTTTTCTATCTCTTCTTGCTTTTTTCTTCTCCTAATTTTTTAACTTGTTGCACTTCCCAAATTTAAGCCTATTTGCTCTCTTCTCTACTCTCCTTAAAAATTTTTAAAAAAATTTTTTAAATCTTTTTATTTTTTCTTCTTGACTTCTCATTTCTTTTCTCCCTACTCTATTCTAAACCATGGTCCTTCCGCTATTCATCCAATTTCTCAACTTAATTTTCTCTAAGCATTGCATCTACAGGTTCTACCTCTCCCCCTTTTTTCTGGGTGTTTTTAGTTTGTGCTTTTTTGTTTTATTTGTTTGATTTGTTTGGCTTTCTCCCCATAGTTTTTTGGTTTTTTTTCCTCAGTAATATTTTTGTTCTCTTTCTCTTTCCTAATTCTCTTTTCTCTGGTGGTCACCTTTATTGGGTTTTAGTGTCTTATGTACTTTTGTGGTCTGTTCCTTCTGTGTCCTGTCTTGTCCTGTTGTATTTTGTGCTGTTTAGTCAGTGTCTCCACAACAGTTGGCACAACGTGGTAGGGAGCGAGCCACATAATCAGACACCCTGAGAGGAAACTGACAGATTCTTCTCAAGTGCACATGGTAGATTTTCAAAGATAGACCGCATATTAGGACACAGGCTAAGTCTCTACAAATTCAAGAGGATTGAAATCATATCAAGCATCTTCTCAGATCACAATGGCATAAAATTAGAAATAAACTGCAATAAAAACAATAAAAAACAATAAAACCGATGGAGGCTAAAATAGCATGCTATTAAACAATGAATGGGATAAAAAAAGAGATCAAATAAGAAATTAAATACATTCTGGAAACAAATGAACACACAGCAATCCAAAATCTATGGGATGGAGTGAAAGCAGTCCTGAGAGGGAAGTTTATAGCACTACAGACCTACCTAAAAAAAAGAAAAGAAAAACTGGTAATAAGTTATCTAGCCTGACAACTTAAAGAACTTGAAAGAGAGCAACATGAAAAGCCCAAAGTAAGTATAAGGATGGAAATAATAAAGATCAGAGTGAAAATAAATGACATAGAGACAAAAAAAAAAAAATCAATAGATCTAAGATCTGGTTCTTTGAAAGGATAAAGAAAATTTAGAACCTCTAGCCAGGCTCACCATGAAACAAAGAGAGAGGACCCAAGTAAACAAAGTCAGAAATGAAAGAGGTGAAGTAAGAACTGACCCCACAGAAATACAAAGGATTGTAAAAAAAATACTACGAACAAATCTATTCCAACAAACTGGACAACCTTGATGAAATAGACATATTCCTAGAAAATTACAATCTTTCATAACTTAATCAGGAAGAATCAGAAAACCTAAATAGGCTTATAACTACTGACGAAATTGAGGCAGTAATCAAAAAACTTCCAGCAAATAAAAGCCCTGATCCAGAAAGCTTCACAGGGGAGTTTTACCAAACATTCAAAGAACTAACACTCATCCTCTTCAGACTATTCCAAAAAATTTAAGAGGAAGGAACACTTCCAACCTTTTTCTATGAAGCCAGAATTACCCAAATCCCCAAACCAAAAAAAGACACTACAAAGAAGGAGAATTACAGGCCAATATCCCTGATGAACATGAATGCTAAAAATCCACAATGAAATATTAGCAAATCGCATCTAGCATTACATTAAAAAGATCATACACCATGGCCAAATGGAATTTATTCTGGGGATACAAGGCTGATATAATATCTGCAAATCAATAAACGTGATACATGACATAAACAAATTGAAAGACAAAACCACATGATCATACCAATTGATTCAGAAAAAAACATTTGACAAAATCCAACACCCTTTCTTGATAAAAATTCTCAGCAAAGGGAGAACAGGGGGTCCATAACTCAACAATAACAAAAGCCTTATATGACAAACCTACAGCCAATGTCATACTCAAAGGGCAAATATTAAAAACATTTTCCCTAAGAACAGGAATAAGACAGGGATGCCTACTTTCACCACTGTTCGACATATATTGGAATTGCTAGTCATTGTGATCAGACGAGAAGAAATAAAAAGGAAAGAAAGAAGTAACACTTCTTTATTCACAGATGGCATCATATGATACATAGATAACCCTAAAGACTCCATAAAAAACAAAAACAAAAAAAACTACTAGAATTAATAAATGAATTCAGCAACGTAGAAGGATACCAAATTAACAATCAGAAATCTATGGCCTTTTTATACACCAATAATGAATTCACAGAAAGAGAAACAAACAAACAAAAATCCCACTTACCATTGAAACAACAAAAAATTAAGATACCTAGGAATAAACTTAACTAAGGAGATAAAAGACCTATACTCCAAAAACTACAGGACATTGAAAAGAGATAGAGGAAGATATAAACAAGTGGAGTAATATATAGTGTTCATGGATTGGTGGAATCAACATCATTAAAATGTCCGTACTACCCAAAGCAATCTATAGATTAATGTAATTCTCATTAAAATATCAATGCCATATTTCACAGACCTAGAATAATGAAAACTAAGGACAAAATAAACAAATGGGACTACATCAAAATAAAAAGCTTCTGCACAACAAAAGAATCCATCAGCAAAACAACAAGAGAGCTCACTGCATGGGTGAACATATTTGCCAATCATACATCTATGAAGTGTTTAATCTCCAAAATGTATAGGGAACTCATACAACTTAACAAAAGGAAGATAAACAATCCAGTAAAAAAAAATGGGAACAAGAAAACCCACTGTGTGGGAAAACATATTTGTCAACGTCATATCTGATAAGGGACTAATCTCCAAAATTTATAGGGAACTCATACAACTTAACAAAAGGAAGATAAACAATCCAATCAAAAAATGGGCAAAGGATCTAAATAGACACCTTTCAAAAGAGGACATTCAGAAAACCAAGAGACATATGAAAACATGCTCAAAGTCACTAATCATCCAAGAGATGCAAATCAAAACAACAATGAGGTACCATCTCACACCTGTCAGAATGGCTATCATCAACAAATCAACAAACGACAAGTGCTGGAGAGGATGTGGAGAAAAAGGAACACTTGTGCACTGCTGGTGGGAATGCAGACTGGTGCAGCCACTATGGAAGATAGTATGGAGTTTCCTCAAAAAACTGGAAATGGAACTCCCATTTGACCCTGTGATCCCACTTCTAAGAATATATCCCAAGAAATCAGAAACACCAATGAGAAAGGATATATGCACCCATATGTTCATAGCAGCACAATTCACCATAGCTAAGATCTGGAAACAGCCTAAGTGCCCATCAGTAGATGAATGGATTAGAAAACTGTGGTACATCTACACGATGGAATACTATGCTGCTGTAAAAAAGAAGGAACTCTTACAATTTGCAACGGCATGGATGAAGCTGGAGAGCATTATGCTAAGTGAAATAAGCCAGTCAATGAAGGAAAAATATCACAGGATCTCACTCATTCATGGATAATAGAGACAATTATAAACTTTTGAACAATAATAGATACAGAGGCAGAGCTGCCTCACACAGATTGTCAAACTGCAGCGGGAAGGCCAGGGAGGGTTAGGGGGCAGGAGGGGGGGGGGTAAGAGATCAACCGAAGGACTTGTATGCATGCATATAAGCATAACCAATGGACATAAGACACTGGGGGGTAGGGGAAGCCGGGGTATTGTCAAGGGCGGGGAAAAAAAAAGGACACACATGTAATACCCTTTGTAATGCTTTAAGCAATAAAAAATAAAATGAAATAAAATAAAATAAAATAAAATAAATAAAATGACAAAAAAAATGGGCAAAGGACCTAAATAAACACTTTTTGAAAGAAGACAATACAGAAGGCCAAGAAGCATATGAAAAAATGCTCAAAGTTACTAATTATCTGAGAGATGCAAATGATCAAAACAAAAATGAGGTACCATCTCACACCTGTCAGAATGGCTATCATCAATAAATCAACAAAGGACAAGTGCTGGTGAGGATTTGGAGAAAAAGGTATCCTGGTACACTCCTGGTAGGATTGCAGACTGGTACAGCCATTGTGAAAAGCAGTATGCAGTTTCCTTAAAAAATTAGAAATGGAACTCCCATTTGACCTGTAATTCCACTCCTAGGAATATATCCTAGGAAATCAGAAACACCAATCAGGAAGAATATATCTACCCCTATGTTCATAGCAGCACAATTTACAATAGCTTAGATTTGGAAACAGCCTTGGTGCCCATCAGCAGATAAGTGGATTAAGAACCTATAGTACATCCACACAATGAAACACTACCCTTCTATAAAAAAGAAAGAACACTTACCATTTAAAACAGCATGGGGAGACACCCAAGATGGCGACATAGGTAAACAACAGAGTTTACTGCCTCAAACAACCACTTCAAAAATACAACTAAAAGATGGAACGGACATCACCCAGAACCACAGGAAGGCTGGCTGAGTGGAAATTCTACAACTAGAAGGAAAGAGAAAAGCATACCCAGACTCAGAGGAGGCGCAGTGCGGAAGTAAAGTACTAAGGTGCGGAGTGCATGCGGAGCAGGCTGGCGGCTGAGGGCGCGGTTGTCGTTTTCAATCGGGAGGGAGTCTCAGGCTCTGAGCTCCAGTTCCGGGCGAGTCTCTAGGGACCCAGACTCGAATGGGAGAAGTGGGACTGTCTGGCATCGGTCAGAACCCTAGGGCAGCTTTCTCTCCAAGGGGCTTGCAGCGAGATTACCAGGACACTGAGAAGCAGAGCCTCTGAGGGCAAGACTGAGAGCAGTCATAACTGCTAGCCCCGCCCTGTTGATCCCGTGGGACCCGCCCCGCCCAAGCCCTGCAGGGAGGCTTTTGCTGGATAGCCTCAGGCAAAGGCTAGATTAGCACCTCCTTAGAGATCCAGGAGCCAGGAAGCCCAGAGGTCAGAGTGAGACCATCCAGTTTGCAGCTCCATGGAAACATAAAGGACACACTCAGGGAGCAGACTCAGTGAGCACCAAAGCCCCATTGAAGCAAGTCTTGCCTCAGAGGGGTGTCTCCAGCACAGAAGTTCTCCCACTGCAGACACAGCTGATTCTCACAGCCAATTGGCCTGGAGGTCAATCCCTCCAAGTGATAACTACAGCAATCAAGGCTTAATTACAACAAGACTGTGCACAAAGCCCACAAGGGGGTGCACCAAGAGTGTCTACCTCAGGTAATTGGGACACTTAGCACAGAAAGGCACCCTATTGACACAGTGAAGCATAAAAAATGCCGAGACAAAGGAACAGGACACAAATGACAGGAATGGAGGAAAGCAAACTGCAGGATATAGAGTTCAAAACCACACTTTTAAGGTCTTTAAAGAACTGTCTAGAAGCCGCCGATAAATTTAGTAATACCCTCGAAAAGACTGGTGAGACCGCCGATAAATGTATTGAGATCTTCAAGAAATCTAGTGAGACCCTCGAGGTTGTGATAAACAACCAACTAGAAATTAAGCATACACTGACTGAAGTAAAGAATATTATACAGACTCCCAACAGCAGACCAGAGGATCGCAAGAATCAAGTCAAAGATTTGAAATACGAAGAAGCAAAAAACATCCAACTGGAAAAGCAAAATGAAAAAAGATTCTGAAGATAGTGTAAGGAGCCTCTGGGACAGCTTCAAGTGTACCAACATCCGAATTATAGGGGTGCCAGAAGAAGAGAGAGAGCACGATATTGAAAACCTATTTGAAGAAATAATGACAGAAAACTTCCCCTACCTGGTGAAAGAAATAGACTCACAAGTCCAGGAAGCGCAGAGAACCCCAAACAAAAGGAGTCCAAAGAGGACCACACCAAGACACATCATAATTAAAATGCCAAGAGCAAAAGACAAAGAGAGAATCCTAAAAGCAGCAAGAGAAAGAAAATCAGTTACCTACAAGGGAGTACTCATACGAATGTCAGCTGATTTCTCAACAGAAACTTTGCAGGCCAGAAGGGAGTGGCAAGAAATATTCAAAGTGATGAGTACCAAGAACCTACAACCAAGACTACTTTATCCAGCAAAGCTATCATTCAGAAGTGAAGGTCAGATAAAGAGCTTCACAGATAAGAAAAAGCTAAAGGAGTTCATCACCACCAAACCAGTATTATATGAAATGCTGAAAGGTATCCTTTAAGAAGAGGAAGAAGAAGAAAAAGATAAAGATACAAATTATGAACAACAAATACACATCTATCAACATGTGAATATAAAAATCAAGTGAATAAATAATCTGATGAACAGTATGAACTGGTGATTGTAATAGAATCAGGGACATAGAAAGGGAATGGACTGATTATTCTTGGGGCGGGGGAAGGGTGTGGAGGGTGCGGGAGGAGATTGGACAATAATAGTACACCTATGGATGAGGACAGGGAGTGGGGAGTGAGGGTGGAGGGTGGGGTTAGGAGAGTTATGGTGGGAAAAAAGAGGAACCACTGTAATAATCTGAACAATAAAGATTTAATTTAAAAAAAAATAAAATAAAACAGCATGGATGGACCTGGAGAATATTATGCTAAGTGAAATATCCAGTAGGAGAAAGGTAAGTATTACATGATTTCACTCATTTGTGGATATAAGGAACAATATAAACTGATGAAAAAAAATAGATCCAGATACATGGAAGCATCAAACAAATGATCACACTTCAGAGGGAAGGCAGAGAAGGTTGGGAGGTGGTGGGTAAGAGATCAACCAAAAGACTTGTATACATGCATGTAAGCATAACCAATGGACACAGACAATACGGTGGTGAGTGCCTATGCTGGGAGGTAGGAGCCACTTGGGAGAGATCAATGGGAGGATACTTTCAATAGTAAAAAAATAAAAAAATAAAAAAATAAATCCTATCCAATAAAAGAGTAATATGCAAATTATCCGTCACTCCATGACAAAGATGGTGGCTGGGCCAGGACGCTTGCGTTGTTGCCATGGCGACAACACAGGCGTTCTGCCCCAACCCGCTATTGGAGGGCCTCTGGGCCTGCTTGGTTGGCGCTGCTGCCGGGATGGAGGAGCAGAGACACAGCCCACAGGGGGGCCAGCACCCAGCAGCCCCAAGGCCCATGGCCAGGGAGGAGCTGGGGCCACTGGGGCTGCTGGGGCCCCTGGGGCCAGAGGAGCAAAGACACAAGCCTGCAGAGGGGGCCGGCACCCAGCAGCTCCTAGCCCCATGGCTGTGGCAGCGCTGGGGTGGGAGGAGCAGAGACACAGCCCGCAGGGGAGCCTGGCACCCAGCAGTCCCAAAGTGGCTCTAGGGAAGTTGGGGTCAGAGAAGCAGAGACAGAGCCTGCAGGGGGCCCAGCACCCAGCAACCCCTAGCCCTGAGGCCACAGAGGCCCTGGGGCCACTGGGGCTGCAGCAGAGATACAAACCAGCAGGAAACCTGTGGAAAGGGAGATAAACTATTATAACTTTATCTCCCTTTCCACAAGATGAGAAAACTGACCCTGATTTATTTAGTGATATGGCTCACACCTTTCTACAAGCATAGGGTATGTTATGACCACTCCCAGGAAGGTCTGGTCAGAATACTGTCTCCAGGGAATAACACTACTGTGGCAAATCATCTAAGAGAGGAAACAAGCTTTTGTTGGGTTTATTCTGAAGGTCTGAGAACATGCCACCCCAAGATATGCCATGTTGTTATATTGATGATCTTGACCTGCAGATGCTTGAAAAACAGCAAATGCAAGGAGAGGTTTTCACTGAAGTCTCCTGCTCTGCCTAAAATCAGACCCCCCCAAAAGGTTTCCTCGATGGGAAAAGTGTCATCAGCCAGTGAAGACTGACTCCTGTCACAGGACAGGAGACTAGAAGTTGACATCACACCCAAACTTTGTTACAAACTATCTCCCCCACCCCCATTCATCTTTCCTAAAAATCATGTACTCTCCTCTAAGAGGCCTACATATCCCGTCCCCTTTCCCTATGAAGAAGGTATTTAAATCTGGATTCTAAGCTACCTTGGGGAGTTATTCATTTTTCCCTGGGATCTCCCACATATACACGAGGTACACAAGTTAATGAAGTTTTGTTTTTCTCTTGGTAATCTGTCTTTCATTACAAGGGCCTCTGCTAAGAACTCAGAAGAATAGAAAACTATATTTCCTCCTCCAGAATTCTATCTCGGGAAACCAAGTCCCGGACTGAACAGTGAGTTTGGCTCAAGTGCCAAGCAGTCCTGGCTGAGGGGAGGGAAGCTTCTAGGGGAAAATCAATGATATTGGCATCAAAGTAAGACAGAGGGCACACGCATGGTTGCTGGTGGGAGTTTAAAGTGGTTCAACATTTTTGGAGGATGATTTGGCAAAATTTATAGAAATGTTCAAGGTATATCCAAGAGTTTTCTTCTAGGAATCTCATCTGCTGAGATAAAGCACAGGTGCATAAGCCCTGATCAGAACCCAGTATGCTACTGTGGGCTCCCCTTTCATGATAGGAAAACCTGTTAACAACCTGCATTTTTAGTCAAGGGGGCATCTATACTAATAAAAAGGTAATATGCTAATTAGACTGAACATCTTCCAGACGAGCTTCCGGACATCCTTCCAGACAAAGCCATGGTGGCAGATTTGAGGCAGAGGCAGTTAGAGGTGATCAGGCAGGCAGGGAAGAGCAGTTAGGAAGATCAGGATGGCAGGGGAGAGCAGCTAGGGAGATCAGGCCAGCAGGCAGGTGAGTGGTCAGGAGCCAGCAGCCCTGAGGGGTCCCGGATTGGAGAGGGCGCAGGCCAGGCTGAGGGACATCCCCTCTCAACCCCCCGCACCTGCTCATGAATTTCATGCACCGGGCCTCTAGTAAAGATATAAATGTAAAAAATAAATCTCAAGTCATTTTATTTTTCTTTAAATGAAATAATTCTCTACAGATTTCAGATTACATTGGCTACTTAACATTTTTGTTTTTATAAATTGGCAATAGAATGCATACATTAAGATTCCAACCTCAAGTATCAGATCCATTTAGCTTAAAAATCCCAGTTCCAAGACTCACTAGTTTTGTGACTGGGCAAGTTGTTGAACTCCGCTTTATCTCAGTGTATTCATCTGTAAAATGGAAGTAATAATATTATATATCTTATTGTTGTTCTTCTTCTTATTATTATTAGAGTACAATTAGCAGCAAATAAATGCTCTACATGCCCAAGATGAATTTTCATAAAAAAGTCCTTTCACTCTTTATTTTTAAAGAGAAATATAGAGAAATTTAAATGTTATTTTCATAGTTTTATCTTTTCTGATTGATCTACTCAATTTTATTATGCTCATCTGTAAGAATGATGCTATGCTTTGATTTATATTGAGCATTAGGCTGCTGTTTAAGTTTATTATAATATAAGCTGATTGTATTTACTAGTTATCATATCTTAAAAAGAATATCCCTGTGTCAAGAAGACAGGGATATGTAACTGGGTATTGTAGGCATCTTTGTGTTTAAATAGCCAACTTGTGTTTCATTGAAAAAGAATCCAAATGACATAGTACCACATTATCCACCAAGTTTCAGAACAAAATAATGTAGCCCAATTTAAACAACCAAATATAGTATTGACTATCATTACTTTTTCCTATTGTGTCTAATTTTATTATTAACAAGATTTCCTCATAAAGATTACTCACCAAAATAAATTTAAAATGGCCACATATTATAGTTTTTTCTCAGCAACCAGAATGCATAGTTGTGGAATTTAAGACTTTTATATTAATTCACATTTATTTAGGCAATCTGAGTGTGTTAAATGATATAAACAATATCTATGTCCTACAGAATTTGACAGCATAGTGTGGTTTCCTTCACTCATAGAGGATGTTTTAGTAAGTAGATACTTTCCCATCTCTGATCTCCTTTCTTTGAGGGAGATTTAATACTTTTAATAACCTTTCACTGGAAAAGCAAGGGACACATGAAGGTAGAAAGCAGGTCTGTTGAGATTTTTAGCAAGATCAACATAGGATTTTGATTTCAGAATCAGGAGAAGGTTTTGATTTGCAATTTAATAGATTGATCAGATGGCCTGATAATCTAGTCAATGACAACAACATACAAAAATGATGTACCTTATGCTACTAATTTTTAAGGTAACCTTTGATTCTAAAAATCTAATCTAATATTAGGATTTTAAAAATATTTTAGTTAGGATTGACTGATTTCTGAGATATGTTAAAAAACACTATGATTGTGCATTTGTTGATTTTTACCTTATAATTAAACATATTTTAAGGTTATATCATTAGATGAAACACATTCATATAATATATATTTTCTCATTCTATTGCTGATATAAGAGTATTTTATAATACCTTTATTAAAAAGCATCCAATAAAAATAGAAATGTTTCCCTTTCAACTTATTTTTTTTGCAGACTATTAAAATCACCAAGCAGGATGAGGTACCCAATAAATATTCATATCATTATGACCTGGTTTAAATTGTCATTCTTATGAGGTTTCACATAACTATTGAGCTGTTATATGACTCAGTTTTTTCATTGATGAAATGGTATGTTCCTTCTGCTGCCATGATGTGTAATCAATTGCTGCAGCTTTGTCTTGCCTACTGCACAAAAGCAAATTGAGATTAGCATAAATAATTATAACATCTAACCTTTTGGTTAGCATAAAGCCACACAGAGGTAAGAAGAATAAGGTGCTGCTGTGGGAAAGAATCAGCACTTCCACAGTGTAGTTATTGGTTGACAAAATCTATGAAAGTCTAATGAAATAAGAAGAGTGTCCCTGTTAATTAGTCTTCAAGCAGACTAACAGAAACCTTACATGTTGGCATTTTTAGAGAAATGATTCGTTACACAAATGAACTAAAAAAAGAAAACAGATATTTTCCTTACCCACATGGAGAATTTTCATAAAAGTGCTATTCTTCCCTGGTGGTGCTGGGTGAAAAGGTGGAAATTTATAGGGACAATTCTTTCTGCCCTTGTGATCGGCAGAAGAATGCATCCCTCAAACCTACAGATGTGTACAGCTTAATCCCTGTATTCTGTGGATATGCATCTTACATGCAAAATGAATTTAACAGATTAGATGACGAAAGAAAGTTGGGAGATACTCCTACATTATCTGGATGAGCCCAAATGTAATCACAAGGGTTCTTGTAAGTGAATAAGGGAGGCAGAGGGTCAGGGTCAAAGTCAGGGGAGGAGACGTGAAGTAGAGATCAGAGTGATAATACTGATGGCCTTCAAAATGAATAGGAGCCACGGGCCAGAATAGGATGGCTTCTAGAAGCTGGAAAAGGCCTGGAACAAATACTCCTGTAGAACCTCCAAAAGGAACACAGCCCTGCCCACACCTTGATATTAGCCCAGTCTGAGACCCATTTCAGACTTCTGACCTCCAGAACTGCAAAATAATAAGTTTGTGTTATTTGTGCTAATTGTTACAGTGGGAATAGAAACTAATACAGGCCTTCAGTAGCAAGAGTTTCTGAATGAAAAGGAAAAGTCATTCTAGGCTGAGAAAAATGCCAAGTGAGACCCAGAAAAGTTAAATAATTTTTTCTGAGTCATCCAGCTAGTTAGTGATAGAACCAGAATTCAAATGTGGATCTTTCTTAATCATTACTCCCTGCTATATTACCAAGAACTTGGAACTATCTCAGTGCAGAATGAGTAGAGTTTGTCTGGAGATAAGTGGAAAATTGTCCTTTCCATGGTCAAAGCAATATGAAAAAATTAAGCTAAAATATCTTCAGTTCTACATAAAAATGAAATGTTTTAAAGACCATAAAGGAATCTCAGACTAACACCAAAATCTCAGACCAAACACAAAAAATGTTAAACTACTGTTTTATACTGAAGTAGTTCTTGGATGGGACAAGATCCAACTGAAAACAGGGAGTCACACACAATGACATTTTCAGTATGAAGAAGTTTTTATGTAATATAGCAATTTCAAATGGATGAGCCATATTACAACTTTGGTAAGTAGAGTGGTATAAATAAACATTAATGGAGAAAAAATATTCTAGAGCCTAAGCATACACACTTTAATCATAACAGTGGCAGGAATTTGAAGAGACTTTCTAAGAGAAATCATGAAAATTATTTTAAAATAAACTATTTTCCTACTTTATTTTAACCAAATTGTAACTGGCTGAAAAACAGAAGTAAATTTACAATGGTGATTTGAGGCATACTTTCTGATGTCCATATAAATGTGACTGGACAAAAAAGTACAGATAATAAGTTTTAGTAACTTATTTGAAGTCCAGTGAGGAGCTAATTAGGTTCCTTCCATATTATGTAACTAGAGGCCCGGTGCACAAAATTTGTGCAGAGGGGAGTGTCCCTTGGCCCAGCCTGCACCCTCTCTAATCTGGGACCCCTTGAGGGATGTCCGACTGCCTGTTTAGGCTCAATCACACTGGATTGGGCCTAAACAGGCAGTCGGACATCCCTCTCACAATCCAGGACTGCTGGCTCCCAAACCCTCGCCTGCCTGCCTGCCTGCCTGCCTTCCTGCCTGCCTGATTACCCCCTAACCACTCCCCTGCCAGCCTGATAGATGCCTAACTGCTCCCCTGCCAGCCCAATTGCCCCCTACTGCCCTCCTCTGCCGGCCTGGTCTCCCCCAACTGCCCTCCCCTGCTGGCATGATTGCCTACAACTTCCCTCCCCTGCCAGCCATCTTGTGGTGGCCATCTTGTGTCCACATGGGGGCGGCCATCTTGTGTGTTGGAGTGATGGTCAATTTGCATATCACCTCTTTATTATATAGGATTGTTAGCCTCTACCACAGGGGTGGGGAACGTCTGACCTGCGGGCTGTATAAAGCCTGTGAAGTCATTTGGTCTAGCCCTAGGAAGGCATTAGTGGTGAGTTAATGAAATGTTTAACCAAATATAGCAGGCTAATTTTTAAGTTGATAATTTTTATGGCCCTTGAATGATGTTATAAATATCCAAATGGCTGTTGGCAGGTTCCGTATCCCTGCTACCAGGTCCTTACCTGCTCAAAGTCTTTTTAATCTTTCTTATATTTGTCATTCTATGACTTCACTTGCAAAAGTCTACCACACTTCCTTCACTCTTCTTTATTTTTTTAAATAAATCTTTATTTTTGAAAGTATTACATATGTCCCTCTTTTTTTCCCCATTGCCCTCTCCACCTCCCTCCCAGATCCCCAAGCCTTCACCACCCACTGTCTGTGTCCTTGGGTTATGCATATACACTTATGAGTTCATTGGTTGAGCTCTTCCTGCCTCCCTTCCCCAGCCTTCCCTTTGAGGTTTGAGTCTGTTTGATGTTTCTATGTCTCTGGGTCTATTTTTGTTCATCAGTTTATGTTGATCATTAGATTCCACTCTTCTTAAGTATCTAATTTCATGTTGTTCCAGCACACTCTTCAGATGACCTTTCTCCTATTTGGCCTTATAGATTACTGTCATCTGACTAAAGTCCCCCACCTTAAACATTTTCAATTGTATCTTTGCTTCGTCTCTTTTTGATGCCAGTCTCTGAGAGAGAATTGTTCTTAGTGGGTACCAAGACTAACACCACTATTTTTAATATTGATTGTTTTTACTTCACTTTCTTCAAGATATTGTATCATTTTAAAACTCTCCCTCTACTTTATACCTAGAAAAATTCCCAATTTTTGAAAAAATTAAATAATAACAGTCCATTGACCTTACCTCTTTAAGTTGCCAGATTTTTCTTCCTGCCTCAGTTTTCTAGTACATAGAAACTCATTTTAATCTAAATTTAGCCTCTTCATTCTACTGAAATTATTCTATCAGACATGATTACTGGCCTTCTAAATGCCACATCAAACACTCGTTCCAGTCTTCTTTTATGTTCACTTTTTTCACTCTATTTTTCTCTATTGACCATGCTTTCTTTCTTCAAACTATCACCTATGTTTCCATAGCCTTAAATTCTATGAATCTATTTCCATTCCTCTGATTGCTCCTTTTCCCCTCTTTTGTTGATTTTTTTTTTTTTTTACCTACTTATGTGACTATTTCTTTCTTCACTTCCTTATGCACTAGGGCCACACATTCTCTTATTTTATGAAAATGTTATTTTAAATGGATGAATCATAATTACACTCTTGGTAGAAATAAACATTAACAGAGAAAAACATTCTAGAACCTAAGTATATGTAAATAATGAAAACAATGGTATGACATTCTATTTTTAGATGTTTTCATTTTATTATCTAGAGTTTTTTAGTATATCATCATATTATCTGTAAGCAAAAATAATTTTTCCATTTTCTTGCCAAAATTTAACCTCTTATCACTTTAGTCACACTGGCCATCAATTCCAGAAAACTTTGAAGAATAATGGTAGAAGTAATGACCTTGTCTTTTACCATTAAGCTTTAGTCTTAAAATATAAATATTTTATCATATAAAAAAGTATACATTTACTTCTATTATACTAAGAGATTATTATCAAGAATGAATATTAAATTTTATTATCATGTCTTTTTTAAATCTATGGAGATGATTATAAGGTTTTTCTTCTTTGAGTAATTAATATGAATTACCTCACATTATACTTTAAAACAGTTTTAAAAGATCAATATTAACCCATTTTATATAGGAGTCACTGAGAGATTCAGAGTTATGTACAAATATCATAGCTAATAAGTCACTGAAAAACTGTAAACCTGATCTTGATTTAAATGGGAGAATGAGAGAGAAAGAGAGAGAGAGAGAGAGAGAGAGAGAGAGAGGAAGGAAAGGCACAACTGCTTAGTGAAATGAGGTAGGAAGCGTAGTACCCTGATTTCTCAGCCACCCTGAACACTAGAAATAGTTTTTGGTACACCTGAACCAGAACTCTGAAGAACAGAGTTTGAAAGCCAAAACATGCTCTTACTTCTGTTACCTATGCTCAACTCAGTTATTTGTTTTATGAATTTTTATTATATAAGTTATATATGCATATGATAAGTTAATTCAAATAGTAAAGAACAGTATTAAATAAAATACAATGGTATCTTTTACTACCCCCATTTTCTCACACTAAATTAAATACTTTAAAATTTATTCTTTACTTGTTTAATACCATGAATCAAAATAAAAAGCTTATAATTTTTTATTTTTTATTTTACACATATTTATAGACTGCTTGGAAAAATAAGTCTCTTAGTTGTAGCTTACTTTCTCCTCTTAGTAATATTTGTCACACTAATTTTAATTCTCTATTGTTAGATTTTGTAACTGTTATTTACATAATATAATTGGTAAGTAAACTTTGAATAATATAATAAGCTCTATTTCTTGTAAAGCTTTAGATGACATGTCTCTCTTTTTAGGTGTTATTAACTAAGAAAAGTATATTAGCTCAAGAGACAAAGAGGCAGCTCTTTTTAGTGTAGGTTAATCAGAGGCACAATATAACATACAGGACTCCCAGCCTTTCCCTCTTTCTTCTCTGCCTACCTCCATGGTGACTTTGTCTTCAGGGTGTTCTTTTCTGAGTTGAAAGTTTCTGCCTCACTCTACTCGTTAGTCATCTCAGTTATGTTCAAATGCAGGGCAAGCCAAAGTAGATGACATCTCATAATTGTGACCTTCACAGGATGAGAAAATTTGTCCCACTATACCACCAGATGTGGACACCTCTTAGTTTTCTATCTCTCTCTTAATTATCTGTCTCTTTCTATTTCCCTCTCACTCACTATTCTTCAGTCACCCTGGAGGCCTCATTCTTCCTCCAACATGCCAGGTCTGGTCCAGCCTCTGAGTTTTTGCACTAGAACCCCTCCATGTTAACTTTTCAACCAAATCTCATAGTCTTTATTCATAATCAAATAAAATACTTTTTTATGACAAACATCCGTCATTTGTTTAATTTTAAAATTCTGAAGTACCTATCTACAAACATTAGAAGATTTGGATTATAGCCCTGGACTGTGTGGCTCAGTTGGTTAGAGCATCATCCTGTGCACTAAAAGATGGCAGGTTCTATTTCCAGTCAGGGTACATAACCAGGTTATGGATACTATCCATCCCTAGTCAGCAGTGGATGTGGGAGGCAACCAATGGATGCTTTCCTCTCACACTGATGTTTCTCTCTCTCTCTCTCTCTTTGCGTTCTCTCTCTCTCTCTCAAATCAATTTTAAAAAGTCTTGGATTATAAACAAGCAGACTTCCTCTGTGTTTATTTATCCTATGTCCTTTCATTATCATTCTGCAAATTACCTTCCATCTTGTTTGTATCTTCAATTTCTTCCCTCTCCATTGATTTCTCCCACTTTGACCCCAAATGTATTTATTGCTTTCTTAAAGAGCAACAATAACAAATATTTTCTTGATCTCTGATTTCAATCTCAAGTGCCTTTCCTATCTCTCTCATTCCCTTCTGCCTGAATTCTTGGAGAAGAATTTATATTGCAGCATCTAACTTTTCATCTTTCATTTACTCTTTTATCCAGGCTATGGTTTGCTCCTGCCCCTCTACTTCTCCCAACATCACTAACAATTTACTAATTGCCAAGTTCAGGAGCATCTTTAATATCTTCATCCCACTTGACTTCTCTCTAGGACATTCACAATGAGTGAGCCTTTACTCATCTTTGCTAGCCTCTCCCATTGCCTTGGCTTCATCCTTTATGGGCTCTTGCTGGGTTTCCCTTCATTCTGTCTTTCCCATCACCTCTAGTTTTTGTTTTTTGTTTTCTAAAACCCACATCAGTTCAATTCAAAATATAAAAAATATAATTCGTTTTTATTGAATTTTTGGTGTTGCATTGATTAATAAAAATTATATAAGTTTCAGGTGTATGATTCTACAATACATCATCTGTATATTGTATTGTTTGTGTACCACACCAAGTCAATTATCCTTCCATCACCATCACCATTTATCTCTCTCTTTACCCTTTTCTATCTCCCACAACCCCTTTCTCTCTGGCAATTATCATACTGTTGTCTGTGTCTGTGAGTCTTTATTTTTTTTCTTTTTCTTTACTTAATCCTTTAAACCTTCTTACTCAGCCCCCTAACACCCTTCCCTCTGACAGCTATCAGTCCATTCTCTGTATCCATGAGTATGTCCCCACTTTGTTAGTTTATTTTGTTCATTACATTCCACATATAAGTGAAATCATATGGTACTTTTTTCCTCTGACTGGTTTATTTCACTTAGCATAATACTCTTCAGTCTATCCATGCTGTTGCAAAGGGTAAGATTTCTTGATTTTTTCATGGCTGAGTAGTAATATTCCAATGTTTAAATATAACAAAATTTTTTTGTACACTAGTCAAGTAATGGGCAGTTGGGCTGCTTCTAGATCTTGGCTATTGTAAATAAAGCTACTATGAACATAGGGGTGCATATATTCTTTCAAATTAGTGTTTCAATTTTTGTAGGATATATTTCCAGAAGTGAAATCATTGGGTCATAAAGCAGTTCCATTTTCAACTTTTGAGGTGCTCCAAACTGCTTCTCACAGTGGCTGCAACATTCCGTGTGCAGTCCCAACAGTGTACGAGAGTTTCTTTTTCTCAAGATCCTTGTCAACCCTTGTTGTTTGCTGATTTATTCATGATAGCCATTATGGCACTATGATGTGATACCTCATTGTGGTTTAAATTTTCATTTCTCTCATGATAAGTGACATTGAGCATCCTTTAATAGTATGTCTATTGGCTATCCATATGTTCTTTTGGAGAAGTGTCTATTCAGGTTGCCAGTTTTTAAAATATATTTTTAATTGATTTCAGAGAAGAAAGGAGAGGGAGAGAGAGATAGAAATATCAATGATGAGAGAGAATTATCCATCAGCTGCCTCCTGTATGCCCCCTACTGGGGATTGAGCCCACAACCAAGCATGTGCCCTGACCGGGAATTAAACCATTACCTCTTGGTTCATAGGTCAATGCTCAACCACCGAGCCACACCAGCCAGGCCTTTACCCATTTCTTAATTGGATTATTTGATTTTTGATGTTCAGTTTTATAAGTTCCTTATAAATTTTGGATATTAAGCCCTGATCAGATGTATATGAGCAAATATGTTCTCCACTGAGTCTGTTGTCTTTTCATTTTAGTGATGGTTTCTTTTGCTGTTCAAAAGCTTTTTAGTTTGATGTAGTTCCATTTTTTTATTTTTTATGTTATTTCCCTTGCCAGAGAAGATATATCAGAAAAAAATATTGTTACAAAAAAATGTCGGTTTGATTCCCAGTCAAGGCACATGCCCAGGTTGCAGGCTCGATTCCCAGTGTGGGGGTGCAGGAGGCAGCCAATACATGATTCTCTCTCATCATTGATGTTTCTATCTCTCTCTCCCTCCCTCTTTCTCTCTGAAATTAACAAAAATATATTTTTAAAACAAGACAGACATTGTATTGCCTATGATTTCTTCCAAGATTTTTATGGTTTCAAGTCTAGCATATGAGTCTTTCATTCATTTTGAGTTTATTTTTGTATATGGTGTAAGAAGGTGGTCTAGTTTTTTTGATATATATATATATATATATATATATATATATATATATCCAATTTACCAAACACCATTTATTGAATATACTATCATTATCCCATTGTATGTTCTTGCCTCTTGTACTAAATATTAATTGACCATAAAGGTGTGGGTTTATTTCTGGCTCTATATACTATTTTATTATTCTATAAGTTTTTTTTTACTCTAATACCTTGCTGTTTTGATTAAAATGGGCCTATAGTATGATTATATATCAGATAGCTTTATTCTCCCAATTTTGTTATTCATTCTCAAGATTGCTGTGGATATTCAGGGTCTTTTATGGTTCAATATCAAATTTTGGAATATTTGTTCAAATTCTGTTAAATACGCCATTGGTATCTTCATGGCAATTCCATTGAATCTATAGATTGTTTTTGGTAGTATGGACATTTTAATGATATAAATTCTTCCAGTCCATGGACATGATATATGCTCCCACTTATTTGTATCTTCTTCAATATTTTAAAGTGTCTTATAATTTTCTGAGTAGAGGTCTTTTATATTCTTGGTTAAATTTATTCCTAGGTATTTTTTCTGGAAGCAATTGTAAATGGGATTGATTTCTCGGTTTCCCTTTCTGATAGTTCATTATTGATGTGTAAAAATGCAACTTATTTCTGGATATTTATTGTGTGTCCTGATATTTTACTGAGTTCCTTTATCAGTTCTAGTAGTTTTCTGGTGGAATTTTTAGAGTTCTCTATATACAGTATCATGTCATCTGCAAATAATGACAATTTTACTTCTTTTCCAATTTGGATTCCTTTTACTTTTTCTTGTCTGATTGCTGTGGGTAGGAATTCAGTGCTATGTTGAGTAAATGTGGTAAAAGCACACTTCCCTGTCTTATTTTTTATCTTAAAGGAAGTGCTTAATTTTTGCTTACTGAGTATGATTTTGGCTGTGGGTTTGTTATACATGGCCTTTATTATATTGAGGTATGTTTTCTCTATTCTGAATTTGCTGCAAGGTTTTATGATAAATGGGTGCTGGATTTTATCAAATGCTTTTTCTGAATCTATAGATATGATCATATTATTTTCCCCTTTGTTTTGTTTTTGTGTTGTATCATATTTATTGATTTGCAGATAATGAACCAACTTGCATCCCCAGAATAAATTCCACTTGATCATGGTATATAACCTTTTGAATGTATTGCTGGATATGGTATGCTATTATTTAATTGAGGATTTTAGCCTCTATGTCCATGAGGGTTATTGGCCTATAATTTTCTTTTCTTCTTTTTTTTTAATTTTTTAGTGTCTTATCTGGTTTTGGAATTATGATCATACTAGCCTCATAAAATGAACTTGAAGGTCTTCCTTCCTCTTGAATTTTTAGGAATAGTTTGAGAATAAATGCTGTTAGTTCTTTTTTTAATGTTTGGTAAAATTTGCCTATATAGCTGTTCAGTACAGGACCTTTGTTTGCTGGGAGTTTTTTGTTGTGGTTTTTTTTTTTAAATTACTGCTTTGATTTCATTAGTTGTAATTGGTCTATTCTGATTTTATATTCTTTCTGATTCAGTTATGGAAGATTTTATGTTTCTAGGAATTTATCCATTTAATCCAGATTTTTAAAATTTGTTTGCTTATAATTGTTCATAATATTTTCTTACAACCCTTTGTATTACTTTGGTGTCAGTTATTTACATCTCCACTTAATTATTAATTTTATCTATTTGAGATCTTTCTCTTCTTTAATTTAAATATTTTATTGTTTAAAGTATTACATAAGTCTCCTTTTTCCCCCATTGATCTCTCCCCAGCCGCCACCAACCCCCCAGCACATGCCCTCACCCCCTCACACACACCCCATCTGTATTCATTGGTTATGCACAAATGCATCCATACATGTTCTTTGCTTGATCTCTTAACTCCTCAGCCCCTGCCTTCCCTCATAAATTGGACAGTATGTACGATGCTTCTATATGACTCTCATTCTATTTTTCTTCATAAGTTTCTGTTGTTCATTATAGTCCACAAATGAGAGAGATCATGTGATATTTACCTTTCTCTGACTGGCTTATTTCGCTTAGCATAATGCTCTGCAGCTCTATCTATGCTGTTTCAAATGGTAAGAATTCCTTCTTTTTTAAAGCAGCATAGTATTTCATTATGTAGATGTACCACAGGTTTCTAAACCACTCACCTGCTGATGGGCACTAATGCTGTTTCCAAATCTTAGCTATCTTGTAAATTGTGCTGTTATGAACATAGGGGTGCATATATCCTTTCTGATTGGTGTTTCTGGCTTCTTGGTATATAGTCCTAGATGTGGAATTACTGGGTCAAATAGGTGTTCCATTTTTAATTTTTTTGAGGAAATGACATACTATTTTCCACAGTGGCTGCACCAGATGGCATTCCCACCAGCACTGAAGGAGGGTTCCCTTTCTCCGAATCCGCTTCAGCACTTGTTATTTGTTGATTTGTTGATGATAGCCATTCTGACAGGTGTGCGATGGTACCTCATTGTTGTTTGGATTTGCATCTATCAGATGATTAGTGACTTTTAGGTCCTTTGCCCATTTTTTAATATATTTTTTATTGATTAAGATATTACACATGTGTCTCTATCCCAACGCGACCTCCTATCCCCCCACTCATGCCCTCACCCCCCCCTCACCCCCCGTTGTTTGTGTCCACTGGTCAGGCCTTTATGCTTGCGTATAAGTCCTTTGGTTGATTTCTCTCCCTTACCCCCACCCTCTCCTACCTTCCCTCCAAGGCCCGAAAGTCCAATCATTGCCTCTCCTTCTCTGGATCAGTCCTTGTTCACCAGTTTATGTTGTTCACTATATTCCACGAATGCGTGAGATCATGTGGTTTATATCCTCTTCTGACTGGCTTATTTCATTTAGCATAATACTCTCCAGTTCCATCCATGCTGTGGCAAATGGTAAGAGTTCCTTCTTTTTTACAGCAGCATAGTATTCCATTGTGTAGATGTACCATGGTTTTCTAATCCATTCATCTGTTGATGGGCACTTAGGCTGTTTCCAAATCTTAGCTATAGTAAATTGTGCTGCTATGAACATAGGGATACATATATCTTTTCTGATTGGTGTTTCTGGTTTCTTGGGATATATTCCTAGAAATGGGATCACTGGGTCAAATGGGAATTCCGTTTTTAACTTTTTGAGGAAACTCCATACTGTCTTCCATAGTGGCTGCACCAGTCTGCATTCCCACCAGCAGTGCAGGAGGGTTCCTTTTTCTCCGAATCCGCTTCAGCACTTGTCGTTTGTTAATGTGTTGATAATAGCCATTCTGACAGGTGTGAGATGGTACCTCATTGTTGTTTGGATTTGCATCTCTCAGATGATTAGTGACTTTGAGCATGTTTTCATATGTTTCTTGGCTTTCTGAATGTCCTCTTTTGAAAAGTGTCTATTTAGGTCCTTTGCCCATTTTTTGATTGGGTTGTTTATCTTCCTTTTGTTAAGTTGTAAGAGTTCCCTATAAATGTTGGAGATTAAACCCTTATCAGATATCACATTGGCAAATATGTTCTCCCATGCAGTGGGGGTTCTTGTTGTTTTGTTGATGCTTACTTTGTTGTACAAAAGCTTTTTATTTTGATGTAGTCCCATTTGTTTATTTTCTCTTTAGTTCCCATTGCCCTAGGAGCAGTATCAGTGAAGAAATTACTTCAGCTTATGTCTGAAATTTTGTTGCCTTTGGATTCCTCTAGTATTTTTATGGTTTCCTGTCTTACATTTAAGTCCTTTATCCATTTTGTGTTTATTTTTGTGTATGGTGTAAGTTGGTGGTCTAGTTTCATTTTTTTGAATGTATCTGTCCAAGTTTCCCAACACCATTTATTGAAGAGACAGTCTTGACTCCATTGTATGTTCTTGCCTCCTTTGTCAAATATTAATTGAGCATATTGATTTGGGTCAATTTCTGGATTCTCTATTCTATTCCATTGATCTATATGTCTGTTCTTGTGCCAGTACCAGGCAGTTTTGAGGACAGTGGCTCAGTAATACAGCTTAATATCTGGTATTGAGATCCCTCCTACTTTGTTCATCTTTCTTAGGATGGCTGCAGCTATTTGGGGTCTTTTTTTATTCCAGATGAATTTTTGGAGAGTTCATTCTAGGTCTGTAAAATATGCCATTGGTATTTTAATGGGTAGTGCATTGAATTTATAGATTGCTTTGGTTAGTATGGACATATTAATGATGTTGATTCTACCAATCCATGAACATAGTATGTTCTTCCATCTGTTTATGTCTTCCTCTATCTCTTTTTTCAACATCCTGTAGTTTTCTGAGTACAAGTCTTTTACCTCCTTAGGTAAGTTTATTCCTAGGTATCTTAATTTTTTTGGTGCAATGGTAAATGGGATTGTTTTTTAATCTCTCGTTCTGTAAGTTCATTGTTGGTGTATAAAAAGGCCATTGATTTCTTGGCATTAATTTTGTATCCTGCTACATTGCCGAATTCATTTATTAAGTCTAATAATTTTTTGATGGAGTTTTTAGGTTTTGCTATGTACAGTATCATGTCATCTGCAAATAGGGACAATTTTACTTCTTTACCAATTTGGATACCTTTTATTTCTTCTTCTTGTCTGATTGCATTGACTAGCACTCCAGTACTATGTTGAATAGGAGTGGTGAAAGGGGACATCCCTGTCTTATTCCTGTTCTTAAGGTAAATGGTTTTAGTTTTTGCCCATTAAGTATGATGTTGGCTGTAGGTTTTCATATAAGGCTCTTATTATGTTGAGGTATGATCCTTCCATTCCCACTTTGCTGAGCATTTTTATCAGAAAAGGGTGTTGGACTTTGTCAAATGCCTTTTCTCCATCAATTGATATGATTATGTGATTTTTGTCTCTCAATTTGTTTATGTGATGTATCGCATTTATTGATTTGAGGATATTGTACCAGCCTTGCATTCTTGGAGTAAATCCCACTTGGTCATGGTGTATGATCATTCTAATTTAATGCTGGATCCAGTTTGCTAGAATTTTTTTGAGGATTTTAGCATCTATGTTCATCAGGGATATTGGCCTGTAATTCTCTTTCTTTGTGGTGTCTTTATCTGATTTTGGAATTAGGGTAATGCTGGCTTCATAGAAAGAGCTTGGAAGTGTGCTTTCCTCTTGAATTTTTTGGAATAGTCTGAGAAGGATTGGTTTTAGTTCTTCTTTGAATGTTCGCTAAAACTCTCCTGTGAAGCCATCTGCTTCAGGGCTTTTGTTTGCTGGAAGCACTTTGATTACTGTTTCAATTTCATCAGTAGTTATTGGCCTATTCAGGTTTTTTGATTCTTCCTGGTTGAGTTTTGGAAGCTTGTATTTTTCTAGGAATGTGTCCATTTCATTGAGGTTGTCCAGTTTGTTGGAGTAGAGGTGTTCGTAGTATTTTTTGACAATCCTTTGTATATCAGTGGGATCAGTTGTTACTTCACCTCTTTAATTTCTGATTTTGATTATTTGGGTCTTTTCTCTTTGTTTCTTGGTGAGTCTGGCTAGAGGTTTATCAATCTTGTTTATCCTTTCAAAGAACCAGCTCTTGGTTTCATTGATCTTTTGTATTGTTTTTTTGGTCTCTATGTCATTTATTTGTGCTCTGATCTTTATTATCTCCTCCCTTCTGGCTACTGTGGGCTTTTCCTTTTGCTCTCTTTCTAATTCTTTAAGTTGCAGGGTCAGGTAATTTATTACCATTTTTTCTTGTTTTTTGAGGTAGGCTTGTAGAGCTATGAACTTCCCTCTCAGGACTGCTTTCATTGTGTCCCATAGATTTTGGATAGTTGTGTTTTCATTGCCATTTCTTTCTAGGATGCTTTTTATTTCTTCTTTGATCTCTTTGGTAACCCAATCATTGTTTAATAGCTTGCTATTTAGCTTCCAAGTTTTTTATTTTTTTCCATTGTTTTTATTGTAGTTGATTTCTAGTTTTATGCCACTGTGATCTGAGAAGATGTTTGTTATGATTTCTATCTTCTTGAATTTGAAGAGACTTTGCCTATGTCCTAATATATGGTCTATCTTTGAAAATGTCCCATGTGCACTGGAGAAGAATATATATTCTGTTGCTTTGGGGTGAAATATTCTGAAGATGTCAATTAAGTCCATCTCATGTAGTGAGTCATTTAGGATTGCTGTTTCCTTACTGATTTTTTGTTTAGAGGATTTATCTAGTGATGTCAGTGGAGTATTAAAGTCCCCTACTATGACTGTATTGCTATCAGTCTCTCCCTTGATATCTTCCAGAAGTTGTTTTATGTATTTGGGTGCTCCTATATTGGGAGTATATATATTTACCAGAGTTATATCTTCTGTTGGATTGCTCCCTTTAGTAATATGTAGTGGCCTTCCTTATCTCTTGTTATCTCCTTTACTTTGAGGTCTATTTTGTCAGATATAAGTATCGCAGCCCCAGCTTTTTTCTCATTTCCATTTGCCTGAAAAATTTTTTTCCATCCCTTCACTATCAGTCTGTGTGAATCCTTTGTTCTCAGGTGTGTCTCTTGTAGACAGCAGATATATGGGTCGTGTTTATTTATTTATTTATTTATTTATTTATTTATTATATATTTTTTTTAAATTATGCAATCGAGTTTCCCACATTTGGGGAAATCGCAGGGGTCAGCACATCTGGAGTGCAATGGATGAGCCTCGCCCTGGGAAAACCACCTTTGTGATCATGGTATCTCCCCTGCCAGGTAAGTATGGGGTCGTGTTTTCTTATCCATTCAGCTACCCTACGTCTTCTGATTGGGGCATTTAATCCATTTACGTTTAATGTTATTATTGATAAGTACTTGTTTGTTGTCATTTTTATTCTTAATATTTGTGTTTCTTCTTTCCTTTCTGTTTCTTCTTTTTACAGCAGTCCCTTTAGCATTTCTTGCAGTGCTGGCTTGGTGATAATAAACTCTCTTAGTCTTTTTTTGTCTGTGAAGTTCCTGATTCCACCTTCAATTTTGAATGATAGTCTTGCTGGGTGTAGTATTCTGGGATTCAGTCCCTTGCTTTGTATCACTTTGTATATTTCATTCCATTCCCTTCTAGCCTGGTGTGTTTCTGTTGAGAAATCCATTGATATTCTAATGGGAGATCCCTTGTATGTAATTTCTGTCTCTCTCTGGCAGCTTTTAAGATTCTTACTTTGTTGTCGATGTTTGCCAATTTAATTATGATGTGTCTTGGTGTTGGTCTTTTTGGGTTTGTCTTTTTTGGGACTCTCTGTGCTTCTTGGATTTGCATGGTTCTTTTCTTGCCAATATGGGGGAAGTTTTCTGTCATTATTTCTCCAAACAGGTTTTGTATTCCTTGCTTCTCTTCCTTTCCTTCTGGTACCCCTATGTTGCGGATGTTGTTTCGTTTTGTGTTATCCCTAAGCTCCCTTAGGCTCTCCTCTTGCTTTTTAAGTTTTCTTTCCAGTTGCTGCTGTGTTTGTGTGTTTTTTCCTACCTTGTCTTCTAGCTCGCTGATGTGGTCCTCAGCCTCTTCTAGTCTACTGTTCAAGCTTTCCATTGTGTTCTTTATTGCAGCTATGTCGTTCTTCATTTCCTCTTGGTTCCTTTTCATATTGGTGGCATTCTCATTCAGCTCCTTATAATTCTCATTGAGTTGCGTGTATTTATCATCCAGCCATTTGAGCATTCTTATAACCATTAGTCTGAATTCTGTCTGTGAGAAGTTACTAGCCTCGGTTTCATTTAACTCCCTCTCTGGTGATTCTTATTTTTCTTTCCTTTGGGGGTTGCTTTTTCGTCTCTCCATGTTTTGCTCTAATGTTTTAATTGTTTCTGTGTCCTAGATCTGACTGTTTTGCTACCCTGGTTCTTTTGAGGAGGGTGCTGCTTGTGTGATCTCTCAGATCTCCTGAGTTTGGTAATATAGTGTAGCTCCCTACTTGAGCTGTTTAGGTTTTCTTGATGTAGGCCTTTGAGCTGGTAAGGTGCAACTGCTGTGTCCAGATGTCAGCCCCTGGGGAGGGATATGTTCCAATTTTTGCTGCCTTGCGTCTTTGGCTAAAATCGCATGTGCCCAGCAGGGGATCTCACAGGTACTCAGGAGCTGTCTGTCAGGGTGGTAGGGCTCAGGAGGCCTGCACACTGGAAAGGCACAAATGTGGTGTCCAGGGTTCTGTAACTGTAGAGTGAGAAGACTCCGTTTTTGCTGCTGGGCCTGTGGTTGGATACCCATGCTCCCAGTGGTAGCTCACAGGGGCACCCCCGGTGTGCTTGTCAGTGTGGCACCCTGGGGCACTCTGAAGGGTCCTGTTGAAGCCAAGCAATTGAGGCATCTGTGGGCAGGTATCCAGGATGAGGGTATTCAGAATTTCTATTGTTGGGACAGTGCACTCTTGTTAGGATAAGAACACACCTGTGGCCTGGTGGGCTCAGGAGGTCTGAGCACTGGCAAAGCTCTACTATAGTGTACAGAGTTCTGCAGCTGTAGAGTGGGAAGACTCACTTTTTGCTGCCGTACCTGTGGATGGATATACACGCTTCCAGTGGCAGCTCACCGGGGTACCCGTGGTGCATTTGCGGCGTGGATCTCTGAGGTATGCTGAGGGGTCCTGGGGCTGAAGTTCTACGACAGCATCTATTGGCAGTTATTCAGGAGAGTGAATTCAGAATTTCTGCTGTGGGGCAGTGCACCCCCATTTGCACAATATTGCACTCAGCGAGGCTAGCAGTGGCTCCCCAGATCTGCCTGTGGGATGGTGGTCTCCAGATGCCTGTCTGCTGGAAACCATGGCTCTGGCGGTGCACGCAGGGCTCTGACGCACCCTAAAGGGTCCTGGCCTTGAAATTGTGCAACAGTGTCTATTGGCAGTTATTCAGGAGAGTGAATTCAGAATTTCTCGTGTGGGGCAGTGCGCCACTGTCTGTACAATATCACACCTAGTGGGGGGCTCACAGCGGCTCCCAGGAGCTGCCTGTGGGGTGGTGGTCTCCAGATGCCTTTCTGCTGGAAACCGGGGCTCTGGTGGTAAGCGCAAAGCTCTGAGGCACCTTAAGGGGTCCTGGCGTTGAAATTGTGCAACAGTGTCTATTGGCAGTTATTCAGGAAGAGTGAATTCAGAATCTTTACTGTGGGGCATTGCACCCCTGTCTGCACAATATTGCATTCAGCGGGAGCCTACATTGGCCTCCAGCAGCTGCCTGTGGGGTGGTAGGCTCCAGAGGTTTGCATGCTGGAAACACGCGCGAATGTGGTGCCCAGAGGTCTGCTGCTGGGGAGGGGGAGGCCGCCCTCACCCCTGCGGATGTGATGCTTCCTCGGACTTGGAAATCCCAGGTTCTGGGAGTCTGCGGGTGGGGCAGCAGAACCTTGGCTGGAGTGGCTGCTGGGTCAGCGTCCAAGGCCTGTCTGGGTGGTGGTGTGGATGGCAGCTCTCCCCTTCAAGATGGCGTGGGCTCCGTGCCTGAGTCCCACAGTCCTGGGAGTGCCTGCAGTGGCAGCAGTCTCTCCCTGTCCGCCCGCCCCTGGCACTCCTGTCGGATCTAACTGTCCCTCACTCAATCAGACACACACCACACGCATACACACATTCTCCCTTCACCCTCTCACTCACTCACATCCTCTCCCTCACCTCTGTCCTGCCAGCCGCCATCTTTTTTTCTGCCCATTTTTTGATTGGATTATTTATCTTCCTTTTGTTAAATTGTATGTGTTCCCTATAAATTCTGGAGATTAAAACCTTATTGGAGATAACATTGGCAAATATGTTCTCTCATGCAGTGTGCTTTCTTGTTGTTTTGTTGATGGTTTCTTTTGCTGTGCAGAAACTTTCTATTTTGATGTAGTCCCATTTGTTTATTTTCTCCTTAGTTTTCATTGCCCTAGGAGCAGTATCAGTAAAGATATTGCTACGACAAATGTCTGCTATTTTGCTGCCTATGGCTTCTTCTAGGATTTTTATAGTTTTCCATCCTACATTTAAGTCCTTTATCCATTTTGAGTTTATTTTTCTTTGTATGATGTAAGTTGCTGGTTTAGTTTCTTCTTCTTCTTCTTTTTTTTTTTGTATGTATCTGTCCAATTTCTCCTAACACCATTTATTGAAGAGATTATCTTGATTCCATTGTATGCTCTTGCTTCCTATGTCAAATATTAATTGAGCATAATGGCTTGGGTTGATTTCTGGGCTCTCTGTTCTATCCCAGATGTATGTTCTTGTGCCAGTACCAGGCAGTTTTGAGAACAGTGGCTTTGTAGTATAGCTTGATATCTGGTATTATGATTCTTCCAACTTTGTTCTTCTTTCTCAAGATTACTACAGCTATTCAGGGTCTTTTTTTATTCCAGATTAATTTTTGGAGAGTTTGTTCTAGGTCTTTGAAGTGTGCTTTTGGTATTTTAATGGGGATTGCATTGAATCTATAAATTGCTTTGGGTAGTATGGACATTTTAATGATGTTGAGTCTACCAATCCATGAAAATGGTATATTCTTCCATTTGTTTATGTCTTCCTCTATCTCTTTTTTTAGCATACTGTAATTTTCTGAGTACAGGTCCTTTATTTCCTTGGTTAAATTTATTCCTAGGTACCTTAATTTTTATTTTGTTGTAATGGAAAATGAGATTTTTGGTTTTTTTTTTCTCTTTCTGTGAGTTCATTATTAGTGTATATAAAAGCCATAGATTTCTGGGTGTTAATTTTATATCCTGCTACATTGCTGAATTCATTTATTAGTTCTAGTAGTTTTTTGATGGAATCTTTAGGATTTTCTATGTACAATATCATGTCATCTTCAAATAATGACAATTTTACTTATTCTTTTCCAATTTGGATTCCTTTTATTTCTTCTTCTTGTGTGATTGCTATGGCTAGCATTTCCAGTACTATGTCGAACAGGAGTGGTGAGAATGGGCATCCCTGTCTTGTTCCTGTTGTTCGGGGACATGCTTTTAGTTTTTGCCTATTGACTATGATGTTGGCTATAGGTTTTTGATAGAAGGCTTTTATCATGTTGAGGTATGATCCCTCTATTCCCACTTTGCTGAGAGTTTTTATCAGGAAAGTGTGTTGGATTTTGTCAAATGTCTTTTCTGCGTCAATTGATATGATCATATGATTATTATTTCTCAATTTGTTTATGTGGTGTATCACATTTATTGATTTGTGGATATTTTACCAGCCGTGCATCCCTGGATTAAATCCCACTTGGCCATGGTGTATGATCTTTCTAATTTAATGCTGGATGCGATTTGCTAGAATTTTGTTGAGGATTTTATCATCTATGTTCATGATGGATATTGGCCTGTAATTGTCTTTCCTTGTATTGTCTTTATCTGGTTTTCAGATTAGGTTAATGCTGGCTTCATAGAAAGTGCTTGGAAGTGTGCCTTCCTCTTAAATTTTTTGGAATAGTCTGAGAAGGATAGGTTTTAGTTCTTATTTGAATATTTGGTAAAACTCCCTTTCTGGCCCTGGGATTTTGTTTGCTGGCAGTTTTTTGATGACTCCATCAATTTCCTCCTTAGTTATCAGCCTGTTGAGATTTTTTTGATTCTTCTTGATTGAGTTTTGGAATGTCATATTTTCCTAGGAATATGTCTATTTCCTCTAGGTTGTTACGTTTGTTAGACTAGAGTTGTTCATAGTAGTTTTTTACAATCTTTAGTATTTCTGTGGGGTCTATTGTTATTTTGTCTCTTTTATTTCTGATTTTGTTTATTTGGGTCCTCTCTCCTTTTTTAAATATATTTTTGTTCATCAGAGAGGAAGGGAGAAGGGAGAGAGAGATAAAAACATTAATGATGAGAGAGAATCATTGACTAGTTGCCTCCTGCATGCCGCCTACTGGGGATTGAGTCCGTAATCCCCAGCATGTGTCCTTTGAATTAAACCCAGGACCATTCATTCCTCAGGATGATGCTCTTTCTACTGAGCTAAACCAGCTAGGGCACTCTCTCTTTGCTTCTTGGTGAGTCTGGCTAGAGGTTCATCAATCTTGTGTATCCTTTCAAAGAACCAGTTCTTGGTTTCATTGCTCTTTTGTATTGTTTCTTTTTTTGTTTGTATTTCATTTATTTATGCTCTGATCTTTATTATTTCTCTCCTTCTGCTCACTCTGGGCTTTTCTCATTTCTCTCTTTCTAATTATTTAAGTTGTAGAGTTAGATAATTTATTACCAGTTTTTCTTGTTTTTTGAGGTAGACCTGTAATACTATTCCCTCTCAGGACTGCTTTCACTGTGTCTCATAGGTTTTGAATTGTTGTGTTTTCATTGCCATTCATTTTCTGGACATTTTAATTTCTTTGATCTCTTTGGTAACCCAATCATTGTTTAGTAGCATGCTATTCAGCCTCCAAATGTTTGAATTTTTTGATAGTTTTTATTGTAATTGCTTTCTAATTTTATGCCATTTTGGTCTGAGAAGATGCTTGATATGATTTCAACCTTTTTGAATTTGGAGAGACTTTGCCTGTGACCCAATATGTCGTCTATCTTTGAAAATGTCCCATGTGCACTTGAGAAGAATGTATATTCTGTAGCTTTGGGTTAAAATGTTCTGAAGATGTCAATTAAATCCATCTGAACTAATGAGTCATTTGGGATTTCTGTTTCTTTGCTGATTTTTTGTCTAGAGGATTTATCCAGTGATTTCAGTGGGGTATTAAAGTCCCCTTCTGTGATTGTATTGTTGTCTTTCTCTCCCTTGATATCTTCCAGAAAGTGTTTTGTTTTGTTTTAAATGTATTTGGGTGCTCCTGCATTGGGTACATATATGTTTACCAGAGTTATATCCTCTTGTTGTATAGATTCCTTTAGTATTATGAATTGGCCTTCCTTATCTCTTGTTATGGCCTTCACTTTCAGGTCTATTTTTGTCAAATATAAGTATTGCTAGCACAGCAGGGTTTTTTGTTGTTGTTTGTTTGTTTGTTTTTCATTTCCATTTGCCTGAAAGTTATTTTTCAATCCCTTCACTTTCAGTCTGTGTGAGTCTCTTGTTCTGAGGTGGGTCTCTTTTAGATAGCATATATATGGGTCATGTTTTTTTTTTTATCCATTCAGCCACTCAATGCCTTTTGTTTGGAGCATTTCGGCCATTTACATTTAAAGTTATTATTGACAGGTACTTGTTTGTAGCCATTTTTATTTTTTGTGCTTTTGTTCCTTCTTCTCCTTTTATTTATTTATTTATTTATTTACAATCATCCCTCTAGCATTTCTTGCATTGTTGCTTGGTAGTAATAAACTCCTTTAGTTTTTTTTTTTTTTTTTTTGCCTGTGAAGCTACTGATTTCTCCTTAAATTTTGAATGATAACCTTGCTGGATAGAGTATTCTTAGATTCAGTCCCTTTCTTTGCATCGCTTTGTATACTTCCTTCCATTCCTTTCTGGCCTGATGTGTTTCTGATGAGAAATCATTTGATAATGGGAGATCCCTTGTAGGTAACTTTCTGTCTCTCTCTGACAGCCTTTAAGATTCTGTCTTTGTTGTTAACATTTGCCATAATAATTACAATAATTGCCATAATGTCTTGGTGTGGATCTTTTCATGTTCATCTTTTTTAGTACTCTCTGTGCTTGTGTGACTTTTTCTTCCCCACATCAAGGAAGTTTTCTGACATTATTTCTTCAAATAGATTTTCTAACCCTTCCTCCTCTGCTTACTGTTCTGACACCCCTATATATGTATGTTGCTTCATTTCATGTTGTCCCAAAACTCTCTTACACTCTCCTCCTGTCCTTTGATTTTTTTCTCCAATCGTAATTCAGATTCGGTGTGTTTTGCTTCTCGGTCTTCCAATTTCCTAATTCGGCCCTCTGCTTTTCCTAGTCTACTGTTGAAAGCTTCCATGTTGCTTTTTATTGTAGCTATACCACTGTTTATTTCCTCCTGATTCTTACATAGGTTGTTGATTTTCTCATCCATCCAGTTTATGAACTGTATGACCATTAATCTGAATTCATTTTCTGACATATTGCTTGCCTCTATTTCATTTAGTTCCTTTTCTGGCAATCTCTCCTTTTCTTTCCTTTGGGGGTTGGTCTTCTGTCTCCCCATTTTTGTCCTCACTGAAGGATCTAGGTGTCGAGTTGCATGGAGCCTGTGGCTGTAGCAGTGGTCTTGGTGGCCGGTTGCTTGGAAGCGGGTGGTGGCTGCTCCTCAGGCAGTCACAGGGTGGCTGCTCCTCTGGCGGTCTCAGGGTGGTGCTCCTTGTGAATTATTAGGGAAGCTGATTGTGAAACTCAACTCCAATCATGATGCGCAAGCTACTGTGCAGGTGCTGACCACGCAAACTGGAATTCACTAGCAGTGTTTCGTTCTGCCAAGATCTCCCTTTGGAAATGTTTTCTGTGAAGCTTATTGGTTCTTGCTCTGATGTGGTCTGAAGTTGGGTGTGTTTGCTGTGGGGTCTTTAGAGGGACTTCGGTGCAGGTCAGTGTCAGATGCTGTTTGTTCCTGGCCCTTGTCAACCTCTTTTGAGGTACTAGTTATCCACTATTTGTGGCTGCTTCTCCTGGAGTTGTGTTCATGCAAAAAGGGCCAATTTGTGCACCAAAGACAGCTTTTATTGGCACTGGACCCAGGGACAGATCAGCAAAAGTCCCAAGGCATCCTGAGATCTGCATCTACCTGCCTTCATCTGTGGGATGCCTGTTTGGCTCAGTCACTGAAAGAGCCTCTGGTAGAGTTAGAAGAGTGGGACTAGTGGATGTCCTATGAGTGGAAGGTGCCAGTCAAGCTTAGGGGAAGGTGCTGGGTGTGGTTCCTATCTTAGAACCACACAACTCAGTCTGTCCCAGATTTTGCCCCAAGCTTGGCAGGGTGAAGCCACTAGGAATTTGGGGAGAGGTGGAGATTCTAAAACCTAGGGTTTGGGTCTACCAGAAGCTGGGAAGGTGGTTCCATCAAATCTACCAGTCAAGTTTACGGGAAAGTGGCCCCCTTCTCAAAACCGGACAATTCGGTCACTACAATCCCCTGAGTCAACCCAGACTTGTACACCTTGGCTAAGGCAGGCAACTTCTCAGTAGGGCCTTTGTTCTCCAGGGTGGGGCTAGAAGGAGTCCAGAGGATAGGGAAATTGTTTTCTCCCAAGCTGATGCCACACTGAGGTGAGTCATCCACCAAAGCAGATGATGTCTAAAGTGAGTTCCTACTCAGCACAGGGGCCCTGGTGGCTGTCCCTCCAGCTCCCTCCCTATGGCCATAACCCTCAGACTCTCCTTAGGTAAATCTAGTTTGCTCTGCCCTTCTTCCCTGGATGGAGCTCTGGGTTAGTTGTTGCAAATGAAATTTTTAAGAGTGTGTCTATGTATACTGCACATTCTGTCTCTTTTTAGTGGAGAGAAACCTGTTGCTTTTCAGTCAGGTGTTATATAGGTGCCTCTTCCTGGTTCTGGAGCTCTGGACTAGGCAACCTGGCTTCTGGTTTAGACCCCATGCTTCTCAGGGGAAACTTCCCTCCCCACACCCCACCCTAAGCTGAGATATTCCTCTGGAACTTCAGATCCCACCCATGGGAGTGGGGCCAGCCCTTTTGATATCTCTGTCCTTCCTACCAGTCTTGATGTGGCTTCTTTTGTAAATCCTTAGTTCTATGATTCCAAAATATGTAATATTAAGGACAAGTGCTTACAATATGATATTAAGTAAAAAACAAAACACAAAGTTCAACACTGCATCAATAGATTTTTTAAATTGTATAAATAGTATCACTTCAACTAAATATGAATATCTGTAATCTCTACATTGTAAGTATATATGTGCAGATATGTGTATTTGTTTATAAGAAAAGATGATATCAAAATGGGTGTGTGTGGGTGGATGGGGAATGATTAACTGAGGAACTTATATGCATGTATACATAGCCTCTGGATACAGACAGTGGAGTGGTGAAAGCCTGGGAGGGGCGGGTGCAAAGTAGAGGGAGTTAATGGGATAAAAAAGAGGGAACATCTGTAATACTTTCAACAATAAACATAAATTTAGAGAATCGAAGATGGTGGCATAGGTAAACACCGGAGACTGCCACCGCAAACAACCACTTCAAAAATACAACTAAAAGACGGAACGGACATCAACCAGAATGACAGGAAGGCTGGCTGAGGAGAGACTCTTCAACTAGAAGGAAAAACAACAGTATTACGAGGCTCAAAAGAGGCGCAGTGTGGAAAATTTAAAGGTACGGTGGTGCGCGCACAAAGCGGGCTGGTGGCTGAGGGCGCGGTTGTCGTTTTCAATCAGGAGGGAGTCTCAGACTCTGGGCTCCAGATCCGGGCGAGTCTCTAGGGACCCAGACTCAAACGGGAGAAGCGGGACTGTCTGGCTACGGTCCCTCTGAGGTTTGCAGCGGTTGCTGGGACAGAGAGGCGGAGCCCCTGGGGACGGACTGAGAGCAGCCATAGCTGCTCCCTCCACCCACCCTGTTGAGCCCGCCCCGCCCAAGCCCTGCGCAGAGCCATTTGCCGGATCACCTCAGGCAAAGGCTAGATTAGCACCTCCCCAGAGGACTGAAGTTTTCCCACAGCTGATTCTCACAGCCAGCCGGCCTGGTGGTCAAATCCCTCTAGTATTAACTACAACAATTAAGGCTTAACTAGAACAAGACTGTGCACAAAGACCACAAGGGGGTGCACCAAGAAAGCATAAAAGATGCGGAGACAAAAAAACATGACAGAAATGGAGGATATGGAGCTAAAAATCGCAATTTTGAGGGCTTGCAATAAACTTGAGCAGAGCCTCACGAAAACTAATGAGACCCTCGATGCTACGACAAAGAAATTAGAAAGTAAGCATACACGGACTGAAATAAAGAATATTATACCTAATAGCAGACCAGAGGAGCACAAGAATCAAACCAAAGATTTGAAAGCAAAAAACACCCAACTGGAAAAGCAAAATGAAAAAAGAATCCGAAAGTGTGAAGATAGTGTAAGGAGCCTATGGGACAGCTTCAAGCGGACTAATATCAGAATAATAGGAGTGCCAGAAGATGAGAGACAGCAAGATATTGAAAACCTATTTGAAAAAATAATGGCAGAAAACTTCCCCCACCTGGTGAAAGAAATGGACTTACAGGTCCAAGAAGCACAGAGAACCCCAAACAAAAGGAATCCAAAGAGGACCACACCAAGACACATCATCATTAAAATGCCAAGAGCAAAAGACAAAGGGAGAATCTTAAAAGCAGCAAGAGAAAGAGGCTCAATTACCTACAAGGGAATACCCATACGACTGTCAGCTGATTTCTCAACAGAAACTTTGCAGGCCAGAAGGGAATGGCAAGAAATATTCAAAGTGCTGAATACCAAGAACCTACAACCAAGATTACTTTATCCAGCAAAGCTATCATTCAGAATTGAAGGTCAGATAAAGAGCTTCACAGATAAGGAAAAGCTAAAGGAGTTCATCACCACCAAACCAGTATTATACGAAATGCTGAACAGTATCCTTTAAGAAGAGGAAGAAGAAAAAGGTAAAGATACAAATTGTGAACAACAAACATGCATCTATCAACTAGTGAATCTAAAAATCAAGTGAATAAGTAATCTGATGAACAGAATGAACTGGTGATTATAATGAATCAGGGACATAGAAAGGGAATGGACAGACTATTCTTGGGGGGGAAAGGGGAATGGGAGATGCGGGAAGAGACTGGACAAAAATCGTGCACCTATGGATGAGGACAGTGGGTGGGGAGTGAGGGCGGAGGGTGGGGCGGGAACTGGAAGGAGGGGAGTTATAGGGAGGGGGTGAAAGAGGAACAAATGTAATCTGAACAGTAAAGATTTAATTAAAAAAAATAAATAAAAATCCACTTTTCCTTAAAAAAAATAAAAATTAAAAAAAATAAACATAAATTTAAAAAAAAACAATGAAAAATAATTTTTTAAAATGGCAACATGGTATTCTCCAGTGGTAGGATCCTGAATGCTTATTTTCCAAATTAGCATTTATTACTATTGTAATTTAGAATGCAAGGTAGTGTGTAGCATTTTAGAGAAGTTTTAATTTTTTGAGACATAAAAAGTCCAGATGGGCTAACAATCTATAGTATCACTCCAGTCAGATTTTGAAGGATGAATGGGCATTTTCCAAGTAGACAAGAGAACAACTGTATTTAGGTAGGTGGAGTGCAAGAAGTCACCCATTGTCTTCACTATCAGGGAAGTGAAAACAAGGATCCCAGAATGCTGGTGAACCTTGAACCCATGGCAAGGGCCGGAGTTATGCACCGATCATCTAGTCCAGACAATGAGAGCTTAAGTTATTTCCTGATCAAATAGTCTCAGAGTAAATCCTTTTAATATTTACTGACCTTTAAGATAGTCTGTCTGTTACCTTAACTCTGTATCTCATTTGCCCATTTGCAAGTTGACCTTTAACATCCTTTCCAATGCTGCCATCAATTTTTACATGTTCTTAACCGTGACAGATGAGATAAAGCAAATGTGAATACCCCTAAATATCAATATGAAGCCAGCTTTCTCAAACACTAGAAAAAATTCACTCTAGACCTGTGGTTCTCAACCTTGGCTGCACATTAGAATCACCTGAGTATCTCTTTAAAATCCTGATTCCTGGGCCTCATCCTCCAGAAATTCTGTTTCTTTGTTATGGGTTGGGGCCACAACATTAGTAACAAAGAAACAGAATTTCTGGAGGATGAAGCCCAGAAATCAGGATTTTAAAAAGATTCCCAGGTGATTCTAATGTGCAGCCAAGGTTGAAAACCACTGCTCTAGACAAAATGTTTATAGGTCTAGAAATGCATCACATTTTAGTCACTTAAAAGATGTCTTATGACCTAACCGGTTTGGCTCAGTGGATAGAGCGTCGGCCTGCGGACTGAAGGGTCCCAGGTTCTATTCCAGTCAAAGGCATGTACCTTGGTTGCAGGCACATCCCCAGTAGAAGGTGTGCAGGAGGCAGCTGATTGATGTTTCTCTCTCATCGATGTTTCTAGCTCTCTATCCCTCTCCCTTCCTCTCTGTAAAAAATCAATAAAATATATTTTTTTAAAAAAAGATGTCTTATTATATCACAGTGAAAGTTTTGTCTTCTCTCTAGACTAGATTAGTGAGCTACATCATTAGATTTCTTATTATAATCATGACCTATACATAAGACATCTGAGAAATTATTGTAATATTATTTGCAATAATGTAAACAAAGCTGATAACAATATCTAAATATTCATCGACATTTTACTGAGATTCTAGCCTTAAAGTAATAAATGCACTACCTCCTTAGATAAATCAGTGTGTGAACTATGAGATGCACTTCAGCAATTATTAAAAGCAAATAAAACATTAAGCACTGAACCACATGCAAAGATAGGTTCTCACATCCCCCAACCAAAAAAACAACAACAAAAAAAAACCTGTGACCTTCCCTTTGTGAGCCAGCTCTGGTTTTTAAGGGTTAAAATAAATTCAAATGATGAAAATAAATTCAACATAATATAAAGTCACAATAAATACTAAAATAGTTAAAATATTCTTTAAAAACTAGCTAAATAATAGTTTCTCCTACAATATTCCAAATACTTTAATCCATGTGAGACATATAAAGTTTGAGTGATTCCTAGGACCAGGTATAGAAACCAATTACCTAAATTGACTACACACATTGATATCATTTAGGCAAAGATTATAAAACAATTTTATCTTCTTTGAAGTGGCAGTACTTGTTTTGTCAAGAAAATCAGTGCTGAGAGATTAAAAAATGGCAGCAGAGTAGGAGGATGCTGCATGGACATGCTCCCAGGAACAAGCTGGAATTACAACTGAAATTCAGAAAGGCTTCCTGAATAATCAACGGAAAACTCACAGGAGAGAACCCTGATACCCAAGGACCGCAGAGAGACTAGTAGGAGAGGTGAAGGCATGAAAGGGCTGGCTGGGCACCCACAAAGAGCAACTGAAGTCCTGGAGAGATATTTCAACTTGGGGTTGGGGGTGGGGGGGTTGGGTGTGCCACTGAGAACTCTGGGATCTAATCCCCAAGCTGGGCTCCCCAGCAGAGAGCACCAAACAGAGGAGGGTACCCACATAACATCTAGCTGTGAAAAGCAGTGGGGTGCTGTCTGCCAGGGAGTGACAGCTGAAAGTTTGGGCACATTCTTTAAGGGCCAATGCACAAAGTTCCCTGTGGAGCCACCCACCTTATGCTCTGGCAGAGGGAGGGTGAAGTGGAGTGGAGCTGTGAGAGCAAAACCCAGGACTGGGGTCTCGGGGGATAGAGCTCAGAAGGCAGACACCCTAAGTTTCCTGGGCTGAGTCATTCCCTCACACAGCAGAGGACATTTTTCCCACACAAACATTTGACTGGCCCGGGGGGAAGACACCCTATTGGAAAACACCTTGTCCTTGAGGCCACTTAAGAGATTAAAAGTAACAATTAGCCTCCAGGCAGAAGCAACTGCCCCACCCTGTTGAAAAAAAACTCCCACCACATCTGAGGATGATTGCCTGGGGGCAATTCAAGTCATAATCCTATTAGTCTGTAGACCAGTGGTTTTCAACCTTGGCTGCACATTAGAATCACCTGGGAATCGTTTTAAAATCCTGATTCCTGGGCCTCATCCTCCAGAAATTCTGTTTCTCTGTTATGGGTTGGGCCACAACATTAGTAACAAAGAAACAGAATTTCTGGAGGATGAAGCCCAGAAATCAGGATTTTAAAAAGATTCCCAGGTGATTCTAAGCGCAGCCAAGGTTGAGAACCACTGCTGTAGACAGAGGTGGTCTCTGTAGGCTTTGAGTCTTTTCCTGATCCAATTAGTCAGAAACAGCCTTTAACACTGTCCGGCACTAGAGATTGAGAGGTGTGAGGATCTACTTAATACCTAGTTACAAACCCAAACCGACAACCAAAATAAAGATACAAAGAAACAACCCCCAAATGAAAGAACTAGTGAATTCTTCAGAAGAAGAGATAAATGAAGCAGAGATAAGAAATTTATCTGAAACAGAGTTCAGAGTAATGATGGTAAAAATGCTCAACAGTATGAAAAAAGATATAGTAACTATGAAAAAAGAACAGTCTGAGATAAAGAATGATATAACACAAATAAAGAACATATTGGAAGGAATACACAGCAGATTAGGGGAGGCTGAGGATTGAATCAGTGAATTAGAAGAGAATTGAAAATATCACTCAATTAGAGAACCAAAAAGAAAAAACAATTTAAAAAAAGGAGGACAGCTTAAGGGAGCTGTGGGACAATGTGAAATGTAACAATATTAGAATAGTAGGTGTGCCAAAAGAGGCAGAAAAGGAGAAAGGAATAGAGAAGGTATTTGAAGATATAATGGTAGAAAACTTACCTAACCTGGTAAAGGAAAAAGTCACACAAGTTCAGGGGGCACAGAGAAACCCAAACAAGAAGAACCTAAACAGACCCATGCCCAGACACATCATAATTAAAATGCCAAAAATTAGGGACAAAGAGAGAATCTTAAAAGCAGCAAGAGAAAAGAAAACTGTTACCTACAAAGGAGTTCCCATAAGGCTGACACCTGATTTTTCATCAGAAACTCTACAGGCCAGTAGGAAATGGCATGAAATACTCAAGGTAATGGAAAGCAAGGATCTGAGACCAAGATTACTATATCCAGCAAGGCTATCATTCAAAATAGATGGTCAAATAAAAAGCTTCCTAGACACACACACACACACACACACACACACACACACACACAAGACTAAAGGACTTCATCACCACTGAGACATCAAGATAGCATTATAAGAAATGCTAAAGGGATTGCTGTAAGGGATTCCTGAGAAGAAGAAACAGAGAGAGAAACCTAGCCATACTGAATTAAAATGGCTCTGAATAAGTACCTCTCAATAATAACTCTAAATGTAAATGGATTAAATGTTCCAATCAAAAGGTGTAGGGTAGCTGAATGGATAGAAAAACGTGACCCAACTACATGCTGTCTACAAGAGACCCACCTCAGAACAAAACATACACACAGGATGAAAGTGAAGGGATGGAAAAAAAATTTCCATGAAAATGGAAAAGAAAAAAAAGCTGGAGTAGCAATACTCATATCCAACAAAATAGACTTTAAAAGCATCATGCTAAGTGAAATAAGCCAGTCAGAGAAAGATAAATATCATATGACCTCACTCATTTGTGGAATACAATGAATAACATAATCTGATGAATAGAAATAGAGCCTAAGGGGGGAAAATATTATAGAATATAATAAAAGTAATCCTGTTATTTGCAGATTTTTAATATTTCCTACAACTTTTGTGATATCATACTATGTTAGTACAGTTTTGGTAATATTATTATACTTAAAATCCTTTTATTCTTGAAATATTAATGTTTATTGCATTTAATATGATTATATGTAAGGACATTTTTCTTGAATAATTGGTGTTTATTGTATGTAACATCATATTTAAAATCATTTTTCTTAAGATATTAATATTTATTGCATGTAACATTATTATATTTAAGATCATTTTTCTTGAAATATTAAGGTTTATTGCATGTAACATTAAAAAAAAAAATGAGGAGTTAAAATCACAGCCTGACTCTACCCAGTGAGTGAGTTTGACCATAGGACTGTGTTTTCAGACTTTTAGGCTAATGATTGCTTTTTCTGATACTGGGTCTCTTTCTATGGAGAACAGTAAATCTCTTAGGCAATCTCAGAAGGCACCAGAGGATAGGAAGGGACTGAAAGTGAGCCAGAGAAAGGGGCAGTGTTAGTTGGAAGTAACAGGTAGTGCTTTAGAACAGAACTGAACGTGAGATAACCTAGGGCATGGGGTAGGGATAAAGGATGTGATAATAGCAGAAATTTGTATGTGTTGGACTCTTAGCAAGCACTGACTGATACAGTCTATGTCTAAAAGGGAGATTCCCACTTAGAAAAGGCAAATTCAGACAAAATCCTCTGTTAAACTAAATGAGCCCCCACCAAAGTCTATCATATTCTCAGATATTGTTAGAGATTCTTATACAAAATCCATGATAAGGCCCATTAATATATATATATATATATATATATATATATATATATATATATATATATATTAGAGGCCCGGTGCACAAAAATTTGTGCACTCGGGAGGGAAGGGGGTGTCCCTCAGCCCGGCCTGTGCCCTCTCGCAGTCTGGGACCCCTCGGGAGATAACGACCTCCTGGTTTAGGCCTTCTCCTGGGTGGCAGAGGGCAGGCCCAATCCCTAGGTGCATCCCCTGATCGGGCTCAGAGCAGGGCTAATTGGGGAGTTGGGGAGCCGCCCCCTGTCATGCACAGAGCAGGGCGGATCTGGAGGTTGTGATGCCACCCTCAGTCACGCTCAGGGTAGGGCCGATTGGGGGGTTAGGGCACTGCCCCCTGTCACACTCAAGGCAGGGTCAATGGGGAGGTTGCGGCGCCACCCCCTGTCACGCACAGAGCAGGGCCCATCAGGGGGTTGGGGAGCTTCCTCCTGTCATGCACAGAGCAGGGCCGATCAGGGGGTTGAGGAGCTCCCCCCGTCACTCACAGAGTAGGGCCGATAGGGGAGTTAGGGCACCGCCCCCTGTCACACAGAGAGCAGGGCAGATCAGGGGGTTGGGGCTCCGTAGCCTGTCATGCACAGAGCAGGGCCAATCAGGGGGTTGGGGAGCTCCCCCCTGTCACACAGAGAGCAGGGCGGATCATGGGATTGGGGCACCGCCACTCTCACACTCAGGGCAGGGCCGATGGGGAGGTTATGGCTCTACCCTGTCACACACAGAGCAGGGCTGATCAGGGGGTTTGGGCGCTGACCCCTGTCACACTGATCCGGTGCCAGGAGGCCTCGCGGCTCTGCTGATCCCGATGCTGGGAGGCATATTACCCTTTTACTATATAGGATAGAGGCCTGGAGGCCAGCTGGTTTGCCCTGAAGTGTGTCCTGGATCAAGGTGGGGGTCCCCACTGGGGTGCCTGGCCAGTCTGGTTGAGGGGCTGAGGGCTGCTTTCAGGCTGGCGATTGACTGAAGCTCCCAACCACTCCTTTTTTCTTTTATTCTGGGACAGCTTTAGCTCTGGCTCTAGCTCTGAGGCTTCCACTGCTGAAAGCTGGTATCTGGTTTGTTTGGGTTCTATAATCGAAACAATGTATAACTCCAGCTCTGTGATCCCGGCAGCTGAAAGCTGGTTTCTGGGGTTTTGTTTAGCTTCTATATTTGTTACAATGTTTCAAACTGCCAGGTCAGAGGCCGGCAGCAGCAGGCGGGGAACGTTGGAGTCTGCCAGTCACTGGAGCAAGCAAGCCTCCCTGTTCACTTCAGTGCATGGCTGCCGGCTGCCAATTTGATTGTCAGTTAATTTGCATATACTCACTGATTAGCCAATGAAAAGGGTAGCGGTCATACGCTAATTACCATGTTTCTCTTTTATTAGTGTAGATATATATATATGAAATTTTAGAGAGGGAGAGGGAGAGAGAGATAGAAGCATCAATGATGAGAGAGAGTAATTGAATGGCTGCCTCCTGCACATCCCCTACTGGGGAGTGATTGAGCCTACAGCCAGGGCATGTACCCTGACTGGGAATCGAACTGTGATCTCCTGGTTTATGGGTTGATGTTCAACCATTGAGATACACCGGTGCAGCAAGGCCCATTTTTAACATGTACCATAGGTGATTCTATTGATGTGGTCCACACACTTTGACAACCCACACTTTAAGAAACACAGTTTTATGAATAGTTTATTTTATCTTTTTTCTATGAATTTTTTATAATTAAATATTCTGCTTTTAAAGTAAAAATAGATGTTTTTTGAGAAATAAAGATAATTTTTTAAAAATATGTTTTTATTGACTTGAGAGAAAGAGGAAGGGAGAGGCATAGAGAGATATAAACAGTCTACATTATTTTTAAAAAATACTTACTAAACAATATATTTGATAAAAAAAGAAAGAAAATCACTATGCCAATAGAAAACTTTAAAAGTAATTTAGAAACGTGGTATCTTTATTAGTAAATAGTTATCTCTTCATTTTATGGCTTGATCATATCCTAATTACAGATACATGACAAAGAAAGTCAATGGTATTTTCCAAGCACAAATCTATTTAATATCCCCCCACCCAGGATTTAAGAATAATCCAATTTCCAACTACTTGCCACTAGTATAAACAAAAATTACCCCAAGACATTTATGGGCATATTGAAATCTCTACTGAAACAAACAACCAGAAAGAACAAATTAGGTGCTGAAGAGTCAAACACTTAAAAAAAATACTAATTTTTTTTCACTCACCACCAAAGCTAGGTCTAGCACAATAAACTATCATTTTAATCTTACTGTGCTTATAGGGAATTGAAAACTTTTATTTCCAAAACATATAGGAAAGTGAAAACTTTAAAGGAATGTGTCTAGCTTAGATATGTGATAAAATTTTTAAATCATAACACCTAATTTCAAGCAAAAAGATTTCAGAGATTCCATGATTGAATAATCAATTGCAGAGCTTTCAATGTAAACACATTAAAAATTTCTTTGTTTTCTAGATTTTTAAAGACAAATAAAAATATAATGGTTTATACTAGAAAACATCAAAAATTGTTTCTTTATATTGATTGATTAAAGTCTGTTAACATCAAACTGTAGCCATCAGTTTTTTCTTTGTGTTGCAGAATTTAAAAATGCCTGAGAAACTTGGTCAAATAAACAGTAAAATTACATCCATGTATTAGTATTTTTACAAGGCAAAATAATGATATCCTATTTCCATGATGAGGCTAGCAGTAATCTAAATAACTTTGGGCTTGATTCATGAAATACAAAAATACTTATACAGGAAGGGGGCATTTTTTTTCTGCATTTTCTATATGCACAAGTCATGGTCTGTATTCAATTTCCAATTCAAAAAGAAAAGTTGCAGATTTACAGAGGCAGGTTTTTGTGTGAGTGCACAGTTCCAAAGTGAGAAATAAATAAGCCTGTAGAGAACTTGGGCCTGTTAGCAGAGTGTTAAAAGGATTGCAGGCTGAACCCCAGGCAAGAAAATCTCATCCCAATAAATTATTGCCAAAATGTTAGCAAGTACCGCATTGTCACATTCAGGCAGCAGGGACATAATAGTGACAGAGAAGAAAACTGCCACATAAATCACTTTAAAATAGCCCTTTGCTCAGTATAGGGGAGAAACTTCTATCCTCAGCTGAATCTCATCTCCCACCTTTTCATCTCTATGATAAAATGGCAACTGTCCAAATCACTGAAAGTAATTTAAAATAAATCCCTGGAGACACTGCTGCCAAACTTAGCAAAGCCTTTCGTGATTAAGAAGAAAATAAATACAGAATGTGTAAGAAAAACTCTTTCCAGAAATGGTCTCCCTTTTAAATCTGAATTGATAAAGTAAATCATAGGTTTTTAACTAAATCAAAGGGTATACAAAATTGTTTTCTCTTAATTTTTCTTGGGAAATATATCTTTTATAAAGTATAGAAATACAAAGAAATATATTATACAAACAAAATAACTTGGCATTGTCAGGGGCATTTCCAGAGGTTAATGCATTTGATTCATTTGTTCTCAGGAATTTATGTACATTTGTAAAAGCCAATTTTAAGCATTCAATGACATCTGAAGTTATATTTTAAAAAAACAGTTAGTAGAAAAAAATATCTATTGTCTATCTTTGAATAAAAATAGACTTTGTAATTAATGATCATGAGAAGTCATTCTAATAGCAAATAAAGTAAATTAGCATTATTTATAATCAAAAATTATAAAAATAAATTAGGCTATATTTGTTTTTAAATACATATTTATATATTTATACAAATAAACTAGGTGTCAATAATAGAATTAATCAATTTTATTTTGACATAAAGTATTTTAAAACACTGTCATAACTCCATTGTTTCACATGTTTTTAAATAAATCATTTTTGTTGCTTCTTCCTATCCTTTAAACTTCCAGGAAATCTTAGCTACTTCATAGGTGCATCCTGCGAAAATTTTTTATCTTCAACTTTATATGGTTTCTCTTTAATCATTTCTTGAAAATAACTGGAGAATAAACCTAGGCATTCAAGATAATTTCATTAATTCTGTGAAAACTATTGCATAATAACACAGACATCAGGTAACTTCCCTTGTCAATTTTGAAACCAGTGTTACTGTTACTGTCTTAAACGTAGCATCCTTCTTTAAACTGAAGGGAGAAGAAACCAACTTGAAATTTAGACAATTAACCAAATTACCAAAACTAGCATAGCAACACTTAATAAGGAAAATCATTAACAATTTTCCAACTGGAGCCCCTGTTCAAATACCTTGGACACCTTGTTAGCACAGAATGAGGTGTTCAATCAGGAGACTGAAAATTGGAAGTACCAGGGCACAGTTTTGAGTGGTGATTACAAGGGCGAGAGGGTGAGTGCCAAAGTAACAGTCTTCTGCCCTGCAGGAAGCTGAGAAACCTTCAAGTCTACATTTGTAAATCAGGCCTGATGATTACAGCAGTCACAAGCAAAGTACATATGAAACAATTATTCGTACCATTCTTTCACTGTTTTAATTTGCTCTTAAGATGATTCTCAGAGTCACTGGCATTTTGTTTATAAATGTGAGCATGCTATAGGATCTTTCATGCCACTATAAGCAAAGGAGAAACTAAAGGAATCATTTCAAAGGGCATTCTTTTTTTTCTCATGAGTTATATTATTCAGGGTTGCTATATCTTAAAATGTACAAAGCAGTCTGCAGGAGTTTGTTTTATGTATTTTAGTTATTGACTATTTTTCAAACAAAATATGTTTGATTTCTAATTTTTCTATTATTGCTTTCTATTTAAATGAAATGACTGAGACATTGACACTCTTGCATTACATTAATGAGGAGTAACATTTTTCCTGTTTTTAGCTATCTTAATCTGCTCCTTGCCAACTAACAACTCACAAATAATTTACTACAAGATTTTTACTTTAGGCCTCATCAAACCTGTGTGTAAAAGAATAGATTTAAACAATATCAGTTGTAAAATAAGTATTATTTTTAACTGAAAAAGTTGCACTGGGGGAAAAAAAGCACAAAACTAAACAGAAAACTAAGCCTTTTAAATGGCATACAATGGATTAATTTTATTATCAAACACATTTTTTACCAACTTGATTATTGAGAGAAATTAAACCTCAGATGTCATAAAACGAATTATATTTTATAGTTAGAAAAAGGACTTGCAAATATATAGTTAAAATATTTATTCTATGTTGTACAAAATTTTAAAATGTATAACGTGTATAACTTTTTTGCTTCTTAATTATCCAGGGGATACTATTCTAATTGTATTGGGGATAGTTTTGCTACTTAATCATAGATGAAGGTCCACATATGAGAAAATGGATTGTATTTAATATGTTTTTATAATTTCATAAACAACGTAATTATGACTTAATCTAAAAATATTTCAAAAGAATTTAATTTTATTTCATTTCCTGAAAACATAATTAATATGTAATATCTTAAGTTTGCATTTTTATTCAAATACCAAGATTTATAAAATGTTTTTACATAGCTTTGAATCCATTTCTGAAATTGAGAACATTTCAATGTCTTGTTTATATAAGTAAGAAAGAAAAATAATATAATTTTAACTACTTATAACTGATTTCTGAAAAGCTATTAAATTATATGATTAAGTTTATTTTTAAAATAGGTTTATGTATTTTCCTAGAGAGCTTTCCATTTCCTTGTCACTATTATTTCTGTCATTCTATTTGCTGAGTGGTACAATATTGAGTTTTTCAATTTTGATTTCCCATACTAAAGCAATGGTTTAAAATATTGTAAAATCATACGAGAGACTACTGTGTAATTTTGTAATGGATCATAATTAAATCATTTGTTCCCAAACCCACAGTGATTATTGTTAAAATGCTCCTTTTCTCAACCAGTAATACCTTTTTTTCTCATGTTATCCAAATTTAGAGGGCGCTATTGTTCATATATTTTCAAAGTGTTTCATAATGAAAAAGACATGCAACTAATAGTTTATTATTTGTTTTTAAAAACCTGCCTATAAATTACAAAAGAAATAGCAAGATATAAAGCCTGAATTTAAAGTAACTAAAATCTGCTTATGTAATAAATCATTAAAGTTGTTGTATTTTTATTAAATATATATATATTTCTTCCTGAGTTCTATTTTATCTTTAATTCATTTTAAACATTCTAATTACTAAATTTTCTAAAACCATTTCAATTTTTTGATACTATAACTATGTAAGAAAATCAGTCTTGTACTTAGGAGATGCATACAGAAAAATGTAGGGGTGTCATTTTCAAATGGAAAGAAAATAAGGTAAATATGGCAAAAATGTTAATTGTTGATTATGGGTGAGGGACATACAAATGTTTTTTATATTGTTTTTAACTTTTTCTATGTGTGCAATTTATCAAATTAAAAACTGGGAGGAGTATTCTGCTAACAGTACATTTTAAATTTCCATGGTTATTTTAATTTTCTAGGTGAATATATATTTTAATCAATATTTCACTGTGCATGCTAGCTTCTTTATGGTTAGCTTTAAATGTACTATTTATTTTAATTGAAATTTAACAGGGAAAATTTTTTAAATAAAAATTTCTATTCACTCTTATCTTTACAAAATGTTTAAAGAGTACTAAAAAATAGTGAATTCTGTTTTTTAAACATGTTTCCAATATGATGAAATCATATGAGCTCACTTCTCTTCTTTTGTTCTTTGACATTATGGTTAATGCAAAAAAAATTAAAATAGAGTAAAAAAGCTAAAAAAAATTATAGTAAATCTTGTTCTAAATGCAAAATTCAGGTAAGATATTTTATAAAACAAAATTTTAAAATCTAAAAATTTTGGTGCATCTCTGTACTGAAAACATTGAATAAACACTGTTTAAAACTAGCCATCACCCTGCCATGAGTGATGCTGCATGAGTGTCACAATTCTACACTTAAAATGCATTAACTTAGAAAACTCAAACCAGACACTAAAACAAGGTTATATTCTAATGTAGTTTTTATCTTTAGTTCTTTACATTTAATTTAATACTTATAATAAAACACTTCAAAAACTTTAGTTCTGTGTACATTTAATACATCTAAATGTATTTTTAAAATGTGATATATGTTGAATTAGAGTTAATAAGATTATATTCTCTCTAGTGAAATAAATTACATTTGAGATCACCCAGATTTTGACAGAATATTTCTTTTTCATTTATATAATCAGGCACCATTGAAGCAGCAATAATACCTCTCTTTTTGTTTTTTAACTCTAACTTGCAGAAAGAAACGGAGAGAATGTTAGTGACTCATACTATGAACATACATTCTATGCATAGCCATGAAACTAATTCACTAGGAAAACACAAATAGAGCTTAAATAAAAGTTTTCATTTAGCTCAGGCATCACTTTACTACTGCAAGTATTTTAAAACTAAACCAATCATGGCAGAAAACAAGAGAAGAAAAATTAGTTCACAAAATGGCTCATAACTTGCCTTTTGAATAAGGTATCTGAAACTTTGTTTGGTTAAACTGCATCTAATCTAGCACAAGTAGGTATTGCCTGATTTTTATGGTATTAATGAACATTCAAGAAGTTTTCCACCTTAAAAACAAGGAGATGGGGCAGGGGGCTGTGTAGGGGGAGGGCTGATCCCTAACTGAGTAACAGTTTCCTTTTATGATTGGCAAGTGCTTTGGGACCAAGATACCCCCCAGCCTGACTGCCCAGGACTCTGAGATGCAGTTCAGCCCTGTCTTTGTGTCAAATCACTGTCATCAGAACAATGGCTCATATTACATGAAAATCTTGTGCAAATGAGCCATAATGGGAGTGAATGACATCTCCTAAGACCATGCAGCAGGGTCCTCCTTTGATCTGAAATACTGTTAATCTTTCGCATACATTGCACCCTAAGTACACTTGGCAAATCCTATATAAGAAAGTCCCTATAGTGCAGATCTAGAGATAAACAAGCTGCAAGTGAAAGACATACCAATAAAAAGTTTCATATTGGTCATGGATTTCCATTTTTTATCTTTTTCTAATTTTGTATTGCTGTTGCTGTTGTTTTGGTAGCTGTCATTTTTGTTTATTCTTTTACAGAATATTTATACTGTATACTTTCTTATTTTAAAATCTTGGTTACATTTTCTTCACATATATTGGGTTGAATTTTAAATAGCTGATGTTAGAAATTATTTTGAAAAAAACTTCCAAGATTTGAGAATGTATGAAATGCCTTATTTCATAGACTTTTGTCATTAATCATAGTGGACTCAGACTGATGATTTATATGATGTTGTGCCAAAACAGGAGAGAGAGAGAGGGAGTGGGGGAGAGGAGAGGGGAGAGAAGGGGAGTAGAGGAGAGGGGAGGGGAGGGGAGGGGAGGGGAGGAAACTTTTAAGAGTGATGTTTTCTAGTGTAAGAAACAAATAATTTAGGTGTTTCTATTTCTAAGGTGGTTTAAATAACCACTGCAATATCTCACAAGGAGCTGTAGATCGCCCTGGAGATAACAAAAGGTATTTTCTTTTGCTCTCTAATATCAAAATTAAATTGTTTGGTTAGGTAGCCAAATATGTGAGGCACATGTAGACTAACACAAGCTGAGTCAATCATGGTAATTCAGAGCTGGTAGGAAATATGCCTCATCAGTTGTGCTTTGCTTTTGAAGTGTTGCCTAAAAATCAGCTTTGGGCTTCAAAGACAGAAGGATTATAGCTTTTACCCAGCAATTAATATGGCTGGAATTCAAAATGTCAGCATCTAACCACCATCCTGGCTGGACAGTAGCATAACAGGAATTCCTTCTCTTCCAAGACTTGGAGTAAATCATAAAAATGAATAAATAAGCAGTGAAATATTATTAACATGTGGCAGGAAATAAGAGGGGAAAAATAAACCCTGCCTATTTTTTTCAGAAAAGCCCTCCCAAAAAACTGATGTCCTCAGACCTTTCACCAGTCTTCCCCATCCAGATAATTTTAATTTCCCACCAACTGTTAGGCAGAAAGGCATGCTATCAAAGAGAAAGCTATTTCATTTGCCTTATAACACAGATCAGATGACAGACTCTCTAAGTCCCTCCTCTCTCAGAGTTCAAGAGTTCAAACATGGTCAGAATATCAAACAATGGAAAAGCAGCAGGATTTTGCAGGAAGAGTTTAAGTACATTAGATTATGCAGTGTGGTCAGAAGAGACACTAGTGTTAGTTTTCATTTTAACTCTCAATCTTATTTTAAGTGCCCTAGGCTAATAGCCTGAAATAGGGGAGTGATCTCCCTCTGCTACTGGGTTACTGTAGAATGCAAGTCCTTAAAATACCAGTCATTTTTACTTAATACCTTGGTATGTTTGAAGTTGAATATTAAATGACAAAGCAACCTCACTTTTATAATTGTAGGTATTCAGAATTACTATTTCAACAGATACGCTTTTTTTTTTTTTTTTTCGTCTAAAGGTAGAGAGGTGTTATGTCATCTCTTCTAGGACTTGTGAACAAAAATTAAGAGAATCTCTCACTGAGTTTGGGAAAAATTCTCCCTTGGAATAGGCAGACCTCCCAGAACAACTAAGCAATTTGTCCTTCAACATCTTACAAAGCAATTGCTTTATGTTTCTTTACACATTTTTTTACTGACTCAGAGGAAAACCCATGCAAAAAGTATTTACAGAGTACCTCTCCATGATGACAGCCTAAGCAATGTGTTTCATTAATAAGCAATATTTATTGGGCAATACAGACATTCTGTGTAGAAGATGCTTAAAGAATGATTACTATAAAATCTAATATTAACAAAAAATTTAAAATGTAGTAGCCTCTTTGATATCATATATAAATTCATCCCTTGATCACACACATAAATATAGATTTACAACCACATAAGCATTTGATTTTCTATATTCTTCTTGCATTTAAGACATTTTCTTTTTCATATTGCCTTGATTTGGTACTCATAGTGAACGGCATGACATTCTATTTAGTTCTACAGAAAGTTGGAAAGAAAATGGTGAATGATGAATTAAGTATCTAAGAAAAAGCCAAGTGAGGTCCACAGGACTCATTCTGTTGAGAATACAGGCAAAATGCATATGAACTTAAGCAGAATCAATTTTTCACTTTCCATTTTGCCATCTTGCTGTTGAAGAAGTGTGATTCCCAAGTCCTAACTCAAATATCACAGAACTACCATGAAATACTGCCATTTGTGACAACATAGAGGATTTTGTCATAAAACAACAAAGTCCTTGGTGATAGAAGATGTGAGTGAAGGAAAGATGGTTCAGGAAACAGAAAAACAAAAATCTTCAGCCAGTAAAAAGAAACAAGAACACAGAAGAAAACCTGCTGTTAAAGAATGCATCTGAATATTTTTTTTAAATAACAAAATCATCTGATAGTACACTATCATTATCCAAAAATTTGGGGTTTGGGCAATATCTAAGTATATAAAGCATTTCATGAAATATTCCTATAACATATTTAGTTATCAGTCAGACCCAATTGTTAGGTCCAAACTATTTAAAACTAGTTTCTAAAGAACCATAATCTATTTACACTTTATTGTTACTAGACCCACCCATAATCACCATCCTATCTCCACCCTATCAATGCCCTTCAATGACCCACAGCTATAAATTTATAGATTTATATAAATAGATAAATATAAAAACAGATTTATAATAATCTATAAATGTATTAAATAGAATCTACTTAATGGCATTACTTTGTCAACATATCTTGTTAGACAAGGAAATAGAAATATACTCTGCAACCATAGATTGGAAGAATCAACATAATTAAAATTTCCATATTACCTAATGCAATACACAGATTTAATGCAATCTACATTAAAATCCTAATGACATTTTTTAAAGAAATAGAACACAAAATTTATATGAAACCACAAAAGATCCCAAATAGCCAAATCAATCTTGAGAAAAAAACAACAAAGCTGAAGGTATTACACTCTCTGACTTCAAATTGTACTTCAAAGTTACAGTAATCACAACACATGGTATTGGCAGAAAAAAACAGAAATATAGAAACGGAGAAAACCGAGAGCCCAGAAATAAACCCACATGTACATGGGCAACTAATTTTTGACAAAGGAGACAAAAACATACAATGGAGAAAAGAACACCTCATAATAAATGGTGTTGCAAAAATTGGAAAGCCACATGCAAAAGAATGAAACCAGACTACTACTTGACACCACACACAAAAGTTAACTCTAAATGGATCAAAATATTAAATATAAGACATGAAACAATAAAATACATGGAATAAAACATAGATACTAAATTTATGAATATTGGTTTTAGAGAGGAATTTATGAACTTGACTCAAATGCAAGGCAAAAGTTACTACACCAAACTTAAAAGCTTCTGCACAGCAAAAGAAACCATCAACAAAACAAAAAGGCAACTAACTGAATGGGGAAAAATATTTGCAAACAATAACTGATAAGGGGATAATACCCAATATATATATAAAGAACTCATACAACTCAACTAAAAGGAATAAGCAATCCTATTTTAAAAAATGGCAGAGGACCTGAATAAACACTTTTCCAAGAAAGGCATACAGACAGGCAACAGATTTATGAAAAGACTAGAGGACATGAATTTGTGCACCAGTGAGGTCCTTAGGCCTGGCCTGCGGGATTGGGCTGAAACTGGCTCTCCAACATCATCGAGGGGTCCTGGATTGCACAGGCCAGGCCCAGGGACCCCGCTGGTGCAAGATCAGGACTGAAGAAGGACATGGAAGGTTGGTCAGCCAGGGAGGGACCACAGGAGGGCTCCAGGGCATGTCCAGCCCATCTTGGTCAGTCCCAATTGGCCAGACCCCAGCAGCAAGCTAACCTACTGGTCAGAGCATCTGCCCCCTGCTGGTCAGTGCACATCATAGCAAGTGGTTGAGTGACCTTAGCATATCATTAGCATATTACACTTTGATTGGTTGAACAGCCTACTGGTCGACCGGACACTTAGCATATTATGCTTTTATTATATTGGATATTCAGCTTAATTAACTATAAAGAAAATGCAAATCAAAATTTGATACCACCTCACACCTGTTAGAGTGGCGATTATCAATAAGACAAGAAATAACAAGCAGAGAGGATGTCGGGGTAAAAGAACCTTCATAAATTGTTGGTGGGAATGTAAACTGGTACAGCCACTATGGAAACCAGTATGAAGTTTCCTCAAAAAATTAAGAATAGAACTACCATATGATCCCACAATCCCTCTTCTGGGTATCTACCTGGAAAATTGAAAACACTTATTTGTAAAAATAACTACTGTGCTCATTTCAGTATTATTCATGGTAACCAAGACATGGAAAAAATCTAAGTATTCTTTAATGGATGGTTGGATAAAGAAGAGGTGGTACATATATGCAATAGAATATCACTCAGCCATAAGAAAAAATTAACACATTGTTTGCGGGTAGTTTTTATCGCATGCTAACAGGGGGCTCTACTTCTTACAGTCAATGTAAAACGTATAAATATGTTTCCCGCATACAATGTGTTAAATACTGCCATTTGTGACAACACAGAGGATCTTGAAAGTATCATGCTAAGTGAAATGAGTCATACAATCTACACTAATAAAAGACAAAGATGCTAATTGACCGTACCTTCGCTATGCCCTAAGCCAAGCCCACCAGCCAATCAGAGTGTCTATATGCAAATTAACCCAACCAAGATGGCGGCCGGCAGCCATGGAGCTGGAGCAAGCAGGAGGCTTGGTTGCCAGGGCGATGGAGGAAGCCAAGCTTCCCACCAGCCCTGAGCCGGCTGAGGCCTCGGCTCATGGCAACAAAGTTTCAATTATAGAAGATAAATAAATCCCAGATACCTGCTTCCAGCCATCCTCCACTAGGAGCTTGGGTGGCTGGCGGCCGTGACCAGCCTGCAAACAGCCATTAGCCCCTCACCCAGGCTGGCCCACACCCTCATGGGGTGAGGGTCCCTGCTGGGGGGCTTAGCCAGCCTGAAAACGGCCCTCAGCCCCTCACCCAGGCTGGCCAGGCACCCCAGTGGGGACCCCCACACTGAAGGGGCTGTGGCCAGCCTGAAAACAGCCATAAGCCCCAAACTCAGGCTTTCCAGGCACCCCAGGGGGGGACCCCCACCCTGAAGGGGCTGTGGCCAGCCTGCAAACAAGCCATTGGCCCCTCACCCAGGCTGGCTAGGCACTCCTATATAATAAAAGGGTAATATGAAAATTGACCCTAACAGCAGAACGACTGGGAATGACTGGTCACTATGACACACACTGACCACCAGGGGGCAGATCCTCAATGCAGGAGCTGCCCCCTGGTGGTCAGTGCATTCCCACAGGGGGAGCTCTGCTCAGTCGCAAGCTAGGCTGATGGCTGCCAGTACAGCAGTGGTGGTGGGAGCCTCTCCCACCTCCTCAGCAGTGCTAAGGATGTCAGACTGCAGCTTATGCCTGCTCCCCACTGGCAAGTGGACATCCCCCGAGGGCTCCCGGGATGCTAGAGGGATGTCTGACTGCCAGCTTAGGCCCGTTCCTCCAGGGAACGGGCCTAAGCCAGCAGGTGGTCATCCCCTGAGGGGTCCCAGACTGCGAGAGGGCACAGGCCGGGCTGAGGGACCCCCCTGAGTGCACAAATGTTTGTGCACCAGGCCTATAGTAAAGAATAAGAACCATATGATTTTACTCATATGTGGGATATAAACCAGAAAGCAACAAATGAATGAAAAAACAACAGAAAGTTAGTTGTCAGAGAGGAAGGTGGGGTTGGGGTTGGAAGGAGGATGAAGAGGGTAAATGGGGTCAGAGATATGCTGACAAAAGGAAACTAGAGTTTAGGTGGTGAGAACACAATGATATGTTATAGAATTAAACTTATATAATGCTATTAACCTATGTCACCCCAATACATTAAATGAAAATTTTAAAAATCTTGTCAGGTTAAACTTGTTCTTGTGTTATTCATATGAAATCAGTATTTTGGTTACTATTTTTTGTAAAGCTGAAATTTGCCCTCTCTCCAGTCAGGTAAACCATGTAATTTTTATGTGTCCTTTCATAGTCTCATGGATACACAAGAAGTACAATTAGCTAGAATAGTACCTCCTGAAATACCATCTGTTCCTCTGTCCTCACTCTTACCTTTGCCTTATACCTCATTTTCACTCATTTTTCTTTTTTTTTTTTTCCAATGATATTTTTTTTTCAGATTTTTTTTTTCGCTAAAAGTATTACAAAGGGTATTACATAAGTGTCCTTTTTTCCCCCCCGCCCTTGACAAACCCCTGCCCTCCCTTACCCCCCAGTGTCTTATGTCCATTAGTTATGGTTATATGGATGCATACAAGTCCTTCGGTTGATCTCTTAACCCCCTCCCTCCTCCCCCCCAACCCTCCCTGGCCTTCCCACTGCAGTTTGACAATCAGTTTGAGGCAGCTCTGCCTCTGTATCTATTATTGTTCAAAAGTTTGTAATGGTCTTTATTATCCATGAATGAGTGAGATCATGTGGTATTTTTCCTTCATTGACTGGCTTGTTTCACTTAGCATAATGCTCTCCAGTTCCATCCATGCTGTTGCAAATGGTAGGAGTTCCTTCTTTTTTACAGCAGCATAGTATTCCATCGTGTAGATGTACCACAGTTTTCTAATCCATTCATCTACTGATGGGCACTTAGGCTGTTTCCAGATCTTAGCTATGGTGAATTGTGCTGCTATGAACATCGGGGTGCACATATCCTTTCTGATTGGTGTTTCTAGTTTCTTGGGATATATTCCTAGAAGTGGGATCACAGGGTCAAATGGGAGTTCCATTTCCAATTTTTTGAGGAACCTCCATACTGCCTTCAATAGTGGCTGCACCAGTCTGCATTCCCACCAGCAGTGCACAAGTGTTCCTTTTTCTCCACATCCTCTCCAGCACTTGTCGTTTGTTGATTTGTTGATGGTGGCCATTCTGACAGGTGTGAGATGGTACCTCATTGTTGTTTTGATTTGCATCTCTCAGATGATTAGTGACTTTGAGCATGTTTTCATATGTCTCTTGGCTTTCTGAATGTCCTCTTTTGAAAGGTGTCTATTTAGATCCTTTGCCCATTTTTTGATTGGATTGTTTATCTTCGTTTTGTTAAGTTGTATGAGTTCCCTATAAATTTTGGAGATTAAGCCCTTATCAGATATGACGTTGGCAAATATGTTTTCCCACGAAGTGGGTTTTCTTGTTGTTTTGTTGATGGTTTCTTTTGCTGTGCAGAAGCTTTTTATTTTGATGTAGTCCCATTTGTTCATTTTCTCTTTAGTTTCAACTGCCCTAGGAGCTGTATCAGTGAAGAAATTGTTTTGGCATATGTCTGAGATTTTGTTGCCTTTGTATTCTTCTAGAATTTTTATGGTTTCCTGTCGTACATTTAAGTCCTTTATCCATTTTGAGTTTATTCTTGTGTATGGTGTAAGTTGGTGGTCTAGTTTCATTTTCTTGCATATATCTATCCAATTTTTCCAACACCATTTATTGAAGAGACTATCTTGACTCCATTGTATGTTCATGCCTCCTTTGTCAAAAATTAATTGAGCATATTGGTTCGGGCTAATTTCTGGACTCTTTATTCTATTCCACTGATCTATATGTCTGTTCTTGTGCCAGTACCAGGCAGTTTTGAGAACAGTGGCTTTGTAATACAGCTTGATATCTGGCATTGAGATCCCAGCTACTTTGTTTTTTCTCAGGATCGCTGCAGCTATTCGGGGTCTTTTTTATTCCAGATGAATTTTTGGAGAGTTTGTTCTAGATCCTTGAAGAAGGCCACTGGTATTTTAATGGGAAGTGCGTTGAATTTATAGATTGCTTTGGGTAGTATGGACATTTTAATGATGTTGATTCTACCAATCCAAGAACATGGTATGTTCTTCCATCTGTTTATGTCTTCCTCTATCTCTTTTTTCAACGTCCTGTAGTTTTCTGAGTAGAGGTCTTTTACCTCTTTAGTTAAGTTTATTCCTAGGTATCTTAATTTTTTTGGTGCGATGGTAAATGGGATTGTTTTTATAATCTCTCTTTCTGAAAGTTCACTATTGGTATATAGAAATGCCTCGGATTTCTTGGGGTTAATTTTGTATCCTGCTACATTGCCAAATTCATGTATTAAGTCTAGTAGTTTTTTGATGGAGTCTCTAGGGTTTTGTATGTACAATATCATGTCATCTGCAAATAAGGACAGTTTTACTTCCTCTTTTCCAATTTGGATGCCTTTTATTTCTTCTTCTTGCCTAATTGCAATGGCTAATACTTCCAGGACTATGTTGAACAGGAGTGGAGAGAGTGGGCATCCCTGTCTTGTTCCTGTTCTTAGGGGAAATGGTGTTAGTTTTTGTCCATTGAGTGTGATGTTGGCTGTGGGCCTGTCATATATGGCTTTTATTATGTTGAGGTATGATCCATCTATTCCCACCTTGCTGAGAGTTTTTATCAAAAATGGGTGTTGGATTTTGTCAAATGCTTTTTCTGCATCAATTGATATGACCATGTGGCTTTTTTCTTTCAATTTGTTTATGTGATGTATCACGTTTATTGATTTACGGATGTTGTACCATCCTTGCATCCCTGGGATAAATCCTACTTGGTCATGGTGTATGATCCTTCTGATGTACTGCTGGATCCGATTTGCTAAGATTTTGTTGAGGATTTTGGCATCTATGTTCATGAGGGATATTGGCCTGTAATTCTCTTTCATTGTGTTGTCTTTACCTGGTTTTGGTATTAGGGTGATGCTAGCTTCATAAAATGTGTTTGGAAGTGTTCCATCCTCTTGAACTTTTTGTAGTAATCTGAGGAGGATAGGTTTCAGTTCTTCCTTGAAAGTTTGGTAAAACTCCCCTGAGAAGCCGTCTGGTCCTGGGCTTTTGTTTGCTGGAAGCTTTTTGATGACTGCTTCAATTTCTTCCATAGTTATTGGCCTATTGAGATTTTTAGATTCTTCCTGATTGAGTTTTGGAATGTTGTATTTTTCTAGGAATTAGTCCATTTCCTCCAGGTTGTCTAGTTTGTTGGAGTAGAGTTGTCCGTAGTATTGTTTAACAATCATTTGTATTTCTTTGGGGTCTGTTGTTATTTCGCCTCTATCATTTCTGATTTGGTTTATTTGGGACCTCTCTCTTTGCTTCTTGGTGAGCCTGGCTAGGGGTTTGTCAATCTTGTTTATCCTTTCAAAGAACCAGCTCTTGGTTTCATTGATTTTCTGTATTGTTTTTTTGGTCTCTATGTCATTGATTTCTGCTCTAATCTTTATTATCTCCTTCCTTCTGCTCACTCTGGGCTTTTCTTGTTGCTCTCTTTCTAGTTCTTTGAGTTGTAGAGTTAGATGATTAACTACCATTTTTTCTTGTTTTTTGAGATAGGCCTGTAGAGCTATAAACTTCCCTCTCAGGACTGCTTTCATTGTGTCCCATAGGTTTTGGATTGTTGTGTTTTCATTGTCATTAGTGTCTAGGATGTTTTTAATTTCTTCTTTGATGTCATCGGTAACCCAATCAATATTTAATAACATGCTATTCAGCTTCCAAGTGTTTGAGTGTTTTGGTTTGTTTTTATTGTAGTTTATTTCTAACATTATGCCATCGTGGTCTGAGAAGATGCTTTTTATGATTTCAATCTTCTTGAATTTGTGGAGACTTTGTTTGTGACCCAATATGTGGTCTATTTTTGAATATGTCCCATGAGCACCTGAGAGGAATGTGTATTCCGCAGCTGTGGGGTGAAGTGTTCTGAAGATGTCAATTAAGTCCATCTGATCTAGTGAGTCATATAGGATTGCTGTTTCTTTGCTGATTGTTTGTCTAGCGGATTTATCCAGTGATTTCAGTGGTGTATTAAAGTCCCCTACTATGATTGTATTGTTGTCAATCTCTCCCCTGATACCTTCCAGGAGTTTTCTTATGTATGTGGGTGCTCCTGCATTGGGTGCATATATGTTTATCAGGGTTATATCCTCTTGTTGTATTAGTCCCTTTAGTATTATGAAGTGGCCTTCCTTATCTCTTGTTATGGCCTTCACTTTGAGGTCTATTTTGTCCGATATAAGTATTGCTACCCCAGCTTTTTTTTCATTTCCATTTGCCTGAAAGATATTTTTCCATCCCTTCACTTTCAGTCTGTGTGAGTCCCTTCTAATGAGGTGGGTCTCTTGTAGACAGCAAATGTATGGGTCATGTTTTTTTATCCATTCAGCCACTCGATGTCTTTTATTTGGAGCATTTAGTCCATTTACATTTAAAGTTATTATTGAAAGGTACTTGTTTGTAGCCATTTCTATTTCTTTGTGGCTGCTTTCTTTCTGGGCTTTTTATTTCTTCTTTTTACACCAGTCCCTTTAGCATTTCTTGCATTGCTGGCTTGGTGGTGATGAACTCCCTTAGCCTTTTTTTGTCTGTGAAGCTTCTTATTTCCCCTTCAATTTTGAATGATAGCCTTGCTGGATAGAGTATTCTTGGATTCAGTCCTTTGCTTTGCATCACTTTGTAAATTTCCGTCCATTCTTTTCTGGCCTGATGTGTTTCTGTTGAGAAATCGTTTGATAATCTGATGGGGGACCCTTTGTAGGTAACTCTCTGTTTCTCTCTTGCAGCCTTTAAGATTCTCTCTTTGTCTTGTACATTTGCCATCGTTATTATGACATGTCTTGGTGTCGGTCTTTTGGGGTTCATCTTGCCTGGGACTCTCTGTATTTGTGTAACTTTTTTCTTCCCCATATCTGGGAAGTTTTCTGTCATTATTTCTTCAAATAGATTTTCTAATCCTTGCTGTTCTTCTTGTCCTTCTTGCAGCCCTATTATGCGTATGTTACTTCGTTTCATGTTGTCCTGAAGCTCCCTTAGGCTCTCCTCCTGTTTTTTAATTTTTTTCTCCAGTTGCTGTTCAGATTGAGCTTGTTTCTCTGCCTTATCTTCTAACTCACTAATTCGGTCTTCTGCTTCTTCTAGTCTGCTGTTGAAACTTTCCATGGTGTTTTTGATTGTAGCTATATCACTTTTCATTTCTTCCTGATTCTTGCATAGGTTGTTGATTTTCTCATCCATCCGGTGAATGAATTGTACAACCATTATTCTGAATTCTTTTTCTGTCATGTTGCACGCTTCAGCTTCATTAATTTCCTTTCTTGGTGATTCTTCATTGTCTTTCCTCTGGGTGTTGTGTTGTCTCTTCATTCTGGTTATCTCCTGATGGTTCAAAGGTCGAGTTGCGTGGGCCTGGGCAGTGCGCAGTGGGAGGCTCCCACCCCCCTAGTGTCACTGAAGAGCTCTGACACTAAGATGTGTGGTTGTTGTTGGTTGGTGGGAACCAGGCTCGCTCTGTGTCAGTGTTGCCCACACTCAATGTGGCCTCACACGTGCCCTTAGAATTAGGGACCCTGCCTGCACTGTGCTGAAATAGAGGGCCCCCTGGAGCGTGTTTAAAACCAGAGCAGAGCCCCCTAGCTTGTGCCAGGAGTCAGAGTTCCCCAAGAGTTCAGTATCAGAGTCTCTGTTGCTTCGCGCAACCTCACCTTGAGAATCAGGGTCCCTGTGTGCCCTTGCACCAGGAATTGGATTCACTGGCTCTTAGTATGAATGCACAGGAAATCAGGATCTCAGGCGCAGGTGATAAGAAACACAGTCAAGTCACTGGTGCTTGGTGCTGCCTCCTGCCCTGAGAAACCGGGTCCCTGGGCCTGTGCTAGGCGGACAAACTCCTGTTCGCGCGATTGCTCCCAGCCCAGGGCTCCGATGCCAGCAGTGCGTGCAGGATTAGTTCCTGGTGGTGTGCACGCTTATGCTCCCAGCCCAGGGCTCCAAAGCCAGCAGTGCGCGCAGGATTAGTTCCTGGTGCTGTGCGCGTTTTTGCTCCCAGCCCAGGGCTCTGATGCCAGCAGTGCGCACAGGATTAGTTCCTGGTGCTGTGCGCGTTTTTGCTCCCAGCCCAGGGCTCTGATGCCAGCAGTGCGCACAGGATTAGTTCCTGGTGCTGTGCGCGTTTTTGCTCCCAGCCCAGGGCTCCAAAGCCTGCAGTGCGTGTAGGATCAGTTCCTGGTGATGCGCGCGCTTATGCTCCCAGCCCAGGGCTCCAAAGCCAGCAGTGCACGCAGGATTAGTTCCTGGTGCTGTGCGCATTTTTGCTCCCAGCCCAGGGCTCTGATGCCAGCCGTGCGCACAGGATTAGTTCCTGGTGCTGTGCGCGTTTTTGCTCCCAGCCCAGGGCTCCGAAGCCCGCAGTGTGCATAGGATCAGTTCCTGGTGGTGCGCGCGCTTATGCTCCCAGCCCAGGGCTCCGAAGCCCGCAGTGCGCATAGGATCAGTTCCAAGGTGCTCGCGCACTTTCAGGCCAAAGTTTCTGCAGCGCTGAGGCCCCGGCAAGGGGTAGGTCTATCAGTTAGTTACTCTGGCACTGCCCGAGATCCTGGGGGAAGGGGGGATGGGCTCTGTTACTCACGGATCTGCAGCAGGGATTTCTGAACTTTCCGTGTCTGCAGGTCTGTAGCTGTGGTCACAGGTCTCTGTCCCCAGTGGCTGCAGGGTCCTGGTATGCGTCTGAGATCAGACTGGGTGGTGCTGAGGCCAGGATCCTAGTCTCAAGCAGCTCTGTTTCCCAAGATGGCGTGGTCGCTGTGCCTTTGCTGGCCGCCCAGGAGTGTCTGCGCCAGGAGCGGGACTCCGCCGCCTAAGACTGCCGGGTTTAGCAGCCCCTTAGAAGACTTGCAGAGTCTAACTGTCCCTAGCTCATACACACTCACCACACACGTCCACACACTCCTCTATCACTTCCTTGCACTCTCACACTCTCTCCCTCCCTACCTTCCTGCTGGTCGCCATTTTCCGGTTCTCCCAATGAATTCACTCATTTTTCCATCCATCCACTAACCTACTCCATGTGCATCCATCTTTTTCTTTTGCCTCCTCTGACAATGGAAAAGGTATCCTTTGTCCTCGCTAAGCCCAATTCTTTCACATAGGTTTAAGCACCATCTTCTGCACTATCTTCAGAACTTCACTCCTTCAGTTCTCCCCATCCTCTCTGCTTCTCCAACATTTCTAACAATTTAAATTAAAATAAAAAATTCACTTCCTAAGTGGCACCAGACACATTAAAAGTGCTCAGTAGTGACAAGTGGCTAGTGGCTATTGAGTTGAACTGCTCAAATACAAAACAATCCCACCATTGCAGAAAGTTCTGTTGGACAATGCTGTTCTAGAGCATGTTTTAAAAGGAGAATGTGCCAATTCCATTATTCATTAAGTGTGATCTTGGTTATTTTCTCTACCAAGCTTCAATTTCTTTCTCTAGTAAAGTGAGAAAAACAGTAGTATCAACTTCATAAATTATTTTATACAAAGAACAACTCTCTATATAAAACCTTAATATGCAAATAGACCAAACAGTGGAGCAACCGAAAAACCAAACAACTGAACAACTGGTAGTTATGACATGTGCTGACCACCAGGGGCCGCGTGTGGAACATGGTGGGCATTGGCAGCAGGCAGCACAGCACGGAAAATGCCACTGCTCCCACACGCTGATGGTGCCAACCTCGCTTGCACCACTGATGGTGCAGAGCAATTGAAGCCAGCGCCAGCAGTGGGTGCAAGCAGTGGCTGCTGCCCAGATCACCCCTCAGGAGCAGAGGGAGGTGGAGAAGCCCTCAGGGGCAATTGGTGCCAGCAGCCACCGCTCACACCCGCTGATGGTGCCAAGCAATTGGGACCGACACTGGGTGCCGGCAGTGGTTGCAAGCGGTGGCTTCAGCACTGGCTGCAGGTATGAGCAGGGCCGGCTCCAGCAGTGGGTGTGAGTGGCAGCTCTGGCAGTGGCTGTGGATGTGAGCGGGGCTGGCACCAGCAGCAGCTGTGAGTGCCGGGTGGGAAGCAGCTTCCAGGAGCAGAGACTTTATAGTAACCACCAGAAGCTCACCCTGATGACAGTGACAATGACAGTGACCTGTGCCCTGCCATGCTCTGGCACCCTCCCTCACCTGCTCCACAATCCCACCATGGCCAACGCCCGCCATGTTCCACGCACACCCCCTGGTGGTCAGCGCACATCATAGTGACCAGTTGTTCAGTTGTTCGGTTGTTCCAGTTGTGCTGCCGTTTGGTCTATTTGCTTATAAGCCTTTTATTATATAGGATGAGTCACCAAGAATTTTATTAGAAGCTGTGCTTTAGCAGGAAGAGCTTAAAGATTAGTGAAATTACCTTTTTGTTGTTGCAGGAAGCCTTAACATCTTTAAGGAGTCCCTTCCCTTCTTTGTGGTGTCTGAAATCTCCAAATGCTGAGCTTTTCCAAAATTTCTACATGGCAGACAGGTTGCCATACTGTTCATAGTTACCTCCTTCTGCAGGCATTTAGGTTTCTACTCCTTCCACTCTGCTGAGTCAATTATTACTTGTACACCTACTTTCCACTATTTAAAAATCTGCTGAAACCCTCTCGGTTATTTTTTTCTCCCTCACATTTCACCTTACGAGTTTATAAGTTTTATGTATCTATTAGAGGCCTGGTGCATGAAATCCGTGCACTGGGGGGGGGGGGGTCCCCTCAGCTCAGCCTGCACCCTCTTGCAGTTCAGGAGCCCCAGGGGATGTCCGACAGACAACTTAGACATCCTTAGTGCTGCCACAGAGGTGGGAGAGACTCCCGCCATGGACGCTGTGCTTGCCAGCCATGAGCCCAACTCAGGGCTTCTGGCTGAGCGGTGCTCCCCCTGTGGGAGTGCACTGACCACCAGGGGACAGCTCCTGCATTGAGCATCTTCCCCCTGGTGGCCAGTGCATGTCATAGTGACTGGTTGTTTTGCCGTTTAGTTGATTTGCATATTAGCCTTTTATTATATAGGATTATTGCAGTTGAGAAGAGAATGGTGTTTAATATGTGTATTTTGTTTGCTATGTTTAACTGAAGAACATTTATTATTATTTTATTACTAGAGGCTTGGTGCACGAAATTTGTGCACTGGGTGGGGAGAGTCCCTCACCCTGGCCTGCGCCCTCTTGTAGTCCAGGACTCTGCCACCGCTGTTACATTTGCCAGCCAGCAGCGAGCTTGGCTTCTGGCTGAGCAGTGCTCCCCCTGTGGAGTGCACTGACCACCAGGGGGCAGCTCCTGCATTGAGTGTCTGCCCCCTGGTAGTCAGTATGCATCATAGCAACCAGTCATTCTGCTGTTCGGTTGATTTGCATATTAGGGTTTTATTATATGGGATATAGACAAACGGGGCCGGCCAGTGTGTCTCAGTTGTTAACACATTGCCGACAGATCATAAGAATTCTCACTTCATACCCTGAATAGCCACAGCAATATGGAGAAAGAAGAACAAAGCTGGAGGCATCACACTCCTTGATTTCAAACTATATCACAAAGCTATAGTAATCAAAGCAGTATGGTACTGGCATAAAAACAGACACATAGATCAATGGAACAGAATAAAGAGCCCAGAAATGAAAAAAAAAAAAAAAAAAAAAAGAATTCTCACTTCATATTACACAGTGTTTTACAAATTATCATACTTTAGAAAGATATTAGCTTGTAAGAACATGTAATAAATAACTTCAAAATGCAATTGGTATTTAATTTTAAAGCGTGCCTTTAACATTTATGTAAAATGTTTTTTGTACTTGTTCAATAGAAACTTATCTGGCCACTGGGTAAAGCTAGCAATAAAACTACTGGTCCGCAATGTGTTAAGTGTGGACCTATGAACTAGGAGGTTGAAGTTCAGTTCCTGGTCGGGGCATATGCCCAGCTTGTGGGCACAACCCCCAGTAGAGGGCATGCAAAAGGGAGCTGATCAATGATTCTCTCTCATCATTGATGTTTCTATCTCTCCCTCTCCCTTCCTCTCTGAAATCAATAAAAATATATTCTTTTAAAAATATTGAAATGTAGTTATCACAACTCTATTACTTTATAGATGAAATAGCTTATGTATAAAGAGGTTTAACAACTTGTTTAAAGTTTTAAAGATAGTAAAATATATGTATGTAATTATTTTAGGATTTTCTTTGAAGGGTGGTAAGATTCTTTAAATTCTAAGATATAATTCATGACTAAGTATCATATCTCCACAGGTATTTTAGCTAATTCTTATTTTGATAAGAATCGTAACTTATTAAAAAAACAACTTTATTTAAATTCTTCCCATAAAACCAATCAAATTATTTTAATATTCCATCCAAAAGGTTTTATAGAACTAAAACACGTAACAATAGTTTGGTTATTCCTGATTAAATAATATCATCATTAATCTTTGTGAACTATTGGCAAGACAACCACCCTTAACCACCCACTTCACTTTATATGTGTGGAACCAATAAAATGCTAAATTTATTTCAGGGGACATTTGCCCTGGTAATTTCCAAACACCAACTTTGACTCTTGTGGCCAGATATTTTTTTAGCTCTTTGACTTCACACATTGAAATTTATGGTGCATTTCACAGTGCTCCCTGCTGTGAACCTCATCAGGTCCTGGCTGCCACACCACTAGAAATGAATGCTGGAAAAAACTGTGGCTGTTCTTAACTAAAGAACTGCAAATATAGCCAAAGTTCCTTCAAATCCTGCTAGATTGTCAGGAGAAAAATGGCAACAAACGGCAGCCATTCAATGTAGCGATATTTTTCTTATAACTTGCAACATTTTTTATTTAGCCTCAACAGTATCGTATTTGACTGGAGGAAATACTTGGGTAGCCAATTGTTCTTTCATATTAGTTGTCAGATGTGTAGGGTGATTTTAGTCAATGTTTTCAAATTACTTTAAAGTACCAACAAATTCAATGTTTGTTCATGGCAATGAGGATTATTTTCATGTTTTTATCCTAAACAAAATGTTGAATTTTCAATAATTTTATGTTATCTCTATAGTCACTGATGCAAATGGTAGATTCTAACTGACATGAAAGAAAGGAAGGAAGAAAAGATGAGAGGAAGGGAGGAAGGGAGGAAAAAAAGGAAAAAAGAAGGTGTCCAAAATGTCAAAATGGATTTGGTATACCAGAGCTATCTTTGCACTTGCAATTTTAAAGATAAACTTTAATTTGGAGATTTCTGCCTACCCACCGTTGCAAGCTCCTTTGGGGCAATGATCTATCAAGTCCTGAGTGTCTCAAACTGTTTTTGCAAGATTCTGCATCGATTATGCTCACACTTGCTGCACTTTCAACCAAGAGCCAGAAAAACAATAATTTTCAATTAAGAAACCAGAAGACTTGGGGGTTTGATTTACGGTGCATGACTAATTATCAAATAGTTGGGCCTAATGAAAATTAAGCTGCTGGTTACTGCAAAGATTTAACTTCATTTTCTTGAAGAGATACTGATATGATCCAGAATGTAATTTATTGACTGGTATGAGGCATTTTAAAAGTCATAGATATGTAAATGAGATAATTATCATTTTTAAATGACAAGATTAATTATTTATATTATGATGAATTTTGTATTTGGAATGAATATACTCCTGAAATAAAAGATTATCTTTGCTTATGATGATGATTTTCACTTCCTTCTTATGATACTGAGAGATCTAAAAATATTGCACTTAGGGTAAGAATTGAAGGATCTTTTTTTTTTTAAATATATTTTATTGATTTTTTACAGAGAGGAAGGGAGAGAGATAGAGAGTTAGAAACATCAATGAGAGAGAAACATCGATCAGCTGCCTCCTGCACACCTCCCACTGGGGTTGTGCTTGCAACCAAGGCATATGCCCTTGACCGGAATTGAACCTGGGACCTTTCAGTCCGCAGGCTGACGCTCTATCCACTGAGTCAAACCAGTCAGGTGGATCTTTTTTTCTGAAAAAAGTCAAAATTAGTAGCTTTTTAATTTTTAAAAAATGTGTTGATGTAAATTATTCAGAATGAGTAAAAGAGTAAAAACTTTAAAACCAAACAAAATTCATCAAGTTAATGTGTCAGACTACATGTATATTTTATGCTAATTATAGTTTTCTTCTTGTAGTGTTAAATACAGACTTACAAATACAAATGTTTAAATTCATAAATATGCTAGGATGCAGTTTACCTTTTTTCTATAAGTGAAACAATTTAGTGCTATGTCCTATGTAATGCTCTTTGCCATGTTGACTTGGGCCCTACATAAAAATACTCAACTTTTCATCCCTTATTTGCTCTACTTTACCTCACACATTCTCCTGTGCAATCAAATTCAACCATTTCTTATTTCCTAAACTTCACATTCATTTCCTGCCAATCTTCTTCATTGAGGTAAGTCTATTTATAGGCTTATCCCAAATTCATATCTCCAAATTCTATCATCTCTCAAGCTCAATTTTAGATTTTGCATCCTCCATAGAATGAGCAAACATTTTCTCTTTATCTTCCCGCCCCATCCTGCAAGAATGCCTCCTTTCTCTGAAACTCCATAACTTTATATGCTTATCAGCCAGATCAGTGGTCTCAGTCTTGGTTGCTACTAGGGACTTGTCATATACTATTTTTTTTATGTCAATATGGGTGTTTTTAGTTTACAAAAATGTATTAAACTGTATTCTTGTGTGCATGTTTCTAAATGCATATGCTATAATCAATTAGCAGCATTTAAAAAATATCAGTGCAGTGATTTCATTCCAAATAAATTAAGTCAGAATTTCTGGGGATGGAACTTTGGGCATTGCTATTTTTTAAAAGTTCCTCAAATAATTCTAACTTTCAGTCACTGTGTAAAGGAAACTTGGGCAAACAGCCTGAGTCCAGGTGCCCCCGCAACCTGCATCCTGATGCATATGCTTGCTAGACTATAATTAAGCCCCAAACCCCTTCCCACCTTGGTTCTGGCCTTGCAAAACCTGTTTCCCTGAATGCTTATCTTGCAGGGGCCATAAAAGCCCCCACAGGACAACTGTCATAGAGGCTGCAAAAGCCCGAGAAAAGCAGTCAAAGAAACTTAGGACTATATAAACAGACCCCTGCTGCATTGGGCTGCTCAGCTTTGGGAACCGATTCTCTTGAGCCACACACTGGTACTCCTACAATAAAGTGCCTTTTCTGAATCTTCCAAGTGCCTGGATGTGTGTCCTTTGGTCACCTGATAATTTCTGAAATAACTAATCTTGAGAAGTATCTTGAGAAGTTTTCTTCCTTTTCAAAGGGGTAATTACCACTGAGATAATTAATGTGAATGGACAATCAAAACTATAAAACCCTTAACCATAAATATTCTTCCAAGAAGTTTTATGTACCTGTGATTTATAATCCTGGCATGTTCAGAACTGATCAGCTGTTCTTGAGAATACTCATTTCTAAAATGTGGTTATGTCTGTGGTGTTGATGTTATTGTAGTAGCTATACTTTATATGTCTTATAATAAATAGCCTTACAAAAATAACATTCTTCCCTTCTGATTGTGTGCTTCTTGAGACCAGGAGCTAGTTCACTTTTTTCAATAAATATTCATCATAGTGTTAGTGTAAGTAGCTAGATATTAATAAAGAAAGGGAGCAAAGGGAATCAGACAATGTTGAGCCTAATGGGCTGAGGAGCTGGAAAGTTGCAGCATTCATGGGCTCCCCAGGGTATTACAGCATTGTCCTGCTAAAGGGATTACTGCCCTCCTTCCCTGTGTAAGGAGGACTGGATTTTCAATCTCCCCAGAATACAACTGGATTTTCAATCTCCCCTGCCCTGCACAACTATGGGGGGAAGGAATGAACAATAAAAGGGGAATTCCTCTGCTGGGCGTATGCCCATTAGAAGTCAAGACTGTTCAGGGGGAGGTGCTTTCACTTTCAGACATGTGCAGTAGTAACTAAGATAAAGACCTAAGAAGGATTGTCTAGCCTGGGGAAAGGATGGATTGGGACACAGAACCCTGGAGATTGGTTAGGAGATGGACCCATCAGAAGCCTCAGAAAGATTGGGAAGTTAGTTTGGAAGGGTGACTGGTCTTTCCAAAGTCTGAGATAATATAACCCAAGCTTGATAAAGTTTCTCTTCCTCTCTCTCTCTCTTTCTCTCTCTCTCTCTCTCTCTCTCTCTCTCTCTCTCTCTCTCTCTCTCAAACATGCTCTTGCCTGGTCATTCACTTGCTCATTCTCTCCATAGGAGCCACCCTGGTCCGAAGCTGAGGAAACTCCAAGCATGGACTTCTGCATAGCAACAGACAGAGCTCAGCCAGGAAAGCAACCTATATTATCAGTACAGAGACTGAAGTGGACCAAACCAATGACACAGAATCTCTGGACACTGGCCCTATTTTGGGGCCTGATGAAGACAAGACTGAACTTTTTCCACAGTGGGATGGAGCTGAACCAAGGACAACCCTTTGTGTTTACTTCAACTTTAGTAAATCTTACTAAGCCACAATCTCCCATATGTGGGTCCCTGAAATCTTTTCATTGCAATTCTGTGAAAAATACCATTTCCACTGGCAATAATACCACTATTTCGATATTGCTTTGTCAACTATGAAAAAGAAAAGTAAGAGGAAGAAAAAAAGTCAGAGTAGGGTAAGAAAGAAACTAATTTTGTGTCTGCCTATGTCATTTCAAAGGGAGAAAATATTAGAAAAAATCTTCTAATTGTTTAAATTATGGTATGTCAGTGATCAGAAAACTTTCTTTGAAATAGCTTTCTTTGATTAAACTTATTTTCAGATGTCCTCTACATTGTTCTTAAATTTTTTCATACATATATTTTTAATATGCATATTTTTATTGATTTCAGAGAGGAAATGAGAGAGATAGAAACATCAATGATGAGAGAATCATTGATCGGCTGCCTCCTGCATGCCCCACACTGGGGATTGAGCCTGCAACCCAGGCATGTGCCCTGACCAAGAATCCAATCATACCTCCTGGTTCATATGTTGATGCTCAACCACTGAGTCATGCCGGTGGATCACACATATATTTTTAAGCTTCCATTGGAATAAAGCATCTCAATGACAACCATCCAATATATTTGCACCCCATACTATGTTCAGAGCTCACTTTCCAAAGTAAAAATCTAATTGAGCTTCTACCTTGCTTCAGAATTTTATCACATACCCACTCCTTGCTACTCAAATTGAAGTTTGGGGGCCAGCAGGATGACGAGGAGCCTATTAGAAAGGCTGATTTGTGGTCCCACCACAGAACCACTGAATAAAATGAATCAGATGCACACTGAAGTTTCAGTATCTCTGATCTAAAGAATAATAAAAGCCAAGTCCTTTATTACTTGTCTCTGATATTCTTCCCAGCCTTATTTCCAGCTCATCCTTTAGACCCAACCTGTATCCTTAGTGAAGCTGGCTGACCTAGAGTTTCTGGTATTTTCCTATATTTGCATACGTTGTTTTCTCTGCCTTGGCTGTGCATTCATACATTCACCTGGTAATTCCCCTGGCAAATTCCTCAATTCAGCTTACTTTCCTCTTTGAAGCAAGACCTTTCCTGACTCCTCCAGAGTTAGAGTATTTTTCTTCTCCTCTATAAGGCTCTAATTTAAGATTTATCAAATTGTATTATAAATAGTGTCTGCCTCTTTGCTTTTTCTTAGACTGTGACTCCTTGAAAGCAGGAATTGCACCTTGTTAAATTTTACAGTACTATTCAGCAATATTTTAGACATGAAGAAATAAGTCCACAAATGTTTTATGGGTGCAGGACCAAAGTCCTAAATGAAACCATTTCTGAGGAAAAAGTGTTGCAAAGCATTCTTTTTAGAAGAATGTACTTGAAAACTACTCATTTGATAGCACTTTATTGTGGTTATTTATTCTTCTATTGGTAGTGGAATAAGACTTACATTGGATAATGGAATTAGAAGTGACTCCAGACAAAATCTCATCATACACTCATTCTCTTTAGAAGATGATCCAGGATAATTAAATTTCTTAAATAACCAGAGAAAAGATGTATATTTACAGTCATTTTTACCTCTGTTTTATCTTCTGGTATATGTTTTATACACAAATGTAATGCTTAATAATTTCTAAATAATAATGTAAACTAATTAGCACTTTTAGTATTATTTCAAAGTCAACCCTCACTGACTTATATAAACTAACATATAAAAAGCATTTAGCGCAGTGTAAAGTAATTGATCAACTATAGATATATCCTCTTTCTCCCAGGCTTTCTTCTCTTTAACTTAGATCTCTCCTGCTAGAATTAAATATCCATTGTCTTTGTTTAATATTTAAGGAAATTAAAAGTTAAAAATCTAAAATTAACTTCTAAACCTCATTTTAATTAAAAGGTAACAGAGCACCCACCCAACAAATGAATACTGTATTCACTTGATTTATTTCTTTTGCCAAGCTGCTGGAGAGCATTATGCTAAGCGAAATAAGCCAGTCAGAGAAAGATAAATATTACATGATCTCACTCATTTATGGATTATAATAAACAACATAAATTGATGAACAAAAACAGATCCAGAGACAGAGAAGTATCGATCAGATGCTCAAAGCTCAGAGGGAAGGTAGGGGAGGGTGGGGGTAAGGAGAGATCAACCAAAGGACTTGCATGCATGCATATAAGCATAACCAATGGACACAGACACCAGGGGGGTGGGGGCATGAACAAGGGGAGGCGGGCAATGGGGGGATAAGGACACATATGTAATATTTCAATCAAAAGTCAATTACCAAGGCAGAGCTTGCTGCTGTTGTTACTGTTCTTAAGAACATAGGAATTTTTATAATACAGAATTAAATACTGTATATCTGAAGAAGGAAACCCTGTGGTAAGGTGTAGATTGTTGGTCTGCACATCATCTGCCCACAAAATTTCAACTCTCTGTATTTTGTATTCTAGTCTTGCAGTACTCCTTGATTCCTACAAGAGAATGGATGGCAGAAGTTAAGTCTTCAATGGGCTAACAGTATAAGATAATTTAATCAGAGGGTCCCTATCAGAATCACACTAATCAATCCCAAAGAATCAAGCCCCTACATAGCTAATGAGTAAGACTTGAATCAGCATTAATTGTACCGCAAGCTAAAATACAAACTGACATATTGTTTTCATTATCTAGGTCTCTAAAACTGCCTTTAAGAAGAGAGGTACTATTTTACAGATTTCTTGGTTCTAATGCTGTTTTCATATTTAAAATTTTATGCCGTAGGATAATTACCAGTATCCCTCTCTTTGTTAATTATTTCCTAATAAAATAATAATATGAACACTATCCCATAAGTCACAAATTGAAGATAACAGAACACAACTTTGTGTGTTTGTGGTGTCTGAGTGAATAGGAGACTTAATGGTAAAACCAAAAACTTTAAATAAAAGTATAGGAGAAAAATGCAATAGGCAGCTGAGCCATGATTCTCTCTCATCATTAAAAGCAAGAAGCATTTAAAAATGTAAACTGAACTTCATTAAAATTAAGTTTAAATTTAAAACTTCTGTTTTTAAAGATATTCTTTAAAATGAAAAATAAGTAATATACTAGAATAAGATATTTGCAAAGAAATATTGATAATGATTTTGTATTTAAAAGATGTAAAGGGCTGAAGCCGGTTTGGCTCAGTGGATAGAGCGTCGGCCTGTGGACTGAAGGGTCCCAGGTTCGATTCCGGTCAAGGGCATGTGCCTGGGTTGCGGGCACATCCCCGGTGGGGATGTGCAGGAGGCAGCTGATCAATGTTTCTCTCTGATTGATGTTTCTAGCTCTCTATCTCTCTCCCTTCCTCTCTGTAAAAAATCAATAAAATATATTTAAAAAAAAAAGATGTAAAGGAATTTTGGAATTTAATAGTAAAATAACAACTTCTTTCTCTCCCTTAAAAAAAGGGGGGGGGGGGACAAATGACACTTTACCAAACAAGATACATGAGGAGATAAAATGTTTATAGAAATGATGCTCAACAATGTTGTTATTAGGGAAAGCTAATTAAAACTACAATGAGAGCCTGGCTTCGGCGGCTCAGTGGTTGAGTGTCAACCTGTGAACTAGGAGTTCACGGTTTGATTCCAGTCAGAGCACATGCCCAGGTTGCAGTGGGGGGCATGCAATAGGCAGCTGAGCCATGATTCTCGCACATCATTAATATTTCTATCTCTCTCTCCCTCTTTGAAATCAATAAAAACATATTTAAAAAAAAACCTACAATGAGATACTGCTACACAACTACAAGAATTATTAAAATTTTAAAAACAAACAAACATGGGACAACACGACAATGCAAGTACTTGTGAGGATGAAGAGCAGCTGAAGCTCTAATACCCTGCTTGTGGAAATGAAAAATGGTACAGCCTCTTTGGAAAACAGTGTAGCAGTTTCTTAGAAAGTTAAACATAGAATTAAAAAACAACCTCTAATCTTACTTTTAACTGGGATAATTTATTTTACAATGATAAAATGTATATATCTACAGAAAGACTTATATGCTAACTTTATATCAGCTTTATTAATAATTAGAGGCCCGGTGCACAAAATTTGTGCACAAGTTGGGGGGTGGTCTCCTCAGCCCATCCTGCTCCCACTCCAATCCGGGACCCCTCAGGGGATGTCTGACTGCTGATCCCTGTGGGATTGGGCCTAAACATCAATCGAACATCCCTTTCAAATCCGGGACTGCTAGCTCCTAACTGCTCACTTGCCTGCCTGCCTGATTGCCCCTAACCACCTCTGTCTCGGCTCCTGCCACCATAGCTTTGTCCGGAAGGATGACCAGAAAATGTCTGGTCAATCCGGTCATATTACCCTTTTATTAGTATAGATTAGTCAGCTAAGACAGCCATAAAAAAAATCATAAATTTGTATGGCTTAAACAACAGAAATGTATTTTTCTCACAGTTCTGGAGGCTGGAATTTGGGGTCAGGGTACCAGCATAGCATCGTCCCATACATCAGAAAGTGGTGGATCAATTGCTGCTCAGGGCACATGTCCAGGTTGCAGATTCAATACCCAGTCCAGTGAGTGCAGGAAACAATGAAACAATGTTTCTCTCTCTCTCCCTTCTTCTCTCTGAGATCAATTAAAATGAACGTTAAATAAATAATGTTCTCTAAGTATGGTTTTAACAGAAAAGACATTAGTGATCTATGAAGTAAAAAACTCATTATAACATATATATACAGCATGACTCCATTTTTTTAAAAAGATATTTATTGATTTCAGAGGAAGGGAGAAGGAGAGATAGATAGAAACATCAATGATGTGAATCATTGATCAGCTGCCTCCTGCACACCCCTACTGAGGATCAAGCCCAAAATTTGACCAGGAATCATATCAACCACTGAGCCCCACCAGCCGTGCCTTATATTTATCAATACCAGGCACATGAAGTACATTGGCAAGATCTCACTCCTAGATGAAAGTCTGAAATTGCCCAAACTCCTTTGCTGCTAGGTTTCTGGATATGAATTCGTTTCTGCCGATTGGATGTGCTTGCACAGTATTTTGAAGGCAGAAGTGGGGAAGAGGCATCTTCCTGCAGTTTGGGCTGTTTGCTGCTGGTGACCATGTTTGCAGAGATGTAGAGGTTTTCTGCAGTGGAATTCAGGCTGTGCACAGGCAGTTGTGGCAGAGGCAGTGCCCAGTGACCTGTTTTGTGGGAGCTGGAGGGCACTTGCGGGGGCAGTAGTTTCCTGATTCCTGGGTCACAGCTGTGCCAGTGTGTCCTAGAATTCAGTTGTGGCTGAGGGGGCAGCTCCTCCCGCTGGGCAGGGAGTCTTTCCTGGGGGCCCAGCCTAATACCCACTCCTCCAGCTTTCCGATGATTTCCCAAGCACCAATTTTCTGTGCTAAATTCTTTCCTGCCTAAAATAGCAAAGATCTAAAAACATCTTGGATCCTCTCCTTTCAACAAAAACAATGCTACACAGGGTCAGGTCTGAGAAGTGGGTGAGGTGTTGCAGAAGGCTCCCTACTTTGAGTCTCAGCTTCCTCTTCTGTAGAACCAAGACCGAAGATTATCTGTTCATAGTTACTGAAGAACATGGCAGCTGTTCCCCGAAGATGGCCACATTTCCCATCCCTTCTGTCACCTTGCCACTTTCCACCACATCCTCTCTCTTGAAGTGGGGCTGACCTCTGAATTCCAAGGCCAAGGCCGAAAAGGCGTGGGGCTGCAGCCTCGCCCACCTCGCCAGGGTTTCCAGCTCCAGCCCTGCCCACGCTGCTCGTGGCTCTGTCTCGTGCGGGGCCTTGCCCTCCTGGCTCACTTCCCCTCCTGTCTGCCGCCCAGCGCCTTGCTGCACATCATGGCCCACCTGCTGGTGCTGCTGGGCCCAGCGGGCGGGGTAAGAGCCCAAGTTGGGCCTCCTGGCTCCTGCCCCCTGTGCCCCTTGGCCCCTATTCCTGCTGCTGTTCCGACCAAGGCCAGATGCTCAGGTGCTGTGCACGGCCTGTGGGGACTGCTGTGGCCACCAGAAAAGCCCCGCCCCACCCCTGACTCCAGAGCCCTGATCCTGGGTCCACTTCCACCAGAGGAGAGCTTTGCCAGCATAGCTGCCCAAGACTGAGACCAAGCACCTCCAAGGTCCCCGGACCCAAAATTTCTGCCAGCCACAGCGGTTGGCCAGCTGGCCCTGCCCTGATCAGGGTGTTGGGGGCAATCCGGCCCAGATCAAGCCAGTTTGCTGGCCACAATGGGTGTCATAGCAACTGGTCGTTAGGTTGTTATGGTTGTTATGGTTGTTATGGCCGTTATGGTCACTGGCTTTATATATATACTAGAGGCCCAGTGCACAAAAATTTGTGCACTCGGGGCAGGGGTCTCCCAGCCCGGCCTGTGCCCTCTCACAGTCTGGGACCCCTCGGGAGATAACGACCTGCTGGCTTAGGCCTGCTCCCGGGTGGCAGAGGGCAGGCCCAAACCCTAAGTGCAGCCCCTGGTCAGGTTCAGAGCAGGGCCGATTGGGGAGTTGGGGTGCCGCCCCGTCATGCACAGAGCAGGGCGGATCGGGAGGTTGCGATGCCACCCTCAGTCACGCTCAAGGTAGGGCCCATTGGGGGGTTGGGGCGCCGCCCCCTGTCACACTCAAGGCAGGGTCGATGGGGAGGTTATGGCTCTACCCTGTCACACACAGAGCAGGGCCCATGGGGGGGCGGGGGTTGGGGCGCCACACCCTGTCACACACAGAGCAGGGCCGATCAGGGGGTTGGTGCTCTGCACCCTGTCAAACACAGAGCCACAGGGCAATCAGGGGATTGGGGAGCTCCCCCCTATCAGGCACAGAGCAGGGCTGATTATAGGGTTGGGGAGCCTTCCCCTGTCACGAACAGAGCAGGGCGGATAGGGAGGTTGTGGCCCTGCCCCCTGTCACACACAGAGCCGCAGGGTGATCAGGGGGTTTGGGCGCTGCCCCCTGTCACACTGATTCCGGTGCCGGGAGGCATATTACCCTTTTACGATATAGGATAGAGGCCTGGTGCATGGGTAGGGGCTGGTTGGTTTGCCCTGAAGGGTGTCCTGGATCAGGGTGGGGGTCCCCACTGGGGTGCCTGGCCAGTCTGGGTGAGGGGCTGAGGGCTGTTTTCCGGAAGCGGGTGACTGAAGCTCCCAACCACTCCTTTTTTTCTTTTTCTTTTTTTTATTCTGGGCCAGCTTTAGCTCTGAGGCTTCGCTGCTGAAAACATCGATACAATGTTGCGGTCCGGCTGGTGGAAGGTTTGCTGAATGAAAGCCGGTTTCTGGGGTTTTGTTTAGCTTCTATATTTGCAACATAGTTGCTTAGAGTTGCAGCTGAGAGGCCGGCAAGTGAGGCGGGGAACGTTGGAGTCCGCAGTCACTGGAGGAAGCAAGCCTTCCTGCTCGCTTCAGTGCATGGCTGCCGGCCGCCATCTTGGCTGACAGTTAATTTGCATAAGGATACGCTGATTAGCCAATGGGAAGGGTAGCGGTCATACGCTAATTACCATGTTTCTCTTTTATTAGTGTAGATATATATATTGGAAACATATCAGCTACCCATCAATTGGTGAATGTTCAGGCTGTGGTATATCCATACAACGGAGACCTACTCAGCAATAAAAAGAAACAAACAACTTATATATGGAACAACATGGATGCATCTCAGAATCAGAAGCTAAGTGAAAAAAGCCATAAACAAAAAGGTTTTCTACTATATGATTCCACATATATGGCATTCTGACAAAGGGAAAAAATATAGGGACAGAAATCAGATGAGTAGTTGCTAGGGGTTGGAGGTCATCAAGTGTATTAAGTAGAGAGGAGCATGAGGGAACTTTTGTAGGTGATGGAAATGTTCTTTAACTCTATTATGATGATGATGGTTATAAAAATATACATACAGATAAATATAAATATATCTGCAGGTATATTTAAAATCATTGAAACAACAAAAAAGGAGAATTGTAAGTAAATTGTATCTTAATAAACCTGATTTAAAAGGTTAATGATTAGTTGTTATACATTTGGAGCACATACATATGATACTATTGTTATGGAATTGGCATGACAGAAGACAGTTGAACACTTGGGAGGTTCAGGAAAAGCCTTTATTCAAATCGGCATTGCTGGTTCAGGGGACTCAAAGATCACAGAGCAAGGCCCATGGAGGGGGGTTGGGGAGCTGCCCCCTGTCACTGAACAACTTAGACAATGAGCTTTTCTCCTTATATATTTCTGAGTTTCTTTGTTTCCTAACTACTGGCTTCTGTAGTGGACTCTCACAGCCCACCTCCAGTCAGTTAGATGGTTAATTTAGATTGTATCTAATGTCCATCTTGGATGGCGCCAGTGACCTCCCTCTAGCTAAGCTGTTACATCCTTGGTTTATGACCCTTGTAAATTGGAAGTATTTAGGTAAATAGGTCTTGCAAGACCAGATAATTAAGGAAAGGGCAGTGACTTCATTATAGGCTAACAAGAATGTGCATTAGGGATACTGATTAACTAGGTGCAGAGTCCGGCTGCTAGTCTCCTACATTCTTTCACAAATGGAGTTAATTATCGGCTAGCAAGAGTGTGAAGTAGAAGGCAGGTTACTGGAACAAATTCAGATTGCTAGCCCCCCAAAAATGTCTTATGCTCCCCATCACTATAACAACAAATCACTTCTACAGATTAAGTTCTCCATAAAGTTATTTCTGTATTTCAGTAACTCTTTTGGTTATTTTTAAAAAGAAGAATCACAAAAGCTACTCTATCTACATTCTGTAACACAAAAGTAACTAGTCTTTACATGTTATTGGATGGGTATCTTGCCTGTTTCATAGAATTGCCACTGAAGTTCTAATGCTAAAAGAACAATGGAAGTCCTAGCTGGCATGGCTCAGTGGTTGAGTGTTGACCTATGAACCAGGAAGTCACGGTTTGATTCCCGGTCAGGGCACATGCCAGGGTTACAGGCCTGATCCCCAGTGTGGGGCATGCAGGAGGCAGCCAATCAATGAATCTCTCTCATCATTGATGTTTCTATCTTTCTCTCCCTCTCCCTTCCTCTCTGAAATCAATAAAATTATATTAATAAAAAAAGAACAATGGAAGCTAAGTGGACTCACAAACTGAAGAGTATCATCAAGTATTTCCCCAAAGTATTCACTCACCAAGAGAAAGCAGAACTGCTTGGCTACCCTTACAATCACTATATCCTAACAATAATTTTAATAATAATAATAATAAAATGACAGAAATCAAGGAGGATCATCACAGAGGTGGCATCTTCCTTCTTCTCATTTAAAACCAGGTAAGAAAGATTCTAATAGAACTCCTTAAAGACTCTCAGAGAAATCTGACATCATATTTTCCCATTTGAACTTTTGTTTTTAAGGTGCACTAGTGTGGCTGCCCTCAGTATCTATTTACATAAAGGGGAAAGAGAATTTGAGAGATGCAGCATAGCAGCTGTACTCTCACTGTTTAACATGGCAAGATTATGTGAGTTGCCTGCGGGTCAGGTGGACCATAGCAGACAGCTGAATTAGGACTGTTTTGCCATTGTTTCTGTTGATGGCTCCATCTAGATAAAGAAAGCGCAGGACTTAAAGGTTAAGGGCACACTGCCTTGAGAAAAAGCTGAGGAGAATGGGTAAGGAAATGATTACATCAGATAAATCATTCAAGTTTGGAAACTGTGCAGTAGGGGCCCTCCTGCATGATATCCAAGTGAATTCATCCACAGCTATCCAGAAGTCATCCACAGCCAAGAGAGGAAAGTTAAGTAAGAAACTATTTGCTTCTTTGTCTCTACCCCATCTCATCATCACTGCATATGAGAGAAAGGGAGCCCAGAAAGTGAAGCTGAATAGGTTATGTCTCCCTCACATGTGCACCTCCATCAAGCTAAGAGATATTCTGGTAGTAGAGAGAGTAAAGCTTGAAATGAATTTGAAATATAAATTTTACTCTAGACTGAACTGGATCAAAACTTTGGGAAAATTGAAATTAACTGGAAAGCAATGAGTTATACCTGAGATACTGTTATAAAACAGAAAAGTCAAATTCTTAAAAGCATATTTGAAAATCTTGGTAGGAAAAAAAATCCATCCTATTCAACTGAACAATTTTGAATTCAGTAGTCTACATTCAGATGTAAACAAGTTTTAATAATACCGTAATCAATTTATTGCACTTTTATGGTTCTGTTTATGACTGCCCAACACTAAGTAGCCTCACAAACTAAAGAGTATTACCAAGTACTTTCTTGAAGTATTCACTCACCAAGAGAAAGCAGATATGATATTTTAACTGAGTAAAGAGAACTAAAAGGTCTATTTATATACATTCAAAAAAATAATAAATCATTGAGTCATCATTTAATTAATCTAAACATCCTATATAATAAAGAGGTAATATGCAAATTGACCATCACACCCTCACACAAGATGGTTGCCCCCCTGTGGTACCAAGATGGCCGCCTCCATGTGGCCACAAGATGGACGGCAGGGGAGGGCAGTTAGGGGTGACCAGGCCTGCATAGAAGGCCAATTGGGGGTGATCAGGCCGGCAGGGGAGAGCAATTGGGGTAATCGGGCAGGCAGGGGAGCAGTTAGGCATTGATCAGGCTGGCAGGGGACTGGTTAGGGAGTGATCAGGCTGGCAGGCAGGCGAGCGGCTGGAAGCCAGCAGTCCCGGATTGTGAGAGGGATGTCCGACTACCGGAATTACAACCAGCAGTCGGACATCCCCCAAGGGGTCCCAGATTGGAAAGGGTGCAGGCTGGGCTGAGGGACACTCTCCCCCAACCCCCAAGTGCACGAATTTCGTGCACAGGGCCTCTAGTATAAAATAATGGTTTGTCTTAAAATTGATGGCATATTAGGTTTAATAAAGTAAATTCTCATATGTGAACCTTAGTATTTTATGTAACTCCTGAGTACTCTTAAAAATGAAACTGATCATCCTCCATTTGTTTATTCTCTCTCAATGGTACTGTTTTACTATCCTGGCCACCTCTGACCATATAGATGAGTATAACACTTCATGGAATAGCAGGGATCCCCAGATGACTCTATATATAAAAGCAAAGGTACTAACCTCTTCTAGGTATTTTTCTTTCTCTAGAATGTTATATAAGAAACAAACTTCTGTCACATTAAGTCAGGAATTTCTGTCATATTAAAAGAATCTATTTGGTATAGCAGCTTAATCTATAACTTGCTATTGCAGTAAATAGAAACTTAAAGTTAAAATTTACAAAGTTTACTACATATTAGACACTGTATTTATTATGATTTATTTAAACAATATACCCTCAATAAAGGTACTATTATTATCCTCATGTTTATAGAAAAAATTAAAACAGTTGTACAGGTTAGGTAATTCCCCAAAGTCATACATAAATTGAGAAATTGATATTTTTTGCACTCATACAGAATCCCTGCTCTTCTTCACTGTGATGTTACTGTTCCCAAGTAACACACTGCCCCATGAAGCATGTTTTGATATAGTCATTCATTCATACACTTGTAAATATGTAGACAAATGCATGAAACATCCAAATCCAAATAATGTAGACAAATGCATGAAACATCCAAATCCAAATAATATACAAATGATTATAATTTTGACTTAATATAACCACAATACTACATGTTTAATCCTAAGAAACAACTCAAAATACATGTGCTAATACAATATTGTCTATAGCTAAAAAAAAAAAAAAAAAAAAAAAAAAGTCCCAGCAGTAAGAAAGTGGTTAAAAAAAATTAAGCAGCATAGAGGAGGAATTCAAGATGGTGGTATTAAAGGTGGATGTTGCATTCACCTCCCCCCAGGACCAAAATGGAATTACAACTAAAATATAGCTCTTTAAAATCATCCCAAATAACCAATTGAAGAGTAGCTGAGCAGAAGTCTTATAACCAAGGATTTACAGAAGAAGCCACATCAAGACTGGTAGGAAGGGCAGAGATAGGAAAAAGCCTGGCCCATGGGTGGAAGCTGAGATTCTGAAGGGATATAACAGCTGCAAAAGTTTCCTCTGAGGAGTAAAGGGTCTCAAACCCATGTGGGGCTACCCAGCCCAGAGCATCAGGGCCAAGAAGAGGCATCCTCATAACATCTGGCAGTGAAAATCATCAGGATTGTCTATCAGGGGGAGACTAGAGTCTGCTGGAGACACAAATGCCCTCTTAACACACAAAATCTCTTTCACCTGGGCTATGGCAAAGGGGAGTTTGGAGAAGATGAGAACCATGTGAGTGTTGGGAGCCAGATGTAAGCTGGCAAGGTCCTTGCACCTAAAGGGGCTAGCAAGGATGGGACCCTTACCCACACAGTTTTCCCAGACTTGTTTGGATGGCAATTATCAGTAGAATGAGAACAGCCTTTCATGGCTTACCAAGAACTCTGTAACTATTTACCGAGATATGCTATACTGAGAACTTGTCCTTCTGCTGTGTCTCTCCCTTAGAGATTAAGAGGAACAAAGAATACATTCCTCTTGACAGACCTCCTATTCAGTGTGTTGTGTATAAATAGGATTGTGTGGCTAATGAAGTTGCTTCAGTTCCTCGAGAGCTGCAGTCCTCCCGATCCCCTTTCCTGTCTTTCTTTCTTTTCTCAGTTCCCACCTCCCTGCCTCAGCCCGGCTCAACCTGTCAGGCTGGCCCTGACAAACTAGCACCCAAACAGGGACTGAAGAACTGGGAAAAAGACGGTGAGGAACTCCTCCGGATAAAGAGTGCACTCGCTAAGGTAAGGGAGGAGCAATTTTTTGATAGTCGGGAGTAAAGCATGGGACAGTTAGAATCTAGAGAAAATGCCCTTTATGGCCAAATGTTAAAGTCTATGCTCAACAGTAAAGGAACTAAGGTTAATGACAAGCAAGTAGAAAATTTTTTAAAATTCATTCAGGAGGTCTGCCCTTAGTTTCCTGAGGAAGGAACCGTTAACTTAGAAACATGGCAGAAAGTTGAGAACAAATGCGCAATCATTATAAAGCCTTTGGGTCAAGTAAGACCCCGGTTGATGCATTTTCCTTATGGAATTTAATATGGGATTGTTTAGATCCCAGGCATGACCATAATCAACCGTCTCTTAAGCCAGAAAAAAAGGAGAAGCAGTATGATAGCACAAAATAGGGCTCTAAAAAAGACAGTATATTAAAAAGGAATAATGTAACTTTTAAAGACAATTTAACTCCTCAAGATGAGGAGGATTTTGAGGAAGCTGCTGCTCTTTGTCATGATGATGATACAGGTGTTGTTCAGCAAAAGAGGAGGAAGAATATTTTTCTGCTGGAACTGAAGAGGGCAGTGATATAGAGGATGTGTTAGAACGCTTCTTAGAAGCATTAAAGCTTCTTGGCAAGAAAAAGAGAAGCCACGGGGGCCATTCCCCCCGCTCTCCGCTGCCTTGTGCAGCACCAGTTCCACTTTCCCCTCTCCAGATGGCTTTGCAGGAGGCACGAAAGTGTGGTGAGGAATTGGGCATTCATGCCTTCCCTGTTATGGAATGGGTGAACCCTAACATGGGAGAGCGTGAGCATGCTTATGACCCGCTTCCTTTTAAAACCTTGAAGGAGTTAAAAACAGCCTGTGCTCGGTATGGGCCTACTTCGCCTTATACTTTAACCATCTTGGAAATTATGGCCTCAGAGGCTCTCCCACCTAATGATTGGAGAGCTATTGCCAAGGCTTGTTTATCAGGAGGGGATTATTTCTTATGGAAATCAGAATGTGATGAAAAGGCTAAGGAACAAGATTCTCGTAATCGTTCTGCCCAGACTAATATTTCTTATGAAATGCTGGTAGGTGAAGGAGCCTATGCTGACGCCCATAATCAAATTCAATACCCACAGGTAGCTTATGGACAGATTAATGGAGCTGGGATCAGAGCCTAGAAAAAGTTACCCACCTCTGGTCAGAAAACAGAGGAGCTCTCAAAAATTATTCAAGGTCCAGATGAAAAGTATCAGAATTTTGTCTCTCGGCTATTACAGGCTGTTGGCCGAGTAGTGGTGGATGGAGAGGCTGGCATGTTAATAGTTAAACAGTTGGCATATGAAAATGCCAACACTGCCTGTTAAGCTGCACTGGGGCCCTATCAAAGAAAGGGGACTCTCTCATATTATATCGGAATTTGCGCAGATATTGGTCCCTCATATATACAAGGAGTCGCCATTGCGGCTGCATTAAAGGGAACCACCATTGAAGGAATTCTTCAGCAACAGTTTAGCACAGGGAAAAGTCAAACACACAAGTATTTCACTTGTGGAGGAACAGGACACATGGCAAAACAGTGTCCTTCTAATAAAGAGGTTAATAAAGGAAATGGCAGAGGTCCCAAACAACCTGGAATATGCCCTAAATGTAAAAAAGGAAAAATTGGGCAAATGAGTGTAAATCTAAGATAAATGTCCAGGGAAATTCTTTGCCTCGACACCAGTCGGGAAACTACCAAAAGAGGCCAGCCCAGCCCCGACAAATAATAGGGGCATTGTCTGTTTACCCTCCTGTCCTTGTGCCGTCTCAAGGCCAGCTGGCTTCACAGCACCCAGACTGCCCCAGGGAGCAAAACGAATACAAGAGCTATTCCGAGCAACCCCCGGAAGTGCCGGTCTGGACCTTAGATCCATAGGGTGATATGTATTAACTCCAGAATTGGGACCACAAGCCATCCCTACAGGAGTGTATGGACCTACTCCTAAAGGGATGTTTGGCCTTTTACTAGGTAGAAGCAGCTTAACTATGAAAGGATGACAAATTTTTCCAGGAGTAATTGATGCAGATTATGAGGGAGAAATTAAAATTATGGTCTCTGCCCCCAGAAATATCATCACCATCACCTCAGACATGAAAATTGCTCAATTGATTTTGCTCCCTCTGCCTGCCACAGGCAATCTACTTTCCACAGAGTCTCCGGGGGCCAGGGGTTTTGGCTCCTCGGACAAGGCATATTGGGTACAAGCTATTTCTCATACTAGGCCTGAAAGAACCTTAATTATACAAGGGAAAAGATTTACAGGGATTTTAGATACAGGAGCAGATATTTCTGTCATAAGCTTAGCTCACTGGCCTAAACAGTGGCCCTATAGAGAAGCTATGACACAACTTCAAGGAATAGGTCAGACCAACTCTCCTTTACAGAGTTCACAAATGTTAAAGTGGCAAGACAATGAAGGTCACTCTGGGTTATTTCAACCATATGTCTTGCCAGGGATCCCTGTGAATTTATGGGGACTAGACATTTTATCTTCCCTGGGTGTTGCCCTTGTTACCACCCCAGCTCAGGGAAATGTTTAGGGGGGGGGGGTCATTGTTTCTCCTGTTATCCACACAGCTGACAAGATATCATGGAAGTCAGATGACCCTGTATGGGTAGAGCAGTGGCCCCTTTCCAAAGAAAAAAGCTGCTCATGAGTTGGTACAGGAACAACTTCAGCTAGGGCATTAGAAGAGACTACCAGTCCTTAGAATACTCCTATTTTTATCATAAAAAAGAAATCAGAAAATTGGTGCCTTTTACAGGATTTAAGGGCAATAAACAAAACTATAGAAATTATAGGACCTTTACAACCTGGTCTCCCTTCCTCTGTAGCAATCGCTAATGGAATGAAGCTATTAGTACTAGATTTAAAGGATTGTTTTTTTCACTATTCCTTTAGATCCCTCTGATTGCAAACGATTTGCATTCAGTGTCCCATCTACTAGCACTGCTATCATTGGAAGGCATTGCCTCAGGGAATGGCTAATAGCCCTACCCTGTGTCAAAAGTTTGTTAGTCAGGCAATTCGCGGAGTTTGAGAGAAACATCCGCAGGCTTATATCATACACTATATAGATGACATCCTTTTAGCTCACTATACGGAATGTCAATTAGAAAGGGTGTATGATGACTTACAACAGGCTCTTCTTAAATCTGGATTAATTATTGCACCTGAAAAAGTTCAAAGACGAGATCCTTACCTATATCTTGGACATATCTTAGAAGGAAGAAAAATTCATCCTCAAAAGATTCAACTCAGGATAGACAAGCTAGAGACTTTAAATAATTTTCAAAAATTTTTAGGGGATGTTAACTATATTAGGCCAACTTTAGGTATAACTACTAATGACCTTAAACCTTTATTTGATATTCTTCATGGGGATAGCGACCCGCTCTCCCCTCGTCAGCTTACTCCTACAGCTCGCAAGGCTATCTGCCACATAGAAGCTGCCTTAAAGAAACAGTTTGTACAAAAAATTGATTACTCACAGCCATAGCTATACTTAGTATTGGCCACGCCAGTATATCCTACTGGCCTCTTAGGGCAACAGGGACCCTTGGAGTGGATTCATCTACACTCCTCCCCGAAAAATGTAGTTTATCCTTACTCAGAAGCAGTAGCAGATATTATCTTTACAGTACATCTCAGATCTCTGGAACTTTTTGGTCAAGAGCCCCATACCATCATAGTACCCTATAAGGCTCAACAAAGGCAGTGGCTATTTCATATGGATGATAAATGGCCTCTCTCATTCCTGGGCTATCACGGTATAGTAGACTCTCATTACCCATCTAATAAACTCATACAATTTATTATAGAACATTCCTTCATTTTCCCCAAGGTAGTCAAGACTCAACCAATTTCTCATACAGTTCTGGTATTTACTGATGGTTCCAGTAATGGCACAGCTGCCCTAGTTATCAATAATCAACCGTTTGTTTTTCAGACCAACTACACTTCAGCACAACGCGTAGAGCTTGAAGCAGTACATCAAACGTTATGCAAACTTTCCACTCAATCTTTTAACCTTTACTCAGACTCTCGTTATATTGTAAATATTATGATTCACTTAGAAACTGCTAATTTACATGACACTGACCGATCTGAAGTGATTATTCCCTTACTACAGATTCAAGCTTTGTTCAGGAAACGTTCTCACCCTTGTTTCTTTGGCCATATACGAGCTCATACAGGTTTACCTGGATCTCTCTCTGCAGGAAATACTTATGCTGATCAACTTACTAAAACTGCCTAGCTAACATTATCTCCTCTAGATACAGCCAAAGTCTCACATTCTCTCCATCATCAAAACACCACTGGCCTATGTCAGCAGTTTCAAATCACAAAGGAACAGGCTCAACAAATTGTTAAACTCTGTCCTCAATGCCCTCTAACCACATTCATTCCTCCCACAGAAGGAGTCAATCCGCGAGGCTACAAACCAGGCCAACTATGGCAGATGGATATAACCCATATTCCATCTTTGGGAAAACAAGCTTATATTCATGTTTCTGTTGACACTTTTTCTGGTTTTATTTTTGCATCCCCTCATACAGGAGAAGCCACTAAACATGTTATTGCTCACTGTTTACAAGCTTTTACTTTCCTAGGCATCCCCCATACCATTAAAATTGACAATAGTCCAGCCTACACAAGTACGGCATTCCAAAAGTTTTGTACTACTTTTCGAATCCAGCATAAAACAGGCATCCCATACAATCCTCAAGGGCAGGGAATAGTTGAGTGAGCTCATCAGACTTTAAAAAGGCAAATTGAAAAAATAAAGAAGGGGGAGTATGTAGATACCCCTGCTAACTTACTTAATAGAGCTCTTTATTCCCTTAATTTTTTAAATGATGATGCTCAGGGTAAAACCGCTGCGAAGCGACAGTGGTCCTCACTGCCCAGATCCCACCCTTGGGTACAGTGGAAAGACTTACTTACAGGACAATGGCATCGCCCTGATCCTGTTCTGATATGGGCTCGGGGGTCTGTTTGTGTATTTTCTGAAGGGGACTCTGAGCCCCATTGGATCCCCAGCTGCTATGTCCAGCCCTTTCAAGGTCAAGATGGAGGATGAAGTGGAACAAGAACTCACTCCACCATTCAAGAGGCTACCAGTCAGTCCACTGGCGCCCGTGCCGCCACCGCCGCCACGGAGATCATGGACGACTCAGAGGACATCTCCGCCAACTTGGGGACAGTTGAAGAAGCTGACAATGGAGGCCGAGGCCATGGTCGTTCACCAAGGAGCACAATGAACTGCTGAGACTTTGTTTCTAGTCATGCTGAATTTAATTGGATTTGTGTCACCCCTAAGATATCTATCTAATGGTACTATGTAGCATTGGGATTGAGTTCACAACCACCTGGGGCACAGTAATATGAAGTATGGTAACAATTATTTCAGGTAAAAAGTATAGTTTCATACTGGTCTTAGAAAGCACATTTTCCTCCCTGGGAAGGCACTTAAGCATTCTATATTGACCTCTCATGCCCTTTTTGCCAAGGGGGTCCCTCTTTCAATTACCCACAGCTGTCACCTGAGCTCTCTGTTCATGCTAAGGTCATAGTGGCTGGTACCATAGATCTGTCTCTCGCTCAATGGCATAAGCTGGGCCCTCTCTAGAGAAGAAACCTGGGTTCCCCATGATCAATGCTGGTGTCCCGCCAGCAGGCGAGGGGATCCAAGGGAAGTTGCTGGGCGTGGAGGCCACAGGGGCATAGGCTACCAAGGAGACAGAACTGACCCTCACATCACCCTGCTTGGTCCCGGAGGATGGCTGGTTAGTCAATGACGGGTAAGATTCCTCAGGGAGGAATGACCTAAGACAGGCACAGTCGCAGAGTGGCCTCAGGGGAGAAATTGGGGGTCAACAGAGGTGGGGTACAGATCCTCACCCCCCCCCCCCCAATTATGCAGGGGCTTGAACACTCGCCCCTTCTGAGGCAGGTCTCCTGCCCCCATGGCTGCTTCTCGATTCCCATGCCCAGCTCAGATCTGGACCCAGATTACACAAAGAGACTTAGCCCAGCCAAGATCGATACCCAGATAGCAGAGACTTGGCTAACAGCAGCTACCCTATATCTAAATCCAGCTTAACACCAGGAATGCTTGGGGCTTTCTCAAGGATGCAAAATAATCCTTTCCATTAATATTTACAGGGTAAACTAAGATTGTTATTAGAGTATTAAATCTAACAGTAATGTAGTAATCAAGTTTTCAGATTAACTAAATTTTGCTAATTAATATAAGTAATTATTCAGGAAGTATTAACCAAAATTTTCCTTTCACAGTAAAATTGCTTAACATGCAATGAATTTAAAGCAGTTATATTTTGTGCTAAAAAACAAAGAAGGGGGATCTGTTGGGGGCCATATGTAAGCTGGCAAGGTCCTTGCACCTAAAGGGGCTAGCAAGGATGGGACCCTTACCCACACAGTTTTCCCAGACTTGTTTGGATGGCGATTATCAGTAGAATGAGAACAGCCTTTCATGGCTTACCAAGAACTCTGTAACTATTTACCGAGATATGCTATACTGAGAACTTGTCCTTCTGCTGTGTCTCTCCCTTAGAGATTAAGAGGAACAAAGAATACATTCCTCTTGACAGACCTCCTATTCAGTGTGTTGTGTATAAATAGGATTGTGTGGCTAATGAAGTTGCTTCAGTTCCTCGAGAGCTGTAGTCCTCCCAATCCGGCTTTCCTGTCTTTCTTTCTTTTCTCAATTCCCACCTCCCTGCTTCAGCCCTGCTCAACCTGTCAGGCTGGCCCTGACATGTGAGGAAGACTGGGTTTGTGGCTCTGGAGAGAGAACTGAAGAGACAGCAGCCAGGATCCCTATAGAAAATCTCTCTCCCATTATTGAAGATGCCATCTTTTCTGAATGGAGCAGTCACTACTTTATGGCATCAGCCTGGAGAAATACAGCATCCTGATTCCTTTCACTTCCTGTCACCCTACCCTGTGGAGCTTGCACTGTGCTGAGGAATCAGCTGCCTGGACCAGGGTGTAGAGGTCCAGGCATACTCAGGGAGTGTCAGTGACTGATTTGTGTGGCTTTAGGGCAGAGGCCATTCCTCCTACATTTCCTTGAACCAGACCGGTGCTTATCCCTCACAAGAAATCTGAAACCCCATGCTCCTAACTCCCAGTGGTCCCACCCTGCCAAGCTCAGGTTACTGGAGGAATCTTGGTTAGACTGAGTTGTGTGGCTCTATGACTGAGGTCATATTTGCTTCATATGCCCAACTGGTGCAGAGCCTCTTCTTCACAAAACCAGATCTTGATCAGTTTGGGCCTGATATACTGCAATGACCTCACCCTGATGACTCCATGAGACCCTACCTTACCATAAAAGTCTGTGGGAACCTGGCAGGTGGCAGCTACAATTGATATACCTAGAGACTATTGCAGAGTGGCCTAAGTCCCAACAATGGCACTGAGTTTAAACCTGTAACAGTCTGGTGAACATCACTTGCCCCTATCTGGTAACACAATGAGAACCTACCTCAGACAACTCAAGTACTGCCAGGTGTTCTTTGAATGACTGAACCCACAGGCAGCTGACAAGAAAAGGGAGGAAAAGAAAAATGTTGGGGTGCCTTGGGATTTTACTAACCTATCATGGGCTCAGTGCTGGTGAAATCTGGCCTTGGTGAAAATATTGGTCGTCCCATGCACACCAAGGCACAGCAAAGGCAGCAATAAACTGTGGATTACTTTGTTTCCCAGGGCCCGTCATATGCAGCATCTGGCATTGACCTGCACCAGAGTCCCTCCCAGAGGCCCCAGAACCAACACACCCAGTGGCCAGCTTCATATAACATTACAGTAAGATCCAATTAGTTTCACAAGCAGCATATCCAAAGGGAGATCTTGGCAGGCCTTAGACCATACTGCAATGAATTTGGCTTCATGTGGTCAGCACCTGCATGGCAGCGCATACACTGTGGTTGGGGTCAATCCTCACAGTCCAACACTCTGAGTGTTGACCCCATCAATGAATGAGACAATAGCAATCAAAACTCAAATACAACAGGAGGGCTCACATAATTCAACAATGAACATGCCTAGAGCACCCAGCTCAGGTGATCAAGTAGACTGTGACATTGGGTCCCACAGAACACCAACCTCAGAAGGCCACCCTAAAAAGACTGGGAGATGTAGCAAATCAACTGAACACATAGAAATAAACATAAAGTTGGAGCCAAAATGAGAAGACAAAGAAACAGGCCACAAATAGAATACTAGGAAAAAGTCTATAGAAAAAGAGCTAAATAAAATGGAACGAGCAATTGACCAGATACAGAGTTCAAAAACAGGTATAAGAATGCTCAGGAACTTCATGAAATTTAATGAGCATGAAGAATGACATAGAAACTATGTAAAAGAACCAGTCAGAAATGGAGAATGCAATATCTAAAATGAAGAATACACTAGATGGAATAAATAGTAGGTTGGATGAAGCAAAGAGCTTAATATGATTTGGAAGACAAGGTAGCAGAAATCACCCAATCAGAGCAACAAAAAGAACAAAGAATATAAAAAATGAGGATAGTTTAAGGGACCTTTGAGTCATCATGAAGGACAGCAACAGCCACATCATAGAGGTACCAGAAAAAGAAGAGAGAGAGCAAGATATTGAGAACCTATTTTTTAGAAAAATAGAGGTTCAAAACTTCCTTAACATGATGAAGGGAAAGACACACAAGTCCAGGAAACACAGAGAGTCATGAAACAGATAAATCCGAACAGGCCACACCAAGACACATTATAATAAAAATGACGAAGACTAAAGACAAAAAAAGAATATTAAAAGCTGCAAGAAAGAGACAGTTACCTGCAAGGAAGTTCCCATAAAACTGAAAGCTGATTTCTCAACAAAAACATTTCAGGCCAGAGGTATTGGCATGAAATATGCAAGTGATGAGTAGCAAGGACCTATAACTAAGATTTCTTTACCTTGGAAGGTTATCATGTAAATTGACTGGCTTATTTTGCTTAGCATAATACTCTTTTGGTCCCTCCATGCTGTCTCAAAGGTAAGAGACATTGTTTTTTATAGCTTCATAGTATTCTATGGTGTAAATGGTACCACAGGTTTTTTTTTTTTTTTATTCACTCATCTACTGATGAGCACTTAGAGTATTTCCAGATCTTAGTTATTGTAAATTGGGCTGCTATGAACATGGAGGGCGGGGGGGTGAATATATTCTTTCTTATTGGTATTTCCAGTTTCTTCTTTTTAAAATAATTATTTATTGTTGAAAGTATTACATACTAGTATGTCCCTGTTTTCTCCCCATTGAACCCCTCCAGCCTGCCCAGCCCCCCCCCCCCCCCCGCCCCAGGCACTCACCACCCCATTGTCTGTGTTTATGGGCCATGCATATATGGTTAATTAACCAAGGTCCTTGGTTAATTACTTCCCACACACCCTCTCCAACCTTCCCTCCAAGATTCTGCACTCTGTTCTATGTTTCTAGGTCTCTGGGTCCATTCTATTCATCAGTTTATTTTGTTAGATTCCACATATGAGTGAGATTATGTGATACATTTCTTTCTCTGTCAGACTTATTTCACTTAGCATGATACTCTCTAGGTCCCTCCATGCTGTCTCAAAGGGTAAGAAATTCTTTTTTACTGTTGTACAGTATTCCATGGTATAAATGTACCACAGCTATTTTATCCACTCATCTACTGATGGGCACTTGGGCTGTTTCCAGATCTTAGTTATTGTAAATTGTGCTGCTATTGAAAGGACAGAACGGGACTGATAGCTGTGTCCCTAACCCCTCTTCCAAGAAACAAACCACAGAATGTGTCAGTTACCCAGCCCGCCCTTAAATCAGCCAATAGGAATGCAAGGGGAACTAACCCAAGGCCAAAAGTATGCTGACCACCCCCTGTCTTTGTGTAACCAGACCCTAGCCACACCCTGCCTTTGCATCACTAGCCCCTAGCCCTCACCCAACCAATTAGAAGTATGCCCCCACCTCCCGACCCCAAGCCCTATAAAATCTTTGTTCTCTTGAGACCGCTGCATCGGTGGAGCGGAGGGACCTAGCTCGAGCTTGAATAAAGGCTCTTTGCTTTTGCATTGGACTCAGCTCCCTGGTGGTTCTTTGGGGATCTTGAAATCTGGGCATAACACTATGAACATAGGAGTGCATACATTTTTTCTGATTGGTGCTTTGGGTTCCTTAGGATATATTCCTAGAAGTGGGATCACTGAGTAAAATGGTAGTTCCATATTTAATTTTTTGAGGAAATTCCATACTGTTTTCCATAATGGCTGCACCAGTCTGCATTCCCACCGGCAGTGCACTAGGGTTCCCTTTTCTCCACATCCTCACCAGATCTTGCCATATGTTGATTTGTTGAGGATAGCCATTCTTACAGGTGTGAGATCATACCTCATTGTCATTTTAATTTGAATCTCTCTGATGATCAGTGACTTTGAGCATTTTTTTATGTTTATTGGCTTTCTGTATGTCCACTTTGGAGACATGTCTATTTAGGTCCTTTGCTAATTTTTTAATTGAATTGTTTTTCTTCCTTTAATTAAGTTGTATAAGTTTCTTATATATTTTGGAAATTAACCCTTTGTTAGATGTATCATTGGCGAATATGTTCTCCCATGCAGTGAGCTCCCTTTTCATTTTTTACATGGTTTCTTTGACAGCATGGAGGAAACAGAGGATATTATGCTAAACAAAGTAAGCCAGTTAGAGAAAGATAAGTATCATATGATCTCACTCATATGTGGGATCTAAAGAAAAAAATAAACTGATGAACAAAATAGATCCAGAAACATAGAAGCATTGAACAGGATGACGAATCTCAGAGAGAAGGTGGGGGTGGGTGTGGGTGGGGAAAGATTATCCTGAAAACTTGTGTAGATGAAAGGGACCACATGCAAAAAGGGAAGGCTTGCATGGCAGTCTTGCAAACTTAGAGACCTAAAGTAAGCACAAAGGATGGTCTGAAATTAAACTTTAACTAAAAGCAGTTAGGGTGGATAGTTACATCCTAGGTTAGTATCTTCACTGACAAGGTCAACCTGTACCTTAACTGAGCCTATCTGTCTTTTTGCATCTATAATAACATACCTTTTAAAATGTCTGGGTAACTTGTAACTTCTCTTTTTTTAGACCACTTGGGGCACAACCTAATGTGCTGGGCACCAGGACAGATACCACAAATTCCTTCATAATCATGTTAATTGTTTCTGCACCCACCTAAGTATCTGTCTATCATTTTACTTTTTATCCAATCCCAGGGGTTTCCCCACTTTGCTTTCTCCCGTCTCTCTAATCTATCACCAATGGATTTCATGTAACCCACCTACGTCCCTTTCCTTTAATTGCAATGTATAAATACAAATGTAACCGGCCATTCTCTGGAGCATTATCTCAATTCGTTGAGGTTCTGCTTCCCAGCACATGTCGACAGTTTGGCTCAAATAAACTCACAGAAATTATTTACAGGTTTCAATGGTTTTGTATGTTAACACTTGCATGCATATATGCATAAACCCTGGACACAGACAATAGTGTGGTAAAGGCTTGGGAGGGGTGGGTGCATAAAGGAGGGGGTCAATGGGAAAAAACAGGGGGTATCTATAATACTTTCAACAATGAAGGTAAAATTTTTAAAAATAGTAGCACTAAAAGGAAAGGCCAGGAATGTGGGAATACAGATCTCTAGCACCTGTGTGACATTTTTTATTTTACAAACCAGTTCTTCTATCAAACAATGTGAACTGTTGCGGACAACCACTTTGATTCTAAAGAATGACACTTACAGTTCACTCTCTGGATTGTTAAATTGGGACACAACTTTTCTGACTTTTCATAGAAGAAATGTAATTGCTTAAAACATCTGTCATAAACTTAGAACAATTATTTTGAATGAATACAAATGTAAATTAATGAATCTCTTCTTTTAAAAAAAGTATGTAAACGCATCTTTGTTCAGTAACCTAACTCTTAAATAATACAGTATCACTGAATTCTGCAGCTTCAGCAAATAGATTAGACCTTTAGAAATAAGCAAATGTGAAAATAAAGAAAATATCCAGTTATTCTGAAGCACTGGAGCACTTACATGTAGTCCAAATGTAAAATAAAATTATGTATATATGTTTAAAAAATGAAAAAAATACATGAAAGAGAAATAAAGAGATTCACAGACAAAAAAAGAAAGCTACAGGGGTTAATTACCACCAAACTTACAAGAAATGTTAAAGAGTCTTCTTCAAGAATTAGAATTAAAAAAATAAGAGAGAAATATAGTTTACATAATAAAATGGCAATAAATATGTACCTACAAATAATCACTAAAAATGTAAATGGCTTAAATGCGCCAATCAAATAAAGTAGCAAATGGATAAGAAAACAAGACCCATATATATGCTGTCTACAAGAGAACCACCTTGAAATGAAAGACACACAGACTAGAAGTAAATAAATGGAAAAATGTGTGTGATGCAAAGAAAATGTGTAATTGAAAGAAAAAGCTGGGGTACCAATACTTATATAGAAAAAATAAGCTTTAAAATGAAAGCTATAATAAGAGACAAAGGAAGACCCTACATAAGGATAAAGGGAGTAATTCCACTACAGGATAAAACTTGGAAACATTTATACACCCAACATAGGAGCACCTAAATGAATAAGGCAACTTCTCATGGACATAAAAGGAGAGATTGATAGTAATACAGTCATAGTAGGTGATTTTTTAAAATATATTTTATTGATTTTTTTTTTTTTTTACAGAGAGGAAGGGAGAGGGATAGAGAGTTAGAAACATTGATGAGAGAGAAACATCGATCAGCTGCCTCCTGCACACTTCCTACTGGGGATGTGCCCGCAACCAAGGTACATGCCCTTGACTGGAATCAAACCTGGGACCTTTCAGTCTGCAGGCCAACGCTCTATTCACTGAGCCAAACTGGTTAGGGTCATAGTAGGTGATTTTAACAGTCATAGATTTCACTAGATAAATCTTCTAGACAGAAAATAAAAAAGAAAGCAACAGCCTTAAATAACACACAAGATCAAATGGACATAACTGATATCTTCAGAGCATTTCACCCAAAAGCATCAAAATATACATTATGTTCAAGAGCATATGGACCATTTTCTAAGATAGACCACATGTTAGGATATAAAATAATTTTCTATGAACATAAGAAGATTTAAATCATATCAAGCATTTTCTCTCAACATATGGTATGAAACTAAAACTCAATCAAGAAAAAAACCTGGGAGAACATATTTGCCAATGTTATCACTGATAAGGGTTTAATGTCCAACATTTATAGGGAACTCATACAACTTAACAAAAGGAAGATAAACAATCCAATCAAAAAATGGGCAAAGGACCTAAATAGACACTTTTCAAAAGAGGACATTCAGAAAGCCAAGAGACATATGAAAACATGCTCAAAGTCACTAATCATCCGAGAGATGCAAATCAAAACAACAATGAGGTACCATCTCACACCTGTCAGAATGGCTATCATCAACAAATCAACAAAAGACAAGTGCTGGAGAAGATGTGAAAAAAAAGGAACACTCATGCACTGCTGGTGGAAATGCAGACTGGTGCGGCCACTATGGAAGACAGTATGGAGTTTCCTCAAAAAGTTAAAAATGGAACTCCCATTTGACCCATTGATCCCACTGCTAGGAATATATTTCAAGAAACCAGAAACAGCAATCAGAAAGGATATATCCACCCCTATGTTCATAGCAGCACAATTTACCATAGCTAAGATTTGGAAACAGCCTAAGTGCCCATCAACGGATGAATGGATTAGAAAACTGAGGTACATCTACACAATGGCATACTATGCTGCTGTAAAAAAAGAAGGAACTCTTACCATTTGCAACAGCATGGATGGCACTGGAGAGCATTATGCTAAATAAAATAAGCCAGTCAGTAAAAGAAAAATACCACATGATCTCACTCATTTATGGATAATAAAGACCATTATAAACTAATGAACAAAAATAGATACAGAGGCAGAGCAGCATTAAACAAACTGTCAAACTACAGCTGGAAGGCTGGGGAGAGTTGGAGGGTGGGTAAGAGATCAACCAAAGGACTTGTATGCATGCATATAAGCATAACTAATGGACACAAGACACTGGGGGGGGGGGGTGGCGGGGAGGCTGGGGGAAGGTCAAGGGGGAAAAAAGGAGACAAATGTACTACTCTTTGTAATATTTTAAGCAATTAAAAAAATTTAAAAAAGAAAAAAAGCTGGAAAACACATAAACAACGATGGGTTAACAATCATTACAGTGAAACAAATGAAATGAGAACACAACAACCCAAAATCTATGGGGCAAAGCAGCATAGGAAAGCAGCCCTAAGATGGAAATTCATAGAATTTCAGGCCTACCTCAAGAAAGAAGGAAAAGCTCAAATAATCTTACACTTATATTAACTAGAAAAAAGAACAAGACAGAAAGCCCAACGTCTGTAGAAGAAAGCAAATAATAAAGATTAGAGCAGAAATAAATGAAAAGGAGTTTTAAAAATAAAAAAATCAATGAAACCAAGAGCTGTTTCTTTGAAAAGGAAAATAAGTTGACAAACCTTTAAACAGATTCATAAATAAAAAAGAGAGAGGAACCAAATAAATAAAATCAGAAATGAAAGGAAGTAATAACAACTGAAACCAAAAAAATACAATGGATTGTAAGAAAATATTATGAGCAACTATATGCCAACAAATTGGATTATCTGCAAGAAATTGACAATTTCCCCAAAAATTACAATCCTCCAAAACTGAAACAGGAAGAATCACAAAATCTGGATAGACAGAATACAACTAATAAATTGAACCAATAATAATAATAATAATAATAATAAAAAGACCTCCCCAAACATTCAAAGAACTCCTATCCTTCCCAAAATATTACAACAAAGTTCAAGAGGGAAAACTTCCAAATTCATTTTATGAGGTCAGCATTATCCTTATTCCAAAGCCATATAATGACATTAAAGAAAAAGAAAATTATGTGACTATCCCTGATGAACATAGATGCTAAAATCCTCAAGATACCATTAGGAAACTGAAACAAGCAGTACATTAAAAAGATCATACACCAGGATCCAAGATGGCCAACAGGACAGCAGTGAGAAAGAGAGTGTGAGCGAGTGAGAGAGTTAAAGGGGAGTGTGTGGACGAGTGGGGCATGTGTGTGTGTGTGTTTGTGTGTGTGTTTGTGTGTGTGTGTGTGTGTGTGTGTGTGACAGTTATATTCTGAAGGACTGTTGGGGACTGGCAGGCCAGGCTCCTCTAGCTGGACAGCCTCTACTACTGCTGAAATTTCTCCTGGGGCAGCCGGCTCTGCCGTAGAGACCACACCATTTTGAAGGGGAGAGTTGCTATGACTGGGAGCCCAGCCTCACCTCCACCTGGGGAGACCTCAGACACCACCCAGGCTACAGCCACATTGGTCAGGCAACTGCTGCCTCAGCTGAGAATCCATGAACACTGAGACTCCAGCTTCCCCAGCCATGGACTCCTAAAAGTTTGTCCAGAGGGAGACAAAATGGCTGAATAGGCGGACAGGTCCGGCGTCTTCTCAAGGAACAGATAGAAGAAACAGCTGAATCAAATAATATCTACCCAGAATTGGTGAATTAAACAAAGTTGGAGAGACAATTCATGGACAAAAAGGTCAGAAGTTGCCAGGGGACTGCTGGGATTGGTCTCTGGGCAGGAGGGAGAAACACACACAGGTGGGATTAGATGTCAGAGGGAGACTGCGCTGCACTGAGTCCACATACATTGGAGACACATGTAGTGTTCGACTGTGGAAGGGTGTCCACAGGGCTACTGGCAGCTGGGGACTCTAAATCTAAACCACAGCCATGGGAGGCTGCCCCCAGAAAGGCAGCCTGAAGCTCTACATCGGCCTTGCAGTGCCAGGGGGAGAGAGACACACAGCAGCCCAGTTGCTCTGTCTTTATAATTTCTTTGTTTATACCTGCTAAACCCAGAATCTTTCAATCACAAACACTCACCGAGGCTGCAGTGCAGAGGAAGGTGCTTTTGTGGAAGCTGAGGAACAAAATAGATGGAGGCGATCAGGAAGCTAGCTCTGGAACAGTCCAATCACTCCAACCCTAAACAGACATTTGTCTCCTGGAGACTAGGCCCCTCCTAGCAGTCCAGCCACACCCAGCCTTGAGGTTGGCAGGGAAATAAATATTTGAAATACCCCCAGGGAGCCCTCGGGGACAAGGTTGAGGGGCAATTTGGTCCTGGGAACTAATACAGAAACACCATCATTTAGAGGCTGTGTCAGAAATAGATGCTTGTGTAAATATGACCGAAAGCAGGCAGAAAAACAAAGCAGGCAGATTGATCCCACCTGGCTGAAAACAAGGCTGTGGAGTCTGACACAGAGGAGCAGTGGATCTCTGGGAGCTTCAACACGGTGCTGACTATGGAAGCTGGGACATGGCAGACAGAACAAGGGAGAGGGGTCTTAGATCAGCCTCCATGGGACATTAAACACTCAGCTGAAGCGAACGAACTTCACTATTTCACTTTTTTATCTTTTACTTAAGAAACAAATTTTTTTTCATATATATATATTAATAAAAGGGTAAGATGCTCATTAGACCAGACATTTTCCACATCTTCCGCATGACCTTCTGGACATCCTTCCAGACAAAGCCATGGTGGCAGGGCCAAGGCAGAGGCAGTTAGGAGTGATCAGGCAGGCAGGGGAGAGCAGTTAGGGCGATCAGGCAGCAGGGGAGAGAAGTTAGGGAGATCAGGCCAGCAGGCAGGTGAGCAGTTAAGAGCCAGCAGTCCCGGATTGTGAGAGGGATGTTTGACTGCCAGACATCTCCCGAGGGGTCCCGGATTAGAGATGGTGCAGGCTGGGCTGAGGGACCCCCCCCATCCATGCATGAATTTTGAATTTTGTGCACCTGGCTATATATATATATATATATAGTGGCCAGATTATTATGACCACCTGACGTTTGTAGGCAAATTAGCCGTACACTGCATCATATGGGATATGGAAGCCAGAGGCCTGTTCGAACACCTTTGCTGTATGCAGTTACCAAGATAAAACATCCCCAATTTGCACAGGAACACAAGGATTGGACAGTGGAGCATTGAAAAAAAGTCATGTGGTCCGATGAATCATGTTTCCAGTTGCATCATGCAGATGGCAGAGTGAGAATTGGGCGGAAACAGCATAAAAGCATGCACCACACATGCATGAGTACAGCCCTTGAAGCTGGTGGGGGCAGTGTTATGGTTTGGGGCATGTTTTCCTGGCATGATTTGGGCCCTTTGATTCATGTGGAACAACGTCTGAATAGCACAACATACCTAAGTATCATTGCTGATCAAGTTCATCCTATCATGTTGATTGCATATCCCAATGGAGATGGCTTCTTCCAACAAGACAATGCGCCATGCCACAGTGCTCGTATTGTGCAGGAGTGGTTTCAAGAACATGAGGGAGACTTTACCTTGCTTAGGTGGCCCCCACAATCACCAGATCTCAATCCAATTGAGCATTTGTGGGACGAAGTTAAAAGAGCCATCAGGCAGCTGGTTCCACAGCCATCAAATCTCGCAGAACTGGACAGTGCTATTCATCAGGCATGGTGTCAGATTCCTCGCATCACCTTTCAACATCTCATGGAGTCAATGCCAAGAAGAATCGCCACAGTATGGAAGGCAAAAGGTGGCCCAACGAAGTACTGATGGGGTGGTTATAATAATCTGGCCACTCACGTTCAAATATATCCCACATTCAAAGGCTGTTAAATTGCATTGTTTACCCATATCTTCAGAAAAAAATCACTTCTACTGTCGTGGTAAACAACCTGCTTTCCTATTTATAATGGTCTGACCCTCTAGCAACTTCAGTGCAAAATTATAGCTAATTTGCCTACAAACGTCAGGTGGTCATAATAATCTGGCTATATATATATATATATAATTTTTAATTATTATTATCACCAGAGGTCTGGTGCATGGATTTGTGCACCAGTGGGGTCCCTGAGCCTGGCCTGTAGGGATCTGGCCAAGGCTGTCAGTCTGACATCCCCTGAGAGATCCCAGAGTGCGAGAAGGCATTCTGCAAAGTTGCTGTCGCTCAGCAGTTCCTGAGTTGAGCATCTGTCCCCTGGTGGTCAGTGCACGTGTTATGGGTTCACTCAGCGAGATAGACCACCGACTCAGAATTTAAATATAAGAGCCTTTATTAAGCTGGCCAGCTGACTACAGTTACAGCACCCTGCAGAAGCAGAGGCTGAACTGCAGCCCAGACTACTACAGGAGTTACATTTTATTATTAAATTTTGTGGAGGCCCAGAGAAAAATGTGTCTTTCAAATTCTGGGCCCCCCAATATGGAGGAAACTCTCTTTATTTATACTTTTTCCAGTCCTTTGTCTCCCAAATTTGGAATGAGACTTCCGGGACCTCTGAGAAAGAAAGCCTGCATGCTGGGAAGGGGCCATGAGACCATATCTCAAGGCCTGGCCTGATGTCAGTACCTTCCTATCTATGTGTTTTAGGAACAGACAGCACAGCATGACACGTCTGGCCGAAGTGCCAGATATGCAGCCCAGTACACATGTCATAGATATTGGCCCGGTCGTCCAGTCAGATGGTTGCTTAGGCTTTTATATATATAGACTAGTAGCCCAGTGCATGAAATTCATGCATGGGGATGGTTTCCCTCAGCCCAGCCTGCACCTTCTGCAATTGGACATCCCTCTCACAATCTGGGACCGCTGGCTCCTAACCACTCACCTGCCTGCCTGCCTGATCACCCCTAACTGCCTCTTTCTGCCTGCCTGATTGCACCTAACCCTTCTGCCAGCCTGCCTGATCACCCCTAACTGCCCTCCCCTAACAGCCTGATTTCACCAACTGCCCTCCCCTGCTGACCTGTTCACACAACCAATTGCCCTTCCCTGCTGGCCTGATTACCCCTAACTGCCTCTGCCTTGGCCCCCAAAACCATGACTTTGTCCAGAAGGAAGTCAGATGTCCGGGAGTTGGCCAGGCGACCCAGTCTAATTAGCATATTACCCTTTTATTAGTATAGATAGATTATATAGGATAGGATTGCTAAAATGGGGGGGGGGGGCTTTTCAGTAGGAGATGCTCTTGGCAGACAAAAATACACAATCCCTATATCTGGAGTGATAGCCAGCCATATGCACTATACTGCCAAACCAGTCATTAAAAAATTGTACCACTTTTTTATACCTTACACCAAACAGCTGTTGCCCTTAAAACCCCTCCTCAGCCCTGACCTTAGGTTCTGCCTTCACAGTTCACCCAGATTTGGTTCTGATTGGTTGGTTTCTATGCCTATCAGTGTCAAAAGCTCTGCCTCCTAGACAGCCATTGGCTCCTTGCAGTTCACCCAGATTTGGTTCTGATTGGTTGGTTTCTATGCCAGTCAGCATCTCTGGGCCTATCTCTGGACCTGATCAGAGAGGTGGGGCTGACCAGCAGCCTCCCCAGGTTGTTGGTGAGGCCTGAATAGAGAGAGAGACGTGGCTCCTGGCAAGGTCCAGAGAGAGAGAGAGAGAGGCAAGGGCTTATCAGAAGATGCCACAGAGGCTGCGGAACAGACCCTGCTTCTTTCTCCAGGCTTCGCCAGCAGCCTGGGGCAGCTGCTGATCAGCCCTCCCTCTCTCTGTCTCTCTGAGAGGTCGTCAGTTCAGCCCACTCGCCAGTCCCTGCCTACCCGAGCCTGCTGCACACCCAGCCTGGTGTTTGGTTGTCCCTTTGGTCATTTTGGAGATTACGGCATTTTATATATATAGATTTTTAAATTAGTGTTCTACATTGTATTTTTATCTAATTATTATTATTATTTTTATAATTATTTTACTCTATCTCATTTTTTCCTTTATGCCAACACTTTCTTCCTCACTTCCCCCTTTTTTATCCTGTTTCTCTTCTCCTGTTCCTGCTTTAGTTTTTCTCTCTCCTTTCTTTTTACCCCTTGATAAAAATTGATCTTCTTTATCTTCTCTATTGACTCATTACTATTATAGTTGTTTCTGTTGGCTTACTCATATATCTAATTTACTTTCCCCTGCTCAGAGTCCATGCACCATTCTCTTTTCTCTCTTTGATAGCCATTTTTTTTCTTGGTGTTGTTGTTCGTTTGATTGTTAGTTTGTTTTATTGTGATTGTTTTTTATTTTATACTTTTGTTTTTCCTCTCTTCACTTGTTCTCTTCTTCTACTAATAGCTTAATTAGTTTCACTCACCAAACTCAGGCCTATCTGAGCCCTACTCTATTCTTCTTTTCCAAAAATAGATGAATACATAGATAAATTAAAGAAAGGAACATTTTTTTAATTGAGTATTTTGTTTTTTACTTTTCTTCTTACACACTCATTCTCTTTCTACCTCCTGAATACCGATTCATGGCCATTCCCACATTCATTAAATTCCTTTACCTTACCTTCTGGAAATGAACTCTGCCTCTTCAGATTCAGCTCCCTTCCTTCTTTTCTGGGTGTTTTTTGTTTGCATTTTTTAATTTAGTTGTTGGTTTTGTGGAGTTTCCCCCTCATATACATATATTTTTACCCTTCTTTTTTCAACTTTTTCTTTTCTCTCTTACCTTTTTTCCCTTTCTCAATATCATTTTTACAGTGTTTGTTCTCCCCTAAGTCTCTTTTCTCTGGTGTTCACCTTTATATGGGGTTATCGGTGTCATGAATACACTCGTGTTTTGTTCCCTCTGTGTCATGTCTTGTCAAGTTGTATTTTGTGCCTTTTGGTCAATGAGATAGAGAGTGAGCCACATAATCAGACACCTTAGAGGAGTAAAAACGGGAAGACAAAGAATCAGCCCCCATACAAAAGAAAAGGAGGACTCACCAGAAGAGGAAGTTAATGAAATGGAGGCAAGCAATTTGTCAGAGAAAGAATTTAGAGCAATGGTCATAAGGAAACTGAAAAGGATGGAAGAGAAATTCAATAACATGTGTAAGAATCAAGAGGAAATGAAGAAGAACCAAGAAGAAATGAAGAATGATATAGCTGTAATAAAGAACTCAATAGAAAGCATCAACAGTAAGCTAGAAGAAGCTGCAGACCACATCATTGAGTTATCAGACAAGGTAGGAAAAAAATACCCAAGCAGAGCAGCAACTAAAAGAAAACACCTTAAAAAAAACAGGAGGAGAGCCTAAGGGAGCTTTGGAACAACATGAAATGAAACAACATGTGCATAATAAGGGTGCCAGAAGGAGAGGAAACTGAGCAAGGAATAGAAAACCTGTTTAAAGAAATAATGACAGAACAACAACAAAAATCACAGACATTCCAGACAACTGGGATCTTAAGCCAGCCAAAGGAATGACATTTCAATTTTTCATTTTTATTTTTTATTATTATTTTGGTAGCTTTTTTCTTTGTTCTCCTTTCTTTTGTTTGCTCCTTTATTTCCTACTTCTTTTCACATTATTTTTTCAACCACATGAGCAGCAGACATGTGAGTGGCACGCTCTTGTCCAGGGAGCATCAGCCCCATAAGCATCCTGCCTCGAGCCTAAGAGCAGCAGCCTCATGTGGCCTGCCCCTGTCCAAGGAGTAGCAGCTGTGTGAGCGGCCCACTTCCCCATCCAAGGAGGAGCAACCACGCGAGCAGTCCGACCTGTGCGAGGAGCAGCAGCTGCATGAGCAGTCTTCCTACTTCTGAGGAACAGCAGCTGCACACACCCTGCACTAGTCCGAGGAGCAGCAGCTGCACAAGCATCTTGCCCTTGTCCAAGCAGCAGCAGCCACACAAAAGCCTCCTAAATCTGAGGAGCAGCAGTTCAGCGAGCTACCTGGCCCCATTTAGGAGCAGCAGCAGCTCACTCCGGTCTGAGGAGCAGCAGCCACATGAGCAGACTGCCTACATCTGAGGAGCGGCAGCCCTGTGCAGCCTGCACCTGTCCGATGAGCAGCAGCCGGGTGAGTGGCATGTCCTTGTCCGAGGAGGAGCAGCCACGTGTGCAGCTCACTCCCGTCCAAAGAGCAGCAGCCTCGCAAGCAGCCCACCCCTGTCCGAGGAGCAACAGACTTGCAATCAACCGGTCCAAGTCCTAAGAGCAGTAGCCCCACAAGCAGCCCACCACATCAGAAGAACAACAGCAGCATGCAGCCAGCCCCCATCCAAGGATCAGCAGCAGCCTCACAAGCAGCCCACCCCCGTCCGAGGAGCAACAGACTTGCAATCAACCGGTCCAAGTCCTAAGAGCAGTAGTCCCACAAGCAGCCCACCACATCAGAAGAACAACAGCAACGTGCAGCCAGCCCCATCCAAGGATCAGCAGCCACGTGAGCAGTCCACCCCAGTTCAAGGAGTAGCAGCTGCGTGTGTAGCCTGCCCCCATCCAAGGAACAGCAGCCTCATGAACAACACACACTCTGTCTGAGGAATAGCAACTGTATGTGATGCCTCCCCCCACCAGCCAGAGCAGCCACCACAGCTGTGAACAGCACCGACCAGAGGAGCTGCTGCCAACTGAGGAGCAGCTGCTACCACAACCGCCCCAGGAGCAACCACAGACCGAGAAGCCACTGCCACTCAAGGAGCAGCACCTGAAAGACTCAACATCTAGATGAGTCGGTGAGATAAAACATGGGTAGAAAAAGAAACCCCCAAAGGAAAGAAAAGGAGGACTCGCCAGAAAAGCAGCTAAGTGAAACAGAGGCATGCAGCATGACAGAAAAAGAATTCAGATTAAGGGTCCTAGAATGCATAACTGGATTGAGGAAAAAATCAACAACTTATGCAAGAAGCAAGAAGAAACGGATGAAAAAATCAACAACTTAAGTAAGAATAAAAAAAATGGATGAAAAAAATCAACTAATTATGTAAGAACCAAGAAGAAATGAAGAGTGATATAGCTGCAATAAAAAACACCATTGAGAGAGAAACCAAGATGGCGGCATAGGTAAACACCAGAGATTGCTGCCTCGCACAACCACTTCAAAAATACAACTAAAAGACGGAACGGACATCACCCAGAACCACAGGAAGGCTGGCAGAGGGGAAATTCTACAACTAGAAGGAAAGAGAAAAGCATACCCAGACTCAGAGGAGGCATAGTGCAAAAGTAAAATAATAAGGCGTGGAGGTGTGTGTGGAGCAGGCTGGCGGCTGAGGGCGCGGTTGTCTTTTTCAATCGGGAGGGAGTCACAGGCTCTGGGATCCAGTTCCGGGCAAGTCTCTGGGGACCCAGACTCAAACGAGAGAAGCGGGACTGTGTGGCATCGGTCGGAGCTCAAGGCCAGCTTTCTTTCCAAGGTACTTGCAGTGGTTGCTGGGACACTGAGAGGCAGAGCCTCTGGGGACAGGACTGAGAGGAGCCATAACTGCTCGCTCCGCACCCATGTTGATCCCCTGGGACCCACTCTGCCCAACCCCTGCACAGAGGCATTTGCTGGATAGCCTCAGGCAAAGGCTAGATTAGCACTTCCATAGAGATCAGGACAGAAGTTCTCCCACTGCAGACACAGCTGATTCTCACAGGCAGTTGGCCTGGAGGTCAAATCCCGCCCCCCCCCCCCTCCCCAGTGTTACCTACAATAATCAAGGCTTAACTACAACAAAACTGTGCACAAAGACCACTAGGGGGGTGCACCAAGAAAGCATAAAAAATGCGGAGACAAAGAAACAGGACACAATAGACAGAAATGGAGGAAAGCAAAATGCTGGATATAGAGTTCAAACCACACTTTTAAGGTCTCTCAAGAACTGTCTAGAAGCCACCAATGAATTTAGTAAGGCCCTTGAAAAGACTGGTGAGACCGCCGATAAATATAGTGAGGTCTTCAAAAAATCTAATGAGACCCTTGATGTTGTGATAAAGGACCAACTAGAAATAAAGCATACACTGACTGAAATAAAGAATATTATACAGACTCCCAAAAGCAGACCAGAGGAGCGCAAGAATTAAGTCAAAGATTTGAAATGCGAAGAAGCAAAAAACACCCAACCGGAAAAGCAAAATGGAAAAAGATTCCAAAAATACGAAGATAGTGTAAGGAGCCTCTGGGACAACTTCAAGCATACCAACATCCGAATTATAGGGGTGCCAGAAGATGAGAGAGAGCACGATATTGAAAACCTATTTGAAGAAATAATGACAGAAAACTTCCCCTACCTGGTGAAAGAAATAGACTTACAAGTCCAGGAAGTGCAGAGAAACCCAAACAAAAGGAATCCAAAGAGGACCACACCAAGACACATCATAATTAAAATGCCAAGAGCAAAAGACAAAGAGAGAATCTTAAAAGCAGCAAGAGAAAGAAACTCAGTTACCTACAAGGGGATACCCATACAACTGTCAGCTGATTTCTCAACAGAAACTTTGCAGGCCAGAAGGGAGTGGCAAGAAATATTCAGTGATGAGTACCAAGAACCTACAACCAAGATTACTTTATCCAGCAAAGCTATCATTCAGAATTGAAGGTCAGATAAAGAGCTTCACAGATAAGGAAAAGCTAAAGGAGTTCATCACCACCAAACCAGTATTATATGAAATGCTGAAAGGTATCCTTTAAGAAGAGGAAGAAGAAGAAAAAGGTAAAGATACAAATTATGAACAACAAATAAGCATCTATCAACAAGTGAATCAAAGAATCAAGTGAATAAGTAATCTGATGAACAGAATGAACTGGTGATTATAATAGAATCAGAGACATGGAAAGGGAATGAACTGACTATTCTTGGGGGGGGGGGGGGGAAGGGTGTGGGGGATGCGGGAAGAGACTGGACAAAAATTGTGCACTTATGGATGAGGACAAGGGGTGGGGAGTGAGGGCGGAGGGTGGGGTGGAAACTGGGAGGAGGGGAGTTATGGGGGGAAAAAAGAGGAACAAATGTAATAATGTGAACAATAAAGATTTAATTAAAAAAAAACACCATTGAAAGTTTCAACAGTAGACTAAGAGAAACGGAGGACCGAATTAGCGAATTAGAAAACAGGGAAGCAAAACACACCCAAACTGAACTGCAATTGGAGAAAAAAATTAAAAGACAGGAGGAGAGCCTAAGGGAGCTATGGGACAATCTGAAACGAAACAACATATGAATAATAGGGGCGCCAGAACAGCAGAACGAGGAACAAGGGTTAGAAAACCTATTTGAAGAAATAATATCAGAAAACTTCCCTGAGGTGGGGAAGAAAAAAGTCACACAAGAACAGAGAGTCCCAAACAAGGTGAACCCGAAAAACCCACACCAAGACACATCATAATTACCATGGCAAATGTTCAGGACAAAGAGAGAATCTTAAAGGATGTAAGAGAGAGACGGAAAGTTACATACAAGGGATCTGCCATTAGATTTTCAAATGATTTCTCAACAGAAACACATCAGACCAGAAAAGAATGGACGGAAATTTACAAAGTGATGCAAAGCACAGGAATGAATCCAAAAATACACTATCCAGCAAGGCTATCATTCACAACTGAAGGGGAAATAAGAAGCTTCACAGACAAAAAAAGGCTAAGGGAGTTTATCACCACCAAGTCAGCAATGCAAGAAATGCTAAAGGGACTGGTGTAAAAAGAAATAAAAAGCTAAGAAAGAAAACAGGCACAAAAAAATAAAAATGTCATATAAAAAGTACCTTTCAATAATAACTTTAAACGTAAATGGACTAAATGCTCCAATCAAAAAACATCAAGTAGCTGAATGGATAAAAAGCCATGACCCATACATTTACTGTCTACAAGAGACCCACCTCAGAATAAGGGACTCACACAGACTGAAAGTGAAGGGATGGAAAAATATCTTTCAGGCAAATGGAAAGGAAAAAAAAGCTGGGGGTAGCAATACTTATATTGGACAAAATAGACCTCAAAGTGAAGGCCATAAGAAGAGATAAGGAAGGCCACTTCATTATACTAAAGGGATCGATACAACAAGAAGATATAACCCTGATAAACATATATGCACCCACTGCAGGAGAACCCAAATACATAAAAAAAACTCCTGGAAGATATTAAGGGAGAGATCAACAACAATACAATCATAGTAGGGGACTTTAATACACCACTGACATCACTGGATAAATCCTCTAGACAAAATATTGGCAAAGAAACAGCAATCCTAAATGACTCACTAGATCAGATGGACTTAATTGACATCTTCAGAACAATTCACCCCAGAGCCACGGAATATACGTTCTTCTCAAGTGCTCATGGGACATTTTTAAAAATAGACCACATATTGGGTCACAAACAAAGTCTCCCCAAATTCAAGAAGATTGACATTATGCCAAGCATCTTCTCAGACCACAATGGCATAATATTAGAAATAAACTAAAATAAAAACAACCCCAAATACTCAAACACTTGGAAGCTGAATAGCGTGTTATTAAATATTGATTGGGTTACCAATGAGATCAAAGAAGAAATTAAAAACATCCTGAAATTAATAACAATGAAAACACAACAATCCAAATCCTATAGGACACAATGAAAGCAGTCCTGAGAGGGAAGTTTATAGCTCTACAGGCATCCCTCAAAAAACAAGAAAAAATGGTAGTAAATCATCTAACTCTACATCTCAAAAAACTAGAAAGAGAGCAATGAGAAAAGCCCAGAGTGAGCAGAACGAAGGAGATAATAAAGATTAGAGCAGAAATAAATGACATAGAGACCAAAAAAAACAATACAGAAAATCAATGAAACCAAGAGCTGGTTCATTGAAAGGATAAACAAGATTGATGAACCTGTAGCCAGGCTCACCAAGAAGCAAAGAGATAGGACCCAAATAAACAAAATCAGAAATGATAGAGGTGAAATAACAACAGACCCCATAGAAATACAAATGATTGTTAAAAAATACTATGGACAACTATACTCCAACAAACTGGACAACCTGGAGGAAATGGATATATTCCTAGAAAAATACAACCTTCCAAAACTCAATTAAGAAGAATCTAAAAATCTCAATAGGCCAATAACTATGGAAAAATTGAAGCAGTCATCAAAAAGCATCCAGCAAAGAAAAGCCCAGGACCAGACAGCTTCACAGGGGAGTTTTACCAAACATTCAAGGAAGAACTAAAATATATCCTCCTCAGACTACTACAAAAAAATTCAAGAGGAAGAAACACTTCCAAGCTCATTCTGTGAAGCCAGCGTCACCCTAATACCAAAACCAGGTAAAGACAATACAATGAAAGAGAATTACAGGCCAATATCCCTCATGAACATAGATGCCAAAATCCTCAACAAAATCTTAGCAAATCGGATCCAGCAGTACATCAGAAAGATCATACACGATGACCAAGTAGGATTTATCCCAGGGATGCAAGGACGGTACAATATCCACAAATCAATAAATGTGATACATCACATAAACAAATTGAAAGAAAAAAAAAACCACATAGTCATATCAATTGATGCAGAAAAAGCTTTTGACAAAATCCAACACCCATTTTTGATAAAACTCTCAGCAAGGTGGGAATAGAAGGCTCATACCTCAACATAATAAAAGCCATATATGACAAACTACAGCCAACATCATACTCAATGGACAAAAACTAACACCATTTCCCCGAAGAACAGGAACAAGAAGGGGATGCCCACTCTCACTACTCCTGTTCGACATAGTACTGGAAGTATTAGTCATTGCAATTAGACAAGAAGAAGAAATAAAAGGCATCAAAATTGAAAAAGAAGAAGTAAATTGTCCTTATTTGCAGATGACATGATATTATACATAAAAAACCCTAAAGACTCCCTCAAAAAACTATTAGACTTAATAATGAATTTGGCAATGTAGCAGGATACAAAATTAATGCCAAGAAATCTATAACAGTTCTATACACCAATAGTGAACTTACAGAAAGAGAGACTAAAAAATAATCTCATTTACCATCGCACCAAAAAAATTAAGATACCTAGGAATAAACTTAACTAAAGTGGTAAAAGACCTCTACTCAGAAAACTGTAAGATGTTGAAAAAAGAGATAGAGGGAGACATAAACAGATGGAAGAACATACCATGTTCTTAGATTGGTAGAATCAACATCATTAAAATGTCCATACTACCCAAAGCAATCTATAAATTCAATGCACTTCCCATTAAAATACCAATGGCATATTTCACAGGCCTAGAAAGAACTCTCCAAAAATTCATCTGGAATGAAAAAAGACCCCGAATATCTGCATTGATCTTGAGAAAGAACAAAGTAGGTGGGATCTCAATGCCAGATATCAAGCTGTATTACAAAGCCACTGTTCTCAAAACTGCCTGGTACTTGCACAAGAACAGACATATAGATAAATGGAATAGAATAGAGAGCCCAGAAATCGACCCGAACCAACATGCTCAATTAATATTTGACAAAGGAGGCAAGAACATACAATGGAGTCAAGATAGTCTCTTCAATAAATGGTGTTGGGAAAATTGGACAGATACATGCAAAAAAATGAAACTAGACCACCAGCTTACACCATACACAAAAATAAACTCAAAATGGATAAAGGACTTAAACATAAGATGGGAAACCATAAAAATACTAGAAGAATCCAAAGGCAACAAAATCTCAGACATATGCCGAAGCAATTTCTTCACCTATACAGCTCCTAGGGCATTGGAAACTAAAGAGAAAATAAACAAATGGGATTACATCAAAATAAAAAGTTTCTGCACAGCAAAAGAAACCATCAACAAAACAACAAGAAAGCCCACTGCATGGGAGAACATATTTGCCAATGTTATCACCAATAAGGGTTTAATCTCCAACATTTATAGGGAACTCATTCAACTTAACAAAAGGAAGATAAACAATCCAATCAAAAAATGGGCAAAGGACCTAAATAGACACTTTTCAAAAGAGGACATTCAGAAAGCCAAGAGACATATGAAAACATGCTCAAAGTCACTAATTATCTGAGAAATGCAAATCAAAACAACAATGAGGTATCACCTCACACCTGTCAGAATGGCTATCATCAACAAATCAACAAACGACAAGTGCTGGAGAGGATGCGGAGAAAAAGGAACCCTCCTGCACTGCTGGTGGGAATGCAGACTGGTGCAGCCACTATGGAAGACAGTATGGAGTTTCCTCAAAAAAACTAAAAATGGAACTACCATTTGACCCTGTGATCCCACTTCTAGGAATATATCCCATGAAACCAGAAACACCAATCAGAAAGGATATATGCACCCATATGTTTATAGCAGCACAATTCACCATAGCTAAGATCTGGAAACAGCCTAAGTGGCCATCAGTAGATGAATGGATTAGAAAACTGTGGTACATCTACACAATGGAATACTATGCTGCTGTAAAAAAGAAGGAATTCTTACCATTTGCAACAGCATGTATGGAACTGGAGACCATTATGCTAAGTGAAATAAGCCAGTCAATGAAGGGAAAATACCACATGATCTTACTCATTTATGGATAATAAAGACAATTATAAACTTTTGAACAAAAATAGATACAGAGGCAGAGCAGCCTCAAACAGACTGTCAAACTACAGTGGGAAGGCCGGGGAAGGTTGTGGGGCAGGAGGGGAGGGTAAGAGATCAACCGAAGGACTTGTATGCATGCATATAAGCATAACCAATGGACATAAGACACTGGGGGGTAGGAGAGGCCAGGGAATTGTCAAGAGCAGGAAAAAAAATGAGACATATGTAATACTCTTTATAATACTTTAAGCAATAAAACAATAAAAAAAGAAAGAATAACAGAAAACTTTCCTGATATTGAGAAGAAAAATTCTACACAAGTCCAAGAAATTCACACAGTACCATATAAAATGAACCCAAAAAGACCAACACCAAGACACATCATAATTAACTTGGCAAACACCAACGACCAAATGAGGATCTTAAAGGCTGCCAGAGAGAGACAGAAAGTTACCTACAAGGGATCTCCTATTAGACTATCAGCTAATTTCTCAACAGATTCACATCAGTCCAGAAGGGAAAGGAATGAAATAGACAAAGTGATGCAAAGCAAGGGACTGAATCCAAATACTATAACCAGCAAGGCTATAATTCAAAATTAAAGGTGAAATCAGAAGCTTTGCAACTAAAAAGGGCTAAGGGAATTTATTGCCACCAAACTAGCAATGCAAGAAATGATAAAGGGACTGCTGCAAAAAGAAGAAACAGGAAGGGAAGAAGGAACACAAGCATAAAGAATAAAAATGGTGAAAACAAAGTAGCTATCCTATCTAATAAAATACAAAAAGGGTAATTAACCATACATCTGCTATGCTTCCCATTGGCTAATCAAGACGATATGCAAATTACCTGCCAAGAAAGATGGTAGTTAACCGCCAACAAAAATGGCGGTTAATTTGCATACGTAGGCGCAATGCTGGGAGGCGAAAGGGGAAGGATGGAAGAAGCCACCTGATGGTGATCGGAAACCCAGGTGGCAGCTATGAGCTGGGTGGCAGGGCAAAGGCGGCCCTGGGTCTCAGAGGGAAGGAGGCAATGGCGGAGGCCCTGCCCCCTGTGCTGCCGCCCCATGTGCAGCCGGGCCATTGGCGCGGGGCTCAGATGGAAGGTGGCATGGCAGGGCCCCCCCACCCCTTGTGCAGCTCCCCCGTGTGCAACCCGCTCCGTGTGTGGCCTGTCCATTGGCGCGGGGTTCAGAGGGAATGCGGCATGGCAGGGGGCCCCCAACCCATGTGCAGCCCACCCTGTGTGCGCCCCAGCCAAGGGCATTAGGCTCAGGAGGCTCAACCAGCAAAGCAGGACTGTGGATTGGGAATGGGCACAGGCAGACTTCCTGGTCCTTCCCCTCAGCCGGCAGGCTCCTATCAATCTTCAGTTTCTACTGAAAGGAATGTGGCGCCTCCACTGTGTAGCCTCCCAGAACTCAGACTCCCAGGCTCCGGAGTGGAGACTTCAACAAGGACTTCAGCACCTGCTCAGGGAAATAATCGCCACCTCCCTACTCCACAGCTGCTTCTGTGACTGCAAGAAACTGCGCATGCTCCTCTCTGTGACATGGGCGGGGCCAGAGCCTGAGTTGAGCGGTTCCACCATAGAATAGCAGCTGGACCAGTGCAAGGATGGAGGGAGGGAGGGGGGAGAAGGAGCAAGGGGGAAGCCCTGGTTCCCTGCTCCTCCTCCCACAGGCATGGCCCTTGCTGCTGATATGATAAAAGGAGTTGTGTTTTTCTAACTCTGTCTGGGTAAAGGAAACAAGTGTCTGTTGACTTCTGATCTTATTCTCAGAGCTTCCAGTTAATCCCTCTGGATGCATCATACCCAACCTCCAAAGGATCAGAGGGGTAGGATCAACCTTCCTTCCATAGTTGAGGAAACTGACCAATAAACACATGTGTCTCATGCCTCAGTGTTAACTTCCACAGAAATCTCCAGGTAATGACTCAGATTCTATATCTAAGGGTATATTTTCTTCTGTTTTCATGTTTAATTCAGCCCCAGGAATCAAATAATACAATAAAGAATAAAATGAGTTCAGAGGGCTCAGCATTGTATTCCCAGGGCCTTTGGTCCCACACAAACTGCAGAGCTCAGTTATCCTGAGATGAAAGGAAAAGAAAGAGAAAGGTTTCCAAGCTCAGTTACAGATACATCTCATAACCACATATTAAGGACACAACATTAACTTAGGGGTGGAAAGGACACAAATGGAATAGAAGATGGAGCCACTTGGAGTGAGCAGGCCAGCAGGGTGGGGCATTGGGGGCAAGCAGGCCAGCAGGAGGTGGGGGCAGTTAGGGGCAAGCAGGCTGGCAGGGGGGTAGTTGGGGTGAAAACACTGGTACGGGGCCAGTTGGGGTTGATTAGGCTGGCGGGGAGGCATTTGGTGGCGAGTAGGCTGGTGGCGAGGGGAAGTTGGGGGCAAGCAGGCTGGCAGGCAGAGTGGTTAGGGGCAATCAGGCAGGCAGGCAGGTGAGTGGTTAGGAGCCAGCAGTCCCAGATTGTGAGAGGGATGTCTGACTGCCAATTTAGACCCAATCCCTGTAAACCAGCAGTAGGACATCCTTCCAGGGGTCCCAGATTGGAGAGGGTGCAGGCCGAGCTGAGGGACACTCCCCCCTCCCCGAGTGCACAAATTTTTGTGCACCAGGCCACTAGTCAATAATAACCTTAAACATAAATGGATTAAATGCTCCAATCAAAAATATAGGGTAGCTGAAGGAGTAAGAAAAAATGACCCATATATTTGTTGTCTACAGGAGACCCACCTCAGAATAAAGGACTCCCACAGACTGATGGTGAAGGGATGGAAAAAAATTTGTCAGGTGCATAGAAATGAAAAAAAAAAAACAAAAAAACTGGGGGTAGCAATACTTATATCTGAAAAATTAGACCTCAAAGTGAAGGCCTTAACAAGAGATAAGGAAGACCGCTTCATAATATGAAAGAAATCAATAAAACAAGAGGATATATCTCTGGTAAACATATATGCACCCAAACAGGAGCACCCAAATACATAAAAAACATTCTGAAGCTATCAATGAAGAGGTATCAACAGCAATACAGTCATAGTAGGGGACTTTAATAACCATTGTCAACACTGCATATATCCTCTAAACAAAAAATCAGCAAAGAAACATCAATTTTAATGACTCACTAGATCAGATGGAATTAACATCTTCAAAACATTTCACCCCTAAGCTATAGAATATGCATTATTTTCAAGTGCCCATGGGACATATTCAAAGATAGACCACATATTGGGACACAGGCAAAGTCTCTTCAAGTTCAAGAAGATAGAAATCATATAAAGCACCTTCTCAGACCACAATGGCATAAAATTAGAAATCAACTCCAATAAAAACAATGAAAAAAATCAAACATCTGGAGGATAAATAACATGCTATTAAACAATGATTGGATTACCAAAGAGATCAAAGAAGAAATAAAAAGCATCATGACAACAAACAACAATGAAACACAAAAAACCAAAATCTGTGGGACACAGTGAAAGCAGTCTTAAGAGGAAGTTCATAGCTCTACAAGCCTACCTCAAAAAAACAAGAAAAAATGGTAATAAATTATTTAACTCTTCAACTCAAAGAATTAGAAAGAGAGCAACAAGACAAGTCCAGAGTAAGCAGAAGGAAGGAAATAATAAACATTAGAGTGAAAATAAACAACATAGAGACAAAAAAATCAATACAAAAGATCAATAAAACCAAGAGCTGATTCTGTGAAAGGATAAACAAGATTGATGAACCTCTAGCCAGGCTCACCAAGAAGCAAAGAGAGAGGACCCAATAAACAAAATCAGAAATGAAAGAGGTGAAGTAACAACTGACCTCACAGAAATACAAAAGATTATGGAAAAATACTATGAAGAACTCTATTCCAACAAACTGGAAAACCTAGACTAAATGGACATAGTCTTAGAAAAATGCAAGCTTCCAAAACTCAATCAGGAAGAATAAAAAAACCTGAATAGGCCAATAACTACTGAAGAAATTGAAGCAGTGATCAAAATTCTTCCAGCAAACAAAAGCCCTGGTTAGACCGCTTTACAGGAAAGTTCTACTAAGCATTCAAAGAAAAACTAAAACCTATCCTCCTCAGACTATTCCAAAAAATTCAATAGGAAGGCACACTTCCAAGGTCTTTCTATGAAGCCAGCATTACCCTAATCCCAAAACCAGATAAAGACACCACAAAGAAAGATAACTGCAGGCCAATATCCTTGATGAACATAGATGCTAAAATCCTCAAAAAAATTTTATCAAATTGGATCCCGCATTACATTAGAAAGATCATAAACCATGACCAAGTGGGATTTATTCCAGGGATGCAAGGTTGGTACAATATCCACAAATCAATAAATGTGATACATCTCATAAACAAATTGAGAGACAAAAATCACATAATCATATCAATTGATGCAGAAAAGGCATTCGACAAAATCCAACACACTTTCCTGATAAAAACTCTCAGCAAAGTGGGAATAGAGGGATCATACCTCAACATAATAAAAGCCTTATATGACAAACCTATAGCCAACATTATACTCAATAGACAAAAACTAAATTCATTTCCTCTAAGAACAAGAACAAGACAGAGATGCCCACTTTCACCACTCCTGTTCTATATAGTACTGAAAATGCTAGCCATAACGATCAGACAAGAATAAATAAAAGGCATCCAAATTGGAAAAGAAGAAATAAAACTGTCATTATTTGCAGATGACATGATACTGTACATAGAAAACCTCCAAAACTCCATAAAAAAACTATTAGACTTAATAAATGAATTCAGCAATGTAGCAGGATACAAAAGTAACACCCAGAAATCTATGGCTTTTTTATACACCAATAATGACCTCACAGAAAGAGAAACTAAAAAACAATCCCATTTACCATTGCTTCAAAATAATTAAGATATCTAGGAATAAACTTAACTAAGGAAATAAAAGACAAGTACCCTGGAAACTACAGGACATTGCAAAAATAGATTGAGGAAGACATAAACAAATAGAAAAACATACCATATTCATGGATTGGTAGAATCTACATAATTAAAATGTCCATATTACTAAAGCAATTTAGAGATTCAATGTAATCCCAATTAAAATACCAATGGCATATTTCACAGACCTAGAACAAATTCTCCAAAAATTCATGTGGAATAAAAAAAGACCAGATCTTCTGTATTGTTTTTTGGTCTCTATGTCATTGATTTCTGCTCTAATCTTTATTATCTCCTTCCTTCTGCTCACTCTGGGGTTTTCTTGTTGCTCTCTTTCTAATTCTTTGAGTTGTAGAGTTAGATGATTAACTACCATTTTTTCTTGTTTTTTGAGATAGGCCTGTAGAGCTATAAACTTCCCTCTCAGGACTGCTTTCATTGTGTCCCAGAGGTTTTGGATTGTTGTGTTTTCATTGTCATTAGTGTCCAGGATGTTTTTAATTTCTTCTTTGATGTCATCGGTAACCCAATCAATATTTAATAACATGCTATTCAGCTTCCAAGTGTTTGAGTATTTTGGGTTGTTTTTATTGTAGTTTATTTCTAACATTATGCCATCGTGGTCTGAGAAGATGCTTTTTATGATCTCAATCTTCTTGAATTTGTGGAGACTTTGCTTGTGACCCAATATGTGGTCTATTTTTGAATATGTCCCATGAGCACCTGAGAGGAATGTATATTCCGCAGCTGTGGGGTGTAGTGTTCTGAAGATGTCAATTAAGTCCATCTGATCTAGTGAGTCATTTAGGATTGCTGTTTCTTTGCTGATTGTTTGTCTAGCGGATTTATCCAGTGATGTCAGTGGTGTATTAAAGTCCCCTACTATGATTGTGTTATTGTCGATATCTCCCCTGATATCTTCGAGAAGTATTCTTATGTATGTGGGTGCTCCTGCATTGGGTGCATATATGTTTACCAGGGTTATATCTTCTTGTTGTATTGATCCCTTTAGTATTATGAAGTGGCCTTCCTTATCTCTGGTTATGGCCTTCACTTTGAGATGTATTTTGTCAGATATAAGTATTGCTACCCCAGCTTTCTTTTCCTTTCCATTTGCGTGAAAGATATTTTTCCATCCCTTCACTTTCAGTCTGTGTGAGTCCTTTCCAATGAGGTGGGTCTCTTGTAGACAGCAGATGTATGGGTCATGTTTTTTTATCCATTCAGCCACTCAATGTCTTTTATTTGGAGCATTTAGTCCATTTACATTTAAAGTTATTATTGAAAGGTACTTGTTTGTAGCCATTTCTTTTTTGTGTGTGTGTGTGGCTGTTTTCTTTCTGAGCTTGATATTTCTTCTTTTACACCAGTCCCTTTAGCATTTCTTGCATGGCTGGTTTGGTGGTGATAAACTCCCTTAGCCCTTTTTTGTCTGTGAAGCTTCTTATTTCCCCTTCAATTTTGAATGATAGCCTTGCTGGATAGAGTATTCTTGGATTCAGTCCTTTGCTTTGCATCACTTTGTAGATTTCCGTCCATTCTTTTCTGGCCTGATGTGTTTCTGTTGAGAAATCATTTGATAATCTAATGGGAGATCCCTTATATGTTACTTTCCGTCTCTCTCTTGCAGCCTGTAAGATTCTCTCTTTATCCTGAACATTTGCCATGGTAATTATGATGTGTCTTGGTGTGGGTCTTTTCGGGTTCACCTTGTTTGGGACTCTCTGGGCTTGTGTGACTTTTTTCTTCCCCACCTCAGGGAAGTTTTCTGATATTATTTCTTCGAATAGGTTTTCTAATCCATGTTCATCTTTCTGTTGTTCTGGCACCCCTATTATTCGTATGTTGCTTCGTTTCATGTTGTCCCAAAGTTCCCTTAGGCTCTCCTCCTGTCTTTTAATTTTTTTCTCCATTTGCAGTACAGTTTGAGTGTGTTTTGCTTCCTTGTCTTCTAATTCACTGATTCGGTCCTCCGCTTCTCCCAGTCTACTGTTGATACTTTCAATGGTGTCCAAGAGCTGGTTCTTTGAAAGGATAAACAAGATTGACAAACCCCTCGCCAGGCTCACCAAGAAGCAAAGAGAAAGGTCCCAAATAAACCAAATCAGAAATGATAGAGGCGAAATAACAACAGACCCCACAGAAATACAAATGATTGTTAAACAATACTACGGGCAACTCTACTCCAACAAACTAGACAACCTGGAGGAAATGGACAAATTCCTAGAAAAATACAACATTCCAAAACTCAATCAGGAAGAATCTAAAAATCTCAATAGGCCAATAACTATGGAAGAAATTGAAGCAGTCATCAGAAAGCTTCCAGCAAACAAAAGCCCAGGGCCAGACGGCTTCACAGGGGAGTTCTACCAAACATTCAAGGAAGAACTAAAACCTACCCTCCTCAGACTACTACAAAAAATTCAAGAGGAAGGAACACTTCCAAGCTCATTCTATGAAGCCAGCATCACCCTAATACCAAAACCAGGTAAGGACATCACAATGAAAGAGAATTACAGGCCAATATCCCTCATGAACATAGATGCCAAGATCCTCAACAAAATCTTAGCAAATCAGATCCAGCAGTACATCAGAAGGATCATACACCATGACCAAGTAGGATTTATCCCAGAGATGCAAGGATGGTACAACATCCGTAAATCAATAAATGTGATACATCACATAAACAAATTGAAAGAAAAAAACCACATGGTCATATCAATTGATGCAGAAAAAGCATTCGACAAAATCCAACACCCATTTTTGATAAAAACTCTCAGAAAGGTGGGAATAGAAGGATCATACCTCAACATAATAAAAGCCATATATGACAGGCCCACAGCCAACATCATACTCAATGGACAAAAACTAACACCATTTACCCTAAGAACAGGAACAAGACAGGGATGCCCACTCTCACAACTCCTGTTCAACATAGTCCTGGAAGTATTAGCCATTGCAATTAGGCAAGAAGAAGAAATAAAAGGCATCCAAATTGGAAAAGAGGAAGTAAAACTGTCCTTATTTGCAGATGACATGATATTATACATACAAAACCCTAGAGACTCCATCAAAAAGCTACTAGACTTAATACATGAATTTGGCAATGTAGCAGGATACAAAATTAACCCCAAGAAATCTGAGGCATTTCTATACACCAATAGTGAACTTTCAGAAAGAGAGATTAGAAAAACAATCCCATTTACCATCGCACCAAAAAAAATAAGATACCTAGGAATAAACTTAACTAAAGAGGTTAAAGACCTCTACTCAGAAAACTACAGGACGTTGAAAAAAGAGATAGAGGAAGACATAAACAGATGGAAGAACATACCATGTTCTTGGATTGGTAGAATCAACATCATTAAAATTTCCATACTACCCAAAGCAATCTATAAATTCAACGCACTTCCCATTAAAATACCAATGGCCTTCTTCAAAGATCTAGAACGAACTCTCCAAAAATTCATCTGGAATAAAAAAAGACCCCGAATAGCTGCAGCGATCCTGAGAAAGAACAAAGTAGGTGGGATCTCAATACCAGATATCAAGCTGTATTACAAAGCCACTGTTCTCAAAACTGCCTGGTACTGGCACAAGAACAGACATATAGACCAGTGGAATAGAATAGAGAGTCCAGAAATTAGCCCGAACCAATATGCTCAATTAATTTTTGACAAAGGAGGCATGAACATACAATGGAGCCAAGATAGTCTCTTCAATAAATGGTGTTGGAAAAATTGGACAGATATATGCAAGAAAATGAAACTAGACCACCAACTTACACCATACACAAGAATAAACTCAAAATGGATAAAGGACTTAAATGTACGACAGGAAACCATAAAAATTCTAGAAGAATACAAAGGCAACAAAATCTCAGACTTATGCCAAAACAATTTCTTCACTGATACAGCTCCTAGGGCAGTTGAAACTAAAGAGAAACTGAACAAATGGGACTACATCAAAATAAAAAGCTTCTGCACAGCAAAAGAAACCATCAACAAAACAACAAGAAAACCCACTTCGTGGGAAAACATATTTGCCAATGTCATATCTGATAAGGGCTTAATCTCCAAAATTTATAGGGAACTCATACAACTTAACAAAAAGAAGATAAACAATCCAATCAAAAAATGGGCAAAGGATCTAAATAGACACCTTTCAAAAGAGGACATTCAGAAAGCCAAGAGACATATGAAAACATGCTCAAAGTCACTAATCATCCGAGAGATGCAAATCAAAACAACAATGAGGTACCATCTCACACCTGTCAGAATGGCCATCATCAACAAATCAACAAACGACAAGTGCTGGAGAGGCTGTTGAGAAAAAGGAACACTTGTGCACTGCTGGTGGGAATGCAGACTGGTGCAGCCACTATGGAAGGCAGTATGGATGTTCCTCAAAAAATTGGAAATGGAACTCCCATTTGACCCTGTGATCCCACTACTAGGAATATATCCCAAGAAACTAGAAACACCTATCAGAAAGGATATATGTAACCAGATGTTCATAGCAGCACAATTCACCATAGCTAAGATCTGGAAACAGCCTAAGTGCCCATCAGTAGATGAATGGATTAGAAAACTGTGGTACATCTACACGATGGAATACTATGCTGCTGTTAAAAAGAAGGAACTCCTACCATTTGCATCATCATGGATGGAACTGGAGAGCATTATGCTAAGTGAAACAAGCCAGTCAATGAAGGAAAAATACCACATGATCTCACTCATTCATGGATAATAAAGACCATTACAAACTTTTGAACAATAATAGATACAGAGGCAGAGCTGCCTCAAACTGATTGTCAAACTGCAGTGGGAAGGCCAGAGAGAGTTGGGGGGCAGGAGGGAGGGGAGTAAGAGATCAACCGAAGGACTTGTATGCATGCATATAAGCATAACTAATGGACATAGGACACTGGGGGGTAAGGGAGGGTAGGGGTTTGTCAAGGGCCGGGGGGAAAAAAGGACACTTATGTAATACCCTTTGTAATACTTTAAGCGAAAAATAAAAAAAAATTAAAAAAAAAAAAAAAAAAAAGACCAGATCAGCCACAGCAATCGTGAGAAAGAAGAACAAAGTTTGGGGATCACGATATCAGAAATCAAGCTATATTACAAAGCCACGGTTCTCTGAACTGCCTGGTACTGGCACAAAAACAGACATATAGACCAATGAAACAGAATGGAGAACCCAGAAATCAAACCAAACCAGTATACTCAATTAATATTTGACAAAGGATGCAAGAGAATATAATGGAGTCATGACAGTCTTCTCAATAAATGGTGTTGGAAAATTTGGTCATATACTTGCAAAGGAAGAAAGAAGAAGAAGAAAACGGTGAAGAAAAGGGAGAAGAAGAAGAAGAAGAAGAAGAAGAAGCAGAAGAAGAAGAAGAAGGAGAAGGAGAAGGAGAAGGAGAAGGAGAAGGAGAAGGAGAAGGAGAAGGAGAAGGAGAAGGAGAAGGAGAAGAAGCAGGAGGAGGAGGAGGAAGAGGAGGAGGAGGAGGAGGAGGAGGAGGAGGAGGAGGAGGAGGAGAAGGAGAAGGAGAAGAAGAAGGAGAAGGAGAAGAAGCAGGAGGAGGAGGAGGAAGAGGAGGAGGAGGAGGAGGAGGAGGAGGAGGAGGAGGAGGAGAAGGAGAAGGAGAAGAAGGAGAAGGAGAAGAAGGAGAAGGAGAAGGAGAAGAAGCAGGAGGAGGAGAAGGAGAAGGAGGAGGAGAAGGAGGAGGAGGAGGAGGAGGAGGAGGAGGAGGAGGAGGAGGAGAAGAAGAAACTAGATCACCAACTTACACGATACACAAACTCAAAATGGTTAAAGGACTTAAATGTAAAATGGGAAACCATAAAAATCTTTGAAGACTCCATAGGCAGCAAAATAACAGACATATGTCATGGCAATATCTTTTTTTTTTAAACTCCAAAACCTTTTATTAACAAACTCTAGCAGGTTTAATTTTGAGTCCAACTAACAGCAATACAGCATCTCTAACAGGACCTAGGATGGAGGTGCACACCTAATAAACATGGTCTCTTAAACAAAGGATTAATAAAATATAAAACATCAACTTACATATTTTTTTAAAAGAGCAAAATTCTCCAGTGTTGCAGAAAAAGGTATCCCAAAGTGATTTCGGTCAAGAATAAAACAGCATTTGACACTATGCTGCCTTAAAAATCCAGTTCAGGACACACCTGAGAGAATAGCATTTTCTCTGCTAAAAAATTTTTTTTAAAATCCCCATTTCTCCTCCTTTTTGTTTAACTTCCACTGCTTATTGCTAGAAACACCCAGAGAACAGTATAACAAGACCCAGCCCAGTTCTCTTGGCATCTGCCAGTCTGAAGAGTCACAGCAAGGATTGTTCCTTAGGAATTTTCACCTGTGCTACCATCAGGAAATTGAACCTTAATTTCTGGGAAATGGCAAAAAGGTCCTATTTCCTTCAAGGAAAGGCTTGAGAACTCTGTAAAGGATCAAAGGGTGGTGGACCTGGCCCAGACTGAAACACCAGGATGTGGAAAGGGGGCCTTTCTATATAAAAATACCCCACACCTTAGAACCTAAAATTTAACCTACAGGTAAAAACAAGTAGAATAGCAGCTGACTTATATACCAAAAAGGTGCTATCGCCCCATCTTTAACCATAAAGGAAACACAGGGGAGGAGAGTTTAGAGAATTTGACCTCCTCTTCCTTCCAAAGACTTTGACACATATTCTAGGCCAGACCCAAGTTGCAAAGACAGACATGAGGTCACAGGGTACAGTCTCTGCTGGAAAAAGCTGCCACTTCACCAAGACTTCCTTTCTGGTATGCATAGTGCCTAAGAATTACTAGAGAAATTATGTTTTCAATTCAACTTCATCTCTGACAAATGCTTCAATAGCAGCTGCTAGTTACCGCCTGGAGTACCCCGACTCTCACCCCAGTTCAAGGTCACAGATCCTTCTAGTTCAGTGGTTCTCAACGTTCCTAATGCTGCGACCCTTTAATACAGTTCCTCATGTTGTGGTGACCCCCAACCAAGAAATTATTTTCCTTACTACTTCATAACTGTAATTTTGCTACTGTTATGAATCCTAATGTAAATATCTGATATGCAGGATGTATTTTCATTGTTACAAATTGAACATAATTAAAGCATAGTGATTAATCACAAAAACAATATGTAATTATATATGTGTTTTCCGATGGTCTTAGGCGACCCCTGTGAAAGGGTCATTCGACCCCCAAAGGGGTCGCGACCCACAGGTTGAGAACCGCTGTTCTAGTTGATGGGCTCCTTGCCAGACTTTTTCATAACCTCGTTGGTTTTAGAGAAATGTATGCATCCAAAGAACCCTTTGTATACCAACAATGGGGAGGGATGGGTTGTCTGCAGCACGTGGTGGTGCTTCCTATCAATGGCACTGCCCTTCTTCTGAGCATAAGAGCCTCAGAGGAAGAATGAGGTCACTTGAGTTCTGATTTAGCCAGGACACAACCACATCAGTAAATTGCTCCCAACCTTCCTCCTTTGAGAATTGGCCTGATGTGTCCGGACAGTGAGGACAATGTTGAGTAGAACACCTTGCTTGGCCCACCCATATACATCTCCCTGACCAGGATGAACAAAACCATCAATGTCTGTAGACAGCTCTTTAAAAATGCTTTCAAAACTGGGCGGATGTGGAACAGGTCTTTGAACACTAAAGCAGAGCCCATGAACTTGATTTGGTCCATGATATGGATCCTGTCCCAGAATGACAACCTTCTCTTGTGTTGCACATTTGGATCCATGTGGAGACATGGTGTAGGGGTGGATAAACAGTGTAATGACTTCTTTCTTATGCAACAAATCCCATTAGCTTTATAAAATACCATTTTCTGGACTCTCCACCAAGGTGCTTCTTCCAACTGTCACCTAAACTCACTGGCAGGTTGGGAGCCGTGAGTGTACGCAGGGCTGAGGTCTTGTTCTTCTGGACGTGGACCAACTGCTCGGGGCTCAGTGGCAATGAGGGTGGTGTACCCGGCTCCTCTTGCTCCACCCAGGCCTTCTTGACAGGGCTGACATAAACGCGGCTCCCCTGGCTGGTGTCCACTGGCAGTGTCAGACCCTCATCGCCCCCTCCTCACCCCAGCTGCCTGCCACTCTGATCGGTGAGCCTTGCCCGCTCATAGCAATATCTTTACCAATACAGCTCCTAGGGCAATGGAGACTAAGCAGAAAATAAACAAATGGGACTACAGCAAAATAAAAAACTTCTGCACAGCAAAAGAAACCATCAACAAAACAACAAGAAAGTCCACTTCATGGGAGAATACATTTGCCAATGATATTTCTGATAAAGGGTTTAATCTCCAACATTTACGGGGAACTCATACAACTTAAGAAAAGGAAGAAAAACAACCCAATCAAAAAATGGGCAAGGGACCTAAATAGATACTTTCTGAAAGAGGACATACAAAAAGCCGAGAGAAAAATGAAAAAATTCTCAGTCACTAATCATCTGAAAGATGCAAATAAAAATAGTAATGATATACCATCTCACACCTGTCAAAATGGCTATCATCAACAAAACAACAAATGACAATTACTGGAAAGGATGCGGATAAAAAAGAACCCTCTTGCACTGCTGGTGGGAATGCAGACTGGTGCAGCCACTGTGGAGAACAATATGGAGTTTCCCTAAAGAGTAAAAGATGGAACTGTAATTTGACCCTGTAATTCCACTTCTAGGAATATATCCCAAGAAAACAGAAACACCAATCAGAAAGGATATATGCACCCCTATCTTCATAGCAGCACAATTTATAATAGCTAAGATTTGGAAACAGCCTAAGTGCCCATCAGCAGATGAGTGGATTAAAAAACTGTGGTACATCTACACAATGGAATATTATGCTGTGGTAAGAAAGAAGGAACTTCTACCATTTGCAACAGCATGGATGGAACTGGAGAGCATTACGCTAAGCAAAATAAGCCAGTCAGAGAAAGATAAATATCACATGATCTCACTCTTATTTGGTTTATAATAATCAACATAAACTGATGAACAAAAATAGATCTAGAGACAAGGGGCTGGCATGGGGGTTTAGAGATCAACCAAAGGTCTTATATGCATGCATATTAGCATAACCCATGGACACCGAAATTGGGGCAGTGGGGGCTTGCCCTCATGGGTGGGAGTGGCTGTGGGGGTCAATCATGGAAAAAGGAGACATATGTAATACTTTAAACAATAAAAAATAAAAGATCATACACCATGATCAAGTGGAATTTATTCTGAGATGCAAGGTTTTTATATCTGCAAATCAATAAATGGGAAATACCACACAAACAGAATAGAGGATAAAAAAATCACATGAGCATATTCATAGATGCAGAAAAAGCATTTGATGAAGTCCAGAGCCATTTCTGATAAAAAATTCTCAGCAGAATGGGAATAGAGGGGACATACCTCAAAATAATAAAAGCCATATATGACAAACTCACAGCCAACATCATCCTCAGTGTGCAATAACTAAAAGTATTTCCCTTAAGATTGGGAAAAAGTCAGGGATGTCTGCTTTCACCACTCTTTTTCAACATAGTATTGGAAGTTCTAGCCACAACAATCCGACAAGCTGAAGAAATTTAAAAACATGCAAATTGTATAGGAATAAGTAAAACTGTCATTATTTGCAGATGGCATGATACATTATATAGAGAACCCTAAAGAGTCAACAAAAACATTACTAGAACTGATAAATGCATTCAGCAAAGTATCAGAATACAAAATTAATATCCAGAAATCAGTTACATTTTATACACCATTAATGAACTATCAGTAAGAGAAACTAAGAAAGCAATCCTATTTGCTATTCCAATAACAATAAAAATAAGGTAGCTAGGAATAATTTTAACCAAGGAGATAAAAGACCTGTACTCAGAAAACTATAGCACACTAAAGATGTGCTATAAAATTAAAGAAGATACAAAAAAGTGGAAGCATATAATATATTCATGGATTAAAAGAATTAACATCATTAAAATGTCCATACTACCCAAAGCAATCTATTAAAATACCAATGGCATATTTCACAGTCTAAAACAAATATTCCAAAAATGTGTGTGGAACCAAAAAAGACCCATGAATAGTTTCAGTAAACTTGTAAAAGACTAAAGTTGAGGTATCATAATACCTTATATCAAAATATATTACAAGGCAATTGTAATCTAAATAGCCTGGTAATGGCATAAGAACGGACTGAAGATCAATTAAACAGAACAGAGAGCCCAGAAATCAACCCATGCCTGTATGATAAATTAATACTTGACAAAGAAGGCAAGAGCATGCCATGGTAAAGATAGTCTCTTCAATAAATAGTGTTGGGAATATTGGACAGCAAAATAAAAATAAATTTTTAAAAAACTAGACCATAATATGAAACTTACACCATACACAAGAATAATCTCAAAATGGATAAAAGACTGAAATGTCATGAAATCATAAAAATCATAGAAGAAAACAAAGGCAGTAAAATCTCAGCTATCTCTCCTAGCAATATTTTTGCTGATATATGTCCTGGGGCAAGGGAAACAAATGATAAAATAAACAAATTGGACTACATCAAACTCAAAAGCTTCTACACAGCAAAATAAACCATCAACAAAATGAAAAATGGACCCACTGGGAGAACATACTCACCATTGAGATATCTCATAGGGGTTAATTTCCAAAATATATAAAGAACTTATACAACTCAGCACCAGGAGCACAAAAATCCAATTAAAAAAATGAGCAGAGGACCTGAATAGACACTTCTTCAAAAGAGGACATATAGATGGCCAATGAACTATGAAAAAATGCTCAACATCACTAATCATCAGAGAGATGCAACTTAAAACCACTAGATAAACCACCTCACACCTGCCAGAATGGCTACTATCAATAAATCAATAAACTGCAATGTTGGTGAGGATGTGGAGAAAAGGGAAACCTAGGAATGCAGCTACTGCTGCTGCGGAAAATAGTATGGAGTCTCCCAAAAATATTAAAAATGGAACTGCCTTTTGACCCAGTATTACCACTTCTGGAAATATATTCTAAGAATCCCAAAACACCAATCAGAAAGAATATACGCACCCTTTTATTCATAGCAGGGTTATTTACAATAGCTAAGATCTGGAAACAACCCAAGTGCCATCAGTAGATGAGTGGATTAAAAAAAATACGGTACATTTACACAATGGAATATTACTGGGCTGTATAAAAGAAAGGAATCTTACCCTTTGCCACAGCACATATGGATCTGGAGACTATTATGCTAAGTGAAATAAGCTAGTCAGAGGAAGACAAATACCTTAGGATCTCATTCATATGAGAATCTCATTCTCATTCATATGGAATCAAATGAACAAAATAAACTGATGAATAAAATAGAAATAGAGGCATGAATACATGGAACAGGCTGACAGCTGTCAGAAGGTAAGGGGTAGGTAGACTGGATGAAAGAAGATGAGGGGATTAGCCAAAGAACAAATATGTATAGCCCATAGACACAGACAACTGTGTGGTGATAGCCAGAGGAAAGGGGAGGCCAGGACTGGGTAGAGGTGGATAAAGGGGGTGTGGGATGGGGACATCTGTAATAGTGTCAACATTAAAAATAAAGTTAAAAAATAAGTAAATGTATAATTATCAATATTGTACTAATCTCAACATACATGAAAAACTCAGGCTACTAAGAAGAAGGGGGGAAAGTCAAATTTTTAATATGCATCTACATTTGGCAGACACTAAATATTTTATACACAATATTACTTTATTCATTACTCCAAAAATTAATGGAGAGGATGATTACCCTTTTACCCACCCCATTTCCCAGATGAATGTGAATAAGTTCAGAGAATTAAATCTTTTGCTAAAGATTATGCAGCTAGAAGAAAATGGTGCAGGAATTTTTATCTGGGTCCATATCTCACTAAAGTATATTATTTTCTATTACTCCACATTTCTTCTCCAAATGAAATATACACCTATAGAGAAAAAATATTTTTAATAATGATGAGAAATGAAAACAATATGCTGAGATAATAAGGTTATTTTTCATTATTTGAATTTTTTCTTAATGGTTAAGAATATACCTAGTGTTTATTATTGCATACTGTACATATTAATACCTTCATTTTTTATGTTTGTGTTTTTTTGGTTAAGTTATAGAGATAGAACATTACTTAAAGGTAGAACACAATAGATTTTAGCATGGCTTTGGGGTGGGGACATTAGATAAATGGTTCTTAAGTCATTTCTATAAAAAAAATCCGTGTATGCCAAAAAATGAATTTTGGAAGCCAACACAATATAGCTTTTCAATAAAACCAATTGTCTCCCAGATTTACTCATGATCTTTTTCAAACTTTATTATTGTCCAGTTTTGCTTTCTTGTTGGATAGCATCACCATCTATCCAGTTGCCTCAGTCATCAATGAAACTTCCCACTCGCCCACCCATATCCTAATCATCATCATTTTCTCTTCATTTTACTCCTGAATCAATTCATTTATCTCTTCACCATGGTGCCTTTACCTCTCCACTGAACTACAGTAAATAATCTAACTGATATAACCCATCCACTCTTGAATTTGTTCTCTACTGTAGCCAAAATAATTTTTTAAATATTTTTATTTATTTCAGAGAGGAAGGGAGAGAGAGATAGCAACATCAATGATGAGAGAGTATCATTGATTGGCTGCCTCCTGCACTCCCCACACTGAGGATTGAGCCCGCAATCTGGGCATACGCCCTGACTGGGAACCAAACCCTGACCTCCTGGTTCATAGGTGAATGTTCAATCACTGAGCCATGCCGTCCAGGCCCAAAGTAATTTATAATGCTAATATTATCATGTCACCCATGTTTAAAATACCTTAATGGTTTCCCATTGATCTCAAAATAAAATCTTGGTCTATAAGGGCTTGAGCAGCCCCCACTGCCAGCCTCATCTCCCACTTCCTTTTAGTGGTGCAGCCATATGGAATTTACTTCATGTTTCTTAATCATGGTATGCTCCCTCAGAAAGTCTTTGGCAGATGATGTTCCCTTGATTGAATGTATGCTTTTCTACCTTACTCCTTTTGTTAGCTTAACATTTATTCATTCTTTATTTCTCATTCTATCAGAAAGTCTTTCTTAACCACATCAGGCATTCTTATTTTTTACTCTTACAGAGTAATATATTATTTATTTTGGCACTTAAATTAATAATTTTATATTTATTCATGAAGTAATTTAATTAGTATGTAACTCTCCCAGAAAACTACAGTATCCACAAAGGTAAGGATCTTGTCTGTTTTTGCTCATGTTATACATCCAGAACCTAGCACAGGACCTGACAAATGTCAGATATCTAATGAATACTTCTTATTAGTGGTTAAATGAATAAAGGGTGGTAGTAATGGTGACCATAACCATAGCAGAACATGAAATCCCTTTGATCTCAGCATCTCTGGGTTCAAACACATAAGGTAAAGACAAATTCTCCATCAAAATTGTAAGTCAGTAAAATTTGCCTTTCCATCCACTTGTTACCCTTTCTGGACCTTTCTTCCTCCCAAGTTGTGTCCTTCACCATCCACATGCCCAGTGCCCTCTTTTATTTTTAACCAATTACATGATTTTTTATTTAGTTAGTTTACAAATATGGTAAGCTTGTGCTACACTCAAGACACCCTGCTAGATACTAGGAAATAAGTAAATGTATAATGGTAACTCCCTCAAGAGGTAAAGATAACATACTAATTGATGGCAACTATTACAAACCTACAATGTTCCAATCACCATTTTTTAAGATATACACAAAAGGCTGAGACAAGAAGTATAGCACTTACTAGAGTGAGCAGGGACTTCAAGACCAAATCCTCAGCAGCCAGCCTATCTTGTCCTTCTTACTTCTCCCATTTTCTACTAATAACTTCATTTGGGGGTTCCCAAATACAGAAAAAGAAGCAATAAAACAGGAATGTTTTAGAAGCCATTTTTTAGTTCAGGCTCCCTTGCTAGCACATCTGCCTGGAAGGATAACAGAGGAGAATCAATCAGAAGGCACACTTAAGGTTTAAGTTGGCTGTAGCTCTCCAAATTGTGTGTTTGTTTGTTGTTGTTGTTTTTTTCTCAGAACTTAGATTCTCATGCAATCTGTTAATCTCCTACCTTGAATCAAAACTGTGGTGTAAGAATGAAGCAAGCATGGGAATAACTCAAAGTTAGAAGTCCTCTGTGTCTCAGTTCATCAATCCAGTGGCTGAATTGTGCCTTTGCAGGGTCTTTATCATCAACCTAAACCATGACTGAGAAGCAGAAGTAAAACCATGGTTACAAGGAAGAAGAGCCTCCCTTTAGTACCATAGGTTATCTCCAATGGCTACTGCAGCTCTGAAAGTGGGCCATTTATTGTCCAATACAGATAATAAAACTGTCACAAATCATCCAACAAACTGTTGAGAGATAATTCTAACTTTGTTCTCTCTGTCTTGACATCCCAAATTCTTTCCATTATACTGTGTGATATTATAAAAACAAGCAATAAGGAATGTTGTGTCGTAAATCAGTGAGAGAGATACAAGACACCTTAATGAGCTAATTAATTAGGAGTCATTTATTGTGTGCAGCCCAGAGGGAGGTGGTCTTCCAAATCTCTGAGCGAAGTCACACAGGAAGTTTTCCATATTTATACCTTTTGAGCTTCTTTGTAGATTTTATAAAGAACTCTGTGTGAGTTATTGTTACAGACAGTTTGTAATCTTGAATACATAAAGAACAAACATTTGCATAATAATATGGGAATTATTATCAGTATTAGTCCATTATGTTAGATGGCTAGCTTGCAAGGTCAGACAGTTAAGTTTTTATCTTTTTCTATTATTCAAACTAAAACAGTTATTATACAGAATAAGAGACTGTCTAAAAATGACAGAGTTTACAGAACAAGGGACTATCTAACAATAGCAGAGAATTTCAAACAGCAGTTTTTATACAAGATGGAGGTTACTATGCTTCAGGAACATTTAAAATTTACAAATCCCAGCTATCAATTTTTGAGGGAAAAGAAGAGCTCTTCTGACAAGAGGCCATCATGAAGCACCATAGAATGTTCTTGAGTAGAGAGTGACAGAAACAAACTTTTTAACTGAATTAATTGCTATGTGCAGGGGAGAGGTACTGTAAAGTTATGCTGGAACTTAAACGTCAAGACTCTGGAAGCTGGGATTAGGGTTATCATTGGAGCCCTATGCTTTCTCTCCTTCAATTCAGGTAGAATTGAGCTAATTAATCTATGTAGGAACACCTTGATAAAGACTTGTCATTAAAATTTGCCATTACAATAGCTCATTTGCTGGGCTAGTTGTACTCTGACTCTTGGATATTGTAACTTATTTCTGGCTTTCATTAACTCCCTACTTGCATGAAGGTCAATAAACTTTCCCATGAGGTGTTGAAAATTAAGTATAACAGTAAATTAGGAGCAAAGGTCAGAGATTTCAATCTTCAGCTACCAGGTAATTAATGTAAATGTATGAAACTTACAGAGACAACTAGAAGAAAGTGAAAGGGAATTTGACAAACTAGATCATACATATACAAGGCATTCAAATTCAAACTTTTGATAAATATAGTCAACTTTTTCTTTTAAAAAAATGTATCTTCATTGTTGAGTATTACAGATGCCCCCTCTTTTGTCCCCACATTGCCCCCTCTGCCTGGTTCCCACCCAGCCCCAGTCCTTAACCATTCTATTTTCTGTCTCTATGGGCAATGCATGTATGCATTTAAGTTCTTTGGTGAATCTCTTCCCATTCCCTCCCAACCCCCTTCCCTCTGAGATCCATCATCTGTTCCATGTTTCCATGCCTCTGGAACTATTCTGTTCATGTTTATTTTGTTCATTAGATTCCACATATAAATGAGATCATGTGATATTTTTTATTCTTTGACTGGCTTATTTCACTCAGCACGATACTCTCCAGGACCCTCCATGCTGTCTCAAAGGGTAAAACATCCTTCTTTTTCATTGCTGCATAATATTCCATGGTGTAAATGTACCACAGTTGTTTTTTTTTATCCATTAATCTACTGATGGGCACTTGAGCTGTTTCCAGATCTTAGCTATTGTAAATAATGCTGTTATGAACATAGGAGTGCATATATTGTTTTGAATTAATGTTTCAGAATTCTTAGGTTATAGTCCTAGAAGTGGGGTCAGTGGGTCAAATGGCAGTTCCATATTTAATATTTTGAAGAAACTCCACACTTATCCATAGTAGCTCTACATTCCCACCAGGAGTGTTCTAGGGCTCCTTTTCCACCAAATCTTCGCCAGCACTTGTTTGTTGACTTATTGATGATATCCATACAAGCAGGTGTGAGGCAATACCTCATTGTCATTTTAATTTACATCTTTCTGATGATTAAGTGTACTATCCAATGATTTTTAGTCAATTTACAGAGATGTACAACCATCATTGCAATCCAATATTCATAGAAACATGATTCATAATAGCCAGAAGAGTGGAAGCAAGTCAAATGATGATCCACAAGCAAATGGAGAAATAAGCAAACAAACAAAACCTGGTCTTTTTAATGAGATCACTGTCAGCTTCATCAAATTTTAAATTTTAAATCTAATGGGTATTATTTGTTTATTTGTTCTTGGGTTTCAAAAAAATTGTTTAAACAGAAATTCTCCAAATTCAGAGTGAAAAGTTTGTGCTTTAAGGAAAGGATGAGTCTGCGATGTTGAATGTCACTGAAAACTAGAAGAAGATAATTTGACCATCTACATTTCACTAGTTTTGTTTACATAATGTATGTATTATTGTTTTATATAAATAAAGTGGTTTGTTCTTTCAATGAATATCAATCCAATTACCCAGAATAAAACTCCAGAAAATTGGTTTCTTCTAGAACCATGTCATAATGGTTTCAAAAATATAAGAGCCAGGTATGTGGCCATCCAATTATTTATAGGCAGAATACTATTTATACTTTGAAAATTTAAATGATTTATAGTTAGCAAAGAAAGATGTGGAAATAAATTGTAGTACTAGAAATTATTTTATGTGTCTTATAGGATCAAATTCTGAAAAATTACTGTAATTTGAGTTCTTCTAGCTCCACTCTGGGAAAATCCTTTTCACCAAAATCTGACCAAATTTGGGCTAAGAATATTTCATTGGATGCAATCTGGGTCTTTCCATGAGAAAGAAACAAAAATTACAAAGACTGTAATTGTTATATATTCCACTTCTCCCACATCCAAAAATATATGTCAGATAGCTTACCTTAAAGTAAAAAAAGCCACTGGGAAAGACCTCTACCTCAACATGGAATGGCTTATGTCTCTACTATCTACTGAACTGAAAACCATATAAATCAAAAACTGAATTTAATGTTATTTATAATCTTCACTAAAGGCCCGGTGCATGAAATTCATGCATGGGGGGCGGGGCGGGGGGGTCCCTCAGCCTAGTCTGCACTCTCTCCAATCTGGGACTCCTTGGGGGATGTCTGACAAGGATTGGGCCTAAACCAGCAGTCAGACATCCCTCTCACAATCCAGGACTGCTGGCTCCCAACTGCTTGTCTGCCTGCCTGCCTGATTGCCCCTAACCATTTCTGCCTGTCAGCTGATCACCCCCTAAACACTCCTCTGCCAGCTTGATTGACGCCTAGCTCCTCCCCTGCCAGCCCAGTCGCCCCCAACTGCCCTCCCCTGCCAGCCCGGTCGCCCCCAACTGCCCTCCCCTGCTAGCCTGATTGCCCTCAAATGCTCTACCCTGCCAGCCATCTTGTGGCTATGGGAGCTGCCATCTTTGAGGGTGTGGCAGTCAATTAGCATATTCCCTTCTTATTGGCTGTGGGCACCGCCATCTTTGCAATGGTGTGAGGGTCAATTAGCATATTCCCTCTTTATTAGATAGGATTGTTAATTTTAAATCTTCTCAAAACTCTTCTGTTTGTATGTCATGTGGCATTTTGTTGTGTTTGTCAAGACTAACCAAAAGTAAGTCTACTCTAGTCAGAGAATTTTGTTATTCTATACCATTTTAAATCATGGTATTTGGTTTACCTCTCTAAGAAATCTTTCTGAATAAATATATTTATTAAATTTATTGGGTGACATTGGTTAATAGGATCATATAGGTTTCAAGTGTGCATTTTTATGATATAAGATCTGAATTGTCTGACAATCACCTAAAGTCAAATCATCTTCCATCACCATATATTAGGCCTCCTTCACCCCTCTTCCCCCTCACCCCCTACCCTTTGAAAATCACCACATTGCTGTCTGTGTCCACGATTTTTAATTTTGTATCCCACATATGAGTAAATCATATGGTTCTTAGCTTTTTCTGACTTATTTCACTTAGCATAATGTTCTCAAAGTCCATCCATGTTGTTGCAAATGGTGCTATTTAATTCTTTCTTATGGCTGAGTAGTATTCCATTGTGTATATGTACCACATCTTCTTTATCCAGCTCTCTATCAAAGGACACTTTGGTTGTCACCATGTCTTAGCCACTATGAATAATGCTGCAATGAACATAGGGGTTCATATATCTTTGCGAATACATGTTTTTGGGTTTGGGGGGTATATACCCAGGAGAGTAATTGCTGGGCCACATGGTAACTCTATTCTTAATTTTTGGAGGAGCCTCATACTGCTTCCCATAGTGGTTGAACCAGTCTACATTCCTACCAGCAGTGAAGGAGAGTTCCTTCTCTCCATAAGCTCTCCAGCACTTATTACTTGTCTTGCTGATAATAGCCAGTCTAACAGGTGTAAGATGGTATCTCATTGCAGTTTTGATTAGCATTTCCTAAATTGCTAGTAAGGTTGGACATCTTTTCATATATCTTTTGGCTGTTCGCATGTCTTCTTTTTTTAAAAAATTTTTTATTGATTTTATTGATTTCAGAGAGTAAGGGAGAGGAAGAGATAGAAAAATCAATGATGAGAGAGAATCATTCATTAACTGGCTGCCTCCTGCACAACCCCCTAATGGGGATCAAGCCCACAACCCAGGAATGTGCCCTGACTGAGAATTGAACAGTGACTTCCTGGTTCATAGGTCAGTGCTCAACCACTGAGCCACACCAGCCAGGCTGCATGTCTTCTTGGGAGAAATGTCCGTTCACGTCCTCTGCTCATTTTTTAATTGGGTTGTTTGGTGTTGAGTTTTATGGGTTCTTTATATATTTTGAATATTAAACCTTTGTCTGAGCTATTGTTTGCAAATAACTTCACCCATTCAGTCAACTGCCTCTTTGTTTTGTTGTCAGTTTCTTTTCTGTGAAGAAGCTTTTTAGCCTAATATAGTCCCATTCATTTATTTTTGCCTTTATTTTCCTTGCTTTTAGGGTCAAATACATATAATGTTCTCCATGAGTAAAGTCCATATGTTTAGTACCTATGTTTTCTTCTATGTAATTTATTATTTCAGATCTTATCTTTAGGTCTTTGATTCATTTTGAATTAATTTTTGTACATGGAGGCAAAAATGTCATTCTTTTGTATGTGGTTTTCCAATTTTCCCAGCACCATTTATTGAAAAGGCTTTCTTTTCTCCATTGTGTGTTTCTGGATCCTTTGTTGAAAATTATCTGCCCATCTACATGTGGTTATATATCTGCCCTCTCAATTCTGTTCCACAGATCTGTGTGTCTGTTTTTCTGCCAATACTTTGTTGTTTTGCTTATTGTAGCTCTGTAGTATAATTTGAAGTCAGGTAGTCATTCTTTTTTCTCAGAATTGTTTTGGTTATTCGGGTTCTTTTGTGGTTCCATACAAATCTGATGAATTTTTGTGTTCTATTTCCTTAAAAAATAACATTAAGACTTTGATGGAGATTGCATTTGATCTGATCTGTATATTGCTTTGGGTAATATGGCCAGTTTAACTCTGTTGATTCTTCCAATCAGTGAACATGGAATACTTTTTCATGTTGTGTCTTTTTCAATCTCTTTTAATAATGCTTTTTAGTTTTCAGTATATAGGTTTTTCACATCTTTTGTTAAGTTGATTCCTAGGTATTTTATTCTTTTGGTTGCAATTGCAAAAGGAATTTTTTTCCAAAATTTCTTCATTTAGTTTTTGAATGTGCTCATTTTTTTGGACAAAGAATTGCACATTTAGATATATTTTTAATATTATCTATCTATAGATATACTATTTCCAAATGTAGCTTCAGTAATAGATTCATTACAAGTCATTATATAGGGGATTTCAATAATATCCATTCCTAAGTAAATTTGCAGCAATTCCTGTAGATATTGTGGGTAAAACAGTACTACCACGACCTCTAATATAATAAAAACTGCTATCAAGTTTGCCATCTCCAAGTTTTACTAACCATTCATTATAAGCAGAATCCTCTGATCTCATATTTGTTGTAAGAGACAATTTTCTGAAACATCCCCAAACATTGCAGTACTTTAAACTAGGTTGTACTATGGCCTATTGAATAGCATGCAGTACAATACTGAGACATTGTTGAAAATCCCCTCCAAGAAGAACTTTCCCACCAAATACAACATTCAAATTTTTCTTAGTAATCTGTCTATGGCATTTATAGCATGACTGGATGCCATGGTGCATTCATCAATAATGAGAAGTTGGCCTTTTTAATAGTTTTAGCAACTTCACAGTTTATATTGAGTCTAGTAATTGAAGTTTCATTTAGTGGAATGGGTAATTTATATTGGGAATGAAAGGTGCTCCCACTGAGAAGTAAATTTGCAGCAATTCCTGTAGATGCTGTGGGTAAAACAGTACTACCACGACCTCTAATATAATGGATTAAAACTTTATAAAGATATGCCTCCATGCTACGAGGGCCGGTTCCTGCCTCAACCCTTGCCCTCCTGGGAAACAGCTCAGGGAGGGTGCAGCTGTGGCTAAGAGGACCCAGGACTCAGAGCTTCCACTTTCTGAGGGTGGGTTCCTGCCTGAAACATAGTTGCACTCACAGGAAACAGCTTGGGAGGTTGCAGCTGTTTCCAAGACAACCCCTGCAGGACTGACTTCCTTCCAGTTGGTGGAGCCTCGGTTGTGATGTTACACCCAGGGTATTTATTTATTTATTTATTTAAAAATGAATCTTTATTGTTCAGATTATTAAAGTTGTTCCTCTTTTTCTCTCCATAGCTCCCCTCCACCCGGTTCTCACCCCACCCTCTGCCCTTACCACCCCCCCACTGTCCTCATCCATAGGTGTACAATTTTTGTCCAGTCTCTTCCCGCACAAGCCACACTCCTTTCCCCCCCAAGAATAGTCAGTCCACTCTCTTTCTATGCCCTTGATTCTATTATATTCACCAGTTTATTCTGTTCCTCAGATTATTTATTCACTTGATTCTTAGATTCACTTGTTGATAGATGTGTATTTGTTGTTCATAAATTGTATCTTTACCTTTTTCTTCTTCTTCCTCTTCTTAAAGGTTACCTTTCAGCATTTCATAATACTGTTTTGGTAGTGATGAACTCCTTTAGCTTTTTCTTATCTGTGAAGTTCTTTATTTGACCTTCAATTCTGAATGATAACTTTGCTGGATAAAGTAATCTTGGTTGTAGGTTCTTGGTATTCATCACTTTGAATATTTCTTGCCATGTCCTTCTGGCCTGCATAGTTTCTGTTGAGAAATCAGCTGACAGTCGTGTGGGTACTCCCTTGTAGGTAACTGACTTTTTTCTCTTGTTGCTTTTAAGATTCTCTCTTTGTCTTTTGCTCTTGGCATTTTAATTATGATGTGTCTTGGTGTGGTTCTCTTTGGATTCCTTTTGCTTGGGGTTCTCTGTGCTTCCTGGACTTGTGAGTCTATTTCTTTCACCAGGTAGGGGAAGTTTTCTGTCATTAATTCTTCAAATAGGTTTTCAATATCTTGCTCTCTCTCTTCTTCTGGCACCCCCATAATTCAGATGTTGGTATGCTTGAAGTTGTCCCAGAGGATCCTTAGACTATCTTCATATTTTTGGATTCTTTTTTCATTTTGCTTTTCCGGTTGGGTGTTTTTTGCTTCTTCATATTTCAAATCTTTGACTTGATTCTGTGATCCTCTAGTCGGCTGTTGGAACTCTGTATAATATTCTTTATTTCAGTCAGTGTATGCTTAATTTCTAGTTGGTCCTTTTTCATATCCTTGAGGGTTTCACCGGATTTCTTGAGTGTCTTACTAAATTTATTTGCGGTTTCTAAAAAATTCTTGAAAAACCTTAAAAGTGTGGTTTTGAACTCCATATCCAGTAGTTTCCTTTCCTCAATTTCTGTCATTTGTGACCTGTTTCTTTGTCTCCGCATTTTTTATGCTTCCCTATGTTGGTAGAGTGGCTTTGTGTGCTAGGTGTCCTATAGGACCCAGTGGCTCAGCCTCCCCAATTACCTGAGGTTGACACTCTTGGTGCACCCCTTTGTGGGCTTTGTGCACAGCCTTGTTGTAGTTAAGCCTTGATTGTTGTAGGTATCACTGGGAGGAATTGACCTCCAGGCCAATTGGCTGTGAGAATCAGCTGTGTCTACAGTGGGAGAACATCTGTGCTGGAGACACCCTTCTGGGGCAAGACTTGCTTCAGTGGGGCTTTGGTTCTCACTGAGTCTGCCCCCTGAGTGTGTCCATTATGGATCTGAAGAGTTTTAATCTGGATGGTCCCACTCTGACAACTGGGTACACTGGCTCTTGGATCTCTAAGGAGGTGCTAATTTAGCCTCTGTCTGAGGCTATCCAGCAGGAGCTACGGAGAGATCTGCAGATTCCTATTCTTTGTTTGGGGTTTGCAGGTGCCCAGATGAGGCCCAGCTGTGAAGCAATGCAAGCTGCTGTGGGGCCTTGGGCCTTCTTTTGGAAGTTCTGGGTCTCTCTGACCCAGCTGCAGTTTGTTAGGTAATTTTCAGACTGCAAAGGGCCAGGCCTTTTATACGCAAAAGCCTCTGCACACAGCTTGGGTGGGGCAGGGTCTCAGGGAATCAACGGGGTGGAGCAAACAGCTATGGCTGATTCTCAGTCCTACCCTAAGAGGCCCCGCGTCTCAGTGTCCTGGTAATCGCTGCAAGCACCTCTGAGAGAAAGCCGCCCTCGAGTTCCGACCCATGCTAGACTGTCCACTTTCTCCCAGTATGAGTCTGGGTCCCCAGAGACTCGCCCAGAACTGGAGTTCAGAGCAGTTGGGAGCTTGTGACTCCCTCCCGATTGAAAAAGACAACCGTGTCCTCAGTTGCCAGCCCTTTCCATGTACACCTCCGTACCTCTGTACTTTACTTCCGCACCTCCTCTGTGTCTCAGTGTGCTTTTCTCCTTCCTTCTAGTTGTAGAATTTCCACTCAGCCAGCCTTCCTGTGGTTCTGGATGATGTCCGTTTTGTCTTTTAGTTGTATTTTTGAAGTGGTTGTGCGAGGCAGCAATTTCCAGTGTTTACCTATGCCGCCATCTTGGTTTCTTCCTCACACCCAAGGTTTTTATATAAATAGATGTTTTTGTAATTTTATACCACTTTCTCTCTTTATACTAAAACTGATTTTTCATAAAATTATATTGTCCTTCCTGTGTGGGAATAACTCTGATTCCCTATCATTCAGACCGTTCCTTAAGTTTCATTTCTCATAGCAGTGTTAGGTTTTCTGAGTGACACTCTACCCAGAAACAAGCATGCCTGTTATCAACTCATAGAAATCTTTATTAAGCATTGTATATGCATTGTGTATGGAACCAAAAAGAAACCAAATAGGCACAGCAATCTTGAGAAAGAAGAACAAAATTGGAGGGTTCATAAAACCATATATCAAGTTATACTACCAAGCAACTGTAATAAAAACAGCCTGGTACTGGCAAAACAGCAGACAGTCTCTTCAACAGATGGCGTGGGGAAAACTAGACAGACACATATGCAAAGAGATGAAACTAGACCACCAACTTACACCATACACAAAAATAAACACAAATGGATAAAAACTTTAAATATAAATCATCTTATATAATAAAAGGGTAATATGCAAATTGACCCTAATGGCAGAATGACCACTGGACCAGTCACTATGAGGTGCACTGACCACTTCTTGGTCCCTTCGCCTAGCCATTAGGCACCCAATGGTGAACAGGGAACTGGGGGTGGGTGGAAGCAGGGAGAGGGGCTGGCTGTGGGCAGCTGCAGAATATGGCTCTGATCACAGGCCAGGCCTAGGGACCGTACCTGCACATGAATTTTGTGCACCAAGCCTCTAGTGAAACCATAAAAATCATCCAAGTCACCATAGTCATCAAAATCTTAGACATCCCTCTTAGCAATATGTTTACTGATACATTTCCTAGGAAAAAGGAAGCTAAGGAGAAAATAAACAAATGGGACTACATCAAAATAAAAATCTTCTGCTCAGCAAAAGAAACCATCAACAAAACAATAAGAAAGCCCAATGTATGGGAGAATATATTTGCCAATGTTATCTCCAATAAGGGTTTAATCTCCAAAATTTATAGGGAACTCATACAACTTAACAAAAGGAAGATAAATAATGCAATCAAAATATGGGCAAAGGAACTAAATAGACACTTTCTAAAGAGGACATTCATAAGGCCAACAGACATATGAAAAGAAACTCAAAGTCACCAATCATCTGAGAGATGCAAATCAAAACAACAATGAGACACAGTGAAAGCAGTACTGAGAGGGAAGTTCTTAGCTCTCCAGGCCAACCTCAAAAAAAAAAAAAAAAGAAAAGAAAAGATGGTAATAAATTATCTAACCCTGCAACTTAAAGAATTAGAAAGAGAGCAGCAATAAGAGTAAGCAGAAGGAAGGAAATAATAAAGATCAGAGTGGAAATAAACAACATAGAAACAAAAAAATATATAAAATATCAATGAAACCAAATGCTGGTTCTTTGAAAGGATTAACAAGATTGATGACCTCCAGCCAGGCTCACCAAGAAACAAAGAGAGAGGATCAAAATAAAAAAAATCAGAAATGAAAGAGGTGAAGTGACAACCAACCCTCTGACATACAAAGGATTGTAAAAAAATACTATGAACAACTCTACTCCAAAAAACTGAACAACTTAGACAAAATGGACATACACTTAAAAAAATCCAGGCTTCCAAAGCTCAATCAGGAAGAATCAAAAAACCTGAAGTGGTCAATAACTACCAATGAAATTGAAGCAGTAATCAAAAATCTTCCAGCAAACAAAAGCCCTGATCCAGCAGGCTTTACAGGGGAGTTCTACCAATCATTCAAAAAAGGACTAAAACCTATCATCCTCAGACTATTCCAAAAACTTCAATAGGAAGGCACACTTCCAAGGTCTTTCTATGAAACCAGCATTACCCGAATGCAAAACCAGATAAAGACACTACAAAGAAAGAGAATTACAGGCCAATATCTCTAAGGAACATAGATGCTAAAATCCTCAACAAAATTCTAGCAAACTAGATCCAGCATTACATTAGAGAGATCGTAAACCATGACCACGTAGGATTTATTCCAGGGATGCAAGGCTGGCACAATATCCTCAAATCAATAAACATGATACATCACATAATCAAATTGAGAGACAAAAATCACATAATCATATCAATTGATGCAGAAAAGGCATTTGACAAAATCCACACCCTTTTTGATAAAAACTCTCAGCAAAGTGGGAATACAGGGATAATACCTCAACATTATAAAAGCCTTATATGACAAACCTACAGCCAACATCTAACTCAATAGGCAAAAACTAAAACCATTTCCCCTAATAACAGGAACAACACAGGTATGCCCACTCTTACCACTCCTGTTAGACATAGTACTAGAAGTGCTAACCATAGCGATTAGACAAGAAGAAGAAATAAAAGGCATCCAAATTGGAAAAGAAGAAGTAAAACAGTCATTATTCTCAGATGACATGATACTATACATAGAAAACCCCAAAGACTCCATCAAAAAACTACTAGACCTAATAAATGCATTTGGCAGGATACAAAATTAGCACCCAGAAATCTGTGGCCTATTTATACACTCACAGAAAGAGAAACAAACAAAAAAATAATCCCATATACCAATCGCATAAAAACATTAAGATACCTAGGAATAAACTTGACTAAGGACGTAAAAGACCTATACTCAGAAAACTATAGGACATTGAAAAAAGAGATAGAGGAAGACATGAACAAATGGAAGAACATACTATGTTCATGGATTGATGGAATCAACATCATTAAAATGTCCATACTACCCAAAGCAATCTATAGATTCAATGCAATCCCCATTAAAATACCAATGGCATATTTCAAAGATCTAGAACAAACTCTCCAAAAATTCACCTGGAATGAAAAAAGACCCTGAATATCCACAGCTGTCCTGAGAAAGAAAAACAAAGTTGGAGGGATCATATTCCCAGATATTAAGCTATATTACCAAGCCATGGTTCTCAAAACTGCCTGGTACTGGCACAAGAAAAGACGTATAGACCAATGGAACAGAACAGAGGACCTAGAAATCGACCCAAGCCATTATTCTCAATTAATATTTGACAAAGGAAGCAAGAGCATACAATGGAGTCAAGACAGTCTCTTCAATAAATGGTGTTGGGAAAATTGGACAGATACATGCAAAAAAATGAAACTAGATAACCAACTTACACCATACACAAAAAACAAACTCAAAATGGCTAAATGACTTACATGTAAGATGGGAAACCATAAAAATCCTACAAGACTCCATAGGCAGCAAAATAGCAGACATATGTCATAGCAATATCTTTACAGACACTGCTTCTAGGGCAATAGAGACTAAGGAGAAAATAAACAAATGGGACTACATCAAAATAAAATCTTCTACACAGCAAAAGAAACCATCAACAAAACAACAAGAAAGCCCACTGCATGGGAGAACATATTTGCCAATGATACTTCCAATAAGGGTTTAATCTCTAACATTTACAGGAAACTCATACAACTTAACCAAAGGAAGATAAATGATCCAATCAAAAAATGGGCAAAGGATCTAAATAGACACTTTTCAAAAGAGGACACACAGAAGGCCAAGAGACATATGAAAACATGCTCAAAGTTACTAATCATCTGAGAGATGCAAATCAAAACAACAATGAGATACCATCTCGCACCTGTCAGAATGGCTATCATCAACAAATCAACAAAAAACAAGTGCAGGTGAGGATGTGGAGAAAAAGGAACCCTCGTGCACTGCTGGTGGGAATTAATACTGGTGCAGCCACTGTGGAGAACCGTATGGAGTTTCCTCAAAAAGTTAAAGATGGCCCTGACCAGTTTGGCTCAGTGCATAGAGAGTCGGCCTGCGAACTGAAGGGTCCCAGGTTTGATTCTGGTCAAGGGCATGTACCTTGGTTCCAGGCACATCCCCAGGAGGGGGTGTGCAGGAGGCAGCTGATCAATGTTTCTCTCTCATTGGTGTTTCTAACTCTCTATTCCTCTCCCTTCTTCTCTGTAAAAAATCAATAAAATATATTTTTTTAAAAAGTTAAAGATGAAACTCCCATTTGACCCTGTAATCTTACTTCTAGGACTATATTCCAAGAAACCAGAAACACCAATTAGAAAGGATACATGCACCCCTATGTTCATAGCATCACAATTTACAATTGCTAAGATTTGGAAACAGCCTAAGTGCCCATCAGCAGACGAGTATGTTAGAAAACTGTGGTACATCTACACAGTGGAATTCTATGCTGCTATAAAAAAGAAGTTACTTTTACCATTTGCAACAGCATGGATGGAACTGGAGAGCATTATGCTAAATGAAATAAGCGAGTCGTAGAAAGATAAATATCACATGATCTCACTCATATGTGGAATATAATGATCGACATAATTTGATGAACAAGAATAGATCCAGAAACAAATGGTAGGGGAGGAGGGGGGTTAGAGAGCAACCAAAGGAATTGTATCATGCATATTAGCATAACCAATGGACAGGGACACTGGGGCTGTGGGGGGCTTGACCAGGGTGGGAATGGCTGGGGAGGGGGAGACAATTGGGGAAAAAGGAGACATGCAAAACTTTAGACAGTAAAAAATAAAAGAAAAGTGAAGTAACTTGCCCTATGTCACTATTGAGTAAATAGCAGAACCAGAATCCAAACACAGAGTCTGATTCCTGAGCCTTTCCTTTTATCTGATATGTTAAACAAAGCTAAGATGTTTCTCTAAATGTCTCCAATTATCCCCATTGAATTGTTTAAATTCCAGCTGACTGTAAAAGCTCTTACTATCTGAGTTTATAGGAATCTGCTTATATATTGGAGTATTTTTTTAAGAATAAATACTTGATTCTAAAAAATAAAATAATAAAAATACTCACTCAAAATAAATAAAAAATAAACAAAAATAGAAGTAAACAAATGGTCAAAATCGATAAATTGATAAACTCTATTAAAATGAAAGATTCTGCTTTTCAAAGACACTATTAAGGGATTAAAGGGAAATCCACCGGGCTGGAGAAGATATTTTCTTCAAACCTTACCAACAAAAGACTAGTATCCACAATATGTAAATAACTACAAATAAATAAAAAAAACTAGATAGAAAGATGGCAAATAACCTACTTGTGCACTTCATAAAATAAGATGAACAAATGACTTGTAAACAAATGAAAAACATTATAAACTCATTAGATTATAAGAAACATAATAGAAGACCTGAGGTGTGAGGTGAGAGCTGTCAGGAAGCTCCCAGGGTTTGGCCCGAGCCCCAGGTGGAGGTGGGCGGGGGAGGGAGCCAGGAGGAACTGGGTGGCATGGGAGGCTGCTATGCATTATCTGAGAGCTGTGGACTGCGCAGCCCTCTACAACCTGTGGTGTTCTCAGTGCACAATTCATAATCTTCAGAGCTGCTTCTTTTTATTTGTTAAGTTTCACTAACTACTCCAGGAGAGTGGGTAACACCATATGGGGGGATGGGCCAGGCACGCCTGCCTGAGGCCAAGGGGCAGTCTTGGGCTTCCTGGGACACAGCAGAGAGGGGCGTGGGGCTGAGTCAGAGAAATCAAGTCCAAAACTTGAAAGGAAGGGGGAAGCAGCTGCGCAGGGACCTAGAAAAGCTGCTGGGTGGCGGCAGCCAAGGAGCCGGTGCCTCTCCCACAGGACAGGCTACACATCCCTTCCTTCTCCTCCTCATGACCTGTCACCCCAACTCTCCTATGAGACCCCACCTGGGTTTGCCCCACACAGCTCCGCACTGCCTCAAAGCCCCCACAGCCCCACCCACACTGCCTCACCTGCACTGCCTAGCCCCGCCCCTCACAGCCCCACCCTGCACAGCCCCAACCCATCCCGCACAGCCTTTGGGGAGCTCTGCCCCCAGAGGATAAAGGGGGAGGTTGCAGACAGGAGGTTGCAGGAGTAGGGGGCAGAGCAGGGCCCACCAAGTTAGATGGAAGGGAGGGAGGGAGAGACCCCACAGGACTGAGGACAGAGATGGGTGGGGAAGGAGGGCCATGCGGAAGTGTTGCCCTTGGTTGAAGTAGAAATCCTGACCCCATTTTACAGACTCCAGCAGAGTGTGTGGGGGAGGGGCAAAGACACAAGAGGGTGTGAGGGGACTGGATGGATGGAGAGCAGCGACTTTTGATTCATGGCCTATTTATTTTTGTTTTTGTTAATATATTTTTTATTGATTTCAGAGAGGAAGGCAGAGGGAGAGAGAGATAGAAACATCAATGATGGGAGAGAATTGATCTGCTGCCTCCCGCATGCCCCCTACTGAGGATTGAGCCCACAACCCAGAAATGTGCCCTTGACGGGACTCGAACCCAGGATCCTTCAGCCCACAGGCCATAGCTCTATCCACTGAGCCAAACCTTCTAGGGTGGCCCATGGCCTGGTGAAAATCACTGCAGTAGGCTGAGCAGGGATCTTACCACGATGGTGCTACCTGATAATGAAGGTGTCTTTGCTTATGTTGGGGTATCGGAACTGCAGTGAAATAAAGACACATCCATGAAGCCGGAAAAGGGTTTCCATGTATACGATGCAATTTACTTTATGTGGCAGCTGAAGAGGGTGAGCAGAGCTTTGGAAGGACATGAGGTCTACAAAACCAGGGGCTGGAGGGAAAGTGCATGCTGAGCATTCTGCACCGTGAGTTACAATCTATCCTATATAATAAAAGCCTAGGTGGCCTCATGCCCTCACGTGACATCATCACAAGATGGCCACCACAAGATGACCATCACAGGATGACCACCACAAGATGGCTATCAGGGGAGGGCAGTAGTGGGTGATCAGGTCAGCAGGGGAGGGCAGTTGGGGGCTACTGGGCCAGCAGGAGAGGGCAGTTGGGGGGGATCAGGCTGGCAAGGGAATGGTTAGGGGGCAATCAGGCTGGCAGGCAGAAGCTGTTGGGGGCCATCATGCAGGCAGGCAGGTGAGTGGTTAAGAGCCAGCAGTCCCAGATTGTGAGAGGGATGTTTAGGCCCCATGGATCGGGCCTAAACCGGCAGTTGGACATCCCCCAAAGGGTCCCAGATTGGAGAGGGTGCAGGCTGGGCTGAGGGACCCCCCCCATGCATGAATTTCATGCACCGGGCCTCTAGTCCTATCTAATAATAGACAAACATGGTAATTAACTGTACCTCTGACACGCTTCCCATTGGCTAATCAGGGCGATATGCAAATTAACTGCCAACCAAGATGGCGGCCGACAGCCAGGCAGCTGAAGTGAACAGGAGGCTTGCTTGCTCCAGTGAAGGAGGAAGCCAAGGTTCCCCGCCTGCCGCCACCCAGCTCTGAACTGCAGTCTAAGCAACTATGTTGCAATTATAGAAGCTAAACAATCCCCATGCTTTCAGCCAGCTGGCTGAGCTGGAGTTGCAAGTGTTTCAATTATAGAACCCAAACAAACCAGATACCTGCTTTCAGCAGCCGAGGTCTCAGAGCTGGAGCCGAGCCTCAGAGCTAAAGCCGGCTCTCAGTTCCAGTGACAGCCATAGAAGGTAAATAAATCCCAGAATAAAAAGAAAAAAGAAAAAAAGGAGAGGTTGGGAGCTTCAGTCACCCACCAGACTGAAAACGGCCCTCAGCCCCTCACCCAGACTGGTCAGGCACCCCAGTGGGGACCCCCACCTTGAAGGGGGTGTGACCAGCTGCAAACAGCCATCATCCCCTCATCCAGGCTGGACAGGCACCCAAGCAGGACCCCCACCCTTATCCAGGACACCCTTTAGGGCAAGCCAGCTGGCCCCCACCCGTGCACCAGGCCTCTATCCTATATAGTAAAAGGATAATATGCCTCCAGGCACCAGGATCAGCGAAGCCGCGAGGTCTCCCAAACCCGGGATCAGAGGAGCCACGAGGCCTCCTGGCACTGGGATCAGCAGAGCCATGAGGCCTCCTGGCACCGGGATCAGTGGAGCCTCCCAGCACTGGGATCAGCGGAGCCGTGAGGCCTCCTGGCCCCTGAAGCAGCGTGACAGGGGTCAGCCACCAAACCCCCTGATCGCCCTGTGGCTCTGTGTGTGACAGGGGACAGGGCCACAACCTCCCTATCCGCTCTGCTCTGTTCGTGACAGAGGAAGGCGCCCCAACCCCCCATGGTCCCTGCTCAGTGTGTGACGGGGTGGAGCCGCAACCTCCCCATCAGCCCTGCCCTGAGTGTGACGGGGGGAGTGCCCCAACCCCCTGACCCGCCCTGCTCTGTGTGTGACAGGGGGCGGTGCCCCAACTCCCCTATCGGCCCTGCTCTGTGCATGACAGGGGGGAGCTCCCCAACCCCCTGTTCGGCCCTGCTCTGTGTGTGACAGGGTACAGAGCCCCAACCCCCTGATCGGCCAGCTCTGTATGTGACAGGGTTGGCGCCACAACCCCCTGATCTGCCCTGCTCTGTGTGTGACAGGGGGTGGTGCCACAACCTCCTCATTGATCCTGCTCTGAACCCGTCCAGGTGCTGCACCTAGGGATTGGGCCTGCCCTCTGCCACCCGGGAGCGGGCCTAAACCAGCAGGTCGTTATCTCCTGAGGGGTCCCAGACTGTGAGAGGGCACAAGTGGGGCTGAGGGACACCCCCCCCCCACCAGTGCACAAACTTTTGTGCACCGGGCCTCTAGTATATATATGTATAAAAGCCTAACATGCTAAGTGTCTGACTAACTGGTCTCTATGACGTGCACTGACAACCAGGGGGCAGATGCTCCGACTGGTAGGTTAGTTTACTACTGGGGTCCGGCCGATTGGGACTGGGCAAGACAGGGCTAGACACACCCTGGAGCCCTCCAGTGGTCCCTCCCATAATCCCTCCGCAGCCACTGGCCCTGATCAGCCCCAATCATGACTGGGCAAGATGGCCCTGATCGGCCCTGATTGCCGGTCAGGCGGCAGGACCCCACCCATGCACGAATTCATGCACTGAGCCTCTAGTACTAAATAAGAGTGTTGAAAGAGGACACCCCTGTCTTGTTCCTGTTCTTAGGGGAAATGGTTTTAGTTTTTGCCCATTTAGTGTGATATTTCCTGTAGGTTTGTCATACATGGCCTTTATGATGATGCAGTATGATGCCTCTATTCACACTTTGCTGAGAGATTTTATCAAAAAAGGGGATTTTGTTGAATGCTTCCTCTGCATCAATTATATAATCATGTGATTTTTTGTCTTCCAATTGGTTTATGTGATGTATCACATTTATTGTTTTGTGAATATGGCATCAGCCTTGCACCCCTGGAATAAATCCCACTTGGTCATGGTGTATGACCTTTTTAATGTATTGCTGGATATCATTTGCTAGAATTTTGTTGATGATTTTAGCACCTATGTTCATCAGGGATATTGGCCTGTAATCCTCTTTCCTTGTATTGCCTTTATTTGGTTTTAGAATTAAGCTAATGCTATCCTCATAAAAAGAGTTTAGAAGAGTTCCTTTCTTTTGGAATTTTTGGAAAAGTTTTAGGAGGTTAGGTGTTAGATCTTCTTTGAATTGTCGTTTAAACTTGCCTGTAAAGACATCTAGACCAGGGCTTTTGTTTGCTGGGAGGTTCTTTTTATTTTGTTTTGTTTTGTTTTTGTTTTTTTTTTATTACTGCTTCAATTTCATCAATAGTTATGGGCCTATTCAAGTATATTTATTCTTCCTGATTGAGTTTTGGAAGATTGTATTTTTCTAGGAATATGTCCATTTCATCTGGTTGTCCGGCTTGTTGGAATATATTTGTTCATAGTATTTTCATGATTTTTAGTATTTCTGTGGGGTCAGTCATTACTTCACCTCTTTGATTCCTCTCTCTTTGTTTCTTGATGAGTCTGGCTAAAGATTCATCCATCTTGTTTATCTTTTCAAAGAATCAGCTCTCTGTTTTGTTTATCTTTTGTATTTTTTTTAGTCTCCCTATCATTTATTTCTGCTCTGAATTTTTATTATTTCCTTCCTTCTAATTAATCTGGGCTTTTCTTATTGTTCTCTGTGTAGTTCTTTAAGTTTTAGGGTAAAATAGTTTATTAGAAGTTTTTAGAGGGTTTGTTGTTGTTGTTATTCTTTATGAGGTAAGCCTGTAATGCTATGAACTTTTCTGTTTTAACTGTGTCCCATAGGTTTTGGGTTGTTCATTTTCTTTTGTTTCAAGGAAGTTTTGATTTTTTTAAATTTTGGAGATTAAACCCTTATTGGAGATAACATTGGCAAATATGTTCTGCCATGCAGTGGGCTTTCTTGTTGTTTTGTTGATGGCTTCTTTTGCTGTGCAGAAGCTTTTTATTTTGATGTAGTCCCGGTTGATTATCTTCTCCTTAGTTTCCATTTCCCTAGGAGGTATATTAGTAAAGATATTGCTGCAACAAATGTCTGCAATTTTTCTGCTTATGGCTTCTTCTAGGATTTTTATGATTTCCTTTCCATTTGATCCAGTAATCCCACTTCTAGGAATATATCCTAAAAAAACAGAATACCAATCAGCCATGATATATGCACCCTTATTTTCATAGCAGCACACTTTACAATAGCTAAGATTTGGAAACAGCCTATGTGCCCATCAGCAGATGCGTAGATTAAAACCTGTTGTGCATCTATAGAATGGAATACTATGTTGTTGTAAAAAAAGAAGGAATTCTTACCATTTGTAACAGCATGGAAGGCCTGGCGAGCATTATGCTAAGTGGAATATAATGAACAACATAAACTGATGAAGAAAAATAGAACCAGAGTCATAGAAGCATTGAAATGACCATCCAACTGATGATGGAAGGTGTGTGTGTGTGGGGGGGGGTGAATGGGTAAGAGATCAATCAAAGGACTTGTATGCATGCACATGAGCACAACCAATGGACACAGACAGTAGGGGAAGGGCATGTGCTGGGTGGTGAGGGTGGCCAGGGAGAGGTCAATGGGGGAAAAGGGAGATTTATGCAATACTTTAAACAATAAAGAATTTAAATTAAAAGAAAGAAATTTTTCTTGAATGCATATATATATGGCCAGATTATTATGACCACCTAACGTTTGTAGGCAAATAAGCTATAATTTCACGCTGAAGTTGCTAAGGGCCAGACCATTATAAATAAGGAAGCAGGTTGTTTACCATGACAGTAGAAGTGATTTTTTTCTGAAGATATGGGTAAACAATGCAATTTAACAGCACCTATGTAAACACATATGTAAATATGTACACACATCCACGCCCAAAAACTGTCTGTTTAAAGAAGATAGGCAGGCATGCTTGGGCCTATTTCATATTTAGTCTATTTACAGAAGATAGGCAGGCTTGGGCCTATTTCACATTTAATAAGATGCAGTGTAGTTCATGCAGTTGAAGGATGCTCACTGTGGCATGAAACAGAGCCTGGCAGAGGATACAACTTCCTTATCTTTTCCAGCTTCTGGGACACCTGCATTCCTTGACTTCTGTTCCCTTGCTTCACTTTCAAAGCCACAAGGGAAGGAGGATGTAGAGCATGGGTGTCTTGCATTTCTAGGATATCCAACACTTAAGATCTACTCTCATAGAAGATTTCAAGTAAATAATTCAGCCCTGCTGGTGTGGCTCAGTGGCTGAGCATCATTCCAGGAACCAGGAGGTCACAGTTTGCCCCTGTTCAGGGCACATGCATGAGTTGTGGGCTTAATTCCCAGTAGGAGGCATGTAGAAGGCATGTAGGAGGCAGTTGATTATATGTTTCTCTCTTATTGATGTTTCTATCTCTCCCTCTTCCTTCCTCTCTCTCTAAAATAAATAAAAACATATTAAAAATAATACAGCAAGTATTATTAACTACAGTCACCAAGCTGTACATTATATGCTTAGAGTTTATTCATTTTATAACTGAAAGTTTATATCCTTTGACCAACATCTCTTCATTTCCCCTATTTCTCTGCCCCTGGTAATCACCATTCCACACTCTGTTTCTATGAGTAAAGGCATTTTCTTTACTTAAATGAAGCAATGGATGTTTAATAGGTTTATGTATAATGTTGGACAGAATTATATAAGTAAAACTTGCATCATGGACCCTCATTTTTAACAGAAGCATATAGGTGCCAGTAAAATAAAATATGCTCTATATACTGATGGAATTGAGACTTCAAAACAATAACATGTTTACTTATACAAATATTTTGTTTCCTTCACAATAAAAAGAATACTATTTTCCTTTTGTTAGTTTTAACACTTTGTAGCTATCTATAGGTTACTTCATCTCAACCATTCTCAAAGGACCCTTAAGGGGTTCCTAAGCTATTTTTCTAAGGGGTCCTCCCTTTTCCAATGACATGTCCATGTAAAGCCAGATTTCCTGCATATACTTCAACTTAAATAAAATACCTAAGCAGACTCAATGTGCATCAGATATGTGAATCCAGTTCTTCAGTTTTGACAGACATTTAAAGAAATTGCAGAACTGTAAAACAATGACAATCTCATCACTTTTTAAATAAAAAATTTTGGATAATATAGGTAAATGCTTTCTTAAAGATATTATTTATTTCAATATATAAGGGTTTATTAACATTTTAAAATGAATTCATATGAAACATTTCAAACATCTCAGGGTTAATTTCTAATATGTTAAATATTTCCAGGTAGTATCCAACAAAACAAAAGTTTTCTTGGGTCTTCATTATTTTTAAGAGTGTAAATGGGTCCTGAAGCCAAACAGTGTGAAAACCACTGCTTAACCTCAATAGTCTTCCCAACTCTGTGGGAAGAAAAGGAAAGAGGTGGAGGGTTGATGAGGTGGCCATGGGAATTGAGTAAGATTTGTTTTCTGGTATGTAACAGTATACAAAATATGATCCATTCTTGGATAAGACTTAGTTCAAAATCAGCTTCCTTATAATGGCCTTCCCATGGGCCACTCAGTAGTAACTCCTACAGAAGCAAAAGCCCACTCACCAGGCCTGCATCAGCTGTTATTAAAATATTTTGTTTTTTTGGGGTTTTTTTATGTCTTGTCCCATAATGTAAATAATAGACTTTCTGATGCCAGAGAGTGCTCTTTAAATCTCTAATTATATTCATAGTTTTGCACATCTTACAACTCAATCACTAAAATGCATAATTTTCAACCTTCATAAAAATGTCTTTATGGAGTGATCTGATCTGGTTTGCATGCTGATCATTTGGTTAGAAGTTCAATAAATAAGTAAATAGCAATTCTACTGTGTCTAACAGCTTACAAAGGGTTCCATATTCATTGTTTTACAACTTTGTGAGTTAGGTATCACCCATTGACTTTTTTGTTTAACAAAACATATCTTGCTTTCACTGTTGTGCCAGGCTTAACATGTAAATTATTATAATACAGTGGGGAAAATACTAATATAGAAGCCAGAATAATGTCACAGGAGGGCTTAAAAGACTGAGAATATAGCAGGTTTCTGTTGTGTGGGCCTAAGAGCTCCACACAGTGAATGATAGGTGAATGGAGTTGTCAAGGATGAACGGTATCTGGAAGTCAGAAGGAAAGGGCATGACAGAGAAGGAGACAGCAAGTGTGAGTACATAGACCTGACAAAGCATGGCCCATTAGAGGAGCAAATGATGTGGAGCAGCTGCAGGGAAGAGGCAGTATGAAGGGAGTCTAGAGTAGAGAGTCACCCAAAGCTGAAGAGAAAAGACATTGTGTACTAGCTGTATTATCTCTGTTTTTTCACGTAAGCAAAGAAAAGTGGCTAAAGTATTTAAATCAAGAGAATTCTGTGTTCATATTTAGATTTGTAACATTATTTCTGAATGCAGTGCCACAAATTATCCAGGTAAACAACAATACAATTTTCATGAGAAGTTATGAAACACAGGAGAGCACAGTAGTGCCAAGTTTCTGAGCACAGAGGCACATAATTCTACAGCTGATTTTGTACATTAAAAGTTCTACTGAGGTTTTAGCTATACAATTAAATGCAGCAACAAAAGATTTTTCAGGATTTCAAAACAACTACATCCCTGCCTCTCAAAAGAAAAGAAAAAAGAGAGACTTTAGGATTCACAAAATGGCAGTTTCTTTTAACAAATTATATGTAGTTCCTGGTTTTTATATTCATCCTTATGCCCCTCCATTAAAACTGAGAATCAACTAATTGAAGTCTTCGCATCAAAACTGACAAAAATAATTACATTTTTCTTTCTCAATTGCTCTTTCTTTTTTCTTTAACAAAATAACACTTGTAATAATTTCAAATGTCATCTATAATACTTCATGTAGCAGCAACATTAATCAAATAGTAAAGAGTATCTTATTTTCAAAATCCAAAAGTATTAAAGGTAATTTATTACCTTTCACCCATAAAAATAGCTTAGTGCACCATGAGAATTATTCAAGCTATGATAAAATAAATTAACTGCCTAAGTAAGCCAGCAAGGCAAGGTAGAAATTAGATATTTTCTTTACCAACAAATGTTTCTATGCTAGCATGCTAATGTATTTTTTTGGGGAAAATGACAAAAATTATACTATGAACCTTTTTTTCCCTCTTGGTTTCTAAAAGAAAAAAATAGTTACACTGCATAAACATATCAAATAAGTCTCTTGCCTCAGGAAAGTAGAGACAGCTTTGTCATACAGGAGATACTGTAGGTTTTTGAGGAACCTGTAAATGAATTTTAGTTCTACTAGTAGCCAATTGTGAGATTGAGTAAGTTGCTTCATCTCACACAACCTGTTGCTTTAACAGCAAAATGAAGATAATATATGTTAAAGATTAAGTAACTCATTCTACATTAAGGGTTTAGCAGTGACTGGCATAGTAAGGTATAGAACTATTACTGTTATTAATATTTCTATTATTAAAAGATCTTTACTTATTTTTCTTCTGCCTACTTGGTAATAAAGTCTTTCTTGTAGGGAAGAAATTCTGCTTATCACAAAACTTCTGTCAACCCTTCATTTCTTTTTTCAAAATTATTTTTAAGGGCACACTATGTCATAATGATTAAGAAATCTACTACCCTAAAGTCTTCTCATTAGTTTTTGTTCATATTTGCAAGATTAAGCTCCAAAATCAGTTTTAGGTTATCTTAGATATTTAATACCGACTAGAATATAAGTTAATTATCTCACACACAGACAAAAATAAAAAATAAAAGTATCTAGACCCAAAGCTTTGGGGAATCTCAAAAATAATTTTTCAAGGGCAATGAGGGTCAAAGATAATCAAACTAAGAAAAGGGGAAAATATATGAGTAAGAACCAGAATTATTTAAAAATTATTTACATATTTACCTTACCACAAACAGATTACAACATGACTATGCTTATTGTGCATGAAGAAATATTCAAGAAACTCACAAATATCTGCAGAGACTAGAAAGTGACAAAACAGACTTGAAAAATAACCAAATACAATTTGAAGAAGTAAAAAATTACAAAAATGTAATGCAATAAAAATGCAAAATATAAAATACTTATAAAAATTAAATACAATTAAATAAACTGTAAAAATAAAATTTAAAAATATGCACAGGAGTCATGTTTGACAGCAAACCAGGAACGTTAGTATAGTAGAAAAAAAGTAAAAAACTGAAAAATAGGTTTAAAAAATCCAGAAAGCTGCAAATAGAGATAAAAATAGGGGAAAAATAGAAGAGAATGTGAAAGATAAGAGTGTTTAATAAAAAATTCCAGAAGGAAATTATATTTTTAAATTTGTATGTACCTAATTACATATCCCCCCCAAAATAAGCAAACATTGATAGTAGCAAAAGAAAGGACAAATCTATAATTATAGTGGGAAATTGTGATATATCTCTTAGTTAATTGTAGAATTAACATAAAAAATAATTAAGGTACCCTAGCCGGTTTGGCTCAGTGGATAAAGCGTTGGCCTGCGGACTGAAGGGTCCCAGGTTCGATTCTGGTCAAGAGCATGTACCTTGGCAGCTGATGGATGTTTCTCTCTCATCTATGTTTCTAACTCTCTATCCCTCTTCCTCTCCCTTCCTCTCTGTAAAAAATCAATAAAATATATTTTTAAAAAATAAGTAAGGCTATGTAAGATTTTAAAAATATAACTTAAGAAATTGACCTATGGCCATGATACATTACGATTTTAGAATACATATTTTGAAAGTGTATATGGAACATTAAGAAAATTGTCTGTCCTGTGTCATAATATACCTGTCAACAAATACCAAAGGATTAGAATCACAGAAAAAAAAATAGAAAGGGGCACAAGGTAACTTCTGTGGCTCTGGCTATTTTCTAGCTTACCCTGGATGGTAGTAACATGAACAGTCACTTTATAACAATCTGTTAAACTATATAGCTATGTTTTGTACAATATTATATGTGATTCATATTTCAAAGTATATTCTCTGACCAAAATGCATTTATGTCAGAAATTATTCAGAAACAGATAGCTAGAAAATGTCACATATTTTCAGAAATCAACAATATATTCTAAATATCACATGGGTCAAAGAGATCTAATACAAGAAATTAGAAAATAGTTTGAACTGTATCATATCAAATGCTATATAGCAAACCTTATAGGATTCATCTAAATTGACATGCAAAATATTATTAGAAGAAATGTATATAATAAAAAAGAGAAATGTTAAAAATAAAGTAAGTATATTAAATACCTAAAGTACTTAGAAAATTATCAAAAAATAAAAGGAAAAAATGTGGAGGAAGAAGAAAATTGTAAATTTACAAATTTAACAAATAGTTTAAAAACATAAAATATAGAAGACCAACAAAGCTAAACTTGTATATTTGAATAGATAAATACTGTGGTAAGTTTGATGAGAGACAGAGGGAGAAAGGGAGGAAGGGAGAATATTGGAAAGGACCCAAAGAAATCACTGCAGACATAAAATAGGAGGGTATTGTGAACAAATTTGAAAATTCCTAGAGAAGTGCATTTTAACAAAAATTTGACTCAAAAAGAAATGGAAAACCCCAAAAATCTTTTAAAGAACTTGAATCAAATGTAAAAAATTCTTCACATAAGGAAAACTACAATCTATTGAAATGAGTTTTCTAAGCATTCACTGAAGAAAGTATTTCAGAATGTTATAGACTGAGTTGTGCACTCCCCAGAATTATATGTTGAAGCCCTAATCCCCTAATGTGGTGGTATCTGGAGATGGGAGGTAATTAGGTTTAGATGAGGTCACAAGGGTAGTGCCCTGATGATGGCATTCCAAATGTTGGATTATGGTGAGCTTGTTCTCTCTCTCTGTCTCTCTCTCTCTCTCTCTGTCTCTCTCTCTCTCATTTCTTTCTCTCTCACTAGGATGAGAATACAATGAGAAAGGCAGTCCTCTGAAAACCAAGAAGAGATTCCGCATCATAACCCAACAATGCTGCACTTTGATCTCAAATGTCCAGCCTCAAGAATTGTGAAAAAATAAATTTCTATTGCTTAAGCCACTCAAGCAGATGTTATGGCAGATGGAACACAATTTATATAAGTTCTTTCAGAGCATAGAGAAACATGTTATACTCTTCAATGCATTTTATAATCAACTCTTTACCAAACATGAAGGACAGCACAGGAAAGGAGAAAAATTAAGTCAGTGTCAAGTTTTACTTTGAGTAAAATATTATTTTTAAAAGGTTATCAAAGTAAATATAGTAATATTAAAAAGGATAATATATTATGCCCAACTTGGTTTTATCCCATAATAAAAAGTTTGGCTTAACATTTAAAAAATCAATTAATATAACTCACCACTATATCAACATATAAAAGGAGATAAACATATTATTAGTTGAGCAGATTCAGCGAACACAATGATAAAATTCAAAATCCATTGATGATAAGAATTTATACCAGATTAGAAACAAAAGTGAGCTTTCTCAAGGTGGTCAGGAATACTTACAACATACCTATAACAAACATTGTATTAAGTGGTGAAGCATTGAAAGCTTTCTCTTTGAGTTAAAGAAAAAGGTAAAAATGTCTGCTATCAGAACATCTATTCAATATTTTAAAGAGATCTTAGCCTGCTAGTACAAAAGGGAAATGAAATAGTAAGGGTTAGGTTTCAAAGGATAAAACAAGTTGACATTGTTAGCAGATGATAAAATTAAGTGTATAGAAAATCCACTTAGTAAATTTAATAAGGATATTAGATTTTAATCAATATTCCAAAATAAATTTATTTTTACATACCAGCAAAAATAGATGTAAAATAAAATATATAAATATTTCCATTTTAAAAAGAATAAAATATATCATGTACCTAGAAATAAATCAAACAAAAGTTGTGCAAAACCTCTATAAAAATATTTTTAAGTTATCAAACTTTTCAAGGAAATTTTTTAATTAAATAGAGTGCTATACCATAAAATAACCCTATTAATAATGATAATATTAATTAATAATGATGACAATCCGACATATACATAAAATACTTTATTAAGAATTTCTCAGTTACTAACATTTGTTCAGCCTAAAAACTCTATTTAGGGTAGGTAGATGTTCAGGGACTAAAAGACTAGGTATTGTAAGATGTCAAATTTTTCCTAATTTAATTATAACTTAAATGAAATCCCAATAGAAATTCCAACATGGGTTGTTTGTTTTTGGTTATGGTGGACCTTGACAAATTTATTCTAAAACATATAAAAATGCAAAGGGCAAACAATAATTATTACACACTTGAACAACCAGTTGTGAGTACTTTCTTTACAATAAATCAGGATTCATTATAAAACCATAGTATTTAGAATTGTGTTGTATTTATGCAGGGATACACAAATTAAAAATGGAATAGAATATAAAGCTCAGAACAGAATCACACATATATACACATTTGATCTATGACATAGGTGGTATAGCAGAGAAGTGGTGAAAAGTGGTCTTGTTAGCAATCAGTGGTAGAAATATTGGATATACATGTTTGCAAAAAAATAAAATTGAAACCATGAATCACAATACATACAAAGTAAATTCCAAGTGGTTAAAAGATCTAAAGTTGAAAAATAAAATTAAAACATAATGTAGGAGAACATCTTCACGACCTCTGGGTAGAAAATAGTTTCTTAAACAAAACACTATCCATAAAAGGCAAGATTAATAAATTTGACTTTATTAAAATGAATATCTTCTGCTCATCCAAAAATGTAATTAAGGTAATAAAATATATTTTAGAGGGAGAAAAAATATTTGCAACACAATAAGAAAACAAAGGCTTAGAATACTACCTACCAATAAGAAAGGGACAACATAAAATATGCAAAAAAGTTTAATCAAATTAAAAATTTGGAAAATGCCAGCTAAAACTTCAATAAAATACAACTACTCTACCATATGTCAAAATTTTAAAAGTCTTTAATACCAAAAGAATTTGCAGTATCTGAGAACACTCATACACTATGATGGGAGTGTAAAAAATTACACCACACTTCCCTGGCCTGGTGGCTCAGTTGGTTGGACCATCATCCTGTGCACCAATAGGATTTAAGTCCGATTCCCTGTTAGGGCACATACCTAAATTGCAGGCTCAATCCCTGGTGTGGGGGAACATACCAGAGGCAACAGATTAATCTCTCTCTCTCTCTCTCTCTCTCTCTCTCTCTTCTCTCTCTCTCCCTCTCTCAAATCAATAAGCATATCTTTGGGTAAGGAAAAAAAAAGACTATACCATACTGAAGAATTTACTCTTATTTACTCAAGTTAAAGATACTAAATCACAATGTTCACATTGGCAATGTTCTCAGTATCCAAATGCTGAAAAAAAATTAAAAGTGGAACTGCCTTATAACCCAGAGACTCCACATCTTGGAATATATTTGAAGAAGCCTAAAACACTAATTCAAAAGAATATATGCAACCTTATATTCATAGCAGCACTATTTACAATAGCTAAGATCTGGAAACAGCCCAAATGATGATCAGTATATGAGTGGAAAAAAAGATGTGATATATTTACATAATGGAATACTTTGCAACTGAAAAAAGAAGAATCTTTTACCCTTTGAGACAGCATGGGTGGATCTGAAGATTATTATGCTAAGCAAAGTAAGCCAGTGAAAGAAAGACAAATATTACATGATCTCATATGTGGAATCTAATGAACAAAATAAAGTGATGAATAAAATACTGTAGAACCAAAGACATGGAAACATGGAATAGACTGACAGACCTCAGAGGGAAGTGGGAGTGGGAATAGATTAACCAAAGAAGGTATATGCCTATATGCATTGCCCATGGATACAAACAATAGGTGGTGAAGGTCTGTGGCATTGTGGGAACCAGGTGGAGGGGAGCAAAGGGGGGCAGGGGTAAAAGTGGGGATGTCTGTAATATTCTCAACAATAAAGATAAAAAAATAGAGGGAACTGAGAAAATGGCAGCCGAATAGGCAGACCAGTCATGCATCTCATACCAAGCCCAAACTGGGATTACAACTAAATTGGAGAGCAAATAAGGCCCAGATGAGAAGGTGACTTATAGCAAGGAAGGACAGAAAACACCTAGAGACCAGTAGGAAGGGCTGCAAGATTGGGGTGGGGGGTGGAAGGCTGGCAGGTCAAGAGATAGAGGTGAAAGTTAAGGCAGATTTGTCTTGCACCTTGTCCTGGAATAGACAGAAGAAGTAAATCTAAGAGCATCCACCTGGAATTGGTGAATTAGAAACAGCTGGTGAAACAATTTGCAGCCAGGAAGGGCAGAGAACACCTAAAGAACGGTAGGATCAGGGATCTGGGCTAGAGAGAGACAGGTGACCACCAGGCCAAGAGGGTCAGGAGGAAGCTGCACTGCACCAATTCTGTGTCCCATGGGAAAGGAAGTCCATAGGGTTGCTGGTGGCTGGGGAATTTAGATCTAAGTCCACAGCCTAGCAGAGAAAGGTGGCCTGAAGAACTGCCAAGCAGTGTGGTGCCAAGGGGAGAGAAATTCGCAGTTGAGTGGTTGTTTTGCATTGGTTTGTCTTTGCTTTTATTTGCTAAAACCAGTTCATAGGACTTTTCAATTACTAACACTCACCTGAGGCTATGGTGCAGGTAGAGGTGCAGATTTATGGAGTCTGGGGAGAGACTGTGGAGGAGAGCAGAGCAGGGAGAGGTGACCAGAAATTCAGCCCTGAGACATTCGTGACTCACCAAACCTAAGTAGCCATTTTTCTCTTGAAGAGCCAGCCCCTCCCAGCAGCCTCAAGACTGCTAATACAGCCACACCCAGACTATACCTTGAGCTTTACAAAGGACATAAGGACCCTGAATAGCCCAAAGAGCCTTCAGGGACTGGGTTGAAGAGGGGCTGATCAGTCCAAGAAAGCAATACAGCACCACCCTCACCTAAAGCCCCATCAGAAACAGAAGTTTGAGTGATTAAGATTGACAGCAAGCAGACAGGCAAAGTGGGCAGATTGGTCCCACCCACTTGCAGCCAAGGCCTGTGGAGACAGACACAAACAGAAGAGCAGTGGATCGCTTGGAAATTCAACATGGTGCTGACTACCTAAGAGGAAACTGAAAAGTGGCAGACAGAACAGAAGAGTGAGGGAATTAAAACTCAGCTGAAGTGAATGACACTTCACTCTTTTATTTTATACTAGAGGCCCGATGCAAGAAAATTCATGCACGTGGGGGGGTGGGGTGGGGAGGGGGTGATCCCTCAGCCCAGCCTGTGCCCTCTCACAGTACTAGAGCCCCACAATTGATAGCACCACAGAGGGAGGCCCCTCTCACCTGCCACAGCCTGCCAGTTGGTGGCCTGGGACTCCCTCTTTGGGGCGATCGATTGGAGAGCCCCCCAGTTGATCACCCCACTGGCCAGTGGCCTGGGCCTCTCTCTGAGGGGCAGTCATGGGATGATGTCAGGGCCCCCCAAACAATCACATTGCACCTGCCTTGGCTGGCCTGGTGCCAGTAGGTGTCATAGTGTGGTCTTCCAGATGGTTGTTCCACTGTTCGGTCATTCAGTCAATTTGCATATTTTGCTTTTATTATTATAGATATATAATTTTTAATTTTATTTTCTTTATTTTTTATTTCTTCTTTTTGGATTATTTTTTCTTGATTCTATTTTTATGTTTTTATTGTTATTTTATCTTTTGTTACACCTTTCTCTTTCTCTCTTCTCTCTTTTTCATTCTGTTTTTTTCTTTTCTTGTACCTGCTTTAGTTTTCCTCTTTCATTTCTTTTTTTTAAATTTAATTTTATTATTTAAAGTATTACAGATAGTAGTACATATTTCTCCTTTTTTCCCCATTGACCTCCCCCCTGCCTCCCCTACCCCCTGGCACATGCCATCCCCCCTACCCCCCAGTGTCTTGCATCCATTGGTTATGCTTATATGCATGCATACAAGTCGTTTGTTTGATCTCTTACCCCCGCCTCCTCAACCATCCCCTGCCTTCCCACTGTAGTTTGACAGTCTGTTTGTTACTTCTTTGCCTCTGTATCTATTTTTGTTCATAAGTTTATAATGTTCTTTATATTCCACAAATGAGTGAGATCATGTGGTATTTATCTTTCACTGACTGGCTTATTTCACCAGCATAATGCTCTCCAGTTCCATCCATGCTGTTGCAAATGGTAAGAATTCCTTCTGTTTACAGCAGCATAGTATTCCATTGTGTAGATGTACCACAGTTTTCAAATCCACTCATCCGCTGATGGGCATTTAGGCTGTTTCCAAATATTAGCTATTGTAAGTTGTGCTGCTATGAACAGAGGGGTGCATATTTCCTTTCATATTGGTGTTTCTGTTTACTTGGGATATATTAATAGAAGCAGTATTACTGGGTCAAATGGCAGTTCCATTTTTAATTTTTTGAAGAAACATCATACTGTTTTCCACAGTGGCTGCACCATTCTGCATTCCCACCAGCAGTGAAGGAGGGTTCCTTTTTCTCCACATCTCTACAGCACTTGTCATTTGTTGATTTGTTGATGATAGCCATTCTGGCAGGTATGAGATGGTATCTAATTATTGTTTTGATTTGCATCTCTTGGATGATTAGTGAATTAAGCATGTGTTCATATGTCTCTTAGCTTTCCTATGTCCGCTTTCGAAAAGTGTCTATTTAGGTTCTTTGCCCATTTTTTGATTGGATTGTTTATCTTTCTTTTGTTAAGTTGTATGAGTTCCCTGTAAATGTTGGTTATTAAACCCTTATCAGAGATAACATTGGCAAATATGTTCTCCGATACAGTAGATTTTCTTGTTGTTTTGTTGATGGTTTCTTTTGCTGTACAGAATTTTTTTTTTTTCTTTTTCATATCATTAGAACCAAAATGTATTTTTTTAAATGGAGCTTTTGACAGTTGGAGGACTTAATTACAAACTCTCAAATATATCCATGTTTCAGAAAAAATACTTAATCGGGAGCAGGGCCTGCTGGCCAATTGTCCACGGCCCCTCCCCCCAGTCTGCCTGGCCCTGATGAGGCCCAATCAGGGCAGGCCAGCCAGCCAACCTCCCGCTGTCTACTCCTTCCTACAGGCCCAGCCCTGATCTGCCCTGATTGGGGCCAGGCTGGCCGGACCCCACCCATGCACAAATTTGTGCACTAGGCCTCTAGTCTTAACATAAAATTCATGTCATTTACACAAACTTAGACAGTTAAGTATATACAGGGGAAACAAAACAGAAGCAGTATTTACAAATTTAGATTACATGAGACATTGTGAAGACTTTTTTGTTAACGAGCAACACAATACATACTTTTACATTTCACATTTCAAAATGATGCATCTGTGAACAATATGATAAAAGTCATAGTGTTGAAGGCTTTAAATTAAGTTTAAGGTTATACTGAAGATTTTAAATTAAATTTAAGGTTGGGGAGTTGAACACTAAATTTAAAGTCAAGGTCACATGATAAAAACTTTAAATTCAAAGATAGATTGTCTAAGAAAGGACAAAACAACTAACATTCAAACTGTTTAGTCAATTAGTACCCTGTGAGTACAAAATATATAGGAATTACTAAATGGATTAACCTAATTACAAATTATGTTCAGTTCTAAAGAACTTGCAACAGCAAGAAGTCTTTTTCAGTCACATAGTTTCTCTCTACCCTGGGGTAGTATCTGATATAATTTAAATCCTCATTCAAAAACAATTCCCTCCTACTTCCATATTTGTAGAAGTATTAAATATTTTTAAATTGTTTTATTCCTTAAAGTATTACAAAGAGCATTATATCTGTCTCCATTTTTATTCTCCCCTTGACCTTCCCCTAGCCTCCCATACCCCCCAGTGTCTTGTGTCCTTTAGTTATGCTTATATGCATACATACAAGTCCTTCGGTTGATCTCTTACCCACCACCCCAACCCTCCCCAGCTTTCCCGCTATAGTTTGACAGTCTGTTCCATGTTGCTCTGCCTATGTATCTATTTTTGTTCATCAGTTTACAATGATCTTAATTATCCATAAATGAGTGAGATCATGTGGTATTTTTCTTTCATTGACTGGCTTATTTCACTTAGCATAAGGCTCTCCAGTTCGATCCATGCTGTTGCAAATGGTAAGGATTCCTTCTTTTTTATAGCAGCATAGTATTCCATCTTGTAGATATACCACAGTTTTATAATCCATTCATTTGCTGATGGGCACTTAGGCTGTTTCCAGATCTTAGCTATGGTAAATTGTACTGCTGTGAACATAGGGGTTCATATATCCTTTCTGATTGGTGTTTCTGTTTTCTTGGGATATATTCCTAGAAGTGGGATCACAGGGTCAAATGGGAGTTCAATTTTTAGATTTTTGAGGAAACTCCATACTGTCTTTCATAGTGGCTGCACCAGTCTGCATTCCCACCAGCAGTGCACGAGGGTTCCTTTTTCTCCACATCCTCTCCAGCACTTATCTTTTGTTGATTTGTTGATGATAGCCATTCTGACAGGTGTGAGATAGTACCTCATTGTTGTTTTGATTTGCATTTCTCAGATGATTAGTGACTATTAGCATGTTTCCATATGTCTTTTGGCTTTCAGAATATCCTCTTTTGAAAAGTGTCATTTTAGGTCCTTTGTCCATTTTTTGATTGGATTGTTTATCTTCCTTTTGTTAAGTTGTATGAGTTCCCAGTAAATGTTGGAGATTAAACCCTTATCAGTGATAACATTGGCAAATATGGTCTCCCATGCAGTGGGCTTTCTTGTTGTTTTGTGATGGTTTCTTTTGCTGTGCAGAAGTTTTTTATTTTGCTGTTGCCCCGTTTGTTTATTTTCTCTTTAGTTCCCAATGGCCTAGGAGCTGTATCAGTGAAGAAGTTGCTTCGGCATATGTCTGAGATATTGTTGTCTTTGGATTCTTCTAGTATTTTTATGGTTTCCCGTCTTAAATTTAAGTCCTTTATCCATTTTGAGTTTATTTTTGTGTATGGTGTAAGTTGGTGGTATAGTTTCATTTTTTTGCATGTATCTGTCCAATTTTCTCAACACCATTTATTGAAGAGACTATCTTGACTCCATTGTATGTTCTTGCCTCCTTTGTCAAATATTAATTGAGCATATTGGTTTGGGTCTATTTCTGGGCTCTCTATTCGATTCCATTGATCTATATGTCTGTTCTTGTGCCAGAACCAGGCAATTTTGAGTACAGTGGCTTTGTAATACAGCTTGATATCTGGTATTGAGATCCCACCTACTTTGTTCTACTTTCTCAGGATTGCTGCAGCTATTTGGGATCTTTTTTTATTCCAGATGAATTTTTGGAGAGTTCGTTCTAGGTCTGTGAAATATGCCATTGGCATTTTAATGAGAAGTGAATTGAATTTATAGATTGCTTTGGGTAGTATGGACATTTTAATGATGTTGATTCTAACAATCCATTAACATGGTATGTTCGTCCAGTAGTCTATATCTTCCTCTATCTCTTTTTTCAATGTCCTATAGTTTTCTGAGTAGAGGTCTTTTACCACTTTAGTTAAGTTTATTCTTAGGTATCTTAATTTTTTTGGTGCGATGGTAAATGGGATTGATTTTTTAGTCTCTCTTTCTGTAAGTTCACTATTGGTGTATAGAAATGCCATAGATTTCTTGGCGTTAATTTTGTATCCTGCTACATGGCAGAATTCATTTATTAAGTCAAATACTTTTTTGATGGAGTCTTTAGGTTTTTTTTTTTATGTACAATGTCATGTCATCTGCGAATAAGGATATTTTTACTTCTTCTTTTCCAATTTGGATGCCTTTTATTTCTTCTTCTTGTCTAACTGCAATGGCTAATACTTCTAGTACTGTGTTGAACAGGAGTGGTGAGAGTGAGCATCCCTGTCTTGTTTCTGTTCTTAGGGGAAATGGTGTTAGTTTTTATCCATTGAGTATGATATTGGCTGTGGGTTTGTCATATATGGCTTTTATTATGTTGAGGTATGATCCTTTTATTCCCACCTTGCTGAGAGTTTTTATCAGAAATGGATGTTGGATTTTGTCAAATGCTTTTTCTGCATCAATTGATAAGACTATGTGGTTTTTTTCTTTCAATTTGTTTATGTGATGTATCACGTTTATTGATTTGCGGATAGTGTACCATCCTTGCATACCTGGGATAAATCCTACTTGGTCATGGTGTATGATCTTTCTGATGTACTGCTGGATCCGATTTGCTAAGATTTTGTTGAGGATTTTGGCATCTATGTTCATGAGGGATATTGGCCTGTAATTCCCTTTCATTGTGTTGTCTTTGTCTGGTTTTGGTATTAGGGTGATGCTGGCTTCATAGAATGAGCTTGGAAGTGTTCCTTACTCTTGGATTTTTTGGAAGAGTCTGATGAGGATAGTTTTAGTTCTTCCTTGAACGTTTGGTAAAACTGCCCTGTGAAGCCATCTGGCCCTGGGCTTTTGTTTGCTGGAAGCTTTTTGATGACTGCTTCAATTTCTTCCATAGTTATAGGCCTATTGAGATTTTTAGATTCTTCCTGATTGAGTTTTGGAATGTTGTATTTTTCTAGGAATATGTCCATTTCCTCCAGGTTGTCTAGTTTGTTGGAGTAGAGTTGTTCATAGTATTTGTTAACAATCATTTGAATTTCTGTGGGATCTGTTGTTATTTCGCCTCTATCGTTTCTGATTTGGTTTATTTGGGACCTCTCTCTTTGCTTCTTGGTGAGCCTGGCTACAGGTTCATCAATCTTGTTTATCCTTTCAAAGAAACAGCTCTTGGTTTCATTGATTTTCTGTATTATTTTTTTTTGTCTCTATGTCATTTATTTCTGCTCTAATCTTTATTATCTCCTTCCTTCTGCTCACTCTGGGCTTTTCTTGTTGCTCTCTTTCTCATTCTTTGAGATGTAGAGTTAGATGATTTACTACCATTTTTTTCTTGTTTTTTTGAGGGAGGCCTGTAGAGTTATAAACTTGCCTCTCAGGACTGCTTTCATTGTGTCCCATAGGTTTTGGATTGTTGTGTTTTCATTGTCATTAGTTTCCAGGATGTTTTTAATTTCTTCTTTGATCTCATTGGTAACCCAATCAATATTTAATAACATGCTATCCAGCTTCCAAGTGTTTGAGTATTTGGGGTTGTTTTTATTGTAGTTTATTTCTAATATTATGCCATTGTGTACTGAGAAGATGCTTGATATGATTTCAATCTTCTTGAATTTGTGGAGACTTTGCTTGTGACCCAATATTTGGTCTATTTTTGAAAATGTCCCATGTGCACTGGAGAAGAACGTATATTCTGCATCTTTGGGGTGAAATTTTCTGAAGATGTCAATTAAGTCCATCTGATCTAGTGAGTCATTTAGGATTGCTGTTTCTTTGCTGATTTTTTGTCTAGAGAATTTATCCAATGATGTCAGTGGTGTATTAAAGTCCCCTATTACGATTGTATTGTTGTCTATCTCTCCCTTGATATCTTCCAGGGTTTTTTTTTAATGTATTTTGGTGCACCTGCAGTGGATGCTTATATATTTATCAGGGTTATAACCTCTTGTTGTATCAATCCCTTTAATATTATGAAGTAACCTTCCTTAGCTCTTGTTATGGCCTTCACTTTGTGGTCTATATTGTCCAATAAAAGTATTGCTACCCCAGCTTTTTTTTCCTTTCCATTTGCCTGAAAGATATTTTTTCATCCCTTCACTTTCAGTCTGTGTGAGTCCCTTATTCTGAGGTGGGTCTCTTGTAGATAGCAAATATATGGGTCATGTTTTTTATCCATTCAGCTACTTGATGTTTTTTGATTGGAGCATTTACTCCATTTACATTTAAAGTTATTATTGAAAGGTACTTGTTTGTAGCCATTTTTATTTTTTTGTGCCTGTTTTCTTTCTTAGCTTTTTATTTATTCTTTTTACACCAGTCACTTAAGCATTTCTTGCATTGCTGGCTTGGTGGTGATAAACTCCTTTAGCCTTTTTTTTGTCTGTGAAGCTTCTTATTTCCCCTTCAATTGTGAATGATAGCCTTGCTGGATAGTGTATTCTTGGATTCATTCCTGTGCTTTGCATCACTTTGTAAATTTCCGTCCATTCTTTTCTGGTCTGATGTGTTTCTGTTGAGAAATCATTTGAAAATCTAATGGCAGATCCCTTGTATGTAACTTTCCGTCTCTCTCTTACATCCTTTAAGATTCTCTCTTTGTCCTGAACATTTGCCATGGTAATTATGATGTGTCTCGGTATGGGTCTTTTTGGGTTCACCTTGTTTGGGACTCTCTGTGCTTGTGTGACTTTTTTCTTCCCCACATCAGGGACGTTTTCTGACATTATTTCTTCCAATAGGTTTTCTAACCCTTGTTCCCCTTTCTGTTGTTCTGGCACCCTTATTATTCCTATGTTGTTTCGTCTCATGTTGTCCCATAGCTCCCTTAGGCTCTCCTCCTGTCTTTTAATTTTTTTCTCCAATTGAAGTTCAGTTTGGGTGTGTTTTGCTTCCTTGTCTTCTAATTCGCTAATTCGGTCCTCCGCTTCTCCTAGTCTACTGTTGAAACTTTCTATGGTGTTTTTTATTGCAGCTATATCCCTCTTTATTTTTTCTTGATTCTTACATAAGTTATTGATTTTTTTTCATCCATTTCTTCTTTATTCTTGCATTAGTTGTTGATTTTTTCCTCCATCCAGTTTATGCACTCTAGGACCCTTAATCTGAATTCTTTTTCTGACATGTTGCATGCCTCTGTTTCACTTATCTGCTTTTCTGGCGAGTCCTTTTCTTTCCTTTGGGGGTTTCTTTGTCTTCCCATGTTTGATCTCACCAACAGAACTAGATGTTGAGTCGTTCAGGGGCTGCTCCTTGGGTGGCAGTGGCTCCTCAGGCTACGGTTGCTCCTTGGGTGATTGTGGTAGCAGCTGATCCTCAGTTGGCAGCGGCTCCTCTGGTGGGTGCTGTTCACAGCCGTGGTGGCTCCTCTAGCTTGTGGGGGGAGGCTTCTCACACAGCTGCTGTTCCTCAGAGGATGTGCTGATCACGAGGCTTCTGTTCCTTGGATGGGAGCGGACTACACATGTAGCTGCTACTACTTGAACTGGGGTGGACTGCTCACGTGGCTGCTGTTCCTTTGATGGGGGCTGGCTGCACACTGCTGTTGTTCCTCTGATATGGTGCATTGCTTGTGGGGCTACTGCTTCTTGGACATGGGCAGGTTGATTGCAAGGCTGCTGCTCCTCGGACGGGGGTGGGCTGCTTGCAAGGCTGCTGCACACATGGCTGCTCCTGCTTGGATGGGGACAGGCCACTCACCTGGCTGCTGCTCGTTGGACAGGTGCAGGCTGTGTGTAGCTCTGCTCCTTGGACTGATGCATGCTCCGCAGGCCTGCCGCTCCTCGGATGTGGGTCATCTGCTTGTGTGGCTGCTGCTCCTCCAACCGGGGTGGGCTGCTGCTACTCTTCGAATGGGGATGGGTTGCTAGCAGAACTGCTGATCCTCGGATTGGGTGGGCTGCTCGTGCAGCTGCTGCTGCTTGGACGAGGGTAAGATGCTTGTGCAGCTGCTGCTCCTCAGACTGGTGCAGGGTGTGGGCTGTGTGCAGCTGCTGCTCCTCGGATGGGGAGGGCTGTGCAGGGCTGCTGCTCCTCAGATGTAGGCAGACTGCTCATGCAGCTGCTGCTCCTCAGATGGGTCAGGTTGTTCGTGTGGTTGCTGCTCTTTGGACGGGGGAGCGGGCTGCTCACACAGCTGCTGTTCCTTCAACAGGGGCAGGCCACATGAGGCTGCTGCTCTTAGGCCTGGGGCAGGCTGCTCGCGAGGCTGATGCTCCTTGGACAGGAGCAGGCTGCTCACGTGTCTGCTGCTCATGTGGTTGCAGTGCCCTGGACTAAAGCATTGGGCTGGTCAGAGGGGAATGTGCTTCAGAACTCACAGGAACCTGTGCCCGGGGTGGCTGGAGACTCAGTGACCATGGGACCACAGCTGAGGTAGCAGGTTCCTGGCAGGGGTGGCTGTAGAGTGCCAGGTGTTACCTGAGGGCACCCTGGGTGGAGGTGAGGCTGGTCTCTCAGTTACATCAGCTTTTCCCTTGGAAAAGGCGAGGCCTCTGAAGAAGAGCTGGCTTCCTGGTCCTGTTTGCAATGGTAGCAGAGGCTGCCTAGTTAGGCTAGCCCAGTTAGCCTGCCTCTGAAGGTCCTGAGGGTTCTAACTCTGCCTCATTCACACACACACACACACACACACCCACACACACACACACCACACTCCTCTTTTGCTCCCTCGCTACTGTCTTCTTCCTGCCTCTGTAGCTGGGGCTAGGGTGTAATTGAGCCTTTCATTAATGAAATTTCCTCTCCAGGTATCTGGTTATGTGGCTTGCTCTCTAGCACTTTAGCCAGACAGGATAAAATTCACCTTAACAAGACATGACCCAAATGGAACAGAGCATGAATGTACTCACAACACCGATAACCCCAATATAAGTGACCACCTGATAAAATAGAATTAGGGGAGAGAAAAGAGAGCACAAATGATATCCAAGAGAGAAAAAAAAGATAGGAGAAAAAATAAAAAGGAGAATATATATATATATATATATATATATAGAGAGAGAGAGAGAGAGAGAGAGAGAGAACACCACAGAACCAATAGATAAACCAAACAAATACAAACACTCAGTAAAGAGGGTGGGGGCAGAATCTGTAGAGCTGAGCTGATATACAGGAAATAAGGTTAAGAGTTGGATAAATATGGGGAGGACCTCAATTCAGTATAGAGGAAGTAGAAAAGGGATGAGTGGATAAGAAGAGAAAGAAGGTAAACAAAGTAATATATTTACAAAAAATTGATTTAAAAATGGTATAAAAATAGAAAATAGCAAGTAAAAATAAAATAAAATTGAATGCTGAAAAAATAATGTGACAAGAAGTAGAAAATAAAGCAACAAACAAAAAAAGGAAAACAAAGAAAAAAGCAAAAAAAGCTAACAAAATAATAATAAAAAAATAAAAATGGAAAATTGAAATGTCATTCCTTTGGCTGGCTTAAGATCTCAGTTTTCTAGAATGACTGTGATTTTTTAAATTTTTTTTCCTGTTTCTGGGACTGAAGGCCAGACCCTGTTAACTCCCAGGGACTAATCAGATTATTTTAATCATTCTTACCATTCAGGGTGGAATCTGGATGTGTCTGTATTCCTTGCCTGGGGGCTGGAGGGAGGGGTTATAACTTCAGGAGGAAATGGCTGCCCAGGTCCTGGGCTCAGGAGTGACTCAGCACTCAACTTGTTGCCACCTCTCCTGGACCCCCTTCTCTCTCCATTCGCTCCCCAGATTCCACTCATCCGCACCTTCTCCAGCTCCTCAGCACGGGTGAGTGTCTGTATTCGAAATGTCCTATGAACAGGGTTCAGTGAAAAAAAAAAAAAAAACACCAAAAACAAATGCCAGCCCCAGAAACAGGGAAAACTGAGTCTCTGTGAGCTCCTCTCTTACCAGCATTGCATGGTCTGGTCAGCGCTTCAGGCTGACCCCTCTGGGCTCAGTCTTCTGTAATTATGGAACCCAGATCTCAAATCCCCCAGTGCCAATAGGCCTGCGGATGTGCTTTCCCCAGCCAGAGGCTGTGCCTGTCACAAGGGACGCAGCTAGGTGCTGCACGGTTTCCCTCTGATGCTCTGGGCTCAGAGATCTGGCAAACTTTCCTGCCCAGATCCCTGGTTTATACCTATTCAGGGGAACTCTGCCCTTCCTGACTGCAAGCTGTCTCACCAGCTGAGTCTCCTTCACCAGTTCGGGGTGGATGTTATTCCTTTCAGCTGCTCATCCTATTGCTCCTGGACAAGCCTTGGGACACATCTGCCTATTCCGCCACCATCTTGTCTCCCAATCTTGTGCAGAAGCTTTTTATTTTGATGTAGTCCCGTTTGTTTATTTCCTCCTTAGTTTCTATTGCTCTAGGAGCTGTATTGGTAAAGATATTGTTACAACAAAAGTCTGCTATTTTGCTGCCTATGGCTTCTTCTAAAATTTTTATGGTTTCCCATCTTACGTTTAAGTCCTTTATCCATTTTTAGTTTATTTTTGTGTATGGTGTAAGTTGGTGTTCTAGTTTCATTTTTTTGCAAGTATCTGTCCAATTTTCCCAATAGCATTTATTGAAGTGCCTGTCTAGACTCCATTGTATGCTGTTGCCTCCTTTGTCAAATATTAATTGAGCATACAGGCTTGTGTCGATTTCCGGGTTCTCTGTTCTGTTCCACTGTTCTATATGTCTATTCTTGTTCCACTACCAGGCAGTTTTGAGAACAGTACTTTGTAATATAGCTTGATATCTGGTACTGTGATTCCTCCAACATTGTTCCTTTTTCTCGAGATTACTACAGATATTCAGTCTTTTCTTATTCCAGATAAATTTTTGAAAAGTTTGTTCTAGGTCTTTGAAGTATCCCACTGGTATTATAATGGGGATTGCATTGAATTTAAAGATTGCTTTGGGTAGTATGGACATTTTAATGATGTTGATTCTACCAATTCATGAACATGACCTATAAAACTCTCAGCAAGATGGGAATAGAAGGATCATACCTCAACATAATAAAAGCCATATATGACAAATCCACAACCAACATCATACTCAACAGGCAAAAACTAAAATCATTGCTCTTAAGAACAGGAAGAAGACAGGAATGCCCCCTCTCACCACTCCTGTTCAACATAGTACTGGAAGTGCTAGCCATTGCGATTAGACAAGAAGAAGAAATAAAAGGCATCCAAATTGGAAAAGAAGAATTAAAACTATCCTTATTCGCAGATGACATGTTACCGTACATAAAAAACACTAAAGACTCTATAAAAAATTAATAGGCTTAATAAATATATTCAGCAATGTAGCAGGACACAAAATTAATGCCAAGAAACCTATGGCATTCCTATACTCCAATAGTAAACTTACATAAAGAGAGACTAAAAAAGCAATCCTATTTAAAATTGCATAAAAAAATTAAGATACCTAAGAATTAACTTAACTAAGGAGGTAAAAGGCCTATATGGGGAAACTACAGATCACTGGAAAAAAAAGATAGAGGAAGACATAAACAGATAGAAGAACTTACCGTGTTCATGGATTGGTAGAATTAACATCCTTAAAATGTCCATACTACCCAAAGCAATCTATAGATTCAATGCACTCCCCATTAAAATACCTATGGCATATTTCACAGACCTAGAATGAACTTTTGAAAAATTCATCTGGAATTTAAAAAAAGACCCCAAATAGCTGCAGCAATTCTGAGAAAGAAGAACAAAGCAGGTGAGATCTCAATACCACATATCAAGCTATATTACAAAGCCACTGTTATCAAAATAGCCTGGTACTGGTACAAGAACAAACATATAGATCAATGGAATAGAATAGAGAACCCGGAAAGCAATCCAAACCACTATGCTCAGTTAATATTTGACAAAGGAGGCATGAATATACCATGGAGTCAAGACAGTCTCTTCAATAAATGGTGTTGGGAAAATTGGACAGATACATGCAAAAAAATGAAACTAGACAACCAACTTACACCATATGCAAAAATAAACTCAAAATGGATAAAGGACTTAAACATAAAATGGGAAACCATAAAAATACTAGAAGAACTCACAGGCAGCAAAATCTCAGACATATGCTGAAGCAATTTCTTCACTAATACAGTTCCTAGGGCAATGGAAACTGAAAAGAACATAAAGAAATGGGACTACATCAAAATAAAAAGCTTTTGCACAGCAAAAGAAACAATAAACAAAACAACAAGAAAGACCACTTTATGGAAGAACATATTTGCCAATGTTATCACCAATAAGGGTTTAATCTCCAAAATTTACAGGGAATTCACACAACTTAACAAAAGGAAGATAAACAACCCAATAAAAAATGGGCAATGTACCTAAATAGATACTTTCAAAAGAAGACAGAAGGAAGGCCCAGAGACATATGAAAATATGCTTGAGTCACTAATTATCTGAGAGATGCAAATCAAAACGGCAATGCAGTACCATCTCACACCTGTCAGAATGGCTATCATCAACAAATCAACAAAGGGCAAGTGCTGACGAGGATGTGGAGAAAAAGGAACCCTCGTGCACTGCTGGTAGGAATGCAGACTGATACAGCCACTGTGAAGAACAGTATGGAGTTTCCTCAAAAAACTAACAATGGAACTCCCATTTGACCCAGTGTATATTCACTTCTAGGAATATACCCCATAAAACTAGAAACATCAATCAGAAAGTATATATGCACCCCTATGTTCATAGCAGCACAATTCACCATAGCTAAGATTTGGAAACAGCCTAAGAGTCCATCATCAGATGAGTGGATTAAAAACCGTGTTACATCTACCCAATGGAATACTATGCTGCGGTAAAAGAGAAGGAATTCTTACCATTTGCAACAGCATGAATGGAACTGGAGAGCATTATGCTAAGTGAAATAAGTCAGTCAGGGAAAGATAAATATCACATGATCTCACTTATTTATGGAATATAATGAACAACATAAACTGATGAACAAGAACAGATCCAGAGACAGAGAAGCATAGGTCAGACCATCAAACCTCAGACGGAAGGTAGGTGAGGGTTGGGGTAAGGGGGAGAGATCAACCAAAGGACTTGTATGCATGCATATAAGCCTAACTAATGGACACAGACAACGGAGGGGGGGTGAGGGTATGACTTGGGGGTGGGAGGCAATGGAGGGATAAGGATACATATGCAATACCTTAATCAATAAAGATATTTTGAAAAAGAAACAGCCAACTCCAGATCTTTATCATTACCTTGTTCTTTAAATCTTTGATAGTGTTTAATTTTTTAGTCATTTAAAAACCAAACAAGTTAAAGACTAAACACCTACTGAGCCATTAATCTAGCTAATTCAAGTGAGACTTTGCTTCATTGCTCCCTTTCTGTTTCTGTACAATGGATTTAGTCATTATTCTCCATAGAAGTTCTGATGAAGAACTTGATCCTATGCTTATTTTAATATTTAACAAAAGCCAATATAGACACATATTTAGAGCAATAAAAGAATTAAAAATTTTTTTTAAAAAGTGGGCAAAGTATCTAAATAGACACTTTCCTAAAGAGGACATACAGAAGGCCAAGAGACATATGAAAACATGCTCAAATTCACTAATCATCAGAGAGATGCAAATCAAAATGACAATGAGGTACCACCTCATACCTGGTAGAATGACTATCGTCAACAAATCAACAAATGAAAAGTGCTGGCAAGGATGTGGAGAAAAAGGAACCCTCATCCACTGCTGGTGGGAATACAGACTTGTGCAGCCAATATGGAAAACAGTATGGAGTTTCCCAAAAAATTAAAAATGGAAGTCCCATTTACCCAGTAATCCAACTTCTAGGAATATATCCCAAGAAATCAGAAACACCTATCAGGAAGGACATATGCACCCCCATATTCATAGCAGCACATTTACAATAGCTAAAGATTTGGAAACATCCTGAGTGCCTGTCAGCAGATGAGTGGATTAAAAAACAGTGGTACATCTGCACAATGGCATACTACCCTGATGTAAAGAAGAAGGAATTCTTTCCATTTGCAACAGCATGAATGGATCTGGAGAGCATTATGCCAAGTGAAATAAGCCAATTGGAGAAAGATAAATACCACATGATCTCATTCATTTGTGGAATATAGTGAATAACACAAACCAATGAACAAAAATAGATCCAGAGATAGAGAAACATCTAACTGACTGTCAAACCTCAGAAGGAAGTGGGGGGGGGGGGGAGGTAAGAGATCAACCAAAGGACTTGTATGCATACAGATAAGCATTACCAGTGGACACAGTCACTAGAGTGTGAGGGCATTTGTTGGGGGGGTGGGAGTGCCCGGGAGAGGTCAATGAAGTAAAAAAAAAAACATATTGTAATAGCTATGTATGGGCCAAGATGGGGGTACTTGAAATATTAGGAGGACCACTCTGTAAAGTATCTGATTTTCTAACCACTATGTTGTGCACCTGAAATTAAAATAGAATAATATTGAATGTAAAAAGAAATCTTCTAGCAAACAAAATCCTTGGTCCAGAAGGGTTCACAGGGAAGTTTTACCAATCATTCAAAGAACTAAAACCTATCCTCCTCAACTATTCCAAAAAATTCAAGAGGAAGGCACTCTTCTAAGCTCTTTCTATAAAGCCCAATTACCCCAATTCCAAAACCAGATAAAGATGCTACAAAGAAAGAGAATTATAGGCCCATATCCCTGATGAACATAGATGCTAAAATCCTCAACAAAATTTTAGCAAATCAGATCCAGAATTACATTAGAAAGATCATAAACTATGACCAAGTGGGATTTATTTTGAAGATGCAAGGATGGTACAATATCTGCAAATCAATAAATATGATACATCACATAATCAAATTGAGAGACAAAAATCACACAATCATATCAATTTCTGTAGAAAAAGATTTGATATTATCCAACACGCTTTCTTAATAAAAACTCCCAGCAAAGTGGGAATAGAGGGATCATACCTCAACATAATAAAAGCCTCATATGACAAACCTACAGCCAACATCATACTCAATGGGCAAAAACTAAAACCATTTTCTCTAAGAACAGGAATAAGACTGGGATGCCCACTTTCACATTCCTGATCACTATGGAAGTGCTAGCCATAGCGATCATACAAGAAGAAGAAATAAAAGACATCTGAATTGGAAAAGAAGTAAAACTGCCATTATTTGCAGGTGACATGATATTGTACGTAGAAAACCCTAAAGACTCCATCAAAAAAACTACTAGACTTAATAAATAAATTTGGCAATGTAGCAGGATACAAAATTAACACCCAGAAATCTATGGCTCTTTTATATACCAATAATGAACTCATAGAAAGAAAAACTAAAAGAACAATCCCATTTACCATTGCACCAAAAAAATAAGATACCTAGGAATAAATTTAACTAAGGAGGTAAAATATCTGTACTCAGAAATCTACAGGATGTTAAAAAAGAGAGAGATAAGGGAAGATATAAACTAGTGGAACAATATACCGTGTTCATGGATTGTTAGAGTCAACATCATTAAAATGTCCATAGTACCCAAAGCAATATATAGATTCAATGTAATCCCTATTAAAATATCAGTGGTATATTTCAAAGACCTCTAACAAACTATCCAAAAATTTATATGGAATGAATAAAGACCCTGAATAGCCACAGCAACCTTGAAAAAGAAGAAGAGAGTTGGAGGGATCACAATACCAGATATCAGTTATGCTGCAAAGCCACTGTACTTAAAACAACCAGGTAGTGGCACAAGAACTGGCATATAGATCAATGGAACAGAACAGAGAACCCAGAACTTGACCCAAACCATTATGCTCAATTAATAATTCACAAAGAAGGCAAGAGCATACATTGGAGTCAAGAGAGTCTCTTCAATAAGTGTTGTAGGGAAAACTGGAAAGGTACATGCAAAAAAAAAAAAAAAATGAAACTAGAACACCAACTTAGACCATACACAAACGTAAACTCAAAATGGATAATAGACTTAAATGTAAGTTGTGAAACCATAAGAATCTTAGAAGAAACCATAGCCAGCAAAATCTCAGACATTTCTTGTAGCAATATGTTTATGGATACATCTCCTAGGACAAGAGAAACAAAGGAGTAAATAAACAAATGGGACTACATCAAAATAAAAATCTTATGCACAGCAAAAGATACCATCAACAAAATAACAAGAAAATTCACTGCATGGGAGAAAGTATTTGCTAATGATACATCAGATAAGGGTTATTCTCCAAAATTTATAGGGAAGTCACACAACTTAACAAAAGGAAGATAAATAACCCAATAAAAATGAGCAAAAGACCAAAATAGACACTTCTTCAAAGTGGACATATAGAAGGCCAAGAGGCATATGAAAAAATGCTCAAAGTCACTAATCATATGAGAGATGCAAATCAAAACAAATTAGATACCACCTCACACCTGTCAGAATGGCTGTCATCAACAAATCAATAAATGACAAGTGTTGGTAAGGATATGGAGAAAAGAGAACCCTCGTACACTGCTTGTGGAAATGTAGACTGGTGCAGCCACTGTGAAAACAGTTTAAAATTTCCTCAAAAAATTAAAAATGAATTGCAATTTGACCCAGTGATTCCATTTCTAGGAATATATCCTAAGAAATCAGAAACACCAATCAGAAAGAATATATGCACCTCTATGTTCATTGCAGCACAATTTACAATAGCTAATATTTGGAAACAGCCTAAGTGCTCATCAGCAGATGAATGTATTAAAACCTGGTGGTACATCTACACAATGGAATACTACACAGATGTAAAAAAGAAAGAACTCTTACCATTTGCAACAGCATGGATGGACCTGGAGAACATTATACTAAGTGAAATAAGCCAGTCAGAGAAAGACATGTATCACATGATCTCACTCATATGTAGAATCTAATGAACAACATAAGCTGATGAACAAAAATAGATCCAAAGTCTTAGAAGCATAGCATAGACTTCAGAGGGAAGGCAGCAAAGGGTGGGTGGGTGGGAAGAGATCAACCAATGAACTTGTATGCATATGTGCTTAAGCTTGAACACAGACAATAGGGTGGTGAAGACCTGGGGTTGGGGGTGCAGGTAGGCTGGGAGAGGCCAATGGAAAAAAAAGAGAGACATGTATATTACTTTCAACAATAAGGTTTTTTAAAAAGTAGAAAAAATTTTCTGGAGGGATAGCTCAGCTGCAAAAGTCCCCCATGAGAGAAAAGGATCTCCACCTCACACCAGGCTCCTCAGCGTGGAACACCAGTGCCAAGTAATGGAGCCCACATAACATCTGACTGTGATATCAGTAGGGATTCCACCTGCCAGGGTGAGATAGTAGACTACTATAAACCTAGGCACCCTCTGAAAAAGCCATTGCACAAAATCTCATTTTGGGGCACTCACCCTGGGCTCTGCCAGAGGTCAGTGGTTCAGAATGAACTGAAATCAGACAGGGAGAGATTGGGGAGAGGGATGGAGATATATCCACCCATGTCCTTGTGCTGAATCACTCTCCCACATCAAGCACAGACCCCATCATTCCTGAGTTGAGCACTCCCTTCTGTAGGGCATCTAGCTGGGAAAATGCAATAACCTCACTCTCCCGAATCTCTGTGTCCCCTGCTCTGTTAAGTTCCTGCCCTGTGAAGAAATTAGCTACTTGTGGCCAGGCTGGGCCCATGTTACAGACTTTCTTGGAAGGTTCTTGAGGCAATCCAGGCAGATTCAGAGGGTGTCAGAAACTCACAGGGAGAGACTGAGTTGAATGGCTTTGGGGTGAGCGCCATACACATACACACCCTGACTATTCCTGTGCACAGAACTTCCCTTCACATGACCAAATCTTAATCTGTTTTAGCCTGAAGAACTGTACTGGCCCTACCCTAATGACTCACTGAGACCCCACTTAGGATGAAAGTCCACTGGCCTCAGATGGGTATCAGCTGGCCTTGGTGTTCCCTATGACTTTTGCTACGTGCCCTCAGGCCCAGCACAGATGCCAACTTTGAATTTGTATCAACCTGATGAGCCTGGTGATTCAGAACCTGCCTCATGCAACTCATGTACACCAGGGGCTCTTTTCTGAGCTTAATAGGTAGCCAGCAGATGGAGTTGAATTTCAAGGTACCTCACGCCTTACGCTGAACTTTCCTAGGCTTTGTACTGGTGGGTGATGTCCTCTGTATGCAGCTTGGTTCCTCCTACAAATGCCCAGACCTATCAAAGGCAACCATAAAACATGGATAGCTTTGTAGCTCCTACCGGGTAGCCCAGGGCCAGTAACAGGCAGCATCTAATATTGACCTGCACTGAAGTCCCTCCCAAGAGGCTCCAGAACCAATATACTTGGTGGAAAGTTTCAGACCACATCAGAGCAGAACCCAATAATTTCCATAAGTGACAAATCCAGAGGAAGTCTAACAAACACCATAACTTACTGGAAATAATTCTGCTTTGTAAGATCAAGCCCCGCACAGCAGCTTGGACACTGTAGTGAGGGTTGATACTCAAAGCTAGGCAGCCTGAAGGTCAACCCCACCCACAAACAGTCCAATACAAATCAGGACTCAACTATAACAAGAGGGTTCACATAACCCACACAAGGGACATTCCTGGAGCTTCTAGTTCAGATTATTATGGAGACTGCACCACTGAGCCTCACAAGACACCTACCAAATAAGGCCAACCTAGCAAGACTTAGAGACATAGAATATATACCTAATTCATAGATACAAACACAAAGAGGCAGTCAAGGAGAAAAAGGCATGACACAAATAAAAGAACATGAGAAATTCTCAGGGGAAAAAAAACAAAAAAAACAAACTAGATGAAATGGAGGCAAGCATTCTATCAGAATATATAGTACAAAACAATGGTCATAAAGATACTCAAGGAACTTAGTAGAAACTGCAACAACAAAGAAATAGTAAGCATGAAAAGGACAGAAAATAAATGGGGGAAAACACATCAGAAATAAAGAATACAATATCTGAAATGGAAAATACACTAGATGGAAACAAGAACAGACTAGATGAAGCAGAAGAATGACTCAACGATTTGGAAGCTAGTAAAAAACACTCAATCAGAGCAACAACAACAAAAAACAACAACATTTAATTGAAACTAGTTTAAGAAACCTCTAGGACAACAACAAGCATAACAACATCTGCATCATAGGGGTATCAGAAGGAGAATAGAGAGAGGAAAGGATTGAGAACCTATTTGAAATAATCACTAAAATTTTCCCTAACTTGGTGAAGGAAAAAGACATACAGTCCAGGAAATGCAAAGAGCCCCAAACAAGATGAATCCAAAGAGGTCCATACCAAGAGACATCATAATTAAAATGGAAAAATTAAAGACAAAAATAGATCAACCAAAGGACTTATATGTATGCATATACGCATAACAAATGAACACAGACACTAAGGAGGATGAGGGCATGTGCTGGGGGGGTGGGGTGGGGGAGAGTGGTCGGGGAGAGGTCAATGGGGGAAAAGGAGCCATATGTAATACTTTAATCAATAAAGAATAAATAAAATACAAAATAAATAAAATAAAAAGAGAACCTAAAAGCAGCAAAAAAAGACAGTTAGTTACCTACAAGGGAGCTAACATAAGGCTGTTAGCTGATTTCTTAAAAAAGCAAGGACATACAACCAGGACAATTCTATCAAGGCTATCATTTAAAATTGAAGTAAAAATAAGAGGAGAACCAAGATGGCGGCGTAGGGAGTGGACCTGTGTGTGCTGCTCTCTCACAGCATCATTGAAACTATCAACTATGAAGTAAACAACCGCCAATCAGAACCATGGGAAAGTTGGCCCAGTGGGAGATCTACAACTGGAGGAAAAGAAAGAAGCACAGTGAGACTGAGTGGGAGCTACGGAGGCACCAAAACCAGAGGTACGCAGTCACACGCCACGCGGGCTGCAAATGGATTCTCAGTTTTTTACGAACCCTCAAATCCTCTGGGCTTGCTCGGGGCGGGTCTCTGAGGCCCCAGATACCACAGGGAGAGGCGGCCACGGCCTTGCAGTGGTCGGAGAGCAAGGGAAGCTCTGACACGTGGCTGCTCGCTGGCACTGAGGGACAAGAAGTCCTGGTGTCCCGGGGAGGCGAGGGGCGCGGAGACGCCGCCATCGCTATTTCCTCCACGCTGGCGACTCCCTGTGACCCCGCCCTACCCTCAGGGCTGTGCCAGAGGCACAAGAGGGAATGACTGTGCTTTTACAAACTCTCAAATCCACTGAGCTGGTTCGGGCGGGTCTCTGAGGCCCCAGGCCCCAGGGCGAGGGACGGCAGGGCCTTCCAGCGGTCAGGGAGCGAGGGAGGCTCTGGCGCTCGGCTGCTCGCTGGAACTGGGGGACGCAAAGTCCTGGTGTCCTGGATAGGCAAGGGGCCGCTGAGTCTCCGCCCCGGCGACTCCCTGTGACCCCGCCCTAAGCAATTTACATTCCCATCTGGGCTGTGCCAGACTCACAAGTAGAAACGCCTTTGCTTCTGCAAACTTTCAAATCCACTGAGCTGGTTCAGGCGGGATCATGAGGCACCAGACCCTACGGGGAGAGGCAGCACGGCCTTGCAGCCATCAGAAAGCGAGGGAGACTCTGTTGCACAGCTGCTCGCTGGCACTGGGGGACACAAAGCCCTGGCAGAGATTCAAGGGGCCGCGGAGACTCAGCCAGTGCTATTTGCTCCGCCATGGCGACTCCCTGAGTCTCAGCCCTAATCAATTTACATCCCCATCCAAGCTGTGCCAGGTGCACAAAAAGACCCACCTGCCCTTTTGCAGCCTATCCCAACAAATTGCAGACTTCAACTGCTCGCAGCCATGGGAGACACACTCAAGAAGCAGACCCAGGAGAACCAGGATGGCGGCATAAGGAAGAGACCTGTGCGTGCTACCTCACACAACAACATCGAAACTACCAAATATCAGACAAACACCTATCATACAGAACCATGGGAAAGTTGGCCCAGTGGAAGCTCTACAACTGGAAGGAGAGAAAGAACATTGAGACTGAGTAGGATGTGACACCAAGTACAGAGCCCAACCCAACAAACTGCAGATTTCAACTCCTCGCATAGAAAGAAGCGCATTGAGACTGAGTAGGATGTGCAGAGGCACCAAGTACAGAGCCCATCCCAGCAGGCTGCAGATTTCAGCTCCTTGCATCTGGGAGGGACGCAATCGGGGGGCAGAGTCGGGTCCAGGGCCAGCCAGGGCTGGGCCTGACTCGGCCGGCACTGTGGAACTGCTGTACCAGCAAGCGCACAAACATGCCCACTGGTCCCAGTCTCTTGTGGGGCGCTGGGGGACAGCAGACAGGCAGTCTGTGCACTTGGTGGAGGGCAGGAGTGCTGGATGTTCAACCACCAGGAACGCCTGGAGATTTTGTCTGGTGGGGAGCCGCCGGCAGGGGACAGAGGGCCAAACTTCCTGTTTCCCCGGTAAGGCTGGGATGGCCCCGGTGAGGTCGGGATGGCCCCGGTGAGGTTGAAACGGTCCCGGTGTGGTAGGGTCGACCCCAGTCAGGTCGAAACGGCCCCGGTGTGGTAGGGACAACCCCGGTCAGGTTGAAACGGCCCCCGTGAGGTAGGGACGACCCCGGTGAGGTTGAAACGGCCCCCGTGAGGTAGGGACGACCCTGGTCAGGTCGAAACGGCCCGGTGTGGTAGGGACAACCCCGGTCAGGTTGAAACGGCCCTGGTGAAGTCGGGACGGCCCCGGTGAGGTTGAAACAGCCCCCGTGAGGTAGGGACGATCCCGGTCTGGTAGGGACAACCCCGGTCAGGTCGAAACAGCCCCGGTGTGGTAGGGACAACCCCGGTCAGGTCGAAACGGCCCCCGTGAGGTAGGGACGGCCCCGGTGAGGTTGAAACAGCCCTGGTGAAGCTCAGACGGCCCTGGTGAGGTTGAGACTACTCCAGTGAGGTTGGGACAAATAAAGGGGACCAGTATGGACTGATGAACAGGGGTAGATACAGAAGCAGAGCAACATTGAACAGAATGTTAAACTACAGTGGGAAGCCTGGGGAGGGTTGAGGGGGGCGGATTAAGAGACCAACTGAAGGACTTATATGCATGCATATAAGATTAACCAATGGACACAAGACACGGGGCGGGGGGGGGGCAGGGGGTAGGGGCCGGGGGAATGTCAAGGGGGGGAAAAAAGGAGACATATGTAATACTCTTTGTAATACTTTAAGAAATAAAAATTATTAAAATATTAAAAAAATAAATAAAAAATAAAAAGATTCCCAGAAAAGAGAAAAGCAAAGATTATTACCACCATACCATATTACAAGAAATGTTAAATGGACTTCTTTAAGAAAAATAATTTTAAAAAGAGAAAGAGAAAATTAAATATGAATTTTAAATAAAACAATAATAAATACATACCTATAAATAAATGTAAATAGCTTAAATGTTCCAATCAAAATACTTAGGGTATATGAACGGATAAGAAAACTAGACCCTTATATATGCTATCTATAAGAAACCCACTTCAGATCAAAAGATATACAGAGACTGAAAGTAAAGGGATGGAAAAAGATATTACATGAAAATAGAGTAAAAAATTCTTAGAGTAGCAATACTTATACGAAACAAAATAGACTTTAACACAAATCCTATAAAGGACAAAGAACATTACATAATGATAAAGTGATAAATCCAACAGGAGGAAATAACCCTTGTAAACTTTTAGGCACCCAACATAGGAGCATCTAAATATATACAGTAAATCTTGGTAGGCATAAAGGGAGAGATTGATAGTAATGCAGTCATAGCAGAGAATTTTAATATCCCATTGACATTAATGGATAGATCTTCAGCACAGAAAATCAACAAGAAAACAATAGCCTTAACTGACACACTAAAGCAGATGAATTTAATTTATATTTTCAGAGCATTTCAGCCTAAGGAAACAGAATATGCATTATTTTCAATGCACATGAACCATCTTCTAGTATAGACCACACATTAGGTCACAAAACTCAATACATTTAAGAAGATTGAAATTATATCAAGTATTCTCCTCCAACCACAATGGCATAAAATTAGAAATTAAATACAAAAAAAAACCCACACATATCTGAACACATGGAAGCTGAATAACTTGTTACTAAACAATGAAAGGGTTAATAATAAGATCAAGGAAGAAATCAAAAGATACCATGAGACAAATGAAAATGAAAACACAACAACCAAAAATCTATGGGACAAAACAAAAGCAGTCCTGAAAGAGAGAGTTATAGCAATACAGGCCTCCCTTAAGGAACAAGAAAAATCTCAAATAAATATTCTGACCTCATACCTGAAGAAACTATAAAAAAAAACAACAAATCCCAAAATAAGTATTAGAAGGAATACTTAAAGTAAAAGGAGAAATAAATGAAATAGAAACATTGCAAAGATAAACAAGATTAACAAACCTTTAAACAGACTCATGAGGAAAAGAGAAGATTCAAATAAATAAAATAAAATATAAAAATATAAAGAAAAGTAATAACTGACACCATAGAAATACAAAGGATTATAAGAAAATGCTATGTGCCCTGCTGGCATGGCTCAGTGGTTGAGTGTCGACCTAGGAACCAGGAGTTTGCTGGTTTGATTCCAAGTCATGGCACATGCCCGGGTTGTGGGCTTGATCCCCAGTAGGGGGTGTGCAGGAGGCAGCAGATGCATGATTTTCTCTCATCATTAATGTTTCTCTCTCTCACCCTCTCCCTTCCTCTCTGAAATCAATATAAAAAAAAAAAAGAAGAAAGAAAATGCTATGAACAACTATATGCCAACAAATTGGACAATCTGGAAGAAATGGATAAATTCCTAGAAACATGCAAGTTCCCAAGAGTGAATCAAAAGGAATCAGACAAATCTAAACATACCAATTACATTCAATGAAATTGAAGCAGTAACAAAAACATTCTCAACAAAAAGAAGTCCAGCTTCTGAAAAGATGGCAGCTGGCAGGACAGAGGTGAGGGATAGGAAGTGAGTGCGTGAGGGGATGAAAAGAGAGTGTGTGGATGTGTGTGTTGTGTGTGTGAGTGAGTGAGGGACAGTTAAATCCGGCAGAAGCAGCAGATGCTGGCAGACCAGGCTCTCTGGGACAGGGAGAGACTACCACCACTGCGGGCACTCCCATGGAGCCCACGCCATCGTGAAGGGGAAAGCGGCCTCTTCTAGGAACTCATCAGCACCACCACCCAGACAGGCCTGGGATACTGCCCGCGACCCGGCAGCCACTCCTGCCAAAATCCTGCTGCCCACCCACAGACTCACAGATCCTGGGATCTCCACCTCCAAAAGAGCACCGCGCCCGCAGCAGTAAGTGCAGCTCCCCCTCTCCAGCGACAGGCCTCCTACATCGCATTCGCGAGTCTCCAGTATGCAGGTCTCCGAGGCACACCACTCCATAGACTTCTCTTGGGAGTCACTGTGAGCCCCAGCTGGGTGTGATTTTGTACAGACACAGGCGCACTGCCCCCCAGTAGAAATTATGAATTCCCTCTGCCTGAATAACTGCCCACACACACCCAGCTGCACAACTTCAGCTCCAGGGCCCTTCAGCGCCAGGGTCCCTCAGAGTGCATCAGAGCTCAGCTCCTGGCAAAGGCACTGCCACAGTTGTTCATTCCCCCCTGAGCCCATCAATATCCACAGGGCACTTTGGGAAGCTGCAGTAAGCCTCCGCTGGGTCCGATCTTGGACAAATAGGGACGCACTCCCCTGGGCAGTAGAAATTCTGAATTCACCCATCCTGGATACCTGCCCAAAGACGCCTCAATTAAGCAATTAAGCATGCCAGGACCCTTCAGAGTGCTTCAGTGCACCTGCTCTAGCAAACTCACTGCAGGTGCTCCTGTGTGCCACCACTGGGAACGCAAGCCTATCCACCACGGGTGGATCAGCAAACATTGAGTTTCCCCACCCCACAGCTGCAGAACTCTGAACACTACAGTTGAATGCTTTTCCAGCATGCAGGTCTCCCAAGACCACCACTCCACAGGGAGCCCTGGGGCCCTGCCGTGAGCCCCGCTGGACACACACTTAAACAAACAGGGATGCACTGCTGGGCTGTAGAAACGCTGAATTCCCTCTTCTGGGATACCTGCCCACAGACACTGGAATCCAGTGGCTTCAGTGCCAGGGCCCTTCAGAGTGTGTCAGTACACCCTGCTGGCAAACACAACACAGGTGCCCCTGTGAACTGCCACTGGGGTCGCATGTATCCAACCACGGAGGCAGCAGCAAAAGCTGAGTCTGCCCATCCCACAACTACAGAACTCTGGACACCACAGTCACGCCTTTCTAGAATGCAGGCCTCCTGAGCCCCACTCCCCAACAGCTGGATCCTGGGTGCCACTGTGAGTCCCCGCTGGGCATGCGTGATTTCAACCAAGGGCACAAGACAGCAAAAATTGGGACACCCCCTCCATGGCTGCTGACTTCTAGACGCCTCAGTTGTGCCTTTCCAGCTCCCAGGCCTACATCAAGAGAGCCCAAATAACTCAAGTAGGGAGCTATACTAGACTACCAAGTCCAGGAGACCTGAGAGGTCACACCAGTAGCACCATACCCAAAAGAAATTGGGTAACAAAGCAATCAGAGCTACAATTAAAACATTACAGAAAAACATGGGAAGACAAAAAAGCAATCCACAAAGGAAAGAGAAATAGGGATCACCAGAAAGGGAGTTAAATGAAATTGAGGCTACTAACTTATCAGAGAAAGAATTCAGAATAATGGTTATAAGGATGCTCAAACAGCTGGATGACAAATACACACAACTCAATAATGATAATTATAAGGAGCTGAATGAGAATGTCACCAACATGAAAAGGAACCAAGAGGAAATGAAGAACTACATAGCTGCAATAAAGAACACAATGGAAGGCTTAAACAGCAGACTAGAAGAGGCTGAGGACCGCATCAGAGAATTAGAAGACAAGGTAGGAAAAAACACACAAACACAGGAGCAACTGGAAAAAAAAAACTTAAAAAGCAAGAGGAGAGACCTAAGTGAGCTTTGGGACAATGCAAAACAAAACAGCATTTGCTTAATAGGGGTACCAGAAGGAGAGGAGGAGATGCAAGGAGGTGAAAACCTGTTTGAAGAAATAATGACAGAAAACTTCCCTGATACTGGCAAGAAAAAAACTACACAAGTCCAAGAAGCACATAGAGTACCAAACAAGATCAACCCCAAAAGACCAACACCAAGACACATCATAATTAAATTGGCAAACACCAACGACAAAGTAAGAATCTTAAAGGCTGCCAGAGAGAGACAGAAAGTTACCTTCAAGGGATCTCCTATTAGAATATCAGCTGACTTCTCAACATACCAGGCAAGAAGGGAATGGAATTAAATATACAAAGTGCTGCAAAGCAAGGGAATGAATACAAGAATACTATACCCAGCAAGGCTATCATTCAAAATTGAAGGGGGAATCAGGAGCTTCACAGAAAAAAAGGGTTAAGAGAGTTTATTACCATCAGGACAGCAATGCATGAAAGGCTAAAGGGATTGCTGTAAAAAGAAGAAACAGAAAGACAAGAAGAAACACAAACATTAAGAATAAAAGTGACAACAAACAAGTACTTTTCAATAATAACATTAAATGCAAATGGATTAAATGCTCCAATCAAAAGACACAGGGTAGCTGAATGGATAAGAAAACATGACCCATATATTTGCTGTCTGCAAGAGACCCACCTCAGAACAAAGGATTCACACAGACTGAGAGTGAAGGGATTGGAAAAAAAATTTCAGGCTAATGGAAATGAGAAAAAAGCTGGGGTTGCGATACTTATATCTGACAAAATAGACCTCAAAGTAAAGGCCATAACAAGAGATAAGGAAGGCCACTACATAATACTAATGGGAGCAATTCAACAAGAAGACATAACTCTGGTAAACATATATGCACCCAATACAGGACAACCCAAATACATAAAACAACTTCTGGAAGATAGCAAGGGAGAGAGATAGCAATGAAGTCAGTGTAGGAGACTTTAATACCCCACTGATACCATTGGATAAATCCTCTAAACAAAACATCAGCAAAGCAACAACAATCCTAGATGACTCACTAGATCAGATGGAATTAATTGACATCTTCAGAATATTTCACCCCAAAGAATATACATTCTTCTCCAGTGCACATGGGACATTTTCAAAGATAGACCATATATTAGGACACAGGCAAAGTCTCTTCATATTCAAGAGAATAGAAATCATAACAAGCATCTTCTCAGATCACAATGGCATAAAACTAAAAATCAACTACAATAAAAACATCGAAAAAATCAAACACTTGGAGGCTAAATAGCATGTTATTAAACAATGACTGGATTACCAGAGAGATCAAAGAAGAAATAAAAAGCATCCTGGAATCAAATGACAATGAAAACAGAACAATCTAAAATCTATGGGACACAATGAAAGCAGTCCTGAGAGGGAAGTTCATAGTTCTACAGGAATACCTCAAAAAACAAGGAAAACTGGTAATAAATGATCTAACCCTACAACTCAAAGAGTTAGAAAGAGAGAAACAAGAAAAGCCCACAGTATCCAGATGGAAGGAAATAATAAAGATCATAGCATAAATAAGCGACATAGAGACCAAAAAAAAAAAAAAAATACAAAAGACAAATGAAACCAAGAGGTAGATCTTAGAAAGGATTAACAAGATTGATGAACCTCTCGCCAGGCTCACCAAGAAACAAAGAGAGAGGACCCAAATAAACAAAATTAGAAATGAAAGAGGAGAAATAACAACTGACCCTATTGATATACAAAGGATTGTCAAAAAATACTGCGATAAATTCTACTCCAACAAACTGGACAACTTCGATGAAATGGACACATTCCTAGAAAAATACAAGCTTCCAAAACTCAATCAGAAAGAATAAAAAAACCTGAATAGGCCAATAACTACTGATGAAATAGAAACAGTAATCAAAAAGCTTTCAGCAAACAAAAGCCCTGGGCCAGATGGCTTCACAGAGGAGTTTTACTGAACATTCAAAGAAGAACTAAAGCCAATCCTTCTCAACTAATTCAAAAAATTCAAGAGGAAGGCACACTTCCAAGCTCTTTCTATGAAGCTAGCATTACCCTAACTCCAAAATCAGATAAAGACACCACAAAGAAAGAGAATCACAGGCCAATATCCCTGATGAACATAGATGCTAAAATCCTCAACAAAATCCTACCAAACTGAATCCAGCATTAAATTAGAAAGATCATACACCATGACCAAGTGGGATTTACTCCAGGAATGCAAGGCTGGTACAATATCCGCAAATCAATAAACGCGATACATCACATAAACAAATTGAGAGACAAAAATCACATAATCATATCGATTGACTCAGAAAAGGCATTTGACAAAGTCCCACACCCTTTCCTGATAAAAAATCTCAGCAAAGTGGGAATAGAGGGATCATACTTCAACGTAATAAAAGCTTTATATGACAAACCTACAGCCAACATCATACTCAATGGGCAAAAACTAAAACCATTTCCCTTAAGAACAGGAACAAGACAGGGATGCCCACTTTCACCACTCCTGTTCGACATAGTACTGGAAGTGCTAGCCAAAGTGATCAGACAAGAAGAAGAAATAAAAGGCATCCAAATTGGAAAAGAAGAAGTAAAATTGTCATTATTCACAGATGACATGATACTGTACATAGAAAACCCTAAAGACTCCATCAAAAAATTATTAGACCTAATAAATAAACTTGGCAATGTAGCAGGATACAAAATTAATGCCAAGAAATCTTTGGCATTTTTATACACCAATAGTGAACTTACTGAAAGAGAAATTAAAAAAAAATTCCATTTACCATTGCACCAAAAAAAAATTAAGATACCTAGGAATAAACTTAACTAATGAGGTAAGAGTCCTCTACCCAGAAAACTAGAGAGCATTGAAAAAAGAGATAGAGGAAGACATAAACAGATGGAAGAATATACCGTGTTCACGGATTGGTAGAATCAACATCATCAAAATGTCCATACTACCCAAAGCAATCTATAGATTCAATGCACTCCCCATTAAAATACCAACAGCATATTTCAGAGATCTACAAAGAACTTTCCGAAAATTCATCTGCAATAAAAAAAGACCCTAAATAACTGCTGTGATCCTGAGAAAGAAGAACAAAGTAGAAGGGATCTCAATAGCAGGTATCAAGCTGTATTACAAAGCCACTGTTCTGAAAACTGCCTGGTACTGGCACAAGAACAGACATATAGACCAATGGAATAGAATAGAGAACCCAGATATTGACCCAAACCACTATGCTCAATTAATATTTGACAAAGGACGCGAGAACATACAATGGAGTTAAGACAGTCTCTTCAACAAATGGTGCTGGGAAATTTGGTCAGACACATGCAAAAAAATAAAATTAGACCACCAACTTATACCATACACAAAAATAAACTCAAAATGGATAAAGGACTTAAATGTAAGACGGGAAACCATAGAAATATTAGAGGAATCCACTGGTAGCAAAATCTCAGATATATGCCGAAGGAATTTCTTCACTGACACAGCTCCTAGGCCATTGGGAACTAAAGAGAAAATAAACAAATGGGACTATATTAAAATTAAAAGCTTCTTCACAGCAAAATAAACCATCAACAAAACAACAAGAAAGCCCACTGCATGGGAGAACATATTTGCCAATGATATCTCTGATAAAGATTTAATCTCCAACATTTACAGGGAACTCATACAACTTAACAAAAGGAAGATAAACAACCCAATCAAAAAATGGGCAATGGAACTAAATAGACACTTTTTGAAAGAGGGCATAGATAAGGCTGAGAAACATATGAAAACATGCTCAAAGTCACTAATCATCTGAGAGATGCAAATCAAAACAACAGTGAGGTACCACCTCACACCTGTCAGAGTGGCTATCATCAACAAATCAACAAATGACAAATGCTGGCAAGGATGCGGAGAAAAAGGAAGGATCATTCACTGCTGGTGGGAATGCAAACTGGTGCAGCCACTGTGGAGAACAGTATTGAGTTTCCTCAAAAAACTAAAAATGGAACTCCCATTTGACCCAGTGATCCCACTTCTAGGAATATATCCCAAGAAAGCAGAAACACCAATCAGAAAGGATATATGCATCCCTATGTTCATAGCAGCACAATTTATAATAGCTAAGATTTGGAATCAGCCTAAGTGCCCATCAGCAGATGAATGGATTAAAAACTTTGGCACATCTACACAATGGAATGCTATGCTGCTATAAAAAGGAAGGAAGTCCTACCATTTGCAACAGCATGGATGGAGCTGGAGAGCATTATGCTAAGTGAAATAAGCCAGTCAGAGAAAGATGAATATCGCATGCTCTCACTCATTTGTGGATTATAATGAACACAAAGCAATGAACAAAAACAGATGTAGAGACAGAGAAGCATCGAACAGATGCTCAAAACTCAAAGAAAAGTTAGGGGAGGGTGCTGGAGGTGGAGAGATCAACCAAAGGACTTGTATGCATGCATATAAGCATAAGCGATGGATGTGGATAACAAGGGGTGAGGGTGAGGGCAGAGTCGGGTGTATGAGGTGACATTGGTGGGATAAAGACACATTTGTAATATCGTAATCAATACTGGGGGAAAAAAGAAGTCCAGGACTGTTAATGGCTTCACAGGTGAATTTTACTGGACATTCAAATAAGAAATAACATCTCTCCTTATTGAACTATTCCTAGAAAATACAAGATAAGGGAAGACTACCAAGCTGATTTTACATGGAAAGCATTATCCTGAGTCCAAAACCACATCAAGACACTACAAAGAAAGAAAATTATAGGCCAATATCGCTGATAAACATAGATGCAAATATCTTCAACAAAATATTAGCAAATTGAATATAGCAATATTTCAAAAAGATCATTCACCATTATCAAGTGGTATTCATTCTTGCGATACAAGGATGGTTCAACATCTACAAGTCAATTAACATGATACTACACATAAACAACATGAAAGATAAAAATCTTATAATCATATCAATAGATGCAAAAAAAAAACACTTGATATAATTCAGCACAGATTTGATAAAAACTTTCAAAAAAGTGGGAATACAGGGAACATATATCACTATATTAAAGGCCACATATGACAAACACAAAGCTACTCAACAAGAAAAAACTAAAAGCGTTTTCCTTAAGATCAGGAACATGATAGCAATATTAACCTTCACCACTGTTATTCATCATAGTACAAGAAAACCTAGCCACAAAAATCAGACAAGAAGAAGAAATAAAAGGCATCCAAATTGGAAAAGAAAACCTAAAACTAGCATTTTTTGCAGAAGAGATGATACTGTATAAAGACAACTACTAGAACTGACAAAGAAATTCAGTAAAGTAGTTGTATACGAAATAAATATGCAGAAATAGGTAGCATTTTTATATGTCAACAATCCTATATAATAAAGAGGTAATATGCAAATTGACCATCACTCCAACACACAAGATGGCTGCCCCATGTGGACACAAGATAGCCACCACAAAATGGTCAGTAGGGGAGGGACGTTGGGAGGGACCAGGCCTGCAAGGGAGGGCAGTTGGGGGTGATCAAGCCTGCAGGGGAGGGCAGTTAGGAGTGGCCGGCTGGCAGAGGAGGGCAGTTGGGGGGGCACCAAGGCCTGCAGGGGAAGGCAGTTGGGGGTGACCAGGCCTTCAGGGGAGGGCATTTGGAGGGAACCAAGCCTGCATAAGAGGGCAGATAGGGGTGACCAGGCCGGCAGGGGAGGGCAGTTAGGGGTGACCAGGCCGACAGGGGAGGGCAGTTAGGGGCAATTGGGCCAGCAAGGGAGCAGTTAGGTGTAAATAAGGCTGGGAGGGGAATTGTTATGGGGTGATTAGGCTGGCAGACAGAAGCAGTTAGGGGAAATCAGGCAGACAGGCAGGTGAGCGGTTGGGAGCCAGCAGTCCCAGATTGTGAGAGGGATGTCTGGGGATCAGGCCTAAATCGGCAGTTGGACATCCCCCAAGTGGTCCCAGATTGGAGAGGGTGCAGGCTAGGCTGAGGGACACCGCCCCCCACCCCCTGTGCATGAATTTCATGTACCGGGCCTCTAGTAAACTATAAAAGGGAAACTAAGAAAACAATCTCACTTATAATTCCATCAAAAACTATAAAATGCCTAGGCATAAATATAAGCAAGGAGATAAAAGACCTGTACTCAGAAAGTTATAAGGCACTGAAGAAAGAAATTGATGATACAAATAAATGAAAGATTACACAATGAGAATGAATAGAAAGAACTAATATAATTACAGTGTCCATACTAAACAAAGCAATCTATATATTAAATGCAATTCCTATTAAAATACCAATGGCATTTTTCACAGAATTAAAACAATCTAAAAATTTATATGGAAGAACAAAATATCCCCAATAACCACAACAATCTTGAGAAAGAAGAACAAATTTGGATGCATCATACTGCCTGATATCAAACTATACTACAAGGCTATAAAAATAGAAACAGTATGGTAGTGGCTTTTAAAAAAGACACACATATCACCAGATATCAAGTGATACTACAAAACCACTGTAATCAAAACAGCCAAATGTTGGCACAAGGTCAGGCACATAAATCAATGGAACAGAACAGAAATCCTAGAAATCAACCCAAGCCATTATGCTCAATTATTATTTGGCAAAGGAGACAAAAGCATATAATGCAGTCAAGACAGTTTCTTCAATAAATGGTTTTGGGAAAATTGGACAGATACATGCCAAAAAATGAAACTAGACCACCAACTTACACCACACACAAGAATAAACTCAAAATGGATAAAAGACTTGGAATTAGAAAAAATGGCAGAGGTATAGACAGACGTGTCCCATACCTTGTCCTGGAGCAGCTGAAGCGGGTAACATACAGCCCAAATAAGCAGAGGATATTCAGCTGGGAGACAGTTTGCAGCCGGGAAAGGCGGAGGACTCCCAGAGAAAGGGGGCGGTTGGAGAGGGCAGCTGGAATCTCCCCTGGAGCTCCGGCTCAGCTGCAGAGACCGCGCCATCTTGAGTGGCTGTTACTGGAAGCATATACACCCAAAGACCGGGCATCCAGAGATCGGCTGCTAACCTGGAAACACCGGATCGTGGACAGTGCGACTACATGGCGCCCTGCTTCTTCTCACAGAAAGGTCAGACTTCGCCTGAAGGTGCGGTTTGCAATTCAGGTTGGGGAGAGGAATGCACGCGGGGGAAATCTGCACCCCACAAAGTCCGCGGCCTTTGGGGCCAGCGTGATCCGCTAGTGTGGAAGGGCTCCCACAGGGATGCTGACAGAAGGGAACGCTAAAAATAAGCCCATAACTGGACTGCATGCAAAAAGGCAGACTCGGATTTTACCAGTGTGCCAGCTGCTTGGTGCCAGGGGAGAGAGGGCGCGCGGAGGAGACTTCTCACAGAGCTGGAAGGTGGAGGGTTGCAAATTCGCGCAACTTCTCAGGCTCTTGTCCTTCTATCCTCCCCTTAAATCTTTGCCTTTGATTATTAAACCCAGTGCATGGGATTGCCCAGTTGGGGACACTCGCAGATACTGCAGGGGAAAGTTGTTTTTGTGGAAGCTGGGAAACAGAGCGGGGAGTAACAATTAAAGAACCAGCTCTGGGCAGTGGACTTTCCCAAACCAGTTTTGAGTACAATAGAGAAAATAAACCCTAACTACTGGATAGAGAGGACCAATAGCCTCGGAGGTCAATCCAGACACACTGCCACCCAGAGGCAGAGCCACGAACTGACTCTTCTGTAAACACAAATAAAGGCAGTCTGGGAAACTAATACAGCCTGCTTTAAAATCAGGACTGTGGTTTATAACACGGAGGAACAGTGTATCACAGGGAAATTCAACATTCTCCTGAATACCTGGCAGAACTAAGGCTTGCCAGACAGAAGAGTAGAAGAACTGAAGGACCTTCACTACTGCACATTTTTATTTTATTTTTTTGTTATTCTTTTTTCACCTTTTAATTAAGAAACCAATTTTTTTTCTTTTTTTTAATCACCTGATTTTACCCTTTTAATTACTACACTTTTACTTTTAACCAGTATTATTACTACTACCATTTTACCATTTTTTAAAGTGTCATTTTATTTTTTCTTTATTTTATTTTGGGATTATTGTTCTACATTCTATTTTCATCGTTCCTTTAGCATCACTTTTCTCTACCTCAACGTTACCTTTATGCCAAAACTCTCTTCCTTATTTTTCCCCTTTTGTTGTCCTGTTTCTCTTACCCCATTCCTGCTTTAGATTTTCCCTATTGCTTCTTTTTAGCCCCAGTCAAAATTTCACCCTAATTATATATCCAATTTCCAATCCCCTGCTCTAAATCCATATACATCTCTCCCTTATCTTTCTTCACTATCCAAATTTTTTCTCTCTGTGTTGTTTTGTTATTGTTTACTTGATTGTTGAGTATATTGGGTTTTTTATGCTTGTTTGTGACGTTGTTTTGCTTTTGCTTTTTATCTTTCTGTTGATTTTTTTTTCTTTTCTTTTCTTCTTTCCTTTTCCGTTTATTTTTGTGCTTCTGTTTTCCCTTGCCTCGCTTGATATTAGTGGTTGTTTGTAGTTTGCATTCATTTCCAGGGATCTGTTGCTGGAATTTGTTGGGTCTAGTGGGGGTACTATTGGAGTTTTCTCCCCATATAAATAGACTCTTCCCCTCTTATATTTCATTCTCTCTCTTTTCTCTCTTACTTTTTTTCCCCTTCCTTTACCCAATTTCATTTTTGCACTCCTTTTTTTTTCTTTTTCTCTTTTATCTTTTTCTCTTCTTTCTTCCTTACCCCCTAATTCTCTTTGCTCAGGTGGTCACCTTTATTTGGGGTTATTAATATCGTGAATACATTTGTGTTCAGTGCCTTGTATGTTGTGCCTTGTTTTGTTGTATTTTGTGCCTTTAAATCAACGCAGCAGAGAGATAACTACATAACCAAACATCTGGACAAGAGAGATCATGGGGAGACCAAGAACCAGCCCGCATATGAAAGAAAAACAGGCATCACCAGAAAAGGAAGTAAACGAAAGGGAGGCAACAGAGGCAAGCAACCTGTCAGAGAAAGAATTCAGAGAAATGGTCATAAGGTGGATGAAAAGAATGGAAGACAAATTTGACAATGTGTGTAAGAACCAAGAGGAAATGAAAAATGACATCACTGCTATAAAGAACACAATAGAAAGCATCAACAGTAGACTAGAAGAAGCAGAGGACTGCATCAGTGAGCTAGACGACAAGGTAGGAAAAAATACCCAAGCAGAGCAGCTTCTAGAAAAAAAAAAAAATTAAAAAGCAGGAGGAGAGCCTGAGAGAACTCTGGGACAACATGAAATGAAACAACATCCGCATAATAGGGGTGCCAGAAGGAGAGGAAACTAAGCAAGGAATAGAAAACCTATTTGAAAAATAATGACAGAAAACTTCCCTGATATAGGGAAGAAAAACTCACACAAATCCAAGAAGCTCACAGAGTCCCAAACAAAATGAACCCCAAAAGACCGAAGCCAAGGCACATTATAATTAAATTGGCAAACACCAACGACAAAGCAAGAATCTTAAAAGCAGCCAGAGATAGACAGAAAGTCACCTACAAAGGAGCCCCCATCAGACTAGTGACTGATTTCTCAACAGAAACACATCAGGCAAGAAGGGAATGGAATGAAATATATAAAGTCATGCAAAGGAAGGGTCTGAATCCAAGAATACTGTAACCAGCAAGGCTATCAATCAAAATTGAGGGTAAAATCAGGTGCTTCACAGACAAAAATGACTTCAAGAGTTTATTACCACCAAACTAGCAATGCAAGAAATGCTAAAGGGTCAGCTATAAAAAGAAAAAATAGGAAACAAAGAAGGAACACAGGGGTAAAGAATAAAAATGGTGACTAACAAGTATCTATCAATAATAACTTTAAATGTAAATGGATTAAATGTCCCAATCAAAAAAAAAAAATAGGGTAACTGAATGGATAAGAAAACATGACCCATATATCTGCTGTCTACAGGAAACCCACCTCAGAAAAAAAGATGCACACAGATTGATGGTGAAGGGATGGAAACAGGTTTTTCAGGGGAATGGAAATGAAAAAATAGCAGGGGTAGCAATACTTATATCTGACAAATTAGATCTCAAATTGAAGGACATAAAAAGATATAAAGAAGGCCATTTCATAATACTAAAGGGAGCAATCCAACAAGAAGAAATAACTCTGGTAAACATATACACACCCAATATAGGAGCACCCAAATACATAAGAAATCTTCTGGAGGAGATCAAGGGAGAGATTGACAGCAATACAATCATAGTAGGGGACTTTAACACCCCATTATCACCATTGAACAAATCCTCTAAACAAAAAATCAGCAAAGAAACATCAATCCTAAATGACTCACTAGATTAGATGGAATTAATTGACCTCTTCAGAACATTTCATCCCAAAGCCACAGAATATACATTCTTCTCAAGTGCACATGGGTCATTTTCAAAGATAGACCATATATTGGGTCACAGAAAAAGTCTCTTCAAATTCAAGAAAATTGAAATCATATCAAGCATTTTATCAGATCACAATGGCATAAAACTGGAAATCAACTAAATAAAAATCAAACACATGGAGACTAAATAGCACACTATTAGACAATGACTGGGTTACCAAAGAGATCAGAGAAGAAATAAAAAAACATCATGGCAACAAACGACAATGAAAACACAACAATCCAAAACTTATAGGACACAGCGAAAGCAGTCTTGAGAGGGAAGTCCATAGCTCTACAAGCCTACAGCAAGAAACAATGAGAATAAATCACGTAACCCTACAACTCAAAGAGTTAGAAAGAGAGCAACAAGAAAAGCCCAGTGTAAGCAGAAGGAAGGAAATGATAAAGATCAGACAAGAGATAAACGACATAGAGACCCAAAAAATAATACAAAAGATCAACAAAACCAAGAGCTGGTTCTTTGAAAGGATAAACAAGGTTGATGAACCTCTAGCCAGGCTCACCAAGAAACAAAGAGAGAGGACCCAAAAAAACAAAATCAGAAATGAAAGAGGAGAAATAACAACAGACCCCACAGAAATACAAAGGATTGTTAGAAATTACTATGAACAACTCTACTCCAACAAACTAGACAACCTGGAGGAAATGGACATATTCCTAGAAAAATACAACACTCCAAAACTTAATCAGGAAGAATCTAAAAATCTCAATAGGCCAATATCTATGGAAGAAATTGAAGCAGTCATCAAAAAGCTCCCAGCAAACAAAAGCCCAGGGCCACATGGCTTCACAGGGAAGTTTTAACAAACATTCAAGGAAGAACTAAAACTTATCCTCCTCAGACTAATCCAAAAACTGCAAGAGGAAGGAACACTTCCAAGCTCATTCTATGAAGCCAGCATCACGCCACCCTAATACCAAAACCAGACAAAGACAACACAATGAAAGGGAATTACAGGCCAATATCCCTAATGAACATAGATGCCAAAATATTCAACAAAATCCTAGCAAATAGGATCCAGCAGTACATCAGAAAGATCATACACCATGACCAAGTTGGATTTATCCCTGGGATGCAAGGATGGTACAATATCTGCAAATCAATAAATGTAATACAGCACATAAACCAATTGAGAGATAAAAACCACAGAGTCATATCAATTAATGCAGAAAAAGCATTTGACAAAATCCAACACCCTTTCTTGATAAAATCTCTCAGCAACATAGGAATAGAAAGATCATACCTCAACATAATAAAAGCCATATATGACAAACCCACAGCCAACATCATAATCAATGGGCAAAAACTAAAACCATTGCCCTTAAGAACAGGAACAAGACAGGGATGCCATTCTCACCACTCCTGTTCAACATAGTACTGGAAGTACTAGCCATTGCGATCAGACAAGAAGAAGAAATAAAAGGCATCCAAATTGGAAAAGAAGAAGTAAAACTGTCCTTATTTGCAGGTGACATGATACTGTACCTAGAAAACCCTAAAGACTCCATCAAAAAATTATTATACTTACTAAATGAATTTGGCAATGTAGCAGGATACCAAATTAATACCAAGAAACCTATGGCATTTCTTTACACCAATAGTGAACTTACAGAAAGTGAGACTAAAAAAGCAATCCCATTTACCATCGCATCAAAAAAATTAAGATACCTAGGAATAAACTTAACTAAGGAGGTAAAAGACTTATACACAAAAAACTACAGGACACTGAAAAAAGAGATAGAGGAGGACTTAAACAGATGAAAGAACATACCATGTTCATGGATTGGCAGAATTAACATCATCAAAATGTCCATACTACCCAAAGCAATCTATAGATTCAATGCACTCCCCATTAAACTACCAAAGGCATATTTCACAGATCTACAAAGAACTTTCCAAAAATTCATCTGGAATAAAAAAAGACCTCGAATAGCTGCAGCAATCCTGAGAAAGAAGAACAAAGTAGGTGGGATCTCAATACCAGATATCAAACTGTATTACAAAGCCATTGTACTTAAAACAGCTTGGTACTGTCACAAGAACAGACATATAGATCAATGGAATAGAATAGAGAACCCAGAAATCGACCCAAAGCACTATGCCCAATTAATATTCGACAAAGGAAGCAAGAGCATACAATGGAGTCAAGACAGTCTCTTCAATAAATGGAGTTGGGAAAATTGGACAGATACATGCAAAAGGATGAAACTAGACCACCAACTCACACCATACACAAAAATAAACTCAAAAGGGAAAAGACTTAAACGTAAGACGGGAAACCATAAAAATACTAGAGGAATCCACAGGCAGCGAAATCACAAACATATGCCGAGGGAATTTCTTCTCTGATACTGCTCCTAGGGCAATGGAAACTAAAGAGAAAATAAACAAATGGGACTACACAAAATAAAAATCTTTTGCACAGCAAAGGAAACCATCAACAAAACAACAAGAAGACCCACTGCATGGGAGAACATATTTGCGAATGATATCACCAATAAGGGTTTAATCTTCAACATTTACAGGGAACTCATGCAACTTAACAATAGAAAGATAAACAATCCAAACAAAAAATGGGCAACGGACCTAGATAGACACTTTTCGAAAGAGGACATACAGAAGGCCGAAAGACATATGAAAACATGCTCAAAGTCACTAATTATATGAGAGATGCAAATCAAAACGACAAAGCGGTGTCATCTCACACCTGTCAGAATGGCTATCATCAACAAATCAACAAACAACAAGTGTTGGAGAGGATGTGGAGAAAAAGGAACCCTTCTGCACTGCTGGTGGGAATGCAGACTGGTGCAGCCACTGTGGAGAACAGTATGGAGCTTCCTCAAAAAACTAAAAATGGAACTCCCATTTTACCCAGTGATCCCACTTCTAGGAATATATCCCAAGAAGCCAGAAACACCAATCAGAAAGGATATATGCACTCCTATGTTCATAGCAGCACAATTCACCATAGCTAAGATTTGGAAACAGCCTAAGTGCCCATCAACAGATGAGTGGATTAAAAAACTGTGGTACATCTACACAATGGAATTCTACTCTGCAGTAAAAAAGAAGGAACTCTTGTCTTTTGCAACAGCATGGATGGAACTGGAGAGCATTATGCTAAGTGAAATAAGCCAGTCAGAGAAAGATAAATACCTCATGATTTCACGCATTTGTGGAATATAGAGAACAACATATACTGATGAAGAGCGACAGATCCAAAGACAGAGAAACAGCAATCAGACTATTAATCCCCAGAGTGAAAGTAGGGGAGGTGGGGGGCAAGGTGAAGAGATCAACCAAAGGACTTGTATGCATGCATATAAGCCAAACCAATGGACATGGACAACAGGGGGATGAGAGCATGTGTGTGGGGGGGGAGAGGATGGGGATTTAATGGGGGGGATGAGGACACATTTGTAATACCTTAACTAATAAAGAATTAAAAAAATAAAAATAATAAAAATGGATAAAAGACTTAAATGCATGTCTGGAAATCATAAAAATTCTAGAAGAAACCACAGGCAGCAAAATCTTGGACATCCTAGGGCAAAGAAAACAAAGAAGAAAATAAACAAGTGGCACTACATCAAAATAAAAAGCTTCTGCACAGCAAAAGAAACCTAACAAAACAAAAAGGGAACCCACTGTATGGGAGAACATATTTGGAAATAATATACCTGATAAAGGATTAATATCCAAAATATATAAAGAATTCATACAACTTAACAAAAGAAAGACAAACAATCCAATTAAAAAATGGGTAAAGGACCTAATAGACACTTCCCCAAAGTGGACATACAGATGGCCAAGATACATATGAAAAAATGATCAAAGTCACTGATCATCAGAGAGATGCAAATTGAAATGACAATGAGCTATCACCTCACACCTATCAAAATGGCTACCATCAACAAATCAACAAATGACAAGTTCTGGCAAGGGTGTGGAGAAAATGAAAACCTAGTACACTGTTGGTTGGAATGCAGACTGGTGCAGCCATATGGAGTTTCCTCAAAAGATTAAATATGGAACTACCATTTGACCCAGTGATCCCACTTTTGGAATATATCCTAAGAAACCCAAAACATCAATTAGAAAGAATGTATGTACCCTGATGTTCATAGCAGCAAATTTGCAATAGCTAAGATCTTTTGGAAATAGCCCAATTGCCCATCAGTAGATGAGTGGATAACAAAGCTGTGGTACATTTACACCATGGAATATTATGTAGCAATAAAAAGAAACATCTCTTACCCTTTGTCAGCCTTGAAGGACCTAGAGAGTATTATGCTAAGCAAAATAAGCCCATTAGAAAAATACAAGTATCACATGATCTCACTCCATGTGTGGAATCTAGGGAACAAAATAAACTGATAACAAAATAGATTCAGAGAAATAGAATCATGGAACAGACTGTGGATTCTCAGAGGGAAGGCAGGGGAGTGTGGATGGGTGGGAAGAGATCAACCAAAGAACTTGTATGTATATAGCCATAAACACAGACGATAGTGTGGTGAAGGGCTGGGGCAGGGTGTAAGCGGGTTGGAAGAGGTCAGTGGGGTAAAAAAGGGGACATAGCTAATACTTTCAACAATGAAGATTTTTTTTTAAGTCACACATATCAATGAAACAGAAGACAGCCCAGAAATACACTCAAAGCTATATGGTCAATTAATGACAAAGGAGGCAAGAAAGTCCAATGGAGTAAAACAGTCTATTCAATAAATTGTGTTGGGAACATTGGACACATACGTGAAAAACAATGCAACTAGATTATCTTCTTGCACCATTTACAAGAATAAACTCAAAATGGATTAAAGACTTAAGTGTAATACTCAAAACCATAAAACCTCTAGAAAAAAATATAGGGAGTAATATCTATGAAATTTCTCTTAGTAATATTTATTTCTGATATATTGCCTTGATCAAGGGAAACAAAAGAAAAATAAACAATTGGGACTACATCAAATTTTTGCAGAGCAAAGGAAACCATCAACAAAAGAAAGACAACCTACTGATTGGATAAATATATTTGTCAATAATACATCCCATAAAGGGTTAATATCCAAAATTTATGTTACTCAAACCACACAGCACCTACAAAAAATGCAAATAAGAAATGGGCAGAGGACCTGAATAGACACTTATCTAAACAGGACAGACAGATGGCAAATAGATGTATGAAAAGATGCTCAACATCACAAATAAGAGAAATACAAATCCAAACCACAATAAGATATTACCTAACATCTTTCAGAATAGTTATCATCAATAAATTAACAAACAAGTGTTTGCCAGGATGTGGAAATAAGGAACCCTAATGCACTATTGGTGAGAATTCAGATTGGTGTAACCCATATGAAAATGTTATGGAAGTTCCTTTAAAAGTAAAAATGGAACTGCTTTATGACTTGCTGATTCCATTTCTGCATGTATAGCCAAAGAAACCCAAGACACTAACTCAAAACAATAAATGCATTTCTATGCTCATTAGTATTATATACAAGAGCCAAGATATAGAAACAACCTAAGTGCCCATCATTAATAGACAAGTGCATAAAAAATACTTGTACATATATACAATAGAATATTACTCGGCCAAAAAAGAACTGAAATCTAACCAAGTGTGACAGCATGAATTGACCTAGAGGGTATTACGCTCAGTGAAATAAGTTAGAGAAAGACAAATACAATATGATTTCACTTATATCTGGAACTAAAGAACAAAAAAGTGAACAAACAAAACAGACACAGATTCATAGATACAGAGATCAGACTGATGGTTGCCAGATTGGAAGGTGTTTGAGGGGCTGGGTGCAAAAGATGAAGGAATTAAGAAGTACGAATTGGTAGTTACAACATAGTCATATGGGGTGTAAAGTACAGCATAGGGAAATCTACACTAATAAAAGAGAAACATGGTAATTAGCGTATGACCGCTACCCTTTTCATTGGCTAATCAGTGAGTATATGCAAATTCCAGGCAGCTGGAAGGGAACATGAGGCTTGCTTGCTGCAGTGAAGGAGGACTCCAATGTTCCCCGCCTGCGCTGCCGGCCTCTGAGCTGCAACTCTATAAACAAAACCCCAGAAACTGGTTTTCAGTCAGCCGGGCTTTAGCAACATTGTATCGATGTTTTCAGCGGCGAGGCCTCAGAGCTAAAGCTGGCTCAGAATAAAAAAAGAAAAAAGAAAACAAGGAGCGGTTGGAAGCTTCAGTCACTCGCTTCCGGAAAACAGCCCTCAGCCCCTCACCCAGACTGGCCAGGCACCCCAGTGGGGACCCCCACCCTGATCCAGGACACCCTTCAGGGCAAACCAGCCGGTCCCCAGGCCTCTATCCTATATAGTAAAAGGGTAATATGCCTCCAAGCACCAGGATCAGCGGAGCAGCGAGGCCTCCCGGCACCGGGATCAGCGTGACAGGGGGCAGCGCCCAAACCCCCTGATGGGCCCTGCTCTGTGTGTGACAGGGGGTGGGGCTGCAACCTTCCCATCGACCCTGCCTTGAGTGTGACAGGGGGTGGTGCCCCAACCCCCCAATCAGCCCTACCCTGAGCGTGACTGAGGGCGGCATTGCAACCTCCCAATCCGCCCTGCTCTGTGCATGACGGGGTGGCGCCCCAACTCCCCAATCGGCCCCAACTCCCCTACCTGCCCTACTCTGTGACAGCGGGGAGCTCCTCAACCCCCTGATCTGCCCTGCTCTGTGCGTGACACGGGGGGAGCTCCTCAACCCCCTTATCACCCTGTGGCTCTGTGTGTGACAGGGGGCGGGGCCACAACCTCCCTATCCGCCCTGCTCTGTGCCTGATAGGGGGGAGCTCCCCAATCCCCTGATTGCCCTGCAGCTCTGTGTTTGACAGGGTGCAGCGCACCAACCCCCTGATCGGCCCTGCTCTGTGTGTGACAGGATGCGGTGCCCCAACCGCCCCCCCCCCCCCAAGGGCCCTGCTCTGTGTGTGACAGGGTAGAGCCATAACCTCTCCATCGGCCCTGCCCCGAGTGTGACAGTGGTGGCGCCCCAACCCCCTGATCAGCCCTGCTCTGTGGGTGATAGAGGGTGGCGCCCCAACCCCCCTCCAAGGGCCTTGCTCTGTATGTGACAGGGTAGAGCCATAACCTCCCCATTGGCCCTGCCCTGAGTGTGACAGGGTGCAGCACCCCAACCCCCTGATCCGCCCTGCTCTGTGTGTGACAGGGGGTGGTGCCCCAACTCCCCTACCTGCCCTACTCTGTGACAGCGGGGAGCTCCTCAACCCCCTGATCTGCCCTGCTCTGTGCGTGACAGGGGGGGAGCTCCTCAACCCCCTGATCGGCCCTGCTCTGTGAGTGACAGGGTACAGAGCCCCAACACCCCTGATGGGCCCTGCTCTGTGAGTGACAGGGGGCAGCGCCCCAATCCCCTGATGGGCCCTGCTCTGTGTGTGACAGGGGGTGGGGCCACAACCTCCCCATCGACCCTGCCTTGAGTGTGACAGGGGGTGGTGCCCCAACCCCCCAATCAGCCCTACCCTGAGCGTTACTGAGGGCGGCATTGCAACCTCCCAATCCGCCCTGCTCTGTGCATGACGGGGTGGCGCCCCAACTCCCCAATCGGCCCTACTCTGAGCCTGACCAGGGGCTGCACTTAGGAATTGGGCCTGCCCTCTGCCACCCGGAAGCAGGCCTAAGCCAGCAGGTCGTTATCTCCCAAGGGGTCCCAGAATGTGAGAGGGCACAGGCTGGGCTGGGGGAACCTTCCTCTCCCCTCCCCTCGAGTGCACAAGTTTTTGTGCACCGGGCCTCTAGTATAGTCAATAATATTGAAATAACTATGCATGATGTCAGGTGGGTACTGGAAATGTTGGGTGGACCACTTTACAAAGAATATGTCTAACCATTATATTGTAAACATGAATTTAATATATAATAAATGTTGACTATAAAACTTAATCATATATTTGGATGCATAAAAGAGCCTGCTGCTTAAAGTTTCCTTACAAAGAAATGTATAATAAAGAGTACTTTTGTAAAGCAAATACATAATTTTAATAAATAGCCAAAAAATTGTTATTTAACAAAAATTAACTTAAATGTAAAAATCAAGTAACTTAAATTCTACACTGAATTGTCTGGCTGCTTCATGAAAAATTATGCCAAAGAGAAGGGAACAAAGACTAGGTCTTTTTGCTCTGGCAGGTGTGGCTCAGTTGATTGGATCATCATCCTGTGAACTGAAAGGTAATTGGTTTGATTGCAGGTCAGTGCACATACCCAGGTTGTGGGTTTGATCCCCACTAGTTCAGGGTGCATATGGGAGGCAACCGATTGATGTTTACCGCTCCTCCTCCTTCTCCTCCCTATCTCCCTAAAATCAATAAAAACATATCCTTGGTATGTTCTTCCATTTGTTTATGTCTTCCTCTATCTCTTTTTTCAATGTCCTGTAATTTTTCGAGTACAGGTCTTTTACGTCATTGGTTAAGTTTATTACTAGGTATCTTAATTTTTTTGATGCAATGGTAAATGGGATTGTTTTTTTTTATTTCTCTTTCTGTGAGTTAATTATTGTTGATTAAAAAGGCCATAGATTTCTTGGTGTTAATTTTGTATCCTGCTACATTGCCAAATTCATTTATTTGGTCTAAGTTTTTTGATGGAGTACTTGGGATTTTCTATGTATAATATCATGTCAGCAAATAAGGACAGTTTTACTTCTTCTTTTCCAATTTGAATGCTTTTTATTTTTTCTTCTTGTCTGATAGCTATGGCTAGTACTTCTAGTACTATGTCGAATAAGAGTGGTGAAAGTGGGCATCCTTGTCTTATTTCAGTTCTTAGCGGAAATTGATTTAGTTTTTGCCCATTGAGAATGATGTTGGCTGTAGGTTTGTCACATAGAGCTTTTATTATGTTGAGGTATGATCCTCTATTCCCACTTTCCTGAGAGGTTTTATCAAGAAACGGTGTTGGATTTTGTCAAATGCTTTTTCTGCATCAATTGATATGATTATGTGATTTTTGTCTTTCAGTTTGTTTATGTGATGTATCACATTTATTGATTTGAGGATATTGAACTATCCTTGCATCCCTGGAAAAATCCCACTTGGTCATGGTGTATGATCTTTCTAATGTATTGCTGAATCTGATTTGCTAGGATTTTGTTGAGGATTTTAACATCTATGCACAAATGGAAGAACATACCATGTTCATGGTTTGGTAGAATCAACATCATTAAAATGTTTATACTACCTAAAGCAATCTATAGATTCAATGCAATACCTATTAAAATACCAATGGCATATTTCAAAGATCAAGAACAAACTCTCCAAAAATTCATCTGGAATAAAAAAAAGACCCCGAATAGCCACAGCTATCCTGAGAAAGAAGAACAAAGTTGGAGTGATCACAATACCAGACATCAAACTATATTACCAAGCCACAGTTCTCAAAACTGCCTGGTACTGGCACAAGAACAAACACATAGACTGATGGAACAGAATAGAAGACTCAGAAATTGACCAAAGCTATTATACTCAATTAATATTTGACAACGGAGGCAAGAGCATACGATGGAGTCAAAACAGCCTCTTTAATAAATGGTGCTGGGGAATTTTATTAGATACATGCAAAAAAATGAAACTAGATCACCAATTTACACCATACACAAAAACAAACTCAAAATGGCTAAAGGACTTTAATGTAAGTCGGGAAACCATAAAAATCCTACAAGACTCCATTGGCAGCAAAATAGCAGACATATGTCATAGTAATATCTTTACGGACACAGATCCTAGGGCAAGAGAGACTAAGGAGAAAATAAACAAATGGGACTAATCAAAGTAAAAAGCTTCTGCACAGCAAAAGAAATCATCAACAAAACAACAAGAAAGCCCACTGCATGGGAGAACATATTTGCCAATGTTATCTCTGATAAGGGTTTAATCTCCAACATTTACAGGGAACTCATACAACTCAACAAAAGGAAAGTAAATAATCCAATCAAAAAATGGGCAAATGACCTAAATAGAATCTTTTCAAAAGAGGACACTCAGAAAGCCAAGAGACATATGAAAACATGCTCAAAGTCACTAATCATCTGAGAGATGCAAATCAAAATTACAATAAGGTACCACCTCACACCTGTCAGAATGGCTATCATCAACAAATCAACAAATGACAAGTGCTGGAGTGGATGTGGAGAAAAAGGAACCCTCGTGCACTGCTGGTGGGAATGCAGACTGGTGCAGCCATTGTGGGAAACAGTACGGCATTTCCTCAAAATTTTAAAAATGGAACTGCCATTTGATCCAGTAATTACCACTTCTAGGAATATATCCCCAGAAAACAGAAACACCAATCAGAAAGGATATATGCACCCCTATGTTCATAGCAGCAATTTACAATAGCCAAGATTTGGAAACAGCCTAAATGCTCATCAACAGATGAGTGGATTAGAAAACTATGACACATCTACACAACGGAATACTATGCTGCTATAAAAAAGAAGGGATTCTTACCATTTGAAGCAGCATGGATGGAACTGGAGAGCATTATGGTAAGTGAAATAAACCAGGAAGTGAAAGAAAAACACCACATGATCTCACACATTTATGGATAATAAAGAACATTATAACCTTATGAACCAAAAGATAGATACAGAGGCAGAGAAACATGGAACAGACTGTCAAATTACAGTGGGAAGGCTGGGGAGTGTTGGGCAGGGGGGAGGTAAGAGATCAAGAAGGACTTGTATGCATGCATATAAGCATAACCAATTGACAAAAGACACTGGGAGTGGGGTGGGGTGAGGGCATGTGCTGGGGAGTAGGGGAGGCCGGGGGGAAGGTAAATGGGGGGGAAAAAAAGGAGACATATGTACTACTATCTGTAATACTTTAAACAATAAAATAAAATTTTAAAAAAACTAAAAAAAAACCCCAAACATATCCTTGGGTGAGGATTAAAGAGAAAAAAGAATATGTTTCTTTATATTATTTGAAGAAAAACCTGATTTCTGAATTCTTACTCTCAAGAACATGAATGTTCATTTTTACTTTATAGAATGCCCTACTGTGTCTGTTAATTCATGTGGCTTTGTTTAATTGCTAATTCAGTGCTGTTTCTGAGGTACTTAAAATTCAGTAATGAAGACTCACATAATGAAGTATTATGTAGACTAATTAATGAGTATATAATGTCACATAAAGCCATATAAAGTTATTGCAAATGCCAACTGTTATCATCATACATGTCAGACTTAATTTTGCTTTTGAATCTACTGAGCTGGGTTCTTCATTTAGTATAGCAATAGCCCTAACTCCTCATTATAGGAACCTTCTATTTAGCAGAAAATCAGAGACACACGCTGATTTTGAAGAAAAACAAAACATATATTTAATTAGTTTTTAAATTGGAGTATAGTTTACATGCAATTTTATATGAGTTTCAGGTGAACAACATAATCATTTATAAATCTTATGAAATAATCACTGCAATAAATCTAATAATTATCTGTCCCTATATAAAGATACCACAATACTATTGACTATATTCTGTATGTTGTACATTAAATCTCCATGACATTTATCTTATAACTAAAAATTTGTACTATGGCCCTCCCCTTTGGCAATGATCATTTTATTTTTTTGTATATGAGTCTGTTTCTGTTCTGTTGTTTCTTTTGATTGTCTTTTAGATTCCACACATAAGTAAAATGATATGATATTTGTCCTTTTCTCTCTTACTTCATTTAATTGGTATTATACCCTCTAGGTCCATCCATCTCATCACAAATGGCAAGATTTTATTATTTTTTATGGCTGAGTAATATTTTATTTTATATGAGAGAGAGAGGATGATGATGATGTCTTCCCAAAATGTATACATACACTTTGAATAATTATAAAGGCAGTGTTTATTAAAATACATTTTATTTTCAAAATTGAGCTATGGTTATTAAAGTGTGTATATATTCTGGTGGAACACCATATATAGATTAAATATAGATTAGATGATATAGATAGATATAGATATAAATATAGAAATAAAGATATATAGAGAGATGATATAGAGATAATACTGGTATGTGCACACACACACCACATCTTCTGTATCTATTCATCCATAAATGGATTCTTAGATTGCTTCTGTATCTTGGGTACTGTGAATATTGCCGCAATGAACACAGAAGTGCACATATCTTTTTTAATTATTGCTTTCATTTTCTTCATATAGTTATCCAGAAGTGGAATTGAAGGACCATTGGGTAGTTCTATTTTTAGTTTTTTAAGAAATCTCCATACATTTTCCATAGTGCCTATACCAGTTTGCAATCCTACCAGCAATACAAAAGGGTTTCCTTTTCTCTACATTCTCACCAACACATTACTCCTTGTCTTCTTGATAATAGACATTCTAACACGTGTGAGGTGGTTATCTCACTGTGGTTTTTATATCCATGTCCCTGAGGATAAGTAATGTTGAGCATCTTTTTTATGTGTCTGTTGACCATCTGTACGTCTTCTTTGGGAAAAAAATGTTTAATTAGGTTCTTTGTCCATTTTCAAATCAGATTTTTAAATGATATTAGTTGTTTATATATTTTACATATTAACTCCCTATTGCTTATATTATTTGCAAATGTCTTCTCTCATTCACTGGGTCATCCTTTTCGTTTTGTTGATGGTTTTCTTCACTGTGCAAAAGCTTTTTTAGTTTGATGTAATCCCATTTGTTTATTTTTGATTTTGTTGTTTTTGCTTGGAATAACATATCCCCCCCTCCAAAAAAGAATACTATTTAGGCTGATGTCAAAAAGTTTACTGCCTATGTTCTCTTCTAGGAATACTATAGATTCTGGTCTCACATTACGTCTTTTTTTTTTTCTTTTATAGATTTATTTTTATTTTATTTATTTATTGATTAAGGTATTACATATGTGTCCTTATCCCCCCATTTCCCCCCTACCCCCCACCTCATGCCCTCACCCCCTGGTGTTGGTGTCCATTGGTTAGGTTTATATGCATGAATACAAATCCTTTGGTTGATCTCTCCCCCTTACCCCAACCCTCCCCTACTACCTTCCCTCTGAGGTTTGAAGGTCTGATCAATGCTTCTCTGTCTCTGGATCTGTTTTTGTTCATCAGTTTATGTTGTTCATTATATTCCACAAATGATTGAGATCATGTGATATTTGTCTTTCTCTGACTGACATTTTGCTTAGCATAATGCTCTACAGTTTCATTCATACTGTTGCAAATGGTAAGAATTCCTTCTTTTTACCGCAGTGTAGTATTCCATTGTGTAGATATACCACAGTTTTTTAATCCACACATCTGCTGATAGGCACTTAGGCTATTTCCAACTCTTAGCTATGGTAAATTGTGCTGCTATGAACATAGGGATGCATATATCCTTTCTGATTGGTGTTTCTAGTTTCTTGGGATATGGTCTTAGCAGTGGGATCACTGGGTCAAATGGGAGTTCCATTTTTAGTTTTTTGAGAAAACTCTATACTGTTCTCCACAGTGGCTGTACCAGTCTGCATTCCCACCAGCAGTGCACGAGGTTTCCTCACATTAAATCTTTAATACATTTGGAGACAGAGTTTATTTTTGTATATGGTCCAAGGAAGTTTTGTGGTTTTTTGCATTTAGCTGGCCAAGGGGGAAATCATATATATAATTTAAATGAGAGTTCTTTAATTTACGAGCTCTTTCATTTTGCCTAACCACTTTGAAATTCAGTGTTATAAGTTTTAAAATGAAAATAGTTATATTCTTCTACTCAACAAATATTGGCTGAGTATATATTATATTTCAAATCCATCTCTAGGCACTGGGGATACAACAGTGGGCATAATATACCCCATGCCTCAAGGAATCAAGTGGAAAGTAGACAGATTTTGACAAATACACTAGAATATATGGATTCTTATGGGTTTGTTCCCTCAAATCTGAGATCTGAGGAGAGTTACTGAAGAACAACTCAATTTGTTTGACTTCTAGGTTGTTTTCTTTACAGAGCTCTATTTCACTTGCTAAGCCTGACCAATAAATGACTTCTGACATTTCTAAAATTTAAATTCACTCTTCAAGTTAGCCATTCAGATATATGTCAGAAGTGCTGAAAAAAAATTTCAAAGAAGAATTTTAAAACAATCTGGAGTCAGTTGGTGATATCTACTATTTGTTAGTCATTGTTTCAGTTTCTCTATAAACAATATTTTATTTTATTTTCCCCATAATTCTATGATTAGATCCTTTAATATATTTCCATAGTAACTGGTTCTTGTCATCATCATGGCACTTAACATACTGTACTTCCCATTAGACTCCTTGAGACAGGGGCTGCGTTGTATCCACTGTTGTATCCCCAGTGTCTAGAGCAGGGGATTGAACATGACATACTCTCAGAAAATTCTTGTTGAGTAGAATAATATTATTGTCTTCATTTTAAAATGGATGACACTGAGTTTCAAAGGTGTTGGCAAGATCAGAGCTAGTAATGGCAGAACTATCATTTAAATTAAACATATGGTTTTCTTTATTCAAAATCCAGCTTCTCTCTGATTTTCTGCTAAATAGAGGTTCCTATACTGAGAAGCTAGGAAACAACTGTGGTCCATGGTCATAAACTAAATGAAGTAGTAAAGGTAGAATTAAGTATCAAATATTGTGACTAATTCAATAATGAGGACTCCAGTTGGGGTGCAATACTGTTGTGGGAATATAAAATGGTACAACTATATTGGAAAATAGTGTGGTAGATTTTTTTAGAGTTAAGTATATACATACCTCATGACCTAGCAATCCCACTCCTAAGTATTTACCTAACTGAAATGAAAATCTATGTTTACATAAAAACCTGTACATGGTTATTTATAGCAACTCTATTCACAATCACCAAAACTGGAAACAAAGTACATATCCTTCAACTATTGGATGGATAGAAACAAACTGTGCTACATTCCTACAATGGAGTACTACTCAGGAATAAAAAGGAACAAACTATGAATAGATACAAAACAAGGATAAATCTCAAAAATATTATACAAAGTAAAAAGTCAGATTTAAAAAGTTAGTTACATGTTATAAGATTCCATTTATATGATATTCTGGAAATGACAATATTACAAGAACAGAAACCAGAAAGAAATTGTCAGGGGCCAGGGTAGGAGGAAGAAGGATTTACTACAATGTACTGTGAAAAAATTTGGAGGAGCAATAGAACAATATCTTGATTGTGATGACTGGTACACTTGTTGGTGATCACAGTACTTTGCAATAAAAAGGTCAATTTTACTATAGTTTTTAATTAAAAAGAGCAAAAGACAAAAGAAACAAAAAGTTGTAATTAGGTACACATATAAGGTCCAGCAATTCCACTCCTAGGTATTTACCCCACACCCCAAAACAACAAACCACTATAAAGAGTGTTTATAAAGCTAGAATCTATACTAATAAGAGGAATATGCAAATTATCTGGGACTTCATCACAGAAACAGTAACAGTAATGGCCGAACAGCAAGCTGCGTGGGGCAATAAGGCTGGCAGGAGGGTTAGTGATGGACAACCAAACAACTGAACAGCAGGCTGCATGGGGCGACCAGGCTGGCAGGAGGGCAGTTAGGGGCAACCAGGCTGATAGAGGGGTCAGTTGGGGGCTACCAGGCCAACAGGGGTAGCAGTTGGGGGTGACCAAGTTGGCAGGGGGGCAGTTAGGGGCAACCAGGCTGACGGGGGGGCAGTTAGGGGTGATCAGACTGGCAGGCAGAGGCGGTTAGGGATGATCAGGCTGGCAGGGTGGGTAGTTAGGGGCAATCAGGCAGACAGGCAGTTGAGCAGTTAGGAGTCAGCGGTCCCGGATTGTGAGTGGGATGTCTGACTACCGGTTTAGGCCCGATCAGACAGTCAGACATTCCCCGAGGGGTCCCAGATTGGAGAGGGTGCAGGCTGAGCTGAGGGGACCCCCCCATGGACAAATTTTGTGTACCTGGCCTCTACTATAATAATATTGGGCTAAGGAGATAGGGTTGATGTGAGCTACTTCTAATCTTTTATAATGGGAAAACAATTTATATTGTCTTAAGCTGGTATATTAAGAAATTATAGATGTCTGCATATTATTCAGAAACAATTAAAAATGTTGCCTCTAGGGGAAACCAAGATGGCGGCATAGGTAAACACTGGAAATTGCTGCCTCCCACAACAAATTCAAAAATACAACTAAAAGACAAAACGACATCATCCAGAACCACAGGAAGGCTGGCTGAGTGGAAATTCTACAACTAGAAGGAAAGAGAAAAGCACACTGAGACTCAGAGGTGCGGAAGTGCAGAGGTACGGAGGCGCATGCAGCAGGGGCTGGCAACTGAGGACGCGGCTGTCTTTTTGAATTGGGAGGGAGTCACAAGCCCCCGACTGCTCTGAACTCCAGTTCTGGGTGAGTCTCTGGGTACCCAGACTCATACAGGAAGAAACTGGACTGTCTGGCAGCAGGCAGAACTCAGAACTCGAGGGTGGCTTTCTCTCCGGGATGCTTGCAGCAATTACCGAGACACTGAGACAAGGCGCCCCTTAGAGCAGGGCTGAGGATCAGCCATAGCTGCTTGCTCTGCCCAGTTGATTCCCTGAGACCCCGCCCCACCCAAGCTGCAGCAGAGGCTTTTGCATATGAATGCCCTGGCCCTTTGCAATCTGAAAATTACCTAACAAACTGCAGCTGGGCCAGAGAGACCCAGAACTTCCAAGAGAAGGCCCAAGGCCCCAAAGCAGCTTGCATTGCTTCACAGCTGGGCCTCATTTGGGCACCTCCAAACCCCAAACAAGGAAGGGGAATCTGCAGATCTCTTCATAGCTCCTGCTGGGTAACCTCAGGCAGAGGCTAAATTAGCACCTCCTTAAATCCAAGAGCCTGTACCTAGTGGTCAGAGTGAGACCATCCAATTACAACTCCTCCGATCCATAAGGGACACACTCAGGGGGCAGACTCAGTGAGCACCAAAGCCCCACTGAAGCAAGTCTTGCCTCATAAGGGTGTCTTCAGCACAGAAGTTCTCCCACCATAGACACAGCTGATTCTCACAGCCAATTGGCCTGGAGGTCAATTCCTCGCAGTGATATCAACAACAATCAAGGCTTAACTACAACAAGGCTGTGCACAAAGCCCACAAAGGGGTGCACCAAGAGTGTCAACCTCAGGTAATTGGGGAGGCTGAGCCACTGGGTCCTATAGGACACCTAGCACACAAAGCCACTCTACCAACATAGGGAAGCATAAAAAATGCGGAGACAAAGAAACAGGTCACAAATGACAGAAATTGAGGAAAGGAAACTACTGGATATGGAGTTCAAAACCACACTTTTAAGTGCTATTTTCTCTATAATTAATTTATGGATTCAATGAAATCCAATCAAAATACCAACACATTGTATTTAATAGGCGTATCCTAAAATTAATATGAAAAGTAAATGACCAAAACTGCCAATACAAAATGGTAGAACTTGCTCTAGCATATGTTGAGAAATAATATAACATTAGTTAAAAGAATGTAACATTTGTACACAAATAGACCAATAGATCAATGAAACATGATTGAGAGAACAAAAACAACTCCACATATGTATGGAAATTTGGTATATGGCATCACAGTACAATGAATAAAGGGTATTCTACTCCAGAAAAAAGGCCAGGAAAATTCTTTTTACATGTGGCATAAAATAAAATGTCTAACACAGTACATCAAAATAGATTCCAGATAGAAAAGACTTAAATTACCTCTTTTATGTGAAAAGAAGAAAATATGGTAATAAATATTTATGAACTCGTAATATGTAGTTTGTTTAAATAAAACAAAAAATATTGATAAATGTGTCTGCTTTAAAATTAAAATAACTATATAATAAAGATACTATAATTATTTATAAACTAGTGAACTGGTGTGTGAAATTGCGCAAGACCCGGGACCCTGGGGTCCTCGATGGATTGTCCCAAAGAAGTAGGCCGGAGCTGGGGGTCCCAACTCCATGGTGTGCAGCTGCCGGACCCCCAGGCCTCACCACACAGAGCAGCTGCTGGGCCTCGCCTCCGTGGCGCACTCAGCCCTGGGACCCCCAGGCCCCACCCACCCACATGCGCCAGCTGTGCACAGCCTCCTTGTGACGGAATGAGGGAATGAGGGCATCATGGTGTGAGGGCGTGACGACCACTTAGGCTATTATTAGTATAGATAAATCAAATAGGAAGAGGATATTGAAAATTCATATAACTTAAGGGTTTTTTAGTAAAAAAAATGGGCAAAGGATGTGAATAGGCAATTCACAAAACAGAAAACTCACAGAGCAAATAAACCTATATTACTTTGCTGAGTCTTTACTAGAAATTAGAGAAATGCTTAAGTAAATTAAAGTAACAATGAAATAAGACTTTATACATTTTAAGTTCACCTGATTTAGAAGAACATATAAAGGTTGAACCTTTTTTCATATGTTTATTGGCTGTATGTATGTCTTCTTGGGAGAGGTGTATTTTCAGGTCCTCTGCCCACTTTTTGGTTGGATCATTTATTTGTTTGCTGTTAAGTTTAACGAGTTCTTATATACTTTGGAAATTAAACTTTTGTCGGAGCTACTGTTTGTAAATATCATCTCCCATCTGGTTGGCTGCCTGTTTGTTTTGTTGTCCATTTCTTTTGCTTTGCAGGAGCTCTTCAGTTTGATATAGTCCCATTCATTTATTTTTGCCTTTACCTCTCTTGCCTTTGGGGTCAAGTCCATAAAATGTTATCTACCACCCAGGTCCATAAGTTTGGTACCTATATTTTATTCTATGTAACTTATAGTTCTGGTCTGATGTTTAAGTCTTTGATCCATTTTGAATGATTTTTTGTACATGGGGACAAACTGTAATACAGTTTCATTTGTTTACATGTGGCTTTCCAGTTTTCCCAGCACCACTTATTGAAGAGACTATCTTTATTCCAATATGCATTTCTGACTCCTTTGTGGAAAATTATCTGTCCACATGTGTAGTTTTATAGCTGGGCTCTCTATTTTGTTCCATTGATCTGTGTGTTTATTTCTCTGCCAATACTATGCTGTTTTGATTATCATAGCTCTGTAGTATAATTTTAAGTCAGGTAGCATGATACCTCCAGCTTCGTTCTTCCTTTTAAGGATTGCTTTGGCTATTCTGGGTCTTTTGTGGTTCCATACAAATCTGATGATTTCTCATTCTATTTCTTTAAATAATGATATTGGGATTTTGATGGGGATTGCATTAAATTTGTATATTGCTTTGGGTAATATGGCCTTTTTAACTATGTAAGGAAATGCAAATTAATACTACAATGATATACCACCTTATATCTGTTAGAGTGGCCATTATCAACAAGACAAGCAATAACAAGTGTTGGAGAGGTTGTGGAAAAAAGAAAACCTTCATTCACTGCAGGTGGGAATGTAGACTGGTACAACCACTATTGAAAGCAGTTTGGCAATTCCTCAAAAAATTAAGAATAGAGCTACCATATGACCCAACAGCCCCACTTCCGAAAAACTCTAAATTATTTATATGCAAGGATGTTTGCACCCCTATGTTCATTGCAGCATTATTCATGGTGGCCAAGACATGGAAACAGACATGTGATAGAGGACTGGATAAAGAATATGCCGTACATATACCCAATGGAATACTAGTCAGCCATAAGAAAGGGTGAAATAGGTCATTTAAAACAGCATGGATGGATTTTGAGAACATTATGCTAAGTGAAATAAGTCAGACAGAAAAAGCTAAGAACCATATGATTTCACTCATATGTGGGATATAAAACTGAAACTTATGACCACAAACAGCAGTATGGTGGTTGCTGGGGGTGGGTCTTAATATGAGGTGACAGGAGAAGATTTGACTATGGGTGGTGGGTGGACACATGGTGCTATATACAGACTTTGTAACTTAGAAATCTATACATGAAACCTATATGTTCTTGTTGACCTATGTCACCCCAATAAAATTTAATTTAAAAAACACAACAAAAATATAGGACACATAGAATGCAACACCATTTATGTACATTTTAAGCATGAAAATCAATACATTATTTTATTTATAGATTATATTTTAAAATTCATTTAAAAACATGAAAAGTAAGTAAACATACCAATATCAGAACAGTGATTGCCTTTGGGGAAGAAGGGATGTGAAGGAAACTGAAGAAGATTAAAGTTTTTAGCTACTTTTAAAAATGATTTGAAGCAAATATGGCAAACTGTCAACATATGTTATATCTATGTGTTTGCTACATTCTTCTTTTGTAGCTTTAAAAATTTTTAAGTATTTTTTAAATTTTAGTGATGGTTTTTCTAAAACCACTACATTTCCACATACTGGGAATGTGCCCGCAACCAAGGTACATGCCCTTGACCGGAATCGAACCTGGGACCCTTCAGTCCGCAGGCCAACGCTCTATCCAGTGAGCCAAACCAGTTAGGGCTACATTATTTTTTCTTCACTCAGATTTTTGTTTGGGCCAAACCAGACTCGCTAGGAGTAAGATAAATGATTTCAGAATAGTCCCATTCATTTATTTATCCCAGTCATTTTCATGAGTATGAGCAATATGGGTTATTTTTTATAATTTAACAGTAGACTCATTCTCCAAATAGAATGATAAATGATAGTCACCATTATTCAAAGCACCACTTCAGTTATTCATTGGTCATTCCCTTGTAGAGTAAATTCAAAATGGAGACAAATATTTTTAAAGACAACTTAATGTGCATTTGCAGCATACATAGACTTATAACTGCAAAACAGGAGAAATAAATCATTTGAAGCAATTTTGCAACAATATTTTATTTTTCCAGAAAAAGAAACTAACTAACTAGCTAACTGAAAAGAGAATATTGAGGACAGCTAATTTAAGAAAACTGAACAGGATTTTAGATATACATGTGGACATTTGGTATAAAAGTTTGGAGTCTAAATAAGTGCATTTCTTGCACAGTGGCTTTTGAGATTGCTTTTCAGAGAAAGTAAAAGGTATTTTCTTTAAATCATGGGATTATGAAACAGGATACATAAACTTTTTGTTTTGATAGTATTTTAATAACTCTATTACATTGAAATTTAAAATATATTTATAACAGCTTGGTGTCCAACAAAGTAAATACTGATATTTCTAGAGTGCAAAATAGACCTAAGAATTTAAATCTACTGTAAAATACAAATTATATATTTGCTTTACTAAGCCATAGTTTTCACAATGTACTTTCTAAAAAAGAAATTATGAGAATTTAAAAAAATATATTACTTTTACTTGTATTTTTTATTACAGTTTACATTCAATATTATCTTGTATTACTTTCAGGTGTACAGCATAAAGGGTAGACAATTATAAACTTTATTAGAGGCCTGATGCACAAAATTCGTGCAAGGGTCTTGGCCTTTGCAAGCTGCAGCAGCTTACCTCAGCCCTCGCAGCCCCTGTTCCATCAGGAAGGTCATCCGGAAGGACGTCCAGAAGTTCGTTTGGATGTCTGGTCTAATTAGCATATTATGCTTTTATTATTTTAGATAAAATCTTCCCCCTGATATTTTCAATACCACCTAGCACTATACATAGTTATTGCACTATTATCGGTTGTATTCCCTATGTTGTACTTTACATTCCCATGTCCATTTTGTAACTACCAATATGCACATCTCAATCCCTTGACCTTTTTTACCCAATTCCATAACCTTTTTCCTCTCTGGCAACATCAATCTGTTCTCTATTTATGAGTCTGTTTCAATTTTGTTTGTTCATTTATTTTGTTCTTTGGATTCCACATATAAATGAAATCATATGTTTTTTCTCTGGCTGACTTATTTCACTTAACATAATACCCTGTAGGTCCATCAATGTCAGAAGGGTAAAATTTTATTTCTTTTTATGGCCAACTAATACTCCATTGAATATATGTAACACAACTTTGTTACCCACTCATCTACTGATGGACACTTAGGTGTCTTCCAATTAAAAAATGCTCAATAAGTGTAAGAGTGCATATATTATTTTGCTTCAGATATAAAGCAGTTCCATTTTTAATTTTTTGAGGAACCTGAGGATGTTTTTAAATGTTAACTCTGGCATAGAGTTTGTACTTGCTTTTGGTAAAAAATTGCCATTACTAAAATTTCTCTAACTATGTTTATGGAGATATATGAAAGATATTTTAAAAACTAGCATCATAACAGGTTTTCTCCCTAGGGCTTTGTATCAAGTTTCAGGGTGTGGGGAAGAAGAGAAAGAATGATTGAGGCTGAGAACAAAATGAGTAAATGCACTATGCTATATTCAAAACTATGCTTTTCAATCTCAACTAACCACAGATAGATGGAGGTAACATTTCTTTCCCATAAGATGCAATTTCCTCAGAAAAATAAAATGGCCCAGTGGACCTATCTTTTTGGAAATGTATATAGTCAGCCCAAATACAATTTAATTTGATGGAATCCTTGTTATAAATTTGTAAAAAAGATAATATAGGAGTAAATATAGATAAAGAGTTCAATCTGGGAGAGGAGAAAGCAGGTTAATTATATATATACTAGAGGCCTGGTGCACAAAAATTTGTGCACTCGGGGGGGAAGGGGGTACCTCAGCCCGGCCTGTGCCCTCTCGCAGTCTGGGACCCCTCAGGAGATAATGACCTGCTGGCTTAGGCCTGCTCCTGGGTGGCAGAGGGCAGGCCCAATCCCTAGGTGCAGCCCCTGGTGGGGCTCAGAGCAGGGCTGATTGGGGAGTTGGGGCGCCGCCCCCTGTCATGCACAGAGCAGGGCGGATTGGGAGGTTGCGATGCCACCCTCAGTCATGCTCAGGATAGGGCTGATTGGGGGGTTGGGGCACCATCCCCTATCACACTCAAGGCAGGGTCAATGGGGAGGTTGCGGCTCCACCCCCTGTGATGCACAGAGCAGGGCCAATCAGGGGGTTGGAGCAGTGCCCCCCCTCCCCCCGTCACGTACAGAGCAGGGCCCATCAGGGGGTTGGGGAGCTCCCCCCTGTCACTCAGAGTAGGGCCGATAGGGGAGTTAGGGCACCGCCCCCTGTCACACACACAGCAGGGCGGATCAGGGGGTTGGGGGCGCCGCCCTCTATCACCCACAGAACAGGGCCGATCAGGGGGTTGGGGCGATGCCACTGTCACACTCAGGGCAGGGCCGATGGGGAGGTTATGGCTCTACCCTGTCACACACAGAGCAGGGCCCGTGGGGGGGGGGGGGGGGGGGTTGGGGCACCACCCCCTGTCACACACAGAGCAGGGCTGATCAGGGGGTTGGGACGCCACACCCTGTCATACACAGAGCCGCAGAGCGATCAGGGGGTTTAGGCGCTGCACCCTGTCATGCTGATCTGGTGCCAGGAGGCCTTGCGGCTCCGCTGATCCCGGTGCTGGGAGGCATATTACCCTTTTACTATATAGGATAGAGGCCTGGGGGCCGGCTGGTTTGCCCTGAAGGGTGTCCTGGATCAGGGTGGGGGTCCCTACTGGGGTGCCTGGCCAGTCTGGGTGAGGGGCTAAGGGCTGCTTTCAGGCTGGCGGGAAGCTCCCAACCACTCCTTTTTTTCTTTTTTTTTTTTTCTTCTGGGCCAGCTTTAGCTCTGGCTCTAGCTCTGAGGCTTCCGCTGCTGGTTTGTTTGCTGTTCTATAATTGAAACAATGTATAACTTCAGCTCTGAGATCCCAGCCGGCTATATTTGTTAGAATGTTTCAAACTGCCAGCTCAGAGGCCGGCAAGTCAGGCAGGAAACGTTGGAGTCTGCAGTCACTGGAGCAAGCAGGCCTCATGTTCGCTTCCAACTGCCTGGCTGCAGGCCGCCATCTTGGCTGACAGTTAATTTGCATAAGGATACGCTGATTAGCCAATGGGAAGGGTAGCGGTCGTACGCCAATTACCATTTTTCTCTTTTATTAGTGTAGACTAGAGGCCCGGTGCACGAAATTCGTGCACTGGGGATGGGTGGGGGGTCCCTTAGCCCAGCATGTGCCCTCTTGCAGTCCGGGACCCCTCCCTTGTTACTGCCCACCTGCTTGCTGCTTCCTACGGCTTGGCTTGCTGCTCCTTAGTGCTGCCACAAAGGCCTTGGGTCTGCTGGGAGCGGGGCCTGCGGGTTTGTGTCTCTGATACCCCCAGCAGCCCCAGCACCAAGGTGGTGGGCCTTGGGGCTGCTGGGTACAGGCCCCCCGTTGCATGTTTGTGTCTTCTATCAGGCCCCCAGCAGCCCCAGCAGCCCCAGCACCACCTAAATAACTTAAGGGAAACTTTATTTAGTCTTCTTTTAAAGGCAATCTAGTTTAAAAATGAGTTGCAGTTAAGACAGAACAAAGAACATGGTACTTAAGAGTGAGATAGACTGACAGAGGAGAGGCTGGGCACTGGTCAGGGGCTTATATGCCAACTGTTCTCCACCTGGGAAATGATGTAAAATCAGTTTCTTTAGTATTCTGCTTAATGGTCTTCTCCAGCACTGAGGTCAGAGGAGCCGCCTTCCAACCCTAGGCTACTTCTCAGAGTCGAAATTTTCGCCATAGGCCTCTGCCTAGGACAGGACCTCTGCAACCCCAGGGTGCATAAACACACAGGGCTTCCATCAGGCTCTGTCAATCCCGGGGTGGGAGGCCTCTCGGCTCCGCCGATCCTGGGGCGGGAGGCCTCTCGGCTCCGTTGATCCCAGGGCCGGGAGGCCCCTCGGCTCCGTTGATCCCGGAGGCCGGGAGGCCTCTCGGCTCCGTTGATCCCGGGGCCGGGAGGCCTCTCGGCTCCGTTGATCCCGGAGGCCGGGAGGCCTCTCGGCTCCGTTGATCCCAGAGGCCGGGAGGCCTCTCGGCTCCGCCGATCCTGGGGCCGGGAGGCCTCTCGGCTCCGCCGATCCAGGGGGCCGGGAGGCCTCTCGGCTCCGCCGATCCTGGGGGCCGGGAGGCCTCTCTGCTCCGCTAATCCCGGGGCCGGGAGGCCTCTCAGCTCTATTGATCCCGGGCCGGGAGGCCTCTCGGCTCTGTTGATTCTGGGCCGGGAGGCCTCTCGGCTCCGTTGATTCCCGGGCCGGGAGGCCTCTCGGCTCCGTTGATTCCGGGGCCGGGAGGCCTCTCGGCTCCTCCGATCCCGGGGCGGGAGGCCTCTCGGCTCCGCCGATCCCGGGGCCAGGAGGCCTCTCTGCTCCGCCGATCCCGGGGCCTGGAGGCCTCTTGGCTCCGCCGATCCTGGGGCCGGGAGGCCTCTTGGCTCTATTGATCCCGGGCCGGGAGGCCGGGAGGCTCCGTTGATTCCGGGCCGGGAGGCCTCTCGGCTCCGCCGATCCGGGCCTGGAGGCATCTCGGCTCTGCCGATGCTGGAGGCCGGGAGGCCTCTCGGCTCCGCCGATCCAGGAGGCCGGGAGGCCTCTCGGCTCCACCGATCCCGGGGCCGGGAGGCCTCTCGGCTCCCTTGATCCCGGGGCCGGGAGGATTCTAGGCTCCGCCGATCCCGGGGCCGGGAGGCCTCTCGGCTCCGCCGATCCCGGGGCCCGGAGGCCTCTCGGCTCCGCCGATCCCGGGGCCGGGAGGCCTCTCGGCTCCGCCGATCCCGGGCCGGGAGGCCTCTCGGCTCCGCTGAACCCCCGGCGGATGCCGCTCGGCTCCGCTGATCCCGTCCTGGCTGCCGCCGCCATCTTGGCTGACAGTTAATTTGCATATACTCACTGATTAGCCAATGAAAAGGGTAGTGGTCGTATGCCAATTACCATGTTTCTCTTTTATTAGTGTAGATATTTAAAAGCCCAGGGACCGTTACAGTGGAACGACTGAAATAACCAGAATAATTGGTTGCTATGACATGCAGTAGCCACCAGGGGGCAGATGTTCAATGAAGAAGCTACCCGCTGGTGTTCAGTGCGCTCCCACAGTGGGAGCACCGCTCAGCCAGAAGCCGGGCTCACAGCTGGTGAGGTAGTACAGCAGCAGTGTCAGGAGCCTCTCCTGACTCCACAGCAGTGCTAAGTGGCTAGCCAAGTGGTAAGGAGCAAGCAGGCGGGCAGTAAGGAGCGAGGAGGCGGGCAGTTAGGAGTGAGCAGGTGGGAGGTTAGGAGTGAGGGCTCCTGGATTGTGAGAGGGATTCCAACTGCTGGTTTAGGCCTGACTGGGCCTAAACTGGCATACGGACATCACCCAAGGGGTCCTGTATTGTGAGAGGGCGCAGGTCAAGCTGAAGGACATCCCCCCCCATGCATGAATTTCGTGCATCAAACCTCCAGTTTTAACATAAAATATTTAAATTAGTCATGCTTAGAGTGGTTCCAGATTGTTGCAGAGTAGGTGGAAACAACATAGACCTCCTACCAGCACCAAATTGTATTTCCAGATAAATTACAGAGAAATCAACCTGAATGACCAACTGAAAGACAGCTGAAAAGGAGTATAATATACAAGAATTTGCAGAAGAGGCTATATAGAGACAGGTAAGAAGGGCAGAGACTCAGTGAGGGCTGGCCCCTGTACCATGTGAGACTGTGGGGAAGTCAGAGAAATATCTCAGCAGCAAAAGTCCCCCATGATGGGAAGCGTTGATAGGAGGAATCGAAGATGGCGGCATAGGTAAACACCGGAGACTGCCGCCGTAACAACCACTTCAAAAATACAACTAAAAGTCAGAACGGACATCAACCAGAACCACAGGAAGGCTGGCTGAGGAGAGACTCTTCAACTAGAAGCAAAAACAACAGCATTCCGACGCACAGAGGAGGCGCAGTGTGGAAAATTTAAAGGTATGGTGGTGCGGTGGTGAGGTGGTGCGCGCGCAAAGCGGGCTGGTGGCTGAGGGCGCGGTTGTCGTTTTCACTCAGGAGTGAGTCTCAGACTCTGGGCTACAGATCCGGGCGAGTCTCTAGGGACCCAGACTCAAACGGGAGAAGCGGGACTGTCTGGCTACGGCCCCTCCGAGGTTTGCAGCGGTTGCTGGGACAGGACTGAGAGCGGCCATAGCTGCTCCCTCCCCCCGCCCTGCTGAGCCCGCCCCACCCAAACCCTGCGCACAGCCATTTGCCGATCGCCTCAGGCAAGGGCTGGACTAGCGCCTCCCCAGAAGACAGACGCTTTCCAAACAGCTGATTCCTACAGCCAGTCGGCCTGGTGGTCAAATCCCTCTAGTGTTATCTACAACAATTAAGGCTTGGCTAGAACAAGACTGCGCACAGAGACCACAAGGGGGTACACCAAGAAAGCATAAAAGATGCAGAGACAAAAAAACATGACAGAAATGGAGGATATGGAGCTAAGAATCGCAATTTTGAGGGCTTGCCATAAATTTGTGCAGAGCCTCATGAAAACTAATGAGACCCTCGATGCTACGATAAAGAAATTAGAAAGTAAGCATACACGGACTGAAATAAAGAATATTATACCCAATAGCAGACCAGAGGAGCACAAGAATCAAACCAAAGATTCGACAAAAAACACCCAATTGGAAAAGCAAAATGAAAAAAGAATCCGAAAGTGTGAAGATAGTGTAAGGAGCCTCTGGGACAGCTTTAAGCGGACTAATATCAGAATTATTGGAGTGCCAGAAGATGAGAGACAGCAAGATATTGAAAACCTATTTCAAGAAATAATGGCAGAAAACTTCCCCCATCTGGAGAAAGAAATGGACTTACAGGTCCAAGAAGCGCAGAGAACCCCAAACTAAAGGAATCCAAAGAGGACCACACCAAGACACATCATCATTAAAATGCCAAGAGCAAAAGACAAAGAGAAAATCTTAAAAGCAGCAAGAGAAAGAGGCTCAATTACCTACAAGGGAATACCCATACGACTGTCAGCTGATTTCTCAACAGAAACTTTGCAGGCCAGAAGGGAATGGCAAGAAATATTCAAAGTGCTGAATACCAAGAACCTACAACCAAGATTACTTTATCCAGCAAAGCTATCATTCAGAATTGAAGGTCAGATAAAGAGCTTCACAGATAAGGAAAAGCTAAAGGAGTTCACCACCGCCAAACCAGTATTATATGAAATGCTGAAAGGTATCCTTTAAGAAGAGGAAGAAGAAGAAAAAGGTAAAGATACAAATTATGAACAACAAACATGCATCTATCAACAAATGAATCTAAGAATCAAGTGAATAAATAACCTGATGTACAGAATGAACTGGTGATTATAATAGAATCAGGGACATAGAAAGGGAATAGACTGACTATTCTTGGGGGGAAAAGGGGTGTGGGAGATGCGGGAAGTGACTGGACTAAAATCATGCACCTATGGATGAACACAGTGGGTGGGGAGTGAGGGTGGAGGGTGGGGTGGGAGCTGGAAGGAGGGGAGTTATGGGGGGAAAAAAGAGGAACAAATGTAATAATCTGAACAATAAAGATTAAAAAAAAAAAAGTCCCCCGTGATGAGTGTAGGGTCTCAACCCCATGCCAGGACCCCCAACCTAAATCAGTGAGAAGTATGACTTCCTGGAAGATAAGGAAGTTTGCTAGAAACCAAGGTGCTCACTTAAAGAGCCAACCTCTTGGGCACTCACCCAAGGCTCTAGTAGAAAGAAGGTGACTAAGGGCACACTGGAGTAATAAAGGGAAACTCTAGGTTGCATGACCCAAGAAAGATCTGGAGGATCAATTACTGAGATCCCAGTCCTGAGCCAAATATTTCCCATACCAACATCAGGCACCATCTTCCCAGGATCAGGTCCTACTATTCTTACAGCATCAGCTTGGGTAGTCCATAAATCTAGTCCTCTAACTACTGGCAACACCACCATCCCAAGCTTGAGTCCAGGAGAAAGGTCTGTTGGCTACACCTAACAGAGACCTTTGGTCTGCTATTTTTCTGGAGACACTGTAGGTAAACACTCAGAAATTAATTGAGCTGTGTGGCTTTGTAATGGGGCAAGTCTTGCCTCCCATCTACAGGTTCAGCAGGCACCATCTCCAACAGGAAACTGTTTCAATCTGTTTTCCCCAAGTCCTGGTGGCCCTGCCCTGCTAAGCTCAGTTCCCTGGGGGAAGGGAATGCCTCCCAGAGCTGGAATATTCAAAGCTTGTCTTCACCAGATCCTCCAATTCAGGATTGACAGGCATGGCTGAGGAGCAATCTCAGTGGCTACCCCCCGTTGAGCTTGCTTCTGCAGTGGGGGTGGCTAGCTGCACCCAATCTGAACCTGTACTGTGTTTCCTATGGGAGGTAGAGTGGGAGACTCTGGCAGAGACTGAGTGATGGGACTCTGCAGTAGGGACCACATTCTCCCCATTGAGTGCCTGACCACACTGCTCTCAATAGGGGCCTCACTTGGTCCATTATTCTGACCTCAATGGCCCCCGTCTACCAAGCTTGTGCTCTGTGGAAGGGTCAATGGATCATGGCCATCTTTGGCCTACTCTATAGTGTTTCTTCAGAAGGCTCTGGATGAATCCCAGGAACCTACAGGGGGTAGAAGAGTAGCTGACAGATGGACACCGACAACAGGGAGCCTTGGACCTTTTATTGATTTATCCCCAGCTCAGAGCTGCAGGAAACTGACCCTTGTACACAGCTTGGCTCTTCCCATGCATACCCAGGCCCAATAGATGCAGCCACAAATGGATAATAGTGTGGTAGCTCCAGACAGGTAGTCAAAGGTTGGTTACACACAATATCTGACATCAACCTGCACTGGATTGCTGCCCAAGTGCATCTATAGCCAACACAACCAGTGGTGGTCTTCAGATCACACCAGAATTTCACCCAACTAGTCACACACACAGAATACCCAAAGGGAGAGCCCATCAGGCACCAAACCCTACTGGAAACAACTGCACCTTAGGGGGCAGCCCTTGAACAGTGACTCATACTTGGTGATTGAAGTGTATACTTATGGTCAGAGAGCCTGAGGGTTAACTCTGAATGGGCTAAAAGCATTTAAGACTCAACTACCACAAAACGGATCACATTATGCACTCAAGAAACATTTTTGGAGCACCTAGCCCAGATGATCTGAAAAAGTGTGCTAGTGAGTCCTATAAGAAACCTACATCAGAAAGCCCTCATAAAAACACACACACAAACAAAACAAACAAACAAAAAACCCTGGGAGACATAACAGATCAACCTAATACAAAGAGGAAAACAAAACTAGGCAGACAAACTGAGGAGAAAATAAATATACCCCCTCCCCAAAAGAGCAAAAGAAATTCCCAGAAAAAGAATTAAATAAAATGGAGGCAACCAAGATATCAGATGCAGAGTTTAACAATGGTTATAAGGAGAATCAGGAACTTTATGGGAAGAATGGATGATCTCAGTGAGAACATTAACAAAGAATTAGTAAACATTAAAAATTACATAGAAACCATAAAAAAGAACTAGTCAGAAATAAAGAATACAATATCAGAAATGAAGACTACACTAGAAGGAATTATCTGCAGGTTAGATGAAATGAAGAATTAAATTAGCAATTTAGAGGACAAGATCAAAGTAAGCACAAATCAAGCAGAACAACAAAACTAAAAGAGAATTTTTAAAAATGAGGAAAATCTAAGGGACCTTCAGATAATATCAAGTGTAACAAAATCCTTATCATAGGGGAATAGGTGTTCCAAGAGTAACAGAGTGAGCAAGGGATTGAAACCTGTTTAAAGAAATAATGACTTGCCAGGTGAGTGTGGCTCAGTGGTTGAGCATTGATCCATGAACCGGGAGGTTACCATTTGATTATGGTCCAGGCACATGCCCTGGATGTGGGCCCGATCCTCAGTAGGGGGCATGCAGGAGGCAGCCAATGGATGATTCTTTCTGATCATTGATCTCTCTCTCTCTTTCTCTCTCTCTCTCTTTCCCCTCTCCTCTCTCTGAAATCAATAAAAACATATATTTTTTTAAAAAAGAAGTAATGACTAAAAATTTTTGTAACTTGTTAAAGAAAAAAGCCAAATAAGTTAAGGAAGCAGTGCCCCAATCAAGATGAGCCCAAAAGCCCAGGCTGGATAGCTCAGTTGGTTAGAGCATCATCCTAATATGCCAAGATTGCAGGTTCAATGTCCAGTCAGGGCACATACCAGAAGCCAACAATTAATACACAAAAAAGTAGAAAAACAAATTAATATATGTCTCAAACTAAAAAAACAAACAAAACCCCGCCCCCCAAAACCCTCAAGATGAACCTAAAAAGACTCACACCAAGACACATAATAATAAAAATGGCAAAGGTTAAGATAAAGAGAGGCTTTTAAGAGCAACAAGAGAAAGACAGTGAGTTACTTACAAGGGAGCTCCCATAAGGCTATCAGCTTATTTCTCAACTGAAACACTATAGGCCAGAAGGGATTGAGTTGAAGTATTCAAAATAATGAAAAGCAAGGATCTGAAAAAAAAAAAAAAAAGAAAAGACTTTTCTATTCAGGAAGGCTATCATTCAAAATTGAAAAAAAAGAGCTTTCAAGACAAAAATAAAAATAAAAAAAGGCTTAAAAAGTTTATTACCACATAAATTGCAAGAAATGCTAAAGTGACTTTTGCAAGAAATGCTAAAGTGACTTTTGTTAGAATTAGAAGAAATATATATATATATATATATATATATATATATATATATAGAAAGAGGCACATAGGCATAAAGAATTAAAATGGCCATGAGTACTTATCAATCCTAACCTTAAATGTAAATGGATTAAATGTTTCAATAAAAAGTCATAGGGTAGCTGAATTGATTTTTTTTAAAAGCATGAATCTAATGGGAAAGAAAGGGGGGGACATATGTAATACTTTCAACAATAAAGATTGTTTTTATAAAAAGCTGTCTCATATATATGCTGTCTACAAGAAACTAATCTCAGAAAAAAAGACTCATTCAGGTTGAAAGCGAAGGGATGAAGAAAAGTTTCCAAGCAAATGTAAACAACAACAAAAAGTGGGGTTGCAAAATTTATATCTGACAAAATCGATTTCAAAATATAGGCTATAAAAGAGACAAAGAAGATTATCATATAATAATAAAGAGATTATTCCAAGAGGATATAACCCTGGTAAACATATATGCACCTAGTATAGGAGTATATATATATATATATATATATATATATATATATATATATATATTTAAATAATGGAGGACTGTAAGGGAGAGATATACAGCAATACAGTCCTAGAAAGGGACTTTAAAACTCCACTGACATCACTAGATAGATCTTCCAGACAAAAAATTAACAAGTAGATGTTAAGAGACAAAATGGCAGCCGAATAGGCAGACTTGTCCCGAGCTTTATCCTGGAGCAGATAGAAGGAGCAACTAAATTGAATAACATCCACCCAGAATTGGTGAAGTAGACACAGCTGGTGAGACAATTGCAGCCAGGAAGGGTAGAGGATGCCTGGAGAATGGTAAAATTAGGGATCTGGGCTGGAGAGAGTTACGAGACCTCTGAGCCCAGAGGGTCAGAAGGAAGCCTCACAGCACCAAGGCCACATCCCTTGGTGACAGGCATAACATCTGACTGTGGAAAGGAGGTCCACAGGGCTGCTGGTGGCAGGGGATTCTAGATCTAAGCCCACAGTCACGAGAGGCTGAGCCCAGAAGGAGCAGCCTGAACAACTGCCCAAGCCACGCCATACCGAGGGGAGAGAAACTCACAGTGGCACAGCTCTTTCTGCTCTTATTGGTCTTTGCTTTTATTCACTAAACCCAAGTTCATAGGACCTTTCAAATGCAAACTCTCACCCATGGCTGAGGTGCAGGTAGATCTGTGGACTTGTGGAGTCTGGGGAGTGGCTGGTGAGAAGAGCATGTCAAGGAGAGGTGACTGGGAGTCTGGCACTGAGACATACCTGACACTCCAGACCTAAGCAGCCATTTTCTCCTGAAGAGATATCCCCTCCCTGCAGTATCCAGACAATCAATACAGCCACACCCAAACTACACCCTGAGTGGTACAAAGGATACAAAAAAAAAATCTGAATAGTTCCTGAGAGCCCTCAGGGACTAGGCTGAAGAGAGGCCGTTTGGTCCTGGAAAGCCATACATCAACCTCCCTGAGGATAGCCCTGTCAGAAACAGCTGCTTGAGAGATTAATATTGAAAGCTGGCAGACAGGTTAAATGGTCAGATTGGTCCCGCCTACTGGCAGTCAAGGCTGTGGAGATAAACACAAACAGAGGAGCGGTGGATGCTTGGAACTTAAATACAGTGCTGACTATCTAACAGGAAACTGAGAAGTGGCAGACAGTACAGAAGAGTGGGATCTCAAACCAGCTCCGATGGGGCATTAAAACTTGGTGAAAATGAATGACACTTCACTTTTTTTTATTATTATTATTATTTTTTTTTATTTTTCGCTTAAAGTATTACAAAGGGTATTACATAAGTGTCCTTTTTTCCCCCCCGCCCTTGACAAACCCCTACCCTCCCTTACCCCCCAGTGTCTTATGTCCATTAGTTATGCTTATATGCATGCATACAAGTCCTTCGGTTGATCTCTTACTCCCCTCCCTCCTGCCCCCCAACTCTCTCTGGCCTTCCCACTGCAGTTTGACAATCAGTTTGAGGCAGCTCTGCCTCTGTATCTATTATTGTTCAAAAGTTTGTAATGGTCTTTATTATCCATGAATGAGTGAGATCATGTGGTATTTTTGCTTCATTGACTGGCTTGTTTCACTTAGCATAATGCTCTCCAGTTCCATCCATGATGTTGCAAATGGTAGGAGTTCCTTCTTTTTAACAGCAGCATAGTATTCCATCGTGTAGATGTACCACAGTTTTCTAATCCATTCATCTACTGATGGGCACTTAGGCTGTTTCCAGATCTTAGCTATGGTGAATTGTGCTGCTATGAACATCTGGTTACATATATCCTTTCTGATAGGTGTTTCTGGTTTCTTGGGATATATTCCTAGTAGTGGGATCACAGGGTCAAATGGGAGTTCCATTTCCAATTTTTTGAGGAACCTCCATACTGCCTTCCATAGTGGCTGCACCAGTCTGCATTCCCACCAGCAGTGCACGAGTGTTCCTTTTTCTCCACATCCTCTCCAGCACTTGTCGTTTGTTGATTTGTTGATGATGGCCATTCTGACAGGTGTGAGATGGTACCTCATTGTTGTTTTGATTTGCATCTCTCGGATGATTAGTGACTTTGAGCATGTTTTCATATGCCTCTTGGCTTTCTGAATGTCCTCTTTTGAAAGGTGTCTATTTAGATCCTTTGCCCATTTTTTGATTGGATTGTTTATCTTCTTTTTGTTAAGTTGTATGAGTTCCCTATAAATTTTGGAGATTAAGCCCTTATCAGATATGACGTTGGCAAATATGTTTTCCCAAGAGGTGGGTTTTCTTGTTGTTTTGTTGATGGTTTCTTTTGCTGTGCAGAAGCTTTTTATTTTGATGTAGTCCCATTTGTTCAGTTTCTCTTTAGTTTCAACTGCCCTAGGAGCTGTATCAGTGAAGAAATTGTTTTGGCATAAGTCTGAGATTTTGTTGCCTTTGTATTCTTCTAGAATTTTTATGGTTTCCTGTCGTACATTTAAGTCCTTTATCCATTTTGAGTTTATTCTTGTGTATGGTGTAAGTTGGTGGTCTAGTTTCATTTTCTTGCATATATCTGTCCAATTTTTCCAACACCATTTATTGAAGAGACTATCTTGGCTCCATTGTATGTTCATGCCTCCTTTGTCAAAAATTAATTGAGCATATTGGTTCGGGCTAATTTCTGGACTCTCTATTCTATTCCACTGGTCTATATGTCTGTTCTTGTGCCAGTACCAGGCAGTTTTGAGAACAGTGGCTTTGTAATACAGTTTGATATCTGGCATTGAGATCCCACCTACTTTGTTCTTTCTCAGGATCGCTGCAGCTATTCAGGGTCTTTTTTTATTCCAGATGAATTTTTGGAGAGTTCGTTCTAGATCTTTGAAGAAGGCCATTGGTATTTTAATGGGAAGTGCGTTGAATTTATAGATTGCTTTGGGTAGTATGGACATTTTAATGATGTTGATTCTACCAATCCACGAACATGGTATGTTCTTCCATCTGTTTATGTCTTCCTCTATCTCTTTTTTCAACGTCCTATAGTTTTCTGAGTAGAGGTCTTTAACCTCTTTAGTTAAGTTTATTCCTAGGTATCTTAATTTTTTTGGTGCGATGGTAAATGGGATTGTTTTTCTAATCTCTCTTTCTGAAAGTTCACTATTGGTGTATAGAAATGCCTCAGATTTCTTGGGGTTAATTTTGTATCCTGCTACATTGCCAAATTCATGTATTAAGTCTAGTAGCTTTTTGATGGAGTCTCTAGGGTTTTGTATGTATAATATCATGTCATCTGCAAATAAGGACAGTTTTACTTCCTCTTTTCCAATTTGGATGCCTTTTATTTCTTCTTCTTGCCTAATTGCAATGGCTAATACTTCCAGTACTATGTTGAACAGGAGTGGTGAGAGTGGGCATCCCTGTCTTGTTCCTGTTCTTAGGGGAAATGGTGTTAGTTTTTGACCATTGAGTATGATGTTGGCTGTGGGCTTGTCATATATGGCTTTTATTATGTTGAGGTATGATCCTTCTATTCCCACCTTTCTGAGAGTTTTTATCAAAAATGGGTGTTGGATTTTGTCGAATGCTTTTTCTGCATCAATTGATATGACCATGTGGTTTTTTTCTTTCAATTTGTTTATGTGATGTATTACATTTATTGATTTACGGATGTTGTACCATCCTTGCATCTCTGGGACAAATCCTACTTGGTCATGGTGTATGATCCTTCTGATGTACTGCTGGATCCGATTTGCTAAGATTTTGTTGAGGATTTTGGCATCTATGTTCATTAGGGATATTGGCCTGTAATTCTCTTTCATTGTGATGTCTTTACCTGGTTTTGGTATTAGGGTGATGCTGGCTTCATAGAATGAGCTTGGAAGTGTTCCTTCCTCTTGAATTTTTTGTAGTAGTCTGAGGAGGGTAGGTTTTAGTTCTTCCTTGAATGTTTGGTAGAACTCCCCTGTGAAGCCGTCTGGCCCTGGGCTTTTGTTTGCTGGAAGCTTTCTGATGACTGCTTCAATTTCTTCCATAGTTATTGGCCTATTGAGGTTTTTAGATTCTTCCTGATTGAGTTTTGGAATGTTGTATTTTTCTAGGAATTTGTCCATTTCCTCCAGGTTGTCTTGTTTGTTGGAGTAGAGTTGCCCGTAGTATTGTTTAACAATCATTTGTATTTCTGTGAGGTCTGTTGTTATTTCGCCTCTATCATTTCTGATTTGGTTTATTTGGGACCTTTCTCTTTGCTTCTTGGTGAGCCTGGCGAGGGGTTTGTCAATCTTGTTTATCCTTTCAAAGAACCAGCTCTTGGTTTCATTGATTTTCTGTATTGTTTTTTTGGTCTCTATGTCATTGATTTCTGCTCTAATCTTTATTATCTCCTTCCTTCTGCTCACTCTGGGCTTTTCTTGTTGCTCTCTTTCTAATTCTGTGAGTTGTAGAGTTAGATGATTAACTACCATTTTTTCTTGTTTTTTGAGATAGGCCTGTAGAGCTATAAACTTCCCTCTCAGGACTGCTTTCATTGTGTCCCAGAGGTTTTGGATTGTTGTGTTTTCATTGTCATTAGTGTCCAGGATGTTTTTAATATCTTCTTTGATGTCATTGGTAACCCAATCAATATTTAATAACATGCTATTCAGCTTCCAAGTGTTTGAGTATTTTGGGTTGTTTTTATTGTAGTTTATTTCTAACATTATGCCATCGTGGTCTGAGAAGATGCTTTTTATGATCTCAATCTTCTTGAATTTGTGGAGACTTTGCTTGTGACCCAATATGTGGTCTATTTTTGAATATGTCCCAAGAGCACCTGAGAGGAATGTATATTCCGCAGCTGTGGGGTGTAGTGTTATGAAGATGTCATTAAGTCCATCTGATCTAGTGAGTCATTTAGGATTGCTGTTTCTTTGCTGATTGTTTGTCTAGCAGATTTATCCAGTGATGTCAGTGGTGTATTAAAGTCCCCTACTATGATTGTGTTATTGTCGATATCTCCCCTGATATCTTCCAGAAGTTTTCTTATGTATGTGGGTGCTCCTGCATTGGGTGCATATATGTATACCAGGGTTATATCTTCTTGTTGTATTGATCCCTTTAGTATTATGAAGTGGCCTTCCTTATCTCTGGTTATGGCCTTCACTTTGAGATGTATTTTGTCAGATATAAGTATTGCTACCCCAGCTTTCTTTTCCTTTCCATTTGCGTGAAAGATATTTTTCCATCCCTTCACTTTCAGTCTGTGTGAGTCCTTTCCAATGAGGTGGGTCTCTTGTAGACAGCAGATGTATGGGTCATGTTTTTTTATCCATTCAGCCACTCGATGTCTTTTATTTGGAGCATTTAGTCCATTCACATTTAAAGTTATTATTGAAAGGTACTTGTTTGTAGCCATTTCTTTTTGTGTGTGTGTGTGTGTGGCTGTTTTCTTTCTGAGCTTGATATTTCTTCTTTTACACCAGACCCTTTAGCATTTCTTGCATGGCTGGCTTGGTGGTGATAAACTCCCTTAGCCCTTTTTTGTCTGTGAAGCTTCTTATTTCCCCTTCAATTTTGAATGATAGCCTTGCTGGATAGAGTATTCTTGGATTCAGTCCTTTGCTTTGCATCACTTTGTAGATTTCCGTCCATTCTTTTCTGGCCTGATGTGTTTCTGTTGAGAAATCATTTGATAATCTAATGGGAGATCCCTTGTATGTTACTTTCCGTCTCTCTCTTGCAGCCTGTAAGATTCTCTCTTTATCCTGAACATTTGCCATGGTAATTATGATGTGTCTTGGTGTGGGTCTTTTCGGGTTCACCTTGTTTGGAACTCTCTGGGCTTGTGTGACTTTTTTCTTCCCCACCTCAGGGAAGTTTTCTGATATTATTTCTTCGAATAGGTTTTCTAATCCATGTTCATCTTTCTGTTGTTCTGGCACCCCTATTATTCGTATGTTGCTTCGTTTCATGCTGTCCCAAAGTTCCCTTAGGCTCTCCTCCTGTCTTTTAATTTTTTTCTCCATTTGCAGTACAGTTTGAGTGTGTTTTGCTTCCTTGTCTTCTAATTCACTGATTCGGTCCTCCGCTTCTCCCAGTCTACTGTTGATACTTTCAATGGTGTTTTTTATTGCAGCTATGTCGCACTTCATTTCTTCTTGGGACTTACTTAAGTTGTTGATTTTTTCATCTGTTTCTTCTAGCTTCTTGCATACGTAGTTGAGTTTTTCATCCGTTTCTTCTTGCTTCTTGAACATCCTGTGCATGTACTCTAGGAACCTTATTCTGAATTCTTTTTCCGTCATGTTGCATATCTCTGTCTCACTTAGCTGCTTTTCTGGAGAGTCCTCCTTTTCTTTTCTTTGGGGGTTTCTTTGTCTACCCATGTTTGATCTCACTGACATTACTAGTTGTTGAATCGTTCAGTGGCTGGACCCTGAGTGACAGTGGCTGCTCCCTGGGTGGCAGTGGCTCCTCGGTCTGTGGTTGCTCCTTGGGCGGTTGTGGTAGCAGCGGCTCCTCTGTTGATAGCAAGGCCTCTGATGGGTGCTGTTCACAGTTGTGGTGGCTCTTCTGGCTGGTGGAGGGAGGCTTCAGACGCAGCAACTGTTCCCCAGACAGAGCGTGTGGTGATCAGGATGCCGCTGTTGCTTGAATCTTTCTGTGGAGGGGTGCAGGTCTCCCCTTGGCTCTTGCAGTCACGCTGTTTGCGAATCGTTGCCTCCGGGTTAGTAGCCGCCGGGTTAGTAGCCGATCTCTGGATGCCGGTAAATGCTGCCTGAGATGGCGCGGTCTCGCCGCTGCGCTGGCGCCCAGAGGGAGGTTTCAGCCTCAATCTCTAACCATCTGCATTTTTTAGGAGTTTTCTGTCTTTCCTGGCTGCAGACTGTCTCTCAGCTGAACCTCCCCAGCTTGATCGGGCTGATTGTTACCCGTTTCAGCTGCTCGCCCCTATCTGGTCCGGGACAAAGCACCAACACGTCCGTCTAAGCCTCTGCCATTTTCTCCTCCCCTCAAATACAAACTTTCACCCATGGCTGAGGTGCAGGTGGAGGTGTGGACTTGTGGAGTCTGGGGAGAGGCTGGAAAGGAGAGCAGGTTGGGAAGAGATGGTCGGCAAGACTCAGCCTCTATAGATTCTTCCCCCACAATCTTTTCTGGGTGTATGTTGTTTCCATGGTTTATCTGTTTGTTCTGTGGAGTTTTTTCCCATATATATTTTTTTTCCTTTTCCTTCCTTTTCTTTTCTCTTTTACCATTTTTTCTTTCATTGATATCATTTGTGCTCTTTTTTCTCTCCCCTAATTCTCTTTTCTCTGGTGGTCATTTATTTTGGGGTTATCGGTGTCATGAGTACATTTGTGTTTTGTTCCTTTTGTGTCATGTCTTGTCAGGTTGCATTTTGTCCTGTTTGGTCAAAGTGGTAGAGAGTGAGCCACATAACAAGACAGCCAGAGAGGAGATTCCATCCTCGAATGAGTCAATAACACTCCAGACCCAACTACAGGGGCAGGAAGTTGGTGGCCAGGAGGACAGCAGTGAGGAAGAGAGTGTGAGTGAGTGAGGGAGTGTGTGGACATGTGGTATGTGTGTGTGTGTAAGTGATTGAGGGACAGTTAGATACCGCAGGACCTTCAAGGGCTGGTGGACCAGACTTGCCTAGCCAGGCAGCCTCTGCTACCATTGCAAGGAGTCCCAGGGTGGCCAGCTCTACTATAGAGGCCACACTATATTGAAGGAGAGAGCTGCTGTGACTGGGAGACCAGCATCACATAGTGCCCTCAAACGCCACCTGGGACTCTACAGCCACCCCCACCAGGGACCTGCTGCCTCAACTACACTCTTATGGACACTGAGACTCCAAACTCCCTGGCCACGAGATCCTGAGGGTTCCAAAGTGCGCTCTCCTCTGGCTGGTGTGATGCATTGGCTCAGGGGATGACAAACACATGAGCAATAGCAACATGAGCAGCCCACCCCCATCCGAGGAGCTGTAGCCATGCAAGGAACCAGTCCCCGTCCAAGGAGCAGCAGCTGTGCACAACCTGCCCCCATCCAAGGAGCAGCAGACTCGCAAGTGGCCCACCCCCATCCAAGGAACACCTGATGTGCAAGCAGCCAGCCCCCATCCAAGGAGCAGCAGCCATGCAAGCAGCCCACCCCCATCTGAGATCAGCAACTGCCCAAGCAACCAACCCCCCCGCCCCCACTGGAGAAAGCACAACTGCTGTGAGCAGCCACGCAAGAGGTGCCCAACTGAGGAACCACTGTCAACTGAGGACTAGCTGCGAAGGCAACCATGCATGGAGCAGCCACTGCCCAAGTAGCCACTGCTGCCCAAGAAGCAGCCCCCACATGACTTGAAACCTAGATCATTTGGTGAGAGCAAAAATGGGGAGACAAAGAAACCCCCAAAGGAAAGAAAAAGAGAAATCACCAGAAAAGGAGCTAAGTGAAATGGAGGCATGCAATATGTCAGAAAAAGAATTCAGACTAAGGGTCATACAGTTTGTAACTGGATGGATGATAAAATCAATAACTTCTGTAAGAATCAAGAGAAAATAAAGAGTGATATAGAATAAAAACACTATGGAAAATTTCAACAGAAGACTAAGAGAAGTGGAGAACGACATTTGCAAATGAGAAGACAGGGCAGCAAAACAAACACAAACTGAACTGCAACTGGAGAAAAAAATTAAAAGACAGGAAGAGAGCTTAACAGAGCTTTGGGAAGACATGAAATGAAGAAACATACAAATAATAGGGGTGCCAGAATGACAAGAAGAGGAACGAGGGTTAGAGAACCTATTTGAAGAAATCATGTCAGAAAACTTCCCCTGACTTGGGGAAGAAAAAATTCACAGAAGCACAGAGAGACCCAAACAAGAGGAACCCAAAAATACCCACATAAAGACACGTCATAATTATGATGGCAAACATTCAGGACAAAGAGAGAATCTTAAAGGCTGCAAGAGAGAGACAAAAAGTTATGTACAAGGGATCTCCCATTAGATTATCAAATGATTGCTCAACAGAAACATGTCAGGCCAGAAAGGAATGGAAGGAAGTATACAGAGTGATTCAAAGCAAGGGACTGACTCCAAGAATACACTATTCAGCAAGGCTATTATTCAAAAATTGAAGGGGAAATAAGGAGTTTCATGGACAAAAAAAAAAAGGCTAAGGGGGTTTATCACTTTTAAGCCAGCAATGCAAGAAATGCTAAAGGGACAGTTGTGAAAAGAATAAATAAAAAGGGAAGAAGGAAAACAAGCACAAAATATAAAAATGGTTATAAACAAGTACCTATCAACAATAACTTTAAAAGTAAATAGACTAAATGCTCCAATCAAAACACATTGAGTGTCTGAATGGATAAAAAAAAAAACACGACCTATATATATGCTATCTACAAGAGAGAACCTCAGAACAAGGGACTCACACAGACTGAAAGTGAAGGGATAGAAAAATATCTTTCAGGCAAAAGGAAATAAAAAAAAGCTGGGGTAGCAATACTTATATATGACATAGTAGACCTCCAAATGAAAGCCATAACAAGAGATAAGGAAGGCCACTTCATAATAATAGAGGGATTAATACAACAAGCGGATATAACCCTGATAAACATATATGCACCCAATGCAGGAGTACCCAAATACATAAAAAAAAAAACTCCTGGAATATATCAAGGGAGAGATTGACAACAACACAATCTTACTAGGAGACTATAATACCCCACTGACATCACTGGATAAATCCTCTAGATAAAAAATCAGCAATGAAACAGCAATCCTAAATGACTCACTAGATCAGATGGACTTAATTGATATCTTCAGAACATTTCACCCCAAAGGCACGGAATATACATTTTTCTCACGTGCACATAGGACATTTTCAAAGATAGAGCACATATTGGGTCATAGATAAAGTTTCTCCAAATTCAAGACAATTTAAATAATATCAAGCATCTTCTCAGACCACAATGGCATAATATTAGAAATAAATTATAATAAAAACAATCAAAAATTCAAACACTTGGAAGCTGAATAGCATGCTATCAAACAATGATTCGGTTATCAAGGAGATCAAAGAAGAAATTAAAAACATCCAGGAAATGAATGACAATGAAAGCACAACAATCCAAAATCTATGGGGCACAATGAAAGCAGTCCTGAGAGGGAAGTTTATAGCTCTACAGGCCTCCCTCAAAAAACAAGAAGAAATGGCCGAAACCAGTTTGGCTCAGTGGATAGAGCATTGGCCTGCGGACTGAAAAGTCCCAGGTTCAATTCCGGTCAAGGGCATGTACCTGGGTTGCGGGCACATCCCCAGTAGGAGATGTGCAGGAGGTGGCTGATCGATGTTTCTCTCTCATCGATGTTTCTAACTCTCTATATCTCTCCCTTCCTCCCTGTAAAAAATCAATAAAATGTATTTTTAAAGAAAAGAAGAAATGGTAGTAAATTATCTAACTCTACAACTTAAACAATTAGAAAGAGAACAACAAGAAAAGCCCAGAGTGAGAAGAAGGAAGGAGATAATAAAGATTAGAGCAGAAACAAATGACATGGAGATAAATAAATAAATAAATAAATAATTAAATAAATAAAAAGATCAATGAAACCAGGAGCTGGTTCTTTGAAAGGATAAACAAGATTGATGAAACTCTTGCCAAGCTCATCAAGAAGCAAAGAGAGAGGACTCAAATAAACAAAATCAGGAATGAAAGAGGTCAAATAATCACAGACCCCAGAGGAATACAAAGGTTTGTAAAAAAATCCTATGATCAACTCTATTCCAACAAACTAGACAACCTAGAGGAAATGAAAATATTCCTAGAAAAATACTACCTTCCAAAATTCAATCAGGATGAATCTAAAAATCTCAATACGATGTTAACTATGGAAGAAATTGAAGCAGTTGTCAAAGAGGTTCCAAAGCTAGGGAGCAGCCATCTTCACGGGGGAGTTTTACCATACATTTAAGAAGAACTAAAACCTATCATTCTCAGACTATTCCAAAAAATTCAAGAGGAAGGCATACTTCCAAGCTCATTCTATGAAGCCAGCATTACCCTAAATCCCAAAACCAGATAAAGACAAAATAATGAAAGAGAATTACAGGCCAATATCTCTCATGATGCCAAAATCCTCAACAAAATTCTAGCAAATCGGATCCAGCATTACATTAGAAAGATCATGTACAATGACCAAGTAGGATTTATCTCAGGGATGCAAGGATGGCACACTATCTGCAAATCAATAAATTTGACATATCACATAAACAAATTGAGAGATAAACGTCACATAGTCATATCAATTGATGCAGAAAAAGCATTTGACATAATCCAACAACCTTTCTTGATAAAAACCCTCAGCAAAGTGGGAATAGAGGGATCATACCTCAACATAATAAAAGCCTTATATCACAAACCTACAGCAAACATCATACTCAATGGGCAAAAACTAAAACCATTTCCCTTAAGAACAGAAACAAGACAGGGATGCCCACCTTCACCACTCTTGTGAAACATAGTACTGGAAGTGATGGCCATAGTGATTACAAAAGAAGAAGAAATAAAAGGTATACAAATTGGAAAAGAGAAGGAAAACAGGCATTATTCACAGATGACATGATACTATACTTAGAAAACCCTAAGGACTCCATCAAAAAATTATTAGACTTATTAAATGAATTTGGCAATGTAGCAGGATACAAAATTAATGCCAAGAAATCTATGGCATTTCTACACACCAATAATGAACTTACAGAAAGAGAAATTTAAAAAAATCCCATTACCATTGCACCAAAAAATTATGACACCTAGGAATAAACTTAACTAAGGAGGTAAAAGACCTGCACTCAGAAAAATACAGGACACTGAAAAACAGAGATAGACGAAGACATAAACAGATGGAAGAACATACCGTATTCATGGATTGATAGAATCAACATCATTAAAATATCCATACTACCTAAAGCAATCTATAGATTCAAGGCAGTCCTCATTAAAATACCAATGGCATATTTCACAGAATTGGAACAAACTCTTCAAAAATTCATCTGGAAGAAAAAAAAAGACCCCCAAATAGCTGCAGCAATCCTGAGAAAGAGAACAGAGTATGAGGGATCTCAATACCAGATATCAAGCTGTATTACAAAGCCACTCTTCTCAAAACTGCCTGGTACTGGCACAAGAATAGACATATAGACCAATGGAATAGAATAGAGAACCCAGAAATTGACCCAAACCACTATGCTCAATTAATATTTGACAAAGGAGGCAAGAGCATACAATGGAGTCAAGACAGTCTCTTCAATAAATGGAGTTGGGAAAATTGGACAGATACATGCAAAAAAATAAATGAAACTAGACCACCAAGTTACACCTTGTGGGGCGCCTCGGACTAATGAAAGGACAGGGTCCTCTCATTGCCACGTGCAAGTCCTAGCTGGAGAGCAGGGCCCTCCCAGAACAATCATAGCCAACAGCTGTGGTTGTAAGCTTGAACCTTTCTTTGGTCCTAACACGTAGCCCCACGTGCCTTGTGATAGAGTTTGGGTGCATGTAGTTAAGTGAGGATGAAACTCACGAGAATGCTGTAAACAACTTGATCACGCCCCTACTTTGCCTCATGGCATCTGCTATAAAATAAAGACACGGCTTGTGGGCGCTGGCGCTGTCTCCTCATCAGGCCCCCTTGGCTGTGCTGGCGCATAACAACACCTTACACAAAAATAAACTCAAAATGGATAAAGGACCTAAATGTAAGATGGGAACCCATAAAAATATTCAAGAAATCCACAGGCAGCAAAATCTCAGACATATGCCAAAGTAATATCTTTAACGATACAGCTCCAAGGGCAATGGGAACTAAAAAAGAAAAGAAACAAATTGGACTACATCAAAATAAAAAGCTTCTGCTCAGCAAAAGAAACCATCGACAAAACAACAAGAAAGCCCACTGCATGGGATAACATATTTGCCAATGATAAGGGTTTAATCTCCAAAATTTTCAGAGAACTCATGCAACTTAACAAAAGGAAGATAAATGATCCAATCGAAAAATGGGCAAAGGACCTATGTAGACACTTTCTGAAAGAGGACATACATAAGGCTGAGAAACATATGAAAACATGCTCAAAGTCACTAATCATCTGAGAGATGCAAATCAAAAGAACAATGAGATACCACCTCACACCTGTCAGAATGGCTGTCATCAACAAATCAACAAAAAACAAGTGCAGGCGAGGATGTAGAGAAAAAGGAACCCTCGTGCACTGCTGGTGGGAATGCAGACTGGTACAGCCACTGTGGAGAACAGTATGGAGTTTCCTCAAAAAGTTAAAAATGGCACTCCAGTTTGACCCAGTAATCCCACTGCTAAGACTATATCCCAAGAAACCAGAAATACCAATCAGAAAAGATATATGCACCCCTATGTTCATAGCAGCACAATTTACCATAGCTAAGATTTGGAAACAGCCTAAGTGCCCATCAGCAGATGAGTGGATTAGAAAACTGTGGTACATCTACACAATGGAATACTATACTGCTATAAAAAGAAGGAACTTTTGTCATTTGCAACAGCATGGATGGAACTTTAGAGCATTATGCTAAGCGAAATAAGCCAGTCAGAGAAAGCTAAATATCACATGATCTCGCTCATTTGTGGATTATAATGAACAACATAAACTGATGAACAGAAACAGATCCAGAGACAGAGAAGCATTGGTCAGACCGTCAAACCTCAGAAGGAAGGCAGGGGAGGGTTGGGAAAGGGAGAGAGATCAACCAAAGGACTTGTATGCATGCATATAAGCATAACCAATTGACACAGATACTAGGAGGGTGAGGGCATGAGCCAGGAGTATAGGAGGACAATGGGCAGATAAGGACACATATGTAATTCCTTAATCAATAAAGAAAAAAGATGAGAGAAACATCAACGATGAGAGAGAATCACTGATCAGTTGCCTCTTGCCCGCCCTTTACTGAGGATTGAGCCTGCAATCTAGGCATATGCCGTGACCCGAATGGAACCAGTGACTTCTGGTTCCTGGGTCGATGCTCAACCACTGAGCCACACCAGCTGGGCAACACAGTTTTATAGATTCAACTAAATTAAAATAAAATAGAATTGTTATAAATTAGATATCAGTTGCCTAGAATGCTCAGTGCTAAAGTTCAGGTGAGTTTTAAATATATATTTTATTGATTTTTTACAGAGAGGAAGGGAGAGAGATAGAGAGTTAGAAACATCGATAAGAGAGAAACATCGATCAGCTGCCTCCTGCACACTCCCCACCGGGGATATGCCTGCAACCCAGGTACATGCCCTTGACCGGAATCGAACCTGGGACCCCTCAGTCCGCAGGCCGACGCTCTATCCACTGAGCCAAACCGGTTTTGGCCCAGGTGAGTTTTATTATTTATATTACATATCTGTATTATTGAGTGTCATCGTGCAACAAACTAATGGATATTTGGGTCAAAAATTATAAAATATCATGGTAAATGATTCTGTATGTAAATGTTTAATTCATATGTTATAATATACACAATGAATTCTAGATATTACACCTAGTTATATATGAGAATCAAATATTTTACATGTGAATCATCGTTGAAGAATTTTGGAGCTTCAAGAACGTTTACAGATGGTCTATGTAATAATGTTTTTTGCAAGTAAGTTACAGACTAGTCCATTGGTTCTTTCAAGGCTACTTAGCAACTTGTTTATAGAAATTGGGAATCAAGCCAAAGGTATAGATTGCCTCATTCAGACTCTCTTCACTCATTTATTACTTACTTCTGAAATTTTACTGCTGTTATCACAGACTAAATTAGCTTCATTGTATAAGCAAAGAGGATTGAGTAAAAATGTTTACCTTGTCTTAGTTGAAGATTAAAATGGTCATATCTGTGAATACATTATGAATTATGTACATATATTATTTGATCTTAGCTAGGGAGAGAATAAAGTTAGAAATAGATCCGTGGTTTCTTGACTCTTAGTTTAGGTACATTAGCCATTAAACCTCTATTGACTGTACTGAGATTTTACAGCTTATATCAGCAATTAAATTTGTATGACTTTATAGGCATACAAAGCAAATAAGATAATTTTATTTACCTCATCTGTTTTTTCTCAAGGGCTATTATATTGGCAAACAAATTGTGAATATGTACTTAAATATGCAAGATAGTGTGAATAGGGTGAAATATCATGGTTTATAAAAATGTTCTTTTGCATTTCTTTCTATTAAAAAAATTAACAAGTAGACCGCGACCTTAAATGATACACTAGATCAGATGGATTTAACTTGTATTTAAAGAACATTTCATCCCAAAGATGGAGACTATACATTTTTCTCACATGCACATGGAAAATTCTAAAAGACAGAACACATGTTAAGACAGAAAAAAGTCTTACAAGTTCAAGAATATTGAAATAATATCAAGCATTTTCTTAGATCACAATAACATGACGCTAGAAATCAACTGCAATAAAAAAAATTAAATACCTAGAGGCTTAATAGTATATTCTTAAACAATGACTCTGTTACCAATGAGATCAAAGAAGCAATAAAAAACTTCCTGAAAAAAAGAATGAAAATGAACACATAACAAAACAACATCTACGGGACACAACAAATGCAGTTCTGAGAAGGAAGTTCATAGTATTACAAACCTACCTCAAGAAACAAGAAAGAGGGAAAATAAATTAACACTACAATTAAAAGAATTAGAAAGAGAATAACAAGAAAAGCACAGAGGAAGTAGAAGAAAGGAAATAATAAAGATCACTGTGGAAATAAATGACATAGAGACTAAAAAAACGATACAAAAGCTCAATGAAACCAATAGCTGTTTTGTTTTGTATTTTTAAGAAAAACAATACTGATGAACCTTTAACCAGACTGATCAATAAAAAGGGGACGACCCAAGTAAATAAAATCATAAATAAAAGAGGCAAAGTATCAGCTGACACTACAGAAATACAAAGGATTGCAAGAAAATACTATGAAGATCTATACCCCAAAAAACTAGGCAAAATGTACAAATACCTGGAAAAATACAATCTCCCAAAACTCAACCAGGGGAAATCAGAACACCTGACTAGGCCAATAACAACTAATGAAATTGAAAGAGTAATAAAAACAAAACAAAACAAAACAAAAAAACACAAAACTTCCAGCAAAAAAAGTCCCGGACCTGATGGATTTACAGGCAAGTTTTAACAAACGTTTAAAGAAGAACTAACATTTATCCTCATCAAAATATCCCCCAAAAAATTGAAGAGGAAGGAAGACGTCCAAGCTCTTATGGGAGGCCAACACTATCCTAATTCCAAAACCAGATAAAGTCACTACAAAAAAAAAAAAAGAAAGAAAGAAAATTACAGGCCAATTTACCCTGATGAACATTGATGCTAAAAATTCTCAATAAAATATTAGCAAATTGGGTCCAGCAATACATTAAAAAAATCATAAACTGGGGATGCAAGGCTCATACAATACTTGCAAATAAATAAATAAATATGATATATCACATAAACAAAATTAAGGATAAAAATCACATGGTTATATCAATAAGCACAGAAAAAAACATTTGATAAAATCAAGGACCCATTTATTATAAAAACTCTTAGCAAAGTGGAAATAGAGAGAACATATCTCAACATCATAACGGCCATATAACACAAACCTACAACCAACATCACACTTGATGGGCAAAAACTAAAACTGTTTCCCTTAAAATAAAGAACAAGACAAGGATATCCACTTTTACCACTCTTATTCAACATAGTACTAGAAGTTCTAGCCACTGCAATCAGACAAGAAGAAGAAATAAAAAACGTCCCAATTAACAAGGAAGAAGTAAAACTGTCATTATTTAAAGATGACATGATACAGTTATAGATAAGCCTAAGACTCCAACAGAAAAAACTACTAGAACTGATAAATGACTTCAGAAAAATAGGACACAAAATTAATATTTAGAGAACAGTAGCATTTGTATACACCAATAATGAACTATTAGAAAGATAACTTTAGATATAACTCCGTTTACTGTTGCAACAACAACAACAACAACAAAAAATAAGGTACCTAGGAATAAATTTAACCAAGAAGGAAAAGGAAAATTATAGAATACTGAAGAAGGAAATTGAGGAAGATACAAATAAGTGGAAGCACTTAGCTTATCCATTGATAGGAAGAATTAATATAATTAAAATATCCATACTACAACAAACTATCTACAGATTCAATGCATTTCCTATTAAAATACCAATAGCATATCTCAAAGAACTAGAATAAATATTCCAAAAAGTGTTATGTAACCTCAAAAGACCCCAAGGAGCCTCATCAATGTTGAAAAAGAACATAGCTGGAGGTGTCACACTACCAGATATCAAACTGTATTACAAAGCCATAGTAATCAGACCAGCCTGGTACTGGCACAAGAACAAGCATATAGATCAATGGAAGAGAATAAAAACCCCAGAAATCAACCCAAACCATTATGCTCAATTAATTTTTGACAAAGTAGGCCAGAACACACAATGGGGTCAAGACAGTCTATTCAATAAATTGAGTTGGGAAAATTGAATGATTACATGCAAAAAGTGAAACTAGACCACCTATTTACACCATACACAAGAATAAACTAAAAATAAAGACTTCAATGTATGTCATGAAAACCATAAAATTCCTGAAAATAACACAGGCAATAAAATCTCTGACATTTCTTGTAGCAATATTTTTATATATCCCCTCAAGCAAGAGAAACGTAAGAAAAATAAACAAATAGGACTACATCAAACTAAAAAGATTTGCACAGCAAAAGAAACCATCAATGGCATGACAAGACAGCTCATTGAATGGGAGAACATATTTGCGAATGATACATCTGATAAGGGGTTAATTTCCAAAATATTTAAATAACATACAACTAAAAACAATCCAATTAAAAATGGTCAAAGGACCTGAATAGAAACTTCTGCAAAGAGTAAAAACAGATGGCCAACAGACATATGAAAAGGCGTCACTAATCATCAGAGAGATGCAAATTAAAATCACAATGAGATATCACCTCATGCCTGTCAGAATGGCTATGATCAATAAATCAACAAACAATCAGTGTTGGAAAGGTTGTGGATAAGAGGGAAGCCTCGTGCATTGTTAGTAGAAATGCAGAATGGTGCCACTGTGGAAAATAGTATGGAATTTCCTCAAAAAAATTAAAAATAAAACTGCCTTATGACCTAACAATTCCACTTCTGTAAATATATCCAAAGAAACCCAAAACACTTATTCGAAAGAATACATGCATCCTTATGTTCATAGCAAAATCCTATATAATAAAAGGGTAATATGTAAATAGACCGAACAGCAGAACAACCGAAAGCATAATATGCTAATGATATGCTAAGGATGGTCATCCGCTCACTATGATGTGCAGTGACCACCAGGGGGCAGACAGTAAACTGGTCGACCAGTCTCTATAACATACACTGACCACCACGGGGCAGATGCTCTGACTGGTAGATTAGCTTGTTGCTAGGGTCTGGCCAATCGGGACTGAGCGAGATGGTCCAGACAAACCCTGGAGACCACCTGCAGTCCCTCCCTGGCCTGATCGTGCACCAGTGGGGTCCCTCAGCCTGGCCTGCACCCTCTTGCAATCCAGGACCCCTCAGGGGATGTCGGAGAGCTGGTTTCAGCCCGATCCCACAAACTACTCCCCTTAAGAGGGCGCCAGATGGAGGGCTCATGGCTGGTGAGTGCTGCTGTGGCAGCGCAAGCCTCTCCCAATAGGGACTGATTGAGTGTGAACCCACAACAGATACAGTGGGGCCAGGATGAGCAGGAGCAGCAAGTAGGAGCTACAGGCTGCGTTGGACTGTGGGTTTTGGCCCGATCCCTGCAGTCCACCCAGAGGGACCTCACCTGTGCATGAATTCATGCACCAGGCCTCTAGTCTATATATATAAAACCCTTATATGCAAATAGACATAACGGTGGAACAATCGAACAACCAAACAACCAGTCACTATGATGTGCGCTGACCACCAGGGGGTGCGTGTGGAACATGGCAGGCATCGGCAGCAGACGGCAGAGCGTGGAACATGGCAAGCATAGGCAACAGTGGGATGGTGGAGCAGGTGAGCAGGGGCAAAAGACCAAGGCAGGGCGCCGGTTGCTGTCATCGGGGTGAGCCTCTGGTGGTTACTGAAAATTCTTTGCTCCTGTGCACTGTGATCCCAACCAGCGCTCGCACCTGCCACTGGAGCCAGAGCTGCTGCTCGCATCCGCTGCCGGCGCCCAGCACTGGCCCCTATTGCTTGGCACTGATAGCAGGTGCGAGCAGTGGCTGCTGGCCCTGATTGCCCCTGAGGGCTTCTCCACCTTCCCCTGCTCCTGAGGGGCAACCGGGACAGCAGCTGCCGCTCACACACATTGACGGTGCCAGCCCTGCTCGCACCTGCTGCTGGTGCTGGCCCCAATCGCTCTGTGCAGTCAGTGGGGCCGGTGCCATCAGCGTGTGGGAGCAGTGGCGGCGGGAGCGGGGCTGCCAGCAGACAGGAGACAGGGGGCTGTGGCAGGAGGAACTGTGCTAGGGTGCAGAGGATGGACCGAGACCCACCCCTGTGCCCACTGCAGCCTCATGGCCCACAGTTTCTTTCAAGGTGCACGAATTCATGCACTGGGCCCCTAGTTATTTATAATAGCAAGTATCTGAAAACAGCCCAATTACCCATTAGTAGAGATCAGTGGATTAGAAAGCTGTAGTACATTTACATGATGGAATACTATGCAGCCACAAAAAAGAGAAGAAAATCTTACCTTTTGCCATAGCTGGGATGGATGTGCAGAATATTATGCTAAGTGAAATAAGCCTGTCAGAGAAAGTCAAATACCATGTGATTTCACTTGTATGTGGTATCTAATGAACAAAATCATCTAACAAACAAAACAGAAACAGAAGAATAGATACATAACACAAACATCAGAATGGTGATTTCCAGAATGAAAGGGGGGTGGGGGCGGTGGAAGCAAACAACAGTTGGATAAACGGTGGCGGAAAGAGACTTTAACTTGGTTGGTGAGCACAAGAAACAGTATTCAGATGAGGTGTTTTTTGAGTTGTACACTTGAAACCTATATGATTTTATTAACCAATGTCACCCTAATAAAGTCAATTAAAATAAAGTCATGTTACTAAAATATGCAAAATAACTGCCTAATTTTTTCTGCCTAATAAAATGCATATGATTTCTATGACTTTTCTATTTACTTTTTCTTTCTGTGTCTCTGCTTTCTGTACACAAAATAAACTATTTAGTATAAAGGTAAAATCTATATAGTAAAATGTATGCTTACTACATAAATATTTAGAAAAAGGCTAATATAATTTCTATAAGAAAAATGCATTTCACATTCTGCACTAGATTTAGTAAAACACAGAACAAAGAAAAAATTATATACATTTTTTAGATTTTAATATTTTTCCTATTTTCCCACCAAAGATTCCTTTTTGAATTTTTGCTATTTAACTGTGTGACCCAAAAATTTGATATAATTCAAAGTTTCACAACTTTTGCACTATTGAGACTGTGCTCTACAGTTTTTTGTTATCTTAGGATCAACTTTTTTCCCCCAAAGGGCCTCAAATTTCAGAAGGAAATAAAAGATGGAAAAGTTAGTACCTGGTAAGTTTATGTAAGAGTATGACAGGGAGGCAGGTGAATCATCCTGTACATTGTGAAATGTTTAGTAACATCCCTGACCCTTTCCCCTGATGCTAATAGCATCTGCACTCCTCCAAAACCACCATCACCCCCCAGACATATCAATTGTAAGAAATGAAAATATCTCCAAACATTGCCAAATGTCCAATTAGGGGCAACGCCACCCCTGATTGAGAATCACTGATGTAAATCTTTGTCAAGGATAGAAAAGCAACAAATATTTATTGTGTGACTATTACAAAGCTGTGAATTATGAGCTATCAATTGTGGAAATACAGAGTTTGCTTTTAAGGAAGTTACAATGTACTTGGAGGTACAAAATTTGCTTGTATGATTATCTAAAGAATAGAAGGTTACAAATCTAAAGTCAAAACTACACATATATAATATGCATATATATATATATATATATATATATATATATATATATAACATTACTACATACATATATATATGTAGTAATGTTATATAGATATATACCTATCTAGGTAGATATAGGTATAGATATGTAGTTGTCCAAGGCATTATTGAGACAATCCCAATTCTGAAAGACCAAAAGTGAGAAGACAGAAGACACATAATGGAAAAACAAAAGAAGGCTTTGTGGAATAGTACAATTTCAGTTGTACCTTCAACTGAAATTCAGTTGCATCTTGGGTTTGGAGAGAAAACACTGAATAAAAATCATTTTGTCCTTTTTTGCAGAGGCACATGTAATGCAATTCTGGAAACAAGGATTATAATTTTTTAAATTTTTTTATTGATCAAGGTATTAAATATGTGTTCTTATCCCCCATTGCCCCCCCTAATACCCCTATCCATACCCTCACACCCTGGTGTCTGTGTCCATTGGTTATGCTTATATGCATGCCTACAAGTCCTTTGGTTGATCTCTTCCCCTTTACCCCCACCCTCCCCTACCTTCCCTCTGAGGTTTGATGATCTTATCGATGCTTCTCTGTCTCTGGATCTGTTTTTGTTCATCGGTTTATGTTGTTTATTATATTTGACAAATGAGTGATATCATGTGATATTTATCTTTCTCTGATTGGCTTATTTCGCTTAGCATAATGCTCTCCAGATCTATCCATGCTGTTGCAAATGATAAAAGTTCTTTCCTTTTTACAGCAGCATAATATTCCATTGCCCAGAAGTACAACAGGTTTTTAATCCACTCATCTGCTGATGGGCACTTAGGCTGTTTCCAGATCTTAGCTATGGTAAATTGTGCTGCTATGAACATAGGGATGCATATATCCTTTCTGATTGGTGTTTCTAGTTTCTTGGGATATATTTCTAGAAGTGGGATCACTGGGTCAAATGGGAGTTCCATTGTTAGTTTTTTGAGGAAACTCCATACTGTTCTCCACAGTGGCTGTACCAGTCTGCATTCCCACCAGCAGTGCACGAGGGTTCCTTTTTCTCCACAAGGATTGTAAATTTTTAAAATGAAGAAAGGATTCTTCTCTTTCCATTTTAAAAAAGAATTTATGCTTTAATTATGTTGTGAAACAAAAATTTTTTCTATAATTACTAACATTCATTTATATTTCAAGTTTTAATCATACAATTTTCAGAGTCTAAATATGTATTTTACATTTTAAGGTGTAGAGTTTTGAGTTTAGCATAAAGCAAGCTAACAGATCAATATTTTGGACAGTCTTCAAAATACAACATAGTGTAAAGTCTTTGGTAGCTTGTTTTTTATTTTATACTAGAGGCCTGGTGCATGGGATTCATGAACTGGTGGGGGGCGTAGCCTGCAGGGATCACCCACTGTGGGAGTGCCACTCATCCCGGTCAGCCCAGCAGCATTCTCACTGTGGGAGCTCAATGACCACCAGGGTACAGCTCCTGTGTTGAGAGTCTGCCCCCCGGTGGTCACTGCATGTCATAGCAACTGGTCGACTGGTCTTTCCTCTGTTTGGTCGCTGGGCTTTTATTATATAGGATATGTAGAATTCATATTATATATAACAATTATTATTGTTTTAACTTTTCAAAATTTAACTTTCTGAATATTACTGTCCTTAACCTTATATTAAATAATTAAATATTAATTACTAACATCCCAAAAAAGTGGTTATATAAGAGATTAAGTTTCCATCATTTGGTTTTAAGAGCCTCTATTTACTGAGTCTTTAAGTCTAGGCACTATACTAAAGAACTTATTCTGGTAGATAAGTGTGAAAACATGAAATTTTTTAATCATATGAACATGACATGTTTCACATGAAGAAACATTACTTTGTGGAAAGAAATAACTTACTAAATCTTACTGATGTTCTTCTATGCTAGCAGATAAATTTAGATATAAGCATTTAAGGAAAAAATGAAGTCTAGGAAAATATTATCTAGTTAATTTTTTCAAATTTTAATAATTTTATTTAATTTTTTAAAATTTTTATTTTATTGACTTTTTACAGAGAGGAAGGGAGAGAGATAGCGAGCTAGACACATCAATGAGAGAGAAACATTGATCGGCCACCTACTGCATGCACCCCACTGGGGATGTGCCCACAACCAATGTACATGCCCTTGACCAGAATCAAACCAGGGACCCTTTAGTCCACAGGTCAGTGCTCTATCCACTGAGCCAAACCAGATAGGGCAATTTTAATAAATTTTAATAAAGTTATACCTTGTGTTTTATCTCTATTCGTCTTTACTTGTATTTTGTTGAACTTCAAAATATGATGCAAATACTAAAGCAGACTTTGCTTTATCTGAAATGATTAAGTAAATCAAACTGCAATTTTTTAAGAAAAAAACTTTAAAGATAATAGTAACTTAAAATCTTTATCTGTTTTAAAGAACCAATGTGCAAAAACTTAACTAATAAATTCTTTGAGTATAAATTTATATAGTTGGATTAACATATATCAAATGATACACTATAGCTTATAAATATTGTCAACATTCTTATTATCTGCTCAGGCTCTCAATTTTAATATGGCCAAAACAACTGCAAAAGGGGTGTGGTCAAATTATATCTACTAGTATACTTGCTAATTAAGAAACATCTAATAAAATAGTTGGGAATAAGCAATAATTTTTATCAATTTATGTAATAAATTCAGGGGGGGATTCATTAACATGCTGACAAGCAGTGCCCAATCTTATCAAATTGGGTTTATGGTTATATTTTTACTTTGTATTTGAGAGTAGTTCTCCTCAGAAGCAAAGGGATAGTAAAATAACCTCATAATGTTCAGCTGATACATGTAACTTCAAATACCAATTACATGGGAAACTTGGTAAAAACTTTATTCAAAGAGAAAAACAAAATTTTATAGAATACTGTATTAATGAGGGAGTGAATTTTACTAGTACATTAAGTAAAGAATTTACCATCATTACCAATGAAATTTTAAAGTTTGGAGTAAATGACTGTGCTTATAATTGTATATCTACTAAGTACATAGTACTTATTAAGAAAATTTAAAAATAAGTTTTCTATGATCCAAATAAACATCACTCCCAAATTAAGAAAGTTTTAGGTATTTGATACTAAACTCAATGATTTTCAATCATTACTTTCCTATTATAACTAGAAAGTACCAACAATTTTGCTAGACATGTATAAAATGTTTCATGTAAAATACTATCTTACTGTTGCATCTTTATTTAACATCAACTTCCAGATGGGAACTATTTTTCATGGTTCATAAAGTCAAATCCAGCTGGTACATTTGGACCTACATAAGGAATCCACATTTTATTGCTTTCTTGGTAATTATAAAACAACTAAGGGCCCAATGCATGAAATTCGTGAAAGAGTAGGCCCCAGCTTTGTCTAGAAGGTCATTGAGAAGGTTGTCCAGATGGTCATTCTGCTGGTTGGCTGTTCGGTCAATTTGCATATTATTATTACAGATTGCTGTTGTTTCCTTAGCTGTGGTGCAAGTCACTCTGCTCAGTGCAAACAAGAGATCCAAAAAGAACTTCTAATGTCTTTATAGTTGATTACTTAGCAGTGCTATGGGTAATAGGATCCTGGTTTTACAAGATTTTCAAGATCTCTGAGCTAGCTTAAGCAAAAACAATATCCAAATGGTAACTGTAGATTGAGTGGATTACCAAAGTGTTCATACAATTTCCTATTAAAACCCACAGTGATTATTAAATACTTCTGACATCTCAGCTTTATTAAGAGACAGGAAGTCCACAGTTTCCTTTCCCTCCTCACTGGGCTAATCTGGCCCTTTGATGGTAATGCATTTGAAATAACCATGGGGTTTCCACTGCAGCAAGGTCTTCTCACAGTTAAATAGAACTAACGCAGTCAAGCCTCAAAAAAAAAGGAAAACAAGAGAAGGAAGAGAAGAGAAAAGAAAGTAAAGGAATCTCATTATTACAATAGAAATACATTTTGAACTTAATTTGAGTGAGTAGCAGGGTGTTAAAATATAGTCAATTTGAGATAGAAAAAAAGGCTGAATCAAACAACACTCACCCAGAATTAGTGAATTAAACACAGCTGGTGAGGTAATCCATGAACGGAAAGGTCAAATATCACCTAGAGAAATTCAACACAGGAGAGAGAGAGAGCTACATAACCAGACACCCTGAGAGGAGTGATCATGGAGAGACACAGAACAGCCTGCATATGAAAGAAAAGGAAGAATCACCAGAAAAGGAAGTAAATGAAATGGAGGCAAGCAATATGTCAGAGAAAGAATTCAGAGCAATGGTCATAAGTACACTGAAAAGGATGGAAGACAAATTAAACAATAAGTGTAAGAACCAAGAGGAAATCAAGAAGAACCAAGAAGTAATGAAAAATGACATCGTTGCAATAAAGAACTCAATAGAAAGCATCAACAGTAGACTAGAAGAAGCGGAAGGACCACATCAGTGAATCAGTGAGTTAGAAGACAAAGTAGAAAAAATAGCCAAGCAGAGCAGCGTCTAGAAAAAAAAAAAAAAAAAAAAAAAAAAAAAAAAAAAAAAAAAAAAAAAAAAAAAAAAAAACACTAAAAAAAAAAAAAAAACAGGAGAGCCTAAGGGAAATTTGGGACAACATGAAACAAAAAAGAATCTACATAATAGGGGTGCCAGAAGAAGAGGAAACTGAGCAAGAATAGAAAACCTGTTTGAAGAAATAATGACAGAAAACTTCCCTGATATTGGAAAGAAAAAACTCATAAAAGTTCAAGAAGCTCACAGAATCCCAAACAAAATGAACCCCAAAAGACTGACACCAAAACACATTAAAATTAAATTAGCAAACACCAATGACAAAGTAAGAATCTTAAAGACTGCCAGAGATAGACAGAAAATTACCTACAAGGGATCTCCCATCAGACTATCAACTGATTTCTCAACAGAAACACATCAGGCCAGAAGGGAATGGAAAGAAATATACAAAGTCATGCAAAGCAAGGGTCTGAATCCAAGAATACTGCACCTAGCATGGCTATCAAAAAAAAATTGAGGGTGAAATCAGGAGCTTCACAGACAAAAAAGGACTAAGGGAGTTTATTGCCACCAAATCAGCAATGCAAGAAATGCTAAAGGATTAGCTATAAAAAGAAGAAACAGGAAGGGAAGAAGGAACACAGGGGTAAAGAATAAAAATGGTGACAAACAAGTACCTATCAATAACTACTTTAAATGTAAATGTATTAAATGCCCCAATCAAAATATATAGGGTAGTTGAATGGATAAGAAAGCATGAACCATATATCTGCTGCCTACAGGCGACCCACCTCAGAACAAGGGACTCACACAGACTGAAATTGAAGTGATGGAAAAAGGTTTTTCAGGCAAATGAGAATGAAAAAAAAAAAAAAAAGCTAGGATAGCAATACTTATATCTGACAAAATAGACCTCAAAGTAAAGAGGGCCACTTCATAATAATAAAGGGAGCAATTCAACAAGAAGATATAAATCTGGTAAACATATTTTCACCCAATACAAGAGCATCAAATACATTTAAAAAAAAAACTTCTGGAGGATATCAAGGGAGAGATTGAGAGCAATACAGTCATAGTAGGGACTTTAATACCCCACTAACACCACTGGACTAATCCTTTAAACAAGAAAATCAGAAAAGAAACATCAATCCTAAATGACTCACTAGATTAGATAGAATTAATTGACATCTTCAGAATATTTCACCACAAAGCCACAAAATATACATTATTCTCAAGTGAAAATGAGGCATTTTCAAAGAGAGACCACATGTAGGGACACAGGAAAAGTCTCTTCAAATTCAAGAAGATAGAGATAATATCATACATCAACTACAATAAAAATGATAAAAAATCTGGAGACTAAATAGCATGCTATTAAACAATGATTGGTTTACCAGAGATCAAAGAAGAAATAAAAAGCATCATATCATGCCAACAAATGGCAATGAAAACACAACAACCCAAAATCTATATGGCCCAGTGAAAGCAGTCTTGATAGGAAAGTTCATAGCTCTACAGGCCTACCTCCAAATCCAAGAAAAAATGGTAATAAATTATCTAACACTACAACTCAAAGAGTTAGAAAGAGAGTAACAAGAAATGCCCAGAGTAAGCAGAAGGAAGGAAATAATAAATATCAGAGCAGAAATAAATGATATAGAGCCCTAACCGGTTTGGCTCACTGGATAGAGTGTCGACCTGCAGACTTAAGGGTCCCAGGTTCAATTCCGGTCAAGGGCATGTGCTTTGGTTGCATGCACATACCCAATAGGGGGTGTGCAGGAGGCAACTGATAGATGTTTCTCTCTCATCGGTGTTTCTGGCTCTCTATCCCTCTCCCTTCCTCTCTGTAAAAAATAAATAAAATATATTTAAGAAATAAATGACATAGAGACAAAAAAAATACATAAGATCAACAAAACCAAGAGCTGGTTCTTGGAAATGATAAACAAGATTGATGAACCTCTAGCCAGGCTCACCAAGAAACAAAGAGAGAGAACCCAAATAAACAAAATCAGAAATGAGAGAGGTGAAGTAACAACTGTTCTCACAGAAATACAAACGATTATGAAAAAAATACTATGAACAACTCTAGTCCAACAAATTGGACGACCTAGACAAAATGGACATATTCTTAGAAAAATACAAGCTCCCAAAACTCAATCAGGAGAAATCAAAAAACCTGAATAGGCCGATAACTACCCAAGAAATTGAAGCAGCAATAAAAAATCTTCCAGCAAACAAAAGCCTGGTCCAGATGGCTTTACAGGGGAGTTCTACCAAGCATTCAAAGAAGAACTAAAACCTATCCTCCTCAGACTATTCCAAAAAATTCAAGAGGAAGGCACACTTCCAAGCTCTTTCTACAAAGCCAGCATTACCCTAATCACAAAACCAGATAAAGACACCACAAAAAAAGAACTACAGGCCAATATCCTTGATGAACGTAGATGCTAAAATCTTCAACAAAATTCTAGCAAATCAGATTCAGCATTACATTAGAAAGATCGTACACCATGATCAAGTGGAATTTATTTCAGAAATGCAAGGAAGGTACAATGTCCACAAATCAATAAATGTGACACATCACATAAACAAATTGACAGACAAAAATCACATAATCATATGAATCAATGCAGAAAAAAGCAGTTGACAGAATCCAATACCCTTTGTAGCTGGACATTTGTAAACAAGGATCTGAAGTCCTGCCAAGAAGAAGTGAATGTTCTATCAGGAGCACAGCGTGACTTGCAAGCGAGTCATGCTGGGTCAAGACTGCACACAATCTTGAGTTCCAGGAACATTTACCTCCCTGAGAAAGGCTAAGATTAAATAGTCGTGGGTGTAGAGCAGAAAGGGAGGGCACAGCTGCAAATTGTCTTCACTACGCTATTGTAATAATATAGAACAAAACAAGATTTAGTTGATTAACTGCTGACGCACTAACCTTGTACCAAACCCCAATAAAAGTGATGGTGAGAGTGCAAAGTTTGCTACATCCCTGAGCGAGCTATAGCACTCTGTCCGGCATCAATCATCCTGTGTGCTCATCTTACCTCCGCGTCTTTGGTTCATTAAACATCCCTCAACAACCCTTTCCTGATAAAAACTCTCAACAAAGTGGGAATCGAGGGATCATACCTCAACATAATAAGAGAATTATATGACAAACCTATAGCCAACATCATACTCAATGGGCGAAAACTAAACTCATTTCCCCTAAGAACAGGAACAAGCCAGGGATGCCCACTTTCACCACTCCTGTTCCATATAGTACTGGAAGTGCTAGCCATAGCAATCAGACAGAAAAAGAAATAAAAGGCATCCAAATTGGAAAAGAAGAAGTAAAACTGTCCTTATTCACAGATGACATGATACTATACATAGAAAATCCCAAAGACTCCATCAAAAAAATACTAGACCTAATAAATGAATTTGGCAATGTAACAGGACACATAATTAACACCCAGAAATCTATGGCTTTTTTATACACCAATAATGAACTCACAGAAAAATGAACGAAAAAAACAATCCCATTTACCATTGAACCAAAAAACTTAAGATACCTAGGAATAAACTTAACTAAGTACATAAAAGACCTGTACCCAGAAAACTACAGGACATTTAAAAAGAGATAGAGGAAGAAATAAACAAATGGATAAAGATACCATGTTCATGGATTGGTAGAATCATCATCATTAAAATGTCCATACTACCCAAAGCAATCTACAGATTCAATGCATTCCCCATTAAAATACCAATGTCATATTTCATAGACCTAGAACAAACTCTCCAAAAATTCATCTGGAATGAAAAAAAGAACCTGAATAATCACAGCAATCCTGAGAAAGAAGACCAAAGTTGGAGGGATCATATTACCAGATATCAAGCTATATTACCAAGCCATGGTTCTCAAAACTGCCTGGTACTGGCACAAGAACAGACATATAGACCAATGGAACAGAACAGAGAACCCAGAAATCGTTCCAAACCATTATGCTCAATTAATACTTTACATAGAAGGCTAGAGCATACAATTGAGTCAAGACAGTCTCTTCATTAAATGGTGCTGGGAAAATTTAGATACATCCAAAAAAGTGAAACTAAATCACCAACTTACACCATACACAAAAGCAAACTCAAAATGGCTAAAGGACTTAAATGTAAGACAGGAAACCATAAAAATCCTACAAGACTCCATAGGCAGCAAAAAAGCAGACATATGTCTCAGCAATATCTTTACAGACACAGCTCCTTGGGCAATAGAGACTAAGGAGAAAATAAACAAATGGGACTACAGCAAAATAAAAAGCTTCTGCACAGCAAAAGAAACCATCAACAAAACAACAAGAAAGCCCACTGCATGGGAGAACATATTTGCCAATGATATTTCAGATAAGGGTTTAATCTCCAAAATTTACAGAGAACTCATATAAAATAACAAAAGGAAGATAAATGATCCAATCAAAAAATGGGCAACGGACCTATGTAGACACTTTTCGAAAGAGGACATATAGAAGGCCCAGAGTCATATGAAAACATGCTCAGTTACTAATCATCCAAGAGATGCAAATCAAAACAACAATGAGGTACTATCTCACACCTGTCAGAATGGCTATCATCAACAAATCAACAAAGGACAAGTGCTGGCGAGGATGTGGAGAAAAAGGAACCCTTCTGCACTGCTGGTGGGAATGCAGACTGGTGCATCCACTGTGGAAGACAGTATGGAGTTTCCTCAAAAAGTTAAAAATGGAACACCCATTTGACCCAGTAATCCTACTACTAGGACTATATCTTAAGAAACCAGAAACACCAATCAGAAAGGATATATGCATCCCTATGTTCATAGCAGCACAATTTACCATAGCTAAGATTTGGAAACAGCCTAAGTTCCATCAGCAGATGAGTGGATTAAAACTGTGGTATACCTACACAATGGAATATTATGCTGCTATAAAAAAGAAGGAACTTTTACCATTTGCAAAAGCATGGATAGAACTGGAGAGCATTATGCTAAGCGAAATAAGCCAGTTGGAGAAAGGTAAATATCACATGATCTCACTCATATGTGGGATATAATTACCAACATAATTTGATGACCAAGAATAAATGCAGAGATAAATGGCACGGGAGGGGGCATTAGAGAGCAACCAAAGGACTTGTATGCATGCATAGTGGCATAACCAATGGACATAGACACTGAGGCAGTGGGGGCTTGCCCTGGGTGGGAATGGCTGCCCAGGGGGGAGGGGGGGCCAACTGGCGAAAAAGTAGACATATGTAAAACTTTAGTCAATTTGTGCTTAGGACATTTTTGCTAAAACCACCAATAAAAAAAGAAGCATCAATTTCATAAAATAGGTATTACTCAGCTTGCAAAATCACCCATGGTTATACTTTATTACTATCTATGGATGTCAAAAGTTTGGTACCTTTTCAATCATGTTCATTAAATACTTTTTAGGTTCTCAATTAATATATTTTACTCTTTTTTAGTCAAGAGACCTAAAATCCCAGAAGGGAAAAATAGATGAAAAAGTCAGCACCTAGTGAGTTAATGTAAAAGTATGACAGAGAGGCAAGATTTTTATGAATCGGGAAGCACAGACTATAGTAACCTGCTGGATAATCCCTATCCTGCTGAGTGGTGCCCCAGAGGTCTGATACAGTGCCAAAGACTCTTACACATATTGAGACAAAGCTTATTTCAAGCTGAATTCAGCTCCTCACACTACCGTACTGCTCTTTGACAAACTCCAGTTGCACTGCCTTCGTATTTGGGTATCCTGCTGTTTATATTTACTTGTTCCCAAAGCCACAATAGTGACAAAAACAAATAAATGTTATGCAATGCCTTGTATTGATGCAGATAAAGTGCTCTGCTCCCATTTTTCACTTGTACATAGCTTGTGCAAATAGGTTTTTAATATATTCTGAGATTAATTTTATTTTTTATTTTTTTAAATGTATTTTATTGATTTTTTACAGAGAGGAAGGGAGAGGGATAGAGAGTTAGAAACATCGATGAAAGAAAAACATCGATCAGCTGCCTCCTGCATGCTCCCCACTGGGCATGTGCCTGCAACCAAGGTACATGCCCTTGACCAGAATCGAACCTGGGAACCACTGAGCAAAACCGGTCAGGGCGTGAGATTAATTTTATAATTATAAACTAGCTTGGAAACACACATTAATCAATAGGCCACATAGTCACCATTTCCATTCCAGAATAATTCTATTTTGACCCTTGAGCAAAGATGAGCAACTGTGTATTCAAAAAGAAATTTATTTGACTGGTCCACTTCCTTTGCCTTTTCAGGCCCTGATTGATATTCTGTTTGAATTTTTATTGCAATCTTTTCAACCTTTGGCAAGGGATTGTGCTGACTTCTCAGATTTAAATGTTTGCAAGAAACTTTTAAGCTATTATTTTAAATTGGACTAAATAGAATGTAGGTGATTTCAGGAAGGTATTTTTATTTTTAAGTCAATTCCATTCAGTCTTCATAAAAATAGGATTATGCACATGTGGCTGCATAAATACATAGTTGTAGAAGTGTTTTTAGTTTCTCTAGTACAAGAATAGCACCAAAAACCTCTAATGCAAGCTGACAGAGGTAATGGAGTACCTTTTTTATACAAGGAAAACAAATAAAGATTAACCTTAATTATATGTAAAATTCAAAAATGAAAAAATAGACTTGAAGCTTTTTATTATTTAAGGCTAACATAAGCTCTAAGAATAATTGGATTGTGATTGTATTTCATATTTTAAAACTCTGTACTCACAAATATCCTCATTAAGATATAGGTTCCTTTAGTGCTTATCTTTCTACCTAGGCTATAACTATATAGATTATTTAAAATTGGATATTAATTAAATATTAATTAAACAGAAGATACTATGTAAAAGCTATTCCCTGAGTCCATGATGGACATAAGCTTTGAGAATCTAATTGGTTATCAGGATGTACTTGCCTACTTTTCTTTTTCAGTTATTTCTTCTTTATTTTATTTAGACCATTACTCAGGTCCTGTATAAATTAATATAAGTTTTAAAATTTACCATATTCCTTTCCAGAAGTAAATGTTCAATCCTAGAGATTCATGAAAAAATACACATAAATAATAATAAAATAGTAATCTTGTAATGCTCATTTTTAGCCTTTATTGTTCTAGAAAACCACAAGTTTATTTTCAGACACTCTCTTTACCAGCTTGTTATGGACAGCTCATAGTCTATAACAGATACCCAAATACCAATATGAAGGATAAAGACTATTGAGAGACAGAAAAATAGGTGAGAATTTATAGCACAAAAGAATTTAAAAATATAAACAGGAAGGGTATTGTATGGCATTTCATTTCACTTGGTTTATATCTTTAACTAACATATTTGGCAATTACTCAATTTATTTAAATAACTAATGTTTGTTAATTCCAGAAATATTACACCAACCAGGAAATATTTTAAGCCACTCTTTTAGTAATTTCTTTCTTAAACATTTTCAGATGAAAAGTGAATGTTTCACTAATATTATTTCAAATGGAAATAACAGTCAGGACAGAAGGGTTAAAAATAAATCAGTTAAGCAGAGATTAGAAAGTGATCCAATACTTCCAGAGAGAGACTGAAAAATGATAGAAACCCAGTTAAAGCATTATTATTCTCTTAGAACTTATTTGCAGTTTTATTTTATTGTATTCACATGAACATATATAGTATAATGTCCTTCCATTTTTTCATACCCATCTTTTCATAGGGCAGAGAGGAAAACTGCAGGAAAGCAGTAGACCAATGGTTCTCAACAGGTGGATTTTTGCCTCCAGAAGACATTCAGAGACACTTTTGTTTATCACAAGCAAGGAAGGAGGATCTAACTAGTGGGTAGGGTCCAAGGATGCTGCTCAACATCCTATAGGTCACAGGACAATCTTGGAAAACAAAGAATGATCTGGCCCAAAATGTCAATGGTGTCAAAGTTGGAAGACTGAAACAATACAAACAAAAAGAAAAAGAAAACAAAAAAGTATTCTCAATTGAGATTTTCTTTCATATTGTTTACCTCCTTCCTGGAGGAGGATAGATAAAACCCACAATAAAATAACCATCATTATTACCATCATGATTTCATTGATGCCTCCCATTTTTCCTCTAAAATAATATTTCAAAGTTCCAAGGCTGTTCTTGTGGATATCAACTTTTGAAGTGTTGGCATTTCCTCTTGGTATATAAATCATAGATGCTAGTCTGGCCTAGTTCTCCATCCTCAGGATCAGACATTTACAAAATCAATATCAGCATGGATCAATCCTGTTAGGATAATTTGGGAGCGGAAAGAAGCGAAGAATCAAAGAGCCACAGTCTCTATACCTAGAAATTGCCTAGAAAGCTAGGTTTACAAAGATGTTCCCAAAGGAAGTGAATAATGAAGTTGGGAATGTTGTAGAACATTCTATACTCATTTGCCATCCTGGGGTTTAGATAAAATTTGTTTCCCTTTATTTAAAAATGAAAACAAAATAATCTCTAGTCCAGCACTGCCCAAAACATATTTCTAGCTCCTCAAGAAAAGGATTAGATGGTCAAATAATATTAGCCAACATAGCAAACTTTCTACTGTCATCCTTAGAAATTCTCAATACACATTATGTAGCAAAAATTTGAGAAATGCTACAATAAAAGTCTTATTTTAGAGTTTTGATTAACCTAATTTTTCTCAACTTTTACCAGAGGAATTGCTTGTAGTTAGTTTTGCTATCCTCATTGCACCTGTTAATGTAGAATTAAAACATGACCTTTCATCCCATCTTAAAGAGCATATGAACTTATAACCAACTGAAGACTACCTGGAGATAACCAAGGATGGAAAGTGGAGACCACATAGAAACTGGTAGGAAGGGCAGAGGTGCAAAAGGGCTGGATGAGCATCCACAGATAGCAGTTGAAATTCCAGAGGGATATCTCAGCTGTGGGGGGTTGACACTGAGAACACTTGGGTCTAAACCCCAAGCTGGACACCCCATCAGAGAGCACCAGAACTGAGAAAGGTGCCCATATAACAGCTGGCTGTGAAAAGTAGCAGGTTTGCTGTCTGTCAGGGGAAAATGGCAAGAAATACAGGCACCCTCTTAAAGGGCCAATGCACAAAATTCTGTTCCTGCAGAGGGAGAACAGAGTGAACTGGAGCCATGTGAGCAGAAGCTAGGGTTTCGGGCTCTGAGGTTAGAGCTCAGAAGGCAGAAAACCCAGTTTCTTGTGCTGAGTCATTTCCTCATGCAAAGAAGGACATCATTCTCAGGCAGACATTTGCTATCCAGGCACTTTTGCCTGGGGGAAGACAGTTGACCCACCCTATTGGAAAATACCTTGCCTCACCCTGTGGAGTTTCTGAAGCCCATTAAGAGACTGAGAATAAAAATTAGCCTCCAGGCAAAAGCAATTGCCCCACCCTGTTGGTAGAAACTCTCCCCACTCCTGTAGACAATTGCCTGAGGGCTACTCAAGACAGAATCCTGTCAGTCTACAGGCAGAAGAGGTCCATGAAAGCTTTGAATCTTTCCTGGATCTAATTAGTCAGAAACAGCATTTGACACTTTCCTGCTCTAGATATTGAGAGGCGTAGTAGATCTACCTAATACATAGTCACAAACAAAAACCGGCAAACAAAATGAGGAGTAAAAAATAATAAAACTAAAATGAATGAACAAGAGAATTCTCTAGAAGAAGTGATAAATGAAATAGAGATAAGAAATTTATCTGACATAGAGTTCAGAATAATGATGGTAAAGATGCTCAACACATGAAAAAATATAGTAACTAGGAAAAAAGAACAGTTGGAAATAAAGAATGACATAGAATAAATAAAGAATACATTTGAAGAAATACACAGCAAATTAGGGGAAGCTAAAGATAGAATCAGTGAATTAGAAGACAGTGTAGAAAAATTACTGATCAGAGACCAAAAGGAAAAAAAAAACAATTAAAAAATAGGAGGACTGCTTGTGGGAGCTGTGAGACAACATGAAACATAACAATATGCACATAGTAGGTGTTCCAGAAGAGACAGAAAGGTAGAGAGGGATAGAAAACATGTTTAAAGAAATAATGACAGAAAACTTCCCTAACCTGGTGAAGGAAAAAAGTAACACAATTTTAGAAGGCACAGATAGTCCCAAGCAAGAAGAACCCAAACAAGCCCACATCCAGACACATCATAATTAAAATGCCAAAATTAAAAACAAAGAGAGAATATTAAAGGCAGCAAGAGAAAGGCAAACTATTACCTACAAAGGAGCTCTCATAAGGCTGACACCTGATTTCTCATCAGAAACTCTGCAGGCCAGAAGGGAATGGCATGAAGTACTCAAGATAATGGAAAAAAAGGTTCTGAAACCAAGACTATTATACCCATCAAGGCAATCATTTAAAATAAATGGTGAAATAAAGAGCTTCCCAGACAAAACAAAAAGCGGGGGGGTGGGGGGGGGGCTAGGAGAGTTTATAGCCAACAAGCCAGCATTGCAAGAAATGCTAAAGGGACTGCTGTAATGAGAAGAAAAAAATTGAGAACGAAACCTAGGCATACAGAATTAAAATGGCAAAAAAGTACCTATCAATAATAATCTTAAATGTAAGTGGATTAAATTCTTCAATCAAAAGACAAAGGGTAGCTGAATGAATACAAATATGTGGCACACAACTACATGCTGTCTACAAGAGCTCCACCTCAGAACAAAAACACACACAGGATGAGAGTGAAGAGATGGAATATTTTTTTCCATGCAAATGAAAAGAAATAAAAAAACCTGGGGTAGCAATACTCATATCTGACAAAATAGACTTCAAAAAGAAGGCCATCACAAGAGACAACAAAGGTCACTACATAATACTAAAGGAATCTATTCAACAAGAGGATATAACCCTGGTAAATATATATGCACACAATATAGGAGCACCTAAATCCTATATAATAAAAGGCTAATATGCAAATAGACTGAATGGTACAACAACCAAACAACAGGTTGCTATGACATGCACTGACCACTAGGGGGTGTGCCCAGACATGGCAGGAAGGTGGAGCACATGAGTGGAGGTGCCAGACCAAGGCGAGGCACCAGTCACTATCATCAGGGCGAGCCTCTGGTAGTTACTGAAAATTCTTTGCTCCCGCATGCCACAGTCCTACCTGGTGCTCGCACCTGCTGCCTGCTCTGGCCCTACTCGCACCTGCTGCCATTGTCCAGCACCAGCCCCAATTGCTTGGCATCATCAGTGGGTGCAAGCAGCAGCTGCTGGCCCCAATCACCCCTCAGGGCTTCTCTACCTCCCCCTGTTCCAGGGGTGATTGGGACAGCAGCTGCTGCTCACACTCCCTGTTGTTGCTGGCCCCAGTCACTCTGTGCCAGCAGCGGGGTGAGCGGGGCAGTGCCAGCCAGCAGACAGGGGACTAGGGGCCATAGTGGGAGGGGCCAAGCAGGGGCGCAGAGGATGGGATGAGACCTGCCCCTGGGCCCACCTTTTCAAGGTGCACAAATTTGTGCACTGAGCCCCTAGTATATATATTTAAAAAAAACTTCTAGAAGACTTTAATGTAGAAATTGACAACAATACATTGATAACGGGGGACTTTAACACCCTGCTAACTTCACTGGATAAATCGCCCAGACAAAAAATTAACAAGGAAACAGTGACTCTAAAAGACACACTGGATCAGGTGCATTTAGTTGACATTTATAGAACATTTCACCACAAAGCTACAGAATATACATTCTTCTCAAGTGCACATGGATCATTCACAAACAGACCACATGTTAGAACACAAAACAAATCTCCACAAATTCAAGTAGATTGAAATTATATTAAGAATTTCTCAGATTACAGTGGAATAAAATTAGAAATCAACTACAGTAAGAACACCCAAAACATTCAAATGCCTAGAGACTAAATATCATGTTACTAAACAATGAATGGGTTAGCAATGAGATCAAGAAATAAATTTAAAAAACTCCCTGGAAACAAACAAAAATGAGCACACACAACCCAAAATTTCTGAAACACTGCAAAAACAGTCCTGACAGGGAAGTTCATAGCAATACAGGCCTAACTTAAAAAAACAAGAAAAATCAATAAACCATTTAATCCTACAACTTAAAGTAATAGAAAGAGAAGAACAAGAAAAGCCCAGAGTGAGTAAAAGGAAGGAAATAATAAAGATTAGAGCAGAAACAAATGACATAGAGACTAAAAAAATAATACCAAAAAAATCAATGAAACCAAGAGCTGGTTCTTTGAAAGGATAAACAAGATAGATGAACAGTTAGCCAGACTCATCAAGAAACAGAGAGAGAGCACCTCAATAAATAAAATCAGAAAAGAAAGCAGAGAGGTAACCACTGACACTACAGAAGTACAAAGGATTGGAAGAAAATACTATGAACAACCATATACCAACAAACTGAACAACTATATCACAACAATGTGGAAATGGACAAATTCTTTAAAAAATACAATCTCCCAAAACTCAATCAGGAAAAATCAAAAAACCTAACTAGGCCAATAACAACTTATGAAATTGAACCAGTTATCAAAAAACTGCCAGGAAACAAAGCCTGGGTTGGACAGCTACACAAGGAAGTTTTACCAAACATTCAAAAAAGAACTATCACCTATCCTCCTCAAACTATTCCAAAAATTTGAAAAAAAGAAAGAACACTTACAAGTTTTTTTATGAGGCCAGCATTATCCTAATTCCAAAACCAGATAAAGACACTACAAAGAGAGAGAGAATTACAGGCCAGTCTTCCTGATGAACATAGATGCTAAAATCCTCAACAAAATATTAAAAAATCAGATCCAGCAATACATTAAAAAGATCATCCACCATGACCAAGTGGGATTTATTTCAGAGATGCAAAGCTGGTACAACATCTGCAAATCAATAATTGTGATAAAGTACATTAACATATGGCAATACAAAAATCACTTGATCATAGCAATAGATGCAGAAAAAGCATTCACCAAAATCCAACTTCCATTTATGGTAAAAACTCTCAGCAAAGTGGGAATAGAGGGATTATATCTCAACATGATAAACACCATATATGACAAATCTACAGTGAACATCATGCTCAATGGGCAAATACTGAAACCATTTCCCCTAAGAACAGGAACAAAACAGGGATGTCTGCTTTCACCACTCTTACTTAACATAGTACTGGAAGTCCTAGCCACAGCTATCAGACAAGAAGATGAAATAAAAGACATCCAATTTGAAAAGGAGGAAATAAAACTCTCATTATTCACAGATGACATGGTCTTGTACAAAAATGAATTTGGCAATGTAGCAGGATGCAAAATGAACACCCAAAAATTGATGGCTTTTTTATGCACCAATAATGAATTCTCAGAAAGAGAAACTAAACAAATAATTCTATTTACCATAGCAACAAAAAAAATTAAGATACTTTGGAATAAACTTAACCAAGGAGGTAAAATCCTATACTCAGAAAATTACAGGACATTGAAAAAAGAGATAGAAGATGATATAAACAAGTGGAAGAAGATACTGTGTTCATGGATTGGTAGAATCAACATCATTAAAATATCCATACTACCCAAAGCAATCTACCAATTCAATGCAATCCCTATTAAAATACCAATAGCATATTTCACAGATCTAGAACAAATACTTCAAAAATTTATATGAAATAAAAAAGAACCCAATAGCTGTAGCAATCTTGATTTAAAAAAATTTAAGTTGGAGGAATCACAATACCAAATTTCAAGTTATACTACACAGCCACTGTACACAAAACAGCCTGGACTGGCACAAGAACAGGCATATAGATCAGTGGAACAGAACCCAGAACCCAGAAATCAACCCAAGCCATTATGCTCAATTAATATTTGACAAAGGAGGCAAGAGCATATAATGAATCAAGTGAGTATCTTCAATAAATGGTTTTGGGTAAATTGGACATATACATGCAAAAAGAATGAAAGGAGACCACCAACTTACACCATACACAAGAATAAACTGAAAATAGATAAAAGACTTAAATATAAGTTGGGATACCATAAAAATCCTAGAACAAACTATAGGCAGCAAAATATCAGACATCTCTTGAAGCAATATGTTTAAGGATACATCTCCTATGGCAAAGGAAACTAAGGATAAAATAAACAAATGGGACTACATCAAAATCAAAAGCTTCTGTTCAGCAAAAGAAACTATCAACAAAATGAACCATCTCCCACTGTATGGGAGAACATATTTACAATGACACATCTGATAAAGAGTTAATATCCAAAATATAAACAGAAGAAAGATAAATAATCCAATTAAAAATGAGCAAAGGACCTAAATAAACACTTCTCCAAAGTGGTCATACAGATGACAAAGAGACATATGAAAAAATGCTTAAAGTCACTGATTATCAGAGAGATGCAAATTAAACTGACAATGAGCTATCACCTCACACCTGTTGGAATGGCTACCATCAACAAATCAACAAATGACAAGTGCTGGTAAAGATGTAGAGAGAAGGGAACCCTAGTACACTGTTGGTGGGAATGCAGCCTAGTGCAGCCATCATGGGAAACAGTATGGAGTTTCCTCAAAAAATTAAATATGGAACTGCCATTTGACTCAGTGATCCCACTTCTAGGAATATATTCTAAGAAACCCAAAACACCAATCAAAAAGAATGTATGCATCCCTATGTTCATAGCAGCACAATTTATAATAGCTAATATCTGGAAACCACTCAAGTGCCCATCAGTAGATGAGCGGATGAAAAAGCTGTGGTATATTTATACCATGGAATACTATGTATCAGTAAAAAAGAAGAATCTCTTACCCTTTGAGACAACCTGGAGGGACCTGAAGAGTATTATGCTAAGTGTAATAAGTCTGTCAGAGAAAGACAAGTATCCCATGATCTCACTCATATGAGGAATCTAAGTAACAACATAAACTGATGACTGTAGTGGATACAGAGATGTGGAAGCATAGAACAGAGTTAGGAATCTGGGAGGAAAGTTGGGGGAGCGTGGGTAGGTGAGAGGTAATCACCAAAGAACTTGTATGCAAATATGCAAAACCCATGGACACGGACAATAGGGCAGTGAAGGCCTGGGGCAGGCAATGGAGTTGGACTAGCGGGGGTCAATGTGGGGGAAAAGGGGACATATGTAATACTTTCAACAATAATGATTTATAGAAGTTCACAAATAAAAAATGTTAAAAAAGCATATGAGCTTATGCATATGAGCTTTATATCATAAAACACAATATTTTATTTAAGATAATAAAGAATATCTCTGTTCAAAAGCCATCTAGCTAATGTGGCATGCACTAATTACTAAAGATGTTAGAGAAATTAAACTCTATCAGGTAATTCAAAGGACCCTCTTATTAAAAACACAACAACAGCCACATAATAAGGGTGCCAGAAGGAGAGGAAACTAAGAAGGAATAGAAAACCTGTTCGAAGAAATAACAACAGAAAACATCCCTGACCTTGGGAAGAAAAAACTCACACAAGTCCAAGAGACTCACAGAGTCCCAAACAACATGAACCCAAAAAGACCAATAACAAGACACATCATAATTACTTTGGCAAACACCAACAATAAAGGAAGAATCTTAAAGGTTGTCAGAGAGAGACAGAAAGTTATCTATAAGGGATCTCCCATTAGACTATCAACTGATTTCTCAACAGAAACACAAGATGCCAGAGGGTAGGGAAGTGACATATACAAAGTGATGCAAAGCAAGGGTCTGAATTCAAGAATACTATACCCAGCACGGCTATCATTAAAAATTGAAGATGTAATCAGGAGCTTCATAGACAAAAAAAGGGTTAAGACATTTTTTACCACCAAATCAGCAATGCAAGAAATGCTGAAGGGACTGTTGTAAAGAGAAGAAATAGGAAGAGAAGAAGAAACACGGGTGTAAAGAATAAAAATGGTGACAAACAAGTACCTATCAATAATAACCTTAAATTTAAATGGATTAAATGCCCCAATCAAAAGACATAGGGTAGCTAAATGGATAAGAAAACATGACCCATTTTTCTGTTGTCTACAAGAGACCCACCTCAGAACAAAGGGATCATACAGACTGATGGTGAAGGGGTGGAAAAAGGTTTTTGTAGGTGAATGAAAATTAAAAAAAAAAAAGCCTGGGTAGCAACACTTAAATCTGAAAAATTAGATCTCAAAGTGAAGGCCATAACAAGAGATAAGGAAGGCCACTTCATAATACTAAAGGGAGCAATTCAACAAGAGGATATAACTATGTTAAACATATATGCACCCAATTCAGGAGCACCCAAATACATAAAAAAAAAAAAAATTCTGGAAGATAGCAAGGGAGATATTGACAACAATACAGTCATAGTAGGGGAATTTAATACCCCATTGACACCACTGGATAAATCCTCGAACCAAAAACCAGCAAAGAAACAACAATCCTAAATCACTCACTAGATTAGATGGACTTAATTGACATCTTCAGAACATTTACCCCAAAGCTACAGAATATACATTCTTCTCAAGTGCACACAGGACATTTTTAAAGATAGACTACATATTGGGATACACATTAAGTTTCTAAAAATTCAAGAAGATAAAATTATATCAAGCCTCTTCTCAGATCACAATGACCTAAAATTAGAAATCAACTACAATAAAACAATGAAAAAAAATCAAACACTTAAGTAGTATGCTATTAAACAATGATTGGGTTACCAAAGAGATCAAAGAAGAAATAAAAAGCATCATGGCAACAAATGACAATGAAAACACAACAATCCAAAATCTATGGGACACAGTGAAAGCAGTCTTGAGAGGGAAGTTCATAGCTTTATATGCCTACCTCAAAAAACAAGAAAATATGTTAATTAAATTATCTAACCATACAACTCAAAGAATGAGAAAAAGTGCAACAAGAAGAGCCAAGAGTAAGCAGAAGGAAGGAAATAATAAAGATCAGAGCAGAAACACACTACATAGAAACCAAAAACAAACAAAACAAAAATAAACAAACAAAAAAATACAAAAGATCAATAAAACCAAGAGCTGGTTCTTTGAAATGATAAACAAGATTGATGAACCTCTAGCCAGGCTCACTAAGAAGCAAAGAGAAAGGCCCAAAATAAACAAAATCTGAAATGAAGGAGGTGAAGTAACAACTGATCCCACAGAAATACAAAGGATAATGAAAAAATACTATGAACAACTTTATTCCAACAAACTGGACAATCCAGAGGAAATGGACATATTCTTAGAAAAATACAAGCTTACAAAACTCAATCAGGAAGAATAAAAAATCTTAATAGGCCAATAACTACTAAAGAAATTGAAGCAGTAATAAAAAATCTTCTAGCAGATAAAAGATGGTGACCGGCAAGAAGGTAGGGAGGGAGAGTGTGTAAGAGAGTGAGGGAGGGATAGAGGAGTGTGTGGACATGTGGTGTGTGTGTGTGTGTGTGTGTGTGTGTGTGTGTGTGAGCTATGGAGAGTTAGATTCTGCAGGTCTTCCAAGGGGCTGCCAAAATAGGCAGTCTTAGATGGCAAAACTCCCCTGCCACCACAGACACTCTGGGGATGGCCAGCATGGGCACAGAGACCACGCCATCTTGAAAAACAGAACTGCTTGAGACTAGGATCCTAGCCTCACCATCACCCAATCTGATCTCAGATGCAAACCAAGACCCTACAGCCAATGGGAACGAAGACCTGCAATCACAACTGTAGATCCACAGACACCGAGAATCCAGACATCCTGGCCACAAATTTCTGAGTCAGAGTCCATCTTCCTCCCCACAGGCTCACTGAAGCCCCATAGGAACTGCTGGTCCCTCCCCGCTCAAGCAGGCCTCCTGCCCACATAGGGCAGCTCTGGCTCTGCTGCCCAAATTTGAGCCTGGGCGCGTGCAGACACAGGGAATATGCTTCCCACAGAAACCAGGCCCCACACCCAAACAGGGTGGCTCTGGCTCCGCTGCCTGAATTTGAGCCTGAACACTTGGACAGAGGGACTCTGCTTCCCTCAGAGTACACACTCGAGACCAGACCCCATGCCCATTCAGGGCAATAGTACCACCTGACTTTGATTCTGGGCAAGCACACACGGAAGTCTGTTTTTCACAGTGTAGGAGTGCACATCCTGCCAACACAGGGCGGCTGTGCAACCCCATCCCCCAAGTCGACCAGGGACTCTGATTTTCTGAATGAGAGGCAGCACTGAGCACTAGTGACTTGATTCTGTTTCTCCTCATGCATGCCTGGGATCCCTGATTCCCAGTGCATTAACACGAAGAGCCAGTGACTCCAATTCTCGGTGCAAATGCACACAAGGACCCTTATTCTCAGTGTGAGGCCACACCAAGTAACAGAGACTCCGATACTCAAAACTCAGTGTTGGCACAGGGGGACTCTGACTCCTGGCATGCACTAGGGAACTCTGCTTATCAGCACACACCAGTGGGGTTTCTTTATCAGTATGGTGCAGGGGGGATTCCTGATTCTAGGTGCATGCACGAGGCTGCACTGAGTGCCAGTGACTCTGATCCTAGGCAAACGTGGCTCCCACCAACCCAAGGCAGCCACAGGTCTTGGTGTCGGAGCTCTTCAGTGACACTCGGGTGGCACGAAGTTCCCACTGCACACCACTCAGGCCCCCGTAACTCAGCATTTGAACCTTCTGGTGATAGTAAAAGTGGGGAGATAATGAAATAATCCCCAGAGGGAAGAAAAAGAGGATTCACCAAGAAAGGGAATAAGTGAAATGGAGGCATGCAACATGACAGAAAAAGAATTCAGAGTAAGGGTCCTAAGTTCATACACTGGGTGAACAAGAATATCAAAAATCTATGCAAAAATCAGGAAGAAATCAAAAGTTATATAGCTACAATAAAAAAACACCATGGAAGGTTTCAATGGTAGACTAGAAGAAGCAGAGGACCGAATAAGTGAGTTAGAAGATAAGGTAGAGAAATAAGCCCAATATGAACAGCAACTGGAGAAAAAAATTAAAAAGCAGAAGGAGAGCTTAAGGGAGCTTTAAGACAACACAAAATGAAGTAACATACGTATAATAGGGCTGCCAGAAGGACAAAAAGAGAATGAAGGATTAGAAAATCTCTGAAGAAATAATGAGAGAAAACTTTCCTGATATGGGGAAGAAAGAGTTACACAAGTACAGAGAGTCCCAAGCAAGATGAATCCCAAAAGACCCACACCAAAACACATCATAATTACAATGGCAAATGTTAATGACAAAGAAAGAATATTAAAGGCTGCAAGAGAGAGACAGAGAGTTACCTAAAAAGGATCCCCCATCAGATTACCAAATGATTTCTCAACAGAAATACATCGAGCTAGAAGGGAATGGAAGGAAGTATACAAAATGATGGAAAGCAAAGAACTGAATCCAAGAATACTCTATCCAGCAACACTATCAATCAAAATTGAAAGGGAAATCAGGAGCTCTGCAGAAAAAAAAAGGCTAAGGGAATTCATCACTACCAAGGCAGCAATGTAAGAAATGCTAAAGGGAATGTTGTAGAAAGAAGAACTAAAAAGGGAAGAAGGAACACAGGCACAAAAAATAAAATGGCCACAAACAATTATCTATCAATAATAACATTAAATATAAATGGACTAAATGCTCCCATCAAAAGACATCAAGTGAATAGATAAGAAAACATGACCCACATATATGCTGTCTACAGGAGACCCACCTCAGAACAAGGGACTCACACAGACTGAAAGTGAAGGGATGGAAAAATATCTACCAGGCAAATGGAAATTAAAAAAAAAAAAAAAAGCTGGGATAGCAATAGTTATATCTGACAAAATGGACCTCAAAGTGAAGACCATAATAAGAGACAAGAAAGGCCAGTTCATAATTCTAAAAGTAACGGTACAACAAGAGGATATAACTCTGGTAAACATTTATGCACCCAAATGCAGGAGCACAAAATTACATAAAAAAAAAACTTTGGGAAGATATTAGGGGAGAGATTGACAGCAACACAATCATAGTAGGACACTTTAATACCCCATTAACATCACTGGATAAATCCTCTAGACAAAAAATTAGCAAAGAAACATCAATCTTAAAGACTCACTATATCACATGGACTTAATTGACATCTTCAGAACATTTCACCCCAAAGCCATGGAATATACATTCTTCTCAAGCGACCATGGGACATTTTCAAAGATAGACCACATATTGGGACACAGGCAAAGTCTCTCCAAATTCAACAGGATTTAAATCATATCAAGCATCTTCTCAGATCACAGTGGCCTAAAATTAGAAAACAACTACAGTAAAAATAATCACAAAAATTCAAACATTTGGAAGCTTAATAACATACTATTAAACAATGAGTGGGTTACCAAAGAGATCAAAGAAGAAATAAAAAATATCCTAGAAACAAACAATAATGAAAATAATCCAACATCTTTGAGACACAGTGAAAGCAATCCTGAGAGGGAAGTTCATAGCATTACAGGACTACCTCAAAAAACAAGAAAAACTGGTAATAAATGATCTAACTCTGCAATTTGAAGAATTAGAAAGAGAGAATCAAGAAAAGCCCAGTGTGAGCAGAAGGAAGGAAATAATAAAGATCAGAGTGGAAATAAATGACACAGAGACCCCCGAAAAAAAACAAAAAGAAAAAAACAATACAAACAATCAATGAAACCAAGAGTTGGTTCTTTGAGAGGATAAAAAAGATTTATGAACCTCTACCCAGGCTCACCAAGAAGCAAAGAGAGAGGTCCCAAATAAACCAAATCAGAAACGATAGAAGCGAAATAACAACAGACCCCACAGAAATACAAATGATTGTTAAACAATACTACGGACAACTCTACTCCAACAAACTAGACAACCTGGAGGAAATGGACATATTCCTAGAAAAATATGACCTTCAAAACTCAACCAGGAGGAATAAAAAAATCTGAATAGGCCAAAAACTATGGAGAATATTGAAGGAGTAATCAAAAAACTTAAAAGGAACAAATGTCCTGGACCAGACGGCTTCACAGGGGAGTTTTATCAAACATTCAAAGAAGAAATAAAATCTATCTTCCTCAGACTATTCCAAAAAAATTCATGAGGAAAGAACACTTCAAAGCTCTTTTTATGAAGCCCGCATTGCCCTAATCCCATAACCACATTAAGACAATACAAAGAAAATTACAGGCCAATATCACTCCTGAATATAGATGCTAAAAATTTCAACAAAATTATAGCAAACCAGATCCAGCATTACGTTAGAAAGATCATACAACATGACTAAGTGGGATTTATTCCGGGGATGCAAGGATGGTACAATATCCGCAAATCAACAAATGTGATACACCACATAAAAAAACTGAGAGTTAAAAACCATATAATCATATCCATTGATGCAGAAAAAGCATTTGACAAAATCCAACACCATTTCTTGATAAAAACTCTCATCAAGGTGGGAATAGAAGGATTATACTTCAATATAATAAATGCCATATGTGACAAACCAACAGCCAACATCATACTCAATGGGCAAAACTAAAACCATTTCCCCTAAGAACAGGAACAAGACAGGGATGCCCACTCTCACCACTCCTCTGTGACATAGTACTGGAAGTACTATCCATTGTGATCAGACAAGAAGAAGAAATAAAAGGCATCCAAATTGGGGAACAAAGAAGAAAAACTGTCCTTTTTCACATATGACATGATATTGTACATAGAATGCCCCAAAGACTCCATCAAAAAACTACTAGACTTAATAAATGCATTTGGTAATGTAGCAGGATACAAAATTAACACCCAGAAGTCTATGGCTTTTCTATACACCAAAATAGAACTTTAAAAAGCTATCCCATTTACCATTGCAACAAAAATATTAAGACACCTAGGAATAAATTTATTTATTTATTTATTTATTTATTTATTTATTTTAGGAATAAATTTAAACAAGAAGACAAAGGACCTGTACTCAGAAAATTTCAGGATGCTGAAAAAAAGGATAGAGAAAGACATGAACAAATGGAAGAATATACCATGTTCATGGATAGATAGAATCAACATCATTAAAATGTCCATACTACCCAAAACAATCTATAAATTGAACGCAATCCCCATTAAAATATCAATGGAATACTTCAAAGACCAAGAAAAAATTCTCCAAAAATTCATCTGGAATAAAAAAGACCCCAAATAGCTTCAGCAATCTTGAGAAAGAAGAACAATATTGGAGGGAGCACAATACCAGACATCAAGTTATACTACAAAGCCACTGTTCTCAAAACTGCCTGGTACTGGCACAAGAATAGATATATAGACCAGTGAAACAGAACAGAGAACCCAGAAATTGACACAAGCCAGTGTGCTCAATTAATATTTGACAAAGGAGGCAAGAGGATACAATGGAGACAAGACAGTCTCTTAAATAAATGGTGTTGGGAAAACTGGACAGATAGTTGCAAAAAAATGAAACTATACCACCAACTTACACCATACACAAAAATAAACTCAAAATGGATAAAGGACTTAAACCTAAGATGGGAAACCATAAAAATCTTAGAAGAAGCCATAGGCAGCAAAATAGCAGACATTTGTCATAGCAACATCTTTACTGATACAGCTCCTAGGGCAATGGAAACTAAAGAGAAAATAAACAAATGGGACTTCATCAAAATAAAAAGCTTCTGCACAGCAAAATAAACCATCAACAAACAACAAGAAAGCCCACTGCATGGGAAAACATATTTTCAATGTTATCCCTGATAAGGGTTTAATCTCCAACATTTACAGGGAACTCATACAACTTAACAAAAGGAAGATAAACAATCCAATCAAAAAATGGGCAAAGGACCTAAATAGGCACTTTTCAAAAGAGGACATTCAGAAAGCCAAGAGACATATGAAAACATGCTCAAAGTCACTAATCATTTGAGAGATGCGAATCAAAACAACAATAAGGTACCATCTCACACTTGTCAGAATGGCTATCATCAACAAATCAACAAATTACAAGTGCTGGAGAGGATGCAGAGAAAAAGGAAGCCTCGTGCACTGCTGGTGGAAATGCGACTCGTGGTGCAGCCACTGTGGAAAACAGTATGGCGTTTCTTCAAAAAATTAAAAATGTGCCCTGACTGGTTTGGCTCAGTGGATAGAGCGTCGGCCTGTGGACTGAAGGGTCTCGGGTTTGATTCCGGTCAAGGTCATGTACCTTGGTTGCAGGCAAATCCCCAGTGGGGGTTGTGCAGGAGGCAGCTGATTGATGTTTCTCTCTCATCAATGTTTCTAGCTCTGTATCCCTCTCCCTTCCTCTCTGTAAAAAAATCAATGAAATATATTTTAAAAAAATTAAAAATGGAACTGCCATTTGACCCAGTAATACCACTTCCAGGAATATATCCTCAAAAAACAGAATCACCAATCAGAAAGGATATGTGCACCCCTATGTTCATAGCAGCACAATTTAAAATAGCTAAGATTTGGAAACAGCCTAAGTGCCCATCAGCAGGTGAGTGAATTAAAACCGTGTTACATCTACACAATGGAATACTATGCTGTTATAAAAAAGAAGGAAATTTTACCATTTGCAACAGCATGGATGGAACTGGAGAGCATCATGCTAAGTGAAATAAGCCAGTAGGAGAAAGATAAATATCACGTGATCTCACTCATATGTGGGATATAATGATCAGCATTAACTGAAGAACAAAAATGGATCCAGATACAAGGTGGCACTGAACAGACCGTCCAACCCCAGTGAGAAGGCAGAGGAGAGCTGAGGGTTAGAGATCAACCAAAGGACTTGTATGCATGCATATTAGCATGTCTAATGGACACATTTACTTGGGTGGTGGGGGTTTGCCCTCAAGGATGGGAGTGGCCAGTGGGGGGGGGGATTTAATTGGGGGAAAAAGGAGACGTGTAATACTTTAAATGATAACAAAAAATATATATTTTTTTAAAAAACAGTATTTTCAGGCAAAGCCAGGTAGACTTTCTAAAGCCACCTACTTTGTGCTCATATGCTATTCTCCAAGGAATATAGAAACCTAAATGACAAAAATTACTTCTTTCAGTTAGTATTGCTGTAATTGGAATTACCCCATTACATGTAAATCTTAAATTTTGCATATTCACACACAATGTGTGGTTATTCTTTTCATTGCATTTTTAAAAATTAATCTCATTTCTCTATCATTCTTGTAATCTATATCAAGTATATGTATTTGGTCTGCTTCTGAGTAAAAACAAGTCAGTGGACTAATAATAACAAAAAACATGTAAAGGTTCTCAGGAACTCTCCCAACTGTTTATACTATATGTATAGCTCCCTTCTAACAACTCTGAGCAATAATCACAATGATCATTTTCATTTGAGAGCCAAGACTCAAACTGATGGCACACTGAACAGTTTTAATAGATTTAAATGAAACAAGCATTTTACACTTAGCAAACATTTTATACATTATCTTCCTTTTTCTCATACCAAAAAAAAAATGTAGAAAAACATGATTGTAAGGTAGGCATTACTCCTTTTGTTCCCCATGTGAAGAAATGAAAGAAGATAAGTAACTTGCCCAAGATCACAAAGCCAGAATATGAATCCAAAGAAAACGTGATCCAGGGCTTTTCTCGTAAACAACTGCATCCTTAAGGCCTCTGGAAAACACTTCAGGCTGGCTCCCAGCACTTCCATAGGACAAAACAATCACTAATCTCTGAGCTGCTTGTCCTTTGTGGTGCTGCTTGGCTAAGACATGAGGAGAGACAGATGAGAATCATAATTATTTGGATGCCTAGAAATAGCCAACTGGTAAAAATTACCTGTAAAATAATGTGTTCGTTAAATAGAAAAGGTCTTTCTGCATTTCTAGCTGGGGTTTTCTTTCACAAATTTACTTTGCTTAACCTTGTTCTAGTGTTCAGTGGTATTTATAAGTATCATTTCTGTGTAGGAATAACAACAACAACAATAATAATTAAAATAATGAGAAAATGATGAGAAAATGTGTTTCATAAAAAATGTTAAATATTTTTCATTGAAAATTCATCTAGAATTTTATATTAAAACAATATAATAATATTGCCTATTTGTTTTCTGGGAAATGTATCCTACATAATAAATGCCTAATATGCAAATTGACTGAATGGCAGAATGATCAGTTGGTGGGGGGTGGGGGTGGCGAGGGAGTGGCACCAGGCCACCCAAGGCAGGTGCCAGGTGGCAGAAGGAGGGGACAGCAATTGAAGGTTGGCAGTGACCAGTGGCAGCAGTGGGGTGATGGGGGGTGGGACCAGAGCTGCCCCCTATTGTTCAGTGTGCTCCCATAGGGGGAGCGCCTCTCAGCCACAAGCAGGGTTGAGGGTTGGCAAGCACAATGGTGGTGGCAGGAGCCTCTCTTGCCTCCGTGGTAGTGCTAAGTATGTCCAACTGATGGATTAGGCCCGCTCCCCAGGGGAAGCAGGCCTAAGCCATCAGTCAGACATCCCCCAAGGGTTCTTGGACTGTGAGAGGGCACAGGTCAGGCTGAGGGGCCCCCCACCCTGAGTGCATGAATTTTCATGCACCTGGCCTCTAGCCTTTATAATTAGTTACATAGAATTGGCATAGATTTGCCAAAGAACATTTTGTGCAATAGAAAGAAATAACCAGGATTTTTTGTTTCTTTGTTTTAATATTTTGTTTAAGAAACACAAAATGCTGAAGGACCTCTAAAAGATTTTCTTTCACTTACCTTAATCTAATTTCTCACAGAAATGTTATACAAGAACAATATAACATATATTGGTTTCCTTCTTAAGCCGCCTCTTCTTTTATGTAATACTAGTGGCCCAGTGCACAAATTCAACCTGCGGGATTGAGCTGAAACTGGCTCTCCAACATCCCCTGAGGGGTCCCGGATTGTGAGCGTGCGCAGACCAGGCCAGGGACTCCACCAGTGCATTATCGGGGCCAGGGAGGGTCTTGGGATGTTGGCCATTTGGGGAGAGACCACAGGAGGGCTCCAGGGCATGTGTGGCCCGTCTCACTCAGTCCCGATCTGCCGGACCAAGCAGCAAGCTAACCTACCAGTTGGAGAGCCTTCCCCCTGGTGGTCAGTGCATGTCATAGCAAGCAGTTGAGCAGCCTTAGCATATCATTAGCTTATTACACTTTGATTGGTTGAATGGACAACCAGATGACCAGACACTTAGCATATTAGGCTTTTATTATATAGTATGTTGGTGCCCTTAAATATAATATCTAACTATAAAACCAAGGTAATGAGAGGTTTGTGCTTAAAAGTGAACAAAGTAAATTGACTCAAAACACAAAGTTTTCTTTACTCTAGATAAATTGGTTATGAATATTTAAATTCTAGCACCCACTTGCATTTTGAATTCTACTTATTGATGCACTTAGCGCTCTCTCTCTCTCTCTTTCTCTCTCTCTCTCTCTCTATATATATGTTCTTCACAACTGTTGTATAAAGTTTTTCTTATAATTGATAAAATGAGAAAAGCCCCAGTAGTCACTTTGCTATCACCAAATTATCCGCTGATGCTTAGACTAATAACAGCAAAAATAACAATACTAATAGATGGCATTTATTTAGTGTTTACTTTGAGCTAGCACTGTGTTAATTTAGTGTAAACCCCACCATACTATGTTATACTAATGCCAGGAAGCACCAAGGAAGGCAGTGACCTTGATATTTCCCTTGTTTTTGTTTCCCCTTTGTGCTGTCAGAGAAGATTGGTTTCCAGGGAAATTTTAGAACTTACCAGACTTTCTGGAAGAACTTCAGGGCAGGGATGCCTTGAGATCATGTCATATCAAACCTAGCTCCCAACAGTCATTCCAGCTTAAAGTCATCCTAGAGCATCCCAGGTGCTGCCTTATGGAAGAATGAAACCATCAGTCAGTCACCTGAACATCTGTAACACTCAACAGCTATTTCAAGAACCAGGGCCTTACTCAGTGCATTTTAGGCCCTCTCTTGGAAACAGAAGGTCACCCTGCTGGTTTATAAATTTGAAAGATCTTAGTCAAGTGAGAGATGTAGCATCATTGCACAAGATGTTCCTGCATAACATCATCCTGTTCTTGAATAACTTAAAAGAAAATTTTTTTTTAAAAAAATAACCTATATTTACTAGATTCATGAACAAAAAAAGTTTAATACAAACTCAAATTATCTTAAATCCATAAACTAGAAACTTTCTGCAATAACCATAATTTTTTCAGTAACTACAGGAAGAAAAGGAAGGCTAAAGAAAAATGAGAAGTGGGAGGGAAGGAAGGAAGGAAGGAAGGAAGGAAGGAAGGAAGGAAGGAAGGAAGGAAAGAAGGAAGGAAGAAAGGAAGGAAGGAAGAAGGGAGAGAGACAGAGATTGAGGAAAGGAGAGAGAAAGGGGGGGGGTAAAGAAATAATTATTGAAAAACTTATAAAATTCAAGTCCCATAATCCCATAACAGAACCAACTTGTATTTTTGCTGTTCCTCGCGTGAGTTGAAAATATTGTGTAGTCCTAACATATTCCTGGGGAATAGAATATGGAAATGTGACAGATGTGATGAGGGGCATTATCACATAATATATGTAACTTGTTTTTTAAGATGGCATTTTAGTGATTTAAGGGGCTCTGTTTCAACATATTTATAGAAGCTTTGTAAATCTAATTTAGATATGTGAATTGAATTTTTACTTCTATATAATCTTACTTTTAGAAACATATATTTTTCTTAGAACTGAATAAAATATGTGGGGGGTATAGATGTGTTTTTTCCCAACAGAGTGTCTATCCTTTCATATGTTATCCCTTCTACATGTTTGTGTGTTGGCCTACATTCCACATATAAGGTGTATATTTGAAATATATGTAATTAAATGTTTTTAAATTTATACTTGTAAATAAATTAAGGAGAAGTTATTTAATAAAATGTAATTTTATAAAGTAAAAAAATAGTCTCTTTGAGCTCCCTGTTACATTAGTTAAATAAAAATATTTAATTCATCAATTTATATAGCATAAATTCATCTTCTCATTTTTTAATTTTCAAAACCAATTGTTTAATGTCAAAAGACATTAAAATAATGTCTTTACTTTTTCTTTTTTATTGAATTTATTAGGATGACATTGGTTAATAAAATTATATGGTTTCAGGTGTATAAATCTATAATACATCATCTGTATATCATATTATGTGTTGACCTTCCAAAGTCAAGTCTCCCTCCATCATTACTTATGCCCCCTTTACTCCCTTATACTCCCCCCACCCCTTTCTCTCTGGCAATTACCATACTGTTGTCTGTGGGAGGTTTTTTGTATTTGTTTTTTTGCTTAGTCCTTTTACATTTTTCATCCAGACCTACTACTTGACCTTTTGGTTAAGATAAAGTTTAGTAACTATTCATATCAGTTTATATTCATCTATTCTTATATCATGTCTAACTAACAGAAAACATTTGGCCTTGACCTAGTTGAACATAATCTCAAATATTTTAAATTACCTTCTCTTCTCTTCTATTTCCTTGAACTAAGAGAGAAAGGGGTTTCAAGATGGTGGCTGGCAGTGAGAGACAGAGTGTGAGTGAGTGAGGGAGTGAAAGGGGAGTGTGGGGACGTGTGTGTTGTCTGTGTGTGTGTGCGTGAAGAACAGTTAGATCCTGCAGGATTTTTGGGGACTGACAGACAGAGCCCTCTTTGACAGGGAGTCTCTGCTACCATTGCAAGCACTCCCAAGGGGCCAGTGCTGGCACAGAGATCTTGAAGGGGAGAGCTGCTGTGACTAGGAGTTTAGCCTCACCACTACCCAGGCAGGCCTCAGACACCACCCAAGACCCTTCAGCCACTCCAGTCAAAGAACTTCCACTGCAGCTGCAGTCACACAACACCAGGACTCAAGCCTCCCTGGCTGCAGGCTCCTGTGAGTTTCAGAGTGTGCTCCCCTCCCCTGCAGGCCCACTGCTTTAGCCCTGGACCATGCGTGTCCAGGTGCCTGGGCTATCCTGTGACTCTAGGGGCAAATGACACTCCCGCTAACTCATCACCATGGCACAGACCCTGGACATCCTGGCGCCTGAGCACTCCCATGACTCTCAGGGTGCACGACTCTACTGCAAACCTGCCGCTACAGCACAGATCCCAGGCATCTGGTGCCTAGGCTCTCCCGTGAATCTCAGGGTGCGCAACACTCCCACCAACCCACCGCCATGACCACAAGCCCCATGCATCCTGGCGCCTGGGCTCTCTGGTATCTCTTGGAGTACATGACCTTCCCACCAAGCCCTCCGCTTCAGCCACAGGACCTACGTGACTCAGCACCTGGACCCTTTGGTGATAGCAAAAATGGGGGGCAAAGGAAAGCAAAGGAATAATTGCCAGAAAAGGAACTAAATGAAATGGAGGCATGCAATATGTCCAAAAAAAATAATTCAGAGTAATGGTCATACAGTTCATAATGGATGGATGAGAAAAGAAACAACTTCTGTGAATGATATTGCTACAATAAAAAACATGATGGAAGGTTTCAATAGTAGACTAGAAGAAGCAGAACACCGAATTAGTGAGTTAGAAGATAGGACAGAAAAACATCCCCAATCTGAACAGCAATTGAAGAAAGAAATTAGAAAGCAGAAGGAGAGCTTTGGGATATCATGAAACAAGGTAACATACATATAATAGAGGTGGCAGAAGGACAAGAAGAGAAGCAAGTATTAGAAAACCTATTTGAAGAAATAATGACAGAAAACTTTCCTGACTTGGGGAAGAAAATATCACACAAGAATAGAGTCCCAAACAAGATAAACCCAAAAAGACCCATACCAAAACACGTCACAATTACAATGGCAAACGTTAAAGACAATGAGAAAATCTTAAAAGCTGCAAGAAAAAGAGAGAGAGTTACCTACAAAGTATCTCCCATTAGATTATGAAATAATTTCTCAACAGAAACACATCAGGCCAGAAGGGAATTGAATGAAGTATACAAAGTGATGCACAGCAAGGGACTGAATCCAAGAATACTCTATCCAGCAAGGCTAACATTCAAAATTGAAGGGGAAATCAGGACCTACATGGACAAAAAAAGACTAAGGGAGTTTATCACCACCAAGGCAGCACTCCAAGAAATGCTAAAGGGACTGTTGTAAAAAGAAGAAATAGAAAAGGAAGAAAAAACACAGGCTTAAAGACTAAAAATGGCTACAAACAAATACCTATCAATAATAACCTTAAACATAAATGGGCTAAATGCTCCAATCAAAAGACATACAGTGGTTGAATAGATAAGAAAAGATAATCCATATATATGCTGTCTACAAGAGACCCACCTCAGAACAAGGGACTCACACAGACTGAAAGTGAAGGGATGGAAAACATCTTTCAGGCAAATGGAAATGAAAAAAAGCTGGGGTAACAGTACTTATAAATGACAAAATAGACCTCAAAGTGAAGGCCACAACAAGAGATAAAGAAGGCCACTTCATAATACTAAAGGGATTGATACAACAAGATGATATAACTCTGGCAAATATATATACACCCAATGCAGGAGTACCCAAATACATTAAAAAAAATACTCCTGGAATATATCAAAGGAGAGAACAACAGCAATACAATCATAGTAGGGGCCTATAATACCCCATTGACAACACTGGATAAATCCTCTAGACAAGAAAGTTACCAAAAAAACAGCAATCCTAAACAATTCACTAGATCAGATGGACTTAACTGACATCTTCAGAACATTTCACCCCAAAGCTACAGAATATACATTCTTCTCAAGTGCACATTTTCAAAGATAGACAACATATTGGGATACCAGCAAAGTCTCTTCAAATTAAAGAAGATAGAAATCATATCAAGCATTTTCTCAGGTCACAAAGGCATAATATTAGAAATAAACTACAATAAAAGCAATAACAAAAGTTTAAACACTTGGAGGCTAAATAGCATGTTATTAAACAACTAGAGGCTCAGTGCACAACATCCGTGCATGGGAGGGGTCCCTCAGCTCAGCCTGCACTCTATCCAATCCGGGACCCCTCGGGGGATGTCCAACTGCCGGTTTAGGCCCTATCCCTGTGGAATTGGGCCTAAACTGGCAATCGGACATCTCTCTCCCAATCCGGGACTGCTAGCTCCTAACTGGTCTCCTGCTGCCTGCCTGCCTGATCGCCCATAACCACTCTGCCTGTCTGCCTGATTGCCTCTATCTGCCTCTGCCAGCCTACCTGCCTGATTGCCACTAGCCCCTCTGCCTACCTGCCTGATTGCCACTAGCCCCTCTGCCTACCTGCCTGATAGCCCCTAACTGCTCTCCCCTGCTGGCCTGATTGCCCATAACTGCCCCCCTGCTGGCCTGGCTGCCCCCTAACTGCCCCATGCTAGCCTGGTCGCCCCCTAACTCCTCCCCTGCCAACCTGCCTGATTGCCCCTAACCACTCTACCTGTGAGCCTGATTGCCCCCTAACTGCCCCCCTGCTGGCCTGGTCATTCCCTAACTGCTCCCCCTGCCAGCCTGTTCGTCCCCTAACTGTCCGGAAGGAAGTGGGATATCAGGAAGATGTATGGTCACCCTGGTCTAATTAGCATATTACCCTTTTATTAGTATAGATAATTGGGTTACCAAGAGATAAAAGAACAAATAAAAAACATCCTGGAAACAAATGACAATGAAAACACAACAATCCAAAAATCTATGGGAGACAGTGAAAGCAATCCTGAGATGGAAGTTCATAGCCTTACAGGCCCACTGCAAAAAAAAACACAAAAAAACAAAAACAAAAAACAAACAAACAAACAAAAAAACAACTTATAGAATTAGAAAGATAGTGACAAGAAAATCCCAGAGAGAGCAGAAGGAAGGAAATAATAAAGATCAGAGTGTAAATAAATGACATACAGACCAAAAAACAATACAAAAGATCAATAAAACCAAAACTTGAGAGATGAAGCAAGATGGCGGCGATATAGGCAGACGTGTCCCAGGTCTTGTCCAGAGCAAATGGAGTAAGCAGCTGAAACTAATAACACCCACCCCAAATTGGCGACATTACTCAGCTGGTGAGACAGTTTGCAGCTGGGAAGGGCAGAGCTCCACTGGAAAGGTAAAAAACCAGGGATCTGGGCAGGAAAGTTTGCCAGATCTCTGAGCCCAGAGGGTCGGAGGGAGACCGAGTGGGAGATAGCCGGGTCTTTTGGGACAGACACAGCCCTGACTGGGGAAAGGAGTTCCGAGGGATTCCTGGCGCCGGGGGATTTGAGATTTGGATTCTGTGATTATGGAGGACTGAGCCTAAAGGGGGCAGCCTGAGGAGCTGACCAGATCATGCAGTGCCAGTAAGAGAGGAGCATTTCCCTGGCTGGCCGGCGTTTGTTTGTTTCTTTGTTTTCACTGAACCCTGCTCATAGGACAGTTCGGATACAGACACTCACCTGTGCTGAAGAGAGGGAGAAGTTGTGGACGAGTGGAATCTGGGGAGAGGCTGAGGAGAGAGGGGGGGCCAGGAGAGGTGGCAGCAAATTGAGTGCTGAGACACCCCTAGGCCCAGGACTGGGGCAGCCATTCTCTCTGGAGGGTGGAACTCCTCCCCCCAGCCCCCAGACAAGGAGCACAGGCACACCCAGATTCCACGCTGTATGAGATAAAGGATTAAAATAATCTGATTAGTCCCTGGGAGTTACCAGGGTCTGGCCTATAGAGGGACTTTGAGTCCCACCAGCAACACAGAGCAGGGTAATGATTAAAGAACCAGCTCTGGGCAGTTGACCTCCCCAAACCAGTTTTAAATGCAATAGAGAAAATAAATCCTTGCTACTGGATAGAGAAGCCGAATAGCCTCAGAGGCCAACCCCAAAACACTGCCACCCAGAGGCTGAGCCACAAACTGACTCTTAGGTGAACACAAATTAAGGCAGTCTGGATCACAAATAAGGCCTGCTATAAAATCAGAACTGTTATTTACAACATGGAGGAACAGTGTATTGCAGGGAAATTCAACACTCTCCTGAATACCTGGCAGGACTAAGTTGAGCCAGGCTGAAGAGTAAAAGAACCTAAAGACCTTCACTACTGCAAATTTTTTCTTTTTTCACCTTTTCATTAAGAAACCAATTTTTCTTTCTTTTTATTCTTATTCCATCACCTGATTTTACCCTTTTAATTACTACATTTTTATTTTTAACCAGTATTATTACTGCTACCATTTTACCATTTTTAAAGTGCCATTTTATTTTCTCTTTAATTTATTTTGGGAGTAGTGTTCTCCATTCTATATTCATCATTCCTTTAGCATTAATTTTCCCTACCTCAATTTTGCCTCTATGCTAAAACCCTCTTCCTCACTTTTCCCCTTTTGGTGTCCTGTTTCTCTTACCCTATTCCTACTTTAGATTTTCCCTATTCCGTCTTTTTACCCCCTGTCTAATTTCACCCTACTTATATATCCTATTTCCAATCCACTGCTCTGAATCATTACACACCTATCCCTTATCCTTCTTCACTATCCAAACATTTTTTTTCTCTTATCTTTCTATTGTTTTCTTGCTGTTTACTTGAATGTCGAGTATATTGTTGTGTTTTTTTTGCTTTTTGCTTGTTTTGTTTTGTGCTTTTTTTTTCTTTTTTAGGACTGGTTGTGAGGTGGTTTTGCTTTTTCTTTTTATATTTTTCTGCTGATTTCTTCGTTCCCTCCCCTCCCCCACCCCCTGGCTATATTTGTGCTTCTGTTTTCCCTTGCCTCTCTTGATATCATTGGTTGTTTGTAGTTTGCATTCACCTCCAGGGATCTGTTGCTGGAATTTCTTGGGATTAGTGGCAGTTCTATAGTAGTTTTCTCCTCATACAAATAGTCTCTTCCCCTCTTCTACTTCATTCTCTTTTCACTCTTTTTCTTTTCTTTTTCCCCCTCTTTTTTTCCCAATTTCATTTTTGCACTCCTTTTTTGTTTTTTTTTCATATAATTCTTTTCTTTCTTTTTTCTCTTTTATCTTTTTCCCTTTTTTCTTCCTTATCCCCTAATTTTCTTAATTCAGGTGGTCACCTTTATTTGGGGTTATTAATATCGTGAATATATTTGTGCTCAGTGCCTGGTACATTGTGCCTTGATGTGTTGTATTTTGTGCCTTTAAATCAACGCAGCAGATCCAAGGAACAGCAGCCTCCTGATCACCACACCCTCTGTCTCCCCCCACTAGCCAGAAGAGCCACCACAGCTCTGAACAGCACCCACCAGAGGAGCTGCTGGCAACTGAGGAGCAGCTGCTACCGCAACCGCCTGAGGAGCAACCACAGCCCAAGGAGCCACTGCGACCCAGGGAGCAACCACTGAACAACTCAACATCTAGATATGTCAGTGAGATCAAACATGGGTAGGCAAAGAAACCCCCAAAGGAAAGAAAAGGAGGACTCGCCAGAAAAGCAGCTAAGTGAGACAGAGGCATGCAACATGACAGAAAAATAATTCAGAATAAGGGTCCCAGCGTGCATAAACCGGATGGAGGAAAAAATCAACAACATATGCAAGAAGCAAGAAGAAACAGATGAAAAAATCAACTACTTATGCAAGAAGCAAGAAGAAACAGATTAAAAAATCAATAACTTAGGCAGGACCCAAGAAGAAATGAAGAGCGATATAGCTGCAATAAAAAACACCATTGACAGCATCAACAGTAGACTAGGAGAAGCGGAGGACTGAATTAGTGAATTAGAAGACTGGGAGGCAAAACTCACCCAAACTGTACTGCAATTGGAGAAAAAAATTAAAAGACAGGAGGAGAGCCTAAGGGAGCTTTGGGGCAACATGAAATGAAACAACATACGAATAATGGGGGTGCCAGAACAACAGAAAGAGGAACAAAGATTAGAAAACCTACTCGAAGAAATAATATCAGAAAAATTCCCTGAGGTAGGGAAGAAAAAAGTCACACAAGAACAGAGAGTCCCAAACAAGGTGAACCCGAAAAGACCCACACGAAGACACATCATAATTACCATGGCAAATGTTCAGGACAAAGAGAGAATCTTACAGGCTGCAAGAGAGAGATGGAAAGTTACATACAAGGAATCTCCCATTAGATTATCAAATGATTTCTCAACAGAAACACATCAGGCCAGAAAAGAATGGACGGAAATTTACAAAGTGATGCAAAGCAAAGGAATGAATTCAAGAATACTCTATCCAGCAAGGCTCTCATTCAAAATTGAAGGGGAAATAAGAAGCTTCACAGACAAAAAAAGGCTAAGGGAGTTTATCACCACCAAGCCAGCAATGCAAGAAATGCTAAAGGGACTGCTATAAAAAGAAGAAATAAAAAGATCAGAAAGAAAACAGCCACACAAAAAAAGAAATGGCTACAAACAAGTACCTTTCAATAATAACTTTAAACGTAAACGGACTAAATGCTCCAACCAAAAGACATCGAGTGGCTGAATGGATAAAAAAAACATGACCCATACATCTGCTGTCTACAAGAGACCCACCTCATTAGAAGGGACTCCCACAGACTGAAAGTGAAGGGATGGAAAAATATCTTTCACGCAAATGGAAAGGAAAAGAAAGCTGGGATAGCAATACCTATACCAGACAAAGTAGACCTCAAAGTGAAGGCCATAACCAGAGACAAGGAAGGCCACTTCATAATACTAAAGGGATCAATACAACAAGAAGATATAACCCTGGTAAACATATATGCACCCCATGCAGGAGCACCCAAATACATGAAAAAACTCCTGGAAGATATCAAAGGAGAGATCGACAACAATACAATCATAGTAAGGAACACTAATACACCACTGACATCACTGGATAAGTCCTCTAGACAATCAGCAAACAAACAGCAATCTAAATGACTCACTAGATCAGATGGACTTAATAGACATCTTCAGAACACTTAACCCCAAAGCTGCAGAATATACATTCTACTCAAGTGCTCATGGGACAGATTCAAAAATAGACCACATATTGGATCACAAGCAAAGTCTCCCCAAATTCAAAAAGATTGAAATCATAAAAAGCATCTTCTCAGACCATGATGGCATAATATTAGAAATAAACCACAATAAAAACAACCCAAAATACTCAAACACTTGGAAGCTGAATAGCATGTTATTAAATATTGATTGGGTTACCAATGAGATCAAAGAAGAAATTGAAAACATCCTGGAAACTAATGACAATGAAAACACAACAATCCAAAACCTATGGGACACAATGAAAGTAGTCCTGAGAGGAAAGTTTATAGCTCTACAGGACTATCTAAAAAAACAAGAAAAAATGGTAGTAAATCATCTAACTCTACACCTCAAAGAACTAGAAAGAGAGCAACAAGAAAAGCCCAGAGTGAGCAGAAGGAAGGAGATAATAAAGATTAGAGCAGAAATAAAGGACATAGAGACCAAAAAAACAATACAGAAAATCAATGAAACCAAGAGCTGGTTCTTTGAAAGGATAAACAAGATTGACAAACCTCTAGCCAGGCTCACCAAGAAGCAAAGAGAGAGGACCCCAATAAACCAAATCAGAAACGATGGAGGCGAAATAACAACAGACCCCACAGAAATACAAGTGATTCTTAAAAAATACTATGGACAGCTCTACTCCAACAAACTAGACAACCTGGAGGAAATGGAAAAATTCCTAGAAAAATACAACATTCCAAAACTCAATCAGGAAGAATCTAAAAATCTCAATAGGCCAATAACTATGGAAGAAATTGAAGCAGTCATCAAAAAGCTTCCAGCAAACAAAAGCCCAGGACCAGACGGCTTCACAGGGGAGTTTTACCAAACATTCAAGGAAGAGCTAAAACCTATCCTCCTCAGACTACTACAAAAAAATTCAAGAGGAAGGAACACTTCCAATCTCATTCTGTGAAGCTAGCATCACCCTAATACCAAAACCAGGTAAAGACAACACAATGAAAGAGAATTACAGGCCACTATCCCTCATGAGCATAGATGCCAAAATCCTCAACAAAATCTTAGTAAATCGGATCCAGTAGTACATCAGAAAGATCATACACCATGACCAAGTAGGATTTATCCCAGGGATGCAAGGATGGTACAACATCCGTAAATCAATAAACATGATACATCACATAAACAAATTGAAAGAAAAAAACCACATGGTCATATCAATTGATGCAGAAAAAGCATTTTACAAAATCCAACACCCATTTTTGATAAAAACTCTCAGCAAGGTGGGAGTAGAAGGATCATACCTCAACATAATAAAAGCCATATATGACAAACCCACAGCCAACATCATACTCAGTGGACAAAAACTAACACCATTTCTCCTAAGAAGACAGGGATGCCCACTCTCACCACTCCTGTTCAACATAGTATTGGATGTATTAGCCATTGCAATTAGACAAGAAGAAGAAATAAAAGGCATCCAAATGGAAAAGAGGAAGTAAAACTGTCCTTATTTGCAGACAACATGATATTATACATACAAAACCCTAGAGACTCCATCAAAAAGCTACTAAAATTAATACATGAATTTGGTAATGTAGCAGGATACAAAGTTAACCCCAAGAAATCTGAGGCATTTCTATACACCAATAGTGAGCTCTCAGAAAGAGAGATTATAAAAACAATCCCATTTACCATTGCACCAAAAATATTAAGCTACCTAGGAATAAACTTAACTAAAGAGGTAAAAGACCTCTATTCAGAAAACTACAGGATGTTTTGAAAAAACAGATAGTTGAAAACAGAGATAGAGGAAGACATAAACAGATGGCAGAACATACCGTGTTCATGGATTGGTAGAATCAACATCATTAAAATGTCCATATTACCCAAAGCAATCTATAAATTCAACGCATTTCCCATTAAAATACCAACGGCATACTTCACAGATCTAGAACGAACTCTCCAAAAATTCATCTGTAATAAAAAAAGACCCCGAATAGCTGCAGCAATCCTGAGAAAGAAGAAAGTAGGTGGGATCTCAATACCAGATATCAAGCTGTATTACAAAGCCACTGTTCTCAAAACTGCCTGGTACTGGCACAAGAACAGGCATATAGATCAATGGAATAGAATAGAGAACCCAGAAATCGGCCCGAACCAATATGCCCAATTAATATTTGACAAAGGAGGAAAGAACATTCAATGGAGCCAAGATAGTCTCTTCAATAAGTGGTGTTGGGAAAATTGGACAGATATATGCAAAAAAAAAAATGAAACTAGACCACCAACTTACACCATACACAAGAATAAACTCAAAATGGATAAAGGACTTAAATGTACGACAGGAAACCATAAAAATTCTAGAAGAATCCAAAGACAACAAAAGCTCAGACATATGCCGAAGCAATTTCTTCACTGATACAGCTCCTAGGGCACTTGAAACTAAAGAGAAAATGAACAAATGGGACTACATCAAAATAAAAAGCTTCTGTACAGCAAAAGAAACCATCAACAAAACAACGAGAAAACCCATTGAGTGGGAAAACATATTTGCCAATGTCATATCTGATAAGGGCCTAATCTCCAACATTTATAGGGAACTCATACAACTTAACAAAAAGAAGATAAACAATCCAATCAAAAAATGGGCAAAGGACCTAAATAGACACCTTTCAAAAGAGGACATTCAGAAAGCCAAGAGACATATGAAAACATGCTCAAAGTCACTAATCTTCTGAGAGATGCAAATCAAAACAACAATGAAGTATCATCTCACACCTGTCAGACTGGCTATCATCAAAAAATCAACAAATCAACAAACGACAAGTGCTGGAGAGGATGTGGAGAAAAAGGAACACTCGTGCACTGCTGGTGGGAATGCAGACTGGTGCAGCCACTATGGAAGACAGTATGGAGTTTCCTCAAAAAACTAAAAATGGAACTCCCATTTGACCCTGTGATCCCACTTCTAGGAATATATCCCAAGAAACCAGAAACACCAATCAGCCCCACCCTGAGCGTGACTTGGGTGGCATCGCAACCTCCCGATCCACCCTGCTCTGTGCATGACAGGGAGAGGTGCCCCAACTCCCCAATCGGCCCTGCTCTGAGCCCGACCAGGGGCTGCACGTAGGGATTGGGCCTGCCCTCTGCCACCCGGGAGCAGGCCTAAGCCAGCAGGTCGTTATCTCCCGAGGGGTCCCAGACTGCAAGAGGGCACAGGCTGGGCTGAGGGACCCCCCCCCCCCCCCCCCAGTGAACAAATTTTTGTGCACCGGGCCTCTAGTAATAATAAAAATAATGATAATAATAATAAAAACTTCTACCAAACAAAAGCCCTGAGGCAGATGGCTGTATGGGGGTTTTATCAAACATTCAAAGAAGAACTAAAACCTATCTTCCTCAGACTATTCCAAAAATTTCAAGAGGAAGGAACACTTCCAAGCTTCTTTTATGAAGCCAGCATTACCCTAATACCAAAACCAGATAAAGACACTACAAAAAAAATGAAATACAGGCCAATATCTCTGATGAACATAGATGCTAAAATCCTCATTGAAATCCTAGCAAATAGGATCCAGAATTACATTAGAATGATCATACATCATGACCAAGTTGGATTTATCCTGGGGATGCAAAGTTGGTACAACATCCACAAATCTATAAACATGATGCATCACATAAACAAATTGAGAGATAAAAATCACATAGTCATATCAAAATCCAACACCTTTTCTTGATAAAAACTTTCAGCAAAGTGGGAATAGAGAGATCATACCTCAACATAATAAAAGCCATATATAACAAACCTACAGCCAACATCATACTCAATGGGCAAAAACTAAAATCATTTCCCTAAGAACAGGAGCAAGACAGGAATGCTCACTCTCACCACTCCTGCTCAACATAGTACTGGAAGTGCTAGTCATAGTGATCAAACAAAAAGAAGAAATAAAAGAGTTCCAAACTGGAAAAGAAGAAGTAAAACTGTCATTATTCACAGATGACATGGTATTGTACATAGAAAACCCTAACGACACCATAAAAAAACTATTAGATTTAATAAATGAATTTAGCAATATACAAAATTAACACCCAGAAATATATGGCTTTTTTATACACCAACTGGAGGTCCAATGTCTGAAATCGCGCGATACCCAGACCTCCTACTCCACAGGACCCAGAAGTTCCGCCCACCGTGGCCACCATGGGACCCAGAATTCCCACCCACCATGGCCGCTGCAGGACCCATCAATGCTCATCCTGGTCATTACAATGTTATGGCCAGAGGCCTTTTATAATATAGACTAGTGGCCCAGTGCACAAAATTCGTGCACCCGGGGTTCCCTCTGCCCAGCCTGCACCTTCTCCAATCAGGGAACCCTTTTGGGGATGTCCGACCAATGGGGGATGTTTCACAATCTGGGACCGCTGACTCCTAACCACTCACCTGCCTGACTGACTGATCGCCCCCAACTGCTCTCCCCTGCCAGCCTGATCTTGCTCCCAACTGCCTCTGTCTGCCTGATCACCCCTAACTGCCCTCCCTTCTGGCCTAATCGCCACTAACTCCCCTCCCTTGCTGGCCTGGTTGCCCCCAACTGCCTTTCCCTGCTGGCCTGATCTCACCCCCAATGGCCCTCGCCTGCCAGCCTGATCTCGCCCTCAACTGCCTTCCCCTGCCAGCCTGGTTGCCCCCAAATGCCCTCACCTGCTGACCTGATCTCGCCTCCAACGGTCCTCCCCTACTGGCCTGATTTCACCCCCAAGTGCCCTCCCCTGCAGGCCTGATCTTGCCCTCAATTGCCCTCCCCTGCTGGCCTGATCTTGCCCCCAACTGCCCTTCCCTGATGACCTCATCACCCCTAACGGCCTCTGCCTTGGCCACCATGACTTTGTCCAGAAGGAAGTCAGACGTCCGGAAGTTGGCTAGTCAACCTGGTCTAATTAGCATATTACCCTTCTAGTAGAATAGATAGTTTATATAAGATAGGATTGCCTAAATGGGGGGGGGGGGGGCGCTTTCTCGTCAGGAGGAGATGCTCTTGGCAGACAAAAATACATAATCCCTATATCTGGAGTGATAGCCAGCCACATGCACTATATTGCCAAATTGGTCATTAAAAAATCGAACTGCTTTCTTACATCTTACACCAAAGAGCTCTTGCCCTTAAAATCCCTCTCCAGCCCCCACTTTAAGTTCCGCCTTCACAGTTCACCCAGATTAGGTTCTGATTGGTCGGTTTCTATGCCAGTCAATGTCAAAAGCTTCACCTACTAGGCAGCAATTGGCTCATAGCAGTTCAACCAGATTTGGTTCTGATTGGTTGGTTTCCATGCCAGTCAGCATCAAAAGCTTCACCTCCTAGGCAGCCATTGGCTGCTCACACTTCACCCAGATTTGGTTCTGATTGCTTGGTTTCTATGCCAGTCAGCATCTCTGGGCCTATCAACAGGCCTGATCCGAGAGGTGGGGCTGATCAGCAGCCCCAGCAGAGGCCAGAAAGAAAGAGAGGCATGGCTGCTGGCCAGGCCCAGAGATTAAAAGAGAGACAAGTGGTGATTAACAGCTGACACAGAAGCTATGGATCAGACCCTGCTTCTCTTTCCAGGCCTTTTTGGAGCCTAATCCGCTGCCCCCTCGGCAATTAGTGCTGGGTTGCAAGACATGCAATGGTGGCAGTCAGTGCTGGGAACCTGCAGGACTGACTTCCAGGACTGACTTCCAGTCAGTCGGGCCTTTGGTCATTTTGGATGTTACGGACCCTGGATTTTTATATATTAGGATAATGAGCTCACAGAAAGCGAAATACAAAAAATCAATTCCATTTACCATCACACCAAAAAAATTAGTATACCTAGAAATAAACTTAACTAAGGAGCTAAAAATCCTGTACTTGGAAAACTATAGGACATTGAAAAAAGAGATCGAGGAAGACATCAACAAATGGAAGAATATAGCGTGTTCATGGATTGGTAGAATCAACATTAAAATGTCCATATTACCCAAAGCTATCTATAGATTTAATGCAATCCTCATTAAAATACCAATGGCATATTTCACAGACCTAGAGGAAACTCTCCAAAAATTTATATGGAATAAAAAAAGACTTTACATAGCTGAAGCAATCTTGAGAAAGAAGAACAAAGTTGGAGGGATCACAATACCAGATATCAAGCTATATTGCAAAGCCACTATTCTCAAAACTGCCTAGTAATTTCATAAGAACAGACATATAGATCAATGGGACTGTACAGAGAACCCAGAAATTGACCCAAGACGTTATGCTCAATTCATATTTGACAAAGGAGGCAAGAGCATACAATGGATTCAAGGCAGTCTCTTCAATAAATGGTGTTGGGAAACTAGCCCATCAACTTACACCATACACAAAAATAAACTCAAAATGGATAAAGTACTTAAATGTAAGATGGGAAACCATAAAAATCTGAGAAGAATCCATAGGAAGTAAAATATTAGACATAGGTTGTAGCAATTTCTTTACCAATACAGCTCCTAGGGCAATAGAAACTAAGGAGAAACTAAACACATGGGATTACATCAAAATAAACAGCTTCTTCACAGCAAAAGAAGCCATCAACAAACAACAAGAAAGTTCACTCCATGGGGGAACATATTTGCCAATGATACGTCTGATAATGACCTAATCTCCCAAAATTTATAGGGAACTGATACAACTTAATGAAAGGCAGATAAACAATCTAATAAAAAAATGGGCAAATGACCTTAATAGATACTTTTTGAAAGTGGACATACCGAAGGCCAAAAGACATATGAAAACATGATCAAAGTCACTAATAATCTGAGAGATGAAAATCAAAATGACCATGAGATAACCATTTCACAAGTGTCAGAATGGCTATCATCAATAGATCAACACGCAACAAGTGCTGGCAAGGATGTGGAGAAAAAGGAGCCCTCATACACGGCTGGTGAGAATGCAGACTGGTGTAGCCACTGTGGAAAACAGTATGGAGGTTCCTCAAAAACTTAAAAATGAAACTCCCATTTGACCCAGTAATCCCACTTCTAGGAATATATCCTAAGAAATCAGAAACACCAATCAGAAAGGACATATGCATCCCTATGTTCACAGCAGTACAATTTACCATAGCTAAGATTTGGAAACAGCTTAAGTGTCCATCAGCAGATGAATGGATTAGAAAACTGTGGTACATCTACACAATGGAATACTATACTGCTGTAAAAAAGAATGAATTCTTACCATTTGCCACAGCATGTATGGAACTGGAGAGCATTATGCTAAGTGAAATAAGCCACTCAATGAAAGAAAAATACCACATGATCTCACTCATTTATGGATAATAAAGACCATTATAAACTGATGAACAAAAAAGATACAGAGGCAGAGCAGCATCGAACAGACTGTCAAACTACAGTGAGAAGGCCAGGGAGGGTTGGTGGGGGGTGGTAAGAGATCAACCGAAGGACTTGTATGCATGCATATCAGCATAACCAATGGACACAAGACACTGGGGGGAGGAGGGGAGGTAGGGGAGGCCGAGGAAAAGTCAAGGGGTGAGGGGGAAAGGAGACATATGTAATACTCTTAGTAATACTTCAAGCAATAAAACAAAATTAAAAACAAAACAAAACAAAAAAAACTGTGGTATACCTACACAATGGAATTCTATGCTGCTGTGAAAAAGAAAGAACTCTTACCATTCGCAACAGCAAGGATAGACATGGAGAGCATTATGCTAAGTGATATAAAACAGTCAGAGAAAGATAATCATTACATGATCTCAACCCTTATGAAATATAATGAACAACATAAACTGATGAATAAAAATAGATCCAGAAACAGAGAAGCATCGAACAGACCATCAAACTTCAGAAGGAAGGCAGGGGGCTGGTAAGAGATCAACTAAAGGACTTGTATGCATTCATATAAACATAACCAATGATCACAGACACTAAGGGGGTGAGGGCATGTGCTGGGGGGTGAGGGGGGCTGGGGAGAAGTCAATGGTGGGGGAAAGGAGACATATGTAATACTATATGTAATACTTTAAACAATAAAGAATTAAAAATAATTATAATAAATAGGACCACATCACAATAAAAAATGTGTGCATAATCATCTATAGTACTTTCAATAATAAAGATAAAGATAAATTTAAAAAGAGAGAGAGAATAGGGATGCCTATTATTTAATTTTTTTTTTTTGATTTTAAAATATTTTATTATATTTCTTTTTTTTTTTATCACAAATTTTTTTATTTTTTTATTTTTCGCTTAAAGTATTACAAAGGGTATTACATAAGTGTCCTTTTTTCCCCCCCACCCTTGACAAACCCCTACCCTCCCTTACCCCCCAGTGTCTTATGTCCATTAGTTATGCTTATATGCATGCATACAAGTCCTTCGGTTGATCTCTTACTCCCCTCCCTCCTGCCCCCCAACTCTCTCTGGCCTTCCCACTGCAGTTTGACAATCAGTTTGAGGCAGCTCTGCCTCTGTATCTATTATTGTTCAAAAGTTTGTAATGGTCTTTATTATCCATGAATGAGTGAGATCATGTGGTATTTTTCCTTCATTGACTGGCTTGTTTCACTTAGCATAATGCTCTCCAGTTCCATCCATGATGTTGCAAATGGTAGGAGTTCCTTCTTTTTAACAGCAGCATAGTATTCCATCGTGTAGATGTACCACAGTTTTCTAATCCATTCATCTACTGATGGGCACTTAGGCTGTTTCCAGATCTTAGCTATGGTGAATTGTGCTGCTATGAACATCTGGGTGCATATATCCTTTCTGATTGGTGTTTCTGGTTTCTTGGGATATATTCCTAGAAGTGGGATCACAGGGTCAAATGGGAGTTCCATTTCCAATTTTTTGAGGAACCTCCATACTGCCTTCCATAGTGGCTGCACCAGTCTGCATTCCCACCAGCAGTGCACAAGTGTTCCTTTTTCTCCACATCCTCTCCAGCACTTGTCGTTTGTTGATTTGTTGATGATGGCCATTCTGACAGGTGTGAGATGGTACCTCATTGTTGTTTTGATTTGCATCTCTCGGATGATTAGTGACTTTGAGCATGTTTTCATATGTCTCTTGGCTTTCTGAATGTCCTCTTTTGAAAGGTGTCTATTTAGATCCTTTGCCCATTTTTTGATTGGATTGTTTATCTTCTTTTTGTTAAGTTGTATGAGTTCCCTATAAATTTTGGAGATTAAGCCCTTATCAGATATGACGTTGGCAAATATGTTTTCCCACGAGGTGGGTTTTCTTATTGTTTTGTGGATGGTTTCTTTTGCTGTGCAGAAGCTTTTTATTTTGATGTAGTCCCATTTGTTCATTTTATCTTTAGTTTCAACTGCCCTAGGAGCTGTATCAGTGAAGAAATTGTTTTGGCATATGTCTGAGATTTTGTTGCCTTTGGATTCTTCTAGAATTTTTATGGTTTCCTGTCGTACATTTAAGTCCTTTATCCATTTTGAGTTTATTCTTGTGTATGGTGTAAGTTGGTGGTCTAGTTTCATTTTCTTGCATATGTCTGTCCAATTTTCCCAACACCATTTATTGAAGAGACTATCTTGGCTCCATTGTATGTTCATGCCTCCTTTGTCAAAAATTAATTGAGCATATTGGTTCGGGCTAATTTCTGGAATCTCTATTCTATTCCACTGGTCTATATGTCTGTTCTTGTGCCAGTACCAGGCAGTTTTGAGAACAGTGGCTTTGTAATACAGCTTGATATCTGGCATTGAGATCCCACCTACTTTGTTCTTTCTCAGGATCGTTGCAGCTATTCGGGGTCTTTTTTTATTCCAGATGAATTTTTGGAGAGTTCGTTCTAGATCTTTGAAGAAGGCCATTGGTATTTTAATGGGAAGTGCGTTGAATGTATAGATTGCTTTAGGTAGTATGGACATTTTAATGATGTTGATTCTACCAATCCAAGAACATGGTATGTTCTTCCATCTGTTTATGTCTTCCTCTATCTCTTTTTTCAACGTCCTGTAGTTTTCTGAGTAGAGGTCTTTAACCTCTTTAGTTAAGTTTATTCCTAGGTATCTTAATTTTTTTGGTGCGATGGTAAATGGGATTGTTTTTCTGATCTCCCTTTCTGAAAGTTCACTATTGGTGTATAGAAATGCCTCAGATTTCTTGGGGTTAATTTTGTATCCTGCTACATTGCCAAATTCATGTATTAAGTCTAGTAGCTTTTTGATGGAGTCTCTAGGGTTTTGTATGTATAATATCATGTCATCTGCAAATAAGGACAGTTTTACTTCCTCTTTTCCAATTTGGATGCCTTTTATTTCTTCTTCTTGCCTAATTGCAATGGCTAATACTTCCAGTACTATGTTGAACAGGAGTGGTGAGAGTGGGCATCCCTGTCTTGTTCCTGTTCTTAGGGGAAATGGTGTTAGTTTTTGTCCATTGAGTATGATGTTGGCTGTGGGCCTGTCATATATGGCTTTTATTATGTTGAGGTATAATCCTTCTATTCCCACCTTTCTGAGAGTTTTTATCAAAAATGGGTGTTGGATTTTGTCGAATGCTTTTTCTGCATCAATTGATATGACCATGTGGTTTTTTTCTTTCAATTTGTTTATGTGATGTATCACATTTATTGATTTACGGATGTTGTACCATCCTTGCATCTCTGGGATAAATCCTACTTGGTCATGGTGTATGATCCTTCTGATGTACTGCTGGATCCGATTTGCTAAGATTTTGTTGAGGATTTTGGCATCTATGTTCATGAGGGATATTGGCCTGTAATTCTCTTTCATTGTGATGTCTTTACCTGGTTTTGGTATTAGGGTGATGCTGGCTTCATAGAATGAGCTTGGAAGCGTTCCTTCCTCTTGAATTTTTTGTAGTAGTCTGAGGAGGGTAGGTTTTAGTTCTTCCTTGAATGTTTGGTAGAACTCCCCTGTGAAGCCGTCTGGCCCTGGGCTTTTGTTTGCTGGAAGCTTTCTGATGACTGCTTCAATTTCTTCCATAGTTATTGGCCTATTGAGGTTTTTAGATTCTTCCTGATTGAGTTTTGGAATGTTGTATTTTTCTAGGAATTTGTCCATTTCCTCCAGGTTGTCTAGTTTGTTGGAGTAGAGTTGCCCGTAGTATTGTTTAACAATCATTTGTATTTCTGTGGGGTCTGTTGTTATTTCGCCTCTATCATTTCTGATTTGGTTTATTTGGGACCTCTCTCTTTGCTTCTTGGTGAGCCTGGCTAGGGGTTTGTCAATCTTGTTTATCCTTTCAAAGAACCAGCTCTTGGTTTCATTGATTTTCTGTATTGTTTTTTTGGTCTCTATGTCATTGATTTCTGCTCTAATCTTTATTATCTCCTTCCTTCTGCTCACTCTGGGGTTTTCTTGTTGCTCTCTTTCTAATTCTTTGAGTTGTAGAGTTAGATGATTGAGTACCATTTTTTCTTGTTTTTTGAGATAGGCCTGTAGAGCTATAAACTTTCCTCTCAGGACTGCTTTCATTGTGTCCCAGAGGTTTTGGATTGTTGTGTTTTCATTGTCATTAGTGTCCAGGATGTTTTTAATTTCGTCTTTGATGTCATCGGTAACCCAATCAATATTTAATAACATGCTATTCAGCTTCCAAGTGTTTGAGTATTTTGGGTTGTTTTTATTGTAGTTTATTTCTAACTTTATGCCATCGTGGTCTGCGAAGAAGCTTTTTATGATTTCAATCTTCTTGAATTTGTGGAGACTTTGCTTGTGACCCAATATGTGGTCTATTTTTGAATATGTCCCATGAGCACCTGAGAGGAATGTATATTCCGCAGCTGTGGGGTGAAGTGTTCTGAAGATGTCAATTAAGTCCATCTGATCTAGTGAGTCATTTAGGATTGCTGTTTCTTTGCTGAGTTTTTGTCTAGCGGATTTATCCAGTGATGTCAGTGGTGTATTAAAGTCCCCTACTATGATTGTATTGTTGTCGATCTCTCCCCTGATATCTTCCAGAAGTTTTCTTATGTATGTGGGTGCTCCTGCATTGGGTGCATATATGTTTACCAGGGTTATATCTTCTTGTTGTATTGATCCCTTTAGTATTATGAAGTGGCCTTCCTTATCTCTGGTTATGGCCTTCACTTTGAGATGTATTTTGTCAGATATAAGTATTGCTACCCCAGCTTTCTTTTCCTTTCCATTTGCGTGAAAGATATTTTTCCATCCCTTCACTTTCAGTCTGTGTGAGTCCCTTCTAATGAGGTGGGTCTCTTGTAGACAGCAGATGTATGGGTCATGTTTTTTTATCCATTCAGCCACTCGATGTCTTTTGGTTGGAGCATTTAGTCCATTTACATTTAAAGTTATTATTGAAAGGTACTTGTTTGTAGCCATTTCTTTTTTTGTGTGTGTGTGTGTGGCTGTTTTCTTTCTGAACTTGATATTTCTTCTTTTTACACCAATCCCTTTAGCATTTCTTGCATGGCTGGCTTGGTGGTGATAAACTCCCTTAGCCCTTTTTTGTCTGTGAAGCTTCTTATTTCCCCTTCAATTTTGAATGATAGCCTTGCTGGATAGAGTATTCTTGGATTCAGTCCTTTGCTTTGCATCACTTTGTAGATTTCCGTCCATTCTTTTCTGGCCTGATGTGTTTCTGTTGAGAAATCATTTGATAATCTAATGGGAGATCCCTTGTATGTTACTTTCCGTCTCTCTCTTGCAGCCTGTAAGATTCTCTCTTTATCCTGAACATTTGCCATGGTAATTATGATGTGTCTTGGTGTGGGTCTTTTCGGGTTCACCTTGTTTGGGACTCTCTGGGCTTGTGTGACTTTTTTCTTCCCCACCTCAGGGAAGTTTTCTGATATTATTTCTTCGAATAGGTTTTCTAATCCATGTTCATCTTTCTGCTGTTCTGGCACCCCTATTATTCGTATGTTGTTTCGTTTCATGTTGTCCCAAAGCTCCCTTAGGCTCTCCTCCTGTCTTTTAAGTTTTTTCTCCATTTGCCGTACAGTTTGAGTGTGTTTTGCTTCCTTGTCTTCTAATTCACTGATTCGGTCCTCCGCTTCTCCCAGTCTACTGTTGATACTTTCAATGGAGTTTTTTATTGAAGCTATGTCGCTCTTCATTTCTTCTTGGGACTTACTTAAGTTGTTGATTTTTTCATCTGTTTCTTCTAGCTTCTTGCATAAGTAGTTGAGTTTTTCATCTGTTTCTTCTTGCTTCTTCAACATCTGGTGCATGTACTCTAGGAACCTTATTCTGAATTCTTTTTCCGTCATGTTGCATATCTCTGTCTCACTTAGCTGCTTTTCTGGCGAGTCCTCCTTTTCTTTCCTTTGGGGGTTTCTTTGCCTACCCATGTTTGATCTCGCTGACATATGTAGATGTTGAGATGTTCAGTGGCTGCTCCCTGGGTGGCAGGGGCTCCTTGGGTTGTGGTTGCTGCTCAGACGGTTGCGGTAGCAGCTGCTTTCCAGTTGGCAGCAGCTCCTCTGGTGGGTGTTGTTCACAGCTGTGATGGCTCTTCTGGCTGGTGGGGGGAGGCTTCACATACAGCTGCTGTTCCACAGACAGAGGGTGTGGTGATCAGGAGGCTGTGGTGATCAGGAGGCTGCGGTGATCAGGGGGCTGCTGTTGCTTGGATCTGCGGTCTGGGAAACGCTCCTCTCTTACCAGCACTGCATGGTCTGGGAAATGCTCCTCTCTTATGGGCACTGCATGGTCTGATCAGTTCCTCAGGATGCCCCCTTTAGTCTCAGTTCTCCGCAATCACAAAATCCAAATCTCAAATCTCCTGGCGCCAGCAAACCTGCGGAACTCCTTACCCTGGTCAGGGTCTGTGTCTGTCCCAAGAGACGCGGCTGTCTGCCATGCGGTCTCCCTCCAACCCTCTGGGCTCAGGTCTGGCAAACTTTCCTGCCCAGATCCCTGGTTTTTAACCTTTCCAGGGGAGGTCTGCCCTTCCCGGCTGCAAACCGTCTCACCAGCTGAGTAAATTTGCCAATTCGGGGTGGGTGTTATTAGTTTCAGCTGCTTACTCCGTTTGCTCCGGGACAAGACCTGGGACGCGTCTGCCTATATCGCCGCCATCTTGCTTCTCTCCTATTATTTAATTTAATAAGAGCCAGGGGCCGTCACATCTAAAACAACCGAACAGACAACTGAACAGGGGGTTTAGTGAGGGATGACCAAATGACTGAGCAGCAGGCTGTGTGGGGCAACCAGGCTGGCAGTGGGGGACATTAGGGAGGGCAACCAAATGATCGAACAGCAGGCTATGTGGTGAGACCAGGCCGATGGGGGGGGGGGCAGTGAGGGGCAACCAGACCAACAGTGGGAGCTTTTGGGAGTGACCAGGCCAGCAGCGGGGGTTGTGAGGGGTGACCAAACGGGCAAGGGGGCAGTTGGTGGCAACTAGGCCAGCAGGGGGGGGGGGCATTTGGGGGCTATCAGGCTTCGGGGGGCAAGTGAGGGGTGACCAGGATGGAAGAGGGGGGCAATGAGGTGACCAGGCTGGCAGGGGAGCAGTTGGGGGCAACTAGGCCTGCAGGAAGGCCAATGAGGGGTGACCAGGCTGGCAGGGAAGGAAGTTAGGGGTGATCAGGCTGGCAGGGGGGCCAGTTAGGAGCGATCAGGCAGGCAGGCAGGTGAGCAGTTAGGAGCCAGCAGTCCTGGATTCTGAGAGGGATGTCTGACTGCCGAGTTAGGGGTCAGGCCTAAACTGGCAGTCGGACATCCCACAGGGGTCTGGATTGGAGAGGGTACAGGCTGGGCTGAGGGAATTCCCCCCCCCCCCCCGCATGAATTTCATGCATGGGGCCTCTAGTTAACATATAATCTTATACTTTAATTCCACATTAATAAAAATTAAATGTTATTTTCAAGCCTAATGCCTTATTCTTTTGAAATGTCTAAGAAATCTTCCTAAATAATGTAGAACAGTGTGAGGCAAGGAGAAAGATGAGGTGAAGCATAGGCAGAAGCAAGGTCACAAGTGGCCTTCCAGGCCAGAATCATGGGTGTGGATTTTTATTCTAAGTACAGAAGGAGGGCTGTGTGGCTCAGCTGGTAGGAGTGTGGTTCCATACACCAAAAGTTTGCGAGTTTGGTCCCTGGTCAGGACACATACCTGTTTTGGGTTCCATCTCCATTAGGGTGGGAACAGGAGGAAACCGACTGATGTTTCTCTCTCTCTCTCTCTCTCTCTCTCTCAAAAAAAAAAAAAAAAGCAATAAAACATAGACTCACTGAGGGTAAAAAAAATAAATAAATAAGTACAGAAGGAGGCCATAGAATGTTTTCTTATTTTTTAAGTTATATTTATTGAGATAAAACTGACTATATATATATGGTAGAAGTTCCCCACAGATTCTATAATACACAATTTTCAGAGTTAAATGAAGGCAATCAGTGAATTCTATGGAATTTGGGGGAGAGGAAAGAAAGAAAGAAAGAAAGAAAGAAAGAAAGAAAGAAAGAAAGAAAGACCAAATTTCATAGAATGCTCTGCTTTCTTACAATATATATATTATCTTATATTTTAATTACATTTATGTATATGCTGGTTTTATATATCCTATGTACCATCACATGTATGAATTTAATAAAATTCACCCTCTTTAGGTATAACAGTTTGATGATTATAGAAAAGTGTATAAAGGTATATACTAGTAAACTACCATAATCAAGAAAAATATGATTTTATCACCCCAAAAAGTTCCCTTGTGTTCCTCACCCTCTTGCAACCACAGATCTTTCCCTGTAGTTTCCCAGGGTGTTGTATAAATGGAATCATGTAGCTTCTTCCACTTAACGTCTTTCAGACTCATCTATCTCATTGAATGTGCCAGTTGTTCATTACTGCTAAAAGAATTTCATTTTATACAGGTACTGTTTGTTAATCCATTTACTGCTTGATGAACGTTTGGGTTGTTTTCAGTTTGGCAATTATGAATAAAGCTTCAGAGACTTTTAAAGAAGGATTGACATGATCTGACTTACACTCTTAAATAAATATATCTGTGCCATGGCAAGTGTGAGTCATTGGTTAGAGCACAGTCAGTGCGTGGAAGGGTCACAGGTTTGATTCCTGATCAATGGCACTTAACTGGGTTGCAAGTTTGATACCTGGCCCCGATCTATCAGGGCGCTTGCAGGAAGCAACCAATTGATGTGTCTCTCTGACATTGATATTTCTCCCTCTCCCCCTTCCTCCCTCCCTTGAATTCTCTCTAAAAATAAATGGGAAAAATATCCTCATTTGAGGATTAACAAAAAAGTCGCAATACTTATTTTGAAAGCAGAATAGAAAGCATTTATGTAATGGGAAAATAGGAAAAATCAAAGATGCCTTTGTGGTTTTTGTCTGAAGCAACTAGATTACTGTTTGCTTCTTCATTTCCAATTATCTCCCTCCTTCCATACCATGTTAGCATAAGCATCCTGTGGGCATGCTAGTAAAATTAAATTTGGGACATCAAAAATTTGAAAATATAGAATTTTCTATGAAATTGACAATATATCATCCAGTGACATAAAAACAAATTTTGTCACAGTCAAGTAACTTCCAGAGCCTTATAAGTGTCTACAACACTATCTTTCAACAAAATGATTTAATTTCTTTTAAGAGTTATACTTGAAACACTAAAATTAGATCAGATAATTGGGGAAATTTTAAATCCTGTCACACTTACATTTTGGTCTAAATATTAATTTAAGAAAAATATTAGAACTGTGAGAGCCTTGTTTATACCAGCAAGCCTCAGGCAGCAGCACATAATCCTGTGAGAGATTACCCCAGGATGATTTTAGTTCCATAAATGAACTAAGGGGCGCCCTAGGGAAAGTATAAGGAGAAGCACATCATCATAGCTCTGAGAAATGTACACTTGTACTGCACAGTCTATAAGAAGCATCTACACAAAATGTTCTACTTCTAAATCATAGACATTGTGGACTGGATTATTTTTACTCTGTACTTGCTAATTACTGAAGTTGAACCCTTTGAGTAGAGAATCATATTCTTATTTTTTCTCATATCTGAAATGCATAACCATGTGCCGGAAGCCAGTCCATCTTTGCTGCTTGACACAGTCGCTGCAGGGAAGAAACATCTGCACAGCATATGTTTCAAGGAACCTGGGGTATATGGCATACTGTTCTTAATATGTTTGCTCCCCTTCTTAGTGCTATGTGTTTTAACCAAGGTCACCTCTCTGAGATTGTTTCCCCAGGTGGGGATTTTTCCCTGGAGTTAGGGATTAACAGGACTAAGGAAGGGAATAAAACCCCTTAACTAAGTGCCAGGCGGGTAATTGATCACTTTAACTACGAACAATCACTCTTAAGCTACATAATCTTTACTTAGGATAATCTCCTTCAGCTACTTCCTTGTAGCTTAACAGAACAATAGAGTAGTGACCTTGGAATGGAGATAACAAACGACCTAACCTTTGGAATAGAATGGATAGGATTAAAATCAACTGGTATAAATACAGATGTAACAGGAGAATAAAGACAGAACCTGGCTGGAGAACCTGGCTAGAATGTGCTGAAGAACCTGGCTATGCTGATCAACTGAACACTGTCTCCATGCCAATCATTCTTCGCCGACTCCGTCCACACCTTTGGGAACCCCTGGACCTGTTGGGGCTGGACCCCAACAACCATGTAAAAAGTGAGACTGTTTACTCAAGTCACCTCCATTCATACTGGGACCATCCTTCACTTTGAGCTGCATAAGAATAGAGTCTATGTGCTTAAACTCCCAGAAAGCATTTTGGGTAAGTTCTACGTTCTCTAGAGGCACATAAACATAAAATAAATTACCAGCAATGAGGATTTACATTTGCCTTCATCATCCCATTGGGAGACAAAAGTGTGTTTTTACTTAATTTTGAACCTGTGCTATTTGTATATTTCTGAAGAGGCTTAGTTCTAAAGATTAATATTTCTTCTAATTTTTAGGTTACAGCTTTTTTTCTTTGTACCTCTTTTCTACCTTTTTTATATTAACAAAAAAATCCACAAACTGAAAAGCATGTGATGTTAGTTGAATCTTCATAGTTAGGTTTACAGTGTGGCAGCCTGGTTTAGAGTTCAGTGTATGGTGTGAATGGTACATTAGAACACACATATCAACATTATGACCTGCTGAGTGAATATATTTATAAATGTCTGAATATCAGTGATCATTAGAATCATATTTAGAAAATACCTTATTTAGTTGCTTATTTTGTTAATTACAGGCCAACTTTAGACTTTAAGAAAGTAAATGATTGCTATATTTTTACACATATATATGATTTTCTCAAGTTTTGCATTTGCATACCATATTGCCTAATTCAGAACTATAATCAAATAGACAAATTCTTGCAATTAAAAAACTCTCCACTGAGCTTTTGGAATCAAAATAATAGTAACAGCTTTTTTATTTTGTTGTTCACATTGGTTTTTAAAGCTAATGGGAATAAAAATCTTAGGTGCTCACTGCTGCCGTGGGTAGGGACCAAGGCAGAGGCAGCCACCTCCACAGTGGGGGCTGAGCCCCCTGCATGAATTTCATGCATTGGGCCCCTAATATATATATATATCAGCCATATTATAAATTTTTAATTTATAATTGTATACTATTTTGTTATATATCATACATTTCATAAATATAGCTTGGCATACAAATTATTATAATCTATTTTGATCTATGACAAGCTTGTTGACTTTAGGCAGTTTTTCATCCTCTCTGTTTCAATTATTTATCTGCAAAGTGGGCTGATAACACCTGCCTCATAGTGTAATTGTCATCATAATTGTCAGGATTTGGTAGGACAATATATGTAGTGGCCAAGAGTTCTTTCCATCAGCAGCAGTAGTGTCATCATTGCTAAACAACTCAGTTGCAAAGTTTGTTGCCAATAATAAATACAAGTCAGCTATCTGGGTTTCTGAAATTTGGAATTCACTTTGTTACTTAAACATAATACTTTACACTCAGAACATCAATATACTAGTATAAGTGAAATTTTCCTATGTAGTCAGTTCTGAACATTTTAATTAAAATGCAATCAAATCCCTTTATCTCACATTCATATTAGAACACATTTCATTTGCTTAGACGTGGTGTAAGGCTCTGTAAATACAAAGACATGTTGAAGGAAAAGCCCTGTCAAGTAGTAAAATCTCAAAAGGAAAATACACTGGATACTACCAATGGCAATGCCTGGTTGCATAAGTTATTATAACGGGAAGAGAGTGATAATGTTAGAAGAAAAAAATGGTTAGAAAAGGTTCTGTAGGGCTTTTTATATCCAAACCTTTGCAATAAATATTAATATTGAACTACTATGTCCTATAGGTTATATTTGGAAAAAAATAAGACCAACACACACACACACACACACACACACACATATTTTCTTGCTACATATGCACTGACTTTCTAAATGCACACGCCTTCCATCTCAAACCAGGTAGGGCAGTTTTCTCTTATATTGTGTTAGACATTATCCAAGTAGCTGGAAATACAAAAGCATATTAAGAAATAAATGCATATGTTAATGCAGTTAGCGTATGTGCTTATTGATACATACATCAATGTGAAAATTTTCTCAGATAATTCTTCCTGACCAAGCTAATTGCATCTTTTCACTGCTCTCTAATCGATCCACATTATGTTCTTCACAGACAACACTAATTGAAATTAATTCTTAATTTGTTTCTATATTTTTGTCTTTTTGTCTATCTTCTAAACTAGAATATACACTTTATTTTCCTCATCTACAGTCTATACTTCTCTCATATGGAGCATCACTAAAGCCCTTTCAGAAACCGTGTACTATGTGTATACTAATGTTAATGGTTTATATATGTATATATATAAAATTTAAAATTCTCTTAAAACTTACATGAACATTTATTTTTTAAATGTAGGTATGTGTATACCTTGTATATGAAAGAAAAATAATACAATGGAATAAATTACTTTATTTTATTCACATAATTACAATAATTCCTACCATGTCATTTTTTTTCAATGATGTGTATATTTGAATTGTGGCTATAAGAACATCATTTTCATTATTTTTTTGGAAAGACTTCAACATCTCTATTCAAGGACTAACTGGATCATGTTTATAGAGGCTTTTCAAGGCATCTGTTCTTAGTGATGGCTGAGAATAGGACCCACCGTGAGTACTGGGAGGATCCACCTAGATTTGTTGATTAAGTCCTTGCACCTGGATGTGATTGTCATGCCACTGTGCTGGGGTTTTCTTAAGCTACTGGTAAAACAAATTAGCTCAATTTAAACTGGCATCCAGTGGAGAAGCCACAACTTACCTCATAAAATGTTTTCCAAATAGTTATTTTTGTATTGCCAGTTTTATCTCATGAATATTTTCCTGGGGGCTGGGTAAAAAAATAAAGCAAAACCAGAGATAAAAATTCTACTCATTTTATAGCCTTTAATATTGCAGTATAATTAAGATATGGGTAACTACGTGATTATAATTTCAGTTCAGATAAATTGTTTTTCTAGTAAACAAAACATAAATTCATATATTTAGTTGTGAGGTCGAATTTACGTATTAGTCTCATATTTGTATTCAAGTTTCATAAATCATTGACATATTTGCTATGGCTTTAATGACATAAATATTTTTACAGATAGAAAAGATGTGTGTGAGAGTCATGATAAACAGCAGACAAAATTCATTTTTGTTAGTAAACTTCATGGAACTCATTTGGGTTTGCATTTCTGAGACATTTTATACTTAGTAACCAAATTCACATGTTTTCTGGAAATCCAATAAATTTAAAAGTTTAATGGTTGGTAAGAATAGGGTTAGTGCTTGTGGGATTATGGGACTAATACATGTATGTATTTCTTTGCACACTCACTACTTATTCACTTAGTACACATTTCATGGGCACCAATTAGGTGTCAGGCAGAACAGAGCAGGGAAGCATGGTAAGTCCCCGCCTTCCCATGCTCATGAAGGAGCTTAGCTTGAGAGACCCCAGACAATGGTGTAAATGCTCACAGCCTCTCCTTTTCAAAGTCATGAATTTTTAAAATTAAATAAATGTCATGTTCTTGCCTTATTTAGTTTTTAAATAACTTTCTTTAAATGATATTGAGCAAAATAAATGGAAGTATTTCGTGATTTTAGGGCTAAAAACATATAGCCATGTAATGACTATTTCATTTTTCCAGCATACTCATCCTATATAATAAAGAGCTAATAGGCTAATGGTCCTGATGCCCTCACGCTAGAACATCTAATCAGCAGGTGCACAGGGTGGGCAGGAACTTGACTCTGGAGGACTTGACCAGAGGCACGGGTGGGTTTCTGGGTCCCGCCTCCCAGGCCGCGGGACTCTTTCTGGGCGGGAGAGTGGGGCTACGTGCTCGGGGAGGTGCGTGCGAGGAGGGATTCTGGGACTCACGCTATTTCGCGTGCCAGAAAACTAGTAGGTAATAATTTTCTCAGATCCTTGGTTGGTATATCACTCTTTTTGCTGATTAAGTTAGGAAGAAATCTCTAATTTAATATTGTAGCAAACTGCCTTTTTTAAATTACCAAAATACTTACAGGTGTGCAGATGTATAATGGATTTAGACATGATTAAAATGTACTACTATTAGTATAGCAAGACTAGCAGCAAAGTATTCTCTAAGTACCTCTCTATAACCTTCCCTTTGCCAATGTTGCTAAGTCTAAATATCTTAATAGATGACTTTCAAGATTATTTCATATTGAGAATTGTATCATCAGAAATAGTTACTTTGGCTACTCTGTCTTTTCTCACTTTACCTCAACTAAAAGTTTTCTATCAAAATCAGGTTTTTTTAAACTTAATTTTTTCTTTAAAACTTCTAATAATTTCCACATTATTTTTTATTTTAAATTATTTTATTTGAATTATGTTATTATTTTGTTATTAAAATAAAAAGCTTTATTTTATAAAGAATAATCTGTAAACCTTACAATACTAATTAGAAATACGTCAGACAATTTGAATTAAACAATTGGATAGTGCTTATTCAGATCTAATGTGAATAGTCTGGACATTTTGAAAAACATCCAAATGGGATGCAAATAGAAAACTGTCAAAAACCTAAACCAAGTTCAGCCAGGCGTACAAGACCAGTTCCCATGAACTGAGAGGAAAAATTAAACACGGTCAGAGGTGCTGAGAAATCTTAAAAGCTGGGTAACAACTTTTCTCATCTTTTGCTAGTGGATCCTAAAAAAGATATTAATAATTTTAATAGATAATGAAAATCTGCAGGGCAGAGATTTTATATAATAATAACCTAACAATTTACATCCTCATTATGCACAATTTCCTCTTATGTAAAAAAAGTAATTTGGATGTAATATTCAACTCACAACAAAGAGATCATAATTCCATAGTGATATCCATATCCAAATAAAATCTTAACTCAAAGAATCAAACCTTAATTGCTTCACTGTAAAACATTTGAGTTGTCAACTTTCTACTTGAGGGAGAAAAGATATTTGACACTGAAAACAATTTGAAACAACATAGTAACATATAGAATGTCCAAAACCAGATATATTTTGATAATTATTCTTTTTTTCTTTTAACAAGTATTTCTTGAACACTAATAAGTGCTAATATTCAGATACATAAATACATAAACATTTAATTCTGATATTAAGGAAACTCAAATTCTCATAAGAAACAAAACTATAATAAACAAAATTATACTTTATTCAGTATTTTAATTATAAATCATAATTATATAAATATTAGTTTTTAAATGTATTTTAAAATGTCTATATTTAAAATTCTAATCCATATCTAACATATTTGATGAGGTCTAGACATTCAAGATAAGAAAATCTCACTTGTAAAATGAACCCCAAATAATTATAATAATCTAAAACTTAATGTTTTCACAGAATTTAAGCAGAGATACAAGAGGTAATTCCCAGTCTCATGTGATCCTATTACAAAGCTTTCCACAGACATTAAAGCCTATAAATGACCTTATGGGTGACCTAATACAAAGCTCCCATTTCTCAGGTCAGAAAACCAAGGCCCAGAGACAATCAGTGACTTGCTGGCTAATTAGAGATACAGACAGCCCTGAGATCTCCTAGATTCCAAAATGGAGAATCCCAACACTGTTCTCAGGTAAGGTTTATGATTTTTTTTCTCACATGTAAAATACATATGCCAAAGTTGTTGATAGTCTAAAGAAAGAGGAGTCTCCAACTGCTTGACTTTACAAAATCAAATTGTATCATATGAAAATTGTATGCATATCACCACCCTCGAGTCTATCCCAACTTATAGTGGGTAGTGTTATAGGAAAATTACTCTTTATTTATTTATTTTTTATAAACCCATTAGATAAATAAAGTAAGTATTAAAGAGTACTAAAATTGTTTAAGTGGTAAGTAACCTGGAATTTCTTAACCATAGATAGGTAGTAGGAAGCCAGTAGGGGTAGGGGTGGGGGAATCTCAAGAAGAATGTAGGAAATATTTTCTGATACTAAAATTTACTTTAAATTCCTGAAATCACTGACAATTATGCTGCCTACATTAACATAAATGTGCCAAATATAACTAAAGTTATACCTAAAAGTAAACATATATGTCCCATTATTCACACTTTTACTTCTGTACCTACAGGGTAAAACTGCAAAACATTGTAAAAACTAGTCTTTTGTAACTTATTCAAAACTGGTGGAGATGATTACAAAGTCATGAGATACCATTTATCTGTTGAGTTGTTAATATGATTTTGGGCATAGTTTAATAATATAGTTTAATTTTAACTTAAAAGACAATAGTTTTTTATTTCAATATTTTTCTGCTTATACTTCACAATAGATAATTGCATGTGTAATCATTATTGGTCATTGGCCATTAATTTGTTTCAGTGTATGTACCTCAGTGGACAGTAATTACTGCACAGCCTTTAATAAGATATCATTAACAAAATGAGAAGACCAGAGAAAATATGTTAATTACTGTAGGTGCTCCATTGGTTTCTCCCTGGAATAAACAAATCCAACAATTAAGATCACACTTACTTTTTGCCAGACTATATTACTCAGTGCAAAAAGGGGGGGGGGGGAGGGAAAGGGAATGCTACATATTTTGAGGAAAAGATATTTGAGGGAATTAATATTGTTTTCCTTTTAAATTCAAATAAGCAAATCTAAAAAATAGAAAAACAGCTGTTACACCAAATAACAATTTCATAAAGGCTCATAAAGGTTTGCAATGAAGGAAAGGAAAAAAAATAACTACGATATTATAATTACGATGAGAAATATCTCAAAATACAGAAATGTTTTAATATTTTTAAACTATTGTAGGGCAAGTTAAACTTATTTCCAATTAGTCTAAGTAAAAACAGACCAGGGAATTTTTTAAATGCTCCAGTGAAGAACTTGCAACACACCAGACTCACTAAGAACATAATAGGTTTTGGTGACCAGTGTAGAGTTCCAAATATTTCTTAGCATAGTATTCAAAGTATGTTGCTAATCTGAAAGCATAATAAAAATATCTGTCTGTTCAATTATTTCTGGCTTTCAATCTTCATCCCTCCAGTTCATCACTCAGAACTTTCTAAACATGCTAATTTGTCCTAGCATTTGCTTTATGAATCTTCAGATACAAATACATATGTATGCATTTCTTGCCGCTGTTTATTTAGGCTTTCTCTGCAACTGGGTTTGCATGCATCTAAGATCCAGACCCTGAAGCTGTTCCTGCCTTTTTTTATTGTCCTGAACAGGCACATCTCATTTCACCTTCATTATTCTACAGTTTCAGGCCTTCCAATCTCCCTTCCAGCTCTTCCAGCTGTACCTTTTACAACCCAGCTGGTGGGAGCCGTTAATAGAAATTATGCCTTTTCCTGACCACAGGCAACTCTCACCCTAAGTTTCTTTTTACTTTTCTTATTTGGAATGGTTTATCTGTAATTTTTTTATTTTTTTTCTTTATTGATTAAGGTATTACTTATGTGTTCTTATCCCACCATTGCCCACCCAGCCCCCCACTAATGCCCTCACCCCGCTGGTGTCTGTGTCCATTGGTTAGGCTTATATGCATGCATACAAGTCCTTTGGTTGATCTCTCCCCTTTACCCCCATGCTCGCCTACCTTTCCTCTAAGGTTTGAAAGTCCGATCAATGCTTCTCTGTCTCTGGATCTGTTTTTCTTCATCAGTTTATGTTGTTCATTATATTCCACAAATGAGTGAGATCCTGTGATATTTATCTTTCTCTGACTGCCTTATTACACTTAGCATAATGCTCTCCAGGTCCAACCATGCTATTGCAAATGGTAAGAATTCCTTCTTTTTTACAGCAGCGTAGTATTCCATTGTATAGATGCACAACAAGTTTTAATCCACTCATCTGCTGATGGGCACATAGGCTGTTTCTGAAACTTAGCTATGGTAAATTGTGCTGCTATGAACATAGGGGTGCATATATCCTTTCTGATTGATGCTTCCAGTTTCTTGGGATATATTCCTACAAGTGGGATCACAGGGTCAAATGGGAGTTCCATTTTTAGTTTTTTGAGGAAACTCCATACTGTTCTCCACAGTGGCTGCACCAGTCTGCATTCTCACTAGCAGTGCACAAGGGTTCCTTTTTCTCCACATCGTCGCCAGCACTTGTCATTTGTTAATTTGTTGATGATAGCCATTCTGACAGGTATGAGATGGTACCACATTATCATTTTGATTTGCATCTCTCAGATTATTAGTGACTTGCATCATCCTATGTAATAAAGAGGGAATATGCTAATTGACCCTCATGCGGCCGCAAAGATAGAGGTGCCCACAGCCAATAAGAAGGGAATATGCTAATTGACTGCCTTGCCCTCAAAGATGGCGGCACCCTCAGCCACAAGATGGTGGCACCCAGTCCCCTCAACCCCACCAGGGTGGCAGGCATGCAGCAAGGCCAGGCCCGCCGGACTTGGCCCGTGCCTGCCTCCAGAGTCTCCGAGTCCCCTCAACACCCCAGCCCCCCAGGGTCAGCCTGAAGCACAGGCAAGCCTAGGATGGTGGCTGCCAAGCCAATGCCTGAGGCACAGGCAAGCCTCTGATACCAGCTACCCAGCCACCCAGGGCCACCTGAGGCTCAGGTAACCAGGGCCGGCCGAGGCTTGCGCTGCCGGCAGTGGCAGCAGCAGAGTTGTGATGGGGTGTTGCCTTCCCCTGATTGCCGGGTTACCTCCAGCCCATGAGGGCTCCCGGACTGTATGAGGGGGCAGGAAGGGCTGAGGGACCCCCACCAGTGCATAAATTTTCATACACCGGGCCTCTAGTATTTTCATATGTCTCTTGGCCTTCCTTATGTCCTCTTTTGAAAAGTATCTATTTAGGTCCGTTGCCCATTTCTTGATTGGGTTGTTTATCTTCCTTTTGTTAAGTTGTATGAGTTCCCTGTAAATGTTGGAGATTAAACCCTTATTAGAGATAACATTGGCACATATGTTCTCCCATGCAGTGGGCTTTCTTTTTGTTTGTTGATGGTTTCTTTTGCTGTGCAGAAGCTTTTAATTTTGATGCAGTCCTATTTGTTTATTTTCTCCTTTGTTTCCATTGCCTTAAGAGATGTATTAGTAAAGATATTCCTACAACATATGTCTGATATTTTGCTGCCTATGGATTCTTCTAAGATTTTTATGGTTTCCCATCTTATGTTTAAGTCCTTTATACATTTTGAGTTTATTTTTGTGTATGGTGTAAGTTGGTGGTCTAGTTTCATTTTTTTTTTTTTTTGGATGCATCTCTCCAATTTTCCCAGCACCATTTATTGAAGGGACTGTCTTGAGTCCATTGTATGTTCTTGCCTCCTTTGTTAAATATTAATTGAGCATAGTGGTTTGGGTCGATTTCTGGGTTCTCTATTCTATACCATTGGTCTATATGTCTGTTTTTGTGTCAATATCAGGCAGCTTTGAGAACAGTAGCTTTGTAATGTAGCTTAATATCTGGTATTGAGATCCGTCATACTTTGTTCTTCTTTCTCAGGATTGCTGCAGCTATTTGGAGTCTTTTTATTCCAGGTAAATTTTTGGAGAGTTCGTTCTAGGTCTGTGAAATATGCCATTGGTATTTTATTTTATTTATTTATTTATTTATTTATTTATTTATTTATTTATTTTTTATTTGTACACACATTTTATTTTATTTTATTTTTTTATTGCTTAAAGTATTACAAATTGTATTACATATGTGTCCTTTTTTTCCCCCTGACCTTGACAATCCCCTGGCCTCCCCTACCCCCCCAGTGTCTTATGTCCATTGTTTATGCTTATATGCACGCATAAAAGTCCTTCAGTTGATCTCTTACTCCCCTCACTCCTGCCCCCCAACCCTCCCCGGCCTTCCCGCTGCAGTTTGATGCTGGGGTCCAATCCCAGCGGGTCCAGGGGTCCCCAAAGGAGTGGACGGAGTCGGCGAAGAAGGAATGACACGAAGACAGCCTTCAGTTGATCAGCAGCCTAGTCAGGACCTATAGCCAGGATTTCCAGCCAAAGTTCTGGTCGGAGCTCTGGTTAGGAACTGATGAGGTTCTGATGTTTATTGTCTTGTTACATCCGTATTTATACCAGCCGATTTTAATCCTGTCAATTTCTATTACAAAGGTTAGGGCGTTTCTTATCTCCATTCCAGGGAGTAAAGATTATGTAGCTCAACTACCCGCCTGGCACTTAATTAGGGGGTTGTATCCCCTCCCTAACCTCAGGGAAAGATCCCCACCTGGGGAAACAACCTTTCTCGGAGAGGTGACCTTGGTTAAAACACATGGCGCTAAAGGGAGCAAACATATTAAGAACAGTATGCTATATATGCCAGGTCCATTGAAACATATGCTGTGCAGATGTTTCTTTCCTGCAGCGACTGTGTCAAGCAGCAAGGATGGACCGGCTTCCTGCAGTTTGACAATCTGTTTGAGGCAGCTCTGCCTCTGTATCTATTATTGTTCAAAAGTTTATAATAGTCTCTATTATCCATAAATGAGTGAGATCATGTGGTATTTTTCCTTCATTCACTGGCTTATTTCACTTAGCATAATGCTCTCCAGTTCCATCCATGCCATTGCAAATGGTAAGAGTTCCTTCTTTTTTACAGCAGCATAGTATTCAATCGTGTAGATGTACCACAGTTTTCTAACCCATTCATCGACTGATGGGCACTTAGGCTGTTTCCAGATCTTAGCAATGGTGAATTGTGCTGCTATGAACATATGGGTGCATATATCCTTTCTGATTGGTGTTTCTGGTTTCTTGGGATATATTCCTAGAAGTGGGATCACAGGGTCAAATGGAAGTTCCATTTTTAGTTTTTTGAGGAAACTCCATACTGTCTTCCATAGTGGCTGCACCAGTCTGCATTCCCACCAGCAGTGCACGAGTGTTCCTTTTTCTCCACATCCTCTCCAGCACTTGTCGTTTGTTGATTTGTTGATGATAGCCAGTCTGACAGGTGTGAGATGGTACTTCATTGTTGTTTTGATTTGCATCTCTCAGATGATTAGTGACTTTGAGCATGTTTTCATATGTCTCTTGGCTTTCTGAATGTCCTCTTTTGAAAGGTGTCTATTTAGGTCCTTTGCCCATTTTTTGATTGGATTGTTTATCTTCCTTTTGTTAAGTTGTATGAGTTCCCTATAAATGTTGGAGATTAGGCCCTTATCAGATATGACATTGGCAAATATGTTTTCTCACTCAGTGGGTTTTCTCGTTGTTTTGTTGATGGTTTCTTTTGCTGTGCAGAAGCTTTTTATTTTGATGTAGTCCCATTTGTTCATTTTCTCTTTAGTTTCAAGTGCCCTAGGAGCTGTATCAGTGAAGAAATTGCTTCAGCATATGTCTGAGATTTTGTTGCCTTTGGATTCTTCTAGTATTTTTATGGTTTCCCATCTTATGTTTAAGTCCTTTATCCATTATGAGTTTATTTTTGTGTATGGTGTAAGTTGGTGGTCTAATTTCATTTTCTTGCATATATCTGTCCAATTTTCCCAACACCACTTATTGAAGAGACTATCTTGGCTCCATTGAATGTTCATTCCTCCTTTGTCAAATATTAATTGAGCATATTGGTTCGGGCCGATTTCTGGCTTCTCTATTCTATTCTATTGATCTATATGCCTGTTCTTGTGCCAGTACCAGGCAGTTTTGAGAAGAGTGGCTTTGTAATACAGCTTGATATCTGGTATTGAGATCCCACCTACTTTCTTCTTTCTCAGGATTGCTGCAGCTATTCGGGGTCTTTTTTTATTCCAGATGAATTTTTGGAGAGTTCGTTCTAGATCTGTGAAGTACGCCGTTGGTATTTTAATGGGAAATGTGTTGAATTTATAGATTGCTTTGGGTAGTATGGACATTTTAATGATGTTGATTCTACCAATCCATGAACACGGTATGTTCTGCCATCTGTTTATGTCTTCCTCTATCTCTTTTTTCAACTTCCTGTAGTTTTCTGAGTAGAGGTCTTTTACCTCTTCAGTTAAGCTCTTCTCTTACCGGCACTTCATGGTCTGGTCAGCTCTTCAGGCTGCCCCCTTTAGGCTCAATCCTCCGTGATCACAGAACCCAGATCTCAAATCCCCCGTTGTTTGGGAATCCCTCAGATCTCCTTTCCCCAGTCAGGGGCCGCGACTGTCCCAAGTGGCTGTCTGCCACTCAGTCTCCCTCTGACCATCTGGGCTTAGAGGTCTCGCTAACTTTCCTGCCCAGATCCCTGGTTTTTTACCTTTCCAGGAGAGCTCCGCCCTTCCCTGCTGCAAACTGTCTCACCAGCTGAGTAATTACGCCAATTCAGGGTGGGTGTCATTAGTTTCAGCTGCTTACTCCATTTGCTCTGGGACACGACCTGGGACACGTCTGCCTACATTGTCGCCATCTTGTCTGGGTTGCAGATCAATCCCAGGCCCTGGTCAGGGTACATGCCGAAAGCAACTAGCCATTGGTATTTTAGTGGGGAACACATCGAATCTATACATTGCTTTTGGTAGTATGGATATTTTAAGGATGTTGATTCTACCAAACCATGAACACTGTGTGTTCTTCCATCTGTTTATATCTTCCTCTATCTCTTTGTTCAGTATCCTGTAGTTTTCCAAGTCCAGGTGTTTTACCTCATTAGTTAAGTTTATTCCTAGGTATCTTAATTTTTTTGGTGTGATGGTTAATGGAATTTTTTTTAATGCCATAGATTTATTGGCATTGATTTTGTATCCTGCTACATTGCCAAATTCATTTCTTAAGCCTAATAATTTTTTGATGAAGTCTTTAGGCTTTTCTATGTACAGTATCATGTCATCTGCAAATAAGGACAGTTTTACTTCTTCTTTTCCAATTTGGATAGATTTTATTTCTTCTTCATGTCTAATTGCTATGGCTAGCACTTCCAGTACTATGTCGAAGAGGAGTGGTGAAATTGGGCATCCCTGTCTTGTTCCTGTTCTTAGAGGAAATGGTTTTAGTTTTTGCCCATTGAGTATGATGTTGGCTGTAGGTTTGTCATACAAGGCTTTTATTATGTTGACGTATGATCACTCTATTTTATCAACAAAGGTTGTTGGATTTTGTCAAATGCTTTTTCTGCTCAATTGATATGACTGTGATTTTTATCTCTCAATTTGTTTATGTGATGTATCACATTTATTGATTTGCAGATATTGTACCATCCTTGCATCCCCGAGATAAATCCTACTTGGTCATGGTGTATGATCCTTCTGATATAATGCTGTATCTGATTTGCTAGAATTTTGTTGAGGATTTTGGTATCTATGTTAATGAAGGATATTGGCCTTTAATTCTCTTTCATTGTTTTGTCTTTGTCCAGTTTTGGTAGTAGGATAAAGCTGGCTTCATAGAATGAGCTTGGAAGTGTTCCTTCCTGTTGACTTTTTAGAATAATATGAGGAGGATAGGTTTTAGTTCTTCCTTGAATGTTTGCTAAAACTTCCTCATTAAGCCGTCTGGCCCTGGCCTTTTGTTTGCTGGAAGCTTTTTGATGACTGCTTCAATTTCTTCCATAGTTATTGGCCAATTGAGATTTTTAGATTCTTCCTGATTGAGTTTTTCTAGATGTATTTTTCTAGAAATATGTCCATTTTCTCTTGGTTTTCCAGTTTGTAGGAACAGAGTTGTTCATAGAATATTTTAACAATCCTTTTTATTTATGTGGTGTCTGTTGTTACTTCGCCTCTTTCATTTCTGATTTAGTTTATTTGGATCCTCTCTCTGTTTATTGATGAGCCTGGCTAGAGGTTCATTAATCTTGTTTATCTTTTCAAAGAACCAGCTCTTGGTTTCATTGATCTTTTGTATTGTTTATTTGGTCTCTATGTCATTTATTTCTGCTCTGTTCTTTATTATCTCCTTCCTTCTGCTCACTCTGGGCTTTTCTTGTTGCTCTCTTTCTAATTCTTTAGAGTTAGATGATTTATTACTATTTTTCTTGGTTGTTTTTTTTTGGTTTTTTTGTTTGTTTGTTTGTTTTGTTTTGATGTAGGCCTGTAGAGCTATAAACTTCCCTCTCAGGACTGCTTTCACTGTGTCCCATAGGTTTTTGGAATGTGTTTTCATTGTCATTCATTTCCAGGATGTTTTTAATTTCTTCTTTGATCTCTTCGGTAACCTATTCATTGTTTAATAGCATGCTATTCAAGTTCTAATTGCTTGAAATTTTATTGTTTTTATTATAATTTATTTTGAATATTATGCCACTGTGGTCTGAGAAGATGGTTGGTAGGATTTCAATCTTCTGGGATTTGGAGAGACTGTGCCTGTGACAGAATATATTGTCTATCTTTGAAAATGTCACATGTGCACTTGAAAATAATGCATATTCCTTTGCTTTGGGATGAAATGTTCTGAAGATGTCAATTAAGTACATCTGATCTAATGAGTCATTTAGGATTGCTGTTTCTTTGCTGATTTTTTCTCTAGAGGATTTATCCAGTGACTTCAGTGGTGTATTAAAGTCCCCTACTATGATTGTATTGTTGTCAGTCTCTCTCTTGATATTTTCCAGTTTTGTTTGTTTGTCTATGTGTTTGGGTGCTCCTGCATTGAGTGCATTTATGTTTACCAGAGTTATATCATCTTGTTGTACTGCTCCCTTTAGTATTATGAAGTGGCCTTCCTTATTTCTTGTTATGGCCTTCACTTGGAGGTCTATTTTGTCAGATATAAGTATTGCTACTCCCGTTGTTTTTTGTTTTTGGGGTTTTTGTTCCATTTGCCTGAAAGATATTTTTTTCTTTACCTGCACTTTCAGTCTGTGTGAGTCTCTTATTCTGAGGTGATTCTCTTGTAGACAGCATATATATGAGTCATTTTTTTATCCATTCAGGCACTCGGTGTCTTTTGACTGGAGCATTTAGTAACAATAACATTTAATGTTTAATGTTATTGTTGATGGGTACTTGTTTGTAGCCATTTTTATTTTTTGTGCCTGTGTTCCTTTTCCCTTTTTTAGCTCATCTTTTTACTCAAGTCCCTTTAACATTTGTTGCATTGCTAGCTTGGTAGTGATAAACTCCATTAACCTTTTTTTGTGCAGCTCCTTACTTTCCCTTATATTTTTATTGATAGTTTTGCTGAATAGAGTATTCTTGGATTCAGTCCCTTGCTTTGCAATACTTAGTAACTTGCCTTCCATTCCTTTCTGGCCTGATGTGTTTCTGTTGAGAAATTAAATCCAATGGGAGATCTCTTGTATGTAACTTTTTGTCTCTCTCTTGCAGCCTTTAAGATTCTTTGTCCCTGAACATATGCCATCTTAATTATGACGTGTCTTGGTGTGGGACTTTTCAGGTTCATCTTGTTTGGGACTCTCTGTGCCTGTGTGCCTTTTTTCTTCCCCACCTCAGGGAAGTTTTCTGCCATTATTTCTTCAAATCAGTTTTCTAAACATCTTCCCTCTTCCTGTCATTCTGACACCCATATTATTCATATGTTGCTTCATTTCATGTTGTCCAAAGCTCCCTTATGCTCTCCTCCTGTTTTTTAATTTTTTTCTCCAATTGCAATTCAGTTTGGTTGTGTTTTGATGCCGTCTTCTAATTCACTAATTCAGTCCTCCACTTCTCCTAGTCTTCTGTTGAAACTTTCCAAGGTGTTTTTTATTGCAGCTATATCACTCTTTATTTCTTCTTGATTGTTACATAAGTTGTTGATTTGTTTCATCCATCCCTGTATGACCCTTATTCTGAATTCCTTTTCTGACATATTGCATGCCCCAATTTCACTTAGCTGCTTTTCTGGCAATTTCTCCTTTTCTTTCCTTTGGGGGTTTCTTTGTCTCCCCATTTTTGCTCTCACTGAAGGATCTATGTGTCGAGTTGTGCAGGGGCTGCTCCTCAGGCAGCAGTGGCTCATTAGGCAATGGCTGCTCCTCAGTTGGCAACTTCTCCTCTGATGTGCACTACTTGCAGCAGTGGTGGCAGGGACAGGCTGCTCCTGCAGCTGCTGCTCCTCAGATGGGCTGCTATTCCTCAGACTGGAGGGGGGCTGCTCACACTGCTGTTACTTATTGGATGGCAGCAGGATGCTTGCGGAACTGTTCCTACTCATATGGGAGCAGGCTGCTTGCCTGACTGCTACTCCTCAGATGGGGTCGGGCTTCTTCCACAGCTGCTGCTCTTCAGATGGGGGTGGGCTCCACATGGCTGCTACTCCTTGGATGGGGGCAGCTGCTCACATGGCTACTGCTCCTCAGATGAGGACAGGCTGCTTGCACAGCTGCTGCTCCTTGGACTGGGACAGGCTTCTCATGCAGCTGCTGCTCCTCAGATAATGGCAGGCTGCTCACAGGGCTGCTCCTCCTCATTCAGGGGCAGGCTGCTTGTGGGGCTTCTGCTCTTTGCATGGGGGTGGGCTCCACATAGCTGCTGCTCCTCAGACGGGGGCAGGTTGCCCACAGGTCTGTCACTCCTCAGATGGAGGAGGGCTGCTCAAGTGGATTCTGCTTACGTGGTCTGGTACCCGGGGCTAAATCATTGGGCTGACCAGAGGGGAGTGCACTTTGGAACTCACAGGAGCTCATGCCCAGAGTGGCTGGAGTCTCAGTGACTGCAGAACCACAGCCGAGGCAGCAGGTCCCTGGCAGGGGTGGCTGTAGAGTCCCGGGTGTTGTCTGAGGAAACCCTGGGTGGAGGTGAAGCTCGGCTCCCAGTCACAGCAGCTCTCCCTTTCAAAAAGTTACGGCCTCTGTGGAAGAGCCAGCCGCTCTGGGACTGTTTGCAATGGTAGCAGAGGCTGCCTGGTTAGGTGAACCCTGTCAGCCTGCCCCCGAGGTCCTGCGGGATCTAACTGTGCCTCACTCACACACATGCACACAATGCACATGTCCACACACTCCTCTTTCACTCCCTCCCTCCCTCACACTCTCTCCCTCACTGCCGCCTTCTTCCTGCCTCTATAGTTGTGTCTGGAGTGTTATTGACCCGTTTGTGGATGGAGTCTCTTCTCTGGGTGTCTGGTTATGTGGCTCACTCTCTACCACATTGGCCAAACAGGACAAAATTCACCTTGACAAGACATGACACAAAGGGAACAAAGCACAAATGTGCTCACAACACCGATAACCCCAATATAAGTGATCACCAGAGAAAACAGAAATAGGGGAGAGAAAAGAGAGCACAAATGATATTGAAGAGAGAAAATATGGTATGAGAGAAAGGAAAAAGAATAAAAAGGACTAAATAGGAATAAATATATATCTACTTATATAAAAACCATGGGTGGTGTTCATCACGTCCAGAAGAACCGCCGCGACCAAGTGGAAGGAAGTCAGTCCTGCAGGGGTTGTCTTGGCAATGGCTGTGCCCTCCCCCAAGCTGTTTCCTGGAGCTGTTTCCTGTAAGGGTGGGCTTTGAGGCAGTAACCTGCCCTCAGTGCCTGGAGGCAGATCTTTCTAAAGTGTGCCACGCGCCAGCATGGCCAGGGGTGAACCTGAGTGGGGGCGGCTGAAAGGCTTAGAAAAGACAGACAAGAGAATGAAAGCCGGGTCTCAGTGGGATGGTGCTTCTCTGAGAGACAGCAACCAAGCCCACAGCCATGCCTTTATTTTATAGCAGATGCTACCAGGCAAAGTAAGGGCGTGACCAAGATGTTTACAACATTTTCCTAGGTTTCAATCCTACTCAACTACATGCACTTGAACTCTATCAAGCCTACATCACTCAGACACGTGGGGCCACGTGTTCTGACCATAGGTTCAAGCTTACAACTACAGCTGTTGAATATAATTGTGCTGGGAGGGCCCTGCCCTCCAAGCTGGGACTTGCACGTGGCAATGAGAGGACTGTGCCCTCTCATCAGACCAAGGCTTGAAGCTATCCAAAACACTGTAGCTGCTCCCCACAATAAAGTTTTAATTCTGTTTCTTTGTTACTAATGTTGTGGCCCCATCCCATAACAAAGAAACAATTTCAAGAGGTTGAGGCCCAGGAATCAGGATTTTAAAAAGATTCCCAGGTGATTCTAATGTACAGCCAAGGTTGAGAACCACTGCTATAGATAATATTAAAAATATATCTAAATGTGCAATTCTTTGTCCAAAAATGAGCATGTTCAACAATTAAATGAAGAAAATTTAGATATACTCAATGGAGATTTTCACACATATTTGAGTGATGATTCCATTGATTCCACAGATGATGCTGAAAAGGAAAATTTTCCCTTCGAATTTCTTAATAGTATTACTCCTTCGGGAATGCCATGTCATAAATTAAAATTGAAAGTGGGTGCAATAATCATGCTATTGAGAAATCTCAATAGCAAATGGGGTCTTTGTAATGGTACCAGATTTATTATCAAAAGATTACAACCTAACATTAGCAAAGCTGAAGTATTAACAGGATCTGCAGAGGGAGAGGCTGTTCTGATTCCAAGAATTAATTTGTCCCTATCTGACACTGGCCTCTCATTTAAATTGATTCAACGACAGTTGCCCATGATGCCAGCATTTGTGGTGACTATTAATAAATCACAAGGACAAACTCTAGACAGAGTAGACATATTCCTACCTGAACCTGTTTTTGCACATGGTCACTTATATGTTGCTTTCTCTTGAGTTTGAAAAGCATGTGATGTTACAGTTAAAGTTCTAAGTACTTCATCACAAGGGAAATTAGTCAAGCACTCTGAATGTGTTTCACTCTTAATGTGGCGTACAGAGAGATATTAGCATTAGTTTAATCATTTTATCAGTCACTGTTTGCATCACTGTTGTTTTCATATCATGTTTTTGTTGTTTTCATATCATGTTTTTGTCGATTTTATCTCATGCCTCTGTTGTTGTTATATCCTTTTGTTACTGTTTATTTATTAATAAATTTATATATTATTTTCAGATACATTTTACTAATTTCCTTTCATCTCTCACACTTCTATTATAGAGAATGGGCAAATAGCAATATTAAAATATCTCTGCTAATTAATTCCCTTTTTAAAAAAATATATTTTATTGATTTTTTACAGAGAGGAAGGGAGAGGGATAGAGAGTTAAAAACATTGATGAGAGAGAAACATTGATCAGCTGCTTCCTGCACACTCCCCACTGGGGATGTGCCCACAACCAAGGTACATGCCCTTGACCAGAATCGAACCTGGGACCCTTGAGTCCTCAGGCCAGTGCTCTATCCACTGAGCCAAACCGGTTAGGGCAATTAATTTCCTTTTAATGTGCATGAGTTCCGTGCACAAGGCTACTAGTATATATATATATATATATATATATATATATATATATATATGGAGGAAACACCAGAGGACAAACAGATAAATCAAAATATACAAACACCAAATACTCAGTAAAGAGGGTGGGATAAGAATCTGTAGAGGCCAAACTTATATAAAGAAAGTAAGGTTAAGGAATTGGATGAATATGGGGAGGACCTCAGTTCAGTACAGAGGAAGTAGAAACAGGATGAGTGGATAAGAAGAAAGAGAAAGAGAAGAAAAAAATAATAAAAAATAATTTTAAAATAGGATAAAATAAAAAAATTAGAATGATAAAAAAATAATGTGAAAAGAAATTGAAAATAAAGAAACAAAGGGGAAAAGGGAAAATAAAGGAAAAATAAAAAAGAGATAACAAAATAGTAATAAAATAAAATAAAAATGAGAAAGTGAAGTTTTATTCCTTTCTGCTGAGTTTTAATTCCCCATGAGGGCTGATTTAAGATTTCACTCTTCTGTACTGTCTGCCACTTCTCAGGTTCCTGTTCCTGGGACTGAATGGCCCCTCTTTAGGCCAGTCCCTGAGGACTCTCGGGGACTATTCAGATTTTTTTTTGTACCACTCAGGGTATAGTCTGGGTGTGGCTGTATTGGTTGCCTGGAGACTGCAGGGAGGAGATATATCTTGCAGAGAAAATGGCTGCCTTGGTCCAGCAAGTCAGGTTTGACTCAGCGCAAGACTCGCGGCCACCTCTCCCCCACCCTCTCCTCTCTTCAGCCTCTCCCCAGACTCCACAAATCCGCACCTCCACCTGCACCTCAACCATGGGTGAGTGTTAGTATTTGAATGGTTCTTTGAACTAGGTTTAGTGAATAAAAGCAAAGACCAAAAAGAGGAGAAAGAGCTGGCCACTGCAAGCCCCTCTCCCCCTGGCATGGCGCGGCTTGGGTTGCCTTCTAGGCTGTCCCCTCTGGGATCTGTCTCTCTTGGCTATGGACTTAGATCTAGAATCCCCTGCCACCAGCAGTCCTGCAGACCTCCTTTCCACAGTCAGACTCTACACCTGTCCCAAGGGGTGCAGCCTTGGTGCCATGCAGCTTCCTTCTGACCCTCTGGGCTCAGAGGTCTTACAGTTCTCTGCAGCCCAGATCCCTGATTTTACCATTCTTCAGGTGTCCTCTGCCCTTCCCAACTGCAAATTGTCTCACCAGCCATGTCTACTTTGCCAAATCGGGGTGGATGTTATTAGATTTAGTTGCTTGTTCTATCTGCTCCAGGACAAGCCTCGGGACACGTCTGCCTATTCCGTTGCCATTTTTGGTTTATACCGTTCCTCTGCACTGAGCGGATCCATGGAAAGATGAAAGCTTTAGGATGGCCGCTGTCTCCTGCATCACGGTCAGGAGTCTGGCTAGCCCACAGCCAACTCTTCAGACTGCTGTGAAGTCAGCAGCCGTACCATGCAGCCCTCACTCTAAGTTTCTTATTCACTTCTGGGTTCTCTGGTCCTTTTTGACATTTTCTCAGGCCGATTCAAGTTCCAAATCTCCCTTGACTTAAGCAATTTCTAGTGAATTTGGATTTGATTATGATTATTTGTAAAATTATAGGATTGGCTATAAATAATTAAAACTTCTCACACATGAAGATAATCATTTTTGTAGTATAAATTTTCCTAAGTTTAGTATGTATACATATTAATAAGATTTTGAAATAGTATTATCTGGAATAGTAAGATCAATAATAATTGGCCCTGGCCAGTTAGCTCCGTTGGTTAGAGCATCATCCTGATATGTCAAGGTTGCTGGTCCCATCCCGGGTCAGGACACATACAAGAATTAAGCAATAAATGTATAAATAAATGGAACAACAAATTGATGTTTCTGTCTGTCTGTCTGTCTCTCTCTCTCTCTCTCTCATCTCTCTCTATCAATAAATAAATATTAAAAAAATAATATAATAGCCCTGGGTGGTAAGGCTCTGTTGGTTGAGCAATGCCCTATGGACCTAGAGTTTGCTGGTTCTATTCCTGGTCAGGGCAAATGAGTGGTTTGTGAGCTTAGTCCAGCCGTGGGCAAACTACGGCCCGCGGGCCGGATCCGGCCTGTTTGAAATGAATAAAACTAAAAAAAAAAAAAGACCGTACCCTTTTATGCAATGATGTTTACTTTGAATTTATATTAGTTCACACAAACACTCCATCCATGCTTTTGTTCCGGCCCTCCGGTCCAGTTTAAGAACCCACTGTGGCCCTCGAGTCAAAAAGTTTGCCCACCCCTGGCTTAGTCCCTGGTAGGGGGTATGCAGGAAGCGAGTGATTATATTACACTCTCACATCGATGTTTCTCTTTCCCTCTCTCTTCCTCTCTCTCTCAAATCAATTAAATCATATTTAAAAATTTTAAATAATAATATAATAATAATAATTGAAGTCAAAAGATGATAAGCTAAATGGACCACTGTGATTCATTATAGGCTGCATCCCAGTGCTTTTTATTTTACTTTTTCAGAAACTTGAACACCTAGATCTGCTCCTCTTTAATGGTCAGAAATGTCCTTAGCAATGGTGATAAGTCACTTAGACGTTTTCAAAACTAACATATCATCTAATGCTTCAAAACACAGCTCATACCAATGAAATATAAAATAATCTCCGACCTTTGATCTTTTCCTTCATGAAATCCTTCTCTGGTATTCTAGACTCTAGCTCTTTTTTATGTTCCCAGAAAATCCTGGTGCATTTTTCATTTTGAATTGTGGTTCTTTGTTTGCTTATTTGTCTCCCAAGCAGACAAGGAAGTGTTAAGGAAAGTGTACTATGCATCTCACACACAGCATATGCTTCATAAATTAATTGAGTCAATGACTTCAGGTAGACATAACTTTTTAAAAAGTTTTTGAAGTTAACAAATAGTTCTGAGACACTGAGAGTTTTGTTAGACATTTTAAAAGGAGTGTGAATTAATTGTTAATGTGATTTGTTTGTTCTTGTTTGTGATTATTATCTCAACTCCAAGTGTACATACATATTAGATTTGAAAACTATTCTATTATTTTTTGAACTTCAACAGGGCTATTCTGAGTATTTAAAGGCTGAAATAGCTATCAGAAAATTGTCAGATTTCTACACAATATGCATTAATTTATCTGTTCACAGAAGTGCTTATATATCATATAGGTGCATATACACATATCTATAACTCATGAATCTACTAACAAAAACTATATTTCCATTTTGTGAAAATACTTTTCTACAGACACTGTATCTCAGGAAGACACAAGGTCTTTCTTCACTAAAAATCTTCATATCTTACAATAGAAAACAAACAAGAATCTAATTAATAAACTTGTAATAAATTATTTCCATATGATATACAAGTAAAGCAAAAAATCTAAATCTGAAAAGCCCATAATTTAAAAAATTAAACCCAAATATAACTTTAAATAATAGTAGAAAAGATAATAATTATCACTGAAATAAAATCAATCTATATAGTTTCAGAGTATATCCAAACACTGTATTTTTAAATGAGTATATAATGATGATTGGCTATTTGAAAAATGACCATCAAAATAATAAGAAAAAATTAGAAATCTCACAGAATACCTCAAATTTTACATCTCCTGAAAAATATTTTTTATGTTTAAAATTAAACTTAAAAATTAATCTTGTCTTTGTGTATTACTGGCCATGGGAATTTATAACTAACAATTACAATAGTAATCTAGTTATATATCCTGTTTTTCTCAAGAAATTCATGAAGCCAGGATGAGGTTCTTTCTAGTCATTCCCCAGATTTGCCTTGCTTCTACATAATTTTCTGACTTGTAGCCATGTATACCTGGAAATCATTTTGAACTTAGTATTACAATAATTTTTAAGAATATATTTAAATACCTTAATTTTTATTTTAATTTGTTGTAGCGTAGGTATCTGATCTTTGATAATTGTAAGAAACACCCTTACTTCTCCCTACTCCCTTCTATAGGCACTGTAAAATCCAAAACATCCATCACTGAATTGGGAAGAGGCAGACAAATGGAAACTCTCTTTTGGTGTTAAGTATATAGAATAGAGTACCGTTTCCTAATAAAAATAACCTAATTACTTTTCTTGAATTCCATATAGCATAAGCCAGTCACTTGGTAGGTATTCAACAAATACTTGATGATTGACTCTTTAATTCACACTAAAGTCAAAAGAATACTGGAAGTGCAGCATTCAGCTTCCACCTACAGACTCCATTACCCCAGAGAAAAATGTCATCAACTGGTACCTTCATTGCTGATGAGACTACAAATTTCAGGAGTCAATTAGGTAATGTGTCAAAAGTCCTTTTTTTTCTTTTCAGTACATACCCTTTGACCCAACAATTCTACTTATGGGAATGTTTTAAGTAAGCAACCAGGCTAGTATGCAAAAGTATGAGAATGTTAGCGGATCGTTGCATACATTCATGAAAGCTATCAACCAAAATATTTAACCAGAAATTGACTGAAGTAAAAAGTTGTTATGCAATCAACTAATGATGATATGAATAAGGAAAGAAGTTTGAGATATATTGCTGAGTAAATAGACAGTATTATACAGGAGAATGCATAAAACATAAGCCTGGTTATGTGCATATATGCTATGGCAAAGAAGGCAGTGTGCACATCAAACCTGCTTTCTCTCCAGACTGGTCATATATTTAGACTCCATTTCCCAGTGTAAACACTGAGGTGATTCACTATTTTGTGGTCTGAAATGTAAAAATATCTCATTTGCCATTTTCTCTCGCTACCCCCTGGCTAGAGGTAGATGGTCATGAGTCTCCAGGAGCAGGTGTTAATAAGGGCCCCAAATGACTGCATGGAGCAGAGCTTCACTGCACTGCCACCCCCACTGCTGGTAATCCTCTCTGGAGTTAGGAATAAACTACTGTCAAAGTCAATGATAATTTATTTTTAAATAAATCTTTATTGTTCAGATTATTATAGTAGTTCCTCTTTATACCCCCATAGCTCCCCTCCACCCAGTTCCCACCCCACTCCCTGCCTTTTTCCCTCCCCCCCCCCCCCCCCCACAGCACCACTGTCCTCATCCATAGGTGTATGATTGTTGGCCAGACTCTTCCCGCACCCCCAACACTCCCTTTCCCCCGAGAATTATCAGTCCACTCCCTTTCTATGCCCCTGATTCCATTCTATTCACCAGTTTATTCTGTTCATCAGATATTTTATTCACTTGATTTTTAGATTCACTTGTTGTTAGATATGTATTTGTTGTCACTTTGTTGTTCATAATTTTTATCTTTACTTTTTCTTCTTCTTCCTCTTCTTATAGAATACCCTTCAGCATTTCATATAATACTGGTTTGGCGGTGATGAACTCCTTTAGTTTTTTCTTATCTGTGAAGTTCTTTATTTGACCTTCAATTCTAAATGATAGTTTTGCTGGGTAGAGTAATCTTGGTTGTAGGTTCTTGCTATTCATCACTTTGAATATTTCTTGCCACTCCCTTCTGGCCTGCATAGTTTCTGTTGAGAAATCAGCTGACAGTGGTATGGGTACCCCTTTATAGGTAACTGTTTTTCTCTTGCTGCTCTTAATATTCTCTCTTTCTCTTTTGCTCTTGGCATTTTAATTATGATGTGTCTTGGTATGGTCCTCTTAGGATTCCTTTTGTTTGTGGTTCTCTGCACTTCCTAGACTTGTAAGTCTATTTCTTTCACCAGATAGGGAAAGTTTTCTGTCATTATTTCTTCAAATTGTTTTTCAATATCTTGCTCTCTTTCTTCTTCTGGAACCCCTATAATTCGGATATTGGTATGCTTGAAGTTGTCCCAGAGTCTCCTTGCACTTTCTTCATATTTTTGTATTCTTTTTTCCTTTTGCTTTTCTGGTTAGGTTTTTTTTTTTTTCTTCTTTGTATTTCAAATCATTGACTTTATTCTTGGGATCCTCTCATCGGCTGTTGGATCTCTGTATATTATTCTTTATTTCAGTCAGTGTATGCTTAATTTCTAATTGGTCCTTTTTCATATCCTTGAGGGTCTCACTAGATTTTTCAGAGGTTTCTGGAAGATTCTTGAGTAGTCTTATAACCGTGGTTTTGAACTCTATATCCAGTAGTTTGCTTTCCTCCATTTCTTTCATTTGTAACCTGTTTCTTTGTTTCCGCATTGTGGCTGCTTCCCTGTTTTGATAGAGTAGCTTTGTGTGCTAGGTGTCCTATAGGGCCCAGTGGCTCAGCCTTCCTAATTACCTGAGGTTGACACTCTTGGTGCAGCCCTTTGTGGGCGGTGTGCACAGTCTTGTTGTAGTTAAGCCTTGATTGCTGTTGATATCACTGATAAGAATTGACCTCCAGGTCAATTGGCTGTGAGGACCAGTTGTGTCTACAATGGGAGAACTTCTGTGCTGGAGACACCCTTATAGTGCAGGACTTGCTTCAGTGGGGCTTTGGCGTTCACTGAGTCTGCCCCCTGAGTGTGTCTCTTATGGATGTGAAGAGTTATAATCTGGAAGATCTCACTCTGACCACTGGATACACTGGCTCTTGGATCTCCAAGGAGGTGCAAAGTCTGCCACTGCCTGAGGCCACCCAGCAGGAGCTACAGAGAGATCTGCAGATTCCTCCTTTTTGTTTGGGGTTTGGAGGTGACCAGATGAGGCACAGCTGTGAAGTAATGCAGGCTGCTGACAAGCCTTAAGCCTTCTTTTAGAAGCTCTGGGTTTCTCTGACCCAGCTGCAGTTTGACAGATTTTTAGGCAGAGAACGGCCAGGCCATTAGTATACAAAAGCCTCTGCGCACAACTTGGATGGGGTTGTAAATTGAGTGGTGCGTGGTCTCAGGGAGTCATGGAGCAGTGCAAACAGCTATGGTTGATGTCAGCCCTCCCCCAATAGGTCCCTGGTTCTCTATGTCCCTCAGCCCCGTGCAGGAACAATGAACACTGCAAGCGCCTCTGTAAGAAAATTGCCCTCATGTTCCAGCCCAATGCCAGACAGTACAGTTTCTCTCCATATGAGTCTGGATCCCCAGATTCTCACCCAGAACTGGATTTCAGAGCAGTTGGGATCTTGTAACTCCCTCCCGATTGAAAAAGACAACAGTGTACCTAGCTGCCAGCTCCTTTTTTGCGCACCTCCGTACCTCCACACTTCCTCACCTCTGTACCTCCTATCCAACTCAATGCGCTTTTCTCTTTCCTTCTAGTTGTAGAATTTCCACTCAGCCAACCTCCCCGTGGTCCTGGATGCTATTCATTTTGTCTTTTATTTGTAGTTTTAATGTGGTTGTACACAGCAGCAAGTTCAGGTGTTTACCTATGCTGCCATCTTGATTGTCCCCCCAAAGTCACTGATCATTTATAAGGTATTTGTTTCAGGAGTTATGATATCCTGACTAATATTATCCATAGAAAAGAGTAAAAAATTATACATGTTGAAATACTAACAGTAGTAATAATTGAGCTTTTATATGACAATTTTCTTACTTAAACATATATCTACACTAATAAAGGAGAAATATGCAAATTGATGTCACTCTGCTACACCCACAAGCTACGCCCACCAGCCAATCAGGCGCGAGTATGCAAATTAACCCATCCAAGATGGCAGCAGCCATGAAGCTGGAGTGAGCAGGAGGCTTGGGTTGCCCCCATCGATGGAGAAAGCCAAGATTCCCACTGGCCCTGGCCAGCCCTGGGCTCCACTCAAGGCTACAAAGTTTCAATTAGAGAAGATAAAATAAATCCCAGATACCTGCTTCCCTCTGCTCATGGAGGCGCTGAAAAAATAAAAGAAAAAAAGGAGGGGCTGGGAGCTTGGGTTCCTGGGGGCTGTGGCCAGCCTGCAAATAGCCATCAGCCCCTCACCCAGGCTTGCCACACCCTCACGGGGTGAGGGTCCGTGCTGGGGGGCTTGGCCAGCCTGCAAAAAGTCATCAGCCTCTCACCCAAGCTGGCCAGGCACCCCAGTGGGATCCCCCACCCTGAAGGCGGTGTGGCCAGCCTGCTAACAGCCATCAGCCCCTCACCCAGGCCTGCCAGGCACCCCAGCGGGGACTCCCACCTTGAAGGGGGTGTGGCCAGCTTGAAAACAGCCCTCAGCCCTTCACCCAGGCTGGCCACAAACCCCAGTGGGGACCCTCACCCCATGGGGGCATGGCTGGCCTGCAAACCACCATAGGCCCCTCACCGAGGCAGCCCCACACCCCAAGGGAACCCCCACCCTGATCCGGGACACCCTTCAGGGCAAACCAGCTGACCCCCACCAGTGCACCAGGCCTCTATCTATACTAATAAAAGGGTAATATGCTAATTAGACTGGGAGACCTTCCAAGAAACCTTCCGAACATTCTTCTGGACAAAGCCATGGTGGCGGGGCCGAGGTAGAGGCAGTTAGAGGCCAAGAGGGGAGGGCAGTTGTGGGTGATCAGGCTGGTGGGGGGCAGGGCCACTGGCAGTAAGCAGACCAGCAGGAGGGCCAGTTGGGGGCAAGCAGGCCATCAGTGGGGGTCAGTTGGAGGTGATCAGGACAGCGAGGGGGGTCAGTTTGGAGTGAGCAAGCCAGCAGGGGGGCAGTTGGGGGTAAGCAGGCCAGTGGGGAGGGAAAGTGGGGGTGAGCAGGCCAGCAGGGGGGCAGTTGGGGGTGAGCAGGCTGGCAGGGGAGGCAGTCGGGGGTGAGCACAGTGGCACGGGGGGCAGTTGGGGGTTATCAAGATGGTGGGGGGCATTTGGGGGCAAGCAGGCTGGCGGGGGGCAGTTGAGGGTGAACAGGCCGGCAGGCAGAGTGGTTAGGGGCAATCAGGCAGGCAGGCAGGCAAGTGAGCTGTTAGGAGCCAGCAGTCCTAGATTGCAAGAGGGATATCTGACTGCCAGTTTAGGCCTGATCCCTGTAAACCAGCAGTAGGACATCCTTTGAGGGGTTCCAGATTGGAGAGGGTGCAGGCTGGGCTGAGGAACACACCCTCCCCCATGCATGAATTTCGTGCACCAGGCCACTAGTTTTGTAATAAAAAAAAGCATTTTAGAAAAAGAAAATCTTTGCTAATAAAAACTTTACAAATGGGATTTTTTACCCCTAAATACATGATTTCCAAATATCTATACTAATAAAAGACTGGCCATCTTCCAGACGTCCTTCTGGACAAAACCTCAGTGGCGATGGCCAAAGCAGAGGCTGTTAGGGGCGATCAGGCCCGCAGGGGAGGGCAGTTAGGTGCGATCAGGGCAGCAGGGAGGAGCAGTTAGGGGTGATCAGGCCAGTACAGGGGATCAGTTAGGGGGTGATCAGGTCGGCAGGGGAGTGGTTAGGGGAATCAGGCTGGCAGGCAAAGGCAGTTAGGGACAATCAAACAGGCAGGCAGGTGAGCAGTTAGGAGCCAGTGGTCCTAGATTGCAAGAGGGATGTCCCCCAAGGGGTCCCAGATTGGACAGGGTGCAGGACGGCCTGAGGGACCCTCCATGCATGAATTTCATGCACCAGGCCTCTAGTCTATATATATAAAAGCCCAGTGACCCAGTGGCAGAACAACCAGAACGACTGGTCGACCAGTCGTTATGACACATTGACCACCGGGGGCAGTTGCTCAATGCAGGAGCTGTTCCCTGGTGGTCAGTGCGCTACCACAGTGAGAGCGCCGCTCAGTTGACTGGGATGAATGGCGTTCCCACAGTGGGCCAATCCCTGTAGGTCATGCCCCCCACCAGTGCACATTACCATACTACATTTATGAATTATAAGGAAAGTACAGAATTTCACTAATGCTTCTTAAATTATGCGATATTCTGATGAGATCATCTTCTTCAGAAAATGATTTAAACATAATACGTAATTAGTTGCTATATAGGAGCATTTTTACCTTGGTTAATGTTCTTAACAAAAGCCATAATTATCCTCTCAATTGTGGCTAATATAGGGCAAAACTCTATTGTGAGTCCACTCCCATTCCTCAAATCCTGAACAAATGAAAAGCCATCCTGCACCATCTTTCCAACATTTCCACATGTGTCCAGATTATCTTGACTAAACATGTCAGACCTGACAAATTCTTTAGCTCTTAGAATGACGTTAACTCCATTTTTAAGCCTTCTGATATACCAGTCAAAACTATGTTAATGTGATTTACAGTAAAATTAAACATTAAAACATCATTAAAATAATGATAGGTTTAAGATCTTGAACTAGAAATGCAAAGAAGGGAAGGCCATGCTTTGCTCAGGAGCTCAGTGAGCCTGGCTCAGCCAGCTCTGTCTTGACTGGAGCCTGAGGAGATCTTCTGTCAGGGACACCTCAGCTAAGCCAAACAATAGACAACTGAGCATTTCAGAGCATTTATAGTCTGTGCATAAAAACATTCTAGAATTTGTTTTGATTTGCAAAAACAAGAAATGGAATTTTTGTCTGTCTTACTTTGCTTTTGCCCAAGAATTATACACTTCACTTACTTTTATGTTAGACTCACTTTACAGATGAGGAAACTGAAGTTTAGTTCATGTCAGTATTACAAGCTTGTAGGGAACAGAGGTGTAACCCTTCTACTTCCCCCACCATAATCCAACTCAGGCAGCCTTTATCACTGTTTCCTTCTCTTTATTCCATGAAAATCCTTTCCAGAAAAATACATCACATAAATCTTAGCTCCTGCCCACTCTGGTGCTTCTTGAGAACTTCTGGCTCACTGTCTTCTCCCACCTTGCTTCTCCCATCTGTGCCAGTTCAATCTGCAGATTTGACTTAAGTTGTCTGTTTCTCTTTGAGGGTCCTTCTGTATTTCCTAGGCTGAATTCTCATCACTCAAAACCTTTCATTTCCATATGACTGTCTGCAAGCCAGTCATAATATTACCTTTGACCAATTTGTGAACCCTCAGAAACAAAACATGTACTGTATATGCAGCATCATTTCTCTAGAGCAGTGGTTCTCAATCTTGGCTGCACATTAGAATCACCTGGGAATCTTTTTAAAAATCCTGATTTCTGGACCTCATCCTCTGGAAATTCTGTTTGTTACTAATGTTGTGGCCCCACCCCATAACAAAGAAACAGAATTTCCAGAGGATGAGGCCCAGAAATCAGGATTTAAAAAAGATTCCCAGGTGATTCTAATGTGCAGCCAAGGTTGAGAACCACTGCTCTAGAGTCTAATGTAATGCTTTACTCATTAGAAGTTCTCAAAAATAAATATATAAATGAATGATATAAGCTACTCTACTTTTAAAGAGATAGTAAATGAAATCCACAATGTCTGAAGGATTTCTTACAGTGTGTCACAATGTTTCTGGTTCTGTTAGAATGGTCATTTCAATGTCTCCTATCTACTAAGAATATCTTTCTTACCCTGGCTTAGCCTAGCCAGCATTAAAGGTTTTTAATTGAATCCCACACTTATCTCAAAGCTGGAACTGAGAACATTTTTCTTTACAAAATGACCCAAGTCCATTTTTCTTAGGAGTAAATGCAGGCACTAAGTGAATAAACCTCAGTCATCCATTCTTTCTAACATTATTAATGAACATATGCTAAGTCTCAGGAATGTGGGTTCTAATGATCCAAGAGTATTTAAATCTAGTTTAGTCCAGTTTCTACAGTTGAACAAGTCAGAGACTAATTAGGAAGAAAAATATTTAAAATGCAATTATAAAACAATGAAGGAGTACAGTGGATATTAAGGGGGCACAGAGTATACTGACTGGAGGTGAAGACATCAAGGAAGGCTTCCTAGAGGAGGCAATCCTTGATCTTAGCTTTAATAACAAGCTTGTGTTAGATAAACCAAAAAAGAGGCTGAAGTTCCAAGAACAGGAGAGATGATATGCAAAGCCATAGAGTTGAGGGGAAAAAACACATACAAGTATGAGGGGAGAATAATAGGACCTTCATGGCTAATGGAACATAAAAATATGAGAGCAGAAAGACTTAAAAGAGGCAATAAGTAAAGCAGCAAAGAAGGCAGCAAGCAAGGGATCACTGTATACCATGTTAGAGTTTAGTCTTTAATTTTGAAGAATTATTATGTACACAAAAATCTATTTTTGAGACAAAGATTTATCATTAAAATTTTATATACTGCCTAGTGCTGCAGGATCTGATTATTTTATGCCTTGTATTATTTGGGAGGGAATATGGATCTCATCATTTAGATCTTAAGTTCTTTTTTTTTTTTTCTTTCTAGGAAAAAATAAGGCACTTCTTAGATTCTTGAAGGTAACTTCTATGTATAAATAATTATTTTCTCAATCATGTTGGTCCTGTTAGTGTTCTCTCACTTTCTTGCATGCTTTCTCTCTCACTATAGATATTGTTGTTTCTCTTTTTTTCTTTACCAACCATGTGGCTTCAATGTCATTTCCACAAATAGGCTTAGTAACCATCTTTGTTTCTCCTGAAATGGTTTAGTAGGCCAACAATATAGAATGTCGGGTCAGAATACAGCTCTCTACTGCCCATCTCCATGCGTCAGGCATTATCTTTCTCAGTTGTCATATTTGCACTCAGAAACACATCTGGGACAACAGGCTGCCCTGAGTCCTGAAAGAGTGGGACATAAACCAAATTTTGGAATCATCTGTTAATAATAATCCATTCAATATACACCTGGAGTGATTTTTTTTTTTTTTTTTTTTTAGTGCTGTGCTAAGCAACGGCAATGCAGTTTGATAGAGCTGCCCCTGAAATATAATAAAGAGCAGGAGACATGCTCCTCAGAGTGTGTTTCTGAATTAAAAGCCAATGGTTTCTGAGTTCTCTGGGAAACCCAGAGGAGAGAGCTGCTTCCTCCATGGCTGCTAGCAAAACTGAGCATATCATTAATCTATGCTAGTTAGCCATTTACTTCCAAGTGCAACTCGAAGTGTACTGAAAAAAATGCAAAACTTTATATTATGTTTGGTCCCACCTAACATAGCACATTCAAGCCTGTATACTCTTCCAGTAGTGAAAATGAAGTTTCACTGCTAATAGGTTCAAAACATAAAAACCATGTCACTGGAAGCTGTGTGATTCATAACTCCTGTTCTCCTTAGTTTACCCTTAGGAGGTAAAGTATAAAATTTTGTCTTTTTTATTTAAAAACACAGCATTTGGGGGGAGAAAAATCTAAAATATTAATTTTTATTACTTTACTTGCAGTTATTATTAAAAGCATCTAAATATTCTTAATTTTACATGAAATTAGTAGCTCTAGTACTTACATTTTCAGAGTAAGAGAAAATCCAAGAGTATTTTAATCTAAACACTCAGGGAAAATTAATTGATGATAATGTTAAAGCCTAGCTTCATATTATTTAATTCAATCATGCTTTATTTAAACAAGAAATATTACAAAAGTCACTTAATAGTTCCTTCAGTAACTTAAGGCTGAAACTTTCATTTTAAAATACACATTGATTTTATTATTTCTCCCACCCTTGTTGAAGAGTATATTTTGCAGATTCAATGAACGTTTCCAAAAAGATTCAACATTTACATTAAATCACTCATTATATAAAATGAGGCTCTATATTTCAAAACATATTGGCTAATATTTCGCTACCATAGTCATGATCTTAATTTGAAAGTTTTTTAGTTATACTCATTACTGCTGACCTGTCTTCATTGAAAATATCAAAATAAATGTGAAATAAGCTTTTGAAATAATAATGTCAACTATTGGTATAAACTGTATTTATGATCAAAGAGCATAAGTTTAGAAACATAATTAGGTGTTTTCTTAAGTACTAAAACCTCAACCCACACTTTTTAAAAGAATTAAATTATCTGGATACTTCTGCATCACCTAGACAACATAGTTCAGTTTCCCCTAATGGCCCAACTCCTAAAACCTAATCCAAGTTAAATCCTATTTTAATTTATTAAAATTAAGAGGTTATTTTCATAGATTAAAATGTATACAACATCTGCATTATAGCTCCTATCTGTATTCCCTTTTAATGATAATAGTGTTTATGATATGGCTGAATAATTCATTTGTCTGCACTATTAGGGAAATTCTATATTTTCTAGAAAAGTTTTGCTTTTAATTAACATGTATTATATGATATCAGAATTTTTCTTCTTTATTATGCCAAGGAAGCAGGCAGATGCTAGAGCTCTTTGCTCTCATGTAAACATTTCTTGTGAAATGAATATAAATAGCTTTGTGCCTTAGAAAAGTCTGTTATTATAAACTAGAGGCCCGGTGCACAAAAATTTGTGCACTCGGGGGTAGGGGGTCCCTCAGCCAGGCCTGTGCCCTTTCGCAGTCTGGGACCTCTTGGGGGTGACCACTTTCTGGCTTAGGCCTGCTCCCCGGGGAATTGGGCCTAAGATGGCAATCAGACAACCCTCTGGCAGCCCAGCAGCCCTCGGGGGATGTCCACTTGCCAGCGGGGAGCAAACCTAAGCTGCAGTCGTACATCCTTAGCACTGCAGAGGAGGCAGGAGAGGCTCCCACCACCACCGCTGTACTGGCAGCCATCAGCCTGGCTTGTGACTGAGCAGGCCTCCCCTGTGGGAGTGCACTGACCACCAGGGTGCAGCTCCTCCATTGAGCGTCTGCCCCATGGTGGTCAGTGTGTGTCATAGTGACCAGTCATTCCCAGTCTTTCTGCTGTTAGGGTCAGTTTGCATATTACCCTTTTACTATAGAGCAAGGGTCCTCATTATTTGCGGGCCACATGCAAATACAAATATTGTATTTGTTCCCGTTTTGTTTTTTTACTTCAAAATAAGATATGTGCAGTGTGCATAGGAATTTGTTCATAGTTTTTTTTTAAAAACTATAGTCTGGCCCTCTAACGGTCTGAGGGACAGTGAACTGGCCCCCTGTTTAAAAAGTTTGAGGACCCCTGCTATATAGGATAGAGGCCGGCTGGTTTGCCCTGAAGGGTGTCCCGGATTAGGGTGGGGGTCCCGCTTGGGTGCCTGGCAAGCCTGGGTGAGGGGCTGATGACTGTTTTCAGCTAGTCACACCCCCTTCAGGGTGGGGGTCCCCACAGGGGTGTCTGGCCAGCCTGGATGATGGGCTGATGGCTGTTTGCAGCTGGTAACACTCCCTTCAGGGTGGGGGTCCCCACTGGGGTGCCTGGCCAACCTGGATGACAGGCTGATGGCTGTTTACAGCTGGTCACACCCCCTTCAGGGTGGGGGTCCCCATTGGGGTGCCTGGCCAGTCTGGGTGAGGGGCTGAGGGCAGTTTTCAGGCTGGCGGGTGATTGAAGCTCCCAGCCTCTCCTTTTTTTCTTTCTTTTTTTATTCTGGGATTTATTTACCTTCTATAGCTGTCACTGGAGCTGAGAGCTGGCTCCAGCTCTGAGGCTGTTGCCGGCTGAAAGCAGGTATCTGGGTTTGTTTAGATCCTATAATTGAAACTCTGTTGCCATCACTGGTGCTCTAAGCTCTGAGCCCACTGGCGGCTGAAAGCAGGTTTCTGGGGTTTGTTTAGTTGCTATAATTGCAACATAGTTGCATCCGGAGCTCAGAGCTGGGCCGCAGCAGGCGGGGAACCTTGGCTTCCTCCATCACTGGAGCAAGCAAGCCTCCTGTTCACTTCAGCTGCCTGGCTGTTGGCCGCCATCTTGGCTGGCAGTTAATTTGCATATCTTGCTGATTAGCCAATGGGAAGGGTAGTGAAGTTATGGTTAATTACCATGTTTCTCTATTATTAGATAGGATAGCACTAGAGGCCCGGTGCACGAAAATTCATGCATTTGGTGGGTCCCTCAGTCTGGCCTGCACCCTCTTGCAGTCCAGGAGCCCTCAGGGGATGTCCACCTGCCAGCTTAGGCCCACTGTCAGACATTCTTAGTGCTGCCGAGGAGGCAGGAGAGGCTCCCACCACCACTGCTGCACTCGCAGCTGTGAGACCGGCTTGTGGCTGAGTGGAGCTCACCCTGTGGAGCACACACCCTGTGAGAGAGCTCTGACCTCCAGGGGACAGCTCCTGTGTTGAGCATCTGCCACCTGGTGGTCAGTGTGTGTCATAGTGACTGGTCATTCCCGGTAGTTCTGCTGTTAGAGTAAATTTGCATGTTAACCTTTTATGATATAAGATAAGGTTTTAACTCCTGAAACATGAAGAATATAAGAAAAACCAGTTTGCCAAACAAGTAATTGTAAACATTTGGTATACCCCTAAATTAAGTCAAAGATGATCACTGTATTTAGTTGTTGCTTTTTTAAGTAGCCAGCTCAATTTTAATAATTTCATTGTTTCACATCTTCAACAGCTGAGTTGAAGACTCCCTGCAACCCCTTAACTCTGAGCACACAGATGTTTACATCAAGGCAAATGGCAGATGCATTCCACACCAATGCTTGTGTTTAGAGCATATGCCTTTTTCATTCAATCTTTCATAATTTTAAAAATACACACTTTCACAAATAACATGGACTCTATCTTTTAGTTTATACTAAAAAATACAAAGTGAGCCACAAAGGATAGAATTTTTATGACTTTTCAAAGGGCTTCTAACTCTTCTGAATCAATATAAGGTAGACATTACTTGTTAAATCATCCAAGGACAAGGAAACACACTTATTTGAGTTATTGTTAGATTCTTTGCATACAAGATCTAATATATATATATATATATATATATATATATATATATATATAATATATATATGTAATATATATTATATATATATGCAATGACAAAATGTTGAAGTAGGAATTATTATCCTTGTTATATGGATGTAGAATCTGTAGCTGTTGAAGATTTTGTAACTTTTAGCATTCACACTGGCCAGCAATCTACACTAATAAAAGAGAAACATGCAAATTGGTGTCACTCCGCTATGCCCACCAGCCAATCAGAGCAACTATGCAAATTAACCCAACAAAGATGGCAGTTAATTTGCGTATACAGGCACGGAGCAAAGACTGAAGGCTCCGGCCTGAGTGAAGACTGAAGACTGAAGACTAAAGAGGCTTGGCAATTAGGCAAGAAAAAGAAATAAAGACAGGAAGGACAGAAAGAAGTAAAGTTGTCTCTGTTTGCTGATATTACGGTCTTAATCTATAAGCAATCATAAATAGTCCACCAGAACTAATAAAGAAATTCAGGAAGCTTGCAGGACACAAAATCATCATGCAAAAATAAGTTGCTTTTCTATAGACTAAATATTAACTATCCAAAAAAAGGAGTTAAGAAAAACAATCTCATTTACAATTGCATCAAAAGAATAAAGTATTTAGGAATAAATTTAACAAGGAAGTGAAAGATCTCCACAATGAAAACTATAAGACATTGATGAAAGAAAATAAAGAATATAGAAATAAATAGAAAGATATCTCATGGTCTTATACTTGAAGAATTAATGTTGTAAAAATGTCCATACTACTCAAAGATATATATATAAGTTCAGACAATCACTATCAGAATTCTAATGGCATGTTTCATAGAATAGAAAACAATTCTAAAATTCATATGGAACCACGAAAGACCCTGACTACCAAAGCAATCTTCAGAAAGAAATAAAAAAAAAGAAATAAAAAAGAAGCTGAAGGCATCAACTTCCTGATTGAAAACTATATTGCAAAGCTATAGTAATCAAAACAGTATGTACTGTCATAAAAACAGACATATAGATCAATGGAATAGAACTGAGAGCCCAGAGATAACCCACACTGTCACCTAATCTATGACAAGGATTCCAAGAATACACAACTGGGAAATATGAGTGCCTTCAATTAATAGTGTTGGAACAATTGAATATTCAAAGAATGAAATTGGACCTTTCTCTTACATAATATATAAAAAGTAAACTTAAAATAGATTAAGGACTTAAACATAAGACCTGAAACCATTAAACTCATAGAAGAAAGCATAGGGGGAAAGCTCCTTGACATTGGACCCAGCAATATGTGTGGGTTCTTTTGTTTTGTTTTGTTTTGGATGTGATACTGAAAGTACATGCAACAAAAGAAAAATAAGCAAGTGAGTCTATATCAAACTAAAAACTTTCTGCACAACAAAGGAAACAATCAACAAAATGAAAATGCAACCTATGGAATGGCAGAAAATATTCACAAAGCATGTATCTGATAAGGGTTAATATCCAAAATAAATACTAAACTCACATGACTCAATAGAAAAAAAATCCAAATAACCCAATTTTAGAAATGGGAAAAGAACCTGAATAGACATTTTTCAGAGCAGACACACAAATAGCCAACAGGTAGTGGTAGTTGTGGTAGTATCATACTTTTCTGTGATGTGATATGGATAAATTCATTAGAATATTTTGAAACATACATAAATAATTTAAGAATAGCTTTCTATTTTTCTTTAATATGTCCACAAATATATACTATAGTCACATTTATAAGTATGATAGATCTTACTAGTGCTCCTTATTTTCTTAGTATAACAGGACAATTAAGCTTCCCTATACCTTGAAGTTTGTCAAAACCATGTGGCTTGATTCAGCAAATAAAATGTGAGCCTCTCTCTGGCCCTGATTCACAGCCCCCTCAACAGTCAGTGCTGGGGCACAGGCCTGTAGCGGAAGCAGTCAGCCCTGGGTTGCTATAGCAACCCAGGGCTGACTGCAGGACTGACTTCTGGTTGGTGGTGCCTCCATTACTGGTCATTACGACTCCAGGTGTTTATATATTAGGATGTCTTCCATTTGACTTTTAGATTTAAAAATCATTGTCTACTAATATTGATCATCAAAATTCTATTTGGGGTTGTGTAAATTGATTAAAAAGATGCAATAGCTACTTCTTATGAAGGCATATAATTTAATCCCTGTATGTCAATTCACAGTTTAAAAAATGCTTTTTTTTTAATTTAATTTCATCTTCACAGCATCCCAGTAAATTTGGCTTACAAATATTTTATTATCCTCATTCTCAGATGAGGAAACTGAAACTAGCTACATAAATTACTTCCCCAAAGTTATACAGATAATAATTAGCACAGATAAAAAGTCATGTTTCAGAAGGGCAAGACACTGTATTTCTGCTTGATCCAAAATGAGCACTAAGGAGAGAACATTAATAATAAGCCACTTTAAAAAAAGCATTTAATTTCAATGCAAAACAATATGAGAAAGGAATAAGAGGTACAGGGTTGGAAAGAATGAAAAGAATATAATATGTAGACATAATGATTGCTTACCTAGAAAATACATATAAGTTAATTTATAAATAAACTACTGAAAGAAATAAGTTTATCAAAGAGGCTGGATAAGACAGTGTTCCTACAAACAATCAATAAACTTTTAAATATATATAAAATGTTATTTAAAATTATAGAGAGAAGGAAAAAAATGGCGGAGGCTTAGACGGACATGTTGGTGCTTTGTCCTGGAGCAGATAAGGGCGAGCAGCTGAAACGGGTAACAATCAGCCCAATCTGCTCAGAATGAGGCACTCAGAATTGCATTGGAGTTCCTTGGCACTTGTTAGAAAGTAGTTCTAGGTGGTACAGATGTTTGTATGTGAATTAATGTTGAGATCCTCAGATAGTTGGTGCCCTGGATGTATGATGTATTATTCTCTTATACAGATGATCTCAAACACAAATCCTTTGCAAGTTGGCATATGATGGGCCTGTTTAATTCTGTTTAGAAGTATATGTTTTGGAAGGCTAGGTTAGGGATTCACCACACAAGGATCCCGAATAACATTTTGTACTTACGTTAATTGTAAACAGAAAATTATGTATTTACATATGCACTCATTCATTATCTCAGAGTAGAAAGCTGACTTACTTTGATGCTTTTTCCCTATATGAAAGTGTTTATAGATATGTTCTTAGTGTCATACACTTTATTGTTTGCCAGATGAATGTTGTGTTGGAATTTGAAACCTATGATAAGGGCTTTTATGAGAGTTTCGTCTCCTATCAATGAATGAAGCCCAATCATCACATTGTATAGTGTAGGTGATAGTCAATGTTTTGGACCAACAATGAGTATTATACTCTTTTCCAAGTCATCTTATGGAGATGACTTCAGTGTGAACATACTAGTGTAATTTTTTGCTGAGCATTCAGTGGGAGTAGTTGTTTCAGAAAAAAAACCTGTGATAGTTTTTAAGTCTTCCATTCCTGAAAATTTCAGTAAGGAAAAGCAATGGAAATCCTAATTATAATCAACCCTTGTTAGCTATATGGTTGTAGGCAAATTTCTTATCCTTTGAGATCTTTAGTTGTTGTTTTAAAATTTAATCTTTGACTAGGTAACACATTCAATTGGTTAATTAAATATTTGCATATTTATGTTTTATGTAAACAGTGAAAGTGTCACTCCTCTGCCTATTCCCCCATCTACCTAGTTCCATGCCCATTCCCAACCACTTTAACTAGTTTCTTTATATTCTTTTAGACTTTCTTAAGCAAATGCTTATTATTTTCATTTTTCATGCAAAAATTAACCCATGGTTCCCCACTGTTCTGTACCTTCTCTCTCCCTAACCCCCAAACTGCTTTTTCACTTAATATATCTTAGAAACCTTTCAGATCAGTATATAGAGAGCTTCTGCTTTAAATAAACAAACAAACAAAAAAAAAACAATCAGCCCAATCAAGCTAAGGAGGCTCAGCTGAGAGACAGTCTGCAGCCAGGAAAGACAGAGAACTCCTAAAAAATGGGGATGGTTAGAGATTGGGCTGAAACCTCCCCCTGGGCACCAGCGCAGAGGCGAGACCACGCCATCTTGTGTAGCTGTTATCCGCATCCAGAGATCGGCTACTAACCCAGAGGCAACGACTCTAAAGCAGCGCAACTGCAAGAGCCCAGAGGAGACCTGCATCCCTCCATGGAAAGGTTAGACTTACCCCAAAGGTGCGGTTTGCAATTCAGGTTGGAGCGAGGAACGCGTGCGGGCGCGGGGGGGAAATCTGCGCCCCCCAAAATCCGCGCCCATAGAGGCCAGCGTAACCCGCAAGTGGGGAGGGCTCCCGCAGGGCTGCTGGCAGAAGGTAACACTATAAATAAGCCCATAGTTGGACTGGATGCAAAAGGGCTGCCTCAGAGTTTCCCTGATAGCTGGCTACTTGGTGCCAGGGGCTTGAGCGCGCAAAGAGACTCCACGCAGTTCTGGAGGGTGGAACCCTGCAAGTTCGCACAGCTTCCCAGGATCTTGTTTACACACTTCCTCTTACTTCTGTGAGTTTGATTGTTGACCCCAGTGCATGTGATTGCCCAGTTGGGGTCACTAGCAGAGCTTGTAGGGGAAGATTGTTTTCGGGGAGCCTGGGAAACAGAGCTGGGAGTGGCGCCTGGGGAACCAGCTCTGGGCGGAGCTGGTTCAGGTACAATAGAGAGCTCCTGGCCAGAGAGAACTTATAGCCTCGGAGGTCAATCCAGACACACTGCCACCCAGAGGCAGAGCCACGAACTGACTCTTCTGTAAATACAGATAAGGCAATAAGGGGATTTTACGGCCGGCCTTAAAATCAGGACTGTGGCTTACAACACGGAGGAACAGTGTATCAGAGGGAAATTCAACATTCTCGTGAATTCCGGGCGTGCCAATAAGAAGAGTAGAAGATCTGAAGCACCTGCATTACTACACATTTTTATTTTTATTTTTTTAAATTACTTTTTCACCTTTTAACTAAGAAAACATTTTTTTATTTTTCTTTTTTCTGTTTTCTTTTTCTCCATCACCTGATTTTGCCCTTTCAGCTACTACATTTTTATTTTTAACTAGTATTATTGCCGCTACCATTTTACCATTTTTTAAAGTGTCATTTTATTTTGTCTTTATTTTATTTTGGGACTAATGTTCTCCATTCTATTTTCATCGTTCCTTTAGCAACATTTTTCTATACCTCAATTTGCCTCTGTGCGAAACAATCTTCCCCACTTTTTCCCTTTTGCTGTCCTGTTTCTCTTACCCTACTCCAGCTTTAGATTTTCCCTATTCTTTTTACCCCCTGTCAAAATTTCACCCTACTTATATATCCTACATCCAATCCCCTGCTCTAAATCCTTATACACCTTTCCCTTAACTTCCTTCACTATCCAATTTTTTATTTTTTATTTTTTATTTATTTTTTATTTTTATTTTTATTTTCTTCTTCTTCTTCTTTTCTCTCGCTATTGTTTTATGGTTGTTTGCTTGATTGACGAGTATATTGGGTTTTTTTTTTAGGATTCTTTGTGAGGTTAGACTGCTTATTCTTTTTATTTTCCTGCCCCCCCCCCCCCCCCCCCCCGGTTATTTCTGTGCTTCTGTTTTCCCTTGCGTCACTTGATATTATTGGTTGTTTGTAGTTTGAATTCATCTCCAGGAATCTGTTGCTGTAATTTGTTGGTATTAGTGGCAGATCTATAGGAGTTTTCTCCTCATATAAATAGTCTCTTCCCCTTTTATACTTCATTCTCTATTCTCTCTTACTTTTTTTTCTTTTTTCTTTTTTTTTCCTCCTCTTTTTTCCCCTCCCTTTTTCCAATTTCATTTTTGCACTCCTTTTTTTCTTTCTTCCTTTTTTCTCTTCTACCTTTTTCTCTTCTTTCCCCCTTATCTCCTAACTCTCTTAGCTAGGGTGGCCACCTTTATTTGGGGTTAGTAATATCGTAAATACAATAGTGTTCAGTGCCTGGTACATTGTGCCTTGTTGTGTTGTATTTTGTGCCTTTAAATCAACGCAGCAGATTCAAGCAACAGTGGCCTCCTGATCACCACACTCTCTGCCTGGGGAACAGTTGCTGTGTGTGAAGCCTCCCTCCACCAGCCAGAGAGCCACCACAGCTGTGAACAGCACCCACCAGAGGCTCTGCTATCAACAGAGGAGCCGCTGCTACCACAATCGCCCAAGGAGCAACCACAGCCTGAGGAGCCACTGCCACCCAGGGAGCAGCCACTGCCACCCAGGGAGCAGCCACGGCCACCCAGGGTCCAGCCACTGAACGACTCAACAACTAGTCATGTCAGTGAGATCAAACATGGGTAGACAAAGAAACCCCCAAAGGAAAGAAAAGGAGGACTCGCCAGAAAAGCAGCTAAGTGAGACAGAGATATGCAACATGACGGAAAAAGAATTCAGAATAAGGTTCCTAGAGTACATGCACCGGATGTTCAAGAAGCAAGAAGAAACAGATGAAAAAATCAACAACTTAAGTAAGTCCCAAGAAAAAATGAAGAGCGACATAGCTGCAATAAAAAACACCATTGAAAGTATCAACAGTAGACTGGGAGAAGCGGAGGACCGAATTAGTGAGTTAGAAGACAAGGAAGCAAAACACACTCAAACTGTACTGCAAATGGAGAAAAAAATTAAAAGACAGGAGGAGAGCCTAAGGGAGCTTTGGGACAACATGAAACGAAACAACATACGAATAATAGGGGTGCCAGAACAACAGAAAGATGAACATGTATTAGAAAACCTATTCGAAGAAATAATATCAGAAAACTTCCCTGAGGTGGGGAAGAAAAATGTCACACAAGCCCAGAGAGTCCCAAACAAGGTGAACCCGAAAAGACCCACACCAAGACACATCATAATTACCATGGCAAATGTTCAGGATAAAGAGAGAATCTTACAGGCTGCAATAGAGAGACGGAAAGTAACATACAAGGGATCTCCCATTAGATTATCAAATGATTGCTCAACAGAAACACATCAGGCCAGAAAAGAATGGACGGAAATCTACAAAGTGATGCAAAGCAAAGAACTGAATCCAAGAATACTCTATCCAGCAAGGCTCTCATTCAAAATTGAAGGGGAAATAAGAAGCTCCACAGACAAAAAAGGGCTAAGGGAGTTTATCACCACCAAGCCAGCCATGCAAGAAATGCTAAAGGGACTGGTGTAAAAAGAAGAAATATCAAGCTCAGAAAGAAAACAGCCACACACAAAAAAAGAAATGGCTACAAACAAGTACCTTTCAATAATAACTTTAAATGTAAATGGACTAAATGCTCCAACCAAAAGACATCGAGTGGCTGAATGGATAAAAAAACATGACCCATACATCTGCTGTCTACAAGAGACCCACCTCATTAGAAGGGACTCACACAAACTGAAAGTGAAGGGATGGAAAAATATCTTTCAGGCAAATGGAAAGGAATGAAAGCTGGGGTAGCAATACTTATATCTGACAAAATACATCTCAAAGTGAAGGCCATAACCAGAGATAAGGAAGGCCACTTCATAATACTAAAGGGATCAATACAACAAGAAGATATAACCCTGGTAAACATATATGCACCCAATGCAGGAGCACCCACATACATAAGAAAACTTCTGGAAGATACCAGGGGAGAGATCGACAACAATACAATCATAGTAGGGGACTTTAATACACCACTGACATCACTGGATAAATCCGCTAGACAAAAACTCAGCAAAGAAACTGCAATCCTAAATGACTCACTAGATCAGATGGACTTAATTGACATCTTCAGAACACTTCACCCCAAAGCTGCGAAATATACATTCCTCTCAGGTGCTCATGGGACATATTCAAAAATAGACCACATATTGGGTCACAAGCAAAGTCTCCACAAATTAAAGAAGATTGAAATCATAAAAAGCTTCTTCTCAGACCACGATGGCATAATGTTAGAAATAAACTACAATAAAAACAACGCAAAATACTCAAATCAAACACTTGGAAGCTGAACAGCATGTTATTAAATATTGATTGGGTTACCAATGACATCAAAGAAGAAATTAAAAACATCCTGGACACTAATGACAATGAAAACACAGCAATCCAAAACCTATGGGACACAATGAAAGCAGTCCTGAGAGGGAAGTTTATAGCTCTACAGGCCTATCTCAAAAAACAAGAAAAAATGGTAGTTAATCATCTAACTCTACACCTCAAAGAACTAGAAAGAGAGCAACAAGAAAAGCCCAGAGTGAGCAGAAGGAAGGAGATAATAAAGATTAGAGCAGAAATAAATGACATAGAGACCAAAAAAACAATACAGAAAATCAATGAAACCAAGAGCTGGTTCTTTGAAAGGATAAACAAGATTGACGAACCCGTAGCCAGGTTCACCAAGAAGCAAAGAGAGAGGTCCCAAATAAACCAAATCAGAAACGATAGAGGTGAAATAAGAACAGACCCCACAGAAATACAAATGATTGTTAAACAATACTACGGGCAACTCTACTCCAACAAACTAGACAACCTGGAGGAAATGGACAAATTCCTAGAAAAATACAACATTCCAAAACTCAATCAGGAAGAATCTAAAAATCTCAATAGGCCAATAACTATGGAAGAAATTGAAGCAGTTATCAAAAAGCTTCCAGCAAACAAAAGCCCAGGACCAGACGGCTTCTCAGGGGAGTTTTACCAAACTTTCAAGGAAGAACTAAAACCTATCCTCCTCAGATTACTACAAAAAGTTCAAGAGGAAGGAACACTTCCAAACACATTCTATGAAGCTAGCATCACCCTAATTCCAAAACCAGGTAAAGACAACACAATGAAAGAGAATTACAGGCCAATATCCCTCATGAACATAGATGCCAAAATCCTCAACAAAATCTTAGCAAATCGGATCCAGCAGTACATCAGAAGGATCATACACCATGACCAAGTAGGATTTATCCCAGGGATGTAAGGATGGTAAAATATACGCAAATCAATAAACGTGATACATCACATAAACAAATTGAAAGAAAAAAACCACATGGTCATATCAATTGATGCAGAAAAAGCATTCGACAAAATCCAACACCCATTTTTGATAAAAACTCTCAGAAAGGTGGGAATAGAAGGATCATACCTCAACATAATAAAAGCCATATATGACAGGCCCACAGCCAACATCATACTCAATGGACAAAAACTAACACCATTTCTACTAAGAACAGGGACAAGACAGGGATGCCCACTCTCACCACTCCTGTTCAATATAGTACTGGAAGTATTAGCCATTGCAATTAGGCAAGAAGAAGAAATAAAAGGCATCCAAATTGGAAAAGAGGAAGTAAAACTGTCCTTATTTGCAGATGACATGATATTATACATACAAAACCCTAGAGACTCCATCAAAAAGCTACTAGACTTAATACATGAATTTGGCAATGTGGCAGGATACAAAAGTAACCCCAAGAAATCTGAGGCATTTCTTTACACCAATAGTGAACTTTCAGAAAGAGAGATTAGAAAAACAATCCCATTTACCATCGCACCAAAAAAATAAGATACCTAGGAATAAACTTAACTAAAGAGGTTAAAGACCTCTACTCAGAAAACTACAGGACGTTGAAAAAAGAGATAGAGGAAGACATAAACAGATGGAAGAACATACCATGTTCTTGGATTGGTAGAATCAACATCATTAAAATGTCCATACTACCCAAAGCAATCTATAAATTCAACGCACTTCCCATTAAAATACCAATGGCCTTCTTCAAATATCTAGAACGAACTCTCCACAAATTAATCTGGAATAAAAAAAGACCCCGAATAGCTGCAGCGATCCTGAGAAAGAACAAAGTAGGTGGGATCTCAATGCCAGATATCAAGCTGTATTACAAAGCCACTGTTCTCAAAACTGCCTGGTACTGGCACAAGAACAGACATATAGATCAGTGGAATAGAATAGAGAGTCCAGAAATTAGCCCGAACCAATATGCTCAATTAATTTTTGACAAAGGAGGCATGAACATACAATGGAGCCAAGATAGTCTCTTCAATAGATGGTGTTGGGAAAATTGGACAGATATATGCAAGAAAATGAAACTAGACCACCAACTTACACCATACACAAGAATAAACTCAAAATGGATAAAGGACTTAAATGTACTACAGGAAACCATAAAAATTCTAGAAGATGTGCAGGAGGTGGCTGATTGATGTTTCTCTCTCGTCAATGTTTCTAACTCTCTCTCTCTCTCCCTTCCTTAAATGTACTACAGGAAACCATAAAAATTCTAGAAGAATACAAAGGCAACAAAATCTCAGACATATGCCAAAACAATTTCTTCACTGATACAGCTCCTAGGGCAGTTGAAACTAAAGAGAAACTGAACAAATGGGACTACATCAAAATAAAAAGCTTCTGCACAGCAAAAGAAACCATCAACAAAACAACAAGAAAACCCACCTCGTGGGAAAACATATTTGCCAACGTCATATCTGATAAGGGCTTAATCTCCAAAATTTATAGGGAACTCACACAACTTAACAAAAAGAAGATAAACAATCCAATCAAAAAATGGGCAAAGGATCTAAATAGACACCTTTCAAAAGAGGACATTCAGAAAGCCAAGAGACATATGAAAACATGCTCAAAGTCACTAATCATCCGAGAGATGCAAATCAAAACAACAATGAGGTACCATCTCACACTTGTCAGAATGGCCATCATCAACAAATCAACAAACGACAAGTGCTGGAGAGGTTGTGGAGAAAAAGGAACACTTGTGCACTGCTGGTGGGAATGCAGACTGGTGCAGCCACTATGGAAGGCAGTATGGAGGTTCCTCAAAAAATTGGAAATGGAACTCCCATTTGATCCTGTGATCCCACTTCTAGGAATATATCCCAAGAAACCAGAAACACCAATCAGAAAGGATATATGCACCCCGATGTTCATAGCAGCACAATTCACCATAGCTAAGATCTGGAAACAGCCTAAGTGCCCATCAGTAGATGAATGGATTAGAAAACTTTGGTACATCTACACGATGGAATACTATGCTGCTGTTAAAAAGAAGGAACTCTTACCATTTGCAACAGCATGGATGGAACTGGAGAGCATTATGCTAAGTGCAACAAGCCAGTCAATGAAGGAAAAATACCACATGATCTCACTCTTTCATGGATAATTAAGACCATTACAAACTTTTGAACAATAATAGATACAGAGGCAGAGCTGCCTCAAACTGATTATCGGACTGCAGTGGGAAGACCAGGGAGGGTTGGGGGACTGGAGGGAGGGGAGTAAGAGATCAACCGAAGGACTTGTATGCATCCATATAACCATAACTAATGGACATAAGACACTGAGGGGTAAGGGAGGGCAGGGGCTTGTTAAGGGTGGGGGGGAATAAAGGACACTTATGTAATACCCTTTGTAATACTTTTAGCGAAAAATAAAAATTAAAAAAAAAAGAAAGTTACACTAAAAAAATAAAAATAAAAAAATAAAATAAAATTATATTCACAATAACTAAAAATACCTAAAATAATAGTAACAAAAATATATGATTGCGTACAAAAATTTAAAAACTTAATTAAAGCCATAAAAAGAACACCCATAAATAACATTTCTTTTCTACCCCAGAGGTTGCCATTTTAATTGGAAAAGTCTGAAATATAAATGCTCATACATCATCAAATATTTCAAAAATGACAGCTATATAATGTACTCAAGTAAGGCTTTACCTTGTGACATTTTTCCCTAATATTACTCTAGTTTAAATATTGACATCACCAGAATAAAGATTGTTTAACTTCTTATATCATTTTTAAGTAATTAATGGATAAAAATGGCTCAAAATACAACTTTCTACATGTACTAGTAGAGAAGAATATGGAAAAACTGGAAATCTCGTGTACTACTGGTTGGACTGTAAAATGGTACACAGTTGTTAGGGAATTTGATGATTTCTTTAAAAGTTAAACACATTATAATATGATCCAGCCATCCCACTCCTAGGTATTTGCCTGAAAGAAAAAAGTTTGTCCATATAGTAACTTGTACTAGTACATGAATATTCATAGCACCTTTATTTGTAATAGCCAAACACTAGAAACAACCTAAATATCTATTAATGGGAATATTTTGGGGAGGGGGGGAATTGAAGATACATACAATGGAATAGTAGTACTCAACAATAAAAAGGAATGGGCTTTTGATACAAAAAACAAAGGATAAATTTTTCTTAAATTATGCCCGGTCCAAGATGGAAGTGGGATAGGGGCATGTTGCTTGCAACACCTCCCAGAACCAAAATTGATGTTACAACTAAATTGGAGAACAATCACCCTGGAATGCTAACTGGAGACTATCTAAAAAGGAGACTTTTAACCAAGGACTTCAGAAGCCACATCAAGACCACACCTGTACAACAATGTATATGCTGTGGTTGGAGTTGAGCCTGACATTCAGCCAGCCTGAGGGTTGATCCCACACCCAAATGGGCCAATAGCAATAAATACTCAATTACAACTAGGGGGGGGGGCATATAATTAACACAAGGGACATTCCTAGAGCATCCAGCTCAGGAGATCAAGGAGACTGTGACACCAGGCCCTATAAAACACTTAGCACATAAGGCGACCCTACAAAGACTGGGAGGCATAGCAGTTCTATCTAATAGATAGAAATAAACACAAAGAAACATCTTAAATGTGGAGACAAAGAAATAGACCTCAAAGGACACAAATAGAGGGATCTCCAGAAAAATAGCTAAATGAAATGGAGGCAAGCAATTTATCAGATATAGAGTTCAAAGACATGGTTATGAGGATGCCCAAGAAACTTAGAGAGAATTACAATGAACTAAGTAGAAACTACATCAGCATAAGCAAGGAAATAGAACCCACGAACAATATCACCAGTCTGAAATTAAGAATACCATATCTGACATATAGAATACATGAGAAAGAATTAAAAGTAGATTAAATGAAGCAGAGAATCAAATCAGTGACTTGAAAGACAAAGCAGGAACAAACATCCAATTAGAGCAGCAAAAAGAAAAAAGGATTAAAAATCAGGAGTATAGTTTAAAGGTACTTTGGAACAACATGAAACATAACATCCAAATCATAAGAGTAACAGAGGAGAAGAAAGTGAGCAAGAAAGAGAGAACCTAGATAAGAAAATAACAACAGAAAACACCTCAAACCTGGTGAAGAAAAGTCTCACACATTCAGAAAGCATAGAGTCCCAATCAAGATGAACACAAAGAGACCCACAACAAGGCACATAATAATTAAAATGACAAATGTTAAAGACAGAGAATCTTATAGGCAGTAAGAGACAGACAGAAAGTTACATACAAGGTAGTTCCCATTAGACAATCAGGTGATTTCTCAAAAGAAACACTTCAGGCCAGAAGGGATTGGCATGAAGTATTCAAAGTAATGAAAAGAAAGGCCCTGAATCCAAGACTTCTCTATCCAGCAAGGCTATCATTAAAATTGAAGGCAAAATTAAGAGCTTCCCAAACTAAATAAAAGCTAAAGGGTTTGTTACGACCAAGCCAGCAATGAAAGAAATGTTAAAGGGACTGCGTTAAGAAGAAGAAGGAAGCAAGAAAGAGAGAGGAACATAGGTATAAAGAAAAATGGCAATAAATATACCAACAAATAATAACTTTAAATATAAATGGATTAAATGTTCTAATCAAAACACATAGGGTAGCTGAATGGATAACAAAACATGACCCAGATATACCGTATACTGTCTACAAGAGACCCACCTCAGAACAAAAGACTCACACAGGATGAAAGTGAAGGGATGGAAAAAAAAATTCCATGCAAATAGAAACAAACAAAAACAAACAGAAGTACCAATACTTTTTTTCTGAAAAAAAATACACTTCAAAACAAAGGCCATAAAAAGAGACAAAGAAGCTCACTATATAATACTAAAGGATCAATCTAACAAGAAAATATGATTCTTGTAAATATATATGCACCCAATATAAGAGCACCTAAATATTTTTTTAAAAACCTATTGGTGGACTTTAAGGGTAAAATTTACAGCAACATAGTTATAGTATGAGGCTTTAACACACCACTGAATCACTTGATAGATCTTCCAGACAAAAAATACACAAGGAAACAGTGGCCTTAAATGCCACACTAGATCAAATGGATTTTATTGATATTTACAGAACATTTTATACCAAAGCTGCAGACTATACATTCTTCTCAATTGCTATGAACAAATATATGCCAACAAATTGGACAACCTGGGGAACATGGACAAATTCCTAGAAACATACACTCTGCTAAAACTTAAACAGGACGAATCAGAAAATGTGAATATGCTTTTAAAAACTAATGAAATTGAAGCAGTAATAAAAAATAAAATTACACTCCCAGCAAACAAAAACACTGGACCACATGACTTTACAGGTGTTTTATCTAACATTTAAAGAACTAACACCTATATCTCTAACTATTCCATAAAGTTCAAGGAGAAGGAAGACTTTCCAAGCACTTTTTTATGAGGCCTGCATTATCCTAATTTCAAAATCAAATAAAGACACTACAAAGAAAATGACAAGCCAATATCTTTGATGAACATACATGCTAAAACCCACAACAAAATATTAGCAAATCAGTCCTGGCTGTTTTGGCTCAATGAATAGAGCATTGGCCTGCAGACTAAAGGGTTCCAGGTTTGCCAAAACCGGTTTGGATCAGTGGATAGAGCGTCGGCCTGCGGACTGAAAGGTCCCAGGTTCAATTCTGGTCAAGGGCATTTACCTGGGTTGCGGGCACATCCCCAGTGGGAGATGTGCAGGAGGCGGCTGATCGATGTTTCTCTCTCGTCGATGTTTCTAACTCTCTCTCTCTCTCCCTTCCTCTCTGTAAAAAATCAATAAAATAAATTAAAAAAAAATAAAGGGTTCCAGGTTTGATTTCAGTCAAGGGCACATGCTTGGGTTGTGGGCTCAATCCCCAGTAGGGGGCGTGTGGGAGGCAGCCAATCAATGATTCTCTCTCATCATTGATGTTTCTATCTCTCTCTCCCTCTCCCTTCCTCTCTGGAATCAATGACATTATTTTTAAATATATATATTAGCAAATCAAATCTAGCAATACATTTAAAAAGAGTATATGCTATAAGCAAATGAAATTTATTACAGGGGTGCAAGACTGGTGCAATATTCACAAATTAATAAATTTGATACATCACATAAACAGATGCAGAAAAATAGTCAACAAAATCAAGCACCCCTTTATGATAAAGACTCTCAGCAAAGTAGGAATAGAAGCATTATTCCCTAACATAAAGGCCATATATAACAAACTTATAGCCAACATCATAGTCAATGGGCAAAAACTAAAAACATTTCCCCTAAGATCAGGAACAAGACAGAGATGTCTGCTTTCACCACTCTTATTCAACATAGTACTGGAATCCCTAATTATAGCAATCAGTCAAGAAGATCTTTTAAATGCATCTAAATTTGAAAAGAAGTAAAACTGTCATTATTTGCAGATGACATGATATTGTAAATAGAAAACCTTAAAGACTCCACCAAAACACTGCTAGATTTAACAAATGAATTTGGCAAAGTAGCAGGATACAACATTGATATCCAGAAATTGATGACAATGCTATATGAACTCTCAGAAAGAGAAACTAAATAAACAATCCCATTTACCATTGCAATAACAAAAAGAGATACCAGGGAACAAACTTAACCATGGAGTGCGAAGACCTGTACTCAGAAAACTATAGGATATTGATAAAATAAACATGGGTAGATAAAAACAAATGAAATCATGTTCATGAATTGGAAGAATTAACATCATCAAAATGTCCATACTACCTGAAACAATCTGCAGATTGAACACAATCTCATCAAAATACCTGCAGTATATTTCACAGATCTAGAACAAATACTCCAAAAATTCATATGGAACCAAAAACGACTGTGAACAGTCTCAGCAATCTTGAGAAAGATGAACAAAGTTGGAGGTATCACAATACAGGATATAAAACTATACTTCAAAGTCATTGTAATCAAAACAGCCTGGGACTGGTACAAAAACAGGATATAGATAAATAGAACAGAACAGAGACCCCAGAAATCAGCCCACACCATTATGGACAATTAATGTTTTACTAAGGAAGCAAAGAGAGCCTACAGTGGAGTAAAAATAATCTATTCAATAAATTGTGTTTATATGGGTACAGGTACATGCAAAAAATGAAACTAGGCCACCAACTTACACCAAATACAAGAACAATGTCAAAATGGATTAAAGACTTAAATGTAAGATGCAAAACCATAAAAATCCTAGAAGAAAACATAGGCAGTAAAATCTCAGACATTTCTCATAGCAATATTTTTTCTGATATATCGCCTCAGGAAAAGGAAACAAAGAAAAAAATAAACAAATGGACTACATCAAACAAAAAAGCTTCTGCACAACAAAAGAAGCTATCTTCAAAATGAATAGAGAATGTACTGTATTGGAGAAAAAATTCACCAACGATACATCTGATGAGGGGCTAATTTCCAAAGTATATAAAGAACTTGTTCAACTCAACACCAGGAAGACAAATAAATCAATTTAAAAAAATGGTCAAGGCACCTGAATAAACACTTCTCCATAGAGATCATACAGATGGCCAATAGACATATGAAAAAATGCTCAATGTCACTAATCATCAGAGAGATGCAAGTTAAAACTACAATGAGGTATCACTTCACACTGGCCAGAATAGCTACCATCAATAAATCAACAAATGGCAAGTGCTAGTGAGGATGTGAAGAAAAGGGAATCCTAATTCACTGCTAGTGGGAATGCAGACTGGTGCAGCCACCCTGGAAAAAAATATGGAGTTTCCTCAAAAGATTAAAAATGGTACTGCCTTTTGACCCAGTGATCCTACTTATGGAATATATCCTAAGAAACCTGAACCACCAATCAGAAAGAATGTATGTGCCCCTATGTTCATAGCAATGCAATTTACAATAGCTAAGATCTGGAAACTGTCCAAGTGCCCATCAGTAGATGAGTGGATAGAAAAGTTGTGGTACATTTACACCATGGAATACTATGCAGCAATAACAAAGAAGGATCTCATATCCTTTGAGAGCATAGATGGACATAGAGAATATTATGCTAAGCAAAATAAGCCAGTCAGAGAAAAGTAACGATCACATGATCTTACTCATATGTGGAATCTAGTGAACAACATGAACTGATAAACAAAATAGAACCAGATATGTAGAACCAAGGAACAGATTGTGGAATCTCAGAGGGAAGGGTGGGTGTGGGTGGGAAGAGATCAACCAAAGAACTTGTATGCACATTTGCATAACCCGTGGACACAGGCAATAGTGTGGTGAAGGCCTGGGGTGGAGTGGGGCCCTGGTGGAGGACAGCAAAGGTGGGAGAAAAGGGAACATCTATAATACTGACAACGATAAATAACAAAAATTATGCTGAAAGAATCCAGACAAAAAATGATACACTGTACAATTCCACTTATATAAAACTCTGAAAAAGACAAATGTGACAGAAAATAGGTCCATGGTTGCCTAGGAGGGAAGTGAAAGAGGGAAACTGGTGACAGGATGCTTTATATAGAGTAATGAAAACTGTAGGGTGATGAGCATGTTGCAATGGTTTCACATGAGTATATTTATGTCAGACTTACCAAATTGTATACTTTTAAAATGTGCAGTTTATTGTATTTCAAGTATACTTCAGAATAGTTTAGGGTAAATTTCCAACATGCAACATTCAGAACACTACACTGTTATTTTATTGATAATTTACTAAAAAATAATTTTTCTCTGTAAAAGATATTTGTGTCATACATTAATAAATAAATAAATCTACATAAATTATGATAGGTCACTGAATTTGGCTAGTAAGAGACTTTAATTTCCCTCACTATAGGATTTTAATTGCATCTAATTTTTGTGAAACTCAAAATTAAGAAACGGAAGTTTGTTATCATCCTTGCACTATGAAATGTGAAAGGACTTTGAAATTAGGTCTAAATTGGTTCAAATTCAGCTACTCATTATCTGTGTAAACTTGTACAAGTCACTTCAATTCTATAAGCCTCCATTTCCTCATCAGTAAAATTGAGATCATTATGCAGCTCTTTTTTAGTTATTCTTATAAAGAGAATTTACAACTTTTGGGTACTGCATGCAATAATAAGTATTAATAAATGGTTGATATTATTACACTAGAGGCCCGGTGCACGGATTCGTGCACCTGTAGGGTCCCTCATCCTGGCCTGCAGGTATTGGATAAAAACTGGCCAGGTATGCCGAAACCGGTTTGGCTCAGTGGATAGAGTGTCGGCCTGCGGACTGAAAGGTCCCAGGTTCAATTCCGGTCAAGGGCATATACCTGGGTTGCGGGCACATCCCCAGTGGGAGATGTGCAGGAGGCAGCTGATCGATGTTTCTCTCTCATCGATGTTTCTAACTCTCTATCTCTCTCCCTTCCTCTCTGTAAAAAATCAATAAAATATATTTTAAAAAAATAAAAATAAAAAAAACTGGCCGGGTGCATGAATTCGTCCAGGGCATGTTCAGCCCATCTCACCCAGTCCCGATTGGCTGGACCCCAGCAGCAAGCTAACCTACATTTCAGAGCGTCTGCCCCCTGGTGGTCACTGCATGCCATAGCGATTGGGTGGGCAGTCAAACGAATGGTCAGACACTTAGCATATCAGGCTTTTCTTATGTAGGAAGATAACATTATGAAACAAAAAATCCCATTGAAGAATTTGGCATTTTTTCTAATCTCTTTCTAGCTAATTTGTTCAACAAATATTTATTAAGCCCCTATAGAACTACATATGTGGCAAATCATGAATTTGTTATATATTTTGTTTGTTTAAATTCAGAGTTGTAGACAGTCATTAGAATTCTGATCTTCATGATGTTTGTTCACAAGAAGAAAATTAAGCAAAATGTGCTTGCTTTTTAATTTGGATGATTTGACAATGACTTCCAAATTGTTCTTTTTTTCTTTTAAATATATTTTTATTGATTTTTAGAGAGGAAAGGAGAGGGAGAGAGAGATAGAAACATCAATGATGAGAGAGAATCATTGATTGGCTGCCTCCTGCATGCCCCAAATTGGGGATTGAGCCCGCAACCCTGGCTTGTGCCCTGACCAGGAATGAAACCGTGACCTCTTGTTTCATAGGCCAAAGCTCAACCACTGAGCCCACCTGTTGGCCCAAATTGTTCTTTTTTCTCACTTCACTATATTGACTATTTTTGAAAATATGTATTCTCTTTAAAATGAAAATATAAATCTAAAGTAATAAATAAAATATTTATTACCTAAATTTGGCTATGTCAATGAACACTAGATATAGAAATGTCACTTGGATACTCACTCCCACTTATTCTCCAGTCACACTATACACCAACCTTCATAAGTAAATCTGTCTTTCAGTCTAAAGAGAGAACTATGAAAAAGGAAGAAAGAAAGAAAGAAAGAAAGAAAGAAAGAAAGAAAGAAAGAAAGAAAGAAAGAAAGAAAGAAAGAAAGAAAGAAAGGAAGGAAGGAAGGAAGGAAGGAAGGAAGGAAGGAAGGAAGGAAGGAAGGAAGGAAGGAAGGAAAGAAAGAAGGAAGGAAGGAAAGAAGGAAAGAAGGAAGGAAGAAAGGAAGGAAGGAAGGAAGGAAGGAAGGAAGGAAGGAAGGAAGGAAGGAAGGAAGGAAGGAAAAGGAAGGAAGGAAGGAAGGAAGGAAAGAAGGAAGGAAGGAAGGAAGGAAGGAAGGGAGGAAGGGAGAAAGAAAGGAAGAAAGGAAGAAAACGAGATCCATGACTGAAAGCTGAATAGAGGAAAGAGTCGATGACTAAGCAACAGACTGGAGCTTCAGTGTTTGTGAATTTCATTCGAATTCTATCCCTAATTTGTGGTCTGCCCTAAGGAATTTCTCTGCTGGTTTCTGCCTCTCTTACTTGGCTTGTAAAATGGTGGCATTCACAGTTCCTCTTCACCCCGACTCTGCCTGTTTAAGAACAAGCATTATGTACCTAATTAAGCCCTGTTTGTTGTTCACAATGAGGCTAAGTAGAGATCATATTCTCCCACTCATAGCTGGACATGCAATTATGGAAATAACTATTAAATAAACACCCTTTGAGATTGTCAAGAAAGTTGATCAATATCACAACATCATTTGGTTTTCAGTGGAAAAAGAGTTCAATATTGGCTGACTCATATCCATAGCATTTTCTCTCTTCCACAGGGACCTGGCAGTAGTTATAAGCCACAAGAGCATTTCCATGAACAATTACTATAAACTGACCATATCTCCTATCCCCTAAAACTGTAAAGTCTTGAAGAAAATGAAAAGTAGCTCTTTCTCAAAAAAAATAAAAATGAGACATCCTATTTGGAGGTAAGAAGCTTTATTTCACATGTTCAATCACTACCTAGCACAACATGTCTAACAAAATTCTATTTGAAATTAAACAAATGAATCCAGTACAAACAAGAATTTGTGTGTGTGTGTGTGTGTGTGTGTGTGTGTGTGTTTATTAATCTTATTAATCCTCACTAGAGGATATTTTTTCATTGATTTTTAGGGAGAGTGGAAGAGAGAGGGAAAGAAAGAGAGAGAAACATCAATGTGAGAGAAACATATCGATTGGTTGCCTCCTGCACAGGCCCTGACCAGGGTCCAGGTCGGGGAGGAGCTTGCAACCAAGGTACATGCCCTTGACTGGAATCGAACCTGGGACCCTTTGATCCACAGGCCAATGCTCTGTCCGCTGAGCCAAACCATCTAGGACCAAACTGAGGAATCATTCAACATGCTATCTCATCTTTTCAATCCTCATGCCAGGTTGAATTTTATATATGCTTTTTATCACAGTAATAAGAAATTTCTCCCAAACTTTCAAACTCTGATATTGAGAAATAAACATGCAAAGTTACAAAAATGTCACATAGGGCAACTATAGCTGCTGCCTGCCCAGATATAAGTTAAAATGATAGAAATGAGAGCCCTCCTGTGGGTGTGAGACATATCATCCTAGTGCTGGTTCAGGGCAGAGTGGAGTATGACTATGGCAGAGCTCAGGAATGGCAGGGCCCTGGCAGTGGAACAGTTCTTTATTGCCTTGACCAAACTTGATCTAATTTAACTTAATGATCCGTAGCCTATTTGTAGCAATAAAACCACTGATGGAAAGATAACTGACTTTAAAGTTGTTTGTTTAGAAAACATATCCTTAACTATAGATTCATTGGTTTTCTATTAGTAAAGTGATATAAACTGACCCATATTTGCAGAGACCTTTTAGGAACCTTTGATAAAATGGTATCATGTTAACATTTGGCCTGTCTCTCCTCGTTTATAATTTTTCATTTATAGTCTAGCCCATGACCCACATTTTAATTACTGAAAGCTTCCAGATTTATCACTGACCATCATTTGTAGGTATTACCACATTTAGTCTGCAAATAAAGTTTGGAAGACTCTGAATTTACTATTCTTTCAGAGGGTACCCAGCTATCTGTTTGAAAACAATTTCCAATTTAGAATGACAGCTAGAAAGGAGTTACTCATAGAGAGTTTCCCTACTTCCCACTAAAATATACTGGGGAAAAAGACCAAAACCCACATCAAAACTAAAAATCAAGACTGAATATATGGTTCCAAAATGGCAGTGGAATAAGTAGAAGCTACACTGAAACTCTCCCAGGACCAAATTGCAATTATAACTAAAATACAGAAAAAACATCTTGAATAATCAACTAAAGACTAATGGGAGAGAACCCTGATAAACAAGGATGGAAATGGAGACCTCATAGAGACTTGTAGGAAGGGTGGAAGCATGATAGGGCTGGCTGGACTCTCTCTAACTGAAGTTCCAGAGGGATATCTCAACTGTGGGGTTTCCCACTGAGAACTTTGGGGTCTAAACCCCAAGCTAGGATACCTATCCAGAGCACCAGAACTGAGAAAGTTGCCTATATAACATCTGGCTGTGAAAAAGAGTAGGGTTGCTGTCTGCCAAGGAGTGACAGCTGAAAATACAGGCACCCTTTTAAAGGGCCAATGCACAAAATTTCAAGTGCAGCGTTGGGCTCTGGCACAGAGAAGGCAGAGGGGACTAGAGCTATGTGAAGAGAATCCAGGGTTGGGGGCTCTGTGATTAGAGCATGGAGGGGGCCACCCTGGTTTCTTGTGCTGAGTCATTTCCTCATATGGCAGAAGACATCTCTCTTCAGCATACCTTTACATCCAGGAAGCTTTTGCCAGGTGTGTAGGGGAAAGCAATTGCCCCACCATGTTGGAAAAAACACTCATCCCAACCTGATGAGTCTACAAATTATATTTGACTATAGCCAGAGACTCATTAAGACTGAGAAGAAAATCAGACTGCAGGAAAAGGTGAACCCTGGAGGGTTTGAATCTTTGCCTGATCTACTTCTGGGCCCAGAGTAGGGAAAGCAGACCTTGGTCCTTTGCAAAGGCACCCAGACCCAGTAGAGAAAGCCACAGCTATGGCTTGGTGATAGACCCAAAGAGGATACTTAGGGCCAGTCACAAACACTGTGTGATGTTGTCCTGCACTAGAGACTAGGAGTTGTAGCATATCTATCTAATACATAGACACAAACCCAAACAGGCAGCTAAAAATGGGAGACAAAAAACAAGCTCCAAAAGAAGGAACACAAGAGACTTCTCAGGAGAAGAGCTAAATGAAAGGGAGATAAGAAATTTATCAATATAGAGTTCAGAATAATGATTACAAGGATGCTCAAAAGCATGAGAAAAGATATAGGAACAATGAAAAAAGGCCAGCCAGGAATAAAGATTGAAATAACACAAATAAAGAACATAAAATCTATGGAAAGAATACACAGCAGATTAGGGGAAGCTGAGGATCAGATCAGTGAATTAGAAGACAAGGTAGAAAAAAATTAATCAGAGAACAAAAAATAAAAAATTAAAAAACAGGAGAATAGCTTAAGGAAGCTGTGGGACAATAGGAAATATAACAATATTCACATCATAGGAGTGCAAGAAGATGAAGAAAATGAGCAAGGGGCAGAGAATCTTTTTGAAGAAATAATGGCATAAAACTTACCTAACCTGATGAAGGAAAAAGTCACACAAGTCCAGGAGGCACAGAGAGTCCCAAGCAAGAAGAACCCAAACAGACTCATTCCCAGACACATCTTAATTAAAATCCCAGAAACTAAAGGCAAAGAGAGAATCTTAAAGGCAGCAAGAGAAAAGTAATTTGTTAGTTATAAAGGATCTCCCATAAGGCTGTCAGCTGATTTCTCATAAATTCTACAGACCAGAAGTAAATGGCATGAAGTATTTAAGGTAATTGAGAGCAAGGATCTGAAACTAAGATTACTATATCCAGCAAAGCTATCATTCAAAATAGATGGTGAAATAAAGAGTTTTCCAACATAAAAAAAGCTAAAGGAGTTTATCACCACCAAATCAGCATAGCACGAAATGCTAAAAAGACTGCTAAAATGTGAAGAAATAGAGAGAGAAACCTAGGCAAACAGAATTAAAATGGCAATAAATAGGTACCTATGAAAAATAACATTAAATGTACATAGATTAAATGTTTCAATCAAGACACAGGGTAGATGAATGGATATGAAAACATGACCCAAATATATGCTGTCTAAAAGAAACCCACCTCAGAACAAAAGACTCACACAGAATGAGAGTGAAGAGATGGAAAATTTTTTCCATGGAAATGAAAAAAAAGAAAAAGCTGGGGGAACAATACCCATATCTGACAAAATAGACTTCAAAATGTAGGTCATCACATAATACTAAAGGGATCAATCCAACAAGAGGATATAATCCTGGTGAACATATATGCAACCAATATGGGAGCATCTAAATATATTTAAAAAAAACTTCCAGAGGACTTTAAGGGAGAGATCAACAACAAATACAGTCATAGTAGGGTACTTTAACATCCAGTTGACTTCACTGGATAGATCAACCAGACATAAAGTCAAAAAAAAAAAACAGTGACTCTAAATGCTACACTGGATCATAAGGATTTAATTGAGATTTACATATCATTTTACCCCAAAGATGCAGAATATACGTTCTTCTCATGTGTACATGGGTCATTCAAAAAGACAGACCACATATTAGGACACAAAACAAGTCTCTACAAATTCAAGAAGATTTAAATCATATCAAGCATCTTCTCAGATCACAATAGCAAGAAATTAGAAATCAACTACAGTAAAAACACTCAAAAACATGGAGGCTAAATAAGATGTTATTAAACATGGAATGGGTTACCAATGAGATAAAGAAATAAAAAACTTCCTGGAAACAAATGAAAATGGACACACAATATTCCAAAATCTATGGAATACAACAAAAGCAGTGTTGAGAGGGAAGTTCATAGCACTATAGGCCTACCTCAAAAACAAACAAACAAACAAAAAACACAAGAAAAATAAATTAGCTAACCTTACAACTTAAAGGATTAGAAAGAGGACAACAAGAAAAGCCCAAAGTAGAAGGAAGCAAATAATAAAGATTAGAACAGAAATAAATGACAGAGATTTTTTAAAAAAATACAAAAGATCAATGAAAACAAGAGCTAGTTCTTTGAAAAGATAAACAAGATTGATGAAACTTTAGCCAGACTCATAAAGAAACAAAGAGATATGCACCCCTATGTCCATAGCAGCACAATTCACAATAGCTAAAATTTGGAAATAGCCTAAGTGCACATCAGCAGATGAGTGGATTAAAAAACTGAGGTACATCTACACAATGGAATACTATGCTGCTGTATAAAAAGACAGAACTCCTACCATTCGCAACACCATGGATGGAACTGGAGAGCATTATGCTAAGAAAAATAAGCCAGTTGGAGAAATATAAATATCACACGATCTCACTCATTTGTGGAATATAATGAACAACATAAACTGATGCACAAAAATAGATCCAGAGACATAGACACATCGAACAGACAGTCAAACATCAGAGGGAAGGCTAGGAAGAATGGAAGGGGTGGTAATAGATCAACCAAAGGACTTGTATGCATGCATATAAACATAACCAATAGACACAGACAGTAACAGAGTGAGGGGATGTGCTGGGGGGTGGGAGTGGCTGGGGAGAGGTCAAAGGGGGAAAAAGGAGACATATGTAATACTTTAAACAATAAAGACTTTTTAAAAAAGAAACAAAGAGGATCCAAATAAATAAAATCAGAAATGAAAGCAGTGAAGTAACAACTGACACCACAGAAATACAAAGGATTGTAAGAAAATACTATAAGCAGCTATATGCCAAAAGCTGGACAATGTAGATGTAATGGACAAACTCCTAGAAATATACAATCTTTCAAAACTAAATCAGGATGAATTAGAAAACCTGAATAGGCCAGTAACAACTGATAAATTAAAGCAGTAATAAAAAAAAAAAATCCCAGCAAGCAAAAGCCCTGGTCAGGATGGCATCACAGGGGAGTTTTACCAAACATTCAAAGAAGAACTAACACCTATCCTCCTCATACTATTCCAAAAAATTCAAGAGGAAGGAACACTTCCAAGTTCTTTTTGTGAGGCCAGCATTAGCCTAATTTCAAAACCAGATAAAGACACTACAAAGAAAGAGAATTATAGGCCAATACTCCTGATGAATGTACATGCTAAAATCCTCAACAAAACATTAGCAAAGGGAGAACCAAGATGGCTGCCTAAGTAAATTCCTGTACTTGCTCCCTAACACAACCACATCAAAATTACAACTAAAATACAGAATAACTATCATCCAGAAACACGGGAAAGCTGGCGGAGTGGAAGTACTACAACTAGAGAGGTAAAAAAGAAAGCACACTGAGACTGGTAGGTGTGGAGGTGCAGAATGGGCTGGTCCACACCTGGGTGTGCCACTTTTTTAATCCAGAGAGAGATAGCCTCTGCAGAAACCACCTGAAGGAGCAAGGAGTCCCAGCCCCACACCAGACCCCCAGCACATGGTCCCAGAGCTGGGGAAAGAAGTCCCTACAGGCCATAAGAAATACGGACTGTAAAAACCAGAGCAGATTGGGGCTGAATGACACACAGGCTGGAGACCCAGATGCTCCTCTTAAAAGGCCAACACCTAGAACTGAATTTACAAGCTCCCACTTTCTCTGAGCTCCAGTGCTGGGCAAGGCTCTGGGCAACCCAGACACATACGGGGAGAAACTGGACTGTCTGGCATTGGGGCAGGAACATGGGGTGGCTTACTTCCAGACTGAGGTGCTCACAGCAGTCATTGTTCCCATGCTGGGACCTCCCAAGTGCAGGGCTGACTGGCAGCCATTTCTGTTTGCTCCAGCCTGGTGATTTCCTGAGACCCTGCCCTACCCAATTTACAACCTCACCCAAGCTGTGTGCAGTGGCTTTTGCATATGAATGGTCTGTCCTTTTTCAGGCCAAAACCCTGTCAAATAAGCTGCAGCTGGGTCAGGGAGCCCCAAACCTGTCAATAAAAGGCCCCAAAACCAGCACCAGCACCAGCCTGCCTTGCTTCACAGCTGGGCCTCATCTGGGCAATTCCAAACCCCATACAAAGAGGACAAATCTGCAGATCTCTCTGTAGCTCCTGCTGGATGGCCCCAGGCAGTGGCTGACTTTACCTCCCTGGAGACCCAAGAGCCAGTGTACCAGTGGTCAGTATCAGAACATACCAGATAACAACACTTAACATCCATAAGCAACACACTCAAGGGGAAGACTCAGTGAGCACAAAAGCCCCACTGAAACAAGTTCTGCTCCATAAGGATGTCTCCTGAACAACAGCTCTCCCACTGTAGTCGCAGCTGGTCCCCACAGCCAATTGGCCTAGAGGTAAATTCCTCCCAGTGATACCAACACAATCAAGGCTCAACTACAACAAAACTGTGCACACAGACCACAAAGGGTTGCACCAAGAGTGTCCAACTCAGGTGATGGGGGAGACTGAGCCACTGGGTCCTATAGGACACCTAGCACACAAAGCTACTCTATTAATACAGGGAGACTTAGCAGCTACCCAATACATAGAAACAAACACAGGGAAGCAGCCAAAATGTAGAGACAATGAAACATGTCACAAATGAAAGAAATGAAAGAAAGCAAACTACTGAATATAGAGTTCAAAACAATGGTTATAAGGTTACTCAACAATCTTCTAGAAACCTCCAAGGAACATAGTGAGATTTTCAAGGATCTTAGTGAGAATGCCAAAAAAATGGAAAAGGACCAGTCAAAAATTAAGCATACACTGACTGAAATAAAGAATAATATACAGGGATTTAACAGTAAACTAGAGGATCCTAAGAATCATATCAATGATTTGAAATACAAGGAAGCAAAAAACACCCAACCAGAAGAGCAAAAAGAAAAAAAGAATCCAAAAATATGAAGATAGTGTAAGGAGCCTCTGGGACAACTTCAAATGTACCAACATCCGAATTATGGGAATGCCAGAAGAAGAGAGAGAGCAAGATATTGAAAACCTATTTGAAGAATTAATGACAGAAAACTTCCCCTACCTGGTGAAAGAAATAGACTCATAAGTCCAGGAAGCGCAGAGAACCCCAAACAAAAGGAGTCCAAAGAGGACCACACCAAGACACATCATAATTAAAATGCCAAGGGCAAAAGACAGAGAATCTTAAAAACAGCAAGAGAAAAACAGTTAGTTACCTACAGTGGAGTACCCATAGGACTGTCAACTGATTTCTCAACAGAAACTATGCAGGCCAGAAGGGAGTGGCAAGAAATATTCAAAGTGATGAATAGCAAGAACCTACAACCAAGATTACTCTACCCAGCAAAGCTATCATTCAGAATTGAAGGTCAGATAAAGAGCTTCACAGACAAGAAAAAGTTAGAGGAGTTCATCACCACCAAACCAGGATTATATGAAATGTTGAAGGGTATTCTTTTAAGAAGAGGAAGAAGAGAAAGGTAAAGATAAAAAATATGAACAACAAGGTGGCAACAAATACATATCTATCAACAAGTGAATCTAAAAATCAAATGAATAAAAAATCTGATGACCAGAATAAACTGATGAATGGAATAGGTCAGGGGCATGGAAATGGAACAGACTGACGATTCTCAGCAGGAAGGGAGTTGGGGGGTGTGGAAAGAGATTAGACAAAGATCTTATAAGCATGTATGCCAGCCATGGGCAAACTATGGCCCACGGGCCTGATCCGGCCCGTTTGAAATGAATAAAACTAAAAAAAAAAAAAAAAAAGACTGTACCCTTTTATGTAATGATGTTTACTTTGAATTTATATTAGTCCACACAAACACTCCATCCATGTTTTTGTTCCGGCCCTCCGGTCCAGTTTAAGAACCCATTGTGGCCCTCGAGTCAAAAAGTTTGCCCACCCCTGATGTATGCATTACCTATGGACACAGACAATAGGGTGGCGAGGGCCTGGTGTGGGGTAGGAACGAGGTGGAGGGGAGCTATAGGAGGAAAAAAGAAGGACATCTGTAATAATATCAATAATAAAGATTAATTTTTAAAAGAATGTAAATGCTAACTGAAGAAAGAAAAAGCCAATTGATAAAAAGAACCATTAACTTGGAGAATGGAAAGGAACAAGGCATACAAAGAGCATATGCAAAAGCTCCTCATTCAAAGAAAGCAAGCTGATTAGTATGGCCTTGTAGTATCAGGTGTAATTCCTCCAACTTTGTTCATTCTCAAGATTCCTGTAGCTACTTCACGTCTTTTGTGCTTCCATAAAATCTTTGAATTATTTGTTCTATTTCTATAAAATACACCATAATCAAAAAAGCATAGTACTGACATAATAACAGACATAAAAATCAATGGAATTTAAAAGCCAGCCCAGAAATGAACCCATGACTATATGAACAATTAATATTTGACAAAGGAGGCAAGAACATACAATGGGGTAAAGATAGTCTATTCAATAAATGGTGTTGGGAAAATTGGACATATACATGCAAGAAAACAGAAACTACACCACTTTCTCACACCATACACAAAAATAAACTCAAAATGAATTAAAGATTTAAATGTTAGAATTGAAACTATGAAAATCCTAAAAGAAAACATGGGAAGTGAAATCTCAGACATTTCTCATAGCAATATTTTTGATATATTGCCTTGAGCAAGGGAAACAAAAGAAAAAATAATAAAATGGGACTATGTCAAACTGAAAAGCTATTTCACAGCAAAGAAACCATCAATAAAATGAAAAGACAGCCCACTGAATTTGAGAATATATTCATCAACAATACATCTGACAAGGGGTTAATATCCAAAATTTATAAAGAACTTTTACAACTCAACACAAAAACAAAAAATAAAACAAACAAAACAAAAAAAAAACCCACACACAATTCAATTTATTTCTTTAATTTATATTTTTATTAAGGTATTACTTATGTGTCCTTATCCCACAATAACTCCCCACCCTCCCCAAATTATGCCCTCACCCCCCTGTTGTCTGTGTCCATTGGTTAGGCTTATATGCATGCATACAAGTCCTTTGGTTGATCTCCCCCTCTTTACCCCCACCCTCCCCTACCTTCCCTCTGAGGTTTGACAGTCTGATCGATGATTCTCTGTCTCTGGATATGTTTTTGTTAATTAGTTTATGTTGTTCATTATATTTCATAAATGAGTGAGATCATGTGATATTTGTCTTTCTCTGACTGGCTTATTTCACTTAGCATAATGCTCTCCAGATCAATCCATGCTGCTGCAAATGGTAAGAATTCCTTCTTTTCTACCGCAGCGTAGTATTCCATTGTGTAGATGTACCAAAGTTTTTTAATCCACTCATCTACTGATGGGCACTTAGGCTGTTTCCAAATCTTAGCTATGGTGAATTGACACAATTCAACTTAAAAAATAAGTACCTGACTAGACACTTCTTCAAAAAAGTGTTTCCAGAGGATTCGGTTGGTGGGATTCCTCTGTTGTTAGTGGGAATGGGTTTCTTATAATATCTTAACCACATGAGCAGCAGACACGTGAGTGACACGCCCTTGTCCAGGGAGCATCAGCCCTGTGAGCAGCCTGTCTTGAGCCTAAGAGCAGCAGCCTCATGTGGCCTGCCCCTGTCCAAAGAGCAGCAGCTGTGTGAGGGCCCACTTCCCCGACTGAGGAAGAGCAACCACATGAGCAGTCCGACCTGTCTGAGGAGCAGCAGCAGCACAAGCAGTCTTCCTACCTCTGAGGAACGGCAACCCTGTGCAGCCTGCACCCAACCAAGGAACAGCAGCTGCACACACCCTGCACTAGTCCCAGGAGCAGCAGCTGCACAAGCATCTTGCCCTCATCTAAGCAGCAGCAGCCGCATGAGCAGCATCCCAAATCCGAGGAGCAGCAGTTCTGCGAGCTGCCCAGCCCCATTCGAGGGGCAGCAGCAGCCCACCCCGGTTCTAGGAGCAGCAGCCACACGAGCAGACCACCCACGTCAGAGGAGCAGCAGCCCTGCACAGCACACACCAGTCCGAGGGCAGAGCCACAACAACCTGCACCTGTCCGATGAGCAGCAGCCAGGTAAGTGGCATGTCCCGGTCCAAGGACGAGCAGCCATGAGTGCAGCTCACTCCTGTCCAAAGAGCAGCAGCCTTGCAAGCAGCCCACCCCCGTCCGAGGAGCAACAGACTCACAATCAACCTGTCCAAGTCCTAGGAGCAGTAGCCCCACAAGCAGCCCACCACATCAGAGGAGCAACCGCAGCGTGCAGCCCAAACCCATCCAAGGAACAACAGACTCGTGATCAGCACACCCTCTGTCTGAGGAACAGCAGCTGTGTATGAAACCTCCCCCACCAGCCAGAGGGACCACCACAGCTGTGAACAGCACCCACCAGAGGAGCTGCTGCCAACTGAGGAGCAACTGCTACCACAACCGCCCGAGAAGCAACCACAGCCCGAGAAGCCACTGCCACCCAAGGAACAGCCCCTGAACGACTCAATATCTAGATATGTTGCTGAGATCAAACATGGGTAGACAAAGAAACCCTCAAAGGAAAGAAAAGAAGGACTCACCAGAAAAGCAGCTAAGTGAAACAGAGGCATTCAGCATGACAGAAAAAGAATTCAGATTAAGGGTCCTAGAATCCATAAACCGGATGGAGGAAAAAAATCAACAACTTATGCAAGAAGCAAGAAGAAACACATGAAAAAAATCTACAAATTATGTAAGAACCAAGAATAAATGAAGAATGATATAGGTGCAATAAAAAACAACATTGAAAGTTTCAACAGTAATTGGTGCAACGCAAAATTAAAAAGTTTTCTTCTATTTCTTCTATTCTGAAAAAAAAAAAAAAAAAGAAAGTTTCAACAGTAGACTAGGAGAAACGGAGGACTGAATTAGAAAATTAGAAGACAGGGAAGCAAAACACACCCAAACTGAACTGCAATTGGAGAAAACAATTAAAAGACAGGAGGAGAGCCTAAGGGAGCTTTGGGACAACATGAAACAAAACAACATACGAATAATAGGGGTGCCAGAACAACAGAAAGAGGAACAAGGGTTAGAAAACCTATTTGAAGAAATAATATCAGAAAACTTCCCTGAGGTGGGGAAGAAAAAAGTCACACAAGAACAGAGAGTCCCAAACAAGGTGAACTCAAAAAGATCCACACCAAGACACATCATAATTACCATGGCAAATGTTCAGGACAAAGAGAGAATCTTAAAGGCTGAAAGAGAGAGATGGAAAGTTACATACAAGGGATCTCCCATTAGATTATCAAATGATTTCTCAACAGAAACACATCAGGCCAGAAAATAATGGACATAAATTTACAAAGTGATGCAAAGCAAAGGAATGAATTCAAGAATACTCTATCCAGCAAGGCTATCATTCAAAATTGAAGGGGAAATAAGAAGCTTCTCAGACAAAAAAAAAAAGCTAAGGGAGTTTATCCCCACCAAGCCAGCAATGCAAGAAATGCTAAAGGGACTGCTATAAAAAGAAGAAATAAAAAGCTAAGAAAGAAAACAGTCACAAAAAATAGAAATGGCTACAAACAAGTACCTTTAAATAATAACTTTAAACATAAATGGACTAAATGCTCCAATCTAAAGACATCGAGTGGCTGCATGGATAAAAAACCATGACCCATACATTTGCTGTCTACAAGAGACCCACCTCATTAGAAGGGACTCACACAGACTGAAAGTGAAGGGAAGGAAAAATATCTTTCAGGCAAATGGAAATGAAAAAGAAGCTGGGGTAGCAATACTTATATCAGACAAAATAGACCTCAAAGTGAAGGCCATAACAAGAGATAAGGAAGGCCACTTCATAATACTAAAGGGATAAATACAACAAGAGAATATAACCCTGATAAACATATATGCACCCAATGCAAGAGCACCCAAATACATAAAAAAACTCCTGGAAGATATCAAGGGAGAGATCGACAACAATACAATCGTAGTAAGGGACTTTAATACACCACTGACATCACTGGATATATCCTCTAGACAAAAAAAAATGGCAAAGAAACAGCATTCCTAAATGACTCACTAGATCAGATGGATTTAATTGACATCTTCAGAACATTTCACCCCAAAGCCAAGGAATATACGTTCTTCTCAAGTGCTCATGGGACATTTTCAAAAATAGACTACATATTGGGTCACAAACAAAGTCTCCCCAAATTCAAGAAGATTTAAATCATACCAAGCATCTTCTCAGACCACAATGGCATAATATTAGAAATAAACTACAATAAAAACAAACCAAAATACTCAAACACTTGGAAGCTGAATAGCATGTTATTAAATATTGATTGGGTTACCAATGAGATCAAAGAAGAAATTAAAAACTTTCTGGAAACTAATGACAATGAAAACACAACAATCCAAAACCTATGGGACACAATGAAAGCAGTCCTGAGAGGAAAGTTTATAGCTCTACAGGCCTATCTCAAAAAACAAGAAAAAATGGTAGTAAATCATCTAACTCTACACCTCAAAGAACTAGAAAGAGAGCAACAAGAAAAGCCCAGAGTGAGCAGAAGGAAGGAGATAATAAAGATTAGAGCAGAAATAAATGACATAGAGACCAAAAAAACAATACAGAAAATCAATGAAACCAAGAGCTGGTTCTTTGAAAGGATAAACAAGATTGACAAACCTCTAGCCAGGCTCACCAAGAAGCAAAGAGAGAGGACCCCAATAAACAAAATCAGAAATGATAGAGGCGAAATAACAACAGACCCCATAGAGATACAAATGATTGTTAAAAAATACTATGGACAACTCTACTCCAACAAACTAGACAACCTGGAGGAAATGGACATATTCCTAAAAAATACAACATTCCAAAATGCAATCAAGGAAGAATCTAAAAATTTCAATAGGCCAATAACTATGGAAGAAATTGAAGGAGTTATCAAAAAGCTTCCAGCAAACAAAAGCCCAGGAACAGATGGCTTCACAGGGGAGTTTTACCAAACATTCAAGGAAGAACTAAAACATATCCTCCTCAGACTACTACAAAAAAATTCAAGAGGAAGGAATACTTCCAAGCTCATTCTGTGAAGCCAGCATCACCCGAATACCAAAATCAGGTAAAGACAACACAATGAAAGAGAATTACAGTCCAATATCCCTCATGAACATAGATGCCAAATTCCTCAACAAAATCTAAGCAAATTGGATCCAGCAGTACATCAGAAAGATCATACACCATGACCAAGTATGATTTATCCCAGGGATGCAAGGATGGTACAATATCCGCAAATCAATAAACGTGACACATCACATTAACAAATTGAAAGAAAAAAACCACATAGTCATATCAATTGATGCAGAAAAAGCATTTGACAAAATACAACACCCATTTTTGATAAAAACTCTCAGCAAGGTGGGAATAGAAGGATCATACCTCAACATAATAAAAGCCATATATGACAAACCCACAGCCAACATCATACTCAGTGGACAAAAACTAACAACATTTCCCCTAAGAACAGGAACAAGACAGGGATGCCCACTCTCACCACTCCTGTTTGACATAGTACTGGAAGTACTAGCCATTGCAATTAGACAAGAAGATGAAATAAAAGGCATCCAAATTGGAAAAGAAGAAGTAAAACTGTCCTTATTTTCAAATGACATGATATTATACATAAAAAACCCTAAAGACTCCATCAAAAAACTATTAGACATAGTAAATGAATTTGGCAATGTAGCAGGATACAAAATTAACGCCAAGGAATCTATGGCATTTCTATACACCAATAGTGAACTTACAGAAAGAGAGACTAAAAATCAATCCCATTTACCATCACACCAAAAAAATTAAGCTACCTAGGAATAAACTTAACTAAAGAGGTAAAAGACCTCTACTCAGAAAACTACAGGATGTTGAAAAAAGAGATAGAGGAAGACATAAACAGATGGAAGAACATACCATGTTCTTGGATTGGTAGAATCAACATCATTAAAATGTCCATACTACCCAAAGCAATCTATAAATTCAACGCACTTCCCATTAAAATACCAACGGCATACTTCACAGATCTAGAACAAACTCTCCAAAAATTCATCTGGAATAAAAAAAGACCCCGAATAGCTGCAGCAATCCTGAGAAAGAAGAAAGTAGGTGGGATCTCAATACCAGATATCAAGTTGTATTACAAAGCCACTGTTCTCAAAACTGCCTGGTACTGGCACAAGAACAGACAAATACATCAATGGAATAGAATAGAGACCTCAGAAATCGACCCGAATCAATATGCTCAATTAATATTTGACAAAGGAGGCAAGAACATACAATGAAGTCAAATTAGTCTCTTCAATAAATGGTGTTTGGAAAATTGGACATATACATGCAAAAAAATGAAACTAGACCACCAACTTACACCATACACAAAAATAAACTCAAAATGGAAAAAGGACTTAAATGTACCACGGGAAACCATAAAAATACTACAAGAATCCAAAGGCAACAAAATCTCAGACATATGTCGAAGCAATTTCTTCACCGATACAGCTCCTAGTGCATTGGAAACTAATGAGATGATAAACAAATGAGACTACATCAAAATAAAAAGCTTCTGCACAGCTAAAAAAAACCATCAACGAAACAACAAGAAAGCTCACTGCATGGGAGAACATATTTGCCAATGTCATCATCGATAAGGGTTTAATCTCCAACATTTATAGGGAACTCATACAACCTAACAAAAGGAAGATAAACAATCCAATAAAAAAATGGGCAAAGAACCTAAATAGACACTTTTCAAAAGAGGACATCCAGAAAGCCGAGAGACATATGAAAACATGCTCAAAGTCACTAATCATCCGAGAGATGCAAATCCAAACAACAATGAGGTACCATCTCACACCTGACAGAATGGCTATCATAAACAAGTCAACAATCGACAAGTGCTGCAGAGGATGTGGAGAAAAAAGAACACTCATGCACTGCTGGTGGGAATGCAGACTGGTGCAACCACTATGGAAGACAGTATGGAGTTTCCTCAAAAAACTAAAAATGGAACTCCCATTTGACCCCATGATCCCACTTCTAGGAATATATCCCCAAAAAACAGAAACACCAATCAGAGAGGATATATGCACCCCTATGTTCATAGCAGCACAATTCACCATAGCTAAGATCTGGAAACAGCCTAAGGGCCCATCAGTAGATGAATGGATTAGAAAACTGTGGTATATCTACAAGATGGAATACTATGCTGCTGTAAAAAAGAATCAATTCTTACCATTTGCAACAGCATGGATGGAACTGGAGAGCATTATGCTAAGTGAAATAAGCCAGTCAATGAAGGGAAAATACCACATGATCTCACTCATTTATGGATAATAAAGGCCATTATAAACTGATGAACAAAAATAGATACAGAGGCAGAGCAGCCTCGAACAGACTGTCAAACTCCAGCGGGAAGGCCGGGGAGGGTTGGGGGGCAGGAGGGGATGGTAAGAGATCAACCGAAGGACTTGTATGAATGCATATAAGCATAACCAATGGACATAAGACACTGGAGGGTAGGGGAGACCAGGGGATTGTCAAGGGCGGGAAAAAAGGAGACATATGTAATACTTTTTGTAATACTTTAAGCAATAAAACAATTTTAAAAAAAGATCATACACCTTGTCAAAGTAGGATTTATTCCAGTGATGCAAGACTGGTACAATATTTGCAAATCCATAAATGTGATATATCACATAAATAAATTGAATATCAATAGACAGAAAAAGCATTTGACAAAATCCAATACCCATTTTTTATAAAAACACTCAGGAAAGTGGGAATAGAAAGATCTTACCTCAACATAATAAAAGTCATTTATGATAAACCTACAGCCAACATTAAATTCAATGGGCAAAAACTAAAACCATTTTCCCCAAGAACAAGAACAAGACAGGGATGTCTGCTTTCTCAACTCTTATTCAACATAGTACTGGAAGTCATAGCCACAGCAATCAGACAAGAAGAAGAAATTTCCTGACCAAATTGTAAAGGAGGAAGTAAAACTGTCATTATTTACAGATGACATGATATTGTACATAGAAAACCCTAAAGACTCCACCAAAAAACTACTAGGCAAACAATTCTATTAAAAATGGGCAATGGACCTAAATAGGCACTTCTCCAAAGTGGAAATACAGATAGACAAAAAGCATGAAAAATGCTCAATGTCACTAATCATCAGTGAGATGCAAATTAAAATGACAATGATGTATCCCCTCTTAGCTGTCAGAATGGCTACTATCAACAAATCAACAAATGACAAGTACTGGCGAGCATGTGGAGAAAATGTAACCCTAGTACACTGCTGGTGGGAATGCAGACTGGTAAAGCCACTGTGAAAAATAGTATGGAGTTTCCTCAAAAAATTAAATATGGAGTTGCCATTTGACCCAGTGATACCACTTTTGAAATATGTCCTAGGAAACACAAAACACCAATCAGAAGGAATGCATTCACCCTTATGTTTATAGCAGCACAATTCACAATAGCTAAGATCTGGAAACTGCCGAAGTACCTATCAGTACATGAGTGGATAAAAAAGTTGTAGTACATTTACACCAGGGAATACTATGGAATGCAAAAGTAAAAAAAGCAGAGTCTCTTACCCTTTGAGACAGCATGGAAGGATCTGGTGAGTATTTTGCAAAGTGACAGAATCCAGTCAGAGAAAGACATGTACCACATGCTCTCACTCATATGTGGAATCTTATGAACAAAATAGATCCAGAGGCATAGAAGTATGGAACAGACTGTCAAATCTCAGAGGGAAGGGAGGATGGTGGATGGGAAGAGCTCAACCAAAGAACGTGTATGCATATAAATGCATAAACTATGAACACAGAAAATAGTGTGGTGAAGGCCTGGGATGGGGCGGGGTGGGATATAAAAGGTCAATGGGAGCCCGGGGCCGGGCGGCTTCACAGGGGAGTTTTCCCAAACATTCTAGGAAGAACTAAAACCTATCCTCCTCAGACTACTATAAAAAAATTCAAGAGGAAGGAACACTTCCAAGCTCATTCTATGAAGCCAGATCACCCGAATACTAAAACCAGATAAAGACAACACAATGAAAGAGAATTACAGGCCAATATCCCTCATGAACATAGATGCTAAAATCCTCAACAAAATCTAAGCAAATCAGATCCAGCAGTACATCAGAAAGATCATACACCATGACCAAGTATGATTTATCCCAGGGATGCAAGGATGGTACAATATCCACAAATCAATAAACGTGATACATCACATTAACAAATTGAGAGATAAAAATCATACTCATATCAATTGATGCAGAAAAAGCATTTGACAAAATCCAACACCCTTTCTTGATAAAAACTCTAAGCAAGGTGGGAATAGAAGGATCATACCTCAACATAATAAAAGCCATATATGAAAAACTGACAGCTAACATAATACTCGATGGGCAAAAACTAAAACAATTTTCCCTAAAAACAGGAACAAGACAGGGATGCCCACTCTTCCCACTCCTGTTTGACATAGTACTGGAAGTACTAGCCATTGTGATCAGACAAGAAGAAGAAACAAAAGGCATCCAAATTGGAGAAGAAGAAGTAAAACTGTCCTTATTCACAGATGACATGATACCGTACATAAAAAAACCTAAAGACTCCATCAAAAAATTATTAGACTTAATAAATGAATTTGGCAATGTAGCAGGATACAAAATTAACGCCAATAAATCTATGCACCAATAATGAACTTACAGAAAGAGAGACTAAAAAAGCAATCCCATTTACCATCGCACCAAAAATATTAAGATACCTAGGAATAAATTTGACTAAGGAGGTAAAAGACCTGTACGCGGAAAACTACAGGACACTGAAAAAAGAGATAGAGGAAGACATAAACAGATGGAAGAATATACCGTGTTCATGGATTGGTAGAATCAACATCATTTAAATGTCCATACTACCCAAAGCAATCTATAGATTCAATTCAATCCCCATTAAATTACCAACGGCATATTTCACAGACCAAGAACGAACTTTCCAAAAATTCATCTGGAATAAAAAAAGACCCCAAATAAATGCAGGAATCCTGAGAAAGAAGAACAAAGTAGATGGGATCTCAATACCAGATATCAACCTGTATTTCAAAGCCACTGTTCTCAGAACAGCCTGGTACTGGCACAAGAACAGACATATAGGCCAATGGAATAGAAGAGAACCCAGAAATTTACCCAAACCACTACACTCAATTAATATTCGACAAAGGAGGCATGAACATACAATAAAGTCAAGGCAGTCTCTTCAATAAATGGTGTTGGGAAAATTGGACATATACATGCAAAAAAATGAAACTAGGCCACCAACTTACACCATACAGAAAAATAAACTCAAAATGGATAAAGGACCTAAACATAAGATAATAAACCATAAAAATACTAGAGGAATCCACAGGCAACAAAATCTCAGACATATGCCGAAGCAATTTCTTCAATGATACTGCTCCTAGGACAGTGATGGCAAACCTTTTGAGCTCGGCGTGTCAGCATTTTGAAAAACCCTAACTTAACTCTTGTGCCGTGTCACATATAGAAATTTTTTGATATTTGCAATGATAGTAGAACAAAGATTTATATTTTTGATATGTATTTTATATATTTAAATGCCATTTAACAAAGAAAAATCAACCAAAAAAAATGAGTTCGCGTGTCAGTTTCGCCATCACTGTCCTAGGGCAATGGAAACTAAAGATAAAACAAACAAATTGGGACTACATCAAAATAAAAAGCTTTTGCACAGCAAAGGAAACCATAAACAAAACAACAAGAAAGCCCACTGCATGGGAGAACTTATTTGCTAATGTTATCACCAATAAGGGTTTAATCTCCAACATTTACAGGGAACTTATACAACTTAAAAAAAGGAAGATAAATAACCCAATCAAAAAATGGGCAACAGACCTAAATAGATACTTTTCGAAAGAAGATAGAAGAAAGGTCAAGAGACATATGAAAATATGCTCAAAGTCACTAATCATCTGAGAGATGCAAATCAAAATGACAATGAGGTACCATCTCACACCTGTCAGAATGGCTATCATCAACAAATTAACAAAGGACAAGTGCTTTCGAGGATGCAGAGAAAAAGGAACCCTTGTGCACTGCTGGTGGGAATGCAGAGTGGTGCAACCACTGTGGAGAATAGTATGGAATTTCCTCACAAAACTAAAAATGTAACTCTCATTTGACTCAGTGATCCCACTTCTAGGAATATATCCCAAGAAAACAGAAACAACAATCAGAAAGGATATATGCACCCATATGTTCATAGCAGCACAATTCACCATAGCTAAGATCTGGAAACAGCCTAAGGGCCCATCAGTAGATAAATGGATTAGAAAACTGTGGTACATCTACATGATGGAATACTATGCTGCTGTAAAAAAGAAGGAATTCTTACCATTTGCAACAGCATGGATGGAACTAGAGAGCATTATGCTAATGAAATAAACCAGTGAATGAAAGAAAAATACCACATGATCTCACTCATTTATGGATAATTAAGACCATTATAAACTGATGAGGAAAAATAGATACAGAGGCCGAGCAACATTGAACAGACTGTCAAACTACAGTGGGAAGGCCGGGGAGGGTTGGGGGGCAGGAGGGGATGGTAAGAGATCAACTGAAGGACTTGTATGCATTCATATAAGCATAACCAATGGACACAAGACACTGGGGGGTATGGGAGGCTAGGGGAGAAAAAAAGGAGACATATATAGTCTTTGTAATACTTTAAGCAATAAAATAATTTTTAAAAAAACAGTAGCAGAATTTAGGTCATTGAGTACTTTTATGGTATTCATCTTTTAATACTTTCAAACAATATTTGGTATATTTTGTTATAGTAAGGGCAAGACTTACATAAAGGCATTTTAAAATGTGTATGTAATTTATTGTTAATTAATTTATTAAAGTTTTTTAACCTGCTAATAAACTATTAACAAAGGAAAAAAATAAAAACCTGTGGTACATCTACATGTTGGAATACTACACTGCAGTAAAACAGAAGGAATTCTTACCATTTGCAGCAGCATGGATGGAACTGGAGAGCATTATGCTAAGTGAAATAAGCCACTCAGAGAAAGATAAATATCACAAGATCTCACTCATTTATGGAATATAATGAACAACATAAACTGGTAAACAAAAGCAGATCCAGAGACAGAGATGCATCAATCAGATCTTCAAACCTCAGAGGGAAGGTAGGGGAGGGTGGGGATAAGGGGGAGAGACCAACCAAAAGACTTATATGCAAACATATAGGCCTAACCAATGGACACAGACAACAGGTTGGTAAGGGCATGAGAGGGGGTATGGGGGGTAATGTGGGGATAAGGACACATATGTAATAACTTAATCAAAAATATTTTTAAAAAATAATAAGAGAGGTCAATGGGGGGGAAAAAGGAGGACAAATGTAATACTTTCAACTATAAAGTTTTAAAAAATACCAAATTAAAAACACCTAATATCAAAATTGGGTGGGGGGGAATCCATAAACTATAAAAGGAATATTGCTCTTTTTATATTTTTTAGCAATCTAGTCTTCATTTCAATAGGTATTAACTACTTTTTTTTAAAATGGGAAAAATATTATTTTCTAACTCAGACACCTATAATTCATAGCAACCTGGAAACCAAGTATTAATTTCTTTTACTGTATAGGTTAAGATGCTGCATTTTTTATTAGCCTGAAAACTATTTTACACACACACACACACACACACACACACACACACAGAAACTCCTCCCCATTCCTACTCCTCTAAATGTGCCCACTACATTCATTCATAGACAATCTACGAAGACGGGCAATAACAAGTTGCATCCTGGGATGTGTGCAAGTGAAACCAGGTAGTAGTACATGCTGAAATGTGTAGTTTGTTGCACATTTCATTAGTTCAGGGTATTAGAATAAAATGGAAGAGGAAAGGGAACACTCTCTATGGAGATCAGAATTGCATAGTGAAAATTTTTACTAAAAATTAAAATAGAATGCCAACTCGCCTTCTGACTTCAAATTTAAAAAAAAAATAAAAATCGCCGAAACCGGTTTGGCTCAGTGGATAGAGGGTCAGCCTGCGGACTGAAAGGTCCCAGGTTCGATTCTGGTCAAAGGCATGTACCTGGGTTGCGGGCACATCCCCAGTGGGAGATGTGCAGGAGGCAGCTGATCGATGTTTCTCTTTCATCAATGTTTCTAACTCTCTATCTCTCTTCCTTCCTTTCTGTAAAAAATCAATAAAATATATTTTAAAAAAATAAAAAAATAAAAATCAACTTTTTATTTAAAATAGAAAGTTGTATTATAGTATCCACAACAAAATCTTATAAAAACAACTTGACTTCATGTATGTACATACATTTTATATTTGTAATGCAATAATAATGTACTATGTACTGTAAAAATTTTGGCTTCTATAAAAGAGAAACAAAATAACAAGAGAGAGGGGAGAAAATGGCGGCGGTATAGACGGATGTGTCCCGTGCCTTGTCCCGGAGCAGATAGGGCGAGAAGCTGAACCCAGTAACATCTAGCACAAATAGGCAGAGGAAATTCAGCTGGGAGACAGTTTGCAGCTGGGAAAGGCAGAGGACTCCCAGAGAAAGGGGACTGTTGGAGACTGCGGCTGAAAACTCTCCAGGAACGGCTGGCTCAGCCACGGAGTCTGCGCCATCTTGAGTGGCTGTTTTCGGAAGCATATACATCCAGAGACCCTGCAACCACGGCATCCAGGATTTGGCTACTGACCCAGAAACACTGGATCTAAAGCAGCGCAAATACGTGGACTCAGAGGAGCCCTGCTCCTCCTCACGAAAAGGTAAGATTTCGCCATGATAAGGGTGCGGTTTGCAATTCAGGTTGGAGAGAGGAACGCGCTCGGGGGTAGTCTGCACCCCACGAGGTCTGCTGCCCTTGGGGCCAGTTTGATCCACGAGTGCAGAAGGGGTCTCACAGGGCTGCTGCCAGAAGGGAACGCTAAAAATAAGCCCATAGCTGGACTGGGTGCAAAAAGGCAGCCTCCGATTTTGCCAGTGAACCGGCTGCTTAGTGCCAGGGGAGAGAGGCTGTGCGGAAGAGACTGCACACAGAGCTGGACGGTGGAGGGTTGCGACAGCTCGTGCACCTCCTCAGGCCCTTTCTTTTCTCTCTCCCCCTTAAATCTTTGCATTTGATTATTAAACCCAATACATAGTATCGCCAAATTGGGGTCACTTGCAGAGACTGCAGGGAAAAGTTGTTTTTGTGGAACCTGGGAATCAGAGCTGGGAGTAACAATCAAAGAAGCAGCTCTGTGGCAGAAACAGCTCTCCCAAACTACTGGCTAAAGAGGACTTATAGACTCAGAGGTCAATCCAGAAACACGGCCACCCGGAGTCTGAACCACAAACGGACTCTTCTGTAAACACAAATAAAGGCAGTCTGGGAAACAAATACAGCCTGCTTTAAAATCAGGACTGTGGTTTACAACACAGAGGAACAGTGTATCGCAGGGAACTTCAAAACTCTCCTGAATACCTGACAGGACTAAGGCGTGTCAAACAGAAGAGTAGAGGAACTGAAGGACCTTCACTACTGCACATTTTTATTTTTTTTAAATTTTTCAACCCTCTGGAGGGAATGGCTGCCCCAGTCCTGGGCCCAGGGGTGTCTCAGCACTCAATTCGCTGCCACCTCCCCAAGCTCCCCCTCTCTCCTCAGTCTCTCCCCAGATTCCACTCGTCCGCACCTTCGCCCTCTCTTCAGCACAGTGAAGTGTAGGAATATCAGTATGGTGCCAATTCTTCTGCTAAAAAACAAAGCGCAGAAATGGGAAAATGCCTTACATTCACGGAGTAGGAAAAGAAAGGACATGTGGTGCTGAAGTTCAAGTGGAAAGGACACGAGCCTGCAGAGCAAAGATGTAACATCTATACAACTGGGAAAAATGTTTCTAGAAACAAGGTAGGAGAGAAACCAAGATGGTGGCATAGGTTAACGCCAGAGTTTGCTGCCTCAAACAACCACTTCAAAAATACAACTAAAAGACGGAATGGATATCATCCAGAACCACAGGAAGGCTGGCTGAATGGAAGTTCTACAACTAGGAGAAACCGAGAATCAGAGGAGGCACAGTGCTGAAGTAAAATACTAAGGTGCGGAGGGCGTGCAGTGTGGGCTGGTGGCTGAGAGCGTGGTTGTCTGTTTCAATCCTGAGGGAGCCTCAGACTCTGAGCTCCAGATCCGGGCGAGTCTCTAGGGACCCAGACTCAAACGGGAGAAGCAGGACTGTCTGGCTATGGTCCCTCCGAGGTTTGCAGCGGTTGCTGGGACAGAGAGGCAGAGCCCCTGGGGACGGACTGAGAGCAGCCATAACTGCTCCCACCTCCGCCCTGTTGATCCAGTGGGACCAGCCCCGCCCAAGCCCTGCACAGAGGCATTTGCCGGATAGCCCCAGGCAAAGGCTAGCTTAGCACCTCCCTAGAGGACACAAGTTTTTCCACTGCAGACACAGCTGATTACCACAGCCAGTCCACCTGGAGGTCAAATCCCTCTAGTATTAACTACAACAATCAAGGCTTAACTACAAGACTGCGCACAAAGACCACTAGGGGGTGTACGAAGAAAGCGTAAAAAATGCAGAGACAAAGAAACAGGACAAAACTATCAAGGGAGGATATTGAGTTCAGAACCACACTTTTGAGGTCTCTCAAGAGGCTTCTAGAGTCTGTCGATAAACTTGATGAGATGTACAGGAAATCTAATGAGACCCTCGATGGTGTGATAAAGAACCATCTAGAAAGTAAGCATACACTGACTGAAATAAAGAATATTATACAGACTCCCAACAGCAGACCAGAGGAGCGCAAGAATCAAGTCAAAGATTTGAAATGCGAAGAAGCTAGAAACACCCAACCAGAAAAGCAAAATGAAAAAAGAACCCAAAAATACGAAGATAGTGTAAGGAGCCTCTGTGACAGCTTCAAACATACTAACATCAGAATTATAGGGGTACCAGAAGATGAGAGAGAGCAAGATATTGAAAACCTATTTGAAGAAATAATGACAGAAAACTTCCCCCACCTGGTGAAAGAAATAGACTTACAGGTCCAGGAAGCGCAGAGAACCCCAAACAAAAGGAATCCAAAGAGGACCACACCAAGACACATCATCATTAAAATGCCAAGAGCAAAAGACAAAGAGAGAATCTTAAAAGCAGCAAGAGAAAGAAACTCAGTTACCTACAAGGGAATACCCATACGACTGTCAGCTGATTTCTCAACAGAAACTTTGCAGGCCAGAAGGGAGTGGCAAGAAATATTCAAAGTGATGAATAGCAAGAACCTACAACCAAGATTACTTTATCCAGCAAAGCTATCATTCAGAATTGAAGGTCAGATAAAGAGCTTCACAGATAAGGAAAAGCTAAAGGAGTTCATCACCACCAAACCAGTATTATATGAAATGCTGAAAGGTATCCTTTAAGAAGAGGAAGAAGAAGAAAAAGGTAAAGATACAAATTATGAACAACAAATATGCATCTATCAACAAGTGAAACTAAGAATCAAATGAATAAATAACCTGATGTACAGAATGAACTGGTGATTATAATAGAATCAGGGACATAGAAAGGGAATGGACTGACTATTCTTGGGGGGAAAAGGGGTGTGGGAGATGCGGGAAGATACTGGAAAAAAATCGTGCACCTATGGATGAGGACAGTGGGTGGGGAGTGAGGGCGGAGGGTGGGGTGGGAGCTGGTAGGAGGGGAGTTATGGGGGGAAAAAAGAGGAACAAATGTAATAATCTGAAAAATAAAGATTTAATAAAAAAAAATAAAATAAAATAAAAATAAAATTTTTCACCCTTTCCTTAACTAATTTTTTTTCTTTTTTCATCACCTGATTTTATCTTTTTAATTACTACATTTTTATTTTAACCAGTATTATTACTAGTACCATTTTACCTTTTTTAAAAAATGTTATTTTATTTTTATAATTTCATTATCATTATACTAGAGACCCAGTGCACAAAAATTTGTGCACTCGGGGAGGAAGGGGGGATCCCTCAGCCCGGCCTGTGCCTTCTCGCAGTCTGGGACCCCTCGGGAGATAACGACCTGCTGGCTTAGGCCTGCTCCTGGGTGGCAGAGGGCAGGCCCAATCCCTAGGTGCAGCCCCTGGTCGGGCTCAGAGCAGGGCTGATTGGGGAGTTGTGATGCCACCCTCAGTCACGCTCAGGGTAGGGCTGATTGGGGGGTTGGGGCACCGCCCCCTATAACACTCAAGGCAGGGTCAATGGGGAGGTTGTGGCCCCACCCCCTGTGATGCACAGAGCAGGGCCAATCAGGGGTTTGGGGCACTGCCCCCTGTCACTCACAGAGCAGGGCCAATCAGGGGGTTGGGGCACTGCCCCCGCCCCCTGTCACTCACAGAGCAGGGCCCATCAGGGGGCTGGGGAGCTCCCCCGTCATGCATAGAGTAGGGCCAATAGGGGAGTTAGGGCACCGCCCCCTGTCACAGAGCAGGGCGGATCAGGGGGTTGGGGAACCACCACTGTCACACTCAGGGCAGGGCCGATGGGGAGGTTATGGCTCTACCCCGTCACAGACAGAGCAGGGCCCGTGGGGGCGGGGGGGGTTGGGGCGCCACCCCCTGTCACACACAGAGCAGAGCTGATCAGGGGGTTGGGATGCCGCACCCTGTCACACACAGAGCTGCAGGGCGATCAGGGGGTTTGGGCGCTGCCCCCTGTCATGCTGATCTGGTGCCAGGAGACCTCTTGGCTCCGCTGATCCCGGTGCTGGGAGGCATATTACCCATTTACTATATAGAATAGAGGCCTGGGGGCCGGCTGATTTGCCCTGGAGGGTGTCCTGGATCAGGGTGGGGGTCCCCACTGGGGTGCCTGGCCAGCCTGGATGAGGGGATGATGGCTGTTTGCAGCTGGTCACACACCCTTCAGGGTGGGGGTCCCCACTGGGGTGCCTGGCCAGTCTGGGTGAGGGGCTGAGGGCTGCTTTGAGGCTGCAAGTTTTGACTGAAGCTCCCAACCGCTCCTTTTTTTCTTTTTTTTTTTTCTTCTGGGCCAGCTTTAACTCTGGCTCTAGCTCTGAGGCTTCCGCTGCTGGTTTGTTTGCCGTTCTATAATCGAAACAATGTATAACTTCAGCTCTGAGATCCCAGCCGGCTATATTTGTTACAAAGTTTCAAATTGCCAGCTCAGAGGCCGGCAGCGCAGGCGGGGAACGTTGGAGTCTGCAGTCACGGGAGCAAGCAAGCCTCATGTTCGCTTCCAGCTGCCTGGCTGCCGGCCGCCATCTTGGCTGACAATTAATTTGCATAAGGATTTGCTGATTAACCAATGGGAAGGGTACCGGTCGTATGCTAATTACCATCTTTCTCTTTTATTAGTGTAGATTTTTCTTTATCTTATTTTGGGATTAGTGTTCTAAATTCTATTTTCATCTTTCCTTTAGCATCAATTTACTCTACCTCAACTTTACCTTTACACCAAAACTCTCCTCCTCACTTTTCCCCTTTTGTTGTCCTGTTTCTCTTACCCTATTCCTGCTTTAGATTTTCCCTATTCCTTCTTTTTACCCCTGTTAAAATTTCACCCTACTTATATATCTAATTTCTAATCCCCTGCTCTAAATCCATATACACCTCTCTCTTCTCTTTCTTCATTATCCAAATTTTTTTTCTCTCTGTCATTTGGTTGTTGTTTACATGATTGTTCAGTATACTGGGTGTTTTTTTTATGCTTGTTTGTGAGATTGTTTTGCTTTTTATTTTTATTATTTTTCTGTTTGTTTTTGTTTTCTTTTCTGTTTCTGTTTGTTTGTTTGTTTTTGTTCTCCTGTTTTCCCTCTCCTCACTTGATATCAATTGTTGTTTGTAGTTTGCATTCTGTTGCTGGAATTTGTTGGGATTAGTGGCCGTTCTATTGGAGTTTTCTCCACATATAAATAGTTTCTTCCCCTCTTCTATTTCATTCTCTTTCTTTTCTTTCTTACTTTTTTCCCCCTTTTCCCAATTTCATTTTTGCACTCCTTTTTTTCTCTTTTTTCTTTTTCTCTTCTTTCTTCCTTATCCCCTAATTCTCTTTGATCTGTTGGTCACCTTTATTTGGGGTTATTAGTATCATGAATGCATTTGTGTTCAGTGCCTTGTGCTTTGTGCCTTGTTGTGTTGTATTTTTTGCCTTTAAATCAATGCAGCAGAGAGAGAACTACATAACCAAACACCTGGAAAAGAGAGATCATGGGGAGACAAAGAAACAGCCCGCATATGAAAGAAAAACAGGCATCACCAGAAAAGGAAGTAAACAAAATAGAGGCAATGGAGGCAAGCAACCTATCAGAGAAAGAATTCAGAGAAATGGTCATAAGGTGGATGAAAATAATGGAAGACAAATTCAACAATATGTGCAAGAACCAAGAGGAAATGAGGAAGAACCAAGAAGAAATGAAAAATGACATCACTGCTATAAAGAACTCAGTAGAAAGCATCAGCAGTAGACTAGAAGAAGCAGAGGACCGCATCAGTGAGCTAGAATACAAGGTAGGAAAAAATACCCAAGCAGAGCAGCTTCTAGAAAAAAAAAATTAAAAAGCAGGAGGAGAGCCTGAGAGAACTTTCGGACAGCACAGAATGGAACAACATCCGCATAATAGGGGTGCCAGAAGGAGAGGAAACTGAGCAAGGAATAGAAAACCTGTTTGAAAAAATAATGACAGAAAACTTCCCTAAAATAGGAAGAAAAAGCTCACACAAATCCAAGAAGCTCACAGAGTCTCAAACAAAATGAACCCCAAAAGACCAAAGCCAAGGCATATTATAATTAAATTGGCAAACACTAACAACAAAGCAAAATCTTTTTTTTTTTTTTTTTTTTAAGTGTGGGAAACTGTTTATTTTCCAAAGTAAAATGAAAAGCTGACAAAAGGCAATTAACTTTACAAATAAGCAGGAAAAATGGTGGCATTTCATGGCATGCAGGTTGTGGACCTTTGAGTGACATAAAATTCTCCTAAAAACATTCTGTGCCATTAATTGAATAAGCTCTAAGGGAGGGAATGACTGCCCAGCACACTCTAGAACAGCGTTTCTCAACCTGTAGGTCTCGACCCCTTTGGGGGTCAAACGACCCTTTCACAGGGGTCGCCTAAGACCATCGGAAAACATATATAATTACATATTGTTTTTGTGATTAATCACTATGCTTTATTTTTTTTTTATTTTTTTTTTCGCTAAAAGTATTACAAAGTGTATTACATAAGTGTCCTTTTTTCCCCCCCGCCCTTGACAGACCCCTGCCCTCCCTTACCCCCCAGTGTCTTATGTCCATTAGTTATGGTTATATGGATGCATACAAGTCCTTCGGTTGATCTCTTAATCCCCTCCCTCCTCCCCACCAACCCTCCCTGGCCTTCCCACTGCAGTTTGACAATCAGTTTGAGGCAGCTCTGCCTCTGTATCTATTATTGTTCAAAAGTTTGTAATGGTCTTTATTATCCATGAATGAGTGAGATCATGTGGTATTTTTCCTTCATTGACTGGCTTATTTCACTTAGCATAATGCTCTCCAGTTCCATCCATGCTGTTGCAAATGGTAAGAATTCCTTCTTTTTTACAGCAGCATAGTATTCCATCGTGTAGATGTACCACAGTTTTCTAATCCATTCATCTACTGATGGGCACTTAGGCTGTTTCCAGATCTTAGCTATGGTGAATTGTGCTGCTATGAACATCGGGGTGCATATATCCTTTCTGATTGGTGTTTCTGGTTTCTTGGGATATATTCCTAGAAGTGGGATCACAGGGTCAAATGGGAGTTCCATTTCCAATTTTTTGAGGAACCTCCATACTGCCTTCCATAGTGGCTGCACCAGTCTGCATTCCCACCAGCAGTGCACAAGTGTTCCTTTTTCTCCACATCCTCTCCAGCACTTGTCGTTTGTTGATTTGTTGATGATGGCCATTCTGACAGGTGTGAGATGGTACCTCATTGTTGTTTTGATTTGCATCTCTCGGATGATTAGTGACTTTGAGCATGTTTTCATATGTCTCTTGGCTTTCTGAATGTCCTCTTTTGAAAGGTGTCTATTTAGATCCTTTGCCCATTTTTTGATTGGATTGTTTATCTTCTTTTTGTTAAGTTGTATGAGTTCCCTATAAATTTTGGAGATTAAGCCCTTATCAGATATGACCTTGGCAAATATGTTTTCCCACGAGGTGGGTTTTCTTGTTGTTTTGTTGATGGTTTCTTTTGCTGTGCAGAAGCTTTTTATTTTGATGTAGTCCCATTTGTTCAGTTTCTCTTTAGTTTCAACTGCCCTAGGAGCTGTATCAGTGAAGAAATTGTTTTGGCATATGTCTGAGATTTTGCTGCCTTTGTATTCTTCTAGAATTTTTATGGTTTCCTGTCGTACATTTAAGTCCTTTATCCATTTTGAGTTTATTCTTGTGTATGGTGTAAGTTGGTGGTCTAGTTTCATTTTCTTGCATATATCTGTCCAATTTTCCCAACACCATTTATTGAAGAGACTATCTTGGCTCCATTGTATGTTCATGCCTCCTTTGTCAAAAATTAATTGAGCATATTGGTTCGGGCTAATTTCTGGACTCTCTATTCTATTCCACTGATCTATATGTCTGTTCTTGTGCCAGTACCAGGCAGTTTTGAGAACAGTGGCTAACAAAGCAAAATCTTAAGAGCGGCCAGAGAAAGACAAAAAATTACCACAAAGGATCGCCCATCAGGCTAGCGACTGATTTCTCAACAGAAACGCATCAGGCAAGAAGGGAATGGAATGAAATATACAAAGTCATGCAAAGGAAGGGTCTGAATCCAAGAATACTATACCCAGCAAGGCTATCAATAAAAATTGAGGGTGAAATCAGGAGCTTCACGGACAAAAAAGACTACGGGAATTTATTACCACCAAACCAGCAATGCAAGAAATGCTAAAGGGTCTACTGTTAAAAGAAAAAATAGGAAACGAAGAAGGAACACAGGGATAAAGAATAAAAATGGCGACAAACTAGTATTTATCAATAATAACTTTAAATATAAATGGATTAAATGCCTCAAACAAAAGACAAGGGGAAACTGAGTGGATTAGAAAACATGACGCATATATCTGCTGACTACAGGAAACTCACCTCAGAAAAAAAGTCGCACACAGACTGATGGTGCAGGGACAGAAAAAGGTTTTTCAGGCAACTGGAAATTAAAAAAAAGCTGGGGTAGCAATACTTATATCAGACAAATTAGATCTCAAAGTGAAGAACATAAAAAGAGATAAGGAAGGCCACTTCATAATACTAAAGGGAGCAATCAAACAGGAAGATATAACTTTGGCAAACATATACACACCCAATATAGGAGCACCAAAATACATAAGAAAGCTTCTGGAGGGGATCAAGGGAGAGATTGACAGCAATAAAATCATAGTAGGGGACTTTAACACCACACTATCACCATTGGACAAATACTCTAAACAAAAAATCAACAAAGAATCATCAATCCTAAATGACTCACTAGATCAGATGGAATTAATTGACATCTTTAGAACATTTCATCCAAAAGCCACAGAATATACATTCTTCTCAAGTGCACATGGGTCATTTTCAAAGATAGATCATATATTGGGTCACAGACAAAGACTCTTCAAATTCAAGAAAATTGAAATCATATCAAGCATCTTCTCAGATCACAATGGCATAAAACTGGAAATCAACTACAATAAAAACAATCCAAAAAAATCAAACACATGGAAACTAAATAGTATGCTATTAAACAATGAATGGGTTACCAGAAAGATCAAAGAAGAAATAAAAAACATCATGGCAACAAACGACAATGAAAACACAACAATCCAAAACCTATGGGATACAGCGAAAGCAGTCTTGAGAGGGAAGTTCATAGCTCTACAAGCCTACTGCAAAAAACAAGAAACAATGATAATAAATTACTTAACCCTACAGCTCAAATAGTTAGAAAGAGAGCAACAAGAAAAGCCCAGTGTAAACAGAAGGAAAGAAATGATAAATATCAGAATGGAGATAGATGACATAGAGACCAAAAAAAAAAAAAAAAAAAAACCAATACAAAAGATCAATAAATCCAAGAGCTGGTTCTTTGAAAGGATAAACAACATTGATGAACCCCTAGCAAGGCTCACCACGAAACAAAGAGAGAGGACCCAAATAAACAAAATCAGAAATGAAAGAGGAGAAATAACAACAGACCCCACAGAAATACAAAGGATTGTTAAAAAAAAATACTATGAACAACTCTACTCCAACAAACTAGACAACCTGGAAAATTTGGACATATTCCTAGAAAAATACAACCTTCCAAAACTTAATCAGGAAGAATCTAAAAATCTCAATAGGCCAATAACTGTGGAAGAAATTGAAGCAGTCATCAAAAAGCTTCCAGCAAACAAAACCCTGGGGCCAGACGGCTTCACAGGGGAGTTTTACTAAACATTCACTGAAGAACTAAAACCTATCCTCCTCAGAGTACTACAAAATATTCAAGAGGAAGGAACACTTCCAAGCTCATTCTATGAAGCCAGCATCACCCTAATACCAAAATCAGGTAAAGACAACACAATGAAAGAGAATTACAAGCAATATCCCTCATGAACATAGATGCCAAAATCCTCAACAAAATCTTAGCAAATCGGATCCAGCAGTACATCCGACAGATCATACACCATGACCAAGTATGATTTATCCCAGGGATGCAAGGATGGTACAATATCCGAAAATCAATAAACATGATACATCACACAAACAAATTGAAAGAAAAAAACCACATAGTCATATCAATTGATGCAGAAAAAACATTTGACAAAATCCAACACCCTTTCTTGATAAAAACTCTCAGCAAGGTAGGAATAGAAGGATCATACCTCAACATAATAAAATCCATATATGACAAACCCACAGCCAACATCATAATCAATGGGCAAAAAATTAAAACCATTTCCCCCAAAACAGGAGCAAGACAGGGATGCTCCCTCTCACCACTCCTGTTCAACATAGTACTGGAAGTACTAGCCATTGCGATCAGACAAGAAGAAGAAATAAAAGGCATCTGAATTGGAAAAGAAGTAAAACTGTCCTTATTTGCAGATGACATGATACTGTACATAGAGAATCCTAAAGACTACATCAAAAAATTATTAGACTTAATAAATGAATTCGGCAATGTAGCAGGATACAAAATTAATGCCAAGAAATCTATGGCATTTCTTTACACCAATAGTGAACATACAGAAAGTGAGACTAAAAAAGCAATCCCATTTACCATCACACCAAAAAAATTAAGATACCTAGGAAAAAATTAAATTAAGGAGGTAAAAGTCTTATATGCGAAAAACTACAGGACACTGAAAAAAGAGATAGAGGAAGACATAAACAGATGGAAGAACATACCATGTTCATGGATTGGTAGAATCAACATTATCAAAATGTCCATATTACCCAAAGCAATCTATAGATTCAATGCAATCCCCATTCAATTACCAATGGCATATTTCACAGATCTAGAACGAACGCTCCAAAAATTCATCTGGAATAAAAAGACCTCAAATAGCTGCAGCAATCCTGAAAAAGAAGAACAAAGTAGGTGGAATCTCAATACCAGATATCAAACTGTATTACAAAGCCACTGTTCTTAAAACAGCATGGTACTGGCCCAAGAACAGACATATAGATCAATGGAATAGAATAGAGAACCCAGAAATCAATCCAAACCACTATGCCTAATTAATATTCAACAAAGGAGGCAAGAGCATACAATGGAGTCAAGTCAATCTCTTCAATAAATGGTGTTGGGAAAATTGGACAGATACATGCAAAAAGATGAAACTAGACCACCAACTCACACCATACACAAAAATAAACTCAAAATGGATAAAAGGCTTAAATGTAAGACTGGGAACCATAAAAATACTAGAGAAATCCACAGGCAGTGAAATCGGAAACATATGCCGAAGGAATTTCTACTCTGATACTGCTCCTAGGGCAATGGAAACTAAAAAGAAAATAAACAAATGGGGCTACATCAAAATAAAAAGCTTTTTCTCAGCAAAGAAAACCATCAACAAAACAACAAGAAGGCCCACTGCATGGGAGAACATATTTGCCAACGATATCACTGATAAGGGTTTAATCTCCTACATTTACAGGGAACTCATGCAACTTAACAATAGGAAGATAAACAATCCAATAAAAAAATGGGCAACGGGGCCATTTCCGGATGCCGGGGAGGTGCGGGGACCTGTGGAGCCGGGCAGAGGGGAGCCGAGGAGCTGTCCGAGGGTGTGTGGACTTCAGCCACCACGTTTCTCACTCCAGATCTCGAAATGCATCGTGATTCTTGTCCATTGGATTGTAAGGTTTATGTGGGAAATCTTGGGAACAACAGTAACAAGACTGAGTTGGAACAGGCTTTTGGCTATAATGGGCCACTCAGGAGTGTGTGGGTTGCTAGAAACCCTCCCGGCTTTGCTTTTGTGGAGTTTGAAGATCCCCGAGATGCAGCCGATGCTGTCCGAGAGCTAGATGGGAGAACACTATGTGGCTGCCGAGTATGAGTGGAACTGTCGAATGGTGAAAAGAGAAGTTGAAATCGAGGCCCGCCTCCCTCTTGGGGTCGTCGCCCTCAAGATGATTATAGGCGAAGGAGTCCTCCACCTCGCCGCAGATCTCCAAGACAGAGAAGCTTCTCCCGTAGCTGGAGCAGGTCCCTTTCCAGAGATAGGAGAAGAGAGAGATCACTGTCTCGGGAGAGAAATCATAAGCCGTCTTGATCCTTCTCTAGGTCTCGGAGCCGATCTAGGTCAAATGAAAGGAAATAGATGACCAGTTTGCAAGGTGAGTGGTGTACAGGAAATAACTTCATTTGACAGATGTATGTACAGAAAATTTATGTTTTGTTTGAGACTTCATAAGCTTGGTGCATTTTTAAGATGTTTTAGCTGTTCACATTTGTTTGTCTTGGAACAGTGACACACAAAGATGTAATTCTCTATGGTTTGAAATGGATCATATGAGGCATATAATATCAAGAATTGTTACTTTACAATGTTCCCTTAAGAAAAATTGAATTTGCTTTGAACTTCAGTCTTGCATAGACTGATAATAAACCTCTTAACTTCTGCCCAGCTAAAGTGTGATGTTGAATATTGTGGAAACAAAACTGGCAAAAATTTGATTTAAGACTTTCCATAGCTGTGACCTAATATGCAGCTGTAGTTGGACAGGCAGTCTTCAAAAGTTGCTGTGAACACAAGCCAGCAGCTAAAAATTAAAGCTGCACCCTTAAACTAGATTAGAGGTTTAAAAAAATCCAACTAGTCTTTACACTGGGCAGATGTTGTCCAGTTAGTGTAGAATCTAAGAAGTTTTAAGAAAGTTAGTTTACCTTTGTTTTCGGTCATAAATTTCTTAAGTGATTGCTATATATGAATACATGGCTATTGGTAAGATTCTTCACTTGGAAGTTTGATACTATTCAAGATACCAGTGTCCTGCCAGTTTAAGGGTACATTGTAGAGCTGAACTTTGAGTTACTGTGCAAAAGTTTTTTTCATGCTGTCATTTGTAATATGTTTTGTGAGAATCCTTGGGATTAAAGTTTTGGTTACAAATTGTTGTTTAACCTGAAAGCCTGTTTTTCCTTGCAAAACTAAAATGTGTGAGCTTGGTATCAAGTTCAGGTATAACATTCCTATTGGAAGCCATACTTATATTTTCTTGTAAAGTGCTTTTGAATTAATAAATAATAGCTGTAAAAAAATGGGCAACAGACCTAGATAGACACTTTTCGAAAGAGGACATCCAGAAGGCCCAAAGACATATGAAAACATGCTCAAAGTCACTAATTATAAGAGAGATGCAATCAAAACTACAATGCGGTATCATCTCACACCTGCCAGAATGGCTATCATCAACAAATCAACAAACAACAAGTGTTGGAGAGGATGTGGAGAAAAAGGAACCCTTCTGCACTGCTGGTGGGAATGCAGACTCTTGCAGCCACTGTGGAAAACATTATGGAGTTTCCTCAAAAAACTAAAAATGGAACTCCCAATTGACCCAGTGATCCCACTTCTAGGAATATATCCCAAGAAAACAGAAACAACAATCAGAAAGGATATATGCACCCCTATGTTCATAGCAGCACAATTCACCATAGCTAAGATTTGGAAACAGCCTAAGTGCCCATCAGCAGATGAGTGGACTAAAAAACTGTGGTACATCTACCCAATGGAATACTACTCTGCGGTAAAAAAGAAGGAACTCTTGCCATTTGCGCCAGCATGGATGGAACTGGAGAGCATTATGCTAAGTGAAATTAGCCAGTCAGAGAAAGATAAATACCACATAATCTCACTCATTTGTGGAATATAGAGAACTACATAGACTGATGAACAGGGACAGATCCAAAGACAGAGAAACAGTGATCAGACTATCAATCCCCAGAGGGAAAGTAGGGGAGGGTAGGGGTAAGGGGAAGAGATCAACCAAAGGACTTGTATGCATGCATATAAGCCAAACCAATGGACATGGACAACAGGGGGATGAGAACATGAGTGTGGGGGCGGGGAGGTTGGGGGTTAATGGGGGGAATGAGGACACATTTTTAATACCTTAACCAATAAAGAAATTAAAAAAAAAAAAACAAGAGAACCAGCCAGGAAAAAAATGGACAATATGTACAGCATAGACTGAACACAAGAAAATTAAAAGTTCAATGACAAAATAAAAATCCATACTGGAGAAAGAACAGAGTTGAACCAATCCTGAAAAAATGGAATCAGTAACATGTAAAACAAAATTAAGAACGTTCTCCTAGAATAATGAGGATATGAACATAGACATGAAAATGACAGAAATGAAGATTATCATTTTGGAAAGCACAGAACAGAAAACTAACATATGATGACTTTCTAAAAAGAGACCTCAGAGAGTAGAACCAAAAAATAAAAATAAATAAATGGCAGTAGGGTTAGAAGTGCATGAAATAATCTAAACTGAAAAAAAAAATTATGTAAACATCATACTCAATAGTTAATGACTGAAAGGTTTTCCCTAAGATCAGGACAAGAAAAGGATGCCTGCTTTCACTAGTTCTCTTCAACATAGTCCTGAAAATTCTAGTCAGAGCAGTTAGGCAAGAAAATAAATAAAAGGTATTCAAATAGGAAAGAAAGTATCTTTACCCACAGGTAGCATGTTCTTATATGTAGAAAAGCTAACTAATCAGCACACACACACACACACACACACGCACACACAAATAGCAAAATTAATAAACAAACTCAGCAAAGTTTCAGGATACAAAGCCCACATGAAAATGTGTTTTGTATTTCTATACACTTGCAACAAATATCCTAAAAAGAAAATTAAGAATATAATTTGCAATATAAAGAAAAAACTTAGGTAGATATTTAATCAAGGAGGCACAAGACTCATCTGTTGTGAGCTAGAAACATTGTTGAAAGAAATTAGAGAAGACCTAAATGAAAAAATGTTCCATGTCCACAGGTTGAAAGACTTCACATTTAAAAAATGATAAAACTACCCAAAGTGTTATACAAATTCAATGCTATTCCTATCAACATCCCAATAGTAATTTTTGTAGACATGGAAGAGCCCATCTTAAAATTCATATGAAATTTCAAGGGACCCAAAATAACTAAAACAATCTGGGGTAAAAACAAAGTTGGAGCACTCGTGTTCCCTGAATTCAAACTTATTACAAATCTACAATAATCAAAACAGTGTGGTACTGGCATAATGATAGACCCATAGACCAATGGAAGAGAATCGAGAACCCATAAATAGAACCTCATAACTATGGTCAATTGATTTCAACAAGGGTACCAAAACCATACAGTTGGGAAAGAACCTCTTCAACAGTCCAGCTGGAGAAGCTAGACAACCTCATGAAAAAAATAAAGTTGAACCTATACATTACACAATATGTAAGAATTAACTCAAAATGGATCAAAGACCTAAATTTAAGAGTTAAAACTATAGAGCTCTTAGAAAAAAAAAATCAAACATAGGGAAAAATCTGCATGTTCTTGGATTTGGCAATGGTTCCTTAAATAGGACACCAAAAGAAAAAATAGATAAAATGGACTTCACTAAGATTAAAATTTTGGTATACCAAAAGAAACTATTAAGAGTGTGAAAAGACAACCCATCAAAAGGGAAAAAAAAACATTTGCAAATCATAATTCTCATAAGGGTTTAATATTCAGAATATATAAAAAAAACTACCATTCAACAACAAAAAGCTAAGATGCTCATTTTCAAAATGTACAAAGAACTAGGATAGACAAATATACAATCTATATTAAATAAGATTTAAAACCCTAATATGCATAGACTGAACAGCGGAACAACTGGTCGCTATGACTTGTGCTGACCACCAGGGGGTGTGCGCGGAACATGGTGGTCGCCGTCAGCAGGCAGCAGAACACGGAACATGGCAGGCATCGGCTGTGGTGGGATGGTGGAGCAGGTGAGCAGGGGTGCCAGGTCAAGGCTGGGCGCTGGTCGCTGTCATTGGGGCGAGCCTCTGGCGGTTACTGAAAATTCTTTGCTCAGCGCTGTCAGCGGGTGCGAGTGGGGCTGGCACCAGCAGCGGTTGTGAGAGGTGGCTGCCAGCCCCAATTGCCCCTGAGGGCTTCTCCACCTCCCCCTGCTCCTGAGGGGCAATCAGGGCAGTAGCTGCTGCTCGCACCTGCTGACGGCGCTGTCCCAAATCGTTCCATGCCATCAGTGGGTGCAAGCGGGGCCGGTGCCGTCAGCATGTGGGAGCAGTGGCGGTGGCAGGAGCAGGGTGCCAGCAGAGAGGGGACCAGGGGCTGTGGTGGGAGGGGTCAGGGAGGGGGGTGGATGATGAACCGAGACCAGCCCCTATGCCCACCACAGCCTCATGGCCCACAGTTCCTTTCAAGGTGCACGAATTCATGTACTGGGCCCCTAGTTGGTAAATAAAAGCATGAAAAAATGCTCAACGTGATTAGTCACTAGAGAAATGCAAATCAAACCACAATGAGATTCTACTTCACACTTATCAAAAATATCCCTTTTAGACTCAATTTGTTTTCTAAAGGGTCCCTTCACTCTCTTGCCTTGCTTTTCACTTGGCTGGGGTTGGAGCATATGCCTTCTTATTCTTTGTTTCCAATCTCTACTTCCAAATCATTCTCCTTTCTTCACTCCTATGGAAATTCCCACAGCTTGCTGTTGGTCATCTGTCAAGCTACACTACTCCTCATTTTCCTATTATAATTCCTGAGTCATGGCCACTCTTTACCATACAGCCATCATAAACCTTGGTGCTTTTCCTATCCAATTAAATGAACCTTCTCATACCCTGGACTCTCTGTTCCTTGACCTCATCTTCTCTAATGATTGTGCCATTTACCTTATTTCAGCTACTAACTCCAAAGATCACACCTAGACCTGTACCATCCAATATGATAGGCACTGCTTATGTGTACTATTGAGCATTGGAAATGTGACCAGTGTAATTGAACAATTTAAATCTTATTTAATTTTAATTAATTTAAACGTATTTTAAAATATTTTTTCATTTTTTTAGAGAGAGAGGAAGTGAGAGGAAGATATAGAAACAATGAGAGGGAAACATCAACATTGATCTGCTGTCTCCTGCACAACCCCCACCAAGGATCCAGCCCACAACTGGGGCATGTGCCCTGACAAGGAATCCACCTTGTGACTTCTTGGTCAATGCTCAACCACTAAGCCACAATGGCTGGGTTTAAATGTATTTTTTATTATGATTTTTGATTTAGCTATTGAAAACTTTTAAGAATTTTGAATCAACTTGGGTATGTAAATTTACTTTTTAATTGTAAATGTTCTGAAATCTAAATATGTACCAAGTATTTCTGATAAAATTTTAACTTTCTACTTGAGATGTCCTATAAACACAAAATATATACCAGATTCCAAAAACTTAGGATGAAAAAGAAAATACAATATATTTTATTAATAATTTTTATTGATTACATGTTAAATAAAACATATTATTAAAATTAATGTTATTTCTTATTTTTTATTTTTATGTATCAACTAGAACACTTAAAATTACATAGGTGGCTTGCATTGTATTTCTGTTGGACAGCGTTACCCTAGACCTTGTCATTACCAATAATTGCACTCAATATTAATCTCAACATCCTCACTCCTTGATCACAAGCTTTCTTTCCAACTGGCACCCAAATGCCAATCATTACCTAACCTACCAGGACAATCAAACCATTGATCCTATCACCTTAGAGTGTCCATCTTCCATGTTATCAGTTCCCTTTATTCAACTTAGACTCCATGCTCCATTATTATAATTAGTGAGAGAACAAATAAAAAATGTAACAAAAGACATGTAAAGCAATACAACATTTGTAGCTAGTTTTAATTTGTTCTCTGTGCTTTCCATTATTTTCATTTGAATCTCTCAATACCAGGAGGTAGTTACTAGTTTTACTCTAATTTAACTGATTTAAAAACAGAGACTTTGAGAGCTTACTTTGCCCAATATCCTACAGCTGATAGTGGCAGAGCTGGGACTCTAACCAGGGTCTAACTGTAAGAAGATGTTCTTACTCACTACTTTCTACTTGATTTCATGTGCTACTACACCATGATATAAAAGGGAAATATATAATAATAAAAGCATAATATGCTAATTAGACTAAACAGCAGAAAGACCTTCCTGACGTCCTTCCGGATGACCTTCCAGATGAAGCCAAGGCTGCGAGGGCAGAGGCTGTGAAAGTCAAGCCCCTTGCACTAATTTTGTGCATTGGGCCTCTAGTAAATGATAAGCTTGCTTCTCTGAGCTGGGGAATCTCTAGGTCTTTCATTTTCTGCCTGAATTTGGCCCACTCTTTTGATCCTCTTCTCTTGTCTCTGAATCTGACAGCCGATCTTATATATGATTCAAAACTATGCTTGAATCTCTTCTCAGACCATTCTCCATAAGCTATTCCTTCCAAGAGCTCCAGCACTAATTCATTTATTAATTAATTTAACAAACTTTTTGAGGACCTTCCTTATACCAGGTTCTGCTGTAGATGTTGATAATACAGCTATGAACTTATCCAGAGGTCAGTAAACTATCTGTAGAAGCTCAGATAATAAATATTTTAGGCTTTGTGAGCCATGGTGCAAAATCTAGGATGTAAGTACTTACACAACAAAAGAGAAAATAAATTTCCACAATTTTTATTGATGAAGTTAAAAGTATAATAATAAATATGAGCACAATTTTTTGTAATATAGGAATACTAATGCAAATAAAGTTATTTTCTAGAAAGGATAACATTTTGCTTGATTTAAGTTCAAAATTAGCATTTTATAATCAAATTGATTCCAAATGTTCATCTGTACTAGTACATTCTGAGCTTGCCGGCTGTACAAAAATGGCAATCCAGACATGATTCATGGGCTACAAGTGAACCAACCACAGAACTGAACAGAAAAATGCTTGTTCACTTGAGGCATATATTCTGGTGAAGGCCTGGGGGGATTGAGGCAATGAACATATATAATATGTCAGATGGTCATAAAACTACAAAGAAAAATAATTGAGGGAGCAAGGAATAGATAATGACTAATAAGAGATGGTAAAAGCAATGATTTTTAAATAAAATTGTCATATAAGCTTTCTATGATTGAAACAGACCTGAAGAAAACTCGTAAAGCAAGAGGGAATGTGGGACAAGAGTGTTCCAAGCTGAAAGAACCTGGTGAAGGTTTCTGAGTAAATGTGGTTATGAGTAGCAGATTTGAGTGAAAAAGGGAGTGCTGGTGGAAACAAAGAGAGGTAATGCTTTTGATTGTAGAGGTACTTGCCCACAGAGAGTGAAGTGTAAAATCATTGAAGGAAGAGCAGGGAAGGGTGGATGAAAACTGAAAGTTGAAAACATAAGTGAGATAGGCCACAGTTAATCACTTAATCTCTACTCTTAATAACTGTGATTTTGCATAGAAGACATTTAGCAGTTCTGAATTCATTCCTTCTGCCACCCTTTTATAGTATTTATTTTCTGACACTAAATCAACCAGTGAATGTTTGATGAGCATAAACTCTGAGAAGCTTAAGAATAAAATCTTATTATTTAAATTAATTCAACAAATGTATACAGACAACTGTAATATGTCTAAAATTTTTCTAAATGAGAAAAATACAAAGTAAAGCCTTATAATCATATTAGAGAGTCAGGAGACACATTAAAAAGTGGGCAAAACCTCCTTCTGGGGAATCTCCTATTGTACATAGTCTTTAAAGTAGTGCCCCCACATCCTAGCTGGTTTTGCTCAGTGGATAGAGTATAGGCCTGGGGACTGAAGGGTCCCAAGTTCGATTCCTGTCAAGGGCACATGCCCAGGTTGTGGGCTCGTATCTCTCTATCCCTCTATCATTCTCCCTTCCTCTCTAAAAATCAATAAAAACATTATTTAAAAATAGAGAGAGAGATTATTGGAATGAAAGTTTCCCTGCAGCATTAGGGAGATCATGGCAAAAATTGTTCCTCCAGTTTTATATTTGCTGTAGTGTAAACTGTCTAACCCTTGTGTTTTGTTCACTTTTCAGCCTGGTCTTCAGTGTTTTTATGATTTTATGAAATCCCTGATATTCACCCTTAAAAGCTAGATGGAAATTAAATGAGTTCAGAAAAGAAAAGAAACAGAGAATTCCAAAAAGAATATTACCAGGTGTGACTCAGTTAGTTGAGTGTTGTCCTACCAAATGGTTGCTGGTTCGATTCCCAGTTGGGGCACATACCCAGGGTTTGGGTTCAACCAATGTTTCTCTCTCACATTGATGTTTCTCTATCCCTCTCCCTTACTCTCTCTCATTCAATATTGTTTTATATTAGCTTCAGGTGTATAGCACAGAGGTTAGAAATTTATATAACTTACTAGAGGCCCAATGCATGAAATTCGTGCAAGAGTAGGCCTTCCTTCCTCTGGCTGCTGGCACTGGCTTCCCTCTGGTACCCGGGACCCAGGCTTCCCTCGCATCTGGAAGGACATCTGGTCTAATTAGCATATTACACTTTTATTATGAAAGATAAAGTGAACCCCCCTATAATTCTAGTACCCACCTTACACCATATATAGTTATTACAATACTAGAGGCCCAGTGTATGAAATTCGTGCACTCGAGGGGTCCCTCAGCCTGGCCTGTGCCCTCTGGCAATCCAGGAGTCCTTGGGGGATGTCCGACTGCTGGCTTAGGTGGGGAGCAGGCCTAAGACAGCAGTCGGACATCCTTAGCACTGCCGCGGAGGCAGGAGAGGTTCCCGCCACAGCCGCTGTGCTCACCAGCCATAAGCTTGGTTTCTGGCTAAGCAGCACTCCCCCTGTAGGAGTGCACTGACCATGAGGGGGCAGCTTCTGTGTTGAGCATCTTCCCCCTGGTGGTCAGTGTGTGTCATAGTGACCGATCGTTCCACCACCTCTCCAACATCCCCTGAGGGGTCCCAGATTGTGAGAGGGTACAGGCTCTAGGCTGAGGGACCCCACAGGTGCACAATCAGGACCAGGGAGGGACATAGGAGGTTGGTCAGCCAGTGAGGAACCACAGGAGGGCTCACGGAAGTGTTCGGCCCATCTCACTCAGTCCCAATAGGCCGGAGCCCAGCAGCAAGCTAACCTACTGGTCAGAGCATCTGCCCCCTGATGGCCAGTACACGTCATAGCAACTGGTTGACCAGTTGACTTTTTTTCCCCGGTGGTCAATGCACATCATAGCGAGTGGTTGAGCAGCCTTAGCATATCATTAGCATATCATTTGATTGCGTGAATGGCCGACTGGATGACCAAACACTTAGCATATTAGGCTTTTATTATATAGGATTATTGACTATATTCCATCTGTTGTACTTTACATCCTGTGACTATTTTGTAACTACCAATTTATACTTCTTAATCCCTTCACCTTTTCAAAAAGCCCCCCAACCTCCTCCCCATCTGGTAATCCTAGTTTGTTCTCTGTATCTATGAATCTATATGTGTCTATGAATCTATATATTTATTTATTTATATTGTTCTTTAGATTCCACATATAAGTTAAATCCTGTAGTATTTGTCTTTCTCTGTTTGATTTATTTCATTTAGCATCATTCCCTCTAGCTCCATCCATGTCTTTGCAAATGGTAAGATTTTATTCTTTTTTTTTTTTTGCTGAGTAATATTCCATTGTATACATGTACCACATCTTCTTTATCCTCTTCCCTACTGATGGACATTTAGGTTACTTCCATATCTTGGCTATTGTAAATAATAATGCAATGAACATCCAATGCATATATCTTTTTAAATTAGTGTTTTGGATTTCTTCAGATAAATATCCAGAAGTGGATTTAGCTGGGTCATAAGGTAGCTCTATTTTAATTTTTTGAGGCATCTCCATGCTATCTTCCATTGGGCTACACCAATTTATGCTTTAAAGGTTATTTAATTTGTTTGTTCTATGCATTATTCTTTCTGTGGCATATTGTATATATTGTTTTGTTGAATATCTTTTCTAATGTGCATGTGTGTGCTACAAAGGCAAGAAATTTAAAAGCTAAACTTCTCAGTCTCATGTCTGCCATCAGATGTGTTCATGCAAGACTAGAATTTGGACCTGAAGTAAATGGGAGTGAGGTGACATGAGACATCTACTCTGCTGGTGGGAACTAGAACAGAGGTAGCATGGAGCTGGGAGTGCTCGAGCAGCTTCCCAGGTAAACAAGGTCATGGGAGCCCTTTGGCAGCCTAGTTCAAGAGTGTGGCTCTTATAGGTGTCACTGGGAGCTCAACCTAGAGTCTGCCTTAGGCCTCCTCAATTTTCAGCAAGCCATTTCACACCCTCTACTAAATCTTGTTCAGCTGGCACTACTCATTGGGTTCTGTTCTCTGAAATTAACCATGACAAATATTTGTCCTAACTGCACCAGTTTGAGAAAATGTATCATATAATAGTTTGTTAATGAACAACATTTTAACTACAAAAACATAGTAACATACTTATTTTCTTTCAAATTTGTGAAATATTAAAATTCACCACATTATCATCATACCTAGTGTCTGTCTCTCTGTACTATTCATGAAAGAAATATTCTATTTATATAAATCATATTCAGTTTAGAATATCAGTGTTAAAAGAGTAAGTGTATGTATATGTTTTCTAGTATTTCTAAAATACTTTCCCTGATTAATTAGAAAAGTATAAAGTAATTAATTCTGATTAGAAAATATTTATGTGACAGGAGTGAGACACAATTTTATTCAAGATGCTCTTTAATATATTATACTATGATTCACTGTTGTAATGACAATAAAATTTACCAAAAACAATTCTATGATGCTACTAATACTATGAGGGTTTTTGTTATATATCCTATTTGCATAGTTCACTCATGGATTTAAAGTTCTTTTTCTCATGGATCTCATAGATCAGTTACAGGGGCAAAAAATATATTAGTTGTGTTATAAAAAGATAATTTTTTTAACAAACAAAACATTACAGTGGTTGACAAGTGCCATCATAAAGCTACCTGGTTATTTCCATTGTTTTTAAAAAGAGAAGGAGTTTGTGCATATATGTGTGTGTCAAGTATCTGAAAACTACTGGCTTCTCCTCAAATGTATGGTAAGTATTGGCTATGTGGATATATTGGTTTGAATCCCACAATTAGGAAATCATAGACAACTGACTTTATTATGGTTTTGCCTTTAGCAGCAAGCTATAATATTTTTTTAATTATGAAATTGAGCATTAGCAAACTGTGTACAGTTCAGATTGACAAGACTACTAGTACACAGTATGTCATGTGTACATATGTTGCTTGTGGATACATTAGAAAATCTTTACTACCACATGTCCCTGTTTTTGCTAGTTTAAACCAAAAACTAAAAAATTTTAATCTTGTCATGCTAATATTGCTCTATGTATTTTCATGTTGGTCAAGTATTTAACACATATTTCTATTACCTTAAATATTAAGTATCTCATTTGTCTTGAAATGTTATGCCTTTTATAACTATTTTTCAGCAAATACACCAACAGATGTTGAAGATATGAAACCTTAAAAATAGAAACTTATAAGCATAAATAAGTTAAAAAAGTGAATTTGATAGAGTATTTATGAGTCACCTGCTACATTGCATTGACTTAAATTTTGTAGGCTATGTAAAGGTTCACCTAGCCAGAACTACAAAGAATAATAGAGGAAGAGAAAAAATATTGCTTCTAAATCTGAGATACACTCCAAGTCCATTTGATCATAGTTGAGATTTTCATACAATGAGCTATGCACCTCGTTTTCTGGACCATTTGCAAATACCCTCAGGGAATAGGAAAAAATGCACTCAGTGTGACCCTAGATATACCTAACTGCATAACCCTCTTTTTATAAAATCCGTTTTTATTTTTATGTTGAATCTGCTTTCTGGAATTCATGCTCAAATGCAATTTGGAGTTCTTATAAACAGAATCTCCTTAACTTAAACATTTTGCATCTGCATGAGACATCAGGGAATATGAAATGATGCACTAATTGAAACATGACTTAATAAGCATTCCATGAAACTTGGAGAGCCCCTGAACTATAATCCTAGCTTGGATACCACTTGCTGTGGGTTTTTTGTTTGTTTGTTTGTTTGTTTGTTTAATTGAATGTTACACCAGAATATTAGCTCTCCTGTAGTTGAAAGAAATAAACTATGAAGGTATTAGTCACTGAAAAATTGAATAAAAAAAATCTACCAAAAACTATAGATCATATCTTGAGAGAGAGAGAGAGAGACACTTTATTTTGGTATTTCTTAACTGTTATGATCTGGAACTGAACCTGCAATATTTAATGTATGCCTGTATAAGGGTTATAGTTTCTCCAGATGCTAACTAGCACTTACCTTTTTTTTTATATTAGCCACCCTATCAGATGTGAGGTAATATCTCATTGTCATTTTCATTTGCATCTTTTCATATACCTGTTGGTTATTGTATGTCTTCTTTGGAGAAATGTCTGTTCAAGTACTTTGCCCATTTTTATTGTATTCCTTTTTTACCTATTGAGCTGCAGGAGTTGTGTATTTTGGATGTTAACTCTATCAGATATATGGTTTGCAAATATTTTTATAACAGTTCTTAATTTTAATATATGCCATTTTTTCATTTTTATTCTCTTTTGTTTTGGTTACAAAATCTTTTCCTACTCCAAGGACATTCAGATATCATACTTTTTTACCTAAAAGATGTATTGTTTTACCTTTCACATCTAGAATTGATTTTTGTCTCTGGTGTGAAGGAGGTCCAGATTCATTTTTTTCACATGTAAAAAATGTCCAGTGAGACAGAATTATTTATTGAAAAGACCATATCTTTATCATCAATCAGTTGATGATCTATTTCTTGAATGTTTATGTTTTTTTAGGTCTATTATCTATTCTTGTGCCAGTATCATATTGTCTTGATTACTGTTGCTTTACAACAGGCCTTGATATGTAGTAATCAGCTATGCACTTTAAAATCACCTTAGCTATTCTTAGCCCTTTGCATTTCTACTTAAATTTCAGAATTTGACTTTCCAATATCCACAGGAAAAATCATGCTGGGATTTCTATTAGAATTTAGGATTGCATTAAATCTACAGTTCAGTTTAGGGAGAACTACCATTTTTTTCTTTTTTGAGACAATTTCTATTTTATTTTATTTTTAATATATTTTATTGATGTTTTACAGAGAGGAAAGGAGAGGGACAGAGTTAGAAACATCGATGAGACACAAACATCAATCAGCTGCCTTCTGCACACCCTCTACCGGAGGTGTGCCCGCAACCAAGGTACATGCCCTTGATTGGAATCGAACCTGGGACCCTTCAGTCTGCAGGCTGACGCTCTATTCACTGAGCCAAACCAGTTAGGGTGACAATTTCTATTTTAATAGTCACCTGTATAGTGTATTATGTGTTCATCATGCAAAGTCAAGTCTTCTTCTGTCACCATTTATCCCCCTTTATAGCCTTCTACCTATCCCCACTTCCCTTTCCCTCTAGTAATCCCCATACTCTTGTCTGTGTCTATGAGGTTGTTTTTTCCCTTTGCTTAATCCCTTCACCTTTTTCACTAGCCCTCTAACCCCCCTCTCTTCTGATAGCTGTGAGTCTGTTCTCTATGTCTATGAGTCTGTTTCTATTTTGTTTGCTAAGTATACTTCTGGAGATTTTTCCTGTTCTTTTATTTAGGGCATTTCTTTGTCTCCTTTTATCTGCCTCTTTGTTTTTGTTTTGTTTTTTCCTATGTATTAGTTAAATCTGCTATGACTTCAAGTCTTGGTAGGGTGGCCTGTGGAACCCAGTGGCACAGTCTCCTTGATCACCTGAGCTGTATGCTCCAGGAATGTCTCTTATGTGGGTTATGTGGTCCCCCTTTTTATACTTAACTAAGGACCCAGTGCACAAATTTGTGCACCTTGAAAGGAACTATGGGCCACGAGGCTGCGGTGGGCACAGGGGTGGGTCTCGGCCCATCCTCCACACCCCCGCCCGGCCCCTCCTGCCACAACCCCCGGTTCCCTCTCTGCTGGCAGCCCCACTCCTGCTGCCACTGTCCCCATGCACTGATGGCACTGGCCCCACTTGTACCCATTGACACCAGGGCCGGCACCATCAATGGGTGCAAGTGGCGGCTGCCAGCCTTGATCACCCCTCAGGAGCAGCGGGAGGTGGAGAAGCCCTGAGGGGCGATAGGGGCCAGCAGCCACTGCTCACACCCACTGATGGTATGGAGTGATCAGGGCCAGCACCAGGTGCCGGCAGTGGGTGTGAGCGGCGGCTCCTGCACCAGCAGCGGGTGTGAGCAGGGCCAGCACCAGCAGCAAGTGCTGGGAAGGACCACAGCTTGCAGGAGCAAAGAATTTTCAGTAACCACCAGAGGCTCGCCCCAGTGACAGCAACCAGCGTCCTGCCTTGGTCTGGCGCCCCACTCACCTGCTCCATCATTCCACCACGGCTGACACCCACCATGTTCCATGCTCTGCCACCTGCTTCAGATGCCTGGCATGTTCCGCATGCGCCCCCTAGTGGTTATCACACATCATAGTGACCAGTGTTTGGTTATTCGGTTGTTCAGTTGTTATGCTGTTTGTTCTATTTGCATATTAGCATTTTATATATATAGATGTCTTGATTGGCCAGTTCTTGTGCATAGTTGACCTTCAGCCTGGCTGACTGTGCGGGTTTGGGTGTATGAACTGCAGTACAGGTGCTGAACACATGAAGTGGAGTTCTTTTTGTTTTCACCTTCACTTTTTCATCTTTAATTAAGATGTTGTCAGCATTCAGTTTTCAGATATTCTTTTCTCAGACATTACTGTCCAGTGGTTGTTTAGTTGTTTTGTTTGTTTTTGGGGGGGGGTTGTAAATTTTTTGTTGTTGATAGTATTAGAGATGTCTCCTGTTTACCTCCCCTCTTCCAGCCCCTACCCACACACCTACAGATCTTCACCACCCTATTGCCCATGCCCATGGACTATGAATATAAGTATATAAGTTTTTTGATATATCTCTTCTCATCCCCCCATACACATATCGAGTTATGTAAGTCTGTCCCATGCCTCCATATTTCAGGTCTGTTCCATCCCTCCATGCTTTGGGTCTTATTTTACTGATCAATTCATTTTATTCATTAGATTCCACAAATAAGTGATATTATGTGATATTTGTCTTTCTCAGATTGGCTTATTTCACTTAGAGAATAATATTCTCCAGGTCCATCCATGATGTCCCAAAAGGTAAGAGATCTCTCTTTTTTACACCTGCATAGTATTCCATTGTGTAAATGTCCCACAGATTTTTTATCCATTCATCTCCTGATGGGCACTTGGGCTGATTCCAAATCTTAGCTATTGTAAATAATGCTGCTATGAATATAGGGGTGCATATATTCTTTTTAATTGGTGTTTCAGGATTTTTAGGATATATTCCCAGAAGTAGAATTGCTGGGTCAAACGGAAGTTCCACTTATAATTTTGTCAGGAAACTCCATACTGTTTCCCACAGGGACTGCACCAACCTGCCTTCCAACCAACAGTGAACCAGTGTTCCCTTTTGCCTGCATCCTCACCAGCACTTGTTTGTCAATTTTTTATGAAAGCCATTCTGACCCGTTTGAGGTGATATCTCACTATGATTTTAATTTGTATTTCTCTGATGATTAATGACTTTGACGATTTTTTCATATATCTTTTGACCATTTGTATGTCCTCTTTGAAGAAATGTCTATTTAGGACTTCTGCCCATTTTTTAATTGGATTGTTTGTCTTCCTTTTGTTGAGTTGCATGAATGCTTTATATATTTTGGATATTAACCATATATATATGGCAAATATGTTCTCTCATATAGTGGGATCCCTTCTCATTTTGACTGTGGTTTACTTTGATGTGCAGAAGCTTTTTATTGTGATGTAGTCCCATTTATTTATTTTCTCCTTCATTTCCTTTGCCCTAAGAGATGTATCAGCAAATATTCTGCTACGTGAGTTGTCTGAGATTTTACTGCTTATGTTTTCTTCTAAGATTTTTATGCTTTTATATATTACAGTAAGTCATTTATCCAATTTGAGTTTATTCTTGTGTATGGTGTAAGTTGGAGGTCTAGTTTCATCTTTTTGCATGTGTCTGCCCAGTTTTCCCAACACCGTTTATTGAAGAGGCTGTCCTTACTCCATTGTATGTTCTTGCCTCCTTTGTAAAATATTAATTTATTGTAATGGTTTCAATCAATTTTTGGAATTTCTATTCTGATCCATTTGTCTATATTCTTGTTCATATGCCAATACAAGGCTATTTTGGTTATAGTATCTTTGTTTTTTTTTTTTGTTTTTTTTTTGTTTGTTTTTGTTTTTGTTTTTTGTGTTTTTTTTTTAAAACAGGCAAATTTACATTGTATTTAAGGATACTAAAACATGTACTTTTATGATAACCAAACTCTAGTATTAACCATCCATATTTTCTTTTTTTTTTTTTTTTTTTTTGCTTAAAGTATTACAAAGGGTATTACATAAGTGTCCTTTTTTCCCCCCCACCCTTGACAAACCCCTACCCTCCCTTACCCCCCAGTGTCTTATGTCCATTAGTTATGCTTATATGCATGCATACAAGTCCTTCGGTTGATCTCTTACTCCCCTCCCTCCTGCCCCCCAACTCTCTCTGGCCTTCCCACTGCAGTTTGACAATCAGTTTGAGGCAGCTCTGCCTCTGTATCTATTATTGTTCAAAAGTTTGTAATGGTCTTTATTATCCATGAATGAGTGAGATCATGTGGTATTTTTCCTTCATTGACTGGCTTGTTTCACTTAGCATAATGCTCTCCAGTTCCATCCATGATGTTGCAAATTGGTTATAGTATCTTTGTAGTATAGTTTGGTATCTGGTATTGTGATCCCTCTAACTTCATTCTTCTTTCTTAAGATTGCTGCAGCTATTTGGAGTCTTTTAGGGTTCCATATACATTTTGGGAGTATTTGTTCTAGTTCTATAAAGTATGCCATTGTTTTTTTTTATTGTTTAAGCTATTACAAATAGTAGTACATATGTCTCTTCCCCTCCCCGCCCCACTGACCTCTGCCTGGCCTCCCCTCCCCCCTGGCACTTGCCCTCGTCCCTGTGCCCCCAGTGTCATGCGTCTGTTGGTTGTGCTTATATGCATGCATACAAGTCATTCGGTTGACCTCTTACACCCCCAACCCTCCCCTACCTTCCCACTATAGTTTGACAGTCTGTTCAATGCTTCTTTGCTTCTGTCTATTTTTGTTCAACAGTTTGTGATGTTCTTTATTATACATAAACTAGTAGTCCGGTGCATGAAATTTGTGCACATTGAAAGGGAATTAATTAGAGGAACGTAATTTGGACTCACTATCTAATATCAATATTATGTGACCGTGAGGCAGTCCGCGTTTCTGAAATTCAATGACATGAATTTTAGCTATTACTTTGCCAAAGAAATGGAATTTACAGATATCATTTAAAAGAGCATTCAACTTCATATTAAAACCTCTGGCTACCAAGTCAGGTCTGTTTTCAACTTTTTTCCAGCATTGTAAATTGTTTGCAATATCTGCACGTCATGGTTATGAATAAATTGGGCTTGCCATACCTTGTTACAATTGCGATAGCATCCTGATATCGCTGCTGCATATTTCTGGGACTACCCTCAGAAGATGATGGAAGTATTATCATCTTACCAATCGGCACATTGTCCTTTTCAGGTCTAGATTTGAGATAATCCATCAAACCGCTATATTTTTCAACTCTCAACTTAGATTGGTTTGCTTTGATGAAATTTATGTGATTGTTACCTCTGTGGGAGCAATACCTTTTGCTGCTGCTTCAGATTGGGCTTCCTTTTCTACCTCATGCAGCATCTTGTATGATTTTGTTAATTCATTGATTTCATGCATGAGGTTGTTGATGTTGATCATGAGTCTTTCTGAGCAGCCCTGGTTTTCTGGCATTGCTAATCTTTTACTTGTCACTTCGGCTGTATCCAAAATATAGAGTTGAGCAAACTTCTGAGAAACACCATCCGAAGGATGTAAAGTTCCAGTATGGTGATAAACTGTCCGAGTATTCTAAAACAGTATGGCCCATATCCTGATGGCGATGCAATATTTGCACCCATGGAAGCAAAAGCAAAAGAACTATTTATGGAACAAACATTTTCCACGAAATTTTTACTGTCTGAATCTTTGTTTGTCATTAATCTTTTTAAATACGCCCGATAATCTGGGAAATGTATATCATTTGGACAGACTTTCACTTTGCTACAACATCGAATAAATTTCCCATCGGGTGGTTTTTCATCCGAGAAATTTAGTGATAGGAAAAATTCACATCGAACAGTCATTCCACCACAACTATGTTTGAGGATTGCATCCTCATGTACTTCATTTTCGCTGAGAAGGCAGTTCCTACAGGTATTGATAGTATTTGTTGATGATTGTTCTCTGAACATATTCTGTCATCGCCACCACCTTCTTTCAACTTCAAAGGCACACTAGTCTTCAAACATTTTTCGTCGATAACGCCAGTGTTTTTTGGCATCAGAGCAGCATTTTTCCAGTAGCTGGTGTTCAGATATATCCTGTCACAGGTGCCGCCTTCTTTAAAGATCAGAAGCACGCTGCTCTGCAGACACTTTCTGTTGATAATGCCAGCATCTTTCGGCTGCAGAGCTACGTTGTATCAACAGTGGTTCTTTTAACATAGTCCCACCTCTCTACTGTTGCGGTCTGAGATGCAGGTGAATGAGAGCCCTGTCAATCAGGCCACTGAGAGCTGTCTGACCAATGGCTGATTCCGGCTGATTCTGTTGGGGTGGGACTTCCTCCTCCCTGCTGTCAGTTTCCACAGCTGTGATGAGGAAGCTAGGGTGACAGATGGAGCCGCGCCTTCCAAGCTGCCCTCTCTCTCTTGCTCTGCTCTATTTCCAGCAGTGTCCTACTCTGCCAAGTCCTCCAAACCTCCCGCTCTTCGCCGGTAAAGTCCCAGGACTCCACAAGCATGGATAGGCACAGGCAGCCGCACCTCAATGACCAGTAGGAGCCCGCAGTTGCCATCACCTCCTTGGGCGCTTGACACCTGCATATGCAAATTAACCTCCATCTTTGTTGGATAACCTGCATAATCACTCGGATTGGCTGGTGGGCGTGGCTTGTGGGTGTGGCTTGTGGGCATGGCTTAGCATAGCAGAGGGATGGCTAATTTGCATGTTTGTCTTTTATTATATAGCACTAGAGGCCCGGTGCACAAAAATTTGTGCACTGGGGGGGGCGTCCCTCAGCCCGGCCTGTGTACTCCTGCAGTCTGGGACCCCTCAGAGGATGTCCACCTGCTGGCTTAGGCCCGCTCCCAGGGAGATTGGGCCAAAAATGGCAGTCAGACATCCCTCTGGCAGCCCAGGACCCCTCGTGGGATGTCCACTTGCCAGCGGGGAGCAGGCCTAAGCTGCAATTGGGCATCCTTAGTGCTGCTGAGGAGGCAGGAGAGGCTCCCACCACCACCGCTGTACTGGCAGCCATCAGCCTGGCTTGTGGTTGAGCAGAGCTCCCCCTGTGGGAGCACACTGACCACCAGGGGGCAGCTCCTGCATTGAGCGTCAGCCCCTTGGTGGTCAGTGTGTGTCATATTGACCAGTCATTCCCAGTCGTTCTGCTGTTAGGGTCAATTTGCATATTATCCTTTTATTATATAGGATAGAGGCTTGGTGCATGGGTCGGGGCTGGCTGGTTTGCCCTGAAGGGTATCTCGGATAAGGGTGGGGGTCCCGCTGGGGTGCCTGGCCAGCTTGGGTGAGGGGCTGAGGGCTGTTTTCAGATTGGCCACACCCCCTCAGGGTGGGGGTCCCCACTGGAGTGCCTGGCCAGCCTGGGTGAGTGGCTAATGGCTGTTTGAAGGCTGGCCAAGCCCCCCAGCAGGAACCCTCACCCCATGAGGGTGTGGCCATCCTGGGTGAAGGGCTGATGGCTGTTTGCAGGCTGCCCACAGCCTCTTCAGGGTGAGGGTCTGCACTGGGGTGCCTAGCCAGCCTGGGTGAGGGGCTGAGGGCTGTTTTCAAGCTGGACACACCCGCTTCAGGGTAGGGATCCCCGCTGGGGTGCCTGGCCAGCCTGGGTGAGTGGCTGATGGCTGTTTGCAGGCTGGCCAAGACGCCCAGCGGGGACCCTCACCCCATGAGGGTGAGGTCAGCCTGGGTGAGGGGCTGATGGCTGTTTGCAGGTTGGACACGGCCCCCAGCCACCCAAGCTCCCAGTGGAGGCTGGCTGGAATTAGGTATCTGGGATTTATTTATCTTCTATAATTGAAACTTTGTTGCCTTGAGCGGAGTCCACAGCCGGCCAGGACAGGCAGAAATCTTGGCTTCCTCCATCGCCGGGACAACCAAGCCTCCTGCTTGCTACAGCTCCGTGGCTGCCGGCACCATCTTGGTTGGGTTAATTTGCATATAGTAGCTCTGATTGGCTGGTGGGCGTGGCTTGGGCCTAGTGGAAGTGCGGTCAATTTGCATGTTTCTCTGTTATTAGATTAGATGAACGAGATCATGTGCTATTTATCTTTCACTGACTGGCTTATTCACTTAGCATAATGCTCTCTAGATCCATCCATGCTGTTGCAATGGTAAGAATTCCTTCTTTTTACAGCAGCATAGTATTCCATTGTGTAGATGTACCACAGATTTCTAATCCATTCATCTGTTGATGGGTATTTAGGCTGTTTCCAAATCTTAGCTATTGTAAATTGTGCTGCTATGAACATAGGGGTGTATATATATTCTTTCTGATTGGTGTTCTTGTTTTCTTGGGATATACGTATTCCTAGAAATGGTATTACCGGGTCAAATGGCAGTACTATTTTTAACTTTTGAGGAAATGCCATAGTGTTTTCAACAGTGGCTGCACCAGTCTGCCTTACCACTAGCAGTGAACGAGGGTTCCTTTTTCTCCACATCCTCTCCTGCATTTGTCATTTGTTGATTTGTTGATGATAGCCGTTCTGACAGGTGTGAGATGGTACCTCATTGTTGTTTTGATTTGCAACTCTCGGATGATTAGTGACTTTGAGCATGTTTTCATATGTTTCATGGCTTTCTGAATGTCCTCTTTTGAAAAGTGCCTATTTAGGTCCTTTGACCATTTTTTTATTGGATTGTTTATCTTCCTTTTGTTAAGTTGTATGAGTTCCTTATAAATTTTGGAGATTAAACCCTTATTGGAGATAAGTTCCTTATAAATTTTGGAGATTAAACCCTTATTGGAGATAACATTGCCAATATGTTCTCCCATGCAGTGGGCTTTCTTGTTGTTTTGTTGATGGTTTCTTTTGCTATGCAAAAGCTTTTTATTTTGAAATAGTCTCATGTGTTTATTTTATCTTTTGTTTCCCTTGCTCTAGGAGCTGTATTGGTATAGATATTGCTATGCCTTGGTTGAGGTCACATCCCCAGTAGGGAGTGTGCAGGAGGCAGCTGATCGATGTTTCTCTCTCATCAATGTTTCTAACTCTGTATCTCTCTCCCTTCCTGTCTGTAAAAAATCAACAAAATATATTTTTAAAATAATTAATAATAAAAGAGATATTGCTATGCCAAAGTCTGCTATTTTGTTGCTTATGGCTTCTTCTAAGATTTTTATGGTTTCCCATCTTATGTTTAAGTCCTTTATCCATTTTGAGTTTATTTTTGTGTATGGTGTAAGTTGGTGGCCTAGTTTCATTTTTTTGCAAGTAACTGTCCAGTTTTCTCAACACCATTTATTTAAAAGACTGTCTTGTCTCCATTCTATGCTCTTGACCCCTTTGTCAAATATTAATTGAGCATACTGACTTGTGTCGATCTCTGGGTTCTCTGTTCTGTTCCACTGGTCTATATGTCTGTTTTTGTGCCAGTACCAGGCAGTTTTGAGAACAGTGGCTTTGTAGTATAGCTTGATATCTGGTATTGTGATCCCTCCAACATTCTTCTTCTTTCTCAAGATTGCTGCAGCTATTCAGGGTCTTTTTTAATTCCAGATGAATTTTTGGAGAATTTGTTCTAGGTCTTTTAAGTATGCTGTTGGCATTTTAATGGGGATTGTGGTGAATTTACAGATTGCTTTGGGTATTATGGACATTTTAATGATGTTGATTCTACCAATCCATGAACATGGTATATTCTTCCATTTGTTCATGTCTTCCTCTATTCTTTTTTTGCCATCCTGAAATTTTCTGAGTACAGGTCCTCTGTCTCCTTGGTTAAGTTTATTCCTAGGTTTCTTAATTTTCTTGTTGCAATGGTAAATGGGATTGCTTTTATAATTTCTCTTGCTGTGAGTTCACTATTGGTGTATAGAAAAGCCATAGATTTCTGGGTGTTAATTTTGTATCCTGCTATATTGCTTAATTCATTTAATAAGTCTAGTAGTTTTTTGATGGAGTCTTTGGGGTTTGCTATGTACAATATCATGTCATCTGCAAATAAGGGCAGCTTTACTTCTTCTTTTCCATTTTGGATGCCTTTTATTTCTTCTTCTTGTCTGATTGCAATGGATAGTACTTCCTGTACTATATCGAACTGGAGTGGTGAGAGTGGGAATCCCTGTCTTGTTCCTATTCTTAGGGGAAATGGTTTTAGTTTTTGCCCTTTGAGTATGGTGGGTTTATCATATGGGGCTTTTATTATGTTGAGGTATGATCCTTCTATTCTCACCTTGCTGAGAGTTTTTATCAAGAAAGGGTGTTGGATTTTGTCAACTGCTTTTTCTTCATCAGTGGATATGATTATATGGTTTTTATCTCTAAGATTGTTTATGTGGTCTATCACATTTCTTGCATCCCCGGAATAAATTCCACTTGGTCATGGTGTGTGATCTTTCTAATGTATTGCTGGAATCAATTTGCTAGAATTTTGTTGAGGATTTTGGCATCTGAGTTCCTGAGGGATATTGGCCTGTAATTCTCTTTCTTTGCATTGTCTTTATCTGGTTTTTGGGTTAGGGTAACTCTGGATTTGTAGAAAGAGCTTGGAAGTGCTCCTTCCTCATGAATTTTTTTGAATAGTCTGTGGAAGATAGGTTTCATTTCTTCTTTGAATGTTTTATAAAACTCCCCTGTGAAGCGATCTGGTCCAAGGCTTTTGTTTGGTGGAAGTTTTTTTATTACTGCTTCAAATTCTTTCATAGTTATCGGACTATTCAGATTTTTTTATTCCTCCTGGTTGAGTTTTGGAAGGTAGTATATTTTTAGGAATATGTTCATTTCTTTTAGGTTGACCAGTTTGTTGGAGTAGAGTTGCACATATTATTTTTTTTTTACGATTCTTTGTATTTCTTTGGGGTCTGTTGTTATTTCACCTCTTTCTTTTCTGATTTTGTTTATTTGGGTCCTCTTTCTTTGCTTCTTGGTGAGCCTGGCTAGAGGTTCATCAATCTTGTTTATCCTTTCAAAGAACCAGCTCTTGGTTTCATTGATCTTTTGTGTTTTTATTTATTTATTTTATTTTATATTTTTTTGTCTCTACGTCATTTATACAAAATCAACATCCAGAAATCACTGGCATTTTTACATTTGATCTTTATTATTTGATCTTTATTATTTCCTTCCTTCTGATCACACTCAGCTTTTCTTGTTGCTCTCTTTCTAATTCTTCAAGTTGCAGAGTTAGATGGTTTATTACCAGTTTTTCTTGTTTTTTTGAGGTAGGCTTGTAGAGCTATGAACTTCCCTCTCAGGACTGCTTTCACTGTGTCCCAAAGATTTTGGATTGTTGTGTTTTCATTGTCGTTTATTTCCAGGGTGTGTTTTATTTCTTCTTTGATTTCTTTGGTAACCCATTCATTGTTTAATAGTGTGCTATTCAGCCTCCAAGTGTTTGAATTTTTGTGATTGATTTTATTGTATTTGATTTCTAATTTTATGCCATGTGATCTGAGAAGATGCTTGATATAATTTTAATACTCTTGAATTTGGAGAGACTTTACCTGTGATCCAATGTGTGCTCTATCTTTGAAAGTGTCCTATGTGCACTTGAGAAGAATGTATATTCTGTAGTTTTGGAGTGGAATGTTCTAAAGATGTCAATTAAGTACATCTGATTTAGTGAGTCATTTAAGATTGTTGTTTCTTTGCTAATTTTTTGTCTAGAGGGTTTATCCAGTGATATTAATGGGGTACTAAATTCTCCTGTTATGATTGTGTTGCTGTCAATTTCTCCCCTGATTCAAGAAGTTTTTTTATGCATTTGGGTGCTCCTGCATTGGGTACATAAATGTTTACCAGACTTATATCCTCTTGTTGTATCGATCCCTTTAGAATTATGAAATGGCCTTTATTGTTTCTTGTTATGGTCTTCACCTTGAGGTCTATTTTGTCAGATATAAGTATTGCTATCCCAGCTTTCCTTAAATTACCATTTGCCTGATAAATATTTTTCCATACCTTCACTTTCAGTCTGTGTAAGTCCCTTGTTCTGAGGTGGGTCTCCTGTAGACAGCATATAGTATATAGATCATGTTTTCTTATCCTTTCACTCACTTGATGTCCTTTGATTGGAGCATTTAATCCATTTACATTTAATGGTATTATTGATAGATAATTGTTTGTTGCCATTTCTGTACTTTATGCCTGTGTTCCTTCCTCCCTTTCTATTTCTTCTTTTTACAGCATTCCTTTTAGCATTTCTTCCAATCCATCAACAGGGTATATATATTTCCATTTTTTAGTATTTTCATCTATTCTTTTCTCAATGTCCTATCGTTTTCCAAGTAGAGGTCTTTTATTTCCTTGGTTAAGTTTATTCTTAGGTATCTTAATTTTTTGTTGTTGCAATGGTAAATGGAATTTTATTTTTAGTTCCTCTTTCCGAGAGTTCATTATTCGTGTGTAAAAATGCCAATGATTTCTGGATATTGATTTTGTATCTTGCTACCTTGCCAAATTCATTTATTAAGTCTAGCAATTCCTGGTGGAGCGTTTAGGGTTTTCTATGTACAATATCATTGCATCTGCGAATGATGAGAGTTTCACTTCCTCCTTTTCAATTTGAATGCCTTTCATCTATTCTTGTCTGATTGCTGTGGCTAGGACTTGCAGTACTATGTTGATTAGGTGTGTTGAAAGTGTACATCCTTCTCTTGATCCTGTTCTTAAGGGAAACACTTTCAAATTTTGCCCATTGAGCATTATGTTGCAGGGTTGTCATATATGGTTTTTATTTATTTTTTTAAATTTATTTTCCCTTTATTGATTAAGATATTACAAATGTGTCCTTATCCCCCCAATGTCCTCTCATCCCCGCAAACCTGCCCTCACCCTCACCCCCTGTTGTTCACATACAACGCTTATGTTTATATGCATGCATAAAAGTCCCTTGGTTGATCTCTCCCCCTCACTATCACCCTCTCCTACCTTCCCTCTGAGTTTTGAGCATCTGATCAAGGCTTCTCTGTCTCTACATCTGTTTTTGTTCATCAGTTTATGTTGTTCATTATAATCCACAAATGAGTGTGAGCATGTGATATTTATCTTTCTCTGACTGACTTATTTCACTTAGCATAATGCTCTCCACTCCATCCATGCTGTTGCCAATGGTAGGAGTTCCTTCCTTTTTAGAGCAGCATAGTATTCCATTGTGTAGATGTGTCAAAGTTTTCTTAATCCATTCATCTGCTGATGGGCACTTAGGCTGTTTCCAGATCTTAGCTATGATGAATTGTGCTGCTATGAACATAGGGGTGCATATATCCTTTCTAATTGGTGTTTCTAGTTTCTTGGGATATATTCCTAGAAGTAGGATCACTAGGTCAAATTGGAGTTCCATTTTTAGTTTTTTGAGAAAACTCCATACTGTCTTCCATAGTGGCTACACCAGTTTGCATTCCCACCAGCAGTGAACGTGGATTCCTTTTTCTCCACATCCTAACCAGCATTTGTCATTTGTAGATTTGTTGATGATAGCCATTCTGACAGATGTGAGATGGTACCTCATTGTCGTTTTAATTTGCATCTCTCAGATGATTAGTGACTTTGAGCATGTTTTCATATGTCTCTCAGCCTTATGTATGTGCTCTTTCAAAAAGTGTCTTTTTAGGTCCATTGTCCATTTTTTGATTGGGTTGTTTATCTTCCTTTTGTTAAGTTGCATGAGTTCCCTGTAAATGTTGGAGATTAAACCTTTATCAGAGATATCATTGGTAAATATGTTCTCCCATGGAGTGGGTTTTCTTGTTGTTTTGTTGATGGTTTCTTTTGTTGTTCAGAACCTTTTTATTTTGACATATTCCCATGTTTTTATTTTCCCTTTAGTTTCCATTGCCCTAGGAGCTGTGTCAGTGAAGAAATTCCTTTGGCATATATCTGAGATTTTGCTACCTGTGGATTCCTCTAATATTATTATGGTTTCCCGTCTTACGTTTAAGTCCTTTATCCATTTTGAGTTTATTTTTGTGTATGGTGTAAGTTGGTGGTCTAGTTTCATTTTTTGCATGTGTCTGACCAAATTACCCAGCACCATTTATTGAAGAGACTGTCTTGACTCCATTGTATGTTCTTGCCTCCCTTGTCAAATATTAATTGAGCATAGTGGTTTGGGTTGATTTCTGGGTTCTCTATTCTATTCCATTGGTCTATATGTCTGTTCTTGTGCCAGTACCAGGCAGTTTTGAGAACAGTGGCTTTGTAATACAGCTTGATATCTTGTATTGAGATCCCTCTTACTTTTTTTCTTCTTTCTTAGGATTGCAGCAGTTATTCGGTTTTTTGTTGTTATTTTCCAGATGAATTTTTGGAGAGTTCTTTCTAGATCTATGAAATATGCTGTTAGTATTTTAATGGGGAGTGCATTGAATCTATAGATTGCTTTGGGTAGTATGGACATGTTGATGATGTTGATTCTATCAATCCATGAGCACCCTATGTTCTTCCATCTGTTTATGTCTTCAGCTATCTCTTTTTTCAATGTCCTGTAGTTTTTTTGTGTAGAGGTCTTTTACCTCCTTAGTTAAGTTTATTCCTAGGTATCTTAATTCTTTTGGTGCAATGGTAAATGGGATTTTTTTTAAATTTCTCTTTCTGTAAGTTCACTATTGGCATATAAAAATGCCATAGATTTCTTGGCTTTAATTTTTTATCCTGCTACATTGCCAAATTCATTTATTAGGTCTAATAATTTTTTGATGGAGTCTTTATGGTTTTCTAAGTACAGTATCATGTCATCTGTGAATCATGACTATTTTACTTCTTCTTTTCCAATTTGGATGCCTTTTATTTCTTCTTCTTGTCTAATTGCTTTGGCTAGCACTTCCAGTACTATGTCAAACAGGAGTGGTGAAAGTGGGCATCCCTGACTTTTCACTGTTCTTAAGGGAAATGGTTTTAATTTTTGCCCATTGGGTATGTGTTGGCTGTAGGTTTGTCATATAAAGCTTTTATTATGTTGAAGTATGATCCCTCCATCCCCACTTTGCTGAGAGTTTTTATCAAGAAAAGGTGTTGGACTTTGTCAAATGCCTTTTCTGCATCAATCGATATGATTATGTGATTTTTGTCTCTCAAATTGTTTATGTGATATATCACTTTTATTGATTTGCAGATATTGTACCAGCCTTGCATTCCTTGAATAAATCCCACTTGGTCATGGTGTATGATCTTTCTAATGTAATAATGAATCCAGTGTGCTAGAATTTGGTTGAGGATTTTAGCATCTATGTTCATCAGGGATATTGGCCTGTAATTCTCTTTCTTTGTGTTGTCTTTATCTGGTTTCGGGATTAGGGTAATGCTGGCTTCATGGAAAGAGCTTGGAACTGTGCCTACCTCTTAAATTTTTTGGAATAGTCTGAGAAGGATTGGCTTTAGTTCTTCTTTGAATGTTCAGTAAAACTCCCCTATGAAGCCATCTGGTCCAGGTCTTTTGTTTCCTGGAAACTTTTTGATTACTGTTTCAATTTCATCAGTAGTTATTGGCCTATTCAGGTTTTCTTATTCTTCCTGATTGAGTTTTGGAAGCTTGTATTTTTCTAGGAATGTGTCCATTTCATCGAAGTTGTCCAGTTTGTTGGAGTGGAGTTGTTTGTAGTATTTTTTGACATTCCTTTGTATATCAGTAGGGTCTGTTGTTATGGCACCTCTTTCATTTCTGATTTTGTTTATTTGGGTCCTTTCTCTTTGTTTCTTGGTGAGCCTGGTGAAAGGTTCCTCAATTGTGTTAATCCTTTCAAAGAACCAGCTCTTAGGTTCATTGATCTTTTTGATTGTTTTTTAGGTCTCTATGTCATTTATTTCTGCTCTGATCTTTATTATTTCCTTCCTTCTGGATACTGTGGGCTTTTCTTGTTGCCTTCTTTCTAACTCTCTGAGTTGTAGGGTTAGATCATTTATTACCAGTTTTTCTTGTTTTTTTGAGGTAGGCCTGTAGAGCTATGAACTTCCCTCTCAGGACTGCTTTCATTGTGTCCCATAGATTTTGGATTGTTGTGTTTTCATTGTCATTTGTTTCTTGGATGCTTCTTCTTTGATCTCTCTGGTAACCCAGGCATTGTATAGTAGCAAGCTATTTAGCCTCCAAGTGCTTGATTTTTTTTCAGTGTTTTTATTGTAGTTGATTTCTAGTTTTATGCCATTGTGATATGAGAAGATGCTTGTTGTGATTTCTATTCTCTTGAATTTGAAGAGACTTTTCCTGTGTCCTAATATATGGTCTATCTTTGAAAATGCCCCATGTGCACTGGAGAAGAATATATTTTGGTCACTTTGGGGTGAAATATTCTGAAGATGTCAATTAAGTCCATCTGATCTAGTGAGTCATTTAGGATTGCTGTTTCTTTGCTGATTTTTTGTTTAGAGGATTTATCCAGTGTTGTCAGTGGGGTATTAATGTCCCCTACTATGACTGTAGTGCTATCGATCTCTTCCTTGATATCTTTCAGAAGTTGTTTTATGTATTTGAGTGCTCCTGAATTGGGTGCATATATGTTTACCAGAGTTATATCTTCTTGTTGAATTGCTCCCTTTAGTATTATGTAGTGGCCTTCCTTGTCTCTTGTTATGGCCTTTACTTTGAGGTCTATTTGTCAAAAATAAGTATTGCAACCCCAGCTTTTTTCTCATTTCCATTTGCCTGAAAGATGTTTTTCCATCCCTTCACTCTCAGTCTGTGTGAATCCCTTGTTCTGAGGTGGGTCTCTTGGAGACAGCAAATATATGGGTCATGTTTTCTTATCCATTAAGCTACCCTGTGTCTTTTGATTGGAGCATTTAATCCATTTACATTTAATGATAATATTGGAAAGTACTTGTTTGTGGTCATTTTTATTTTTAATGTTTGTGTTTCTTCTTGTCTTTCTGTTTCTTCTTTCTACAGCAATCCCTTTATCATTTCTTGCATTGCTGGCTTGGTGGTAATAAACTCTCTTAGCCCTTTTTTGACTATGAAGCTCCTGATTCCACCTTCAATTTTGAATTATAGCCTTGCTGGGTATAGTATTCTTGGATTCATGCCCTTGCTTTGCATCACTTTGTATATTTCATTCCATTCCCTCCTTGCCTGGTGTGTTTCTGTTGAGAAGTCAGCTGATATTCTAAGAGGAGATCCCTTGTAGGTAACTTTCTGTCTCTCTGGCCCCCTTTAAGATTCTTACTTTGTCTTTGGTGTTTGCCACTTTAATTATGATGTGTCTTGGTGTTGGTCTTTTGGGGTTCATTTTGTTTGGCACTCTATGTGCTTCTTGAGCTTGTGTAGTCTTTTTCTTGCCAGCATCAGAGAAGTTTTCCGTCATTATTTCTTCAAACAGGTTTTCTATTCCTTGCTTCTCCTCCTCTCCTTCTGGTACCCCTATTAAGTGAATGTGGTTTCATTTTGCATTGTCCCAAAACTCCCTTAGGCTCTCCGCCTGCTTTTTACGTGTTTTTTTTTTCCAGTTGTTCCTATGTTTGTGTGTTTTTTCGTACCTTGTCTTCTAATTCGCTGATGCAGTCCTCAGACTCTTCTAGTCTGCTGTTTAAGCCTTCTATTTTGTTCTTTATTGCAGCTATGTCGTTCGTCATCTCCTCTTGGTTCCTTTTCATGTTGGTGACATTCTCATTCAGCTCCTTATAATTATCATTGAGTTGTGTGTATTTGTCATCCAGCCGTTTGAGCATCCTTATAACCGTTACTGTGAATTCTTTCTCTGATAAGTTAGTAGCCTTAATTTCATTTAACTCCCTTTCTGGTGATTGCTCTTTTTCTTTCATTTGTGGGTTGCTTTTTTGTCTTCCCATGTTTTGCTGTAATGTTTTGATTGTAGCTCTGATTGCTTTGCTACCCAGATTCTTTTGGGTATGGTGCTACTGGTGTGACCTCTTAGGTCTCCTGGGCTTGGTAGTCTAGTGTAGCTCCCTACTTGAACTATTTGGGTTCTCTTGATGTAGGCCTGTGAGCTGGAAAGGCGCAACTGAGGTGTCTAGAAGTCAGCAGCCATGGAGGGGGGTGTCCCAATTTTTGCTGTCTTGTGCCCTTGGTTGAAATCACACGTGCCCAGCGGGGACTCACAGTGGCACCCAGGAACCGTCTGTTGGGGAGTGGGGCTCAGGAGGCCTACGTTCTGGAAAGGCGTGACTGTGGTGTCCAGAGTTCTGTAGTTGTGGGGTGGGCAGACTCAACTTTTGCTGCTGCCTCTGTGGTTGGATACACGCAATCCCAGCTGCAGTCTACAGAGGCACCTGTGGTGTGTTTGCCAGCAGGGTGTACTGACACACTCTGAAGGGCCCTGGCACTGAAGCCACTGGATTGCAGTGTCTGTGAGCAGGTATCCCAAAAGAGGGAATTCAGCATTTCTACAGCCCAGCAGTGTACCTGTTTGTTTAAGTGGGTGTCCAGCAGGGCTCATAGCAGGGCCCCAGGGCTGCTTGTGGAGCAGTGGTCTTGGGAGACCTGCATGCTGGAAAAGCATGCAACTGTAGTGTCCAGAGTTCTGCAGCTGTGAGGTTAGGAAACCCAGTTTTTGCTGATGCACCTGTGGTGGATAGGTGCACATTCCCAGTGGTGGCACACAGGAGCACCTGCAGTGAGTTTGCTAAAGCAGGCGCACTGAAGCACTCTGAAGGGCCCTGGCATGCTTAATCCATGTGTCTTTGGGCAGGTATCCAGGATGGGTGAATTGAAAATTTCTACTGCCCAGGGGAGTGCATCTCTATTTGTCCAAGATCAGACCCAGAGGAGGCTCATTGCGGCTTCCCAAAGTGCCCTGTGGATAGATGGGCTTAGGGGGAATGAGCAACTGCAGCAGTGCCTTTGCCAGGCACACTGAGCTCTGATGCACTCTGAGGGACTCTGGCGCTGAAGGGCCCTGGCGCTTACGTTGCGCAGCTGGGTGTTTGTGCGCAGTTATTCAGGCAGAGGGAATTCATAATTTCTACTGGGGGGCAGTGCGCCTGTGTCTGTACAAAATCACACCCAGCTGGGGCTCACAATGACTCCCAAGAGAAGTCTATGGAGTGGTGTGCCTCGGAGACCTGCATGCTGGAGACAGGCGAATGTGATGTAGGAGGCCTGCTGCTGGGGAGGGGGAGCTGCACTTACTGCTGCGGGCACGGTGCTCCTTTGGGGGTGGAGATCCCAGGGTCTGCGAGTCTGTGGGTGTGGCAGCAGGATTTTGGCTGGAGTGGCTGCCGGGTCGCGGGCAGTATCCCAGGCCTGTCTGGGTGGTGGTGCTGATGAGTTCCTAGAAGAGGCCGCTCTCCCCTTCAAGATGGTGTGGGCTCCGTGCCCAGAGTCCCGCAGTCTGGGGAGTGCCCGCAGTGGTGGTAGTCTCTCCCTGTCCCAGAGAGCCTGGTCTGCCAGCCTCTGCTGCTCCTGCCGGATTTAATTGTCCCTCACTCACTCACACACACAACACACACATCCACACACTCTCTTTTCATCCCTTCACTCACTCAGGTCCTATCCCTCACCTCTGTCCTGCCAGCCGCCATCTTTTTCCCCCATATATGATCTTTATTATGTTGAGATAGGATTCCTCCATTCTCACGTTCCTGAGAGATTTTATCAAAAAAAGTTGCCAGATTTTGTCAAATGCTTTTCATGCATCTATTGATACAATCATTTGATTTTTAACTTTCAATTTGTTTATGTGATATATCACATTATTGATTTGTGAATATTGTGCTAGCCTGGCATGTCTGGAATAAAGCCTACTTTGTCATAGCTTATGATCCTTTTAACATATTGCTGGGTCCAATTTGCTAATATTTTGTTGAGGATTTCAGCATCTGAGCTCATTAGAGATATTGGCCTGTAATTTTCTTTATTTGTAGTGTCCTTATCTGGTTTTGGAAGTAGGGTAATGCAAGATTCGTAAAAAGAGATTGGAAGTGTTCTTCCTCTTGAACTTTTTGGAAAAGTTTGAGGAGAATAAGTATTAGTTCTTTAAATGTTTGGTAAAAAATCTCCTGTAAATCCATTAGGTCCAAGACTTTTGTTTGTTGTGATTTTTTTATTATTACTGCTTCAATTTTATTATTTGTTATTTGCCTACTCAGGTTTTCTAAATCTTCTTGTTTGAGTTTTGGAAGATTGTATGTTTCTATGAATTTGTCCATTTCTCCCAGGTTATCTTATTTGTTGGCATATAGTTCATAGTATTTGCTTATAATCCTTTTTATTTCTCTGGTGTCCTTTGTTATATCACCACTTTCATTTCTGATTTTATATATTTGGGTCTTCTCTCTTTGTTTCTTGATGAGCCTAGTTGGGTGTTCACCAATCTTGTTTATCCTTTCAAAGAACAAACTCTTGGATTCATTGATCTTTTGTACTTTTTTTATCCTCTATGTCATTTATTTCCGCTCTGTTCTTTAATATTTCCATCCTTCTACTTCCTCTGAGTTTTTCTTGTTGTTCTCTTTCTAATTAATTTTGTTGTAAGGTTAGATAGTTTATTAGTGGTTTCTGTTTGTTTGTTTGTTTGTTTCTAGAGATAGGCCTGTAATGCTATGAACTTCACTCTCAGAACTGCTTTCACTGTGTCTCATAGATTTGCATGGTTTTGTGTTCATTTTCATTTGTTTCCAGGAAGCTTTTAATTTTTGCTTGACCTCATTAGGAACCCATTAACTGTTTAATAATAGACTAATTTGCCACCATGTATTTGAGTGTTTTTGAGTTTTTTTAATTGTAGTTGATTTCTAACTTCATGCCATTGTGATGCGAGAAGATGCTTGGTATTATATCAATCTTCTTGAATTTGTATAGACTTGTTTTGTGTCCTAACATGTGGTCTATCTTTGATGTTGTTCCATGTGGGCTTGAGAAGAATGTATATTCTATTGCTTTAGGGTGAAGTGTTCTGTAAATATTAGTTAGATTCATCTAAGCTAGTGTGTCTTTTAAGGCCTCTGTTTTCTCTTTGACTTTTTGTCTGAAAGCACTGTACAGTGATGTCAGTGGGGTGTTGAAGTCCCCTACTATGACTGTACTGCTGTCAATTTCTCCCTTAAAGTCCATTAAGAGGTATTTTTTGTTTTTGTTTGTTTGTTTTATCAACTTGAGTGCTCCTATATTGGTTGCATATATGTTTGCAAGGGCTGTATTTCTTGTTGAATCATTCCATTTAGTATTATGTAGTGGCTTTATTTGTCTCTTGTTATGGCCTTTGTTTTGAAGTTTATTTTGTCAGACATGAGTATTGCTACCCAAGCTTTCTTTTTCCTTTCCATTTGCATAGAATATATTTTTCCATCTCTTCATTCTCAGTTTGTGTGTATCTTTTGTTCTGAGGTGGGTCTCTTGTAGACAGCATATATATGGGTCATGTTTTCTTATCCATTCAGTCACCCTATGTCTCTTGACTAGAGCATTTAATCCATTTATACTTAAGTTTATTATTGATAGAAATTTATTTATTGTTCTTTTCTCTTTTTTAGCATAAATATTTTTAAATCTTTATTGTTGAGATTTTTACAGATGTCCCTCTTTCCCTCCCCCATTACCCCCTCCACCTGGTTCCCACCCTGCCTCAGGCCTTCACCACCCTATTATCTGTGTCTATAGGAAATGCATATATGCATATAAGATTTTGTTTAATGCCTCCACCCCCTTTCCTCTGAGAATCGTCGGTTTGTTCCATTTCCAGGCCTCTGATTCTATTTGATTCACTAGTTTATTCTGTTCATTAGATTTTTTTATCCATTTATTTTTATTTTCAGATTCAATCGTTGATAGGTATGTATTTGTTGCCATTTTGTTGTTCATATTTTTTATCTTTTTAATTTTATTCTTCCTCTTCTTAAAGAATAGCCTTCAACATTTCATATAATACTGGTTTGGTGGTGATGAACTCCTTTACCTTTTTCTTGTCTGTGAAGCACTTTATCTGACATTCAATTGTAAATGGGAGCTTTGTTGGGTAGCGTAATCTTGGTAGGCGGTCCTTGCCATTTATCACTTTGAATATTTCTTCCATTCCCTTCTGGCCTACATAGTTTCTGTTGGGAAATCAGCTGACAGTCCTATGGGCATTCCCTTGTAGGTAACTAACTGTGCTTTTCTCTTACTGCTTTTAAGATTCTCTTTTTGTCTTTAGCCATTGGCATTTTAATTATGCTGTGCTTTGTTGTGGTCCTCTTTGGGTTCCTCTTGTTTGGGACTCTCTGTGCATCCTGGACTTATGAGTCTATTTCTTTCACCAGGTAGGGGAAGTTTTCTGTTATTTTTTCTTAAAATAGGTTTTCAATATCTTGCTCTCTCTCTTTTTCTGGCACCCCCCATAATGAGAATGTTGGTGCACTTAAAGTTGTCCCAGAGGCTCCTTACACCATCTTCATATTTTTGGATTCTTTTTTTCTTTTTGCTCTTCTGGTTAGGTGTTTTTTGCTTTCTCATATTTAAAATTGTTGATTTGATTCTCAGAATCCACTACTTTACTGTTGAATCTCTGTATATTATTTTTTATTTCAGTCAGTGTATGCTTAATTTCTGACTGGTCCTTTTCCATTTTGGGAAGTGTCTATAAGATTCTTGAGTAACCTTATCACCATGGTATGGAACTCTATATCCAGTAGTTTGTTTCTTCCATTCCTTTCATTTGTGACATGTGCCTTTTTCTCTGCATTTTTGCTGCTTCCCTGTGTTTATTTTTATGTATTGGGTAGAGATGCTATGTCCCTTGAGTTGGAAGAGTGACATTGTATAGTTCTATAGGGCCCAGTGGCTCAGCCTCCCCAGTCACCTGAGCTGGGAGCTCTAGGTACACTCATTTTGGGGCTGTGATCACAGTCTTGTAGTAGTTGAGACTTGGTTGCTGTTGGTGTCACTAGGAGGAATTGACATCTAGGCCAATTGGCTGTGAGAATCAGCTTTAACTACAGTAGGAGAGCTGCTGTGCAGGAGATACCCCTATGAAGCAGGACTTGCTTCAGTGGGGCTTTGGTGTTCACTAAGTCTGCCCTTTGAGTGTATCACTTATGGATGTGTAGAGTTGTAATCTGGTATGATCTGATACTGACCACTGGGTACACTGGCTCTTGGGTCTCTAGGGAGGTGCAAAGTCAGCCACTGTCTGGTGCCACCCAGTAGGAGCTACAGAGACATCTGCAGATTCTTCCTCTTTGTATTGGGATTGGAAGTGCCCAGATAAGGCCCAGCAATTAAGGTAGGCAGGCCAGTGCTGGTGTTGGGTCTTGGGCCTTTTATTGATAGGTTTGGGGCTCCCTGACCCAGCTACAGCTTACTTGAGAGATTTCAGCCTAAGCAAGAACAGGCCATTTATATGCAAAAACCACTACACACAGCTTGGATGGAGTCGTAAATTGGATGAGGCAGGATCTTAGGGAATCTTCAGGGTGGAGCAAAGAGAAATGGCCGCCAGTCAGTCCTGAAACCTGGGAGGTCCCAGCATAGGAACAATGATGATCCCTGTGAGCACCTCTGTCTGGGAGAAAGCCACCTCTGAGTCTCTGCCCCAATGCCAAACAATCCAGTTCTTCATCTGTGTCTGTGTTCCCCAGAGCTTCACCGTGGTGCTAGAACTCAGAAGAAGCATGACCTTGTAAGTTCAGTGTGGTTCTGGCCTTTGAAGAGGAACATCTGGGTCTCCAGCAGCCTCTGTGTCACTGAGCCCCAATCAGCACTGGTTTTTACAGCCTGTAGTTATGGGGACTACTTTTCCCATCTCTGGGAGCCTGGGCTGGGGATCTGCTGTGGGGCTAGGCCCCCTTGCTCCTCACAGACAGCCTCTGCAAGAGGATCTCCATCCCGATTAAAAAAGTGGCACATGTGGGTGTTGGACCAGTCCATTCCATACCTCTGCACCTCCAGTCTCAGTTTCATCTTTACTTTAGTTGTAGAATTCCCATTCAGCCAGCTTTCCATCAGTTCTCGATGATGGTTATTTTGTATTTTAGTTGTAATTTTGATGTTCTGGTGGGAGGCAATGAATACAAGTGTTTACCTATGCCACCATCTTCCTAGATTCTGTTATTTTCTTTATGCCTATGATCCTCTCTCTCTTTCTCATTTTATTCTTCTTCTTAAAGTGGCCCCTTTAACATTTCTTGCATTGAAGGTTTAGTGAAAATATACTCCTTTAACCTTTTCTTTTGTCTGGAAAGCTTTTTAAACCACCTTCAATTGTAATGATAGCTTTGCTAGATACAGTAGTTTTGAGTTTATGTCCTTGCTTTTCATTACTTTGATTACTTCATGTCACTCCCTTCTGGCCTGAAGTGTTTATATTGAAAAGTTAGCTGACATTCTAATGGGAAATTCTTTGTAGGTAATTTTCTGACACCCTCTTTTGCTGCCTTTAATATTCTTTCTTTGTCTTTAACATTTGTCATTTTGTCTAGGTGTGGCTCTCTTTGGGTTCATCTGGATTGGGACTCTTTGTGCCTCTTGAACTTGTGTGACATTTTTCTTCACTTGGTTGGGGAAGTTTTCTGTCATTATTTCATTAAACAGGCTTCAGTTCCTTGCTCACCTCCTTCCCCTCCTGATATTCCTATAATGTGTATGTTGTTATGTTTCATGTTGTCCCAGAGCTGCCTTAAGCTACGTTCCTGTTTTTCAATTATTTTTTTACTTGCTGTTCTAATTGAGTATTTATTTTTACCTTTTCTTCCAAATCTCTGATTCTATCCTCTGTTTCATGCAATCTTTTTATATATTTTTAAAATTTATTTCAGAAAGGAAGGAGAAGGAGAATTAGAAACATCAATAATGAGAATAATTGATCAGCCACCTCCTGCATGCCCCACACTGGGGATTGAGCCCACAACACAGGCATGTGCCCTGACCAGGAATCGAACTTTGTCCTCCTGGTTCATAGGTTGATGCTCAACTACTGACCTACGCTGGAAAGGCCAGTCTACTTCTAATACCTTCCAGATTGTTTTGATGTCAGATATAAAATACTTTATATTTGTCTGATTATTGTCCATGGCCTCTATTTCCTTTTACGTGCTATTGTAATTTGCACTAATTTCCTTAAGCATCTTTACAACCATTGCATTGAACTCTATGTCTGATAGCTTGCTTGCCTCCATATTATTTAGTTCTTTTTCTGTAGATTCCTTCTTTTCATTCATTTGGGGACTGTTTCTTTCTCTCCCCATTTTAGTTGTCTCTCTGTGTTTGCTTCTATATATTAGATAGAACTGTTATGCCTCTTTGTTCACCTGAGCCGAATGTTCTAAGAATACCCCTTGTGTACATTATTTGGGCTCTCCTATTGTAACTGGGACTTGATTGTTGATGTCCCATTCATGAGAGGGATCTCCCCTTCAACTTGCTGGTAGTAAGATTCAACACCAACATCGTCTTTCCAGCTATTCCACAGGTGCTGACAGAACAGAATAAGATACAACAGGACCCCCAAAAATAGCACAAAAATCAAGCTACTCAATACAACAACAATAGGAAAAACTAAGAAGGAAGATGAAGAGAAAGCAATCAAAGAAAAAATAAAAATACTAAAAAAACACACAACAAAGATCTAGAGGAGACATAAGAAAAAGGGAGAAAGAGGAAGATGAACAATGGCTGTATGGAAGCAAGAAGGAAGATGAAAAAAACTAGTATAGGAGGAAAAAAGAACAGAAAATCAGTGAAATAAAAATAATGAATTTAAAATGTAGTGACAATGGATATAAGGTATAGATCAGTTATGGCGAACCTTTTGAGCTCGGCATGTCAGCATTTTGAAAAACCCTAACTTAACTCTGGTGCTGTGTCACATATAGAAATTTTTTGATATTTGCAACCATAGTAAAACAAAGATTTAAATTTTTGATATTTATTTTATATATTTAAATGCCATTTAACAAAGAAAAACCAACCAAAAAAATGAGTTCGTGTGTCACCTCTGACACTTGTGTCATAGGTTCGCCATCACTGGTATAGATAGAAAATGTGAATTGGAAAAAAATAAAAAGAGAGAAAACCAAAATGAAATAAGGAAAATTAATAATAAGAATAGACAAAAGTAGAATAAAATCAAATGAAAAAGAGTAATTAGAGAGAAGAAAGAAAAAAAAGTAGAAAACAAACAAACAAAAATATCCATTCTCACACACACACACACACACACACACACACGCACACACACACACACACCAAAAAAACAAAACTGCACATAGCACATAATCACATACTCAAAAACCTTTGGGTCCACTATTTGTAGAGCTCACTGGATTTTGCTATGATGTTGTAAAATCTGGTCCCTTGGTATGTCTATCCTTGGTCCCCTGAAGGTTTTCTGCAGGTCAGTGTGAGTTACTGTCCCTTCCTAGCCCTGAGCTACCTGATTGAGGTTCAAGGAGTTGAAGCCCTTAGTAGTTCAGTGAGTGGGGACTCATTAGCCCAGAGGGTGGGACTGTCTCAAATCTCATGCCTTGATTGTGTCTGTTCTAAAGTGTACTCCTTTCCCCCATAGAGGTGGGATTTCCTGGTCTTGACTGGGATGGTTTGACCAAACACGTATTGGGGGTGGTGCCAGTGGCTTGTAGGGGGGTGGGGGCAGGCCCTTCTTCTCCTAATGCCTTAGCTCTGTCTGGTTTGCTGGCACTTCCTCTCTGTCATCTGCAGGGGCTCAGATTTCCTGCTCTGGGGTGTTCCCCCTTGTTTCAGGTCACTGCAGGTTGGGTCAGAAGCAGCTGTTTTGCTGGTGGGAAAGAGGAGACCTCCCCTGAATTCCAGGTGGGCAGGGCTGATCTCCTTCCTAGACCTACTGTCCAGCCCCCTTCCTGCTCACCTGCACAGTTTCCTCCAAGAAATAGAAGGTCCCCTTTGTGGGCACAGCCTTCTGTCAAGAATGACTTTGTAAACCTTTCAAGTTGTCACACACTTGAAGCTGGAGCTGTGCCCAGGGAGTGACCATAGCATGGGGTCCCGCTGCTGTTCCCTTAGGTGCACTGTCGGGTGTTATCTGTTTCAGTAGAGCGCAGGCTCTCTCTGCTGCTGCTGCTGCTGCTGCTGCTGCTGCTGCTGCTGCTGCTGTTTACCAGGTGCGCAGATCACAGTTTGTGTCATTGGGGTGCATGGGATCTGGGGCAGGGGTGCAGGGTTCAGTCCCCTACAGCGGCTAGTCTGAATGGTGGCAAGGCTGAGCACCTATCTGCTGCTGTTCCTCACAGCCTCCTCCCAAGGAGGACATTGTAAACCCTTCAAGATGGCCTGGTCTCTGAACCAGAGCTGAGCCTGGGGAGTGCTTGTGGCTGTAGCAGGGGCTTTTTGGCCAGGAGAGCCCAAACTGCCTGCCCCCAAGGTTCCCGCTTGATCTTACTGTCCCTGACACACACATACACACACACACACACACTTGCACACATCCACACACTTGCCCTCTGAATCCTTTACTTACTCACTCCCTTCCTCATTCTAGTCCTGCTGGCCACCATGTTCCAATCCCTGGAAGTGGAATTTTTTTTCAGTAGGTTCTAGTGTCTGCCAAGATCTTCCTTTGGATACGCTGCTTGTGAGGCCAATTGGATCCTGCTCTGATGTTGTCTGAAACTGGCCACTGGGTGTGTTGTTTCTGGGCCTCTTGGGAGGGACTGTGGTTCAGGTCAATGTCAGATGCTGCCTGTAACTGGCCCTGAGCAACCTGTTTGGAGTTACAAAGCAATCCAATTTCTGGCTGCCTCTGCTGTGCTTGAGTGTGCTTGGAGAAGTCCAAGCTGCGCACCAAGGTCATCTTTTATCAGCACCAGTCTCGGGAGTAGGTCAGCAAAAGTCCCAAGGCTCCCCAAGATCCACCCAATATCAGCCTCTACCTGCTTGTACCATTGGCTTCTTGTTAGGATCATTCACTGAAAGTGCCTCTGGTGGTTCTCAAATTGCATGAGGTAGATTCTCAGTGAGTCAACTGGTAGGGGTCAGCTGTGTTCACCAAATTAATACAGGGTCAAACTAGGTAACAGTGCTCAGTCTGATGACACTCAGCAAATGTCCCAGGGTATACCAAGTCTAGCTGCCATCCCCTGGGCACTTGCACAACTTTGTGGTGGGGCAGGTCTCCGGTATAATCAGGGTGAGGCAAGCTGAGTTCATCAGGCCCAAAGAGACCACAATTTGGCCATGTGAAGGGAAGGCTCTGTACTGGTCAGGCATTCTAGGGAAAAATGGCCCCCATCCTAGAGCTACAGAACTTAGTTCAGATTCTGCCAGGACCCCAATATCAGTAGGGTAGGGCTGCTGGAAGTCAGGAGAACAGGGCTAATGGACCTCCTGTGAGAGGGAGGTGCCAGTCAGACTCTGGGGAATGTTGAGGGGAGTGACCCTTGCCCCTGAGCCACACAACTCAGTCACTGACACCCCTTGAGTCTTCCCAGAACTCTACACCTTAGCCCAGGCAGCTGACTCCTCTGCAAGGCACAAGTTCCACAGGGTTGGGCTATAGTGTGGAGCAATTGCATTCCCTCAGGGTGATGCTGTATGGATTGGAGTGCTCCACCCAAGATGGCATCTCTGGTGAGTGAGAGGAACAAAGCACAAGTTTCCTGTCTGAAACTCTTCAGCTCTCTCCTCAAAACCACAAACCTCAGTCTCTCCTCACATGACTCTAGTCCCCTTTGCCCTCCTTCTATGGGAGCCCAGGGTGAGTTGCTGTTAACGGATTTTGTGTGTTGGCCCTTTAAGAGGGCATCTGTGTCTCTAGTGAACTCTGTTCTACCTTGCTGGTCAGAATCCCAACTAATTTTCACAGCCAGATGTTATGTGAGCACCTCTTCCCAGCTATGGTGTTGTGGGCTTGGCAGCCTAGCTTTGGGTAGAGACCCCACACTCTCAAGGGAACCTTTACAGCAAAATTATCCCTCCAGAATCTCAGCCATCACCCTGGGTGCTGGGCAAACCCTGTTCCTGTCTTCATCCTTCCTTTGTCTCAACATGGCTTCTTCTGTAAATCCTTGGCTGTAAGACTTCTCTTCAGTTAGTCTTCAGTTGGTTATTCAGTTTGATTGCTCTGTATTTTAGTTGTAATTCCAGTTTGGTTCTGAGAGGATGTGCGGGTAACATCTACTTACTTCGCCACCATCTTGGATCTTGTAGATCATTGATTGTTATTTATTTAATTATCAAACTTGGTTGTTGGTATATTTATTTAATTGAATAATATGCTAATTTGTAATTCAACAAATTAAAATAGATGAGCCATTAAGAAGACTGAGGCAGATGGGTATATACTGATAGAAAAAAATCTTCAAATGTATTGATAAATGAAAAATATCAAAGCACAATGCAAGTGTAGATTATTCTAAGATTTGTGCTTAAAAGAGGTGAAAGAGAGAGAAATTGATCACCAGTTACAGGAAATAAGTTATTTTAAGTGCTTAAGACCAAGTTTATTCCAACTTCAAAAATATAGCCCCTTCTCAATGACTGGTTCAAATTAGATGGTAAGTAAGTGCTTATGTGTGCTATGACTATCATCTCTATGATGTAATTTAGGCATTCATAACTAAAGTAAAAATAGTCATACACAAAATTAATAAATATTTTTTACAAATTCTTTTTTAATGAGTTCTGAAATTTTAAGCCAGCAAAGTACTGAAACAGTAAGAAAAGGATTTAATAAACTGCATCATACCCCCTTACTAAAATATTGTGTAACTATTAAAAATTAGTTTTAAAGACTACGTAGTAATAAATAAAATATTAAGGTAGGGAGAAGGGAAGATGGCTGCCAACGGGAAAGCAGACTGCAAGATAGTGTGTGAGTGAGAGAACGAAAGGAGAGGGTGTGGACATACAGAGAGTATAAATTTGTGGGTGAACAATAGCTATATTCCAGGGAACTGTTGGAGACTGCCAGATCGGGATCCCCTAACCAGGCAGCCTCCACTGCTGCTGAAATCTCTCCCAGAGTGGCAGGCTCTGCCGTGGAAACTTCTCCATCTTGAAGGGGAGTGTGGCTGTTATTGGAAGAGTATACATCCCGGGACCTTGCAACCACAGCACCCAGGGACCAGCTATGAACCCAAAAACACCAGATCTCAAGCAGCACGAATACATGGACTCAGATGAGCCCTGCTCCTCCTCAGGAAAAGGTCAGATTTTGCCTAGGTAAAGGTGAGGTTTGTAATCCAGGTTGGAGAGAGGTACACATTTGGGGGAAGTCTACGTCCCACAAAGCCATGCAGAGCTGGATGGTGGAGATTGCGAGTTCACACACTTACTCTGGCTCTTTTTTTTTTTTCTCTTTAAATCCTTGCTTTTGATTACTAAACCTAATACATAGGATCGCCCAATTGGGGACACTCATAGAGACTGCAGGGGAAAGTTGTTTTTGTGGAACCTGGGGATCAGAGCAGGGAGTAACAATCAGGGAACCAGCTCTGGGGCAGTCGATTCTCCCAAACCAGTATTAAGTGTGACAGGGAAAACAAAACCTAAATACTGGCTAGAGAGGACTTATAGCCCCGGAGGTCAATCCAGAAACACTGTCACCCAGGGCTCAATCACAAATTGACTCTTCTGTGAACACAAATAAAGGCAGTCTGGGAAACAAAGAAATACGGCCTGCTTTAAAATCAGGACTGTGGTTTACAGCACGGAGGAGCAGTGTATTGCAGGGAACTTCAATACTCTCCTAAACACCTGACAGGAAAAAGGTGTGCCAAACAGAAGAGTAGAGGAAGTGAAAGACCTTCACTACTGCACATTTTTATTTTTTCACCTTTTACTTAAGAAACTAATTTTTTTCTTTTTTCTCACTTGATTTTACCTTTTTAATTATTTTTTTTAATTAAATCTTTATTGTTCAGATTATTACATTTGTTCCTCTTTTTTCCCCTCATAACTCCCCTCATTCCAGCTCCCACCCCACCCTCCACCCTCACTCCCCACCCACTGTGTTCATCCATAGGTGCATGATTTTTGTCCAGTCACTTCCCGCATCTCCCACACCCCTTTTTCCCCCAAGAATAGTCAGTCTATTCCCTTTCTATGTCCCTGATTCTATTATAATCACCAGTTCATTCTGTACATCAGGTTATTTATTCACTTGATTCTTAGATTCATTTGTTGATAGATGCATGTTTGTTGTTCATAATTTGTATCTTTACCTTTTTCTTCTTCTTCCTCTTCTTAAAGGATACCTTTCAGCATTTCATATAATACTGGTTTGGCGGTGATGAACTCCTTTAGCTTTTCCTTATCTGTGAAGCTCTTTATCTTACCTTCAATTCTGAATGATAGCTTTGCTGGATAAAGTAATCTTGGTTGTAGGTTCTTGGTATTCAGCACTTTGAATATTTCTTGCCATTCCCTTCTGGCCTGCAAAGTTTCTGTTGAGAAATCAGCTGACAGTCATATGGGTATTCCCTTGTAGGTAATTGAGCCTCTTTCTCTTGCTGCTTTTAAGATTTTCTCTTTGTCTTTTGCTCTTGGCATTTTAATGATGATGTGTCTTGGTGTGGTCCTCTTTGGATTCCTTTTGTTTGGGGTTCTCTGCGCTTCTTGGACCTGTAAGTCCATTTCTTTCACCAGGTGGGGGAAGTTTTCTGCCATTATTTCTTGAAATAGGTTTTCAATATCTTGCTGTCTCTCATCTTCTGGCACTCCAATGACTCTGATATTAGACCGCTTAAAGCTGTCCCAGAGGCTCCTTACACTATCTTCACACTTTCGGATTCTTTTTTCATTTTGCTTTTCCAATTGGGTGTTTTTTGTCAAATCTTTGGTTTGATTATTGTACTCCTCTGGTCTGCTATTGGGTATAATAGTCTTTATTTCAGTCCGTGTATGCTTACTTTCTAATTTCTTTATCGTAGCATCGAGGGTCTCATTAGTTTTCGTGAGGCTCTGCACAAATTTATGGCAAGCCCTCAAAATTGCGATTCTTAGCTCCATATCCTCCATTTCTGTCATGTTTTTTTGTCTCCGCATCTTTTATGCTTTCTTGGTGCACCCCCTTGTGGTCTCTGTGCGCAGTCTTGTTCTAGCCAAGCCTTAATTGTTGTAGTTAACACTAGAGGGATTTGACCCTCAGGCCGACTGGCTATAGGAATCAGCTGTATGGAAAACATCTGCCTTCTGGGGAGGCGCTAATCCAGCCTTTGCCTGAGGCGATCGGCAAATGGCTGTGCGCAGGCTTTGGGCGGGGCGGGATCAACAGGGCGGGCGGAGGGAGCAGTTATGGCCACGCTCAGTCCCGTTCCCAGAGGCTCTGCTTCTCAGAACCCCGGCAGCCGCTGCAAACCTCGGAGAGAAAGCTGCCCTCAGGTTCCAACTGATGCCGGATAATCCCGCTTCTCCCTTTTGAGTCTGGGTCCCTAGAGACTCGCCCGGATCTGGAGCCCAGAGTCTGAGACTCACTCCCAACTGAAAACGACAACCGCGCCCTCAGCCACCAGCCCGCTTTCGCGCGCACCTCGGTACCTTTGTATTTTCCACACTGCGCCGCCTCTGAGCCTGGATTTGCTGTTCTCTTTCCTTCTAGTTGTAGAGTCTCTCTTCAGCCAGCCTTCCTGTGGTTCTGGGTGATGTCCGTTCAGTCTTTTAGTTGTATTTTTGAAATGGTTGTTTGCGGCAGCGGTCTCCGGTGTTTACCTACGTCGCCATCTTGGTCGACCCTCTACCTTTTTAATTATTATATTTTTATTTTCAATTAGTATTATTGCTACTACTATTGTAACCTTTTTTAAAGTGTCATTTTATTTTTTCTTTATTTTATTTTGGGAATAATGTTCTCCATTCTATTTTCATTTTTCCTTTAGCATCTTATTACTCTATCTCAAATTTACCTTTATGCCAACACTCCATCCCTCATGTTTCCCCTTTTGTTGTCCTGTGCTCTTACTCTATTCCTGCTTTAGATTTTCCCATTTCCTTCTTTTTACCACCTGTTAAAATTTTAAGAACTGGCTTAAAATTTCAGAACTCATTAAAATTCATCCTACTTATAAATCTAATTTCTGATCCCCTGCTCCAAGTCCATACACACCTCTCTCTTTGCCTTCTTCACTATCAAAAATTGTTTCCCCCTTTTTTTCTATTGTTGTTATTGGGGGGGGGGGGTTGTACTATATTTTTTGTTTTATTTTGATTTGTTTTGCCTTGCTTTCTCTCTGTCCTATTGTTCTTGTTTGCTTGATTGTTGATAGATTGGTTTTGGTTGTATTGCTTGTTTGTGAGATTGTTTCCTTTTTTTGTTTTGCTTTTGTCTTCATTTTTTGCTTCTGTTTTTCCTCTCCTGGCTTGTTATTAGTTGTTGTTTGTAGTTTGCATTCATCTCTGGGTGTTTTTTTTGTTTGCATTTTTTGATATTAGTTGTTGTTCTACTGGAGTTTTCTTCCCATATAAATAGTTGTTCCCACCTTCTTCTTTATTCTCTTTCTTCTCTCACTTACTTTTTTTCCTTTTCTTAATATCATTTTTGTACTTTTCTTTTCCTTTTCTTATCCTCCAATTCTTTTTTCTCGGGTGGTCACCTTTATTTGGGGTTATTAGTGTCATGAATACATTTGTGTTCAGTGCATTGTGTGTTGTGCCTTGTTGTGTTGTATTTTATGCCTTTAAATCCACGCAGGAGAGAGAGAGCTACATAACCAGACACCTAGAAAAGAGAGATCATGGGGAGACAAAGAAACAGCCCACAAATGAAAGAAAAGGAGGCTTCATCAGAAAAGGAAGTAAAAGAAAAGGAGGCAAGCAATAGGTCAGAGAAAGAATTCAGAAACATGGACATAACCTGGCTGAAAAGAATGGAAGACAAATTCAACAATATGTGTAAGAACCAAGAGGAAATGAAGAAGAACCAAGAAGAAATGAAAAATGACATTGCTGCTATAAAGACCTCAATAGAAAGCATCAACAGTAGACTAGAAGAAGCAGAGGACCACATCAGTGAGTTGGAAGACAAAGTAGGAAAAAATACCCAAGCAGAGCAGCATCTAAAAAAAAACCTTAAAAAAAAGGAGGAGAGCCTAAGGGAACTTTGGGACAACACAAAACAAAACAACATCCACATAATATGGGTGCCAGAGGGAGAGGAAACTGAGCAAGGAATAGACAACTTGTTTGAAGAAAACTTCCCTGATATAGGGAAGAAAAAACTCTCACAAATCCAAGAAGCTCACAGAGTCCCAAACAAAATGAACCCCAAAAGAACGATGCCAAGGCACATTATAATTAAATTGGCAAACACCTATGACAAAGTAAAAATCTTAAAAGCGGCCAGAGAGAGACAGAAAGTTACCTACAAAGGATCCCCCATCAGACTAGCGACTGATTTATCAACAGAAACACATCAGGCAGGAAGGGAATGGAATGAAATATACAAAGTCATGCAAAGGAAGGGTCTGAATCCAAGAATACTGTACCCAGCGAGGCTAATAATCAAAACTGAGGGTGAAATCAGAAGCTTCACAGACAAAAAAAAAAAAAGAACTAAGGGGTTTATTACCACCAAACTAGCAATGCAAGAAATGCTAAAGGGTCCGCTGTAAAAAGAAAAAATAGGATATGAAGAAGGAACACAGGCGTAAAGAATGAAAATGGTGACAAACAAGTACCTTCAATAATAACTTTAAATGTTAATGCATTAAATGCCCCAATCAAAAGACATAGGGTAGCTGAGTGGATAAGAAAACATGACCCATATATCTGCTGTCTACAAGAAACCAACCTCAGAAAAAAAGACTCACACAGACTGACAGTGAAGGGATGGAAAAAGATTTTTCAGGTGAATGGAAATGAAAAAAAAACTGGGGTAGCAATACTTATATCTGACAAATTAGATCTCAAAGTGAAGGACATAACAAGAGATAAGGAAGGCCACTTCATAATACTAAAGGGAGCAATCCAACAAGAAAATATCACTCTGGTAAACATTTACGCACCCAGTACAGGAGCACCCAAATACATAAAAAAAACTTTTGGAGGATATCAAGAGAGATTGATAGCAATACAGTCATAGTAGGGGACTTTAATATCCCACTATCACTGTTGGACAAATGCTCTAAAGTTTACAAAAAATCAGCAAAGAAACATCAATCCTAAATGATGCACTAGATCAGATGGAATTAATTGACATCTTCAGAACATTTCACCCCAAAGCCACAGAATATACATGCTTCTCAAGTGCCCATGGGTCATTTTCAAAGATAGACCATATATTGGGTAACAGGCAAAGTCTCTTCAAACTCAAGAAGATAGATATCATATCAAGCACCATCTCAGACCACAATGGCATAAAACTAGAAATCAACTTCAATAAAAACAATGAAAAAAATCCAACACCTGGAGGCTAAATAGCATGCTATTAAACAATGACTGCATTATGAGAGAGATAAAAGAAGAAATAAAAAGCATCATGGCAACAAATGACAATGAAAACACAACAATCCAAAATCTATGGGACACCGTGAAAGCAGACATGAGAGGGAAGTTCATAGCTCTATAGGCCTGCCGCAAAAAAACAAGAAACAATGGTAATAAATTATCTAACCCTACAACTCAAAGAGTTAGAAAGAGAGCAACAAGAAAAGCCCAGCATAAGCAGAAGGATGGAAATAATAATGATCAGAGTGGAGAGAAATAACATAGAGACCAAAAAAAAAAAAAAGATCAACAAAACCAAGATCTCATTCTTTGAAAAGATAAACAAGATTGATGAACCTCTAACCAGGCTCACCAAGAAGCAAAGAGAGAAGACCCAAATAAACAAAATCAGAAATGAAAGAACTGAAATAACAACCGATCCCACAAAAATACAAATGATTATGAAAAAATACTGTGAACAACTCTATTCCAACAAAATGGACAAACTAATAATATGGACATATTCTTAGAAAAATACAAGCTCTCAAAACTCAACCAAGAAGAGTGAAAAACATAAATAGGTTGATAACTACCGAATAAATTGAAACAGTGATCAAAAACCTTCCAGCAAACGAAAGTCCTGGTCCGTATGGCTTTACAGGGGAGTTCTACCAAGTATTCAAAGGAGAATTAAAACCTATCCTACTCAGACTATTCCAAAAAATTCAATAGGAAGGCACACTTTCAAGCTGTTTCTATGAAGCCAGCATTACCCTAATCCCAAAACCATAAAAAGACCCCACAAAAAAAGAGAACTACAGGATAATATCCTTGATGAACATAGATGCTAAAATCCTCAACAAAATCCTAGCAAATCAGATTCAGAAATACATTAGAAAGATCATACACCATGACCAAGTATGATTTATTCCAGGGATGCAAGGATGGTTCAATATCCACAAATCAATAAATGTGATGCATCCCATAAACAAACTGAGAGACAAAAATCACATAATCATGTCACTTGAGGCAGATAAAGCATTTGACAAAATCCAAAACCCTTTCTAGATAAAAACTTTCAGCAGAGTGGGAATAGAGGGATCATACCTCAACATAATAAAAGCCCTATATGACAAACTTACAGCCAACATCATAGTCAATGGGCAAAAACTAAATCCATTTCCCCTAAGAATGGGAACAAGAAAAGGATGCCCACTTTTACCACTCTTGTTCATCATAGTACTATAAGTACTAGCCATAGCGATCAGACAAGAAGAAAAAATAAAAGGCATCCAAATTGGAAAAGAAGAAGTGAAACTGTCCTTATTTACAGATGACATGATATTATACATAGAAAACCCCAAAGACTCCATCAAAAAACTACTAGACCTAATAAATAAATTTGGCAATGTAGCAGGATACAAAATTAACACCCAGAAATCTATGGCCTTTTTATACACCAATAATGAACTCACAGAAAGAGAAAAGAAAAAAAAAATCCCATTTACCATTGTGCAAAAAATTAAGATATTCAGGAATAAACTTAACCACATAAGTAAAAGACCTGTACTCGGAAAATTACAGGACATTGTAAAAAGAGATAGAGGAAGACATAAACAAATGGAAGAACGTACCATATTCATGGATTGGTAGAATCAACATCATTAAAATGTCCATACTACCCAAAGCAATCTATAGATTCAATGCAATACCTATTAAAATACCAATGACATATTTCAAAAATCTAGAAAAAAATCTCCAAAAATACATCTGGAATAAGAAAAAGACTCCAAATAGCCACAACGATCCTGAGAAAGAAGAACAAAGTTGGAGGGATCACAATACCAGACATCAAACTATATTACCAAGCCACGGTTCTCAAAACTGCCTGGTACTGGCACAAGAACAGACATATAAACCAATGGAACAGAATAGAGAACATAGAAATTGACCCAAGCCATTATACTCAATTAATATTCAACAAAGGAGGCAAGAGCACACAATGGAGTCAAAACAGCCTCCTTAATAAATGGAACTGGGAAATTTGTCAGACACATGCAAAAAAATGAAAATAGATCACCAACTTACACCATACACAAAAGCAAACTCAAAATGGCTAAAGGACTTGAATGTAAGACGGGAAACCATAAAAATCCTACAAGACTCCATAGGCAGCAAAATTGCAGACATATGTCATAGCAATATCTTTACCGATACTGCTCCTAGGGCAATGGAAACCAAAAAGAAAATAAAAACATGGGACTTCATCAAAATAAAAATCTTCTGCACAGCAAAAGAAACCATCAACAAAACAACAAGAAAGCCCACTGCATGGGAGAACATATATGCCAATGTTATCTCCGATAAGGGTTTAATCTCCAACATTTACAGGGAATTCATACAACTCAACAAAAGGAAGATAAACAATCCAATCAAAAAATCGGCAAAGAACCTAAATAGAATCTCTTTGAAAGAGGACACTCAGAAAGCCAAGAGACACATGAAAACATGCTCAAAGTCACTAATCTTCCAAAAGATGCAAATCAAAATTACAATGAGGAACCACTTCACACCTGTTAGAACGGCTATCATCAACAAATCAACAAATGACAAGTGCTGGAGAGGATGCAGAGAAAAAGGAACCCTCCTTCACTGCTGGTGGGAATGAAGACTGGTGCAGCCATTGTGGAAAACATTATGGCGTTTCCTCAAAAATTTAAAAATGGAACTGCCATTTGACCCAGTAATACCACTTCTAGGAATATATCCCAAGAAAACAGAAACACCAATCAGAAAGGATATATGCACCATGTCCATAGCAGCACAATTTACAATAGCCAAGATTTGGAAATAGTCTTAATGCCCATCGACAGATGAGTGGATTAGAAAACTATGGTACATCTACATAATGGAATACTACACTGCTATAAAAAAGAAGGAATTCTTACCATTTGCAGCAGCATGGATGGAACTAGAGAGCATTATGCTAAGTGAAATAAGCCAGGAAGTGAAAGTAAAACACCACATGATCTCACTCATTTATGGATAATAAAGAACATTAAAACCTGATGAACAAAAAGATAGATACAGAGGCAGAGACGCATCGAACAGACTGTCAAATTACAGTGGGAAGCCTGGGGAGTATTGGGGTGGGAGGAGGTAAGAGATCCACCGAAGGACTTGTATGCATGCATATAAGCATAACCAATGGACACAAGACATTGGGGGGCCGAGGGGTGAGGGCTTGTGCCGGTGGGTAGTGGAGGCCAGGGGAAGGTCAATGGGGAAAAAAAGGAGACATATTTACTGCTATCTGTAATATTTTAAAGAATAAAATAAAAAGAAATAAAATAAAATACTAAGTAAGGAACTTAAATGAAAAATGAAGTATCCAAAAATGTGTACATATATATTGACTAGAAGATAGTGACAAGAATTTTCATAGCAACATTATTTGTAATCACCAAAACCTACTTATGTGTTCATTCTACTATTGATAGAAAAGAGAAATGTCCTATGGCACCATCACATTTTTATTGTAATAATTTTCATAAGAAATATTTAATTGCCAACCTTTCAAGCACAAAATAATTAGAAATCATTTCAATTGGTATTCATATGGAATAATAATAACAGCCATTTAAAAAGTCTTAAAACTGTCATAATACTTAAAAACTGCAATACAATTACACAACATAGTTTGAGCACACATCTGTTGTCTGCAGTGGAGGAAGGGACATGTCAGCACATAATATAGGTGTGTCTTTTCCCAGTAATTCATGCAGAGGTCTTTGCTACACTCTAGAAAACAGTACTTCAATTAGAGAGCAGCCTTTAGCATCAGACTTGAGTTGAGCCACCAACTGCCAGAACCTATCTGAAATAGCAGGGAAAGTGATATGGAAAGCCCTGGTTAGGGACAGTGCCAGCAAACAATGGGGAAGATATCTACAGAACAACAGGACCCAGAGATGGCACTCAGAGCCACAGGAAAAGAGGCTGAGAGCTGCTAAATTGGTATAATGGTTGCACCAAGGTGAATGCATAAAAGTAACAAATCATGATATCTCATTATAGTGTCAGCCCTCAATCAGCATGACTGACTGACACAAGCTAAAAATGAAACCAATTTTAAAAATCACCATTGCCGACAGTTTGGAAGACCAAGATGGCGGCATAGGTAAACACCGGAAACTGCTGCCGCAAACAACCACTTCAAAAATACAACTAAAAGACTGAACGGACATCACCCAGAACCACAGGAAGGCTGGCTGAGGAGAGACTCTTCAACTAGAAGGAAAGAGAACAGCATACCGAGGCTCAGAGGAGGCGCAGTGTGGAAAATACAAAGGTGCGGAGGTGCGCGCGCAGGGCGGGCTGGTGGCTGAGGGCGCGGCTGTCGTTTTCAGTTGGGAGTGAGTCTCAGACTCTGGGCTACAGATCCAGGCGAGTCTCTAGAGACTCAGACTCAGACGGGAGAAGTGGGATTGTCCGGCATCAGTTGGAATCTGAGGGCAGCTTTCTCTCCGAGGTTTGCAGCGGCTGCCGGGGTTCTGAGTAGCAGAGCCTCTGGGAACAGGACTGAGAGCAGCCATAACTGCTCCCTCTGCCCGCCCTGTTGAGCCCGCCCCGGCCAAGCTCTGCGCAGAGCCATTTGCCGGATCGCCTCAGGCAAAGGCTAGATTAGCACCTCCCCAGAGGACAGAAGTTTTCCCACAGCTGCTTCTCACAGCCAGTCGGCCTGGTGGTCAAATCCCTCTAGTATTAACTACAACAATCAAGGCTTAACTAGAACAAGACTGCGCACAAAGACCACAAGGGGGTGCACCAAGAAAGCATAAAAAAATGCGGTGACAAAAAAACATGACAGAAATGGAGGATATAGACCTAAAAAACGCAATTTTGAGGGCTTGCAATAAACTTGAGGAGAGCCTCACAAAAACTAATGAGACCCTCGATGCTATGATAAAGAAACAACTAGAAATTAAGCATAAACGGACTGAAATAAAGAATATTATACCCAATAGCAGACCAGAGGAGCACAAGAATCAAGTCAAAGATTTGAAATGCGAAGAAGCAAAAAACACCCAACCGGAAAAGCAAAATGAAAAAAGAATCCGAAAACACTAAGATAGTGTAAGGAACCTCTGGGACAGCTTCAAGCACACTAATATCAGAATTATTGGGGTGCCAGAAGATGAGAGACAGCAAGATATTGAAAACCTATTTGAAGAAATAATGGCAGAAAACTCCCCCCACCTGGTGAAAGAAATGGACTTACAGGTCCAAGAAGTGCAGAGAACCCCAAACAAAAGGAATCCAAAGAGGACCACACCAAGACACATCATAATTAAAATGCCAAGAGCAAAAGACAAAGAGAGAATCTTAAAAGCAGCAAGAGAAAGAGACTCAATTACCTACAAAGGAATACCCATACGACTGTCAGCTGATTTCTCAACAGAAACTTTGCAGGCCAGAAGGGAATGGCAAGAAATATTCAAAGTGATGAATACCAAGAACCTACAACCAAGAGTAGTTTATCCAGCAAAGCTATCATTCAGAATTGAAGGTCAGATAAAGAGCTTCACAGATAAGGAAAAGCTAAAGGAGTTCATCACTACTAAACCAGTAATATATGAAATGCTGAAAGGTATCCTTTAAGAAGAGGAAGAAGAAGAAAAAGGTAAAGATACAAATTGCGAACAACAAACATGCATCTATCAACAAGTAAATCTAAGAATCAAGTGAATAAATAATCTGATGTACAGAATGAACTGGTGATTATAATGAATCAGGGACATAGAAAGGGAATGGACTGACTATTCTTGGGGGGGAAAGGGGAATGGGAGATGCGGGAAGAGACTGGACAAAAATCGTGCACCTATGGATGAGGACAGTGGGTGGGGAGTGAGGGCGGAGGGTGGGGCGGGAACTGGGAGGAGGGGAGTTATGGGGGGGGGCGGGGGAAAGAGGAACAAATGTAATCTGAACAATAAAGATTTAATAAAAATAAATAAATAAATAAATTTTTTAAAAAATCACCATTGCCTTGGTCTCTGACTCTTCAGAGTGGTAGGTGCTTATGGAAGGGACAGCCATGGCCTTTGTCAGTCTCAATTACTTCAAATAATAAAGTGTAACTTAACAAGTAGATAAAATAGTTTGGAGAGATTCCCAAATAGTGTTGGAGTAAATGGAAGATACACTGACACTCTCCCAGGACTAAACTGGAAATACAATTAAAATACAGAAAAATGACCCTGAAAAATCAACAGAAGACTAGCTGGAAAGAATGCTGATAACAAAGGACAGAAAGTAGAGATTGCATAGAGACTGGTAGGAAGTATGGAGACACAAATGGGCTGGCTGGGCTACCACAGACAGCAGCTGAAGTTCCAGAGGGTATCTCAGCTGTGGAGGATTCCCACTGAGAACTCTGCGGTATAAACCCTAAGCTGAGCTCCCCAGCCAACAGCACCAGAACTGAGAAAAGTGCCCACATAACACCTGGCTGTGAAAAGCAGCAGGGTTACTATCTGTCACCAAGAGACACCTGGAAATGCAGGCACCCTCTTAAAGAGCCAATGAACAAAATTTCACGTGCAGCCTTGGACTCTGGCAGGGTGGACTGGAGCTGTGTGAGGAGAGTCCAGGGTTGGGGGCTCTGGGGTTGGAGCTCAGAGGACAGCCATCCCATTTTCCTGTCCTGAAACATTCCTTCACACTACTGAGGACATCTTTCTCTGGTCCAACTTTGCTATCCAGGTGGTTTTTGCATGGGGGAAAGGCAGTTGCCCCACCCTATTGGAAGAACTCTCACCACACCTTGTGGGTGAATAGCCTGAGGCTAATCAAGTGTAAGTGTCAACTGAACTAAAGGCAGAGGTGGGTCTCTGGAGGATATGAGTCTTTACCTGATCTACTTCTAGGTCCAGGGCTAGGAAAATCAGACCTTGGTGCATAAATTATTCCTTTCCAAAGGAACCCAGACCCAGTAGAGGGAGCCAAAAGCTGTGGCTGGTGATAGCTCCAAAGATGGTACTCAGGGCCAGTTACAAACAACAGCATCTAGCATTGTCCTAGAGATTGGAAGTCATACCAGATGTACCTAATACATAGACACAAACTAAAACAGGCAGCCAAAATGGGAAGACAAAAAAAAAAAAAAAGCCCCAAATGAAAAAACACAAGAGAATTCTCCAGGAGAAGAGCTAAATGAAATGGAGCTAAGAAATGATCATATATAGAGTTCAAAATAATGATGGCAAAGACGCTCAACAGAAAATATATAGCAACTATGAAAAAAGTCTAGTCAGAAATAATGACATAGCACTAATAAAGAACACATTGGAAGGAATACACAACAGATTAGGGGAAGCCTAGGAACAGATCAGTGAATTAGAAGACAGGGTAGAAAAAAATCACTCCACTAGAGAACCAAAAAGAAGAAAAAAAATTAAAAAACAAGAACACAGCTTAAGGGAGCTCTGGGGCAACATAAAACATAACAATATTCACGTCATAGGAGTGCCAGAAGATGAAAAATATGAGCAAGGAATAGAGAACCTGCTTGAAGAAATGATGGCAGAAAACTTCTCTAACCTGGTGAAGGAAAAAGTCACACAAGTAAGTTCAGAAGGCACAGAGAGTACCAAACAAGAAGGAACCAAACAGACCCATGCACAGACCACATCGTAAATAAAATGCCAAAAACTTAAGACAAAAACAGAATCTTAAAGGCAGCAAGAGAAAAGCAAACTGTTACCTAAAAGGAGCTTCCATACGGCTGACATCTGATTTCTCATCAGAAACTCTGAAGGCCAGAAGGGAATGGCATGAAGTATTCAAGGTAATGAAAAGCAAGGACCTGTAACCAAACCTACTCTATCCAGTAAGGCTTTCATTCAAAATGAAATGTGAAATAAAAAGCTTCCCAGACAAAAAAGGCTAAAGGAGTTTATCACCAGCAAACTAGCACTGCAAAAAAAAAAAAAAAAAAAAAAATGCTAAAGCGACTGCTGAAATGAGAAGAAGAAATAGAGAGAAACATAGGCATAAAGAATTAAAATGGCAATAAATAAGTGCCTACCAATAATAATCTTAAATGTAAATAGATTAAATGTTCCAATCAAAAGACATAGGGTAGTTGAATAGATAAAAACCATGACCCAATTATATGCTATGTACAGGAAACCCATCTCAGAACAAAAGACTCAGACAGGATGAGAGTGAAGGGATGGAAAAATTTTTCCCTGCAAATAATTTTTTTTTAAAAGCTGGAGTAGCAATGCTCATATCTGACAAAATAGACTTCAAAATTAAGAATATCACAAGAGACAATAAAGGTCACTATATAATACTAAAGGGATTGATACAGCAAGAGGATATAACCCTGGTTAACATATATGCAGCCAATATAGGAGCACCTAAATATATTTAAAAACGTCTAGAGAACTTTAAGGGAGAGATCCTCAGAAATGCAATCATAGTAGGGGACTTTAACATCCTGCAGTCTTCACTGGATAGAACTTCCAGACAAAAAATTAAAAAAGGAAACATTGACTCTAAAAGACACACTGGAACAGATGGATTTAATTCAAATTTATGAGACATTTCACCCAGAAGATACAGGAGAGTGGACCCAAAGGTTTTTGAGTGTGTGATTATGTATGGGTTTGTTTTTGGTGTGTGTGTACGTGAGTGGATTTTTTTTTATTGTTTGTTTTTCTCCATTTTTTCTTTCATCTTTTTTTTCTGGCCTATCTCTAATTTCTCTCTTCCCTTTGATTCTATTCTACTTGGTCTGTTCTCATTGATATTATTTATTTTTCTTACTTTATTTTGTTTTTCCATTTTTTCATTTTATTTTTCCTATCTATATCTTAATATACCCATTATTACTATGTTTTAAATTCATTATTATTTTATTTGTTTTCTGTTTCCTTTTCTTTTCTCATACTATACTAGTTCTTTTAGCTTCCTCCTTGCTTCCATATACCCATTTTATCATCTTACTCTTTCTACCTTTTTCTTACATCCCCTCTAAGTCTTTGCTCACGTGTCTTTTAGTATTCTTTTTATTTTTTTCTTTGCTTTTCTTTCTCTTCTTTGTCCTTCTTAATCATTTCTGTTGTTGCATTGAGTAGCTTCATTTTTGTGTTGTTTTTTGTTTTATCTTGCTGTGTCTTATTCTGTTCTGTCAGCACCTCTATAACAGTTGGCACAACAACATTGGGGTTGAACCTCACTGGCAGTAAGTCAGAGGGGAGATCCCTCCCAACCATGGGACATCAACAGCCAGGTCCCAATTCAAACAGGAGAGCCCAAATAATGCACACAAGGGGCATTCCTAGAGCATTCAGCTTAGGTGAACAAAGAGACTGCACCACTCAACCCCTCAAGACACTTTCCACATAAGGCTATCCCACAAAGACTGGAAGGTATAGCAATTCTATCTAATACAAAGAAGCAAGTACAAAAAAAGTTACAATGTATAGAGAAAGAAACAATCCCCAAATGAATGAAAAGAAGGAATCTCCAGAAAAAGAACTAAATGGAGGAAAGCAATTGATCAGAAAAAGAGTTAAAGTAATGGTTATAAACGGGCTTAAGGAGCTTAATGAAAAATACAAGGAACTCAGTGGGAACTATAGCAGCATGAAAAAAAAATATATAAACCATTAACCATAACAAGACAGAAATGAAGAATAACATATCTGACATCAAGACCACACTGGACAGAATCAAAAGTAGATTGCATGACGCAGAGGATTGAATCTGCAGTGTGGAAGACAAGTGGAAATAAATATCCATTTAGAGCAGCAAAAAGAAAAAAAGAATTAAAAAGCAGAAAGATAGTTTAAGGGAGCTCTGGGACAACATAAAAAGTAACAATATTCACATCATACAAGAGCCAGAAGATGAAAAAAGTGAGTAAGAAACAGCAAACCTGTTTAAAGAAATAGTGACAGAAAATTTCCCCAACAAGGTGAATAAAAATGCCACACAAGTTAAGGCACCACAGAGAGTCCCAATCAAGATGAACCCAATGAGAGCCACACCTAGACACATCATAATTTAAATAGCAAATGTTAAAGACAAAAAATCTTAAAAGAAAAGCCCAGAGGAAGTAGAAGGAAGGAAATAATAAAGATCAGAGAGGAAATAAATGACAAAACGGGGGGGAGGGGGGACAGGACAAAACATCAATGATTCCAAGAGCTGGTTAGTTGAAAAGGTAGATGAGGTTGATGAATCCCTAGCCAGTCTTATCAAGAAAAAACAAACAAACTAAAAGGCCTACATAACCTGCTCGGAAAGTCCATGGCAAGGCCGCCTGCCAGTGTTGGAAGACACCAGGATGAGAGAAGTGTGGAGGGTGCTGAGTTCCATTTGGACCCAAGACCTGGAACTTTGGCTGCTGAGTGGAGGGTGTTCTGGCTTCCATCTGACCCCCATGACCTCCCTTCCCCTCCCTACAGTCTCATTCTCCAGGCTAGCTGTGGATATGCCATCCATAAACCAGTTCCGCACAGCCAAGAAGCTGATCCGCCCCCTTCCACACTCATCAAAAATTACCAGAATGTCCCTAGAACAGAGCAAGTTAATGATGTCGTGAAAAGACTATTTCTGCATCAATTGATATGATCATGTGAATTTTATCTTTCAATTTGTTCATGTGATGTATCATGTTTGTTGATTTGCAGATATTGCACCAGCCATGCATCTCCAGAATAAATCCCATTTGGTCAAGGTGTATGATCTTTTCAATGTATTCCTAGATGCGATTTGCTAATATTTTGTTGAGAATTTTAACATCTGTGTGCATCAGGAATATTGGCCTGTAACTCTGTTTCTTTGTAGTGTCTTTATCTGGTTTGGGGATTAGGGTAATACTGGCTCCATAGAAAGAATTTCGAAGTGTTCCACCTGCTCATATATTTTGGAATAGTCTGAAAAGGATTAGTGTTAGTTCTTCTTTAAATGTTTGGCAAAATTCCCCTGTGAAGCCATCTGGACTAGGGCTTTGGTTTGTGGAAGTGTTTTTTTTTTTGTTGTTGTTTGTTTGTTTTTTTATTTCTGCTTCAATTTCATCAGTTGTTACTGGCCTGTTAAAATACAAACAGCATATTTCACAGACCTAAAACAAACTCTCCAAAAATGTATATGTAAGAGAAAAGATCCTGAATAGTCTCAGCAATCCTGAGAAATAAGAACAAAGTTGGGAGAGATCACAATACCAGATATCAGGCTATATTACAAAGCCACTGTTCTCAAAACTGCCTGGCACAAGAACAGACATATAGACAAATGGAATAGAACAGAGAATCCAGAAATTGACCCAAGCTATTATGTTCCATTAATATTTGAAAAAGAAGGCAAGAGCATATAATGAAGACAGTCACTTAAATAAATGGTGTTGGAAAAATTGGATGAACACATACAAAAAAAAAAAAGGAAAGAAAGTAGACCATCAAATTACACCAGACAAAAAAATAAACTCAAAATAGATAAAAGACTTAAATGTAAAATGGGAAAACATAAAAATCTTAGAAGAATCCATAGGCAGCAAAATCTCAGACATATGCCAGGGCAATTGCTTCACTGATACTGCTCCTAGAACAATGGAAACTAAAGTGAAAATAAAAACATGGGACTACATCAAAATAAAAAGCTGCTACACAAAGAAGAAACCATCAACAAAACAAGAAAGCCCACTGCATGGGAGAACATATTTGCCAATGTTATCACCGATAAGGGTTTAATCTCCAAAATTTATCGGGAACTCATACAACTTAACAAAAGGAAGATAAACAACCCAATCAAAAAATGGGCAATGGATCTAAACAGATACTTTTTGAAAGTAGACATATAGAAGGCCATGAGGCTTATGAAAAAATGCTCAAAGTCACTAATCATCTGAGAGATGCAAATCAAAACGTCAATGAGATAGCACCTCAAACCTCTCAGAATGGCTATCATCAACAAATCAACAAAGGAAAAGTGTTGGTGAGGATGTGGAGAAAAAGGAACCCTCGTACACTGCTGGTGGGAATGCAGACTGGTGCAGCTACTGTGGAAAACAGTATGAAGTTTCCTCAAAAAACTAAAAATGGAACTCCCATTTGACCCAGTAATCCCACTTCTAGGAATATATACCAAGAAACCAGAAACTCCAATCAGAAAGAATATATGCACACCTATGTTCAAGCAGTACAAATTACAATAGCTAAGATTTGGAAACAGCCTAAGTACCAATCAGCAGATAAGCGAATAAAAAACTGTGGCACATCTACACAATGGAATACTATGCTGCTGCAAATAAGAAAGAACTCTTACCATTTGCAACAGCATGGATGTACCTGGAGAGCATTATGCTAAGTGAAATAAGCCAGTCTGAGAAAGATAAGTATCACATGATCTCACTCATTTGTGGATATAATGAACAACATAAACTGATGAACAAAAATTGATCCAGAGACATAGAAGCATCGAACACACCAATAAACCACAGAGGGAAGGCAGGAGAGGGGTGGGAGGGGGATAAGATATCAACCAAATGACTTATATGCATGCATATAAGTATAACCAATGGACACAGACCCTAGTGGGGTGCAGGCCTGTGCTGGGGGTGGGAATGGGCAGGGAGAGGTCAATGGGGTGAAAAGGAGACATATGAAATATTTTCAACAACAAATAATTTTTTAAAAACAAAAGACTCTTGTCTTTTGAAGTGGGGAACCCTAAGAAGAAGCTAAAAATCAAGAAAGAACAATTGATGAGCAAGGTTATGGTAAACCTTGTGGACTCCAGCTCCCTGGAGGCTTGAATTGTTGCCTTGACTGTCAAGATCTGAAATTATGCAGAAACATCGAAAGGACAAAGCTCTCAAGTGCTATCTGCTGATGAGCATTCACCAGAGGAAAATGATGCTCAAAAACCTCCATAAGACCAACTACAATGTCTTTGAGAAGGCATGCAAGAACCGGGGATGAGTACACCTTTTTCCCTCTTTACTATGGAAGCCCACCGCCACTGGCTCACCTAGAAGGCTCTGTGCATTTGGAATTACCAGGAGGTTCAAAAGCTGAAGAAGCAAAAAAGGGCCATATAAGCAGCATCAGCAGCAGCTGGGAAACAAGCAAGATGAATACAGAAAGCTCTTCCAAAGATGAACTAGAGGCAATCAAGGAAACACAATGAATTTGGGTAAAGTTTAAAAACAAAATAAGAAACATAGAAAAAGGACCAAAATAAAATCAGAAATGAAAGAGGTGAAGTAGCAACTGACATCACAGAAATACAAAGGATTGTAAGCAATACTATGAACAACTATAAGCAAAAAACTGGACAACCTGATAGAAATGGACAAATTCCTAGAAACATACAATCATTCAAAACTCAATGAGAAACAATCAAAAACACTGAGTAGGTTAATAACAACTGATGAAATTGAAGTAGTAATCAAAAAAAATCCCAGCAAACAGTATTCCTGGTCTGGACACTTTTACAAGGGAGTTTCACCAAACATTCAAAGAACTAAAACCTATCCTCCTCAAACTATTCTGAAAGGTTTAAGAGAAAGGAATCCTTCCAAGCTCTGTCTATGAAGCCAGTATTACCCTAATCCAAAAAGCAGATAAAGACACTACAAAGGAAAAAAAAATATGGGCCCATATCCATGATGAACATAGATGCTAAAGTACTCATCAAAATATTAGCAAATCACATCCAGCAATATTATAAAAAGATCATACACCATGACAAAATAAGATTTTTGGGGGGGATGCAAGGCTGGTATAATATTAGCAAATCAGTAAATGTGATACATCACATAATCAAATCAAAAGTTAAAAAATCACATGATATCAATAGATGCAGGAAAAACATTCAACAAAATCCAGCACCCCTTTTTTGTTAAAAACTCTCAGAAACGGAGGAATGGGGGGAATAAAGGCCATATATGAAAACCTACAGCCAACATCATACTCAATAGCCAAAGCTAAAACCATTTCCCTTAAGAACAGGAACAAGACAAGCATGTCTGCTTTCACCACTCTTATTCAACCTAGTACTGGAAGTCCTAGCCATAGCAATCGAACAAGAAGAAGAGATAAAAGGCATCCACATTGGAAAGAAGGAAGTAAAACTGCCATTATTCATAGATGACATGATCTTGTACATAGAAAACCCTAAAGATCCCACCAGGAACTACTAGACTTAATAAATGAATTTAGCAAGGTAGCCTGATGCAAAATCAACACCTAGAAATAGATGGCATTTTTATACACCAATAATGAATTCTCAGAAAGAGAAACTAAAAATACAATCCATTTACCACTACAACAAAAACAAAATAAAATACCTAGGAATAAACTTAACCAAGGAGATAAAAGACCTCTATTGGGAAAACTATAGAACATTGCAAAAATAAATAGAGGAAGATACAAAAAAATAGAAATGTATACCATGTTCCTGGATTGGAAGTATTAATGTCATTAAAATGTCTATTTGATCCAGAGCAATCTATAGATTCAATACCATCCCTATTAAAATACCAACAGCATATTTCACAGAGCAAGAACAAATATTCCCAAAATTTGTATGGAACCATAAAAGACCCCAAATAGCTGCAGAAAACCTGAGAAAGAAGAACAAAGTTGGAGGAATCACAATACTGGATATCAAACTATACTGCAAAGACATTATAACAAAAACAGCCCAGTATGAAAACAGGCATATAGAATAATGGAACAGAACAGAGACCCCAAAAATTGACCCAAGATATTACGCTCAATTAATATTTGACAAAGGAGTCAAGAACATACAACGGAGTAAAGACAGCCTCTTCAACAAATGGTGTTTGAAAAATTGAACAGACACATGCAAAGAGATGAAATCAAACCACCAAATTACACCATACATAAGAATAAATTCAAAATAGAGAAAAGTCTTCAGTGTAACACATAAAAACATAAAAATCTTAGAATAAAACAGAGGCAGTAAATCTCAGACATCTCACAGAGCAGAATTATTACAGATACATATCCTAGGACAAAGGAAATAAAGGAGAAAATAAATAAATGGGACTACATCAAAAGAAAAAGCTTCTGCACAACAAAAGAAACCACCATCAAAATGAAAAGGGAACCCACTGTATGGGAGAACATATTTGCCAATGATATATCTGATATGGAGTTAATATGCAAAATATACTCAAGAAAAGGAAGAAAAACAATCCAATTTAAAACTTGGCAGAAGACCCGAATAGACATTTCTCCAAAGAGGAAATACAAATGGCTAAGAGACATATGAAAAACTGCCCAAAGTCACTAATCATCAGAAAAAGGCAAATTAAAACCCAAATGAGGTTTCACCTCACACCTATCAAAATGGCTATCATCAACAAATCAACAAACAGCAAATGCTGTCAAGGATATGGAGAAAAGGAAACACTACTTCTCTGCTCATGGGAATGCAGATTGTTTCCGCCATTATGGAAAACAGTATGGAGTTTCCTCAAAATATAAAAAACTGGAAATTCCATTTGATGCAGCAAACCAACTTCTGGGAATATATCCTAAAAACCCCAAAACACCAGTTAGTAAGAATATATTCAAAGCAGAATTATTTATAATAGCTAAGATTTAGAAAGAGCCCAAGTGTCCATCAGTAGATGAATGGATAAAAAAGCTGTGGGACATTTACACAATGGAATACTATGCAGCTGTAAAAAAAGAGGAATCTCTTACCCTTTGGGACATCATGGCTGGACCAGAAGAATATTATGCTAAGCGAAATAAGCCAATCTGAGTAAAACAAATATCAAATGATCTCACTTATTTGTGGAATTTAATGAACAAGATGAATAGACCAACAAATTAGGACCTGAAGCGTGGAGGCATGGGACAGACTGACATAACTTGATATGAGAATGGGGGATGAGAAGATATTAACAAAAGAACTTATATACTTATATGCATAGCCCAATGACACAGTCCATAGGAAGTTGAAGGCCTGGGGGCAGGGGAGGGAGAAAAAGTAGCTGGGAGGAGGAGGGCAAAGGGGAGTAAAATGGGAGATATCTGTAAAACTATCAACAATAAAAAGTAAATACATACATACATACATACATACATATATAAAAATTTCCTGAAAACAAATGAAAATGAACACACAACAACCAAAAATATCTGGGACACAGCAAAAGCAGTTCTGAGAGGGAAGTTCATAGATTACCGGACTACCTCAAAAAAAAAACCACAAAAATTAATAATGAACTATTTAACCCTACAACTTAAATAATTAGAAAGAGAACAACAAGAATAACTCAGAGTAACTAGAAGGAAGGAAATAAAGATTAAAGCAGAAATAAATGACATAGAGGTTAAAAAATATATAAAAATATTAATAAAACCAAGAGTTGGTTCTTTGAAAAGTTAAACAAGATTAATAAACAATTAGACAAACTCATCAAGAAACAAAGAGAAAGGACACAAATAAACAAAATCAGATAAAAAGGAGAGGAAGTTACAACTAACAACACAGAAACACAAAGGATTATAAGAAAATACTATTAACACTTATTTGCCAATAAGCTGGAAACCAGGAAAAAATGGCCCAATTCCTAGAAAAATACAATTTCCAAAAACTGAATCAGGAAGAATCAGAAAACCTGAATAGGCCAATAGCAACTGATAAAGCTGAAGGAGAAATCAAAAAATTCCCAGGAAACAAAATCCCTGGTTTGGATGACTTCCCAGGGAGTTTTACCAAACATTCAAAGAACTAACACCTATCCTCCTCCAACTATTTCAAAAAATACAAGTGAAAGGAACACTTCTAAGCCATTTTTATGAGGCCAGCATTATCCTATTTCCAAAACCAGGTGACCAGGTAAAGGGATGACAAAGAAAGAGAATTACAGGCCAATATACCTGATGAACATAAATGATAAAATCTTTAACAAAATATTAGCTGATCTGCCGAAAACGGTTTGGCTCAGTGGATAGAGCTTCGGCCTGCGGACTGAAAGGTCCCAGGTTCGATTCCGGTTGGGGGCATGTGCCTTGGTTGCGGGCACATCCCCAGTGAGAGGTATGCAGGAGGCAGCTGGTCGATGTTTCTCTCTCATCGATGTTTCTAGCTCTCTATCTCTCTCCCTTCCTCTCTGTAAAAAATTAATAAAATATATTTTTAAAAAAATATTAGCTGATCGGGATTCAGCAATACATGAAAAATATCATAACCATGACCAAGTAGGGTTTATATCAAGGATGCAAAGCTAGTACAATATTTGCAAATCAATAACAGTGATATACCACATAAACAAATTAAAAAACAAAAAAAAATGATCATATCAATAGATACAGAAAAAGCATTAGACAAATCCAATACCCATTTTTGATAAAAACTCTCAGCACAGTGGGAATAGAGGGAGCATACCTCTACATATTAAAGACCATATATTTAAAAAGTATAGCCAACATCATACTCAATGGGAAAATCCAAAACCATTTTTCCTAAAAACACAAACAAGACAGGGATGTCCGCTTTCTCCACTCTTATTTAACATAGTATTGGACATCCTAGCCATGGCGATCACAGAAGAAAATAAAAAAGTATCCAATTGGAAAGAACTAAAACAGTCATTATTCGCAGATAACATAATATTGTACATAAAAAACACTAAAGACCCCACCAAAAATCTGCTAGATTTAATAAATGAATTTGGCAATGTTGTAGTATACAAAATTAACACCCAGAAATCAATGGCATTTTTAAAAGTATATTTTTATTATTTCAGAGAGGATGGGAGAGGGAGATAGAGTTAGAAACATTAATGATGAGAGAGAATCATCAATCAGCTGCCTCCTGCAGGCCCATACTGGTGACCGAGCCCGCAATCTGGACATGTGCCCTTGACCAGAATTGAATCTGCAATCCTTCAGTCCATAGGCTGATGCTCTATCCACTAAGCCAAACAAGCTAAGGCAATTGATGGCATTTTTATGCACCAGTAATAAATTCTCAGAAAGAAAAACTAAGCAAACAATCCCGTTTATCATCACTACAACAACAACAAAAAATAAGATACTTAGGGATAAACTTAACCAAGAACATGAAAAACTTGTAAGCAGTAAAGTACAGGAGGTTGAAAAAGAGATAAAGGAAGATACAGATAAGTGGAAGAATATATCATGTTCATGGATTTGTATAATTAACATCATTAAAATGTTCATACTACCCAAAGCAATCTATAGATTCAATGCAATCTCTATTAAAATACAAGTGGCATATTTCACAGAACTAGAACAAGTACTCCAAAAATTTATATGGAGCCAAAAAAGACCCCAAATACCTGCAGCAATCTTGAGAAAGAAGAACAAAGGTGGAGGGATCACAATACCAGATATCCAGTTATGATACAAAGCCACTGTAATCAAAACAGCCTGATACTGGCACAAGATCAGCCATATAGATCAACGGAACAGAACAGAGACCCCAGAAATGACCCAAGTCATTATGCTCAATTAATATTTGACAAAGGAGGCAAAAATACATAATGGAGTCAAAACAGTCTCTTCAATAAATGGTGCTGGGAAAATTGGACAGATATATGCAAAAAATTGAAACTAGACTACCAACTTATACCATATACAATTATAAACTTAAAATGTATAAAATACTTAAATGTAAGTGGTGAAACCATGGAAATCCTAGAAGCCATAGGCGGCTAAATTTCAGACATCTCTAATAGCAATATGTTTACAGATACATATTCTAGGGCACAGGAAACTAAGGAGAAAATAAACAAATGGATCTATATCAAAATAAAATCTTCTGCACAGCAAAATAAACCATCAACAAAACTAAAAGAGAGCCCACTGTATGGGAGAACATATTTGGCAATGATACCTCTGATAAAGGGTTAATATCCAAAATATATAAGGAACTCATACAGCTTAATTAAAGGAAGCAAACAATTCAATTTAAAAATGGGCAAAGGCGGGCTCAGAAGCCGCCAGACACCCCCCCCACCGTGACATCACAGCCTCCCGCCGTGACATCACAGCCTCCCACGGTGACATCACAGCCTTCAGAGACAGACGGCGCTCAGTCCTGAGCCCTCTCCTTTCACGCACATGAGCACCAATAAACCCTACTTTTTTAGTTTTTTTAAAAAAAAAATGGGCAAAGGAACTAAATAGACACTTCTCCAAAGCAGACATTCTGATGGCCAAGAGACGTGAAAAAAAAGAAACAGATCATCAAGGATATACAAATTAAAACAACAATGAGGTATCACCTCACACCTGTCTGAATGGCTACCATCAACAACTCAACAAATGAGAAGTTTTAGTGAGGATATAGAGAAAAGGAACACTAGTACACTGCTGGTGGGAATGCAGACTGGTGCAGTCACCGTGGTAAACAGTATGGTGGTTCCCCCAAAAAAATTAAATATGGAATTTCTTTTTTTTAAAATATATTTTATTGATTTTTCACAGAGAGGAAGGGAGAGAGACAGAGAGAGTTATAAACATCGATGAGAGAGAAGCATCGATCAGCTGCCTCTTGCACATCCCCCACAGGGGATGTGCCTGCAACCCAGGTACATGCCCTTGACTGGAATCGAACCCGGGACCTCTCAGTCGGCAGGCTGATGCTCTATCCACTGAGCCAAACTGGTTTCGGCTAAATATGGAATTTCCAATGGACTCAGTGATCCCACTTTTGGAATATATCCTAAGAAATCCAAAATGCCAATCAGAAAGAATGTATGCACCTCTATGTTCATAGCAGGACAATTTAAAATAGCTAAGATTTAGAAACAGTACAAGAGCCAATCAGCAGACAAATGGATTAAAAAACTGTGGTACATCTACACAATGGAATACTATGCTGCTGTGAAAAATAAAGAAATCTTACCATTCACAACAGCATGGATGGACATGGAGAGCATTATGCTAAGCAAAATAAGCCAGTCAGAGAAAGATAAATATCACATGTTCTAACTCATATGTGGAATTTAGTGAACAAAATAGATCATCCAGAGACAAAGAACAGGAACAGACTCTGGAATCTCAGAGGGAAAGGGTGGTGAAGGCCTGGGGTGGGAGCAGAGGCAGGTTAGAAGAGGTCGATGGAGGAAAAAGGGGGACATATGTAATATTTCAACAATAAAGACTTAAAATAAATAAGTAAAATAAAATAGTTTGATTATTCTGACAGTAACTGCTCCTAAATATAAATTCTGCCTCGTCTTTTTTATCTTACTTCAATACCACGACTAGTAGAGATAAGACTAGCTATAAGACTAGCTAACTCAACAAACACTATCAGAGAACATGTTCTGGCAGATACCCAAGCAATTTGTTTCTCCCATCAGAGGGCTAGAGCTTCTTTCTGGCTTCTCCCTGGAAGACAATGTGTGGCAACTAACATCTGGTGATCCTATATAAATATTATAATTCCTCAATTATTTCACAAGAAGCTCTCCATAACCTCTCAATACCTATACAATAAACCTCAGCTCAGGAGCCTGGATTGAATTATCTGTATGCTGGGAATGAAATAAGAAGAAATTGAACATTTAAATTATACTGATGTTAAAAGAATTTGCTTGTACAAGCATTAAACATATTACGATATTTAAATCACCATTATGCACAAAATAATCTCTTTTTGGGAAATTAACTCAAGGCTAAAAATTTAGTTTGAAAATTATTTAATAATAGAGAAGTCTTGCCGAAACCGGTTTGGCTCAGTGGATAGAGCGTCGGCCTGCGGACTAAGGGGTCCCGGGTTCGATTCCGGTCAAGGGCATGTACCTGGGTTGCGGGCACATCCCCAGTGGGAGATGTGCAGGAGGCAGCTGATCGATGTTTCTCTCTCATCGATGTTTCTGACTCTCTATCTCTCTCCCTTCCTCTCTGTAAAAAATCAATAAAATATATTAAAAAAAATAATAGAGAAGTCTATAAAATACTATAATCCTTCAAGGATGGGATTTTAGAATTATATACTAATAGCCAGAAACGTAAGTGTATTCTTCAGTGTCTTTTTATTCTCCCATTCAACAAATATAACTCAGAACCTACTACTTAGTACAAGAAAATGTGCCAGAGTGGATAAAAAATAATAAACTAGAATCAATCATATTCTCCATGAGTTTATAATCTAATAAGAAAATTGAAACACATAATAATGACAATTCAAGGGAATATTGTATGGCTTTTATGGACCTGACATTGTACCAGGTGCCAATATTCTGGATTCTGGGAACTCACAGTTTAAAGGAATTGGCAATAATACATGCTAACAAGTTAACAGAAAAACAACCTAGAAGGACTAAAGTGATGCTACATAAAATATGCATTATAAAAACATGGATGAGAAAATGGCTAACTGAGTCAGCCAGGGATATCAGAGGGGATTGCCTACGTCTGGCATTTGGCAATTAAATTAGATTTTGAAAAATGGGTAGGATTTTGCAGGGGAGAAAATGAGGCTGATAACAGAAAGGGTATTCCAAGCAAAATAAAGAGTATATGAGCTGGGCCAGCATGGATCAGTGGTTGAGTGTTGACCTGTGAATCAGGAGGAGGTCATCACAGTACAATTCCTGGTCAGGGCATATGCCTGGGTTGCGAGTTTGATCCTCATTGTGGGGCATGCAGCCTCCAGGAGGGAGGACTACTACAGCAGCAGTCTGTGGTTTTCTCCAAAACTCCCACTGTTTAAAGGGAGACAAACAACTGGACTGGGGGATTGGCCAGAGAGATCAAGAGTAGTAAAGGAGGAGGATTTAAGATCCTCTAAGAGTAAAGAGGAAAAAATCTGTGAGGGAAATCAATGGGCCCTGGGCTGAGAGATGGGGGGGGGGGGTGTTGGCAGTTAATTATGAAGCAGGGAGAGATAGGTTTTGTTGATTTTACTGGCTGAAGACCTCTCTGCAGGCTTAGGGGTTACCACCAGGTGTATTATCAGGAACCTTACTAACTTCAAGGTCGCAAGTTTTCTGCGAGCACAATTAATCTTTCTCTGCCCTGGTTTATTCTTCTTAACCCTTCCAATACTAAATTAGATCGATACCTGTTCTTAGTTTTATCACAGAAGGTCTAGGTATATTTTCTTGAGAGTAAAAGTACATTTAAAATGTGTTCATAAATATTAATCTAAAAATGCTGACTGTTCACTTTTGGTAGTCATTAAAGGATTGAGGTTTCTAAGAATAAAGAATTCTAATACATTAAAAAACAACTAAACGCCCAGGAGCCAAGTGGAGGAGAAACGGAGCTGAAGTCTGCAGCTGCCCTGGTGATTTAGAACTGTTTGCTAGGCAGACTCAGCCCCTGAGAGCCAGGACAAAGAAGGGAGGCTGGATGACCGAGCTGCCTTCAGTGACCCTAAAAAAAAAGCAGCAGCAGTGAGAAAAGTGGAGGGCAGCAGAAATTTACCTGACACTAGAGCTGCCCCGCTGCTGCCCAGTGAGTAATGAGTGTTTTACAACAAAAAATACAAGACTTAGGCCTTTGGCTTGCTGGTTACAGCAGTTAAACCAGAAACCAGTGACTGCTACTAGCCTTCATGCAGCCCCAGGAATAGAGCAGCGAGCCTGGGATCTATGAAAGCTGCAGATAGAGCTAGTGAAAGCTCACTGTTTGCAAATGTACTGAAAGGGTTCAGTACCTGTTGCTGCTGGAAGAGGAGGGGCTGATATCCCCTTCCAGGGCACTCCTTTGGGAAAGGCCTGGTCGCTGCTCTGCCACAAAGGGTACTGGCGGAAAGACAAGGATAGCAGGGCCCTGTAACTAATAAGCAGGGTTAAAGAAAGGGCAAAGAAAAGGGCACTCTTCCTGGACCTGGAAGCCATCATGACTTTAAAATTCTCCAAGAGAGGAGGAGTCTGACTCAGAGACTGGCCAAGATCCCCTTGGGTTAGGAGGACTGGAAGCTACATATTGAACTTATAGACTGCAGTTTGTTCGGCAGTGGTCCAAGCCCAGTTGTATAGGGGTTAATCTGCCTGTATACAGCAAAACAACTTTCTCCTGCACCAGAATACATTTTAAGGAAATTGGACAGACTGTTTGTGGCTAGAAAGAACTGGCCGCAACGCACAGCCCTGACTGACAGTGTCCTGCAGAAAACTGTATAATAGACTTAAATGATGCCTGCATCTTCATGGACATGGCTCCAGAGAGACAAGGACAATTTTGCCTTGTGTAAGCAGGTCATTTCCCTAAGATGTTTGTATAGCCCTACCATGTGTCATGTATGGTAGCAGAAAATTTGACTGCCTGAAGTAGCCACAGTGCCCATATTGTACCTCATTATGTTGATATGTTAGATTAACCTTAATTCTCTTACAGATTTGAATGCAGTTGTCAAAAGGGCAGGTGCCCAACTGGACAAAGAATACCCATCAGGTTTTGGTCTCTATTTAGAGACAGTTGGCAGCCTGTATACTGTCTTGCAGGCCTGTGTGCCATGCCCATGTCAGGGGTGGCACAAACCTCAACTGTAGGAAACTGGGGAAGGCCTGTTTTGAACAGAGGGAAGTAGTGAAGTGGTGAATACTAGCCCTTTGTTAGAGGAATTACAGACCCTGTGAGGTCCTGTGACATGTGAGACCCTGTAAAGAAATAAAGCTCCCCTAGTCCATTCTGAGAGAACAAGTCAAGTAAGGGGAGCCCTACTACAGGGACAGCTGTAACTATCTATTTAAATATAGACACATTGTAAATTTCTTCTTGCCATTTGAAGACAGTTATATTACTCTGAAGAGTCCATAAAAAGGACTGACAAGGAAAATCAGAAGATCTTAAGGCAGGTCAGTAGCTTTTTCTCCTTATGTAATTCCTCCAAAATTTGGCAATACTTAATAAATAAATCATGGCAATACATTTCTTTGCATAAATTCAATAAGACCAGTTTCCAGTAGTGGTTTTATTGACCAAAAACTTTGACTAGTGTATCACATTTTAAAGAGCACTGTCTGAGCTCTGAAGATTTAAAGCCAATAAGAGTGCCATAGAGAAAGCCTGGTATCTTGCTTGGTAGCCCTGAAAATAGCTGGCACTGGAGCATCAGGCCCATGCCCTACCATTACTGGTGGTTGGTCAGAGTACAAGGGGAGCAATAAGGGCACCTCTGCATCCCTGTGGAATTCCCACGCACTCTGGGCCGTGACGAGTAGGAGGGCTACTGAGAAGGGCCTTAAAGCAAGGAAATGGGCCTGGGAAGAGCCCCTGAAGGTGAGGAATTCACCTAACTCAGCAGATACTGCAGGCAGGCCTGATGGCGGCTAGATGGCTTGGCTTCAAATTCCAGTAAAGGTAGTCAGTTACCATTCGTGTTGTGTTCATGCAAACAATCAGGCCAAATTGAATACAGTAAATAAATTAGTATTTTAATAAACAGAGAGATAATTTTAAGGAGAATAACTCTACTTCAATAGAGGTTATTAAAACTGAAATGTTTTCTTTCCCTCCCACCAGACCATTTGTTACAGTTTGTCTCTGCCAGGTCACAAGCCCACCTCCTTCTGTGCCCAGACCTCATCATCCCTCTGACAGACAGCAAGGATCTCTTGGCTCTGAGAGAAACTTCTGACCCGCCTCAGCAGGAAGTAATTACAGAAGAAATCCAACTTCCATTTTCCCTGAAAGAATTCAGAGCCAGGATCCTTGAGGTAATATAGTAGGCAGTTAGACAGACATGAGCAGAGCAAGGACAATGGGCCAATTGGCACTGCCAGATATAACTAAGTCTTTCCACCTCTATGTATGTAAGACAAGGGGACTCCCCAGAAGCAAGAGGGAACCAGTTTGTAGACAAAACAGCCAAAGAGACTGCAAAAAGACCAGTAGGGCCGCTTGAAGTACTGGTAGCAGTACCACCCAGGAATCTACAGCCAAAGCCTGTTTACACCTCAGAAGAAAAGGAAACAGCCACAAAATTACTTGCAAAAGGGACTTCCCAGAGATGGCTACTATTACCAGATGGAAGGCCTTTTGTTTCAGAGGCTTTGGGCAGAATCATTGCCTCCCGGACACACCAAAGTTCTCACCTGGAAGGAACCAAACTAGCTGAACTCCTGGGAAGGGAATACTACATACCAAGGCTACATCGGATAACCCGGGATATAGCCAGAAGGTGCCAAATTTGTGCTCAGTCCTTACAGGCACTCCAGACCAGCTCAGTGGCTGTGCACCAAATCGCCCGGGCAGCTCATCAGGAAGCCCGCACGCCCAACCCAAACAGCCCACCTGTGTGTGCCCCTGGTGATTTGGTCTGGGTGAAGTGACACGATCCAGGTACTCTTGAGCCTCGGTGGTAAGGGCCTTTCCAGGTCATCCTAAGCACCCCAACTGCTTTCAAAGTCGGGGGAAAGAAGCTCTGGATTCACCGCACACAAATCAAGAAGGCTGAAGACCCATTGGGACAATGGACTGTAGAGGGCACAGAAGACCCACTCAAGGTCAGACTGAAAAAGGACCCTGTCTAGGCATCCTCCTTTTATGCCTCCTGGTTTTGGCAAGCGGGAATCCCCACCAAGCCCCAGTTTACTCCTGGGAGGTCACCCGCACGCTGGACGGTAAAATCATTGGGAAGGCCACCACCTCAGGGCCCCCTGAAGCTACATACTGATCTTTGCAAAATATTTGGGAAAGAATGGAACTGCCCCCTCACCATAAGGGGATCTGGGATATTAGGGGGAAATGCTGGGTATGTATCTACACAGACATATGGGTGTGGAAGCCTTAACCTTGAACAAGAACTATGTGAACCCAGCACCATGTCTGCCCCCGAGAAGGGCCCCTGGAGTATGGGGGTAAAGATGACTTTTACTGTACCTCTTGGGGCTGTGAAACCTTAGCCCCATGGAAGACCACTGACTCACTACTCCAGCTTACCAGGACAGTGAGGCCTGGGGCACCCACTACCAACAAATCCCTAAAGAAGGCTGGCAGGAAGCAGAATCAATGATTTGATTCCCAATAAGACCAGTAGGGAATGTGCTGGGCTGCATACCTGGTGCTTCGGCCAGACAGGGCATGCTGTGCTCTCTGTTCCTAAAACACATAGATAGGTATGTGCTGGTGCTTTGGCCAGGCAGGATGTGCTGCACTCTCTGTTCCTAGAAAACATAGATAGGAAGGTAGTCACTGTACTGATGCTGTACTGTGTCGGGAACAAATTGTGTAAACAAGGCTTTGTAACTAACTTTGTGGGTTTTGCAAATAAAAATGCTGTAACTCCTGTAACTGTAGTCGGCATTGCAGTTCAGCCTCTGCTTTGTCAGGGTGCTGTAACTGTAGTCGCTGGCCAGCTTAATAAAGGCTCCTAAATCTTGATCTGAGTCCCTGGTGGTCGTCTCCGTGGGTCGCCCCATTACACTCATGGCCCCCCCGCCAGCCTGGTTGCCCCACGCAGCCTGCTGTTCAGTCATTTGGTCATCCCTCACTAACCCCCCTGCTGGCCTGGTCATAGGCAGCCATCTTGTGAGGGTGTGAGGGTAAATTTGCATATTACCTCTTTATTATATAGGATGATTACCTTGAGCCTCAGAAAATGAGAGGTAATCAAGAAAAAGCTACTCACCCAACCAGCATGGCTCAGTAGTTGAGCATCACACCTATGAACCAGAAGGTCACCAGTTTGATTCCCAATGGAGGCACATGCATGGGTTGCGGTCTTGATCCCCAGTGTGGGGCTGCCGATCGGTGATTCTTTCTCAACACTGATGTTTCTATATCTCTTTCCCTCTCCCCTCCTCTCTGAAATCAATAAAAATATATTTTTAAAAAATAAAGAGCCCTAACCGGTTTGGCTCAGTGGATAGAGTGTCGGCCTGCGGACTGAAGGGTCCCAGGTTCGATTCCAGTCAAGGGCATGTACCTTGGTTGTGGGCACATCCCCAGTAGTGGGTGTGCAGAAGGCAGCTGATCGATGTTTCTCTCTCATAGATGTTTCTAACCCTCTATTCCTCTCCCTTCCTCTCTCTAAAAAAATCAATAAAATATATTTTTAAAAAATAAAGAAAAGAAAGAGCTACTCTCTGGGGATCATCAGTTAAAAAGGCCTCAGCCATAAGCTATATACTGATGACTCCTAATATAAATAATTCCAGAACTGGTTCTTTCCTCCTGAGCACCAGACCTATACTTTGAACCTCCTACACAACATTTCCACTTGACTGGGACCCACTATTTTTTCCCTTAAGAGAAAAAAAAAACAAAAAGAACCCAAAAAACTAGTAAAAAAATAAATAAATAAAGAGGTACTTGAGAGTAAACTTTGATTTTTTTCTTCTCCACCTTCCTTCCATCCTCAACCTCCATTATCAACTGATCATCATGTCCCATGAGATATACCTCCAAAATCTCTCTTCTTTTCATGCTTTCCTTCCCCTACACTGCCTAAATCTCTCAACTATAACATTATCATAGCTACACACTTCTATCTGTCAAAAACGCCATTCCTCCTCAATACACCAATAATAGCCATCTCTCCTACATACCGTAGAGGACTTGGTCTGTGAATTTCCTACACAGATCTGGTCATTGCCATGCTGTACACCTTTACAGGCTCAAAGTTAAGCTCTTTTTTGAAATCTGACTGTGCTCCCTGCCTGAAGGAAAATTAGTCATTACTAGCTTCAGAGTTTTCCCATCTTATTTCATATGCCAGGACAGTATTTATAGTGTATGCTGTGTTTCTCCCTGACCCCCGCCAGATGTGCATCCCTTAATGATAAGGATATAGACTTATTCACCCTTGCATACCCTGAATCAAGCATAGTGCTTAGCATCCATGCTAAATAAATGTTCATCTAACTCATCAATATGGACATGAGATGATAATCAAACAGTACCACATCCATGTGCTGAAACAAGCTCTAATTGCATGCATTTCCAAATATAAGGACATTCTTGAGGCTTTTTACTATAAAAATCTCATAGGAGAAAAATAGTAGTGAGCCACAGTGCTAGTATTTCTAGACTGAAGCAGAAGATGCCAAACCTCATAGAAACTTTGCTATGAAGGGATTTTTCAGACCAGGCTTGTATTCTACAAAGATGTAGAGGTTAAATAACTAGCAGACTAACTTCTCTATGCATTCCCATTTTGAAGACTTATCTGAGCATCTCTAAGGTTTCTCCTTCCTGTTTCCCTTTGCTTTATCCTTCACAATCCATCATTGAGAATGTTAAAGGCTTTTAAAGAAATCAATATTCTGCCATTGGGCTCTCACATGGAAGGCAGCACCAGTCTGGCAGGTGAGCCATTATAGCACTGGTTCTGAAAACAGCTGCAGGCCTTTCCTAGAGACATCAGTTGGTATGCAAAAGGGCAGAATGTGGCCTTAAGATGAAACTGAATGCAAAGTCAAAATTAATTTAAGTTATATTTTATTTATAAGTCAATAAATTAATAATAAGAATATTTGCATAGGCAAGTTTTTTAAGAATATCCTTTTATTGAATTAGTATTTCCCTTCATAAGATATTTAAAATATTATATGATAGAGTATATTAGAGTGAAATAAAAAAATTCATTTGTGAAAATCATTCATACCTTAGGCAGGTAATATTAATCCAAATTAGTGAGTGGGTAAGCAAGTAATGCCACAGTACTTTATAAAGGCTAAAGCCTGTCTATGACAAATTTTGGTTTGATGGAATTTTATTATGGTAAAATTATATGAAAAATATAGGATTTATTGGTCCAATAGTTTCTGACCTAAATCAATATTCTTAATAATTATTTTTCTAAGTTATGTCCAAGAAATCTTTTCAAGTAACAGTCTACTTAGGTTCAAGAGTAATAAAGAAGGCAGGAACAAAAACTATTCATTTGTCAGGAAATTGAGGCATACCCCAGTGGTTCTTCATTTCCCAAAAGACATAACTATTACTAATAATAAATTGGAGGTCTCCTGAGCCACCCGAACTTCTAATTTCTGTTTGATCTTTCCTCTGCAATTATTTTCATATTATTCATATGCAGAAAAAAATAGTATTTGAGGCCTTTGTATTTATACTAGAGGTCCGGTGCACGAATTCATGCACAGGTGGGGTCTGGCTGGCCCATCCCGATCGGGGCCAATCAGGCTGGGCCAGCTGGGGAGAGGGGCCGCAGGCAGTTGGCCAGCAGGCCCTGCCCCTGGTTGAACTCCCAGTCAAACTCCTGGTTGAGGGGACAATTTGCATATTAGCCTTTTATTATATAAGATCAGTATGATAGCATTATTCTGCAACTTATTTTCACTTAATCTTGTCTGTGGTTAACAGACAGCCTAGAGCAGCGGTTCTCAACCTGTGGGTCGCGACCCCTTTGGGGGTCAAACAACCCTTTCACAGGGGTCACCTAAGACCATCGGAAAACACATATATAATTACATACTGTTTTTGTGACTAATCACTATGCTTTAATTATGTTCAATTTGTAACAATGAAAATACATCCTGCATATCAGATATTTGCATTATGATTAATAACAGTAGCAAAATTACAGTTATGAAGTAGCAATGAAAATAATTTTATGGTTGGGGGTCACCACAACATGAGGAATTGTATTAAAGGATCTCAGCATTAGGAAGGTTGAGAACCACTGGCCTAGAGTCAACTCCCAACTCTTCCTATTTAACACCTGTGTAACATCAAGCAAGTTACTTAATCTCTTCCCTGCCTCAGTTTTGTAATCAGAAAAGTGGGAATAATAATGTGACCTCTCTCATTGAATTTTGTAAGGTTTAAACACAATCTTTTCATAGCATGAACTCTATGTGTGTTGGCTTATTAGTATTATCAAATGTTATTATCTCTCTTATTCTTTTTAATTTATTAATATTATTCCAAATTCTGAAATCCCTGGGGATTTCTCCATCTCATGACTTTAAATACCATCCACACAGTAACAGCTTTCAAATGTATGTCTTTGATCTGGATCTTATCACTAAACTTCAGATTCACATATAAAACTGCCTACTCCATATACGTAACAGGATTCTAATAGATGTCAAAGTAACTATGCCAAACCTGTACCCCTGACCTTCCCCCAACCCAGCCTCTGTTCACTGTTCCCACTTTCCTTCTTGCTGATCAGGCAAAAGCCCTCCAAATCCTCTCTCTCTCTCTCTCTCTCTCTCTCTCTCTCTCTCTCTCTCTCCTTACCCTGTATGTCAGGAAATTCTACTGGCCCTTTCTTACATAAAGCTATATCCAACATCCAGGCTCTTCTTACCACATCAATCCCCCAGCTCTGGTCACAGCTACAAGCATTCTCATCCAGATTATTACAATATCCTTCAAACTGATTCCCTGCTTCCACCCCTTTCAATCTGTTCTCCACATAGCATCAGCAAGATCCTATTAAAACATAAAGCATCCCAGCTGGTGGGGCTCAGTGGTTGAGCATTGACCTATGAACCAGGAGGTCACAGTTCAATTCCCTGTGAAGGCACATGTCTGGGTTGAGGGCTCTGTCCCTAGTGAGGGGCATGCAGGATGCAGCTAATGAATGATTCTCTCTCATCATTGATGTTTCTATATCTTTCTTTTCCCTTTCCTCTCTGAATTCAATAAAAAAATATTTTTAAAAGAAAGACTGTCATTCAAAACCCTGCAATGGCTGGGTTCCCAAATTCAGAGACAAAGCCAATGTCCTCACAACAGCTCCAAGTTCTACCTACAAAATCCCCCACTTCTGACCACATCTCCACTAGTCTTTCCTCACTCATTCTGTTCCAGTTACATAGCCTCCATGCTACTTCATGAACCATTGGACATGCTCTCACTGTAGGGTTTTTGTATTTATTACAATCCTAACTAGATGCAATTCCCAAAAATATCCACAGTGATCCCTCCTTTATATTCTTGAGGTATTTGTTCAAATGTGACTTTCTCATTGAGGCGTCTCTTATTATACGATTTAAAATTACAAGTCATTCTGCCCATGTCTCCACTCTGACTCTGAACTCTCTAACTCATTTCCAGTTTTTTATTTTCTCTATAACCTTATCACAACCTTTCTCTTTTCACAATTTTGTTTTTGCCAATCTCACACCCAACCCCACTATAATGTATGCTCCATTAAAGCAGACATTTTTCATGTTTTGTTCAATGCTTTATCTCCAGTGCCTAGGGTAGTGCTTGGTATTTGATAGCTACCCATAAATATCAATACTAATGAATATCAGTAAATATTTGATAACTAAATAAGTCAAGGTAGTATGACTTATTTACCCACTGTCTTCTGTAATGTGAACATGTGCATGTGTGTCATCCTAAAGTAGATATCAAAAAGTGAAAACACAGGATGGAATATTTGTATGAAATCATTTTACTGTCCACGTGACCTCCAAAAAGTCTATAATATTTTCAAGAATTGTATGTAAGGGTTCAAGATGGCGGCATAGAAAAACACCGGAAATTGCTGCCTCCGACAACAACTTCAAAAATACAACTAAAAGACAGAACAGTCATCATCCAGAACCCCAGGAAGGCTGGCTGAGTGGAAATTCTACAACTAGAAGGAAAGAGAAGAGCACGCAGACTCAGAGGAACTACGAAAGTGAAGTGCAGAGGTACTGAGGCTTTGGCAAGCGCGGAAAGGGGCGGGCACCTGAGGATGCGGCTGTCTTTTTGAATCGGGAGGGAGTCACAAGCTCCCGACTGCTCTGAACTCCGGTTCCGGGAAATCTCTGGGGTCCCAGGGCTCATACGGGGAGAAACTGGACGGTCTGGCAGCTGGCAGAACTCAGAACTTGAGGGCAGCTTTCCCTCAGAGGTGCTGGCAGCAATTTCCAGGATACTGAGACCCGCGGCCCCTTAGGGCAGGGCTGAGAATCAGCCATAGCTATTTGCTCCGCCCTGTTGATTCCAAGACCCCGCCCCTTCCAGGCTGCTGCAAAGCCTTTTGCATATGAATGCCCGGGTCCTTTGCAAACTGACAATTACCTAACAAATTGCAGCTGGGCCAGACAGACCCAGAACTTCCAGGAGAAGGCCCAAGGCCCCACAGCAGCTTGCATTGCTTCTCAGCTGGGCCTCATCTGGGCACCCCCAAACCCTCCAAAAAAGGAAGGGGAATCTGCATATCTCTTCGTAGCTCCTGCTGGGTAACCTCAGGAAGAGGCTTAATTAGCACCTCCTTAGATCCAAGAGCCAGTGTACCCAGTGGTCAGAGTGGGACCATCCAGATTACAACTCCTCAGATCCATAAGGGACACACTCAGGGGGCAGACTCAGTGAGCACCAAAGCCCCAATGAAGCAAGTCTTGCCCCAGAAGGGTGTCTCCAGCACAGAAGTTCACCCACTGCAGACACAGCTGATTCTCACTGCCAATTGGCCTGGAGGTCAATTCCTCCCAGTGACACCTAAAACAACCAAGGCATAACTACAACAAGACTGTGCACAAAGCCCACAAGGGGGTGCACCAAGAGTGTCCACCTCAGGTAACTGGGGGAGGCTGAGCCACTGGGCCCTGTAGGACACCTAGCACACAAAACCACTCTACCAACACAGGGAAGCAGACAAAATGCGAAGACAAAGAAACAGGTCACAAATGACAGAAATGGAGGACAGCAAACGACTGGATATAGAGTTCAAAACCATGGTTCTAAGATTTTTCAAGAATTTTATGGAAACCGCCGATAAATGTAGTGAGATCCTCAAGAAATCTAGTGAGACCCTCGATGTTGTGATAAAGGACCAACTAGAAATTAAGCATACACTGACTGAAATAAAGAATATTATACAGACTCCCAACAGCAGACCAGAGGATCGCAAGAATCAAGTCAAAGATTTGAAATACAAAGAAGCAAAAAACACCCAACCGGAAAAGCAAAATGAAAAAAGAATCCAAAAATACCAAGATAGTGTAAGGAGCCTCTGGGACAGCTTCAAGCGTACCAACATCAGAATTATAGGGGTACCAGAAGAAGAGAGAGGGCAAGATATTGAAAACCTATTTGAAGAAATAATGACAGAAAACTTCCCCTACCTGGTGAAAGAAATAGACTTCCAAGTCCAGGAAGCGCAGAGAACCCCAAACAAAAGGAATCCAAAGAGGACCACACCAAGACACATCATAATTAAAATGCCAAGAGCAAAAGACAAAGAGAGAATCTTAAAAGCAGCAAGAGAAAAAAAGTCAGTTACCTACAAGGGAGTACCCATACGACTGTCAGCTGATTTCTCAACAGAAACCATGCAGGCCAGAAGAGAGTGGCAAGAAATATTCAAAGTGATCAATAGCAAGAACCTACAACCAAGATTACTTTATCCAGCAAAGCTATCATTCAGAATTGAAGGTCAGATAAAGAGCTTCACAGACAAGAAAAAGCTAAAGGAGTTCATCACCACCAAACCAGCATTATATGAAATGCTGAAAGGTATTCTTTAAGAAGAAGAAGAAGAAGAAAAAGGATCTTACCATTTGCCACATCATGGATGGAACTATAGAGCATTATGCTAAGTGAAATAAGCCAGTCAGAGAAGGATAAATACCACCTGATCTCACTCATTTGTGGAATATAATGAACATCATAAACTGATGAACAAGGACTGATCCAGAGACGGAGAGGCATTGATTGGACTGTCGGGCCTTGGAGGGAAGGTAGGGGAGGGTGGGGGTAAGGGGGAAAGATCAACCAAAGGACTTACATGCAAGCATATAGGTCTAACCAATGGACACAGACAACGGGGGGATGAGGGCATGAGCGGGGGGGGGCGGGGGTAGGGGGTAACGTGGGTATAAGGACACATATGTAATATCTTAATCAATAAAAAAATATATTTAAAAAAAAGAATTGTATGTAAAAGCACTCCTTCAAAATCCAATTCTCATATTTATGTATTTTTATCTATAGTTACTATTGTTTGGAGTATCTTCTTTGTCCTCAACTCCCATTCTCTCCTTGGTAAAATTCTACCCATCCTTCAAAACCCACTCAACTACCAAAGGTAAGCTATCCTTTTTGATTTTCATGGGTGGTTCAATTAGTCATTTCTTTCTCTATGCTTTTCTTCCATACATTTTATATACCTCTGTTATTAACTCTTATAGTCTTGTTTGGGAATTTGTGTATCTAGCATTTGCATTACACAATGAGCTCTCAGATTATAGAATATTAGTAAATCCTTAAATTTTGGATGAAGTATGGGCAGAGAAGTCAGTTAATCAATACAATAATATATTTCCTGAATAATATTGATTCTTGGTCCTCCATCTTCTCCAGAGATTCTGATTCAATAGCTCCTAAGTGGGACACAGGAATCTGAATTTTTAAAGCACTTGAAATGATTGTAACTTAAGTGATTTGCAGAGAAAACCTGAAGGAATGCAATTAATAAGAAACACCAGGGACAGACTATTCCAAAAAATTCAAGAGGAAGGAACACTTCCAAGCTCTTTCTATGAAGCCAGCATTATCCTAATCCCAAAACCAGATAAAGACAATACAAAGAAAGAGAATTACAGAATTTTAGCAAAGTCTGAAGCCTGAGCCAGGATAGGCCATTCATATGGAAAAGCATCTGCAAGCAGCTTGGGTAGGGCTGAAAATTGGATGGGGTCAGGTCTCAGGGAATCCCCAAGGTAAGGTAAACAGATATGGCTGCCAGTAAGCCCTGTGACCAGGAAGGGTCTCAGCATAGGAACAATGATCCCTGTGAGCAGCCCATTTGGGAGAAAACCATCCCTGAGTTTCTGCCCTGATATCACACAATCCTGATCCTCCTCATATGTGTCTGGGCTCCCCAGAGCAGCCTGGTGCTGGAGCTCAGAGGATGTGGGACCTTGTCAGTTCAGTTTGTGCACTGATCCTTTGAAAGCAAAACCTGGGTCTCCAGCGGCCTCCGTGTCACTGAGCCCCAATCTCCACTCATTTTTACAGCCCATAGTTATGGGTATGTCTTTTCCCAGCTCTGGAAGCCTGGGGTGGGGGTGGGATCCCTTGATCCTCATGGGTGGCCTCTGCAAAGATGATCTCCCTCCTGATTAAAAAAGCAGCACAGGTGGGTGCCGGTCCAGCCTGTTCCGTGACTCTGTCCCTCTTACCAGTCTCATAGTGCTTTATTCTTACTTCTCTAGTTGTAGGACTTCCATTCAGCTAGCTTTCAGGCAGTTTTGAATGATGGTTTTCTGTATTTTAGTTGTAATTTTGATGTGATTGTGGAAGGTGGCGAGTACAGGCATTTACTTATGCCACCATCTTTTCTTCTCCTCATATGACAATATTTGACACTAGAGTCCTGGGTACAGTCCCTAGGTCTGGCCTGTAATCAGGGCCATCTTCCCCAGCTGCCTGCAGCCGGCCCCACTACCCACTGCCACCCACCATTCGCTATTGGGTGATGGGTGCCAGACGGACAGGGGAAGGGACTGAGAGGTTGGCTGTTCCCTCCCATTCGCTGGCCTCTCCCCCACCATGGGTCACCTTCTGTGTGTGGGGGGCAACTGGCAGGGTGGGGGCCTTGGCCTGGTGCCGCCAGCATCCCCCACCACCCACCCCCGGTTCCCTGTTTGCCATCAGGCAATCAGAGCCTGCAGGCCAGGGAAAGGGACCGAGAAGTGGTCAGTGCGCCTCATAGTGACTGGTCCAGCAGTCATTCTGCTCATTCTGCCATTAGGGTCAATTTGCATATTACCCTTTTATTATATAGGATAGAGGCCTGGTGCATGAATGGGGGCCAGCTGGTGTGCCCTGATGGGGGCCCCGGATCAGGGTGGGGGTCTCCACTGGGGGTGGGGCTGGCCAGGGCAAGGGGCAGTGGGGGGTTTGCAGGCCAACCCCACCCCAATTGGGGTGGGGGTCCCCCCTGAGAGGGAGGGGCCAGCCTGGGTGAGGGGCCACAGGTAGTTTGCATGCCGGCCACACCCCCGATCAGGGTGGGGATCCCTCCTGGGGGGGCAGGGCCAGCCTGGGCGAGGGGTTGCAGGAGGTTTGCAGGCTGACTATGCCCCTGATTGGGGTGGAGGTCCCCACTGGGGGGAAGGGCCAGCCAGGCCGAGGTGCTGCCAGGGGTTTGCAGGCTGGCCACACCCCCAATCAGGATGGGAGTTCCCGCTGGAAGGCAGGGGCTAGCCTGGGCAAGGGGCAGCAGTCATTCTGATCTCTGGTCATTCTGGTCATTCCACTATTTTGGTTTCTGGGCTTTTATTATATAAGATTATATTCTATATATTATATAAGAATTGTTGAATGCCCACATTGTACAAATATTTGTAAAATATGGGTTTAACCCTCACATAATAATAGTTTATTCTTTTAAAATTAAAGTCAAGCCTTGGCCTGGGTGGCTTAGTTGATTGTCCCACTCTGAAGTGTTGCTGGATGGATTCCAAGTCAGGGCACATGCCCGGGTTGAGGCCTTAAACACCAGTAGGAGGAAGGCAGAACTCAGCATTTTGATATCTTGATCGATGTTTCTCTCCCTCTCCCTTCCTCTTTCTCTCTAAAAAAATCACTTAAAAACCTTTTTAAAAATTATATCAAATTAAAGCCAATTAAATAAAAACATTCTTTCTGGCTAAATTTATTGTTCACCAAAAGACATAACTATGTAACTGAATTAAAACTTTGATTTGTTAATGTTCTAGTATATGAGGGACATCTATATATATATATATATATATATATATATATATATATATATATATATAAAAGCCTAAGCTACCGAATGACCATTCAACCATTGGACCATTCTAAGTAGCTATGATGTGCATTGACCACCAGGGGGCAGACAATCAATGCACAGGCATGAAAACATGGAACAGACTGATGAATCTCAGAGAGAAGTGAGGGGGGAGGGCGGGAAGAGATTAACCAAAGATCTTATATGCATACTAGAGGCCCTGTGCACAGATTCATGCACCAGTGGGGTCCCTCGGCCTGGCCCACAGTGGTCAAGCCAAATCCATGCACCGGGCCTCCGACATCACACGAGGGGTCCCAGATTGCAAGAGGGCACAGGCCAGGCCTCTAGTATACAATATTTTGTTCAGTAAAGGTAATTGTTATTTAAGGTTTGAGAAAAGATGTAAATATATTTATTGCCACATATAAAGGCTTGTACTTCATTAAGAAGTAATGGGGGTATTCAAAATGTGGCTGAATAGGCAGACATGTCCTGCACCTTGTCATAGCACAGTTAGAAAGAACAACTAAATCGAATAACATCCACCCAGAATTGGTAAATTGGACACAACTGGTGAGACAATCCACAGCCGGAAAGGACAGAAGACACCTGGAGAACAATAGGACTGGGGATCTGGGCTGGAGAGAGACATATGGCCACAGGGACAAGAGGGTCAGAGGAACCTTCACTGCACCAAGTCTGTGTCCCTTGGGACATGCATAACACCCAACTGTGGAAAGGAGGTTCACAGGGCTGCTAGTGGCCCAGGAATCTAGATCTAAGTCCACAGCCATGAGAGGCTGCACCCAGAAAGGCAGCCTGAAGAGCTGCTCGAGCAGCTAGCTATCCAATTTTGGCATAATAGAGGCAGAAACCTAATTCCTTAATAGTGACTAGACTCTGATTCACTAAAGAGTAATCTAGTAACAGTGAGAGAAACAAGTGTCAAGCCTAAAGGGTGGCCAGAGGACTTTGGAGCTCATAGGATAATGCAGTGTCAATAGGGATGTGCTTTTGTACTGAGTATTGATAATTCAGATGGTAAGGCACATCAGGCCATTGGAATTGGTTTCTAAATGGTAACAGTGGTTCCCCTGACACCTGAGTAGCATTTTTAGAGAAAGCATGTTATAATGCATTTTCTTTATTGTTTACCTTCAGGATTTGGAAATACTGTCTCACACTTGATCTACTTTGGTTAGAAATAAATATAAGATTTTAGACAGTTATATCCTCTTCTCATAGTACTCAGACACTTTTTAAATTCCTACTTACCAGTCAACAAATATCCATTGAAAATCGTGCTATGTGCCAGACAGTGATAATTAAAATTTGTTTCTCCTTTGTCACGTTAAACTCTAGGCCTTGGTCCTTGTTTGCCCTATAATTAGGAAGGTGGCCTCTTTTCTTACTATTCATTTTTTGTTCCAATTACTCCTGACTTTTTGTGTGGGTCAGGATCTCTTAGGTTTAAAATCTTCTATGATTCCTCTCAATCCTCAGGTGTTTATTAAAGAGCCCACAGGTGCAGTGAGTCACTCTTATTCAGGGAGCATATATCCTGGGAGTTCAGCCTGGTGCTGGGTTCTGACCCAGCAGAAATGTCACCTGTCATCAAAGTACATTCTCCAGGGACCACCAGCATACTCATCTAGACTTCTTACTGTAAGATGTTTCCTTCTTTGGATTAACATGAAAATTGTCTTTTGTCCCAAGTCCCCAGGTCCCATCAGTCATTATCCTGACCTGCTGGACTTAAATTTGATGCAAAGGCAAGTTTAGATCCCTCTACCCCAGACACCTGGTTTTGAAATTTAGCATCTAACTCTTTGTGCTGGCCTTGTTTTCAGAACTGTCCAACCTCAGAGGGAAGTAAGGGGATGGGGGGTGGTAACAGATCAACCAAAGGATTTGTATGCATTCATATAAGAATAACCCATGGAAACAGACAGTAATGGGGTGAGGGCATGTTCTGGGGAGTGGGAACAGCTGAGGAAAGGTCAATGGGGAAAAAAGAAGACATATGTAATACTTTAAACAATAAAGAAGTTTTTAAAAATAGAAGAAGTAATGGGATGGTGGCATAGGTAAACACCTGTACTCACTCCCTCCCACAACCACATCAAAATTACAACTAAAATGCAAAACAACCATCATTCACAACTGCCTGAAAGCTGTCTGAATGGAAGTCCTACAACTAGAGAAGTAAAGAAGAAAGCATATTGATACTTATAGGAGGGATGGAGGCATGGAACAGGCTGGACTGGCACCCATGTGTACCACCTTTTTAATTGGGAGGGTGATCTCCAAGTCTTTGCAAGAGAACCAGGGGTTCCATCCCCACACCAAACCCCCAGCCCAGGGTTCCAGAGATTGGAAGAGAATTACCAGGAACTGTAGGTTATAAAAAACAGCAGAAATTGTGGTTGAGTGACACATAGGTTGTTGGAGTCCCAGGTGTTCCTCTTAAAGGGCTCACACATGAATGTACATGGTCTCCCTTCCTCTGAGCTCCAGCACTGGATGGCAGCTTTGGAGGAATCCAGGGATTTAGGGAGAGGAATTGAACTGCCTGGCATCAGGGCAGGAACTTGGGGGCAGCTTTCTCCCAGACATGAGTACTCACAGGACTCATTGTCCCTGTGCTAGAACCTCCCCCATCACAGAGCTGACTGGCAGCCATCTCAGTTTCCATTAGCTTGGCTCACACTATTCCCTCTGCCCTGGTGATTCCCTGATACCCTGCCCATCCAATTTGTAAGCCCTATCCAAGCTGCTTGAAGCCACTTTTCCATATGAATGGCCTGTCCTGGCTCAGGCTTCAGACTTTGCTAAAATCTCTCAAACAAGCTGCAGCTGGGTCAGCATGCCCCAAACCTATCAATAAAAGGCTTAACAACCAGCACTAGGACCAGCCTGCCTTGCTTCATAGCTGCACCTCCAAGCCCAATACAAATAGCTCCTGCAGGGTGGCCCCAGGCAGTGGCTGACTTTGTACCTCCTGGGAGGCTTCAGAGCCAATGCACCTAGTGGACAGCTTCAGAATATACCAGATAACAACTTTACACACCTAAAACCACCACATTCAAGGGACAGATTCAGTGAGTACCAAAGCCCCATGGAAGCAAGTCCTGCTCCATAGGGGTATCTCCTGCACAGCAACTTTTCCATTGTAGATGCAGTTGATCCTCACAGGAAATTGGCCTACAGTTCAATTCCTTCCAGTGATGCCAACAATAATCAAGGCTCAACTACAATAAGATTTTTTACACAGCCCACAAGGGGTACACCTAGAGTGCTCAGCTAAGGTGTCCACTGAACACCTTAGAAATAGAAACAAGCATATGGACACTTAATATACAAGGCCACTCTATCAATTCCAGGCGACATAACAGTTCTACCTAATACATAGAAACAAGTACATGGAAGCAGCCAAAATGTGTAGACAAATAAACATGTTACAAATGAAAGAAATGGAAGCAGGCAAACTATTGGATACAGAGTTTCAAAACATTAGTTATAAGAATGTTAATGAGATCTGCAAAGGACTTAATAAGAGTGTCAAGGAACTTAGTGAGATTTTTAAAAACCTTAGTGAGAATGTCAAAGACATGAAAAAGGACCAGTCATAAATTAAGCATACACTAACTGAAATAAAAAAAATATTTTACAGGGATTTAACAGTAGAGTAGAGGATTCCAAGAATCAAATCGATCATTCGAAATATGAGGAAGCAAAAAACTCCCAATCAGAAGAGCAAAAAGAATCCAAAGATATGAAGAAAGTGTAGGGAGCCATTGGGACAACTTCAAGCATGCCAACATTCGCATTATGGGTGTGCCAGAAGAAGAAAAAAGAGAGCAAGATATTGAAAACCTATTTGAAGAAATAATGACAGAAACTTTCCCTACCTGGTGAAAGAAATAGACTTAAAAATCCCGGAAGCACAGAGAGTCCCAAACAAGAGGAACCCAAAAAGGCCCACATGAGGACACATCATAATTTAAATGCCAAGGGCAAAAGACAAAGGGAGAATCTTAAAAGCAGCAAAAGAAAAGCAGTTAGTTACATACAATGGAGCATCCATACTACTGTCATCAATTTCTGAACAGAAACTTTACAGGCCAGAAGGGAGTGGCAAGAAATATTCAAAGTGATGAATAGCAAGGACCTACAATCATGATTACTCTACCCAACAAAGTTATCATTTAGAATTGAAGATCAGATAAAGAGCTTCACAGACAAGAAAAAGGTAAAGGAGTTCATCATCACCAAACTGGTATTACATGTTGAAGGGTATTTTTTATAAAGAGGAGGAGAAGGAGGAGGAGATGGAAGAGGAGGAGGTGGAGACAATAAAATGGCAATAAATACATATCTCTAAACAATTGAATCTAAAATCAAAATAAATGAACAAGAAATATAATGAACAAAATAAACTGATGATTAAAATAGAATCAGAGGCCCTGACTGGTTTGGCTCAGTGGATAAAGCATAGGCCTGCGGACTGAAGGGTCCCAGGTTCAATTCCAGTCAAGGGCATGTACCTTGGTTGCGGGCACATCCCCAGTAGGGGGTGTGCAGGAGGCAGCTGATCGATGTTTCTCTCTCATTGATGTTTCTAACTCTCTATCCCTCTCCCTTCTGCTCTGTAAAAAATCAATAAAAATATATTTAAAGAAGAATAGAATCAGAGGCATGGAAACATGGAACAGACTGAGGAACCTCAAAGGCAAGGGGGTAGGGGAGCAGGAAGAGATTAGCCAAAGATCTTATATGCATTACCTATGGACCCAACAATAGGGTGGTGAAGGCCTGGGGCAGGACGGGATCCCAGTGGAGGGGAAAAGGGAGGAAGGACATCTGTAATACTCTCAAAGATAAATTTTTTTAAAAAAAGAAGAAGTAATGACTATGGTGTCCTGTAACTTTTTGGAAAACTGAAGTATTTTGAGATTAATTTTCTGAAAGATAAGAGTTTTGAATTGAGTCAAGAAAATAATGTTTAATTACCAATCAATTGCTTGGAATTTATAAACTGCAGAAGTCCCCAAAAGTGTCTTAGTGTCCTGTTTAATACAAATCACGTGAAAGAGTGATAAAAAATTTCATCTTTGGACCTTCCAATTATTTAAACTTCTATACTTTCTTATGAAAAAGCAATTCAAAAAAGAGTGAACTTTTCATATTATTAGTTACTGTTAATTAGAGATTACTTTTATCCACTATCTCAAAATATTTTGAAAAAGGATGAAAGCTATTTCAAGACTTAGTTCATTTATATTTCTAACTTTATTTTGCATGCTATCAATGTTCTTACACTTAACTTTCTACTTTTACAATGAAGTAAGTTCATATTAAAACATTAGATTGCTTTGTAAACAGCAAATTTTTTGGTCATCATTTTAGAGGATAAATGGGGTATCAAAGTAAAATTTTTATTTTTATTTTCTATAAGACCCAAAATTATATTTCAGTGATTTATATTCAAACTCACCACTGCTCAATTGCAAAATTTTTCTTTGTTCTTATGACCGTGACAGAGAACTTTATCTGCATTCAAATTGCCTACTGGTTTGTTGTACTTCAATAATAAAACAGCAGGTTGAAGGCTCATGATGAGAAATCTGAATAATTACCTGCTAGATGATAGATGGTCGTAACTCAGGCAGTGCCAGTCACTGCAAAGAAAACACTTTGAGATATCAATTAGGTTCCTGACAAATTCAATTTCCCTCACTTTTAGTGGACAATAAATGGGAATTTTACATTTATATAGTGCAAAGTTTTAACTTTAAAATATCCATCATAATAATTCAATAAATACAGATTTTAAAAAATAAATTAGAATTTAAATACCTGACATATTTCTATTTTAATCTTAAAACTTTTAAATAGATAGATGGTGAAAATAATTAACATTATCTGTTTTTATTCCATTGAGGAGGGCAAAGTATACTTAATAATAGTTTTCCTATTTTCTTTCTGCATTTACATTTAACTCAAATTATTCACAACTTTAATAGCTGTGTTCATTCTCTTTATTTTTTTTCTAATTTTGTAGTAAATGAGTTGGATGTACATTCTACATGAAATTTAAAAAGCAGAATGCCCAATTATTACTGCCACACACCCACATGTGGGCAAAGTAAAAGCAAAGAGTGAGTGAAGCATGCAAATTAAATGTAGGCCCAGAAGACACCTTTCTCCCTTATAATCACTCTGTGGTTATGTGACTACATAGTCAATATTTGGAGTTTATGGTTATCCCTTATAAATTATAACCTTCAATATATTTTTCTATGATTAAAAAAAGAAAATTAAAAGTGGTAGAGAAATAGAAAAATGAAAAGAGATTATTTGCATCTTATTAACTGAAGCAAAACTAATTTTTAGGCAAAGATTGAAAATTTTGATAGCACATAGGCTGAAACCAGGCACTTTCAAGGTGCATGCTGTAGTGGGAGGTAAGTGGATTCAACTTCACTGAAGGGCAATTTTGCAATAACTATCAAAATTTAAATTCTTTTAAATATATTTTTAATTGATTTTTTTTTTACAGAGAGGAAGGGAGAGGGATAGAGAGTCAGAAACATCGATGAGAGAGAAACATCGATCAGTTGCCTCCTGCATGTCCCCCACTGGGGATGTGCCTGCAACCAAGGTACACGCCCTTGACCAGAATCGAACCTGGGACCCTTCAGTCCACAGGCCGACGCTCTATCCACTGAGCCAAACCGGTCAGGGCAAAATTTAAATTCTTAGGTACAGCAATTCACTTTAGGGATATCTCCAGTAACTAGCCTCACAAATCTTTATGAATGCTCGCTGTAATATTGTTACTGGAGAAGTTAGTGGTCCAGATTTCCCGAACACTAGTGAGTGGCAGGGAAGAGGAAAGGGGGCTCTTGCAGTATCTTCAGAAAATGAATTTGCTAAAATTCACATGGGAAGATGAATGTTTTTTATTGAAGTGGAATTACATTCCTCTGGTTGTAAAGTCCCATGCTCCTTACCATAGTTGTGAAAAGGGGCAACTGTCTTCAGCAAAGACAAAGGCAAAGCCAGTGTCTAGAGCTTACATTCTATGTTGCAGTTGGTTCAGCAGAGCATCAGGCTAATTAAAATCCATTAATCCATATGTGGGTTCCATATTACCCTGGGCCATGTGGGCCAGTGGAAGGGGAATGTGCCCCTTGCAACAGGAGAGTCAGGAGTTTGATGTATGAGAGAGAGAGCCAAGAAAACAAATTCCCTTTGTGCAGAAATTTAAAAATTCAAGTTTTGTATCCTTGCAGTGGCCATGCCTATCATTGCCAATTACCTGTTCCCAGGTATGATTGACAGACACTTAAGCACTTTCCCATAACATTCAGAACTTTTTGGGCATTGGTCCAAAATGCCTTTGTCCAGTATTTTCCCCCATCAATTAGTGGGGAACAGAATTAAATTAGCAAAGGTGTATAAATGGCATGTGCATGTTATCTAGTCTTCCCTTTATTCCTTTTCTGCTAATAATAATAAGATTATTGCAACAGTATCAATGTTTTCTTTAATAACAAAATTTTTTTTAACTGGAAATAACTTGAGGTCCCTCTGTAGAAGATTGGTTCAATAAAATATGTACAGTCATACAATAGAACACAATGCAGAACCACCGTGTTCAAAAAGAATGAAATGGATCAGTATGTGCTGTTTTGGAACAATATTTAAGACACATTTAAGTGAAAATAAAATAAATACATCTGAAAGTTTTCAAAGAATATAAATTAAAATGTATAAATATAAATACATGTTTGATCATTAATAAAAAATTATCAAAAAATATATAAGGCAATTGCTAGCTGTGGTTGCCTTTGGGAAAGAAGTTTAAGAGACCTGAGATAGAGAAACTGCTTACTTTCTTTCCATTACATACTCTCTTAAACTGTTTCAATTTTTATAATGCTTTATCTTCTTTTTAATAACAAATAAATGAAGAAAGGAAAAAAGGAAGGAAGGAAGGAAGGAAGGAAGGAAGGAAGGAAGGAAGGAAGGAAGGAAGGAAGGAAGGAAGGAAGAAAGGAAGGAAGGAAGGGGAAAGGAAGGGAAGGGAAGGGAGAAAGAGAGAGAGAAAGAAAATACAGATACAAAGATAAATCTCTATGACTCCCAAGTTTATCACTCTCTGGCTGTTCCACAGTCAAAATCTTGGGTAGCCTAAATCCTGCACTATCTTTTTATTTTTATTTATTTATTTTAATGTATTTTATTGATTTTTTAAGGAGAGGAAGGGAGATGGAGAGGGATAGAGAGAAACATCGATCAGCTGCCTCCTGTACGCCCCCCACTGGGGATGTGCCCACAACCAAGGTACATGCCCTTGACTGGAATCGAACTTGAGACCCTTCAGTCCGCAGGCCGACTCTCTATCCACTAAGCCAAACCGGTTAGGGCAGCCCTGCACTGTCTTAACATAACATTGATAACAACAATAACAACAAAAAGACCTAGACTGGGTTGGTACTAATGAGCTGAACTTAAACATGACCATCCCTAAGGCTGACTGCATGGTTTTGATCTAGCCTGTGATTAAGAATTAGGGTTGAACATTTGGTTATTATTAATGGAAACTCCTAAATTATTCTCCACCCACCCCCACCATTATATTCATTTACTACTTCCCACCCTCTTCATCCCATTATTCTGTTTTTTTAATCTTCTTTGTGAAATCATTTCATTTACATATTTGCCTACTTATTGATTATTTATGCTTTTCAAGCAGAATGTCATCTCCACAAGGGTAGGGACTTGAATTGTTTATGTTCAAAGCTATTTCCCAGTATCCAGAGCAGTGACTGTGATGTGATAGAAGCTCAATAAATACACACTAAATGAAAAAAAAAAAAAAAAAAAAAGAATTAGGGTTGAAAATGACAAGTGCTGTTGAGGATGTAGAGAAAAAGGAACCCTCGTACACTGCTGGTGGGAATGCAGACTGGTGCAGCCACTGGGGAAAACAGTATGGACTTTCCTCAAAACATTAAAAATGGAACTCCCATTTGACCCAGTGATCCCATTTCTAGGAATATATCCCAAGAAATCAGAAACACCAATCAGAAAGGATTTATGCACCCCTATGTTCATAGCTGCACTATTTGCAATAGCTAAGATTTGGAGACAGCCTAAGTGCCCATCAGCAGATGAGTACATTAAAAATGGTGGTGCATCTACACAATGGACTATGACACTGCTGTAAAAAAGAAAGAACTCTTACCATTTGCATCAGCATGGATGGACCTGGAGAGCATTATGCTAAGAAATTAAGCCAGTCAGAGGAAGAGAAATATCACATAATTTCACTCATGTGTGGAATATAATGAATAACATAAACTGATGAACAAAAATAGATCCAGATACATAGAAGCATCAAACAGACCATCAAACCTAAGAGGGAAGGCAGGGGAGGATGGAAGAAGGGGTAAGAGATCAACTGAAGGACTTGTATGCATGCATAGAGCATAACCAATGGACACAGAGAGTAGGGTTGTGAGGGAATGTTCTGGGGGGCGGGAGTGGGTGGAGAGAGGTCAATAGGGAAAAAGAAGACATATGTAATGCTTTCAACAATAAAGAATTTTTGCAAAAGAATTGAGAATGAGTGTTTGAGGACTGTAGTATCCAATTCAAGCCACTTGGGAAGACGAAAGGTCACTCTGGCAGTGGAGCACTTCAAGCTTACGCTTCATCCCCAGTCAGGCAAAGAAGGGAAAATACAAGGACTGAAGAATTTAGAAAATTTCAGAGAACCAAGATGGCGGCATAAGGTACAGACCTGTGGGTGCTGCCTCCCACAACAACATCGAGACTACCAACTATAAGACAAACAGCTATCATTCAGAACCATGGGAAAGCTGGCCCAGTGGAAACTCTACAACTGGAAGTAAAGAAAGAAGAGCACTGAGACTGAGTAGGATGTGGAGAGGCACCAAGAACAGAGGTACGGAGTCACGCCAGGTGGGCTTCAACTGGATGAGTGTTTTTTTTCAATTGGAAGGGGCTACAAACTCTCGAATCCACTGAGCTTGTTTAGGGTGGGATTCTGAGGTCCCAGACCCCTACCGGGAGAGGCGGGACGGCCTTGCAACGGGTCAGAGAGCAAGTGTGGCTTTCTCTCAGAGCTGCTCGCCGGCACTAGGGGACATGGAGACGCGGAGTCACGGAGACTCCATTGCCCTTTGCTCTGCCCTGGTGATTCGCCAAGAACAGAGGTACGGAGTCTCACGCCAGGTGGGCTGCAACTGGATGCGCATTTCTTTCAATCGGAAGGGGTTACAAACTCTCGAATCCACTGAGCTTGTTTGGGGCAGGATTCTAAGGTCCCAGACCCCTACGGGGAGAGGCAGGACAGCCTTGCAATGGGCTGGAGAGCGAGGGTGGCTGTCTCGCAGAGCTGCTCACCGGCACTCGGGGACGCGAAGACGTGGATAGTCCAGGTCATAAAATTTGTAGACACAGTAAGGCTATGGATACCTGTAGCAATAACAAGAAAAAGAATAATTATTTTACCTTTTAATATATCTTCAATTATACACATATTTCCAAAATATAAATATGAACCATGAAGGCCAAAAAGCAACACAGAATTATATTAAAAAGAAAATAAAAATAATTATGTTGCACATGAGGATGTAAAGCAACTAGCACTCTCTTATATTTCTGATAGAAAATTAAAATGGTATGTACTTTTTTAGTTTATGCAAAATAAACCCTATATACTTACCATATTGACCAATAGTTCCACTCTTAAGTATTTACTGAAATGAAATGAAAACATATATCCAAAAAGGAATTGTTATACCTGAATGGTCATAGCAGCTTTATTCATAAAATCCTAAAACTGGAAACAATTCGAATATCTATCAACAGGAATATGTATACAAATTGTTCTATATTCACACAATAGAATATTGTACAGCAATAGAAATGAATGAATTACTGATATAAGCAGCAATATTATGCTGAGCAAATAAAGCTACATACAAAAGAATACATATCATATGTTTGCAATGATAGGAAACACTAGAAAAGGCAAAGTTATTCATTTATACTAATACAGAATTTATCAGTTTTTACCTATATTGAGGGCTGTAGGAAATTGATTGAGATGGAGTGAAGAAATGTCTTTTATATTTTGGTTGTAGATGTTATATAGGTATATATATTTTTCAAAACTTTTGAAATTTTTTTCAAGATGTACACCAAAAATAGGTTCATTCTGTTGTATGTAATTCATATTTTAATAAAGTTGATTTTAAGATCCACCAAAGGTCTTGTATGCATGCATGTAAGCATGACCAATGGACATACACTATGGGGGTGAAGACATGTGCTGGTGGGTGGGGGTGGATGGGAAGAGGTCAATGTGGGAAAAAGGAGACATATTTGTAATACTTTAAGCAATAAAAAAAAGAGGGGAAAAAACAATAAAGAATTTTTAAAAATACATTACCATTGGAAGGTGCAGAGTTATGAGATAAAGATTTGTGTTTTGGAAGCTTAAAATTAATTAATTAATTAATTAATTAATTAGATAAAGTTGTTTTAAAAATTATATATATATATATACATATATATGGAAACAATAAACGGACATGGCCCAAGACTTGTCCCGGAGCAGATAGAACACGCAACTAAATCGAATAACATGCACCCCGAATTGGCGAAGTTAACACAGCTGGTGAGACAATTGGCAGCCAGGAAGGGCACAGGACACCTGGAGAAAGGTAAAATCAGGGATCTGGACTGGAGAGAACTGCGAGACCTCTGAGCCCAGAGGGTCAGAGAGAAACCACACGGCACTAAGGCCGGGTCCCTTGGGTCAGGCACAGAGTCTGACTGTGGAAAGGAGGTCTGCAGGACTGCTGGTGACAGGGGATTCTAGATCTGGGTCCACAGTCACGAAAGACTGAGCCCACAGGGGGCATTCAGGATGGCTGCCCAGACCACTTGGTGCCAGGAGGAGAGGGGCTCGCAGAGCTCTTTTCACTCTGGTTTGGTCTTTGCTTTTCTTTGCTGAACCTAGTTCATAGGGCCTTTTGGATACAGACACTCACCCATGGCTGAGGTGCAAGAGAAGATGTGGACCTGTGGAGTCTGGGGAGAGGCTGGGGTAAGGGGAGGACCCGGGAGAGGTTGCCGCAAGTCTGGCACTGAGTCATACCTGATGCACGGGACCTAGGTAATCATTTTCTCCTGAAGAGATAGCCCCTCCCTGCAGCCTCCAGGCAACCAATAAGCCACACCCAGACTATGCTCTGAGTGGTACAAAGGATAAAAAAAATCTGAATAGTCCCTGAGAGTCCACAGGGACTGGCCTAAAGAGAGGCCTTCAGTCTCAGCAACAGGAAACTTATAAGCCACAGACAGTACAGAAGAGTGGGATCTGAAACCAGCTAAAGGAATGACACTTCACTTTTTCATTTTTATTTTTATTTTATTATTATTTTATTATCTCTTTTTTATTTATTTTCCTTTTTTCATTTGTTTCTTTATTTTCTATTTCTTTTCACATTATTTTTCCATCGTTCTAATTTATTTTATTTTCTATCCTATTTTTAATCAATTTTTTAAAAAAATTTATGATTATATTTTCTTCTCTTTCTCTTTCTTCTTATCCACTCATCCTCTTTCTACTTCCTCTATACTGAACTGAGGTCCTCCCCATGTTCATTCAATTCTTAACCTTACCTTCTGTATATAAGATTCTGCCCCCACCCTCTTTACTGGGAATTTGGTGTTTGTATGTTTTGGTTTACCTGTTTGTTCTCTGGTGTTTTCTCCCCATATATATATATTTTTTTCTCTTTTTTTTCCTTTTTCTTCTTTTTCTTTTCTCTCATACGATTTTTTCTCTCTTCAATATCATTTGTGCTATCCTTTCTCTCTTCTAATTCTCTTTTCTCTGGTGGTCACTTATATGGGAGTTGTTGGTGTTGTGAGTACATTTGTGTTTTGTTCCCTTTGTGTCATGTCTTGCTGAGGTGAATTTTACCCAGTTTGGCCAAAGTGTTAGAGAGTGAGCCACATAACCAGACACCCAGAGAAAAGACTCCATCCATGAATGGGTCAATAATACTCCAGACCCAACTACAGAGGCAGGAAGAAGGCGACAGTGAGGGAGAGAGCATGAGTGAGTAAGGGAGGAAAAGAGGAGTGTGTGGTCATGTGGTGTGTGTGTGTGTGTGTGTGTGTGTGTGTGTGACTGAGGCACAGTTAGATCCCACAGGACCTTCAAGGGCAGGATAACTGGGCTTGCCTAAGTAGGCAGCATCTGCTACCATTGCAAACAGTCCCAAAAGCAGCTGGTTCTTCCTCAGAGGTGTCACCTTTTTGAAGGGGAGAGCTGCTGTGACTGGGATCCCAGCCTCACCTCCAACCAGGGTGCCCTCAGATAACACCCAGGACACTATAACCACCCCCACAAGGGACTTGCTACCTTGCCTGCAGTCACCAAGACTCCAGCCACCAAGGGCACAGGCTCCTGTGAATTCTGAAGTGTGCTCCCCTCTGACTGGCCCAACATTTTAGCCCAGGGCACTGTGACCACATGAACAGCAGACACCTGAACAGCCCCTTCCCATCCGAGGAGCAGCAGCCTCGCAAGCAGACCGCCCCAGGCTGAGGAGCAGAAGCTGTGTGAGCAGCCTGACCCCTGTCCGAGGAGTGGCAGCCATGTGTGTAGCCCAACCCCATCTGAGAAACAGCAGCTACGCAAGCAGCCCACACCGGTCCAAGGAGCAGCCTGCCTCCATCCGAGGAGCAACAGCCGCACACAACCCGTAACCATCAGAGGAGCAGCAGTCCCACGAGCAGCCCACCACTGTATGAGGAGGAGCAGCCATGCAAGCAGCCCAACATCATTGGAGGAGCAGCAGCTGTGTGACCGGTCCCGCCACTGAGGAGCAGCAGCCTCACGCACAGCTCACCCCCATCCAAGGAGCAGCAGCCTTGCGAGCAGCCTGCCCCCATCCATGAAGCAGCATCCAGGCAAGAAGCCTGCCCCTGTCCAAGGAGCAGAAGATGCATGGGCAGCCCACTCCCACTTGAGGAGCAGCAGTTACCCAAACAGCCCTCTCTGGTCCAAGGAGAAGCCCACCCACGTTTGAGGAGCAGCAGCCGTGTGAGCAGCCCACCCTCATTGGAGGAGCAGCAGCCATGCAAGCAGCCCGAACCCATCCAAGGCGCAGCAGCCATGCGCACAACTGGCCCTCATCCAAGGAGCAGCAGCTTTGTGAGCAGCCCGCCCCTGTCCATAAAGCAGCAGCCCCACGAGCAACCCTGCTCCTGTCTAAGGAGAAGCAGCCACACGCAGCCCGCCCACATCCGAGGAGCAGAAACCCTGTGAGCAGCCCACCCCTGTCCAATAAGTAGAATCCCCGTGAGCAGTCCACCCCCATCCGAAGAGCAGCACCTGTGTGAGCAGCCTCCCCTGACCCGACAGAGTAGCTACCACTGCTGTAAACAATGTGGACCAGAAGAGCTGCTGCTAACTGAGTAGCAGCAGCTGCCATGACTGCCCGAGGACCAGTCGCCACCCGAGAAGACACTGCCACCCAAGAAGCAGCCCCTGCATAACTACCCATAAGAAAAATGGGTAGACAAAGAAACCCCCAAAGGAAGGAAAAGGAGGACTCACCAGAAAAGCAGGTAAGTGAAACGGAGGCATGCAATATGTCAGAAAAAGAATTCAGAATAAGGGTCATACAGTTCATAAACCTGATGAATGCAAAAATCAACAACTTATGTAAGAATCAAGAAGAAATAAAGAGTGACATAGCTGCAATAAAAAAAAACACATAGGGAAAAACTAAACTAAAAGGGAGAATCGAAGATGGCAGCATAGGTAAACACCGGAGACTGCCGCCGTGGACAACCACTTCAAAAATACAACTAAAAGTCGGAACGGACATCAACCAGAACCACGGGAAGGCTGGCTGAGGAGAGTCTCTTCAACTAGAAGCAAAAACAACAGCATTCCGACGCACAGAGGAGGCGCAGTGTGGAAAATTTAAAGGTACGGCGGTGCGGTGGTGAGGGTGCGCGCGCAAAGCGGGCTGGCGGCTGAGGGCGCGATTGTCGTTTTCAATCAGGAGCGAATCTCAGACTCTGGGCTACAGATCCGGGCGAGTCTCTAGGGACCCAGACTCAAACGGGAGAAGCGGGACTGTCTGGCTACGGCCCCTCCGAGGTTTGCAGCGATTGCTGGGACAGAGAGGCAGAGCCCCTGGGGACGGACTGAGAGCGGCCATAGCTGCTCCCTCCCCCCCGCCCTGTTGAGCCCGCCCCGCCCAAACCCTGTGCACAGCCATTTGCCGATCGCCTCAGGCAAGGGCTGGACTAGCGCCTCCCCTGAGGACTGAAGTTTTCCCACAGCTGATTTCCACCGCCAGTCGGCCTGGTGGTCAAATCCCTCTAGTGTTAACTACAACAATTAAGGCTTGGCTAGAACAAGACTGCGCACAGAGACCACAAGGGGGTGCACCAAGAAAGCATAAAAGATGCGGAGACAAAAAAACATGACAGAAATGGAGGATATGGAGCTAAGAATCGCAATTTTGAGGGCTTGCCATAAATTTGTGCAGAGCCTCACGAAAACTAATGAGACCCTCGATGCTACGATAAAGAAATTAGAAAGTAAGCATACACGGACTGAAATAAAGAATATTATACCCAATAGCAGACCAGAGGAGCACAAGAATCAAACCAAAGATTTGACAAAAAACACCCAATTGGAAAAGCAAAATGAAAAAAGAATCCGAAAGTGTGAAGATAGTGTAAGGAGCCTCTGGGACAGCTTTAAGCGGACTAATATCAGAGTCATTGGAGTGCCAGAAGATGAGAGACAGCAAGATATTGAAAACCTATTTCAAGAAATAATGGCAGAAAACCTCCCCCACCTGGAGAAAGAAATGGACTTACAGGTCCAAGAAGCGCAGAGAACCCCAAACAAAAGGAATCCAAAGAGGACCACACCAAGACACATCATCATTAAAATGCCAAGAGCAAAAGACAAAGAGAAAATCTTAAAAGCAGCAAGAGAAAGAGGCTCAATTACCTACAAGGGAATACCCATACGACTGTCAGCTGATTTCTCAACAGAAACTTTGCAGGCCAGAAGGGAATGGCAAGAAATATTCAAAGTGATGAATAGCAAGAACCTACAACCAAGATTACTTTATCCAGCAAAGCTATCATTCAGAATTGAAGGTCAGATAAAGAGCTTCACAGATAAGGAAAAACTAAAGGAGTTCATCACCGCCAAACCAGTATTATATGAAATGCTGAAAGGTATCCTTTAAGAGGAGGAAGAAGAAGAAAAAGGTAAAGATACAAATTATGAACAACAAATATGCATCTATCAACAAATGAATCTAAGAATCAAGTGAATAAATAACCTGATGTACATAATGAACTGGTGACTATAATGAATCAGGGACATAGAAAGGGAATGGACTGACTATTCTTGGGGGAAAAGGGGTGTGGGAGATGCGGGAAGTGACTGGACAAAAATCATGCACCTATGGATGATCTCAGTGGGTGGGGAGTGAGGGTGGAGGGTGGGGTGGGAGCTGGAAGGAGGGGAGTTATGGGGGGAAAAAAAGAGGAACAAATGTAATAATCTGAACAATAAAGATAAAAAAAAAAAAAGAAAAGGAAACCCAAAAAAAAAAAAAAAACACATAGGAAATTTTCAACAGTAGACTAGTAGAAGTGGAGGACCATGAGCGAATTAGAAGACAGGGAAACAAAACACAGTCAAATTGAACTACAATTGAAGAAAAACAAAAATAAAGACAGGAGGAATGCCTAAGGGAGCTTTGCAACAACATGAAATGAAACAACATACAAATAATAGGGGAGCCAGAACAACAGGAAGAGGAACAAGGTTTAGAAAACCTATTTGAAAAAATAATATCAAAAACCTTCCCTGATGTGGGGAAGAAAAAAAGTCACACAAGCACAGAGAGTCCCAAACAAGGTGAACCCAAAAAGACCAACACCAAGACACATAATTACAATGGCAAATGTTCAGGACAAAGAGAGAATCTTTAAAAATGCAAGAGAGAGGCAGAAAGTTGCATACAAGGGATCTCTTATTAGATTATCAAAAGATTTCTCAACAGAAACACATCAGTCCAGAAAGGAATTGAAGGAAATTTACAAACTGAAGCAAAGCAAGGGACTGAATCCAAGAAAACTCTATCCAGCACAGCTATCATTCAAAATTAAAGGAGAAATCAGGAGCTTAACAGACAAAAAAGGCTAAGGAAGTTTATCACTACCAAGCCAGCAATGCAAGAAATGCTAAAGGGAATGCTGTAAAAAGAAGGATTAAAAGAGAAGTAACACAGGCACAAAAAATAAAAATGGCTACTAACAAGGACCTATCAATAATAAATTGAAATGTAAGCAGACTAAATGCTCCACTCAAAAGACATCGAGTGGCTGAATGGCTAGGAAAACATGACCCATATATATGCTGTCTAAAGAGTCCCACGACAGAACAAGGGACTTGCACAAACTGAAAGTGAAGGGATGGAAAAATATATTTTAGGAAAATGGAAATGAAAAAAAATCTGGGGTAGCAATACTTATATCTGACAAAATAGACCTCAAAGTGAAGGCCATAACAAGAGATAAGGAAGGCCACTTCATAATACTAAAGAGATCAATAAAACAAGAGGATATAAACCTGATAAACATATATGCACCCAATGCAGGAGAACCCAAATACATAAAAACACACACAAAAAAAAAATCTCCCAGAAGATATCAAGGGAGAGATCGACAACAGTACAATCATAGTAGGAAATTTTAATACACCACTAACATCACTGGATAAATCCTCTAGACAAAATATCAGCAAAGAAACAGCAATCCTAAAAGACTCACTAGATCAGATCAACTTAATTGACATCTTCAGAACAATTCACCCCAAAGCCATGGAATATACATTCCTCTCAAGTGAACATGGGACATTTTAAAAGATAGACCACATATTGGGTCACAGGCAAAATCTCTCCAAATTCAAGAAGATTGCAATTATATCAAGCATCTTCTCAGACCACAATGGCATAATATTAGAAATAAACTACAATAAAAACAATCAAAAAATATTCAAACACTAGGAAGCTGAATAGCATGCTATTAAACAATGACTGGGTTACCAAAGAGATGAAAAAAAAAAACATTAAAAAACATCCTGGAAACGAATGACAATGAAAACACAACAATCCAAAATCTATGGGACACAATGAAAGCAGTCCTGAGAGGGAAGTTCATAGCACTACAGGCCTATCTTAAAAAAGAAGGGAAAATGGTAGTAAATCATCTAACTCTGCAACATAAGGAATTAGAAAGAGAGCAACAAGAAAAGCCCAGAGTGAACAGAAAGAAAGAGATAGTAAGGATCAGAACAGAAATAAATGACATAGAGAACAAACAAACAACAACAAAAAAATACAGAAAATCAATGAAAGCAAGAGCTGGTTCTTTGAAAGGATAAACAAGATTGATAAACCTCTATCCAGGCTCACCAAGAAGCAAAGAGAGAGGACCCAAATAAACAAAATCAGAAATGAAAGAGGTGAAATAACAACTGACCCCACAGAAATACAAAGGATTGTTTAAAAATACTTTGAAAAACTCTATCCCAACAAACTAGACAAAAATGGAGAAAATGGGCATATTTCTACAAAAATATAACCTTCCAAAACTCAAACAGGAAGATTCTAAAAATATCAATAGGTCGATAACTATGAAAGAAATTGAAGCAGTCATCAAAAAGCTTCCGGCAAACAAAAACCTGGGGCCAGATGGATTCACAGGCGAGTTTTACCAAAAATTCAAAGAAAAACTCAAACCTATCCTCAGACTATTCCAAAAACTTCAAGAGGAAGGAACATTTCCAAGCTCATTTTATGAAGCCAGCATTACCCTAATCCCAAACCAGATAAAGACAACACAAAGAAAGAGAATAACAGGCGAATATCCCACATGAAAATAGATGCCAAAATCCTCAACAAAATTCTAGCAAATCAAATCCAGCATTTCATCAGAAAGATCATACACCATGAGCAAGTAGGATTTATCCCAGGGATGCAGTGATGGTACAATATCTGCCAATCAATAAACGTGATACATCACATTAACAAATTAAGAGATAAAAATCACATAGTCATATCAATTGGTGCAAAAAAACATTTAATAAAATCCAACACACTTTCTTGGTAAAAAACTCTCAGCTAGGTGGGCATAGAAGTGTCATACCTCAACATAATAAAAGCCATATATGACAAACACACAGCCAACATCATACTTAATGGGCAAAAACTAAAACCATTTCCCCTAAGAGCAGGAACAAGATAGGGATGCCCACTCTCACCACTCCTCTTCGACATAGTACTGGCAGAACTAGCCATACAACCAGAAAAGAAGAAGAAATAAAAGGCATCCAAATTGATAAATAAGAAGTAAAACTGTCCTTATTTCGAGATGACATGATACTGTACATTGAAAACCCTAAAATTATTAGTCTTAATGAATTTGGCAATGTAACAGGATACAAAATTAATGCCAAGAAATCTATGGCATTTGTATGTACCAATAGTGAACTTACAGAAAGAGAGACTAAAAAAGCAATCCCATTTACCATCACATCAGAAATATTAAGATACCTAGAAATAAACTCAACTAAGAAGGTTAAAGACCTATATTATGAAAACTACAGGACACTGAAAAAATAGACAGAGGAAGACATAAACAGATGGAAGAACATACTGTTGTTCATGGATTGATAGAATTGACATCATTAAAATGTCCATACTACCCAAAGCAACTTACAGATTCAATCCACTCCCTATTAAAATACCAATGGCATATTTCACAGAACTAGAACGAACTCTCCAAAAATTTATCTGGAATAAAAAAAAGACCCCAAATAGCTGCAGCAATCCTGAGAAAGAAGAACAAAGTAGGAGGGATCGCAATACCAGATATCAACCTGTATTACAAAGCCACTGTTCTCAAAACTGCCTGCTACTGGCAAAAGAACAGACATATAGACCAATGGAATAGAATACAGAACCCAGAAATTGACACAAACCACTATGCTCAATTAATATTTGACAAAGGATCCAAGAACATACAATAGAGTCAAGGAAGTCTCTTCAATAAATGGTGTTGGGAAAATTGGAAAGATACATGCAAAAAATGAAACTAGACCACCAACTTACACAATACACAAAAATAAACTCAAAATGGATAAAGGACTTAAACATAAGATGGGAAACCATAAAAATACTAGAGGAATCCACAGGCAGCAAAATCTCAGATATATGCCAAAGGAATTTCTTCACTGATACAGCTCCTAGGGCAATGCAAACTAAAGAGAAAATAAACAAATGGGACTACATCGAAAGAAAAAGCTTTTGCACAACAATGAAATCATCAACAAAACAACAGGAAAGCCTACTGCATGGGAGAACATATTTGCCAATGTGATCACCGATAAGGGTTTACCCTCCAACATCTACAGGGAACTCATACAACTTAACAAAAGGCAGATAAACAACCCAATCAAAAAATGTGCAATGGACCTAAATAGATTCTTTTAGAAAGAAGACATAAGAAAGGCCAAGAGTCATATGAAAACATGCTCAAAGTCACTAATCATCAGAGAGATGCAAATCAAAACAACAATGAGGTACCATCTCACACCTGTCAGAATGGCTATCATCAACAAATCAACAAATGACAAGTGCTGGCAAGGATGTGGAGAAAAAGGAACCCTCATGCACTTCTGGTGGGACTGCAGCCTGGTGCAGCCACTGTGGAGAACAGTATGGAGTTTCCTCAAAAAAAAAAACTAAAAATGGAACTTCATTTGACCCAGTGATCCCACTTCTAGGAATATATTCCAAGAATCAGAAAGGATATATGTACTACTATGTTCCTAGCACCACAATTCACCATAGCTAAGATTTGGAAACAATCTAAGTGCCCATCAGCAGGTGATTGGATTAAACCCTGTGGTACATCTACACAATGGAATACTACGCTGCTGTAAAAAAGAAGAAATTCTTACCATTTGCAACAGCATGAATGGAACTGGACAGCATTATGCTAAGCGAAATAAGCCAGTCAGAGAAAGATAAATATCACATGATCTCACTCATGTATGGAATATAATGAACAACATAAACTCATGAACAAAAACAGATCCAGAGACAGAGAATCATCGATCAGACTGTCAAACCTTAGAGGGAAGGTAGGGGTGGGTGAGAGTAAGGGGGATAGATCAACCAAAGGACTTGTATGCATGCATATAAGCCTAACCAATGGACACAGACAACAGGGGGTTGAGGGCATAAGTGGGGGGGGGGGAGCAATGTGGCAATAAGGACACATATGTAATACGTTAATCAATAAAGAAAAAAATAAAATAATAATAATAATATGTATGTGAGTAATTGTATCTGTGTAGAAATTTTTGCCCTTATGTTAAGTAGCAATTTGGAAGGGAAATGGATTAATGAAAGAAGTTTGATATATTAAATGGTGGAATTGTGCCTAAAACTTTCAATGTTTTATTTAGAACTCCATTAATGTTGCTAATGTTTTAGGGCCATAACATAAACATATTATGTTTACCAAGTGCATAAAGCATGTAATAAACATGATTTTTTCCTCTCTTGATTTTAAATCAACAAATATTTGAAAACTCTGCCATTTTCAAACTCTATGTTGATACACTGATACAAAAATATAAAAAATTGAAGTTCTGGTCTCCAGGAGCTTCAATCGAGTATGATAAATATATGTTCATTAAGAATATATTGAATCACCCTGACCAGTGTGGCTCAACTGGTTAGACATCATCCCATGCACCAAGAGGGTGCTGGTTCCACTTCTGGTCAATGGCACATGCCTTGGTTTGCGAACCTGATCCCTGGTAAAGTGTGAGCAGGAGGCAACCAATTGATGTTGTGCCATCACATTGATGTTTCTCTCTTCCTCTTCCTCTCTTTTCCTCTCTCTAAAAATCAATAAATTCCTTAAAACAGCAGTTCTCAACCTGTGGGTCCTGCATATCAGATATTTACATTACAATTCATAACAGTAGCAACATTACAGTTATGAAGTAGCAACGAAAATAATTTTATGGTTGGGTCACAACATGAGGAACTGTATTTAAAGGGCCAGAAGGTTGAGAACCACTGCCTTAAAAGAAAGAATCCATTGAATCAATGTCATCCCGATAATTAGATTAATTACTTAATTAATTAAGATAAACAAAAGAGCACATTGAATTATTTAGTTTGGTTTAATATGGGTAAAGTCCATTCTTCAGTTTTAATCTATAAATAGTGTGTGTATATAGAAAATGTTAAAGTTGGATCTGAATGAAGACTGAATAACTGGGGGGAAACGCAGAGAGGGATTACCAACATCTATAAAAGGGGGGAAAATGTAAGACTCATTTGAAGAGAAAAATCTTATGTTATTGAAAATAAATCATAGAAAATAACAATATAAATAAAACACAAAAGGAAATCTGGAAGGAGTAAATATGTACTCTGTTTTACTCAAGGTTCCCAAATAGATCAAAGACAAACTAGCAAAAAAAAGCTTATTTGAGAAATCAATTATTTGTATTATAAAAGTACTAGAGGCCCGGTGCACAAAATTTGTGCACTCGGGGGGGAAGGGGGGCTCCCTCAGCCCGGCCTGTGCCCTCTCGCAGTCTGGGACCCCTCTGGAGATAACGACCTGCTGGCTTAGGCCTGCTCTTGGGTGGCAGAGGGCAGGCCCAATCCCTAAGTGCAGCCCCTGGTCGGGCTCAGAGCAGGGCTGATTGGGGAGTTGGGGCGCCGCCCCGTCATGCACAGAGCAGGGCGGATCTGGAGGTTGGGATGCCACCCTCAGTCACGCTCAGGGTAGGGCTGATTGGGGGGTTGGGGCACCGCCCCCTGTCACACTTAAGGCAGGGTCGATGGGGAGGTTGTGGTGCCACCCCCTGTCACGCACAGAGCAGGGCCAATCAGGAGGTTGGGGCGCTGCCCCCTGTCACTCACAGAGCAGGGCCAATCAGGGGGTTGGGGCACTCCCCCCCCCTGCCTCCCCCACCCCCCCCCCCCGTCACGCACAGAGCAGGGCCCATCAGGGGGTTGGGGAACTCCCCCCTGTCACGCACAGAGCAGGGCCCATCAGGGGGTTGGGGAGCTCCTCCCTGTCACGCACAGAGTAGGGCCAATAGGGGAGTTGGGGCACCGCCTCCTGTCACACACAGAGCAGGGCGGATCAGGGGGTTTGGGCACCACCACTGTCACACTCAGGGCAGGGCCGATGGGGAGGTTATGGCTCTACCCTGTCACACACAGAGCAGAGCCCGTGGGGGGGGGGGGGGGGGGTTGGGTGCCGCACCCTGTCACACGAAGAGCAGGGCCGATCAGGGGGTTGGGACGCCGCACCCTGTCACACACAGAGCAGGGCCCGTTGGGGGGGGGGGGGGTTTGGGTGCCGCACCCTGTCACACGAAGAGCAGGGCCGATCAGGGGGTTGGGATGCCACACCCTGTCACACACAGAGCCGCATGGCGATCAGGGGGTTTGGGCACTGCCCCCTGTCATGCTGATCTGGTGCCAGGAGGCCTCACTGCTCCGCTGATCCCGGTGCTGGGAGGCATATTACCCTTTTACTATATAGGATAGAGGCCTGGGGGCCGGCTGGTTTTCCCTGAAGGGTGTCCTGGATCAGGGTGGGGGTCCCCACTGGGGTGCCTGGCCAGCCTGGATGAGGAGATGATGGCTGTTTGCATCTGGTCACACACCCTTCAGGGTGGGGGTCCCCACTGGGGTGCCTGGCCAGTCTGGGTGAGGGGCTGAGGGCTGCTTTCAGGCTGGCGGGAAGCTCCCAACCACTACTTTTTTTCTTTTCTTTTTTTCTTCTGGGCCAGCTTTAGCTCTGGCTCTAGCTCTGAGGCTTCCACTGCTGGTTTGTTTGCTGTTCTATAATTGAAACAATGTATAACTTCAGCTCTGAGATCCCAGCCGGCTATATTTGTTAGAATGTTTCAAACTGCCAGCTCAGAGGCCTGAAAGTCAGGCGGGGAACGTTGAAGTCTGCAGTCACTGGAGCAAGGAAGCCTCATGTTCGCTTCCAACTGCCTGGCTGCCGGCCGCCATCTTGGCTGACAGTTAATTTGCATAAGGATACGCTGATTAGCCAATCAGAAGGGTAGCGGTCGTACGCCAATTACCATGTTTCTCTTTTATTAGTGTAGATATATATAACATGTATTATATAACATGAATCTATAGGTATTAATCAAAAATTTAAACTATTAAGAAATTTTAGGAAATAAAAACATTTTGAGTCCTTAATAAAGTTATCAAAGTTTAACAGTTATGCCTGCTCTCTCTCTCTGATCATTTGCAATTCATTAATTTTTTCAAAGGACAAATTTACCAGAAATAATTTTTGACTAGAAATATCAAATGAGCCATAAAACTAGACCCTAGGATTAGTCCACAATAGACAATGGACATCTTCAGAGAACTGAAATTTGGCAAGTATTCCAACTTTGTAACAAGGCAAGCAGATAAATTCACTAAAAATTATTCAAGAGGCAAACCAATGGGCAAATCAACATTTGAGAAGATGTATGGAGTTGAAGAACTGGAAAATATAAGTTTAACCTAATAATAATAATAATAGTAATATAAATAATAACAATAAGTATAAATTATTTTTAGGCACAAATATTTGTTATCTCCCTAAGCAACAACAAATATTTTATGACTCTTGAAAAGTTCTTGAAAAATGCTAATGAAATACCTCAATATTAGTACAGTACTCAGGAATAAAAGGACAGACTTCTGGTGGACAGTGGGGGGTGGTGGGGGAAGAGAAGCCAAGGCACTGAAAAAAGGTGAGAAGAATTTGAAGCAAAATGGGTTAAAATTAAATGTTTAGTGATAGACTGGTATTTAGATAATATTGATTTAAAGGTCACAGGAACTTATGGATAAAATTATATGGAATCTTGGATTTTCTTCAAAATAATACAAGAGTGGAGAGTTGGTGAGTATATGGGAGAAACATGTGCACCATTAGTGGATAGCTGCTGAAACTGAATAATGGTTACATGAGGTTTATGATAATATTAGTCCATTTTTTATATATATTTAACACTCCGGTGTGGGGTGAATTTCCCGCCAAAATATAAGATGGCGCGGGCAATTATTTAGGTTTCCCACGCAAAATCAGGGATTTTTATGATACCTATTACCCCAATGGGTATGAAACGGTTCGCATACGCAGGTAGGTATCTTTGTGAACGGCAAACAAACAAATATTTGGTAATACGCAGTTACAATCGGCCCGAGTTTACACGTTTCCGGCACTCCACCGCAAATCTATATGAACCGAGTTAAGACGGCTCCCGCGGAGTACGCGCAATTCACGTGAGCCGACTTAACTCGTTTCCCCCACTCCAAGTGTTAACAGTCTCCAAGACAGCTTTTTTTCTTTTCTTTTCTTTTTAATTTTTATTAAGGTATTACAAATGTGTCTTTATCCCCCCATTGTCCTCTCATCCCCCTAGTCCTGCCTGCACCCTCACCCCCTGTTGTCTGCATCCATCCCTTATGCTTATATGCATGCCTACAAGTCCTTTGGTTGATCTCTCCCCCTACCCCAACCCTCCCCTACCTTCCCTCTGAGTTTTGAGCATCTGATCGATGCTTCTCTGTCTCTAAATCTGTTTTTGTTCATCAGTTTATGTTGTTCACTATAATCCACAAATGAGTGAGATCATGTGATATTTATCTTTCTCTCACAGACTTATTTCACTTAGCATAATGCTCTCCAGCTTCATCCATGCTGTTGCAAATGGTAGGAGTTCCTTCCTTTTTACTGAGGCATAGTATTCCATTGCGGAGATGTGCCAAAGTTTTTTTAATCCACTCATCTGCTGATGGGCACTTAGGCTGTTTCCAAATCTTAACTATTGTAAATTGTGCTTCTATGAACATAGGGTTGCATAAATCCTTTCTGATTAGTGTTTCTGGTTTCTTGGAATACATTCCTAGAAGTGGGATCACTGGGTCAAACGGAAGTTCCATTTTTAGTTTTTTGAGGAAACTCCATACTGTTCTCCACAGTGGCTGCACCAGTCTGCAGTCCCACCAGCAGTGCATGAGGGTTCCTTTCTCTCCACAACCTCACCAGCATTTGTCATTTGTTGATTTGTTGATGATAGTCATTCTGACAGGTGTGAGATGGTATCACATTGGCACTTTTATTTGCATCTCTCAAATAATTACTGACAAGTTTGAGCAAGTTTTCATATGTCTTTTGTCCTTTCTTCTGTCTTCATTGAAAGTATCTATTTAGGTCCATTGCCCATTTTTTGATTGGGTTATCTTCCTTTTGTTAAGTTGCATGAGTTCCCTATAAATGTTGGAGATTAAACCCTTATCGATGATGACATTGGCAAATATGTTCTCCCATGCAGTGGGTTTTCTCGTTGCTTTGTTGATGGTTTCTTTTGCTGTGCAGAAGCTTTTTATTTTGATGTAGTCCTATTTATTTATTTTCCCTTTAGTTTCCATTGCCCTAGGAACTGTGTTGGTGAAGATGTGCTTTGGCATATATCTGAGATCTTGCTGCCTGTGGATTCCTCTAATATTTTTATGGTTTCCCATCTTACGTTTAAGTCCTTTATCCATTTTGAGGTTTTTTTTTCAGTATGGTGTGAGTTGGTGGTCTAGTTTCATTTTTTTGCATGTGTCTGACCATATTTCCCAACACCATTTATTAAAGAGACTGTCATGACTCCATTGTATGTTCTTGCCTTCTTTGTCAAATGTTAATTGAGCATAGTGGTTTGTGTCAATTTCTGGGTTCTCTATTCATTCCATTGGTCTATATGTCTGTTCTTATGCCAGTACCAGGCAGTTTTGAGAACAGTGGCTTTGTAATACAGGTTGATATCTGGTATTGAGATCCCTCCTACTTTCTTCTTCTTTCTCAGGATCATTTGCAGCAATTCAGGTTTTTTTGTTTGTTTGTTTTTGTTTTTTGTTTTTTTTTATTCCAGATGAATTTTTGGAGAGTACTTTCTAGATCTGTGAAATATGCTGTTGGTATTTTAATGGGGAGTGCATTGAATCTATAGATTGATTTGGGTAGTATGGACATTTTAATGATGTTGATTCTACCAATCCATGAACACGGTATGTTCTTTCATCAGTTTATGTCTTCCTCTATCTCTCTTTTTTAAAATATTTTATGATTTTTTACAGAGAGGAAGGGAGAGGGATAGAGAATTAGAAATATCGATGAGAGAGAAACATTGATCAGCTGCCTCCTACACACCTCCCACTGGGAATGTGCCCGCAACCAAGGTACATGCCCTTGACCAAAATCGAACCTGGAACCCTTCGGTCCACAGACCGATGCTCTGTCCACTGAGCCAAAACGGTCAGGGCTTAGCTCTTTTTTTCAACGTCCTGTAGTTTTCTGAGTAGAGGTCTTTTACCTCCTTAGATAAGTTTATTCATTGGTATCTTAACTTTTTGTGTGTGTGTGTGCAATGGTAAATGGAATTATTTTTCTAAATTTCTCTTTCTCTAAGTTCGCTAATGGTGTATAAAAATGCCATAGATTTCTTGGTGTTAATTTTTATCTTGCTACATTGCCATTCATTTATTAAGTCTAATAATTTTTTGATGGAGTCTTTAGTGTTTTCTATTTACAGTATCATGTCATCTGCGAATAATGACAATTTTACGTCTTCTTTTCCAATTTATAGCTAGTACTTCTAGTACTATGTTGAACAGGAGTGGTGAAAGGGGGCATCCTGGTCTTGTTTCTGTTCTTAAGGGAAATGGTTTTAGTTTTTGCCCATTGAGTATGATGTTGGCTATAGGTTTGTTATATGGGGCTTTTATTATGTTGAGGTATGATCCTTCTATTCCCACTTTGCTGAGCGTTTTTATCAGAATAGTGTGTTGGACTTTGTCAAATGCCTTTTCTGCATCAATAGATATGATTATGTGATTTTTGTATCTCAATTTGTTTACATGATGTATAACATTTATTGATTTGCGGATATTGTACCAGCCTTGCATTCCTGGAATAAATCCCACTGGGTCATGGTGTATGATCTTTCTAATGTAATGCTGGATCCAGTTTGCTAGAATTTTGTTGAGGATTTTAGCATCTATGTTCATGAGGGATATTGGCCTGTAATTCTATTTTTTTGTGATGTCTTTATCTCGTTTTGGGATTAGGGTAATGCTGGCTTCATAGAAAGTGCTTGGAAGTGTGCCTACCTCTTGAATTTTTTGGAATAGTCTGAGAAGGATTGGTTTTAGTTCTTCTTTGAATCTTCAGTAAAACTCCCCTGTGAAGCCATCTGGTCCAGGGCTTTTGTTTGCTGGATACTTTCTGATTACTTTTTCAATTTCATCAGTAGTCATAGGCCTATTCAGGTTTTTTTATTCTCTCTGATTGAGTTTTGGAAGCCTGTATTTTACTAGGAATGTGTCCATTTCGTCAAGGTTGTCCAGTTTTTTGGAGTAGAGTTGTTCATAGTGTTTTTTACAATCCTTTGTATATCAGTAGGGTCAGTTGTTACTACACCTCTTTCATTTCTGATTTTGTTTATTTGGATCCTCTCTATTTGTTAGTGAGCCTGGAAAGAGGTTCATCAATCTTGTTTATCCTTTCAAAGAACCAGCTCTTGGTTTCATTGATCTTTTTATTTATTTTTTTCTTTTGGTTTCTATGTCATTTATTTCTGCTCTGATATTTATTAATTCCTTCTTTCTGGATATTGTGGGCTTTCCTTGTTGCTCTCTTTCTAATTCATTAAGTTGCAAGGTTAGATAATTTATTACCAGTTTTTCTTGTTTTTTGAGGTAGGCCTCTGGAGCTATGAACTTCCCTCTCAGGACTGCTTTTATTGTGTCCCTACATTTTGGATTGTTGTGTTTTCATTGTCATTTGTTTCCAGGATGCTTTTTATTTCTTCTTTGATCTCTTTGGTAACCCAATCACTGTTGAATAGCATGCTATTTAGCCTCCAAGTGTTTGATTTTTTTTTCATTGTTTTCAGTGTAGTTGATTTCTAGTTTTATGCCATTGTGATCTGAGAAGATGCTTGTTATGTTTTCTATTCTCTTGAATTTGAAGAGACTTTGCCTCTGTCCTAATATATCGTCTATCTTTGCAAATGTCCTTTGTATCCTTGAGAAGAACGTGTATTCTGTAGCTTTGGGATGAAATATTCTGAACATGTCAATTAAGTCAATCTGATCTAATGAGTCATTTAGGATTGCTGTCTCTTTGCTGATTTTTTGTTTAGAGAATTTATCCAGTGGTGTTCATGGTGTATTAAAGTCCTCTACTATGACTGTATTGCTATTGATCTCTCCCTTGATATCTTCCAGAAGTTGTTTAATGTATTTGAGTGCTCCTGTATTGGGTGCATATATGTTTACCAGAGTTATATCTTCTTGTTGAATTGCTCCCTTTAGTATTATGCTGTGGCCTTCCTTATCTCTTGTTCTGGCCTTTACTTTGAGGTCCTTTTTGTCAGATATATATATCGCAATCCCAGCTTCTTTTTTTTTTCATTTCCATTTGCCTGAAAAATTTTTTCCCATCCCTTCACTCTCAGTCTGTGTGAATCCTTTGTTCTGAGGTGGGTCTCTTGCAGACAGCAAATATATGGGTCATGTTTTCTTACCCATTCAGCTACAATATGTCTTTTGATTGGAGTATTTAATCCATTTATATTTAATGTTATTATTGAAAAGTACTTGTTTGTGGTCATTTTTATTCTTTTTTTTTAAAATATATTTTTATTGATTTTTTACAGAGAGGAAGGGAGAGAGATAGAGAGTTAGAAACATCGATGAGAGAGAAACATCGATCAGCTGCCTCCTGCACATCTCCCACTGGGGATGTGCCCGCAACCCAGGTACATGCCCTTGACCGGAATCGAACCTGGGACCCTTCAGTCCGCAGGCCGATGCTCTATCCACTGAGCCAAACTGGTTTTGGCGTCATTTTTATTCTTAATGTTTGTGTTTCTTCTTGCCTTTCTGTTTCTTCTTTTTACAGCAGTCCCTTTAGCATTTCTTGCATTTCTGGCTTGGTGGTAATAAACTCTCTTAGCCCTTTTTGGTCTGTGAAGCTCCTGATTCCACCTTCAATGTTGAATGATAGCCTTGCTGGGTAGAGTATTCTTGGATTCAGTCCCTTCCTTTGCATCACTTTGTGTATTTCATTCCATTCCCTTCTGGCCTGGTGTGTTTCTGTTGAGAAAGCAGTTTATATTCTAATAGGAGATCCCTTGTAGGTAACTTTCTGTCTCTCTCTGGCCGCCTTTAAGATTCTTACTTTGTCATTGGTGTTTGCCAATTTAATTATGGTGGCGGTCTTTTGTGGTTCATCTTGTTTGGGACTCTATGTGCTTATTCAACTTGCATAGTTTTTTTCTTGCCAATATCAGGGAAGTTTTCTGTTATTATTTCTTCAAAAAGGTTTTCTGTTCCTTGCTTCTCCTCCTCTCCTTCTAGTACCCTTATTAAGCTAATGTCATTTGTTTTGTGTTGTCCCAAAGCTCCCTCAGGCTATCCTCTTGCTTTTTAATTTTCTTTCCAGTTGCTGCTGTGTTTGTGTATTTTTTCCTACCTTGTATTCTACTTCACTGATGCAGTCCTCAGTCTCTTCTAGTCTACTGTTTTAGCCTTGTGTTGTGTTCTTTATTGCAGCTATGTCGTTCTTCATCTCCTCTTGGTTCCTTTTCATGTTGATGACATTCTCATTCAGCTCCTTATAATTCTCATTGAGTTGTGTGTATTTGTCATTGAGGTGTGTATTTGTCATCCAGATGTTTGAGCATTCTTATAACCATTACTCTGAATTATTTCTCTTATATGTTGCTAGCCTCAATTTCATTTAACTCCCTTTCTGGTGATTTCTCTTTTTCTTTCCTTTAGTGATTGCCTTTTTGTCTTCCCATGTTTTGCTGTAACATTTTAATTGTAGGTCCGATTGCTTTGCTACACAGGTTCTTTTGGTGATCGTGCTACTGATGTGATCTCTCAGGTCTCCTGGGCTTGGTAATCCCTACTTGAGCTATTTAGTTTCATTTGATGTAGGTCTGTGAGCTGGAAAGGCGCAACTGCGGTGTTTAGAAGTCAGGTGCCGTGGATGGGGTGTGCCAATTTTTGCTGTCTTATGCCCTTGGCTGAAATTGCACGTGCCCAACAGGGACTCACAGTGGCACCCAGAAACCATCTGTTGGGGTGATGGGGTTCAGGAGGCCTGCGCTCTGGACAGGTGTGACTGTGATGTCCAGAGTTCTGTAGTTGTGGGGTGGGCAGACTCAGCTTTTGCTGCTGCTTCTGTGGTTGGATACACATGCCCCCAGTGGCGGCTCACATGGGCACCCATGGTGTCTTTGCCAGCAGGGTGTACTGACACACTCTGAAGGGCCCTACCGCTGAAGCCACGGGATTGTGATGTCTGTGGGCAGGTATCCTAGAAGAGGGAATTCAGTGTTTCTACAGCCCAGCATACCTCCCTGTTTGTATAAGTGTTGCCCAGCAGGGGCTCACAGAAGCACTCAAGGGCTGCCTGTGGAGTGGTGGGCTTGGGGGGCCTGCACATGGGAAAAGTGTGCAACTGTAGTGTCCAGAGTTCTGCAGCTGTGAGGTGTGAAGACTCAGTTTTTGCTGCTGCACCTGAGGTGGATAGGCACGCACTCCCAGTGGTGGCTCACAGGAGTGCATTTGTCAGCGCGGCGCACTGAAACACTCTGAAGGGCCCTGGCACTGAAGCTGTGTAATTGAGGCATCTGTGGGCAGTTATCCAGCATGAGTGAATTCAGAATTTCTACTGCCAGGGCAAGTGCATCCCTGTTTGTCCAAGATTGCACCCAGCAGGGGCTCACACCAGCTCCCACAAGTCCCCTGTGGATATATGGGCTCAGGATGCCATGCTCGTTGGAAATGTGTGACTGTGGTGGTGCGTTTGCCAGTGCAGAGCTCTGATGCACTCTGAGGGGCCCTGACACTGAAGTTGCACAGCTGGGTTGTCTGTGGGCAGTTATTCAGGAAGAGGGAATTCAGAATTTCTATTTCAGGGCAGTGTGCCCTTGTCTGTACGAAATCACACCCAGCAGGGGCTCACAGTGGCTCCCACGTACTGCCTATGAAGTGGTGTACCCTATATGCCTGCGAGCTGGGAACGCGAGAATGTGGTGTCCGGAGTTCTGCTGCTGGGGAGTGGGGACGTTGCACTTACTGCTGGGGGAGTGTGCACCTTTAGAGGTGGAGGTTCCAGAGTCCACAGGTCTGTGGGTGGGGCAGCAGGATTTTTGCTGGTGTGGCTGCTGGGTCGTGGGCAGTGTCCAAGGCCTGTCTGGGTGGTGGTGTTGATGAGTTCCTAGAAGAGGCTGCTCTCCCCTTCAAGATGGCGTGGGCTCCGTGCCTGAGTTCCACAGTCTGGGGAGTGTCTGCAGCAGTTGTAGTCTCTCCCTGTCCAAGAAAGTCTTGTATATCAGCCCCTGCTGCTCCTGCCAGATTTAATTGTCCCTCACTCACTCACACACACACACACACCACACATCCACACACCCTCCTTTCATCCCCTCACTCACTCACTTCCTCCAATTCACCTCAGTTCTGCCAGCCACCCTCTTTTATCTCTCTCCAAAACAGCTTATTTAAAAAAATAAATTAATTAAAAACAAATGAGGGAAGGAACCAAGATGGCGGCATAAGGTATAAACTTGTACATGCTGCCCCCCACAACAACATTAAAACTACAACTATAAGACAAAGCAGCTATAATCCAAAACCACAGGAAAGCTGGCCGAGTGGAAGTTCTACAACTAGAAGGAAAGAAAAAAGCACATTGAGACTGGGTAGGAAGTGCAGAGGCGCCAAGAACAGAGGTACAAAGGTGCGCGTGAGGTGGCTGCACCTGGGTGCACGGTTTTTTTCAATCGGAAGGGGATACAAGCTCTCGAATGCATTGAACTTATTTATGGCGAGACTCTGGGGTCCCAGACTCCTATGGGGAGAAACTGGACTGTCTTGCAGCGGATTGGAAAACAAGGGTGGCTTTCTCGCAGAGCTGCTCACAGGGATCATTGTTGCTGTGGGGCGCGGGACTTGGGGACGCAGAGATGAGGAGTCTAGGAGACACGCGGAATTGCGGAGAAGCTGATGACAGCCATTGCTGTTTGCTCCGCCCTGGTGATTCTCTGAGACCCCGCCCCACTCAATTTACATCCCTAACCAAGTTGTGCTCAGCACGGTGCAAAGGAATCACTTGCACTTTTGCAGCCTAACCTAACAAACTGCAGCTGGGTCAGAGAGCTCCAAAACTTCCAAACCCCAAACAAAGAGGAGAAATCTGCTGATATTGCTGTAGCTCCTGCTGGGTGGACTCACACAGTGGTTGACTTGGGGATCCAGGAGCCAGGGTACCCCTGGTCAGATACCAGATTTCAACTCATCACATCCATAAGGGACACACTCAAGAAGCAAACTCAGTGAGCACCAAATCCCCACTGAAGCCAGTCCTACCCCATAAGGCTGTCTCCAGCACAGCAGTTCTTCCCCTGTAGACACAGTGGGTCCTCACAGTCAGCCAAAAATGCGGAGACAAAGAAACATGTCACAAATGAAAGAAATGGAGGAAAGCAAACTAATGGAGGACATAGAGTTCAAAACCACAGGTATAAGGCTACTCAAGAATCTTCTACGAACCTCCGAGGAACTTAGTGAGACCTTCAAGGATCTTAATGAGAATGCCAAAAAAATGGAAAAGGACCAGTCAGAAATTAAACGTAAACTGACTGAAATTAAAAATAATATACAGAGATACAACAGCAGACTAGAGGATCCCAAGAATCAAGTCAAAGATTTGAAATACGAAGAAGCAAAAACACCCATCCAGAGAAGCAAAACGAAAAAAGAATCCAAAAATATGAAGATAGTGTAAGGAGCCTCTGGGACAACTTCAAATGTACCAACATCTGAATTATTGGGGTACAGAAGAAGAGAGAGAGCAAGATACTGAAAGCCTATTAGAAGAAATCATGACAGAAAACTTCCCCTACCTGATTAAAGAAATAGACTTACAAGTCCAGAAAGTGAAGAGAACCCCAAATAAGAGGAATCCAAAGAGGACCACACCAAGACACATCATAATTAAAATGCCAAGGGCTAAAGACAAAGAGAGAATCTTAAAAGCAGCAAGAGAAAAACAGTTAATTACCTACAAGGGAGTACCCATACGACTGTCAGCTGATTTTTCAACAGAAACCATGCAGGCCAGAAGGGAGTGGCAAGAAATATTGAAAGTGATGAATAGCAAGAACCTACAACCAAGATTACTCTACCCAGCAAAGCTATCATGTAGAATTGAAGGTCAGATAAAGAGCTTCACAGACAAGAAAAAGCTAAAGGAGTTCATCACCACCAAACCAGGACTATATGAAATGCTGAAGGATATTCCTTAAGAAGAGGAAGAAGAAGAAAAAGGTAAAGATAAAAATTATGAACAACAAAGCGACTTCAAATAAATATCTACCAACAAGTGAACCTAAAAATTAAGTCAGAATAAACTGGTGAATATAATAGAAGCAGGGGCATAGAAAGGGAGTGGACTGACAATTCTTGGGAGGAAGGAGTTGTGGGGAGTGTGGGAAGAGACTGGACAAAAATCTTACACCTATGGATGAGGACAGTGGCAGGGGGTAAAGGTATGGGGTGGGGTGGGAACCAGGTGGAGGGGAGCTATGGGGGGAAAAAGAGTAACTTCTGTAATAATCTGAACAATAAAGATTTATTAATTAAAAAAAACAAATGATATGGGTTATTAAGATGATGACCAGCAGGACAGCAGTGAGGAAGAGAGTGTGAGTGAGGGAGGGAGTGAAAGGGGAGTGTGTGGATGTACATGGTTTGTGTGTGAGAGAGAGAGGAACAGTTAGATCTTGCAGGAGGCTTGGGTGATGGCTGACCAGGCTCTTCTGGATGTGGAACCCCTGCTACCACTGCAGGCACTCCCTGTGTAGTCTGGCTATAGCACAGACACCATGCCATCTTGAAAGGGAGAGCTGCCACAACTAGGAGCCCTGCCTCACCACCACCCAGAGTGGCCTCTGACAACCCACTGACCCCAGGATTCCTGCCTCCCCACCACCACCCTGATCCCTCAGTGAGTCAGGCCTTGCAGGCTCCAGGATCGCTGCAGGGATTCACAGAGTGGTGCCACCTTGGCAACAGTCACCTCACACAGGCCACACTCGCAGGTAGGAACATTTCTGGGGTCTCAGTTCTTTCCAATAAAACTATATGTCTGTTCTAATGCCAATACCAGGCTGTATTGAGTACAGTGGCTTTGTAGTATAACTTGAAATATGGTGTTTTCATGACTCCAACTTTGTTTTTCTTTCTCAAGATTGCTGCAGCTATTCGGGGTATTTTTTTATTCCATACGAATTTTTGGAGTATTTGTTCCAGCTCTGTGAAAAATACTGTTGGTATTTTAATAGGGATTGCATTGAATCTATAGATTAATTTGGGTAGTATAGACATTATAATGATGTTTATTCTACCAAGCTATGAACAAGGTATATTATTCCACTTGTTTATATCTTTCTTTATCTCTTTTTTCAACCTCCTATACTTTTCTGAGTACAAGACTTTTTCCTTTTTGGTTAAGTTTATTCCTAAATATAGAATTGTTTGTTTACTTTCTCTTTCTGAGAGTTCATTATTAGTGCATAAAAATGCCATCGATTTCCGGGCATAAACTCTGTATACTGCTACATTGCTGAATTCATTTATTAAATTTAGTAGTTTTCAGATGGAGTCCTTAGGATTTACTATGTACATATCATGTATCTGCGAATAGTGACAATTTTACTTCCTCCTTTCCAATTTGGATGCCTTTTATTTTTTCTTCTTGTCTGATTACAATGGCTAGCATTTCTAGTACTATGTCAAACAGGAGTGGTGAAAGTGGGCATCCCTGTCTTGATCCTGTTCTTATTGGAAATGGTTTTAGCTTTTGCCCATTGAGTATGATGCTGGCTGTAGGTTTGTCATATAAGACTTTTGTTATGTTGAGGGACGATTCCTCTATTTCCACTTTGTTCAGAGCTTTTAACAAAAAAAGGGTGTTTGGAGACAAAATGGCGGTGGAATAGGCAGACATGTCCTGAGCCTTCTCCCGGAGCAGATAGAAGGAGCAACTAAATCAAATAACATCCACCCTGAATTGGACAAGTAAACACAGTTGGTGAGACAATTTGCTTTCAGGAATGGCAGAGGATGCCTGGAGAACAGTAAAATAAGAGATCTGGGCTGGAGAGGGGTGTGAGTCTTCCAAGCTCAGAGGGTCGGAAGGAAGCCGCACGGCACCAAGGCCGCATCCCTTGAAACAGGTATAACATCTCACTGTGGAAAGGAAGTCCACAGGGCTGCTGGCAGCAAGGGATTCTAGATCTAAGCCCACAGCCATGAGAGGCTGAGCCCAGAGGGGGAAACCTGAACAACTGCCCAAGCCATGCCATGCTGGGGGTAGAGGGGTTCACAGTGGCACAGCTCTTTCCCCTCCTTTTGGTCTTTGCTTTTATTCATTAAACCCTCTTCACTGGATCTTTCAAATGCAAACACTCACCTATGGCTGAGGTGCAGGTAGAGGTGCAAACTTGTGGAGCTTGGGGAGAGGCTGGGGAGAGGAGAGGGTGGGAGAGAGGTGGCAGCGAGTCTGCCACTGAGACATATCTGACACATGGGACCTAAGCAGTCATTTTTCCTGAAGAGATATCCCCTCCCTACAATGTCCAGGCAACCAATACAGCCACACCCAGACTACCCCCTGAGTGTTACAAAGGATACAAAAAAAAAAATCAGAATAGTCCGTGAGAGCCCTCAGGGACTGGGCTGAAGAGAGGCTATTCAGTCCCAGCAACCTTCCCAACTATAGCCCTGTCAGAAACAGCTGCTTGAGAGATTAACATTGACAGCAGGCAGACAGGTTAAGTGGGAAGATTGGTCGTACCAGCTGGCAGTCAAGGCTGTGGGAATAGCCACAAACAGAGGAGCAGTGGACTGCTTAAAACTTCAACAATCTAACAGGAAAGTGAGAAGAGTGGGATTATAAACCAGCACCCACGAGGCATTAAAACTCAGTGGAAACTGATAACACTCACTTTTTCATTTTTATTTTATTTTATTATTATTTTGTTAGCTCTTTTTTTATTTGTTTCTTTATTTTTATTTATTTTCAGATTATTTTTTCATCATTCCATTTTTATTTTTATTTATTTATTATTTTATCCTATTTTTAATTAATTTTTTTAATTTTTTTTCTTTTTCTTTTTCTTCTTTCTCTTTCTCTTTTTTCTTATCCACTCATAAGGTTCTCCTCATATTCATCCAATTCCTTAACCTTACTTTCTGTATATAAGCTTGGCCTCTACAGATTCTTCCCCACCCTCTTCTCTGGGTGTTTGGTGTGTGAATTTTTTGGTTTATCTGTTTGTTTTGTGGTGTTTTCTCCCCATATATATTTTTTTTTCCCTTTTCCTTCCTTTTTCTTCTTTTTCTTTTCTCTGTTACCATTTTTTTCTCTCTGAGATATCACGTGTGCTCTCTTTTCCCTCCCCCAATTCTTTTTCTTTGGTGATCACTTATTTGGGTTATTGGTGTCATGAGTACATTCACGTTTTGTTCCCTTTGTGTCATGTCTTGTCAAATTGCATTTTGTCCTGTTTAGTCAATGTAGTATACATAGAGCCACATAACCAGAACCCAGAGAGGAGACTCCATCCACGAATGGCTCAATAATACTCCAGAGGCAACTACAGAGGCAGGAAGATGGTGGCAGTGAGTGAGAGAGCATGAGTGAGCAAGGGAGCAAAAGGGAAGTGTGTGGACATGTGGAGAGTGTGTGTGTGTGTGTGTGTGTGTGTGTGTGTGTGTGTGTGAGGGACATTTAGATACCACAGGACCTTCAGGGGCAGGCAGACTGGGCTCACCTTGCAAGTTAGCCTCTGCTACCATTGCAAACAGTCACAGCGTGGCTGGCTCTACCACAGTGGCCACACCTTCTTGAAGGGGAGAGCTGCTGTGACTGGGAGCCCAGCCTCACCTCCACCCACAGTGCCCTCAGAAACCATCCGGGATTCTCCAGCCACCCCTGCCAGGGACTAACTGCCATAGCTGCGGTTCTATGGTCACCAAGACTCCAGCCACCTTGGGCACAGGCTCCTGTGAGTTCCTAAGAGCACATCCCTCTTGCTGGCCCAAGGCTTTAGTCCAGGGAGCTATGACCAGCAGGAGCCTCAAGAGCAGGCCCCCCATCCAAAAAGCAGTAGCCCCCCTCCATCCCAGAAGCAACATACCCATAAAGCCCAACACCGTCTGAGGAGCAGCAGCCACTTGAGCATCACACACCTGTCCAAGGAGCAGAAGCTTCACAAGCAGCCTGCCCTCATCTGAGGAGCAGCAGCGTGTGAGCATCCCGCCTCTGCCCGAGGAGCAGCAGCCATGTTCAGCCCGTCCCCATACGAGGATCAGGAGCCTAGCAAGCAGCCACACCCAAGAGCCAGAGGAGTCACCACTGTTGCAAGCAGCCACGCGAGAAGCACACACCAGAGGAGTGGCCACTAACTGAGTAACAGCTATTGCCATGACAGCACAAGGAGCAGCCACCGCACAGCTCGACACCTAGATCCTTCAGTGAGAACAAAAATGGGGAGACAAAGAAAACCCCAAAGGAATGAAAAAGAGGAATCACCAGAAAGTAGCTAAGTGAAATGGAGGCATGCAATATGTCAGAAAAAGAATTCAGAATAAGGGTCATACAGTTCATAAACCCGATGGATGGAAAAATCAACAACTTATGTAAGAATCAAGAAGAAATAAAGAGGGATATAGCTGCAATAAGAAACACTAAGGAAAGTTTCAACAGTAGACTAGGAGAAGTGGAGGACAGAATTAGCAAGTTAGAAGACGAGGCAGCAAAACACACCCAAACTGAACTGCAATTGAAGAAAATAATGAAAAGAGAGGAGGTAAGTCTAAGGGAGCTTTGGGACAACATGAAACAAAGCAACATATGAATAAAAGAGGTACCAGAATGACAAGAAGAGGTACCAGGGTTAAAAAATCTTTTTGAAAAAATGTCAGAAAACTTCCATAATGTGGGGAAGAAAAAAGTCACACAAGCACAGAGAGTCCCAAACAAGATGAACCCAAAAAGACCCAGACCAAGACACATCATAATCATGATAGCAAACATTCAGGACAAAGATTGAATCTTAAAGGCTGGAAGAGAGAGATAGCAAGTTATGTAAAAGGGATCTCCCATTAGATTATAAAATAATTTCTCAACAGAAACACATCAGTCCAGGAAGGAATGGAAGGAAGTTTATAAAGTAATGCAAAACAAGGGACTGAATCCAAGAATACTCTAACAAGCAAGGCTATCATTCGAAATTGAAGGGGTAATCAGGAACTTCACAGACAAAAAGAAAATGCTACAAAGGCAGCAATGCAAAAAATGCTAAAGGGACTGGTGTAAACAGAAGAAATAAAAAGGGAAGAAGAAACACAGGCACAAAATGTAAAATGGCTACAAACAAGTACCTATCAATAATATTTTAAATGTAAAAGGATTAAATGCTCCAATCAGAAGATATGGAATGGCTGAATGGATAAGAAAACATGACCCATATTTATGCTGTCTGCAAGAGACCCACAACAGAAAGAGGGACTCACACAGACCGAAATGAAGGGATGGAAAAATATCTTCCAGGCAAATGGAAATTTAAAAAAAAGCTGGGGTAGCAATACTTATATCAGACAAAATAGACATCAAAGTGAAGGCCAAAACATGAGATAAGGAAGGCCACTTGATAATACTAAAGGAATTAATACAACAAGAGGGTATAAACCTGATACACATCTATGCACCCAATGCAGGAGCACCCAAATATATTAAAAAAAAAAAAAAACTCCTAGAAGATATCAAGGGAGAGATCAACAACAACACAATCTTACTAGGGAACTTCAATACCCCACTGACATCACTTGATAAATCCTCTAGACAAACAATCAGCAAAGAAACAGCAATCCTAAATGACTCAATAGATCAAATGGACTTAATTGACATCTTCAGAACATTTGACCCCAAAACAAGGGAATATACGTTCTTCTCAAGTACACATGGGACATTTTCAACAATAGATTGCATATTGAGTCACAAGGAATGTCTCCACAAATTCAAGAAGATTAAAATCATATCAAGCATTTTCTCAGACCACAATGGCATAATATTGGAAATAAACTATAATAAAAACAATCCAAAATATTCAAACACTTGGAAGCTGAAATGCATGCTATTAAAAAATGATTGGGTTACCAAAGAGGTCAAAATAGAAATTAAAAACATCCTGGAAAATAACGACAATAGAAACACAACAATCCAAAATCTATGGGACACAATGAAAGCAGTCCTGAGAGGGAAGTTTATAGCTCTACAGGCCTACCTCAAAAAACAAGAAAAAATCATAGTTAGTCATCTAACTCTACAACTTAAAGAATTAGAGAGCAAAAAGAAAAGCCCAGAGTGAGAGGAAGGAAGGAGATCATAAAGATCAGAGGAGAAATGAATGACATAGAGACCAAAAAAACAATACAGAAGATCAATGAAACCAAGAACTGGTTCTTTGAAAGGATAAAGAAGATTGACGAACCTCTAGTGAGGCTCACCAAGAAGCAAAGAGAGAGGACCCAAATAAACAAAATCAGAAATGAAAGCGGCAAAATAACAACAGACCCCACAAATATACAAAGGATTGTTAAAAAATTATATGGACAACTCTATTCTAACAACCTAGGAAACCTGGAGGAAATAGACATATTCCCAGAAAAATACAACCTTCCAAAACTAATCAGGAAGATTCTAAAAATATCAATATGCCAACAACTATGGAAGAAATTGAAGCAGTCATCAAAAAGCTTCCAGCAAAGAAAAGCCCAGGGCCAGACGGCTTCATAGGGGAGTTTTAAAAACATTCAAAGAAGAATTAAAACATATCTTCCTCAGACATTTGCAAAAAATTCATGAGGAAGGAACACTTCCAAGTTCATTCTATAAAGCCAGCATCACCCTAATACCAAAATCAGTTAAAGACAGCACAATAAAAGAGAATTACAGTCCAATATCCCTCATGAACATAGATATCAAAATCCTCACAAAATTCTAGCAAATCAGATCCAGCAGTACATCAGAAAGATCATACTCCATGACCAAGTAGGATTTATCCCTACTTAGGGATGCAAGCATGGTACAATATCTGCAAATCAATAAACGTGATACATCACATTAACAAATTGAGAGATAAAAATCACATAGTCATATCAATTGATGCAGAAAAAGCATTTGACAAAATCCAACACCCTTTCTTGATAAAAACTCTCAGCAAGGTGGGAATAGAAGGATCATGCCTCAACATAATAAAAGCCCTATATGACAAACCCACAGCAACATCATACTCAATGGGCAAAAACTAAAACCATTTCCCCTAAGAACAGGAACAAGACAGGGAAGCCCATTCTCAAAACTCCTGTTCGACATAGTACTGGAAGTACTAGCCATTGCAATCAGATAAGAAGAAGAAATAAAAGGCATCCAAATAGGTAAAGAAGAAGTAAAACAGTCCTTATTTGCAGATGACAAGATACTGTACATAGAAAACCCTAAAGACTCCATCAAAAAATTATTAAACTTAATAAATGAATTCGGTAATGTAGCAGGATACAAAATTAATACCAAGCGTTCTAGGGCATTTCTATACACCAATAATGAACTTACAGAAAGAGAGACTAAAAAAGCAATCCCATTTACCATCGCACCAAAAATATTAAGATACCTAGGAATAAACTTGACTAAGGAGGTAAAAGCCTTATACGCCAAAAACTACAGGACACTGAAAAAGGAGATAGAGGAAGACATAAACAGATGGAAGAACATACCGTGTTCATGGATTGGTAGAATCAACATCATCAAGATGTCGACACTACCCAAAGCAATCTATAGATTCAATACATACGCCATTAAAACAGCAACGGCATATTTCACAGACCTAGAATGAACTTTCCAAAAATTCATCTGGAATAAAAAAAGACCTCGAATAGCTGCAGCAATCCTGAGAAAGAAGAACAAAGTAGGAGGGATCTCAATACCAGATATCAACCTGTATTACAAAGCCACTGTTCTCAAAACTGCCTGCTACTGGCACAAGAACAGATATATAGATCAAGGAATAGAATAGAGAACCCAGAAATTTACCCAAACCACTATGCTCAATTAATATTCCACAAAGGAGGCATGAACATACAATGGAGTCAAGACAGACTCTTCAATAAATGGTGTTGGGAAAATTGGACAGATACATGCAAAAAAATGAAACTAGACCACCAACTTACAGCATACACAAAAATAAACTCAAAATGAATAAAGGACTTAAATATAAGATGGGAAACCATAAAAATATTAGAAGAATCCACAGGCAGCAAATTCTCAGACATATGCCGAAGCAATTTCTTTACTGATACAATTCCTAGGGCAATGGAAACTATAGAGAAAATAAACAAATGGGACTACATCAAAATAAAAAGCTTTTGCACAGCAAAAGAAACCATCAACAAAACAACAGGAAAGCCTACTGCATGGGAGAACATATTTGCCAATGTTATCTCCAATAAGGGTTTACTCTCCAACATTTACAGGGAACTCATACAACTTACAAAAGGAAGATAAACAACCCAATCTGAAATTGGGCAACGAACCTAAATAGGTACTTTTGAAAGAGGACACACAGGAGGCCAAGAGACATATGAAAACATGCCCAAAGTCATTAATCATCCAAGAGATGCAAATCAAAATTCCAATGAGGTACCATCTCACACCTGTCAGAATGGCTATCATCAACAAATGAACAAACGACAAGTGCTGGCGAGGACGTGGAGAAAAAGGAACCCTCATGCACTGCTGGTGTGAATGCAGACTGGTGCAGCCATTTTGGAGAACAGTATGGAGTTTCCTCAAAAAACTGACAATGGAACTCACATTTGACCACGTGATCCCACTTCTAGGAATATTTCCCAATAAACTACAAACACCAATCAGAAAGGATATATGCACCCCTATGTTCATAGCAGCACAATTCACCATAGCTAAGATTTGGAAACAGTCTAAGTGCCCATCAGCAGATGAGTGGATTAAAAGCCTGTGGTACATCTACACAATCGAATACTACACTGTTGTAAAAAGGAAGGAACTCCTACCATTTGCAACAGCATGGATGGACCTGGAGAGCATTATGCTAAGCAAAATAAGCCAGTCAGAGAAAGATAAATATCACAGGATCTCACTCATTTGTAGAATATAATGAATAACATATACTGATGAACAAAAACAGATCCAGAGACAGAGAAGCAACAATCAGATGCTCAAACCTTAGAGGGAAGGTAGGGGAGCGTGGGGTAAAGGGGAGAGATCAACCAAAGAACTTGTATGCATGCATACAAGCATAACCAATGGCCACAGTCACCAGGGCGGTGAGGGCTCGAGTGGTCGGGGGCAAAGAGGGGGCACAATGGGGGGATAAGTACACATATGTAATACCTTAATTTATAAATAAATAAATTTAAAAAAATTTTAAAAAGGTGTTAGATTTTGTCGAATGTTTTTTCTGCATCTATGGATATGATCATGTAATTTTTATCTTTCAGTTTGATTGTGTAATGAATCACATTTATTGATTTCTAGATATTGTACCAACCTTGCATCCCTGGAATAAATGCCACTTGGTCATAGTGTATGATCTTTCTAATGTATTGTTAGATCTGCTTTGCTAGAATTTTGTTTAGGATTTTAGCATCTATATTCATCAAGGATACTGGCCTATAATTCTCTTTCTTTGAAGTGTCTTTATCTGATTTTGAGATTAGGGTAATGCTGGCCTCATATAAAGAGCCAAGGACTGTTCCTTCTTTCTGAATTTTTTTTGGAACAGTTTGAGGAGAATATTTCTTCTTTGAATGTTTGGTAAAACTCTCCTGTGAAGCTTTCTGGACCAAGGCTTTGGCTTGCTGGAAGGTTTTTTGTTTGTTTGTTTGTTTTTGTTTGTTTGTCTTTTTACTGCTTCCATTTGTACAGTAGTTATCAGTCTATTCAGTTTTCTGATTCTTGCTGATTGAGTTTTGGAAGATTGTATTTTTCTAGGAATATGTCCATTTGATCAATGTTGTCCAATTTTTTGGAGTAGAGTTGTTTATAGTGGTGTTTGTTTTTTAACGAACCTTTGTATCTCTGTGATGTCAGTTGTTACTTCACCTCTTTCATTTCTGATTTTGTTCATTTGGGTCCTCTTTCTTTGCTTCTTGGTGAGCCTGGCTAGAGGTTCATCAATCTTCTTTATCCTTTCATAGAACCAGCTCTTGGTTTTATTGATCTTTTGTATAGCTTTTTTTGGTCTCTATGTCATTTATTTCTGTTATGATCTTTATTATTTTTTTCCTCCTACTTACTCTGATCATTTCTTGTTGCTCTCTTTCTAGTTCTTTACATTGTAGAATTAGATAACTTATTACCAGTTTTTCTTGTTTCTTGAGATAGGCCCCTAGTGCAGTGGTCGGCAAACTCATTAGTCAACAGAGCCAAATATCAACAGTACAATGATTGAAATTTATTTTGAGAGCCAAATTTTTTAAACTTAAACTATATAGGTAGGTACACTGTTATTAACTTGATTAGGGTACTCCTAAGGCTTAGGAAGAGCCATACTCAAGGGGCCAAAGAGCCGCACGTGGCTCGAGAGCCGCAGTTTGCCGACCACGGCCCTATTGCAATGAACTTCCCTCTCAGTATTGCTTTCACTGTGTAACACAGATATTGGGTTGTTGTGCTTTCATTGTCATTTGTTTCCCAGATGCTTTTTATTTCTTCTTTGATCTCTTTAATAACCCATTTGTTGTTTAATAGCATGCTATTTATTCTCAGTATGTTTGATTGTTTAAGTTTGTTTTTATTGGAGTTGATTCCTAATTTCATGCCATTGTGATCTGAGAAGATGGTTGATATGATTTTAATCTTCTCGAATTTGTAGTGACTTAGCCTATGTCTTAACATGTGGTCTATATTTGAAAATGTCCCATGTGCACTTGACAAGAATGTGTATTCCATAGCTTTGGGTTGAAATATTCTAAAGATGTCAATTAGTTCCGTCTGATGTAATGAGTCATTTAGGATTGCTGTTTCTTTGCTGATTTTTTGCCTTGAGGATTTACCGAGTGATGTCAATGGGGTTTTAAAGTCCCCTGCTATGATTGTGTTGCTGTCAATCTCTTCCTTGATATTTTACAGAAGTTTTTTTTATGTATTTGAATGTTCCTGTATATGTGTACCAAGGTTATAGCCTCTTGTTGTATTGATCCCTTTAGTATTATGAAATGTCCTTCCTTATCTCTTGTTATGGCCTTCACTTTGAGGTATATTTTGTCAGCTATAATATTGCTACTCCAGCTTTTTTTTTTTTCATTTCCATTTGACTGAATAATTTTTTTCCATCCCTTCACTATCAGTCTGTGTGAGTCCTTTGTTCTAAGGTAGGTCTCTTGTAGACAGCATATATATGGGTCATGTTTTCTTATCCATTTGGCTACCCTATGTCTTTTGATTGGAGCATTTAATCCATTTACATTTAAGGTTATTATTGATAGTTATTTGTTTGGTGCCATTTTTATTCTTTATGCCTGGGTTCCTCCCTTTCTATTTCTTCTTTATAGTAATCCCTTTAGCATATCTTGCATTGCTATTTGGTAATAATAAATTCCCTTAGCCTTTTTTTGTCTGTGAAGCTCCTGATTTCACCTTCAATTTTGAATGATAGCTTTGCTGAATAGAGTATTCTTGGATTAATTTCATTGCTTTGCATCACTTTGTATACTTCATTCCATTCCCTTCTGACCTAATATATTTCTGTTGAGAAATCAGTTAATAGTCTAATGCAGTGGTTCTCAACCTGTGGGTCGCGACCCCTTTGGGGGTCAAACGACCCTTTCACAGGGGGCACCTAAGACCATCAGAAAACACATATATAATTACATATTGTTTTTGCGATTAATCACTATGCTTTAATTATGTTCAATTTGTAACAATGAAAATACATTCTGCATATCAGATATTTACATTATGATTCATAACAGTAGCAAAATTACAGTTATGAAGTAGCAACAAAAATAATTTTATGGTTGGGGGTCACCACAATATGAGGAACTGTATTAAAGGGTCGCAGCATTAGGAAGGTTGAGAATCACTGGTCTAATGGGAGATTCCTTGTAGGTAACCTTCCATCTCTCTCTTGCAGCCTTTAAGATTCTTTTTTTGTCTTTTAAGTTTGCCAATTTAATTACAATGTCTCTTGTTGTGGGTCTTTTTGGCTTCATCTTGCTTTAGACTCTCTTTACTTCTTTAATTTGTGTGACTTTTTTCTTCCCCAAGTGTGGGAAGTTTTCTGTCATTATTTCCTCAAACAGGTTTTCTATTTCTTGCTCAGCTTCCCCTCCTTCTGGCACCCCTATTATGTGGCAATTGTTTCATTTCAAGTTGTCCCAAAGCTCCCTTAGACTCTCCTGTTGTTTTTTAATTATTTTTACAGGTGCTACTCTGCTGGAGTGTTTTTTATACTTTGTCTTCTAACTGACTGATTCAGTCCTCACCTGCTTCTAGTCTACTGTTGAACCCTTCCATTGTGTTTTTTATTGCTGCTATGTCATTCTTCATTTCCTCTTGATTCTTATTCATGTTCGTGAAATTCTCATTCAGCTCTTTATAATTCTCATTGAGTTGTGTGTTTCTGTCATCCACACATTTGAACACCCTTATAACCATCCCTCTGAATCTTTCTCTGACAAATTGCTTGCCTCCATTTCATGTAATACCTTTTCTGGCGATTCCTCCTTTTCTTTCCTTTGGGGGTTGTTTCTTTGTCTCCCCATTTTTTATGGCTTTTTGTAATTGTTTCCATGTCTTAGATCCAATTGCAAGGCACTCAGGTTTTTTCTGGGATGGTCTTATATAGTCAGTGATTTATGTGGTCCAACAGTGCAGTCTCTCAGATCTCCTGAGCTGGGTGTTCTTTTGGAGCCCCCTACTTGAGATATTTCAGTTCTCCTAATGTAGTTGGGTCTAAAATGTTAGTTTCTCGATTGTGGATGTGTCTCTGCACAGGTTGTCCAACAGTGTGAATCACCCCTGACTTCATTGTGCAAGCTGTTGTGGATGTGCCTATGGTTCCAGCTCTTGTGATATGGGTTGCCTGAGGTCTTACTGACATGTGGCTCACTGTGGGGTCCCAGAGCTTTTTGGCTTCTCCTAATGTGTTGTGTATTCCTTCTAATGTGTTCTTTATTTGTGTATGCCAGTCTTTATTTCTGACTGGTCTTTTCTCATGCTGTTGAGCTTCTTTTCCATCATTATTCTGAAATCTATATCTGATCAATTTCTTATCTCCATTTCATTTAGCTCTTCTTCTGGAGAATTCTGTTGTTATTTCTTAATTGGGGCTTGTTTATTTATTTCCCCCCTTTTGCTGCCTGTTTGGCTTTGTGTCTATGTGTTTTTTTAAATAAATAAGATTTACTGAAAATGAAAAGTGTAGTACAGATACATCAAACAATTATAATCACAACATTTTCCTTGTGAAAAATACAACTATTAGTGAAATAAAATATACAATTGAAATTTTTTCCAAAGGAAAAAAAACAGTATAGAGGAAAATACTTTTCTTCAAGATAAGGAAAATAGTGTGTCATTGTTGTTTTTTATCACAATATTTGTATCTATGTATTATGCATATCTACTATGACTCCCAATCTCTAGTGCAAGACAATGTCACAAGCTTTTGTGACTGGCCTTGCTTACCCTGTTTGGAGTTATCAGCAATTCACAGCTTGTGGCTCCTTCTGCTGCAGCTGGGTGCCTTTTTATTTTTTTTAAATATATTTTTATTGATTTCAGAGAGGAAGGGAGAGGGAGAGAGATAGAAACATCAATGATGGGAGAGAATCATTGATCTGCTGCCTCCTACATGCTCCCCACTGGGGATTGAGCCCACAACCTGGGCATGTGCCCTTGACTGGAATCAAACGCAGGACTTTTCATTCCTCAGGCCAATATTCTATCCACTGACCCAAACCAGCTAAGGCTTGGGTGCCTTTTTAAAGGACCAAGATGTGCACTTGGGTCCAAAAGGAGATCAGGCAAAGACTCAAAGCCTCCAGAGATCTGTCTCTGCCTTCAATGGGATTATCACTCAGTCTTTATTAGCCTCAGACTATTTACCACAGGGTATAGGGAGAGTTCTTCCAATGGGGTGGGGCAACTGCCTTCCCCCTAGGCAAAAACTGCCTGGATAGCAGTGTTCTTCCAGAGAAAGATGTCTTCAGCAGCATGAAGGAATGTTTCAGGCCATGAAACTTGGGTGGTTGCCCTCTGAGCTCCAATCTCAGAACCCTCAACCCTGGACTCTCCTCACACAGCTCCAGTCCACTCTGCCAGAGCCCAAGGCTGCACACAAACTTTTGTGCATTGGTCCTTTAAGACAGTGCCTGTATTTCCAGCCATCTCTCCCTGGCAGACAGCAATCCTGCTGCTTTTCACAGCCAGATGTTATGTGGGAACTTTTCTCAGTTCTGGTGCTCTGGGATGGGGAGCTCAGCTTAGGGTTTAGACCCCAGAGTTCTCAGTGGGAAGAACCCACAACTGAGATATCCCTCTGGAACTTCAGTTGCTGTCTGTGGTAACCCAGCCAGCCCTTTTGCATTGCCACACTTCCTACTGGTCTCTAAGCAGTCTCCACTTTCTGTCCTTGATTATAAGGGTTCTTTCCAGCTAGTCTTCTGTTGATTTTTCAAGGTGGTTTTTATGTATTTTAGTTGTATTTCCAATTTGGTTCTGGGAGGGTGTCAGTGTAGCTTCCACTTACTGTGCTGCCATTTTGGCCATCCTCTCCCAGTGACTTTTAATGCTGGCTTGCTTTGCTTGTTTTCTCTTTGCTTCCTACAGATATTTGACTTTTCAACCTTGGTGTTAGCTCAAGCTCTCTTTTTGTAAAAAAAAAAATTATCTTTATTGTTGAATTTATTACAAATGCCCCCCCTCCTTTTGATCAAGTTCTCTTTATCACAACAGTGAAAGTGAGGTTGGCTGCAAAAGGTGTCATTTTATATACAATTGACAATAGAAATCAACAAAGCCAGACAATTAATCTGGAAATTCCTGAAGATTTGAAGACCTTTTAATAGGCTCAATGGAAGAAGATAATTCTATTTTGAAAATTACTCTTTAATTTTTCTACATTTCAGACAATTTTATATTTCCCAAAGTAATTTAGCCTGAACTATATCAGTAGGGCTCCCAGATATTTTCTTACTAAAAAAAAAAAAAAGACAATAGCCAATCTCCAGCCCACTGGCCAAGTGCACATTTAAAGACCCCAGCCCAATGACTGCTACTCACTCTGTTTCTTTCAACAAGCTGGGGAAAACACTTGGTATGTGACTGTTAACAAAATCTTCATTAATTATAACTTTCAGAAACAGCTGTGCAGTGTGGGAGGTTGGGGAGAGATAGCACCTCTCTTCATAAGAGAGAGCTATAAACTAAAAGGGGTTTCTAGATACAAAGCATTCCAAAATAGAATGAGTTGTTTTTAAAGTAGAAAAAAAAATAGCATCAGAAACAAGGATGCTTATCCTGGAGATTGATTCCCAAACAACAACTAAAATAAACTATCTCCCTTCAACACACATGAAATGGAGAGGTATAGTGGGCTTCATAACCAACTTATAGGGACTTATATGTTTTGAAAAATATTACTGGCTAAAGTATCTATGGCCTCAATTATTATCCTTTGTGAGGCAAAGACCTGTTTGCCTGCTTAGTGTGGATCCTAAGCCAAGGAAGAGAGCTATCAGAAACTACTTTTGGAGACTTTATTTCCTATTGGTTTTCATTGTGACATCTGAACTCCAGGCTGAATTATATCCACTCTTTTTTTAAAAAATATGTTTTTATTGATTTCAGAGAGGAAGGGAGAGGGAAAGGTAGAAACATCAATGATGAGAATCATTAATCAGCTGTCTCCTTTATACCCCCTACTGGGGATCGAGCCTGCAACCCTGGCATGTGCACTGACTGGGAATCAAACTGTGACCTCCTGGTTCATAGGTCAATGTTCAACCACTGAACCACACCAGCTGGGCACAATGTTCACTCTTATTCCACATAGAATATTCAAAATGCTTTGGTCTCTCCCACTATTTCTGGATTTCCACTGAACATTTCATCTATATTAGTGTTTTAGGGTAGGGATGATTTATAGTCTCAATACTAAAACAGAAGACTTAATAACTATTTAGAGAACCATCCTAAACATTTTATGTTCATTCATATAATTTAAAACTAGGCAATTATTAAGAGAAATAAACCAGAGCTATAAAGAATAATGTGACTACCTAGCAAATATTGCTCCATTAAAATGTTTCAGAATACAACAATGAGGTACCACACCTGCCAGATGGCTATCATCAACAAATCAACAAATGACAAGTGCTGGAGAGGATGCGGAGAAAAAGGAACCCTCCTTCACTGCTGGTGAGAATGCAGACTGGTGCAGCCATTTTGGAGAACAGTATGGCATTTCCTCAAAAAATTAAAAATGAAACTGCCATTTGACCCAGTAATACCACCTCTGGGAATATATCCCAAGAAAACAGAAACACCAATCAGAAAGGATATATGCACCCCTATGTTTATAGAAGCACAATTTACAATAGCTAAGATTTGGAAACAGCCTAAATGCCTATCAGCAGATGAGTGGATTAGAAAACTGTGATACATCTACACAATGGAATACTATGCTACTGTAAAAAGGAAGGGATTCTTACCATTTGCAATAGCATGGATGGAACTGGAGAGCATTATGCTAAGCAAAATAAGCCAGCCAGTGAAAGATAAATATCACATGATCTCACTCGTTTGTGGAATATAAAATACACTATAAACTGATGAACAAAAATAGATACAGAGGCAAAGAAACATTGAACAGACTGTCAAACTACAGCGAGAAGGCAGGGGAGGGTTGGGGGAGGGTAAGAGATCAACCAAAGGACTTGTATGCATGCATATAAGCATAACCAATGGACACAAAACACTGGGGGGGAGGGGTGGGTAGAGCATGAACCAGGGGGTAGGGGAGGCTGGCGGAGGTCAATAGAGAAAAAAGGAGACATATGTATTACTATTTGTAATACTTTAAACAATAAAATAAAATTTTTAAAAAGAGTTTATTGGATTAAAAAAATGTTGCATAATACATAATGTTACCATTTTATTTATTCTATAAATAATTAACTCCAATTCCTCCCCTGCTATTGTCTTCTTCAAACTCAGTCTAAGTAGATCTTTAAATTTCCTGACTGTTCATATCAAATCACTAATAATCTCTATATTACTGAATTAAGTAATAACTTCTGTTCTCATCTGACTTGCCCTATCATCAATATTTGACATAGCTGATCATTCCTTCCTTCTTGAAACATTTTTTTCATTTGACTTCCTGGATACCACCCTCTCCTGGATTTCCTCCTTTCTCACTCATTGCTTCTCCTTTGCAGGTTCTTCCTTGTCTCCATGACCTGTAAACATAGGCATGTCCAAGGCTTGGATCTTATACCTCTTCTCTACTATCTTTACATTAATTTCTAGGCAGCCTCATTCATTCTCAAGTTTTTAAATATTATCATTATGATGATAACTCAAATCCAACTGTCTACTCAACCACTTCATGAAAATGTCTAAAGCCATCTGTAATTTAACATTTCCAAAACTGCTTTCCTGATTTTTACAAAAAAACACACACAGTGAATAACTTCCCCTTCCACAATTTTCTTTATTTCAGTTAATGAAAACTCCATTCTTCCAAATATTCAAGGTCAAAAGCTTGTTGTCAACCTTGATTTCTCTCTTTTGCTCATATCAACATTTGATCCAGAAGAAATCTCTGTTGTATCAACCTTCAGAAACAGTCAAGAATTTTGAGCACACACTACTTTCTGTCCAAGTTCTGGGTCCAAGTCATTTGATCTCTTGCCTGAATCAACACCATCCTAACATCTGGCTACTGCCAGCCTCCTTTAGACTAATCTCAACACAGAAACTATAATGATCCTCATGAAATATGTAACATCAAGTTATTTTTTTTCAAAACCTTACCATGTCTTCTACCTGTTGAAAGCATTAAACTTGTTAACAAGAACCTGAATAGTCATCCGACTCCCAGTATCTCTTAAACTCTGATCTCAGCTCCTTTTCTTCCTCTTGTTTATGCTCCTTCAGACTCACAGAACACCTTCCTGTTCTTTGAATGTGCAGGTAACTTGCTGTTCCCTCTGCTAATAATATCATTTGTCTAAATCACCTCTTACAAGTCTTGGCTCAAATGTCACCTTAAAATTGAGCTGTCCTCTTACAACTGTATTTATTTCCTATTTATCTTCAGTATTTATTTTTCTGAATAGCACCTATGATCTTCCCAAGAATCATATAACACATTTATTTAGTTTTATGTCCTAGTTCTTTGTCTAAGTCACTGTGATCTGCTGGGGTCCACTCCAAGATGGCGTCAGTCGAAAGGAAGGGAAGAGGGATAGAGAGTTAGAAACATCGATGAGAGAGAAACATCAATCAGCTGTCTCCTGCACACCCCCTACTGGGGATGTGCCCGCAACCAAGTGCCACTGAAGGAGAAGAGACTGATGGAAGTCAAATTAGGGGAGCTGCCAAGCTGGATAATGATGCGGGATTTCACCCCTAAAGGCATTGCTGGAGCATTTCAAAGAGGTTACCACAGGTATTACAACAAGTACATCAATGTGAAGAAAGGGGGCGTTGCTGGGGTCCAATCCCAGCGGGTCCAGGGGTCCCCAAAGGTGTGGACGGAGTCGGCGAAGAAGGAATGACACGAAGACAGCCTTCAGTTGATCAGCAGCCTAGTCAGGACCTCTAGCCAGGATCTCCAGCCAAAGTTCTGGTCGGAGTTCTGGTTAGGAACTGATCAGGATCTGATGTTTATTGTCTTGTTATATTCGTATTTATACCAGCCGATTTTAATCCTGTCAATTTCTATTACAAAGGGTAGGGCGTTTCTTATCTCCATTCCAGGGAGTAAAGATTATGTAGCCTAACTACCCGCCTGGTACTTAATTAAGGTGTTGTATCCCCTCCCTAACCTCAGGGAAAGATCCCCACCTGGGGAAACAACCTTTCTCGGAGAGGTGACCTTGGTTAAAACACATGGCGCTAAAGAGAGCAAACATATTAAGAACAATATGCTATATGTGCCAGGTCCCTTGAAACATATGCTGTGCAGATGTTTCTTTCCTGCAGCGACTGTGTCAAGCAGCAAGGATGGACCGGCTCCCGGCAGTGATCTTTTGTCAGGTCACTATGATGTCTGCCTCCCCTAAAAGTTAAGCTCCTTGAAGGCAAAGATTTTTGTTTATTTTATTCAATTCTAAATCCCCAGTGTATTCAACTAATATCTGTTAAATGGAGAAATGAATTTAAATACCATTATACATTTTCCATGGAAAGTATATGGTATGTGTATATCTCCAAACCAAGTTTAGCACTAGGCAGAGCAGTGAGCAGGAAAAGGTAAATGGGATAATGATTGGTGTGGGGGAAGAAACTATCAAAATGGTACTTTAACCTTATACAAATTGCTTCAAGTTTTTTAAATATGTTTTTATTGATTTAAGAGAGAGGAAGGATGAAGAAAGAGAAACATCGGTAAGAGAGAAACATTGATCAGATGCCTCCTGCAGGTTTCCTGCAGGACTAGGAATCAAACTGGTGACTTTCTGGTACATGGGACAATGTTCAACCAATTGAGCCACACTGGCCAGAAAAAAATTGCTTCAAGTTTTAAAAAGTGATATAGTCATTAATTATTTTCATATAATGGTGGATTCATTATTTGTCAATAGTAACATAATGTATCACAAGTACACATTCTATAGCCCCTATCTCCTTCTTCCCTCCTCCAGATACAGCTGATTGGACCAGGATATATATACACCTAATTCAAGCTGGATAAATCAGATTATCTTTCCAAGGAATTTGGACTGGGATCATTGACAGACTATGCCAGTCAGAGAACTGTGAGTACTGGAACTGTAGGCCATATGGAATTTGAGACCAATGTCAAGCAATGCCACATGTAAAGTGAATCTTTGGAGAGACAAAGAAACTATGAATAAAAAAAAATAGAGCGTTTATGAGAAGAGAAACAGGAGACTATATGGGGCAGATGTGGAGAGAGAAATATATGTGGCCGATCAACCAAGATGGCGGCATAGGTAAACACCTGAACTTGCTGCCCCATACAGTCACATTAAAACTACAACTAAAAGACAAAACGAATAGCATCCAGAACCACAGGAAGGCTGGCTGAGTGGAAATTCTACAACTAGAAGGAAAGAGAAAAGCACATTGAGTCCTATAGGAGGTGCAGAGGTATGGAAGTGTGGAGGTACAGAGGCGCGCACAAAAGGGGCTGGCAGCTGGGTACGCTGTTGTCTTTTTCAACTGGGAGGGAAATAAAAGTTCCCCACTGCTCTGAAATCCAGTTTTGGGCGAGAATTTGGGGACCCAGACTCATACAGAGAGAAACTGTATTGTCTGGCATCGGGCCCAATGTGAGAGTGGCTTTCTCACAGAGGTGCTTGCAGCATTTATTGTTCCTTCATGGGGCCGAGGGACATAGAGACCCAGAGACCTATGGGGAGGGCCAACAGCAACCATTGCTGGTTGCACCACCCCATAATTCCCTGAAACCACACCCCACCCAATATACAACCCGACCCAAGCTGTGTGCAGAGGCTTTTGAATACTAATGGCCTGGCCTTTCTCTGCCTAAAAACCTGTCAAACTACAGCTGGGTCAGAGAAACCCAGAGCTTCCAAAAGGCCTAAGGCTGCATTACTTAACAGCTGTGCCTCATCTGGACACCTGCAAACCCCAAATAAAGAGGAGGAATCTGCAGATCTCTCTGTAGCTCCTGCTGGGTGGCCTAAGGCAGTGGGTGATTTTTCACCCCCTTGGAGATCCAAGAGCCAGTCTATCCAGTGGTCAGAGTGAGAACATCCAGAGTACAACTCTTCACATCCATAAGAGACACACACAGGGGGCAGACTCAGTGAGCGCCAAAGCCCCACTGAAGCAAGTCCTGCCCCATAAGGGTGTCTCCAGCACAGAGGTTCTCCATTGTAGACACAGGTGGTCCTCATAGCCAATTGGCCAGGAGGTCAATTCCTCCCAGTGATACCAACTACAATCAAGGCTTAACTACAACAAGACTGTGCACACAGCCCACAAAGGGGTGCATAAAGAGTGTCCACCTCAGGTAATTGGGGAGGCTGAGCCACTGGGCCCTATAGAATACCTAGCACACAAAGCTACTCTATCAACACAGGGAAGCAGCCAAAATGCAGAGACAAAGAAACAGGTCACAAATGACAGAAATGGAGGAAAGCAGACTACTGGATATAGAGTTCAAAACCACGGTTATAAGGTTACTCAAGAATCTTCTAGAAACCTCTGAGAAATATAGTGAGACCCTCAAGGATATGAAAAAGGACCAATTAGAAATTAAGCATACACTGACTGAAATAAAGAATAATATACAGAGACCCAACAGCAGACTAGAGGATCCGAAGAATCAAGTCAAAGATTTGAAATATGAAGAAGTAAAAAACTCCCAACTGGAAAAGCAAAAGGAAAAAAGAATAAAAAATATGAAGATAGTGTAAGGAGCCTCTGGGACAACTTCAAACATACCAACATCCGAAATATAGGGGTGCCAGAAGAAGAGAGAGAGCAAGATATTGAAAACCTATTTGAAGAAATAATGACAGAAAATTTCCCCTACCTGGTGAAAGAAATAGATTTGCAAGTCCAGGAAGCACAGAGAACCCCAAACAAAAGGAATCCGAAGAGGACCACACCAAGACACATTATAATTAAAATGTCAAGGGCAAAAGACAAAGAGAGAATCTTAAAAAGAGAAAAACAGTTAGTTACCTACAAGGGAGTACCCATACGAGTGTCAGCTGATTTCTCAACAGAAACTATGCAGGCCAGAAGGGAGTGGCAAGAAATACTCAAAGTGATGAATATCAAGAACCTGCAACCAAGATTACTCTACCCAGCAAAGCTATCATTTAGAATTGAAAGTGCTAAAGAAAAAGCTAAAGGAGTTCATCACCACCAAACCAGTATTATATGAAACTAGAGGCCAAGTGCACGGATTCGTGCACTTGTGGGGTCCCTCAGCCTGGCCTGCACTCTCTCGCAATCCAGGACCCCTCGGGAGAGGTCAGACTGCCGGTTTCAGCTTGATCTTCACAGGCCAGGCGGAGGGAGCCACTGGTGCATGAATCAATGCACAGGACTCTAGTACGTATATAAGATCTTTGTTTAATCTCTTCCCACTCTCCCCCCTTCCCTCTGAGATTCATCAGTCTGTTCCATGTCTCCATGCCTGTGCATTGAGCATCTGCCCCTGGTGGTCAGTGCGCATCATAGCTACCAGTCAAACCATCACTTAGGCTTTTATATATATACTAGAGGCCCGGTGCACAAAAATTTGTGCACTCGGGGGGGGGGGGGGGGACGGGGGTCCCTCAGCCCATCCTGTGCCCTCTCACAGTCTGGGATCCCTCGGGAGATAATGACCTGCTGGCTTAGGCCTGCTCCCGGGTGGCAGAGGGCAGGCCCAATCCTTAGGTGAAGCCCCTGGTCAGGCTCAGAGCAGGGCCGATTGGGGAGTTGGGGCACTGCCCCCTGTCATGCACAGAGCAGGGCGGATCGGGAGGTTGTGATGCCACCCTCAGTCACACTCAGGGTAGGGCCGATTGGGGGGTTGGAGCACCTCCCCCTGTCACACTCAAGGCAGGGTCGATAGGGAAGTTGCGGTGCCACCCCCGGTCAGGCACAGAGCAGGGCCAATCAGGGGGTTTGGGCGTTGCCCCCTGTCATGCACAGAACAGGGCCCATCAGGGGGGTTGGGGCTCTGTACCTTGTCACACACGGAGCAGGGCCGATCATGGGATTGAGGAGCTCCCCCCTGTCACACACAGAGCAGGGCAGATCAGGGGGTTGGGGAGCCGCCCTCTATCACCCACAGAGCAAGGCCGATAAGGGGGTTGGGGCGCCGCCACTGTCACACTCAGGGCAGGGCCGATGGGGAGGTTATGGCTCTACCCCGTCACACACAGAGCAGGGCCTGTGCGGGGAGGGGGGAGTTGTGGCGCCACACCCTGTCACACACAGAGCAGGGCCGATCAGGGAGTTGGGGCGCCGCCACTGTCACACTCAGGGCAGGGCCAATGCGGAGGTTATGGCTCTACCCCGTCACACACAGAGCAGGGCCCGTGGGGAGGGGTTGGGGCGCTGCCCTCCATCACCCACAGAGCAGGGCCGATCAGGGGGTTAGGGTGCTGCACCCTGTCACACACAGAGCCGCAGGGCGATCAGGGGGTTGGGGAGCTCCCCCCTATCAGGCACAGAGCAGGGCTGATCAGGGAGTTGGGGCGCCTTCCCCTGTCACAAACAGAGCAGGGTGGATAGGGAGGTTGTGGCCCCATCCCCTGTCACACACAGAGCCGCAAGGTGATCAGGGGGTTTGGGCGCTGCCCCCTGTCATGCTGATTCCAGTGCTGGGAGGCCTCGCTGCTCCGCTGATCCCGGTGCCAGGAGGCATATTACCCTTTTACTATATAGAATAGAGGCCTGGTGCATGGATGGGGGCTGGCTGGTTTGCCCTGAAGGGTGTCCTGGATCAGGGTGGGGGTCCCCACTGGAGTGCCTGGCCAGGCTGGCTGAGGGGCTGAGGGCCGTTTTCAGGCTGGCAGGTGACTGAAACTCCCAACCGCTCCTTTTTTTCTTTTTTTTTTATTCTTGGCCAGCTTTAGCTCTGAGGCCTCGGCTGCTGAAAGCAGGTTTCTGGCCTTTGTTTACCTTCTGTATTTGATACAATGTTGCGGTCCGGCTGGCTGAAGCTCGGCTGACTAAAGCTGACTAAAGCAGGTTTCTGGGGTTTGGTTTAGCTTCTATATTTGCAACATAGTTGCTTAGAGTTGCAGCTGAGAGGCTGGCAAGTCAGGCGGGGAATGTTGGAGTCCACAGTCACTGGAGCAAGCAAGCCTCCCTGTTCGCTTCAGTGTATGGCTGTCGGCCGCCATCTTGGCTGGCAGTTAATTTGCATATCTCCCTGATTAGCCAATGGGAAGGGTAGCGGCTGTACGGCTAATTGCCATGTTTCTCTTTTATTATATAGGATAGATGCTGAAGGGTATTCTTTAAGAAGAGGAAGAAGAAGAAAAAGGTAAAGATAAAAATTATGAACAACAAAGTGACAACAAATACGTATCTATCAACAAATGAATCTAAAAATCAAGTGAATAAAAAATCTGATGAACAGAATAAACTGGTGAATAGAATAGAATCAGGGAGTGGACTGACAATTCTTGGTGGGAAGGGAGTGTGGGAGGTGCGGGAAGAGTCTGGCCAAAAATCATACACTTATGGATGAGGACATTGCGGGGTGGGGGCGGTTAAGGGCAGGGTGTGGGGTGGGAACTGGGTGGAGGGGAGCTATGGGGGGGAAAGAGGAACATCTTTAATAATCTGAACAATAAAAATTTATTTAAAAATAAATAAATAAAATAAAATTATTGAAAAAAGAAATATATGTGGCCTTCTACTTTTCAGAGCCATCCACATGCAGAAACTATGCTCTATTTCCTTTCAATGCTCTATCTTATCAATAACTAGCCTTTAACATCAACTGTTTTAAATAGAATTCTACTCTATTCTATTGTAATGTTAGAATCCTGACTTAAATATCCAATATCTCTTCTACAGTGGAAACAGAATATTCCAGCATTTGAAAAAATAAATATCAAATATACGAAAATGTGCTCATTGTTAAATCCACTGCTTTTAGTTAAAAAGTACAAGAAAGCTAAGATCAAAGCTGATCTACCTTTTCAGAATTGTTAAAATCTATATTAATTTGCATGCTCTCATAATTTTATTTTAAGTGTTATTGCTGTTAAAGCTATTCATTAATATTTATTTAGCAAAAGCTCCTTAATTCTGCTATACATTCTCCTCAATTGAAACAGCTGCTTTCAGCCTGAGTATCCCAAACTCTTGGTGAGGAGAGTTGCATGAATTTACTACTATAATAAAGCACATAAATTTATGAATCTTTCGCTTTTCATACACTTGAACAGTTTTGGTTCCTTGCATTCCCATATGCATTCATCCGTGGAAGAGAAGGTGGTGGGGTTACAAGTGGATTCACAGGAATCATACATTTTCTGCAGCCTCTTTCACTATGTTCCAACCATAATTTAAAATATCCAAGGGGAGTATGTAACACAAGTTTGAGCTTCATGTTGCCACCTTCCTTTGGCCCATCACTGAGCTAAGATGTCCACCAAAAAATAAATAAATAAATAAATAAATAAATAAACACACACAAAACTATCACATTATCACATTGCTCCATCTCACTTAGTATTAATTCATTTATTATTATCTGATACTTTCTCCTCCTTATCCTTCTTCTTCTGCTCCTGCTCCTGCTTCTGCTTTTATCTTTCTTCCCCCCTAGAACATAATTCTATGAGAGCTGCAAATGAAGATTTCTGTTTTGCTCATCACCATTTCCCCAGCACCTTAAAATATGTTGTATCTGGCACAAAACAGGAACTCAGCAAATACTTGTGTAGAGAAATAGGTGGATGGTTTAATTTACATGCCAAGCTAGTTCCCACACCACCCCCTTTATATTTTCTTTCCTCAGCCAAAATTCCCTACCCCTTGTTCTTCTAATGGCTGATTCCTTCACATCACTTAGGTCTCAGCTTAATGTTAACTCTTCATAAAGGCCACTGATTACACCAGCTTCTCCACCCCTCCAGACTCTCTATAACTCATCATGCAATTTTAACTTAAGCACAATACATGGATATCAGAATTTCTCTTTTATGTGTATTATTTCCATATTTATTGTTGTTACTCTTTCCCCCACTAGAATGTAAGCTCCATGAGGAACCTTGGCTTGCCTATCACTGCATCTTCAAAACCTAGATGAGAACCTGGCACTTAGAAGGCATTTAATAATCTTTGTTTAATGGGTGAGTGGAAGGTTGAAAATTGCAGTTTAAAAATATATTTCTTTAAAAATATAGTTCACTATTCCTCAGTGTTAGAGTACATACAAACTAGATTGGTAAATGTGCAAGTACTTTTTAACATTTAAAAATTCACACAGGCCCTAACGGTTTGGCTCAGTGAATAGAGCATCCGACTGCGGATTGAAGGGTCCCAGGTTCAATTCCGGTCAAGGGCATGTACCTTGGTTGCGGGCACATTCCAAGTAGGGAGTGTGCAGGAGGCAGCTGATCGATGTTTCTCTCTCATCGATGTTTCTAACTCTCTATTCCTCTCCCTTCCTCTCTGTAAGAAATCAATAAAATATATTTAAAAATAAAAATTCACACAGAATAGTGATCAAAAGATAGTCAAGTTATATTTCCAGATGTAGTTAGAATCCTGGTTGGGTGCAAGTGCCTTATAATCAGGAGCTGGTTCAACTTTGACTATCCTCACTTAGTTTCCAAGAAAAAAAAATATCTCTTTTCTCATAAAGATTGGAAATAAAATTGCAAAGAAGACTTTACTACAATTAAACCACAACTATTCAGAGTTGGCAAATGTGTGCGACTGTTCAATGTTCTTGTGTATGCAAACATACACAATTCCTAAAGGAAGAACATTTTCAATTCCAAAAACTCTTTCCCATGACTATGTCTCCAAACAGAATTAAGTCCCACTTATAACAGTCTCTATAAAATTATAGACTCTAGAGAGAAACCAAGATGGCGGCATAGGTTAACACCTGAAATTGCTGCCTCGCACAACCGCTTCAAAAATACAACTAAAAGACAAAACGAACATCATCCAGAACCACAGGAAGGCTGGCTGAGTGGAAATTCTACAACTATAAGGAAAGAGAAAAGCACACTGAGACTCAGAGGAGGTGCGAAAGTAAAGTGCAGAGGTACGGAGGCACACAAGGAAAGGGCTGGCAATTGAGGATGCGGTTGCCTTTTTTAATCAGGAGGGAGACACACACTCCCGCTCTGAACTCCAGTTCTTGGCTAGTCTCTGGGACCTAGACTCATAGGGGGAGAAACTGGACTGTCTGGCAGCGGGCAGAACTTGAAGGTGGCTTTCTCTCAGAGGTCCTTGCAGCAATTACCACAGGACACTGAGACCCGGGGCCTCTTAGGGCAGGACTGAGGATCAGCCATAGCTGTTTGCTCCTCCCTGTTGATTCCCTGAGACCCTGCCCCACTCAAGCTGTGCGCAGAGGCTTTTGCATATGAATGACCTGGCCCTTTGCAATCTGAAAATTACCTAACAAACTGTAGCTGGGTCAGAGAAACCCAGAACATTCAAAAGAAGCCCCAAGGCCCCACAGCGGCTTGCATTGCTTCACAGCTGGGTCTCATCTGGGCACCTCCAAATCCCAAACAAAGAAGAGGAATCTTCAGATCTCTCCATAGCTCCTGCTGGGTAGCCTCAGGCAGAGGCTAAATTAGCACGTCCTTAGAGATCCAAGTGCCAGTGTACCCAGTGGTCAGAGTGGGACCATCCAGATTACAACTCCTCAGATCCATAGGGACACACTGAGGGGGCAGATTCAGTGAGCGCCAAAGCCCCACTGAAGCAAGTCCTGCCCCATAAGGGTGTCTCCAGCACAGAAGTTCTCCCATTGTAGACACAGCTGATTCTCACTGCCAATTGGCCTGGAGGTCAATTCCTCCCACTGATACCAACTACAATCAAGGCTTAACTACAACAAGACTGTGCACACAGCCCACAAAGGGGTGCACCAAGAGTGTCCACCTCAGGTAATTGGGGAGGCTGAGCTACTGGGCCCTATAGGACACCTAGCACAGAAAGCCACTCTATCAACACAGGAAGCAGCCAAAATGTGGAGACAAAGAAACAGGTCACAAATGACAGAAATGGAGGAAAGCAAACTACTGGATATAGAGTTCAAAACTGCGGTTATAAGGTTTTTCAAGAATTTTCTAGAAACCACCGATAAATTTATTGAGACCCTCAAGAAATTTAGTGATACCCACGAGGATATGAAAAAGGACCAAATAGAAATTAAGCATACACTGACTGAAATAAAGAATATTATACAGAGATCCAACAGCAGACTAGAGGTCGCAAGAATCAAGTCAAAGATTTGAAATATGAAGAAGTAAAAAACACCCAACCGGAAAAGCAAAAATAAAAAAGAATCCAAAAATATGAAGATAGTGTAAGGAGCCTCTGGGACAACTTCAAGCATACCAACATCTGAATTATAGGGGTGCCAGAAGAAGAGAGAGAGAGCAAGATATTGAAAACCTATTTGAAGAAATAATGACAGAAAACTCCCCCTACCTGATGAAAGAAATAGACTTACAAGTCGAGGAAGCGCAGAAAACCCCAAACGAAAGGAATCCAAAGAGGACCACACCAAGACACATCATAATTAAAATGCCAAGAGAAAAAGACAAAGAAAGAATCTTAAAAGCAGCAAGAGAAAAACAGTTAGTTACCTACAAGGGAGTACCCATAAGATTGTCAGCTGATTTCTCAACAGAAACTATGCAGGACAGAAGGGAGTGGCAAGAAATATTCAAAGTGATAAATAGCAAGAACCTACAACCAAGATTACTCTACCCAGCAAAGCTATCATTCAGAATTGAAGGTCAGATAAAGAACTTCACAGATAAGAAAAAGCTAAAGGAGTTCATCACCACCAAACCAGTATTATATGAAATGCTGAAAGGTATTCTTTAAAAAGAGGAAGAAGAAGAAAAAGGTAAAGATAAAAATTATGAACAACAAATACATATCAATAAGTAAATCTAAAAATCAAGTGAATAAAAAATCTGATGAACAGAATAAACTGGTGAATATAATAGAATCAGCAGCATAGAAAGGGAGTGGACTGACAATTCTCAGGGGGGAAGCGGTGTGGGGGGTGCAGGAAGAGACTGGACATAAATCATTCACCTATGGATGAGGACAGTGGGGGGGGGGGGTAAGGGCAGAGGGTGGGGTGAGAATCAGGTGGAGGGGAGCTATAGGGGAATAAAAGAGGAACAACTGTAATAATCTGAACAATAAAGATTTATTTAAAAAATAAATGAATAAAGTAAACAGGTAATGGTAAAAAAAAAGTCTAGACTCTAGAAAGTGTAGGCATCAGGAAGTTTAAAATCACAGCAATAGGTCTCTCCACTGTGCTGTACATTTAAAACTAATACAAAATAGTGTTAAATGCAAACTGTAATAGAAAAAATAAAATAATTATTTTTAAAATCACAGTAATAGAAGCAAGAGGGAAAAAAAGAGAACTTGGGCCTAGAGAAAAACTAGAATCCAAGTGCAAAGTCTAGGGCTTTAGTCAATGATTTTTAAACTTCATTTTGATAAAATGCAGATTCCTAACTCAGACATTCTGATTTGTTAGACCTGAAGCAAAGCCTGAGAATATGAATTTTTATAAACATCCCCCTATTGATTCTGATACAAGTCCTCTGAAAAACAGTGGCCCAGAGAGAGCTTATCTTACTGCACAGGTTGGGCAGGGATTGTCAATGAATTCAATGGATGGCTTCTACAGTTTGGCATGTTCAGGAATGGTTTGGTCTCAGAGGTGTATTATCACAGGCATAACACAGTGATAAGAAAAGCCATCATTGCTGAGTGCTGTCAGAAGAACCACTGCTGCTGGAGGTGTACAGTCCCATGGAAGAAAAAACTAGAGTGCTTTTCATGTCCTAGTCTCATGGTACAGTCTTGTTTGTACCTAGGGGAGACTTGGGGTCAGTTAGGAACATCTGGCATTACCAGTACATTAAAAAAGAAAAGAAAACAAAAAACTAAGACAGAATTCCAATCTGTAGGAAGGACAGGCTGAAAAGAATATAATTTTGCCACATTGAAGGATATACTTGTTTTAATTCCTGATATTCAAGATCTGGTTAGAAGATGGGGAAGGGTAATATAAGCTAAAAATAGAGGCTTGCTATAAAAACCCAAGTCTGAAAATCATGATTCAATCTCAAGTTCCATAATGAATTACAGCTAAAGATGCTGATTTGTTTCTACCTTCAGCAGGAATGGCCCAGAAATGATGTCTGAAGGGCAGATATGTTATGAAAGAAGAAACAATAGGTCAGGAGTTATTCCTGAACTTCAAGAGTACATCTCTCACCAGGAAATTGTAAGACCCAGCATTATCCTATCTCATTTTAAAATCTAAAGCCATCATTGCTTTCCCCACATCCTGAGAGAGGTTCTATCATAATCAACACACTAAACAACTACAAGTAGAACATAACAACTAGATTTTTCATAGATGGAAAGCATTCACTTAACTGCAAGTTTAAATTATTAAGCAAAATTTTTGCTTGCAAGGTGACAGGAACTGATATCTAATATATAAAAGTATCTGGAAAAATAATATCTGGTTTATTTCAACCAAAGGGAGTATTTTTGTACATGTAAAATCCAAAGTTGAGAGAAGTTCATTGACTCTTCCAGGTGTACTCATACATTGTCCAAGATGAAGGAAATAAACTTTTTTCTTTTTTATTTTAAAGTTCATTTTCATTCTGCCTTTTGACTTCTCTACTGATAAATAAATGGATAGGTAGACATTTTAGTAAGATTTTTCCTAACTTTTAAAAAATGTTATTAAGAAAAAAATTAAAAATATATACAGAAGTAGAATATTATCATGAACTCCAAGTACCCATTGCCCAGCAATGAAAATATTTATTCTTCTTTCACTCATTCATCCCTACCTCAAGGTTATTTGGAGCAAATTACAGACATCATATCATATCAATAATAGTTTGGTTCAGATCTCTAAAAGATCAAGACTTGTTTTTAAGAAAATTAATCACAACATATAGTTTCATATAACTTAATTAGATAAGAAAACATACATTGAAATCACAGTGCATGACTTCATATTTATTATTTTATCAATAATTGGGGGATTTCCTTGGGTGGTATGAAGCTGAAATCCAAGGTGTTTTAGTGGTAGTTTTTCAAGTGCAATTTTTATATCAGTATAAGATCATGTGATTTTTTTATAAAGGAAATTCTTTGTCATCATATTTTCCAAAACTCAGAAACTTTTGAGTGAATTATTCTGATTCCACTATGACTACTGGACTCTGGGAATTGTGAGATTTCCCACTTCTATCTTCGTTGATTATGATGATAATTGACTGAACTATTGTTTTTCTCTTGAGAACTACAGAGCTTCTTGACTCCAGTGGCTAATAAAGGTTCTGATATTAGAAGCAAAACTTAAAGGATCAAGAACAGCAACCCAAACCTCAAACCAGGCAGTGTTTCAGAAAAAATACACTGATTGCCTTGAAGAAAGTCAGTCTGCTTTGTAGGAAACATAAACTATATATTAGTTAAACAATAAACATTCACATATTAACCTTGGGGGAGAATAGTGAGTGAAAGTATAGATAAAACTAAATTGGCTCTAAGTTGGTAAATGTTGAAGTTCAGTGATGGAAGTTTATTAAAGTAGTCTCTCAATTTTTGTATCTTTGAAATTGTTCAGAATGAAAACTTTTAATAAAAAGGATAAGAATCATGTGGAAATGACAAAACAAAGTCCTCAAACACACTTTGCAACCTCTTCTGTCTGAATCGACATACCCAAACAGCCAGCAAGTACTAACAAGACTAGTCTGTGTTGGACCACTCTCTAATTGACCCAAAGAACAACAACAAAGAAGAACAAATAAGAATCTGAATAATATATAAACTGGTCAGTTATTCCTACCTCTCTGATTAATTACAGATTAGCCCTATTTAGAGCTTCTAAAGAACTTGAATGTAACCCATTTCAGAGAACATGAATTATTTATTCCTTGGTTTCATGAGGTGACTATCAAATATTATAAGAAGAACATAAAATTTCCTTGGAAAATACTACCAGAAAATCAAGTCAGCATCAAGGAAAAGAGAAACATGGCTTACTATTTCAGAACAGATAAAAAATCCACACACACACACACACACACACACACACACAATGGTATTCTGATACTTTTATAGTAAATAGTTTTAAAACTGAGTAAAAAACAAAGGAACCATATTAAAAACAAGAAAAAGCTTACTTGTTAGTGACAAGGGAATCTGTATTTAAATCAAACAAATAATAAAAGAGAGTGAAATTGTGCATAATTCTGCGAAGTGTAAATGTCCTGCTGAACAATCACTGTCATCTCCCAAATGTTAGGCTGGAAGTGTCAGAACTTGGTCCCTGGATGGTCTGACCCACCTCACCCATAAAAATGGACAACTGGTTGCTGAAAGTTCTGACCAGCTTCAAGGCACAGAATTCACACAGCTTAAGCCCCTGACTGCAAGGGGCACTCTGAGAAAACTACCCCAAACAACAAAGGCCTAGCTAGCATTCAGGCAGCCAGCTCATAACACCATTGCCAACACCCTGAGAAAGTCCTTTTGAAAGTTTCATATTCCCTTAGGTTCCAAAGCAAGGGAGAGGAGCAGAGAAAAGGATGGAGCTGAGGGGAAGGGAAAGGAGGAAAGGAAAGCATAAAAAAGGAGAAGGAAAACTTTGTGATATGATATTTTGTTCTGATTTTGCAATTGACATTTGATATCTTTTTAAGAGAATAAAAAAGTTAAATATTTCCCAATCAAATTTTGTTTATGCATCTCTTATGACCAAAACCATATTTTACCTTGTATTTGAACTGTGTGTGTCTCTCCTTTTAAATTTCTGAAAGGAAGAAAGCACTTGGAATTCATTTTTTTAAATATATAGTCTCTATAAAAATTACCATATTTGTCTTTAATGTTTGTTGGGTTAATTAATTAATCTGTCCACTCAAATGCTATCAGCTGATAGGTAAGTAACAAGCATCAGCTGCAGAACCTGTAGTTGAATAATACACTCAATATATTTAGCTCTTCACACTGATCCAGCAATGAGAGAGCATAGAAGGATTGTGTTTTCTTCTTTGTGTTACTTTATATAATGGGATTTGTATAGCTGTCAGTAAATTAATACATATAGCAAATATATTTTACATCTATTTACATATGACCAGAACTTAAAGTTCATACTTCCCAAATCCATGCCCTTAAACAACTGAATTTAATGGTGTTTCCATCTCTTAAGCACTCTTTGCCCCAGTTGATGAAAATATTCTTTATAATCAATATAAACAAAATAATAGAAATGTATTTTATTTACTTTTCATATAAGAAGCATAAGTTTCCTGTATCCTCCCTTGTTTCAAAGAATGTATATTTCTGAAATAGGACTTGAAGAAAAGAAAAACCTTAAAATGAGATATTACAATGGAAATTGTTAGTCAATTGCATTTTCAGCCAAATTAAGTAGATTTTCCCAATTTAATTTTTCACAAATAAAATTCTACCTTTAAAAGTTTTGATTTTTATCTATAGGCAAGAGTAAAGGAAACCACTGCTCTGAGAACTACATAAAACTTTAGTGAGCATCTTGTCTAGGGTACTGATGCCCACAGATGAAAAAGGGAGGAGCCAAGGATATCAACTGACTCCATCAGGTCAGTTGATGAAGTGAAATTATGACCAAAAATTATGACCAAAAATCACATAATCTCCATAGAATATTGTTTCATTATACAAATCACTTATTTGAAGATATATACACAGACATAATAATCTTGGAATTTGGCACTTCCATTTAATTATTGCCTTAATTCTGTAAATATTTATTCAGAAACTATATTAATATTAGCTAAGTTTTAAATCTAATAAATATCCTTGGATTTTTTCTCAGCCACAGCATTAATACATATTCTGGAATATATTTTAGACCATAAATTTTACCCTGCTGTACCAAAAATAGCAGAACCCTCTGTAAAGATTTATAGTATATAATAGAAGTAGTACATACAATAGAAACACAGCACTAAAATTGTTGAATACTGATTAACTGTTGTCCTGAACTCCAAATATTTTTTATTGCAGTTAAGACACATTTTTGGAATTTTAAATAAATGTAGCTATTCCAAATCATAAAAATAGGTAATAACCAACAAAGAAAAAATATTTGGACCCTATACCTCTGTTTGTTTTTATTTGAGGTTATTTCAAATTATGAGGTTATTTTTCAATTATCTTTCTGTGTGTAGGTATCTCTTTTCTTAATTTTTTAAACAGACAATTCCTAAAAATATTTATTAGTGCATGTTTGTAGAATTTTGTATATTTATTCGTGTGAACTTTTAAATTTCCAATTTCTCCTTCATAAAGATTTCAATACTACAAATATATTTATACTTTATATAAAAAATGAGCTCCATTTTTACTCATACTTTACAAAATAATTATCACACACTTCTGAGGGATGGATATTTATTTTTCATTGTTTACCATATAATTATTGGTTAAAATAAATTTTAATTTCAGAATGAAATGATCACCATCACAGTTTTAAATCAAAAGTTGCCTACAGGGTTCTAAAAGCTCCAAAAGAAGAATTAAAATTCAGTTAGTTGGTTTTTGTTGTTGTTGTTGCTTTTGTCTGTGAAACATTAAACAAACTATACTTTTTAATGTACTTTTCAGGATGTTTCCACCTCCTATAGATATAACTAGAAAAGCTTTTTATTCTGACGTTGTAGGTATTGACAAACACATTTTACATTCATATGTATGGAGAAAATTTTTATATTTTTGAGAGCTGCTATTTACAGACTATGCTGTGATACATGTGTTTTATTTTTATATACGGATCTTCCAAATGCTAATTCCATTAAGGAATTTCATGGAAATTACTCATGACAAGTAAGATAATATTCAAGACATTTGAACTTGAGGATGATTGTTTCCACATAAAAATTGCCTTAATTTGGATGAGTTTTTAGTTTAATTCTATTTCATTTTCTTCTTTTTCCAGAAAACCACTTCACCATTACCTGTGGAATTCTGTCTTATATGACATGATTTTTTTTTTCCTTTTGCAGAGTAGAGCCCAAGAGACAATTCTCACAATGACCTGCTGTGCCCTGTTTACTTCACAGTGATACCCAGAGAAAGGAGTTTGAAAATGTATTAGAGCTAGAACCAAGAACTGGTGTGATTTTGAAGAATTTATTGATGCTTAATATTCTATTTTAAGCCATATAAAAATAATTCCTTTTCAAACAAAAGAGGGGGGAAAAAAGGAAAGCTACTTTTGTTCCTGACATCAAATTGCACTGTTCATTTATTTTGGCCCTATCCGTTTGAGCAGAGTTTTTTCCTCTTCCTTTTTACTCAACAACAATAATAGTAGTATATCTTTTGGATCTGAACAAACGGAAAGGTGGCCTGAATACACTGGATCCAGCTTTATAAAGCAATGTCCATCCTCCTTGATTGATAGAGATGATAAAACTCCTGGAGCTTGAATCTCTAGAGAAGTTGTAGCGATTTTCGGTTTCCATATGAACAAATATTGACACTTCCACCAAGGATCCCCCAAACCAGGTACAAAGTGAGAAGCTCAGACCTACAAATGAGTGGACCCAGGAAGCAAACCTGGCTTCAGATGAGTGCGAAGTTAGTAACGATGCTTTAAGAAACCTAATCGCTGTTTCTCATTCCACTTACACTTTTCTTTTCCCTCTTCCTACTCATATATATATATATATATATATATATATATATATATATATATATATATATATCAGCTCCTACCTGAATTTGGATAGCTTGAGCTTACTTTTCAGCATTTACTGCCTAATAATTAATGATGCCCACGCCAGGTGCCTTGTGGCCAGGGCTTGGGGTTCCGGCCTCACGAAGCACCTGACATTAGCGCCACCCCCTGCCTCGATCAGTCCGCCCTCCCCATCTTCCTCCGCCCCTCCCCGCGGTCCGGGTTGGCCAAGACCACCAGACCAGGACAGTTGGGGCTGAGGGGAGGGAGCCCAGAGCAGGGCTGAATGAAATCCCAAAAGGGGAGAAAGGGGCTTCCCTCACACCCGCCAGAAAGTCCAACCTCAGAACCGCAAAGTTCTCACAGTCACCCCAGACTTAAGACCGTGTCTGAAGGCCCAACCCCAAAGTGTAGCTCCCAGGGTTAGACAAAGGTAGGGTTCTAGAGAAGAGAGCCAAAAATGTCAGGGTAAGCCTGAAAGCGGGAGCGTCTCCTTCCTTCCACTCTTTTAAGAGTCAACTTTGTATTGTTTCCATTGGCTCCAAAAGTGAACCATAAATAGAAAGAGACCCATTGCTCTACCTCAGTCACACCACTTGGAAGTTGGTAATCCTGAGGAGTTTCCGTGCACTGGTCCCTGGTGATCACAACATGGGGATAGGGTGCTGGGACCCGCCCAAGCGGAAAATGAGCTCACAATTTTTCCTTTCTCCTTCCTCTCCAAAACTATTCCTCCTTTCCCCACTCTCTTCTGCACCCTCAGAACAGCTTTTGCAAACCCTTCAAGTCTGGGGAGTTCTCAAGATTATGGAAAGGTGTGTGTGTGTGTGTGTGTGTGTGTGTGTGTGTGTGTGTGTGTTTCCCAAAGGGGGCCGCCACCTGTCTTCCAGAAAAGTGTTCAACCCGCCCACTTGCCCTTGTCCTAAGGGTCGGGACCGAGTTTGGCAAAAGGTGGTCCTATGCATAGGACAGAGTCTACAGAACTGGCTCTGGAACAACTCCTGTAGCTCTCCTGGGCCTGTCTGGATTTCTTCAAGGTAGATAGACCCTTGGAGAAATATATCTTTCCCCTAGAACACTTATTTGTTAAACTATCTTTTTTATTATATTAGATTCTCTTCTTCTGTAATTTTCCAGGTTTCCATCTACCGTCAAAGGACAGAGGGGAGTCTTCTTGAGCAAAATTTGAGGCCAAAAACTGTTTCCTGTTATGTTTTCGCCTGGGATAAACTCGGGTCCCAGTAACAGCCTTTGTGTAACCCAAACAAAACCAGGCAGCGGATGGTGCACAAAACTGCCACTGTAGCTGCGACCCTTTCTCCAGGACAGAAGCGGAAGGAGTCCGCGGTTACTGGGCTGCAGGGCACAGGCCAAGAATCCGACTTCGCTTTTTCCTCCCCCTTGCTCTCTGAAAGTGGCTGGGCACTCGGGCAGGAGAGAATTTCTGCCCCTTTCCAATTGAGAACAGCTAGCGGGTTCAGTTACTGGGAGAAAGAAAAGAAAAGAAGTTTCTGGTTGGTTTGGGTTTTGGTTGGTTTTTTTTGTTTGTTATTTTTTTGCTAGAGCTTTAACGTCAACTTAAATAAAATGACACCTTTCCAGAATCAGTTAAATACCACGGGAGCTGCCGCACCATCTGAGTGGCCTCCCACTCTGTGGACACAGCAAAATCCCCAACTCCAGCCTTATCCATGAGGCCTGGGAGCTGCAGGTTCAGCCACCCTCGCACCAGGCCAGGACCCTTATGGCCAACCTGCCTTCCCTTTCTGGGCTCCAAAGTCTGAAGACAAGCTGAAACATTAAATCTAGAGGGGTCAAATTTGAACTGGCTTTAATATGTGTGACACCCCTCTGTATGTGCCCCACTGCCTAGCAGATATAAATTGTCACACTCTAGTGTCTCCAGAGAGTGTGTGTGTGTATATATTATTATTATTATTATTTCCATGCTGTGACACTGCCTTCATAGCCTTTCCAGGCGTTAGGGATTAAGACAACATAATTCTTTACAGCAAGATGATCAGCCTTATTTATAAGCATTGCCTCAAAATGGCAACTTGGAGGATTTCAGGAATTAATCAAAGATTTTTTTGTTTGATTTTGTTTGTTTGTTTTATAAGGAGCTAGGAATGTGCCTTTCCCAGTGTCCATCGCTACTCTTTACAGATAGCCATTAGTCGGCCTGACACTTGGTTAAGCCTCAGGACTTAAAAAAGATCACTTCCTTGTACACTAATTTGAGCAAAATCTGGAGTCAGAGTGTGGGTTTACACGCCCAGCTCGCATGTCTAATGTATCAAATCCTTGTTAAGGAGCAGCCAGGTCCGTGGCCGTGTCAGCCAAAGGTCAGCCCTATGCAACAGGGCGTCGCGGTTCAAAAGCACTCTTCCAGCGTCCTGCCTCCCTCACACCCACCCTCAATCCATCTTTCACGTTTCAATAATAGAGCACAACGGAGTTTCAACAAGAAATCCCAAGGTTGTTTTTCTTTCTTTCTTTCCTCACATTAGTGACATGTAAATGACGTTGTCCTAAGGCAACCACTGAAAAAATAAGTTTATTTTTTTCCAGTGGGAAGGGAGTGGAGTTAGTGGACAAAGTAATTGTCAAAATATCCTCAAGAGTTATGAATACTTGAGAAGCTGTGGCTCTTAGAAATCGTCACTTAAAATAGTAATAATAACAATTAATAATTTCACAGAATTGAAATGGAAACCAACAATAAACTTTGTTGAAGACCTTAGGGATTAGAAACTACTCAGAGAAAGGCAATTCCTTTTCCCTGCTCCCCTCCCCATCCCTCCCCCGCCCCCCCCAAACATACACACACACACACACACACACACACACACACACACTTTAGAGCCCAACAGAAAGCTTATTTTTAAAAGGCAGCTTTGGTGTCCACAGGGACAAAGAGGATCCAGGAGAGCGAGGCCGGACTCTTTGCGCTCCCGCCGCACTGGGAGCCCCGCGACATTTCTGACTACCTTAGGGTCCTTGATGTTCATACACACCAGCCCCACAGATTGGGTTGGCGCGGCTGCTACACTCAGCCCAATTTCTCGGTGCGTGCCTCGGGCCACTCGCACGCACGCAGTCACAGGCAGAGTCGACTGGGAAGGTGGCTGGACGGGTGAGGAGAGAACGAGACTTACCACGTCTGGGGTCTAGATTTCAGGCAAGGTTGTCGGTAGAGAGAGAACCGGAAGATAGTCCTACCGTAGATGAATAATTTAGGCAAGGACTAAAGCGCTAGTGGGGAGAAGGAAAGCGCGTCTCTGCTTTGGGGTCCTTCTTCCTTTGGCCCGGGCCCACGCCCCCGCTGTCGCCTGCGCAGACTAAACTCGGCCTGACCTGGGGAGGCCCCAGAGCCCACCTCGCCGCCATCAAGCCAGAGCCTCCCGGATTCGGGTCTCTGGCGCCGACGCTGGTGGCGCCGGGGCGGGAGCCGGGGCCCAGAAGGAGCGTCCCCACTCTCTGCCCTGGAAGAGGGCAACCGCACCGCCAGCACTGACACTGGCGGCCAACTCCGCTGCGACAAGCCCCTGGCTTGCAGACCCCGGCCTGCTCCCGCCCCGCCCCTCCCTTTCCGCAAACCCCTCGCCAAAAGAAAAAGGTTCTTAGAGCCTTGACCTTTGGGGAAGAACGCTGGAACCCAAGATCGTTTTGTTCTTTCTGCCCAGAGCGAGCTCGACTCAGGTTATTGTCATTAGCGTGGAGTCCTTGAGTCTAGACCACACCCCCCCGCAACACATTCAAATAAAAAAGGACCTAAATTGGTAAGAGATTTGGTGGATGGAGTGCCCTGACCAGACGCTTGGTGGTCGCAGGCTGGGACTAGATAACTCATGCTCCCTCCCTTTTCCAGCCAGTCCCCAGGGGTGAGCAGCTTCTGCCAAGCTCCCCTGAGCCCAGGTGGTCCCGATGGGTCTTCTGGCACCATTCTTACGTTAGTGAGCTCTGAGGCTGTATAGGAGGAAACACTTTGTCCCGGCAGGAACATTTCTGAAAGTCCTCTGCCTTACCCTCTGGTTCCAAGCTGAAGACTTTGAGAGTGGTGGTATCAGGCTCTGGCCCCCAAAACTGTCAGGGTTGGAGCTGGCCCTAGGTGAGACTGAAGTGTGACACAATGCCTCTCCTGTTGGAAATGGGAAAACAAGAAAATGGGCACCATGGGATGAGTCTACCCATTCAGTTGAAAGTAATATCCAGAGGAGGATTGGAACCTGCCAGCAGACATTTTCTGATGCCCTGATACCTAGAATTTTGACTAAAATACCCAAAGGCAAAACCAGAGTTACCCCAGGACCCTCCACTACTCCTCCCCTTTGTTTACAAATGTTGTTCACTTCATCAGACAGGTTATGCACTGCTCTGGAAATGTCAGTACATTGGCCACAAAATATCCTGCAACATGTAGATACCCTAAGAATGTCACCAGAAGAGGAAGGCAAAAGCCCCATACCACACCTGAACTCCTTCAAACGTACTTTGCAGGTCTCTGGGCCAGGACCATTCCTCTACCAGTTGCCATGGTTGCACCACACAAGTACCTTTGAGCTTAACAGAAGTATACCAGCTCAAAAGCCTGAGAAGCCCAGCCGGGTGTGGCTCATCAGTTGAGTGTCAACCCAGGAACCAAGAGGCCACTGGTTCTATTCCTGGTCAGGGCATGTGCCTGATTGCAGGCTTGATCCCCAGTGTGGGGTGTTTGCAGGAGGCAGCCGATCGATTATTCTCTCTCATCATTGATGTTTCTATCTCTCTCTCCCTCTCCCTTCCTCTCTGAAATAAATAAAAATATATATATTTTTATTTTTTTTTTATTTTTCGCTTAAAGTATTACAAAGGGTATTACATAAGTGTCCTTCCCCCCCCCCCGCCCTTGACAAGCCCCTGCCCTCCCTTACCCCCCAGAAAAATATATATATTTTTAAAAGCCTGAGAAGTGACAAGTATTATTTGGGAAGGGTTGAGTAAAAACCCTAGATAAGTCATTGAAATGAGCAGGTGCTAGTCCTGAACCTGGAGAGAAAAAGCAAAAGGGGGGGGGGGGGGGGGGGAGGAGAGAGAGAGAAATGGATGCAAGGGTAGAAAGATAATATGATAGATAGATAGATAGATGATGATAGATGATAGATAGATGATAGATAGATAGATAGATAGATAGATAGATAGATGAGGGACAAAGACAGGTGACAACTCAGCTCAGGCCTGAATCTGTGCAAAGAAAGAGGGTGGGCACTAGGAAAATCTCTAGTGTGCACCCCCCCCGCCCCCCCTCCCCTCCCTCCCCCCCCACCCCCCCCCACACACACACAACTCAGGCTTGAGCTCTGTCTTGGTGCCAGGTGAGTAGAAGGGGATGTCCTCTCCAAGGAGCTAAGGGATATGAGAATAGCCAGGGTGCCAGTTTCCAACTTGGAAGGAGACAAGAGGAAGAGGAATTTTCAGTGGTGTGGCTTGTGGTCCACTGGGGCTCTCACACTTCGCAGCCAGCAGCCCTTGGGATAAGGGGGTCAGCCAGGCCCTCTCTGCTCTTGTTTCCGATGGCAGAAGCCACAAATTGTTCCAGCCTACGCTGTCTGCCTGGCTTTGGGAATTCACTTAAACGAGTGCGTTTTGGAAACAAACACGTGCAGCTTCATCGCCACACTATTTTGGCAGCAGGACCCGCGGATTTCACAGACCAGAGCCTCTGAGCTGTTCTCTCTGCTGTCCGCGTGGGAGGGGCGCCTCCTGGATAGCAATAAGAAGCTAGGGTCGCGAAGCGCGCATGCGCACTGCCGTCCCAGCCGCAGCTCCAGCCTTTGGCAGGCACTTGGAAAGCTCACTGCAGGAGTGCAGGGTGTCCTAGAGGCCCCTCAAAAGCTGATCTTCCGGCCTTCTCTAGAGGTGATGTGGTAAACTCTTGCTATTCCCCTCACCACACTCTTCCTCCACAACTTTTAGTTTTCTTTCCCAGCGGCTAGGGTTTTCCCGGAAAAACAAAAAGTTTTAAAAATAATCCGATGTGAGCTTCTCTCACCCTAGTTAGGTCCTATGTTTTCTGTAGCTTAATGGGAATTGTTACACAAAAGACAGATGTGTTTTATATATATTTTGGGGGTTTTTTTAAAGATATGATTTCCATATGTTTATATTCACACTTAATAGTAGATTGTTATGTATGCTATAGGTAAAAATGTCACTGTGTAAGTTTCACAGCCTGTGAATTCTCTGGCATATACTTACAAAGATGCCCCACAAACCATCAGAGGCAGCCAAAATATTTTTGACAGTCTTAAGTCTCAAGCAACTTCACTGCCAATCTAAATTCCATACTAGATTGTTAAATCTGATTTCTTATTCTTTAAAAATCCACCTCCAGTATAGCATCAATTGGAAATTCATATTATTTTAGCTCCTTGCTCTAAAGTGGAAATAAATGTTAGGAACTAATGCCAGGATTCAGCATGCATGGTAAAAATAGTCCTTGTTTAGCTTCCTCATGTTTCCTCTTGCTCAGGCAGAGACTCTGGAGCAAACTGGCCTTGCACACATTAATGGAGAACATTGCCCATATTTTGCGTATATTATGCCATTATATTTGCAATAAACTTTGAGGAAAAGACTCAACTGAGATGTGTTATAGGAAGTTGACATGTTTCTTATTCTTGTCCCAAATTAGAGAATCTCATTTGAAAACACTGATAAAGTCTTACTCTCTGTATCTAACCAGTTTAAATGGGTACATATTACTGAGGGTGAGATGCGTGGTAAAAGCTGATAAAGAACATCATGAATAATGTGAACTTTTAGTGACTGGATGAGCATAGAAGGGATATATCTTTCCATTGCCACTCTATTTCCAGGAATTCTAAAACCAAAGAATATCAGCTGTGGCCATCTTTATGAAAACAACACTCTCCCCACCTAATTTGAATACATAGCTCTAAGACCTACATTTGATGCTAGGAGTAGGCAAGAACTCTGTATATAGAGAGAAGATAAATTTCTAACCAGCATTGAGTTGGAATATATATATATATATATGAAATTTCTAAAATCTGATGGTTTTATATCTATTTTACAGATAATCAGTGTCTTCATTTTGAGTTTGTCAGACCACATACAGTTACTTCCCAAACCATCATAAACAGATGCTGCTTTTTAAGGACCAGGGCCTTCTCTAAGCTACTTCCTGGAAGGCAGTGTGCTCAGGTACCAACTCTACCAGCACTGATTCACAAGGGGTCCAGGACACTGATTACATCTTGGCCTCAAAAGGAAACATCTAGAAGGTTTCTGGGCTGGGAAAGGTATTTGGGGAGTATAATTCTGTTGCCAGCTGTTTAAAGGTTCTGAGAAAACATCAAAATCAACAAATAAATAAAAACATCTAAAGGCCAGGCCCATCAGCAAAGAAGGTTAGTGCTATTTTCATTGTCAGTTGAAGAAAAAAAAAAAAAAGGATAAGCATATGGGGCAATTGAAAGGTTACATCTTTCTTTTGGAGGTGGTTTGCTTCTTAAAGGTTAACTTGAATGCTTGACTTTAAAAAATCAAAATCATCAGCTGCAAATGCTTAAAGCAGTTGGGGGTACCTTTTGAAGAAGAAAACAAAGGGTCTGAAATGTTTGAAAATCACTTAGCCCTCATACAAATGGTGCTTGTATATTTATATGCTTACTCTATAAATATACACACACACACCACAACTCATTTCTCTTCAGTTCTCAAATATGATTGCTTATACTCAGGCATTTTTTTGTTGACACAATATAACTTTTTAATAACTTGTCAGGTACTCTAATCATTAGACAGTATCCAGAAAACAATGCAGTCGAAATATGAACCAGGATGGCTTTCTGCCTACATCAAAATACACAGCTATACACAGAAACCAGTCATTTGCAGCATCTTCAGCTCCAGCTAAATAGGGTCTAACTATATTTTGCTGTTCACATTCATGTATTTCAGAATCTAATAGCCCATGAAGAAAAGTATGAAAAATACATCTCAAGAAGCAGACATTAAAGGTACCAGCAAAAATAATAGACTACATTTAAGTTTGAAGCATTATTTTAGGCAACCTACATCATTAATGACTTTTTCTTTGTGGTGGGTGTTACAGAAAAGAATGCATAAGGCCAGTTTGGCATAAATATTGACTTCTACTATAAAAGTTCCTTTAATGTGAGATTATTCACAAACACACACACACATACACACACACACACACACACACACACACACACATAGCTCTTCTCAAATGCCTTTTAAAAAATTATTTGGCCTTCAAAGTCTAAAAAATATGTTTAAAATATGAAGTATTTTTGAAGTACATATTTATTTACCCCTAAATTTATCTTTAAAATAACTTACTTAAATCATATATCATAGGATGACATTTAATTATTATACCATGGTATTAAAATAAAAAGGGCATCAGGTACATAACAAATTAGACATTCATATTTTCAAACTTGAAAATAACTGCATTTAGAAAAAATGCATTCACTTATTATCTTCCTAAATGCACCAACAAAGTTACAAAAGTACTATTGTTGTTATGATTATTATTATCATACTCATATCATGTTCCCACACATTCTGATCTCTGATGGGAAAAGGAAGTATTATTAATTGAGATGTTTATCTTTCTTTCCTAGAGAAGTGAGCTATATTTAATTCCTCCAAATGCTACACTGTTAATAAATTTCAAACCTCCAAAGCTAGTTTGAGACAGTTTTGGTCTCACAAATTTTTGAAGTCAGCAGCAATTCCTGTTTAGGTGTTCAATTTCCTTAAATCTTGCAAGGTGGTTCTCTTCATAAAAGGTAGATATTTGCTCTTGTAATCACAATAACATGCTTTTAAAAGTTAAACACCACCATTTCCAGCTTTTGATGTGTTAAATACAGAAAGTTTACCAAATGCCCTGAGCCAGTAAAACTTTGTTGACTAAAAGTGACAAATACAAATAGCAAAAGATGAAAGAACAAGTCAACATTTTTTTTTAAGAGAATTTAACGTTTCGATTTTGTATACTCTGAAAAATTGTCACTTTTAAATAGATGTGAGGATATTAAGGGGTTGTCATACTTTTGAGGGGTTTTTCCACTTGTTTTTCTCCTCAGTCATTTCCTGAACTCACATAGTATATTAATGAAGCAGATCAAGGTTCCTCCTTGCCCATAGTGAGGTCAGTCTCTGTCTCCTGCTTGAACAAATCTATACCCTTGCAACTACAGCCAAGGCTCTGATTTGTAATCTCCAGCTACGTTGTCTACTTAATGGAGCGATCATGCAAGCTACAACCAGAGACAAAGAATCTCAAATTCCTACCAGGGCAGCTAACTTGGAGGGAGCAGCATAGCTTGCAAATCTATCAAACTAAACTGCAAGAAAGACAATCTGATTTAGAGAAAAGGCGTTCCGCTACAGTCATTAAGCACAAGTAATTTAGATTTTTTATATTGTCTCCTCATTTACAAATTTACTGTATCAACGCCAACCAATGGAACGAATTTCTTAAGTAAATGAGAAATAAATAAAAGAGATAGAAAGATAATAAGATTACATAAAATAATTCTCTTTCCTACATACATTTTTGAGAGAACTAATAATAGTAGTAAAATTATAGTGATAATAATATATCGTAGGAAGTAATTAATTTAAATTAGCATCATGTTTAAAGAAATATAAGTAAAACATTTTATGGATATTTACTTTTGTACAAAGAAGTAAGGCCTGGAAAGCATGCATTGGCATCCTGAAAATTAGTTATAGCCATAAATGGTTTAATTGAAGATGGCAGTTTAAAATATGATATTGTAAATCTGCAACTTGGTTTCAGCCTGGGGAATTTAATTTGGGGGCAGTGGAACATTTGGCTGCAAGTTCACTTGCAATGCTGTGAGCACTGAGCTTCTGACAATTCGTCTACATTAATATTGATGTCACTTGTGCAATCTATTTCTGTTATTTTTATGGTTGTTATTCTACATCTGCAAAGGTCATTTAAATTATACTGCGGCCTGAAATTTGTTTCATAAATTTTGATATAAATACTAATTACACCCTCTCAGAGAGCCAGCAGGGTAGCATTCATTTATCACGTTCATACAACCTGCAATGACAGAAAGGGAAGGCAAGGGAGACCGGAGAGCTTTTCCCAAGAACCGCTAAGAGTGGCAAAAGAGGCTGCAGGTTGCTGGGGTGAGGGCGAGGATAAAGAAGAAATTCCTACCACAATCACTGAGATTTAAGAATCTTTAATAAGGTACGAAAAATTACCAAACAGTTCTGGAAACTAAAGTGTACATAACGAGTTCTTCTAGCCATAAATATTGAATAGCTGTAACATGATAATCTGGCCCTTTACATGCGGGTAAATATGGTAAATATGGAAACTAGGAATTATATACATTACATGGTTGTATTTTTTTGCCAAAAGCAACTGACAGTTATAGTTTATATCTTTTTTAATATCACTTTACATAAACAAATGGGCCAGTTTTGACACGCAGATCCAGGCTCCTACTATACGAATTCTTGACAGGACGTGAAACAACATTTTACTGCACTTAAGTACTTAGACTTTGGGTCAAAATGTTTGCACTTTATAGCAAAATAAAAAAAACTACACACACACACACACATCAATACCAATAATATTCTTTTAGGTCGACTGTAGAGACTGTAATCGTACAAATTCACATTTTGGTGCACATTTACTAGAACATTCTTGCCATTCAGTACAAACAGTTGGCTTTCGCCACCCACTCCTCCCCCACCTTCCCACCCTCCCCCTGCCCCCCCCCGCCCCTCCCCGACCCAATGCAAAGACCACAACACCACGATCCCACCCGCCCGCTCAAACCCGAGATATAACTATTTACAGAATCCAACGTACAATTTTAAGCTAATAATTCTGTATTTACAAGAATGCAAAGCTAAAAAAACAAACTAAAAAAAACACAAAAAAACAAGCCGAAGCCCAGACAGCCTGTTCCAATTCTGTCGAGAAACTGGACCCCCGGGTTGTCAGCATTTGGTCAGGCGGTAGCCTGGTCCTCGACCCCCATCCAGCCCCTTCGCTACCAAGCCTTTGCCAAAAAAGAAAAAGAAAAAGGGGGGCGGATAACGAAAGGTTTGGTGCTTTCTCTCGCTCTTACTCGGACCTGGGTCTACAAGCAAGTTCAAAAAAAAAAAAAATAGAATTGCGGAGTGGGGTAGCTGTGTTGATTCGCAGGGATCTTTCAGTTATATTTTGCATACGTGTGTGTTCAGTCTCTTAAATAGGGTTTTGATCGGTGTTTTGCTTCTGATTTTAAACGTACCATTCATTAAAATTAGAAGAAAGCGCGCTGTGACCGGCTGTGTGGTGGACCGCGGAGGAGGAGGGCGACAGGGAACTGGTGGTGGGGTTGTCTGTGGAGGGAGACACGATGGTGGGCGGCGTGGAGGACTCGTAGCCGGAGCTGGCGGCCGGCGAAGGCTGTGAGCCCTGGGAGGAAGATTCGTGGACCTGCGGGAATAAAGTCGAGTTTTTAAGGAGATAGAGAGCGGGAGCAACAGCCGCATAGGACCCGTGAAGGCAGCTCGCCGCCTCTCCCGGGAGCCCAGCATTCACTGGACCTCTGGGGATGCCTCACCAGGGGCACTTGGGCTCGATTGCCCCTGCCACGCCCTGCAGCAGCAGTTCTCCCCCCACCCTGCCCCGCCGCTGAACTTTGCTTGCTCAGGTCTACGTGCAGGACCTCAACTCTTCTGCAAACGCTTCCAGCCCCAATTGCGGCAGCTTCGTCAGCGTCACCCAGCTAGCATAGCCCTCACTCCTTATCTGGGCCAAATTCCTTTTTACTTTTCTTATTAAAAAAATAAATTTATAACAGTTTGGTGGTCACCCGCCCCCTTTTCCACTCTCTGCCCAGCCCCACACAGCCTGCACCAGCTCCTTCCACCACCCGGCTGCCACTCGCCAAGGACTCAGCCGAAGAGCAGAGCAGGCTCCCGTCTCGAAGGCGGGCGTCGGGAGCGTGGCAATTACCTTCATGTGTTTGCGCAGCGAGCTGGGGTGCGTGTAGGACTTGTCGCACATCTTGCAAAGATAGGGCTTGTCGCTCGTGTGCACATGCATGTGCTTCTTGCGGTCGCTGCTATTGGCAAAGCGTCTGTCGCAGCCCTCGAACTCGCATTTGAAGGGCTTCTCCCCTAGTGTGAGGGGCGATAAAGAGAAAGGTCTGATTAGAACAAAATCTGTGGTTGTATTTTTAAATGTAAACAAATGAAAAAATAAAAAATAAAAAAGGTTGCAAGTTCAAAAACCCGGGTCTTCAATGAAGTCACATATATGCAGTGAATTTATAAATATTTTAATTATTTTAACTATTAATCTAATTAGGTCCAGATTTTATTGTTGTTGCTATTATTATTATTATTATTATTACTATTAGATTTTTTCTTTGTGGATCCCAGAGCAGTAGCAGGTTTTTCTGCCTGGGGCTATACAAACGACTTAAGGCGGCAGGCAATACCTGCCTCAAGGTTTCTAATTTTCACTTTGGGGGCTTATTCTCCTGCTGTTTTGCTCCTATCTCTTCCCCCCACCCTTTCCCTGAGGCTCTGCAACCCACTTTTAGTTTCCCCCACCACACCCCCTACACGCAGTCACATTTTATAAGGTAATCTGAGTGGAGAGCTTGGCACCACAAATTCTTCCCTGACTGTGGCCATAAACTCAAAATTCCAAAAGCAGTTCTCAGAAATCACCGGGGAAAACAAGAATAGGGAAGCAGACCGGATTCCCGGCTTTGTTGGAGCAAGAGGCCCAGAATGGCCTTACCTGACCCATACTACAACCATGAGCTCACCACCAACTTTTCTTTTAACTGTTCCCAACCAGTGTCTATTTTAAAGGCCAATGTAGGGGGATTCAGTGTTTTGAAAACCACCTCATAGAATCTAATTGACTGGGGGGAAAAATACTTCTCTGCCTTCCACTGACTCTCCAACTCCTCAAGCTTACTCACAAACAAGTCACTACTAAAATTCTGTTCTTTAAATCTGAGCAACCTCCAAAAAGCCTCCTCTGGTCAGACTTACTTGTTTTCACCACTCCCTCCCTCCTTTATGTCTTTCTGTTTTTATTTCTTTCTGTGCCTCTTCATCCGACATCCTCCAACTTCATCAGTTCCATCCTTTGGGAAAGTCCTCACTAAGGTGCCTAGAGAAGGATGTCGGCAGGAAGCAAACATTTAGACTTAGATTGTCTGCTGCTAGAGCAGCCGGAACCTGCGCCACCTCTACCTGCTTCGCGCGCACCTCAGCTTTTCAAAACCAGGTTTGTCTCTATGCTCTCCCGGCCTTTTTTATTCTTCATTTTAAAATCTATATCCTAGGATCCTTCCCATCTGATCGTCTTATACTTTTTTCATAATTCCAAACCTGAAACCAAAACCCAGCGTACACTTTTGCTGCCTGCCTGCTGGAACCTGACGCCCAGACTCAACCAAGGCCCAGTTTGTGCCTGGCCGATGAAATTTGGATTTCCGGTCCCAGGCCCAGGATGAAGCGGGAGTGAGGTACAGGGGGTGGGTCAAAAAAAGAGGTTTCCATACCTGTGTGTGTTCTTTTGTGGATCTTTAAGTTCTCAGAACGCGCGAACACCTTGCCGCAGCCAGGGAAGGGGCAGGGGAAGGGCTTCTCTCCCGTGTGCACGCGGATGTGGTTGACCAGTTTGTATTTGGCTTTGAAGGGCTTGCCCTCGCGCGGACACTCCTCCCAGAAACAGATGTGGTTACTCTGCTCAGGTCCGCCGACGTGCTCCACGGTGACGTGCGTAACCAGCTCATGCATGGTGCTGAAAGTTTTGTTGCACGACTTTTTGGGGTTGGCCAGCTGCTCTGGCTCAATCCACTTGCAGATAAGCTCCTGCTTGATGGGTTGGCGCATGTAGCGGAAGAAGGCTCCGGCACCGTGATGCGCGGCCATGTTCACGTTCATGGGTCCGTAGCCATGAAGCTGAGGCGCAGCATAGTGCTCCGAACGTGGGCTTGTCACTTGGCCGTACTGCTCGGGCCTCGGGTACATGTCCCCCGAGAAGCCAAGCCTCATCTGCCCATTGACCACGTTGGGCGATGCGTGGCCCGCCGCCTGCTCGTGAAGGCCAGGGAAGAGGAGGTGGCCCGCAGCGTCCGTGTGGCCGTGTGGGCCCCCGAAACCCCCTGCCGAAGCAGCGAAGAGGCTGTGCTGAGCGCTGGCTGCCGCCGCCGCGTCTCCGAAGCCCCGGTTGCGGAACAGAAAGTCCCGCGTGGAGTTGAAGGCTGCGCTGGAATAGGAGCCGACGTGGCCCGGGTGGTGATGATGGCCAAGGGCCGCAGCAGCCGCATAGCCAGGAGCCTGAGACGTGAAGGCTGTCTGGCCCGCTGAGGCCAGCTCGTGCGAGCTGGGGTTGAGCTTGAAGGCTCCCATGCCGTCGGCGAACGGGTTGATGCCCAGGCCAACGTCGCGTTCGGACACGTCGCCCGCGGAGTGGTGGCGGGACGTGCCAAAGGTGGTCACGCCGATCGCGGGGTACTGGGGGCCGGCGTCCAGGAGCATCGTGGCTGCTCCGGGCGAGCTCCGGCCTCCCCCACCCCCCCACCCTTGCCTACAGAGGAGGGAAAATTAGGAGGAGGAGGAGGAGGAATGGGAGGCGGAGGAAAAGGAGGAAGAAGATGAGGAGGGAGGAAGAATCCACCCACCTCTCGAAGTCCTAGCCCGCAGGCAGCCGCTCCGCGCGCCGGGGAGCCCGCCTGGCCAAGCTCGGATAAGCCAGACGGCTGCCGGCAGTGGGCAAGGCGGGCTCCGGCGCCCTCGGAGCAGACCCCGCCGGCCGGGCTCGCACTTTCTCGCCGCTCAGTCTCTGCCGAGAGGACCCCGCGTCAAGGCTGCCCAGGGAAAGCCATGGAGCATCTCAGCCCACTCGCCCCCACCCAAAAAAAAACCACACACACACACACACACACAAAAACTTCCTCCCGGATTTGTAGCATAGAGGAATGTGAGCACAGGAGCCGCAACTGCTCACTCTCCGCCTCGCGCCGTATGCCCCTCCTCACTTCTCCACTAGACCCTCGCCCTTGCTCTCTTTTTTCTCAGGCTCGCCTTCTCGCTCCTTTACTCTCCCTTTTCCCACTCTGCTTTCTGTAATAATAATAATAATAATAATAATAATAAGCGGAGAGCAAAAAAGAAAGAAAAAGCCAAAGAAAAGGCGCAAATCATGCACAATATTGTCTTTTGCGGTTTATCTTCCTGGGGAGAAACTTTCACCTCCTCAGCCGGGCGGTGAGCGCGAGACTGATAGCAGCAATCATTCCTGCAGATAAATGAATTGAAAGGACGACACTGTTCCCCCCCCCCCCCACCCCGCCGCCCCTCCCTGATGAATGGAAGCAGGGGGAGGTGTCACGTGCGGCTAACGCCGGCTCCCATTGGTGCGTCCGCACTCACCCCGCCCGCAGCCGCCGTGTCAACTGAGGGCGCGCCTAGGCGCCGCGCGCTGTTCATTGGCCCTCCCGCCTCATCAATCCCAGGTATTGTAAAGCGCTTGACATCCCCTTTTGACAACCCCCGCTGCCAAGAGAAGCAACTTTTTTTTTTTCCAACATTTTCCCCTCTTCTCATGAAAAAAGGAAAAAAATTGGGGGGGGGGGCATGATTCCTTTTTCTTCTCGCAGTCATATACATTTTTAAACCTGATTCCTCTTGCTCTTCCTCTCCCATTCTTCTCTCTCTCTCTCTCTCTCTCTCTCTCTCTCTCTCTCTCTCTCCCTCTGTCTCTCCCTTTCTATCTTTAGCTCTCTATCTCTATCTCCATCTCCATCTCTATTTCTATCCCTAATCTCTTTTTTCTCAGTCTTGTCCTTTTTCAAACCTGCTCTTAGCTGAGCGATTAGCAACTTCGGGTGTGTGGGAGAGCAGGAGAGCGGGCTGGGGCTGGTAAACACAGCTAAGGCTCTTCTAGAATGTTCGGATTCAGCAACTTTCTTTTCTTTCCCCCATCTTCCCTCCCTTCAAGGGCAGCAAAGGAGGCTTTTGTTATTTGCTCTTTTTGAAGTTTTCTTTCCTCTTGCCTTGCTCTCCCCTCCCCCCCCCCACCCCCCCGTTTATAATTTAAGATCCCGGGAGCACATGGACACTCCACTCTCCCTTTACAAAATATCAGGATAACCGATTCCCTCGGTTTTCTTACTTTTATCAAATCCATCAGGTTTCCTGCCTCGCTCAACCCCCCACCCCACTCCCTCAAATAAACATGGGTGGATGAGAGCTCTTAACTTTCTAGTTTATTGAGGTTTGGGGTTTTTATAATAGCAAATTGGAAACATTGTTGCTGAGTTTTACTCCCTCCCCCCGTGTTATTCTTCTCTTTTCTCCCTTTTCCCTAGTTTCCCTGGTCTGCCCCCATGACCCCCTCCTTCTGCACTACTGTTTCCAACCGGAGCCCCTTTCATTCAGGTAAAACTGTAAATTTCCCAATGTGCCATTGTTCTTCAAAACTGTCCAAAGCTCCCTAGAAATCCCCAAATACTTTTTTGGTATTTAAATCCCCGATAGATAGAACCAATGTAAATTTTGTGACATTCAAACCTTTTTGACTTCACAAATCAGTCACCCTTGTCACAGTTATTGAAATTCCGCAACTCGCCACACCAGGACGGTGGAAAAAACGGGCGCAGTCTTTGTTGCCGACCAGGCTTTTGATCGCCAGAGAAAATTTACTTACCTTCAGATGAGTGAGCAGAAAAAGAAATAACACTCCCTTTGATTTAGTTAGGAAAATGCAGACATTTGGATTCAGTGCAAACATACAACACTCGCTTGTTTTCGCGATGCGGCCCTCGATTAACCTGTCTTTGCCCAGCGCAAAGTCTATTCAACAACTGCCCGTAGTTGCTTTTTGTCCTGTCCACAAAGAGCCATTGACCATATATTAAAATGATTGTTGAAAGGTAGAAGAGTATGGCACTTAAAAGTAGAAAAAAAATCCCTGTGACTCAATCAATTAAGGCCAGTAACATTTAGGCATTTCAAAAAATGCACATGGATTCGGGGGTGGGGGAGATAAAGGTTGCATTTCTCCGAAGCTCTGTTTAAAACCCAGCAGCCTGGGCTGAGGATTTAGCTCAAACGACTGCATATTCATTAGGTCTAATTATTTTCTAGTAAGGAAAACACAAAAAGCCAAGAGTCGGAATCTTTCAATTTGCCCTTTGTTTCTAACTTCATTTGGCTTATTTGCAGCTGAATCAGCCCTAAACTCTTTTTCCAAACAAAGAAACCTCAACTCATCCTTTCACAGGCAGCCCAGCTAGGAAACTCTCCAGTGCTTGGGAGAAAGGAAAATGAAAATGAATTTGTTTTGCCCAGTCTCCCGCCTTAGTGGCTTAGGCTGAAGGAAGACAGGATCAGCACTTTCGCCTGTGGTTGGCAAACTGAGCTGCCCTTTTCCTGCACTCTCCTCTCTCAAAACCGGACTTGTGTAACTGGGATGGTTTCCCAGTATCTAAAAAGACCTGGTGGAGCATTTGTGCTTGGGCTGGGAAATAGAAATTTGAGAGAGAGAGAGAGAGAGAAAACAAATATACTGTCCCCAGCAACAAGTCTGAGTGCAGCAGCCCAGTACCAACTTTGACTGGACCTGGATGAGGAATGGAAAGAAAGGGCTCAGCTTGAGAAGTGGTTTAAAAAAAAATAAAGTATACACTTTGAGTGGCTCTGATATATCTTTTTTGAACAAAGGGTTTTCTACTGTCTATAAGGGGAGTTTGGACCTGACTCCAACGCAGTTATAAAAACCTTACCTGCTCTCTAGAGGCTAAACTGCTATCCTAGGGAGAACAAATATTGAACCCATTTCTCCCGCCTTTCCAAAAAAAAAAAAAAAAAAAAGACAAGGAGGGAACATGAGGGGGGAGGGTAGCCATTAAAAAGGGGGAGAGCAAAAATAATTCTTCAAAAAAGAAAATTCTTCTTCTCTCCAGTCCGGGGACTTTGACAAGAATATTTTTAGGAAACGCGTCCAAATATACAGGGTAAGAGTGAATGTACGGGGAGGGGATAAAAAAAAAAGTTGTGGGTTGTAGAAGTTATCAATTGGGATTTGCTGCGCTCTCTGCAGGAAACGAAAGAGGCTCCAGTTCAAAGCCACATGCACCAACGTGACATATAAGCCATTAAAATATCCTGACGGCTCATTTCTGCTTCATCATACATTCCCTAACTGCTTCCCGAAAGCTGGAAAAAGAGAAATGAAGGATGACCGCCTCGCTGGAACCAAGAAGAGAGGCTTGGAGGGGCTTGTGGTTCCCCCTCCGCACCCCAAAGTGATGTGCAGAAATGAGGCGACCCCAGCAACAGGTGGAGTGGGGTAAGTGCGTGAGTCCAGGGGGCAGGCAGAGGAGACCTGTACCCCCCAGCAGTTGGGTAGCAAGCTCCCTTATGGGAGCTATTGGCATCCAAACCCCTATGGGGGGGAGAGGCCCATCTAGACTCCCCCCCCCAATGCCCTCCCTCTTTAGACCCCCAACCTTGGGTATTGGTCCTACCCCACTGACACTGAGGGGGAAGGGGGCCCTTCTACCAAGGGGCAGTGATCGTGGATGAGTCCAATCCTTCTCCCCAGAAAAGGGGGAGCGGTAAGGGGACCGGAAGGAGCGCCAACTGGGAAGGGGACCAAGAGCAGCTTGTTGTCCACCTGCACTCCCTACCTCTCTCCTTGTAAATTGCCTGGGTGTCCAGGTGCGCACAGGATGGGGAGTCGTGGCCCTGAACTTCCCCCTCGCGGAGTGAGCTGGGAAGGGACTCCTGCAAGCAGCTTCTCTGCTTTGCTCCCAGGAGGATTGCCGGAGGGACTCCGCTGCTCCTTCCCAGGGTCAAGAAGCCAAGTTATCCTGGCTGGCAGCAAGATGATGGAATTTCTCCGCCTCAGCCTGACGGCGGATGCGGATGCTGGCTGGGTCAGCCGCGGGGCTGGTTCACTGCTCTCACGCGCGTCCTGGTCCTGCCTCAGGACGCCGCGGAGATCCACTCTCTGCGCGGCGCCGCCTGCCATGGATTTGGGACTTGGCTTTCTTTCTCTCAGATGCATAGGAGGGCTAGAACTAGCTCTCTGGGGAACAGGCTGCAGCCACCTAGGATTCTGGGCACTACACTAAACACCTAGGGACACTGTAAATTAGGACAAGAGAAGTGGAACGGTGTGGGGCAGTGAAAGAAAGTAGGACTGCCTCAAAGCCTTGACCATGAGGACACCTGGGATCTAGTGAGGTCTTAGGAAAGGAGAAACGGCATTGGAAGGCTGGCACCATCTGCAGGAAAACACCTTTGGATTTCAAGGTCATACCTCTCCCCCCCTGGGGAGAAAATTTCTGACAGCATTGGCGGCACAGCAACCCACAGAAAGGCACCACTTTTCTTTCCTCCATCTAGCCACGGGCAGATTTAGGGGTAAGGGGTGGTTCAAAGGCATAGTTAAATATCCTTCAAGGGACTTACTAATGCAAATTCTAAGGTGGACACAAGAATGTCACCAGCCTTCAGCCATGGGCTGGGGAAAGCCCAGCTCTTCCCTCTAGGGAACAGAAGAATGAAAAAAGGCTCAACTCAGACTCGCATCCCAACTTTCTGGTATTCAAGGATCCAGTGGAGGGGAGCTAGGGAGGTGCCTGGTGCAGCTGACAACAGCAGGCTGTTGTGGAGAGGGGTTTTGGATTTGGAGCTCTGAGGCAGTCTATAGCGTCCCTGCTCTGCACCCACGCTGGCTGAGCTGTGGTGGCCAGGCTGGCATTGCCTTCTTAGGAAAGTCTGCAGGTTAAGCAGTGTGGAGCAGTGATGAAGTCTTGGGGACTAGAGGCCCTAGTTTGGGAATCAGACTGCAGATGACTTCTGACCTTGAATAGGACCACACAGGCTAGGGTGAACCCACAAAATGGTACCCTTTGCATGTAACCCCTTCCCCTGCCCCAGCCTGCTTTCTTGGCTCTCCTCCAGCACAATTAACTAACTAGGGTTTGCTGGCCCCTCTTCTCAGGGTGTGGAAATGCAGGCAGACTTCAATAAGTCTCCAGATTGTGCTCCTGACTGGTGATTCATTGGTCAGGGCCAGTGCGAGAAGAGGAGTCAAGGGCAATCATTCGGGAGGAAATCAAATCTAGCATTTTCAGGGCTTTTAAATCCTTGGATTGGTGGAGATCTCAGGTGCAGGGGCCCACGAACTACTCCTCATTTCTCTCACCCCTCTTTTAATAAGATGACTAGCTTGCTAAGTGGGGTCAGAGTTTGAACCAAAGAAGATATTTACTTTTGTTTCTTGCACTGGCTGGTGATGGAGCTGCTACAGAGAGCAGCTTAAGGTCCCAGTTGCCTGCCTGAAGTCCACCTCTGCAGCAATTGTTTGCATGCCTGTGGGTTTGTAACATACAAAAGACTGCCAAGTCCTGGGAGTGGAAGTGGCCTAGGCCTCTTAAATGGAGGGCTTGGGCAGCTTTGTGGGTGGACAGAGTTCTCTAGGGAAATTCACACCCATTTTCTTCAGAAGCAAAAAAGTAAATTTTATTAGTTCCAACCAACCAGGACTTTTCTCATGCCAGATATCCTGCCATGAAGAAATTTTAAAGTCATCCAGCATGCCACCCTTCTGTAGGAATGCAAAGTTGGGTCTGCTTTCTTTTCTGATTTGTGTTTATTACCTTTGGAGATGGATGCCTTTTGATTAGGAAAAACTGAAAATAAATAAAATCCTCTGGGAAATGGTGAGTCTACACCCCCCCCCCCCCCACACACACACACACATACACATACCTCTCAGGCTTGAACCTAGAAAAGAAGGGAGAGGGAAGGGTGAAAACACCCAAGCTAATTCAAGTCCCAATTGGGGGTTGAGGGAGAAAGAAAGAGATCTTTGAACATAGAGAACTGGAAAGCCTTTGAGATAGCAGAGCCCCACTTGGATTTGGTGTGCAGTTCAACAACTTAAACAACCGCTTGTTCTGTGGACTGGAGTGTTAAGACAAGCAGACTTCCTCATTGATAGAGGGCTTGTTGTGTTTGTCCAGCCTGAGACCTCTTCAATGACTGTTTGTCTTTGTAGGCCAAATTGAGGGCTGGGGTTGGGTGGATTGCCTCTGTTTGGCTGCTCCACTGCCTTTCCTTCCCTGACAGATGCAGAAGTCCCCAGGGTGGGTTTCAGGTTTTAAGATGGCCAATGGCTTACTGATTCTATCCACAAAGTGAATCTGATATGCAAATATCTTGTGGGGGTTCGGGGGAGCAGGTTCTTTCTGACTTTCTTTTTTATTATTATTATTTTTAAAATATATTTTTATTGATTTCAGAGAGGAAGGGAGAGGGAGAGAGAGAGATAGAAACATCAATGATGAGAATCATTGATTGACTGCCTCCTGCATGCCCCTACTGGGGATCTAGCCCGCAACCAGGACATGTGCCCTTGACCTGTATCAAACCTGGGACCCTTCAGTCCGCAGGCCCAATGCTCTATCCACTGAGTCAAACCAGCTAGGGCTGTTTCTGACTTTCTTAAATAAGAAGTGGGACAATCAGGACCAGATGATAGAAATGAGACCCACCCACCAAATCTGGGAAATTTTATATTAACTTTGAAAAGTCAACCAGTAATGGCTTCCAAAGGGGTCTGGGGGAAGAAGCCATGTGAGAGATTCCACACCAGCAGAACAGAACAGGATCTAGAAATTTGCAAAATAATTCCTCTCCTCCCAGTTACAAGAGTTACAACTCAATTTTTAATCTGCTAATGTCCCAGCTCTCCCCATTCCATTTTACTAAACTCAATTAGTACACTTAAAGAAGATAACGGCAGTTTCTCATACAATAAATTCAAATTCTAAAAGTTAGAGATGTTTGAACACTGACTGACTGAATTGAGTGCTTACTTCTACCTGCAAGACAGAATAACATGAGTTTAAAATAAAAAACAAAACAAAACACAACTTGTTGGGGAATGATGATTTTAATATTTTTTTATCTTTAAGGATATGTTGTTTTGCAATAAATACAGGAAGTTCCCAGCAGAGTTCTTTTATTTTTCACTGCCAAATTTGAAAATGGTCAAAGTAAGACTGAAAGACTTTTCAGATCCACACTTTTTTTTTCACTCACACATGCGGGCTACAAGACCATTGCATACAAACATGTACAAAAATATTTAACTAGTAACTGTTTCTCTTTTTACCCCCAACAGGCTCAAAGTCAGGAAATGAGATATAAGACATCCTTGGGGATGAGGAAACGATTTCGACTTTACCAAACAGCTCTGAAAGAGTTGAGTAAGTTAAAATCCTCTTTTGAATATTGGTTTGCTGAAGTTATTTCTCTTTTAAGTAGGAAATTTTGTTTTGTCTTTTGCTTATGTTGGTTGTGAGTTTGGGGATATTTCTTGAGTTCAAGTGAAACTTAGAACAACACCTTGGTGTTTAATAAATTTGCACACAAATCAGCAACTCAACGTCCCACCAGCAGCTCACTAATCTCCCTCAAAGCCTACTCATCCGGATGTTCTAGAATTAATATTTGACGACACTCTCATTGAAACAACCACCCCTGACCTGCAGTTTCACTGTCACATTAGTCTGTGACATATTCATCTTGAATTCATTTCCAGATGATTTGATTGGAATGAGGTTTGACATGTATTGGCTTCCATGAAAGAAGCATACTTTGATCTTGGTGATGGGGTTTACATGATATGCATCATCTTTACCAGGGACACCAGCCTTCTGCAATGTGGTGGTGATGATCTTCCTACAATGTGGTGTCTGAACAGAGTGACTGACAGCTGCTCAGACAGGAATACCTTCATTGTAAAGAATTTAATTTAATATTCCATTTAGAATAAGCATATGATTTAGGATTGGATGTTTCCCCTTCCAAGCATCCAGTTTTCCTCATTTTAACTACACCACTAGCTGATGGTTGCCTCCAAGGTGTTTTTTTGTTGTTATTGGTAGAAAAAGCAACCTTCTTAACAAAAGTTAAATGACTCAGGAAATGGTTATCTTCTATTATTTTGGGATGATTTGAAGACAGAATTCTCAAGGGAGGTGTGGTTATTATGTAAATTCTATTGTTTTAGTTTTTCAATGCTGTTCTGAAAAATCCTTTAGCCATGTTTCTTAATCTTTTGTTGAAAGATGTTTTGCAGAACCATTGTTTGAAAATTAAATTCTATCCAAGTGTATATTCTTTCATACTTAGTTCTGTTAATAATGACTAAAGCCTGAACTGGCATAGCAAAGGGGAGGAATGTCTCTAAAATCCTCATAGATCTCATCTCCTTTGTACAATTTGGACCTGGACATATGGTGGCCTCCTGGGGCTTAAGTTATTTAATTATTTTCCCATAAGAATAGAGACAATCTCTCACTGCAGGAATCCTCAAGTCTGTCTTTGACTAGGATCTGAAGAGATTTGTCCCTAGTTTGGGTTGGTAACCTGGTCAGAAGTGAGGAAGAAAAGATTGAACAGATGACTGCAGATTTAGATGCAGAACATCCAGGCAACAAGGCTTATGCTTATCCAGGCTCTGTGCAGTGGCCCTTGGCCCCTAGGATACTGCTGGAAAACCATCATTTAACATTGTTTAAAAGAGCAAAATTGGAAAATAGCCCAGTTATGCATCTGAAATTTTCCTGATTTCTTTCTTTCCCGAGGGAGAGAGATCAGACATTTTCCCATTTGAGCCAATGATGTGATGAGCTCTGGCAGATGATAGCATCATCAAATGTCATATTTCTATACAGTAGGATTATAAAATCAGTTTAGTTTATGCTATTGCATTGGTTTGGCTTAGATAAACAAGGGAATATAGGGCATGATTCTGGGCATTGGAGAAATGTTTAGGGTCTTTTGTGCTCCAAACAGTCTCCCATGAAGGCCTCCAGAGCTTCTCTGACCTCTGCTGAAAGATCTCTGGACTCTAAAATATGTCTTTTTTTCCTGCAAATGAAGCAGGAAAGTGGAATCAGTAATGCTATAAACTGTAGAATGGTTAGGAAAAGAATATTCCGGTTACGCATTTGGTATTGGAAGCAAGTATGGTGAGATAAAGTTCTGAAAAAAAAAAATTCTGATCACCACTGAGGGGGATACTACTCCTCAGCCTCCCAATCAAAAATTAATGATACCTGAACTACTTGCTACCTGGGCACTAGAAGACCCTAAGGAATGTCTCTGAAAACTAAAATATGCCTGCTTACATTTGTGTCCCACCTGTCTTTTGTGATTTGCTGGATACAACTTTGTTGCTAACTTCAGAGATAAGCCTTGAAGACCCTTATGTAATTGCCCAAAATTTCCTGTTTATAAAAATATTAGTGGGTGAAATCAATTTTTTCTACCTACCTCTATCTCTCGGGGAAATGTCCAGATGTTTTCAGTGCTTCAAGAGAAGGCTGCATCTGGGAGGGAGCTCCACAGGGCCAGGTAACTGTTGGTGAATTTGACTGAATCAGATAAATCTGCCCTTTTGCTGTTGGCACAAAAAGTCATACACATGTTCAAAGCTTTTCAAGGTAAAGTTAGTAAGAGAGAGTGTGTATAAAACCTCTGCTTATCCCTAGAGTCCATGGAGTCAATCTATAAAATTCAAGTAGTCTGCAAATATGGATGGGGAAAAAAAGAATCTTTATTTTCACCACCTTCTAATGGAAAGTTATCATTTTCTTCTTTATAAGCATGGACAACACACACAGTACTATTAGAATTCACTAGTTCAAAAGGGTTCCAATAGGTTTCAAAGCCTAAAACAACTTAAATACCCTTGCTCTACACAATTACTCAATGCTTTTGATACAGGTGGGATCACCATGTACATATTAAGAGATACATTTTTGTGCAAATCAGAGTCTTAATGGAAGTCAAAGTGGATGATGAGTTTGACAAACATCCTGAACAGTAGGTTGTAGATGACCTATGATCAGGTGGGAAAGAAAACGTTTTAATTACTGAACTACTGCAAAAGTGCCCTGCACTTAGGTCTGAATGCTACTGGAGGAGGTGACTAAGTTCTGTGTTGAGGGATGCCTAGGAGAAACAGCCAGTGATCCTAGGGAGGAACACACACCTTTGGGTTTTTGATTTTGGTGTTTGTTATTTTCTGAGCCCTACTTGGGTTCAGCCCAGACTTGCCTAGTAAGCTGCATCACTCAACAGACACCTGCACCCAGAGGAGCCTTAAAATCACTCACAGAGACTGGAATACCTCAAATACTATGGCTAGAGACAGAAATCTTTCCTGACCAGGCTTAGAGGAAGGGAAAACAGGATGGGAGACCAGAGGAGGTGCCTGTAGGCAGAGGGATAAGTCCAAGAAAGTGGGAGTGTTGGAGAGCATGAAAGCCAGGAAAGAAGACAAATCCTCAAAGCCTAGACTCAACACTTCTGTGGAAGCCCTTGGTTTCCAGAGCAGACAAGGTTAGGCTGTCAAATGCTCTCCTTCAACTTTAAAAAAAATATATATTTTTATTGATTTCAGAGAGGAAGGGTGAGGGAGAAAGAGATAGAAACATCAAAGATGAGAGAGAATCATTATTTGGCTGCCTCCTACATGCCCCACACTGGGGATCGAGCCTGCAACCAGGGCATGTGCCCTGACCAGAAATGGAACTGTGAACTCCTAGTTCACAGGTCAACACTTAAACATTGAGCCATGCCAAGCCCAGCCAATTTTTTTTTTTCAATGCTAACCATAGCACCTATTGGTTGTGTTGCTTAAGCTCTACCAGCTGGAGGAGCAGAAAGACCCGCACTTGCCAAAGTCAGGGGAAATTGTTGTGGAGGCTAATCCCTAAATAAAATGAACCCAGAGCAGGAATGAAGAAAGTCTCAAAGAACCTGCTAACCATTATAAATAAGTAAATTATTTTTAAAATTTAAAAGAAATCTTCATTTATACTGACCAGGGAATGTATAATGGTTCTTGCTGCTGGAAATGGGTGAGACAACTCAAAAACCCTTCATCAGAGTTCATAGTAATCTGTCCAAACTTCTCACCTCTGCTACAGGTATGGGAATTTTTACCCAATCTTTAAAACATCTCTTAAAAAAACCTTTTCTCAGCTTTTGGGTGCTTTCTATGGCCACCAGAGAAGCCCAAGTACTTAGGCTGGCATTTTTGGCTAGAGACCAAGACAGGGGTAGAAGCCAGCAGCCCTTTACATCGCCAGGTGATGTAGCTCATCCTAACTAGTGGGTTGACACAAACAAAGGATACCCTCAACCTCTTTGCCCAGATCTGAAGGGTGTTTTTTTTTTACCTCACACCCCCACCCCAAGACTGTATAACCCAAAGGCCAGGAAGCCACAGTCCTCTCACAGCCTAGCCTCTACTCTTAACATGGCCTCTACTCTTATCAGAACTTTAAAGACAAGCGAGGAAGGAGGCAGTGACTCTGGCAACAGGCAACAAGTGGTGGGAGCTGAGAGTGGAATTGATCCCTAAATCTACCCTTTCTCAAAGGCTCCATTTGGCGTCAAGGTCTACAGAGCTCAAAGAGGGAGACCTAGGAGAGTAAGGAAATGGAAGAGTGAGGAAATGTTCCTTTTTGCCATGCCACCTTTTTTTCTTTGGCCAGTCCACCTGAGGGTGCTGTGATTTATGGCTGAGAAGTTCCTTAGGCCCTCTCAGGAGGGCTGTGTGGATTTGAAGTCAGCCTCTTCAGGTCATCAACTCCTCCTGCTCACTCCTGGCTCTGGCCAGGACTGGATTCTGGGTTGCACCAGTCTGTGAGAGCACCAGGCACTGGAGGGGGGACTGCCAAGGTTAAGTGGGAAGAAGAGAGCAAGGGAGGGGAGAAGGAAGGATACATGTTGGAAGGCATAGTGTGGTCTGGGCTTGGGAGAAATGAGAGAGAGAGAGGAGAGAGAGAGAGAGAGAGAGAGAGAGAGAGAGAGAGAGAGAGAGAGTGAGAGAGAGAGAATTTCGGAGAAATCGAGAAAATAAAATTAGGCTCCAGGACTGCTAGCCTAGGTGTTCTTTTGCTCCAGGCCGTCTGGCCTGCAGTCATCTTTCCTCCCTAGATCCCGCCTTCGCTTTCACATGGCTCCTGGAGACAAACCGCTGAAGCCGTCTAGGTGCTGCCTATCAGTCCTGGCAATATTGGGTACAGTAGGTCTGCCCCGAGGACATGTGCAAGGCAATACCCGTCCCCAAAGTCGTGGAGAACAGAGGCATTACCAAGCTCCGCTCACTTTCAAGAGCATATCTATCCAGCTTTCGGGAGATAAGGGGGAGGTTCAGGAGGAGAGAATCGGTGCCTGGGTCAGAGTGCAGGAGCAGAATTGGGAGCTGATAGGGGGCGAGGGGAGGGGCGGGGAGAGGAGGAGCTGGAGCAGTTGTGCGTGCGCGCGCGCGCGCGCGCACGTGTGTGTGTGTGTGTGTGTGTGTGTGTGTGTCCGCGAGCGGCGAGACCTGTCATCTCTGACATCGGGCACGACCGCAGACCAATGGGAGACATAGGCGATTGTTCCTCTCCGACAGCCCTGTTCCTCTCCGGCAGCCCGGACGGGCCCCAATCTCTATTCACTTCCTCACGCGCTCTGCTGCTGCCTCTGTAGCGTGCGGGTTTCAAGTAGGCTTTAAAGATGGGGCGGGGGGGGGGGGGGGCAGTAGGGGAGGAGTAAAGTAACAATCCAAAACTTAAAGGGAAAGAAAAAAAAAAAAAAACCTCTTCAGAAGTTGTTTTGTGGTTCTTTTTCCCCCTCCACACTGTCAGGTGACAGTGGCCTGAGCGGCCCGACTCTGGCAACTCTGGGGAGTCTGAGTCCGGATGCAGGCCGCCCACTCCCAGCGGACCTGAGCGCTGAAATTAGTGCATATGGCCATGCGCTTCAGTAGCACCCCCACCACCTACAACATCCCCACTGCCCTTATCCCCAATCCCCCCGCAGGGTGGGGTTGTTGGCCGCCAAAGCGTACTTGGGGAGCAGGTCGGACTTCTCTGGAGCAGAGCCTAGGGGCTCCCATCTGCCCACAGACTCAGCATTGAGTGTCCCACTACCCCTTCCACCAGCCGATCCGCCACCATCCATCTAAAGCTCTTGGAGCGGTTGGGGGCTCTACCCAACAGCCGCCCAGCCTGACCTCGGCGGACCTCGTGTGGCCTATTGGGTTTGCTGCCGCAGCTGTCTGGCTCCAGGTCTGGGCTCTGAAGGCAGAGGCTGTAGTGAGGCTGGGCTAGATGTCCCCCCCACCCAACTCCGCCAGGTGGAACGCTCAGCTCACGCCACCTGTTCTCACGCTCGCTATTTGTCTTGACAACAGGTAGTAGCTCCGGACATCATGACCCCCAGCTCATTGCTGCCTCCAACCCCTCGGTGTTCCCTGGCCTTCACGAACAGCCTCCGGAGGCCTCCGCCAGTGGCACTTTGAACGGACTCCTGCGACTGGGGCTCCCCAGAGAAATGAACGCGCGCCCCGAAGCCTTCTCGCCAGGACCAGTGGCCCGCGGCAACGCCCTAGCAGCTGCCGGGGCCCTGCATGGCTTTGGGAGCATGAACCTGACCGTGAACCTCGCTCTGCCCCAGGGTCCCGGTGCCTTCTTCCGTTACATGCGCCAGCCCATCAAACAGGAGCTCATCTGCAAGTGGCTGGCGGTCGATGGCCCCGAGCTCCCGCAACTCTGCTCCAAAACTTTCAGCACCATGCACGAGCTGGTCACGCATGTCACTGTGGAGCACGTCGGCGGCCCAGAACAGGCCAACCACATCTGCTTCTGGGAGGAGTGTCCGCGCCAGGGCAAGCCCTTTAAAGCCAAATACAAACTTGTAAATCACATCCGCGTTCATACAGGCGAGAAGCCCTTCCCCTGTCCTTTCTCGGGGTGTGGGAAGGTCTTTGCTAGATCAGAAAATCTCAAAATACACAAAAGAACTCACACAGGTCAGTATTCGGCACTACCTCGTTTAGATCCTCTGGGGAAATAGGGGACCTCTTCAGGGCCCTCAGGCTGGATTTCCTCAAGTTTCATCCTGGGAGGGTGTGTGTGTGTGGGGGGGGGGGGGGTGGTATTTGGTGTTTCCATGAGCCAAGCCCATAAAATATTAATTATGCTCTTCTATTAGAGTCACAGAAGTTCCCAAGACTGAGTGTGGGGAAGACAATAAGGGACTTTTGCTCTGGGAGGCAAGGGTGAAGGTGTTTGGGTCTCTGAGTGTGTGAATGTGTGCTCCCTGCCCATTTAGTTTGATTTTAAGGTATTTAAATCGTACTGTTTTTCTATCTTAAATATATAGGAATAATTTAATTTTCCCAGGTTTTTTTTTTTGCCAACACTCTTCTAGCATTACAACCTGACCACCACCTGAACTGAGGGGTCACCAGGCTCTTGGCTACTTCTTTAGGATTTGGGGTCTCTAGGCTAACTTTTGGAGCCTTGATAACTGGACACTTGGGACAATTGACAAACCTCTCTTCTGCTTTAGCAGAGATCCAAGGAGACTCATCTGCCTTAAATGTCATTTACCGAGCTGTTAAGTGAAATGGGGACATGTGTCAACCACATCTGTCAGTTCTAGTTAACAGACAGGAAAGGAACCAGGGCAAGAGCCTACAAAGTTGAACTTCTCTGGCCAGAAGCATCTCTAATTAGTGCAATTGTAAGGAAAAAGTTTTCACACTTTCCAGAACAGCCTGTAAAGTTACATTAATTAGTTTAGCAGTCATGTTTATACTCCAGTTAGCTAGGGTTTTCTTGCTCACCCTCCAAGTTTAAGAAATCAACATTTCCCCTCTCCTGTTTGTTTTTGTGTTTGTTTGTTTGTTTTCTGGGGGGAGGGGGCGAGAGAACTGGACCGGTGGCCAGAACCAGGGTATGAAATAAGTTCCACCTTGGTGCTCCACTTCTCCTACTCCCTGGCTCTCTGTTTTACTCACCTCTATTATTGGTGGAAACAACGGCAATTATTAGAGTCAAAGAACTCTCCCAGGCTGGTTGCCAATGCCCGAGAACGAGTCTTGCTAAATCCCGCCTTCTCTCACAAACCCTGCAATCTTGAAGAAGGTCCGTGGCCAGGACAATGGCACAGGCGGAGGCCAGACCACCAAAGTCCACTTTTAGTTTCCTACTTTATTTCTGGAGCACGTCTGGAAACGTATGGTTTTCTGGACTTGTTTCCAGGATGCCTCCTCCCCATCAGAGTTTCATCCCGGTGTGAGGCATAAAGAAGTGAGGTACTGTTCACCGCCCAGGCTGGCTACTCTAGAAGCTGGCGGTCCACACCGCAAAGGTAGACACGCAGTCCTGAGCCAGAGGAACTGATTTTTAATGACAGGGGAGTTCTAAACAAACACACTCTGCCGGCCTACTGTTTTGAAGGCCGTGAAGCAGAAAATGGTTTAAATTCTTAGTTTAATCGACCTACAGCCGAGAAGCAAGTTCTGTGCGGCTGGGCTGGCTCAGGTTTTTTCTATCCGGGACCAAATTCTAGGTGCGTCCTTTGCGCTGGCAGTCCCGATTCATTACCGCTGGGGTTTAAAAAAACCTGCAGGGCCTGGTCCACCGTTTCTCTCGCCCCCTCCTAAGCAATGAAAAGACCGGGGGGTGGGGGGGGGGGCAACAAAATGTTTCTCAAATGGCAATAGACCTCACGACAAATTATTCATGAAGACAGTTCAACAGGAAAATAATTGCCTTTTCAAATATTAATGGCGTTTCATTTTCTCGAGTCGCGGAAGCGGCGAATGATTATTTTTCGGGAGTTAAAATTCGTCCGGATCTGAATCCCAGGCCTGGCCTCGGATGCGGCTGCCTGGGGCCCAAGCAGAAAGGTTTCACTTTGTGGCGGTCCCCGCAGTCCCGGAACAAAGGTGCCGCTGCGAGGGAAACGCAGGCGAGCCGCCGCGCTCCGGCCGGTCCCCGCCGCCTGGCGCCCTTCCCGGGACCCCTGTGCCGCGGACTCGCCCCGCCTTCCCAGGCGGTGGGCAGAGAGAAGCAGGGCTGAGGTCTGAGGTAGAGACTGCGCCCGGGCGGAGACGCTCGGACAGCCCCGCACAGCCACAAGTGCGAGAAAATGGCGTTAGCGCACCGCCCTGCCGCTGCCAAACTTGGTCGGGCGGGCCTGGCGCGGGGCTGGAGAAGGGGCCTCTCTTGGTAGTCGAGCTTCTGGGAGGAGACTCCGGGCCTTTCACTCAGCCCCAGGACCCGCTGCTCGGGAAGGACTGCAAGGCTCTGGACCAACTCTGCCTCTCCACATCCACCCACTCAGGGTTCAGAGCCCAGACCCGGTGGGAGGGAGGCGGTGGGTGGGGGTGGGGGTGGAGGGTAGTGTTAGACCGGGAAACCAGGGCGGCTCCAACAACCGCGGTGAGGCCGCGAGGGCAGGAGGGCATGCGAGCGCGCGGGCGCCGCTTCTCTTGGCCTCCCAGCGGCCTCGGAACTTCCAGGCCCGTATCACCTTCAGTGTCCTGCTTTTATCCGCCTCTGCTCCTCGTCTGGGACGAAATCATTGTTTCTGTTTTACGTGAATGTCCAAGGAGGCGCTCACAAGATGGGATAAGTGTGTGTGTGTGTGGGGGGGGGGGGGGGGCGGGGGCGGGGGGAATCAAGCTTAAATTCCACACCTCCTCTGTTTTTTCAGCAAGTCTTGTTTCCTTTTGAGGGTCCTAAATTGCATGGTTCTTGTTAGATGTTTTTTGGGGGGCGTCGGGGGAGAAAATGAAAAGTTTTAGTTTGGCAAATACTAACGGATTAAAGGGAAGAAAACGAGGGGGCAAATAAGGGCACTGATTCATTTTGCATGTGTCTTTATTCATTTTTATAAAACGGTACCGATGTCCCGAGAAATAGCAGGTTCTAGTACCGTTCACTGTTATATTGTACTTGCAATAGTCCTGCAGGGGGAGGGTGCAACGGCCGGGCGGGGACTGAGCTCTGGGTTTACAAACCTCTGCCGCCCTGAGGCGAGGGTGGTGCGCAAACCTCTGGCTCAGCGTGAGCCTGGGTGAAGATGGAGAATAGGTGCTTTGTTTAAACCTGACCCCAAAGCTCTCCGTCTTTCCTGGGGGTCACGGGAGAAGCGACCACAAAGGCAACAGTCCTGCAGCCGTGCACCTCTTTCTTCTCAACCAGAAGCTTGGGAGCGGTTCCCTCTATCCATGGAGCATGGCGGCATCCAATTATTTAAAGTGTCTATACACTTTCTCGCCTCCTTCCCGCAGCGCCTGCAGCTCCACAGGAACCTGGGCTTCCGGCTTCTCAGGGTTCTTTCCTCCCCCACAGGCCAGCGAATCCAGCCGACGGTGAGCTCCCATATTGGAGCTCGGACCTCGGCCACTATTTCCAACCTAATACGCACTCGCGCCTTCCCGCGGCTCTACAGGGCATCGCACCAGGCAGCCGAGTCTCTAGCGGGTCTACCCCCGCTGCCTGCTGGTCTTCCGTCCCCGGGAACGGACCTGGAGTGACCGCAGCAGCTGCGCTCACACCGAAGCCTCCATGCTCAAGGGTTCGATTGCGAGATAGGCTGCGGATCCCACTGGGCCCGGGCAGATCCTGACGCACGGGCCTTTCACCTCAGGTCTGCTAGGCCCAACTCCCTGGCGTGGTGGTCTGGGGAGGGTCAGTTGACCACACAGCCAATTGGGACTGGGAGATCTGGCTGCCCGCTGCAGCGTCTCCCGGAAACCTCAGGAACAGCGTAATACAGTAGTATTGGCGGCGCTCTTAGGTGGGGGGATCCCGAGCAGTTTAGGCAAGATTTGAAGAATGCTGCTAAACCAGTGGTTCTCTACCTTCCTAATGCCGCGACCCTTTAATACAGTTCCTCATGTTGTGGTGACTCCCAACCATAAAATTATTTTCATTGCTACTTTATAACTGTAATTTTGCTACTGTTATGAATCGTAATGTAAATATCTGATATGCTATATGTGTTTTTCGATGGTCGCGACCCACAGGTTGAGAACCGCTGTTAAACGTTTGCCCTCAGGGGATCGAAGGGAAGGGGGGAGGAAACTCCCATTTCCTGTAAAAATCGCCTCTGAAGTGAATCATTGCTCAGAATACCTTTTCCTACTGCACGAATCCACACTGCGCACTTGTCATGTGTATCGGGTGCGCACTCTTAAAATTATCCCATCGCCTTGACATTTACACTAAACCTCCTTTAGGAAACAGTTTGGGCCAGGATAGGGTGTGTGCGGGATGGTCCTCTGAGCGGGGAACTTTGGCTGGAACAGCAATTGTAAATTGAGCAGAAAAAAACCTCCTCGGTCAACTCTGTTTTCTGGGCAGAGGAGTTTCTGGCTCCGAATGGAGAAAATTTGGAGGAAAACAATCAGAGTAGATCAGGATTTTTCAGGATGGAAACTCAACTAAGATGGGTTCTTTGTCGCTCCTCCTCCGTCCTCTCCCCAGGCTTAGGCAGGAGAGGGGGGAGGGGTGGAGGTCTGTAGGAGGCAGCTTAGCGGGCGCACTCCGACCCGGGAAGAAGTTACCAGCCCTAAGGGGCCGTGCACAAAAGTTTCTGAAAATCTTTACGGGTTCTTTTCCAAATAATGGAAAAGAAATTTAGGGAGATTTGAGGCCGAGCCAGGCTCGGATCACATGCACTAATGTCTCTGCATTGCCTCCATCAGGGGAGAAGCCCTTCAGGTGCGAGTTTGAGGGCTGCGAGCGACGCTTCGCCAACAGCAGCGACCGCAAGAAGCACTCGCACGTGCACACGAGCGACAAGCCATACACGTGCAAAGTACGCGGCTGCGACAAGTGCTACACGCACCCCAGCTCGCTGCGTAAGCACATGAAGGTGCACGGGCGCTCACCGCCGCCTCTTAGCTCTGGCTACGTCTCTGCCACGCAGTCTGCCGTTGTGTCGCTTTCGCTTTCATCGAACTTCGGCCGCGAGCCCCTGGTGGCCTCCTCGGCGGCAGTAGTGGCGCGTGGCGTCGAATTGAGAGAATGGTATGTGTGTCAAGGCACTGGCCGGGTTATAACTGTACCCGCCGCGCCAAGTCCGGCGCCAGCACCTGGCCCTGCCGCTTGCCGCCTCTGCCTGTGGTATTAGGGCTACTGCTGCGGTTGCTGCTCGCGTGCAATGACTGCTCGTGTAGATCCAGTTCTTGAGGCTTGAAGAGAAGGTGAGGAAGCAAGAAGGGAAGGAGGGAAAGAGGGAAGGAAGGAAGGAAGGAAGGAAGGGAGGAAGGAAGGAAGGAAGGAAGGAAGGAAGGAAGGAAGGAAGGAAGGAAGGAAAGTCACTGCTAATGGTTGTTATAGGTCATTGAATATGCTGACAGAATGTAAATATGTTACTTATTTATTCTACAGTAACACCCCCCCACACACATCCACACACATCCACACAGACACCTTCATGACCTGGTAGCATGAAACCAGTGTTGGGGTAAAGAAGGTAGATAAACAGATGGACAAAAGAAAATATATATATATTAGAAAGTTTATGTGCAATTTTGGCAACTTCAGGTGACAAAACTAAGACCACAAAGTCTTCCCGAGGTTCAGATAATGGGAAATATTTTCCTTCAGGATTGGGCCACTTGTATTGCCAGGCCCCACTCCTTTCTCAGTTCCCAGTTGCAGTCTCCACCAAAGTTCGGATCACTTATATCTTACCTCCTATTCCCTTCCTCTTTTGCTTCCTTACAATTTCACCTTACAGCTGTCTTTTGAAACAAAAGTACACACGTTCCAGATCCCAAAATTTTCCAGCACTTCTATAAAAGAGATAAGAGAGTTTCAGCACCACTGCTGGGACTCACATGCCTTTCCCCTGCAAACTGACCCAAGCACACAGACACATCTGTCTGCTAGTCTGCTTCGTATATACATCATATACTTGGGATAGGGGGGTGAGTAGAAACAATGGGAAATTCAGACAAAAGAGTTTTAGAGGGGCTTTAGGATTCAGTGCTCTGAGGTCTCCCCAGACCAATCATCCTCTCCTTCTACCTCCTACCCTTGTCTAGCCTTGGCTTATGGAATCTTGTGGCTGCTTGGAGCTAGGAGTGCAGAGAGCCAATGATGTCACTGAGCCTAGGTCTCCACTAGACAGGTATCTGACCTAGGCCACAGTGTCTATATAAATCCAGTCAATTCTGTGATGATCTTTCAAAAATCGCACAATGTTGATTTTTTTTTAAGGTGAAGAAGGGGACAAAAGATGAACTGCAATAACAAATGTTTTAAATGCAAATACCCAAATGGGTTTAGATTGAATGTGTATTATTTATTTATTAGAGAGAGAGAGAGAGAAACATCAATATGTTGTTCCACTTATTTATGCATTCGTTGGTTGACTCCTATATGTGCCCTGACTGGGGATCAAACCCATAACCTTGTTGCATCAGGATGATGTTCCAACCAACTGAGTTAACCAACCAGGGCTGAATGTGTATTTTATGTGCTTGGTACTAAGTCCCCAGAAAGAGAACCAGATGCTGGTGGCAGGGGAAGGGAAAGTCTTTGCAACTGTTTCCAAGGGGCGGGGGGCGGCGGGGCGGGGGGGGGGGGGGGGGGGGGGGGGATTGGGGCCTATTTTGCAGTCTAACACCCTTAGAATAGGGTTTCCCAGAAATCCTTGTTGAGATTTAGAGGGGGGAAAAAGAAAGAAAAAGAAAGGGGGGAAATCTTGCACAGATCCATTCCAGTCCCCTAAAAGTACCCCTAATAAAAACCAGAATCTTCCCAACACATCCTTAGTGAATCTCTCCTTGTGGAAGGGGGACTACAACCCCCTTCACCCCCAGTACAAGAGGGCCCAGATGCTGCCTGGTCAAGGGCTGGGTTGGCAGCAAACCTTGTTCCCCTCGGGAAACACCTGCCCCATGGCCAACATGCAGAGGGCATCTGGTAGATTTGCGTCTTCTGACAATGTTTAAAAATTCTCCCATCCCCAAATTGGACTAGGTTCTTTCTCTTGTGTTTCTAGACCCAATTGGCCTTCCACCCACATCCAAAATAATAAAATAAAAACAACAATGTTTGGTAGGCCACTAATCGCCTATAATTTTTCATTTGCTTGTTACAGATGTCCACCGAGTTGCTCCTAAGGTAATCTCGTCCAGCGCAGCTGAGAGCCCGCATCTTGCGCCTGTGACATCAAAGGGCCCGCACACAAAGCAATGTTTCTTCGCCACGGTGCATCTTCATGGTAAGTTAGGATTTCTATGGCAATGGGCAAGTCGCACTGAAATCCTGAAAGGCCAAGCCTGGAGCCCATCCAGGCTTTTCATTAAGGACATAATATTTACGTCTAACAGGCCTTTCCCCCTGTGTATACAAGTATATATTTTTGTTTGACGCAGACTAAATCATTTTCATTTAATTTCCGGTAAACAAAACCCACACGAATGGGCACTTGTTCTCGATCATAATAAAAATGGATAATAATGGGAGAGAAGAAAAAGGCCGTTTGAATCGCCGCTCAGCCCTCTTTGTTTCTGCTTTCTGCGGTGATCAGAGGGCGAGTTTCTAAAGGCGAGGAAATGGTTTTTAAGAGGGGAAAGAAAAGGAGAAGGGTCTAATCAAGCTTGGGTTGTTCAAAGAGTTGAGTTTTGGGGTTGAAAGTGTGAGTTTGACGGTGCATCAGCACGCCAAGTTGGGCTCGCCATGGAAATGCGCTCAGGGAGCGGCCCCTTCAAAGGCGGCATACTTCATTGCAGATGCTCTATGAAGATACATTTGCGCTGACCTTTGCTTTTACGCCATTTGATACTGTCACTACGTTCTCCAATATATACTTCCCCCTTAGGACCTGCCTTGCTGACGTTTTAGGTGTTCACTCTGCATTCTAACATAGGTGGGTGCTTTGGTGCCAGGGATGCTTTCAGGAAAGGGCAGAACCTGACTCAGCACACAGAATCAGCACATCTTGGCTGTCCCTCAAAGAGGCTCCAAGGTCAGGAGTAAATAACATTAGGGCAACCTCACAAGCTTAACAAGTAAGCATGCCAAGCCAGATTCTGTGCAATGCATCTCTCTGCATCTTGAGCAAGGTGGAGACCTGAATTTGAGTGAGACTTGCAGGGCAGGGGAGCCACCCTGGATGAGTCTGAGAAGTTCAGACTGTGGCTTTCAGTCATTTCCACTTTGGCCCCAGCACAGCCCATTCTGCCCCTCTATCCCAGAAGTCTCTTGCAGCCCCCCAAACTTACTTCTCCCTAGAGTGCTGTGTATGGTATCTCTCAGGCCTGGGCTGGCCCTGGGCATGAGCTCAAGAGTGCAAGGCCAAGGAGATAGGGAAGATGGCAAGAAAGTTAGAAGTCCATGTTCCCTTAATTGTCATGTTGTTTATTTTATCCAAGTACCCTAAAGAATAGGGGAAAAATAAACATGGTGGAAAAAAATCAAACAGTGGAGTCTTCTTTAGTGTCAGTCCTTGTGGTTGAATAAAAAGGATGGTCCACTTTCTATTGAGCTGAGAAATCTTTGAAGTGAGAGTTATTATCTGAGACATTCTTGCTTGTCGTCCTAACAACGCTGATGAAATGTAAAAGGTTCTTTGTCAGCGATTTGTTCTCCTCTCTGTCAAACTCTCTCTGCCCTGTTAGTTTCAAAGCGTTTCTAAAGAGATAAAAATCAAACTTCGTTAAAAAAGAAAAGACATACACACTAACTGGTAACTTTAGGGCTAAGTCCTGCTTACGGGAAAACAAAAGTAATGCAGAGACATCAGGTCCAAGGCCTGTGGAGGTGTGCAGATGTTGAGGGGCCCTTTGCACAGGCTCTGACACAGGCATGTAGGCTTCTCCAAGCTCTGGCATGCGCTCAATCAGTCTAAGTCAGGTCACTTGAGCCTCCTCTGGGGACCCCTCAAGATCCCAATATTCTTGCCTGGGATAGTAAGGCTGCAGCCAAGGTATGGTTAATATTTCCTGTTCCTCCAAAGACAATATCTGAAAAAAAAAAATAGACCCATTGTGTGTTTCTTCTCATTAGCAGCAATCAGCAAGTCTTGTCTGCCATTAATAGGAGAGTGGCTTGAGGGAGAGAGACATTTTTATAATTTCATGTTTTCTTCAGAATCTTGGCTATTGGAGTTCAGAAGATTCAGTTTACAAGATAGTGACCCCAGAGTGCATGCAACACCCCCTCCCATCCACATATGCAGTTCTTCATGTTATACTGTGCCCAGGAAAAAACTTTCACCATGTCCAGCTTTCCCCAAACCTCCTTCATGTGGTTTTAAAGGTGGTTTAAACAAGCAAGATGTCCCAGTCTCTCCACTCTGTATGTGCTGACTAAATTATTTGTAAAGTAGTTTTCCCCAGCTGTAACCCATGCTGTTATTATAGTTGCAACAAAATTTTGTCTCTTGTATTGATTTTTAGTTGCTTTCTCAAGATCCCCATATGTTTATTTATATTGCTAATTTATGGGAAAATGTAATGATTACAGTAAATGTTAATTATACAGACAGGCAAGTGTTTTGTAATCATAATTCACACACACACAAATCTGACTGAAACCCTAGACTGTTTATTACCTTCTTTACCCACACTGTTTGTGATTTATCATCTGTCCCCTTCCTAAATTATGAACTAACTTGAAAAGTTGTTATATAGTACTTGACTGAAAGTGATTGTTAAATGAAAACACAGTTGGAAAAGGTGGCTTAATCTTGCTGTAAATATGTAAAACTGAATTAAAATCTGTGATTGTTTTCCCTCCAAATACCTTTGTGTACATGGAGCTTCATTTGATTATTTTCTTTGGAAATAAAGGATGTGATGTTTTCCTTCCTCTTTTGAATCTGAGTATCTTGTTATTGCTTCATCATCCTGGGAAAGATTTGGGACTCTTCCACAGCCTCCAATGCTCTTCCCTGCCTTCCTCATGGCTTCACAGGAACATTTCTGAAGCCTAGTTGTTCAGGATAGAAAAACAAAGGGACCAACCAAAGGTGCATCCTGGAAGAAACCTCCCTCACCCCCAATTTCACCCCAGTGAGATTGGCACTCATCAACCGATTTCCATTATGGAAGGAGAAAAAGTAAAATTTTCTCATTGTCTCCCTGGAAAGGCTGCCTTCCCTGTGGCTCCACAAGGCTCACTCTCTCACCAACTACCTCTGCCTTTCTAGAGAAAGTCTAGTAGTTTGGAGGGAATAAAAACAAGGAAAGAAAACCACAGGGCAGAGTGGTTTCAATCCCTGCCTAAGCCCTGATGGGGCACGGTTGGCTGCAAGTCCTAGCTGGTTTCCACTCCCTCCAGAAGTAGCCGATGTTCAGAAAACAGCAAAGGGCCAAGCCTTCAGACTGTGTGCCTACGCCGGCTCGCACGATTCTTTCCTGGGCCCCATTGGAATCTTCATTGGGGTTTAGTATGTAGGGGCCCTTCATTTGGCCCTGCCACTGGAGAAATAATTTCAGATTTTTCAGAACCACAGGAATCACTAGCGCCTTCCTCACCTACCCGGTGGTTAGGGAGCCTCTGGGCCCCGCGTCCTCACATTCCCCCTCCCACTGCGCAGGCGTGGGGTCCAGCGCCGTTGCCCCGGCTCAACTCCCGAGTAGATTCCCGCGGGCCTGGCTGGGGTCGGGGTCGCACTGAGTGAAAGGACGATGCTTTAGGGGCCAGAATGCTAGGTCTCCTTATAGAACACTTTGGAGACCCAGCTCCTAGCCCAAGGGTGGCAGTGCTGAAGACAAGGTTGGGGGAGAGAGCCCTGGACGCAAAGGCGAAAGGGTGACACTCGTGTGGGTGTGAAATGAGCGGCCACAAGGGGAAGGCCCCTGGAAACGCCGTGACACATCGGATAGGTGGGGACCATTAAGGAGGAGGCCACTGGACATCAGTGCTGGACATCAGCCTCTCGCGGAAGGAACCCCCTCCTCTGGCTCCTGGACAAGTTGGAGGGGGTCTCTCCCTTTGCACGTCTTCTCCCCCCACCTCTCTCCTCTTTGGGAGGGCGAGCTCCTTAAGGTCCTGTCACTGACAGAATCGGTGTGGTAGGGAGCAGGTGGGGACCCGGTGGGGACCCGGGCTGCCTAGAATCCGCAGGGCCCGGCCAGGGGAGATCCCAGTCCTTCCACTCAATTCTCTCCATCCCGCCCAGGACAGCGCGGGGCCGCCCATGCAGCGGGGAGTGGTGGCCACGTTCATTTCTGGGAGTGGATTGAAAAGAGTCTTCGGGGGCGGCTGCCCCAGGCATCCCGTGCTGGTCTCTCAGAGAGGGAAAGCCCTTCCTTTGAATCTTTTTAGTCAGAATTGGGGCGGGGGAATGGAGGGATTAGGAGGGGACGGAGGAAAGGGGAAGTGCTCTGGGACACCTCAGCGCCCTGCCACTAGGACAGCTCATACTTCTTGGCAGAGGGTTGAATTCACTAGTTCTCAAGTGTCCGAGGCTAGCCTCACCCTACAGACAAACTCCCTTGTCCTCCGGGGAAGTTACATACTTCCCACCCAGGAATGGTAGGGCCGAGGGCAGTTTGGGGAAATCTTATATGGTTAATGATTTCTACTGGGTCTCTTATCTTCCCTAGGTGGAATAAGAGCACCAGGTAAAAACCTCGGACATGGTGGGAAGACTTTGGCTAGAGGCCAGTCTCTCAGGGTTCTCCACCTATGGCTCTCTGCCCTCTGCCCTCCCCCACAATAAGTGATGAAACATTCCCTTGGTTATTTTCTCATCTACTAAAGTAGAATTTTACAATTTGTTTTTTATTGTTTTTAATTGATTTTAGAAAAAGGGAGAGGAAGAGAGAGACAGAAACATTAATGATGAGAGGGAATCATTGACTGGCTGCCTCCTGCCTGTTGGCCAGGGCCGCAACCCAGGCATGTGCCCTTGAACAGAATGAAACCTGGGACCCTTCAGTCTGCAGACCAACACTCTATCCACTGAGCCAAACTGGTTAGGGCTTAAAATTTGTTTTGAGCACTAAGTTAATCCTTGAAATATTTAAAATCTACATGTTAAGTGCCTATTATTATTATTTACATTACTCCACCTTTCAGACACATTCCCTAGCATCTTACTGAATTAGATCTCCAGACCCTCCTAGAAAATGTGGCATTGGCAGGGGCCTTGAACCCGAAAGTAGGGTTTCCTTCTCCTGGGAGTCCCATATTGGACATTTCAAGACCCAGGTGTGGAGGGTGGGAATATACGAATGGGGGTGAGTGGGTGACCAAGTACAGAGTGTTTGGGTTGGCGAAAGTCACACAAAAGCACATTTTTTCTAGGAAGGATTGAGGACCTGTTTCATAGTAATATTTTTTTTGATACTGAATTCATCGAGAGAATTAATAACATCTTAGTTACCAACTGGTCAGAGGTCGAGGATCCCACAATAACATGATTCACTTGTCACCTACTTCCTGTCTGGGCATCAGGGTGGCCTTGCCTTTTTATCCAACTATTTTTAATGAGGAAAATGCCTGAGAGTTTTCTAGGAACTTTATCAATTTTGAACCACTAAACCATTCAGAAAAAAAAAAAAAGAGAAACTCAATGGACAATTTAGGGGAGGTTTGGTGGTTTGTCTCTGAATCTTCCAGTGCCTTTGCAAACATCCAAACATCTGGATATGTATATATATATATGGAAAAAATTACAACAGGATGTACATTAATCAATGTAAATGTGACCAGGGAGGAGGACTTGAAATCTGTTCTGCATTTTTGCCTTCCTTAGAGCCAGTGTAGACTCTGTGTGAGCCAACAGGGAGGACAAAAATATTGATTCATATAAAATAAGTAGAACAGGGACGTGCATGATTTTGTATCTCAGTGAACTGGCAACCTTGGAAAATGCATAGAAAAGAAAGCAAAATTGGGTCAAATTTCTGTGGCTTTGGTTGGACCATAAAGTTTTAGAATAATGGCAAAAAAAAAAAATAAGTGGGGGGAAACAACAAGAATACTATCAGATGATTTATACAATATCAGAAGGATGATCCAGTTTCTTCTTGTCTGTCACTGAAGGCTGGCCCATGCAAGATCAGATTAGCCAGATGAGGATAGTATTCTTTGCCAGAACTGGGGAGAAACTGCAGAAAGCTCGAGTTTCCTGGCTTGGGCAACTGCAAAGTCTAGCTCAAGGTATAATGAGGCTTTTAGTTTTTGTACTCATCAATATATTCATTAAGTGTTTTAAAAAATACACCCAGCATCTTAGTGAAAAGTGTTTTGCCTGAAATATACATATTTCTAAATTATGAAAAATAGGCATCTGTCCCCCAAAGCTTTGCTTATTTATTTTCTCTGAGAGAAATGAGGAGAGTCACCTGCTGCATGATGCACATAAAGAATTCTGAATCACACTATACCCACTTTCACCTGAGAAATTTTAAGTATTCCAAACTTGCCATAAAAATTTTCCCTACATTTTCTGCCACTGCATTTAGTAAGCAAGGATTCTGTGATCAAATTCTTTCCATCATTTAAAAAAAAAAATGCCAACTTTCTCATTTGGAAAAAAAAAAAGTGTTGTAGAAAAATTGAGCTTTCTTTAAATGTGAAATATCATTTCATTGTAAAAAGTGAGGAAGAGGGGTTGGGAGAGCAGTAATCCAACTTCCAGATACTATTCTGAATTATTTCACCAGACCCGTTTAAAAAGGGATTAGCAGGGCTTTGGAAGCAAAGTCCTATTTTATTCAATCTCTGATTTTATGTTATAAATACTGGCTGTAAAGGCTCTGGAATTAGTATGCAGGCACTGTCAGGACACAATGCAGGTACTATTCTAATGGTTCAGCTTTTTAATTAAGAGAAGAGGTAAGAAAATTGAATCATAGAAACACTTTTGTGAGAGCTGGGAACATAACAGAGACTGCATAAATAAATCCTTTATACCTTCCCCTGACAGGTCAGCTACCAGGGCATTGATTTAGGACCTTTTCAGCATCAGACAATAGTTAATAGCTTTCTCACCTTGTTCCTACTGAACCTTTTCTTCTTGGACAGATCTTATGGAAATTTCCTTAAGTAGCTTGACTTGTACAAAAGATATTGCATTTAGAATAGATACATATCCAAATTGAAATGTCTATTCTTAGGTCCCAAGCACAGATCTCTTGTTCTCTGTATCTCTTCTCCTGGATGGGGTTAGGGGGTGTTTGGAAGGCTCAGATAGTGTATGGAAAATGGTATCTGCCCTCAAATACCCACACAGAGGAAACAGAACCAAGGCCAAGGTGGACCTCCCTCTATCCTTGGGAAAACAAAACAGGGAATGTGTAGAGAAAGAGAGGCAGGGACAAGTAGTTCTGAATTTCTCTGAAATGGGCTCTTCTTGAAGCAAGAGATTTGGCCTGAACATGATGAATGGTTTTCTTGGAGACAAGGCAGCTCAAGTCAGTGGGTGTGGCATGGTTCTTTGTATGTTTCTTCAGCTCTCTAGGTACCCTCAAATAATCATCACCTGTGGGTAAAATTGTTTCTGCCTAGGACACTTAAAGATAAATCCTCTAGCTCTTCCACATACTCTCCCACAAAAGTTATACTGGAGCCACTCCAGCCTTGAGACACTAAATCATTGGGCTGTCTGAGGACCTGGATCCTCCATGATTCTCCTATTCCAGGCTTCATTAAAGCTGGGATCCCAGATCTGGACTCTCAGGGAAAACTCCACTCTATTTTTCTTAGACCCCAGTAAAACTCCCAGACATCACCCTTTCTTCCAAAATCCGGCTGGATGTGTGATTAGGGACCTGGTCCACGGCCAGCAACCCAGTCCTTGCCCTTGCGCAGGAGGCCAGGGCACCCCTGGGCCCAACTGAGAACAATGTATTAGGATATCAACCGCCCTCGCAATGATCACGCATTCAACGATTTTGTTTTCACGGCTGAGGAGGCTTTTTTCCCCCCAAATGTAAATCAAGCGCTTTAGTTATTAAGGCTGAACACTAATCTCCAACAACCTTAACATAATGTGGCCAAGGGAGCTGGCCCACTTCGCACCTGCAGTCTGAATAGGGCGCCTTGTCAACAGGGGACACGCTTGTTGCCCTGGCTTGCAAAGGAGGGGAGTGAATAAGTCAAGCTTTGTGAATGTCCATGCGAGCTCTCTCTTCTGCCTTTGATCACGGAAAATGTCTTCTAATTTGTCCCTTTTTTATTGTAACAACGTTTTCAAGACTCTATTTTTCCAAACCACATTTTTTTTTTATAAAGAACATAAATCGCCCCCTGAAAACAAAAGAGGAGCTCCGGCCCACTGGCGCCATCACGCTTCAGTGTTCCGTGGCTCTGGAAAGTTTGTTGCTTCTTGAAGCTGTCCTCACAGTAGACATTGGGCTGGAAGACCCCAAGTCTAAATATCCAGACTCCGGCTTCTGTAAGGAGGGTGGTAACAGACTGTGAGAGGCAACCATACAAGGCACTCCCTTTTGGGGGAAGAGAGAAGGACCCGGCCTGGGGTAGGTGATCTGAAGGGTCATAGGTCTAAAATTCTTATGATTGGGACCCAGGGGCAGATGTGTCCCTTAGGAATGTTATTCCACTGCCTCACTCTCCAGAATTCAGCAGGCAGCTTGGGTCTCTGTGGGAGTAGAAATGGACGATCCACCTGTTCTTACACAAGGCAGATTCTGGTGCTCACTCTTCTCTAACCACATTTCAAAACCACTTTTCTCTCCACCTCACTCCAGCACTCCACTGCAGTGGTCCCCAGTCCTCCACAGAACCTGGGGAATTGGGGGTGGGGGGCATCTGGAGAGGTTTCCTGTCTGCACACAATCCCCCAGATCATTTATGGGGTGCCAGAACATTTAAAAAATAAAATAAAAATGCTACAGAATCACTGCCATTTTATTGGGGGCTATGAAGCAACCTCCTTGCAGAATGTGGATTGCAATTCATCCAAATTCTCTCTTCAAGAACACACAAGCATTAATGACTTTGATGTCTTGTTTGATGGGATATGAATTATCGTGTTTTGGGGGACCTCTTGCTAGGAACACTTTTATCCTAGTGTTTTAAATTTCTCCTCTTCTTCTAGAAAGATCAAATAATTTTTTATTTGATAGAGGCAGACTAGACTTCTTTTTTCTTTTTTCTTCCATTAGTTATTACTTTAGCGCAGGCTCTGGGTAAGAAAACTAACATAACCCACTAATACAGTTTAAAAGACTTTGATATCTTTCAAAAAAACACACTTCCTTCAAGAGAGAAGTCAACATTTGTTTTTCACATTAAATGGCATTTAGTTGCCAGTGGAAAAAGAATAATTCTAAGAACCACTTTTTAATTCGATGGATAACAACCACAGGGGTCTAAAAGAAAATAACACGATAGCTATAGACACAAATAACTAAATTACCAAAACGTTAGTATATCTCCCAGCTTCATTAATATGTAACAGACTCCCCAGTTAATCTCCAAAAGCTAGTGTTTCCCCTGTAAAATAGCACTCTGGGACGAATTGTACATGAGATCAATCACTGCTAACGCAGGAAGGTTTACTGCAGGAAAGAAAAAAAAAGCTATTTACACCTTCAAATAGAAGCTTTTCAGGTTTAAGAGTAAGAGCCATACATCACCAAGAATAAATGATTATGAATTGGTAAATGCGCCCTCCAGCGATTAGCTATGCAACACTATTTATCATTTCTTGGGTGGTGATGGTGGTGAAGGTTTTTTTCTACCTCTCCTTTGCCTTCTTTTTAAATTCACCTGACTGTTTGGAAAGACAAGCTTGATTAGCGGAGAAGAATTAAAAAACAACACACATACACACAAAAACAACACACACACATACAGGGGGAAAGTTTGTTTTTGCCTATACTGTAAGTCATCAAAACATGGCCTTGCAGATATAAATGGGGTCATGTACAGAGAAGTTAACAGGAAACAATGCAGCCCTTTCATTGTTTCGTTTGTTATTAGAAGATTGTATTTCCTTGCAGCTGACACATCAGCAGGTATTCTTTTGTAGTCTCTCCCCTCTCTTAATTAATCCTCTCCATTATATTTCCCCTTTCATCTAGTTCACGTATTCAGGTAATTCACCATCAGTGTAAATGCAACTCTCTCTCTTTCCTCTCCCCCTCTCTTCCTCTCTTTTCGAACTTTGTATGTGTTTGTGTGTGTGTGTGGGGGGGGGGGGGGGGACGGGGACTGGGGAGGAGGGAGTCGCTTGGTGTCTGCGCTGGCTCACGGGGTGTGTGGCAGCGTGCATGCACAAGACCACCGCCTGGAGGCCCGCTCAGCCACAGTTGTCCTGGGAAACCGTGCTCCCATCAAGGCACGGGGTCAGGGACTCCTGAGGACCCTGCTTGCTGTTTGCAACACAAAAGCATATGCAGCCCCTAAACATTCCAACGGAGACAAAAGCTGGAGCGGAGGACTGACTTAACCCTGGTTAAAACTAACCCACAGGCCAGTCTAGCGTTGGAGGCGAGGGGGAGGCGCTGAGACCCTGTTAGGGACAGGGGCTAGAATTAAGTCCCAGCCTTCGCTGGGGTAGGGCTGGGCAGTGGAGCAGATTCCAGGCGTTAAAGTGAGAATCTGCTCTGAAGCACGGTAGTAGAGCGACCCGTGCCTCTGAAGGAGTAGGGGAGTGGTGAGTGATCAGTCTTGGAGCCAAAGCCCATTGAACTGCTGGCCTGACTGCCAACAATGTTGACCTGAGGGACCTTTGGTGGAGAGCAGTGGTGCTAGGAGTGTCAGCCCTTTAGTCGGTTATGACACCAAATGTTTATCAGAAGGCGGGGTAGTGCAGAAGTTCTTGGGCTGGGACTTCGGAAGTCTGCCTCACTAGATCCTGGGCTCACCTGCCCACTGTTCTGAGCAAGTTGGCCACGTTTGCGATGGCCTCCCTTTGGTAGCTGGGGTAGACTCTATGGACACACATTAAGGGCCTCAGTGCTTCTATATCCAGTTGGGGTGTTGGGCATTGGAACTGGTTAAGAGTGGGAAAAGGAGACATATGTAATACTTTAAACAATAAAAAAAAGAAAAAAGAAAAATAGTGGGAAGCTTTGGGGACCAGTTATTATGGGCTGCTAGGACCCCCAACTGAAAGAGAAGGTGCCAGGGCAATTATTGCATGCTCCCTATGGCCCACAAATACAGATTTGAGTTGTGCCCAAGGCCTTTTTTCTTAGGTTGGATAAATTTAATAGGGCTGGAAAGGGAGTTGTGTCTGTAAGTCTGAACACTCCCTAAAAGATCTTTCAAGCAAACATACAGAAGACCTTTCAGTTAGTCCCAGGGTGTGGAATAAACCTAGGGCATGTACCCCATAGGCAGGGAAAGGTCCTGTTTCATGAATGCTTTATGATTGACTGTTAAAGCATTTGCAAAGCATTATATTTATAACTACAGAAGGAAGGTTCTTGTCCACCCCCAAAGTTGATTAGAATAGTTGGAGTCTGAATCTAATGTATCTAATCATGCATTCTCAGTTTCAAAACATATTATGAAATTATTACAAAATAAATTAACATCTGGGGAGTGGGAGGAGAAATGAAACATCCCTCATTTTTATATGATTTTCTATTATGTAAACTTTCTCTTTCCTTTCCCCATGGAATTTTCTCCCATTTTGATAACTCATGACAGGCTGGTGTAGAAAACCTGCGTAATGGATAATATGTTCAGACAGTATTAAACCTTCTGATAATCAATTTCTCTTTTACTTTGCAAGGCTGGCACAGTATTGTGCTTTAGAAAAGAGACATGGAGAAAAGGAATGAGATAAGAACTTTGAAAGATGAAATGTACTTTCATTCCTCTTATATCTCCCTCCCAAGATACCTTTAATACTTTGCACCTAACAATGACTTCAGAAGGGGAAAAAAATTGTCATCATAAAGATTTAATTTTGAAACTCCAACAAAAAGTTTCTATTGTTTAAGATTTTATTCTTAATTTTATATTTTAATTCCATTATTTTATCCAGTACAATCCATTTTTGAAATAAAGGGTTTCCTTTATGATATGTTTTCAATAGTGAAACTCTCTGAGGATCTATAATATTATTATTTATCAGATTTTTGTAGCTATGAGGGTTGTACACATGCTGTAATTGCTTTAACATGTTTTCATAAATTACATTCAGAAATGTGTCATAGTAAATTACCTTTGTAATAAAATCTAAAAGATGCAAATGGCTGTTGTCTTTATTACGTTTTAAACCATTGGTTTATCTGCCCTATTTCACTTGTCACTTGCACAATATGTTGGCTAAAGGGGCGGCACAGTTTGATAACAGGGAGCTGGGTCCTGTGTGTAATCTTGCAGGCATGTACAGTTTGGGTCATTTCCTCATCTCCCGCAGGAAAGACATTATCCCACTCATATTTACATACTTTTCAATATTTGTCAAACAATCATAAATTATAAATTAATGAAATGTTTGATAGTCTTCAGAGATCAGACTAATGAAGACATTTACCTTTTTGGTGATTTTGAGTCTCATTTTTGTAAGTTTAATGACATTTTGATGCTCATGCTTTATTAGGCTTTATTAGATTTGTCCTTCACTCCTGCTGTCATTCAGATGTCTCTGCAGAAACATCACCTGCTTCAGGTATGAGAACAAATTGACTTTGACCAGGAAACCTTCAATAACAGGTTCTCTGCAACCTTAGTTTTAAGAATTAATGTGGAGTTGGGTTTAAAAGATCACTGGAAATGTTTACCCTTCTTAAAATTTTTAATGAGACTGTTGTTACATTTACTTATTGTTGGCAGGTAATAATGTGGATAATCTGACAGAGGTGCAGCTGAAATGCAATGTAAGTTCAAAGTGATTTGCAGCAGCACTATCAAGAAGGAGGGGAGCAGCTTTGATCAGGATTTCACCTTTTGGACTTTTATGAAATTTTTTTGGATTAAGGCTAGGCACACAGTTTGTAAGTCTTCTGAGTCCAAAGGCAGAGGGCTCATTTAGAACTCTGCCTAAATGAGAGGGGAAGCAGCATCTTACCCAACTATAGTCCTATGCAATCAAAGGACTCCTTTTCCAAAATGTTACTATCCATTCATTGGGTGCTGCACTAAACCTAGATTCTCAGAGGGAAGCCCAGGTATGTGCCTGCTCATCCCAGGACAGGAAAATAATGGTGTAAATGCCTTGTATTAGTGAGGGTGACATATTTTCCTGAAAATTATTGGTTCCTCGTGCTCTCATTATGATCGATAGCCATGGGGCTTTTAAATAAAATTATAGGTGATGAATTTAGTTCAATCCAGAGAGGCCAAGTGATCAGCCTTGACTTAAGATTCAAATAGTAAATCTCATGGAAAAATGCACATCTTTGTCACTCAACCCCAGCCACAGTTTAAGTGATCTGGAGCTTTGGTACCATATTGTTCTGAACAAAGGGCAAGGAGCCCAGGAAGTTGGAATGTCAATGTCTCTGTCATCAGGTTGGGTAATTTTATTATCCCTTTTGCAAATTGTATCAACCTGTGGTGGTACACATTACCCCTTAGGTTCACCAGAAGTCTTGCTTTTCTTAGCCTTGCCTATGAGGAATATGCATCCTTTGAGACATAGGGACATTTGTGGAAGTGGGAAAGGGCTGCTGGAGAGAGGGGGCACTCTTAGTGGTCCTGGATTATCTTTAAGTAAAAGGAAATGTGTGTGTAGGTGTGTGGGGGGAGAGAGAGCAGAGAGAGACTATTTTAGAGGTGGCTGGATGTCCTGCCACAAGCCTTTAAACTGGTCCTCTTCAGCCAACTTGTCTGGAGCATAAGCGAGAGGCATTCTCTGGGAGGGGCATGGACTTAGAGTTTAGCCTTTGCACTTTTATAAAATATACATCAAGAATAAATTGGCTGCCCACTAAAGGCCACAATCAGAACCTATAAAAATATTGAGAGTGATTTAAAATTATTTCCAAACACCACTTTTTAAATACACAACGGAGAATTATTAAGAGGCTTCTGAAGTGAGCATTGCTTCCACAATAATAAAAATTTGATATGTACTGCTAGTAATTATGCGCCATTCTGAAGATAGGGAGTGAACAATTGTCAATCTACTTGCACACCCATTGACTAGCAGCAACAAGTTGCAAATAGCTTAATTAAGTCATGCACATGGACTATAATCACATTGCTCCATTGCATTATGCACACTATATCTCAATTTATTGGGACAATTAATGGGAGAACTCCATCTCATCCACCCTGTGTCCACATTCCTTTCAAATGATATTTGCCCAACCTACAAAGCCAAGAACAAGGGAGAATTAAGAGAGAGGTGTGGGTGGAAGTGGAGGTGAGATTTATCTGGGCAAACTTTGGCCCAATGGAGTTGTCTGAATGGGGTGCCTTAAAAACTGAGGCAAAACGAGTGCTTTGGACAGATTACAATTAATGTCACATATTTAAGTGGGCAGAATCCCCGTTAGATTAATTTTAATTGTAAAGAGCAAAGTCAAGCCCATTAATTGAACATAAGAAATCTTCAGCTCAGAAGGTCAGGGGCCTGTTTAGACAGCTATTTAAATCAGCACTGTTTTATTGCCCCTTCTCTTTCTACCCCCTTCCCCCTCCCCCCACATCTCTACTAGCTAGTAGGCAGTTTGTTTTTCTAAGATAAAACTACAGAAACTTTTAGGTGAAACTCAATCGATTTCTCCCCATTTACAAACCAGCAAGACATAATTTCTCTCTAGGAATTCCTCTCCCTTTCATCTACATTCTTGAGGATTGTAATTACTTCAGGTGATGAAAAGGAGCTTTGGAGGCAGGGGGAGTCAGGGTGAGGGGCTGACTTCGCCCTGAACCAGTGGCCCTGGACTCCAGTTCCCATTGCAGCTGGGAGAGGACTTTTGGTGCCCCCCTTCTCTTGAGGACATGGGGATCTGCCCTATTTGGGAGCCAGGCAGTGTTCTAATTTGGTTCTGAGGTGTGAGGTGTCCAAGATAGGCAAAACAGTGACGAAAAATCTAGTCCTCAGAGAGGGTGGAGTGTGGGCATCCTTTCAGAATTTCAAACATCTTAAATAAATGGGTAACTCCAACGGTCATATTACTTCTCATATATGTGCCAGTAAATGCTAGTTGATATGGGTCAGCCCCGGTCTTGTAAGATTTTTATTTTGTTTGCCACACAAGATGGGAGCATTAATTTTGACAGCGGATTTCGGAGGTCTGTCTTGGATTCTGAGCTGCTGTTGTGTCCTCTCCCTTTGAGCAGTTGGGGGTCAGCGACTCTCACTCCAGGGCCACCTCCGCTCCCTCTTATTTCCCCTTTCCCAAAGGTCAGCTGGGGAGAGGGCAGAGATTTCCTCCTAGAATCCTCTGCAAAAAATACTTGTGCTGGAAGACCCAAAGTGTGAATTTGGAGTGTGCTGGATAGCTGGTCTGACCCTTTCAGCCGGCCCGGACATCTTTCTCCAGTTCCCCTCCAGTTGCTTTTTTCTTTGCTTCCGAAAGGTATCAAAGTGAGTACCTTTCCCCAAAAGGTCTTTTCCAACCCAGCTTTGGAGTCTTTTTCCAGGGTCTGGGCACCTATGAGAGACCAGGTTGGGGATAATCCAGGCCTTCGCAGAGATACTTGGGGTTCTGCAGCCTCACACAGGGAGAACAGGGGAGTGACCAGGCACCCACTGACCTGGGCTGATGCGCTGATGTGAGCAAGGAGAGTTATTCCAGTCCTTGGATCGTTGGGTTCTCTGTCAGGTTTCAGGGGTCCCAATCTGAACACTTTTGGATCTCCAGAGCCCAGGAAATGAGAACATGGGCTCAGAAAACCGCTTGTTGAGAACATATGTTTCAGGGTACCATGATGGCAGAGCCTTCACCAGCATTTATAGTAAAAGCAACAGCAGCAGTAATACTGACAGCAGATCAGTAAATAGTTATTGCTCACATTCTATACACGCTTTGCATTCAGTCTTATTTAAAATGATCAAACAAACAAAAAATCTCATGAAATGTTCTATTTTTTGTGCCCATTTTAGAGATAAGGAAACAAAGGGTTGGGGTGGTTTAAAGGACTTTGTTCAGGGTCCCTCAGTCAGGAAGTGGCAGGGCAGGTACTTGAATTGAAGCAGCGCGCCACCAAAGCCTCCATTCTCTCTTTCCTTGAGCTGCATCTCCTTTCTGGAAGGTTGGGGCAATTTAGACATTGCCTCCCCACTTTTCACCCACTGTAAGTTGATACAAACCCAACACTAATCCTTGCTCTCATGGATCTCTTGGTCCTCTTTCCCAACCACGCTTCAAAATCCCTGCATGTGGGCAGGGGTATTCTGGACTTAGACCTGAGCCTTTGAAACCCAAATCTCCAAGTCCTTCTAAAACCCCACCTCTCCAGACTGGGGAACTGTAGTAGGGCTATGGTGGAATCCATCTGGAGACTCCCCTGGAGGTGGTGACCAAACTCCCAGACCTCACTAAATTTTGTCAGTTAACTCCAATCTCCAGGGGCAGAGCCTCAGGCACTGTCTTACTTCCATTCCAAAGTTGGAATGGAGCAGTTGTGGCCATCCCAGTTGGTGTCTCTCTGACCCCTAAGTATGTTACTGGGGACTCCTAGGATACAATGCTCTTCAGGTTGAGATCAGTGATCCAAAGGGAGGGAGCCATGGAGGTCCAAGACTGAGGGATGACCCATGCTCTTCTGATTTTCTGCGGCTGCATGGGGGGAAGGGTCGGGAAGGGGATGGTGCTGGTGAGAACATATTTGTTCTTATATTCAAAAGCTTTAGCTGCCTGGAGATGGCAAAGGCCCAGACATTTCAACCAAGAACCTGATGGTAGCCTGCAATGAACCGACCTACCGCTTTCAGAGTTAGTTTCACACCCAGCTGTGCTGCCAGCTCGAAAGTTAAGTCTATTATCAAATGGGAAATTGAAAAGTTTCTTCTGCAAATTCCAAGGCAATGTGCCACCAGCAACTTCTGGGATGGGGAGCAGGGTAGGGGACCAAAAGAGAGGTATAAAAAAGAGTGGGGGAAATCAATTGGAAAAAAAATAAAGATACATGTGGGATTAAATAAATCAAGAAGCTCAACCGCTGAAATTCTAGATCTGGGTTTTAAAGTACAGAGTGTCCCTCTGCCTACCATCTGACTGTTTTAAGCTCTGCCCCATGCTGTATGATTTTAGCTGAAAAATCTCTTCCTTTGCAGCTTTGATTTTATTTAATTCATCAAAAGCAAACTTTCCCTAAGTTTTATTTTTATTTTTTATTTTTTAAGAAGGCTAAAACAATACACTAACCACTGTGACATTCTCCATGCCCAGGCCATTTTTCATAACGCCTTGGATCAGCTGAGGCGATGAATAAGGAGCAAGTCTCCCGAAAGGGAGAGAGCTATGAAGGTACAAGACTAAGCTGTTGAATAAGGACCAAAATCCCCCAAAAGTAAGCTAACAGTTTTCTCAGCTTAAAAAAAGTTAACTGAAATGAGAGGCCCATGTAAAAACCTACACCCAAAGATGAAGCCACACTTTTATTTCCCCGAATGATGACTAAGACGTCTTTTTAAAAGCAACTACCTCTCATAGCAGCGCCAGCATGCACACATACACACACACACACACACACACACACACTCACACACTAGCATACTTAGGCACACAAACCACACAAACTTTATTAAGCCTTGTGAAGCTGCCCAGATGGTGGTTAGTGAATTTTGTTAAAGAATGAATAAAGAAGTATTTGAGGCAGATTCTAGCTTAGCAAGATGTGAGAAGTGTAAAACCAGGTTTTATTTAGTGCTTAAAAATAATTTTTTTAAAAAAATCACAGCTAGTTTGTAAAGGTTTCTGGCAAAAGGAGGAAAAAAGCTGCAGCACTAAAGGAAGAATCAATGTGTTAAAAGAACGCTCAAAATGTAGTATTGTGGCAGGTTGGGTAAGTTTGCTTTTTTTCTCTTTGGTTTTGGAACACAGTGAAAATGCACTTCTGGCGAGAGTTTTCCTGTTGTGTTTAGGAAGGAGAAAATAACTCCAGGTTCCTACCAGGGATGGCTGTCTCCTGAGACTTTGCTTCGGATTTGCGGGTGTTTTACAGAGAGATGCTTTCTTTCCCAGCCTTGTTATCACCTCCCCTGAGGCTGTGGAGCCTGGAGTTTGGAGAGCGGCGGTTGGGCGGCAGAGGCAACAAGTCCTGAGCTGTAGCCCAGGGCCAGCGCCGGGCCGTGCCGTGCCGTGCGGCAGCTGAGTCAGTAGCTCGCCTGACTGTCAGGAATGAATTTTGCACATATAAACTACTTGCTTATGCACGCGCACAGCTGCGATCCTCGGGTTTATCACGGGGGGCGGGGGGGGGGGGGGGGGGGGAGACACGACGACTATTGCCTTAAATGGACGATTTGGAAAAAGTCAGCCATTGGTTTTCCCTAGGATGATTACTGATGCTAAGTAAATCCTCTGGGTTGGAACGCGCGCACACGCGCGCGCACGTATTTGTTTAACCCCAAAAGTATTCCACATCGGAGTTGTTCAAGTTGACATCCACTCGAAATCGTTTGTATTTTTTTCCCCAGGGGTTGGGAAAATAATTATAAGTGATTTGTGGGAGATGGTGTAGACATACTAGGTGAGAGGCATATTTTGCCAGAAAGCGTTGCCCTGTGTTCTCTGAATTGTAGGAAAGTTACCTCAAAGAAGATAAAAAAGCGGTCCCCAGCCCGGGCACACATTTGTGCAGACATGGGTTACAAATGCTTATTTATGTACACTTTTCTGCCACTAACCCGCGGCTTTAGGATTCGGTTCTGTGCTTTGAATAATATTGTTGGTCTGATGTGTGTTTTAGGACATGGCTATTTAGGCACACGTGCGGAGTGGTAGTTCATTTAATTGCTAAACAGCGACCTGCTAGCGTCTGTTGTAAGCCAGATTTTATGTGTTATTATCAGTTTTCCCCTACTGAAGAACGTGGAATAAACATGCCCTGCACCAGAAGTTGGGCAGAGCTGATCCAGATGTTGACAAACGCGTCTTTGCCAGTTATTTCTGAGGAAGCCAAGAGACACTGACTGGGCAGCTGGTGAGAAATTGACAAAGGAGTTGATCCTTTATTCGAGGCGATTTTGTTGATTAGCAGGCAGGACTCCTGCTTTTGCGTCTGGCGGGCTAGCATATAAAATGCAACTTTTGCCCCATTGGTTCGCTAGGTGAATTAGCACATACTGGGACTGAACAGTCCTTGACCTTTGCCTTTATGTTTGCGCAAATGTTTGCCTAAAATACAATTGGCCTCGACAAGGGAGCATGCTACCGTGTGACACTGCCTATTCACCAGATAGATGTTCCCTGCCACACAGGACCCAGAGAAGCCTTTTAAATAGCTTAGGTATTTATACAAACCGTATAAATTAATGTCAGATGATTGCCAGTTGCTGGTTAAATGGAAAACAATTAGATGTGAGATACACATCTCTCTCTCTCTCTCTCTCTCTCTCTCTCTGATCTTTTTAAAATTTTTATTAGAAAAGCCAATAGAATAATTAGGAAACAAAACCGGTGGTGGAGAAAAGTTTGTATTTGCCGGAGTCAACATATTCTTGTTTGATCAAATGGGCATGTTGAATGTATTTCTCTTTTTACAGATGACTTTTCCACAAAGATGGGGAGTCGATTATGGAAGAGAGAGAACAGTGGGGAGAACTGTGAGGAACTAATGCTCAAGGGCAATTGGTGATGGGGAGGTTTGGAAAATGAACCCTAAGATCGTAGAAGATTTATTGTTCCTGGAGGAGCTATGAGAGTCAAGAGACTCTCAGAACCCCAGAAACCCATGGGTCTTGAGAAATTATCTCCATTCCTGAGGTACTTCCTCCAATAAAATTAAATCCTTTAGCAGGAGAAGCAAAACATCTTGTAAAAATTTAAAATTGGTTTAAATCCTCTTTTAACTCCCTCATTGTAGATTTGAAATGATTATAGCAGCAATTTTCAACCTTTTTCATTTCATGGCACACATAAACTAATTACTAAAATTCTGAGGCACACCAAAAAAAAATATATATTTTGCCGATCTGACAAAGAAAGCTGTAATTTTGATTCATTCACACCAGCTGACTATCGTTGGGTTGGTTTTTGTCATTTTTCATTTGACAACCTAGGGGAAAAGAGGTCAGTGTCTCTGACTAAATAGTCAGGTATTGCATGTTTTAAAAACCTTTTGCACCAGTGTTTCACAGCACACCAGTTAAAAAATAGCTGATTTAGAGGACTGGACTGTTTTCCCCTGAACTTTGACATAGAACACCCCCCGCCCCCAACTTCAAATAGCTATTGTTTCTAGCTGGGTTCAAAATTTTACACATTTTTTCCATTACCAGAAAGATGGAAAAACGTCCCCAATTTCCAGGGCTTAATTTCTGGGCAGATTGTACCTTAGAGTCAGGTCCATTTTCAGTTACATTAAGAAAAACGGGGCATTTGCAGTATTCATTTAGGGAATGTTATTCCTTTTGGAGAGAGGAGTGTTTGCTTTCTTCTTACAAAAGGCTGCAGTTGACCAGAGCAGCACCAACTCAAGCCATGGTTTTGGGGTGCAAATTTGAATGTCTGATAGCTTCTGTCTTTTATCCAAATATTGACCTGGCCTCTTTCAGGGTTTCTTTAACCATCTGCAGGTAAAAGGGCCAGTCACCAGTTTTCTGTTGGAAGCCTTTTCTCTGGTTCTTTGGGCAAATTTTATCATCCCTCTGGTGGGCTGTGGGTCAGAGGAGGGGGAAGTTTACCAAAAGCTATGTTCTACATAGAGTTTTAGTGTACCATAAAAGTAGCAGAATTGTATAAACAACAACCCCAGAATGCCAAAGATAATTTTAAGAATAAGAACCTTGCAAAGAATTGTAATGTGGAGAGGCTTGCAAGAAAATTAAACACAAGTGATATAGGAGAAAATTAAGGAGAGTACCTCTATTTTCTTAATTAACAGATCAGATTCATTAGTCTACCCTTACTATGTAGTTAATAATGTAGCAGGTGTGAACTATTTCAAAAACAGTTCTGTGTGAAAGGAAACAATGGGAATGGTAGTCTGTATATTTTGGTTTTAGATTTAGAAATGCAGACAACTGAATATATATGCACAGAAATTGCATTTGAGTTCTCAGAGAATATTTGCCCATTTCCTTAAACTTACAATCATCCTATTTTTAAAAAAAGCTGTTTCATTTTAAAGCAAATTTACTCCAGTCATTTTCTTCTCTCTCCGTCCCATTTCACCATCCCCTAATCTTTTAGAGAATTTAGGAATTAAACATATACAAATATACAGATATTCTACAGTGACATGTAGAAAGCCAGGCAGTAGTAATATGTTTCTGGCCTTCAGCAATATGTTTCCAGTGATCCTGTGGCTGTGCTTGTGGTAGATGAAGCTTGTTCAGGCTTATGGGTGAATTTTGACCTAGAATATACAACCCATGATGATGACTATCAGGGACTTAGTTTGAAATAGATATATTTTAATAAAACACATCAAGTTAAAAATATCTACATATCTACACATTATATAAAACATAGGATTTACAAAACATATCTTATAAAACATATAGGATGTAGGTGAACTATATCTTAGGCACCAACAAATTAAGTATTTAGCCCATCTATTCAATTACTTATCTAATTATAATGAATCTAATTGAAGATGAGAGATGATTAATTCAATCTATTGCAAATAGACATCTAGACATTGTACATATTTCTGGCAAAAAAACCCTATTGAATATTTATATTGTGAAATCTGTAGTTGGTTTAATATAGCAGTATTCAGAAGATATGTAGTAATTTATTAAAGACATAGAATAACTGCCAAAACTGTTCAAATTAAAATGAATAACAACTTTATTTTTTTAATTGTTTAAAGCATTACAAATAGTAGTACATATGTCTTCTTCTGTCCCCGCCTTGACCTGCCTGCCCCCGCCCCCAGTTCCCCTACCTCCCTGCACATGCCCTCACCCCCCCAGTGTCTGTGTCCATTGGTTATGCTTATATGCATGCATACAAGTCCTTCGGTTGATCTCTTACCCACCCCTGCCTACCCGAAAATGAATAACAACTTTAATGGAGAAGAAAGTACAAATTTAAAAACTATTTCTGGAAAAATTGACATTTCATAGTAATGTTATTTTTCTTAGAGCAAAAGAGGTAAAAATATTAGTTTATAAATATATTTGAAAAATTAAGGTAACTGTTTTGTTCTTATGATTTGAGTATTTGAGAAACAACTATGCTGAAAATTGATTTTTATATTAAATTAATATTTATTAAAGGTAAAATAATTGCCAATAGTTGACACCAAAACTTTTGAATCTTTTAAATAACTCTATAGTATATATTAGCCTCTATGTTGATAAATTTTTTTACTGACTTGATTATAAAATGGCATCTGCCAGTATCTGTGAAATTTTATATTTTATTATGGAATGAAATTAAAGTGAAGAAGTAAGTTTTGGTTTCAGGTGCTAGACCTTCCTCCCATTCTAGCCCTTCTAAGATAATTATTTTCTCCTAATTTATGTAGACATGGCTTATATTATTTAATAATCCTCATAAGTTACTTGCTATTAAATTTTATTCTATTCTACACATGAAAACTTAGCTACTGCCCTAACTGGTTTGGCTCAGTGGATAGAGCATCGGCCTGCAGATTGAAGGGTCCCAGGTTCGATTCTGGTCAAGGGCTTGTACCTTGGTTGCAGGCACATCCCCAGTAAGGGGTGTGCAGGAGGCAGCTGATCGATGTTTCTCTCTCATAAATGTTTCTAACTCTCTATCTCTCTCCCTTCCTCTCTGTAAAAATCAATAAAATATATTTAAAAAACTTAGCTATTAATTACAGAACTTGAGTTTGAATAGTCCAAATATGCCACTTTCAGGCACTGTGTTTGTGCATGCAAATAGCCAGACCATGCCCAAGTCTGGGTAGTCTGGGTTCAGAGACCAGCCATTCCCTATTTGGTGACAAGCCTACCTGTTCTCTATACAGAGGACATAAGAGTCCTTTCACCTGCATTTTGATTCACAACCCAATTACCTACTGCTGGCAAAGAGAATGGGGAAGCTGGGGCAATTCAGAACAAGGATTGGGTTCCAAAGGGCATTCAGAAGAGGGCAATGCAGTGCCTTGCCCAGGAGGTGAGATTTAACACCTGGAGTCATGGAAATTTTTCCTATGGACAGTCATGGAAAATTCTGAACTTGAAGAAGTCTAGAACCCCATCTTAATCCCCCACCCCCTTTTTTAAGTTGTGAATTCAGAGTTAGAGAAGAGTATGAGAACCAGTTCTTACCTGACATTTTAGGAGTCCTATAATTTGCCAATAGGGCATGGCCGAGCACCTGTGTTAATCAGTCACTCAAAGAAGGTGATCCCCACAGAGAAGGTGAGCATGGAAGTTACCAAGAGTGTTCAGAGGGGTGGGGGCTCCTTCTCTGATTTATCTGAAAGCAGCCTCGTGGCAGAGCAAGGCCCAGTAGTTTCCTGGCTCCCAACTCAGTCACTCACACATATCTGATCCCTATTCATTTATATGCTCAGCCTCTCTGCAGCAGCTTAGCAGGAAGCCCTTGCCTACTCCACCATCTCCTCACCTTCTCCCACTCCTCTGATCCTCACACCTTCTCATCCTTTCCTACTCCCTCAACCCTTCACAAACTCTTTCTTCCTCACACTTCTTTACAGTCCTTCCTATGTTTTTCCTACCCTCTTCTTCCCTTCTACTGCCCCCAATACTCAAACCCCTCAGATCTCCTCCACCCTCCTTACTTCTTTTACCCCTCTCATACCCTTTACTACTTCATACTTCATACTGCCACCCTCTTCTACTCCTACACACCTTTTTACAGCCCCATAGACTCCCCTCATCCTCTGACATCTCTGCACCTCCCTCTTAGTCACTCCCTTCTCCTGCCTTCACACACCTTCATCCTCCACAGTCCTTATATACCTCTTGGACCCGCTCAATTTCTCGCACCCACCAGATTCACATCTTTCACCCCTTTCACACATAACCCATCCTCTGATTCCTACTCTCATGCATGCGCACAAGCCACTCCCTCAAACTGCCTTTTCCCCAATGTTATTTGAACTCCTCTCTGTTTTGGAGAGCTTCCTTCTTTACCTGAGAACCAGCATCTCACCTGCCCCATCTTGGACTTGTCTTTGGAGAAGAGAACATAGCTGCCTCCCCTTCACCTTTTTTATCCATGGTGACTCAGCTTCAGAGCTACCTGGTACTGGCAATGATAGAAGCTGTTGCCCAGTGCCCTGGGCTCAGCCAGGACCAGAGAGCAGCCAGAATCTCTGATGTGACTTCTCTGCTCTTAGTCCTCAGCTTCAGGGAGCTTTTCCTTGACTCTTCTTCCAGATTTATCTTGAGTTAGGGACAAAAACTCATAAGTGTAACATTTCCATTAGCAGGGTGAGTGGTAGGGTCCTATAAACTGGTGGTTTTTCAGCTTGATCAAGCTTCACAATTACCCAGAGTCTGTTCAACACAAAACAAAACAATCAGAAATTGCTCAGCCCATACCCAGAGTTTCTGGTTCAGTGGACTTGAGGTGGGACCTGAGAGCTTGCATTACTAACAGGTTTCCAGGCGGTGCTGAGGCTGCTGCTCTGGAACCACATTTTGAAGAAATTTAAACGACGTCTCAGTAGTATGAAGTAATCTTATTGTACAGTTAGAAGACAGAGGAAAGTTCAAAGAACATCAAAGTTCAATAGCAGAACGATGCTGCCTAGATGGAAACAGTCTCTAAAATGTTCCTAAGTTAGAAAATACAGGGTGGGGCAAAGTAGGTTAACAGTTGTTCATATGAAAAATACAATAATTAATGACATTTTGGAAAAACAAACCTATAAAGACAATGAAAAAGAACAGTGGTTGCCAGAGGTTAGGGAGGAGGGAGGAATTAATAAGAGGAGCAGAGAGGATTTTTAGGCACGTGAAACTATTTTGTTTGACAGTATAATGGTGGCTATGTGTCATTACACATTTGTACAAACCCTTAGGATGTACAACAGGGAGTGAAGCCTAATGTAAACTATGGACTTAGGAAGTGAATGATGTGTCAATGTAGGTTCATCAATTGTAACAAATGAACCATTCTGGTGTGGGATGTCCATAGTGGAGGAGGATGTGCATGAGTTGAGGAAAAGAGCTCTGTAATTTCTACTCAATTTTGTTCTGAACCTAAGTCTGCTCTAAAAAAATAAAGATATCTAAAAGGAAAAAAAATAAAAAAAAACAATAATTAATAAATAAATAACAATACAAGAGTAAACTCTGTTAGCATGCTCACAACTGTAAACCTACTTTTGCCCAACCCTGTACTTTGGAAATGTGAATTCATTCTGATGCATATTTGGTTTCTCAGAAAATAACCAAATCATCTCCATTATTAGAACTTTTACCATGAGAGGAAGGAAGAAAGAAAGGAGATTTTGTCTAAGACAAGTCTTTTCCTAGTTTTCACCATTTTTTTATGAGGCTAATGATGTATAGAATTGAGGGGATTGGGTCTTGGATTTCTCAAAATGCTAATTACTCTAAGAAGGTTTGTTTTTGAATATTAGGTTGTGTGTTCGTGTGTGTGTGAGAGAGAGAGGGAAAGAGAGAGAGAGAGAGAGAGAGAGAGAGAGAGAGAGAGAGGGTTTGCTGACTACCTTTATGGTTAGACTTCATTATAAATGGACAGGAGGATCCAGGCCCTAAGAATTACCTTTTCTAGCCTGGGTAGTAGTTACCATGGTTACTCTTTGTTCCTTCTCCATCTGCTTCTGAAGAGTCCTCACAGACCTCCTCCTTCAGTCCTTCTTAAAAACTAGAAGGTGGCCCAGAAACTTTTGGCCAGTTTATGTTCTGCCTTTTCAATTGTTTATGGACTGGTTTTCTTACTTTATTTTGAACTTCAAAGTTATGGGTATAGTGAGGAAAAACATAAAAAAGAAAAATTTAAAATCCCTCAAGTTCAACATTTGTATGTGTATGTCTATATAATATGTTTCATCAGTCATGATGCTGGCCAAAAGCTTTTTCATTTTTTATTTGAGTTTATTTGACAATATAAATTCTAAAGCCTGGCCACCTGTGCCAAGTATGTCTACACATTTGTCTTGCAGATGATTTTGCCAATGTCATTCCCCTCCCTGCCCCCCAGGCTTCATGACCAGGGCACAAATTTGTAGTCTGCCTTTAGAGATTAGAATCTAGGGATTCGAGTTCTGAGACCTTTGCAAGAGTTCACACAACCTTTTCCATATTCACAAATCCTTAGCAAAAAACAGTTCAACACTTGAAAATTTTTATTTTCTCCTCATATTTCAAATAATTATGCTGTTCTAATATGCATTAGGAAAAATGTAATTGCATTAACACATTTATCTTATAGTCTTGTATATAAAAATAACAAGAATTTTGTTAATGCATCGTTTTTATCCTGGTTTACTGGTATACATTAAACTTAATTTTGTCAAATGTCTATTTGTTAGCACATTTTCTTAGTTGCATTCTAGCAAAAATACATTAGACATTGCTAAAATGTTTCAAGGGATTATCAGCACATCAGCTCCTTGAGAAATGTTAGGGTAGATATTACACTACCAAAACAACCTAGTTGTCGAGATTTTAAAGGTTTCAAGTTGGTCTTGCTTTCCTGTTCCCATTTTATGATCTCTGTATATGATTTTATTTTAAATTCCAACTTTTACTTAACTTTATTTTAAATTGCAGCTTTTTAATATGGAAAAGTAAGAGGTTATAAATGAGATTGAATATTTAATGTTGAATACAAACTGAATAGATTTTTGAAGTATATAAAATCCACTTTTTTATATTAACTTGAAATTGAGATGAATGTAATACAAATCTATTTGCATTTCCTGTTATCTAAAGAAAAAGTTCAATAGGACAAAATCAATCTCTAAACGTGTCATCTGAGTATTAGACCCAGATATAACCAATTCAATTAATATTGTTACTATATTTAAGTTGTGGGTGATGAATATAATACCTAAAGAAATGCTCCAAGTACTAAAGGTTGAGGATCATACAATGGTCTTGGCTTTAGTATAATGGACCAGATATGTTTTGGCTCAGAGATGGTCTCACCAGAAATATATTGTAGCAAATGACATAATGATAATATTAGTATTACTGTCTCTTTGGAAAAAAAAAAACACACTGAATTTAGTGTCTGTTTACAGATGATTTGGCATTTCCCCCAACTTTGCCTTTACAGCAAAGTACTGCTGTTGGTTGTTTCTTGACTTTTAGTGTGTAACAATTCCCCCTCTCTAGATCCCTAGAGGAGGATTTGGCAGTGTACTAGCAGCTAGAACAAGCAGCAATTATTTACTGATCACCTGCTGTACGCCAAGTACTGTGGAAGAAGCTGAAGTGTATCCAGATCAGGGCAAAGTCCAGTGCCATGCAGGGACATTGTAAGATGACCTATGTTTGAGCAGCTATTCTAACTTCGGGTCCTTGTGGCTCCTCTACAGGGGCCTCTTCAGAACCCTGATCTCAACCATGTTGCACTTGTACCCTGACTGGAGGCACCTCTGGCCATCAGAATCTCCTAGCTACAGACAGGTTAGGACAGAATGGGTCTGGTTATAATTTGCATCCTCTTGTACAGTTTGAACTGTAGGTACAACTGGTTTAGGGTCAACATTGTCAGACCTCGGTTCTAACACACTCTGTTGGAAGAGCCCCATTTTGTGGAGTGGCAGCCACAACAAAATCTAACTTTCCTCTGTGACTATGTTATTTTGATTTTTAATAGATCAAAGATGTGTTGGGAGGAAGGAAACACAGGAGAGGGGGCAAAAGAGACGGGGATAGGGATTGTTGTCGTGTCAAGATGCAGCGCCCATTTGAAGCCACTAGCCTCATTAGATGGCAAAAGTGCTCAGAAAAGGGTTAGAAACCTGCACATTGTTTGGGGGATTGGAGATGTGGCCACCGCAGCTGCACAGTACAGTCTCCATGGCAACGCAACCTACAGCTGCTGCCGCCAAAGTTGAAGGCACTTGAAAGGGCTTGAGAAGAGAAGAATCACAACCCTATTTCAGTTCCCAAGAACAAGGAGAGAAAATGAGGCAGAAGGAAAGGAAGAGGGAATGAAGGGAGGTGGGAGAGAAAGAGAGCAAGAGCCAAACAGAGAAATGAATATGAATGAAGGAATGAAAGAGGGAGGGAAAGAGAAGAGAAAATGTGAGAGAGAGGGAGGGGAAGGCCCATGAATACTGGCATTGTCCCTTCTGTTCTGAATCTGATTTACCATATCATAACCCCCAGGAAGAAGAACACATCAATATTCTGAAGGAATGGAGATGTTTCTATGGAAAACCTAGGAATTTTAGTCCATAACAGATCTGGTGTAAAAAAAGCAAAGAGATCAAAGACAGAGCTCCCTGCAGTATGATGCATCTCTGAATTAAAGATGGACGATGCAGACTACAAAGTATTTTTTTCTTCTTCTTTATTCAGTCCCCTGTTTTCATTGCAAGGGAGATGCTGGCCTCCTCATCTCTGAACTAGACCATTATTGCAAACAATTCATGAAGGGGAATGAAAGGGGGAGTGGGCACACCAGGAACGAGCTTTCTCTGGCCTAGCTGGGTTTCCAACCATTTTCTCCAGCCAGTTTCAGTGGAGGTATCAACTGGGCCCTCCTCACAGAAAGACCATCTGGAAAAACCCATCCCAACCCTCAGTCCTAGAGGGACACTTAGGAAAAATGAGATACTCTGAAATCAGGGGAAGGGAAGTGGTGTCAGGCTGACACCACTTCTTGATTCACCAAATTAAGCTCAGGACACTATTAATGGCTCAGTGTGGCAGTTCTGGTATGATGAGAAGACAGCAGGCTCTTTAAGCCTAGATGTGGACTGGTGTGGGGTATAGGGCACCCTGGGTGGGAGGTTTGGGGGCAGCCCCAACAGTTGTCTTTGCAGATGTGGGTTCCTGGCAGATCCAGAGGAGGGTCCCCTAAAGGGGAAGACACTGAGGGGAACACAGTTAAATAAGGCATCTCCTTGCCTGATAGCTCCTCAATTTGCACATCTAAGAAACAAATTCTAAGTGTTTTGTGTTTGTTTGTTTTTTGTTTGTTTTTGATTAGATACTCATGGCAGGAAAGATTACCCGACTTTCTACTTTTCTTTTTAAACCTAAGGAAAGTTGGAAAGTCAAGGATGGGTTTCTTGAGTGTATCAGTAGAAGACCATGGAAAAGAATAGATCAGGAACAGTTCTAGATGAATGTCTCTTCCACATGCACAGAGAATTCTCTGGCCTGGCCTGCAACATGTGTGTGTTGGCATACGTGACCTCTGGGCTCTGAGAAGGGATGCCCTATCCTCTGAGAGGCCTGTGGGCTTGCTGTCCTGCTTCTTCTGGATCTTGTGGCTGGGATATTAAAAGAGTAAATTTTCAAAAGCTGGAGACTCTCAGCTTTCTCCGGAAAGAAGTGAAGATAATCAGCCGGGGGACATGTGTGTGGGAAGTCAAACCTCCAGCGGTTGTGTGCCTTTGCCCCACCTGTTTCCCCTTCGATTTCTCCAAAGCCAACACTAGCAGATGAATGTTAGAGATGTCAATTAAGCTGTTTGCAAACACATGTGGGCCCGTGCAGACCAGGGAGGAGAGAAAGCCAGTTCCTAGGGTGGGATCAGCATCTGTACAGGCCTCAAATGGCCTGGAGTCAGGCCCAACACTAAGTAAACAGTGAAGGGCTGAGGGGATCCTTTGTAGCAGTTGCAGCTGTCCAGCCTTCCATTGTCTGGCCAGGACTGGAGACTGTTGTTACCTGCCACCAACTCTGTGCACAAAACAGATGAGGGCTAGCAGAATGTACCTCCACCCCACCTTTCCCCCTACCCCCACTGCTGGGCCTTCTCTTCTGTCTCTCCTTCAGCAGCCCAGCCAGCCTCCAGATACATTTTCCTTCAGTGACAGAGCATGGGTGCAAAAAAGTTCTGAGCCTGCAGGATAGTGGGGGAAATGAAAAAAGGCCCCTCTCTTCCCAAGAATGGGGGTGGGAAGAACATCATCATAGAACAGAAGAAAAGGAGGTTGGAAATCAAAATAAAACTGAAAGCAAAAATGATCGTGTTAAAGAGGGAATCCGTTTTTAATCCCCAGTTATTAGTTTTGGAGTTATTGCATGTGTCCGATGACAGAAGATGGGTGCCAGGGGCTAAAGCAATACCTTTTGTGAGCTTCCGGGTAGGAGGGGATCGGGTAGGAGGGGATCTCTTGGGTTTTGATGGCTTACTCAGGGGGCCAGACAGAAATATGCCAAGGTCTAGACCCCCTGGGTGGCTCCTTGTAGGCCTGCATTTTTGCTTAAGGTGAAACCTGAAATTCCAACACCCTGTCCCCCAAGGATATCTGCTTTCTCCCACCCTTGGTGGTGGGTGGTGAAAACACTGGGGAGGGGTAATGGGGAAGGTAGGCCTGGGTTTAGTCAGGCTCACACTCTCCCAGAACTACCCTGGACTTCAGCCTGTGCTGTGGAGCCTGAGCTGCTTGGGGTGAAATGAATTTTCCCTCCTGAAGCCTGGAGCCTTAGGGAGGCGTGTCGGCTGAGGGGACATTTCCAAAGCAGCTAGCATATGATGAAGTAAGAAGGTGATTCCTAAGAAGAGGCCTTTTATAGCTTCCAGACCCATCTCCACCCAAAGCACTCTGCACTCTGTGGCTCCCACTTCAGAGTGACTTGTGGGACACACTTCTGAGAATTATGGCCTGAGTGGCCAATTAGGAGGCTTGTCCAGCTGCCTGGGGCCTGCCTTTTAGGCTCTCACTGAGCCCAAAATAAACAGAGCTTCAGATCCTCAGAGAGCCAAGCTTAAACTACCTCAACCCAGAGAGGTGCCCAAATTCAGAGCTGTGGCTAATGGTACTTGCCAAATAGCCACCTGCCTCCATGCTCTGAGGGGAGGGAGGAATTGGCTGCTCTTCTCTTGGTGTTTGGCACTAATTCCCTCATTATCGTGTTTTGTTTTGTTTTTGATATTTAGAGGAAAAAACCTTAAATCCCCCTTTCAATAACAACTGTGTCCCAGAGATTGGAGAATACGAGCATTCATCTGGCTTCTTTCTTATCCCTTTTTATTTAGCAAACACTTACATTTAGAAAATTGGAGGGAAAAAAATCATGCCAAAATAATAAAATGTTATCAGGATATTGCTGCTGAAAAAAAAAAAAAAGCCCTAGGGTGGTTGACTAGGACTCAAGGATTTCAAGGACTCAAGCTTCTGCCATCTCTTCATTAATGCTCTAGAAATTGGATTAAACATTTTTTTTTTTTTTTTTTTTTTTTAGTGACTGAGAAAATAGTGGAGGTTTCTGAGTAAGGGAAGTTACTATGTTTCTGACATATAGGTGCTGGAGAAAGTATTAACTTCCTGGTCCAAGGCAGTTTAATTGTCAAAGTTTAATTAACCAGAAGAATGCATGAGCTTTAGGCATTCTGACCTAGGCTCTGGTCCCGCGCTTGTGTGAGTGATTCGCCTTGGGTGGGGGCTGGGCATCAAATCAACTTACTGGATTCCAGGAAGCCTGTCTTCCAGTTTCCCAACCAGGAAAGTTGTAGGAGTTAAAAGAAAACTTTTGAATGAACCTGAGAGTCTGTGGTTCTGGCCAGCTGGGGAGGGGATGTGGGTCCTGTGGGCAGATGTACATGGGGGCCATGAATGAACCTCCGAATATCGTCCGGTGTGTAGAGCTTTTCAGCAGCCCTCTTTCAGAACATTTATCTGCAAGTTGTAGGCTTTTGTTTCTGTTCGGTGAAAATCATTCCTAAAGCAGTTGCCCAAATTCGTCAAACAGCTGGCACTCCGGGGTGCGCGAGGCTGAGACTGGAAGCCGCGCTAGCTCAGCCTCAACTTTGAAAATGCTGCGCTTATCCTCTGGGTTGAATGCACACCTGTCCCGTTCAAAAGTTTATCCTAAGAGTTAGAAAGGATATGGGAAAATATTGGGTAACTTTGCCACACCACCAACAATAAGAAGGGCAATTAAAATGACGCAGATGATAGTGCTGGACTTTACGGTTTCTAGATTATTAAAGTCAGCTACCTAAAAAAAACTTAATTAAGTCGAATGACGGAGCTTTTCTTCTCGTGAATAGATAGCGAGTTAAACCAATTAGACGCATTCATCAAATTCTTTCCACCAGTTTTTTTTTATGGAATTAGGATATGTTCTCAGTACCGCGCAGAAACTCGCACATTCTTAATAGCCCAGCGCCTGGCAAGTGGTGGGAGGAAGCGCTCAGATTGGTTAAGGAAATGCCATCCCTCCATCCCGTGCCAGGAGACTGATCGTGCCGAGGCTAGGAGGGTTCACGCTTGAATTTTTCTAGTGTAACACCGACCCCACCCAACTCTCTTTTCCCAAACATCTCTTAAAATTAACAATTTTTTTCCCCGTTCTCCAAGTCCCTCTGAGTGGTCAAGTTTCCTGGGAGTGAGCGTTTGGCATAATCTAATTGTTCTTGGCTCCTAGAAAAGGCCAAAGTTAAGAACACTCAGAATGGAACTTGAATACTAGGAAAATAATCTTAATTCTCCTTTGCATTTCCCCCAGAATCTCTGGCGGAGGCCTGGAGACAAGTGTTTCCAAGGTCCCAAATCTGCAGGAAGGGACCGGGCGGAGGGGTGGGGTGGGGGGTGGGGTGGGGGGGGCAGGGATGGCAAGTATGGAGTATTTATTCCCCCAAACCCTGAGAGTCGGAGCCTCTTGCTCCTCCCAACCCCTAGGTAAACCGGCTTAGGTGAGGGGTGATTTTCCAGAGCTAATTTAAGAGACTTAATGGCTTCCTGAAGTTAGAGTTCCATAGCCAGTCTCCCCCTTCCCACTCCCCCAACCCCCAGCTGTTGGAGTTAAACTTCCACAGAGCTTTCCCTTGGCCGGGGCTGGGCTGTCGGAGCCTCCTCTGGAATAGGAGTTCTATCTTTTGGCTCAGAAGCCCGTGGCCCACGATTTGAACAAGGATTTCCTTTCCATCGCCACGGGAGTGATAGATAGTGCTGGAGCATGTGGGCAATAGAAAAACCATTCTTTGCTCCATTTCCTGTTTATGGCGACCACAGGCATTTCAACAACCGATGAAAGGTAGTGGAATGCGGCTTCAAAGCAGACCCTGGTATCTAATATGCATCATCTAACTTACGCCCATAAGTGTAACATTTACATAAACACACATTTATATATATATATTTCTATATATTTATCTCACCTAATACATATCATTGTGTTTCATATATATCCATAAACTTTCATTTTTTTCTATTACAAGAATACATTAAGTAATATGTGTATTTGTATGTGTGGTACATGTTATTAGGATATATATGTATATATGGTGATAAATATACTAGGTGTGTATTGCCCTTTGAGAACTATATTGTATGTTGAGATGACAAGATTGCATATAGGGACCAATATACCATTATATGGTACATTAGATGATATATACTAGGCTGGAGATATATATGTATTTATTTTTGAAGTGTATCTACAAACAATTTTGGATGATTCAGAGTGGAACTCTTTAAGCTCCAACTCTAGCAAAGGACCAACCCTGACTGACCAGCCAAGACAAAATGGCTTCTTTGTAATGCCATTTCTAACCTCTTCTTGACCATCTCTCCTACATCACCTGTACTACATTTATATAAATAAGAAAATCACAAAAAATATGTAGACATAAAAAACACTCCAACCTTCTCTCCACTGGGCCAAGTGTGCTGTTTCACCTCAAAGCTAGTTTCTCCCCCCGCCCTTGTTGTTGTTTGTTTTGTTTTTTGTTTGCTTCAGTGCCAGAATGGTCCCTCTGCATGGCGACTTTGGAGGGCCAAACTCCGCTGGAGTAGGTTTTGAGATCTGGGGCAAGGAGACCTGAGCAGAAGGCGTGACTCAGCCCTAGTCCTCTACTAGGAACCGTGGTGGCTAAATCGAAGGGATAAGATTCAAGTTCAGAGTCAGTATTTGGACTATTAGAAATGCATGCGAGGAGAGTTCCTAGGTGGATTTTTTTTTTTTTAAAGAGCCAGAGGTTCTTGAATGTGAGTCTGTGACACCAGGTTTCAGATGATTAGACAAACCGGGGCGAAGCAAGTTTGAAAAGCTTCGGTTGGCAAGAGCACAAACTTTTTGAACTCTTCACGGTGCAAACTCTCCATGTTGCAAATCTGTCTGTAATCATTTTCAGCTCATCCGGAAGCTGCTCTCCAAGCAAAGTTCCGAGGTAAATGAACACCACCTCCCTTTCCAAAATCATGCCTTTAAAGGGAACACCGTGGGCCTAATTATGCTTGCATTATGCAAGGAGCTCCACGTAGAATGTAACTTTAGACAAGTAATTGCGCGGTCAAGTGCGGCGGCCAGACGGCGGCCTGTACCAGTTTTCATCTCCGGGCACTGGTAAGGCTGCGGGGATAGCTGCCACCTGAAAACTGCAGCCGGATGCCTGCTTAATTAGCCCACGTTTCCTACCGGTGAATGTCAAGATTTTAGAAAAAAGGGTTGAAGGGAGGAAAAGAGGGACAACAGGGTTTTTTCCCCACCTCCCTGGAGTCGAAGCAAAGTTGCTTTGCTAAGTTTTGTTGTGATTCCTTGAAAGCTTTTGTACTTAAGGCAAAAAACTTGAACTGCCCAGAGAATTGTTTGGAAAAGCTTGGGGACCATCAGAGGGAGCCTTGGGGAGACAGAACCTTTCAGAAAATGAATGTCTTCTGTGTTGTCCTCGTGATTATGTAAACCTTTTCAGTCAAACAGGTTCTCAAAATTTGGGAATAAATGAGGAAAATGTAACGCATTTTATAATTTTTTTTTTTTTTGGTTCTCAGATGCCACTTTAATCAAGTTTTGCACTATACAGTGATGCGGGGGGGAGGGGGGGATGCAAGATGGTGATTATTTTCAAGCAGATTCACCTACCCCAAGGTGAACAGCCTGGGCTGCCAAGAACAGCCCCTCCCCAGCGAGTCCCCCCCTTTCCTGAACTCGTAGGATAGGATTTCAGCAAGAGTGAGCACAAAGGACTGGACAAACGAGGGAAGGAACCAGGTAGATTTCTGAATTCTTCCCATGCAAACGAGCAGAAAATGCTTTATAATCTCTAGGTGAAGAATTAGATCAATTTTCAAATAAGAATACAATTAAATTAATCTCTGATATAACTTCCTGACTGAGTAGCAAAAAGTAGGGATTTTAACTCAGAATGACTCTGCTGGCCACCCAGCTGCAATTATTTATGATATCTACTTACTATCAATTCCCTATTCAAAACCAAATAATTCATTTCCACCTACTTTAATTTGAATAGGACTGCAATTGTATTTTCAGGATAGGGAGTTTTAGATTTAGATGGTGTTCTCAAAAAAGAAATATCTGTCTGTAATTACCTCCAAACTTCATAAGTTCATATGGAAACCCTGCATTAAAACAATGGAATAACACCTAATTTGGCTGATTAAGTTTCTTCTTAAATATAATCTTACATTAGCAAAATTCACAATATACTAGCCCTCTATGAAAGTAACTTGGAAGAATGTATATAGGCTTTGAAATTTATAGAAGCCAAGGGCTTGAATGAGCATTAGTACTGAAAACTGAGTCTTTGTAGATTGTTAGAAATATTTTCTTATAAAATATAGATGCTTTGCTATTCAATTAGTTTATCCCCTCCAGCTTTAAAAACTCCACAGGACTCTCACTAAAAGTGTACACAAACATTTCCCCAGAGGACTTATGTATATTTATTTATTCATGAGCCCAAGGCAATCAGTGTTTTATGAGCAGAGATAGCAATGGGGTGAGAGGTTGGTGGAGATAAAATTCTTCTGAAGTAGTTCCAGAGAAGCAAGTTCCTAAATGGTGTTCTTTCTTCAGGAAAGTGATTTATCAACACATGAAGGTTTCAGTGAAAATAGTCAACATGCCTTGAGTTAATAGGTTTTGGGTCCCACAATTAACAATACTCTGCATTTTTCAGTGACCTTTTTCCTAGTCACAAGCATGAATATAAACCCCTGTGTAACACAGGTATATAGACCAACCAATAATATAGTTCAAAAGATGTTATACATGCAAACATAAAAATAGAGGTGGCTGGGGAAGCACCAGAGTAAGTAACATAGAATTAGAAAATATGAGGGTTGTATAGAATGTCAGCTGAGTCAGTGACTTTGGAAAGTGGTTATCTATGAAATCCTGCCTGGCTGAAGGCTTGAGCATCCTTAGGGAGCCCCTGACAAAGTACCTAGGTTCCACAGAAACTGCAAAGTGAGTACAAGAACCATAACATATGCTTCCTCTAGAGCAAGAATTTAAATTGGGAAAATGGTTCTAATCTCACATTTAATAAACACTTAGGACTCTGGAAGACCTAGCAGAAGTTGTTTATTTTTGAGTCTATAAAGTTTTTGCATTGATTGCCAGCACTCTCCCCAAACTTTTCTGTATATAATTTCCCGTTCAGTTGAAACTCCTCTAAATTTTTATGAGAAATCCTGATAATCTACATAACCTCTGAAGCTTTTATACCCAACCCCTTTATCATCACTTTTAAAAGTAAGATATATTCATTTTGAATGAATGATCTAATTCCTAGAATTATATAATGGTTTATATATTTTTTTCTATTGGTATCAGTAGTTACCTCTGAATTTTACCTCTATAATTCTCCTTTAATATTAGGATAAGTTTAGTTTTTTCTAAGTATGTTTGTAGCATGGTTCCTTGACTATAAGTTATTTTTATTCCCAATGTTAGTTGTTAATGCTGTTTCCTGAATACAATAAATATCCGTAGATCCTGAAATGTCATGAAGCTCTGGTCCACAGTTATGGTTAGAGACTCAGATTATTCTTCTATATTATTATTGTTGTTTTATATTTCAACAAGTGAGTAAAACCATTATTTGGTTATTAATATAGATGATTTTCTATCCATACATTTTTTCACATTTCCTACAAAAACTTTGCTTGTAATGGCTTAATATGCCGTTTTTTTTTTTTGTTGTTTTTTTTTTAACTTAGACATCCTCTCTCTCTCTTATGAAAACTTCAAGGCAAAATCACAGCACAGCAATTGGAATGAGGACAACAGGGCAAATAAAGTTTTCTAAATACGCATGGGCTTTACTCTGTGGTTGGTCAGACTGTTAAAGAATACACATAATTGTCTAAGCTTATAGGTAGTCTAAGAGAATACTTCAGGCAAGTGTCCTGGTATGCTTAGTGATCAGAATGGGAAGTTAATTATAATTTCTTTCCCAAAGGAAACATTTCTCTGTAATATTTGTTGCTTTCAATATCAATAAACCTTATATTGGAAATCTGGGTGTGTGACTTTAACCACCTAAGGTGGAAGAATAAAAAGTTTGTATTATTGCCTTACATTATGAAGTATAAATGTGAATTAAATTAATATTATAATTAAATAGCCAATGTTTAAAAAATATTAGCTTTATATATGCATCTGTATATAACTACATACACATACACAAATATGTATACACACATGCACAGATTGAAGCAAATTTAAAAGATGTTAAAACCTTTTTTATATTATAGATTGTTCATTTTACAAAAGTAAAGGTACTTTAAAAAGATAGTCTTTATAAACTTATTTAGTCCAAGTAACAAATTATAAAATTAACTATATGTTAAGGCATAAGATTGATATAATGTATGATACTTTCTCTAATGATCATTTTAGATTTCAAATTCTAGATATTCTGCTGTCTTATTAAATAAGCTTCTCTTGCAGGAGCTTTGATTTAGATATTGGTTGAATCACACCTTTATTATGTTGGTTAATTAAAAAACATAATATTATATTGCAGCTGCCTGGGAATAGATTTTATGTGTATATGCTTTGTAAATGTGGAAAGTATTTGTTCACAATTACCTCTTTCGTTATAGCAATATCTTAACTATTTTCCTAACTTAGTTAGCTTAATAGATCTTTAAAAATACATGTTGTTGTCTTATAATACAACTATGGAATTAAAAATAAAAGCTACCACAATCAGTGTATTCACATTGTCTGCAGTGATATTACCCTCACACTGGACACATGATTTGGAGATAAAACTGGTATCTCAGAACATGTGCCAACCTTCATTGAAATCCTCAGTGGCAAAACCAAAGGTGTAGCCAGCACAACTGCATTCCTGGGATCTGGGAGCCTTTTATAAGCTTCAGGTTTGTTTTTTAGGTGCTTACTTCAACATCTTTTTCAGTCATGGTGAACCCTATGAGCTAAACATCTGTGTATAACATGTGAAAGAGTACTCAGGCCCTTTTGGTTCTAAAAGAGCAAATATTTTCCCAAATTTTTATAGTGTTGAAAGTTAAGAAAAAACACAATGATTTCACATATGAAATCATTCTGATGAGCTCTGTTCATATTTACATAGCATATATATGTGTGTATATACACATATTAAATCAAGAGGATGTTTTTATACCCTCTGAGAGAATTATAGGTAGAGACTTAGAGATATTCATGGTTTTATTTTATTATATTAAAATAACCATTTAGAGAACTTTTATAAAATTAATAATGCCTGAAAGAATTGTAAGGGATCCATCTATATTTAAGGATGTAGTGAAAAAGGTAACATCAAAATTGGCTAAAACAAATTATGAGAATCTAGAGGATTTGTCTTCATTTAAGCAACTTCAGGAGCAGTAAGAGGCATGTCTTTGGTGGAATTCCAAATGTCACTTATATCAGATGCTTCATTTTACAGATGAAGAAAATGAGACTTTTGAAAATGAAGTGATTCTAAGAAACATAACTAGCTAGTCCAGGACCAGATCTAGGTCTTCTGATCTCCCTCAAGCTTTTATTTATGGGATGACTACATTAATGATGCCTGTAATTTCTTTGAAAGGCAAACTTGTGCCTATCAGAACTTTATTGTACCTGCACATGCCTCCAAACAAAAGCTCCTAATGAAAACAATGAAATTAAAGTCTTGAGTATGGACTGCATTTCTTAAGGACTGCAAGACCAAATTACTCACCAGAACCCTATTTAATTTTGGAAACCTCAGAATAAGGGTGCAGCAGGTAAGATAAGGGTAGACACTATTTTATTAGACTCTAATTTGAGAGAGAAAGAGGACCTCAGTCCTTAGTCCATTGATAATTATGATTCCATACATGAAAAGAGCTTTTAGAAGCCATAAGAACAAAGATTAGTGCCAGAATATACATATAGATAAGGCTTGCAAAAGGACAATATACACTCAGCAGGTAGAATTTTGGAAGTACAATTTAACAGAATAAATTATCCAAATACTATACACTTAGTAGCTCATAACTTAAAATATATACTTTATTGTCATTTTATGTTTCTGTATGTAATTTAGGGAGTAAAAGCTCTTTTGTGGCCTAGATTGTAACTCATTTTGTAATGACTGACCAAATTAGTAAAATTTTGCATTAAAAATCATATATCGGTCCTATTCCTACTTTTTAAACTGACAAAGGTAAATCTCTCTCCTCCCCTAATTAGATCATTTTTCCAGAGAAATGTTGGGATAAACAATATTTGATAAATTAATGGTTATACAAAGGGTTCTTTATGGTAGTGTGGGGAAATGGTTTATTATTTGAAATAAATAAGTGCTGATAATTTTGATGCTTCAGTAATATAGTGTGTTCATAAGCCAAGAAAACTATCTGGAATATATAGTTTGGGTTTGGGAAAATGCTGTTTTCTTTTGCCTATGAAACAGTCAGGCATTTGCCAACATCTGCCTTATATAATAGAAATTTGTTGCCTCATTCTGGGGGATGGAAATTTGGAAAGATAATCAATATGCTGCCCCTCAAATGTCCTCTCTGTTATCTTGAGAATTAGCCTGGCCTTCTTACTACTCAAACTAAATTGGGAGTATTTACATCAATACCTGTATTTGGGGTTTACATGGTCTTTTGGGAATTGAGGACTTTGCTTATCCTGGGTCACCAGCTTACTTCAGCCTTTTTCCCCCTTAAATATGTTTTTATTGATTTTTTATTCTTGAGAGAGAGAAAGAGAGAAAGAGAAATATCTATGTGAGAAAGAAACATGGATATGTTCCCTCCTGCATGCACCCAACCAGGGATTGAACCTGCAACCTGGGTATGTGCCCTGACCGAGAATCAAACCAGTGACCTTTTGGTACACTGGACTATGCTCAACCAACTGAGCCAGACCTGCCAGGCCTTGGTTTTTATTTATTTTTAATGTGATTTTATCCCACTATAAAATATGATTCTAGTTGATGGTACAACCTAGATGCTGCTGAAATTTTTCCCAGGTATTTTTTGTTACCGGGAAAACGTATCCCTATTGCTGTTCACACACTTTAATTATGATGTTAAATTAAAAAAAAAGAATTAAAATTGGATTATAAAATAAGTGGAAGATATCAGGATCACATGATACTGCCACAGAGAGGCTGTATTTGAAGTTTTCAATGCAACAGATTGCCTTGATTTTATTTAGATATCGCCTAAAGCATCAGAATACAGGAAGGAATTAGTTAATTCTGCCCATAATGACTAGTGGCCCCTTCCAGAAAATGTTGCATTTGGATAATATTTAGAAAATGTGGATAGATTGTGTAGTGAATTGGATTACAAGTTACTAAAATCACTGAAAAAGCAGATATATGTATGTGAAAACTTTTCCTCCTTTCATTCATCTTTGATAGTGAGGCAGTTTTAATACCAAAAGTGGGTGAGAATGGCAAAATTAGTCACCTTCTTTGGGAGTGCCCTTCACCTGAATGTGGTGCTGAAGTTGTTATACCCAGCCACTTTAACAGACATTATTGTGACAAACGTTGTCTGACCTACTGCTTCAACAAACCAGAAGACAAGTAATTGCATATGGATTAACAAACGACATAAACAACAAAAACAGCAGAGCTGTCATCCATTTCGGATCAATCAGATATTGGACACTTTACATAACACATCCCATTTAATTCTCATATGGACCTCGTTGAAAAGATATCATCTTCATTTATAAAGAAAACGAGGGCTCAATGAATTGAAGAAACCTTCTCCATGACATCCAAGAGAGTGATCATATAATTTCTCATTCAGAGACACGTTTTTGAGTATGAAAGGCATAATTATGCCTGGGCAATGGGAATAAAGAGGAATTTCCTTAGACAAACCAGGATACAAAGTTATCCACTCAGTATGTATTTGATCAATTGGGTTCCAACTCTCTGGAGCAGGGGTCCTCAAACTACGGCCAGCGGGCCACATGCCACCTGCCAAAAACATTTATCTGGCACGCTGGGTGTTTTTGCCACCGCTGCCTGTTGCTTAACAGCCCACTCGTCCCTGGGCCGCAGTGCGCATGTGTGGAATGTGAGCCGCACTCTCCAACTTCCCTCCTTCTCTCTGTCTCTCCACTCCTCCTCTCAGTCTCGGGTGTGATCCGATGAGTCACGAGCTTGCCTGTGCAGAGCCTGCTGCTGCCTGAGGACAGAGGTAAGAACAAGTTAGGATTTTTTTTTTTTTGAAGTTAGGAGGTCTATTTTTTTATTTTATTTTGCAGTTAGTAGGGCCTTTTTTTTGAAGTTAAGAGAGCCTTTTTTTTTTTTGAAGTTAGGAGAGCCTTTTTCCAGAATGAAACATCTGAAATCTCCAACCAGATCTAGACTAACTGATGCACACTTGCATCACTTGTTATGACTAGCAGTGACAAATATGGAACCGGACATTGACCATCTCATTAGCCAAAAGCAGACCCATAGTTCCCATTGAAATACTGGTAAGTTTGTTGATTTAACTTTACTTGTTCTTCATTTTAAATATTGTATTTGTTCCCATTTTGTTTTTTTACTTCAAAATAAGATATGTGCAGTGTGCATAGGAATTTGTTCATAGTTTTTTTTAAAACTATAGTCCAGCCCTCCAACCGTCTGAGGGACAGTGAACTGGCCCCCTGTTTAAAAAGTTTGAGGACCTCTGCTCTGGAGCAATGCTGTAGCCACTTTTGATAAAGAGGAGTAGTTGATTAGCTGAGGAAAATAGAGAGGAAGGAAAGAGGTTGGTTTTTTAGTGACCATATTGATACACCCTGTCTCCAACCTTCATGTTAAATAGATAATAAATATCCTTACTATTTAAATATTTTATTTGGTATTCTGTAACTTAATGTTGACTATACTTAAACACAAGGAAATGCAGTAAATTATACAAGCAATAGCAATAATGTGTGATGTTTGGTAGGATAAGAGGAGTGCAGGACACTTTGAGAGATCACTTAAAACCACCTGATATAATCTTGAGCTGGTGTGTGTGTGTGTGTGTGCGTGTGTGTGTGTGTGTGTGTGTGTGTGTGGTAAATAAGAGATTCCCTGAGGAATAACATAAAATAGAAAATTGGACATTGAATTGAATTCTGTTTACCTATATTATTATATTTAGAAAACAATAAGTTTTCCCTTCCAAGAACATTTGGCCTCAGTGATTCACAAGTGCTTTGCTTTGCAATTTACTTGTCTTGAAATACAAGTAATCTCAGACTGAGTTGCAAGGCTCAAAGTGATTCAACTTGCAAAAGCACCTGAACATTTTGCTTTTATTTCCATTATGTTTTCACTTTCAATAGTTTGTCTCAACTTTTTTTCCAAGCTTGATGGTGTGAAGTGTTTTTATGCTGGTTATTTTTTTGCTTCTATTTTTCCTTCATAAAATCTCCAGCTTTTTTGGGTGACTCTTAGTTGAGCTAGAGTTTTAAAAAAGGAAGACCTCTGAATTCAGGAGTGATTTGTTAAAAAGAGGAAATGTACTGAGCAATTCAGAATTATACAAAAAATGCCAATTCTAGGTAGATCATCTGTTCCAAGAAACCAGTCCTCAGACATTTCAAGCACACTTTCTTTCCAGCCTTAATTGCCTCAGGATGAGGCAATCCTATCTGTTTGTTCAGAACCATTAATAACCTACTTCACCTGATTGCAGCAAGTGTGTCTTTTTCCTTCAAATTTGTCAAATGGTAAGTGGAAGGACTTTATGCATTGCTAAACAACAAAATTGACCAAATGTATCAGTAGATCTCAGCAAAAGGCAATTTTTTTATTTCATCTTCCACCTAATTTGACAACTAATGGTTTTTGAAAATCCAGCACACTTGCTAGATTTTGATTAGATCAAGTATAATCTGCTTCTGCTTTGTTTTGGAGAATTTTTCTCTGGGTACATTATTCCCATGTTTTTGTGATTCAATACAGATTAACAAATTGCCATCTTTTTGTCTTATGAAGATGATATTCTGCTCATCGTTTATTCTTGAATTCTTACTATTATTATTATTTAATGTGTGTGACTTTGAACAAATCACATAACCTCTCTGTGCTTCAGATTTATTATTATTTGTGAAATCACAATGAGGAAGCTAATTAGATGATTGTATATATTTTCTGGGCATTTAGCTTTAGAAATCATGAGGTTTGAAAAAATTCTGGAATTAGCAAACGTACAATCACTCTATGCACTTTGTTTTCCAGCCATTCCTAGAGCATTTCCTTCAAGGGTGGAAGGCATAATACTATGGTTCTCAGCCCCAGCATTTTCTGTAGTTGATGTTCATTTTACATTGATTTTAAAAACAACTTAAAAGGGAAAAGCAAATACAAAACAATTACAGTTGTTTTTTAATGTGGAGAAAATGGTGTGCTTTGTGATGATGGTGTGGGGGTGTAGGGATGAGGTTTGTGGGCTGATGGAATGCATAGAAGTACAGGTGTTACTGGTGGATGAAACACTCTTGTCATTTGGGAGAGTGAGGTTCTCTGATTGCTGCTGAAAGAAACATTTTTAGAAATTTCCATGGGAGGTTGGAATGTGGAAGAAGGCCTTATCTGGGTAAAGTTATATCTTTTGGGCTTCAAAGTCCCCTTCTCCTTAAGCTAGTCCTGGAAAAGGTGTAGTTGGGACTTTAGTAGGGTCAGAAACAAGGCCAATATCCAGAGCTTCTGTTTCATATTACAGTAGGGTGTAATTTAGCATTTGAGCCTGATTAAAGTCCATTAATTCATGTGTGGAGCAGTGGAGCCATGTCGGGTACAGGGGAGGGTTCCCCTGTAGCAGGAGTTCTAAAAGGGCCCAGCTAAGAGCGAGTGGCTTCTTTGTCTAGAAGTTTATATATTTAGATTCCACACACATAGTGGCCCCACCCATCCTGGACAATGATTTGCTTTCAGGTGTGATTGATGGGCAAGCATGATAGGCATCTTTTCATCTCACTCAGACCTTATTGGGCATGCATCTAAATTCCTTTATCCAGTCCCTTCTCCCTTGGATGAGCGGGGAACAGACTTGGACATTGTTAAATGTAGCTTTTCGGCAAAGCTGTGTAAATGGCATGTCTATTTTAGTCTTCCCTTTCACTCCTTTTCTGTTAGATAACAATAAGGTTATTACAACAGTATCAAATGGGCACTTCTCTCATTATGCTTTGTATTTGTGATACACAGCTTTGTGTCCCTCCACTGCTCCATACTTGGAGATTTAATAACTGGGCCTCTTATCCTCTTTGCAGAGGATAGGGTTTCAGTTAATTTTTAAATTAAACCATAGAAACATAAAGATCTGGTCTTTGTAAAGGAAAAGGAAGTTTCTATCTGACACAAACCATGCATAGTTTAATGGCAAAACGAAAGCAAAAACACAAAGTTAGAAAGCATAGTGTAGAAACATGAGTTTATGCCACGGAAGAACAGGGAAGCCCATAAAGTGTGATCGTTCAGTAGCAAAGAAGAATTTAGATGTTTCAAAAAGGAATCTTGAGTGGTTTACAAGACTCTAAAACTAATACTAGAATTTCACTTTAAATATGTATTAAAGACAGGAAAATTACTGAAAAATCATTTGGGTTCTTTATTTTAGGAGTAAAAATGTGTATGGAAAAAGGCTGAAGTTTTCCAAGTTGATATGATCTTTCCTGGTTTGCAAAGCTCTTTTTGATCTATTTCTGCTCTAAGACTTGCTGACTTGTGACCATGTGCATGTTATAAGCCACTCTTTTTGCCTCAGTTTTTTAAATTCGTAAACTAGGGAAAATAATAATACCTACCTTACAAAGGTCTTTGTAAGAGTGAGATGAAATTATAACTGAAATATGCTTTTAAAATAGTATAATAATAAGTACTCATTTAAAGTAGCTATTATTAATAATGCTAATGATACGATTATAATTAACCCAGTTATTAATTAACTGGAAAGGAACAAAGGGAAGGTTAGATAATATAGGCATGCCAGAAGCTGTAATATAGATGCATGCCCAGTAAAGTCTAGGTGATGTGGAGAGAGTGTTTGTCAGTCATATCTGGGAATAGGCTATTGGTCAGAGTAGGCATATAAGCATGGCCACTGCAAGCAGGGGAAGATTTGATATTTAAGCTCCTAAACAAAGGGGTACTCTCTCTTGCCTCTCTTGCTTGTCCACTCTCCTGGATCTCTTGTTGTAGGGCCATACTCCCCTGCATTCGCTTACATGGCCCACAGCCATGTGGACCCCAAACACAATGAATAATGAACTGGAATTAGTCTGATGCTATGCTAGACTTAGCTCCACCATGGAACAGAAACTCTGGACACTGGCTTTGCTTTTATCTCTGCTGAATCCCCAGCTACACCTTTTCCAGGACTGGTTTAAAGAAAATGGAACTTTGGAAACCAAGGGATATAATTCCATGCAAATAAAGCTGTCTATGACATCTCATCCTCCGGTGGGGCCTCTGGAAATTCTTATTCCAGTGGCACCCCAAGAACTCCACTTCCACTACCACCGGAGAAATTCTACCCACTCAATTCTCTGATAATACTATCCTCCTCCTCCTCTACCCCCACCTCTTCCTCCTCCTCTTCATTGAAAATGTTTTGCAACCATAGACATTGGATCCAGATTGCTTGGCTTTGAATCCTGACTCCATTGCTTGCTACCTTGGATCTTTGGTCAAGTTACTTAAGTCTCCAGGTTTTTGTTTCCTCACTTGTAAAATGGGAAAAATAGTATTTCCTTCATAGTGTTATTGTAAATATGAAATGCATCAAGATATATAAAGGGTTTACAACTGTGCTTGGCTCATGGAGCATTGTCATTATGATTATTATTTTTCTGATTTCATTTTATCTCACTCTGCCCGTCAGTCACACTGACTCGTGCTCTGTTTCTTAAATACAGGTTCTCTGTTTCTTTTGCTGCATCTTATGCTGCTTCTTATGCTTTAGGATTTTTGCCCTTGAATCATCTCTTCAGCCATGCGTTCCCTGCCCACTCTGTCTGTCTTGCTCTCCACCCACAGTATTCTCCAGGCCAGTTCCTGTCTCAGTTTTGTCCCAGAGTTTTCTATCTGACATTATCTTTGCTACCCTGATTATTATCTGACTCCCCACACTCTTACAAAATATAAACTACATGCCTTAATTGCTCTTTGTCCCAGGGCCTGCAACAACAGATAGTAAGCATTTAAAAATCATTGTCAAATGAATGGGCACAGTTGTGATTGAAAGGGCGAAGGCTACGCCCTCCACCTTCCCCCAGGGTAAGGGCTATGTCCTCCATCTTACCTTGGCCACGTGTTGGGCAAGGAGCTTCTTCACGGAAGTCTAAGACTCTGCTAGCCACACCCAGGAACGGGACATCGACTTGTGCCTGGCCAATCGGCAAAGCACAGTCCTTTCTCCTCCCTTACTCCAACCCCCCCCCTATATAACTGATCTCGGGGAGGGGTTTGCTCTCTCTTGGCCACTTGGCTAGCCGATGTGTCGGTGAGTCTGGTGGATGGAGAGCTCAAGTTAACTTGAATACAGATTCTTATGCTTTTACATCGAATTGGCTCCCTGATGTGGTTTCTTGGGAATCTTGTAATCTGGGCACAACAGTGATAGCATCTGAAGTGACCTAGAAATTGGTAAGGACCACTTTCTGTCCTTAAAGACAGTCTAGAATAGGGGTCTCAAAATGTAATTCATGAGGGTGATATAATGTTGAGTCCAATCTTTGTTCAAACAAGGATACTTTGAGAATAAAAGGGGATCCTGTTAGTAATCATGTTAAGACAGTAAGCAGACACTGGAATGGTCCAGGGTAAACCTTATCCATAAACTATCTGCATTATAATTACAGGTAAGGATGATTCATTAAAATGCAGACTCCTGGGACTCACCCCAGCTCCACAGCATCAGAATCTTTGGTAAAGGGGCCTTGGCATCTATATTTTAGGAAGAGACCCAGGTGATTCTGAAATCTGCCCAACATGCCAGAGTTTGAGAACTACTGGAGCTGAGGATTAGAGAGTTTTGTCCTCAATCTAGGAAGCATCACTAATGGTGTTAAATAATTATTAATACTGTGGTGTGAGAGCTGCAGTGGTGAGATTGCTGTGTGCAGGAGCCAAGAGCTCATTAACACTTGTATAGGAACCTCTGCCTGTTCTTGAGAGTTAATTTCTTGGCAAACAATGAGAGTCTTCATGAAGTACTTCTGCAGAGTAAAGACAAATTTGGGGTAATGCAGTGCAAATTGTAGGAAGTGAGTACATTAGCACAGTAGAGATTTAATATGTTTGCAAAAAATATTTAATATGTTGGCAAAAAGATGTAATTTTTTTGGAAAAAAAGGTGAATTCTAGTAACAAATAAAGGCTAAACACTTAGAGTTGAACCCCTTCTTTTTAAAACTCAGTTTTTTGAGAGTGTGTTGGAGTTTGTAGATCAGACTAAAACTGTAAAATATAAATTTTTGCCACATGTATGTTAGTGTTGGTGGCATGGGGGATATTTTCTGATTATGGGAATAAAAGTAAACCTATACCACCCTCTGACTTTAAAAAAAATTATGTTTTTATTGATTTTTTTTTAGAGAGAGAGAGGAAGAGAGGGGAGATAGATAGATAGATAGATAGATAGATAGATAGAGAAACATTGATCAGCTGCCTTCAGCTCATTCCCCAAGTGGGGATTGAACCACCACCTGGGTATGTGCTCTGACCAGGAATTGAACCAGTGACCTTTCAGTGCATGGGATGATGCTCAACCAACTGAGCCATGCTGACCAGGCCCCTCTGACTTTTTATTTCTCACTTCTATCAAGAATTCTCCTACTTGTCCATTTCATCTCCCTAAAGTAGAAATGAACTACTGATAGCCCTTTTGGGTTTTCCTCATGCCATCATTAACCTTATCTCTTTCCTATCCTTTTCTAACATCTTTAAATTAATTCCTCTTGCCGAAACCGGTTTGGCTCAGTGAATAGAGCGTTGGCCTGCGGACTGAAAGGTCCCAGGTTCGATTCCGGTCAAGGGCATGTACCTGGGTTGCGGGCATATCCCCAGTGGGAGATGTGCAGGAGGCAGCTGGTCAATGTTTCTCTCTCATCATGTTTCTAACTCTCTATCTCTCTCCCTTCCTCTCTGTAAAAAATCAATAAAATATATTTAAAAAAAAATTAATTCCTCTTTTGCACATCCCTCATGCAGAAAGATAATGTATGAATTTATATCTTCACAACTTAAAGCCCCACAAACTTGTTGATTTCAACAGTAAGTCTTCATTCAAACTCCAATCTTTGTTAAATAGCTTATTAATGCTTTAAACAAAACTATTAAATCATAAAGATGCCATTTTATAAAGAGAGATATTTAAGAGATATAGAGATGTCATTTACATACCTTGGTTTACTATCATTTCCCATGAAGGAAAACAAAATAGAAGAATAAAATGTTCTTGTGAGGTCTTTATTTAACATAATACGAACAATAAAAATTCATCTACAGACATGTTAAAACAAAATTGGAAAGTGCATCTTCCTCTTTGGTTACCTTCAATTTGTATAATTTATTTCTCACTATGTAAACCTAATCATGAGGTTTGGCAACCACTCCAAGAATCTGAATTTTAAAGGTAAAAGTAAGAGGTTGTAGACAGCTATTTCTAATGCCAGGAATAAGAATACTGTGTATGGAGTTTATAGAAATGGTTCTCATAATTACTTATATGACAATATAAGTAATAAACAAAAAACCAAAACCAGTATCATTGGAAATTGGGTATCTGTGACTTTACAATTTTTTGGCTTATAGCCAGCCTTTCACTGCAGACTGACTACTTTGGGTAGCAGTTGGAAACTTCTTTCCCAGGTTTTCCAGTTGATGCAGTTTTTTTAAAAAATATATTTTTATTGATTTCAGAGAAGAAGGGGGAGAGAGAGATAGAGATAGATAGAAACATCAATGATGAGAGAGAATCATTGATCGGCTGCCTCTTGCACGCCCCTTAATGGGGATCGAGCCCGCAACCCTGACATGTGCCCTTGAGTGGAATCGACCTTGACTCTTCAGTCCCCAGGCCGACGCACTATCCACTGAGCCAAATCAGCTAGGGTAGTTGATGCAGTTTTAATCAGCAGGAGGGTGACCTTATTCAGAACACCTAACAATCCCTGATCAACACAGATTTCTGCCTCTTCAGCTCACCAAGAAAGATTGTTTCTCTGAAATCTCTTCTAGAGACATGGAGCTATGTTAATTACTTCCAACATTAGCTGAGTATTTAAAATGTTACATCCTATATAATAAAGAGCTAATATGCTAATTAGACCAAACAGCAGAACGACTGTCTGGACAACTGTCTGGACGACCTTCCAGATGAAGCCGGGGCTGTGAGGGGCTCTGAGGGGCTGCGAGGGCCCGCTGGGGCTGTGAGGACTGAGCCCCTTACACAAATTTTGTGCATCGGGCCTCTAGTATTACAATATTTAATGAGCCATGTCTCAGGGCCTCCTCCATCCAAATAAATAAGCATCAACACACTAAGATAACCCATAAACATAGCATTTGTCAAAACCATTCCTTAAATAGAAAATAAACTAATGTTTTTTTAGTGAAACAGTCTTCTAAATGGTAGACATGTTTGTTCTGGAATCAATGTCTTCAATCTAATAGAATCTAGTTTGCAGAGCCAAGTTTTGTTGAAATGGAGCTTCTATTTAAGAGAATTGCAATATATATCTCTCTTTGCCACCTTTGAATTTATTGCAGTTTAACTGTAATTGACTTTAGGTGTTAGTCTTGGGATTGTGGTCTGGGTGTGTTGGAAGTATAAATTTGCCATAATTCAAAAGGCACACCTGAGACTGCTGGAGGCCTCTGGTTGTCATCTTTTGGAAACTAGAGCAGAAAAATGCACATTTAGTAAAATCAGATTGAGCACCATTTCTTTTTATAATCCTTGTGGATATAACTAAAATTATTTCTTTGCATAGGTTTTTCTCTTAGATATAATCTGTAGTTTAATTTTCAGTGTGACATTAAATTATATTTTAACCAATAATTTTTCATTCATGGTATATATTTCCATGAACTTTTAAACCAGAATAGGGTGTTAAGCTTAAGATTTTGTCTTGGTTCCAGCTTAATTATAAATCACCTTGTACAAAATTTCTCTCATATTCAGAATTTTAATTTCTCCTTTCTTTTTTTTAAAAAAATATGTTTTTATTGATTTCAGAGAGAGGAAAGGAGAGAGAGAAAGGGAGAGAGAGAGAGAGAGATTAATGATGAGAGAAAATCATTGATTAGCTGCCTCTTGCACACCCCCCTATTGGGGATCAAGCCTGCAGCTCGGGCATATGCCCTGACAGGGAATCGAACTATGACCTATATTTTCTCCTTTCAACTCACTTTTCTTTCTAAAAAAAATGGACAGAAATCATTTCAAAGTTTTATGGTTTAAATTTCAAGGCAATGTAAAAATACCAGACATTACATCTAGTATATTTATAGTTGAATATACAAAAGGAATATCATATTTGCTTGATACATATATTGATAATTTTGTTATTCAAATGGTATATTTAGGCTGGAATTAATTCCTAAAATATCTTTCAATTTTTCTAACCTACCTAGAGAAAAAATCCATAGAGAATAACTTTTTATAAATCCCAATCCTGGTTGGCTATTTCTACTTTGAAAGAAGTATAACAAAATCCTCTATAATAATAAAAGTGCAATATGCAAATCAACCAAATGGCCAAATAGCAGAACAACCATCCGGACAACCACGCTATGAGACGCACTAGCACCAGGCCAGCCAAGGCAAGTGCAATGCGATTGGTCAGGGAGCCCTGCCACTGCCCCACAATCACCCCGTAGAGGGAGACCCAGGCCACCGGCCAGCAGGGCAATCAATTGGGGAGACTCTGCGATTGCCCCAAAGAGGGAGGCTTAGGCCACCCTCTGTGGGGTGATTGATCACAGGGTTCCCTGACTGCATGAGGGCAGAGGCTGGGCTGAGGGACCCCCACCCCCCACACCGAGTGCACGAATTTCATGCATCAGGCCTCTAGTCTACACTAATAAAAGAGAAACATGGTAATTAGCGTACGACCACTACCCTTCCCATTGGCTAATCAGCATATCCTTATGCAAATTAACTGTCAGCCAAGATGGCGGCCAGCAGCCAGGCAGCTGGAAGCGAACATGAGGCTTGCTTGCTCCAGTGACTGCGGACTCCAACGTTCCCCGCCTGACTTACCGGCCTCTGAGCTGCAACTCTAAGAAACTTTGTAACAAATATAGAAGCTAAACAAAACCCCAGAAATCAGCTTTCAGCCAGCCGGGATCTCAGAGCTGGAGTTATACATTGTTTTGATTATAGAACGCAATCAGCTGCAGAAGCCTCAGAGCTAGAGCCAGAGCTAAAGCTGGCCCAGAATAAAAAAGAAAAAAACAAGAAAAAAAGGAGCAGTTGGGAGCTTCAGTCAACAACCGCCAGCCTGAAAGCAGCCCTCAGCTCCTCACCCAGGCTGGCCAGGCACCCCAGTGGGGACCCCCACCCTGAAGGATGTGTGACCAGCTGCAAACAGCCATCATCCCCTCATCCAGGCTGGCCAGGCACCCCAGTGGGGACCCCCACCCTGATCCAGGACACCCTTCAGGGCAAACCAGCCGGGACCCAGGCCTCTATCCTATATAGTAAAAGGGTAATATGCCTCCCAGCACCGGGATCAGTGGAGCTTCGAGGCCTCCTGACACAGGATCAGCGTGACAGGGGGCAGCGCCCAAACCCCCTGATCGCCTTGCAGCTCTGTGTGTGACAGGGTGTGGCGCCCCAACCCCCCCCCCCCCCCACACACACACACAGGCCCTGCTCTGTGTGTGACAGGGTAGAGCCATAACCTCCCCATTGGCCCTGCCCTGAGTGTGAGAGTGGCGGCGCCCCAACCCCCTGATCGGCCCTGCTCTGTGGGTGATAGAGGGTGGTGCCCCAACCCCCTGATCCTCCCTGCTCTGTGTGTGACAGGGGGAGGTGCCCTAACTCTCCTATCAGCCCTACTCTGTGCGTGACAGGGGGGAGCTCCCCAACCCCCTGATGGGTCCTGCTCTGTGCATGACAGGGTATGGAGCCCCAACCCCCCTGATGGGCCCTGCTTTTTGTGTGACAGGGGGCAGCGCCCCAACCCCCTGATTGGCCTTGCTCTGTGCATGACAGGGTACGGAGCCCCAACCCCCCTGATGGGCCCTGCTCTGTGCATGACAGGGGGCAGCACCCCAACCCCCTGATTGGCCCTGCTCTGTGCGTGACAGGGGGTGGCGCTGCAACCTCCCCATCGACCCTGCCTTGAGTGTGACGGGGGCAGTGCCCCAACCCACCAATCGGCCCTACCCTGAGCGTGACTGAGGGTGGCATCACAACCTCCCAATCTGCCCTGCTCTGTGCATGACAGGGGGCGGTGCCCCAACTCCCCAATCAGCCCTGCTCTGAGCCTGACCAGGGGCTGCACCTAGGGATTGGGCCTGCCCTCTGCCACCCAGGAGCAGGCCTAAGCCAGCAGGTCGTTATCTCCTGAGGGGTCCCAGACTGCGAGAGGGTACAGGCCGGGCTGAGGGCCCCCTCCCCGAGTGCACAAATTTTTGTGCACCGGGCCTCTAGTATATAATAAAAGCCTAATATGCTAAGTGTCCAGATGTCCAGTCGTCCATTCAACCAATCAAAGCATAGTATGTTAATGATATGCTAAGGCCACTCAACTGCTCACTATGATGTGCACTGACCACCAGGGGGCAGACAGTCAACCAATCAACCAGTTGCTATGATGTGCACTGACCACCAGGGAGCAGATGCTCCAACTGGTAGGTTAGCTTGCTGACATGCCCTGGAGCCCTCCCACAGTCCCTCCCTGGCTGGCCAACCTCCTGCATCCCTCCCTGGCCCCGATTGTGCACTGGTGGGGTCCCTTGGTCTGGCCTGCGCCCTCTCGCAATCTGGGCTGAGGGCCTCCCTCCCTGAGTGCATAAATTTCGTGCACTGGTCCTCTAGTAGAATACTAAATAGGACAGTAATTTAATACTCACTTCATAAGAATTCTAAATTCTTCAGGTTTTATGTTCAACATATATTTCTTTAAGTAGGATAAATCATGACATGTTGGTTTTTGCATCTAATGTACATTTTGACTCACTTTTCTTAGAATTTAAAAACATATGGTCTTTGAAATAATTTATTTTCCACTAATGTTTACACAATTTCCATATTTACACTGATTTCACATGGTCAATCAATTAAAAAAATTCAGAGTTATGCATTATAATCATCTAATTATTCAAACTTTTATAAATAAAGTTTAAAAGCTATATTGAAAATAGTGTGATGATAGAAATAATGAGAACCTCAGAAAATAATGTCAATACATTATATATTTGAAAGAATGGAGGTGAGCCCGGCGAGTGTGGTGCTTATATTCTTTCTGATTGGTGTTTTGGGATTTGTAGGATATTTCCAGAAGTGGGATCACTGGGTCATATGGCAGATCCATCTTTAATTTTTTGAGAAATTTCCATGATGTTTTCCAAAGTGGCTGCAGCATACTAAGGTACACTTTTCTCCATATCCTCACCGGTACTTGCTTTTTATTTATTTATTGAAGATAGCTATTTTGGCAGGTGGGAGGTGACACTTCATTGTTGTTTTAATTTGCATTTGCAGAAGCTTTTTATTTTTATGCAGTTCCATTTGTTAATTTTTCCTTCATTTCATTTTTTGCTTGTAGCTGTCCAATTTTCCCAACATCATTTATTGAAGAGACTATCTTCACTCCACTGTACACTTTTACCTCCTTTGTCAAATATTAATCATAAAAATTGGCCATATTGGCATAGGTATCTGCTCTGTTCCACTTGTCTATGTGCCTGTTCTTGTGCCAGTACCAGGCTGTTTTGATTACAGTGGCTTTGTAGTATAGTTTGATATACTGTATTGTGATCTCTCCAACTTTGTTCTTCAGTTTTAAGATTGCTGTAGCTATTCAGGGTCTTAGGTTCCATATAAATTTTTGGAATATTTGTTCCATATCTGAGAAATATGTCATTAGTATTTTAATAGGGATTGTGTTGAAGGTTACTTTATTTTAAATTTTATTTTGTTTTTATTGTCTAAAGTTTTACACGTCTCCTTTTTCCCCAATTGACCCAACCCCGCCCCAGCCATTCCCACCCTGATCAAGCCCCAACCACCCCAGTGTCTGTGTCCATTGCTAATGCTAATAAGCATGCATACAAGTCCTTTGGTTGCTCTCTAACCCCCCATCCTTTACCATTTGTCTCTGGATCTATTCCTGTTCATCAAATTATGTTGATAATTATACCCTGCATATGAGTGAGATCATGTGATATTTATCTTTCTCCCACTGGCTTATTTTGCTTAGCATAACGCTCTCCAGTTCCATCCATGCTGTTGCAAATGGTAAAAGTTTCTTCTTTTTTATAGCGGCATAATATTCCATTGTGTAGAAATACCATAGTTTTATTTTTAATTTCTTTATTGATTAAGGTATTATATATATGTCCTTAACCCCCCATAGCCCCAACCCCTACTCATGCCCTCACCCCTCTGTTGTCTGTGTCCATTGGTTAAGCTTATATGGGTACAAAAAAGTCCTTTGGTTGATCTCTCCCCCACCCTCCTCTAACTTCCCTCTGAGGTTTGAGCATCTGATAGATGCTTCTCTGTCTCTGGATCTGTTTCTTGTTCATCAGTTTATGTTGTTCATTATATTCCATAAATGAGTGAGATCACATGATATTTATATTTCTCTAACTGGCATATTTCACTTAGCATAATGCTCTCCAGTTCCATCCATGCTGTTGCAAAGGTAAGAATTCCTTCTTTTTTACAGCAGTGTAGTATTCCATTGTGTAGATGTACCACACTATTCTAATCCACTCATCTAGTGATGGGCACTTACGCTGTTTCCAAATCTTAGCTACGGTGAATTGTGCCACTATGAACATAGAGGTGCATATATCTTTTCTGGTTGGTGTTTCTAGTTTCTTGGGATATATTCCTAGAAGTGGGATCAGTGGGTCAAATGGGAGTTCCATTTTTAGTTTTTTGAGGAAACTCCATACTGTTCTCTACGGTGGCTGCACCAGTTTGCATTCCCACCAGGAGTGCACAAGGGTTCCTTTTTCATCGCATCCTCACCAGCACTTGTCGTTCGTTGGTTTGTTGATGATAGCTCTTCTGACAGGTGTGAGTTGGTACCGCATTGGCACTTTGATTTGCATCTCTCAAATAATTACTGACAAGTTTGAGCAAGTTTTCATATGTATTTTGACCTTCCTTCTGTCTTCTTTTGAAAAGTATCTATTTAGGTCAATTGCCCATTTTTTGATTGGATTGTTTATCTTCCTTTAGTTAAGTTGTATGAGTTCCCTGTAAATGTTGGAGATTGAACCCTTATCAGAGATAACATTAGCAAATATGTTCTCCCATGCAGTGGGCTCTCTCATTGTTTTGCTGATGGTTTATTTTGCTGTGCAAAAGTTTTTTATTTTGTTGTAGTCTCATTTGTTTATTTTCTCTCTAGTTTCCATTGCCCTAGGAGCTGTATCAGTGAAGAAATTGCTTCAGCATATGTCTGAGATTTTACTGCCTGTGGATTCCTCTAGTATTTTAATGGTTTCCCATCTCACGTTTAAGTCCTTTATCCATTTTGAGTTTATTTTTGTGTATGGTGTAAGTTGGTGGTCTAGTTTCATTTTTTTTTTTTTTTTGCATGGATCTGTCCAATTTTCCCAACACCATTTATTGAAGAGTATGTCTTGACTCTATTGTATGTTCATGCCTCCTTTGTCAAATATTAATTAAGCATAGTGGTTTGGGTTGATTTCTGGGTTCTCTATTCTATTCCATTGATCTATATGTCTGTTCTTGTGCCAGTACCAGGCTGTTTTGAGAATGGTGGCATTGTAGTACAGCTTGATATCTAGTATTGAGATCCCACCTACTTTGTTCTTCTTTCTCAGGATTGCTGCAGCTATTTGGGGTCTTTTTTTATTCCAGATGAATTTTTGGAAAGTTCATTCTTGGTCTGTGAAATATACCGTTGGTATTTTAATGAGGAGTGCATTGAATCTATAGATTGCTTTGGGTAGTATGGACATTTTAATGATGTTGATTCTACCAATCCATGAACATGGTATGTTCTTCCATCTGTTCGTCTTCCTCTATCTCTTTTTTCAATGTTCTGTAGTTTTCTGCATACAGGTCTTTTACCTCCTTAGTTAAGTTTATTCATAGGAATATTAATTTTTTTGGTGCAATGGTAAATGGAATTGTTTTTTAGTCTCTCTTTCTGTAAGTTCACTATTAGAGTATAGAAATGCCATAGATTTCTTGTTGTTAATTTTGTATCCTGCTACATTGCCGAATTCATTTGTTAAATCTAATAATTTTTTGATGGAGTCTTTAGGGTTTTCTAGGTACAGTATCATGTCATCTGCAAATAAGGACAGTTTTACTTCTTCTTTTCCAATTCGGATGCCTTTTATTTCTTCTTCTTGTCTGATCGCAATGGCTAGTACTTCAAGTAGTATGTCGAACAGGAGTGGTGAGAGTGGGCATCCCTGTCTTGTTCTTAGGGGAAATAGTTTTAGTTTTTGCCCACTGAGTATGATGTTGGCTGTTGGTTTTTCATATATGGCTTTTATTATATTGAGGTATGATCTTTCTATTCACACCTTGCTGAGAGTTTTTATCAAAAATGGTTGTTGGATTCTGTCAAATGCTTTTTCTGTGTCAATTGATATGACTATGTGATTTTTATCTCTCAATTTGTTTGATGTGATGTCACTTTTATTGATTTGCAGATATTGTACCATCCTTACACCCCCAGGATAAATCCTACTTGATCATGGTGTATGATCTTTCTAATGTACTGCTGGATCCAATTTGCTAGAATTTTGTTGATGATTTTGGCATGTATGTTCATGAGGAGTATTGGCCTGTAATTCTTTTTCATTGTGTTGTCTTTATCTGGTTTTGGTATTAGGGTGATGCTGGCTTCATAGAAAGAGCTTGGAAGTGTTCCTTCCTCTTGAATATTTTTGAATAGTCTGAGGAGGATGGGTTTTAATTCTTCCTTGGATGTTTGGTAAAACTTCCCTGTGAAGCTGTATGGCCCCAGGCTTTTGTTATCTGGAATGTTTTTGATGACTGTTTCAATTTCTTCCATAGTAATCGACCTATTCAAATTTTTAGATTCTTCCTGATTGAGTTTTGGTAGGTTGTATTTTTCTAGGAATATGTACATTTTCTCCAGGTTGTCTAGTTTATTGGAACAGAGTTGTTCATAGTATTTTTTAACAATCTTTTGTATTTCTGTGGGGCCTGTTGTTATTTCATTTCTTTCATTTCTGATTTTGTTTATTTGGGTCCTCTCTCTTTGCTTCTTGGTGAGCCTGGCTAAAGGTTCATCAATCTTGTTTATCCTTTCAAAGTACCAGCTCTTTCCCTAACTGGTTTGGCTCAGTGGATAGAGCGCCAGCCCATGGACTAAAGGGTCCCAGGTTTGATTCTGGTCAAGGGCATATTCCTTGGATGCCGGCCCATACCCAGTAGGGGGTGTGCAGGAGGCAGCTGATCGATGTTTCTCTCTCATCGATGTTTCTAACTCTCTATTCCTCTCCCTTCCTCTCTGTAAAAAATCAATAAAAATATATAAAAAACAAACAAACCATCTCTTGGTTTCATTGATCGTCTGTATTTTTTTTTTTTTGGTCTCTATGTCATTTATTTCTGCTTTGATCTTTATTATCTCCTTCCTTCCACTTACTATTGACATTTCTTGTTGCTCTCTTTCTAATTCTTTATGTTGTAGAGTCAGATGATTTATTACCATATTTTCTTATTTTTTGAGGTAGGCCTGTAGAGCTATAAATTTCCCTCTCATGACTGTTTTCATTGTGTCCCATAGATTTTAGATTGTTTTGTTTTCATTGTCATTAGTTTCCAGGATGTTTTTATTTTTTTATTTTTTATTTTTAAAATTTTTCCCCCTTTATTGATTAAGATATTACAAATGTGTCCTTATCACCCCAATGTCCCCTCATCCCCCCAATCCTGCCCTCACCCTTACCCTCTGTTGTCCAAATCCATCACTTATGCTTATATGCATGCATACAAGTCCTTTGGTAGATCTCTCCCCTTCACCCCCATCTGCCCTTATCTTCCCTCTGAGTTTTGAGCATCTGATCAATGCTTCTATGTCTCTACATCTGTTTTTGTTCATTGGTTTATGTTGTTCATTGTAATCCACAAATGAGTGAGAGCGTGTGATATTTATCTTTCTGTGACTGACTTATTTCACTTAGCATAATGCTCTTCACTCCATCCATGCTGTTGCAAATGGTAGGAGTTCCTTCCTTTTTACAGCAGCATAGTATTCCATTGTGTAGATGTGTCAAAGTTTTCTTAATCCATTCATCTGCTGATGGGCAGGCACTTAAGCTGTTTCCAAATCTTAGCTATTGTAAATTGTGCTGCTGTGAACATAGGGATACATATATCCTTTCTGATTGGTGTTTCTGGTTTCTTGGGATATATTCTTAGAAGTGGGGTCACTGGGTCAAATGGAAGTTCCATTTTTAGTTTTTTGAGGAAACTCCATACTGTTCTCCACAGTGGCTGCACCAGTTTACATTCGCACCAGGAGTGCACAAGGGTTCCTTTTTCTCCGCATCCTCTCCAGCATTTGTCATTTGTTGATTTGTTGATGATAGCCATTCTGACAGGTGTGAGGTGGTACCTCATTGTCATTTTGATTTGCATCTCTCGGATGATTAGTGACTTTGAGCATGTTTTCATATGTCTCTCAGCATTATGTATTTCCTCTTTCAAAAAGTATCTATTTAGTTCCATTGCCCATTTTTTGATTGGGTTGTTTATCTTCCTTTTGTTAAGTTGTATGAGTTCCCTGTAAATGTTGGAGATTAAAACTTAATTAGAGATATCATTGGCAAATATGTTCTTCCATGCAGTGGGTTTTCTTGTTGTTTTGTTGATGATTTCTTTTGCAGTACAGAAGCTTTTTATTTTGATATAGTCCCATTTTTTTCCTTTAGTTTCCATTGCCCTAGGGGCTGTGTCAGTGAAGATATTCCGTTGGCATATATCTGAGATTTTGTTGCCTGTGGATTCCTCTAATATTTTTATGGTTCTCCGTCTTACATTTAAGTCCTTTATCCATTTTGAGTTTATTTTTGTGTATGGTGTAAGTTGGTGGTCTAGATTCATTTTTTTTGCATGTGTCTGACCAAATTTCCCAGCACCATTTATTGAAGAGACTGTCTTGACTCCATTGTATGTTCTTGCCTCCCTTGTCAAATATTAATTGAGCATAGTGGTTTGGGTTGATTTCTGGGTTCTCTATTCTATTCCATTGGTCTATATGTCTGTTCTTGTGCCAGTACCAGGCAGTTTTGAGAACAGTGGCTTTGTAATACAGCTTGATATCTGGTATTGAGATTCCACCTACTTTCTTCTTCTTTCTCAGGATCGCAGCAGCTATTCGGGTTTTTTTTTTTTTTTTATTCCAGATGAATTTTTGAAGAGTTGTTTCTAGATCTGTGAAATATGCTGTTGATATTTTAGAGGGGAGTGCATTGAATCTATAGATTGCTTTGGGTGGTATGGACATTTTGATGATGATAATGATTCTACCTATCCGTGAACATGGTGTGTTCTTCCATCTGTTTATGTCTTCCTCTATCTCTTTTTTCAATGTCCTGTTGTTTTCTGGATAAAGGTGTTTTACCTCCTTAGTTAAGTTTATTCCTAGGTATCTTAATTTTTTAGTTCAATGGTAAATGGGATTGTTTTTTTAATTTCTCTTTCTGTAACTTCACTATTGGTGTATAAAAATGCCATAGATTTCTTGGCATTAATTTTGTATCCTGCTACATTGCCAAATTCTTTTATTAGGTCTAATAATTTTTTGATGGAGTCTTTAGGGTTTTGTAAGTACAGTATCATGTCATCTACAAATAATGACAATTTTACTTCTTCTTTTCCAAATGGATGCATTTTATTTCTTCTTGTCTGATCGCTTTGGCTAGCACTTTCAGTATTATGTTGAAAAGGAGTGGTGAAAGTGGGCATCCCTGTCTTGTTCCTGTTTTGAAAGGGAAATGGATTTAGTTTTTGCCCATTGATCATGATGTTGGCTGTAGGTTTGTCATATAAGGCTTTTAATATGTTGAGGTATGATCCCTCTATTCCCACTTTGCTGAGCGTTTTTATCAGAAAAGGGTGTTGGAATTTGTCAAATGCCTTTTCTGCATCAATCGATATGATTATGTGATTTTTGTCTCTCAATTTTTTTATGTGATGTATCACGTTTATTGATTTGTGGATATTGTACCAGCCTTGCATTCCTGGAATAAATCCCACTGGGTCATGTTGTATGATCTTTCTAATGTAATGCTGGATCCGGTTTGCTAGAATTTTGTTGAGGATTTTAGCATCTATGTTCATTAGGGATATTGGCCTGTAATTCTCTTTCTTTGTGGTCTCTTTATCTGGTTTTGGGATTAGGGCAATGCTGGCTTCATAGAAAGAGCTTGGAAGTGTGCCTTACTCTTGAATTTTATGGAATAGTCTGAGAAGGATTGGCTTTAGTTCTTTGAATGTTCAGTAAAACTCCCCTGTGAAGCCACCTGGTCCAGGGCTTTTGTTTGCTGGAAGCTTTTTGATTACTGTTTCAATTTCATCAGTAGTTATTGGCCTATTCAGGTTTTTTGATTTTTCCTGACTGAGTTTTGTATTTTTCTAGTAATGTGTCCATTTCGTCGAGGTTGTCCAGTTTGTTGGAGTAGAGTGTTCAATTTTTTGACAATCCTTTGTATATCTGTAGGGTCAGTTGTTACTTCACCTCTTTCATTTCTGATTTTGTTTATTTGGGTCCTCTCTGTTTCTTGGTGAGCCTGTGGAGATGTTCATCAATCTTGTTAATCCTTTCAAAGAACCAGCTCTTGGTTTCATTGATCTTTTGTATTGTTTGTTTTTTTTTTTGGTCTCTATGTCTTTTATTTCTGCTCTGATCTTTATTATTTCCTTCCTTCTGGGTACTGTGAGCTTTTCTTGTTACTCTCTTTCTAACTCTTTGAGTTGTGTGGTTAGATCATTTATTACCAGTTTTTCTTGTTTTTTGAGGTAGCCCTGTAGGGCTATGAACTTCCCTCTCAGGACTGCTTTCATTGTGTCCCATAGATTTTGGATTGTTGTGTTTTCATTATCATTTGTTACAAGGATGCTTTTTATTTCTTCTTTGATCTCTCTGGTAACCCAGTCATTGTTTAATAGCATGCTATTTAGCCTCCAAGTGTTTGAATTTTTTTCAATGTTTTTATTGTAGTTGATTTCTAGTTTTATGCCATTGTGATCTGAGAAGATGCTTGTTATGATTTCTATTCTCTTGAATTTGAAGAGATTTTTCCTGTGTCCTCATATATGCTCTACCTTTGAAAATGTCCCATATGCAATGGAGAAGAATGTATATTCTGAAACTTTGGGGTGAAATATTCTGAAGATGTCAATTAAGTCCATCTGATCTAGTGAATCAATTAGGATTGCTGTTTCTTTGCTGATTTTTTGTTTAGAGGATTTATCCAGTGGTGTCAGTGGGATATTAACGTCCCCTACTATGACTGTATTGCTATCGGTCTCTTCCTTAATATCTTCCTGAAGTTGTTTTATGTATTTGGGTGCTCCTGTATTGGGTGGATATATGTTTACCAGAGTTATATCATCTTGTTGAATTGTTCCCTTTAATATTATGTAGTGGCCTTTCTTATCTCTTGTTACTGCCTTTACTTTGAGGTCTATTTTGTCAGATATAAGTATCACAAACCCAGCTTTTTTCTCATTTCCCTTTGCCTGAAAAAATTTTTTCCATCCCTTCACTCTCAGTTTGTGTGAATCCTTTGGTCTGAGGTGGGTGTCTTGCTGACAACAAATATATGGGTCATGATTTTTTATCCATTCAGCTACCAATTGTCTTTTGATTGGAGCATTTAATCCATTTACATTTAATGTTATTATTGGAAAGTACTTGTTTGTGGTCATTTTTATTCTTAATGTTTGTGTTTCTTCTTGTCTTTCTGTTTCTTCTTTTTACAGCAGTCCCTTTAGTATTTCTTGCATTTCTGGCTTGGTGGTAATAAACTCTCTTAGCCCTTTTTTGTCTGTGAAGCTCCTGATTCCACCTTCAATGTTGAATGATAGCCTTGCTGGGTAGAGTATTCTTGGATTCAGTCCCTTCCTTTGCATCACTTTGTATATTTCATTCCATTCCCTTCTGGCCTGGTGTGTTTCTGTTGAGAAGTCAGCTGATATTCTAATAGGCGATCCCTTGTAGGTAACTTTCTGTCTCTCTCTGGCAGCCTTTAAGATTCTTACTTTGTCGTTGGTGTTTGCCAATGTAATCATGATGTGTCTTGGCGTTGGTCTTTTGTGGTTCATCTTGTTTGGCACTCTATGTGCTTCTTGGACTTGTGTAGTTTTTTTTTCTTGCCAGTATTATGGAAGTTTTCTGTCATTATTTCTTCAAACAGATTTCCTATTCTTTGCTTCTCCTCCTCTCCTTCTGGTACCCCTATTAAGCGAATGTTGTTCTTTTTGTGTTGTCCCAAAGCTCCCTTAGGCTCTCCTCTTGCTTTTTAAGTTTTTTTTTTCCAGTTGCTCCTGTGTTTGTGTGTTTTTTCCTTCCTTGTCTCCTAATTCGCTGATGCGGTCCTCAGCTTCTTCTAGTCTGCTATTTAAGCCTTCCATTGTGTTCTTTATTGCAGCTATGTCGTTCTTCATCTCCTCTTGGTTCCTTTTCATGTTGGTGACATTCTCATTCAGCTCCTTATAATTCTCATTGAGTTGTGTGTATTTGTCATCCAGCCGTTTGAACATCCTTATAACCATTACTGTGGATTATTTCTCTGATAAGTTAGTTGCCTCAATTTCATTTAACTCCCTTTCTGGTGATTTCTCTTTTCTTTCCTTTATGGGTTGCTTTTTTGTCTTCCCATGTTTTGCTGTAATGTTTTGATTGTAGCTCTGATTGCTTTGCTACCCAGTTTCTTTTGGAAATGGTGCTACTGGTGTGACCTCTCAGGTCTCCTGGGCTTGGTAGTCTAGTGTAGCTCCCTACTTGAGCTATTTGGGCCCTCTTGATGTAGGCCTGTGAGCTGGGAAGGCACAACTGAGGTATCTAGAAGTCAGCAGCCAGAGGTGGTGTCCCAATTTTTCCTGTCTTGTGCCCTTGGTTGAAATCACACGTGCCCAGCGGGGACTCACAGTGGCACCCAGGAACTGTCTGTTGTGGTGGTGGGGCTCCGGAGGCCTGTGTTCTGGAAAGGTGTGACTGTGGTTTCCAGAGTTCTGTAGTTGTGGAGTCGGCAGAGTCAGCTTTAGCTGCTGCCTCCGTGGTTGGATACATGCGATTCCAGTGGCATCTTAACAGGGGCACCTGTGGTGTGTTTGCCAGCAAGATGTACTGACACACTCTGAAGGATCCTGGCACTGAAGCCAGTGGATTGCAGTGTCTGTGGGCAGGTGTCTCAGAATAGGGAATTCAGTGTTTCTACAACCTAGCAGTGCACCCCTGTTTGTTTAAGTGCGTGTCCATCGGGGCTCAGAGTGGGACCCCAGGGCTGCCTGTGGAGCGGTGGTCTTGCGAGACCTGCACGCTGGAAAAGCATGCAACTCTAGTGTCCAGAGTTCTGCATCTGTGGGGTGGAGAAACTCAGTTTTTGCTATGCACCTGTGGTGGATAGGCGCATGTTCTCAGTGGTGGCACACAGGAGCACCCTCATTGAGTTTGCTAGCGCAGGTGCACTGAAGCACTCTGAAGGGCCCTGGCATGCTTAATTGAGGCTTTTTTGGGCAGGTATTCAGGATATGTCAATTCAGAATTTCTACTGCTCAGGGGAGTGCTTTCCTATTAGTCCAAGTTCGTACCCAGTGGAGGCTCACTGCGGCTTCTCAAAGTGCCCTGTGGATAGATGGGCTCAGGGGGAATGAGCAACTGTGTGCACTCTGAAGGGCCCTGGTGCTAAAGGGACCTGGCACTGAAGTTGCACAGCTGGGTGTGTGTGGGCAGTTATTCAGGCAGAGTTAATTCAGAATTTCTACTGGGGGGCAGTGCGTCTGTGTCTGTACAAAATCACACTCAGCTGGGGCTTACATGACTCCCAAGAGAAGTCTATGAAATGGTGTGCCTCAGAGACCTATAGAATGCGTTGTTGGAGGTCTGCTGCTGGGGAGGGGGTAGCTTGCACTTACTACTGTGGGCGTGGTGCACCTTTGGAGGTGGAGATCCCAGTGTCTGTGAGTCTGCTGGTGTGGCTGCAGGATTTTGGCTGGAGTGGCACCTGGGTCACGGGCAGTATCCCAGGCCTGTCTGGGTGGTGGTGCTGATGAGTTCCTAGAAGAGGCCACTCTTCCCTTCAAGATGGCGTGGGCTCCGTGCCAGAGTCCGGCAGTCTGGGGAGTGTCCGCAGCGGTGGTAGTCTCTCCCTGTCCCAGCGAGCCTGGTCTGCCAGTCTCTGCTGCTCCTGTCAGATTTAACTGTCCCTACTCACTCACACACACACCACACACATCCACACACTCTCCTTTCATCCCCTCACTCACTCACTTCCTATTCCTCACCTCTGTCCTGCCAGCCGCCATATTTTTTTTCCTATCCAATTTGGATTTCTTAATCCTTTCACCCTTTTCGCCCACCCCCTCTCATCTCGCAACCATCAGTTTGTTCTCTGTGTCTATTGTTCTCTGTTCCTAATTTGTTTGTTTGCATATTTTGTTCTTTAGATTCCACATATATGTGAAAGTATATGGTATTTTCCTTTCTGTGTGACTTATTTCACTTAGCAACATACCTTCTCTAGGTCCATCTATGATGTCAAAAATGGTAAGAATTTGGTCTTTTTTATGGCTGAGTAATATTGCAATATATATATATATATATATTTTTTATCCACTGGTCTATTTGTTTGACATAGATGAGCAGGGAGGGAAGTAGTCAGGCTGTTATGAATCATATCTAGAGGAGAGAGATCCTTAAGGGTGATAAAAACAAAAAGGGCCTGATGAAAGAAAACTAAAGAAGAAAAATAATAAGCAAGGTGAAGATAGCAAAAGGAAAATGCTCAAAGGAGTTTAAGCTCAAACAATAATCCTATCTCAATTTGCACAAGTATTTACTTAATTGTAATCAGCATACTTATCTTGTTATGCTCATATCTTATACCCCATACCAGGTATTCTTATGCTCAGTGGAGAATAAACTGAAAGCATAAACTTGGTAATTTACTCTACAAGGCCATGAAGCACCAAGGGTCTTTGCACTGCTTGGTCTCTTTCACCCTTCTCCATCAGTCTGTGAGAAATAGGCAAACTGGATTATCTTTTTCTACGCATCTGTCCAGTGTCCAGCCTCTTATTAAGATCCAGATTTATTTAGCTAGTTGAATATAAGAAACTCCTTATTGAGGTTCGTTAACTTACAATTAAAAACAAATTGTCTAGAGAACATTCTAATGGCTCTGTGGAAAATCTCTTTACTCCATTTACAATTTATGAAATCAGATATTACATTTAATAGAGACTGCGCCAGGGCAATTCTTTCTCTGACCACATTACCTATTCTCACATGGGAGTGGGTAAATGTTTTCTGATGATGGCTAAGTTATGGCCTTTTGCTATCTCCATCAGCTTTTTTTTTTTTTTCACATACCTTCCATTTCTTTGGCATGAATCTGCCCTTTTGTGGTTTTTGAGGCCTAGTTTTGTAGTCTCGCACTCATTTAATTATCAGACTGAGGCTTTGTTACTCTCGGTGCAAATCTTTACAAGTTTGTTTGCTTCTCCTTTTCTGTACTGAATGTGTTTGCTCCCACTACTGAATGTCTGTCTCACGCAATTGTCACTGGGCATTTCATAACTACTCAGCTGTCTGTCCATGCTGCTCCAGCCTTTTCTGCCCCACTGTGGCTTTCATCCTGAGCTGAGCCAGTGCTTCAGTGTTTGTCTCTGCTTGGTGACTCATGGCATATACCCACTCATTATTCATGGTATCACCCCATAGTTGGAAAAGAGAGGCTTTATATCATGGAGGCCAAACTCTCTGATCATTTCCATTTAAAAAGGATGGTTCTCAGGGCATCTGACTGACTAGAAGTTTAGCGGCCACTCACTCCAATTTCATTGGCCTTCTCTTTCTGACTTTCCCCCTTTCTTTCATGGTGAGGTCTATCTCCCTTCTTTGGAGATTGAAGCTAAAAATGTCTAGTTGCCTGTAGGACCTCTTAGAAGCTTATGTCCATTTTTCTGATCCAGGAAACCAACTAAGCACTGTCTCAATATACTTTTGCTTACTGACTGTTGTAACCTAGGGTAAAGTACTTAATGTCTCTGTGCTTCAGTTGCCTTCTTTATCATATATGAGTAGTGATTTCCACCTATTGTCCAAAGTTAACATGAGTTGAGAAAGGATGACTGAGGATGAAATGAATGGCATAGTGTTTGGCACACAGCAAGTGCCACAGAAGGTTTACTAGTTTTATTATTATTCTCTCAATAGAATATTTAGGAGTATAAATTATGGGCATATATGCTTGTTGGATTGTAAGGCTAGAAAGAGACATTTTCATCACTCATGGTCGTAATATGTATCTTTTTTTTTTATATATATATATATTTTTTATTTTTCGCTTAAAGTATTACAAAGGGTATTACATAAGTGTCCTTTTTTCCCCCCCGCCCTTGACAAGCCCCTGCCCTCCCTTACCCCCCAGTGTCTTATGTCCATTAGTTATGGTTATATGGGTGCATACAAGTCCTTCGGTTGATCTCTTAATCCCCTCCCTCCTGTCCCCCAACCCTCCCTGGCCTTCCCACTGCAGTCCAACAATCAGTTTGAGGCAGCTCTGCCTCTGTATCTATTATTGTTCAAAAGTTTGTAATGGTCTTAATTATCCATGAAAGAGTGAGATCATGTGGTATTTTTCCTTCATTGACTGGCTTGTTTCACTTAGCATAATGCTCTCCAGTTCCATCCATGCTGTTGCAAATGGTAGGAGTTCCTTCTTTTTAACAGCAGCATAGTATTCCATCGTGTAGATGTACCACAGTTTTCTAATCCATTCATCTACTGATGGGCACTTAGGCTGTTTCCAGATCTTAGCTATGGTGAATTGTGCTGCTATGAACATCTGGGTACATATATCCTTTCCGATTGGTGTTTCTGGTTTCTTGGGATATATTCCTAGAAGTGGGATCACAGGGTCAAATGGGAGTTCCATTTCCAATTTTTTGAGGAACCTCCATACTGCCTTCCATAGTGGCTGCACCAGTCTGCATTCCCACTAGCAGTGCACAAGTGTTCCTTTTTCTCCACATCCTCTCCAGCACTTGTCCTTTGTTGATTTGTTGATAATGGCCATTCTGACAGGTGTGAGATGGTACCTCATTGTTGTTTTGATTTGCATCTCTTGGATGATTAGTGACTTTGAGCATGTTTTCATATGTCTCTTGGCTTTCTGAATGTCCTCTTTTGAAAGGTGTCTATTTAGATCCTTTGCCCATTTTTTGATTGGATTGTTTATCTTCTTTTTGTTAAGTTGTATGAGTTCCCTATAAATTTTGGAGATTAAGCCCTTATCAGATATGACGTTGGCAAATATGTTTTCCCACGAGGTGGGTTTTCTTGTTGTTTTGTTGATGGTTTCTTTTGCTGTGCAGAAGCTTTTTATTTTGATGTAGTCCCATTTGTTCAGTTTCTCTTTAGTTTCAACTGCCCTAGGAGCTGTATCAGTGAAGAAATTGTTTTGGCATATGTCTGAGATTTTGTTGCCTTTGTATTCTTCTAGAATTTTTATGGTTTCCTGTCATACATTTAAGGCCTTTATCCATTTTGAGTTTATTCTTGTGTATGGTGTAAGTTGGTGGTCTAGTTTCATTTTCTTGCATATATCTGTCCAATTTTCCCAACACCATTTATTGAAGAGACTATCTTGGCTCCATTGTATGTTCATGCCTCCTTTGTCAAAAATTAATTCAGCATATTGGTTCGGGCTAATTTCCAGACTCTCTATTCTGTTCCACTGATCTATATGTCTGTTCTTGTGCCAGTACCAGGCAGTTTTGAGAACAGTGGCTTTGTAATACAGCTTGATATCTGGCATTGAGATCCCACCTACTTTGTTCTTTCTCAGGATCGTTGCAGCTATTCGGGGTCTTTTTTTATTCCAGATGAATTTTTGGAGAGTTCGTTCTAGATCTTTGAAGAAGGCCATTGGTATTTTAATGGGAAGTGCGTTGAATTTATAGATTGCTTTGGGTAGTATGGACATTTTAATGATGTTGATTCTACCAATCCAAGAACATGGTATGTTCTTCCATCTCTTTATGTCTTCCTCTATCTCTTTTTTCAACGTCCTGTAGTTTTCTGAGTAGAGGTCTTTAACCTCTTTAGTTAAGTTTATTCCTAGGTATCTTAATTTTTTTGGTGCCATGGTAAATGGGATTGTTTTTCTAATCTCTCTTTCTGAAAGTTCACTATTGGTGTATAGAAATGCCTCAGATTTCTTGGGGTTAATTTTGTATCTTGCTACATTGCCAAATTCATGTATTAAGTCTAGTAGCTTTTTGATGGAGTCTCTAGGGTTTTGTATGTATAATATCATGTCATCTGCAAATAAGGACAGTTTTACTTCCTCTTTTCCAATTTGGATGCCTTTTATTTCTTCTTCTTGCCTAATTGCAATGGCTAATACTTCCAGTACTATGTTGAACAGGAGTGGTGAGAGTGGGCATCCCTGTCTTGTTCCTGTTCTTAGGGGAAAGTGTTAGTTTTTGACCATTGAGTATGATGTTGGCTGTGGGCCTGTCATATATGGCTTTTATTATGTTGAGGTATGATCCTTCTATTCCCACTTTTCTGAGAGTTTTTATCAAAAATGGGTGTTGGATTTTGTCAAATGCTTTTTCTGCATCCATTGATATGACCATGTGGTTTTTTTCTTTCAATTTGTTTATGTGATGTATCACATTTATTGATTTACGGATGTTGTACCATCCTTGCATCTCTGGGATAAATCCACCTTGGTCATGGTGTATGATCCTTCTGATGTACTGCTGGATCCGATTTGCTAAGATTTTATTGAGGATTTTGGCATCTATGTTCATGAGGGATATTGGCCTGTAATTCTCTTTCATTGTGATGTCTTTACCTGGTTTTGGTATTAGGATGATGCTGGTTTCATAGAATGAGCTTGGAAGTGTTCCTTCCTCTTGAATTTTTTGTAGTAGTCTGAGGAGGGTAGGTTTTACTTCTTCCTTGAATGTTTGGTAGAACTCCCCTGTGAAGCCGTCTGGCCCTGGGCTTTTGTTTGCTGGAAGCTTTCTGATGACTGCTTCAATTTCTTCCATAGTTATTGGCCTATTGAGGTTTTTAGATTCTTCCTGATTGAGTTTTGGAATGTTGTATTTTTCTAGGAATTTGTCCATTTCCTCCAGGTTGTCTAGTTTATTGGAGTAGAGTTGTCCGTAGTATTGTTTAACAATCATTTGTATTTCTGTGGGGTCTGTTGTTATTTCACCTCTATCGTTTCTGATTTGGTTTATTTGGGACCTCTCTCTTTGCTTCTTGGTGAGCCTGGCTAGGGGTTTGTCAATCTTGTTTATCCTTTCAAAGAACCAACTCTTGGTTTCATTGATTTTCTGTATTGTTTTTTTGGTCTCTATTTCATTGATTTCTGCTCTAATCTTTATTATCTCCTTCCTTCTGCTCACTCTGGGGTTTTCTTGTTGCTCTCTTTCTAATTCTTTGAGTTGTAGAGTTAGATGATTAACTACCATTTTTTCTTGTTTTTTGAGATAGGCCTGTAGAGCTATAAACTTCCCTCTCAGGACTGCTTTCATTGTGTCCCATAGGTTTTGGATTGTTGTGTTATCATTGTCATTAGTGTCCAGGATGTTTTTAATTTCTTCTTTGATGTCATTGGTAACCCAATCAATATTTAATAACATGCTATTCAGCTTCCAAGTGTTTGAGTATTTTGGGTTGTTTTTATTGTAGTTTATTTCTAACATTATGCCATCGTGGTCTGAGAAGATGCTTTTTATGATTTCAATCTTCTTGAATTTGTGGAGACTTTGCTTGTGACCCAATATGTGGTCTATTTTTGAATATGTCCCATGAGCACCTGAGAGGAATGTATATTCCGCAGCTGTGGGGTGAAGTGTTCTGAAGATGTCAATTAAGTCCATCTGATCTAGTGAGTCATTTAGGATTGCTGTTTCTTTGCTGATTGTTTGTCTAGCAGATTTATCCAGTGATGTCAGTGGTGTATTAAAGTTCCCTACTATGATTGTATTATTGTCGATCTCTCCCCTGATATCTTCCAGAAGTTTTCTTATGTATGTGGGTGCTCCTGCATTGGGTGCATATATGTTTACCAGGGTTATATCTTCTTGTTGTATTGATCCCTTTAGTATTATGAAGTGGCCTTCCTTATCTCTGGTTATGGCCTTCACTTTGAGATGTATTTTGTCAGATATAAGTACTGCTACTCCAGCTTTCTTTTCCTTTCCATTTGCGTGAAAGATATTTTTCCATCCCTTCACTTTCAGTCCGTGTGAGTCCCTTCTAATGAGGTGGGTCTCTTGTAGACAGCAGATGTATGGGTCATGTTTTTTTATCCATTCAGCCACTCGATGTCTTTTGGTTGGAGCATTTAGTCCGTTTACATTTAAAGTTATTATTGAAAGGTACTTGTTTGTAGCCATTTCTTTTTTTTGTGTGTGGCTGTTTTCTTTCTGAGCTTGATATTTCTTCTTTTTACACCAGTCCCTTTAGCATTTCTTGCATGGCTGGCTTGGTGGTGATAAACTCCCTTAGCCCTTTTTTGTCTGTGAAGCTTCTTATTTCCCCTTCAATTTTGAATGATAGCCTTGCTGGATAGAGGATTCTTGGATTCAGTCCTTTGCTTTGCATCACTTTGTAGATTTCCGTCCATTCTTTTCTGGCCTGATGTGTTTCTGTTGAGAAATCATTTGATAATCTAATGGGAGATCCCTTGTATGTTACTTTCCGTCTCTCTCTTGCAGCCTGTAAGATTCTCTCTTTATCCTGAACATTTGCCATGGTAATTATGATGTGTCTTGGTGTGGGTCTTTTCGGGTTCACCTTGTTTGGGACTCTCTGGGCTTGTGTGACTTTTTTCTTCCCCACCTCAGGGAAGTTTTCTGATATTATTTCTTCGAATAGTTTTTCTAATCCATGTTCATCTTTCTGTTGTTCTGGCACCCCTATTATTCGTATGTTGTTTCGTTTCATGTTGTCCCAAAGTTCCCTTAGGCTCTCCTCCTGTCTTTTAATTTTTTTCTCTATTTGCAGTACAGTTTGAGTGTGTTTTGCTTCCTTGTCTTCTAATTCACTAATTCGGTCCTCCGCTTCTCCCAGTCTTCTGTTGATACTTTCAATGGTGTTTTTTATTGCAGCTATGTCGCTCTTCATTTCTTCTTGGGACTTACTTAAGTTGTTGATTTTTTCATCTGTTTCTTCTAGCTTCTTGCATAAGTAGTTGAGTTTTTCATCTGTTTCTTCCTGCTTCTTGAACATCCAGTGCATGTACTCTAGGAACCTTATTCTGAATTCTTTTTCTGTCATGTTGCATATCTCTGTCTCACTTAGCTGCTTTTCTGGCGAGTCCTCCTTTTCTTTCCTTTGGGGGTTTCTTTGTCTACCCATGTTTGATCTCACTGACATATCTAGTTGTTGAGTCATTCAGTGGCTGCTCCCTGGGTGGCAGTGGTTGCTCCCTGGGTGGCAGTGGCTCCTCGGGCTGTGGTTGCTCCTTGGGCGGTTGTGGTAGCAGCGGCTCCTCTGTTGATAGCAGAGCCTCTGGTGGGTGCTGTTCACAGTTGTGGTGGCTCTTCTGGCTGGTGGAGGGAGGCTTCACACACAGCAACTGTTCCCCAGGCAGAGCGTGTGGTGATCAGGAGGCCGCTGTTGCTTGAATCTGCTGCGTTGATTTAAAGGCACAAAATACAACACAACAAGGCACAACGTACCAGGCACTGAACTCTATTGTATTTACGATATTACTAACCCCAAATAAAGGTGGCCCCCCGAGCTAAGAGAGTTGGGAGATAAGGGGGAAAGAAGAGAAAAAGGTAGAAGAGATAAAAGAAAGAAAGAAAAAAAGGAGTGCAAAAATGAAATTGGAAAAAGAAAGGGGAAAAAGAGGAGGAAAAAAAAAAAGTAAGAGAGAAAAGAGAATGAAGTATAAAAGGGGAAGAGACTATTTATATGAGGAGAACACTCCTATAGGTCCGCCACTAATACCAACAAATTACAGCAACAGATTCCTGGAGATTAATACAAACTACAACCAACCAATAATATCAAGCGACGCAAGGTGAAACAGAAGCACAGAAATAACCGTGGGGTGGGGGGAGGGGAGAGGGAGGGGCAGGAAAATAAAAAGAATAAGCAGTCTAACCTCACAAACAATCCTAAAAAAAAAAAACCCCAATATACACATCAATCAAGCAAACAACAATAAAACAAGAGAGAGAGAAAAGGAGAAGAAGAGCAAAAAAAATTGGATAGTGAAGGAAGATAAGGGAAAGGTGTATAAGGATTTAGAACAGGGGATTGGACATAGGATATATAAGCAGGGTTAAATTTTGACAGGGGGTAAAAAGAATAGGGAAAATCAAAAGCTGGAGTAGGGTAAGAGAAACAGGACAGCAAAAGGGAAAAAGTGGGGAAGATTGTTTAGCACAGAGGCAAATTGAGGTAGAGAAAAATGTTGCTAAAGGAACGATGAAAATAGAATGGAGAACATTAGTCCCAAAATAAAATAAAGACAAAATAAAATGACACTTTAAAAAATGGTAAAATGGTAGCGGTAATAATACTAGTTAAAAATAAAAATGTAGTAGCTGAAAGGGCAAAATCAGGTGATGGAGAAAAAGAAAAAAGAAAAAAAATGTTTTCTTAGTTAAAAGGAGAAAAAGTAATTTAAAAAAATAAAAATAAAAATGTGCAGTAATGCAGGTTCTTCAGATCTTCTACTCTTCTTATTGGCACGCCCGGAATTCAGGAAAATGTTGAATTTCCCTCTGATACACTGTTCCTCTGTGTTGTAAGCCACAGTCCTGATTTTAAGGCCGGCCGTAAAATCCCCTTATTGCCTTATCTGTATTTACAGAAGAGTCAGTTCGTGGCTCTGCCTCTGGGTGGCAGTGTGTCTGGATTGACCTCCAAGGCTATAAGTTCTCTCTAACCAGGAGCTCTCTATTGTACCTGAACCAACTCAGCCCAGAGCTGGTCCCACAGGCGCCACTCCCAGCTCTGTTTCCCAGGCTCCCCCAAAACAATCTTCCCCTACAAGCTCTGCTAGTGACCCCAACTGGGCAATCACATGTACTGGGGTCAACAATCAAACTCACAGAAGTAAGAGGAAGTGTGCAAACAAGAGCCTGGGAAGCTGTTCGAACTCGCAGGGTTCCACCCTCCAGAACTGCGCGGAGTGTCTGCGAGCGCTCAAGCCCCTGGCACCAAGTAGCCGGCTATCAGGGAAACTCTGAGGCAGCCCTTTTGCATCCAGTCCAACTATGGGCTCATTTATAGTGTTACCTTCTGGCAGCAGCCCTGCGGGAGCCCTCCCCACTTGCGAGTCACGCTGGCCTCTATGGGCATGGATTTTGGAGGGCGCAGATTTCCCCCTGTGCCCGCGCGCGCGTTCCTCGCTCCAACCTGAACTGCAAACCGCACCTTTGGGGTAAGTCTAACCTTTCCGTGGAGGGGTGCAGGTCTCCTCTGGGCTCTTGCAGTCGCGCTGCTTGCGAGTCGTTGCCTCCGGGTTAGTAGCCGATCTCTGGATGTAGGTAACCTCGTCCCAAGATGGCGCGGTCTCGCCGCTGCGCTGGCGCCCGGGGGGGGGGGGGGGGCGGGATTTCAGCCTCAATCTCTAACCATCCGCATTTTTTAGGAGTTTTCTGTCTTTCCTGGCTGCAGACTGTCTCTCAGCTGAACCTCCCCAGCTTGATCGGGCTGATTGTTACCCGTTTCAGCTGCTCGCCCCTATCTGCTCCGGGACAAAGCACCAACACGTCCGTCTAAGCCTCCGGCATTTTTTTCTCTTCCCCGTAATATGTATCTTATATCCTGAAGTAATAATAAGCTTAATTTCATTTCATGGCAACATGTTTTATAATGACATCTTTATGATGTAAAATATGCGTCTTCTTTCCTGAAATAATGATTGAAATTATGTGGCTTGAATTAATTTTCACCCAGAACTATAGAATTCACTTTTTTTGAGGGGTGGTGGTGCACCACCTTGATTATTGTACCAGGGAGATGGACATTTAGCAGAAACAGTTTGTATAAGATTTAGGATTCCTAACATTTCCAGATTCAATGAAAGGGAACTACCACTCCTAGTAGAACTGTAATCTTATGATGAGCAAGGGAATAGTTTTTTCTTCAATTTAGTTGCTCATATGGTAAAATATGAAAGATAAATATTGAAAGATAGTAATCAAATTTTGGTACTACATGAATTAGACTCCATTTTCAAAATTTGAAATATTTTGAAGGGAAGTGACAAAAGAGTTTTGAGTTTGGCTCAAAGCATAGCTTTAGAAATTTATGAAATAATTAACAAATTTTTTACAAACTACCCAAATTGTGGATGGTGGGGATAGCTGGGGAGAAAATGATAGCTTTTTGTTTTGCTTTTGTAAAGCATGCCTTTAGAGAACAATAGTTTTTATTTCAGATCATGAAACTGCTAGAATCCTCTGTTGTCACATTTTATGGAGTATGTGTGTTTATCTGTTGTTTAAAACTTGACAATCTCATATGCATTTGTAACCTGTAAGAAGAAGAGAGGCTATTTTGTTGGTTATAATTGACATGTAACATGTTAAGGTATAAATGCTAGTTATATGTGTATTCACTTTTTGATATTTAAAACCTCTAAGATATTTTAAATGGTAAGGGATATTAGATAAATACACAACCTATATTTTTTTTCTTAAAAATAACACATTTTGAATTTAAAATGCCTGGTTTGTTGATCTTTCTATAAATTATTTAAAGAGAAATAATAATTTATAGGCATTTTTGAAGCCTCACAGAATCAAAAATGGCTTTATAACATGCAATTAAGCCTATGCATTCCAAAGAGAAGGCTAAGCTTGTTTCCACATTGTAGTGTCAGTGTTATTGTCAAAAACCAGGAAACATTGTTTTACTAATTTCTTCTCTCTCTCCTCTCTCTGCCCCTGACCCCATTTTTTGGCAATGATGGCAGTAATCTATTGGGCTTTTAAAAGGGAGACATAATTTTACCCTTTAAAAAGTTTAAAATGGTACCTCCAGCATAGGTATGTGTGCCATATAGGCACCTAATAAAGAACTATATGACTAGTAACACAATCACTCTAGTAGGCAGAGTGAAACTTTATAATTTTTTTGCTATGGAAAAAACAAAAAACAAACAAACAAAAACAACTGCTAGTAAACTATAAATCTATAAATGTTTGTAATAATCTTCCAAATAAATTTCTCTCTATAGGAATACATCACTGTAGGCTAAAATTTCAGTAATAAGTTTTTTAGACTTGGGAGAGATAATTTTATCCTGACAATAAAGACCTATCACATTTTGTAGTTCTATCATATTTTAAATATTATGGAATCTTAAGGCAATCTTATATGACATTTAAAAATTAAATCTATGTTAGGCTTTCTTAGTAATTAGACAATTTCTACAGTATGTGACCAATAAAGTAATTTTGGTTTAAAATAGCAAATGCATTAAAGGACTAATTACCAAGGAATTACCCTGTATTATTTGATTGCTCCCTAAATAATGCAGATGCATTTTTTAATACATCATAGTTTTATTTTCATCTGATAAAATCAAGTGGATGTAGGTAATTCAAAAGCATCTATCTAATGCAACTAGAAATTTGCCTTCTAGGCATACTGAGAGACATTATTTCCTTGCCTTTTCTTTTTATGATCACCACAGGAATAGTCCAGGTATACGATCACATTTAATTTGAACTGCAGAAAAATATAAATTATTAATTTGTCTAAAGGCATGAAAAAGATTTAATTACCCTTATTCTGCAATTAATATTTCCAGAATTTGAGATTAGGAACATTTGACATTGGAAAATGGGAAATTAAAAGAGAAAACAATGTAAATAGTTTTTTAGCCAAATTATAATGGAAGTGGGGAAGCAAAAACTCAGTAAATAAGAAAGCACATATCTATCTTTTAAATATTTCTGAATGTTAATGAGTATATAACAGTAAAATATAGCACGTTTACTTCTAAATATTCTATATTTATCTGAAAGAATCAGGACATTATTATTATTGTTGTTAGTACGTAAGACAAGCATTCTGGCCAATGTGAAATTTACACAATAAATCCATTTTCCATTGTAAGTTTAGATATTAATACTATCAGGTCAATTACAATTAAATGTTCACGTTTTGTGTACATATAAAAGCAAAATACATTTTTGCATGTTGCAAAAGTGTTTTAGAGATGAGCAACATCACCATTGCCTTGATAGGGTGTAGAAATTGTTTGCTATTAAACTGTGCTTCGGTTTGCAAACTAAAACGTGTGCTATAGGAGGACATCAAAGGCTGTCCAGCTGTCATTAAAAGACATCAAAGGGCAGCCTCCTTGAAGCCTTTAAGTTTTATGGCAGGTGCCTCATGGAGATGTCAGTTCATCTTGGGAAACAAGGACAAGACTCCATCTAAACTCAATTGTCTGGTTCCTTTCATCTGTTTGGGAAAGTAGGCATCTTGGGTTAGAAAGTTTTGCAGTGACGAATACTGGACATCAAGCTTCTCTGATTTCAGTTGCTCTCAGCATGGAGGCTGCAGTCATGGTCTCTCCTGATGGACACATCTGGGGAACAGAAAAATGATCCTTGTGATTATGTCGAGTGTCTATGAGGCATGGAGGTATACACCTTTTTTTGTGGGTCCTCTCAGGACACAAACACAAGGGTATTTTTTATATACTTCAGCAACTCAGGATAAATTTGGAGAGGGACCATATCCAAATTCTAATGCACTACTCTCATTTGCTTAACATGTTGCAGAGACATTTTCTACAGAAGAACAGAATAATGGGATTTCTTTTTAAACAAAGTAGCACAATAAATTTAATTTATATTCTTTTAAAACTGATTCATATAATCTTACCTTAATGGAGTATTATAATAACCTACATGGAAAATAATATCTTTACAATGAAATTAGGGAATAGCTATGGCTAATTTTTACCCGGTTAGAGGAGTGCATGAAAACAAATACTTATGGTGGTAGATTACTTTGATGTTTTTATTTTCCAGCCACATCTGTACCATCTCAGGGTGCGTGCAGTAAGTTAATTTTGCTTAATAAGTATATCCTTCCTATTGTCATAAACCTAAAGCATACCTTGGCTAGTTGTTTCCACTTTATTAGAAACCACCAATTTATCATGAGCTCTGAAGGATTATTTATTTATTTATTTATTTATTTCTAAAGAATGAATATATTTAAAGAATTCAGTTAAAACCATTTTGTGCTGCTTTGATCATTCACTTACATGTCATCGAGAAGTCCAAGCATTGTGTTATGAAAGGGTTCTGTTTACAAATTAGACCAAAGAACATGTTTCACACTGAAGATCAGCATATATATTGTATTTTGTTTCAAAAGCACATGACACAACCTTAATATTAGAGCCAGATGATTAAAAGAACATTACCTGAGCCATGAGAGTCACTGAATGAGCTATGCTAAATTGGTTGTTTTCTGTTTTGTGATTAATTGTGCTTCTAAACCATATTTTAGTGTGCTTTGTTTTTCTGTCCCCAGTCATCCCATATTATTAAAGAGAAATTCTGCATATCTCTCCTGGAGTCCAATTAAGGATTTGCATCATGACTAGATTTTTCACTTTAATTACTGTATATAAAGTATGTTTTGACTTATTTCCATATTTATCAAACTATGCAGAAGAAGCAAAATTTATCAAATAAACAGATATCTGTGGCTATAATTGCAGCCTGAATCAAGCATGTAGGAAGAAAATATGAGGGTCCAAATTTCATTATGTAGAATATAATAAACATCTGAATAATTAAACTGTGTGTAAATCATAGGTTTGGCTCTAGTAAGAGTAGGTGAGACATCTTCATTTGATCCAAAAAATATTTAAAACATATTTCTAAAAAACACCCTAACATTAAGACAAACGATGAGTTTAAATTCTTACATCTCTAATCAAATAAGTGAAAAATATAACATTGGATAATGTACATTAAAATTACCTTTTTAATTAATTATTATCTGTAATAAAATTTATGTGTGCATAGATTTTCAAAAGTCCTTTTCTTCTTAGCAAATAAGAGAGTAAAACAAAAAGAAAGTTAGTATTAACAAATTATTTTGATGATTTTTCTTTGTAAGTAATTAACAGTGGGAAAGTAATCCATTGATTTCTAGGACTATGAAAATAATACTGTCTTCTAAATATATGTAATTTAAAGCTCCAAATAATCATTTGACTTATAAACGTTTAACCATACTTCTTATTCTGTGTGCTTAATAGTGTATTAAAGAAATTGTAACTAAATAAATATATTAAATTTTTTTATTATATTAAAAATTTAATGATTAGAAATATATTAATATTATGACCAAGATACAACTTATCACAAGTGGAAAACACAGAACTTCTTACTTTAAGCATGATTTTTCAACTTTTAAAACATTCAGAAAAAAATATTTTTAATAATTTTTCATTTGGTTATTTAATTACAAAAACTCAAATTGTCTTTACTATCACAAATGAATTATGCTTATTAATTTCAAAATTTTCACAGAGACATTTTTTAATTTAAATTTTACCTTACTTAAAGGTTTTCTGACAAGGAAAGTTTAATTCTAATTATTGTAAGGTTGCTAAGGCCTTTGAATTAATTTATCTTCTAAGCCCTGCTGTGAACATAGCTGGTTACTTTTGAATTAGATGTTTTAGGACAGATAAAATGATGAACCTGCTTGGCTTCTTCTATGTGAAGATTCATCATATTTTGATTTTCAAAGGCTCCCAGAAGTGAGGATGTCAGGAAATAGGATCTACTTAATGATGTCTGAAATCATTCATTTTTCTCTTGCAATTGATATAGAAATTTTCTTTTATGTTACAAAATGAGAGAATGTGGCCTTTTATTTATTGTTTTTGTTTATATAAATATATTTTTATTATTGATAGTATTACAGATGTCTCCTGTTTTTCTTCCCTTTACCCCCCTCCTTGCAACCCCTCCCTGCCAGCTCTTCAACCAACCAACATATTGCCCATGTCCATGGCCTATGCAAATCCTATATAATAAAAGCCTAATATGCTAAGTGTCTGGTCGTCTGGTTGTCCATTCAATCAATCAAAGCATAATATGCTAATTATATGCAAAGGCCGCTCAACTACTCTCTATGACGTGCACTGACCATCAGGGGGCAGACCCTCCAAACAGTAGGTTAGCTTGCTGCTGGGGTCCGGCCTATTGGGACTGAGGGAGATGGACTGGACATGCCCTGGAGCCCTTCCCCGGTCCCTCCCCTGCTGGCTAACCTCCCTCATCCTTCCCTGGTCCCAATCCTGCACTGGTGGGGTCCCTCGGCTTGGCCTGTGCCCTCTTGCAATCTGGGACCCCTTGGGCGATGTTGGAAAGCTGTTTTTGGCCCAATCCCACAAGCATAAAAGGCTAATATGCAAATCGACCAAATGGCAGAATGACCAGTCACTATGACTCGCACTGACCACCAGGGGCAGACTTTCAATGCAGGAACTGTCCCCTGGTGGTCAGTGTGCTCCCACAGGGGGAGTTCTGTTCAGCCACAAGCCAGGCTCATGGCTGGCGAGCACAGCAGGGGTGGCAGGAGCCTCTCATGCCTCTGCAGCAACACTAAGGATGTCCAACTGTCTGCTTAGGCCCGCTCCCTGCGGGGAGCGAGCCTAAGCCATCAGTCGGACATCCCCCAAAGGCCCCTGGACTGTGAGAGTGTGCAGGCTGGACTGAGGGACCCCCCCTCGCCAGTGCACGAATTTTGTGCACCGGGCATCTAGTAAGTATATAAGTTATTTGGTTTATCTCTTCTCATCCTCCAATCCCCACATCAAGATATGTCAATCTGTTCCATGACTCCATGCTTTGGGTCTTATTTTGTTGATCTTTTAATTTTGTTCATTAGATTCCACAAATAAGTGAGATCATGTGATATTTGTGTTTTTCAGAATCGCTTATTTCACATAGCACAATATTCTCTAGGTCAATCCATGCTGCTCAAAGGGGGAGAGATCCCTCTTTTTTTATAGCTGCATAGTATTACATTGTGTAAATGTCCCACAGATTTTTTATCCACTCATCTACTGATGGGCACTTGGGCTATTTTCAGATCTTAGCTACTGTAAATTGCACTGCTATAAACTTAGGGGGTACGTATATTCTGTCTGATTGGTGTTTTGGGACCCAGTGGTGCAATCTCGCAAATCTTCTGGGTTGGGTATTCAAGGGATGACCCCTACTTGGGATATTTAGGTTCTCTTGGTATAGTTGGGTCTTGAGTGTTATTGTCCCATTCGTGGATGAAGTCTCCTCTCATGTATCTGGTTATGTGGCTCACACTCTACACATTAACTGAACAGCACAAAGTACAACTCTACAAGACATGACACAAAGGGAACAAAACACGAATATACTCATGACATCGATAAACCCAATAAAAGTGACCACCAGAGAAAAGAGAATTAGGAGAGAGAAAAGAGAAAAAATGATATTGAGAAAAAGAAAAGAAAAAAAAGGTAAGAGAGAAAAGAAAAAGAAGAAAAAAGAAAAAAATTATGGGGAGAAAACACCACAAAACGAATAAATAAACCAAAAAAATGCAAACAACAAACACGCAGAAAAAGGGGGTGACAGACTCTGTAGAGGCAGAGCTTATATACAGAAAGTAAGGTTAAGGAATTGGATGTATAGGGGAAGGACCACAGTTCAGTATAGAAAAGGTATAAAGAGAATGAGTAGATAAGAAGAAAAAAAATATATAAAAAATAAAAAGATGAAACAACAAAATATTTTTAAAATTTATTTATTAATTCATTTATTTTTGGAAAAGGAGAATAGAAGAGAGAGCAGATAAGCTTGAGTTCAGTGAGTGAAACTAATTAAAACAATTAGGAGAAGAAGAAAGCAAGAGAGGAAAGGAAAAACAAAAGCATAAAAAAAATTGAATATGGAAGAAAGAGAAAAGAGAAGGGTGCATGGACTTGGAGCAGGGGAGAGGAAATTAGATATATGAGTAAGCCAATGGAGACTACAATAATAATATGTCAATAAAGCAGATAAAGAATACCAATTTTTGACAAGGGGTAAAAAGAAAGGAGAGAGAAAAACTAAAGCTGGGACAGGAGAAAAGAAAACAGGATGAAAAAGGGAGAAGTGAGGAAGAAAAGGGAGGAAAAAAATGAGATAAAATAAAACAACAATAAAAAATAAAAATAGAATGAAGAAAAATAATAGAAAAAAATAAAAGATAAGAGAAGAAAACAATTGAAATAAAAGATAAAAAATCAAAAAGAGAAGTATCATTCGCTTCAGGCGAGTTTTAATGCCCCGCGAAGGCTGGTTTACGACCCCACTCTTCTGTTCTGTCTGCCAATTCTCAGTTTCCTTTTAGGTAGTCAGCATGGTGTTGAAGTTCCAAGTGATCCACAGCTCTCCACAGTCTTGGCTGCAAGTGGTTCCGGACCAATCTGCCCGCTTTGCCTAGCTGCCTGCTGTCAATCTTAATCACTCAAGCATCTGTTTCTGACAGGGCATTAGGTGGGTGTGGTGCTGTATCGCTTTCAGGGACTGAATGGCCCCCTTCAACCCACTTTCTGAGGGCTCCTTGGGGCTATTCAAAGTCTGTGTTTTCTTTGTAAAGCTCAAGGTGTAGGCTGGGTGTGGCTGTATTAGTGGCCTTGAGGCTGCTGGGAGGGGATGGCTCTTCAGGAGAAAATGGCTGCTTAGGTTTGGAATGTAATGAATGTCTCATTGCTGGATTCCTGGGTACCTCTCCCTGCCCTGCTCTCCTTCACAGCCTCTCCCCAGGCTCCACAAATCTGTACCTCTAACTGTACTGTAGCTTTGGGTGAGTGTTTGTAATTGAAAGGTCCTATGAACTGAGTTTAGTGAATAAAAGCTAAGACAAAACAGAGGAAGAACAACCACTCAACTGCAAGTTTCTCTCCCCACAGAAACACATGGCTTGGGCAGCTCTTCAGGCCGCCTTTCTGGGTGCAGCCTCTCACAGCTGTGGACTTAGAAGTAGATTCCCCAGCTACCAGCAGCCCTGTGGACTTCCTTTCCACAGTCAGATGTTACACCTGTCCCCAAGGGATGTGGACTTGGTGCCATGCAGCTTCCTTCTGACCCTCTTGGCCTGGTGGTCATGCATCTCTCTCCAGCCTAGATCCCTGATCCTACCATTCTTCAGGCCTCCTCTGCCCTTCCTGGCTAGAAATTCTCCAATTCTGGGTGGATGTTATTTGATTTAGTTGCTCCTTCTATCTGCTCCAGCACAAGGCACAGGACATGTCTGCATATTCGGCTGCCATTTTTCTTCTCTCCTGAAGTAAAATCTTGGGTATTTATTTCTACCTTGTCTTCCAAATAGCTGATTCTATTCTCTGCTTCGTGCAATCTTTTAAAAAAAATTTTTTTATTGATTTCAGAGAGGAAGGAGGAGGGAGAGAAAGAGCTAGAAACTTCAATTATGAGAGAGAATCATTGACCGGCCACCTCCTGCATGCCACACACTTGGGATTGAGCCCACAACCCAGTCAAGTGCTCTGACTGGAAATTGAACTGTGTACTCCTGATTCATAGGTCAACTCTCAATCACTGACAGTGGCAGGGTCAATCTACTTTTAACACCTTCTAGTGTGTTCTCTTTGTCAGATATATCATTCTTCATATCTGTCTGATTATTTATTTTTACTTTTTAATTTAAATTCTTTTTATTATTTAAAGTGTTACATGAGTCTCCTTTTCCCCCATTGGCCTCTCTATGGCCACTCCCACCCGCCAGCACATGCCCTCACTCCCCTGCTGTCTGTGTCCATTGCTTATGCTCATATACATGCATACAAGTCCTTTGGTTGATCTCCAACTCTCGCACCCCCCCCCCGCCCCCCCGCCCCCTCACAGATTGCACAGTCTGTTTGATGCTTCTATGTCTCTGGTTCTATTTTTTGTTTATCAGTTTATATTGTTCATGATATTCCACAAACGAGTGAGATCCTGTGATATTTATCTTTCTCTGACTGGCTTATTTTGCTGAGCATAATGCTCTGCAGTTCCATCAATGCTGTTGCAAATCGTAAGAATTCCTTCTTTTTTACAACAGCGTAGTATTTCATTGTGTAGATGTACCACAGTATTCTAATCCAGTCATTTGCGGTGCACTTAGGCTATTTCCAAGTCCTAGCTATTGTAAATTGTGCTGCTATGAACATAGGGATGTGTATATCCTATCAGATTGGTGTTTCTGATTTCTTGGGATATATTCCTAGAAGTGGGATTACTGGGTCAACTAGAAATTCTGTTTTTAATTTTTCCAGGAAACTCCATACTGTTCTCCACAGTGGCTGCCCCAGTCTGCATTCCCACAATCAGTGCAAGAAGGTCCCTTTTTCTCAACATCCTCGCCAGCACTTGTTTGTTGATTTGTGGATGATAGGCATTCTGACAGGTGTGAGATGGTACCTCATTGTTGTTTTGATTTGCATCTCTTGGATGATTAGTGACTTTGAGCATGTTTTCATATGTCTCTTGGCCTTCTGTATGTTCTCTTTTGCAAAGTGTCTATTTGGTCTTTTGTCCATTTTTGATTGAATTGTTTATCTTCCTTTTGTTAATTTGTATGAATTCCCTATAAATTTTGGAGATTAAACCCTTATCGAAGATAACATTGGCAAATATGTTCTCCCATGCAGTGGACTTTCTTGTTGTTTTGTAGATGGTTTCTTTTGCTGTGCAGAAGCTTTTTATTTTGATGCACTCCCACTTGTTTATTTTCTCCCTAGTTTCCATTGCCCTAGGAGCTGTATCGGTGAAGATATTGCTTCGGCATATGTCTGAGATTTTGCTGCCCATGGCTTCTTCTAAGATTTTTATGGTTTCCCTTCTGACGTTTAAGTCCTTTATCCATTTTGAGTTTATTTTTGTGAATGGTATAAGATGGTGGTCTAATTTCATTTTTTGCATGTATCTGTCCAAATTTCCCAACACTATTTATTGACGAGGCTGTCTTGACTCCATTGTATGCTCTTGCCTCCTTTGTCAAATATTAATTGAGCACACTGTCTTATGTCAATTTTTGAGTTCTCTATGTCTGTTTTTGTGCCAGTATCAGGCAGTTTTGAGAACAGTGGCTTTATAGTATAGCTTGATATCTGGTGTTGTGATCCCTCCAACTTTGTCCTTCTTTCCCAAGACTGCTGTGGCTATTTGGGGTCATTTTTTTTCCAGATGAAGTTTTGGAGAGTTTGTTTTAAGACTTTGAAGTATGCCGTTGGTATCTTAAAGGAGATTACATTGAATCTATAGATTTTTTTGGGTAGTATGGGCATTTTAATGATATTTATTCTGCAATCCATGTACATGCTATATCCTTCCATTTGTTTATGTCTTCCTCTATCTCTTTTTTCAGTGCCCTGAAATTTTCTGAGTATGGGTCTTTTATCTCCTTGATTAAATTTATTCCTACGTATCTTAATGTTTTTGTTGCAATGGTAAATGTGATTTTTTTTTTAAATTTTAGTTTCTATTTCTGTGATTTTATTATTTGTGTATAAAAAAGTCATAGATTTCTGGGTGTTACTTTTATATCCTGCTACATTGCCGAATTCATGTATTAGTTCTAGTAGTTTTTTGATGGAGTCTTTGAGGTTTTCTATGTAAAATATCATATATGCAAATAATGATGATTTTACTTCTTCTTTTCCAATTTGGATGCCTTTTATTTCCTCTTCTTGTCTGATTGCTATGGCTAGCACTTCTAGTACTATGTCAAACAGGAGTGGTGAAAGTGGTCATCCTGGTCTCATTCCTGTTCTTAGGGGGAAAGGTTGTAGTTTTTGCCCATTGAGTATGATGGTGGCTATAGGTTTGTCATATAAGGCTTTTATTATGTTGAGTATGATCTCTCCATTCTCACTTTGATGAAAGTTTTTATTAGGAAAGCATGTTGGATTTTGTCAAATACCGTTTCTGCATCAATTGATATGGTTATGTGATTTTTGTTTCTCTGTTTATGTGGTGTCTCACATTGATTGATTTCTGGATATTGCACCATCCTTGCATACCTGAAATAAATCCCACTTGGTCATTGATGTATTATCTTTCTAATGTAATGCTGGATCTGATTTGCTAGAATTTTGTTGAGGATTTTAGCATCATCAGGGATATTGGCCTGTAATTCTCTTTCTGTGTGCTGTCTTTATCTGGTTTTGGGATTAGGGTAATGCTGGCCTCATAGAAAGAGCTTGGAAGTGTGTCTTCCTCTTGATTTTTTTGGCATAGTCTGAGAAAGATCGGTTTTAGTTTTTCCTTGAATGTTTAGTAATAGTGCCCTGTGAAGCCTTCTGGTCCCTGGCTTTTGTTTGCTGGAAGTTTTTTGATTACTGTTTCAATGTCACCAGTAGTTATTGTCCTGTTCAGGTTTTTTGTTCTTCCAGTTTGAATTTTGGAAGCTTGTATATTTCTAGGACTATGTCCATTTTGTCAAGATTGTCCAGTTTGTTGGAGCAGAGTTGTTCATAGTATTTTTTTTTTTTACAATCCTTTGTATATCTGTGGGGTCAGTTGTTACTTCACCTCTTTCATTTCTGATTTTGTTTATTTGGATCCTCTCTCTGTTTCTTGGTGAGCCTGGCTAAAGGTTCATCAATCTTGTTTATCCTTTCTAAGAACCAGTTCTTGGTTTTATTGATCTGTTGTATTTCTTTTTTGTTTTGTTTGTTTTGGTCTCTATGTCATTTATTTCCTCTCTGATCTTTATTATTTCCTTCCTTCTGCTCACTCTGGGATTTTCTTGTTGCTCTCTTTGTAATTCTTTAAGTTGCAGGTTAGATAATTTATTATGATTTTCTTGTTTTTTTGAGGCAGACCTGTAGAGCTATAAACTTCCCTTTCAGGACTGCTTTCACTGTGTCCCATAAATTTAGGATCCGTTTTATTTCTTTTTTTATCTCTTTGGTAAACCAATCATTGTTTAATAACATGTTATTTAGCATTCAAGTGTTTGCTATTTTTTGGATTATTTTTATTGTAGTTGATTTCTAATTTAGTGCCATTTTGATATGAGAAGATGCTTGATGTGATTTCTAGCTCCTTGAATTTGAAGAGACTTTACCTGTGTCCTAATATGTGGTCTATCTTTGGAAATATCCCATGTCCACTTGAGGAGAATGTATATTCCGTGGCTTTGGGGTGAAATGTTCTGAAGATGTCAATTAAGTCTATCAGATCTAGTGAGTCATTTAGGATTGCTGTTTCTTTGCTGATTTTTTGTTTAGAGGATTTATCCAGTGATGTCAATGGGGTATTAAAGTCCTGTACTATAATTGTATTGCTTTCGATCTCTCATTTGATATCTTCCAGAAATTTTTTTATGTATTAAGTGCTCCTGTATTGGGTGCATATATGTTTACCAGAGTTATATCCTCTTGTTGAATTACTCCCTTTAGTATTATGAAGTGGCTCTCCTTATCTGTTGTTATCACCTTCACTTTGAGGTCTATTTGTCAGATATACATATTGCAACCCCAGATTTTTTCTCATTTCTATTTGCCTGAAAATTTTTTTCCATCCCTTCCCTATCAGTCTGTGTGAGCACTTTGTTCTGAGGTGGCTCTCCTTTAGACAGCAAATATAAGGGTCATGTTTTCTTATGCATTAAGCTACATTCGGCCTTTTGATTGGAGCATTTAATCCATTAATGTTTAAGGTTATTATTGGTAGGTACTTGTTTGTTGCCATTTTTCTTTTTTTTGCCTGTGTTCCTTCTTCTCTTTCTATTTGTTCTTTTTACAGCAGTCCATTTAGCACTTCTTGCATTGCTGGCTTGGTGGTAATAAACACCATTAACCCTTTTTTGTCTGTGAAGCTACTGATTTCACCTTCAATTTTGAATGATATCCTTGCTGGGTATAGTATTCTTGGATCCATTCCTTTTCTTTACATCACTTTGTATATTTCACTCCATTCTCCTCTGGCCTGATGTTTTTCTCTTGAGCAATCCATTGATATCTAAGGGGAGATCCATTGTAGGTAACTTTCTGTCTCTCTCTGGCAGCCTTTATGATTTTTACTTTGTCATTGATGTTTGCCGATTTAATTATGTGTCTTGTTAGTCTTTTTGGGTTCATCTTGTTTGAGACTCTATGTGCTTCTTGGACTTGTGTGGCAATTGTAGTTTCAACATCATGGAAATTTTCTGTCATTATTTCTTCAAACAGGTTTTCTGTTTCTTGCTCAGCTTCTCCTCCTTCTGGCACCCCTATTATGTGGATGTTGTTTAATTTCTTGTTCTCCCAAAGCTCCCTTAGGATCTCCTCCTGTTTTTTAAGCTTTCTTTCCAGTTGCTGCTATGCTTGGGTGGTTTTTTCTACCTTGTCTTCTAACTCAGCAGTTGCCAGCCTGTGGTCTGTGGACCACTGGTGGTCCATGAGGTTCAAAAGGTTGGCAACTGCTGTTCTAACTCACTGATGAGTTTCTCATTTTTTTCTAGTCTACTGTTGTAGCTTTCCATTGTGCTCTGTACTGTGGCTATGCCATTCTTCATTTCCTCCTGATTCTTACACATGTGAATTTGTCTTCCATCCTTTTCAGTGTCCTTAAAACCACTGCTCCTAATTCTCTGTCTGACAAATTGCTTGCCTTGATTTCTTTTCTTTCCTTTTCTGCTTTTTCCTCCTCTTCTTTCAAATGGGGTTTTTCCTTTGTCTCTCCATTTTTGCTGTTCCTTTGTGATTGTTTCTACATGTCAGATCAAACTGGTCTGCCACCCAGATTTTTTAAGTTTGCTATATATAATGGATGTTTTGTGAGACCCAGTGATGCAATCTCCCTGCTCTTCTGGGCTTGGCAATCTAGGGATGCCTCCTACTTGGGATATTTGTGTTTTTTTTTTGGTGTAGTTGAGTCTTGAGTGTTATTGTCCCATTTGTGGATGGAGTCTCCTCTCAAGGTGTCTGGTTATGTGGCTTTCTCTCTACCACATTGACCAAGCAGCACAAAATACAGCTTGTCAAGACATGACACAAAGGGAACAAAAGACAAATGTACTCATAACACCAATAACCCCAATATAAGTGAGCACCAGAGAAAAGATAATTAGGGGAGAGAAAAGAAGGCAAAAATGATATTGAGGAAAGAAAAAATGGTAAGAGAGAAAAGAAAAAGAAGAAAAAGGAAGAAAAAAATATATATGGTGAAAACAGTACAGAACAAACAGATGAACCAATAATGCAAACAACAAACACCCAGAAGAGAGGGTGGGGCAGAATCTGTAGAGGCAGAGCTTATATACAGAAAGTAAGGTTAGGGAATTGAATGAATATGGGGGGGGGGAGGGAGCCTCAGTTCGGTATAGAGGAGATAGAAAGAGGATGAGTGGATAAGAAGAAAGAGAAATAAAAAAGATAAAATAAAAAGAAAAATAGAATGATGAAAAAATAATGATAAAAAATCAAAAATAAAGAAACAAACAAAAAACCCAAATAAAATTAAAGAAATTTTTAAATAAAAGATAAAATAAAATAAAAAGGGAAGTGTGATTTGTTTCAGCCAAGTTTTAATGCCCCATGGGGGCTGGTTTAAGATTCCACTCTTCTGTACTGTCTTGCACTTCTCAGTTTCCTGTTAGGTAATCAGCACCATGTTGAAGTTCCAACTCCCCTATTGTGTCTATCTCCACTGCCTTGACTGCCAGCAGGCAAGACCAGTCTGCCCACTTAGTCTGTCTGCCCACTGTCAATCTTAATGTCTCAAGCAGCAGTTTCTGACAGGGCTATAGTTAGGGAAGTTGCTGTTATCACTTTCCAGGACTGGAAGGCCTCTGTTCAACCCAGTCCCTGAGGGCACATAGGGGCTATTCAGATTTTTTGTCTCCTTTGTATCATTCAGGGTGTAGTCTGGGTGTGGCTGTGTTGGTTGTCTTGAGACTGCTAGGAGGGGCTAGCTCTTCAGGAGAAAATGGCTGCTTAGGTCTAGAGCAGCCGTGGGCAAACTACGGCCCGTGGGCTGGATCCGGCCTGTTTGAAATGAATAAAACTAAAAAAAAAAAAGACCGTACCCTTTTATGTAATGATGTTTACTTTGAATTTATATTAGTTCACACAAACACTCCATCCATGCTTTTGTTCCGGCCCTCCGGTCCAGTTTAAGAACCCATTGTGGCCCTCGAGTCAAAAAGTTTGCCCACCCCTGGTCTAGAGTGTCAGGAATGTCATAGTGCTGGACTCCTGGTCACCTCTTCCCGAACCAGTCTTCTCCATAGCCTCTGCCCAGACTCCACAAGTCCACACCTTCACCTGCACCTCAGCCACAGGTGAGCATTTGTATTTGAAATGTCCTATGAACTGGGTTTTGCAAATAAAAGCAAAGACCAAAATGAGGGAAAACAACTGTACCACTGCGAGTTTCTCTCCCCTGGCACCATGTGGCTTGGGCAGTTCTTCAGGCTGCCCACTCTGGGCTCAGCCTCTCATGGCTGTAGAGTTAGATATAGAATCCCCTACTACCAGCAGCCCTGTGGATTTCCTTTCCAAGGTCAGATGTTATGCCTGTCCCCAAGGGAAAAGGATTTGGTGCTGTGTGGCTTCCTTCTGACCCTCTCAGCTTGGAAGTCTTGCAACTCTCTCCAGCCCAGATCCCCGATCCTACCATTCTCCAGGCATCCTCTGCACTTATTGGCTGTGAATTGTTCCACCAGCTGCATCTACTTTGCCAATTCCAGGTGGATGTTATTTGATTTAGATGCTCCTTCTATCTGCTCCAGGATAAGGCTAGGGACATGCCTGCCTATTCAGCCGCCTTTTGTCTCCTTCTCTGTTGGATTATTATTCATGGCCTCTATTTCCCTTTATATGCTATTTTAGTTACACTAATTTCCTTAAGAATCTTTATAACCATTGCATTGAACTCTATGTCTGATAGGTTGTTTGCCTTCATATTATTTCATTCTTTTTCTGGAGATTCCTTTTTTTCCCCTTTCATTTGGGGCTTGTTTGTCTCCCCAGTTTAGTTGTCTCCTTTTGCTTCTATGTATTAGAACTGTTATGCCTCCCAGTCTTTGTAGGGGAGTTTTATGTTGAAAGTGTCTTGAGGAGTCAAATGGTGCAGTCTCTTTGTTCACCTTAGCTGAATTCTCTAGGAATACCCCTTGTATGCCTTATTTGGGTTCTCCTGTTGTACTTGGGACTTGATTGTTGATGTCCCATTTGTGAGAGCTGTCTCTCCTCCTACTGGCTGCCAGTATGATTCAATGCCAACATTGTCATTCCAGCTATTATACAGGTGCTCACAGAACAGAATAAGACAGAATAGGACCAAAACAAAAATACCACAAAAACCAAGCTACTCGATGCAACAACAGGAAATAGTAAGAAGAAAAAAGAAGAGAAAGAAAAGCAAAGCAAAACAAACAAACAAAGAAACAAACAAAAATAGAATACTAAAATACACACAAAGACTTACAGGGGATATAAAAAAGGGGAGAAAGAGGAAGAAATGGCTATATGGAAGCAAGGAGGAAGCTAAAAGAACTAGTATAGGAGGAAAAAAGAAAAGGAAACAGAAAAGAAGTGACATAAAATAATGAATTTAAAATGTGGTGATAATGGATATAAGGTATAAATAGAAAATGTAAAATAGGAAAAATGAGAAAAAAGAGAAAAACAAAATGAAATAAGGAAAATCTATATATATAAAAGCCTAAGCGACCATTACGACTGAACAACCAGAATGACTGGAACAACCCATCAACCAGTAGCTATGATGCACACTGACCCCCAGGGGGCAGACAGTTAATGCAGGAGCTGCCTCCTGGTGGTCAGTGCACTCCCACAGCCAACCTACTGCAGCCCCTACCCTCCCACAAGCCAACCTCTCATGACCCCTCCCCCCAGCCAGCCAGCCCCCCGTTGGACCTCGATCACTGGCCAGGCTGAGGGAACCCACCTGTGCATGAATTCGTGCACCGGGCCTCTAGTTTATAATAACAAGAATAGACAAAAGTAGAATCAAATCAAAGGGAAAAGAGAAATTAGAGATATGCAAGAGAAAGAGAAGAATTTAAAAAAGTGGAAAAACAAGCAAACAACAAAAAACAAAAACAAAAGAATCCATTCACACACACACCAAAAAACAAACAAAACAAAAGAAAACAAAAGAAAACAAACTGCACATAATCACACACTAAAACATCTTTGGGTCCACTCTTTGTGAAGCTCACTAGATTTTGCTGTGATGTTGTTGAATCTGGTCTATCCTGGACCCCCTGGAAGCTCTTCTGCAGGTCAATCTGAGTTACTATCCCTTTCTGGCCCTTAGCAACCTAATTGAGGTCTAAGGAGTTGAAGCCCTTAGTAGTCCAGTAAGTGGGGACTCTTTAGCCCAGAGGCTGGGTCTGCCTCAAGGCCCCATGCCTTGATTGACCCTGTTCTAAGCTTTACTCCCTTCCCCCATGGAGCTGGGCTTTGTGAGGGTCTCCTGGTCTTGACTGGGATGGTTTGATCAAACACATGTTGGGGGTGGCAACAGAGGCTTGTAGGAGAGGGTGTGGGCTCTTCTTCTCCTTCTAATGCTTCAATTCTGTCTGGTTTCCTGACACCTCCTCTCTGTCACTTGCAGGGGCACAGATTTCATGCCCCAGGGTGTTCCCCCTTATGTCCAGTCACTGAAGGTCAGTCAGAAGCAGCTGTTTTGCTGGCTGGAAAGAGGAGACCCCTCTTGCATTCCAGGAGGGCAGGGCTGATATTCTTGGACCTACTAACTAGCCCTCTTTCTGCTCACCTGCATAAGTTCCTCCAAGAAATAGAAGGCCCCCCAGATTCAGTGTTAAGTGTGTCCTTCAGACCCCTCCTATGTATGCTGGCTCTGAGCTCCACTGTGTGGCCCTTCCTACTGGTCAGAGGAGCTTCCAAGGCTGCAGCATGGCAGGCTCTAGTGTTACTCTATCCAGGGACTTCAGCCCCAGGCTTCCACTGCTTCATTCACTCTGCAGTCTGCACAGCCAGTGTCCTGGAAGCCTCCTCTCTCAGTCCCAGTCCTTCTAGTCTCACCTACAGATCTGCAGCCTCTTCAGTCTCCTCCTGTCCTCAGTTCAATAGGTCCAGGTCAGGGGAAGCTACATCCATCTCATGGCTTTCAGTGTAGTTCCTGCCCCAGAACCCTGGCTTTGGAGCCCAGCAGCTGGGCTCTAGGGCTGCAGTGGCAGCACAGTAGCAGTGGCAGTGGGTGAGTACACAGAAGGGCAAGAGCCCTGACACATCAGTGGTAGTCTCAGGGTGGTGGCACTGTGTCCTGTCAGGCACATGGTTTCAGGCTGGATGTGTTGCCAGGAGCACAAAGGCCCTGCCAGAATCTGTTGCAGGCATGAGATTGTGGGTTGTGATCTTTATAGGCACAAGGTGGGGTGCATGTGATTTCGGGCTCTAGCCATGGTGAGTCCTAATGGTAGCAAGGTTGGGTGCCTAGCCACAGCTGCACCTGGCAGCCTCCTTCCACGGAGGACCTTGTAAAACCTTCAAGATGGTGTTGTGGTTTCTGAGCCACAGCCATGCCCAATGAGTGCTCGTGGCAGTAGCAGGGGCTCTTTGGCCAGGAGAGCCTGAACCACACTCCCCTGAGACTCCTGCATGATCAGACTGTCCCCCCTCTACACACACACACACACACACACACACACACACACACACACGTCTACAAATGCCCTCTCACTCCCTCCCTCCCCTACTCTCTCTCCCTCACTCCAGTCCTGCTGGCCCCATGTTGGAATCAGAGAATCTGGCCTTTTAAGGGTAACTGCATCTAATCATAGCAAGGCCACTATGTTATATTTCATCCAAATAATGATTATGTTCCCATGTGCAGTTCATAGGGACAGTGAATGTATAACATTAGTTATGGAGGTGCAGTATGTGCCTTTTATTTTGGGGAGAAGTGAAGAAATAGGTTTGAATTTACTTGATGAGTTACTGTCCATCTCTTTGTAAGAATTCTGGTAAGTGTATGAATACCTTCCTTGATCCATTTAAATGTTTTTGCTGGCCTTTCTGGGCAGGCTCACTATTCCCTTCTTTACATTTATATGCAGGGAACTATTGAACAATAAGAACATAACATCACAAGGGATTTTTATGTAAACACATTGAAAGTGAGTAGCAGAGTTGAATAGAATCAGTAATTGGATATCTAATGGTTTCTCATCAGAAATGACTAGATGATTTATTTAGAACTGTTTTCAAAACCCATGTGTATGGATAAAGTCATTTAGATTGTCATAATCTAAGGTTATCACATCATGAAACCAGGAGAAAAAGTTTCAAAATATTTGTCACTATGGGGGTGGAAATATTGATAAAATAGTAAAGGGGCAATTAGAAATATAGAAGTTATAAATTTCAATGGTGAGTTATAGTTAAGTTTTCTGAATAGAGAATACTTTAGTACAACATTCTGTGAGCTATCTTTACCGTAGGGTTGAAAACAATTGTCAATAGTATTAGTTTTCTAGAATAATAATATTTGAAAAAACCTATAATAGGCCTGGCTAGTGTGGCTCAGTTGGGCATTGTTAGTTCATGGAAAGGTTGGCAGTTCAATTCCTGGTCAGGGCACATGCCTGGGTTTTGGGTTTGATTCCAAGTAGGAGGCATGCAGAAGGTAGCCAATTGATGTCTTACTCTCACATTCATATTTCTCTCTCCATCCTTCTCTCTTCCTCTTTCTCTAAAAATCAATTAAAAATCTTAAAAAACAGTTTAATAAACATTCATATTTCACGAATAATTCTGAAATAGCTTCTTATTTTCATACTGGTTTTGACTGCAGTGGCAGTGTTAAACGAATAATTTAGGAAATAAGCATTTTTTGAAGAAAAATATTTTAATCTTAATTTACAAAATAGATTTGCTTTGTTTAATACCCAGTGGAAAATCATGAACATAGATTATTTTCCATCCTCAAAAAGAGAATGTAACCCCTTTTATTGGTACCTGTAGATTTCTTCTTAAAGAAAGCATCTACTGATATCTAGAACTCTTCTAAACTCAAACAAGATATATTTCATTTTGTTATTTTTCTCTTCTCCTTAATCATACCTAAGGCTCATACTGTAGAAAAGAAATGTTGTTTTAAAAAAAGATTGCTGGGCCTCACCCTAGATGCACTGATTTAGAATCTGAGGGATTGAGTCCTGGGAATTTCATGGTAAACAATTATCCTACGCCGTACTATGCTGGAAAATGTTTAATAACTTATTCCATGAAAAAGTTCATGTGTATGCGTATACACATATATACATTTATTTCATTATAAATTTAAAATTTTGTTTTATAAAAAAATTATGTATATCTATACATATATACACATATTATAAAGTTGTTAGATATAAAGAATATATAATGCACAACTTAAAAATAATAAAATATGCAATATTCTTTATTACAAATTTTATATAGCCAATTGATTTTCACAATGATTTCTTTAACTTTTGCTGAACTCTTATCTGCAGGCACACTACAGTTGCAACTGATGAACAAATATCTTTCCATGACTCTTGGTTGATATTTTTGTTTATGGTAAGACAAAAATGAACCAATGATGAAAATATTGGAACTCACTTGTTAGGCAATGTTCTTGCTGAATAAGATAAAAACTTTTAAAAATTAAAAGGATATTTCTTCAATTTTATGTGTTATGCACAATGTCTTAGTTATAGACACGTTATACTTTTAATTTTAATCAGCATTGGACAACATAAACAATAAAATCAACAAAATAAAAAGGCCTATTTTATGGCATTTAAAAAAATTTCATGGTGTGAACACTCCACCTTAGCCAGTTTCAAGCCACCAATATGATGTACTTAAAGCAGAGTTGGGAAGGGATGCCCAGTTGAGCACAATTATTTATTTCCACCCTAGTGATATGATAGATGTAAATAAACTGAAGATCAAGATATTAGTAAAATGTGGCAAATAACTAGGCAAGGATGATTTTGTGTATTTATTAACTTTGTTTTTAAGATAATTTATTTTGATAATTTTAAATATATAAGGTAATTTATATTTAAAAGCAACTTAATTTTTAACGGCTGTGTTTTACAACTGACTTGCAAAATTCCTGAAAGTTTAACAATTTAAATATTAATTTGAAATTCATAATCAAAAATATTAAAAATTATTAAGATAATATATATAAAAAGACTATCCTATATAATAAAACCCTAATATGCAAATCAACTGAACCAGAGAATGACTGGCAGAAGGATCGGTCACTATGTTGTGTACTTACCACCAGGGGCCAGACACTCAATGCAGGAACTGGTCCAGTGGGGGCCGGTGAGACGGTGGAGTCAGACCACCAGCAAAGGTGGGTGCTAGCGGGTGCCTCCCGATTGCTCGGCCTGCTGGTTGCCCTACAGAGGGAGGCAACCAGTGGTGGCCGGGTGTGAGGCCAGCTAGTGGGCAGTGCCAGGCCACCAGACAAGATGGGTTCCAGTGGGGAACCCAGATCGCCCCGCCAGTTGCCCCACAGATCAGCTCTGATCTCTGGCCAAGCCTAGGGACCCTACCCTATATATTGGGAACAGTCTCTTAGATTTAAAAATTAAAACCTGGCAAGGCTACTCTAACACTGAAAAAACAGGATGATGCAGTGATGACATGCATGGACTCTGGCTTGCACATTTTGTGGTCAGCCTGATTCTGACACTTATAACTGTGTGACAAAGACAATTACTTACTTCTCTCTGATTCAGTTTTTCCACCCATAAGAAGGGGAAAATGGTACTACTGCTTCAGAAGGATCATGTTATGTACTACTTTTTATAATCAGGGCAAAAAGATGTAGCTGCCCATACAACAGCAAGATGTCTTTCACATGTATGAAAAGTATGGTCACTGGTGCAAGCAGCGTCCCAGATTGGAAGAGGGATGTCTAACTGCTGGCGGTGGACATCCCCAGAAGGGTCCCGGAATGCGAGAGGGCACAGACCAGGCTGAAGGACTCCCTGCCCCCGTGATATATATGTCAGGCTTCTATATATATTAGAAGCCTGTTGCACAAAGATTCACGCAATAGGCCTTCCTTCCCCTGGCTGCCGGCACCGGTTTTTCTCCAGGCCTTTGGTCTGACCACAGCAGAGAAGCCAAGCCTCTTCAGTCTTAAGTCTGCAGTCTTCAGTCTTCAGTCTTCACTCCCGCCAGAGCCTTCAGTCTTCCCTCCTTGCCTGCGTATGCAAATTAACCACCATCTTTGTTGGGTTAATTTGCATAGTCGCTCTGATTGGCTGGTGGTCATAGCGGAGTGACACCAATTTGCATGTTTTTCTTTTATTAGTGTAGATATATGTAAATATGTATACATACAGAGTATTTTTATAATGGGTTGAACACAATTTATAGACATAGGCATGTGATAGGTTGCTGTGTATGTTCATTAACATCAAACAATAAAATGTTTACCCAGGGCCTTGAGGTACTTAGCTTTGTGTTAATATTTGTGGAAAATGCAGAAACATTAAAACTTTAGGACCTCATAAGAATTTTGCAGGAAAAAATTTAAGACAAAAGAGTGATTAATGAAGAATGAAGTGTTAAAGTATGAGGGCAGACAGTAGCTCTGTGAGAACTTGAAGTGATATGGAAGGTATTGCGGACCAGGTGGAATTTACTTGGAAACCTGAAAAATCAATAGTCAAAGCCATACATTGGTCTCATATTTCTTAAAAATTTCTTTATTGATTAAGTTATTACATATGTGTCCTTATCCCTACATTACCCCCCATCAGCCCCCTACTCATGACCTCAACCTGTATTGTCTGTGTCCATTGGTTAGGCCTATATGCATGCATATAAGTCTTTTGGTTAATCTCTTCCCCTTACCCCCACCCTCTCTACCTTGCCTCTGAGGTTTGATGGTCTCATCAATGTTTCTCTGTCTCTGGATCTGATTTTGTTAATCAGATTATGTTGTTCACTATATTCCACAAATGAGTGAGATCATGTGGTATTTATCTTTCTTTGACTGGCTTATTTCACTTAGCATAATGCTTTCCAGTTCCATCCATGCTGTTGCAAATGGCAAGGATTCCTTCTTTTTTACCACAGCGTAGTATACCATTGTGTAGATGTACCAGGGTATTTTAATCCACTCATCTGTTGATGGGCACTTAGGCTGTTTCCAAATCTTAGCTATGGTGAATTGTGCTGCTATGAACATAGGGGTGCATATATCCTTTCTGATTGGTGTTTCTGGTTTCTTGGGATATATTCCTACAAGTGGGATCACTGGGTCAAATGGGAGTTCCATTTTTAGTTTTTTGAGGAAGCTCAATACTGTTCTCCACAGTGGCTGCACCAGTCTGCATTCCCACCAGCAGTGCAAAAGGGTTTCTTTTTCTCCACATCCTCTCCAACACTTGTTGTTTGTTGATTTGTAGATGATAGCCATTATGACAGGTGTGAGATGATACTGCATTGTTGTTTTGATTTGCATCTCTCATATAACTAGTGACTTTGAGTATGTTTTCATATGTCTTTTGGCCTTCTGTATGTCCTCTTTTGAAAAGTGTCTATTTAGGTCTGTTGCCCATTTTTTGATTGAATTGTTTATCTTTCTTCTGTTAAGTTGTATGAGTTCCCTGTAAATGTTGGAGATTAAACCCTTATCAGTGATAACATTAGCATATATATTCTTCCATGCAGTGGGCTTTCTTGTTGTTTTGTTGATGGTTTCTTTTGCTGTGCAAAAGCTTTTTCTGCTGATGTAGTCCCATTTGTTTTATTTTCTCTTTACTTTCCATTGCCCTAGGAGCAGTATCAGTGAAGAAATTCCTTCGCAATATGTTTGCGATTCCTCTAAAATTTTATGGTTTCCTGTCTTATGTTTAAGTCCTTTATCCATTTTCAGTTTATTTTTGTGTATGGTGTAAGTTCATGGTCTAGATTCATCTTTTTGCATGGATCTGTCCAATTTTCCCAACACCATTTATTGAGGAGACTGTCATGACTCCATTGTATGCTCTTGCCTCCTTTGTTGAATATTAATTATCATAGTGGTTTGGGTTGATTTCTGGGTTCTCTATTCTATTCCATTGATCTATGTCTGTTCTTGTGCAAGTACCAGGCAATTTTGAGAACAGTGGCTTTGTAATACAGCTTGATATCTGGTATTGAGATCCCACCTACTTTGTTCTTCTTTCTCAGGATTCCTGCAGATATTCGAGGTCTTTATTTTTATTCCAGATGAATTTTTGGAATGTTTGTTCTAAATATGTGAAATATGCCGTTGGTATTTTAATGGGGATTTCATTGAATCTATACATTGCTTTGGGTAGTATGGATATTTTAATGATGTTGATTCTACCACTCCATGAACATGATATGTTCTTCCATCTGTTTATGCCTTCCTCTATCTCTTTTTTCTGTGTCCTGTAGTTTTCTGCATACAGGTCTTTTACCTCCTTAGTTAAGTTTATTCCCAGGTATCTTAATTTTTTTGGTGTGATGGTGAATGGGATTGCTTTTTTAGTTTCTCTTTCTGTTAATTCACTATTGGTGTATAGAAAAGCCGTAGATTTCTTGGTGTTAATTTTGTATCCTGCTACATTGCCAAATTCATTAATTAAGTCTAACAATTTTTTGATGGGGTCTTTAGGGTTTTCTATATACAGTATCATGTCATCTGCGAATAAGGACAATTTTACTCCTTCTTTTCCAATTTTGATGCCCTTTATTTCTTCTTCTTGTCTGATTGCAATGGCTAATATCTCCAGTACTATATTGAACAAGAGGGGTTAGAGTGGGCATTCCTGTTTTTCCTGTTCTTAGGGGAAATAGTTTTAGTTTTTGACTATTGAGTATGATGTTGGATGTGGGTTTGTCATATATGGTTTTATTATGTTGAATTATGATCATTCTATTCCCACCTTGCTGAGCATTTTTATCAAACAAGGGTGTTGGATTTTGTCAAATTCTTTTTCTGCATCAATTGATATGACTATGTGATTTATATCTCTCAATTTGTTTAGGTGATGTATCACGTTTATTGATTTGTGGATATAGTACCATCCTTGCATCCCCAGGATAAATCCTACTTGGTCATGGTGCATGATCTTTCTGATGTACTGCTGGATCTGATTTGCTAGAATTTTTTTTTGAGGATTTTAGCATCTATGTTCATGAGGGATATTGGCCTGTAATTCTCTTTTATTGTGTTGTCTTTACCTGGTTTTGGTATTAGGGTGATGCTGGCTTCATAGAATGAACTTGGAAGTGTTCCTTCCTCTTGAATTTTTTGGAATAGTCTGAGGAGGATAGGTTTTAGTTCTTCCTTGAACGTTTGGTAAAACTCCCCTGTGAAACTGTATGGCTCCAGGCTTTTGTTTGCTGGAAGCTTTTTGATGACTGCTTCAATTTCTTCCATAGTTATTGGCCTATTGAGATTTTTAGATTCTTCCTGATTGAGTTTTGGGAGTTGTATTTTTCTAGGAATATGTCCATTTCCTCCAGGTTGTCTAGTTTGTTAGAATAGAGTTGTCCATACTATTTTTTAACAATCCTTTCTGTTTCTGTGTGGTCAGTTGTTATTTCACCTCTTTCATTTCTGATTTTTTGAATTTGGTTCTCGGTGAGCCTGGCTAGAGTTTCATCAATTTTGTTTATCCTTTGAAAGAACCAGCTCTTGGTTTCATTGATCTTTTGTATTGGGGTTTTTTTTTTTGGTCTTTTGTCATTAATTTCTGCTCTGATCTTTATTATGTCCTTCCTTCTGCTCACTGTGGGCTTTTCTTGTTGCTCTCTTTCTAATTCTTTGGGTTGTAGAGTTAGATGATTTATTACCATTTTTTCTTTTCTTTTTTTTTTTTTTGAGGTAGGCCTGTAGAGTTATGAACTTCCCTCTCAGAACTGTTTTCATTGCCTCCCATAGATTTTGGATTGTAGTGTGTTTTTTTGTCATTAGTTTCAGGATGTTTTTTTAATTTTTTCTTTGATCTTTTTGGTAACCCAATCATTGTTTAATAGCATGCTTTTCAGCTTCCAAGTGTTTGAATGTTTTGGATTGTTCTTATTGTAGTTTGTTTCTAATATTATGTCATTGTGGTCTGAGGAAATGCTTGATGTGATTTCAATCTTCTTCAATTTGGGGAGACTTTGCTTGTGACCCAATATGTGGTCAATTTTTGAAAATGTCCCATGTGCACTTGAGAAGAATGTATGTTCCATGGCTTTGGGGTGAAATGTTCTGAAGATGTCAATTAAGTCCTTCTGGTCTAGTAAGTCATTTAGGATTGCTGTTTCTTTGCTGATTTTTTGTCTAGAGGGTTTAATCAGTGATGTCAGCTGTGTATTAAAGTCCCCTACTATGATTGTATTGTTGTCGATCTCTCCCTCGATATCTTCCAGGAGTTTTTTTTTAATGTATTTGGGTGCTCCTGCATTGGATGCATATATGTTTATCAGGGTTATATTCTCTTGTTGTACCAATCCCTTTCGTATTATGTAGTGGCCTTCCTTATCTCTTGTTATGGCCCTCACTTTGAGGTCCAATTTGTTAGATATAAGTATTGCTACCTCAACTTTTCTTTCACTTTCATTTGCCTGAAAGATATTTTCCCATCCTTTCACTTTCAGTCTGGCACCCCTATTATTCATATGTTGTTTTGTTTCATGTTGTCCCATAGCTCCCTTAGACTCTTGTCCTGTATTTTAAATTTTTTTTCCAATTGCAGTTCAGTTTGTGTGTTTTTCTTCCCTGTGTTCTAATTTGCTAATTTGGTCCTGCGCTTCTCCTAGTCTACTGTTGAAACTTTCCATGGTGTTTTTTATTGTATCTATATCACTCTTCATTTCTTCTTGATTATTACATAAGTTATTGATTATTTTCATCCATTTCTTGTTAATTCTTACACAAGTTGTCGATTTTTTATCCATTGTTTTATGAACTGTATGACCCTTACTCTGAATTCTTTTTCTGACGTATTGTATGCCTCTGTTTCTCTTAGCTGCTTATCTGGCAATTCCTCCTTTTCTTTCCTTTTGGGGTATCTTTGTCTACCCATTTTTGTTCTCACCAACTGATGTAGATGTCGAGTTGTGCAGGGGTTGCTTCTTAGGTGGCAGTGACTCCTTGGGCTGTGGTTGCTCCTTGGGCAGTCGCAGAAGCGGCTACTTCTCAGTTGGCAGTGGCTCCTTTAGTGAGTGCTGTTCGCAGCAGTGATGTCTCCTCTGGCTGGTGGGGGAGGCTGCTTGCACAGCTCCTGTACCTTGGACAGGTGTGGTCTGATAACTAGGCTGCTGCTCCTCAGATTGGGGTGGGCTGAGTGCAGCTGCTGCTCCTTGGATGGGAGTAGGCTGTTCATGTGGCTTCTGCTCCTCAGACAGGGGCAGTGTGCTCACGTGGCTGCTGCTCCTTGGATCAGGGCTGGCTGCATGCTGCTGCCATTTTTCAGATGGGGCCAGCTGCTCGTGAGGCTGCCGCTTCTTGGACAGGGGCAGGTTGCTTGCAGATCTGCTGCTCCTTGTACAGGTGCAGGCTGTTCGCACAGCTGCTGCTCCTTGGAGGTGGGACAGGATGCTTGTGTTGCTGCTGCTCCTCTTGTCAGGAGTGAGCTGTACGTATGGCTGCTACTCCTCGTATGGGAGTGGGCTGCTCACCCAGCTGCTGCTTGTCAGACAGGTGCAGGTTGTGTGTGGCTGCTGCTCTTCGGATCAGTGCATGCTTCACAGGGCTGCTGCTCCTCAGATGTGAGCGGTCTGCTTATGCGGCAGCTGCTCCTCAGACCAGGGCGAGCTACTCTGGCAGCTGCTGCTCCTTCAGTGGGAGTGATCTCCATGTGCAGCTGCTGCTCCTCGTACAGGGGTTGGGCAGTTTGGATGGCTGCTTATCTCCAGGCGGGAGTGAGCGTCACATTCGGCTTCTGTTCCTGATATGGGGATGGGCCGCTCACCCAGCTGCTGCTCGTTGGACAGGTGCAGGCTGCATTTGGCTGCTGCTCCTCGGACTAGTGCAGACTGTGCAGGCCTGCCGCTCCTCGAATGTGGGCAGTTTGCTCATGTGGCTGCTGCTCTTCTGTCCGGGGCGGGTTTCTTGGGCCACTGCTGCTCCTTGAATGGGGGCATGCTGCTTACGGTGCTGCTGTTCCTCATATGGGGGCGGGCTGCTCACACAGCTGCTGCTCCTTTGATGTAACCAGTCTGCTTGTGTGGCTGTTGTTCCTCAGATGGGTCAGGCTGCTCAAGCGGCTGCTGCTCCTCAAATGGGGGTGGGCTGCTCGCAGCACTGCTGTTCCTTGTATAGGAGTGGGCTGCTCATACAGCTGCTGCTCCTCGGTTGGGGGCAGGTTGCTCGCACAGCTGCTGCTCCTCAGACAGGTGCAGGGTGAGGGCTGCATGCAGCTGCTGCTCCTCACACAGGGACGGGCTGCTGCTCCTCAGTCGTAGGCAGGCTGCTCATGTGGCTGCTGTTCCTCAGAAGGGGCACACTGCTCATGTGGTTGCTGCTCATTGGACGGGTGAGAGGCCGCTCACACAGCTGCTGCTCTTTGGACAGGGGCAGACCATGCGAGGCTGCTGCTCTTAGACCTGCTCTTGGACAAGAGTGGGCTGCTCACGTGTCTGCTGCTTGCATGGTTGCAGTGCCCTGGGCTAAAGCGTTGGGCCAGTCAGAGGGGAGTGTGCTTTAAACTCACAGGAGCCTGTGCCTTGGCTGGCTGGAGACTCATTGACTGTGGGACCACAGCCAAGGTAGCAGGTCCCTGGAAGTATTGGCTGTAGAATCCCAGGTGTTATTTGAGGGCACCCTGGGTGGAGGTGAGCCTGGGCTCCCAGTTACAGAAGCTCTCCCCTTCAAAAAGGCTAGGCCTCTAAGGACAATCCAGCCTCCTGGTACTGTTTACAATGGTAGCAGAGGCTGCCTAGTTAGGCAAGCCTGGTTAGCCTGCCCCTGAAGGTATTGTGGGATCTAACTGCTTCACTCACACACACACACAGACACAGCCCATATGACCACACACTCCTCTTTTGCTCCCTTACTCACTCACGCTCTCTCCCTCACTGCCGCCTTCTTTATGCCTCTGTAGTTGGGTCTGGGGTGTTATTGACACATTCGTGGATGGAGTTTCCTCTCCAGGTGTCTGGTTATGTGGCTCACTCTCTAGAACCTGGCCAGACAGGATAAAATTCACCTCGACAAGACACAACACAAAGGGAACAAAGCACGAATGTACTCAAGACAATAATAACCCCACTCTAAGTGACCACCTGAGAAAAGAGAATTAGGGGAGAGAAAAGAGCACAAATGATATCAAAGAGAGAGAAAAAAGATAAGAGAGAAAAGAAAAATGAAGAAAAAGGAGAATATATATATATATAATCACCACAGAACCAATAGATAAGCAACAACAACAAAAAATACAAACACCAAACACCCAGCAAAGAGGATAGGGGCAGAATCTGTAGAGGTTGAGCTTATATACAGAAAATGAAGTTAAGAATTAGATGAATATGGGGAGGACCTCAGGTCAGTATAGAGGAAGTAGAAAGGGGATGGGTAGATAAGAATTAAGAGAACAAGAAGTAAATAATAATAATAATAATAATAATAATAAATTTACAAAAAATGATTTCAAAATGGTATAAAAATAAAAAATAGGAAATAAAATAAAATATTGGAAAAATAATGTGAAAAGAAATAGAAAATAAAGCAACAAACAAAAACAGGAAAACAAAGAAAAAGAAAGATAACAAAATAATGATAAAAAATAAAAATTGCCGGAACCGGTTTGGCTCGGTGGATAGAGCATCGGCCTGCGGACTGAAGGGTCCCGAGTTCAATTCCGGTCAAGGGCATGTACCTGGGTTGCAGGCACATCCCCAGTGGGGGATGTGCAGGAGGCAGCTGATGAATGTTTCTCTCTCATCGATGTTTCTGGCTCTCTATCTCTCTCCCTTCCTCTCTGTGAAAAATCAATAAAATATATTAAAAAAAATAATAATAAATAAAAATAAAAATGAAAAAGTGAAGTGTCATTCCTTTGGCTGGCTTAAGATCCCAGTCTTCTGTATTGTACTGTTTCTCAGGTTCCTGTTGCTGGGACTGAAGGTCTCTCCATAGGCCAGCCCCTTTTATCTCTCAAGGACTATTTAGATTTTTTTTTTTAATCCTTTGTGCCATTCAGGGTGGAATCTGGGTGTGTCTGTATTGGTTGCCTGGATACTGGAGGTAGGGGCTATCTCCTCAGGACAAAATTGCTGCCTATGTCCTGGGCTCAGGTATGACTCAGCACCAGACTTGCTGCCACTTCTCCTGGACCCCCTCTTCTCTCCAGTTTCCACAAGTCTGCACCTTCTCCCACACTTCAGCCATGGGTTAGTTTCCATATCCAAAAGGTCCTATGAACTAGGTTCAGTGAAGAAAGACACAGGCCACAGAGAGGGGAAAGGCTGCGCCTCTGGGAGCTTCTGTCCTGCCGGCACTGCGCAGTTGGTCAGCCCTTCAGGCTGCCCTCTCTGGGTTCAGCCTTTTATGACTGTGGACCCAGATCTAGAGTCCCCTGCCATCCAGCAGTCCTGCGGAACTCCTTTCCACGGTCAGACAATGTGCCTTTCCCAAGGGACATGTCTCAGTGCTGTGTGGATTCCCTCTGACCCTCTGGGCTCAGAACTCTGGCAGACTCCCCTGCTTAGATCCATGATTTTACCTTTCTCCTGGGGTCCTCTGCCCTTCCCAGCTGCAAATTATCTCCCAACTGAGTTTTGTCAATTCAGGTTATTCGTTTCAGCTGCTCATTCTATTTGCTCTGGGACAAGGCTCAGGACACGTCCATCTATTCCACCGCCATTTTGTCTCCCCCATTGTTCTCATATTAAGGAGAAAAGGAGGAATATATATATATATATATATATATATATATATATATATATATATACAAATAAAAAACAAAAACCTGAAAAAATACACAAAATATAGAAGGTTTGACCAGTTCTTTTCTTCAGGTTTCAGTGGTATAATTTAAACCACACATACTCATAGAGTGCTATGATTTTGAGAGCATCTCTTTACAGAATACTCAATTCTAATCTCTTAGGGTGGGTCTTCCACATCCTCCTCATTAGGTCTCTTTCCTCTAGTTCCTCCTCTTCTTGGTTCTTTAATGTCTTTGCTGTTCACTCACATTGCTGCACTTTCTCTTTTGAAAGTTGGTCCATTTATACTCCTTCCAATTCAGTTGGACGTTGGACAACATACACTAAATTCTGAAGGGTCAGCAAAGAGTTAACTGTTTTCTGTATTGGTCTTTTTAACAACACATTTTCTTCAATTGCATAGTATAGTCAAAGTTTAGAAATGAAGCTGGGATGCATTTTATGGAGAGGTAAAGACATTCTCACATAATGCAGATAAAGCAAGCTTTAATGAAATGACCCATCAGCCACCCAAGATGGAGTAGAGAGGAGAAGAGATACTTGTGACTTCTAGGGAAGGAAGGTTAGGGTTCATGGTTTCTCAGCATTCTAGACAGGTTTAATCACACAGAGTAGGTGTATGTGTCTGCCAGACATTGCTCTGACATAGTTTCAGAAAGATGGGTTCTTGCTTATCCTATATAATAAAGATGTAATATGCAAATTGACCATCACACCATCTCACAAGATGGCTGCCCCCATGTGGTCAAAAATGGCCACCCCCATGTGGTCAAAGATGTCCACCCCTATGTGATAACAAGATGGCCACCCTTATGTGGTCACAAGAAGGCTGCCACAAGATGGCCTGCAGGGGAGGGCAGTTGGGGGCAACCAGGCTGGCAGGGGAGAGCACTTAGGGGTGACCAGGCTGGCAGGGGAGGGCAGTTAGGGGCAACCGGGCCAGCAGGGAGGGCAGTTGGGGGTGACCGGGCCAGCAGGGGAGGGAGTTGGGGGTGACCGGGCCAGCAGGGGAGGGCAGTTGGGGGCAGTCAGGTCAGCAGGAGAGCAGTTAGGCCTCGATCAGGCTGGCAGGGGAGTGGTTAGGGGGTGATCAGGCTGGCAGGCAGGAGCAGTTAGGGGAAATCAGGCAGGTGGGCAGGCGAGCAGTTGGGAGCCAGCAGTCCCGGATTGTGAGAGGGATGTCCCAACTGCCAATTTAGGCCCAATCCCTGTGGTGTCCCAGATTGGAGAGAGTGCAGGCTGGGCTGAGGGACACCCTCCCATTGTGCATGATTTCGTGCACCAGGCCGCTAGTATTATTCATAATATTCGTTCCTTAATTTAACAAAATTTTGTTTCCCTTATTATAAATATTGTTTACTCTTGAACCAAGTAGTATCCACATTACATTTTGATTATATAACTTTTTTTGTTTTTTACCTTGGAGTTAATAATTGTTTTATTTTTTTTATTTGCTTAATTTCCTTGCACCTCCAGTACTTTTATGCAGCCAAGTATTTCCATGCTGTATAAAAGCTCTGTAAAAACTTCCCATGGAAATAATTTATTTTCTATGTTTAGGTCCTCCCTTTCTGAATCTGATAATTACATCAATCTTGATTCATACCCCATTTTGGCAGAACACATTCTCCATTAACTTATTTTTATTTTTTATTCCACTATAAGCTTATTAAATACATGCAAAGGTCTATAGTCCTACTGTGTCTCAATAATGAGAAACATCACAAAATGCTATATGGTAAGTCTGTGGCATTTCATTACCTTTTTTACAAACATTTGCTTAAAACATTGAATCCATAGTTCATATTTAGTAGCAAAAATTTAGAGATGGTAGATGCAACTTTTTATCAATGTGAACAGTTAACTTTCTAATATAAAAGTAAAAATATCATTTTGGAAAACAGTTCTTTGAGAAAAACCCTTAATTGCACATCAGAGGAGTTTTTTTCTTTTCTTTTTTTTTTTTTTAAATATATTTTATTGATTTTTTACAGAGAGGAAGGGAGAGAGATAGAGAGTTAGAAACATAGATGAGAGAGAAACATCGATCAGCTGCCTCCCGCACATCTCCTACTGGGGATGTGCCCGCAACCCAGGTACATGCCCTTCACCGGAATCGAACCTGGGACCTTTCAGTCCGCAGGCCGACGCTCTATCCACTGAGCCAAACCGGTTTCGGCCAGAGGAGTTTTTTAAGTTAAATTTTATTGTTGACACTATTACAGATGTTCCTATTTCCCCCTCTTTTGCCCACTTCCACCCAGCCTCCATATCCACTTCCCTTTGGCCATCACCATGTTGTTTTCTGCATCTATGGTTTATGCATATATGTTATTTAGCTAATCCCTTAACCTTCTTCATCCAGTCCCCCCAATCCCCCTCCCCTCTGACAGCTGTTAAGTCTGTTCCATGTATCCATGCTTCTGTTTCTATTTTATTCATCACTTTATTTTGATCATTAGATTTCACATATATGTGAGATCATATGGTATTAGTATTTCTATGACTACTTAGCATAATAATATTCCGGCCCATCCATGCTGTTGAAAAAGGTAAGATTTTTCTTGCCCTCCTCCTTCTCCTCCTCCTCCTCCTCCTCCTCCTCCTCCTCCTCTTCCTCCTCCTCCACCTCCTTCTTTTTCTTTTTACAGCTGAGTAGTATTCCATTGTGTAAATGCACCACAACTCTTTTATTAACTCATCTACTGATGAACACTTGGGCTGTTTCCAGATCTTGGCTATCCTATATAATAAAGAGGCAATATGAAAATTGACCATCACACCTTGCACAATATGGCCACCCCCATGTGGTCACAAGATGGCTACCCCCATGTGATCACAAGATGACCATGCCCATGTGGTCTCAAGATGGCCACACCCATGTCATCACAAGATGGCTGCCCCATGTTGTCTCAAGATGGTCAACAAGGAAGGGCAGTTGAAGATGAACAGGCCAGCAGGGGAAGGTAGTTAGGGGTGACAAGGCCGGCAGGGGAGGGCAGTTGGGGGGGGCTGGGCCTGCAGGGGAGGGCATTGGGGGGGACCACGCCACCAAGGGAGGGCAGTTGGGGGCGATCAGACTGGCAGGAAAGGGCAGTTGAGTGTTATTGGGCCAGCAGGGTAGGGCAGTTGGGAGTGATCATGCCAGTAGGGGAGCAGTTAGGCCTCGATCAGGCTGGCAGGGGAGTGGTTAGGGGGCAATCAGGCAGGCAGGCAGGTGAGCGATTGGGAGCCAGCAGTCCCAGATTGTGAGAGGGTGCAGGCTGGGCTGATGGACACCCTCCAGTGCATGAATTTCATGCACTGGGACTCTAGTTGTAAATAATGTTGCTATGAACATAGGGGTGCAATGTATTCTCACCAATCCATTAGCTTCTTTAAAGAATATTCAAAGGATTGAACATTTGGGAATTTGGATGTGTGAAAATGGTTTTATTCTAGCTTCATACTTGATTGGTTAGACTAGATATAGGACTGTAGTTGGAAATCTTTTGATATTGAACATATTTTAAATTGATTTTCACCTTTTAAAATGAACTTATAGGGATATTAATATTATTACTAATATAAATTTCATAATGTGCAACTTAGTACTTTTAATTTTATTTATTAAGCAGTGGAACAAAAGACACCTCAAATTCAACATGTCTGAAATATGTTTTTTCTTCTCTGTTCCACTCCTTCTAGTTTTTTCATTGTCAATGAATGTATTACCATTTATATAATTACCAGAGGTCCAATGCAGAACATTCATGCAAGAGTAGGCCTTCATAGCCACAGTGGCTTCCTGGATCCCTCCCTTGCAGCCATGGCGGCTGCCTCGATCCCGCAGCTGCAGCCCCAGCTTTGTCTAGAAGGTCATCCGGAAGGATGCCCAGTCTAATTAGCATATTATGCTTTTATTATTATAGACTAGAGGCCCGGTGCAAGAAATTTGTGCACTGGGGATGGGTGGGGGGTCCCTTAGCCCAGCATGTGCCCTCTTGCAGTCCGGGACCCCTCCCTTTTTACTGCCCAGCTGCTTGCTGCTTCCTACCACTTGGCTTGCTGCTCCTTAGTGCTGCCACAAAGGCCTCGGGTCTGCTGGGTGCCATGCCTGCCAGTTTGTGTCTCTGATACCCCCAGCAGCCCCAGCACCAAGGTGGCGGGCCTTGGGGCTGCTGGGTACAGGCCCCCCGTTGCATGTTTGTGTCTTCTATCAGGCCCCCAGCAGCCCCAGCAGCCCCAGCACCACCTAAATAACTTAAGGGAAACTTTATTTAGTCTTCTTTTAAAAGCAATCTAGTTTAAAAATGAGTTGCAGTTAAGACAGAACAAAGAACATGGTACCTAAGAGTGAGATAGACTGACAGAGGAGAGGCTGGGCACTGGTCAGGGCCTTACATGCCAACTGTTCTCCACCTGGGAAATGATGTAAAATCGGTTTCTTTAGTTTTCTGCTTAATGGTCTTCTCTAGCACTGAGGTCAGAGGAGCTGCCTTCCAGCCCATAGGCTGCTTCTCAGAGTCGAAAATTTCGCCATAGGCCTCTGCCTAGGACATGACCTCTGCACCCCCAGGGTGCATAAACACACAGGGCTTCCATCAGGCTCCGCTGATCCTGGGGCTGGGAGGCCTCTCGGCTCCGCTGATCCAGGCAGCTCCGCTGATCCCCGGGCCAGGAGGCCTCTCGGCTCCGCTGATCCCCAGGCTGAGAGGCCTCTTGGCTCCACTGATTCCGCGGCCAGGAGGCCTCTCGGCTCCACTGATCCCCGGGCAGTGAGGCCTCTCTGCTCTGCGGCTTCAGGACTATTTGGCTTCACACTACCGCTTGGAGCCTGAGTATGCAGATTAACCACCATCTTTTAGCTTCTACTTGAAACATTGTATCTTTTGGAGCTGTTGCTTCAGGAGCTCAGAGCCCCGCAGCTGCAGGCGGGAACCTTAGTTTCCTCTATCGCTGGGGCAACCAAGCATCCTGTTCTCAGCTGCCTGGCTGCCCGCCGCCATCTTGGCTGACAGTTAATTTGCATATACTCACTGATTAGCCAATGAAAAGGGTAGCGGTTGTACGCTAATTACCATGTTTCTCTTTTATTAGTGTAGATACCTGTCAGAAACATAATCCCCAAAGGCAATTTGTCATTAATTCTTATCAATGTTACTTCTGATATATTTCTCCAATGTATCTACTTTTCTTCCTCTTCTAGTAAACAATTACAAAAAAACATTTCCCGTCTCTCCCCCAAACTAATCTTTTTTAAAAATATATTTTATTGATTTTTTTTACAGAGGGGAAGGGAGAGGGATAGAGAGTTAGAAACATCGATCAGCTGCCTCCTACACACCTCCTACTGGGGGTGTGCCTGCAACCAAGGTACATGCCCTTGACTGGAATCGAACCTGGGACCTTTCAGTCTGCAGGCCGATGCTCTATCCACTGAGCCAAACTGGTTAGGACCCAAACTAATCTTTTTATAGTCACTCTTGTCTTCTTTCACTATAGCTAGATATATTATTTGGAAATTCGTACTGGTTTGTCAAATTTTTCTTTGTTTTAATCCTCACCTGAGGATATGTTTATTGATTTTAGAGGATACTAAGGGAGAAGGAGAAAAGCAGAGAGAGATAAAGAGAGGGGGGGACATCTATGTGAGAAAGAAACATTGAACCATAACCTAGGTATGTGCCCTGAAGGAGAATTGAACCCACAACCTTTTGATGTATGGGATGATGCTCTAATCAACTGAGCCACTGGCTGGGTCCTGGTGTGTCAAATTCTTACTTAAAATAGTCTACCATCACAAATGTTCAACCGGCACGTATAAAGATGCTAACCACTACTAATTATTAGGGCAATATAAATCAAAACCACAATGAGATGCCACCTCACACCTGTCAGAATGACTATCATAAAAAAAGACAAGAAACAACAGATGTTGGAGAAAACGCGAAAAATGGGAACCCTCATTCACGGCTGGTGGGATTTTAATTTAGTGCGGCCACTATGGAAAACAGTATGGAGATTCCTCAAAAAAGTTAGGAATAGAACTGCCATATGATTCAGCTATTCGACTTCAGGGCATTTATCTGAAGAATACAAAAACACTTATTTGAAAAGATATATGCACCTCTATGTTCATTGCAGCATTATTGGCAATAGCCGAGACATGGAAACAACTTAAGTATTCATTAGCAGATGAATAGAAAAAAATGTGGTATATAAATACAGTAGAATACTACTCAGCCATAAAAAGGTGAAAGCCTGCCATTTGGGAATATATGGATAGACCTTGGGGGTATTATGCTAAATAAAATAAGTGGGACATAAAAATACATATAGTGCATGATTTTCCTCATATGTGAAATATAAACAAAAACAAAACAAATGAACAAACAAGCAAACAAAGAAATAAAAAAACACACCAATAGAAGCACACAACAGATTTTTGGTTATTGGAGGGCAAGGGGTATGAAGGGAGGGCAAAACAGGTAAAGGGGGTCAATTGTGTAATAATAGGTGGAAACTAGACTTTTGGTGGTGAGCCAATATAGTATATACAGTTGTCAAATTATAATGTTGCAAACTTGAAACTTATGTAATGTTATAAAACAATGTTACCTCAATGAAAAAAACACACAAACTTTGTTCTTCAATGGATTCCCATTAGTCAGATTTATTCCAATGAATAAAGACCAAGACCTTGAACACGGCCCACAAAAACCTTTTGTAATCTAGCATTGACCTACATCTCTAGCCTTATATAGTAATATAATTTGATGCCATATTATCTTTGTTTCAGTTCCTTTACTTAATCTTCAAACCAGCCAAAGGCCTTTTCACATCTTTTATTTTCGGGGAACACCACTTAACCCTCTGATCTTCCTCTCCACCCATCTAATCTTTAAATCTTGCTTCTGCCTTCACTTCTCCAGGACACCTTACCTAACCCCCTACTTTAAATTTTCATAATAAACTATTTTATTATAAATAATTATAATTTTTATATTTTTGTATCATTACTTAATTAATATCTGGCTTTAAAATTAGACTAAACTTCATAAAGACAAGAATTTGTCTATTTTTGTTTTTCAGTGCATCCCTTGGTTTCTTTATTTTAATGTTATTGTTTAAAGTATTACAAATAGTAGTACATATATCTTCTTTTTCCCCCATTGAGCTGGCATCCCCTACCCCCGCACCCACCCCCACCCCAGCACATACCCTCACCCCCACCCCCAGTGTCTTGAGTCAATTGGTTATGCTTATATGTATGCATATATGTAAGCATATGGTTGATCTCTTACCTCCTCCCCACCCTCACCAGCCTTCCTGCTGTAGTTTGACAGTCTGTTCGATGCTTCTTTGCCTCTGTATCTATTTTTGTTCATCAATATATAATGCTCTTTATATTCCACAAATGAGTGAAATCATGTAGTATTTTTTTTCACTGACAGGCTTATTTCACTTAGCACAATGCTCTCCAGTTCCATCCATGCTGTTGCAAATCGTAAGAAATCCTTCTCTTTTTTTAAAAAAAAAATTGTTTTACTGCTTAAAGTATTACAAAGAGTATTTCTTTTTTTTAAAATACATTTTATTGATTTTTTACAGAGAGGAAGGGAGAGGGATAGAGAGCTAGAAACATTGATGAGAGAGAAACATCGATCAGCTGCCTCCTGCACATGTCCTACTGGGGATGTGCCTGCAACCAAGGTACATGCCCTTGACCAGAATCGAACCTGGGACCCCTCAGTCCGCAGGCCGACGCTCTATCCACTGAGCCAAAACGGTGCTGGCTCAAAGAGTATTTCATATGTCTCCTTTCCTTCCGCCTTGAGTTTCCCCCGGTCTCCCCTACCCTCCAGTGTCTTGTGTCCATTGGTTATGCTTATATGCATGCATACAAGTCCTTCAGTTGACCTCTTACTCACCCCCCACCCCACGCAACCCTCCCTGGCCTTCCTGCTGTAGTTTCACAGTCTGTTCGATGCTGCTCTGCCTCTGTATCTATTTTTGTTCATCCTATCTAATAATAGACAAACATGGTAATTAAACATACCTCCGATACACTTCCCATTGGCTAATCAGGGAGATATGCAAATTAACTGCCAAGAAATATGGCGGTTAACGGCCAACAAAGATGGTGGTTAATTTGCATACGTAGGCACAATGATGGGAGGCAAAGGGGAAGGATGGAAGAAGCCGCCTGCCGGTGTCGGAACCCAGGTGGCAGCCAAGAACTGGAGAACTGGGCCGCCTTTGTGATTGGAGAAGCCGGGCCGCCTTTGCGGCCCTGGGCCAGTAATCGGAGAAGCCGGGTAGGGCAAGGAAGAGGGGATGTCCACCTCTTCCCTGCCCCACCGGGCTTCTCAGATCACCGATCACCAGTGATTGGAGAACACCCAGAGGCGGGGCCAGAGGCCAGGCTGCATCCCTGCCTGGGGACATGATCCGGTCCCTGGGGCGATGCAGCCAGGCCCCAGAAGGAGACCCAGGGGCCGGTGCTGTGCTGCCACCAGGACACGCGATCCAGTGCCCAGGAAGTGGCACATCCCTGCCCCAGAAGGAGACCCAGGGGCCAGGGCTCTGTCGCCACCACCGGGGCACACGATCCGGTGCCCGGGCGCCCCGCAGCCTCGGCCTCAGAAGGAGACCCAGGGGCCTCCCAAGCGGAGAGTGTCCGTGGTCAGACTGCTCGGTGTTGGGACAGGAATAAAGATGGAGGTGACTCAGATGCCTGGCCAGCAGGTTAGACCAGCAAGCAGGGCCTTTCAGCAGGGACTCAGGGTGGGGTTGGGGCGAGGAAAGCAAGTGGGAAATAGAGAATTACAACTCCCAGGAGGCTTAGTGGCCGGGGCCTGTGTGCCTGGCCATGAAATTGATGGGGCGAGTCGTTTTGCACTTTAAGAGACTTGCAAGGTTGGAAGTTCTGCCAGGAGTCAGGGAGAAATGGAGCTGGAGCAGAGAGAGAGGTCCATGGCAGCCGTGGGCTTTGAGGAGTTCTCAGCACCTCCCTGCTCAGAGCTGACTCTGCCTCCGCTGTTCAGTGGTCACATCCTGGGCAGCTCCAGCCTCCAGGAGCGAGACGAAGAGGAGGAGGCAGCCCAAGGCCAGTGGCCGCGGTACCAAAGGGAACTCAATCACAGGAAGTACCAGGTGCTGAGTCGGTGCTGCAGGAGATTGAACAGGTGAATGAGCGGGTTCTGAACAGGCTCCATCAGATATAGAGGATAACACGGAGACTCCAGCAGGAGCGGAGGTTCCTCATGAGGGTGCTGGACTCCTATGGCGATGACTGCTGGGCTAGCCAGTTCACCATCTTACTGGAGGATGAGGGCAGCCAGGGCACAGATGCCCTCACCCCAGGCAATGCTGAGAATGAGCCTCCAGAGAAAGAGGGGCTGTCCCCACCCAGGAGGACACCAGCACCTGCAGAAGCCAGCAGCCCGGCCCCTGGTGAGGGGCCCAGCTGTTGGAAGAGGTGGCGAGTGCCACGGGAAGGGCGCCGGGCGGGAGTCCCTCTGACTCCGGAGCTGGCCCCCGTTCAGATAAAGGTGGAAGAAGACTTTGGCTTCAAAGTGGTCGAGGCTCTGGACTCAAGTTGGGTTTCTCTGGGGCCAGACAAGCTGCTGCCCTACCCCACCCTAGCCAGCTCCCCCTTTGACTGACCCCCCAATAAATGAACCCCATGCTCTCCTCGGCAAAAAAAAAAAAAAAAAAGCTTATAGAGGCATGCTTATAGGATCAAATAGTATAAATATAGATGTAACAGTACAATAAAAAGAGAACCTGGCTATGATGATCACCTGAACGCTGCCTCTGTGTGATTCCTTCTTCGCCAACTCCGTCCACACCTTTGGGAACCTCTGGATCTGCTGGGTCTGGACCCCAACATTCCTCTTCTTATAAGGACTTCAGTGAGATGGGCTAAGAGTCACACTGGAACTGCCTCAATTTAATGTAATCCCCTCTTTAAAGATCTTATCTCCATATACAGGTACATTCTGAGGTTCTGGGGATTAGGATTTTAACATACATTTTGTTGATTACCCAAATCAGCCCTTAACAACCAGCATGTTTCAGAAAGTAGATTCCTACAGGGTTATTTACCAAACATTTAGAAGTATTTTTAAAAGAGCTAAGCCCCTTGCCCACTGCGTGGGCCCCTCCCAGCAAAGAGCGAAGGCCTGGGTTCCTGGCGCCAGAGGAAAACTGGTGCCAGCAGCCAGGGGAAGGAGCCCCCAAGGGGCCCCAGATTGCGAGAGGGCACGGGCCGGGCTGAGGGACCCACCCGAGTGCACAAATTTTTGTGCACCGGGCCTCTAGTCAGTTTATAATGGTCTTTATTATCCATAAATGAGTGAGATCATGTGGTATTTTTCTTTCATTGACAGGCTTATTTCACTTAGCATAATGCTCTCCAGTTCCATCCATGCTGTTGCAAATGGTAAGAATTCCTTCTTTTTTACAGCAGCATAGTATTCCATTGTGTAGATGTACCACAGTTTTCTAATCCATTCATCTGCTGATGGGCACTTAGGCTGTTTCCAGATCTTAGCTATGGTGAATTGTGCTGCTATGAACATAGGGGTGCATATATCCTTTCTGATTGGTGTTTCTGGTTTCTTGGGATATATTCCTAGAAGTGGGATCACTGGGTCAAATGGGAGTTCCATTTTGAACTTTTTGAGGAAACTCCATACTGTCTTCCATAGTGGCTGCACCAGTCTGCATTCCCACCAGCAGGGCACATGTGTTCCTTTTTCATCGCATCCTCTCCAGCACTTGTCGTTTGTTGATGATAGCCATTCTGACAGGTGTGAGATGGTACCTCATTGTTGTTTTGATTTGCATCTCTCAGATGATTAGTGATTTTGAGCATGTTTTCATATGTATATTGGCTTTCTGGCTGTACTCTTTTGAAAAGTGTCTATTTAGGTCCTTTGCCCATTTTTTGATTGGATTGTTTATCTTCCTTTTGTTAAGTTGTATGAGTTCCCTGTAAATGTTGGAGATTAAACCCTTATCGGAGATAACATTGGCATATATGTTCTCCCATGCAGTGGGGTTTCTTGTTGTTTTGTTGATGGTTTCTTTTGCTGTGCAGAAGCTTTTTATTTTGATGAAGTCCCATTTGTTTATTTTCTCTTTAGTTTCCATTGCCCTAGGAGCAGTATCGGTAAAGATATTGCTATGAGAAATGTCTGCTATTTTGTTGCCTATGGCTTCATTAAGATTTTTATGGTTTCCCATCTTATGTTGAAGTCCTTTATCCATTTTGAGTTTATTTTTGTATATGGTGTAAGTTGGCAGTCTAGTTTCATTTTTTTTTGCAAGTATCTGTCTAATTTTCCCAATATCATTTATTTTATATTTTTTTTAAATAATTTTTATTTCTTAAAGTATTACAAAGAGTATTACATATGTCTCCTTCCCCCCCCTTGACATTCCCCTGGCCCCTACCCACCGCCCCCCCTCCCTGTGTCTTGTGTCCATTGGTTAATCTTATATGCATGCATATAAGTCCTTCGGTTGATCTCTTAATCCCCCCCAAACCCTCCCCAGATTTCCCACTGTAGTTTGACAGTCTGTTCAGTGTTGCTCTGCCTCGTATCTACCCCTGTTCATCAGTCTATACTGGTCTCCATTATCTGACCCAACCTCACTGGAGTAGTCTCAACCTCACCAGGGCCGTCTGAGCCTCACCAGGGCCGTTACAGCCTCACCAGGGCCGTCCTGACCTCACCGGGGCCGTTTCAACCCCACCGGGGCCGCCCCAACCTCACCGGGGCCGACCCGTCCTCACCAGGGTTGTTTCAACCTCACCGGGGCCATCCCGACCTCACTGGGGCAGTTTCAACCTCACCGGGGCCGTCCCTACCTCACGGGGGCAATATCATTTATTGAAAAGACTGTCGTCTTTTCTTCATTGTATGTTCTTGCCTCCTTTGTCAAATATTAATTGAGCACACTGGCTTGTATCAATTTCTGGGTTCTCTGTACTGTTCTACTGGTCTATATGTCTGTTCTTGTGCCAGTACCAGGCAGTTCTGAGAACAGTGGCTTTGTAGTATAGCTTGGTATCTGGTATTGTGAGCTCTCCAACATTGTTCTTCTTTCTCAAGATTGCTGCAGTTATTTGGGGTCTTCTTTTATTCCAGGTGAATTTTTGGAAAGTTTGTTCTAGGTCTTTGAAGTATGCCATTGGTATTTTAATGGGGATTGCGTTGAATTTCTAGATTGCTTTTGGTAGTATGGACATTTTAATGATGTGGATTCTACGAATCCATGAACATAGTATGTTCTTCCATTTGTTCATGTCTTCCTCTATCTCTTTTTTTTAGCATCCTGAAATTTCCTAGTACAGATCCTTTGTCTCCTTGGGTAAGTTTATTCCTAGGTATCTTAATTTTTTTGTTGCAATGGTAAATGGGATTGCTTTTTTAATTTCTCTTTCTGTGAGTTAATTATTGGTGTATAGAAAAGCTATAGACTTCTGGGTGTTAATTTTGTATCCTGCTACATTGACGAATTCATTTATTAAGTCTAGTAGTTTTTCATGGAGTCTTTTGGGTTTTCTATGTACAATATCATGTCATCTGCGAATAAGGAGAGTTTTACTTCTTCTTTTCCAATTTGGATACCTTTTATTTCTCCTTGTCTGATCGCAATGGCTAGTACTTCCAGTACTATGTTGAACAGGAGTGGTTAGATGGGGCATCCCTGTCTTGTTCCTGTACTTAGTGGAAATGGTTTTAGTTTTTGCCCATTGAGTATGATGTTGGTTGTGTGTTTTTCATATAAGGCTTTGCTTATGTTGAGATATGATCCTTCTATTCCACTTTGCTGAGAGTTTTTATCAAGAAAGGGTGTTGCATTTTGTCAAATATTTTTTCTGCATCAGTGGATATGATTATATGTTTTTTTTTTATCTCTCAGTTTGTTTATGTGGTGTATCACATTTATTGATTTGCTGATATTGTACCATCCTTGCATCCCCAGAATAAATCCCACTTGGTCATGGTCTATAATCTTGGTAATGTAATGCTGGATACAATTTGCTAGAATTTTGTTGAGGATTTTGGCATCTATGTTCATGGGGGATATTAGCCTGAAATTCTCTTTCTTTGTAGTGTCTTTATCTGGTTTTGGAATTAGGGTAATGCTGGCTTTGTTGAAAAAGTTTGGAAGTGCTCTTTCCTCTTGGATTCTTTTTAATAGTCTGAGGAAGATAGGTTTTATTTCTTCTTTGAATATTTGATAAAACTCCCCCATGAAGTCGTCTGGTCCAGGGCTTTTGTAGTTGGAAGTTTTTGATGACTGCTTCAATTTCCTCCATAGTTATTGGACTATTCAGATTTTCTTATTCCTCCTGGTTGATTTTTGGAAGGTCCTATTTTTCAAGGAATATATCCATTTCTTCTAGGTTGACCAGTTTGTTGAAGAGAGTTGCTCATATTATTTTTTTATGATTCTTCACATTTCTGTGGAGTCTGTTGTTATTTCACCTCTTTTACTTCTGATTTTGTTTATTTGATTCCTCTCTCTTTGCTTCTTGGTGAGCCTGGCTAGAGGTTCATCAATCTTGTTTATCCTTTCAAAGAACCAGCTCTTGCTTTCATTGATCTTTAGTATTTTTTTTTGGGGGGGGGGGGGGGGGTTGGTATCTATGTCATTTATTATTTACTTCCTTTGGCTCACACTGGGCTTTTCTTGTTGCTCTCTTTCTAATTCTTCAAGTTGCAGAGTTAGATGGTTTATTACCACTTTTTCTTTTCTTTTTTTGAGGTAGGCTTGTAATGCTATGAATTTCCCTCTCAGGATTGTTTTCACTGTGTCTCGAAGATTTTGGATTGTTATGTTTTCTTTCTTCTTCTTTTTTTAAAAAATATATCTTTATTGTTCAAATTATTACTGTTGTTCCTCTTCCCCCCCACTCATAGCTCCCCTCCACCCGGTTCTAACCCCACCCCCTGCCTCCCCCCACCCCACACTGTCCTTATCCATAGGTGTAAGATTTTTGTCCAGTCTCTTTCCGCACCCCCCACACCCTCTTCCCCTCAAGAATTCAGTCCACTCCCTTTCTATGCCCCTGATACTATTCTATTCACCAGTTTATTCTGTTCATCAGATTTTTTATTCACTTGATTTTTAGATTCACTTGTGGTCACTTTGTTGTTCATAATTTTTATCTTTACCTTTTTCTTCTTCCTCTTCTTAAAGAATATTCTTCAGCATTTCATATAATCCTGGTTTGGTGGTGATGAACTCCTTTAGGTTTTTCTTATCTTTGAAGCTCTTCATATGACCTTCATTTCTAAATGATAGCTTTGCTGGGTAGAGTAATCTTGGTTTTAGGTTCTTGCTATTTATCACTTTGAATGTTTCTTGCCACTCCCTTCTGGCCTGCATAGTTTCTGTTGAGAAATCAGCTGACAATCTTATGGGTACTCCCTTGTAGGTAGCTAACTGTTTTTCTCTTGCTGCTTTTAGTATTCTCTCTTTGTTTTTTGCCCTTGGCATTTTAATTATGATGTGTCTTGGTATGGTTCTCTTTGGATTCCTTCTGTTTGGGGTTCTCTGCACTTCCTGGACTTGTAAGTCTATTACTTTCACCAGGTAGGGGAAATTTTCTGTCATTATTTCTTCAAATAGGTTTTCAATATCTTGCTCTCTCTCTTTTTCTGGCACCCCTATATTTCGGATGTTAGTACACTTGAAGTTGTCCCAAAGGCTCCTTGCACTATCTTCATATTTTTGTATCCTTTTTTCCTTTTGCTTTTCTGGTTGGGTGTTTTTTGCTTCTTTGTATTTCAAATCTTTGACTTGATTCTTAGGATCTTCTAGTCTGTTGTTGGATCTCTGTATATTATTCTTTATTTCAGTCAATGTATGCTTAATTTCTAATTGGTCCTTTTTCATATCCTTGAAGGTCTCACTATATTTCTTGGAGGTTTCTAAAAGATTCTTGTGTAACCTTATAATCATGGTTTTGAACTCTATATCCAGTAGTTTGTTTTCCTCCATTTCTTTCATTTGTGACCTCTTTCTTTGTCTCCGTATTTTGGCTGCTTCTTTGTTTTGATAGAGTGGCTTTGTGTGCTAGGTGTCCTATAGGGCCCAGTGGCTCAGCCTCCCCAATTACCTGAGGTGGACACTCTTGGTGCACCCCTTTGTTGGCTGTGTGCACAGTCTTGTTGTAGTCAAGCGTTGATTGCTGTTGGTATCACTGGGAGGAATTGACCTCGAGGCCAATTGTCTGTGAGGGCCAGTTGTGTCTAAAATGGGAGAACTTCTTAGCTGGAGACACCCTTATGGGCAGGTCTTACTTCAGTGGGGCTTTGGCACTCACTGAGTCTGCCAAGTTTTTAGGCAGAGAAAGGCCAGGCCATTAATATGCAAAAGCTTCTGAGCACAGCTTGGGTGGGGCTGTAAATTGGGTGGGGCAGGTTCTCAGGGAATCACCAGGACAGAGCAAACCGCAATGGCTGCCAGTCTGCACTGCCTCAGAGAGGTCCTGGGTTCTGTGTCCCTTGGCCCTGTGCAGGAACAATGACCGCTACAAGCACTTCTGCGAGAAAGCCGCCTTCACGTTCCGGCCTGATGCCAGACAGTACAGTTTCTATCCGTATGAGTCTGGGTCCCCAAATTCTCACCCGGAGCTGGAGTTCAGAGCAGTTGGGAGCTTGTGTCTCCCTTCTGTTTGAAAAAGACAACAGGGTACCCAGCTGCCAGCCCCTTTCACGCACGCCTCCGTTCCTCCGCACTTCCACACCTCTGCACCTCCTACCAGATTCAATTGCTTTTCTCTTTCCTTCTAGTTCTAGAATTTCCACTTAGCCGGCCTTACCATGGTTTTGGATGCTGTGTTTTGTCTTTAGTTGTAGTTTTAATGTGGTTGTGTGCAGCAGCAAATTCAGGTGTTTATCTATGTCACCATCTTGGTTGTCCCCGGATTGTTATGTTTTCATTGTCGTTTGTGTTCAGGGTGTTTTTTATTTCTTCTTTGATCTCTTGGTAACCCACTCATTTTTTAATGGTGTGCTATTCTGATTCCAAGTGTTTGAATTTTTGTGATTGTTTTTATTGTAGTTGATTTCTAATTTTATGCCATTGTGGTTTGAGATGATGCTTGATATGATTTCAATCTTCTTGAATTTGGAGAGACTTTGTCTGTGTCCCAATATGTGGTCTATCTTTGAAAATGTCCCATGTGCACTTGAGAAGAATGTATATTCTGTATTTTTGGGTGGAATGTTCTAAAGATGTCAATTAAGTTCATCTGATCTAGTGAGTTTTTTGGGTTGCTGTTTCTTTGCTATTTCTTTTCTAGAGGATTTATCTATAATGTTTATGTGGTATTAAGTCTCCTACTATGATTTTATTGCTGTCAATCTCTCCCCTGATATTTTCGAGTTTTTTTTATGTATTTGGGTGCTCCTGCATTGGGTGCATATATGTTTACCAGAGTTATATCCTCTTGTTGTCTTAATCCCTTTAGAATTATGAAGTTGAGTTCCTTGTTTTTTGTTGTGGTCTTCACTTTGAGGTCTATTTTTTCAGATCTAAGTATTGCTACCCCAGCTTTTTTTTTTTCATTTCCATTTGCCTGATAGATATTTTTCCATCTCTTCGCTTTCAGTATGTGTAAGTCCCTTGTTCTGAGGTGGGTCTCCTGTAAACAGCATATATATGGGTCATGTTTTCTTATCCATTCAGTCACTTGAGGTCTTTTGATTGGAGCATTTAATCCATTTATGTTTAATGTTATTATTTATAGATAATTGTTTGTAGCCATTTTTATTTTTTGTCCCTGTGTTCCTTCTACCCTTTTTATTTCTTCTTTTTACAGCATTCCCTTTAGCATTTCTTGCATTGCTGGCTTGGTGGTGATAAACTCTCTTAGCCTTTTTTTTCTTTTGCAAAGCCCCTGATTTCCCCTTAAATTTTAATTGATAGTCTTGCTGGATAGAGCATTATTGAATTCAGTCCTTTGCTTTGCATTACTTTGTATACTTCATTCCATTCCCTTCTGGCCTGATATGTTTCTATTGAGAAATCAGTTGAATATCTAATAGGAGATCCTTTGTAGGTAACTCTTTGTCTCTCTCTTTCAGCCTGTAAAATTCTCTCTTTGTTGTTAACATTTACCATTGTAATTATGACGTGTCTTGGTGTAGGTCTTTTGTGATTCATCTTGCTTGGGACTCTCTGTACTTGTGCTACTATTTTCTTCCCTATATCAGGGAAGTTTTGTGTTATTATTTCTTCAAATACATTCTCTAATCCTTTTTTTTTTTAATATGTTTTATTGATTTTTTACAGAGAGGAAGGGAGATAGAGAGTTAGAAACATCGATGAGAGAGACATCGATTAGTTGCCTCCTGCACATCTCCCACTGGGGATGTGCCTGCAACCCAGGTACATGCCCTTGACCGGAATCGAACCTGGGACCCTTCAGTCTGCAGGCCGATGCTCTATCCACCGAGCCAAACCGGTTTCGGCAACATTCTCTAATCCTTGCAGCTCTTCTTGTCTTTCTGGCACCCCTATTATATGTATGTTACTTCGTTTCGTGTTGTCCCAAAATCCCTTAGGCTCTCCTCCTGCTTTTTTAAAAAAATTTTTTCTCCAGTTGATGTTCAGATTGGACTTGTTTCTCTACCTTCTCTTCTAACTCACTAATTTGGTCCTTCATTTCTTCTAGTCTACCATTGAAACCTTCCATAGCGTTTTTGATTGTAGCTATATCACTTTTGATTTCTTCCTGTTTTTTGCATAGATTGTTGATTTTCTTGTCCATCTGGTTTATGAACTGTATGACCATTACTCTGGATTATTTTTCTGTCATATTGCATGCCTCAGTTTCACTTATTTCCTTTCTTGGAGATTCTTCTTTTTCTTTCCTCTAGGGATTGTTTTGTTGTCTCCCCATTCTAACTATCACCAGAAGGTTCCAATGCCAAGTTGCTGGGGCCTGAGCCATGTGTATTGGGAGCATCATGTCACCTGTGTGTCACTGAAGATCTCCAACACCAAGACGTGTGGCTGCTGTGAGTCAGTGGGAACCAACCACCCTGAGAATCAGAGTCACCAGCGCTCAGTACCACCTCGTGCACACACCTAGAATCAGGGACCCTGCATGCTCCACGCTGAAAACAAGTTTCTGTGGGTGTACACCTGGAGTCAGAGACCCCATGTGCACGCGCCAAGAATTGAGTATCAGAGTCTTTTTCCTTTGTGAGCCCTCCTACTGTGAATCAGGGTCCCTGTGTGCATGTGCACTGAGAATTGCAGTCACAGGCACTCAGTGTGTGTGCACTGAGAATCAGGGATCCCATGCCTGCAGGATGAGAAACAGAGTTTCCATGTGTGCACACCGAGTGTCAAGTCACTGGTGCTCAGTGCTACCTCCAGCACAGAGAATCAGAGTTCCTGGTCTGCATCGGGGGCCAGGTTGCACAGCCGCCCTGTGTCGTCGGGAGGCCCACCATGTGCGTGCTGCGCCCATAGTCAAAGTTAAGCTGTACAGCCGCCCTGTGCTGACAGGAAGCCTGCTTGTGCGGTAGGGTCTGGCAGGTCCTATGCCACTGCAGTGAGATGGCGGGGAGGGGGAGGGGATCTGTGACTCATAGTAATCTGTGGCCGGGATGTCTGGAGTCTTGGTGTCCATGGGTCTGCAGGTCTTTGTCCTGAGTGGTTGTAGGGTCCCAGCTTGCGTCTGAGACCAGATTGGGTGGCGGTGAGGCTAGGGTCATAGTTGCAAGCAGTCCTGGTCTTCAAGATGGCATGGTCTCTGTCACATCCCTTGCTTTTCACCTGACACATAGTATGCTATAATTAAATACTTGTTGAATAAATGAATGCTTTTCCTTTGTCTTCTCTTCCCTTTCTTTGCCTTACCTTCTTTTCATCTTTCTTTCTTTCTTTCTTTCTTTCTTTCTTTCTTTCTTTCTTTCTTTCTTTCTTTCTTTCTTTCTTTCTTTCTTCCTTCCTTCCTTCCTTCCTTCCTTCCTTCCTTCCTTCCTTCCTTCCTTCCTTCCTTCCTTCCTTCCTTCCTTCTCTTCTTTCTTTCTTTCTTTCTTTCTTTCTTTCTTTCTTTCTTTCTTTCTTTCTTTCTTTCTTTCTTTCTTTCTCTTTCTTTCTATTTTGGATTAATCAAGAAAACAATGCAGACAAGATCAATAATCATTTAAAAACCTCTTTGAGTTTTCAATTAATAAAATGGTTATACTTACAGTGGCCATTGCAATAGCAATGTTTATTTATTTCTTGTTGATAGTATTACAGATATCCCCCATTTTCCCCCATTGCCCTCCTCCACACAGCCCCCACTTCACCCCAGGCCTTCTCCACACTATTGTCTATGTCAATGGGTTATGTCTATATGTTCTTTGGATAATCTCTTCCCAACCCCTCCATTCCCATGCCTTCTGTGATCTGTCATTCTATTCCAAATGCTTCTGGACCTAATTTGTTTGTCAGTTTCTTTTGTTCATTAGATTCCACATATAAGTGAGATCATGTGATATTTGTCTTTCTCCTACTGGCTTATTTCACTTAGCATATAATCTCCATACTATGAGGCTGTAAAAAAGGATCTCTTACCCTTTGCAATAGTATGGATTAACCTAGAGATTATTATGTCAAGCAATGTTTAATTTTGAGGTATATTTATTTGGAATATGGTGCAAAATATATTAAGTATATAAAAAAAGAAATTAAAGGTATTATAAACTTTAACTTGACAACATTTTACAAATGTCCAAGGAGTCCCTTTATCTTGCTTAAGGACTGTAAACACAGCAAGGAATGATCCATTCATTCTGTCAGACCATTTCTTACTTCCTATTTTGTATGTAATAAGATATTTTTCAGTTTTTTGAGAAAACTATCTATGTAACTCATGATTTAATAAACAATATGTTTACATATACATGTAGGCACACCGTAGCTTTCTGCTTGAGAACTATAGGTAGCATAATGTAGTGTGGCTGAAAATGGTAATGGTATTACTTTGTGTGCTTCCTTGTGGGACCACACTTATAATTGGCAAATCTTTTGTACTTCTACCCACAATTTTATTTGTGACAGTTTTTTTCTTTCATCTGTAAAAACCTGATTCACCTTGTATTGAATTATAGCTTTCTGAATCAGACTATGGCTTATGCTACATTCCCAAAAGGCAACTTTATGAATTTTAGATAAATGGCATGTATTTTTGTTTAATTATCTCAAAATATATACTACAGCAGGGGTGAGTGACAGCTGCATGAGAATGTGTATATTCAATAATTTTCTTGCTGGGTTTGGAAGAGCCTGCTGTAGTTTCAGTCTGTTTACCATGTGCAAAAGGCTGGATCAACTTTCAAACATTTTTATTATGGTTTAATGGGGGAATCATTAGTAGATGAGCTTAACACACCCAAATGCTAGATACTTAGTGGTTTTTTCAGGATTAAAATAATGTCTCTTTCTAACCTTCAGTAGTTTAATGCAAATTTGCATACAGCTGTATCCAGTTAAGTGCCTTTCAGTCTTCTTGTTACATTAAGAATGTACAAGCATTAAGAGTGCTTGTAATACAATTGACTTTAGGCTGAATTTTACTTTAATGGCCCCCATTGTTATTTAGCTGGCATTAAAGGCTTAAGTACAAGAAAATCCACGTACAAAGTGTATCATTTTTATTTTAATTTAAACTCCCAAGAAACTTAGTGACTAAAACATCCGTTATGCCATTTGGAATAATCATCCCTCCTCCCCCCAAAGCTCTTTGTAGCAAGAGACAAAATGTTAGCAGAATCCTGAAATGCACAGTTACCTCAGGATTGCTGAGCAAATTGATAAAGACTGCAGTGATACAGATTGGAACCACAATGGCCAGGGACACAAAGCTGATGGAGTTTGGGCCTCTCTTTGGATGCTGTTAGAGAAAAGGGCCATTAACACTGGAAAATAGGAAAAAGAGCTGTGAGTAGGATGCTAACAAATACAGCAATGTAGACCAGAACAGGAAGTGATTTCAGTGAATCTCCAAGGGAAATCTATTAGACAATCTTTCTTCAACAAATCCCAGAAATTATGCTGTATATGTGACATCTACCTGCTTATTAACACCTTTAAAAGAATGATTCAATGTTAATAAAATCTTTACTTTCCTAGAAATGTTAGGATATCCTAGGTGATTGAATTTTATGGTTCACTTTAACATTGCAACTCTGTAAAATATACTAGTCTGTATTTCATTGTATTCATAAAAAATTAGGGCATGACTCTGCATAAGGCCAGGAACTTTCTTGTCTTGGTATGTAGGAAATGCATTGAATATAACAGTAATTTCTTTGATGACCTGGGAACTAGTAGTGCCTCCTGTAGCCTTTATTCTGAATGTTTATTCTATTTGAAAATTAGTTCAGAAATTACTGTAAAAGGTGAGACTACACTGAACTCTATGATTACCTCTGGAAATATATAACTTTGTGTTTAACACATTATTTGCTTCTTTTTTGTAGAAGTAAAGTACTAAGAAAAATTTTGTTAACTGAGGGGACTGTTTAGTTGAGTTCTAAATAATTGGGTGTTTATCACAAACTCATCCCCTCATATGTTTTGTTTATTTTTTTAAAGATTGCTTATTGAAACCAAGCTACCTAATATAATTTGAGAAATGATGTTTCATTGCCTAATGAAAAAAAGATGGAAAAGATGGATGGGAAGACAGATGTGGTTATACCTGTTGGCTGGGATTAGTATATTACTGGACTACTACTGAACTATAAATCCACTGGAAGGCAAATGAATATCTGGAGAATATGGTCAAAGAAAACATTTGGTAGAATAAATAAATATAGCCAGGACCTCCCAATAGGTGGGTAGAAAATAGCAACTTGGGAAGCTTGCCATAGTCAGAGATCCCTGTGCTAGATGTACAGGAGGATGACACTTATCTTAGAAAATACTTCAGAAGGGCTAGATATCAAGATGTAGTCACAAGAAGCAAGGTGGTAATTCACTCACCATAGCAGTCACAAAATCGGGGCTGGATTTGAGGGCTCATGCCTTGTTTACTTGGTGAAGTGATATTTATCTATTGTCTTCCTGTGGAAAAGCAGGCCCAATGTGGCCAGATCTTATAGTTATGGGGTTATAAAAAAATTAATATCCTGAATTTTAAATGTTGTAATTAATACACACTAAAACAATAGCAAGCAGGTTAAAAAATTGATAGACCAGATGTATGTCTTCCATATTTATTTATATTCTTAAAATGACCTGTAACATCCTTACTTCTCTTTACCCACTGTGCTAATCCTTCATCACTTCACACTAGGGACACTTACCTTTAAGTTCTTCAAATGATTCTGCTTCAGGAATGCTCTTCAGTCATCCTTTTTGTTTGGTTATCTTTCATTTATTCCTGAGATATTAGGAAAACAAAATATTACCTCTCAGAAAAATTATTCCTGATAATCACCCCAACTCAGCTCCCCCAAATTTGGTAAGCATTCCTCTCTTAGGACTTTGAACTTTTTTTTTTATCATAACTGAGAAAAGTTAGCTTGAAACGCAGGCAGATAGGGCAGGGGTCCAGTGGGAAACGAAGGCAGGTAAAACATAGGCAGGGGCAGACATGACAGTTTGAGCAAGCTTAATCACAGAAACCAACCATGCTAAAATAATAGATTGTTTTTGGACACAGAGCAGGAAGCATGGGGAAGCAAGGGTGGGCCTGCAGCAACAAGGTGTACTGATGCACACACACACACACACACACACACACACACACACAAGCAGGGAAAGTTCAGGTCTTTTGCTGGACAAGAACAATAAGGAAATCAATCAGATGGTGACACAGGTAGATATAGAGCAGGCTTTTAGCAAATATAAACCCCTGGAACTATAAGGCTTCACCAGCAACCCATTATTTGGCCCCCTTCCCCATTGGAGAGTCTGAATCTGCTTGTAATAAATTGTCTACACTTTTGCTTAAATCTTCTGGTTCGAGGAGCTCATTCTTTGGCATCACAAGACATGACCTGGGAAAAACCCTTGGCTCACCATTCTGGTTATCATAACTATTCAGTTAGTATTTGTAATTTTTTGGGGGTGATGGTGAAAGAGTCAGATTATTATTATTTTTGATGTCTACTTTTCCATTGAACAATAAGCATCACAAGTATGGGGACTTGTCTACTTTGTTGAATGCTGTTTTTTTCACAGAACTTAAAACAGTGTCTATATAAAACTTCAAAATATATTTACTGAATGAATCAGCAAACTACCCACAGGCACAGAAAAACTAATATATTTTTGTGGGAAAAGGCATTCAAGATCTCTCTAAGATCCTGAAAAGTATTTGTAAAAAGACTTTGCCACTTGATTGAAACACTTTAGGTAGAGAGATGTATGACACTAGCAGCAACTGACAAAGAAAGGAGAAAAGATGAGAGAGCAAAAGAGAACTAATAAAAGGAACTAATATTTATCGAGATCCTTCTACATCTATGAATCTCTGCTTTACATACATAATCATATTTAATCCTTACAACAACACACTAACATAGATATTTTTACCCTCATTTTGTAGAAGAGGAAACTAGGGCTTAAAGAGATTAAATGGTTTACAGAAGTACCAATTCTCAAAAGGGACTGAAATGACATTCCAACAATAATTTGTTGGATTTCAAAGACCATTTCATTAGGATACTGAGTCACGTGGGTTGATAGAGCTTAAATGCTTTGTGCCTAAAGGGAGGATTAGTTTGTATTTAAATTAAAATAAGAGGTTTAACCTGTTGGTGTGGCAAGGAGGCAGGGAGAAAAAGGCAGCAAAGTCTGTCAATCAGCTAGGATCTACAGTATGTACTAAACAATTGACAACACTTGGCTTTTCCAGGATGAGTTTTTTGAAAATTATATTTTTATTGGTTTCAGAGAGGAAGGGAGAGGGAGAGAGAGACAGAAACATCAATGATCAGAAAGAATAATTGATTGGCTGCCTCCTGCATGCCCCTTATAGGGGATAGAGACCAAAACCCAGGTATGTGCCCTTGACCAGAATCAAACTTGGGACCCTTCAGTCTAATGGGCATTGCATTAAATCTGTAGATTGCTTTGGGTAGTATGTGTTATGCCCAGATTTCAGGATCCCCAAGAAACCACATCAGGGAGCCAGCCAGTCCGATGCAAAAGCATAAGAGTCTTTATTCGAGCTAGCTCGGCTCCCCCACCTTGCCGACGCAGCGACAGGAAGCAGAGAGAGATAACTCTGTGTGGAGACTGGTTATATAGGGGGAGTTGGAGTAAGGGGAGGAGAAAGGACTGTGCTCTGCTGATTGGCCAGGCACAAGTCGGTGTCATGTTCCTGGGTGTGGCTAGCAGAGGCTTAGACTTCTGGGAAGAAGCTCCTTGCCAACCACGTGGCCAAGGTAAGATGGAGCACTTACCCTGGGGCAAGATGGAGGGCGTAGCCCTTACCCTGGGGCAAGGTGGAGGGCCTAGCCCTCGCCCTTTCAGTATGGACATTTTAATGATGTTGATTCTATCAATCCACGAACATGGTATGTTCTTCCATTTGTTTACGTCTTCCTCTAACTCTTTTTCAATGTCCTATAGTTTTCAGAGTACAGGTCTTTTAGCTCCTTAGTTAAGTTTATTTCTAGGTATCTTAATTATTTTGGTGCAATGGTAAATGGGATTGTTTTTTTAATTTCTCTTTCTGTGAATTCATTATTGGTTTATAAAAAGGCCATAGATTTCTGGGTGTTAATTTTGTATCCTGCTACATTGCCAAATTCATTTATTAAATCTAGTAGTTTCTTTGATGGATTGTTTGGTGTTTTCTATGTACAGTATCATGTCATATGTGAATAAGAACAGTTTTATCTTGTCTTTTTTAATTTGGATGCCTTTTATTTTTCTTCTTGTCTGGTCACTATGGCTAGCACTGCCAGTACTATATGGAACAGGAATGATGAAAGTGGGCATCCCTGTCTTGTTCCTGTTCTTAGGGGAAATGAATTTCAGTTTTGCTCATTGAATATGATGTTGGCTGTAGGTTTGTCATATAAGGCTTTTATTATTTTGAGATATGATCCCTCTATTTTCACTTTGCTGAGAGTTTTTATCAAGAAAGGTTGTTAGATTTTGTCAAATGCTTTTTCTGCATCAGTGGATATGATTATGTGATTTTTGTCTCTCAATTTGTTTATGTGATGTATCACATTTATTAATTTGCGGATATTGTACCATCCTTGCATCCCTGGAATAAATCCCATTTGGTCATGGTGTATGGTCTGTCTAATGTAATGCTGGATCCGATTTGTTAGAATTTTGTTGAGGATTTCAGCATCTATGTTCATCAGTATATTGGCCAGTAGTTTTCTTTTTTGTGGTCTCTTTACCTGATTTTAGAATTAGGGTAATGCTGGCTTTATAGAAAGAGCTGGAAGTGTGCCTTCCTCTTGAATTTTTTGGAATAGTCTGCGGAGGATAGGTTTTTAGTTCTTGTTTGCATGCTTGGTAGAACTCCCATGTGAAGACATCCCAACCAGGGCTTTTGTTTGCTGGAAGATTTTTGGTTACTGCTTCAATTTCTTCGGTAGCTATCAGCCTATTCCAGTTTTGGATTCTTCCTGATTGAGTTCTTGAAGCTTGTATTTTTCCAAGAATATATCCATTTCATCTAGGTTGTCCAGTTTAAAGGAATAGAATTGCTCAAAATATTTTTTCATAATCATTTGTATTTCTGTGGGATTGGTTACTACTTCACCTCTTTCATTTCTGATTTTGCTTATTTGGGGCCTCTCTCTTTGCATCTTGATGAGCCTGGCTAGAGGTTCATCAATCTTATTTATCCTTTCAAAGAACCAGCATTTGGTTTCATTGATTTTTTTTTTTTTTTTACCTCTATGTCATTTATTTCCACTCTGATGTTTATTATTTCCTTCCTTCTGCTTATGCTGGCCATTTTTGTTGCTCTTCATCTAACTCTTTGAGTTGTAGTGTCAGATAATTTATTACCATTTTTCTTGTTTTTAGAGGTAGGCCTGTAGAGCTATGAACTTCCCTCTCAAGACTGCTTTCACTGTGTCCCATAGATTTTGGATTGTGTTTTCATTGTTGTTTGTTACCAGGATGTTTTTTATTTCTTCTTTGATCTCTTTGGTAATCCAATCATTGCTTAATAGCATGCTATTTAGCCTCCAGGTGTTTGATTTTTTTCATTGTTTTTATTGTAGTTGATTTCTAATTTAATGCCATTATGATCTGAAAAGGTGCTTGCTATGATTTCTATTTTGAATTTGAAGAGACTTTGCCTGTGACCCAATATGTGGTTTATCTTTGAAAATGACCCATGTGCACTTGAGAAGAATGTATATTCTGTGGCTTGTGGTGAAATGTTCTGAAGATGTCAGTTAAGTCCATCTGATCTAGTGAGTCATTTAGGTTTGGTGTTTATTTGCTGATTTTTTGTTTATAGGATTTATCCAGTGGTGTTAGTGGGGTAACACTAATATGATTAAGTCCCCTAATATGATTGTATTGCTGTTGCTCTCTCCCTTGTAATCATCCATAATTTTTTTTAAATGTATTTGGGTGTTCCTGCATTGGGTGAATATATTTTTATTAAAGTTTTATCTTTTTGTTGAATTGCTCCCTTTAGTATTATGAAGTGGCCTTCCTTATTTCTAGATATGACCTCCATGTTCACATTTAATTTGTCAGATATAAGTATTGCTATCCAAGATTTTTGTTCATTTCCATTTGCCAAAAATTTTTTTTCCATCCCTTCACTACCAGTGTGTGAGTCCTTTGTTCTGAGGTGGGTCTCCTGTAGGCAGCATATATATACATTATGTTTTCTTATCCATTGGGATACCCTATGTCTTTTGATTAAGACATTTAATCCATTTACTTTTAAAGTTATTATTAATTGGTAGTTGTTTGTGGCAAATTCTGTTCTTTATGCCTGTGTTCCTTCTTCCCTTCCTATTTCTTCTTTTTACAGCAGTCCCTTTAGCATTTCTTGCATTGCTAATTTGGTGGTAACAAACTCCTTTAGTCTTTTTTTGTCTGTGAAGCTCCTGATTTCAACTTTAATTTTGAATGATAGCCTTGCTGGGTATAGTATTCTTGAATTCAGACCGTTGATTTGCATGACTTTGTATATTTCATTCCATTCCCTTCTGGCCTGATGTGTTTCTGTTGAGAAATCAATTGATAGTCTGGTGGGAGATTCCCTATATGTAACTTTCTGTCCCTCTCTGGCAGCCTTCAAGATTCTTACTTTGTCATTGGTGTTTGCCAATTTAATTATGATGTGTCTTGGTGTTAGTCTTTTTGGGTTCATCTTGTTTGGGACTCTGTGAGCTTCTTGGACTTGTGTGAGTTTTTTCTTCTCAATATCAGGAAAATTTTCTGTCATTATATCTTCAAACAGTTTTTTTATTCCTTGCTTAGTTTCCTCTCCCTCTGGCACCCCTATTTATGCAGATTTTGTTTCATTCATGTTGTCCCTAAGCTCCCTTAGCCTGTCCTACTGTTTTTAAGTATTTTTTTCCAGTTGCTGCTCTGCTTGGGTGTTTTTTCCTACCCTGTTTTCTAGTTCACTGATATGGTCCTCAGCTTCTTCTAGTCTATGCTCATGTATTCTATTTTGTTCTTTATTGCAGCTATGACTTTCTTCTTGGTTTTCTTCATTTCCTCTTGGTTCTTACACATGTTGTTGAATTTGTATTGCATCCTTTTCAGCATCCTTATGACCATTGTTCTGAATTCTTTCTCTGACAAATTGCTTGCTTCCATTTCATTATCATCATTTTCCAGTGATTCCTCCTTTTCTTTTGTATGGTGGCTGTTTCTTTATCTCCCCATTTTTGCTCTTCTCAGGGTGTCTGGTTATGTGGATCACACTCTATCACATTGCTTTAAAGGCATAAAATACAACTCAACAAGACACAACACAGAAGGCAGAAAATGTGAATGTATTAATGATACCAATAACTCCAAATAAAGGTGACCACCAGAGAAAAGAGAATTAGGGGAGAGAATAGAGTGCAAAAATGATATTGAGAAAAGAAAAAAGGTAAGGGAGAAAAGAAAAAGAAGAAGAAAGAAGGGAAAAATATATGTACTAGTATATGGGGAGAAAAGTCCAAAAACACAACTAATCCAGAAAATGCAAACAACAGACACCCAGATAAGAAAGAGGGAAGCTGAATCTGAAGAGGCAGACCTTACTTCCAGAAGGTAAGGTCAAGGAATTGAATGAATGGGGAAATGGCCACAATTCAGTTTCGATGGGTGTAGAAAGAGAATGTATAAGAACAAAAGTAGGAGAAGAAAAATGGCGGAGGCTTAGACGGATGTGTTGGTGCTTTGTCCCAGAGCAGATAAGGGCGAGCAGCTGAAACGGGTTACAAACAGCCCGAACAAGCAAAGGAGATTCAGCTGAGAGACAGTCTGCAGCCAGGAAAGACAGAGAACTCCTAGTAAATGGGGATGGTTAGAGATTGAGGCTGAAACCTCCCCCTGGGCGCCAGCTCAGCAGCGAGGCGAGACTGCACAATCTTGAGAAGCTGTTATTCGCATCCAGAGATCGGCTACTAACCCAGAGGCAACGGCTCTCAAGCAGCGCGACTACATGAACTCAGAGGAGACCTGCTTCCCTCCACGGAAAGGTTAGACTTACCCCAAAGGTGCAGTTTGCAATTCAGGTTGGAGAGAGGAACACGCGCCCAAGCGCGGGGGGAAATCTGCGCCCCCCAAAATCCGGGCCCATAGAGGCCAGTGTGACCCGCAAGTGGGGAGGGCTCCCACAGGGCTGCTGGCAGAAGGTTACACTATAAATAAGCCCATAGTTGGACTGGATGCAAAGAGGCAACCTCAGATTCTCCTAGGTGGCCAGCTACTTGGTGCCAGGGGCCAGAGCGCGCACAGAGACTCAGCGCAGTTCTGGAAGGTGGAGCCCTGCGAGTTCGCACAGCTTCCCAGGCTCTTGTTTACACACTTCCTCTTAAATCTGTGAGTTTGATTGTTGATCCCAGTGGATGTGATTGCCCAGTTGGGGTCGCTAGCGGAGCTTGTAGGGGAAGATTGTTTTTGGAGAGCCTGGGAAACAGAGCTGGGAGTGGCGCCTGGGGAACCAGCTCTGGGTGGAGCTGGTTCAGGTACAATAGAGAGCTCCTGGTCAGAGAGAACTTATAGCCTCAGAGGTCAATCCAGACACACTGCCACCCAGAGGCAGAGCCACGAACTGACTCTTCTGTAAATACAGATAAGGCAGTAAGGGGAACCAATACAGCCTGCCTTAAAATCAGGACTGTGGCTTACAACACGGAGGAACAGTGTATCAGAGGGAAATTCAACATTCTCCTGAATTCCGGGAATGCCAAAAAGAAGAGTAGAAGATCTGAAACACCTGCATTACTGCACATTTATATTTTTATTTTTAAATTACTTTTTCACCTTTTAACGAAGAAAACATTTTTTCTTTTCTTTTTTTTCCCCCATCACCTGATTTTACCCTTTCAACTACTACATTTTTATTTTTAACTAGTATTATTACCGCTACCATTTTACCATTTTTTAAAGTGTCAGTTTATTTTGTCTTTATTTTATTTTGGGACTAATGTTCTCCTTTCTATTTTCATCGTTCCTTTAGCAACATTTTTCTCTACCTCAATTTGCCTCTGTGCTAAACCCTTTTCCCCACATTTTCCCTTTTGTTGTCCTGTTTGTCTTACCCTACTCCAGCTTTAGATTTTCCCTATTCTTTTTATCCCCTGTCAAAATTTCACCCTGCTTATATATCCTATGTCCAATCCCCTGTTCTAAATCCTTATACACCTTTCCCTTATCTTCCTTCACTATCCAAATTTTTTCTCTTCTTCTTTTCTCTCTCTATTATTTTATTGTTGTTTGCTTGATTGACAAGTATATTGGTTTTTTTTTTAAGATTGTTTGTGAGGTTATTCTGCTTATTCTTTTTATTTTCCTGCCCCCCCCCCCCCCCCGGTTATTTCTGTGCTTCTGTTTTCCCTTGCGTCGCTTGATATTATTGGTTGGTTGTAGTTTGTATTCATCTCCAGGAATCTGTTGCTGTAATTTGTTGGTATTAGTGGCCGATCTATAGGAGTTTTCTCCTCATATAAATAGTCTCTTCCCCCTTTATACTTCATTCTCTTTTCTCTCTTCCTTTTTTTTTCTCCTCTTTTTCCCCCTACCTCTTTCCAATTTCATTTTTGCACTCCTTTTTTTTTCTTTTTTTCTTTCTTTCTTTTTTCTCTTCTACCTTTTTCTCTTCTTTCCTCCTTATCTCCTAACTCTCTTAGCTCAGGTGGCCACCTTTATTTGGAGTTAGTAATATCGTAAATACATTCGTGTTCAGTGCCTGGTACGTTGTGCCTTGTTGTGTTGTATTTTGTGCCTTTAAATCAAAGCAGCAGATTCAAGCAACAGTGGCCTCCTGATCACCACATGCTCTGTCTGGGGAACAGTTACTGTGTGTGAAGCCTCCCAGCACCAGCCAGAAGAGCCACCACAGCTGTGAACAGCACCCACCAGAGGCCCTGCTTTCAACGGAGAAGCCGCTGCTACCACAACCGCCAAAGGAGCAACCACAGCCCGAGGAGCCACTGCCACGCAGGGAGCAGGCACTGCCACCCAGGGAGCAGCCACTGAATGACTCAAAAACTAGATATGTCAGTGAGATCAAACATGGGTAGACAAAGAAACCCCCAAAGGAAAGAAAAGGAGGACTCGCCAGAAAAGCAGCTAAGTGAGACAGAGGCATGCAAAATGATGGAAAAAGAATTCAGAATAAGGGTCCAAGAGTACATGCACCGGATATGCAAGAAGCAAGAAGAAACAGATGAAAAAATCAACTACTTATGCAAGAACATAGAAGAAACAGACGAAAAAATCAACAACTTAAGTATGTCCCAAGAAGAAATGAAGAGCGACATAGCTGCAATAAAAAACACCACTGAAAGTATCAACAGTAGACTGGGAGAAGCGGAGGACCGAATTAGTGAATTAGAAGACAAGGAAGCAAAAAACACTCAAAATGTACTGCAAATGGAGAATAAAATTAAAAGACAGGAGGAGAGCTTAAGGGAGCTTTGGGACAACATGAAATGAAACAACATACGAATAATAGGGGTGCCAGAACAACAGAAAGATGAACATGGATTAGAAAACCTATTCGAAGAAATAATATCAGAAAACTTCCCTGAGGTGGGGAAGAAAAATGTCACACAAGCCCAGAGAGTCCCAAACAAGGTGAATCCGAAAAGACCCACACCAAGACACCTCATAATTACCATGGCAAATGTTCAGGACAAAGAGAGAATCTTAAAGGCTGCAAGATAGAGATGGAAAGGTACATACAAGGGATCTCCCATTAGATTATCAAATGATTTCTCAACAGAAACACATCAGGCCAGAAAAGAATGGACGGAAATCTACAAAGTGATGCAAAGCAAAGGACTGAATCCAAGAATACTCTATCCAGCAAGGCTATCATTCAAAATTGAAGGGGAAATAAGAAGCTTCACAGACAAAAAAAGGCTAAGGGAGTTTTCCACCAAGCCAGCCATGCAAGAAATGCTAAAGGGACTGGTGTAAAAAGAAGAAATAACAAGCTCAGAAAGAAAACAGCCACACACAAAAAAAGAAATAGCTACAAACAAGTACCTTTCAATAATAACTTTAAATGTAAACGGACTAAATGCTCCAACCAAAAGACATCTAGTGGCTGAATGGATAAAAAAACAGGACCCATACATCTGCTGTCTACAGGAGACCCACCTCATTAGAAAGGACTCACACGGACTGAAAGTGAAGGGATGGAAAAATATCTTTCAGGCAAATGGAAAGGAAAAGAAAGCTGGGGTAGCAATACTTATATCGGACAAAATACATCTCAAAGTTAAGGCCATAACCAGAGATAAGGAAGGCCACTTCATAATACTAAAGGGATCAATACAACAAGAAGATATAACCCTGGTAAACATATATGCACCCAATGCAGGAGCACCCAAATTCATTAAAAAACTCCTGGAAGATATCAAAGGAGAGATCAACAACAATATAATCATAGTAGGGGACTTAAATACACCACTGACATCACTGGATACATCTGCTAGAAAAACAATCAGCAAAGAAACAGCAATCCTAAATGACTCACTAGATTAGATGGACTTAATTGACATCTTCAGAACACTTCACCCGAAAGCTGTGGAATATACATTCCTCTCAGGTGCTCATGGGACATATTCAAAAATAGACCACATATTGGGTCACAAGCAAAATCTCCACAAATTCAAGAAGATTGAAATCATAAAAAGCTTCTTCTCAGACCACGATGGCATAATGTTAGGAATAAACTACAATAAAAACAACCCAAAATACTCAAACACTTGGAAGCTGAATAGCATGTTATTAAATATTGATTGGGTTACCAATGACATCAAAGAAGAAATTAAAAACATCCTGGACACTAATGACAATGATAACACAACAATCCAAAACCTATGGGACACAATGAAAGCAGTCCTGAGAGGGAAGTTTATAGCTCTGCAGGCCTATCTCAAAAAACAAGAAAAAATGGTAGTAAATCATCTAACTCTTCAACTCAAAGAATTAGAAAGAGAGCAACAAGAAAACCCCAGAGTGAGCAGAAGGAAGGAGATAATAAAGATTAGAGCAGAAATCAATGACATAGAGACAAAAAATACAATACAGAAAATCAATGAAACCAAGAGCTGGTTCTTTGAAAGGATAAACAAGATTGACAAACCCCTAGCCAGGCTCACCAAGAAGCAAAGAGAGAGGTCCCAAATAAACCAAATAAGAAACGATAGAGGCGAAATAACAACAGACCCCACAGAAATACAAATGATTGTTAAACAATACTACGGACAACTCTACTCCAACAAACTAGACAACCTGGAGGAAATGGACAAATTCCTAGAAAAATTCAACATTCCAAAATTCAATCAGGAAGAATCTAAAAATCTAAATAGGCCAATAACTATGGAAGAAATTGAAGCAGTCATCAAAAAGCTCCCAGCAAACAAAAGCCCATGACCAGATGGCTTCTCAAGGGAGTTTTACCAAACTTTCAAGGAAGAACTAAAACCTATCCTCCTCAGACTATTCCAAAAAATTCAAGAGTAAGGAACACTTCCAAGCTCATTCTGTGAAGCCAGCATCACCCTAATACCAAAACGAGGTAAAGACAACACAGTGAAAGAGAATTACAGGCCAATATCCCTCATGAACATAGATGCCAAAATCCTCAACAAAATCTTAGCAAATCAGATCCAGCAGTACATCAGAAGGATCATACACCATGACCAAGTAGGATTTATCCCAGGAATGCAAGGATGGTACAACATCCCTAAATCAATAAATGTAATACATCACATAAACAAATTGAAAGAAAAAAACCACATGGTCATATCAATTGATGCAGAAAAAAAGCATTTGACAAAATCCAACACCCATTTTTGATAAAAACTCTCAGCAAGGTGGGAATAGAATGATCATACCTCAACATAATAAAAGGCATATATGACAGGCCCACAGCCAACATCATACTCAATGGACATTAACTAACACCATTTCCCCTAAGAACAGGAACAAGACAAGGATGCCCACTCTCACCACTCCTGTTCAACATAGTCCTGGAAGTATTAGCCATTGCAATTAGAGAAGAAGAAGGAATAAAAGGCATCCAAATTGGAAAAGAGGAAGTAAAACTGTCCTTATTTGCAGACGACATGATATTATACATACAAATCCCTAGAGACTCCATCAAAAAACTACTAGACTTAATACATGAATTTGGCAATGTAGCAGGATACAAAATTAACCCCAAGAAATCTGAGGCATTTCTATACACCAATAGTGAACTTTCAGAAAGAGAGATTATAGAAACAATCCCATTTACCATGGCACCAAAAAAATTAAAATACCTAGGAATAAACTTAACTAAAGAGGTAAAAGACCTTTACTCAGAAAACTACAGGACGTTGAAAAAAGAGATAGATGAAGACATAAAGAGACGGAGAAACGTACCATGTTCTTGGATTGGTAGAATCAACATCATCAAAATGTCCATACTACCCAAAGCAATCTATAAATTCAACGCACTTCCCATTGAAATACCAATGGCTTACTTCACAGATCTAGAACGAACTCTCCAAAAATTCATCTGGAATAAAAAAAGACCCCGAATAGCTGAGGCAATCCTGAGAAAGAACAAAGTAGGTGGGATCTCAATGCCAGATATCAAGCTGTATTACAAAGCCACTGTTCTCAAAACTGCCTGGTACTGGCACAAGAACAGACATATAGATCAGTGGAACAGAATAGAGAGTCCAGAAATTAGCCCAACCCAATATGCTCAATTAATATTTGACAAAGGAGGCAAGAACATACAATGGAGCCAAGATAGTCTCTTCAATAAATGGTGTTGGGAATATTGGACAGATATATGCAAGAAAATGAAACTAGACCACCAACTTACACCATACACAAGAATAAACTCAAAATGGATAAAGGACTTAAATGTAGGACAGGAAAACATAAAAAGTCTAGAAGTATCCAAAGGCAACAAAATCTCAGACATATGCCAAAGCAATTTCTTCACTGATACAGCTCCTAGGGCAGTTGAAACTAAAGAGAAAATGAACAAATGGGACTACATCAAAATAAAAAGCTTCTGCACAGCAAAAGAAACTATCAACAGAACAACAAGAAAACCCACTGCGTGGGAAAACATATTTGCCAATGTCATATCTGTTAATGGTCTAATATCCAAAGTTTATAGGGAACTCATACAACTTAACAAAAAGAAGATAAACAATCCAATCAAAAAATGGGCAAAGGATCTAAATAGACACCTTTCAAAAGAGGACATTCAGAAAGCCAAGAGACATATGAAAACATGCTCAAAGTCACTAATCATCCCAGAGATGCAAATCAAAACAACCATGAGGTTCCATCTCACACCTGTCAGAATGGCTATCATCAACAAATCAACAAAGGACAAGTGCTGGAGAGGATGTGGAGAAAAAGGAACACTTGTGCACTGCTGGTGGGAATGCAGACTGGTGCAGCCACTATGGAAGGTAGTATGGAGTTTCCTCAAAAAGCTGGAAATGGAACTCCCTTTTGATCCTGTGATCCCACTTCTAGGTATATATCCCAAGAAACCAGAAACACCAATCAGAAAGGATATGTGCACCCATATGTTCATAGCAGCACAATTCACCATAGCTAAGATCTGGAAACAGCCTAAGTGCCCATCAGTAGATGAATGGATTAGAAAACTGTGGTACATCTACACAATGGAATACTATGCTGCTGTAAAAAGAAGGAACTCTTACCATTTGCAGCAGCATGGATGGAACTGGAGAGCATTATGCTAAGTGAAATAAGCCAGTCAATGAAAGAAAAATACCACATGATCTCACTCATTCATGGATAATAAAGACCATTACAAACTTTTGAACAATAATAGATACAGAGGCCGAGCTGCCTCAAACTGATTGTCAAACTGCAGTGGGAAGGCCAGAGAGGGTTGGGGGGCAGAACGGAGGGGAGTAAGAGATCAACCGAAGGACTTGTATGCATGCATATAAGCATAACTAATGGACATAAGACACTGGGGGGTAAGGGAGGCCAGGGGATTGTCAAGGGCGGGGGGTGGGAGAAGGACACATATGTAATACCCTTTGTAATACTCATTATAATATATTTTTTAAAAGAATAAAAAAAAGAACAAAAGTAAAAAAATACTGAAAAAATAAAATAATAATTGAAAAAATAATTAGAAAAAAATATATAAAATAAATTTTCCCTTTCTTCAATATGTCTATCTATGTAGTCATCTATTTTTGGAAAAGGAGAATAGAGCAAAGTTCTGCCTGAGTTGGTGGTTAAGCTATTAGTAGAAGAAGAGAACAAGCAAAGAGAAGAAAAACAAAATCTTAAAATAAAAAACCCCAAACCAAAACCAAAAAAACAGACTAACAAACAATCAAAAAACAACAGGAAAGAGAGAAAGAAAAAAAAAAAACGCTAATGAAGAAAAAAAAAAAAAAAGAGACGTGTGCATGGGCTTTGAGCAGGGGAGAGGAAATTAGATATATGAGTAGGCCAACAGAGACTTTAATAGTGGTGCATCAATAAAGCAGATACAGAATATCAACTTTTAATAGGGAGTAAAAAGAAAGGATAGAGAGAGACTAAAGCAGGAACAGGAGAAGAGAAACAGGATGAAAATGGGACAAGTGAGGAAGAAAGTGTTGGCAAGAAAGAAAAAATGAGATAGAGTAAAATAATGATAAAAAACAAAAATAGAATGTAGAACACTAATCCAAAAAAAATAAAGAAAATGGTAAAAATTATAATAATAATAATAAATAAAAATATAATAATAATAAAAAAATAAAGTGAAAATAAATTTTAGTTTCTTAACTAAAAGGTAACAAATAAAGAAGTGAAGTAGTGAAGTTTGTTTGCTTCAGCAGAGCTTCAATGTCCCATGGGGGCAAGTTTAAGACCCTCTCTACTCTTCTGCTTGCCACATCTTGGTTTCCTGTCAGGTAGTCAGCACAGTGTTGAAGTTCCCAGTGATCCACTGCTCCTCCGTGTCATATGCCACAACCTTGGTTTCAAGCAGGTGGGATCAATCTGCCCACTTTGATTTTATGCCTGCTTTTAGTTGTATTTACACAAGCGTCTATTTCTGACACAGCCCCTAGGTGACGGTGTTTCTGTATAAGTTTCTGGGACTAAATGGCTCCTCAACCCAGTCCCCCAGGGCTCCCTGAGGGTATTTAGAATCTTCCTTTCCCTGCCACACTCAAGACTGGGTGTGGCTGTGCTGCTAGGAGAAGCCTGGTCTTCAGGAGAAAAATGTCTGTTCAGAATTGGAGGGACAGACTGTCCCAGAGCTGGCTTCCTGCTCATCTCTCCTTATTGTGCTCCTCAGTTTCCACAAAACCACCTTCCCCTGAAGTCTTGGTGAGTGTTTTTAATTGAAAGATCCTATTCACTGGGTTTAGCAAGTAAAAGCAAGGAAGTTTTAATGACAGAGCAACCAGGCCACCTCACGTCTTTCTCCACTCAACATTCTGCATCCGGTAGACAACTTCAGGCTGCCTTTCTGGTTGTAGTCTCCCATGATTGTGGGCTTATATTTAGAGTCCCCCACTGCCAAAAGCCTTGTGGACCCCCTTTCACTTTGAGAACTACACTGACCCCAAGGAACATGGATTTGGTGTAGTGAAGTCTCCCTCTGAGATTCTAGTCCCAGCTGCTCATGTTTCTCTCTCCAGCCCAGATCCTCGATCCCAGCTCTCTCCAGGCAATCTCCGACCTTTCTGTGCATGGATTGCCTCACCAGCTGTGTATAATTCATCCATTCTGGGTGGATATTGTTTTTTTTTCAGCTGTTCCTTCTATCTGCTCTGTGAGAAGTTGCAGGACCCGTCCTTCTTTTGGCCGCCACCTTGTCTCACACTGGACAAACTTTTTAGGTGACCATGGCTGGGGAGGCTGTAGTCTTGGTGTTTGTGGATTTGAAACCAACATAGCTGGTCCATGGGTGTTATGGTTGTAGGGTCCTGAGTGGTGTTACAGGTCTCCCCGGGTGAAGGGAAGGCTGGGCTTCCGATCACAGATACTCTCCCCTTCAATATAGCATGGTATCTGTGGCAGAGGCAACTCCCCGCCCACCACCCCCTTACCCAGGAGAGATTTCAGTGGTGGTAGAGGCTGTCCAGCCAGGGTACCCTGGTCTGTGTGTCCCTGACAGTCCTGTGGAATATAACTGTCCCTCACTCACAAATACACATACTCTCCACACATCCACACACTTTCCTTTTACTCTCTCACTCTCTCATACTATGTTGCTCACTGCTGTCCTTTCAGCCGCCATCTTGGATCTCAATTGTCAAATGCCTTTTCTGCATCAATTGATACGATTATGTGATTTTTGTCTCTCAATTTGTTTATGTGATGTATCACATTTATTGATTTGTGAATATTGTACCAGCCTTGCATCCCTGGAATAAATCCCACTTGGTCATGGTGTATGATCTTTCTAATGTAATGCTGGATCAGATTTGCTAGAATTTGGTTGGGGATTTTAGCATCTATGTTCATTATGGATATTGGCCTGTAATCCTCTTTCTTTGTAGTGTCTTTATCTGGTTTTGGCATTAGGGTAATTGTCAGGGTCAGCCTGACAGGTTGAACCAGGCTGAGGTAGGGAGGTGGGAATTGAGAAAAGAAAGAAAGACAGGAGAGCAGGATAGGGAGGTCTACAGGTCAATCGAGGAACTGCAGTAAGTTTATAAACCATGCAATGCCTTTTATACACAAAACACTGAATAGGAGGTCTGTCAAGAGGAATGTATTCTTTGTTCCTCTTAATCTCTAAGGGAGAGACAGAGCAGAAGGACAAATTCTTGGTACAGCAAATCTCAGTAAATAGTTACAGACTTCTTGGTAAGCCATGAAAGGCTGTTCTCATTCTATAAAGGTTGCTTTCATTCTACTGATAACCGCCATCCAAACAAGTCTGGGAAAACTGTGTAGGTAAGGGTCCCAGCCTTGCTAGCCCCTTCAGGTGCAAGGACCATGTCAGCTTACACCCGGTCTCCAACAGATCCCCCTTCCTTGTTTTTTAGGCGAAGTTCATGTAGTCCTATTTGCAAGGATCAGATGCTGGATCCGATGGTTTGGAAGCAGACTGAAAGTAAACAGAGAATAATGAGAGCAAAGATAACAACAATTAATAGAGACCAAATAAAAGACTGTAATCCATGAAAGGACATAAGGCTTTGAATTTCATTAAAAATATTCTGTGCTACTTCGCTAGGAGGCATCAGAGCAGAACCTGCATCATTAATAGCTTGAATCTCTTCATGTAATCTACTGAAATCTAAAGTAAAGTTAGTCTGATCCCAAACTCCTAACAGGTTGTTGCAAACTCGATCCCAATGCCACATAGTACCATTATATATCTTAGGGGTGACACAAATCCAATCAAACTCAGCATGACACCGAAGGGTAGAACGCACTTTCAAGCTGTGCATTTGATCAGGAGCACAGCTTTTTCTAGTGCATTGAGCCTTTGTTCTATTTTCTTATCTATGAGCTCTTGAGCTTCTAAGGCATCCGAAACGTTCTTCGCCAAGCCATCCACAAAATGAGCTGTGTGTATTTCTTGGGTTAAAGCTATGGCTGCAGTAGTGGCAGTAGCAATGAGGGAGACTAGAGCCACGAGGCCAGCAATAAGCACGCTGATGAACCTCTTAGGGTGGCTTAGCAAATCATTCAGTTCTCTTAATACCTGGGAGCCTGTATCCCTGTACCAAGGTCCAGTAATATTAACTGGGAGCATGACAAAGGAAGGCTAATGTAATACAACCACCTCATAACCAAAGTTGTATCTAGACACACAGTTAGACAAGTTGCAATGAGTACAAGAAATTGTATACAAATTGCCCTTAAGTACAATATCTACAATTCCAATAAGGAAAAGGTAAGGAGGAGGTACACAAGCAGTAAGACCTGTGATCACTGTAAGGTTATCATGATGCAAAGAAATGCTACCTAAAGTGGCCATAAGCTTAAATATTTCTAACTGTACTCCTCCCAAATTGGTGGTGAGTATCTCTTCTACCCAGCCTCCAGGAGTCTCTCTAGCCTTAAAACTACTTCTGCTAGATAGCGGGTTGGGATAGGACCAATCAAGTAACTGAAAGGAATTGTTAATGGGAGTATGTACCACGGCCAACTCATGACAGCAACGCCGCCAAGGTGAATACTTCAGAAATAGCCTGTATTCATTATACAAACATGGAGGCAACTTGGGCAGGATGCCCTAAGAGACAGTACGGGTGATGTCAGGCAGGCCATATATAATAAGGAACCATTCTCGTCGGATCCACCCCTCATACTCTTCAGGATCTCCACCTCTGCTAATGCCATGGGTATACCTTGGTGAAGATCCTACAGTGAGACAGTTATTCCAATATTTAATGGCTGTAAAACATATGGGGACCCTGGTTCACCTTCCCTCATATCTATAATCTCCCACCCATTGAGGAGTAAGATAATCTGCACTTGGGTGGCCCATGATATCTGTATCATTAACAAAAACAGGAATGCTGGGGTCATCCCAAGTAATGGCCCTGAGAAAGGGCAGATCTAGAATGTATGCCCAGTATGGAATCTGAGCATCACAGACCTGAACAGCCAAAATTGACAGCATGGCTAGAAACAAAGTCTCAGCAGTTCGTTGTGCTCCTTGGCGAACGACCATGGCCTCGGCCTCCGTTGTCAGCTTCTTCAATTGTCCCCAAGTTGGTGGAGATGTCCTCTGAGTCATCTGTGATCTCCGTGGCGGCGGTGGAGGCATGGGCACTAGTGGACTGATTCATAGCCTCTTGAATGGTGGAGTGAGTTCTTGTTCCACTTCGTCCTCCATCTTGACCTTGAAAGGGCCCGACATAGCGGCTGGGGATCCAACGGGGCTCAGAGTCTCCTTCGGGAAATACACAAACAGACCCCCGAGCCCATATCAGAACAGGGTCGGGCCATGCCATTGTCCTGTAAGTAAGTCTTTCCACTGTACCCAAGGGTGGGATCTGGACAGTGAGTACCACTGTCGCTCCCCAGCGGTTTTGCCCTGAGCATCACCATTTAAAAAATTAAGGGAATAAAGAGCTCTGTTAAGTAAGTTAGCAGGGGTATCTACATATTCTCCCTTCCTTATTTTTTCAATTTGCCTTTTTAAAGTCTGATGAGCTCGCTAAACTATTCCCTGCCCTTGAGGAGTGTATGGGATGCCTGTTTTATGCTGGATTCGAAAAATAGCACAAAACTTCTGGAATGCCGTACTTGTGTAGGCTGGACCATTGTCAGTTTTAATGGTATGGGGGATGCCTAGGAAAGTAAAAGCTTGTAAATAGTGAGCAATAACATGTTTAGTGGCTTCTCCTGTACGAGGGGATGCAAAAATAAAACCAGAAAAAGTGTCAATAGAAACATGGACATAAGCTTGTTTTCCAAAAGATGGAATAGGGGCTACATCCATCTGCCATAGTTGGCCTGGTTTGTAGCCTCACGGATTGACTCCTTCTGTGGGAGGAATGAATGTGGTTAGAGGTCATTGAGGACAGAGTTTAACAATTTGCTGAGCCTGTTCCTTTGTGATTCGAAACTGCTGACATAGGCCAGTGGCATTTTGATGATGGAGAGAATGTGAGGCTTTGGCTGCAACTAAAGGAGATAATGTTAGATAGACAGTTTTAGTAAGTTGATCAGCATAAGTATTTCCCACAGAGAGAGATCCAGGTAAATCTGTATGAGCTCGTATATGGCCAAAGAAACAAGGGTGAGAATGTTTCCTGAGTAAAGCTTGAACCTGTAAAGCTTGAATAATCACTTCGGATCGGTCAGTGTCATGTAAATTAGCAGTTTCTAAGTGAATCATAATATTTACAATATAACAAGACTCTGAGTAAAGGTTAAAAGACTGAGTGGAAAGTTTGCATAACGCTTGATGTACTGCTTCGAGTTCCACGAGTTGTGCTGAAGTGTGGTTAGTCTGAAAAACAAAGGGTTGATTATTGATAACTAGGGCAGCTGTGCCATTACTAGAACCATCAGTAAACACCAGAACTACATGAGAAATTGGTTGAGTCTTGACTACCTTGGGGAAAATAAAGGAATGCTCTGTAAAAAATTGTATGTGTTTATTAGATCGGTAATGAGAGTCTACTGTACCGTGATAGCCCAGGAATGAAAGAGGCCATTTATCATCCATATGAAATAGCCATTGCCTTTGTTGAGCCTTATAGGGTACCACAATGGTATGGGGGTCTTGACCAAAAAGAGATCTGAGACGTCCTGCAAAAATAAGATCTGCTGCTGCTTCTGAGTAAGGATAAACTACCTTTTTCGGGGAGGAGTGCGGATGAATCCACTCCAAATGTCCCTGTTGCCATGAGGCCAGTAGGATATACTGGCGTAGCCAATATTAAATACAGCCATGGCTGTGAGTAATCATTTTTTGTACAAATTGTTTCTTTAAGGCAGCTTCTATGTGGCAGATAGCCTTGCGAGCTGCAGGAGTAAGCTGACGAGGGAAGAACGGGTCGCTATCCCCATGAAGAATATCAAATAAAGGTTTAAGGTCATTAGTAGTTATGCCTAAAATTGGCCTAATCCAGTTGACATCCCCTAAAAATTTTTGAAAATCATTTAAAGTCTCTAGCTTGTCTATCCTGAGTTGAATCTTTTGAGGATGAATTTTTCTTCCTTCTAAGATATGTCCAAGATATAGGTAAGGGTCTCCTCTTTGAACTTTTTCAGGTGCAATAATTAACCCAGATTTAAGAAGAGCCTGTTGTAAGTCATCATACACCCTTTCTAATTGACATTCCGTATAGTGAGCTAAAAGGATGTCATCTATATAGTGTATGATATAAACCTGCAGATGTTTCTCTCGAACTCCGAGAATTGCCTGCCTAACAAACTTTTGACACAGGGTAGGGCTATTAGCCATTCCCTGAGGCAATACCTTCCAATGATAGCAGCGCATGGGTTCCTGAAAATTAGTAGTTGGGACACTGAATGCAAATTGTTTGCAATCAGAGGGATCTAGAGGAATAGTGAAAAAAACAATCCTTTAAATCTAGTATTAATAGCTTCATCCCATTAGGGATTGCTACAGAGGGAGACCAGGCTGTAAAGGTCCCATAACTTCCATAGTCTTGTTTATTGCCCTTAAATCCTGTAAAAGGCGCCAATTTCCTGATTTCTTTTTTATGATAAAAGTAGAAGTATTCCAAGGACTGGTAGTCTCTTCTATATGCCCTAGTTCCTGTACCAACTCATGAGCAGCTTGTATTTTTTCTTTGGAAAGCGGCCACTGCTCTACCCATACAGGGTCATCTGAATTCCAAGATATCTTGTCAGCTGTGTGGATAACAGGAGAAACAATGAGCCCCCCCCCTAAACATTTCCCTGAGCTGGGGTGGTAACAAGGGCAACACCCAGGGCAGACAGAATGTCTCTTCCCCATAAATTCACAGGAATCCCTGATAAGACATATGGCTGAAATAACCCAGAGTGACCTTCATTGTCTTGCCACTTTAACATTTGTGAACTCTGTAAAGGAGAGTTGGTCTGACCTATTCCTTGAAGTTGTGTCATAGCTTCTCTATAGGGCCACTGTTTAGGCCAGTGAGCTAAGCTTATGACAGAAATATCTGCTCCTGTATCTAAAATCCCTGTAAATCTTTTCCCTTGTATAAGTAAAGTTCTCTCAGGCCTTGCATGAGAAATAGCTTGTACCCAATATGCCTTGTCCGAGGAGCCAAAACCCCTGGCCCCCGGAGACTCTGTGGAAAGTAGATTGCCTGTGGCAGGCAGAGGGAGCAAAATCAATTGAGCAATTTTCATGTCTGAGGTGATGGTGATGATATCTCTGGGGGCAGAGACCATAATTTTAATTTCTCCCTCATAATCTGCATCAATTACTCCTGGAAAAATTTGTACTCTTTTCATAGTTAAGCTGCTTCTACCTAGTAAAAGGCCAAACATCCCTTTAGGAGTAGGTCCATACACTCCTGTAGGGATGGCTTGTGGTCCCAATTCTGGAATTAATACATATCGCCCTATGGATCCAAGGTCCAACCCGGCACTTCCGGGGGTTGCTCAGAATAACTCTTGTATCCGTTTTGCTCCCTGGGGCAGGTTGGGTGCTGTGCAGCCAGCTGGCCTTGAGACGGCACAAGGACAGGAGGGTAAACAGACAATGCCCCTATTATTTGCTGGGGCTGGGCTGGCCCCTTTCAGGAGTTTCCCGACTGCTGCTGAGGCAAGGAATTTCCCTGGACATCTGTTTTAGATCTACACTCATTTGCCCAATGTTTTCCTCTTTTACATTTAGGGCATAGTCCAGGTTGTTTGGGACCTCTGCCATTTCCTTTATTAACCCCTTTACTAGAAGGACACTGTTTTGCCATGTGTCCTGTTCCTCCACAAGTGAAATACTTGTGTGTTTGACTTTTCCCTGTGCTAAACTGTTGCTGAAGAATTCCTTCAATGGTGGTTCCCTTTAATGCGGCCGCAATGGCGACTCCTTGTATATATGAGGGACCAATATCTGCGCAAATGCGGATATAATCTGAGAGAGTCCCCTTTCTTTGATAGGGCCCCGGTGCAGCTTGACAGGCAGTGTTGGCATTTTCATATGCCAACTGTTTAACTATTAACATGCCAGCCTCTTCATCCACCACTACTCGGCCAACAGCCTGTAATAGCCGAGAGACAAAATCCTGATACTTTTCATCTGGACCTTGAATAATTTTTGAGAGCTCCTCTGTTTTCTGACCAGAGGTGGGTAACTTTTTCCAGGCTCTGATCCCAGCTCCATTAATTTGCCCATAAGCTTCCTGGGGGTATTGAATTTGATTATGGGTATCAGCATAGGCTCCTTCTCCTACCAGCATTTCATAAGAAATATTAATCTGGGCAGCTCGATTATGAGCAGCTTGTTCCTTAGCCTTTTCATCATATTCTGATTTCCACAAGAGATAATCCCCTCCTGATAAACAAGCCTTGGCAATAGCTCTCCAATCATTAGGTGGGAGAGCCTCTGAAGCTATATTTTCCAAGATGGTTAAAGTATAAGGGGAAGTAGGCCCATACTGAGCACAGGCTGTTTTTAACTCCTTCAAGGTTTTAAAAGGAAGCGGGTCATAAGTACGCTCACACTATCCCATGTTAGGGTTCACCTGTTCCATAACAGGGAAGGCGTGAATGCCCAATTCCTCACCACACTTTCGTGCCTCCTGCAAAGCCATCTGGAGAGGGGAAAGTGGAACTGGTGCTGCACAAGGCAGCGGAGAGTGGCGGGAATGGCCCCCGCGGCTTCTCTTTTTCTTGCCAAGAAGCTTTAATGCTTCTAAAAAGTGTTCTAACACATCCTTCATATCACTACCCTCTTCAGTTCCAGCAGAAAAATATTCTTCCTCCTCTTTTGCTGAACAACACCTGTATCATCATCATGATAAAGGGCAGCAGCTTCCTCAAGATCCTCCTCATCTTGAGGATTTAATTTGTCTTTAAAATTTACATTATTCCTTTTTAATATACTGTCTTTTTTAGACCCCTGTTTTGTGCCATCACACTGCTTCTCTTTTTGTCCTGGCTTAAGAGACAGTTGATTATGGTCGTGCCTGGGATCTAAACAATCCCGTATCAAATTCCATAAGGAAAATGCAACAACCGGGGTCTTACTTGGCCCAAGGGCTTTATAATGATTGCGCATTTGTTCTCCAACTTTCTGCCATGTTTCTAAGTTAACGGTTCCTTCCTCAGGAAACCAAGGGGGGACCTCCTGAATGAATTTTAAAAAATTTTCTACTTGCTTGTCATTAATCTTAGTTCCTTTACTGTTGAGCATAGACTTTAACATTTGCCCATAAAGGGCATTTTCTTTAGATTCTAACTGTCCCATGCTTTACTCCTGACTATCAAAAAATTGCTCCTCCCTTACCTTAACGAGTGCACTCCTTATCCGGAGGAGTTCCTCACCGTCTGCTTCCCAAGTCCTCAGGTCCCTGGTTTTGGGTGCCAATTTTTCAGGGCCAGCCTGACAGGTTGAACTGGGCTGAGGTAGGGAGGTGGGAATTGAGAAAAGAAAGAAAGACAGGAGAGCAGGATAGGGAGGACTACAGGTCAATCAAGGAACTGCAGTAAGTTTATTAACCATGCAATGCCTTTTATACACAAAACACTGAATAGGAGGTCTGTCAAGAGGAATGTATTCTTTGTTCCTCTTAATCTCTAAGGGAGAGACAGAGCAGAAGGACAAATTCTTGGTACAGCAAATCTCAGTAAATAGTTACAAACTTCTTGATAAGCCATGAAAGGCTGTTCTCATTCTACAAAGGTTGCTTTCATTCTACTGATAACCGCCATTCAAACAAGTCTGGGAAAACTGTGTGGGTAAGGGTCCCAGCCTTGCTAGCCCCTTCAGGTACAAGGACTGTGTCAGCTTACACCCGGTCTCCAACAGGTAATGCTGGCTTCATAGAATGAGCTTAGAAGTGTGCCTTCCTCTTGAATTTTTTGGAATAATCTGAGAAGGATAGGTTTTAGTTATTCTTAGAATATTTGGGAAAAATACCCTGTGAAACCATCGGGTCCAGGGCATTTATTTGCTAGAACTTTTTTTTTTTTTTTATAATCTTTTTTCTTTATTGATTAAGGTATTACATATGTGTCCTGATCCCCCCATAACCCTCCTCCCACCTCCCGCTCATGGTCTCACCACCCTAGTGTCTGTGTCCCTTGTTTAAGTTTACATGCATGCATACAAGTACTTTGGTTGATCTCTCCCTCTTCCACCACCCTTCCCGGCCTTCTCTCTCAGGATTGACGGTCTGATCAATACTTCTCTGTCTCTGGATCTGTTTTTGTTTGTCAGTTTATGTTGTTTATTATATTCCACAAATGAGTGAGATCATGTGATATTTATCTTTCCCTAACTGACTTATTTTTCTAAGCATAATGTTCTCTTGGTCCATTCTTGCTGTTGCAAATGGTAGACATTTCTTCATTTTTACAGCAGGATAGTATTCCATTGTGTAGATGTTTCACAGTTTTTTTTTCATTTTCCCCCCTTTATTGATTAAGATATTACAAATGTGTCCTTATCCCCCCAATGTCCCCTCATCCTCCCAATCCTACCCTCATCCTCACCCCCTGCTGTCCACATCCATCGCTTGTGCTTATATGTATGCATACAAGTCCTTTGGTTGCTCTCTTCCCCTCACCCCCACCCTCACTCACCTACCTTTCCTATGAGTTTTGAGCATCTAGTAGATGCTTCCCTGTCTCTACATCTGTTTTTGTTCATTGGTTTATGTTGTTCATTATAATCCACAAATGAGTGAGATCATGTGGTATTTATCTTTTTCTGACTGGCTTATATTGCTTAGCATAATGCTCTCCAGCTCCATCCATGCTGTTGCAAATGGTAGGAGTTCCTTCCTTTTTACAGCAGCATAGTATTCCATTGTGTAGATGTACCACAGTTTTCTAATCCATTCATCTGCTGATGGGCACTTAGGCTGATTCCAAATCTTAGCTATTGTAAATTGTGCTGCTGTGAACATAGGGATGCATATATCCTTTCTGATTTCTGTATCTGGTTTCTTGGGATATATTCCTAGAAGTGGGATCACTGGGTCAAATGGGAGTTCCATTTTTAGTTTTTTGAGGAAACTCCATACTGTTTTACACAGTGGCTGCACCAGTCTGCATTCCCACCAGCAATGCAGGAGAGTTTCTTTTTCTCCACATCTTCGCTAGCACTAGTCATTTGTTGGTTTGTTGCTAATATCTATTCTGACAGGTGTGAGATGGTACTTCATTGTTATTTTGATTTGCATTTCTCAGATGATTAGTGACTTTGAGCATGTTTTCATGTCTGTCGGCCTTCTGTATGTCCTCTTTTGAAAAGTATCTACTTAGGTCCTTTGCCCAATTTTTTTATTGGATTGTTTACCTTCCTTTTGTTAAGTTGCTTGAGTTCTCTGTAAATTTTGGATTTTAAACCCTTATCTGAAATAGCATTAGCAAATATGTTCTCCCATGCATTGGGCTTTCTTGTTGTTTTGTTGATGACTTCTTTTGCTGTTCAGAAGCTTTTTATTTTTATGTAGTCCCATTTGTTCATTTTCTCTTTAATTTCCATTGCCCTAGGAGCTATATCGGTGAAGATATTGCTTTGGCATATGTCTGAGATTTTTTTGCTTTCCTGTCCTATGTTTAAGTCCTTTATCCATTTTGAGTTTATTTTTCTGAATGGTGTAAGTTGGTGTTCTAGTTTCATTTTTTTGCATGTATCTGTCCAATTTTTCCAACACCATTTATTGAAGAGACTGTCTTGACTCCACTATATGCTCTTGCCTCCTTTGTCAAATATTAATTGAGAATAATGGCTTGGGTAGATTTCTGGGTTCTCTGTTCTGTTCCATTGGTCCATATGTCTGTTCCTGTGCCAGTACCAGGCAGTTTTGAAAACAGTGTCTTTGTAATATAGCTTGATATCTGGTATTATGATCCCTCCTACTTTTTTTTTTCTCTCATGATTGCTCCAGCTATTTGGGGTCTTGTTTTATTCCAAATGAATTTTTGAGGAGTTCGTTCTAGGTCTGTGAAATATGCCGTTAGTATTTTAATGGAGATTGCATAGAATCTATAGATTCATTTGGGTAGTATGGGCATTTTAATGATGTTGATTCTACCAAGCCATGAACAATGAATGTTCTTCCATATGTTTATGTCTTCCTCTATCTTTTTTGCAGTGTCCTGTAGTTTACTGAATGGAGGTCTTTTACCTCCTTAGTTAAGTTTATTCTTAGGTATCTTCATTTTTTTTTTTTTGGTGCAATGGTAAATGGGATTTTTTTAATCTCTCTGTAAGTTCACTATTGGTGTATAAAAATGCCATAGATTTCTGAGCATTAATTTTGTATCCTGCTATATTGCCAAATTCAATTATTAAGTCTAATAATTTTTGAATAGATTCTTAGGGATTTCTATGTTCAATATTATGACACCTGTGAATAATGACAATTTTAATTCTTTTCCATTTTGGATGCCTTTTATTTTTTCTTCTTGCCTGATCACTATGGTTAGCACTTCCAGTACTATGTTGAACAGGAGAGGTGAAAGTGGGCATTTCTGTCTTGTTCCTGTTTTTTGGGGAAATGGTTTTAGTTTTTGTCCATTGAGTATGTAGGTTTGTCATATAAGGCTTTTATTATGTTGAAGTATGATTCCTCTCTTCCCACTTAGCTGAGAATTTTTATCAAGAAAGAATGTTGGATTTTGTCAAATGCTTTTTCTGCATTAATTGATATGATTATGTGATTTTTGTCTCTCAATTTGTTTATGTGATGTATCACATTTATTGATTTGCGAATATTATACCATCCTTGCATTACCGGGATAAATCCCACTTGGTCATGGTGTATGATCTTTCTAATGTAATGCTGGATTCTTTTTGCTAGAATTTCTTTACTATTATTGATTAAGGTATTACAAATGTGTGGTGATCCGACCCCCCAATCCTGCCCTCATCCTCATCCTCTGTTGTTTGTGTCCATTGGTTATGCTTATATGCATGCATACAAGTCTTTTGGTTGATCTCTCCCCCGTACCTCAACCCTCCCCTACCATTTCTCTGGGGTTTGAGCATCTGATCGATGTTTCTCTCTCTGTGGATATGTTTTTGTTCATCGGTTTATGTTGTTCAATATAATCCACAAATGAGGGAGATCATGTGATATTTATCTTTCTCTGACTAACTTATTTTACTTAGCATAATATTCTCCAGCTCCATCCATTGCTGTTGCAAATGGTAGGAGTTCCTTCCTTTTTACAGCAGCATAGTATTCCATTGTGTAGCTGTACCAAGGTTTTTAAATCTACTCATCTGTTGATAAGCACTTAGGTTGTTTCCAAATCTTAGCTATAGTGAATTGTGCTGCTATGAACATAGGGGTGCATATATCCTTTCTGATTGGTGTTTCTAGTTTCTTCGGATATATTCCTAGAAGTGGGATTGCTGGGTCAAATGGGAGTTCCATTTTTAGTTTTTACTTTGTTTGTTTTTTTAATTTTGTTTTATTGCTTAAATAAGTATTACAAAGAGTATTACATATGTCTCCTTTTTTATTTTTCCCCTTGACCTTCCCCCGGCCTCCCCTACCCCCCAGTGTCTTGTGTCCATTGGTTATGCTTATATTCATGCATACAAGTCCTTAGGTTGATCTCTTACGCCTCCCCACCCCCCAACCTTCCCCGGCCTTCCCGCTGTAGTTTGACAGTCTGTTCGATGCTACTCTGCCTCTTTGTCTATTTTTGTTCATCAGTTTATAATGGTCTTTATTATTCATAAATGAGTGAGATCATGTGGTATTTTTCCTTCATTGACTGGCTTATTTCACTTAGCATAATGCTCTCCAGTTCCATACATGCTGTTGCAAAGGTAAGAATTCATTCTTTTTTACAGCAGCATAGTATTCCATTGTGTAGATGTTCCATAGTTTTCTAATCCATTCATTTGTTGATGGGCACTTAGGCTGTTTCCAAATCATAGCTATGGTAAATTGTGCTGCTATGAACATAGAGATGCATATATCCTTTCTGATTTGTGTTTCTGGTTTCTTGGGATATATTCCTAGAAGTGGGATCATGGGAGTTCCATTAGAACTTTTTGAGGAAATTCCATAATGTCTTCCATAGTGGCTGCACCAGTCTGCTTTCCCACCAGCAGTGCACATGTGTTCCTTTTTCATCGCATCCTCTCCAGCACTTGTCATTTGTTGATTTGTTGATGATAGCCATTCTGACAGGTGTGTAATGATACCTCATTGTTGTTTTGATTTGCATTTCTCAGATGATTAGTGACTTTGAGCATGTTTTCATATGTCTCTTGGCTTTCTGAGTGTCCTCTTTTGAAAAGTGTCTATTTAGGTCCTTTGCCCATTTTTTGATTGGATTGTTTATCTTCCTTTTTTTAAGTTGTATGAATTCCCTATAAATGTTGGAGATTAAACCCTTATTGGTGATAACATTGGCAAATATGTTCTCCCATGCAGTGGGCTTTCTTGTTGTTTTGTTGATGGTTTCTTTTGCTGTGCAGAAGCTTTTTATTTTGATGTAGTCCCATTTGTTTATTTTCTCCTTAGTTTGCAATGCTCTAGGAGCTGTGTCAGTAAAGAAATTGCTTCGGCATATGTCTGAGATTTTTTCTGAGATATGACTATGGATTCTTCAATTTGTTTTTATGGTTTCCTGTCTTACATTTAAGTCCTTTATCCATTTTGAGGTTTTTTTTGTGTGTATGGTGTAAGTAGGTGTTCTAGTTTCATTTTTTGCATGTTTCTGTCCAATTTTCCGAACACCATTTATTGAAGAGACTGTCTTTACTCTATTGTATATTCTTGCCTCCTTTGTCAAATATTAATTGAGCATATTGGTTCAGTTCGATTTCTGGGTTCTCTATTCTATTCCATTGATCTATATGTCTGTTCTTCTGCCAGTACCAGGCAATTTTGAGAACAGTGGCTTTGTAAAACAGCTTGATATCTGGTATTGAGATCCCACCTACTTTGTTCTTCTTTCTTAGGATCACTGCAGCTATTCAGGGTCTTTTTTTTTATTCCAGATGAATATTTGGAGAGTTCGTTCTAGGTCTGTAAAATATGCCATGGGTATTTTAATGGGGAGTGCATTGAATTACAAATTGTTTTGGGTAGTATGGACATCTTGATGATGTTTATTTTACCAATCAATGAACATGGTATGTTCTTAAATCTGTTTATGTATGCCTCTATCTCTTTTTTACAATGTCCTGTAGTTTTCTGAGTAGAGGTCTTTTAGCTCTTTAGTTGTTTATTCCTAGGTATCTTAATTTTTTTGTGCAATGGTAAATGAGATTGTTTTTTTTAAATCTCTATTTCTGTAAGTTCACTCTTGGTGTATAAAAATGCAATTGATTTTTTGGCATTAATTTTGTATCCTGCTACATTGCCTAATTCATTTATTAGGTCTAATAATTTTTGATGGAGTCTTTTGGGTTTTCTAAGTACAGTATCATGTCATCTGCAAATAAGGACAGTTTTATGTCTTCTTTTCCAATTTGGATGCCTTTTATCTCTTCTTCTCATCTGATTGCATTGGCTAGCACTTCCAGTACTATATTGAACAGGAGTGGTAAAAGTGGGCATTCCTGTCTTGTTCCTGTTATGGGAAATGGTTTTAGTTTTTGCCTATTGAGTATGATGTTGGCTGTAGGTTTGTCATATAAGGCTTTTTATTATGTTAAGGTATGATCCTTTTATTCTCACTTTTCTGATTTTTTTTTTTTATCAGTAAATGGATTTGGACTTTGTCAAATGCTTTTTCTGTATCAATTGATATGATTATGTGATTTTTGTCTCTCAGTTTGTTTATATGATGTGTCACGTTTATTGATTTGTGGATATTGTACCATCTTTGCATCCCTGGAATAAATCCCACTTGGTCATGGTGTATGATCTTTCTAATGTAATACTGGATCTGGTTTGCTAGAATTTTGTTGAGGATTTAGCATCTATGTTTATCAGGGATATTGGCCTGTAATTGTCTTTCTTTGTTGTGTCTTTATCTGGTTTTGGGATTAGGGTATTGCTGGCTTGGAAGTGTGCCTTCCTCTTTTATTTTTAGGAATAATCTGAGAAGGATAAGGTTTAGTTCTTTGAATATTTGGTAAAAAAATCCCCTGTGAAGCCATCTGGTCCAGGGCTTTCTTTTGCTGGAAGTTTTCTGAGTACAGTTTCAATTTCATCAGTACTAATCTGCCTATTCAAGTTTTTTGATTCTTCCTAATTGAATTCTGTAATCTTGTATTTATCTGGGAATATGTCCATTCTATAAAGGTTGTCCAGTTTGATGTAATAGAGTTGTTCCTAATATTTTTTTTACAATCCTTTGTATGTATGTGGGGTCAGTTGTTTCTTCACTTCTTTCATTTCTGATTTTGTTTATTTGGGTCCTCTTTGCTTCTTGGTAAGTCTGGCTAGAGGTTCATCAATCTTGTTCATCCTTTCAAAGAACCAGCTCTTGTTTTCATTAATCTTTTGAATTGTTTTTTTTTTTTTTTTTTTTGTCTCTATGTCATTTATGTCTGCTCTGATCTTATTTCCTTCCTTCTTCTTATTCTGGACTTTTCTTGTTGTTTTCCTCCTAATTATTTAAGTTGTAGGGTTGGATAATTCATTACCTCTTTTTTTTTTTTTTTACTTAGGCCTGTAGAGCTATGAACTTCTCTCTCAGGACTGCTTTCATGGTGTCCCATAGATTTTGGATTATGTTTTCATTGTCATTCATTTTCAGAATGTTTTGAATTTCTTCCTTGATCTCTTTGGTAACCCAATCATTGTGTAATAGCATGTTATTCAGCCTCCAATGTTTGAATTTTTTTTATTGTAGTTGATTTCTAATATTATGCTATTGTGGTCTGAGAAGGTGCTTGATATGAGTTCAATCTTCTTGAATTTGGAGAGATTTTGCTTTTGACCCAATATGTGGTCTATCTTTGAAAATGACCCACGTATACTTGAGAAGAATGTATATTCTGTGGGATGAAATCTTCTGAAGATATCAATTAAGTCCATGTGATCTAGTGAGTCATTTAGGATTTCTGTTTCTTTGCTGATTTTTTGTCCAGAGGATCTATTAGTGATGTCAGTGGGGTATTAAATTCCCCTGCTATGATTATATTGTTGTCAATCTGTCTCTTGCTTTCTTCCAGAATTTTATTTTTTAATGTATTTTGTGTGCCTGTATTGGGTGCATGTATGTTTACCAGAGTTATATCATCTTGTTGTATTTATCCCTTTGTTATTATGAAGTAGCCTTCCTTATCTCTTGTTATGGCTTTCACTTTGAGGTCTATTTTATAGAATATAAGTATTGCTACCCCAGCCTTTTTTTTTCATTTTCAGTTCCCTGAAAGATATTTTTCCATCTCTGCACTTTCAGCCTATGCGCTTCCCTTGTTCTGAGGTGGGTCTCCTGCAGACAGTATATATATATATCGGTCATGTTTTCTTATCCATACAGACTATTTCTTTTGATTGGAGCATTCAGTCCATTTATGTTCAAAGTTATTATTGATAGGTATTTGTTTGTAGCCATTTTTACTTTTTGCGTCTTTGTTACTTCTTCCCTTTTTATTTCTTTTTTTTACAATAGTCCCTTTAGCAGTTCTTGCATCGCTAGCATGGTAGTGATAAGATTAAGCATAAGATGGGAAACCATAAAAATCTTAGCAGAAGCTATACATAGTAAAATAGCAGACACTTGTTATAGCAATATCTTTATTGATACAGCTCCTTAGGGCAATGGAAACTAAGGAGAAATAAACAAATTGAATTACATGAAAATATAAAGCTTTTGCACAGCAAAAGAAACCCTCAAAAGAGCCACAAGAATTATCTCCGGTAAGGGTTTAATCTCCAAAATTCATAGCGAACTTATACAACTTAATAAAAGGAAGATAAACAATCCAATCAAAATATGGGCCAAGGACCTAAATAGACACATTTTTGAAAGAGGATATACAGAAGGCCAAAATCCTTGCACAAAACATGCACAAAATCACTAATCATCCAAGAGATGCAAATCAAAATAACAATGAAGTATCATGTCACATCTGTCAGAATGGCTATCATCAACAAATCAAAAAACCACAAGTGCTGACAAGGATGCAGAGAAAAATTAACCATCTTTCACTGCTGGTGGGAATGCAGATTGGTGCAGCCAGTGTGGAAAAACAGTATGGCATTTCCTCAAATAACTAAAAATGGAAATTCCATTTGACCCAGTAATCCCACTTCTAGGAATACATCCTAGGAAAACAGAAACACCAGTCAGAAAGAATATATGCAACTCTATGTTAATAGCAGCACAATATACCATAGCTAAGATTTGGAAACAGTCTAAGTGCCCATCAGCAAATGAATGGTTTAAAAAACTGTGGTACATCAACACAATGGAATACTATACTGATGTAAAAAAGAAGAAATTCTTACCATTTTCAACAGCATGGATGGAGTTGGAGAGCATTATGCTAAGTGAAATAAGTCAGTCAGAGAAAGATAAATATCACATCATCTCACTCATTTGTGAAATATAATGAACAACATACACTTATGAAGAAAAATAAAGGCAGTATCATAGAAGCATCGAACAGACTCTCCAACCTATGAGAGAAGGCAGGGGTTGAGAGGGTAAGAGATCAACCAAAGGACTTGTATTCATGCATATGAGCATAACCAATGTTTACAGATAGTAGGAGTGTGAGGGCATGTGCTGGCAGTGGGGGTGGCCAGGGAGAGTTCAATGGGGGTAAAAGGAGACTTATGTAATACTTTAGATAATAAAGATTTTTTTAAAAATAAAATAAAATAAAATAAAATAAAATAAAATAAATAAAAGATAATAGCAAGGAACCAAGATGGCAGCATAGGTAATTGCCTGTACTTGCTACCTCCCACAACCACATCAAAATTACAACTAAAATACAGAACAACCATCATCCAGAACCACCTGAATGCTGGATGAATTAAAGTCCTACAATTAGAGAATCAATGAGGAAAGCACACTGAGACTTGTAGGAGGCGTGGAGACACAGCACCCATGTGTGCCACTTTTTTAATTGGGAGGGAGATGGTCTATGCAGAGGCTACCTGTTAGGAGCAAGGGGTCCCAGGCCCACATCAGAAGCCCAACCCAGGTTCCCAGAACTGGGAAAAGAAGTAAGAACTTTGGGCTATAAAAAACAGTGCAGATTGGGGCTCAGTGAGACAGAGGCTGCTGGAGACCCAGCTGTTCCATTTACAAGGCTGGTGCATGAATTGAACTTATAATATCCCACTTCCTCTGAGCTCCAGCTCCAGGGTGAGACACATAAGAGGAGGCACTGGATTGTCTGGCATCAGGGCAGGAACTCTGGAGCAGGTTTCTCCCAGATGGAGGTGCCCATAGGGATCATTGTTCCTGTGTTGGAACCTCCCTGGTCACAGGGCTGGCTGGCAGCCATTTATGTTTTCTCCAACCTGATGATTTCCTAAGACCTCATCCAATTTACAGTCCCCCCATAGGTGTGTGCAGTGGCTTTTGCATATGAATGGCCTGTCCTTCCTCAGGCTAAAATCAAACAAGCTGCAGCTAGGTCAGGGAGCTCCAAACCTATCAATAAAAGGCCCAAGACCCAACACCCACCTGCCTTGCTTCATAGCTGGTCCTTGTTTGAGCACTTCCAAACCCCATACAAAGAGGACAAATCTGCAGATCTCTCTGTAGCTCCTGCTGGGTGACACCAGGCAGTGGCTCACGTTGCACCTCCCTGGAGACCCAAGAGCCAGTAGATACAGTGGTCAGTGTCAGACCATAGCAGACTACAACTCTACACATCCATAAGTGACACACTCAAGGGGCAGACTCAGTGAGCACCAAAGCTCCACTGAAGCAAGTGCTGCTCCTTAGGGGTATCTCTTGCACAGCAGCCCCCCCACTGTAGTCACAGCTGGTCGTAATGACAGCCAATTGGCCTGGAGGTTAATTTCTCCCAGTGACACAAACAGCAATCAAGGCCCAACTACATCAAGACTGTGATCACAGCCTACATAGGGGTGCACCTAGTTCCCAGCTCAGGTGACTGGGGAGACTGAGTGACTGGGCCCTTCAGGACATCTACTACAAAAGGCCACTCTACCAGTTCCAGGAGACATAGCAGCTCGACACAATACATAGAAACAAACACAGGGAAGCAGCCAAAAGCAGAGACAAAGAAACATGTCACAACTGAAAGAAATGGAAGAAAGCAAACTACTGGATATAGAGTTCAAAAACACACTTATAAGGTTACTCAAGAATTTTCTAGAAACCTCCAAGGGTCTTAGTGAGACCTTCAAGGATCTTAGTGAGAATACCAAAAAATGGAAAAGGACCAATCAGAAATTAAGCATACACTGACTGAAATAAAGAATAATATACAGAGATTCAACAGTAGACTAGAGGATCCCAAGAATCAAGTCAAAGATTTGAAATACAAGGAAGAAAAAAAAACACCCAACCAGAAGAGCAAAAGAAAAAAGAATCCAAAAATATGAAGATAGTAAGGAGCCTCTGGTACAACTTCAAGCATACCAACATTCGTGTTATGGGGGTGCCAGAAGAAGAGATAGAACAAGATATTGAAAACCTATTTGAAGAAATAATGACAGAAAATTTCCCCTACCTGGTGAAAGAAATAGACTTACAAGTCCAGGAAGCACATAGAGTCCCAAACAAGAGGAACCCAAACAGGACCATACCAAGACACATCATAATTAAAATGCCAAGGGCAAAAGACACAGAGAGAATCTTAAAAGCAACAACAGAAAAGCACTTAGTTACCTACAAGGCAGCATCCATAGGACTGTCAGCTGATTTCTCAACAGAAACTATGCAGGCCAGAAGGGAATGGAAGAAATATTCAATGTGATGAATAGCAAGAACCTGCAACCAAGATTACCCTACTCAGCAAAGCTCTCATTTAGAATTGAAGGTCAGATAAAGAGCTTCACAAACAAGAAAAAGCTAAAGGAGTTCATCACCACCAAACCAGTACTATATGAAATGTAGAAGGGTATTCTTTAAGAAGAGGAAGAAGAAAATTTAAAAGATAAAAAGTATGAACAATAAAATAGCAACAAATACATATCTATCAACAATTGAATTTAACAATCAAAATAGACTATTAAGAAATCTAATGAACAGAATGAACTGGTGAATCAAATAGAATCAGAGGCATGGAAACATGGAACAGACTGACAATTCTCAGAGGAAAGGTGGTTGCTGGGGTGGAAAGAGATTAAACAATCATCTTATATGCATATATGCATTACCTATGGACACAGACAATAGGGTGGTGAAGGCCTGGGGTGGGGCAGGAATTGGGTGGAGGGGAGCAATGAGGGAAGAAAAGAGGGACAACTGTAATACTCTTTACAATAAAGATATATATATATATATATGATAATAGCTTTTTTTTAGTAGTAAATAATGGACATATTACAAAACATTAGTTACTGAATACAAAGGATGTTGCTCTTTATCATCAGAAATCACATTTTGATAAAGTTTAATACTGAGAAGTAAGAGTAATAATTTCATGATTGTAGGGCTTTTTTTTTTTGGTTGAAGGGCCCTTAGAAATGCCTAGAGATATATTCTGTGTCCTAATGATATTAATTACCTAAATTATTCCTCAAATATCTTTAATTCTGGAAATGGCAATGTATTACCTGTAAAGGATACTCACAATACCAAACATTTACTTGCACTTGCAGTGTTTGAAAAAGGAGTAAACTATCTAGCGGTGCACAAGGGACTCCTTTGATATACCTACTAGGGTCCTGGTGTACGAAATTCATGCACTGGCGGGGGGGGGGGGTCCCTCAGCCCAGCCTGCCCCATCTCACATACTGGGAGCCCTCAGGGGATGTCCTACTGATGGCTTAGGCCCGCTCCCTGCTCCCCTTGGAGCCAGCTCAGTCCCTTCCCAGGCCTGAGGCCTCTGGCCTATCAGGGGGCCCCCAGCCCCCTCTGATTGCTGGCTCCACCTCAGCCCCCTCTGACCACCAGCTCCGCCCCTGCCCAGGCCTGAGGTCTCTGGCTGAGGCTTTAGGCCTGGGCAGGGGACCCCCAGCCCCCTCCAATTGCCAGCTCCACTCCTGCCCCTTTTGATAGTCGGCTCCACCCCTCGCCACCCCCCCCACCTCCCCCGCCACCTGCCTGGCCAACAGGCCTGGACACTTCAGTGGCAGGGCTGAGGGGACTGGGCACTGCCATCTTGTGGCTATTGGCGCCACCATCTTTGTGATGGAGTGACGGAGTGATGGTGTGATGGAGTGATGGTTAATTTGCGTATTGCTCTTTTATTAGATAGGATGAGTGGAGTACAGATGGTGTCTTTGAGGAATGGATTCAAGTGCAAGACCACTAAGACAATTTCAGATGGGGAGAAGAGAGAGAAGAATATGATGATGGGTCCAAGTTCAAGTTCAAAGTAAGTCCCAGGTACTGACCCATGGGCATAGGGAGACCCTATAGTCACACCCACAAACCCCAATCATTAGAGGGGCAGAAGCAGGAGATATCTGATTATATCTCATACTCAGTTCACATAGTATCACTCCTGGATAGTTCAGATGTTATAGGTAAACATCCCTGCTGGTCAACCCCTTATTTATTATTTTTCCCTTTGGAGACCTCAACCTCAATGCATCTTCTCTCTACTCCCTTTGAGCTGTAATTTTATATACTGTATAAAAAAAACACAACAACACAGTGATTTGACGTAGGCTCTCATTACTGCTGGAAGTGGGGGAGTAATAGAGTACATGTGGGTGTTTGATAATATCTAGTTCTGGAAGACACACAAAAATTTTAAGAAGACCCAACTAATCTTATCTAATAAAAGGTAATATGCAAATTAACCATCACACCCTCACTGCATCACTCCATCAGAAAGATGGCTGCGGCCACGGAGCTGGAGCGAGCAGGAGGCTTGTGTTGCCCCCCACAATGGAGGAAGCCAAGCTTCCCGCCTGCCCTGGCCATACTTGAGCTCTGCTCAAGGCTACAAAGTTTCAATTATAAAAGATAAATAAATTTCAAATACATGCTTCCAGCTGATGTGGCCTCTGCTCAAGGAGGGGCTGGGAGCCTCAGTTGCCAGGGGCAACCCAACCTGGGCTCCACTTAAGGCTACAAAGTTTCAATTATAGAAGTTAAATAAATCCCAGATACCTGCTTCCAGCCCGCGGTCCTGCCCAGCCTGAAAACAGCCACCAGCCCCTCACCCAGGCTGGCCAGGCACCCCAGCGGGACCCCCAACCTGATCCAGGACACCCTTCAGGAAAAACCAGCCGGCCCCTACCCATGCACCAGGCCTCTATCCTATATAATAAAAGGGTAATATGCATATTGACCCTACCAGCAGAATGACTGGGAATAACTGGTCACTATGACACACACTGACCACCAGGGAGCAGACACTCAATGCAGGAGCTGCCCGCTGGTGGTCAGTGCGCTCCCACAGGGGGAACTCTGCTCAGCCACAAGCCAGGCTGACGGCTACCAGCCCAGCAGTGGTGGCGGGAGCCTCTCTCGCCTCCTCAGCAGCACTAAGGATGTCCGACTGCAGCTTAGGCCTGCTCCCTGCTGGCAAGTGGACATCCCCCGAGGGCTCCCTGGCTGCCAGAAGGATGTCTGACTGCCAGCTTAGGCCTGATCCCCCGGGAGCAGGCCTAAGCCAGCAGGTGGACATCCCCCAAGGGGTCCCAGACTGCGAGAGGGCACAGGCCAGGCTGAGGGATCCCCCGAGTGCACAAATTTTTGTGCACTTGGCCTTTAGTGAAGTAATAAAAAGCTTTCCCCATTTATTACAGTGAGAATGATCAGATTCAGGTTGAGAAACTATTAAATTGTTTTTATTTCTCACTTATTTTAGAATATGCATACAGTTTAGCCTTCAAAGGGTCAATTAAAACATCATCTAAACCTGTTGATATATTTCATTTTTCTAGAAATAACAGATTTTTTGAGGGGGGATCTCATGTACTCATTAAATCTGCAGATTTTATGGAATTTTTTTCTGATGAAAAATTACAAAGATGTAAGCATTATAGGCAGAAAATTATGGTCTGGATGTCAACATTCCAACAAGTAGCTGCTTCATGACATAAAAGATAAAGAATATAGTATAATATCTTATGTTGCTTTCTTCTTATTTCACTTTGTGTAAGGTAATAAATATGGTATATATTTAAAGCAGAGTGCATTTCAAGTACAGGATTTGACTAGAAAATGAGATGGATTTCAAAATTTCCTGTTCTAAAAATGGCACATTCACAAACATGAGCTACAATGAACCTTCAGATAAGATAAGTCTGGGGCTTTTTGAAGTAATAGCATTAGAGCAATAAAGAATGTTAATTGTAGCAAAATTAAATTTGTCATCCTTCTGTGATTTAGACCTGCTAAAAATATAAACTTTTTAAAAGGTGTTATTTAGTAGTTTCCATTATGCAGCTGTCTATTTAAATCATTCCAACTATCAGTCTCCATCAGAGACAAATAAGAAACTATATGAAAAGGCATCTGTAGAAACCTTCATTTTATTTATGACAAATTAAAGTAAGACTTTTGATTTCAGTTATTTAACAATAAGACACATTCCTTTGTACCTATAGTGCTGGGTTACTTGGGCATATCCCTCAGTGGTATCTTATACCTACTGCTGTTTGCTTCATTATATACAGATGCACAGCAGTGGAGACAGTAATAGTCTTTCTTAATTAAATAAAGCTAAATGTTAATTAGTCCAAAATTGATTTATTTTCAAGGCATGAAACATTTCATACTCAGCCTTCACTTTTAAAAAACAGGTTGTATTATCATTTAGAATTTTACATATTTCCCCTTTATTTTGGGTTTGTATTTGGAGTCTTGTGATGGACTCTAATCGCCATAGAGAAATTATAGGTCTACAGATGTTTTCAAGATGTTCCTCTGTCAGTAGCAGATTATCCCCCGTAGCAAAATCTCATTAAAGTGCAATTTACAGAGCTCTGCTGATGTTGCCATCAACCAAAATTAAAGGCATTAATTTTTCAAAGTTCACAGAAGTCCTTACATAAATGATGTAGCAGTTTGCAAGAACAATTTACAGAAGTGCTATTTGCAGAATTAACCTACATTAACAGAACAAATGTTGTAAGGGTTGAAGAAAGGGCTGGACAGTGAAATTTCAGCTGTTTCCATTCTATATTAGTTACTTTATATAAAGAAGTGTTGAAATGTAACAATGACTGCTTGCTGGTTGAAAAGTTGAGAAGGGAAACTAGGAATTTGAACGAACTTGCTAAAGAGGTAAGCTTACAATAGAGTGATCACCAGTTGGGGACACCCAGTGAGACCTAAAATTCTACTTTGAAACATCTGTACTCAGAATCTTTTAAAATATTCTCATTTAGAGGATGAGTTTATATAGCTCATGTTGTGAGTATTTCTCTTCAATAAACTGCCAAATGTTTGACAATTTATTACCTATACCTCAACAATACTAGCTAAAAGTTATGTGCATAGTGGTGTTTGTGGCCCAAGATACTAAGGTGCAACTTTCTAGACATTCTTTCTTCTATTGTTATAATATTTATTTTTCTATATCTCCATTTTTCTCTAATAAACACTTAATTGTTGAATTTAAAACATTATTGTTGAAACTTCAAAAGGATTAGAAATTTCAGAGATTAAAATCAGAAAAAAAGACTTTTTGAAGCTATAACTATTTTCCTCCCACATTTGTTTCAGAACAGAGAGATCAGTCCTTAAAACTCATTAATCTTTACTAGTATTTTTCCTTCATTCTATTCATTATTTCAGCCTGGATTTGAATCTCACTGTATAAATGAGAGGGCTCATCAATCACACCTGGTCTCAGCCACTCTTTCTCTGTAAGTCTCTTGCGTTCAGTATCTCAGGCAGGGATGTCTTTTTTTTTTTTTTTCCATTTTAAAAAACATCTGGGTGATGCATGGTGGTCACAGTAAACTGTTGGGATGATATCTGTGCTGGTGAAAGGTTGGTCTTGATAGTTCATGCCAATGCAAACACAAGCTGTTTCTGTTTAGCCATTGAATGTGATACTGTGTTCCTCATGAACAGGTGTGCATATAATACAATTACCCCACAAATGCTCTTACATCCATATCAATTTTTGTGGTTTCATTTGTTTCATGCATGCCAGGCTCCATGTGCTTTGTCTGAACTTTGGGTGAAACCTGGTTTGATTACATACTTGGGTTTATTCCCCTGTGAATCTCAAGAAGTTCACGGACTTTTGTCAGGAAATTCACCTTTGCGTGAGTTACTATAATAAATGTGCCTTTTAGAAATCTTAACCATTATTCAACTGACAACATGATTACAAATATAAAATATATTTTAAAAAATTACAAAAGTAAATTACAAAATTTAAAATATATCTGGACAGTATGAAAAGTCAGAATATGAGGGGAAATTTGGAAAGAGTACTTTTGCTTTTGGTAGGCATGACATTTAGGAATTTGACAATAAACACTTGTTTGTGAAAGTTTCCTTTCTGAAATGAGAATCCCTCAAGGGACCAGGTGGAATACATGTCTATCAGCCTTTCAGTTGAGATTTTCAAAGAGGATATCAATTATGTCCCAGAATGATAGGGCCATCTGTTAACTAAGGTCTGATTTCAAATCATCAAATATTGTTAGGAACCTTAAGCCTTGCTAATTTGTATAGTATCATTATCTTTAATATCAAAAATACATTTGAGAAAAAGTATTCTTTAGTCCATTCAAGTATAAAGATATCTAGTTGGGTACTTTAATATATACAATGGGTAATGTCTACAGATATTACTCATATCTGCCTTGACACAGTAAAGGCAGCAATTGTTACTTTATTATATCTTAGATAATAAGTGTGAGAAACAAACACAGATGAACTATGAATTTGATGCACTGTCTTAGTCAAAATATTCTTGAATTCTACTCTAAATTTTCCTTGATTATATGTTTCTTAAGCTGTTTTAATAATCTACAAATACATGTAGATTACATGTAATCTACAAATACATGATGCCTTTTTTTATAATATTAGTAAGATAAGTAATTTGACCATTAGATGAGATTTTATGCTTTGTTTAAGGTGACCAGCTTATGGAAATATTGGCTGAATAATTTATTTTCATTTATATTTGATAATAAATTTTCCTTACTCATACAGAACCTCTCATTTAAAGAAATAATTAACCAATAGAAATATTAAATAATCTGACACAATAAGTATATGTATATTTATATATCTCATTCATAAAGATGATTATATAGCATCAACACAACAGAATTAAAATTGAAAATAGTAATTTTGTGAATGATTTGAAAAACATGAATTCAGTAATAACAATGAATAAAACAAATGTGTTTTTGAAATGTTCCAATTAACCAACAAAATGTTAAAATGAGACATATACATATTAAACAATATTGAATGTTACATTTATAATATTGCTAAACATTGATCTCAGCTTTGTTTATTTTTTCATAAGTGGAGCTTTTTTTTTTTTACACTTGACTGGTCAAAACTGAATTACATTTAAATAACAGATTCTGAAGGACCTATGTTTAAGAAAAGGTAACTTGAACTCATCTTAGACTGCTCACAATTCCTGGAGTTAACGAATAATTTGGACAAATGTTAATCCTTGCAGTTTGTGCAAGTGATCCACAGACTTTCTTCACAGGGCCAGCTTGCACAATATTTCAGTAGCTTGCTGCTAGTCTGACCTAGCAACACCTAGCCTAGTTTTATCTTATGCTCAGAGTTGATTTTAACCAATTTCTTGCCAGATACTCAGGTTTTTACCAGCAGTTTTGTTCCCCTGTCCTCTTTAGAAGTTTTCTCTGTCCAGATTCTCTTCTTGAATATTTTACTTTAAGACAATAAAGTAGCAGAGAACTAAACATGTATTTCTTTTGTCAAATTTAGTCATAATCAGCCCTCGCCTTTGGCAATTATTGTGGAAGGAATGGACATACACATGTTAAATGATATAATGAGCAGATGAAATAATATCTATTTAGGTAATGGATATTTTTCATAATCTCTGGAAATTAGTTGTTCACAGTGGAAGGCACCATAACTCGATTCCAGACAAATGGGGTGTGTGGATTCTCTTCTGCCCCAGAACTAACCACGTGATTTTGAGGAATGATTTAACCTCTTAATGCCTCAGTTTCTTATTAGAAAAATGGAGGGGGTAATAGTATTTACCTCATAAGGTTGTTGTGAGATTAAGTATTTTCAGTGCCTGGCACACAGTAACCACTTCACGAATGCCACTTAAAAAGATTAATTAGCTGTTATCCTTAGATCTGGAAAAGTAAAGACAAGGCAAGTTCATGGCCTATGCATCCAGAGTAAAGAATTCAGAACAATATGTAAAAAGCAGAAAGTTTCTCCTTTGGTTGTACATATGCATGAACTATACTATTTTTTGAAAATGTCAAGTTAATTTGCTTTCAGAAAACTTTCGTAATGTGCATTAAGAAACATGCTTTCTTCTATGCTTTTTGAGCCCAGGCAAATGGGTAAAACTGCTGTTTTTCATTCAGAGAACTTCAGGAATAGCTTGTTAGTAAAGCTGACCTCTGGAATGAATTCAACACATTGCTTATTTGTTTAATTTTGGTTAGAGAGGTCTTAAAAGCTTAGTGATGGAAATATCCATCTAAATCTTAAATATTAGAAAAGTTGAATTTTAATAATATTGAGAACTCCTCCCCCAACCCCCTTCCACCAGTATTTGTTTGTGGGTTTGAGAGCAATTCATTGATCTAAATCAAAGCCATCTTTTAGAAAATAATTATATTTCATATAGGTTAAATCAATAAATGTTTATGCAGGAACAGTGCTAAAAATAGTGGTACCCACAAACCAAAAGGTAATACGAACTTACAGAGAGGGGAAACTGATATGTGCATAAGTAGAGATCATGAAGATCTATAAAGAGGTGGAACAAAAAACTCTGGGAGTGCATAGGGAGACTGACTCACTGTAGCAGGTGCTGGCACATAAGGAGGGCCTAGAAGGGATCATAGAATTGCATTAGGGTGAAAACTAAGGAGGTGGGATGTAAATAATGAGGCATAAAAACACATGATGACTTTTATTGGATTACAATAATAAAGTTAGAAATTAATTATTATAAAATCATGAGTATATGTCTATATTTTGATGCATTTGACCAACATGTCAATGCATTTTTCTTTCCCCAAATACTTTCTCTTTCTGTTTTGTGCAAAATTATTTTATACATTCAAAACCTTTATGTTGTATAAAATAATATTAATCAAATAGTGTATCACAGTCTTTATGACTTTCCTTGTTTCATGCTTAGTGTTATCCGTAAAATTTTACAAATAAATAGTATATTGGTCATAATAAAAGCCATAAGTTATTTATCTTATTCATACATTAACATCCAATTATATATGAGAAAGAAACAGAGAGAGCAATTATTTTCTTGGATATAACAAAAATTTTTCTTATATGTAGGAAAATACTAAAGGTTAAATTGACTAATCTTTTAAAAATATAAAATCAATTACCTCCTGCAAATTCATTAGAAATGTAGACTTTTACAATCACTTAATCTCTTAAATATAATAAAATTAAAAGTTTATATCCTATTTTAAAATCTCTAACGAATAATCTATTGCAATAAAACTACCTAATATATAAAATTAAGCATGCTTTCACCTTTAGGATACATTATGGATTGGATATAGCATAACATTCAAGAGCAATGGATACATTACTTTGGAAACTATAAATATTTTTAAGAAAACTGTTTAAAAGTGTTTTACAGATATAAAAATTGTTTAACACATTTCCTTGTATATTGAAGCCTTCCAACAGTAACCCATTTTACAGAAAATTCTAAGAATTGATCAATACTGAAGGCATAACTGTATTATCTTCTGGTCACTTCAAGTTGAACAAAACCTTTTCTTTTCTACATGATTAATATAAACACTTAAATCTATAAGATGTTTTTAAATATAAATTTCTGGTCATAATAATTAAGAGAAAATATTTCTCTATTTAATTTTTAGAAACTAAAAAGAAGGCTTGGCACTGATTTAAGAATTCAGTAACCATAATCGCTTATAAAACAGGAAGTGGACCTCACAGCCATTTTGTAGTTTTTACTAAAAGCTGGAACAAAAAGGTGGGAAGGGATAAAAATGTTTTATACACAAACATATAGCAGATAATTGCAATACTTTTTTATTTCACCAGTTTTAAATTTAATTTTTAAAATATATTTCATAATTTTAATGTCAACAACAGGGGAAATTAAGTAATGACATATGAAGGTGATTTGTGTTTCTGTTACACTATGAACTGACTAGTCAGAATGATGATGCACCGGGCTCTGGTGCTGGGAAGCTCTGTGCTCAAATCAGGCTGATTTTACCAGATATGTGACTAAGAGCAAGTCATTCACTCCAAGTCTCAGTTTTTTCTGTTATATAATGTGTACAATAATAGACTATCATAATAATATAGCACATGTAAAAAATTTAGCACATTGTTTTTGGGTAAACATTCATACATGTTTAATATTGATGATAACAATATAACAAATACATAAATAAAGTTAATAATATTAATGATAAAAAAGTAATATGAACAAAGAAATATGAAAAATAAAGCCAGTTTCAAAATAGTATAAGGATCAAGTTAAACTAGCTCATATTCCTCCTGTAGATATTATAACCCCTGAAAGCATGTATTATTAAACAAATATATATCAGTTAAATATCATTTATCAGAATATATTAAAAATAAATACAAGTTAAAAATATTCTATAACACAACTCTGAAATCAAGTATTTTTAGAACACATTTTGTCCTAACACTCTATATGTTGTGTTTTAAATTATATATAGTTATATCTATATCTATATATAGTTATATATTTTTAGTTGTGAGTATATAATTCATCTTCAAAAAGCAACCATTTGTTTATAAAGGAAAAATATGTATAGCATAACAAAAATGAAACTTTTATTAATGTTAGGTTGTATACTAGTACTCAAATAAGATTGCCTTATCTGTAAGAATGCTTTGCCCCCTGTAGAAGGTTCTTGTGAAATTGGAATTGGCCTACCAATAATCAGTGTACTGGGATTTTCATTACCACAGAGGAAGCATTTTAGTTTTCAGATGTATATGTAACAGTACTGGCTACTATTGGGAACAGAAATGGAAAAAACAGGCACACGCTATTTTAAAAGTATATATCTCTTTGTATCTATATATCAAATTTAAAGAAAATGTAGGATATATACATATATAATATAGATTATATTATCTACTATCTATATAAATATATATGGATCTCTATATAAATGTATATGTACTTATATGAATACCTGGATCATAAATACAGGGTGTCCCTAAAATATGTATACACACTTTAACAGCTGATAACTCAATTTTGAAAGTGAAATGCATTTTAATAAACACTGCCTTTATAATTATTCAGTGTGTATATATTTTGGGATACCCTATATATGTATATATTTATATACCTGGACCATGCATATGGATTGTATATCTACATTTATTCTTTAAAATTCAGATCTATAGGTATCAGATCTCTATAAATAATCTGGATGTGGATATATGTAGATATGGATCCAGATTATCATCTATCTATCTATCTATCTATCAGTCATCTATCTATCATTTATCTTTATCTTCCCAGCAATCATCTATCAATATATTTTGAATCATACAAATATATATATTCTTTAAAATTTATATATATATATATATATATATATATATATATATATATATATATACATTTTTTTACAGCAGCAGAGAGTATATGTGTATGGGGGGGGTGTGTATGAGAGTTTTATTTCAGCCTTCCCCCACCCCTATTTCACAGTGTTATAACAGTAACTCTTCTGACTAATGACAAAATGCATGGCTTCTGTCAGGTATGCCTTTCTTCAGTTGGGGAGAGTGGCCAGACATAGTGAATGCAAGAGATACTCCATGCTTTCTCCCCTTTGCACTTTTCACTCTTTCCACCCTTTCCATGACTTCTCCTGTACTCTCCTCCTAATCTGTCATTTATGCCACTCATTTTCAGCTTTGCATTTTTTCTGATTCCAATCCTTGTCACCTGTTTTGTTAGTAGGTAAATTATAGGAGGGCATTATATAGCAAATCAAGATGTGACCACTTGATCCACCTGTGTTCATTCCTTTCCAGAGTCATTTGGGGTGATAAACTGGTTAATAACAGTCTTGCCAGCATGCTATGTACTATGCCTATAGTGTAGTAGAAACAACAGCAGAACCTCATTCACTGAGGGACTTTCAGTGCCAGGTAATGCACAAAACTCTGTGTGGTGATTATTACTCTCTTATTTTTGTGAATGAGAAATCTGAAGTTTACAGAAGTTGAAAACTTAATGAGAGGGGCCCATAGATTTAAACCCATCTCTATCTCCAAAGTCCATGGCCATAATCACTAGGGTTATTTCCTCAATTTTATTTTATTTTAAAGTCCATGTTTCTCTCTGCTTCTTCTGACATGCCCATAATGTGAATGATGGTACACTTCAAGTTGTACCAGAAATTCCTTACACAATCTTCATATTTTTGGATTATTTTTTTTTCTTTTTGCTCTTCTGGTTAGATGTTTTTTGCTTCTTCATATTCCAAGTCATTGATTTGATTCTCAGAATCCTCTACTCTACTGTTGAATCCTTGTAAATTATTCTTTATTTCAGTTAGTGTATGCTTAATTTCTGACAGGTCCTTTTTCATGTCTTTGACATTGTGAGAATAAATAAGTAATCTTTTCTGTCAAAGAAGGGAGTTTTAAACAGCCACTGTTTTGAAACCACAAATGTCAACCCTTCCCTGTCCTTTGAATTAACCAATTGTGCAAGAATGTGAATCTAAGCTCTGACCAATCAAGAGTGAGGGACAAACAGCATGCATCAGGAATAAAACCCGAGCAGACTTCCTGTTTTGTGTGTGTGTTTACCAGGCCTTGTGTTGGTTGCACAACCTTCTGCAGATGTAAAGATGTTTGCCTTGTTGTCTGTCTCCTGAGTATCCTTCACCAGGACCCCTGGTTCTGGGGTTTGCCTTCTTTCTAACAACATTCTCACTAAGATCCTTGAAAGTCTCACTAAGTTCCTTGAAGCGCTCATGAAGATCCTTGAGTAACCTTATAACAATGGCTTTGAACTAAGTATCCAGTAGTTTGCTTGGTTTCATTTCTTTCATTTGAGACATGTTTCTTTGTCTCTGTATTTTGGCTGCTTTCCTGTGTTTGTTTCTATGTATTGGGTAGAGCTGCTATGTCTCCTTGAGTTGGTAGAGTGGCCTTGTGTAGTAGGTATCCTGTAGAGCTCAGTGGCTCAGCTTCTCAGTCTTCTGAGCTGGGCACTCTAGGTGCACCCCTTTGTGGGCTGAGTGCACAGTCTTGTTGTAGTTGGGCCTTGATTGCTGTTGGTGTCTCTGGGAGGAATTGACCTCTAGAGCTGCTGTGCAGGAAAAACTCCTATGCAGAAGGACTTGCTTCAGTGGGACTTTGGTACTCACCGAGTCTGCCCCTTGATTGTGTTGCTTGTGGATGTGTAGAGTTGTAATCTGCTATGGTCTAAAGCTGTCCACTGGGTGCACTGGCTCTAGAGCTTCCAGGGAAGTGAAAAGTCAGCCACTTCTTGGGGCTACCCTCCAGGAGCTATTTGTATTGGGCGTGGAGGTGCCCAAGTGAGGCCCAGCTGTGAAGCAATGCAGGCTAGTGCTAGTTTGAGGTCTTGGGCCTTTTATTGATAGGTTTGGGGCACGCTGACACCAGCTACAGCTTATTTGAGAGACTTTAGCAAAGTTTGAAGCCTGAGCAAGGACAGGCCATTCATATAGACAAGCTCCTGCAAATAGGTTGGGTAAGGCTGCAAATTGGATGGGGTGGGGTCTCAGGGAGTCACCTGGTGGAGCAAACAGTGTGGGCCATGCTGATGGAAACTCACATATGGCTGCCAGTCAGCCCTGTGCAGTGGAAGTCACAGCACAGGATTAACAACCCCTAGGAGAACCCCCATCTGGGAAAAAGACACCCCTGAATTCCTGCCCTGATGCCCGACAATCCAGTTCTTCCCCATATGTGTCTGGGTCCCTTAAAGCCACTGCCCAGTTCTGGAGCTCAGAGAAAGTGGGACCTTGTAAGTTCAATTCATGTTCAGGCCCTTGGAAAGTAACATCTGTGTCTCCAGCAGCCTTTGTGTCATTGAGGCCCAACCCCCACTGATTTTTACAGCTCCTAGTTACAGGGACTTCTCTTCCCAGCTCTGGGACCCTGGGCTGTGGGCCTGGGACCCCTTGCTCTTCATGGCAGCCTCTTTAGAGGCGATCTCTCTCCAGATTAAAGAAACAGGCCCCTTGGGTGTTGAACCAGCCTGTTCTGTGCCTCTGACCCTCCTACCAGTCTCAATATGCTTTCTTCTTTACTTCTCTAATGTAGGACTTCCATTCAGCCAGTTTTCAGGTGGTTCTGGATGATGGTTTTTCTGTATTTTAGTTGTAATTTTGATGTGGTTGTGGGAGGCGGCAAGTACAGTTGTTTACCAGTGGTCGGCAAACTCATTAGTCAACAGAGCCAAATATCAACAGTACAATGATTGAAATTTCTTTTCAGAGCCAAATTTTTTAAACTTAAACTATACAGGAAGGTATATTGTTATTAACTTAATTAGGGTACTCCTAAGGCTTAGGGAGAGCCACACTCAAGGGGCCAAAGAGCCGCATGTGGCTCGCAAGCCACAGTTTGCCGACCATGGACTACACCATTATCATGGTTCTCCTTTGGTTGAGAACATTTTAAAGATTTAAAAGACAGACCATGTTAGTAATAAAGGATTTACAATAGAAGTAATTGGTTTTCAGAAAATTTAGGTTACAAATTAATAATAATAATAAAGATCCAGTGCTTTTGCTCTTAGATGATTTATAAATCAGACCCAGATGATTTATAAAAGGTGAAGTTAAACATCATTTTACTTCCACTCAAACCAGAACAAACAGGTTAAGCAATAGTGAGCAGCTTGCTGGAACCACGCTTTCTACAGAGCCCTGGAATAGTTGAGAGTTTCCTGTGGCAAATGTCAAACCTGATTCAACAATTAATTACTTAGGGAATAAAAATCTAGGTTCTTTTTCTGCTTTTAGAAAACTGCTAATTGAACAAATAACAATAAAGCTTGCGATTTTCATTTACCTGGTCTCTATAGAAATTAAAATTTAGTGTTCTATTTGTTACAAACTACAGAAATACATACATTTATACACCTGCTTAGTTTGAATCAATATGGGTGCAATAATATGTGCATGCATGTAATTATAGGAATTTTTTTATTTAAAAAATCTGTTAGTTTTTATAGAAAAAGAGGTGTGTTTATTTTCACGAACTCTTTAAATTTTGTTTCTTCCCCAGTACTTTCTAAGTTGACTGGTGCTTCTGAATGAAAATAATGACTAATTAGTGTGAAATCCTACTTGAATGATAGCATTTCTGGGAAAAGAATTACCAGATTATTTTATACATTCTAGTCCTTTGTAAATCGTTGTATGTGTCTCTCCAGAAGAACTAAAATTTTTTAATTTCTTTTTTAGTTCTGTATCCATTTGCTTAGCAATTTAACTGAGCGAAAATAAAAATTTGGAAGAGGTTTTATTCTTAATCTTTGATTGACTTCTAGGCTTTTGCCTTGCGTCAGGATGTGCATATGGAACTTCTTAGAGGACCATGGGATACCATGATCCCACCCTGAGGTAGGAAGAGCCTTGAAGCCACATTTGCATAGAGGTGACTCCAAGCCACACAGGAAATTTCCAGGGAGCTGGTTGTGTCACAGAAGTAGCCTAAACTATATTGATGTTTCTCTTTACTACCATTCAAATTTATATACTTTCCTGTTTATGCTACATACTCTCAGATCTTGAAATCTTTTATATAAATAGGATTTATGGAAACACTTGTGTACTGGCAGAATTCTAATTCAACTCCCAGGTTTTTCTACTCTGCAATGAGGTTAAATTCACTTTCTTTATGGCTGCAAGAACAGTCTTTCCAGTTTCACATACTTGAACCACTTCATTTCATGTGTGAATGAGACAACAGGTGATTTGGACAAAGCAAAAGCCTGGGCTTAACCTCTAAGTTCAAGTTTTGGCTATGCTGTTAAATAATTCTCTAGCCTGTTGACCTTGAGTGAGTTACTGACCTCAGTTTAGTGAGGCCTCAGTTTTCTTTCTGTTGAAACAAATAGAATCTCATATCTGGAAGAAATGTTGGACTATGACAAGGGTCATAGACTCAGGTGTCTAGGCTGAGCAGCCACAGGTAACCTATGAAATGGTCCTGATGTAAGATAAGAGGATATGAGGACTGTGATCACCCAGAGATACAATGCCCATTTTAGGAGAGGTAGTGGCTCATAGCTGATTGTTGTCATGTGAGAAGCTGCCCAGATTTGACCGAACTTTATGTTTTCTTCAAGACAGGACTATAATGCCAGATTTGCTGTGAAATCCTCTGATTTTTAAGTGTCTTTAAATCTTTGAAAAACAAAGCAAAACAAACCTTATCTGCCAGAGGAATTTGGTATGCAAGTAGTCAGTGGCTCCTAGTATGGGGTCCATGGAGTCCCCACACTGCCTTCAGCCACAGGATCATGAGATCAGTACAGACCACCCTGAAGCTATGGAGGGGGCTGCTGAGGACATTATTGCTTTCTTCATCTAGTGTGTGGGAATGTGAAATTTTGATTCTGATTCCATCAGACCTTCAGTAGTTATGTTAGCATAGAAGAAATTTATCGGACCATTTTTTTTATGTTTTTACTGAAATTCTGTGCAACTCTTTCTGGTTCCAACATATCCAATAATTGTACAAGCAGAAAAGACAGCATGGCAGATGACTGATGTTCAAATCTTACAACTGCACATGTGGCACTGAAAAGAGGACTGTCTCAGTAGAAGACACCTGGAGAATTAGTGGGGAAAAAGGACTCTGGAAAATAAATCTAAAGCTATTTCAGTGTAGGCCTGTATAAAATAAAAGATAGATGTTTTAAAATCTCAGTCTTCCATGCAAATAAGCAATAAGGCAGTGTCTTGAAGAGATCTGCTTTGGGATTTTAAATTCTCTCTGCCTCAGTTTCATCATCTGTAAAATGGTAAAATGGATATTTATAATAGCAATATTAATACCTATCTTACCACACTTGTTATAAGGATATGATAAATGAAATAGTGCATGAAAAGTGCAGAATCATACGTAGAGATTAGGCAGACAGCTTTGGTGGTTTGTGTGTGTGGGGAGTTGGGGGTGGGCAGAGGGATTGAGTAAAAAAAAGAAAGAGAAATAACTCATTGTGGTGGAGAGGGGGGTGAATGAGATGGAAGAGGGTTTAGAAGGGATAAATGGTGATGGAAAAATAAAATAAAATAAATAACTTTTAAAAAATGCGTAGAAAAGTGCCTACTATATGAGCACTAAACAAATGTTAGCTATTATTTTACCTTCTCCTTACATAATCTCAGACTTAGCTCTACTCATACAACCTGAGGTAGTATTAAAAGATCTTTTGCTTTGTGAAGATTCTTTAAAAATATATGTTGATTATATATATATATATATATATATATAGAGAGAGAGAGAGAGAGAGAGAGAATATATATATATATATATATATATATATATAGTACCTATAAACTGATGAATATCTATAAATGATTAGCAAATTAATAAGTTGGGTTTGTATTAAGTGTTGTTTCCTACCTAGTGCTTTGTGCATTTAAACTGAGGATTCATGTTCATATTTTTGGATGTTTGAATATCAAATTAGTGCTAATTATATTATATTAATATTTTTACTAACTAGCCAATATATTAACATTTTAAAATATTTAATATTATAAGTGCAAATAACTAGTAGAGCAAAGGCCAGTTAGATATTGTAATCATTATGTTCAAAACTTAAATGTGCAGATGGCTCCTGAGCCCCTCTGTGAGCTGCCACTGGGTGTGTGCCTTTCCAACCAAGGGCTCACAGCTCACTCAGCAGGATCCATGACATCCCCCTCCCAGCTACCTACTTCTGGACAGCTTGGTGAGTTAATGAGGACTTGCCTCCCTGGACAAGGTCACATTGTTTCAGCCACAGTCTTTGAGATTTCAACACCCCAGCTGCTGGATGCTGAACTCCCTCGTGATTCAGAGAGGGAAATCACTTTGGCCAGAGTTCCTCTGCCTCAACCACAGACTATGAGACACCTGCCCCCCACTGTCACAGGCTCCAGGACTCTCATGGCAGAGTGTCGCTATTCCAGCAAGAGTCACACCACACCGGCCAAAGACACAGTACCTGAGCCTCAGGCCCTGAGACTCCATCCTCTCAGGCCATGGACTCTGGGAACCCACATACCCACAGTAAGACTTCAGACAACTTTTTTTCACAAGAGCCAGAACCATGATCACATCCAAAACAGCTTATATAACGAAGCCAGGCGTGAGTCACATTGCCAACCTGTGATGAGATTTCATCCACAAATAAGAAACTAACATTCAAGGTCCAACTCCATCAAGAGAACCCAAATAGCTCAAGTAGGGAGCTTGGTTAGATCACCAAACCCAGGAGAATTGAGAGACTGCAGCAGTAGCACCTGAGAGGTCACACCAGTAGCACCATACCCAAAAAAAACCGGGTAGCAAAGCAATTGGAGCTACAATAAAAACATTACAGCAAAACATGGGAAGACAAAAAAGCAACCCATAAAGGAAAGAAAAGAGAAAGCACCAGAAAGGGAGTTAAATGAAATAGAGGCAAGTAACATGTCAGAGAAATAATTCAGAATAATGGTTATAAGAATGCTCAAATGTCTGGATGACAAATACACACAACTCAATGAGAATTATAAGGAGCTGAATGAGAATATCACCAACATGAAAAGGAGCCAAGAGGAAATGGAAAATGACATAGCTGCAATAAAGAACACAATGGAAGGATTAAACAGTAGACTAGAAGAGGCTGAGGATCACATCAGCAAATTAGAAGACAAGGTAGGAAAAAACACACAAACACAGCAGCAACTGAAAAGAAAACTTGAAAAGCAAGAGGAGAGCCTAAGGGAGCTTTGGGACAACACAAAACAAAATAGCATCTGCGTAATAGGAGAGGAAGCGGAGCAAGGGATAGAAAACCTGTTTGAAGAAATAATGACAGAAAACTTCCTGACATAGGCAAGAAAAAAGACATGTGAGTCCAAGAAGAACACAGAGTACCAAACAAGATGAATCCAAAAATACCAATATCAAGACACATCATAATTAAATTGGTAAATATCAATGACAAAGTAAGAATCTTAAGGGCTTCCAGAGAGAGACAAAAAGTTACCACAAGGTATCTCCCATTAGAATATTAACTGACTTCTCAACAGAAACACACCAGGCCAGAAGGGAATTGAATGAAATATACAAAGTGATGCAAAGCAAGGGACTGAATCCAAGAATACCATACCAGGCAAGGCAAACATTCAAAATTGAAGGTGGAAACAGGAGCTTCACAGACAAAAAAGGGCTAAGAAAGTATATTACCACCAAGCCACCAATGCAAGAAATACTAAAGGGACTGCTGTACAAAGACGAAACAGAAAGGCAAGAAGGAATACAAACATAAAGCATAAAAATGGCAACAAACAAGTACTTTCCAATAATAACATTAAACGTAAATGGATTAAATGCTCCAATCAAAAGACATAGGATAGCTAAATGGATAAGAAAAATTGATCCATATACTTTCTGTCTGCAAGAGACCCACCTCAGAACAAAGAATTCACACAGACTGATAGTGAAGCCATAGAAAAATATCTATCAGGCAAATGGAAATGAGAAAAAAGCTGGGGTTGCAATACTTATATCTGACAAACTAGACCTCAAAGTAAAGGCCATAACAAGAAATAAGGAGAGCCACTTCATAATACTAAAGGCAGAAATTCAACAAGAGAATATAACTATGGTAAACATATATGCATCCAATACAGGAGCACTCCTATACATAAAACAACTTCTGGAAGATATCAAGGGAGAGATCAATAGCAATACAATCATAGTAGGGGACTTTAATACCCCACCGACACCACTGGATAAATCCTGTAAACAAAAAAATCAGCAAAGAAACAGGAATCCTAAATGACTCACTAGACCAGAAAATCTTAATTGACATCTTCAGAACATTTCACCCCAAAGCTACAAAATATACATTGTTCTCAAGTGGACATGGGACATTTTCAAAGATAGACCACATATTAGGACACACGCAAAGTCTCTTCAAATTCAAGAATATAGAAATCACATAAAGCATCTTCTCAGTTCATAATGGCATAAAATTAGAAATCAACTACAATAAAAACAATGAAAAAAATCAAACACCTGGAGGCTAAATAGCATGCTATTAAACAATGATTGGGCTACCAAAGAGATCAAAGAAGAAATATAAAAGCATCCTGGAAACAAATGACAATGAAAACTGAACAATCCAAAATCTATGGGACACAGCGAAAGCAGTCTGAGAGGGAAATTCATACCTCTACAGGCCTAACTAAAAAAACTAGAAAAAAATGGTAATAAATTCTCTAACCTTGCAACTTAAAGAATTAGAAAGAGAGCAAGAAGAAAAGCCCACAGTAACCAAAAAGGTAGAAAATAATAAAGATCAGAGCAGAATCAAATAACATAGAGACCAAAAAAAAAACATTACAAAAGATCCATTAAACCAAGAGCTGGTTCTTTGAAGGGATAAACTAGGTTTATGAACCTCTAGCCAAGCTCACCAAAAAGGAAAAAGAGAGGATGCAAGTAAAGAAAATCAGAAGTGAAAGAGGTGAAAACACAGCTGACCCCACAGATATACAAAGGATTGTTAAAAAATACTATGAACAACTCTACTCCAACAAACTGGACAACCTAGACAAAATGGACATATTCCTAGAAAAATACAAGTTTCCAAAACTCAATCAGGAAAAAAAAAAAAACCTGAATAGGCCAATAACTACTGATGAAATTGAAACAGTAATAAAAATAATAAAAAATTCCTGCAAAGAAAAGCCCTGGATCAGATGGTTTCATAGGAGAGTTTTACCAAACATTCAAAGAAGAACTAAAACCTATCCTCCTCAGACTATTCCAAAAAATTCAAGAGGAAGGCACACTTCCAAGCTCTTTCTATGAAGCCAGCATTACCCTAATTCCAAAAACAAATAAAGACACAACAAAGAAAGACTATTACAGGCGAATATCCTTGATGAACATAGATGCTGAAATTCTCAACAAAATTATAGCAAATTGGATTCAGCATTACATTAGAAAGATCATACACCATGACCAAGTGGGATTTATTCCAGGGATGCAAGGATGGTACAATATCCGCAAACTGATAAATGTGATACATCACTTAAACAAATTGAGAGACAAAAATCACATCATCATATCAATTGATGCAGAAAAGGCATTGAAAAAATCCAATACCCTTTCCTGATAAAAACTCTCAGTATAGTGGAAATAGAGGGATCATACCTCAACATAATAAAAGCCTTATATGAAAAACCTACAGCCAACATCATACTCAATGGGCAAAAACTAAACTCATTTCCTCTAAGAATGGGAACAAGACAGGGATGTCCGCTTTCTCCACTCCTGTTCCATATAGTACTGAAAGTGCTAGCCATAGCAATCAGACAAGAAGAAGAAATAAAAGGCATCCAAATTGGAAAAGAAGTAAAATTGTCATTCGCAGATGTGATGATACTGTACATAGAAACCCTAAAGACTCCATACAAAAATTATTAGACTTAATAAATGAATTCGGCAATATAGCAGGACACAAGATTAATGCCAAGAAATCTATGGTATTTTTATACACCAGTAGTGAATTTACAGAAAGAGAGATTTAAAAAAATCACATTTACCATTGCAACAAAAAATTAAGATACCTAGGAATAAACTTAACTAAGGAGGTGAAAGACCTCTACTCAGAATACTACAGAACACTGAAAAAAGAGATAGAGGAAGACATAAACAAATGGAAGAACATACCATGTTCATGGATTGGTAGAATCAACATCATAAAATGTCTATACTATCCCCAAAAATCTGTGATTCAATGCACTCACCATTAAAATACCAGTGGTATATTTCACAGACCTAGAACAAACTCTCCAATAATTCATCAGGAATAAAAAAAGACCTCGAATAGCTGCAGAAATCCTGAAAAGGAAGATCAAAGTAGGAGGGAAATCATTACCAGATATTAAGCTGTATTACAAAGCCACTGTTCTCAAAACTGCCTGATACTGACACAAGAACAGACATATAGACCAATGTAACAGAATAGAGAACCCAGTAATTGACCCAAACCACTATGCTCAATTAATATTTGACAAAGGAGGCAAAAGCATTCAATGGAGTCAAGATAGTCTCTTCAATAACTGGTGTTGGGAAAGTTGGACAGATACGTGAAAAAAATGAAACTAGACCACCAACTTACACCATACACAAAAGTAAACTCAAAATGAATAAAGGACTTAAATGTAAGATGGGAAACCATAAAAATCTTAGAGGAATCCACAGGCAGCAAAATGTCAGACGATGCCGAAGAAATATTTTCACCGACACAGCTCCTAGGGCAGCGGTTCTCAACCTGTGGGTCGCGACCCCTTTGGGGGTCGAACGACCTTTTCTCAGGGGTTGCCTAAATACATCCTGCATATAAGATATTTACATTACAATTCATAACAGTAGCAAAATTACAGTTATTAAGTAGCAACAAAAATAATTTTATGGTTGGGGGTCACCACAACATGAGGAACTGTATCAAAAGGTTGCGGCATTATGAAGGTTGAGAACCACTGTCCTAGGGCAATGGAAACTAAAGAGAAAATAAATAAATAGGACTACATCAAAATAAAAAGCTTCTGCACAGCAAAATGAACCATCAACAAAATAATAAGAAAGCCCACTGAATGGGAGAACGTATTTGCTAATGTTATCTCCGATAAGGGTTTAATCTCCAACATTTACATGGAACTCATACAACTTAACAAAAGGAAGATAAACAACTTAAGCAAAAAATGGGCAACTGACCTAAATAGATACTTTTCAAAAGAGGACATAAGGAAGGCCAAGAAACATATGAAAACATGCTAAAGTCAATAACCATCTGAGAGATGCCAATCAAAACGACAATGAGGTACAATCTTACACCTGTCAGAATGGCTATCATCAACAAAACAACAAATGACAGGTGCTGGCAAGGATGTGCAGAAAAGAGAACCCTTGTGCATTGTTGGTGGGAATGCAGAATGGAGCAACCATTGCAGAGAACAGTATGGACTTTCCTCAAAGAACTAAAAATGAAGCTTCCTTTTGACCCAGTGATCCCACTTCTAGGAATATATCCCAAGAAACCAGAAACACCAATCAGAAAGGATATATACACCTCTATGTCCATAGCAGCACAATTTACAATAGCTAAGTTTTAGAAACAGCCTAATTGCCCATCAGCAGTTGAGTGGATTAAAAAACTGTGATACGATAAATGGCTCGAGAAGCATCGATCTGACCATCAAACCTTAGAGAGAAGGTAGGGGAGAGTGGGCGTAAGGGGAGCAAGATCAATCGAATGACTTGTATACATGCATATAAGCATAACCAATGGACACAGACACCAATGGGTGAGGGCATTAGTAGGTAGGGGGCACAATGTGGGGATAAGTACACATATGTAATACCTAATCAATAAACAAAGATAAAAAGTTTTCTGATGCAATGGGGGCATAATTAGCACGTCTTTATAAAAATTAATCCAGTGTTATTGTGCAAAATGTGTTGAAGAAGAGGGGCTGGATATACAAATAACTATTTGAAAGCTACTTCACAAGGCCAAGTGTAAGGACAAGAACTACAGTATGGCAACAGTAGTCATTTGGAAGAGGAACATGATGGACATTTGGCAAAAGATCCGTAAAATCTGAGGTGGAACCCATTGATAGAATGAAGAGGACATGAGTTCAACTCCAAGGTTGTGGGCTCAGGTAATGAATAATGGATATACAAAACTGTATATCAGTTGGGATCACATCTAGAGACATAATTTTATGCATCACCTATAAAGAGGTAGTGAATAAAGGTATGGGAAAGGATTAAAAATTTGGGGTCTGTTTTGGGAACAGGAGAAAGAATCCCTGATGCTGATCACACCCATTAGAGCATTTGGCACTTCTGCTAATAAAATTTCTATTTCCTTGCTTATAGATTAAAGACCACCTGCCGGTTACAGATAGATGTTGGAAAGGGTTTCATTAGATCTTTAACGTATTTCCACAGACAATGATAGTTCACATCCATCTGTACCCCTCTGCACCATAAACCATCAAATTGTATATTGGTGTGGTTTGGGTGTCTGTTTTTGGTGATTGATGGCTCCTCTAGAGAGGCAGAGCAACATACACTAAGGGGAACAGAAGAAATTACAAGAGATCAATATCCATCCTTCACCCCCTAAGCCTCAGCATGTAAAACTTGCATTAAACAGAAAAGTACCTAAAATTGAGCTAATGGTGCTAGAGAAGAGGTTCAAATTCTGAAATGTTATGAGTTTGTGAATATAAATCATTTGGTCATGAAAATCATAGTCCTTAACCAGTATTGTACCAGTTTAAACAAGCAGCAATTATGATAAGAGACCTGAAGATTTTCCCAGGGAAAGGAAAATCCCATGGTCCAGGGGACATCTACAGTTCCTTCCTCTGATCTTGGAGTTTTCCTGTTTAGTAAAGTCTGTCCGCAGTAGGTCTGCTTCTTCTCAGTATAGTTCAAAGCCTACATGATCCTCAGCCTACACAGACCATGACAAAGTACAGAAGTCACTATGACACACTTCTTCATCCCAGAGCACTGTACCTAGAGGGCCTGATTGGAAAGTCACCAAAGAGCTTGACCAAGTTTAATAAAGATGTGCCAACAGAATGGCAAACTGCAAAACCAAACAAACAAAACTTAAATGTCAGCAGAGGCACAAACTTCTAATTTAGAACAATTATCTGGTTCATTGATTTTGCTGTGACATATATCATGAATATCATCATATACATCCAAGGTAGGGCTTAGAGAAGACAATTTTTTTTTAAATCTTTATTGTTCAGATTATTACAGATGTTCCTCCTTTTTTCCTCCATAGCTCCCCTCCACCGGGTTCCCACCCCACCCCAGGCCCACTGTCCATGTCCATAGGTACTGCATACATGCATATAAGATATTTGTCCCATCTCTTCTCACACCCCCACATCCTCTTACCCCTAGAATTGTAGTCCACTCCATTCCCATGCCCCTGATTCTATTACATTCACCAGTTTATTCTGTTCATCAGATTTTTTTATTCATTTGATTTTTAGGTTTATTTGTTGATAGATATGTATTTGTTGTCACTTTGTTGTTCATAATTTTTTATCTTTACCTTTTTCTTCTTCTTCCTTTTCTTAAAGAATACCCTTCAGCATTTCATATAATACTGGTTTGGCGGTGATGAACTCCTTTAGCTTTTTCTTATCTGTGAAGCTATTTATCTGACCTTCAATTCTAAATGAGAGCTTTGCTGGGTACAGTAATCTAGGTTATATGTTCGTGCTATTCATCACTTTGAATATTTCTTCCCACTCCCTTCTGGCCTGCATAGTTTCTGTTGAGAAATCAGCTGACAGTCATATGGGTACTCCCTTGTAGTACTGTTTTTCTCTTGCTGCTTTTAAGATTCTCTCTTTGTCTTTAGCCCTTGGCATTTTAATTATGATGTGTTTTGGTGTGGTCCTCTTTGGATTCCTCTTGTTTGGGGTTCCCTGTGCTTCCTGGACTTGTAAGTCTATTTCTTTCATCAGGTAGGGGAAATTTTCTGTCATTTTTTTCTTCAAATAGTTTTTCAATATCTTGCTCTCTCTCTTCTTCTGGCACCCCAATGATTCAGATGTTGGTACACTTGAAGTTGTCCCAGAGGCTCCTTACACTATCTTCATATTTTTGGATTCTTTTATCTTTTTGTTCTTCCAGTTGGGTGTTTTTTGCTTCCTTGTGTTTCAAATCTTTGACTTGATTCTTGGGATCCTCTACTCTGCTGTTGAATCTCTGTGTATTATTCTTTATTTCAGTCAGTGTATGCTTAATTTCTGACTGGTCCTTTTCCATTTTTTTCGCATTCTCACTAAGATCCTTGAAGGTCTCACTAAGTTTCTTGGAGCTTTCTAGAAAATTCTTGAGTAACCTTATAACTGTGGTTTCGAACTCTTTATTCAGTAGTATGCTTTCTTCCATTTCTTTCATTTGTGACATGTTTCTTTGTCTCTGCATTTTGGCTGCTTCCCTGTGTTTGTTTACCTCCAGGCCAATTGGCTGTGAGGACCAGCTGTGTCTACAGTGTAAGAGCTGCTATGCAGGAGACACCCTAATGGGACAGGACTTGCTTCAGTGGGGCTTTGGTGCTCACTGAGTCTGCCTCTGAGTGTGTCACTTATGCATGTGAAGAGTTGTAATCTGGTATGATCTCACACTGACCACTGGGTAGACTGGCTCTTCAATCTCCAAGGAGGTGCTAAGTCAGCCACTGCCTAAGGCCACCCAGCAAGAGCTACAGAGAGATCTGCAGATTTGTCCTCTTTGTATGGGGTTTGGAAGTGCCCAGATGAGGCCCAGCTGTGAAGCAAAGCAGGCTGCTGCAGTAGTGGCCTTTGCCTTCTTTAGATAGCTTTGGGGCTCTCTTACCCAGCTTCAGTTTGACAGGTTTTAGGCTGAGAAAGGACAGGCCATTCATATGCAAAAGCTGCTCAGCACAGCTTGGGTAGGGTTATTAATTGGGTGAGGTGGGGTCTCAGGGGCTCTCCATGGTGGAGCAAACAGCAATGGCTGCCAACCAGTCCTGCACCGGAGAGTTCTGACCGCTCCTGCGTGCACCTCCATCTGGAAGAAAGTTGCCCGTGCATTCCTGCCCCAATGCCAGACAGTCCAGTTTCTCCCCGTATGTGTCTGGGTCCCCCAAAGTTTCACCCGGCACTGGAGCTCAGAGCATGTGGGAGCTTGTATTTGCCTCCCTATTAGAAAGTGGCACACCTGGGTGCCAGTGCCTTCCACACCTCCATGCCTACACACCTCCTACCAGTCTCAATGCTCTTTCTTCTTTATTTTTCAGGTTGGAGTTCTTCTACTCAGACAGGTTTCCTGCGGTTCTGGATGATAGTTGTCATGTATTTTAGTTGTAATTTTAATATGGTTGTGGGAGGCAGCAAGTACAGGTGTTTACCTATGCCACCATCTTGGTTCCTCTGAGAAGACAATTTAATTATTTTTTTTTTAATTTACTCTTATGTACCTTAAAGTAGTGAAAAATAAATGCAATGAAAAAGTTGCTGTGCATATGAATTATTAAAACTTAAAAACATAATGAAATGTATGTATAAAGCATGCTGTTTATTTTAGAAGAGCAAATAAGCATGATTCTTTTTATAGAAGACATGCCAGCATCATTTATTTTGATATTAAGAAATACACTAATCCCAATGCATTGTTTAATATGGTACATTAAAAAATTAGATGCTATAAGTACAGAAGAAATTGAAGCAGTGATCAAAAATCTTCCAGGAAACAAAAGCCCTGGTCTAGACTGCTTTACAGAGAGTTCTACCAAGCATTCAAAGGAGAAGTAAAACTATCCTCCTCAGACTAGTCCGAAATAGTCAAGAGGAAGGCACACTTCCAAACCCTTTCTATAAAGCCAGCATTACCCTAATTCCAAAACCAGATAAAGACACCACAAAAAAGAGAACTACAGACTAATATCCTTGATGAACATAGATGCTGAAAGCCTCAACAAAATTGTAGCAAATTGGATTCAGCATTACATTAGAAAGATCATACACCATGACCAAGTGGGATTTATTCCAGGGATGCAAGGCTGGTACAATATACACAAATCAATAAATGCGATACATCACATAAACAAATTGAGAGACAAAAATCACATAATTGTATTATCAATGCAGAAAAAGCACTTGATAAAATCCAACACCCTTTCTTGATAAACACTCCCAACAAAGTAGGAATAGAGAGATCATACCACAGCATAATAAAAGCCTTATATGACAAACCTACAGTCAACATCATACTCAATGGGCAAAAACTGAACTCATTTCCCCTAAGAACGGGAACAAGACAGGAATGTCCACTTTCACCACTCCTGTTCCATATAGTACTGGAAGTGCTAGCCATAGCAATCAGACAAGAAGAATAAATAAAAGCCATCTAAAATGGAAAAGAAGAAGTAAAACTGTCTTTATTCGAAGATGACATGATACTATACATAGAAAATCCCAAAGACTCCATAAAAAAACCAGTAGACCTAATAAATGAATTCAGAAATGTAGCAGGATACAAAATTAATACCCAGAAATCTATGGCCTTTTTGTACACCAATAATGAACACACAGAAAGAGAAATGAAAAAAAAATCCCATTTACCATTGCACCAAAAAAATTAAGATACCTAGGAATAAACTTAACTAAGGAGGTAAAAGACCTATATTCTGAAAACTACAGGACATTGAAAAAAGATATAGAGGAAGACATAAACAAATGGAAGAACATACCATGTTCATAGATTGGTAGAATCAACATCATTAAAATGTCCATAGTACCCAAAGAAATTTATAGATTGAATGAAATCCCCGTTAAAATACCGATGGCATATTTCAAAGATCTAGAACAACCTCTCCAAAAATTCATCTGGAATAAAAAAAGACCCTGAATAGCCACAGCAATCCTGAGAGAGAAAAAAGTTGGAGGGATCACAATACCAGATATCAAGCTATATTAGCAAGCCATGGTTCTCAAAACTGCCTGGTACTGGCACAAGAACAGACATGTGGACCAATGGAACAGAAGAGAGAACCCAGAAATCTACCCAAGCCATTATTTTCAAGTAATATTTGACAAAGGAGGCAAGAGCATACAGTGGAATGAAGACAGTCTCTTCAATAAATGGTGCTGGGAAATTTGGTCAGATATAATGAAAAAAAAAAAAAAAAAGAAACTAGATCACCAACTTACACCATACACAAAAACAAACTTAAAATGGCTGAAGGACTTAAATTTAAGACAGGAAACTATAAAGATCCTGCATGACTCCATAGACAGCAAAATTGCAGACATATGTCGTAACAATATCTTTACTGACACAGCTCCTAAGGCAATGGAGACTAAGGAGAAAATAAACAAATGGGACTACATCAAAATAAAAAGCTTCTGCATAGCAAAAGAAATCCTCAACAAAACAATAAGAAAGCCCACTGCATGGGAGAACATATTTGCTAATACTATTTTCGATAAGGGTTTAATCTCCAAAATTTACTAATAACTCATACAACTTAACAAAAGGATGATAAACAATCCAATTAAAAAATGGAAAAAGAGCCGAAACCGGTTTGGCTCAATGGATAGAGCGTCGGCCTGCGGACTGGAGGGTCCCAGGTTCGATTCCAGTCGAGGGCGTGTGCCTGGGTTGCGGGCACATCCCCGGTGGGAGGTGTGCAGGAGGCAGCTGATCCATGTTTCTCTCTCATCGATGTTTCTAGCTCTCTGTCTCTCTTCCTTCCTCTCTGTAAAAAATCAATAAAATATATTTTTTAAAAAAATGGAAAAAGAACCTAAATAGACACTTTTAAAAAGAGGACATACAGAAGGCCGAGAAACATATGAAAACATGCTCAAAGTCACTAATCAACTGAGAGATGCAAATCAAAAGAACAATGAAGTACCATCTCACACCTGTCAGAATGGCTTTTATCAACAATGACAAGTACTGGGGAGGACGTGCAGAAAAAGGAACCCTCGTGCACTGCTGGTGGGAATGTAGACTGGTGCAGCCACTGTAGAAGACAGTATGGAGTTTCCTCAGAAAGTTAAAAATGGAACTTTCATTTACCTAGTAATCCCACTTCTAGGACTATATCCCAAGAAACCAGAAACACCAATCAGAAAGGATATATGCACCCCCATGTTCATAGCAGCACAATTTACAATAGCTAAGATTTGGAAACAACCTAAGTGTCCATCAACAAATGAGTGGATTAGAAAACTGTGGTACATCTACACAATGAAATACTACAGGAATACTACACTGTTATAAAAAAGAAGGAAATTTTACCATTTGCAATAGTATGGATGGAACTGGAGAGCATTATGCTAAGCCAAATAAGCCATTTGGAGAAAGATAAATATCATATGTGGGATATAATGATCAAAATAATTTGATGAACAAAAATTGATCCAGAGACAAATGGCAGAGGAGATGGGGGGGGGGGGGTGGTTAGAGAGTAGTCAAAGGACTTGTATGCATGCATATTAGCATAACCAATGGACACAGACCCTGGGGCAGTGGGGGCTTGCCTGTGGTAGGAATGGCTGGGTGGGGGGTCAATCGGGGGAAAAGTTGACATATGTAAATCTTTAGACAAATAAATAAAAGAAATCAGATGCTATAACTTCTATTGACTCCAATTTTGAGTTGTTAATAGGCTGAATATCCCCCTATGAATGCAAGCACTATAGAGTAGTTTGTAAATGACTTTTAGTGGTTTCTGCAAATGTGGGTTCAGTTGCTTCTGGATTAGTCTTAAATCAAAACTTTAGAATATAGTCTAATTTGTAATCAACATTATTATCCTCTGTACAGCACAAATATCAAACAATACCCATGGTTTTTCTCTTAATTGAGTTATTTTTTATTGTAAAAGAAGTAGTTCCTAAACCAAGTTAGAAACTTAATTGAGCACTGAGAAGCAGATATATTACCACACATGCCATTTCATTAGTTATTATTTTTATTTAAATCTTTATTGTTGAAAGTATTACATAAATCCTCCTTTATCCCCCCATTGACCTCTTCCAGCCCACCCTTCCTCCCCACCCAGGCCCTCACCACCCCATTGTCTATGTTCATGGGTTATGTATATATGCATATAACTTCATTGGTTGATCTCTTCCCACCCACCCTCTGAGATTCCACAGTCTGTTTCATGCTGCTATGTCTCTGGTTCTACTTTTGTTCATCAGTTTATTTTGTTCATTAGATTCCACATATGAGTGAGATAATGTGATACTTACCTTTCTCTGACTGGCTTATTTCACTTAGAATAATACTCTCCAGGTCCATCCATGCTGTTGCAAATAGTAAGAGTTCTTTCTTTTTTATTGCCATGTGGTTATTTCATTATGTAAATGTACCACAGTTTTTTTACCCACTCATCTGCTGATGGGCACTTAGGCTGTTTCCAAATCTTAGCTATGGTCAATTGAGCTGCTATGAACATAGGAGTGCACATATTATTTCTGATGAATGTTACTGTTTTCTTATGACATATTCCTAGAAGTGGGAACAATGGGTCAAATGGGAGTTCCATTTCTAATTATTTTAGGAAACTCCATATTGTTTCCCATAGCTGCTGCACCAGTCTGCATTTACACCAGCAGTGTACTAGGGTTCCCTTTTCTCCACATCATCTCTTACACTTGCCTTTTGATGATTTGCAGGTGTGAGGTAATACCTCCTTGTCATTTTAATTTGCAACTCTGAGATGACTAGTGACTTTGAACATTTTTTCATATATCTCTTGGTCTTCTGTATGCCAAGTATGGATAAGTATCTATTTCGGTCTTTTACCCATTTTTAAATTGGATTATTTGTCTTCCTTTTGTTAAGTTGTATGAGTTACCTATATATTTTGGAGATTAGCCCCTTATCAGATGTATCATTGGCAAATATGTCCTCCCATGCAGTGGGCTTTCTTATTGTTTTGTTGATAGTTTCTTTCACTGTGCAGAAGGTTTTTATTTTGATGAAGTCCCATTTGTCTATTTTCTCCTTAGATTGCATTGTCCTAGGAGATATATCGGTAAACATATTGCTACAAGAGATGTCTGATATTTTGGTGCCTATAGTTTCTTCTAGGATTTTTATGGTTCCACATCTCACATTTAAGTCTTTTATCCATTTTGAGTTTATTCTTGTGTATGGGTTAGTTTTATTTTTTTGCATGCATCTGTCCAGTTTTCCCAATACCATTTATTGGAGAGACTATCTTTGCTCAATTGTATGCTCTTGCCTCCTTTGTCAAATATTGATTGAGTGTAATGGGTTGGGTTGATTTCTGGGTTCTCTGTTCTGTTCCATTGATCTGTATGCCTTTTCTTGAGTCAGTATCAGGCTGTTTTGAGTACAGTGGGTTTGTAGTATAACTTGACATTTGGTATTGTGATTCCTCCTACTTTGTTCATTCTCAAAATTGCTACAGCTAATTGGGGGTCTTTTTTGGGTTCCATATACATTTTTATAGTGTTTGTTTCAGTGAAATATGCCATTGGTATTTTAACAAGGACCGTGTTGAATTTATAGGTTGTTTTGTGTAGTATGGACATTTTAATGATATTTTTTCTACTAATCCATGAACATGGTATATTCTTCCACTTGTTTATATCTCCCTCTATCTCTTTTTTCAAGTACAGATCTTTCACCTCCTTGATTAAGTTTATTCCTAAGTATCTTAGTTTTTTGTTGCAATGGTAAATAGTATTGTTTATTTTTGGTTTCTCTTTCTGAGAGTTCATTATGGGTGTATAAAAATGCCATGAATTTCTGGGTGTTACACACATGCCATTTTAACTCTTTCTTTTCATTTTAGCTTAATACTGACAGGGTCCTCTTTACGGATATATTTCTGTAAATTCAGTGGGTACTCATTCCACTGTTACTATCCATGTATATGTGAACAAATTTATTTTTGAAGTAGCTTTAAATAAAATAGTTGAGCATAATTTAATTTGTATTTCATATTTTGTAATTACTTGTTCAATTATATGTTTCAACTAAAGTTATTTACATAACAGTAAAATTAGAAGAGAAATTATGGGTGAACTGTATACAAGACCACAAGACCACAATTATTTTACATGCAAGGGTATGTATTTAAAAAACAAGATTGGCTTGGAAATTGAATTCTTTGGACATAGTTGTCAATGTTTTAGTTTGTTGATCTATTGCAAAAGAAGAATAAGACTATGTTTGTAATTGAATATTTCTAGAAATGGATCTTTGCTCTAAACTAATTTATTCATTGCCAATTATAAAATGTCTTTGTCAATATTTCTGTGCTTTTGCTGATTGGCAATCTCTATGAAGGTAGGGTCATCTTGGCATTCTTACCTTGGCCTACTCAGCCTTACATGCCCAGGATCTTCCCTCCTCTCCTGTCCTACTCCTCACTAACTGCACTCTAGACACAATGATCTTGTTCAGCTTCTGAAAATCACTCTGCTCCTTGCTGTCTCAGAGCATTAGCTAACTCTTACTCATCCTAAGAAGATCCCAACATAGGATTAATTTCCCCTTATATGTGGCTCTCATGGTAATTGTCTACTTCCTTAGTCAGAATGTGAGCATAGTGAAGATGGGATTCAAACATTTCTTATTCATGACTATGTTCCACTGATGGGGTGCAGTATCCTGCATATAGCACGTACTTGCTGAATGAATGAATGAATGTTTGAAAAATCATATGTCAAATAAATTGTTATTAAGCAAACATGTTGTTTCCAAATTTTTTCCAGCTATAAAATCCAAACTATTTTTGTAAAAACTATTTATGTACAAATGTAATTATATATATATATATATATATATATATATATATATATATATATATTAGAGGCCTGGTGCACAAAAATTTGTGCACTCGGCGGGGGGCTCCCTCAGCCCGGCCTGTGCCCTCTCGCAGTCTGGGACCCCTCAGGAGATAATGACCTGCTGGCTTAGGCCTGCTCCCGGGTGGCAGAGGGCAGGCCCAATCCCTAGGTGCAGCCCCTGGTCGGGCTCAGAGCAGGGCTGATTGGGGAGTTGGGGTGCCGCCCCCTGTCATGCACAGAGCAGGGCGGATTGGGAGGTTGTGATGCCACCCTCAGTCACGCTCAGGGTAGGGCCAATTGGGGGATTGGGGCACCGCCCCCTGTCACACTCAAGGCAGGGTCGATGGGGAGGTTGTGGCACCACCCCCTGTCATGCACAGAGTAGGGCCAATCAGGGGGTTGGGGCGCTTCCCCCTGTCACTCACAGAGTAGGGCCGATAGGGGAGTTGGGGCACCGCCCCCTGTCACACACAAAGCAGGGCAGATCAGGGGGTTGGGGCGCCACACCCTGTCACACTCAGGGCAGGGCCGATGGGGCGGTTATGGCTCTACCCCGTCACACACAGAGCAGGGCCAATCAGGGGGTTGGGGCGCCGCACCCTGTTACACTCAGAGCCGCAGGGCGATCAGGGGTTTGGGGATCTCCCCCCTATCAGACACAGAGCAGGGCTGATCAGGGGGTTGGGGCACCTTCCCCTGTCACGAACAGAGCAGGGTGGATAGGGAGGTTGTGGCCTCACCCCCTGTCACACACAGAGCCGCAGGGCAATCAGGGGGTTTGGGCGCTGCCCCGTATCATGCTGATCCTGGTGCCGGGAGGCCTCGTGGCTCTGCTGATCCCTGTGCTGGGAGGCATATTACCCTTTTACTATATAGGATAGAGGCCTGGTGCATGGGTGAGGGCCGGCTGGTTTGCCCTGAAGGGTGCCCTGGATCAGGGTGGGGGTCCCCACTGGAGTGCCTGTCCAGCCTGGATGAGGAGATGATGGCTGTTTGCAGCTGGTCACACACCCTTCAGGGTGGGGGTCCCCACTGGGGTGCCTGGCCAGTCTGGGTGAGGGGCTGAGGGCTGTTTTCAGCCTGGCAGGTGACTGAAGCTCCCAACCGCTCCTTTTTTTCTTTTTTTTTTTTTATTCTGGGCCAGCTTTAGTTCTGAGGCTTGGCTCCAGCTCTTAGGCCTCGGCTGCTGAAAGCAGGTATCTGGTTTGTTTGGGTTCTATAATCGAAACACTGTTTCAACTCCAGCTCTGAGATCCCGGCTGCCTGAAAGCAGGTTTCTGGGGTTTTGTTTAGCTTCTATATTTGTAACAATGTTTCAAACTGCAAGCTCAGAGGATTGCAACGGCAGGCAGGGAAAGTTGGAGTCCTCTGTCACTGAAGCAAGCAAGCTTCCTGTTCGCTTCACACTGCCTGGCTGCCGGCCGCCATCTTGGCTGGCAGTTAATTTGCATATCGCCCTGATTAGACAATGGGAAGGGTAGCGGAGTGACACCAATTTGCATGTTTCTCTTTTATGAGTATATATATACTAGAGGCCCGGTGCATGGAATTCATGCACAGGGGGTTCGGTCCCTCAGCCTGACCTGCATCCTCTCCAATTTGGTAGCCTTCAGGGGTCCCCTCTCCAATCCAGGAGTCCTGACGGCTTAGGCCCACTCCCCATGGTTCTCTGCTCTCTGTGGGGCCTGGCCACATTGCACCCACTGCCCAGAGGATTTCCGAGGCCCAGAGGCTCTCCACAGCCATACTTGCCTTGTCACCACGGCGACGAAGCAAGCATTATGCCAGATCGCTCACGCTGCCTGCTCTCAGCGGCCGTCCCCCCAGGACTGGGGTACTCCGGCAGGGCTGAGGAGACTGGGTACCGCCATCTTGTGGCTATGGGTGCCGCCATCTTTGTGATGGAGTGATGGTTAATTTGCATATTGCCCTTTTATTAGATAGGATATATATATATATATATATATATATATATATATATATATATATATACATGCTCACTCTGAGCTCTTGAAGGGCACAGTAACATGCTCAGGTGCAAATGCTAGCTGGGTCATGTGCTAGTTGTATGAATTTGAGCAAATAAATGTTTAAAGTCTTTTTCTGTAAAATGGCTATAATAATGTGTTCCTTCTCTGTTGTGAGGCCTGAATGAAAAAGGTACATAAAGTAGTGCTGACATGTGACAGTTACTAAATATTAGTCTTTTTGGTTTTATACAATGAATCCTAATAGCAGTAGAATCTCTTGGTTTCTCAGAGAGTCTGTGTATCAGGTAGTTACTGTGGTCAAATTTGCTTCTTCTGTAGTGTTGAACTTTCTTCAGAAATGATATTTTTTAAATCTCATTGTAAACCATAAGAAAGAAGACATGATGTTGTCGAAAATGTAGCATGGGACTGTGATTTCGTGACCTGAGTTACTAGGCAGTTGTGTGACTCCAGCAAAGCAATGTAACTCTTGGCTTTGAAAAAACCACTTAAACAAAATGATTTCAGGATGGGAATTTTATGATTGGAGCTTAAATGTCTAAATCATTGCCTGGAAACTCAGACCCTCTTTGAGACTTCAAGTTCTATAGGTGTAATGACAATCATTCTTTTGTCATTTGAGGGCAAGGAGGATATGCTAAGGTCTTGTTTATAAAACTACCAATATTTTACCCACTGAAGTATGGGTTAAATAAACCTTGTGGCAACCTGAAATCTAAAACACCTCATTTGATACATTTTTTTCCTATTGCCAAAGCTCATTGTTATGGAGAGAAATTTTAAACACAATCCAGTAGTGAATTGGTCTTTCCAACTGAGTCTCTTTCTCTTTCTCAACCTATAAGTAAGTTGAATTATAGAAAACATTTTTAAATACTAATAACATCTTTGATATAACCTAATATAGTTCTCAACCATGGCTACTGTTCCCCACATAACAGGAAATGGCCTGCTCGGTCATTTGATTTTTTATTTGTGACCGAATGTGGACATATATAAGTAGAGAACAATGGCAAAAACAAAGGGAATGTTCACAATCAGAAGTAGCATTTAATACAGAAAGTGAGGATATACCCACACAAATAAGCAAAGGAAGGCAACTAATGAATAAAACATATTTTTAGAAGTGCAGAAAAGTCAGTAGCACTATGGTAAGGCTGTTGCCAGGCAACACATCTTTTCACAATAAAGTCTTGTGAGTCAGATAACTTATGGAAACACTAAATTGGAAAATGTAGTTGCTCTCAGGCAACTTCTGCAGGGTAGAGAATGCTTCCAATCTTCTGCACAACATCAGGAACACATCTCTTCTTATAACGACCTATCCTTTGAACCACATCGTTTGTTTTTGTCCTTCATGTGAATTCCCAGTCTCTATGTCTGAAACCCTCTTTATCTTGCAGGCAGCCAAGGATGCACATGCAGATCAGGAATGCATTTTTCATGGTCTAGGGCTGGAAGAATGCACGCATCCCATTTCAGGTGTGGAATCTGCAACCTCTGCAGAGGAGTTTATAAGTATGAACAACTATAGCTAATTGATATCTATATTGGTGAAACAGAAAACTAAAACAAAACAAACCTCAAGGTTTTTTGTTTTTGTTTTTGTTTTTTGTTGTTTGTTTTTTGTTTTTGAAATCAATTTGGTGATAGAAGAAAAATCCCTTAAAACTTGGTCATCAGGAAAGACACAGGACACATCAGGAATAGTGATTGTCTTTTTGATGATGGAATGAGATGACCTCAGGACCACCCACCCTAGTATTAACAGAGCAGACTGAAAAAGCAGATTTTGCACAGTAACTTGACTTACAAAAACATACTTCCATCTTAAATTTATTGCACCATAATGTATTCCCTTTAAGCTTTCCAGATCATTCCCATTGCCAAATGTGACCAAAGCATCATCACAATGACTAAACAAATTAAATGTTCTGTTAAAGACAAGCCTGAAAAAAAAATGAGTAAGGGGAAAAAAGCCCCAAGATTGGTAACAACACCATGTCAGACTTTTTAGTCGTTAGCTCCAGCCAGGCCTTTAAAGAGCTACCATAGTGCCATGTGGTCCAAGTGGGCAAGTTTCTCTCCAGGGATGGAACTGCCCTGCACAGGCCAGTGCTGAACTCAGGTCCTGCTTTAAATAGTATATACAACAAGAGTGGCCATCTTTAAACATATTTGTGGTTATTTTCATATTATACTTTAGAGTAGATTCATTTTTGTGTGTGATAGCATGACAAAATCTTTGGTTCCTTTAAGAGAAATGAGACTTCAATGTTCCTGATGTTTATTGACTAAGATTAAACATTTATTATTATTATTATTATTATTATTATTATTATTATTGTTATTAGAGGCCCGGTGCCTGAAATTCATGCATGGGGGGGCGGTCCCTCAGCCCAGCCTGCACCCTCTCTAATCCAGGACATCCCTCTCATAATCTGGGACCACTAGATCCTAACTGCTCGCCTGCCTGCCTGCTGATCTCCCCTAACCACTTCTGCCTGCCAACCTGATTGCCCCTAACTGCCTCTGCCAGCCTGATCGCTCCCTAACAGCTACCCTGCTGGCCTGATTGCCCCTAACTGCCCTCCCTTGACTGCCTGATCACCCCCAAATGCTCCCCCTGCCAGCATGATCGCCCCTAACTGCCTCTGCCTCAGCCCCTGCCATTGTGGCATTGTCCGGAAGGATGTCCTGAAGATGTCTGGTCTAATTAGCATATTACCCTTTAATTATTATAGATTATTTTTTCTTTATTGTTGAAAGTATTACAGATGTTCCCTTTGTTGTTGTTGTTTCTCATTGACCCCTTCTACCCCAAACCTGCCCCTCCCAGGCCTTCACCACTCTATTGTCTGTGTCCATATCTAGTCTAATAAAAGAAAAACATGCCAATTGTCCACACATCCACTATGCACTAAGTCACACCCACCAGCCAACCAGAGTGACTCTATGCAAATTAACCCAACCAAGATGGTGGCCAGCAGCCACGGAGCTGGAGCAAGCAGGAGGCTTGGTTGCCCCGGCGATGGAGAAAGCCAAGCTTCCTGCCTGCCCTGGCTGGCTGTGGCCTCCCATCAAGGCAATAAAGTTTCAATTATTGAAGATAAATAAATCCCAGATAGCTGCTTCCAGCCAGCCTCCACTGGGAGCTTGGGTGGCTGGGGGCTGTGGCCAGCCTGCAAACAGCCATCAGCCCCTCACACAGGATGGTCACAGCCTCATGGGGTGAGGGTCCCCACTGGGGGATTTAGCCAGCCTGAAAACAACCATCAGCCCCTTACCCAGACTGGCCAGGCAGTCCAGCAGGATCCCCCACCCTGAAGGGGGTGTGGCCAGCCTGAAAAAGGCCCTCAGCCCCTCACCCAGGCTGGCCAGGCACCCCAGCGAACCCCCAACCTGATCCGTGACACAATTCAGGGTAAACCAGCTGGCCCCCACCCATGTACCAGGCCTCTATCCTATATAATCAAAGGGTAATATGCAAATTGACCCTAACAGCAGAATGACTGGGAATGACTGGTCACTATGACACACACTGACCACCAGGGGGCAGACGCTCAATGCAGGAGCTGCCCCCTGGTGGTCAGTGCACTCCCACAGGGGGAGCTCTGCTCTGCCACAAGCCAGGCTAACAGCTGCCAGTACAGCGGTGGTGGTGGGAGCCTCTCCCGCCTCCTTAGCAGCACTAAGGATGTCCAACTGCAGCTTAGGCCTGCTCCCCGCTGGCAAGTGGACATTCCCCGAGTGCTCCCGGGCTGCTAGAGGGATGTCTGACTGCCAGCTTAGGCCCGATCTCCCGGGGAGCGGGCCTAAACCAGCAGGTGGTCATCCCCCGAGGGGTCCCAGACTGTGAGAGGGCACAGGCTGGGCTGAGGAATCCCCCCGAGTGCACAAATTTTTGTGCAGAAGGCCTCTAGTAAGCATATAAGTTCCCTGGTTAATCACTCTCCACCCACTCCCCACTCCTAACTTCCCTCCCTTTTATGTGGAAATTCCCTCCCTCACTTGCTAAGTGTTAATATTTAAAAACATACTTTCAAATGCTTTACTATCCTTCCATTATCCATTTTTTATGTGTACTAATTTTCAAAATATTATTGTGTTAAACAATATAAAAATTTCCTTTCATGGAAGAATGAATTAAGTTGACAAATATTGAAAAGTAACAAAGCTGAAGGAAAAAAACAAACCTCTTTTATACATTTGTACAAATTCTGGAGCTGGATATGACCCTTAGAGTTTATATATTCTAATAATTTTGTGTTATAGTTGTAGAAATCAAGATGCTGAAATATGGAATAAATTGCCTCAGTTAATCGGTGTCGTTTATTAGCTGTCAGAGAGGCTGGGCTTTTAGAGTCAGCAGCACTTCCTTACATTTCTGCCTGTTTCTGATAATAAAGTATAAGACTACAAAATACAAATGAAAGAGAAGTATCCTCAAACTTTAAAAAGAAAGGGAATAAAACTGCAATGCCATTTAAAAATAATAATAATCTACATTTTATATTTCTTCACTAATTTTTAAGATAAAAATTTATTTAGGAGAGAATTCCATGTAACCTGTGTCTTGAATATAAAAATATAGAGCAACAAATATCAAATACTTGTATTGTGTAGCTATTTGTATAGTTATTATTCACCTTAATCAGAATGTCCATGCCTTATTCAATATATTTTTCTCTTTTTCATTTTATAAATATAAAAAAGGCACAAGTTATAAAACACTTATAAAAGACTTTAAATGCTGTTAGTGACTGATGTGAATTGGTTGGTGACCTAAAAAATATAGTGTATTAAAGTTGATTGTCCAATTCTATAAATAAACTTGAATTTTTCCTAGAACTAAATATTGTCACTTTATTACATATCTCTGAAATTATCCTGAGTACCTGGCATATGAGTTAGTCATTTTAAGAAGCTAATTTTGGGCAAGATACTAACCTTATTAACCCATGGGATAGAGATAGTAATATTTGCCATAAACATTCACACAGGGGCAAAATGCAATCACAAATATAAACATTGCCAATTGTAAAACACCATACAACCATAAGGAAGTATTATATTCCTTATATACAAATATCAGGAAACAAAGAACTATATTGAATTTTCTTTGCTTTGTCTCAATGAGCAAATAAGTAGCAGAAAATTAGTGTGGCAAAACATTCTGCCAGTATCTCTGGCCTTTATGGCTATCTTGGAGTTTAAGGGCATGGGGTAAATATGTTTGGTAAATTGTTTCTTCTTATTATATGTCCATGAAGGTTTTCCATCCGTTTGTCACTGTTTTAAAGTTATAAAATTTAAACTATGTATTCTGAATAAACTTCAAATTTCACTACAAATTGTGTTACAATAGAAATAATAATTTTGTTACAGAAATTCATATCAAATTATAATAATTTCAGCGTATCTTTTGTAACTGCTTGTTTCTCCTATTGCTTCAAAGCTAATTTAGGCCACATTATATACAAAATTAAATCTTATTTTTAGAGCTACACCATTGGGGTTCAATGAAAAGGCTTTATGAGCTAGAAATTAAAAGTACTGGTTGAAAATACTATTATTGGACTAGAACACCGCAACAGAAATGAAGATGTCTGTGAATGATTTTAGTAGCAGCAATAGGCAAGGTTGCAGGAAGTTAGCTCCCAACTTATTTTTACCGTCCAAATAATTGTGTTTTGCTATGTAATTTGTGGGAATGCAGAGGCCTGCCTGAAGAAGGTCTAAGGATTGTTTTTCTATATTTTCTAATGTTGGAACTACAGAAGCTGAAAGTAGGAGAAACCTGGGATGAGAACTTACAAAATGACTGAAATGCCGATCTGACGTTCAAAGAGGCAAGTGGCAGCTTCTGAGGTGTGTGCTGTTGAGCTAATTGATCCAGGTGGCTTACAACTGCACCTTACAATTAACCGTGATCCATACAAAAGAACTCCTGGTTATAAAGCATGCCAGTGGGTGCTTTCCATGGTAGGTAAACATTGTCAGTACAAAACAAAGAAGTGATGGGCAAGCAAACTTGATTAGCCAGCTTTTTTAAACAGAACTTTTTTTTTCTGCCCTAAAAAGCATGTGCTTTATATCTGGCCTGGAAAGAAGAAAATAAGATTTATTAAACACCAATTATGTATCAGGTACTGTAGTAGGTGCTTTTACCTAAGTTATTTCATACTATAGTGAGAAACAAAACAGATTTCTAAATACCCCCCACCCAAAAGACATTTACATTTATTATATGGTAGCTATTAAAGTAGAAAAATCAACGTGTTTTTTTTTAAAAAGAAAGAAAATACTATTATAGTATACCAGCTATTATTAAGGCAATTTACAAAGTTGGTGCTAAAACTATGCACATTTTTCGTTAGCCCTCATATATTCAGTAAGCCCATGGGACGGTTTGGTATACAATTTGGCAAATAAAATCAATTGAAAAGTAAATAGCAAGTCAATGGAATTGATCACAAAAGAAAATGACACTGTTCCAACAATAACATTTATTTAATCAAATTTTGTTGTGATTTAACACATTTATTCTAAATGATTCCAGAAAGGCATTGGATGCTGCATTCTCAGCTATAAATGAATATGGTTTAAACATGGCAATTTCTTCTTTGAATTTGGAAAAAAATAATGAAATCTATCAGTGTACTTTTAACAAAATATACTGACTTTTTTGTAGTTTCTCTATAAAAGTATGGTGTGATGTGTACACATGTTTATGTCATACAAAAGTCTGATAGTCCTCAGAAAAATTTGAAATATATTTCAGAATTATAAAATAAGTAGTTTAAGCTATATGCAAATATAAATTATTTTTAAAGACTTGAAAAGATCATTAATATTTGAATTGCTATGAGCATACCTATGCAAAGTTGTGATTTGTGATTTTATCATCTTTATTTTTGCATGTTAAAGTGCTTTACAATTATTCCCTGTGACTCTTCAAGTCCGTTTAGAAAAATATAAAAACAAAAACCAATAAAAAGCAAAACAAAAGACACTTTGAAGCACTCCTGAATTTATTTTGTTAAGTGCAGCATAAAATTTTCCATAGTACACGATGTTATGGTATTTCATAACAAAAAAGCTTCTTTATCAAGAGAACAATATTTCACTGCTCCCAACATGAAAAATGGCTATTAATATTTTCTATTAAAGGAAAAAACAATTTAATGTTCTAGTTGATAAACAATTGACATATAATATCTTTTAGAGTTTACTTTTTCTGTTGTTATGCGGTAATAAATTATATTTCCACATGGAAGTGCCTTTTTTGGTTTCTTTTATTTAGGATGGTTGGTAGTTTTGAACAGATTGTGGTAACTACATTGCAGATTAATAAAAGTAAAGTTGTCTTCATACTGTGACAACCTTCAGGGTTAGGAAGAAGTAATGGATAATTTTAAAATCTAAGAGATGCCCATAGAAAGAATGGAGTGAAAACAATGGGCCTTTTCTAAGTCAGGAGAGTTCAATCTTTTTGTGAGAACATAATACTTTGCCAGGCCAAAGTAAGGGTAACAAATTCAAATAATGGCATGCACCTGGCACTGTGTGAACTGTGCCAAACATAAGCCCACAGGAAATGATGGGCTTGTAATAAATTGACCAACCAGGGATTCCTGCTTAGATGCAAGCAAATTGAGAATTTTTAAAACCCTCCTGAGGCCAAAGCCAATCCTTCTGCAGGCTGAGTTTACCCAATGGTATTACTATTCAGCAATCCCTAAGCTTTTAGCATTATTCTGTGTGTGTGTGTGTGTGTGTGTGTGTGTGTGTTTTCATGTGTGGGTGCATGTGTATTTTCTAGCCATGAGTTTCTAAATAGATAAAAAGTGGAAAAGGGCACTGTAACTGGTTGAAATGTTCCACATTGGCAATTCCACTAGATTTCAGGAAGAATATAGCTTACAAGTAGTGTAGAAATGTATCACATATATATTGTGGATACTTGAGTAGATTTTGGCTGACTAATAGATAACTTTTGGTGAGGGCAAAGTAAAGCATATGAATGATACATGTTAAAGTAGTGAATTATTTAAAATTTCTACTTACCCTTTAGGGCAATTTCCTTATTTCCCAAAACACAAAGAAAATGGATTTGTAACTGTTTACTTATAAAAGCTGAAAATAGTTTCTTTACTGGATTTCCATATTTATAACTGCAGCAAATAATGTACCTAATTTGATTACATGAGAAGTAATTCAATTTTATGATGTCTACAATTAAATTTATCAAGGTTCATAAATTATGAAAATAGAGTAAAGCATAATGTGTGAAATTTCAACTATTTAAAATGTTTTTATACAAGATAATTTGTTTTTATATATTCTCTAAAACATTTTATAATTTTATAAGAAAACACTATTGGTTTTTAGTTTAAGATTTGAAATTTGGATATTACTTTTGAACAGTTTTATGTAATGTTAATCATACATATTATTTATTTAAAATATTGTGTTTATTTCTATTTATGGAACCATTTATTTGGAGTCATTAATCCAGGAACTTTTTTGCTCTAAGAAGGAAGACTAAAGATCAAAGCTCTATATTGATGTTGAAGAAGAAGATAGCCATAGATTTAACATTTAATTCTCTAAATAATTATTGTATCCCTAAACAATTAGTTTACATGCCTTTTCTAGTGTTTCTAAATGAATGATTTTAAAATATGAATAATAAGTAAATGGGGGAAATGACTATAATACTTAGGAATTTTATTAGTCTGTCAATTTAAATATTCATTCCTTGGGCAAAGTGCAACTTCATATTTAAATAAGTGTATATTAAACACTTTAAATTGATAGCACCAATTCTTCCCTGGGGTATGAGTCATTTAGACTTTTCTAGCATACTATTGTAAAGCATGACATTACACTACATTATTCTACTATATTAATATTTTTATTATGAATTCATCAGTAAGAGTACCAAAATTAAAATATATTTCTGTTACATCTAGAAAAATATTATGTTTCAATAGCAGTGGTATCAATTATTTTAAAGCCAATTTTTAAAACAACAAATCTTTAAATCTGCTCTATTAAATGGTCTTTAATATGTAGATCATCAGACAATTAAATTTGACTATTTATTCACACAAGAATTCACAATCATTAGAATATGATTTATTTTATCTTGTTACAACAGATCAGTTTTGGGACACATCAGAAAATCAAATTTTGAGAGAAAGTAGAAATGAAATATTCGATGACATACTGTATTTTTTTCTCTCTCTTGAAAGCTCAGATTTTTAAATTTCAAATTATACTGGACTGATTTGTTAGTTTTAAAGCTTGTTCGACACTAACATATTTTAAATGGAAAGAAATAGAACAGCACCAAACTATTCCTCAGGTACAGTAATACATTTAAATATTTGAATAGCAGTGAGCTCTTTACTACATGACAGACAATGTCTACATATTGTTAACTGCTTAAGAAAAAAATATGAAAACAGCATTTAAAGATGAACTATTTCTATAACTAGAAGCAAATTGTTTTTAATTTACTTCATTTAAAGATTGAGGAAAATTGCATTGTTTAAAATGTTAATGTATCATTTTCTGCTTGACCTTTTAAATATCTGGGGAGAGTGAATACTTAAAATGAATGGGAAGATTGTTTATTTACTAATTTACCTAGATTATTTGTCATCAATCGCAAATTAATATTATATTAATTACAGATGATATGCTCATAAATATTTTTAAATATATTTTTATTGATTTCAGAGAGGAAGAGAGAGGGAGAAAGAGATGGAAACATCAATGATGAGAGAGAATCATTGATCGGCTGCCTCCTTCATGCTCCCTTCTGGGGATTGGGCCCGCAACCCTGGCATGTGCCCTTGACCAGAATCAAACCCGGGACTCTTCAGTCCTCAGGCTGATGCTCTATCCACTGACCCAAACCGGATAGGGCATAAATATTTTTAATAAGTTAAATTCCACTGACAAATAATTACAGATAATATGCTCATAAATATTTTTATAAGTTAAATTCCACTGACATTATTTTTGTAGACCCTTTCATGTTTATAAATTCCACTGACATTATTTTTGTAGACCTTTTCATGTTTATAAATATATAATAGCTCACCAAGTTTACTGTTTACTTCAAATCTGACAGATAGCCAATTCTTTATTAATTAAATATATCTTCCCAAGTTGTTTTTTTAAAGACATATCAATGAATTCAAATTAGTTTGTGAAATGGTAGGCAAATCAAATTTGGATTCCCCCTACTTTGAATATCCACTTGTCTAGATTCTTCCCACCTGCTGTCATGTGTAAATTTTTTTAAAGAGCTTTATCTATTTGGAAAAAAGAAAGAAATTGATATTGTCTTGTGTTGTTTCATCCTTAAAGAACAACCATTTGCAAGAAAAATTACAGGTTCCTAGTGTTGAGTTTCTTTGCATATTAATTTTGTTAGCCTTACCTCCTGTGGTCTTTAGTTCTGGAGGGCCTATTAGATAATACACAAGATACATTTTTTCCTTGTATTTTTGTATATTTTATTGATTTTTTACAGAGAGGAAGGGAGAGGGATAGAGAGTTAGAAACATCGATGAGAGAGAAACATCGATCAGCTGCCTCCTGCACACTCCCTACTGGGGATGTGCCCGCAACCAAGGTACATGCCCTTGACTGGAATCAAACCTGGGACCCTTGAGTCCGCAGGCTGACGCTTCATCCACTGAGCCAAACCAGTTAGGGCTTTCCTTGTATCTTTGAACTAGTATAAAATACATTCATTTTCTCTTAAAACTGAAATTTGCAGTCACACATATTTTTCCTTATTTTACAAATAGAGATTTATTTAATTAAGCATGGTAAGCACTGTAATAATTAATATTAGTTATATTTCTGTAACCTAAGTTCCTGATAATATATGTTATAAGTAAATACAAGTATTACACAGTGTTCTAAACTAGTTAATGTAATACCATGGAATATGAACTTTGAATAAAAGTCTGAAATCATAAGAATTACCTTTTACTGTAAATAAGTAATAGCACAAATAAGTTTAGAAAAACAAATCATTCATGTATATTGAAAATGTAATTATATAAAAAGCAGTCTATTTTAAATGGAAATCATCCATTCCTAGTGACATAAGCTTATGAGGATACGCTGAAAGAACATGTACTTATCACTTTTTAAAATTTTGAATGGCACTTCTTTTATCTCAAATTAGCTTATATCAGTTAGGTTGGTCATATTTTAATGATCATATATTGAAAATTTCTAAATTTAACTTAGAAATATTGAAACCAATTTAAGAGATTAAATATGATAATGAAGAGAGAGTAAAAGAGGGTGAAATAGTGATTCAATTTGCCATTAGATCTCTGTTGAAAGTTGGACTAAGAATAAAGAATGTAGAGTGAGTTTCAGATAGATTTTTTTTTAAAAAACCAGGAGCACAGGGGCTCCAGTGGCGCAATCGGTTAGCGCGCGGTACTTATAAAACCAGGAGCACATTTTTATTCAAAACACAGAAACTGAGTCTTTTAAGGCAAATGGCCACTACATATTATTAGAAAGAGGCTCAGGTGCTTACACATTGATAATTTTATAAAATTACAGGATAATTTTAGTTTTTAAAATTTTTTTTTACTGTTTTAGGAAGGAAGCAATAAAGATATTGTTACTGAACTAAAAAAATAATTCTTTTGTGATATTATTTAAAACAAGTCACTGATTACTTGTATTAATCGAGAAAACTTTTAACCATAGATTTACTAGATTTTAATATTTGTATATTTTTAACATTATGAGCTTACAGATATATCCTATATAATAAAAGGGTAATAAGCAAATTGAAGAATGGCAGAATGACTGGTAGCTATGATGAGCACTGACCACCAGGGGGCAGACGATCAACATAGGAGCTGTCCCCTGGTGGTCAGTGCGCTCCCACACAGGGAGCATCGCTCAGCCAGAAGCTGGGCTCATGGCTGGCAAGCGCAGTGGCGGTGGTGGGAGCCTTTCCTGCCTCTGCAGTAGCATTAAGGATGTCCAACTGCCAGCTTATGCCTGCTCCCACAAGCTTAACCTGTCAGTTGGACATCACCCATGGGCTCCCAGACTGCTAAAGGGTGCAGGCGGGGCTGAGGGATACCCGCCCTCCCCGCCCCCCCCCCCAGTGCGTGAATGTTGTGCACCAGGCCTCTAGTAAAGGTATAATACCAAGGAGAAAGCAAAGTGCTTTATTATTGAAAATGATATACTTAATATTGACCATTTAAAAAATTGTGGATTTTTTAAAAATAAAACCTCCTCAAGCCCTGGATGGCATTGCTCAGTGGTTAGAGTACGGTCTGTGCACCGAAGGGTCATGGTATCTATTCTGGAGGGCCGACCAATCTATATGTCTCTCTCTTGCTTTCCCTTCCCCCCATCCTTTCTACTCTTTCTGAAAATCAATGGGGAAAAAAAATCCTCCAGTGAGGGTTAAAAATAATATATACAAAGGCCCATCTATTTAATAAAATTATTTTAAAACAAAATAAAACCCTCTTCAAGCTCTTGGAACTTTCTAAGAGCTGACCCTCTATGTATTCTAAATAGGTCAAAGAAGAGAAAAGTAGAATGCCTAGTGATGAAACCTCTTCATTTGAATCTAAGATTACGTTACTGCTAGAGGCTCAATGCATGAAATTCATGCACCAGTGCAGTCCTTAGGCCTGGCCTGTGATTGAAGAGTGAGCATCTAGCATGTAAGGGCAGATACCAGCTGACCTCTGGGCCCTGGGCAGCACCTGGGCTTCTGGACCCCCATTTGTCCCCCTCTGCCTGAGTTATGGTGTCAGAGTCCCCACACAGAGATGTGATGAGCGTGGCCGGATGCAGTGGGCTGGGGTGCAGTATTGGCCTCTGGGCCGCCTAGCAGTGCTGCACGGAAGCCAGACAGGCAGTGCACTCTCTCCCGGCCAGCCTCACAGACTGGCTTCTGCACGAACCCATAGGGAGTCCAACCGGCCTCTGCGGTCCCAGCGGCTGTGGCCCTGCTGGCCCAAAAGAGGCCACGTGGGTGTGGAGTGGGCTCCTTGTGGGTGCCAGGCACCTAAGCATGGGGCCTTCCCCGGCGCGCAAGCCTTGGCATCCCAGGGAAGGGTAGCAGAAGGAGTGAGCTTGGCGGACACCCCGCATTCTCACCACACCTCCATCACCATCACCCCCGCCCCCAGGTAGCTGGCTAGAGGTTGCAGTCCCCCGTCCAGGCACCATGGAAGGTTGGTCGCTGCCACCCACTCCTAGTTCCCCATCCCAGCCCAGGGCCTGGCCCCGATTGGGTGATCAGGGCCTGCCGGCCAAAGGTTACCATCTGCAGGGGGATTGGTCAGTGCCAGCTCCTCCCCCTACCCAGCTCCCTCAGTGCTTGGGAGCTGGGTGGCAGCCCCACCCCCTGCCACCACTGCTGGTTGCCATCTGCAGGGTGATTGGTGGGGTGATTGGGCCCCTGCTTGCACCTGCCTTGGCCTGGTGCTGCCCACTCACCTGCTCCACAATCCCACTGCAATGCCACTCTTGTCAGGGTCCCATTGGGTAGCAGTGCCTCCACTGCAGCCCGCTGCCAGCGCTGCATCGCTGATGCCCACCATGTTCCATACCACCCCTTGGTGTTCAGCACACATCATAGTGAGTGGTCAAACTCCCAGTTGAGGGCACAATTTGCATATTAGGCTTTTATTATATAGGACTAGAGGCCCGGTGCACAAAAATTTGTGCACTCAGCGGGGGGGGGGTGGGGTGGGGGGGGTTCCCCCAGCCCAGCCTATGCCCTCTCACAATCTGGGACCCCTCGGGAGATAACGACCTGCTGGCTTAGGCCTGCTCCCGGGTGGCAGAGGGCAGGCCCAATCCCTAAGTGCAGCCCCTGGTCAGGCTCAGAGCAGGGCCGATTGGGGAGTTGGGGCACCGCCCCATCATGCACAGAGCAGGGCGGATCGGGAGGTTGCAATGCCACCCTCAGTCACGCTCAGGATAGACTGATTGGGGGGTTGGGGCACCGCCCCCTGTTACACTCAAGGCAGGGTCAATGGGGAGGTTGCGGCGCCACCCCCTGTCACACACAGAGCAGGGCCGATCAGGGGGTTGGGGCACTGCCCCCTGTCACTCACAGAGCAGGGTCGATCAGGGGGTTGGGGAGCTCCTCCTGTCACTCACAGAGCAGGGCCGATAGGGGAGCTGGGGCTCCGCCCCCTGTCACACACAGAGCAGGGCAGATCAGAGGGTTGGGGCACTGCACCCTGTCACACACAGAGCAGGGCGGATCAGGGGGTTGGGGTGCTGCACCCTGTCACACTCAGGGCAGGGCCAATGGGGAGGTTATGGCTCTACCCTGTCACACACAGAGCAAGGCCCGTGGAGGGGGGTTGGGGCGCCACCCTCTATTACCCACAGAGCAGGGCCGATCAGGGATTTGGGGCGCCACCACTGTCACAATCAGGGCAGGGCCGATGGAGAGGTTATGGTTCTACCCTGTCACACACAGAGCAGGGCCCATGGGGGCAGGGGGTTGGGGCGCCGCACCCTGTCACACACAGAACAGGGCTGATCAGGGGGTTGGTGCGCTGCACCCTGTCACACACAGAGCCGCAGGGCAATCGGGGAATTGGGGAGCTCCCCCCTATCAGGCACAGAGCAGGGCTGATCAGGGGGTTTGGGCGCTGCCCCCTGTCACACTGATCCTGGTGCCGGGAGCCTCGCTGCTCCGCTGATCCTGGTGCCAGGAGGCATATTACCCTTTTACTATATAGGATAGAGGCCTGGTGCATGGGTAGGGGCCTGCTGGTTTGCCCTGAAGGGTGTCCTGGATCAGGGTGGGGGTCCCCACTGGGGTGCCTGGCCAGGCTGGCTGAGGGGCTGAGGGCTGTTTTCCCACTGGCAGTTGACTAAAAGCTCCCAACCGCTCCTTGTTTTCTTTCTTTTTTTTTATTCTGGGCCAGCTTTAGCTCTGAGGCCTCGCTGCTGAAAACATGGATACAATGTTGCGGTCCGGCTAGCTGAAAGCCGGTTTTGTTTAGCTTCTTATTTGCAACATAGTAATAGTTGCTTAGAGTTGCAGTTGAGAGGCCGACAAGTGAGGCAGGGAACGTTGCAGTCTGCAGTTCCTGGAGGAAGCAAGCCTCCCTGCTCGCTTCAGTGCATGGCTGCCGGCCGCCATCTTGGCTGACAGTTAATTTGCATAAGGATACGCTGATTAGCCAATGGGAAGTGTAGCGGTCGTACGCCAATTACCATGTTTCTCTTTTATTAGTGTAGATTACCTTTTGAATGTATTTTCACTATGTTGAAGTAAAAATTAAAATCGGTTTTGCAATATATGAAATCATTCAAAAATCCAACAAAATATTTTGATGGGAATTAGCAAACCCTTGCTTCAATATCTAAAATATATATGCTTTTTATGCATCTGGAGTAGAAAAATCACAGGACGTATATATTTCAGAAGTCAAGTAAAACATAAAACAGAAATGTATTTAAATAAAATTACTATTATACTTAAGTTATCAATATTAAGTTTTAAGGCAGATATACACCAAATACTTGAAGAATGACTGCTAACATCTTTTTGGTTCTCAACTTAAAGAAAAAATCTTTATTGTTGAGAATATTACAGATGTCCCTCTTTTCCCCCTGATTGTCCCCCTCCACCAGGTTCCCTCCCAGCCCTAGGCCTTCCCCACCCTATTGTCTGTGTCCATATGTAATGCATATATGCATATAAGATATTTGTTTAATCTTTTCTTGCTGAGAATTGTCAGCTTGTTCCATTTTCATGACTCTGTTTCTATTTTATTCACCAGTTTATTCTGTTCATTAGATTTTTTATTCATTTTTTTATTTTTAGATTCAATTGTTGATAGATATATATTTATTATCTTTTTTATTGCTGATATTTTTTATCTTTTTCTTATTTTCCTTCCTCTTCTTAAATAAGACCTTTTAACATGTCATGTAATACTGGTTTGGTGGTGATGAACTCCTTTAGCTTTTTATTGTCTGTAAAGCTCTTTATCTGACCTTCAATTCTAAATGATAGCTTTGCTGAGTAGAGTAATCTTGGTTGTAGGTACTGCTATTCATCACTTTGAATATTTCTTGCCAATCCCTTCTAGCCTGCATGGTTTCTGTTGAGAAATCAGCTGACAGTCATATGGGTGCTCTCTTGTAGGTAACTAACTGCTTTTCTGTTGCTGCTTTTAAGATTCTCTCTGTATCTGTAGCCTTTGTTATTTTAATTATGACGTGTTTTGGTGTGTTCTCTTTGGGTGCCTCTTTTTTGGGGTTCTCTGTGCTTCCTGGACTTGTAAGTCTATTTCTTACAACAGGTAGGAGAAATGTCATTATTTCTACAAACATGTTTTCAATATATTGCTCTTTCTCTTCTTCTGGCACCTCCATAATACCAATGTTGGTATGCTTGAAGTTGACCTGGAGGCTCCTTACACTATCTTCATATTTTTGGATTCTTATTTCTTTTTGCTTGTCTGGTTGGATTTTTTTGCTTCCTCATATTTAAAATCATTGATTTGGGAGAGGAGAAGCAAGATGGCTGCAATATAGGCAGACGCGTCCCAGGTCTTGTCCCAGAGCAAATGGAGTAAGCAGCTGAAACTAATAACACCCACCCCGAATTGGCAAATTTACTCAGCTGGTGAGACGGTTTGCAGCCGAGAAGGGCAGAGCTCCCCTGGAAAGGTTAAAAACCAGGGATCTGGGCAGGAAAGTTTGCCAGACCTGAGCCCAGAGGGTCGGAGGGAGACCGCATGGCAGACAGCCGCGTCTCTTGGGACAGACACAGACCCTGACCGGGGAAAGGAGTTCCTCGGGTTTGCTGGAGCCGGGAGATTTGAGATCTGGATTTTGTGATTGCAGAGAACTGAGACTAAAGGGGGCATCCTGAGGAACTGACTAGACCATGCAGTGCCTATAAGAGAGAAACATTTCCCAGATCATGCAGTGCTGGTAAGAGAGGAGCGTTTCCACATCAGGCCGGCATTTGTTTGTTTATTTGTTTTCACTGAACCCTGATCATAGGATAGTTTGGATACAGACACTCACCTGTGCTGAAGAGAGGGCGAAGGTGTGGACGAGTGGAATCTGGGGAGAGGCTGAGGAGAGAGGGGGAGCCGGGGGAGGTGGCAGCGAATTGAGTGCTGAGACACCCCTGGGCCCAGGACTGGGGCAGCCATTCTCTCCGGAGGGTGGAATTCCTTCCCCCAGCACCCAGGCAAGGAGCACAGCCACACCCAGATTCCACCCTGAATGAGATAAAGGATTAAAACAAGCTGATTAGTCCCTGGGAGTTACCAGGGTCTGGCCTATAGAGGGACTTTCAGTCCCACCAACAACACAGAGCAGGGTAAGGATTAAAAAAGGATAGAGAAGCTGTATAGCCTCAGATGCCAACCCAAAAACCCTGCCACCCAGAGGCTGAGCCACAAACTGACTCTTAGGTGAATACAAATTAAGGCAGACTGGATCACAAATACGGCCTGCTTTAAAATGAGGTCTGTGATTTACAACACAGAGGAACAGTGTAACGCAGGGAAATTCAACACTCTCCTAAATATCTGGCAGGACTAAGGCGAACCAGGCCGAAGAGTAGAAGAACCGAAAGACCATCACTACTGCAAATTTTTTCTTTTTATTTTTTTTTTATTTTTTCGCCTTTTTACTAAGAAACCAATTTTTTTTTTCTTTTTCTTCTTTTTCCATCACCTGATTTTACCCTTTCAATTACCACATTTTTATTTTGAACCAGTATTATTACTGCTACTATTTTACCATTTTTTAAAGTGCCATTTTATTTTTTCTTTATTTTCTTTTGGGATTAGTGTTCTCCATTCTATTTTCATCGTTCCTTTAGCATTAATTTTCCCTATCTCAATTTCACCTCTTTGCTAAAACCCTCTTCCCCACTTTTCCCCTTTTGGTGTTCTGTTTCTCTTACCCTATTCCTGCTTCAGATTTTCCAAATTCCATCTTTTTACCCCCTGTCTAATGCCACCCTACTTATATATCCTATTTCCAATCCACTGCTCTAAATCCTTATACACCTATTCTTTATCCTTCTTCACTTTCCAAACATTTACTTTTTCTCTTATCTTTCTATTGTTTTCTTGATTGTTGAATATATTGGTTTTTTTTTTATTTGTTTGTTTGTTTTGTTTTGTGTTTTTTCTTTTTCTTTTTTAGGACTGGTTGTGAGGTTGTTTTTCTTTTTCTTTTTCTTTTTTTTTTATGCTACTTTTTCCTCCCCCCCCCCCCCCCACCTCGGTTACTTTTGTGCTTCTGTTTTCCCTTACCCCTCTTGATATTATTGGTGGTTTGTAGTTTGCATTCATCTCCAGGGATCTGTTGCTGGAATTTGTTGAGGTTAGTGGCAGTTCTATTGGAGTTTGCTCCTCATACACATAGTCTCTTCCCCGCTTCTACTTCATTCTCTCTTTTCGCTCTTTTTTTTTTCTTCTTTTTTTCCCCCCTCTTTTTTCCCAATTCTATTTTTGCACTCCTTTTTTGTTTTTATTTTCTTATTTTTCTTTTCCTTTCTCTCTTTTATCTTCTTCTCTTCTTTCTCCCTTATCCCCTAATTCTCTTAATTCGGGTGGTCACCTTTATTTGGGGTTATTAATATCATGAATATACTTGAGTTTAGTGCCTGGTACGTTGTGCCTTGTTGTGTTGTATTTTGTGCTTTTAAATCAACGCAGCAGATCCAAGCAACAGCAGCCCCCTGATCACCGCAGCCTCCTGATCACCACACCCTCTGTCTGAGGGACAGCAGCTGTACGTGAAGCCTCCCCCCACCAGCCAGAAGAGCCAACACAGCTGTGAACAACACCCACCAGAGGAGCTGCTGCAAACTGGAAAGCAGCTGCTACTGCAACCATCTGAGCAGCAACCACAACCCAAGGAGCCCCTGCCACCCAGGGAGCAGCCACTGAACGTCTCAACATCTACATATGTCAGCGAGATCAAACATGGGTAGGCAAAGAAACCCCCAAAGGAAAGAAAAGGAGGACTCGCCAGAAAAGCAGCTAAGTGAGACAGAGGCATGCAACATGACAGAAAAAGAATTCAGAATACGGGTCCTAGAGTGCATACACCGGACGGAGGAAAAAGTCAACAACTTATTCAAGAAGCAAGAAGAAACAGATGAAAAAATCAATAGCTTATGCAAGAAGCAAGAAGAAACAGATGAAAAAAATCAATAACTTATGTAAGACCCAACAAGAAATGAAGAGTGATATAGCTGCAATAAAAAACACCATTGAAAGCATCAACAGTAGACTAGGAGAAGCGGAGGACCAAATTTGTGAATTAGAAGACAAAGAAGCAAAACACACTCAAACTGTACTGCAATTGGAGAAAAAAAATTAAAAGACAGGAGGAGAGCCTAAGGGAGCTTTGGGACAACATGAAGCGAAACAACATACGAATAATAGGGGTGCCAGAACAACAGAAAGAGGAACAAGGATTAGAAAACCTATTCGAAGAAATAATATCAGAAAACTTCCCTGAGGTGGGGAAGAAAAAAGTCACACAAGCCCTGAGAGTCCCAAACAAGGTGAACCCGAAAAGACCCACACCAAAACACCATAATTACCATGGCAAATGTTCAGGACAAAGAGAGAATCTTTTTTTTTTTTTTTTTTTTTTAACCTTGATTTTTTATTTATTTATTTATTTATTTATTTTTTTATGAGGTGGTACCTCACTGTAGTTTTTTTTTTTAATAATTTTTATTTCTTAAAGTATTACAAAGAGTATTACATATGTATCCTTTCCCCCCCCCTTGACATTCCCCCGGCCCCTACCCCCTGCCCCCCCCCGCCCCGTGTCTTGTGTCCATTGGTTACTCTTATATGCATGCATATAAGTCCTTCAGCAAAGAGAGAATCTTTTTTTTTTTTTTAAATATATTTTATTGATTTTTTACAGAGAGGAAGGGAGAGAGATAGATAGTTAGAAACATCGATGGAGGAGAAACATCGACCAGCTGCCTCCTGCACATTTCCCACGGGGGATGTGCCCGCAACCCAGGTACATGCCCTTGACTGGAATCGAACCTGGGACCTTTCAGTCCGCAGGCTGACGCTCTATCCACTGAGCCAAACCGGTTTTGGCAAGAGAGAATCTTAAAGGCTGAAAGAGAGAGATGGAAAGTTACATACAAGGGATCTCCCATTAGACTATCAAATGATTTCTCAACAGAAACACATCAGGCCAGAAAAGAATGGATGGAAATTTACAAAGTGATGCAAAGCAAAAGACTGAATCCAAGAATACTCTATCCAGCAAGGCTATCATTCAAATTTGAAGGGGAAATAAGAAGCTTCACAGACAAAAAAAAAGTCTAAGGGAGTTTATCACCACCAAGCCAGCAATGCAAGAAATGCTAAAGGGACTGGTGTAAAAAGAAGAAATAAAAAGCTCAGAAAGAAAACAGCCACACACAAAAAAAGAAATGGCTATAAACAAGTACCTTTCAATAATAACTTTAAAGTAAACGGACTAAATGCTCCAACCAAAAGACATCGAGTGGCTGAATGGATAGAAAACGATGACCCATACGTTTGCTGTCTACAAGAGACCCACCTCATTAGAAGGGACTCACACAGACTGAAAGTGAAGAAATGGAAAAATATCTTCCAGGCAAATGGAAAGGAAAAGAAAGCTAGGGTAGCAATACTTATATCGGACAAAATAGACCTCAAAGTGAAGGCCATAACCAGAGATAAGGAAGGCCACTTCATAATACTAAAGGGATCAATGCAACAAGAAGATATAACCCTGGTAAACATTTATGCAACCAATGCAGGAGCATCCAAATACATAAAAAAAACTCCTGGAAGTTATCAAAGGAGAGATCAACAACAATACAATCATAGTAGGGGACTTTAATACACCACTGACATCTCTGGATAATTCCTCTAGACAAATAATCAGCAAAGAAACAGCAACCCTAAATGACTCACTTGATCAGATGGACTTAATTGACATCTTTAGAACACTTCACCCCAAAGCCACGGAATATACATTCTACTCAAGGGCTCATAAGACACATTCAAAAATAGAGCACATATTGGGTCACAAACAAAGTATCCCCAAATTGAAGAAGATTGAAATCATACCAAGCATCTTCTCAGATCACGATGGCATAATATTAGAAATGATCTACAAAAAAAAACAACCCAAAATACTCAAACACTTGGAAGCTGAATAGCATGTTATTAAATATTGATTGGGTTACCAATGAGATCAAAGAAGAAATTAAAAGCATCCTGGAAACTAACGACAATGAAAACACAACATGTGTCTATGGGACACAATGAAAGCAGTCCTGAGAGGGAAGTTTATAGCTCTACAGGCCTATCTCAAAAAGCAAGAAAAAATGGTAGTAAATCATCTAACTCTACAACTCAAAGAATTAGAAAGAGAGCAACAAGAAAACCCCAGAGTGAGCAGAAGGGAGGAGATTATAAAGATTAGAGCAGAAATAAATGACATAGAGACCAAAAAGATAATACCGAAAATCAATGAAACTAAGAGCTGGTTCTTTGAAAGAATAAACAAGATTGACAAACCTCTAGCCAGGCTCACCAAGAAGCAAAGAGAGAGGACCCAAATAAACCAAATCAGAAATGATAGAGGTGAAATAACAACAGACTCCACAGAAATACAAATGATTGTTAAAAAATACTATGGACAGCTCTACTCCAACAAACTAGACAACCAGGAGGAAATGGACAAATTCCTAGAAAAATACAACATTCCAAAACTCAATCAGGAAGAATTTAAAAATCTCAATAGGCCAATAACTGTGGAAGAAATTGAAGCAGTCATCAAAAAGCTTCCAGCAAACAAAAGCCCAGGGCCAGACGGCTTCACAGGGGAGTTTTACCAAACATTCAAGGAAGAACTAAAACCTACCCTCCTCAGACTACGACAAAAAATTCAAGAGGAAGGAACACTTCCAAGCTCATTCTATGAAGCCAGCATCACCCTAATACCAAAACCAGGTAAAGACAACACAATGAAAGAGAATTACAGGACAATATCCCTCATGAACATAGATGCCAAAATCCTCAACAAAATCTTAGCAAATCGGATCCAGCAGTACATCAGAAAGATCATACACCATGACCAAGTAGGATTAATCCCAGGGATGCAAGGATGGTAAAATATACGCAAATCAATAAACGTGATACATCACATAAACAAATTGAAAGAAAAAATCCACATAGTCATATCAATTGATGCAGAAAAAGCATTCGACAAAATCCAACACTCATTTTTGATAAAAACTCTCAGCATTGTGGGAATAGAAGGATCATACCTCAACATAATAAAAGCCATATATGACAGGCCCACAGCCAACATCATACTCAATGGACAAAGACTAACACCATTTCCCCTAAGAACAGGAACAAGACAGGGATGCCCACTCTCACCACTCCTGTTCAACATATTCCTGGAAGTATTAGCCATTGCAATTAGACAAGAAGAAGAAATAAAAGGCATCCAAATTGGAAAAGAGGAAGTAAAACTGTCCTTATTTGCAGATGACATGATATTATACATACAAAACCCTAGAAACTCCATCAAAAAACTACTAGACTTAATACATGAATTTGGCAAAGTAGCAGGATACAAAATTAATGCCAAGAAATCTGAGGCATTTCTATACACCAATAGTGAACTGTCAGGAAGAGAGATTAGAAAAACAATCCCATTTACCATCGCACCAAAAAAATTAAGATACCTAGGAATAAACTTAACTAAAGAGGTAAAAGACCTCTACTCAGAAAACTACAGGACATTGAAAAAAGAGATAGAGGAAGACATAAACAGAGGGCAGAACATACCGTGTTCATGGATTGGTAGAATCAACATCATTAAAATTTCCATACTACCCAAAGCAATCTATAAATTCAACGCACTTCCCATTAAAATACCAACAGCATACTTCACAGATCTAGAACGAACTCTCCAAAAATTCATCTGGAATAAAAAAAGACCCCGAATAACTGCAATAATCCTGAGAAAGAGCAAAGTAGGAGGGATCTCAATACCAGATATCAAGCTGTATTACAAAGCCACTGTTCTCAAAACTGCCTGGTACTGGCACAAGAACAGACATATAGATCAATGGAATAGAATAGAGACCCCAGAAATCGGCCCGAACCAATATGCTCAATTAATATTTGACAAAGGAGGCAAGAACATACAATGGAGCCAAGATAGTCTCTTCAATAAATGGTGTTGGGAAAATTGGACAGATACATGCAAGAAAATGAAACTAGAGCACCAACTTACACCATACACAAGAATAAACTCAAAATGGATAAAGGACTTAAATGTATGACTGGAAACCATAAAAATTCTAGAAGAATCCAAGGGCAACAAAATCTCAGACATATGCTGAAGCAATTTCTTCACTGATACAGCTCCTAGAGCAGTTGAAACTAAAGAGAAAATGAACAAATGGGACTACATCAAAATAAAAAGCTTCTGCACATCAAAAGAAACCATCAACAAAACAACAAGAAAACCCACTGCGTAGGAAAACATATTTGCCACCGTCATATCTGATAAGGGCCTAATCTCCAACATTTATAGGGAACTCATACAACCTAACAAAAAGTAGATAAACAATCCAATCAAAAAATGGGCAAAGGTCTAAATAGACACCTTTCAAAAGAGGACATTCAGAAAGCCAAGAGACATATGAAAACATGCTCAAAGTCACTAATCATCCGAGAAATGCAAATCAAAACAACAATGAGGTACCATCTCACACCTGTCAGAATGGCTATCATCAACAAATCAACAAACGACAAGTGCTGGAGAGGATGTGGAGATAAAGGAACACTTGTGCACTGCTAGTGGGAATGCAGACTGGTGCAGGCACTATGGAAGACAGTATGGAGTTTCCTCAAAAAACTGGAAATGGAACTCCCATTTGACCCTGTGATCCCACTTCTAGAAATATATCCCAAGAAACCAGAAACACCAATCAGAAATGATATATGCACCCATATGTTCATAGCAGCACAAATCACCATAGCTAAGATCTGGAAACAGCCTAAGTGCCCATCAGTAGATGAATGGATTAGAAAACTCTGGTACATCTACACGATGGAATACTATGCTGCTGTAAGAAAGAAGGAACTCTTACAATTTGCAACGGCATGGAGCTGGAGAGCATTATGCTAAGTGAAATAAGCCAGTCAATGAAGGAAAAATACCACATGATCTCACTCATTCATGGATAATAGAAACCATTATAAACTTTTGAACAATAATAGTTACAGAGGCAGAGCTGCCTCACACAGATTGTCAAACTGCAGCAGGAAGGCCGGGAGGGTTGGGGGGCAGGAGGGAGGGGGGTAAGAGATCAACTGAAGGACTTATATGCATGCACATGAGCATAACCAATGAACATAAGACACTGGGGGTTAGGGGAAGCCGGGTTATTGTCAAGGGTGGGGGAAAAAAAGGACACATATGTAATACCCTTTGTAATGCTTTAGGCAATAAAAACAATTAAAAATAAATAAATAAATAAATAAATAAATAAATAAATAAACAACAAAAAAATCATTGATTTGATTCTCAAAATCCTCTACTCTACTGTTGAATCCTTCATATTCTTTATTTCAGTAAGTGTATGCTTAATTTCTGACTAGTCCTTTTCCAATTTTTTTTTTTGGCTTTCTCATTAAGTTACTGGAAAGTTTCACTAAGTCTCTTGGAGGTTTCTAGAAGATTCTTGAGTATCCTTATAACTGTGGTTTTGTACTCTATATCCAGTAGTTTGCTTTCTTCCATTTCTTTCAGTTGTGACATGTTTCTTTGTCTCCACATTTTGGCTGCTCCCCTGTGTTTCTTTTTTTTTCTCTTCATATTGGGTAGAGCTGCTATATCTGCTTGAGTTGGTAGAATGGCCTTGTGTACTAGGCATCCTATAGTGCTCCATGGCTTAGCCTCCCCAGTCACCTGAGCTGGATATTCTAGGAGCACCACTTGCGGGCTGGGTGCACAGTCTTGTTGTAGTTGAGACTTGATTGCTGTTTGTGTCACCAGGAGGAATTGACCTCCAGGCCAATTGGCTGTGAAGTCCAACTGAGACTACAGTGGGAGAGCTGCTGTGTAGGAGACACCCCTATGGAGCAGGACTTCCTTCAGGGGGGCTTTGGTGCTCACTGAGTCTGCACCTGAAGTGTGGCACTTATGGATGTGTAGAGTTGTAATCTGCTATGGTCTGACACTGACCACTGGGTGCACTTGTTCTTGGGTCTCCAGGGAGGTGCAAAGTTAGCCACTGTCTAAGGCCACCCAACAGGAGCTATAGAGAGATCTGCAGATTCCTCCTCTTTGTATTGGGTTTGGCAGTGCCCAGGCGAGACCCAGTTGTGAAGCAAGGCAGGGTTGTGCCAGTGCCAGATAGTGGGCCCTTTATTGATAGGATTGGGCCTCCCTGATACAGTAGCAGCTTGTTTGAGAGATTTTAGCAAAGTCTGAAGCCTGTGCAAGGACAGGTCATTCATATGCAAAAGCTACTGCAAATAGGTTGGGTGGGGCTGAAAATTGGATGGGGCCGTGTTCCAGGGAATCACCAGGGTGGAGCAAACAGAAATCACTGCCAGATAGCCATGTGACAGGGGAGGTCCTAGCATAGGAAAAGTGACCCCTGTGAGCACATCTGTGTAGAAGGAAGTTGCCCCTGAGTTCCTGTCCTGATGCCAGACAATGTAGTTCCTCCTCTTATATGTCTATGTCCCCCAGAGCCTAGCCTTGCTGCTGGAGCTCAGAGGAAGTGGGACCTTGTAAGTTCAGTTCATGTGCCAGCCCTTTAATAGGAACTGCTGGGTCTCCAGTAGCCTCTGTGTTACTGATCCCCACTCCCCACTGTCTTTTAGAGCCCATAGTTATAGGGACTTCTCTTCCCATCTCTGGGATCCTGTGCTGGGGGTCTGGTGTGGGACTGGGACCCGTTGATCCTCAAGTGGGGCTTCTGCAGAGATGATCTCCCTCCCAATTAAAAAAAGTGGTACACTGGGTGTCAGTTCAACCCATTCTGCACCTCCACCCCCGCCCCCCCCAGTCTCAATGTGCTTCCTTATTTACTTCTCTAGTAGGACTTCCATTCATCGAGCTTTTAGGCAGTTATGGATGCTGGTTGTTCTGTATTTCAGTTGTAATTTTGATGTGATTGTGGGAGATGGTGAGTAGAAGCATTTACCTACATGCCATCTTGGTTCTTCTGGTTCTCAACTTTTAATGTGTTTTGTTATCTTGTTATCAATATATGCTTTGTTTTTCATTTCAAATTCTATGGATATTAAAATTATAATAGCAATTTAATAATGTGTTCTTCTATACTCTCTAATTTTATTACTTTGTTTATATAACTATTGAAGAAAAAATTATCCAGAAAAATGATTTTAACCTTTAAGTATCTGATCAAAGTATAAAATTCTGAAAGCAGGGCCATATTGTTAGGAGGGGTTTTAAGAATGTTGAATAGGTTTATGTAGCTTCCTGCTGGTGTCATAACAACAGAAATGTTGGATGTGTAAGTTAGAGAGTGACATATGGTGATGTATTCTCACAAGAAAGGTGGTGACCACAGTCCCCACTACTCTGACTTCTTCCACTGTAGTTAGGCTTTGAAACAGCAAATAATTTTGAAATTCTAAATGAATATTGATTCCTTAATTCATTTGCTCTCTCATTGATTCTAACTAACATTGGCAAAAATGCATAATATATGTGATGAGACCCCTTATTTTTTTATTAATAAAGCATAAAATAACATTGGCAAATAAATGCCATTTTTATTTTTAATTAAAAAAATAGTTGAAATATATGGTGCTCTGGCCTATATGGATCAGTTGGTTGGGCATCGACCCTTGCACTAAACGGTTGCTGGTTTGGTTCTGGGTCAGAGCATATGCCCAAGTTGAGGGCTCAATTCCTGGGTAAGGGGTGTGAAGGAGGCAACCCATCCATCTTATGCTCTCACATTGATGTTTCTCTCTTGCTCCCTCTCCCTTCCCCTTTCTCTGAAAACCAATTAAAATTAAAAAATATATATGGTGATGGAAGGAGACTTGACTTGGTTTGGTAATCATGCAATAGAGATGATGTATTGTATGATTGCATAGTTTAAACCTATATAATTTTATTAACCAAAATCACCCCAATAACTTCAATAAAAAATAAAAATAAATAAATATTTTTGAGTTAAAATTTAAAACTGGACATTTTAATTCAGTTATTTGCTGCACTCAAGCATGCACTTCTTAGTTCTCTGTCCTATGACACCTAATTTTCTGTATCTGTCAAATTTTACAATAACCCATACTGTTTCTTGTCATGCTTATTCTCTATGTTTAATTTATTAAAAAATATCTTTCCCGGGCGGATACCCAGCACCTTAGAGCCCAAAGGGAAGCTAGGAGGTGGAGAGGGCTATGTGGGATGTCAGGGAAGTGTTCCCAGGAGGGGTGTCTGGACAAGGATTTGATGGATGTGTAAGAATTGGCCTGAAACCTAAGGATGGGCAGGAAGGTGGGTCTAGGGCAGGAGTGGGGAAACTTTTTTCTGCTGAGGGCCATTTGCATATTTATAACATCGTTCCATCATTCGTGGGGGCCATACAAAATTATCAACCTAAAAATTAGCCTAGCTATCTTTGGTCAAACATTTAATTAACTCACCCTTAGTGCCTTGGCAGGGCCAGACCAAATGATTTCACAGTTGGTCGAAGGGCTGGATGTTCTGTACCCCTGGTCTAGAGACCTGGAGGCTGGGCTTGGTTGTGTGTAACTGCAGTGTTGCAGCTACAGGGAAAGTGTGAGGGAATGGAGGCAACATGGGCAGGGATCCTGAGGGGCCTCAAGTGTCCTGTCTAGGGCTCTGATGTTATTCTGGGAAGAGAGGGTGGTGAGGTTTAAAACACCAAAGAGCTGTCAGGTTTGGATTTTGGAAGTAGTAGCAAGTCAGCCTTTATGAAGAGCTTGCATTGAGTGAGGTCCTGTGCCAAGCTCTGGTAGTGGTTGTCATGCTTAATCCTCACCCTAACCCTCTGAGGTGAAGGTACGTGAAGACCCCAGTTTTACAGACGAGAAAACAGAGATGCAGGTGATGCATCTTGTCCAAGCACAAATACCAAGTAAGTCAGTATGTGGCAGAGCTGGGTTTGACTGAGGTGCTCAGGATCCAGAGTTGGAATAAAAAGGTTGCAGGGGACCAAGATTTGCAGACAGTTTTCCCTGGGAGTGGGGGAGGCTCAGGGCCTGCTGATCCACATCCCTATGGTCCTGTGTGGATTTCTTGGGCACTTCTAGGCACTAAGGCAGGACTCCATCTCTCCTTGGTCGAAGGTTGTTAAATCTGGGGGTGGGCTCTGGCATTCAGTTTTGTAAAATTGTTCCCTGGGTGACTCCAGTCACCTTTAATTAGGGTGCCTGATGGTCAGTGTTTGGATGTTGGGGTGTGTGCTTCTCCTGAGCAGTCCAGACGTTCTTGGGGCTTTGCCAGGTGGACTTTGGTGTCAGGGAAGAGCAGGTTCTCCAGGACCATCCAGGAGCTGTGGGGGCTGCTCTGGGCCTATTGTCTTGCTTCATGACCACTAAATCATTTGTCATCTCTGCTGTCTCTGTGGAGATGAGTCTCCTGCCTGCCACCAGCACTCACAGAGTTGCATCAGACCCACTCTATCCCTTGTTTCCTGATGCTGTGGGTGAGATTACTTTAATCCCTGGTGGGCTGGGAGTTGCAAGGGATCTGGCCTGGCTCCTGCTTGCTAGTCCCAGCCGGCTTCTGGGAACTATCCAGGGAATAAACAATGCTGGTGGGTCCAAGGCCAGCAGCAGGGCCCATGCTCAGGAGGCTCTAGGAGACAGTGATGGGGCCCAGGCCTGTTTCCTTGCATTTGTCGCCTTAGGCTCTGCTCCTGGGCTTTGGAGGTCCTGGGAGCTGGCAGCCTGGCTCGACCTGACCTGGCAGAATTCCAGGGTTGTTGGCCCCTCTGAGTGTGTGTGACAGGACCCTTGGAGGCAGGTGGATGGGTAATAGAGGAGACTTCATGCTCTTCTTTACACCCTCAAGCTGCTTCTGGGAGATTTCCAGAAGGCTGAGGGCTAGGACTCAAGAGAGACTGGACCCTTGGGTGCAGATGGTGAGGCCCCTTCTGGCAACCCATCTGCACTCTGTGGGCTGCCCCAGCCATTCTGCCTATCCACCCTGCAAATCCCCTCCTCAGGGAGAGGGAGATAGATGAGCCTTCTCTTCTCCAAGGGAGAAGGGCTGAACTTGAAGAAGCCAGGAAGCCTTCTGGGCGAGGGTGTGGATGTGCAGGGGACCCAGCAACCTCTTCTGGGAGGCTTGGTGCCTCTTTATTAGTGTCTTGCAGCCACCCTCTATTTGAGACCCCTTGGCAGGACCTGGGTGAGAGTCTGACCCATGTGGGCTCCCGAAGCTCCCAGCCTTTATTAGGTGAACCAAGCAGCCTGAAAACGGTGACATCACTCAGCAAAATTCTGCTACTCTAATTGTAAAGTTTTATCATGGAGAATTTGAACATATATAGAGGTAGGCAGAATAGCCTGGTGAACCTCAGGGACCCACTGCTCTGTGGCCTGATCTGCCCTTCACCCCCACCCCCCTTTTTGAAACAAATTCTAGCATCCTATTCTTTGATCTATAAGCATTTTGGAGTGTATGGCAACACCATGATTATACTTGCAACAGTGAGAAATTCCTTGATCCCATTATATGTCCATTGTGTTCAAATTTTTGGTTGTCTTAGTTTTTTTTATATATATATAGTTGATTTCAGAGAGGAAGGGAAAGAAAGATAGGTCTATGATGAAAGAGAATCATTGGTCAGCTGCCTTCTGCACATCCCCTATTGGGGATCGAGCCTGCAACCCGGGCACGTCTCCTTGACTGGAATTGAACCCAGGACCCTTCAGTCCACAGGCTGACACTCTGTCTATTGAGCCAAACTGGCTAGGGCAGCAGTCATCAACTGGTGGTCCGCAGACCACTGGTGGTCCATGAGGTCCAAAAGGTTGGCGACTGCTGGGCCAGGGCGTCTCAGTTTTTTATAGTAGCTTGAATTAGGATCCAAATAAGGCCCACACAGTGCAATTAATTGGTGTCTTCTTTTTTAAAAAAAGGTAGTCTTTTTTTTTTATTTCAATTTTTTATTTTTTATTTTTTATTGATTTTAGAGAGGGCGCGATACATCAGTACATCCATGAGTTATCTCCCCTATGAGCCCAGTATGTGCCTGACTGGGAATCAAACCTGAGACCTTCCAGTCTGTGGACGACACTCCAACCAGCAGCCTCACCAGCCAGGGCAGTTGGTGTCTTTTAGATCTCTGCTGATGGATAGGCTTCCCTTTCATCTTTCCCCTCTTGTGCACTTTGTTGAAGAAACTGGCTTGACAGTCCCTCGGGTTGGCTTGTGTCTCTGCGTCACCTCCATGGCATCATCCAACATATCCCTCTGCCCTCTGTTTCCTATAAATTGATAGTTGGGTCCAGAGCTGCATTGTGTGGCGACGCATATTTCAAGTGCTCTGGAGCCAAGTGGCTACTGTGTTGGAAAGGACAGCGCAAAGATAGGATGTTCGTGACCACAGAAAGTTCTGGATGTGACAGCACTGCTGCTCCAGGTGTGGTCTGTCCATCAGTTAGTTTCGGGGTTGGTGGGGGGTGATTTTGGCCGAGCATTTCTCAGGTATTGTGTGCTGCTAATTTTGGCCAGGGACCCTTCCTGGGTTTTGTGTACTGCCTTGTGCATGTTTTCTGTCTGGGTCTAGGCTAGGAACAGGAACTCAACTGGTTTGCTGATTAAAATTTTGGGGGCCTTAAGATCATCTGTTGGCTGGGAGCACTCAGGACCTCACCCTTCCCTACCTGTACCCGTAAATGACAGGAGAGTGTGGGGGAAGCTCAGCCCCTGATGTCTGCACAGGATGTGTGTGAGGTAAGGTGAGCAACTCCTGGACTTGGTCTGGCCTGGTGTGTGTGTGTGTGACATGTTAGACTGCAGGTGCCCCATGCGATGCTGCCTTAAGGGCTGACTCAGCAACAGAGGGTTCCTTCTATGAGCCCTGGGCATGACTGTTGTGTGCCAGCCCTGTGCCAGGGGTCTTCAGGACCCACCTTTTTGAGGCTCAGTTATGAGGGAGCCATTGTTAAACCATAGACAGATAATGGGGGGGGGGGACACTTTGGAGGGTCTGTCTACAAGGTCCCCCAGTGTAAGTGACATTGAAGTCAAGACTCACAGAAATCATGTAGGGGCTAGTGAGAGTATCCCAAACAGATGGGGGACAGCCTGGCAGAGTGTCAGATGGAGAGGTGGGAGGTGGGGCCTTTATTGAGAGAACAGGTAGGGGAGGCATTGAAGGATCTAGGAGGAAAGTGGCATGGTTGGCATCTTCTAGAAAGAACACTGGCTGCTGTGTGGAGATAGCATGTACTAGGACAGTGGTCGGCAAACTCATTAATCAACAGAGCCAAATATCAACAGTACAACGATTGAAATTTCTTTTGAGAGCCAAATTTTTTAAACTTAAACTATATAGGTAGGTACATTGTTATTAACTTAATTAGGGTACTCCTAAGGCTTAGGAAGAGCCACACCCAAGGGGCCAAAGAGCCGCATGTGGCTCACGAGCCGCAGTTTGTCGACCACGGCAGTAGGAGGATCCGTGTGTCCTGCACATTCTGCTGGTCTCACCCTCACATTTCCTGAGCTGCACATGACAGTTGGCACTTGGGAATTCAGACTATAAATGTGTGTGTAATGTTAGTTTCCTGATGAGGCACAGAATGCAGATTTGCCAAAACTGTGGACAGGAGGGCACACACCTCCTATCCGTGGTCCCCTGAATGGGGACCAGGCTGGAGAAAATGTTCAAGTCATCTATTTGATGAGGGACTTGTAGCCAGAATATATAAAAAACCCTTGAAACTCAATGCAAAAAAAGACAAATGACCCAATTTAAAAATGGGAAAACGGACATATTTCTAAAAGAGATATACAAGTGACCAATCAGCACATTAATAGATGCTCAATAGATGTTTAGCTTTCAGAGAAATGCAAATCAAACCCCAGTGATAACATCCACTGGGATGACTAACACCAAAAAGACAGACAATAACAAGTATTGATGAGGATGTGGAGAAATTGGAAACTTCCTCCACTGCTGGTGGGGATGTAGAATGGGGCAGTCCTTTGGAAGACAGTTAGGCAGTTCCTCAGGAGAATAAACATAGAGGTACCATAGGACCTAGCAATTTTGCTTCCAGGTACCTACCCACGAGGAATGAAACGTACATCCACACAAAAACTAGTATGGGAATCGAATCTGAGGCCTTCCAGTCTACCTTCCAGTGTAGCTCAGTTGGTTGGGCGTCATTCCATGTACCCAAAGGTTGCTGGTTTAATTCCCTGTTAGGGCACATGCCCCGGTGGAGGGTATGCAGGAGGCAGCTGATCAGCGTTATGCTCTCACACATTGATGTTTCTCTCTTCTCCCTTCCTCTCTTTCTACAAATCAATAAACTATTCTATTTTTAAAAAATACATATATTTCCTTTTCTCTCTCCAAAACTAACTCATATGCTTTCCTTAATGTCCAACTCAAGGCAATCTTCCCTAACCAGTATCTATCTTTCCTTTCTCCTTGTTGCATACAGATGTTATATCTATTTGTATGCTGCTTCATGGTATTGAGTTTCTATTATTCATGGTATCATTCATATGTTAGCTCTTCAATGTAAATGTATGTTCCCTGATAATAGGGCCCGGCCATAGAGTCTTTATATAACAGAATAAATCCTCATATTTTGTATTTCATTGTCCAATGTTCTTTTGACTTTATCATGAACTGATATTATTATGACAGCAAAAATGGAGTGTCTTTTTATATGTTTAACTAATCCACTCATGTTTAATTGCTACATAGCCAGTCAAAACAAAAATATGAACTTAAATTCCTTCATGTATGTAATGTGGCATCTACTGGAAGTTTGCCAAGTGCCCTTAAAGTGAGCTTAAGAAACTTAAATCAACTTATTTTTAAAAATCATTGCCACAGTGTTTAGCAGAAGTTGGACATAAAAATAAATGTTTAAAAAATTGAAGCTCCAAGATGGTGGCAGATAGGATGGCAGTGAGAAAGAGAGTGTGAGTGAATGAAAGAATGAAAGGGGAGTGTATAGAAGTGTGGGGCATGTGTGTATGTGTGAGTGAGGGACAGCTATGTTCTGCAGGACTGTTGGGATATATATGGTGGTGGAAGGAGACTTGACTTGGTGTGCAATACAAACATGCAATACAGATGATGTATTGTAAGTGGACCAGGTTCCCCTAGCCAGGCAGCCTCTACTACTGCTGAAATCTCTCCTGGGTCAGCCAGCTCTGCTGCAGAGACTGTGCCGTCTTGAAGGGGAGAGTGGCTGTGACCGAGAGCCCAGCCTCACATCCACCCAGGGAGACCTTGGACACCACCTGGGATGCTACAGCCACATCAGCCAGGGACCAGCTGTCTTGGCTGTGAACCCACGAACATCAAGACTCCAGTCTTCCTGCCCACGGGCTCCTAAAATGTTTGTTCAGGGGGAGACAAAATGGCTGCCGAATAGGCGGCCAAGTCCGGTGCCTTCTCATGGAACAGATAGAAGAAACAGCTCAATTGACTAATATCCACGCGGAATTGGTGAATTAAACACAACCGGAGAAATAATTCATGGAAAAAAAGGTCAGAAGTAGTCAGGAGACCGGTGGGATGGGGATCTGGGCTGGAGGGAGAAACGCGCATAGTTGGGACTAGAGTGTCAGAGGGAGACTGCACTGCACTAAGTCCGTGTACATGGGGGACATATATAGCATTTGACTGTGGAAGGGTGTCCACAGGGCTGCTGGCAGTGGAGGACTCTAGATCTAAACTCACGGCTATGGGAGGCTGTGTGCAGAAAGGCAGCCTGAAGCTCTGCACTGGCCATTCAGTGCCTGGGGGAAAGAGTTGCTCAGCTGCGTGGTTGCCCTATCTTTACAATTTCCTTGCTTTTACCCAGAATCTTTCCATCACAAACACTAACTTAGGTTGCAGTGCAGGGGAGGGTGGTTTTGTGGAAACTGGGGAACAAAATAGGGATAAGTGATCAGGAAGCCAGCTCTGGGATAGTCCTTTCCCTCCAACCCTGAACAGACATTTTTCTCCTGGAGACCAGACCCCTCCTAGCAGCGCAGATGCACCCAGCCTTGATCTTGGCAGGGAAACAAAGATTCAAAATACCCCCAGGGAGCCCTTAGGGCCTGGGTGGAGGGACCACATTGTCCCAGAAACTAATACACAGACACCGCCACCTACAGACTGTGTCAGAAATAGACACTTGTGTGCATACAACTGAAAGCAGGCAGAAAAACAAAGCAGGCAGATTGATCCTGCTGGCTGAAAACAAGGCAATGGCATCTGATGTAGAGGAGTGGTGGATCACTGGGAGCTTCAACATGGTGCTGACTATCTAACAAGAATCTGAGATGTGGCAGACAGAACAGAGGAGAGGGGTCTTAGACCAGCCTCCATGGGACATTAAATATTCAGCTGAAGTGAATGAACTTCACTATTTCACTTTTTAAAAGATCTTTTACCTAAGAAACTAAAATTTTCTTTTCTTTATTTTATACTAGAGGCGCAGTGCACAAAACTTGTGCCCTGGTAGGGTCCCTGGCGGCTGCCGGCTGCCTGCCAGGGCCACCCTCCCTTCCCCTGGCTGGCCCTGCCCACTGGTCGAACTCCCGGACAACTCCCGGTCTAGGGGAAAATTTGCATACTACACTTTTAATATATATATATATATATATATATATATATATATATATATATATATTTTATTTATTTATTATTATTGCTAGAGTACTGGTGCATGGATACATGCACTGCCAGAATCCTTCGGCCTCGCCTATGGTGATCTGGCCGAGGCCGGCAGTCCAACATCCCCCAAGGGGTCCTGGAGTGCAAGAGGGCACTCTGCAAAGTTGTTGTGGCTCAGCAGCTCTGGCATTGAGTGTCTGCCCCCTTGTGGTTGGTGCACATCATAGCTACCAACCAGTTGGCTTGTCGGACTGTTGCTTAGGCTTTTATATAGATTATCATTCTTTCTTTTGTTAGTGTTCTACATTCTATTTTTACATTATTATTATATTTATCATTATTTTACTCTACCTCATTTTTTCCTTTATGCCAATACTTTCTTCCACATTTCCCTCTTTTTAATTCCTGTTTCTCTTCTCCTGTTCTTGCTTTAGTTTTTCTCTCTCCTTTCTTTTTACTCCTTGATAAAAATTGATCTTCTTTATATGCTCTATTGACACATTACATTACTATTTTAGTGGTCTCTGTTGGCTTATTCATATATCTAATTTCCTTTCCCCTGCTCCAATTCCCTGCACCCTTCTCTTTTCTCTTTCTTCGTGTGCCAATTTTTTTCTTCTTGTTGTTGCTTGTTTGATTGTTTGTTTTTGTTTTGATTTTGATTTTATGCTTTTGTTTTTTCCTTTCCTTGTTTGTTCACTTCTTCTACTAACAGCTTAATTAGTTTCACTCACCAAACTAAGGCCTATCTGTGCCCTACCCTATTCTTTTTCAAAAATAGATAAATACATAGAAAGATTAAAGAAAGGGGAAATGTTTTTTATTGAGTATCTGTTTTTTACTTTTCTTCTTACACACTCATTCTCTTTCTACCTCCTCTATACTGAATCATGGCCATTCCCCCATTCATTCAATTCCTTTACCTTACCTTCTGGAAATAAGCTCTGCCCCTTCAGATTCAGCTCCCCTCCTTTTTTTCTGGCTGTTTGTTGTTTGCGTTTTCTGCATTAGTTGTTGGTTTTGTGGAGTTTCCCCCCATATACATATATTTTTCCCTTCTTTTTTCTCCTTTTTTCTTTTTTCTCTTACCTTTTTTTCCCTTTTCTCAGTATAATTTTTGTGCTCTCTTCTCTCCCCTAATTCCTTTTTCTCTGAAGGTGACCTTAATTTGGGGTTATCTGTGTCGTGAATACACTCTTGTTTTGTTCTCTTTCTGTTGTGTCTTGTCGAGTTGTATTTTGTACCATTTGGTCAATGTGGTAGAGAGTGAGCCACATAACTAGACACCCTGAGAAGAACAAAAATGGGAAGACAAAAAAGCAAACAAAAATCAACCACCATACCAAAGAAAAGGAGTAATTACCGTAAAAGGAAGGTAACGAAATGGAAGCAAGCAATTTGTTAGAGAAAGAATTCAGAGCAATGGCCATAAGGATGCTGAAAAGGATGGAAGATAAATTCAACAACATGTGTAAGAACAAAGAAGAAATGAAGAAGAACCAAGAGGAAATGAAGAATGGCATCACTGCAATAAAGAACACAACAGAAAGCATCAACAGTAGACTAGAAGAAGTGGAGGACCCCATCAATGAGTGATAAAACAAGGTAGGAAAAAACACTCAAGCAGGGAGAAACCAGATGGTGGCATAAGGTATAAACCTGTACATGCTGCCCCTCACAATAACATTAAAACTACAACTATAAGACAAAAACAGCTATCATCCAGAGCCACGGGAAAGCTGGCCAAGTGGAAGTTCTACAACTAGAAGGAAAAAAAAAAAGCATATTGAGACTGGGTAGGAGGTGCAGAGGTGCCAAGAACAGAGGTACGGAGGCGCGCGAACCTGGCTGTACCTGGGTGCGCGTTTTTTGTTTGTTTGTTTGTTTTGTTTTTTTTTCAATTGGAAGGGGATACAAGCTCTCGAATGCACTGAACTCCTTTACGACAAGACTCTGGGGTCCCAGACTCCTACCGGGAGAAACTGGACTGTCTTACAGCGGGTCAGAAAGCAAGGGTGACTTTCTCACAGAGCTGCTTGCAGGGATCATTGTTGCGGTGGGGGTGCGGGATTCGGGGACGCAGAGACATGGAGTCGTAGAGACAGCTGACAACAGCCATTGCTGTTTGCCCCACCCTGGTGATTCTCTGAGACCCCGCCCCACTCAATTTACATGTCCACCCAAGCTGTGCGCAGCAGTGCAAAGGAATTACCTGTGCTTTTGCAGCCTAACCTAACAAACTGCAGCGGGCTCAGAGAGCTCCAAAACTTCCAAACCCCAAACAAAGAGGAAAAATCTGCTGATATCACTGTAGCTCCTGCTGGGTGGACTCACACAGTGGTTGACTTGGAGATCCAGGAGCCAGGGTACCCCTGGTCAGATACCAGATTTCAACTCATCACATCCATAAGGGACACACTCAAGAAGCAGACTCAGTGAGCACCAAAGCCCCACTGAAGCAAGTCCTACCCCATAGGCTGTCTCCAGCACAGCAGTTCTTCCACTGTAGACACAGCGGGTCCTCGCAGTCAGCCAAAAATGCGGAGACAAAGAAACATGTCATAAATGAAAGAAATAGAGGAAAGCAAATTAATGGAGGGCATAGAGTTCAAAACAACAGTTACAAGGTTACTCAAGAATCTTCTACGAACCTCCGAGGAATTTAGTGAGACCTTCGAGGATCTTAATGAGAATGTCAAAAAAATGGAAAAGGACCAGTCAGAAATTAAACATACACTGACTGAAATTAAAAATAATATACAGAGATCCAACAGCAGACTAGAGGATCCTAAGAATCAAGTCAAAGATTTGAAATACGAAGAAGCAAAAAAACACCCATCTGGAAAAGCGAAATGAAAAAAGAATTCAAAAATATGAAGATAGTGTAAGGAGCCTATAGGACAACTGCAAACATACCAACATCTGAATTATTGGGGTCCAGAAGAAGAGAGAGAGTAAGATACTGAAAGCCTATTAGAAGAAATTATGACAGAAAACTTCCCCTACCTGATGAAAGAAATAGACTTACAAGTCCAAGAAGTGAAGAGAATCCCAAATAAGAAGAATCCAGAAAGGACCACACCAAGACACATCATAATTAAAATGCCAAGGGCTAAAGACAAAGAGAGAATCTTAAAAGCAGCAAGAGAAAAACAGTTAGTTACCTACAAGGGAGTACCCATATGACTGTCAGCTGATTTCTCAACAGAAACCATGCAGGCCAGAAGGGAGTGGCAAGAAATATTGAAAGTGATGAATAGCAAGAACCTACAACCAAGATTACTCTACCCAGCAAAGCTATGATGTAGAATTGAAGGTCAGATAAAGAGCTTCACAGACAAGAAAAAGCAAAAGGAGTTCATCACCACCAAACCAGGATTATATGAAATGCTCAGGGATATCCTTTAAGAAGGGGAAGAAGAAGAAAAAGTTAAAGATAAAAATTATGAACAACAAAGTGACAACAAGTAAATATCTATCAACAAGTGAACCTAAAAATCAAGTCAGAATAAACTGGTGAATATAATAGAAGAAGGGGAATAGAAAGGAAGTGGATTGACAATTCTTGGGGGGAAGGAGGTGTGGGGGGTGCGGGAAGAGACTGGACAAAAATCTTACACTTATGGATGAGGACAGTGGAAGGGGGTAAGGGCATGGGGTGGGGTGGGAACCAGGTGGAGGGGAGCTATGGGGGAAAAAAAGAGGAACATCTGTAATAATCTGAACAATAAAGATTTATTAATTTTAAAAAAACAAACAACAACAACAACAACAACAAAAAACACTCAAGCAGAGCAGCAATTGGAAAAAAATACTTAAAAAAAAAAGTAGGAGAGGAGACAACCAAGATGGTGGCATAGGTAAACACCTGAACTTGCTGTCGAGTACAACCACATTAAAACTACAACTAAAAGACAAAACGAATAGCATCCAGAACCATGGGAAGGCTGGCTGAGTGGAAATTCTACAACTTCAAGGAAAGAGAAAAGTGCATTGAGTCTGGTAGGAGGTGCAGAGGTGTGGAAGTATAGAGGTACGGAGGCGCACACAAAGGGGGCTGGCAGCTGGGTATGCTGTTGTCTTCAACCAGGAGGGAGATACAAGCTCCCAACTGCTCTGAAATCCAGTTCTGGGTGAGAATCTGGGGACCCAGACTCATACAGAGAGAAACTGTAGTGTCTGGCATTGTGCTGGAATGTGAGGGTGGCTTTCTCACAGAGGTGCTTGCAGCATTCATTGTTCCTGCATGGGGCCAAGGGACATGGAGATCCAGGAACCTATCGGGGGAGGGCCAACGGCAAACATTGCTGTTTGCACTGCTCCTTGACTCCCTGAGACCATGCCCCACCCAATTTACAACCCCACCCAAGCTGTGCATAGAGGCTTTTGCATACTAAAGGCCTGGCTTTTCTCTGCCTAAAAACCTGTCAAACTGCAGCTGGGTCAGAGAAACCCAGAGCTTCCAAAAGAAGGCCTAAGGCTTTTCAGCAGCCTGAATTACTTCACAGCTGTGCCTCATCTGGGCACCTCTAAACCCCAAAGAGGAGGTATCTGCAGATCTCTCTGTAGCTCCTGCTGGCTGGCCTCAGGCAGTGGTGGACTTTTCACCCCCTTGGAGATCCAAGAGCCCATCTACCCAGTGGTCAGAGTGAGACCATCCAGATTACAACTCTTCACATCCGTAAGAGACACACTCAGGGGGCAGACTCAGTGAGCGCCAAAGCCCCACTGAAGCAAGTCCTGCCCCATAACGGTGTCTCCAGCACAGAAGTTCTCCCATTTTAGACACAACTGGCCCTCACAGACAATTGGCCTCGAGGTCAATTCCTATCAGTGATACCAACAGCAATCAAAGCTTAACTACAACAAGACTGTGCACACAGCCCACAAAGGAGTGCACCAAGAGTGTCCACCTCAGGTAATTGGGTAGGCTGAGCCACTGGGCCCTATAGGACACCTAGCACACAAAGACACTCTATCAACACAGGGAAGCAGCCAAAATGTGGAGACAAAGAAACAGGTCACAAATGAAAGAAATGGAGAATGCAAACTACTGGATATAGAGTTCAAAACCATTATTATAAGGCTACTCAAGAATCTTCTAGAAACCTCTGAGAAATATAGTGAGACCCTCAAGGATATGAAAAAGGACCAATTAAAAATTAAGCACACACTGACTGAAATAAAGAATAATATACAGAAATCCAACAGCAGACTAGAAGATCCCAAGAATCAAGTCAAAGATTTGAAATACAAAGAAGCAAAAAAACAAACAAAAAAACAAACAAACACCCAACTGGAAAAGCAAAAAGAAAAAAGGATACAAAAATATGAAGATAGTGCAAGGAGCCTCTGGTACAACTTCAAGTGTACCAACATCCAAATTATAGGGGTGCCAGAAAAAGAGAGAGAGCAAGATATTAAAAACCTATTTGAAGAAATTATGACAGAAAACTTCCCCTACTTGGTGAAAGAAATAGATTTACAAGTCCAGGAATCGCAGAGAACCCCTAACAAGAGGAATCCAAAGAGGACCACACCAAGACACATGATAATTAAAATGCCAAGGGCTAAAGACAAAGAGAGAATCTTAAAAGCAGCAAGAGAAAAACAGTTAGTTATCTACAAGGGAGTACCCGTATGACTGTCAGCTGATTTCTCAACAGAAACCATGCAGGCCAGAAGGGAGTGGCAAGAAATATTGAAAGTGATGAATAGCAAGAACCTACAACCAAGATTACTCTACCCAGCAAAGCTATTATTTAGAATTGAAGGTCAGATAAAGACCTTCACAGATAAGAAAAAGCTAAAGGAGTTCATCACCACCAAACCAGTATTGAAAGAAAAACAAGGTAAAGATAAAAATTATGAACAATAAAGTGACAACAATTACATATCTATAAAAAGTGAATCTAAAAATCAAGTGAATAAAAAATCTGATGAACAGAATAAACTGGTGAATAAAATACATCAGGGGCATAGAAAGGGAGTGGACTGACAATTCTCGGGGAAAGGGAGTGTGGGGGTTGCAAGAAGAGTCTGGCCAAAAATCATACACCTATGGACAGGACAGTGGGTGGGGGGGGGGTAAGGGCAGGGGATGGGGTGAGAACTAGGTGGAGGGGAGCTATGGGGTAAAAAGGAAAAACTGTAATAATCTGAACAATAAATATTTTTAAAAATAAATAAATAAATAAAAAACAGTAGGACAGCCTAAGGTAGCTTTGGGACAACGTGAAACAAAACAACACCTGCAAAATAAGGGTGCCAGAAAGAGAGAAAACTGAGCAAGTAATAGAAAATCTGTTAGAAGAAATAATGACAGAAAACTTCCCTGATATTGGGAAGAAAAACTCAAACAAGTCAAGAAGCTCACAAAGTTCCAAATAAGATGAACTCAAGAAGACTGACACCAAGACACCTCATAATTAAGTTGGGAAACACCAACAACAAAGTAAGAATCTTATAGGCTGCCAAAATGAGACAGAAAGTTACCTACAAGGGATCTGGCATTAGACTATCAACCGATTTCTCAACAGAAACACATCAGGCCAGAAGGGAATGGAATGAAATATACAAAATGATGCAAAGCAAGGGACTGAATCCAAGAATAATGAACCCAGCAAGGCTATCATTCAAAATTGAAGGGGAAATCAGGAGCTTCACAGACACAAAAGGGATAAGGGAGTTTATTACCACCAAGCCAGCAATGCAAGAAATGCTAAAGGGACTGATGTTAAAAGAAGAAATGGGAAGGAAAGAAGGAGCACAGGCATAAAGAGTAAAAATGGCGGCAAAAAAGTGCCTATCAATAATAACCTTAAATGTAAATGGATTAAATGCTCCAATCAAAAGACAGGGTAGCTGAATGGATAAAAAGACATGACCCATATCTCAGCTGTCTACAAGAGACCCAACTCAGAACAAAGGACTCACACAGACTGACAGTGAAGAGATGAAAAAAAATATGTTTCAGGTGAATGGAAATGAAAAAAAAAAGTGGGGTAGCAATACTTATATCTGACAAATCAGATGTGAAAATAGAGGTCATATGAAGAAATAAGGAAGGCCACTTCATAATATTAAAGGGAGCAATTCAACAAGAAGATAAGACTCTGGAAAACATATATGCACCCAATACAGGAGAACACAAATACATAAAAAAAAACCTTCTGGAAGATATCAAGGGAGAAATTGACATCAATACTGTTGTAGTAGGGGACTTTAATACCCCATTGACATCACTGGATAAATCCTCTAAACAAAAACTCAGCAAAGAAACAGAAATTCTAAATGACTCATTAGATCAGATGAACTTAATAGACACCCCAAAGCTACAGAATATACATTCTTCTATAGTGCACCAGGGACAGTTTCAAAGATAGACCACATATTGGAACACAGGCAAACTCTCTTCAAATTCAAGAAGATAGAAATCATAACAAGCATCTTCTCAGATCACAATGGCATAAAATTAGAAATCAACTACAATAAAAACAATGAAAAAATTTAAACACTTGGTAGCTAAATAGCATGCTATTGAATAATGATTGGGTTACCAAAGAGATCAAAGAGGAAATAAAAAGCATCCTGGTAACAAACAACAATGAAAACACAACAATCTATGGGACACAGTGAAAGCAGTCCTGAGAGGGAAGTTCATAGCTCTACAGTCCTACAGCAAAATACAAGAAAAAAATGGTAATAAATTATCTAACCCTACAACTCAAAGAATTAGAAAGAGAGCAAGAAGAAAAGCCCAGAATAAGCAGAAGAAAGAAAATAATAAAGATTAGAGCAGAAATAAACAACATAGAGACAAAAGAAATAAACAATACAAAAGATCAATACAACCAAGAGCTGGTTGTTAGAAACAATCAACAAACTTGATGAACCTCTAGCCAGGCTCACCAAGAAGCAAAGAGAAAGGACCAAAATAAACAAAATCAGAAATGAAAGAGGTGAAACAACAACCGACCCCACAGAAATACAAAAGATTATGAAAAAATACTATGAACAATTCTATTCCAACAAACTGGACAACATAGATGAAATGGACATATTTTTTAGAAAAAAAAACAACAAGCTCCCAAAACTGAATCAGGAAGAATAAAAAACATGAATAAGCCAATAACTACAAAAGAAATTAAAGTAGTAATCAAAATATTCCAGCACACAAAAGCCCTGAACCAGAAGGCTTCACAGGGTACTTTAACCAAACATTCAAAGAAGAAATAAAACCTTTCCTCTTCATACTATCCCAAAAAATTCAAGAGAGGGCACACTTCCAAGCTCTTTCTATGAAGCCAGCATTACCCTAATCCCAAAACCAGATAAAGACACCACAAATAAAGGGAACTACAGTCCAATATCCTTGATGAACATAGATGCTAAAATCCTCAAAAAATTCTAGCAAATCAGATCCAACATTACATTTGAAAGATCATACATCATGACCAAGTGGGATTTATTCCAGGGATGCAAGGATGGTACAATATCCACAAAGCAATAAATGTGATACATCACATAAACAAATTGGCAGACAAAAATCACATAAAAATATCAATCGATGCAGAAAAAGCATTTGACAAATTCCAACATCGTTTCCTGATAAAAATTCTCATCAAAGTGGGAATAGAGGGATCATACCTCAACATAATAAAAGCCTTATAGGACAAACCCACAGCCAACATCATACTCAATGGGGAAAAACTAAATTCATTTTCCCTAAGAACAGGAACAAGACAGGGATGCCACTTTCACCACTCTTGTTCCATATAGTACTAGCAGTGCTAGCCATAGTGATCAGACAAGAAGAAGAAATAAAAGGCATCCAAATTGGAGGTGAAGAAGTAAAACAGTCATTTTTCCCAGATGACATGATATTATACATAGAAAACCCCAAAGACTCCATAAAAAAACTACTAGACTTAATAAATGAATTTGGGAATGTAGCAGGATACAAAATTAACACCCAGAAATCTATTGCTTTTTTATACATGAATAATGACCTTACTGAAAGAAAAACTGGAAAAAAAATCATGTTTACCATTGCACCAAAAAATTAAGATACCTAGGAATAAACTTAACTAAGGACGTAAAAGATCTGTACTCTGAAAACTACAGGACATTGAAAAAAGAGGTAGAGGAAGACATAAACAAATGGAAGAACATACCATGTTCATGAATTGGTAGAATCAACATCATTAAAGTGTCCATAGTACCCAAATCAATTTATAGATTCAATGAAACCCCCATTAAAATACCAATGGCATATTTAAAAAACCTAGAACAAACTCTCAAAACATTCATTTGGGAAAAAAAGAGTGTGAATATCCACAGCAATCCTGAGAAAGAAGAACAAAGGAGGAGGGATCTCAATAGTAGATATTAAGCTGTATTACCAAGCTATGGTTCTCACAACTGCCTGGTTCTGATACAAGGACATATAGACCAATGGAACAGAACAGAGAACCCAGAAATAAACCCAAGCCATTATGCTCAATTAATATTTGATAAAGGCAGCAAGAGCATACAATGGAGTCGTGACAGTCTCTTAAATAAATGGTGTTGGGAAAATTGGATAGATATATGCAAGAAAATGAAACTACACCACCAACTTACACCATACACAAAAATAATCTCAAAATGGATAAAGGACTTAAATGTAACACGGGAAACCATAAAAATTCTAGAAGAATCCAAAGGCAATAAAATCTCAGACATATGCTGAAGCAATTTCTTCACTGATACAGCTCCTAGGGCACTTGAAACTAAAGAGAACATGAACAAATGGGACTAAATCAAAATAAAAAGCTTCTGCACAGCAAAAGAAACCATCAACAATACAACAAGAAAACCCACTGCATGGGAAAACATATTTGCCAATGTCATATCTGATAAGGGCCTAATCTCCAACATTTATAGGGAACTCATACAACTTAACAAAAAGAAGATAAACAATCCAATCAAAAAATGGGCAAAGGACCTAAATAGACACCTTTCAAAAGAGGACATTCAGAAAGCCAAGAGACATATGAAAACATGCTCAAAGTCACTAATCATCCGAGAGATGCAAATCAAAACAACAATGAGGTACCATCTCACACCTGTCAGAATGGCTATCATCAACAAATCAACAAACGACAAGTGCTGGAGAGGATGTGGAGAAAAAGGAACACTTGTGCACTGCTGGTGGGAATGCAGACTGGTGCAGCCACTATGAAAGACAGTATGGAGTTTCCTCAAAAAACTAAAAATGGAATTCCCATTTGACCCTGTGATCCCACTTCCAGGAATATATCCCAAGAAAACAGAAACACCAATCAGAAAGGATATATGCACCCCGATGTTCATAGCAGCACAATTCACCATAGCTAAGATCTGGAAACAGCCTAAGTGCCCATCAGTAGATGAATGGATTAGAAAACTGTAGTACGTCTACACAATGGAATACTATGCTGCTGTGAAAAAGAAGGAATTCTTACCATTTGCAACAGCATGGATGGAACTGGAGAGCATTATGCTAAGTGAAATAAGCCAGTCAATGAATGAAAAATACCACATGATCTCACTCATTCATGGATAATAGAGACCATTATAAACTTTTGAACAATAATAGATACAGAGGCAGAGCTGCCTCAAACAGATTGTCAAACTGCAGCGGGAAGGCGGGGAAGGGTTGAGGGGCAGGAGGGAGGGGGTAAGAGATCAACCGAAAGACTTGTATGCATGCATATGAGCATAACCAATGGACATAAGACACTGGGGGGTAGGGGAGGCCAGGGGATTGTCAAGGGCAGGGGAAAAAAAAGGACACATATGTACTTTAAGCAATAAAAAAATTTAAAAAAATAAATGGTGCTGGAAAATTTGGTCAGATACATGCAAAAAATGAAACTAGATCACCAACTTAAAGCATACACAAAAACAAACTCAAAATGGTTAAAGGACTTAAATGTAAGATGGAAAACCATAAAAATCTTAGGAGACCTAATAGGCAGCAAAATATAAGACATATGTCATAGCAATATCTTTACCAACACAGCTCCTAGGGCAATGGAGACTAAGGAGAAAATAAACAAATGGGACTGTATCAAAATGAAAAGTTTCTGCACAGCAAAAGAAACCATCAATAAAACAACAAGAAAGCCCACTGAATGAGAGAACATATTTGCCAATACTATTTCAGATAAGGGTTTAATTGTGGGAAGCCATCCATTGTCTTCACTATTAGAGAAGTATAAACAAGGATCCCGGAAAGCTGGTGAACCTTGAGCCCCTGGCAAGGGCCAGAGCTATGCACCGATTGTTTAGTCCAGACAATGGGGGCTCAAGCAATTTCCTTACCAAATAGTCTCAGAGTAAATCTTTCTAATATTTACTGACCTTTAAGATAGTCTGTCTGTTACCGAAATTACCTGCCTGACTAAGAGCTAGATGTGTATCCAAAATTGAATAAAAGGTTGGCAAGGCCTGAGCACCAGTGGAAGTCCTTTCCTTTCCATTGGGCTTCCCGCCTGGCCCCTTAATTTCCAAATGATTATTTCTTGTCTCGTCTCTGTCATTGGCGTGCGGCCCTTCTCCAGATCCCAAACCCTGGAACACGCAGGACATAGATACACATTTAATTTCCAAAATTTACAAAGAACTCATACAACTTAACAAAAGGAAGATAAACAATCCAATCAAAAAATGGGCACAGGACCTAAGTAGACACTTTTTAAAAGAGGACATACAAAGGCCGACAGACATGAAAACATGCTCAAAGTAACTAATCATCTGAGAGATGCAAATCAAAACAACAATGCAGTACCATCTCACACCTGTCAGAATGGCTATTATCAACAAACTAGTGGCCTGGTGCAGGAAATTCTTTCATTCAGCCCAGCCTGCACTCTCTCCAATTGGGGAGCTCTTGCAAAATGTCCAACTTCCTGTTTAGGCCCAATCCCACAGGGACTGCTGACTCCTAACGGCTCACCTGCCTGCCTGCCTGATCGCCTCTAACTGCCTCTGCCGGTCTGACTGATTGCCCCTAATTGCCTCTTTCTGCTTGCCTGATTGCCCCTAACCCCTCTGACTGCCTGCCTGATCGCCCCTAACCTCTCTGCTTGCCTAATCACCCCTAACTGCCTCTGCCTGTCTGATCACCTCCAACTGCCCTCCCCTGCCGGACTGGTTGCCCCCAACTGCCCTCCCCTGTTGTACTGATCTCACCACCAACTGCCCTCCCCTGCCAGCCTGATCTCACCCCCAACTGCCCTCTCCTGCCGGCCTGATCACCCATAACTGTCTCTGCCTTGACCCCCACCACCATGGCTTTGTCTGGAAGGAAGTCAGACATCCAGAAGATGGATGGTTGACCAGGTCTAATTAGCACATTACCCTTTTTATTAGTATAGATAGAATATATAGGATAGGATTGCTTAAATGGAGAGGGAAAGCCTTTTTTCAGCAGGAGGAGATGCTCTTACAGACAAAAATACATAATCCCTATATCTGGACTAATAGCCAGCCATATGCACTATACAGCCAAATTGGTCATTAAAAAATTGAACCGCTTTCTTACACCTTACACCAAATAGCTATTGCCCTTAAAACTCCTCCTCAGTCCCCACCTTAGGTTCTGCCTTTGCAGTTTACCAAGATTTGGTTCTGATTGGTTGATTTCTATGCCAGTCAGTATCAAAAGCTCCGCCTCCTAGGCAGCCATTGGCTCCTCGCAGTTCACCTATATTTGGTTCTGATTGGTTGTTTTATTTTTTTAATGTATTTTATTGATTTTTTACAGAGAGTAAGGGAGAAGAAGAGGGATAGAGAGTTAGAAACATCAATGAGAGAGAAACATTGATCAGCTGCCTCCTGCACACCCCATACTGTGGATTTGCCCACAACCAAGGTACATGACCTTGACCAGAATCGAACCTGGGACCCTTCAGTCCACAGGCCCATGCTCTATCCACTGAGACCAACCAGTTAGGGTATGATTGGTTGGTTTTTATGCCAGTCAGCATCTCCAGGCCCATCTCCGGGCCTGATCAGAGAGGTGGGGCTCATCAACAGCCAACCCAAGCTGCTGGCAAGTGGGCTAAACTGTTGATCTCTTGGAGAGAGAGAGGCTCGGCTTCTGGTAAGGCCTAGAGAAAAGCAGGGTCTGATCCGCAGCCTTAAAGATCAGACCCTGCTTCTCTCTCTCTCCAGGCCTGGCCAGCAGCTGTGGTAGCCGCTCTACAGCCCCACCTCTCTCTCTCCCCATGAGGTCAGCAGTTCAGCCTGCTTGTCAGTCCCTGCCCACCTGAACCTGCTGCACAAGCATCCTGGTGTTCGGTTGAGCCTTCAGTCCTTTTGGATGTTATGGACCCTGGGTTTTCATATATTATAATCACCGAAGACAAGTGCTGGAGAGGATATGGAGAAAAAAGAACCCTCTTGCACTGCTGGTGGGAATGTAGATTGGTGCAGCCACTGTGGTAAACAGTATGGAGTTTCCTCAGAAAACTAAAAATGGAACTCCCATTTGACCCAGTAATCCCACTTCTAGGAATATATCCCAAGAAACCAGAAACACCAATCAGAAAGGATATGTGCACCCATATGTTCATAGCAGCACAATTCACCATAGCTAAGATTTGGAAACAGCCTAAGTGCCCATCAGCAGATGAGTGGATTAAAAAACTGTGGTACATCTACATAATGGAATACTACTCTGCGATGAAAAAGAAGGAACTTTTACTATTTGCAACAGCATGGATGGAACTGGAGAGCATTATGCTAAGCAAAATAAGCCAGTTGGTGAAAGATAAATATCACATGATCTCACTCATTTGTGGGATAATGATCAACATAAACTGATGAACACTAATATATCCAGAGACAAGGGGTGGTGATGGTGGGGGGAGTTAGAGATCAACCGAAGGACTTGTATGCATACATATTAGCATAACCCATGGATACAGACCCTGGGGCAGTGGGGGCTTGCCCTCGGAAGTGGGAGTGGCTGGGGACAGTGGTCAATTGGAGAAAAAGGAGACATATGTAATACTTTAAACAATAAAAAAAAATCATTAACACCGGTGTGGTTATTAATTCATTTCATGGTTTCATATTACATTATATTTCACTTGATTTAATAAAGTAAGAATGCTAGATTACTTAACTTAACAATCATGTATCTTTACTTGGTTTATCTTTATATAGCATATTTATGTCTTTGAATTTTGTTTAAAAATCTTTAGGTATGTATTGTTATGGTATATTAGCATTTTATTTTAAATATGAATTAGTTAAATGTATAACTCAGGTTATAGAAAGCATAATAAAATGTTGATATTTCTAAACTTAAAATTAATATAATGAAAATTGTGTTTTATTGAATATTTACAATAGAAATATTTTCTTTTAAAATATAAATGAATAAATATAAATAGCTTTTTTGAGAATAATTACTTAGAAAGAGATTTCTATTCTCTACTTGGTATATATTATAATTCAAAAAATATATTTTTAACTGATTTCAGAGAGTAAGGAAGAGGGAGAGAGAGAAATATCAATGATGAGAGAAAATCATTGATAAACTCCCTCCTGCACACCCCCACCTGGGGATTGAGCCACAAACCAGTCAAGTGCCCTGACCAGGAATTGAACCACCCCCACCCTTCTTTTCATGGACCACTTTTGTAGGCTACTAGTATAGGGTTCCAGGGAAGAAAGTTGGGGCCTGGTACCCCCACTATGCTGCCAACCCTGCACTTAGAGAACAAGTCAAAACTATAAATTATCATAGCAATTAGCACCTGTACTTGGAAGATGGGCAAAGTGAGGGGGCTCAGCCTTAAGGAGTTGATGTTGATAAAACCAAGGGCATCCACTGGCTAGTAATTATCCTGAATGTTCATGCTCACCGGCTGCTCTTTGTAGAGGGATAGTAGGAACTCCCTGCCCAGGATGTACATCTGGCCCTTGAAGGGAGATACCAGAACTTTCCTTTCCACATAATCCTGTCACTTAGTGATTCAGTGGCAGATAAATTCATACTCAGAACTGTGCCAGAACCTGGTATGCTGGGTGAATTTCAAGCCAAGGCTGTGTTTTATTTTGCATACTTCCTAATCCAATGTGAAGGTCTCAGTGTTTAAATGAGTATGATAAAGGACTACCTCAGATGGGATCTTGTAAATACATCTGGACTTCATCCTGATGAAGTGGTTTTCTTGATGTCACTGCAGCCCAGGCCATGCTTTCCTGCAACTTCATTCAAGTAAATAAAGAGCTCCAAGGACATGCCATGGGTGGTGCCATCCTTAATGTTGGTCACCTTCTCAAGGACCTCTTTCTTGAACTCAATTTCAAGAATGTCAAGTCTGTTTGGACCTTCGGCAAGGTCCTGGGTCTTTGTGTTGCGGCTTTATTAGATGTATTGCAAATACGTTCTCCCAGGATTCTAGCTTGTACATGAGGTCTTTTCCATGCTCCATGAGTCCTTAAAGGTGACTGGGATGGGGATTCCATGTTGCTTTATATAGTCTACTAGAGGCCCAGTGCACGGATTTGTGCAACAGTGGGGTCCCTTGCCCTGGCCTGCAATCTGGGACCCCTTGGGGGATGTTGGAGAACCAGTGTTGGATCAGTGGGGTCCCACAGGGCAGGCCAAGGGACCCCACTTCCATGCACTGGGCTGGTTTTGGCCCAATCCCCACAGGCTAGGCCGACAGACCCCACTGGTGCATGAATCTGTGCATGGGGCCTCAGTATGCATGTAAGATCTTTGGTTAATCTCTTCCCGCCCCCCATCCTCCCCCTTTCCCTCTGAGATTCATCAGTCTGTTCCATGTTTTCATTCCTATGGTTTCTGCTCCTGCATTGAGTGTCTGCCCCCTGGTGGTCAGTGTGCATCATAACTACCAGTTGGCCAGTCGCTTAGGCTTTTATATATATAGACTAGAGGCCTGGTGCACAAAAATTTGTGCACTCGGGGGCGGGGGGCGGGTGTCCCTCAGCCCGGCCTGTGCCCTCTCCCAGTCTGGGACCCCTCGGGGGATGACCACTTGCTGGCTTAGGCCTGCTCCCCGGGGGATTGGCCCTGAAATGGCAACCAGACATCACTCTAGCAGCCCAGCAGCCCTCGGGGGATGTACACTTGCCAGCAGGGAGCAGACCTAAGCTACAGTCAGACATCCTTAGTGCTGCTGAGGAGGCAGGAGAGGCTCCCACCACCACCGCTGCACTGGCAGCCATCAGCCTGGCTGGTGGCTGAGCAGAGCTCCCCCATGTGAGAGTGCACTGACCACCAGAGGGCAGCTCCTGCATTGAGCGTCTGCCCCCTGGTGGTCAGTGTGTGTCATAGTGACCAGTCCTTCCCAGTCTTTCTGCTGTTAGGGTCAGTTTGCATATTACCCTTTTACTATATAGGATAGAGGCCTGGTGCATGGGTGGGGGCCAGCTGGTTTACCTTGAAGGGTGTCCCGGATCAGGGTGGGGGTCCCGCTTAGGTGCTGGCCAGCCTGGGTGAAGGGCCAGTGGCTGTTTGCAGCTGGTCACACTCCCTTCAGGGTGGGGCTCCCCACTGGGGTGCCTGGCAAGCCTGGATGAGGAGCTGTTTTCAGGCTGGCCACACCCCCTTTAGGGTGGGGGTCCCCACTGGGGTTCCTGGCCAGTCTGGGTGAGGGGCTGAGGGCCGTTTTCAGGCCAGCAGGCTACTGAAGCTCCCAGCCTCCCCTTTTTTTCTTTTTTTTTTTATTCTGGGATTTATTTACCTTCTATAATTGAAACATTGTTGCCATCACTGGTGCTCCCAGCTCTGAGGCTGCAGCCAGCTGAAAGCAGGTATCTGGGGTTTGTTTAGCTTCTATAATTGAAACATTGTTGCTTCCAGAGTTCAGAGCCAGGCGGCGGCAGGCGGGGAACCTTGGCTTCCTCCATCACTGGAGCAAGCAAGCCTCATGTTCGTTTCAGCTGCATGGCTGCCGGCTGCCATCTTTGTTGGCAGTTAATTTGCATATCGCCCTGATTAGCCCATGGGAAGCCTAGCGGACATATGGTTAATTACCCTTTTTGTCTTTTATTAGATAGGATTAGATCATTGCATTTCTGGACCTGGTTGCAGAACTCAGGCATCCTCTATCAAGTGATTACCTTAATCTGGGGGGCCAGTGAGTATCAGGTTAGCTTAAAACATATCTGGTTATTTCCCCTTCCCATGGCACCTTGGGACACATACTTGACTCCCTCTCACTGGTGGATCTCTACTTGTTTGTGGGGATCCAGATCCTGGCCAGAGAGGTGCCCAGAAGGAAGCAGTCCTCTATAGTGCACTAGACTGGATGGCAGGACAGATGAACTTCACAAACTCTTTGCTGACATCCTTGATGAACACCTGTTTGGTCCCAAGATTTAGCACCTTGCTGGTTTCCTCAAAGTCTTCATTCTTACTGATTTGGGCCAGGCAGGCAATAACATTATAGCCTTGTTCCTGCAGCCACAGGAGAAAGCAGTAGGTATCCAGGTCACCACTGTAGGCCAGAACCACAGAGACTTTGCTGGACACTGTCTGGGGTTGGCAGTGTGTGTTTTTGGCTTCTCAAATCTGTTGTCACCTCTTGGAAAAGCACTTGGGGTCCAGGTGGTAGTGGCAGAGCAGGGGGCCAGTTGCAGTAGGTATCCTGGACTATAAGCCCAGGGCCAGGGCAAGTTTTTTTTCTCTTTCTCCCCTTTTTTCCCCTCAATACATCCATACCCTCTTCCTCAGTTGTCAGCCTGCTCTTAATGAATCCATTTCTATTTTGTTTGTTAGTTCATTTTGTTCATTAAATTCCACATATGAGTGAAACCATATGGTACTTGTCTTTCATTGACTTATTTCACTTAGCATAATGTTCTCCAGTTCCATCCATGCTGCTGTAAAGGTTAAACTCCTCTTTCTTTTTATGATTGAATAGTATTCCATTGTATAATTACAGTTTTGTTATTCACTCATCTGCTGATAAACACGGGGCTGCCTCCAAATCTTGTCTATTGTACGTAACACTGCAATGAACATAGGGGTGCTAGTATTCTTTAGAATTAGTGTATTGGGTTTCTTTAGATAAATTCCCAGGAGTGGAATTCCTGGGTCATAAGGCAGTTCTGCTTTTAATTTTTTGAGGAAACCATACCGTGTTCCACAATTGACTGCAACAATCAGCATTCCCACCAATATTGCCAAGGCTTTCCTTTTCTCCATACCCTCACCAGCACTTGTTGCTTGCTGATTTATTGAGGATAGCCATTCTGACAGGTATGAGATGTTACCTCATTGTGGTTTTAATTTGCATTTCTCTGATAATTAGTGATGTTGAGCATCTTTGCATATGTCTATTAAAGATCTGTATGTCCTTTTTTTATGTTCTTCATAAATTTTGGATTTTAACCCCTTGTTAGATGTATTGCAAATACGTTCTCCCATTCAGTGAATTGTCTTTTCATTTTCTTGATGGTTTATTTGCTGTGCAAAAATTGTTTAGTTTGATGTAGTCCCATTTGTTTATTTTTTCTTTTGTTTCACTTGCCCAAGGACACATATTAGAAAATAACATAGCTACAAGAAATGCCTGAGATTTTACTGCCTATGTTTTCTTTGAGGATTTTTATGGTTCTGAGTGTAACATTTTTTTTTTTTTACTTTTAAAGTATGTTTATTTTTAAATTTCAGTAACATACATTATTATATTAGTTTCAGGTGTATACCCCAATGATTAGACATTACATAACACATTAAGTGGTCATCCAATTAAATCTAGTACCCATCTAACACCATACATAATTATTACAATATTATTGAGTACTAGAGGCCCGGTGCACAAAAATTCCCTCAGCCTGGCCTATGCCCTCTTGCAGTCTGGGATCCACCTGCAGGGAGATCAAGGCTCAAGCTGGCAGTCAGACATCCCTCTGGCAGCTGAGGAGCCCTCAGGGGATGTCCACTTACCAGTAGGGAGCAGACCTAAGCTGCAGTTGGACATCCTTAGTGCTGCTGAGGAGGCGGGAGAGGCTTCCGCCACCACCGCTGCACTGGCAGCCATCAGGCTGGCTTGTGGTTGAGCAGAGCTCCCCCTGTGGGAGCGCTCTGACCACCAGGGGGAAGCTCCTGCATTGAGCATCTGCCCCCTGGTGGTCAGTGTGTGTCATAGTGACCAGTCATTCCCAGCTGTTCTGCTGTTAGGGTCAGTTTGCATATTATCCTTTTACTATATAGGATAGAGGCCTGGTGCATGGGTGGGGGCCAGCTGGTTTGCCCTGAAGGGTGTCCTGGATCAGGGTGGGGGTCCCACTGGGCTGCCTGGCCAACCTGGGTGAGGGGCTGATGGCTGTTTTCAGGTTGGCCATAGCCCCTTCAGGGTAGGTGTCCCCGCTGGGGTGCCTTCCCAGCCTGGGTGAGGGGCTGAGGGCCATTTTCAGGCTGCCCAAACCCCCCGGTGACTGAAGCTCCCAGCCTTTCCCCTTTTTTTTATTCTTTCCAGCTCCATGGCCATGGTGACTGGAAGCAGGTATCTGGGGTTTATTTACCTTCTATAATTGAAAGTTTGTTGCCTTGAGAGGAGGCAGAAGCCAACCGGGAAGCTTGGCTTCTTTTATCACCAGGGCAACCAAGCCTCCTGCTCGCGGCCGGCTGGAAGCAGGTATCTGGGGTTTATTTATCTTCTATAATTGAAACTTTGTTGCTTTGAGTGGAGCTCAGAGCCCACTGGGAAGCTTGGCTTCCTCCATCATTGGGGCAACCAAGCCTCCTGCTCGCTCCAGCTCTGTGGCTGCTGGCCGCCATCTTGGTTGGGTTAATTTGCATATAGTTGCTCTTATTGACTGGTGGGCGTGGCTTAAGGTGTAGCGAAGGTACGGTCAATTTGCATGTTTGTCTATTATTAGGTGAGATATCCCCTATGCTGTCCTTTACTTCCCCATGACTATTCTATACAACCAATTTGTACTTCTTAAACCCTTCACCTTTTTCATTCATCATCCCAACTCCCCTTCTATCTGGCAAACAACAAAAACTAATCTGTATCTATGAGTTTGTTTCTGTTCTTCTTATTCATTTTTTTTGTAGATTAAATTATTGATAAATATGTATTTATTGCCATTTTATTGTTCATATTTTTTATCTTCTTCTTAAAGAATGGCCTTTAACATCCCATATAATACTAGTTTTGTGGTGATAAACTCTTTTCGCTTTTTCTTGTCTAGGAGGCTCTATATCTGTCCTTCAATACTAAATGATAGCTTTTCTGGATAGAGTCATATTAGTTGTAAGTTCTTGCTTTTTATCACTTTGAAAATTTATTGCCTGCAATGTTACTTTTCAGAAATCAGCTGACAGTCTTATGAGAGCTTCCTTGTAGGTAACTAATTTTTTTCTCTTGCTTCTTTTAAGATTCTCTGTCTTTAAAATTTGGCATTTAATGATACTGTGTTTTTGTATGGGCCTCTTTGGGTTCATCTTGTTTGGGACTCTGTGTTTCCTGGACTTGTATGTCTGTTTCCTTCACAAAGTTAGAGAAGTTTCCTGTGATTATTTTTTTCAAATAACTTATCAATTCCTTGTTCTCAGTCTTCTCTTCCCAGTACCATGATGAGGGGAATGTTGGTGTGCTTGAAGTTGTCCCAGGGGCTCCATACACTATCCTCATATTTTGGATTGTTTTTATTTTTTTTCTGTTTTGATTAGATGTTTTTTTGCTTCCTTATATTCAAATTTCCGATTTGATTCTTGCTTTATCTACTATATTGTTGTTTCTCTATAAATTATTCTTTATTTCAGGTAGTATATCCTTCCTTTCTGACTGATCCTTCATTTTTAAAGATTTTTTAAAAAGTTTATTTTTAGACAGAGAGGAAGGAAGAAGGAAAGAGAGAGAAATATCTATGTGAGAGTGACACAGCATTAGCTTCCCCCACATGCCCCATACTGGGGATTGAGCCTACAACCCGGCATGTGCCCTGACCAGGAACCAAACAGGCAATCCATCAATGCCAAGGACAATGCCCAACAAACTGAGCCACCTTGGCCTGGCCTAACATTCTTTTTGATGCTGTTGAGGTTCTCACAACATTCAGTGAGTATCCTTATAACCAGTGTTTTGAACTCTGCATCTAGTAGATTGCTTGCCTCCATTTTGTTTGGTTCTTTATTTGAAGTTTTGTTCTGCTCTTTCATTTGTTTCTTTATTGCCTCATTTTGGCAACCTCCTCGTGTTTGTTTCTATGTATTTAGTAGAGCTGCTATGTCCTATAGGGTCAAGTGGCACAGTCTCCCTAATAACCCAAGCTGGGTACTCTAGCCCCATATGGGCTGTGTACACCCTCTTGTTGTAGTTGAACATTAATTGCTGTTAGCACATCAATGGGAGGGCTTTATCCCCAGGCTGATTTGCTGCAAGGATTGGCTTCCACCACTCATGACAGTGGAGGATTATTTTAGAGGTCCATCCAACAGTGCAGGACTTACGTCAGCAGTGCTCTGGTGCCTGCTGAGTTTTCCATTTCAGTCTGTCACTGTGGAGGTGATTGGGTAGTGTTTTGATGTAGTCTGAAGCTGTCCACTGAGTGTGCTGGCTCTGGGGTTTCGTGGGAGGTACAGGCCTGCACTTACAACTCAGGCCCAGATACCCCTAGCAGACATTGCAAACAAATTTCACATGAACAAGGTGGGTGTGGGACAGGCCCTCATTCCTGCAGAAGGGGGGGATTGGAACCTCAACCCAATACAAATTAGCTGCGGCTGTGTTTACTCAATAGGGCAGGACAAAGAACTCGAGTTCAAAATTTAAGTATTTAATTCATATTGAGTTTAATCTTGTGTATGGTGTAAGAAGGTGATCTAGTTTTTTGTGTTTTATTTTACATATTTTTCCTTTATTGATTAAGGTATTACATATGTGTCCTTATCCCCCCATTGCCCCACCCCCCTGCTCATGCCCTCACCCCCTGGTGTCTTTGTCCATTGGTTACACTTACATACATGCATACAAGTTCTTTGATTGATCTCTCCCCCAAACTCCAACCCTCCCCTACCTTCCCTCTGAGTTTTGAGCATTAGATAAATGCTTCTCTGTCTCTGGATCTGTTTTTGTTCATCAGTTTATGTTTTTCATTATAATCCATCCACAAATGAGTGAGATCATGTGATATTTATCTTTCTCTGAATGGCTTATTTCACTTAGCATAATGCTCTCCAGCTCCAATCATACTGTTGCAAATGGTAGGAGATCCTTTCTTTTTACAGCAGCATAGTATTCCATTGTGTAGATGTACCACAGTTTTTTAATCCACTCATCTGCTGATGGGCACTTAGGCTGTTTCCAAATCTTAGCTATGGTAAATTGTGCTGCTATGAACATAGAGGTGCATATATCCTTTCTGATTGGTATTTCTAGTTTCTTGGGATATATTCCTAGAAGTGGGATCACTGGGTCAATTGGGAGTTCCATTTTTAGTTTTTTGAAGAAACTCCATACTGCTCTTCACAGTGGCTGCGCCAGTCTGCATTCCCACCAGCAGTGAAGAAAAGTTCCTTTTTCTCCCCATCCTCGCCAGACTTGTCCTTTGTTGATTTGTTGATGATAGCCATTCTGACAGGTGTGAGATGGTACCTCATTGTCATTTTGATTTGCATCTCTTGGATGATTAGTGACTTTGAGCATGTTTTAATATGTCCCTTGGTGTTCATTATGTCTTCTTTCGAAAAGTATCTATTTAGGTCCATTGCGCATTTTTTGATTGGATTCTTTATCTTCCTTTTGTTAAGTTGTGAGTTCCCTGTAAATGTTGGAGATTAAACTCTTATTGGAGATAACATTGGCAAATATGTTCTCCCATGCAGTAGGCTTTCTTGTTGTTTTGTTGATGGTTTCTTTTGCTGTGCAGAAGCTTTTTATTTGATACAGTCCCATTTGTTTATTTTATCCTTAGTTTCCATTGCCCTAGGAGCTGTGTTGGTGAAGATATTTCTTTGGCAAATGTCTGAGATTTCGCTCCCTGTGGATTCCTCTAAGATTTTTATGGTTTCTCGTCTTACATTTAACTCCTTTATCCATTTTGAGTTTATTTTTGTGTATGGCGTAAGTTGGTGATTTAGTTTCATTTCTTTGCAAGTATATGTCCAGTTTTTCCAACACCTTTTATTGAAGAGACTGTCCTGACTCCATTGTATGGTCTTGCCTCCTTTGTCAAATATTAATTGATCATAATGGCTTGTGTCAATTTCTGGGTTCTCTGTTCTGTTCCACTGGTCTATATGTCTGTTCTTGTGCCAGTACCAGGCTGTTTTGAGAACAATGGCTTTGTAGTGTAGCTTGATATCTGGTATTGTGATCCCTCCCACATTGTTCTTTCTCATGATTGCTACAGCTATTTGGGGTCTTTTTTTTATTCCAGATGAATTTTTGGAGAGTTTGTTCTAGGTCTGTGAAACATGCCATTGGTATTTTAATGAGGAGTGCATTGAATCTATAGATTGATTTGGGTAGTATGGATATTTTAATGATGTTGATTCTACCAATCCATGAACATGGTATGTTCTTCCATCTGTTTATGTCTTCATCTATCTCTTTTTTCAGTGTCTTGTAGTTTTCTGAGTAAAGGTCTTTTACCTCCTTAGATAAGTTTATTCTTAGGTATCTTAATTTTTTGGTATAATGGCAAGTGGGATTTTTTTAAAATATCTCTTTCTATAAATTCACTATTGGTGTATAAAAATGCCTTGCATTTCTTGTCGTTAATTTTGTATCCTGCTACATTGACAAATTCATTTATGAAGTCAACTAGTTTTTTTATGGAATCTTTAGGGTTTTCTATGTTCAGTATCATGTCATCTGCAAATAGTGACATTTTTACTTCTTCTTTTCCAATTTAGACTTTTTTTTTTATTCCTTCTTGTTGAATTGCTGTGGCTAGCACTTCCAGTACTATGTTGAACAGGAGTGGTGAAAGCGGGCATCCCTGTCTTGTTCCTGTTCTTATGGGAAATGGTTTTAGTTTTTGCCCATTAAGTATGATGCTGGCTGTAGGTTTGTCATACAAGGTTTTTATTATGTTGAGGTATGATCTCCCTATTCCAACTTGTAGAGTGTTTTTATCAGAAAAGGGTGTTGGACTTTGTCAAATGCCTTTTATGCTTCAATTGATATGATTATGTGATTTTTGTCTCTCAATTTGTTTATGTGATGTATCATGTTTATTGATTTGGGGATTTGTACCAGCCTTGCATTGCTGGAATAAATCCCACTTCATCATGGTGTATGATCTTTCTAATGCACTGCTGGATCTAGTTTGCTAGAATTTTTTTGAGGATTTTTATCATCCATATTCATCATAGATATTGGCATGTAATTCTTTTTTGTAGTGCCTTTATCTGGTTTTGGCATTAGGGTGATTCTGGCTTCATAGAAACAGCTTGGAAGTGTGCCTTCCTCTTGAATTTTTTGGAATAGTCTGAGAAGGATTGGTTTTCGTTCTTTGAATGTTTGGTAAAACTCCCCTGTGAAACCATCTTGTCCAGGGCTTTTGTTTGCTGGAAGCTTTTTAATTACTTTTTCAATTTCATCAATAGTTATCAGCCTATTCTGGTTTTTTTATTCTTTCTGATTGAGTTTTGGAGTCTTGTATTTTTCTAGGAATAAGTTTGTTTTGTCGAGGTTGTACAGTTTGTTGGAGTAGAGTTGTTCATAGTAAATGTTTTGCAATCATTTTTATGTGTGTGGGGTCAGTTGTTTCTTCACCTCTCATTTCTGATTCTGTTTATCTCAGTCCTCTTTCTTTGCTTCTTGGTAAGTCTGGCTACAATTTCATCAATCTTGTTTATACTTTTAAAGAACCAGCTTTTGGTTTCATTGATCTTTTGTATTGTTTTTTGGTCTCTATGTCAATTATTTCTGCTCTAATCTTTGTTATTTTCTTCCTTCCGGAAGAAAGCACATTACTTTTTTTTTCTTTTTTAAAAGAATATTATAACAAGTATTACAAACAGTATTACATATGTGTCCTTCCCCCCCCCCCCCACCCCGCCCTTGACAATCCCCTGCCCTCCCTTACCCCCCAGTGTCTTATGTCCATTAGTTATGCTTATATGCATGCATACAAGTCCTTCAGTTGATCTCTTACTCCCCTCCCTTCTGCCCCCCAACCCTCTCTGGCCTTCCCACTGCAGATTGACAATCAGTTTGAGGCAGCTCTGCCTCTGTATCTATTATTGTTCAAAAGTTTCTAATGGTCTTTATTATCCATGAATGAGTGAGATCATGTGGTATTTTTCCTTCATTGACTGGCTTATTTCACTTAGCATAATGCTCTCCAGTTCCACCCATGCCGTTGCAAATGATAAGAATTCCTTCTTTTTTACAGCAGCATAGTTTTCCATCATGTAGATGTACCACAGTTTTCTAATCCATTCATCTACTGATGGGCACTTAGGCTGTTTCCAGATCTTAGCTATGGTGAATAGTGCTGCTATGAACATATGGGTGCATATATCCTTTCTGATTGGTGTTTCTGTTTTCTTGGGATATATTCCTAGAAGTGGGATCACAGGGTCAAATGGGAGTTCCATTTCCAGCTTTTTGAGGAAACTCCAAACTGTCTTCCATAGTGGCTGCACCAGTCTGCATTCCCACCAGCAGTGCACAAGTGTTCCTTTTTCTCCACATCCTCTCCAGCACTTGTCGTTTGTTGATTTGTTGATGATAGCCATTCTGACAGGTGTGAGATGGTACCTTATTGTTGTTTTGATTTGCATCTCTCGGATGATTAGCGACTTTGAGCATGTTTTCATATGTCTCTTGGCCGTCTGGATGTCCTCTTTTGAAAGGTGTCTATTTAGATCCTTTGCCCATTTTTTGATTGGATTGTTTATCTACTTTTTGTTAAGTTGTATGAGTTCCCTATAAATTTTGGAGATTAGGCCCTTATCAGATATGACGTTGGCAAATATGTTTTCCCACTCAGCGGGTTTTCTTGTTGTTTTGTTGATGGTTTTTTGCTGTGCAGAAGCTTTATATTTTGATGTAGTCCCATTTGTTCATTTTCTCTTTAGTTTCAAGTGCCCTAGGAGCTGTATCAGTGGAGAAATTGCTTTGGCATATGTCTGAGATTTTGTTACCTTTCGATTCTTCTAGAATTTTTATGGTTTCCTGTCGTACATTTAAGTCCTTTATCCATTTTGAGTTTATTTTTGTGTATGGTGTAAGTTGGTGGTCTAGTTTCATTTTCTTTCATATATCTGTCCAATTTTCCCAACACCATTTATTGAAGAGACTATCTTGGCTCCATTGTATGTTTTTGCCTCCTTTGTCAAATATTAATTGAGCATATTGGTTCGGGCTAATTTCTGGACTCTATTCTATTCCACTGATCTATGTCTGTTCTTGTGCCAGTACCAGGAAGTTTTGAGGACATTGGCTTTGTAATACAGCTTGATATCTGGCATTGAGATCCCACCTACTTTGTTCTTTCTCAGGATCGCTGCAGCTATTCGGGGTCAGATATTTGAAGTGGTCCATTAGTATTTTAATGGGAAGTACGTTGAATTTAAAGATTGCTTTGGGTAGTATGGACATTTTAATGATGTTGATTCTACCAATCCAAGAACATGGTATGTTCTTCCATCTCTTTATGTCTTCCTCTATCTATTTTTTCATTGTCCTGTAGTTTTCTGAGTAAAGGTCTTTTACCTCTTTAGTTAAGTTTATTCCTAGGTATATTAATTTTTTTGGTGGGATGGTAAATGGGATTGTTTTTATAATCTCTCTTTCTGCAAGTTCACTATTGGTGTATAGAAATGCCTCAGATTTCTTGGGGTTAATTTTGTATCCTGCTACATTGCCAAATTCATGTATTAAGTCTAGTAGTTTTTTGATGGAGTCTCTAGGGTTTTGTATGTATAATATCATGTCGTCTGCAAATAAAGACAGTTTTACTTCCTCTTTTCCAATTTGGATGCCTTTTATTTCTTCTTCTTGTCTAATTGCAATGGCTAATACTTCCAGGACTATGTTGAACAGGAGTGGTGAGAGTGGGCATCCCTGTCTTGTTCCTGTTCTTAGGGGAAATGGTGTTAGTCTTTGTCCATTGAGTATGATGTTGGCTGTGGGCCTGTCATATATGGCTTTTATTATGTTGAGGTATGATCCTTCTATTCCCACCTTGCTGAGAGTTTTTAACAAAAATGAGTGTTGGATTTTGTCGAATGCTTTTTCTGAATCAATTGATATGACCATGTGGTTTTTTTCTTTCAATTTGTTTATGTGATGTATTATGTTTATTGATTTACGGATGTTGTACCATCCTTGCATCCCTGGGATAAATCCTACTTGGTCATGGTGTATGATCCTCCTGATGTACTATTGGATCTGATTTGCTAAGATTTTGTTGAGGATTTTGGCATCTATGTTCATGAGGGATATTGTCCTGTAATTCTCTTTACTTGTGTTGTCTTTACCTGGTTTTGGTATTAGGGTGATGCTGGCTTCATAGAATGAGCTTGGAAGTGTTCCTTCCTCTTGAATTTTTTGTCGTAGTCTGTGGAGGATAGGTTTTAGTTCTTCCTTGAAAGTTTGGTAAAACTCCCCTGAGAAGCCATCTGGTCCTGGGCTTTTGTTTGCTGGGACCTTTTTGATGACTGCTTCAATTTCTTCCAAAGTTATTGGCCTATTGAGATTTTTAGATTCTTCCTGATTGAGTTTTGGAATGTTGTATTTTTCTAGGAATTTGTCCATTTCCTCCAGGTTGTCTAGTTTGTTGGAGTAGAGTTGTTCGTAGTATTGTTTAACAATCATTTGTATTTCTGTGGGGTCTGTTGTTAATTCGCCTCTATCATTTCTGATTTGGTTTATTTGGGACCTCTCTCTTTGCTTCTTGGTGAGCCTGGCTAGGGGTTTGTCAATCTTGTTTATCCTTTCAAAGAACCAGCTCTTGGTTTCATTGATTTTCTGTATTGTTTTTTTGGTCTCTATGTCATTGATTTCTGCTCTAATCTTTATTATCTCCTTCCTTCTGCTCACTCTGGGGTTTTCTTGTTGCTCTCTTTCTAATTCTTTGAGTTGTAGAGTTAGATGATTTACTACCATTCTTTCTTGTTTTTTTGACATAGGCCTGTAGAGCTATAAACTTCCCTTTCAGGACTGCTTTCATTGTGTCCCATAGGTTTTGGATTGTTGTGTTTTCATTGTCATTAGTGTCCAGGATGTTTTTAATTTCTTCTTTGATGTCATTGGTAACCCAATCAATATTTAATAACATGCTATTCAGCTTCCAAGTGTTTGAGTATTTTGGGTTGTTTTTATTGTAGTTTATTTCTAACATTATGCCATCGTGGTCTGAGAAGAAGCTTTTTGTGATTTCAATCTTCTTGAATTTGTGGAGACTTTGCTTGTGACCCAACATGTGGTCTATTTTTGAATATGTCCCATGAGCACCTGAGAGGAATGTATACTCCATGGCTTTGGGGTGAAGTGTTCTGAAGATGTCAATTAAGTCCATCTGATCTAGTGAGTCATTTAGGATTGCTGTTTCTTTGCTGATTGTTTGTCTAGCGGACTTATCCAGTGATGTCAGTGGTGTATTAAAGTCCCCTATTATGATTGTATTGTTGTTGATCTCTCCTTTATATCTCCCAGGAGTTTTTTTATGAATTTGGGTGCTCCTGCATTGGTTGCATATATGTTTACCAGGGTTATATCTTCTTGTTCTATTGATCCCTTTAGTATTATGAAGTGGCCTTCCTTATCTTTTGTTATGGCCTTCACTTTGAGATGTATTTTGTCCGATATAAGTATTGCTACCCCAGCCTTCTTTTCCTTTCCATTTGCGTGAAAGATATTTTTCCATCCCTTCACTTTCAGTCTTTGTGAGTCCCTTCTAATGAATTGGGTCTCTTGTAGACAGCAGATGTATCGGTCATGTTTTATATCCATTCAGCCACTCGATATCTTTTGGTTGGAGCATTTAGTCCATTTACATTTAAAGTTATTATTGAAAGGTACTTGTTTGTAGCCATTTCTTTTTTTTGTGTGTGGCTGTTTTCTTTCTGAACTTGTTATTTCTTCATTTTACACCAGTCCCTTTAGCATTTCTTGCATGGCTGGCTTGGTGGTGATAAACTCCCTTAGCCTTTTTTTGTCTGTGAAGCTTCTTATTTCCCCTTCAATTTTGAATGATAGCCTTGCTGGATAGAGTATTCTTGGATTCAGTCCTTTGCTTTGCAGCACTTTGTAGATTTCCGACCATTCTTTTCTGGCCTGATGTATTTCTGTTGAGAAATCGTTTGATAATCTAATGGGAGATCCCTTGTATGTAACTTTCTGTCTCTGTCTTGCAGCCTGTAAGATTCTCTCTTTGTCCTGAACATTTTCCATGGTAATTATGATGTGTCTTGGTGTCAGTCTTTTCGGGTTCACCTTGTTTGGGATTCTCAGGGCTTGTGTGACTTTTTTCTTCCCCACCTCAGGGAAGTTTTCTGATATTATTTCTTCGAATAGGTTTTCTAATCCATGTTCATCTTTCTGTTGTTCTGGCACCCCTATTATTCGTATGTTGTTTTGTTTCATGTTGTCCCAAAGCTCCCTTAGGCCCTCCTCCTGTCTTTTAATTTTTTTCTCCAATTGCAGTACAGTTTGAGTGTGTTTTGCTTCCTTGTATCCTAATTCACTAATTCGGTCCTCCGCTTCTCCTAGTCTACTGTTGATACTTTCAATGGTGTTTTTTATTGCAGCTATGTCGCTCTTCATTTCTTCTTGGGACTTACTTAAGTTGTTGATTTTTTCATCTGTTTCTTGTAGCTTCTTGCGAATGGTATTGATTTTTTCCTCCATCTGGTGCATGTACTCTAGGACCCTTATTCTGAATTCTTTTTCCATCATGTTGCATGCCTCTGTCTCACTTAGCTGCTTTTCTGGCAAGTCCTCCTTTTCTTTCCTTTGGGGGTTTCTTTGTCTACCCATGTTTGATCTCACTGACATATCTAGTTTTTGAGCCATTCAGTGGCTGCTCCCTGGGTGGCAGTGGCTGCTCCCTGGGTGGCAGTGGCTCCTCGGGCTGTGGTTGCTCCTTGGGCAGTTGTGGTAGCAGCGGCTCCTCCGTTGATAGCAGGGCCTCTGGTGGGTGCTGTTCACATCTGTGGCGGCTCTTCTGGCTGGTGGAGGGAGGCTTCACACACAGTAACTGTTCCCCAGACAGAGCGTGTGGTGATCAGTAGGCCGCTGTTGGAAAGCACATTTCTTGTTGCTCTTTTTAATTCTTTAAGTTGCAAGATTAGAGAATTTGTTATCTTTTTTTTTTTTTTTTTTTTTTTTGAGGTAATCCTGTAGAGTTATGAACTTCCCTCCCAGGACTGCTTTTTTTGTGTTCCTTAGATTTTGGATTGTTGTGTTTTCATTGTCATTTGTTTCCAGGATGCTTTTTATTTCTATATTGATCTCTCTTTGGTAACCCAGTCATTGTTTAATAGCATGCTATTTAGACTTCTGGTGTTTTATTTTTTTATTGTATTTGATTTCTAATTTTATGCTATTGTGATCTGTGAAGATGCTTGATGTGATTTTTATATTCTTGAATTTGAAGATACTTTTTCTGTTTCCTAATATGTGGTCTATCTTTTAAAATGTCCCGTGGGCACTTGAGAAGAATGTATATTCTATAGTTTTGGGGTGAAATGTTCTGAATATGTCAATTAAGTCCATCTGATCTAAGTGAGTCTTTTTGGATTGCTGTTTCTTTGCTGATTTTTTGTTTAGAGGATTTATCCAGTGGTGTCAGTCGGGTATTAAAGTCCCCTACTGAATGTATTGCTGTTGATCTCTCTCTTGATATCTTCCAGAAGTTGTTTTATGTATAGGGGTGCTCCTGTATTGGGTGCATATATGTTTACCATAGTTATATCCTCTTGTTGAATTGATCCCTTTAGTATTATGAAGTGGCCCTCCTTACTTCTTGCTATGGCCTTTACTTTGAGGTCTATTTTGTCAGATATAAGTATTGCAACCCCAGCTTTTTTCTCATTTTCATTTGCTTGATAGATATTTTTCCATCCCTTCACTATCAATCTGTATTAATTCTTTATTCTGAGGTGAGTCTCTTGCAGACAGAAAATACATGGATCAATTTTGCTTATCCATTCAGCTATCCTATGTCTTTTGATGGGAGCATTTAATCCATTTACATTTAATGCTATTATTGATAAGTACTTGTTTGTTGCCATTTTTATGCTTTATGTTTGTATTCCTTCTTGCCTTTATGTTTCTTCTTTTTACAGAAATAAGTCCCTTTAGCATTTCTTGCATTGCTGGCTTGATGGTAATAAACTCCCTTAGCCCTCTTTTGTCTGTGAAGCTTCTGATTCCACCTCCAATTTTGAATGATAGCTTTGGTGGGCATAGTATTCTTGGATTCAGTCCCATCACTTTGTATATTTCATTCAATTCCCTTCTGGCCTGGTGTGTTTCTGTTGAGAAATCAGTTGATATTCTAATGGGAGATCCCTTGTAGGTAACTTTCTGTCTCTCTCTGGAAGCCTTTAAGATTCTTACTTTGTCATTGATGTTTGCCAATTCAATTATGATGTGTCTTGATATTGGTATTTTTGGGTTCATCTTGTTTGGGACTCTATGTTATTCTTGGACTCGCTTGGCTTTTTTCTTGCTAACATCAGGGAAGTTTTTTGTCATTAGTTCTTCAAACAGATTTTCTATTGCTTGCTCTGCTTCCTCTCCTGTTGTGGAGATGATTTTTTGTTTTATGTTGTCCCAAAGCTTCCTTAGGCTCTCTCCTGTTTTTCAAGTTTTCTTTTCAGTTGCCGCTGTGTTTGTGTGTTTTTTTCCTACCTTTTCTTCTAATTCGCTGATGTTGTCCTCAGCCTTTTCTAGTCTACTTTTTAATCCTTCCATTGTGTTCTTTATTGCAGCTATGTCATTCTTCATTTCCTCTTGGTTCCTTGTCATGTTGGTGACATTCTCATTCGGCTCCTTGTAATTCTCATTGAGTTGTGTGTATTTGTCATCCAGACGTTTGGGCATCCTTATAATCATTTCTCTGAATTCTTTCATGACATTTTCTTGCCTCAATTTCTTTTAATCCCCTTAATGATGATTTCTCTTTTTCTTTCCTTTTTGGATTTTTTTTTTTGTTTCTCCATTTTTTTTTGCTGTAACGTTTTAATTGTTTCTGTATCTTAGATCTAACTGCTTTGCTATCCAGGTTCTTTTGGGGTGGGGTGGGGGATACTGATGCAGTCTCTCAGTTTTCCTGGGTTTGGTGATCTAGCCAAACTCTCTTTACTTGAGCTATTTGGGTTCTCTTGATGGAGTTGGATCTTGAATGTTAGTTTCTTATTCGTGGATGAAATCTCATCAAGGGTTGGCATGTGACTCACACCTGGCTTTGTTGTGCAAGCTGTTTTGGATGTGATTGTGTTTCTGGCTCTTGTGGAAAAGGTTGTCTGAGGTCTTACTGGTATGTGCTCACTGTGTGTTCCCAGAGTCCATGGCCTGGGAGTATAAAGTCTCGGGGCCTGAGGCTCAGGTACTGTGACTTTGGCTGATGTGGTGTGACTCTTGCTGGAATAGCATCACTCTGCAACTCACTACGAGTGTTCTGGAGCCTGTGACAGTGGGGGGCAGTGTCTCTTTGTGATTGAGGCAGTGGGACTCTAGCCAAAGTGATTTCCATTTTCTGAATCATGAGGGAGTACAGGATTTGGCAGCTGGGGATGTGGGAATCTTGGAGACTGTGGCTGAAACAATGTGACCTTGTCCAGGGAGGCAAGTCCTCAGTAACTCACCAAGATGTCCAAAAGTAAGTAGCCAGGAGCAGGATGTCATGGATCCTGCTGAGGGAGCTGTGCGTCCTTGGTTGTAGAGGAACACACCCAGTAGCAGCTCACAGAGGGGCCCAGGAGCTGTCTGTAAGGGGTGTGTGCTCATGGGGCCCACACATTGAATAGGAGTGATTGTGGTGTGCCCCTGGCCCCATGGAGGGAGAAGTCCCAGTTTCTGCTTCGGGGTATATGTGCCCTTGGTTGGATATGCATGCTCAGCAGCTGCTTACAGAGGTGCCCAGGAGCTGTCTGCCTGGGTACTGAGCTTAGGGGATCCATGTGCTAGAGCGGTGCTACCATGTGGCCTGGATACCAGTATCCAGGGTTGTGCCATGCAGTGGCTCAGTGAAGCACCCAGGGGCCGCCTGCCAGGGCAGTGGGCTCTGGGGACTTGTGCGCTGGATCAGTTTGACTGCAGTGACCAGAGGTTGGCAGCTAAGGAAGGAGAAGTCCGAGTTTCTGCTGTCAGGGTCTTGCAACATGGTTGGATATGAGTGCACCTAGTGGCAGCTCACAGTGGCACCTGGGAGTTACCTGTGGGTAGGCAGCCAGGAAGAGGGAAGTCCGAGTTTCTACTGCGGGGGCCATGCATTCTTGTTTGGATATGGGTGTGCCTAGTGAGAGCTCAAGGAGGCACCCAGCAGCTGCCTATAGGGGCAGCGTGCTCAGTAGGCCTTCATGTAGGAAACACACAACTGTAGTGTCCAGAGGTCAGCATCAGGGGAGGGGGAAGTCCCAATTTTTGCTGCCTTGTTCCCTTGGTTGAATTTGCACATGCCAAGCAGGCACTCACAAAGGCACCGAAGTGCTGCCTTTGGGGTGGTGGGTTTAGGCGGCCTGCATGCTGGAAAGGTGCTACTGTGGTGTCCAAAAGTCAGCAGCTGTGGAGTAGGAAGACTCCGTTTTTGCTGCTGGGGCCTTGCACCCTTGGTTGAATTCACATACATCCAGCTGTGGCTCACAAGGCAGCCGGGGGCCATTTGCTAGGGGGGTGCACTCAGAGGGGCCCTTGCGCTGAAGCCATGTGACCAAGGTGTCTGTGGGCAGGCAGCTGGGAGGGGGGGCAGTTAAAATTTCTACTGCTGGGACTGTGTACCCTTGTTTGGATATGAACACACCCAGCAGAGGCTCATGAGGCATCCAGGAGCTGCCTTTGGGGTGGTGGGCCCAGTATGGTGAGTATGGTCTGCCAGCCCCTGCACCTCCTGCCAGATTTAACTGTTCCTCACTCACTCACACATACCACACACATCCACACACTCTCCTTTCACCCCCACACTCACTCACAACCTCTCCCGCACTTCTGTCCTGCTAGCCTCCATCTTCCCTCCCCCTTTTACATATTTTTAAGAAATGCCTTTTAAGTCAAGTGCAAATAGTAAAAAACTTCGAGGCAGACAAATAACAGTAGAGTAAATAGATTTGAGGGATACTTAAGAGACATAAATGACAAAGACTTGTCAACTAATACTTTGAAGTGGATGAGAGGGAGTGGAGAAGCATGACCTCTAGTCCTTGGGCTTGAGTAATTTTGTTGTTGTTGAAAGTATAATATATGTCTCCTTTCCCCCCATTGACCTCTCCCCACCCACTGCCGACCACCAGCATAGGCCCTCAACCTCTACTGTCTGTGTCCATTGGTTATGCTTATATGCATGCATATAAGGCCTTTGGTTGAACTCTTACCCCAAACTTCTACCCTTGCCTGCACTCCCTCTGAGGTTTGACTGTCTGTTTGATGCTTCTATATCTCTGGATCTATTTTTGTTAATCAATTTATGTTGTTCATTATATTTCACAAATGAATGAGATCATGTGATCTTTATCTTTCTCCTACTGGCTTATTTCACTTAGCATAATGCTCTCCAGGTTCATCCATCCTGTTGTGAATGGTAAGAGTTCTTTCTTTTCTTACAGCAGCATAGTATTCCATTGTGTAGATGCACCATAGTTATTTAATCCACTCATCTGCTGATGGGCACTTAGGCAGATTCCAAATCTTAGCTATTGTAAATTGTGTGGCTATGACCTTAGGGGTGCATATATTCTTTCTGATTGATATTTCTGATTTCTTAGGATGTATTTCTAGAAGTGGAATTACTGGGTCAAATGAAAGTTCCATTTTTAACATTTGAGGAAACTCCATACTGTTTTCCACAGTGGCTGCACCAGTCTGCATTCCCACCAGCAGTGTACCAGGGTTTCTTTTTCTCTGCATCCTCACCAGCACTTGTCATTTGTTGATTTTATTGATGATAGCCTTTCTGACAGGTATGAGATGGTATCTCATTGTGGATTTGATTTGCATCTCTTCAATGATTAGTGACTTTGAACATTTTTTCATATACCTCGTGGACTTCTGTATGTCCCTGTTGGAAAATTGTGTATTTAGGTCCTTTGCCAATTTTTTAAAATTGGATTGTTCATATTCCTTTTGTTAAGTTGAATGAGTTCCCTATAAATGTTGGAGATTAAACCCTTATTGGTGATAACATTGGCAAATATGTTCTCCCATGCAGTGGGCTCTCTTGTTGTTTTGTTGATGGTTTTTTTCCTTTTCTTTTCTTTTCTTTCTTTTTTTTTTTTTAGTGTGCAGAAACTTTTTATTTTGATGTACTCCCATTACTTTATTTTCTCATTAGTTTACATTTTCCTAGGAGATGTATCGATAAAGATATTGCTATGACATATGCTATGTCATCTGATATTTTGCTGCTTATGGATTCTTCTAAGATTTTTATGGTTTCCCGTCTTAAGTTTAAGTCCTTTATCTATTTTGAGTTTATTTTTGTGTATGGTGTAAGTTGGTGGTCTAGTTTCATTTTTTTGCCTGTATCCGTCCAATTTCCCCAACACCATATATTGAAGAGACTGTCTTGACTCCATTGTATGCTCTTGCCTCCTTTGTCAATATTAATTTGTGTCTATTTCTGGGTTCTCTGTTCCATTAGTCTACATGTCTGTTCTTCTGCTAGTACCAGGGTGTCTTGAGAACAGTGGCTTTATAAGATAGCTTGATATCTGGTATTGTGATCCCTCTAAAATTGTTCTTCTTTCCCAGAATTGCTATGGCTATTCGGGGGTCTTTTTTATTCCATATTAATTTTTGCAGAGTTTGGTCTAGTTGTGTGAAAAGTGCTGTTGATATTTTAATGGGGATTACATAGAATCTATAGATCATTTTGGGTAGTATGGATATTTTAATGATGTTGATTCTACCAATCCATAAACATGGTATATTCTTCCATTTGTTTATATCTTTATCCCTTTTTCAACATTCTGTAGTTTTCTGAGTACAGGTTTTATTTATTTATTTATTTATTTATTTATTTATTTACATCTTTAGTTCAGGTTATTCCTAAGTATCTTAAATTGTTTGTTGCAATGGTAAATGGGATTTTTTAAAATTTCTCTTTCTGTGAGTTCATTATTGGTTTATAAAAATGTCATATATTCCTGGGAGTTAATTTTGTATTCTGCTATGCTTCAGAATTCAATTATTAAATATAGTAGTTTTTTGATGGAGTCTTTCGGGTTTTCTATGAACAATATCATGTCATCTGTGAATAATGACAGTTTTATTTCTTCTTTTCCAATTTGGATACCTTTCATTTCTTCTTCTTGTCTGAGCACTATAGTTAGTACTTACAAAACTCTGTCGAACAGGGGTGGTGAAAAGGAGGCATGCCTGTCTTGGTCTTTTTCTTAGAAGAAGTGGTTTTGGTATTTGCCCATTGAGTATGATGTTGGCTATAGGTTTGCCATCTAAGGCTTTTATTACATTGAGGTATGATGCTTATTTTTCCACTTTGCTGAGTTTTTTTTATCAAAAAGGTTGTTGGACTTTGTGAAATGCTTTTTCTGCATCTATTAATATGACCATGGTTTTTTTCTTTCAATTTGTTTATGTGATGTATCGCATTTATTGATTTGTGGATATTGAACCAGCCTTGCATCCCCTGAATAAATCCCACTAGGTCATGTGTATGATCTTTTTAATGTATTGCTGAATGTGATTTTGTAATATTTTGTTGAAGATTTTAGCATCTATATTCATCATGGATATTGGCCTGTAATTCTTTTTCTTTGTAGTGTCCTTATCTGATTTTGGAATTACAGTAATGCTTGCTTCATCAAAAGAGCTTGTAAGTGTTCCTTCCTCTTGAATTTTTTGAAATAGTATGAGGCAGATTGGTATTAATTCTTTGAATGTTTTGTAAAACTTCCCTGTGAAGCCGTCCAGATCAGGGCTTTTTTTGGCTGGATTTTTTTTTTTAAATACTGCTTCAGTTTCATCTGTAGTTATCAGCCTATTCAGATTTTTTTATTCTTCCTGATTGTTCATTTCATCAAGGTTAGCCAGCATATATATATCTACACTAATAAAAGAGAAACATGGTAATTGGCGTACGACCGCTACCCTTCCCATTGGCTAATTAGCGAGATATGCAAATTAACCACCAGCCAATATGGCGGCTAATTTGCATACTGCAGGCAGGCGACAGTGCCAACCGCCAGCTCCCTTCCATCCAAGGCTGGCGGCAGAGGTCCCTGCCCTCATCCGGGCCTCCCGCAGGGGACCCAGGGCTGGCGGGTGGGACCGAGGTGTTCGGCACCCGATTCCGCCCACATCCGGGCCTCCCGCGGGGAACCCGGGGCTGGCGGGTGGGACCCTGGCAATAGGGCACCCGCCCTGCCCTCATCCGGGCCTCCCTTGGGGGACCCAGGGCTGGCGGGTGGGTCCGAGGTGTTTGGCACCCGATCCGCCCTCATCCGGGCCTCCCGCGGGGGACCCAGGGCTGGCAGGTGGGACTGCGGTGTTTGGCACCTGCTCCGCCCTCATCTGGGCCTCCCGCCGGGTCCTGGGGTTGGCAGTGGGGCCGCAGCTATTGGGTATCCACCCGGGTATCCGCTGTGCTACGGGCCGGGTGGCAGCAGTGATCTGCCCGCTGGCGCATCCCATGTGCTACCCAACTCGGGCGGGCAGGTCACGGGCATGCCTGGCAGCCTCAGTCAGTGCCTCAAGCCCCAGCAGCAGCAGCAGCAGCAGCAGCGGCAGTGGCAATAGCCCTGGCGGCAGTGCCCCCGACCTGCCCGCCCAGGTTTGAGCGGCCCCAAGCGGGCAGTGCTTTCCATCAGCCGATGGTTGGCGAATACGCATGCAGGTGAAATCACCAGCGCCTTCTTTCCCACAGGCCTGAGCCCCTCAGGCCTGTGGGAAAGCAGGCGCCCTGAGCTGGTGATCCCAAAGGCCTGATAGCCGGGCAGTGGAGGCCGTGTTGGGACTGGGGAGTGGTGAGCAGGCAGAACATGGCCCTGATTGGGCCAGTGGCTATGACGCCCACTGTAGCCAGCACACCGCCTGATCAGGGGGCTAGCAGCCAACCTCGCAGCCCCTCCCCCCTGCAGGCCTTCCCTTGATCAGACTCTCCCATCCACATGAAGAGCAGGGTGCTCAGAGCCTGGACCCTTCCTGGCAGCCCCGAGTCCCTGGGGTTAAGAATTCTGATGGCCCTGCCCAGAGAGTAGAGGTGCCTGAGGGGCAGGGACAGGGACCACAGGCCTCCAGGGAGCACCCCAGAGTTGGCAATGAGAGGAGAGGGCCTGTGAAGGGGGAGAAGGTGAAGCCAGTGGACATCAGCCCAGAATCCAGCCCTTCCCCTCCTGAGGCAGCAGGACCTAAACCCCAAACCCCAGCCAAAATTGGAAGAGCCTGAGGGAGCTTCAGGAAACTCTACGAAAAGCTGCACATTGAGAATGAGAGATTTCGTGAGGCCCTGACCCAGACCATGCTGTGGCTGGAGCAGCTCAAGGTGGAGCTGGAGCACGCCATGCAGAACCAAGAGCACTTTGCAGAGAGGCCGGCCATCCTGGAGCCGGCGAGATTTGAGTGCAGGGCTGTGGAGTGCAAGGCCGCTGAGCTGGAAGAGGAGCTGAAGGGCCTGTCCAATCTCCGAGCTGACAACCAGCGTCTCAAGGATGAGAATGTGGCCCTGATTTGAGTCATCAGCAAACTGTCTAAGTGACCCCGGAGGACTTGCTCCTGCACCCGCATTTATACAGCTGCTTTTGCCACATGCACCCCTTCCCTGTGTGAACATGAGTGATAGGGCTGTCGAGGAGTCTCTGAGAAGCCATAACCTTCCTTGAGATCTCCAGGTTAGGAGGGGAGGACAGAGCCCCCAGGAGCCAAGGGGGCCATCGGAGGCCAGGTAGGGGGACCAAGGCTGCAGGCAGGACCAGAAAGGAACTGGGGACCAGGAAGTGCCAAGACCAGTAGCCAGGACCAGAGTGGTCACCCAGAGGTCCCCTCTCACGTGTGCTGCCACCAGTCACCCCTCCAGGCCCTGAGCAGGGATCCTAGAATGTGCCAAGCATCCCGCCAGCCTGGGCTAGGTGAGCCTGTATATAGGATCTGTGTGCAATAGGGAGGGATGTCTTCTATTTTCTGCTGCCCCCAACCCATCGCTCTCCTGGGCAGGGGGAGAAGGTCTTTTTCAGACATAGCATAGGCACCACAAATTAAAATTGTGGAGTTGCCAAAAAAAAAAAGAAGAGCAGGCCGGCTGGCCAAATACCCCCTCTCTTCCACCCCCCCCCCCCCCCCGCCAGCCACATCCTTGACCAACCTGCCCCACCACAATAGGCCCACAGCCCCTCCCCGTGGCTATCTGCCCCTGATTGCACCCCCCCACCCCAAGAGGGGGCAGGGCTGGGCAGCCAATGTCCTGCAGCCCCTCCCCAGGTTGGCCCCACCCTTGATCCCCCCACTCCAATAGGGGGCAGGGCTGGCCAGCCAATCTCCTGCAGCCTCTCCCCTTGCCCAGCCCCACCCCAGATTGCCCCCCCCCCCCACCGCAATCAGGGGCAGGGCTGGCTGGCCAACCACCCATGGCTCTTCCCCCAGGCCACTGGCCCTGATCGCCACCCCCCAACCCATTTTGGGGGGGGTTGCCCAGCCCACCAACCACAGCCCCTCCCCATGGCCAGCCCCACCCCCAATCGGCCCCCCTAACCCCAATCAGCCTGTGGGGGCGGGAGTTGGGAGCAATCAGGCCGGTGGCAGGGGGTAGTTGGGGGCAAACAGGCTGGCAGGGGAGGCAGTTGGGGGTGATCAGGCCAGCAGTTGGGGGTGATCAGGCTGGCAAACAGAGTGGTTAGGGGCAATCAGGCAGGCACACAGGCAGGTAAGTGGTTAAGAGCCAGTGGTCCTGAGTTGCTAGAGGGATGTCCGACTGCTGGTAAAGGATCGGGCCTAAACAGGCAGTCTGACATCCCCCAAGGAGTCCCAGATTGGAGAGGGTGCAGGCCAGGCTGAGGGGCTCCCTCCCCCCAGTGCACAAATTTCGTGCACCGGGCCTCTAGTATATATATATATATATATATATATATATATATATATATATATACACACACACACATACACATACATACATTACAGCCCTTTGTATTTCAGTGGGGTCAGTTGTTACTGCACCTCTTTAATTTTTGATTTTGTTTATTTGAATTCTCTCTTTGTGTCCTGGGGAGCCTGGCTAGTGGTTCATCAATCTTGATTGTCCTTTTAAAGAACTAGCTATTGGTTCTATTGATCTTTTGTTTTGTTTTGGTTTCTATGTCATATATTTACCCTCTGATATTCATTATTTCCTTCCATCTACTTACTCTGGGCTTTTATTGGTGCACTCTTCCTAGTTCTTTAAGTTGTACGGTTAGACAGCTTATTACCAGTTTTTCTTGTTCTTTGAAATAGGCCTGTAGTGCTATGAACTTCTCTCTCAGAACTGCCTTCATTGTGTTCTATAGATTTTGGATTGTTGTATTTTCATTTTCGTTTGTTTCCAGAAAGTTTTATATTTCTTCTTTGATATTTTTGGTAATCCATTCATTGTTTAATAGCATGCTATTTATTTAGCCTCTGTGTGTATGATTAATTTTTATTGTTTTTATTGTAGTTGATTTCTCATTTTAATCCATTGTGACCTAAAAAACTGCTTGATATGATTTCAATCTTCTTGAATTTGTAGAGACTTTGCCTGTGTCCTAATATGTGGTCTATGTTTGAAAATGTCTCATGTGCACTTGAGAAGAATGCATAGTCTGTAGCTTTGGGGTGAAACATCTGAAGATATCAATTAATTCCTTCTTGACCTATTGAGTCATTTATGATCACTGTTTTTCTTCTGATTTTTTGTCTAGAGGATTCATTCAATGGGGTCAATGGGTTATTAACGTCTCCTACTATGATTGTGTAGCTATCAATCTCTCCATTGATATCTTCCAGAAGTTTGTTTTTTTTGTGTGTGTGTGTGTATTAAGTGTTAATGCATTGGATGCATATATATTTCCCAGAGTTATATCCTCTTGTTGTATCGATCCCTTTAATATTATGAAGTGACCTTCCTTATCTCTTGTTATGGCCTTCACCTTGAGGTCAATTTTGTCAAATATAAGTATTGCTACCCCACCTTTTCTTTCATTTCCACATGCCTGAAAATTTTATCCATCCCTTTACCTTCAGTGTGTGAGTCTTTGTTCTGAGGTGGATCTCTTGTAGATAGCTTATATATGGGTCATATTTTCTTATCCATTCAGCTACCCTATGTCTTCTGATTGGAGCATTTAATCCACTTACATTTAAGGTTATTATTGATAGGTACTTGTTTGCCGCCATTTTTATTCTATATTCCTGTATTTCTTCTCTTTCTATTTATTCTTTTTACAGCAGTACCTTTAGCATTTCACGCATTGCTGGGTTGGTGGTTATAAATTCCCTTAGCCTCTTTTGTCTGCGAAGCTCCTGACATTTTGAATGATAGCTTCAATTTTGAATGATAGCCTTGCTGGATAGGGTATTCTTGAATTCAGTCCCTTGTTTTGAGTTACTTTGTATACTTCATTCCATTCCTTTCTGGCCTGGTTTGTTTCTGTTGTGAAATCAGTTGATATTCTAATGGGGGATCCCTTGTAGTTAACTTTCTCTTTCTCTCTGGCAGTCTTTATGATTCTTACTTTGTTGATGACATTTGCCATTGTAATTACAACGTGTCTTGGTGTGGGCTTTTTGGGTTCATCTTGTTTGGGACTCTGTCCTTTTTGGTCTTGTGTGACTTTTTTCCTTCCAAGGTCAGGGAGTTTTTCTGTCATTTCTTCAAACAGGTTTTCTATTCTTGCTCAGCTTCCTCTCCTTCTGGCAATCCTATTATGCAGATGTTGTTTCATTTTGTGTTGTCCCAAAGCTCCCTTAGACTCTCCTGCTTTTTAAGTTGTTTTTTTCCAGTTCCTACTCTGCTTGGGTGTTTTTCTCCTTGTCTTCTGTCAGCTTCTTCTATCCTCCAGTTGAAATCTTCTATTGTGTTCTTTATTGTAATTTCTTCTTGATTTTTACACATGTTGGTCAATTTCTCCTCCAGTATTTTGAACATCCGTATAACCATTACTCTGAATTCTTTGACAAATTGCTTGACTCTGTTTCATTTATTTCCTCTTCTGGCAACTCTTTATTTTCTTTCCTTTGGGGATTGTTTTTTTTTTTCCTCCCCATTTTTGCTGTTGCTTTGTATTTGTTTCTATGTAATGTGAGTTGCTGTCACTTTCTGGCCCTGGGTCCCTGCTTGAGCTCCGAGAAGTTTAAGCCCCTAGAGTTCCAATTATCTAGGATTCCTTAGCACAGAGTCTGGGTCTTCCTAAAGTCTCATGTCTTTGTCTCTGCTCTGAGTTGAATTCCTTTCCCCTATGGTTCTGGTTCCTCAGTTTTCCAATGCAGTTGCTTTAGAGTCAGCAGGGGACATGTGCACATTTCTTCTGGTGTGTGACACCAGTGGGGTCCTGAAGTGCAGGATCCGGGCACATGGAATCCTGGTGTGTCTAGCTGGGTCCTGGTGTATGAGGTGCTGGTGTGCAGGGTGCTAGAATGCAGGGTGCTGGCATGGTGTTCAAGCGCTGGCTAGCAGAGTCCCTGAAGTGCCAGATCTGAGTGTGCAGCAACTGGGCACTCTGGGTCCACATGCACGGCATTCCTGAAGTGCTAGTTCTGGGTGTGGGGATCAGACACACAGTGTCCTGGTGAGCCGGGTCCTGGTATACGGGGTGATGGAGGGTGTGGTGTTGATTTCTGGGGTGCTGGAGCAGCGACTGGGCACTGGCACCTAGGGGTTCTTCAAGTCTTGGGTTCAGGTGTGCTTCCCTGAGTATGGGAACTGGTTGAGTGGGGAGGCACAATGCAGGAGGTGTCTCTGGCTTGTAGTCACTACTGGGAGCCAGCATTGAGGTTGGGTGCCTCTTACTGCAGAGGTGGCAGGTGAGCAGCTTACTGCGTGGGTGCCAAGTGGTGTCAAAGGGCAGTCTAGGTGTTGGTGTAGCTGTGCTCCTGGCCTCTGCTGCTTCCCCCTTCAAGATGGCATTGGCTCTGGGCCCAAGCCTCACTGGTTAGGGAGTGCCTGCCTAGGTAGCAGGGGCTCCACATCCAGAAGAGCCTCTCCACCAGTCCCCAAGATTTCTGTGAGATCTAACTGTCCCACACTCACCCCCTCCCTCTACTCACCACACATGTCCACACATGTCCCTCTCACTCCTTTACACACTCACACTCTCTCCCTCCCTGCTATCCTGCTGGCTGCCATGTTGGGATCCCCTGGCCTGAATAATTATATGACAGGATATGAAGCCTTGTAAGGGAATCAAGTTTGGAGTGAGGAGGTAGTAGTGGAGAAAAAAATAATACACTCCTCAACTGAGATGTGAGCTTTCAAAGTAATAATACAAAGTAGTAATTAACTATTTAGATCTTGAGGTCACAAAGTGGTTTGGGCTGGATATATATGCTTGGAGTCTCTGATGTATAGTATGGAGGCCCAAGGAATGACAACACTGATGGAGAAGAGAGAGGCAGCAAGAGAGCAAGATAGGAACAGAGGAAAAGAAAAGGAAAGAAGTTTTGGAGGAAAAAAAGATGGTGACCAGCAAGAAGGTAGGGAGGGATACTGTGTGAGAGAGTGAGGGAGCAATAGAGGAGTGTGTGGACATGGTGTGTGTGTGTGAGAGAGAGAGAGACAGAGAGAGAGAGAGAGAGAGAGAGAGAGAGAGAGAGAGAGTCAGATCCTGTGGGTCTTCCAGGGGGCTGCCTAACTGGGCAGTCTTGGGTGGCGAAAACTCGCTGCCACCACAAACAATCCAGGGAGGACACTGCTAGCACAGAAACCATGCCATCTTGAAGAACAGAGCTGCTTGAGACTAGGAACCTAGCCTTGCCACCACCCAATCTGGTCTCAGACGCAAACTGGGACCCTACAGCCACTAGGATAAAAGACCTGAGACCACAGCTGCAGACCCAGGGACACCAAGACTCCGGGCACCCCAACCGTGGATTTCTGTGAGTCACAGAGCCCATCCTCCTCCTTGCCAGCCCACTGTAGTGGCACAGGAACTGCTACCAGGGGTCCTCAAACTACGGCCCGTAGGCCACATGCAAATACAAATATTGTATTTGTTCCCGTTTTTTTTTGTTTTTTTTTTTTACTTCAAAATATGATATGTGCAGTGTGCATAGGAATTTGTTCATAGTTGTTTTTTTTTTTTAAACTATAGTCCGGCCTCCAATGGTCTGAGGGACAGTGAACTGGCCCTCTGTTTAAAAAGTTTGAGGACCCCTGTGCTAGACCCACACAGGGAGGCTGCGCAGAATTTGAGCCTGGGTGCACAGACACGGGGAGTTTGTTTTCCACAGCTCGTACTCCCGTGAACAGACTCCACACCCACACTGGGAGGCTGTGCTGGGTTTGAGCCTGGGTGCACAAACATGGGGAGTTTGTTTCCTGCAGTGCGCATTCCTGTGACCAGACCCCAGGCCCACACAGGGAGGCTGCACTAGGTTTGAGCCTGTGTGTGCAGACACAGGGAGTTTGTTTCCTGCAGCTTGCACTCCTGTGACCAGACCCCAGGCCCACTCAGGGAAGCTGTGCCACTGGACTTTGACTCTGGGTGAGGCCACACAGAAGTGTGTGTCCCGCAGTGCAGGAATGGACCTTCCGCTGACACAGGGAGGCTGTGCAACCCTGTTCCCCAAGCAGACCGGGGACCCTCATTCTCCACACAAGAGGCAGCACTGAGCACCAGTGACTTGACTCTGTTTCTCATTGCCTGCGCACGGGATTCTGAGTACATGCACACTAAGACCCAGTGACTCCAATACTCAGTGCATACGCACACAAGGACCTGATTCTCAGCGTGAGGCTGTGCCAAGTGACAGAGACTCAAATACTTGATTCTCAGCATGGGCACAGGAAGACACTGACTCCTAGCACACATTAGGAGACTCTGATTTTTGACACACAACAGCGGGGTCTCTTTTTCAGAACGGCACAGGCTGGGTCCCTGATTCTAGGTGAATGCACAAGGCTGCACTGAGTGCCTGTGACTCTGATCCTGGGTCAGCGTGACTCCCACAGACACAAGGCAGCCACACATCTTGGTGTCAGAGCTCTTCAATGACATTTAGGTGGCACGAAGCTCCCACAGCACACAGCCAGGGCCACCACAACTCGGTGATTGGTCTTTCTGGTGATAGTTAGAATGGAGAGACAATGAAACAATCCACAGAGAAAAGAAAAAGAGAAATCGCCCAGAGAGGAGATAAGAGAAACTGAGGCATGCAAAACATGACAGAAAAATAATTCAGAGTAATGGTCGTAGAGTTAATAAATGAAAAAAGACAAGAAAATCAACAATCTACGCAAAAATCAGGAAGAAATCAAAAGAGATATAGCTACAATCAAAAACTCCATGGAAGGTTTCAACAGTAGACTAGAATTAGCAGAGGACTGAATTAGTGAGTTAGAAGATAAGGTAGAGAAACAAGCCCTATCTGAACAGCAGATGGAGAAAAAAATTAAAGGCAGGAGGGAGCTTTGGGACAACTCGAAATGAAGTAACATATGTATAAAAGGGATGCCAAAAGGACAAGAAGAGCAGCAAGGTTTAGAGAATCTATTTGAGGAAATAATGACAGAAAACTTCCCTGACATGGGGAAGAAAAAAGTTACACAAGTACAGAGAGTCCCAAGCAAGATGAATCCCAAAAGACTCACACAAAGTCACATCATTATTACAATAGCAAATGTTAATGACAAAGAGAGAATCTTAAAGGCTGCAAGAGAGACAAAGAGTTACTTACAAAGGATTCCACATCAGATTATCAAATGTTTTCTCAACAGAAACACATCAAGCTAGAAGGTAATGGAATGAACTATACAAAGTGATGGAAAACAAAGGACTGAATCCAAGAATACACTATCCAGCAAGACTATCAATCAAAATTGAAGGGGAAATCAGTAGCTTCACAAATAAAGAAAGGCTAAGGGAGTTTATCACTCCCAAGCCAGTGCTGCTATAAATGCTAAAGGGAATGTGGTAAAAAGAAGAAATAGAAAGAGAGGAAGGAACATGGGCATAATGTACAGAATTGGCTACAAACAAGTACCTATCAATAATAACATTAAACATAAATGGATTAAATGCTCCAATCAAAAGACATCAAGTGACTGAATGGATAAGAAAACATGACCCATATATATGCTGTCTACAAGAGACCCACCTCAGAACAAGGGAATCGCACAGACTGAAAGTACAGGGATGGAAAAATATCTATCCGGCAAATGGAAATGAAAAAAAAAGTGGGGGTAGCAATACTTATATCTGACAAAATAGACCTCAAAGTGAAGACCATAAGAAGAGACAAGGAAGGTCACTTCATAATTCTAAAGGGATCAATACAAGAGGATATAACTATGGTAAATAGTTATGTGCCCAATGCAGGAGCACCCAAATACATAAAAATAACTACTAGAAGATATCAGGAAAGAGATTGACAGAAACACAATCATAGTAGGAGACTTTGATACCCTATTAACATCACTGGATAAATTCTCTAGACAAAAAATTAGCAAAGAAACGACTCACTAGATCAAATGGACTTAATCGACATCTACAGAACATTTCACCCTAAAACTAAAGAATATACATTCTTCTCAAGTGCACATGGGACAGTATGATAGACCACACACTGGGACACAGGCAAAGTCTCTCCAAATTCAAGAGGATTGAAATTATATCAAGCATCTTCTCAGATCACGATGGTCTAAAATTAGAAATAAACTACAGTCAAAACAATAATAAAAATTCAAACACTTAGAGGATGAATAACATACTATTAAACAATGAGTGGGTTACTAAAGAGATCAAAGAAGAATTAAAAAATCATTCTGAAAACAAACGACAATAAAAACACAACAATCCAAAAATCTTTGGGACACAGTGAAAGCAATCCTGAGCGGGAAGCTCATAGCATTACAGGCCTACCTCAGAAAACAAGAAAAACTGGTAATAAACAATCTAACACTGCAACTTGAAGAATTAGAAAGAGAGCAACAAGAAAAGCCCAGTGTGAGTAGAAGGAAGGAAATAATAAAGATCAGAGCAGAAATAAATGACATAGAGACCAAAAAAAAAAAAAAAAGTACAAAAGATCAATGAAACAAAGAGCTAGTTCTTTGAAAGGATAAACAAGATTGATGAACCTCTAGCCAGGCTCACCAAGAAGCAAAGAGAGAGGACCCAAATGAACAAAATCAGAAACAAAAGAGGAGAAATAACAACAAACCCCTCAGAAATATGAAGAATCATAAAAAAATACTATGAGCAACTCTACTCCAACAAACTGGTCAACCTAGAAGAAATGGACATATTCCTAGAAAAATACAAGCTCCCAAAACTCAACCAGGAGGAATGGAAAAATCTGAATAGTCCTATAACTATGGAGGAAATTGAAGCAGTATTAAAAAACTTCCAACTAACAAAAGCCTGGGACCAGATGACTTCACAGGGGAGTTTTATCAAACATTCAAACAAGAAAAAAAAACTATCTTCCTCAGACTATTCCAAAAAAATTCAAGAGGAAGGAACACTTCCAAGCTCTTTCTATGAAACCAGCATTACCCTAATCCCCAAACCAGATATAGACAATACAAAGAAAGGGAATTACAGGCCAATATCCCTCATGAGCATAGATGCCAACATTCTCAACAAAATTCTAGCAAATTGAATCCAGCATTACATTAGAAAGATAATACACCATAACCAAGTGGGATTTATTCTGGGGACTCAAGGATGGTACAATATCTGCAAATCAATAAATGTGATACACCATATAAACAAGCTGAGAGATAAAAACCATATAATCATATCCATTGATGCAGAAAAGCATTTGACAAAATCCAACACACTTTCTTGATAAAAACTCTCAGCAAGGTGGGAATAGAAGAATCATACCTCAACATAATAAAAGCCATATATGACAAACCCATAGCCAACATCATACTCAAAGGGCAAAAACTAAAACCATTTCCCCTAAGAACAGGAACAAGACAGGGATGCCCACTCTCACCACTCCTCTTCGACATAGTACTTGAAGTACTAGCCATTGTGATCAGACAAGAAGAAGAAATAAAAGGCATCCAAATTGGAAAAGAAGTAAAACTGTCCTTATTCGCAGATGACATGATATTGTACATAGAAAACCCCAAAGACTCCATAAAAAAAGCTACTAGACAAAATAAATGAATTCGGCAATGTAGCAGCACACAAAATTAACACCCAGAAGTCTATGGCTTTTCTATACCCCAATAATTAATTCACAGAAAGAGAAATTAAAAAAGCAATCCTATTTACCATTGCAAAAATAAAATTAAGATACCAAGAAATAATCTTAACCAAAGAGATAAAGGACCTGTACTCAGAAAATTTCAGGATGGCAAAAAAAGAGATAGAGGAAGACATGAACAAATGGAAGAATATACTATGTTCATGGAATGGTAGAATCAATATCATTAAAATGTCCATACTACCCAACGCAAACAATAAATTGAATGCAACCCCCCTTACAATACCAACAGCATCCCTCAAAGACCTACAACAAATTCTCCAAAAATTTATCTGGAATAAAAAAAGACCCCGAACAGCTGCAGCAATCATGAGAAAGAACAATGTGGGAGGGATCAAGCTATATCAAGCTATACTACAAAGTCATTGTTCTCAAAACTACCTGCTACTGGCACAAGAACAGACATATAGACCAGTAGAACAGAACAGAGAACCCAGAAATTGACACAAACCATTATGATCAATTAATATTTGACAAAGGAGGCAAGACCATACAATAGAGTCAAGACAGTCTCTTCAATAAATGGTGTTGGGAAAACTGGACAGATACTTGCAAAATATGAAACTAGATCACCAACATACACCATACACAAAAATAAACTCAAAATGGATAAAGGACTTAAACATAAGATGGGAAACCATAAAAATCTTAGAAGAAACCATAGGCAGTAAAATAGCGGACATTTGTCGTAGCATTATATTTAACAATACAGCTCCTAGGGCAATGGAAACTAAGGAGAAAATAAACAAATGGGACTACATCAATATTAAAAGCTTCTGCACATCAAAAGAAACCATCAACAAAACAACAAGAAAGCCCACTACATAGGAGAACATATTTGCCAATGTTATCAGCAATAAGGGTTTAATCTCCAACATTTACAGGGAACTCATACTACTTAACAAAAGGAAGATAAACAATCCAATAAAAAAATGGGCAAAGGACCTAAATAGACACTTTTCAAAAAAGGACATTCAGAAAGCTAAGATACATATGAAAACATACTCAAAGTCACAAATCAACTGAGAGATGCTAATCAAAACAATGAGGTACCACCTCACACCTGTCAGAATGGCTATCATCAACAAATCAACAAAGGACAAGTGCTGGAGAGGATGTGGAGAAAAAGTAACCCTCCTTCACTGCTGGTGGGAATGCAGAATGGTGCAGCCATTGTGGAAAACAATATGGCGTTTCCTCAAAAATTTAAAAATCAAACTTCCATTTGACCCAGTAATACCACCTCTAGGAATATATCCCAAGAAAACAGAAATTGATCATAAAGGATATATGCACCCCTCTATTCATAGCAGCACAATTTACAATAGCTAAGATTTGGGAACAGCCTAAAGGCCCATCAGCAGATGAGTGGATTAGAAAACTATGGTACATCTACACAATGGAATACTACACTGCTATAAAAAGAAGGAATTCTTACCATTTGCAACAGCATGGATGGAACTGGAGAGCATTATGTTAGGTGAAATAAGCCAGTCAGTGAAAGATAAATACCACATGATATCACTCTTTTATGGATAATAAGTAACATAAACTGATGAACAAAAATAGATACAGAGGCAGAGAAATATCGAACAGACTGTCAAACTACAGTGGGAAGGATGGGGAGGGTTGGGGAGGGGAGGTAAGAGATCAACTGAAGAACTTGTATGCATGCATATAAGCATAACGAATGGATGCAAGATACTAGGTGAGGGCATGTGCTGGGATGTAGAGGAAGCCGGGGGAAGGTCAATGGGGAATAAAAGGAGACATATGTACTACTATTTGTAATGCTTTAAACAATAAAATAAAATTTAAAAGAAAGGAGAGATACATAAAAAAAAGTTTTGGAGAAGGAAATGTTCAATTATAATAATACTCAGAAAGTTCAAATAAGAATTGAAAATATTCTTATTATTTAATACACAGTATTCTTCCAGTTATCCATGTAACCAATCACCCCCAAACTGCTAGTTTAATGCAATAACTTATTTTTATCTTTCATGGTTTGGGGATTGATTGGGCTCAGACTTTTTGTCAGTTGCTGAGGCTGAAATCATCTGAAGGCTTGATCAATCAGGACAGCAAAGATAGCTTACTCACCCACATGTTTGTGCCTCACTGCTTCTGCTCATGGTCTCTCTCCAACAGAGTAGTCTACACTCCTACATGGCAGCTGTAGTATAGTCAGAACAAGTATAGTGATTTTATTTATTTATTTGTTTAATCTATGCTGCTTCGCTTTTAATTCCTAACAGTAGAGTCTGATAAGAAAAATAGAGAATTCATTAAATAATTTTAAATTATTTATAAAAATTACTTTGCCCAACTTATAATTATTTCCCCCAAACAGTTTCAAATGTCTAACAGAATGAAAGAAAAAGCAGTTTGACATTGATTTTAATGAACATTTTAATGTTATGCATAACAGAACATTATGAATACAATGGAAACAGTTTTATCAATAAAAAATTTTTCAACACAAAGCGGGAGGTAATAATTTGATACCTGTATTATAACATTTATTTTTTTTAAATATTCTAAGTTTGAGGGTGAAACAATTTTGCATTCCAAACTCCGGAAGAGAAGGACAGATGAAACTGCCATACTAGTTAATGGCTGCACCTAAATATGATACCATATTACTTTTGATGTCATAGGGCTACCTAGATGCATGGGAATAGTGTGAAAAAATATATTTCTCTTGATGAGGGAGTAGCATGGTCTTGTTGCAGAAGCATGCTGTGATTAGAGATATTGTTGTGGCTATATTTTAAAGCACATTATTCTATGTTACTAACTACAGTTATTATTTATTGCATATCACATACACTGAGATGTAGTAAGAGCTGTTTATACATTATCTCCATAGCTTACTATAAAACTTTTAAGGTAGATACTATTATCCTCATATTACTAAGTGAGAAAACAAGCTCAATGTGGTTAAAAGACTGGTTAAGGTGTCATGGCTAAGAACATAACAAATGCCCACTTGTTATTTTTATATTTAGTAGACTACTGAACCCATGATTTTTCCTGTAATTATTTTAAAATGATAATTAGTAAGAAATGTTTATCCCATTGTCAGTGGAAAACATTTATGAGCGAGGAGGATAAAGTGAAGGAGGAAGGGAAGCGGGAGAAAGCTAGAATAAAGAAATAAAAGTTTTATGAAGAAGGCAACTTGCCAATTGTGTTTACTTCCATATCTGTAGGGCCTAGACTACTACTGCCCAACAACCATATGTTAAGTGATTTAAAAATGTATTTACCTATTTCCCATTTTCTGACAATTAAAATTAGCCTCCAAATAATATTTATATCAATGCATTGTACTTTTCCTTAAAATATTGCTTTATGAAAATATTTGTGATCATACTGTTAATAATTGCCAATATCAGCACCATCATTATCCCAATGTATGAAGTAGCTACCTTCATCATTATCATGCAGTTCTTATTCTCAAAATGCTAATTGTTTCAAAGAAAGCAGAAATATATAATGACATTTAGAATCCCCCTAAATATTCATGTCAATCTATAAGACAGAGGTTACAAACCAAAGGTAAAATTTATATGTAAAAAAGTAAAGAGTGTATCATAAAAGTTTTGTGTTTGAAAAGAAATTTAGGAAAAATCTTTTGGTTAGTATGAGAACATTTCATAGACTTTCACTGGTTCTTTGAATAAGGAAAACTTATTTGAAGAAGGAAGACACAGCAGATTATGCCCTGTGCTCCATTATTTCTGAGATTCCAGGAAGGCAAGAATGAAGAGAGAAGACCACAGATGCTAGAAACTTTTGGAAAACATTGAGCATTTGTGAACAAAACTTTTCTTACCTTCAGTACCAGCAGTTATGACATTTTGAATGTTGTTCTTTTTTTCCCCCAGCTTTTTCTCTAATTCTCTTCTGTGTGATTGTGTACTTCTGGGATTTGAGAATCACTCTGCAGATATCCTGCCTGGAACCTAAAGTCCTAGCTAAATGCAATGAAAAGTGTTTAGGGACTGATTTTAGGATCTCTGGTGATTTAGGGCCTATCAAATCTTCCATTGTTTCTAAGAGAACAAATGTTTTTAACAAGTACAGTGTAGCCATAAGAAAGGGCCTTAGATGAACACCTGTATGGTACTGCTCCACAATGATAGATATCTTTATCACTGATAATTTGTAAAATACCTTAAAGTTAGGAATGACAAGTCTAAATTTTTAAAATTGTGGAGATCAATGTAAAACCTATCATTTGGGTCCTAATAAAGTCATCAGTGAATTCTTATATTGGTGAGATCTGGTCAAATGAATCTAGTTAGCTTCAGTTTAAATATTAACTAACACCATAATAGTTTTAGTAAAAACACTAACAAAAACAGGAATAATTTGAAAGTTCTTTTCATTAGAAGTTAAAAATACATGTCTGGAATAAAGAAATAAATAAAATCACTACACTTGTTCTGATTATACTACAGCTGTGGTATTGCATTTAGTTCTGAACATCATATTGACAAGAAGAAGGCAACTGGTATAATACATTGCTGAAAATTATTTCAAATGATAAATATTACAAGTTACTGGGAAAAAGACAGGAAAGGAAATGTGCAAAGGAAAAGACATAATATCCAAATTTTCCAAGAGTTTTTGTGGGCAAACCAAGAATCAGCAATGTAGCTTAATTTATTTGTCTGCTATGAGGAACCCATAGTCATAATCCATTCATTCATTTATTCAACAGTTATTGAGTGCCACTATGCGCTAAGCAGTGTACTGGGTACTGCAGATATGGACATAAACAAAACACAAAAATTCCCATCTTCACTGAGTTCTCATTGCTTTTTTTGCTTCTTGAAATTTAAATCTTCAGAGTAGATTCCCATATTTAATTTTAAATTGAGCTAAAATACTTAGTACTATTTTAGTTATGACCAGCATTGGCTAAAAATTACACAGAATCTCTTTTCATGGATCTTTCGATTCCTGCTATACATATATTTCATCTGCTTTTAAAATTAAAGACAACATAAAACACGTGATTACATCATCTGGATAAGTGTTAACTTTACTCAACAAGAGCTAACAAAAATATTGAGTCTGTAGAGGTTCATCTGATATTGGACAACCCACCTTTCACAGACTTTGATTCCAACTTTCACATGTGCATTCACACCATGTGCTGTATGGGTCAGTGGACTGAAACCACATGGTGGGCAAGGTAGTTAATATTATCAAAGGAGCATCTGGAGGATGTTCAAGGTTAATGAGAATTCCATTCTTAAACATTTTATTGAATATTGAGAGTTCTTTCTAAAATTCTTAGATTCAGTAAAGTATCATTTTTATCAATATGAGCTTAAATTTTGCTTATTACGTGAACAGTTTCACTTTTCTCAAATAATATATCAAAAATAAATAAATAGTACTCCCCATTTTTTACTTTTTAATATATGAATGAGTATAGACTTACAAGCAACCATACACATCTTTGTAAATAACATAATACAAAAGAAAATTATGCAAATATGGTCTCAAAGGAGTTTTCCATAAAACATGGACATTTGGGTTATATTGCAGCATAATTACTTAAGTGAAGCACTTTTGAAATATTCTATTCTTTTTTTGAAGAAAATTTCTCCTGCCCAAAGTTGTTTTCTCCTGTTGTTTCATAAGAAAATTCACTAAATAGTCTGTTGCAGGTGAGAACACAGAGGCTAAGAAAGGGAAAGTGATTTCTCTAAAGTCACACAGCTGATAAGTGGATAAGTCAGGATTTAAAAATGTGATCTTCTGATTATATTGTCCAGGAATTTCATTTACTTTTTTATTATCCTCTGATTTCTGGCTTCCCTGGTTGTCCTGACCTAATTTGAGTTTTAAAAGGGTTTTTGTTGTTGTTTTGTTGTTGTTGTTTTTTTTTCTGTGCACCAACATTAAGTTAGATAACAAAGCTGTCAACATAGGAAACATTCAAACCTGTAGAGAATTCTTGTCAGTTTATTTGAGCCAAACTGATGACAATCGCCAGGAAGCAAAATCTCAACAAATTGAGATAATGCTCCAGAGAATGCCAGTTTTGCACCTTATTTTTTACATTACAATCAAAGGAGAAAGTGTAATGAGTTACATAAAATCTATTGATTGGTAGGTTAGGGAGGTGAGAGAAAGTAAAGTGGGGAAACCACTGGGATAAACACTTCTTTTACAAAGGTGGGTGCAGGATAATTAATGGTCAGCAATTAACTCAACAACTATGAGGGGACTTGTGGTCTCTGTACTTGTGGTGTGGTATCTGTACTTTGAGGTTTGGAAGAAGAAAATTACTTTCATATTCCAAAGATATGTTATCATATATGCAAAAAGACAATAGAAAGGCTCAGGTAAGGTAAATATTGACTTTTACTAGGGAAGATTTTAGCATAGAACATGACTATCTGCTATAAACTGCTTTTAGTTAAAAAGTTTTCATTTCATACCATCCTTTATGATTACTTTAGATCTATTGAGTTTGTAAGGCCATCATCATGCTTGCCACCACTGAACTTGTCAGGTTTAGTATGTGGCCCCTTTTTGTCCAAAACAGTAAGAGAAAATTTTCAGGAGTGGAAATCTACTCTTTAAAAAATGATTTTGTATTGGTTTTTAGAGAGATAAGAATGGAGAAGCAGAGAGAGAAAGAAGTATCACTGCTGATGGGAATGTAGACTAGTGCAGCCATGGTGGAAAACAGTATGGAGTTTTCTAAAAAAATTAAAAACGGAACTTCCATTTGACCCAGTGATCCCACTTCTAGGAATATATCCCAAGAAACCAGAAACACCAATCAGAAAGGATATATGCACCCCTATGTTCATAGCAGCACAGCTTACAATAGCTAAGATTTGGAAACAGCCTAAGTGCCCATCAGCAGATGAGTGGGTTAAAAAACTGTGGTACATCTACACAATGGAATACTATGCTGCCGTAAAAAAGAAGGAACTCTTGCCATTTGCAACAGCATGGATGGAATGGAGAGCATTATGCTAAGTGAAATATGCCGGTCAGAGAAAGATAAATACCACATGATCTCACTCATTTGTGGAATATAGAGAACAACATAGACTGATGAACAGGGACAGATCCAAAGACAGAGAAATGGCGATCGGACTATCAATCCCCAGAGGGAAAGTAAGGGAGGGTGGGGGTAAGGGGAAGAGATCAACCAAAGGACTTGTATGCATGCATATAAACCAAACCAATGTACATGGACAACAAGGGGATGAGAACATGGTGGGGGTGAGGTTGGGGGTTAATGGGGGATGAGGACACATATGTAATACCTTCACCAATAAAGAAATTAAAAAAACACACACTAAAACTGGAACTCCCATTTGACCCAGTGACCCCACTTCTAGGAATATATCCCAAGAAGCCAGAAACACCAATCAGAAAGGATATATGCACCCCTATGTTCATAGCAGCTCAATTGACCATAGCTAAGATTTGGAAACAGCCTAAGTGCCCATCAGCAGATGAGTGGGTTAAAAAACTGTGGTACATCTACACAATGGAATACTATGCTGCCGTAAAAAAGAAGGAACTCTTGCCATTTGCAACAGCATGGATGGAACTGGAGAGCATTATGCTAAGTGAAATAAGCCAGTCAGAGCAAGATAAATACCCCATGATCTCACTCATTTGTAGAATATAGAGAACAACATAGACTGATGAACAGGGACAGATCCAAAGACAGAGAAACAGCGATCGGACTATCAATCCCCAGAGGGAAAGTAAGGGAGGGTGGGGGTAAGGGGAAGAGATCAACTAAAGGACTTGTATGCATGCATATAAGCCAAACCAATGGACACGGACAACAGCGGGATGAGAGCATGAGTGAGGGGGGAGTTTGGTGGTTAATGCGGGGATGAGGACACATTTGCAATACCCTAGCCAATAAAGAAATTAAAGATAAAAAAAAGATCTTAGCTATTGTAAATAACACCACTATGAACATAGGGGTACATATGTTCTTTCTGATTGGTATTCCAGGCTTCTTACGATTTCTTCCTAGAAGTGGGATCACTGGGTCAAAAGGAAGTTCCATATTAAATTTTTTGAGGAGACTCCACACTGATTTCCATACTAGCTGTACCAGTCTGCATTCCCACACGCAGTGTAATAGAATTCCTTTTTCTCAAAATCCTTGCCAGCACTGGTAGTTTGTTGTTTCATTGATGGAAGCCATTCTGAAAGATGTGAGGGGTGTAACTCATTGTCATTTTAATTTGCATCTCTCTCATGATTAGTGACATTGTGCATTTTTCCATATATCTCTTGGCCATTTGTTTGTCTGCTTTGGACAAGTGTCTATTTAGGTCGTCTGCCCATTTTTTAAAATTTTATATTATTTTATTTTAAAAATCTTTATTGTTGAAAGTATTACATAAGTCCCCTTTATCTCCCACTGATGCCCCAACCCCCACCCCAGGCCTTCACCACCCTATTTTATGTGTCCATGGCTTATGCATAATTGCATATAAGTTCATTGGTTGATCTCTTCCAACCCATCCACCCTCCCCTGCCTTCCCTCTGAAATTTTACATTTTGTGTGATGATTCTATGTCTCTGGATCTATTTTTGTTCATTAGTTTATGTTGTTCATTAGATTCCACATATGAGTGGGATCATGTGAGACTTGTATTTCCCAGACTGCCTTATTTTGCTTAACATAATGCCCTCTGGGTCCATCCATGCTGTCTCAAATACTAAGATTTCTTTGTTTTTTACAGCTGTGGAGTATTCCATTATGTAGGTGTATTACAGGTTTTTTTATGTTTTTTATTTTATTTTATTGTTCAAAGTATTAAAAACAGTAGTATATATGTCTCCTTTTTTCCCCATTGACCTTCCCACAGCCTCCCCTAACCCCTGGCACATGCCCTCACCTCCCCTCCCCCAGTGTCCTGTGTCCATTGGTTATGCTTGTATACATGCATACAAGTCCTTCGATTGATCTCTTACCTTCCTCCCCAAACCCTCCCCAGCCTTCCCACTGTAGTTTGACAGTCTGTTCAATGCTTCTCTGAATCTGAATCTATTCTTATCATTTTATAATGTTATTTATTATCCACAAAAGAGTGAGATCATGTGGTATTTATCTTTCACTGACTTGCTTATTTCACATAGCATAGTGCTCTCCAGTTCCATCCATGCTTATGCAAATGGTAAGAATTCCTTCTTTTTTATAGCAGTGTGGTATTCCATTGTGTAGATGTACCATAGTTTTCTAATCCACCCATCTGCTGATGGGCATTTAGGCTGTTTCCAAATCTTAGCTATTGTAAATTGTGCTGCTATGAACATAGGGGTGCATATATCCTTTCTGATTAGTGTTTCTGTTTTCTTTGGATATATTCCTAGAAGTGGTATTACTGGGTCAAATGGGATTTCCATTTTTAGTTTTTTGAGGAAAGTCCATATGTTCTTCACAATGGCTGCAGCAGTCTACATTCCCACCAGCAGTGCATGAGAGTTCCTTTTTCTCCACATCCTCTCCAGCACTTGTCATTTGTTGATTTGTGTATGATAGCCATTCTGACAGGTGTGAGACGGTACTTTATTGTTGATTTGCATCTCTCAGATGATTAGTGACTTTGAGAATGTTTTCATATGTCTCTCTGCCTTCTGTATGTCCTCTTTGGAAAAGTATCTATTTTGTTTCATTGCCTATTTTTTGATTGGGTTATTTATCTTCCTTTTGTTAAGTTGTATGAGTTCACTATAAATGTTGGAGATTAAACCCTTATCAGAGATAACATTGGCAAATACATTCTTCCATGTAGTGGGCTTTCTTGTTGTTTTGTTGATGGTTTCTTTTGATGTGCAGAAGCTTTTTATATTGATGTAGTCCAATTTGTTTATTTTGTCTTTAATTTCCATTGCCCTAGGATCTGTATCAGTGAAGATATTCTTTTGGCATATGTCTGAGATTTTGCTGCCTGTGGATTCCTCTAAGATTTTTATGGTTATCTGACTTATGTTAAGTCCATTATCCATTTTGAGTTTATTTTTGTGTATGGTGTGAGTTGGTGGTCTAGTTTCATTTTTTGCATGTATCTGTCCAATTTTCCCAACACCGTATATTGAAGAGACTGTCTTGACTCCATTGTATTCTCGTGGCCCCTTTGTCAAATATTAATTGAGCATAATTGCTTGGATCTATTTCTGGGTTCCCTATTCGGTTCCATTGATCTATATGTCTGTTCTTGTGCCAGTACCAGGCAGTTTTGAGAACAGTGGCTTTGTAATACAGTTTGATATCTGGTATTGAGATCCCTCCAACTTTGTTCTTCTTTCTCAGGACAGCTGTGGCTATTCGGCGTCTTTTTTATTCCAGATGAATTTTTGGAGAGTTTCTTCTAGCTTTTTGAAATATGCCATTGATATTTTAATAGTTATTGCATTGAATCTATAGATTGCTTTAGGTAGTATGGACATTTTAATAGTGTTGATTCTACCAATCCATGAACAAGGCATGTTCTTCCATTTGTTTATGTCCTCCTCTATCTCTTTTTTCAATGTCGTGTAGTTTGCTGAATACAGGTATTTTACATCCTTGGTTCAGTTTATTCCTAGGTATCTTAGTTTTTTTTTTTTTTTTTTTTTTGTGCAGTAGTAAATGGGATTGTGTTGTTTTTTTTATTTCTCTTTCTGTGAGTTCATTATAGGTGTATAAAAAGGCCATAGATCTTTGGGCATTAATTTTGTATCCTGCTACATTGCCTAACTCATTTATTAGGTCTGGTAGTTTTTTGATGGAGTCTTTGGGGTTTTCTATGTACACTCTCATGTCATCTGAAAATAATAATAGTTTTACTTCTTCTTTTACAATTTGGATGCCTTTTATTTCTTCTTTTTGTCAGATTGGTATGACTAGTACTTCTAGTATTATGTCAAATAGTAGTGGTCAATGTGGACATCCTTGTCGTATTCCTGCACTTAGGGGAAATGGTTTTAGTTTCTGCCCATTACATATGATGTAGGTTGTATGTTTGTCATATAGGACTTTTATTATGTTGAGGTATGATCCCTCTATTCCCACTTTGCTGAGAGTTTTTATCAAGAAAGGGTATTGGGTTTTGTCAAATGGTTTTTCTTCATCAATTGTTATGAATATGTGATTTTTGTCTCTCAGTTTGTTTATATGATGTATCACATTTATTGATTAGTGGATATTGTACCATTTTTGCATTTCTGGAATAAATCCCACTTGGTCATCGTGTATGACCTTTCTAATGTATTGCTGAGTTCGATTTGCTAGAATTTTGTTGAGGATTTTAGTATCTATGTTCATCAAGGATATTGGCCTGTAGTTCTCTTTTTTGTGGTGTCTTTATCTCATTTTGGAGTTAGGGTAAAAATGGCTTCATAGAAAGAGCTTGAAAGTGTGCCTTCCTACTGAATTTTTTTGGAATAGTCTGAGTAGGATATATTTTAGTTATTTTTTGAATGTTTGGTAGAACTCCCCTGTAAAGCCGTCCATACTAGGGCTTTTGTTTGCTGGAAGATTTTTGATCACTGTGTCAATTTCTTCGGTAGTTATCAGCCTATTCAGGTATTTTGATCTTCTTGGTTGAGTTTTGAGAGCTTGTATTTTTCTAAGAACATGTCCATTTCGTCGCAGTTGTCCTATTTGTTGGAATAGAGTTGTTCATAGTATTTTTTCATAATTGTTTGTATTTTGTGGGATCAGTTGTTATTTCACCTTTCATTTGTGATTTTGTTTATTTGGGTGCTGTCTCTTTGCTTCTTGGTGAGCCTGGCTAGAGTTTCATCAGTCTTATTTATCCTTTCCAAGAACCAGCTCTTGTTTTTATTGATTTTTTGTATTTTTTTTTTGTCTCTATGTCGTTTATCTCCACTCTGATCTTTATTATTTCCTTCCTTCTGCTTACGATGGTCTTTTCTTGTTGCTCTCCTTCTAACTCTTTGAGTTGTAGGGTTAGATAATTTATTACCATTGTTTCTTGTTTTTTGCGGCAGGCCTGTAGAGCTATGAACTTCCCTCTCAAGACTGCTTTCACTGTATTTTGGATTGTTAGATTGTCATTATCATTTGTTGCCATGATGCTTTTTATTTCTTCTTTGCTCTGTCTGGTAACCCAGTCATCATTTAATAGCATGCTATTTAGCCTCCAGGTGTTTGATTTTTTAAATTGCTTCTATTGTAGTTGTTTTCTAGTTTTATGCTATTGTGATCTGAGAAGATGCTTGATATGACTTCTTTCTTCTTGAATTTGAAGAGACTTTGCCTGTGACCCCATATATCATCTATCTTTGAAAATGACCCATGTGCACTTAGAAGAATGTATATTCTGTGGCTTTTTGGTGAAATATTCTGAAGATGCCAATTAAGTCCTTCTGATCTAGTGAATCATTAAGGATTGATGTTTATTTGCTGATTTTTAGTTTAGAGGATTTCTCCAATGTTGATATTGGGTATTAAACTCCGCTACTATGAGTGTATTGCTCTTACTTTCTCCCTTGATATCCTCCAAAAGTTTTTTTTTTTTTTTATGTATTTGGGTGCTCCTGTATTGGGTGCATATATGTTTACCTAAGTCATTTCTTCTTTTTGGATTGCTCCACTTATTATTATGAAGTGGCCTTCCTTATCTCTTGTTATGTCCATCACTTTGAGATCTAATTTGTCAGATATAATTATTGCTACCCCAGCTTTTTTTCATTTCTATTCACCTGAAAAACCTTTTTCCATCCCTTCACCATCAGTTTCTTTGAATTCTTTTTTCTGTGGTGGGTTTTCTTTAGAGAGCAGATATGTGGGTCATGTTTTCTTATTCACTCAGCTACCCTATATCTTTTAATTGGGGCATTTAATCCATTTACATTTAAAGGTATTATTGATAGGTACTTGTTTGTTGCCATTTTTATTCTTTATGCCTGTGTTCCTTCTTTGTTTCCAATTTCGTCTTTTTACAGCAGACCCTTTAGCATTTCTTGCATTACTGGTTTGGTTGCAATAAACTCCCTTAGTCTTTTTTTGTCTGTGAAGCTCCTGATTTCACCCTCAATTTTGATTGATAACCTTTCTGGGTACAGTATTCTTGGATTCAGACCCCTTTTTTGCATGACTTTGTATATTTCATTCCATTCCCTTCTGACCTGATGTGTTTCTGTTGAGAAATTAGTCACCAGTCTGATGTGGGATCCTTTGTAGGTAAATTTCTGTCTCTCTCTGTCCACTTTTAAGATTCTTACTTTGCGTTGGGGTTTGCCAATTTAATTATAATGTGCCTTGGCATTGGTCTTTTGGGGTTCATTTTATTTCAAACTCTGTGAGCTTCTTGGATTGTGTGAGTTTTTTCTTCCCTATATCAGGAAAGTTTTCTGTCATTATTTCTTCAAACATGTTTTCTATTCCTTGCTCAGTTTCCTCTCCTTCTGGTACTCCTATATATGGATGTTGTTTTGTTTTGTGTTGTCCCAAAGTTCCCTTAGGCTCCCCTGTTTTTTAAGTTTTTTTCTAGATGCTGCTCTGTTTGGGTATTTTTTCCTACCTTGTCTTGTAGCTCACTGATGCAGTCCTCTGCTTCTTCTAGTCTACTGTTGATGCTTTCTATTAAGTTCCTTATAGCAGCAATGTCATTTTTTCATTTCTTCTTTGTTCTTCCTCATTTCTTCTTGGTTTTTACACATATTGTTGAATTTGTCTTCCATTCTTTTCAGCGACCTTATGACCATATCTCTGAATTCTTTCTCTGACATAGTGCTTGCCTCCATTTTGTTTACTTCCTTTTCTGGTGATGCCTCATTTTCTTTCATATGCAGGCTGTTTCTTTGTCTCCCCATGGTGTATCTTCTCTGGGTGTCTGGTTATGTAGCTCTCTCTCTCCTGGGTTGATTTAAAGGCACAAAATACAACACAAGAAGGCACAACGCACAAAGCACTGAACACAAATGTATTCACAATACTAATAACCCAAATAAAGGTGACCACCAGAGAAAAGAGAATTGGGGGATAAGAAAAGAAAAAGAAGTTCAAAAATGATATTGAGAAAAGGAAAAAAAGTAAGAGAGAAAATAAAGAGAGTAAAAAACAAGTGGGGGAAACTATTTATATGGGGCCAATACCCCAATAGAACAATGACTAATCCCCAATAATGCAAACAACAAACACCGAGAGATGAATGCAAACTACAAACAACAACTAATATAATGCAAGGAGAGGAAAAAGAGAAGCCAAAAATAAACAGAAACAAAAGCAACAGAAAAAAACAAACAATCTCACAAACACGCACAAAAAACAACAATCTAATCAACAATCAAGCAAACAACAATAGGACAGAGAGAAAGCAAGCAAAACAAATCAAAATAAAACACAAAAACCTATAATAAAAAACAAAACAAGAACACAATAGCAACAATAGCAAAAAAAGGGAAGTGAGAAAAAAGAAAAAAAAGTTTGAATAGTGAAGAAAGAGAAGAGAGAGTTATGTATGGACTTAGAGCAGGGGATCAGAAATTAGATATATTAGTAGGATGATTTTTTTAACAGGGGATAAAAAGAAGGAATAGGTAAACTCTAAAGTAGGAATAGGGTAAGAGAAACAGAACAGCAAATGGGAAAAGTGAGGAAGAGAGTGTTGGCATAAAGATAAAGATGAGATAGAGTAAAATGATGTTAAAGGAAAAATGAAAATAAAATGTAGAACACTAATTCCAAAACAAAATAAAGAGAAAATAAAATACTTTTTAAATAAAAAATGTAAAATAATAGTAGTAATAATACTGATTAAAAATAAAAATATAATAATTAAAAAGGTAAAATCAAGTGAGGAAAAACGAAAAAAAAATTAGTTTCTTAAGTAAAAGATGAAAAATAAAAATGTGCAGTAGTGAAGGTCATTCACTTCCTCTACTCTTCTGTTTGTCACGCCTGTTTCCTGTAGGTAGTAAGGACAATATTGAAGTTCCGTGTGTTCCACTGCTACTCTGGTCTCTATGTCATTTATTTCTGCTCTTTTTGTTATTGTCTGCTTCTTTCTGCTCACTCTGGGCTTTTCCTGTTGTTCTCTTTTTAATTATTTAAGTTGTATTTTTAGATAATTTATTATCAATTTTTCTTTCTTTCTCTCTCTCTCTCTCTCTCTCTCTCTCTCTCTTTTTTGAGGTAGGCTCATAGAGCTATAAATTTCCCCCTCAGGATTGCTTTCACTGTGTCCCATAGATTTTGGATTTTTTGTGTTTTCATTGTCATTCGTTTCCAGGATGATTTTAATTTCTTCTTTGATCTCTTTGTTAACCCAATAATTGTTTAATAGCATGCTATTCAGCTTCCAAGTGTTTGAATTTTTTCATTGTTTTATTATAGTTTATTTCTGATATTATGCCATTGTGGAGGATTTAGTCTATGCATGTTTAAAGTTATTATTGATAACTTGTTTGTTGCTATTTTTATTTTTTTGTGCCTGTGTTCCTTCTTCCTTTTTATTTCTTCTTTTTACAGCATTCCCTTTAGCATTTATTGCATTGATGGCTTGGTAGTGATAATTTCCCTTAGCTTTTTTTGTCTGTGAAGCTTCTTATTTCCTCTTTAATTTTGAATGATAGCCTCACCAGATAGAGTATTCTTAGATTCAGTACCTTCCTTTGAATCAGTTTGTAAATTTCCTTCCATTTCTTTCTGGCCTGATGTGTTTCTTTTGAGAAATCATTTGATAATCTAATGGGAGATCCCTTGTACATAACTTTCTGTCTCTCTCTTGCAACCTTTAAGATTCTCTCTTTGTCCTGAACGTTTGTCATCATCATTATGATGTGTCTTGGGTTGGGTCTTTTTGGGTTCATCTTTTTTGTGACTCGCTGTGCTTGTGTTACTTTTTTCTTCCCTACATCAGGGAAGTTTTGTGACATTATTTCTTCAAATACGTATTTTAATCTTTTTCCTCTTCCTGTTGTTATTGTACCCCTATTATTTGTATGTTGCTTCATTTTCATGTTGTCCAAAAGTTTTGTTAGGCTCTCCTCCTGTCTTTCATTTTTTTCCCTCCAATTGCAGTTCAGTGTGGCTGTGTTTTGCTTCCCTGTCTTTTAATTCGATAATTTGGTCCTCCGCCTCTCCTAATGTACTGTTGAAATCTTCCATGGTGTTTTTCTTTATTTGCAGCTATATCACTCTTTATTTCTTCCTGATTCTTACATAAGTTGTTGATTTTTTCATTCATCTGGTTTATGAACTGTATGACACTTAATCTGAGTTTTTTTCTGACATATTGCATGCCTCTGTTTCACTTAGCTGCTTTTCTAGCAAGTTCTCCTTTTCTTTTCTTTGGGGGTTTCTTTGTCTCCCCATTTTTGCTCTCACTGAAGGATCTAGTTGTCAAGTCGTGCATGGGCTGGTCCACGGGTGGCAAGGGCTCCTCAGGTGGTGGCTGATCCTCAGGCGGTTGTGGCATCATTTTCTCCTCTGTTGGCAGCTGCTTCTCTGTAGGGCACTGGTTGCAGGAGTAGTTGCTCCTCTGGCTGGTAGGAGCAGGCTCCTCATACAGCTACTGCTCCTTGGATGGGGGCAGGCTACTTGTACAGGTGCTGCTTCTCTGACAGGGTCAGCTGCTCACCTGGCTACTGCTCCTCGGACCAGTGCAGATTCTGTGTGGCTGCTGCTCCTCAGATTGGGGTGGGCTGATTGTGGGTCTGTTGCTCCTCAGATTGGTGTGGGCTTTGTGTGGCTGCTCCTCAGATGGGTGCAGGCTTCGTGAAACTGCTGCTTCTTGGATGGGGGAGGGGTTCTCACATGACTTCTGCCCCTTGGACACTGGTAGGCTGCACATAGCTGCTGCTCCTGGGACATCGGCAGGCCGCTTGCTTATGGGGCTGCTGTTCTTCTGACAGGGGCAGGCCAGGTGAGGATGATGCTCTTCAGACTGGGGTGGGCTGCTTGTGGGGCTGCTGCTGCTTGGACAGGGAAGGCCATGTGATGCTGCTGCTCCTCGGACTGGGGCAGGCTGCTCTCAGAGCTGCTGATCCTCAGACAAGGTCAGGCAGCTCACCAGGCTTCTGTTCACGTGGTTGTGGTATCCTGGGCTAAAGTGTTGTGCTGGCCAGAGGGGAACATGCTTCAGATCTCACTGGAGCCTGCACCTGGGGTAGCTGGAGTATTGGTAACTGTGGGATTACAGCTTAGGCAGCAGTCCCTGAAAGGCATGGCTGTATAGTCCTGGGTATTATCTGAAGGCACCTTGGGTGGAGCTGAGGCTGGGCTCCCATCACAGCAGCTCTCCCCTTCAAAAAGTCGTGGCCTCTGTGGAAGAGCCTGCCACTCTAGGACTGTTTGCAATGGTAGCAAAGGCTTCCTGGTTAGGTAAGCCCAGTCAGCCGAAGGCCCTGCAGGATCTAACTGCCTCACTCACACACACACACACACACACACACACACACCACACATCCACACACTCCTCTTTTGTTCTCTCACTCTCGCTCTCTCCTTCACTGCCACCTCCTTCCTGCCTCTATAGTTGGGTCTGGAGTGTTATTGTCCCATTCATGGATGGAGTCTTCTCTTTGGGTGTCTGAATATGTGGCTCGCTCTCCACCACATTGGCCAAACAGGATAAAATTCACCTTGACAAGACACAACATAAAGGAAACAAAATACAAATGTACTCATGACACCAATAACCCCATTATAAGTGACCACTAGAGAAAAGAGAATTAGTAGGGGGAAAAGAGAGCACAAATGATATCAAAGAGAGAAAAAATGGTAACAGAGAAATGAAAAAGAAGAAAAAGGAAATATATATATAAATATATATATATATATGGAGAAAACACCAGAGAACAAACAGATAAAGCAAAACATACAAACACCAAATACCAGTAAAGAGGGTGGGCAGAATCTTATGTACAGAAAGTAAGGTTAAGGAATTGGATGAATGTGAGGAGGACCTCAGTTCAGCATAGAGGAAGTAGAATGAAGATGAATGGATAAGAAAAAGAAAGAGAAGAAAAATAATAATACATTAATTAAAAACAATCAGAATAAATAAAAAATAGAATGATGAAAATATAATGCAAAAATAAATAGAAAACAAATGAAAAAAGGAAAATAAAGAAAAAAGATAACAAAATAATAATAAAATAAAATAAAAATAAAAATGAAAAAGTGAAGTGTTGTTCCTTTCCTCCAATTTTTACTTCCCCATGAGGGCTGGTTTAAGATTCTACTCTTCCATTCTGTCTGCTGCTTCTCAATCTCTTGTTGCTGGGACTGAAGGCCTCTCTTTAGGCCAGTCCCTGTGGGATCTCAGGGACTATTCAGATTTTTTTTTTGTATCTTTTGTACCACTCAGGTTGTAGTCTGGGTGTGGCTGTGCTGGTTGCCTGGAGACTGCAGGGAGGGGCTATCCCTTCAGGAGAAAATGGCTGCCTAGGTCCGACAGGTCAGGTATGACTTAGTGCCAGACTTGCAGCCACCTCTCCCAGACCATCTCCTCTCCCCAGCCTCTCCCTGACTTCACAAGTCCTCACCTCCACCTGCACATCAGCCATGGGTGAGTGTCTGTATTTGAAAGGTCCTATGAATTAGGTTCAGTGAACAAAAGCAAAGACCAAAAGGAGAGGAAAGAGCTACACCATTGCGAGCCCCTCTCCCCCTGGCACAGAGGGGTCTGGGCAGCTGTCTATGTTTCCCACTCTGGGCTCAGTCTCTCGTGGCTGTGAGCCCAGATCTAGAATCCCCTGCCACCAGCAGTCCTGCAGACCTCCTTTCCACAGCCAGACACTATGCCTGTCCCAAGGGATGTGGCCTCAGTGCCGTATGGTTTCCCTCTGATCCGCCAGCCCAGATCCCTGATTTTGCCATTCTCCAGGCATCCTCTGCCCTTCCCAGCTGGGAATTGTCTCACCAGCTGTATCTACTTAGCCAATTTGGGGTGGATGTTATTCAATTTAGTTGCTTGTTCTATATGCTCTGGGACAAGGCTCAGGACACATCTGTCTATTCCACCACCATTTTGTCTCCTGAGTCTGATTTATTTTGTTAATAAAAGTATCCTTGCAGTGATTGAGAAGCAAGACACTTTATTATAAAGAGTACATCATTCCTATAGTTTTTATATTAATAATACATTACATTTGAATGTTTCTTTATAATTTACAAACCATTTGAACCATTGAAGTAACTCCAATGACTAATTTGAATATGATTTTGAAACCTGCTTTTGAAGGTCAAATATGATGAACAGAATAAATAACAGAGAAAATACAGAATTATCCTCTGTGTGATAAATTAGGAAAATCTAAGAAATATTTGCTAATATATAATTTTGATTTATAACTTATTTATATTTCAATACTCTTTTAAAATCTTGAATTTCAAAATACACACAGTTAAAATTATTTTAAAAATCTCTGTTAGTGAGAAGGAGGGGGTCAATGGGGAAAAATGGAGACATTTGTAACACCTTCATAAATAAAGATACATTTTAAAAAATCCGTTAGCTTCCTGGGTATAATATGTTGGCTTTTCAGTTTAGTTATTTAATCAGATTAATAGAAAGCAAAGGTTATGAATTTATTTCTATGTATTTATGGAACTTACTGTATATAAATTTATAGATATGCATAGGTACATTAAACATCCTACCATTTGTGTACAGAAGTAAGGGCTCATGATTACCTTAAAATATATACTTCTTTATAATTTGGGAAGACAAATTATTTCAAAGATAAAATTTTAGCACTTATATTTTAAGAATCACTATTTTTTCTACAGTTACATTTTTGATCATTAGTCAAATATATTGAAAAATTTAATGATTTATCATGATTATTTTTACAACTAATTCAGATTACTTTGAGAATTAAAGGAAGAATTTATGTACATAATACAAAAACCAAAGTATAGTTGAGAAATGAAGCATACTCTTTTGACTATATTTTCACAAAAACATACCTATATGATTAAAAATTATCAAGAAGAAAATGTAAAAAAATTAAACAGTGGTTTAATACTGTTTATGCACCTCTAAAAGTTTTTATGTTTGAATATCTTTTGTTGGCTTTTTATTTGAGCCTTTGATATGTTAGAAAACTTATTAACTTTTGGTTATTGTGAGTTATATTTCTGTTTTTAAAACAATACTCAAAGGATATTTTGTTACAACATTATATTTTAATTAAGCAGATTTCCATGTAATTGTGTATTTTATGTCAACTATCAAATAAATAAATATCTTCATCTTTTCTCTGAAAGTAATTAAACAAATTATTATGCTACTTTGGTATTATAATATCTTTACTTTAACTAATTGGATTTATTGGATTGATCATATTGACTTACAATGTTTCTTGCCTTCATTCAATGCGTTAACAAAACATAGAAAATGCTCATCCTTATTAACTAATTCAAGTGATAGTTTTAAATTTATTTTTTATGTGGCAAAATTGCCTTCTCTGTGTACCTCTTTATAAAGTTTTAATCTTTAAAAAATTTCAAATGCTTATTAGTTATTTTAGTTATTCTCAATGATCTTTTATATATAATATACTTTATTGAAATAATTTTGTACAGTATTCTTATTTTATTTCTATTTATATAAAAACATGTTTTAAATAGATACCTTGTCCGTTAAAGAGCAGTTCTCACTATAAACAGACCATATTTGGTTTAGTGTTAATTTTGAAAATAAAGTCCATTATGAAATGAAAATTTTATGCAGTTAAATAAATATTACATATGTGGATTGAAAATAGCAGTAAAATGACATCAAATACACTTCATAAAATAGATGTACAAATGCATTTTGGTTCTTTTCTCCTTTATATTTTTAGGCAGTCTTTATGTGCATACAATGACTTCAATAACAAACATTTTAAATGATGCTTGAAATATCAGTCACTTGACTTTGTTGTTACACACAATTAAATCCAACCCATCTTTCCTCAGTTAATAACAGCAATCTCACCAACTAATTAATACCAGCTATTTGTCACAAAGTCATATATATCAGAAAGCTTGAAATATTGTTTTGTACTGAAGTGTAGCCAGCCAGCCCTGCAGTATAGAATCTGTGTTATGTATGATTGGCTTTAAAGATTTCAAAGGTCCAGAAGTTTATTGTGTTCAAGCTGGGATGAGACAGCCCATGGAAGGTGTTACTGATGTGATGGGTCCCTTTAGGTATTTAGAAAAAAAAAATGCAGCTGTCATGAAAGGTTCAACTTAATCATTCACTTAGGTGATGGGCAGAATTAAGAATAAAATCCCTATGGTAATTTGCTTAACCTGCAGTTTTTAAGCTACATAACAGAGTACACAACCATAAATTGTCCTATTTTTGTTGCAAAAGTATTTCTGCTTCTGTTTCCCTCAAAAACTCTTAACCTGTATTATTCTATATACAATTAAAATAGTATCTATCAAAGAAATAATACTATATGTAATACCTTAAATAATAAAGAAAAACAACAACAAAACAACAAAAAAAGTAATACTTTTCCTTCTGAAATTCATTTAGAGTATCAAATAAGAGCATGCCTTTAATTTAAATAGTAATTACCAGTCACCAAATTTGGTAAAAATGTTTGAAGTAAATACAGATAGAATATAAAGTACACAATTTTATGAAAAAAATAGGCAGAAAAGCCAGGGTCATTTGTTGATTAAGTACTTAACAAACTTATTCATATGTATTAACATTCAGCATTCAGATATAAACATACATCAAGTTAGTAAATATTATTTAAAAGTACCTAATTATTATTTAAAAAAAAAACTCATATTTTTGCAGCTTAGATTTTTCTGCTAATATATAAAAACTCTTTATAGGTATATGAAGAAACATAAAGTGCTGCTAAAACATTGTGTTAAACAAGTATTTTCTTTCTCCTCTTTTTTAAGAAGGGAAGGAAAGAAAACACTAGAGAAGTTGCCTGATTCAGATTTCTTTTTTTAAAATTTCACTAGAGGCCTGGTGCATGAAATTCGTGCATGGGGGTGGGGGGAGGGTGGGCAGGGAGGTCCCTCAGCCCGACCTGCACCCTCTCCAATTTGGGAGCCCTCAGGGAGATGTGCTACTGATGGCTTGGGCCCACTCCACATGGTTCTCTGCTCTCTGTTGGTCCTGCCTGCTCCATACCATGGGGATGGGCAAGCAAGCCCTGCTGGGTGCTGCCTGCAGGCCCCCCTTGCCTGCTTGTGGGTTGTCGTGGCAACCGCCCAGCAGGCCCTGCTGGGTGCTGCCTGCAGGTCTCAATTGCCTGCTCCCTGGTCACCATGGCGACGCCCAGCAGGCCCTGCTGGGTGCTGCCTGTGGCCCCGCTTGACTGCTCCCTGGTCGCCGCCACCACCGCCCAGCAGGCCCTGCTGGTTGCTGCCTGCGGCCCCCCTTGCCTGCTGGGCTCACGTTGCCAGGGTGACGCAGCCAGCGTCCTTCCCAGCCGCTATGGGAGCCACCATCTTTGTCGTGGAGTGGCAGTTAATTTGCATATTACTCTTTTATTAGATAGAATATTTAACTGTAGTTGTCCTACAATTTTCCTCACACTCCAGTTTTTCCAGATTACTGGCCTAGAGGGCTTGTTTTTCCCCTCAGAAAGATGTTTAGTACTAGGTTTACTAGTCACATAGTAATTTTTACTCCAGTTCTCTTCTTATTGAAATCAATGGGGAGAAATGGCTGATTGTAGATGCAAAAAACAGCAGAGTACAAACTTGCTTCAAAACAGTTACTCCTAGGAAATTCAAATACTTTAACAAAGGAAGAGATCCCACTTCTCTCAATGAGCTCCAAAGAAAAGAAAGAAGAAAGAAAGAAATAAAGAAAGAAAGAAAAGAAAAGAAAAGAAAAGAAAAGAAAAGAAAAGAAAAGAAAAGAAAAGAAGAGAAAAGAAGAGAAAAGAAGAGAAAAGAAGAGAAAAGAAAAAAGAAAAGATCAATGCTGGTGGACAACAAAACATTCTTGTCAGGTCAGCTTAGTTTTCAAAGATGCCAAGTTCATGTCTTTGTTTGTCTGTTACCTACATGGGGACTAGAAATGCTTCTTGGGTTTAAATGCAACTGGAAAAAAGGGAAAATAAATTTAAGACCCTGAAGTTTCTTTAGATCTAGAGTGCTAAATAAAGGATTGGAACATTTTGATTTTTCACTTTTTCACTGGCTTCATACATAAACACAGCATCTCTCTCCCCAACTTGGAGCATTACTTTTTCATCTGCCTTTAACTAAATGTAATGTCTGTTTTGTTAAATAGCCTGTAATTCCTAGGCAGGTATTAAGCCTGGAAGAAAAATGTCAACGTGATTGTGTTTGGTGTGTTGGAGAGGATAAAGGGTGGTGCAAAGACTTATATGTTAGCTCTAACAGGTCCTTGGAGCAACTGGAAACCAGAGAGCAGTCCCACAGAGGTCAGTGGCACACAGTTGCAAGTTCCTACCATGGCTGTTCATCGGAACTGCAGCAGCTGCTGTCTATGACCTCCAGCTCCTCCATCAGCCTTTTAAATGCCATTTCAGTCAGATCATTGCCAGATGCAGGATGTAGCTGCAGCCCTGTGTCCATTCAAGATTGTACATCTTCAGCCAAGTTGGGACCAAGATTCTATGACCTTCTTTACACTGGAGAGAGGGTTAGGGCTCCCCTAAGAGTATTCCAAAGGCAGTTCTAGGTGCTTGGACCAGGCAGGCAGCAGATGTAGAGGGAGGAGAAAAGACACTGATTTCCCTCTTGAGGGAATTATCTTTTTGCTTGTAACTGTATTTTTGGCCTTCTTCCTTCTATTTTGTTTCTTCTTACTCCAATATAAAAATTCCATTTGGAATTAGGTCAGAATATTTGTATATATATTAAGTCCCTCCTCTGGTTAAGATACTCTGGTAAGTATCTGCCAGGTTGAAACTCTAGGCCTCTTTTTCTTTGCTGACAGTCGCTACAGTTTCCTGTGTGAAGCATTTCACTGCATCCTCTATCCAGTTGCTGGCAAAGTGTGGTGATGTCCTCCTTTAAAAGAAGACACTTTTAAGTAATAGGAATTCCAATATTTGTAGGAGTTTATTCTTTCAGAATAAATTAATGAGTTGAAACAAGTGAAGACGTAATTTTATTTTCACAGACTTTGAGACTTTTGTCTAAGTCTACTTTTGTTTCTTGGTGAGTAATTAAATCATCATTTAATCAAAATGGAGAATAAATATTATTTCCTTATAGAATTTCCATCTTTATTATACTTGCAAACAAATATTCAGAAAATCAGATTTAAGAGTGGTTCTGAAATCACCCTTAGTTTCATATCTTGTTTACCTGCCTGTTCTGGGGCTCCCAGGTATGTGCATGTGAACCAAAATGATTATCAGGGAACATAATTTGGGAGCCCCTGATTTTCTGAAGTAGGATGTTCAGAATTTTATAAAGAAAGAGATGTAGAATAACACTCATGACTTGAAAGTGGATTGTTTCTGGACTTCATATTTTGTCAGCTCATTTAAACAGCAGCTACTTGTAATATACTGCTCAGAAAGTGGTTATTATTGGTTTTATGAACCTACATGGAGTTTATCAATATGCATAATTTTATTCTTTGAAGTGTTAAATGTGCAAAATTCATCTAGGGTTTGCCAACTTATTTTTTCTAGTCTGTAGTTGATTTACTAGTGTATCAAAATTTCATGTGATGATAGCAAACAATTACCCAGTTGAGTTCTTAACCGTAAGTGGACTTTTTTTTTCATTATGTGAATTAAAAATGTCAAGAAATTTTAGTTTGCATTTATATTAGATAACTGATATGTAAAGTCAGGCTAGTTATAATTTTTGGCCAAGCACTGGAATTTTATCTGTGCTTTAATTAAAACTTCACAGTGTGACATCTTCATTCCACATCATATTTCCAAAAAGGATGCCACATGAAATGAAGTTTTGTTATATCTATTTGTTTATTAAGAAGTAAATTTCTACTTTGTCTTTTCATACACATTTTATAGTTTGATATAAGATAACTAAAAAGAAATTATTTTGGCTTGAAAATATACAATTGATTCTACATGGCTTAGTAGATAGAGAAAATAAAACATTTAAAATTTATCCGAAAATCTTAAACTTATTGATAAAGGGCTGACTATCTAAGTCTATGTGATATATAAGGTTGGTTTACAGTTGTTTGTATAGAAAAATAATACAATAATTAACATAAAATAATACAAGAATGAAGAGTATTCTGCATACTCAAAACTATAAACCTAATTTTGCCAAATCTTTATATATGTATATATGTACACATACATACATAAAGATATAAGATTTATGTATATTTAAAAAATCTAGAAACTTTGATATTCCAATGGAATCTAAAATTTGTGAAGTGATAGGCTAGGATCATTCCTTATTTTGTTAAATAGATAAATTGGTTAGGGTATAGGCCTCATAATAAAAATGCCATAGTATCAAACAAAACAAGTGGTGAAAAGTAGATATTTGGTGGTGGAAATAGAGATATCAAGACTTGGGATACTGTAGACAGAGCTAACAGGAAGTAAGATAAAAAACTGAGCAGAACATTACAATCAGATTGTCAGGCCAAAGTCAGGCTACCACCAAGCAAAACCAGGTTGGCAAACTAAGGCCATGAATTCTGGATGTCAGAGCCAGGAGGGCAGTGAGAAGTACCATGATTCAAGCACATAGACTGGGACAAGGTGGAGCCAGAGAGGCTGATCACCAACTGAGAGGTGATGCCTGGAGTTCTCTAACATCTGGTTACCCTGCTGACTTAAATTCCTCATGAACCTACTCATAGTTTAATATCTGCACACCCAGTGTGCTTACTTCCTACAAAGTTCCATCATTTAATTTTATTATAAAGTTGGGTAACATCACAGGCAAGCTTGTGCTCTATGTTTCAGTAACCTATTTTTTGTGTGTTTTTACTGATGAAGCATTATGAATCACATCCATTTGTAACATTTTCTAGAAAAAGTATTTCCAGAAATAAAATGCAAACATATAAATAAGTGACAGTTATCTTCAAATGCCTAGTTTGTGAGAAATAAATACATACATACATATTTAAATGGAAGAATGCTAGTGCCTTTGAAAGAGCTGACCATTACAAATAACTTCTAATTCTAGTTCAAACAACATATAGCCTTTATTTGATGTATTTTACAGAGGTGATGCCTATAGTTTTTTAAAAAAGGAAATGGAAGACTGAGTCTTTTGTGATTTATACAGTGACCTATGAACTTAATTTTCCATAATCCAATTTCATGAACCCTGAGTTACCTTTCTCCTGTGGAGACTGAAATATGCATTGACATTTGTTTCTACAGTGCTTTAAATGTTTATGACATATAATTTCATTATATTTGTTATATTTAGACATATTTTGTATAAATGCTTTCATTTATTTTACATATGACACACCCTTTACATCTCAGCTCAGTCTACTCTATCATGAACCCAAATAGGAGGTATGCAATATATCCATAGAACTTCCTTTGAGAAATTTCTAAAATATTTTTGGTTGTATAACTTTTTCAACTTTTAATAGAGTAAAATTTATCAACTCTCCGTATAGTCAAATGTTCCAGCACCCAAACTCAATAAATAACCCAAATTACATCCTAAGAAATGATAGAGGAGTCTTTCTGGGTTTGCAGACTTAGTCATGTGATGAACTAAAGCAATGGAGTACTAAAAGTCGTAATGCCATTTTACAAGCTGAAAACCTATAAACAAGTAAATAATCAGTACTGTGCCTACTAAATTTGTCTTGATTCCTCTAATAAAAAAAGAGTTTTATTTGAAATAAAAGTGAAGGATTGCTTAGTTAAATATTAAATTCTAGGAGATAAAAAAATTAATTTCCTCTCCTCTTGGTATTTTCCTTTATCCTAGTGTATGACATTCTTAGAAATCACCATTGTATTTATTTTTTAAAATTAAAATGCTGTAACAACTGCAGTGTTTTGCATTGTATGAATATTTTATAACATGATGAAAAAGAATGATTATGAAAACCTTAAGTGTTTATTTTTTCATTTAAATATTTCACAAGGTAAAACCTACTAAGATACATCTTCTTTTCATTGGTGCCCTCGTGGGTCTCACAGAAGGGAGATACAATATATATAGTTTTACAACTCAGTGCACTTAGATTTCATAAAACAGAGGGACAAAATGGTTTCTGTTTTAAGTGGAACACTAACATCTTATATGGGTGTCACATCTCAAACACAAGGTTCTGTTCCTGCCATGTAGGAAAAAAGTGACTGATTTGTTCTCTATTTAAGGTGCCACAAACCCTCTGATCCAAAGTTATTAAATCAGTCAGAATGATAGTGGACCATGCATTTTGTTTATGCACATGGGAAGGCTTGATTTATAATCTCTTTTATGTACATGTACTTTTATAAAGGAAAAACAAATCTAGGCGGGGGGAAAAAAGGAGAAATATGTAATACTCTTTGTAATAATTTAAGCAATAAAAAAATATATTTAAAAAAACACAAATCTATATCTCAGATGAGACACCTATGCTCATGTTACCTTTATAAGCATTGAGCAAATTTGGAAAAACATTTTCATATAAACATCAAATAAGTGAAAAAACTTACATGGAAATGGCATAATTAAACTCAATTTTTAATTATTCTCTTCCCTTATATTATATTTTTTCACATAAGTTGATTTTAATAATAATGTTTACAGCCATGATACAATACTGGTGTTTTATAGGTGTGAAGTACATATATGTTTAAATGCTTTGGATGAAGAACTAATTTATGATCGATAAATTTTAAAATAAATTTCAATAATATTTTTCCATGGAAAAAGTAATTTTACTTAAAAGTGAAAGCATATGGTATTTTGGATCTTGGAATAAAATAACAAGGATTTTATAGCATTACAGAAAAATGGATATAAGAGGAAACTGGTTAAAAAAGAAAACATTCATCTGTTATTAATAGAACACTTATTTAAAAGAGAGGGTGATTGATAGCAATACTATTAAGTAGGAGACTATAACAGCTCACTGAAACCACTGGATAGATCTTCCAGACCAAAAATAAAAATCAATCAATCAATCAATCAACAAGGAAATCTGAGCCTTAAATGATACACTAGATATGGTGGGTTGAATTGCTATTTACAGAACACTGCATTTCAAAGTGGCAGAATAAACATTCTTATAAAGTGCACATGGATCATTCTCAAAGATTGACTATATGTTAGGGCACAGAATAAGTTTTAACAAATTCAAGAAGACTGAAATCATATCAAGCACCTTCTTGGATCAGCACAATAAAAACTACAATAAAAACATTCAAAAACATTCAAGCATGTTATTATTAAACAGTGAAAAGATTACCAATGAGATCAAGGCAGAAATAAAAAATTTTCTGTAAACAAATGAAAATGAACACACAATAACCCAAAATCTATGGGACACAGTGAAAGTAGTCCTGAGAGGAAAGTCCATAGCATTACAGGCCTATATCAAAAAACAAGAATCTGCTCAAATAAATCATCTACACCTACAACTAAAATAATTTAAAAAAGAACAACAAGAAAATCCCAGAAGAAGTAAAAGGAAGGAAATGGAAAAGATCAGAACAGAAATAAATGACATAGAGACTAAAAAAATCAATACAGAAGATAAATAAAACCAAGAGGTGGTCCTTTGATAAGATAAACAATATTGATGAACCTTTAGCCAGAGTTATCAAGAAACAAAGGGAGAGGGCCCAAATAAATAAAATCAGAAATGAAAGAGGCAAAGTAAAAACTGACACCATAGGGAGAAAAAGATGGCGACTGGCAGGATAGCAGTGAGGGGAAAAGTATGAGAGAGTGAAAGGGGAATGTGTGGATGTGGTGTGTGTGTGTGTGTGTGTGTGTGTGTGTGTGTGTGTGTGTGTGACAATTAGATCCTGCAGCACTTTTCAGGGCTGGAAGATTGGGCTGTCTTGGACTGCGAGACCCTGCTGCTGCTGCAGACACTCCTAGGCACAGAAACCACGCCATCTTGAAAGGCAAAACTGCTGTGCCTGGGAGCCCAGTCTCACCACCAACCAGACTGACCTCAGATGCAAACTGGGACCCTACAGCCTCTCTGGACATAGACCTGTTACCACAGCTGCAGACTCATGGACATCAAGACTCCAGCCATCCCAGCCACAGGCTCCAGTGAGTCCTGGAATGTGTTCCCTCCTGCTGACCCACCACAGTGGCATAGGTCCTGCACATCCCATGGTGCAGGAGTGGTCCTCCTGCAGACACACAGCAGCAGTGCCACTCATGCCACCCAACCCAGAGTGCCTTTGACTCTGATTCTTGATGTGTGCACACAGGGCTGCTGCTGCCAACCCACAATGGCTGCAGAACCTGCCCCTGAGCACTGTGACTTTAGCTCTCAGCGCACACACATAGGACTGTGGCAGACCGACCCTCAAGTGCACCCATGACTCTGCCTCTTGGCATACACATATGGGGCAGCTGCTGACCAGTGGTGGCCGCAGCACACGACCTGAGCACCCTTGACTCTGCATTTCGGTGCATGCACACAGAGCTTCTGCTGGGGCCCCAGAGTGCCCGTGACTCTGCCTCTTCATGTGCGCATATGGGGCTGCTGCCAACCCTCTGCAGCAGCACCACCAAAACCCAAGCAAACCCATGATTCTGTCTCTAGAAGTGCATACACGGGGCTGCTGCCTATCAGTGGCAACTGCACCACCCACCCCCAAGCTCACATGACTCTGCCTTTCAGGGACATGTGGGGATCCTGTGGATCCACAGTGGCCAGGTGTCTCAGTGACTCTCAAAGTGGGTGATGCCCCCACCAAGCCTGCTGCCAAAGGTCAGGCCCCTGTAAATCAGTGCTAGGACCCTTCAGTGATAGAAAAATGGGAGACAACAAAACAAGCACTAAAGGAAAGAAAAGGAAGAATCACAAAAAAAAAGAAGAAAAGAAGAACTAAATGAAAAATGAAGGCATGTAATATGTCAGAAAAAGAATTCAGAGTAATGTCATATAGTTCATAAACTGGATGGATGAGAAAATCAACAATCTATGTAAGAATAAAGAAGAAATAAAAAGTGATATAGCTATAATAAAAAACACGATGGAAGGTTGCAACAGTAGACTAGGAGAAGTGGAGGACCAAAGTAGTGAATTAGAAGATAGGGCAGTGAAACACACCCACTCTGAACAGCTCCTGGAGAAAAAAAATAGAAAGCAACAGGAGAGTTTAACGAAGCTTTGGGACAATATGAAATGAAGTAACATACATATAATAGGGGTGCCATAATGACAAGAAGAGGAGCAAGGATTGCAAAACCTATTTGAAGAAATAATGAGAGAAAACTTCCCTGATATGGGGGAGAAAATAGTCACACAAGCACAGAGAGTCACAAACAAGATGAACACAAAAAGACCTACACCAAGACACATTGTAATTACAATGGAAAAGCTAATGACAAAGAAAGAATCTTAAAGGCTGCAACAGAGAGACAGAGAGTTACCTACAACTGATCTCCCAGTAGATTATCAAATGATTTCTCAACAGAAACATCAGACCAGAAGGGAAGTATACAAAGTGATTTCTCAACAGGAACACATCAGACCAGAAGGGAAGTATACAAAGTGATTTCTCAACAGAAACACATCAGACCAGAAGGGAGGTATTCAAAGTGATGCAAAGCAAGAATACTCTATCCAGTAAGGTTATCATTCAAAATTGAAAGGCAAATCAGGAGATTGGCAGACCAAAAAAAAAAAAATGCTAAGGGAGTTTATCACTACCAAGCCAGCAATGCAGGAAATGCTAAAGGGACTGTTGTAAAAAGAAGAAAAAGAAAGGGAAGAAGGGACACAGATATAAAAAATAAAATGGCTTCAAACAAGTACTTATCAATAATGACATTAAATGTAAATGGTCTAAATGCTTCAATCAAAAGACATAGAGTGGCTGAATGGATAAGAAAACATGTCCCATATATATGCATTCTACAAGAGACGCACCTCAGAACAAGGGACTTACAGAGATTGAAAATGAAGGAATGAAAAAAATATCATTTAGGCAAATAGAAATGGAAAAAAAGTTGTGGAAGCAATACTCATATCTGACAAAATAGACCTCAAAGTGAAGGCTGTAACAAGAGACAAGAAAGGCCACTTCATAATACTAAAGGGATCGATACAACAACAGGATATAACTCTGGTAAACATATATGTACCCATTACAGGAGCAGCCAAATACAAAAAAACAAAAAACAAAACACACACACACACACACAAAAAAAAAACACAAAAATTTCTGGAAGATATAGGGGAGAGATGAACAGCAATATAATCATAGTAGGGGACTTTAATATCCAAATAAAAATCATAGTAGGGGACTTTAATATCCAAATGAAAACACTGGATAAATCCTCTAAACAAAAAATCAGCAAAGAAACAGCAATCCTAAACAACTCACTAGATCAGATGGACTTAATCGACATCTTCAGAACATTACACCCCAAGCTATAGAATATACATTCTTCTCAAGCCCACATGAGACATTTTCTTTTTTAAAAAAATTTTGTTTTATTTCTTAAAGTATTACAAAGAGTAGTACATATGTCTACCTTTTTCTCCCCTTGACCTTCCCCAGACTCCCCTAGCCCACAGTTTTTTGTGTCCATTGGTTAGGCTTATATGCATGCATACAAGTCCTTCGGTTGATCTCTTACCTCCCCCACAAGCCTCCCCAACCTTCCTGCTGTAGTTTGAAGTCTGTTTGATGCTGCTCTGCCTCTGTATCTATTTTTGTTCATCAGTTTTTAATGGTCTTTATTATCCATAATTGAGTGAGATCATGTGGTATTTTTCTTTCATTGACTGGCTTGTTTCACTTAGCATAATGTTCTCCAGTTCCATCCATGCTGTGACAAATGGTAAGAATTTCTTCTTTTTATAGCAGCATAGTATTCCATTGTGTAGATGTACCACAGTTTTCTAATCCATTCCTCTGTTGATGGGCATTTAGGCTGCTTCCAAATCTTAGCTAAATTGTGCTGCTATGAACATAGGGATGCATATATCCTTTCTGATTGGTGTTTCTAGTTTCTTGGGATGTATTCCTAGGAGTGGGATCATAGGGTCAAATGGAAGTTCCATTTTTAAACTTTTGAGGAAACCCCCAACTTTCTTCCACAGTGGCTGCACCAGTCTGCATTCCCACCAGCAGTGCAGGAGGGTTCCTTTTTCTCTGCATCCTCTCCAGCACTTGTTTTTTGATTTGTTATAGCCATTCTGACAGGTGTGAAATGGTACCTCATTGTTGTTTTGATTTGCATCTCTCTGGTGATTACTGACTTTGAGCATGTTTTCATATGTCTCTTGGCTTTCTGAATGTCCTCTTTCAAAAAGTGTCTATTTAGGTCCTTTGCCCATTTTTTGATTGGATTTTTTAGCTTCCTTTTGATAAATTGTATGACTTCTCTATAACGTTGGAGTTTAAATCCTTATTGGTGATAACGTCGGCAAATACGTTCTCCCATGCAGTGGACTTTCTTGTTGTTTTGTTGATGGTTTCTTTTGCTGTACAAAAGATTTTTATATGGATGTAGTCCCATTTGTTTATTTACTCTTTAGTTTCCAATGCCATAGGAGCTGTATCGGTGAAGAAATAGCTTCGGCATAAGTCTGAGATTTTGTTGCCTTTGGATTCCTCTAGTATTTTTACGGTCTCCCGTCTTACATTTAAGTCCTTTATCCATTTTGAGTTTATTTTTGTGTATGGTGTAAGTTGGTGGCCTAGTTTAATTTTTTTGCATGTATCTGTCCAATTTTCCCAACAGCATTTATTGAAGAGACTGTCTGGACTCCATTGTATGTTCATGCCTCCTTTGTCAAATATTAATTGAGCATAGTGGTTCGGGTCAATTATTAGGTTCTTTATTCTGTTCCATTTATCTATATGTCTGTTTTTGTGCCAGTACCAGGCAGTTTTGTGAACAGTGGCTTTGTAATACAGCTTGATATCTGGTATTGAGGTCCCTAATACTTTGTTCTTCTTTCTCAGAATTGCTGCAGCTATTCGGAGTCTTTTTTTAAAAAAATTATTTCAGATGAATTTTTAGAGAGTTCATTTTAAGTCAGTGAAATATGCCATTGGTATTTTAATGGGGAGTTGAATTTATAGATTGCTTTAGGTAGTGGACATTTTAATTATGTTGATTCTACCACTCCATGAACATGGTATGTTGTCCCATCTGTTTATGTCTTCCTCTATCTCTTTTTTTCAACATCCTTTAGTTTTCTAAGTAGAGGTCTTTTACCTCCGTAGTTAAGTTTATTCCTAGGCATCTTAATTTTTTGTGTGCAATGGTAAATGGGATTTTTTTTTAATCTCTTTCTGTAAGTTTACTGTTGGTCTATAAAAATGCCATTGATTTCTTGGCATTAATTTTGTATCCTGCTACGTTGCTGAATTCATTTATTAAGTCTAATAATTTTTTGATGGAGTCTTTAGGGTTTTCTATGTACAGTATGTCATCTGAAAATAATGACAATTTTACTTCTTCTTTTCCAATTTGGATACCTTTTATTTATTCTTCTTGTCTGATTGCATTGGCTAGCACTTCCAGTACTATGTTGAACAGGAGTGGTGAAAGCAGGCATCCTTGTCTTGTTCCCGTTCTTAAGGGAAATGGTTTTAGTTTCTGCCCATTGAGTATGATGTTGGCTGTAGGTTTGTCATATAGGGCTTTTATTATGTTGAAGTATGATCCTTCTATTCCCACTTTGCTGAGTGGTTTTATCAGAAAAGGGTGTTGGACTTTTTCAAAAGCCTTTTCTGCATCAATTGATATGATTATGTGATTTTTATCTTCAATTTGTTTATATGGTGTATCACTTTTATTGATTTGGTGATATTGTACCAGCCTTGCATCCCTGGAATAAATCCCACTTGGTCATGGTGTATGATCTTTCTAATGTAATGCTAGATCTGGTTTGCTAGAATTTTGTTGAGGACTTTAGTATCTATGTTCATTATGGTTATTGGCTTGTAATTCTTTTTCTTTATGGTGTCTGTAGCAGGTTTTGGAATTAAAATAATGCTAGCTTCATAGAAAGAGCTTGGAAGTATGCCTACCTCTTGAATTTTTTGAAATAGTCTGAGAATGATTGGTTTTAATTCTTCTTTGAATGTTTGTTAAAACTCCCCTGTGAAGCCATCTGGCCCAGGGCTTTTATTTGCTGGAAGCATTTTGATTACTGTTTCAATTTCATCTGTAGTTATAGGCCTATTCAGGTTTTTTGATTCTTCCTAATTGAGTTTTGGAAGCTTGCATTTTTCTAGGAATGTGTCCATTTCGTCGAGGTAGTCCAGTTTGTTGGAGTAGAGGTGTTCATAGTATTTTTTTTACAATCCTTTGTATATCAGTGGGATCAGTTGTTATTTCACCTCTCTCATTTCTGATTTTTTTATTTGGGTCCTCTCTCTTTGTTTCTTGGTGAGCCTGGCTAGAGGTTCATCAATCTTGTTTATCCTTTCAAAGAATGATCTCTTGGTTTCATTGATCTTTTGTTTTTTTGTTTGTTTTTTGTTTTGTTTTCGTCTCTATGTCATTTGTTTCTGCTCTAATCCTTATTATCTCCTTCCTTCTGGATACTGTGGCCTTTTCTTGTTGCTCTCTTTTTAATAATTTAAGTTGCAGGGTTAGGTAATTTATTACCATTTTTTCTCGTTGTTTTTTTTTGAGGTAGGCTTGTGGAGCTATGAACTTCCTTCTCAGGCCTTCTTATAACCATTACTCTGAATTCTTTTTCGGACATGTTACTTCCCTCCATTTCATTTAACTCCCTCTCTGGTGATCTTCTTTTTCTTTCCTTTGGGGATTGATTTTTTGTCTTCCCATGTTTTGCTCTAATGTTTTAATTGTTTCTGTGTCCTAGATCTGACTGCTTTGTTACCCTGGTTCTTTTGAGGATGGTGCTGCTGGTGTGATCTCTTGGGCCTCCTGAGATTGGTAATCTAGCGTAGCTCCCTATTTGAGCTATTTGGGTTTTCTTGATGTAGGCCTGTTAGCTGGAAAGGTGCAACTGCAGTGTCCAGATATCAGCAGCCAGGAAGGGGGATGTCCCAATTTTTGCTGCCTTTCGTCTTTAGTTGAAATCGCATGTGCCCAGCAGGGGCTCACGGTGGTACCCACTAGCTGTCTGTTGGGGTGTTGGGGCTCAGGAGGCCTGCATACTGGAAAGGCACAACTGTGGTGTCCAGAGTTCTGTAGCTGTAGGGTGGGAAGACTCAGTTTTTGTTGCTGTGCCTGTGGTTGGATACACACGCTCCCAGTGGCAGCTCTCAGGGGCACCCGGGGCATGCTTACCAGTGAGATGCCCTGACAAACTCTGAAGGGCCCTGGTTGAAGACAAGCAATTGAGGCATCTGTAGGCAGGTATCTAGATATTCAGAATTTCTACTGCTGGTGCAGCGCATCCTTGTTTGGATAAGAGCTTGCCCAACAGGGGCTCACAGTGGCACCCAAGAACTGCCTGTGGTGTGGTGGGCTCAGGAGGCCTGCATGCTGGAAAAGCACAACTGTAGTGTCCAGAGTTCTGCAGCTGTGGGGTGGGAAGACTCAGTTTTTGCTATTGTGCCTGTGGTTGGATACACAAGCTCCCAGTGTCAGCTCACAGGAGTACCCGTGGTGTGTTTGTGGCATGAAGCTCTGAAGCACTCTGAGAGGCCCTGGCACTGAAGTTGTGTGACAGTGTCTGTGGGCAGTTATTCAGGAAGAGTCAATCCAGAATTTCTGCTATGGGGCAGTGCACCCCCATTTGCACAATATCACACCCAGCGAGGCTTGCAGTGGCTCCCAAAATCTGCCTGTGGGGTGGTGGGTTCCAGATGCCTGCCTGCTGGGAACACACGTCTGTGGCAGTGCGTTTGCAACATGGAGTTCTGTCACACCATGAGGGGCCCTGGCGCTGAAGTTGTGCGACAGTGTCTGTGGGCAGTTATTCAGGAAGAGTGATTTCAGAATTTCTACTCTGGGGCAGTACACCACTGTCTGTACAATATCGCATCCAGCGGGGACTTGCAGTGGCTCCCAGGAGCTGCCTGTGGGGTGGTGGGCTCCAGAGGCTTGTGCACTGGAAACGTGCGAATGTGGTGTCTAGAGGTCTGCCACTGAGGAGGGGTAAGCTGCACTTACTGCTGAAGGAGCAGAGCTCCTTTGGAGGTGCAAATCTTAGGGTCTGCAGGCCTATGGGTGGGGCTGTAGGATTTTGGCTGGAGTGGCTGCCAGGTCGCGGGCAGTGTCCAAGGGCTGTCTGGGTGGTGGTATTGATGAGTTCCTAGATGAGGCCACTCTCCTCTTTAAGATGGCATGGGTTCTGTGCCCAAGTCCCGCACCCGGGCCAGTGTCTGCTGTGATGGTAAGTGCTCCCTGTCCAGGAGAGTCTGGTCTGCCAGCCCCTGCTATTCCTGTTGGATTTAATTGTCCCTTCCTCCCTCACTCACTCACACACACACACCATTTGCATACACACTCTCGCTTCACCCTCTCACTCACTCACATCCTCTCCCTCACGTCCATCCTGCCAGCTGCCATCTTCCTGAGTCTCCCTTTCTTTCAAATGAACATTTTCAAAGATAGACCACATATTGTGACACAGACAAAGTCTCTCCAAATTCAAGAAGATTGAAATCATATCAAGCATCTTCTCAGATCACAATGGCATAATATTAGAAATAAACTACAATAAAAACAACCCAAAAAATTCAAACATTTGGAGGCTAAATAGCATGCTGTTAAACAATGATTGGGTTACCAAAGAGAACAAAGGAGAAATAAAAAACATACTGGAAAAAATAACAATGAAAACACAACAATCCAAAATTTGTGGGACACAGGGAAAGCATTCGTGAGAGGTAAGTTCATAGCATTAGAGGCATACCTCAAAAAACAAAAACAAACAATCAAAAACTGGTAATAAATTATCTAACTCTGCAACTTGAAGAATTGGAAAGAGAGCAGCAAGAAATGCCCAGAGTGAGCAGAAGGAAGGAAATAATAAAGATCGGAGTGGAAATAAAAGACATAGAAACAAAACAAACAAACAAACAAAAAAACAACAAAAAACAAAAAACAAAAAAACAATGCAAAAGATGAATGAAACCAAGACCTGGTTCTTTGAAAGAATAACCAAGATTGATGAACCTCTAGCCAGAATCACCAAGAAGCAAAGAAAGAGGACCTAAATAAACAAAATCAGAAATGAAAGAGGCGAAATAACAACAGACACCACAGAAATTCGAAGACTTTAAAAAAATACTATGAGCAACTTTACTCCAACAAACTGGACAACCTTGAAGAAGGACATATTCCTAGAAAAATAAGATCTTCCAAAACTCAATCAGGAAGAATAAAAAAAAAAATCTCAATAGGCTGATAACTATGGAGGAAATTGAAGCAGTAATCAAAAAACTTCCAGCAAACAAAAGCCCTGGACCAGACAGCTTCACAGGGGAGTTTTACCAGTCATTAAAAGAAGAACTAAAACCAATCGTTCTGAGCCTATTCCAAAAAATTCAAGAGGAAGGAACACTTCCAAGCTTTTTCTATGAAGCCAGAATTACTCTAACCCAAAAACCAGAAAAAGACCCTACAAGACCCTATAGGCCAATATCTCTGATGAACACAGATTCTAAAATACTCAAAATCCTAGCATATCGAAAACAGCATTACATTAGAAAAATCATACACCATGACCAAGTGTGATTTATTCTGGGGATGCAAGGATGGTACAATATCTGCAAATCAATAAATGTGATACATCACATAAACAAATTGAGAGACAGAAATTGCATAATCATATCAATTGATGCAGAAAAATATTTGACAACTTCCAACACACTTTCTTGATAAAAACTCTCAGCAAATTGGGATTAGAAGGATTATACATTAACATAATAAAACCCTTAGATGACTAACCTACAGCCAACATCATACTCAGTGGGCAAAAACCAAAACCATTCCCCCTAAGAATAGGAACAAGACAGGGATGCCCACTCTCACTACTCCTGTTCAACATAGTACTGGAATACTAGCCATAGCAATCTGGCAAGAAGAATTAAAAGGCATCCAAATTGGAAAAGAAGAAGTAAAACTGTAATTATTCACTGATGACATGATATTGTACATAGAAAGCCCCAAAGACTCCACCAAAATACTAGTAGATTTAATAAATTAATTTGACAATGTAGCATGATACAAAATTAACACACATAAATATATGGCTTTTTTATACACCAATAATGAACACACAGAAAGAGAAACTAAAAAAAAATCCCACTTAACATTGTATCAAAAAAATTAAGATACCTAGGAATAAACTTTGTTAAGGAGGTAAAAGAAGTATATTATACTCAGAAATTACAGGACATTGAAAAAAGAGATAGACAAAGACATAAACAAAGGGAAGAACATACCATTTTCATGGATTGGTAAGAGTAACATCATTAAAATGTCCATATTACCCAAAGCAATCTATAGATTTAATGCAATCCCCATTAAGACACCAATGGCATATTTCACAGACCTAGTACAAACTCTACAAAAATTCATGTGGAATAAAAAAAGACCGGGAATAGCTGTAGCAATCCTGAGAAAGAAGAACAAAATTGGATGGATCACAATACCAGAAATGAAGCTATATTATAAAGCCACTGTTCTCAAAACTTCCTGGTACTGGCACAAGAATAGACATATAGACCAATGGAACAGAACATAGAACCCAGAAATAGACCCAAGCCATTATGCTCAATTAATATTTGACACAGGGGCCACAGAATACAATGGAGTCCAGACAGTCTCTTCAATAAATGGTGTTGGGAAATAGGACAGATACCTGCAAAAAAATGAAACTAGACCACCAACTTACACCATACACAAAAATAAATTAAAAATATATAAAGAACTTATATGCAAGATGGGAAATCATAAAAATCTTAGAAGAATCCATAGGTAACAAAATATCAGACATATGTAATAGCAATATCTTTACCAATACAGCTTCTGGGCATGGGGTGGGCAACCTCTGGCACGCGTGCCAAACATGGCAAGCCAGTAACTTTTGCTGGCATGCAAAATCCTCTCTTATAATCTTCCATTTACAATTTTTTTCTTAATATCGACTTTTTTATTTTTTCAGATAAATTCAGTGTAGGTGCATCTTAGATAAATAAATAATTTTACATAACAAGTTATCTTAAAGACCATAGACATGGCTGACGTTGAAATGCAGTGGATTGAATTTCAGAGTAGCTCATTTTGGAAGCAGAAATTTATTGATCTTAGAGTTGACTTGGAAAACATTGAAAAAAAGTGATTAGAGACAGGAGTACCAGAGAGAAGTGTTGAAAACGAATTATTGAGGACTTAGAATGCCATTCCAGAAATTTTTTTCTGTTTAAAAAACTTTGCAACAGTGTTACTCTCCATGTTTTCACCCACAGACGTTTGTGAATCTTTGTTCGAAGTGATGAATTTTGTAATAGGAATAGCCTGACCGATGAAAGTAGTAGCTCGTGCATATCTCTGAAGGTCACGAAATATAAACCTGATGTAAAATCTCTGTCCTCAGTGATGTAGCAGCAAAAGTCCCACTGATAATATCAAACGGAGTCATAAAGTTTTCTGTCGGACTATCAGTGTACATCTATACATTAAAAATAAATGTATTTTTCATCATCATATACTGTGTTTTTGTCGCTCGAATGAATTTTATTATTTCTTCAAGGTTCTTCACATACATACACCTTAAGAGATATCAAGTAGGCGTAACATGTTCTCAAAAATTTAGGGTTGGCACGCAGAAGAATTTTGAGTCAGAGATTTTGCTGGTTTTGGCAAGCACTCACAAAAAGTTTGCCCAGCCCTGTTCTAAGGCAATGGAAACCAAGGAGAAAATAAACAAAATGGGACTACATTAAAATAAAAAGCCTCTGCACAGCAAAGGAAACCACCAACAAAACAACAAGGATGCCCACTGTATTGGAGGACATATTTGCCAATGTTAGCTCTGATATTGGTTTAATCTCCAAAATTTACTGGGTACTCCTACAACTTAACAAAAGGAAGATAAACAATCCAATCAGAAAAGGGGGAAAACACCTTTATAGACACTTTTTGAAAGAGGACATACAGAAAGCCAATAGAATTATGAAAACATGCTCAAAATCATTAATCACTTGATAGATGCAAATCAAAATGACAATGAGGTACCAACTCACACCTGTCATAATGGCTATCATCAACAAATCAACAAAGAACAAGTGCTGGCAAGGATGTGGAGAAAAAGGAACCCTTGTGTGTACTGGTGGGAATACAGACTGGTGCAGCCACTATGAAAAATATTATGGATTTGTATCTCTCAGATAATTAGTGACTATAAGCATGTTTTCATTTGTCTCTTGGCCTTCCTTCTGTCTTCTTTGGAAAAGTATTCTATTTAGGTTCATTGCCCATTTTTTGATTAGGTTCTTTATCTTCCTTTTGTTAAGTTGTATGAGTTCCCTATAAATGTTGGAGATTAAACCCTTATTGGTGATAACATTGGCAAATATGTTCTCCCATGCAGTAGGCTTTCTTGTTGTTTTGCTGATGGTTTCTTTTGCTGTACAAAAGGTTTTTATTTTGATGTAGTACCATTTGTTTATTTTCTCTTTAGTTTTCATTGCCCTAGGAGCAGTATCAGTGAAGAAATTGCTTCGGTATGTCTGAGATTTTGCTGCATGTGGATTCCTCTAATATTTTTACAGTTTCCCGTCTTACATTTAAGTCCTTTATCCATTTTGAGTTTATTTTTGTGTATGATGTAAGTTGGTGTTCTAGTTTCATTTTTTTGTAAGTATCTGTCCAATTTTCCCAACACCATTTATTGAAGAGACTGTCTTGACTCCATTGTATTCTTGTGGCCCCTATGTCAAATATTAATTGAGCATAATGGCTTAGGTCTATTTCTGGGTTCTCAGTTCTGTTCCATTGGTCTATGTGTCTGTTCTTGTGCCAGTACCAGGCTGTGAAATATGCTGTTGGTATTTTAATGGGGAGTGCATTGAATCTATTGATAGCTTTGGGCAGTATGGACATTTTGATGATGTTGATTCTACCACTCCATGAACACACTGTGTTCTTCCATCTGTTTATGTCTTCCTCTGTCTCCTTTTTCAGTGTTCTGTAGTTTTCCGTGTATAGGTCTTTTACCTCTTTAGTTAAGTTTATTCCCAGGTATCCTAATTTTTTTGGTGCAATGATAAATAGGATTGCTTTTTAAATCTGTATTTCTGTATGTTCACTATTGGTGTATAGAAATGCCATAGATTTCTTGGCGTTAATTTTGTATCCTGCTACATTGCTGAATTCATTCATTAAGTCTAATAATTTTTTGATGGAGTCTTTAGGATTTTCTATGTACAGTCTCATGTCATCTGCTAATAAGGATAGTTTTAATTCTTCTTTTCCAATTTAGATGCCTTTTATTTCTTCTTCTTGCCTGATCACAATGGCTGGTACTTTGACAATGTGGTACCATCTCACACCTGTCAGAATGGCTATCATCAACAAATCAACAAACGACAATTGCTGGTGAGGATGTGGAGAAAAAGGAACCCTCCTGCACTGCTGCAGCCACTGTGGGAAACAGTGTGGAGTTTCCTCAAAAAACTAAAAATGGACCTTCCATTTGACCCAGTGATCCCACTTCTAGGAATATATCCCAGGAAATCAGAAACACCAATATGAAAGTATATATGCACCTCTATGTTTATAGCAGCACAATTTACCATAGCTAAGATTTGGAAACAGCCTAAGTGACCCTCAGCAGATGAGTGGATTGAAAAACTGGTACATATACACAATGGAATACTATGCTGCTGTAAAAAAAAGAAGGAACTCCTACCATTTGCAACAGCATGGATCTACCTGGAAAGCACTACTGTAAATCAAATAATCCAGTCAGAGTAAGATAAATATCACATGATCTAACTTTTTTGTGTGGAATATAATGAACAACATAAACTGATAAACAAAAATAGAGCCAGAGTAAAAAATATTTTAGAATATAATAGAAGGAATCCCATCATTTGCAGATTTTTAGTATTTCCTACAACTTTTGTGATACAAAGTATGTTAGTACAGTTTTGGTAATATTATATTTCAATTTTTTTCCTGAAATATTAATATTTATTGCATGTTAATCAGTATTTTTTTGTATCTACAATCTGATAATAGAGTTATTGTGTATATTGTAAGAAAAATATAGGTCCAGTGGTATGCATGCATAGAACAGAATAACATCTCAGTGGAGGTGAGAAAAGGCAAGAAGAGGTTAACCAAAGAACCTATATGCATACATGCACAACCCATTAAAACAATAATATGAGGAAGGCCTGGGATGTGGCATGGGTTGCGTGGAGGGGGAGAAAAGGGAGAAAATGGGAGACATCTGTAATATTATCCTATATAATAAAGAAGTAATACACTAATTAGACCAGACACAGAACGACCATCTGGAACAACCTTCTGGAATGACCTTTTGGAACAACCAGTGGATGGGGGCAGGGCCGCGGGGCTGCAAGGCAGCCGGGGCTGAGAAGGACTACTCTTGTAGAATTTCATGAATCGGGCCTCTAGTCAACAATAAAAGAAAATTGTATTATCCCATTTTGTTGTAGTCTTTAGTCTAGTGAGTTTTAGTTTGCTTAAGAAACTCAAAATGAAGTCAGTTAATTGCTGCTACTATTCATTCAAGTCCACCAATTTGATATTTTTCTTATTAGAATAAAGATTTTTGTACTGCATTAAAGATAAAATTATATGTCTGCTGACCTTAAAATGTTCTGTGGAAAGGCAAAGTGCCATCACCATAAGGTTGTTTTATGATTGTGAGGTATTCCTTTCTCCTACAGTTCTGTCTGATTCTAGAACCTAAAGGAGCCTTTGTATCTCAAGATCATCTGTAAAGAGGCATTATCTAGGTATTTTTGCAAAGAGCTTAGAAATCTGCTAACAAATTAACACAGCCAGTGGCCATTGCATAGGATGGGATTTTAGATGCAGCATGCTTGTTTTTCTGTCTATAAGCAAGAATACAGTATCACAGTGATCTATGTAGAATGACCAAGAAGAAAGTAGTATTTCTTACAACTCTTTATTTTTACATTTGTCTGATCTATGCTTACCCTGTGATAACTAACATTTATACAAGCCTCTTCATACAGCAGTATGTCCTTTTTTTCTAATGGTCCTGAATATTAATTTCTTTGCTGTGCATACCAATTTGTTACACCTGGGCATATGGAAGACCATTCTGATTCAGTAAGGCTACATGGCTTATATTCTGCATACTTAACAAGCTCCCAGATGTTGCTAATGTTCCTGGCCTATGTAGAAAGGCCAGTGCTTCCTGGTTTAGGAAGAACTAGGGAGACTCTGGTTCTCAGTAAAACCTAAAAAAACAACAACAAAAAACAAAAACAAACAAACAAACAAACAAAAAAACAAAACAAAAAGTCTCCTCTGACTTTTGACTCAAAGTCTGGCTGGCTGAAGAGGAATTGGTGAATGTTGTGAAGTGTTGATGACCATGTGCTCATGTAGAGTGTCTCCTGTAGACTTTTTTTAGCATAGAACTTTTCTTTACCTTCAATAATCCCCCGTGATTAACAAGAGCAGAGGAGATGATATGGGAAATCAGCAGTCTCACAGAGGGAAGTATATATATGTAAAGACATAGTAACTGCAAAGCTACATGGAGTATCTAAGGAGTTAGAAAACTGTTCCTGCAGCTTTGCTTGACCCACTACCTCTACCTACTGCTGGAAGACCAGAATTACTTGAATGCTGGTTCACTATGTAGTGAAAAGGCATAGTACAGATAACCTGTCAGGTATATTTAAATTTAAGCTTTGGATTTCTTGAGTCTCCTATTTACCAGGTGAATAACCATGGGCAAACCACTACCCCCTCAGATGCAACTTGTTTATTAGTTAGCCAGAGACTGTGACTGTTTTATAGGACAAATTGATTCAGGTATCAAACACTAACTGTCAAGTGCCATAACAATTGACTTAAAACAACAACAACCCAGATTATGTCACATTTAATATTTGTTGGATGAGTGTGCTTTTTGGAATGTCAAGACTGTCTCTAGGACTAGCTAAGTCTATCACTGGCAGTTGCTACAATAAACTATCACTCTTTTATTTGGGAGTACTGTTATTTCCTAGATTTAATGTGGCTTCCCCCAAATGAGAATCATAGTGCCTCTTCTCCGTCGCACTATAACCTTTTCTTTGCTTTTTCCATTTGCTGTTTAGCATGTTAGAACCTTAGGATCCCTCAATTCCAGGGGCAACCAGTTCCTATCATCCTCATTCTTTTGGTGGGAAGAAGAATGGGTCTGTGCTTCCACACTAAACTGAATAACAGATTGAATAACATCTTCAATTTATTCAAGCTCTGTTCCTTACCTGTGAGGAAACTCATTGTTTTTTTTATTTTTCTGTTTTTTTTCTGGCAACATGTCAGTGGCATAACAAAATACCTTGGCAGGTTACTTATTTGTGATGCAAATGAAGTTTTTAATATGTGTTTCTTGGGTTCCTTTTTATATGGATTGTTAGTCTATAACATGTTGTACCTTCTGGTGAGCTTCCAGGGCAGAGGCATAAATCAACAGATTCCTACTGTCCTTTCTTATAGACTTTATGAAAGTGGAGCCAATCAACCTTTTTAGTTTGGGTAAACCTTTATTTTATTCCCTGTCTCTGGGATTCTTAAAAAGTAGAAACACTTTTCATTTCTGGCAGCTTGCAAATAAAAAGTGATGATGATGGTGATAACTATTAGGTTGTCAAATGGGCCACCATTTCTGGGGTCTCAAATTCTAGCAATGTAGCTTATAGTTGTGTCACCGGAATCCTAGAGCAAGATATTTCACTTTCTATCTATTGGTTTCCTCATGTTTAAGAATGGGCAAGGACTTTTGCCTCAGGATGGTTACAAAGTTTAAATGCAGTGACAAGAGAAAGAAGATGGCTGCCAACAGGAAGGCAGACTGCAAGATAGTGTGTGAGTGAGAGAATGAAAGGAGAGTGTGTGGACTTAGGGAGAGTGTAAATTTGTGGGTGAGCGATAGCTATACTCCAGGGGACTGTTGGGGACTGTTGGAGACTGTGGCCGGCTCTGCCGTGGAGACTGTGCCATCTTGAAGGGGAGAGTGGCTGTTATCAGAAGCGTATACATCCCAGGACCCTGCAACCACAACACCCAGGGACCAGCTATGAACCCAGGAACACTGAGTATCAAGCAGCGCAAATACATGGACTCGGACAAACCCTGCTCCTCTTCATGGAAAGGTCAAATTTAGCCTAGGGAAAGGTGAGATCTGCAATCCAGGTTGGAGAGAGAAATGTGCAGGGGGAAAGTCTACACCCTACGAAGTCCGCGGCTGTTAGGGCCAGGGTGATCCTCGAGTGTGGAAGGGGACCCACAGGGCTGCTGGCAGAAGGGAACTCTAAAAATCAGCCTATAGCTGGACTGGGCACAAAAAGACAGCCTCGCATTTTACCATTGTGCCAGCTGCTTAGTGCCAGGGAAAAAAGGACGTGCAGAAGAGACATTTGGTGAATTGCGCGCAGTGCTGGACGGTAAAAGTTGCAAACTCGCCTACTTACTCTGGCTCTTTTTTTCTCTTTAAATCCTTGCTTTTTATTACTAAACCCAATACATAGGATCACCCAATTGGGGACACTCTCAGAGAGTGCAGGGGAAAGTTGTTTTTGTGGAACCTGGGGCTCAGAGCGGGGAGTAACGTTCAGGGAACCAGCTCTGGGGCATTTGATTCTCCCAAACCAGTATTAAGTGCGACAGGTAAAACAAAAGCTAAATACTGGCTAGAGAGGACTTATAGCCCCAGAGGTCAATCCAGAAACACTGCTACCCAGGGGCTGAATCACAATGGACTCCTTCTGTGAACACAAATAAAGGCAGTCTGGGAAACAAAGAAATACTGCCTGCTTTAAAACAGGACTGTGATTTACAACACAGAAGAGCAGTGTATAGTAGGGAACTTCAATACTGTCCTGACTACCTGACAGGAAAATGTGTGCCAAACAGAAGAGTAGAGAAAATGAATGACCTTCACTACTACACATTTTTATTTTTACACCTTTTATTAAGAAAATAATTTCTTTCTTTTTTTTCTCACTTGATTTTACCTTCTTAATTATTATATATTTATTTTTAATTAGTATTATTACTACTACTATTTTAACATTTAAAAAAGTGCCATTTTGTTTTCTCTGTATTTATTTTGGGATTAATGTTCTACATTCTATTTTCATTCTTCCTTTAGAATCATTTTACTCTATCTCAACTTTACCTTTATGCCACACTCCATCACTCATGTTTCCCCTTTTGTTGTCCTGTTCTCTTACCCTATTCCTGTGTTAGATTTTCCCAATTCCTTCTTTTTGCCACCTGTTAAAAATTTATCCTACTTATAAATCTAATTTCTGATCCCCTGCTCCAAGTCCATACACACCTCTCTCTTCACCTTCTTCAGTATCAAAATTTTTTCTCTCTTCCCTCTCTTTTTGTTTTGTTTTTAATGTTGTTGTTATTATTTTTTGGGTTTTTTTTTGTACTATGTTTTTTTGTTTTATTTTGTTTTGCCTTGCTTTCTCTCTGTCCTATTGTTGTTGTTTGCTTGATTGTTGATGAGATTTTTTTTTGCCTGTTTGTGATATTGTTTTCTTTTTTAAAAAAATTTTGTTTTTGTCTTCATTTTTTGCTTCTGTTTTTCCTCTCCTCACTTGTTATTAGTTGTTTTTTGTAGTTTGCATTCATCTCTGGGTGTTTGTTGTTTGAATTTTTGGGATTAGTTGTTGTTCTACTGGAGTTTTCTCCCCATATAAATAGTTGTTCCCTCCTTCTTTTTTTATTCTCTTTCTTCTCTCACTTACTTCTTTTTCCTTTTCTCAATATCACTTTTGCACTTTTTTTTTCTTATCCCCTAATTATCTTTTCTCATGTGGTCACCTTTATTTGGGGTTATTAGTATGGTGAATACATTTGTATTAAGTGCCTTGTGTGTTGTTCCTTGTTGTGTTGTATTTTATGATTTTAAATCAATGCAGGAGAGAGAGAGAGAGCTACATAACCAGATACCAAGAGAAGAGAGACCGTGGGGAGAAAAAGAAACAGCTCACAAATGAAAGAAAAGGAGGCATCACCAGAAAAGGAAGTAAATGAAAAAGAGGCAAGCTATATGTCAGAGAGAATTCAGAGAAATGGTCATAAAGTTGGCTGAAAAGAATAGAAGGCAAATTCAACAATATGTGTAAGAACCAAGAGGAAATGAAGAAGAACCAAGAAGTAATGAAAAATGGCATCGCTGCTATAAAGAACTCAATAGAAAGCATCAAGACTAGACTAGAAGAAGCAGAGGACTGCATCAGTGAGCTAGAAGACAAGGTAGGAAAAAATACCCAAGCAGAGCAGCATCTAGAAAAAAAAATTAAAAACAGGAGGAGAGCCTAAGGGAACTTTGGGAAACAGAAAATGAAACAACTAATGCATAATAGAGATGCCAGAAGGAGAGAAAACTGAGCAAGGAATAGAAAACATGTTTGAAGAAATAATGACAGAAAACTTCCCTAATATAGGGAAGAAAAATCTCCCACGAATCCTAGAAGCTCAAACAAAATGAACCCCAAATGACCGACACCCAGGCACATTATAATTATATTTGCAAAACTAACAACAAAGAATCTTAAAAGCAGCCAGAGAGAGACAGAAAGTTACCTACAAAGGATCTCCCATCAGACTAGCAACAGATTTCTCAACAGAGACACATCAGGCAAGAAGGGAATGGAATGAAATATACGAACTCATGCAAAGGAAAGTGTCTGAATCCAAGAATACTGTACCCAGCAAGGCTATCAATCAAAATTGAGGGTGAAATAAGGAGCTTCACAGACAAAAAAGGGCTAAGGGAGTTTATTACCACCAAACCAGCAATGCAAGAAATGCTAAAGGGTCTGCTGCAAAAAGAAGAAATAGGAAACAAACAAGGAACACAGGCATAAAGAATAAAAATGGCAACAAACAAGTACCTATCAATAATAACTTTAAATGTTAATGAATTAAATGCCCCAATTAAAAGACATAGGGTAGCTGAGTGGATAAGAAAACGTGACCCATATATCTGCTGTTTACAGGAAACCCACCACAGAAAAAAGGACTCACACAGACTGATAGTGAAGGGATGGAAAAAGATTTCTCAGGCAAATGGAAATGAAAATAAAGGTGGGGAAGCAATACTTATATCTGACAAATTATATCTCAACGTGATGGACATAACAAGAGATAAGGAAGGCCACTTCATAATATTAAAGGGAGCAATCCAACAAGAAAATGTAACTCTGGTAAACATATACACACCCAATAGGGGAGCACCCAAATATATATAAATATAAATATAAATATAAATATAAATATAAATATAAATATATATATAAATATAAATATATATATATATAAATATACACATACACACACACACACACACACACAAAACAAACTTCTGGAGGATTTCAAGGGAGAGAATGATAATAATACAGTCATAGTAGGGGACTTTAATACCCCATTATCACCATTGGACAAATCATCTAAACAAAAAATCAGCAAAAAACATCGATCCTCAATGACTCACTAGATCAGATGGAATTAATTGACATATTCAGAACATTTCACCAAAAAGCCACAGAATATACATTCCTGTCAAGTGAACATGGGTCATTTTCAAAGATAGACCATATATTGGGTCACAGGCAAAGTCTCTTCAAATTCAAGATGATAGAAATCATATCAAGCACCATCTCAGAACACAATGGCATAAAACTAGAAATCAACTACAATAAAAACAATAAAAATCAAACACCTGGAGGCTAAATAGCATGCTATTAAACAATGACTGGGTTACCAGAGAGATCAAAGAAGAAATAAAAAGCATCATGGCAACAAACGACAATGAAAACCCAACTTCCCTCTTCAGAGAGAAGTTCATAGCTCTACAGGCCTTCCTCAAAAAAAAGGAAACAATGGTAATAAGTTATCTAACCCTACAACTCAAAGAGTTAGAAAGAGAGCAACAAGAAAAGCCCAGCATAGACAGAAGGAAGGAAATAATAAAGATCAGAGTGGAGATGAACGCCATAGAGACAAAAAAAAAATTACAAAAGATCAATAAAACCAAGAGCTGGTACTTGGAAAGGATAAACAAGATTGATGAACCTCTAGCCAGGCTTACCAAGAAGAAAAGAGAGAGGACCCTAAAAAACAAAATCAGAAATGAAAGAGGAGAAGTAACAACTGATACCACAGAAATACAAATGATTATGAAAAAATACTATGAACAACTCTATTCCAAAAAAATGGACAACCTAGAGGAAATGGACATATTCTTAGAAATATACAAGCTCCCAAAACTCAACCAAGAAGAGTAAAAAACCTGAATAGGTCATTAACTACTGAAGAAATTGAAAGAGTGATCAAAAATCTTCCAGCAAACAAAAGCCCTGGTCCAGATGGCTTTACAGGGGAGTTCTACCAAACATTCAAAGAAGAACTAAAACCTATCCTCCTCAGACTTTTCCAAAATATTCAAGTGGAAGGCACACTTCCAAGCTCTTCCTATGAAGCCAGCATTACCCTAACCCCAAAACCAGATAAAGACACCACAATAAAAGAGAACTACAGGGCAATATAGTTTATGAACATAGATGCTGAAATCCTCAACAATCGGATTCAGCAATACATTAGAAAGATCATACACCATGATCAAGTGGGACTTATTACAGGGATGCAAAGATGGTTCAATATTCGCAAATAAATAAATGTGATACATCACATAAACAAACTGAGAGTCGAAAATCACATAATCATATAAATTGATTTAGAAAAAGCATTTGAAAAAATCCAACACACTTTCTTGATAAAAATGTTCAGCAAAGTAGGAATAGATGGATCATACTTCAATGTAATAAAAGTCCTATATGACAATCCTACAGCCAACATCATACTCAATAGGCAAAATCTAAATCCATTTATCCTAAGAACAGGAAAAAGACAAGAATGCCCACTCTCACCACTCCTGTTCAACATAGTACTAGAAGTACTAGCCATAGTGATCAAACCAGAAGACAAAATGAAAGGCATCCAAATTGGAAAAGAAGAAGTAAAACTGTCCTTATTTGCAGACGACATGATATTATACATAGAAAATTCCAAAGATTCCATTATAAAACTACTAGACCCAATAAATGAATTTGGCAATGTAGCAGGATACAAAATTAACACCCAGAAAACAATGGCCTTTTTATACACCAATAATGAACTCACAGAGAGAGAAATGAAAAAACACTACCATTTACCATTGCACCAAAAATATTAAGATACCTAGGAATAAACTTAACCAAGGATGTAAAAGACCTGTACCCTGAAAATTACAGGACATTGAAAAAAGAGATAGAGGAAGACATAAACAAATGGAAGAACATAGCATGTTCATGGATTGGTAGAATCAACATCATTAAAATGTCCATATTACCTATAGCAATCTATAGATTCACTGCAAAACCTATTAAAATACCAATGGCTATCCTAACTGGTTTGGCTCAGTGGATAGAATGTCAGCATATGGACTCAAGGGTCCCAGGTTCCAGTCAAGGACATGTTCCTTGGTTGTGGGCACATCCCCAGTAGGGGGCGTACAGGAGGCAGCTGATCGATGTTTCTCTCTAGTCAGTGTTTCTACCTCTCTATCCCTCTCCCTTCTTCTCTGTAAAAAATCAATAAAATATATTTTTAAAAAATTAAAATAAAATGCCAATGGCATATTTCAAAAATCTAGAATGAACTCTCCAAAAATTCATCTGTAATGGACATAAGACACTGGGGGGTAAGGGAGGGCAGGGGTTTGTCAAGGGCGGGGGGGGGGGGGGAAAGGACACTTATGTAATACCCTTTGTAATACTTTTAGCGAAAAATAATAATAATAATAAAATAAATAAATAAATAAAAATTCATCTGGAATAAAAAAAGACCCCAAATAGCCACTGCTATCCTGAGAAAGAACAAAGTTGGAGGGATCACAATACCAGACATCAAACTATATTACCAAGCCATGGTTGTCAAACCTGCCTGGTACTGGCACAAGAACAGACATATAGAACAATGGAATGGAATAGAGGACCCAGGAAATGACCCAAACCATTATACTCAATAAATATTTGACAAAGGAGGCAAGAGCACACAATGGAATCAAAACAGCCTCTTTAATAAATGGTGCTGGGAAATTTGGTCAGATACACACAAAAAATGAAACTAGATCACCAACTTACACCATACACAAAAACAAAGTTGAAATGGCTAAAGGACTTGAATGTAAGATGGGAAACCATAAAAATCCTACAAGACTCCATAGGTGGAAAAATTGCAGACATATGTCATAGCAATATCTTTACAGACACAGATCCCAGGGCAAGAGACACTAAGGAAAAAATAAACAAATGGTATTACATCAGAATAAAAAGCTTCTGCAGAGCAAAAGAAACCATCAAGAAAACAACAACCCACAACCTGGGCATGTGCCCTGACCAGGAATGGAACCATGACCTCCTGGTTCACTGAGCAACACTAGCCGGGTTTCCCTTCTCTTTTCAGTATAGCTAAATGCTCCAGTCAAACTCCTTATATAAGACAAATCTAATTCGTGGAGTAGGATGTAGAAAAAGGAGACTGCTTTTTTAAGGTTTCCATTTAAAACTCCTGGGACAGAGGTCTGGAAGCAAGGTGGCGGCGATATAGGCAGACGCGTTCCAGGTCTTGTCCGGGAGCAAATGGAGTAAGCAGCTGAAACTAATAACACCCACCCCGAATTGGCGAAATTACTCAGCTGGTGAGATGGTTTGCAGCCGGGTAGGGCTGAGCTCCCCTGGAAAGGTAAAAACCCAGGGATCTGGGCAGGAAAGTTTGCCAGACCTCTTAGCCCAGAGGGTCGGAGGGAGAACATATGGCAGACAGCTGTGTCTCTTGGGACAGACACAGCCCCTGACTGGGGAAAGGAGTTCTGTGGGATTGCTGGTGCCACGGGATTTGAGATTTGGGTTCTGTGATTACGGAGGACTGAGCCTAAAGGGGGCAGCCTGAGGAGCTGACCAGATCATGCAGTGCCGGTAAGAGAGGAGCGTTTCCGTGGCCGGCCGGCGTTTGTTTGTTTCTTTGTTTTCACTAAACCCTGCTCATAGGACAGTTCAGATACAGACACTAACCTGTGCTAAAGAGAGGGAGAAGGTGCGGACAAGTGGAATCTGGGGAGAGGCTGAGGAGAGGGGGGTCCGGGAGAGGTGGCAGCGAATTGAGTGCTGAGACACCCCTGGGCCCAGGACTGGGGCAGCCATTCTCTCCGGAGGGTGGAATTCCTCCCCCCAGCACCCAGGCAAGGAGCACAGCCACACCCAGATTCCACCCTGAATGAGATAAAGGATTAAAATAATCTGATTAGTCCCTGGGAGTTACCAGGGTCTGGCCTATAGAGGGAATTTCAGTCTCACCAACAACACAGAGCAGGGTAATGATTAAAGAACCAACTCTGGGCAGTTGACCTCCCCAAACCAGTTTTAAGTGCAATAGAAAAAATAAACCCTTGCTGCTGGATAGAGAAGCCGTATAGCCTCAGAGGCCAACCCAAAAACACTGCCACCCAGAGGCTGAGCCACAAACTGACTCTGAGGTGAACACAAATTAAGACAGTCTGGATCACAAATATGGCCTGCTTTAAAATCAGGACTGTGATTTACAACATGGAGGAACAGTGTATCGCAGGGAAATTCAACACTCTTCTGAATACCTGGCAGGACTAAGGCAAGCCAGACTGAAGAGAAGAAGAGCCAAAAGAACTTCACTACTGCAAATTTTTCTTTTTTTTCTTTTTTCGCCTTTTAACTAAGAAACCAATTTTTTTCTTTTTCTTCTTTTTCCATCACCTGATTTTACCCTTTTAATTACTACATTTTTATTTTTAACCAGTATTATTACTGCTACCATTTTACCATTTTTTAAAGTGCCATTTTATTTTCTCTTTATTTTATTTTGGGATTAGTGTTCTCCATTCTATTTTCATCGTTCCTTTAACATCAATTTTCCCTACCTCAATTTTACCTCTATGGTAAAACCCTCTTTCTCACTTTTCCCCTTTTGATGTCCTGTTTCTCTTACCCTATTCCTGCTTTAGATTTTCCCTATTCCATCTTTTTATCCCTGTCAAAATTTCACCCTACTTATATATCCTATTTCCAATCCACTGCTCTAAATCCATATAGACCTATCCCTTATCCTTCTTCACTATCCAAACATTTTTTTCTCTTCTATTATCTTTCTATTTTTTTCTTGCTGTTAGCTTGATTGTTGAGTATATTGTTCTTTTGTTTTGTTTTGTTTTGTGTTTTTTTTAGGACTGGTTGTGAGGTTGTTTTGCTTTTTCTTTTTCTTTTTTTCTGCTGGTTTATCCCCTCCCTCCCCTCCCCCCCTCCCCCCCCCGGTTATTTTTGTGCTTCTGTTTTCCCTTGCCTCTCTTGATATCATTGGTTGTTTGTAGTTTGCATTCATCTCCAGGGATCTGTTGCTGGAATTTGTTGGGATTAGTGGCAGTTCTATCAGAGTTTTCTCCTCATACAAATAGTCTCTTCCCCTCTTCTACTTCATTCTCTCTTTTTGCTCTTTCTTTTTTTCCCCCCATCTTTTTTCCCAATTTCATTTTTGCACTCCTTTTTTTTCTTCTTTTTCTTTTCTTTTCTTTTTTCTCTTTTATCTTTTTCTCTTCTTTCTTCCTTATCCCCTAATCCTCTTAATTCGGGTGGTCACCTTTATTTGGGGTTATTAATATAGTGAATATATTTGTGTTCAGTGCCTGGTACATTGTGCCTGGTTGTGTTTTATTTTGTGCCTTTAAATCAACGCAGCAGATCCAAGCAACAGCAGCCTCCTGATCACCACACCCTCTGTCTGAGGAACAGCAGCTGTACATGAACCCTCCCCCCAACAGCCAGAAGAGCCACCACAACTGTGAACAGCACCCACCAGAGGAGCTGCTTCCAACTGAGGAGCAGCTGCTACCGCAACCACCTGAGGAGCAACCACAGCCCAAGGAGCCACTGCTACCCAGGGAGCAGCCACTGAACAACTCAACATCTAAATATGTCAGTGAGATCAAACATGGGTAGGCAAAGAAACCCCCAAAGAAAAGAAAAGCAAGAAAAAAACGGCTGAGGTTTAGACGGACATGTTGGTGCTTTGTCCTGGAGCAGATAAGGGCGAGCAGCTGAAACTGGTAACATACAGCCCGAACAAGCAGAGGAGATTCAGCTGAGAGACAGTCTGCAGCCAGGAATGACAGAGAACTCCTAGAAAATGGAGATGGCTCGAGATTGAGGCTGAAACCTCCCCCTGGGCGCCAGCTCAGCGGCGAGACCGCGCCATCTTGAGTAGCTGTTATCCGCATCCAGAGATCGGCTACTAACTCGGAGGCAACGGCTCTCAAGCAGCACGACTACATGAACTCAGAGGAGACCTGCTTCTCCCCATGGAAAGGTTAGACTTCCCCCAAAGGTGCGGTTTGCAATTCAGGTTGGAGCAAAGAACGCGCGTGCGTGCGAGCGCGTGTGCAGGGGGGGGGACTGCCCCCCCCCCAAAGTCCACGCCCATTGAGGCCAGCATGACCCGCAAGTGGGGAGGGCTCCCGCAGGGCTGCTGGCAGAAGGTAACACTATAAATAAGCCCATAGTTGGACTGGATGCAAAGGGGCAACCTCAGACTTTCCCAGGCAGCCAGCTACTTGGTGCCAGGGGCCAGAGCGCATGTAGAGACTCTGTGCGGATCTGGAAGGTGGAGCCCTGCGAGTTCGCACAGCTTCCCAGGCTCTTGTGCCTACACTTCCTCTTAAATATGTGAGTTTGATTGTTGATCCCAGTGGATGTGATTGCCCAGTTGGGGTCGCTAGCGGAGCTTGTAGGGGAAGATTGTTTTGGGGGAGCCTGGGAAACAGAGCTGGGAGTGGCGCCTGGGGAACCAGCTCTGGGCGGAGCTGGTTCAGGTACAATAGAGAACTCCTGGTCAGAGAGGACTTATAGCCTCGGAGGTAAATCCAGACACACTGCCACCCAGAGGCAGAGCCACGAACTGACTCTTCTGTAAATACAGATAAGGCAGTAAGGGGAACCAATACAGCCTGCCTTAAAATCAGGACTGTGGCTTACAACACGGAGGAACAGTGTATCAGAGGGAAATTCAACATTCTCCTGAATTCCGGCCATGCCAAAAAGAAGAGTAGATCTGAAACACCTGCATTACTGCACATTTTTATTTTTATTTTTTTTAATTACTTTTTCACCTTTTAACTAAGAAAACATTTTTTTTTCTTTTTTTCTCTTTTTTTCCCCATCACCTGATTTTACCCTTTCAATTACTACATTTTTATTTTTAACTAGTATTATTACCGCTACCATTTTACCATTTTTTAAAGTGTCAGTTTATTTTGTCTTTATTTTATTTTGGGACTAATATTCTCCATTCTATTTTCATTGTTCCTTTAGCAACATTTTTTCTCTACCTCAATTTGCCTCTGTGCTAAAACCCTCTTCCCCACTTTTTCCCTTTTGTTGTCCTGTTTGTCTTACCCTACTCCAGCTTTAGATTTTCCCTATTCTTTTTACCCCCTGTCAAAATTTCACCCTACTTATATATCCTACTAGAGGCCTGGTGCACAAAAATTTGTGCACTCGGGGGGGAAGGGGGAGCACCTCAGCCCAGCCTGTGCCCTCTCGCAGTCTGGGACCCCTCGGGAGATAACGACATGCTGGCTTAGGCCTGCTCCTGGGTGGCAGAGGGCAGGCCCAATCCCTAGGTGCAGCCCCTGGTCGGGCTCAGAGCAGGGCTGATTGGGGAGTTGGGGCACTGCCCCCTGTCATGCACAGAGCAGGGCGGATTGGGAGGTTGTGATGCCACCCTCAGTCACGCTCAGGGTAGGGCTGATTGGGGGATTGAGGCACCGCCGCCTATCACACTCAAGGCAGGGTCAATGGGGAGGTTGCGGCACCACCCACTGTCACGCACAGAGCAGGGCCAATCAGGGGGTTGGGGCACTGCCCCCTGTCACTCACAGAGCAGGGCCAATCAGGGGGTTGGAGCACTGCCCCCCCCCCCGTCACGCACAGAGCAGGGCCCATCAGGGGGTTGGGGGAGCTCCCCCCTCTCATGCACAGAGCAGGGCCCATCAGGGGGTTGGGGAGCTCCCCCGTCACGCACAGAGTAGGGCCGATAGTGGAGTTAGGGCACCGCCTCCTGTCACACACAGAGCAGGGCGGATCAGGGGGTTGGGGCGCCACCACTGTCACACTCAGGGCAGGGCCGATGGGGAGGTTATGGCTCTACCCTGTCACACACAGAGCAGGGCCCGTGGTGGGGGGGGGTTGGGGTGCCGCCCTCTATCACCCACAGAGCAGGGCCAATCAGGGGCTTGGGGCACTGCACCCTGTCACACACAGAGCAGGGCCGATCAAGGGGTTGGGATGCCACACCCTGTCACACACAGAGCCGCAGGGCGATCAGGGGGTTTGGGCGCTCACCCTGTCATGCTGATCTGGTGCCAGGAGACCTCTCGGCTCTGCTGATCCCAGTGCTGGGAGGCATATTACCCTTTTACTATATAGGATAGAGGCCTGGGGGCCGGCTGGTTTGCCCTGAAGGGTGTCCTGGATCAGGGTGGGGGTCCCCACTGGGGTGCCTGGCCAGCCTGGATGAGGGGATGATGGCTGTTTGCAGCTGGTCACACACCCTTCAGGGTGGGGGTCCCCACTGGGGTGCCTGGCCAGTCTGGGTGAGGGGCTGAGGGCTGCCTTAAGGCTTGCAATTGATTGAAGCTCCCAACCGCTGCTTTTTTTCTTTTTCTTTTTTCTTCTGGGCCACCTTTAGCTCTGGCTCTAGCTCTGAGGCTTCCGCTGCTGGTTTGTTTCGGTTCTATAATCGAAACAACGTATAACTTCAGCTCTGAGATCCCGGCCTTCTGTATTTGTTAGAATGTTTCAAACTGCCAGCTCAGAGGTCGGCAAGTCAAGTCAGGTGGGGAACGTTACAGTCTGCAGTCCCTGGAGCAAGCAAGCCTCATGTTCGCTTCCAGCTGCCTGGCTGCCGGCCGCCATCTTGGCTGACAGTTAATTTGCATAAGGATACGCTGATTAGCCAATGGGAAGGGTAGCGGTCGTACGCCAATTACCATTTTTCTCTTTTATTAGTGTAGATGTCCAATCCCCTGCTCTAAATCCTTATACACCTTTCCCTTATCTTCCTTCACTATCTAAATTTTTTTCTTCTTCTTCTTCTTCTTTTTCTTCTTCTTCTTCTTCTTCTTCTTTTTTCTCTATATTGTTTTATTATTGTTTGCTTGATTGACGAGTATATTGGGTTTTTTTTTTTAGGATTGTTTGTGAGGTTATTCTGCTTATTCTTTTTATTTTTCTGCCCCCCGCCCTCCGGTTATTTCTGTGCTTCTGTTTTCCCTTGCATCGCTTGATATTATTGGTTGTTTGTAGTTTGTATTCATCTCCAGGAATCTGTTGCTGTAATTTGTTGGTATTAGTGGCAGTTCTATAGGAGTTTTATCCTCATATAAATAGTCTCTTCCCCTCTTATACTTCATTCTCTTTTCTCTCTTACTTTTTTTCCCTTTTCTTTTTCCCCTCCCTTTTTCAATTTCATTTTTGCACTCCTTTTCTTTCTTTTTTTTCTTTCTTTCTTTTTTCTCTTCTACCTTTTTCTCTTCTTTCTTCCTTATATCCTAACTCTCTTAGCTCGGGCGGCCACCTTTATTTGGGGTTAGTAATATCATAAATACATTCGTGTTCAGTGCCTGGTACGTTGTGCCTTGTTGTGTTGTATTTTGTGCCTTTAAATCAACGCAGCAGATTCAAGCAACAGCGGCCTCCTGATCACCACACGCTCTGTCTGGGGAAGAGTTACTGTGTGTGAAGCCTCCCTCCACCAGCCAGAAAAGCCACCACAGCTGTGAACAGCACCCACGAGAGGCCCTGCTACCAACGGAGGAGCTGCTGCTACCACAACCGCCCAAGGAGCAACCACAGCCCGAGGAGCCACTGCCACCCAGGGAGCAGCCACTGAATGACTCAAAAACTAGATATGTCAGTGAGATCAAACATGGGTAGACAAAGAAACCTCCAAAGGAAAGAAAAGGAGGACTCGCCAGAAAAGCAGCTAAGTGAGACAGAGGCATGCAAAATGATGGAAAAAGAATTCAGAATAAGGGTCCTAGAGTACATGCACCAGATATGCAAGAAGCGAGAAGAAACAGATGAAAAATTCAACTACTTATGCAAGAACACAGAAGAAACAGATGAAAAAATCAATAACTTAAGTAAGTCCCAAGAAGAAATGAAGAGCGACATAGCTGCAATAAAAAACACCATTGAAAGTATCAACAGTAGACTAGGAGAAGTGGAGGGCCGAATTAGTGAATTAGAAGACAAGGAAGCAAAACACACTCAAACTGTACTGCAATTGGAGAAAAAAATTAAAAGACAAAAGGAGAGCCTAAGGGAGGTTTTGGACAACATGAAATGAAACAACATATGAATAATAGGGGTGCCAGAACAACATAAAGATGAACATGGATTAGAAAACCTATTCGAAGAAATAATATCAGAAAACTTCCCTGAGGTGGGGAAGAAAAAAGTCACACAAACCCTGAGAGTCCCAAACAAGGTGAACCCAAAAAGACCCACACCAAGACACATCATAATTACCATGGCAAATGTTCAGGACAAAGAGAGAATCTTACAGGCTGCAAGAGAGAGACGGAAAGTTACATACAAGGGATCTTCCATTAGATTATCAAATGATTTCTCAAAAGAAACACATCAGGCCAGAAAAGAATGGATGGAAATCTCCAAAGTGATGCAATGTAAAGGAAGGAATCCAAGAATACTTTATCCAGCAAGGCTATCATTCAAAATTGAAGGGGAAATAAGAAGCTTCACAGACAAAAAAAGGCTAAGGGAGTTTATCTCCACCAAGCCAGCCATGCAAGAAATGCTAAAGGGACTGGTGTAAAAAGAAGAAATAACAAGCTCAGAAAGAAAACAGCCACACACAAAAAAAGAAATGGCTACAAACAAGTACCTTTCAATGATAACTCTGAATGTAAATGGACTAAATGCTCCAACCAAAAGACATTGAGTGGCTGAATGGATAAAAAAAAAAAACATGACCCATATATCTGCTGTCTACAAGAGACCCATCTCATTAGAAGGGACTCACACCGACTGAAAGTGAAGGGATGGAAAGATATCTTTCACGCAAATGGAAAGGAAAAGAAAGCTGGGGTAGCAATACTTATATTGGACAAAATACATCTCAAAGTGAAGGCCATAACAAAAGATAAGGAAGGCCACTTCATATTACTAAAGGGATCAATAGAACAAGAAGATATAACCCTGGTAAACATATATGCAACCAATGCAGGAGCACCCAAATTCATAAAAAACTCCTGGAAGATATCAAAGGAGAGATCGACAACAATACAATCATAGTAGGAGTCTTTAATACATCACTGACATCACTGGATAAGTCCGCTAAACAAACAATCAGCAAAGAAACAGCAATCCTAAATGACTCACTAGGTCAGATGGACTTAATTGACACTTCAAGAACACTTCAACCCAAAGCCATGGAATATACATTCCTCTCAGGTGCTCATGGGACATATTCAAAAACAGACCACATATTGGGTCACAAGCAAAGTCTCCACAAATTCAAGAAGATTGAAATCATAAATAGCTTCTTCTCAGACCACGATGGCATAATGTTAGGAATAAACTACAATAAAAACAACTCAAAATACTCAAACACTTGGAAGCTGAATAGCAGGTTATTAAATATTGATTGGGTTTGCAATGACATCAAAGAAGAAATTAAAAACATCCTGGACACTAATGACAATGAAAACACAACAATCCAAAACCTATGGGACACAATGAAAGCAGTCCTGAGAGGAAAGTTTATAGCTCTACAGGCCTGTCTCAAAAAATAAGAAAAAATGGTAGTAAATCATCTAACTCTTCAACTCAAAGAATTACAAAGAGAGCAACAAGAAAAGCCCGGAGTGAGCAGAAGGAGGGAGATAATAAAGATTAGAGCAGAAATAAATGACATAGAGACCAAAAAAACAATACAGAAAATCAATGAAACCAAGAGCTGGTTCTTTGAAAGGATAAACAAGATTGACAAACCTCTAGCCAGGCTCACCAAGAAGCAAAGAGAGAGGTCCCAAATAAACCAAATGAGAAACGATAGAGGCGAAATAACAACAGACCCCACAGAAATACAAATGATTGTTAAACAATACTACGGACAACTCTACAACAAACTAGACAACCTGGAGGAAATGGACAAATTCCTAGAAAAATACAACATTCCAAAACTCAATCAGGAAGAATCTAAAAATCTCAATAGGCCAATAACTATGGAAGAAATTGAAGCAGTCATCAAAATGCTCCCAGCAAACAAAAGCCCAGGACCAGATGGCTTTTCAGGGGAGTTTTACCAAACTTTCAAGGAAGAACTAAATCCTATCCTCCTCAGACTACTACAAAAATTTCAAGAGAAAGGAACTCTTCCAAGCTCATTCTATGAAGCCAGCATCACCCTAATACCAAAACCAGGTAAAGACATCACAATGAAAGAGAATTACAGGCCAATATCCCTCATGAACATAGATGCTAAAATCCTCAACAAAATCTTAGCAAATCTGATCCAACAGTACATCAGGAGGATCATACACCACAACCAAGTAGGATTTATCCCAGGGATGCAAGGATGGTACAACATCCGTAAATCAATAAACGTAATACATCACTTAAACAAATTGAAAGAAAAAAACCACATGGTCATATCAATTGATGAAGAAAAAGCATTCGACAAAATACAACACCCATTTTTGATGAAAACTCTCAGCAAGGTGGGAATAGAAGTATCATACCTCAACATAATAAAAGCCATATATGACAGGCCCACAGCCAACATCATACTCAATGGACAAAAACTAATACCATTTCCCCAAAGAACAGGAACAAGACAGGGATGCCCACTCTCACCAATCTTGTTCAACATAGTCCTGGAAGTATTTGCCGTTGCAATTTGACAAGAAGAAGAAATAAAAGGCATCCAAATTGGAAAAGAGGAAGTAAAACTGTCCTTATTTGCAGACACCATGATATTATACATAGAAAACCCTAGAGACTCCGTCAAAAAACTACTAGACTTAATACATGAATTTGGCAATGTAGCAGGATACAAAATTAACCCCAAGAAATCTGAGGCATTTCTATATACCAATAGTGAACATTCAGAAAGAGAGATTATAAAAACAATCCCATTTACCATCGAACCAATAAAATTAATATACCTAGGAATAAACTTATCTAAAGAGGTAAAAGACCTCTACTCAGAAAACTACAGGACATTGAAAAAAGAGATAGAGGAAGACATAAAGAGATGGAAGAATATACCATGTTCTTGGTTTGGTAGAATCAACATCATTAAAATGTTCATACTACCCAAAGCAATCTATAAATTCAACGCACTTCCCATTAAAATACCAATGGCCTACTTCAAAGATCTAGAACGAACTCTCCAAAAATTCATCTGGAATAAAAAAAGACCCTGAATAGCTGCAGCAATCCTGAGAAAGAACAAAGTAGGTGGGATCTCAATGCCAGATATCAAGCTGTATTACAAAGCTACTGTTCTCAAAACTGCCTAGTACTGGCACAAGAACAGACATATACATCAGTGGAATAGAATAGACAGTCCAGAAATTAGCCCGAACCAATATGCTCAATTAATATTTAACAAAGGAGGCAAGAACATACAATGGAGCCAAGATAGTCTCTTCAATATATGGTGTTGGGAAAATTAGACAGATATATGCAAGAAAATGAAACTAGACCACCAACTTACCCCATACACAAGAATAAACTCAAAATGGATAAAGGACTTAAATGTATGATGGGAAACCATAAAAATTCTAGAAGAATCCAAAGGCAAAAAAATATCAGACATATGCAGAAGCAATTTCTTCACTGATACAGCTCCTAGGGCACTTGAAAATAAAGAGAAAATGAACAAATGGGACTACATCAAAATAAAAAGCTTCTGCACAACAAAAGAAACCGTCAACAAAACAACAAGAAAACCCACTGCATGGGAAAACATATTTGCCAATGTCATATCTGATAAGGGCCTAATCTCTAACATTTATAGGGAACTCATACAATTAACAAAAGTAAGATAAACAATCCAATCAAAAAATGGGCAAAGGATCTTAATAGACACCTTTCAAAAGAGGACATTCAGAAAGCCAAGAGACATATGAAAACATGCTCAAAGTCACTAATCGTCCGAGAGATGCAAATCAAAAACAATGAGGTACCATCTCACACCTGTCAGACTGGCTTTCATCAACAAATCAGCAAAGGATAAGTGCTAGAGAGGATGTGGAGAAAAGGGAACACTCGTGCACTGCTGGTGGGAATGCAGACTGGTGCAGCCACTATGGAAGACAGTATGGAGTTTCCTCAAAAAACTAAAAATGGAACTCCCATTTGACACTGTGATCCCACTTCTAGGAATATATCCCAAGAAATCAGAAACACCAATCAGTAAGGATATATGCACCCATATGTTCATAGCAGCACAATTCACCATAGCTAAGATCTGGAAACAGCCTAAGTGCCCATCAGTAGATGAATGGATTAGAAAACTGTGGTACATCTACACGATGGAATACTATGCTGCTGTAAAAAAGAAGGAACTCTTACCATTTGCAACGCCAATGGAGCTGGTGAGTATTATGCTAAGTGAAATAAGCCAGTCAATGAAGGAAAAGTACCACATGATCTCACTCATTCATGGATAATAAAGACCATTATAAACTTTTGAACAATAATAGATACAGAGGCAGAGGTGACTCAAACAGATTGTCAAACTGCAGTGGGAAGGCTGGGGAGGGTTAGGGGGCAGGAGGGAGGGGGTTAAGAGATCAACTGAAGGGCTTGTATGCATGCATATGAGCATAACCAATGGACACAAGACACTGGGGTGTAGGGGAGGCCAGGGGATTGTCAAGGCCTGGGGAAAATAAAGGGACACATATGTAATACCCTTTGTAATACTTTAAGCAATAAATAATAAATAAATAAATAAATAAATAAATAAATAAATAAATAAAAGAAAACAACAAAAAAAGCCCACTGCATGGGAGAACATATTTGCCAATATTATCTCAAATAAGGGTTTTATTTCCAAAAGTTATAGGGAACTCATAGAACTCAACAGAAGGAAAATAAACAGTTCAATTAAAAACTGGGCACTGGACCTAAACAGTCACTTTTTGAAAGAGGACACTCAAAAAGCCAAGAGACACGTGGAAGCATGCTGAAAATCACTAATCATCAGTGAGATGCAAATCAAAACAACAATGAGGTATCACCTCACACTTCTCAGTATGGCCATCCTCAACAAATCAACAAATGACAAGTGCTGGAGAGTATGAGGAGAAAAAGGGACCCTTCTTCACTGCTGGTGGTAATGCAGACTGGTGCAGCCATTGTGGAAAACAGTATGGAGTTTCCTCAAAAATTTAAAAATGGAACTGCCATTTGACCCAGTAATACCACTTTTAGGAATATATCCTAAGAAAACAGAAACACCAATCAGAAAGGATATATACACCCCTATGTTCATAGCAGCACATTTTATAATAGCCAAGATTTGGAAACAGCCTAAGTGCCCATCAGCAGATGCGTGGATTAGAAAACTATGGTACATCTACATAATGGAATACTACGCTGCTATAAAAAAGAAGGAATTCTTACCATTTGCAGCAGCATGAATGGAATTGCAGAGCATTATGCTAAGTGAAATAAGCCAGGAAGTGAAAGAAAAGCACCACATGATCTCACTCATTTATAGATAATAAAAAACATTATAACCTGATGAACAAAAAGATAGATACAGTTGCAGAGAAGCATTGAACAGACTGTCAAATTACAGTGGGAAGTCTGGGGAGTGTTGTGGTGGGGAGGTATGAGATCAACCAAAGGACTTGTATGCATGCATATAAGCATAACCAATGGACACAAGACACTAGAGGGGTGGGGTGAGGGCATGTGCTGGGTGGTAGGGGAGACTGGGGAAAGGTCAATGGGGAAAAATAGGAGACATATGTATTACTGTCTGTAATATTTTAAACAATAAAATAAAATTTAAAAAAAATGCGGTGACAAATTTAAACCATACCACAGTGCTAGCTCATTGTAAATATTTCAGAAAGGTAGATGTGGCAACTATTATAATGTGTGCTGATATTTATGCTTTCTATTTGAATGAACCAATGTGAAAATGTTTTATAATCATATGATTCATGGACCTTTCATAGTATCAGCTTAAAATATTCTAATTTCAATCATTCTGTACTCTTAGAATCTTCCAAGTGTAAAGATAGTGGCTTTATACCTGCTTTAATTCCAAATATGTGCTTACAGTTTAAAGAGACAACTGTCGGGAGAGACAATCGACCAGAAGAGATGGTATGTATAAAAAAATCTTGAAATCGTAGTATATAATGTTAGCAGGTCCTCTCTATACAAGTGAAGGAAGGGTTCTTAGTGAGAGTTTGGAAGGATGTGGCCTGGGGATTCTTGTTTTTAAATGTTTGTGCCATTTTGGATGCCCTGGACAGACTCAGTTCACCTACAAGTGATTTACCTGTGGCACATGATGATGATGATGATATTTTAAAATATATTTTTATTGATTTCAGAGAGGAATGGAGGGGGAGAGAGATAAAAACATTAGTGATGAGAAAGAATCATTGATTGGTTGCCTCCTGCACACTCTGCACTGGGGACTGAGCCCACAACATGTGCCCTGATTAGGAATGGAACTGTGACCTCCTAATTCTTAGGTTGACCACAACCACTGGGCTATGCTGGGAAGGCAACCTGGGGATTCTTAATGAGCAAAAGGCTCATTAAGGCTCATCTATGGGATGATGAAGATAATATTTGGACACTGATAAACATACCACCTGTTTGTGTATATTTGCTTGGGACATTTTTTCACTGCACATCTACACTAATAAAAGAGAAACATGGTAATTAGCGTACGACCGCTACCCTTCCCATTGGCTAATCAGCATATCGTTATGCAAATTAACTCCCAGCCAAGCTGGCGGCTGGAACCCATGCACTGAAGAGAACAGGGATGCTTGCTTGCTCCAGTGAAGGCGGACTCCAACATTCCCCGCCTAACTTGCCGACCTCTCAGCTGCAACTCTCAGAACTATGTTTCAAATATAGAAGCTAAACAAAACCCCAGAAACCGGCTTTCAGTCAGCTGGGCTTCAGCCAGCCGGACTGCAACATTGTATCAAATACAGAAGGTAAAGGTCAGAAACCTGCTTTCAGCAGCAAGGCCTCATAGCTAAAGCTGGCCCAGAAAAGAAAAAAAGGAGCGCTTGGGAGCTTCAGTCACCCACCAGCCTGAAAACGGCCCTCAGCCCCTTACTCAGACTGGCCAGGCACCTCAGTGGGGACCCCCACCCTGATCCAGGACACTCTTCAGGGCAAAGCAGCCGGCCCCCACCCATGCACCAGGCCTCTATTCTATATAGTAAAAGGGTAATATGCCTCCCAGCACCGGGATCAGCGGAGCAGCGAGGCTCCCGGCACTGGGATCAGCGTGATAGGGGGCAGCGCCCAAATCCCCTGATCGCCCTGCGGCTCTATGAGTGACAGGGGGCAGGGCCGCAACCTCCCTATCCGCCCTGCTCTGTTTGTGACAGGGGAAGGCGCCCCAACCTCCTGATCAGCCCTGCTCTGTGCCTGATAGGGGGGAGCTCCCCAACCCCCTGATGGCCCTGCAGCTCTGTGTATGATGGGGAGAGCTCCCCAACCCCCTGATGGCCCTGCGGCTCTGTGAGTGACAGGAGGCAGGGCCACAATCTCCCTATGTGTCCTGCTCTGTTCGTGACAGGGGAAGGCGCCCCAACCCCCTCATCAGCCCTCCTCTGTGCCTAATAGGGGGGAGCTCCCCAATCCCCTGATCACCCTGTGGTTCTGTGTTTGACAGGGTGTGGCGCACCAACCCCCTGATCGGCCCTGCTCTGTGTGTGATAGGGTAGAGCCATAACCTCTCCATCGGCCCTGCCCTGAGTGTGACAGTGGTGGCGCCCCAACCCCTTGATCGGCCTTGCTCTGTGGGTGATAGAGGGCAGCGCCCCAACCCCCTGATCTGCCCTGCTCTGTGTGTGACAGGGGGTGATGCCCCAACTCCCCTATCGGCCCTACTCTGTGAGTGACAGGGGGGAGCTCCTCAACCCCCTGATCGGCCCTGCTCTGTGAGTGACAGGGGGGAGCTCCTCAACCCCCTGATTGGCCCTGCTCTGTGAGTGACAGGGGGCAGCGCCCCAACCCCCTGATTGGCCCTGCTCTGTGCATGACAGGGGGTGGCGCCGCAACCTCCCCATCGACCCTGCCTTGAGTGTGACAGGGGGCGGTGCCCCAACCCCCCAATTGGCCCTACCCTGAGTGTGACTGAGGGTAGCATCGCAACCTCCCAATCCACCCTGCTCTGTGCATGATGGGGCGGCGCCCCAACTCCCCAATCGGCCTTGCTCTGAGCCTGACCAAGGGCTGCACCTAGAGATTGGGCCTGCCCTCTGCCACCCGGGAGTGGGCCTAAGCCAGCAGGTCATTATCTCCTGAGGGGTCCCAGACTGCGAGAGGGCACAGGCCAGGCTGGGGGACCCCCCTCCCCCCCGGAGTGCACAAATTTTTGTGCACTGGGCCTCTAGTCTTATATAATAAAAGGCTAATATGCAAATTGTCTTCTTGGGAGTTTGTCTGGGAGACCAGAAGTTTGATCACTTGCTATGATGTGCGCTGACCACCACGGGGCAGCGTGGAACATGACAGGTGACTAGCAGCTGTGGTGGGGCACTGAGGGAGCAAGGGAAGAAGGAGTTGGGGAGTCCAGGAGGCAGGGAACCACGTGGTGGTGGTACATGAGCAGCGAGGGAAGTAGGAGGCAGAGAGGTGGGGAGGTGGGGCACCTGATTGGCCCTGATCTCCGGCCAGGCCTAGGGACCCTACCCATGTATGGATTTCATGCACTGGGCCTCTAGCTAAAATTATAATCTATAAAACAAACTCCACACATAAGTGACTAGCAGCTTTTGCTAGTGTTTGTTTCTAGTTGGGCCAACAAGCTCCAGGCTCCTTGCTGGGGCTGAAACCACAATCACCTTGGGCAGTATGGAGGCATAGAACTTGTGCTTTAAAACAAAACATGGTAACTCAGTTTATGTTAGTTTCAGCAATTGTAACCCACAAATATTGGTGTCACTATGGGAAAGTTGCACAGGCTACCCTATATAATCAAAGGCTAATATGCAAATTGTCCCCTCAACTAGGAGTTTGACCAGAGGGTGGGGCCAGCCAGTCAACCAATAGCAGCCCCTCCCCCTGGCCAGCCTCACCCCCGATTGGCCCGCATCGGCCTGATTGGGGCAGGCCAGCTGGACCCCACCTATGCATGAATTTGTGCACTAGGCCTCTAGTAGAGTTATAAATGTCTATGAATTAAAACATGCTTGGGTAACAAAAAAGGGTATTACATCAATTGGCCATAATTAGTTTACATAAGAAAATTTGCTTGAATTATTTTCTGATTTTTTACTAATTAGTGTACTCATTAAGCATAATGGATCACTAGGTAATTACTTTATGTTGTATTATTGTTGGGAGATGAATATGTTTGCATGATTATGCTGTCCTTAGTTTTAAAAATAATTAAAAATAATTTTTATTTTTCAATTATGGTTGACATACAATATTACAATAGTTTCAGGTGTACAACATAGGGATTACACATTTATCTAACTTACAAAGTGATCACCCCAGTAAATCAAGTATCTATCTGACACCACAATATTATTGACTATATTCCCCATGCTGTACTTTATGTCCCCATAACTATTTTATAACTACCAATTTTTACTTCTTAATCTCTTCACCTTTTTCACCCATCCTCCAAACCCCCTCCCATCTGGTAACCAACAAATTATTCTCTGTATCTATGAATTTGTTTCTGTTTTGTTTGTTCATTTATCTGGCTTTTCACATTCTACAGATAAGTGAAATCATATGTTACTTGTCTTTCTTTGAGTTATTTCACTTAGTATACACCTTCTGCATCTATCCATGTTGATATTGATGGTAAGATGGCATTCTTTTTATGGTTAAGTTATATTCCAGTGCATATATGTACTTCTACTTCTTTATCCATTCATCTATTGATGGACGCTTAGGTTGCTTCCCTATCTTGGCTACTCCTATGCAATGAACATAGGAGTGCATGTGTCTTTAAAACTTAGTGTTTTGGGTTTCTTTGGATAAATAATAAGAAGTGGAATTGCTGGGTCCTTCTTTACCTATTGCTATAGTCTTTGTTTTTGAAGTCTGTGTTGTCTCATATAAGTATTGCTATCCCGCTGTTAAAAATAAATTTGTTTCTATTTCCATTAAATATCTTTTTCCTACCCCTTTACTTTCAGTCTGTGTGTATCTTTTGATCTAAAATGAGACTGTCATAGGCAGCATATATAGGGTCTTGTTATCCATTTAGCCACCCCATGTCTCTTTTAAATTGATTTTAGAGAGAGAAAGGTAGAGGAGAGGGGGGAGAGAGAGAGAGAGAGAGAGAGAGAGAGAGAGAGAGAGAGAGAGAGAATCATTGATGTGAGATAGAAACATTGACTGGTTGCCTGCCTCATGCAGTCTAACTAAGGAATTGAACCCGCAACCTGGGTATGTGCCCTGGCAGGGAATCAAACCTGCCACCTTTTGGTGTGTGGGACAATGCTTCCATCAACTGAGCCACTCTGGAACGGGCCACCCTACATCTTTTGCCAAGAAAGGGTGTTGGATTTTGTCAAATGCTTTTTCTGCATCGATTGATATAATTATGTGATTTTTGTTTGTCAGTTTGTTTATGTGATGTATCACATTTATTGATTTGTGGATATTGTACCATCCTTGCATCCCCAGAATAAATCCTACTTGGTTATGGTGTATGATCTTTCTAATGTAATGCTGGATCCAATTTGCTAGAATTTTGTTGAGGATTTTACCATCTATGTTCATCAAGGATATTGACCTGTAGTTCTCTTTTTTTGTGGTGTCTTTTGTTGTGGAGTGAGAGCGACAGAATGACCAGAACTCCAGACCGATTAAAATTTAGAGAGCCTTTATTGACTGGCCAGTGTCCGCTCCTCCACTTGGGAAGCCCAAGAGAGAAGCGGCCACGACCATCTACAGAGTTCAATATTTAAAGGGGACAACTACATCCATGTTCAGGTTCCCATAGCAAGCAAAACCAAGTTACAAAAGCTAATTGAGTAGTTTTAGCCTAGCTATTTATCATCCTCCTGTTATTCATTTCCGGGTAACTTAAAGGTCAAAACTATTCTTAATTTTGATCTGTCTGTTCTTTGTAGGCTGTTGCTCAGATGTGTTGATCTGTTTGTTCTTTGTAGGCCGTTGCTCAGGTGTGTGAGCTCAGTTCCTAGAAACTTTGCACAGCTGTCAAGCTGCTGAGGTGGCTAGGTAATTAAGCAGGACTAAAAAAATTTTCTACTCTGTAACATTCCCCACTGGTTTTATGGGAGAATCAAATCATTGTTTCTTCATTTTTCATTCTTTGGTAGTGAGTTCTTAGGACCATTAATTTGCTTGTATTCTGCATTGAATATAATTCATTAAGCAGTTCAGTATGCACGGGCCGAAACTTAGTATTAGTAGTAGGAGTACTAATGGCCCAGCTAAGACGGTTAGGAGAGTGGTGAACCAGGGGGACCAGGAGAAGAGGTTTTCATACCAGTTTCCTTCAGACTTTCCCTGGTAACTCCTGAGGCTCTCCCTGATAACTCCCGAGTGGTTAGTATAAAAAGAACAGGTTTCCCCTAGGGCCACGCATAGTCCTCCCTGTTTTAGAAATAACAGGTGAAGCCCTCTCCTATTTTGTAATACTACCTCGGCTAAGGAACTGAGGGAATCTTCAAGTCTATCTACATTTTGTTCTAATGTGCTCAGATCTTGATCGACTTGGCTGCTGAGGGCCTTAAAATTCTGATTTCCTGTTACTAGAGCTGCTGTTCCCACTACAGTGGAGCCGGCAATCCCTAACCCTACTAAAAGGGGAATCAACCCCCTGATCACCGCAGCCTCCTAATCACCACAGCCTCCTGATTACCACAACCTCTGTCTGTGGAACAGCAGCTGTATGTGAAGCCTCCCCCCACCAGCCAGAAGAGCCAACACAGCTGTGAACAACACCCACCAGAGGAGCTGCTGCCAATTGGAAAGCAGCTGCTACCACAACCGTCTGAGCAGCAACCACAACCCAAGGAGCCCCTGCCACCCAGGGAGCAGCCACTGAACATCTCAACATCTACATATGTCAGCGAGATCAAACATGGGTAGGCAAAGAAACCCCCAAAGGAAAGAAAAGGAGGACTCGCCAGAAGAGCAGCTAAGTGAGAAAGAGGCATGCAACATGACAGCAATAGAATTCAGAATAAGGGTCCTAGCATGCATAAACTGGATGGAGGAAAAAATCAACTACTTATGCAAGAAGCAAGAAGAAACAGATGAAAAAATCAATAACTTATGCAAGACCCAAGAAGAAATGAAGAGTGATATAGCTACAATAAAAAACACCATTGAATGGTAGTAAATCATCTAACTCTACAACTCAAAGAATTAGAAAGAGAGCAACAAGAAAACCCCAGAGTGAGCAGAAGGAAGGAGATAATAAAGATTAGAGCAGAAATAAATGACATAGAGACCAAAAAAAACAATACAGAAAATCAATGAAACCAAGAGCTGGTTCTTTGAAAAGATAAACAAGATTGACAAACCTCTAGCCAGGCTCACCAAGAAGCAAAGAGAGAGGACCCAAATAAACAAAATCAGAAATGATAGAGGCGAAATAACAACAGACCCCACAGAAATACAAACGATTGTTAAAAAATACTATGGACAACTCTACTCCAACAAACTAGACAACCTGGAGGAAATGGACAAATTCCTAGAAAAATACAACATTCCAAAACTCAATCAGGAAGAATCTAAAAATCTCAATAGGCCAATAACTATGGAAGAAATTGAAGCAGTTATCAGAAAGATTCCAGCAAACAAAAGCCCAGGGCCAGACAGCTTCACAGGGGAGTTTTACCAAACATTCAAGGAAGAACTAAAACCTACCCTCTTCAGACTACTACAAAAAATTCAAGAGGAGGGAACACTTCCAAGCTCATTCTCTGAAGCCAGCATCACCCTAATACCAAAACCAGGTAAAGACAACACAATGAAAGAGAATTACAGGCCAATATCCCTCATGAACATAGATGGAAAATCCTCAACAAAATCTTAGCAAATCGGATCCAGCAGTACATCAGAAAGATCATACACCATGACCAAGTAGGATTTATCCCAGGAATGCAAGGATGGTACAATATACGCAAATCAATAAACGTGATACATCACACAAACAAATTGAAAGAAAAAAACCACATGGTCATATCAATAGATGCAGAAAAAGCATTCGACAAAATCCAACACCCATTTTTGATAAAAACTCTCAGCATGGTGGGAGTAGAAGGATCATACCTCACCATAATAAAAGCCATATATGACAGGCCCACAGCCAACATCAGACTCAATGGACAAAAACTAACACCATTTCCCCTAAGAACAGGAACAAGACAAGGATGCCCACTCTCACCACTCCTGTTCAACATAGTCCTGGAAGTATTAGCCATTGCAATTAGACAAGAAGAAGAAATAAAAGGCATCCAAATTGGAAAAGAGGAAGTAAAACTGTCCTTATTTGCAGACGACATGATATTATACATACAAAACCCTAGAGACTCCATCAAAAAACTACTAGACTTAATACATGAATTTGGCAAAGTAGCAGGATACAAAATTAATTCCAAGAAATCTGAGGCATTTCTACACACCAATAGTGAACTTGCAGAAAGAGAGATTATAAAAACAATCCCATTCACCATCGAACCAAAAAAATTAAGATACCTAGGAATAAACTTAACTAAAGAGGTAAAAGACCTCCACTCAGAAAACTACAGGACATTGAAAAAAGAGATAGAGGAAGACATAAACAGAGGGCAGAACATACCGTGTTCATGGATTGGTAGAATCAACATCATTAAAATGTCCATACTACCCAAAGCAATCTATAAATTCAACGCACTTCCCATTAAAATACCAACAGCATACTTCACAGATCTAGAACGAACTCTCCAAAAATTCATCTGGAATAAAAAAAGACCCTGAATAGCTGCAGCAATCCTGAGAAAGAACAAAGTAGGTGGGATCTCAATACCAGATATCAAGCTGTATTACAAAGCCACTGTTCTCAAAACTGCCTGGTACTGGCACAAGAACAGACATATAGATCAATGGAATAGAATAGAGACCCCAGAAATCGGCCCGAACCAATATGCTCAATTAATATTTGACAAAGGAGGCAAGAACATACAATGGAGCCAAGATAGTCTCTTCAACAAATGGTATTGGGAAAATTGGACAGATATATGCAAGAAAATGAAACTAGACCACCAACTTACACCTTACACAAAAATAAACTCAAAAAGGATAAAGGACTTAAATGTACGACAGGAAACCATAAAAATTCCAGAAGAATCCATGGGCAACAAAATCTCAGACATATGCCGAAGCAATTTCTTCACTGATACAGCTCCTAGAGCAGTTGAAACTAAAGAGAAAATGAACAAATGGGACTACATCAAAATAAAAAGCTTCTGCACAACAAAAGAAACCATCAACAAAACAACAAGAAAACCCACTGCGTGGGAAAACATATTTTCCAACGTCATATCTGATAAGGGCCTAATCTCCAAAATTTATAGGGAACTCTTACAACTTAAGAAAAAGAAGATAAACAATCGAATCAAAAAATGGGCAAAGGATCTAAATAGACACCTTTCAAAAGAGGACATTCAGAAAGCCAAGAGACATATGAAAACATGCTCAAAGTCACTAATCATCCGAGAAATGCAAATCAAAACAACAATGAGGTACCATCTCACACCTGTCAGAATGGCTATCATCAACAAATCAACAAACAACAAGTGCTGGAGAGGATGTGGAGAAAAAGGAACACTTGTGCACTGCTGGTGGGAATGTAGACTGGTGCAGCCACTATGGAAGACAGTATGGAGTTTCCTCAAAAAACTGGAAATGGAACTCCCATTTGACCCTGTGATCCCACTTCTAGGAATTTATCCCCAGAAACCAGAAACACCAATCAGAAAGGATATATGTACCTATATGTTCATAGCAGCACAATTCACCATAGCTAAGATCTGGAAACAGCCTAAATGCCCATCAGTAGATGAATGGATTAGAAAACTGTGGTACATCTACAGGATGGAATACTATGCTGCAGTAAGAAAGAAGGTACTCTTACCATTTGCAACGGCATGGATGGAGCTGGAGAGCATTATGCTAAGTGAAATAAGCCAGTCATTGAAGGAAAAATACCACATGATCTCACTCATTCATGGATAATAGAGACCATTATAAACCTCTGAACAATAATAGATACAGAGGCAGAACTGCCTCACACAGATTGTCAAACTGCAGCGGGAAGGCCGGGGAGGGTTGGGGGGCAGGAGGGAGGGGGTTAAGAGATCAACTGAAGGGCTTGTATTCATGCATATGAGCATAACCAATGGACATAAGACACTGGGGGGTAGGGGAAGCCGGGGTATTGTCAAGGGCGGGGGGGAAAAAAGGACACATATGTAATACCCTTTGTAATGCTTTAAGCAATAAAAAAAAAAAAAAGGGGGAATCAATACTGGGGCCCATTTTTCTCTGCCTCTGAGCAGACCTAAATGTTCTCTCCCTCCCTCCCCAGAGTAATAGTATACCTGAGGCAAGATGTGTGTGAGGATGCATAGAGAAGGCTCCCCGCGGGGGGGGGGGAGGGGGGGATGAGAGTCAAAGGGGAAATACAGGGGGTGATGTCGGAGGTACAGGCAAACCAGGTTCCCTGTACGTTGGATGGCCCATCGTTCAGTGGGGTCCTCGGATTCCACCTTTTTTACTTGAGTTCGGTGAATCCAGTGTCTCTTTCCGGCAATCTTTAAGGCCTATGAGGTGCTGAGGATGATAGTGAAGGGCCCAGTCCACCTGGTTTCCAGCGATGATGGCTCATGCCTCTGAACCCACACCAGGTCTCCCGGTTGAAAGAGAGGTGGTCCAGGCCCGGTCCCGGAGGGTGGGTCCTGGTGAGCCTCTCAGACCAGCTGGTGGTTAAGCCTGGAGCTCAACTGTAAAGCCTGTAAGGACTTCAGGAGGTTATGACTAGAAAGGGATGCTAATATTTCTTCCCCTAGCTTGGGAAGTAGTGGTGGGGTTCGGCCAAACAGAATCTCAAAAGGGGTGAGGCCCTTTACATATGAGGTGCAACGGGCCCAGAGTAGGGCAAAAGGGAGGAGGCTTACCCAGTTTTTGCCAGTCTCCAGGTTTAGTTTTGTCAGGGTTTCCTTCAAGGTCCGATTTATCCTCTCTACCTGTCCAGAGCTCTGAGGTCTATAGATACAGTGTAATTTCCAATTACACTGGCAATGAATGCCAGGCCTTTGTCGGACCCCATTGCAACAGGTAGGCCAAACCTGGGGACAAGTTCTGAGGTTAATTTCTTTACTATTACTTGTGCTGTTTCAGACTTGGTAGGGAAAGCCTCTGGCCACCCTAAGAACATATCTACCAAAATCAGCAGGTAGCAATATCCTCCCAGACCTGGGGGTAATTCTGTAAAGTCTACTTCCCAATGCTCTCCAGGACTTTTCTCTCTGAGTCTGATTCCCTCTACTAATGGGGACCGCTTCCCGGGGTTTACCTGTGCAGAGATGTGACATCTCCTTGCGATATCCTTTGAGACCTGAAAGAGCTTAAGAATATAATAATCTCGTTTAAGCAGTTCTACCAGCTTGGTTCTCCCCAGATGAATACTCTAATGGATCTGGGAAATGAGTTCCTTTCCCAGGGCCTCCAGAACGAGCAGCCTCTGGTCTGGCAATTCTTTCCATCCTGCAGATGTTTCTTTTGCCTGGAGTCTTTTTCCCAGCGCAGTAGCCTCCTCTGAGTAGATTGGAGTCTCCTCAAAGACCCTTGCAGGGAGAGCTGGTAAAATATGGAGGGGCCCCACTGGTTTTTGGGTGACTTCCCTGGCCGTTTTATCTGCGAAGGCGTTTCCCCGTGCCTCCAGGGTATCAGTTGACTGATGTCCTTTGCAATGTATGACTGCCACCGCCTTTGGCATCCAAAGGGCTGCAAGGAGGGTAAGGATTTCTGGGACATTTTTTATTTCCTTCCCTCCTGATGTTAGGATTCCTCTTTCTTGGTATAAGGCCCTGTGAACATGAACAGTGGCAAAAGCATATCGGCTGTCCGTGTATATATTCACTGCCTTTCCCTTCCCCCACCATAGTGCTTGGGTGAGGGCTATTAGCTCTGCCTTCTGAGCTGATGTCCCTCGCCCTAGTGCCTGCGCCCAGATTACCTTGTCAGCTGTCATGACCGCTGCTCCTGCGTACCTGGTCCCTTCGACCACAAAGCTGCTTCCATCAGTGTATAGGGTCTCATCAGGGTCTGGCAGGGGCTGGTCCGTCAGGTCCTCTAGAAGGTTCTTGAGTGAGGACAGGGTTTCAGTGCAGTCATGGAGGGGCTGCTCAGGGTCGTCATCAGGCAACAAGGTAGCAGGGTTTAGTGCCGCCGTTTTGAGAAAACTGACTTGCAAGGGATCAAGCAAGAGTACCTGATACTGGGTGATCCGAGCATTCGAGAGCCAGCACTCCGGTGGGCTTCGCAACAGTGCCTCCACGGAATGTGGAGCCACTACTTGCAAGTCCTGCCCGAGGGTGAGTTTCGAGGCCTCCTTTACCAATATAGCTGTAGCTGCTACTGTTCTCAAATGCCCTGGCCACCCTGCAGCCACGAGGTCTAGCAGCTTGGATAAGTCTGCCACAGGCCTTTTCCATGGTCCTAGGAATTGGGTTAACACCCTCTTTGCAATTCCCCAAGCCTCTGCCACATGTAACTGAAATGGCTTTGTGTGGTCTGGCAGCGCTAACGTTGTTGCGCGGACTAAGGCTTGTTTAAGATCTTGAAAAGCCTTAGTTTCAATTTCAGTCCAGTTTAGTTTCTCAGTCTTTCCCCAGTGGAGGTATACAGGGGTTTTGCTATTTCTGCAAAACCTAATATCCAAAGGTGGCAATATCCTACTGCTCCAAGGAATTCCAGCACTTGCTTCTTTGTCTTGGGGACAGGGATTTGCATGATAGCCTGTATTCGGCTAGCTCACAGAGTCCTTTTTCCTCTGTTGAGTTCATACCCCAGGTAAGTGGCTTTTGGGGGGCAAAGTTGGGCCTTTTTAGCAGACACCTGGTACCCCATTTTGCCCAAGGTTCTCAACAGGGCTTCAGTAGCCTCTCTACACTTGCTCTGGGTTACCGTGGCAAGGAGGAGGTCATCTACATACTGCAGTAGGGTGACCTCTGAATGTTCCTGCCTGAACAGGCCAAGTCCTGGCTGAGGGCTTCATCGAACATAGTGGGGGAATTTTTGAACCCCTGGGGTAACCGTGTCCAGGTCAATTGTCCTGATTCCCCTTCGTCTGGGTCCGTCCATTCAAAAGCAAAAATGGGTGGCTGGATGGGGCCAAAGGCAGGGAGAAGAAGGTATCCTTTGGGTCTAGAACTGTGTATACCTGATGATGGGGTAACAAGCTTAGGAGGGTATATAGAATAGGCACTATGGGATGTATAGTTTCTACCCTCTTATTGACCTCTCTTAAGTCCTGAATGGGTCTGAAGTCCTCCCTTCCTGGTTTCTGTACAGGAAGCAATGGGGTATTCCATGGGGAGTGGAACGGGACTAAGATTCTGCTTTTTTCAGTCTTTTTATGTGGACTAGGATGCCTCTTTGGGCCTTTTGGCTTATTGGATATTGCTTAACCCATACTGGAATTGCTGTGCTGGAGAGCTGTACCACAATTTGGGCTCTGTGGACCACCAATCCTGGGGGTTACTCTCTGCTCATACTCCAGGTATTTTCTGTTGCAGCTCCTGGAGTAATGGGGCATCTGGGACTGGATTGTTGTTCTCGGTTCCCTCAGTGAGGAGATATTCCTCACTCAAGGGGCAAGTCAAAAGCACAGCCCCCAGTCTCTGATTAAAAGTCACTGTAGCCATCTCCTCCTGGAAGGAGATGGTAGCCTGCAGTTTGCTGAGAAAGTCCCATCCCGGTAGCGGGTACAGGCACTCCGGCATCACAAAGAATGAGTGGGTCACTGTCCCGGCCCCCAGGTTGGTCCTCTTGCATGGCAGTTACCAGGACCTTTGCCATTTTCTGAGTCTGCACAGTCTCTGAATCTTCTCTATTTTTAAATGCCTTTTGAGATATCTCAACCAATTCCAACAGCACTTTTCCCTCAAAGCCTTCTAACTTTTGTAATTTCTTTCTAATGTCTGGGGCTGACTGGGACACGAAAGTGATGTTAACTGCCCGCCAATTCTCAGGCGCATCAGGGTCTATGGGTGTGTAGAGCCTGTAGGCTTCATACAGGCGTTCTAGAAAAGTGGCGGGAGATTCATTCGGTCCCTGTACAGTTTCAGTTACCTTAGACAAATTGGTGGGTTTCCGTGCAGCCGCTTGGATTCCCCTCAGCAGAGTCTGGTGGTACCGATCGAAAGCCTCCTTACCTTGCTTCATGTTGGGGTCCCATGAGGGGCAGGAGAGTGGGAAGATAGCCTCGAGCCGAGGTGTGCTGACTCCGAAGAGGGTTGGTCGTCAGGGCCAAGAAGCAATTTCCTTCCCTCCAACCTGACTCGCTCTCTCTCCTCCGAGGTGAAAAGGGTCTGGAGGAGCTGTTGGCAATCATCCCAAGTGGGCTGGTGGGTGAAAAAGACAGACTCCAAGAGGGAGATTAATCCCTGCAGATTCTGAGAGAAAGGGGGATTCTGATTCTTCCAGTTGTAGAAGTCACTGGTCAAAAAAGGGACGTAAACCATAAAAGGCCGTTCCTCCCCCTTGGGGGTGGCCACCTGGCACAAAGGCAACATCGGGGCTCCAGAGGAGTCTGGAGAGGGGGCTGAATGTGGAGGTCGGTACTCTGCCCCACGGTGGGTATGGGATGGACTCAGAGGATCTTCAGGGGGAGCTGCCATTGGGGCTGACGGATATGGGGGTGGCTCTGCCAGGATGGGGTCCTCTGACGGAGGTGGGAGAACAAGGGGCTTCCTCTCAGCCTCCCTGGGAGGTGTAGTGAGGAGGACAGTCGGTCTCTGTCCCAATTTCTTTTTCTTTTCTGAGGGTTTTTGGCAATCCCGGAGCCATTTAGGATCTTCAGTTAAGACATCTATCCAAATTTGAATATACACCATTTGGTCCGGGTGCCCGGGGTTTCCAAAAATTATAGCCTGGACCTGATAGGCTAAACTCAAATCGGTCAACCCCTCAGGAGGCCACTCAATCTGCGGGAACATTGGCCATTCACTCACACAGAATTTCTGTAAATCAAAAGTGTTAACAGGGGCTCTGTAGCCCTCGGCTCTTTGCTTGAAGTCCTGGAAATTTTTCAAAAAACATTGAAGGAGGGTACAGACAGTACATGAAGCTGATTGACTAATTCTGACAACAAAAAACAAATTGGATGCAACAACAGACACAGACAAGAGACTCAGGATCACCGGGCACTGTCGTGCACCGGGATCTGGTCTCAACAGAAGTAGTGCTGCATCCAGCCTTCCGGAGACCTCTGACGGGCCCACAGAACCAGAATCAGGACTCAAAAGAATTGAGTCTTCTTACCGGTAAGAATCAGATCCAGATGGCTCCAACTGAAGTCAATTAGACAATTTTCGGATAGACCTGCCAAACTCTATTGGTCCCCGGGCTGAGGAACGTCTCTCAGAGATCTCCCCCTTGGTGTGGGAGTTTGGATGTCTTCCCTGGACTCTGGTCACGGGACTGATCAATGGCCGGTTATCTCACTGGGGCCCTCCAAATGTTGTGGAGTGCAAGCGACAGAATGACCAGAACTCCAGACTGATTAAAATTTAGAGAGCCTTTATTGACTGGCCAGTGTCCGTTTCTCCACTCGGGAAGCCCAAGAGAGAAGCAGCCACGACCATCTGCAGAGTCCAATATTTAAAGGGGACAACTACATCTGTGTTCAGGTTCCCATAGCAAGCAAAGCCAAGTTACAAAAGCTAATTGAGTAGTTTTAGCCAAGCTATTTATCATCCTCCAGTTATTCATTTCTGGGTAACTTAAAGGTCAGGACTATTCTTAATTTTGATCTGTCTGTTCTTTGTAGGCTCAGGTGTGTGAGCTCAGTTCCTAGAAACTTTGCACAGGCTGTCAAGCTGCTGAGGTGGCTTGGTAATTAAGCAGGACTAAAAAAATTTTCTACTCTGTAACATCTTTATCTGGTTTTGGAATTAGAGTAATGCTGGCTTCATAGAAAGAGCTTAGAAGTGTGCCTCCCTCTTGAATTTTTTGGAATAGTCTGAGGAGGATAGGTTTTAGTTCTTCTTTGAATACTTGGTAGAACTCCCCTGTAAAGCTGTCCAGACCATGGCTTCTAAGAATATGTCCATTTTCTCTAGGTTGTCCATTTTGTTGGAATAGAGTTGTTCATAGTATTTTTCATAATCCTTTGTATTTCTGTGGGGTTGGTTGTTACTTCAATTCTTTCCTTTCTATTTTTGTTTATTTGGGTCCTCTCTCTTTGCTTCTTAGTGAGCCTGGTTAAGAGGTTCATCAATCTTGTTTATCCTTTCAAAGAACCAGCTCTTGGTTTTGTTGATCTTTTGTATTTTTTTTGTCTCTATGTCATTTATTTCACTCTGATCTTTATTATTTGCTTCCTTATGCTTATACTGGACTTTTCTTGTTGTTCTCTTTCTAATTCTTTGAGTTGTATGGTTAGATAATTACCATTTTTTCTTGTTTTTTTTAGTTAGGTCTGTAGAGCTATGACCTTCCCTCTCAAGATTGCTTTCACTGTGTCACACAGATTTTGGATTGTGGTGTTTTCATTGTCGTTTGTTGCCAGTATGCTTTTTTATTTCTTCTTTGATCTCTTTGGTAACCCATCATTGTTTAATAGTATGCTATGTAGCCTCCAGGTGTTTGATTTTTTTCATTGTTTATATTGGAGTTGATATCTAATTTTATGCCACTGTGGTCTGAGAAGATGCTTGATATGATTTCTATCTTCTTGAATTTGAAGTGACTTTTCCTATGTCCCAATATGTGGTCTATCTTTGAAAATTACCCATGTGCACTTGAGAAGAAAGTATATTTTGTGGCTTTAGGGTGAAATGTTCAGACGATGTCAATAAATTCCATCTGATTTAGTGAGTCATTTAGGATTTATGTTTCTCTGCTGATTATTTGTTTAGAGGATTTATCCAGTGGTGTTAGTGGGGTATTAAAGTCCCCTAATATGACTGTACTAGGTGTACCGGTTAATAATGCAGTTTTTTTTTTCAATAGATGGAGTTACACATATGTTGATATATATGCAATTTGATATGTATGCTATTTTATTGTATTGACAGCAAGCTTCAAAACTTCATATGTCAAATTTGCTGAAGGTGTTAACATCATAATTATTTTTAGGCTTAAAAATGTCAAATTTCATGCCAAAAATGAGCATTTGTGGGAAGTTTTAATTCATTACTTCATTTCGAAGAAAAGTGCTGCTGAATACTTTGGGAAGCTTATGATGAACATGCTCCATCTCAGGATACTTGTGAACACTGGTTTAAATGCTTTAAAAGTGAGGAAAGTGATGATTTTTATGTGAAAGACAAAGATGTTCAGGTCAACCAAAAAAGTTTGAAGAACAACAATTACAAGTATTATTGGATGAAGATGCAGTCAAACTCAAAAACAACTTGCAGAAAGATTAAACATTGCTCAGAAAACAATTTCTAATCATTTACAAGCAATGAGAAAGATTTTAAAGGAAGGAAAATGGGTGCCACATCAAGTGAACAAAGACAAATGAAAAACTGAAAAGCTATCAGTAAAATGTTGCTTCAACAGAATGAAAGTAAGTCTTTTTTTGCACTGAATTGTGACTTTCAATGAAAAGTGGATTTATTTTGAGAATTCTAACTGCACAAAATCATGGGTTGATCCAGGTCAACCATCAACATTGACTGCAAGGCCAAATTGCATCAGAAAGAACACAATGCTCTGCGTTTGGTGGGATCAGGAAGGTGTGGTGTAGTATGAGCTTCTAAAACCAGGTGAAATGGTTAATACTGATTGTTACCAACAAAAAATAATCAATTTGAACCATGCTTTGATCATGAAATGACCAGAATGTGCCAGAAGACATGGCAAAGTAATTTTCCTTCATGATAACACACCATCACACACTTCAAAACCAGTTAATAACACGTGAAAAGATCTTGCCTGGGAAGTATTAACCCACCCACTGTATTCACCAGACCTTGCTCCTTCAGATTAAGACTTGTTCTGATCGATGGCACATGCACTTTCTGAGCAGCACTTTAAAACATACGAATAAGTGGAAAATTGGGTCTCTGAATAGTTTGTCTCAAAACAATAAAATTTCTATTGGGACGGTATCCACAAATTACCTGAAAGATGGGGAAATGTGTAGCTAGTGATGGACATTACTGTGAATAAAGTACTTTTGATGTTTCTCTTGCAATTATTATCTTTTCTTTGATTACAAAATCCGTTATTATTAACCGGTACACTTAGTATTGCTGTCAATCTCTCCCTTGATATCTTCCAGAAGTTTTTTTTCTCATGTATTTTTGTACTCCTGTATTAGGTGCATATATGTTTTACCAGAGTTATATCCTCTTGTTGAATTGCTCCCTTTAGTATTATGAAGTGGCCTTCCTTATTTCTTCTTATGGCCTCCACTTTGAGGTCTGATTTGTCAGATATAAGTATTACTACACCAGCTTTTTTTTTCTTTTTCATTGGCCTGAAAAACCTTTTTCCATCCCTTCACTATCAGTCTGTGTAAGTCCTTTATCTCAGGAGGGTCTCCTGTTGAGAGCAGATATATGGGTTATGTTTTCTTATGCATTCAGCTACCCTATGTCCTTTGATTGAAGCATTGAATCCATTTACATTTAAAGTTATTATTGATAGGTACTTGTTTGTCACCATTTTTATTCTTTATGCCTGTTTTCCTTCTTCCCTTCCTATTTCTTCTTTTTACAACAGACCTTTTAGCATTTCTTGCATTGCTGGTTTGGTGGTAATAAACTCCCTTAGCCCTTTTTTGTCTGTGAAGCTCCTGATCTCACCTCCAATTTTATATGATAGCCTTGCTGGGTATAGTATTCTTGGATTCAGTCCCTTCCTTTGCATGACTTTGTATATTTCATTCCACTCCTTTCTGGCCTGATTTGTTTCTGTTGAGAAATCAGTTGACAGTCTGATAGGAGATCCCTTGTGGATAACTTTCTGTCTCTCTTTGGCAGCCTTTAAGATTTTTAGTTTGTCATTGGTGTTTGCCAATTTAATTATAATGTGTCTTGCTGTCAGTCTTTTTGGGTTCATCTTGTTAAGGACTCTGTGAGCTTCTTGGACTTGTGTGAGTTTTTTCTTCCCAATATCAGGGAAGTTTTCTGTCATTTCTTCAAATAGGTTTTCTATTCCTCTCTCAGTTTCCTCTCCTTCTGCTACCCCAATTATGTGGATGTTGGTTTGTTTCATGTTGTCCCAAAGTTCCCTTAGGCTCTCCTGTTTTATAAGGTTTTTTTTTCCACTTGTTACTCAGCTTGGGTATTTTTTCCTACCTTTGCTTATAGCTCACTGATGCAGTCCTCCACTTATTCTAGTCTACTGTTGATGCTTTCTGTTGTGTTCTTTATTGCAGCAATGTCATTCTTCATTTCTCCTTGGTTCTTCTTCATTTCCTCTTGGTTCTTACACATGTTGTTGAATTTGTCTTCCATCCTTTTTATCGTCCTTATGACCATTGCTCTGAATTCTTTTTCTGACATATAGCTTGCCTCCATTTTGTTTACTTCCTTTTCCAGTGATTCCTCCTTTTGTTTCCTTGTCTGTTTCTTTGTCTCCCCATGTTTGGGGAAATGGCCACAGTCTAATGTAGAGGAGGTAGAAAGAGAATGAGTGTTTAAGAAGAAAAGTAAAAAAAATACTAAAAAATATATATATATTAACATATATGTATATATAAATGAAAATATATATAATTTTTCCCTTTCTTTAATCTATCTAGTATTCATCTATTTTTGGAAAAGTAGAATAGAGAATAGATAGGCCTGGGTTGGTGATTGAAACTAATTAAGCTATTAGTAGAAGAAGAGAACAAATGAGGCAAGAAAAAAACAGAAGAAAAAAGAAAGAAAGAAAAAACAAAAAGAAAGAAGAAAACAAACTAACAAGCAATCAAACAAACAACAACCACAAGACAGAAAGAAAGAGAAAAGAAATTGGCTATTGAAGAAAAAAAAAAGAGAGAAGTGTGCATGGACTTGGAACAGGGGAGAGGAAATTAGATATATGCATAAGATCAATTTTTAATAGGGAGTAAAAGGAAAGGATAGAGAAAAGCTGGAACAGGGTAAGAGAACAGGTGAAAAAGAGGAAAAGTGAGGAAGAGAGTGTTGGCATAAAGGAAAAATTGAGATTGATTACAATAATGCTAAAATAAAAATAAAAATAGAATGTAGAACACTAATCCAAAAATGAAATAAAGAAAAAATAAAACTTAAAGAGGTAAAATAATAGTAATAATAATAAAAATTAAAAATAAAAATATCATAATAAAAAAAGTATAATAAAGTGAGAAAAAAATTTAGTTTCCTAAGTAAAAGATAAAAAAAATAAAAAAGTGAAGTAGTGAAGGTTGTTCACTTCAGCTGGTCTTCAATGACACATGGGGGCTGGTTTAAGGCCCCTCTCTACTGTTCTGCCTGGCATGTTTGTTTCCTATCAGGTAGTCAGCACAATGTTGAAGTTACTCGCAATCCACTGCTCCTCTGTGTCATAAGCCACAACCTTGTTTTCAAGCAGGCAGGATCTCTCTATTCACTTTGTTTCTCTGGCTGCCTTTAGTTGTATTTACACAAGCATCTATTTCTGACACAGCCCCTGGGTGGCGGTGTTTCTGTATTAGTTTCAGGGACCAAATGGCCCCTCAATCAAGTGTTTAGACTCTTTTTCCTTACCCCATTTAAGACTGGGTTGGAGGCACGGTCTGTCCCATAGTTGGTTTCCTGCTCTTCTCTCTCTATTCTGACCCCAGTTTCCACAAAAACAATTTTTTCCTGCAGTCTTGGTGAGTGTTTTTAATTGGAAGATCCTATGTACTGGATTTAACAAGCAAAGGTAAGGAATTAAAAAAGACAAATGAACTGCGCTGATTCGCGTCTTTCTCCCCCCAGCACTTTGCGGCTGGTATAGAACTTCAGGCTGCCTTTCTGGACACAGTCTCCCATGGTTGTGGGCTTAGATCTAGAGTCTCCCTCTTCCAGTAGCCCTGTGGCCCCCCTTCTACCTTTGAGCGCTACACTGACCCCAAGGACTGTGGATTTGTTGGAGTACAGTCTCCCTCTGACACTCTAGCCCCTGCTGCATGTGTTTCTCCCTCCAGTCTGGATCTCAGATCTCACCTCTTTCCAGGCAATCTCTGACCTTTCTGTCCATGGATTGCCACACCAGCTGTGTTTAATTCACCAATTCTGGGTGGATGTTACTCGAGTCAGCTGTTGCTTCTATCTGCTGTGTGAGAAGGCGCAGGACTCGTCCACATATTTGGCCACCACCTTGTCTCCCCCTGGACAAATTTTTTAGGTGCCTGTGGCTGGGGAGGCTGGAGTCTAAGTGTTCTTGAGTTCTCAGCTGAGGCAGCTGGTCCCTGGGCATTGTGGCTCTAGGGCAGCCGTGGGCAAACTATGGCCCTCGGGCCGGATCCGGCCGTTTGAAATGAATAAAACTAAAAAAAAAGACCATACCCTTTTATGTAATGATGTTTACTTTGAATTTATATTAGTTCACACAAACACTCCATCCATGCTTTTGTTCCGGCCCTCCAGTCCAGTTTAAGAACCCATTGTGGCCCTCGAGTCAAAAAGTTTGCCCACCCCTGTTCTAGGGTCACCGGAGGTATCTGAGGTCTCCCCGGTTGAAGGTAAGTATGGGCTTCTGATCACAGCCGCTCTCCTCTTCAAGATAGCATGGTCTCTGTGGCAGACCTGGCCACTCCGGGAGAGATTTCAGTGGTAGTAGAGGCTGCCCAGCCAGGGGAGCCTGGTCCACCAGTCCCAAACAGTCCTGTGGAATATAGGTGTCCCTCACTCACAAATACAGACACTCCCTGCATGTCCACACACTCTCCTTTCGCTCTCTCACTCACACACTATCTTGTAGCCTGCTGTCCTGTCAGCCGCCATCTTGGATCTCTCCACCCTACATCTTTTGATTGGAGCATTTAATGCATTACACTTAAAGTAGTTGTTGATACTGTAATTATTCTCATTTTATTATCATATTTTTAATTCCCCTCCCCTTCTTAATGAAGTTCCTTTACCATTTCTTATAATTCTGATTTGGTGGTGATGAACTCCTTTAGCTTTTTCTTGTCTGGGAAGCTCTTTATCCTACCTTCAATTCTGAATGATAACTTTGCTGTGCAAAGAAATCTTGATTGTAGATCCTTCCTTTCATCTCTTCGAATATTTCTTTTCACTCCTTTCTGGCCAGCAAATTTTTTGTTGAGAAATCAACTGACAGTCTTATGGGAGCTCCCTTATCAGTAACTATCTGTTTTTCTCTTGCTGATTTTAGGATTCATTTTTAGTTTTTAACTTTTGGCATTTTAATTATGTGTCTTGATGTGGGCCTCTTTGGGTTCATCTTGTTTGAGACTATCTGTGTTTTTTGGATTGTATGTCTATTTCTTTTGCCAAGTTAAAGAATTTTTTTGGTCATTATTTCCTCAAATAGTTTTTTAATTCCTTGTTTTCTCTCTTCTTCTTCTGGTACCCCTATGATGTGAATGTTGGTATGTTTGAACTTGTCAAAGCAGCCCCTTAAACTATTCTCATTTGTAGATTTTCTGATTATGTTTTCTGTGTCCTTGTCTTCTAAATAATTTATGCTTTATCTAACCTACTTTTGATTCCCTATAATATATTCTCTATTTTAGTTATAGCATCCTTCATTTCTGACTGATTCAGTTTATGTTTTCTATCTCCAGTTTTATGTTTTCTATCTCTTTATTGAAGTTCTCACTGAGATCATTGAGAATGCTTATAACCAATGTTTTCAACTTTGCATCTGATAGATTGCTTGTCTCCATTTTGTTTAGATTTATTTATTTATTTATTTATTTATTTATTTATTTATTTATTTTGGGTGTGTGTAATGTTTTGTTCTCTTCTTTCATTAGGGACATGTTTCTTTGTCTCCTTCTTTCAGCTGCTTCCCTGTGTTTGTTTCTACATATTAGGTAAAGCTACTACCTCTCCCATCTTGGTAGAGTGGCCTTATGTAGTAGGTATCCTGTGGGGCCCAGTGGGTTGCTTTAGGTATTTCCCTTTTGTGGGTTGAGTATGTAGCCTCCTATTGTTGTTGGCACATCATCAACCTTGGTTACTGTTGGCACATCACTGGAAGGAAATGATTCTCACTCAGGCAGATTGGTTGTGAGGGCTGGCCATAATGACAGTGGAGGATCTGTTGTGCTACAGAGCCAAATTCACTGTAGTGGGGCTCTGGTCCCTGCTGAGTCTTCCCTTTGGGTGTGTCATTCTTGGAGGAATTTTTTTGGTAATTTGGTGTGGTCTGGACATGGGGTGTGTTGGTTCTAGGGCTTCTTGGAAAATGCAGTCTAGGATTAGCCACTGCCTGTGACCTGCATGGGGCCACTTGGTATGAGCTAAAAAGTGATCTTCAAATGGTTTCCACTTATCCTGGGCTTGGAGATGCTTGGGAGAGGCGAAGTTGTGAATTGAGGCTAGCTGCCACTGTTGCTAGGCTTGAAGCTGCTTAGCAAGAGGTTAGGGGCATGAGGAGGCCAGATGCGGCTTGTTTGGAGTGTGTGAACCTTTGAGATTATTTAGGAATGTCCGTAGCATGAACCAACACAGGGCATTTGAATGGAAAAGCCACTGGAAGAGGTTTGGGTGGGACCACATGCATGGTGCCAGGGAATCAACAGGGACCAGAGGAGGGTATAAGAATGTTAGCCAGGCTGATGGAGATTCAGATATGGCATCTGCATGCCAGCTTTGTGTGTGGGAGGGTTCATCAAAGAACAATGGCCTCTTATACCACTTCTGTCTGAGATAAATGTGATTCTTTATCCCTTGCCTTGAAGAAAGACAAATTCAGTTCCTCCCTTTATGTCCCTGTTGCCTTTTGAGCTACTGCCCTAGTGCTAGAGCTCAGAGTGAGTGATTCTAAGTCCTAGTGAGCCCTCTATCTCACTTAGTCTTGGTCTCTAATGGTTTTCACAGACAGAAGTAATGGGCACTTTACTTTCTGGCAATGGGATTCTGGGCTGGAGGATCCTGGTGTGAGTCTGGGATTTCTTCCCAAATTTTAACAGCCATATGTGGGGTGGGACCAGACAGTTTTGTGTCTTTACACTTCTTACCAGTCTCCATGGGATTTCTTCTGTATGTCATTAGTTTTAGGACTTCTTTTCAACTAGACTATAGGCCAGTGATGGCGAACCTATGACACGCATGTCAGAGGTGACACTCGAACTCATATTTTTTGTTGATTTTTCTTTGTTAAATGGCATTTAAATATATAAAATAAATATCAAAAATATAACTCTTTGTTTTACTATGGTTGCAAATATCAAAAATTTCTGTATGTGACATGGTACCAGAGTTAAGTTAGGGTTTTTCAAAATGCTGACACGCTGAGCTCAAAAGGTTCGCCATCACTGCTATAGGCAGTTCTTAATAACTAGAGGCCCAGTGCATGAATTCATGTACCAGTGGGGTCCCTCGGCCTGGCTTTTGGGATTGGGCCAAAACTGGCTCTCTGACATACCCCGAGGGGTCCTGGATTGTGAGAGGGGGCAGGCCTGGCTGAGGAACCCCACCAGTGCAGGATCAGGGCCAGGGAGTGACACGGGAAGTTGGCCAGCTGGGGAGGGACCATGGGAGGGCTCCAGGCCATGTCTGGCCAGTCTTGCTCAGTTCTGATAGGCTGGACCCCAGCAGCAAGCTAACCTACTGGTCGGAGCGTCTGCCCCTTAGTGGTCAGTGCATGTCATAATGACTGGTTGACCAGTCAACTGCCTGCCCCCTGGTGGTCAGTGTACATCATAGCAAGCAGTTGAGAGGCCTAAGCATATCATTAGCATATTACACTTTGATTGGTTGACAGCATATTAGGCTTTTATTATATAGGACTAGAGGCCCAGTCATGAAATTCGTGCACTGGGATGTGGGTGTCCCTCAGCCCGGCCTGCACCCTCTCCAATTCGGGACCCCGCAGGGGATGTCCAACAAACCAGCAGCTGAACATCCCTCTCACAATCAGGGACCGTTCGCTCCTAACTGCTCACCTGCTTGCCTGCCTGATCGCCCTAACTGCCTTTGCCTCGGCCCCGCCACTCTGGCTTTGTCTGGAAGGATGTCCAGAAGGTTGTCCAGTCTAATTAGCATATTACCCTTTTATTAGTATAGATGGTTTTTCTGTAGTTTAGTTGTAATTTTGATGTCGTTATGGGAGGAGGCAAGCAAAGGTTTTACCTACTCTTTCATCTTGACTGGAGGCTCTGAAAGAAAATTGTTAAATTCTATATTATAAATTATTCTAATTTTATAAGCAAATGGTTATTATTATTATTATTACTTTGTTAATCCTCACCTGAGGATATTTTTTTTCCTTTGATTTTTAGGGAGAGTGGAAGGGAGAGAGAGAGAAACATCTAAATGAGAGAGACACATCAACTGGTTGCCTCCCACACGCTCCCTGACCAAGGTCAGGATCAAGCCTGCAACCAAGGTACATGCCCTTGACTAGAATCAAACCCAAGACCCTTCAGTCTGCTGGCTGACACTCTAACAACTGAGCCAAACTGGCCAGGGCCAAGTAGTTAATTTTAAAGTAGTATAAAAAAATTGTGAAAAGCCAAAGCAATAGAACTCTGAGAGATAGATATTATTGTAACAGTAGTGTTTAGATATGTTTATTAATTTAATATCATTAATGGAGGAAAGTTGAAAATTAATACATAACTAAGGCTGGAGTTGCCTTAAATGATAATAATTGATTACATGAGTCCATTTATCTAAAGGGAGAGCATGGTTACAAACCAGAGGATGGCCTCTTTCTTTGGTGGAAACCCTGTAATGCAACCCTCAAATTTACATGCAAGTTTATATTATTTCCTTATAGTAGCTCTGATAACTCTATAGGGAAATTTTGTTAATTTAAAAAGTATAATTGTTTAATATTTCTGAATTATAGCACTCATTTGCTAGAGGTAGTTTAAAATGAGAATGCATTAATAATATCACCAAATTTAGTAATATATGACATTCTAAATTTGCTACTATTCTTACTCTAGTGTTTGGACAGGATGATTATTTTGAAATCATTGTTTTTTATTGTTTTCTTCTTCTGTTATCACTGATTTTTACTATTTAGTAACTAATCTAACTTGGCATAATTTAAACTCTGAGGTTTTTATTATACTATATCATGTTTTGGGGAGCTCTTTTTTAAAATATATTTTTATTGATTTCAGGGAGGAAGGGAGTGGAAGAGAGAGATAGAAACATCAATGATGAGAGAGAATCATTGATTGGCTGCCTCCTGCAGGTTCCTCATTCAGGATCGAGCTGGCAAATCAGGCATAAGCCCTTGACCGAAATCAAACCCAGGACCCTTTAGTGCACAGGCTGATGCTCTATCCACTGAGCCAAACCAGCTAAGGCTGGGAGCTCTTAAATATCCTAGCTCAGTACAAATTTCTATTACTAAATTTCAGAATAAATATTTTTCATTAGTGTAATTGAACAGTAAATATCTCTTTTCCTTTTCCTTTTTTTTTTAGAGGAGGGAAAACCCACCAGACATAGCTGACTTTTTCTTGACAATGGCTTGGGGAAAAATTTGTTATAAACAGCCAAAGTTCTGTGTGCAATGGTTGAAAGCCAGTTGCTTTGTAGAAAAATAGATTGTAGTTGTGAGTATCCTCAACCATAAGGCCTTGCTTGTAAGAATTCAGCTTCTGAAATGCAACTTTTTCGCTCCCCCCCCTTTTTTTTTGCTGGCTGAACAGCCTAATGTTCCATGAACTGTACTAGAAGTAGCATTTTATGCAACATTGAAAGAGTCAATTAATTTGCATAATTTCATGAGTATTTCCATGACTTTAAGGTAGACTAGCTGGCTCAGGAGCCTCATCTGCCCAATACATTTTTTTCTATATGACAAATTAATCATTTTAAGAATAATTAATTATACTTATGACAGACTGAATCCTATACCCAAAGGGTTCTAAATTTTCATAGCAGAAATATAATATTAATGTTAGTAAAGTTAGTGATTTAGTGAGTACCTTAACAGTCAACAATGCTGAAGGCTGAATAAAATTAAGATTTTTTTCCTCATCTGGAGACTTCAGTAAAATTAATGAGGAGGAAGGACTTATTGTAATATATAATAGACACAAATTCACTATTTTGAAACTGGGCATTCTGTTTACATCAGAGCTCAGATATTTTGTGTACTTTTCACCAGACTGCTTTGGCAACATCTGTTCTCTTCCGGAAGTAAAAGTGGGCACTAATTACTTTCAATGCCTGCGCCTATTGACTCAACAAAGAAATTAATTTAGATGATATCTTTAGTGATCAACATGATTTTTAAAATAAAGTTTTAAATATGCATAGTCTTAAATATTTAAAAATAAAATTAAACATCACACTATTAAGTATTTATTGCATATATGACTAAATATGCTAACATAAGAAACAATCTGAAATTTGTTTTTAGTTTTTCCAAAGAATTCTTATAATTACATGGGGATATTTTCTGGAAAAACCTGACTTTTTTATGTGACTTGTATATTTTGAGATACACTTGGAGATATTCCTAGGGTGGTCCTGGACTAAGATAGTATTACAAATTTAGTAAGAACAAATAGGATGAATCTAGTCAACACATCTGCTAGATGACTTTTCAAATGCACGAAAGTGAATTTTAAAACTTAGGTTAAGTTCCAATCTAGAAGAAAGAACAGCTTATATTTGTGAATATTTCTAAGGAATTAAGAAAAAAAATCACCATCTGTAATTCTTTGAATTATTTGTCTTTGTTCATATCAACATTGAGTAGCATTTGTAAAGTTACATTTTTATCTGTGTTTTCAATTTATAAATGTTTCATATTTTTCATCTTTGAAAAGAACTGTTGGTAAATAATAGGCAAGTATACTGTGTATACATAAATCTTCAATATGGCATGTGTGTACATTTTTCTTATATCAAAATAATAGACAAAATTACTTATGCATCTAAAGCAATTATTATTATATAGCCCTTAAGATGTAGTGTAGCTGAGTTTAGTGGTTTGATTGTGTGTTGATTTTACCACTGGATTCATGGTAAATATTCTTAGTTTGGGTAGTTAATACACATTTGAATTTAAACAGTCAATAATTTAGTAAATTTATAGAATTTACACAGTAGACTCTTTTTTTTGTATAGCTAAAAATGACAGCCTATAAAAATAGACAGCCTATGGATTTTATATTTTATAAGCAAAATATTTTCTTCTAAACCTTAAAAAAAATTGCAAACTATCTACATTCTGTGTAAATCTGCATTATTAATTCATTATAAAATAGATCCAGTTGGAGTACTTGTTTATATGTTAAATTAAGCCTTGATGTTCTTTAATGCTTTGATTTAGCCTCTAATTTGTAGAGCACAAAGGCACTAGCAGCTGTTGAAAATATCACTTTTGCAGTACTGTTCTTGGCCAATAAACCCCAACAAGTCATCTTCTTATCTGGTTATACAAAATAGCATTGAAAAAGTAGTCATTGCTTTGAAGTATCACTCCAGTTATAGGTTTTAGCCCCATAGGTCACATTCAGATTATTTACACAATGCCACTATAATTCTGTATCAATTTCTCTGTGTCCATTATGCTCACCTGCTCCACTGAAGGAAATTTTAATCAGTTGCTATGATGGAACTGACCTGTGTTTGATAGGGCTAGGTAGCATTTGGCTGATTCCTGTATATTTTATGCACTAACTTTCTAAAACACATTTAGCAGCAAAAGCAAACTATACTCGGATTACCTTTTTCTTCTTTCAGAATCAAAGAACTGAAACGACTTTTCATCGCATGTTTATTTTATTCCTTCAGCTAAATGATACATACATATGTTCATACCATAAGCCTGCAAAACATCTATTTGACAACTGTTAATGATTTGGGGATCTTTCATTGTAAGTTTAGCCATGTGTCTCTTTATACTCAGGTTAAATGTCAGTGTTGATACTTGACAGCAAAAATGGACAAATTTACCATAACGGTTAAATTACCTAAGTTTATTGCATTAGATATTTCCTGGCAAATGCATCTGCCAGCAGGAAATATAAATACTACTTTTGCATCAAAGTAACTGGCTCTGTCATTTCTGACTTTTTAAATAATATTCTGAACTACATGTACATCAAAAAGTTTGTGATAGAACATGTTTTTAATTAGTTGTTGTGCTGACAATAAAATAATTAGAAGGAAATTAATATGACGATAAAGAGAAATATAGAAGTCACTTGTCTGTGGAAGTAGAATATGGTTTTTATCACTTATGATTTTAAGATACAAATTCTTGCTATGGGAAACTTTACTAGGTAAAAAATTATCACAGTAGGTTATTTTAGAATCTGCTAAATATATAAAGACCTCCGATTTTATCAGAAAGCTGAAAGTATATTATTTTTCCCTGTTTTTCCCACCTCCTTCCTTTATAAAATCCATGTATATGTCAAAATGAACAACTTTTACATATTTGTCTACTTTGCAAAATTACATGATTTAGGATTGTGGATTGGTTTTTCACTCATCTACTAATAAACTTTTTAAATATAGAATTTTGAGATATTGAGACAATAAGAACCTTTAGATATCATTCAAGTTGCTTATTTTTACTTATAGAATTGAAGATTACATGATTTTGAAGACCCAAAGTGGATTTCTGCATACTTAAAATAAAGAAACAAGAAACAAAAGTGAGTCAACTATTCAGACTTTGCCCCCTTACTTTACTTGTAGTAACCCATACCATTAACATTACTTCAAAACTGGTGTAGTAAAATGGACCTAAATAATACATTTCAGTCCTGATCAGAAGATGTTTGCTTACCCACATAAAGTAATTTGCTTCCTAGCACAGTTGGGTTCCTTTTTGCAATTGTTTTATTTTTCATGAAGTAGAGAGAAAACATTATTTTTGTAAACCAATGATTTAATCTAATTTATGACAAGTCAATGGCCCAGAATAGCAATGGCTGCCTCAAAACACCTCTCAATTTGCACATTTTAGGGCCTACTAAGCTGGAGAACTGAAGCATGAGGCAAATGAAAAAATATGAAGTTCATAATCTAGGGAGACCTGCATGAATACAGCCATAAAGCCACAACTGCCAGCTCAGGTGGAAAAATGTTGAAGTGAGAAATGTATTCAATAAATAGAAAACACAGCATGGAGCTGAAAAGCATGCATGAAAAACTGGTTAGGAGATTCAAGTAATGGAAAAGGAAGCAGATGGAGCATGAGTGTACATTAAACAGTAGTGTTCATAGCTTGTAACATAAAGTATTCCTCTGGGAGTCTAATTCTTAACTATCATCAAATTCATTCAATTTAAAATATCATGGTCTTGTTATCATCTAATTTTGCAGAAATTTTATTGAAAATATTGTTGTGATAGACTGTTTTTCATAGTTGAAAATGCTTACTGATTAAATAAAATAGATCATGAAAAAGTTGATAACTTGATATTGCTGTAACTTCTCTTTATCAGGTTCTTCTTGCCTTGTTGGAAGCATTATTTCAGTGCATGAGCATGTGTCTGTCTTTGACATCTAGAGTCTCAAAGGATTATGAAAATTGTGGGTACTTGTAAATGGAAGCTGTGAATCTTTATGGATGTTCCTTTTTATGGATGTATTTAAAAGGAACTTCCAACTATATAGAGAACATGTTAGGACTCCCAGGACAGATTGTTAGCTCTATAAAATAAAATAAGAAAGGAGATTGGTAATGATTGTTTTTTATAATGCAGGATCTTGTTACTTTTACCAAAAAATATCAGAATTTTTATTCTGAGTTCTTTTGATTTAGTCATTTGGTTTCTATAATGAGGATATACTCTGAGAGTGATGGTTGACCTCTGTTAAACACTCTCATGCCAAAGTTTATACTTGGTTATGTTTAATAATCCATAATGGATTTTTATGGGTCCATTTTGTAAACTGTGCTATTGAATCTCTATATTTTTCATCTATATATTTTTTCTGAGCAATGAGGTATAAGTTATATTTTACATTTCAGAATAATACTTCATTTGTCCCAAATTCATTTATTCCAAAAACCATAGATTTAACAGATAATTGTATATTCATACTATAAAATTGTAATTTTATAGATTAAAACCATATTATTTCTTCTTACATTCATGCTCTTTATGCAAAAGAATCTCAAATTTTCCCTTTCCTCATATTTCTTCTTTTCCTTCTTTCCACCTTCTCCTCTCCCATGTTTGTATCTTGTAACTACTTCCTATAACACTTCCCATTAATTTCTGATTCCTTAGCAAGCTGAAAAGTGTCTTACCACTTGCTTTCTTCCCTACCCTGAAGCAAACAAAAAGAATCAGACAGTACTAGACATAGAGACCAATAAAACAAAACCACTAGTTTTCACACAATTCAGCTAATCAGCAGTTATTTTTCTTTTCTTTTACATGTGTCCCTAGTTCTTAAAAAGAAATCTCACAGAATATTTTTGCCTAGTGAGTCACTTTATTCTACAAACATGTACTCTGTAACCCCTAAAATTTGGTGTCTTTTGGTTGTCATGAAAATGACAAAACCAAAGGCTTTTAATTACAACTTGACAATGTCTTTTCCTAAATTTTATTTTCTCTTGAAATCTCTGTTCTTTTCCTACTGATTATTTTCTCTTTTTTGAAATGTTTCTATTCTTTTTCTTTCTTCTCTCTGTATTTCTCCCATTGCCTACCCATGACTCCTCCTCTTCCACATCAGAAGCTCAGGAGACCTGTTTACATTATCCCTTGGATAGTCACCCCTTTCAAGGACTTATCAATCACCTCTGTGCTGACTTCTTTCTGAAAATAGTTTATGTATTAAGCACCTTTTAAAAAATATATATATGTTTTATTGTTAATACTGTTACAGATGCCCCCCACTTCCCCCCGCTTTGCCCTCCTCCATCCAGCCCCCACCCTTCCCCACACTGTTGTCTGTATCGATGGGCTATGCATATATATTATTTGGCTAATCTCTCCACCTTCTTTCATCCAGTCCTCTCCCCCCCATCCCACCCCACTCTCTTCCCCTCTGACAATGGTCAGTCTGTTCCATATGGCAGTCATTTTCTAAGCCCTAATCTGCTTTATAATAGATTTTCTTTACTGATTTTTTATCTTCATTGGAAAATTTTCCATTATTCCAAGTTTCAAAGTTTTACCTTTATATAATTTTTTAAAAGTGATTTTCTTTTCCTTTATTTTTCTTTTCTATCATAGCATCCCCATTGTTCTAATTACTTTGAGTAGAAATAATTATTACCTCGGCCTCTACCTAACTCCTTTTCCCCTCATGCTGTGCCAGTCATTTGCCAAGTTCTGTTGACATTTCTCTTTGTTGCATTGCATTTTTTCCCTTTACAATTCCTAGTAGATGATTATAGTCCAGGCTTTTGAGATCTAATGCCAAGACTATTGCATAATCCTTTCCACTTATCTTTATATTTTTTCAACCTGTGTAAGGTTCTAAGACTTAACATTATTTTCACTTTATGCTACTTTGCTGATCAAAGACTTGCAATACTGTATCATGGTTTTTAGCAGTATTTCCCAGTGTGGAACACTAATAAAAAAAAAAAAAGGTGCTCTAAGGAACAAAATTTTGATAGAAAATAACCAAAACAATAGTTTTGGATATACAACCTCAAAGATAGTGTCAAAGGCTAGTAGCATACTAGAGTTTCTAGTAATAACATATAACTTATATGTTCACAATTTTTTCTGCCCAAAGAACTCTATTTTTTGAGCAAAACCCATTTTATATATAAAAATTAGTGTTCTATAGAATATAATTTGGAAAATGCTAACCTATTGGATAATATCTAAACTCCATTCATGAGCAAATATAATGAAAGATTGTTAACATATACCAAGTCACTGAAAATCACTTTATAAAGTTCTTTAAGTATTTTTAAAGTTTTGTGATAACTCTGAGGTTGGTATTAATATGCTTTTCATTTTCCTAAGGCTCAGGGAAATTGAAATACTTGCCCCAGATGACTTAATAACCAAGTAGCATAAGAAGGTTAGAAATTCTAGCCCTGGGACTCCAGAGTCACAGCTCTTCTACACTAAGTAGCTTCCAACTGGGTACTGGGTTATCCCCACTCTGCTTCTATTTCCTCATTTTAAAGCTTAGTCTTCCTGTGGGCCTTCTACTGTAGTAGGGCTGGTTTACTACATAGAACAATCCCACTCCCACCTTCAAACACTTTTATCTCCTTTATTTCTGAGAAAATATTCTTCCCAAGCAAATTTTCTTCTCTCTTCATTCTGTCCAAAGTAATTTCTTAATATATCTCCCTCAAAAATGTTAGCAGACCAAAATGTCTTGATCCAAATTTGAATTCTCTAGTCCCCATCTAGATTTACCATTATGCTAGTCATTTGCTATTAGATTATTTGATTAAAAAACAAACAAAATAAGAACAAAATAACTATTATTTTCTCTTTCCTTAGTAAAATTATAATTTTCTAATTTTAAATATAGAACTGTAGTTTTATATTAGAATGTATGAATGAATAAGTGACATGGTCACTGAGAACTTATAATGGCATATTGAAAATTGTCCCTATGCTATTAACCCTTTTCAAGTGGAAAATAAAACATTTTTTTTCTTTTTAAAAAACAATGTTAAAACTTACTTTATTGCCCTAGCTGATTTAGCTCAGTGGATAGAGCATTGGCCTGTGGACTGAAAGGTTCCGGGTTTGATTCCAGTCAAGGGTACATGCCTGTGTTGCTGGCTTAATCCCCTGTAGGAGGTGTGCAGGAGGCACTGATCAATGATTCTCTCTCATCATTGATGTTTCTATATCTCTCTCCCTCTCACTGCCTCTCTGAAATCAATAAAACATATTTTTATACAATTACTTAAATACTGAAGATATATATATATATATATATATATATATATATATATATACTGTTATTGTAAAATACTTAAAGTATAGCATAGGTTTAAAAAAATCAAATGCTTTGAGGCTAAATAGCATGCTGTTAAACAATGATTGGGTTACAAAAGAGATCAAAGAAGAAATAAAAAGCATCATGGCGACAAATGACAATGAAAACACAATAATCCAAAATCTATGGGACAGAGTGAAAGCAGTCCTGTGAGGGAAGTTCATAGCTCTACAGGCCTACCTAAAAAAACAAGAAAAAAATGATATTAAATTATCTAACCCTACAACTCAAAGAATTAGAAAGAGAGCAACAAGAAAAACCCAGAGTAAGCAGAAGGAAGGAAATAATAAATATCAGAGCAGAAATAAATGACATAGAGACCAAATAACAATACAAAAGATCAATGAAACCAAGAGCTAATTCTTTGAAAGGATAAACAAGATTGATGAAACTCTAGCCAGGCTCACAAAGAGAGAGGACCCAAATAAACAAAATGAGAAATGAAAGAGGTGAAGTAACAACAAACTCCACAGAAATACAAAGGATTATGAAAAAATACTATGAACAACACTATTCCAAAAAACTGGACATCCTCGACAAAATGGACATATTCTTAGAAAAATAAAAGCTTCCAAAACAAATCAGGAAGAATAAAAAAACCTGAATAGGCCAATAACTACTGAGGACATTGAAGCAGAAATCAAAATCTTCCAGCAAACAAAAGCCTTGGTCCGGACGGCTTTAAAAGGAAGTTCTACCAAACGTTCAAAGAATAATTAAAACCTATCCTCCTCAGACTACTCCAAAAAATTCAACAGGAAGGCACACTTCCAAGTTCTTTCTATGAAGCCAGCATTACCCTAATTCCAAAACCAGACAGAGATACCACAAAGAAAGAGAAATACAGGCTAATATCCTTAATGAACACAGATGGTAAAATCCTCAACAAAATTCTAGCAAATTGGATCCAGCATTACATTTGAAAGATAATACACCATGACCAAGTGGGATTTATGCTAGGGATGCAAGGATGGTACAATATCCACAAATAAATAAATGTGATACATCATACAAACAAACTGAGAGACAAAAATCACATAATCATACCAATCAATGCAGAAAAAGTATTTGACAAAATCCAACACCACTTCCTGATAAAAACTCTCAGAAAAGTGGGAATAGGGGGATCGTACCTCAACATAATAAAAGCCCTATATGACAAACCTACAGTGAACATCATACTCAGTGGGCAAAAATTAAAACCATTTCCCCTGAGAACAGGAACAAGACAGGGATGCCCACTTTCATCACTCCTCTTCAACATAATACTGGATGTGCTAGCCAAAGCTATCAGACAAGAAGAAGAAATAAAAGGCATCCAAATTGGAAAAGAAGAAGTAAAACTGTCATTATTTGCAGATGACATATTATACATAGAAAACCCCAGAGACTCCATAAAAAAACTACTAGACTTAATAAATAAATTCAGCAATGTAGCAGGATACAAAATTAACACCCAGAAATCTATGGTGTTTTCATACACCAATAATGAACTCAAAGAAAGAGAAACTAAAAAACACTCCCCTTTACCACTGCAACAAAGAAATTAAGATATTTTGGAATAACCTTAACAAAGGAGATAAAAGAGCTGTACTCAGAAAGCTACAGGACATTGAAAAAAGAGATAGAGGAAGACCTAAACAAAGGGAAGAACATATTGAGTTGATGGATTGGTAGGATCAACCTCATTAAAATGTCCATACTAACCAAAGCAATCTATAGATTCAATGCAATCCCCATTAAAATACCAACCCATATTTCATAGACCTAGAAAAAACTCTCCAAAAATTCATATGGCATTAACAAAAAACCTCAAATAGCTGCAGCAATCCTGAGAAAGAGGAACAAAGTTGTAGGGATCACAATACCAGATATCAAGCTACATTACAAAGCCACTGTTCGCAAAACTGCCTGGTACTGGCACAAGAACAGACATATAGACCAATGGAACAGAACAGAGAACCCAGAAATAGACCCAAACCATTACGCTAAATTAATACTTGACAAAGGAAGCAAGAGCTTACAATGTAGTCAAGACAGTCTCTTCAATAAATGGTGCTGGGAAAATTGGTCAGATACATGCAAAAAATGAAACTAGATTACAAACTTACACCATACACAAACATAAACTCAATATTGTTAAAGCATGTAAATGTAAGATGGGAAACCATAAAAATCTTAGAAGACTCCTTTACTCCACAGGCAGCAAAATATCAGAATTGTCGTAGCAATATCTCTAATGATACAACTCCTAGGGGAATGGAAACCGAGGAGAAAATAAACAAATGGGACTATATCAAAATAAAAAGGTTTCTGTAAAGCTAAAGAGACCACCAACAAAATAAGATAGCCCACTGCATGGGAGAACATATTTGCCAATGCTATCTCTGATAAGGGTCTAAATCTTCAAAATTTATAGGGAACTCCTAAAACTTAACAAAAGAAAGATAAACAATCCAATCAAAAAATGAGCAAAGGATATAAATAGACACCTTTTGAAAGAGGACATACAGGAGGCCAAGAGGCATATGAAAACATGCTCAAAGCCACTGATTGTCTGAGAGATGCAAATCAAAACAACACTGAGGTACCATCTCACACCTGTCAGAATGGCTATCATCAACAAATGACAAGTGCTGGTGAGGATGTGGAGAAAAAGAAAACCCTCGTGCACTTCTGGTTGGAATGAAGCCTGGTGCAGCCCCTGTGGAAAACAGTATGATGTTTCCTCAAGAGCTTAAATTAGAGCTCCCATTAAACCCAGTAATTCCACTTCTAGGAATACATCCCAAGAAACCAGAAACACCAATCAGAAAGGACAGATGCACCCCTATGTGCACAGCAGCACAATTTACAATAGCTAAGACCTGGAAACAGTCTAACTGCCCATCAGCAGATGAATACTACACTGCTGTGTAAAAGAAGGAATTCTTACCACTTGCAACAGCATGAATGGAACTGGAGAGCCTTATGCTAAGCAAAATAAGCCAGTCAGAGAATGATAAATATCACCCAATGCTCATTCATTTGTGGAATATAATGAACACACTGTAAAATGATGAACAAAAATAGGAATAAAGAAGCATGGAACAGACTCAAACTACAGTGGGAAGGCAGGGGAGGGTTGGCGGGGGGTAAGAGATCAACAGAAGAACTTGTATGCATTCAGATAAGGATAACTAATGGACACAGACCCTGGGAGGAGTGAGGGCATGTGCTGGGTGGTAGGGGAGGCCAGGGGTGGGGATGTCAATGTGGGAAAAAGGAGACATATGTACTACTATTTATAATACTTTAAACAATAAAAAATAAAAATAAATAAAATACTGTGGTACATCTACACAATGGAATAATACACTGCTGTAAAAAGAATGAACTTTTATCATTTGCAACAGCATGAATAGAACTGAGAGCATTCTGCTAAGCAAAATAAGCCAGTTGGAGAAAGATAAATATCACATGATCTCACTCATATGTGGGATATAATGAACAACATAAACTGATGAACAAAAATAGATCCAGAGACAAGGTAGCACTGAACAGACTGTCCAACTTCAGAGAGAATGCAGGGGAGAGGGGTGTTAGAGATCAACCAGAGGACTTGTATGCATGCATATTAGCATAACCAATGGACAAAAACACTGGGGTGGTGGGGGCTTGTTATGGGGATGGGAGTTATGGAGGGGGGTCAATTGGGTAAAAAGGAGACCTGTGTAATACTTCAAACAAACAAAAAAGAATAGCATAGGGAAAATATTTTTTTCTTGTTCACTCACCACCCTACTTTAATCCTGTTCTCTAGAGTTAATCACTGTTAATTTATGCATCTTTTAAAATTATCATCCAGTCACTTACCTACATTTATATCAAAATCTACAGCTCATAAATCCTATGACCTCATCTACACATGCTACCAAAAGAAGTAATGATCTGATTCCACATGACCTAAAAATATTATAATTCTTTACTAGTGGCCCGGTGCATGAAATTTGTGCACAGAGGGTGGTGTGTGTGACTCTCAGCCCTGGTTACACCCTCTCCAATCTGGGACCCCTCAAGGGATGTTCAACTGCCCTTTTAGGCCCCTAAACGGGCAGTCAGACATCCCTCTCACAATCCAGGACTGCTGGCTCCCAACCACTCGCCTGCCTGCCAGCCTGATCACCCCTAACCACTCCCCTGTAAGCCTGATGGATGCCTAACTGCTCTTCTGCTGGCCTGATTGCCCCTAATTGCCTTCCCCTGCTGGCTTGGTTGCCCCTAACTGCCCTCCCCTGCTGGCCTGATTGCCCCTAACTGCTCTCCCCTGCAGGCCTGGTCCCCCCGCAACTGCCTTCCCATGCAGGCCTGTTAGCACCCACCTGCTGGCCATCTTGTGGTGGCCATCTTTGACCACATGGGGGCGGCCATCTTGTGTGTTGGAGTGATGGTCAATTTGCATATTACCTATTTATTAGATAGGATTATTAAAGGGGCAAGGTGGATGTTGTGCATAGTTGAAGAACTATGTAAAAAGACATAAACATTATTCCTAAAAACTCCATAGACATCTCTCCCTCTCTCTTTGGAGTTTCCTCCAGAAATCCCTGAACAAAAATCTTGCTCTCTGACTTCTGTAATTGCTTCTTTTCTGCTCCATCCTCTCCCCCACTTGGCTGCAGGTCATCTTTGCAGACACTCCTGATCTTTCTGCTCTTATTGCTTTTCTCTTCAGAATCAGATCAATACACTTTAAATTTGCCTAAATTTGTAAATCTGCTGGAATAAAGCCTTTCACTGCACTCTCATCTAATTTTTAAATTTAGCTTTGTTGTTCTAATTTTCCTTGTACCTGTTGATTTGTCTTTTATTTTCTTGTTCATATTGCCCATTTTTTCTTTTTGTATATGTCTTATATATTCAGCTCTTGGTTTTTAGGATCAATTGTATGGGATGTCTCCAAAATATATATATACACACTTGAACAATTATTAAAATACACTTCATTTTCAAAATTGAGCAATCACCTGTTCAAGTGTGAATATATATTTTGGGGATACTCAATATTCGTTGTTTGTTTTTGTTTTTGTCTTCCTAGATTTACTAGAGGCCCAGTGCATGAAATTTGTGCATGGGGGAGGGCCCTCAACACAGCCTGCATCCTCTCCAATCCAGGACCCCTTTGGGGATGTTCGACTGCCAGTTTAGGCCTGATTCAAAGTGTGTATACATTTTTGGGGGACACCCTGTATATCTCTAGTCAGTGGTGAAAGAAACCAATATCGGATTTGGAATCCCCAGACAGGGAACCTCACTCACTCCCCACATGTCTCCCCACTGCACTCCCTGCATGTCTCCCTCAGTGGCTGGTCCAGGTGTGTGGGAGGCTTGGCTTCCTTCATCACCCTGGGGAGGCTTGGCTTTGGCAGTGGCCATGGAGCAAGCCAGAGCGGGTGGGAGGCTTGGCTTCTTTCGTCACCTGCCCACTCCACCCGGCTCTGTGGCCGCCACCCAAGCCAAGCCTCCCTCCGGCTCTGCTGGCTCTGTGGCTCCGACTGGAGCTGCCATCTTTGTGGCTATGGGCGCCTCCATCTTTGTGGCTATGGGCACCACCATCTTTGTCATGGAGTGATGGCTAATTTGCATATTATACTTTTATTAGTATAGATATTTGAAAGGCATTACAGTTATTGTCATTCATTTATAATTTGTCTAATTTTAGTTTTTTTCCCCCTGAAAAGGGAAAAAAGGGGGTATTATATAGTGTGTATGACTTTATTTTCTAAAATTTGTCAAGTATTTTTGTAGAAATAATACATTGTTTTTAGAAATTTAATTGATATTATAAAAATTTCTCTATTAAAATAAATATTTAATTTAGATAATAAAAACATAAGAATTATTTAATTATGTCAAATTTATATGAATGCCTTTTTTTCTGGAATAACACATTTTCCATGTAGCTAAACTTAATCTACTGTTAACTAAATTTAATGATTTACATGGGTTAGAAGTAAAAGGAAGCTGAGGTAGTTTATTAGTATCATAATATGGGCATAGGTAAAGAATGCCTGACATAGCACCTAAAGCACAAGCTATAAACAATTAATTGATAACTTGGACTTCATCAGAATTGCCCTAGAGAAATGGAAACTGAGGTTCACATAAAGCCTGTGCACAGATTTTTATAACAAATGCACTCAGACTTGTCAAAGCTGGAAAACATGCCAAATATCCTTCAGTGGGTGATGATGGGTAAACAAACCACAGTACATTCAGACAATGGAATATTACCTAGCAACAACAATGAATGGATTGTTGATATCTTTAATAACTAGAAGGAATTCTAAAAGTATCTTGCTAAGTAATAAAACAAGTCACAAAAAGTTACATCCTGCACAATTCCATTTATAGGACATTCTCAAAAAGACAAAATTATAATAACATAACAAATCAGTGGTTGAAGGTGTTTACAGTGAGTGGAGAATGGGACTGAAGAGAGGTACCACAAGAGAATTTGGGGCGGGGGGGACGGTGATGAGATGTTCTATATACATATGGTGGAAGTAGTTATACAGATATAAACATGTGGTAAAATTCATAAAACTATGCAAAAAAAGTCATTTTTACTGTATGTTAATTTTAAAATAAAAAAATACAACAGGAGAGGCTTGAGGTATAGTTTTTGCTCTTTCAGATAATGTATCTTCATTTTAATTCATGTAACATAAGCTTGTCACATAGTTTTTAGAAAAACCAATATAGTACCTATCCTACTTTTGGAAACTTGGATATTGACTTTCATTTGGTACATTACCTATTTTTTATTCATCATAAATAAATGTCATACATGCTTTGGAAATATGTTAACAGCATCATATTGATAGCAGTGTAATTCAGAAATCCTATATTCCAGCTAATTCTTCCACTAACTAGGTATACCTTCAACAATTTATTTTACCTCTTTTCATATCAGTTTTGCCACTTTGAAAATTACAATAGTTAAAATATATGATTTCTGTTGTCCTATTTATAAACAAACATTAAAATCCATCCAGAAAACTAAAATCTGGTTTCAAAATGGAAATAGGAGATCTAATATGGTGGCTGGCAGCATGGCAGCGGGGGAGAGAATATGAGTGAGTAAAGGAGTGAGAGGGGTGTTTGTGGATATGTGTGGTGTATGTGTGTGGATGAGTTAGGGACAGTTAGATCTCACAGGAGTCTCAGGGACTGGCAGATTGGGCGCTCCTAGATGGGGAGCCCCTGCTACTGCCAAAGGCACTCCCAGGTTGGTGCAGCTTTGGCACAGAGGCCACGCCATGTAGAGGGGAGCAGCAGAGGCCAGGAGCTCAGCCACACCAACACCCAGCCTGGCCTCCAATACCACTCCGGACTTCTGCAGGGAGCTGCTTGCCAGCCATAACCTGTGTGGGACCATCACCACACCCAAGGAGTGAGTGGTGCTGAGAGGGTTAACTCAAAACACAGGCAGATAGGGCAGGAGTCCAGTGGAAAACAAAGGCAGGTGGAACATAGACAGGGGCAGACACAGCAGTTTGAGCCAGCCTAGTCACAGAAACCAAGCAAGCAGAAATAATAAAATGTTTCTGGACTCAAAGCTGGAGGCATAGGAAAACAAGGGAGGGCCTGTAGCACAAGGTGTATGTACACACAGAAACAGAGAAAGTTCAGGTCCATTGCTGGGCAAGAACAATGAGGGAGTCAATCAGGTGATGACACTGGAAGACATAGCGAAGGCTTATAGGAAATATATACCGCTGGACCAATAATGGGAGGCATCCCATTATTGGCCACACCCCACCCCATGAGGAGAGTTTGAATCTGCTTGTAATCAATTTTCTACACTTTTGCTTACTAGTAAATCTTCTGCTCCATGGATCTCATTCTTCAGTGTTGTAAGACACCACACCAGGAGAAAAAACCCTCGGCTCACCTTTCCAGTTATCAACTTGATACCTGGCTGCAGGCTCCCAGACCTCTGCAGTGAGTGCTCACCATAGACCTCCCACATTGTGCCTCATCACCTGCTGGCCTGGACACAGCATCCCATGATCCCATGCTGACAAGGCTGCTATAGTGACACAGAACCTCTGGCAATCACCTCAAACCTGGCCCCAGGTCAGTACTGCCTTGGTGACCAGGAGCTGTCTAGAAACCACCCCGACCCTGGCCCAAGAACAGTGCTGCCAGTGTGACACAGTGTGCCCACCCACAGGTCACAGGACAGTACTGCAATTGCACTGCCAGAGGGTACTAGGGTGCCACCCTGCTGGGGTACCAGGGCCACAGAGCAAATTGCATGCCAGAGAGCTCTGGGCCCTCACAGAGAGTCTCACAACATAGGATCTGTGCATGCGCCTGCCAACCCAGAATCACTGAAGCAGACAAAGGAGGGACCAGACCTGTGGGAGAAGGGGGTACAATTCTGAGCAAAGTCAATAAAGGCATGAGATTCAAGGCAGACCCAGCATCTGGACTAACGAGTACTTGACCATTGGACCACTAGGGGTTCTACCTCTCAAACCCAAGCAGGGTCCCCAGGGCCAGAAAGAGAGCACAAAAACAGAGAGACAAAAACAATCCCCAAAGGAAAGAGAAGGAGGAACCACCAGAAAAAGAACTAAATGTAATGGAGGCAAACAATTTGTCAGAGAAAGAATTCAGAGAAATAGTTATAAAGATGTTCAACCATCTTGATGAAAATTCACCAACATATGTAAGAATTAAGAGGAAATGAAGAATAATATAGTGGCAACAAAGAACACGATGGAAGGTTTCAACAGTAGACAAGAAGTGTGGGGTCACATCAGTGAATTAGAAGACAGGGTAGAAAAAACACCCAAGCTAAACAGCAATTGGAAAAAAATAAATAAAAAGCAGGAGGAGAGTTTAAGAAAACTTTGGGACAACATGAAACACAGCAACATACCCATAATAGGGGTGCCAGAAGGACAAGGAGAGGAGCAAGGATTAGAAACCCTATTTGAAGAAATAATGACAGAAAACTTCCCTGACTTGGGGAAGAAAAAAGTCACACAAGTACAGAGAGTCTCAAACAAGATGGATCCAAAAAGACCCTCACTGAGACATGTAGTCATTTCAATGGCAAACGTTAACTACAAAGAATCTTAAGGGCTGCAAGAGAGAGACAGAAAGTTACCTACAAGGGATTTCCCATTAGACTAACAAATGATTTCTCAACAGAAACACATCAGGCCAGAAGGGAATGGAATGAAGTATACAAAGTCATGCAAAGGAAAGGACTGAATACAAGAATACTCTTTCCAGCAAGGCTATCATTCAAAATTGGTGGTGAAATCATGAACTTCACAGATTTAAAAAAAAAAGGCTAAGAGAGTTTATAACCACCTACCCATCAATGCAAGAAATGCTAAATGGTCTGTTGTAAAAAGAAGAAATAGAAAGGGAAGAAGAAACACAGCATAAAGAATAAAAATAGCAACAAACAAGTACCTATTAATAATAACCTTAAACATAAATGGATTAAATCCTCCAATCAAAGGACATAGGTGAACTGAGTGGATAAGAAAACAACCCATATATATGCTGTCTACAAGAGACCCACTTCAAAACAAATGATTCACATAAACTGAAAGTGAAGGGATGGAAAAAATGTGTTCATGTAAGTGGAAATGAAAAAAAGCGCTGGTGTATCAATATTTATAGCTGACAAAATAAACTTCTAAAGTGAAGGCCATAATAAAAGATAAGGAAGGACACTTCATAATAATAAAGGATCAATATAACTCTGATAAACATATATACACCCAATGCAGGAGCACAGAAATGCATAAACAACTTCTGAAAGATATCAAGGGAGAGATTGACAGCAATACAATCATAGTAAGGGACTTTAATACCCTGTTGCCATCACTGGATAAATTTTCTAGAAAAAAAAATCAACAAAGAAACAGCAAGCCTAAACTACTCACTAGATCATGTGGAACTAATTGACATCTTCAGAACATTTCACTCCAAAGCTACAGGATATATGTTCTTCTCAAGGGCACATGGGACATTTTCAATGACAGACCACATGTTAATACACAGGCTAAGTCTCTATAAATTCAAGAAGATTGAAATCATATCAAACATCTTCTCAGAGCTCAACAGCATAAAATTAGAATTCAACTACAATAAAAAATTAAAATCAAGCACTTGTAGGCTAAATAGCATGCTATTCAACAATGATTATGTTATCAAAGAGATCAAAGAAGAAATAAAAAAGATGCTGGAAACAAATGACAATGAAAACACAACAATCCAAAATCTATGGGACACAGTGAAAACAGTTCTGTGAGGGAAGTTCATAGCTTACAGGCCTACCTCAAAAAACAAGAAAAAATGGTAATAAATTATCTAACCCTACAACTTAAAGAATAAAAAGAGAATGACAAGAAAAACCCAGAGTGAGCAGAAGGAAGGAAATAATAAAGATCAGAGGAAATAATAAATGACATAGAGACCAAAAAATCAATACAAAAGATCAATAAAACCAAGAGCTGGTTCTTTGAAAGGATAAACAAGATGGATGAACCTCTAGCCAGGCTCACCAAGAAGCAAAGAGAGAGGGCCCAAATAAACAAAATCAGAAATGAAAGAGGTGAAGGCACAAGCAACTCCACAGAAATACCAAGGATGTTAAAAAATACTAGGAACAACTCTGTTCTAATATACTGAACAACCTAGGTGAAATGGACATATTCCTAGAAAAATACAATCTTTCAAAACTCAATTAGGAAGAATAAACAAATCTGAATAGGCCCGTGACCGAGGAAACTGAAGCAGAGAAAACAAAACAAAACACCTTTTAGCAAACAAAAGCCCTGGTCAGGATGGCTTCACAGAGGAGTCTTACCAACCATTCAAAGAAAAACTAAAACCTACCCTCCTCAGACTCTTCCAAAAAATTCAAGAGGAAAGAACACTTTCAAGCTCTTTCTATGAAAGCAGCATTACCCTAATCCCCAAACCAGAAAGAGAAATACAGGCCAATATCCCTTATGAATACAAATGCTGAAATTCTCAACTAAATATTAGCAAATCACATCCAACAATACCTTAAAAATATCATATACCTTGACTATGTGAGTTTATTCAGGGATGCAAGGGTGGTACAATATCCACAAATCAATAAACGTGACACATCACATAAACAAATTGAAAGACAAAAATCACATGATCATATCAATTGATGCAGTAAAAGCATTCAACAAAATCCTTTATTCATCATAAATAAATGTCATACATGATGAAACACTCTTACTTGATGAAAACTCTTAGCAAAGTGGCAATACAGCGATCATACCTCAATGTAGTAAAAGCCTTATATAACAAACCTACAAACAACATCACACTCAATGAACAAAAAGTGAAATCATTTACCTAAGAACAGGAACAAGCCATGGATGACCACTTTCACAACTCCTGTTCAACATAGTACTGAAAGTTCTAGCCATATAGATCAGATAAAAACAAGAAATAAAAGGCATTTAATTGGTAAAGAAGAAGTAAAACTGTCATTATTTGCTGATGACATGATATTGTATAAAGGAAACCCTAAAGATTCCATAAAAAACTATTTGATTTAATAAATGCATTTGGCAATATAGCAGGATACAAAACTTACACCCAGAAATAATGGCATTTTTATACATCAATAATGAATTCACAGAAAGAGAAACTAAAAAACAATCCCATTTATAGTTACAACAAAAAAGTTAAGATACCTAAGAATAAAGTTAACTAAGGAGATAAAAGACCTGTACTCGGAAAACTACCTGTCTCATTGAAAAAAGAGGTAGAGGAAGATATAAACAAGTGGAAAATATACCATGTTCATGGATTGGTAGAATCAGCATCATTAAAATGTCCATACTACCCAAAACAACCCATAGATTCAACACAATCCCCAATAAAATGCCAACAGCATATTTTACAGACCCAGAACAAACTCTCCAAAAATTGATATGGAATAAAAAAGACCCTAAATTATCTTTAGCAATCCTGAGAAAAAAGAGCAAATATGGAGAAATTACAATTACAGACATCAAGTTATATTACAAAGCCACTATTCTCCAAACTGCCTGGTACTGGCACAAGAACAGACATATAGACCAATGGATAAGAACAGTTAACCCAGAAATTGACCCAAACCATTATTCTCAAATAATATTTGACAAAGGAGGCAAGTGCATACAATGGGGTCAAAACAGTCTCTTTGTTATATTGGAAATGGGTGTGCTGATTTGGAGTCTTTATTATGCTAGCAGTCTCAGAGGAGTTGCCTCTCAAAATATGAGCAAAGCAACATGTAGAAAACATTCCCTTTATACCCCCCCCCCAGTTCCTTTGTCTCCTAAATATTGAGTTTCCAGACCTTTCGCAGGCTTTTCAAAGAGCCATATGTAGATATTTTGCAGGAAGCTTGGAACCTTGAGCACAGCACAACTCAGTAGTCTTGAAAACAATATGATTCAGATAACTAAAAGACACCTGGCATGAGAATGACCAGGGACAGCAGCAGAGCAGCTTGCAAGGCCAGGTAATTGAGTTTATTTTTTCTATTATTCAAGCAAGTGCATTAACAGAAACCAAGAATAGCAGAGTTAATTCACAGAATAAAGGACAATCTATGTTTAGCGGGAAATTTCAAACAGCAGTTTTTACAAACTAGAGGTTTTGGGAACAAGATAGAGTGCCTATGCTTCATCTTCAATAAATGGTGTTTGGGGAATTGGACAGATACATGCAAAAAAAGTGAAATTAGACCACCAACTTACACCTTACACAAATAAACTCAAAGGAAAAACCAAGATGGCGGCATAGGTAAACACCAGAAATTGCTGCCTCACACAACCACTTCAAAAATACAACTAAAAGACAAAACGGACATCATCCAGAACCACAGGAAGGCTGGCTGAGTGGAAATTCTACAACTATAAGGAAAGAGACTCAGAGGAGGTGCAGTGTGGAAGTAAAGTGCAGAGGTAAGGAGGCGCACATGGAAAGGGCTGGCAGCTGAGGACCCTGTGCATGTAGAAAGGGCTGGCAGCTGAAGACACGGTTGTCTTTTTCAATCGGGAGGGAATCTCAAGCTCCTGACTGCTCTGAACTCAAGTTCTGGGTGAGTCTCTGGGGACCCAGACTCATACAGGAGAAACTGGACTGTCTGGCATCAATTGGAACTCGAGGGCGGCTTTCTCTCAGAGGTGCTTGCAGCAATTACCAGGACACTGAGAAGCGGGGCCTCTTAGGATAGGACTGAGGAGCAGCCATAGCTGCTTGCTCCGCCCTGTTGATCCCCTGAGACCCCGCCCCACCCAAGCTGCTAGCAGAGGCTTTTGCATATGAAAGGCCTGGCACTTTGCAATATGAAAATTACCTAAGAAACAGCAGCTGGGTCAGAGAGACCCAGAACTTCCAAAAGAAGGCCCAAGGCCCCACAGCAGCTTGCATTGCTTCACAGCTGGGCTCCTGCTGGGTAGCCTCAGGCAGAGGCTAAATTAACACCTCCTTAGAGATCCAAGAGCCAGTGTACCCAGTGGTCAGAGTGGGACCATCCAATTACAACTCCTCAGATCCATAAGGGACACACTCAGGGGGCAGACTTAGTGATCACCAAAGACCCACTGAAGCAAGTCTTGCCCCAGAAGGGTGTCTCCAGCACAAAAGTTCTCCCACCGTAGACACAGCTGACTCTCACAGCCAATTGGCCTGGAGGTCAATTCCTCCCAGTGATACCTACAACAATCTAGGCTTAACTACAACAAGACCATGCACAAAGCCCACAAAGGGGTGCACCAAGAGTGTCCACTTCAGGTAATTGGAGAGGCTGAGCCACTGGGCCCTATAGGACACCTATCACAGAAAGCCACGCTATCTACACAGGGAAGCATAAAAAATGCAAAGACAAAGAAACAGGTCACAAATGACAGAAATGGAGGAAAGGAAAGTACTGGATATAGAGTGCAAAACCACACTTTTAAGGTTTTTCAAGAATTCTCTAGAAACCGCCAATAAACTTAGTGAGACCCTCAAGAAATCTAGTGAGACCCTCGAGGTTATGAAAAAGGACCAACTAGGAATTAAGCATACACTGACTGAAATAAAGAATATTATACAGAGTTCCAACAGCAGACTAGAAGATCGCAAGAATCAAATCAAAGATTTGAAAAACGAAGAAGCAAAAAACACCCAAGTAGAAAAACAAAAAGAAAAAAGAATCCAAAAATATGAAGATAGTGTAAGGAGCCTCTGGGACAACTTCAAGTGTACCAACATCCGAATCATGGGGGTGCCAGAAGAAGAGAGAGAGCAAGATATTGAAAACCTATTTGAAGAAATAATGACAGAAAACTTGCCCTACCTGTTGAAAGAAATAGACTTACAAGTCCAGGAAGCACAGAGAACCCCAAACAAAAGGAATCCAGAGAGGACCACACCAAGACACATCATAATTAAAATGCCAAGAGCAAAAGACAAAGAGAGAATCTTAAAAGCAGCAAGAGAAAAAGAGTTAGTTACCTACAAAGGAGTACCCATACGACTGTCAGCTGATTTCTCAACAGAAACTTTGCAGGCCAGAAGGGAGTGGCAAGAAATATTCAAAGTGATGAATAGCAAGAACCTACAACCAAGATTACTCTACCCAGCAAAGCTATGATGTAGAATTGAAGGTCAGATAAAGAGCTTCACAGATAAGAAAAATTTAAAGGAGTTCATCACCACCAAACCAGTATTATATGAAATGCTGAAAGGTATCCTTTAAGAAGAGGAAGAAGAAAAAGGTAAAGATAAAAATTATGAACAACAAATACATATCTATCAACAAGTGAATCTAAAAATCAAGTGAATAAATAATCTGATGAACAGAATAAACTGGTGAATATAATAGAATCAGGGGCATAGAAAGGGAGTGAACTGACAATTCTTGGGGGGAAAGGGGTGTGGGGGGTGCGGGAAGAGACTGGACAAAAATCATACACCTATAGATGAGGACAGTGGGGAGGGTAAGGGCAGAGGCGGGGTGGGGACTGGGTGGAGGGGAGCTATGGGGGGGGGAAGAGGAACAACTGTAATAATCTGAACAATAAAGATATAATTTTAAAAAGTAAACAAATAAACTCAAAATGAATAAAAGAATTGAACATACGTTTAGAAACCATAAAAATATTAGAAAAATCCATAGGAGGCAATATATCAGATTGGCTCAAAGCAATATGTTTACTGATACATATCCTATGACAAAGGAACCTAGGGACAAAATAAACAAGTGGGACTATATCAAAATAAAAAGCTTCTGCACAGCAAAAGAAACCATCAACAAAACAACAAGAAAACCCACTGCATGAGAGAACATATTTGCCAATGTGCCATATGATAAGGGTTTAATCTCCAAAATTTATAAGGAATTCATACAACATAACAAAAGGAAGACATACATTCCAATAAAAAAATGGGCAAAGGACCTAAATAAACAGTTCTTGAAAGCGGACATACAGAAGGCCAAGAGACATATGAAAATATGCTCAAAATCACTAATCATCTGAGAGATGCAAATCAAAACGACAATGAGGTACCACCTCCCACCTGTCAGAATGGCTATCATCAACAAATGACAAGTGCTGGTGAGGATGTGGAGAAATGGGAACTCTTATACACTGCTGGTGGTAATGCAGACTGGTGCAGCCTCTTTGGAAAAACAGTATGGAGTTTCCTCTAAAACTTAAATTGGAACTCCCATTTCACCCAGTCATCCACTTCTAGGAATATATCCCAAGAAATCAGAAACACCAATCAGAAAGAGCAGATGCACCCCTGTTTATAGCAGGACAATTTACAATAGCTAAGATTTGGAAACAGCTTAAGTGCCCATCAGTAGATAAGTGTATTTAAAAAAATTGTGGTACATCTACACAATGAAACACTAAACTGCTGTAAAAAAGAAAGAACTCTTACCATTTGCAACAGCAAGGATGGACTTGGAGAGCATTATGCTAAGTGAAATAAGCCAGTCAGAGAAAAATAAATATCACATGATCGCACTCATTTGCGGAATATAATGAACAACATAAACTGATGAACAAAAATAGATTGAGCGACATAGAATCATTTAACTGACCATCAGAGGGAAGGCAGGGGATGGTGAGGGGTAAGAGATCAACCAAAGAACTTGTATGTATATAAAAATAACCAATGGACACAGACAATAGGGGGCAGATGAAGGCTGGGGCTGGAGGGCAAGGGTAAGCTTGGGTGGAAAATGAGTGGAAAAGGGGACATATGTAATACTTTCAATAAGTAATTTAAAAAACAGAAATAATACCTGTTGTTTCTCTTCTGTCATGAATATCCACAAGGTTTTTCACATTTCAAAACTTCTAAAGTCTCTTGACACTTATGCTTTTATGAAGAATGAAGTGATAAAGATGCTAGAGAATAGATGACATGTGTTTTAAGTCTCATTGTTTGGTAACCAGCATGGTGCTCCACATTCAACTGCATTAATGAATGGTACATATGATGATGAGGGTCTTAGGCAAAGACCTTGGGAGAAATCAACAACCAAGTAACAGGGATTGTATACTGGAACTCTCCAAGAACAAATATGATTTTTATGGCAGAATGTTTGTTGTTAAAACATCAAGAGGTCTGTATATGTAGATACATATATATTGAATGTACTAGAGGCCCGGTGCATGAAATTCATGCACGGGGGAGGGGGGCGTCCCCTCAGCTCAGGCTGCAACCTTTCCAATCCAGGACCCCTTGGGGGATGTCTAACTGCCAGTTTAGGCCCTTTCTCAGGGATCGGGCCAGCAGTCGTACATCCCTCTCACAATCCAGGACCTCTGGCTCCTAACTGCTCAACTGCCTGCCTGCCTCATCACCCCTAACTGCCTCTGCCTACTGGCTTGATAGCCCCTAACTGCCCCCCCCGCTGGCCTGGTTGCCCCCAACTGCCCCCCCTGCTAGCCTGGTTACCTCTCCCTGCCCCCCCATTGTCTGGTTGCCCCCAAATGCCCCCCTCCACCAGCCTGGTCGCCCCTGACTGCCCCCCCTGCCGGCCTGGTCACCCCCAACTGACCCCCCTGCCAGCCTGGTTGGCCCTCAGTTCCCCCTTCCCGCCAGCCTGATCTTCCCCAACTCCCCCCCTCCCCCCACTGCCGGCCTGGTCACCCCACACAACCTGCTGTTTGGTTGTTACTGTTACTGTGACAGCATCCCAGACAATTTGCATATTTATCTATTATTAGTATAGATAAGCAGGACTTGTACTCTCAAGCTTACTACAACCCCTCACTATTGTTTTAACTAAATGCAGAGTCAATCATTTATGATCCATTTCTGGCCTCTTTATTGGTATCTTATTTTATAGTAAATATTAAAAAGTTCCACAAGGCTGTATATATAATCAATGGGTCTTAGAAAAATAAGAAAACTGTTATAAAACATTTCATCCTCTAAGAACTCTGGGAGCTATGTTATTTCTCTTTTTATTTTTAACTAATGGACTTTTGAACTATATAACAATTACATTTCTTGTTTCAGTTTGATTGGCAGAGGTTTAGAGTAAAATTTTTGGCCTATCTGTTTAGTAAGTGGTCTCCATATTTTTTCTTGTTTTAGCTACATTCCAAATCCTTGGTCCTTTCTGTTTGTTTGTTTTTTCTTGATAACATTTTTCTTTAATTGAATCTCTGTATAATTTTTGTGATTTTATGTTATAATAATATATTTGTAAAAATAATTATGTTTATAAAAGGTTGGAAGACTAGCTGCCAAATGCTAAGATTACCTGTCTATTTCAGGAGATGGGATTACAGGTGATTTATATTTCTGATCTTTTAAATTCATTTTATTTTTTGATCTCTTGTAGCTAAGAAAATGAGAGAAACATTAAAATTTTGGAATGCTGACAAGTACAAATAGGTAAGTCAATAATTTATTTATTGACTTTTTGAGGTGTGTGCTGAATACTGTGACTATACTTCCCTCCCCACTTATGATACTTCATTGGCAAGAGCTTTGCACTGCTTTCACTGATCATTGTTTTCCTAGCTTTTTAGAGTCAGACCAGTAATAAGACTAATTGCCAGCCTCCTCCTTAGGCTGGCCCAGGTAAAATTTCAGAAGAGAAATAGTATCTATTCCTGAATATGGTTCTGCCCCGACCTGCAGGACACGCTTCGTGGGTACACCGCACCAAATCCTGCAAAGGAATGAGAGGATAGGAGACGCGAAGAAATGGAGGCAAGACAAAGTTCTGATCAAGCCTCAGTTTTATTCTTTACAGCGAGTGGTATTTATACTGTTTCTAGAGGAGCGGGGTGGGCAAAGGAAGTCCTTAAGGATGTAACAGACTTTGGAATGTCGCAGCTTATCAGCGGAGATGTAGCTTGCTTTGTGCTTAGGGTGAGGGTATGTTATCTTTTAACTCCAGGCTAAATCGCAAGGTTAACTTTTAACTCCAGGCCAAACCGGGAGTTGGCTTGGAGGAGCCAGGTAAGCTGGAGATGTATATGTGATTTATAATGGCTCCCAACAATTCCTCCCTTACCATTTAGTTAAGGGTGGGCATTAACCGACTGGGGGAGTAGTGACCTGGTTCCTCCCATGAGATCAGCAGATCTCACCTCTGGTGGCTCTTGGTATCTTTTGGGGAGGAGAGGCAGAGCCAACAATTATATATGTATGGATACCAACCTCTATGCAAACCAGGTGTGCTCACAGAGAAATCCAGAGGCGGTCGAGAAAATTTTGATTTTCTGTTTTGACCTTCCCTTGCAGTGCTTTGCCCTGCACCCAGACGGTACCCATACCATACCTCTATATAGAGTGTAGGTAAGCATTCCTCTGGCTTTATGCTGTCCCCGTGGGGAGGGAGCTCTGGCAATCATAATCACGTTCTCGGTCTATAGTAGTTAAACGGTGGTAGTGAACCTGAATGGGTTTGGCCAGGATGCTATCAATTTGCTGTCTGACAAAACTTGTCAGTTTCTTAAAAGCCCATGGACCAAAGGTTAAAATTAACAGTAAGCTGACAAGGGGGCCAAGTGCAGGAAGCAGGTAGGGGAGTAGGCCATTGAGTCCGCTCCAAAGGGGGTTTTCGAACAGCTCTCTTCGCCTTTTCACCAAGTCTTCCTGGAGTTTTCTTATCTTGTCTTCAGATGATTCCAGATTTGTTGGCATAAAAACAGCAGCGTTCCTGTAGGGCTAAACATATTCCTCCCTGCTCTGCTATAAGTAAATCTAATCCTCTTCTATTTTGTAAAACTACTTCTGCTAGGGAGTCAATTTGGTCTTGGAGATCATTGATAGTACCTGAAAGAGCCTGAACATCAATTAACTGATTAGATAATTTATTATAGGTATGTAATGAGGTTCCTAATCCAGCTGTGCCAGTGGCCACAGCTCCAGAGACTCCCAGTCCTATAAGTAAAGGAATAAATTGGACAGCCCACTTACTGCGTCCAGCAATGTAATCAAGGCTGGGTAGGGGGACAGGTTCTCCCCCTGGAATAATATCAACGTCAGGGAGAATCCTAGCCTGAACACATAATCCTGCCCAGTTTAAAGGTAGAGCTGTATAGGCCATATTACCTCCACATACAAACACTCGTCCAGGAGCGGGGCAAAGGGAGGAACTGTGATTGTGAACGGGAGAGCAGCTAACAAAGCTAACGAAGCCTACATCTAGATCATAACTATTATTCTGGGGGAGTTTTTGTAGACATGAGGAAAAGTTGAATGCAACAGGTTGAGTTCTAAAGGGCAAACTGAGGGTACAATTATTATTAGAAGTGATGTTACTGATGTCATCTGGAATGACAAGGGGCATAGGTGTACCTAGGGTCATGCATAGCCAACAGTTTTCTGCAAGGGATGGATTGGAGGCATTTAAAGCACGGAGTGTGGCTTCTAAGATATCAGAGGTTTGGGTGTCTAGATCTACTCCTCGTGATTTAGGTAAGGCTAAAGTGGTATAATGATGGAGGTCTTATATAAAAATTGTAAAAGTTTATCTTTTAATAGGTGACAACTAAGTTCCCCTGAATATCCATTTAACCCAATTTGCCAATTTTAAGTCAGTTTGAAATAGCATTTATTCTTTTAACTTTACTTGTCCTAAGTTATGGACAGTAAATGACCTTAATTAAATTTCTGGTATTAGTTTTTGGGTAAATTTACATAAACTTTGTTTAAGGAGACAAAACACAAATTATTTAATTTAGCTTTTGAGGCCCAATATATTGATTTTTAATTTTAGTTAGGCATCTGAAGGAAACCTTTTTATTTCCTTCCAGACAGCTTTCTTTCTCACACAAGCAACAAATGTAAGAAACATGGTTGCCTTTTGAGATTTTAACAAATACTGTCGCAAAGCTATATATTTCAAGTGATTATTTTAAAAAGGCAAAGCGAAGCAAGTAAATTTAGTATTTAGTAAACTTTTGATTCACAAGGGACAAATGCTGCCCCACCTCCAGCCTAATTTAAAATGCAGCGGTGAGGAGCTTTTGTTATTTTAAATGACATCTCAGAATTCTACTGCTGTATTTTAAGAAATATTAAACAAAACTTGTTTTGCCCTTTCTCAGAGGCAAAAACCTAAAATATATTTATTAATTTATATTTGATAAAGCTTTCCATGTGATTTCAAGCATATTAAATTGGCTTTATTAAAAAACCTTTAAGAAGAGAGAATAAACTTTTGAAAACATTTCAGGGCCCATGAAATGTCCCAAAGTCATTCCTTGGTTATAGTTTTGAAATCCAACTTGAAAGACCATCAAATATATACGTATATATATGATTTAAAGATTATATACCTTTTATAATTATTAAGAGATATCAATTAAATTTAAACTGATCTTTATATTTAAAAATTTCGGTTGGGATTACAAAATTTATCCTCTTTTTTCAATTAGACAAATGTTGAAATTTTACTATAATTATATGATTTCTCCAAATTTATTTAACCAGAACTTTAAACTCTTAGCTGGCAAGTTAAATATTTAGCATTTCTCAATCAGTGACATTTTTAGGAATAAACTTCAAAAAATGCAGGACATAATCAACCAACAGATTTAATTCTGTTCTTTAGATTTTGTACGAAGTACACTTAGATCTTATTTAATTCAGTATCATGTCACTTCAAGATACCTAGGTATAAACTCCAAGGTCTTAAATTTCACAGCAGATTTGGAAAACCACACTTGAGGCTGGCAAGGCAGGTCTGGCCCCAGCCTTTGATTTTAAAACGACCATAATTTTTCCTCTGGGGAAGGCCAACAAACAAGGTTGTAGATACATTGCTTCCTGCCCCTTGCTAGTCGGTGGGAAGTTTCAATATTGGCCTGGGGGAGGAAGGAGGGGGCTGTTTTCCCTGGAAGAGTAAATTGACCACATTCTTTAAGAATTTGCTACATGTGGGAAGCAACTAGCCCCTTTTCTCATTAGAAATGTTTTGGCCAGCCTTTTCAATTAACAAAGGGCCGGTTTTTTACCGGGCTACTTAGATTTTTATAATTAATATAGATCAATAATTCTTGAGATTCAAATCTAGATTATTATTTTAAGGCAGTTATTTTGGTAACTTTTCTATAACAGACAATTTTACTAAATTTCTTTGAGGCTTTTAAGATTAACTTTGGAACAGGCTTTATTAACATTTCAAAAATCACTCTTTATTATGGAAATATACCAATCTTATTGTTAGAACCAGCCTGCATTTCTTCCCTGGCTCAAATATGCCATTTTTCTTAGGAAATAATCAGTCTTGGGTTATATTCTGTACATTTGTAAAGAGATTTTTAGCTCAAAACTCTATCTAAATGTCCAAAATTGGATGATGCGCGCTTTTAGTTCCAAGCCAGTTTTTCTCTTTACACGTGAACAGAAATCCCAGACGCATTTTCTAAATTTTGTAAAACTTTTTTAATTACTAGAAGGAGATTTTAAATTTGAATACTGGGGAGGAGGCGTCCATATAGGATCGCCATGTGTTCCTTTTTCCTTTCCCCTACATATCCTGTTTTGGGGGAAGTTTTAGCAAATGACTCAGATGGCGTATTTTTCCCCAAAGTTATGCTTAATAGAAAAAGACTTTTTAAATTTTTTCCTATTTCACTTTCTAAAGTCATGGCTAGCACCCAAGGTTGTGTTAGCCAAAGTTTGGTTGTCATAAGATGTTCTAAAGTAAAGGAGCCTTTTAAATCTTTCTTTTTAACCCTAAATCCTCACACCTTGAGGGACTCCCTGAGTCCTGTAAGAAGCCTTTTGAATCTTTTTAACCCTAAATCCTCACACCTTGAGGGACTCCCTGAGTCCTGTAAGAAGTCTTTTGAATCTTTCTTTTTAACCCTAAATCTTCGCGCCTTGAGGGACTCCCTGAGTCCTTTAAGAAACAGGTCATGAGAACTCAAAGCCTGACCCATGTCTTAGCCTCTTCCACATAAGCCTCCGGGATGTATAAACCCCGTGCCAGGTCAGCCCAGGAGTCGACAAGGAGACGAACCAGCGAGGAAGATGCCAACGGTCACCTCAAAAGAGAGGCCCCTGTTCACGTGTCATAGGTCTGGATGTTGAAATTCTCTGCTGAGACTACTTCAGTCCTGTTTATGCCACAGGTGTGTTTTCCTATGTAAGCAACCGGTTGGTATAATCCGCCAACTCGGACCCCTAGATCAGAGCTCCCCAGATCAAAACCTGTTGTCAAGTGCCTTCCTCGGAGCTGTTTTTGCAGCTCACTCCTCCTACGTAAACAGCCGGTTGGTATAACCCGCCAACTCGGACCCTTGTGAGGCAGGTAACCTGCTAGGACCCTCAGGCATTCACCAGTCGGGAGTCAGGCACCCCATGAGTGCTCACAAGGTGGACGGCTTGCGTTTTTAAGTAGGCAAGGAGTTCTCCCGGAGTAACAGTGACACAAGTTCTTACTGGTTTACTTCTAATTTTGGGTGGACGGTTTAAGCTTTAAAGTAGGCAAAAACACTTACTTCAGAGTCTCAGCTGGAGTCCCCATTTTCTCAGAAAGACCACTAAGACAAGGTGAACGCAGGGTTTTTGGAAGGAGTCAACCACGTGGAACGAAACCAAGGGACAAGCCTAAGTGATTCGGAGTTCTCTCTGCCGAAATCGGGTACCTTTCACTCTTCCCCGAAACGACAACAGAGTGCTCAAAGTGGACTAGAGGCAGAAGACAAGGGGGGAGACAATGAGGGAAGAGAATGCCTATCCAAAATGAATGCGTTCACTTACCAAAGCAACAGGTCTGACTCGCAGAGTGGGTAAGCAGAGCGGCGACCAGGAAAAAAGCAGGCTGACTCACAGGGCGATCCCAGTGGCGCCAAAGAGGGTCCGGCCGGACAAGAGTGAACGTTCCTGAGGAGGATTGGAGAGCGGAGACCACGGCTGGGCACCAGTTATGCCCCGACCTGCAGGGCACACTTCGTGGGTACACCGCACCAAATCCTGCAAAGGAATGAGAGGATAGGAGATGCGAAGAAATGGAGGCAAGACAAAGTTCTGATCAAGCCTCAGTTTTATTCTTTACAGCGAGTGGTATTTATACTGTTTCTAGAGGAGCGGGGTGGGCAAAGGAAGTCGTTAAGGATGTAACAGACTTTGGAATGTCGCAGCTTATCAGCGGAGATGTAGCTTGCTTTGTGCTTAGGGTGAGGGTATGTTATCTTTTAACTCCAGGCTAAATCGCAAGGTTAACTTTTAACTCCAGGCCAAACCGGGAGTTGGCTTGGAGGAGCCAGGTAAGCTGGAGATGTATATGTGATTTATAATGGCTCCCAACATGGTTCATTGCCAGCTGCCTGTGAGTGCTGCTCTTTCTTTTTCCTCTTGCTGCTTCAGTCCAGTGTATGTTGATTCTACATCATCTCTTATCCTTTTCCTACCTCTCCTCAACCAAAATGGGATTCTCTCAACTCTTCTTTAAGCTCTTTTAGTTTGTAAGTTGTATTTTTTCTTCACTAACTTAAAAAGACTAATGTATTAAATAATACTGAAGGGACTTTTAGTTTATTGGAGAAATAAATAAAATGAGATTCTTCCCTTGTTCATAAGTAAAAAATCCAGAGCTTCTATAAATGTCTATATTATATGAAAGTATAATATGAGAGAAAGAACATATGGGTGTACAAAGGATTTCTGGGTGAATTCCTAACCAAAAGTAATGAATGAAAGTATCAAAGAAAAAAATTATAGATTTGACAAGGTAAAAATTGAAGGTACCATGTATTGAAAAGTAAAAATGGCAAATATATAAGCACTACCAATGTTTGGACATTAAAGGACCCTAATATTTTGAGTCTCTTTAATAGTCAAACCAAATTATTGAAGAGCCTTTTCAAAGATAAGTTGTTTACATTTTTTGTTCTATAAGTCTTTATTGTAGTCATGTATTTTAAGAAGTATGAAATGTCTATATGGTTTCTTTTGAAGTTAATTTCCCTTGTTGTCTTCATAATAATTGTAGTAATCTAGCTTTCACAAGGCAATTACATTTTATGCAGTGCAGTGATAACATAGGAACAGGAGAGATTTTCATGACAGTAATTGTAGAATATATTGTCATATGGTAGAGAATCTGTTTTGATACTCCTTATTGTTTACAGAATTGCCATCATATTTAAAGTTTGAAACATATTTGTGAAAAGGGCAATATTATGCATATCCTATATAATAAAAGTCTAATATGCTAAGTGTCTGGTCTTCCGGTTGTCTGTTCAACCAATCAAAGTGTAATATGTTAATGATATGCTAAGGCCACTCAACTGCTCACTATGATGTGCACTGACCACCAGGGATCAGATAGTCAACCAGTCGACCAGTCGCTATGATGTTCACTGACCACCAGGGAGCAGACACTCTGACTGGTAGGTTAGCTTGCTGCTGGGGTCCTGCCAATTGGGTCTGGGTGAGATGGGCCGAACATGGCCTGGAACCCTCCTATGGTCCCTCCCAGGAGGGCCAACCTCCCGTGTCCCTCCCCTGCCCCGATCGTGCACTGGTGGGTTCCCTTGGCCTGGCCTGTGCCCTCTCACAATCCAAGACCCCTCAGGGGGGCACATTGATTGTCAGGAAGTCCCATCCTATCTAATAATAGACAAACATGGTAATTAACCGTACCTCCAACATGCTTCCCATTGGCTAATCAGGGTGATATGCAAATTAACTGCCAACCAAGATGGCAGCCGGCAGCCAGGCAGCTGAAGCGAACAGGATGCTTGCTTGCTCCAGTGAAGGAGGAAGCCAATGTTCCCCGCCTGTGGCTGCTGGGCTCTGAGCTTGCACTCTAAGAAACAATGTTGCAATTATAGAAGCTAAACAAACCCCATGCTTTCAGTCAGCCGGCTGAGCTGGAGTTGCAACAGTGTTTCAATTATAGAAGCCAAACAAACCAGATACCTGCTTTCAGCAGCTGATGGTCTCAGAGCTGGAGCCGAGCCTCAGAGCTAAAGCTGGCTCTCAGTTCCAGTGACAGCCATAGAAGGTAAATAAATCCCAGAATAAAGAAAAAAAAGAAAAAAAGGAGAGGTTGGGAGCTTCAGTCACCCACCAGCCTGAAAACGGCCCTCAGCCCCTCACCCAGACTGGCCAGGCACCCCAGTGGGGACCCCACCCTGAAGGGGATGTGACCAGCTGCAAACAGCCATCATCCCCTCATCCAGGCTGGCCAGGGACCCAAGCGGGACCCCCACCGTGATCCGGGACACCCTTCAGGGCAAAGCAGCCAGCCCCCACCCATGCACCAGGCCTCTATCCTATCTAGTAAAAGGGTAATATGCCTCCCAGCACCGGGATCAGTGGAGCCGCGAGGCCTCACGCCCCGGGATCAGCGAAGCTGCGAGGCCTCCTGGCACCGGGATCAGCAGAGCAGCGAGGCCTCCGAACACTGGGATCAGCGGAGCTGCGAGGCCTCCTGGCCCCTGGAGCAGCGTGACAGGGGGCAACACCCAAACCCCCTGATCACCCTGCACCTCTCTGTGTGACAGGGGGTGGGGCTACAACCTCCCTATCCGCCCTGCTCTGTTCATGACAGGGGAAGGTGCCCCAACCCCCTGATTGGCCCTGCTCTGTGCCTAATAGGGGGGAGCTCCCCAACCCCCTGATTGGCCCTGCTCTGTGCATGACAGGGGGTGGCGCCGCAACCTCCCCATCGACCCTGCCTTGAGTGTGAGAGGGGGCGGTGCCCCAACCCCCCAATTGGCCCTACCCTGAGCATGACTGGGGGTGTCATCACAGCCTCCCGATCAGCCCTGCTCTGTGCATGACAGGGGGCGGCACCCCAACTCCTCAATCGGCCCTGCTCTGAGCCTGACCAGGGGCTGCACCTAGGGATTGGGTCTGCCCTCTGCCACCCGGGAGCGGGCCTAAGCCAGCAGGTCATTATCTCCTAAGGGGTCCCAGACTGTGAGAGGGCACAAGTGGGGCTGAGGGACACCACCCCCACACCATTGCACAAATTTTTGTGCACCAGGCCTCTAGTCTATATAATAAAAACTTAAGCAACCGTTACTGCAAAATGACCAGAAATACCAGTCACTATGATGCACACTGACCACCGGGGGGCAGACACTCAATGCAGGAGCTGCACTCTCATGGTCAGTGCACTCCCACAGGGGGAGTGCCTCTCAGCCAGAAGCTGGGCTTACAGCTGGTGAGCACAGCCACAGTGTGCTAAGAAGCAGCAAGCCATGTGGTAAGGAGTGAGCAGGTGGGCAGTAAGGAGAGAGGGGTCCTGGACTGTGAGAGGGCACAGACTGGGCTGAAGGACCTCCCTTGACTGCACAAATTTTGTGCACCAGGCCTCTAGTTTTATATATGAACTAGAGGCCCGGTGCATGAAATTCGTGTACTGGCAAGGTCCTTAGGCCTAGCCTGTGATCAGGGCCACCTTCCCTGGCTGTGGGCAATTGGAGACTGATGGCTGGGGGCGAGGGAACAAGAGGTCAGCTGGTCCAGCCCACTCATGACCCCACCCCCACCATGGGTCACCCTGTGTGTGTGGGGTGACCGGCAGGGTGGGGGCCTTGGCCTGGCACCACCTGCATCCCCTGCCACCCACCACCAGGTCCCCTTTCACCATCGAGCAATCAGAGCTTGTGGGCTGGGCGGAAGGACCAAGAGTTTGGCTATTCAGCTTGCTCATCTGTCCCGACCCCCACCACAACACACCCCAGTTCCCTGTTTGCCATAGGGCGATTGGAGTCTGATGGCCAGGGAAAGGGACTGAGAGCTTGGCCATTTCTGCCAGCTTGCCAACCCCGCTGCCCGCTGCCACCCACCCCAGTACCCATTCGTCATTGGATTATTGTAGCATGATGCCTGGGGGGAGGGACTGAGAGGTTGGCCGTTCCCACCTGCTCATCAGCCGCACCCTTGCTGCGGGTTGCCCTCTGTGTGTGGGGCGACTAGTGGGGCAGGGGTCTTGGCATGGCACTGCCCGCATCCCCCGCTACCCACCCCCAAGTCTTTGTTCACCATCGGATGATCGGAGCTGCTGGCCAGGGGGAGGGACTGAGATGTCAGATGTTCTGCCCACTTGTGGGCCCCACCCCTACCGCAGGTCGCCCTCTGTGTATGGGGTGACCAGTGGGGCAGAAGCCTTGACCTGGTGCTACCTGCATCCCCCCACCACCCACCCCCAGGTGCCAGTTCACCATCAGGTGATGGGAACCTGTCAGCCAGGGAAAGGGACCAAGAGGTGGTCAGTGCACCTCATAGTGACTGATTGAGCGGTCCTTGTGGTCATTCTGCTGTTATGGTCACTGGGCTTTTATTATATAAGATACTGAGGCTTGAGAGAACTTTTATGACTTGCCTGTTATGATCAAACTTCTGAAAATGGAAATGAAACACAAATTCTGTTCTCACTTGTATGCACACTCCTAGATATATCATGCCTCTGGATATTGATTGGCTGGAGATGTTAGTAAATAACATTCTGTTATATTTGTTTTTCAATTTCGGGTTAAGCATTTGCCTTTTATCCACTGTCCTATACTACCCCATTTAAATTTTGTTTTAATAACATATTTAATATTTACATAACTAGTGGTTTTGAAAAAATATATTTTCTTATATTCCTGAAATGTCACCATGAATATTGAATAATAGCAAATAACACACATTTGCTATCTGCTGTTTAATCCTCACAACTATCTGTAAAAAGATTATTATTCCTATTTTTATAGCTGAGAAAACTAAGGCATAGAGAACTTGCCCTTGGCTATCCAGAAGCTATTTCTGAATCATACAGATCTTTGGCTCAATTCTCTGTTTTTTTTATGTGAGGTAAAATATATAAGATTTTACAAACAAAGTCAAGATTTCTAGCATGTATTTTTTACTCAGACAATGTGCTAAATGCTAGTTACAACCAGGGAACTAGCTGCTAGCAGTGATAGCTCTAGAGCCTCTCATTTAATTAGGAAAATATTTTCAAAATTGTTCCACAGTTTATCTATACAGTGAGAAATACTTTGTACTTTGAGAATGTGGGGGAAAACAAAACTTGATGTTACTTCTTTTATTTGAGAAAAGAAAATATTGTTGTGAATTCCTAGGTTACTGAGTGAAACAGTTTTTCTCCTAAAACCTTCTTTTTTTTTCTTTATATAAAATGTATGCATATCAGAATGCTCTCTGTGAAATATATTTCTGCTCACATTTACAACAGCATCAAACTTCAATTTTTAGTGACACATTTTCAATATCAATGACAACATGAATGCTTTTGTCAACCAGCAATATGGAATAATTAATCAGGAGCCATCAGCAGAGGAGGATCATGGTGTTCTGTGTTGGTTTGTAAAACAGACTGGAGTGGGAGGCCTCTCAGCAGGCCTAGTCACATCACCTGTAATTTTTCACATGCATATACTTCATCACTAGTGACATTCTGGCTTTCAGATCAGTCATCTCTTAAATCTTAAAGTTGATATATCAGTCTCAACATAAAATGCTATCATTCTGTAGACCAACTGTTTACCAGAGTATAACTCCTCCTGTGTCTCATTTCATTGTACTGTTCCACACACTGATGTTTTAATGTAAAATGAAGTTTTTTCATGCTGTGCCTCTGAGTAGAAAAAAGACAGAAGTACATGTATGATAAATGGTGAAAATTCCATGATAACCCTTGAAAAACAATACAATGTAGAAGCATTATACTTGCATTAATAATTTAATGCATAAATGTGGCTTTTAAACTTTTTTCTCTGTGCATTTTATTTATTTTATTTTTAAATAGGATTTTTTATTACAGTTGATATATAATAGTATGTTAGATTCAAGTGTACAACCCAGTGATTAGACATGTATATAACTTATGAAGTGATCACCCTAATAGAACTAGTTGACACCATACATAGCTATTACAATACTAGAGGCCCAGTGCACAAAAATTTGTGCACTCGGGGGATTACCTCAGCCTGGCCTGTGCCCTTTCCCAGTCTGGGACCCCTTGGGGGATGACCACCTGCTGCCTTAGGCCCACTCCCCGGGGGATTGGGCCTAAGCTGGCAGTCAGACATCCCTCTGGCAGCGCAGGAGCCCTCGGGGGATGTCCACTTGCCAGTGGGGAGCAGGTCTAAGCTGCAGTCGGAAATCCTTAGCACTGCTGAGGAGGCGGGAGAGGCTCCCACCACCACCACTGTACTGGCAGCCATCAGCCTGATTTGTGGCTGAGCAGAGCTCCCCCTGTGGGAGCACACTGACCACCAGGGGGCAGCTCCTGCATTGAGCCTCTGCTCCCTGATGGTCAGTGTGTGTCATAGTGACCAGTCATTCCCAGTCATTCTGCTGTTAGGGTCAATTTGCATATTACCCTTTTATTATATAGGATAGAGGCCTGGTGAATGAGTGGGAGTCAGCTGGTTTTCCCTGAAGGGTGTCCCGGATCAGGGTGGGGGTCCCCACTGGGGTGCCTGGCCAGCCTGGGTGAGGGGCTGAGGGCCATTTTCAGGCTGGCCACACCCCCTTCAGGATGGGGGGTACTGCTGGGGTGCCTGGCCAGTCTGGGCAAGGGGCTGATGGCTGTTTGCAGGCTGACCAAGCCCCGCAGTGAGGACACTCACCCCATGAGGGTGTGGACATCCTGGGTGAGGGGCTGATGGCTGTTTGCTGGCTGGCCATGGCCCCCAGCCACCCAAGCCCCCAGTGGAGGCTGGCTGGAAGCAGGTATCTGAGATTTATTTATCTTCTATAATTGAAACTTTGTTTCCTTGAGTGGAGGCCACAACTGGCCAGGGAAGGCGGGAAGCTTGGCTTCCTTCATCGCCAGGGCAACCAAGCCTCCTGCTTGTTCCAGTTCTGTGGCTGCTGGCCGCCATCTTGGTTGGGTTACTTTGCATATAGTCACTCTGATTGGCTGGTGGGCATGGCTTGGGGCATAGCAGAGGTGCAGTCAATTTGCATGTTTCTCTTTTATTAGATTAGATTCTTGACTATATTCCCTATCACTATTCTGTAAATACCAATTTGTACTTCTTTTTTACAAATTAAATGTATTGAGTGACCAAGTACTATTTATGTGTTAATGAAGGAAAGAATAATTATATTTGCTATGATCACTTTTTATTCAAACTTATTTAGAATTAGAAAAATACCACTTCAGTTGAATTTTAATGGTGAAATATTTGTGAAGACATCATCTTTTTCAGTTGTCCATATATTTATTTATAGTTTTCTTAGAAGGGAAATTTACTTAAAATTTTACTAAATCCCATTCTCTTCTATGTGGAGCTCAGGACCAAACCCTAGGTTCAAATAATAAGAGATTTTAGGGAAAAATCTTGTTTAATTTGCTTATTGTTGTCTGAAAGACAATGTGGGTTTGTAGTCTTTCTTTGGCCATAGAGTATATTATCTGTATGGCTCTGATTGTGGTCTGGTTGATTCAACTGATTTGGCCAACTGGCTGATTTTTATATACTTCATTCACAAACCTAAAAGCTGTGCATTGGTGGATGATGATGACATCCCTAGGGAGACCAGAACCACTTAATTTTTGTCAAAATGGAAATGCTGTTTTACTGTTAGCATGTCTTGATTAGACCTGTGATTAAAGATCTAATAGACCATTTTAAAATAAAAACGAAAAATTTTTAACCAAAAGTGGATTGAATTGATGTTTTTAATTTTATGTAGTACTGCACATACTCAGCATTTTCTCTGAGAAAACAATTTATTTATTTATTTTTTTTAATTAAATCTTTATTGTTCAGATTATTACATTTGTTCCTCTTTTTTCCCCCCATAACTCCCCTCCTTCCAGCTCCCACCCCACCCTCCACCCTCACTCCCCACCCACTGTGTTCATCCATAGGTGCATGATTTTTGTCCAGTCACTTCCCGCATCTCCCACACCCCTTTTCCCCCCAAGAATAGTCAGTCTATTCCCTTTCTATGTCCCTGATTCTATTATAATCACCAGTTCATTCTGTACATCAGGTTCTTAGATTTATTCACTTGATTCTTAGATTCATTTATTCACTTGATTCTTAGATTCACTTGATTCTTAGATTCATTTGTTGATAGATGCATGTTTGTTGTTCATAATTTGTATCTTTACCTTTTTCTTCTTCTTCCTCTTCTTAAAGGATACCTTTCAGCATTTCATATAATACTGGTTTGGCGGTGATGAACTCCTTTAGCTTTTCCTTATCTGTGAAGCTCTTTATCTGACCTTCAATTCTGAATGATAGCTTTGCTGGATAAAGTAATCTTGGTTGTAGGTTCTTGGTATTCAGCACTTTGAATATTTCTTGCCATTCCCTTCTGGCCTGCAAAGTTTCTGTTGAGAAATCAGCTGACAGTCGTATGGGTATTCCCTTGTAGGTAATTGAGCCTCTTTCTCTTGCTGCTTTTAAGATTTTCTCTTTGTCTTTTGCTCTTGGCATTTTAATGATGATGTGTCTTGGTGTGGTCCTCTTTGGATTCCTTTTGTTTGGGGTTCTCTGCGCTTCTTGGACCTGTAAGTCCATTTCTTTCTCCAGATGGGGGAAGTTTTCTGCCATTATTTCTTGAAATAGGTTTTCAATATCTTGCTGTCTCTCATCTTCTGGCACTCCAATAATTCTGATATTAGACTGCTTAAAGCTGTCCCAGAGGCTCCTTACAGTATCTTCACACTTTCGGATTCTTTTTTCATTTTGCTTTTCCAATTGGGTGTTTTTTGTCGAATCTTTGGTTTGATTATTGTACTCCTCTGGTCTGCTATTGGGTATAATATTCTTTATTTCAGTCAGTGTATGCTTAATTTCTAGTTTCTTTATCATAGCATCGAGGGTCTCATTAGTTTTCGTGAGGCTCTGCACAAATTTATGGCAAGCCCTCAAAATTGCGATTCTTAGCTCCATATTCTCCATTTCTGTCATGTTTTTTTGTCTCCACATCTTTTATGCTTTCTTGGTGCACCCCCTTGTGGTCTCTGTGCGCAGTCTTGTTCTAGCCAAGCCTTAATTGTTGTAGTTAACACTAGAGGGATTTGACCACCAGGCCGACTGGCTGTAGGAATCAGCTGAGCGGAAAACGTCTGTCTTCTGGGGAGGCGCTAATCCAGCCTTTGCCTGAGGCGATCGGCAAATGGCTGTTGCGCAGAGCTTGGGCGGGCGGGATCAACAGGGCGGGCGGAGGGAGCAGTTATGGCCATGCTCAGTCCCGTTCCCAGAGGCTCTGCTTCTCAGAACCCCGGCAGCCGCTGCAAACCTCGGAGAGAAAGCTGCCCTCAGGTTCCAACTGATGCCAGATAATCCCGCTTCTCCCGTTTGAGTCTGGGTCCCTAGAGACTCGCCCGGATCTGGAGCCCAGAGTCTGAGACTCACTCCCGACAGAAAACGACAACCGCGCCCTCAGCGACCAGCCCGCTTTGCGCGCGCACCTCGGTACCTTTGTATTTTCCACACTGCGCCGCCTCTGAGCCTCGATTTGCTGTTCTCTTTCCTTCTAGTTGTAGAGTCTCTCTTCAGCCAGCATTCCTGTGGTTCTGGGTGATGTCCGTTCAGTCTTTTAGTTGTATTTTTGAAATGGTTGTTTGCGGCAGCGGTCTCCGGTGTTTACCTACGCCGCCATCTTGGTCTCCCAAGTTCAACCCTCTGAGAAAACAATTTAGCTTGAACTTTTAATTTTTGATTTTTCATTATAACAACATTTAATATTTGCCTTTTTAGACTATTGTTGTAAAACCATAATTTGTTGTATGATAATAGCCAATAATTAAGCTATAGCTAATAGATGTGCAATAAATAATTAATGAACAGTGAATGAACTGAGTGATCCCAAATAACTCTAGAAAAAAAAAGTATGAGAAATATTTCTAAAATAAGATTGATTTTCATGAAAATACTTTAATCAAAAAAGTGACTAGTTCTTTCCTTTTTGAAAAGCATGGAAATTAGCAATAATTAATCGGCTTGTTTACATTTTTATTGTGTGTGTGCACAAACATACAAGAAAATAAATAGTACTAAAATTATTTTCATAACTGACCTTCATATACTGGGATTAAAATTATATCAAGCCCAGTTCTCTTAGCAGTTGAGGTATTCTAATAATATTAAAAATATGGATATTAAAGAGTTTCTTGTTCAATTTTCAAGTTACTCAAATCCAATGTTAGTTTTGAAAATATAGTACTTTTATTATTGCACTAGAGGCCCAATGCATGAAATTCATGCATGGAATGGGGGGGGCGGTTCCCTCAGCCTGGCTGGCACCCTCTCCAATCTGGGACCCCTCACGGATGTCCACAGGATCAGGCCTAAACTGGCAGTTGGACATCCCTCTCGCAATCTGGGACTGCTGGCTCCTAACGACTCACCTGCCTGCCTGATTGCCCCTAACCACTCTGCCTGCCTGCCTGATGCCCCTAACTGCTCCCCTGCTGGCCTGATCATCCCTAACCGCCTCTGCCTTGGCCCCTGCAGCTGTGGCTTTGTCCAGAAGAATGTCCGGAAGATGTCTGGTCTAATTAGCATATTACCCTTTTATTAGTATAGATATGGCAAATTGTGTCTATCATCTGGCTCATATTATTTTAGAAAATTATCAATAGCAGCTGTTTTGTAAATCTCAATATTGATCTGTTTCATTAAAATATTAATAGACTGTTTACAGCAGTTTAAGGCTCACAGAAAAATTGAGCATAAAATAGAGTATACTGCCAAATACCCCCTGCTCCACATGCCCACAGCCTCTCCCACTATCAACATTGCAAGCTAGGTACATTGGTTGTTACAATCAATGCCTCTAGTAGCTCTTTTTTTTAATTCTAAAATAGATAAATGAATGAATGGGTTCATTACTTAAATGTCTTTGTGAGAAACTATTGAATCATCTAAGAGATTTTCAAAATAATCCTGGAGGAAATTTAGTGTTTGTTTTTTTTTAATATGTTTTATTGATTTTTTACAGAGAGGAAGGGAGAGGGATAGAGAGTTAGAAACATCGATGAGAGAGAAACATCGATCAGCTGCCTCCTGCACACCCCCTACTGGGGATGTGCCCACAACCAAGGTACATGCCCTTGACCTGAACTGAACCTGGGACCCTTGAGTCCACAGGCTGACGCTCTATCCACTGAGCCAAACCGGTTAGGGGTAATCTTGGAGAAATTTAAACAATTAACTAATTTATGAAGTCCAACTAAAATGAATACAATGCTTATTCCTAGACATTTAAAATATTTATTTATTGCTAGCATAAATCAATATGTAATTAGTAATATGATGGAGAAAAAAAGGAAAGCTAATTTTTTTTCTCTAGTTACATAAAAACGAATAGAGGGGATATGTACATGAGTAGTTTTGATGCTAGTTTGAACATTGTGGTATTACTGTGAGAGGCACAGTAAAAATGTTTGGGGAAGCAGCACTGGAATAATGTAAGAAGACTTCAGTCAAGGTTTCAAAGTGGAAAAAACATTTGAGTAAGGTCTTGAAAATGTAGGTTCAGGTGTGATAGGCTTTCCAGGTAAACTATAGGTGGCTTAGGTAAATTTGAATTTCAAGTAAATTTGGGACATACTAATATTTTTTAAAACATTTTTGTTTATCTGAGATACAGCATTCCCAATTAAATTTGTATTATTTGATAATTATGACAATTCTAGGCATGGGGTACATTCTGCTGAAAGAAAAAAGTGTTCAAAGGTACAGAGGAAAAAATATTAGGCTACATATGGAAATTGAATGAATCTCTGATTACATTGAACGTAGGGAATAGCTTGTGTTGTGTGAAGTGGGGTTATGAATAATTATACTGGGTCAAGTAGGCATAAACTGCAATTATTCTGGGCAGAGAGGATGCAAAAATGCTAAGGCCATGACAGGTGGTGAGCCCACAACGCAGGGTACCTAAAGGGAAGAGGTATTTGGATCTAGGCAGGATAACTACTGAGCTGCTATGCAATAGCTGCCCTAGACAACAAGAGAAAATATAATAATTTAGGGAAAACTAAAGAGGTCCAGTCTTCAAGTTTTTTCTCTGTGAAAATAATTCTTCAATGACTGATTTTAAACCATATTTTTGGGATTGTGAAAACCCAGAGTACATGCCAGTCAAACTTTTCAAATGCATCACAGTCTTGAGTGATACTTGTATTATTGTTGAGCTTAAGGACTTAATTCCTGAGACTATGAATGCACACATTTGGCCCTTTTGGAACAGAACATTGCAGAGTTCACAGGAGGTCCTCATCATATACTTGTTTATTAAAATTGATAGGAGCATAAATTAACAGTATCTTCCATTGCATCTAGAAAAACTCTGGGATAGAGATGGAACATAGTGAAAAGAGAGGAATGTAAAGTAAAGTTATTCCCCATGTTATAAAATGATTATGATGCTATATGATAGATCTGTATTAAGACATAAATACATAATATTGAATCAGCAGTTAGAACTTTCAATAAACCATTTTTATTATAAAAAAACTTCAAACATACAGAAAGGCAGAGAGAAGCGTGCAATGAACTCTGCTATGCCCATGACTCGGTTTTATCAATTATTAAGATTTGCCATATTTGCTTAATTAGCATGTTTCACTTTCATGTTCTTTGTTGGAAATATAAAGCAAAGCATACGATTGACACATTAGATTTACAACAACAAATTGATAGGGATTTAGAAATGGAATTGCAAATATACGTGATTTACTTGGATTTTGTTTGTATGGTTATTGTCTAAGACTGTAACTATATTTATATGTTAAAATAATAATAAATGCTTTACCTAATTAAAGCCATGAGTTCATGAGGACTACTGAGCCCCTAATCTTTGAATGCTATTTAATTATACCTTCAAACCCTTACCTTATTAGCAATATATGTACAAGAAGCTCTAACAACTTTAAATTTAGTGATTTGCTGATATTTATACAATATGGTAGCCTAAAAAAGAACAATGGTTTGAGTCCACAGGCTGTCCCAGAAAATGTGTACACACTAAACAGCTGATAGCTCAATTGATATTTCTTTCTTTTCAGATTTAACCCATTGGAATTAATAATTATTCAAAATGTGTATATACTTTTTTTCAGGATGTCCTGTATTCGTTTATCATTTGGCCTCATAAAATGGTCTTAGTTAATAGTAAATATTTATTCAGATGACTAAATACATCTTTGCTTAAATCTCTGTGTTTTTTTTTTTTAAGTATAGATTTTTTTGAAGAGGAATTGCTGAAGAAAATAGTTAAATTCTATATTTCATCCAGGAGTAGCAGAAGTAATCTTCAGCAAAATATATTTTATGGGTCAGTAAAACAAAGATAAAAAGGCAATATATATGAATATAGGTATCATTGTTAGAACCATGAAAAACTGATCTACTTATATTTCCTCAGACTGCCACAGTCTGGTCTAAAAAAATGGGGTCACTTATAGAATTCACCTATAATTTGAAGACTTTTATATCTACCTGTGAATGTAAGATCCCAGCTCTTTGTAAAATCTACCGCAACCATTTCTGGAGGTGTCCAGGACATTAGTCCAACTTGCTCATGATCAAATCTGATATGCTACCCAAAGGCAGCTGCCTGACACCTCTGCTACTATGGCTGGTCCTCCTCTCCTGCCATCATTCTGGTCAGGGCACCTGTCTTTACTGAGTGCTGCCACCATTTCTGCTGGGAACTTTCATGTTTGCCAGAGTCTTCTACTACTTCTCCTGGATGATTCAAAGCCTGCCATACATGCTGTGGACCATGCTGCTGCTATAGCCTCTTGTCTTCCCTTACCCCCAAATTTTAATTGACAATTTTGGTGTAAGTCTGGAACTAGGTCATTTACTTCTGCAAACATTAATTTGTTTGATTGAAATTTACAATTAAGTTTGGGGGGGGGGGGCAGGGGTGAAAGGGTCCTAATATATGGTGACAGAAGATGACTTGACTTTGGGTGGTGGGCACACAGTGCAGTATACAGATCTTGTGTCATAGGATTCTACATCTGAAACCTATATGATGCTATTAACCAATGTCACCCCAATAAACTTAATATAAGCACATAAATAAATAAGTAAAATTAAGTTTGCTTTTCACCCTAATTAAAAATGTATCTCATAAAATTTGGAACAGACTTAGAAATCACTAAAGAAAAAAATTCTAAAATATCCCAAATCCACATGACTACTATTAGCATTTTGGTAGATATTTCTCATAAAGATTTTTTTTTCTTTAAAAAAGTTCTGTATATGCCGAAACCGGTTTGGCTCAGTGGATAGAGCGTCGGCCTGCGGACTGAAGGGGCCCAGGTTCGATTCCGGTCAAGGGCATGTACCTGGGTTGCGGGCACATCCCCAGTAGGAGATGTGCAGGAGGCAGCTGGTCGATGTTTCTCTCTCATCGATGTTTCTAACTCTCTATCTCTCTCCCTTCCTCTCTGTAAAAAATCAATAAAATATATTAAAAAAAAAAAAAAAGTTCTGTATACAATATGTCTTAGCATATATTTTACTCTATTTGGGTATATTCAATACTTTCTTTTCTGCCCATATATTTCCTTATAGAACAAGTGCTTTTTTTTTTTTTTACAAAATAGCTGGAATGGCATTATATTATCTAGTTATAAAATTACATCCTTGAGATTTTTATTACAAGATATTACTTTTTATTTCAGTTTTCTACTATTAATAGTATCAACATTCCAATGAACATTTATATATGTACTAGGGGCCCAGTGCATGAATTCGTGCACCTTGAAAGAAACTGTGGGCTGTGAAGCTGTGGTAGGCACAGGGGCGGGTCTTGGCCCATCATCTGCGCCCCTGCCTGGCCCCTACCACCACAGCCCATGGTCCCCTGTCTGATGGCAGCCCTGCTCCCGCTGCCACCACTTCCACACACTGACAGCGCCGGCCACGCTCAAACCCACTGACGGCACAGAGCGATTGGGGCTGGTGCCATCAGTGGGTGGGAGCAACAGCTGATGCCCCAATTAACCCTCAGGAGCAGGGGGAGGTGGAGAATCCCTCAGGGGCAATCAGGGCCAGCAGCAGCCATTCGCACCTGCTGATGGTGCAGAGTGATTGGAACCATTGGAACCAGCGCCGGGAGCTGGCAATGGGTGGGAGTGGTGGTTCCGGTGTCAGCAGCAGATGCGAGTGCCTGGCGGGACCATGGTGCATGGGAGCAAAGAATTTTCAGTAACCACCAGAGGCTCACCCCAATGACAGTGACCAGCAACCTGCCTTGGTTTGGCACCCCTGATCACCTGCTCCACCATCCCACTGCGGCCAATGCCCACCAAGTTCTGCACAAGCCCCCTGGTGGTCGATGCACATCATAGTTACTGGTTGTTCAGTTGTTCCGCCATTTGGTCTATTTGCATATTAACCTTTTATTATATAGGATACATCTTTGCGCAAATCTCTGTGTGTGTTTTTTGTTTTTTGTTTTTTTAGTATAGAATTTTTTGAAGAGGAGTTGCTGCACTGAAGAAAATGAAAATAACATCTTTTTCATTCTTGTCAACATACCCTTCAGAAAAAATGTGGTTTATAAGGGTATTGCCATTTTTATCTTTGTTAATTGATAGTGAAAGAAGACATCTCATATTTAGTTTTTATATATTTTTAAGTAATGAATGACAAAATATTTGCTCATATATTTCCAGACATTTGGCTGTCCTTTATGAATTTTATGTTATTTGTTCAAATTTCTATTAATTTTCTTATTGGTTTATTAGAGTTTATAAGAACATATCTTATATTATAGATACTTTTACTTCATTGTCTATATCACAGATAAATTTCCATTTTAATTTTAAATGTTTTGCCATGCAGAAGTTTCAAAAGTTTATATAGTCATTGTATTGTCCCTCTATTATTTCATTCTTTGGTATTTAGAAAGGTCCTTCTTCACTCTCAAGATTATCCAAATATTCATCTGATTTATATCTGCATACTTTATACTAAACTAATTACTTTACCCATTGAGAATATTTCAGTTGACTGACATAGAGTAATGATTTTCTGGGGTTGTCCTCAGGTTAATAGAGCAGTGCTCTATGTGCCCTATTTTCCTACAGAGGTTTCTAACAACTGGGTCTTAGTGGTTTCCAATTCTATTCCCCTCTCTCCCTAGGACTCAGGAAAAACTTGTGGGGACTCTGCCAAGATCACTGTGATTTAGCTATGCTATCTTAGCACCACTTTCTCATTGCAACTGCAATCCTTATTTGGACCAATGTCAACCTTAGAAATAGTTTTTTCAAGCTGTCTCTTTTTAGATTCTCATGTAATGAGTGTTCTGGCAAGTTTCTTCCATGATCATCTCTTAAGGTCCTTGTACATATTTAATATGTCTAAATCCTTGCTTGGTCTGAAGTAGGAACTCTGCTACATTTGGAAGTTTTCTAATCAAACTAAAAATTTGGAAGTACTCTTTAAATAGTACTAATTTTGATTTAAAGCAGGTTATATTTGTTGAGAGAAAATGATAAGATATAAGTGGTTTGAGAACAATATTATCATATTTTCCTATGTATAAGATGCTATATTTTTCTAAAATTGATAGACTGAAAATCAAAGGGTGTCTTATACATGGAAGTCAGCCGAAGAGGGAGCCGTGTGGGTGCATAGCTGCCCATCCCTTGTCAAACAGGCTTCCTCCAATCACAGCCTTATTGTTACTGGCATCAGCTGATGCCATAAGTGAAGGTGGAAGTGGAGAGTGCACAGATGTAAAAGGGACCCGAGCATTCTGAGCCCATAAAACTTTCAAAAAATAAAAAAAGGTAAATACCGGTAAGTGATTGTCTTACTCTGCAAAATTCACACTGAATGTAATCAGTTATGCAAAAGAGCATGGGGATAGAGCTGCAGAGAGACAATTTAGACCTCCTCCCACTGAGTGTATGATCAGACAGTGGAGAAAACAGGAAGAACAACTCCTTAAGTTGCCAAAAAATAAGAAGGCCTTAAGAAGAAAACCACCAAAATTGGCAAACTTGGAGCAGAGGCTTAAGACTTGGATTATGGAGCAGCACCAAAATGACTTACATGTGTCACCTGAGCTTATTCAATGTCAGGTAAGAATGTTATCAAGCAAAGTGAACATTGTTGATTTTACAGGAAAGGCAAAATGGTGCTTCAATTTCATGAGGAGAGAAAGGTTGGCCCAAGAACACAAATAAAGTTAGCTCAGAAAATACCACCAGTTTATGAGGATGATCTCACATATACAGACAGTGATTCAGAAGACAGCAGTGATACAATAGAAGTTGAAGAAATTGATATGTCTGGAACTAATAGTGATGAAGAAGAGAACAGTGATGCAAAAGAGGCTGAATGAAGTGATATGTTGCATAATATCATAGTACTGGCATGTAAACATTACCTGCGGTAATTACTAAATAAAAATGTATTCTTTTTTATGTTTAAAATATACACATTTGTTATACCTTACCAATAAAGAAATTAAAGATAAAAAATATTGATTTCTTAATTTGGGGTTGTAAAAGTGGGGGGCATCTTATACATGGAGGTTTCTTATACACAGAAAAATACAGTAGATATCAGATATACTCTATATAAGTTAATACAGGCAGGGAGTCACAAAAGCACTTATTAAAAGCACTCAGAAATAGAATGCAAATAAATGAAGTGGGATGGGACAAAGATATCAGGAGGGGTGGAGGCTATATTGAACTGTAAAACAGGAGAGCATACTAAAAGGGTTTTAGCTAAAAGTTTTCAAGCAAAAAGGTTAATCCAGTAATGGAAGAACTTCTAGTACCTCATAGGAACAAAGAAATCCAGACTTAACATGAAATTCTGACTTTCAAAGGCAAGCAACACACTCAAATATTTTAAGAGTCAAACAATATCTTCATAGGCTGGACCTGACCTATGGGCTCTCAATTTTTGACTTTGTTCCAATCACACTTTTTGTTGGCTAGGACCTAGCCGCTAGGTCAAATGATGTCACATTATTTGCAATATTACAGGACAAAAGAAAAGATGATATTTGTGAATAGCAAGATCAGGCACCTAAAATAAGTTTTACTACACTGAAGAAAAATGAAATTCCAAAATTAATGTGAAATTGTACTAAAAAGATATTTGACCATCATTCCTTTGAAAATTAAGCTTTGAAATCTTTCTTGTTTGTAAAATTAAAGCAATGATGAATTGATGAAAGGAATGAGGAAGGTTGAATGCAGAGGAAGATCACATTTATCGTGGTCACAAGGCTCTGGAGTCTTCTCTCTCATGCCTAGACTCTGAAAGATAATTTTCCTAATAAATAAGACTGAAACAGACTCTTCTGCATGTAATCAGCTCCATAGCGTATCTCTTGAAACAGGATGTGAACACCTGGAATTGAAATGGAGGAACCTTGGTAGAGTCATGTAAAAGGGACTTGAGTGCCCATAAACCTTATATTCAGAATACCTGGAAGGGCTGCCTCAATCAATAAAGATCACTCTTTCAAGCAATTTACTGTACTCACTCTTAAAACATAAACAAACTAAAAGAATTTAAAAAAGGATTAGCAGAAAGCTTAGAGATGCTGTAGTGCATATTTAAAACAAGACAAAACACATGAGTAATCATCATGCAAATATGTGTAATAACCTGTCTTCAGGAACAGTTTCCCCTTCCTTTCCATCTGTTTCTGTGTTACTAACCTGATCACTCCAGGAACCTTTGTCTCTTTTGGAACTGGGCCTGGTTAGGGATTGAAAAATGGTATAGGACGGTTTCCATTCTACTTCTTCCCCTTTACATAAGGCAGTAAATTTATTTTCTGTTTTTAATTTATGTTCTATGTGTCTCCACTTCTAAGGAGAAATCATTTCTTTTCCTTCTGGCATGAATTCAGGATGATCAGTGAGAGTGGCACAAAAGGGTTTGGAAAGTTGTACTTCAAAGTTCACATGGTTGTATGTCCAAAGAATATAAAATCATTATTAGAAATCTAGAAGCCTTTAATGATTTCCTAAGTTTTATGCCATCCTTTATTGAGGAGATATCTGTGGGCCAGAAAAGAAAGAGAAGACACAAAGACCAATTGATTGCCTCAGCTGCCATCTACTGAATGTTTATTAGGTCTTAGAAATTGTGATAAGCATTAAATATGCCATTTTATTAAAATTCTTTTAAAAAGCCTAGAAATTAGATGATTTTCCTTCTCTTTTGTTCTTGTTTCACTTACTTCTACATTCATTGGTTGATTCTTTTTAAAATTGTTGATAGTATTACAGAGATCCCGAATCTCCAAACGTGTCCGACCTCCACCCAACCTCACCCCACTCCAGGCCTTCACCACACTGTTCTCTGTGTCAATAGGTAATGCACATATGCATATAAGATCTTTGGTTAATCTCTTCCCACCCCCCCCTTCCCTCTGAGATTCATAAATGTGTTCCATGTTCCCAAGCCCTTGGTTGTATTTTATTCATCAGTTTATTTTATTTATTAAATTCCTTGTTAGTTTATTTTTATTTATTTTTATTTTTTCCATAGTCAAATATACATTCTTTTTTTTCAGGAAAAATATGTTTTTATTTATTTTTAAATTTCTTTATTGATTAAGTTATTATATATGTGGCCTTATCCCAACATTACCTCCCATCCACCCCACTCATGCCCTCACCCCCTTGTTGTCTATGTCCATTGGTTAGGCCTATATGCCTGCATATAAGTCCTTTGGTTGATCTCTCCCCCTCACCCCCACCCTCCCCTACCTTCCCTCTGAGGTTTGACGGTTTGATTGATGCTTCTCTGTCTTTGGATCTGTTTTTGTTTATCAGTTTATGTTGTTCATTATATTCCACAAATGAGTGGGATCATGTGATATTTATCTTTCTCTGACTGGCTTATTTCGCTTAGCATAATGCTCTCCAGTTCCATCCATGATGTTGCAAATGGTAAGAACTCCTTCTTTCTTAGCACAGAATAGTATTCCATTGTGTAGATGTACTACAGTTTTTTAATCTACTCATCTATTGATGGGCACTTAGGCTGTTTCCAATCTTAGCTATGGTGAATTGTGCAGCTATGAACTTAGGGGTGCATATATCTTTTCTAATTGGTGTTTCTGGTTTCTTGGGATATATTCCTAGAAGTGGAATCACTGGGTCAAATGGGAGTTCCATTTTTAGTTTTTTGAGGAAACTCCATACTGCTCTCCACAGTGGCTGCACCAGTCTGCATTCCCACCAGCAGTGCAAGAGGGTTCCTTTTTCTCCACATCCTTGCCAGCACTTGTTGTTTGTTGATTTGTTGATGATAGCCATTCTAACAGGTGTGAGGTGGTACCACATTGTCATTTTGTTTTGCATCTCTCGGATGATTAGTGACTTTGAGCATGTTTTCATATGTCTCTTGGCCTTTCTTCTGTCTTCCTTCGAAAAGTATCTATTTAGGTCTGTTGCCATTTTTTGATTGGGTTGGTTATCTTCCTTTTGTTAACTTGTATGAGTTCCCTGTAAATGTTGGAGATTAAACCCTTATCAGTGATAACATTTGCAAATATGTTCTCCCATGCAGTGGGCTTTCTTGTTTTGTTGATGGTTTCCATTGCTGTGTAAAAGCTTTTTATTTTGATGTAGTCCCATTTGTTTATTTTCTCTCTAGTTTCCATTGCCCTAGGAGCAGTATCAGTGAAGAAATTGCTTCAGCATATGTCTGAGATTTTGCTGTCTGTGGATTCCTCTAGTATTTTTATGGTTTCCCGTCTTATGGTTAAGTCCTATATCCATTTGAGTTTATTTTTGTGTATGGTTTAAGTTGGTGGTCTAGTTTCATTTTTTTGCATGTATCTGTCCAATTTTCCCAACACCATTTATTGAAGGGGCTGTCTTGACACCATTGTATGTTCATACCTCCTTTGACGAATATTAATTGAGCATAGTGGTTTGGGTCGATTTCTGGGTTCTCTATTCTATTCCATTGATCTATATGTCTGTTCTTGTGCCAGTACCAGGCTGTTTTGAGAAAAGTGGCTTTGTAATACAGCTTGATATCTGGTATTGAGATCCCACCTACTTTGTTCTTCTTTCTCAGGACTGCTGCAGCTATTCGGGGTCTTTTTTTTATTTCAGATGGATTTTTGAAAAGTTTGTTCTAGGTCTGTGATTATTCCAATGGTATTTTAATGAGGAGTGCATTGAATCTATAGCTTGCTTTGGGTAGTATGGACATCTTTATGATGTTTATTCTACCAATCAATGAACACAGTATGTTCCTCCATCTGTTTATGTCTTCCTCTATCTCCTTTTTCACTGTCCTGTAGTTTTCCGCGTAAGGGTCTTTTATCTCCTTAGTCAAGTTAATTCCTCGGTATCTTAATTTTTTTGGAGTGATGGTAAATGGGATTGCTTTTTTTGTCTCTATTTCTGTAAATTAATTATTGGTATATAGAAATGCCATAGATTTTTTGCCATTAATTTTGTATCTTGCTACATTGCCAAATTTATTTATTAAGTCTAATAATTTTTTGATGGAGTCTTTAGGGTTTTCTATGTACAGTATCAGGTCATCTGTGAATAACGACAGTTTTACTTCTTCTTTTCCAATTTGGATGCCTATTATTTCTTCTTTTCTGATCTCAATGGCTAGTACTTCCAGTACTATGTTGAACAGGAGTGGTGAGAGGGGGCATCCCTGTCTTCTTCCTGTTCTTAGAGGAAATGGTTTTAGTTTTTGCTCATTGAGTATGATGTTGGCTGTGGGTTTGTCATATATGGTTTTTATTATGTTGAGGTATGATCCTTCTATTCTAACCTGCTGAGAGTTTTTATCAAGCAAGGGTGTTGAATTTTGTCAAATGCTTTTTCTGCACCAATTGATATGACTATGTGGTTTTTACCACTCAATTTGTTAATGTGATGTATCATGTTTATTGATTTGCGGATATTGTACCATCCTTGCATCCCCGGGATAAATCCTACTTGCTCATGGTGTATGATCTTTCTGATGTATTGCTGGATCCAATTTGCTAGAATTTTTTTGAGGATTTTGGCATCTATGTTCATGAGGGATGTTGACCTATAATTCTCTTTCATTGTGTCCTCTTTATCTGGTTTTGGTATTAGGGTGATGCTGGCTTCATAGAAAGAGTGTGGAAGTGTGCCTTCCTCTTGAATTTTTTGGAATAGTCTGAGGAGGATATGTTTTAGTTCTTCCTTAAATGTTATGTAAAACTCCCCTGTGAAGCCGTCTGGTCCTGGGATTTTGTTTGCTGGAAGCTTTTTGATGACTGCTTCAATTTCTTCCATAGTTATCGGCCAATTGATATTTTTGAAATCGTCCTGATTAAGTTTTGGAAGGTTGTATTTTTCTAGGAGTATTTCCATTTCCTCTAGGTTGTCTAGTTTGTTAGAATAGAGTTGTCCATAGTAATTATTAACATTCTTTGTCTTTCTGTGCAGTGTGTTGTTATTTCGCCTCTTTCATTTCTGATGTTTTTTATTTGGCTCCTCTCTCTTTTGTTCTTGGTGAGCCTGGCTAGAGGTTTATCAATCTTGTTTATCCTTTCAAAGAACCAGCTCTTGGTTTCATTGATCTTCTGTATTGTTTTTTTTTTTTTTTTTTTTTTTTTTTGGTCTCCATGTCATTCCTTTATGCTCTGATCTTTATTATCTCCTTCCTTCTGCTCACTCTGGGCTTTTCTTGTTGCTCTCTTTCTAATTCTTTGAGTTGTGGAGTTAGATGATTTATTATCATTTTTACTTTTTTTTTTTCTTTTTTGATGTAGGCCTGTAGAACTATAAACTTCCCTCTCAGGTCTGCTTTCATTGTGTCCCATACATTTTGGATTGTTGTGTTTTTATTGTCATTAGTTTCTAGGATGTTTTTAATTTCTTCTTTGATCTCTTTGGTAAACCAATCATTGATTAATAGCATGTTTTTCAGTTTCCAAGTGTTTCAATGTTTTGGATTTTTATTTTTTTGTAGTTTATTTCTAGTATTATGCCATTGTGGTATGAGAAAATGCTTGATATGATTTCAATTTCTTGAATTTTGGAAGACTTTGCTTGTGACCCAATATATAGTCTATTTTTTAAAATGTCCCATGTGCACTTGAGAAGAATGTGTATTACGTGGCTTTGGGGTGAAATGTTCTGAAGATGTCAATTAAGTCCATCTGACCTAGTGAGTAATTTAGGATTGCTGTTTCTTTGCTGATTTTTTGTCTAGAGGATTTATCCAGTGATGTATGTGGTGTATTGAAGTCCCCTACTATAATTGTTTTGTTGTGGATTTCTCCCTTGATATCTTCCAGGAATTTTTTTTTTATGTATTTGTGTGCTCCTGAATTGGGTGCATATATGATTATCAGGGTTATATCCTCTTGTTACATTGATCCCTTTAGTATTATGATGTGGCCTTCCTCATCTCTTGTTATGGCCGTTACTTTGAGGTCTATTTTGTCTCATATAAGTATTGCTACTCCAACTTTTTCTTCATTTCCATTTGCCTGAAAGATATTTTTCCATCCCTTCACTTTCAGTCTGAGTGAGTCCCTTATTTTGAGGTGGGTCTCTTGTAGATAGCATATATATGGGTCATGTTTTTTGTTGTTGTTTTTTATCCAATCAGCCACTCGATGTCTTTTGATTGTAGCATTTAGTCTATTTATGTTTAAAATTATTACTGAAGGGTACTTTTTTGAAGCCATTTTTATTTTTTGTGCCTGTTTTCTTTCTTAGCTTTTTATTTCTTCTTTTTACACCAGTCCCTTTAGCATTTCTTGCATTGCTGGTTTGGTGGTGATAAACTCCCTTAGCCTTTTTTTGTCTGTGATGCTTCTTATTTCCCCTTCAATTTTGAATGATAGCCTTGCAGAATAGAGTATTCTTGGATTCAGTCCCTTGCTTTGCATCACTTTGTTAAATTTCCTTCCATTCTTTTCTGGCCTGATGTGTTTCTGTTGAGAAGTCATTTGATAATCTAATGGGATATTCTTTGTATGTAACTTTCTGTCTCTTTCTTGCAGCCTTTAAGATTCTCTCTTTGACCCGAACATTTGCCATGGTAATTATGATGTGTCTTGGTGTGGGTCTTTTTGGGTTCATCTTGTTTGGAACTCTCTGTGCTTATGTGACTTTTTTCTTCCCCACCTCAGGGAAGTTTTCTGACATTATTTCTTCAAATAGGTTTTCTAACCCTTGTTCCTCTTCCTGTTGTTCTGTACCCAAATTATTCGTATGTTGCTTTTTTTCATGTTATCCCATAGCTCCCTTAGGCTCTCCTCCTGTCTTTTAATTTTTTCTCCAATTGCAGTTCATTTTGGGTGTGTTTTGTTCTCTGTCTTTTAATTAGCTAATTTGGTCCCCCTTTCTCCTAGTCTACTGGTGAAGCTTTCCATGGTGTTTTTTATTGCAGCTATATCACTCTTCATTTCTTCTTGATTCTTACATAAGTTATTGATTTTTTCATCCATAAATTGTTGATGTTTCCCTCCATTCAGTTTATGAACTGTAAAACCCTTTTTCTGAATTCTTTTTCTGACTTATTGCATGCCTCTGTTTCACTTAGCTGCCTTTCTGGCAATTCCTCCTTTTTTTCACTTGGGGGTTTCTTTGTTTACCCATTTTTGGTCACACTGATCTAGATGTTGAGTCATGCAGGGGCTGCTCTTGGGTGGCGGTGGCTCCTCGGGCTGTGGTTGCTCCTCCGGTGGTCACTTAAGTGGCTGCTCCTCAGTTATCAGCTGCTCCTCCGGTTGGTGCTGTTTGCAGCAGTGGTGTCTCCTCCTACTGGTGGGGAGGTGTCAGGGCCAGCCTGACAGGGTTGAGCCGGGCTGAGGCAGGGAGGTGGGAATTGAGAAAAGAAAGAAAGACAGGAAAGCGGGATCGGGAGGACCCCAGTTCTCTTGATGAACTGAAGCAACTTTATTAGCCACACAATACTATTTATACATAACACACTGAATAGGAGGTCTATCAAGAGTAATGTATTCTTTGTTCCTCTTAATCTCTAAGCGAAGGACACAGCAGAAGGACAAGTTCTCAGTACAGCATATCTCAGTAAACAGTTACAGACTTCTTAGTAAGCTATGAGAGGCTGTTCTCATTCTACAAATGTTGCTCTTATTCTACTGATAAACGCCATCCAAACAAGTCTGGGAAAACTGTGTGGGTAAGGGTCCCAGTCTTGTTAGCCCCTACAGGTGCAAGGACCTTGCCAGCTTACATCTGGTCCCCAACAGATCCCCCTTCTTTGTTTTTTAGGCGAAGTTCATGTTTCAGTGTCTGACAGTTTTTTATGTGTACATGTCATCAGTAATATTTCAGTTCTGGATGGTGGACAAATGGTGGCAATGCAGGTCCGACCCTCTGTGGTTTGGTCCTGGGCAACCTGCAGCAACGCACAGCTGCTGACTGCTAGCATGATAAGGTGTTGTCACCATCTTCATTTCTGGACTGCTCTCTTCTTGTTGTCTCACGGGGCCACTGCTATTCTGTGGCTGGAGCAGTCCTGATAATTTTCTTCTGTTGCAGGAATCCATATGGTCTTGGAGTTGTTTTCTGAAAATATACAAACGTATTCTCGACCAAAGGTTAATAAAGGAATCATATCTATAATTTAGACTTGGGATTCTTTTAATTTTTGTCCAAATGATTTTCCTTTGGCTTATTTGACACCATATGTGTTTTCATGGGTGTCTTGTTATTAGCATTACAAATAAAAAATTAATTTTCAAGTAAAAATATTAAAGCAATTAAGGCATTTACTTAGCAGGTTATTATTCCACTATCCCCCCTTTTTTATTTTTTAATATTAGGAGGTTTTTGGAAATTTTTTAGTGTAGTCTTGATAATTTTTAATTTTTGTATAAAAATATGACTGCTTTAGGTTTATAGTATGTTAAGCAATTTTATTATGAAATGATAATTATAGTTAATACTTTTTGAGCTAGTTTTAATTAATTTGAAAACTTGATTATTATTTTACTGTCAAATTTAATACTTTAATAACAATCTTAGTTTATACTGTAAATATTAATGGAAAGGATTATTTTGCATCCTTGAGAAGGCCCTGAGCATTCCTGGTGTTAAACTGGATTTAGATATAGGGTAGTTGCTGTTAGCCAAGTCTCTGTTATCTGGGTACCGATTTCGGCTGGACTAAGTCTCTTTCTGTTATCGAGGTCCCGATCTGAGCTGGGCATGGGAAGCGCAGCAGCCATGGGGGCAGGAGACCTTCCTCAGAAGGGGCAAGTGTTCAAGCCCCTGCATAGTTGGGGGGGGTGAGGATCTCTGCCCCACCTCTGTTGACCCCCAAGTTCTCCCCTGAGGCCCCCCTGCGACTGTGCCTGTCTTAGGTCGCCCCTCCCTGAGGGGTCTTACCCGTCATTGACTACCAGCCATCCTCCGGGGCCAAGCAGGGTGATGTGAGGTTTAGTTTTGTCTCCTTGGTAGTGTATGCCCCTGTGGCCTCCGTGCCCAGTAACTGCCTTTGGATCCCCTTGCCTGCTGGCGGGGCCCTGGCATTGATCATGGGGAACCCAGGTTTGTTTTCCAGAGAGGGCCCAGCTTATGCTATTGGGCAAGAGACAGATCCATGGTACCAGCCACCATGAGGATTCAACCTCAGTATGAACAGAGAGCTTAGGTAACAGCTATAGGTAATTGGAAGAGGGACCCCCTTGGCAAAAAGGGCAAGAAAGGTCAATATAGAATGCTTAAGTGCCTTCCCAGGGGGCCTTCCACACAGTGGAACGGATAAAATCCTTTCATGTTCTTATTAAATTGCTGCTAAACAATTAGTTTGTAAGCTTGTTTGGAGTAAATGTATAATATGCTGTTGTAAAATATTAAAAATTATTAATGAGCTTTTGTTATTTTAAAATATATTTTAAAACTCTACTGTTATATTTTAAGAAATATTAAATAAGATAACTTGTTTTGCCCTTTTTTAGAGGCAAAAACTTAAAATATATATTTATTAATATTTATTTGATAAAGCTTTCTATGTGATTTCAAGTATATTAAATTGCCTTTATTAAAAAATCCTTTAAGAAGAGAGAATAAACTTTTGAAAACATTTCAGGGCCCATGAAATGTCCTAAAGTCATTCCTTGATTATAGTTTTGAAATCTAACTTAAAAGAGTATTAAATATATGTGTGTATATATAATTTAATGATTATATAAATTTTATAATTATTAAGAAATATCAATTAAATTAAAACTGATCTTTGTATTTAAAAATTTCGGTTGGGATAATAGAATTTATCCTCTTTTTTCAATTAGATAAATGTTGAAATTTTACTATAATTATATGATTTCTCCCAATTTATTTAACCAGAACTTTAAACTCTTAGCTGGCAAGTTAAACATTCAGCATTTCTCAATCAGTAACATTTTTAAGAATAAACTTTAAAAATACATGACTTAATCAATAGATCTAATTCTGTCCTTTAGATTTTTCGTGAGGGAAATTTAGATTAATATTTTAGCATTTTGTTATTTCAGAATATCTAATTCAATTTAGCTAACTCCTAAGCCTGGGGTGCCATTGACTGAAAACAGGTAACCATTAAAATGCAAATTAGTTACATTCTTTCTACTAAGGATGGGAAACTGAGAAGCAAGCCTCTTTTTAAAAGTTGTCACTGGCAGGAAATTTTTGGCCTACCTGCTCTGTTGGGGGAAGGGAGGCTAGCCCTTCCTCTATTAGAAATTGCTTTGGGAAGCCAGCCTTAAATAGAGGGCGTAGCCGTCTTTTACCTGGGCTACTTAGATTTTTATAATTAATATATTTTTAATAATTCTTGAGATTTAAATCCAATTTATTATTTTAAGGCATATTCTTTAACAAATTTTTGTAACAGAGACAATTTTACTGAATTTCCTTTTTGGCCTTGAAGTTAACCTTTTAACACCCTTTATTAGTATTTAAAAACTGTTCTTTATTATGGAAATGCCAATCCTGCTGCTAGAATCTAGCCAGCATCTTTTTTCCTTTGGGTCAAATTTTGCTAGTTTTGTTAGGAAATAATCAGTCTTGGGTTTTATTTTGTATATTTGCAAAGAGATTTCAGCTTAAAACTCTATCTAAATGTCCAAAATCGGACAATGGGCGCCTTAGTTCCAAGCTAGTTTTCTCTTTACACGTGTACAGAAATCCCAGACATATTTTTAAATTTCAGATCCGGTGGCATTTGCTGTAGCTGTATCAGAAATGCAAAGAAATCATCATTTCTTCTCTATGTGGGAGGTTTTAAATCTAATGATATTTTGTTTATTTTAATAAGCAATGGCAGCACCCAGGGCAGATAGAATGTCTCATCTCTATGGATCCAAGGTCCAGCCCGGTACTTCCGGGGGTTGCTCGGAATAGCTCTTGTATCTATTTTGTTTTCTGTGGCAGGCTGGGTGCTGCGCAGCCTGCTGGCCTTGAGACGGCACAGGGACAGGAGGGTAAACAGACAATGCCCCTATTATTTGTCGTGGCTGGGCTGGCCCCTTTTGGTAGTTTCCCGACTGGTGTTGAGGCAAAGAATTTCCCTGGATATCTGTCTTAGATTTACACTCATTTGCCCAATGTTTTCCTTTTTTACATTTAGGGCATAGTCCAGGTTGTTTGGGACCTCTGCCATTTCCCTTATTAATCCCTTTATTAGAAGGACACTGTTTTGCCATGTGTCCTGTTCCTCCACAAGTGTAACACTTGTATGTTGGACTTTTCCCTGTGCTAAATTGTTGCTGAAGAATTCCTTCAATGGTGGTTCCCTTTAATGCAGCTGCAATGGCAACTCCTTGTATATATGAGGGACCAATATCTGCACAAATGCGGATATAATCTGAGAGAGTCCCCTGTCTTTGATAGGGCCGCAGTGCAGCTTGGCAGGCAGTGTTGGCGTTTTCATATGCCAACTGTTTAACTATTAACATGCCAGCCTCTCTATCCACCACTACTCGGCCAACAGCCTGTAATAGCCGAGAGACAAAATCCTGATACTTTTCATCTGGCCCTTGAATAATTTTTGAGAGCTCCTCTGTTTTCTGACCAGAGGTGGGTAACTTTTTCCAGGCTCTAATCCCAGCTCCATTAATCTGTCCATAAGCTTCCTGGGGGTATTGAATTTGGTTGTGGGTATCAGCATAAACTCCTTCACCTACCAGCATTTCATAAGAAATATTAATCTGGGCAGCTCGATTACGAGAAGCTTGTTCCTTAGCCTTTTCATCATATTCTGATTTCCACAAGAGATAATCCCCTCCTGATAAACAAGCCTTGGCAATAGCTCTCCAATCATTAGGTGGGAGAGCCTCTGAGGCTATAGTTTCTAAGATGGTTAAAGTATAAGGGGAAGTGGGCCCATACTGAGCACAGGCTGTTTTTAACTCTTTTAAGGTTTTAAAAGGAAGCGGGTCATAAGCACGCTCACGCTGTCCCGTGTGAGGGTTCACCTGTTCCATAACAGGGAAGGCGTGAATGCCCAATTCCTCACCACACTTTCGTGCTTCCTGCAAAGCCATCTGGAGAGGGGAGAGTGGAACTGGTGCTGCACAAGGCAGCGGAGAGCTGCGGGAACGGCCCCCGCGGCTTCTCTTTTTCTTGCCAAGAAGCTTTAATTTTTCTAAAAAGCATTCCAACACATCCTCTATATCACTGCCCTCTTTAGTTCCAGCAGAAAAATATTCTTCCTCCTCTTTTGCCTGAACAATACCTGTATTATCATTATGACAAAGAGCAGCAGCTTCCTCAAAATCCCCCTCATCTTGAGGAGTTAAATTGTCTTTAAAAGTTACATTATTTCTTTTTAATATACTGTCTTTTTTAGACCCCTGTTTTGTGCTATCACACTGCTTCTCCTTTTTTTCTGGCTTAAGAGACGGTTGATTATGGTCATGCCTGGGATCTAAATAATCCCGTATTAAATTCGATAAGGAAATGCAGACCTCCTGAATGAATTTTAAAAAATTTTCTACTTGCTTGTCATTAACCTTAGTTCCTTTACTATTGAGCATAGACTTTAACATTTGCCCATAAAGAGCATTTTCTCTAGATTCTAATTGCCCCATGCTTTACTCCCGACTATCAAAAAATTGCTCCTCCCTTACCTTAACGAGTGCACTCTTTATCCGGAGGAGTTCCTCACCGTCGTCTCTCCAAGCCCGACGGAGTTCCTCACCGTCTTTTTCCCAGTTCCTCAGTCCCTTAGCTCGGGCGCCAGATCTGTCAGGGCCAGCCTGACAGGGTTGAGCCGGGCTGAGGCAGGGAGGTGGGAATTGAGAAAAGAAAGAAAGACAGGAAAGCGGGATCGGGAGGACCCCAGTTCTCTTGATGAACTGAAGCAACTTTATTAGCCACACAATACTATTTATACATAACACACTGAATAGGAGGTCTATCAAGAGTAATGTATTCTTTGTTCCTCTTAATCTCTAAGCGAAGGACACAGCAGAAGGACAAGTTCTCAGTACAGCATATCTCAGTAAACAGTTACAGACTTCTTAGTAAGCTATGAGAGGCTGTTCTCATTCTACAAATGTTGCTCTTATTCTACTGATAAACGCCATCCAAACAAGTCTGGGAAAACTGTGTGGGTAAGGGTCCCAGTCTTGTTAGCCCCTACAGGTGCAAGGACCTTGCCAGCTTACATCTGGTCCCCAACAGGGAGGCTGCCTGCACAGCTGCTGATCCTTGGACAGGGGTGGGCTGATCACGAGGCTGCTTCTCCTTGGGTGGATTTGGGCTGAGCGCAGCTGCTGCTCCTTGAACAAAGGTGGACTCTTCATGTAGTTTCTGCTCCTTGGACGGGAGCGGACTCCTTACATGGCTGCTGCTCCTTGGGTGGGGGCTGGCTGCACATTCCAGCAGTTCCTCAGATGGGGTGGGCTGCTCATGAAGCTGCTGCTCCTTGGACAGGGGCAGGCTGCTTACAGTGCTACTGCTCCTTATATGGGTGTGGGATGCTCACTCAGCTGCTGCTTCTCAGATTGGGGACGGGCTTCTTGTGAGGCTGCTGCTTCTTGGGCGGGAGTGAGCTGCACATGCGGCTGCTGCTCCTCGGATGGGAGGTGGGCTGCTCACCCAGCTGTTGCTTGTTGGACAGGTGCAGGCTGCATGTGGCTGCTGCTCCTTGGACCAGTGAATTCTGTGCAAGACTGCCACTCCTCTATGTGGGCAGTCTGCTTGTGTGGCTGCTGCTCCTCAGATGGAGGCAGGCTGCTCATGTGGCTGCTGCTCCTCAGATAGGGACAGGTTGCTCACACAGCTGCTGCTTCTCAGACAGGTGCAGGGTGAGACTTGCATGCTGCTGCAGCTCCTTGGACAGGGGCAGGCTGTGTGGAGCTGCTGCTCCTCAATTGGGGGCAGGCTGCTCGTGCAGCTGCTGCTCCTCAGATGTGGGAGTGGGCCGCTCACACAGCTGCTGCTCCTTGGAAAGGGGCAGTCCTCATGAGGCTGCTGCTCTTAGGCCTGGGGTAGGCTGCTTGCAGGGCTGCTGATCCTTGGACAGGAGTGGGATGCTTATGTGTCTGCTGCTCATGTGGTTGCAATGCCCTGGGCTAAAGCATTGGGCTGGTAAGAGGGTAGCATGCTTCAGAACTCACAGGAGCCTATACCCAACATGGCTGGAGGCTCATTGACCATGGGATCACAGCCAAGGTTGCAGGTCCCTGGCCAGGGTGGCTGTAGAGTCCCAGGTGTTATCTGAGGGAACCCTGGGTGGAGGTGAGGCTGGGCTCTCAGTTACATCAGCTCTCCCCTTCAAAAAGTCTAGGCCTCTGCGTACTGTTTACAATGGTAGCAGAGGCTCCCTAGTTAGGCGAGCCTGGTTAGCCTGCCCCCAAAGGTCCTGCAGGATCTAACTGTTCCTCACTCACATACACACACACACAAACCACATGACCACACACTCCTCTTTTGCTCCCTTTCTCACTCACACTCTCTCCCACACTGCTGCCTTCTTCCTTCCTCTGTAGTTGGGTCTGGGGTGATATTGACCCATTCGTGGATGGAGTTTCCCCCCCAGGTGTTTGGTTAGGAGGCTCGCTTTCTAGCACCTGGCCAGGCAGGATAAAATTCACCTCGACAACACAAAGGGAACAAAGCATGAATGTATTCACACATCAATAACCCCATTATAAGTGACCACCTGAGGAAAGAGAATTAGGGGAGAGAAAAGAGAGCATAAATGATATCAAAGAGAGAGAAAAGGTTAAGAGGAAAAGATAAAGGAAGAAAAAGGAGAAAAAAAAATATATATATAATCACCACAGAACCAATTGATAAACCAAAAAAAAAAAATTACAAACACCAAACCCCCAGCAAAGAGGGTGGGGGGCAGAATCTGTAGAGGCTGAGCTTATATATAGAAAATAAGGTTAAGAATTGGATGAATATGAGGAGGACTTCAGTTCAGTATAGAGGAAGTAGAAAGGGGATGGGTGGCTAAGAAGAAAGAGAACAAGAAGAAAATAATCCTATCTAATAAAAGAGTAATATGCAAAGTAACCATTACTCCATGACAAATATGGCGGCCCCCATAGTGGCTGGGGAGGATGCTGGCAGAGTCACCCTGGCAACCTGAGCCCAACAGGCATTGCCTCGGCATCCCACGAGCAGGCAAGCACGGCCCGCAGGCAGCACCCTGCCCTGGCCACAGCTCAAGGGAGAGAATAACACACAAGTGAGGCCAAGAGCCTGAGAGATCAATACAGAGGTGCGCCTGTTCCAAGCCTCCACAGTGTGGCTGGGGGCAGGCCCCCAGCGGATACACACACACACACACACACACACGGGGCACCTGTTCCGAGCCTCTGACACTGCTAGTGGCAGGCCCCCAGCAGGGACACACACACACACACACACACACACACACACACACACGGGGTGCCTGCTCCGAACCTCTGCTGCCAGACTGTGTCCATCAGTAGGAAATCCACTGAGGGCTCCTGGACTGTGAGAATAGGCAGGCTGGGCTGAGGGACCCCCTCACCCCAGTGCATGAATTTTGTGCACCTGGTCTCTAGTAGTAATAATAATAATAATACATTTACAAAAAAATTGATTTAAAAATTGTATAGAAATAGCAAAGAAAAATAAAATAAAATAGAGTGATGGAAAAATAATGTGAAAAGAAATAGAAAATAAAGCAACAAACTAAAACAGGAAAACAAAAAAAGAGAAGAAGAAAAGAGAATACAAAATAATAATAAAAAAATAAAAATAAAAATGAAAAAGTGAAGTGTTGTTTCTTTGGCTGTCTTAAGATCCCAGTCTTCTATACTGTACTTTTTCTCAAGTTCCTGTTGCTTGGACTGAAGGCCTCTCTTTAGGACAATCCTTTTGGACTCTCAGGGACTATTTAGATTATTTTTTTAATCCTTTGTACCGTTCAGGGTGGAATCTGGGTGTGGCTGTATTGGTTGCCTGGATACTGGAGGGAGGGACTATCTCTTCAGGACAAAATGGCTGCCCAGGTCCCTAGCTCATGCATGACTCAGTGCCAGACTCGCTGCCACTTCTCCTGGACCCCTTCCTCTCCCCAGATTCTACAAGTCCGCACCTTCTCCCGCACCTCAGCCATGGGTAAGTGTCTGTATCCTAAAGGTCCTATGAACTAGGTTCAATGAATAAAAGCACAGGCCACAGACAGGGGAAAGGCTGCATCTCTGCACAATCCTCTCCTGCTGGCACTGTGTGGTCTGGCCAGCCCTTCAGCTGCCCTCTCTGGGTCCAACCTTTTCTGACTGTGGACCCCGGTCTAAAATCCCCTGCCATCCAGCAGTTCTGCAGACCTTCTTTCCAGAGTCTGATTCTGTGCCTGTCCCAGGGGATGCAGCTTGGTGCCATGCAGTGATGTGAGGATTCCCTCTGACCCTCTGGGCTCAGAGTCCTCTGGCAGACCCTCCTGCCCAGATACTTAATTTTACCTTTCTTCAGGGATCTTCTGTCCTTCCTGGCTGCAAATTGTCTCCCAGCTGATTCTCCTTCACCAATTCGGGTTGGATTTTATTTGTTTCAGCTGCTCATTCTATTTGCTCTGGGACAAGGCTCAGGACATGCCCATCTATTCCGCCAACATTTTGTCTCTCCTATTTTGATTTTTAGATTTAATTGTGGATAGATATGTATTTATAGCCATTTTATTATTCATATATTTGTAATATTACTTGAGTTCTACTTCAAATGAGTACAGTAAATATCTCAGTTATTTGGATTTTCTTTAATGAATCTCTTTTTTTAAAAAGATCTTTATTGTTGAAAGTATTACATATGTCTCCCTTTTCCCCCATTGATCTCTCCTAGACCACCCCTGCCTCCCACCCATGGACTTTCACCACCCTATTGTCTGTGTCCATGGGTTATGCACATAGGCATACAAGTTTATTGGTTGATCTCTTCCCACCCACCCTCCCCAGCCTTCCCTCTGAGGTTTGACAGTCTATTCGATGCTTCTATGTCTCTGCATCTATTTTTGTTCATCAGTTTATGTTATTCATTAGATTCCACATATGAGTGAGATTATGTGATACTTATCTTTCTCAGAATGGCTTATTTCACTTAGAGTAATGATCTCCAGTTACATCCATTCTGTTGCAAATGATAAAGTTCTTTCTTTTTTACAGCAGCATAGTATTCCATTGTGTAGATGTACCACTGTTTTATTTTTTAAATCCACTTATTTACTGATGGGCACTTTAGGTGTTTCTAAATCTTAGCTACTGTAAATTGTGTTGCTATGACATAGGGGTGCATATGATTGGTGTTTCTGATTTCTTAGGATATATGCCTAGAAGTGGGATCACTGGGTCAAATGGGGGTCCATTTTTAATTTTTTGAGAAAAATTCATACTATTTTCCACAGAGGCTGCATCAGTCTGTATTCCCTACTAGGGTTCTCTTTTCTCACTAACACCTATCTTTTGTTGATTTCTTGATAACTAAAGGCCTGGTGCATGAAATTCATGCACAGGGAGGGGGGGGGGGGTCCCTCAGCCCGGCCTGCAACCACTCCAATCCAGGAACTCTCGGGGGATATCCGACTGCCTCTCTCAATCCAGGACTGCTGGCTCCTAACTGCTCACCTGCCTGCCTGCCTGATTGACCCTAACTGCTCCCCCACCAACCTGATCACCCCTAACTGCTCCCCTACTGGCCTGATTGCCCTAACCGCCTCTACTTTGCCCCACACCCAGGACTCAGGATTCCCTCCTCTGGCCAGTTGCAGGCACCTGGGACCCAGGCTTCCCTCCCTCTGGCCAGCTGCAGGCACCCAGAAACCAGGCCGTCTTCACCCAGACTGCAACCGCAGGCACCCAAAACCATGGGGTGGGTGGCTTGTCCCTCTCCCTGGCCACAGACACTGGTGCAGCCACTGGCACCCGGGACCATGGGGTGGATGGCTTGTCCCTGTCCTATCCGCTGGCCCCTGGGACCATGGGGCATGCAGTTTGTCCCTCTTCTGGGCCGCAGGCACAGGCGCAGCCACTAGTGCCCAGGACCGCGGGGCAGGTGGCTTGTCTCTCTCCTGGGCCACAGTCTGTCTGGTTCCCATTCCTCTCTCATGAGCTCATTTGTGCCTGGCTGCTCCTCATTCCTCTCTCCCCAGTGTTGAGTGTCTGAGCCATTAAGGTGTGATGGCATGAGGGTGTGACAACCATTTGAATATTAGCTCTTTATTATATAGGATAGTCTTTCTGACAGGTGGGAAGTGGAAACTCATTTTTGTCTTGATTTGCATCTCTGAGATGATTGCTGACTTTTTCATATGCGTTTTGGCCTTCTGTATGTCTATTTTGGAAAAGTGTCTATTTAGGTCCTTTGCCCATTTTTTAAAAATTCTTTATTGTTTAATGTATTACATAAGTCTCCTTTTTCCCCCATTGACCTCTCCTTGGCCTCCCCCAACTCCCAGCACATGCGCTCCCTGTTTCCCCCTCTGTGTCCATTGGTTATGCTCATATGCATGCATACAAGTGCTTTGGTAGATCTTTTACCCCCTTACCCCCCGCCTTTTCTTATAGGTTAGACAGTCTATTCAATACTTCTATAACTCTGGTTCTATTTTCTTTGCCCATTTTTTCATTGGATTGTTTTTCTTCTTTTTGTTAAGATGTATGAGTTCCCTGTAAATTTTGGAGATTAACCCCTTATTGTATATATAATTGGCAAATATGTTCTCCCATACAGTGGGCTCTCTTGTTATTTTGTTGTTGAATGCTTTTGCTGTGCTGAAGCTTTTTATTTAGATGTAGTCCCATTTGTTTATATTCTGCTTAGTTTCCATTGTCCTAGAAGATGTATCAGTGAAGATATTGCTATGAGAGATGCCTGAAATTTTGCTGCCTGTGGTTTTTTCTACGATTTTTACGGTTTCACATCTTACATGTAAGTTTTTTTTTTTATCCATTTTGTGTTTATTCTTGTGTATGGTGTAAGTTGGTGGTCTAGTTTCATTTTTTTTTGCATGTACTTGTCCAATTTTCCCTACACCATTTGTTGAAGAGACTGTCTTAACTTCATTGTATGCTCTTGCTTCCTTTGTCAAATATTAATTGAGCATAATGGCTTGGGACAATTTCTGGGTTCTCTGTTCTATTCCATTGATCTGTATGCCTATTCTTGTGCCCGTACCAGGCTGTTTGTAATAAAGTGACTTTATAGTATAACTTGATATCTGGTATTGTGATCCCTCCACTTTGTTCTTTCTTGAGATTGCTGCAAATATTCAGGGACTTTTTTTTAAATTTCATATACATTTTTTGAGAGTTTATTCTAGGTCTGTGAAATATGCTATTGATATTTTAATAGGAATTGCATTGAATCTATAGATTGCTTTGGGTTGTATGGGCATTTTAATGATGTTGTTTATGTTGTTCATTCGATTCTACAAATCCATGAGCATGGTATGTTTTCCACTTGTTCTTATATTCATTAATCTCTTTTTTCAATGTCTGGTAGTTTTTTGAGAACAGGTCTTTTACCTCCTTGGTTAAGTTTATCTCTAAGTAACTTAATTTTTTTGTTGTTGTTGCAATAGTAAGTGGGTTCTTTTTTTTAGTTTCTCTTTCTGGTAGTTCATTATTGGTGTATAAATATGACAGATTCCTGGGTGTTAATTTTATATTCTGCTACATTGTTGAATTCATTTATTAAATTAAGTACTTTTTTGATGGAGTCTTTAGGGTTTTCTATGTACAGTATCATGTCATTTGCAATAATGACATTTTACTGCCTCCTTTCCAATTTGGATGCCTTTTATTTCTTTTGGTCTGATCACTATGGCTAGCACTTCCAGTACTATATCAAACAGGAGTGGTGAAAGTGAGTATTCCTGTCTTGGTCCTGTTCTTAGGGGAAATGGTTTTAGTTTTTGCCCATTGAGTATGATGTTGGCTGTGAGTTTCTCAGATACGGCCTTATTATGTTGAGGTATGATTACTTTATTTGCACTTTGTTGAGAGTTTTTACCAAAATGGGTATTGAATTTTGTGCAATTCTTTGTCTGCATCAATTGATATGATCATGTAATTTTTGTTTTGCAATCTGTTAGTGTGCTGTATCATGTTTATTGATTTGCAGATATTGTACCAGCCTTGCATCCTGGAAATAAATCCCACTTGGTCATGGTGTATGAACTTTTTAAATATATAGCTGGATCCAATTTGCTAAAATTTTGTTGAGAATTTTAGCATCTATTGTCATCAGAGATATTGACCTGTAATTATCTTCCTTTGTCATGTCTTTATCTGGTTTTGGGAATAGGATAATGCTGTCCTCATAGAAAGAGCTTAGAAGTCTTCCATCATCTTGAATTTTTTAAAATAGTTTGAGGAGGATAGGTGTTAGTTCTTCTTTGATTGTTTGGTAAAACTCCCATGTGAAGCTGTCCGGACCAGGCCTTTTGTTTGCTGGGAATTTTTATTTTTTATTATCTCTTCAATTTCATCAGTAGTTATTGGCCTATTCAGCTTTTCTGATTCTTTCTGATAGAGTTTTGGAAAATTGTATTCTTCTAGGAATATGTCCATTTTTTCAAAGTTGTCCAGCTTGTTAGAAAAGATATTCATACTATTTTTTTTTTTTACTTTTCTTTGTATTTCTGTGGGGTCAATTTTTACTTCACCTTTTTGTTTATTTGAATCCTCTCTCTTTGCTTCTTGGTGAGCCTGGCTAGAGGTTCATCAATCTTGTTTATCCTTTCAAAGAACTAGTTCTTAGTTTTAGTGATTTTTTTTTTTTTTTTTTTGGTCTCTATGTCATTTATTTCCTTCTTTCTACCAAATCTTGGCTTTTCATTTTGTTCTCTTTCTAATTCCTTAAGTTGTAGGATTAGATAACCTATTACCAGTTTTTCTTGTTTTTTGAAGTAGGCCTGTAGTGCTATGAACTTCCCACTTAGAAATGTTTTCACTGAGTCCCATAGGTTTTGGATTGTTGTGTGCTCATTTTCATTTGTATCCACAATAGTTTTTATTTCTTCTTTAATCTCTTTGGCAACCCATTCATTGTTTAATGGCATGCTATTTTGGCTCCATGGGGTTGATTGTTTTTATTTTAGTTGACTTCTAATTTTATGTTATTGTGATCTAAGAGGTTAACAGATATGATTTTAATCGTTTTTTTAATCTTTATTGTTTAAAGTATTACATATGTCTCCTTTTTCCCCATTGACCTCTCTCCAGCCCTCCCATCCCCCAGCACATGCCCTCAACACCCTGGTGTCAGTGTCCATTGGTTATGCATATATGCACGCATACAACTCCTTTGGTTGATCTCTTACCCCCTACCACTACCCTCCCCTGCCTTCCTTCTGAGGTTTAACTGTCTGTGCAATGCTTCTCTGCCTCTGGGTCTATTTTTTTCATCAGTTTATGTTGTTCATTATATTCCACAAATGAGTGAGATCATGTGATATTTAACTTTCTCCAACTGGCTTATTTCACTTAGCGTAATGCTCACCAGGTCCATCCATGCTATTGCGAATGGTATGAGTTCTTTCTTTTTACAGCAGCATAGTTTCCATTGTGTAGATGTACCACAGTTTTTAATCCACTCATCTGCTGCTGGGCACTTAGGCTGATTCCAATATTAGCTATTGTAAATTGTGCTGCTATGAACTTAGGGGTGCATATATCCTTCCTGATTGGTGTTTCTGGTTTCTTGGGATATATTCCTAGAAGTGGGATCACTGGGTCAAATGGCAGTTCCATTTTTAATTTTTTGAGGAAACTCAATACTGTTCTCCACAGTGGCTGTACCAGTCTGCATTCCCACCAGCAATGTATGAGGGTTTCTTTTTCTCCACATCCTTGCTAGCACTTGTTTGTTGATTTGTTGATGATAGCCATTATGACAGGTGTGAGGTGATATCTCATTGTCATTTTGATTTGCATCTCTTGGATGATTAGTGACTTTGAGCATGTTTTCATATGTCTCTTGGCCTTCTGTATGTCCACTTTTGAAAAGTCTTTATGTAGGGTCTTTGCCCATTTTTTAAGTTGGATTGTTTATCTTCCTTTTGTTAAGATGTATGAGTTCATTATAAATATTAGAGATTAAACCTATGAGTATATTGCTGTCAATCTTCCCCTTGATATCTTCCAGAAGTTTCTTTTTTTTTTTTAATGTATGTGGGTGCTCCTGTATTGGGTGCATATATTTTTACCAGAGTTATATCCTCTTGTTGAATTGCTCCCTTTAGTATTGTGAAGTGGCCTTCTTTATTTCTTGTTTTGGCCTCCACTTTGAGGTCTAATTTGTCAGATATAGTTTTGCTACTCCAGCTTTTTTTTTTTCATTTCCATTTGCCTGAAAAACATTTTTCCATCCCTTCACTTTCAGTCTGTGTGAGTCCCTTGTTCTGAGGCAGGTCTCTTGTAGTCAGCATATATATGGGTCATGTTTTCTTATCTATTCAGCCACTTTTTGTCTTTTTTTAAAATATTGTTTTATTGCTTAAAGTATTACAAAGAGTATTACATAGGTCTCCTTCCCCCGCCCCCTTGACCTTCCCCCGGCCTCCCTTACCCCCCAGTGTCTTGTGTCCATTGGTTATGCTTATATGCATGCATACCAGTCCTTCGGTTGATCTCTTACCCCCCCGTCCCGAACCCTCCCCGGCCTTCCCACTGTAGTTTGACAGTCTGTTCCATGCTGCTCTGCCTCTGTATCTATTTTTGTTCATCAGTTTATAATGGTCTTTATTATCCATAAATGAGTGAGATCATGTGTTATTTTCCTTTCATTGACTGGCTTATTTCACTTAGCATAATGCTCTCCAGTTCCATCCATGCTGTTGCAAATGGTAAGAATTCCTTGTTTTTTACAGCAGCATAGTCTTCCATTGTGTAGATGTACCACAGTTTTCTAATCCATTCATCTATTGATGGGCACTTAGGCAAATCAGTTGTCTTGTCTTGTTAAGTTGGTTTTTAAAATATTTTTGAAAACCCAGTTGTGGTAGATAATCTTCAACATGGCCACCATCTCTTACTACCATTGCTGTAGGTCAATCTGTTCCTCACATCCAGAGCTGGAATCTACGGTCCCTCCCCTTGAATCTAGGCCAGCCTGATTCCTTGCAGCTGAAGTAATGTTCTACAGACTTTAAGAGGACAGACCGTTACCTTCCTCTCTTCCCTTTTGGAAGCAAGACATCATGTAAATAGTCTCATTCTAATTATGATAAAACATCAAATAGAACCAGACTGAGAGATGCTCTATAGAATAACTGACTAGTATTTAGGAAAAGTGTCAAGCTCACGAAAGACAAAAACTGATTAACTGTTAGAGATTGAAGGAGACTAAGGAGAAATAATAACTGAATACAATGTGGGATCCTGGATAGGATCCCAAGAGAGAAAAAGATCATTAGTGGCTCAAATATTGAAATTTAATTGAATCTCTGGTATAATTAATAATACTGTGCCATGTTAATGTCTTAACTATAATAATGTAGTAAGACTGTATAAGAAGTTAACATTAGGGAACCTGTTGATGGGAATACAGACACTCTGTGTATTATTTTGTAACTTTTATTTAACTTTAAATTTAGTTATAAAAAGGCAATCCTATATAATAAAAGTGTAATATGCAAATATACCAAACAGTGGAACACCCAGTCGACAGGGGGCGGGGCTGGTGAGCAGGTGGCACCAGGCAAGCCAAGGCGCATGCCAGTGGGCAGAGGGAGGGAACAGTGATGGGTGGGGGGCAACAACCAGTGGTGGCAGAGGGGGTGATGGGGGTGAGGGACTGGCATCGTCCCCTGATCAGCCTATCTGGTTGCTTCCCGCAGAGGGAGGCCAGGCAATGGCCTCAGTGGAGTGATGGGGGCAGTACCATCTCCTGATTGGTCCAGAAGTGGCAGTGTAGTGGCAGGGTGATGAGAGTGGCACCATCGCCTGATTGCCCATCTGGTCACCACGGGAGCAGGCCTAAACCATCAGTAAGACATCCCCTGAGGACTCCCTGAGTTGAAGGACCCACTTCCAGTGCATGAAATTTTGTACACTGGGCCTCTAGTAAATAAAAATAATAATTAAATATATCCATATTGCACTATTTATTACTTCCAGTTTGAGTGTCTTGCAGTGAAAACTTAAAGATACTTAATAAACAAGCTGAAAGTAAACAAACCAAACAAAATAACTCCACTAATTATAGGACTTTAGCACAGATTCAAAGATATTTATCATATGACTATTCTGTGTAAGAAATGAAGCACTAAGAAATAAACCATACTATTTAAAGTATGGTTCCTTAACTTTAAAGACTCAATTATAAGGAATGAGTGAAGGTGGTGGAGGTTGGGTGTGTAGGAAGAGATCAATCAGAGAACTTGTATGCATATATGAATAAATCATGGACACAGACAGTAGGGTACTGAAGGCCTGGGGTGAGGGGCAGGGCTAGGCTAGAAGAGGTCAATGGGGGAAAAAGGGAACATATGTAATACTTTCAACAATAAAGATTTAATTTTTTTTAAAAAAAGAAAAATATATGTAAGGAGTTCAAATAAGAGAGTGATTGCTGCCTTGGCTTCAGGAAGAGGTAAGTTTAAACTGGGTCTTCAAGGATGCATAAACGTTGAATTAGCAAAGATGTGGGTGGAAACACATAATTCTGGGTTGTATTTGTCATGAGCAAATGTTTATGTACTGGAAAATATAGAAATGGTATGGAGAGCTTTTATCTCTCTCAGAGAGTATTGTGTAATATAATTACAATAAATATTAGAACATGATTAAGCATGCCAGGCCAAGATGTACATGAATACATTAATATAATTCTTCAGTATAAAAATATTTTCAGTCAGAAATACATACTGAATGCCTATTATATTAAGGCATTGTAGTCAATGCCATGGGACACAAAAATGTACAAGATGTGGTTTAAGTATGACTTCTCTTCATAAAATGAGCAAATCTCTATTTCTGCCACTTGAAATCTTTCTCCCTTCAAAGCCCAGCACAAATTATGTCTCCTCTGGAAATTACCTTGTTCTGCAGCAATGTTCTTACAAGTGTTCCTCCTTGTACCACTATTTACATACATGCTTTGGAGCATTCTGTCATAGACTGTAACTTCTTAGAAAACAGAGATGTTTTTGCTGAGGCATTTTCTAATGATTCGAAAAACAAACACTGACAGATCTAATTTAGTAAATGTTGCTGAGAGGACTGGGAGAGGAGTTAATGTTTTTGAGCTTTTTGGTGGCATTTTCTACTCTTCTATGTCAGATGCTGTTTCTAGTTACCTGGTCTGTGCACATAAGTTGGTGGTATCTGAATCAGGCAGCCTGAACATTAGGAGGGAAACTAAAATGACTCAAGGATGTTGCTCTTTTACCATTCTTGTACCTGTAATCACTTTAATTTGGACAGTGTTTATTAAAGTTAGTAGAAAACAAAATTCTGCAGATTTTATTAATTTACAAATATTACAGCAGCAGCTGACTCAGACTTTAGTTCACTTTCAACTGATGTTTTATGAGATGTGACTAGTCCTTTAACCTCAACCCCAAAGGCATTTCTCTTTTTTCCCCCAAAGGCATTTATTAAATACATTTAGAAATGTAGATCCTCTTTTCCTTTATGGAACACCATATTTATTACTATATTAATGATAGAATTTTTTTTTTTCATAAATGCTTTCCAATCTCTGATACTATTCTACTTAGTACAACTTTTAGTTGCTTATGGCTCTCTGTCTATAGAAATGAAAGATTAGTAAATATGGTTATTTCTTGCTGTGTATCTGAATCATGTCAAAGCAATGAAGGCATTTTAAGCTATAAAACATGTAGACAACATCCATCAGTCCTGGAGCCAACTGCTGACCTATTGCAAGTGTAACCATATTGAGGTAAGTAATATTGAGATGATTGATCAGTGGTGCTTAATGGTATTTGTCTATTTCTTGCTGATTTTCCTATTGCTACTTGTGCAATTTTTTCCCCCCTTTACATATGACTCTATTCACAGTTTTGCAAAAATTTGCAGAAACAGTATCCACACGATAGGCTCACAGCAGGTGCTAGATCAAACAGGCCTTGTTCTCTGGCCCTTGGAAAGTATGCATGGATCAGAGGAATCTAGGGGCTGCCCTTCAGGTGACCTATAGTAAAACTGCAGAAGACATGCTCAGTTTCTTTCCATGGATAAACAAAGTGTAAATGAAATATTTTTGTTACCTTGAATACAGGAATTTATTTTACATACTCACTTCCTATTTGTACAGTTGATTGAAAATCACATGAAGTAAATGTTGTCTAATAGAAGATACTTATAGAAGGATATTATTTACATATCAAATCGTGTAAAGGTCACTCTTTTACCTTTTGATCTTAGAGGGATATACTGGTTTCTGCTGAATATGGGACAGAGTGAGGTCAGTAAAGGAAGGAAAAATGGGTGACATCTGTAATAGTGTCAACAATAAGAAGAGTTTTCATTTTTATATTAGTATAACTAAAAACATGTTATTTAATGTAATTTTCTAATTTAATAGCCTAGATCAGTGGTTGGCAAACTGCGGATTGAGAGCCACATGCGGCTCTTTGGCCCCTTGAGTGTGGCCACAAAGTTTCAATCACACTGTACGTGCACGCCCTCATGTATTTTGTGGAAGAGCCACACTCAAATGGCCACAGTTTGCTGACCACTGGCCTATATAATAAAACCCTAATATGCAAATCGACCAAATGGTGGAAAGACTGGTGGAATGACCGGTTGCTATGATGCGCACTGACCACCAGGGGGCAGATGCTCAATGAGGAAGCTGCCCCCTGGTGGTCAGTATGCTCCCACAGCGGGAGCGCTACACAGCCAGAAGTCAGGGATCGGGCCTAAGCTAGCATGAGGTTATCCCCTGAGAGGTCCCAGACTGCAAGAAGTTGCAGGCCACCCTAACCAGTTTGGCTCAGTGGATAAAGCGTCAGCCTGCGGACTGAAGGGTCCCAGGTTCGATTCCGGTCAACAGCATGTACCTTGGTTGCAGGCACATCCCCAGGAGGGAGTGTGCAGGAGGCAGCTGATCAATGTTTCTCTTTCATCAATGTTTCTAACTCTCTATCCCTCTCCCCTCCTCTCTGTAAAAAACCAATAAAATATATTTTAAAAAAATAAAAGAGGGCGCAGGCCTGGCTGAGGGATCCCTCCCCCTCAATGCACGAATTTTGTGCATCTTGCCTCTAGTTTTTTTTTTTTAATTTCTTTATTGGTTAGGGTATTACAAATGTGTCCTCATCCCCGCATTAACCCCCAACCTCCCCCCTCACACTCATGCTCTCATCCCCCTGTTGTCCGTGTCCATTGGTTTGGCTTATATGCATGCATACAAGTCCTTTAGTTGATCTTTTCCTCTTACCCCCACCCTCCCCTATTTTCCCTCTGCGGATTGATAGTCTGATCGCTGTTTCTCTGTCTTTGGATCTGTCCCTGTTCATCAGTCTATATTGTTCTCTATATTCCACAAATGAGTGAGAGCATGTATTTATCTTTCTCTGACTGGCTTATTTCACTTAGCATAATGCTCTCCAGTTCCATCCATGCTGTTGCAAATGGCAAGAGTTCATTCTTCTTTACCGCAGTGTAGTATTCCATTGTGTAGATGTACCACAGTTTTTTAATCCACACATCTGCTGATGGGCACTTAGGCTGATTCCAAAACTTAGTTATGGTGAATTGAGCTGCTATGAGCATAGGGGTGCATATATCCTTTCTAATTGGTATTTCTGGCTTCTTGGGATATATTCCCAGAAGTGGGATCACTGGGTCAAATGGAAGTTCCATTTTTAGATTTTGAGGACATTCCATACTGTTCTCCACAGTGGCTGCACCAGTCTGCATTCCCACCAGCAGTGCAGAAGGGTTCCTTTTTCTCCACATCCTCTGCAACATTTGTTGTTTGTTGATTTGTTGATGATAGCCATTCTGGCAGGTGTGAGATGATACCGCATTGTCGTTTTGATTTGCATCTCTCAGATAATTAGTGACTTTGAGCATGTTTTCATATGTCTTTCGGCCTTCTGTATGCCCTCTTTCGAAAAGTGTCTATCTAGCTCCATTGCCCATTTTTTTGAATGGATTGTTTATCTTCCTATTGTTAAGTTGCATGAGTTCCCTGTAAATGTTGGAGATTAAACCCTTATCAGTGATATCATTGGCAAATATGTTCTCCCATGCAGTGGGCCTTCTTGTTGTTTTGTTGATGGTTTCCTTTGCTGTGCAAAAGCTTTTTATTTTGATGTAGTCCCATTTGTTTATTTTCTCCTTAGTTTCCATTGCCCTAGGAGCAGTATCAGAGAAGAAATTCCTTCGGCGTATGTTTGCAATTTCGCTGCCTGTTGATTCCTCTAGTATTTTTATGGTTTCCCATCTTATGGTTAAGTCTTTTATCGATTTTGAGTTTATTTTTGTGTATGGTGTAAGTTGGTGGTCTAGTTTCATCTTTTTGCATATATCTGTCCAATTTTCCCAACACCATTTATTGAAGAGACTGTCTTGACTCCATTATATCCTCTTGCCTTCTTTGTCAAATATTAATTGGGCATAGTGGTTTGGCTCGATTTCTGGGTTCTCTATTCTATTCCATTGATCTATATGTCTGTTCTTGTGCCAGTACCAAGCTGTTTTAAGAACAGTGGCTTTGTAATACAGCTTGATATTTGGTATTGAGATCCCACCTACTTTGTTCTTCTTTCTCAGGATTGCTGCAGGTATTCGAGGTCTTTTTTTATTCCAGATGAATTTTTGGAGAGTTCATTCTAGATCTGTGAAATATGCCGTTGTTAATTTAATGGGAATTGCAATGAATCTATAGATTAATTTGGGTAGTATGGACATTTTGATGATGCTGATTCTACCAATGCATGAACACAGTATGTTCTTCCATCTGTTTATGTATTCCTCCATCTCTTTTTTCAGTGTCCTGTAGTTTTTTGCATATAAGTCTTTTACCTCCTTAGTTAAGTTTATTCCTAGGTATCTTAATTTTTTTGGTGCGATGGTAAATGGGATTGCTTTTTTAGTCTCACTTTCTGTAAGTTCACTATTGGTGTAAAGAAATGCCATAGATTTCTTGGGATTAATTTTATATCCTGCTACATTGCTGAATTCACTTATTCAGACTAATAATTTTTTGATGGAGACTTTAGGGTTCTCTATGTACAGTATCATGTCATCTGCAAATAAGGACAGTTTTACTTCTTCTTTTCCAATTTGGATGCCTTTTATTTCTTCTTCTTGTCTGATCACAATGGCCAATACTTCCAGTACTATGTTGAACAGGAGTGGTGAGAGGGGGCATCCCTGTCTTCTTCCTATTCTTAGGGAAAATGGTTTTATTTTTTGTCCATTGAGTATAATGTTGGCTGTGTGTTTCTCATATATGGCTTTTATTATGTTGAGGTATGATCCTTCTATTCCTACCTTGCTGAGAGTTTTTATCAAGAAAGGGTGTTGGATTTTGTCAAATGCTTTCTCTGCATCAATTGATATGACTATGTGGTTTTTATCTCTCAATTTGTTTATGTGATGTATTACGTTTATTGATTTGTGGATTTTGTACCATCCTTGCATCCCTGGGATAAATCCTACTTGCCATGTTGTATGATCTTTCTGATGTACTGCTGGATCTGATTTGCTAGGATTTTGTTGAGGATTTTGGCATCTATGTTCATGAGGGATATTGGCCTGTAATTCTCTTAAATTGTGTTGTCTTTATCTGGTTTTGGTATTAAGATGATGCTGGCTTCATAGAAAGAGCTGGAAAGTGTTCCTTCCTCTTGAATTTTTTGGAATAGCCTAAGGTGGATAGGTTTTTGTTCTTTCTTGAATGTTTGGTAAAACTTTCCTGTGAAGCCGTCTGGCCCTGGGCTTTTGTTTGCTGGAAGCTTTTTGATGACTGCTTCAATTTCTTCCATAGTTATTGGCCAATTGAGATTTTTAGATTCTTCCTGATTAAATTTAGGAATGTATTTTTCTAGGAATATGTCCATTTCCTCCAGGTTGTCTAATTTGTTGGAGTAGAGTTGTTCATAGTATTTTTTAACAATCCTTTGTATTTCTGTGGGGTCTGTTGTTATTTCTCCTCTTTCATTTCTGATTTTGTTTATTTGGGTCCTCTCTCTTTGTTTCTTGTTGAGTCTGGCTAGAGGTTCATCAATCTTGTTTATCCTTTCAAAGAACCAGCTCTTGGTTTTGTTGATCTTTTGTATTGTTCTTTTGGTCTCTATGTCATTTATGTCCGCTCTGAGCTTTATTATTTCCTTCCTTCTGCTTACACTGGGCTTTTCTTGTTGCTCTCTATCTAACTCTTTGAGTTGTAGGGTTAGGTAATTTATTATCATTGTTTCTTGTTTTTTCCAGTAGGCTTGTAGAGTTATGAACTTCCCTCTCAAGACTGCTTTCGCTGTGTCTCATAGGTTTTGGATTGTTTTTTCTTCATTGTAGTTTGTTGCCATGATGTTTTATTTCTTCTTTTAACCCAGTCATTGTTTAATAGCATGCTATTTTCTCCATGTGTTTGATTTTTTTGGATTGTTTTTATTGTATTTGATTTCCAGTTTTATGCCTTTGTGATCTGAGAAGATGCTTGATATGATCTCTATCTTCTTGAATTTGAAGAGACTTTGTCTGTGACCCAGTATATGGTCTATCATGAAAATGACCCATGTGCACTTGAGAAGAATGTATATTCTGTGACTTTGGGGTGAAATGTTCTGAAGATGTCAATTAATTCCATCTGATTTAGTGCATCACTTAGGATTGATGTTTCTTTGCTGATTTTTTGTTTAGAGGATTTGTCCAATGGTGATAGTGTGGTTTTAAAGTCCCCTACTATGATTGTATTGCTGTCAATTTCTCCCTTGATCTCCTCCAGAAGTTTTCTTATGTATTTGGGTGCTCCTATATTGGGTGCGTATATGTTTACCAGAGTTATTTCTTCTTGTTGGATTGCTCCCTTCAGTATTATGAAGTGGCCTTCCTTATCTCTTTTTATGTCCTTCACCTTGAGATCTAGTTTGTCAGATATAAGTATTGCTACCCTAGCTTTTTTTTCACTTCCATTCACCTGAAAAACCTTTTTTCTATCCCTTCACCATCAGTCTTTGTGCGTCTTTTTTTCTGAGGTGGGTTTTCTGTAGACAGCAGATATATGGGTCATGTTTTCGTATCCACTCAGTAACCCTATGTCTTTTGATTTGGGCATTTAATCCATTTACATTTAAAGTTATTATTGGTAGGTACTTGTTTGTTGCCATTTTTATTCTTTACCCCTGTGTTCCTTCTATGTTTCCTATTTCTTCTTTTTACAGCAGACCCTTTAGCATTTCCTGCATTGCTGGTTTGGTGGTAATAAACTACCTTAGTCTTTTTTTTGTCTGTGAAGCTCCTGATTTCACCCTCAATTTTGATTGATAGCCTTGCTGGGTACAGTATTCTTGGATTCAGACTCTTGCTTTGCATGACTTTGTATATTTCATTCCATTCCCTTCTGGGCTGATGTGTTTCTGTTGAGAAATCATTCGCTAGTCTGATGGGGGATCCTTTGTAGGTAACTTTCTGTCTCTCTCTGGCTGCTTTTAAAATTCTTACTTTGTCATTGGTGTTTTCCAATTTAATTATAATGTGCCTTGGTGTTGGTCTTTTGGGGTTCATTTTGTTTGGGACTCTGTGAGATTCTTGGATTTGTGTGAGTTTTTTCTTCTCTATATCAGGGAAGTTTTCTGTCATTATTTCTTCAAACAGGTTTTCTATTCCTTGCTCAGATTTCTCTCCTTCTGGCACCCCTATTATGCTGATGTTTTTTCGTTTTGTGTTGTCCCAAATTTCTATTAGGCTCTCCTCCTGCTTTTTAATTTTTTTTCTAGAAGCTGCTCTGCTTGGGTATTTTTTTCTACCTTGTCCTCTAGCTCACTGATGTGGTGCTCTGCTTCTTCTAGTCTACTGTTGATGTTTTCTATTGAGTTCTTTATAGCAGTGATGTCATTTTTCATTTGTTCTTGGTTCTTCTTCATTTCCTCTTGGTTCTTACACATATTGTTGAATTTGTCTTCCATTCTTTTCATCCACCTTATGACCATTTCTCTGAATTCTTTCTCTGACAGGATGCTTGCCTCCATTTCGTTTACTTCCTTTTCTGGTGATGCCTGTTTTTATTTCATATGCGGGCTATTTCTTTCTCTCCCCATGATCTCTCTTGTCCAGGTGTTTGGTTATGTAGTTCTCTCTCTGCTGTGTTGATTTAAAGGCACAAAATACAACACAGCAAGGCACAACGCACAAGGCACTGAACACAAATGTATTCACGATACTAATAACCTTAAATAAAGGTGACCACCAGAGCAAAGAGAATTAGAGGATAAAGAAGAAATAAGAGAAAAATAAAAAAGAGAAAAAGAAAAAGAAAGAGTGCAAAAATGAAATTGGGAAAAGGAAAAAAAGTAATAGAGAAAAGAAAGAGAATGAGATAGAAGAGGGGATGAAACTATTTATATGGGGAGAAAACTCCAATAGAACAGCCACTAATCCCAAAAAATTCCAGCAATAGATCCCTGGAGATGAATGTAAACTACAAACAACAACTAATATCAAGTGAGGTGAGGGAATACAGAAGCAAAAAAATAACCAGATAAAAAAACAACAGAAAAATAAAAAGAAAAAGCAAAACAATCTCACAAACAAGCATAAAAAAACCAATATACTCAACAATCAAGCAAACAACAACAAAATGACAGAGAGAAAAAAACTTTGGATAGTGAAGAAAGAGGAGAGAGAGGTGTATATGGATTTAGAGTAGGATATTGGAAATTAGATATATAAGTAGGGTGAAATTTTAACAGGGGGTAAAAATAATGAATAGGGGAAATCTAAAGCAGGAATAGGGTAAGAGAAACAGGACAACAAAAGGGAAAAAGTGAGGAAAAGAGTTTTGGCATAAAGATAAAGTTGAGGTAGAGTCAAAGGATGCTAAAGGAAAGATGAAAATAGCCTGTAGAACACTAATCCCAAAATATTCACCTTAACAAGACATGACCCAAAGGGAACAAAACATGAATGTACTCATGGCACTGATAACCTCAATATAAGCAACCACCTCAGAAAAGATAATTAGGGGAGAGAAAAGAGAGCAGAAATGATATCTAAGAGAGAGAAAAAAGATAGGAGAGAAAAGAAAAAGGAGAATATATATTTATGGAGAAACACCACAGAGCTAATAGATAAACCAAACAAATACAAACACCAAACGCTCAGTAAAGAGGGTGGGGGCAGAATCTGTAGAGGCTGAGCTGATATACAGGAAATAAGGTTAAAAATTGGATAAATATGGGGTGGACCTCAATTCAGTATAGAGGAAGTAGAAAAGGGATGAGTGGATAAGAAGAGAAAGAAGGGGAACAAAATAATATATTTACAAAAAAATTGATTTAAAAATGGTATAAAAATAGAAAATAGCAAGTAAAAATAAAATAAAATTGAAGGATGAAAAAATAATGTGAAAAGTAGAAAATAAAGCAACAAACAAAAAAGGAAAACAAAGAAAAAAGCAAAAAAAAAAGAGCAACAAACAAAAAAAGGAAAACAAAGAAAATAGCCAAAAAAAAGCTAACAAAATAATAATGCTATCTAATAATAGACAAACATGGTAATTAACCATACCTCCGCTACGCTTCCCATTGGCTAATCAGGGTGATATGCAAATTAACTGTCAACCAAGATGGAGGCCAGTCTGCCTCGGAGCTGGAGCCGCAACAAAGTTTCAATTACAGAAGGTAAATAAATCCCAGAATAAAAAAAGAAAAAAAGGAAAGACTGGGAGCTTCAGTTGCAGGCTTTGCCTGCCTGAAAACAGCCCTCAGCCCCTCACCTAGGCTGGCCAGACACCCCAGTGGGGACCCCCATCCTGAAGGGGGTGCGGGCAGCCTGAAAACAGCCCTCAGCCCCTCATCCAGGCTTACCAGGTACCCCAGGGGGGCCGACCACCCTGAAGGGGGTGCGGGCAGCCTGAAAACAGCCCTCAGCCCCTCATCCAGGCTTACCAGGCACCTCAGTGGGGACCCCCATCCTGAAGAGAGTGAGGGCAGCCTGAAAACAGACATCAGCCCCTCATCCAGGCTAGCCAGGCACCCAAGTGGGACCCCCACCCTGATCCGGGACACCCTTCAGGGCAAACCAGCTGACCCCCACCCGTGAACCAGGCCTCTATCCTATATAGTAAAAGGGTAATATGCAAACTGACCCTAACAGCAGAAAGACTGGGAATGACTGGTTACTATGACACACACTGACCACCAGGGGGCAGACGCTCAATGCAGGATCTGCCCTCTGGTGGTCAGTGAGCTCCCACAGGAGGAGCTCTGCTCCGCCACAAGTCAGGCTGATGGCTGCCAGTACAGCAGTGGTGGTGGGAGCCTCTCCTGCCTCCTCAGCAGTGCTAAGGATGTCTGACTGCAGCTTAGGTCTGCTCCCCGCTGGCAAGTGGACATCCCCCGATGGCTGCCTGGCTGCCAGAGGAATGTCTGATTGCCAGTTTAGGCCCAATCCCCTGGGGAGCAGGCCTCAGCCAGCAGATGGTCATTCCCTGAGGGGGTCCCAGACTGTGAGAGGGCACAGGCCAGGCTGAGGGACCCCTCCCCTGAGTGCACAAATTTTTGTGCACTGGGCCTCTAGTATAAAAATAAAAATGGAAAATTGAAATGTCAATCCTTTGGCTGACTTAAGATCCCAGTTTTCTGGAATGTCTGTGATTTTTTGTTTGTTTGTTTCTGGGACTGAAGGCCAGACCCTGTCAACTCCCAGGGACTAATTAGATTATTTTAATCCTTTGTACCATTCAGGGTGGAATCTGGGTGTGGCTGTATTCCTTGCCTGGGAGCTGGAGGGAGGGGTTATAACTTCAGGAGAAAATGGCTGCCTAGGTCCTGGGCTCAGGTGTGACTCAGCACTCAACTTGCTGCCACCTCTCCTGGACCCCCTTCTCCCCCCAGCCTCTCCCCAGATTCCACTTGTCCGCACCTTCTCCCGCTCCTCAGCAAGGGTGTACCTCTATCCAGAATGTCCTATGAACAGGGTTCAGTGAAAACAAACAAATAAACGTCGGCCGCAGAAATGGGGGAGACTGAGTCTCTGTGATCTCCTCTCTTACCGGCACTGCATGGTCTGGTCAATGCTTCAGGCTGCCCGCTCTGGGCTTAGTCTTTCGTAATTATGGAACCCAGATCTTAAATCCTCTGGCACCAACAGTCCTGCGGATGTCCTTTCCCCCGTCAGAGGCTGTGCCTGTCCCAAGGGATGCGGCTGGATGCCGCATGGTTTCCCTCTGACCCTCTGGGCTCCGAGATCTGGCAAACTTTCCTGCCCAGAACCCTGGTTTTTACCTTTCCAGGGGAACTCTGCCCTTCCCGGCTGCAAACTATCTCACCAGCTGAGTCTGCTTTGCCAATTTGGGGTAGATGTTATTCGTTTCAGCTGCTCATTCTATTTGCTCCGGGACAAGCCTTGGGGACACGTCAGCCTATTCTGCCGCCATCTTGTCTCTCTAGTTTTTATATAATAGCCAAATTGATAAATATGTGGATCAATACTTGAGTTAATAGAGTGAATCTTCTATATTACACAATGATATAATTCTTAAAGTTATAGAAATATTTATCAGGTTTATTTTCTCCAATTTTTTTTTTCCTTGAAGGGAGCACATGATGCTGTTATAGATATCACTTAACATTTTTGGTTACATAATTAAGCTTTAGGGATACTATATTTTTGAAATCTCCAAAAAATGTCCAAGTCTACTTTTCCCAATAAAAGACATACAATTATTAAAATTATATTATTCCAGATGTAAAAGAAGGCTGCATTGTCATTTAACCATTTTTTTTTCTGTAAGTAATTTGAAATACTTCCCATACTTCTTATAATGGGAAATTGTTAGCAATAGATTAGTATCACATGGGTTTTATGTTTATAAATTTTCAAGATCACGTAATTTACACAATTTGGACATGGATTCTGTTGTGCCATAAGGGAAAATAAGATTAAAACCAGATAAAAACAAGGGGAAGAGTAATGCCTTGTGAATGGCAGATGCAATTTGCCTGTGATTTCATGTATTTGGAATAATTGAAAATATTTGCATATTTATGCATGCCTTCTCTTTGAAGTCATGATGAATTTTGGATCATCATTCAAGCAGACTATTGGGTTTTCAGTTTGTAAGACTAATACTTACTGGGAAGATCACACGTTGATTTATTGTGTTTATTAGATTCTACATACTTACAGATTAAAAAGAAGTTATAAAGATGTTAGTTACTTTTGTGAAGGATGAAGAAAAAACTCTTTAAAACAGGAAATTTTTGTAAAAAATTATCCAATGCTTAATTCTCTACTCTTCTGAACAATTTCTATCTTGCTTTCATAGATTCAATCAACTTCCTAGAATGGATTTCTAAGGAGATATTTCGTGGCAAGGACGTTTTTTTCCTTTTCCTCTCACCCCACACCCATTACTTGGCCATTTTATTTGGGGAAATGTCAATAGATATGTTCCAGCTAAACTTAGATGGTTCTTTTATTACCTATAACTTTAATCAAAGTATGGTGCCTAGACATTATTTCAGAACCTGTTAGAAATGCACATTTTGGATTTTATCCAGGACGTGTGGAATCAAAACCACTGGGAGTGTGGCTTAGCAATCTACAAATCACCCACTAGATGATTCTGATGCATGTGCAGGTTTGAGAACTACTACTATACATAATGGGTTTCAGCCATGAAAGCATTAAATTAATGTATCAATTTCATTAGTACATTATAAGGGATATTTTATATGGGTGAAACATTAATTCAGAGAGTACCATATTTCCTTTTACTTTTCTCTGAAACAGAAAATAAATGTTTTAATTTCCAATTGGTTTCTGGGCAAATAATTATTATATGATATTTACATATATTCCCAATATCATACAGAAATCTTAAATTCTGATTAAAATCTGTATCTTGATATCTATCTACAAAATAATATTTCAAAAGAAATATCACAGAGTAGAAATTTGACCAATGTATTATCTTCCAGATGTTTTGTGCACCCTCTGGGATGTAGCTCATTTCAAGGTCTATACACTAGGAAAACATTATACAGTTATATAGCCAATGACTAACTGAATTCTCTTAAGAACAATGTTAGATTAGACTTTTATATTTGAGCATGTTCTGTGTTCTGCTACTTTGGCAATGAGATATCAACAATGAGACCTTAGTAGCAGTATAACCATGCTTTTACACCATGAGTTATACAATTTAGGACTGTGTCCTTTGGTTACATTTAAAAGCTCCAGCTTAGGAAAATGATGAATGAAGTAAAATTATATTGGTCATAGACAATGTCATAGATTAAACATTTTCCTTCAGCTTGATTGGCACTTATTCAGGAAACATTCTAGAAAAAATAGCTATGGAGTCATAGTAATCTATAATAATAAAACTGTAATATGCTAATTAGACTGGGCAGATGAACGACCTTCCAGGATGTCCTTCTGGATGACCTTCCGGATGAAGCCACAGCAGCAGGAACCGAGGCAGAGGTGGTTAGGGGAGATGAAGCAGGCAGGCAAGCAGTTAGGGGCAATCAGGCAGGCAGGCAGAAGCAGTTACAGGCGATCAGGCAGTCAGGCAGGCAAGTAGATAAGGGAGATGAGGCAGGCAGGCAGAGTGGTTAAGGGCTATCAGGCAGCTAGGCAGAGGCAGTTAGGGGTGATCAGGAAGGAAGGCAGAGTGGCTAGGGGTGATCAGGCAGGCAGGCAGAGGAGTTAGGGGCAATCAGGCAGCTAGGCAGAGGCAGTTAGGGGCAATGAGGCAGGCAGGCAGAGTGGTTAGGGGTGATGAGACAGGCAGAGTGGTTGGGGCAATGAGTCAGGCAAGCAGAGGGGTTAGGGGCGATCAGGCAGCTAGGCAGAGGCAGTTAGGGTTGATCAGGCAGGTAGGCGAATACTTAGGGGAGATGAGACAGGCAGGCAAAGTGGTTAAGGGTGATGAGGCAGGCAGGCAAGTGGTTAGGGGCGATGAGGCAGGCAGGCAGAGTGGTTAGGGGCAATCAGGCAGGCAGGCTGGTGGGTGGTTAGGAGCCAGTGGTCCTGGATTGCGAGAGGGATGTCGACTGCCACAGGGATCGGGCCTAAACTGGCAGTGGGACATCCCCCAAAGGGTCCTAGATTGCAAGAGGGTGCAGGCTGGGCTGAGGGACCCCCCTCCCATGCACAAATTTCGTGCACTGGGCCTCTAGTTAACTATTAAAAATGTACACAGAATTCAAGAAATACTGCTAATATGCCAACCAAAATTTGATTTATAAACATGAAGTAAAAGTTGTTAGTTTCATAGTCTATATTCAATAAAAATCTTTATTACCTTGAAGTGTGCTTGATTTGAAACTTTATTTTTATACTAGAGGCCCAGTGCACAAAATACGTGCATGGGGGGTGGGGTCCCTCAGCCTGGCCTGCACCCTCTCGCAATCCGGGACTGCTGGCTCCTCCTTGCCTGTCTAATCACCCCTAACCACTCTCCTTCATGTCTGCCTAATCGCCCCTAACCACTCTGCCTGCCTGCCTCATTACCCCTAACCACTCACCTGCTGACCTGATCGCCCCAACCACTCTGCCTGCCTGCCTCATCGCCCCTAACCACTCGCCTGCCCGCCTGATCACCCCTAACCACTCGCCTGCCTGCCTGCCTGATGCTCCTAACTGCTTGCCTGAATGCCTGATCGCCCCTAACTATTTCTATCTCGACCCCTGCATGGCAGCTTCATCTGGAAGGAGGTCCGGAATGACGCCCTGAAGGTCATTTGGCTGTCCAGTCTAATTAGCATATTAAGTTTTTATTATTAGAGATTATTTTTATATATTGACTTCTAAAAAACAAATATGTAATACCTTAATCAATAAAGAAAAAAAAAGAAGTATAGAAAGATCACTCAAATAAACAGTATCTGCTGTAATACTCAACTTTTTGGGAGCAGTAAGTAGGAGTTCTAAAATGGGTAAGTAGAAAAAGAGAAAGAGGTGGGAGGTGAAGTGAATCAGAAGGATTTTGGCTGGTGATAGACAAATAATCAACACACTGTTCCAGGTCTAGTGCAGTGGGAAACTATATACTTTAGTTGGAGCATGAGGTTTTATTCATAATGAGTTTATTATGCTGATGAACATCTGGTCATTCTGAAAACAATTGACCAGTGGTCAGTTATTTGGTTATTAAATGAATTTTTATTTTTTAAAGATTAAATCTAACCTAGACATTAAATAGAAACTGCCTCATATAATGGTCATTTTTCATAAAACACAAAAATTAGTCATAATTTTGAGAAGGGTTTTGCTTACAAGAAAAACCACTGATGTTAGCACCTGGAGGAGGGAAAAACTGTCTAAATCTTATTTCCTGATAGCTTGTCTTTTTCACTGTGCCCCAACTCCCAGCTCTAGGGGAGCCTTTTAATCACTGGCAAGGATAAATCCAGGAAGCTTATGTGATATAGTCTCTTTATGAAAATTATAGTTAAAAGCAAAACTGGCAATGAGCATGCTAAGATAGTTTGCATTTTGAACAAAATTTTTTTTTATTATTATTTTTTTAATTTTTCGCTAAAAGTATTACAAAGGGTATTACATAAGTGTCCTTTCCCCCTGCCCCCCCGCCCTTGACAATCCCCTGCCCTCCCTTACCCCCCAGTGTCTTATGTCCATTAGTTATGCTTATAAGGATGCATACAAGTCCTTCGGTTGATCTCTTACTCCCCTCCCTCCTGTCCCCCAACCCTCCCTGGCCTTCCCACTGCAGTTTGACAATCAGTTTGAGGCAGCTCTGCCTCTGTATCTATTATTGTTCAAAAGTTTGTAATGGTCTTTATTATCCATGAATGGGTGAGATCATGTGGTATTTTTCCTTCATTGACTGGCTTGTTTCACTTAGCATAATGCTCTCCAGTTCCATCCATGCTGTTGCAAATAGTAGGAGTTCCTTCTTTTTTACAGCAGCATAGTATCCCATTGTGTAGATGTACCACAGTTTTCTAATCCATTCATCTACTGATGGGCACTTAGGCTGTTTCCAGATCTTAGCTATGGTGACATTTTGAACAAAATTATTAATTAACTGTTGTTGATTTTCAACTGAGCTGAAATTTCATTTTGGGGAATCTATTTAGGTAGAGGCCCATTAATATCTGATATACAAAGTCCGTATATAGAACCATCTACCAAGAACTATTCTGTACATACCATTGCTTGACCTCCAAAATATACTTTTCCATGATATATTATGATCAATTTATGGCCAGCTGGGGAGATTGGTTCCATTGATAGCACTATGTGGAGGGAGTCAACTGAGAAGTGAATTTGTTACTATGTTTCTTTTATTATGGAAAGTTTACTGGGATTGATCTCATCATGAATACATTTTGTTCTAGACATAAATTAATCACCAGGAAGAGCAAATTCATTCTATCATAGTGACCATTTGAAACTTATTATTTTAATGTACAGAATATATGGCTCATTTACATGGCATAAGAGATAGGCTTATCCTTAGCATTCAGAAAAGTGATAATTTAAAACAGAGAACTGTGTAAACTAGCTTAGATCAGCGATTTTCAACCTGGGTGCCAAAAGAAATATTAAAATATGCAATACCTAATTATAGCGTGTCTTCCCCAAAATGTATACAAACTTTGAATAATTATAAAGGCAGTATTTATTGAAATACATTTCATTTTCAAAATGTAATAGAATCAGCTGTTAAAGTGTGTATACATTTTTGGGGACACTCTGTATTTAGTCAGGGGCACTGACCTCTCTTTCCTTAGGTTGTCAAATTAAAAAATGACAATTGTCAACATAACAATAGCCATCCAGTGTGAAGGAATCAAAAGTATGCCTATTTCTTTAGTTGCAAAAACATATTTTTTTGGTATGCTGAAGAATTTTAGCAATTAGTTTATATATGCAATGAGATGAAAAAGGTTGAAAAATCACTGACTTAGATAAAAAGAAAGCATTATTATAATGTTAGCTTCAGAGCTTCACAGACTCCAAGTGTAGGAATGCAGGTGGACTTCAGAAAAGATTTCAAAACTTCCCAGAGCTTTTTCTCTCAATTTTTCTGTGGCTTCCTTTTTTTCTCATTTGTTTTACTTTCAATTAAACAAACAACAACACACACAACATTCTTTGCTTCTTATTTTATAAAATTGAATATTATTTTCCCCTAGTGTGTTAATGGAAATTAATTTCTATTAGTTCTAATTACATATTCTTAGGAGACAGAGCTTGATAGGTCCAGGTTAAAATAAGTGTTTACCTATGTTCATTCAATTCTAGCCAGGAGAGCAACTGTGACTGCACAAAGTTTGGGTAAGAGGCACTTCCAAGAGTAGAGACTTGAGATAGGCTTATCAAGAGGTATCTATTCGAAGGAAGAATAATCACATAGCAATCAGGAACAAGCAAAACAAAAACAATCTAACAATTCCTTTTTCAAAAAAAAATTTGTTATATGATGATAACTGTAAAATAAAAAGACAATATGTATGCTCTTTCCAATTACTACAATGTAGTAGAGAATAATGATGCATGGTCTTTTATATGTGAAATCTCTGATTTAGTTATATTAATTTAGGTGTAATTAGTATCATATTTTAAGGTACTAGCACTAAATCTAACAATGCTACATATAGTGATAAATTAATTAGATATGGAGTCTAGATTCTGATGAAATATGATCTCTCTACAGATCACTACTATGACCTTCTCTGTAACTCACTTTATTTACATGATATCACATATAAAACTGTTTCAATAATTAAAATGACATAAACTATTTAAATATACTTTATTTTGTATTTATTTTATTAGAAATTATTATAAATATTTTTATAAAAAGTTCATCTTTGATAAGCAATTAAATACTGATAATAAGTAAAATAATTGGCAAAACATGAGGACATATTTAGAAAGTAAATTATACTTCAATAAAGCTAAGACAAAAATTAAATGAGAAATATGTATAGAAATTATAATTATCCTGTAATAAGACACTGCTGAGAGAATTTGGAAACCAATGAAATTCCAATAATAGGAACCCAAATGTTTTGTTTATCTTAGCATTCCTAGCATTTAGGCAAGAACTATCATGTTGAAGGCACTAAATTTTGTCACACACATAAGTGAAATTAAGACATATTCATGATGATAATGATGTCAGCAAGATGGCATAATAAAAAACCTCAGACCCTGTTCCCCCACAGAGCTATTGATGTAACAACAATAAACAGTTCAAAAAAAGTTTTTATGAGGATCTATAACGAGTTAAGAAGTCCTTTTACCCTATGCTAACTCAAAACCAAGAACAGCCACATTAAAATGTTTAAGAAAATCTATTTTTTCCAACAGCCAACACATATTCTGGCTTTACAGAGGCTTCCCACCAAACTGGTATCTGTCTCACTTGATACCCAATGATGATAGTACTGGAATATTTTGTATGTCTGGGGGTTGCTAAGAGCAAAGGAGAGCTCAGAAAGTTGTTGCAGTGCCAGAAAGCCTACATTACTCCTGACAGACAAAAAAGGGAGCAAGCAATTACAAGCTCCTGAAAAACAAACCTTTCTAATTGGGAAATTACACACATAGCCCAAGATGCATTCTCAGGAAAGGTTTGAGAGACCCCAAAATCTCTAGATAGGCTGATTGATGAAGGTTTTCTCCTGTAGGTACCCAGTGTATAAAGACAAAAAGGTGGGTGATTTTTCAAATGCACTCATCCCGGCAAAAAAAATAAAAAAATAAAATAAAATAAATAAAAAATGATAAGACATCCAAGGAAAGGAGAAAACAGGACCCAATTAAAGGAATAAAATAAATCAGAAACTGACTCTAAAGAAATAGAAATCTATGAACTTACTGACAAAAATTCAAAACAATTTTTAAAAAATTCAAAAAAATAAAGAAGCTCAATGTGCTATAAGAGCATATTTAGACAACTAAACAAAATCATAAAAATGATACATGAACAAAATAAAAATATCATCAAAGAGGGGGGAAAAACCTTTAAAAACAATCAAACAGAAATTCTGGAGCTGAAGAATGCAATAACTGATTTGAAAAATTTACTGAAGGGGTTTAATAACAGATTTGATTAAGCAGAAAAATAAATCAGCAAACTTGAAGACAGGTCATTTGAAATTATCAAGTCAAAGAAACACAAAGAATAAAGAGCAGAACAGAAGCCTAAGATATTATGGGACACCACCAGACAGACAGCATACACATTATAGGAGTTTCAGAAGATTAAATAGAGACTAGACCAGAGAGCTTATTTGAAGAAACCATGGCTGAAAAATTTCCTAATGTGGGAAGGGAAATACATATCCAGATTCAATAAGTTTAAGAAATCATAGATAGGATGAATTTAACGAAGTCTACACCAAGACATATTATAATCACATTGTCAAAAGTAAAAGGCAAAAATAATTTTGAAGCTGCAAGAAAAAGAACTTGCTGTATACAAGAGAGCTCCCATAAGATAATTAACAGATTTCTCAGCCGAAATCTTGCAGGCCAGAAAGAACTAGGATGACATATTCAAAATGATGAATTTTTTTTTTAGCCAAGAATATTATATCAAAAAACTATCCTTTAAGAAATTGAGAATTAAAGACCATTCCAGATTATAAAAAACTGAGAAAGTTTATCATTATTAAACCTGCCTTACAAAAGATGCAAAAGGGAGTTCTTCAACTTGAAGCTATAAGATGCTACATAGTCACAAAAAAGTGCAGGAAAATATAAAGCTTTCTGGTAAAAGCAAACATATAGACAAATACAGAATCCTGTAATACTATAAAGGGAGTGCATAAATTACTTTTAATTTTGATATAGAATCCTATGTTATAAAAGGGTAATATGCAAATAGACCGAATGGCAGAACAACCAAACAACCAATCAAAGCATAATATGCTAATGATATGCTAAGGCTGCTTAACTGCTCGTTATGATGTGCACTGACCACCAGGGGGCAGATGTTCCAACCGGTAGGTTAACTTGCTGCTGGGGTCCTGCCAATTGGGACTGAGCAAGATGGGCCAGACATACCCTGGAGCCCTCCAGCAGTCCCTCCCCAGCCTGATCGTGCACCAGTGGGGTCCCTCAGCCTGGTCTGTGCCCTCTTGCCCTCAGGGGACATTGGAGAGCCAGTTTCAGCCCAATCCCACAAGCCATTCCCCTTGGAAGGGCGCCAGATACAGGGCTCATGGCGGGCAAGTGCTGCTGTGGCAGTGCGAGCCTCTCCTAATCAGGACTGATTGGACATGAGCCTGCAGCAGGCACAGTGGGGTCAGGATGAGCGGGAACAGCAGGTAGGAGCTGCAGGTGGAGTTGGACTCCGGGTTTTGGCCCAATTCCTGAAGGCCACCCAGAGGGAACCCACCTGTGCACGAATTCATGCACTGGGCCTCTAGTTTAAAGACAAAAGCATAAACAATAATTATAACTATGAAACTATGTTAATCCTATATAATAAAAGGCTAATATACAAATTGTCCCCTTGGGAGTTCGACCAACCGGGAATTGGATCACTTGCTATGATGTGTGCTGACCACCAGGGGGTGGTGCAGAATGAAGGAAGGCCCCGGCCAGCAGCCAGCAGCCGGGGGCGGGGGGAGGAAGGACCCTATCTGCCCTGATTGCAGGTCAGGCCTAGGGACCCTACCCTTGCATTGATTTCGTGCACTGGGCCTCTAGTAAAAAATAAAAAGATGTTATTTGTGACATGGGTGATATAAAGTAGAAGGGATGTAAAGAAAAGGTTTTGTATGTAATTTAAGCAATGCTGTTATCAGGTTATATAAAATGTTCTTTTTTTATAACCACAGAAACTCAAAGGAAAAAACTATTTTATTTTTAAATTCTTTATTGATGAAAGTATTGCATATGTTTCCCTTTTTCCCCATTAACCTCTCCCTGCCCACTCCCACCCCCCAGCACAAGCCCTCATCTCTCTACTGTCTGTGACCATTGGTTATGCTTATATGCATGCATACAAGTCATTTGGCTGATCTCTTACCCCACTTCTCAACCTCCCCTGCCCTCCCTTTGAGCTTTGACGGTCTGTCGAATAAAGAAAAAATACAAAAAATAAATAAAACACAAAAGAAGGCAGCAAGAGAGGAAAAGAGGGAGAAAATAACTAGAAGACATACTTAAAACAATAAAATGAAAATAGTGTATTCTTCTCCATTAGTAATTACTTTAAATGTAAATAATTAAACTCCCAATCTAAAGACTAAGTGACTGAATAGATATAAAACAAAACTCAACTATATGCTCATTACTAAACAGGATTATGAGACTAAAATGGATAATGATACACTAATTCATGAGATAAATGAGAAGAAATAAATTTCCAGAAGGATACAACTGACTATGACAGAATCATGAAGAAATAGAAAATCTGAATAGACCTAAAGCTAGAAAAGAGATTGAATTGGTAATCAAAACCTCCTAACAAATCAAAGCCCAAGATTGTATAACTTCACTATTGTATTTTACCAAATATTTAAAGAAGAAATAACATCAATCTTTCTCAAATTATTACAAAAAATTAAGAGGAGGGAATAATTCAAAACTCTTTTTTTATTTATGAGCCTAGCATTACCCTTGATACCAAAATTAGGCAAAAGATAATATACAAAAAGAAAAGTACATTCCTATATCCCTTAAGATAGATGCAAAAGCTTAACAAAATACTAATTAACCAAATTCAGCAATGCATTAAAAGGACAATACAAAATGACAAAGTGGGAATTCTTCCTGGAATGTAAGGATGATTTGACATATAAAAGTCACCAATGGAATACACAATATTAAAAAATGAAGGACAAAAAATGATATGTTCATCTCAACTGGTGCAGGACAAAATTTAACATCCTTTCATAGTAAAAAAAAATAAACAAAATAGAAACAGAAGAAATTTTATCAACATAACCAAAATTCATATATAAAAATCCCATAGCAAATCTTATACTCACTGGTTAAAAACTGAAATCTGACCCTCTAAATTGAGAAATTAAACCCAAGTGTCCATTGACATTTCCTTTATCCATTCATATATCACATGTCATATATATATGAAATATTGTTCAGCCTTAAAAAAGAAATCCCTGTCAAAGTGAAATAACCCAGTAACAAAAATAAGAAAACTGTATGATTACACTTATAAGAGGTACATAAATTATTCAAATGCATAGAAACAGAAAGTAGAAGAGTGGTTGCTAGGGCTTGGGCGGAGGGGGAAAGTAGAGTTGTTGTTCAATGCATAGTCTTTCAGTTTTGCAATATGATAAAGTTCTAAGGGGCTTTTGCACATCAATATTTATATAGTTAACAGTCTATACTGTACACCTAAAATTACTGATAGTAAATTTCATGTTATGTATTCTTTTTAATTTTTTAAATTTTATTTTATTGTTTAAAGTATTATAGATAGTAGTACATATGTCTCCTTTTTCCCCCCATTGACCTTCCCCGGGCTCCCCTACCCTCTGGCACATGCCCTCACCCTCCCCCCCCCAAGTGTCTTGTGTCCATTGGTTATGCTTATATGCATGCATAAAAATCCTTCGGTTGGTCTCTTACCTCCCCCCACGCAACACTCTCCAGCCTTTCCACTGTAATTTGACAGTCTGTTCAATGCTCCTCTGCCTCTGTATCTATCTTTTTTTCATCAGGTTATAATGTTCTTTATTGTCCATAAATGAGTGAGATCATGTTGTGTTTTTCTTTCACTTCCCAGCTTATTTCACTTAGCATAATGCTCTTCATTTCCATCCATGCTGCTGCAAATGGTAAGAATTCCTTCTTTTTTATAGCAGCATAGTATTCCATTGTGTAGATGTACCACAGTTTTCTAATCCACGCATCAGATGATGGGCATTTAGGCTGTTTCCAAATCTTGGCTATTGTAAATTGTGCTGCTATGAACATAGGGGTGCATATATCCTTTCTGATTGGTGTTTCTGTTTTCTTGGGATATATTCCTAAAAGTGGTATTACTGGGTCAAATGGCAGTTCCATTTTTAAATTTTTGAGGAAACACCATACTGTTTTTCAAAATGGCTGCACCAGTCTGCATTCCCACCAGCAGTGAAGAAGGGTTCCTTTTTCTCTGCATCCTCTCCAGCACTTATCATTTGTTGATTTGTTGATGATAGCCATTCTGACAGGTGTGAGGTGGTACCTCATTGTCATTTTGATTTGCATCTCTCGGATGATTAGTGACTTTGAGCATGTTTTCATCTGTCTCTTGGCTTTCTGGGTGTCCTCTTTCAAAAAGATTCTATTTAGGTCCTTTGCCCATTTTTTGATTGGATTGTTTATTTTCCTTTTGTTGAGTTGTCTGAGTTCCCTGTAAATGTTATAGATTAAACCCTTATCAAAGATAACATTAGCAAATATGTTCTCCCATGCAGTGGGCTTTCTTGTTGTTCCCTTGATGGTTTCTTTTGCTGTGCAGAAGTTTTCTATTTTGATGTAATCCCATTTGTTTATTTTCTCCTTAGTCTCTCTTGCCCTAGGATCTGTGTCGGTAAAGATATTGCAATGACATATGTCTGCAATTTTTCTGCCTATGGCGTCTTGTAGGATTTTTATGGTTTCCCATCTTACATTCAAGTCTTTTAGCCATTTTGAGTTTGTTTTTGTGTATGGTGTAAGCTGGTAATCTAGTTTCATTTTTTTCATGTATCTGACCAAATTTCCCGACACCATTTATTAAAGAGGTTGTTTTGACTCCATTGTATGCTCTGACCTCCTTTGTTGAATATTAATTGAGTATAATGGCTAGGGTCAATTTTGGGGTCCTCTATTCTGTTCCATTGGTTTATATGTCTGTTCTTGTTCCAGTACCAGGCAGTTTTGAGAACGTTGGCTTCGTAATATAGTTTGATGTCTGGTATTGTATTCCCTCCAACTTTGTTATTCTTTCTCAGGACAGCTGTGGCTATTTGGGGGGGTCTTTTTTTTTATTACAGATCTTTGAAATATGCCATTGGTATTTTAACAGGTATTTCAATAAATCTTTAGATTGCTTTAGGTAGTATGGACATTTTAATGATGTTGATTCTACCAATCCATGAACATGGTATGTTCTTCCATTTGTTTATGTCTTCCTCTATCACTTTTTTCAATGTCCTGTAATTTTACAAGTACAGGTCTTTTACGTCCTTGGTTAAGTTTATTCCTAGGTATATTATTTTTTTTTGTTTCAATGGTAAATGGGATTTTTTTTTTCATTTCTCTACCTGTGAGTTTATTATTGGTGCATAAAAAGGCCATAGATTTGTGGGTGTTAATTTTGTATCCTGCTACATTGCCAAATTCATTTATTAGGTCTAGTACTTTTTTGATGAAGTCTTTTGGGTTTTGCATGTATAATATCATGTCGTCTGCTAATAAGGACAGTTTTACTTCTTTTCTAATTTGGATGCCTTTTATTTTTTCTTCTTGTCTGATTGCTATGGCTAGTACTTCTAGTACTATGTCTAACAGGAGTGGTGGAAGTGGGCACCCTTGTCTTGTTCCTGTTCTTAGAGGAAATAGATTTAGTTTTTGCCCATTGAGTATGATGTTTGCTGTAGGTTTGTCATAAAGGGCTTTTATTATGTTGAGGTATGATCCCTCTATTCCCACTTTACTGAGGGCTTTTATCAAGAAAGGGTGTTGGATTTTGTCAAATGCTTTTTCTGCATCGATTGATATGATTATGTGATCTTTGTCTCTCAGTTTGTTTATGTGATGTATCACATTTATTGATTTGTGGATATTGAACCATCCTTACATCTCTGGAATAAATCCCACTTGGTCATGGTGTATGATCTTTCTAATGTATTGCTGAATCTGATTTGCTAGTGTTTTGTTGAGGATTTTAGCATCTATGTTCACCAAGGGCATTGGCCATTATTTCTCTTTTTTTGTGGTGCCTTTATCTGGTTTGGGGATTACGTTAATGCTGGCTTCATAGAAAGACCTTGGAAGTTAGCCTTCCTCTTGAATTTTTTGGAATAGTTTGAGGAGGATAGGTTTTAGTTCTTCTTTGAATGCTTGGTAGAACTCCCCTGTAAAGCCATCTGGACTAGGGTTTTTGTTTGCTGGAAGATTTTTGATCACTGTTTCAATTTCTTCAGTAGTTATCGACCTATTCAGGTTTTCTGACTCTTCTTGGTTGAGTTTTGGAAGCTTGTATTTTTCTAAGAATATGTCCATTTAATCTAAGAAGTCCATTGTGTTGGAATAGAGTTGTTCATAGTATTTTTTCATAATCGTTTGTATTTCTGTGGGATTGGTTGTTATATCACCTCTTTCATTTCTGATTTTGTTTATTTGGGTCCACTCTCTGCTTCTTAGTGATCCTGGATAGAGTTTCATCAATATTTTTCACCCTCTCAAGGAACCAGCTCTTTGTTTTGTTGCTCTTTTCCTATTTTTTTCTTTTTTATTTTTTTGGTATCTATGTTGTTTATCTCTGCTCTGATCTTTATTATTTCCTTCCTTCTGCTTACACCGGTCTTTTCTTGTTGCTCTCTTTCTAACTCTTTGAGTTGAAGGGTTAGATAATTTATTACCATTTTTTTGTTGTTGTTGTTTTTTGAGTCAAGCCTGTAGAGCTATGAACTTCCCTCTTAAGACTGTTTTCACTCTGTCCCATAGATTTTGGATTGCTGTGTTTTCATTGTTGTTTGTTGCCATGATGCTTTTTATTTCTTCTTTGATCTCTCTGGTAACCCAGTCATTATTTAATAGCATGCTATTTAACCTTCAGGTTTTTGAAATTTTGTTTTGTTTTTATTGTAGTTGATTTCTAGTTTTATGCCATTGTGGTCTGATATAGTGCTTGATATGATTTCTTTCTTCTTTAATTTGAAGAGACTTTGCCTATGACCCCATGTATAATCTATCTTTGAAAATGACCCATGTGCACTTGAGAAGAATGCATATTCTGTGGCTTTGAGGTGAAATGTTCTGAAGATGTCAATTAATTCTATCTGATCTAGTGCATCACTTAAGATTGATGTTTCTTTGCTGATTTTTTTGTTTAGAGGATTTGTCCAATGGTGATAATGGGGTGTTAAAGTCCCCTAATTTGACTGTATTGCTATCTATTTCTCTCTTGATAGCTTCCAAAAGTTTTTTTTTAATGTATCTTGGTGCTCCTGTATTGGGTGCATATATGTTTACCAGAGTTATATTTTCTTGTTGGATTGCTCCCTTTAGTATTATGAAGTGTCCTTCCTTATCTCTTGTTATGGCCTTCACTTTGATGTCTATTTTGTCTGATGTAAGTATTACTACTCCAGCTTTTTTTTCAATTCCATTCGCCTGAGAAAATCTTTTTCTATCCCTTCATTGTCAGTCTGTATGAGTCCTTTTTTCTGAGGTGGGTTTCCTGAAGACAGCAGCCATATGGGTCATGTTTTCTTATCCACTCAGCTACCCCATGTCTTTTGATTGGGGCATTTAATCCACTAACATTTAAAGTTATTATTGATAGGTACTTGTTTGTCGCCATTTTTTTTCTTTACGCTTGTGTTCCTTCTTCATTTCTTATTTTTTCTTTTTACAGCAGACCCTTTAGCATTTCTTGCATTGCTGGTTTGGTGGTAAATAACTCCCTTAGTCCTTTTTTGTCTGTGAAGCTCCTTATTTCACCCTCAATTTTGATTGATAGCCTTGCTGGGTACAGTATTCTTGCATTCAGACCCTTCCTTTGCATGGCTTTGTATATTTCATTCCATTACCTTCTTGCCTCGTGTGTTTCTGTTGAGAAATCAGTCACTAGTCTGATGGGGGATCCTTTGTAGGTAATTTTTTGTCTCTCTCTGGCTGCTTTTAAGATTCTTACTTTGTCGTTGGTGTTTTCCAATTTAATTATAATGTGCCTTGGTGTTGGTCTTTTGGGGTTCATTTTGTTTGGAACTCTGTGAGTTTCTTGGAATTGTGGGAGTTTTTGCTTCCCTATATTAGGGAAGTTTTCTGTCATTATTTCTGCAAATATGTTTTCTATTACTTGCTCAGTTTCCTCTGTTCTGGCACCCCTATTATGCAGATGCTGTTCATTTTGTTTTGTCCCAAAGTTCCATTAGGCTCTCCTCCTGTTTTTTAAGTTTTTTTTTTTCTAGAAGCTGCTTTTCTTGGGTATGTTTTCCTACCTTGTCTTCTAGCTCACTGATGTGGTCCTCTGCTTCTTCTAGTCTACTGTTGATGGTTTCTATTAAGTTCTTTATAGCAGCGATGTTATTTTTCATTTTTTCTTGGTTCTTCTTTTCCTCTTGGTTCTTACACATATTGTTGAATTTGTCTTCCAGTCTTTTCAGTGACCTTATGACCATTTCTCTGAATTCTTTCTTTGACATATTGCTTGCCTCCTTTTGGTTTACTTCCTTTTCTGGTCATGCCTCCTCTTCTTTCATTTGTAGGCTGTTTCTTTTTATCCCAATGATCTCTCTTCTCTGGGTTTCTGGTTATGTAGCTTTCTTTCTCCCTCTGGCTCTGCAGGCAATTCTCCAAAGGTCTCTTCCACACATCCTTTTTCCACTGGTGCTAAGCAGCTGGCACTCTGGTAAAATCCAAGGCTGCCTTTTTGCTCCCAGTGCAGGTATGAGCTTATTTTTAGAGAACCCTTCTGCCAGAAACCCTTTGGACCCCCTTCCATACTCACGGATCATGCTGGTTTCAACGGCTGTAGACTTTGTAGGGTGTGTTCCTCTCTCCAACCTGGATTGCAGACCTCACCTTTCCCTAGGGAAAATCTGACCTTTTCGTGAGGAGGAGCAAAGCTTGTCTGAGTCCACATATTAGCACTGCTTGAGATTCGGTGTTCCTGGGTTCGTAACTGGTCCCTGGGTGCTATGGTTGCAGGTTCCCTGGATGTATATGCTTCCAATAACAGCCACTCTCCTCTTTAAGATGGCTTTGCCTCCGTGGCAGAGCTGGCTGCTCGGGGAGGGGGTGGGGATCAGTAGCAGTGGAGGCTGCCCGGTTAGGGAAGCCCGATCCGGCAATCTTCAACAGTCCCCTGGAGTATAGCTATTGCTCACCCAAAAATTTACTCTCCCTATGTCCACACTCTCTCCTTTCATCTTCTCACTCACACACTACCTTGCAGTCTGCCTTCCCGTCGGCAGCTATCTTCTTCCTCATGTTATGTATTCTTTACCAAAATAAAAAAAGTACCTATGAAAATGAAAAAACACTCATGACATATTTTGTGTACAAAATTTTTAACATAGAAGTTGCAAAGAATTTATTACTTTTAAATTGTGAATGTAATTTTATCTTTTAAAAAACTGTTTTCTGACCTAGGTTTTGGTTCTACTTAATGAAATTTTAAGGAGACATGGATTTAGATTTTTGTTGTGGAATAAACCATATTTTGTAAATCTGTATACATCAAATCACTTTTCTGTTTTGTTTTGTTTTTTTGGTTTTATTGCCTCACATGAAGCTGAGGTAACATATTTGCCTTAAAACTTGGAGTATGGAGGGATGCTCTGTCTTAAAATATAAACATACAAGATTTTTAACTAAAAGGCAATTTAATGGGGGTTTTCTACAGATGTGGACTTGTGATTTATGAGAAGCAACTCTGTAGATAGTAGCAATCTTTATTTAAAGTTGGTTAATAATTTTTTGGAGCAATGCTGGGGAGACTAGTTATTTCACAGAACTGTTTCAAATATATTATCCAGAGAAGAAAATGTTAACACTCTTCTTCTTATTTTGTTTTTCATGGTTGAAATTATTTTTTTTTGAGATATGTTATCATGTTTTTTTTCTCTTTAAACAAATATAAAGAGAAGAAATCAAATTAAAAAAAAAACAACAACTCCAAATCCAGCGTGATTCATGGAGCAAGTCCCCTTTGACATGGGCCGCAGGTAATAATAATGACATTCTTAGTTTCTTTTTCTTGTCTATGATTTATTTTTTTTCAGGAAAGGTAGAGTGCTGGAGAAACTCAGAAGAGGAAGTAGAAAATGGAGAAATGGAATGTGAATGACTGAAATAGATTTGACTTGACATTATTCTAGGCCTGTCCTTATCACATTTAATCAAGTACTGCAATCTATAAAAAAACAAGAATTTTAGTACTGGTTCTGTCATGAAGTACTATGACAGGGTATTCCTTCTGAGCTGAATGTCATGATTTTATATTCTGACTAGTGGTCCGGTGCACAAAATTTGTGCATGGGGGGTTCTCTCAGCCCACCCTGCGCCCTCTCCAATCAGGGACTCCTAGAGGGATGTCTAACTGCCAGTTTAGGCCAATCCCACAGGGCCTAAAACAGCAGTTGGAAATCCCTCTTGCAATCTGGGACTGCTGGATCCTAACTGCTCACCTGCCTGCCTTATTGCCACTAACTGCCTCTGCCTGCCTGCCTCATTGCCCCTAATCCCTTTGCCTGCCTGCCTTATCACCCCTAACCTCTCTACCTGCCTGCCTGATTTCCCCTAACTGCCTCTGCCTGCCTGCCTGATTTCCCCTAACTGCCTTCCTTGCCAGCCTGATCTCACCTCCAACTGACCTCCCCTGCCAGCCTGATCTTGCCCCCAATGGCCCTCCCTTACTGGCCTGATCTCACCCCCAATGACCCTTCCCTGCTGGCCTGATCTCGCCCCCAACTGCCCTCCCCTGCTGGCCTGGTTGCCCCAACTGCCTTCCCCCGCTGCCTGATCTTGCCCCCAATGTCCCTCCCCTCCAGCCTAATCTCACCCCCAACTGTGCTCTCTGCATCAGCCCCCACCACCATGGCTTTGTCTGTAATCAAGTTGGATGTCTGGAAGATGGCTGGTTGACCCAGTCTAATTAGCATACTACCCTTTTATTAGTATAGATAGATTATATAGGATAGGATTGCTTAAATGGGGGGGAAAGCCTTTTTCAGCAGGAGGAGATGCTCTTGGCAGACAAAAATACATAATCCCTATATCTGGACTGATAGCCAGCCATATATACTAAACTGCCTAACTGGTTATTAAAAAATTGAAGCGCTTTCTTACACCTTACACCAAACAGCTGTTGCCCTTAAAACTGCTCCTCAGCCCCCACCTTAGTTTCTGTCTTTGCAGTTCACCCAGATTAGGTTCTGATTGGTCGGTTTCTATGCCAGTCAGCATCAAAAGCTCCGCCTCCTAAGCAGTGATTAACTCCTCTCACTTCACCCAGATTTGGTTTTGATTGGTTGGTTTCTATGCCAGTCAGCATCTCTGGGTCTATCTTTAGGACTGATCAGAGAGGCAGTTGTGGGGGAGCAGGCCTGTAGGGGATGGCAGTTTGGGGTGATTGGGTCAGCAGGGGAGGGCAGTTAGGAGCAACTGGGCCAGCAGGGGAGGGCAGTTGGGGGCAATTGGGATGTCAGGGGAACAGTTAGGCATCGATCAGACTGGAAGAGGAGTGGTTAGGGGGTGATCAGGCTAGGGACAATCAGGCAGGCAGGCAGGTGAGCGGTTGGATGCCAGCAGCCCCGGTTGGGAGTCCACAGGGATTGGGCCTAAACTGGCAGTTGGACATCCCCCAAGGTGTCTCAGATTGCAGAGGGTGCAGGCTGGGCTGAGGGACACCTCCCCCCCAGTGCACAAATTTTGTGCACTGAGCATTTAGTAGTACAATAAACAGATTTGTGTGTGTAGTGGTCACATAATTATCAAGACTGCAGGGAGCAGAGCAATCAGCAACAAGAATTCCAGAGTTGGGGGTGGGGGGGAAGGGACAGGAAAAAGCCATAGGTCAAAGCCACAAAGTGGAAGAAGGAATTGGGACCTACAAAAAAAAGCTTTAACACCTGATGGCCTGTTCTGTTTTTTTTATTTTTTTTTTAATTTTTAATTTTTTATTTTCCAAACTAGTTGTGTCATAGGCGATTTTGAATCCCAGGCATTTTTCAAAGTACGTTCTAATTTTTGTTTAATATTTTTAAAATCCATTCCAAGGAAATACCGTGACTAAATCAAAAATGTTTAATTTATTATTGGCTATGGGGTAAAAAATAAGGTTCAAGGAAGGAAAAATGGGCATTTTACTAGCCCAAATATTACCTTTTTGAAAGTTAGAAAAAAATGCTCCTTCCACATAGACTAGTAGGCAGAGAGTATTAGGGTTTTCCAAAGAAAAAGGACTAATAGAACGTTTATATGTAGACACATAAAGAGGTTTACTTTAAGGAACTAACTTAAATGATTATAGAGGCCTGATGAATTCAAAATTTGATGTGACAAGCTGGTGGGCTAGAAACTCAGGGAAGGGTTGCAGTTCTGCTGGCAGAATTTCTTCCTTGGGAGTTCTCAGTCTTTGTTCTACTAAAGTCTCAACTAATTGGATGATGCGCCACATTATGAAGGGTAATCTGCCTTACTCAAAGTCTGTCAATTTAAATGTTAATTTTAACCAAGAAAACACCTTCACTAAAACATCCAGTATAATGTTTGACCAAATGTCTTGGCATCATGACTCAGCCAACTTGAATGCATAAAATGAACCATCACACAGAAGATAGGCTGGATTGCAGCTTGCCTTCACCCCATCCTTCAGTTGCCCATGTGTAGAGCTAAACAGCACAACTATACACAGTGTGCTGGTTTTTAGTACCACCATTTCAGGCCATATGCCAGTAACTGCAGGGACCACAGCCAAATCATTTGATAACTAAGACTTATCAGTGGCCAGGAGGCTTTGCGACTGGCCATGACCAGCTACCCTTCGAGAGAGGAGGAGCAGAATAGAGTATGGTTGGTCACAGGGTGCCGATAATGATGGATTTTAATTCTGGCTCTGCCACCAACTTGTTGTAGGAAGCTGGGTAAATCACTTTACTTTTCTGGGTCTGGGTTTTTTTGCTTGAAACCACAAATTTATTATTTGAAAAGACCCTTCCATCTCTGACATGATGCATCAAATATGTTGAGCTTGACATAATCAATTTTGGTCCTTAACTGACATCAGCAATAACTAGGACAAAATTCTTTTTATTGAAATTAAATCGAAATCAAAGCTTACTTTATTTTTTAAAAAAATTTTTAATAAATTTATTGTAGTGACATTAGTTAATAAAAATTTTATGTGTTACAGATGTACAATCCCATATAATAAAGAGGTAATATGCAAATTGACCATCACACCCTCACACAAGATGTCTGCCCCTTTGTGGTCTCAAGATGGCCAGCAGGGGAGGGCAGTTGTGGGCAATCACTCCAGCAGGGGAGAGCAGTTGGGGATGACCAGGCCTGCAGGGGAGGGCAATTAGGGGCGACCAGGCTGGCAGTGGAGGGTAGTTGGGGGGAATCAGGCCTGTAGGGGAGGGCAGTTGGGGGTTACCAGTCCAGCAGGGGAGGGAAGTTGGGGGTGAATGGGCCAGCAGGGGAGGGCAGTGGGGGTGACCAGGCCTGCAGGGGAGGGCAGTTGGAGGTGAATGGGCCAGAAGGAGAGGGCAGTTGGGCGCAATCACACCAGCAGGGGAGGGCAGTGGGGGCAATTGGGCTGGCAGGGGAGCAGTTAGGCATCGATAAGGCTGGCAGGGGAGTAGTTAGGGGGTGATCGGGCTGGCAGGCAGAAGGGTTCGGGGCAATCAGGCAGTCAGGCAGGTGAGCGGTTGGGAGCCAGCAGTCCCGATTGTGAGAGGGATGTCCCTGTAGGATCAGGCCTAAATTGGTAGTTGGACATCCACTGAGGGGTCCTAGATTGGAGAGGGTGCAGGCTGGGCTGAGGAACACTGCCCCCCCAGTGCATAAATTTTGTGCACCGGGCCTCTAGTTCTATAATAAATCAACTGTATATTGTATTGTGTGTTCACCACCAAAAGTCAAGTCTCCTTTCATCACCCTCCTCTACCTCCCCTAAACCCCTTTTCCCTCTGGTAATCATACTGCTGTCTGGGTCCATGAGTATTTTCTTCTTTGTTTAATCCTTTCACCTTTTTCACCCAGCTCCCCAACCATCCTCCCTCTGAAAGTTGTAAATCTGTTTTCTGTATCTATTAATCTGTTTCTATTTTGTCTATAAGTTTATTTTGTTCATTAAATTCCACATATGAGTGAAATCATATGGTACTTATCTCTCTCTCACTGGCTTATTTCACTTAGCATAATGCTCTCCAGGTCGACTTGATGCTCTTCTTCACTTAAGAACTTGTTCAATGAGACTATCAGCAATTAATAACAAAAGCTTGGGATAAATGTGAAGAAAAAATATCAAAAAGTAATTTTATTGTATTTAAAACATTTTAATGAGGACCTTCTTCTACCTGTGATAAAGCGCAATACCTCCTTTCCTAGTTAGATCAGTGTTAATTATGATTTAAGGTTTAGCTCATAAAATTTAAAGTAGTTATGACATAATACATTGAATTTTAATATGCAATCTATTTGAAGTACTTCAGAACATAAATAATAATCAGGAAGATGTTATTTTCTTTTTCCTCATATGTAGTTCTCATATGGAAACCTTGCATACTGGATTCTCTTTCTTTTTTTTTTTTAAATATATTTTATTGATTTTTCACAGAGAGGAAGGGAGAGAGATAGAGTTAGAAACATCGATGAGAGAGAAACATGGATCAGCTGCCTCCTGCACATCTCCTACTGGGGATATGCCTGCAACCAACAAACATGCCCTTGACCGGAATCCAACCTGGGACCTTTCAGTCCGCAGGCCGACGCTCTATCCACTGAGCCAAACCGGTTTTGGCTCTTTCTTTTTTTTTAAATTAAATCTTTATTGTTCAGATTATTACAGTTGTTCCTCTTTTTCCCCCCTGTAGCTCCCCTCCACCCGGTTCCCACCGCATCCTCTGCCCTTACCCCCCCCCCCGTCCTCATTCATAAGTGTACCATTTTTGTCCAGTCTCTTCCCACACCCTCCACACCCCTTTCCCTGCCAAGAATAGTCAGTCCACTCCCTTTCTATGCCCCTGATTCTATTATATTCACCAGTATATTCTGTTCATCAAATTATTTATTCACTTGATTTTTAGATTCACTTGTTGATAGATGTGTATTTGTTGTTCATAATTTGTATCTTTGCCTTTTTCTTCTTCTTCCTCTTCTTAAAGGATACCTTTCAGCATTTCATATACTGCTGGTTTGGTGGTGATGAACTCCTTTACCTTTTCTTATCTGCGAAGCTCTTTTAAAAAAATATATATATTATTGAATTTTATTTTTTTTTTACAGAGAGGAAGGGAGAGGTCTAGAGAGTTAAAAACATCGATGAGAGAGAAACATCGATCAGCTGCCTCCTGCACACTCCCTACTGGGGATGTGCCTGCAACCAAGGTACATGCCCTTGACCAGAATCGAACCTGGGACCCTTGAGTTCACAGGGTGATGCTCTATTCACTGAGCCAAACTTATTAGGGCTTATCTGTGAAGCTCTTTATCTGACCTTCAATTCTGAATGATAGCTTTGCTGGGTAAAGTAATCTTGGTTGTAGATTCTTGCTATTCATCACTGTGAATATTTCTTGCCACTCCCTTCTGACCTGCATAGTTTCTGTTGAGAAATCAGCTGACAGTCATATGGGTACTCCTTTGTAGGTAACTAACTGTTTTTCTCTTGCTGCTTTTAAGATTCTCTCTTTGTCTTTTGCTCTTGGTATTTTAATTATGATGTGTCTTGATGTGGTCCTCTTTGGAATCCTTTTGTTTGGGGTTCTCTGCGTGTCCTAAACTTGTAAGTCTATTTCTTTCACCAGATAGGGGAAGTTTTCTGTCATTATTTCTTCAAATAGGTTTTCAATATCTTGCTCTCTCTCTCTTCTTCTAGCACCCCCATAATTTGGATGTTGGTATGCTTGAAATTGTCCCAGAGGCTCCTTAGACTATCTTCATATTTTTGTATTTTTTTTTCTTTTTGTTTTTCCAGTTGGTGGTTTTTGGCTTCTTTGTATTTCAAATCTTTGACTTGATTCTTGCGATCCTCTAGTCTGCTGTTGGAACTCTGTATAATATTCTTTATTTCAGTCAGTGTATGCTTAATTTCTACTTGGTCCTTTTTCATAACCTCGGGGGTCTCACTAGATTTCTTGAGGGTTTCACTAAATTTATCGGAGGTTCCAAAAAATTCTTGAAAAACCTTATAAGTGTGGTTTTGAACTCTATATCCAATAGTTTGCTTTCCTCCATTTCTGTCATTTGTGACCTGTTTATTTGTTTCCACATTTTTTATGCTTCCCTGTGTTGATAGAGTGGCTTTCTGTGCTAGGTGTCTTGTAGGGCCCAGTGGCTCAGCCTCCCCAATTACCTGAGGTGGACTCTCTTGGTGCACCCCTTTGTGGGCTCTGTGCACAGTCTTGTTGTAGTTAAGCCTTGATTGTTGTAGGTATCACTGGGAGGAATTGACCTCCAGGCCAATTGGCTGTGAGAATCAGCTGTGTCTGCTGTGGGAGAACTTCTGTGCTGGAGACACCTCTCTGGGGCAAGACTTGCTTCAATGGGGCTTTGGTGCTCACTGAGTCTGCCCCCTGAGTGTGTTCCTTATGGATCTGAGGAGTTGTAATCTGGATGGTCCCACTCTGACCACTGGGTACACTGGCTCTTGGATCTCTAAGGAGGTGTTAATTTAGCCTCTGTCTGAGGCTACCCAGCAGGAGCTATGGAGAGATCTTCAGATTCCTCTTCTTTGTTTGGGGTTTAGAGGTGCCCAGCTGTGAAGCACTGGAAGCTGCTGTGGGGCCTTGGGCCTTCTTTTGGAAGTTCTGTGTCCCTCTGACCCAGCTGCAGTTTGTTACGTAATTTTCAGATTTCAAAGGGCCAGGCCTTTCATATGCAAAAGCCTCTGCCCACAGCTTGGGTGGGGCGGGGTCTCAGGGGATCAACAGGGTGGAGCAAGCAGCTATGGCTGCTCCTCAATCCTACCCTAAGAGGCCCCGCATCTCAGTGTCCTGAGGTAATCACTGCAAGTACCTCTAATAGAAAGCCGCCCTCAAGTTCCGACAGATGCCAGACAGTCCAGTTTCTCCCCTTATGAGTCTGGGTCCCCAGAGACTCACCCGGAACTGGAGTTCAGAGCAGTGGGGAGCTTGAGACTCCCTCCCAATTCAAAAAGACAATCATGTCCTCAGTTGCCAGTCCTTTCCACCTGCGCCTCCGTACCTCTGCACTTTACTTCCGCACCTCCTCTGAGTCTCAGTGTGCTTTTCTCTTTCTTTCTAGTTGTAGAATTTCCACTCAGCCAGCCTTCCTGTGGTTCTGGATGATGTCCGTTTTGTCTTTTAGTTGTATTTTTGAAGTTGTTTTGCGAGGCAGCAATTTCCGGTGTTTACCTATGCTGCCATCTTGGTTTCTCTCCCTGTCTCTCTCTTTTTTTTTTAAACATTTTTATTTGTTTAACTAGTGGCCCAGTGCACAAAATTAATGCATGAGGGGAGTTTCTCAGTCTGGCCTGCACCCTCTCCAATCTGGGACATTCCTCTCACAATCCGGGACTGCTGGCTCCAAACTGCTCGCATGCATGACTGCCTGATCTCCCCTAACCGCCTCTGCTTGCCAGCCTGATCGCCCCTAACTGCCCTCCCCTGAATGCCTGATCACCCCTAACTACCTCCGCCTCGCCCCCGCCACTGTGGCTTTGTGCGGAAGGATGTTTGGAAGATGTCCAGTTTAATTAGCATATTACCCTTTTATTAGTATAGATAGTATTTTATTTATATGTAGCAAATTATAGCTTGGAAAGATATTATGATATCCAAATGAAGCTCAGAAAATAATTTTAATAACATTTGGCTGATTGACTATAATCTTTTTCTTAAAACTGCAATCATAAATACATATATATGTCCACATCTACTGTACATTTAGTGTATCAACTATGTAATTGAATTCTCTTTTGTCCACTGATACTTCTTGATGGATCCTTTTACATTTTCTACTCAACTTATTTAAAATGCTTTATGGAAAACCACTATTCATATGCCTGATATTCAACTTAGACAAACATCTATTTAGTTAAACAAAACAAGTATACCTTTTTATGCAACCTCATCAGAGTATGTTTTGTCATGCTATATACACAATGTGAATAATTGTGTGGAAAATATTTCACAAACATATACAAATGTTAATATTAACATGTGTTCTGTACCTTTTTGCCCTGGGCTTGGGAAGCTGATATGCTGATTTTTGTAGGGTTGCCAATACTCAGAGCATTTTGGAACTTCATTCATGGGATCGACCTTAGAGCTAGTTTATGAGCCACACAAATAAATTAGTTTTATTACTTTATTGTCACACCTCATATATTTTCATTCTCACATTCCTCACAGTTGGGTATCTTCCCCATCTCAGGCAGATTTTGCATTTTCCCCATTTCATACTGTTCTTGCAGATATATATCTGAAAGGACAAATGTTTGCTGTAGATATATATTCATAGCTATATGCAAGTAGATGAAATATGGTGCAAATTCAAATAGAACATACGGTACATTACCTAGCAGAGTACTCTATTATACAAAATAGCTTCTCTAATTGAGGTGGACAGAAAATACCATTTTTCTAAGTTTAAAGCCCACTGAAGAATTTGTATGTTAAAATTGTTTTAAAATGTTGGCTTGGATGTTTACTCTTGACAAGATCTTATTTTCTCTAAAACACGAAGCAAACAACAACAACAACAAAAACACCCCAAAGCATCCAAAACTTATTGTTGATTCAAAATATCAGAGGGAAATGTAGCTTTGAATATAAGTATTGTTGTTAAAGTGTAGAAATAAAATTTTTAATTGCATGATTAAGGAAGGATGAAGAAATAACGGGTATGTTTGCAGAGGTGTGAGAATGTGAGATAGCCTATAATAATGAAAGTTTTCTTATTCTAATTTTGATTTTCTGGCAGTCTTTTTAAAAAAAAAACCTCCTAATTGCTTTATAAAAAACAAAAATCATCAGGAGGGGGAAATGATGTTTTAGTTTACACATACCCAGGCTGTGCATTTCCTTGTCTTTGGTTCATTGAGGCAATATCACAGCATGGCTTCTGGAAAAAATAAGCAAAAAATAACACAAAACACACTAAACTAGGATAGGTCAGTTAAAATACTTATTAACAAGCTATTACAGCTCAGCAGTACTTTTGTGTGTCAATTTGTGTACAGTTTTCAGTAAAGAGTTTAGCATGTTGGGCCTATTCTTTCTCCAGGTGTTGATTATTGAAAATGCCTGTGGAGAAGAATCAGAAGCAACCAAACAAATTATAAAGTTTTCATGTTATAAACGAATACATTTCCTCATTGAAATGAGTCCTAATTCTATAATTAGTTAAAAGAAAAAAGATCTTGGTATAAATGTACCAAACCATAATAAGGTGATGACCCTAAAAATGGTGTGCCAAAGTAGGACCCATTGGGAAACTCAACAAAGACTAAGCCTTTTTAATAATTCAATCTTATAATGAGCCTGGGTGAGAAAACTGCTGTCTGGAAGTAGGCTGTTCACTCATGTTGAATGAATTAACAGTTCCTGGGCACCAGGATACTGTTAGTTGCATTGAAACAATTCATTTACTATGGGCATCCTGGTGCCCTTGCACAACCTTCATCTCTATAGGATCAGTTGTAATAAAATTATATGTTGCCTAGAAGCCAGATCTTGCAAATTTTAGTCAGTAGCCAAGTTAAGTGGTAGGGACTTATGGCAGTTAAATAAACTGGGCTGCTTCTCCAGCCATAGCAGAAATTTTATCTTCAGTCTCTGCAAAACAAAACAAAACAAAACAAAACAAAACAAAGCAAACAAACAAAAAAATCAGAGCAAGCAAATCATCCCTGATAACAAGCCAACTAACTCTTCTTTTTAATGTGATTTTTGCAAGTTCTCTTCTTGTTCATTGTGGGGAAGGGAAAGGGGAAGGGGAAGGGGGAAGAAAAGCAAACCAAAGATTTCCTTCATTCCTTCAAGCAAAGAACCAGGGAGAAAGTTGAAACCTGATAAAGGCAACCCTTATGCATTTTATTTCTTACTATTGGCTTCTTTTAAAAAAAATGTAACCAGATTAACAACTTGGTGAAAAATGAAGCAGCAAAGTTTCATAAAAATAAGGATCATAGTTTTAAAACAAATCATGTTTCCACTGTCAACTTACAAAATTTAGAATCTAAACATATGTAATTTTTACCCAACAATTAGGTATCCCCCAAAAGTCAGGATGCTCTGTTAAATCTGGGAACATTATACTAGCATTATTTGGCTTTCTAATCCTAGATGCCTTTGTCCATTTAATTTCATGGTTATATATGTGAACTTTTATGAATATAGAGCTTATATATCAAACTAAAGCAGTATCCAGATTTATCTCATCATTAAATGATTCATCTTTAAACAAGGAGAACATTCATTGGTTCTGCTAATTTTTGAAATATAGTAGAAGCCAAACTATTATAAAATTATGTTGGCTGAAATACAAAATTAACACATTGGGTTCTTTAAGCTAGGATGAGTTAGGAATAATCATCTTGATTTTCTGCTCACCACTAGTCATATTAATTTCTGCCATCAACTAATATGATTCAATTCAAAGAGGATAAATATTTTTTTCTAACTTGCAACATTCTTACTGTTCAGCAACAAAAAATTTGTCAATCTAAACTGGGTTTTCCTAATGTAAAATTGAAACTACATATGTAGTCCTGGCCAATGTGGCTCAGTTGGTTGAGCATCGTCCTATGTACCAAAAGGTTACTGAGTTGATTCCTGGTCAGGCCATATGCTAGGAGTATGGGTTCAATTCCCAGTGTGGGCCATGCAGGAGGCAGACAAATGCTTCTCTTGCTCTCTCCTTTTTCTTTCCTTTCTCTCTAAAAAATCAATAAAAATGTATTTTTTAAAAACCCAAAGTACAACAAAATGTATTCTTACATTTCCTTTTATTCCTAGGCAAGGAAAGTGTGGTGCTAATCATGTGATTTTTACTTTGTGTGTGTGTGTTTTTTTTTTATTTTTATTTTTATTTTTTTGTTTGTTTTGTTTTGTTGATAAATGGCTAGGGTCCTTATTTCCAAGGAAAATTTCGACCCTCACATTCATATCACTTTAGAATCTAAAACCAGTGCCAAATCATCTGGCCTGTAAAGTTAAAAAAATTCAGTCACTTCAGATGTTTGTCAAATTTGAATAAATTGACCAAAGATTTGGTCTTATGTTTGAAAATTATTTTAATAAGTTACTTTTGCAACATTTCAATCTGGCATTTAAAAAGTTATACTCAAAGTAAAAAATGTGTATTATTCAATTAATGTTCATTTGGAAAAGAATATGTTCAAAACAGGTATCTGGAAGACCCCAACATGTGCTGATATTCAGTAAAAAGTTGCTCTGAGAGGCTCGGTGAAGTGCTCTTGGAGACTGGATGTGAAAGATTGAGTTTCTGGAACTAAATTATTTGGGACTCCTGGAGTCTAGCTATTACCCTGCAGTAGATACAGAGAAAAAAATTTCCTACTTAAATGTTCTCAAAATGATGTCCCTAGATTATTTAATTTAGCTTGTTATATCTACTTTTGACACTAAAATAAATGTAGACTTCCACTATTGATGTTTATCAAAATGTAAATGGACAGCATTTGGAGTTGTAACTGGGGATAACAAAAATTGTATTTAAAAATCCATCTTGGAAAATTAATATGGAGGTAATTTACTTGTTAAGTTTTAAAAATAGTAGTTTATCATTTCAGAATCAACACCAAAACAGATGCTTCCTACTCGTAAAATAACCATGCAGTGAAAGGGTAATGCATGCATTAGTCACAAACTGAGTCCGTAGCCAAAACAGTATGATGAGAAGGAATTCTCAGTATGGTGTGATGTGAGATCGAAGCCATTAGCCATATGGTGCAGTGTGAAGAGGGCCTCTGTGACTAAATAGCAGTTGTATGTTTTATGGTTTATTAAATAATTATACAATTCTAAGCAATGTTTTTCTAATTATTGGCTGTTTTAAAATATTTTTGTTAATCTAGCTTCACTTGCCAGGTTAAAGGATATGGGGGTTCCATTAGGTCTCCATGCTTCATATTTGCTTTGTGTATAGAATGGAAATTAGTGCTGTATTGAAGATTTAGGGCACATTTCTTGTATTATACTGTGTATCATCAAGGTATACTACAGGACATTTAGAAATATAGGGGAAACTTGCTTTTACAGTTGCCTTCCCACCTGCCACCTGTCGGTGCAGACACTGCATGTGGGATAGAGAAAGTGCTATTTTAATGTAATTTCTACAGAATGAGACAGGGAAGCATTAAGACATCCAAATTAAAAGCAAAACATACAATAAAATATCTGGATATTTTGCTATGTGATGCTGTGTCAGTACCTATTTGGATACTTAAGAAAAAATTGCAGACATTATCCTAACTTGTTTCTATTTATAATTTTTCCTCTAAGTATATTTGTATTGCATTCATTTGTTTACTTCCAAATTATATGGCTTTGTCAGTTGAATTACACTTTATTAAACAATCAGAATATTCTGGCCCCCACTAGACAATTACTTTGATATAGTATGCTGGTTCTGCAAGGTGGGTTCATTGGAGGACTGGCTGCAATATCATGATTAAAGCAGCGAAAAGGCTGTGATTGTGCTATGCCCAAAATGAGACCACAGGACAGCTGCATCTGCCACTTAGAGATAGGTTGTGCCTCAATGAAATGCACACATTTGCTTGCATAAGCCCAGTATTGGCCAAAGGAGTTATAGAATCTTTTACAAATGGGTGTGTACTTTTGCACACAATGGTGTTGAAGACATCTTAGACTTTTGAAAATCTAATTTAGAGTTTGTAAATAATAGTTGGATGAAACCTGAAAAGTGAAGCTAACCCAGGTACAATATTGACATTGCAAATAATAGCCAAGGATCTTAATGCAAAGTTACTTCAACATTTCTCTGCCTCTGTACTTAGAGGCTAAAATAGCATTATTATATTCTGAATATCTTTTATAAAATATTTTATTGTTTTTGATAGGCTATCATTTATACATATTCATTATGCTAAGGTCTCTATCATATTCAAAGAAGAAAAATAAAAAGAAATAAATAGTAATTATTAGGGCTATTTGTCAATATTTCAGTCCCCTCCCGTCAGACACATAGTATTTCCTCACATCCTTGCTGTTGATCATGGCCATGAAACCTCTGTATCCAATGAAACTTGGGGCAGAAGTCTTCACTAATGGACATGCAATTCACCATGGCATCTTTCTTCTAACACAGTGACCAGGGACATTCCAGATGGAAGAAGCTCCTTCAGCCTCAAGCTGATGGGAAGAGGCTCTGGAGGACATTTCAGCCCTCTATGGATGTGCAACACAAGTGATAAATCCATGATGCGTTAAACCACCAAGATATTTACGGTCATTTGTTTTTTGTTGCTAACAAAACTAGATCATAATAGCTGTGATTTCACAGATATTAGTGCATAGGACAAGGCTAACTGTAAACATAATATTTAAAGTCATTTTAATAAATTATATTAGGCAAATCAGAATATTCAGCGCCTCCTGCCCCATTTGTGAGGCTGGTGTGTTATGATGGTTACCAATGACCTCCTGAGTTCACTGAGTCCCTGGGTGCATTTTAGACAATGATCATTCTCTTTTCCCATGCTTCTGCTCTTGAGCAGTACGCTGGGTAAACCCAAGTGACTCAAACAAATATTCTTGTTATCTGGTGGAATAAAGTTTGGAAAGCACTGATATATATAGAATCCATGGTATGGCAAAAATCAGGCAGATGATGTTGGTGAAAAATGAAAGTTTGGAAATACTGATTAAACATAATATTTGAAGAGAAAGCAATTGATCAAATTTATCAAACAATTGCTAGTTCCCCCTTTACTTGGCTTATGTACACATTTGCTAATCCATGCATGCATCCGGGCAGCCAACCAATCGAAAGTTATTTTTTAAAAGTCTGTTTTAATGATTTTAGAGAGAAAGGAAGGGAGAGGATAGAGAGATAGAAACATCAACAAGAGGGAGAAACATCGATCAGGTGCCTCCTGCAAGCCTCCTACTGGGGATTGAACCCTCAACCCAGGCATGTGCCCTAACCCGACTGGGAATCGATCCTGTGACCTCATGTTTCATGGTTCACTGGACCACACTGGGTTCAAAATTTTTTGAATGCCTACTGAATGTTACTTGGACTGTCTCTTTATCCCTCCAATAACCAATATTTTGATGGGAAAGAAAAATAATTAATTGCAATAAAAATTTAATAAATGAATTACAAATAAATATGTTCCAAACAGTCCTTGGTGTTTAATTTATTTAATCTTCAGAAGAACTGTGTGGTAGATAATATTACTTTCAGTATATATCAATAAAGATAGGGTTCTCAGAGAACTTCAATAATTTCTTTTATGTCCTCGTACTAAAACGTATTTAAAAGAGTATTTAAGTGAGAAAAACATGTGCACATGTATAAAGACTACCTTTGTTTATGCCATTATTAAAGGTTTCCTGCCACAGTGGTGTGTCCTATGCTTATCATAAGGCTGTATGCATAATGTTAGAATTCCATCCATTGTTAGGATTCCCTGAGTTGAGATCATATTTAGATTCTCTCCCAAAAAGTAAATAGTAAATTTTCCCACCTTGGGATGTACACAAATTCTCTCTCTCTCTCTCTCTCTCTCTCTCTCAACACACACACTTGCACATATGTACATACGTACATACACACATATATAACAGTTTGGAGGGAACCAAACTATTCTGAAGCAGTATTTTGTCTTTGTTTATATGTCCTTGAGTTCAGTAAAGGAGACTGCAGTATGTGTTGGTAATTCAAAGGAGTGTAGCCTTTTGTGAAATGTTTTGTTTTTCAATAAAAAATTTAGATATTGTTATGAACTTAAATTTATTTTTAAAAAGTCATGTTCAGTTGTCTAGATGGATAACAAATGGCTTATGATGCTACAGTTTTTGAGACAGTCATTTTGCTTCAGAGAATCCTTGATCTAGTCCTGCTTGGCAATGACTTTCTTCTGCCTTGTGTCATGAATATTCATCCTTCATTCTTCATTTTTGAATGAGAGAAAGGCTTGCTCCAGATCACATATAAGATTTCTGTGGCTCTAATGCAGTATGATTGTGTTAGTTTTTGGAACTAGTGGGGCTGTTAAGTAGTCTGATGCTCATCATGTTTTAGGGGCATATGCATGGAAATGGAAATTTTAAAATTAACTTCAAGATCACATAGCCAATGACAGAGGCAGAATTCTGTCTGTGTCTCTTTTCAGAGGGTTCTTTTGTAATGCATTGGGCAGCCTCTCCTTGGTCAAAGTATTTGGAAAACACTTGGGCTTACTTCTCAGTTTCTGATATATATTTTAAATGATTTGAATTAGTACATCTGGTATAAATATAACACTGAATATTTGTATTTATTACCAGATTATTTGTAGTACTTGATTCCACACTTTTTTCTCAGTCTGGTATTTCTGCTTCTCTCTATGTGTGTATGTGTGTACATACAAATGCTGAATGTTAGAAAAATACGAATAACAAATGGCTTGTGATTTCCTCTCCCACTGTAAAGAAACAGAAATATCTTAAAATAGCATAGCAACACAGCTAACTATTTATTTTTCACTTTGGTAAACAAATAGTGATGGAAGATCAAGGAGAAATATAGTGTCATGGGGGTGTTTATGAGGAATTCTGGGGATAATACATTAAGATTGTATACATTGCATCTATATCTTACATTTCCTAGAAATAGTTCTAAAGGAGCACCCAAGAATAATGTTTGCTGTGACACACAAGGACGGTGTATTAATTGCACAAACATATACTTAGACATCAAATATAGAAATAAGAAAAATTAAGGAAAGACGCAGAAGTTCATGACAAGTTCTCTAAATCTTCTCACAATGGCAAATATTTACATTCTCAGCCTTTCTTCATTATAAAAAAAGCTGTCTTTATCGATGGAAGCTACTGGCAGACTGCTGAACCAGTTATTTTACTTTATCTGATATTGCTAGCAGAGATTCCTCTTTCATTTTTGCCAGCATTTGTAGTGTAAATGAGGAGCAACCTATCATAAAATAATGTAAAGAAGTTCAAAGGCAGCCATTCCTAATTCATTCTGAGAAAATGTTTTTGATTATGGTTAATAATGTAATCAAACCAGAAACCCATATAGAAGTTGTAGTTAAATAACAAAATTACTGCAAACATTACAGAGTACCTAATAGGCAGTAATATGGCAAGAAAGTTTTGGACATATGAAAACAAGAGGCTAATAAAATATTTGCAAAGAGCTATGTGATTTATATTAGAGTACTATGTTTATTATCCTCAGAAAAACAAACCAGTGTTGCAATTGAAGATTTAGAATCAAGGCAGGAAAAAGAAAGCATAAAAGGAAGAAAACCAAAACCGAAGGATTCACTTTAAAAAAGTCTTTGATTTCATTCTTTAAAGACCAATTACTTTTCTGTTCCCTGTGGGAGAAAAGAAAACATTCTTCTTCTTAATAGCAAAGTCATTCTAAGACATTTCTGATTCATTTTATATTTAGCAGATTACAGCTTCAATCATCAGTAGGAAAGAGCCTCACAAAATGACAGACCTGAAATCATGTCCTTTGATTGTAATTGACAGAAAAAGCATTTAAGGTAAAGAAAAATATTTTATTCATCTTTGATTACACTGTGATGTGATTTGGTGACATAATACAGCTGGAACCTGAGACAAAAAAAGGCAATAATTCCTACTTGAGAGTTTGACATGATGTAGCCCTTTAGTTGTCATCCTACCAATGCTTCCAGCTACAATAATCTCTCTGATGGCTGCTGGACTACATATATATATACATACATATATATATATATATATATATATATATATGTATATATATATATATATACACACACAGTGTTAGAATTTAAAAGACAAACACCTCTAAAATACCATTTCTTAAGGCAATGCATTTCAGCATTAAATGCTTGACAACTACACATTTGATTGGACCTAAAATTAAATCTATTCAATTTAAACACTTTATGGTACGAAAATAGCCTCATTTAAGCAACACTTTCCTAAAATAATGGGAAATAAATGGTTTATACACAATAGCTCTCTAAAGAGATGCATTTTTTGGGATATCAGTGACTGAGTTCATATTTCAATCCATTCATATAAGTTGGTTCTTATTTTTATAGTTTACTTGATATTTCTCTTCTCTCCCTTTTTCTGACTCATTCACTTTTCTGTCAGAATGTTGCCATCATATTTTGGCATTTAACAAAAAATTACATGCAAATATGACAGCAAATAATGTTAGACAGTTGATAAAGTTGTGTGTAGAAAATAACATTTATTTATCTGATAAATATTACTGTATTAAATAAATTTATAGTCAAAGATTTGAATGATAACCATGCAGTTTGATCTGAATTTTTATTGCCATATTAAAAATAACTTCATAAGTTACTTGCTAATATTCATATTTTAAAAGATCTAATACATAAACTAATGAAGGTGTGTGTTTTATAAGAAAATTAAAAGATTAGAAAATGTGCAAAAGAAATCTTTAAAATAAAATTAATTTGATAATTTTTTAGAGATTTGAAAAGTTTATATTTATATCTTAAAGTCATATAGTGAGACTACTAGGCCAGGAAACCCATTGCTTAACAATTTTTTTAGTGATTAAGAAATAAAATAAAATTTAAAAAGAAAAGATCTCCTGAATTTCACAAGTGTGTATGTATAGTCATAAGGAGAATTAAACAAATAACCATCAGAGAGTGACTTCTGATGAAATTACATTTTCCAAAGAAAGATTAAGAATTGTCAGCGAGGAATGATATTTACATATGTAAATCAAGTATTTAAATCTTCAAGTTAATTGTGTCTAGAAATGTCAGACTAATTATAAACTCATGCTGTATTTACCTGAATGCCCCCAAAGATGTTTGAAACCAAAAATTTAAATTTATAGAAGGTTGTTTTAGTGATTACAAATGGACTCTATTAATCGGACCTTTAAGGGTAATGTACATATCACCTACAGGTGCAAGCCAGAAATTGTTCAATCTCCCATGAAAAACATGCCCAATGTTCCAGTTCAGCTCAGACTTATGGATTACCTTGTTGCCAGTGAGTAGCTTATAAAAATGTTCCAAGACAAGAAATAATTATAGAAATTGCTACATATATTATTCCCCACCCCCTTGGAGATCAACTTAGTTCCACATAATCTTTGAATCCTTTTTTGGGGGGCGGGGGGGGGTTGTTTTCTACAGTCTTATGTTGGTCTGTTTTTTATTGTAAGACCGTAATAAACTTTCAAGACATTAAAACATGCATGTGATATCTGTTCATGCCCAGCATTTGGCTAGATGGTTTTTATCCTTTTACATAAAAGAAGAGCCAATCTTTTTGTTAATGGTCATTTATTTATACACATGTATACCTTGAGTGCAATTATGCTTATAAACACGAAAGCAAAAGAAAAAGGAATAGTGGTTTACTTGTTGGAAACCCAACTTCCCATTTTAGCCTTGACCAATTTCCTTTTCACTAAGAATGGAAGATTCTAATGAAATGATTTGCAGTTTTCTTTTTTTAATTCATCTAAACTTTTAGTTTTAAATTCCACGGGGTTAGTACAATAAATTATCTATCCAAGAGAGCAATTCAATGTCAGCCTTTTTTCAGAAATTTTTGCAAATAGCATTTGGGGACTTTTTAAACTGTGAAATTATCCCAAATTTGTACTTCAGTTCATCATCCACAAGGCAGTTATCTCTCATGGGAAAACAGTGTTTGGACAACCAACCAGGGATTGCTGAACCATTTTAATTATTTAGAGAAATCACATTTTTAGTCTTCATTTTACAAATCCACTCATGTAAAAAGAGTTCTTATCAAAAGATCTTATTCAGTATCACCATTTCCACTTAGCAAGGATAGCATAGGCTAATCATAGGAATATATTAAATCTTGACTGAGTTATTTGCTTAATTTTAAATATCTATTTTAATATATTTTTAACTACTATGGATAAAACAATGTGGAAAAGAAAGAAGAAATCTATCTACTATCATATCTGAAATGCCCAGGTATCCACCTTAATTTAATGTTTAATGTATAGAAGATAGTCCTAATGCTTTCAATATATTCATTTCACTATTTACAGATGGGGAGTATTTTCTCTGAAAAATTCCCTCCAAGCTAGAACTCACAATTTTTAATGAGAATGTTAAAAATTGTTTTATATGACACATCTAACTGTATCAGGAAATTAACCCTCTGATAGATTAGCTAACTCTTTTCCAAAATATTTTATGCTTCTGAAAATTTAAAAGAGTTTGCATTGTAAACAATAAAAATTGATGTTCAGTAATTATTGAAATTGTATAATTAAAAGGCCCTTAAAAATGACTCCTAGTAATTATACATAGAAAATATATTGTTATAATTAGTTAACTAAAATTAATTGAATAGAAAAATTCCTTGAGATTTTTATTTTAAATAACTGTATTGTAAGTAGAAAATAAAATAATCTTAACAGTAATCATTTATTTTGGTGTATTTGATTTCTTTTTTTAACATTAAATCTTTATTCTTGAAAGTATCACATATGTCCCTTCCCCCCCACCCCCCATTGATCCCTTCTAGTCCACTCCCATCCCTAGCCCCAGGACTTTACCACTAGATTGTCTGTGTCCATGGATTATGCATATATACATACAAATTCTTTGGTTGATCTCTTCCCACCAACCCGCCCATCCACCTCTGGCTTCCCTCTGTGATTTCACAATCTGTTCCATGCTTCTATGTCTCTGGATCTACTTTGTTCATCAGTTTATTTTGTTCATTAGATTCCACATATGAGTCAGATCATGTGACACTTGTGTTTCTACAATTGGCTTATTTTGCTTAGCATAATACTCTCCAGACCCCTCCATGCTGTCTCAAATGGTAAGAGATTCTTCTTTTTTACTGCTGCATAGTATTCCATCATGTAGATGTACCACAGTTTTCTAATACATTCATCTGCTGATGGGCACTTGGGCTGTTTCCAGATCTTAGTTGTGGTGAATTATGCTGCTATGAACATAGGGGTACAAACATTCTTTCTGGTTGGTGTTTCTGATTTCTTAGGATATATTACTAGAAATGGGAACATTGGGTCAAATGGCAGTTTCATTTTTAGTTTTTTGAGGAAACTCCACAGTTTTCCACAGTGGCTGCAGCAGTCTGCATTCCCACCAGCAGTGCATGAGGGTTCCTTTTTCTCCACATCCTTGCCAGCACATGTTGTTTGTTGATTTGTGATGATAGCCATTCTGACAGGTGTGAGATGGTACCTCATTATTGTTTTGATTTGCATTTCTTGGATGATTAGTGACTTTGAGCATGTTTTCATATGTCTCTTGGCTTTCTGAATGTCCTCTTTTGAAAAGTGTCTATTTAGGTCCTTTGCCCATTTTGTGATTGGATTCTTTATCTTCCTTTTGTTAAGATGTATGAGTTCCCTATAAATGTTGGAGATTAAACCCTTATCGGTGATAACATTGGCAAATATGTTCCCCCATGCAGTGGGCTTTCTTGTTGTTTTGTTGATGGTTTCTTTTGTTGTGCAGAAGCTTTTTATTTTGATGTAGTCCCATTTGCTTATTTTCTCTTTAGTTTTGAATGCCCTAGGAGCTGTATCAGTGAAGAAATTGTTTTGGCATATGTCTGAGATTTTGTTGCCTTTGGATTCCTCTAGTATTTTTATGGTTTCCCGTCTTACATTTAAGTCCTTTAACCATTTTGAGTTTATTTTTGTGTATGGGGTGAGCTGGTGGTCTAGTTTCATTTTTTTGCATGTATCTGTCCAATTTTTCCAACACCATTTCTTGAAGAGACTGTCTTGACTCCATTGTATGCTCTTGCTTCCTTTGTCAAATATTAATTGAGCATATTGGTTGGGGCTAATTTCTGGCCTCTCTATACTATTCCATTGATCTATATGTCTGTTCTTGTGCCAGTACCAGGCAGTTTTGAGAACAGTCGCTTTGTAATACAGCTTGATATCTGGTATTGAGATCCCACCTACTTTGTTCTTCTTTCTCATGATTGCTGCAGCTATTCGGGGTCTTTATTTATTCCAGATGAATTTTTGGAGAGTTTGTTCTAGATCTGAGAAATATGCCGTTGGTATTTTAATGGGAAGTGCGTTGAATTTATAGATTGCTTTGGGTAGTATGGACATTTTAGTGATGCTGATTCTACCAATCCAAGAACATGGTATATTCTTCCATCTGTTTATGTCTTCCACTATCTCTTTTTTCATCGTCTTGTAGTTTTCTGTGTAGAGGTCTTTTACCTCTTTAGTTAAGTTTATTCCTAGGTATCTTAATTTTTTTGGTGCAATGGAAAATGGGATTGCTTTTTTAGTCTCTTTCTGTAAGTTCACTATTGGTGTAAAGAAATACCATAGATTTCTTGGCATTAATTTTGTATCCTGCTACTTTGCCAAATTCATGTATTAAGTCTAATAGTTTTTTAATGGAGTCTTTAGTGTTTTTTTTATGTATAATATCATGTCATCTGCAAATAAGGACAGTTTTACTTCCTCTTTTCCAATTTGGATGCCTTTTATTTCTTCTTCTTGTCTAATTGCAATGGCTAATACTTCCAGTACTATGTTGAACAGTAGTGGTGAGAGTGGGCATCCCTGTCTTGTTCCTGTTCTTAGGGGAAATGGTGTTAGTTTTTGTCCATTGAGTATGATGTTGGCTGTGGGTTTTTCATATATGGCTTTTATTATGTTGAGGTATGATCCTTCTATTCCCACCTTGCAGAGAGTTTTTATCAGAAATGGGTATTGGATTATGTCAAATGCTTTTTCTGCATCAATTGATATGACCATGTGGTTTTTTCTTTCGATTTGTTTATGTGATGTGTCACGTTTATTGACTTGCAGATATTGTACCATCCTTGCATCCCTGGGATAAATCCTACTTGGTCATGGTGAAAAATCTTTCTGATGTACTGCTGGATCTGATTTGCTAAGATTTTGTTGAGGATTTTGGCATCTATGTTCATGAGGGATATTGGCCTGTAATTCTCTTTCACTGTTTTGTCTTTCCCTGGTTTTGGTAATAGGGTGATGCTGGCTTCATAGAATGAGCTTGGAAGTGTTCCTTCCTCTTGAATTTTTTGTAGTAGTCTGAGAAGGATATGTTTTAGTTCTTCCTTGAATGTTTGGTAAAACTTTCCTGTGAAGCCATCTGGCCCTGGGCTTTTGTTTGCTGGAAGCTTTTTGATGACTGCTTCAATTTCTTCCATAGTTATTGGCCTATTGAGATTTTTAGATTCTTCCTGATTGAGTTTTGGAATGTTGTATTTTTCTAGGAATATGTCCATTTCCTCCAGGTTGTCTAGTTTGTTGGAGTAGAGTTGTCCATAGTATTTGTTAACAATCATTTGTATTTCTGTGGGGCCTGTTGTTTTTTCGCCTCTATCATTTCTGATTTTGTTTATTTGGGTCCTCTCTGTTTGCTTCTTGGTGAGCCTGGCTAGAGGTTCATCAATCTTGTTTATCCTTTCAAAGTACCAGCTCTTGGTTTCATTGATTTTATGTATTTTTTTTTCGTCTCTATGTCATTTATTTCTGCTCTGATCTTTATTATCTCCCTCCTTCTGCTCACTCTGGGCTTTTCTTGTTGTTCTCTTTCTAATTCTTTGAGATGCAGAGTTAGATGATTTACTACCATTTTTTCTTGTGTGTGTGTTTTTATTTTTTTTGAGGTAGGCCTTTAGAGCTATAAACTTCACTCTTAGGACTGCTTTCATTGTGTCCCATAGGTTTTAGATTATTGTGTTTTCATTGTCATTATTTTCCAGGAGGTTTTTAATTTCTTCTTTGATCTCATTGGTAACCCAGTCAATATTTAATAACATGCTATTCAACTTCCAAGTGTTTGAGTATTTAGGGTTGTTTTTATTGTAGTTAATTTCTAATATTATGCCATTTTGATCTGAGAATATGCTTGGTATTATTTCAATTTTCTTGAATTTGGGGAGACTTTGCTTGTGACCCAATATGTGTTGAAGTTTTGAAAATTTCTCATGTGCACTTGAGAAGACGTATATTCTGTGGCTTTGGGGTGAAATGTTCTGAAGATGTCAATTAAGTCCATCTGATCTAGTGAGTCATTTAGGATTGCTGATTTTTGTCTAGAGGATTTATCCAGTGATGTCAGTGGTGTATTAAAGTCCCCTACTATGATTGTATTGTTGTCAATCTCTCCCTTGATATCTTCCAGGAGTTTTTTTTATGTATTTGGGGGCTCCTGCATTGGGTGCATATATGTTTATCAGGGTTATATCTTCTTGTTGTATAGATCCTTTTATTATTATGAAGTGACCTTCCTTATCTCTGGTTATGGCCTTCACTTTGATGTCTATTTTGTCTGATATAAGTATTGCTACTCCAGCTTTTTTTTCATTTCCATTTGCCTGAAAGATATTTTTCCATCCCTTTACTTTCAGTCTGTGTGAGTCCCTTATTCTGAGGTGGGTCTCTTGTAGACAGCAAATATATGGGTCATGTTGTTTTTTCCATTCAACCACTCAAAGTCTTTTGATTGGAGCATTTAGTCCATTTACATTTAAAGTTATTATTGAAAGGAACTTGTTTGTAGCCATTTCTATTTTTTGTGCCTGTTTTCGTTGTTAGCTTTTTATTTCTTTTTTTTACACCAGTCCCTTTAGCATTTCTTGCATTGCTGGCTGGGTGGTGATAAAGCCCTTAACCTTTTTTTATCTGTGAAGCTTCTTATTTCTCCTTCAATTTTGAATGATAGCCTTGCTGGATAGAGTATTCTTGGATTCAGTCCTTTGCTTTGCATCACTTTGTAAATTTCTGTCCATTCTTTTCTGGCCTGATGTGTTTCTGTTGAGAAATCATTTGATAATCTAATGGGAGATCCCTTGCATGTAACTTTCCTTCTCTCTCTTGCAGCCTTTAAGATTCTCTCTTTGTCTTGAACATTTGCCATAGTAATTATGATGTGTCTTAGCTTGGGTCTTTTTGGGTTCATCATGTTTGGGACTCTCTGTGCTTGTGTGACTTTTTTCTTCCCCATCTCAGGGAAGGTTTCTGATATTATTTCTTCCAATAGGTTTTCTAATCCATGTTCCTCTTTCTGTTGTTCTGGCACCCCTATTATTCATATGTTGTTTCATTTCATGTTGTCCCATAGCTCCTTTAGGCTCTCCTCCTGTCTTTTAATTTTTTTCTCCAATTTCAGTTCAGTTTGGGTGTGTTTTCTTTCCGTGTCTTCTAATTCGCTAATTTGGTCCTCCGTTTCTCCTAGTCTACTGTTGAAACTTTCAATGGTGTTTTTTATTGCTGCTATATCACTCTTCATTTCTTCTTGCTTCTTACAGAAGTTATTGATTTTTTTCATCCATTTCTTTTTTATTCTTACATAAGTTGTTGATTTTTTCATGTTTCTTCTTGATTCTTCCATAAGTTGTTGATTTGTTCCTCCATCCGGTTTATGCACTCTAGGACTCTTAATCTGAATTCTTTTTCTGACATGTTGCATGCCTCTGTTTCACTTAGCTGCTTTTCTGGTGAGTCCTCCTCTTATTTCCTTTGGGGGTTTCTTTTTCTATCCATGTTTTATCTCACCAACAGATCTAGATGTTGAGTCGTTCACGGGCTGCTCCTTGGGTGGCTGTGGCTCCTCAGGCTGTGGTTGCTCCTCAAGTGGTTGTGGTAGCAGTTGCTCCTCAGTTGCCAGCAGCTCCTCTGTTGGGTGCTGTTCACAGCCGTGGTGGCTCCTCTGGCTGGTGAGGGGAGGCTTCGAACACAGCTGCTGTTCCTCAGACAAAGGGTGTGTTGATCACAAGACTGCTGTTCATTGGATGGGGGCTGTCTACACACACAGCTGTACTCCTTGAAAGGGGTGGACTGTTCACATTGCTGCTGTTCCTTGAATGGGGGCTGGCTGCACGCTGCTGTTGTTCCTCTGATGTGGTGGGCTGCTTCTGGGGATACTGGTCCTTGGACTTGGACAGGTTGATTGTAAGTCTGCTGCTCCTCGGATGGTGGTGGGTTGCTTGCACGGCTGCTGCTCTTTGGATTGAAGTGAGCTTCACACGTCGCTGCTCCTCCTCTTCAGGTGTCTGGTTATGTCACTTACTCTCTAGCACTTTAGCCAGACAGGATAAAATTCATCTTAACAAGACATGACTCAAGGCAAACAAAGCATGAATGTACTCACGACAGGGATAACCCCAATATAAGTGACCACCAGAGAAAAGAGAATTAGGGGAAAGAAAAGAGAGTACAAATGATATCTGAGAGAGAGAAAAAAAGAGGGAAAAAAAGATAGGAGAGAAAAGAAAAAGGGGAATATATATGTATATATATATATATATAGAGAGAGAGAGAGAGAGAGAGAGAGTGAGAGAGAGAGAGAGAACACCATAGAACCAATAGATAAACAAAACAAATACAAACACCCAGTAAAGAGGGTGGCAGCAGAATCTTTAGAGGCTGAGCTGATATACAGGAAATAAGTTAAGAATTGGGAGAAACCAAGATGGCGGCATAGGTTTACGCTGGAGTTTGCTGCATCGAACAACCACTTCAAAAATACAACTAAAAGACAGAACGGATATCATCCAGAACCACAGGAAGGCTGGCTGAGAGGAAGTTCTACAACTAGGAGGAACCGAGAATCAGAGGAGGCGCAGTGCTGAAGTAAAATACTAAGGTGTGGAGTGCGCCTGTGTGTGCGGCGCGGCGCGGGCTGGTGGCTGAGGGCGTGGTTGTCTGTTTCAATCTGGAGGGAGCCTCAGACTCAGAGCTCCAGATCCGGGCGAGTCTCTAGGGACCCAGACTCAAACGGGAGAAACAGGACTGTCTGGCTACGGTCCTTCCGAGGTTTGCAGCTGTTGCTGGGACAGAGAAGCAGAGCCCCTGGGGACGGACTGAGAGCAGCCATAACTGCTCCCTCCTCCACCCTGTTGATCCCGTGGTACCCGCCCCGCCCAAGCCCTGCACAGAGGCATTTGCCGGATAGCCTCATGCAAAGGCTAGATTAGCACCTCCCTAGAGGACACAAGTTCTTCCACTGCAGACACAGCTGATTATCACAGCCAGTCGGCCTGGAGGTCAAATCCCTCTAGTATTAACTATAACAATCAAGGCTTAACTACAACAAGACTGCGCACAAAGACCACTAGGGGGTGTACCAAGAAAGCGTAAAAAAATGCGGAGACAAAGAAACAGGACAAAACTATCAAGGGAGGATATTGAATTCAGAACCACACTTTTGAGGTCTCTCAAGAGGCTTGTAGAGTCTGTCGATAAACTTGATGAGATGTACAGGAAATCTAATGAGACCCTCGATGGTGTGATAAAGGACCATCTAGAAAGTAAGCATACACTGACTGAAATAAAGAATATTATACAGACTCCCAACAGCAAACCAGAGGAGCGCAAGAATCAAGTCAAAGATTTGAAATGCAAAGAAGGGAGAAACACCCAACCGGAAAAGCAAAATGAAAAAATAACCCAAAAATATGAAGATAGTGTAAGGAGCCTCTGGGACAGCTTCAAACATACCAACATCAGAATTATAGGGGTACCAGAAGATGAGAGAGAGCAAGATATTGAAAACCTATTTGAAGAAATAATGACAGAAAACTTCCCCCACCTGGTGAAAGGAATAGACTTCCAAGTCTAGGAAGCACAGAGAACCCCAAACAAAAGGAATCCAAAGAGGACCACACCAAGACACATCATAATTAAAATGCCAAGAGCAAAAGACAAAGAGAGAATCTTAAAAGCAGCAAGAGAAAGAAACTCAGTTACCTACAAGGGAATACCCATATGACTGTCAGCTGATTTCTCAACAGAAACTTTGCAGGCCAGAAGGAAGTGGCAAGAAATATTCAAAGTGATGAATAGCAAGAACCTACAACCAAGATTACTTTATCCAGCAAAGCTATCATTCAGAATTGAAGGTCAGATAAAGAGCTTCACAGATAAGGAAAAGCTAAAGGAGTTCATCACCACCAAACCAGTATTATACGAAATGCTGAAAGGTATCCTTTAAGAAGAGGAAGAAGAAGAAAAAGATAAAGATACAAATTATGAACAACAAATATGCATCTATCAACAAATGAATCTAAGAATCAAGTGAATAAATAACCTGATGTACAGAATGAACTGGTGATTATAATAGAATCAGGGACATAGAAAGGGAATGGACTGACTATTCTTGGGGGGGAAAGGGGTGTGGGAGATGAGGGAAGAGACTGGACAAAAATCGTGCACCTATGGATGAGGACAGTGGGTGGGGAGTGAGGGCGGAGGGTGGGGAGGGAGCTGGAAGGAGGGGAGTTATGGGGGGAAAAAGAGGAACAAATGTAATAATCTGAACAATAAAGATTTAATTAAAAAGAAAAGAATTGGATAAATATGGGGAGGAACTCACTTCAGTATAGCGGAGGTAGAAAAGGAATGAGTGTATAAGAAGAGACAGAAAGGGAACAAAATAATATATTTACAAAAAAATTTATTTAAAATGGTATCAAAATAGAAAATAACAAGTAAAAATAAAATAAAATTGAATGATGAAAAAATAATGTGAAAAAAAGTAGAAAATAAAGCAACAAACAAAAAAGGAGAACAAAAAAAAAGCAAAAAAGAGCAACAAACAAAAGAAGGGAAACAAAGAAAAAAGCAAAGAAAAGAGCTAATAAAATAATAATAAAAAAATAAAAATGAAAAATTGAAATGTTATTCCTTTGGCTGGCTTAAGATGCCAGTTTTCTGGAGTGTCTGTGATATTTTTTTTTCTGTTGCTGGGACTCTTCCTGTAAATGTTGGAGATTAAACCCTTATTGGAGATAACATTGGCAGATATGTTCTTCCATGCAGTGAACTTTCTTGTTTTTTTGTTGATAGTTTCTTTTGCTGTGCAGAAGCTTTTTATTTTGATGTAGTTCCATTTGTTTATTTTCTCCTTACTTTCCATTGTCCTAGGAGCTGTGTTGGTAAAGATATTGCTATGACAAATGTCTGCTATTTTGCTGCCTATGGATTCTTCTAAGATTTTTATGGTTTACCTACTTACATTTAAGTCCTTTGTCTATTTTGAGTGTATTTTTTTGTATGGTGTAAGTTGGTGGTCTAGTTTCATTTTTTTTCCTGTATCTGACCAATTTTCCCAGCTCCATTTAGAGAAGAGACTGTCTTGACTCTATTGTATGCTCTTGCATCCTTTGTCAAATATTAATTGAGCATATTGGTTTGGGTTGATTTCTGGGTTCTCTGTTCTGTTCCACTAATCTATAATCTGTTCTTGTTACAGTAGCAGGCAGTTTTGAGAACTGCGGCTTTGTAGTATATCTTGATATCTTCTATTGTGATCCCTCCAACTTTTTTCTTCTTTCTCAAGATTGCTGCAGGTATTCAGGTTCTTTTTTTTAAATCCATATGAATTTTTGGAGAGTTTTTCTGGGTCCTTGAAATATGCTGTTGGTATTTTAATGGGGATTGCACTGAATCTGTAGATTGCTTTGGGTAGTATGGGCATTTTAATGATGTTGATTCTACCAATCCGTGAACATGGTATGTTTTTTCATTTGTTTATGTCTTTCTTCCTCTATCTCCTTTTTCAGCAACCTGAAATTTTATAAGTACAGGTTCTTTATCTCCTTGGTTAAATTTATTTCTAGGTATCTTAATTTTTTAGTTGCAATGGTAAATGGGATTGCTTTTTTAGTTTCTCTTTCTGTGATTTCATTATTGGTGTACAGAAAAGCCATATACTCTGGGTGTTAATTTTGTATCCTGCTACATTCCAAAATTCATTTATTAAGTCTAGTAGTTTTTTGATGGAGTCTTTGGGGTTTTCTATGTACAATATCATGTCATCTGTGAATAAGGGCAGTTTTATGTTTTCTTTTCCAACTTGGATGTCTTTTATTTCTTTATCTTGTCTGATCACAATGGCTAGCACATCAAGTATTATGTCAGACAGGAGTGGTGAGAGTGGGCATCTCTGTCTTGTTCCCATTCTTAGGGGAAGTGGTTTTAGTTTTTGCCCATTGAGTATGATGTTGGCTGTGGGTTTGTCATATATGGTTTTTATTATGTTGAGGTATGATCTTTTCATTCCCACTTTTCTGAGGGTTTTTATCAAGAAAGGGTGTTGGATTTTGTCAAATGTTTTTTTTCTGCATTAATGGATATGATTATATGATTTTATCTCTCAGTTCATTTATGTGGTGTATCACATTTATTGATTTGTGCATATTGTACCATCCTGGCATCCCCAGAATAAATTCCACCTGGTCATGATGTATGATCTTTCTTATGTAATGCTGTATTCGATTTGCTAGAATTTTGGCGTCTATGTTCCTGCGGGATATTGGCCTATAATTCTCTTTTTTTTTCACTGTCTTTATCTGGTTTTGATAAGAGTAATGCTGGCTCATAGAGAGAGCTTGGAAGTGTCCCTTTCTCTTGAATTTTTTGGAATAGTCTGAGGAAGATAGGTTTCATTTCTTCTTTGAATGTTTGATAAAACTCCCCTGTAAAGCCATCTGGTCCAGGGCTTTTGTTTGTTGAAAGTTGTTTTTGTGTTGTTTTTGTTTTGTTTTGTTTTTTGTTTTTTATTACTGCTTCAGTTTCCTCCATAGTTATTGACCTATTCACATTTTTTGATTCCTCCTGGTTGGGTTTTGGAAGGTTGTATTTTTCTAAGAATATGTCCATTTCTTCTAGGTTTACCAGTTTGTTGGAATAGAGTTGCTCATAGTATTTTTTTTTGCAATCCTTCATATTTCTGTAGAGTTTGTTGCTATTTTGCCTCTTTCATTTCTGATTTTGTTTATTTGGGTCCTCTCTCTTTGCTTCTTATGAGCCTGGCTATAGGTTCATCAATCTTGGTTATCCATTCAAAGAACCAGCTCTTGCTTTCATTGATCTTTTGTATTGTTTATTTTTTTTTGTCTCAATGTCATTTATTTCTGCTCTATTCTTTGTTATTTCCTTCCTTCTGCTCACTCTGGGCTTTTCTTGTTGCTCTCTTTCTAATTCTTTAAGTTGCAGAGTTAGTTGGCTTATTACCAGTGTTTCTTTATTTTCTTTCTCTTTTTTTTTTGTTTTTGATATAGGGATATGAACTTCTCTCTTTGGACTGCTTTCACTGTGTCCTAAGGATTTTGCATTGTTGTGTTTTCCTTGCTGTTGTTTTTTCCAGGATGGTTTTTATTTCTTCTTTGATCTCTTTGGTAACCCACTCATTGTTTAATTGTATATTATTAGGCTTCCAAGTGTTTGAATTTTTGTGATTGCTTTTATTGTAGTTGTTTTCTAATTTTATGCCATTGTGATCTGAGAAGATGTATGATATGATTTCAATCTGCTTGAATTTTGAGAGACTTCCCCTGCTTCCCAAAATGTGGTCTTTCTTTAAAAATGTCCCATGTGAGCTTGAGAAGAATGTTTATTCTTTAGTTTTGGGGTGGAATGTTCTAAGGATGTCATCTGATCCTTAATTGTTTAGAATTGCTGTTTCTTTGCTTATTTTTGGTCTGGAGGATTTATCTAGTGATGTTAATGGGGTATTAAAGTCTCCTACTATGATTGTATTGCTATCAATCTCTTCCCTGATATCTTCCAGAAGTTCTCCTTGTCCCTTATTATGGTTTTCACTTGGAGGTCTATTTTGTGAGATATAAGTATTGCTACCCCAGCTTTTTTTTCATTTCCATTTGCCTGAAAGATATTTTTCCATCCCTTCACTTTAAGTCTGTGTTAGTCCCTTGTTCTGAGGTGGGTCTCCTGTAGACAGCATATATATGAGTCATGTTTTCTTGTCCATTAAATGATTGGATCATTTAATCCATTTACATTTAAGGTTAATATTAATAGGTACTTGTTTGTAGCCATTTCTGTACTTTATGCCTGTGTTCCTTCCTCCCATTCTAGTTCTTCTTTTTACAGCATTCTGTTTAGCATTTCTTGCATTGCAGGCTTGGTAGTGATAAACTCCCTTCACTTTTTTTTTTGTCTGTGAAGCTCCTGATTTCCCCTTCAATTTTGATTAATAGTCTTGCTGGAATGAGTATTCTTGGATTCAGTCCTTTGCTTTGCATCACTTTGTATACTTCATTCCATTATCTTCTAGCTTGATGTGATTTTATTGAGAAATCATTTGATAATCTGATGGGCGATCCTTTGTAGGTAACTCTCTGTCTCTCTCTTGCAGCCTTTAAGATTCTGTCTTTGTCATTAACATTTTCCATTGTAATTTTCAAGTGTCTTGTTGTGGGTCTTTTGGGATTCATCATGCTTGGGACTCTCTGTACTTGTGTGACTTTTTTCTTCCACATATCAGGAAATTTTCTGTCATTTCTTCAAATAGATTTTCTAATCCTTGATGCTCTTCTTGTCCTTCTGGTAGCCCTATTATGCATACGTTACTTTGTTTCATGTTGTCCCAAAGCTCCTTTAGGCTGTCCTCCTGCTTTCTTAAATTTTTTTCCCCAGTTGCTGTTCAGATTGAGTTTATTACTCTACCTTATCTTCTAACTCACTAATTTGGTACTCTGCTTCTTCTAGTGTACTATTGAAACCTTCCATGGTGTTTTTGATTGTAGCAATATCACTTTTGTTTTCTTCCTGATTTTTGCATAGGTTGTTGATTTTCTCATCCATCCAGTTTATGAACTGTATGACCATTACTCTGAAATCTTTTTCTGTCATGTTGCATGCTTCCTTTTCATTTATTTCCTTTCTTGGTGATTCCTCTTTTCCTTTCCTCTGGGGATTGTTTTATTGTCTCCCCATTCTAGCTATCACTAGAAGGTCCAAATTTCAAGTTGTGGGTGCCTGAACTGTGTGCTGTGGGAGTGTTGTGCCACCTGAGTGTCACTGAAGAACTTCGACATCAAGATGTGTGGCTGCCATGAGTCAGTGGGAGCCACATGTGCCAAGAAACAGAGTCACCAGCACTCAGTGTGGCCTCATGTGTGCATCTAGAATCAGGCACCCTGCATGCACCACACTGAGAAAGTGTCCCCACAGGTGTGTGCCAAAAATCAGAGTCCCCTAGTTGGTGCCAGGAGTCAGAGTCCCCATGTGCAAGTGTTGAGAATTGAATATTAGAGTCTCTGTTACTCTGTGATGCATTGGACAGAGAATCAAGGTTCTAGGCTGGGGAGGTCAATGGGGGAAAAAAGAGACATATATACTACTATTTGTAATACTTAAATAAAACGAAAAAGAAAGAAAGGTCTAAGGATGGTAGCCAAAAGGATGGCAGTGAGGGAGTGTGAGTGAGTGAGGGGTGAAAGGGGAGTGCATGGACATGTGGGGCGTGTTTGTGTGTGTGTGTGTGTGTGTGAAGGACATTTAGATTCTGCAGGACTTTTGGGGCTGACAGATCAGGCTCACCTAGCCTAGCCTGGCAGCCTCTGCTACTATGCAGTGTTCCTTGGGTGGTGGGCTCTTGAAAGGAAGAGCTGCTTGTCTGGGAGCCCAGCCTCACCTCCACCCTGGGTGCCTTCCAGGACCCTATAGACACACCGGCCAGGGACTTGCTGCCTTGGCTGCTAACCCAAGAGCCCCAAGACTCTAGCCTCCCTGGTCATGATGCAAAGCAAGGGACTGAATCCAAGAATACTATACCCAGCGAGGCTATCATTCAAAATTAAAGGTGGTAAAATGAGCTTCACAAACAAAAAAGGGCTAAGGGAGTTTATTACGACCAAGCCACCAATGCAAGAAATGCTAAAGAAACTGTGGAAAAAAAGAAAAAAATAGAGAAGAAGGAACACAAGCATAAAGAATAAAAATGGTGACAAAGAAGTACCTATCAATAATAACCTTAAATATAAATGGATTCAATGCTCCAATCAAAAGACAGAGGGTAGCTGAATGGATAAGAAAACATGACCCATATATCTGTTGTCTACAAGAGACCTACCTCAGAACAAAAGGACTCACACTGAGTGATAGGGAAGGGATGAAAAATAAATTTTCAGGCAAATGGAAATGAAAAAAAAGGTGGGGTAGCAATACTTATGTTTGACAAGTTAGACTTCAAAGTGAAGGAAATAATAAGAGATAAGGAAATCAACTTCATAATATTAAAAGGAGCAATGCAACAAGAGGCTATAACTCTGGAAAACATATATGCACCCAATACAGAAGCACCAAAATGCATAAAAAAACTTCTGGAAGATATCAAGGGAGAGAGCGATACAGTCATAGTAGGGGACTTTATTACCCCATTGAAAACATTGGATAAAACCTCTAAAAAAATCAGCAAAGAAACAATAATCCTAAATGATTCACTAGATCAGATAGAATTATATGACATCTACAGAACATTTCACCCCAAAGATACAGAATATATATTCTTCTCAGGGGCACATGGGACATTTTCAAAGATAGACCACATATTGGGACACAGGCAAAGTCACTTCAAATTTAAGACGATAGAAATCATATCAAGCATCTTCTCAGATCACAATGGCATAAAACTAGAAATCAACTACAATAAAAATAATGAAAAAATTCAAACACTTGGAGGCTAAATAGCATGCTATTAAACAATGATTGGGTTAACAACTAGGCCAAAGAAGAAATAGAAGCATCCTGGAAACAAAAAACAATAAAAACACAGTGATCCAAAATCTATGGGACATGATAAAAGCAGTCTTGAGAGGGAAATTTATAGCTCTGCAGGCCTACTTTAAAAAACAAGAAAAAAAGCTACACTAATAAAAGGCAAACATGCAAATTGACTGTAACTTTGCTACACTTTAAGCCACACCCACCAGCCAATCAGAGCGACTGTATGCAATTAACCCAGCCACAAAGCTGGAGCAAACAGGAAGCTTGGTTGCCCCAGTGATGGAGGAAGCCAAGCTTCCCGGCCAGCTCTGAGCTCCACTCAAGCAACAAAGTTTCAATTATAGAAGGTAAATAAACCCAAGATACCTGCTTTCAGTTGGCCGTGGCCACAGAGCTAGAGTGAGCAGGAAGCCAAGCTTCCCTGTTGCGGCAGGCTCTGAGCTCCACTCAAAGCAACAAAGTTTCAATTATAGAAGGTAAATAAATCTCCGAATAAAAAAAGAAAAAAAGGAGAGGCTGGGAGCTTCTGTCACCGGGGGCCCTTGGCCAGCCTGAAAAGAGCCATCAGCCCCTCACCCAGGCTGGCCAAACCTCCATAGGGTGAGGGTCCCTACTGGGGGAGGGCTTGACCAGCCTGCAAACAGCCATCAGCACCTCACCCAGGCTGGCCAGGCACCCCAGTGGGGACCCTCACCATGAAGGGGGTGTGTCCAGCCTGCAAACAGCTATCAGCCCCTCACCCAGGCTGGCCAGGCACCCCAGCAGGACACCCACCCTGATCTGGGACACCCTTCAGGGCAAACCCGCCGGTCCCCACCCATGCACCAGGCCTCTATCCTATATAATAAAAGGGTAATATGCAAGCTGACCCTAACAGCAGAAAGACTGGGAATGACTGGTCACTATGACACACACTGACCATCAGGGGGCAGATGCTCAATGAAGGAGCTGCCTCCTGGTGGTCAGTGTGCTCCTACAGGGGGAGCTCTGCTCAGCCACAAGCCAGGCTGCCAGCTGCCAGTACAGTGGTGGTGGTGGGAGCCTCTCCTGCCTCCTCAGCAGCACTAAGGATGTCTGACTGCAGCTTAGGCCTGCTGCCTGCTGGCAAGTGGACATCCCCCAAGGGCTCCTGGGCTGCCAGAGGGATGTCTGATTGCCAGCTTAGTCCCAATCCCTCAGGGAGCGGGCTTAAAGCAGCAGGTGGTCATTCCCCGAGGGGTCCCAGACTGCGAGAGGGCACAGGCCAGGCTGAGGAACTCCCTTCCCCCCCCCCGAGTGCACAAATTTTTGTGCACCGGGCCTCTAGTGATATTATATTATATAACCCTACACCTTAAAGAATTAGAAAGAGTGCAACATGAAAAGCCCACAATCTCCAGAAGAAAGGAAATAATAAAGATCTGAGTGGAAATAAATAACATCGAGACACAAAAAGAAAGATGAAAGAAAGAAAGAAAGAAAGAAAGAAAGAAAGAAAGAAAGAAAGAAAGAAAGGAAGAAGAAAGAAAAAAGAAAATAAAAAACAATGCAAAAGATCAATAAAACCAAGATCTGGTTCTTTGAAAGGATACAGTAAGCAAGATTGGTGAACATCTAGCCAGGCTCACCAAGAAGCAAAGAGAGAGGACCCAAATAACCAAAATCAGAAATGAAAGAATTGAAATAACAACAGACCCCACAGAAATACAAAGAATTGTAGAAGAAGAAAAAAACACACTGAAAAACATCTCTACTCCAACAAACTGGACAACCTTGACGAAATAAACATATTCTTAGAAAAATACAAGGTTCCAAATCCTCATAATCAGGGAGAATAAAAATCCTGAATAGACTGATAGACTGATAACTACGGATGACATTGAAGCAGTAATCAAATATCTTCCAGCAAACAAAAGCCCTGGTCTGGATAGGTTTACAGTGATTTTCTAACAAACATTCAAAGAACTAAAACCTATCCCCCTCAGATTACTCCAAAAAAATTCAAGAGAAAGGTACACTTCCATGCTCTTTCTATGAAGGCAGCATTACTCTAATTTCAAAACCAGATAAAGATACCACAAACAAAGAGAACTACAGGCCAAAATTCATGATGAACATAGATGCTAAAATCCTTAACAAAATTTTAGCAAATTGCATCAAGCATTACATTGGAAAGATCATACACCATGTCCAAGTGAAATTTATTCTGAGTACAATATCCACAAATCAATACATGTGATACACCACATAAAAAAATTGAGAGACAAAATCACTTAATCATATTAATAAATGCAGGAAAAGCATTTGACAAAATCCAACACCCTTTCTTGATAAAAACCCTCAGCAAAGTGGCAATACAGGGATCATACCTCAAACATAGTAAAAGCCTTATATGAATAGCCTACAGCCAACATCATACTCAATGGGCAAAAACTAAAACCATTTTCCCAAAGAACAGGGATGCACACTTTCACCACTCCTATTTGACATAGTACTGAAGTACTGGCCATAGCGATCAGACAAGAAGAAATAAAAGGCATCCAATTGGAAAAGAAGAGGTAAAACTTTCATTATTCATAGATGACATGATATTGTACTTGGAAAATCCAGACTACATAAAAAAACAAAAACAAAACTACTAGACTTAATAAATGAATTTGGCAATGTAGCAGAATAAAAATTAACATCCAGAAATCAATGGTTTTTTTATACACCAATAATAAACTTACAGAAAGACAAACTAAGAAAAAATCCCATTTACCGTTGCACCAAAAAAAAATAAGATTCCTAGGAATAAACTTAACTCAGGATGTAAAAGACCTGTACTTGGAAAACTGCAGGACATTGAAAAAAGAGATAGAGAAAGACATAAATAAATGGAAGAACATACCGTGTTCATGGATTGGTAGAATCAATAACATTAAAATATCCATGCTACCCAAAGCAATTTATAGATTCAATGCAATCCCCATTTAAATAACAAAGGCATATTTCACAGACCTAGAACAATTCTCCAAAAAAGCATATTTTCTCTTTCTGATTTTAAGATTATCTCTTTGTCTTTAATTTTTGCATTTAATAGTGATGTGTCTATGTGTGGGCCTATTTGGTTCTGCTTTCATGGTACTGTCTTTGCCTTCTGAACTTGTGTGACTTTTTCCTTCAACAGGTTAGTGAAATTTTCTGCCATTATTTCTTCAAACATGTTCTCTATCCCTTGCTCACTTTATTCTCCTCTGGCTCTCCAAGTATGTTAATTATTTTTAATTTGTAGTTCTCTGAGTGCGTGATTTTTTTATACCCTGTCTTCTATTTCACTGATCCAATCTTTGTCTTTCTCTAATCTGCTGTGTGTTCCTACCACTGTGTTCTTTATTAGTGCTATGCCATTCTTCATATTTACTATATCCGTTACCATGCTGTTGAGCATCTTTTTTCTAAACTCTATTTCTGATAAATTTCTTATCTCCATTTCATTTAGCTCTTATTCTGGAGAATTCTATTGTTTTCTCATTTGGGGCTTGTTTTTTATCTCCCCATTTTGGCTGCCAGTTTGGGTTTGTGTCTGTGTATTAGGTAGATCTGCCATGCCTCCTAATCTCTAGTGCAGGTCAATGTCAAACATTGTTTTTGACTGGTCCTGCATACTCTGCTTGGAGCTATCAGCAATCCACAGCTTGTGGCTCCCTTTTCTGGGTGCCTTTGGAAATGACCAAGATGTGCACCAGGGTCTGCTTTTCCTAGCCCCAGTCCCAGGATTATATCAGGCAAAGACTCAAAGCCTCCAGAGACCTGCCTCTGTTTGCAGTCCCATTGACACTCAGAGTTGATTAGCCTCAGGCTGTGCATCACAGGGTGGGGCAATAGGTCTCCCAACAGGCTAGAGCAAGAGGTCTTTCAGCAGAGTGTGGAAACTGCCTTCCCGCCCAGGCAAAAACTGGATAGCAAAGCTCTGCAGTATAATCATTTATTTCATAGCATGCGGAAAGGACTCAGCACAGGAAACAGGGTGGCTACTCTGTGAGCTCTAACCCCAAAGCCCCCAATTCTGGCTTCTACTCATACAGATTCACTCTTCCTTAGCTCTGCTGGAGTCCAATATGAGTAGCTGTACACAAAATTTTGTGCATTGGCCCTTTAAGAGTGTGCCTGTCTTTCCAGCTGTCTCTCAGAGGCAGACAGTAACTCTGCGGCTTTTTATAGTCAGACTAGAGGCCCGGTGCACAAAAATTTGTGCACTGGTGGGGGCAGGTATCCCTCAGCCCCACTTGTGCTCTCTCACACTCTGGGACCCCTCAGGAGATAACGACCTGCTGGCTTAGGCCCGCTCCCGGGTGGCAGAGAGCAGGCCCAATCCCTAGGTGCCTGCCCCGCAGCCCCTGGTTGGGCTCAGAGCAGGGCTGATTGGGGAGTTGGGGCGCCGCTCCCTGTCATGCACAGAGCAGGGCAGATCAGGAGGTTGTGATGCCACCCTGTCACGCTCAGGGTAGGGCCAATTGGGGGGTTGGAGCGCTGCCCACTGTCACACTCAAGGCAGTGTCGATGGGGAGGTTGCAGAGCCACCACCTGTCATGCACAGAGCAGGGCAGATCAGGGGGTTGTGGTGCCACCCCTGTCACATACAGAGCTTGCCGATCAGGGGGTTGGGGTGCTGCCCCCTGTCACGCACAGAACAGGGCCCATCAGGGGGGTTGGGGCTCCGTACCCTGTCACGCACAGAGCACGGCGGATCAGGAGGTTGCGATGCCACCCTCAGTAACGCTCAGGGTAGGGCTGATTTGGGGGTTGGGGCACCGCCCCCTGTCACACTCAAGGCAGGGTCAATGGGGAGGTTGCGGCGCCACCTCCTGTCTCGCACAGAGCAGGGTGGAGAAAGAGGTTGGGGCGCCTCCCCCTGTCACCCACAGAGCAGGGCCAATGGGGAGGTTGTGGCTCTACCCCATCACACACAGAGCAGGGCCCATGGGGGTGTTGGGGTGCTGCACCCTATCACACACAGAGCAGGGCCAATCAGGGGGTTGGGGAGCTCCCCCCTATCAGGCACAGAGCAGGGCTGATCAGGGGGTTGGGACGCCTTCCCCTGTCATGAACAGAGCAGGGCGGATAGGGAGGTTGGGGCCCCATCCCTGTCACACACAGAGCTGCATGGTGATCAGGGGGTTTGGGCGCTGCCCCCTGTCACGCTACTCCAGGGTCCAGGAGGCCTCACCGCACCGCTGATCCCAGTGCTGGGAGGCCTCGTGGCTCCGCTTGACCCCGGGGCAGTGAGGCCTCGCTGCTCAGCTGATCTCGGTGCTAGGAGGCCTCTCGGCTCTGCTGATCCCAGGTTCGGGAGGCCATGTGGCTCGGCTGATCCCAGGCTGGGAGGCCTCGCGGCTCCGCTGATCCCGGTGCCGGGAGGCCTCACGGCTCTGCTGATCCCAGGTTTGGGAGGCCTCGTGGCTCTGCTGATCCCAGTGCTAGGAGGCATATTACCCATTTACTATATAGGATAGAGGCCTGGTGCGTGGGTGGGGGCCAGCTTGTTTGCCCTGAAGGGAGTCCTGGATCAGGGTGGGGGTCCCGCTTGGGTGCCTGGCCAGCCTGGATGAGGGGATGATGACTGTTTGCAGCTGGTCACACCCCCTTTAGGGTGGGGGTCCCCAAGGGCTGCCTGGCCAATCTGGGTGAGGGGCTGAGAGCCGTTTTCAGGCTGGTGGGTGACTGAAGCTCTCAACCTCTCCTTTTTTTCTTTTTTTTTAATTCTGGGATTTATTTACCTTCTATGGCTGTCACTGGAGCTGAGAGCTGGCTTTAGCTCTGAGGCTCAGCTCCAGCTCTGAGACCTCGGCTGCTAAAGCAGGTTTCTGGGCTTTGTTTACCTTCTGTATATGAAACTTTGTTGCGACTCCAGCTCTGACATCCTGGCTGGCTGAAAGCAGGTTTCTGGGTTTTGTTTAGCTTCTATATTTGCTACATTGTTTCTTAGACTGCAAGCTCAGAGGCCGGCAGTGGCAGGCAGGGAACCTTGGCTTCCTCCGTCACTGGAGCAAGCAAGCCTCCTGTTCACTTCAGCTGCCTGGCTGCTGTCTGCCATCTTGGTTGGCAATTAATTTGCATATCGCCCTAATTAGCCAATGGGAAGGGTAGCGAAGTTACGGTTAATTACCGTGTTTCTCTATTATTAGATAGGATATTATGTGGGCATCTTTCTCAGTTCTGATGCTCTGGTCTGGGGAGCCTAGTTTGGGGTTTAGACCCCATAATTCTCAGTGTAAACCTCGCACAGCTGAGATATCCCTCTGGAAATTTAGCTGCCGTCTGTGGGAGCCTGGACAGCCCTTTCCTGCCTCCATACTTCCTACCAGTCTCTATGCAGTCTCCACTTTCCATCTTTGCTTCTCAGGGTTCTCTCCAGCTTGTCTTCAGTTGATTTTGCAGGTTTTTTTGTGTTTTTAACCCCCTGTATTTTAGTTGTATTTCCAGTTTGGTACTGGAAGAATGTTAGTGTAGCATCTACTTATGTCACTGCCATTTTGGAATCTCAAACAAGTTTTTAATAATTCATCAGTCTTTGCTCCCATTCACAATCTATATTTTTCTTGGCCTTGGAGCCACAGAGGTCATCCTGGTGGGGATTCCTGATTAAGTGGCTGGCAGAAACTCTCAGCACAGAAAATAGGGCAAAAGTCTATATTTGATTTCTTTTTTTTTAATTAAATCTTTATTGTTCAGATTACATTTGTTCCTCTTTTTTCCCCCCCCATAACTCCCCTCCTCCCAGTTCCTGCCCCACTCTCTGCCCTCACTCCCCACCCACTGTCCTCATCCATAGGTGCATGATTTTTGTCCAGTCTCTTCCCGCATCACCCATTCCCCTTTCCCCCCCAAGAATAGTCAGTCCATTCCCTTTCTATGTCCCTGATTCATTATAATCACCAGTTCATTCTGTACATCAGATTATTTATTCACTTGATTCTTAGAATCACTTCTAGATAGATGCATGTTTGTTGTTCACAATTTGTATCTTTACCTTTTTCTTCTTCTTCCTCTTCTTAAAGGATACCTTTCAGCATTTCGTATAATACTGGTTTAGTGGTGATGAACTCCTTTAGCTTTTCCTTATCTGTGAAGCTCTTTATCTGACCTTCAATTCTGAATGATAGCTTTGCTGGATAAAGTAATCTTGGTTGTAGGTTTTTGGTATTCAGCACTTTGAATATTTCTTGGCATTCCCTTCTGGCCTGCAAAGTTTCTGTTGAGAAATCAGCTGACAGTCGTATGGGAATTCCCTTGTAGATAATTGAGTCTCTTTCTCTTGCTGCTTTTAAGATTCTCTCTTTGTCTTTTGCTCTTGGCATTTTAATTATGATGTGTCTTGGTGTGGTCCTCTCTGGATTCCTTTTGTTTGGGGTTCTCTGCGCTTCTTGGACCTGTAAGTCCATTTATTTCACCGGGTGGGGGAAGTTTTCTGCCATTATTTCTTCAAATAGGTTTTCAATATCTTGCTGTCTCTCATCTTCTGGCACCCCAATAATTCTGATATTAGTGCGCTTGAAGCTGTCCCAGAGGTTCCTTACACTATCTTCGTATTTTCGGATTCTTTTTTCATTTTGCTTTTCCAGTTGGGCGTTTATTGCTTCTTCAAATTTCAAATCTTTGGTTTGATCTTGCGCTCCTCTGGTCTGCTATTGGGTATAATATTCTTTATTTCAGTCCGTGTATGCTTAATTTCTAGTTTCTTTATCATAGCATCGAGGGTCTCATTAGTTTTTGTGAGGCTCTCCTCAAGTTTATTGCAAGCCCTCAAAATTGCGTTTTTTAGCTCTATATCTTCCATTTCTGTCATTTTTTTTGTCTCCGCATTTTTTATGCTTTCTTGGTGCACCCCCTTGTGGTCTTTGTGCGCAGTCTTGTTCTAGTTAAGCCTTGATTGTTGTAGTTAATACTAGAGGGATTTGACTACCAGGTTGACTGGCTGTGAGAATCAGCTGTGTGGAAAACTTCTGTCCTCTGGGGAGGTGCTAATCTAGCCTTTGCCTGAGGCGATCCGGCAAATGGCTCTGCGCAGGGCTTGGGTGGTGCGGGCTCAACAGGGAGGGCGGAGGGAGCAGTTATGGCTGCTCTCAGTCCTGTTCCCAGAGGCTCTGCTTCTCAGAACCCCGGCAGCCGCTGCAAACCTCGGAGAGAAAGCTGCCCTCAGATTCTAACTGATGCCGGACAATCCTGCTTCTCCCGTCTGAGTCTGAGTCCCTAGAGACTCACCCGGATCTGGAGCCCAGAGTCTGAGACTCCCTCCCGACTGAAAACAACAACTGCGCCCTCAGCCACCAGCCCGCTTTGCGTGCGCACCTCGGTACCTTTGTATTTTCCACACTGCGCCTCCTCTGAGCCTCGGTTTGCTGTTCTCTTTCCTTCTAGTTGAAGAGTCTCTCCTCAGCCAGCTTTCCTATGGTTCTGGGTGATGTCTGTTCCGTCTTTTAGTTGTATTTTTGAAGTGGTTGTTTGCGGCAGCAGTCTCCGGTGTTTACCTATGCCGCCATCTTGGTTCTCCTCTGATTTCTTTTTTAAAAATATATTTTTATTGATTTTGGAGAGGAAGGGAAACAGAGAGAGAGATTGAAACATTAATGATGAGAGAGAATCAACGATTCAGTGCCTCTTGCATGCCCCCCACTGGGGATCGAGCACACATCCTGCACATGTGCCCTTGACTAGAATCGAACCCAGGACTCTTTAGTCCCCAGGGTGACACTCTATCCACTGCACCAAACTGGCCAGGGCTGTGTTTGATGTCTTAAGATCTGTTTACATAGACTGAAATGGCATGATTCCCCAAAATGCCAGGCCCTCATGAACATAGAGAAATTATTTGCACCACTAAGTATTTCCTTCTATTAAATTTCATGCAATTAAATGCATGCAGTCTTTGTCAAAGTATCAATAAAATGATTTTTTAAATTAGATTATCACTTTAAAAGCAATATTATGCATTTAAATAAATTAGAATCTGTTACATTATTCTTGCCAATTGTTTGTCACCTTCAGAGGGAGGCCACCAGTGGCAGGGGAGGGGGGGCAGTGCTGCACAGATGGCAAGCAGTGGCAGCAGTGGGGGTGGGGCCAGCTGCTGCAGTGGGGGAAGGAAAGCCCCGATAGTCCCTGATGTAAAGCCAGGCCTAGGGACCCTACCTGAGGGGTCCCAGATTGTGAGAGGGTGCAGGCCGGGCTGAGGGACCCCCCTAATGCACACATTTTCATGCACTGGGCCTCTATCCTATATAATAAAAGCCTAATATGCTAAGTGTCCAGTCAACCAGTCAGCCATTCAACCAATCAAAGCGTAATCTGCTAATGATATGCTAAGGCTCCTCAACTGCTCACTGTGACGTGCACTGACCACCAGGGGTAGATGCTCCAATTGGTAGGTTAGCTTGGTACTGGGGTCCCTCCGATTGGGACTAAGCAAGATGAGCTAGACATGCCCTGGACTCCTGTAGTCCCTCCCTGGTTGGCCAATCTCCCACATCACTCCACAGCCATGATTGTGCACTAGTGGGGTCCCTCAGCCTGGCCTGCACCCTCTTGTAATCTGGGACCCCTCAGGAGATGCCAGAGAGCCAGTTTTGGCCTGATCTTGCAGGCCAGGCTGAGGGACCCCACTGGTGCATGAATTTGTGCATCGGGTCTCTAGTATTAAATAATGTTTAAACTGTCTTTATGTTCAAATTTCAGGAAAAAATGAAATGGAGGATGAAAACATTTTGAACTAATACAAAGTCATAATTTAAAACATTTTGCTACTGAATATGACATTAAATATAGTTTGATACTTGAAACAGTAGAAGAGCATGTGCATAAGAAAGAAGCAAGTTATTTATCACTTTGAACCTATTATTATAAAGATATGTTTTAATTTGGAGAATGATATTGTTATTTTTCTCAAATGTGTTCAAATTCATAGTGCTATTTTTTTTTCTAAAAATATGACACTGAACAATCTTACTATTAAACTCAGTTCTCAGTGACATTTTGACATAAAAGGAAATTTTTTCTACTTCTAGAACACTATATCATCTTAGAGTAATGTAATGCTGATCATTAATAGTTAAGTACAAAAATGATACCCTAGTGTATGTTTATGCCTTTAAATTGATAATAAATTTATTATGCCAGTAGTCTATTTTTAGGACATATTAAAAATATGTTCTTGAAAAATTTTAAAGAAGTTATGGCTATAAAAATGAAATCCTTAAAACTAACATTTGAATGATAAGCACTTTGGGGAGTAATTATAGTTCACAATCTATATTTAGTGCATTTTTATATATGGATAATTACTCCTAGTAATATCTTTAGCTGGATTTTGGAACAACAATAATAATTTATTGCAAAATTAATTCCTTGGCACAATTTAACATTTAGTGATATGAAGCCAAAGTGAATTGACTTTACTGCAGGCCATTTGGTTGTAGAATTTTCTATGTACAATTGTTAATTGTTTATCACAGGTCATTTTGGAACTTATTATAAAAATAGATTGTTTCAAGGTGCACATAGTAGAAATGGTTGTATATTTTCAGTCCATGGCATCTTATTTAAATAAAAAAAATGGTAAAATAATGTTACCATTTTTTATTATAAAAGTGATGGATAGATTGAAAACATTTTTGAGTCAGGTCAATGGTACTGATGATTAGTACATTGTGAATCAAGTTATTCAGATTGTGATCAAATACTTTAGCTTTTTTGCTCAGGCTGGTGAGAGGATCATGAATATTAAAGAGATTCAAATGGATGTACTCATGTAATTTGGAGTACCAGAAATGAAAAAACTAAATGAGAACAAACTTTGACTCTATGTACTGATATGTCTCTCTTTTTTTTTTTTTGAAAAATGATGTTTAATATTTACTTCATGTGCAGAGTCTAATGAAGTTGATGACTAAACAGTAGCTCATGAATTAAAGTTAAGCTTTTTTGCATAAAAGTTTACAACTTTAATACCTCACATTTTCAGAACTGTCATCCAGGTAGCTTTTCCCTTTTTCAGACAAACAATGATAACAGGCCCTGGTTATGTACTAAGACTAAGATGTATACTCTTTTTTTTTTTTTTGCTCAAATGACAGAAACATTAATTTACATGTCATTTATTTATTTATTTATTTATTATTAATTAAATCTTTATTTTTCAGATTATTATATTTTTTCCTCTTTTTCCCCCCATAACTCCCCTCCACCCAGTTCCCACCCCACCCTCTGCCCTCACTCCCCACCCACTGTCCTCATCCATAGTTGCACGATTTTTGTCTAGTCTCTTCCCGCATCCTCCACACCCCTTTCCCCCTCAAGAATAGTCCACTCCCTTTCTATGCCCCTGATTCTATTATAATCACCAGTTCATTCTGTTCATCAGATTATTCACTTGATTTTCAGATTCACTTGTTGATAGATGTGTATTTGTTGTTCATAATTTGTATCTTTATCTTTTTCTTCTTCTTCCTCTTCTTAAAGGATACCTTTCAGCATTTCATATAATACTGGTTTAGTGGTGATGAACTCCTTTAGCTTTTCCTTATCTGTGAAGCTCTTTATCTGACCTTCAATTCTGAATGATAGCTTTGTTGGATAAAGTAATCTTGGTTATAGATTCTTGGCATTCATCACTTTGAATATTTCTTGCCACTCCCTTCTGGCCTGCAAAGTTTCTGTTGAGAAGTCAGCTGACAGTCGTATGGGTACTCCCTTGTAGTTAACTGACTTTCTTTCTCTTGCTGCTTTTAAGATTCTCTCTTTGTTTTTTGCTCTTGGCATTTTAATTATGATGTGTCTTGATGTGGTCTTCTTTGGATTCCTTTTGTTTGGGGTTCTCTGTGCTTCCTGGACTTGTGAGTCTATTTCTTTCACCAGATAGAGGAAGTTTTCTGTCATTATTTCTTCAAATAGGTTTTCAATATCTTGCTCTCTCTCTTCTTCTGGCACCCCCATAATTTGGATGTTGGTACGCTTGAAATTGTCCCAGAGGCTCCTTACACTGTCTTCGTATTTTTGAATTCTTTTTTCATTTTGCTTTTCAGTTGGGTGTTTTTTGCTTCTTCATATTTCAAATCATTGACTTGATTCTTGCGATCCTCTAGTCTGCTGTTATGAGTCTGTATAATATTCTTTATTTCAGTCAGTGTATGCTTAATTTCTACTTGGTCCTTTATCACAACCTAGAGGGTCTCATTAGATTTCTTGTAGGTCTCATTAAGTTTATCGGCAGTTTCTAGAAAATTCTTGAAAAACCTTAAACGTGTGGTTTTGAACTCTATATCCAGTAGTTTGCTTTTCTCCATTTCTGTCATTTGTGTCCTGTTTCTTTGTCTCCGCATTTTTTATGCTTCCCTGTGTTGATAAAGTGGTTTTCTGTGCTAAGTATCCTCTAGGGCCCAGTGGTTCAGCCTCCCCAATTACCTGAGGAGGACACTCTTGGTGCACCCCCTTGTGGTCTTCATGCACAGTCTTGTTGTAGTTAAGCCTTGATTGTTTTAGGTATCACTGGGAGGAATTGACCTCCAGGCTAATTGGCTGTGAGAATCAGCTGTGTCTGCTGTGGGAGAACTTCTGTGCTGGAGACACCCCTCCGGGGCAAGACTTGCTTCAATGGGGCTTTGGTGCTCACTGAGTCTGCCCCCTGAGTGTGTCCTTTATGATTCCATGGAGCTGCAAACTGGATGGTCCCACTCTGACCTCTGGGTACACTGGCTCTTGGATCTAAGGAGGTGCTAATCTAGCCTCTGCCTGAGGCTATCCAGCAAAAGCCTCCCTGCAGGGCATGGGCAGGGAGGGTCCCACGGGATCAACAGGGCCGTGCTAGCAGTTATGGCTGCTCTCAGAGGCCCAGCTTCTCAGTTTCTCGGCAATCGCGGCAAACCCCTCCGAGAGAAAGCTGCCCTCGAGTTCCGACCGATGCCAGACAGTCCCGCTTCTCCCGTATGAGTCTGGGTCCCCTGAGACTCACCTGGAACTGGAGCTCAGAGCCTGAGACTCCCTCCCGATTGAAAATGAAAACCGCGTCCTCAGCCACCAGCCCGCTCCGTGTTCGCCTCTGTACCTTAGTATTTTACTTCCACACTGCACCTCCTCTGAGTCTCGGTATGCTTTTCTCTTTCCTTCTAGTTGTAGAATTTCCACTCAGCAAGCCTTCCTGTGGTTCTGGATGATGTCCGTTCCACCTTTTAGTTGTATTTTTGAAGTGGTTGCTCGAGGCAGCAAACTCCTGTGTTTACCTATGCTGCAATCTTGGTTTTTCTACATTTTATTTAAAATGTATAAATATTGTAGTTGCATCACTTAGTATTTGTTTAAGTTCTTTATTGTTCAAAGTATTACATATGTCTCTTTTTTCCCCCATTACCTTCTCCCTGGCCACTCACACCCCCCAGCATATGCCCTTACACCCCTACTGTCTGTGTCAATTGGTTATGCTTATATGCATGCATACAAGTTCCTTGGTTTTTATATTACCCGCACTTCACCCTACAACCCTCCCCTACTTTCCCTCTCAGGTTTGATGTCTGTTTGATTCTTCTATGTCTCTGGATCTATTTTTGTTCATCAGTTTATGTAGCTCATTATATTCCACATATGAGTGAGATCATGTGATATTTATCTTTCTCTAACTGGCTTATTTCACTTAGCATAATGTTCTCCAGGTCCATCCATGCTGTTTAGAATGGTAACAGTTCTTTCTTTCTTACAGTAGTATAGTATTCCATTGTGTAGATGTACCACAGTTTGTTAGTACACTACTCTGTTGACCAGCACTCAGGCTGTTTCCAAATCTTAGCTACTGTAAATCGTGCTGCAATGAACATAGGGATACATATATCTTTTCTGATTAGTGTTTCTGATTTCTTGGGATACATCCCAGAGTGGGATTGCTGGGTCAAATGGGAGTTCCATTTTCAATTTTTTGAGGAAACTTTATACTGTTTTCCCACAGTGGTTGCACCAGTCTGTATTTCCACCAGCAGAGCAAGAGGGTTCCTTTTTCTCCACATCCTCACCAGCACTTTTCCTTTGTTGATTTGTTGATGATAGCCATTCTGACAGGTGTGAAATGGTTCCTCATTGTTGTTTTGATTTGCATCTCTCAGAGGATTAGTAACTTTGAAGATCTTTTCATATGTCTCTTGGCTTTCTGTATGTCAATGTTGGAAAAGTGTCTGTTTAGGTCTTTTGCCCATTTTTTGATTGGTTTGTTTATCTTTCTTTTTTTAAGTTGTATGAGTTCCCTATAAATTTTGGAGATTAAAAGGTTATCAGATATGACATTGGCAAATATGTTCTCCCATGCAGTGGGCTTTCTTATTGTTTTGTTGATGGTTTCTTATTTTGATGTAGTCCATTATTTTATTTTTTCATTGGTTTCCATTGTCCTAGGAGTTGTATCAATAAAGATATTGCTATGATATATGTCTGATATTTTGCTGCCTATGGATTCATCTAAGAATTTTCTGGTTTCCCATCTTACATCGAAGTCCTAAGTTGGTGTAAGTTGTTGGTCTAGTTTCATTTTTTGGCATACATCTGTCCAAATTTTTCAACACCATTTATTGAAGAGACTGTCTTGACTCTATTGTATTCTCTAGACTCCATTGTCAAATATTAAGTGAGCATAATGGCTTGGGTTGATTTCTGGGTTCTCTGTTCTGTTCCATTGTTCTATATGTCTGTTCTTGTGCCAGTGCCAGGCTGTTTTGAGAACAGTGGCTTTCTAATATAGCTTGATATCTAGTATTGTGATCCCTCCAACTTTGTTCTTCTTTCTCAAGATTGCTGCCACTATCTTTTATTCTATATAAATATTTGGAGAATAGTTTCTAGGTCTGTACAATATGCCATTGGTATATAATTGGGGATTGCATTGAATTTATGGATTGCTTTGGGGAATATGGGCATTTTAATGATGTTCATTCTACCAATCCAGAACACAGTATAGTCTTCCATTTACTTTTGTCTTCCTCTCTCTTTTTAACAAACAGTAGTTTTCCGAGTACAGGTCTTCTACCTCCTTAGTTAAGTTTATCCCAAGGTATCTTAATTTTTTTGGTGCAATGGTAAATGGGGTTGTTTTTTTAGTTTCTCTTTCTGTGAGTTTATTATTGGTGTATAAAAAAGCCATAGATTACTGGGTTTTAATTTTGTATCCTCCTACATTGTCAAATTCATTTATTAAGTCTAGTCGTTTCTTTTTTTCATTTTTTTATTGATTAAGGAATTACATATGTGTCTTATATCTGCATTACACCCCCCCTCCCAATTCCACACCCACTCAGGCTCTCACACTCCTGGTATCTGTGTCCATTGGTTATGCTTATATGAATGCATACAAGTCCTTTGGTTGATCTCTCCCCCTTAACCCACACTCTCCTACCTTCCTTCTGAGGTTTGAACATCTGATAAATGCTTCTCTGTCTCTGGATCTGTTTTTGTTCATCAGTTTATGATGTTCATTATATTCCACAAATGAGTGAGATCATGTAATATTTATCTTTCTCTGACTGGCTTATTTTGCTTAGCATAATGTTCTCCAGTTCCATCCTTGCTGTTGCAAATGGTAAGAATTCCTTCTTTTTTACTGCAGCATAATATTCCATTGTGTAGATGTACCACAGTTTTTTAATCCACTCATCGGCTGGTCAGCACTTAGGCAGTTTCCAAATCTTAGCTATGGTGCATTGTGCTGCTATGAACATAGGGGTACATATATCCTTTCTGATTGGTGTTTCTAGTTTCTTGGGATATATTCCTAGAAGTGGGATCACTGGGTCAAATGGGAGTTCCATTTTCAATTTTTGAGGAAACTTCATACTGTTCTCCAGAGTGGTTACACCAGTCTGCATTTCCACCAGCAGTGCACAAGCTTTCCTTTTTATCTGTATTATCACCAGCACTTGTCATTTGTTGATTTGTTGATGATAGCCATTTTGACAGGTGTGAGATGGTACCTCATTGTTGTTTTGATTTGCATCTCCCGGATGACTAGTGACTTTCAGCATGTTTTCATGTCTCTTGGCCTTCCTTAGGTCCTCTTTTGAAAAGTATCTATTCAGGTCCATTGCCAATTTTTTGATTGGGTTGTTTATCTTCCTTTTTTTTTTTTTAAGTTGTATGAATTCCCAGTAAATGTTGGAGATTAAACCTTTATCAGAGATAACATTGGCAAATATATTCTCCCATGCAGTGAGCTTTCTCGTTGTTTTTTTGATGGTTTCTTTTTCCATGCAGAAGCTTTTTATTTTGATGTAGTCTCATTTGTTTATTTTCTCCTTAGTTTCCATTGCCCTAGGGGCTGTATTAATGAAGATATTTCTTCGGCATATGCCTGATATTTTGCTGCCTGTGGATTCCTGTAAGATTTTTAAGGTTTCCCATCTTATGTTTAAGTCTTTTATCCATTTTAGGTTAATTTTTGTGTATGTTGTAAGTTGGTGGTCTAGTTTCATTTTTTGCATGTATCTGTCCAATTTTCCCAACATCATTTATTGAAGAGACTGTCTTGACTCCATTGTATGCTCTTGCCTCTTTTGTCAAATATTAATTGAGCATAGTGGTTTGGGTTGATTTCTGAGTTCTCTATTCTATTCCATTGGTCTGTTTGTCTGCCTTGTGTCAGTACAAGGCAGTTTTGAGAACAGTGGCTTTGTAATACAGCTTGATATCTAGTATTGAGATCCTTCTTCCTTTGTTTTTTCTTTCTCAGGATTGCTATGGGTTTTCGGGGTCCTTTTTATTCCATATGAATTTTTGGAGAGTTTATTCTAGCTCTGTGAAATATGCCATTCTGTCTCTGTGATATATGCCGTTGGTTTTTTAATGGTGATTGTTTTGAATCTGTAGATTCCTTTGGGCAGTATGGACATTTTGATGATATTGATTCTACCAATCCATGAAGACAATATGTTCTTCCTTTTGTTTATGTCTTCCTCTATCTCTTTTTTCAATGTCCTGTAGTTTTCTGAATACATGTCTTTTACCTCCTTATTTAAGTTTATTCCTAGGTATCTTAATTTTTTTGGTGCAATGGTAAATGGGATTGATTTCTTAATTCTCTCTTTCTGTAAGTTCACTATTGGTGTATAAAAATGCCCTAGACTTTTTGGCATTAATTTTGTATCCTGCTTCATTGCCAAATGCAGTTATTAAGTCTACTACATTTTTGATGGAGTCGTTAGGGTTTTCTATGTATAGTATCATGTCATCTGTGAATAATGACAGTTTTACTTCTACTTTTCCAATTTAGACACCATTTATTTCTTCTTCTTGTCTAATTGCTATGGCTAGCACTTCCAGTACTATGTCGAACAGGAGTGGTGAAAGTGTGCATCCCTGTCTTGTTCCTGTTCTTAGGTGAAATGGTTTTAGTTTTTTTGCCATTGAGTATGATGCTGGCTGTAGGTTTGTCACCTAAGGGTTTTATTATGTTAATATAGGATCTCCTATTCCCACTTTGCTGAGGGTTTTTATCAAGAATGGATGATGGATTTTGTCAAATGATTTTTCTGCATCAATTCATATGACTATGTGATTTTTATCTCTCAATTTATTTAAATGATATATCACGTTTAATAATTTGCATATAGGAGAACCAAGATGGCGGCGTAGGGAGCGGACCTGTGTGTGCTGCTCTCTCACAGCATCATTGAAACTATCAACTATGAAGTAAACAACCGCCACTCAGAACCATGGGGAAGTTGGCCCAGTGGGAGATCTACAACTGGAAGAAAAGAAAGAAGCGCAGTGAGACTGAGTGGGAGCTACGGAGGCACCAAAACCAGAGGTACGCAGTCACACGCCACACGGGCTGCAAATGGATTCTCGGTTTTTTACGAACCCTTGAATCCTCTGGGCTTGCTCGGGGCGGGTCTCTGAGGCCCCAGATCCCACAGGGAGAGGCGGCCACGGCCTTGCAGTGGTCGGAGAGCGAGGGAAGCTCTGACATGCGGCTGCTCGCCGGCACTGAGGGACAAGAAGTCCTGGTGTCCCGGGGAGGCGAGGGGCGCGGAGACGCCGCCATCGCTATTTCCTCCATGCTGGCGACTCCCTGTGACCCCGCCCTACCCTCAGGGCTGTGCCAGAGGCACAAGAGGGAATGACTGTGCTTTTACAAACTCTCAAATCCACTGAGCTGGTTCGGGCGGTCTCTGAGGCCCCAGGCCCCAAGGCGAGAGACGGCACGGCCTTCCAGCAGTCAGAAAGCGAGGGAGGCTCTGGCGCTCAGCTGCTCGCCGGCACTGGGGGACGCAAAGTCCTGGTGTCCTGGATAGGCAAGGGGCCGCTGAGTCTCCGCCCCGGCGACTCCCTGTGACCCCGCCCTATGCAATTTACATTCCCATCTGGGCTGTGCCAGACTCACAAGTAGAAACGCCTTTGCTTCTGCAAACTTTCAAATCCACTGAGCGGGTTCAGGCGGGATCATGAGGCACCAGACCCTACAGGGAGAGGCAGCACGGCCTTGCAGCCATCAGAAAGCGAGGGAGACTCTGTTGCACAGCTGCTCGCCGGCACTGGGGGACACAAAGCTCTGGCAGAGATTCAAGGGCCCGCGGAGACTCAGCCAGTGCTATTTGCTCCGCCATGGCAACTCCCTGAGACTCAGCCCTAATCAATTTACATCCCCATCCAAGCTGTGCCAGGTGCACAAAAAGACCCACCTGCGCTTTTGCAGCCTATCCCAACAAATTGCAGACTTCAACTGCTCGCAGCCATGGGAGACACACTCAAGAAGCAGACCCAGGAGAACCAGGATGGCGGCATAAGGAAGAGACCTGTGCGTGCTACCTCACACAACAACATCGAAACTACCAAATATCAGACAAACACCTATCATACAGAACCATGGGAAAGTTGGCCCAGTGGAAGCTCTACATCTGGAAGGAGAGAAAGAACATTGAGACTGAGTAGGATGTGACACCAAGTACAGAGCCCAACCCAACAAACTGCAGATTTCAACTCCTCGCATAGAAAGAAGCGCATTGAGACTGAGTAGGATGTGCAGAGGCACCAAGTACAGAGCCCATCCCAGCAGGCTGCAGATTTCAGCTCCTTGCATCTGGGAGGGACGCAATCCGGGGGCAGAGTCGGGTCCGGGGCCGGCCAGGGCTGGGCCTGACTCGGCCGGCACTGTGGAACTGCTGTACCAGCAAGCGCACAAACATGCCCACTGGTCCCAGTTTCTTGTGGGGCACTGGGGGACAGCAGACAGGCAGTCTGTGCACTTGGTGGAGGGCAGGTGTGCTGGATGTTCAACCACCAGGAACGCCTGGAGATTTTGTCTGGTGGGGAGCCGCCGGCAGGGGACAGAGGGCCAAACTTCCTGTTTCCCCGGTAAGGCTGGGATGGCCCCAGTGAGGTCGGGATGGCCCCGGTGAGGTTGAAACGGTCCCGGTGTGGTAGGGTCGACCCCAGTCAGGTTGAAACGGCCCCGGTGTGGTAGGGACAACCCCGGTCAGGTTGAAACGGCCCCCGTGAGGTAGGGACGACCCTGGTGAGGTTGAAACGGCCCCCGTGAGGTAGGGACAGCCCCGGTCAGGTCGAAACGGCCCCGGTGTGGTAGGGACAACCCCAGTCAGGTTGAAACGGCCCTGGTGAGGTCGGGACGGCCCCAGTGAGGTTGAAACGGCCCCCGTGAGGTAGGGACGACCCCAGTCTGGTAGGGACAACCCCGGTCAGGTCGAAACGGCCCCGATGTGGTAGGGACAACCCCGGTCAGGTTGAAACGGCCCCGGTGTGGTAGGGACGACCCCGGTGAGGTTGAAACGGCCCCCGTGAGGTAGGGACGACCCTGGTGAGGTTGAAACAGCCCTGGTGAGGCTCAGATGGCCCTGGTGAGGTTGAGACTACTCCAGTGAGGTTGGGACAAATAAAGGGGACCAGTATGGACTGATGAACAGGGGTAGATACAGAAGCAGAGCAACATTGAACAGAATGTTAAACTACAGTGGGAAGCCTGGGGAGGGTTGGGGGGGGATTAAGAGACCAACTGAAGGACTTATATGCATGCATATAAGATTAACCAATGGACACAAGACACGGGGCGGGGGGAGGCGGGGGGTAGGGGCCGGGGGAATGTCAAGGGGGGGAAAAAAGGAGACATATGTAATACTCTTTGTAATACTTTAAGAAATAAAAATTAATAAAATATTTAAAAAAATAAAAATAAAAAAATAATTTGCATATATTGTATCATCCTTTCATTTCTGGGATAAATTCTACTTAGTCGTGGTGTATGATCATTCTGAATTAATGCTGGATCCAATTTGGTAGAATTTTGTTGACGATTTTGGCATCTATGTTCATGAGGGATATTGGCTTGTAATTCTCTTTCTTTGTGTTGTCTTTATCTGCTTTTGGTATTAGGGTAATGTTGGCTTCATAGAATTAGCTTTGAAGTGTTGCTCTCTCTTGAATTTTTTGGAATATTCTGAGGAGGATAGCTTTTAATTATTCTTTGAATGTTTGCTAAAACTCCCCTATGTTGCTGTCTGGCCCCAGACTTTTATTTTCTGGAAGCTTTTTGATGATTGCTTCAGTTCCTCTATAGTTATTGTCCTATTGAGATTTTTAGATTCTTCCTGATTGAGTTTTGGAAGGTTGTATTTTTCTAAGAATATGTCCATTTCCTCTAGGTTGTCTAGTTTGTAGAAATAGAGTTGGTCATCATATTTATTTACAATCCTTTGTATTTCTGTGGGGTTTGTTGTTATTTTGCCTCTTTCACTTCTGATTTTGTTTACTTGGTCCCTCTCTCTTCGCTTCTTGGTGAGCCTGTCTAGAGGTTCCTCAATCTTGTTCATCCTTTCAAAGAATGCGCTCTTAGTTTCATTAATCTTTTGTAATGTTTTTTAGTCTTTATGTCATTTATTTCTGCTCTGATCTTTGTTATCTTCCTTCTTCTGCTCACTCTGGGCTTTTCTTGTTGCTCTCTTTCTAATTCATTAAGTTGTAGAATTGGATGATTTATTACCATTTTTTTTTAAAGTAGGCCTGTGGAGCTATAAACTTCCCTCTCAGGACTGCTTTCACTGTGTCCTATAGGTTTTGGATTATTGTGTTTTCATTGCTATTCGTTTCCAGGATGTTTTTAATTTCTTCATTGATCTTTTGGTATCCCAATCATTGTTTTATAGCATGCTCTGTGGCTTCCAAATGTTTGAATTTTTTTATTGCTTTTATTGTAGTTTATTTCTAATATTATGCCATTGTGGTCTGCGAAGATACTTGATATGTTTTCAATCATCTTAAATTTTGAGAGACTTTGCCTGTGACCCAATATGTGGCCTATCTTTGAAAGTGTCCCATGTGCACTTGAGACAAACGTATATTCCATGGCTTTGGGGTGAAATCTTCTGAAGATGTCAATTAAGTCTATCTGATCTAGTGAGTAATTTAGGATTACTGTTTCTTTCCTGATTTTTTGTCTAGGTGATTTATTCAGTGATGTCAGTGGAGTATTAAAATCCCTTACTATGATTGTATTGTTGTCAATCTCTCCCTTGATATCTTCCAGGAGGTGTTTTTTTTTTTTATGTATTTGGGTGCTCCTCCGTTAGGTGCATATATGTTTACCAGGGTTATATCCTCTTGTTGTATCGATCCCTTTATTATTATGATGTGGCCTTCCTTATCTCTAATTATGGACTTCACTTTGAATTCTATTTTGTCAGATATAAGTATTGCTACCTGAGCTTTTCTTTCGTTTCCATTTGCCTGAATGATATTTTTCCATCCCTTTACTTTCAGTCTTTGTGAGTCCCTTGTTCTGAGGTGGGTCTCCTATAGATCGCATATATATGGGTCATGTTTTTTTTTATCCATTCAGCCACTCGATGTCTTTTGATTGGAGCATTTAATCCATTTGCATTTAAGGATATTATTGGTACGTACTTGTTTGTAGCTATTTTTATTCTTTATGTCTTTGTTCCTTCTTCCCTTTCTAATTCTTCTTTTTACAACAGTCCCTTTAGCATTTCTTGCATTGCTGGCTTGGTATTAATAAATCCCCTTTGCCTTTTTTTGACTGTGAAGCTCATGACTTCACCACCGATTTTGAATGATATCCTTGCTAGATAGAGTATTTTTGGATTCAGTTCCTTGCTTTCCATCACTTTTTATATTTCATTCCATTCCCTTCTGGCTCGACTTATTTCTGTTGAGAAATCATTTGACAGTCTAATTGTAGATCCCTTGTAGGTAACTCTCTGTCTATATCTTGTAGCCCTTAAGATTCTCTCTTTGTCATTAACATTTGCAGTTGTTATTAAGATGTGTCTTGGTGTTGGTCCGTTTGGGTGCATCTTGATTGGGACTCTCTGTGCTTATGTGTCTTTTTTCTTCCCCAAATCAGGGAAGTGTTCTGGAATTGTTTCTTCAAATAAGTTTTCTAATCCTTGCTCCCTTTCTTGTCTTTCTGGCACTCCTATTATACAGATGTTGCTTCATTTCATGTTTTTCCAAAGCTCCCTTATGCTCTCCTCCTGCTTTCTATTTTTTTTTCTTTAATTGCTGTTCATATTGGGTGTTTTTTCACCTTGTCTTCTAATTCGCTGTTTCACTCCTCTTCTTCTCCTAGTCTACTATTGCAACCTTCCACTGTGTTCTTTATTGCACCTATATGATTCTTCTTTTCCTCATGATTCTTACATAGGTTGGTAATTTTCTCATCAAGCTGGTTTATGAACTGTATGACCCTTTCTCTGTCAAATTATTCATTTAGTTCATTTTCTGGTGATTCATCCTTTCCTTTGGTGGTTGTTTCTTTGTCTCCCCATTTTTTATTCCTCTTTTTGGTCCTGGTCACCCTGCCTTGGTTCCAGGGGTTTGAAGCATGTAGTGGTTCAATGATCTGGGATATGCTAGACTGGAGTCTGGGTCTGCCTTGAGTTTCACACCTTTATTGTCTCTACTCTGTATTCTACTGCCTACTCCCTTAGTTCTGATCCCTCAGTTGTCCACTTTAGATTCTCAGTGTTGGTGGGGGTTAATGCAGTTACTATGGTGTGCAACTACCTGTGAGGTACCAGAGCCCTCTGGCATGCAATTCACTGTGCAGTCCTGGCACCCAAGACAGGATGGCACCCTAGGACCACTGGCAGTGCAAATGCATCATGGTCCTGTGACCTATGGCTGGGCACACCATGTCCAGCAGCTCTAACCTGGGCTAGAGTTATGATGTGTGCCAGGTGACAACTCTGTCTGAGCTGGGGTTGGAGCACACACCAGCCCAAAGGCTATCTCTGTGCCAGGGGGTGGAGCCTGCTATCGCCCGAAGTATCTTTCTGTGCTTGAGGTGTATTTCGTGCCTGTCCAAAGGCTCCATCCATACCAGGGGGTAGAGCACACACTGGTCTGCGGCTTTGTACTGGAACTGGGGATCAGGACAGGTACCCCTGGTTGAATTCACAGCATAAGGACTTGTAGTGCAGAATCCTGGGATGCTGTGTTTGAGCTCTGGCAAGGAGGCACAACTTCGGAGGTCTCTCTGACATGCATTCACTGCAGACATCTAGGACTCGCAGTATGGCACTGCTCTGCTCTCTGCTAGGCATGGTGGTGGAAGTATTAACCATAATCATGGGTATTATGATTGTAAGTATTAACTGCACAGGTCTGGAGGTGGTGTCTGCATTCTGTCTGGGTGCTACCCTCTGCATGATGGTGTGGGTTCCACACTAAAACTGCACCAGCCTGGGAATGTCAGCAGTGGTAGCAGGGGCTCCCTTTCTAGGAGAGCCCGATCTACCAGTCCCCAGGACTCCTGCAATGTCTAACAGTCCTTCACTTCCCTGCACACACACCACACATGTTTACATATGTCCCTCTTAATCCTTTAATCACTCACACCCTCTCCATCCCTGCCATCCTGTGGGCTGTCATGTTCCAGTCTCCTCCTGATATGTCTCTTAGATAAAGAGGAATGCCTAATCATTTTCTTTTGTCACATATAGCAACCAAATAAGTGCCTTCCTTCCTTCCTGTCTTTCTTTCTTTCTTTTTTTTTTTTTTTTGTAATACAAACCAGTGGATAAGGTGCATAAAAATATATTTTTTTAAAGGCTTACAGGATAATTCAAGATGGCAGCATAAGAACGGTAAGCTGAAAGATATTGTGTGAGTGAAAGAAAGAAAGAAGAGTGCGTGGAAGTGCAGGGAGTGTCTGTTTTTTATGAGTGAGGGACAGTTATATTCCACAAGACTGTTGGGGACTGGTGGATTAGGCTCCCTGGCTGGGCAGCCTATACTACTGCTAAAATCTCTCCAGTAGCAGCCAGCTCTGCCACAGAGACTGTACTATCTTGAAGGGGAAAGCAACTGTGATGGGAATCCCAACCTTGCCTTCAACTGGGGAGACGTTGGATAGCTCCCAGGACCCTTCAACCACAATGTCCAGTGACCAGCTGCCTCAGTGGAGAACCCACCTATACCAACACTCCATCAGCCTCCCTGGCTGTGGACACCTAAAAAGTTTGTCCAGGGGGAGACAAGGTGGCAGCCGAATATGCGAATGGGACCTGTGCCTTCTCACAGAGCAGATAGAAGGAACAGATGAATTTAATAACACCCACCCAGAACTGGGGAATTCAACACAGCTAGTGAGGCAATCCATGGACAAAAAAGGTCAGAGATCACCTAGAGAAAGTCAACGCAGGAGAGAGCTACATAACCAGACTTCCTGAGAGGAGCAAACATGGGAAGACAAAGAAACAGCCCCCATACAAAAGAAAAGGAGGAGTCACTGCAAAAGGAAGTAAACAAAATGGAAGTAAAACAATTTGTCAGAAAAATAATTCAGAGCAATGGTCATAAGGACGCTGAAAAGATGGAAGACAAATTCACCAATATCTGTAAGAATCATGAGGAAATGAAGAAGAACCAAGAAAAAATGAAGAATGACATTGCTGCAATAAAGAACACAATAGAAAGCATCCACAGTAGACTAGAAGAAATGGAGGAAGCATCAGTGAGCTAGAAGACAAGGTAGGAAAAAAATGCCCAAGCAGAGCAGCTACTGGGAAAAAACAACAACAACAACAACACAAACAAACTTAAAAAACAGGAGAAGAGCCTAAGGGAACATTTGGACACATGAAACAAAATAACATCCACACAATAGGGGTGCCAGAAGGAGAAAAACTGAGTAAGGAATAGAAAACCTGTTTGAAGAAATGTTGACAGAAAACTTCCCTGGTATCAGAAAGAAAAAACTCACACAAGTCCAAGAAGCTCACAGAGTCCCAAAAAAGATGAACCCCAAAAGACTGAGACAAAGACACAATATAATTAAATTGGAAAACACCAATGACAAAGTAAGAATCTTAAAGGGTGCCAGAGAGAGACAGAAAGTTACCTACAAGGGATCTCCCACTAGACTATCAACTGATTTCTCAAAGGAAACACATCAGTCCAGAAGGAAATGGGATGAAATACACAAAGTCATGCAAAGCAAGGGTCTGAATCCAAGAACAATGTACCCAGCAGTGCTATCAATCAAAGTTGAGGGTGAAATCAGGAGCTTCACAGACAAAAAAGGACTAAGGGAGTTTATTACCACCAAACCAGCAATGTAAGAAATGCTAAAGGGTCTGCTGTAAAAAGAAGAAATAGGAACGAAAGAAGGAACACAGGCATAAAGAATAAAAATGGTGACAAACAAGTTTCTAGCAATAATAACTTTAAGTGTAAATGGATTAAATGCCCCAATCAAAAGACATAGGGTAGCTAAATGGATAAGAAAACATGTCCCACATATATGCTATCTACAAAAGACCAACCTCAGAGCAGAGGACTCACACAGACTGATAGTGAAGGGATGGAAAAATGTTTTTCAGGCAGATGGAAGTGAAAAGAAAAAGGTGGGGTAGCAATACTTATATCTGACAAATTTGATTTCAAAGTGAAGGCCATAACAAAAGATAAGGAAGGACTTCATAATACTATAGGGAGCAATTCAACAAGAGTATATAACTGTGGAAAACATATATGCAACCAATACAGGAGCACCCAAATACATTTAAAAAAAAAACTTTCTGAGGATATCAAGGGAGAGATTTACAGCAATTCAGTCATAGTAGGGGACTATACTACCCCATTAACACCACTGGATAAATCCTCTAAACAATAAATCAGCAAAGAAATGTCAATCCTAAATGACTCACTAGATCAAATGGAATTAATTGACATATTCAGAACATTTCAACCCAAAGACACAGAATAGACATTCTTCTCAAGTGTACATGGGTCATTTTCAAAAACAGACCACATATTGGGGCACAGGAAAAGTCTTTTCAAATTCAAGAAGATAGAAATCATATCAAGAATCTTCTCAGATCCCAATGGCATAAAATTAGAAATAAACTACAATAAAAACAATGAAAAAATCAAACACCTAGAGGCTAAATAGCATGCTATTAAACAATTATTGGATTACCAAAGAGATCAAAGAAGAAATAAAAAACATCATGCCATTAAACAACAATGAAAACACAACAATCCAAAATCTATGGGAAACAGTGAAAGCAGTCTTGAGAGGGAATTTCATAGCTCTACAGACCTAATTCAAAAAACAAGGAAAAATGGCAATAAATTATCTAACCTCACAACTCAAAAGTTAGAAAGAGAGCAACAAGAAATGCCCAGCGTAAACAGAAGGAAAGAAATAATAAAGATCAGAGCAGAGATAAACGACATAGAGAAAAAAATAGAAAAAATCAACAAAACCAAGAGCTCGTTCTTTGAAAAGATAAACAATATTGGTGAACCTCTAGCCAGGCTCACCAAGAAGCAAAGAGAGAGGACCCAAATAAACAAAATCAGAAGTGAAAGAGGTGAAGTAACAAAAGACCCCACAGAAATACAAAGGATTAAGAAAAAATACTACGCACAACTCTGTTCCAACAAAATGTACAATCTAGATGTAATGGACATATTTTTAGAAAAATAGAAGCTCCCAAAAGGCAATCAGAAAGAATAAAAAAAAAAACTTGAATAGGCTGATAACTACCAAATAAATTGAAGCAGTGATCAAAAATCTTCCAGCAAACAAGAGCCCTGGTCCAGGTAGCATTTCAAGGGAGTTATACCAAGCATTCAAAGAACTAAAACCTACCCTCCTCAAACTATTTCAAAAAATTCAAGAGGAAGGCACACTTCCAAACTCTTTTTATGAAGCCAGAATTACCCTAATTCTCAAAACACATAAAGACACCACAAAAAAAGAGAACTACAGGTCAATATCCTCGATGAACATAGATGCTAAAATCCTCAACAAAATTCTAGGAAATCAGATACAGCATTACATTAGAAAGATCATACACCATGACCAAGTAGGATTTATTCCGTGGTTGCAAAGATGGTACAATATCCACAAATCAATAAATCTGATACATCACATAAACAAATTGAGAGACAAAAATCACATAATCATATCAATTGATGCAGAAAAAGCATTTAACAAAATCGAAAATCCTTTCTTGATAAAAATTCTCAGCAAAATGGATATAAAGGGACATATCTCAACATAATAAAATTCTTATATGACAAACCTACAGCCAACATCATACTCATGGGCAAAAACTAAACTCATTTCCCCTAAGAATGAGAACAAGACAGGGGTGCCTACTTTCACCATTCCTGTTCAATATAGTACTGGAAGTGCTAGCCATATTGATCAGACAAGAAGAAGAAATAAAAGGCATCCAAATTGGAAAAGAAGAAGTAAAACTGTCTTTATTCACAGATGACATGATATTGTACATAAAAAAAAACCAAAGACTCCATAAAAAAAAAAACCTACTGGACATAATAAATGAATTTGGCAATGTAGCAGGATATAAAATTAACTCCCAGAAATCTATGGCCTTTTTATACACCAATAATTAATTCACAGAAAGAGAAACAAAATAAACAATCCCATTTACCATTGCACACAAAAAAATAAGATACCTAGGAATAAACTTAACTCAGGATGTAAAATACTTGTATCAGAAAACTACAGGACATTGAAAAAAGAGATAGAGGGAGACATAAACAAATGGAAGAACGTGCCATGTTCTTGGATTGGAAGAATCAACATCATTAAAATGTCCATACTACCCAAAGCAATCTACAGATTCAATGCAATCCCCATTAAAATACCAACAGCATGTGTCACAGACCTAGAATGAACTCTCCAAAAATTCATCTGGAATAAAAAAAGACCTTGAATTGCCATAGCAATCCTGAGAAAGAAGAACAAAGTTGGAGGGATCACAATACCAGATATCAAGCTATATTCCTAAGCCACGGTTCTCAAAACTGCTTGGTACTGCATGACAATGCTTTTCCAATGCTATTTTAGATAAGGGTTTAATCGCCAAAATTTACAGAGAACTCAATACAACTTAACAAAAGGAAAATAAATGATCCAATCAAAAATGGGCAAAGGACCTAAGTAGACACGTTTTGAAAGAGGACATACAGAAGGCCAAGATACATATGAAAATATTCTCAAAGTCACTTATCATCCGACAGATGCAAATCAAAACAACAATGAGGTACCATCTCACACTGTCAGAATGGCTATCATCAACAAATCAACAAATGACAAGTGCTGGCAAGGTAGTGGAGAAAAAGGAATCCTTGTTCACTGCTGGTGGGAATATAGACTGGTGCAGTCATTGTGGAAGACAGTATGGAGTTTCCTCAAAAAGTTAAAAATGGAACTCCCATTTGACCCAGTAATCTCACTTCTGGGACTATATTCCAAGAAACCAGAAACACCAATAAGAAAGGATATATGCACCGCAATGTTCATAGTAGCACAATTTATAATAGCTAAGATTTGGAAACAGCCTAAGTGCCCATCAGCAGATGAGTGGATTAAAATACTGTGGTTCATCTACACAATGGAATACTAAGCCACTATAAAAAAGAAGGAACTTTTACCATTTGCAAAAGCATGGATGGAACTTGAGAGCATTATGCTAAGCAAAATAAGCCAGTCGGAGAAAGAGAAATATCACATGATCTCACTCATATGGTGGATATAATGATCAACATAATTTGCTGAACAAAAATAGATCCAGAGACAAATGGCAAGGGAAGTGGGGGAGAGGGGGTTAAGATCAACCAAAGGACTTGTATGCATGCATATTAGCATAACCAATGGACACAGACAATGGGGTGGTCTGGACTTGACTGGGGCGGGAATGGCTGGGGGAGGGGTCAATTGGGGAAAAAGGAGACATATGTAAAACTTTAGACAATAAAAAAAGAAGAAAAAAAGGCTTTCATAAGAGTTAATAAGGTATGGTTGGTTAAAATTAAAATTTAAAAGAAGACTCCAATAAAATATTAGTTTATGATGCATTAATTTTAACTTGGAGTATGTTTTAGAGGCAAAGGAAGGCTACTATACTGACTAATGTATTCTTGAAAGATATATGAATATAGTTCTTCATCTTTTTATTTGCCAACAATCTCCTTATGCTTTTAAAATCGATGTTGTTAGAAAATGATACCATATGTTAGAAAGGCATTAATTTTGTTGATTACTAGAAGCAAAATTTTGTATTTTAAATCAAAATGGAAAAAAAATAATTCTTTATTGATATTTCTACATGTTTAATTTAGAGTTTGAATTTGTTTTCAGTAGGAAAAATTTGTAAGAAATTATATATAATTAAAATGTTCATATAATGGTATGGCATATATTTAAAGCTTAAATTATCATAGTTTATTCTTGAAATTGAGTATAGACTAATAAATATATTCATCTAGAAGTATTCTGTTGGCAAAAAGTAACGTAATACTTCTAAAACTTACCAAACTAGCCAGACTCATCAGGAAACAAAGTGAGAGGACCCAAATAAATACAATAAGAAATGAAAGTGGAGTACCTACAACTGACACACAGAAATACAAAGGATTGTAAGAAAATATTATGAGTAACTATATGCCAACAAGCTAGACAACCTGGATGAAATGGACAAATTCCTAGAATAGTACAATATCCCAAAACTTAATCATGAAGAATCAGAAAACCTGAATAGGCCAATAACAATTGATGAAATAGAAACAATTATCAAAAATCTACAAGCAAACAAAAGCCAGGTTTGGATGGCTTCACATGGGAGTTTTACCAAATATTCAAAGAGAACTAACACCTGTACACCTCAAACTATTAAAAAAAAAATCAAGAGGAAAGAACACTTCCACCTCTTTTTATGAGGCCAGCATTACCCTAATTCCAAACCCAGATAAAGCCACTACAAAAAAGAGAATTACAGGCCAATATCCCTGATGAACATAGATGTTAAAATCATCAACAAAATATCAGCAAATCAGATACAGCAATATATTAAAAAGATCATACATCATGACCAAGTGGGATTTATTTCAGGGATGCAAGGCTGGTGCAATATTCACAAATCAATAAATGTGATACATCACATAAGCAAATTGATAGACAAAAATCACATGATATCAATAGATGCAGAAAATGCATTTCAAAAATCTACCACCCATTTTTTATAAAAACTCAGCAAAGTGGGAATAAAGGGAGCATATCTCAACATGATAAAGGCCATATATTACAAATTTATAATGAACATCATACTCAATGGGCAAAAACTAAAAGCATTTCCCCTAAGAACAGGAACAAGACAGGGATGTCCATTTTCACCACTCTTATTCAAAATAGTACTAGAAGTCCTATCCACAGCAATCAGACAAGAAGATTAAATAAAAGGCATCTGAATTGGAAAGGAGGAAGTAAAACTCTCATTATTCACAGATGACACAATATACTATATCAATAACCCTAAAGACTCCACCAAAAAAGTTACTAGATTTAATAAATGAATTTGGCAATGTAGCAGGTTACAAAATCAACTCTCAAAAATAAATGTTTTTTTATATTCCAACTAGTGGCCCGGTGCATGAAATTTGTGCACGAAGGGGTGGGGGGAGGTTCCCTCAGCCCAGCCTGCACTCTCTCCAAACGGGGACCCCTTGGGGGATGTCCGACTGTGGGTAAAACCATAGTCAGACATCCCTCTCACAATCTGGGACCGCTGGCTCTTAACCGCTCATCTGCCTGCCTGCCTGTTCGCCCCTAACTGCCCTCCCCTGCCAGCCTGATCTGGCTCCCACTGCCCTCCCCTGATGACCTGATCTCGCCCCCAACTGTCCTCCCTTGCTGGCCTGATCTTGCCCCCAACTGCACTCCCCTGCCAGCCTGATCTCACTCTTAACTGCCCTCCCTTGGCAACCAACTTGGTTCTGATTGGTCGGTTTCTATGCTAGTCAGCATCAAAAGGTCCACCTCCTAGGCAGCCATTGGCTCCTCACAGTTCATCCAGATTTCATTTTGATTGGTCAATTTATATGCCAGTCAGCATCTCTGGGACTATCTCTGGGCCTGATCAGGGAGGCAGGGCTGATCAGCAGCCCCCTGGAAGGCCCGAGAGAAACAGAGGTGTGGCGACTGGAGAAGCCGGGAAAGAAAGAGAGAGGCAACAACTGATCAACAGCTGCCACAAAGGCTGCAGATCAGATCCTGCCTCTTTTTCTGGGCCTCTCTCTGGGCCTTATCTGCAGCCCTTTCTGCAGTCAGTGCTGAGTCGCCACGGCAACCCAGCAATGACTGCACGACTGACTACTGGTGTTCGGTTGAGCCTTTGGTCGGTCATTACAGACCCTGGGTTTTTATATATTAGAATAATGAATTATCAGAAATAGAAACTAAACATTGAAACAAAAAAATTAAAATACATAGGATTAAACTTAACCAAGGAGGCAAAAAACCTGTATTTGGAAAACTACAGGATTTTGATAAAGAGATAGAAGAAGATATAAATAAGTGAAGAAATAACCACGTTCATGGATTGGTAGAATCAAGATCATTAAAATGTTCATACTACCGAAGGCACTCTACAAATCTAATACAATCCCTATGAAAATATCAATAGCAATTTTAATAGATCTAGAACAAGTACTTCAAAAATTTATACTGAACCAAGAAAGCACCAAAATACCCACAAAAATCTTCAGAAAGAAGAACAAGGTTGGAGGAATCACAATACCAGATTTCGAGTTATACTGCAAAGCCACTGTAATTAAAGCAGCTGGATACTAGCACAAGAACAAGCATATAGATCAATGGAACAGAACAGAGACCCCAGAAATTGACCCAAGCCATTACCTTCAATTAATATTTGACAAAGGAGGCAACAGTATAAAATGGAGTCAAGACAGTCTCTTCAATAAATGGTGTTGGGAAAATTGGACAGATACATGCAAAAAAAATGAAACTAAACCATCACTTTACACCATACATAAAAATAAACTCAAAATGGATAAAAGACTTAAAGTTTAGTTGTGAAACCATTAAAATCCTAGAAGAAATCATAGGCAGCAAAATCTCAGACATCTCTCATTGCAATATGTTTACAGATACATCTCCTAGGATAAAAGAAACTAAGGGAAAAATAAACAAATGAGACTACATTAAAATAAAAACTTCTGCACAGCAAAATAAACCATTAACAAAATTAAAAGGGAGCCCACTGTATGGCAGAACATATTTGACAATGATACATTTTATAAAGGCTTAATATCCAAAATATATAAGGAACTCATACTACTTAATAAAAGAAAGACATACAATCCAATTAAAAAATAGGCAAAGGACCTAAATAAACACTTCTCCAAAGGGGACATACAGATGGCCAAGAAACATAAGAAAAAATGTTCAAAGTCACTGATTATCAGAGAGATGCAAATTAAGATAACAATTAAGTATCACTTGTCACCTGTCAGAATGGCTACCATCAACAAATCAAAAAGTGACAAATGCTGGGGAGCATATCTTGAAAAGGGAACCTTAGTATACTGATGGTGGGAATGTGGACTGGTGCAGCCATTATTGAAAACAGTATGAAGTTTCCTTAAAAAATTAAATATGGAATTGCCATTTGACCCAGTGACTCCACTTCTAGGAATATATCCTATGAAATTCGAAATACCAATCAGACATAATGTATGCAGACCTATGTTCACAGCAGCAGAATTTACAATAGCTAATATCTGGAAACAGCCCCAGTGCCAATCAGTAGATGAGTTGATAAAAAAAAAGCTGTGGTATATTTATACCATGGTATTCTATGCAACAGTAAAAAACAAGAATCTCTTACCTTGAGACAGCATGGAGGGACCTGGAGAGTGTCATGCTAAGTGAAATAAGTCAGTCAGAGAAAGACAAGTATCACATGATCTCACTGATATGTGGAATTTAAGTAACAAAATAAACTGATGAATGGAATGGATCCAGAGACATGGAAGCATGGAACAGAGTGTGTAATCTGGGATGGAAGGTGGGGGATGCTGGGTGCATGGGAGATAAGCTACCAAGTTCTTGTAAGCATATATGCATGGCCCATGGACACAGATAATGGGATGGTGAGGGCCTGGGGAGGGGGGAGGGAGTGAGTTGGAGGAGGTTGATGGGGGATAAAAAGGGACATATGTATGACTTTCAACAATAAAGAATTATTAATGCCCTAGCCAGTTTGGCTCAGTGGATAGAGCGTTGGCCTGTGGACTGAACGGTCCCAGGGTCAATTCTAGCCAAGGGCATATGCCCAGGTTTTGGGCTCGATCCCCAGTAGGGGGTGTGCAGGAGGCAACCAATCAATGATTCTCTCTCATCATTGATGTTTCTATCTCTCTCTCCCTCTCCCTTCAGCTCTGAAATGAATAAATATATATATTTAAAAATAATAATAAATCTCAGCAAAGATTTCTGGATACTAACATGGGGTCTTTTCAAAATTTGAGATAGTTATTATTGCCTAGAAAGTAAATATAAAGGGAATAGAAAAGAGGGCCCAGAATGGAACTCTGAGTATCTTAAAAATGTAGATGTTGGATAGAGGAAAAATGAACCCCTAAAGGAGAGTAAAGAGTAGTCAGGAAGAAAATCAGGTGAGCTTAGAGTTCCAGAAGAAAAAATAAAAGTGTAATTTAAGAATAGCTTCAAATTTGTTGAATGCTGTTGAGATGTTGTCAGGAGGATTTCTTAATGCCACCAGAAGCTAGGGTAGAGACATGGGATGGTTTCCCCCGCAGAGCCTCCAGAATGAACCAAGCTTGTGCCCACACCTTCACTTTGGACTCTTGGCTTCCTAACTGTAGGTTATTAATTTTCTGTTATTTTTAGCTACCCAGTTTGTGGTAATTTGTAATGGCAACTCTAAGAAACTAATGCAATAGTCAAATAAGGTAAGAACTGAAACACATCTATAGGTTCAGCAATCCTATATAATAAAAGCCTAATATGCAAATTGTCCCCTCGGGTGGTCAGACCAAGAGTTTGACCCTTTGCTATGACATGTGCTGACCACCAGGGGGTGGCTCAGAACATGGCGGGCTTCAGAGATGCAGCGCTGGCAGCAGGCAGCAGTGGAGGTGCTGCTGGCCCCCATGGGCCCCATAAAGAGCGAGACCATGGTGGGATGGTGGAACAGGTGAGTGGGTGGCACAAGGCCAAGGCAGGTGTGAGCGGGGACCTGATCGCTCTGCCAATTGCCCTGCAGATGGTGACCACTGGCAGAGGCAGGGGGCGGGGCCACTGCCCAGCTCCCAGGCACTGAGGGAACCGGGTGGGGGGCCTGACCCTGACAGATTGCCCCTCAGTTGGTGACCAGTGGCCGGCAGGCTCTGATCGCACAATCAGGGCTGGGCCCCAGGCTGGGATGGGGAACTAGGGGTAGGTGGTGGAGACCAATCTCCTGCTGCACCCAGGTGGGTGACTGTGACCTGTCACCAGTTACCTGGGGGCAGCGGTGATAGGAACGGAGGTGCAATGGGAATGCTGGGTGTCTGCCGATCTCACTCTCACTCCCCCTGCTACCCTCCCCTGGGATGCCAGGGCTTGTGCACCAGGGAAGCCCCCACACTCAGGTGCCAGGCACCCGGGAGGAGCCCGCCCTGCACCCACGAGGCCTCTTCCGGGTGAACTGGACCACAGAGCTGGGACTGCAGGGGCAGGTTGGGCTCTCTGTGGGTTTGTGCAGGAGCTGGTCTGCGAGGCTGGTCGGGAGAGAGCGAGCTGCCTGACTAGCTTCTGTGCAGCACCACTAGGCAGCCCAGAGGCCCACACTGTGCCCTGGCCCATGGCATCTGGCCGCACTCACTGCCTTTCCACATGGTGACTAGGGCACCATGACTCAGGTAGAGGGAGGCACGTCAGGGCCTGGAGACCCAGGTGTTGCCCAGCGCCCAGAGGTCAGCTGGGATCTGCCTTTCTATGCCAGACACTTGAACTTCAATCACTGGCCAGGCCTAGGGACCACACCTGTGCACAACTTTCAGGCACCTGACCTCTAGTATAATGATAATTTTCCTCTTTAGCAAAAGCAGAGCAGTCTCATGACTTGTGATGTATGGAACTGACATTAGAGGGGCTAAAAAATAAACAAAGGTAATGTAGAGGAGATAGTGAATATGAATAGGGGTTTACTTAGAATACTTATTTTTTTGAGATGAAAAGAGAGATAGAAAAATAGCTGCAGAGTTGTTTGTTGTTGTTTTTGTGTACTAAGATATGTGTGCATGCTAAAGACAAGGACACAAAGACATAGCAGAGGATTAAAAGTTGAACATCTTCAGGGAGGGATGATTGACAAAATTAGGGCTCTGCAAACATAATCAGGGAAGGGGTTCAGGTTATAGGTGCTCTCCATTTTAATTAGAAAAAATGAGAAAAATGGTGAAAATTTAGGTGGATTTGTATGGTAAAGAGATGATAAATGTCACATCTAGTAGCTTTTCTTTTAGTTTATAAAATTTTTATTTAATTTATTAATTTGAGAGAAAGAGGAGAGAGAGAGAGACAGAGAAGAGAGAGAGAGAGAGAGAGAGAGAGAGAGAGAGAGAGAGAGAGTCTTGTTGTTGTACTTATTTATGCATTTGTTTGTTGACTCTTGTATGTGCCCTGACTGGGGATCAAATTCAAAATCTTGGCATATGTGAGTGACATTCTAACCAACTAAGGTACCCAGCCAGTGCTCCATTTATTGTCTTGATTAAAAATCTTGCAAGATCACCTAAGTCAAAGGGAAAAAGGGAAGTTAGATATTTCAGAAATATAAAGGTATAAAATTTTAGGTATGAAGAAGGGAATAGCAAACTGGCTATGTAATATTGATATCAGGGTAGTGGTCAGGAACTGATAGTGAAACCAACCTGCCCAGCTGGGGATCAGACCTAAGGTTTGAAGAGATATTTGAAAGTCTGAAGTATATGGCAGGTATCCCTTTATGTTTAATCAAATAGTGCTTTTCTTCCCTTTATGGGTGACTATCTTGAAACATCCTGGTTCTCTCTAAGAACACAAGTGAAGATTCCGCAGGCACAAAGATAAAATGGATAAAAATAGTCAATAATTTTGTTCTAGCTTTTCTATTGCCATTTATTGAGCTCTCTATGACCTAGTTTGTACCTATTAACATGGAGCTAATACAGTAATACCCAATAGTCAACACTTAAGAGAAAATAACCCAAGGACTAATAAATCTATACTAATAAAAGGGTAATATGCTATTTAGGGCAGACATCTTCCAGACAACCTTCTGTATGTCCTTCTGGACAAAGCCACAGCTGCGAAGGGCTGAGGCGCAGCTGCAAAGGGCCGAGGCTCAGGCAGCTGTGGGTGGCTGCAAAAAGCTCAGGCTCAGGCTGGCAGTGGCAGCAGCATCAGGGTAATGGGGGCAGCGCCTTCCCCTGATCGGCCAGGTCACCTCTCGCAGAGGGAGCCCAGACTGTGGCTTAGGCAGGGGGCTGAGGCAGAGGTGGTTAGGAGCGATCAGGCCAGCAGGGGGGCAAGGTAGGTGTACTCAGGCTGGCAGGGGGGCAAGTTAGGGGTTATCAGGCAGCAGGCAGAGGGGTTAGGGGCAATCAGGCAGGCAGGTAGAGGGGATTGGGCTATCAGGCAGGCAGGCAAGCAGGTGAGCAGTTAGGAGCCAGCAGTCCTGGATCGTGAGAGGGATGTCCGACTGCCGGTTTAGACCCAATGGGATCAGGCCTAAACAGGCAGTTGGATATCCCCTGAGGGGTCCCACATTGAAGAGGGTTCAGCCTGGGCTGAGGGACTCCCTCCCCCCGGTGCACTAATTTCATGCAATGGGCCTCTAGTATTGAATGAAAAGCTATAACCATATCCAGAGTACCAACAATGTGTCTCTTTGGTTATCCTTGCTTTTATTTATTTTATGAGTAGTTCAGTTGATATTTGAGAAGAGATGGTGAAAATTAAGAAGATCTGAAATTCCTAAAAATATTTGGAAAGTTAATAGCTTCAAAAGATGCAATTGAAAGTGACTTTAAACCCTTGTTTGAAAGTATACTACATCTGCAATGTAATGTATCCCAACAATAATTTATTTTGAAAGCTGTAATTCACTTTTGATATTATCATTTGAAGCACTGAATGCTTTCAACTGTAATGATCGGTTCTGAGCTACAATGGGAGATATCCTGAAAAACATTACTTCTTAATAATAGCAGTCAGTAGAGTACAAAGTAATATGTAGTGGTTGAAGTCCAAAGCACCCAGTGACATAAATCGAAATAGCAATCTACACTAATAAAAGACAAAGATGCTAATTGACCGTACCTTCGCTATGCCCACCAGCCAATCAGAAGAGTATGCAAACTAACCCCACAAAGATGGCTGTTAAATTTGCATACTGCAGGTGGGGCAGGCAGCGCCAGACGCCGCCTGGGGAGGCGGAGCCGGTGATCACCCTGGCCAGAAGCCTGAGGCCTGAGTAGGGGCGGAGCTGGCGATCGCACAGGGCTGGGGGTCCCCTGCCCAGGCCTAAAGCCCCGGCCAGAGGCCTGAGGCCTGGGCAGGGGCAGAGCAGGCCATCGGAGTGGGCTGGGGATCAACTGCCCAGGCCTAACGTCCCAGCCAGAGGCCAGAGCCCTGGGTAGGGGTGGAGGGGGCCATCAGAGCAGGCTGGGTGTCCCCTGCCCAGGCCTAATACCCGGCCAGAGGCCTGAGGCCTGGGTATGGGTGGAGCCGACAATCAGAGCAGGCTGGGGGTCCCCTGCCCAAGCCTAAGGCCCTGGCCAGAGGTCTTAGGACAGGGCAGGCGATCAAAGTGGAGTGGAGGTCCCCTGCCCAGGCCTAAGACCCTGGCTAGAGGCCTGAGGCCTGGGAAGGGGTGGAGTTGGCAATCGCATGGGGCTGGGGGTCCCCTGCCCAGGCCTAATGCCCTGGCCAGAGGCCTGAGGCCTGGGTATGGGTGGAGCCGACAATCAGAGCAGGCTGGGGGTCCCCTGCCCAAGCCTAAGGCCCTGGCCAGAGGTCTTAGGACAGGGCAGGCGATCAAAGTGGAGTGGAGGTCCCCTGCCCAGGCCTAAGACCCTGGCTAGAGGCCTGAGGCCTGGGAAGGGGTGGAGTTGGCAATCGCATGGGGCTGGGGGTCCCCTGCCCAGGCCTAATGCCCTGGCCAGAGGCCTGAGGCCTGGCAGGGGTGGAGCCTGCGATCAGAGCAGGCTAGGGGTCCCTTGTTCAGGCCTAAGGCCCCAGCCAGAGGCCTGAGGCCTGGGTAGGCGATCAGAGCAGGCTGTGGGTCCCCTGTCCAGGCCTAATGCCCTGTCCAGAGGCCTGAAGCCTGGGCAGGGGCATAGCCAGTGATTGGAGTGGGCTTCAGGTCCCCTGCCCAGGCCTAAGGCCTTAGACCTGAGCAGGGGCCGAGCCAGGGATCGGTGTGAACTTCAGAGGAAACACCTTTTCTGACCACTCATTGGCTAAGCTCCCTGTATGCCACTGGTAATATTCTTAGTAACTTGGGTAATAAGCATCCAAGAAGGTGATGTAAGGTTTTTCCACCTCACTCCTGGAGAAAAAAATGAAGGTCTGCTGCTGGAGGGGCTAAGAAATATCATATCCCCTACCCTAGATGGTTTGGCTCAGTAAATAACTCCTCGGCCTGCCTACCACAGGGTCTGGGTTCAATTCTGACCAAGGGCATGTACCTAGATTGCAGGCTCTTCCCTGGCTGGGGCCCAGGTCAGGGCTCATGCAGGAGGCAACCAATCAAAGTGTTCCTCTCACTTTGATGTTTCTCTCTGTCTTTCCCTTTCTCTTCCACATTCTCTAAAAATCAATGGAAACATATCCTCAGGTGAGGATAAAAAAAATAATAAAGAAATGTCATATCCTATGAAAGACACATCTTGAAAATGCCTAAAGAAAGTTGTCATTTTTTCATGGTGAAGGGATTGGAGTCCATGTTGATGAAAACACCTTGGTGGCTGTGGTGACTGGCAGTGGCTGCAGCAGCAAGGTGATGGGGCTGGTGCCTTCCCCTGATTATCCAGGTCACCTCCCACAAAGGGAGGCCAGACTGCGGCTTAGGCCCACTCCCAAAGGGGAGAAGGGAGCGGGCCTAAGCCATCAGTAGGACATCCCCTGAGGGCTCCCAGTATGTGAGAGGGGGCAGGCTGAGACCACCCCCCCAGTGCACAAATTTTGTGCACTGAGCCCCTAGTTTATTATAAAAAAAAGTTTACAATCCTTGAGCTACAAATGAATAAGGAAGGCAAACATTTTACATAAAATAACTGTGGTTTAAAGTGTCATGTGCCTTAGGTTAACACGAAAGAAGAAGAAGAAAGAAAGAAAGAAAGAAAGAGATCGGAGATCGAAGATGGCGGCATAGGTAAACACTGGAGTTTGCTGCCTCAAACAACCACTTTAAAAATACAACTAAAAGACGGAACGGACATCAACCAGAACCACAGGAAGGCTGGCTGAGGAGAGACTCTTCAACTAGAAGCAAAAACAACAGCATTCCGATGCTCAGAGGAGGCGTAGTGTGGAAAATTTAAAGGTATGGTGGTGCGGTGGTGAGTTGGTGCGCGCGCAAAGCGGGCTGGTGGCTGAGGGCGCGGTTGTCGTTTTCAATCAGGAGTGAGTCTCAGACTCTGGGCTACAGATCCGGGCGAGTCTCTAGGGACCCAGACTCAAACGGGAGAAGCGGGACTGTCTGGCTACGGCCCCTCCGAGGTTTGCAGCGGTTGCTGGGACAGAGAGGCAGAACTCCTGGGGACGGACTGAGAGCGGCCATAGCGGCTCCCTCCCCCCGCCCTGTTGATCCCGCCCGCCCAAGCTCTGCGCACAGCCATTTGCCGATCGCCTCAGGCAAAGGCTGGATTAGCGCCTCCCCAGAAGACAGACGTTTTCCGCACAGCTGATTCCAACAGCCAGTCGGCCTGGTGGTCAAATCCCTCTAGTGTTAACTACAACAATTAAGGCTTGGCTAGAACAAGACTGCGCACAGAGACCACAAGGGGGTGCACCAAGAAAGCATAAAAGATGCGGAGACAAAAAAACATGACAGAAATGGAGGATATGGAGCTAAGAATCGCAATTTTGAGGGCTTGGCATAAATTTGTGCAGAGCCTCACGAAAACTAATGAGACCCTCGATGCTACGATAAAGAAATTAGAAAGTAAGCATACACGGACTGAAATAAAGAATATTATACCCAATAACAGACCAGAGGAGCTCAAGAATCAAACCAAAGATTCGACAAAAAACACCCAATTGGAAAAGCAAAATGAAAAAAGAATCCGAAAGTGTGAAGATAGTGTAAGGAGCCTCTGGGACAGCTTTAAGCAGTCTAATATCAGAATTATTGGAGTGCCAGAAGATGAGAGACAGCAAGATATTGAAAACCTATTTCAAGAAATAATGGCAGAAAACTTCCCCCATCTGGAGAAAGAAATGGACTTACAGGTCCAAGAAGCGCAGAGAACCCCAAACAAAAGGAATCCAAAGAGGACCACACCAAGACACATCATCATTAAAATGCCAAGAGCAAAAGACAAAGAGAAAATCTTAAAAGCAGCAAGAGAAAGAGGCTCAATTACCTATAAGGGAATACCCATACGACTGTCAGCTGATTTCTCAACAGAAACTTTGCAGGCCAGAAGGGAATGGCAAGAAATATTCAAAGTGCTGAATACCAAGAACCTACAACCAAGATTACTTTATCCAGCAAAGCTATCATTCAGAATTGAAGGTCAGATAAAGAGCTTCACAGATAAGGAAAAGCTAAAGGAGTTCACCACCGCCAAACCAGTATTATATGAAATGCTGAAAGGTATCCTTTAAGAAGAGGAAGAAGAAGAAAAAGGTAAAGATACAAATTATGAACAACAAATATGCATCTATCAACAAATGAATCTAAGAATCAAGTGAATAAATAACCTGATGTACAGAATGAACTGGTGATTATAATAGAATCAGGGACATAGAAAGGGAATGGACTAACTATTCTTGGGGGGAAAAGGGGTGTGGGAGATGCGGGAAGTGACTGGACAAAAATCATGCACCTATGGATGAACACAGTGGGTGGGGAGTGAGGGTGGAGGGTGGGGTGGGAGCTGGAAGGAGGGGAGTTATGGGGGGAAAAAAGAGGAACAAATGTAATAATCTGAACAATAAAGATTTAAAAAAAAAAGAAAAAAGAAAGAAAGAAAGAAAGAAGGAAGGAAGGAAGGAAGGAAGGAAGGAAGGAAGGAAGGAGGAAGGAAGGGAGGAAGAAAAGAAGGAAGGGGCAGATGTAAATCCTTTGAGCATTTAGATAGCTTTTAATAAGGTTCCTAGGCTGTTTTAACTGAGTCTAGTGTGTAAATCTGGAATTTAGGATTGGGGTTTATTTGATCTGAGAATGCACAAAAATTGAGATCTAAAAGATATTAATGTCATCTCTTCCTTAATTCACAATACAGTATTATATTCAAACAGTACTAAACATTATTTGGCAATACAGAGATTTAGATTTTATTTTCTGATTTTCAACATGATTATTTCAATACAGTATTTTTTATAATAGAAGGCCTTGAGGATTATCTGTGTATTCCTACAAGTAATAGAGAATAGAAACTTAATAGCAGATAAAGCCCCACATGTGCCCCATTCCTAGTGAAGCTGGTTGAATTTGGAATATGTTCAATTATTTTATGCTACTTTGCTGGAAGGAATTCTGAAGAAGTTTTCAGAGCAATTCTGCAGAACAAAAGGCTCATTACTTTTTTCTAATTAAAATTCATAAGCAAACAGTGGAAACTAAAATAGCAGGGTGGTGTCTATTTTATGGCAATACCTTATTAGGTCCTTTTATTTATTTTCAGGTCTCTGGAGAACATTTCTCCACATGTGAAGTCAGATTCTATTCTGTGATTTTTCATTCACTGGAGCTGCACTCAGAATAGAATATGTGACTCTAGTGTTTACCAGGCTGTGTGTTGGACCATAATCTCCCCCAGATTTTAGATAGGAGAAAAAATAAGTAACTGCTGAAGTGAGAATTTAATATTTTATATAAGGTTTAAGGAAACTGGAACTGTTTAAGGAGAGAGTTGTGAACTGATAGGAAATTTTGAAATGAATACAGCTAATCTTTTTTTCCTACAGGTTAAGAGCTAGGGAGGGGAAATCTGAAATGACTTGCAATAGCAGTAGGAGGAAGGGAGAAAGAGTAATAGGAAGGGTGTGTTACGGGGTGGGGCAATGGGATAGGAAAGCCAGATAAAGAAAGAGAGAAAAGAAAACTAAGAAGGGACTACACCGAGTGGTTTCCTGGGGCTGTCTTCTTCCCGCGTCCTGCATGGTGAAGGAAACTTGAACCGGTTCATGCAATCTAGGAGGCTCTTTTGGGATTGAAGAAATAATGAAAGACAGACATAAAATAGATTAAAAGCTTGGGCTGGGTATGGTGCCTGCCCTCCGGAGGGACAGGCGAAGACAGCCTGCCCCCTGAAGGGACAGAGCACACACAGAGAGAGCCAGCTCTGAAAGCTGCTTTATTATATACTTGAGTTACAGGAAGTTACATCACATCTGGGTGGGCCTTTGACATGATCCATCCCCTTAACACTGGGCGGGAGAGTCAAACTGGGTGGCATCCAATCTTTTGACTGGTCCCGCCCTCAGGGAGTGGCTCTGCCGGCCCCCTGAGTCCAGCTGACATAAATTAAACCAAGTGTATTCTAAAGGCCCTTAGCAAGGGGCTGCACTAAAGAACAATGATCAATGCTTGGGCTGTCGACCTTCTGTTTAAAACCTCTGGTTTAAAAGAACTTTAATCACAATGTCTATAGCTACCTCAAAGCAAGATCAAAGAGTTTATTAAAATTTAATATTGTATAGCTCAAAGATTCTTTCTTCTGATAAAATAAATTCCTATGTAAAATAAATACCTCATTAATGTTATTCAGAAATATATATATATATATATATTTTTTCCTTGTTAAAAAATGCACATTGGCTTCTAGATATATGTACTTAGTAAGATTTACAAAGAAAGCCTCAGTTGATTAAGGAGATTAATTATAAATTTTGGAGGAAAATGTGCTCTGATAATTTACAATCTTTTCGGTGAATCTTTACACATCTTTAATATATTGAAAGATTTCATGACCTTCATTATGAAATGTATGTAGACCACAGAGGAGCCAATGGAGGGAGCCCTGCAGGATCATTTCATTGCAAGAGTTAGGACCCAAACTTGATTACAGTACATTATTCTCATTTTTAATAGGCTTCCAGATTGTCATTGAGTTTAGGCAGTTTAATCATTTAACACCCTTCATCATGTAAAATAAATGTCATTTATTGTTTAAATTGAGAATACCTTTCTTTTCTCTGACCTTCATTTTCTCCTTAGATGTGTTTTCTTTTGCTTGGTTTAATCATCTGCAAAATGTTTGATTATGGGAAAGTCCATAAAGCTCCAGTGAAATATCATATCTGATACATTGTGCTGTCAATATTTAAATTACTAAAAAAGTAAATTAGATCATATAGGAGTCCATTTTCAAATTAGAGTGTGAAGTTGCTGTACCTCTTGGGTAGCCTTGGGTGCTGGAAACTGTAGTTTAAAAATGTCATGCTTTCTAGGAGCCTTTATGTTATTCTTTGGAGAAAAAAGAACCCTTTTTTCTCCAAGTGGGAATGCAGATTGGTGCAACCACTAAGAAACAGTGTGGAGGTTCCTCAAAAATTAAAAATGGAATTGCCTTATGACCAGTGATTTCACTTCTGGGAATATATCCAAAGAAACCCAAAACACTAATTTGAACGAATACATGAACCACTATGTTCATTGCAGCATTATTTACAATAGCCAAGATGTGAAAGCAGCCCAAATGTCCATCAGTATATGAGTGGATAAAAATGCTATGGCACATTTACACAATTGAATACTATGTGGCTGTAAAAAAGAAAGAAATCTTACCTTTCCTGACAGTATGGATGGACCTGGGGGGTATTATGCTAAATGAAATAAGCCACTCAGAGAAAGACAAATACCATATGATCTCACTTATATGTGGAATCTAATGAACAAAATAAACAAATAAAATAGTAACAGACTCTTAGATACAGAGAACAGACTGACAGACTGTCAGAGAGGAGGGAGGTTGGGGGGCTGGGTGAAAAAGGTAAAGAGATTAAGCAGTACAAATTGGTAGTTGCAGAATAGCCACAGAGACGTAGATTGTATCATGGGGGATATGGTCAATAATCCTATATAATAAAAGCCTAATATATGAAGTGTCTGGTCGACTGGTGGGCTGTTCAACCAATCATGGTGTAATATGCTAATGATATGCTAAGGCCACTCAACAGCTCACTATGATGTGTACTGACCACCATGGTCCCTCACTCACTGGCCAACCTCCTGTGTCCCTCTCCAGCTCTGATCGTGCACCAGTGGGGTTCCTCGGCCTGGCTTGTGCCCTCTCACAATCTGGGACCCCTCAGGGGATGTTGGAGAGCCGGTTTCAGCCTGATCCCACAGGCCACGCCGAGGGACCCCACTGGTGCATGAATTCGTGCACTGGGCCTCTAGTGTCAAGATAATAGGATATGGGGCCAAGTGTGTGCTTGGGGCAGTGGGGAGACCACTTTGTAGAGTACGTGGTTTTCCAGCCATTTTGCTTTACATCTGAAACTGGAGCAGACTGGTACTAAATTTAAACTAGTTGGGGGGAAAAGAAATGCAAGTAAAATAAATTAATTATATTAAACTAAACTCAAATGTGTTATGGGGACAAAATACAAAACTAGCTTTTATTTTAAAAATAATATGAGAGACTTCAACCTAATATTGAGGTTAGGACAGACATAGACTCTTCTATGTGTTTAGGGATTCTTGTCCAAAAAAGTAAGATAAGAAATACTAAAAGGTTCAATAATTGAACTTATAAGTACCTTCTAGGTAACTAGATTATACTGATAATCTGAAAGAGCTGTCCTCATACTGGACAAAACTTCCCCAATTGAAAAAGAAGTTTGTAGTTAATTACTCAGATTAGTAGACACAGAAAAAAAAATGTCCTTAGAAACATAAATAATACAGACAGGCAGCTGATAGATTATTATATCATTGAGGTGATGAGCTAAAAGTACTATTCACATCAATTACTCTGAATCCAGTTCCTCAGTATTTGTTTTCTGTGCTCTCTGTTAGCAGCTGATTTAGGCAGACAGTACAGGGAGATAGAAAACATATGGGTATGTATCCTTGACATTTTTAATGATACATACAATCTATATATATATAAGAGGCTAAGTGGCTGACTGTCCATCTGTCCGACTGACTGACCAGCCAGTAAATATGATGCGCACTTGCAATTTAAAAATAAGCATTGAAAAAAATATATAAACAAACGTTGACTCGCACATGTGCGATAGATATAAAGCTCTCAGTGCTGCCAATCACACAGATGTTTTAATTTTATAATACTATATTATATATACTATTTTGACATGTAATTTTTTTCAATGTAGAACTTTTTATTTTTTATTTTTTTAATTAAATCTTTATTGTTCAGATTACATTTGTTCCTCTCCCCCCCCCATAACTCCCCTCCTCCCAGTTCCCGCCCCACCCTCCACCCTCACTCCTAACCCACTGTCCTCATCCATAGGTGCACGATTTTTGTCCAGTCTCTTCCCGCATCTCCCATTCCCCTTCCCCCCCCAAGAATAGTCTGTCCATTCCCTTTTTATGTCCCTGATTCATTATAATCACCAGTTCATTCTGTACATCAGATTATTTATTCACTTGATTCTTAGATTCACTTGTTGATAGATGCATGTTTGTTGTTCACAATTTGTATCTTTACCTTTCTCTTCTTCTTCCTCTTCTTAAAGGATACCTTTCAGCATTTCGTATAATACTGGTTTAGTGGTGATGAACTCCTTTAGCTTTTCCTGATCTGTGAAGCTCTTTATCTGACCTTCAATTCTGAATGATAGCTTTGCTGGATAAAGTAATCTTGGTTGTAGGTTCTTGGTATTCAGCACTTTGAATATTTCTTGCCATTCCCTTCTGGCCTGCAAAGTTTCTGTTGAGAAATCAGCTGACAGTTGTATGGGCATTCCCTTGTAGATAATTGAGTCTCTTTCTCTTGCTGCTTTTAAGATTCTCTCTTTGTCTTTTGCTCTTGGCATTTTAATGATGATGTGTCTTGGTGTGGTCCTCTTTGGATTCCTTTTGTTTGGGGTTCTCTGCGCTTCTTGGACCTGTAAGTCCATTTGTTTCACCAGGTGGGGGAAGTTTTCTGCCATTATTTCTTCAAATAGGTTTTCAATATCTTGCTGTCTCTCATCTTCTGGCACCCCAATAATTCTGACATTAGTGCACTTGAAGCTGTCCAAGAGGCTCCTTACACTATCTTCCTATTTTCGGATTCTTTTTTCATTTTGCTTTTCCTGTTGGGTGTTTTTTGCTTCTTTAAATTTCGAATCTTTGGCTTGATTCTTGCACTCCTCTGGTTTGCTATTGGGTATAATATTCTTTATTTCAGTCCGTGTATGCTTAATTTCTAGTTTCTTTATCGTAGCATCGAGGGTCTCATTAGTTTTTGTGAGGCTCTCCACAAGTTTATTGCAAGCCCTCAAAATTGCGTTTATTAGCTCCATATCCTCCATTTCTGTCATGTTTTTTTTGTCTCCGCATTTTTTATGCTTTCTTGGTGCACCCCCTTGTGGTCTTTGTGCGCAGTCTTGTTCTAGTTAAGCCTTGATTTTTTTTAGTTAATACTGAGGGATTTGACCACCAGGCTGACTGGCTGTGAGAATCAGCTGTGTGGAAAACTTCTGTCCTCTGGGGAGGTGCTAATCTAGCCTTTGCCTGAGGCGATCCGGCAAATGGCTCTGCGCAGGGCTTGGACTGGGCAGGATCAACAGGGCGGGTGGAGGGAGCAGTTATGGCTGCTCTCAGTCCCTTCCCAGAGGCTATGCTTCTCAGAACCCCGGCAGCCGCTGCAAACCTCGGAGAGAAAGCTGCCCTCAGATTCCAACTGATGCCGGACAATCCTGCTTCTCCCGTCTGAGTCTGAGTCCCTCGAGACTCGCCCGGATCTGGAGCCCAGAGTCTGAGACTCCCTCCCGACTGAAAACGACAACTGCGCCCTCAGCCATCAGCCCGCTTTGGGCGCGCACCTCGGTACCTTTGTATTTTCCACACTGCGCCTCCTCTGAGCCTCGGTTTGCTGTTCTCTTTCCTTCTAGTTGAAGAGTCTCTCCTCAGCCAGCTTTCCTGTGGTTCTGGGTGATGTCTGTTCCATCTTTTAGTTGTATTTTTGAAGTGGTTGTTTGCGGCAGCAGTCTCCGGTGTTTACCTATGCCGCCATCTTGGTTCTCTCTCAATGTAGAACTTTTTAATTGAATTTACAATAGCTTTCCACATGTCAGATGTCCAATATTTACAAAGAACAATGCAGAAATCAGCATAATGAAGCAATAGTTTTAAAAATGCTTAGAAAACAAGTATGAACAAAGGATATCTACTCAAGTCCTTCAAATTTCAGGTCTAAAGCAAAAGCTAATTTTAAAATGTAAGAACTCAGAGAATATTGTTCATATGTAACTTTTTTCAGTAACATAATTATTGCATGAATCTTTCTTCTAATTAATTTCCTTTCAACTTGCACGAATCCGTGCACCAAACCACTAGTAATTTACACTAATAAAAGAGAAACATGGTAATTGGCGTACGACCGCTACCCTTCCCATTGGCTAATCACCGGCGATATGCAAATTAACTGCCAACTAAGATGGCAGTTAACCGCCAACAAAGATGGCGGCTAATTTGCATACTGCAGGCAGGATGGGACAGCGCCATCCTGCTTGCCCCTCCACCATCCAGGCCTGCTATCTGTGACCTGGATGGTGGGTGACCCAACCCAGGGCTGGCGGGGCGTGACCGCAGCTGTCCCCTACTGGCCAAGACCCCAACCGGCTCTCCCACCAGCACACAGGGGCTGGCCCTGCGGCTTCGGCTTCCTCCTGCAGTCACGCCCCCAGACCCGCTGCTGCCCGCAGACCAAGGCTGGGGAAGCAGAGGCCCCCAACCCGCTATCCCCAGCAGACCAGGGCTGAGGAAGCAGCTGCGGCAGGAGAGGTTGTTCTGATTCCAAGAATTGATTTGTCCCCATCTGACACTGGCCTGCCATTTAAATTAATTTGAAGACAGTTTCCTGTGAGGCCAGCATTTACGATGACTATTAATAAATCACAAGGACAAACACTAGACAGAGTAGGAATATTCCTACCTGAACCCGATTTCGGACATGACCAATTATATGTTGCTTTCTCTCGAGTTCGAAGAGTGTGTGATGTTAAAGTTAAAGTTGTAAATACTTTATCCCAAGGGAAATTAGTCAAGCACTCTGAAAGTGTTTTTACTCTTAATGTGGTATACAGGGAGATATTAGAATAAGTTTAATCACTTTATCAGTCATTATTTGCATCAGTGTTGTTTTTACATCATGAGTTCGTTGTTATATCATTTTATTACTGTTTATTTATTAATAAAATTATGTATTATTTTCATATACATTGTACTCATTTCCTTTTATCTCTCACACTTTTATTACAGAGAAAGGGCAAATAGCAATATTAAAATATATATAATTCCTTTTCAATGTGCACGAATTTCGTGCACCGGGCCACTAGTCCTATATAATAAAGAGATAATATGCAAATTGACCGTCATGCCATAATGCCATCACAAGATGGCAGTATGCACAGTGGGGGGGGCGGCGAGGGTGGGGCTGGTGGCCTCTCTGTGCAGCTTCTGCCAGGATTTCTGTGGCCCCATAGGGGTGCAAGGGTTCTGGTGTCCGCTTCACATGGCTTCTGCCAGGGTTTCTGCATCCCATGTGCATGCTGCGGGGGCAGGGCCTGGTGGCCGCTGTGTGCGGCCTGGAGGCAGGGCATTGGGGTGGCGCTTCAGGACTCAGGGCCATCCTGTGGCATGCCGGCCAAATGGGGTGGGACTCCGGGACTCAGGACAGTCCCATGGCACAGGGGGCAGGAGGAGGAGGAGTCCTGGGTCTCGCATGATTTCTCACAACAGGTCACTAGTATATATATAATTTTCTACTATCATTTTATTTCACTGTATACAGATAGAGCATAAACAACAAAAAATGTCATTAGAATTCCTAAAAGGAAATGATAATGATGTATAAAAGACAAATTTACATTTTTGCAAAGGCGGTAGACACTCCATTGGTCTTTTTTCTTTATTTCTTTTCTTTTCTTTTTTTTTTGTAGCCTCTGCTATTATACTCTAAGTACATTAATGAAGAACAGGGAGCAACAACCCTTTAAGATCTATCAAATGCTTGCAAATATTAAAACACAAATTTTCCCCATGTACTATTCTCTTTCCCATATTCTTAGGTAAACATAAATGTAGTTCTTTTGTTATTTCAATATATTTACAACAAGTCAGTCCCTGAAAATTAATATTAGTTTTGTTTTTTTCTAAATATTAGGATATTCTTAATCCTATCAAAAGGAAATGCATTTAAACTTTCTTAAGTTTAATGGGGTTATTATTTTTCATTGTAAGTAACTCATGTAAGTAATCTTCAGCCTGACAGGCTGGCACCATCAGATACTGGTTAAATCAAATATTTTTGTGACTTATAATTTCAATAGCAGAAGAATTCTACTTCTGATTTACAAAGCTTTTCTGTGTCTTGCCTTCTAGGTAATTTTCAACTCACAAAAAAACAATGTCGGTTCCTGTCAAGTCTTCTCTTACACAGTCTCTCACAATTAATATGTATCCTCTGAACTAGAATCTGCTAGTAAGTGCTTTCTTCTTATCCCAAAGCATTATGTGGGTTTTTCTGCTCTTAACCATTGGTGTTTAAGGGGATGTTTAGTCACATGACATACCAATTCTTTCATATCTCCCCCTCCTTTTCTCTGAAGCTGCAAAGGAAGGTGAAATACTACACAGCTTACATATGCACTCCATGCCTCCCCACCTCTCAGCTTCCCAGACTATATGTCATTGTTCTTCCTCCTAATTCCTGAGTACTGGAGTTCATAGCATTCTCTTGCAGACATTTGTCATTCTATCTCTTTCATATTGATATTTCCATTTTCCCTTCAAACATCAGAGCTAATCACTATACCTTGTACTAGTCAGATTAATGTTAAATAAAACTAAGTGTATTTTTCTCCCTATAAAATATGTTGAAAGCTTTATCCTGCTTAGAGATGAGACCATTTTTCTTGTGTTTATTCTCAATTTTGAGTGTTTATTGAAGTAGAATGCCGAGCTTGTTAGAAGACATTTAATTGTCCTGTGCATTCTTTTAAGTTAAAAAATTTAACCACACATCCTGGGGAAACTGTGATCCCAAAGCAAGAAAATCATTAGGAGTCAATTGTGCTGTTTTAGGCTCTGGTGTCACTCTTTATTCAGTGAGCTTCTCTAAGCCTATATTTCTCTTATTCTAAAGTGTATTCTCTTCTTTTACTGAAATTGTTCCAGCAGAAGTTACTGGTACCTTTTAACTACAAAGTGAATGGCTTCTCTCTTGGTCATTAACTTGACTGACATTGACATTTGACATTGTTGCTCACATTGAAAGTCTCTCCAACTTTTGTTTCCCTGTTCTCCTTTTTTTCTTATTCCTTTTCTATTCTCTTTTTTTGTTCTCTTCTGTTATTTACCACTTAGTGAAGGAATTTCTCAAGGTTATGTTCTTACCTTTATTTCTTTTTACTGCATTTTTTCTTGACTATTTTATCACTTTCACCACTTCCATTGTCCTTATATAGTGCATTCCTAAATATCATTCTTGAATGCTCTTGTTATATTTCTAATGGTTTATGGTACACTTCTTCAATGACAAAATACTGGCATTTTACATCCAAAATATTTCCAAATAACTCATTTTCTAGTACCTAATTCTTATAAACCATTCTTATTTACTGTTGTCTGTTTAATCTTTATAATGTGACTTTCCTTCTCCCAAATTACTAGTGGCTTCTGAATGCCTTTTTGATTTTTTCTCTTAATATTCTCTAAACTTTTATTCCTTTACTAGAGGCCTGGTGCACGAAATTCGTGCACTGGCGGGGGGTGGGGTTCCCTCAGCCCAGCCTGCCCCTCTCACAGTCCGGGAGCCCTCAGTGGATGTCCTACTGACGGCCACAGTCTGGCAGCAGAGGCTCGGAGAAGGCGTCCCCTGTGTGTGTGCGGATGTGTGCATTGTGTGTGTGTGTGTGTGTGTGTGTGTGTGTGTGTGTGTGTGTTTGTATGTGTCTGCTGGGGCCTGCCCCCAGCTGCACCATGTAGGCTCAGAGCAGTTGCCCCGTGTGTGTGGTGTGTGTGTGTGTGTGTGTGTGTCCACTGGGGACCTGCCCCCAGCTGGGGGCCTGCCCCCAGCCACAACGTGGAGGCTTGGAGCAGATGCACCTCTATTTTGATCTCTCAGGCTCCTGGCCTCCACTACGTGTTGTTCTTTCCCTTGAGGTGTGGCCAGGGTGGGGTGCTGCCTGCAGGCCGCGCTTTCCTGCTCACAGATTGCTACGGAGACCCGGGGGCAGGCCCTCCTGGGTGCTGCCTGTGGGCAGCGCTTTCCTGATCATGGATCGCTGCTTGTGGATCTCCATGGCAACCTGGGAGCAAGCCCTGCTGGGTGCTGCCTGCGGCCACACTTTCCTGATCTTGGATTGCCAGGGTGACCCAGGAGCAGGCCCTCCTGGGTGCTACCTGTGAGCAGAGCTTTTCTGCTCTTGGATCACCAGGTGACTGGGGAGCAGGCCCTCCTGGGTGCTGCCTGCGGGCTGGGCCGCACTTTCCTGCTCATGGATCGCCACAGTGACCCAGGAGCAGTCCCTCCTGGGTGCTGCTTGCGGTCAGTGCTTTCTGCTGGCGTATCGCCATGGCAACCAGGAGCAGGCCCTGCTGGTTGCTGCCTGCAGGCTGCACTTTCCTGTTCTCCAATCGCCAGGGTGACCCAGGGGCAGGCCTTCCTGGGTGCTGCCTCCAGGCAGCGCTTTCCTGCTCACTGATCACCATCGCGGATCGCCATGGCAACCCAGGAGCAGGCCCTCCTGGGAGGCCAGGATGGCGGCGGGGTGGCAGATCGCTGCTATCCCTCTCCGCCACCCCCAGTCACACAGGGGAGGCCAGGATGGCACCGGCGGGTGGCGGATCGCTCTGTCCTGCCTGCCTGCAGTATGCAAATTTAACGACCATCTTTGTTGGGTTAATTTGCATACTCTTCTGATTGGCTGATGGGCATAGCGAAGGTATGGTCAATTAACATCTTTGTCTTTTATTAGTGCAGATGCTTTTTTTTAAATTCTAGGTCATGTTACCACAGTGCTTTCTCTCTTTGTAATTGCTTATGAATTTTTTTTTCAAATTTCAGTTCATACTTATTTATACTTATTCTATCCTTAATCTTCTCAATCAGATGCTATCATTCTCCCCTAAAACTTGTTTTTTTACTACTCTTATGATTGGTATGGTAACATGATATATGTGGAATCATGCTTGTAGAAGCACATTTTATTGATTCTAAGATGCACATCTTTATCATAATTTCATGTTCCTGAAATTAAGATGCAAATTATAGTTAAAGACAACTTAAGTTTGATAAAATACAATATTTTCACTGTAGTTAATTGTTAAGGCCCTTATAAATAGAAAATATTTAACTTTTAACTCTCATATTCTCTTTCAGTAAAAATCTGTTGAATTAGTACATGCCACATTGTCTTTATTCTGACAATCCAAATAAAAGTATCAGAGCCATTAGGTACTATCCTCACAGATAAATTAGCCAAAAAGTTGATTTGATTAAGATTCTCTGTGTTTTTTACAATATTACCATCTTTTTTAAAAAATATATATTTTTTATTGATTTTTTTACAGAGAGTAAGGGAGTGGGATAGAGAGTTATAAACATTGATGAGAGAGAAACATCAATCAGCTGCCTCCTGTACACCCCCTACTGGGGATGTGCCCGCAACCAAAGTACATGCCCTTGACCAGAATCGAATATGGGACCCTTCAGTCTGCAGGCCGACATTCTATCCACTGAGCCAAACCAGTTAGGGCTATAATATTACTATCTTAACAATATTAATTTTTCCTTCTAATTATGCATCTATTTTTATCTAGGTCATCTTTAATTTATTTCAGCAATGTTTGTAGTGTATAGATCTTACACTTTTATTGTTAAATTTATCCCTACGTACTTTATTCATTTCAGTGTTTTTGTAAATGGAATTATTTTCTTAATTTTGTTTTTATATTGTTCATTGCTAGTGTATAGAAACACAATTAGTTTTTTATATTGACCCATATCCTGTAAACTTGCTGAGTTCATTTGTTAGTTCTAATAACGTTCATTAAATTAGTTAGGATTTTCTATTGTACAAGATAATTTAATCTGCAAATAGAGATAGTTTTAGGTTTTCCTTTTCAATCTAGATGCCTTGCTCATTTTTTTTTCTTGCTTTATTGCCCTCACTAGAAACTCCAGTATAATGTTGAATACAAGTGTTAAAAGTGGAAATACTTGTCTTGTTCCTGATCTCAGGGGGAAAACATTTAGTCTTTCACCACTAAGTATGACGTTAGCTGTTAGTTTTTCAATATTAGCCTTTGTCAGCCCTAGCTCATTTGGCTCAGTGGATAAAGCCTCGGCCTGCTGACCGAAGGGTCCTGGCTTCAATTCCTATCAAAGGCACATGCCCAGGTTGTGGGCTTGACCCCCAGTAGGGCGTGTGCAGGAGGCAGCCAGTCAATGATTGGTCTCTCATCATTGATGTTTCTATCTTTCTCTCCCTCTCCCTTCCTCTCTGAAATTAATAAAAATATATTTAAAAATAAGATAGACTTTGTCAGGTTGAAAAATTCCTTTCTATTCATAGTTTGTACCTTAATTAAGCAATGGTTTCTTAAATATGATCAAAAAGCACATACAATTAAAGGGAAAAATACATAGATTGGACTTCATCAACATAAAAAAATTGTTCTTCAAAGAACACCATTAAGACAGTCAGAGATTCAAAAGACAACACAGCATAAAAAGAAAATATTTTCAAATCACTGATAAGTGATTTGTATCCAGACTATATAAAGAACCCTTATAATTCAATAATAAGTCAGATAAACAATAAAGAAATCAGGAAAGCATATGAAAACAAACATTTATCTAAAGAAGGTACATACTGAAAAGGGCTTAACATTAATGAGCATTAGGGAAATGCCACTTTATATTCATAGAATAACTAAACTAAAAAAAAAGTTAATGATAAGTGTTGGCAGGGATGTGGGGAAGTTGAAACTCTTATACATTGATGTGGGATGTTCAGACACTTTGAAAAACGTTTTTGCAGTTCTTCAAATGAGTAGACATAGCGTTACCATGTCAACCATTAATTCTTACCCAAAAGAAATGAAAAAATATATTCACACAAACACATACATGAATGTCCATGAAAGCATTACTGATAATAGCCAAAAAGGGGAAATAATTCATGATGAATGGATAAAACATTTGATATATTTGTAACATGAAATATTTTTCAGCTATAAAAATAATTATTTCCAAATACATATTACAATATGGATAGACTTTGAGAACATTTTGCTAAGTAAAATAATCTGAATCTATATTGGGTTTTCCTCATTGGATCATTCCAATGGGGATACAGATATGCCTTAACATCTATTACAGTGATTTTCAACCAGTGTGCCTTAAGAATTTTTAAAACATGCAATATCTGACTCTTTAGTCAGAGGCACTGACCTTTTTACTCTTACATCAGAGGTTTTCAACTGGTGTGCCACAAGAGGCACACTGGTATGCCTCAAGAATTTTTAAAACATGCAATATATGACTGTTAAGTCAGGAGCACTGACTTCTTTTCCCTTAGATTTTCAAATTAAAAAATGGTCAATACAACAATAGCTGTCTGGTGTGAATGAAACAAAATTTCACCTATTTTTTTGTCATATTGGCAAAATATATATTTTTTGTGTGCCACAGAATTTTGTTAATTAGTTTACATGTGTCATGAGATGAAAAGGGTTGAAAATAACTAATCTATTAATTAAATCCTTCTTTTATCCCAAAGTCTCCCTCTAGGTGCCCCATCTCACTTTTCCATATTCAAAGCAAAATACTTCAAAAATTTTCTATACTGGGTATTTCTTCTTCTTCAACTCTCATTTTCTCACCAACTCACTTTAGTCTTTTAATATAAAACCACTATATTGAAATAACTCTTTTTAAGGTCATGATCAACTTTTAACAAAGAAAATGATGACGTCTCTGTTATTATAGTAACTTCTCAGTAACATTTAATATGGTTGATCATAGCCTCCTTCTTGGAACACTTTATTTTTCAGGCTTTCACATAATTGTACCAATTTATTTTCCCCTACTTTCCTGACTGCTCATTTTCCATTTCTTTTGCCAGCTCTCCCTTAACTACCATATCTCCAAGATGTTGATGTGCCAGGATTACATCTTTGTTCTTCACCTTTTGATTTGTATATGTGATGTCCAATTCCATGACTAAACCATCTGTATTAGATCAAGGTATTCAGTATAGAGCCCAATCATCTGAATGAAAGGAGGCTAAAGTCACCTAAGGATAAACCTCTGAAAAAGGAATGTAAAGGAGCCATTAGTTGAAGTGCCTGCAACAGTTGAGGGATGAGAAACACCCAGATGAGCCAGTAAAAGGGATTCCAGGAAACCCAACTAATAGCATTTACTATACTACCCATATGAAACGGTTCCTAATTTTTTTTAGCCGTTATCATCTGAGTTCCAAATCTATATCAAACATCTTACACAACACGTCCATTCAATTTCTAATATATATTTCAAATTAAATTGGCAAAATCAATAGGCCTACCATCTATTATTCCTTATATTCTCTTTATCTTCCAACTCAGTTTTCCTTATTTCAGCTATTGACAGCAACATCTATTTAGTTGTTCAGGTGAAAATACTTGGTGAACTGCGCTCTTTCTCTCAAACACACACACACACACACACACACACACGCAAGCATACGTGCACATACACACATATTCAATAAATGTGACCACTTTTTACTATTTTTGTGACTATAATTCAAATTCTTGCCTAAATCAGTGCAGTGGTCTCCGAAGTGATATTTATTTTTGTACACGTGCTTTCCTTTTGGGAGCAAGGATTCCTTAGAGGGATCTTTCTAAAGTATAAATCAGGTTAAGCACTTATTCTACACCAGGTTATCATATTTATCTTATTTATATTTAGTGTTAACCATGAATCTCTTTATTCCCCAGTGGTTAGAGCATAAAAATATTTAGTAATATTAGTTTTTGTAAGCAATGATGAAAGACCCAAAATAATTCTCTTACACTGTGCAGAAGATAGCATTTTTATTGCCAGATGAGGAGACTCAGGAATTGATTGTTCAGTTATCATGTCCAATCTAGTACAGCCAATAGATGGGTAAGCCATTTTCTGAACAGAGGCAGATTGACTGACACTGGCTTTTATAAAAAAACTAGTGGCCCGGTGCACAAAATTTGTGCATATTAAAAGGGAATTAATTAGAAACATATTTTAATATTGCTATTTGCACTTTCTCTATAATAAGATGTGTCAGAGATGAAAGAAAATTAGTAAAATGTATATGAAAATAATATATAAATTTATTAATAAATAAACAATAACAACATGATATAACAACAAAGACATGATATAGAAACAACAAAAACATGATATAAAAACAACATTGGTGCAAACAATGACTGATAAATTGATTAAACTTACTTTAATATCTCCCTGTATACCACATTAAGAGTGAAAACATCTTTAGAGTGCTTGACTAATTTCCCTTGAAGTATTTACAACTTTAATGTCACACGCTCTTCAAACTCAAGAGAGAGAAAGCAACATAAAACTGACCATGTCCAAAAATAGGTTCAGGTAGGAATATTTCTACTCTATCTAGAATTTGTCCTTGTGAGTTATTAATAGTCATCGCAAATGCTGGTATTACGGGAAACTGTATTCGGATTAATTTAAATGGGAGACCAGTGTCAGATGGGAACAAATCAATTCTTGGAATCAGAACAACCTCTCCCTCTACAGATCCTGTTAATACTTCAGCTTCAATAATGTTAGATCACAATCTTTGGATAATAAATCTAGTACCATTACAAAGACCCCACTTACTATTAAGATTTCTCAGTAGCATGATGATTGCATCCACTTTCAATTTTAATTTATGATATGGCATTGCCAAAGGAGTAATACTATTAAAAAATTTGATGGGAAAATTTTCCTTTTCAGCATTATCTGTTGAATCAATGGAATCATCACTTAAATATGTGTGAAAATCTCTATCGAGTATATCCAAAATTACTTCATTTAATTTTTGAACATGCTCATTTTTTTGGACAAAGAATTGCACGTTTAGATATATTTTTAATATTATTTATTGATATACTATTTCCAAAGGTAGCTTCAATAATAGATCCATTACAAATCATTTTACAGGGGATTTCAATAATATTCATTCATAAATGAAAACTGCTATCAAGTTTGCTATCTCCAAGTTTTACTAACCATTCACTAAAAGCAGAATCCTCTGATATCATATTTTTTTGAAGAGACAACTTTTTGAAACATCCCCAAACATTAAAGTACTTTAAACTCGTTTGTACTATGGCTGATCACTTAGCATGCAGCGCAATACTGAGACATTGTCGAAAATCCCCTGCGAGAAGGAGAACTTTCCCACCAAATGGAACATTCAAATTCATAATTTATCTTAGTAATCTGTCTATGGCATTTATAGCATGATCGGATGCCATGGTACCTTCATCAATAATGAGAAGTTTGGCCTTTTCAATGGTTTTAGCAACTTCACTCTTTATATTGAGTCTAGAAATTGAAGTTTCATTTAATGGAATTGGTAATTTATAGTGGGAATGAAAGATTCTTCCATCAAGAAGTAAATTTGCAGTAATTTCTGTAGACACTGTGAGTAAAACAGTACCACCACGACCTCTAATATAATGTATTAAAACTTTATAAAGTTATGTTTTTCCACTATCACCTGGACCATCCAAGAAAAAGCATTTGGGGTGTACAGTTTGATCTTTGATGGCTGAAGTTATTGTCCGAAAAGCTGCCAACTGTTCATCATTCAGAGAATTTATCAAAACCTCAGCCTGTTATTGCTCATATGATTCATCACATGCGTTTGTATTCATTAATAAAGGATAGTCTGGAAACTTGAAATGTGAACATTTCATTCCATGCAATGTGAATACCTCTTGAATTTCGTTAAGGGCATGCATTTCACAGTTTACACAGGCACCTTCTCTTCGGTGTAATTTCTAACAAAAATCTTCAATAAAATGAGATTTATTCTCAACCAACCCATAATTTGTCTGCATCAGAAGGACATCCAAACACACACATATATATGCAAAAAGTTGCCGTAGTTGTTTGGGCATATTAAAGATGATCGCATCATCAATCGCATGTTTCCAGAGTGTGTTGTTGATTAATAACTCTCAATGTTTAGCAGCTTCATGAAATGTATCATAAATTACACCTCCTACAGTTCACAAATCATCAAAACTTATCACACCTTTTACACGCAGAACCAAAATTCTAAAGTAATATCATTCTGGTTCTCTAAAGCTCACAGTGAACAGTCTACTTAATACTTTATTTCCACCCTTTTGGCATTTTGTCCACAAAGATTTATTAAACAAATAATGCTGTGGAATCTCCCAATAATAATAACTACGAGTGTCAGAATCTTCTCTATTCAATAAGAACCAAGCCATCAAAGTCAAATTACACCTTTTAGCCCTATCTAAAACTTCAGCAAAATCATCAGTATGAACAAATTTTGTTAATTTGGCAAATGAATAGCTAATCTTGTGATTGCATGAGATGGATCATGCATTCACATTGCAAAAAGTCTCCAAACAGCCTCAGAGCGCTCACATACCTGGAGTCAATGAAGTCCTTTACTTCGTCATGATTGATAATATTTTTTTTCAGAAATTTGAATATTTCCACAATTGTACCCTTTTTAGATGTATTTAAATAAATATTTGACACTTTTAATCGATGCACAGACTTCAACATTTATATGAAAGTTATATTTAAGGCACAAATACGGGTTATAAGGGACAATCCAAGTGTTATTGACAACTTTATTTCCAATAAACATGGTGCTACCAGATTTCATTTGTATTTGAATACAATATCCATCAATTTTTCCAATGGTCACATTTCGAAATTCTTTCGGATATCCCTTTGAACATTTTCCATACATGGACTATTTGGATTTTGTATTCCACATGGTCCATGTACCATATTTGATTTTACAATTTGAAAAAGTAGAGGACACTGGTCTTCATCTGGAATTTCTGCCTTAACTATATGGTCAATGTCATCTTCTCTTCGTAATTTGGATTCACTATCTAATATCAATAATATGTGAGCGTGAGGCAGTCCGCGTTTCTGAAATTCAGTGACATGAATTTTAGCTATTACTTTGCCAAGTAAATGGAATTTACATATATCATTTAAAAGAGCATTCAGCTTAATATTAAAAACTCTGGCTACCAAGTCAGGTCTGTTTTCAACTTTTTGCTAGTGTTGTAAATTGTTTGTAATATCTGCTCATTTGGGGTTGCATGTCATGGTTATGAATAAATTGGGCTTGCCATACTTCGTTATAATTGCCATAGCATCCTGATATTGCTGCTGCATATTTCTGGGACTACCCTCAAAAGACAACAGAAGTATTATCATTTTACCAATCGGCACATTGTCATTTTCACATCTAGATGTGAGATAATCTATCAAACCACTATATTTTTAAATTCTCAACTTAGACTGCTTTGCTTTAATGAACTTTATCCGATTGGCTTCCATTTTTTAATACGAATTGACAATATACTGTTGAGTTAATTTTCCTGCATTTAGAATAGGATTGAACGTGTCCTGGATGGAGAAATGAAATCCATAATACTGCATTTGTGTGACTCGTGTCCTTACATTGTGTCTAGTATTATTGTCAATTACACTGTTGTTTCTTAGTCTTAATGCAATATGTGTTCCCCAGCCTTCTTCACCATATGGAAAAAGAATAGGATATGTCATTGCATCTAATGTAGGAAACAGGATACTGATTTGTTTCATTTTAGTGGCATTCAGATTATTGGGATCTGGTTTACAATGAATGAGCAAGTCCCTTTCAAAAGGAGGTTCTCTATCTTTGTTTCTGAATATGATGACAACCTAGGTTACACAGGGAGAATTATATCTACCTGGGTCACTGTTATGATTGTATTTAGTCATCATTGTTACTTCCGTGGGAGCAATACCTTTTGCTGCTGCTTCAGATTGGGCTTCCTTTTCTACCTCATGTAGCATCTTGTACGATTTTGTTAATTCATTTATTTCATGCATGAGGTTGTTAATGTTGATCATGAGTCTTTCTAAGCAACCTTGGTTTTCTGGCATTGCTAATCTTTTACTTGTCACTTCGGCCATATCTAAAATATAGAGTTGAGCACACTTCTGAGAAACACCATCCAAAGAATGTAAAGTTCCAATATGGTGATAAACTTGTCCATGTATTCTAAAACAGTATGGCCCATATCCTGATGGCAATGCAATATTTGCACCCATTGTAGCAAAAGCAAAAGAGCTATTCATTAAACGAATATTTTTCATAAAATTTTTATTGTCAGAATCTTCATTTATCATTAATTTTTAAAAATATGTCAGGTATTCTGGAAAATGTATGTCATTTGGACAAACTTTACCTTTGCTGCAACATCAAGTAAATTTTCCATCAGATGGTTTTTCATCGGAGAAATTTTGTGATAGACAAAATTGACATGTAACAGTCATTCCACCACAACTATGTTCGATAATTGCATCCTCATTTACTCCATTTTCGCTGAGAAGGCGGTTCCTACCAGTATTGGTAGTACTTGTTGATGACTGTTTTCTACACATATTCTGTGGACACCATTACCTTCTTTCAGCTTCAGAGGCATGTTGGTCTTCAGACATTTTCTGTTGATGATGCCGGTTTCTTTCGGCTGCAGACCTACATTGTGCCAATAGTTGCTCTTCAGATACATTCTGTCCCTGATGCTGGCTTCTTTTGGCTTCAGAGGTACATTGTGCCAATAGTTGGTCCTCAGACATATTCTGTTGACACCGCCGCTTTCTTTCAGCTGCAGAGGCATGTTGTGCCAATAATTGGTCTTCAGACATATTCTGTTGATGACGACGCTTTCTTTTGGCTGCAGAGATACCTTGTGCCAATAGTTGGCCTTCAGATACATTGTGTCACCAACAATGGCTTCTTTCAGTTTCAGAGGTACTTTGTGCCAATAGTTGGTCTTTAAATATATTCCCACCTCCCTGCTGTCAGGGTCTGGGGTGCGGATGAATGGATTCCTGGCTGTCAGGCCGCTGACAACAAGCTGACCAATGGCCAATTCCGTGAGGGATGGGGATCCTGCCACCCTGCTGTGTGGGTCCTGGGTGCAGGTATCAGGCTCCCTCCTTCCTCATGTCAGAGTCTGGGGTGCACCGCAAGACCCAGAGTCAAGTCCCCACCACCTGCACACACCTCAAAATCACTTGAGACCCAGACCTGGCCAGCCTCACCCCCACTGGGTGAGACCCAGATCCAGCCGGCCCCACCCCCGTCAAGCCCCATTCCCAGCAGCATCACATCACTGCTGGGTGGGGACACACACAGGCAGCGTCACGTCAGTGCTGGGCAGGGACGCATGCAGGCAGCATCACTTCCCAGGCTGGCAATGTTAATAACAGGCCATGTGGAGGCCTTGGGACCCTGGGAGCAGGCACACGGAGGCCTCCGCTGGACCCCGCTCCTGGGCCGGGCTGTGAGGAGGCCTGCAGACCCTGGCAGAGCCACACAGAGGCCTCCGCCAGGCCCCAGGCCTCCTGGTGATGGATTGTGACAGTGTGACGCAAGTCCCGGACACTGCAAGTCCCTGCCCATACATGCCTGCTGCGCATGCAGCCTGCTGATCACTTGTTACGCATGAGGGCATCCCAACCATTTGCATATTACCCTTTTATTAATATAGATACTATTTATTTATTTTGAATTTTGAATTTTTTTATTATTTTAAATTTTATTGGGGTGACATTAGTCTACATGAACATATAGGGTACATGTGTGGATTACTAATTTACAATATCTGTACATAGGACCATGTGCCCACCACCTAAAGATAAATACATCTGTCACCTCATATTAGGACCCCTTTCTTCACCCATCCCCCTCCCTCTGGCAACCACCACACTGTTGTTTGTGTACATAAGTTTCAGTTTTATATTTCACATATGAGTTAAATCATATAGTTCTTAGCTTTCTCTGTTTGACTTATTTCACTTTGCATAATGTTTTCAAGGCCCATGCATGTTGTTGTAAATGATGCTATTTCATCCTTTCTTATGGCCATGTAGTACTCCATTGGGTATACCAGTATATACCACATCTTCTTTATCCAGTCCTTTATTGCAGGGCACTTTGGGTGTTTCCAACTCTTGGCCACTGTGAATAATGCTGCAATGAACATAGAGGTGCATCTATCTTTGCGTATAAATGATTTCAATTTTTGGGGGTACATACCCAGGAGTGGGATTGTTGGGTTGTATGGTAGCTCTATTTTTAATTTTTTGAGGAATCACCAGATTGCTTTCCATAGTGATTGTACCAATCTACATTCCCACCAACAGTGAATGAGGGTTCCCTTTTTTCCACAACCCCTCCAACACTTATTGTTGCTTGTCTTGTTTATAGTGGCCACTCTAACTGGTGTAAGGTAGTTTTGTAGTTTTAATTTGCATTTCCCTGATTGCCACTGAGGTTGAACATCTTTTCATACATCTGTTAGTTGTTTGTATGTCTTCCTGGGAGAGGTGTATTTTCAGGTCCTCTGCTCACATTTTGATTGGATTGTTTATTTTTTTGCTGTTGAGTTTTGTGAGTTTTTTTTTGTATATTTTGGAAATTAAATCTTTGTTGGAGCTACTTATTGCAAATATCATCTTCCATATAGTTGGCTGCCTGTTTGTTTTGTTGTCTATTTCTTTTGCTGTGCAGAAACGCTTCAGTTTGATATAATCCCATTCATTTATTTTTGCCTTTATCTCCCTTGTTTGTGGGGTCAAGTCTATAAAATGTCCTCTACCACTCAGGTCTATAAGTTTGGTACCTATATATTTTTTTCTATGTGATTTATAGTTTAGGGTCTTATGTCTAAGTTTTTGATCCATTTTGAATTAATATTTGTACATGGGGACAAACTGCAGTCCAGTTTCATTCGTTTGCATGTGGTTTTCCAGTTTTCCCAGCACCATTTATTGAAGAGACTATTGTATCTTTACTCCAATGTCTATTTCTGACTCCTTTGTTGAAAATTATCTATCCATATACATGTGGTTTTATAGCTGGGCTCTCTATTCTGTTTCATTAATCTGTGTATCTGTTTCTCTGCCAGTGCCATGTTCTTTTTATTATCATAGCTCTGTAATATATTTTGAAGTCAGGTAGTATGATACCTCCAGCCTTGTTCTTTTTTTTTCAGGATTGCTTTGGCTATTCTGGGTCTTCTATGGTTCCATACAAATCTGATGATTTCTAGTTCTATTTCTTTAAAAAATAACATTGAAATTTTGATGGGGATTGCATTAAATCTGTATATTGCATTGGGTAAAATGGCCATTTTAACTATGTTGATTCTTCCAATTCATGAACACGAGATATTTTTCCATTTTGTTGTGTCTTTTTCAATCTCTTTTAATACTGTTTTGTAATTTTCAGTATATAGGTCTTTCACATTCTTTGTTAAGTTTATTCCTAGCTATTTTATTCTTTTGGTTGCAATTGCAAAATGAATTGTTTTCTCCATTTATTTTTCTGAAGTTTTGTTGTTGGTATACAGGAAGGCAATGGATTTTTGCACATTGATTTTGTATCCTGCAACTTGACTGTATTTGTTTATTGTTTCCTGTAGGTTTTTTTTTTGTAGAGTCTTTAGGGTTTTCTATATATAGCATCATGTCATCCACAAAAAGTGACAGTTTAACTTCTTCCTTCCATATTTGGATGCCTTTTATTTCTTTTTTATTGCTCTGTCTAGTACTTCCAATACTATCTATCTAATAATAGAAAAACATGGTAATTGACCATACCTTCGCTACGCCTCCCATTGGCTAATCAGCATGATATGCAAATTAACAGCCAACAATAATGGTGGCTAATTTGCATACTGCAGGCAGGGTGGGACAGTGCAGCCGCCAACACGAGAGCTGCCATCCAGGCCCCCGTGTGTGACCCAGAAGCCACCTGTCTGCCGCCAGTGATCGGATCCGATCCGGGCCACAGGCCGGCCCCAGAAGCCCCAGAAGCCACCCAGAAGCCGGTGATTGGGGGGAGATGGGGGTCCCCTGCCCAGGCCTGACGCCTCTGCCAGAGGCGTCAGGCCTGGGCAAGGGGCCATCCGGCAATCTGAGTGATGGAGGTCAACGCCTCTGGCTGAGGCATCAGGCCTGGGTGGGGGGCGGAGCTGGTGATCAGAGGGGCCTGGGGGTCCCCTGCTCAGGCCTGATGCCTCTCGCCGAGGCATCAGGCCTGGGCTGGGGGCCGAGCTGGCGATTGGAGGTTGATGGGGGACAACGCCTCTGGCCAAGGCGTCAGGCCTGGGCGAGGGGCCAATCTGGTGATCGGAGGGAGATGGGGGTCCCCTGCTCAGGCCTGACGCCTAGGCCAGAGGCGTCAGGCCTGGGCAGGGGGCGGAGCCGGTGATGGGGGGGATATGGGGGTCCCCTTCCCAGACCTGAAGCCTGGCCCATAGGTGTTAGGCCTGGATGGGGGGTGGAGCCTGAAATCAGAAGGGTCTGGGGGTCCCCTGCCCAGGCCTGATGCCTCTGGCCGAGGTATCAGGCCTGGGCGAGGGGCTGATCTGGTGATCGAAGGGTGATGGGGGTCGACGCCTCTGGCCGAGGCGTCAGGTCTGGGCCAGGGTGGAGCCAGTGATGGGAGGGAGATGTGGGTCCCCTTCCCAGTCTTGAAGCCTGGGCCAGAGGCATCAGGCCTGGGCCGGGGGGGGGAGGGGGCAAGCCGGCAATTGGTGTGAACTACAGAGGAAAGACCTTTTCTGACCGCTCATTGGCTAAGTTCCCTGTATGCCACTGGTAATATTCTTAGTAACTTGGGTAATAAGAATCCAAAAAGGTGATCTAGGGGTTTTTCACCACACTCCTGGTGAAAAAAACGAAGGTCTGCTGCTGGAGGGCTAAGAAATGTCATATCCTGCCCTAGCCGGTTTGGCTCAGTGGATAATGCCTTGGCCTGCCGATGGCAGGGTCTGGGTTCAATTCTGACCAAGGGCATGTACCTAGGTTGCAGGCTCCTCCCTGGCCAGGGCCCAGGTCAGGGCTCATGCAGGAGGCAACCAATCAAAGTGTTCCTCTCACTTTGATGTTTCTCTCCGTCTTTCCCTTTCTCTTCCACATTCTCTAAAAATCAATGGAAACATATCCTCAAGTGAGGATAAAAAAATAATAAAGACATCATCATCATCATCATCATTATTATTATTATTATTATATGAAAGACACATCTTGAAAATGCCTAAAGAAAGTTGTCATTTTTTCATGGTGAAGGGACTGGAGTCCGTGTTGATGAAAAAACCTTGCTGGCTGTGGTGACTGGCAGTGGCTGCAGCAGCAGGGTGATGGGACTGGTGCCTTACCCTGATCAGCCCAGTCACCTCCCACAAAGGGAGGCCAGACTGCGGCTTAGGCCTGCTCCCTAAGGGGAGCAGGGAGCAGGCCTAAGCCATCAGTAGGACATCCCCTGAGGGCTCCCAGTATGTGAGAGTGGGCAGGCTGGTCTGAGGGACACCCCCCCGCCCCGTGCATGAATTTCATGCACTGGGCCCCTAGTGTTGAATAAGAGTGGTGAGAGTGGATATCCTTGTCTTTTTCCTGATATTGGGGGGAAAGCTTTCAGTTTTCCACCATTGGGTTTGATGTTGGCTGAGGGTTTATCATATATGGTCTTCATTAAGTTGAAGGTACTTTTCTTCTATTCCTATTTTATTGAACATTTTGGTCATATATGGATGTTGTATCTTATCAAATGCTTTTTCTACATCTATTGACAAGATCATATGATTTTTATCCTTTCTTTTGTTAATGCGGTATATTACATTGATTGATTTGCTAATGTTGAACCATCCTTGTGCCCCTGGCATGAATTCCATTTGATCGTGATGTATTATTTTTTGGATGTACTGTTGTATTCGATTAGCTAGTATTTTGGTTCGGATTTTAGCATCTGTATTCATCAGGGATATTGGTCTGTAGTTTTCTTTTTTTTTAAATTATCTTTGCCATGTTTTGGTATCAGGGTTATATTGGCCTCGTAGAATGTAAGTATTGCCTCTTAGTAAGTATTGCCTCTTCTTCAGTTTTTTGGAAGAGTTTGTAAAGAATAGGTTTTAATTCTTCCTTGAACGTTTGGTAGAATTCATTGGTGAAGCCATCTGGTCCTGGACTTTTGTTTTTTGGGAGGTTTTTGATGGTTGTTTCAATTTTCTCACTGCTGAATCAATCTATTTAGATTTTCTAGTTCTTCATAATTTAGTCTAGGAAGGTTATATATTTCTAGGAACTTATCCATTTCTTCTAGGTTATTGAATTTGGTGGCATAAAGGCTTTCATAATATTGTAGTATGATCCTTTGTATATCTGATGTCTCTGGTGATTTCTCCTCTCTTATTTCTGATTTTGTTTATATTGTCTTTTCCCTTTTTTCATTAGTGAGTCTAGCCAGGGGTTTGTCAATTTTATTAATCTCTTCAAAGAACCAGCTCTTTGTTTTATTATTTTTTTCTACAGTCTTTTTGTTCCATATTTCATTTGATTCTGCTCTCATTTTTATTATTTCCTTCCTTCTGCTAACTTAGGGTTGCTTTTGTTCTTCTTTCTCTAGTCTTTTTAGGTGTGATGTTAGGGTGTTTACTTGGAATTTCTCTTGTTTCTTGAGATAGACCTGCCATGATATAAACTTCCCCCTTATTACAACTTTTGCTGCATCCCAGAGTTTTTGATATGTTGTTTATTATTCTCTTTTGTCTCTATATATCTTTTGATCTCATCTTTTATTTCTTCTTTGACCCCGTTACTTTTTGGTAGTATGTTGTTTAATCTCCATATATTTGTAGTTTTTTTGTTGTTGTTCTACCTCCTTTTTTGCAGCTGATTTATAATTTCATGGCATCATGGTCAGAAAATATACTTGGAATAATTTTGATCTTTTTGAATTTGTTGATTCTTGTTCTATGACCCAACATATGGTCTATCCTTGAGAATGTTCCCTGTGCACTGGAGAAGAATGTATAGTCTGATGTTCTGGGATAAAATTTTCTGTAAATGTTGATTATATCCATTTGGTCTAGTGTTTCATTTAAGGCTGATATTTCTTTTTTTTTTTTTTAATATATTTTATTGATTTTTTTTTACAGAGAGGAAGGGATAGAGAGATAGAGAGTTAGAAACATCGATGAGAGAGAAACATCGACCAGCTGCCTCCTGCACATCTCCTACTGGGGATGTGCCCGCAACCCAGGTACATGCCCTTGACCGGAATCGAACCTGGGACCTTTCAGTCCGCAGGCCGATGCTCTATCCACTGAGCCAAACCGGTTTCGGCAAGGCTGATATTTCTTTATTGATTTTTTGTTTAGTTGATCTGTCTAGAGCTGTCAATGGAATATTTAAGATCTCCAACTATAATTGTGTTTTGATCTGTTTCTCCCTTTAGTTCCGTGAGTAGCTGTTTAATATATTTCAGTGCTCCCTGTTTGGGTGCAAATATATTAAGAGGTGTTATGTTTTCTTGATGTAGCGTTCCCTTTATCATTATAAAGTGTCCATCTTTGTCTCTTGTTATCTTGAGATTTATTTTATCAGATATAAGTATGGCTACACCTGCTTTTTTTGTGGATGTTATTTGCTTGGAGAATCATTTTTCACCTTTTTAGTTTGAATCTACCTTTGTCTCTGCTGTTTGGATTTGTCTCTAGTAGGCAGCATATGGTTGGGTTTTGTTTTTTCGTCCACTCTGCTACTCTGTGCCTCTTTACTGGTGAATTTAGTCCATTTACATTTAGGGTAATTATTGATGCATGAGGATTTCCTAAAGCCATTTTATCTTTTATTTTCTGGTGACTCTGTGCCTCCATTGGTTGTTTTCCTTTATGCTTCTATCTGTTGTTTGTTTGGTGGTATTCCATACATCTTTCCTCTGTTTCCTCTTTTTTTAAACTCTATGTTTTATTTGGGGAATTTCTGTGTGTGGTTGCCATTAGTTTTGTAAAAAGTGAATTTGCATATATACCACTAGAGTCCTGGTGCACAAAATTCATGCACTCAGGGGGTTCCTCAGTCCAGCCTGAGCCCTGTCGCAGTCTGGGAGCCCTTGGGGGATGTCCAACTGCCGTGGAGGCAGGAGAGGCTTCAGCCACTGCCCCTGTGAGTGCTCGCCAACTGTGAGCTGGCTCAGGGCTTCTGGCTGAGCGGTGCTCACTGACCACCAGGGGGAAGCTCCTGCATTGGGTGTCTGCCCCCTGGTGGTCAGTGCACGTCATAGGGACCATTCTGCCCTTTGGTTGATTTGCATGTTAGCCTTTTATTATATAGGATAGTTTTTTTTTCTCTTTTGAGTACATCTGATCTTCATCTTCCTTTGCCTGTCCATACTTGTCCCTCTTCCCCTTGTATGTTTTTATCATCACAAATTATCCCTCTTTATGCTGCAAGTTTTTGTCAATCCTACTGGTAGTGTTATGACCTTATGTTCTTTGTTTCAGGTAGAATAACTCCCTTGCATGTTTCCTGCAAAGTGATAAAATTCCTCAGTTTCTTTATGTCTGGGAATGTTCTTATTTCTCCTTCATATTTAAAGGATAATTTTGCTGGATATAATATGTGTGGCTGGTAATTTCTCTCTTTCAAGCATTTGAATATTTGGCTCCACTCTCTTCTTGCTTGTAGAGTTTCTGCTGAGAAGTCCAGTGAAATTCTGAAGGGTTTTCCTTTGTAGGCAAATTCTGATGGGTTTTCCTTGTTTTCCCTGGATGCTTTGAGGATTTTTTCTTTGTCACTAATTTTTGACAGCTTCATTACCAAGTGCCTTGGAGACATCCTCTTTGGATTGAGGTAACTAGGTGTTCTGTTTGCTTCTTGGATTTGAGGATCTAGTTCTTTCCATAGATTTGGGAAGTTCTCATCCACTATTTGTTTTAATAGACTCTCCATTCCATACTCTCTCTCTTCCTCCTCTGCTATACCTATGATTCTGATGTTATTTTTTATTTTTTTTATGGATCCAGAGAGGTCTCATAGGGCTACTTCATATTTCTTTATTCTCAGGTCTTTCTCTTCTTCCCTCTGCATCATTTCTTGATTCCTATTTTCAATATTACTAGTTTTTCCTCTAACTGGTTGGTTCATTTTTCTATGCTCATCAGTTCACTCTTAATTTCTTTAATTGCCTGCTTCATTTCCAGGATTCCTGCTATATTCTTTTTTAACAATTTAATTTCTTTGGAGCAATACTCATTTTGTTCATTGATTTGTTTTCTGAGTAAACTGAATTGCCTGTCAGTATTTTCTCATATCTCATTGAGTATTTTCAGAAGTATAATCTTGAAATCTCTGTCATTCAACTGGCATAATTCTGTGTGTTCCAGCCTGTTTTCTGGGAATTTTTCATTTTTTTTTTTGGTCATCGTTGTTGTTGTTGTTCATGGCATTCATTGTTCTTCTTTATTTTCCCATTTATCTCTGAGGAGGTCTTTCTATTCTGTTCCAGTAGATGATGCTGAATTGCAATATTTTTATCCTTTGTGGCTTCATAGTTTTGAGCCTTGATGGCTTCCGTAGGGCTATACTGCCTTGCTGTGGGCACCACCATCTTTCAGGGAGGGGCTGTCAATTAGCATATTCCCTTCTTATTGGCTGTAGGCACCACCATCTTTGTGATGGCATGAGAGTCAATTAGCATATTCCCTCTTTATTAGATAGGATTGCCACCATTAAATGTAATATATGTTATGGGATTTTGTTAGTTATTGTTTACTAGAGGCCCGGTGCATGAAATTCGTGCACGGGGGGTTGTCCCTTAGCCCAGCCTGCACCCTATCCAATCTGGGACATCCCTCTCACAATCCAGGACTGCTGACTCCCAACTGCTCGCCTGCCTGCCTGCCTGATTGCCTCTAACCACTTCTGCCTGCCAGACTGATCACCACCTAACCACTCCCTTGCCAGCCTGATTGATGCCTAACTGTTCCCCTGCCAGCCCGATCACCCCCAACTGCCCTCCCCTGCCAGCCTGATAGCCCCCAGCTGCCCTCCCCTACTGGCCTGGTCATCCCTCACTGCCCTTCCCTGCTGTCCTGATCACCCACAACTGCCCTCCCCTACAGGTCATCTTGTGGCAGCCATCTTTGACCACATTGAGGTGGCCATCTTGTGTGTTGGAGTGACGCTCAATTTGCATACTGGTCACAACTAATTAGCATATCAGGACTAATTAGCATATCCTCTCTTATTATTGTGTTGGAGGGATGGTCAATTTGCATGCTGCTCATGACTAATTAGCATATCCAGTCGTGACTTTTAGGGTGTTGTGACCAATTTTCATATTACCCTTTTATTAGTATAGATTAGGTTGAACAGTTACTTAATTATAAATATGTGTTGGATAATACAGGGTGATTTTCTATATTTATTGATATATGAATGTGGATTTTTTTCATTTTGTAATATGGTAGATGATATTAAACAAGTTTTCTAATATAAATCATCTTTACTTCTTGGAAATACATATGTACATATACATACATATATACCTTTCTATCACAATGCTGTAATTATATCTTAAATAATTGTTAAATTTAATAATATTTCTTTTAGAAATTTGGTAGTTATAATTGCCCCGACCTGCAGGGCACGCATCGTGGGTATTCCACACCAAATCCTGCAAAGGAATGAGAGGATAGGAGACGCGAAGAAATGGAGGCAAGACAAAGTTCTGATCAAGCCTCAGTTTTATTCTTTACAGCGGATGGTATTTATGTTATTTCTAGAGGAAGGGGGTGGGCAAAGGAAGTCGTTAAGGATGTAACAGGCTTTGGAATGTCGCAGCTATGCTCTTATCAGCGGAGATGTATCAGCTTTGTGCTTAGGGTGAGGGTATGTTATCTTTTAACTCCAGGCTAAATCGCAAGGTTAACTTTTAACTCCAGGCCAAACTGGAGTTGGCTTGGAGGAGCCAGAAACCTCTTGTTGTAAGCTGGAGATGTATATGTGATTTATAATGGCTCCCAACAATTCCTCCCTTACCATTTAGTTAAGGGTGGGCATTAACCGACTGGGGGAGTAGTGACCTGGTTCCTCCCATGAGATCAGCAGATCTCACCTCTGGTGGCTCTTGGTATCTTTTGGGGAGGAGAGGCAGAGCCAACAATTATATATGTATGGATACCAACCTCTATGCAAACCAGGTGTGCTCACAGAGAAATCCAGAGGCGGTCGAGAAAATTTTGATTTTCTGTTTTGACCTTCCCTTGCAGTGCTTTGCCCTGCACCCAGACGGTACCCATACCATACCTCTATATAGAGTGTAGGTAAGCATTCCTCTGGCTTTATGCTGTCCCCGTGGGGAGGGAGCTCTGGCAATCATAATCACGTTCTCGGTCTATAGTAGTTAAACGGTGGTAGTGAACCTGAATGGGTTTGGCCAGGATGCTATCAATTTGCTGTCTGACAAAACTTGTCAGTTTCTTAAAAGCCCATGGACCAAAGGTTAAAATTAACAGTAAGCTGACAAGGGGGCCAAGTGCAGGAAGCAGGTAGGGGAGTAGGCCATTGAGTCCGCTCTAAAGGGGGTTTTCGAACAGCTCTCTTCGCCTTTTCACCAGGTCTTCCTGGAGTTTTCTTATCTTGTCTTCAGACGATTCCAGATTTGTTGGCATAAAAACAGCAGCGTTCCTGTAGGGCTAAACATATTCCTCCCTGCTCTGCTATAAGTAAATCTAATCCTCTTCTATTTTGTAAAACTACTTCTGCTAGGGAGTCAATTTGGTCTTGGAGATCATTGATAGTACCTGAAAGAGCCTGAACATCAATTAACTGATTAGATAATTTATTATAGGTATGTAATGCGGTTCCTAATCCAGCTGTGCCAGTGGCCACAGCTCCAGAGACTCCCAGTCCTATAAGTAAAGGAATAAATTGGACAGCCCGCTTACTGCGTCCAGCAATGTAATCAAGGCTGGGTAGGGGGACAGGTTCTCCCCCTGGAATAATATCAATGTCAGGGAGAATACTAGCCTGAACACATAATCCTGTCCAGTTTAAAGGTAGAGCTGTATAGGCCATATTACCTCCACATACAAACACTCGTCCAGGAGCGGGGCAAAGGGAGGAACTGTGATTGTGAACGGGAGAGCAGCTAACAAAGCTAACGAAGCCTACATCTAGATCATAACTATTATTCTGGGGGAGTTTTTGTAGACATGAGGAAAAGTTGAATGCAACAGGTTGAGTTCTAAAGGGCAAACTGAGGGTACAATTATTATTAGAAGTGATGTTACTGATGTCATCTGGAATGACAAGGGGCATAGGTGTACCTAGGGTCATGCATAGCCAACAGTTTTCTGCAAGGGATGGATTGGAGGCATTTAAATCACGGAGTGTGGCTTCTAAGATATCAGAGGTTTGGGTGTCTAGATCTACTCCTCGTGATTTAGGTAAGGCTAAAGGGTGATAGTGGAGGGGAGGATACATGTTTCTAATGAATTCTTCAATTTGGTTCTGAACTAGGGCTTCCCTGACTCTGTCAGAATTTATAGTATGACAGGCAGCTTTCTCATTTGATGACCCATCAGTAAAAACAGTTAAAGCTCCAGGAATTGGTTCCTGCGTAGTATTTTTTGGTATAATGATGGAGGTCTTATATAAAAATTGTAAAAGTTTATCTTTTAATAGGTGACAACTAAGTTCCCCTGAATATCCATTTAACCCAATTTGCCAATTTTAAGTCAGTTTGAAATAGCATTTATTCTTTTAACTTTACTTGTCCTAAGTTATGGACAGTAAATGACCTTAATTAAATTTCTGGTATTAGTTTTTGAGTAAATTTACATAAACTTTGTTTAAGGAGACAAAACACAAATTATTTAATTTAGCTTTTGAGGCCCAATATGTTGATTTTTAATTTTAGTTAGGCATCTGAAGGAAACCTTTTTATTTCCTTCCAGACAGCTTTCTTTCTCACACAAGCAACAAATGTAACAAGTAAATTTAGTATTTAGTAAACTTTTGATTCACAAGGAACAAATGCTGCCCCACCTCCAGCCTAATTTAAAATGCAGTGGCGAGGAGCTTTTGTTATTTCAAATTACATCTTAAAATTCCACTGCTGTATTTTAAGAAATATTAAACAAAATAACTTGTTTTGCCCTTTCTCAGAGGCAAAAACTTAAAATATATTTATTAATTTATATTTGATAAAGCTTTCCATGTGATTTCAAGCATATTAAATTGGCTTTATTAAAAAACCTTTAAGAAGAGAGAATAAACTTTTGAAAACATTTCAGGGCCCATGAAATGTCCCAAAGTCATTCCTTGGTTATAGTTTTGAAATCCAACTTGAAAGACCATCAAATATATATGTGTATATATGACTTAAAGATTATATACCTTTTATAATTATTAAGAGATATCAATTAAATTTAAACTGATCTTTATATTTAAAAATTTCGGTTGGGATTACAAAATTTATCCTCTTTTTTCAATTAGACAAATGTTGAAATTTTACTATAATTATATGATTTTTCCAAATTTATTTAACCAGAACTTTAAACTCTTAGCTGGCAAGTTAAATATTTAGCATTTCTCAATCAGTAACATTTTTAGGAATAAACTTCAAAAAATGCAGGACATAATCAACCAACAGATTTAATTCTGTTCTTTAGATTTTGTACGAAGTACACTTAGATCTTATTTAATTCAGTATTATGTCACTTCAAGATACCTAGGTATAAACTCCAAGGTCTTAAATTTCACAGCAGATTTGGAAAACCACACTTGAGGCTGGCAAGGCAGGCCTGGCCCCAGCCTTTGATTTTAAAACGACCATAATTTTTCCTCTGGGGAAGGCCAACAAACAAGGTTGTAGATACATTGCTTCCTGCCCCTTGCTAGTCGGTGGGAAGTTTCAATATTGGCCTGGGGGAGGAAGGGGGGCGCTGTTTCCCTGGAAGAACAGGTTTGGGCTAGCCTGGATTAATCAGATGTAAATTGACCACATTCTTTAAGAATTTGCTACAGGTGGGAAGCAACTAGCCCCTTTTCTCATTAGAAATGTTTTGGCCAGCCTTTTCAATTAACAAAGGGCCGGTTTTTTACCGGGCTACTTAGATTTTTATAATTAATATAGATCAATAATTCTTGAGATTCAAATCTAGATTATTATTTTAAGGCAGTTATTTTGGTAACTTTTCTATAACAGACAATTTTACTAAATTTCTTTGAGGCTTTTAAGATTAACTTTGGAACAGGCTTTATTAACATTTCAAAAATCACTCTTTATTATGGAAATATACCAATCTTATTGTTAGAACCAGCCTGCATTTCTTCCCTGGCTCAAATATGCCATTTTTTCTTAGGAAATAATCAGTCTTGGGTTTTATTCTGTACATTTGTAAAGAGATTTTTAGCTCAAAACTCTATCTAAATGTCCAAAATCGGATGATGCGCGCTTTTAGTTCCAAGCCAGTTTTTCTCTTTACACGTGAACAGAAATCCCAGACGCATTTTCTAAATTTTGTAAAACTTTTTTAATTACGAGAAGGAGATTTTAAATTTGAATACTGGGGAGGAGGCGTCCATATAGGATCGCCACGTGTTCCTTTTTCCTTTCCCCTACTCATCCTGCTTTGGGGGAAGTTTTAGCAAATGACTTAGATGGTGTATTTGTTCCCAAAGTCATGCTTAATAGAAGAAGACTTTTTAAATTTTTTCCTATTTTGCTTTCTAAAGTCATGGTTAACACCCAAGGTAATCTTAGCCAAAGTTTGGTTGTCATAAGATGTTCTCCAGTAATTTTTAAATAAAACACCAAGTAATCTCATTGCAGGAGAGCCCACAGCTCTGCCCTCTCCTGCCATCTCTGAATCTCTCCGAACCAGAGAGAGATTCGGCAGCGGGGTTTCATTTCTTAAAAGTAAAGAAGCCTTTTGAATCTTTCTTTTTAACCCTAAATCTTCATGCTCTGAGGGACTCCCTGAGTCCTTCAAGAAGCCTTTTGAATCTTTCTCTTTAACCCTAAATCTTCGTGCTCTGAGGGACTCCCTGAGTCCTTCAAGAAGCCTTTTGAATCTTTTTAACCCTAAATCCTCGCACCTTGAGGGACTCCCTGAGTCCTGTAAGAAGCCTTTTGAATCTTTTTAACCCTAAATCCTCGCACCTTGAGGGACTCCCTGAGTCCTGTAAGAAGCCTTTTAAATCTTTCTTTTTAACCCTAAATCTTCGCGCCTTGAAGGACTCCCTGAGTCTTTTAAGAAACAGCTCATGAGAACTCAGAGCCTGACCCATGTCTTAGCCTCTTCCACGTAAGCCTCCGGGATGTATAAACCCCGTGCCAGGTCAGCCCAGGAGTCGACAAGGAGACGAACCAGCGAGGAAGATGCCAACCGTCACCTCAAAGGAGAGGCCCCTGTTCACGTGTCATAGGTCTGGATGTTGAAATTCTCTGCTGAGACTACTTCAGTCCTGTTTATGCCACAGGTGTGTTTTCCTACGTAAGCAACCGGTTGGTATAATCCGCCAACTCGGACCCCTAGATCAGAGCTCCCCAGATCAAAACTTGTTTTCAAGTGCCTTCCTCGGAGCTGCTTCTGCAGCTCGCTCCTCCTACGTAAACAGCCGGTTGGTATAACCCGCCAACTCGGACCCTTGTGAGGCAGGTAACCTGCTAGGACCCTCAGGCATTCACCAGTCGGGAGTCAGGCACCCCATGAGTGCTCACAAGGTGGACGGCTTGCGTTTTTAAGTAGGCAAGGAGTTTTCCCGGAGTAACAGTGACACAAGTTCTTACTGGTTTACTTCTAATTTTGGGTGGACGGTTTAAGCTTTAAAGTAGGCAAAAACACTTACTTCAGAGTCTCAGCTGGAGTCCCCATTTTCTCAGAAAGACCACTAAGACAAGGTGAACGCAGGGTTTTTGGAAGGAGCCAACCACGTGGAACGAAACCAAGGGAGAAGCCTGAGTGATTCGGAGTTCTCTCCGCCGAAATCGGGTACCTTTCACTCTTCCCCGAAACGACAAGAGAGTGCTCAAAGTGGACTAGAGGCAGGAGACAAGGGGGGAGGCAATGAGGGAAGAGAATGCCTATCCAAAATGAATGCGTTCACTTACCAAAGCAACAGGTCTGACTCGCAAAGCGGGTAAGCAAAGCGGCGACCAGGAAAAAAGCAGGCTGACTCACAGGGCGATCCCAGTGGCGCCAAAGGGAGGTCCGGCCGGACATAAAAAGTGAACGTTCCTGAGGAGGATTGGAGAGTGGAGACCACGGTTGGGCGCCAGTTATGCCCCGACCTGCAGGGCACGCATCGTGGGTATTCCACACCAAATCCTGCAAAGGAATGAGAGGATAGGAGACGCGAAGAAATGGAGGCAAGACAAAGTTCTGATCAAGCCTCAGTTTTATTCTTTACAGCGGATGGTATTTATGTTATTTCTAGAGGAAGGGGGTGGGCAAAGGAAGTCGTTAAGGATGTAACAGGCTTTGGAATGTCGCAGCTATGCTCTTATCAGCGGAGATGTATCAGCTTTGTGCTTAGGGTGAGGGTATGTTATCTTTTAACTCCAGGCTAAATCGCAAGGTTAACTTTTAACTCCAGGCCAAACTGGAGTTGGCTTGGAGGAGCCAGAAACCTCTTGTTGTAAGCTGGAGATGTATATGTGATTTATAATGGCTCCCAACAATAATAACTGAGATAGTCTGTGAATTTTTTTCTTCGATGTCATTTCCCATTTGTTATTATGCATACACTAGGTCCCAAAAGGAGTTGCAAGTCTTTTGCTCTCTTAATATTCCCCATACATTTTTGTTACTTAAATATTTATAAAACTTGCCTTACATGTAATATTTATGATATTTAATTTGATAGGTAAATGGAAAACTAATGTACATCTACAAGCTTGCCTTCCCTACTATGCTCTGTTTTCATGTGCCTAGCAGCCTACTAAACTCGAATATTTTATTATTACTCCCAAACTCATAATTTGGATGTTCCACTACTATTTTCAATCCATATTTTTTTCTTCTCATTATAGTTTCTTATTATTTTTTAGATTGAAATTTAAAATTCAATTGTTATTGTCTCTTCTTTCCAAAGCTGGAACTTATCAACTTCTTTATTTCTTCCTCGGATATCCAACCAGACACTTTTAAAAACCTAGAAACCTCTTTCTCACCACCCCCTTAGATATGATTTGCTTTCTCATGTGGTTGATTCTTTTTTAGTAATGCTTCTTAAATCTATCATTACTTTCTTGACAGTACAACTAACTTCTCTCTGAGTTGCTGCATTCACTTCAAATTATTGCCCACATTCCAGCCCAACATATAAACCATTGCAACATAAGCCTTCTGAAAACCCCCAAATTATCATGGCACATCTTTACTCATGAAATTCAAGAACTCACAATTATATATAGGCTAATATTTTTTTCTCCAACTTCTTTCAGCACTGTCTTCCTGAATCAGTTGCCTTAGTTGTTTTTTATTATTGTTATTGCTAATTTTAAGTTCCTGTTACTGTGTTCCTGTAATGAATTTCTCCCAATTGATTGTAAGGACAGCGATTATGTTTTACCTTTCTTTGCATTCACTTAAACTTCTGATTAAGAGGTTGACATGTGTTGCTGTTCAATCATGTGCTGTTTGTTTGATTGATGAATTACTTCTCTCTGCCTGATTTGTTCAGTTGTTAAATGCAGGGTGCTATTGAGGCCAGCCAAGTCGTAGATCAAGCCCTGTATGGGACAATTAGCTTTGACTAATTTCATAACCCCAGTGTGTACTCTGCCCAAAATCAATATTCCCAGAAAGCATGTGTTTGGACACAGAGTGAGGAGCAAAGCACAGGTTGAGCATTAGGCTAGCAAAATTTTATATCTACTGCTAAAGGCAAAATGTCTTGAAAGAAAGGGCTCGGCTATACATTTTCATATATAAGAGACAGCTAGTTCTTAGCTTGTTCAACAGTCCAGGCTCAGGCTAACTTTCATTATGTAATATTCTGTGTTTTGCTACAGTCTTTGTTTTAAAGTCTATTTTGTCTGATATGAATATTTCTATCCTAACTTTCTTTTTGTTTTAATTTTCCATTTAATATCTTTTTCTCTTTCTTTATGTTCAGTCAGTGTATGTCTTTACGTCTGGAGTGAGTCTCTTATAGGCAGCTTATGTATGGGTCTTGTTTTTTTAATCCATTCAGCCATCCCAAAGACTTTTGGTTGGAGCATTATGTCCATTTACATGTAAAGTTATAATTGATAGGTATGTGCTTATTGCCATTATGTTAATTGCCTTATGGTTGTTTTTTGTAGTTCTGATCCTTTCTTCTTCTCTTGTTCTCTTCCCTTGATGGCTTTCTTATTTTTGTTTGGATTTCTTTCTCTTTATTTTTTTGTATATCTATTATAGGTTTTTGGTTTATGGCTATTTATAACTTCCTGTTTATATAAAGTTTATTTTTATTTTTTGGTCACCTAAGTTCAAACACATTCTAAAAGTACTACATTTTTACATCTGTCCTCCAGGTTTTGTTTCTAATGTCATATTTTACATTTTGTGTGTGTGTGTGTGAATTTTTTAGCTTATTATTGTAGATATAGATGATTTTAATGCTATTTCTTATAATTTTCATACTAGCTTTGTAAGTGGCTTAATCACTATCTTTACTTGACTTGACTTTTTATTTCTGTATATTCTTGTTCCAGGTTTTGCCTTTTTGTATGTGTGTGTGTATTTATAGAAGCCACTTTAGCATTTCTTGTAATAGCAGTTCAGTAGTGATAAATTCTTTTAGCTTTTGCTTGTCTGGGAAATTCTTTATTTTATCTTCAGTTCTGAATGATAACATCAATGGATGGAGTATTATTTGTTGTAGGTGTTTTTTTTTTCTCTCTCTTTTCATTACTTTGAATATATCCTAACACTCCCTTTTAGTCTGTAAAGTTTCTGCTGAAAATTCAGCTGATAATCTTATTTATGAGGATTTCTTCGTATGTAATTAATTGTTTTTCTCTTGCTGCTTTTAGATTCTCCTTTTGTCTTTAACTTTTCTTATTTTAATTTTAACATCACTTGGTGTGGGTCTTCTTGTTTAGGACTCTGTGCTTCCTGTACTTGGATGTCTGTTTCCTTTGTTAGGTTAGCCATTATTTTTTTGAGTAGGTTCTTTTTGTCCCTTTCTCCTTCTCTTCTTCATGTGAAACCCCTATAATGCAACTGTTAGTATGCTTGATGTTGTCCAGATGTCCCTTAAATTCTCCTCATTAAAATTTTAAAAAGAAATTTGCTGTTTCCATTAGATAACTTCCACCACCTTGTCTGCCATGATTCATTTGTCTGCATTATCTAATCTGCTGTTGATTCCTTCTAGTGTATTTTTATTTAATTTATTGTATTCTTCAGTTCTGATTATTATATATATTTTATACCTATTTTGAAGTTCTACTGTATTTATTCATGCATCTCCTGTGTTCATTGAGTATCCTTATGACCATGACTTTGTACTTATTATTTTGTAGACTGCTCATATCCAGTTTATTTATTTATGTTTTTAATTTAAATTCTTTATTGTTAAAGTCTTACATAAGTCTTCTTTTCCCCCCTTAACCTCTCCCCACCCTCTCGGCCCCCCAGCACATGCCTCCCCCCGCTGAATCTGTGTCCATTGGTTATGCTTATATGCATGCATATAAGTCCTTTGGTTTATCTCTTACACCCTCACCCTGCCTTCCCTCCTAGGTTGGACAATCTATTCGATGCTTTTATGACTCTGGTCCTATTTTTGTTCATCAGTTTATGTTGTTCATTATATTCCACAAATGACTGAGATCATGTGATATTTATCTTTCTCTGACAGGCTTATTTCACCTAGCATAATCCCCTCCACTTCCACCCATGCTGTTGCAAACGGTAAGAATTCCTTCTTTTTTTACAGTAGTGTAATATTCCATTGTGTAGATGTACTACAGTTTTCTAATCCACTCATCTGTTGATGGGCACTTAGGCTGTTTCAAATCTTAGCTATTGTAAATTGTGGTGCTATGAACATAGGGGTACATATATCCTTTCTGATTGGTGTTTCTGTTTTCTTGGGATATACGTATTCCTAGAAATGGTATTACTGGGTCAAATGGCAGTTCCATTTTTAATTTTTTTTAAATTTTTATTGTTGAAATTATTACAGATGTCCCTCTTTTTTTCCCCACATAGCTCTCCTCCACCCGGTTCCCACCCCACCCAGGCCCTCACCACCCTATTGTCTGTGTCTATAGGTAATGCATACATGCATATAAGATCTTTGTCTAATCTCTTTCTGCAACCCCCCCAACACTCCCTTCCCTCTGAGAATCATCAGTCTGTTCCATTTCCGTTCACATGATTCTATTCCATTTAGCAGTTTATTCTGTTAATCAGATTTTTTATTCATTTGATTTTTAGATTCACTTTTTGATAGATATGTATTTGTTGTCACTTTGTTGTTCATAATTTTTTATCTTTACCTTTTTCTTCTTCCTCTTCTTAAAGAATATCCTTCAACATTTCATATAGTACTGGTTTGGTGGTGATAAACTCCTTTAGCTTTTTCTTGTCTGTGGAGTTCTTTATCTGACCTTCAATTCTAAATTATAGCTTTGCTGAGAAGAGTATTCTTGGTTATAGGTTCTTGCTATTCATCACTTTGAATATTTCTTGCCACTCTCTTCTGGCCTGCATAGTTTCTGTTGAGAAATCAGCTGAAAGTCCCATGGGTACTCCCTTGTAGGTAAACTGTTTTGTTTTTTTTCTTGCTGCTTTTAAGATTCTCTCTTTGTCTTTTGCCCTTGGAGTTTTAATTAAGATGTGTCTTGGTGTGATCCTCTTTGGATTCCTCTTGTTTGGGCTTCTCTACACTTCTTGGACTTGTAAGTCTATTTCTTTCACCAGGTAGGGGAAATTTTCTGTCATTACTTCTTCAAATAGGTTTTCAATATCTTGTTTTCTCTCTTCTTCTGGCACCCCCATAATTCAGATGTTGGTATGCTTGAAGTTGTCTCAGAGGCTCCTTACACTATCTTCATATTTTTGAATTCTTTTTTTCTTTTTGCTCTTCTGGTTAGATGCTTTTTGCTCCTTTGTATTTCAAATCATTGACTTGATTCTTGGGATCCTCTAGTCTCCTGTTGAATCCCTGTATATTGTTCTTTATTTCAGTCAGTGTATGCTTAATTTCTGACTGGTCCTTTTCCTTTTCCTTTTCCTTTTTTTTTTTTTTTTTTTTTTTTTTTGTATTCTCACTAAGATCCTTAAAAGTCTCACTAAATTCCTCAGAGCTTTCTAGAAGATTTTTGAGTAACCTTATAACTGTGGTTTTGAACTCTATATCCAGTAGTTTGCTTTCTTTCATTTCTTTCATTTGTGATGTTTCTTTGTCTCAGATTTTGGCTGCTTCCCTGTGTTTGTTTCTATATATCGGGTAGCTGCTAAGTCTCCTTGAGTTGATAGGTAGCCTTGTGTGATAGGTGTCCTATAGGGCCCATGAGCTCAGCCTCCTCAGTCACCTGAGGTGGACACTCTTGGTGCACCCCTTTGTGAGCTGTGTGCACAGTCTTATTGTAGTTAAGCCTTGATTGCTGTTGGTATCACTGGGAGGAATTGACCTCCAGGCCAATTGGCTGTGAGGACCAGCTGTGCTTACAATGGAAGAGCTGCTGTGGAGGAGACACCCTTATGGGTCAGGACTTGCTTCAGTGGGGCTTTGGTGCTCACTGAGTCTGCCCCTTGAGCATGTCACTTATGGATGTGAAGAGTTATAATCTAGTATTGTCTCACACTGACCACTGGGTAGACAGGCTCTTGGATCTCCAAGGGGGTTCAAAGTCAGCCACTGCCTCCGGCTATGCAGCAGGAGCTACAGAGAGATCTGCAGATTCCTTCTCTTTGTATTGGGTTTGGAAGTGCTCAGACGAGGCCCAGCTGTGAAGCAAGGCAGGCTGGTGCTGGTGCCTGCCATGGGCCTTTTACTGATAGCTTTGGGGCTCCCTGACCCAGCTACAGCTTGTTCGACATGTTTTAGGCTGAGAAAGGATTGGCCATTCATATTAAAAAGTCACTGTACACAGCTTGGGTGAGGTTGTAAATTGGGTGGGGTGGGATCTCAGGGAATCTCCAGGGCGGAGCAAATAGAAATGTCTGCCAGTCAGCCCTGCACCTGGGAGATCCCAGCATGGGAACAATGACTGCTGTGAGCACCTCTGTCTGGAAGAATGCCACTCCCACACTCCTGATCCATGCCAGACAGTCCACTTTCTCCCCATACTTGTCTGGGTCCCTCAGAGCCTCGCCCAGCACTGGATCTCAGAGCAAGCGGGAGCTTGTAAATGCAGTTGACAGTGCCAGCCTTTTGAGAGGAGCAGCTGGGTCACTCAGCCCCAATCTGCACTTGTTTTTACAGTCCATAGTTCTTATTGACTGTAGGGATTTCTTTCCCCAGCTCTGGAACCCTGGGCTGGGGGTCTAGTATGGGGTTGGGACACCTTGCTCCTCCAGGTGGCCTCCAAAGAAGCAATCTCCCTCCCAATTAAAAAAGCGGCACATCTGGGTGCCAGACCAGCCCATTCCACGCTTCCGCACCTCCTACCAGTCTCAATGCGTTTTCTTCTTTATCTCTCTAATTGTAATATTTCCACTCAGCCAGCTTTCTTGCAGTTCTGGATGATAGTTGTTCTGTATTTTAGTTGTAATTTTGATGTGGTTGTGGGAGGCAGCAAGTACAAGCGTTTACCTATGCCGCCATCTTTCTTCCTCCTCATTTTTAAATTTTGAGGAAATGCCATACTGTTCTCCACAGTGGCTGTGCTAGTCTGCATTCGCACCAGCAGTGAAAGAGGGTTCCCTTTTCACCACATCCTCTCCAGCACTTATTACTTGTTGATTTGTTGATGATAGCCATCCTGACAGGAGTTAGATGGTACCGCATTGTTGTTTTGATTTGCATCTCTCAGATGATTAGTACTTTGAGCATGTTTTCATATTTCCCTTGGCCTCCTGTATGTCCTCTTTCAAAAGGTGTCTACTTGGGTTCTTTGCCCATTTTTTGATTGGATTGTTTATCTTCCTTTTGTTAACTTGTATGAGTTTCCTATAAATTTTGGAGACTGAACCCTTATTGGAGATAACATTGGCAAAAATTTTCCCCCATGCAGTGGGCTTTCTTATTGTTTTGTTGATTTATTTATTTATTTATTTATTTATTTATTTATTATTTATTTATTTTTTTGCTGTGCAGAATCTTTTTATTTGGATGTAATCCCATTTGTTTATTTTCTCCTTAGTTTCCATTGCCCTAGGAGATGTGTTGGTAAAGATATTGCTATGACAAATGCTTGCTATTTTGGTGCCTATGGCTTCTTCTAAGATTTTTATAGTATACCTTCTTATGTTTAAGTCCTTTACCCATTTCAACTTTATTTTGTGTATGGTGTAAGTTGGTGGTCTAGTGTCATTTTTTTTTTTTTTTGCATGTATCTGTCCAATTTTCCCAATACCATTTATTGAAGAGACTGTCTTGACTCCATTGTGCATGTTTCCCTCCTTTGTCAAATATTAATTGAGCATAACGGCTTGGTCCATTTATGGGTTCTCTGTTCTGTTCCATTGGTTTAGATATCTGTTCTTGTGCCAGAACCAGGTAGTTTTGAGAACAGTGGCTTGGTAATATAGCTTTATATCTGGTATTTTTATCCCTCCCACTTCATTCTTCTTTCTTAGGATTGCTGCAGCTATTTGGGGTCTTTATTTTTTTTCCAGATGAATTTTTGCAGAGTTTGTTCTAAGTCTTTGAAGTATGCTGTTGGTATTTTAATGGGGATTGCATTGAATCTGTAGATTGCTTTGGGTAGTATGGACATTTTAATGATGTTGATTCTACCAATCCATGAACACACAATATTCTTCCATTTGTTTCTGTCTTCCTCCATCTCTTTTTTTAGTGTTCTGTAATTTTCTGAGTACAGGTCCTGTACCTCCTTGGTTAAATTTATTCCTAGGTACATTAATTTTTTCTGTTGTGGTGTTAAATTAGATTGTATTTTTGGTTTCTCTTTCTTTGAGTTAATTATTGGTATATAAGAAAGCCATAGATTTCTGGGTGTTAATTTTGTATCCTGCTACATTGCTGAATTCATTTATTAATTCTAGTAGTTTTATGATGGAGTCTTCAGGGTTTTCTAAGTGCAATATCATGTCATCTGTGAATAAGGACAGATTTACTTCTTCTTTTCCAATTTGGATGCCTTTTATTTTTTTAAAATATATTTTATTGATTTTTTTACAGAGAGGAAGAGAGAGAGATAGAGAGTTAGAAACATCGATGAGAGAGAAACATCGATCAGCTGCCTCCTGCACATCTCCTACTGGGGATGTGCCCGCAACCCAGGTACATGCCCTTGACCGTAATCGAACCTGGGACCTTTCAGTCCGCAGGCCGACGCTCTATCCACTGAGCCAAACCGGTTTCGGCTGGATGCCTTTTATTTATTCTTCTTGTCTGATTGCTATGACTAGCACTTCCAGTACTATGTGAAATAAGAGTGGTGAAAGTGGCCATCCCTGTGTTGTTCCTGTTTTTAGGTTAAATGGTTTTAGTTTTTGCTCATTGAGTATGTTGTTGGCTGTAGGTTTGTCATATAAGGTATGAGCCCACTAATCCCAATTTGCTGAAAGTTTTTATCAGGAAAGTGTGTTTCTCTGCATCAATTAATATGATTATGTGATTTTTGTCTTTCAACTTGTTTATGTGATGTATCACATTTATTGATTAGCAGATATTGTGCCAGTCTTGCATTCCTGGAATAAATCTCACTTGGTCATGGTGTATGATCTTTCTAATGTAATGCTGGATCCAGTTTGCTAGAATTTTGTTGAGGATTTTAGCATCTATGTTCATCAGGGATATTGGCCTGTAATTCTCTTTCTTTGTAGTGTCTTTATCTGGTTTTAGGATTAGGACTTCATAGAAAGAGCTAGGAAGTGTGCCTTCCTCTTGAATTTTTTTGAATAGTCTGAGAAGCATTGGTTTTATTTCTTTTTTAAATGATTGGTAAAACACCCCTGTGAAGCCGTCTGGCCCCGGGCTTTTGTTTGCTGGAAGTTTTTTGACGACTGCTTCAATTTTCTCCTTAGTTATCGGCCTGTTGATTTTTTTTTATTCTTCTTGGTTGAGTTTTGGAAGGTTGTATTTTTCTAGGAATATGTCCATTTCTTCTAGGTTGACCAGTGTGTTGTAATAGAGTTGATCGTAGTGTGTTTTTAGAATGCTTTGTATTTATGTGGGGTCTGTTGTTATTTCACCTCTTTCATTTCTTTCTTTTTAAAAAAAAAATTATTGATTTCAGAGAGGAAGGGAGAGGGCAGAGATTGAAACATTGATGATGACAGATAATCATTATCAGCTGCCTCCTGCATGCACTGTACTGGGGATGGAGCCTGCATCCTGGGCATGTGCCCTTGACCAGAATTGAACCCAGGACCTTTCAGTCTGCAGGCCAATGCTTCATCCACTGAGCCAAACTGGCTAAGGCTGGTCTCTTTCATTTCTGATTTTATTTGGGTCCTCTCTGTCTGCTTCTTGGTGAGCCTGGCTAGAGGTTCATCAATCTTGTTTATCCTTTCAAAGAACCAGCTCTTGTTTTTATTGATCTTTTGTATTTTTTTTTTTTTTAGGTCTCTATGTCATTTATTTAATTATTATTATTTTTAAATGCAACATACAAACTTTATTAAACAAAAGTAACAGGTAAAGTCAAACAGGCACTTATATTTAAGAGAAAAAGTAACTAGAAGAAATTTTATCTTAAACACCTTACAGTAACCTACTTGTAGTTGCATTTAACTGAGCTCTGTTGCTGTGAAGAATACAGCTCATGCACTGGTATGGGTGAATGATTTGTACATTTGTCAAGTATTCACTGAATACTACTTATATACACATATACATTAAATTTGAAAAATATTTAATTGACGAGCCCCAGATATCTTCATTTTTGTTGATCTTTTGGAAGAGGTCATCTAAAGAGAAGAATATGTGGCTCTGGCTCATGACTCATGTAATGAACCCAGCCAAGACTCTGTTGGACACCAAGTATCCTCCACTCCTCTTCTGACATCAGATGGGTTTTGGGTACTTGTTTGGAAAGTTCTCTGGGTACCATGACATGCCGGTACTCGTAGTGCTCCTCGAAGTACTTGTCTGAGTAGTAGATCTGCTTGTGGGCCATCCTGCCAGCAGAGGAGCACCGCGGAGGGCAGCCATGGGGCGGGAGCAGCGGGCGCAGTGAACCAACTGTCCGTGTCGGGCTGAGGAAATGACTCGACTCTATGTCATTTATTTATGATCTGATCTTTATTATTTCCTTCCTTCTGTTTACTCTGGGCTTTTCTTGTTTGTCTTGTTCTTATTAAGTTGTAGAGTTAGATAATTTATTATTAGTTTTTCTTGTTTTTTTTAGGTAGGCCTGTAATGCTATGAACTTCCCTCTCAGGACTGCTTTTTTTGTGTCCCAAAGATTTTGCTTTGTTGTGTGTTCATTTTCATTTGTTTCCAGGAAGTTTTTTATTTCTTTCTTGATCTCGTTGTATCCCAATCATCCTATATTCAAAGCCCAGCGACTGAAATGGCAGAACGACGAGAATGACCAGAGACCAGAATGACCTCAGCCCCTTGCCCCGGCTGGCCCCACCCCCCAGCGGGGACCCCCACTCCAATGGGGGTATGGCCAGCCTGCTAACCTCCTGCAGCCCTTTGTCGAGGCCAGCCCCAGCCCCCAGAAAGGACCCCTAGCCCGATTGTGGGCATGGCCAGCCTGAAAACCCCCAGCGGCCCCTTTCCATGCCGGCCCTGTCCCCCCATCGGGGATCTTCACCCTGATCAGCGTTGTGGTTGGCCTGCAAACCACTTGCAGCACCTTGCCCCAGCCAGTCCCACCCCCCTGTGGGGACCCCCACCCCATTCCGGGGCCCTCATCAGGGTAGGCCAGCTGGCACCCACCTGTGCACCAGGCCTCTATCCTATGTATAAAAGGATAATATGCAAATTGACCCTAACGCAGAATGATCAGAGTGACCACTGGACCAGTCACTATGAGGTGCACTGACCACCTCTCTGTCTTTTTTTCTGGCCGGCAGGCTCCAATCACCTGATGGTGAACAGGGCACCGGGGGTGGATGGTGGGGGATGAGGGCGGTATCAGGCCAAGGCCCCTGACCTGCCAGTCACCCCACACACAGAGGGTGACCTGCAGCATGGTTGGGGCTGGTGTGCGGGCATGAACAGCTGACCTCTTGGTCCCTTCCCTTGGCCGTCAGGCACCGACCACCCGATGGTGAAAGGGGAACTGGGGGTGGGTGGTGGAGGGGGATGGGGCTCGCTGCAGGCAGCTGGGGAAGATGGCCCTGATCGCAGGCCAGGCCTAGGGACTGGACCCACACACGAATTTCATGTGCAGGGCCTCTAGTTGTTTGATATCATGCTATTTAGCCTCCATGTGTTTGAATCTTTCTGGGTGTTTTTACTGTGGTTGATTTCTAATTTCATTCTACTGTGATTTGAGAAAATGGTTGATATGATTTCAATCTTCTTGAACTTGTAAAGACTGGTTTTGTGTCCTAACATGTGGTCTATCTTTATAAGTGATCCATATGCACTTGAAAGAATGCATATTCTGCTGCATTGGGGTGAAATGTTCTATCAATGCCAATTAAATCCAGTGTGTCCATTAGAGTCACTGTTTTCTTGTTAAGTTTTTGTCTGGAAGATCTATCCAGTGAAGTCATCAAGGTATTAAAGTCCTCTACTATGACTGTATTGTTGTTGATCTCTCTGGTAAAATCCTCTAAAAGGTTGTTTATATATTTAGGTGCTCCTATATTGGGTGCATATACGTTTACCAGGGTTATATCCTCCTGTCGGATCGATCCCTTTAGTATTATGTAGTGACCATTTTTTTCTCTTGCAATGGCCTTCAGTTTGAAGTCTAGTTTGTCAGATATGAATATTGCTACTCCAGCATTTTTTCTTTTCCATTTGCCTGGAAATTGTTTTCCATCCCTTCACTCACATCCTATACATGTCTTTTGTTCTAAGGTGGGTCTCATGTAGACAGCACATAGTTGGGTCATGTTTTTGTATTCATTCAGCTACCCTATGCCTTTTGATTAGAACATTTAATCATTTACATTTTGTGTTATTATTATAGGTACTTATTTATTGTCATTTCAATTCTGTGTATCTAGGTTTTTCTCTCTCTGTTTCTTCTTCTCATTACAGCAGTCCCTTTAGCATTTCTTGTAATGCTCGCTTGGTGGTAATATGCTCCTTTAGCCCCCCCCCCCCCCCTTTATTTTTGTCTGGGAAGCTCTTTATTTGACCATCTGTTTTGAATGATAACCTTGATGGATAAAGTAATCTTGGTTTCAGATCCTTGCTTTCCATTACTTTGAGAACTTCATTCCATTCCCTTCTGACCTGTAGTGTTTCTGAGGAGAAATCAGGTGTCAGCCTTATGGGAGCTCCTTTATATATAACAGTTTGCTTTTCTCTTGCTGCCTTTAAAATTCTCTTTTTGTTTCTAATTTTTGGCATTTTAATTATGATGTGCCTGAGCATGGACCTGTATGGGTTCTTCTTGCTTGGGGTTCTCTCTACCACCTGTTCTTGTGTGTATTTTTCATTTCCCAGATTAGGAAAGTTTTATGCCATTATTTCTTCAAAAAATTTCTCCCTCTCTGCCTCTTCTGGCACACTTGCTATTAGAATATTGTTATATTTCATGTTGTCTCACAGCTCCTTTAAGCTGTCCTCCTGTTTTTTAATTGTTTTTTTTTCTTTTTTGTCCTGATTTAGTGATTTTTTCAACCCTGTCTTCTAATTCACTGATTTGATCTTTAGCTTTCCCTAATCTTTGTTTATTCCTTCCAATGTTTTCTTTATTTGTATTATGTCATTCTTTATTTCTGACTGTTCTTTTTTTATAGTTACCAAATATTTTTTTTATAGTTACTATATCTTATATCTATCTGTTGAGCATCTTTACCATCATTACTCTGAACTCTGTTTCAGATAAATTTTTTATCTCTGCTTCATTTATCTTGTCTTCTGGAGAATTCTCTTGTTCTTTCATTTGAGGGTTGTTTCTTTGTCTCCTCATTTTGGTTGCCTATTTGGATTTGTGACTATGTATTAGATAGATCCTCTGCACATCTCAATCTCTATTTCAGGACAGTGTCAAGTGCTGTTTCTAACTAATTAAATCAAGCTAAGGCTCAAAACCTCCAGAGACTGCCTCTGCCTACAGACTGATAGTAATCTGACTTGAATGGGTCCAGGCAATTGTCCCCAGCGGTGGCCAGAGTTTTTTTCAACAGGGTGGGGCAGTTGCTTCTGCCTGGAGGCTAATTTTATTCTAGTCTCTTAAGTGGTCTCAGGGTAAGGTGTTTTCCAATATGGAGGGTCAACTGTCTTCCCCCCCAGGCAAGGCAAATGTCTGTGGGAAAGATGTCTTCCGCTGCCTGACGGAATGACTCAGGACAGGAAACTGGGGATGTTTGCCTTCTGTCCTCTAACCCCAGAGTCCCCAATATTAGCTTCTGCTCATATGGCTCCAGTCCACTCTGCCCTCCCTCTGCTGGGTCACAAGATGGGTGGCTCCACAGCAAATTTTGTGTGTTAGCCCTTTAAGAGGGTGTCTGAATTTTCAGGCATTATTCTCTGGCATACAACAACCCTGTTGCTTTTCATAGCCAGATGTTATGTGGGTATCCTTCTCAGTGTGGTGATCTCTGCTGAGGGGCCCAGCTTGGGTATTAGATCCAATAGTTCTCAGTGGCAATCCCCCACAGCTGAGATATCTCTCCGGAACTTCAGTTGCTCTCTGTGGGAACCCCACCAGCCCTTTCATGCCTCTGCCTTGAGAGTCTTCCATTGATTATTCAGGAAGTTTTTTTCTGTATTTTAGTTGTAATTCCAGTTTATTCCTCATAGCATATCCCTGCAGTATCCACATATGCTGCCACCATTTTTAATCCTAACTTTAGAATTCTTTAATGTGATTTACACTATGAGGTATGTCCTTAATATAATATTTAGCCTTTGTATTGAAGCAAAATCAAAACAGTGTTTTACCAGCTTTTATTCCATGATAAAAAGGGGGAGAAGGGTAGGATGAATGTTTATTTACTTTACAAACATTCATTATTTGTTTATATACCAAATTTTGGAGATGGAAAGCAGTTTGTCAATGGAGCTAAGGCATTTACTTTTGGTTGGGGAGATTATATGAACTCACAGGAAAAAAATAGCAAAAAATTCCAGTGAATTAGAAGTGTCAAATGTGTGCTGTGGTGTTATTAAATACTTAATCCTGGCAAAAGCTAGGAAGATTTTAGATAGAAAGAATAAATTTGTGGTGTCAGAGGGAAAAGCACCTCCAAAGATATAGTCATGGGACGCCAACTGAGATATCAGGAATGTGGGGAAACAGTTTTTAAATGGTTTTTTTAGAGACAAAGAAGACAGAGAAGTAACATTGATTTGTTGTTCCACTTATTTATGCATTTATTGTTTGATTCTTTTTTTAATTCTCACCTGAGGATGTTTTATTATTATTATTAATTTTAGAGAAAAAGGAAGGGTAAGGGAGAGAGAGAGAGAGAGAGAGAGAGAGAGAGAAAACATTGATCATTGCTTCACATCCCCACCCTGACAGGGGATCAAACTTGAAACCTGGCCCTGTGCCCTGACTGGGGATTGGACAACAATATTTTTTTTGTGTCTGGATGACACTCTAACCAACTGATATACCAGGCCAAGGCTAAAAATATTTCTTCATACAGAGTGTCCTTAACCACTAAGGGTATTGTGCACAAAAAGTAAACGTGTTTTTTATCTCCTTGTGCCTGGAACATTTCAAACATTATTTTATTTGAAATGTACTTTTAATTAAGTATTAAGATCATCCTCATTTTATTGATTCAGGAAATTGAGTGAGGTTCCAAGAAGGTGAAAAGATTTGTCTTGGGATTTTTGAGTCCTAGGATAGTATTCTATGCATAGAAATGCACCTGTCTTTCTTTGTGGGACTTTGTGCTAAGAAATGTAGAACTCTGTTTTGATTACTACTTGTTCCCCCTCTTGGTTAAGATAATTCCCACCCCAGCATAATGGGATGACTGAACGCACTGCATTCAACCCCAGACAGATGAAATTGACAGTAGTTTATTACTCACATAACTTCCATCCTGGGGGAGGAGGACATCATACACCATGCATGGCTACACAGGGGTTGCATTCAGGAAAAGAGTGAGCAAGCAGGGCTGTGAGAGGCAGACTTTGTAGTATTAAGTGATCAATTGTGCCCTGGTTCCTGTGGCAAGCTATGATTGGCTACTTTGAATAATTTGAATGGCTGGCAGGACCTGAAACCTGCTCTTCAGTAATAGCAATTGCATTTAGTCCATTTGAGAAGGAAGGTTGTTCAGCTAGGTGCATGGCATACAGGAGCAGAGAAGGAAGAAGAACTTGAGGCTAGGCCATTCCAGACTCTCCTGGTTTCAGATATCAAGGCGGCACATGGGATCCACTTTAGGTCTTTCACCATACCCTTATGAGACTTCAGGCTAGTATTACCTTTCTAACTTTTCATGGTCCTCAAAAAGTTTTGTTTTGTTTGTTTGTTTTTATTTGTTTGGAAAGATATTTGCTCCTGGCTATTCCTATGTATGTTAGCCTCATTTTATATTTCTGGTACTTATCATTCTCTTGTTTATTTTCAGATGCTTTATTTTAGTAATTGGCTGCCCCTAAAGAGGTAAGTTTCATAAAAGTAAGGGACCTTATTAATTATTTTATTTATTGCTGTATTCCCAGTGTCTATGACAGTCCCTGGCACATAATAGTTATTCAATAAATTTTGTCAAATAGAACAAATGAGCACAGATAAAAATACAGAATTGAAAGTATTTTATTTGGAGTTAAGACTTTACCCAATCAGGGGGAGAAACCAAGATGGCGGCATAGGTAAACACTGGAGTTTGCTGCCTCGAACAACCACTTCAAAAATACAACTAAAAGACTGAACGGACATCAACCAGAACCACAGGAAGGCTGGCTGAGGAGAGACTCTTCAACTAGAAGGAAAAACAACAGCATTACGAGGCTCAGAGGAGGCGCAGTGTGGAAAATTTAAAGGTGCGGTGGTGCGGCGGTGCGCGCGCAAAGCGGGCTGGTGGCTGAGGGCGCGGTTGTCGTTTTCAATCAGGAGTGAGTCTCAGACTCTGGGCTACAGATCCGGGCGAGTCTCTAGGGACCCAGACTCAAACGGGAGAAGCGAGACTGTCTGGCTACAGTCCCTCCGAGGTTTGCAGCGGTCGCTGGGACAGAGAGGCAGAGCCCCTGGGGACGGACTGAGAGCAGCCATAGCTGCTCCCTCCCCCCGCCCTGTTGAGCCCGCCCCGCCCAGGCCCTGCACAGAGCCATTTGCCGATCGCCTCAGGCAAAGGCTGGATTAGCGCCTCCCCAGAGGACTGAAGTTTTCCACACAGCTGAGTCCTACAGCCAGTCGGCCTGGTGGTCAAATCCCTCTAGTATTAACTACAACAATTAAGGCTTGGCTAGAACAAGACTGCACACAAAGACCACAAGGGGGTGCACCAAGAAAGCATAAAAGATGCGGAAACAAAAAAACATGACAGAAATGGAGGATATGGAGCTAAAAATCGCAATTTTGAGGGCTTGCTATAAACTTGAGCAGAGCCTCACGAAAACTAATGAGACCCTCGATGCTACGATAAAGAAATTAGAAAGTAAGCATACACGGACTGAAATAAAGAATATTATACCCAATAGCAGACCAGAGGAGCACAAGAATCAAACCAAAGATTTGACAAAAAACACCCAACTGGAAAAGCAAAATGAAAAAAGAATCCGAAAGTGTGAAGATAGTGTAAGGAGCCTCTGGGACAGTTTCAAGCAGACCAACATCAGAATAATAGGGGTGCCAGAAGATGAAAGACAGAAAGATATTGAAAACCTATTTCAAGAAATAATGGCAGAAAACTTCCCCCACCTGGTGAAAGAAATGGACTTACAGGTCCAAGAAGCGCAGAGAACCCCAAACAAAAGGAATCCAAAGAGGACCACACCAAGACACATCATAATTAAAATGCCAAGAGCAAAAGACAAAGAGAGAATCTTAAAAGCAGCAAGAGAAAGAGACTCAATTACCTACAAGGGAATTCCCATACGACTGCCAGCTGATTTCTCAACAGAAACTTTGCAGGCCAGAAGGGAATGCCAAGAAATATTCAAAGTGCTGAATACCAAGAACCTACAACCAAGATTACTTTATCCAGCAAAGCTATCATTCAGAATTGAAGGTCAGATAAAGAGCTTCACAGACAAGGAAAAGCTAAAGGAGTTCATCACCACTAAACCAGTATTATACGAAATGCTGAAAGGTATCCTTTAAGAAGAGGAAGAAGAAGAAAAAGGTAAAGATACAAATTGTGAACAACAAACATGCATCTATCAACAAGTGAATCTAAGAATCAAGTGAATAAATAATCTGATGTACAGAATGAACTGGTGATTATAATGAATCAGGGACATAGAAAGGGAATGTACTGACTATTCTTGGGGGGGTAAGGGGAATGGGAGATTCGGGAAGAGACTGGACAAAAATCGTGCACCTATGGATGAGGACAGTGGGTGGGGAGTGAGGGCGGAGGGTGGGGCGGGAACTGGAAGGAGGGGAGTTATTTGGGGGGGGGAGAGGAACAAATGTAATCTGAACAATAAAAATTTAATAAAAAAAAAAAAAAAGACTTTACCCAATCAGTTTACTACACCAAATATTTATCAAGGACATTTCCTGTACTAACTTCTGGTCTTAGAATACAGTCTCTACCATTAAATAACTTATAGTCTTGAGAAAGAGGCAAATTAGTAAAAATGTAATTGCAATACTTGATGACAGTAGCTATGAGAAAAAAGAGCACAGGGATTTGGAGACCTTAATTTGAGGTTGTACTTGAATAATCAGAAGAAAGCCATATCTTTTTTAACCTAAATAAAGAAAACCCACAATTTATTTTAGTTACAACTCCTGTTTTCTATACTTCTTTAAAACAGGAAATGTCCACAAAGACATATCAAGTGTTCTGTGATGGAATTTAAGATGAAAGATAGCCCAGTCAGTGTGGCTTAGTTGGTTGAGCGTTGTCCCATGCATCAAAGTTCCCTGGTTCAATTCCCATTCCCGTTCAGGGAACATGTCTGGGTTTCAGGCTGGATTCCCAGTCGGGGACATACAGGAGGCAGCTGCTTGATGCTTCTCTCTCATCAAAGTTTCTATATCTCTCTCCCTCTCTCTTCCTCTCTCTATAAAAAAAATAATAATAAAAACATTTTTAAAAGGATGAAGGATAAATTGTGATATTTAGTACTTTTTAGCCTTTGTATAAGTTTTGTCCACATATTAAATGAAGTAGGAAGTGAAAATGAAACAATTAAAGTTAGTAATGACATGTGTTCCTGTATAAGTAGACACTGTATTTGGTACCTATTTCATTTATGTCTGTGGAAATTAGATGTATGGGTCCTATGGGGTAAATGTCTCTCTAACTGCCTCCCTCCCAATCTACATTGTTGAAAAAATTTCCCCATTTGTCTCTGTGCACTTTACAGAAGTCTGTGTTTACAAATATGATGTGGAGTCTAAGATCCTGTTCAGTATAATTCCACTTCCTTATGGCCCTTTTAGTACCCTTTAGCAACACAGACTAGTACAAAACCATCTCCAAAAGGTGGGTTTATGTTCTCCTATGTACTTCTGGTTTCCCCTGTTTGAAAATTTAAGTAGGAAATTTATAGGATTTATGTCAAAGTGCCCCATAGGAGTCTTAACAGTCTTCATAGTGTGATAGAAACATATCGAGGCTGTGTTCCTTCTGTTTGAGGGCAATCTTGGGATTTTCCTCTTTTGTAAATTAAAGAAAGGGATTGATATTGTAAATTTATTTTGGGATTCAGTAAAGGAAAGAGTGATTGCTACAAAGGAGATATCCAATATAAAAGAGGTTTTTATGTTGTTTTCAATTATAAGATGTAAAATTTCCCCCCTGAGTTAAAGATACATTGCTGGATTGGTACCAGCTTAATTAACATTTATTTGGGTGGGGGGAAGTTATGTTTCTAAATGGGTATGGATTTATTTACCTTATAATTTTTAAGCATGGCATTTATAAATGGAATATACATTTTAAATCCTTTAAAACAAGTGGTATAAATAATAGAAAAAGTTGGTGTATTTTCCTGTGTCTGAGATCCACTTTCTGTTGACCAAGCTTTTATTGTCATTGCCCTTAAATAAGAAACACGTTGTGTACATAAACCAAAAATAAGCCTGTTGGGGCCAGGGGTAGATTTTGATGCCATGAAATTGATCCTATGCTTTTCAAATAGCAATATATTTCTGATTCTTTTCTTCATATTTTTCCAAGTCATGAGTCAAAATTTGAAATCTGATTTTACCTCTTTCATCTTGCTTCTGTCTCCCTTCCTGACTACCCATCCCTCTTTCTTTTCTTATTTTTTTACATGCTCCCATAACTAATAGATAAAATCTAATTTTGAGATTATCAAACTAAACTTTTTAAAACTTTAGTTATTTGCTTTGGTCTTTTAGATGTACAATATTCTACTAGCACCTTAATTTCTTTATGGCTGGCTATTTTCATCAAAGCTTTCTTCTCACATATAAATTATTTCGACTGATCATGTTTTATAAATTCTTCTTTTGAAACTAAGTGGTAGCTATTTTGCTCAGGGTTAATTTGGGGATCTGTAGGATTTTGATCTCCACAGTTATTCCTTTATGCCCTCTAATCGCAGCTTAAGGAAGCTCCTATTTGGACACAATTTTAAGAATATAAACTTAGAAAAACAAGTGGTGATGTAAAGATTTTAATATTAATAACTTTCACACACCAACTATTTTTGCTGTGGAAAAAGACCATATGTTCATTTACTAAACTTTGGAAAGCAGATCTTCTAGTTGGTTTGCCATAGTTTTGGTGGAATATTTTTATTTGGATGATTATTTATAAAACTTGATTCCTGGGTGTTAAAATTCTTTTGTAATTCTATTAGCATGATAAATATTTTTCCAAAGGTTTTTTTTTCCTGTGGAATTAGTAAATATACAGAAATTCTTGTTCATATGAAGACAGATAGATGCACCATCTTTACAACTTGGCTTCATTATTTTTTATTAGGTATGAATAACAATGAGGAAATGGAAACTCAAACTTGTTTCTTTGGAGTCTAGTGACATCTCTTACAATAGTGTTATAGAATAAATATGAACTATTGTGCTAAAATGCCATAACATTTTGTTGTTTTAGCCCTGTGTGCTTACAGAACAGCTAGTGAAGGTAGCCTGGGTGTCAGATTTCTTGGGCCCTCACAGGAGATTCACTTTCCAGTTTTAAAAATATTTATTATGGAAAGTGTTACATTTGATCCTCTTTTCCCCAATTAACCTCTAACAGCCTGCTCCCAACATGCCCCCCAAGGCCCTCACCACACCATTGTCTGTGTACATGGGTTATGCATATATGCATACAAGTTCATTGGTCGATCTCTTCCTACCCCCTGCCTTGCCTTTCCTCTGAGATTCAACAGTGTGTTCATGTTTCTATGTCTCTGAATCTTTTTTTATTCATCAGTTTATTTGGTTCATTAGATTCCACATATCAGTGAGATCCTGTTATAATTATCTTTCTCTGACTGGCTTATTTCACTTAGCATAATACTATCCAGGACCATCCATGCTGGAGCAAATGGTAAGAGTTATGTATAATAATAAAAGCGTAATATGCTAATTAGACTGTACAGCCGAACAACCTTCTGAAGGTCATTCTGGATGTCCTTCTAGACGAAGCTGCAGCGGGGCTGAGGCAGAGGTGGTTAGGGGCGATCAGGCAGGCAGGCAAGCAGTTAGAGGTGATCAGGCAGGCAGGCAGAGGCGGTTAAGGGTGATCAGGCAGGTAGGTGAGTGGTTAGGGGAAATGAGGCAACAGGCAGAGTGGTTAGGAGCGATCAGCCAGGCAAGCAGGCCTGCGGTTAGGAGCCAGCGGTCCTGGATTGCTAGAGGGATGTCTGACTGCTGGTTTAGGCTCTAAACCGGCAGTCAGATATCCCCTGAGGGGTCCTGGATTGCAAGAGGGTACAGGCTAGGCTGAGGGACCCGCCCCCTCTGTGCACTAATTTCATGCACCAGGCCTCTGGTTTCTTTATAATTGTCATATAGTATTCCATTATGTAAACGTACCACATTTTTATCCACTTATCTGTTGATGAGCACTTAGGCTGTTTCCATATCTTAGCTATTGTAAATTGCACTGCTATGAACATAGGGGTGCATATTTTCTTCCTGATGAGAGTTTCAGGTTTCTTAGGATATATTCATAGAAGTGGGATGACTGGGTCAAATGGGAGTTCCATTTTTAATTTTCTGAGGAAACTCCATACTGTTTTCCACAGTTGCTGCAACAGTCTGCATTCCCACCAGCAGTGTATGAGGGTTCCCTTTTCTCTAAAACCTTGCCAACACTTGTCATTTGTTGATTTGTTGATGATAGCTATTCTGACAGGTGTAAGGTGATATATGATTATCACTTTGATTTGCATCTCTCAGGTGATTAGTGACTTTGAGCATTTGTTCGTATGTCTCTTGGCCTTCTGTATGTCCTCTTTAAAGAAGTGTCTAATTAGGTCCTTTGTCCATGTTTTATTTGAATTGTTTGTCTTCCTTTTGTTAAGTTGTATGAGTTCCCTTTATATTTTTTTAGATTAACCCCTTATCAGATGTATCATTGGCAAATATGTTGTCCCATGAAGAGGGTTCTCTTGTTATTTTGTTGGTGATTTCTTTGGCAGTGAAGAAACTATTTATTTTATTTATTTTATTTTTTTTTATTTTTATTAAATTTTTATTGTTCAGATTACATTTGTTCCTCTTCCCCCCCCCCCCCGACAACTCCCCTCCCTCCAGTTCCCGCCCCACCCTCCGCCCTCACTCCCCACCCACTGTCCTCATCCATAGGTGCACGATTTTTGTCCAGTCTCTTCCCTAATCTCCCATTCCCCTTACCCCCCCAAGAATAGTCAGTACATTCCCTTTCTATGTCCCTGATTCATTATAATCACCAGTTCATTCTGTACATCAGATTATTTATTCACTTGATTCTTAGATTCACTTGTTGATAGATGCATGTTTGTTGTTCACAATTTGTATCTTTACCTTTTTCTTCTTCCTCTTCTTAAAGGATACCTTTCAGTATTTTGTATGATACTGGTTTAGTGGTGATGAACTCCTTTAGCTTTTCCTTGTCTGTGAAGCTCTTTATCTGACCTTCAGTTCTGAATGATAGCTTTGCTGGATAAAGTAATCTTGGCTGTAGGTTCTTGGTATTCAGCACTTTGAATATTTCTTGCCATTCCCTTCTGGCCTGCAAAGTTTCTGTTGAGAAATCAGCTGACAGTCGTATGGGTATTCCCTTGTAGGTAATTGAGTCTCTTTCTCTTGCTGCTTTTAAGATTCTCTCTTTGTCTTTTGCTCTTGGCATTTTAATTATGATGTGTCTTGGTGTGGTCCTCTTTGGATTCCTTTTGTTTGGGGTTCTCTGCGCTTCTTGGACCTGTAAGTCCATTTCTTTCACCAGGTGGGGGAAGTTTTCTGCCATTATTTCTTGAAATAGGTTTTCAATATCTTGCTGTCTCTCATCTTCTGGCACTCCAATAATTCTGATATTAGACTGCTTAAAGCTGTCCCAGAGGCTCCTTACACTATCTTCACACTTTCGGATTCTTTTTTCATTTTGCTTTTCCAGTTGGGTGTTTTTTGTCAAATCTTTGGTTTGATTCTTGTGCTCCTCTGGTCTGCTATTGGGTATAATATTCTTTATTTCAGTCCGTGTATGCTTACTTTCTAATTTCTTTATCGTAGCATCAAGGGTCTCATTAGTTTTCGTGAGGCTCTGCACAAGTTTATAGCAAGCCCTCAAAATTTTGATTCTTAGCTCCATATCCTCCATTTCTGTCATGTTTTTTTTTTTTCAGCATCTTTTATGCTTTCCTGGTGCACCCCCTTGTGGTCTTTGTGTGCAGTCTTGTTCTAGCCAAGCCTTAATTGTTGTAGTTAACACTAGAGGGATTTGACCACCAAGCCGACTGGCTGTAGGAATCAGCTGAGTGGAAAACTTCAGTCCTCTGGGGAGGCGCTAATCCAGCCTTTGCCTGAGGCGATCGGCAAATGGCTCTGTGCAGGGCCTGGGCGGGGTGGGCTCAACAGGGCGGGGGGAGGGAGCAGCTATGGCTGCTCTCAGTCCATCTCCAGGGGCTCTGCCTCTCTGTCCCCACAACTGCTGCAAACCTCGGAGGGACAGTAGCCAGACAGTCCCGCTTCTCCCGTTTGAGTCTGGTTGTTCGAGGCAGCAAACTCCGGTGTTTACCTATGCCGCCATCTTGGTTTCTCTCCTCGAAACTATTTATTTTAATGTAGTCCCATTTTTTAAAATTTCTCCTTAGTTTCCATTGACCTAGGAGATATATTGGTAAACACATTGCTATGGAGATGTCTGAGATTATGGTATCTATGGTTTCTTCTAGGACTTCTATGGTTACACATCTTACATTTAAATTTTTTATCCATTTTGAGTTTATTTTTGTGTATGGTGTAAGTGGTGGTTTAGTTTCATTTTTTTTTTTTGCATGTACTTGTCCAATTTTCCCAACACCATTTATCGAAGAGACTATCTCTGCTCCAATGTATGTTCTTGCCTCCTTTGTCAAACATTAATTGAGCATAGTGGCATGGGTTATTTCTGGGTTCTTTGTTCTGTTCCATTGATCTATATGCCTGTTCTTGTGCCAGTATCCAGCTGTTTTGAGTCCAGTAGCTTTTGTAGTATAACTTGATATCTGGTATTGTTATTACTCTAAATTTGTTTGGCTCTCTTAAGATTGCTGAGGATATTTGGGATCCTTTTTATTCCATATAAATTTTTGGAGTGTTTGTTCTAGGTCTGTGGAATATGACCTTAGTATTTTAATAGGGATTGCTTTGAATCTATAGATTGCTTTTGTTAGTATGGACATTTTAATGATGTTGATTTTATGAATCAATGAATATGGTATATTCATCCACTTGTTTATATCTCCCTCTATCTCTTTTATCATTGTCCTGTAGCTTTTGGAGTACAGTTCCTTTACCTCCTTGGATAAGTTTATTCCTAAGTATCTTAATTTTTTTGTTATAACAGTAAATGGGGTTTTCTTTAGTTTCTCTATCTGTGAGTTCATTATTGGTGTATAAAAATACTATGGACTTTTGGTGGTTAATTTTGTATCTTGCTATATTTCTGAATTCATTTATTAAATATAGTAGTTTTTCTTGGTGAAGTATTTAGGGTTATCTATGAACAGTATCATGTCTTCTGTGAATAATGAGAATATTACTTCTTAATTTCCAGTTCAGATGCCTTTTATTTCTTCTCCTTGTCTGATCGCTATTACTAAGACTTCCAGTACTATGTTTAACAAGAGTGGTAAAAGTGGGTACCTCTGTTTTATCCTTCCTTAGGGGAAATGGTTTTAGTTTTTACCTATTGAGTATGAAAGCTGTAGGTTTGCATATATGGCTTTTCCTATGTTATTATGTCTCTATTCCTACCTTGCTTGACAGTTTTTATTTAAAAAGTGTGTTGAATTTTGTCCAATGCTTTTTTTTTGGCATCAATTGATATGATCCTGTGATTTTTGTCTTGCAATCTGTTAATGTGCTGATTTACATTTACTGATTTTCAAAATTGTACCAGCCTTGCATCCCCAAAATAAATCCTATTTAGTCATGCTGTATGATCCTTTTAATGTATTGATGGATCTGATTTGCTAAAATTTTGTTGAGGATTTTAGCATCTATGTTCATCAGGGATATTGGCCTATAGTTCTCTTCCTTTGTCATGTCTTTACCTGGTTTTGGAATTAAGGTAATGGTGGCCATTAGAAAATCTTGGAAGTGTTCCTTCCTCTTGAATTTTTTGGAACAGTTTGAGGAGGATATGTGTTAGTTCTTCATTGACTATTTAGTAAAATCCCTGTGAAACCGTCCATACCAGGACTTTTATTTGCTGGGAGTTTTTTATTACTGCTTCATTTTCATTAATAGTTATTGGACTGATAGGTTTTCTGACCCTTCATGATTGCATTTTGGAAAGTTGTATTTTTCTAGAAATATGTCCATTTTGTTCAGGTTGTTGTGTTTGTTGGAATAAAGTCATTCATAGCTTGTTTGTTTGTTTGTTTGTTTTACAACTCTTGTATTTCTATGGGGTCAGATGTTACTTCACCTCTTTTGTTTCTGATTTTGTTTATTTGAGTCCTCTTTCTTTGTTTCTTGCTGAGCCTGGCTAGAGGTTTATCAATCTTGTTTATCTTTACAAAGTACCAGCTATTGGTTCTATTGATCTTTGTATTGTTATTTTGGTCTCTATGTCATTTATTTCACTCTAATCTTTATTATTTCCTTCTACTTATTATTGGTTTTTCTTTTTGTTCTCTCTCTAATTCTACAAGTTGTAGTGTTAGATACCTTATTGCCAGTTTCTCTTGTTTTTTGAGGTAGGCCTGTAGTGCTATGAATTTCGATATCAGGACTAATTTCACTGTGTCCCACAGATTTTTGTTGTTGTGTGTTCATTTTCATTTGTTTCCAGGATGTTTTTTATTTATTCTTTGATCTCTTTGGTAACCCATTCATTGTTTAATAGCATGATATTTAGCCTCCATGTGTTTGTTTTTTATTGTAGTTGATTTCTACTTTTATGCCATGTGATCAGAGAAGATGCTTGATATGATTTCAATCTTCTTCAATTTGTAGAGACTTAACCTGTGTCCTAATATGTAGTCTATCTTTGAAAATGTCCCATGTGCACTTGAGACGAATGTATATTCTATAGCTTTAGGCTGAAATGTTTTGAAGATGTTAGTTAGTTCCATTTGATCTGGAAAGTCATTTAGGATTGCTGTTTCCTTGTTGTTGTGTTTTGTCTATAAGGTTTATCCAGTGATTTTGGTGGGACATAAAAGTCCCCTACTATGAAGGTATTTCTGTCAGTCTCTCCCTTGTTATCCTCCAGAAGTATTTTTTAGATATTTGGATGCTCCTGTATTGGGCACATGTAAGCTTACTGGAGGTATAGCCTGTTGTTTCCTGGTTCCCTTCAGTATTAGGAAGTGGCCTTTCTTATTTCTTCTTATGTCCTTCACTTTAAGGTCTATTTTGTCAGATATAAGTATTGTTACCCCAGTTTTTTGTTTCATTTATTTGTCTGGAAAAAAATTTTCTCCATCCCTTCACTTTCAGTCCTTTGTTCTGAGGTGGGTCTCTTACAGGCAGCATATATATGTGTCTTGTTTTCTTATCCATTCATCTACCCTATGTCTTTTGAATGGAGCATTTAATCCATTTACATTTAAGGTTATTATTGATAGGTACTTATTTGTTGTCATTTTTATTCTTTAAGCCTGTGTTCCTTCTTCCCTTTGTATTTCTTCTTTTTACAACAGTATCTTTACCATTTCTTGCATTGCTGGTATGGTAGTAATAAACTCCACTAGCCTTTTCTAGTCTGAGAAGCTCCTGATTTCAACTTTAATTTTTGAATGATATCCTTGCTAGATGGAGTATTCTTGGATTCAGTCCCTTGTTTTGCATCACTTTGTATACTTCATGCCATTTCCTTTTAGCCTTATGTGTTTCTCTTGAGAAATCAGTTGATAGTCTAATTAATGGGTAACTTTCTGTCTCTCTCTTAAAGCCTTTAGGATTCTTTCTTTGTTTTTTACATTTGTTAATTTAATTATGATATGTGTTGGTGTGGGTCTTTTTGGGTTCATCTTTATTGGGACTCTATGCTTCCTTGACTTATGTGACTTTTTTCTTCATTATTTCTGAAATCACCCCAGAGATGATTTCTTTCATTATTCCTTCAAACAGGTTTTCTATTCCTTGCTTAGCTTCTTTTCCTTCTGGCATCCCTATGATGCTGATGTTGCGTCATTTCACGGTGTCCCAAAGGTCTCTTAAACTCTTCTCCTGCTTTGTAATTTTTTTCCCAATTGCTGTTCTGATTAGTTGTTTTTCTACTCTGTCTTTTAACTCACTGATTTGGTCTTCAGCTTCTTCTAGTCTATTGTTGAAACCTTCCATTGTGTTCTTTATTGCCACCATGTCATTCCTCATTTCCTCTTGATTCTTATCCATGTTGGTGCATTTCTCATTCAGCTCCTTATAATTCTCATTGAGTTGCATGTAACTCTCATTCAGATGTTTGAGCATCCTTATAACCATTAATCTGAATTTTTTTCCTCTGACAAATTCCTTGCCTCCATTTTATTTAATTTCTTTTTGAATTATTCCTCTTTTTCTTTCATTTTGGGATTCTTTTTTGTCTCCCCATTTTTGCTGTTCTTTTTTATTTGTTTCTATGTATTATATCAAACTGCTGTGACCCCCAGATATTGGGGGTTGGTCTTATGTATTAGATGTTTTGTGGGACCCAGTGGTACAGTCTCTCAGGTCTCCTGGACTGGGTGTTCTAGGGAGGCTCCCTACTTGAAATATTTGGGTTCTCCTGATATATTTGGATGAATGGTATTGTCCCATTCATGGATGGAGTCACCTCTCAGAGTGTGTGATTATGTGACTCACTCCCTACTACATTGTGGTAGTCATTGTGGAGGTGCTGACCAAACAGCACAAAATATAGCAAGATAAGACACAATGCAGAAGGAAGAGAACATGAATGTACACAAGACCTCTATAGCCCCAACAAAAGAGACCATCGGAGAAAAGAGAATAAGGAAAGAGAAAAGTGTGCAAAAAATAATAGAAAAAAAAAGAAAGAAAGAAACATGGGGAGAAAACACAATGAAACAAATAAACAAAAAATAGAAACAAACAAACAAAAAAACACTCAAAAAATAGGGGGCCAGAATCTGTAGTTGCAGAGCTTAAATAAAAAAAATAACATTAAAAATGAGAGGAATAGGGGAAGGATACTGGTTTAGAATAAAGGATAGAAAAAAGAAATGAGAAGACAAGAAAGAAGAAAAAAATTATAAAAGAGAATAGAGGAGAGAGCAGATAGTCCTAAATTTAGGAAGCGAAACAATTTAAGAAATTAGGAGAAGAATAAAAGAGAAAAAGAAGGTAGAAAAAAATTAAAAAATTTGAATAATGAAAAAAAGAAAAGAGAAAGGGAAATTGAGTAGGAGCAGGGAAGAGGAAATTAGATATATGAACAAAACAACAGCGACTAGAATAATAACAAATCAATAATGCAGATAGACAAGGAAGATTAATTTTAAAAGTGGGAAAAAGGAGAAAGGAGATGAAAAACAGGAGGAAAAACAGAAGAGAGGAAGAAAAAGGTGCCAAAAAAAAAAAAAAAAAAAAGAAGTGAAGTGTCATTTGCTTCAGCCAAGTTTTAATGCCTTGTGGGATCTGGCTTAGGGCCCCACTTTTCTATTCTGTCTGACAATTCTGGGCTTCCTTTTAGGTACTTATGTACTAGGAACTGTCAGGCACTGTTTTTTGGCTTTCAGCAACCTGCTTGAAGCTCCAAGCAATCCACTGGTTCACTGCTCTTGTCTATCTCCACAGGCCTTGCTTTCAAGCAGGATGGGCCAACCTATCCTCTTTGCCTGTCCACCAGCTGTCAATCTTAATCACTCAAGAGTCTGTTTCTGACAGGGGTTTAGGTGGGTTTGGGGCTGGGTTTTTTGTTTTGTTTTGTTGTGTGTTTTTTCAGGGAATATGATGGGTGTTTTTTCCTGCCCCAGAGCTCTCTGCCCTTGCCTGGACAGAGGTCTTTGTATGGAGACCAATGGGGTTAGCTGAGATCCTGAAGTTTTTATCAGTCTGGTTCCTAGAATAGTGGGGCAGATGGCCCCTACTCCATTCTTGTCATTGAGGGCTCCTTGAGACTGTTCAGACCTGTAAGCTTGGCCTCTGCCTTTGTTTCTTCTGTAAAGCTCAAAATGCATGATGTTACAGGCTGCATCAACTTAGTGTGGGGTCCCACCCCCCCCACGAAGCTCCTCCCAGGGAAAATGGCCATTTTGGTTTGAAATCATACAAACGACTGTTAGAAACAGCTAGAGCTCAGCTGCTCTGAGTCCATATATTCTTTTGAATCCTACTAACTACTATGCCAACTGTGGGGGAAGTTTCCTTCTCAAACCCTGCCCATTTCACTAACTGTTGGTTCTGAGCCCCTCTGCCAAGGACTGGACCTTCTTGGAAGCCAGGTGGTAGATGGAGAAGTCATGAGAAGTTGTGGGTGTATAAGAATGATTCTTTATTGTAGAAGCCAGTGGCCATATAGCCATCAGACGAAACTACAGTGAGGCCTTGACTTACGAGTTTAATTCGTAACTCAAATTACTCATATGTCAAATCTTAAAGTGAACGAGTGAGACACGTGATGCTGGGCTGATGTTGTGGCATTCACTGTGACGTTCGCTGCGCCAACTAGCGGTGGGGTATCTGAAGCTGGCTCGTAACCCGAATTTTAGCTCGCAACTCAAAGCAAAAAATCGGCCTAGAGACAGCTCGTATCTCGAAAAACTCGTTAGTCGGGACACTCCTAAGTCAAGGCCCCATTGTATCTTTCACAGCCGTTTCATTCAGGCAGCCACACACTTGCTGGTTAACAAATACATCTTTACCACAAAGCAGTATCCGTCTCTGTACCCAGAGTTATTATCTGAGCAGACACATGCTGCCCCTAGACTCACCGCCTCACATAGTACTGGCACCTAGTTCTCCACTCTTGCCTCTCTGGCCTCTCCTCTCTCTCCAGCCTTTTCCTTCACTCTTCTCCCAGCAGCAACTACATTCTCTGAGCCTTCCTTTTCTCCCCAGCTTCTCCAGCACACTCTAGCTTGCCGGTACCATGTATTATACCACTTAGACAACAGAGGCCTCTAGCCAATAATGACACCAATCATTTGGGTTATAAAAGGGCAAATGTGCACAGTATACTGTGAGGTTGCTGTGGCCTTGCACCTGCTTATAGTATCCTAGCTTTGAACATTCTGATTAAGATTACCATGTTCAGAGTGCCTTGGCCACTCAAGTGTACTAACAACAAGGCCTTGACTATCTGGGGTTTCTGGCATGGTTCCCACAATGACTCAATGAAAGACTTCTGGCTACTGCTTTTCCAAGTCTCCCTGCCTTGCTTCTCACCCTCGCCTTTCCTCAGGCATCTCAAGTTTGCACCTCCCTCCTTGTGCCAATGCCTTGGGTGTATGGTTGCAAATGAAAATTCTGGTGTTTTGGGTTTAGAGATCAAACAAACAAAAAAATAAGCAATTGAAACTGTGGTTCTCTCCTCCACTGGCTGTGGTCTGCTAGGTCTAGACTCTGCTGCAGCCAGCAGCCTTGCTACCTTTTGTAGCTGCTTTGATGATACTGGTGCTGTGGGTTGTGCCATGGAAGGTCACACTGCTGCAGGTCTGAAGGCGCTCCTGCCACTGCCATGGCAGGTGGGTGTGTGTGCTCCCAGAACAGTTCTCCCCATAGCTCAGCACCCTCTTCTCCAGGCAACCCCCCTCTCAGGATCTCACCCTTCCTACCAGTCTCTAGGTGCCTTCTGATCTTCCTTGTTAAAGCCACCTCCTCAGCTGGACCTCAGTTGCAAATTCCAGGTGTATTTCCATCCTGGCCCTGGGACAAGGTGCCCAACAGGCCTGCCTATTCAGCTGCCATTTTCTCCTCCTTCAAGGTTGCATAGGTTTTATGGTGTGTTTTCCCTCCCCGCTCCCAGGAGAGGGGGGATTCACTTTCAATGTTAAAACCTTGAGGAAAAAGTTTACCACATCTTAAAAATGTGCTTATGTCAGCTGGTTCAAGCTATGTATTATAAGCAAGTTTTTTTTTAATTGACTTTTCTTTTTGCTCCTCATTTTTGCTGTTCTTTTTATCATTTCTTCCCAGCTCAAGAATGTCACCTTGTATCCAGTTATTCCGCTTCAATACTATTCTAAAAATGTAGCTTTTGTTCTTGATGTTGGAAGCAAACAGAATGGAGACATCTGCCAACCGATTGGAAAGTAATTTCACCCCCTTTATGTCTTGCTTTATGAGCTTTGTCAATTGCCCCAAATGAATTATACTGTTTCATCAAAATGCTGTTAGAATTTTTTTTTGCTTATAGTGTAATCTTGGATTAAGACTTATAAGCATTAGAATGACTAGATGTCATTAGATACATATAAAGTAACCTTGAGAAAATATATTTATAAAATTTTTATCTCTTTATAAAAATTAAAAGGTTTGTGATACTATACCAAACCAAATATTGAAGTATTCTTTAGAATTATGTATAGATATAGAATAAGCTAAACACACAAAAGCTCTTCCAGGAGAGATTGTAATACTAATTATAACAGCTTTTGTTTATTAAACATCTACAATGTGCCAGGTCCTACACAGTTCATCTATAGCCTTCACCTCAATTCTACAAAAAGAATTAATTCTTCTCATTTGACTCACCAAAAAACTGGGGCTCAAAGAGGTCGATCTTCTTTTTCCAATCATCCATTGAAGGATACTGGTTGTTTCTGTGATTTGGCCACCATGAATAATTCTGCAATAAATATTGGGATACATATAATTTTACAAATAAATGTTTTGAAATTTTTTGGCTAGATACCCAGAAGAGGGGTTGCTGGATTATATGGTAACTGTATTCTTAAAATTTGAGGAAACTAAAAGCTATTTTTCACAGTGACTGTACTGGTTTACATTCCACCAGCAGTGAATGAGGGTTCCCTTTCTCCACAGCTTCTCCAAGACTTGTTATTTTTTGTCTGGTTGATAATAGCCATTCTAAGAGGTGTGAGGCGGTATCTCATTGCATTTCCCTTTTAGCTGGTGAAGTTGAAGTTTTTCATAAACCCATTGGCCATTTGCATGTCTTCTTGGGAGAGGTGTCTGTTCAAGTCCTCTGCCCATTTTTTATTTGGGTTGTTTGAGAGTTTTTTGTTGTTGTTGTTTTCTGTTGAGTTTTTGGATATTAACATCTTTTTTGTTTGCAAATGTCTTTTCCCATTGAGTTGGTTGCCTTTTGGTTTGGTTTTGCTGTGCAGAGCCTTTGTAGTTTGATGTAGTTCCATTTGTTTCTTTTTGGAAGTCAAATTCATAAAATCACCGCTAAGACCAACTTTCATAAGTTTAGTACCTATGTTTTCTCTATGTTTCAGATCTTATATTTAGGTCTTTGATCCATTTTGAGTTAATTTTTGTGGATGGTAACAAATAGCAGTCTAGTTTTATTCTTTGTATGTGGCTTTCCAGTTTCCACAGCACCATTTATTGAAGAAGCTTTCTTTTCTCCATTGTGTTCTTAGCTCTTTGTCAAAATTTGTTTTCCCATATATATGTGGTTTTATTTCTGGGTTCTCAATTCTGTTCCATTGGTCTGTGTCTTTTTTTTTTCTACCAGTGTCATCCTATTTTGATTATTATTGCTTTGTAGTATAATCTGAAGTCCAGAAATGTGGTAACTCCAGCTTTCTAACAAGATTTTTTTTAATGCATTTGCATCTCTGGGTCTAAAATGAAGTTTCTTCACCTGGCAGCTCTAATGCTTTGTACTGGTTTGGAACAACTGCAGAGATAAAGCATTTTCTGAAATTAATTGAGGAGAGAAACCCTGGCTAAAGAAGGTATGAAGTGCTAGATACTGTGTTGAGCACTATAATTGTAGCATCTTATTAGAAACAACAATCCCTGTTGAGTAGGACTGAGACTGACTTTTTTTATAATTATATCGATCTTACTGTTTTTCACCAAATTATTTATTTCACCCATTCAGCTCAACATTTTCTGAAAATAGTCTATACATGGCAATGATATTTAAGATGAAAAAGAATAGTGGTATATGCAAACTCTGAATTGTGGAATTTTGGAACAAAACCTCTGGCAATGAAAGCCATTTGAAAATAGAAAGAAATATCAATAGAATTGTTTGATGCATTGCTCATGTTTTCCTTTGGCAAAGACTTTTTTTCCTTTTTTTTTAAATTAAATCTTTATTGTTCAGATTACTACAGTTGTTCCTCTTTCCCCCCCCCCCCAATAGCTCCCCTCCACCCAGTTCCCAGCCCACCCTCTGCCCTTACCCCCCTACCCCCACTGTCCTCATCCATAGGTATATGATTTTGTTCAGTCTCTTCCCCCACCCCCCAAACACCTTCCCCCCGCCCCGAGAGTATTAAGTCCACTCCCTTTCTATGCCCCTGATTCTATTATATTCACCAGTTTATTCTGTTCATCAGATTATTTATTCACTTGATTTTTAGATTCACTTGTTGATAGGTGTGTATTTGTTGTTCATAATTTGTATTTTTACCTTTTTCTTCTTCTTCCTATTCTTAAAGGATACCTTTCAGCATTTCATGTAATACTTGTTTGGTGGTGATGAACTCCTTTAGCTTTTTCTTATCTGTGAAGCTCTTTATCTGACCTTCAATTCTGAATGATAGCTTTGCTGGGTAAAGTAATCTTGGTTGTAGGTCCTTGCTATTCATCACTTTGAATATTTTTTGCCACTCCCTTCTGGCCTGCATAGTTTCTGTTGAGAAGTCAGCTGACAGTCGTATGGGTACTCCCTTGTAGGTAACTGACTTTTTTTCTCTTGCTGCTTTTAAGATTTTCTCTTTGTCTTTTGCTCTTGGCATTTTAATGATGATGTGTCTTGGTGTGGTCCTCTTTGGATTCCTTTTGTTTGGGGTTCTCTGCGCTTCCTGGACTTGTAAGTGTATTTCTTTCACCAGGTAGGGGAAGTTTTCTGTCATTGTTTCTTCAAATAGGTTTTCAATATCTTGCTCTTTCTCTTCTTCTGGCACCCCCATAATTCTGATGCTGGTACGCTTAAAGTTGTCCCAGAGGCTCCTTACAATATCTTCATATTTTTGGATTCTTTTTTCTTTTCCGGTTGGGTGTTTTTTGCTTCTTCGTATTTCAAATCTTTGACTTGATTCTTGGGATCCTCTACTCTGCTGTTGAGTCTCTGTGTATTATTCTTTATTTCAGTCAGTGTATGCTTAATTTTTAGTTGGTCCTTTTTCATAACCTCCAGGGTCTCACTAGATTTCTTGAGGGTCTTACTAAATTTATTGGCAGTTTCACTAGACTTATTGAGGGTCTTACTAAATTTATCGGCAGTTTCTAGGAAATCCCTGAAAAACCTTATAAGCGTAGTTTTGAACTCTATATCCAGTAATTTGCTTTCCTCCATTTCTGTCATTTGTGACTTGTTTCTTTGTTTCTGCATTTTTTTATGCTTCCCTGTGTTGATAGAGTGGCTTTGTGTGCTAGGTGTCCAATAGGGCCCAGTGGCTCAGCCTCCCTAATTACCTGAGGTGGACACTCTTGGTGCACCCCTTTGTGGGCTGTGTGCACAGTCTTGTTGAAGTTAAGCCTTGATTGTTGTAGGTATCACTGGGAGGAATTGACCTTCAGGCCAATTGGCTGTGAGAATCAGCTGTGTCTGCAGTGGGAGAAATTCTGTGCTGGAGACACCCTTCTGGGGCAAGACTTACTTCAGTGGGGCTTTGGTGCTCACTGAGTCTGCCCCCTGAGTGTGTCCCTTATGGATCTGAGGAGTTGTAATCTGGCCACTGGGTACACTGGCTCTTGGATCTCTAAGGAGGTGTTAATTTAGCCTCTGCCTGAGGCTACCCAGCAGGATCTATGGAGAGATCTTTAGATTCCTCTTCTTTGTTTGGGTTTTAGAGGTGCCCAGATGAGGACCAGCTGTAAAGCAATGCAAGCTGCTGTGGGGCTTTGGGCCTTCTTTTGGAAGTTCTGGGTCCCTCTGACCCAGCTGCAGTTTGTTGGGTAATTTTCAGATTGCAAAGGGCCAGGCCTTTCATATGCAAAAGCCTCTGCCCACAGCTTGGGTGGGGCGGGGTCTCAGGGAATCAATAGGGTGGAGCAAGCAGCTATGGCTGCTCCTCAGTCCTACCCTAACAGGCCCCGAGTCTCAGTGTCCTGGTAATCGCTGAAAGCACCTCTGAGAGAAAGCTGCCCTCGAGTTCCACCCACTGCCAGACTCGCCCTGAACTGGAGTTCAGAGATGTCAGGAGCTTGTGTCTCCCTCCCGATTGAAAGACAGTCGCATCCTCAGTTGCCAGCCCTTTCCACGTGTGCCTCTGTGCTGTATCTCTGCACTTTACTTCCCCACCTCCTCTGAGTCTCAGTGTGCTTTTCTCTTTCCTTCTAGTTATATAATTTCCACTTGGCCAGCCTTCCTGTGGTTCTGGATGATGTCCGTTTTGTCTTTTAGTTGTATTTTTGAAGTGGTTGTGTGAGACAGCAATTTCTGGTGTTTACCTATGCTGCCATCTTGGTTTTTCAGGACTGATTTTTTTAAAATCACCCATTCTATAGATGGGAATCTGAGATTTAGGAGTTGTTAAGTAACAAATAAGAGATACAGCTAGATTTTAAACTCCAGAATCTATTGTAATTGGTATAACATGTCATCCTTATTTGCTTATCAAGCCATTTCCATTTTAAAAGTAACCACTCAGAAAAACTAGCATAATATAGAGGGGATACAGAAAACTGCTTCAGCCAAGGCTTGTTTGAATAAACAAAGGAAGAACACCAAAACTTAACCTTTCTAGTGTTTGAAACACAACTAACCTCCTTCCCACAAATATGCTCACTGATAAAATAATTTCTTTAAAGCAATTGTTTTATTAAATTAATAATTATTAGGTGACAGAATTAACAAACTTCATAGTGAATTATTTTCATCTTTTGCTAGATCCTGGGAGCACCCAGAATGATAACAGTATTATTTTGGAGAGGCCTGCATGCAGCTTATGGAAGGTACCATATTATCACCCTTCTAATTTGAATAAATTAAATTATTTTTCATTTTATGGCTGAATAGGGGAATAATATATAGTATAATAATATTCATTCTAAGTATGCAACTGCTTTATTGATTCTTCCTGAAGGAAGTTGCTGAGTTCAATAGGTGATATAAAAGTAAAATAATTTAGCTGTTCATATTTCTCCAGGGCAGCGATTTATGTCTTCTTTTTCCTCCAGCCATGCAGACCCTTAAGCAATTTTCATAATGCATTTGGTTTCTCTATTTGAGCCATTCTCTTATCTTCAAATACCTTGTAGTACTTCCCCATTGGGCTGCAGTTTGCTACCTCAGCAGTTAACTGTAAAACTTAAAAACTTTTATGTTTATTTTATTTTTATTTTTAATTGTTTTATTTCTTAAAGTATTACAAAGAGTATTACATATGTCTCCTTTTTTTTTCCCGCCCTTGACAATCCCCTGGCCTCCCTTACCCCGCCGTGTCTTATGTCCATTGGTTATGCTTATATGCATGCATACAAGTCCTTCGGTTGATCTCTTACACCTCCCCCATCCCGGCCCCCCAACCCTCCCAGGCCTCCCCGCTGTTGTTTGATAGTCTGTTCGAGGCTGCTCTGCCTCTGTATCTATTTTTGTTCATAAATTTATAATGGTTTTATTATCCATAAATGAGTGAGATCATGTGGTACTTTTCCTTCATTGACTGGCTTATATCACTCAGCATAATGCTCTCCAGTTCCATCCATGCTGTTGCAAATGGTAAGAATTCCTTCTTTTTTATAGCAGCATAGTATTCCATTGTGTAGATGTACCACGGTTTTCTAATCCATTCATCTGCTAATGGGCACTTAGGCTGTTTCCAGATCTTAGCTATGGTAAATTGTGCTGCTATGAACATATGGGTGCATATATCCTTTCTGATTGGTGTTTCTGTTTTCTTGTATTTTATTGATATATTCCTAGAAGTGGGATAACGGGGTCAAATGGGAGTTCAATTTTTAGTTTTTTGAGGAAACTCCATACTGTCTTCCATACTGGCTGCACCAGTCTGCATTCCCACCAGCAGTGCACGAGTGTTTCTTTTTCTCCACATCCTCTACAGCACTTGTTGTTTGTTGATTTGTTGATGATAGCCATTCTGACAGGTGTGAGATGGTACCTCATTGTTGTTTTGATTAGCATTTCTCGGATGTTTAGTGACTTTGAGCATGTTTTCATATGGCTCTTTGCTTTCTGAATGTCCTCTTTTGAAAAGAGTCTACTTAGGTCCTTTGTCCATTTTTTTATTGGATTATTTATCTTCCTTTTGTTAAGTTGTATGAGTTGTCTATAAATGTTGGAGATTAATCCCTTATCTGTGATAACATTGGCAAATCTGTTTTCCCATGCAGTGGGCTTTCTTGTTGATGGTTTCTTTTGTTGTGCAGAAGGTTTTTATTTTGATGTAGTCCCATTTGCTTATTTTCTCTTTAGTTTTGAATGCCCAAGAAGCTGTATCGGTGAAGAAATTGCTTCGGCATATGTCTGAGATTATGTTGCCTTTGGATTCTTCTAGTATTTTTATGGTTTAACGTCATACATTTAAGTCCTTTATCCATTTTGAGTTTATTTTTGTGTATGGTGTAAGTTGGTGGTCTAGTTTCATTTTTTTGCATGTATCTGTCCAATTTTCCCAACACCATTTATTGAAGAGACTATCTTGACACCATTGTATGTTCTTGCCTCCTTTGTCAAATATTAATTGAGTATTATGGTTTGGGTTGATTTCTGCGTTCTCTATTCTATTCCATTGATCTATATGTCTGTTCTTGTGCCAATACCAGGCAGTTTTGAGAACAGTGGCTTTGTAATACAGCTTGATATCTGGTATTGAGATCCCACCTACTTTGTTCTTTCTCAGGATCGCTGTAGCTATTCGAGGTCTGTTTTTATTCCAGATGAATTTTTGGAGAGTTTGTTCTAGATCTGAGAAATATGCCGTTGGTATTTTAATGGGAAGTGCGTTGAATTTACAGATTGCTTTGGATAGTATGGACATTTTAATGATGTTGATTCTACCAATCCAAGTACATGGTATGTTCTTCCATCTCTTTATGTCTTCCTCTATCTCTTTTTTCAACATCCTGTAGTTTTTTGAGTAGAGGACTTTTACCACTTTAGTTAAGTTTATTCCTAGGTATCTTAATTATTTTGGTGCGATGGTGAATGGGATTGTTTTTTTAGTCTCTCTTTCTGTAAGTTCACTATTAGTGTAAAGAAATGCCATAGATTTCTTGGCATTAATTTTGTATCCTGCTACATTGCCAAATTCATTTATTAAGTCTAATAGTTTTTTGATGGAGTCCTTAGGGTTTTTTATGTATAATATCATGTCATCTGCAAATAAGGACAGTTTTACCTCTTCTTTTCCAATTTGGATGCCTTTTATTTCTTCTTCTTGTCTAACTGCAATGGCTAATACTTCCAGTACTATGTCGATCAGGAGTGGTGAGAGTGAGCATCCCTGTCTTGTTCCTGTTCTTAGGGGAAATGGTGTTAGTCTTTGTCCATTGAGTATGATGTTGGCTGTGGGTTTCTCATATATGGCTTTTATTATGTTGAGGTATGATCCTTCTATTCCCACCTTGCTGAGAGTTTTTATCAAAAATGGTGTTGGATTTTGTCAAATGCTTTTTCTGCATAAATTGATATGACTATGTGGTATTTTCATTCAATTTGTTTATGTGATGTATCACGTTTATTGATTTGCGGATATTGTACCATCCTTGCATCCCTGGAATAAATCCTTCTTGTTCATGGTGTATGAGCTTTCTGATGTACTGCTGGATCCGATTTGCTAAGATTTTGTTGAGGATTTTGGCATCTATGTTCATGAGGGATATTGGCCTGTAATTCTCTTTCATTGTGTTGTCTTTACCTGGTTTTGGTATTAGGGCGATGCTAGCTTCATAGAATGAGCTTGGAAGTGTTCCTTCCTCTTGAATTTTCTGTAGTAGTCTCAGGAGGATAGGTTTTAGTTCTTCCTTGAATGTTTGGTAAAACTTCCCTGTGAAGCCTTCTGGTCCTGGGCTTTTGTTTGCTGGAAGCTTTTTGATGATTGCTTCAATTGCTTCCATAGCTATTGGCCTATTGAGATTTTTAGATTCTTCCTGATTGAGTTTTGGAATGTTGTATTTTTCTAGGAATATGTCCAATTCCTCCAAGTTGTCTAGTTTGTTGGAGTAGAGTTGTCCATAGTATTTGTTGAAAATCATTTGTATTTCTGTGGGGTCTGTTGTTATTTCTCCTTTATCATTTCTGATTTTGTTTATTTGGTTCCTCTCTGTTTGCTTCTTGGTGAGCCTGGCTAGAGGTTCATCAATCTTGTTTATCCTTTCAGAGAACCAGCTCTTGGTTTCATTGATTTTATGTATTGTTTTTTGGTGTCTATGTCATTTATTTCTTCTCTGATCTTTATTATCTCCTTCCTTCTGCTCACTCTGGGCTTTTCTTGTTGCTCTCTTTCTAATTCTTTGAGTTGTAGAGTTAGATGATTTACTACCATTTTTTCTTGTTTTTTGAGATAGGCCTGTAGAGCTATAAACTTCCCTCTCAGGACTGCTTTCATTGTGTCCCATAGGTTTTGGATTGTTGTGTTTTCATTGTCATTAGTTTCCAGGAAGTTTTGAATTTCTTCTTTGATCTCATTGGTACCCAATCAATATTTAATAACATGCTATGCAGCTTCAGAGTGTTTGAGTATTTTGGGTTGTTTATATTGTAGTTTATTTCTAATATTATGCCATTGTGGTCTGAGAAGATACTTGGTATGATTTCCATCTTCTTGAATTTGTGGAGACTTTGCTTGTGACCCAATATGTGGTCTATTTTTGAAAATGTCCCATGAGCACCTGAGAAGAACGTATATTCTGTGGCTTTGGGGTGAAATGTTCTGAAGATGTCAATTAAATCCATCCGATCTAGTGAGTCATTTAGGATTGTTGTTTCTTTGCTGATTTTTTATCTACAGGATTTATCCACTGATGCCAGTGGTGTATTAAAGTCCCCTACTATGATTGTATTGTTGTGGATCTCTCCCTTGATATCTTCCAGGAGTTTTTTTTTTATGTATTTGGGTGCTCCTGCATTGGGTGCATATATGTTTATCAGGGTTATATCTTCTTGTTGTATTGATCCCTTTAGTATTATGAAGTGGCCTTCCTTATCTCTTGTTATGGCCTTCACTTTGAGGTCTATTTTGTCCGATATAAGTATTGCTACCCCAGTTTTTTTTTTTCATTTCCATTTGCCTGAAAGATATTTTTCCATCCCTTCACTTTCAGTCTGTGTGAGTCCCGTATTCTGAGGTGGGTCTCTTGTAGACAGCAAATATTTGGATCATATTTTTTTATCCATTCAGCCACTTGATGTCTTTTGATTGGAGCATTTAGTCCATTTATGTTTATAGTTATTATTGAAAGGTACTTGTTTGTAGCCATTTCTATTTTTTGTGCCTGTTTTCTTTCTTAGCTTTTTATTTCTTCTTTTTACACCAGTCCTTTTAGCATTTCTTGCATTGCTGGCTTGGTGGTGATAAACTTCCTTAGCTTTTTTTTTTGTCTGTGAAGCTTCTTATTTCTCCTTCAATTTTGAATGATAGCCTTGCTGGATAGAGTATTCTTGGATTCAGTCCTTTGCTTTGCATCACTTTGTAAATTTCCGTCCATTCTTTTCTGGCCTGATGTGTTTCTGTTGAGAAATCATTTGATAATCTAATGGGAGATCCCTTGCATGTAACTTTCCTTCTCTCTCTTGCAGCCTTTAAGATTCTCTCTTTGTCCTGAAAATTTGCCATGGTAATTATGATGTGTGTCTTGTTGTGGTTCTTTTCATGTTCACCTTGTTTGGGACTCTCTGTGCTTGTGTGACTTTTTTCTTCCCCACCTCAGGGAAGTTTTCTGATATTATTTCTTCCGATAGGTTTTCTAACCCTTGTTCCTCTTTCTTTTGTTCTGGCACCCCTATTATTCGTATGTTGTTTCGTTTCATGTTGTCCCATAGCTCCTTTAGGCTCTCCTCCTGTCTTTTAATTTTTCTCTCCAATTGCAGTTCATTTTGGGTGTGTTTTGCTTCCCTGTCTTCTAATTCGCTAATTCGGTCTTCCGCTTCTCCTAGTCTACTGTTGAAACTTTCAATGGTGTTTTTCATTGAAACTATATCACTCTTCATTTCTTCTTGGTTCTTACATAAGTTATTGATTTTTTCATCCATTTCTTTTTGATTCTTACATAAGATGTTGATTTTTTTTTCCATCCGTTTCTTCTTGATTTTTGCATATGTTGTTGATTTTTTCCTCCATCCGGTTTAGGCATTCTGGGACCCTTAATCTGAATTCTTTTTCTGTCATGCTGCATGCCTCTGTTTCACTTAGCTGCTTTTCTGGCGAGTCCTCCTTTTCTTTCCTTTGGGGGTTTCTTTGTCTACCCATGTTTGATCTCACTGACATATCTAGATGTTGAGTTGTTCAGGGGATGCTCCTTGGGTGGCAGTGTCTCCTCGGGCTGTGGTTGCTCCTCAGGTGGTTGTGGTAGCAGCTGCTTCTCAGCTGACAGTAGCTCCTCTGGTGGGTGCTCTTCACAGCTGTGGTGGCTCCTCTGGCTGGTGAGGGGAGGCTTCTCACACAGCTGCTGTTCCTCAGGCAGACGGTGTGCTGATCACGAGGCTGCTGTTCCTTGGATGAGGGTGGGCTACACACGCAGCTGCTACTCCTTGAACTGGGACAGACTGCTCATGTGGCTGCTGATCCTTGAATGGTTGCTGGCTGCACATTGCTGTTTTTCCTCTGATGTGGTGGGCTGCTTGTGGGGCTTGTACTCCTAGGACTGGCTGCTGCTCGTCGGACAGGTGCAGGCTGTTGTGGCTCTGCTCCTTGGACTGGTGCATGCTGTGTAGGGCTGCCGTTCCTCGGATGTGGGTGGTCTGCTCATGTGGCTGCTCCTCCTCAGACCGGGGTGGCTGCTTCTGCTCCTCTAATGGGTCCGGGCAGTTCACAGAACTGCTGCTCCTCAGATGGGGGCGGGCTGCTCACACAGCTGCTGTTCCTCGGATTGGGAAGGCTGCTCGTGCGGCTGCTGCTGCTTGGGCAAGGGCAAGATGCTTGTGCAGCTGTTGCTCCTCAGACTAGTGCAGAGTGCGGGCTGTGCGCAGCTGCTGCTCCTTGGATGGGGGCAGGCTGTGCAGGGCTGCCACTCCTCAGAGGTAGGAAGACTGCTCATGCGGCTGCTGCTCCTCAGACAAGTCGGACTGCTTGCGTGGTTGCTGCTCTTCAGATGGGGAAGCGGGCTGCTCACACAGCTGTTGCTCCTTGGACAGGGGCAGGCCACATGAGGCTGCCTCTCTTAGGCTTGAGACAGGCTGCTCACAGGGCTGATACTCCCTGGACAAGAGCGCGCCACTCACATGTCTGCTGTTCACGTGGTTGAAAAAGTAATGTGAAAAGAAGTAGTAAATAAAGGAACAAACAAAAAAAAGGAGAACAAAGAAAGAAGCAAATAAAAGCAACAAACAAAAAAAGGGAAAACAAAGAAAAAAGCACACACAAAAAAAGCTAACAAAATAATAAAAAAATAAAAATGAAAAATTGAAATGTCATTCCTTTGGCTGGCTTAAGATCCCAGTTTTCTGGAATGTCTGTGATTTTTGTTGTTGTTGTTGTTGTTGCTGTTGTTGATGCTGGGACTGAAAGCCCCTCTATAGGCCAGACCCTGTTAACTCCCAGGGACTAATCAGATCATTTTAATCCTTCATCTCATTCAGGGTGGAATCTGGGTGTGGCTGTATTCCTTGCCTGGGGGCTGGAGGGAGGAGTTAGGAGTTATGTCCTCAGGGGAAAATGGCTGCCCAAGTCCTGGGCTCAGGGGTGACTCAGCACTCAATTTGCTTCCACTTCTCCTGGCCCCCCTTCTCTCCCCAGCCTCTCCCCAGATTCCACTCATCTGCACCTTCTCCTGCTCCTCAGCAAGGGTGAGTGTCTGTGTCCAAAATGTCCTATGAACCGGGTTCAGTGAAAACAAACACACAAACGCCAGCTGCAGAAACAGGGAAGGCTCAGTCTCTGTAAGCTCCTCTCTTACCCCCACTGCATGGTCTTGTCAGCGCTTCAGGCTGCCCCTTTTAGGCTCAGTCCTCTTTAATTATGGAACCCAGATCTCAAATCCCCCAGCACCAACAGTCCCACAGATCTCCTTTCCCCAGTCAGGGGCTGTGCCTGTCCCAAGAGATGCGGCTGTGTGCTGCGTGCAGTCTCCCTTGGACCCTCTGGGCTCAGAGGTCTGGCAAACTTTCCTTCCCAGATCCCTGTTTTTTACCTTTCCAAGGGAACTCTGCACTTCCCGGCTGCAAACTGTCTCACCAGCTGAGTATATTTCATCAATTCGGGGTGGGTGTTATTAGTTTCCAAAAACTTTTATGTTTAATAGTGCGAATACATGAGGGTCTTTCACCTAAGTAAGTATTATGGTCCTAGTTGGTTTGGCTCAGTGGATAGAGCATCTGACTGCTGACTGAAGTGTCCCAGGTTTGATTTCCTGTCAGGGCACATGCCTGGGTTGTGGGCTCAATCCCAAGTAGGGGGCATGCAGGAGGAAGCCAATCAATGATTCTATCTCATCTCTGATGTTTCCATCTCTCTCTCCCTCTGCCTTCTTCTCTGAAACAATAAAAATATATTAAAATCCTTCTTCAAAATAAATACCATGTTATTATGTTAATTTTATACTATTTAATGTGTTTTTATTAGAATAGAAAATAAACATGAAAATAAAACACCCAGAGCTTAGAATATAAAATTCTAAGCTTATATTTTAAACTTAAAGAAATGAGTTTGCTTCTATTTTTATCTGTGTTTTAGAAACATCACTATCAGATTTGGGGACATTGATTAATCATGGTGGGAAAGGACAATGAACTAGAAATGCTAGGCTCTAGTCTGGCTCTGTCATTTGATAACTTTGGGAAATAATTTGCTCCTCTAAGTCTGAGCTTATTCATTTTTACAATAGCAGCAATAATGCCTATTTATCTCACAGGCTTCTTGTGATGGTCATGAAGTTATGTGTAAAAGTAGTTTATGATTTACAGTCTAAAAAGCATAAATTATTTCTTTTTTTGACAGTCATATATATCTTATTTTAGAAATTCCAGTACTTTTATTCCTGGTCAACAAGCAGAGTTTGAAAACATGACCTGAACTCCATCAAATCACAGGGGTTACTAAATACCTAGGAAAGTTTTTCAGCTTCCATGTTTTGAGTTAACTTCCAAGTTTTGACTGGACCCTCAGGCAGGTGCTGGGGTAACCAGAAACCTGGCCAGGAACAACAACATACACTTACTTAAGTGTGCTCTGTGAATTCTATTATTTTCTATGTATGCCATGATGTGAGAAAATCGGGTGCCCTATCAGCATGATAAAAAACCCAAAGCATATATAACCCCTGTTCTTTCAGACATTTATAATATGTTACAGCAGCATAATGGGTATTCCAGATGCCATGAAAACAATTATAAAGCACAGTATTGAGTTTAGAAAGCTCAAGTACTGTTTGAATATCACTGGAAAATGAAAGATTCAATTTGGTGGAATAAAATGAATTTACCAATTCAGCTTTAAGCAGACCTTGGGCATGAATAGCATAGAGATGGAGCTGCTTAATGGCCAGAATTGTGATTAGGTTAAAAAACATGCAGAAGGCAAGAAGATGGCATTAAGGAGAGATTTCATTTCCTTGACTTTTAAAGTTTTTAGATGCCACTTGCCCTCCTTGAGTCATGATCCCTTCTGTGCAATACCCTAACCTCAGCTTCTGTCATCACACTGCCTTCTTGCTACAACCTGCATGGTGGGTTCAGGAGAACCTGTAGGAGAACTGACACACAATGAAGACACTACATAAGAAATAAGTTTTAAGCATGGGGTCCAGGTGGAACCTCTTTGGGGAAGAAGGACCACGAGTCTTGCCTTACCTGTTTTTATTCAACTTGTTTACACATTTGCCCTTAGCAAAGCACGTAGGCAGAGCACGTAGTAAGCAGATAATATCAAGGGTCAGTAAACATCAGTAAAGCTCAGTAAACATTTACTCAAAGATTATCAGGTCAGGAAATCACTTTGAGACACTGCAATCTCAGCAAGAGCAATCTGTGCTCGCATCAGCCCTGCTGATGCCCAAGGTCCATGGCCTTCCAAGTTCCTTGTTGCACTTTCATGCCAATGCTGCTATGTGGTGGTCTCCAGCATCTCCCCCTTTTTGTTTTCTTAATAAATCTTGAAAAGTGTATGCCATCTGGAGGGCTTGAGTCTTTTTAACACTTTTCATTCTGCATCTGCAGACTAGAATTAAACACACAAGACCAAGAATGAGACAGACAGTAGTGGTTAGGCTAAGAGGCAAATGTAGGGAGATCCAATGAAAATGATTGAATTCTTCCATGTCCTTTTTAAATTGTTGCCAGGCATCTAAGGAACCAGTTTGTAAGTTTGCCTGGGATAATTGTTATCTGGGGCCAAAGTAGTTGATTGTCTGTGGCCATAGGTACAGGTTGAGGCTCCAGGTGCAAGGTCCTCATTAGTTTGGTCAGTTCCTCCTGTGGATCCATGTTGAAGTTTGATGTTCTTTGCAGGAATCCACAGAGGCTTGGAGGAGTTTTCTGGAAATACCAAGCATATCCTCGACCAAATGTTAACAAAGGTCGGGACCCTTCCATAAACCAGACTCAGGATCCTTCTATCTGACCAAGCCTTTTTCCTTTGCCGCATCATGACACCAGTGTAGCTCCAGTGGGGTCTTACCATCAACGTTACAAGTGAAAAAATTTAAGGTAATTAAGTCTTAATGTAGTCTAACTAGTATTCCTCTTTTTGTTTTTCAAGTTGTGATTTTAGCCACTGATGTTGGTGTTCTATAATTGCCTGTCCCTGGAAATTGTATGGTATTCCCATAATGTGTTGAATTTTCCATTTTGTACAAAATTGCTGGAAATGACAGCTTATGTATGCAGGTCCATTGTCAGTTTTAATAATTTTTGGAATTCCCATATGGCAAAACAGCTAGGCAATTATTAATGACCTGTTTCACCATTTCCCCTATAGATGCAGGGGCCCAAAGGACCTTTGAAAAAGTATCTACAGAGATATGTAATGCCCCAAGATGTCCAAAGGGAGTATAATGTGTTACATCCATCTGCCAGATATGGTCCCTTTTCAATCCTTGAAGGTTAAATCCTGTATTAGGCCCTTGAGGCAGATGTAACATACAAGTGGGACATTCCTTGATAATCTGTTTAGCCTGCTATCAAGGGATCAAAAATAGTTTAGACAACGTTTTGGCAGGCCGATGTAAAAACTGATGAGATTCTGTGGCTTGCTGTAACAAAGTGACTTATTGGCATATGTGTTTCCTGTTGTTAATGGACTAGGCAGGGTGGTATGAACCATGATATGAGTAATATAAAAGGGATATTGTCTTTGCTGTACCTGTTTAAAAAGTATAAATAGACTTTGGTCACTGAGCCATTTTAATCGAGCAGTCTCAATTCTGTTTACTAGGCCAGCAGCATAGGCAGAATCAGAAATAACATTGAGAGGCTCCTGGAAATCCTGCAGTGCAGCCTTGATAGCTTCTAATTCAATCCTTTGTACAGAAGTGTGACTAGTCTGGATGACTCAGTCTGAATTTACTGTATGATAAGCAGCTTTGCCATTAGAGGAGTCATCACTAAAAAAACAATTAATGCTCCAGGAATAGATTCCTGACTAGATTTTTTTTTTTGTATAATAATAGGGGTGTGAGTTCCCCTAAATATCTACTTATTCTAATTTGCCAATTCAAATCAGTCTGAAATAAAGTATCTAACTGCTTCCTGGTAAGGGAAAGATAAATGCACTGTGGCTCTTCTCCTCTATAATCTGCCTCCAGCGCTTTCTGCATTGAGATATTAATTGAGCTATGAGTTCTATATACTGGTATGTAACCACAGTTTTAGAGGATTGATGCCCTAGGTGAACCCACTCAATAATGTCAGGAGAGTCCTTATTTTTTAAGATGACCCCAGTGGGACTATTTGTAGTAGGATTAATCTGTCCTAATAAAGGCAATGTCAGCTGTACCCATGCTACTTGGGTTGAGGAGATTGCCTGCTCAATTCTTAGTAACTCCTCCCTAGCTTCATCTGTCAATGTTTGGGGTGAGGAAAGATCAGAGTCACCCATAAGTATATTGAATAAATTTGTTATTTCTCTTGTAGAGATTCTTAGATAAGGTCTTAACCATTTAATGTCCCCTAATAATTTCTGAAAGTCATTTAGGGTTTTAAGGCAATCCTTTCATATTTCTACTTTTTGAGGCCTAATACATTGGTTTTCAATTATGATTCCTCAGTATTTGTGTGTTTTCAAAAAAATATATTTTATTGATTTTAGAGAGGAAGGGAGAGGGAGAGAGAGACAGAAACATCAATGATGAGAGAGAATCATTGATTGGCTGCCTCCTGCACAAGCCTGCAACCCAGGCATGTGCCCTTGCTGGAATCAAACCTGGGACCCTGGAGTCTGCAGGCCGATACTTCATCCACTGAGCCAAACCAGCTAGGACAGTTCCTAAGTATTTGAAAGGTATTTCTCTTTGTACCTTTTTCAGAGCAATTTTTAAGCCCCATTTAAGGAGTTCCTTCTCTAATTGGGTAAACTTTGCTAAAGTCTGCTTTCCCTGTGGGCTTGCTAAGAGCAAGTCATCCATGTAATGGATAATGTAATGCTGAGGATATTTCTCTCTTAATGGTGGGATAACTTGAGCAACATATTTCTGACACAAGGTGGGGCTATTGGCCATTCCTTGAGGTAAAACTTTCTATTGATATCTTTTCATAGGTTTTACATTGTTAATGGATGGTACTGAAAAGGTAAATCTTTGTTTATCTTGAGGTGCCAAGAAAATGGTGAAAAAACAATCCTTGAGATCTACTACTATAAAAGACCAATTTAGAGGTATTTGAGATGGCATGGGAAGTCCAGGCTGCAAAGCTCCCATGTCATGCATAGTAGCATTAACTGCTCTAAGATCATGTAACAACTGCCATTTTCCCTTTGCCTTCTTAGGTATTGTAAATATAGGAATATTCCAAGGACTATTGGTAGGTTCTATATGGCCAGCTTCCACTTGTTCCTGTATTAATTCATGAATATGACCTAATTTCTCCTTGGTTGATGGCCACTGATCCACCCATATAGGTATATCATCCTTCCATTGTATAGGATCAGCATGGGGGTGAGGAGACTGATCAGTGACCATTCCTTAAAAGGTTAATATCCCAATCCTTGCCTTCCTGGGTTCTCTTTGGCTTGAATGGGTTCTTTAATCCCCTAATTATTTTTTCCTAAACCTTGACCAGCTTGATATCCCATCTGGGTTACTAACTGTTGTCCTTTGCCAGTAATAATACGAGTTTGTAAACCCTCCAAAACATCCCTGCCCCATAAGTTGACTGCAATTCCAGAAACTATATAGGGCTGAAACCATCCTTTTTGTCCTTCCTCATCTTGCCACTTTAACACTGCAGCACTATGTTGAGTATTATCAGGAACTCCGACCCCCATAATAGACCTCATAGCTTCTACCATAGACTAATTTGGAGGCCAGAATTCTTTATTAATAGCACTGACATTAGCTCTAGTGTCTATTAAACCCTTAAACAGTTTTCATTATATTCTTAAATTAATCACAAGGCAGGTTTTACTAATTTCATGTACCCAATAAATAGCTGAGCTCCCAAATCATTATGTTCCTCTTTTTCTATTTATAACCTCACCCTGCTGAATATAAGATAAGAGTAGGAGCTGAACAATTCTTTGTCCTGGGGTAACTTGTATAATGTGTTTGCATTCTAGTATTACCTGGATTTCTCCCTCATTATCTGAATCTATGACTCCAGGCAAAAGAGTTAATCCTTTCAGAGTATTTCCACTTCTCCCTAAGATTAATCCTAACATTCCTGGTGGTACAGGCCCCCAAATTCCTATAGGAACAGCTTGCCGAGCCATGTCAGGGGTCAGAGTGACTGCTACTATGCTGGTAAGATCAAGGTCTGCGCTCCCTGGGGGGCTCAGATGAGGAAATTCACTGTGGGCCTTGCAGGGCATAAACCCCCTATTGTTGATGGGGTTGGGGAAAGCCCTCTGGCTGTTTCCCTGTGGCTGGCCACTCCCTATGCCTTGATTTAAGAGCTGCCCATTTCTATGAAATTTGGATCTACACTGATTAGCCCAGTGATTTCCTTTTTGGCATTTAGGACACAAGAAGGGTGCAGCTGCATTGTTCAAAAAGTGCCTGATCTTACATCCTGACATGCTCAAATCATTTCTGTAATAGTAGCACTTTTTCTCAGAGGTATTAGACATTTCTTACAATCATCATTGGCATTTTCATATTCTAATTGTTGAATCATGATGTCTCCTGCTGTTTCATGCTGTATTTGTGTTCTTACTGCTTGAGTGAGGCGAGCCACGAAATCAGAAAATGATTCAGTAGGTCCCTGCATACACTTAATAAATGCTCCATCAGGATCCCCTTTAGCTGATAAAGCCCACCAGGCTCTTCTTCCACAAAGTCTAATCTGTTCACAATTTGGAGGCAAGTTTTTCCCCTGCTGATGAGCTCTCTTCAAGTTCTGTCCTACTCTTTCCCAACACTCTACATCTAATGTACCCTCATCAGAAAACCAGGGATTATGTTCTATGCTAATAGGCAAAAACTGTAAGAGAGTACCCTCTGACACATTAATTCCCTTATCCTTGAGTATGAAAGCCAAAGTCTACAATAATGTTTTTCCCCTTTACTCGAATTCTGCCCCATGATGACATGGCTAACTTCAAGAAAGTCTCCATCCACTTATGGTCATGACTCCGCAGGTGGCCTGGGCTTGTGAGTTCAGCGAAATTCCACTTTCACTTTGCTCCCCTCAGGCGAACCTTCTCCTTAAGTCCCTGTTTGGACACCACTTGCCAGTACCTGCATAGCGGGTTCAGGAGGACCTGTAGGAGGGCTGGTGCACAATGAAGATACTACAAAAAAAAATAAGTTTTAAGCATGAGGGCTAGATGAAACCTCTTTTGGGAAGAAGGACCACGAGTCCTTGCCTTGCCTGTTTTTATTCAACTTGGTTACACATTTGCCCTTAGCGAAACACATAGGCAGAGCACATAATAAGCAGATAGTATCAACGGTCAGTAAATGTCAGTAAAGCTCAGTAAACATTTTTTTCTTTATTGATTAAGATATTACACATGTGTCCTTATCCTAAAGATTTACTTAAAGGTTATGAGGTCAGGAAATTGCTGTGAGACACCACAATCTCAGCAAGAGCAATCTGTGCTGGCGTCAGCCCTGCTAATGCCCAAGGTCCATGGTCTTCCAAATTCATTGTTTCACTTTCTTGCCAATGCTGCTATGAGGTGGTCTCCGGCTAGGACTCTCCTGTGAGATTACAATAGGTACACAAAGATAATCCATGGCAATCTCCAAATTTAACCACATCACAAGTCCCTTTTGCCATTTAAAGTAAAATAAAGGTTGACCCAAAATTCACGCAAGAATTAATTTTGATAGAAATACAGGTTTATAATTAAAAATTGTAAATTTTTTATTGATTCACAAAGTATACAGTATAGGGTTATGTGTGAAATAGAATATTGGGTAAATTTCCTCCATGACTTTGCTGGCACATATGCACTCTTTTGTTGAAATTTTCCATGACCGTTTTGCATAAATGTGGCTAAATTTCGATGAGGCTCATTTTCATCTTGATGGCTTGGTTAATCAACAAAATTGTCGCATCTGGGGTTCAGAAAATCCATGAGTGATTGTTGAGAAACAAATGCATCCACAACGTGTCACTGTTTCGTGTGGATTTTGGGCTGGAGGTATCATCGGACCATTCTTCAAAAATGCAGCTGCTCAGGCAATAACAAAAGAGTGTGTATGTGCCAGCAAAGCTGTGGAGGCCATTTACCTGATATGCTATTCCATACATAACCCTATACTGTATAATTTATGAATTATAGAAAAAATACAATTTTTAATTATAAACCTGTGTTTTCTATCAAAATTACTTCTTGCGTGAATTTTGGGACACCCTTTATTTATAGGATCTGGGAAATAGCATGTGAACATCTTTGAGAGATAGAACTATTCAGCCTATCGTACCAGCATAGTTAATTTGTAGTTATAGATTTCCAAAGGGAAGTTGAGATGATTTTGTTTCTCATATATATTGGGTTTCTTTATAGTAGTATGTGTGTGCAGGTGCTTCTTTATAATATTATGTGTGTGCATGTGTTTCTTTATAGTAGTACATGTGTGCATGTGTGCAGTACTACTCATGCGCATGAGTAGAGGCTCAGGAAATGTCTTCAAAAAAAGTATTTTGCATCCAACCAGATATATTATAAAGTCTGCGAACATGGATTGTGTGGATGGATTGTATCTGTTTTATTCATCACTGTTTCCCTGTTGCCTGCTGAAATGTCAGGCACATAGTAGATTCACAGTAATTCAATAAAGTAATGTCAGGCAAGTAATTAGCTTCTCTATGAAAAGAAAAATTGACTTATGTACCAGCTAGAATAACTCCATTGTATTATTGAGATGGATTATTTCAGATACTAAAAACCTGTGTAGACAGCAAAGATGATGAAGAGATGGCCATGACAGATAGAGCTATCACTAACCCTAACCTAATCACACTGAAATTTTATCATTAATTAACTCCACAGCCTCACCTATCTAAACTTCAAGTGACTGGATTCCCTTCTCCTCTTTCCCCCACACAGGCTCCTATCTCCTAAATTCCAAGGAACCTCAGGATACTTTGAACCAGGGAAGCAATTGGCAGTGGCTAATCTGAACCTGTTTCCAAGGATCTCTTTTCTCTGACTTCCCTGTAAGCCAAAGAAACCCAGCCTAGGCTCTCCTGTTGCTTCTTCTATGCCCTTACTTATTTCACTGTTCTAAGTGTGTTTTGCTGAAGACAATAAAGTCTTGCTTGCTTTTCTACACTTTGACTCATGATTGAAATCTTTCCTTCAAGAAAATAAGAACCCAGGTCTTGTCAATTCCCTGTTAAGAGAAGAAAGTCGGAGGCTGGCTTTGGTTGCCAAAGGAGAAAAGCGAAAGGAGAAGAGAAGAAAGAAAAAGGAAGAACAAAGAAGAAAACTAGAAGAAATTGAAGTGAAAAATAAAGAGAACTTCGAACTCCAAGCTGCCCAAGAAAAATAAAAGCATAAAGTTGAAGATGAGCCTGAAGTCTTGACAGAGCCCCCAAATGCCACAACCACTACTACTATAGGTATATCTGCAACCTGGACAACTTTGGCAGGTTCCCATGGTAAAAGAAATAATACCATAACTACAACCAGTTCAAAGAGGAAAAACAGGAAAAATAAAATGACTCCAGAAAACGTTCAAATTATATTTGATGATTCATTACCAATCTCATACAGTCAGCCAGAGAACAGAGGAGAGTCAAAAAGTAGCAGTACCAGAGACAGTGGGGACAATGATAACATGAGGATTTCCAGCTGCAGTGATGAAAGTAGTAACAGCAATAGCAGCTGAAAGAGTGACAATCATTCAACTGCTGTGGTTACTACCACTGTGACCAAGAAACAGCCATCAGTTCTGGTTACATTTCCAAAGGAGGAGAGAAAATCTGTTTCTAGCAAGGCTTCAATAAAATTGTCAGAGACTGTCACTGAAGTGACCAGTAATTCCCTATCCACTTGCACAAAATCGGGTCCATCTCTCCTTTCTTCTCCAAATGGGAAGTTAACTGTAGCAAGTCCTAAGTGAGGACAAAAGAAGGAAGAAGGATGGAAAGAAGTTGTAAAAAGGTCAAAGAAAGTATCTGTTCCATCAACTGTGATATCCAGAGTGATTGGAAGAGGAGGCTGTAATATTAATGCTATTCGGGAGTTCATAGGTGCACACATAGATATTGATAAGCAGAAAGACAAGACAGAAGACCGGATAATAACTATAAGGAGTGGCACTGAAACAACAAGATAAGCAACTCAGTTGATCAATGCTCTGATCAAGGATCCAGACAAAGAAATTGATTAACTTATTCCAAAGAATCATTTGAAAAGCTCAGTAAATTCCAAAATAGGGTCCTCAGCACCTACCACCACTGCTGCTATAAGTTCTTTAATGGGAATTAAAATGATGACTGTAGCTTTGTCATCAACATCTCAAACTGCCACAGCACTCACTGTGCCTGCAATTTCTTCTGCATCTACTCACAAAACCATTAAGAACCCAGTGAATAATGTGAAGCCTGGTTTTCCAGTTTCTCTTCCATTAGCATATCCTCCTCCACAGTTTGCATATGCTTTGCTTGCTGCTCAGACTTTCCAGCAGATCCGTCCACCAAGGTTGCCCATGACCCACTTTGGAGGTACTTTTCCACCAGCTCAATCCACTTGGGGTCCTTTTCCTGTCAGGCCTTTGAGCACTGCCGGAGCTACTAACTCACCTAAGCCTCACATGGTGTCTTGCCATAGCAATCAGGATAGCAGTCGTTCTCAGGTGAATTCAGCAGGTTCTTTAATTTCAAGTCCAACAACTACAACCAGTTCATCAGCTTCAATGGTGCTTGGTACACCTACAAATGGCAATCCAAGTTCACCTTCTGTCAGAAGGCAGCTTTTTGTCACAGTTGTGAAGACATCCAATGCCACCACCACAACAATAACAACCACAGCAAGCAACAACAGCACTGCACCCACAAATGCCACATATCCCATGCCTACTGCCAAAGAACACTACCCAGTATCATCCCCATCTTCCCTATCACCACCAGCTCAGCCAGGAGGGGTTTCTAGAAATAGCCCTTTGGATTGTGGAACAGCATCTCCAAATAAAGGGGCATCTTCCTCTGAACAGGAAGCAGGTAGTCCTCCAGTAGTAGAAACAGTAAATAGTAGACCTTCAAACAGCAGCAGTTCCGGGAGTTCATCAGTTCATTCTGTTCAGCAACAAACTCCAGGATCTGTTTCTCAGGAGCCAAGACCACCTCTTCAGCAGTCTCAGGTTCCTCCTCCGGAGGTTAGAATGACTGTTCCTCCTTTAGCAACAAGTTCTGCTCTGGTGGCAGTGCCTTCTACTGCCCCAGTGACTTACCCATGCCTCAGGACGCAAATGGGATGCTCCCAGCCTGCTCCTAAAATGGAAACCCCTGCTATTAGACCACCCTCTCATGGCACAACTGCCCCTCATAAGAATCCAGCTCCAGTTCAGAATTCATCTGTTGCAGCCCTCAGTGTCAATCACATTAAAAGACCTCACAGTGTTCCCTCTTCTGTTCAGCTATCTTTGACCTTAAGTACACAAAGTGCTTGTCAAAATTCAGTACATCCAGCAAATAAGCTGACTGCTCCCAATTTCAGTGCACCTTTACCATTTGGGCCCTTTAGCACATTGTTTGAAAACAGTCCTACTTCTCATGCCTCCTGGGGAGGATCAGTTGTTTCATCTCAGTCAACACCAGATTCTATGCTATTAGGAAACTCCTCATATTTGCCAAATTCAGATCCTTTACATCAGTCTAATACTTCCAAAGCTCCAGGTTTTAGACCACCATTACAGAGACCTGCTCCAAGTCCCTCAGGTATTGTCAATATGGACTCGCCATATGGTTCTGTAACACCTTCTACACATTTGGGAAACTGTGCCTCAAACCTTTCAGGAGGTCAGATGTATGGACCTGGGGCACCCCTTCGAGGAGCACCCGCAGCTGCTAACTTTAATAGGCAACATTTTTCTCCACTTAGTTTGTTGACCCCAGGTTCATCAGCATCAAATGATTCTCCTTCACAGTCAGTATCCTCTGGAGTTTGTGCACCTTCTCCTGCCCCATCATCAGTACATTTAGGGTCAGAAAAGCCCAGCAACATCTCTGAGGACAGAGAAGTTCCAGTTCCTATTGGGACTGAATGTTCTGCACATATCAGGCAAACTGGAACTTCAGCTCCATCTGTTATTGGGAGTAATTTGTCCACATCAGTAGGGCATAGTGGCATCTGGTCTTTTGAAGGGATTGGTGGCAATCAACACAAAGTTGACTGGTGTAACCCTAGGATGGGAAATTCTATGATTCATGGACCAATGTCTGATCCAGGAGTGTTTTCACAGCATCAAGCAATGGAGCGAGAGAGTATAGGAATTGTAACACCTTCTGGTACATTCCATTAGCATGTTCCTGCAGGATATATGTACTTTCCTAAAGTTGGGGGTATGCCTTTTTCTGTGTATGGGAATGCAATGATTCCTTCAGTAGAACCTATTCCTGATGGTGCTGCAGGACCCATATTTAATGGCCTTCATACTGCAGACCCCTCTTGGGACTCCCTAATAAAGATGGTTTCAAGCCCCACAGAAAATAATGGCCCTCAAACGGTACTGGACCCTGGGCACCTCAAATGAACAATGTGCATATGAACCAGCTTGGCTGATGAAGATCAGCTTGTTAGACTGCAGATTTCTTTTCATACAGAAACTCACAAGTGGCCAGAAAACTGTTTTTATGCTCTCAAATCATTCTACTGATGTGCTTGACTGAAGTGTGTAGGCTTTTTACAGAAGAACTTACTAACTGACCTATTTTCTGTGAACATTTGTGACTGCCCATTCCCCATCATCATGTGTTTTACCTTAGTTAGTATTTTTCTTACCATTTTTCTTTTTTGCTCTCCCTCTTCCCTTTTGGACATAACTTTCTTGTTGAAGCTGTTCTTTGACTGGTTGGTATTAGTACTGTAAACTGCTTCTGAGCAAAAACAGAAATTTAGCAAAATTATGTAAACTTGATCCTGAAGTTTTAGAATGGTAAATAAATGTACAATTGTTTACATACAGAAAAGGCTAAGCAGAAAGTAAATTTCAATATGTCAGTATAAAGGCTCTACTTTATGTAGACTTAAATTAATGTGAGATATAGACCTTCATATTCAGAAATCTGGATGTTTCCTTCATACATTAAACTATTAATAAACATAATTTTTCTGCTGTGTAATTTAAGTATAAAGTAAAACAACAGGCATTATCAGTGGTTGTTTCCAACATTGGCTTTTTAAAATATATTTTTTATTGATTTTTTTACAGAGAGGAAGGGAGAGGGATAGAGAGCCAGAAACATCGATGAGAGAGAAACATCGATCAGCTGCCTCCTGCATACTCCCCACTGGGGATGCGCCCGCAACCAAGGTACATGCCCTTGACCGGAATCGAACCTGGGACCCTTGAGTCCGCAGGCCAATGCTCCATCCACTGAGCCAAACCGGTTAGGGCAACATTGGCTTTTTAAATATCCATATTGCTCTTTTGAATTTGTTTGCAACAAACCACCTATAGAAGAAATTTATCACTTTTCTCTGTCTTTTTATTGCCTTGCCACACTTAACTAATGCACACTTCACTCTTTCTTCTCTCTTCACCTTTATGACTAATACCAGTAAAATTCTCTTACTGCTAGTGACATAATTTGTAAACATTTTTAATGTAATGGCTGCTACAGAGACATGGAGCACCTTCATCATCACCTGTGGTTTCTGCTAACCATAAAATGTTTATCCTTTCTGAGAATTTAAAAGCCACCACTAGTTCCCAGTCAGTATATACAAGCTCTTAATGTACTGTTTATTATTAAACAATTTAGTGTACTATTTTATATTGGAGAATATTGATTCTTAACACTGGCTTTCCTGGTCATCCAGAGTCAACATAAAATTCCAGTAATATAGGGGAAAGTATTTCCCCCCCAATTTTAAAGGCTTCTTGTTCTCTACACTTGTGTATTATCAGTGAAAAGGATCAACAGCTAACTTGGGGCAAGTAATTAAAGAAATTCTGCACTTGTCATGAAGACAATTTACGGTAGATGTGAATACATAGATTATAAAATAAAGTTTTCTTTTAACCTGTTTATATGGGATACAGGGCCACACTAAACTATTCAGTGGAATTTATTCCATTCACTTGAAACAATAAACAGTAACGTATACAAGAAGAATGTGTCCTACCCTGTCTCATATGGAAAAATAAATTTTTATGGTTGAAATGTAAAAGAAGGTAATCATAAAAGTGAAGTAATGTATGTATCAATCTGCTTTTTTTTAATTAGACAAATTCCACAGTGGTGAAACAAACAAACTAAAATTCAGATAAATCACCAGCATTGACAATATTAATAATGGTTCCTTGGCTCTTCAATTAAATGAAAAAGATTTTGTTTTAACCTCTGGCATGAATAAAGAATAAAAAGGAGATTTCTCAAAAAAATAAAAATAAACTGCAAGTGACTGGAATTAGTACTTCCTCCTCCTTATGTCTAACTCCCCCCTCTTTCTCCTTCATCTTCCATCTCCAGTGCCTAATAAAATTCCTAGTTCACAAAAGACCCTTTACTATCTTTTAAATATATTTTTATTCATTTTTTGAGAGAGAAGAAGGAAGAGAGATTGAAACATCAATATGAGAGGAAGTCATCTATTGGCTGCCTCCTGCACGGTCCCCACTGGGGATCGAGCCCTGTCCAGGAATCAAACCAGTGACCTCTTGGTTCCTAGGTTGATGCTAAACTGCTGAGCCACACCAGCTGGGCATGGAATATTCTTTAGATAGCTTTCCTATAGATCAACAACATCCAATTATAAAATATAATAATAAATATCCCATTAATATTAGCAAAACATCTAGAAATAAACTTAACAGAATAAGAACCTTTTATGGGCTATAAAAGATTAAGAAGTTCCTACTTGAGAAGTTTCAATAAAATTATTATCCTAGTCCTAAATTAATACAAATTTAAGGCATTTCCAAGCAAAACTTTAATGGGATCCTTTTTTTGAATTGATAAATTTATATGAAATTTATTGAAAATATATTAATTGAAAGTTTATATGAAAGAATAAATATATTAGAAGAAACAATTCTTATGGAAATATAAACATATAGTTATATTACCTGATATCAATAAGAAATATTAAAACACTCTATATTTGCATGCTTTCTCTCACACAGCTCTTGATATTCATTTCAAACACTTTTCATTTAGATGCAAATATTATGATAGCATGGAATAACTTGCTTATATGCCCACACTTTTGGAGATAGTCCTATAGGTAAATTCTTCCTATTAAGTAGAGTAACCACAGATGGAGCAATATAAGTTCTAGAGGGCTTACTAAACTGGTGAGCTCACTAGAGTGTGTTTTTTCTTTTAAAACTATGTGAGCATGATATACTAAATGAAACCCAAAGACTAAAGTCTCATCTCAATGGAATCTGTGGTTTTGGACTCATGAAACATACTTAGGTGAAACTTACTGTGCCTTAATCTTCCCATGGCAAGAATGTTTATATTACTGCAAACAGCTTAGTAAACACATCTGCTTAATTTATTGCTATGGTCAGTTCTGTCAGCAGAGCAAAAATTAAGATAAACCTATTAGAGGCAGAGCTCAGGAGAATTGAAGATGGCGGCATAGGTAAACACCGGAGATTGCCGCCGTAAACAACCACTTCAAAAATACAACTAAAAGTCGGAACGGACATCAACCAGAACCACAGGAAGGCCTGCTGAGGAGAGACTCTTCAACTAGAAGCAAAAACAACAGCATTCCGACGCTCAGCGGAGGCGCAGTGTGGAAAATTTAAAGGTACGGTGGCGCGGTGGTGAGGTGGTGCGCGCGCAAAGCGGGCTGGCGGCTGAGGGCGCGGTTGTCGTTTTCAATCAGGAGTGAGTCTCAGACTCTGGGCTACAGATCCGGGCGAGTCTCTAGGGACCCAGACTCAAACGGGAGAAGCGGGACTGTCTGGCTACGGCCCCTCCCAGGTTTGCAGCGGTTGTGGGGACAGAGAGGCAGAGCCCCTGGGGACAGACTGAGAGCGGCCATAGCTGCTCCCTCCCCCCGCCCTGTTGAGCCCGCCCCGCCCAGGCCCTGCGCACAGCCATTTGCCAATTGCCTCAGGAAAAGGCTGGATTAGCGCCTCCCCAGAAGACAGACGTTTTCCGCTCAGCTGATTCCTACAGCCAGTCGGCCTGGTGGTCAAATCCCTCTAGTGTTAACTACAACAATTAAGGCTTGGCTAGAACAAGACTGCGCACAGAGACCACAAGGGGGTGCACCAAGAAAGCATAAAAGATGCGGAGACAAAAAAACATGACAGAAATGGAGGATATGGAGCTAAGAATCGCAATTTTGAGGGCTTGCCATAAATTTGTGCAGAGCCTCACGAAAACTAATGAGACCCTCGATGCTACGATAAAGAAATTAGAAAGTAAGCATACACGGACTGAAATAAAGAATATTATACCCAATAGCAGACCAGAGGAGCTCAAGAATCAAACCAAAGATTCGACAAAAAACACCCAATTGGGAAAGCAAAATGAAAAAAGAATCCGAAAATAGGAAGATAGTGTAAGGAGCCTCTGGGACAGCTTTAAGCGGACTAATATCAGAATTATTGGAGTGCCAGAAGATGAGAGACAGCAAGATATTGAAAACCTATTTCAAGAAATAATGGCAGAAAACTTCCCCCACCTGGAGAAAGAAATGGACTTACAGGTCCAAGAAGCGCAGAGAACCCCAAACAAAAGGAATCCAAAGAGGACCACACCAAGACACATCATAATTAAAATGCCAAGAGCAAAAGACAAAGAGAAAATCTTAAAAGCAGCAAGAGAAAGAGGCTCAATTACCTACAAGGGAATACCCATACGACTGTCAGCTGATTTCTCAACAGAAACTTTGCAGGCCAGAAGGGAATGGCAAGAAATATTCAAAGTGCTGAATACCAAGAACCTACAACCAAGATTACTTTATCCAGCAAAGCTATCATTCAGAATTGAAGGTCAGATAAAGAGCTTCACAGACAAGGAAAAGCTAAAGGAGTTCACCACCGCCAAACCAGTATTATATGAAATGCTGAAAGGTATCCTTTAAGAAGAGGAAGAAGAAGAAAAAGATGTTCCTCATAAAAGAAAATGCATTTGCCAAAACCTGTTTGGCTCAGTGGATAGAGCGTCGGCCTGCGGACTGAAAGGTCCCGGGTTCGATTCCGGACGAGGGCATGTACCTGGGTTGCGGGCACATCCCCAGTGGGAGATGTGCAGGAGGCAGCTGATCGATGTTTCTCTCCCATCGATGTTTCTAACTCTCTATCTCTCTCCCTTCCTCTCTGTAAAAAATCAATAAAAATATATTAAAAAAAAAAAAGAAAAAAAAAAAGATAAACCTGTTAGACTATAGTTATGTGATAATAAATCAAAACAGTCATTCTAAGGGCTGAGTTTTAAAACATAGAGTAGATGGAATATAAATAAGTGTGATAATGGTAATGTTAGTGAATATTTAGAGGGAGGAATACAGAAGAAATACATTTTTTTACAAACTAATTACTCAATAATAGCCACTACTGGAAAATTAGCAATATCATTCCATCATGTCTCTTGTCTAAAGAAAAATTTTACAAAATGCCTGCCTATAGAGAAAGATGATATGTATATTATAGTTAAATAATTAAATAGAATTGTAGCAAACCAGTGGATTTAAGAATTCATAGTACTATTTTTAATATAGCATTAGAGATTTGTTTTAGTCAATAATACCTAATGTAAACTATCATTCTGATCTGGGTTATTTCAATTGCTGGAGTTAATGATTAATTATTTTTTAAAAGTTTTAGTCTCCTTGGAAATTTTATGTTTGGATCTTTGAACAAGTCACCTCACCTCTGTGAGCCTTCGTTTTCACTTTTGTTGAATAAAGGTGTGGGCTAGTTTATCTCTAACTTTATTCTCATCTCTAAACTTGACTAATACCAATGGTCTTTGAGAATGTAGAGCACACTGTATATCTTAGCTTTGCTATTACCAACCAACCAACAAAACAAAACAAAAAAACAATACAGAAGTCTAGAATTCCTCTATGAACATTTAAGGTGGGTGATTCACGCAACACATATTTCTGGGATTCCTACCAGCACAATTCAATTCTGAGGGACACCTTTTTCGTACATTTTAACATTATGAAATTGGGATTAGTTTTATTTTATTATTTATTTCTTTTTTTCCAAGAAGACAGGTTTTAATATGTATGCATAATCCATGGACACAGACAATGGGTTGGTGAGGGCCTGGGGGGTAAAGGGAAAGTGGGAGCAGGTTGGAAGGAGTTAATGGGAGAAAAAGGAGGACCAATGTAATACTTTCAACAATAAAGATTTTATTTAAAAAAATAAAAGAAAAAGAAAGTATACAGGGGGTATAAAAAAAGAAGAAGAAAGAAGAAAGAAAGAGAGAAAGAAAGAAAGAAAGAAAGAAAGAAAGAAAGAAAGAAAGAAAGAAAGAAAGAAAGAAAGAAAGACACACAGACAAATGGAACAGAATTGAGAGTACAGAAATAAAACCACATGTATATGAGCAGATGATTTTTGTCAAAGAAACCAAAAACATGCAATGGAGCAAAGAAAGCCTCTTCAAGAAATAATGTTTAGAAAATTGGAAAACCACAGGCAAAAAAATGAAACTAGACTACAATTTGTCCCATGTACAAAAGTAATTCAAAATGGATCAAATACCTAAATATAAGATATAAAACAATAAATTACATAAAAGAAAACATAGGTACCAAACTTATGGACCTTGGTCATAGAGAACATTTTATGAACTTGACCCCAAAGGCAAGGGAAGTAAAGGCAAAAATAAATGAATGGGACTGCATCAAATTACAAAACTTGTGCACAGCAAAAGAAACTGCCAACAAAACAAAAGGGCAGCCAACTGAATTGAATATATTTGCAAACAACAGCTCCAAAAAGGGGTCAATATCCAAACTATATTAAAAACTCATACAATTCAACACCAAACAATCAAATTAAAAATGGGCAGATGAACCTAAACAGACACTTATCCCAAGATATACAAATGGGATTAGTTTTAGATGTGATCATATGCCATAATTCAATCTTTGGCCTTTTTTCTTACACATACATAAAATAAGGACTCAACATATTCTCTGTGGAACCTGAGGACTAATGAAATTTAGAATATGTCAGGCAACATGCTATGTGTTGAGGATACTGGTCACTGCTCTGATAAAGCACTTATTCTCAACAAATAACCACATAAGTGTTACAACTGCAAGAGTGTTATATATGCCATGAGACCACATCAACACAACATGTCCTCATTTAGCACCAGCCTTACTTCCACCAACAGTCCTTTCCATTTCTACATGAAGACAGTTCCCTCATATGTTAAATAACCTCTTTGCTAAATTGCATGTGCTTCCAGACAATAGAATAATTTTCATACATTATTTCTGGAATAATATTATATGCCATTGAGGTACGCATGTGGCCTGAATGAGGGAAAAATCATCAGTGCTTTCTTTATAAGAATATTTGTGAGTAATTGAATACTTACTTTCCTGCTTTAGCCCAAATTTAGTGTTGTCAGGGACAGTAAGAACTCTGCTGCTCTGAGTTGCTCTGAGTCCATATATTCTTCTAAATTCTTCCTGACTACGCCAGAGTAGGCTCCTTTTTTTTTTTTTTCAGGTGATCATCATAGCCAGGTTCTGTAGCCAGGTTCTCCAGCCAGGTTCTGTGTTTATTGTCTTGTTACATCTGTATATATACCAGTGGATTTTAATCCTATCAATTCTATTCCAAAGGTTAGGGCGTTTCTTATCTCCATTCCAAGGTTACTCTATTGTTCTATTAAGCTACAAGGAAGTAACTGAAGGAGATTATCCTAAGTAAAGATTATGTAGTTTAAGCGTGATTGTTCACGCCTGGCACTTAATTAAGGGGTTTTATTCCCTCCCTAACTCCAGGGAAAAATCCCTACCTGGGGAAACAACCTTTCTCAGGGAGGTGGTCCTGTTTAAAACACATAGCGTTAAGAGGGGGAGCAAACATGCCATATACGCCAGGTCCCTTGAAACATAAGCTGTGCAGATGTTTCTTCCCTGCAGCGACTGTGTCAAGTAGCAAGGGTGGACTGGCTTCTGGCAAATTATGTTGGGGTCCAACTCCAGCAGGTCTAAGGGTTCCCAAAGGTGTGGATGGAGTCGATGAAGAAGGAATGACATGGAGACAGTGTTCAGTTGATCAGCAGCCTAGCCTGGTTCTAGCCAGGATCTCCAGCCAGGTTCTGTCCAGGTTCTCTTGCCATGTTCTCTCGCTAGGTTCTCCAGCCAGGTTCTGTTTTTTTTTTTGTTTGTTTTTTATGAAATCAGATGTAACTTTACTTAGCCAGAGCACAATCTATAAAATAAAGAACCCTGCAGAGCTTACTGCAGTGAACAAATTTTTAAAAATGTGTTGTTGCTCGAGCTGCTGTGGCTCAGTGACTAGAGCGCTGCCCTGCGGACTGAAGGGTCCCAAGTTCGATTCTGGTCAAGGGCCTGGACCTCAGTGGCAGGCTGGATCCCCAGCTCTGGTCCCGGTGCATGCATGTGGGAGGCAACCACAGGTTCTGTCTAGGCTCTTCCTTGAACCCTACTCACTACACTAACTATTGGGACTTAATCCAAGTACTTCATTTATCATCTGCTCACTGGTTACAGGTGTTGGCTCGGAGTCCCTCTGCCAGGGGCTGGACCTCTTAGGATGCAAGGTCTTAGACAGAGAAGCCATGATAAGTTGTGGGTGTTTAACAGCGGTTCTCAACCTGTGGGTCGCGACCATCGGAATACACATATAGCATATCAGATATTTACATTATGATTCATAACAGTAGCAAAATTACAGTTATGAAGTTGCAACAAAAATAATTTTATGGTTGGGGGTCACCACAACATGAGGAACTGTATTAAAGGGTCACGGCATTAAGAAGGTTGAGAACCACTGGTGTATAAGAATGAGTCTTTATTGTAGGAGCCATTAGACAAAGCAGTTCTTCATAGTAAGTCTTGTACAGATAGCCACACACTGGGGACAAATACAGCTTTCCCACAAAGCAGTAGCACTTCTAATAGCCTCTGTACCTACAGCTAATATCTGAGCAGTGACACTCTGTCTCTAGACTCACCGCCTCACCTCATAGTGGTATCTGAGCTCTCTGGCTCAGCAGCTTCTCCTGTCTCTCTGGCTTCTCTCTGGTAGCTACATCGTCTGTGCTCACTGCCTCTCTGTCACACTCCTCTGCCCAGAACACTGGCTGGTCTCTGTAGCCTCACATAGTAACTACCTCTGAGCTACTCTCAGCATACTGGCTGCTTATATGCATGTGTTATTCTGTTTAGACAAAGGAGGCTAGTTGCCAACAATGACATCAATCATTTTGGCTATACAAGGGCACAGTGACTGTGAGATCACTGTGCACCTGCACATAGTCCTTGTACCTGTGTATGGTATCTTAGCTTTGAAGATTCTGATTACAAGTCCCAGGCTTAGAGTGGCCTTGGGTCTAAACAGGGTCCCCTCAAGTGTCCATTTATGGACCAATTTAATCCACATCTAATTAAAAATGTTTTTTTTTTTTTAATATTTTAAAATATTTTTTATTGATTATTTTTTAGAGAGAGAGAAAGGGAGAGGGATAGAGAGATAGAAACATCGATGATAGAGAAACATTGATCGGCTGCCTCTTGCATGACCCCCACTGGGAATTTAGCACACAACTTGGGCATATGTCCTGACTGGGAATCAAACCCATGACCTCTAGTTTCCTTGGTCAATGCTCAACTGTTGAGCCACATCAGCTGGACAAGTATTTTTTTGAAAATGCTTATAACTGCTGCATGATATTCTATAAAATGGATGAATTGTCTCTTTTTATCCCCATTGACCCTCCCCACCCTGCTCCTGCCTCAATACTTTTCAACAATAAAGATAAATTTAAGATAGATAAAATTGATTGTTATATATTAGCCATTCCTCTACTAATGAATATTTGACCCATATTTTTAATCTTTTCTATTATAAGTAAAGGTGATATATATATATATATATATATATATATCCTTGTACATAAGTCTTTGACAATTTCCTTAGGATTATTTCTTTAGAGTAAATTATTGAAAAATAATTATTGGGTCCAAGGTATAAATATATTTTTAGGTTTTGCTGTACAATGCTGGATTAACTCCCAAGAAAGTTGTAATGATTCATGTTCTCAATTGCAATGAATATCAGTACCTGTTTTCTTTTTTTATCTTAAAACTTTCAACTCTATTTCCATTATAATGTTCTTTGCTCTATTTTCATGATAATACCATCTTCTAGTTCTCCTTGTACCTCTCTGGCTTTTTTGGGGGGGAGTTTCCCTTTTGTGAGTTTATCTTCCTATAACTATGCTTAAAGTTGACACTCTCCATATTTATATCTTTAGCCTGCTATTCTTCTCACTCTATTATTCCCTAGAGTTATTTCTTCTACTACAATAATTTGAACTACCTTCATTAGGGTGAAGATTCCCAAATAAAAGACACCAGACAGGGCCTATTTTTCTGAATCTCAGACTCATATATAGAACCATCTGTAGGACATCTTCTTTTTTTTGTTCTTGTTATCCTATAAATAATCAAACACTCAACTTGCATAATCAAAAAAAATGATCTGAACCCTAACTGGTTTGGCTCAATGGATAGAGCGTCTGCCTGCGGACTGAAGGGTTGCCGGAAGCCGGTCCATCCTTGTTGCTTGACATAGATGCTGCAGGGAAGAAACATCTGCACAGCATTTGTTCCAAGGGACCTGGCGTATATGGCATACTGTTCTTAATATGTTTGATCCCCTTCTTGGTGCTATGTGTTTTAACCAAGGTCACCTCTCCGAGAAATGTTGTTTCCCCAGGTAGAGATTTTTCCCTCCACATCTAATTAAAAATGTTTATAATTTATTCTATTCATTGTCTCAATCTATAAATAGTTATCACTCTATAACAGTTTTATAATTTTTTAACATCATGAATTTGGAATCAGGGTTTTTCACTGTGAACTTGTATTCAGAAATGGGATGTGCAACATCATGAGGCTAAAGATAAATATGTACTTTTCCTTGGAATCACAACCATACCATGAGTTCTATGCTAGTTACAGGTAGAAGTCCTCTGCCTGACTTAATTTAGATTATTTTCTCTTGTTATTGAAAATGTTGGGAGAGGTATAATAGATGGACATGAGGGAGGGAAAAAGGGGACAGAAACAGTATAGATAAAGTTGTACATGAGTGAAGCAGTAGGCAATCAAAACAGCACTGGAGTGGAGAAGGGAAAGATAGTGTAGGATTGTTTTCAGTCTGAGATATCACCCTTGCACACATCCAGTTTTGGTCCATTTTTTAGAAAAAAAAAAAACATGACAAAATTTGCAAACAAAATAATCTTGATGATTATGTTTGTATTCATTATTTTCCATCTGCCAACTATTTTTCATAGTAGCCAAATTAGAGATATATATTTACTTTTTGGGCAAACTTTGCACTTTACATCAGAAGCATTTTGCTATTTAATGATATAGCGTTTCAAATTATAATGCTATTGACTGCATTTTTCATTAATTCAGCAGATATATTTTGAGTGCCTACTTTACACCAGTGTTTGAAATTTGTACTGAGTAAAACACACAGACTTGCATAAGGTTTTATTAAGTGGAAAACTGGCTTACCTAACTATTCCTACATTGTTAAGTATTTAAGATGTTTCCAATAAATCCTTAATATAATTTATAATTAATTTATAATTAAGTAAAATGATTTGTTATTTTAATTTATAATTTTAATTTATAATTAATTTATAATTAAGCAAAATGATTATTTTGATGTCAAAACACTAAAAGAATGATAAAAGCTATGTATTGTTTGGCTAGTGAGATTTAAAATGAAGATTCAGTCTTAACCAGTTTGGCTCAGTGGATAGAGCATCAGCCTGCGGACTGAGGGGTCCCAGGTTCGATTCTGGTCAAAGGCATGTGCCTTGGTTGCAGGCACATCCCCAGTGGGGGGCGTGCGGGAGGCAGCTGATCAATCTTTCTCTCTCATCGATGTTGCTAACTCTCTATCCTTCTCTCTTCTTCTCTGTAAAAAATCAATAAAATATGTTTTAAAAATAAATAAAATGAAGAGTCAGAGATATTTTACAGCTATGTATGAGTTTTTTGTAACTAATGTGTTTGAATTATTTCTATTATAGTAAATATTAATTGTTTAAGGCATTATAATTAAAATATAGCTTTAGTTCCTAAAAAAATAAATTAAATATATGGGTTTCACTTGTGAATACCTTGAACTATTAAGATGAAAATAATCAAATAAACATGTCACATAAATTTAGAAATGCTACTTAACCAAAGACAGTGACATTATGAAAAACAAAGAAATGTTCACTGCCAACGAAACCTAAACTTTGAACAAGCTCTGGAAGAAATTCTCTTGGAACTAATCCTAATTTTGCTAAGGGATGTAACAGATGATCTAATAATTCTTTTGTTTTCTGAGACCCTATGATGAAAAGATAATTCCTGTTTCCATTGTGGTTCATAGGGATTTAGAGACATTACTCACTCCCGTCACCTGCTCATTGGTGAAAGATTAAAATCCTTATAAACATGCACATGTTTGTGAGCATCCCACATTTCTTATAAGTGCTTCTGATGTGAGTATCCATCTCTCATATAACCATCTCCAAAGGTTTTTGGACATTCTTTCCAACCATTCCTACGGGGTCTGGGCATGAACATATTAGTTACCTCTTTTGACAGACAACTAAAAATAAGTAAATTAGCAATTAATGCAGCAGCTTTAATCCTATCTAATAATAGACAAACATGGTAATTGACCATACCTTTGCTACGCCTCCCATTGGCTAATCAGTGTGATATGCAAATTAACCACCAACAAAGATGGCGGCTAATTTGTATACTGAAAGCAGGGTGCGACAGCGTGAGCTGCCAGCGAGCCTCCATCCAGGGCAGGCCTGCCCCCGCCTTGCCACCCGGGACCCGATTGGCAGGTCCCAGGTGGCAAGGCAGCTCCACCCCAGAAGCCCCAGAAGCCGCCTGATATGGTAGTAACTCTATCAGTAAGCACTCTGAAAGTCAGTGGCATAAATGCACCAATTAAAAGACAGATTATGAGGGTGAATCAAAAATAAACCCACTTTAAATATAAAGACACATATAGATTAAAAGTAAATGAATTAAGCTGCTCAGTGGATAGAGCATTAGCCCGTGGACTAAAGGATCCCAGGTTCGATTCCAGTCAAGGGCATGTACCTCAGTTGCTGGCTTGATCCCCAGTCCTAATCAAGGCATGTGCAGGAGGCAACCAATCAATGTGTTTCTCCCTTTTCCTTCACTCTCTCTAAAATGCAATGGAAAAATATCCTTGGGTGAAGATTAACAAAAACAAAGTAAATGGATTAAGTAACATTAAAGAGATTATAAGAAAAATATATTCCAAATTCTGTTAGTTGTATAATGGTTATGTTTAAATTATTAACACCTAAGAAATTGGGTGAAGGGTACATATAATATGCTGTAGTATTTTATAGTTTTTTTACATGTATGAGATTATTTCAAATTAAAATATTAAAAATTAATAAAATATTAATTGAAATGTATCTGCATTACATGAAAAATCTCATTGCTTCTAGCATAATTTATTAAATTGTGCTAAAATTTACAAGGGTTCAATTAAAAAATATCTTAATTCTAAATAATATAATAGAAAATATATAATAGTGCAGTTATAAGCACTTATCTGAAAATAAAAATTTAAAGAAGTGAATTTAAAGAAGGGATTAGCCAAAGAAAATATATGCACAACCAATGAACACAGACAACAGTAAGGTGATGGCCAGAGAGAAGTGGGGGGCAAGAGCTGGGTAGAGGGGGCTAAAGGGGGGAAATAGGGACATCCTATATAATAATAATAAAGGGCTAATATGCACATTGACTGAACGGCAGAATGACTGGTTGCTATGATGCACACTGGCCACCAGGGGACAGATGCTCAATGCAGGAGCTGCCCCCGGTGGTCAGTGCACTTCCATATGGGGAGTGCCGCTCAGCCAGAAGCTGGCTCATGGCTGGCCAGCACAGTGGTGGTGGCAGGAGCCTCTCCCACCTCCGTGGCAGCACTAAGAATATCCAACTAACGGTTTAGACCCGATCCATTGGGGGCCTATGCTTTTAGTCAGACATCCCCCAAGGGCTCCCTGGCTGTCAGAAGGATGTCTGACTGCAAGCTTAGGCCTGATCCCCCAGGGAGTGGGCCTAAGTTGACAGGTGGACATCCCCCAAGGGGTCCTGGACTGTGAATGGGCGCAGGCCAGGCTGAGGGACCCCCCTCCCCACCGAGTGCACAAATTTTTGTGCACCAGGCCTCTAGTTTTTAAATAATAGAAAATCAATTTCACAAGTTAGTTAAGCCATTAGAAAAGGGCTGCAACCATAGATACAGTTTTGAAAACAAAAACTAATTAAAAAAACCTACTTAAATATCAGAGATGTTGATAATAGGTTTTTCCTCTTTAACATGATAAATTGGTCTGTTTTGTTCTTTTTTTTTTTAATATATTTTATTGATTTTTTACAGAGAGGAAGGGAGAGAGATAGATAGTTAGAAACATCGATGGGAGAGAAACATTGATCAGCTGCCTCCTGCACGTCTCCCACTGGGGATGTGCCTGCAACCCAGGTACATGCCCTTGACCGGAATCGAACCCGGGACCTTTCAGTCCGCAGGCCGACGCTCCATCCACTGAGCCAAACTGGTTTCGGCTGTTTTGTTCTTATTAAAGAGAAGAAAAAGGTTACAATTTCAACATTTCCAAATAGATCTTTTTTTTTTTTTTTACTACAGTGATTTTGGTTCCAAAACCACTAACTTTTTTTTAGTAGAATTTCAATATTATCAGTGTTATGAGAGGGAGAAAATTAGATAGCAAACTCCATCAAGAGAAAGTATTGAACAACTATGCTATGTAAATCAGTTTTAGAGGTAGTCTAAACAATAAAGAGAATGACAAAGCAATATATTTCATGGTCTAATCTTGTAGGGTTGATTGTAACTTTAGCACTTCACTATCAAGCATTGAATAACCAAAATTTAAACTAGAAACTTCCATGTAATTCTAATTTAACTTTATTTATATTTGTGAAAGATTTTTTATTTATTTTTTTAGAGAGAGGAAGAAAGAGGGAGAGAGAGAGAAACATCTATGTGAGAGTGAGACATCAATCAGCTGTCTCCTGCACACCTCCTACCGGGAATAGAGACCACAACCCTGGTCTCTGACCCGGAACCCAGTCAGCAACCTCTTGATGCACACGATAACACCCAACTAACTAAACCACATGGCATGGCCTAATTTAATCTTATTACTAAAAGTTGTTCAGTTCTGGACCATTTAGAAATGTTGCATGCAACTCCATAACTAATTGGGGAATGGACTGTAGAAATATCCCATCTAAGTAGTGGATAGACCTCAGTAAGCTCAAGCATCTGAAACCAAACCTAGTGTTTGTACCATGTGCTTTTTCTCAGAGCTCATTCACTACATTCAGCTGCTACGCATGGACAGTCCATACATGTATCACTCTAGCTTTGTGAAAGTCTTGAGAAAACTTTATTGTGTAATTAAGAGACTATTGTATTGATAGAATTGTAAGGATCCAAGTTAAATTTCTGTATGTCAAATTACTTGAAAGTATAAATTAGACATGCTTTTGATGGTTATGTTTATCACCAGAGTTGTATTAGGTAACTGTAGATGAGAAATGCCCCTTATGTGAGAAGTCAGACATTATAAGGAGGATTGCACAATGGTTAGAAAGTGGACACTTGATCTTTTTTTTTTTTAAATATATTTTATTGATTTTTTACAGAGAGGAAGGGAGAGAGATAGAGAGCTAGAAACATCGATGAGAGAGAAACATCGATCAGCTGCCTCCTGCACATCTCCCACTGGGGATGTGCCCGCAACCCAGGCACATGCCCCTGACCGGAATCGAACCCGGGACCCCTCAGTCCGCAGGCCGATGCTCCATCCACTGAGCCAAACCGGCCTCGGCGACACTTGATCTTTTGCTTTGAATGCTGCAAAGACAAACTAAGGAGCAAACTACTTTGGGGAAAGTATAGGTGAAGATACCACCATCCATTCCTGTCTGTGCTACTGCAACTTCCACTGCACTGGGAGCTTTGTCTTCCATCTTGCTCTCCTCATCCATCTCCAACCTGCATTCAAAGATCCAATTCTGACTCTACTTAAGCCTTCAGCATCTACCAATCACTACTTATCACTGAACACAGCATTGTCATCTCTAATCACTATCAGATGCTTCATCTTTCTTTATTTGGCCTCTTTAATTTTTGTATTTCAGCCATACTTGTGTACTTCTGCCCCTAGATACATCCTGCTCAGGATGGTGCATATGCTGCTTCCTCTTGATATCAGTTAAGCATGTCTGGGCTGCAATTTGTAGAAACCTCAGTACAAACTGTCTTAGACAATCATATATTATTTCAGATATCAGAATATTTGGGACAACTCCCCACAACAAAAAAATTCATCTGATAATGTCATCAAGAACTCGGGTTCTTTCTATCTTCTCTCTATCATCTTTGGTCATTAATTTTTTTTTTCCAGGCTGAAAGCAAAATGACTCTAGCAGTTTCTAGAATAAACTTCCAGCCCAAAAGTGTGAATAATAGAAGAGAGTCAGAATTTGAAAACATCCCCATTTCAGAAACATTGAAATTATACCTGAATCTGTGGTTCAGGGTTGATTTTGTACCTCCCAGCAGACATTAAGCAATATCTGGAGATAATTTGTACTGGTATAAGAGAGGGGAGAGTATACTGCTCTCAGCTAGTGAGTGGAGCCACGGATGCTTCTAAATACTTTACAATGCACAGAACAGCCTTACTTATTCTCTTCTCAAAACTAAAATCAAAGAATTGATCAGCACCAAATTTTAATAGTTCTATTATTGTGAAACTGTACTTTGGAATTATCATAACCTCTCATAGATATGTGTAGAGGGCTTGCATCTTCTGAAGCATCTGGTTGTGTATGGGATGGGTGGATAGCTTAGAAAAAAAACAACAACTCAAGTTCTGTTAGGAAGGAATAATAAGAATAAGGAAGAATATTGGATTTGTAACCAACATAACCAACAGTGTCCACTATATCCACCTGAGTTTCTCTCTTTTTGTTCCTCATCAGTTGTCCAACTCATATGTATTCTGTAGACAGTACTATTTTTAAGTACATCTTCTCTTCAAAATTACTTTCTTCTGGATAAATTGCATGCTTTTTATGGGCCCCTAAAACATGTAATGCTTATATTACTGCACACATCCCTTGGAATTTTTATTGTTTTTTACTTTCCCAAATCTTTCACTAATGTGTAATTTATTTAAATGATAAAGAGTATATTCTTTTTGTATAAGAAACTCCATCAAGAAGCAGAGGGCATACCAAATAGTATGAGAACAATAAATTGTTCAATGAACAAAGTGACTCACATCCTTAAATTTATCTTCTTGTGACCCAAACCTCTGGGAAATTCCTGATTTTCCAGAAGTCAACCCTGACTTTGGGACCAAGAACCTGATGAAAAAATGCAAAGGTGTATCTAATTCTACACCTGCTCTGTACTTAAACTGCTACTCCCAAATGGCTTCTAATCATGTTGACCCTTCTCTGTTTAGCATATGAGTCTTTACAGTCACTACCATCATAAAAATATGGTGGCAATCTTTTCTCTATGGAGGAAATGTGTCATTTGCAGTATATTCTTATTAAAGAAGGGCAAAACAAAAGAAATGTTATTGAGACTCAATACTAAAAGTTTAACCTATAAGACTTTTCTAAGAAAATTGTAATTTTGCAAACTTTCTTTTTATTTTATTTTCACCAATTTGTAGGAGAAACAAAATTTTGACATGCAACGGGTACATGCTCAGAGAATCAATTGCTATTCTTTGTTGAAGTAATAAAAACAGCATTTAAATTTGAAACTCATCTGATAAGAATATAAATAGCTTTGTTTTGTGTTCCTTCACAGGAACTTTATTTTTTAAAACAATTAATAATATAAAAGTGAATCTTTCCTTTCAAAACCAGAAGGTTTATAATGGATTTGTATTCATATAATTTGTATTGTATATCCTAAAGCAGACTATATTCTCATTAAAACAGCAGGGGAAAATAAAGAAATCTCAATTTAACCAAAATGATGTTAAAGTTGATGTCCTTAGAAAAGCATATGAGTTCAATGTGAATTGCATTTAGGGGTCTATAAGATAAAAGTAAAGTCTTCTTAGGCAGAAAGTTTTAATAAAGACACACGCCAATTTAATAAAGTTTTAATGAAGACACACACCTGAGAGAAAATCAACTGAAGAGAATGGGAGTATTTATAAGATTTATTTTTAGTGCACTATTTAAAAGTACTTTTTGTATGTGTGATACACTGAACATAAGGCTCTTTTAAATAATGCATTTAAGAATCTTTAGGTCAAACACCACTGGCTTTTGTAAAAACTATGGGGACTTTGTATTGTTTACTTTGCCATCTCCACCACTGTAATTTAGCTTTCAGCACATCACTAACTCTTGAGCTTCTGAAATGGCCCCCTGATTGCTCACCCTCCTTCCATTATTGTTCCCCATACAAGCCCTTCACATTAACTTGACTATGTCACTAATTTGTGTCAAGTTTAATTTCTTCTCATTTATATTTCACTTGTAAATATATACAGGGTGGTGTTTTTTATTTCCTTTTTTATTTTAATCTTTTGTATACTTTATTTTTTTTTCCTTTATTGATTAAGGTATTACAAACGTGTCCTTATGCTCCCATTGTCCCCCCATCCTCCCACTCATGCCCTCACCCTCTGGTGTCTGTATCCATTGGTTATGCTTATATGCATGCATACAAGTCCTTTGGTTGATCTCTTCCCCTTAGTCCCACTCTCCTCTGCCTTCCCTCTGAGGTTTGAGCATGCTTCTCTGACTTTAGATCTATTTTTGTTCATTGGTTTATGTTGTTCATTATAATCCACAAATGAGTGAGATCATGTGATATTTATGTTTTTCTGACTGACTTATTTCGCTTAGCATAATGCTCTCTAGCTCCATCCATGCTGCTGCAAATGGTAGGAGTTCCTTCTTTTTTACAGCAGCATAGTATTCCATTGGGTAGATGTACCACCATTTTTTAATCCACTCACCTGCTGATGGGCACTTAGGCTGTTTCCAAATCTTAGCTAATGTAAATTGTGCTGCTATGAACATAAGGGTGCATATATCCTTTCTGATTGGTGTTTCTAGTTTCTTGGGATATATTCTTAGAAGTGGGATCACAGGGTCAAATGGGAGTTCCATTTTTAGTTTTTTGAGGAAACTCTATAATGTTCTCTACAGTGGCTGCACCAGTTTGCATTCCCACCAGAAGTGCACGAGCTTTCCATTTTCTCTAAATCCACTCCAGCACTTGTTATTTGTTGATTTGTTGATGATAGCCATTCCAACAGGTGTAAGATGGTACCTGATTGTCATTTTGATATGCATCTCTCAGATGATTAGTGACTTTGAGCAAGTCTTCATATGTCTATTGGCCTTCCTTATGTCCTCTTTCAAAAAGTATCTATTTAGGCCCATTGCCCATTTTTTGATTGGGTTGTTTATCTTTCTTTTAAGTTGTATGAGTTCCCTGTAAATGTTGGAGATTAAACCCTAATCAGAGATAACATTGGCAAATATGTTCACTCATGCAGTGGACTTTCTTGTTGTTTTGTTGTTGGTTTCTATGGGTGTACAGCAGCTTTTTATTTTGATGTAGTCACATTTGTTTATTTTCTCTTTAATTTCCATTTTCCTAGGAGCTGTATGAGTGAAGATATTCTTTTGGCATATGTCTGAGATTTTGCTGCCTGTGTATTCCTATAAGATTTTTATGGTTTCCCGACTTATGTTTAAGTCCTTTATCCATTTTGAGTTTATTTTTGTGTATGGTGTAAGTTGGTGTTCTAATTTCATTTTTTTGAATGTATCTGTCCAATTTTCCCAACACCATTAATTGAAGAGACTGTCTTGACTCCATTGTATGCTCTTGCCTCCTTTGTCAAATATTAATTGAGCATAGTGGTTTAGGTCCATTTCTGGCTTCTCTATTCTATTCTATTGGTCTATATGTTTGTTCTTGTGACAGTACCAGGCAGTTTTGAGAACAGTGTCTTTGTAATACAGTTCAATATCTGGTATTGAGATCCCTCCTAGTTTGTTCTTCTTTCTCAGGATTGCTGCAGCTATTCGTCATCATTTTTTATTCCAGATGAATTTTTGGAGAGTTTGTTCTAGGTCCTTGAACTATGCCATTGGTATTTTAATGGGGAGTGCATTCAATCTATAGATTGCTTTGGGTAATATGAACATTTTGATGATGTTCATTCTACCAATTCATGAACACGGTATGTTATTCCATCTGATTATGTCTTCCTCTATCTCTTTTTTCAGTGTACTGTAGTTTTCTGAGTACAGGCCTTTTACCTCCTTACTTAATTTATTCCTAGGTTTCTTTATTTCTTTATTTTTTTTGGTGCATGGTAAATGGGATTGTTTTTTAAAATCTGTCTTTCTGTAAGTTCACTACTAGTGTATACAAATGCCATAGGTTTCTTCGCATTAATTTTGTATTCTGCTACATGGCCGAATTCATTTATTAAGTCTAATAATTTTTTGATGGAGTCTTTAGGATTTTCTATTTATAGTATCATATCATCTGCAAATAATGACAATTTTACTTCTTATTTTCCAATTTGGATGCCTTTTATTTCTTCTTCTTGGCTGATTGCTGTGGCTAACACTTCCATTACTATATCGAACAGGAGTGTTGAAAAAGAGCATCCCTGTCTTGCTCCTGTTCTTAGGGGAAATAGTTTTAGCTTTTGCCCATTGAGTATGATTTTGGCTGTAGATTTGTCATATAAGGCTTTTATTATGTTGAGGTATGATCCCTCTATTACCACTTTGCTGAGTGTTTTTATCAGAAAAGGGTGCTGGACTTTGTCAAATGCCTTTTATGCATCAATGATATGATTATGTCATTTTTGTGTCTCAATTTGTTTATATGATGTATCACGTTAATTGATTAGTAGATATTGTACCAGGCTTGCATCCTTGGAATAAATCACACTTGCTCATGGTGTATGATCTTTCTAATGCAATGCTGGATCCAGTTTGCTAGAATTTTATTGAGGATTTTAGCATCTATGTTCATCAGGGATATTGGCCTGTAATTCTCTTTCTTTGTGGTATCTTTATCTGGTTTTTGGGTTAGGGTAATGCTGGCTTCATAGAAAGAGCTTGGAAGTGTGGCCTTCCTGTTTAAATTTTTGGAATAGTCTGAGAAGGATTGGTTTTAGTTCTTTTTTGAATGTTTGACAAAACTCCCCTGTGAAGCCATCTGATCCAGGGCTTTTGTTTGTTGGAAGATTTTTGATTACTGTTTCAATTTTATCAGTTGTTACTGGCCTATTCAGGTTTTTTGATTTTTCCTGATTGAGTTTTGAAAGTTTGTATTTTTCTAGGAATATGTCCATTTCATAGAGGTTGTCTAGTTTGTTAGAGTAGAGTTATTGATAGTATTTTTTTTACAATCCTTTGTATATCTGTGGGGTCTGTTGTTACTTCACCTCTTTCATTTCTGATTTTGTTTATTTGGGACCTGTCTCTTTGTTTCTTGGTGAGCCTGGCTAGAGTTTCATCAATCTTGTTTACCTTTTCAAAAGAACCAGTTCTTGGTTTCATTGATGTTTTTTATTTTTATTTTTTGTCCCTATGTCGTTTATTTCTCCTCTAATCATTGTTATTTCCTTCCTTCTGGTTACTGTGGGCTTTTCTTGTTGCTCTCTTTCTAATTCTTTAAGTTGCAAGGTTAGATAATTTATTACCATTTTTTTGTCTTGATTTTTGATGTAGGCTTGTAGAGCTATGAACTTCCCTCTCAGGACTGCTTTCATTGTGTCCCATAGATTTTGGATTGTTGTGTATTAAATGCCATTTGTTTTCAGGATGTTTTTTATTTCTTCTTTGATTTCTTTGGTAACCCAATCATTGTTTAATAACATGCTTTTTAGCCTCTGAGTGTTTGCTTTTTTTCATGGTTTTTATTTTAGTTTATTTCTAATTTTATGCCATTGTGATCTGAGAAGATGCTTGTTATGATTTTTATCTTCTTGAATTTGAATAGACATTTCCTGTGTCCTAATATGTGGTCTATCTTCGACAATATCCCATGTGCACTTGAGAAGAATGTATATTCTGTAGCTTTGGGGTGATATGGTCTGAAGATGTCAATTAAGTTCATCTGATCTAGTGAGTTTATTAAGATTGATGTTTCTTTGCTGATTTTTTTGTTTAGAGGACTGATCCAGTGGTGTCAGTGGGGTATTAAATTCCCCTACTATGACTGTATTTCTGTCGATCTCTCCCTTGATATCTTCCAGAAGTTGTTTTATGTATTTGGGTTTCTCCTGTATTGGGTTCATATATATTTTCCAGAGTTATAACCTCTTGTTGAATTCCTTCCTTTTTGTATTATGAAGTGTCCCTCCTTATCTTTTGTTATGGCCTTTACTTTGAGGTCTATTTTCTCAGATATATGTATTGCAACACCAACTTTTTTCTCATTTCCATTTTCCTGAAAAATTTTTTTCTATCCCTTCACTATCAGTCTGTGTGAATTGTTTGTTCTGAGGTGGTTCTCTTGCAGACAGTAAATATATGGGTCATATTTTCTTATCCATTCAGCTACCCTATGTCTTATGGTTGGAGCATTTAATCCATTTACAGTTAATGGTATTATAGATAAGTACTTGTTTGTTGCCATTATTATTCTTTATGTTTTTGTTCTTTCATGCCTTTCTGTTTTTTTTTTTTATTTTTATTTTTACAGCAGTCCCTAAATGGGACTAAAGCATTTCTTGCATTGCTGGTTTGGTGATAATAAATCCTCTTAGCACTTTTTTGTCTGTTAAGCTCCAGATTCCACCTTCAATTTTGAATGATAGCCTTGCTGGGTATAATATTTTTGGATTCAGTTCCTTGTTTGCAGCACTTTGTATATTTCATTCCATTCCTTTCTGGCCTGGTGTGTTTGTGTTGAGAAATCAGTTGTTTTTTTAATTGGAGATCTCTTGTAGGTAACCTTCTGTCTCTATCTGGCAGCCTTTAAGATTCTTACGTTGTCGTTGATGTTTGCCAATTTAATTATGTGTCTTGGTGTTGGTCTTTTTGTGTTCATCTTGTTTGGGACTCTTGTGCTTGTTGAACTTGTGTGAGCTTTTCTTTCTTATGTCAGGGAAGTTTTCTACCATTATTTCTTCAAAGAGGTCTTCTATTCCTTGGTCCGCTTCCTCTCGTTCTGGTATCTCTATTATTCAGATGTTGTTTTGTCCTAAAACTCCCTTAGACTCTCCTCCTGATCTTTAAGTTTTCTTTCCAGTTCCCTTTGTGTTTGTGTGTTTTTTCCTACCTTGTCTTCTAATTCACTGATGCAGTCCTCAGCCTCTTCTAGTCTTTTGTTTAAGCCTTCCATTGTGTTCTTTATTGCAGCTATGTTGTTCTTCATTTCCTCTTGGTTCCTTTTCATGTTGGTGACATTCTCATTCAGCTCCTTGTAATTCTCATTGAGTTGTGTGTTTTTGTCATCCAGTCATTTGAGCATCCTTATAACCATTACTCTAAATTCTTTCTCTGACATGGTATTTGCCTCCATTTCATTTAACTCCCTTTCTGGTGATTTCTCTTTTTCTTTCCTTTAGGGATTGCTTTTTGTCTCCCCATTTTTTGCTGTAAAGTTTTAATTGATCTGTATATTAGATCCAACTGTTTTGCTACCCAGCTTCTTTTTGGGTTTGTGCCACTGGTGCTATTTCTCAGTTCTCCTGGGGTTGGTGTTCTAGCCAAGCACCCTACTCGAGCTATTTGGGTTCTCTTGATGTAGTTGGATTTTTAATGTTAGTTTCTTATTCATGGATGAAATCTCATCATGGGTTGGCAATGTAGCTCACCCCTGGCTTCATTGTGCAAGCTGTTTTAGGTGTGATTGTGGTTCTGGCTCTTGTGGAAAAGGTTGTCTGAGGTCTCACTGGTATGTTCTCACTGTGAGTTTCCAGAGTCCATGGCCTGGGAGGATAGTGTCTCAGGTCTGAGGTTCAGGTACTGTGGCTTTGGCCATGGTGTGTGACTCTTGCTGGAATAGCATCACTCTGAAACTCACTATGAGGTCCTGGAGCCTGTGACAGTGGGGAGGCAGGTGTCTCATAGTTTGTGGTTGAGGCAGTGGGACTCTGGCCAAAGTGATTTCCCTCTCTGAATCACGAGGGGGTTCAGGATTCAGCAGATGGGGATGTGGGAATCTTGAATACTGTGGCTGAAACATTGTGACCTTGTCCAGGGAGGCAAGTCCTCAGTAACTCACCAAGCTGTCCAGAGGTAGGTATCCAGGAGAGGGATGCTGTGTATCCTGCTGAGGGAGCTGCTCGTCCTTGGTTGGAGAGATGCACACCCAGTGGCAGCTCACAGAAGGGCCCAAGGAGCCATCTGAAAGGGGTGTGCACTCATGGGAACCACATGCTGGGTCAGAGCAATTGTGGTGTGCTTCTGGCCCTGTGGAGGGAGAAGTCCCAGTTTCTGCTTTGGGAAATGTCCACCCTTGGTTGGATATACATGCCCAGCTGATGCTTATAGAGGTGCCCAGGAGCTGTCTGCTGGTGTAGTAGAATCAGGGGGCCCATGTGCTGGAGCGGTGCTATGGTGGAGACTGGATGCTAACACACAGGGCCCACCGGCTGGCGCAGCAGGCTCAGGGGCCTTGTACCCTGAATTGATGTGACTGCAGGGACTGGAGGTCGGCAGCCAAGGAGGGAGTTTCTGCTGATGGAACCTTGAACCCTTGCTTGAATACAAGTGCACCTAGTGGCACCTCACAGAGGCACCCAGGAGTCACCTGCTGGAGCGGCAGCCTCAGGGGGCCTGTGTGCTGAAACCACATGACTTCGGTGTCTGTGAGTAGGCAGCCTGGAAGGTGGAAGTCTGAATTTCTACTGCGGGGGCTGTGAGCCCTTTTTTGGATATGAGTGCACCCAGCAGGAGCTCAAGGAGGCACCCAGGAACCGCCTATAGGGGCAGAGGGCTCAGTAGGCCTGTGTGTTGGAAAGGCATGACTGGGGTGTTCAGAGGTTGGCAACTGTGGAGTAGGAAGACTCAGTTTTTGCTGCCAGAGCCTTGCATCCTTGGTTGGATTAACGTGTGCCCAGCTGTGGCTCACAGAGGCACCTGGGGGCCGTTTACCAGGGCGGTGCACTCAGAGGGGCCCTTGCACCGAAGCCACATGACCTTGGTGTCTGTGAGCAGGCAGCCGAAAGTGGGGGGAAGTCAGAATTTCTACTGCCAGGGCTCTGTTCCTTGTTTGGATATGAGTGCACCCAGCGGGGGCTCACAGAGGCACCCAAGAGCTGCCTTTGGGGTTGGGGGTCTCAGGAGGCCTGCATGCTGGAAAGGCTGACTGTGGTGTCCAGAGGTCAGAAACTGTGGATGGGAAGACTCAGTTTTTGCTGCCTGGGCCTTGCATCCTTGGATTTTTGTGCACCCACCAGCGGCTCACAGAGGCACCTGGGGGCTGCTTGCCAGGGTTGTGCACTCAGAAGGGCCCTTGTGCTGAAGCCACATGACTGCGGTGTCTGGGCAGGTAGCCAGGAGCGGGGGATGTCTGAATTTCTACTGCCGGGGCTGTGTGTCTTTGGTTGGATTAGCACATGCCCTGTTGCAGTTCACAGACGCACCCTTTGCCAGGGTGGCATTCTCACACATTGAGGGGGACCCTAGCACTGAAGCGGCATGACCGAGGTGTCTGTGGGAAGGCAGCTGGGAAGGAGGAATTTTGAATTTCTACTGCAGGGGCCATGTGCCCAGAGGGGGTTCACAGTGGCACCCGAGAGTGGCCAGTGGGGCAGTGGACTCAGGCCTGCATGCTGGGAAGACTCAGCTTAGGTTTCTGGAGGTCAGCTGCTGGGGAGGAGGAAGTCACATTTACTGCTGAAGGAGCTATACACCCTTGGAGGTGGAAGTCCTAGGGTCTGCAGGCAGAACAGCAGGATTTTGACTGGAGTGGAAGCAGAGTCATGGGCAATGTCCAAGGGCAGTCTGGGTGATGGTGCTGATGAGTTCCTAGAAGAGGCTGCTCTCCCCTTCAAGATGGCATGGGCTCTGCGCCTGAGCCCAGCAGCCCGGGGAGTACCCACAGCAGTGGTAGGTGCTCTCTGTCCAGGAGAGTCTTGTCTGCCAGCCCCTGATACTCCTCCTGGATTTAACTGTACCTCACTCACTCACACACACCACACACATCCCCACACTCTCCTTTCACCCTCTCACTCACTCACACACTCTACCTCACTTCTGTCCTGCTAGCTGCCATCTTCCCTCATCATAACTAACTGTCTTGTGCTGGAGTCCAACCCCAGTGGGTCCAGGGGTCCCCAAAGGTGTGGACGGAGTCGGCGAAGAAGGAATGACACGAAGACAGCCTTCAGTTGATCAGCAGCCTAGTCAGGACCTCTAACCAGGATCTCCAGCCAAAGTTCTGGTCGGAGTTCTGGTTAGGAGCTGATGAGGATCTGATGATTATTGTCTTGTTACATCTGTATTTATACCAGTCGATTTTAATCCTGTCAATTTCTATTGCAAAGGTTAGGGCGTTTCTTATCTCCATTCCAGGGAGTAAAGATTATGTAGCTTAAGGGTGATTGTTCGTAGTTAAAGTGATTAACTACCCGCCTGGCACTTAGTTAAGGGGTTGTATCCCCTCCCTAACCTCAGGGAAAAATCCCCACCTGGGGAAACAACCTTTCTCGGAGAGGTGACCTTGCTTAAAACACATGGCGCTAAGGAGAGCAAACATATTAAGAACAATATGCTATATATGCCAGGTCCCTTGAAACATATGCTGTGCAGATGTTTCTTTCCTGCAGCGACTGTGTCAAGCAGCAAGGATGGATCGGCTCCCAGCAAATTCCCCCTTTTTTATTTTTTAAATGATAGCGCATGCAAATCAGCGGCCACCTCTCAGATTGGGCTGTTTAAGACTCGGAAGAAGATTGGCAAGCAATGACAATAAGCATAGCTATAAACATAGTGGATGAAGCGCACAAGGAGCCCTGTTCCTTAGAAGGTTGCTGGCCTCTTCAGTGAAGGGATTTCAGCTGTCCTCAAGTCGGTGGTTTGGTTGTCATTGTTGATCTGTCTAGTGGGTGGTGTCATTGGCGATGGGATTCCCAAAGCGTAAGCGAGTTGAAGGGCTGCATCACAGGGTCCGTCAGGGCCGTACTTGATGGTGGTGTCGGTGTCCAAGGAGGAGTAAGCTGTGTCTCTGGGTCAGCTGTTATGGAGGATGGAGGGTAGTAGAGAGAAAAAGAAAAGAAAGCAGAAGAACTACAAGGCATAGAAGTGTTTAGAAAAAAGAAGGAGAAGAAAGGGAAGAAGGCAGCATCCTGACACAGCTCTTTCCTTCATCTGCCCCTTTCCCTGTGGTCCAAGGTAGAAATGGGAAACAAGTCCTGTTGCAGTGAGAGGGCAGCTGTTGTCAGCCAGTCTCTGTCTTTACCTTGGTCCTGATCTGAGCTGGGCCAAGTCTCTTTCTGTTATCTGGGTCCTGATCTGAGCTGGGCGTGGGAAGCGGGAAGCAGCCATGGGGGCAGGAGACCTCCCTCAGAAGGGGCGAGTGTTCAAGCCCCTGCATAGTTGGGGGGGTGAGGATCTGTGCCCCACCTTTGTTGACCCCAAAGTTCTCTCCTGCCAGCCCCTCTGCGACTGTGCCTGTCTTAGGTCGTTCCTCCCTGAGGAATCTTACCCGTCTTTGACTAACCAGCCATCCTCCGGGGCCAAGCAGGGTGATGTGAGGTTCAGTTTTGTCTCCTTGGTAGCCTATGCCCCCGTGGCCTCCACGCCCAGCAACTGACTTGGGATCCCCTTGCCTACTGGCGGGGCCCAGGCATTGATCACATATCTTGGGGAACTGAGGTTTCTTCTCCAGGGAAGGCCCAGCTCATGCCATTGGGTGATAGACAGATCCATGGTACCAGCCACCATGAGGCTTCAACCTCAGCATGAACAGAGAGCTCAGGCAACAGCTATGGGCAATTGGATTGTAAGAAGAGGGTCCCTCTTGACACGAGGGTAAGAGGGGCCAATACAGGACAAAGGAGAGTCCTGGGGCAGGGCTTTCTCAGCCCAGGATGTCAGGCTCTTGGCACAAGACAACTCCATGTATGGGACATATACCAGACACCCCTAGTCACGGCATAAAAGGGAGGTGCCCTTCCTGGAACAGTAGGGTAGGGAGATTCTAGAAAAGGCTGTGTTCAGGAGAGAAGGAGAAAGGCCAAAGACCAACAAACAAATAGTCATATTAAAAAGGCACTGGTCAGGTGTGCTAGGATGAGGCGGGGACGGAGGTCGGTGAGACATAAGGTCGGACTAGACGGTCTGGAATCCACACAGGTGAGTCTGCGTCCTGTGGAAATATACAAGCATATCCTCTCCCCCAGGTTAAAAGTACATCAGGTCCCTTCCAGGCTCATATAAGCAAGTCTCTCCATTTGACGAGGACTTTAGGTTTAGTTAGATCAGGGTTCCAATGCCTGTTCATCGGGGAATTTCCCTCAGAATCTACATTTAGTATATTAATTACAAATAGAGTATGTTGTAGAACATGATGAGGAGAGGAATATTTAAACTCATTTTCTTGTAATTTTTTAATTTGTGATTTTAAAGTTTGGTGAGCCCTTTCTACTATGGCCTGGCCTTGAGGATTGTAAGGTATTCCTGTAGTATGTGCGATGCCAAATGTAGAGCATAAGTTTTTAAAAGCTCTAGAGGTATAGGCAGGCCCATTGTCTGTTTTAAGTGCCCTTGGTATTCCTAGGTAAGAAAAACATTGGAATAAATGTTGACTTACATCTTTAAAGGCTTCTCCTGTACGTGCAGAAGCAAGGATAACATGAGAAAAGGTATCAATACAAACATGCACATAGCAAAGTTTGCCAAAAGATGGGACATGAGTAATATCCATCTGCCATAAGTCACAGGGTCTAAGTCCTCTTGGATTAACTCCAGTAGCAGGGCTAGGAAAATGAGTAGGACAATGGCAGCAGTCACCCACAATACTTCGAGCAGCTTCTCTAGATATGCGATAATATAGACAGAGAGCAGAAGCATTTAGATGATGAATGGCATGAGACCGCCGGGCTTCTTCTAGAGCTGTACAAACTATTGGGCGAATTAGTAGATCCGCCTGATAATTTCCTTCTCTTAAGGGTCCTGGTAGGCAGGAATGAGCTCTAATATGTCCAATATAGAAAGCCTTTTCTCGTTTATGAATGTAAGTTTGTAGCTGAGTTAACAAAGAGAAAATGGCTGTTCTTCCTTGAGGGAGAGAGGCGGTCTCAACATGAGGAAATAATTTAACTATATATTGAGAGTCAGTGTACAAGTTAAAGGGAACCTGTTGCAATTGTTCAAAGGCATAAATGACTGCCAAAAGCTCTGTTCTCTGGGCTGATGTCTCTAGGGTTTGTTGAACATGGGTTATTGAGTCAATGATTGTTACTGCCTTACCATTAGAGGAACCATCTGTGAATACTAAGGAGGCAGGAGGTGATAATGGCTCTTTTGAACATTTAATAGGAAATATAAACGGATGTAGGGAGAGAAATTGCAATATGGGTGATCTTGGCAAATGATGTAAAATTTGTCCTGGGAAGTTACCTATAGCTATTTGCCATTCTTCTTCAAATTGTAATAGTGTGTCTAATTGTTCTCTTTTATAAGGTACTAGAGGCCCGGTGCACAAAAATTTGTGCACTCGGGGGGGAAGGGAGGGTCCCTCAGCCCGGCCTGTGCCCTCTCGCAGTCTGGGACCCCTCAGGAGATAACGACCTGCTGGCTTAGGCCTGCTCCTGGGTGGCAGAGGGCAGGCCCAATCCCTAGGTGCAGCCCCTGGTCAGGCTCAGAGCAGGGCTGATTGGGGAGTTGGGGCGCCGCCCCCTGTCATGCACAGAGCAGGGCGGATTGGGAGGTTGTGATGCCACCCTCAGTCACGCTCAGGGTAGGGCTGATTGGGGGGTTGGGGCACCGCCCCCTATCACACTTAAGGCAGGGTCAATGGGGAGGTTGCGGCACCACCTGCTGTGATGCACAGAGCAGGGCCAATCAGGAGGTTGGGGCGCTGCCCCCTGTCACGCACAGAGCAGGGCCCATTAGGGGGGTTGGGGAGCTCCCCCGTCACACACAGAGTAGGGCTGATAGGGGAGTTAGGGCACCGCCACCTGTCACACACAGAGCAGGGCGGATCAGGGGGTTGGGGCGCCACCACTGTCACACTCAGGGCAGGGCCGATGGGGAGGTTATGGCTCTACCCTGTCACACACAGAGCAGGGCCTGTGAGGGGGGGGGTTGGGGCACTGCACCCTGTCACACTCAGAGCCACAGGGCAATCAGGGGGTTTGGGCGCTGCCCCCTGTCATGCTGATCCGGTGCCAGGAGGCCTTATGGCTCCGCTGATCCTGGTGCTGGGAGGCATATTACCCTTTTACTATATAGGATAGAGGCCTGGGGGCCAGCTGGTTTGCCCTGAAGGGTGTCCTGGATCAGGGTGGGGTCCCCACTGGGGTGCCTGGCCAGCCTGGGTGAGGGGATGATGGCTGTTTGCAGCTGGTCACACACCCTTCAGGGTGGGGTCCCCAATGGGGTGCCTGGCCAGTCTGGGTGAGGAGCTGAGGGCTGCTTTCAGGCTGGCGGTTTTGACTGAAGCTCCCAACCTCTCCTTTTTTTCTTTTTTTTTTTTTTTCTTCTGGGCCAGCTTTAGCTCTGGCTCTAGCTCTGAGGCTTCTGCTGCTGGTTTGTTTGCTGTTCTATAATCAAAACAATGTATAACTTCAGCTCTGAGATCCCAGCCAGCTATATTTGTTACAAAGTTTCAAACTGCCAGCTCAGAGGCCGGCAGCGCAGGCGGGAACGTTGGAGTCTGCAGTCACAGGAGCAAGCAAGCCTCATGTTCGCTTCCAGCTGCCTGGCTGCCGGCCGCCATCTTGGCTGCAGGTAATTTGCATAAGGATACGCTGATTAGCCAATGGGAAGGGTACCGGTCGTACGCCAATTACCATTTTTCTCTTTTATTAGTGTAGATTATTATCTCAGTAACTTCTCTTCCAAAGAGTTTGATACTGCGGTGTCTACCTTTGATAATGAGAGTGGCCACTAGGGAAGGATAGGATGGTACAATCTTCCTAGGAGTGACAGGTAAATGTATCCATTCTAATGGTCCTTCCTGCCATAAACATCCTGTAGGAGTATATTTAGTGGCTAGAATAATTAAGGCCCAAGATTTGGAATAATCTAGATACTGCAGTTGCTATTTATTGATGGCCTGTTCTATTTTTGCTATAGCCTTTTCTCCTTCTAAAGTTAATTGTCGGAGAGACTTAGGGTTAGAATCTCCCTTTAAAATGTCAAAAAGAGGTTTTAAGTCAAGAGTGGTTATTTTTAGATATGACCTGACCCAGTTGATATCACCTAATAGTTTCTGATAATCATTTAATGTGTTTAAATGATCTTTTCTTAATTGTAAAGGCTGATGGGTGATAGTAGAGGTATGTAATAGTCTGCCTAAGTAGGAAAAAGAAGGTTCAGTCTGAATCTTTTCTGGGGCTATTTTTAGACCATGTTCTTCTAAAGCAAGGACGGTCTGAGTAAGAATTTCCTATAAAGTAGCCCGATCTTTATGAGCTAGTAAAATATCATCCATATAATGAATAAGATATAGATCTGAAAATTTCTTTCTAATAACTTGAAATGCCTGATCTACAAACTTTTGACATAATGTAGGACTATTTTTCATCCCTTGTGGGAGAACCTTCCATTGATATCTCTGGTAAGGCTGCTTAAAGTTTTCTGATGGTAGGCTGAATGCAAATCTTTGACAATCAGCCGGGTGAAGAGGTATAGTGAAAAAACAATCCTGTAAGTCAATAACAACAACACAATACTCCTGTGGAATTGCCACAGGGGAGGGCAATCCAGGTTGTAAGGAGCCCATATCTTCCATGGTGTCATTTATGGCCCTTAGATCTTGCAAAAGTCTCCACTTAACTGATTTCTTTTTTATTACAAATATGGGTGTGTTCCAGGGACTATTTGATGGCTCTATATGTCCCTCTGCTAATTGCTGATCAATTAATTGTCAGGCTGCTGATATTTTCTCAGATGTTAAGGGCCATTGCTCGACCCATACTGGTTGTGATGATTTCCAGACTATGGGATCAGCAGTCCTATGGGCAATGGCCCCAATTATAAATCCTGTCAAGGAGTGTGAGGTATTACTTTCTTTTCCCAATCCCTTTTCTGGATTAGATCCTGTGTCTAGCATCTGTGATGTTACTCTATCACTGGGGCTATATAATAGAACTCCCATTTGAGACAAGATATCTCTTCCCCATAATGTAAAGGGGATAGTTGTAATTACATAGGGACAGAATGTTCCTGAATGTTGATCTTCATCAGCCCAAGTTAAAATCTGAGAACTCTTTTTTACATTAGATGCCTTGCCTAGTCCTACTAGGGAAGTGGAGGTGGTGTGTGTGGGCCACGAAGAGGGCCAATCCTTCCCTGCTATGCAGGAAACATCTGCTCCTGTATCCAATATACCTTCAATTGGTTTTCCCTGAGTTTGTAAAATTTTTGTAGGTCTAGTAGCATGGATCTCTTGTATCCAAAATGCTGCATCACTAGATCCAAAGCCTCCGGCCCCTCTAGCTTCCTGGGTAACAGCTGTCCCTATTTTATGTATTGGTAACAGGAGTAATTGGGCAATTCTCTGGTTGGGCTGAATCTGTATAGTTGTGGTGGGTGGGGAAAGTAAAATCTGTATTTCTCCTGTGTAGTCTGCATCAACAACTCCTGGGATGACTAAGATCCCCTGTAACGAGGTGGAGCTCCGCCCTAATATTAATCCTACAGTTCCCTCAGGCAGCGGCCCAGACACTCCTGTAGGAATGGCTGCTACTGGCGAGTCTGGGGTTAGTATTGCGTGGGTGGTTGAATGGAGGTCCAATCCTGCACTGCCTGGGGTTGCTCTGAAGAGGTCACTGACTGATTGAAATTTGCAGCAGAGGGGTTGAGGGTCGATGCCCCTATTATTGTAAGGGGCCTGGGGCCGGCTCCTTCTCAAGTTTCCCAATTGAGGTGATGGGATATAACCTCCTTGGGAGCGATTTGTAGAATTTAAAGGCCGACCATTTTTATGGTATTTCGATCTACATTCCTTTGCCCAATGGAATCCTTTCTGACATCGGGGACAAACGGTTTTTGGAGGATTAATATTATTCCCTGATGTATTTCCAGGCTGTCGAGGAGCTTGCCATCTGGCTTGAGTATTATTATTTCTATTTGGGCATTCTCTGCTAAAATGCCCAGATAAGCCACAAGAGTAGCAGTTCATATTTCTTTTATTACCTGTATTATTGCTGGCTTGTCCTATGCCCTGTACATATTGAGGGTATGTCTCCCCTTTGAGAGCTGCAGCTATAGCTACACCCTGTATAAATGCTGGACTTACATCAGCACACTGTTTTATAAAGTCATTTATAGTTCCCGTTCTGTGAATCGGCCTTAAAAAAGCCTGACAGGTATTATTAGCATTTTCAAATCCAGTTGTTTGATTAGGATATCGGCAGCCTCTTCATTATTGATTACTCTCTTGACTGCCTGTATGAGGCGAGAAAGGAAATCCTGATATGGTTCCTCGACCTTCTGTTTAATCTCTGTAAGGGAGGTTGTTTTTCCTGCTGTATAAGGTAGGGATTTCCAGGCATTTACTGCACAACTGGTTACTTTAATTAGTGCCTCTTTGGGCATATACATTTGCTCCTGAGCCGTGTTAAAATCACCTTCTCCTAATATCACGTCTAGGGTTATTCCTCCTCTGGAATTTTTGCTAGTGGCTACAGCTTTCTTAGCAAGATCATCATATTCAGTTTTCCATAATAAGTAATTGCCTCCTGAGAGACAGGATTTACAAACCTGTGACCAATCATAAGGAGTCATCCATTTATTGGCTAGGGTTTCTACCAAGGTTAGTGTGTAAGGAGCTAGAGGTCCATATTCAGAGCAGGCCAATTTTAATTCTTTAAGTATTTTGTAAGGTATAGCCTCTCAGGTGGGGTTTTCGTCCTCATCAAACTCATTCTCATATGCAACTGGGAAGCAGAGTGAGAATTCAAGATCTCCATTAGCTTCAGCTTCTCTTATCGCCCTTTGAAATTTAGACACGGAGCTTCTAGGAGCCACAGGACCTGGTTTAGACTTCCTTTCTAATTTAGGGAGCCTGTTTTGAATGGGAGGGCCTCTCTCCTCTCTACTGACTGGAAAGGAACAATGATCATGTTTATGATATTTATTCTCCTTCCGATTAGTAGGCATAGCTAAATTGCTCTTAGATTGAGCTGGAGACAATAATGATGTGTCCTCTCTAGGTGGATCCGAGGGACTATTTAAAGTTTGAGAAAGTTCAGTAGTTTCTGCCTCTGGTGCCAAGATGCCACGAATTAAATTCCAGAGGGAAAAAGGTATTTTCCGGGACCTTCTGGTCCTGTGGATGGAAGGTGTGATAATACATAAATTGCTCTCCTATTTTAGTCCAAGTTGTTAAATTAACAGTTCCATCCTCAGGAACCCATTGACATGCATATTCTATAAAACTTTCTATCTGACTGGGAGTAACCTTAACTCCTCTGCTACCAAGCAGATGCATTAAAAGATTAATACAGAGTCTTTTTTCTTTAGACTCAGTATGACCTATCTTGTCAATCTAAGTTTTGTACTAACTACCCGCTTACCCTACTTATCCTCTATCGGAGGCGTCTGCAGCACCCTACGGTGGAGTCCTATCCATCCCAAGTACGTCCCAAGTACGGGGGGACTTACCTAGATGCCCCATGTTGGGCGCCAGTTGCTGGGGTCCTGCCCCAGTGGGTCCAGGGGTCCCCAAAGGTGTGGACGGAGTCGGCGAAGAAGGAATGACACGAAGACAGCCTTCAGTTGATCAGCAGCCTAGTCAGGACCTCTAACCAGGATCTCCAGCCAAAGTTCTGGTCGGAGTTCTGGTTAGGAGCTGATGAGGATCTGATGATTATTGTCTTGTTACATCTGTATTTATACCAGTCGATTTTAATCCTGTCAATTTCTATTGCAAAGGTTAGGGTGTTTCTTATCTCCATTCCAGGTAGTAAAGATTATGTAGCTTAAGGGTGATTGTTCGTAGTTAAAGTGATTATCTACCCGCCTGGCACTTAGTTAAGGGGTTGTATCCCCTCCCTAACCTCAGGGAAAAATCCCCACCTGGGGAAACAACCTTTCTCAGAGAGGTGACCTTGCTTAAAACACATGGCGCTAAGGAGAGCAAATATATTAAGAACAATATGCTATATATGCCAGGCCCCTTGAAACATATGCTGTGCAGATGTTTCTTTCCTGCAGCGACTGTGTCAAGCAGCAAGGATGGACCGGCTTCCGGCAGTCTTGAAACCTTTCACTGATTTATCATGGTACAGACTAAGATTCAAAATATTTAACCAATTTACAATGACCCTCATGATTTATCCACCTCTGCAGGGTCCCTCACTTGTACTTAAGAGTGTCCTTGAACTCCACGCTATGGCCATAAGTCTCACCTTCTTAAGCTTTTCCCATGCTGGTCTCCTCTCAACTCAATATGTGTCAGCCATACTGGCTTTTGATTATTTGTTGCCTAAATAAACCAAGCTCATTTTTAATTTAGGGTCCTTAAATTTCTCTTTCCTCTCCCCAGAATCTTCTTCCCTTAGATATTTACTTAGCTGGCTCATTCTGGTCAGTCAAAACAGTTAATATAACAACTCCTTAAAGAAGCCAGAAAATCTAAAATGAAACTTCTCCTACTCTAGTTAATCTAGTATAGTTTCTTAAAAATAAATTATATAGTTTCTTGCCCCTATTCTAAAATTTCAATCTTCCTCTCCTCCCCTTCTCACACCTCCCTTCTTTTATGTTTATTATTTCCCCTACTGAGTGTAAGCTTCATAAGAACTCCCACTGCCTTTTTTTGTTAGTACCTAGAATGAAGCTTGGCATATAATAGACACTTCATTATCATTTTTGAATTTTGAATAAATAAAGCTCCTTTTACAATAGGAGTTCATACAAATCAATACTGATTCTTTTTATATACTTTTATTTTAATTTAATTGCAGTTGAAAGTCAACATTATTTTACATTTTATTCAGGTATATATCCTTTTGGCTAACATTTCTATAATTTACAAAGTGATCCCCCAATAAGTCTAGTACTTACCTAGCACTGTATATCCTATCTAATAAAAGAGAAACATGGTAATTAGCCATACCTCCGCTACCCTTCCCATTGGCTAATCAGGGCGATATGCAAATTAACACTTGGAGTGAGGGTGAATTTCCCGCCAAAATATAAGATGGCTCTGTCTTTTGGTTTTGTTCCATCCACCAAAAGGGTGGATTACAAACAAATATTTGGTAATACGCAGTTACAATCGGCCCGAGTTTACACGTTTCCCGCACTCCACCGCAAATCTATATGAACCGAGTTAAAGACGGCTCCCGCGGAGTACGCGCAATTCACGCAAGCCAACTTAACTCGTTTCCCGCACTCCAAGTGTTAACTGCCAGCCAAGATGGCGGCCAGCAGCCAGGCATCTTGGAGCAAACAAGAGGCTTGCTTGCTTCAGTGATGGAGGAAGCCAAGGTTCCCCACCTGCTGCTGCCGGCCTCTGAGCTTGCAGTTTGAAACATTGTTACAAATATAGAAGCTAAACAAACCCCCAGAAACCTGCTTTCAGCCAGCCGGGATCTCAGAGCTGGAGTTGAAATAGTGTTTCGATTATAGAACCCAAACAAACCAGAAACCTGCTTTCAGCAGGCAATGGCCTCAGAGCTGGAGCCAAGCCTCAGAGCTAAAGCTGGCCCCGAATAAAAAAAAAAGAAAAAAAGGACAGGTTGGGAGCTTCAGTCAACCACCCGCCTGAAAACCGCCCTCAGCCCCTCACCCAGACTGGCCAGACACCCCAGTGGGGACCCCCACCCTGAAGGGGGTGTGACCAGCTGCAAACAGCCATCATCCCCTCATCCAGGCTGGCCAGGCACCCCAGTGGGGACCCCCACCCTGATCCAGGACACCTTCAGGGCTAACCAGCTGGCCCACACCCGTGCACCAGGCCTCTATCCTATCTAGTGAAAGGGTAATATGCCTCCCAGCACCGGGATCAGTGGAGCAGCGAGGCCTCCCGGCACCGGGATCGGCAGTGACCAAACTCCCTGATTGCCCTGCGGCTCTGTGTGTGACGGGGGCAGGGCCACAACCTCCCTATCCGCCCTGCTCTGTTCGTGACAGGGGAAGGTGCCCCAACCCCCTGATCAGCCCTGCTCTGTGCCTGATAGGGGGGAGCTCCCCAACATCCTGATCGCCCTGCAGCTCTGTGTGTGACAGGGTGTGGCGCCCCAACGCCCCCCCCATGGGGCCTGCTCTGTGTGTGACTGGGTAGAGCCATAACCTCCCCATCGGCCCTTCCCTGAGTGTGACAGTGGCAGCGCCCCAACCCCCTGATCTGCCCTGCTCTGTGTGTGACAGGGGACAGCGCCCCAACCCCCTGATTGGCCCTGCTCTGTGCGTGATGGGGTGGTGCCGCAACCTCCCTATCGACCCTGCCTTGAGTGTGACAGGGGGCGGTGCCCCAACCCCCCAATCAGCCCTACCCTGAGCGTGACTAGGGGCTGCACCTAGGGATTGGGCCTGCCTTCTGCTACCCGAGAGCAGGCCTAAGCCAGCAGGTCGTTATCTCCCGAGGGGTCCCAGACTGCGAGAGTGCACAGGCCGGGCTGAGGGACCCCCCGGCCCCCAAGTGCACAAATTTTTGTGCACCGGGCCCCTAGTAGTTATTATAATATACTTGACTATATTCCCTATGCTGTTTTACATCCCGGTGACTAAATCATAACTGCCAATTTATACTTCTTAATCCCTTCACCCTTTTCACCCAATATCCAATCCCCTCCCCTTTAGCAAATATCGGTCTCTTTTCTGAATCTATATCTGTTTCTATTTTGTTTGGTCATTTATTTTGTTCTTTAGATTCCACATATAAGTGAAATTATGTGGTATCTATCTTTTTATGACTGGACTATTACACTTGACATGATACACTCTAGGTCTACTGACGCTGTCCCATATGGTAAAATTTCATTTGTTTTAATGGTCAAGTAAATATTCCATTGCAAATATGTACCTCAGTTTGTTTGCTTTCGTCCCACCTGTCTATTGATGACCACTTGGGTTGCCTCAATAATTTGGCTATTGTAAATAACACTGCAACGAACACAGGGGTACATATATTACTTTGAATTAGTATTTCAAAATTCTTTGCATATATAACCCGAAGTTATATTACTGGGTTGTAAGGCAGTTCCATTTGTAATTTTTTGAGGAACCTCCATACTGTTTTACACACAGTGGCTGCACAGTCTGCATTCCTACCAACAGTGCACCAGGGTCCCTTTTCTCCACATTTTACCAACACTTGTTTTTTGTCAATTTATTGATGATAGCCATTCTGACATGTGTGAGGTGATATATCATTTTGGTTTATCATTTGCATCTCTCTGATGATTAGTAACCTAGAACATTTTTTCATGTGTCTTTTTTTTAACTTTTTTTCCTTTATTGATTAAAGTATTACATATCTGTCCTTATCCCCACATTACCTCCTATCCACCCCCACTCATGCCCTAAGCTCCCTGGTGTCTGTGTCCATTGATTAGGCTTATATGCATGCATACAAGTCCTTTGATTGATCTCTCCCCATTACCCCCACTCTCCCCTACCTTACCTCTGAGATTTGATGGTGTTGTCGATGCTTATCTGTCTCTGGATCTGCTTTTGTCATCAGTTTATGTTGTTCATTATATATCACAAATGAATGAGAACATGTGATATTTATCTTTTTCTTACTGCCTTTTCTCACTTAACATAATGCTCTCCAGTTCCATCCATTCTGTTGCAAATTGTAAGAATTCCTTCTTTTTTTACCGCAGTGTAGTATTCTATTGTGTAGATGTACCACAGTTTTTTAATCCACTCATCTGCTGATGGGCACTTAGGCTGTTTCCAAGTCTTAGCTATTGTAAATTGTGCTGCTATGAACATAGAGGTGCATATATCCTTTGTAATTGGTGTTTCTTGTTTCTTGGGATATATTCCTAGAAGTGGGATCACTGGGTCAAATGGGAGTTCCATTTTTAGTTTTTTGAGGAAACTCCATACTGTTCTCCACAGTGGCTGCACAGTCTGCATTCCCATCAACAGTGCACGAGGGTTCCTTTTTGTCGGAATCCTTGTCAGCACTTGTCATTTGTTGATTTGTTGATGATAGCCATTCTGACATGTGTGAAATGTTACCACATTGTCGTTTTGATTGGCATCTCTCGGATGATTAATGACTTTGAGCATCTTGGCCTTCCTTATGTCCTCGTTCAAAAAGAATTCAGTGGTTCTCAACCTTCCTAATGCCGTGACCTTTTAATACAGTTCCTCATGTTGTGGTGACCCTCAACCATAAAATTATTTTCATTGCTACTTCATAATTGTAATTTTTCTACTGTTATGAATCATAATGTAAATATCTGATATGCTATATGCTTTTTCCGATGGTCACGACCCACAGGTTGAGAACCCCTGAATTTCCCATTTTTTTTTTAATTTGGTTATTTATATTCCATTTGTTAAGTGGTATGAGTTCCCTGTAAATGTTGGAGATTAAACTCTTATTGGACATAACATTGGAAGATATGTTCTCCCAGGCAGTGGGCTTTCTTGTTGTTTTGTTGATGGTTTTTATGGGTGTACAGAAGCTTTTTCTTTTGATGTAGTCACATTTTTTAATTTTCTCTTTAATTTCCATTACCCTAGGAGCTGTATCAGTGAAGATATTCTTTTGGCCTATGTCTGAGATTTTGTTCCCTGTGGATTCTTCTAATATTTTTATGGTTTCCCATCTTACGTTTAAGTCCTTTATCCATTTTCAGTTTATTTTTGTGTATGGTGTAAGTTGGTGGTCTAGTTTCATTTTTTGCCTGTATCTGTCCAATTTTCACAACACCATTTATTGAAGAGACTGTCTTGACTCCATTGTACGCTCTTGCCTCCTTTGTCAAATATTAATTGAGCATAGTGGTTTGGTTCTATTTCTGGTTTCTCTGTTCTGTTTCATTGGTCTATATGTTTGTTCTTATGCCAGTACCAGGCAGTTTTGAGTACAGTGGCTTGGTAATACAGCTTGATATATGGTGTTGAGATCCCTTCTACTTAGTTCTTCTTTCTCAGGATTGCTGAAGCTATTTGGGGTCTTTTTTTATTCCAGATGAATTTTTGAAGCATTCTTTCTAGGCATGTGAAATATACTGTTGGTATTTTAATGGGGATTGTATTGAATCTATAGATTGCTTTGGGTAATGTAGACATTTTAATGATGTTAATTCTACCAATCCATGAACACGGTATGTTCTTCCATCTGTTTATATCTTCCTCTATCTCTTTTCAGTGTCCTGTAGTTTTGCAAGTACATGTTTTTACCTCCTTAGTTAAGTTTATTCCTAGGTTTCTTAAATTTTGGTGCAACGGTAAATGAGATTGTTTCTTTAATCTCTCTTTCTGGAAGTTCACTATCTACACTAATAAAAGAGAAACATGGTAATTAGCGTACGACCGCTACCCTTTTCATTGGCTAATCAGTGAGTATATGCAAATTAACTGTCAGCCAAGATGGCGGCTAATTTGCATATGTCGGCTCCAAGCCACAGACTGAGGTTTTAGGCCTGGGTAACGGAGGAGCCAGCCAGCGATCCTTGAACCAGCGATGGTTGATGGCGGCGATGCCGGGGGGAACCAGGGTGGAGCCAGCCAGTGATCATAGATGGCGGCGGCAGAGGGGAGTTGGGGGTGCCCTGGCCCAGGCCTAAAACCTTGGCCAGAGGCTTTAGGCTTAGGTCCGGGAGGAGCCAGCCAGCAATTGTTGATGGCGACAGAGGTGGGGAACCATGGCGGAGCCAGCCAGCGATCAGCTGAGGAGGGAGCTGGGGGGCCCCAGTTCAGGCCTAATGCCTTGGCCAGAGGCTTTAGGCTTGGGCCGGGGAGGAGCCAGCCAGCGATCATAGATGGCGGCAGCGGCAGCAGCGGGGAGCTGGGGGTGCCCCGGCCCAGGCCTAAAACCTCGGCCTGAGGCTTTAGGCTTGGGCCGGGGAGGAGCCAGCAAGCGATTGTTGTGGCGGCGGAGGCAGGAAACCAGGGTGGAGCCAGCCAGCAATCGTTGATGGCAGCGGCAGGCAGCTGGGGGTGCCCCGGCTCAGGCCTAAAACCTCGGCCTGAGTCTTTAGGCCTGGGTCAGGGAGGAGCCAGCCAGGGATCGTTGATGGCTGCGGTGGCGGGGACCTGGGGGTGCTCCGGCCCAGGCCTAATGCCTCGGCCAGAGGCGTTAGGCCTGGGCAGGGGCCAAACCAGCAATTGGTGTGAACTACAGAGGAAACACCTTTTCTGACTGCTGATTGGTTAAGCTCCCTGTATGCCACTGGTAATATTCTTAGTAACTTGGGTAATAAGAGTCCAAAAAGTGATCTAGGGGTTTTTTTTACCACACTCCTGGAGAAAAAAATGAAAGTCTGCTGCTGGAGGGTTAAGAAATGTCATATCCTGTCCTAGCCAGTTTGGCTCAGTGGATAATGCCTCGGCCTGCCCAACGCAGATTCTGGGTTCAATTCTGACCAAGGGCATGTACCTAGGTTGCAGGTTCCTCCCTGGCTCCGGCCCAGGTCAGGGCTCATGCAGGAGGCAACCAATCAAAGTGTTCCTCTCACTTTGATGTTTCTCCTCTGTCTTTCCCTTTCTCTTCCACATTCTCTAAAAATCAATGGAAACATATCCCCAGGTGAGGATAAAGAAAGAAAGAAATGTCATATCCTATGAAAGACACTTATTGAAAATGCCTAAAGAAAGTTGTCATTTTTTTCATGGTAAAGGGACTGGAGTCCGTGTTGACGAAAACACCTTGGTGGCTGTGGTGACTGGCAGTGGCTGCAGCAGCAGGGTGATGGGGCTGGTGCCTTCCCCTGATCAGCCCGGTCGACTCCCACAAAGGGAGGCCAGACTGTGGCTTAGGCCCACTCCCCAAGGGGAGCAGGGAGCAGGTAGTAGGACATCCCCTAGAGCTCCCAGTATGTGATAGGGGGCAAGCTGGGCTGAGGGAACCCCCTCCCCAGTGCACAAATTTTTGTGCACCGGGCCCCTAGTTGGTGTATAAAAAGGACATAGATTTATTGGGATTAATTTGGTATCCTGATACATTGCCGAATTCATTTATTAAGTCTAATATTTTTTTGATGTAGTCTTTAGGGTTTTCTATGTACAGTATCATGTCATTTGCTAATAATTACTGTTTTACATTTTCTTTTCCAATTTGGATACCTTTTATTTCTTCTTCTTGTCTAATTGCTATGGCTAGCACTTCCAGTACTATGTCGAACAGGAGTGGTGAGAGTGGGCATCCCTGTCTCTTTCCTGTTCTTAAGTGAAATGGTTGTAGTTTTTGCCCATTGAGTATGATGTTTGCTGTAGGTTTGTCATACAAGGCTTTTATTATACTGAGGTATGATCCCTCTATTCCCATTTTGCTGAGGGTTTTTATCAAGAAAGGGTGTTGGATATTATAAAATGCTTTTTCTGCATCAATTGATATGACTGTGATTTTTATCTTAAATTTGTGTATGTGATGTATCATGTTTATTGATTTGTGGATATTGTACCATCCTTGCATCCCCAGGATAAATCCTACTGGTCATGGTGTATGATCTTTCTGATGTACTGCTGGATCTGATTTGCTAGAATTTTGTTGAGGATTTTGGCATCCATGTTCATAAAGGATATTGGCCTGTAATTCTCTTGCATTGTGTTGTCTTTATCTGGATTTGGGATTAGGGTAATGCTGGCTTCATAGAATGAGCTTGGAAATGTTCCTTACCCTTGAATATATGGAAAAGTCTGAGGAGGATTGGTTTTAGTACTTCCTTGAATGTTTGGTAAAACTCCCCAGTGAAGCCATCTGGCCCTGGGCTTTTGTTTGCTGGAAGCTTTTTTCATGACTGCTTTAATTTCCTCCATAGTTATTGGCCTATTGAGGTTTTTACGTTCTTCCTGATTGAGTTTTGAAAGGTTGTATTTTTCTAGGGATATGACCATTTCCTCTAGGTTTTCTAGTTCATTGGAATAGAATTGTTCATAGTATTTTTTTTTTATAATCCCTTGCCTTTCTGTGGCATCTGTTATTATTTTGTCTCTTTCATTTCTCATTTTGTTTATTTGGGTCCTCTCTTTGCTTCTTCTTGAGCCTGGTTAGAGGTTCATCAATCTTTTCATCCTTTCAAAGAACCAGCTCTTGGTTTCATTGTCCTTTGGTATTGTATTTTGTTTTTGTTGAGTTTTGTGTGTTTTTTTGTCTCTATTGCATTTATTTCTGCTCTGATCTTTATTATCTCCTTTCGGTTCACTCTGAGCTTTTCATTTTGCTCTCTTTCTACTTCTTTAAGTTGGTGAGTTAGATAATTTATTGACAGTTTTTGTTTGTTTTTTGAGGTAGGCCTGTAGAGCTATAAACTTCCCTCTCATGACTGCTTTCTCCTTGTCCCATAGATTTTGGATTTTTGTGTTTTCATTGTCATTCATTTCTAGGATGTTTTTAATTTCTTCTTCGATCTCTTTGGTAACCCAATCATTGTTTAATAGCATGCTATTCAGCTTCCAAGTGTTTGATTTTTTTGGATTGTTTTTATTGTACTTTATTTTTAATATTATGCCATTGTGGTTTGAGAAGATGATTGATATGATTTCAATCTTCTTGAATTTAGAGAGACTTTGTTTGTGACCCAATATGTGGTCTATCTTTGAAAATGTCCCATATGCACTTGAGAAAAACATATATTCTGTGTCTTTGGGGTGAAATGTTTTGAAGATGACAATTAATTTCATCTGATCTAGTGAGTAATTTAGTATTGCTGATTTTTTGCTGATTTTTTTTTTTTTTTGGTCTAGAGGATTTATCCAGTGATGCCATTGGTGTATTAAAGTCCCCTGCTATGATTATATTGTTTTAGATCTCTCTCCTGATATCTTCCAGGAGTTTTTTTTTTATGTATTTGGGTGCTCCTGCATTAGGTGCATATATGTTTACCAGGGTTATATCCTCTTGTTTCAATCCCTTTAGTATTATCTGTGGTGATGGCCTTCACTTTGAGGTCTATTATATCAGATATAAGTAATGCTACCCCAGCTTTTTTTTTCATTTCCATTTGCCTGAAAGATATTTTTCCATCCCTTCACTTTCAGTCTGTGTGAGTCCATTTTCTAAGTTGGGTCTCTTGTAGACAGCATATACACTGAGTGGCCAGATTATTATGACCACCTGATGTTTGCAGGCAAATTAGCCATACACTGCATTGTATGGGATATTGAAGCTGAAGGCCTGTTCAAACACCTTTGCTGTCTGCAGTTACCAAGATAAAATGTCTCCTATTTGCACAGGAACACAAGGATTGGATAGTGGAGCATTGGAAAAAAGTCACGTGGTCCAATGAATCACGTTTCCAGTTGCATCATGCAGATGGCAGAGTGAGAATTTGGCAGAAACAGCATGAAAACATGCACCCCACATGCATGAGTACAACCCTTCAAGCTGGTGGGGGCAGTGTTATGGTTTGGGGCATGTTTTCCTGGCATGATTTGGGCCCTTTAATTCATGTGGAACAACGTCTGAATAGCACAACATACCTAAGAATTGTTGATGATCAAGTTTCTTCCTATCATGTTGATAGCCTTTCCTAATGGAGATGGCTTCTTCCAACAAGACAATGCGCCATGCCACAGTGCTCATACTGTGCAGGAGTGGTTTCAAGAACATGAGGGAGACTTTACCTTGCTTAGGTCATCCCCACAATCACAGGATCTCAATCCAATTGAGCATTGTTGGGATGAAGTTAAAAAAACCGTCAGGCAGCTGGTTCCACAACCATCAAATCTCATAGAACTGGACAGTGCTATTCATAAGGTATGGTGTCAGATTCCTAGCATCACCTTTCAACATCTCATGGAGTCAATGCCAAGAAGAATCACCATAGTATTGAAGGCAAAAGGTGGCCCAACGAAGTACTGATGGGGTGGTTATAATAATCTGGCCACTCACGTTCAAATATATCCCACGTTCAAAGGCTATTAATACGCATTGTTTACCCATATCTTCAGAAAAGAATCACTTCTACTGTCGTGGTGAACAACCTGCTTCCCTATTTATAATGGTCTGGCCCTCTAGCAACTTCAGCGCAAAATTATAGCTAATTTGCCTACAAGTATCAGGTGGTCATAATAATTTGGCCACTCAGCGTATATGGTCATGTTTTTTGTATCCATTCAGCTACTCAATATCTTTTGATTGAAACATTTAGTCCATTTACATTTAAAGTTATTATTGATAGATGCTTGTTTGTAGCCATTTTTATTTTTTGTGACTGTGTTTTTTCTTCCCTTTTTATATCTTCTTTTTACACCAGTCCCTTTAGCATTTCTTGCATTGCTGGCTTGGTAATGATAAATTCCCTTAGCCGTTTTTTCCCTTTATTGATTAAGGTATTACAAATGTGTCCTTATTCCCCGTTGTCCCTCCATCTCTCCAGTCCTTCCCTCGCCCTCACCCCCTGTTGTCTGCATCCATTGCTTATGCTTGTATGCATGCATACAAGTACTTTGGTTGATCACTCCGCCTTACCCCCACCCTCCCCTACCTTCCCTCTGAGGTTTGAGCATCTGATCGATGCTTTTCTCTCTCTGGATCTGTTTTTGTTCATCAGTTTATGTTGTTCATTATAATCCACAAATGAGTGAGAGTATCTGAAATTTATCTTTCTCTGACTGACTTATTTCACTTAGCATAATGCTCCCCAGTTCTATCTATAGATTCAATGCACTCCCCATTAAAATACCAACAGCATATTTCACAGATCTGGAAAGAGCTCTTCAAAAATTCATCTGGAATTTTTTTAAAAAAAGACCCCAAATAGCTGAAGCGATCCTCAGAAAGAAGAACTAATTGGGAGGGATCTCAATACCAGATATCAAGATGTAATACAAAGCCACGGTTCTCAAAACTGCCTAGTACTGGCACAAGAATAGACATATTGATAAATAGAATAGAATAGAGAACCCAGAAATTGACCCAAACAACTAAGCTCAATTAATATTTGACTAAGGAGGCAAGAACATACAATGGAGTCAAGATAGTCTCTTCAACAAATGGTGCTGGGAATTTTGGTCAGACACATGCAAATAAATGAAACTAGACCACCAACTTGCACCATACACAAAACTAAACTCAAAATGGGCAAAGAACTTAAACATAAGATGGGAAACCATAAAAATATTAGAGGAATTCACAGGCAGCCAGATCTCCGATATATGCCGAAGCAATATCTTCACTGACACAGCTCCTAGGGCAATAGAAACTAAAGAGAAAATAAACAAATGGGACTACATCAAAATAAAAAGCTTCTGCACAGCAAAAGAAACCATCAATAAAACAACAAGAAAACCCACTGCATGGGAGAACATATTTGCCAACGATATCTTTGATAAGGGTTTAATCTACAACATTTCAGGAAACTCCTACAACTTAACAAAAGGAAGACAAACAACCCAATCAAAAAATGGGCAATGGACCTAAATAGACACTTTTTGAAGAAGACATAAGGAAGGCCATGAGACATATGAAAACATGCTCAAAGTCACTAATCATCCAAGAGATGCAAATCAAAATGACAATGAGGTATCATCTCACACCTGTCAGAATGGCTATAATCAACAAATCAACAAATGACAAGTGCTGGTTAGGATGCGGAGAAAAAGGAACCCTCCTGCACTGCTGGTGGGAATGCACACTGGTGCAGCCACATTGGAGAACAGTATGGAGTTTCCTCAAAAAACTAAAAATGGAACTCCCATTTGACCCAGTGATCCCTTTGTTTGTTTGTTGTTGTTTTGTTTTGTTGTTTTTTTATCTGTAAAGCTCCTTATTTCCCCTTCAATTTTGAATTATAGCTTTCCTGGATAGAGTATTCTTGGATTCAGTCCTTTGCTTTGCATCACTTTGTAAATTTATTTCCATTTTTTTTTGGCCTGATGTGTATCTGTTGAGAAATCATTTGATAATCTAATGGAAGATCCCTTCTACATAACTTTCTGACTCTCTCTTTGTCCTGAACATTTGCCATAGTAATTATGAGGTGTCTTCATGTGGGTCTTTTCGGGTTCATCTTGTTTTGGACTCTGCACTTGTGTGACATTTTTCTTCCCCACATCAGGGAAGTTTTCTGACATTATTTCTTCCAATAGGTTTTTTAACCCTTGTTAAACTTCTTGTCATTCTGGCACCCTTATTATTCCTATGTTGATTTGTTCCCTGTTGTCCCAAAGCTCCCTTAGGCTCTCCTCCTGTCTTTTAATTTTTTTCTCCAATTGCAGTTTAGTTTGGGTGTGTTTTGCTAACTGTCTTCTAATTCATTAATTCAGTCCTCTGCTTCTCCTAGTCTACTGTTGAAACTTTCCATGGTGTTTTTTTTTTCTTCCCTTTATTGATTAAGATATTACAAATGTGTCCTTATGCCCCCAATGTCCTCTCATCCCCCCAATCCTGCCCTAAACCTCATCCCCTTTTGTCCACATGCATCGCTTATGCTTATATGCATGCATACAAGTCCTTTGGTTTATCTTTCCCCCTTACCCCCACCCTCCTCTATCTTCCCTCTGAGTTTTGAGAATCTGATCGATGCTTCTCTGCCTCTGGATCTGTTTTTGTTCATCGGTTATGTTGTTCATTATAATCCATAAATGAGTGAGAGTATATGAAATTTATCTTTCTCTGACTGACTTATTTCACTTAGCATAATGCTCTCCAGCTCCATCCATGCTGTTGCAAATGGTAGGAGTTCCTTCCGTTTTATAGCAGCATAGTATTCCATTGTGTAGATGTGCCAAAGTTTTTTAATCCATTCATCTTCTGATGGGCACTTAGGCTGATTCCAAATCTTAGCTATTGTAAATTGTGCTGCTATGAACATAGGGATGCATATATCCATTCTGACTGATGTTTCTGGTTTCTTGGGATATATTTCTAGAAGTGGGATCACTGAGTCAAATGAAAGTTCCATTTTTAGTTTTTTATGGAAACTCAATACTGTTCTCCACAGTGGCTGCACCCCATTTGCATTCCCACCAGCATTGAATGAGGGTTCCTTTTTCTCCACATCCTCGCCAGCATTTGTCATTTGTTGATTTTTTTGATGATAGCCATTCTGACAGGTGTGAGATGGTACCTCATTGTCGTTTTGATTTGCATCTCTTGGATGACTACTGACTTTGAGCATGTTTTCATATGTCTTTCAGCCTTATGTATCCTCTTTCAAAAAGTGTCTATTTAGGTCAGTTGCCCATTTTTTTGATTGCGTTGTCTTCCTTTTGTTAAGTTGTATGAGTTCCCTGTAAATGTTGGAGATTAAACCTTTATCAGAGATATGATTGGCAAATATGTTCTCCCATGCAGTGGGTTTTCTTATTGTTTTGTTGATGGTTTCTTTTGCTGTGCAGAAGCTTTTTATTTTGATATAGTCCCATTTATTTATTTTCTCTTTAGTTTCTATTGCCCTGGGAGCTGTGTCAGTGAAGAAATTCCTTTGGCATATGTCTGAGATTTTGCTACCTGTGGATTCCTCTAATATTTTTTTATGGTTTCCCATCTTACGTTTAAGTTCTTTATCCATTTTGAGTTTACTTTTGTGTTTGGTGTAAGTGGGTGGTTTAGTTTCATTTTTTTTGCATGTGTCTGACCAAATTTCCCAGCACCACTTATTGAAGATACTGTCTTGACTCCATTGTATGTTCTTGCCTCCTTTGTCAAATATTAATTGAGCATATGCCGGGAGCCGGTCCATCCTTGTTACAGGGGATCTTAGTCATCCCAGGAGTTGTTGATGCAGACTACACAGGAGAAATACAGATTTTACTTTCCCCACCCACCACAACTATACAGATTCAGCCCAACCAGAGAATTGCCCAATTACTCCTGTTACCAATACATAAAATAGGGACAGCTGTTACCCAGGAAGCTAGAGGGGCCGGAGGCTTTGGATCTAGTGATGCAGCATTTTGGATACAAGAGATCCATGCTACTAGACCTACAAAAATTTTACAAACTCAGGGAAAACCAATTGAAGGTATATTGGATACAGGAGCAGATGTTTCCTGCATAGCAGGGAAGGATTGGCCCTCTTCGTGGCCCACACACACCACCTCCACTTCCCTAGTAGGACTAGGCAAGGCATCTAATGTAAAAAAGAGTTCTCAGATTTTAACTTGGGCTGATGAAGATCAACATTCAGGAACATTCTGTCCCTATGTAATTACAACTATCCCCTTTACATTATGGGGAAGAGATATCTTGTCTCAAATGGGAGTTCTATTATATAGCCCCAGCGGTGTTTGATTTACTCCTATTACAAAAAATTACAAGAAAATGAATTTAAATATTCCTCTCCTCATCATGTTCTATAACATACTCTATTTGTAGTTAATATACTAAATATAGATGCTAAGGGAAATTCCCCGATGTACAGGCATTGGAACCCTGATCTAACTAAACCTAAAGTCCTCGTCAAATGGAAAGACTTACTTACAGGAGCCTGGAAGGGACATGATGTACTTTTAACCTGGGGGAGAGGAGATGCTTGTATATTTCCACAGGATGCAGACTCACCTGTGTGGATTCCAGACCGTCTATTCCGACCTTATGTCACACCACCCTCTGTCTCCACCTCATCCTCCTCCTCCCCGGTATTATCCATATCGGCCGACCCAGAGGGCACAGCTGACTCCTACCTGGACATTGACACCGCCATCAAGCGCGGCCCTGATGGACCCTTTGATCCAGCCTTTCACACGCTGACGCTTCGGGAAGCCCGTCACCAATGATGCCATCCGCTAGCCAGACCAACAAAGACAATCAAACCAACAACTTGAGGACAGCTGAAATCTCTTGACTGAAGAGGCCGGCAACCTTCTAAGAACGGGGCTCTTTGTGCACTCCATCCACTATGTTTATAGCTATGCTTACTGTCATTGCTTGCCAGTCTTCTTCCAAGTCTTAAACAGCCCAATCTGAGAGGTGGCCGCTGATTTGCATGCGCTATCATTTAAAAAATAAAAAAGGGGGAATTTGCCGGAAGCCAGTCCATCCTTGCTGCTTGACACAGTCGCTGCAGGAAAGAAACATCTGCACAGCATATGTTTCAATGGACCTGGCGTATATAGCATACTGTTCTTAATATGTTTGCTCCCTTTAGTGCCATGTGTTTTAACCAAGGTCACCTCTTCAAGAAAGGTTGTTTCCCCAGGTGGGGATCTTTCCCTGAGGTTAGGGAGGGGATACAACCCCTTAATTAAGTGCCAGGCGGGTAGTTAAGCTACATAATCTTTACTCCCTGGAATGGAGATAAGAAACGCCCTAACCTTTGTAATAGAAATTGACAGGATTAAAATCGGCTGGTATAAATATAGATGTAACAAGACAATAAACATCAGATCCTCATCAGTTCCTAACCAGAACTCCGACCAGAACTTTGGCTGGAGATCCTGGTTAGAGGTCCTGACTAGGCTGCTGATCAACTGAAGGCTGTCTACGCGTCATTCCTTCTTTGCCGACTCTGTCCACACCTTTGGGGACCCCTGGACCCGCTGGGATTGGACCCTAGCAAGCATAGTGGTTTGGTTCTATTTCTAGTTTCCCTGTTCTGTTTAATTGGTCTATATGTTTGTTCTTGTGCCAGTACCAGGCACTTTTGAGAACAGTGGCTTTGTAAACAGCTTGATATCTGGTATTGAGATCCCTCCTAGTTTGTTCTTCTTTCTCAGGATAGCAGCAGCTATTCGGTTTTTTATTTTTTTTTTATTCCAGATGAATTTTTGGAGAGTTCTTTCTAGATCTTTGAAACATGCTGTTGGTATTTTAATGGAGAGTGCATTGAATTTATAGATTGCTTTGGGTAGTAAGACATTATGATGATGTTGATTTAACCAATCCATGAACACGGTATGTTCTTCCATCTGTTTATGTCTTCCTCTCTCTCTTTTTTCAATGTCCTTTAGTTTTCTGGGTAGAGGTCTTTTACCTCCTTAGTAAAGTTTATTCCCAGGTATCTTAATTTTTTTGGTGCAATGGTAAATGGGATTGTTTTTTAAACGTCTCTTTCTGTAAGTTCACTATTGGCGTATAAAAATGCCATATATTTCTTGGTGTTAATTTTGTATCCTGCTACATTACCAAATTCATTTATTAGGTCTAATTATTTTTTTGATGGAATCCTTAGGGTTTTCTAAATAGAGTATCATGTCATCTGTGTATAATGACAATTTAATTACTCTTTTCCAATATGGATACCTTTTATTTCTTCTTCTTGTCTGATTGCTTTGGCTAGCACTTCTAGTACTAAGTCAAACAGGAGTGGTGAAAACGAGCATCCCTGTCTTGCTCCTGTTCTTAGGGGGGATGGTTTTTACCCATTGAGTATGATGTTGGCTGTAGATTTGTCATATAAGGCTTTTATTATGTTGAGGCATGATCCCTCTATTACCACTTTGCTGAGTGTTTTTATCAGAAAAGGGTGCTGGACTTTGTCAAATGCCTTTTATGCATCAATGATATGATTATGTCATTTTTGTGTCTCAATTTGTTTATATGATGTAACACATTTATTGATTAGTGGATATTGTACCAGGCTTTCATCCCTGGAATAAATCACACTTGGTCATGGTGTGTAATCTTTCTAATGTAATGCTGGATCTGGTTTGCTAGAATCTTGTTGAGGATTTTAGCATCTATGTTCATCAGGGATATTGGCCTGTAATTCTCTTTCTTTGTGATATCTTTATCTGGTTTTGGGGTTAGAGTAATGCTGGCTTCATAGAAAGAGCTTGGAAGTGTGCCTTCCTGTTGAATTTTTTGGAATAGTCTGAGAAGGATTGGTTTTAGTTCTTCTTTGAATGTTTGATAAAACTCCCCTGTGAAGCCATCTGGTCCAGGGCTTTTGTTTGCTGGACGCTTTTTGATTACTGTTTCAATTTCATCAGTAGGTATTGGCCTATTCAGGTTTTTTGATTCCTCTTGATAGAGCTTTGGTAGCTTGTATTTTTCTAGGAATGTGTCCATTTCGTCGAGGTTGTCCAGTTTGTTGGAGTAGAGTTGTTCGTAGTATTTTTTGACATCCTTTGTAGGGTAAGTTGATACTTCACCTCTTTCATTTCTGATTTTGTTTATTTGGGTCCTCTCTCTTTGTTTCTTGGTGAGCCTCGTGAGAGGTTCATCAATCTTGTTAATCCTTTAAAAGAACCAGCTCTTGGTTTCATTGATCTTTTAAAAAGTTTTTTTGGTATCTATGTCATTTAATTCTGCTCTGATCTTTTATTATTTCCTTCCTTCTGGATACTGTGAGCTTTTCTTGTTACTCTCTTTTTAACTCTTTGAGTAAAAGGGTTAGTTCATTTATTACCAGTTTTTCTTGTTTTTTGAGGTAAGCCTGCTCTTCCCTCTCAGGACTGCTTTCATTGTGTTCCATAGATTTTGGATTGTTGTGTTTTCATTGTCATTTGTTTCCAGGATGCTTTTTATTTCTTTTTTGATCTGTCTGGTAACCCAGTCATTGTTTAATAGCATGCTATTTAGCCTCCAAGTGTTTGATTTTTTTTCAATGTTTTTATTGTGGTTGATTTCTAGTTTTATGCCATTGTGATCTGAGAAGATGTTTGTTATGATTTCTATTCTCTTGAACAGGGGTCCTCAAACTTTTTAAACAGGGACCAGTTCACTGTCCCTCAGACCTTTGGAGGGCCCGACTATAGTTTTAAAAAAAAACTAGTCGGTTGCTAAGCAACAGGCAGCGATGGCAAAAACACCCAGCAGGCCGGATAAATGTTTTCAGTGGGCCGCATGTGGCCCGCGGGCCATAGTTTGAGGACCCCTGCTCTTGAATTTGAAGAGACTTTGCCTGTGTCCTAATATATGGTCTATCTTTGAAAATGTCCCATGTGCACTGGAGAAGAACGTATATTCTGTAGCTTTGCGGTGAAATATTCTGAAGATGTCAATTAAGTCCATCTGATCTAGTGAGTCATTTAGGATTGCTGTTTCTTTGCTGATTTTTTGTTTAGAGGATTTATCCAGTGGTGTCAGTGGGGTATTAAAGTTCCCTACTATGACTGTATTGCTATAGATCTCTCCCTTGATATCTTCCAGAAGTTGTTTTATGTATTTGGGTACTCCTGTATTGGGTGCATATATGTTTACCAGAGTTATATCTTCTTATTGAGTTGCTCCCTTTAGTATTATGTAGTAGACTTCCTTATCTCTTGTTATGGACTTTACTCTGAGGTCTATTTTGTCAGATATAAATATCACAACCCCAGTTTTTTTCTTATTTCCATTTGCCTGAACATTTTTTTTCTATTCCTTCACTCTCAGTCTGTGTGAATCCCTTCTTCTGAGGTGGGTCTCTTGCAGACAACAAATATATGGGTCATGTTTTCTTATCCATTCAGCTACCCTGTGTCTTTTGATTGGAGCATTTAATCCATTTACATTTAATGTTATTATTGAAAAGTACTTGTTTGTGGTCATTTTTATTCTTAATCTTTGTGTTTCTTCTTGTCTTTCTGTTTCTTCTTTTTACAGCAGTCCCTTTATCATTTCTTGCATTGCTGGCTTGGTGGTAATAAACTCTCTTACCCCTTTTTTGGTCTGTGAAGCTCCTGATTCCACCTTCAATTTTGAATGTTAGCCTTGCTGGGTGTAGTATTTTTGGATTCATTCCCTTGCTTTGTATCACTTTGTATATTTCATTCCATTCCCTCTTGCCTAGTGTGTTTCTGTTGAGAATTCAGCTGATATTCTAATAGGAGATCCCTTGTAGGTAACTTTCTGTCTCTCTCTGGCAACCTTTAAGATTCTTACTTTGTCACTGGTGTTTGCTAATTTAATTATGATGTATTTTGGGGGTTTCATCTTGTTTGGCACTCTATGTGCTTCTTGAACTTGTGTAGTTTTTTTCTTGCCAGTATCAGGGAAGTTTTCTGTCATTATTTCTTCAAACTGGTTTTCTATTCCTTGCTTCTCCTCCTCTCTTTCTGGTACCCCTATTAAGCAAATTTTGTTTCGTTTTGTGTTGTCCCAAAGCTCCCTTAGGCTCTCCTCTTGCTTTTTAAGTTTTTTTTCCAGTTGCTCCTGTGTTTGTGTGTTTTTTCCTACCTTGTCTTCTAATTCGCTGATGTGGTCCTCAGCCTCTTCTAGTCAGCTGTTTAAGCCTTCCATTGTGTTCTTTATTGTAGCTATGCTGTTCTTCATTTCCTCTTGGTTACTTTTCTTGTTGGTGACATTCTCATTCAGCTCCTTATAATTCTCATTGAATTGTGTGTATTTGTCATCCAGCCATTTGAGCATCCTTATAACTATTACTCTGAATTCTTACTCTGATAAGTTAGTAGCCTCAATTTCATTTAACTCTCTTTCTGGTGATTTCTCTTTTTCTTTCCTTTGTGGATTGCTTTTTTGTCTTCCCATGTTTTGCTGTAATGTTTTGATTGTAGCTCCGATTACTTTGCTACCCAGATTCTTTTGGGTATGGTGCTACTGGTGTGACCTCTCAGGTCTCCTGGGCTTGGTAGTCTAGTGTAGCTCCCTACTTCAGCTATTTGGGCTCTCTTGATGTAGGCCTGTGAGCTGGAAAGGCACAACTGAGGTGTCTCAAAGTCAGCAGCCGTGGAGGGGGTGTCCCAATTTTTGCTGCCTTGTGCCCTTGGTTGAAATCACGTGTGCCCAGTGGGGACTCACAGTGGCACCCAGGAACCGTCTGTTGGGGTGGTGGGGCTCAGGAGGCCTGCATTCTGGAAAGGCATGACTGTGGTTTCCAGAGCTCTGTAGTTGTGAGGTGGGCAGACTCATCTTTAGCTGCTGCCTCCGTGGTTGGATGCACGTGATCCCAGTGGCAGTTCACAGGGGCACCTGTAGTGTGTTTGCCAGCAGGGTGTACTGACACACTCTGAATGGCCCTGGCACTGAAGCCAATGGATTGCAGTGTCTGTGGGCAGGTATCCCAGAAGTGGGAATTCAGCATTTCTACAGCCCAGCAGTGCATTTTGTTTTTTAAGTGTGTGTCCAGCGGGGCTCACAGTGGGGCCTCAGTGCTGCATATGGAGCGGTGGTCTTGGGAGACCTGCATGCTGGAAAAGCATGCAACTGTAGTGTCCCAAGTTCTGCAGCTGTGGGGGTGGAAACTCAGTTTTTGCTGATGCAACTGTGGTGGATAGGCATGCTTTCCCAGTGGTGGCACACAGGACCACCTGCAGTGAGTTTGCTAGTGCAGGGGCACTGAAGCATTCTGAAGGGTCCTGGCACACTTAATCGAGGTGTCTTTGGTCAGGTATCCAGGATGGGTGAATTCAGAATTTCTACTGCCCAGGGGAGTGCATCCCTATTAGTCCAAGATCAGACCCAGCAAAGGCTCACTGTGGCTTCTCAAAGTGCCTTGTGGATAGATGGGCTTAGGGGGAATGAGCAACTCTGGTGGTGTGTTTGCCGGTGGCGTTGAGCTCTGAGGCACTCTGAGGGGCCCTGGCGCTGAAGTTGAGCAGCTGGGTGTGTGTGGGCAGTTATTCAGGCAGAGGGAATTCAGAATTTCTACTGGGGGGCAGTGCATCTGTGTCTGTACAAAATCACACCCAGCTGGGGCTGATAGTGACTCCCAAGAGAAGTCTATGGAGTGGTGTGCCTCGGAGACCTGCATGCTGGAGACGTTTGAATGTAATATTGGAGGTCTGCCGCTGGGGAGGGGGAAGGTTGCACTTACTCTACTCCTGTGGGAGTGGTGCACCTTTGGAGGTGGAGATCCCAGGGTCTGCGAGTCTGCGGGTGTGGCTGCAGGATTTTGGCTGGAGTGGTTGCTGGGTCTCGGGCAGTGTCCAAGGCCTCTCTGGGTGGTGGTGCTGATGAGATCCTAGAAGAGGCCACTCTCCCCTTTAAGATGGTGTGGGCTCTGTGCCTGTGTCCGGCAGACTGGGGAGTGTCCACAGCGGTGGTAGTCTCTCCCTGTCCCATAGAGCCTGGTCTGCCAGCCTCTGCTGCTCCTGCCTGATTTAACTGTCCCTCACTCACTCGCATACACACCACACACAGCCACACAATCCCCTGTCATCCCCTTACTCACTCACTTCCTATCCCTCACCTATGTCTGCCAGCCACCATCTTTTTCCCTCCTCCATGGTGTTTTCTTATCACAGCTATATCACTCTTTATTTCTTCTTGATGGTTACATAAGTTGTTGATTTTTTCATTCTTTTTGGTTTATGTACTTTATGATCCTTATTCTGAATTCTTTTTCTGACATATTACATTCCTCTGTTTCACTTATCTGATTCTTTGGGGATTACTACTTTTTTGTCCTTTGGGGGTTTCTTTGTCTCCCCAATTTTACTCTTATTGAAGGATCTAGGTGTCCAGTTTTGCGGGGGCTGCTCCTTGGGCAGAGAAGGCTCCTCGGGCAGCTGCTGCTCCTCCTCGGGCGGTTGTGACAGTGGCTGCTCCTTAGTCGGCAGTTGCTCCTCTGGTGGGCACTTCTCACAGCAGTGGTGGCTCCTCTGGCTGGTGGGGGTAGGCTGCTCCCGCAGCTGCTGCTCCTGGGACAGGGGCTGGCTGTTTGCAGAGGCTGCTGCTCTTTGGACTGGCGTGGGCTGCTCGTGAGACTGCTATTCCTTGGATGGAGGCAGGTTGCTCGCAGGTCTGCTGCTCCTCATATAGGGTGGGCTGCTTGCATGGTTGCTGTTCCTTGGACTGGGGGCAAGCCGCTTGCACAGCCCTTGCTCCTCAGATGGGGGAAGACAGCTTGCGCAACTGCTGTTCCACTGACAGGTGTGGGCTACATGCAGCTGCTGCTCCTCAGATGGGGCAAGCTTCATGAGGCTGCCACTCCTCTGACGTGGGCAGGCTGCTCTTGTGGCTGTTGTTCCTCAGGTGGGGACGGGCTGTGTGAGGCTGCCAATCCTTGAACATGGGCAGGCCGCTCGTGGGCCTACTGGTCCTTGGACTGGGGCAGGCCATATGAGGCTGACGCTTCTTGGACTGGAGTGGGCTGCTCCTGGTGCTACTGCTCCTTGGACAGGAGCAGGCTGCTTACATGGCTGCTGCCCATGTGGTCACTATACCCTGGGCAAAGCATTGGGCCGTCAAGAGGGGAGCGTGTTTTTGATCTCACAGGAGCCTGTGCCTGGGGTGGCTGGAGTCTCGGTGACTGTGGGAACACAGTCAAGGCAGCAGGTCCCTGGCGGGGGTGGCTGTAGAGTCCTGGGTATTATCTGAGGGCACCCTGGGTGGAGATGAGGCTGGGGTCCAGGTCACAGCAGCTCTCCTTTTCAAAGATGCACAGCCTCTGCAGGAATAGCCAGCCTTGCTGGGACTGTATGCAATGGTAGCAGAGGCTGCCTTATTAGGCAAGCCCAGTTAGCCTGCCCCCGAAGGTCCTGTGGGATCTAACTGTGCCTGCCTCACACACATACAAACACACACACACACACACACACACACACACACACACACACACACACACACTACATGTCCACACAGTCCTCTTCTGCTCCCTCACTCCCGCTTTCTCCCTCATTGCCACATTTTCCTTCCTCTGTAGTTGGGTCTGGAGTGTTATTGACCTGTTTGTGGATGGAATCTCCTCTCCAGGTGTTGGGGTTATGTGGCTTGCTCTCTACCACATTGTCAAATAGGATAAAATTCACCTCAACAAGACACAACACAAAGGGGACAAAACACGAATGTACTCATGACACTGATAACCCCAATATAAGTGACCACCAGGGAAAGGAGAATTATGGGAGAAAAAAGAGAGCACAAATGATATTGAAGAGAGAAAATATGGTATGAGAGAAAAGAAAAAGAAGAGAAAGGATATATATATATATATATATATATATATATATATATATATATATATTAGAGGCCCAGTGCACAGGCGTGGGGGGTCCCTCAGCCCCGCCGGCACCCTCTGCAATTCAAGACCTCTACACCTTTTTCTTATCTAGCTAACCTCTTCACATTTAAAAAAATTAACTGAAATACCACCTATTCTAGGAAATCCTCTTTGAACAAATCTCTTTACAATCTGTATTAAGTATTTTCATAGTATATCATTCTTCTTCTTTAACAGCAACTTAGAGTGGATGCAATGTGCTTCTCATTCTTGCATCTGAATTTTTTCTTCTTGCTCTTGTAATAGCAAAGCTTATCCAATTTACATTTGCCCTTCAAGTGCTTATATTTGGTTCGGTTTCTAGTTGGCTCCCTGCTTTTTTTTTAAGCAATAAATTTGGGTTGTGATATTAAGCCTCACTTGTAATCAAGCCTGTAGGTCTCCCTATCTGAATATTTATATAATATCTATCACTTTAGCATACCAGAGATTGTGTTTATTTATAGACAATAACAATAAATGTCACCTGATCATTTAATCTTCTAGTAATATTTTATAGCAAGATGTATTATTCTAGTAATTTAACTATTACAACACTGAGGCGTGCAGAAATAAATCACATGGAACAATAAAGAATGACTCAAATATCAAAGCATAGTACACTTAGGGCCTCCCTTGTCCTGTGCCTCAGATATCATAGCATATTACATAGTTCACATGGAACTCAGTTTCCTTTAAAATAGGCAGGGATCCCATACTCATGAAGCAGCTACTTCCACGCATATTTTTTTTATTTAATTCACAGCACATACTCTTTGTACTAATTGTTGGAAAATCATCCTAGCAATTGCCTCTGTTCCTCTCTGTATTGTTGCCCTACATTCTGATGTCATTACTGTGCTTTTATCACCCGCTCGTTCTAATAAGATTGTGAATTATTTAAGGGCAGAGATCATGACTTGAGCTTGTGTGTTCCTTGCCATGGTGCCTGGATAAATACTCAAATGCCATCCAGTCCAAATGACTGTGATGAGAGAGGCCCACTGTTGCTGGAGACCTCTGATTTTTATTTAAGGGGCCTCACTTGTTCTGCGCCTTTACAGAGGGGTGAGTAGTGGCTGAGGGAATTTGAGGAAACCCAGACAGAATTCTCCTCCTAAAAGATTTTGCTAAGCTGGCGCCTGGGACCACCGGGAATTTGTTCAATTAAAACCTGGACACACAGCAATAACAAAGGCACTGGTCTCCTACTGCTAATGCCTAGGGATCAAACCCCAGCCTGGAGGAACTCACCCCAGGCCGCTGGGTGGACCTGGGCTGGTGCTCCTAACTCTGGGGAGAGGGAGACTTCCTGTGGCTGCAGGCTAGAGGTCTGGACTCCGTGCCATCCACCCGAACAGGTCCATAGTGCAGGCTGGTCAGCAGAACGGCTTCTTCACCTGGGATCATGGGGAGCCCTGGCCTGGCCTGGCCTGTTTGCCCTGTGATCGATTGCGGGGAGGCCTGGCCTGTCCTGTTCGCCCCTTGATCGTGGGGAGGCTTGGCATGGCCTGTTCGCCCTGTGATGGGCACCGGGCTGGGGGGCGTGGACCCAGGCCACCGCTTGGCACCAGTGCATGTGCAAGCGGCCACGGGGCGAGAACATCTGCTTGGCGCCTGCGCCGTAGGCCAGTAGTGGCCGGGGGCATTCTGGGACCCTGGCTGCTCAGGGTCTATGCGTGGGTCTATAGGGTAGGAGCGGCCTGGGTCTGAAGGGTATTCCCAGGACCCAGGCTGCTCTGCGGCTATGTATGCAAATTAACCTGCCATCTTTGTTGGGTTAATTTGCATACTCTCCTGATTGGCTGGTGAGCATAGCGGAGGGATGGTCATTTTACATATTCCTCTCTTATTATATATATGGAAAAAAACACCAGAGAACAAACAAATAAACCAAAATATACAAACACCAAATACCCAGTAAAGAGGGTGGGGGCAGAATCTTATATACAGTAAGTAAGGTTAAGGAATTGGATGAATATGAGGACGTCCTCAGTTCAGTATAGAGGAAGTAGAAAGATGATGAGTGGATAAGAAGAAAAAGAAGAAAAAAAATAATAAAATGAAAAAAATCAACTAAAATATAGGATAAAATAAAAAAAAATTAAAATGATGACAAAATAATGTGAATAGAAATAGAAAATAAAGAGACAAATGAGCTCTTACTGGTTTGGCTCAGTGGATAGAGCATCAGCCTGTGAACTGAAAGGTCCTAGGTTCTATTCCAGTCAAGGGCATGTACCTTGGTTGTGGGCACATCCCCAGTGGGGGATGTGCAAGAGGCAGATGATTGATATTTCTCTCTCATCGATGTTTCTAACTATTCTCTCACTTCGTCTCTGTAAAAACTCAATAAAAATATATATTTTTAAAGAAAGAGACAAAAGAAAAAGTGAAAATAAAGAAAAAAAATAATAATAAAATAAAATAAGATAAAAATGAAAAAGTGAAGTGTTGTTCCTTTGGCTTGTTTAAGATCCCACTCTTCTGTAGTGTCTGATGCTTCTCAGTTTCCTGTTGCAAGGACTGACGGCCTCTCTTTTTTTAAAATATATTTTTGTTGATTTTGTACAGAGAGGAAGAGAGAGGAATAGAGAGTTAGAAACATTGATGAGAGAGAAACATCGATCAGCCGCCTCCTGCACACTCCCCACTGGGGATGTGCCCGAAACCAAGGTACCTGCCCTTGACTGGAATTGAACTCGGGACCCTTGAGTCCGCAGGCTGATGCTCTATCCACTGAGCCAAACCAGTCAGGGCATGAAGGCCTCTCTTTAGGCCAGTCCCTAAAGAGCTCTCAGGAACCATTCAGATGTTTGTTTGTTTTTTTTGTGCCACTCAGGGTGTAGTCTGGGTGTGGTTGTATTGGTTGCCTGGTGACTGCAGGGAGGGGCTATCTCTTCAGGAGAAAATGGCTGCCTAGGTCCAGAACATCAGGTATGACTCAGCGCCTGACTGGCAGTCACCTCTCCCCAACTCTCTCCTCTCCCCAGACTCTACAAGTCCGTACCTCCACCTGCACCTCAACCATGGGTGAGTGTATTTGAATGGTCCTATGAACTAGGTTCAGTGAACAAAAGCAAAGACCAAATCGAGGGGAAAGAGCTGCACCACTTCAAGCCCCTCTCCCCCTGGCACGGCATGGCCTGGGCAGCCGTCCAGGGTGCCCCCTCTGGGTACAGTCTCTCGTGGCTCTGGACCCAGATTTAGAATCCCCTGCCACTAGCAGTCCTGCAGACCTTCTTTCCACAGTCCAACACTATGCCTATCCCAAGGTATGCAGCCTCGGTGCCGTGCGATTTCCCTCTGACCCTCTGGGCTTGGAGGTGTCACCGTTCTCTCCTGCCCAGATCCCTGATTTTACCAATCTCCAGGTGTCCTCTGCCCTTCCTGGCTGTGAATTGTCTCACCAGCTGTGTCTACTTTGCCAATTCTGGGTGGATTTTATTCATTTTAGTTGCTTCTTCTATGTGCTCTGGGATGAGGCTTGGGACAAGTCCGTCTATTCCACCACCATTTTATCTCTCCTCATATGTCTTATTTGTATGTCCTCTTTGGAGAAGTTGAATGACACAATTTAGCATTGGGGTTGGTATATATCAAATAGGGGAATTGTTACCCATCCAGGGAAATCTAAAGTTCTTATTAGGTTGGGTTCTATTTGAGAACATCCTTGGAAGATTTTTGTAACACCAAAATCCACTTTTCTAGTCTCAGTTGCCTTGGAGTAGATGTAGATCAGAGAGATGTTCCAAAGGGACAAATCTTTTCCAACCCTTCCAGACATAAACTATGGTTTCTTTGTTACTTAACCATACTACTAATTTTATACCATGACAAAAGGAATTCATTGAGGTCACTTCATGTAGTGAGACAATCCTGTAGTTATAAATAAGCATACGAGAATGTCTAGAGAGGCACCGCAACCAGTGGTCAACAAAGGTAAAAAGGCTATTTCTTTTTCTCTTGAGGGCCACATTAACAGCAGATATTCATAACAGAGGCCATTGTATGAATTGGCTGAAATTATATTTTTATTCTCCTAATTCCCACCATCATAGTGAAAATGGTCTGTTACATAATCTGCCCTTCTGCGAAATACTTAGTGCTTATATTTTCCAAGAAGTAAGATCATGTGACTTAATTTATTATATACCCTAGACATAAATTCAGTGATTAATGTCAGTTGAATTGTGCCTTCATCATATTCTGAAGATAGGCTCTTAATACATGATACTATATATTCGTGTATAATTTATTTTATTATGTTTATCACTTGGGCACTCACTATATTAATCCTTTTTTAAAAAAATCTTTATTGTTGAAAGTAATACACAGGTTCTCCTTTTTCCCCCATAAACCTCTTCAAGCCTGCTCCCATTCTTCCCACTGACCCAGACCCTCACCACCCCATTGTCTATGCATACAAGTTCATTGGTTGGTCTCTTCCCACCCACCCTTCCCTCTGAGGTATGTTCATGATCTATGACTCGGTCTACTTTTGTTCATCAGTTTATTTGGTTCATTAGATTCCACATATTAGTGAGAACACGTGATACTTATCTTTCTCTGACTGGCTTATTTTGCTCAGCATAATACTCTTTGGGTCCATCCATGCTGTTGCAAATGGTGAGCGTTCTTTCTTTTTTATTACCGCGTTGTATTCCATTGTGTAAATGTACCATATTTTCTTTTTTTGCTGATGGGCACTTAGGCTGTTTCCAAGTCTTAGCTACAGTATATTGTGCTGCTATGAATATAGGGGTGCCTATATTATTACCGACTAGTGTTTCAGGTTTCTTAGAATATATTCCTTGAAGTGGGATGACTGGGTCAAATGGCAGTTCCATTTTTAATTTTTTGAGAAAACTCCATACTGCCCCAGTCTGCATTGCCACAAGCAATGTACTAGGGTTCCCTTTTCTCCACAACTTCACCAACACTTGTTGTTGGTTGATCTGTTGATGATAGCCATTCTGACAGGTGTGGGGTGATATCTGATTGTCATTTTGATTTGTATCTCTTGGATGATTAGTGACTTTCAGCATTTTTTCATGTCTCTTGGCTTTCTGTATGTCCACTTAGGAGAAGTGTCTATTTAGGTCCTTTGCGAATTTTTTTTAATTGGATTGTTTGTCTTCCTTTTGTTAAGTTGTATGAGTTCCCTATATATTTTGGAGATTAACCTCTTCTCAGATGTATCATTGGCAAATATGTTCTCCCATGTAATAGCCTCTCTTTTTTAGTTTGTTGATGGTTTCTTCTGCAGTGCAGAAGCTTCTTATTTTAATGTAGTCTCATATGTTTATTTTCTGCTTAGTTTTTATTGTCCTAGGAGATGTATTAGAAAACATATTGTTATGAAAGATGTCTGAGACTTTGATGCCTCTGATTTCTTCTAGGACTTTTATGGTTTCACATCTTACATGTAAGTCTTTTATCTGTTTTGAGTTTATTCTTGTGTATGGTGTAAGTTGGTGGTCTAATTTCATTTTTTTTGCATGTACTTGTCCAATTTTCCCTACACCATTTATTGAAGAGACTGACTCAGCTCCAATGAACACTCTTGCCTACTTTGTAAAACATTAATTGAGCATCGTGGCTTGGGTCAATTTCTGGGTTCTCTGTTCTGTCCAATTGCCTATTTTTGTGCCAGTAACAGGCTGTTTTGAGTATAGTGCCTTGTAGCATAACTTGATATCTAGTATTGAGATTCCTCCAATTTTGTTCTTCTCAATATATTAATTAAAAAGTTTTCTGACTCTGAAAGCTTTGCAATTATCTTTACTTAGTTTATCGTATAGTAAACAATTTTAGAATTTTAGTTTAGTTTTTTTTTCTGAACAGGTGATCTTTTGGTTCATGGGTTGATGCTCAACCACTGAGCAATAGCAGCAGCTGAGTAAGATTTTTCTTCTTTTTATAATTAAAAAAAACCACAATTTTAAATAAAATAATATTACATGCAATAAACATTAATATTTAAAGAAAATATTTTAAATATAATAATATTACCAAAACTGTACTAACATAATATATCACAAAAGATGTAGGAAATATTGAAAATATGCAAATAACAGGATTACTTCTATTGTATTGCAATTTTTTTTCCTCTGGCTCTATTTTTGTTCATCAGTTAATGTTGTTCATTATATTCCACAAATGAGTAAGATCATGTGATATTTATCTTTATCCAGCTGGCTTATTTGGCCTAGCATAGTGCTCTCCAGGTCCATCCACGCTGTTGCAAATAATAAAAATCCCTTCTTTTTTACAGCAGTGTAGTATTCTATTGTGTAGATGTACCACTGTTTTTTAATCCCCTCATCTGCTGATGGGCACTTAGGCTGTTTCCAAATCTTAGCTATTGTAAATTGTGCTGCTAAGAGCATAGAGGAACATATGTCCTTTCTGATTGATGTTTCTAGTTTCTTGGGATATATTCCTAGAAATCAGATTACTGGGTCAAACTGGGTCATTTTTAATTCTTTAAGGAAAATTTATTCCATTTTCCACAGTGGCTCCACCAGTTTGCTTTCCCACCAGCAGTGCAAGAGGATTCCTTTTTCTGTGCATCCTCACCAGCACTTGTCGTTTGTTGATTTGTTGATGATAGCCATTCTGACAGGTGTGAGATGGTAGCTCATTGTTTTTGTTTGTTTGTTTTGTTTGCTTTTCTTTATTCAATAAGGTATCATATGTGTGTCCCTATCTCCCCATTGCTCCCCCCGCCCCACCCCCACTCATGCACTTCTAGGAATATATCCCAAGAAACTAGAAACACCAATCAGAAAGGATATATGCACCTCATTGTTGTTTTCATTTGCATCTCTCAGATGATTAGTGACTTTGAGCATGTTTTCATCTTGTTTATTTCTTCCACTGTCTGTTTTTTCAACATCCTGTAGTTTTCCCAGTACAGTCTTTTACCTCCATACTTAAGTTTATTTCTAGGTATCTTTTTTTTTTTTTTTGCAATGGTAAATGATATTTTTTTAGTTTCTCTGTCTGTGAGTTCACTATTGGTGTATAAAAAAGCCATAGATTTCTGAGTGTTAATTTTGTATCTTGCTACATTGCCACATTCATTTATTAAGTATAGCAGTTTTTGATGGAGTCTTTAGTGTTTTCTCTATACAATATCATGACAGTTTTACTTCTTCTTTTCAAGTTTGGATGCCTTTTATTTCTTCTTCTTGTCTGATCATTATGGCCAGTAATTCCAGTACTATGTCAAACATGAGTGGTGAAAGTGGGCAACCCGATTTTGTTCCTGTTCTTAGGGGAAATGTTTTTAGTTTTTTGCTCATTGAGTATGATGTTAGATATAAGTTTATAATATACTAGTGGCCCGGTGCACAAAAATTTGTGCACTCGGGGAGGTCCCTCAGCCCGGCCTGTGCCCTCTCGATGTCTGGGACCCCTCGGGGGATGTCCACCTTCTGGCCAGCACAAACGGGGACATAACATCACATACCCCTGCACCAGAAGACCCAGAGTCAAGTCCCCACCCACTTGTGTGTGCCCCCTGGACACAGAATTCAGCCTCATGGAGGGGCTGACAAGCCCGGACACTGCAGTGGCGGCGGCAGAGCAGTGAGGCTGCATTGGTCTGCCGGGGTGGGCGGGTCATGCCTTCCTGCTCACCCCCAGGGCCCCGGCCAGGTCCAGAGGCCCAGACACTGCTGTGATCGGCCCACTGGAGTGGGTGAGTCATGCCTCGCTGCTCTTCCCTGTGGCACCCGGCCGGGTCCACAGGCCCGGACACTGCCGCGAATGGCCGACCAGAGTAATGACAGGCCTTGACACTTCAGCTGCAGGGCTGAGGGGACTGGGCACCGCCATCTTTGTGATGGAGTGACGGAGTGACGAAGTGACGGTTAATTTCCATACTACTCTTTTATTAGATAGGATAGCCTTTATCATTTTGAGATATGCTCCTTCTATTCCCACTTTGCTGACAGTATTTATAAAAAAAAACTAGTGGCCCGGAGCACAAAATTCATGCACATTAAAAAGGAATTAATTAGAGGAAATATTTTAATATTGCTATTTGCCCTTTCTTTATAATAGAAGTGTCAGGGATGAAGGAAAATTAGTAAAATGTATATGAAAATAATATATAAATTTATTAATAAATAAACAATCACAACATGATATAGCAACAACAAAGACGTGATATAAAAACAACAAAAACATGATGTAAAAACAACACTGATACAATGACTGATAAATTGATTAAACTTATTCTACTATTTCCCTGTATACCACATTAAGAGTGAAAACCCTTTCAGAGTGCTTGACTAATTTCCCTTGTGATGAAGTATTTACAACTTTAACTTAACATCACATGCTTTTCGAACTCGAGAGAAAGCAACATATAATTGGTCATGTCTGAAATCAGGTTCAGGTAGGAATATTCCTACTCTATCTAGAGTTTGTCCTTGTGATTTATTAATAGTCATCATAAATGCTGGCCTCACAGGAAACTGTCTTCAAATTAATTTAAATGGCAGACCAGTGTCAGATGGGGACAGATCAATTCTTGGAATCAGAACAACCTCTCCTTCTGCAGATCCTGTTAATACTTCAGCTTTGATAATGATATATAGCAATCTTTTGATAATAAATATAGTACCATTACAAAGACCCCACTTACTATTAAGATTTCTCAGTAGCATGATGATTGCACCCATTTTCAATTTTAATTTATGACATGGCATTCCCAAAGGAATAATACTATTAAGAAATTCAATGGGAAAATTTTCCTTTTCAGCATTATCTGTTGAATTAATGGAATCATCACTTAAATATGTGCGAAAATCTCCATCGAGTATATCCAAAATTTCTTCATTTAATTTTTGAACATGCTCATTTTTTGGACTAAGAATCAACACATTTAGATATATTTTCCAATATTATCTATAGATATACTATTTCCAAAGGTAGCTTCAATAATAGATCTGTTACAAATCACTTCACAGGGGATTTCAATAATATCCATTCCTAAATGAAAACTGCTATCAAGTTTGCCATCTCCAAGTTCTACTAACCATTCACTATAAGCAGATCTCATATTTGTTGTTAGAGACAACTTTCTGAAACATCCCCAAACACTACAGTACTTTAAACTCATTTGTACTATGGCTGATCACATAGCATGCGGCACAATACTGAGACATTGTCGAAAATCCCCTTTGAGAAGGGGAACTTTCCCACCAAATGGAATATTCAAATTCATAATTTATCTTAGTAATCTGTCTATGGCATTTATAGCATGATTGGATGCCATGGTGCCTTCATCAATAATGAGAAGTTTGGCCTTTTTAATGGTTTTAGCAACTTCACTCTTTATATCAAGTCTAGAAATTGAAGTTTCATTTAATGGAATTGGTCATTTATATTGGGAATGAAAGGTTCTTCTACCAAGAAGTAAATTTGCAGCAATTCCTGTAGACACTGTGGGTAAAACAGAACCACCATGACCTCTAATCTAATGTATTAAAACTCTATAAAGATATGTTTCTCCACTACCACCTGGACCATCCAAGAAAATGCATTTGGAATGTACAGTTTGATCATCGATGGCTGAAGTTATTCCTTCTACAATGCCAAAGTCTTGTGTCATCCCCAGGATTAATCCCTTCTATGGCTGCCTTTCCCAGACCACAGGCCTCCTGGCCAGGGCTCTGCCCTCTGCTCAGCCTCACCTCCCTGCTCATCCAAGATGGACTCCACCCCCACTAACCCCCTGATGGTCCCTTAGCCTAAGTCATTCTCACTCACCCTCTCACAATCCAGGACTTGAACCAGACCCCCGGTGCAGGCGTGCGGAGAGATGTCCACCGCGGCCCTGCCCTTGCTGCAGACCCTCTGATCTTTGGTCATCTGGCCCAGTGGTCGGCAAACCGCAGCTCAGGAGCCACATGCGGCTCTTTGGCCCCTTGAGTGTGGCTCTCCACAAAATACCACGTGCAGGCGCGCACATATAGTGCAATTGAAACTTCATGGCCCATGAGCAGAAGTCAGTTTTAGGCCTGGGCGAGTCTATTTTGAAGAAGTGATGTTAGAAGAAGTGGGAGGTGTCGGTCGGTCGGGCAACGGGAGACGCAGCACAGGCGGGACTTGGAATATGCAGTGCAGGGGAAGTGTGCGCGATTCATGCACAAGTTGAGTGAGCCAGTCAGTCAGCAGTCTCATTGTGCAATGGTTAGTGCTAGTCGAGTCCGCAAATCATGCGCGGGTGACAAAAGTACCTACTCGAAGCATAAAGTTACCTGTATTTTTCCAACCAGCTGCAAATCCTACAGGCATTTTTGTCATCAATTTAAGAATTGTAATTATTTTGTGTTGGTGGCTTTATTATTATAAAATGAAACATTTTTTTTAGATGCCCTGTTTGACATGGCTACAAAAAAGAAGCAAAGAAAAACGGAAGATGAAAACAATGAATTTAAAGTTGAATGGACTGAGACTTTCGCGTTTATTCAAAACTTAAATGGCCTTCTGACCTGTCTTATTTGTCAGGAAAAATTGGCGCATAACAAGAAATCAAATTTGGAGAGACACTTTACAACTAAACACTTGTCATTTAGTACTAAATATCCTGTCGGTGATGCAAGGAAGAAATCAGTTGAGGAACTTCAGAAGAGTCAAGAAAAATCAAGTTCTATATTTAATTACTGGATGTAATCTTCCAACAATGTTAACATTGCAAGTTTTGTGGTTAGTCAAGAGATTGCTAAGAGAGGAAAACCATATACAGATGGCGAATACATAAAAAGTTGTTTTATAAATGCATCCAAAGAGCTATTTTGGGATTTTAAGAACAAAGCAGATATTCTAAAAAAAATTAAAGAGTTACCATTGTCTGCTAAAACAGTGAAAGATAGAACAGTCAAAATGTCTTCAAATATAACCAACCAGCAAGTCAAAGATCTTAAATTGGTTTCAGCTTTATCAATAGCAGTTGACGAGTCTTGTGACATAAATGATAGCACACAAATATCACTTTTTGTACGATTTATTTCATCTACAGGTCCTAAAGAAGAACTTTTAAGATTATTGTCACTCAAAGGTCAAACACGTGGAAAGGATATAGCAAATGCTGTAATTGAGTGCATTGAAAAACATCATATTCCACTAGGTTAAAATTGTCTCAATTTCAACAGACTGGTCAAAAAGTATGACCGGTGTAAGAAAGAGGTTTGTTGCTATTTTGAAAGAAAAAAATTAATCACGAGATACTTACCATTGCATCATTCATCAAGAAGCGATTTTGCACAGACATTTCCAGAAGAAATTTGCAAAGTTATGGAATTGGTAATTAAGATTATCAACTCCATTATAGCTAAAGCTCTTAATCATCACCAATTTAAAGAATTTTTAGTTGAAATGGAGAGTGAGTATGCAGATATTCTGCTGCATAACAAGGTACGTCGGTTATCAAGGGGAAATGTTTTGAAACGTTTTGCTTCCTTATTAACAGAAATTAAAGCATTTCTCCTTGAGAAGGGTGTTCACTATCCAGAACTAACGAATGATCAGTGGATCCAAAAAATTTATTTCATGGTAGACGTTATGTCTCATCTAAATCAGCTTAATCGTAAACTACAGGGGAAAGGGAACACAGTTTTTTTGATGTTAGAAGAAATTATTTCATTCAAAAACAAATTATCTCTTTTTGCTCAAGATTTTGAAAGAGAAACTTTGATTCACTTTCCAAGCCTGTTGAAACATCACTAAGAAAATAATTCTGATATTGACATTTGCTATTTCAAAACAACACTTTTAAATACTAGGGAAGCTTTTCTCAACAGGTTTCAGGAATTCAGAAACAGCAAAGCAACGTTAGCCTTTGTTAAAAAACCTCTCAAAGCTACTGTAACAGAATTAAATTTTTCTCCCTTTAATATTGACATTGGCAACTTTGAAATGCAATTGCAGGATTTGAAAAACAAAGAACTGGGGAGCTAGAAATTTGAACGTCTTTGTGCTGATATAGAAATATTGGCCAAAAACAAATGTGAACTTAGTTCACAGCACAAATCGTCTGCTTTGAAAGACCTGGAGAAGGAAGATATGTTGATTTTTAACACCTGGAATGGTATTCCTGACTCATAATCAACTGAAAAAAATAGCGTTTGCTGTTCTTTTCTTATTCGGGTCTACATATTTATGCTAACAATCATTTTCAAGCATGAACCTTATCAAGAGTAAATTGAGAAGTCGTCTTATTGATGAGAACCTGGAATCGTGCCTAAAATTAAAAACAACAACATACTAACCTGACTTACCCAAACTTTCCAATGAGATGCAAGGCCATTGTTCACATTAGTGTTTCTCAGTCATTGTCATGATTTAATTTTATGGGTATTGTAAGATAAATTGTAAGGAATTTAATTTTATCAATAAATAATATCGTTATTAAGTATGATATCAAGTTTTATTCAACATACCTATAGTTTAACTAAGACTTAAAACTTTAAGTAAAGTTTATTAAGTTAATTTTAAGGAACGTTGTGGAGTGAAAGAAGATGTAGTGTCAAGGATTGAGAAAGGTATGTTGAGACTGTTTGGACATATAGAGAGGATGAATGAAAGGAGATAAACGAAACAAGTATATAAGACGAGTGTGGATGGGAGAGTTTGAAGGGGTTGACCTCAGTGAATGTACCTCAATCAGACTGAGGACTTTTGTAGCAAAGGCCAGCTTAGGAGTACCCTAATTAAGCTAATAACAATGTACCTACCTATATAGTTTAAGTTTAAAAAATTTGGCTCTCAAAAAAAATTTCAATCGTTGTACTGTTGATATTTGGCTCTGTTGACTAATGAGTTTGCCGACCACTGGTCTGGCTAGTAGTGATGGCCGTAGGCTATTATTAGTATAGACTAGAGGCCCAGTGCTGGGGTCCAATCCCAGCAGGTCCAGGGGTCCCCAAAGGTGTGGACGGAGTCGGCGAAGAAGGAATGACAGGAAGACAGCCTTCAGTTGATCAGCAGCCTAGTCAGGACCTCTAACCAGGATCTCCAGCCAAAGTTCTGGTCGGAACTCTGGTTAGGAACTGATGAGGTTCTGATGTTTATTGTCTTGTTACATCCATATTTATACCAGCTGATTTTAATCCTGTCAATTTCTATTACAAAGGTTAGGGCGTTTCTTATCTCCATTCCAGGGAGTAAAGATTATGTAGCTTAACTACCCGCCTGGCACTTAATTAAGGGGTTGTATCCCCTCCCTAACCTCAGGGAAAGATCCCCACCTGGGGAAACAACCTTTCTCAGAGAGGTGACCTTGGTTAAAACACATGGCGCTAAAGAGAGCAAACATATTAAGAACAATATGCTATATATGCCAGGTCCCTTGAAACATATGCTGTGCAGATGTTTCTTTCCTGCAGCGACTGTGTCAAGCAGCAAGGATGGACCGGCTCCCGGCAAATTCCCCCTTTTTTATTTTTTAAATGATAGCGCATGCAAATCAGTGGCCACCTCTCAGATTGGGCTGTTTAAGACTTGGAAGAAGACTGGCAAGCAATGACAACAAGCATAGCTATAAACATAGTGGATGAAGCGCACAAGGAGCCCCGTTCCTTAGGAGGTTGCCGGCCTCTTCAGTCAAGAGATTTCAGCTGTCCTCAAGTTGTTGGTTTGATTGTCTTTGTTGGTCTGGCTAGCGGGTGGCATCACTGGCGACGGGCTTCCCGACGTGTCAGCGAGTTGAAGGGCTGCATCAAAGGGTCCATCAGGGCCGTGCTTGATGGTGGCGTCAGCGTCCAAGGAGGAGCAAGCTGTGTTCTCTGGGTCAGCTGTTATGGAGGATGGAGGGTAGTAGAGAGAAAAAGAAAAGAAAGCAAAAGAACTACAAGGCATGGAAGCGTTCAGAAAAAAGAGGAAGAAGAAAGGGAAGAAGGCAGCATCCTGCTCCAGCCCTTTCTTTCAGCTGCCCCTTTCCCTGTGGTCCAAGGTAGAAATGGGAAACAAGTCCTGTTGCAGTGAAAGGGAAGCTGCTGTCAGCCAGGTCTCTTATCTAGGTACTGATCTCAGCTGGACCAAGTCTCTTTCTGTTCCCGATCTGAGCTGGGCCGAGTCTCTATTCGTTATCTGGGTCCCTATCTGGGCTGGACATGGGAAGCGAGAAGCAGCCATGGGGGAAGGAGACCTTCCTCAGAAGGGGCGAGTGTTCAAGCCCCTGCACCATTGGGGGGGTGAGGATCTGTGCCCCACCTCTGTTGAACCCCAAGTTCTCTCCTACTGGCCCCTCTGTGACTGTGCCTGTCTTAGGTTGTTCCTCCCTGAGGAATCTTACCCGTCTTTGACTAACCAGCCAAGCTCCGGGGCCAAGCAGGGTAATGTGAGGTTCAGTTCTGTCTCCTTGGTAGTCTATGTCCCTCTGGCCTCCATGCCCAGCAACTGCCTTTGGATCCCCTCGCCTGCTTGCGGGGTCCTGGCATTGATCACATATCTTGGGGAACCCAGGTTTCTTCTCCAGAGAGAACCCAGCTCACTCCATTGGGCGAGAGACATATCCATGGTACCAGTCACCGTGACCTCAGCATTAACAGAGAACTCAGGCAATAGCTGTGGGCAATTGGATTGTGAGAAGAGGGTCCCTCTTGACACAAGGGCAAGAGGGACCAATATAGGACAAAGGAGAGTCCCGGGACAGGGCTTTCTCAGCCCAGGATGTCAGGCTCTTGGCACAAGACAACTCCATGTATGGGGCATATACCAAACACCCATAGTCACGGCATAAAAGGGAGGTGCCCTTCCTGGAACAGTAGGGTAGGGAGATTCTAGAAAAGGCTGTGTTCAGGAGAGAAGGAGAAAGGCCAAAGAACCAGCAAACAAGTAGTTAGGTTTTAAAAAAGGAAAAAGGAAAGGAGATGTGGGGCAAAGCTGGAACATAAGGACAGACAAAAAGGGGGCACATGTGATCCTTCCAATGGACAGGTGGTTCCAGCTCAGGGCTGCACATCTACTATAGACGGGCACTGGTCAGGTGTGCTAGGTTGAGGCAGAGATGGAGGGCGGTGAGACATAAGGTCGGACTAGACGGTCTGGAATCCACACAGGTGAGCCTGCGTCCTGTGGAAATATACAAGCATATCCTCTCCCCCGGGTTAAAAGTACATCAGGTCCCTTCCAGGCTCATATAAGCAAGTCTCTCCATTTGACGAGGACTTTAGGTTTAGTTAGATCAGGGTTCCAATGCCTGTACATCGGGGAATTTCCCTCAGAATCTACATTTAATATATTAATTACAAATAAAGTATGTTGTAGAACATGATGAGGAGAGGAATATTTAAACTCATTTTCTTGTAATTTTTTAATTTGTGTTTTTAAAGTTTGGTGAGCCCTTTCTACTATTGCTTGGCCTTGAGGATTGTAAGGTATTCCTGTAGTATGTGCGATGCCAAATGTAGAGCATAAGTTTTTAAAAGCTCTAGAGGTATAGGCAGGCCCATTGTCTGTTTTAAGTGCCCTTGGTATTCCTAGGTAGGAAAAACATTGGAATAAATGTTGACTTACATCTTTAAAGGCTTCTCCTATACGTGCAGAAGCAAGGATAACATGAGAAAAGGTATCAATACAAACATGCACATAGCAAAGTTTGCCAAAAGATGGGACATGAGTAATATCCATCTGCCATAAATCACAGGGTCTAAGTCCTCTTGGATTAACTCCAGTAGCAGGGCTAGGAAAATGAGTAGAACAATGGCCGCAGTCACGCACAATACTTCGAGCAGCTTCTCTAGATATGCGATAATATAGACGGAGAGCAGAAGCATTTTGATGATGAATGGCATGAGACCGCCGGGCTTCTTCTAGAGCTGTACAAACTATTGGGCGAGTTAGTAGATCCGCCTGATAATTTCCTTCGCTTAAGGGTCCTGGTAGACAGGAATGAGCTCTAATATGTCCAATATAGAAAGCCTTTTCTCGTTTATGAATGTAAGTTTGTAGCTGAGTTAACAAAGAGAAAATGGCTGTTCTTCCTTGTGGGAGAGAGGCGGTCTCAATATGAGGAAATAATTTAACTATATATTGAGAGTCAGTGTACAAGTTAAAGGGAACCTGTTGCAATTGTTCAAAGGCATAAATGACTGCCAAAAGCTCTGTTCTCTGGGCTGACGTCTCTAGGGTTTGTTGAACATGGGTTATTGAGTCAATGATTGTTACTGCCTTACCATTAGAGGAGCCATCTGTGAATACTAAGGAGGCAGGAGGTGATAATGGCTCTTTTGAACATTTAATAGGAAATATAAATGGATGTAGGGAGAGAAATTGCAATATAGGTGATCTTGGCAAATGATGTAAAATTTGTCCTGGGAAGTTACCTATAGCTATTTGCCACTCTTCTTCAAATTGTAATAGTGTGTCTAATTGTTCTCTTTTATAAGGTATTATTATCTCAGTAACTTCTCTTCCAAAGAGTTCGATACTGCGTCGTCTACCTTTGATAATGAGAGTGGCCACTAGGGAAGGATAGGATGGTACAATCTTCCTAGGAGTGACAGGTAAATGTATCCATTCTAATGGTCCTTCCTGCCATAAACATCCTGTAGGAGTATATTTAGTGGCTAGAATAATTAAGGTCCAAGATTTGGAATAATCTAGATACTGTAGTTGCTGTTTATTGATGGCCTGTTCTATTTTTGCTATAGTCTTTTCTCCTTCTACAGTTAATTGTCGGGGAGACTTAGGGTTAGAATCTCCCTTTAAAATGTCAAATAGAGGTTTTAAGTCAAGAGTGGTTATTTTTAGATATGGCCTGACCCAGTTGATATCACCTAATAGTTTCTGATAATCATTTAATGTGTTTAAATGATCTTTTCTTAATTGTAAAGGCTGATGGGTGATAGTAGAGGTATGTAATATTCTGCCTAAGTAGGAAAAAGAAGGTTCAGTCTGAATCTTTTCTGGGGCTATTTTTAGACCATAATTTTCTAAAGCAAGGACGGTCTGAGTAAGAATTTCCTGTAAAGTAGCCCGATCTTTATGAGCTAGTAAAATATCATCCATATAATGAATAAGATATAGATCTGAAAATTTCTTTCTAATAACTTGAAATGCCTGATCTACAAACTTTTGACATAATGTAGGACTATTTTTCATCCCTTGTGGGAGAACCTTCCATTGATATCTCTGATAAGGCTGTTTAAAGTTTTCTGATGGTAGGCTGAATGCAAATCTTTGACAATCAGCCGGGTGAAGAGGTATAGTGAAAAAACAATCCTGTAAGTCAATAACAACAACACAATACTCCTGTGGAATTGCCACAGGGGAGGGCAATCCAGGTTGTAAGGAGCCCATATCTTCCATAGTGTCATTTATGGCTCTTAGATCTTGCAAAAGTCTCCACTTGCCTGATTTCTTTCTTATTACAAATATGGGTGTGTTCCAGGGACTATTTGATGGCTCTATATGTCCCTCTGCTAATTGCTGATCAATTAATTGTCGGGCTGCTGTTATTTTCTCAGATGTTAAGGGCCATTGCTCGACCCATACTGGTTGTGATGATTTCCAGACTATGGGATCAGCAGTCCTATGGGCAATGGCTCCAATTATAAATCCTGTCGAGGAGTGTGAGGTATTACTTTCTTTTCCCAATCCCTTTTCTGGATTAAATCCCATGTCTAGCATCTGTGATGTTACTCTATCACTGGGGCTATATAATAGAACTCCCATTTGAGACAGGATATCTCTTCCCCATAATGTAAAGGGGATAGTCGTAATTACACAGGGACAGAATGTTCCTGAATGTTGATCTTCATCAGCCCAAGTTAAAATCTGAGAACTCTTTTTTACATTAGAAGCCTTGCCTAGTCCTACTAGGGAAGTGGAGGTGGTGTGTGTGGGCCACGAAGAGGGCCAATCCTTCCCTGCTATGCAGGAAACATCTGCTCCTGTATCCAATATACCTTCAATTGGTTTTCCCTGAGTTTGTAAAATTTTTGTAGGTCTAGTAGCATGGATCTCTTGTATCCAAAATGCTGCATCACTAGATCCAAAGCCTCCGGCCCCTCTGGCTTCCTGGGTAACAGCTGTCCCTATTTTATGTATTGGTAACAGGAGTAATTGGGCAATTCTCTGGTTGGGCTGAATCTGTATAGTTGTGGTGGGTGGGGAAAGTAAAATCTGTATTTCTCCTGTGTAATCTGCATCAACAACTCCTGGGATGACTAAGATCCCCTGTAACGAGGTGGAGCTCCGCCCTAATATTAATCCTACAGTTCCCTCAGGCAGCGGCCCAGACACTCCTGTAGGAATGGCTGCTACTGGCGAGTCTGGGGTTAGTATTGCGTGGGTGGTTGAATGGAGGTCCAATCCTGCACTGCCTGGGGTTGCTCTGAAGAGGTCACTGACGGATTGAAATTTGCAGCAGAGGGGTTGAGGGTCGATGCCCCTATTATTGCAGGGGCATGGGGCCGGCCCCTTCTCAAGTTTCCCAATTGAGGTGATGGGATATAACCTCCTTGGGAGCGATTTGTAGAATTTAAAGGCCGACCATTTTTATGGTATTTCGATCTACATTCCTTTGCCCAATGGAATCCTTTCTGACATCGGGGACAAACGGTTTTTGGAGGATTAATATTATTCCCTGATGTATTTCCAGGCTGTCGAGGAGCTTGCCATCTGGCTTGAGTATTATTATTTCTATTTGGGCATTCTCTGCTAAAGTGCCCAGATAAGCCACAAGAGTAGCAGTTCATATTTCTTTTATTACCTGTATTATTGCTGGCTTGTCCTATGCCCTGTACATATTGAGGGTATGTCTCCCCTTTGAGAGCTGCAGCTATAGCTACACCCTGTATAAATGCTGGACTTACATCAGCACACTGTTTTATAAAATCATTTATAGTTCCTGTTCTGCGAATCGGCCTTAATAAAGCCTGACAGGTATTATTAGCATTTTCAAAAGCCAGTTGTTTGATTAGGATATCGGCAGCCTCTTCATTATTGATTACTCTCTTGACTGCCTGTATGAGGCGAGAATGGAAATCCTGATATGGTTCCTCAAACTTCTGTTTAATCTCTGTAAGGGAGGTTGTTTTTCCTGCTGTATAAGGTAGGGATTTCCAGGCACTTACTGCACAAGTGTTTACTTTAATAAGTGCCTCTTTGGGCATATACATTTGCTCCTGAGCCGTGTTAAAATCACCTTCTCCTAATATCATGTCTAGGGTTACTCCTCCTCTGGATTTTTTGCTAGTGGCTACAGCTTTCTTAGCAAGATCGTCATATTCAGTTTTCCATAATAAGTAATTGCCTCCTGAGAGACAGGATTTACAAACCTGTGACCAATCATAAGGAGTCATCCATTTATTGGCTAGGGTTTCTACCAAGGTTAGTGTGTAAGGAGCTAGAGGTCCATATTCAAAGCAGGCCAATTTTAATTCTTTAAGTATTTTGTAAGGTATAGCCTCCCAGTTGGGGCTTTCGTCCTCATCAAACTCATTCTCATATGCAACTGGGAAGCAGAGAGAGAACTCAAGATCTCCATTAGCTTCAGCTTCTCTTATCGCCCTTTGAAATTTAGACATGGAGCTCCTAGGAGCCGCAGGACCTGGTTTAGGCTTCCTTTCTAATTTAGGGAGCCTGTTTTGAATGGGGGGGCCTCTCTCCTCTCTACTGACTGGAAAGGAACAATGATCATGTTTATGATATTTATTCTCCTTCTGATCAGTAGGCATAGCTAAATTGCTCTTAGATTGAGCTGGAGACAATAATGATGTGTCTTCTCTAGGTGGATCCGAGGGACTATTTAAAGTTTGAGAACGTTCAATAGTTTCTGCCTCTGGTGTCAAGGTGCCACGAATTGAATTCCAGAGGGAAAAGCTTTTTGCTGGGACCTTCTCAGATCCATGGTAGCTGTAATAGTTCATTAATTGCTTTCCTACTTTAGTCCAAGTTTCTAAATTAACAGTTCCATCCTCAGGAAGCCATTGACATACATCTTCTATAAAACTTTCTGTCTGACTGGGAGTAACCTTAACTCCTCTGCTAGCAAGCATATGCGTTAAAACATTAATACAGACTCTTTTTTCTTTAGACTCAGTATGACCCATCTTGTCAATCTAAGTTCTGTACTAACTACCTGCTTACCCTACTTATCCTCTATAGGAGGGGTCTGCAGCACCCTACGGTGCAGTCCTATCCGTCCCAAGTACGTCCAATGTACGGGGGGACTTACCTTCGTGCCCCACGTTGGGCGCCAGTTGCTGGGGTCCAATCCCAGCGGGTCCAGGGGTCCCCAAAGGTGTGGACGGAGTCGGCGAAGAAGGAATGACAGGAAGACAGCCTTCAGTTGATCAGCAGCCTAGTCAGGACCTCTAACCAGGATCTCCAGCCAAAGTTCTGGTCGGAACTCTGGTTAGGAACTGATGAGGTTCTGATGTTTATTGTCTTGTTACATCCATATTTATACCAGCTGATTTTAATCCTGTCAATTTCTATTACAAAGGTTAGGGCGTTTCTTATCTCCATTCCAGGGAGTAAAGATTATGTAGCTTAACTACCCGCCTGGCACTTAATTAAGGGGTTGTATCCCCTCCCTAACCTCAGGGAAAGATCCCCACCTGGGGAAACAACCTTTCTCAGAGAGGTGACCTTGGTTAAAACACATGGCGCTAAAGAGAGCAAACATATTAAGAACAATATGCTATATATGCCAGGTCCCTTGAAACATATGCTGTGCAGATGTTTCTTTCCTGCAGCGACTGTGTCAAGCAGCAAGGATGGACCGGCTCCCGGCAGCCCAGTGCACAAAAATTTGTGCACTTGGGGGGGAGAGGGGGTCCCTCAGCCCATCCTGTGCCCTCTCGCAGTCTGGGACTCCTCTGGAGATAATGACCTGCTGGCTTAGGCCTGCTCCCGGGTGGCAGAGGGCAGGCCCAATCCCTAGGTGCAGCCCCTGGTTGGACTCAGAGCAGGACTGATTGGGGAGTTGGGGCGCTGGCCCCTGTCATGCACAGAGCAGGGCAGATCGGGAGGTTGCGATGCCACCCCTAGTCACGCTCAGGGTAGGGCCCATTGGGGGGTTGAGGCACCGCCCCCTGTCACACGCAAGGCAGGATCGATAGGGAAATTGCTGCGCCACCCCCTGTCATGCACAGAGCAGGGCCCATCAGAGGGGTTGGGGCTCCGTACCCTGTCATACACAGAGCTGCAGGGCGATCAGGGGGTTAAGGAGCTCCCCACTGTCACGCACAGAGCAGGGCCAATCAGGGGGTTGAGGAGCTCCCTCCTGTCACTCACAGAGTAGAGCCGATAGGGGAGTTGGGGCATTGCCCCCTGTCACACACAGAGCAGGGCAGATCAGGGGGTTGGGGCGCCACCACTGTCACACTCAGGGCAGGGCCGATGGGGAGGTTATGGCTCTACCCCGTCACACACAGAGCAGGGCCCATGGTGGGGGGGTGGAGCACCACCCTCTATCACCCACAGAGCAGGGCCGATCAGGGGGTTGGGGTGCCTTCCCCTGTCACGAACAGAGCAGGGTGGATAGGGAGGTTGTGGCCCCACCCCCTGTCACACACAGAGCCGCAGGGTGATCAGGGGGTTTGGGCGCTGCCCCCTGTCACACTGATCCCGGTGCCGGGAGGCCTCGAGGCTCCGCTGATCCCGGTGCTGGGAGGCATATTACCCTTTTACTATATAGAATAGAGGCCTGGTGCACAGGTGGGGGCAGGCTGGTTTGCCCTGAAGGGTGTCCTGGATCAGGGTGGGGGTCCCCACTGGGGTGCCTGGCCAGTCTAGCTGAGGGGCTGAGGGCCGTTTTCAGGCTGGTGGGTGACTGAAGCTCCCAACTGCTCCTTTTATTCTTTTTTTTTTTTAAATTCTGGGCCAGCTTTAGCTCTGAGGCCTCAGCTGTTGAAAGCAGGTTTCTGGCCTTTGTTTACCTTCTGTATTTGATACAATGTTGCGGTCCGGCTGGCTGAAGCCCAGCTGACTAAAGCAGGTTTCTGGGGTTTTGTTTAGCTTCTATATTTGCAACAAAGTTGCTTAGAGTTGCAGCTGAGAGGCCGGCAAGTCAGACGGGGAACGTTGGAGTCCTCAGTCACTGGAGCAAGCAAGCCTCCCTGTTCGCTTCAGTGCATGGCTGCCGGCCACCATCTTGGCTGGCAGTTAATTTGCATATCTCTCTGATTAGCCAATGGGAAGGGTAGCGGATGTATGGCTAATTACCATGTTTCTCTTTTATTAGAGAGGATGGGTGTTGGATTTTTGTTGAATGCTTTTCCTGCATCTATTGATGTGATCATGTGATTTTTGTCTTTCAGTTTGTTTATGTAATGTACCATGTTTATTGATTTGTGAATATTGTACCAGCCTTGCATCCCTGGAATAAATCCCATTTGAGCATGGTGTATGATATTTTTAATATATTGCTGGATGTGATTTGTTAATATTTTGTTGAGGATTTTAGCATCTACAGTGAGGCCTTGACTTACGAGTGCCCCGACTAACGAGTTTTTCGAGATACGAGCCGTCTCTCGGCAGATTTTTTGCTTTGAGTGGTGAGCTAAAATTCGGGTTACGAGCCAGCTTCAGGTACCCCACCGCTAGTTGGCGCAGTGAACGTCACAGTGAATGGCACAACATCAGCCCAGCATCACGTGTCTCACTCTTTCACTTTTTGATTTGACATACGAGTAATTTGAGTTACGAGCTCCGTCATGGAACGAATTAAACTTGTAAGTCAAGGCCCCACTGTATGTTTATCATGGATATTGGCCTTTGATTCTTTTTCTTTGTAATGTCTTTATCTAATTTTGGAATTAGGATAATTCTGGCTCATAAAAAGAGTTTGGAAGTGTTACTTCCTCTTGGATTTTCTGAAATAGTTTAAGGAGTATGGGTGTCAATTTTTCTTTGAATGTTTGGTAAAACTTCCCTGTGAAGCCAGCCTGATCTCGGTTTTTGTTTGGTGGGATTTTTTTTTATTACTGCTTCTATTTACTCATTTATTGTTAGCCTATTCAGTTTTTTTTTTCTTCCTGACTCCATTTTGGGAGATTGTATTTTTCTATTTCATCCACATTGTCCAGCTTGTTGGCATATAGTTGTTCATTGTATTTTCTTACAATCCTTTTTATTTCTGTGATGTCAGTGGTTACTTCTCCACTTTTGTTTCTGATTTTATTTGGGTCCTCTCCGTTTGTTTCTTTTTAAGGCTGTCTAATGTTTTATCAATTTTGTTTATTCTTTCAAAGAACCAACACTTGGTTTCATTAGTGTTGTTTTTTTTTAATAGCTATGTTATTTATTTCTGCTCTAATCTTTATTTCCTTCCTTCTACTTACTCTGGATATTTCTTGTTCTCTTTCTAGTTATCTGAGTTGTAGTGTTAAATAATTCATTGTTGATTTTTCTTGTTTTTCGAAGTATGCCTGTAGTGCTATGAACTTCTCTCTCAGGACTGCTTTTGCTGTGTCCCAGAGATTTGGGGTTGTTATGTGTTCATTTTCATTTGTTTCCAGGAAGTTTTTTTTTATTTCTTCCTTGATCTTATTGGTAACCCATTCATTATTTAATAACACGCTATTTAGCCTCCATGTGTTTGAATATTTTGGGGTGTTTTTTTTCTGTAGTTGATTTTTAATTTCATGCAACTGTGATCTGAGCAGATAATTGATATAATTTCAATCTTCTTGAACTTGCAAAGACTTGTTTTGTGTTCTAACATGTAGTCTACTAGTATCTTTGTGAATGATCCATGTGCACTTTAGAAGAATGAATATTCTGCTGCATTGGGGTGAAATGTTCTATAAATGTCAATTAAATCCATGTGATCCAGTGTGTACTGTAGAGTCTCTGTTTCTTTGTTAAGTTTTTGTCTGGAAGATCTATCCAGTGAAGTCAGAGGGGTGGTAAGTATTATTGACGGTATTATTGTCGATCTCTCTGTTAAAGTCCTCTAGAAGTTTCTTGTTTTTGTTTGTTTGTTTGTTATATATATACTAGAGGCCCGGTGCACAAAAATTTGTGCACTGGGAGGGGAGGGAGGTCCCTCAGCCCGGCCTGTGCCCTCTCGCAGTCTGGGACCCCTCAGGAGATAACGACCTGCTGGCTTAGACCTGTTCCTGGGTGGCAGAGGGCAGGCCCAATCCTTAGGTGCAGCCCCTGGTTGGGCTCAGAGAAGGGCTGATTGGGGAGTTGAGGCGCTGCCCCCTGTCATGCACAGAGCAGGGTGGATCGGGAGGTTGTGATGCCACCCTCAGTCAGGCTCAGGGTAGGGCCGATTGGGGGGTTGGGGCACCGCCCCCTGTCACACTCAAGGCAGGGTCGATGGGGAGGTTGCGGTGCCACCCCCTGTCACGCACAGAGCAGGGCCCATCACGGGGTTGGGGAGCTCCCCCCTGTCACGCACAGAGTAGGGCTGATAGGGGAGTTAGGGCACCACCCCCTGTCACACACAGAGCAGGGCAGATCAGGGGGTTGGGGCGCCGCCCTCTATCACACACAGAGCAGGGCCGATCAGGGGGTTGGGGTGTCGCCATTGTCACACTCAGGGCAGGGCCAATGGGGAGGTTATGGCTCTACCCTGTCAAACACAGAGCAGGGCCTCTGGGGGGGGCGGGTTGGGGCGCCGCACCCTGCCACACACAGAGCTGCAGGGCGATCAGGGGGTTTGGGCGCTGCCCCCTGTCACGCTGATCCGGTGCCAGGAGGCCTTGCGGCTCCGCTGATCCTGGTGCTGGGAGGCATATTACCCTTTTACTATATAGGATAGAGGCCTGGGGGCCGGCTGGTTTGCCCTGAAGGATATCCTGGATCAGGGTGAGGGTCCCCACTGGGGTGCCTGGCCAGCCTGGATGAGGGGATGATGGCTGTTTGCAGCTGGTCACACACCCTTCAGGGTGGGGGTCCCCACTGGGGTGCCTGGCCAGTCTGGGTGAGGGGCTGAAGGCTGCTTTCAGGCTGGCGGTTGTTGACTGAAGCTCCCAACCGCTCCTTTTTTTCTTTTTTTTTTTTTTATCCTGGGCCAGCTTTAGCTCTGGCTCTAGCTCTGAGGCTTCCACTGCTGATTGCGTTCTATAATCGAAACAATGTATAACTCCAGCTCTGAGATCCCGGCTGGCTGAAAGCTGGTTTCTGGGGTTTTGTTTAGCTTCTATATTTGTTACAAAGTTTCTTAGAGTTGCAGCTCAGAGGCCGGCAAGTCAGGCGGGGAACGTTGGAGTCTGCAGTCACTGGAGCAAGCAAGCCTCATGTTCGCTTCCAGCTGCCTGGCTGCTGGCCGCCATCTTGGTTGACAGTTAATTTGCATAAGGATATGCTGATTAGGCAATGGAAAGGGTAGCGGTCATATGCTAATTATGTTTCTCTTTTATTAGTGTAGATACTAGAGGCCCGGTGCACAAGGATATGCTGATTAGGCAATGGAAAGGGTAGCGGTCATATGCTAATTATGTTTCTCTTTTATTAGTGTAGATACTAGAGGCCCGGTGCACAAAAATTTGTGCACTGGGGGGGGTGGGTCCCCCAGCCCGGCCTGTGCCTTCGTGCAGTCTGGGACCCCTCGGAAGATAACGACCTGCTGGCTTAGGCCTGCTCCCGGGTGGCAGAGGGCAGGCCCAATCCCTAGGTGCAACCCCTGGTCAGGCTCAGAGCAGGGCCGATTGGGGAGTTGGGGTGCCACCCAGTCATGCACAGAGCAGGGCGGATCGGGAGGTTGTGATGCCACCCTCAGTCACGCTCAGGGTATGGCCTATTGGGGGGTTGGGGCACCGCCCCCTGTCACACTCAAGGCAGGGTTGATGGGGAGGTTGCAGTGCTACCCCCTGTCACGCACAGAGCAGGGCCGATCAAGGGGTTGGGGCGCTGCCCCCTTTCACTCACAGAGCAGGGCCCATCACGGGGGTTGGAGCTCCATACCCTGTCATACACAGAGCAGGGTCATTAAGGGGGTTGGGGAGCTCCCCCTGTCACTCACAAAGTAGGGCCGATAGGGGAGCTGGGACACCGCCCCCTGTCACACACAGAGCAGGGCGGATCAAGGGGTTGGGGTGCTGCACCATGTCACACTCAGGGCAGGGCCAATGGGGAGGTTATGGCTCTACCCTGTCACACACAGAGCAAGGCCCGTGGAGGGGGGTTGGGGCGCCACCCTCTATCACCCACAGAGCAGGGCCAATCAGGGGGTTGGGGCGCCGCCACTGTCACACTCAGGGCAGGGCCGATGGAGAGGTTATGGCTCTACCCTGTCACACACAGAGCAGGGCCCATGGGGAGTGGGGGGTTGGGGCACCGCACCCTGTCACACACAGAGCAGGGCTGATCAGGGGGTTGGTGTGCCGCACCCTGTCACACACAGAGCCGCAGGGCGATCAGGGGGTTGGGGAGCTCCCCCCTATCAGGCACAGAGCAGGGCTGATCAGGGGGTTGGGGCGCCTTCCCCTGTCACGAACAGAGCAGGGCGGATAGGGAGGTTGTGGCTCCGTCCCCTGTCACACACGGAGCCGCAGGGCGATCAGGGGGTTTGGGTGCTGCCCTCTGTCACGCTGATCCTGTGCCAGGAGTCCTCGCGGCTCTGCTGATCCCGGTGCTGGGAGGCATATTACCCTTTTACTAGATAGGATAGAGGCCTGGGGGCTGGCTGGTTTGCCCTAAAGGGCATCCTGGATCAGGGTGGGGGTCCCCACTGGGGTGCCTGGCCAGCCTGGGTGAGGGGATGATGGCTGTTTGCAGCTGGTCACACACCCTTCTGGGTGGGGGTCCCCACTGGGGTGCCTGGCCAGTCTGGGTGAGGGGCTGAGGGCTGCTTTCAGGCTGGCGGTTTTGACTGAAGCTCCCAACCACTCCTTTTTTTCTTTTTCTTTTTTTATTCTGGGCCAGCTTTAGCTCTGGCTCTAGCTCTGAGGCTTCCGTTGGTTTGTTTGCGTTCTATAATCGAAACAATGTATAACTTCAGCTCTAGATCCTGGCCGTTTGTTTAGCTTCTATATTTGTTAGAATGTTTCAAACTGCCGGCTCAGAGGCCGGCAAGGCAGGCGGGGAACGTTGGAGTCCGCAGCAAGCAAGCCTCATGTTCGCTTCCAGCTACCTGGCTGCCGGCCGCCATCTTGGCTGACAGTTAATTTGCATATACTCACTATTTAACCAATGAAAAGGGTAGTGGTCGTATGCCAATTACCATGTTTCTCTTTTATTAGTGTAGATATTTTAGGTGCCCCTATATTGGGTACATATATATTTATCAGGGCTGTATCCTCTTGTTGGATCAACTCCTTTAGTATTATGTAGTGATCTTTGTTGTCTCTTGTGATGGCCTTCATTATAAAGTCTATTTTGTCAGGTATGAGTATTGCTACTCCAGCTTTTTTCTCTTTTCCATTTGTATGGAAATTTTTTTTCCATCTCTTTACTCTCATCCTGTGTGTATCTTTTGTTTTGAGGTGGGTCTCTTGTAGACAGCATATAGTTGGGCCATGTTTTTGTATCCATTCAGGTACCTTATGTCTTTTGTTTGGAGCATTTAATCCATTTACATTTAATGTTATTATTGATAGGTACTTATTTATTGCCATTTTACTTCTGTGTGATTATGTTTCTCTCTCTGTTTCTTCTTTGCATTACAGAAATCCCTTTAGCATTTCTTGTAATGCTGGCTTGGTGGTGATGTACTCCTTTAGCCTTTTTTTTTTTGTCTTGGAAGCTCTTTATTTGACTGTCTATTTTGAATGATAGTCTTGCTGGATATAGTAATCTTAGTCTCAGATCCTTGCTTTCAATTACCTTGAGTACTTCATGCTATTCTCGTCTGGTCTGTAGGGTTTCTGATGAGAAATCAGGTGTCAGCCTTAGGGGAACTCCTTTGTTTATAAGAGTTTGCTTTTCTCTTGCTGCTTTAAGATTCTCTCTTTGTCTTTAATTTTTGACATTTTAATCATGATGTATCTGGGCATGAGCCTGTTTGGGTTCTTTTTGTTTGATGTTCTCTGTGCCTCCTGAATCTGTGTGACTTTTTCCTTTACCTGATTAGGGAAGTTTTCTGCCATTATTTCTTCAAACACCTTCTCTATTCCTTTCTCCATTTCTGCCTCTTCTGGCACACCTTCTATTTTAATATTGTTTAGTTTCAGATTGTCCCACAGCTCCCTTAAGTTATCTTCCTGTTGCTGTTTTTTAAATTATTATTATTATTGTTATTATTATTTTTTGGTTCTCTGATTGAGTGATATTTTCAACTCTGTCTTATAATTCACTGATTCAATACTAATCTGCTGTGAATTCCTTCCAATGTGTTCTTTATTTGTGTTATGTCATTCTTTATCTCAACTGTTCTTTTTTCATAGCTATTATATCTTTTTTCATGCTGTTGAGCATTTTTAACATCATTACTCTGAACTCTGTTTCAGATAAATTTCTTTTCTCTGTTCATTTATCTCTTCTTTCAGAGAATTCTCTAGTTCTTTCATTTGGGGATTGTTTCTTTGTCTCCTCATTTTGGCTGCCTGTTTGGGTTTGTGACTATGTATTAGGTAGATCCTCTACACCAGGGGTCCTCCTACTTTTTAAAGTGGGGGCCAGTTCACTGTCCCTCAGACTGTTGGAGAGCTGGACTATAGTTTAAAAAAAAACTATGAACAAATTCCTATGCACACTGCACATATCTTATTTTGAAGTAAAAAAACAAAACAGGAACAAATACAATATTTGTATTTGCATGTGGCCCGTGGACCATAGTTTGAGGACCGCTGCTCTACACCTCTCAATCTGTAGTGCAGGACCGTGGTAAAGGCTATTTCTGACTAATTAGATCGGCAAAGACTCAAAGCATCCAGAGACCGCCTCTGCCTACAAACTGATAGGATTGTGACATGAAGAGCCACCCCGGACAAGGCAATTGTCCTCAGGTATGGGGAGAGGTTTTTTTAATAGGGTGGGGCAGCTGCTTCTGCCTGTAAGCTAATTGTTATTTTTAAACACTTAAGTGGTCTCAGGGCAAGGTGTTTTCCAATAGGGTGTGTCAACTCTCTTCCCCCCAGGAAAGGCAAATGTCTATGTGAGAAGGATGTCCTCCACTGTGTCAGGGAATGACTCAGGACAGGAAACTTGGTGTGTCTGCCTTCTGATCTCTATCCCCCAAGTCCCCAGCCCTGGCTTCTGCTCACACAGCTCCAGTCCATTTCTCTCCACCTCTGCTGGAGCACAAGGTGGGTGGCTTCACAGGGAATTTTGTGCATTGGCCTTTGAAGAGGGTGCCTGAATTTTCAGCTGTTATTCCCTGGAAGATAGCACCCCACTGCTTTTCACAGCTAGATGTTATGTTGGTACCCTCTTCAGTTTTGGTGCTCTCTGCCAGGGGGCCCAGCTTGGGGATTAGACCCTAGATTTCTCAGTGGCAACCCCCCCACAGCTGAGATATCTCTCTGGAACTTCAGTTGCTGTCTTTGGGCACCTGGCCAGCCCTTTCACTCCTCTGCCCTCCTACTAGTCTCTATGTGGCCTCCACTTTTGGTCCTCGGGTATCAGGGTTCTCTTATGCCAGATTTCCGTTGATTATTCAGGAAGTTTTTCCTGTATTTTAGTTGTAATTCTAGTTTGTTCCTGGGAGCATGTCCATGCAGCATCCATTTACTCTACTGCCACTTTTAACCTCCAAGATTTTTCTTCTTTAGACAAGGGACCAGGTAGACCTTTATATGTTTTATAGAGTAGTGACTGCTTTTTCCACACTAGTACCACTGCAAGGCTTTCTCTGGTCTCCTATCTAGTATTTCTTATGAGCATCCACTGAGGTTAGTATTGCTTTTTATTCCTTTCTATTCTCACCTATTTATAAGCAAGCTGCATATTTCTGATTTTTTTCAGTGCATATGCTCAGTGAAAACTCATGCATATTTCACTTAATAGGATTAATTATCAGCCCTCCACAAATTATAATTAATATCTCCTCAGGTAATTGTGTAAGTTAACTTTAGCAATTCATTCATATAAAACAGTATTTTATAAGCACTGTGCCGCGAAATGCAGTAAAGAGGGTGTGAATCTTGGATAAAAGAATCCAGGGTTCTAATACATGAAGTTTTTCTTATGTTGCTATATACCTAATTGAAAATTGTGCAACTAAATGTGTTACATCATCATTATATAATAACAACCCCTTAATGCAAATCTTATGACAGTAGTAAGCATTTCTACTAAAAATTAATTTTAAAATATATAACTATTTTCTTCTCTATTAATAGATATTATTATTCTAAGTTTTGTTAAATTGCTTATGCTTTAGAAGATAAATGCTCTCGAAATTTGTAATTTATATGTAAAACAAATGAAAAAGCCTTTCCTCAAAGCATTTATCCCTTAATGTACAAATTAAGGCTTTCTTCGTTTGTGAAGCTTATTTTTTAACTTTTATTTATACATAATGGTTAGTTTATATGTTACTACATTAGGAAGTTGGTATTTTGAAGATCGATATGACACTGAAATCACCATATTTTGAAAATATAGAATGCTTTGCTGCAGAGTCAGACTCTAATCTGCAACCAATTTGTGTCAGCTTCTGCATAGAAGAAATCTCAAATCCTCACTTAAACCAGGAATCAGCTGAAGGTTTGTCTTGGTTTCAAGCGCCCAGTGCAATTAGGCAGCATGAGAATGTGGGCCACATGCGTTTATTGCTCTTCTTAGCATGTGTTACTTTGATGTGTTAAGTCAGAAGGCTCACTCTTTCCTGCGCAGCCTTCCTCCTGGGTTTTTATACTGTTTCACCATTGCATCCAGACTTTGAAACACAGCCTAATTTAGAGGTGGATGCTGCAGCTGCTGCTGTCATTTCAGATGATGTTTTTGGAGGGGCTTTGATGTCAGCTTAGATTCTTACATGTTGTATTAGTAAAGCAATATCTGTGGATTCACAAAGCAGAAAACACAACATTTAGTCTTTTGTTTTATTCTTTACATTGAATTTCAACACTTCCTAAATGATAAAAAAAAATTGTGGCTGAGCAAACATGTATGAAATTCTCTAAGTTATTAATTGAAAGAAATGTATGAATAAATAATATGTAGGTCTATTGATATTAATTTCATTGAATTACTCAATATCTAATAAACATTGATGATAAAATATGTGAAATGTAAATAATGTGGCCTCTGGTTTCTTCATCTTGTTCTCTCTAAAACTGATCAATGGGCACAGAGTTTTCCCTTCCAAATCTTTGATTCATCTTTAAATAATATTGTATTAATTATTCTTACTTTGCTATTTTTGAACTATATGTTTTACCTTAGCAGACAGCTTGCTAAATCCTTTGGGGACAAGATCAATAATGAACCTGTTTATCTTCATTTTCACTAATTGAAAATACTAAGTCTGAGAAAGTTGTAAATCTACTTGCCTTCTAGATTGGAAATAATGTCAACATCTCCAAATCATCCGTTACTTAATAAGAATAGTTTTAAAGAGGTGGAAATTTGGGCTTTAGATGTTAATGAAGCTATAGGACCACATGGATAGGTTTCCTCAACTGGAGCAAGACCAACAAGGCATGGAGTATTCCTTCTCTGCTCATGCTGTTGACAAGAAACATTCATCATGAGGAATCTCAGAATATCTATCTGTAGGGAGGCATTTTTTTTGTGTGCTATTTCACCTAATTTACAGAAAAAACTAATGCAACTTTCTTGTAGCATATTAGCAATATGGAAAGCCTAAATTCTAGTCACCTTCTTGCCCCCAAATTTTGAGAATATCACTTCCTTTTTTTCTTCTGTCTAGAAATTATTATAGTATATTCTAAGAAAAGTTATCTCAAAATATGATCATGACAAATTTTATCTGAGAGCAAAATCTGTATTTATTCTTGATGAAAACAAACTACATTTTAAAAATTGTGAGTGTTTATCCTAGTCTTATTTTAACTTAGAATTTTGAAAATAGCATAAGTGTCCTAAAAGAGAATCAGTTAAGCAAATGTTGCACAGCCACTCAATGGAATACTACCCAGTCATCTAAACTGTTTATAAAGAGTCTTTAATAATATTGTCAATTCCATAGAAAAATATAGTAAACAGATAAAATAATAAAGGAAACACATAAAATGATGATGATGGCTATTTTGGTTAATTGGAACATAGGGTTTTTTTTACTCCCCTGTATATTAAAAACATTTTTTCTATAGAACAATAACATATAACTTTTATAAAATAATAAGGTAAAGTTATTTATAGTACCTATAAATGTCCCATTCTATAAAATGTACTATAATTATTAAATAAAATCTGTTCACCTGCTGTGTTTTGTAACTAGTAAAAAAATTAAATTCAATCTTATTTAATTCCTTAGATTTAGCATGGGCATACAAGTTCTTATTTTCTTTTACTATTTTTTGATATTTTTTCAAGTGAAATTTTAACTTTCACATATTAACTTTGATTATGCCAAGTATTTTGGTACTATATGGAAATATTATAATATGACTTCACTTCATTTTCTTATATTTTAAAATTAAGTGTTTAACTTTCTAAGTATGACTGAATTTGAAAATAAGAATAGCTATGATCCCTTGGCTTTCCTAAAAATTCTTATAAACTATTATAAATTATAAGAAATTATAGCGAAATTGTGATAAAGTCACACATGCTACCCTGGATTTAGGTTAAAATTGAACAGAACTGCACTGTTCAGTAGGGTAGCCCCTAAACACATGTGACTAAATTAAAATTAATTAAAATTGCATACAATTAAAAATTCAGTTCTTCAATCACATTAGCTCCATTTCAAGTACTAACTAGTCACATGTAGCTGGTGGCTGTGGTGCTGGTGCTGGTCAATGTAGATACTAAACAGTCCCATCATCACAAAATGTTCTATTGGAAAGTGTTGATACAGACACTTCTGGATAATTGGTGCTCTGCTCCTAATTTTATCCTTTGTATCATGTTTAGAGAAGCAAATCTCTAGATAATATCTCAACTTTTTTTTAATTTTGCCATCACATAAAGACACTTTTGAGAAAGAGAGAAAAGAAAGACTAGGTCTTTCAACATATTTTGTTTGCCATGTGAATTATGTGACAAAGGAAAGTTGTATGATTGAACAAGAGTCTGTACTAAAAAGAAAATCCTTCTTTCATGCCTTTGTTCTTAAAATATTTGGTTTTTTTTTCAAAATCCACATGTTTCTTTTTTCCACTTTAACATGGTCAATAAAGCACAGAGCCTTGTGTAAATAGAAAGCATGGGGGAAACCTGGAGGCTACTAGCCACATAAAATGAAAGGTGAAAGAAAGATGTCCCTTATCAGGAGATGATAAAAAAGAGGATAAATTCCATTATAAAAATACTACTTTAAATAAAAAATAATACAACAGTGGTATAAATATGGCAACCATCTTTTAGGGTAATCTTCTGTAGCACACAAGAGGTATTTCCTAAAGAGCAGCTGTACTGAGTATTGTACAGTGAATTTAAGATCAAAGAAGAGATCAGTCATATTTTTTTTAAAAAATATTTTGCTTTAAGTTACATATATAATAAATCACAATATAAAATTTAGAGAAAATACAGAAATATTAAAAGGAAGTAAAAAGCCTTCATTACATTTTTACTTCGTTATCATATTGCATAATAACGATGCATTTATTTTTATAAGAATAATGTTTTAGTTTAAAGAAATTGTCACTTTATATTATACCATAAGCATGTGTCATAATAATTAAAAGTTCTTCATAAGATGTAGTCTTTATTATTTCACTTATTTTTTTTAAAATATATTTTATTGATCTTTTTTACAGAGAGGAAGGGAGAGAGATAGAGAGTTAGAAACATTGATGAGAGAGAAACATCGATCAGCTGCCTCCTGCACACTCCCTACTGGAGATGTGCCCGCAACCAAGGTACATGCCCTTGACCGGAATCGAACCCGGGACCTTTCAGTCTGCAGGCCAACGCTCTATCCACTGAGCCAAACCAGTTACGGCTATTATTTCACTTATGTGTGAAATTTATTTAACTGGATATTTTGAGTTATTTTTAATTTTGTTATTTAAATAATGCTGCTAAAGAAAGTTTATTTGCTTGAATCCTTGTCCATGTCTGTCACTATTTCTTAGGATAGGTTTCCAAAAATAGAATTACTAGATTATAGAGTGCAAATTTGTAAGTCTCTTCTTATTGATACATATTTTTATAAAAATGTGGTGGTGATGTCCATTCCCACTAGCAGTGAATATGACAATCTGTTTTTCCTAATACACCATTATTATAATGGCAAATAAATGTATTACTAAAGTTGAAAATTATTCAGTATGTTTGTAGTCATTTATGATAATAAATTCCAAAGAAGATGCTCTCAAAATTCATTTTTAAGTATGCTAACGCATCATACTATATTAAGTTTTACTTATTCAAACGATAAATTATTAAGTATTATACTGAAACTAGAGGCCCAGTGCATGGATTCGTACACAGGTGGGATACCTCAGCCTGGCCTGCGGGGATTGGGTTGAAACTGGCTCTCCAACATCCCCAAGGGGTCCTGGATTGCAAGAGGGTGGTTCTCAGGTGATGCACCCTGGAATCTGGCTCCCTTCTCTCTGGTCCTGGCTGTGTCACCTGAGAACCACAGCTGCCAAGTCACCACAGCTTGGCAGCTCCGGCATTGAGCATCTGCTCCCTGGTGTCTTTTATATATATAGATTATACTAAAATAGAAAAAATTTCCCTCTATATGTACATATCAAAATTTCTTAAAAGTATGAAAGACATCAGGTAAACAATAGCATGGTGGTATAGCATCAATTTCCTTGTTTTCTCCAACTTTAATGAAACAAAAGTTGCATATAATTAGGATATATAACTTGATGTTTTGATGTACATATCTATCCTATCTAATAATAGACAAACATGGTAATTAACCATACCTCTGCTATGCTTCCCATTGGAAAATCAGCAGAATATGCAAATTAACTGCCAACAAAGATGGCGGCCAGCAGCCACGCAGCTGAAGTGAACATGAGGCTTGCTTGCTCCAGTGATGGAGGAAGCCAAGGTTCCTCACCTGCCGCGGCCCAGCTCTGAGCTCCGGAAGCAACAATGTTGCAATTATAGAAGCTAAACAAACCCCAGGTACCTCCTTTCAGCCAGCCGGGGCCTCAGAGCTTAGAGGGCCAGTGATGGCAACAGAGTTTCAATTATAGAAGCTAAACAAACCCAGATACCTGCTTTCAGCCAGCCACAGCCTCAGAGCTGAGCTGGCTTTCAGCTCCAGTGACAGCTATAGAAGGTAAATAAATCCCAGAATAAAAGAAAAAAGAAAAAAAAGAGGCTGGGAGCTTCAGTCGCCCGCCAGCCTGAAAACGGCCCTCAGCCCCTCACCCAGACTGGCCAGGCACCCCAGTGGGGACCCCCACCCTGAAGAGGGTGTGACCAGCTGCAAACAGCCATCAGCCCATCATCCAGACTGGCCAGGCACCCAAGGGGGACCCCTACCCTGATCTGGGACACCCTTCAGGGCAAACCAGACAGCCCCCACCCGTGCACCAGGCCTCTATCCTATATAGTAAAAGAGTAATATGCAAACTGACCATAACAGCAGAACGACTGGGAATGACCGGTCACTATGACACACACTGACCACCAGGGAGCAGACGCTCAATGCAGGAGCTGCCCTCTGGTGGTCAGTGAGCTCCGACATGGAGGAGCTCTGCTCAGCCACAAGCCAGGCTGATGGCTGCCAGTACAGCAGTGGTGGTGGGAGCCTCTCCTGCCTCCTCAGCAGCGCCAAGGATGTCTAACTGCAGCTTAGGTCTGCTCCCCACTGGCAGGTGGACATCCCCTGAGGGCTGCCGGGCTGCCAGAGGGATGTCTGACTGCCATCTTAGGCCCAATCCCCCTGGGGAGCAGGCCTAAGCCAGCAAGTGGTCACCCCCAAGGAGTCCCAGACTGTGAGAGGGCACAGGCCAGGCTGAGGGACCCCCTACCCCTGAGTGCACAAATTGTTGTGCACTGGGCCTCTAGTATATATATAAAACCCTAATATACAAATAGACTGAATGGCAGAACAACAGAACTACTGAACAACCGTTCGCTATGATGTGCACTGGCCATCAGGGAGTGCACATGGAACATGGTGGGCATCACCAGCAGGCGGCAGAGCACAGAATATGGTGGGCATTAGCCATGGTGGGATGGTGGAGCAGGTGAGCAGGGATGCCAGACCAAGGCGGGGCGCTGGTCACTGTCATCAGGGCAAGCCTCTGGTGGTTACTAAAAATTCTTTGCTGGTGCTTGCACCCACTGCCTGTGCCTGGCGCCGGCCCTGATTATCCCTGAGGGCTTCTCCACCTCCCTCTTCTCCTGAGGGGCAATTGGGGCAGCAGCCACAGCTCACACCTGCTTACAGTACTGACCCCACTCGCTCCTGTTGCAGGTGCTGGCCCCAATCGCTCTATGCCATCAGCATGTGGGAGCAGTGGTGGTGAGAGTGGGGCTGCCAGCAGACCAGGGACTGGGGGCTGTGGCAGGAGGGGTTGGGCAAGGGCATGGAGAATGGGCCAAGACCCACCCTTGTGCCAACCACAGCCTCGTGGATGACAGTTCCTTTCAAGGTGCATTAATTTGTGCACTGGGCCCCTAGTATATCATAAATTTATTTCCACATTTACATTGACATATCCATCACGTCACATCATTATCTTTTTTTAATGAGAAAACTTGAGATCTACTCTCAGCAAATTTTAAATATACACTACATTATTATTATAAACTGTAGTCACCCTGCTGTACATTACGTCTCCAGAATTATTTATCTTACTAGAGGCCCAGTGCACAAAAATTTGTGCACTCGGGGGGGAGGGTCCCTCAGCCCGGCCTGTGCCCTCTCGCAGTCTGGGACCCGTCGGCGGATGTCCACCTGCAGGCTTAGGCCCGCTCCCTGGGGGATTGGGCCTAAGCTGGCAGTCAGACATCCCTCTAGCAGCCTGGGAGCCCTCGGGGGATGTCCACTTGCCAGCGGGGAGCAGGCCTAAGCTGCAGTTGGACATCCTTAGCGCTGCTGAGGAGGCGGGTGAGGCTCCCACCACCACCGCTGTACTGACAGCAGTCAGCCTGGCATGTGGCTGAGCAGAGCTCCCCCTGTGGGAGCACTCTGACCACCAGGAGGCAGCTCCTGCATTGAGCATCTGCCCCCTGGTAGTCAGTGTGTGTCATAGTGACCGGTCATTCCTAGTCGTTCTGCTGTTATGGTCAGTTTGCATATTACCCTCTTATTATATAGGATAGAGGCCTGGTGCATGGGTGGGGGCCAGCTGGTTTGCCCTAAAGGGTGTCCCGTATCAGGGTGGGGGTCCCGCTGGAGTGCTTGGCCAGACTGGGTGAGGGGCTGAGGGCCGTTTTCAGACTGGCCACACCTCCTTTAGGGTGGGAGTCCCCGCAGGGGTGCCTGGCCAGCCTGGGTGAGGGGCTGATGGCTGTTTGCAGGCTGGTCAAGGCCCCCAGTGGAAACCCTCACCTATGAGGGTGTGGCCATCCTGGGTGAGGAGCTGGCCACACCCCCTTCAGGGTGTTTTTCCTGCTGGGGTGGATAGCCAGTCTGGATGAGTGGCTGATGGCTATTTGCAGGCTGGCTAAGGCTCTCATCAGGGCCTCTCACCTCATGAAGGTGTGGCCAGCCTGGGTGAGGGGCTGATGGCTGTTTGCAGGCTGGCGACGGCCCCCAGACACCTAAGCTCCCAATGGAGGCTGGCTGGAAATAGGTATCTGGGATTTATTAATCTTCTATAATTGAAACTTTGTTCTCTTTAGTGGAGGCTACAGCCGGCCAGGGCAGGCAGGAAGCTTGGCTTCCTCCATTGCCAGGGCAACCAAGCCTCCTGCTTGCTCCAGCTCCCTGGCTGCCGGCCACCATCTTGGTTGGGTTAATTTGTATATATTTGCTCTGATTGGCTGGTGGGCGTGGCTTGTGGGTATGGCTTGTGGGTGTAGTGGAGGTACGGTCAATTTGCATATTTTTATTTTATTAGATAAGATGCTGAAAGTTTGTTCCCTCTAACCAGCATCTCCATTTTTAATTCCCCTCCACCTCAATTCCCTGATAATCATCAATCTACTTTTTGTTACTGTGAGCCCAACTTTTTTCTTACATTACATAAATAAGTGAAATCATACAGAATTTGTATTTCTGTGTTGTTCTTTTAGTAGTATAATGTCATCCATGTCACAAATGACAGATTATTTTTCCTTTTTAAGACTGTATAATATTCCATTGTATATATACACACCACACTTTCTTTAATCATTCATCTGTCAGTGAACAGTTAGGTAGTTTCCATATCTGGACTACTGTGGATAATACTACAACAAATATGGGACTGCTGATATCCCTTTGAGATACTAATTTAATTCTTTTGAATATATAACCAGAGGTGGAATTACTGCCTCATAAGTTGGTCCAATTCTCCCTCTTAAAGAAATGTCTATATTGTTTTCCATATGTTTGTACCAATTTACATTTTCACCAACAGTTCACATAGTTTCCCTTTTCTCCACATTCTCACCTACAAATGTTATCTATTGTCCTTTTTATAATGAACTGCCCTAACAGATATAAGATAATATCTTATTGGGGTGTTGATAGTCATTTCCCTGATCATTAATAATGTTGAGCATATTTACATATACATGTTGGCCATCTGTATGCCCTTTTTTTTTTGAAAAATCTTTATTCAAATACTTCACCCATTTTTTAAATCAAGATTGCTATTCAGTTGTATTAGTTCCTCATCTAGTCTGTATATTAACCCTTGTCTGACATACAGTTTACTGTGAAAAAAAAATTTTTTTAGTTTTGTATATACTCTTGCTTATTTTTGCTTTTCTTTCCTATTCTTTTGGTGTCAAATCCAAAAAGTTATTACCCAAACCAATGTCAAAGGTCTCTTTTTTTAATGTTTTCTCCTAGAAGTTTTACAGTTTCAGGTATTACATTTATGTCTTTAATCCACTTTGAGTTCATTTTTTATATGTTGTAAGAGTCCATTTTTATATTTTTGAATGTGGACATTAAGTTGTTTTTTAACACCACTTTTTGAAGACTATCTTTTCCCCATTGTGAATTCTTGGTACCTTTTCAAACATTGCTGGGCCACATAGGCATGGATTTGCCTCTTTGTTCCATTGGTCTAAGTATCTGTATTTATACTGTTTTGATTACTGTAGTTTTGTAATGTAATTTGAAATTAATCTTGTGTTTTTGAAAGGGAAATATGATATGAAAAATTTTTAAAAAATTATTTAGGAGATTATTAGAAAGACAAAAGGTATTGAGAAATAAATCTGATGTATCTGTGATTACTTATTCAAATTGTCTTTTCAAGTGGATATTACCAAATCAAGGGCATATATATATATATATATATATATATATACATACATATATATATATATGCCCTTGATTTGTATATATATCACATAAAAAAGTAAATTTCATTACACAATTAAAATTTTTCAAAAATAGCTTATGAGGATCTCAACAACAACAATCTATACTAATAATAGCCTAGGGCTGTCATGACCTAAACAACCAGAGGGACAACTGGTCACCAGGAAGTGCATGGAGCACCTCTCATTCCATCCCCCATGGCCCACAGGCTCCTATCACAGCAACCCTGGCTGTAGGCTGGTTGGTGGGACAGCGGGAGGGGATGGGGAGAGGTGGGGTCAGTGAGGTTGTTAGCCTCAGGCCCGGGGCTGGGCCGGAGGCCTAATGACCTTGCCACTGCCATGGCAGCTGCAGATCAGGCCCAGAGAGAGGCCCGGAGGGAGAGAGAGGAAGGGCCTGATAAGCAGCCTCCCTGGCTGCTGGCCAGGCCCAGAGAGAAAGAGAGAGAGGGGTGGGGCCTATCTGCAGCTGCTGTGGAGGCTGCAGATCAGGCCCAGAGATAGGCTCGGAGAGAGAGACAGCTGTCAGTAGGGCCATTTTGGATTTCCCAGAAGAGCCCATGGCTGCCTAGGAGGCAGAGCTTTTGACATTGACTGGCATAGAAACCAACCAATCAGAACCTAATCTGGGTGAAGTGTGATGGCAGAACCTAAGGTGGGGGCTGAAGAGGGGTTTTAAGGGCCACAGCTCTTTGGTGTAAGGTGTAAGAAATCAGTTCAATTTTTTAGTGACTAGTTTGGCAGTATAGTGCATATGGCTGGCTATCAGTCCAAATATAGGGAATATGTATTTTTGTCTGCCAAGAGCATATCCTCTAGCTGAAAATGGTTTTTCCCCCTATTTAAGCAATCCTATCCTATATAATCTCTCTATACTAATAAAAGGGTAATATGCTAATTAGACCGGGTAGACTGGCCCTCTTCCAGACGTCTGGTGGTGGGGGCAGAGGCAGTTAGGGACAATCAGGCTGGCAAGGGAGGGAAGTTGGGGGTGAGATCAGGCTGGCAGGGGGGTTAGGGACAATCAGGCTAGCAGGGGAGGGCTGTTGGGAGTGATCAGGATGGCAGGGGAGGACAGTTAGGGGTGATCAGGCAGGCAGGCAGGTGAGTGGTTAGGAGCCATCGGTTCCAGATTGCGAGAGGGATGTCCAACTGCCGATTTAGGCCCTATCCCACAGGGACATTCCCCCAAGGTGTCCCTGATTGGAGAGGGTGCAGGCTGCTGGTTTAGGCCCAATCCCCTGGCAGTCAGACATTACCCAAGCAGTCCCTGATTGGAGAGGGTGCAGGCTGGACTGAGGGAACCACCCCTCCATGCATGAATTTCATGCACCGGGCCTCTAGTACAGTAATAAAAACAACAACAAAACACAAGCACACCAGTAAAATAAATTTGTGATTGAATTATAAAGCATTATTCACCTTTCTCTGCAATTGTCTATCAATTTTAGAGTAGTCTTAGAAGTAGCATTTATTAAGTAGCAAGTATGCAGTAAGCACTTATATATAAACATTAGGCCCAAAGTCATTTGGCTAATTAGCACAAGAGCTGAGGTTTGAACCACTCCAAAACCAGGTTTTTGATAAGTATGTGTAGTGTTGTACTGAGATGTGTACTTGATAGTGAACCTTCCAAGAAGTAAGAGTTTCAAGAGGCTTAAAATACATTTGGGTACAGATATACAAACATATATTTAAGTTATACTAATTTTGTTATATCGGTCAAATCTTAAAATGTAGATTATAAATACTAATTCATACTACTATATAAATATACAGTAACTGCTTATTTTGTTGGAAGAAAGAACCTGTGCTAAATACATAGGTGTGAATGACTTGAGCCACTATAAAATATCATAACTCAAACAAATTCTATGTTTATTTAATATTTGTATAACAATCCTGAGGTAGCTGCGTAGTATGCAAGGGTACTGTATGGCCCACAAAGTCAAAGAATCAAGTTTCTTCCATATTGGTGCTTTACAACTTTCTAGGGTATTTCTGTGGTTTATGGATAATTCTGGTTCATGAGCATGTGCTAGTCAGCCCAGGAGAAGCACTGTGTCCAAATGTTTTAGGAGTATGTTTAACTTGTCCCATACTCACACACCATTGATAAGAATTAAGCCCTACCTAACTACAAGAAAGCCCAGGAAATGCGGTCTCTACCTTGGTAGCCATGTTCTCTGCTAAAACTTGGTGGAGTAGATGTTATTCAATTATGAAAAGAATAGATAGTGGAGGGAGTTACTTAATGTTTAACTAAAACCATTGATTCCTCATTTTCCTAATGATTTTAATACTTATTTTAAACAATTTTGGTTTAACCATTCTCTCTCTCTCTCTCTCTCTCTCTCTCTCTCTCTCTCTCTCTCGTTTAGAACTTGCTGCCTGTATAATCATAGCTTCCCCCCCCCACCCTGCCTAACACTGGAGGGAACCATGTGCATAATTTCAATTACTATGTTTTACTGTTAAGAGAAATGTGGCTTACAGAAGAGTAGTGTGTAGTTCAAATTTCTTTTGCTGGTGTCAACTGAGACATCAATTTAGGCCCTGCTTTAAATCTAAAATGTAAGCACTCACTTATTTTAGTTTATTTATTAAAAAAACTATTTAAATATGAAATCTTCAAAAGATACATTCATATTTTAAACATGACAATTTTCAAAAGAGGACATACAGAAGGCCAAGAGACATATGAAAACATTCTCAGTCACTAATCATCTGAGAGATGCAAATCAAAACGACAATGAGATACTATCTCACACCTGTCAGAATGGCTATCATCAACAAATCAACAGATGACAAGTGCTAGCGAGGATGTGGAGAAGAAGGAACCCTAGCGCACTGCTGGTGGGAATGCCGATTGGTGCAGCCACTGTGGAAAAAAGTATGGATTACCTCAAAAAATTAAAAATGGAACTTCCATTTGACCCAGTAATACCACTTCTTAGGAATATATCCCAAGAAATCAGAAACACCAATCAGAAAGGATATGTGTACCCCTATGTTCATAGTAGCACAATTTACAATATCTAGGATTTGGAAACAGCCTAAGTGCCCATCAGTAGATGAGTGGATTAAAAACTTGTGATACATATTCACAATGAAATACTCTACTGCTGTAAAAAAGAAAGAATGCTTACTATTCACAACAACATGGATAGACATGGAGAGCATTATGCAAAGCGAAATAAGCCAGTTGGAGAAAGATAAATACCACATGATCTCACTCATTTGTGGAATGTAATGAACAAAAATAGATCCAGAGACACAGAAGCATTGAACAGACTATCAAACCTCAGAGGGAAGGCAGGAGAGGGTAGGAGGGGTGGTTAGAGATCAACCAAAAACTTCTATGCATGCATATAAGCAAAATCAATGGACACAGATAGTAAGGGAGTGAGAGCATGTGCTAGGAGGTGGGGGTGGCCAGGGAGAGATCAATGGGGGAAAAAGGAGACATATGTAATACTTTAACAATAAAGAATTTAAATAAAAATTGATTTAAAATATACACATGTAGAAAAGTTTGCTTTGCTTAAAAATGAATATGCCAACATCTTTTTTGAATAAATATCAACCCATTGAATTATCTATAATATCTGGTTTCATTGTCTTTGAACTGGAGCAATAATTTAAAAATACATTTCAAGTAATCTAAATTCAGGGTTCTTCTGGATTAAAAATGCCATCTAACTTTTATTGGTTATCTTGAATAGATCTGACTGTACAACAATGTTTTTCAGCCATTAGTCTTTAGTCTTTGAAAAAAATTCAACTTTCATGAAAAAAATTTTTTGTTTGCACTCATATTCCAATGGGTTATGAAATATTTAATTAAATTATGTGAGTTGAGTAACAAGCCAAATTGAAATAGATGTTTTGGGTCCATACATAATTAACTTTTATTAAACACTAGAGGCCCGGTGCATGAAATTCATGCACAGGGCAGTGTGGGGGGGGCTCCCTCAGCCCAACCTGCACTCTCTCCAATCTGGGAGCCCTCAGGGGATGTCCTACTGACGGCTTAGGCCAACTCCCCATGGTTCTCTGCTCTCTGCGGACCTGCCTGCTAGACACCACCGCAGGCCCTGGTGTCTGTTCTCTGTGGGGGCCTGCTTGCCCCTAGGCGCCATGGCAAGGGGCAAGCAGTGTCCTGCTTACTGCTTGCTGCGGGGGACTGGGGTGGTGCTTGCCCCTCGCTCCTGTGGCAAGGGCTCTTAGAACTGGGAGCCTCTGGTGGTGCTGAGGGGACTGGGTGCCACCATCTTGTGGCTATGGGCGCCACCATCTTTGTTGCGAAGTGATGGTCAAATTGCGTATTCTTTCTTTATTAGATAGGATACAACTCAATCAACAAAGCAGACATGGAAAGGTGTGCTAAAGAGTTTTTTATAAGTTTAGTGCTCTGCACAAAGCATGCATCTGGTACTGTGATCCTTCCTTTGTTCTTCTTTCTCAAGATTGCTGCAGATATTCGGGATCTTTTATGGTTCTTTTGTTATCATGGTTTTTTGTTATCAGCTAGCCTTCAGTTGTTTATTCAGGAAGTTTTTTTGTTTGTTTGTTTTTGTATTTTAGTTGCAATAGTAGTTTGGTCTGGGAGTGTGTCTGTAGCATCCACTTCTCGCTAAAATATTTTAAAATTATACTATATTCAGGAAATTTCTTGAAAAATGATTAGTTTTACAATACGGTATTTTTATTTTTGACACTATTACAGATGTTCCTCACTTTTCCACTGCTACCCCCCTCCCCATTTCTGACTTTTGTCACACTGTTTTCTGTGTCCATAAGCTTTGCTTATATGTTGTCTGGCTACTTTCTTAATATGCTATTTTTAAATTTTGATTCTTCACAAACTTATATGTATATAAATATTTGCAATACTACTATCCCAAATAAAAAATGTTTTCATTTTAAGAGATTTTATTGGGTTCCAATTGACCCTAAAATTTATCTAATGCAAATTTATCAACCATATCTCACCCAAACAGATAAGTAGCAAGAATGATGAGAAAGTCCACGTTACATATGTCAGTTTGTTTTTATTGCAGTGGATTTAACAATAAGTGGGAAGCATATAGAATTTGAGATGATTTCAACAATTCCCCATACATAGGTATGAGTAGTCAATGATAACATTTTTAGGGAGATGTTGAAGAAATATTCATTAAGTTGTCTTTCTATTAACATTTCATGTAAATGACTTCAGATATTTAATGCTGTTTTCTTCTTTCTCCAGTCATCAAATGGATAGTCACTAAAACCTTGAAGTAACCTTCAGCATTGTCCTTTCCAGGAGCATATTAATATGTGCACAAGGGCACTGGATATTGGTGAGCAGTATAAATTGGGAGTTGAAATCCATGCCCTGCATCACTTCTCAGATTGTGGCCCTACTGTGTAAATGTGTGTATCCCAATGGTGCATGCCTTTTTTTGTTGTTGTTACTGTTGTCAGTATTACTGATATTCCCCATTTTCTTACCCTTTGTTTTCCCTCCACCCAGACCCTTTCCTACTCCAGACCTTTTCCCTCCACCCAGACCCTTTCCACCCCAGACCCTTTCCCTCCACCCAGACCCTTTCCCACCCCAGGCCTTATCCACATTATTGTCTGTGCTCATGGGCTATACATATATTCATATACATGGTCTTGGGTTAATCTCTTTCCATCCCCCAACCCTCCTCCATTCTGAGATCTTGGGTGTCTTTTAAAATTTAATTTGTCTCACAGTGCTGATTGGGTTCATATGGCTTTCTTCCTCCCTCTCTCTTTCTTTTACTTTTTGTGTTTGTTATTTCAGTTAATGCTCTCTAAGACTCCTTAGCTCACATATAACCAATCTCCACAATCTATTGATGCTAATGTGTCAAAGTATTTCAAATCTATTCCCTTATTTCACTCCTACTGACCCCTCCTTTGTTTAGACCAATATAAATTCTCACTCTATTGTAATAGTTTTAAATTCTTATTTCATTTGACAATCTCTATTTCCATACAATTCATTCTTTTGGTATGAAAACATATCTTCATCAATTATAGAAATCCTCTTATATATTTCTATGTACAATTTTGAGTAGAAAACCCTGATAAGCAGTCTTTTTCACATTGTACTTAAAGTACACAGTGATTCTGAACATTTAGAATATAGCATTTGATATCAAGTGATTCTTCATTTTTGCATCATTGTAGTACTTTATATCTTTGCATAAATGTATTTCCCTTTTCTGATTACTGTGTGCTCCCTGGGTTCCCCTGTTTCCATCAGTCACCCAACACTAAAACCATTGAGACTTCATAACTTGTTTAATGAGCCTTAGCCAACAAATGGTGAAGCCTAGACTCACACATAGTCCTTTTGAATTTAAAATATATGAACTTTGTATAGTGTTTCTCAAACTTTAAGGCACACATACATTATCTGGAATTTTTTTTTAAAATGCAGAATCTGATTTAGTGGGGATGAGTGGGTCCTAAGAGTCTATATTTCTAAAATTTTCCAGGTTATGTTTATACTTATTTACACTATACCATGGTATAAGTTTCTTGAGTATTATCATCAAGGATTATCTATGTATGTGGAACCCAGAGAACTACTACTTTGGCAAATAAGCTTTCAATTCAACAAATATTTATGAAACAGTGGCTACAAGAGGCAGAGAGTTGAATAATATCTGTCCTTTGACCTTAAATATATTATAACTTAATAAAAAGAAAAAGCTGGAGATAAAAACACTGCTATAGTACAAAGTAGAAAGTGTCATATGTCAATAGAAGGGCAAAAAGTAAAAAGTGATATAATGTACCAGTCATGTGTAATTGAGGAGAAAGCAAAAAAATCTCCAGGAAGGATGTGGCATTTGAGAGCTATTTTGAAGTTAAGCACAATTTCAAGAGGAACAATATGAATAATATGATAGGAATAATAGAAGCAATAAAAACATATTAGATGGAAGAAATTGTTAAAATATTAGCACAAAGGCAGGACATGAGAAGTATTTATTGGAAACAGAAAGAAGTCCTGCTTGGCTGTGCTGTTGGGTGAGTAAGACATAGAAAAGCAGAGAAAGGAATTTTGGAAGAGATTCAAGAAACAGAGAACATTTTAAGGATCACTGATGTGAACTTTGCCTACTCCCCATAGGAAATATCAGTATGATACTCTGTTTAAAAAATATAGCTTGAATATTTTCAGAATATGTCTTAGTTACCACTAAGCAATGGAATGAGTCATTTTTTCTCAAGGTAACTGAAATTTGAAAATGTAAAGACCTATGCTATGTTCAGGAAGTCTTGGGATGGTCTTTATTTTCTTAGAAGAGATTTATTTGAGATAATGATATTATGGGTGAATACACATTTGAGAACAATTTTAATGTTTTCCTTGGAAAAATAGTATATATAAGATCTAAACATTATCACAGAAACTGGTTTTCATTAGAAAGGAAGCTAAACTTGAAATTTATGACCCAGTAATGACAGAGAAGGGGAACAAAATTACTAAAAGGCGGTTTCCTGGTTATTCAGTCTCTAGTCACCTACTCATTTTAAGTAAAACTTTTCCACCAAAATACCTGTTAATGTGTGAGACATGTATATACATGTATTTATAGAAAAGCATTTTCTATAAATGGCAGAGACTACTGATTGTATGATGTTAGAAAATTGCATGACAACTAAATTTTCTTAGAATATGTTGACATAAGAAATATCCAAACCTGTAAAGAACTTTCATGAGTTTATTTGAAACAAACTGATGACAATTGCCACGAAGCAAAAATCTCAACAGATTGAGAAAATGCTCTGAAAATGGCCATTTACTACTTATTTTGTACATCAGAATCAAGGGGAAGACATAAGGTGGTTACATGAATCCATTGATGATGAATTAGGGAGGCAGGTGAAAGTGAAGCAGGGACATCCCTGAGATTGGATAAAAAGTAAAATGGATAGATACATACTTCCTTTACATTGGTGGGTATAAGATAGTTAACAATTAACATTTACAGCACATAGAGGTGGTATTTGGGCAACAAGATAATAAGGAGGGTTCTGTGACCTCATGTTCTGGTGGAAGATTATGCCCTGAGAGGTCTGGATAAAGGGGATTACTCTGACATTCCAAAGGTATGTAATTGTAGATGCAAAAAGATAATAGACAGGCTCCATTAAGGTAAAGATTGACCTTTGTCAAGGAAGATGCCCACCTAGGACATAACTTGCTGCCATGACTCACTTTTGGTTAAAAAGTTTTAATTTTAGATCATCTATGTGGTTACTTTTGGTCTCTGAGTTTGTAAGGGTTGCCATGCTTGCCTCCCCTGAGTTTGTCAGGTTTAGTATATGGCCCCTTTTTCATCCCAAAATATAAATGGTATATAGTTTTAAAAGTTAAAAGTGTAGGTCTATTTATATGCTGAGTGTGAAAATTAATCAGAATCTACCATTCTCAAAAGAATTTCAAAATTAATAATCAATTTCTTATTAATAACTTCTGGGTACAGTGTCAGGTGTTTATATCAATCAAACATATTTGTTACACTAACGGCACCAAATGTTAAAAGAGTGGGAAGAAATGTAATGTACTTTGTTCTAGCCAAATATTCTCAATCACTTTTAGTGAACAAGGATTTTTCAGGGATATTAACATAATCTCCAAATAACAGGAATTAGACTATTAAAATTGTATTGAAATAAAATATGTAAAAAAGTTTCCCTCTTTCTCAAAGCTAAGAACAAATTTCTTAATATTGGCAACATTATAAGCAAAAGAAACATATTCTTTAAAAAATTAACCAAATCTATTCTCATATATTTTAATTCTAAAAAGTTTCATTCTCTTAATGTTTCTCAACCCATATTTGTTAACAAGCCTCATTGTGAAAGGACGAGGGCTAGGCCCTCCACCTTGCCCCAGGGTAAGGGCTAGGCCCTCAACCTTGCCCCAGGGTAAGGGCTACGCCCTCCACCTTGCCCCAGGGTAAGGGCTACGCCCTCCATCTTGCCCCAGGGTAAGTGCTCCATCTTACCTTGGCCACGTGCTTGGCAAGGAGCTTCTTCCTGGAAGTCTAAGCCTCTGCTAGCCACACCCAGGAACAAGACACCGACTTGTGCCTGGCCAATCGGCAGAGCACAGTCCTTTCTCCTCCCCTTACTCCAACTCCCCCTATATAACCCATCTCCACACAGAGTTATCTCTCTCTGCTTCCTGCTGCTGTGTCAGCAAGGTGGGGGAGCCGAGCTAGCTCGAATAAAGACTCTTATGCTTTTGCATCAGACATGGCTGGCTCCCTGATGTGGTTTCTTGGGGATCCTGAAATCTGGGCATAACATTTGGGGGCTCGTCCGGGATTCCCAAGACCATCCAGGGATCCCCAGTTAGAAGAGTCTGACTGGCCGCGGTAAGTGTCTGTGTGTTGTGTATTTGTACTGTGCGATATATGTTATCTCTAAGGGACTTGTCCTGTATCTGGAGGAATGGCTTCTAGATGGTACTCACCATCAAAACTCGGACTGGCTGAAGGTTCGAATCTGGCCTATCTTTTAAAAAAAGATAGAAGAGAAGCATTCCTAGGCAGTTTTCTACTGCCTCTGTTCAGGGACTTGTTCTTTATCTGTCCTGTGTGAGCTCACTTCTGGAATCTGTGCCTGAGGGGTCCAGGCGGACGCGCCGTGAACGACCACAGGTGGGGGAGAGTTAGAAGACGTTCTGCTCCCCACGAGGAATGTATATTCTCCTCACGGATTTGAGGGATGTGTATTCCCCTCATGAGAGATGTGTATTCCTCTCGCGGATTTGAGACGAGGCGGGTCGCTCCCGCCGGTTTGGCGTAAGGCCATCTTCTAGTTGCTTCCATGGAGTTGGAAGGCTGTTCTTTGGGGCCCTGTTTGTCTGTGTCTGTGTTTTTGTTTTCTGTGGACTTACTGGAAGGATGTTATGGGACGGACTCAGACTGCTCCTTTGGGTATTGTGATTGATCATTTCAAGGAGATTGGGGGAGGCTTTAGAGCTCCCTCAGGAGTTGGGAAGTTGTTAAACTCTGAATGAATGGTGAAAGTATGTGAGTGTAAAGGCAGGGGAGGGGTCCCCGCCCGCCCGCGCGCATCCCAGGCAGGGAAGGTGAGCAGGGATCACTGTGCCTCAGGCTGCAGGAGAGGAAAGATGCGCCTGGATGCAGAGGCTGAGGCCGGCGCACCAAGGCCGCTTGCTGTGCAGCCTGGGGGCAGGTGTGCAGGAGCGCGGTGTGTGGAGAGCGTTGGCCCCCGGGCTTGTGGCGAGCGAGTGGAGCTGGGCGGAGCGCAGGGGGCAAGGCTGGCGAGTCGCTTGCAGGAGGCCAGAGCAGTGAGGCCCCCTTCGGCGTCGGGTCCGGGGGGAGGTCCCCCGCGGAGCCCGCGGGCCGGACACCTGGGGGGGGCGGCGGCGGCGGCTACTCTGGACAGGAGCAGGGCCCTTCCTGTGGAGATCACCCCAGCTAGATCATAGAAGTTAAATGTAAAAGTTTTAAAATGCATCCGGGATTTCTGTGCACGTGTAAAGGGAAAATGCCAGTTTAAAAACGAGTGCGCATAGTTTTGAGCTGAACTTGACCTTTTGTGGTGTACAGAATAAAAACCCGAGACTGTTTTGGCCTTAAAAAATGGTGGAGATGAACCTGACAAAGAAATGTTCGGATTGAATTGGGAAAAATTGTGTTGATTGTGGTAACTAAATGCCTTTGCTTATTGGTACAGCCACCATTTTGGGCTGCATGACTTGGCAGCCGCCATGTTGGCCGCATGGTTTGCCGCTCCCCTGGGGGCCGCCATCTTGAAACAGCAAAGGCCCCTCCCTCTGATTTAGTCAGGGGTGGAGCTTTAAGGAGGAGTTTTATGGGGCAGAAGTAAGCTTGCCTCTCGGATTTATTTTTAATCTAATCTCTTAAATCTAGAAAACGCTGCTTTCCTTAAACTAAGGACAATCAAAGGTTATGTCAAAGTCTTTAAAAGGGACTGATAGCAGTAATCCAATTTCTAAAGTCAGATAGAGACTGTGGTTTCATGCTGATATTCAAGGGCATATTTTTCCTTTGCCTGGGAGGGACAGTGCAGCTGTCCCAGGGTCTGGAGGGCTCCAGCTAACTTGCAACTCAGTGTTCGGGAGACCCAGGATATGCCTAAGTTTAACCTAGGTTACCCAAGGACTCTAGATAATGTGTTTACCCACAGCTGTGGTTTGGATTGCATGCTGTCTCTGCTTCTGTAAATTGATCTGTCCTTATTGCTTAAATATGTATCCTTGTTAAATTTGAATGTATTGTTAATCTGAGGAATGTTAATTATTTACATGTCACCTCAAAATTAAGGCTAAAAGTTCTAACTAACTGGAAAGCATGGCTTTGGTGTGATGGGAGGAAAGAAATTTTAAATAGATGGTAGGCCAGTAAGCTGGAACTGGTCACTGGTGGTGGATTGTGAGAAGTGCTGGACACTGCCTAACTTCTCCTTCCTTGGTACCCCTGAAACATCGGAGCGTACTTCTGGCCTTGATTTTCTTAGTTTTTGGTTTTGGATTTGTTTGTTTGTTTGTGATGAAAACCGTTTCTATCTGAGTGAGACATAGGTCAAGAATCCTGTCCTGGGATGTGGGAAAGGCCCCCACATCTGTTCCTGTCAGGCCCCCATCAGGGGACTTGGGCGATGTTCCTGTTATCAGCTCAAGAGCCCAAGACTGTAAAAATACTTGTTCACTGAAAAGGTGTAAGTGTAAATGTTTATTTGATGTTTGTAAGCATCCCTGTTTGTTTGCTGGGAACTTTGATTTGCTATGTAATATTCTGTGCTGGGTTGGGATTTTGGAATTCTGGGGTAGATTTAAAAGATATTTGTGGCTTTTCTAGTCTGATTGGGACATTTAAGGGTGGGGCTCACAGTTCCTTAGGGCAGAGATTTCATGGGCCCTTCCCCCTGCCTGTGAAAGGAAGGCAACGGGCCCTAGAATCTGTATGAGACCAGCCCAACCCCAACTCCTCCTCATCAGCACAGACCAGGAGATTAGGTCTACAGCAGAAGGCACCGCCAGGAGACCCTCGAGCCACATTGGAAGGGTCCCTACACTGTGGTGCTGACGACCCCCACCGCTCTCAAGGTAGACGGCGTCGCGACCTAGGTCCATCTGTGATTCGGGAAGACTTCGTCACCAAATGGAGCGTCGATCGAGATCAACACAACCCACTCAAGCTCAAGCTACGGCGTGCTCGACCTGCCCGATGCTGGTAACATTGAATAGACTTAGATGATGCCTGCATCTTCATGGACATGGCTCCAAAGAGACAAGGATAATTCATAGGAAGGTCAAGAATAGACTTTAGTAGGATTTGGCTGCCTGAAGCGGCCATGATGCCAATATTATGTTTCATTGTATTGATATGTTATATTGACCTTTGATTCTCTTGCAGGTTTGAATGTATGTTGGCTGTCCTGGAAGGGGACTGTGTGGGGTGAACCCCAAGAGTAGAGGGTGTCTGGCTGCCAAGAGGGCAGGTGCCCAACTGGGCAGGGAAGGGTGCCCATCAGGTTTTGGTCTCTGTTGAGAGACAGTTGATGGTTGGCAGCCTGTATATTGTCTTGCAGGCCTGCGTAACCATGTCCACATCAGGGGTAGTACAAACCTCAACTGTAGAAAGCTGGGAAAGGCCTGTTTGGAATAGAAGGTCTAAGGCATGGTTATGCATAGAAAGAAAGTTTAATGCCAACAGTTACTGTTTTGTTATAACTCCATGAAAAGGAATTGACAAGGAAAAATCAGAAAATCTTAGAGCAGATCAGTATGTTTTTCTCCTTACATAATTCCTCTGAAATATTGGCAATGCTAAATAAGTCATGGCAATACATTTCTTTACATAGATTCAATAAGACCGGTTCCTAATAGTGGTTTTATTAATGGAAAACTTTGACTGGAGTATCATGTTTTAAAGAGCCCTGTCTGAGCTCTAAAGACTTGAAGCCAGTAAAAATGCCACGAAGAAAATCTGGTATCCTGCTTGGGAGCCCTGAAGATGGCTGGCGCTGGAGCATCAGGCCCATGCCCTACCATCACTGGTGGTTGGTAAGAGTAGAAGGGGAGCAATAAGGATGCCTCTGCATCCCTGTGGAACCCCCACACACTCTGGGCCGCAACGAGTAGGAGGGCTACTAAGATGGGCCTTAAAGGCTGGAGCGTGGGCTCAGGTGGAGTTGCTACAGGTGAAGGATTCACCTAACTCAGCAGATACTGCAGGCAGGCCTGATGGCAACTGGATGGCTTGGCTTCCTGGCCCTATGGGGCACATTAAGATTCAACCATGAGATTCCAGCAAAGGTGGTCGGTTACCATTCTTTTTGTGTTTATGCAAACATCAGGCCAAATTGAATACAGTAGATAAATTAATCTTGATTTGGTTTTTTTGATAGCCATGGAGGAATTTTAAGAAGAAAAATCCTATTTCAATAGAAGTTGTTAAAGCTAAAATGGTTTCTTCCCCTTCCACCGGACCATTTGTTAAGCATATAGGGATAGTTCAGTTGATAGTTCTGTGTGCCCAGTTCGGGCCTCTAGCAACGGTGGAATAGAAATGCAGTCCGTCTCATGATTGAGCCGGAAGTTCCAAGACAAAGGGGGGAACGAAAGGGGGAGGGCTAGGCCCTCCACCTTGCCCCAGGGTAAGGGCTAGGCCCTCCACCTTGCCCCAGGGTAAGGGCTAGGCCCTCCACCTTGCCCCAGGGTAAGGGCTACGCCCTCCATCTTGCCCCAGGGTAAGTGCTCCATCTTACCTTGGCCACGTGCTTGGCAAGGAGCTTCTTCCTGGAAGTCTAAGCCTCTGCTAGCCACACCCAGGAACAAGACACCGACTTGTGCCTGGCCAATCGGCAGAGCACAGTCCTTTCTCCTCCCCTTACTCCAACTCCCCCTATATAACCCGTCTCCACACAGAGTTATCTCTCTCTGCTTCCTGCTGCTGTGTCGGCAAGGTGGGGGAGCCGAGCTAGCTCGAATAAAGACTCTTATGCTTTTGCATCAGACATGGCTGGCTCCCTGATGTGGTTTCTTGGGGATCCTGAAATCTGGGCATAACAATTGTTTGTTTGAAATAATCATAAACCATGACACCCTTGGCAATTATTAATAATGAAGACCATAAAAGAGTATGTGTTTAAAGCCTGATGAAAGCATATTTGAATGACCTTTATAAAATTCTAGAATACTAAGATTATGCATATTGTCAGAGAGTGAAATGTAATAATCGGAGATAAGGATTTTTGATCTTAAAGGAAAAGACATCCAGCCAGAAAATAGCCATAAAACATATTTTTTCAGCAACTTAAAACTAAATATATTTATAAATCTCTCCCTCTCTTCCCGCAGTATACCTCAAAAAAGAAATCATTCATAGAAGACAAGTATAGTCTCAAGACGTTACAGGAAATATTTCAACTTTTGTAATTACTTTTCAAAATCAAATTAAAATTTGTTGAATATATATTTTATGTTAAATTGTTAAAAACACAGATAAAAACTGATAATGGGTGGGTTCAGTTTTGAAATGCTATTTTAATAATACCATTAATAAACAAGTAATAAAAAGGGTGATAAGTCCTCTGAAGGAAAATAAATAGTGCCCAATGAAATACAATGGTAAGGAAATGTGGTTTGGATTGGGGAATCAAGGAAGTTCTTTCTGGGGAAGGATGCATTTAAGCTGAGACCTGCAGAATTTTAATGGAAAGAATAAAAGGCATTAAAACTAAGTTGAAAAGGAACTTGCTGAGTTTGATAGAGAGAAGCCTTGTGTCCAAAGAATAGAGATTCAGTAATGCAAAATTAGTTTAGAGAATCAAGCAAGCTTGGATTATAGAGAGCTATGTTGGCCATGGACAAGAATTTGGATTTTATTTTAAATATACTGTTGGGGAGGATGAGTGACTTAGGTGTTGGGTGTGGAGGAATTGAGCAAAAAAGAAAAGAAAAGAGAAATAACTCATGGACACAGACAAAAGTGTGATGATTGCTGGGGAGTGGGGTGAGGAGAGGTGGAGAAGGGTATAGGGCAGATAAGTAGTAATGGAAAGAGACTTGATTTTGGGGTGGTGAACACAATACAGTGTACAGATGATGTGTTGTGGAATTGTGCACAGGAAATCTGTATAATTTTGTTAACCAGTGCCACCCCAATAAATTCACTAAAAAGAAAAATAAATAAATAAAAATAATTGAAAGATTATAAGGCTTGCATTAGGGCAACGGCATGATCCAGAAAGCATTAAAAAATATATGGCACTTGCTATTATGTGGAAAATTAAATGGATGGGAAAAAGGGGGTTTGTGGGAGGAAATTAGAGGAATGCTTATTATGGGAGTCTATTAGACTAATCTAAGGAGACATGATGATGGTTTCAACTAAGGTGGTGGCACTTGTTGGTGATGGAGAGAAGTCAATGGATTTAAAATATGTGATTTAGTGATAATATGATATTAAAGGTAAAGGAGAGGACATGTCAAAATGCTTGGTTTCTGGGAAAAGAAACCAAGATGGTGGCATAGATATACTTAGTACTTGCATCCTCCTACAACCACATCAAAATTACAACTAAAATATATAGTAATGATCATTCATAATCACCTGAAGTCTGTGGCTGAACAGAAGCCCTACGAGTAGAGAATTTAAAAAGAAAACATATTGAGACTAATAGGAGGGGCAGAGGCATGGAACTAGCTGGTCCAACACCCACCTGTAACAGGTTTTTAATCAAGAGGGATTTCTTGGCTGTGGAGGTGCTCCCCTGAGGAGTGAGTGGACCCTGCCCCACACCAGGTTCCCCAGCCCAGGTTTCCAGTCCTGGGAAGATAAGTCTCCACAACTTTGGGGGGTAAAAGCCATCAGAGATTGTGGTTGCATGACACAGAGGCTGCTGGAATCCCAGGCAGTTCTTAAACAAACCACACGCAGACTTACTCAAGACTTACTCCCTCTGAGCTCCAGTGTCTGGGGAAGCAGCATGAAAGGATCCAGGGACATTGGGGAGGAACTAGAACCAGGGCAAGAACTTGGGGGCAGCTTTCTCCTAGACAAAAGTGCTGGCACAGTTCATTGTTCCCCTGCTGAAACCTCCCCCACCACAGTGCTGAAAGGCAGTTCCCATATCTGACTCTCTATCTGTCTGGCTCACACTATTCACCCCACCCTGGGGATTCCCTGAGACCCTGTCCCACTCAACTTGCAACCCCACACAAGCCATTTGCAGTGGCTATTCTATATGAATGGCCTGTCCTGCATTAGACTTTCCTAAAATCTCTCAAACAAGTAGCAGCTGGACTCAGTGTGTTCCAGACCACTTGATAAGTGGCCCCAGGCCTGGCACTAGCAGCAGCTTGCCAAAGTTCACAGCTTGGCCTCTCCTGAGAACCTTCAAGCCCAACACAAGTAGCAGCCATCTTAAGATCATTCTGTAGCTCGTGCTGGGTGGCCCCAAATGGAGCCCAGGCAGTGGCTGACTTTGAAACTTATAGGAGGCCCCAGAGTCAGTGGCCCTGGTAGACAGCTTCAGATCATGCCATATTACAACTCTACCACATCTACAAGTGACACACTCAATTAATAGACTCAGTGAACACCAAAGCCCCACTGAAGCAAATCCTGCTCCATAGAGGTATCTCCTGAAAGAAGCTCTTTTGCTATAGTTGCAGATGATCCTCACTGGGGGATCAGTTGGACTGGGGGTCAGTTTTTTCCCAGTGATGCCAAACAGCATTCAAGGCTCAACTACAACAAGACTGTGCAACACAACCCACACAGGGTCACACCTAGAGTGCTCAACTCAGGTGACCGGGGAGACTGAGACACTGGGCCCTACAGAGCACCTACTACACAAGGTCACTTTTCCAATTTGAGGAGACATAGTAGCTCTACCTAATACATAGAAACAAACATAGGGAAATAGACAAAATGTGGAGACAAAGAAGCATGTCACAAATGAAAGAACAGAAGAAATATCCAGAACAAGAACTAAATAAAATGGAAACAAGCAAACTACTAGATACAGAGTTCAAAACAATGTTATAAGGATGCTCAAGGAGCTTAAAGAATGCTTCAAGGAATTTAGTGGGGATGTCAAGGAACATAATGAGAATTTCAAGGAAATTAGTGATAACATCAAATACATGAAAGAGGATCAGTCAGAAATGAAAGATATACTAACTGAAATGAAGAATAATTTACAGGGAATCAACAGTAGCATAGAGGATGCTGAGAATCAAATGATCGATTTGGAATATAAGGAAGCAAAACACACCCAATCAGAAGAGAAAAAAGAAAAAAGAATCCAAAAATATGAAGATAGTGTAAGGAACCTCTGGGACAACTTCAAGCATACCAAAATTCACATAATGTGGGTGCCAGAAAGAAAAATGAGAGCAAGAAATTTAAAACTTATTTGAAGAAATAATGACAGAAAACTTTTCCTTCATGGTGAAAGAAATACTTACAAGTCCAGGAAGTGAAAAGAGGCCCAAACAAGAACAGGAAGTTCAGAAAGGCCCACACTAATACACATCATAATTAAAATGACAAAGGTTAAAGACAAAGAGAGAATCTCAAAAGCAGCAAGAGAAAAGCAGTTAGTTACCAACAAAGGAGCACCCATACAACTGTCAGGTGATTTCTCAACAGAAACTTTGCATGCTAGAGGGAGTGGCAAGAAATAATCAAAGTGATGAAAAGCAAGGACCTACAACCAGGATTACTCTACCCAACAAGCTATCATTTAGAATTGAAGGTCAGATAAAAACTTCACAGACAAGAAAAAGTTAAAAGAGTTCACCACCACCAAACCAGTATTACATAAAATATTGAAGGGTCTTCTTTAAGAAGAAGAGGAAAAAAAAGAAAAGATAAAAAATATGAACAATAAAATGGCAATAAATACATATATATCAATAATTGAATTTAAAAATCAAAATAAATGAACAAGAAATCTAATGAATAAAATAAACAGATGGTTAAAATAGAACCAGAGGCATGGAAACATGGAATAGACTATGAATCTCAGAGGGATAGGGGAGTTGAGGGGAAGGAGGGAAGAGATTAACCAAAGGTTTTGTATGCATACTAGAGGTGCGGTGCATGAAATCCATGCACGGGGGGTGGTTGTCACTCAGCCCGGCTTGCACCCTCTCCAATCTGGGACCCCTCGGGGGATGTTTGACTGCAGTTGGACATCCCTCTCACAATCCGGGACCACTGGCTCCTAACTGTGCTTGCCTGCCTGCCTGATTGCACCTAACAGCTTCTGCCTGCCAGCCTGATTGCTCCCTAACCACTCCCCTGCTGGCCTGATCGCCCCCAAATGCCCTCCCCTGTTGAGACCTGCCTCCTCCACCAGGACCTGCCTCCTCTGTGTGACTCTGTGGAGATGCAGGGACCAGCCTCCTCCGTGCTGCGTGGAGCCTCACAGAGTGGTCGCCATACCCCGCCTCCGCTGTGAACGTGACCATCTTGTGGCGGCCATCTTGTGGCGACCATCCTGTGACAACGTCAAGCGTGAGGGTGTGAGGGTGTGAGGACCACCTAGGCTTTTATTAGTATAGATATGCACTACCTATATACACAGACAATAGTGTGGTAAAGGCCTGAGGTAGGGTGGGATCTGGGTGGAGGGGGTAACATGGGAAAAAGGACGGGGCAACATCTGTAATATTCTCAACATTAAAGTATGGGCTGCTTAGTTTCTGGTGTGGGAAAGTGCATGGATACAGGTACCTTTAATTAGGAAGTGAAAGTGTCCTTCATGGAAGCCTTATCTATTATTGAAAGTATAGTATTGATGTGTCCAACCCTTATTGTTACATTATCCATTTTTCCCTTCAATTTTGTCAGTTTTTGCTTCATATATTTTGAAGCTCTGTTAGGTATATATAACTTTATACTTGTTCTACTTTTCTGGTGTATTGGTCATTTTATCATAATAAAATATTTCTATCTCTAGAAACATTATTTTCTTAAAGTTTATTTGTCTGATTCTAATAAATATCCTTAACTTTCTTTTGTTTAGTCCTATATGTTATATATTTTCCATTATTTTACTTTAAATCTACGTGTGCCTTTAAATCTAAAGTGTGTCTTTGGTAAATAGCAAATTGGTAGGTATTTTTTAAAAATTCATCTTTAATCTCTGTCTTTTGATTAGAGTGGTTACTCTATTTACATTTAATGTAATTATGTATAAAATAGGATTTAAATTTGTTATTTTGCCATTTTTTTCTATATGTCTTATGTCATTAGGTCCTTTAGGTTTCTCCTTTATTGCCTTCTCTTGTGTTAAATAAAAATTTTAATATGCCATTTTATTTTTCTTATTTTTAAAACTTATATAGTGTTGTTTCATGGTTGCCTTGGAGATTACAATTTATATCTTAAACAATCCAGTTTAGATTGATGATAACTTAATTTCAATAGCGTACAAATAATTTGTTCCAGTAGAGATACATGCTCTCTCTCTACCTCTGATATAATTGTCACACAAATTACATTTTATGCATTATAAGTCCATGTAATTATTGCTTTATGCATTTGCCTTTAAATAAGATAGTTATAAAGAGAGTTACAAACAATAAAACAATTTGTTCTCCTTTTTACATTTTTCTATGTAGTTATGAATACTGATGATCTTTATTTCTTCATTAGTCTTCAATTTACTATCTAGTGTCCATTTATTTCAGCCTGAAGAACTAACTTCAATAATTATTGTAGGGCAGAATTTTCTAGTGGCAGATTTTCTACCTTTCTGTTTTGTTTTGTTTTGTTTGGAAACAATTTAATTGCTCCTCCATTTTTTGAAAAATAGTTTTGCTGGCTATAGAATTCTTGTTTGTTTACAGACTTTCCCCCCAGTACTGTTAATTCCACTACTTTTTGGGCTCTGGTTTCTGATTACAAGTCACCTTTTCATTTTATTGAGAGGTCCTTGTATGGGATAACTTAGTTTTCTTTTTTTGCTTTCAAGATTTTCTCTTCATTTTTGACTTCTCAATTGGATTATGATATGTCTGGTGTGATTTTTGTATGTTTGTTTGTTTGTTTTTTGTTTACTTTACTTTGGAGCTCATTGAGCATCTTGGATGAGTAGACTAATATTTTCCATCACATTGAGGAAGTTTTTGACCAATATTTCTTCAAATATATTTTCTGCCTTTTCTCTTTGTCTTCATGAAATTTACCATTATATGCATGCTGGAATGCTTATTGGTGTCCTTCAGGTCTTTAAGCCTTGTTCATTTTTAAAATGATTTTTCTTTCTGATCCTCTCTCCAAATATATCAAGTTTGATGAGTGTTTCTTCTTCCATATGGACTCTATTTTCAAGTCCCTGAAATGAATTTTCCTTTTTCAGTTATTGTAACTTTTAAGTGCAGAATTATTTTTATTTGGTTATTTAATAACATTTCTCTTTTGCTATATTCTTTGTGAAACATTGTTGTCTAACTTTTCTTTATTTCTTTAGATATGATTTTCTTTAGTTCTTTGAACATTTTTATAAATGCCAATTTAAAATCTTTAGCAATTAAATTTGAAATTTGAACTGACTAAGGGACATTAGCTTTTGGCTACTTTTTGTCTAGTGGCACATCCTTTGGTTTTTGTTTTTATTTTTAAAACTATAGGCCTGGTGCATGAAATTTGTGCATGGGTGGGGTCTCTAGGCCTGTCCAGTGATCAGGGCCAATAAAGTTCCCCACCTCCCCGCCTCCTCACCTCCTCCTTCCCTTGGCCCCAGTGTCTACTGCCACATACCCCTGGTTCCCTGTCCCATCCTAGGGCTTGGCCCTGATCATGTGATCAGGGGAAGGGACTAGCCAGGGAGGAGGGGCCAACCGCCACTGCACTGGGCTGATCAAGGCCTGGCAGCTGGGGGAAAAGTTAGGGGAGGGACCCGGGAGGTTGGCTGCTGACTCCAAGGGAGCAGGCCCTCGGTTCCCTGGGAAATGGGCCAAGTCCACTGCCACCCACCCCAGTTCCCCATTCCAGGCCAGGGGCCTGGTCCCAATCAAGCCATTGGGGCCTGCTGGCTTGGGGAAGGGACCAGGAGTTTGGCTGGCAGACCCCATCGGCAATTTGGGCCTGCGGGCTGTGGGCAGCTCCTTGTTGAGTGTCTACCCCCTGGTAGTTAGTGCGTGTCATAGCGACCGGTCATTACATCATAACAGTCTCTTGGGTATATATATAAAGAATATATATATTCTTTATTGTTTAAAGTTTACATCTAGTATTACATATGTCTCCTTTTTCTCCCATTAAGCTCTCCCTTGCCACCCCTGGCCCCCAGCACATGCCCTCACCCCCCTAGTGTCTGTATCCATTGGTAATGTTTACATGCATGAATACAAGTCCTTTGGTTGATCTCTTACCCCACCACCCAGCTTCCCCTGCCTTCTCTCTAAAGTTTGACAATCTGTTCTCTATCTCTGGATCTATTTTTATTCATCAGTTTATGTTCTTCATTATAGTCCAAAAGTGAGTGAGATCATGTGATATTTATCTTTCTCCAACTGTCCTATATTGCTTAGCATAATGCTCTCCATGTCTATCCATGCTGTTGAGAATTGTAAGAGTTCTTTCCTTTATACAGCAGTGTAGTATTACATTGTGTACATGTACCACATTCTTTTAATCCATTCATCTGCTGTTGGGCACTTGGGCTTTTTCCAAATTTTAGCAATTATAAATTGTGCTGCTAAGAACATAGGGGTGCATATATCCTTTATGATGGGTGTTTCTGATTTCTTGGGATATATTCCTAGAAGTGGGATCACAGGGTCAAATGGGAGTTCCATTTTTAATTTTTTGGGAAACTCCATACTGTTTTCCACAGTGGCTGCACCAGTCTGCATTCCCACCAGCAGTGCATGAGGGTTCCTTTTTTCTCCACATCCTGCTCAGCACTTGTCATTTTTTGATTTGTTGATGACAGCCATTCTGACAGATGTGAGATGGTATCTCGTTGTCATTTTGATTTTCATCTCTCAGATGATTAGTGACTATGACCATGTTTTCAAAAGTCTCTTGGCCTTCTGTATGTCCACTTTAGATAAGTGTCTATTTAAGTCGTTTGCCCATTTTTTATTGGAGTGTTTATCTTCCTTTTTTAAGATGCATGAGTTCCTTATAAGTTTTGGAGATTAGGCCCTTATCAGAGATAGTATTGGCAAATATGTTCTCCCATGAAGTGGGCTTTATTGTTGTTTTGTTGATGGTTTCTTTTGCTGTGCATAAGCTTTTTATTTTGATGTAGTCCCATTTGTTTATTTTTTCCTTAGTTTCCATTACCCTAGGAGCTGTATCGATAAAGACATTGCTACGACATATGTCTGATAGTTTGCTGCCTTTGAATTCTTCTATGATTTTTATGGCTTCTGATTTTATGTTTAAGTCCATCCATTTTGAGTTGATTTTTGTGTATGCTGTAAGTTGGTGGTCTAGTTTTTTGGTTTTTTTTGTATGTATCTGTCCAATTTTCCCAACACCATTTATTGAAGAGGCTGTCTTGACTCCATTGTATGCTCTTGTCTCCTTTGTCAAATATTAATGGAACATAATGGCTTGGGTCAAGTTCTGGGTTCTCTGTTCAGTTCCATTGGTCTATATGTTTGTTCTTGTGCCAGTACCAGACAGTTTTAAGAAGAGTGGCTTTAAAATATAGCTTGAAATCTGGAATTTTGATTCCCTCCAACTTTTTTCCTCTTTCTCGTGATTGCTATAGCTATTTGGGGTCTTTTTTTATTCTGTGTAAATTTTTGGAGAGTTTGCTGTCTTTTTGTGAAATATGCCATTAGTATTTTAATGAGGATTGAATAAAATCTATAGATTGCTTTGGGTAGTATGGACATTTTATTGATGTTGACTCCACAAAACCATGAACATGGTATATTCTTCTATTTGTTCATGTCGTCCTCTATCTCTTTTTAAATGTCTAGTACAGTTCTTTTTTACCTCCTTAGTCAAATTTATTCCTATGTATCTTAATTTTTTGTTGCAATAGTAAATAGGATTGTTTTTGTTGTTGTTGTTTTTTCTCTTTCTGTAAATTTATTAATGGTGTAATAAAAGCCATAAATTTCTGGGTGTTAATTTTGTATCCTGCCACATTGACAAATTCATTTATTAAATCTAATAGTTTTCTGATGGAGTCTTTGGGGTTTTCTATGGACAATATCATGTCATCTGAGAATAATGACAGTTTTACTTCTTCTTTTACAATTTGGATGCCTTTCATTTCTTTTTCTTGTATGATCGCTATGGCTAGTCCTTCCAGTACTATGTTGAACAGGAGTGGTGAGAGTGGGCATCCCTGTCTTGTTCCTGTTCTTAGGGGGAATTGTTTTGGATTTGCCCATTGAATATGATGTTGGCTGTAGGTTTGTTATATAAGCTTTTTATTATATTGAGGTATGAATCCTCTATTTTCACTTTGCTGAGAGTTTTTATCAAGAAAAGTTGTTGGATTTTGCCAAATGCTTTTTCTGCATCAATTGATATGATTATGTGAATTTTATTTCTCAAATAGTTTATGTTATGTATCACATTTATTGATTTGTAGATGTTGTACTATTGTTGCATCCCTGGAATAAATCCCACTTGGTCATGGTGTATGATCTTTCCAATTTAATGCTGGATCTGATTTGCCAGAATTTTGTTTAGGATTTTAGCATCTATGTCCATCAGAGATATTGGCCTGTAATTCTCTTTCTTTGTAGTATCTTTATATGGTTTGGGGTTTAGGGTAATGCTAACTTCATAGAAAAACCTTGGAGATTTTCCTTTCTCTTAAATTTTTTGGAATAGTTTGAGGAGGATAGGTTTTAGTTATTTTTGAATATTTGGTAATACTCCCCTGTGAAGCTGTCTTCCCCAGGGCTTTTGTTTTCTGGAAGTTTTTTGATTACTGCTTCAATTTCCTACATAGTTATCAGCCTATTCAGATTTTTGTTTATTTCTCCTGATTGAGTTTTGGAAGATAGTATTTTTCTAGGAATATGTCCATTTCTTCTAAGTTTAACAGTTTGTTGGAATAGAGTTATTCATAGTATATTTTTACAATACTTTGTATTTCTATGGGGTCTGATGTTATTTTGCCTGTTTTATTTCTGATTTTGTTTATTTGGGTCCTCTTTCTTTGCTTTTGGTGAACCTGGCTAGAGGTTCATCAATCTTGTTTATCCTTTCAAAGAATCAGCACTTGGTTTTGTTGATATTTTGTATTGTTTTCTTGTTGTTGTTTTATTTTGTTTTGTTTGTTTGGGTTTTTTTTTTTGTCTCTATGTCATTTATTTTTGCTCTGAACTTTAGTATTGCTCACTCTGGGCTTTTTTGTTGCCCTCTTTCTAATTCTTTCAGTTGCAGAGTTAGATAGTTTATTACCATTTTTTCTTGTTTTTTTGAGGTAGGCCTCTAATGCTATTTCTATTTCTACTTTGATCTCTTTGGTAACATAATCATTGTTTAATAGCATGCTATTTAGGCTCTAAGGGTTTAAATTTACTCTTGTTTTTATTGTAGTTTATTTCTAATATTGTGCTATTGTGATCTGAGATGCTGCTTGATATGATTTCAATCTTATTGTATTTGAATAAACTTTGCCTGTGTCACAATATGTGGTCTATCTTTGAAAATGTCCCATGTGCACTTGAGAAGAATGTATATTCTTTAGCTTTGAGGTGAAATGTTCTGAAGATATAGATTAAGTCCATCTGATTTAGTGAGTCATTTGGATTGCTGTTTCTTTGATTTTTTTTTTTTTTTTATCTAGAGGATTTATCCAGTGATGTCAATGGAGTGTTGAAGTCCCTTTCTATGATTGTATTGCTATTGATCTCTCCTTGGATATCTTTCAGAAGTTTTTTTTTTTATGTATTTGGGTGCTCCTGTATTGGGTGCATATATGTTTATCAGAGTTATATCCCTTTGTTGTATTGATCCCTTTAGTGTCCTTCCTTATCTCTTGGTATGGCCATCACTTTGAGGTCTATTATTTCAGATGTAAGTATTGCTACCTCAGCTTTTTTTTTTTCATTTCTGTTTGCCTGGAAAATATTTTTCCCTCTTTTCACTTTCAGTCTGTGTGAGTCCCTTGTTCTGATGTGGGTTTCTTATAGACAGCATATATATGGGTCATGTTTTCTTATCCATTCAGCCACTCTATGTCTTTTGATTGAAGCATTTAGTCCATTTATGTTGAAGGTTATTATTGATTGGTACTTGTTTGTAGCCATTTTTATTCATTATGCCTCTGTTCATTCTTCTCTTTCTATTTATTTTTTTACAACTGTCCTTTTAGCATTTCTTGTTTTGCTGGCTTGGTAGTGATAAACTCCCTTTGCCTATTTTGTCTGCAAAGCTCCTGATTTCTCCTTCAATTTTGATTGATGGCCTTCGTGATAGAGTATTCTTGGATTCAGTCCCTTGCTTTGCATCACTTTGTTTATTTTATTCCCTTATGGCCTGATGAGTTTCTGTTTATAAATCATTTGATAATCTAATAGGAGATCTTTTGTAAGCAACTCTCTGTCTCTCTTGCAGCCTTTAATATTCTCTCTCTGTCATTATCTTTTGCCATTGTAATTATGACTTGTCTTGGTGTGGGTCTTTTTGGGTTTATTTTGTTTGGGACTTTCTGTGCTTGTGTAACTTTTTTCTTCCCCAAATCAGGGAAGTTTTCTGTCATTATTTCTTCAAATAGGTTTTCTAATCCTTGTTCCTCTTCTTGACTTCCTGGCATCCATATTATACATATGTTACTTCATTTCATGTTGTTGCAAAGCTTCCTTAGGCTCTCCTCCTGCTTTCTAATTCTTTGCTCCAATTGCTGTTCAGATTGGGTGTGTTTCTCTGCCCTGTGTTTTTACTCACTAATTGGTCCTCCACTTCTTCTAGTCTACTGTTGAAACCTTCCATTGTGTTTTTTTGTAGTTATATCATTTTTAGTTCCTCTTGATTATTACATAAGTTTTTGATTTTCTCATCCGTCCAGTTTATGAACTGTATGACCCTTACTCTGAATTCTTTACTGACATATTGTGTGCCTCCATTTCATTTAATTCCTTTTTTGGCACTTACTCCTTTTCTTTCCTTTGGGGGTTGTTTCTTTGTCTCCCCATTTTTGCTATCACTGAAGTGTTCAGGCTCAAAGTCATGCAGGGCCTTTTACTGAAACAGAGGGCTTGTCTGGAGTGTTGTGCATCCCAAGAGACACAGGCGGGCCCAGGTGCCAGGATTTGTGAGGCCCCTGGCTACAGTGGTTTGTTGGCAGGAGGTTCAGGCACCCTGAAAGTCACTGGAAAGCCCTGAGGCTGGGACACGTGGGACCTATGTTTGCAGTGGCAGGCAAGAAGGAGGGTAGTACACTCTGTGACTCACAGAAGCCTGCAGCTGGGAAGGCTGGAGTCTCAGTTTCTGTCAGTTGGCAGCTGAGGTAGTAGGTCTTTGGTTGGAGTGGCTGTAGTGTCTCAGATGGTGTCTGAGGCAAATCTGGGTGGTGGTGGGGCTGTGTTCCTAGTTTAATTTAAAAAATAATTTAATTTAAAATAATTCTTATTTAAAATTTTAAACCTGGCTTCCTAAGTGTTCCCTGATTCAGTATAATTTAATGACCAGCCAATATGTAATAAACTTGATGAGAAGATATCTTCAAATACATTCTGTGAAGTATATAGACTATCCTTTGTCAAGGGGTTCTGGGTGAGAAGGCATGCTTCTTAACCAAGTCTTCCCAAGGCTGTGTGCATGTTCATACAATCTTTTAAATATGTTTTTAAAATTGATTTTAGAGAGAGGAAGGGAGAGGGAGAGAGATAGAAACATCCATGAAGAAAGAGAATAATCAATGGGCTGTCTCCTCCATGCCTCCTACTGGGGATGAAGCCCACATCCCAGTTATGTGCCCTGACCAGAATTGAACCATGATCTCTTGGTTCATTCATAGATGCTCAACCACTGAGCCACACCTGCTGGGCACTCATACAGTCTTTTAGATGTCCAGAATCACATCAGGGTTTTCAAAGTTTCCTATACCATATTGTTCTACTAGTTTTCCTTTAAATTCCTGTCCAGGCTCCAACTGAAATAATAGCTTTAGGCTGTTTCAAGGTTACTAGCAGATTAGTAGTATTTCAGTAATGTCCTGGTTGTGTAGTACTCCCCTCTGAACTCTGTGGTTAAGCTGAAATCTGAGCTAAAGAAAAAAGCTGTGATATCTTAATATTAGAGATTTTTCATAGAGCTGGATGCTTGAACATATTTACTGTGTTTCAGGAGAGTGTTTTTCATAAGGTCCAAAAAGTTCAGTCCTATTAACTTTCTGCAAGACTTTTATCTTTTCATTGCTAATTACCAGGAGGTTATGGAGTAAAGAGTGATAGGAGTAACACTCTCTAGCTCTCAGGGAGGTAAAACTAGTTAGTTTGAAGGTCAGGTGGAGTGTATCTGGGGCATCTTCCTTGTTGAGCTGAGTAGGAGGCATATCTGGCTAGAGCAGGAACTCATAGCCAGGCCTTTAGATTCCTATGAGTCTTAAAGGTATAACAGCCTTACCATACAATTCTGTTGCTTTGGTTAATTTCTAGATTCCTAGAAATGTTAATTATTGTATCAATGTCTTTGTGAGAGAGTAATTGATTTACTGAAATTCTTACTCTGCTCTTCTGGAAGTCGATCTCTAAACTTCCTTGATTTGAACATTAGAATTGAGTCACTTATTAATGAAAGGCTAACCATTAAATGTAATTGGACATTTCACACAAATGGCACAGAAAAAAGCTAAGTGGTATTATTCTAAAACATTAACAAGTATTTTGGTTAAAATGGCAATTATTGTTTGTCTTCATATTATTTTATATTTTAGAATTTTTTTATGACAAACATGTATCATTTGAATAGTCAGAACAATGAAAAAATAATTCTCTTTTGCAAATTATTGGCAATGATAATTTTGAGTCACGGTTTAATATTATCATTGCATGGTAGTAATGCAGCCAGGAATCTATACTAATAATAGAGGAATATGCAAATTGTTTGGGACACCATCACAGTAACAGTAATGACCAATAGGCTGCCTGGGGCGATCAGGTTGGTAGGGGGGTTAGTGAGGGACAACCAAACAACTGAACACCAGGCTGCGTGGGGTGACCAGGCCAGCAGGGGGACAGTTTGGGGCAACCAGCCCAGCAGGGGAGCTGTTGGGGGCAACCAGGCCAGCAGAGGGGGCAGTTAGGGGCAGACAGGCTGACAGGGGGGCAGTTGGGGGTGACCAGGCCAGCAGGGGGGCAGTAAGGGGCGATTAGGCCAGCAGGGGGGGGCAGTTAGGGGGCGACCAGTCCGGCAGGCAGAGGCAATTAGGAGCCAGTGGTCCTGGATTGTGAGAGGGATGTCCGACTGCTGATGGGCCCAGGGATCGGGCCTAAACCAGCAGTCGGACATCCCCCAAGGGGTCCTGGATTGGAGAGGGTGCAGACTGGGCTGAGGGACCCCCCCAGGCATGAATTTTGTGCACCAGGCCTCTAGTAATTTATCAAAGAGGAAATATAATTTAAGAGAAATACAATTTTTTTGGAATAATATATGTGTCTTTATTCTTAATTCAGCACTTTATTTTATATTTAAGTGTTTCCATGTTTTTAAAAATAGGAACAATAAAACTCTACAGGGCTGTTGTAAGAATTAAATAACATTAAAAAGTAGGCATTAAGTAAACTCTCAATAAATATAATTTTTCCTTCCATAGCATAAATCAAGGAACATTGAGTAATGATATTACTGCAGGTAGATGAAGAGAAGAAAAAGTTCTGTGAATTACAGGCAGGAATGCCTCTTGGGGAAAAGTTGCAAAAGCCAAACATCATTGATTTAACTTTGTGGTTTTACCTTGATCTGGCTTATTATCTCTAAACTATACACTAACAAAAATTTTAGGTGTTTATTTTTCTAACACACTTAATCTCTATACTTATCCCATATTTACTATGAAGTTACTCTACATTTCCCATATTTGCTTCAAGCATACTCTTTTCTGTCTGATGGCTATAAATGCTTAGGTCTTAGATATTCCTGTATTATCAAGATTCTACAAAATATGTTTTTATAATTTTAGTAGGTTTCTTAAAGACATTTGTGTTTTCAACATGTTTCACGTAAATTTTTTCTAAATAGTTTCAATAATCCCATTCGTATATAAATTAAATGCCTCATGCTTGAAGTTTTATTTTTTACTTGCCTTTTTTACTTTTTACATCATTGTTCAACTCTGAACCATTTTAGAAATAAGTTGGTATTTATAATAAAATATTGTATAAGTATATAAACATATGCTATGTTTTTATCTGTGTAAAGACGACTGTGCTTATGTTTTATATAAACATACATATAAGTAGTTATCTATAAGTTATAATAAATGCTCTTTGTAATCTAATTACCAGTTGTCACTTGACTTTATTTCTAATTTTTAACTTTTCATTTTACCAATAAACTAGTATAAAGAAGATAAAAAAGACTTACAAATTTATTTCTATACTCTAACAAATTACTAAATGTTATAACCACTTTTAGTAATTAAGTATAATTTTGAAAATTTGATATGTATTCTTAAGATGAATATTTTAGACTTTACTATTCTTAATATTTAAAGAGGAATGATTATCTGTTTAATGTTTTACAGAACTCCTACAATCACTGACTAATGTTAAAGAATTATAACTTCCTAAAGCTGTTATGTACTGAAAATCTGGTGTTAAAGGATGAGGAATCCAGCTGCTTCTATCACTGCAGTGGATTTGGAATAAAAGCTCTACAATATGTTCCTCTAAGAAAAGAAATAAGCTGTACTCTAAAGGTTTTTCTTTTCTTTTCTTTCCAGTAAGAAAAATAAAGTAGCCCTGGAAAAACTTGTGAATGCTTTGTCATTTCTGTAAAACTGGAAAAACACCAAAGCAGCTAGCTTACTCATCCTTGATTTCCCCAGATGGCTGGGTTCCCATTTATTCACCAGAGAATGAGATGCAGACTCAGTGCCTTTACATGTCATTTTGACAAGATATAATGTCCGATCTTGTTTGTGTATTCCTTTCCCTTCTACCTCAAGGCTGCTTCACTACTGGTGGTCTGCCCTTGTGCAACACAGATGTTTCTCCCTCCTCTGCATGCTTTATTTTTCAAGTAACATCGGAGAGCATATGTTTCTGTGTGAGCCTGGTTCTTCCTTCTCCCAACACCTTCTGGTGTTACATAAACAATCTTCATCTGCCCCTCAGATCTGGGCACATGAGACTCTCACAGATGTTGATTTTCTTTTCAGCCTCTTTGCCTCTAGTGAACATGCTCTTCAAATAATGTCTCCCTTCCTTCTCTGTTCCAAATGACTCGGAATGCATATTTTTCTCCTCCTTTCAACTCAGCTTCCTTCTGTGAGCCAAGCATGTTTTCATCCCCTTTCTTCTAGGTCTTTCTTTGTACTAGCTTTCCAGATGGGTTGAGGATGAGCTTTTCCTCATATTATTCTCCTTACAGCTGTTTGGTTTGCAAGAACAGGAAGACACAAACTTTACACATTAAATATTTTTCATGCACACCCACATATATTTTTCTGATTTGTTTCTTTGATTTTTTCATATTTTATTTGTTTATTTATATTTAGTAGCTGCCATGTTTCATTATTTTCCATTTTTGCTACTCATTACAAAGGAAGACATCACAAATACATGTATGTAAACATGCTGCATATTTACATGTACAACATCAGGATAATGGCTACTTTAATATCATTTTTTTTGCAAAAGATTAATCTCACCTTCTCTTTCATTTATTCAACATATATTTGTTGAGCATGAACTATGTGTCAGAAATTCCTTTCGATGCCAACATTAGGGTAGTAAACAAAATAGAAAAGGTCCCTTCTCAAGGATTTTATATTCTAGGGTGAACGAAGATAATTAATAAGTACATAAGTAATTAAGATAATTAGGAGATGATGCTAATTGAGCTAAAATCTGAATGATAAACAGGAGCTGAGTTGATGAGAATCAGGGTGATGAGAATTTCCTGCGGGTAGGGGACACAAGTGTTAAGTCCCCTCCTGAAGGATTGATGTTGACATTGTTGAGAAACAGAACAGAGGTTTTCGGAGACTGAGGTGTCATAGTAAGTAAGCATGGTGGAAAAGGGAGACAGTGTTGGAGTGGAAGTCTGGGGCTAGATCGTGTAGGGCTTTTGAAGGCAGGGTAAGATTTAAAATTTTAGTCCAAATGACCCAAGAAGTCATGGACGCTATAAAACAAGGAAGTGACATGATCTGACTTATATGTTAGAAACATCACTTTGACCACTGTGATATATTTTTATAGTGAAGTGTGAGGTAAGAGAGAGACCAGATATATGATGTGGGTGTTAAAAAATGTTTTTTATATTATTGATATTAAATAGCTACTTTAATATAAAAATTGATATTAAAGTAGCAGTTACCCTGATGCTTTATAATATTATTTTTAAATGCAGTTTTAAATTCACAACAAAAATGAAAGGAAGGTACAAAAGTTTTCCAAGTTTCCCCTGCCCCCTCACATGATAACCTCTCCCATTATCAGTATCACTCACCTGAGTGGAACATTTGTTATAGTTGATAAACCTACATTGCATTGATACAATCACCCAATGCCTGTAGTTTACATTAGGCCTCATTACTGTACATCTTATGGGTTTGGAAAAATTTATCATGGCATACAACCATCATTATAATATTGTAGAAACTATTTTCACTGCCCTAAAAATCATCTTTGCTCTGTCTATGCATCCCTTCTCCTTATCCCCCCAGTAACCACTGATCTTTTTACGGTTTCCACAGTTTTAGCTGTTCAAAATGTCATTGTTGGGATCATATGGTATATAGCCTTTCAGATTGGCTTCTTTCACTTAGTAATATGCATTCAATATTCCTTCATGTGTTTTCATGGCTTGATAGCTCATTTCTATTAAGCACTAAATAATTATTGTCTGAATGTCATATGATATCTTGTAATTAACAGCCTTAATATAATTGTTACCAATCACAGAATAATTTTTCAGAGAAAACATTGTTAATTCTTACATTTTTCCATCTCTTTTCTTACCTAGACTACAGTATTATTAGTAGAATGATGATGATGACCTTTCCATATTTTAAATTCAAATTACTTACATTGGCATACAAAAATTTGAGGGATTTTACCCTTGAATCTCTTTCCTTACTTCATGGATTTCCCTTACCATGACCAACACATTTTACTGTAATCTTTAGCTCTACTGAAACATGTCTGGTACCTAACCAGATCTGACTTGTGCATTTGTCCCTACTCATCCTCATCTATTCCCTGAGAATGCTCTTCACTCCATTGCCTATTTGGAAGCCATCACCCCACCCAAGCACACACACACACACACACACACACCACACCTTGGGAACTTCCTCCATGAAGCCTTCATGACCACCCTGTGCATGCTTTCCCCATACCCTGAAAGGCTCCTAAGAAAGTTCCTCAAATGTAAATATTTATGAATGAGTAGAGAATACTGGGAAATGCTGGAGAGCTAGGAACCACTACCACTAGGAATGAGGATAGATTAAGGACTTGTTGATGTTAACCACAGGGCTGTAGAGGGATGCCAGAAGAATTTCAATATGATAGTAAGAAGATCAGATTTGCCCTTTAGAAAGTTCACTCTGGTAATATTTGGCAAGAATTGGGTGTAAGATGACAAACTAAGACTGGAAGCATACTATTTCATTAGGCTAGATAAGTCATGATGGGACTTGAAACATTCACATACATACATATACACAGAAATAACAGTGGAAATAAAGAAGAAGGTATGGGTTTGGAAAGACTTAAAGAGTGCTTAACTGAAGATGGTGCACAGGTCAAAGCAATGCAGCAACAGAAAGTGAGGGGGGGAACAGAATCTAGGATCCCTCCCATTTCTGTCTTGAGACTCATGATGGATATCACTAATATAGGGATATCAAAAAAACATTTTGGAAGTTGGATCTTTTCACATTACCATTTTAAAAACAATTACTGGGTTTGTTTGTTTTTTATGTGCCAACATTATGCTTTCCATTTTCCAAATTAACCTTTGCCTTTTTTTCTTTATTTACCTTGATTAAATTTTATATAAATTTATTTTGTATCTCTGAACTACCTATAGTAATACTGAAGTATAAGGATTAGTCATTTTCACACTTGATTCCTATATATGAAATAGCAGTGGTTCATTGTGGGCAGGTGCTATGGTGAGAAGAAGCTGGATGAATAGGGGTTATACTGGTTGGGGACACAAAGTAAATTAATACAGGGCCAGAGATAGATTTTTTTCCCTCATCATAATGTCTCTGTCTTCCTATTACCCAATTCCTTGATCTCCTTTTAATAGATACCCAAAAATTATTTTCTTAACACTTCACATTTTCCTCACAATTAGGCAAGCTGTCTTTAATTGATCAGAAGCTTTAGGATTTTTTAAAGAAAGATTTGCCAGTCTTTTATGGTGGTGTTGTTGTTGCTTTTTAGTGAACTTCCTTTTTTGCCATGGATTTTTTTAAACAAACAAACAATCCACAAAACAAAACCTGCACTGAGATTTATTTTCAAAGAGCACATACTCTTTTGCTCTAATTATTGTGTATCCTCCTAACTTTTTTTTTGTTTGACTCCATAAATGGATGTGTCCATTTAAGACTTTTTTGCAAACAGACATTTTAAGAGTATGAATGATGTTCACACTAATGGGAGAAGCAGGGGATTTGATGACACAAATAAAAATATCATTGTCAAATCATTTACATTAATCTAAAAATGCATCCATTTAACATACTTATTGAGCATCTATTATGAGCCAAAACAAAAAATTACTGCCCTGAAGGACTTTGTATCCAGAGGTGGAAGAGTAGATAATTATCCACATTATTAAATAAAAAATGTTGTTAGATGCTGATAAAGGCTAACGAGAAAAATATAGCAGGAAGGAGGACAGCTCTGGGTTATGGCCCTGGTCCAGTTTAATGATTAATAGTGTGCCCTTTTACTAATTGTGCCCATTTGGGAAATAAAAAATGAGGTAAATCTAAGTATTGGGCATATTGGGTGGGGAGGGGTTGCACTTTTAGGAAGAGAAGCTAGGGAAGACGTCTCAGAGAAAATGACAGGTAAAACACCAAGGAGATAATGAGGGGAATAATATAGACATCTTGGGGATGTTCCATGTGAAGGGAACAAAGGCTCTGAATTGCATTCATAACTCACATGTTCAAGGAACATGAAATACAGCAAACAGAGAGGATTGAGAATGACAATAGAAGTAGATGAGAACTAAGAGATAAGTGGGAGTTATCTCTTTTCTTTTTCAGGTTCATTCTTATACTCTATAAGTTCTTTTTTTTCATTTTTAAATGTATTTAATAATATTACAGATATATCCCATTTCCCCTTCTTCCCCCGCCTCCCCAGCTCCTACCCACCCACCTATCAGGTCTTCACTTATCCTATTGCCCGTGTCCATGGGCTATGCATATAAGTATGTAAGTTCTATTTTATCTCTTCTTGTTCCCCCAACAGCACATCGAGGTATGTCAGTTTATTCCATGCCTCCCTGCTTTGGGTCTTATTTTGTTGGTCAATTCGTTTTGTTCATTAGATTCTACAAATACGTGAGATCATGTGATATTTGTCTTTTTCAGTTTGGCTTATTTCACTTAGCATAATATTTTCCAGGTCCATCCATGCTGTCCCAAAATGTAAGATCCAACCAGCAGTGAACTAGTGCTCCCTTTTCTCCACATCCTTGCCAGCACTTGCTATTTGTTGATTTATTGGCAATAGCCATTCTGACAGATGTGAGGGGATATCTCATTGTGGTTTTATGTGCATTTCTCTGATGATTAATGACTGAGCATTTTTTCAGGTGTCTCTTGGCCATTTGTATGTCCTCTTCGAAGAAATGTCTATTCATTTCTTCTGCCCATTTTTTAATTGGATTGTTTGTCTTCCTTTTGTTGAATTGTATAAGTACTTGATATATTTTGGATATTAACCCCTTATCAGATGTATCATTGACAAATATGTTATTCCATTTAGTGGATCCCATTTTCAATTTGATGGTGCTTTCTTTTGCTGTGCAGAGCTTTTTATTTTGATGTAGTCCCATTTTTTTTCTTAGTTTCCTTTGCTGTAGAAGATGTATCCATAAACATATTGCTACTTGAGATGTCTGATATTTGACTGCCTATGTTCTCCTCTAAGTTTTTTTATGGTTTCATGCCTTATGTTTAAGTATTTTATCCATATTGAGTTTATTCTTGTATATGGTATAAGTTGCTGATCTAGTTTCATCTTTTTGCATGTGTCTGTCCAGTTTTCCCAGAACCATTTGTTGAAAAGACTGACTTTATTCCATTGTATGTTCTTGCCTCCTTTATCAAATATTAATTGAGCATAATGGTGTAAGTCAATTTCTGGGGTCTCTGTTCTGGTCCATTGGTCTATATGCCTGTTCTTGTGCCAGAACTAAGCTGTTTTGGTTATAAAGGCTTTGTAGTATAGTTTGATATCCAGTATTGTGATCCCTCCTTCTTGGTTCTTCTTTCTCAAGATCGCTGCAGATATTCAAGGTCTTTTATGGTTCCATATAAATTTTTGGAGTATTTGTTCTAGCTTTGTGAAGTATGCCATTGGTATTTAAATAGGGATTGTTTGAATCTGTAGATAGCTTTGGGTACTATAGACATTTTAATTATATTAATTCTTCCAATCCATGAACATGGTCTACACTTCCATTTGTTTGTATTAATTCTTCCTCTATTTCTTTTTTCAATGTCTTATAGTTTTATAAGTACAGGTCTTTTATCTCTTTAGTTAAGTTTATTCCTGGGTATCTTTTGTTGTTGTTGTTGTTGCAGTGGTAAAGGGGATTGCTTTTTTAGTTTCTCTTTCTGAAAGTTCATTATTGGTATATAAAAATGACATTGATTTTTGGATGTTGATTTTGTATCCTGCTACCTTGCAGAATTCATTTTTTAAGTCTAGTGGTTTCCTGTTGGAGTCTTTAGGGTTTTCTATGTATAATATTATGTCATCTGTGACTAATGGCAGTTTTACTTCCTCCTTTCTAATTTAGATGCATTTTTATCTCTTCTTCTTGTCTGATTGCTGTGGCTAAGACTTCCAGTACTATGTTGAATAAGAGTGGTGAACGCAGAAATCCCTGTCTTGCTCCTGTTCTTAAGGGAAAATACTTTAGTTCTTGTCCTTTGAGTATTGTTTGTCATATATGGTCTTTATTATGTTGAGGTATGATCCCTCTATTCCCACTTTACTGAGAGTTTTTATCAAAAAAGTGTGCTGGATTTTATGAAATGCTTTTTCTGCATCTATTGATATGATCATGTGGTTTTTATCTTTCAATTTTTTATGTGATATATCACATTTATTGATTTTAAAATATACCAGCGTTGTATCTCTAAAATAAATTCCACTTGATCATGGTATGTGATATTTTTAATACATTGCTAGATCCAATTTGTTAATATTTTGTTGAGGGTTTTAATATCTGTGTTCATCAGGGATGTTGAGCTGTAAATTTCTTTCTTTTTAGTATCTTATCTAGTTTTGGAATTAGGATAATGCTGGCTTTGTAAAAAGAGGTTGGAAGTGTTCCTTCATCTGGAATTTTTTGGAAAAGTTTGAGGAGGATAGGTGTTATTTCTTCTTTGAATGATTGGTAAAATTCACCTGTAAATCTATCTGGTCTAAGACTTTTGTTTGCTGGAAGTTTTTTAATTACTGCTTCAATTTCATCAGTTGTTATGGCCTACTCAGGTTTTCTCATTCTTATTGATTTTGTTTTGGAAGATTATATGTTTTTGGAATTTGTCCATTTCTTCCAGGTTTTCCAGTTTGGTGGCATATAATTGTTCATAGTATTTACTTAAAATCCTTTGCATTTATGTGGTGCTCATTATGATATTGCCTCTTTCATTTCTGATTTTATGTATTTGGGTCCTCTCTCTTTGTTTCTTGATGAGTCTGGCTAGGGGTTCATCAATCTATAAATCAAAAACTTCAACAAAAGAAAAATAAAATCATTATGTAGTGATAAAGGGGCCAATGCAGAGAAAGAATATAACATTTGTAAATATTTATGCACCCAACATTGGAATAAAAAATATATAAAACAAATATATATATATATAAAACAATTAGACCTGTAGAGAGAAATAGAGAGCAATTCCATAATAGTGAGGGATTTAATACCCTATTTTCAGCAAAGGACAAGTCATACAGACAGAAAATTAACAAGGAAATGTTGGACTTACTACACATTAGGACTTGACACATATTTGCAGAATATCCCATCCCAAACCAGCATAATACACATTCTTATAAATGTACATAGCACATTCTCCAGGACAGATATATTAGACCAGGAAACAAGTTTTAATAAATTTAAGATTGAAATCATATAAAATATCTCTTCTGACCACAATGGTATGAAACTAGAAGGAAATTACAAGACAAAAACTGGAAAATTTATTAATATTTGGATATTAAATAACATGCTACAGAATAACCAATGGCAAAGAAGAAATCAAGAAAAAAATTATTGAAATGCCTTGAGAGAAATGAATATGGAAATCCAACATACCAAAATGTATAGGATGCAGCAAAAGAGTTCTAAGAGGGAAGTGTATAGCCATAAAAGCCTACATTAAGAAACTAGAAAGATCTCCTTAGAGGAGACATAGACAGCACGGCAATAATTGTAGGAGTACTGAAGCCCATAGACAGCAGTGGGTAGACCGTCCAGACAGAAAATCAACAGGGAAACATTATAATTGAATCACGCTTTAGAACAAATTATCGTTTAGACACAATAGAATATTCCATCCAACAGCAGGAAAATACACATTCTTTTCAAGTGAATATAGAATATTTACCAAGATAGATGATAAACTAGGCCACAAAACAAATCTTAGCAAATTTTATAAGACTGAAAGGAGACCAACTGTCTTCTCTGACCACAATGGTATAAAACTAGAAATCTACAAATATGTGGTAAATAAACTACCCACTTCAAAACAAGCATTGGGTCAAAGAAGAAATCAAAAGGAACATAAAAACAAATATCTAGAAACAAATAAAAATGAAAACAGCACATCAAATATTGTGGAATGCAGCAAAAGCAATTCTAAGAGAAAAGTTTATAGCAACAAATGCATATTAAAAAAATAAGATCTTAAATAAACAACCTAACATTACACCTCAAGGGGATACAACAACATCAAGTCAAGCTCTAAGTTAGAAGAAAGAAGGAAATAATAAAGATATGAGTGAAAATAGATGAGAGACCAGCAAATCAATAGAAAGGATCAATGAACTAAGAGCAAGTTCCTAACAAATTTGACAAACATTTAGCTGGACTAAGTAAGAAGAGACTCAGATAAATTAAATCAGAAATGAAAGAGGAGTCATTACAACTGATACTACAGAAATACATAGAATCATTACAGTCTTCTATGAACAATTATATGTAAACAAATTACATAAACTAGAAAAAATAGATACATTTCTAGAAATACACTACCTGCCAAGATAGAAAACATGAACAGATCAATACTGAGTAAAGAAATTGATTGGATCAGTAATAAAAAATTCCCCACACAGAAAACTCTATGACCAGATGAGTTTTTTTGGAGAATTCTACTAAGCATTTAAAGAAGAAATATCAAGGAGGAGGGAACACTTCATAACTCATTCTACAAGGCCAGAATTATTTTGATACCAAAACCAGTTAAGAATACCGCAAGAAAAGAATATCACAGACCAACATATCTGATGAATATAGATGAAAATTTTTCAAGAAAATATTCCAAATCAAATTTAAGAACATATAAAGATTACATACCATGACCAAGTGGGATTTATCCTTGGCATACAAGAATGGTTTGCCCTAACCGGTTTGGCTCAGTGGATAAAGCGTTGGCCTGCGGACTGACCAGCACTTTCACTCACAGATTTATTAGCTCCACCCTTCTAACTCCAGCATCTGCACCCCTCCCAATACCGGCTTAGTTATGGCTCCTGGAAGAAGCTGGGATTGACTGGGTTGTGTGGTTCTAGTACAAGAGCCATTTTTTCCTTGCATGCCTGACAGGCGTAGAGCACTCACTTCACACAGCTAAATCTTGGCCTGTTTGGGCCTGATTAACTTTGCTGGTCTTGCCCTGACATTTCCTGAGACCACACCCCACCATCAAGGTCTGCGGGCATCTGGGACTTTTGTTGAGTGCCCCAGCATTGGCACTGAGCTTGAACTTGTATCAATCTGGTGAACACTAGTCACCCGGTGACTGACTGAGAACATTCTTCATGCAATTCATTTATAGCCAGAAGCTCTTTCAGTGACTGATCCTAACTGCCAGATGGCAGGTGGAGGCAGGCAAGAGGATCTTGGGGTGCCTTGGGACTTTTGCTGACCTGCCGCCAGACTTGGTGAAGGTGGAAGTCAGCCTTGATTCATAGCTTGGTCCTTCCCATGCACATGCAGGCTGATCAGAGTTAGCACAAAGTGTGTATAACTTTGTAGCTCCAAATAGGTGGTCCATGGCCAGTCACAGGCAGTGTCCCACATTGATCTGCAAGAGGCCCAAGAACCAACAAACCCAGTGGCAGCTTCATACATGAGAGCAAGATTCAATTAGCTTCACAACTGGCATATCCACAGGAAGATCTTGCCAGGCACCAGACCCTGCTTAGGTGAATTCTGCTTAGTGTAATCAACACCTACATAGCAGCTCATACACTGTGGTCAAAGTTGATCCTCACAGTCAGCCAGCCTGAGGGTTGAACCTGCATGAATGGACCAATAGCAATCAAAACTAAATTACATTAGGAAGGCTCACATAAAACACACAAAAGGTCTTTCTAGAGCACCCACCTCAGGAAGTAAAAGAGTCTGCACCACTGGACCCTACAAAACACCTACTACATAAGGCCACCCTACCAAGACTTGGAGACATATTAGATTTACCTAATACATGGAAACAAACACAAAGAGGCAGGTAAAATTAATATATAAAGAAATAGGCCCCAAATAAAATAACAAGAGAAATCTCCAGAAACACACACACACACACACACACACACACACAAAACACAGCTAAATTACATGGAGGCAAACAATATACTAGATATAGTGTGTTAAAAAAAAAAGATTAGAAAGATGCTCTAGGTATTTAGTGAGAATTCCAAAGAACATAATGAGAACTGCATCAGCATAAAAAGGGACATAGAAACCATAAAAAAGAACCAGTCAGAAATGAAGAATATAATATCTGAAATGAATAATATAATAGAAAGAATAAATAGTAGGTTGAATGAAGAAGCAGATTGAATTAGTGATTTGGAACAAAAGGTAGGAGAAAGCACACAATTTTTTCTCTGAGCAGCAAAGAGAAAAAATAATTTAAGAAAATGAGAATAGTTAAAGGGACCTTTGGGAAAACATCCTATACAATAAAAGCCTAATATGCTAGGTGTCTGGTCATCTGGTCGGCCATTCAACCAATCAAAGTGTAATATGCTAATGATATGCTAAGGCCAATCAACCTCTCACTATGACGTGTACTGACCACCAGGGAGCAGACAGTCAACCAGTCGCTATGATGCGCACTGACCACCAGGGGGCAGATGCTCCAACTGGTAGGTTAGCTTGCTGCTGGGGTCCAGCTGATCAAGACTGAGCAGAGGGGCTGGACTTGCCCTGGAGTCCTCCCACGGTCTCTCCCCAGCTGGCCAACCTCCCGCGTCCCTCCCCAGCCCCGATCGTGCTCCAGTGGGGTTACTCGGCCTGCCCTGTGCCCTCTCGCAATCTGGGACCCCTCAGGGGATGTTGAAGAGCTGGTTTTAGCCTGATCCTCCTGGCCAGGCCAAGAGACCCCACTGGTGCACGAATTTGTGCACCAGGCCTCTAGTTATCTATAAACCAAAGTTCAGTTGGGTACAATGTTTGGTCTAGCTGTATTAAATACTGAGTGAGATGGTCTATCAGAAACTGGGAAATAGCCTGATTCACTCACTTCAATCTACCACCTGGATGAGAAACACAATCTTAACATAAGGTCATAGCCCTGAAATCCATTCCAGGATCAAATGGCCTTTGGCCACCAGAAAACCATCCTCCTTATGTCCTCACACATGTACATTCCAGCAAATCGGAGCAATATCTAACTATGTGTAGGACACGATGTGTATAGGTTCACTGAGGAAAGCAGATGCATCACAATCTGGGTAGTATAATTTTTATAACTGCCACAAACCAGAGAGGAAGGATAATGATAATTTTGGCAAAGAATTATAGTGACATTGATTATTGATTCATTTATGTGTTTAGAGTTAATCAGTAGAAGTCTGTATTTCAGAGCAACAGAATTACATTATATCAAAGACTGTTTATGGGAACTGGGAACTGGCATAAAGTCATTCACTCTAGATGTAATAAAGAGATTTGATCATTACTTACTAATCAGAAAATTGTGCCAAAGGGGATACTCAAACACTGTTTATTAGATAAAATTAATGGAGGAGGTTCATCTAACTGAATGATGAAAAACACACAAAGCTAAAAACATAAGGCTTAATAAAAGTCAATATAGTCAATAAAGGTACATCATCATATACTAAGATGGAACAGATAATTACAAATAAATCTATATAATAAAAAAGTAATACTCAAATTGTCCCCTCGACTGGGATTTTGACTAGAGTTTGACCAGGGGGTGGGGCTGGCAAGCCAACCTCCCATTTCCCCTCCTCCTAGCCTGCCCAGCCCTATCAGTCCAGATTGGAGCTGACCAGCCAGACCCGGCCCATGCATGAATTCATTCATTAGGCCTCTAGTCTAATCTAATAAAAGATAAACATGCAAATTGACCATACCTCTACTACACCCACCAGCCACACCCAACAGCCATGCCCACCAGTCAATCAGGAGCAAATATGCAAATTAACCCAACTAAGATGGCAGCAGCCATGGAGCTATAAAGCAAGCAGGAGGCTTGGGTTGCCCCTGGCAATGGAGGAAGCCAAGCTTCCCGCCTGCCCTGGCCGACCTGGGCTCTGCTCAAGGCTACAAAGTTTCAATTATAGAAGATAAATAAATCCCAGAATAAAAAAAACAAAAGAAAAAAAGGAGAGGCTGGGAGCTTTGGTCACTGGGGGGGTTGGCCAGCCTGAAAACAGCCCTCAGCCCCTCACCCAAGCTGGCCAGGCACCCCAGTGGAGACCCCCACCCTGAAGGGGCTGTGGCCAGCCTGAAAACAGCCCTCAGCCCCTCACCCAGGCTGACCAGGCATCCCAGTGGGACCCTCACCCTGATCCAGGACACCCTTGAGGGCAAACCAGCCAGCCCCCACCCATGCACTGGGCCTCTATCCTATATAATAAAAGGGTAATATGCATATTGACCCTAACAGCAGAACGACTGGGAATAACTGGTCACTATGACACACACTGACCACCAGGGTGCAGATGTTCAATGCAGAAGCTGCCCCCTGGTGGTCAGTGTGCTCCCACAAGGGGAGCTCTGCTCAGCCACAAGCCAGGCTGACTGCTGCCAGTACAGCAGTGGTGCTGGGAGCCTCTCCCGCCTCCTCAGCAGCACTAAGGATGTCCGACTGCAGCTTAGGCCTGTTCCCCACTGGCAAGTGGACATCCCCTGAGGGCTCCCGGGCTGCCAGAGGGATGTCTGACTGCCAGCTTGGGCCCGATCCACCAGGGAGTGGGCCTAAGCCAGCAGGTGGATCCTCCGAGGGGTCCCAGACTGCAAGAGGGCATAGGCCGGGCTGAGAGACCCCACTGAGTGCACAAATTTTTGTGCACCGGGCCTCTAGTCCTATATAATAAAAGGCTAGTATGCAAATTGTCCCCATGGGCAGGAGTTTGACCAACCAGGAGTTAGGCATGCACAGACCACCAGGGGGCTTTGGCGAGGCAGCACTGTCAGCGGGCAACAGTGGAGGCACTGCTGGCCCCAATGGGCCCTAACAAGAGTAGGACTGTTTTGGGATGGTGGAGCAGGTGAGTAGGTGGTGCCAGGCCAAAGCAGGTGTGAGCAGCAGCCTCAGTATCCCTGCAGATGGTGACCTGTGGGGGGTGGCGAGGCCAGAGAGTGGGAGGTGCCAGGCCAAGGTAGGTGCAAGCAGGGGCTTCAATTGCCCCGCTGGTCACCCCACAGATCAGCCCTTATCACTGGCCAGGCCTGGGAACCCTACCCATGCACAAATTTCATGCACCAGGCCTCTAGTAAAGCATAACAACATAAAAAACATGGGGGTACTAGAAGGCAAAGAGGAAGAGGCAGGGAACAAGAGCACACAAGTCTAGGAAATGCAGAGAGGCCCAAAGAAGAGGAACCCAAAGAGGCTCACACCAAGATATAAAGTAATTAAAATAACAAAGGTTAAAGACAGAATCTTAAAAACAGCAAGAGAAAGACAGATAGGTACTTATAAGGCAGCTCCTATAAGACTGTCAGCTGATTTCCAACAAAACAGATTTTAGGCCAGGGAGTGATGCCTTACACTGTTTTTCTCAGTGATTAAAGTGTTGGCCCATGGATTGAAGGGTCACAGGTTTGATTCTGGGCAAGGGCACATACCTCAATTGCAGCCTTTGTCAGGGCATGTACAAGATGCAACCAATCAATGTGTCTCTCTCATACTGATGATTATCTCTATCTCCCCCCTCCCCTTCCTCTCTCTCTAAAAATCAATGGAAAAAATATAGTTGGGTGAGGATAAATAAATATAAATCAATCAATCAATCAATAAATAAAGTGATGACAAGCAAGCACCTACAACCAAGAGTACTTTACCCAGCAAGGCTAGCATTTAAAATTGGAGAAACAAACAGCTTCCCAGATAAAAATAAAAAAGCTACAGGAATTTATCAACACCAAACCAGTATTATAAAAATACTAAATGGCATTTTTAAAGAAGATGAAGGGAGGGGAGAAAAACAAAAAAACATACTTATACTGAATACATGGCAATAAATATGTACCTATCAATAATCACTTTAAATGTAAATGGCTTAAGTGCTCCAATAAAAAGACGTAGGATAGCTGAGTGGACAAGAAAACTCATATCTATGCTGTCCACAAGTGACTCACCTTAGAATGAAAGACACACAAACTAAAAGTAAAGGGATGGAAGAAGTTATTTCATGCAAAGGCAAGGCAAATGAATAAAAGCTAAGGAGACAATACTTATATCTAACAAAATAAACTTTAAAAGAAAGTATATAATAAGAGACAAAGAAAGAACACATAATAATAAAGGGATCAATTTAAAAAGGCAATATAACACTTATAAACATTTATTCACTCAACATAGTATCACCTAAATATATAAAGCAAATCTTGATGTACATAGAGAGATTGACAGTAAAACAGTAGTGGATTTTAACACCCCATTGACATCTATGGATAGATCTTCCAGAGAGAAAAACAAAGAAGGAATAAGGGTTCTTAAATGACATACAAAATCAGATGGATTTAGTTGATATCTTCAGAGCATTTCACCCTGAAATATCAGAACACACATTCTTTTCAATTGTACATTTAACATTTTCTAGGATATATGACATGTTAGGACATAAAATAAGTCACAATAAGTTTAAGAAGACTGAAAAGATATCAAGATTCTTCTGTGACCATAATGGTGTTAAACTAGAAATCAATCATGAGAAAAAACTGAAAAGCTCACAAAGACATGTAGGCTAAATAACATGTTACTAAACAATGAATGTGTTAACAATGAGATCAAGTAAGAAATCAAAAGATACTTTGAAACAAATGAAAATGAGAATACAACAACCCCAAAACTACGGGACACAGTGAAAGCAGTCCCAAGAGGGAAATTCATAGCATTAGAGGTCTATCTAAAAATTAAGAATATCTCAAATAAACAGTTTAATTTACACTTAAAGATACTAGAAAAAGAACAACAAATAAAGCCCAAAGTGAGTAAATGAAAGGAAATAATACAGATTAAAATAGAAATAATTGGAAGAGGTCAATGGGAGAAGTGGTGACATCTGTAATACTTTCAACAATAAAGATAAATAAAAAGAAGAAATAGAGTCTACAAAATAATACAAAAGATCAATGAAACATTAAAGGCAGTTCTTTGAAAAGATAAACAAAAATGACAAACCTTTAACCAAACTCATCAAGACAAAAAGAGAGAGGACCCAAATAAATAAAATCAGAAATGAAAGAGAAGTAGCAACTGACATCACGGAAATACAAAATATTTTAATAAAATACTGTCAACAAATAGGAAAATCTGAAAGGAAGGAATAAATTCCTAGAAATATGAAATCTTCCAAAACTGAATGAAGAAGAATCAGAAAATTGAATAGACCAATTACAACTAATGAAATTGAATCAGTAATCAAATAACTCCCAGCAAACAAAGCCCTGGACTGGATGACTTCACAGATAAATTTTACAAAACATTCAAGGAGAACTAATACCTATCATTCTCAAACTATTCCAAAAATTTTATTTTATGAGACCAGCATTATCCTAATTCTAAATCAGATAAAGATACAACAAAGAAAGAAAATTATAGACCAATATCCTTAATGAACAAAGATATCAAAGTTCTCAACAAAATACTAGTAAACCAAATCCAGCAATACATTTAAAAGATCATTCAAGTGAGACTTGTATGATCAAATAGAACTTATTTGGGGGATGCAAGGATGGTGTAATATTTACAAATCAATAAATGAGGTGTACCACATAAACAAAATGAAGGATGAAAACCAAATGATCTTATCAATAAATGCAGACAAAGTATTTAATGAAATCAAGCATCCATTTGTGGTAACTCTCAGCAAAGTGGGAATAAAGCAAACATACCTCAACATAATAAAGGCCATACATGACAAAACCATAGCCCACATCATCCTCAATGGGCAAAAACTAACAGCATTTTCTTTAAGATGAGGAATAAGATAGGGATGTCCACTATCATGACTCTTATTCAACATAGTCCTGGAAATTCTAGCCACAGCAATCAGAGAAAAGGAAGAAATAAAAGGCATCCAAATTGAAGAGGAAGAATGAAACTATCACTATTTACAGATGACATGCCATTATATAGAGAGAACCCTAAAGATCCCACTAAAAATATTAATAGTCTGATAAATGAATTTAGTAAAGTATTCAGATACAAAACAAATATCCAGAAATCAGTGTACATCAATAATGAAGTACCTAGGAATAAATTTAATCAAGGGTATAAAAGACCTCTACTCAGAAAATTATAAGATAAATTATAAGATAAATTTATTTAAAAAATTTAAGAAGAAACAAATAAATAGAAGCATGTACAATGTTTATGAATAGAAAGAATTAATTAACATCATTAAAATGCCCATGTTACCTAAAGCAATCTATAGATTCATCATAACTCCTATCAATATACCAATGTCATAGTTGACAGAACTTGGACAAACATTCCAAAAATTTATATGGAACCACAAAAGTCCCTGTATAGCCACAGCAGTCTTGAGAAAGAAAAACAAAGTTGGAGGAATTATGCTACCTGATATCAAATTATACTGCAAGATCATAGTTATCAAAACAGCATGGTCTTGGAGGAGAACAACATGGTGGTAGGCAGGACCTGAGTGAGGGTGAGGGTGTGAGTGGTTGAGTGTGTACGAAGAAGAGTGTGCATGGTTGAATGTGGAGAACATCTGTCAGTGAGTGGGGGAGATCCAGGCAGGCAGTTTGGGCACTCCTGACAGAGAAGCTGCTGGCCACTGTGTGCACTGCTCAGCTCGGTGCTTCTCTATGATTGAGAGTGGAAATCACAACATTTTGTAGGATCTTCTGGGTCCTCCTCAGGAGGAGGCTGTGGGGAACACTGGCAACCCAGTGCCCTGAAGCTACAGACAGGAGCATAGAGCCCCAATTCTGGTTCTGGACACCACAGCTCAGGTGTGACACCATGACCCAGCACACCTGAACCAGTTCCCCCAGAAAATTGCCCTCCACATTGACATGACACACCAGACCCGCCTGCCATTCCACCCTTGCCTTGATGCAGTGTACCTGGCCAAACTATCTGCCTGTACAATTGCCTTGATAGAGTGTGCCCTACCTGCCTGCCTGCCTGCCTGCCTGCCTTCCTGCCTGCCTCTTGACGTAGTGCACTCAACCTGCTTGAAAGTCTGTCTGGCCAGCCTGCCTGGCTGCCTGACTCCCCTGTCTTAATGTGGTGCACCTGGCCTGCCTGCCTGCCCCATGGACTTGATGCAGTGTACCCTGTCGTCCTGCCTACCTGGCCCACATCCTTGATGCAGCATGCCAGGATTACCTGCCTACCTGCCTGCTCCACCTCCTTAATGCAGTGTGACTGGTCTGTCTGTCTGCATTCCTGCCCCACAGCCTTGAATTAGCATACCTAGCCATGCTATTGTGACCCAATGCTCTCCAGATCCACAGGCCTGCCATCATGACCTGGCTGCCAGACCAGGCTGCCCTGGATGAATGGCCATGTCACATTGTACCCACCCTGCAACCTTGACTCAGAACCCTGGAGAACTGGCCTACTAAACTGGGGAGACAAAGAGACAACCCCAGATGAAAGAAGAGGAGGAATTGTCAGAAAAAGAACTAAGTGAAATGGAGGCAAGCAATTTATCAGCTATAGAGTTCAAAGTAATGGTTATAAGATGCTCAAGCAACTTAGTGAGGACAACAATCAACCTAATGAAATCTATAAGAAACTTAATGGGAATTATATTAGCAGGAAAAAGGATATAGAAACCATGAACAAGAATCAATCAGAAATGAAGAATGACATAGCTGAAACAGAATACCCTAGAAGGAATTAATAGTAGATTAGAAGACTCTGAGAACTGAATCAGTGAATTAGAACACAAGATTGAAATTGCTTCTTTCATTCAGAGAAGCAATTAGGAAAAAAGAAATAAAAAGCTGGAAGGTTTAAGGGAGCTTTGAGACAACATGAAACATAACAACATCCCTATCATAAAAGGCGCCTAAAGGAGAAGAATCTGAGCAAGGAATAAACAATGTGTTTGACAAAATAATGATAGAAAACTTCGCTACCTTGGTGAAGGAAATATCACTCAAATTCAGAAACACAGAGAGTCCAAATGAAAAGAAACCCCCAGAGCAGCAGGAGAGAGACAGAAAGTTACCTACAAGGGAGCTCCCATTAGACTGTCAACTGATTTATCAATAGAAACACTTCAGGCCAGAGGGAGTGGCATGAATTATACAAAGCAATGAAATTCAAGGGTCTCAATCCAAGACTACTCTATCTAGCAAGGCTATCATTCAAAATTGAAAATAAAAAAAAAGGCTGCTCAGAAAAAAATAAAAAAGACTAAAGGATTTTATTACCACCAAACCAGGACTTCAAGAAATGCTAAATGGGCCCTGACCGGTTCGGCTCAGTGGATAGAGCGTCAGCCTGCAGACTGAAGGGTCCCAGGTTTGATTCCAGTCAAGGGCATGTGCCTTGGTTGTGCGCATGTCCCCAGAGGGGTGTGCAGGAGGCAGCTGGTGGATGTTTCTCTCTCATTGATGTTTCTAACTCTCTATCCCTCTCCCTTCTTCTCTGTAAAGAATCAATAAAATATATTTTTTAAAAATGGGCTGGTGTAAAAAGAGCTGAACATAGATATGAAGAAAAAATAGCAATAAATACATAGCTATATAATCAAAGGGTAATATGCAAATCGACCGAATAGCGGAATGACTAGTTGCTATGATGCGCACTGATCACCAGGGGGCAGACACTCAATGTAGGAGCTGCCCCTGGTGGTCAGTGTGCTCCCATAGGTGGAGCACCACTCAGCCAGAAGCCGGGCTCATAGCTGGTGAGCTGAGCACATTGTCAGTGGTGGGAGCCTCTCCCACCTCTGCGGCAGCACTAAGAATGTCCAACTGCCTATGCTGTCATTTGGACATCCCCTGAAGACTCCCAGACTGGGAGATGGCACAGGCCTGGCTAAGGGACCCACCCCTCCCTAAGTGCACGAATCTCGTGCCCGGGGCCTCTAGTTAGTAATAACCTTAAATGTAAATTACTTAAAGGCTCCCATAAAAAGACATAGGGTAGCTGAATGGATAAGAAAACATGACCCATATATATGCAATCTACAAGAGACCCACCTCAGAACAAAAGACTCACACAGAATGAAAATGAAGGCATGGAAATGAAAAATAGCTTAGGTAGAAATACTCATATCTAAAAAAAATAGACTTCAAAATGAAAGCCATAACAAGACAATAAAGAATACTACATAATAATAAAGGGATTGATACAACAAGAGGATATAACCCTGGTAAACATATATGCACCCAACATAGAAGCTCTCGAATATTTTTTTAAAAAAATTGGAGGTCATTAAGGGAGATATAGACAGAAGTACAATCATAATAGGGGACTTTAACACCCTACTCACATTACTAAATAGATATTCTAGACAAAAGATCAACAAGGAAACAGCAACCCTAATTGACACACTAGATCAGGTGGAATGAATTTACATTTACAGAATATTTCACCCCAAAACTAGAGAATATACATTCTTCTCAAGTGTGCATGGGTCAAAGATAGACCATGTGTAGGACTCTAAGTCTCCAAAAGTTCAAGAAGTTTTAAATCATATCAAGTATCTTCTCAGATTGCAAGGTCATAAAATTAAAAATCAACTACAGTAAAAACACTCAAAAACATTCAAACACATCAGGATAAATAGCATGTTATTAAAAAATAAATGAATTACAAATGAGAATAAGAAATTAATCAAAATATTCCTGGAAACAAATGAACATGAACACACAACAAACCCAAATCTATGGGACACAGCAAAGCAGTCCTGAGAGGGAAGTTCATGGCACTACAAGACTACCTCAAAACAAAAAAAAACAAAACAAAAAACAAGAAAATTTATTAATAAACTACCTATCACTACAACTTAAAGACTTAGAAAGAGAAAAATAAGAAAATTCCAGTGTAATTGGAAGGAAAGATATAATAAAAAACAGAGAGGAAATGAATAACAGAGTTAAAAAACAACACAAAATATCAATGAAATCATGAGCTGGCTCTTTGAAAAGATAAATGAGATTGATGAACCTTTAACCAGACTCATCAAGAAACAAAGAAAGAGGACCCAAATAAACAAAATCAGACATGAAAAAGGTGAAGTAACAGCTGAATCCATAGAAATTCAAAGAGTTGTAAGAAAATACTATAAAAAACTATATTCCAACAAGCAGGACAACCTGGAAGAAATGGACAAATTTCTAGAAAAATACAATCTTCCAAAACTTAGGAAGAATCAGAAAACTCGAATAAGCCAATAACTACTGATGAAATTGCAATAGCAATAAAACAAACAAACAAACAAACAAAAACAAAACAAAAAAACCTCCCAGCATTAAACACCCTAGACCAAACTCTTCAAAGAGTTTTACCAAACATTCAAAGAACAACTATCACAAAACCTCCTCAAACTATTGCAAAAAGTCCAATAGGAAGGGACACTTCTAAGTTTTTTTTTTCTACAAAGCCCACATTAGCTTAATCCCAAAATCAGATAAAGAGACTACAAAGAAAGAGAATTACAAGCCAATATCCCTGATAAACATAGATGCTAAAATCCTCAACAAAATATTAGCAAATTGGATCCAGGAATGTCTTAAAAAATTATACACCATGACCAAGTGAGATTTATTCTAGGGATGCAAGGCTGGTATAATATTCAAAAATTAATAAATGTGATATAACATGTGAACAAATTGAAAAAAATCACATGGTCATATCAATTGATGCAGAAAAAGCATTCAACAAAATCCAACATCCATTTTTGAGGACAGTTCTCAGCAAAGTGGGAATAGAGGGATCATACCTCAACATAATAAAGGCCATATATGACAAACATATAGCGAACATCATACTCAATGGGCAAAAATTAAAATCATTTCCCATAAGAACAGGGATAAGACAGAGATGTACACTTTCACCTCTCATTCATCATAGTATTGGCAGATCAGACAAGAACAAAAAAAACATCGGCATCCAAATTGGAAAGCACAAAGTAAAATTGTCATTATTTGCAGATGGCATGATATTGTACATGGAAAACCCTAAAGACTCCACCAAAAGCTACTAGATTTAATAAATGAATCTGGAAATATAGCAGGATATAAAATGCCAGAAATCTATGACATTTTTATACAAAATAATGAACTCTCAGAAAGATAAAATAAGAAAAAAAGTCTTATTCACAATTGCAACAACAATAAGATAAGATACATGGGAATAAACTTAATCAAGGAGGTAAAAGACCTGTACTCAGAAAACTACAGGATGTTGAAAAAAAGAGATAGAAAAAGAATATATTATGTTCATGGTTTGGTAGAATTAACATCATTAAAATGTCCATATTGCCCAAAGCAATCTATAGATTTAATGCAATCCCTATTAAAATACAAATGGCATATTTCACAGATCTAGAACAAACACTTCAAAAGTTCTTATAGAACCAAAAAGTAGCTCGAGTAGCCACAGCAATATTGAGAACAAAGAACAAAGTTGGAGTGATCAAAATATCAGCTATCATCCTATACTTACAAAGCCATCATAATCAAAACAGCCTGGTAGTGGCACAAGAACAGGCATGTAGATAAATGGAATAGTACAGAGAATCCAGAAATTGACCCAAGCCATTATGCCCAATTAATATTTGACAAAGAAAGCCAGAGCAAACAATGGATTAAAGACAGTATCTTCAATAAACGGTGCTGGGAAAATTGGATAGGTATATGCAAAAAATAATTTCAAGAATGAAACTATACCACCAGCTTACATCATATACAAGAATAAACTGAAATAGATAAAAGACAAATGTAAGGCATGAAACCATAAAAACTCTAGAAGAAACCATAGGCAGCAAAATCTCAGACATCTCTCATAGCAATATGTTTATGGATACATCTCCTAGGGTAAGGGAAACTAAGGAGAAAATAAAGAAATAGGACTAAATCAAAATAAAATCTGTAAAGCTAAAAGCACATCAAAAACATGAAAAGGGAGCCCACTGTATGGGAGAATGTATTTGTCAATGATACATTTGATAAGGGGTTAATTTCCAAAATATATAAGAAACTCATATAACTTAACAGAAGGAAGACAAACAATCTGATTTAAAAATGGACAAAGGACCTATATAAACACTTCTCCAAAGTAGATATACAGATGACCAAGTGACATATGAAAAAACGCTTAAAGTCACCAATCATCAGAGAGATGCATATTAAAACAACAATGAGTTATCATCTCACACCTACCAGAATTGACAAGTGCTAGAGTGAATGTGGAGAAAAGGGGATCCTAGTACAGTGCTGGTGAGAATTCAGACTGGTGCAACCTCTATGTAAAATAGTATGGAATTTCTTCAAAAATGGAAGTGCCATTTGTCACAATAATCCCACTTCTAGAGGAATATATCCTAAGATACCCTAAACACGAGTCAGAAAGAATGCCAGCACCCTTATGTTCATAGCAGCATTATTTACAACTAGACGCTCAGTACACAAAATTTGTGCACTGGGGGTAGGGGGGTCCCTCAGCCCAGCCTATGCCCTCTCGCAATCGGGGACCCTCAGGGGGCAGCTCCGGCACTGAATGCCTGCCCCCTGGTGGTCAGTGTGCATCATAGGGGCTGGTCGTTCCACTGTTCGATCGATTTGCATAGTAGGGTTTTATTATATAGGACTAGAGGCCCAGTGCACAAAAATTTGTGCACTCGGGGGGGTGGGGTGGTCCCTCAGCCTGGCCTGTGCCCATTCACAGATCAGGACCCCTTGGGGGATGTCCACCTGTCGACTTAGGCCCACTCCCCGGGGGATCAGGCCTAAGCTTGCAGTCAGATATCCTTCTGGCAGCCAGGGAGCCTTCGGGGGATGTCCGACTAAAGGCATAGGCCCCCAATGGATCGGGTCTAAACCATTAGTTGGACATTCTTAGTGCTGCCACGGAGGTGGGAGAGGCTCCTGCCACCACCACTGCGCTGGCCAGCCATGAGCCAGCTTCTGGCTGAGCGGCACTACCCATATGGAAGTGCACTGACCACCAGGGGGCAGCTCCTGCATTAAGCGTCTGTCCCCTAGTGGCCAGTGCACATCATAGCAACCAGTCATTCTGCCGTTCAGTCAATGTGCATATTAGCCCTTTATTATTATTATATAGGACGTCCCTATTTCCCCCCTTTAGCCTCCTCTACCCAGCTCTTGCCCCCAACTTCTCCCTGGCCATCACCTTACTGTTGTCTGTGTTCATGGGTTGTGCATATATTTTCTTTGGCTAATCCCTTCTTTAAATTCACTTCTTTAAATTTTTATTTTCAGATAAGTGCTTATAACTGCACTATTATATATTTTCTATTATATCATTTAGAATTAAGATATTTTTTAATTGAACTCTTGTAAATTTTAGCACAATTTAATAAATTATGCTAGAAGCAATAAGGAGATTTTTCATGTAATGCAGATACATTTCAATTAATATTTTATTAATTTTTAATTTTTTAATATTTTAATTTGAAATAATCACATACATGTAAAAAAACTATAAAATACTACAACATATTATATGTACCCTTCACCCAATTTCTTAGGTGTTAATAATTTAAACATAACCATTATACAACTAACAGAATTTGGAATATATTTTTCTTATAATCTCTTTAATGTTACTTAATCCATTTACTTTGTTTTTGTTAATCTTCACCCAAGGATATTTTTCCATTGAATTTTAGAGAGAGTGAAGGGAAAGGGAGAGACACATTGATTGGTTGCCTCCTGCACATGCTTTGATAGGGACTGGGGATCAAGCCAGCAACTGAGGTACATGCCCTTGACTGGAATCGAACCTGGGACCCTTCAGTCTACGGGCTAATGCTCTATCCACTGAGCAAAACAGGCTGCAGCTTAATTCATTTACTTTTAATCTATATGTGTCTTTATATTTAAAGTGGGTTTTGTTTTTGATTCACCCTCATAATTTGTCCTTTAATTGGTGCATTTAAGCCACTGACTTTCAGAGTGCTTACTGATAGAGTTACTACCATATCAGGCAGCTTCTGGGTCTTCTGGGTCCCGCCCTGCCTTACCTTTTTTTTTCTAAGACATTTCACTTTATTTAAAAGAAGCCAATATACAGGATATAAAGGGTATGATATTTACAACAGTACAGTAAATAGGTTGGTTTCCAGGTAGGATCAGTAGTCTTTCAGTGAGTATTAAGCCCCCTTCCCCTTGATGCTCGACCCAGCTGGCAGACAAACAGCAACAGTGGGGTGGGATGGGACTGCAGGATAGAACGTCTCCCTGGAGGGATTAAAAATCACGTAGATGCTAAAATGTCCACGAAGGGGTTTTGGGGGTGAGGGGTGCCTCTGCCTCATTCCTTTGAGGGCTTGGCAGCAGGAATGCTGAGAGATTTGCCCCAAACTAACACACGGCCCACCCTGAGCCTGTTAGTCTTTCACCCATGGAATATTCCCTTCCTGAGAGAATCAGCCCTAATCCCTCAGCCAGGGCCTTGAGGAGCAGCCCAGGTCATGGGCACAGCCAGTACTGTGGAAATTTCATGGCCTTTCCACTCCCACTCCAGTTGCCTAACAACTCTGCACTGCTCCCCTCTCCCACCTCCCCTGTCACCCCATCAAGACTCCTTGCACAGTAGGGGACACTGGTTTTCCCATGCCCATTGGGAACTGGCTGTTTCTGTCTTCTGGAGTAAAAAGGTTCCTGTGGGTCGGGTAAGGTCTCTGCTTAGCAGGAAGTTCTGAAACAGAGCCACTGACCACACCCACCTCCTCTGGCAGCCGAGCAGCCCTCAGGGGATGTCCACTTGCCAGCAGGGAGCAGACCTAAGCTGCAGTCAGACATCCTTAGCACTGCTGAGGAAGCAGGAGAGCTCCCACCACCACTGCTGTACTGGCAGCCTGGCTTGTGGCTGAGCAGAGCTCCTCCATGTCAGAGCTTACTGACCACCAGAGGGCAGCTCCTGCATTGAGCGTCTGCCTCCTGGTGGTCAGTGTGTGTCATAGTGACCAGTCATTCCCAGTCTTTCTGCTGTTAGGGTCAGTTTGCATATTCCCCTTTTATTATATAGGATAGAGGCCTGGTGCATGGGTGGGGGCCAGCTGGTTTGCCCTGAAGGGTTTCCCGGATCAGGGTGGAGGTCCCACTTGGGTGTCTGGCCAGCCTGGGTGAGGGGCTGAGGGCTGTTTTCAGGCTGGCCAAGCCAGTGATGGAAGCTCCCAGCCTCTCCTTTTTATCTTTTTCTTTTTATTCTGGAATTTATTTACCTTCTATAATTGAAACTTTGTTGCCGCTCCAGCTCCAAGGCCAGGGCCCGCTGAAAGCAGGTATCTGGGGTTTGTTTAGCTTCTATAATTGCAACTTTGTTGCTTAGAGTGGAGCTCAGAGCCCAGCCACAGCAGGGAGGAAGCTTGGCTTCCTCCATCACTGGAGCAAGCAAGCCTCCTGCTCGCTTCAGCTGCATGGCTGTGGCCACCATCTTGGTTGGGTTAATTTGCATATCCTGCTGATTAGCCAATGGGAAGCATAGCAGAGGTACGGTTAATTACCATGTTTGTCTATTATTAGATTAGATAGCTGTGATCTGGAAATAGCCCAAGTGCCCATCAATGGGTGAATGGATAAAAATGATGTGGTATATTTACACAATGGAATACTATGCAGCTGTAAAAAAGAAGGATCTCTTACCCACTGAGATAGCATTGAGGGACCTGGAGAGTATTATGCTAAGCAAAATATGCCAGTCAGAGAAAGACAAGTATCACATTATCTCACTCCTATGTGGAATTTAATGAACAAATAAACTGTTGAATGAAGTAGACTTAGAGACATAGAACCATGGAACATACTGCTGAATCTCAGAGGGAAGGCAGTGATGGGTGGATGGGAAAAGGTTAACTGGGGAATTTATAGGCATATATGCATAGCCCATGGACACAGACAATAGTTTGGTGAAGGCCTGATGGGCGCAGGTGCAGGGTGAAGTGGATTATTGGGGGGAAAATGGGGACATCTATAATACTTTCAACAATAAAGATAAATTTTAAAAAACAGCATAGTACTGGCATAAAAACACATATAGATCAATGTAACAGAATAGAGAGCCCAGAAACAAACCGCCCTTTTCATGGTCAATTAATATTTGACAAAGGAGGCACAAAACGTGCAATGGGGTAAATACAGTCTATTCAATAAATGGTGTTGGGAAAATTGGACTGATGCATGGAAAAAAATATGAAACTACACTACCTTTATATACCACGCACAAGAATAAACTCAAATTAGATTAGAGACTTAAATGTAAGGCTCAAAAACATAAAAATCTTAGAAAAAAACATAGGCAGTAAAACCTCAGACTTTTTTTGTAGCAATATTTTTCTGATATATTGTTTCAGGAGAGGGAAACAAAAGAAAAAAATGGGACTACATTAAACTATAAAGGTTTTCATAACCAAGAAAAACATGATCAAACTCAAAAGATAACTTATCAGTGGGAAAGCATATTTGCCAAAGATACATCTGATAACTGGTTATGATCTAAAATTTATAAAGAAATTATATAACGCCCTAACCAGTTTTGTTCAGTGGATAGAGCATCAGCCTGCGGACTCAAGGGTCCCAGGTTTGATTCCGGTCAAGGGCATGTACCTTGGTTGTGGGCACATCCACAGTAGGGAGTGTGCAGGAGGCAGCTGGTTGATGTTTCTCTCTCATCGATGTTTCTAACTCTCTATCCCTCTCCCTTCCTCTTTGTAAAAAATCAATAGTATGTATATATATATATATATATATATATATATATATATATATATGAAATATCCTGTTAAAAAATTATATAACAACACCAGGAAGACAAACAATCCAATAAAAATGGGTAAAGGATCTGAATAGACACTTCTCCAAAGAGGATACGTAGATGGTCAATAGACATGAAAATATGTGCAACATCACTAATAATCAGAGAATGCAAATTTAAACCATAATGAGATATCACCTCACCTATCAGAATGGCAATAATCAATAAATCAATGAACAACAAGTGCTGGTGAAGATGAGGAGAAAAGGGAATGCACTGTTGGTGGGGATGCAGATTGGTGTAGCCACTGTAGACAGCAGTATGGAGTTACCTCAAAAATTAAAAAAGGAACTGCCATATGACCCAGTGATCCCACTTTTAGGAATATATACAAAGAAACTCAAAACACTAATTCAATAGAATATATGCACCCCTATGTTAATTGCAGCATTATTTACAATAGCCAAGATTTGGAAGCAGCCTAAGTGCCCATCAGTAGCTGAGTGGATAAAAAGCTATGGTATATTTACACAATGGAATACTACTTGGCCATAACAAAAGAAGAAAATCTTGCCATTTGGGACAGCATGTTTGGACCTGAAGAGAATTATGCTTAGTGAAATAACAAGCAGAGAAAGACAAACATAATATGATTTCATTTATATGTGGAATCTAATGAACAAAATAAACCAACAAATTAGAAACAGACTCATAGATACAGAGAACAGACTGACAGCTGTCAGAGGGATGGGCTTTGGGGAACTGAGTGAAAAAGTTGGAGTAAGAAAAAAAAATCCAGACACAGACAACAATATAGGGATTACCTGAGGGTACCAGAGAAAGGTGGGTGGGGGGACATAGAAGAGTCTAAAGGGGAGGACAAATGGTGACAGATTGAGATGCCTTGGGGTGATGAACACACAATACAATATACAGATGATGTTTTATAGAATTGTACACTTGAAACCTATATAATTTTATTAACCAATATAATTCCAATAAATTTAATTAAAAATTAAAATTAAAATTAAAGTGAATGATGTTGTGTACTCATAAATTAAAAAAATTAATTACACAAAGAAATCTACAGATTCAATGCCATAGGGGTAAACAGGGGACATATATAATACTTTCAACAATAAAGATTTTTTAAAAAGGCAAATGGAATTTTTCTTAAGAAGAATAAATACAATTCTACAATTTGTATGAAACCACAATAGACCCTAATTAGCAAAAGCAATCTTGAGAAAGAATAAGAAAAAGCTGCAGGTATCACTTCTCTATTTCCTAGGATTTTGGGATACAGGACCATTGACTGATTTAGTGTAGGTTTTCCATCTAAGAATTGGTTTCCCTCTCCATAAAAATTCCTATAGTTAACGTGCTATTTATGTCCTTTTAAGGCATATGTGATAGTTTCTTGTTGATGTTATCTTAGGAAAGTTATTCTAAAACTTAGAAGTAATGGAAAAAACTCATTGCAAGTCCTTTCAATATATTAGAAAAGTGCTTCTCACACTTTATGTGCACGTAAATTACCTGTTCATTTTTAAAATGCAGATTTGACTCAGTGCTTCTGAGTTAAGGACCCAGCTTTTGTGTTTCAAACAGCTCCGAGGCATTGACAATGTTGCTGGACATTTTGAGTAGTGAATTTCAAGGGCAAATTGTTGAAAGCCTTTGTAAAGGGCCACGCCATGTTCTAGGATGGTAGTTCTCAAACTTGCTTACACATTAAAATCACCAGAGGAGGTCTTAAAAATCCTGATACTCAGGCCTTACTCAGTTTCCAATTATATCAGAATATCAGGGGTAAGACCTAATTGTCACTATTTTTAAACTCCCCAGCTGTTTCTAATATGCTCTAAGAAAATACAGCTTTGTTTGCACAACTGATTAGGGCCATTTTACAGTTCTGTAAAACTGGTAAGGTGTGATGGTTTTATTGCACTTCAGGACTTTAACCAATGTTGTACCTAATTTGGTACTTTTTTCAGCTTCTTTTTTCCTGCTGAATGAAAAAAATCTTTACATTTTATTTTGAACTGCCTTAGTTATCTTGCTAGTTTCCTCATTATTGAGTTAAATAAAACTTTCACACAATGCTTTAATTTCTCTTAGTCAGAGAATTACCATAATATCTCTGCTGGTAGCTACATTTTCTCCTTTGTTTGAGCAACAGCCAATTATTTTGTGGAAATTGGTAACAAATACATTACAAATAAATTCATAAATTATTTTAGGGTCTCACTAAGCCTCCTACAATGCTTGGTAAAACCCTCATCAAACCAACAATTGATGACTATTTCAATAATTATTGACATACTTGATCTTAAAGTACATTTCTGGAGACCAGATTTACACTCTGATCTGTGTCAATTCACTATCATTTGGAAGAGAGCTCCCTCTTTTATTTACAAGAAAAATGCTACTAAGGCCTAACCACTTGATGGTTTGGACTTGAAGTTGTTTTCTGCAGCAGGAATGAATTGGCTCTGCTCCACCCACACATTTCCCCCAGCCCATCCTTATGACTAATGGCTTCCATTTGCTGGGTGTCAGGCCAGCCTCAGTAAATTGGCCCACTTGGGGACCAAACTTATGAACTTGGTTTCATCAGCACAGTAATATTAGCAGAGGAATGAACCTGTCAAGTTAACAGCTGATTGATTTCACTGAAAGCTATCATTCTAAAATTGTCCTGCTTCTCAACAACAACAAAAACTAACCACCATGTTAGAGATAGGTAAAAGTGAACATTCCTATAGGTTAAAAATATATTATAAAAATTAAGATTTAATGAAAAATAATTAAAGGGTTATTTGAGTATTTTAAAAAATCTCATACAAATAAGGGCATTTAGCCAAAGTTGAGTTTATATTATCTCTTCTTTTTTAAGCCTCACCTTTGTATGGCCTTTCAACTTTAAAAACATAAAGTGTATATACATTTTGTTGTTGTTATTGTTTAAAGTATCACATATGTCTCCTTTTCCCCAATTGACCCCCCTTCTGGCAAATCCCACCCCCAGGACCATCCCAGTGTCTGTGTCCACTGGTTATGCTAATATATATGCATACAAGTCCTTTGGTTGATCTCTTAACTATCCCCTATCCCCTGCCTTCTCTCTGAGGTTGGACGGTCTGTTCAGTATTTCTTTGTCTCTGGATCTATTTTTGTTCATCAGTATGTGTTGTTCATTATATCCCACATATGAGTGAGATCATGTGATATTTATCTTTCTCTAACTGACTTATTTCGTTTGGATAATGCTCTCCAGTTCCATCCATGCTGTTGCAAATGGTAAAAGTTCCTTCTTTTTTATAGCAGCACTCGAGGCCCGGTACATGAATTCGTGCACAGGTAGGATTCCCTCCCCTAAGCCAGCCAGTGGTCAGTGCACTCCCACAGCCAACCTCCCCCCTGTGGTCCCGATTGGCCCTGGGGCCAATGGTCTAATGCCTCCTTTATAAATCAGTAGCACCAGATATACACATCCCCTTTAAGAATATTTACATGTATTTCAAAACATCTGCAGATGGTTCTGATGGTCTATCACTTGCATTTGGAATAAGACTCTGGCTCCATGTTGTTTTTTGTTTAAAAATGTTGCATTAAACTATACAACTGCCCAAACTCCTTTGCATCTAGGTTTCTGGATATGAATTTGTTTCTGCCGATTGGATGCACTTGCACAATATTTTGAAGGCAGAAGTAGGGCAGAGGCATCTTCCCACAGTTTTGGTTGTTTGCTGCTGGTGACCATGTTTGCAGAGATGTGGAGGTTTTCTGCAGCAGAATCCAGGCTGTGCACAGGCAGTTGTGGCAGAGGCAGTTCCCAGTGACCTGTTTTGTGGGAGCTGGAAGGCACTAGTGGGGGCAGCAGTTTCCCGATCCCTGGGTCACAGCTGTGCCAGAGTGTCCTAGAATTCAGTTGTGGCTGAGGGGGCAGCTCTTCCTGCTGGACAGGGAGTCTTCCCTGGAGGCCCAGCCTAATACCCACTCCTCCAGCTTTCCCATGATTTCCCAAGCACCGATTCCCTGTGCTAAATTCTTTCCTGCCTAAAATAGCAAAGATTTAAAAACATTTTGGTTCCTCTACTTTCAACAAAAATAATGCTGCACAGGGTCAGGTCTGAGAAGTGGGTGAGGTGTTGAGGAAGTCTCCCTTCTTTGAGTCTCAGCTACCTCTTCTGTAGAACGGAGACCAAAGATTATTACCTGTTCATAGTTACTGAATACCATGGCAGCTATGTTTCCCGAAGATGGTCACAACATTTCCCATCTCCTCTGTGGCCTTGCCACTTTCTGTCATGTCCTCTCTCTTTTGTTGTTGGTTTTTTAAAAATATATTTTTATTGATTTCAGAGAGGAAGGAAGAGAGAGAGAGAGATAGAAACATCCATGATGAAAGACAATCATTGATCAGCTGCCTCCTGCAAGTCTCCCACTGGGGATCGAGCCCACAACCCAGGCATATGCCCTTGACTGGAATCAAACCTGGGACCTTTCAGTTCACAGGCCGATGCTCTATCCACGGAGCCAAACTGGCTACGGCTACTTCCCTTTCTCTTTAAGCGGGGCTGACTTCTGATGTGCTGGTAACCAGTACACTGGTCGCCTTCAGAATTTCAAGGCCAAGGCCGAAAAGGCATGGGTCTTCAGCCCTGCCCACTCTGCCAGGGTTTCCAGCTCTAGCCCAGCCCACCCCACATGAGTTCTGAGATCTTGTTGGGTTGGTGGGTGTGGCCAATGTAGGGGTGCATGCATTGCAGCCCTGCCCATGCCACTCCAGGCTCCGGCTCACCCAGGGCCTCAACCTCCCAGCTTGTTTCCCCTTTGGTGGGCTACATAACCCCAGTGTCTCACAGTGCTCCATGGCTCTACTGCTGGTGTTACTGGACCCACGTGGGCAGGGTAAGCACCTGGTGGGGATTCGAGCCTCTAGGCTTCTAGGCTCTGCAACCCCCTGTGCCCCACCACCCCTATTCCTGCCGCTGCTCCAACCAGGGCCAGACACCCAGCTGCTATGCATGGCCTGCAGGGACTACTTCAGCCACCAGGTAAGCCTCCCTACCCCATCTCTGACTCGGGCCCCCTGATCCCAGGTCCAGCACAGCTGCCCAAGACCAAGCACTGCAAGGTCCCCAGACCCCAAATTTCTGCCAGCCAAGGCGGTTGGCCAGCCACCACATTCCCCATGGCTGGGGGACCCATCAGGGGTTGGGCTGGTTAGGGGGAGGGGCCGAAGATGGTTGCGGGGGCTGATTGGGGTCCAGATCAGGCTGGTTGGCTGCCACAGTATGCGTCACAGCCACTGGTCATCCTGGTCATTCTGGTTGTTCGGTCATAATGGTCACTGGGCTTTTATTATATAGACTAGAGGCTCAGTGCACGAAATTAATGCACGTGTGTGTGTGTGTGTGTGTGTGTGTGTGTCCCTCAGCCAAGCCTACACCTTCTCCAATCTGGGATCCCTCAAGGGATGTCCGACTGCCTGTTTAGGCCCATGGGCAGTCGGACATCCCTCTCACCATCCAGGACTGCTGGCTCCCAAATGCTCACCTGCCTGCCTGATTGCCCCTAACCACTTCTGCCTGTCAGCCTGATCGATGCCTAACTACTCCTCTGCCAGCCCGATTGCCCCTAACTACCCTCCCCTGCCAGCCTGGTCACTCCTAAATGTCCTCCCCTGCAGGCCTCATCGCGCCCAACTGCCCTCCCCTGCAGGTCATCTTGGTGGCCATCTTGTGGCCATATGAGGGCAGCCGTCTTATGTGTTAGAGTGATGGTCAATTTGCATACTGGCCATGGCTAATTAGCACATCAGGACTAATTAGCATATCCTGCTCTTATTATTGTATTTGAGTGATGGCCAATTTGCATAATGGTCATGACTAATTAGCATATCCAGGCTAATTAGCATGTCCCTCTCTTATTATATAGGATAGTATTCCATTGTGTAGATGTACCACAGTTTTCTAATACACTCATCTGCTGATGGGCACTTGGGCTATTTCCAAATCTTAGATATAATCAATTGTACTGCTATGAACATAGGGGTTCATATATTCTTTCTGATTGGTGTTTCTGGTTTCTTGGGATATATTCCCAGAAGTGGTATTACTGAGTCAAATGGGAGTTCCATTTTTAAATTTTTCAGGAATCACCATACTATTTTTCACAGTGGTTGCACCAGTCTGCATTCCCACCAGCAGTGCAGGAAGGTTCCTTTTTCTCTGCATCCTCACTAGCATTTGTCGTTTGTTGATGATAGTCATTCTGACAGCTGTGAGATAGTACCTCATTGATGTTTTGATTTGCATCTCTTGGATGATTAGTGACTTTGAGCATGTTTTCATATGTCTCTCTGCCTTCTTAATGTCCTCTTTTGAAAAGTGTCTATTTAGGTCCTTTGCCCAATTTTTGGTTGGATGGTTTATCTTCCTTTTGTTAAGTTATGTGATATCTCTGTAAATTTTGGAGATTAAACCCTTACCTGAGATAGCATTGGCAAATATGTTCTCTCATGCAGTGGGTTTTCTTGTTGTTTTGTTGATGGCTTCTTTTGCTGTGCATAAGCTTTTTATTTTAATTTAGTCCCATTTGTTTATTTTCTCCTTAGTTTCCATTGCCCTAGGAGCTCTATCAGTGAAAACATTGCCACAACACATGTCTGATACTTTGCTGCCTATGGAGTCTTCTAAGATTTTTATGGTTTCCTTCTTACAATTTGCAAAGGCATGGATGGAACTGGAGGGCATTATGCTAAGTGAAATAAGCCAGTCAATGAAGGAAAAATACCACATGATCTCACTCATTCATGGATAATAGAGACCATTATAAACTTTTGAACAATAATAGATACAGAGGCAGAGCTGCCTCACACAGATTGTCAAACTGCAGCGGGAAGGCCGGGGAGGGTTGGGGGGCAGGAGGGAGAGGGGTAAGAGATCAACTGAAGGACTTGTATGCATGCATATGAGCATAACCAATGGACATAAGACACTGGGGGGTAGGGGAAGCCGGGGTATTGTCAAGGGTGGGGAAAAAAAAGGACACATATGTAATACCCTTTGTAATGCTTTAAGCAATAAAAAAAAAATTTTTTTTAAAATAAAGAAGCTGAGAATAAAGAGATTAATTAAAACTCAAAAAAAGAAAAAAAGAAAGAAAAAAAAAGATTTTTATGGTTTCCTGTCTAATGTTTAAGTCCTTTATCCATTTTGAGTTTATTTTTGTGTATGGTGTAAGTTGGTGGCCTAGTTTCATTGTTTTTTTCATGTATCTGTCCAATATTCCCAATACCATTTATTAAAGAGACTGTCTTCATTCCACTGTATGCTTTTGCCTCCTTTGGCAAATATTAATTGAGCATAATGGCTTCGGTCGATTTCTGAGTTTTCCATTCTGTTCCATTGGTCTATATGTCTGTTCTTGTGCCAGTACTAGGCAGTTTAGAGAACAATGGCTTTGTAATATAGCTTGATAACTGGTATTGTGATCCCTCCAACTTTGTTCTTCTTGCTCAGGATTGCTGTGACTATTTGGGGTCTTTTTTTATTCCAGATGAATTTTTGGAGAGTTAATTCTAAGTCTGTGAAATATTCCATTGGTATTTTATTTATTTATTTATTTTTTTTTTTTTATTTTTTTTTTTTTTTTAATTTTTCGCTTAAAGTATTACAAAGGGTATTACATAAGTATCCTTTCCCCCCCCCCCCCTTGACAAACCCCTACCCTCCCTTACCCCCCAGTGTCTTATGTCCATTAGTTATGCTTATATGCATGCATACAAGTCCTTCGGTTGATCTCTTACTCCCCTCCCTCCTGTCCCCCAACTCTCTCTGGCCTTCCCACTGCAGTTTGACAATCAGTTTGAGGCAGCTCTGCCTCTGTATCTATTATTGTTCAAAAGTTTGTAATGGTCTTTATTATCCATGAATGAGTGAGATCATGTGGTATTTTTCCTTCATTGACTGGCTTGTTTCACTTAGCATAATGCTCTCCAGTTCCATCCATGATGTTGCAAATGGTAGGAGTTCCTTCTTTTTAACAGCAGCATAGTATTCCATCGTGTAGATGTACCACAGCTTTCTAATCCATTCATCTACTGATGGGCACTTAGGCTGTTTCCAGATCTTAGCTATGGTGAATTGTGCTGCTATGAACATCTGGGTGCATATATCCTTTCTGATTGGTGTTTCTGGTTTCTTGGGATATATTCCTAGGAGTGGGATCACAGGGTCAAATGGGAGTTCCATTTCCAATTTTTTGAGGAACCTCCATACTGCCTTCCATAGTGGCTGCACCAGTCTGCATTCCCACCAGCAGTGCACAAGTGTTCCTTTTTCTCCACATCCTCTCCAGCACTTGTCGTTTGTTGATTTGTTGATGATGGCCATTCTGACAGGTGTGAGATGGTACCTCATTGTTGTTTTGATTTGCATCTCTCGGATGATTAGTGACTTTGAGCATGTTTTCATATGTCTCTTGGCTTTCTGAATGTCCTCTTTTGAAAGGTGTCTATTTAGATCCTTTGCCCATTTTTTGATTGGATTGTTTATCTTCTTTTTGTTAAGTTGTATGAGTTCCCTATAAATTTTGGAGATTAAGCCCTTATCAGATATGACGTTGGCAAATATGTTTTCCCACGAGGTGGGTTTTCTTGTTGTTTTGTTGATGGTTTCTTTTGCTGTGCAGAAGCTTTTTATTTTGATGTAGTCCCATTTGTTCAGTTTCTCTTTAGTTTCAACTGCCCTAGGAGCTGTATCAGTGAAGAAATTGTTTTGGCATATGTCTGAGATTTTGCTGCCTTTGTATTCTTCTAGAATTTTTATGGTTTCCTGTCGTACATTTAAGTCCTTTATCCATTTTGAGTTTATTCTTGTGTATGGTGTAAGTTGGTGGTCTAGTTTCATTTTCTTGCATATGTCTGTCCAATTTTCCCAACACCATTTATTGAAGAGACTATCTTGGCTCCATTGTATGTTCATGCCTCCTTTGTCAAAAATTAATTGAGCATATTGGTTCGGGCTAATTTCTGGACTCTCTATTCTATTCCACTGATCTATATGCCTGTTCTTGTGCCAGTACCAGGCAGTTTTGAGAACAGTGGCTTTGTAATACAGCTTGATATCTGGCATTGAGATCCCACCTACTTTGTTCTTTCTCAGGATCGTTGCAGCTATTCTGGGTCTTTTTTTATTCCAGATGAATTTTTGGAGAGTTCGTTCTAGATCTGTGAAGAAGGCCATTGGTATTTTAATGGGAAGTGCGTTGAATGTATAGATTGCTTTGGGTAGTATGGACATTTTAATGATGTTGATTCTACCAATCCAAGAACATGGTATGTTCTTCCATCTGTTTATGTCTTCCTCTATCTCTTTTTTCAACGTCCTGTAGTTTTCTGAGTAGAGGTTTTTAACCTCTTTAGTTAAGTTTATTCCTAGGTATCTTAATTTTTTTGGTGCGATGGTAAATGGGATTGTTTTTCTGATCTCCCTTTCTGAAAGTTCACTATTGGTGTATAGAAATGCCTCAGATTTCTTGGGGTTAATTTTGTATCCTGCTACATTGCCAAATTCATGTATTAAGTCTAGTAGCTTTTTGATGGAGTCTCTAGGGTTTTGTATGTATAATATCATGTCATCTGCAAATAAGGACAGTTTTACTTCCTCTTTTCCAATTTGGATGCCTTTTATTCCTTCTTCTTGCCGAATTGCAATGGCTAATACTTCCAGTACTATGTTGAACAGGAGTGGTGAGAGTGGGCATCCCTGTCTTGTTCCTGTTCTTAGGGGAAATGGTGTTAGTTTTTGTCCATTGAGTATGATGTTGGCTGTGGGCCTGTCATATATGGCTTTTATTATGTTGAGGTATGATCCTTCTATTCCCACCTTTCTGAGAGTTTTTATCAAAAATGGGTGTTGGATTTTGTCGAATGCTTTTTCTGCATCAATTGATATGACCATGTGGTTTTTTTCTTTCAATTTGTTTATGTGATGTATCACATTTATTGATTTACGGATGTTGTACCATCCTTGCATCTCTGGGATGAATCCTACTTGGTCATGGTGTATGATCCTTCTGATGTACTGCTGGATCCGATTTGCTAAGATTTTGTTGAGGATTTTGGCATCTATGTTCATGAGGGATATTGGCCTGTAATTCTCTTTCATTGTGATGTCTTTACCTGGTTTTGGTATTAGGGTGATGCTGGCTTCATAGAATGAGCTTGGAAGCGTTCCTTCCTCTTGAATTTTTTGTAGTAGTCTGAGGAGGGTAGGTTTTAGTTCTTCCTTGAATGTTTGGTAGAACTCCCCTGTGAAGCCGTCTGGCCCTGGGCTTTTGTTTGCTGGAAGCTTTCTGATGACTGCTTCAATTTCTTCCATAGTTATTGGCCTATTGAGGTTTTTAGATTCTTCCTGATTGAGTTTTGGAATGTTGTATTTTTCTAGGAATTTGTCCATTTCCTCCAGGTTGTCCAGTTTGTTGGAGTAGAGTTGCTTGTAGTATTGTTTAACAATCATTTGTATTTCTGTGGGGTCTGTTGTTATTTCGCCTCTATCATTTCTGATTTGGTTTATTTGGGACCTCTCTCTTTGCTTCTTGGTGAGCCTGGCTAGGGGTTTGTCAATCTTGTTTATCCTTTCAAAGAACCAGCTCTTGGTTTCATTGATTTTCTGTATTGTTTTTTTGGTCTCTATTTCATTGATTTCTGCTCTAATCTTTATTATCTCCTTCCTTCTGCTCACTCTGGGGTTTTCTTGTTGCTCTCTTTCTAATTCTTTGAGTTGTAGAGTTAGATGATTGACTACCATTTTTTCTTGTTTTTTGAGATAGGCCTGTAGAGCTATAAACTTTCCTCTCAGGACTGCTTTCATTGTGTCCCAGAGGTTTTGGATTGTTGTGTTTTCATTGTCATTAGTGTCCAGGATGTTTTTAATTTCTTCTTTGATGTCATCGGTAACCCAATCAATATTTAATAACATGCTATTCAGCTTCCAAGTGTTTGAGTATTTTGGGTTGGTTTTATTGTAGTTTATTTCTAACATTATGCCATCGTGGTCTGAGAAGAAGCTTTTTATGATTTCAATCTTCTTGAATTTGTGGAGACTTTGCTTGTGACCCAATATGTGGTCTATTTTTGAATATGTCCCATGAGCACCTGAGAGGAATGTATATTCCGCAGCTGTGGGGTGAAGTGTTCTGAAGATGTCAATTAAGTCCATCTGATCTAGTGAGTCATTTAGGATTGCTGTTTCTTTGCTGAGTTTTTGTCTAGTGGATTTATCCAGTGATGTCAGTGGTGTATTAAAGTCCCCTACTATGATTGTATTGTTGTCGATCTCTCCCCTGATATCTTCCAGAAGTTTTCTTATGTATGTGGGTGCTCCTGCATTGGGTGCATATATGTTTACCAGGGTTATATCTTCTTGTTGTATTGATCCCTTTAGTATTATGAAGTGGCCTTCCTTATCTCTGGTTATGGCCTTCACTTTGAGATGTATTTTGTCAGATATAAGTATTGCTACCCCAGCTTTCTTTTCCTTTCCATTTGCGTGAAAGATATTTTTCCATCCCTTCACTTTCAGTCTGTGTGAGTCCCTTCTAATGAGGTGGGTCTCTTGTAGACAGCAGATGTATGGGTCATGTTTTTTTATCCATTCAGCCACTCGATGTCTTTTGGTTGGAGCATTTAGTCCATTTACATTTAAAGTTATTATTGAAAGGTATTTGTTTGTAGCCATTTCTTTTTTGTGTGTGTGTATGTGGCTGTTTTCTTTCTGAGCTTGATATTTCTTCTTTTTACACCAGTCCCTTTAGCATTTCTTGCATGGCTGGCTTGGTGGTGATAAACTCCCTTAGCCCTTTTTTGTCTGTGAAGCTTCTTATTTCCCCTTCAATTTTGAATGATAGCCTTGCTGGATAGAGTATTCTTGGATTCAGTCCTTTGCTTTGCATCACTTTGTAGATTTCCGTCCATTCTTTTCTGGCCTGATGTGTTTCTGTTGAGAAATCATTTGATAATCTAATGGGAGATCCCTTGTATGTTACTTTCCGTCTCTCTCTTGCAGCCTGTAAGATTCTCTCTTTATCCTGAACATTTGCCATGGTAATTATGATGTGTCTTGGTGTGGGTCTTTTCGGGTTCACCTTGTTTGGAACTCTCTGGGCTTGTGTGACTTTTTTCTTCCCCACCTCAGGGAAGTTTTCTGATATTATTTCTTCGAATAGGTTTTCTAATCCATGTTCGTCTTTCTGTTGCTCTGGCACCCCTATTATTCGTATGTTGTTTCGTTTCATGTTGTCCCAAAGCTCCCTTAGGCTCTCCTCCTGTCTTTTAATTTTTTTCTCCATTTGCCGTACAGTTTGAGTGTGTTTTGCTTCCTTGTCTTCTAATTCACTAATTCGGTCCTCCGCTTCTCCCAGTCTACTGTTGATACTTTCAATGGAGTTTTTTATTGAAGCTATGTCACTCTTCATTTCTTCTTGGGACTTACTTAAGTTGTTGATTTTTTCATCTGTTTCTTCTAGCTTCTTGCATAAGTAGTTGAGTTTTTCATCTGTTTCTTCTTGCTTCTTGAACATGTGGTGCATGTACTCTAGGAACCTTATTCTGAATTCTTTTTCCGTCATGTTGCATATCTCTGTCTCACTTAGCTGCTTTTCTGGGGAGTCCTCCTTTTCTTTCCTTTGGGGGTTTCTTTGCCTACCCATGTTTGATCTCGCTGACATATGTAGATGTTGAGATGTTCAGTGGCTGCTCCCTGGGTGGCAGGGGCTCCTTGGGTTGTGGTTGCTGCTCAGATGGTTGCGGTAGCAGCTGCTTTCCAGTTGGCAGCAGCTCCTCTGGTGGGTGTTGTTCACAGCTGTGTTGGCTCTTCTGGCTGGTAGGGGGAGGCTTCAAGTACAGTTGCTGTTCCACAGACAGAGGGTGTGGTGATCAGGAGGCTGTGGTGATCAGGAGGCTGCGGTGCTCAGGGGGCTGCTGTTGCTTGGATCTGCTGGGTTGATTTAAAGGCACAAAATACAACAGAGCAAGGCACAACGTACCAGGCACTGAACACAAGTATATTCACAATATTAATAACCCCAAATAAAGGTGACCACCCGAATTGAGAGAATTAGGGGATAAGGGAGAAAGAAGAGAAGAAGATAAAAGAGAGAACAGAAAAGAAAAATAAGAAAAAAACAAACAAAAAAGGAGTGAAAAAATAGAATTGGGAAAAAAGAGGGGGGAAAAAAAGAGAGCGAAAAAAGAGAATGAAGTAGAAGCGTGGAAGAGACTCCCCGTATGAGGAGCAAACTCCAATAGAACTGCCACTAATCTCAACAAATTCCAGCAACAGATCCCTGGAGATGAATGCAAACTACAAACCACCAATAATATCCAGAGGGGTAAGGGAAAACAGAAGCACAAAAATAACTGGGGTGGGGTGGAGGAGGGAAGGGAAAAACCAGCAGAAAAAAAAGAAAAAGAAAAAGAAAAACAACCTCACAACCAGTTCTAAAAAAGAAGAAAAAACACAACACAAAACAAACAAACAAATTAAAAAAAAAAAAAAAAAAAAAAAAAGCCCAATAAATTCAACAATCAAGAAAACAATAAAGATAAGAGAGAAAAAAATGTTTGGAAAGTGAAGAAGGATAAAGAATAGGTGTATAAGGATTTAGAGCAGTAGATTGGAAATAGGATATATAAGTAGGGTGGAATTAGACAGGGGGTAAAAAGAGGGAATTGGGAAAGTCTGGAGCAGGAATAGGGTAAGAGAAACAGGACACCAAAAGGGGAAAAGTAAGGAAGAGGGTTTTAGCAAAGAGGTGGAATTGAGATAGGGAAAATTAATGCTAAAGGAACGATGAAAATAGAATGGAGAACACTAATCCCAAAAGAAAATAAAGAGAAAATGAAATGGCACTTTAAAAAATGGTAAAATGGTAGCAGTAATAATACTGATTAAAAATAAAAATGTGGTAATTGAAAGGGTAAAATCAGGTGATGGAAAAAGAAGAAAAAGAGAAAAAAAAAATTTGGTTTCTTGGTAAAAAGGTGAAAAAATTAAAAAGAAAAAGAAAAAGAAAAAATTTGCAGTAGTGATGGTCTTTCGGTTCTTCTACTCTTCAGCCTGGTTCGCCTTAGTCCTGCCAGGTATTTAGGAGAGTGTTGAATTTGCCTGCATTACACTCTTCCTCCGTGTTGTAAATCACAGTCCTGATTTTAAAGCAGGCCGTATTTGTGATCCAGTCTGCCTTAATTTGTATTCCCCTAAGAGTCAGTTTGTGGCTCAGCCTCTGGGTGGCAGTGTTTTTGGGTTGGCCTCTGAGGCTATACAGCTTCTCTATCCTTTTTTAATCCTTACCCTGCTCTGTGTTGTTGGTGGGACTGAAAATCCCTCTATAGGCCAGACCCTGGTAACTCCCAGGGGCTAATCAGCTTGTTTTAGTCCTTTATCTCATACAGGGTGGAATCTGGGAGTGGCTGTGCTCCTTGCCTGGGGGGCTAGGGGGAGGAATTCCACCCTCTGGAGGAATGGCTGCCCCAGTCCTGGGCCCAGGGGGGGTCTCAGCACTCAATTCGCTGCCACCTCCTCCGGCTCCCCCTCTTTCCTCAGCCTCTCCCCAGATTCCCCTCGTCTGCACCTTCACCCTCTCTTCAGCACAGGTGAGTGTCTGTATCCGAACTGTCCTATGAGCAGGGTTCAGTGAAAACAAAGAAACAGACAAACGCCGGCCGGCCGCGGAAACGCTCCCCTCTTACCGGTCTGGGAAACGCTCCTCTCTTATGGGCACTGCATGGTCTGATCAGTTCCTCAGGATGCCCCCTTTAGTCTCAGTTCTCCGCAATCACAAAATCCAAATCTCAAATCTCCTGGCGCCAGCAAACCCGCGGAACTCCTTACCCTGGTCAGGGTCTGTGTCTGTCCCAAGAGACGCGGCTGTCTGCCATGCGGTCTCCCTCCGACCCTCTGGGCTCAGGTCTGGCAAACTTTCCTGCCCAGATCCCTGGTTTTTAACCTTTCCAGGGGAGGTCTGCCCTTCCAGGCTGCAAGCCGTCTCACCAGCTGAGTAAATTTGCCAATTCGGGGTGGGTGTTATTAGTTTCAGCTGCTTACTCCGTTTGCTCCGGGACAAGACCTGGGACGCGTCTGCCTATATCGCCGCCATCTTCCAACCCTCACCATTGGTATTTTAATGCGGAGTGCATTGAACCTATAAATTACTTTGGCTAGTATAGACATTTTAATGATGTTGATTCTACCAATCCATGAACACAGTATGTTCTTCCATTTGTTTATGTCTTCCTCTCTCTCTTTTTTCAATGTCCTGTAGTTTTCTAAATCTTTACCTTCTTAGTTGAGTTTATTCCTAGTTATCCTAATTTTTTTTTTATTGCAATGGTAAATGAGATTGTTTTTATAGTTTCTCTTTCTGTGAGTTCATTATTGGTGTATAAAAAAAGCCATAGATTTCTGCGTGTTAATTTTGTCTCCTGCTACATTGCCAAATTCATTTATTAAGTCTAGTAGTTTTTTGATGGAGTTTTTAGGGTTTTCTATCTACAATATCATGTTGTCTGCAAATAATGACAGTTTTACTTTGTCTTCCAAATGGATACCTTTTATTTCTTCTTGTCTGATTGTTATGGCTAGTACTTCCAGTACTATGTCGAACAGGAGTGGTGAACATGGGCATCCCTGTCTTGTTCCTGTTCTTAGGGGAAATGAATTTAGCTTTTGCCCATTGACTATGATGTTGGCTGTAGGTTTGTCACATAAGGCTTTTATTATGGTGTGGTATGTTCTATCTTTTCCCACTTCATTGAGAGATTTTATCAGGAAAGGGTGTTGGATTTTGTCAAATACTTTTTCTGCATCGATTGATATGATTATGTGATTTTTGTCTCTCAATTTATGTGATGTATCACATTGATTGCTTTACGAATATTGTACCATCCTTGTAGCACTGGAATAAAACCCACTTGGTCATGGTGTATAATCTTTCAAATGTAATGCTAGATCCGATTTGTTAGAATTTTGTTGAGGATTTTAGCATCTATGTTCATTAAGGATATTGGCCTGTAGTTCTCTTTCTTTGTGGGGTCTTTATCTGGTTTGGGAATTATGATTATGCTGGTTTCATAGAAAGAGCTTGGAAGTGTGACTTCCTCTTGAAGTTTTTAGAATAGTCTGAGGAGGGTAGGTTTAATTCTTCTTTGAATGTTTGGTAGAACTCCCCTTTAAAGCCATCCAGACCAAGGCTTTTTTTTTTTTTTTTTTTTTTTTTGCTGGAAGATATTTGATTACTGCTTCAATTTCGCCAGTAGTTATCAGACTATTCAGGTTTTTTTATTCTTCCTGATTGAGTTTTGGAAGCTTGTATTTTTCTAATAATGTGTCCATTTTGTCTAGGTTGTCCAGTTTGTTGGAGTAGAGTTGTTTGTACTATTTATTTACAATCCTTTGTATTTCTGTGGGGACAGTTGTTACTTCACCTCTTTCATTTCTGATTTTGTTTATTTGGGTCCTCTCTCTTTGTTGCTTGGTAAGCCTGGCTAGTGGTTCATCAATCTTGTTTATCCTTTCAAAGAACCAGCTCTTGGTTTTTTGATCTTTTGTATTTTTTTGTCTCTATGTTGTTTATTTCTGCTTTGATCTTTATTATTTTCTTCCTTTTGCTTACTCTGGGCATTTCTTGTGGCTTGCTTTCTAATTCTTTAAGTTGTCTGGTTAGATATTTTGTTATCATACTTTCTTGTTTTTTTGTTGTTGTTGTTTGTTTGTTTGTTTTTATTTTGTTTTTGCGGTAGGCCTGTAAGGCTATTAACTTCCCTCTCAGGACTGCTTTCACTGTGTCCCATATATTTTGGATTGTTGTGTATTCATTGTCATTTGTTACCAAGATGTTTTTATTTATTCTTTGATCTCTTTGGTAGCCCAATCATTGTTTAATAGCATGCTATTTACCCTCCAAGTGTTTGATTTTTCTTCATTGTTTTTATTGTAGTTGATTTCTAATTTTATGTCATTGTGACCTGAGAAGATGCTTGATATTATTTCTATCTTCTTGAATTTAAAGAGACTTTGCCTGTGTCCCAATATGTGGTTTATCTTTGAATATTTCCCATGTAATATTGAGAAGAATGTATATTCTGTAGCTTTGGGGTTAAATGTTCTGAAGATGCCAATTAATTCCATCTGATCTAGTGAGTCATTTAGGATTGATATTTCTTTGCTGATTTTTTGTCTAGAGGATTTATCTGGTGATGTCAATGGAGTATTAAAGTCCCCAACTATGATTGTATTGCTGTCAATCTCTCCACTGATATCTTCCAGAAGTATTTTTATGTATTTGGGTGCTCCTGTATACGTGTTTACCAGAGTTATATCCTTTTGTTTTATTGGTCTTTTTAGTATTATGAAGTGGCCTTCCTTATCTCTTGTTATGGCCTTCACTTTGAGGTCTATTTTGTCAGATATAAGCATTGCTACCCTTGCTTTTTTTTCATTTTCATTTGCCTGAAACATATATTTCCATTCCTTCACTATCAATCTGTGTGAGTCCTTTGTTCTGAGGCGGGTCTCTTGTAGACAGTAGATATGTGGGTCATGTTTTCTCATCATTCAGCTACCTTATATCTTTTGATTGGAGCACTGAATCCATTTACGTTTAAGGTTATTATTGATAGGTACTTGTTTGTCTCCATTTTTATTCTTTATGCCTGTGTTCCTTCTTCCCTTCCTATTTCTTCTTTTTACAGCAGTCCTTTTAGCATTTCTTGCTTTGCCAGCTTGGTGGTAATAAACTCTCTTAGACCTTTTCTTAGACCTTTATTTTTTTTTTTTTTTCTTGTCTTTGAATCTCCTGATTTCATATTCAGTTTTTAATGATAACCTTGCTGGGTATAGAATTCTTGGATTCAGTTTCTTGCTTTACATCACTTTGTACATTTCATCTCATTCTCTTCTGGCCTGATGCGTTTCTGTTGAGAAATCAGTTGATAGTCTAATGCAGTGGTTCTCAACCTGCGGATCACGACCCCTTTGGGGGTCGAACGACCCATTCACAGGGGTCGCCTAAGACCATAAAAAAAAACATATATAATTACATATTGTTTTTGTGATTAATCACTATGCTTTAATTATGTTCAATTTGTAACAATGAAAATACATCCTGCATATCAGATATTTACATTATGATTCATAACAGTAGCAAAATTACAGTTATGAAGTAGCAACAAAAATAATTTTATGGTTGGGGGTCACCACAACAGGAGGAACTGTATTAAAGGGTCCCGACATTAGGAAGGTTGAGAACCACTGGTCTAATGGGAGATCCCTTATAAGTAATTTTTTATCTCTCTCTGGCAGCTTTTAAGATTCTTACTTTGTTTTTTTTGTTTTTTTTTTTTAAATTTTTTTTTTATTTTTTTTATTTTTCGCTTAAAGTATTACAAAGGGTATTACATAAGTGTCCTTTTTTCCCCCCCGCCCTTGACAAACCCCTACCCTCCCTTACCCCCCAGTGTTTTATGTCCATTAGTTATGCTTATATGCATGCATACAAGTCCTTCGGTTGATCTCTTACTCCCCTCCCACCTGCCCCCCAACTCTCTCTGGCCTTCCCACTGCAGTTTGACAATCAGTTTGAGGCAGCTCTGCCTCTGTATCTATTATTGTTCAAAAGTTTGTAATGGTCTTTATTATCCATGAATGAGTGAGATCATGTGGTATTTTTCCTTCATTGACTGGCTTGTTTCACTTAGCATAATGCTCTCCAGTTCCATCCATGATGTTGCAAATGGTAGGAGTTCCTTCTTTTTAACAGCAGCATAGTATTCCATCGTGTAGATGTACCACAGTTTTCTAATCCATTCATCTACTGATGGGCACTTAGGCTGTTTCCAGATCTTAGCTATGGTGAATTGTGCTGCTATGAACATCTGGGTGCATATATCCTTTCTGATTGGTGTTTCTGGTTTCTTGGGATATAGTCCTAGAAGTGGGATCACAGGGTCAAATGGGAGTTCCATTTCCAATTTTTTGAGGAACCTCCATACTGCCTTCCATAGTGGCTGCACCAGTCTGCATTCCCACCAGCAGTGCACAAGTGTTCCTTTTTCTCCACATCCTCTCCAGTACTTGTCGTTTGTTGATTTGTTGATGATGGCCATTCTGACAGGTGTGAGATGGTACCTCATTGTTGTTTTGATTTGCATCTCTCGGATGATTAGTGACTTTGAGCATGTTTTCATATGTCTCTTGGCTTTCTGAATGTCCTCTTTTGAAAGGTGTCTATTTAGATCCTTTGCCCATTTTTTGATTGGATTGTTTATCTTCTTTTTGTTAAGTTGTATGAGTTCCCTATAAATTTTGGAGATTAAGCCCTTATCAGATATGACGTTGGCAAATATGTTTTCCCACGAGGTGGGTTTTCTTGTTGTTTTGTTGATGGTTTATTTTGCTGTGCAGAAGCTTTTTATTTTGATGTAGTCCCATTTGTTCATTTTCTCTTTAGTTTCAACTGCCCTAGGAGCTGTATCAGTGAAGAAATTGTTTTGGCATATGTCTGAGATTTTGTTGCCTTTGTATTCTTCTAGAATTTTTATGGTTTCCTGTCGTACATTTAAGTCCTTTATCCATTTTGAGTTTATTCTTGTGTATGGTGTAAGTTGGTGCTCTAGTTTCATTTTCTTGCATATGTCTGTCCAATTTTCCCAACACCATTTATTGAAGAGACTATCTTGGCTCCATTGTATGTTCATGCCTCCTTTGTCAAAAATTAATTGAGCATATTGGTTCGGGCTAATTTCTGGACTCTCTATTCTATTCCACTGATCTATATGTCTGTTCTTGTGGCAGTACCAGGCAGTTTTGAGAACAGTGGCTTTGTAATACAGCTTGATATCTGGCATTGAGATCCCACCTACTTTGTTCTTTCTCAGGATCGTTGCAGCTATTCGGGGTCTTTTTTTATTCCAGATGAATTTTTGGAGAGTTCGTTCTAGATCTTTGAAGAAGGCCATTGGTATTTTAATGGGAAGTGCGTTGAATGTATAGATTGCTTTGGGTAGTATGGACATTTTAATGATGTTGATTCTACCAATCCAAGAACATGGTATGTTCTTCCATCTGTTTATGTCTTCTTCTATCTCTTTTTTCAACGTCCTGTAGTTTTCTGAGTAGAGGTCTTTAACCTCTTTAGTTAAGTTTATTCCTAGGTATCTTAATTTTTTTGGTGCGATGGTAAATGGGATTGTTTTTCTGATCTCCCTTTCTGAAAGTTCACTATTGGTGTATAGAAATGCCTCAGATTTCTTGGGGTTAATTTTGTATCCTGCTACATTGCCAAATTCATGTATTAAGTCTAGTAGCTTTTTGATGGAGTCTCTAGGGTTTTGTATGTATAATATCATGTCATCTGCAAATAAGGACAGTTTTACTTCCTCTTTTCCAATTTGGATGCCTTTTATTTCTTCTTCTTGCCTAATTGCAATGGCTAATACTTCCAGTACTATGTTGAATAGGCGTGGTGAGAGTGGGCATCCCTGTCTTGTTCCTGTTCTTAGGGGAAATGGTGTTAGTTTTTTTCCATTGAGTATGATGTTGGCTGTGGGCCTGTCATATATGGCTTTTATTATGTTGAGGTATGATCCTTCTATTCCCACCTTTCTGAGAGTTTTTATCAAAAATGGGTGTTGGATTTTGTCGAATGCTTTTTCTGCATCAATTGATATGACCATGTGGTTTTTTTCTTTCAATTTGTTTATGTGATGTATCACATTTATTGATTTACGGATGTTGTACCATCCTTGCATCTCTGGGATAAATCCTACTTGGTCATGGTGTATGATCCTTCTGATGTACTGCTGGATCCGATTTGCTAAGATTTTGCTGAGGATTTTGGCATCTATGTTCATGAGGGATATTGGCCTGTAATTCTCTTTCATTGTGATGTCTTTACCTGGTTTTGGTATTAGGGTGATGCTGGCTTCATAGAATGAGCTTGGAAGCGTTCCTTCCTCTTGAATTTTTTGTAGTAGTCTGAGGAGGGTAGGTTTTAGTTCTTCCTTGAATGTTTGGTAGAACTCCCCTGTGAAGCCGTCTGGCCCTGGGCTTTTGTTTGCTGGAAGCTTTCTGATGACTGCTTCAATTTCTTCCATAGTTATTGGCCTATTGAGGTTTTTAGATTCTTCCTGATTGAGTTTTGGAATGTTGTATTTTTCTAGGAATTTGTCCATTTCCTCCAGGTTGTCTAGTTTGTTGGAGTAGAGTTGCCCGTAGTATTGTTTAACAATCATTTGTATTTCTGTGGGGTCTGTTGTTATTTCGCCTCTATCATTTCTGATTTGGTTTATTTGGGACCTCTCTCTTTGCTTCTTGGTGAGCCTGGCTAGGGGTTTGTCAATCTTGTTTATCCTTTCAAAGAACCAGCTCTTGGTTTCATTGATTTTCTGTATTGTTTTTTTGGTCTCTATTTCATTGATTTCTGCTCTAATCTTTATTATCTCCTTCCTTCTGCTCACTCTGGGGTTTTCTTGTTGCTCTCTTTCTAATTCTTTGAGGTGTAGAGTTAGATGATTGACTACCATTTTTTCTTGTTTTTTGAGATAGGCCTGTAGAGCTATAAACTTTCCTCTCAGGACTGCTTTCATTGTGTCCCAGAGGTTTTGGATTGTTGTGTTTTCATTGTCATTAGTGTCCAGGATGTTTTTAATTTCTTCTTTGATGTCACCGGTAACCCAATCAATATTTAATAACATGCTATTCAGCTTCCAAGTGTTTGAGTATTTTGGGTTGTTTTTATTGTAGTTTATTTCTAACATTATGCCATCGTGGTCTGAGAAGAAGCTTTTTATGATTTCAATCTTCTTGAATTTGTGGAGACTTTGCTTGTGACCCAATATGTGGTCTATTTTTGAATATGTCCCATGAGCACCTGAGAGGAATGTATATTCCGCAGCTGTGGGGTGAAGTGTTCTGAAGATGTCAATTAAGTCCATCTGATCTAGTGAGTCATTTAGGATTGCTGTTTCTTTGCTGACTGTTTGTCTAGTGGACTTATCCAGTGATGTCAGTGGTGTATTAAAGTCCCCTACTATGATTGTATTGTTGTCGATCTCTCCCCTGATATCTTCCAGAAGTTTTCTTATGTATGTGGGTGCTCCTGCATTGGGTGCATATATGTTTACCAGGGTTATATCTTCTTGTTTTATTGATCCCTTTAGTATTATGAAGTGGCCTTCCTTATCTCTGGTTATGGCCTTCACTTTGAGATGTATTTTGTCAGATATAAGTATTGCTACCCCAGCTTTCTTTTCCTTTCCATTTGCGTGAAAGATATTTTTCCATCCCTTCACTTTCAGTCTGTGTGAGTCCCTTCTAATGAGGTGGGTCTCTTGTAGACAGCAGATGTATGGGTCATGTTTTTTTATCCATTCAGCCACTTGATGTCTTTTGGTTGGAGCATTTAGTCCATTTACATTTAAAGTTATTATTGAAAGGTACTTGTTTGTAGCCATTTCTTTTTGTGTGTGTGTGTGTGTGGCTGTTTTCTTTCTGAGCTTGATATTTCTTCTTTTTACACCAGTCCCTTTAGCATTTCTTGCATGGCTGGCTTGGTGGTGATAAACTCCCTTAGCCCTTTTTTGTCTGTGAAGCTTCTTATTTCCCCTTCAATTTTGAATGACAGCCTTGCTGGATAGAGTATTCTTGGATTCAGTCCTTTGCTTTGCATCACTTTGTAGATTTCCGTCCATTCTTTTCTGGCCTGATGTGTTTCTGTTGAGAAATCATTTGATAATCTAATGGGAGATCCCTTGTATGTTACTTTCTGTCTCTCTCTTGAAGCCTGTAAGATTCTCTCTTTATCCTGAACATTTGCCATGGTAATTATGATGTGTCTTGGTGTGGGTCTTTTCGGGTTCCCCTTGTTTGGGACTCTCTGGGCTTGTGTGACTTTTTTCTTCCCCACCTCAGGGAAGTTTTCTGATATTATTTCTTCGAATAGGTTTTCTAATCCATGTTCATCTTTCTGTTGTTCTGGCACCCCTATTATTCGTATGTTGTTTCGTTTCATGTTGTCCCAAAGCTCCCTTAGGCTCTCCTCCTGTCTTTTAATTTTTTTCTCCATTTGCCGTACAGTTTGAGTGTGTTTTGCTTCCTTGTCTTCTAATTCACTAATTCGGTCCTCTGCTTCTCCCAGTCTACTGTTGATACTTTCAATGGAGTTTTTTATTGAAGCTATGTCACTCTTCATTTCTTCTTGGGACTTACTTAAGTTGTTGATTTTTTCATCTGTTTCTTCTAGCTTCTTGCATAAGTAGTTGAGTTTTTCATCTGTTTCTTCTTGCTTCTTGAACATCTGGTGCATGTACTCTAGGAACCTTATTCTGAATTCTTTTTCCGTCATGTTGCATATCTCTCTCTCACTTATCTGCTTTTCTGGCGAGTCCTCCTTTTCTTTCCTTTGGGGGTTTCTTTGCCTACCCATGTTTGATCTCGCTGACATATGTAGATGTTGAGATGTTCAGTGGCTGCTCCCTGGGTGGCAGGGGCTCCTTGGGTTGTGGTTGCTGCTCAGATGGTTGCGGTAGCAGCTGCTTTCCAGTTGGCAGCAGCTCCTCTGGTGGGTGTTGTTCACAGCTGTGTTGGCTCTTCTGGCTGGTGGGGGGAGGCTTCACGTACAGCTGCTGTTCCACAGACAGAGGGTGTGGTGATCAGGAGGCTGTGGTGATCAGGAGGCGGTCTGGGAAACGCTCCTCTCTTACCAGCACTGCATGGTCTGGGAAATGCTCCTCTCTTATGGGCACTGCATGGTCTGATCAGTTCCTCAGGATGCCCCCTTTAGTCTCAGTTCTCCGCAATCACAAAATCCAAATCTCAAATCTCCTCAAGATTCTTACTTTGTCGATGGTGTTTGCCAATTTAAATGATAGTGTGTCTTGGTGTCATTCTTTTTTGGGTTCATCTTGTTTCGGACTCTGTGTGTTTCTTTGAACTTGTATGAATTTTTTCTTCCCAATACCAGGGAAGTTTTCTGTCATTATTTCCTCAAACAGGTTTTCTATTCCTTTCTCAGTTTCCTCTAATTCTTGCACCCCTATTATCCAGATGTTGTTTTGTTTCATGTTGTTCCAAATCTCCCCTAGGCTCTTCTCCTATTTTTTTTAAGTTTTTTTTTCCCAATTACTGCTCTGCTTGGGTGTTTTTTCCTACCTTGTCTTCTAGCTGCAGTCCTCAGCTTCCTCTAGTCTACTGTTGATGCTTTCTCTTGTGTTCTTCATTAAAACTATGTCATTCTTCATTTCCTCCTTGTTCTCCTTTATTTTCTCTAGATTCTTACACATTTTGTTGAATTTGTATTCCATCCTTTTCAGTGTCCTTATGACCATTGCTCTGAATTCTTCCTGTGACAAATTGCTTGCCTCCATTTCGTTTACTTCCTTTTCTGATGATTTATCCTGTTCTTTCATATGGGGGCTGTTTCTTTGTCTCCCCAGTTTTGCTCCTCTCAGGGTGTCTGGTCATGTGGCTCACTCTCTACCACATTGACCAAAAGGCACAAAATATAATTCAATAAGTCACGACACAGAGGGAACAGAGCAGAAATGTATTCATGACACCCATAACCCCAATATAGGTGACCACCAGAGAAAACAGAATTAGGGGAGAGAAAAGAGTACAAAAATGATACTTTCAAAAGGAAAGAAGGGGAGAGAAAAAAGAAAAAGAAGAAAAAAGGAGAAAATATATGTATATGGGGAGAAACTCCACAAAAACAAACAAATAAACAAAAAAATGCAAACAAAAAACACCCAGAAAAAAGGGGGGTAACTGAATCTGAAGAGGCAGAGCTTATTTCCAGAAAGTAAGGTAAAGGAATTAAATGAATGGGGGAATGGCCATGGCTCAGTATAGAGGAGGTAGAAAGAGAAGGAGTGGGTAAGAAAATAGGAAAATACAAAATAATCAATCAATCAATAAAAAAATTTCCCTTTCTTTAATCTATCTTTCTATATATTCATATATTTTTGGAAAAGGAGAATAGAGTAGAGAGCAAATAGCTTGAGTTTGGTGAGTGAATCTAAATAAGCAATTAGGAGAAGAAGAGAGGGAGAAAGAAGAGGGAAAGCTAACTAAATAAATAAATAAATTGTTTAATGAAGACAGAGAAAACAGAAGGGTGCATGGACTTGGAGCAGGGAAGAGGAAATTAGATATATGAGTAAGCCAATAGAGACCACTATAATAGCAATGCATCAATAAAGCAGATAAAGAAAATCAATTTTTAACAAGGGTTAAAAAGGAAGGAGATAGAAAAATTAAGCAAGAACAAGAGAAGAGAAGAGAAACAGGATGAAAAAGGGGGAACTGAGGAAGAAAAGGTTGGCAAAAAAATAAAAAAATAAAATAAAACAATGATAATAAAAATAGAATGACAACACTCATTCAAAAAATAAAAGGTTAACAATAACAATAATAATAAAGTAAAATAAAGAATTTTTTTTCTTAAGTAAAGGTGAAAAATAAAAAGGTGAATTAGTGAAGTGTTATTTGCTTCAGCTGAGTTTTAATATCCCATGGGGACTGGTTTAAGACCCCTCTCTACTGTTTTGTCTGCCACTTCTGTTTCCTATTAGTTAATCAATGCTGTGTTGAAGTTCCCAGTGATCGATCCACTGCTCCTCTGTGTCTCTCTTCATAGCCTTGGTTTCAGGCAGGCGGGACCAATCTGCCCGCTTTGTTTGTCTGCCTATTTTCAGTTAAATTTACACAAGCATATATTTCAGACATGGGCTCTAGGTGGGTGTGTTGCTGTATTAGTTTCTAGGACCAAATGGCCCTTCAACCCAGTTCCAAGGGCTTCCTGGGGGTATTCAGATTCCTCATTTTCCTGCAGAGCTCAAGGCTGGGTCAGGCTGTGCTAGTTGCCCTGCGAGTACTGCTCGGCTCTTCAGGAGAAAAATGGCTGTTTAGGGTTAGAGGGTTCTGAATGTCCCACAGCTTGGTTCCTGGTCACCTCTTCCTGTGCTTCTCCCCAGCCTCAACAAAACTGCACCTCCACCTGCACCAGGCCTCAGTGAGTGTTTGTAAGGGAAAGATCCTATGAACTGGGTTTAGCAAGTAAAAGCAAGGAAAATATAAAGGCAGAGCAACTGTGCTGCTGCATGTTTCTCTTCCCCTGGCACTCCGTGACCAGTGCAGATCTTCAGGCTGCCTTTCTGAGCGCAGCCTCCCATAGCTATGACTTTTATCTAGATTCTCCAGCTGCCAGTACCTTTATGGACCCCCTTCCACAGTCGAATGTTATGAATGTCCCCAAGGGAAGCAGACTTGATGCAGCACAGTTTCCTTCTAACCCTCTCATCCTAGTAGTTGGGCGTCTCTCTCTCCAGCCCCAAAACCTGATCCTAATGTTCTCCAGGCATCCTCTGTCCTTTCTGGCTGGATTGTCTAACCAGCTGTGTTTAATTCACCAATTCTGCATGGATGTTATTCAATTTAGTTGTTTTTACTATCTGCTCCATGAGAAGGTGCAGGACACGTCCACCTATTTGGCCTCCATTTTGACTTCCCCTTAACAAACTTTTTAGGATGGGGAGGCTGGAGTCTCGGTGTTCATGGGTTCTCAGCTGAGACAGCAGGTTCGTGACCAGTGTGGCTATAGGGTCCCGTGTGATGTCTGAGGGCACCCTGGGTGGATGTGAGGTTGGGCTCCCAGTAACAGCAGCTCTTCCCTTCAAAATGGAGCAGCCTCTGCCATAAAGTATATTTTTAAAAAGCAAATTATTTATTGCCAATTTTGATAATGTAGAATAAATATGTACATATTATGGGTGACTATAAAGTAATGGCATGCTGTCCCAGAAGAAAACTTTTCCTTTCAATTTTGTCCCTCTTGACAGTTAGTCATCCGTTCTGAAGATGTTATTACTAAACATATTTTTAAAATAATTTTGGATAAGAAAAATATTTTTTAATTTTATTTTATTGTTTAAAGTATTACAGATAGTAGTACATATGTCTCCCCCCCCCCATTTCCCCCAGCCTCCCCTACTCCCTAGCACATGCCCTCACCCCACCGCCCCAGTGTCTTGTGTCCATTGGTTATGCTTATATGCATGCATACAAGTCCTTCTTGATCTCTTACCTCCCCCGCACACTCCCCAGCCTTCCCACTGTAATTTGACAGTCTGTTCCATGTTTCTCTGCCTCTGTATCTATCTTTTTGTTCATCAGTTTATAATGGTCTTTATTATCCGTCAATGAGTGAGATCATGTGGTATTTTTCTTTCATTGACTGGCTTATTTCACTTAGCATAATGCTCTCCAGTTCCATCCATGCTGTTGCAAATGGTAAGAATTCCTTCTTTTTTATAGCAGCATAATATTCCATTGTATAGATGTACCACAGTTTTCTAATCCACGCATCAGATGATGGGCATTTAGGCTGTTTCCAAATCTTGGCTATTGTAAATTGTGCTGCTATGAACATAGGGGTGCATATATCCTTTCTGATTGGTGTTTCTGTTTTCTTGGAATATATTCCTAGAAGTGGTATTACTGGATCAAATGGCAGTTCCATTTTTAAATTTTTGAGGAAACGCCATACTATTTCCAACAAGGCTGCACCAGTCCGCATTCCCACCAGCAGTGAAGGAGAGTTCCTTTTTCTCCGCATCCTGTCCAGCACTTGTCATTTGTGGATTTGTTGATGATAGCCATTCTGACAGGTATTAGGTGCAACCTAATTGTTGTTTTGATTTGCATCTCTCTGATAAATAGTGACTTTGAACATGTTTTCATGTGTCTCTTGCCTTTCTGAGAGTCCTCTTTTGAAAAGATTCTATTTAGGTCCTTTGCCTATTTTTTAATTGGATTGTTTATTTTCCTTTTGTTGAGTTGTCTGAGTTACCTGTAAATGTTGGAGGTTAAACCCTTATTGGAGATAACATTGGCAAATATGTTCTCCCATGCAGTGGGCTTTCTTGTTGTTTCCTTGATGGTTTCTTTTGCTGTGCAGAAGATTTGGGAATTTGTTTATTTTCTCCTTAGTCTCTCTGGCCCTAGGATCTGTGTCTGTAAAGATACTGTTATGACATATGTCTGCAATTTTGCTGCCTATAGAGTCTTGTAGGGTTTTTATGGTTTCCCGTCTTATATTCAAGTCCTTTAGCCATTTTGAGTTTGTTTTTGTGATCTAGTTTCATTTTTTTGCATGTATCTGATCAAATTTCTCAACACCATTTATTAAAGAGGCTGTGTTGACCCCGTTGTATGGTCTTCCCTCCTTTGTCAAATATTAATTGAGTATAATGGCTTGGGTCAATTTCTGGGTTCTCTATTCTGTTCCATTGGATTATATGTTTCTTCTTGTGCCAATACCAGGAAGTTTTGAGAACCTTGGCTTCACAATATAGCTTGATGTCTGGTATTGTGATCCTTCCAACTTTGTTCTTCTTTCTCAGGATAGCTGTGGATCTTGTTTTATTCCAAATGAATTTTTGGAGAGTTTGTTCTAGATCTTTGAAATATGTTGTTGATATTTTAATAAAAATTAAATTTATAGATTGCTTTAGGTGGTATGAACATTTTAATGATGTTGATTCTACCAATCCATGAACAGGATATATTCTTCCATTTTTTTATGTCTTCTTCTATCTCTTTTTTCAATATCCTGTAATTTTCCGAGTATAGGTCTTTTACAACCTTGGTTAAGTTTATTCCTAGGTATCTTAATTTTTTTGGTGCAATGGTAAATGGGATTGTTTTTTCATTTCTTTTTCTGTGAGTTCATTATTGGGGTATAAAAAGGCCATAGATTTCTGGGTGTTAATTTTGTATCCTGCTACATTACTAAATTCATTTAGTAGGTCTAATAATTTTTGATGGAGTCTTTGGGGTTTTCTATGTATAATATCATGTCTTCTGAAAATAAGGACAGTTTTACCTGTTCTTTTCCAATTTGGATGCCTTTTATTTTTTCTTTTTGTCTGATCACTATGGCTAGTACTTCTAGTACTATGTCGAACAGCAGTGGTGAAAGTGGGCATCCTTGTCTTGTTCCTATTCTTAGGGGAAATAGATTTAGTTTTTGCCCATTGAGTATGATGTTGGCTGTAGGTTTGTCATATAGGGCTTTTATTATGTTGAAGTATGATCTCTCTATTCTCATTTTGCTGAGAGTTTTTATCAAGAAAGGGTGTTGGATTTTGTCAAATGCTTTTTCTGCCTCAATTAATATCATTATGTGATTTTTGTCTCTCAGTTTTTTATGTGATGTATCACATTTATTGATTTTCAGATATTGAACCATCCGTGCATCCCTGGAAAAAATCCCACTTGGTCATGGTGTATATGATATATCTAATTTATCGCTGAATCCGATTTGCTAGGATTTTTTTGAGGACTTTATCATCTATGTTCATCAAGGATATTGGCCTGTAGTTTTCTTTTTTTGTGGTGTCTTTATCTGGTTTTGGGATTAGGGTAATGCTGGCTTCATAGAAAGAGCTTGGAAGTGTGGCTTCCTCTTGAAATTTCTGGAATAGTCTGAGGAGGATAGGTTTTAGTTCTACTTTGAATGTTTGGTAGAACTCCCCTGTAAAGCCATAAGGACCAGGGCTTTTGTTGCTGGAAGGTTTTTTTTGTTTGTTTGTTTGTTTTTGTTTTTAGTAAAATTGTTTATTTCTAATTAAGAGAAACTTTAAATTTAAATACTCTAAATCTCAATGTATCAATCATCATATTTTCAAAGTTTTACACAAGTATGTTATATGTTACTGGAGTGTAAGCTCATAAGAGTATAAGTTTTTATTAATACTTACTTATTATCATTTTCCATCCTCAATAAACATTTAATGAGGAATTATTCTCCTAAAAATACTCTTTGGGGCAAGGCATGGTGTTAGATGCACTCTTAGTCTTTGTCATTTCTGGCTTATACCCCATGTGTAAAGATATTTCATCAGAAATTATTTTTCTTCAGTTATATTATTAAAGTGTGGACATCAGGAAAAAAAATATATATATATTATTTCTAGAGAAAATCCTAGTCTACATTGAAGGTAAAATCTTAAATAAAAATATAATCCTAATAAAAACCTGCACAACATTTTCATATAATTAGAAAAATTTCTGTATTCCAAAAAATGGCCTGCTTTTTAAAAATGACATTTGGTATTAAAAATAGCTAACATTTATAAAGCATTCCTATGAGTCAGGTATTATTCCACTTTTTAACTTCTTTATTTATTTTTTATTTTTTTATTTTATTTTTTAAATTTTTTATTAAGTTATTCCATTTGTGTCCTTATCCCAACATTACCCCCCATTCCCCTCACTCATGCCCTCACCCTCCTGATGTCTGTGTCCATTGGTTAGGCCTATATGCTCACATATAAGTCCTTTGCTTGATCTCTCCCCCTTACCCCCACCCTCGCCTACCTTCCCTCAGAATTTTGACAGTCTGATTGATACTGCGCTGTCTCTGGATCTATTTTTGTTCATTAGTTTATGTTGTTCATTATATTCCACAAATGAGTGAAATCATGTAATATTTATCTTTCTCTGACTGGCTTATTTCACTTAGCATAATGCTCTCCAGTTCCATCCATGCTGTTGCAAATGGTAAGAACTCCATTTTTACCGCATCATAGTATTCCATTGTATAGATGTACCACAGTTTTCTAATCCACTCATCTATTGATGGGCATGTAGGCTGTTTCCAAATCTTAACTATGGTGAATTGTGCTGCTATGAGCATAGGGGTGCATATATCCTTTCTAATGGTGTTTCTAGTTTCTAGGAATATATTCTTAGAAGTGGGATCACTGGGTCAAATGGGAGTTCCATTTTTAGTTTTTTGAGGAAACTCCATATTGTTCTCCACAGTGGCTGCACCCATTTGCATTCCTACCAGCAGTGCACGAGGGTTCCTTTTTCTCCACATCCTCGCCAGCACTTGTCATTTGTTGATTTGTTGATGATAGCCATTCTGACAGGTGTGAGATGGTACCATATTGTTGTTTTTATTTGCATCTCTCAGATGATTAGTGACTTTGAACATGTTTTCATATGTCTTTTTGCCTTTCTTCTGTCTTCTTTCAAAAAGTATCTATTTAGCTCCATTGCACATTTTTTGATTCGGTTGTTTATCTCCCTTTTGTTAAGTTGTATGAGTTCCCTGTAAATGTTGGAGACTAAACCCTTATCAGTGATAACATTGGCAAATATGTTCTCCCATGCAGTGAGCTTTCTTATTGTTTTGTTGATGATTTCCTTTGCTGTGCAATAGCTTTTTATTTTGATGTAGTCCCATTTGTTTATTTTTTCTTTACTTTCCATTGCCCTAGGAGCAGTATCAGTGAAGAAATTGCTTTGGCATATGTCTGAGATTTTGCTGCCTGTGGATTCCTCTAGTATTTTTATGGTTTCCCGTCTTATGTTTAAGTCTTTTATCAACCTATTCAGGTTTTTTGACTCTTCTTCGTTGAGTTTTGGGAGCTTGTATTTTTCTAAGAATATGTCCATTTCATCTAGGTTGTTCATTTTGTTGGAATAGAGTTGTTCATAGTATTTTTTCATAATCATATGTGTTTCTGTGGGATTGGTTGTTATTTCACCTCTTTCATTTCTGATTTTGTTCATTTGGGTCCTCTCTATCTGCTTCTTGGTGAGCCTGGCTAGAAGTTCATCAATCTTGTTTATCCTTTCAAAGAAACAGCTCTTGATTTTGTTGATCTCTTGTATAGTTTTTTTTATTTTTTTATTTTTTGGTCTCTACATCATTTATCTCTGCACTGATCTTTATTATTTCCTTCCTTCTACTTACACTGGGCTTTTCTTGTTGCTCCCTTTCTAACTCTTTGAGTTGAAGGGTTAGATAATTGAGTACCATTGTTTCTTGTTTTGTGAGGCAGGCCTATAGAGCTATGAACTTCTCTCTTAAGACTGCTTTCACTCTGTCCCATAGATTTTGGATTGTTGTGTTTTCATTGTCGTTTGTTGCCATGATGCTTTTTATTTCTTCTTTGAACTCTCTGGTAACCCAGTCATTGTTTAATAGCATGCTATTTAGCCTCCAGGTGTTTGATTTCTTTTTATTGTATTTAATGTTGTTGATTTCCAGTTTTATAACATTGTGGTCTGAGATGGTGCTTGATATGATTTCTATCTTCTTGAATTTGAGAAGACTTTTCCTGTGACCCAATATAAGGTCTATCTTTGAAAATGACCCTTGTGCACGTGAGAAGAATGTATATTCTGTGGCTTTGAGGTAAAATGTTCTGAAAATGTCAATTAATTCCATCTGATCTAGTGCATCATTTAGGATTGATGTTTCCTTGCTTATTTTATGTTTAGAGGATTTCTCCAATGGTGATAGTGGGGTATTAAAGTCCCCTAATACGACTGTATTGCTATCAATCTTACCTTTCGTATCCTGCACAAGTTTTTTAAATTTATTTGAGTGCTCCTGTATTGGGTACATATATGTTTACCAGAGTTATATTTTCTTGTTGGATTGCTCCATTTAGTATTATGAAGTGGCCTTCCTTATATCTTGTTATATCCTTCACTTTGAGATCTAATTTGTCCGATATAAGAATTGCTACCCCAGCTTTTTTTTCATTTCCTTTCACCTGAAAAATCTTTTTCCATCCCTTCACCGTCAGTCTGTGTGAGTCCTTTTTTCTGAGGTAGTTTTCCTGTAGACAGCAGATATATGGGTCATGTTTTCTTATCCACTCAGCTACCCTATGTCTTTTGATTGGGGCATCTAATCCATTTACATTTAAAGTTATTATTGATAGGTACTTGTTTGTTGCCATTTTTATTCTTTACACTTGTGTTCCTTCTTTGTTTCCTATGTCTTCTTTTTTACAGCAGACCCTTTAGCATTTTTTGCATTGCTGGTTTGGTGGTAATAATCTCCCTTAGTCCTATTTTTGTCTTTGAAGCTTCTGATTTCACCCTCAATTTTGATTGATAGCCTTGCTGGGTACAGTATTCTTGGATTCAGACCCTTGATTTGCATGACTTTGTATATTTCATTCCATTCCCTTCCTGCTTGATGTGTTTCTGTTGAGAAATCAGTCACTAATCTGATGAGGGATTCTTTCTAGGTAACTTTATGTCTCTTTCTGGCCACTTTTAAGATTCTTACTTTGTCATTGGTGTTTTCCAATTTAATTATAATGTGCCTTGGTGTTGGTCTTTTGGGGTTCATTTTGTTTGGGACTCTGTGAGCTTCTTGGATTTGTGTGAGTTTTTTCTTCCCTATATCAGGGAAGTTTTCTGTCATTACTTCTTGAAATAAGTTTTCTATTCCTTGCTCAGTTTCCTCTCCTTCTGGCACCCCTATTATGCAGATGTTGTTTCGTTTTGTGTTGTCCCAAAGTTCCCTTAGGCTCTCCTTCTGTTTTTTAATTTTTTTTTTCCCAAATGCTGCCCTGCTTGGGTATTTTTTCCTACCTTGTCTTCTAGCTCACTGATGCAGTCCTCTGCTTCTTCTATTCTACTGTTGATGCTTTCCATTGAGTTCTTTATTGTAGTGATGTCATTTTTCATTTCTTTTTGGTTCTTCTTCATTTCCTCTTGGTACTTACACATATTTTTGTATCTGTCTTCCATTCTTTTCATCCACCTTATGACAATTTCTCTGAATTCTTTCTCTGACATATTGCTTTCCTCATTTTTGTTTACTTCCTTTTCTGGTGATGCCTCCTTTTCTGTCATTTGTGGGCTGTTTCTTCATCTCCCCATGATCTCTCTTCTCTCGGTGTCTGATTTTGTAGCGCTCTCTCTCCTGCACTGATTTAAAGTCATAAAATGCAACAATACAAGGCTCAACGCACAAGGCACTGAACAGAAATGTATGCACAATACTAATAAACCCACATAAAGGTGACTACCCAAGAAAAGAGAGCTAGGAGATAAGAAAAGGGAAAAAAGTGCAAAAATGATATTGAGAGAAGGAAAAAAGTAAGTGAGAAAAGAAAGAGAATAAAGAAGAAGGGGGGGCTATTTATATGGGGAGAAAACACCAGTAGAAAAACAACTAATCCCCAAAAATGCAAACAAACACCAAGAGATGAATGCAAACTACAAACAACAACTAATAAAAAGCAAGGAGAGGAAAAACAGAAGCAAAAAATAAAGATAAAAACAAAACAAAAAGAGGGAAACAATCTCACAAACAAGCAAAAAAAAAAACCCAAAAACTATCTAATTAACAATCAAGCAAACAAGAACAATAGGACAAAGAGAAAGCAAGGCAAAACAAAACAAAATAAAAACAGTACAAAAAATAAAGCAAAAAAGTAATAACAACAACAGAAAAACAAAACAAAACAAAAAAAAGGGAAGAGAAAAAAAATTTGATAGTGAAGACGGCAAAGATAGAGGTGTGTATGGACTTAGAGCAGGGGATCAGAAATGAGATTTATAAGTAGGATGAATTTTTAACAGGTGGTAAAAATAAGGAATAGGGAAAATCTAATGTAGGAATAGAGTAAGAGAACAGGACAACAAAGGGGGAAAAGTGAGGGATGGAGTGTTGGCATGAAGGTAAATTTGGAGTATAAAAAGCAGCTAAAGTAAAAATGAAAATAGAATGCAGAACATTAATCCCAAAATAAAGTAGAGAAAAAATAAAATGACTCTTTTAAAAAAAGGTTACAATAGTAGTAGTAATAATACCAATTAAAAATAAAAATATAATAATTAAAAAAGTAAAATTAAGTGATGAAAAAAATAGTTTTTTAAGTAAAAGGTAAAAAAAATAAGAATTTGCAGTAGTGAAGGGCATTCACTTCCTCTACTCTTCTCTTTGGCACGCCTTTTTCCTGTCAGGTATTCAGAAGAGTATTGAAATTCCCTGTGATACACTGCTCCTCCGTGTTGTAAACCACAGTCCTGAGTTTAAAGCAAAGTATTTCTTTGTTTCCCAAACTGCCTTTATCTGTGTTTACAGAAGAGTCAATATGTGATTCAGCCCCTGCGTGTCAGTGTTTCTGGATTGACCTCCAGGGCTATAAGTCCTCTTTAGCCAGCATTTAGGTTTTGTTTTTTCTATCACACTTAATACTGGTTTGGGAGAATCAACTGCCCCATAGCGGGTTCCTTGATCATTACTCCCCGCTCTGATTCGCAGGTTCCAAAAAACAACTTTCCCCTGCAGTCTCTGTGAGTGTCCCAATTGGGCGATCCTATGTATTGGGTTTTCTAATCAAAACCAAGGATTTAAAGAGAAAAAAAAGAGCCAGAGTAAGTGCGCGAGCTCACAACCTCCACTATCCAGCTCTGCAGCGATTCTCCAAAAGTTTCTACCTCAAGTCCTTTTTCCCCTGGCACTAAGTAGCCGGCACACTTGCAAAATCCGAGGCTGCCTCTTTGCACCCAGTCCAGCTATGGGCTGATTTTTAGAGTTCATTTCTGCCAGCAACCCTGCGGATCCCCTTCCATACTCGCGGAGCACAGTGGCCCCAATGGCCGTGGACTTTGTGAGGCGCAGACTTCCCCCGCGCACATTCCTCTCTCCAAACTGGATTACAAACCACACCTTTATCTAGGCAAAATCTGACCTTTCTGTGGGGAGGAGCAAGGCTCCTCTGAGTCCACATATTTGCGCTTCTTGAGGTCCGGTGTTCCTGGGTTCATAGCTGGTCCCTGGGTGCATGGTTGCAGGGTCCCTGGATGTATACACTTCCTCTAACAGCCACTCTCCCCTTCAAGATGGCGTGGTCTCCTCAGCAGAGCTGGCCGCACCAGGAGAGATTTCAGCAGCAGTGAAGGCTGCCCGGTCCTGCAGTATCCACCAGTCCCCTGGAGCATAGCTATCGCTCACCCACAAACTTACACTATCCCGTATGTCCACACCCTCTCACTCACACACTATCTCGCAGTCTGCCTTCCCATCAGCAGCCATCTTCTAGATCTGTTTTTAAGAAAAATATTTTTATTTGGCACTGACTTCATGTGCTCCAACAAATGTCTTGACTATGACAAGTGTTCATCTTTGGGTATATGTATGATTGTAGGAATTAATTGGGAGTTACTTCAAGGCAAGTCTGTGGAGGAAGGTGTGGTTTTCATTGTCTTAACTAACTGTAGATGAGGTATGTGATGTGAAAATAAATAACAAAGCTTCTTTGCTCAAGTGGATTATGAACTCATCTTGAAGACTCTTCCCCAAAAGGAGTTTCAAAATGTTTACGATAACAGCCAAATTACCAGAATATGTAAAATATGTTATGGTGGTAAATACTGCAGTACATTATTTTGATATTAAATTTCTGGAAGTATTTATATTTTGTTCTGCTTTGTACTTGACTCAATATTTATAGTATAATATTTTAGCACCTTTTATTGTTGAAAGTATAACATATGTCCCTTTTCCTTCTCCCTTTTTAACATCAAATTTACATTATGTTTTTGTATATTGTTTAATTTATTCTCATGACTATGAAACACAGAATATATTTATGTACCATAAGCAAATGTTTATGATCAGTGAATTAGTACATTTACTTTATTTTGAAGCTTTAGGTATTAATCCAATTGTTAGCTTCAATGTTTTTCAGGATTAAAGATACTAATTTTTAAAATATAATTTACCATATGACTTAAAGAATATGTAAAATAATATTTTTTCACCAGCAATGAAAATAGTTGCCTTCAGGGGATCCAAAGATGGCTGCTGACTGGAAGGCAGACTGAAAGATAGTGTGTGAGTGAGAGAACGAAAGGAGAGTGTGTGGACGTACTGACAGTGTAAATTTGTGGGTGAGCTATACTCCAGGGGACTGTTGGAGACTGCCGGATCAGGCTGCCCTAACCAGGCACCCTCCACTGCTGATGAAATCTCTCACAGAGCGGCTGGCTCTGCCATGGAGACCACGCCATCTTGAGTGGCTGTTATCGGAAGCATATAAATCCAGGGACCCTGCAACCACGGCACCCAGAGACCAGCTACAAACCCAGGAACACAGGATCTCAAGCAGCATGAACACATGGACAGAGACAAGCCCTGCTCCTCCTCACAGAAAGGAGAGAAAGAACTACATAACCAGACACCCAGAGAAGAGAGGTCATGGGTAGATAAAGAAACAGCTTGCAAATGAAAGAAAAAAAAGGTATCACCAGAAAAGGAAGTAAAAGAAAGGGAGGCAAGCTACCTGTCAGAGAATAAATTCAGAGAAATGGTCATAAGGTGGATGAAAATAATGGAAGACAAATTCAACAATATGTATAAGTACCAAGAGGAAAGGAAGAAGAACCAAGAAGAAATGAAAAATGACATCACTGCTATAAAGAATTCAATAGAAAGCATCAACAGTAGACTAGAAGAAGTAGAGGACTACATCAGTGAGCTAGAAGACAAGGTAAGAAAAAATACCCAAGCAGAGCAGCATCTAGAAGAAAAAAATTACAAAGCAGGAGGAGAGCCTAAGACAGTGATGGCAAAACTTTTGAACTCAGCGTGTCAGCATTTTCAAAAACCCTACCTTAACTCTGGTGCCGTGTCACATATAGAAATTTTTTTATATTTGCAACCATAATAAAACAAAGACTTATATTTTTGATATTTATTTTATATATTTAAATGCCATTTAACAAAGAAAAATCAACAAAAAATGAGTTTGTGTGTCACCTCTGACACGCATGTCATAGGTTCGCCACCACTGGACTAAGAGAATTTTGGGACAACATGAAATGAAACAACATCCACATAATAGGGGTGCCAGAAGGAGACGAAACTGAACAAGGAATAGAAAACTTATTTCAAGAAGTAATGACAGAAAACTTCCCTGATATAGGGAAGAAAAAACTCACACAAATCCAAGAAGCTCACAAAGTCCCAAACAAAATGAACCCCAAAAGACCAACACCAAGGCACATTATAATTAAATTGGAAAACACCAATGACAAAGTAAGAATCTTAAAAGCAGCCAGAGAGAGACCTAAAGTTGCCTACAAAGGATTCCCCATCAGACTAGCGACAGATTTCTCACCAGAAACACATCAGGCAAGAAGGGAATGGAATTAAATATACAAAGTCATGCAAAGCAAGGGTCTGAATCCAAGAATACTGAACCCAGCAAGGCCATCAATCAAAACTGAGTGTAAAATCAGGAGCTTCACAAAAAAAAAGGACTAAGGGAGATTATTACCACCAAACCAGCAATGCAAGAAATGCTAAAGGGTCTGCTGTAGAAAGAAAAAATAGAAAACGAAGAAGGAACACAAGGGTAAAGAAAAAAAATGGCAACAAACAAGTACCTATCAATAATAACTTTAAATGTAAATGGATTAAATGTCCCAATCAAAAGACATAGGGTAACTGAGTGGATAAGAAAACATGACCCATATATCTGCTGTCTACAGGAAAACCACCTCAGAAAAAACGACGCACAGACTGATGGTGAAGGGATGGAAAAAGTTTTTTCACACAAATGGAAATGGGAAATAAAGCTGGGGTAGCAATACTTATATCTGACAATTAGATCTCAAAGTAAAGGACATAAAAAGGGATAAGGAAGGCCACTTCATAATACTAAAAGGAGCAATCCAACAAGAAGAAACTCTGGTAAACATACTGCACCCAATACTGGAGCACCCAAATACATAAAAAAAAAGTTCTGGAGGATATCAAGGGAGAGATTGATAGCAGTGCAATCATATAATAGGGGACTTCAATACCCCACTATCACCATTGGACAAATCCTCTAAACAAAAAATCAGCTAAGAAACATCAATTCTAAATGACTCACTAGATCAGATGGAATTAATTGACATCTTCATAACATTTCACCACAAAGCCACAGAATATACATTCTTCTCAAGTGCACATGGGTCATTTTCAAAGATAGACCATATATTGGGTCACAGGCAAAGTCTCTTCAAACTCAAGAAGATAGAATTCATATCAAGCATCTTCTCAGATCACAATGGCATACAACCTGAAATCAACTACAATAAAAGCAATCCAAAAAATAAAACACATGGAGACTAAATAGCATGCTATTAAACAATGACTGGGTTACCAGAGAGATCAAAGAAGAAATAAAAAACATCATGTCAACAAAGGACAATGAAAACACAACAATCCAAAACCTATGGAATGCAGCAAAAGTAGTCTTGAGAGGGAAGTTCTTAGTGCTACAAGCCTACTGCAAAAAACAAGAAACAATGGTAATAAATTACCTAACCCTACAATTGAAAGAGTTAGAAAGAGAGCAACAAGAAAAGCCCAGTGTAAGCAGAAGAAAGGAAATAATAAAGATCAGAGTGGAGATAAATGACATAGAGACCAAAAAAAAATACAAAAGACCAACACAACCAAGAGATGGTTCTTTGAAAGGATAAACAAGATTGATGGACCTCTAGCCAGGCTCACTAAGAAACAAAGAGAGAGGACCCAAATAAACAAAATCAAAAATGAAAGAGGAGAAATAACAACAGACCCCACAGAAATACAAAGGATTGTTAAAAAAAAAAAAATGCTATGAACAACTCTATTCCAACAAACTGGACAACCTGGAGGAAATGGACATATTCCTACTAAAATACAACATCCCAAAACTCAATCAGGAAGAATCTAAAAATCTCAATAAGCCAATAACAAATGAAGAAATTGAAACAGTAATCAAAGAAATTCCAGCAAACAAAAACCCGTGGCCAGACAGCTTCAAAGGGGAGTTTTACCAAACATTCAAGGAAGAACTAAAGCCTATCCTCCTAAGACTATTCCAAAAAATTCAAGAAGAACGGACACTTCCAATCTCATTCTATGAAGCCAGCATCACCCTAATACCAAAACCAGATAAAGACAACACAAAGAAAGAGAATTACAGGCCAATATCCCTCATGAACATAGATGCCAAAATCCTCAACAAAATCCTAGCAAATCAGATCCAGCAGTACATTATAAAGATCATACACCATGAGCAAGTAGGATTTATCCCAGGGATGCAAGGATGGTACAATATCCGCAAATCAATAAATGTGATGCATCACATAAAGAAATTGAAAGATAAAAACCGCATAGTGATATCAATTGTTGCAGAAAAAGCATTTGACAAAATCCAACACCCATTTTTCATAAAAACTCTCAGCAAGGTGGGACTAGAAGGATCATACCTCAAAATAATAAAAACCATATATGACAAACCCACAGCCAACATAATACTCAATGGGCAAAAACTAAAACCATTTCCCCTAAGAACAGGAACAAGACAGAGATGCCCACTCTCACTACTCCTGTTCGACATATTATTGGAACTATTAGCTATTGCGATTAGACAAGAAGAAAAAATAAAAGGCATCCAAGTTGGAAAAGATGCCTTATTCGCAGATGACATGATAATGTACATAAAAAAACCCTATAAACTCCATCAAAAAACTATTATACTTAATAAATGAATCCGGCAATGTAGCAGGATACAAAATTAACGGCAAGAAATCTATAGCATTTCTATACACCAATAGTCAACTTACAGAAAGAGAGACTAAAAAAGCAATCCCATTTACCATCACACCAAAAAAATTAGGATACCTAGGAATAAACTTAACTAAAGAGGTAAAAGTTCTCTACTGAGAAAACTACTGGACATTGAAAAAAGAGCTACAGGAAGACATAAACAGATGAAAGAACATACCATGTTCATGAATTGGTAGAATCAACATCCTTAAAATGTCCATACTACCCAAAGCAATCTATAAATTCAATGCACTCCCCATTAAAATACCAAAGGCATATTTCACAGACCTAGAATGAACTCTCCAAAAATTCATCTGGAATAAAAAAAGACCCTGAATACCTGCAGCAACCCTGAGAAAGAAGAACAAAGTAGGTGGGATCTCAATACCAGATATCAAGCTGTATTACAAAGCCACTGTTCTCAAAACTGCCTGGTACTGGCACAAGAACAGACATATAGATCAATGGAATAGAATAGAGAACCCAGAAATCGACCTGAACCAATATGCTCAATTAATATTTGACAAAGGAGGCATGAACATACAATGGAGTCAATACAATCTCTTCAAAAATGGTGTTGGGAAAATTGGACAGATTCATGCAAAAAAAATGAAACTAGACCACCAACTTAACGATACACAAAAATAAACTCAAAATGGATAAAGGACTTAAATGTAAAATAAACTCAAAATGGATAAAGGACTTAAATGTAAAAATACTACAGGAATCCAAAGGGAACAATATCTCAGACACATGCCAAAGCAATTTCTTCACCGATAGAGCTCCCAGGGCATTGGAAACTAAAGTGAAAGTAAACAAGTGGGACTACATCAAAATAAAAAAAGCTTCTGCACAGCAAACGAAACCATCAACAAAACAACAAGAAAGCCCACTGCATGGGAGAACATATTTGCCAATGATATCACAGATAAGGGTTTAATCTCCAACATTTATAGGGAACTCATACTACTTAACAAAAGGAAGGTAATCAATCCAATCAAAAAATGGGCAAAGGACCTAAATAGACACTTTTCCAAAGAGGAAACTCAGAAAGGCAAGAGACACATGAAAACATGCTCAAAGTCACTAATCATCTGACAGATGCAAATCAAAACAATATGGTACCATCTCACACCTGTCAGAATGGCTATCATGAACAAATCAACAAACAACAATTGCTGGAGAGGATACAGAGAAAAAGAAACACTCATGCACTGCTGTTGGGAATGCAGACTGGTGCAGCCACTATGGAAGACAGTATGGAGTTTCCTCAAAAAGTTAAACATGGAACTCCCATATGACCCAGTGATCCCACTTCTAGGAATATATCCCAGAAACACCAATCAGAAAGGATATATGCATCCCTATGTTCATAGCAGCACAATTTACCATAGCTAAGATTTGGAAACAGCCTAAGTGCCCATCAACAAATGAATGGATTAGAAAACTGTGGTACATCTACACAATGGAATACTATGCTGCTATAAAAAAGAAGGAATTCTTACCATTTGCAACAGCATGGATGGAACTGGAGAGCATTATGCTAAGTGAAATAAGCCAGTCAATGAAAGAAAAATACCACATTATCTCACTCATATATGGATAATATAGACCATTATAAACTGATGAAGAAAAATAGATACAGAGGCAGAGCAGCATCGAACAGACTGTCAAATTACAACAGGAAGACCGGGGAGCATTGGGGGAGGGGTAAGAGATCAACCAAAGGACTTGTATGCATGCATATAAGCATAACCTATGGACGAAAGACACTGGGGTTTAGGGGAGGCTGGGGGAAGGTCAAGGGGGAAATAAAAGGAGACATATGTACTACTCTTTGTAATATTTTAAGCAATAAAACGAAATAAAAAAAAAGAAAATAGTTGCCTTCTTTAAAATATTAACTTCCACCAATAAAATCTGAAATGATCAACTAATTAGACAAGGTATTTTATATAAAACACAAGTCAAAACTGGCACAGTATAATATGATTCTAGATCTCAAAAAACACTTCTTACTTTTATCTGCCCATCTTTCCAATATTTTGGTAGCAGTATCTTTTATTTCCGCTGAGAATACCTGTCAATCATTAATCACTTTCAGTTAATGGAACTGGGGGCAGAACCATCTGGCCAATCAGAATATTCGACCAATAGTAGCTATGCTAATTGACTAGGTGATGGGTCTATGACTGAAGCTGAGCTAATAGGAGTTAACTCCAGAATTTATTCCAGACTTGGGGGCATGTGGTCTTTTGCATTAGCTAAATATTTAAAATAAGAGACTAAAACTGCTGGTTGGCCATTTTTGTTGCTAAATGGGGAAAGCCATTCTTAGAAAAATGCCAACACCATAAAAGCAGGATTGAGAGCAGAAAAGAGAAAAATTGCTGATGCCTTTTTATTTTTTTTTTTTTTTTTTTTTTTTTTTTTTTTTTTTAAAAATATTTTATTGATTTTTTATAGAGAAGAAGGGAGAGGGACAGAGAGTTAGAAACATTGATGAGAGAGATCCATCAGCTGCCTCCTGCACGCCCCCTACTGGGGATGCGCCCGCAACCCAGGCACATGCCCTTGACCGGAATCGAACCTGGGACCCTTCAGTCCGCAGGCCGACGCTCTATCCACTGAGCCAAACCGGTTCGGCTGCTGATGCCTTTTTAAAACACTTGGATACAACTCTGCTAATGGCTGCCTTTGCCTGCCTTTGGCATTTAATAGGCAATGCATTCTAGAGAATATAATCAATACTACTATAATGACTATGTATGGTGCCAGGTGGATACTGGAAATACCATGGGGAAGATTTGTATAAACTATATGTTTGTCTAACCACTATACTATGCACCTGAAACTAATATAAAATAATATTGAATGCAAACTGTAATTGAAAAATAAAAGTAAAAAATAAAAAGCAATGCATCCATCTCTTTTTATTTAAGTAGTTTAAGTTGTATTGGTATCACTGGAAACCAAGGTTCCAGGTTATTAACAAATAGATGATAAAATTATGACATTTATTGGTCATCTTTTTATTAATTTTTAAATTAAACCCTTGAGAGGTGATGTCAGATGAATGGCAGCATAAGAATGTGTCTATCCTCTCCCCCTAACAACTCAACAAAATAACCACCTATAATTCAACAGAGAATTCCCTGCTCAACACGGATGCACACCTGAGAGACCTTCACACTGGAACAACTAAGGTGGGCTCCTTGGGATATGTGGGGAGATGATAAGAGAGGGAAGCCAGACAAGGCTACAGTGCAGTAGTGTGTCTGCAGCACAGCTGGGAACTGGCAGCAGCAGTTACAGAGCATTTCCCTCAGCCTGTTGGGATGAACAGAGAGCAAACCCAGCAAGTGGCTAGTTTTTGGAGTTGCCACTGGAGTATTGGCATTGTGTGGTCATGTATACAAGCATTGAAAGAGTGTCTGAACTTGGGGGCATGTTGTGAATAGGGTCTAAGTTGCTAGTCAGAAGACATACACCCTACAGAGCTGCTTTGCACGGTTGGGCCTGGCTGTGGGCTTTCAGGCAAAGAAAATAAATTGCAGAGCCCTGCCACTGATTAGACTCCCAAATCTTGCTTCCTGTTGTCCTTGAAGTTGGCTCCAGGAGTATATTATCTGTAGGCCAAGAGCTGTTGCAGTAGAAACACAGTTTCCCTCTGTGACTGAACCCCAGGAGGGGTGCTTTGGCTAGACCCATGGATATCAGGGGTCACCATTACTGTGAGGGAAAAACAAACCTGACCCCCAAGCAACAGAGACAGTACAGCCCTACAGAAGCCACAGAGGCTCAAAACTCTGAGGCCACAGAGGATAAAAATCTTGCAATTCAGTGCCATCTACTGGAATAAAGTAGAAAAACCTTCTCAGAGATAAATGGGAAAACAAAAGAGAACAGCAAATGCCATGAACAACCACAACACCGACCAGAAAGAAAATGGAAAATCCCCAGAAAATAGGCTGGAACACATGGAATTATGCAAGTTGAATGACAGAGATTTCAAGATTGCAGTTCTGAAAATACTCAATGAGATGCGAGAAAATACTGACAGGCAATTCATTGCACTCAAGAAAACAAATCAATGACCAAAAGGAGTATTGCTCCAAAGAAATTGAAATTTTAAAAAAGAATCAAGCAGAAAATCTGGAAATGAAGCAGGCAATTAAAGAAATTAAGAGTGAGCTAATGAGCATAGAAAACAGAACCATCTAGTTAGAGGAAAGAACTAATGATATTGAAGATAGGAATCAAGAAATGATGCATAGGGAAGAAGACAGAGACCTGAGAATAAAGAAATATGAAATAGCCCTATAAAATCTCTCTGATTACATTAAAAATAATATCAGAATCATAGGCATAGCAGAGGAAGAAGAGAGAGACTATGGAATGGAGAGTCAATTATAACAAATAGTGGATATCGACACTGTCTGACACAATTTGAGCTTGCTACAGCAACAAAGTCTAACCTATTCCGGTGCTCTCTTCTATGAGACAAGCCATTATATAGACTTAGATAGTGTTAAAAAAAAATAGTGGATGAGAACTTCCAAATCTGTAGAAAGAACTAGATCCTTGAATACAAGAAGCAAACAGAATACCTAATTACCTCAATCCAAAGAGGCTGTCTCCAAGGCACTTGGTAATGAAGCTGTCAAAAATTAGTGACAAAGAAAAAATCCTCAAAGCATCCAGGGAAAAGAAGGAAGTGACCTACAAAGGAAAACCAATCAGAATTTCACCAGACTTCTCAACAGAAACTCTACAAGCCAGAAGAGTGTGGAAATAAATAGTCAAGTATCTGAAAGAGAGAAATTACCAGCCATGCATAATATAGCCAACAAAATTATCCTTTAAATATGAAGGAGAAATAAGAACATTCCCAAACATACAGAAGCTGAGAGATTTTATCACTAGAAAACCTCAATTGCAGGAAATACTCAAGGGAGTTATTCTACATGGAACAAAAGACATAAGGTAATAACACTACCAGTAGGATTGCAAAAAAACTCATAGCATAACTAGGGATAATTTGTGACAACAAAAACATATAAGGGGAGGTATGGATAGGCAAAGGAAGATGAAGATGAGATCCACTCAAAAGGGAGAAATCTATAGTATATATGCAACCTCACTTTTTATAAAACTAATGGCAACCACACAGAAAAATACCCCAAACAAGACATATAGCTTAAAAAAAGAGGAAACAAAGGAAAGATGTATGGAATACCACCAAACAAATACAACAGGTAGAAGCATAATGGAAAATAACCAGTGGGTGCATAGAGTTACCAGAAAACAAAAGATAAAATGGCTATAGGAAATCCTCATCCTATATAATACAAGGCTAATATGCAAATCGACCCAATGGCAGAACTACCGGTTGCTATGATGTGCACTGAACACCAGGGGGCAGACACTCAAAGCAGGAGCTGCCTCCTGGTGGTCAGTGCACTCCCACAGGGGGAGCACTGCTCAGCCAGAAGCCAGGCTCACCAGCGGGCTCATGGCTGGCGAGCGCTGTGGCAAAGGCAGGAGCCTCTCCCCCCTCTGAGGCAGCACTAAGGAGCAGTGACCCTGACTTCTGGCTGAGCAGTGCTCCCACAGAAGCTGAATTCATGGCTGGCGAACGCAGTGGCAGTGGCAAGAGCCTCTCCCGCCTCCACGTCAATGCTAAGGACCCTGATGGGTTCTGGACTGTGAGATGGTGCAGGCCGGGCTGAGAGACTCAGCCCACCCCCCACCAGGTGCACAAATGACATGCACTAGGCCTCTAGTACATCAATAATTACCCTAAATGTAAATGGACTAAATTTACCAGTAAAGAGGCACAGAGTAGCAGAGTGGACAAAAAAACAAAACCCAACTATATGCTGCCTACAAGAGACATATGTAAACAGCAGAGACAAAGGTAGATTCAAAGTAATAGGGTGGAAAAGGATTGTCCAAGCAAATAACATCCACAAAAAAAGCAGATGAAGCCATACTTATATCTGACAAAATAGTTAGCAAGATAACAAAGATAACAAGAGACAAAAATGGACACTTTATAATGAAAAAAAGGAATACTACATCAGAAAACATAACACTTCTTAATATATATATATATACATACAACCAGGGAGCACAAAAATATATTAAACAGCTACAAACAGAACTAAAGGGAGAAACAGATCAAAACACAATTAGTTGGAGGCCTTAATATCTATTGACAGCTCTAGGCAGGTCAACCAAACAAAAAATCAATAAAGAAATATCGGCCTTAAATTAAATACTAGACCAAATGGATATAACTGGCATTTACAGAACATTTCATCCCAGAACATCAGATCATATATTCTTCTCCAGGGCACATGGAACATTCTCAAAGATAGACCATATGTTGGGTCACAGAACAAGCATCAACAAATTAAAAAAGATTGAAATTATTCCAAGCATATTTTCTGACCATGATGCATTGAAATTAGAAATCAATTGCAAAAAAAAGGAGGAAAACAAACAAAAAAAAACCTACAAATATGTGGAGATTAAACAACATACTACTAAAAAATGACTGGGTCAAAGAAGAAATAAAAAATGAGATAAAAAGATATATAGAGAGAAACAAGTATGGTAACATAACATCAAAACTTCTGGGATGCAGCGAAAGCTGTAATAACAGGGAAGTTTATATCATTACAGGCCTATCTCAAGAAACAAGAGAAATTCCAAGTTAACATCAAACCTTAAAAGACTAGAGAAAGAAAAACAAAAGCAACCCAAAGTTAGCAGATGAAAGGAAATAATAAAAATTAGAGCAGAATTAAATGAAATAGAGAACAAAAAGACTATAGAAAAAATCAATAAAACAAAGAGCTGGTTCTTTGAAAAGATTAATAAAATTGACAAACCCCTGGCTAACCTCACTAAGGAAAAAAGGGAAAAGACCAATATAAACAAAATCAGAAATGAGAGAGGAGAAATCACCACAGTCATCACAGATATACAAAGAATCATACTAGAATTAATATGATCCTTTATGCCACCAAATTCAATAACCTAGAAGAAATGGATAATCAGTGAGGAAATTGAAACAGTCATCAGGAGAACCAAGATGGCGGCGTAGGGAGCGGACCTGTGTGTGCTGCTCTCTCACAGCATCATTGAAACTATCAACTATGAAGTAAACAACCGCCACTCAGAACCATGGGGAAGTTGGCCCAGTGGGAGATCTACAACTGGAGGAAAAGAAAGAAGCGCAGTGAGACTGAGTGGGAGCTACGGAGGCACCAAAACCAGAGGTACGCAGTCACACGCCACGCGGGCTGCAAATGGATTCTCGGTTTTTTACGAACCCTCGAATCCTCTGGGCTTGCTCGGGGCGGGTCTCTGAGGACCCAGATCCCACAGGGAGAGGCGGCCACGGCCTTGCAGTCGTCAGAGAGCAAGGGAAGCTCTGACACGCGGCTGCTCGCCGGCACTGAGGGACAAGAAGTCCTGGTGTCCCGGGGAGGCGAGGGGCGCGGAGACGCCGCCATCGCTATTTCCTCCACGCTGGCGACTCCCTGTGACCCCGCCCTACCCTCAGGGCTGTGCCAGAGGCACAAGAGGGAATGACTGTGCTTTTACAAACTCTCAAATCCACTGAGCTGGTTCGGGCGGGTCTCTGAGGCCCCAGGCCCCAAGGCGAGAGACGGCACGGCCTTCCAGCAGTCAGAAAGCGAGGGAGGCTCTGGCGCTCGGCTGCTCGCGGGCACTGGGGGACACAAAGTCCTGGAGTCCTGGATAGGCAAGGGGCCGCTGAGTCTCCGCCCCGGCGACTCCCTGTGACCCCGCCCTACGCAATTTACATTCCCATCTGGGCTGTGCCAGACTCACAAGTAGAAACGCCTTTGCTTCTGCAAACTTTCAAATCCACTGAGCGGGTTCAGGCGGGATCATGAGGCACCAGACCCTACGGGGAGAGGCAGCACGGCCTTGCAGCCATCAGAAAGCGAGGGAGACTCTGTTGCACAGCTGCTCGCCGGCACTGGGGGACACAAAGCCCTGGCAGAGAGTCAAGGGGCCTCGGAGACTCAGCCAGTGCTATTTGCTCCGCCATGGCGACTCCCTGAGTCTCAGCCCTAATCAATTTACATCCCCATCCAAGCTGTGCCAGGTGCACAAAAAGACCCACCTGCGCTTTTGCAGCCTATCCCAACAAATTGCAGACTTCAACTGCTCGCAGCCATGAGAGACACACTCAAGAAGCAGACCCAGGAGAACCAGGATGGCGGCATAAGGAAGAGACCTGTGCGTGCTACCTCACACAACAACATGGAAACTACCAAATATCAGACAAACACCTATCATACAGAACCATGGGAAAGTTGGCCCAGTGGAAGCTCTACAACTGGAAGGAGAGAAAGAACATTGAGACTGAGTAGGATGTGACACCAAGTACAGAGCCCAACCCAACAAACTGCAGATTTCAACTCCTCGCATAGAAAGAAGCGCATTGAGACTGAGTAGGATGTGCAGAGGCACCAAGTACAGAGCCCATCCCAGCAGGCTGCAGATTTCAGCTCCTTGCATCTGGGAGGGACGCAATCGGGGGGCAGAGTCGGGTCCGGGGCCGGCCAGGGCTGGGCCTGACTCGGCCGGAACTGTGGAACTGCTGTACCAGCAAGCGCACAAACATGCCCACTGGTCCCAGTCTCTTGTGGGGCGCTGGGGGACAGCAGACAGGCAGTCTGTGCACTTGGTGGAGGGCAGGAGTGCTGGATGTTCAACCACCAGGAACGCCTGGAGATTTTGTCTAGTGGGGAGCCGCCGGCAGGGGACAGAGGGCCAAACTTCCTGTTTCCCCGGTAAGGCTGGGATGGCCCCGGTGAGGTCGGGATGGCCCCGGTGAGGTTGAAACGGTCCCGGTGTGGTAGGGACGACCCCGGTCAGGTCGAAACGGCCCCGGTGTGGTAGGGACGACCCTGGTGAGGTTGAAACAGCCCCCGTGAGGTAGGAACGACCCCGGTCAGGTCGAAACGGCCCCGGTGTGGTAGGGACGACCCCGGTGAGGTTGAAACGGCCCCCGTGAGGTAGAGACGACCCTGGTCAGGTCAAAACGGCCCCGGTGTGGTAGGGACAACACCGGTCAGGTTGAAACGGCCCCCGTGAGGTAGGGACGACCCCGGTGAGGTTGAAACGGCCCCCGTGAGGTAGGGACGACCCTGGTCAGGTCAAAACGGCCCCGGTATGGTAGGGACGACCCCGGTGCGGTTGAAACAGCCATCGTGAGGTAGGGACGACCCCAGTCAGGTCGAAACGGCCCCGGTGTGGTAGGGACAACCCCGGTCAGGTTGAAACAGCCCCCGTGAGGTAGGGACGACCCCAGTCAGGTCGAAACGGCCCCGGTGTGGTAGGGACAACCCCGGTCAGGTTGAAACGGCCCCCGTGTGGTAGGGACGACCCCCGTGAGGTTGAAACGGCCCCCGTGTGGTAGGGACAACCCCGGTCAGGTTGAAACAGCCCCGGTGTGGTAGGGACAACCCCGGTGAGGTTGAAACTGCCCCCGTGAGGTAGGGACGACCCCGGTGAGGTTGAAACGGCCCCCGTGAGGTAGGGACGACCCCAGTCAGGTTGAAACGGCCCCGGTGTGGTAGGGACGACCCTGGTGAGGTTGAAACGGCCCCCGTGAGGTAGGGACGACCCCGGTGAGGTTGAAACGGCCCCCGTGAGGTAGGGACGACCCTGGTCAGGTCGAAACGGCCCCGGTGTGGTAGGGACAACCCCGGTGAGGTTGAAACGGCCCCCGCGAGGTAGGGACGACCCTGGTCAGGTCGAAACGGCCCCGGTGTGGTAGGGACAACCCCAGTCAGGTTGAAACAGCCCCCGTGAGGTAGGGACAACCCCGGCGAGGTTGAAACTGCCCCCGTGAGGTAGGGACGACCCCGGTGAGGTTGAAACGGCCCCCGTGAGGTAGGGACGACCCTGGTCAGGTCGAAATGGCCCCGGTGTGGTAGGGACAACCCCGGTGAGGTTGAACGGCCCCCGTGAGGTAGGGACGACCCCGGTGAGGTTGAAACGGCCCCCGTGAGGTAGGGACGACCCTGGTCAGGTCGAAACGGCCCCGGTGTGGTAGGGACAACCCCGGTCAGATTGAAACGGCCCCGGTGTGGTAGGGACAACCCAGTCAGGTTGAAACGGCCCCGGTGTGGTAGGGACGACCCCGGTGAGGTTGAAACGGCCCCCGTGAGGTAGGGACGGCCCCGGTGAGGTTGAAGCAGCCCTGGTGAGGCTCAGACGGCCCTGGTGAGGTTGAGACTACTCCAGTGAGGTTGGGACAAATAAAGGGGACCAGTATGGACTGATGAACAGGGGTAGATACAGAAGCAGAGCAACATTGAACAGAATGTTAAACTACAGTGGGAAGCCTGGGGAGGGTTGGCGGGGGGGGGGGATTAAGAGACCAACTGAAGGACTTATATGCATGCATATAAGATTAACCAATGGACACAAGACACGGGGCCGGGGGGCCGGGGGGTAGGGGCCGGGTGAATTTCAATGGGGGGAAAAAAGGAGACATATGTAATACTCTTTGTAATACTTTAAGAAATAAAAATTATTAAAAAAAAAAAAAAAAGAAACAGTCATCAAAAACCTCCCAAAAAATAAAAGTCCAGGACCAGATGGCTTCACCAATAAATTCTACCAAACATAAAAAATAAAAAAATGAAGAAAGGGCAATACTTCCTAACACATTTAACGAAGCCAATATAACCCTGATACCAAAACCTTGCAAAGATAACATAAAAAAGAAAAAAACAGCCCAATATGCCTGATAAATACAGATGCAAAAATCCCAAACAAAATGCTAGCTAATCAAATACAATAGTACATCCAAAAAATAATACATCATGATCAAGTGAGATTCATTCCAGGGGCACAAGGATGGTTCAACATTCACAAATCAATCAACATAATATTCCACATTAACAAAAGAAAGGATAAAAATCATATGACCTTGTCAATAGATGCAGCAAAAGCATTTGATAAGATACAACATCCATTTATGATTAAAATGCTCAATAAAATAGGAATAGAAGGAAAGTACCTCAACATAATAAAGGCTATATGTGATAAACCCTCACCAATATCATACTTAATGGTGAAAAACGGAAAGCTTTCCCCCTAAGATTAGGAACAAGACAAGGATGTCCACTCTCACCACTCTTATTCAACATAGTACTGGAAGTACTTGCCAGAACAATAATGCAAAAAAAGAAATAAAAGGCATCCAAAAACGGAAGGAAGAATTCAAACTGTCACTTTTTGTGGATGACATGATGCTGTATATAGAAAACCCTAAAGACTCTTAAACACACACACACACACACACACACACACACACACAAAACTACTGGAAACAAACAGATACAGTCAAGTTGCAGGATACAAAATCAATGTGCAAAAATCCATTGCCTTCCTGTATACCAACAACAAAACTTCAGAAAAATAAATGGAGAAAACAATTTCTTTTGCAATTGCAACCAAAATAATAAAATACTTAGGAATAAACTTAGCAAAAAATGTGAAAGACCTATATACTGAAAATTACAAAGCAGTATTAAAAGAGATTGAAAAAGACACAGCAAAATGGAAAAATATCTCGTGTTCATGGATTGAAAGAATCAACATAGTTAAAATGGCCATTTTACCCAAAGCAATATATAGATTTAATGCAATCCCCAACAAAATCCCAATGTCATTTTTTAAAGAAATAGAACAAGAAATTATCAGATTTGCATGGAACCACAAAAGACCCAGAATAGCCAAAGCAATTGTGAAAAAAAAAAAAAAAAAAAGAACAAGACTGGAGGTATCATGCTACCTGACTTCAAAATATACTATAAACATGAGACCCAAAACTATAAGTCACATAGAAAAATTATAGGTACCAAACTTATGGACCTGGGTGGTAGAGAACTTTTTATGGACTTGACCCCAAAGGCAAGGGAGGTAAATGCTGGAGACCAGTTCCAGCATGACAGCAGGGCTGCATCTGGGAATGGCTAAAGGCATTTCCCCAAAAACCTGAATAGGATACATTAAATTTCTTGGCTGCCAGACAGCTGAAAGGCATCTTAATCTACATGTTATTGCCTCCTACTGGCCAAACACCTGAACAGCCATAGGCTAATTCCCCCATTCTGACAATGTTTCTGTATACCCTTTGAAGTGTATATCTCTGCCTCACCTCAGGACAAATTGTGTTAATAAAAAGCATGGGGTCCTGGGGATGAGGAGAACCTAAGACCTTAGACTTAAGATCTTAGAACTTAGTTCCTTTAGCTAAGCTCCTCTGACCCCCCATATGCCTTTCAAAATTATATCTCGTCTCTGGACTCTTATTTAAAATCTACGCACAGCCTTCTCCAGATTTCCTGAACCATTCTTGATGCTGGAACAGAAACCCCGTCAGGTAAAGGCAAAAATAAATGAATGGGATTATATCAAATTGAAGAGTTTTTGCATAGCAAAAGAAATGGCCAATAAAACAAACAGGCAGCCAACCAGATGGGAGATGATATTTGCAAACAGGAGCTCCAACAAAGATTTAATTTCCAAAAAATATAAAGAACTCAAAACTCAACAGCAAACAAATAAACAATCCAATCAAAAAGTGGGCAGAGGACCTAAAAATACACCTCTCCCAAGAAGACATACAAACAGCCAATTATATATGAAAAGATGTTCAACCTCACTGGCAATTAGGGAAATGCAAATTAAACCTGCAATGAGATACCACCTTACACATGTTAGAGTGGCCATTATCAATAAGACAAGCAACAATAAGTGTTGAAGAGGTTACGGAAAAAAGGGAACCCTCATTCACTGCTGGTGGGAATGTAGACTGGTACAACCACTATGGAAAGCAGTCTGGTGATTCCTCAAAAGATTAAAAATAGAGCTACCATACAACTCAACAATCCCACTCCTGGGTATATACCCGAAAAACTTGAAATCATTTATACACAAAGATATATGCACCCCTATGTTCATTGCAGCATTATTCACGGTTGTCAAGACTTGGAAACAAACAGCCAAAGTGCCCTGAGATAAAGGACTGGATAAAAAAGGTGTATATATATACACAATGGAGTACTACATGGCTATAAGAGATGATGAAATAGCGTCATTTACAACAACATGGATGGACCTTGAGAACATTATGTGAAGTGTATTCAGACAAAAAAGCTAAGAACTATATAATTTCACTCATATGTGGAATATAAAACTGAAACTTATGAACACGAACAGCAGTGTGGTGGTTGCCAGAGGGAGGAGTGTGAGGGGAAAAAAGGGTTCTAATATGAGGGGACAGGAGAAGATTTCATTTTGGTTGGTGGACACATGGTTCTACATACAGATTTTGTAACTTAGTAATCCACACATGAAATCTATATGTTCATGTTGACTAATGTCACCCCAATAAAATTTAATAAAAAATAAATAAATTAGTTTAAAAATAAATAAATAAAGCACTTAAAAACTAAAGTCTATTCATGTTGATAATGGACAAAAAAAAAAAACAAATGAAGACCAAAGCATTTAATGTTCTGGAAGACTAATTTATTTACTTGTCAGTGAACAACATTCATTACTTGCATTTGATAAAGCTAGAAAAGAAATAGGAGTGAAGATTATAATGCTCAGAGATAGAAATAAGAAAAACATATAGTACAATGAGGTAAGTAAAGCAAAGAGTAAGAAATATTTCAGAGACTATTCCAGCACTGGCTAGAAAGTCATAGTCAATTATCACTAAGATCCCTCCTATCAATGAGGTTCTGTGATTTTAAAAAAAAAATGGTAAACAATTGCAAAATTATGTTACAGTAAATATATAAATAAATTTAAGTAACATAAGTTATCTAAGTTTTGTAAAATAGGGAAAGTACAAAAATATGGTAAATACTCATTTGAATTTTGAAGGAGTGAGGGCTTTGAGCTGTTAGATAAATTATTTTTCTTCCATATTATTTTGTATTTAATTATCTTATTTCATGGACTGATATACTTTCAATTAGAGCATATAACATGACAAATATTCTTGTTAAATAGTTATCATAGCCGAAACCGGTTTGGCTCAGTGGATAGAGCATCAGCCTGCAGACTGAAGGGTCCCGGGTTCGATTCCGGTCAGGGGCATGTACCTGGGTTGCGAGCACATCCTCAGTGGGAGATGTGCTGGAGGCAGCTGATCAATGTTTCTCTATCATCGATGTTTCTAACTCTCTATCTCTCTCCCTTCCTCTCTGTAAAAAATCAATAAAATATATATTAAAAAATAGTTATCATAAATTGGTGATCCTGACCTTCAGTCTGTCGACCTACGTGCCATGGTATCCTCCAGGAAGTTTTTCGTGAGGGGAAACTGGAAGATGAATGGGCAGAAGATGACTCTGGGGGAACTCATCACCACTCTGAAGGCAGCCAGGTGCCAGCCAACACAGAGGTGGTTTGTGTACCCACCACTGCCTACATTGACTTTGTCAGGCAAAAGCTAGATAGATCCCAAGATGGTTGTGGCTGCCCAGAACTGCAAAGTGACTAATGGGGCCTTCACTGGAGAGATCAGCCCTGGCATGATCAAAGAGCCACATGGGTAGCCCTGGGGCACTAGGAGAAAAAGCACGTCTTTGGTGAGTCAGATGAGCTGATTGGGCAGAAAGTGACCCATGTCCTGGCTGAGGGACTTGGAGTGATCACCTGCATTGGGGAGAAGCTACATGAGAGGTAAGCTGGCATCACTGAGAAGGTCAATTTTGAACAAACCAAGGTCATCACAGATAAAGTGAAGGACTTGTAACAAGGTTTTTCTGGCCTATGATCCTGTGTGGGCCATTGGTACAGGCAATACTGCAACACCCCAATAGGCCCAGGAAGTACATGAAAAGCTCTGAGAATGTCTTAAGTCCAATGTCTCTGATGCAGTGGCTCAGAGCACCCACATCATTTATGGAGGTTCTGTGATTGGGGCAATCTGCAAGGAGCTGGCAAGCCAGATTGACATGATGGCTTCCTCGTGGGTGGTGCATCCCTCAAGGTTGAATTCTTGGACATCATCAATGCCAAACAATAAGCCCCAAATCCATCACCCTACCCTTCCTGCTATGCCAAGGACTAAGAAGTCAGAAGACCAATAACTGCTCATCCCTCTCCCCACCCCGACACACGCTTCCGATAGTATCACCTGCCCCTTCTGGTGGCCTAATCCAAACTGTACTTCCCCTTTACCATTTACACCTGTAATGGTTGGAACAATCCCTTTTCCACTTACTATAATAATTGGAACAAAACATCTCACCAAGGTGGCTTCTCCTTGGCTGAGAGGTGGAAGGGGTGGAGTTTGCTTGTGGGTCCCCTCAGTACCCACTGAAAGCAAAAAAGAGAAGCCATCTTCCTCTCCCATCTAGTATATGGGGCCAAGGGCTGGGAAAGAGCCCTATCCTCCCCCTGAGGCCAAGGGTGCTGTTCTCCTCCCTGGTGCCAACACCTGTGTGTTGTGTATGTGAGCAGTCACACCTGGGGGTGGGAATAAACATCTGACATTAAAAAGAAAAAGTTATCACATACTTTAAAACTTTCTAGAATATTGCTATTTTAATTTGGCTTGTAGGAAAGACTATAGAGCTACAAAATAAGACAACATGATACAATGGATGAAGAGATATAAGTAGAGGTGAAAATTGGAGAGAAAAGTAACAGCAATATTCACATCAGTCTTTCTTCCTTCCTTCCCTCCTTCCCTCCTCCCTTCCTTCCTTCCTTCCTTCCTTCCTTCCTTCCTTCCTTCCTTCCTTCCTTCTTACCTTCCTTCCTTCCTTCTTTCCTTCCTTTCTCTCTTCTTTCTCTCTCTTCTTTCTCTCTCTCTTTTTTCTTTCTCTCTCTCTTTCTCTTTCTCCCTTCCTTTCTTTTCTTTCTTTCTTCTTCTTTCTTTCTTTCTTTCTTTCCTTTCTTTCTTTCTTTCTTTCTTTCTTTCTTTCTTTCTTTCTTTCTTTCTTTCTCCTTTCTTTCTTTCTTTCTTTCTTTCTTTCTTTCTTTCTTCTTTCTTTCTTTCTTTCTTCCCTTTCTTTTCTTTCTTTCTTTCTTTCTTTCTTTCTTTCTTTCTTTCTTTCTTTCTTTCTTCTTTCTTTCTTTCTTTCTTCCTTCCTTCCTTCCTTCCTTCCTTCCTTCCTTCCTTTCTTTCTTTCTTTCTTTCTTTCTTTCTTTTCTTTCTTTCTCGGCCTCCTTTTTAAAATCCTCACTGAGAATATGTCTTTATTGATTTTAGAGAGAGAGGAAGGGGGAGAGAGAGATAAACATCAATGTGAGAGAGAAACATTGATTGGTTGCCTCCTGTATGTGCCCTAACCGGGGGATGGAACCCTCAACCTCGGTATGTGCCCATCAAACTTATAACTTTTTGGTGTAGGGTATGACACTCCAAACAACTGAGCAACCTGGCCAGGGTGAGGCATTTTTATGTAAAGACACCCAGGTGATTCTGATGAATAGCATTAAGGTCGTTTGAGAATAACTGAGCCATGAGTAATTCAACAACTTAACTTGGGTTAACTTTCATATTCAGCAATACTACTAGATGTATATGCATAATACCCTAAGTACACTTTGTGGTTCTGCAAAAATGTGTCCCATGATCATATGCATGTCAGCACAGTAAAACTATCAAACAAAAGAAGGTTTTTAACAGTTTAATGCTGTGTTTTTAAAACTTGATTATGAAACCTTTTAGTAATGTTATGCCAATTTTCTTCCTATTAAATTAGTTTCCACAGAAACAATGTGAATAGAAAATCATGTTATAGGCTCTCAAATAGAACTGTGTTGACCTGAAAAATAAAGTATTTTTCACTTAGCCACTTTTAACCCAGCAACTCAATCATTAACTACAGAGTCAAGATAGTCTGAAAATGTTTATTCTTGAAACTGTTTCTCTTCCACTAGAACATAATCTTCAGTGTCAAAATAACCACAAAGTCATTCAAAAAAGCAAAATTAACAGTTGCCTCTTTCAACTTTTAGCTAAGAAGTACCTTCAAAGTACTGTTTCCAGAATAATCCAGGGTATTAAAAACAACATCTACCCCATAGAACCGACAAGTAGAACACAAAGTGTTTAAGAACTTAATGAGAAAGTAAAGGGTTTTGTTTTTTGTTTGTTTTTTAAATCTCACCGAGGATATTTTTTCCATTGATTTTTAGAGAGTGGAAGGGAGAGGGAGAGATAGAGAGAAACACTGATGTGAAAGAAACACATCAACTGGTTGCCTTCCATATGCCCCCGACCAGAGCCAGGAGCCTGTAATCAAGCTACTTGCCTTTGAATGGCATTGAATTCAGGACCCTTCAGTCTACAGGCCGATGCTCTATCCACTGAGCCAAACCAGCTAGGGCAAGGGTTTTGTTATTGTTGTTCATAAATTTTATTTAAAAATATCAATTTTGTTGCTCCACAGCTTATGGTTTACTAGATTAGAAATATATGATTTTTAAGTTACATGTATTGCAAAAATCAAAAATAATAGACCAGAAGCAGAATATTTCTGAAATATGTATTGATCCACATTCCCCAGAGAGCAAAGATTTTACTACTTTCCACCGGCAACACTTCTTTGCTCTTATCTTGGATACCACATTATGTAGTGTTTCAAAGCAACAGCTTTTTACATATCTGCCACGGTCAGCAGATTTTATGTAGCTTGCTTTTATATACACACTAGAGGCTCGGTGCACAAAAATTTGTGCACTCAGGGCGGGGGGAGAGGGGGTTCCTCAGCCCGGCCTGTGCCCTCTCGCAGTCTGGGACCCCTCAGGAGATAACGACCTGCTGGCTTAGGCCTGCTCCCGGGTGGCAGAGGGCAGGTCCAATCCCTAGGTGCAGCCCCTGGTCGGGCTCAGAGCAGGGCCGATTGGGGAGTTGGGGCACCGCCCACTGTCATGCACAGAGCAGGGCAGATCGGGAGGTTGCGATGCCACCCCTAGTCACGCTCAGGGTACAGCCAATGGGGGGTTGGGGCACCGCCCCCTGTCACACTCAAGGCAGGATCGATAGGGAAGTTGCAGCGCCACCCCCTGTCATGCACAGAGCAGTGCCCATCAGGGGGGTTGGGGCTCCATACCCTGTCACACACAGAGCAGGGTCGATCAGGGGGTTGAGGAGCTCCCCCCTGTCATGCACAGAGCAGGGCCGGTCAGGGGGTTTGGGCATTTCTCCCTGTCATGCACAGAGCAGGGCCCATTAGGGGGGTTGGGGCTCTGTACCCTGTCACACACAGAGCAGGGCCGATCAGGGGGTTGAGGAGCTCCCCACTGTCATGCACAGAGCAGGGCCGATCAGGGGAGTTGGGGCTCCGTACCCTGTCACACACAGAGCAGGGCCGATCAGGCGGTTGGGGCGCTGCACCCTGTCACACACAGAGCCGCAGGGCGATCAGGGGGTTAGGGAGCTCCCCCCTATCAGGCACAGAGCAGGGATGATCAGGGGGTTGGGACGCCTTCCCCTGTCACGAACAGAGCAGGGCCGATAGGGAGGTTGTGGCCCCGCCCCCTGTCACACACAGAGCCGCGGGGCCATCAGGGGGTTTGGGCACTGCCCCCCTGTCATGCTGATCCCGGTGCCGGGAGTCTCGCTGCTCCGCTGATCTCGGTGCTGGGAGGCATATTACCCTTTTACTATATAGAATAGAGGCCTGGTGCATGGGTGGGGGCCGGCTGGTTTGCCCTGAAGAGTGTCCTGAATCAGGGTGGTGGTCCCCACTGAGGTGCCTGGCCAGTCTGGGTGAGGGGCTGAGGGCCGTTTTCAGGCTGGCGGGTGACTGAAGCTCCCAACTGCTCCCTTTTTTCTTTTTTATTCTGGGCCAGCTTTAGCTCTGAGGCTCGGCTGCTGAAAGCAGGTTTCTGGCTTTTGTTTACCTTCTCTATTTGATACAATGTTGCAGTCCAGCTGGCTGAAGTCCTGCTGACTAAAGCAGGTTACTGGGGTTTTGTTTAGCTTCTATATTTGCAACATAGTTGCTTAGAGTTGCAGCTGAGAGGCCGGCAAGTCAGGCGGGGAACGTTGGAGTCTTCCGTCACTGAAGCAAGCAAGCCTCCCTGTTTGCTTCAGTGCATGGCTGCCGGCCGCCATCTTGGCTGGCAGTTAATTTGCATATCTCCCTGATTAGCCAATGGGAAGTGTAGCGGATGTACGGCTAATTACCATGTTTCTCTTTTATTAGATAGGATTTCTGAGTCTTCTTTGGCTGTACTTTTTTTTGCTTTCATTTTTGTTGTGTTTTTGTTTTGTTGTTGTTGTTTTTTCCCCATGTGGCTTCTACTTTTGCACAGTTATGTGAAGGTTACTCTTTTCTAGATGCTGGTAAATAAATGTGATGCTGTATTTCTTGCTGTTCTACAGCTTCCATGAGAGAGGTGTACCTTTAAAGCACTGTTACCAGAGTATATAGTTCTTCCTTTTTGAGGAAATAATTTATTTTTAGTGTCTGATCTGTATTTTTGTTTGTTTGTTTGAATTAAATCTTTATTGTTCAGATTACATTTGTTCCTCATTTCCCCGCCCCCATAACTCCCCTCCTCCAAGTTCCCGCCCCACCCTCCGCCCTCACTCCCCACCCACTGTCCTCATCCATAGGTGCACAATTTTTGTCCAGTCTCTTTCCACATCTTTCACTCCCCTTTCCCCCCCAAGAATGGTCAGTCCCTTCCCTTTCTATGTCCCTGATTCATTATAATCACCAGTTCATTCTGTACATCAGATTATTTATTCACTTGATTCTTAGATTCACTTGTTGATAGATGCATGTTTGTTGTTCATAATTTATATCTTTACCTTTTTTTCTTCCTCCTTTTCTTAAAGGATACCTTTCAGCATTTCGTATAATACTGGTTTAGTGGTGATGAACTCCTTTAGCTTTTCTTTATCTGTGAAGCTCTTTATCTGACCTTCAATTCTGAATGATAGCTTTGCTGGATAAAGTAATCTTGGTTATAGGTTCTTGGCATTCATCACTTTGAATATTTCTTGCCATTCCCTTCTGGCCTGCAACGTTTCTGTTGAGAAATCAGCTGACAGTCGTATGGGTATTCCCTTGTAGGTAATTGACTTTCTTTCTCTTGCTGCTTTTAAGAGTCTCTCTTTGTCTTTTGCTCTTGGCATTTTAATCATGATGTGTCTTGGTGTGGTCCTCTTTGGATTCCTTTTGTTTGGGGTTCTCTGTGCTTCTTGGACCTGTAAGTCCATTTCTTTCACCAGGTGGGGGAAGTTTTCTGTCATTATTTCTTCAAATAGGTTTTCAATATCTTACTGTCTCTCATCTTCTGGCACCCCTATAATTCTGATATTGGTGCGCTTGAAGCTGTCCCAGAGGCTCCTTACACTATCTTCGTATTTTTGGATTCTTTTTTCATTTTGCTTTTCTGGTTGGGTGTTTTTTGCTTCTTTGCATTTCAAATCTTTGACTTGATTCTTGCGCTCCTCTGGTCTGCTGTTGGGTGTCCGTATAATATTCTTTATTTCAGTCAGTGAATGCTTAATTTCTAGTTGGATATTTATTACATCATCGAGGGTCTCATTAGTTTTCTTGAGGCTCTCATCAAGTTTATCGGCAGTTTCTAGCAAATTATTGAAAGCCCTCAAAATTGCGTTTTTTAGCTCTATATCCTCCATTTCTGTCATGTTTTTTTGTCTCTGCATTTTTTATGCTTTCTTGGTGCACCCCCTTGTGGTCTTTGTGCGCAGTCTTGTTCTAGTTAAGCCTTGATTGTTGTAGTTAATACTAGAGGGATTTGACCACCAGGCCGACTGGCTTTGAGAATCAGCTGTGTCTGCCGTGGGAAAATTTCTGTCCTCTGGAGAGGTGCTAATCTAGCCTTTGCCTGAAGCTATTGGGCAAATGGCTCTGTATAGGGCTTGGGTGGGGTGGGTCGCAGGGGATCAACAGGGCAGGTGGAGGGAGCAGTTATGGCTGGTCTCAGTCTCCTTCCCAGAGGCTCTGCTTCTTAGAACCCCAGCAACCGCTGCAAACCTTGGAGAGAAAGCTGCCCTCACGTTCCGACTGATGCCAGACAATCCTGCTTCTCCCGTTTGAGTCTGAGTCCCTAGAGACTCACCCGGATCTGGAGCTCAGAGTCTGAGACTCCCTCCTGATTGAAAACGACAACCACGCCCTCGGCCACCAGCCCGCTCTGCGCGCACCTCCGTACCTTTGTATTTTCCACACTACGCCTCCTCTGAGCCTCGGTATGCTGTTCTCTTTCCTTCTAGTTGAAGAATCTCTCCTCAGCCAGCCTTCCTGTGGTTCTGGGTGATGTCTGTTCTGCTTTTAGTTGTATTTTTGAAGTGGTTGTTTGCGGCAGCAATCTCTGGTGTTTACCTATGCCGCCATCTTGGTTTCTCGTGTGGTCTGACTGGGAGTAACCTTAACTCCTCTAAGGATCCCTGTTCGGGTGCCAGATGCTGGGGTCCAACCCCAGCAGGTCCAGGGGTCCCCAAAGGTGTGGACAGAGTTGGCAAAGAAGGAATGACACGGAGACAGCCTTCAGTTGATCAGCAGCCTAGTCAGGACCTCTAGCCAGGATCTCCAGCCAAGTTCTGGTCGGGATCTCCAGCAAAGTTCTGGTTAGGATCTGATCGTTTGTTTGTTTTTTAATCTTGTATCTTTGAAACTGAGATATTGTTAATCAGGCTTTACCTTATTTATAAAACTTCCAAGAAAGTCGGAGATTTTCAAATGCTCAGTTTTGCAGTATAAAGAATGATGAAATTATGCTTACATGTGGTAAAAATACTATTTACGAATGCAGTAAGTATTCTATTGTGATAATATATCTCCCAAATGCTCATCTTAATTATTTTACTTTTTATAATTGCCTAGCTAATTATTAATGGAGTAGACTAAGTTATTGTTTCAGCATCCTTATTTCTCTTTTTCCCAAGTCTAACCTAGACTGTTCATTCCAATGCAATATGTACATTTAAATAATTATGCCTATAAATACATAAATACATCGATATTCTCTTTCCATATCATATATATGAAATCCTGGTTATAACAAAGAAAAAAGGGTAAAATAATTTTAAAAGCCCCATTAGGCTATTACCAGTTCTTCTAGAGTATTCCCAAGGTTTCTTTCAGTATCTTTTTGCTTTCAAGTTCCAATTTTCCTGAAATATTTTCCATAACTTAAAGTCTCCATACTATAGAAACTATAAACAATAATCTCTAATTTAGCACAAGTTTCTTATAGTTTATATTAAGTGTGATATCTTTTGCAGTCAATTTTAATGGGCAGTTATTAACTTCCAATAGTGGATTGCATGTAATGATAGTGATGAAGAGCATTGCAACAGAATGCTCCTGAATTAATTTCCAGTTTGACACAGTAATCGACATGCATACTAAAACACTGATGTGATTTGAAAATAAAACAACTACACTTGACAGATATAATAGCTTAAGTGATTTTAAATTAACTACATCCCTCTGACCACAGTGAAGAATGTGTGCTTTCTCCTGCAATGAGCCATGCTCTTGGGGCTCGTTATATAGAATGGAGTAAGTAAATCCAGAGTAGAGTAATTGATACTGGGGAAGAGGGAGTGACATCTACTTAATGATTCTCAAAGTTATGCATAAAGGTATCACAAGCACTTAATATTCTGTTTTCATCTTCTTTATTTTGGAACATTATAAGCTTAAAATTGGATTGTGTAATAATTTTAAAACATGACATAGCTCTTTAGATAAATTAATGACAACAAAAGAGTAAATAACATGCCGAAACCGGTTTGGCTCAGTGGATAGAGCGTCAGCCTGCGGAATGAAGGGTCCCGGGTTCGATTCCGGTCAAGGGCATGTACCTGGGTTGCGGGCACATCCCCAGTGGGAGATGTGCAGCAGGCAGCTGATCGGTGTTTCTCTCTCATCGATGTTTCTAACTCTCTATCTCTCTCCCTTCCTCTCTGTAAAAAATCAATAAAATATATTTAAAAAAAAAAAAGAGTAAATAACAAATGCTATTCTACATTAAGTAAAATCTAGACTTAACATACTCACAAATTTGGTTCTCTTTTATTCCTCTAAGAATTTATTTCATAACTATTATCTGAATTGTTAAACTTTTCTAAGAGTGTAAACATCTTATTTCATGTATTTGTTTATCTATGTATTTTGCTTTTGTTTTAGAACATTCAAATATAATTGTTAAAGAATTTTCTGAAAAAATTGAAATACTTAACTATTTAAAAATTAAACCAAAATAAACTAAATTTTTCCCAAAACAAAAATTGGCCAGCATCAAATTCATGCAGAGGAACATGTGTGTAGTTGAATGAACAAAGCCTTTCATTTAATCTAATGTGAATGCAGTTGGCAGCAGAATTTCTATTTAAGGAGTGAAGTTAGAAAAGCTATTTGGTTTATTCAAATCAGGTAAGATTTCTCAGGGATTGTGATTTACTACTCATTTCTAAAAGATAGTTATTTTTATTGACTGTGAAGGGATGGCTCTACAAAATTCTACCTAATGAACATGGAATTTAAAAGATACTAATATGTAATTTTTATTTGATTTAATCCTCCCTGAGAATTGACTTAAAGGAATTTAGGTACATGACCAAATTTATTCTCATCATGTCATTGAAGCAACATATGAATAACTATGGTTGTTCTTTCCCTCTTTCACTCTATAAACAGTAATTGGTTCTTAATATTTTCCAGTTAATATTCTAAATGTTTGGTAAAAAGATATAGCAAAATATTTCCTTAGGTTTAAGGAGAAAAATCCTACTAGTGCAGGAATGAAAAGTAGTATAATATAGAAATGCTCCCACAGGAGTTGGGAGTCCAGAGGATGACCTGTCAGTGAGATGGTCCCAATTGGCCCCCATCAGGACTGGGTGAGATGGGCGGGACACACCCTGGAGCCAACCTCCCAAGGTCCCTCCCTGGCCTCTAAAATATTTCTTCTAATTAATTTCCTTTCAATGTGCATGAATTTGTTCACTGGGCCCCTAGTTAATATATAAGGAGAGATCTGAAATCTTCATGAGGATTAGCCCGATGAATGGAGATAAATAATGAAGAGAGTGTACTAGAAAAAGGAAACAGTACATGAGAAGGCTTGGAGGCAACTCCTCCCAGAGATGCTAACAGCAATCAAGGCTCAACTACAAAACTGTGCACACAGCCCACACAGGGATGGACCTAGAGTGCCCAGCTCAGGTGACTGGGGTGGCTGAGCCACTGGGAAATAATGACAGAAAACATCCCCTACCTGGTGAAAGAAATAGACTTACAAGTCCAGGAAGCACAGAGAGTCCCAAACAAGAGGAACCCAAATAGGCCCACACCAAGACACATCATAATTAAAATGCCAAGGGCTAAAGACAAAGAGAGAATCTTAAAAGCAGTGAGAGAAAGCAGTTAGTTACCTACAAGGAAGTGCCCATATGACTGTCAGCTGATTTCTTAATAGAAACTTTGCAGGCCAGAAGGGAGTGGCAAGAAATCATAGTACATGATCAGGGAACTGAAAGAAGTTCTGAATGACTGATGCTTAAAAGATTAGTAGAAGAGACAAATGTGAGAAATAAACCTGAAACAACAATAAGCAGGGATTAGGCCATACAAGCCTTGTTAATTTCTGGAAACTCTTTGAAGTAGCATTATCTATTGAAATGGCCACAAGAGGCTGAAAAAGCAATTATTACTTATCCTAACATTATCTATTAGGAGGTGATAATAACTTTGATTAAAGGAATAATGATGGAGATGGAGAGAAATAAACAGAATTGTTATAAATAAACAAGTCATGGGAATGTAATGTACAGCATGGCAACTGTAGTTAAGAACATTGTATTTGAAAGTTGCTAAAGGTTCTTATCATAAGAAAAAACTGTAATTATATGTGGTGAAGGGTATCAACTAGACATATAGGTTTGGGCAAAGTAGGTTTACATTTGCTCATATAGAAAATAACACAATAATCCTAATATTTAGAAACCCTGGGTCCATCACGACTAGAGGCTCAACCAACCAGAAGTCAGTCCTGCAGTCAGCACTGGGTTGCCGTGGCAACCCAGAACTGACTGCTGGGAGTGCTGTGAATTAGGCCCGGAGAGAGGCCTGAAGAGAGAAGCAGGGTCTGATCCCAAGCCAGTGTGGCAGCTGTTGATCAGCACTTGCCTCTCTCTTTCTCTCCAGGCGGGCCAGTAGCCAAGCTTCCATTTCTCTCCAGGCCTCCAATGGGGTTGCTGATCAGCCCTGCCTTTTTGATCAGGCCCTGTTGATAGACCCAGAGACGCTGACTGGCATAGAAACTGACCAATCAGAACCAAATCTGGGTGAACTGTGAGGAGAAAATGGCTGCCTAGCATAGAAACCAACCCAACCAATCAGAACCAAATTGGAAAGCAGAGGAGGGCAGTTGGGGGAATGATCAGGCCTTCAGAGGAGGGCAGTTGGTGGCAAGATCAGGTCAGCAGAAGAGGACAGTTAGGGGTGATCAGGCTGGCAGGGGAGGGTGGTTGGGGGCAAGATCAGGCTGGCAGGGGAGGGCAGTTGGGAGCAACTAGGCCTGAAGAGGAGGGAAGTTAGGGGTGATCAAGCAGGCAAAGGCAGTTGGGGGCGAGATCAGGCCAGCAGAGTAGGGCAGTTAGGGGCGATCAGGCAGGCAGGCAGGTGAGCAGTTAGGAGCCAGCAGTCCCAGATTGCGAGAGGGATGTCCAATTGGAGAGAGTGCAGGCTGGGCTGAGGGAACCCCCCTCCATGTACAAATTTTGTGCACCGGGCCACTAGTCCTATCTAATAAAAGAGTAATATGCAAATTGACCACAACTTCAACACACAAGATGGCCACCCTCACGTGGTAAAAGATGGCTGCCCCCATGTGGACACAAGATGGCCACCACAAGATGGCCGGCAGGGGAGGACAGTTGTGGGGGACCGGGCCAGCAGAGGAGGGCACTTGTGGGGGAACCAGGCCTGCAGGAGAGGACAGTTAGGGGTGACCAGGCCAGCAGGAAAGGGCAGTTAGGGGCAATCAGGCCAGCAGGGGAGCAGTTAGGCATCAATCAGGCTGTCAGGAGAGTGGTTAGGGGGTGGATCAGGCTGGCAGGCAGAAGTGGTTAGGGGCAATCAGGCAGGCAGGCAGGCGAACGGTTGGGAGCCAGCAGTCCTGGATTGTGAGAGGGATGTCTGACTGCCTGTTTAGGCCCCATCCCACCAGGATGGGGCCTAAACGGGCAGTCGGATATCCCTTGAGGGGTCCCAGATTGGAGAGGGTGCAGGCTGGGCTGAGGGACACACACCCCTCCTGTGCATGAATTTCGTGCACTGGGCCTCTAGTCAATAAAAAATAATACAAGAATAAACTCTGTGTTTGACATATAATTGTAAACCTACTTTTGCCCCACCCTGGATTTTGTTGATCATTTTACAATATAGACATATATCAGGTTGTTGTGTGTCAATGGAAACTAATAATATTACATGTCAACTATATCTCAATTAAAAAATTCCATCTTTTCACTTACCCTTTGAAAAAATTCTAGAGAACCCATAGATTCCTACTCCGTTCCAATCTCCAACTGAGAAATGGCTAAGCTAGGGTTTTGATAATTGAGACTTTAATTTGAAATATCTGCAGAATTCCCACTGATTATGAGATTGTAGTAGGCAGAATTCTAAAATGTCCTGCAAGATTACTTCCCATAGTGTTCAGAGTGTGTAAAATCCTCAAGACTATGAATATGAGGAAATATTACCACTGTGATTAGATTATGCTATATGCTATAAGACACACTTGACTTTAGGAAAGGAAGAATATCTTCAGTGGGTCTCACCTAATTAGGTGATCCTGGAAAGGGACAGGCTTTTCCTGGTGAAAGAAGTTTGAAGTTTGAGAATGATTTGACAAGAGATTTTAGTTTTGAAAATTCAGTGTCTTGGTAAATGGCATGAAATATGAATAGTCTCTAGAAGCTGAGAGCAGCCCTCAGCTGAGAACCAGCATACAAATAGGACCTTGGTCCTACTATAAAAATAATCAAACTCTGACAACAAACTGAATAAGCTTAGATACAGATTCTCCTCTGGAACTTACAGACAAGCATTCAGTCTGAATAACACCTTGATTTTAGCCTTGTAAGACCCTCATCAGTGAACCCTGTCAGGTAGTGCTCAGACTTCTGACCTACAGAACTATGAGCTGATTAATGGTGTTGGTATAAGCCACTACGTTGTAGTGATTTGTTATTTGGCAATCAAAAACTACTATAAAGATCTTTGATAAATTACATAATCCTTCCATTTTCTTATCATTAGAATGAGAGTAATCATAGTATTACTATGCATTTGTTTTTAGGATTAAATAAAATATTGTAAAAAGAACACATTTAGTTGGGTGTTCATTAAATGTTAGCTACTACCTCATTGTGTTGTTTTAAAGTTTCATTGAAATGATACCTAAAACGTTTTCAGCATAGTGGCTAGTACATAGTAACAATGTTATCAATTTTATTATTGTTAGAGATTTAAAAAATCAAACCTTAACATGGACTCTCCTTGGGCCTTTTAGCATTCTCTAGACAGGCATACCTCAGAGATATTGAAGGTTCAGTTCTAGAACACTGCAATAAAGCGAACATCACAATAAAGAGCGCCACACAATATTTTTGGTTTCCCAGTGCATAGAAAAGTTATGCTTACACTGTAATGTAATCTATTGAGTGTAATAGTAATATGTCTTTTAAAAAGATGATGTATACACAATTAACATACTTTATTTCTAAAAGTAATTGAAATACTTTATTGATTAAAGTAATTAAAATACTTTATTGTTAAAAAATTATGTCATCTGATCCTTCAGTGAATTATCTTTTTTTGGTAGAGAATCTTGCTCCATGTTGATGGCTGAGGACTCATCAGGGCGGTGATTGCTGAAGGTTGGAGTGGCTGTGGCAATTCTTAAAATAAGATAACAATGAAGTTTGCTACATTGATTGACTCTTCCTTTCACAAACCATTCCTATGTAGCATATGATGCTGTTTGATAGCATTTTACCCACAGTAAAACTTCTTTAAAAACTATAGTCAATCTCTTAAACTCTGCCACTGCTTTACCAACCAAGTTTATGTAATATTATATGTTTCTTGTCATTTCAACAATCTTCACCAGGAGCAGATTCCATTTCAAGAAACAACTTTCTTTGATAATCCATAAAAAACAACTCCTCATCTGGTCAAGTTTTATCATGAGATTTAAGCAATTAAGCCACATTTTCAGGCAGCATTTCTAATTCTAGTTATCTTGTTATTTTCACCGCATCTGCCATTACTTCCTCTACTGAAGTGTTGAATGCCTCAAAATCATTCATGAGTGTTAGAATAAACTTCTTTCAAATTACTGTTAATGTAGATATTTTGATCTTTTCCCAAGAATCACAAATGTTCAGAATGGCATGTAGAATAGTGATTTCTTTCAATTGACTTTGCCCAAATCCATGAGAGAAATCTTTATCTATAGCAGCCATAGCCTTAATGTATTTCTTAAATAATAAGAATTAAAAGTAAATATTACTCCTCAGTCTATGGGCTGCAGAATAGATGTTGCATTATCAGGCAAAAATAACAACATCAATATCATTGTCTATCTCCATCATAGCTCTTGGGTGACTAGGTGCATTGTCAATGACCAGTAATATCTTAAAATAAATCTTTTCCTGAGCAGTAGTCTCAACAGTAGGCCTTAAATATTCAGTAAACTATGTTATAAACAGATGTGCTGTCATCCAGGCTTTGTTGTGCCATTTAGACAGCACAGGTGGAGTAGATTTAGCATAATTCTTAAGGGCCCTAGGACTTTCAGAATGGTAAATGCATATTAACTTCAATTTAAAGTCACCATGGCCACTAACAAGAAATTAGCCTTAATTTGAAGCTTTGAATCATGGCATTTACTTCTCTTCTTTAGCTATGAAAGTTCTAAATGTACACTGAGTGGCCAGATTATTATGACCACCTGACGTTTGTAGGCAAATTAGCTATAATTTCGCGCTGAAGTTGCTAGACGGCCAGACCATTATAAATAGGGAATCAGGTTGTTTACTACAACAGTAGAAGTGGTATTTTTCTGAAGATATGGGTAAACAATGCGATTTAACAGCCTTTGAAGGAGGGATATATATGAATGTGAGTGGCCAGATTATTATGATCACCTGACGTTTGTAGGCAAATTAGCCGTACACTGCATCATATGTGATATGGAAGCCAAAGGCCTGTTCGAACACCTTTGCTGTCTGCAGTTACCAAGATAAAACATCTCCTATTTGCACAGGAACACAAGGATTGGACAGTTGAGCATTGGAAAAAAGTCATGTGGTCCGATGAATCACGTTTCCAGTTGCATCATGCAGATGGCAGAGTGAGAATTCGTTGGAAACAGCATGAAAGCATGCACCCCACATGCATGAATACAAACCTTCAAGATGGTGGGGGCAGTGTTATGGTTTGGGGCATGTTTTCCTGGCATGATTTGGGTCCTTTAATTCGTGTGGAACAACGTCTGAATAGCACAACATACCTAAGTATCGTTGCTGATCAGGTTCATACTATCATGTTGATGGCGTATCCCCAATGGAGATGGCTTCTTCCAACAAGACAATGCGCCATGCCACGGTGCTCGGATTGTGCAGGAGTGGTTTCAAGAACATGAGGGAGACTTTACCTTGCTTAGGTGGCCCCCACAATCACCAGATCTCAATCCAATTGAGCATTTGTAGGTCAAAGTTAAAAGAGCCATCAGGCAGCTGGTTCCACAACCATCAAATCTCACAGAACTGGACAGTGCTATTCATCAGGCATGGTGTCAGATTCCTAGCATCACCTTTCAACATCTCATGGAGTCAATGCCAAGAAGAATTGCAGCAGTATGGAAGGCAAAAGGTGGCCCAACGAAGTACTGATGGAGTGGCCATAATAAACTGGCCACTCATGTTCAAATATATCCCATGTTCAAAGGCTGTTAAATCACGTTGTTTACCCATATCTTCAGGAAAAAAAATCACTTCTACTGTCGTGTTAAACAACCTGCTTTCCTATTTATAATGGTCAGGCCCTCTAGCAACTTCAGTGAGAAATTATAGCTAATTTGCCTACAAACGTCAGGTGGTCATAATAATCTAGCCACTCAGTGTATCTACCAACATAAGGCTGGTTCATCACACTTAAAATCTGTTTTTCAGTGTAGCCACCTTCATAAATTATCTTAGCTAGATATTCTGGATAATTTTTATTAATTATCTTAGTTAGATATGGATAACTTGTAGCTTCTACATCAGTACTTACCTCTTCCCCTGTACTTTTATGTTATGAAGACAGCTTCTTTCCTTAAACTTCATGAGCCAAGTTCAACCTTTTCTTCTGCAGCTTCCCCACCTCTCAGTATTTATAGAATTGAAGAGAGTTAGGACTTTGCTCTGGATTAGGCTTTGGCTGAAGGAAATGTTGTGGCTTGTTTTCTCTTCTATCCAGATCATTACAACTTGCTTCATATCAGTAATAAATCTCTTCTTATCATTCCTGTTGTCACTGAGGTAGCACCTTTAGTTTTCTTCAAGAACTTTCCCTCTGCATTCAGAATTTGGCTAACTGTTTGCATAAGAGGCCTACCATCTAGGCTATCTTGGCTTTCAACATGCCTTCTTCACTAAGCTTAATTAGTTTTAGCATTTGATTTAAGGTGAGTGATGTGTGAGTCTTCCCTTCACTTGAACACTTAGAGGACATTGTAGTGTTATTAACTGGCCTAATTTCAATATTGTTTGGTCTCAGGGAATAGGTTGAGAGAGAGAAATAGAGAATAGACAGTTGATGGAGCCCTGGGAACACACACAAAATTTATCAGTTAAGTTTGTTGTCTATTTGGGTGTGATTTATGGTACCTAAAAAAATGTAATAATAACATTAAATAAACATCATCATGACAAATACATAATAATGAAAACATTTTAAATATTGCAAGATTATCAAAATGTGACAAAGAGACACAAAATGAGAAAATAAATACTGTTAGAAAAATGGTGTTGATAGACTGGCAATCAAGTTACTTATGTCATTTGTGTGATGAAGAGAGTTAGAACAATTGAGTAAAATTTCTCTTGAATTAAAATTGTCCAAAACCATCAAATATAAAAAATGCAGTATCTCCAAAGGGCAGTAAAGGAAAATGCAATACAATGATGTATGCTTATATTTTTCTGTTTAAAATTTCTAAATTTTTACTGAAAGTTAGTAGGCAGGTATAATGGCTTTAAAATGAGCTTGTTTTTTTTTTTTTTTCTAGGTACCAAAGAATGAATTACTAGCATACAACACTTAGGTCTATTGGGAGGAAACTCAGATCTTAGGAACTTTAGTCTCCAAGAAAAAGGTTAGTACTGAAACAAGAATATGTATCATTTATTTTAAGTGGGGTTCATTAATTTCTCATAAAAATGTCATAACCATATACTAGAAAAAACCTCACCTCAAATCTTAGTTTTATTACATTAACAGAGAGGGTAAAATTGTTCTATTATAAGCCCAAGGGATGTAATTTAAGGAGTTTTTACATTGACAATATGTTTGATATTAATTGTTAAATCTCTTATGAAAAGATACAGTATGAATCAGAGAAATATTTTATTTATTTATTTATTTATTTATTTGTATTTAATTCAGAGAAAATTGGGCATGCCTTTCATTGGGTTATTATTCCAAAGAATCTATACTAATATAAGGGTAATATGCTAATTAGACTGGGAGACCTTCCAGGAGACCTTCCGGACATCCTTCTGGACAAAGCAATGGTGGTGGGGCCGAGGCAGAGGCAGTTAGGGGCAATCAGGCCAGCAGGGAGGACAGTTGGGGGTGGGGGAGGGTAGTTGGGGGTGAGCAGGCCAGCAAGGGGGGCAGTGGGAGGTGATTTGGCCAGCAGGGGCGCAGTTGGGGGTGAGCAGGCTGGCAGGGAGGGGAAGTAGGGATATGCAGGCTGGTGGGGGTCAGTTGGGGGAGATCAGACCAGCATGTGGGGCAGTTGAGGGCAATCAGGCTGGTGGTGGGGGCCAGTTAGAGGTGATCAGATTGGAATGGGGGCAGTTGGGGATGATCAGGCCCGCAGGCAGAGTGGTTAGGGGCAATCAGGCAGGCAGGCAGGTAAGCGGTTAGGAGCCAGCAGTCCAAAATTGTGAGAGGGATGTACAACTGCCGGTTTAGGCCCAGGGATCGGGCCTAAACCAGACATCCCCCGGGGGGTCCCAGATTGGAGAGGGTGCAGGCCAGGCTGAGGGACACCCTCCCCACCACCATGCACAAATTTCGTTCACTGGACCACTAGTTGAAATATACCAGCTGAAAGGAAAACAGCTGAATAGATTTAGGTTTCTAGATTTAAAAAACGATTACTTTAATACTCATTATTAAGTTTACATGCTGTCTCTAAAACAAGCACACATTTCAATGCCACTGTTTGCCACCTTACAATAACAGAAAATATCTGAATAATGGCCTATAACATTAAATGGTGCATTTCAATTAGAAATGTGCTAAAGTGGTGGATTGGGGGTTTATTTATGACCCAAGAAATAAAAGATTCTGTAAGCTTCTCATGAAAACTTAACAGTTCAAGGGAATAAAATAAGTATTTGAGTGCAACAATCACATTTTTTTAATTCTTTATTGTTTAAAGTATTACATGATTCTTCTTTTTTCCCCCATTGACCTCTCCCCCATCACCCCCTCCCACAAGCACAAGCACTCACCCCCCCTACTGTCTGTGTCCATTGGTTTTGCTTACATGCATGCATACAAGTCCGTTGTTGATCTCTTACCCCCCAACCCCTGCCTTCCCTCATAGGT